>NC_138975.1:55497500-65497500 GCF_055761805.1 Camellia sinensis
TATATGGATTTTTTGGTTGAACGACGTTCTTTCCACATTTGCCCCTATTTTGAAGAAGTGTGGGATTTATGCTGCAATCTATGTATCCCAATTTGCTTATGCCAGGAATGTCTCCCTCCTCAAAGGATTCTTAGAGCGATGGACACCCGACACCAACACTTTCCACACCATTTACGGTGAACTTGGGATCTCTCTATGGGACCTTCATCGCATTAGCGGGCTCCCCATTTGTGGCGAGTTTTATGAAGAGTTCACCCCCTCCAATGACATTTTATATTCGTCCCAGACATCCAAGGCGTGCCGTGGGCTTTTCAACATTTATGCCAGCTCTTGTCAATCCAAGAAGTTTAACCACTGGACTTTCAAATTCATTGACGAATCCCCAACTTCAATTAATGGTTTTCAACGAAAAGACAGGATCCCTGATGATGTGTATCTTTCTGGTTTTTTGGCGAGCTGGCTTAGCGGATTTGTCTTCCCTCACTCTTCCGGAGAGATTCGTCCGACGACCTTTCATGTAGCCACCAAAATGGCAGGTGGAACCTTATTTAGCCTGGCCATCCCCGTCCTTGCATACCTCTATCATTGTCTTGGCAAAATGGCATCATCATCTTCACCTGGGAAGGAAAATATTCAGGGTCCTTTACATTACCTTTTTGGATGGATTTCACTATATTTTGTCAAGACTTACTCTCATGGGGATCCTCAGTCGATTTGTCCGATTCCTGATATTCATTTCATGCCATATCTTGGGTTTATTGGAAACCAATCGGCTGCCCAGTTTTTTACTGATAAATTTCCATTTGTGGACTCTCTCCTAACTTATCGTACGGAGTGTCAGTTTAGGGCTCTTACTCATGAAAGTGAACCTTCAGGCATTCTGGTCGACTCTGAAAGGATATCACCTTTCCACCTTGGATATCTTATATCTTTGAGGCAAGGGATTTTAACTTTTAAAATGGGATTTAATTTCATTTCTGAACCGTACTCCCCTAACCGATACGGTCGTCAATTTGGGTTTTCTCAAGCATGCCCTATACCGCTTAATGTATCTTGTCGGCGGCCCTCTGAGTGGTCTAAATTTTATTACAACTGGCGCCATATGCTACGCTGCGGTACAAAAGTCTCATTGGAGTTACCAGGCTCCCGATCTACTTCTCACATAACCATGCCTTATGCCAATTGGTGGTTGGGAACTTCCTTTACCGTGCTCCAATATGTTACTCATTCCCAGCCGAAATCTTCACGCAAGAGAAAACTGGATATGCCAATTAAAAACCGAAAGACGAAGAATCCTTCTTACTCTAGAGCTAGGTCATCATCTTCACCTACTGTTCTGGAAGCATCATCACCTCAAAGAATGGATAATAGTCGACCACTTATTGCTCCTTCTCGGTCAAGTTACTCGGTTTCAGATCTCCTTCATCTTTTCGAAGATATGTGTAATTCTCAATTTAAAATGAGATTTAGCTTTGAGCAAGTAGATTCTGGCCCTCAATTTGCCTGTCTCGCAAAGCTTTTTCCAGAGACTATGTCTATCAGTGATTGCACAGGAACTTCCCAACCCACCGTAGCGACAAAAACCCCAATGGATCAATTTCGCACATACTTGTACTCTTTTCTTGAAGATAAAGATGAGAATATGATTCAAGAACTCTTTGAGGGAGATGGGTATGAATTAACTGCCTTGGGTCGTATTCGCATTAAGAGTGTTGAAATTCCTTCTCCTACCAAATCTTTTGATTGTTCTCTCAATGGAAGTAGCGAGAGTGAAGATGAGTTTTATGACTACACCCCTCTTTTAGATGGCACACCGACTAAGATGAGTAAATCGACTTCAGCAAATGTAGCTTTTTCTTCTCCTTCAAACGAGCCATCCAAGCTATTGGAGAAAGGTATAGTTTTTTTATTTTATTTTATTTTATTTTTTTTTATTTTTTTTATTTTTAATACCTTTCATTTTCTTAGGCACTGCGCCTCGGACTTCCCCAGCTGCCTCGCATATGCCATTGGCTACCTTTAAGGGTATTCTTATTTATTCTTTGTACCTTATTTTATTTCATCATGTATAGATACTCAAGGAATTCTTTTCTCTTTAGATCATGCCACATTGCAAAATCCATGGTCCACTTGTGGGAATCACAACTTGTCTCCTCCTCCACCTAAATCTCTTCCAGCTGTACACCAAGGTATACTTCATTCATATATATATATATATATATATATATTGTTTTTACCTTCTATGTTTTCATTGAGTATCTCTTTCTATTTGCACAGAAAGTACTTCTGACACATTGGAAGAGACAGACGAAATTGATTCTGATACCTCGGAAGAAGCCCAAATTATTGCAGACTTACTTGAAGCAAATGGGGTTAACAAATTACTTGACAAACTTGAAGCACCCTTTGCTTCATCTGGCCTTCTTTTGGGAACTTCCTCTAACGAAGCAGCCACCCATATTCAGAAAGGTCTTACTATTTCTCTCCAATCAATGACGGATGTTAATGGCATGATTGCTGTAGCAAACAACGTTTTCATGATTTTAAAGAGTTTGGGTGTAGACTTCATCTCCTTTTATGAGAAGGTGAAGATATTTCTTGGGTGCTTTGCTTTGAAAACCCAACTTGCAGACTCTTCAAACTTGTCTACTGCAGAATTTGAGGCCCAATATTGTGAGAAGAAGCTTCATTTTGACAAAGTTTCTGGCGAACATGAACAGTTGTCTGCTTCAATTATCAAGTCGGATGAGCAGATTGCGGATCTTAATCAAAGGATTATTCAAACCAAAGAGTTACTCAAACAACTTGAAGAGGAATTGTCATCCACCCAAGCGGAACATGCATCCTTTATGTGTGATTTTGCACAGGCTTCCGAGAGTGTTTCTAAATCAGAAGAAGACGTGCAAACTGCTCTGAATGTTTTGAGCCAACACAAGAAGAAGAATGGACAACATAGTGTTGTGGAACGTGCTTTTGAAAGGGCTAAGGCTTCTCTTAATGAATGAATGCACTTTTATTATTTTTTATTCATCCGAACATAATGTATTTATGAAATTTCGCTCAGTGATGGATTTATTTGTTATTCGAAATTTCTCAATACAATACATTGATTTGTCTTATTTTAGCCGTACACAAAAGATTTACTTGTTATATGAAATTTCTCAATACAATACATTTATTTGTCTTATTTTGGCCGTACACAGTTTATACTCTTGCGGGCCAGGAGTATCCAATGTTTTATCACCTTAGATTTCGGTGAGGTATTTTAGCAGTTTAACCACATACAATACCGTTGGTGGTATTTGACTTTTGTTTGGCCGTGCACAGTTTATACTCTTGCGAGCCAGGAGTATCCAATGTTTTATCACCTTATATTTCGGTGAGGTATTTTAGCAGTTTAACCACATACAATACCGTTGGTGGTATTTGACTTTTGTTTGGCCGTGCACAGTTTATACTCTTGCGGGCCAGGAGTATCCAATGTTTTACCACCTTAGATTTCGGTGAGGTATTTTAGCAGTTTAACCACATACAATACCGTTGGTGGTTTTTTTTTTTTTTTTTTTTTTTTTTTTTTTTTTTTTTTTGCCCTAACTTTTGCCTAGGCCGCCCTTTCGGGTTTTCAACCTAGCAGGCTTTCTTAAGGGTAATATCTCTTCAAGAACCTTGCATTGGTTGGGGGAATGATTCTGTCACCATCCATCGTTATCAACAAATAGGCCCCATTAGAATAAACCTTCTCAATCACATAAGGTCCTTCCCATTTGGGCTCAAGCTTTCCTTTGGTTCTTCGTGAGACTACTATGGGTGTTCTAACCATTAGTACCAAGTCCCCCTTTTTAAAGGAACGAAGCCTCACTCTTTTATTGAATGCATTTGCCATCCTTTGTTGGTAGATTTCCAAGTTCTGTTGAGCATACAACCTTCTTTCATCCAGGGTCTCCAGCTCAGCCAACCTCACTCTTGCACTTTCATCTTCTGTTAAGGATTCTTGTATTGCCACTCGTAATGATGGTATTTGAACCTCAAGTGGTAACACTGCTTCTCCTCCAAAAACCAACGAATAAGGGGTTGCTTGAGTAGGAGTTCTGTGCGAAGTTCGATAAGCCCACAAAGCTTCTTGTAACTTTTCGTGCCAAGCTTTTTTGTTCTTATCCACCATCTTCTTAAGAATTTTGCACAATGTCTTGTTGAAAGCTTCTGCCAAACCATTGGCAGGTGCATGATATCTTGATGAATGGTTGTTTTTGATTTTGTACTTGGCAAATAACTTGTTCAAAGCATCACTCCTGAATGGCTGTCCATTATCCATGATGATACTTTCTGGAATCCCAAACCTGTAAATGATATGGGTTCGGATGAACTCGGAGACAACTGTGCTTTTTATATCCTTTAAAGCCACAGCCTCTGCCCATTTTGAAAAATAGTCAGTTGCAGCTAGGATGTATCGATATCCTGCTGAAGATGGAGGTACAAAAGGACCAATAATGTCCATACCCCATGCTGCAAATGGCCAAGAACAAGTTGTTAAATGTAAAGGCTCTGGGGGTTGGTGGAGAAAGTTCCCATGGAATTGGCAGACTTGGCATCTTCGAGCATAATTTATGCAATCTGCAATCATAGTCGGCCAATAGTATCCCAACCGTTTTAGCTGCATATGTAATTTAGGACCACTTTGGTGTGCCCCACATACACCTGCATGTATTTCTGCCATTACCTCTTGAATACGCTCCTTGGCTATACACCGCATGAACATTCCATCCAAAGACCTTTTGTATAACGTTCCATCTTTCCACAGGACAAATTTGGTAGCCCTGCGTCTCACTTCAATTCTTTTTACTTTATCTTCAGGTAGCCTACCATGTTGGAGGTAAGTCACGAATGGTTCTCGCCAATCCTCCTCGTTTTCTCCTTTCGTGGTGACGACCAAGATTGGAACCAAGTCAGAAACCTCCTTTAAAGGTTGTAACACCCTTCTTTCACCTACCGTGATAGTAATTGTTTTGCTATCTGGTAGGGTGAGTGATGCAGCCAAACTTGCAAGTGAATCAGCTCGAGCATTTGTTCTTCTCTTCACATGGAAAATGTGTGTTTTCCTGAATTGCGAAAGCAATTGATCAGCCCTTTCATGATATGGGATGAGACTTGTTTTCTTAACAATGTATTCTCCACGGAGTTGCTTTACCACCAGTTCCGAATCTCCATAAATTGAGAGTTCTTCAATAGGAATTTGTAATGCCAATTCTAATCCAGCAATTACAGCTTCATATTCTGCTTCATTATTGGAGCATCCTTCACTTAAGGCGAAAGAATGGGTGATTATAGCATTGTCTGGAGTCACAAACACAATTCCAATTCCAGCTTTATTGTTTTTAGGATTTTCTTGCTTCTTGCCATCTGGACTCCTTGAAGCTCCATCAAAATACATCTCCCATCCTTTCTGAATTTCTACTTGCATAACCTCTTCATCTGGTAAATCAGTTACTAGAGGTGAGTTATCAGGTATAGGATGTGCTGCCAAAAAATCTGCTAGAGCCTGCCCCTTTACAGCTCTTTGGGGAACATATTCAATTGCGAATTGTTGGAGAATTACAGCCCACTTTGCAATTTTCCCTGAAAGTATGGGCCGTGAAAGTATATATTTCAAGGGGTCTGCTCTTGATATCAACTTAACTTCGTGTTCCAAGACATAGTGCTTTAGTTTTTGCAAGGCGAACACCAAGGCAAGACATGTCTTTTCGATAGGGGAGTAATTGACTTCTGCCCCAACCAAAGTACGACTCAAGTAATACAAGGCATTTTCTTTCCCATGCTCATTATGTTGTGCCAACAGTGCCCCTAACGAACCATCCAAGGCTGTTATATACAACAAAAGTGGTTTCCCTTTTATTGGGCTCATGAGTACTGGAGGCTTCAAAAGATACTCCTTAATACTATTAAAAGCATTTTGGCACTGCTGATCCCATTCAAATGGAACACCTTTTTTCATCAATCTTGAGAATGGCAAACATCGACCAGCCAAGTTAGAAATAAATCTTCTGATATAGGCCAATCTCCCTTGTAGCCCCTTCAATTCCCTTAAGTTTCGTGGAGGAGGCATTTCGGCAATAGCTTTAATCTTGGTAGGGTCAATTTCAATCCCTTTGTTTCGAACCACAAACCCAAGAAATTTTCCTGATGAAACTCCAAATGCACATTTTAGTGGGTTCATCTTGAGTTTGTACCTCCTCAAACGTTCGAAGATTTTTCTCAAATCTTCCACATGGTTTTCCTTTTCCTTTGTCTTGACGACGAGATCATCGACATAGCATTCGATGGTGTCATGGAGCATATCACCAAAAATTATAGTCATCGCCCTTTGATACGTGGCCCCAGCATTTTTCAGGCCAAAAGGCAGTACCTTATAGCAAAAGACTCCTTTCGGAGTCCTGAATGCAGTCATTTCTTCATCTTCAGGTGCCATTCGGATTTGATTGTATCCTGAATATCCATCCATAAAAGACAAGGTTTCATACCCAGTAGTTGCATCTACAAGAAGCTCAGTGATGGGCAAGGGAAAGTCATCTTTAGGACAAGCCTCATTGAGATCACGGAAATCAATGCAGACCCTTATTTGACCATTCTTTTTCTTGACCGACACTATGTTTGCTAGCCAGGTTGGATATTGGACTTCCCTAATGAATCCTGCATTAATGAGCTTGTCGACTTCGGCTTCAATTTGGGCTGTAAGCTCTGGTCGAGTTCGCCTCTGAGGCTGTTTAATTGGCTATTTCTCAGGGTGAATTGCAAGCTTATGGACTGCAATCTCTGGATTAAGACCAGGCATCTCACTATAGTTCCATGCAAATATATCACGATACTCCCTTAAAAAGGAAATATATTGCCGAGCTTCTTCTTCCTTTAAATTTGCACTAATGAAGGTTGGTTTGTTTTCTCCTTCATCACCCAGATTTATTTCACAAAGGTCATCCACGGTAGCTTGGCCTCCTGCTTCAAATTCTATTGGTGCAGGTTGAGCTTCATCTTGGTCAACATCTTCCGACACATCTCGAGTGATAGTCATGTTTACTGGAAATTTTTCCTCATCACCCCGATAGCCTAACCCTTCTGTCCTAGCGGTGATAATACCGCCTTGCTGTATAGCTTGCCTCTGCGAAGGCGTTAATGCAAAGTCAAAGGGTGTCATTGTTTTGGGTATTTTTTCAGGATCTAAACCAACTTTCACCAACATCTGTGTAATTTCTGCACTGAAATTAGGCTTCTCAAAACTCGAGATGTTTTCTTCTGGCACTTGTTCAACTTTCACTTTCTGTTCAACATCTCCAAGTGAGTGAAATATGATGGGTTTCGATCCTTTTCCCTTAGAAGGGACCACAATCTTATTATATTTCTCCACATAGGTACATTCTGTCCTCCTTAATGGCAACGTGAACTCACCCTTGAGATCCAAAATTGGATTTATTGGGGCTAGAGCCTTTGCCCCCAGTTTCCTTTCGGACTTTGGCACATATCGAAAAATTCTTTTTGTTGAAACTGGAGTAGACTCTAGAACGTCTTTGACATTCGGAGTATCTTCAGACTTTTTCACATCTTTTTCCTTTCTTTGTGAAGTCTTTGTATAGAAGCGAGCATCAGCATAATAGGCCTCTACTTCACCAAATGGATCATTGTCAGCCACAATTATCCCCTCTTTTTTGGGTGAAAGCAACGGGTACTTGATACATTGGTGATAAGTTGATGGCACTGCATGATGATTATGCATCCATGGTCTCCCAAGCAAAGCATTGTAGGAGGTGTCTACATCAATGACCAAGAACTCAGTACTTTCTTCAATATCTCCAAACTTGGTTCGCAATTCAATCTTCCCCATTGGGCGTTGCTCATTCTGATTAAATCCTTGAATGACCAAACGACTTGGGCGAAGTTGTGAAATTCGAACCCCTAACAAATTTAAGGCCCTCTGAGGCAGAAGGTTCACCGCAGATCCTCCATCAACGAGAATTCGAGAAATTTTCACATCATGGATAAGTCCAGTGATAAACAAAGGTCGATTATGGTCTGTCATTTCAGCACACATGTCTTTGTCACCAAAGGTTACCATAGCCATGCATGTAGTTGCCTTCTCTTGATTTCTACTCTCGATTTCTTTGTGGAAATCCTCTGGCTTGGATAGGGCATATATTAGAGACTTTCGAAGCTCTGGAGACATTTTCAGTGCATCATATACACTCAACAATGCTGGAATTTTCTTTAGATGAGCTAGCACATCATATTTCACTTGCTCCTCCTCCAGCAAGACCTGTGAAACTTCTGACGTTTGAGGGTCTTGAGGATTTCGTAATTTCCTCCGGTAGGTCAAGTAAGTCTGGCATACTTCAGCAACCGCCTTTCCGTTGACCTCAACTTCTTTTGTTCCCTCACTTATTTGGACCATGTTAACTGGTCCAGCTGCAGGGTGATCATCATCATCAGTCACTTCTCCATCTTCCTGAAGCTGCATTCTTCTCCCATTTCTTAGATACCGGGAGTCACGCCTATAAAAGCATTGAGAATCTTCAAAACCATTCTTCATGGCCTCCCAACTAGGCACCACGACTCCATCGAGGGAGCAATACCAGTCAAAGGCGATCCCCTCTAAGGAAAGAGGGAATTGTTTTAGGCAAAGTGCTTCATTTTGAGCTGTTTCCCCACACTGTTTCAAAAAACGCCTAATATGTTTTTGAGGATCTCCATAACCCTCATATAGGACAAAATTTGGAAGTTCGTATCCTTCAGGAAATGGTGTTTGCTCTACCCATAAAGGGAACAAATCCCTTGGGCGATAAGTGCCCATCTCTCGAAGGTCAAGGGCAGTTTCAATCTTCTCCTCAATTGTCCCTTCTATGAAATCATATGTTTGAGAAGATGTACCTTCGTCATCCAAATGTTCTGACATCTCAATTTCTATTGGCCATGGTTTATAAAATGTCCTATAAAATCGATCAGCCATGGTGTCCCAATCTGGGATTGAATTAGGTGGCAGGCTAAAGTACCAATCCGCTGCCCATCCTTCCAAAGAAAGAACGAACTGCCGTAGAAGTAACGCCTGGCTTTTTACTGTATTTCCACATTGTGCAAGGAAACGAACCAAATGGCGCCTTGGACAACCTGTCCCATTATATAAAGGAAAACGAGGTACTGCATATCCTCGTGGGAACTGAACCCATTCGACCCAATTAGGGAAAGGGTGTCCAGAAATTTGATTTCTTTCAATACTCAAATTTTGATGGGCTTCAAAACCCTCATCTTTCAAAGAGACTGTTACTTTTGCCTGATGTTCTGTTTCCCTTCTAGCTTCAATTTTTGCTTTCTCATCATCACCTGGATTGCGAATGATATGTATTTCTCGCTCTTCAAAATTTACGTCCACAGTGATGACATTACAAGGAAAGTCAAAGTGGTCACTTGATACACTTTCTCCATCGTATGTCCTAGCTGGGGATGTGTGTGGTGAATCATCAGGGGAAAAGTTAAGTTCCCAATCTTCATTAGGATCCTCAACTTGAGATGACTTTGCTTGTTTACTTGAATGCTTCCATACTTCATCATCCGACATACACCTGCCATTCACCTCATCATCCTTGAAATGTAGTCTTTTTTTCGCCTTTTTTACAAGCTCAGAGTCGGACCTACACCCGGTGTCTCTTTGTTCTGTTCCCCTTACATATTCTGGAGTGCTTTGATAGTACATTGGTGGTACTGGCAAATACTCTGGAGAAAAGGCTTCTGGTGTATACTCTGGAGAAGCTGGTGTATATTCTGGAGAGGTTGGTGTGTATTCTGGAGAGGCCGGTGTGTATTCTGGAGAAGTTGGTGTATACTCTGGTGAGTCAGGTATACAGATAGGAGATGTAATGCAATCCCCTTCCCTAACTTTTGAACCAATTTCACCCTCATCTTCCTCGCTATCACTCAAAACAATGATGGTTAGGCAAGGGGCCAAAGTAAACTTTTCCTTCCTTCTTTTATCAAAGTATGTCTGCAACTCCACAGATTGAAATTTTGAAGGTAGAAATTCCTCCAATGTAACTGGGACAAGAGGATCTTGCTCTAACTGCTCATCAGGGACCAATTTCTCCCCCTTTTCCTTCTTTGGATTCTTTTTTCCTTTTCTCTTATTTACTCTGGCCTTTTTTAGTTTCCTAGAAACTTTTGATTTTTTCTTTTTGGAAACTTTTGGCCCTTGTGTTGTTGAATCAACCACACTTCTAACTTTCACTGTGGCATTTTGTTTTTTCTTCATGCTTTTTGACTGATAAACAACCCATTCACCTTCATTATCATTATCGATAGTGATTGGGTTAGCGGATGCTTTCTCTTGAGGAGGGAGCTCAATGATCTTAGAGTCCAAAAGTTCTTGAATTTTATCTTTCAGAACAAAGCACTCTTTTATCGGATGACTAATCAAACGATGGTAGGGGCAATACTTTGGATCATTGGTCTTTCCTACCTCATGTGGTCTTTTCACCTCAAGGAGAGCAATCAACTTTTGCTCCAACAGATCTTCAAATAGGTCTTCGACCAGATCATCCATGAAAGAATATTTTTTCTCCAACCTCTCTTTCATAGTCACCTTTTTAAATTCCTTGGGCTTTTTAGCCCCTACTACAACGGGACCCTTCTTTCTGGTTTCGATTGTAGCTGCAGTCGAGGACTCAACCCTTTCAACGGCCCTAGACCTCCTTCGTTTAGCTAAATGCAGCTCCATATCATGAGCTTTAGTGCATAGATCATTGAATCCTTCAAAAGTTTGAGCCATAAGAGCCGTAGAGAGCTCATGTCGGAAGTTGTTAAGGCACATCCGAATTAACTCTAATTGTGTAAACTTTTGAGGACAAGCAAATGTCAAAGCTCGCCATCTTGCAATGAAATCTGTAACAGACTCATTGTCACGTTGCTTGGTCTCAATCAGTTCTGGTACTCCAACTCGTCTTTGTGTGTTGCAGAACTGTTTAAGGAACTCCTTCACCATGGAATCCCAATTTAGGATTGATCCCTCAGGAAGATTAGCATACCAAGTAAATGCAGAACTTTCAAGCGATTGGACAAATAGCTGCAGGCACAGGGCCTCATTCTGGGCTATTGGCCCGCATCTTGAAAGGAAATGAGCCACATGTTGTCTTGGATCTCCTGTTCCATCAAACATTTTGAAATCTGGTTGGGAAAAACCAGAAGGGAATGGAACAGCATCTACCCATGCTGGGTAAGGTTTTGTAATTATTCGAAAATTCTCATCATCTTTTTCTTTGACTTTCTTTACTTGTCTCCTCACCATATCATCAATCATGGCCATGAGCATTGGATTCATACCACCACTGGTCAGATCAGAGTAACAAAGACCATTGCCCCCTGGGGCTAGTGTACTTTGTATGCCTACAGATGCCCCTACAACAGGTTGTGTCATTTGTTTGGGTGCACTTCCTGGTCCTGTCATTTGGGCCTGCAGCTGTTGCATTTGCTCCAACATAGCAGCCATTTCCCGTTCTTTTCTCTCGAGTTGTTCTTGTAGGGCCACCACTTTTTCCTTGAGACTTTGGTCCTGTTGGACCTGCGAACTTTCACCTTCTTTCTCAACCTCAGTCATCATAACCGCGACTTTGTTGATATCTTTCAATTCATTGTTTCCAATATTTGTTGAAACAAACGAGATAGAATCATCTTGTTCGTATAAAGGATTATCAACCCCCACAACATTACTCATATTTGAAGCATCTGACTGCGATGCTTTGTTTTGAGCCTGACGGGTTATGGACCTTGTCACAGGCCCTTTTCTTATTCCCTCCATAGATAGTTCAACCAAAGTAGAAATATTTCTCAAGGGTTGCTTACCCTCATCCACCTTGGATTTTCCAACAAAGATAGGACTTTCAATTTGTTTTTGGGGTTCATCTTTCGAGAGAGCCCTTTCAATAGCTCCTATAACATTTGTTGCCACTGTTCTTAGTTCCAGTTTTTTTAAAGCTTTATTTCTTCTTCGCCTTTGTCTTTTCGAAACTGGATCGAATGGCATATCAAGTTGAGCCCCTAAGGGCATAGAAGGAACTGTTTGTGCCTTTGCAAATTCCTCATGAATTTTCAAAACAGTCCCTACATTTTTAGAGTGGGTCAATTGATGTTGATTCAAATCTCGTTGGGCCAACGGGTGTTTCTTATTCTGTTGGGCCAACGGGTGTTCCTTATTCTGTCGGACCAACGGGTGTTCCTTATTTGAACCCTGTTGAGCCAACGGGTGTTCTTTTGGCTCCTGAGAGTTGACTGAGATTTGGTTTGACCGATTTTGTGCTCTGAACAGAACTATCGGTTTATAGGCATCAACTGTTTTTTCAACAACAGGGGCCTTTTTTTCATCAACAGAAGTTTGGGTCATTACCCTCCTCCCAATGGCCCTAATGATGGCCATGTTTTCAACAGAAGCTTTCTTCTGGGCAAACTCCACCATTTTAATGGAGTCTTCTACCCTTTTGAGTAGTTGGGCCACAACATTTTTGGTTGCCCCCGTTGAAGCTGCAACAAAAGTCGTAGTTGCAAACTGATTAGCCTCCTTTGCCTGAATTAAAAAGCTCTTCGTTCGGGCTGTGGCCCTCACAATTGCGTACTGCTTTGACGCTTTCACATAATCTTCAGTAATCTTTCTCAAACTTTCAGCTTTCTGGAGAAGTGTGACTTTTTTCGTCACACCAGTTACCTTCGGGACAGCCAAGAGCTTTCGCTCCGGAGCCCCTTGGGTGGCAGGGGAAAGAAGTGCATCTTTCCAGGATTTCGTTGACTCTACCTTTGGGACAGCCAAGAGCATTCGCTCCGGAGCCCCTTGGGTGACGGGTGCTATCTCCAACCTTGGTGATTTCAGAACCACTGGAGTGTAGGCTTGTCTCCTAACAGTTGCTTCAGCATTCCTATAACAAAAGAATACGTCAGTAAGTATCAACTGTATACATATATATATTATTATTTTGTTCTTCAAAAGATGAGAGGAGAAATAAGTCCCACTGGGCGTGCCAGAATTTGTAGACACAAATTTTAAAACATGAAGTGTTTCAACACATTTCAAAATTTTATGTTACAAATGTCCACTGTTTAGTCTTTTTTGACTAAACAGTGTTGATTATTTGAATAGCAGGTTCTTATTTCCGATCTGTATTTCAGATCGTTAATTACACATTTTATGCAAAATGAAACCTCTGATTAATGAAGAACAAAATAAACAACAAAAGACAATTTTAAAAAAAAGAAAATATTTTATTACGATTATTATGGGTTTTGAACCCTCGAATACAAAATACAGTTTGGGTTTGGAACCCTTTACCTATTCATCGCCATTAGCGTAGGTTCTTGAATTCTCTAGCCTTCTCTTCTTCTTTCTTGTAACGATTTGTTTGGCTCTCAACTTCTTTCTCTCTCTCTCTGATCTTTTTCACTTCTGATCTTCCAATCCCCCGGTCTTGTGTGATGGTCCTCATATTTATGGAGGGCCATCAGGTGATAGGAACGCTTCATCTTCATTTTGAATTTCAAATTGAATGATAACGCTATTTAAATTTTGAATAATAGCGCTATCTGATTAATCGTATATCTGATTAACCGAATTGATCTTTGGGGTTTCATCCTGTGTGGTGTCTTTGCTGTAGGCTCTACAGGTGTCATTTTTTCGTAGGCTCCACGTGTCATTTGAGCATCTTGAATAACGTCGTTAAGATACGACGTTGTTTTATTTATATACCTCAACGGAGCAAATTAATCATTTTGGGAAGTGATTGCCTACAACAATCTTATTGTAGGCTCTATGTGTGTCATTGACTGTATTTGGTTTAAAATTTATGTGCCAACAGTACTATCTCTCACTATGCCACCCACTTGACCACATTCAAAACATAAATAAATTATAGAGAAAATTACAAAAACATGGAAAGTAAGACAAAAAATTGAAAAAATATAGAGGAATCAATTTACATTACAACACGTGGGAAGATCAAAAGTAATTACAAATACATAGAGTCTGAATTTTGAGAGACAAAAATGGCCCTCTCTTACCTCCTTATTTCCCTCTCTGCTCCTTTCTCTTTATTCCCTTCCATCACTGATCTCATTTCCCTCCCAGAAAAAAACCCCAACCACCTGGCCTATCCCCCCAATCCCGACATCCACATACGAACACCTTATGACTTTCCCACCTTCCCTACCACCACTACCTCTCTCTCCTTCTTCCTTTCTTCCTCGCTCTCCCTCCCTTCTATTTTCCCTTTAGTTGCCACCACCCACCGGCCACCACCGCCGCAATCCCCTCTCTTCCCTCCCTTGTTTCTCTCATATCCTCTGCAAAACCCTATCCACCATCACCATCCTCCCTCCTAATCCCATAATCCCAACCACAGGCACCTCACACACCACCTCCTGCCACCATCAGCACCTACCACCACAACCACTATTATTCCCTTCTTCACCCACACAACCCTCTCCACCTATAAAAAAAATAAAAATAAATAAATAAGCCCAAACCTCCCTCCACTACCACCGTTCATCACTCTAGTTGCGAATTGCAGCAATAGTGGCCAGAAATTGCGGCAATGGTGGTGCATCAACACAAAATAAGAGGTTGAATGAAGGGAGTTAAGATCTGACTAAATTCAACGACAAGGGTTGGGATCTAGCCATTCTATGCTTCCCTAATCCCTCTTTCATCGCAGGATTTGGCCGATCTCGAATGCCATCACATCATTATAAAGGGGCTAGGGTTTTGAAGATAACAGGAAAAAAGGGAAGGGGATTGTGATGGTCAGGGTTGTGATAGGTGGTGGCTAACGGTGATTGTGGTTGCAACAGAGAAGACTTTTACCCTTTCATCTTTCACAAATTGTACTTTTTTTTCTCCAAAATTTTCTCAAATTGCTTCTTGTAGTTGATGGAGGGCAGTGGTGGTGGTAGTTGTAGATGTTGGCATGAGCAGTGGGGTGCAGTTGGTGGTTACAAAAGGAGGGAAGAGAGAGAAATAGAAGATGAAATATAGGGTGAAAAATTATTCAAGAATCCATGTTTTTGTAATTATTTTGGGTCTTCCCATGGGTCTATAATTTTTATTTCCTTTCCACTAATTTGTAACTATTTCTTCTACTTCCCATGTTTTTTGTAATTTTCCCTAATTATGTGCTCCATACAGCACATAGAACTTCATCAAAGACCCCAATCTTGGAAAGTTAAAATATCCAAGAAAATGTATCCATGGAAATTTTGACAGTGGGACATACCTCTGTAGCTCGGCTTTGCCCGCTCCCTTTCGGAAGAATGAATAGCCCTTACAGTTCGCACTCCACTTATGTGTTGGTTCTGATTCTGATTTCACAAGTGCAATGTGAAACAGTGAAACACAAAAAGAGTCCAAATCCGGCAATTTCTTTTGGAAAATCGATGTTTGAATCAAATGCCAAAAATGAACTGCTTTGCCAGATATCAGAGTCGCCACCTAAATATTTATTTTTGAAAAATTTAGGAAACCCATGAATCGTGCCAAAGGCCATTAGTCCGTCGTTACCAAAGTGTCTTGGTTCGGGAACTTAGGTATGAGAGGGAAAGGTCAATAATTGAACACCCCACTCACTCGATCAAAGATCGGCATCTACTTATCATGATGTAATTTTTATGTACAGTATATGTTCTTATTCTGATTATTTAATAAATCCTAAAATTTATTATATGAAGCATACAAGGTATAGACTAGTTTGCTCAAATTGGAACAATTCAATTTCATATTTGTTTCTCAAAAAAGGTTTGAATTTGCCATCTCAGGTGGGCTTAATTTGCCACTTAACAAAGTGGGTTTAAAGTTTGTGAATTTGCCACTACAAAGTGGGCTTAAAACGTACATTCGTTGAATCATTCCAATTCAAGCAACAAGCCTTCATCCACATGCATTCAAACAGTTTATCATTTAAGCAATTAGCCTCATGGTAGGATGCTAAACATAATAAGAAAATTATGTACAAGCGAGATGCTAAAGCATAACAACTCACATATTTACCGACGTCTCGCGAACAAGCTACAAAACAAAGTTAAAAAATATGCATGATTCCTAACTGTACAATATGACAAATGCAACACATGTGATATGCAATTACTAGGCTCGGCTACTAATATGGCATATGAAATGATTTGATCACATGCGGTCTAAGCATGTATTCAAAGAAGTATTTAAATGACAATGTGAATTAGAATGATGCGCCGGGCCTTGGTGCATGCAATACAAGTGGATGCAAACATGAGTATGCTAAATTAAACATGATGTCCCTAATCTAACCATCATAAGCTGGTAAATAAAAGGGAGAAAGACGTGGGGTTGGAAGACATACACATTATTACAAGTTTGTTTGCCCTCGCGTAGGAGGGTCCGAATGTCCAAGTGTCCAAACAAATAATTATTACAAAACCGAATGAATAATAAATGAAAGGGGCTGTCTAATTTATTACAATAATTGATGTAAGGCAAGCCTTGACACAATAAATTTGGTATAACGTCCGACCGAATTCAATTAATCATATTGGTTCTTTATGTCGGTTGTAATCCAATTTTAACCAATTTTATTAGCTTTTTTTATTACCTATCCATTTCTTTATCTTTTCTACTGTTTATGCAAAAGTGATATTTACGTCCACTAAGTCCAAAACGCAATAAAGAGAAACAAGCATCAACTTAACTCGAGAAAATTTTCTTCGAGAGAAATTACAAAGGAAGAGTCAAACTTATTTACACGCGATAAGGGATTCCAAGTCAAACTCAAGATATGTAACAAGGACTAGTCAAACTCAAAAGAATGATAATGACGTAGAAAAACCCAAACTTGAGTGATAATGACTTGAAATCCAAACGTGATAATAAGTGATAATGACACTTTCCTTGGTGATTTCCAAGGATCAATTAGTCCCTTAAAAGTAAACACACTGATAAATAAAGAGAAATAAAAAATAAAAGATTGTGCTTTAGTATAAGAACATGTATACATTTGGGGTAGTGAACCTCCAAAGAATTTAAACTGTTAAGTATAGAACGTTTTATGCTTTTGGTAGTAAATCCCCTAAGAGATTAAATCAGTAAGCATAGAACATTGTATACTTTGGGTAATGAACCTCTTAAGCATAAAACGTTTTATGCCTTTGGTAGTGAATCTCCAAAGAGATTAAACCATTAAGCATAGAGCGTTTTATACCTTTGGCAATGAACCTCCGAAGAGATTAAACCATTAAGCATGGAAGAGTTCCTTTCTTATACTTGAACTACAATCTTAATTTTTCACAATTTTTTAATCGAAATAAGCAAAGAGTGGAGGGAGATTGTAGAGATGATTATGCGAAATTGATTAATTGGTTAGTACAAATAAACTTGATATTTAAAACATAAATCATTGAAATAAATTAAACAGCCCCCTAAATAGCATACAATAGTGCTGAAATTAGAAACATACCACTTTTACTATTCACCGCCGAAGGTACTATTCATCGTCGGGGTTACTATTCACCGCCGGAGGTTACTATTCATCCGGTGGGATAAATTATTTAAAGTAATAAATTACAACAGTTTATATACAATATTTAAATTACAGCAGATATGTGGGTGGTGTAGCCATCCCATTAAAGCGATAAAAAAAACAGTTACGAAAAGAAGTAAATGAAGTATTTAAACAAATTATATCACATTTTTAAATTAAATGAAAATTTGCGAAAACTCACATTTTGGGGAAATAATGAATTTTCTGAGTCACAAACTTTCTTTTGATTACTCTCAAGTCTGTGGAACGTGTTCTCAATTCTCAGTCCAAAATTTGGAATTACAGCTTTAGTGGTTGGTTTTGAATGGTGTATTGATAAAATAGAAATAAAAATATCAAAGAAAATATTTTATTTTCCCTCTCTTCTCAAACTCTCTCGCCCCACTTCCTTTTCCTCTCCCTGATTCTGATTAGTCTTTCCCTCTTTTTCTTTTTCCTGTTGGGCCTCCCCTTTCTTTTTTCCTTCAGACTCCCTCTTGATTGCCTTATATAGGCAACAAATCTATATATTATATATATATATATAATATAATAATATACATATAATATAATAATAATATAATCATAAGATAGATTTATATATATGCTTGATCTGGGAGATGTCGGCAGCCGAGCTGACCAACATCAAATTCTTTGTTATTTTTATTAAATATTATACAATACATATCTATATACATATAATATATTATGTAAAATATATAAAAATATATAATTTATACAAAAAAACTAAACATATAATATAATAATATTAAACATATAATATAATAATATAACTTTTTATTATTTTATTTTATATATTAATAAAATATATAATTTATACCAATTTATATAAAAAAACACCAAAAATATGAACACACGCATAAAATTATGCAAAATTAAAAAAATACTAAACTAATGAAATATTTAGTATTTTAAAACAATTTGGCTATAATTGTGAAGGTTAGGATTAAAGTTCAAATTTCATCTCTCCTATTGAGGATTCTGTGAGAAACACTTTCTAATTGTCATAATCGGGTAATTAAAAGAAAGCGCCCAAGTTTTAGGGCCGGTCAAAATGGGGTGTCTACAACCTCCCACTCTGCTTTCTGTTTATGGCATTAAGTTGACTACGCACATTGTTATACTCAACAACACAAACCTATCATGGTAAACCAAAAACAATTAGCATGCTCAAGTGAGTATCGGCTATAGAAAATTGTGAATAAATAAACACTATGCCATTAAGTCAAGTAGAAGGGGGTAATAAGTGTACTTTGTTGCCGAGGTAACTACAGAAGTTTCTAAGCTAATGCAGAGGTTCCAAGTTCTTTTTTTTCCATATCTAAAAGCCGGGGAAAAAAATTTTAAAAAAAAAAAAAAAAAAGAGATCATCAAACATGCCTATTCGTCACTAATACTCACACAATTTAAATTATATAAAATCCAAAACTATCCAGTTGATAGTACAATCATGGACAAAATTAAAAATGTTGGATATAGTTGTTCCTATAACTTAACACAAATTCAAGAATATCAGAAATGCCATGGTTTCTAAATCACAATATCGCACCACAAAATCACAATATCGCACCACAAATTGATAAGCCACCAGCAGTATTTTGATTGGCATTGAAGATAATACAACTCAATAATATCTCTAAAAGTACCTCTATCACAAAATGGAGCCAGTTAAACTAAATGCATAAATATACCATCGACTTAAGAATCTAGAACTTTATCATAAATTTGATTGAAATTTCTGTGCCAACAATGGGAACTAGCATTATGTAAAATATTTTCTACATTTCAATCAAATTTATGATATTTTACATAATGCTAGTTCCCATTGTTGGCACATAAATTTCAATCAAATTTATGATAAAGTTCTAGATTCAATGGGATGATGAGACTCTAAAATTTGAAATCTTTACAAGTAAATGATACGCAGAGTCTACCAAGAAGACGACATGTTCAATCAAATGACAACACATGCAGAGCTTGCAATGGAAACAATGTAGGATACCACCTCTAAAAAGGATCAGTGTGATCAGTGAAATATATGATGAGGTGCAGTAATGTCAATGTTACTCAAGTTATTCAAGTGACATGTAGAGCCTACTAGACTTGAAGTATAGTACACTCAATCATAGAATAACACCTATAAAGCCTACAACAAGGAAGCTATGGAGAATGAAATCCAAAGGATCAATATAGTTAATCAAATATGATTACACCTAAATTCAAACGGTGTTATCATACAATTTGAAATTCAAAATGGAGATAAGATTCTCTTATCACATAAATGGTCCTCTATAACTATGACGACCATCACACAAAATGAGGGATGAGAAATAAAAGATCGGGGATTAGGGAAAAAGAAATCAAAGATCGAAGAAATTTTCAAAAGCAAGAAGAGAGACAAAAAGAATTGAAAAGCTAATTGTGAAGGGCGACAAGCATCAGTATTCAAAACTCAATACACAAGCACATAGCACAATAGCAAGCAATAGGCAAGCTCAACAATTGTATCTTCCGTATTTAGAAGTTTTAAATCCCAAAAAAATCAATAAAATAATTATTTTTCTTTAATTTTCTTTTGTTAAATTTTTTGTTCTTCATTAATCGGAGATTTCATTTGTTTAAATTGTGTAATTAACAATATGGAGTAGAAATCGGAAATAAGAGCCTACTCTATTTAGTCTAAAAACCAAATGGTGGGCATTTATAATATGAATTTCAAAATGTGTTGAACATTTCACATTTCAAAATTTTTGTCTTCACCCACATATAGGCCTAACGCACTTTCTGTAATGGGAACTAGCATTATCAATGAAAAAAGTTCTTTAGGCATTGCCCATATACATATACAAAACAAAAAAGAAAGAAAGAAAAACTCTATCATATACATCGTCTTAATTCACCGTAGCATCTGTAAGTTCCAAAAAGCTATCTGTATAGGGATCTACCCACATACCACCCATTTCTCTCCCTTCACAAGTACCACATCAAACAAGTGGCAGTGGTACTGCAGACCACACTTTCTTTCTCCATTAGCTCATCTTCCCTTACCGATCTAGGAACAAACCACACCACAATAATCATTGCCAAGACCAGGTTCCACATCTTCCCTAACACTCTACAATGAATAAGGAGGTTATCTACTATTTCATCCACCTCCCTACACATACAACACTTTATTAGGCAATACTTTCCTTTTCTTAGGGAGAATATCAATGGTAAAAATCACACAACTCTTTTCATTGTAAATTTCTCACTTGGAGCTCTGTGTTGCAATTGAAGGAGTTGATTGCCCTTGCACAAACTGCACAGAAATTGTAAGGTTGGCTAAGAATATGATTACAGGAAAGACACTGCAATACTTACTCTGTAAATTCGGTATTGCAGCTTCTGTTTACATGTTATGTGCAGAAAAAAATAATAGAGCATTCACTAATGAATATAGGGATGTACTGTCTGTGTTAGCTGACATAGAGAACCTGGTTCGTGGTAAGGTTATAAGCCCAAAAGGCTTTACTATTACAGATCAAAACTGGTCCTTGCAGAGAGCTTGGCATTTACCAGGAAAAATCTTTGCAAAGAAATAGTGATACTCTACGTTACATGGACTCGGGTGCAGGTATCAGGTGCGGGTGTGTATGTAGAGGTCGGACATTTCAAAATTAAAAATTAAGGATACGTGGTGTTAAAATCCACCTACTCTCCACCTACTTCATCCACTTAAACCTACTCCACTAAACCTAACCCACTACACCACTACCACCTCCACTTCACCTACTCCTTACCTACTACACACTCACCCTCTTCTATATATAGGAATCATGAATCATTGTAATATATTAATATCAGATATCAATCAATAATACAATTCTCTCTATTTCTCTATACATAAATTTTTACATGGTATCAGAGCAGGTTTAGAACCTACTATTTTCGCTTCCCCGGCGGGCGGCAACCTCACATTCGCCGCCCGCCGGACCTCAACCTATTCCGTTTATTTTCTACACATACCTTCCCATTGTTTTTCCAATGAAAATATTTTAGGCCTCAAAGATTCTAACAGGCCATTTCCTACTGGTCAATCTACTGATGGTGTTGGCCTGTTGAAGTGGAGAATGCAAAGTGTAGATGAGTCAGTTGTCCCATTGACGATCAACTGCTGGCCTTCTGTTTCTGGAAATGAAACTTATGTCAGTATCGAGTACGAAGCTTCTTCAATGTTTGATTTGCAGAATGTTGTGATTTCAGTACCTCTTCCAGCTCTTAGAGAGGCACCAAGTGTCAGGCAGATTGACGGTGAATGGAGGTATGACTCCAGATATTCTATTTTGGCATGGTCCATACTTCTCATTGATAACTCAAACCGTAGTGGATCTATGGAGTTTGTTGTCCCTCCTACAGATTCATCAGTTTTTTTTCCCGATTTCAGTGCGTTTCACACTGCTTCTCTCTCTCTCTCACTTTGCACCCACTCTCCCAATACCACCACTATGGCCACTTTCCTTGTCCCTCCTTTATTTTCACCATCATTTCTTTCAAACTTTTCATCACCTTTATTTTGTTCTCTTCCTGACCCATCTTTTTATATCCACCACATGGACGACCGACTCAAAATAATAAATATTATCCCAACTTTCATCATCAACCAAACCGTGGGCCACGAAACCTTTTTTTCATTATTCTTTCTTTGCACACACACACAAAAAAAAAAAAAAAAAAAAAAAAAAAAAAAAAAAAAGAGAGCAGCCGAAGAAGACGAACTGCATACCAAACTCATTTTATTCATGTCGGGCCTCACCCCGATCACCATTTTACACCAAAAAAAAAAAAAAAAAAAAAAACCACCACAACACACCCACACCCACAGTGGGATTTGTCTTCTCTACTCTGCTGCAGGTCTCTTCTTCTTGCCTCCGTCCTGGGCGGCCCTTGACGGTGCTGCCTCCGTGTTGCTTCCTAGACCACCAAGCAAGTTGCCTCCTCCCTGCTCCTCCACTCCAGCATATGGTGGACCTCCAAATCGGAACATCACGGTGGCCTTCCGCTTCAGCTCCTTGTTTTCCGCCTTCAGCACACTTATCTCTGCTCGCGCATCCTTATACATGCGTTGGAGCAGAGCCAGTTGGGAGTTTAAATGCTGCACCTCATTTGTCCTACTCTGCAGCCGGTTCGACAGGTTTGTGACCGCCGTCATGCTTTCCACACATGCCTTCAAAGTGTACTGATTGGCCTCCACATCCGACTGCACTGCCATTCTTTGCTCCACCGACCGCATCGGAAAGTTCAACGGAGCAAACTCCGGGGCGCTTGGTTGAGTTTCCAGTGCCACCGCACCAGTTCTCTCTCTCGTTGACTCGTTGAGGTCGGGAAAGAGGGTGAGCAGCCCGCGGGAAGACGATGAAGCCATTTTCTAGGCAACAGAGTGTTATACAGAATCTCTCTCAGAAATCTCTCTCAGAATATCTCTCGCAGGTTTTTTTGCCTCAGCCTCAGCCTCTGTCTTATAGCCGAGGCAGCCACGCGCATCGCGCGCCTCTTGACGCCCGACAAACTGGCACGCCTTTTCATGGCACATCTTTTGATAAAGTGGGCACGCCTTTTGATGGCACGCTTTTTGAAAAATTGGGCACACCTTTTGAGGGTGCGACTTTTTAAGGGTCCGACAAGACTCTATAAACTGTCCCGACATTGATTCCGGTTAGCTCCTTTATGGGTCCGACAAGACTCTGTAAACTGTCCCGACATAGATTCCGGTTAGTTTCTACAAGGGTCCGACAAGACTCTGTAAACTGTCCCGACATAGATTCCGGTTAGTTTCTACAACGGTCCGACATGACCTCATAAACTGTCTTCTACAACGGTCCGACATGACCCCATAAACTGTCTTCTACAACGGTCCGACATGACCCCATAAACTGTCTTCTACAACGGTCCGCCATGACCCCATAAACTGTCTTCTACAACGGTCCGACATGACCCCATAAACTGTCTTCTACATCGGTCTGACACCACCATCCAGTGTCCTCTACACCGTTATGACACCCCCATACAGTGTCCTCTACAACGTTATGACACCACCATCCAGTGTCTTCACCAATGGTCTGACACGACCATACAGTGTCTCCTATCCTTTTTTATTTTTATGTATTTTCTTGTTTTGTTACTCTCTCCAAACTCAAGTTGGTTAGTTGCTATCCCCCTTGAGTTTGCGGGGGGCTGTTAAAATCCACCTACTCTCCACCTACTCCATCCACTTAAACCTACTCCACTAAACCTAACCCACTACACCACTACCACCTCACCTACTCCACTAAACCTAACCCACTACACCACTACCACCTCCACTTCACCTACTCCTTACCTACTACACACTCACCCTCTTCTATATATAGGAATCATGAATCATTGTAATATATTAATATCAGATATCAATCAATAATACAATTCTCTCTATTTCTCTATACATAAATTTTTACACGTGGATATGGATCCAAATTTGGATACGGGTATGGGAATACGTTAAATAGTTATTTTTTTAAAATATATTTATTATATGAAGATGAGTTAAAAAAAAAGGAATAACAAATTTGTTAAAAAAATAACAAATAAAATATAAATAACAAATAAAAATTATTTTAGGTATAAAATAAATTATATTATATATGATAAAATAAATTTTATTTATTTATTTTAGACATAAAAATTATATTATTTATGGTATATTATATTATACAATATTTTTTTTGAGTGAATAATATTATATAATAAGAATACTATTATATATTATTATATTAGTATCATTTATAAATAGAATGCAGAGAAAGAGAACAGAGAGGAGGCGAAGACGAAGTCAAAGAAGGAGACAGAGACAGAGAGAGACACACACACACACAGAACAAAGGGAAATCGAAGTCCTAGAGTCATTTTCTGGGTGGATTCAACTTCGCGATGTTGGTTTTCAGATCTCCTTCGATTCAGTCTAGTTCACGACTAGGGTTTACCCTTCGATCTTGCTTTGTGACTCGACATGCTTCGCAAATGTGAGTTTCAGCCCTCTCTCTCCCTCTCTATCACTTTCTCTCTCCATCTCTGAGTTTCAGCCGTATATACCATCTTTCTTCCTCGTTTGCCATAACCATTTTCTCCATGCCGTATCCTGACTGTATCTCATACCCATACCCGTATCGTGTCGTGTCGTGTCAACATGGGTACTTCGTCGAATCTGATGAGTCCGTGTAACATAGGTGATACTGCAAAGAATGTAAAAACATATAATAACAAAAAAAAAAAAAAAAAAAAAAATTGTGTGATGGGATTGAATAGTAGTTGTATGTGAGGATTGTGAATGCTATGATGGGTTGCCTAGGAAGGACAAATATTGATGTGAAATTTTCAAATGCAGCTGTAGCCACATCTGTTGCAACGATGAGGCTCCCTGCTACAATTATTGTCTATGCATTTTGCTGACCCACTGATGTTCAATGAAGCTGACTGGATGCCTTGACTAGTGATTGGAATTCTTTGGATACTGATTCAGGTACTGCAATTTTAGTCTGTTAGCTGCTAGAAGTTGTCTTGTGTTTGTAAAGTTTGTAAGTAGCATGTGATGTAAGGGTTGAGATTTGGCTCATTGTTCGTTGGCTGTTGTTTGTAGTTCCTATTGTACAGCTTTGTAGAGTGGATAGGCATGACTTAGGATCGTCTCTTGAATGTTCTGGGGTATATGGCCTGCCCCTTATGTAGTGTTTGGTTCCCTGGAATAATTTTGGACACGAATGGAATGGCTATTCCCTGGTTTCTCAATGGAATGACTGTTGTCCTAAATTAGAGAAACGTGATTCCATTTGGAATGTATATTTCTTTCCTTTTTAAGTTTTTTAATGTATGTTTCTTTCCTTTTTAAGTTTAACCAAACCAAACACGGAATCACTATGCTAGAATAACCATTCCATTCTAGTGAACCAAACATCGCATTCCTATCTTACTTATAGGGTAAAAATATCAGTGGTAACAATCTTCCAATGAGCCACCTAAAAAAATTGAGGGAACATTAGCCTTCTATATGACTCCAAGGAAATAACTCACTGAAATTACTGACCAATTCCTTGCACAATGACTTCACTAGAAACCTCCCCTACTTGCAAGGCACCCAATTGATTCCCAAATATCAATCTCATCACCATATGCAGGTATTGTTTTATCTTTTTTGGCCCGTATGAGTACCGGTAATAGTTTTTTCTGCTTAAAATCGAAGTTGAAATTGATTTCTTCTTGAAAGTTGAACAGGTGATGATGATTTATAAAAAAGTTCATTCAATACTATTAGAAGCATCTCAATACATAATTCAAGTAATGATGAATATGTCGGTTCCAGACTGAAAACGTAGTACTCCACGCTTATATCCACAAATATACTGACAATATCGTATATTACTCAAATTAGGAGTCCCGGACAAGTCTTGAGATAATAGCTTGAAATGTCCAAACAAATGCCACTGTTTGATCATGTTAAAGGAATACAAAATTGAGGCAAAAGAGTTGCTCACTTAAAATCAGATTGAGTGCTCATCATTTGAGACTGAAATGGCATACCTTTAAGTTCACCTTCAATCTTGGCAACTTGAACATGAATTCCATCAACAATCTCCTTCAAAGGCGACATAGTTGGGTACCTTGCCTCATCCCACACAAATCTACCACAAATCCAAACATATTGTTAGTGAATATTGTGTATATATATTATATTCACTATATATATTAGATGTTGTAATTAGGCTTTACATATTTCCATAACTTTCACTCTTACCTTGCCTATATAGGCCTCTTCATTGTTTTGTACAATACACAATATTAAATGGACTTGGCTCCTCTCCACTGGAGAGGAGAGTTCAGCTTTGGTGGGCCATAATCCGCACGCATGTCGATAATCCAAACCATTTAATATGTAGGACCCGTTGAATACATTATTTCTGCAAAAAAATCATGTTAATTGAATATCAATAACTACTTCATCAAATCGCATTTTCAAATATAATTTTTGAAGTAAATTGCGACATAAATACGATTTGATTAAGTGGTTATCAATATCCAATCAATATAATTTTTTACGAAAATAATGTACTAAACAGTACTACATATGATTTGGATTATTGACTTGGGCCCGAATTAAGGTCCACCAAACCGAACTTACTAGAGAGGAGCAAGGTCTATATTAAATATTCACATAATATAATATTCTCTTAAATTCTCTCTCTCTTAGATCTCGTTTGGAAACATGCTATTTTAGTAACTTTTTGACTTTTTTGCTTTTTAGCTAAAATATGAGGTTCACCTTGCTTGGTTAGGTTTTTCAAAAAACACTTTTCAGAAAATTCTACTTTTTCGTTTTCCGTATTTTTTTGTTTTTACTGAATTTTTTTAATATTTTAAGCAATTTTTTTTTACTTTTTAAACATATCTAACATAAATATACCTAAAAAGTAAAAAAATTGTGAAAAAAACCTTTTAAAAATTCACTAAATACCAAAAATACAAAAAAAATACAAGAATTTAGTACATTTTTTTGTATTTTTATGTATTTATTAATTTTTTAAAATATTTTTTCACAAATTTTTTATTTTTTAAATACATGTAAGTAAGGTGCATCTAAAAAAGTAAAAAAATATATATTTAAAATTTTAAAAATATTAACTTAAAACAAAAAAAAAAAAAACACGAAAACCAAAAAACTCAGTTTTTAAAAAACTTAATCCAAAAACTTAAATCAAACACACTCATGTTTGGGATTGACTTTTTAATTTTTTACAAAAAGATGTACAAAAAGTAAAGAGAAAGGGAAATCTTCTTTTTTCTCTTTACTTTTTGGTATACATTATTGGCTTTTTTATTTTTTATTTTTTATTTTTTATTTTTTATTTTTTGAGATTTTTTGACTTTTAACTAAAAAGTGATATTGCTAAATGATGGCTTATTGTAACACATACATATAATAAAAGTAAAACTAAAAATCAGTAGTCTTTATTATTCAATCTTGATCACTCAAATGGCATTACCTAGTCAGATATGAATCAACAGGAACACCATCAACCGTCAATGAACTACTGACGACGCCTGAAACCCTCTCCAACTCCTCGATCTGACGCCGAATCTTGTGAGACACTCCTTCGATGAACGAATTCGACCGAACAAAAAATCTCACTCATCAAATTACACAAAATCTCAATACTGGCTTAAAAATCACAATAAATGTGTATAAAAAATAATAATAATAAATCACCTTCAAGAGGTCATCGCTAAGAGCTAAAAGAGAAACTAATGTGCCAACACGAAGATTGGGAATATTGAACTGCAACAAAAATCACATGAAAATTCAAACACTATATATATATATATATAGAGAGAGAGAGAGAGAGAGAGAGAGAGAGAGATGTGTGTGTCAGTGTGTGTTGGTTGAGGAGAATACTCGGTAGATAGGGGGATCGAAGGCACGCTTGGAGATGGATTGTTGCAAGCGAGTCCAGAGAGAAGAAGCAGAGTTTTGAACGGGGAGAGAAACCACCCAATACCTCGTCGCCATTGTCGTTGCTTCGTTCCCGGAGATTCGAATTTATGCTAAATTGTATACAGTAAAGGAGTGATGTGACTATTCGGCAGAGAATTGGCCAGCCAGTAATGCTGATTATGGATGCCTGAACTCTCGTTTTCGTTTGGGGCCCACTATTTTGTAATTAGGATCGAGCAAAATTGCAAAACAATTGATTAGACAATCGAAAAAATGGCAAATTGATCTCATCCATATGTCGCATGATTAGGCATCTCCCACGCCGTACTAAATTTATCATTAAATTTTAATTTAACGAAAAAGTATTAGTTGTGTTTGGTAGAATTTTTTAATCATAATTTAAAAATATGAGTTGTATTTTGAGTTTGTGAGTTTTGAAATTATGATTTGAGTGTAAAAAAATTTGTTTGGTGTAAGAGTTTTGAATTGAGTGAGGAATTTTTTATATGACATTTGATATTTGATATAAAAACTTACAATTCATAACTAAACATACAACTCAAAATTCTATTAAAACACATAAAAAAATTTAAAAATTCAAAAAATAATTTTTTTGAATATATTAAAATTAAAATATGTCAATTGAAAAAAAAATTACACTGTTCTAGTGAACCGGTCGGACGACCGGTGGGACAACCGGTTAGGCCAAATTTTAAAAAAAAAATTGAAAATCGCACCTCACACACAGAGTTTTTCTGCAGAGTTTTGAAAAATTAGTTTCAAAGCTCTATCCAAACATCATATTGGAACGTGAGGGTAGAATCAACATTTGGAAATCGTTCCAAACACAACCATTCTTTTTTATACTCTCATCAAATCTATATCAAATTGAGAAAATAATAAATGTTTCACCAAACTGAGAATCTGGACACCTTTCACCAGAACATTGCATAAGATCGTTGCGAATGAGATACAGGACAACTAGCCAAACATCCGGCGGGCTGTCCCCACAGTCATCCTGTTACTTGAACAATTCCCAAAATAGAGCAATGGTTTGGACTGTCGATAGACTTCCAAAGTTGTTTGCTTCCGAAACAAATCTATCTCTGTCCTCTCCTCATTCTTTGCATTCTCTCTCTTTCTCTCGCTGGTTTTGGACCCATTGCACTTCTTTTTATCACACTTCTCAACCGACCTCAAAACCATTGACAAATCAAACTTCCCAACCAACACAATTGCATTGCCTTTCTGCAACTATGCATACATAATCACTGCCAGTCCAAACATATGAAACATCGGCAAAACACACAAATACACATTGTGCATTTCGCCAACGAAGTCTTGATTCGCAAACACCATTAGAGCCGATGCAATGAAATTACGATGACTCATACCCTTACAAGTCCATGTTGTCTCTGATGAATACAACAGAGCAGCTGTATAATTTGATCTAATTAAAACCTCAGGCAAATTTGAAACTGACCCAACACTCCTAATCAAATCAATAAAAGTTGTAACTTTTGAATTTGAGTTCATAACAATTGAAGCAGATTTTTCAGAACCCAGAAAAATAAATGGTAAACCAAAGTCTATAACTTTTTCCCATAATTAAAAAACAGTGATGATAAGCTTTGGTTTGCAATCTTTGATTTGTTTCAAAAGCTTAGAGATTGGTTTTAACACACTGGATATTCCTTAGTTGATCCTTTATATTCTTGATCTATTATTGTAATACCATACAATAAATAGAACATAGAGCAAAATTTTTTTTTTTTTATTTGCTCTTGTCGGACAACTGGCCAGTCGACCCCCCAGACGACCTTTGTTTTGATGACAGCTATAAATTCACCATTGAAGTGACTGATATCAAATATTTGGTGAACCGTTGAAGATGTCCTTAGACTCTCTCCTACCTTTTGTTTTATCAAATTTAAATGGGATAATTACTAAGAAGTTTAATTTAAATAAGGTATAAGATATTAGATGTAGTTTATATTTTTTATTGGTAAGAAGTCTATCTTTTGTGAAATAGTTTGGTGGAAAATCCTTTTATTTGGGGAAATTCTATTTCCACACCTTCAATACTCTTAGTATACACTATTACTCTCTGTTTTTATATTACAATTTTGTCCCACGGTAAAATTACCTTTTGGGACAAATTTCTAAACCCTTCTCTCAACACACATCATCATCATCACCAGCCTCCGCTACCCTCAGCTGCCGTCCTCAACCACCACCACTACGATTCCCCTTTTCCACTACCATCGCAGCCCAATCTCCACCGTCGGCTATCACCATTGCTAACAATCCCCACGGCCATAACCAATTGAGAGATCTGGAAAACACAGATCTAAGGTTTGAAGAAAAAGAAAAGAATAAGAGAGAAAGCTAGCTATGGCAGATGTGATGGTTGATGCGACCGACTTTGGACCTTCATCTGTTGTCCCTGAGCAACCACGATGACAACTTCCCTCTCTGGCCACCATCGCAGCCCCTATCGCAACCCTCAAATTCTATTGCCCTATCACTCATCGCCTTTGCAACCACCACTATGCAACCCACACAATCGTAACCTACCACCATGCAATAAGAGAAAGAGAGAGAGAGAGAGAGAGATCTAATGTTAGGGTGTGAGAGGTGAAACGGGACTGATGGCAGAGATGGAAAAGCAGGTGGTAACGAGAGAGTGGGAGAATGAAGAGTAGTGGAGGGACGACGGCTGGAGGCGAGAAGTTGTGACTATTGTAGCAGCGGTAGCTGCGGATGGTGCTAGTGATTAGGGTTATAGTTAGGGTTTAGAAGGGTAGTTTGGTATTATTTAAAAAATAAGGGTTTGTAATGAGATAAAATCAAACTTTTCAATTTAGGTGTGTTGTGAACTGAGTAAATAGGAGAATATAGTATGAACTGAGAGGTTTAGTAGTGTGTAAATAGAATTACCCTTTTATTTGTTTTAAAGGACATTTTGTTTCCAATTTTACCCAGTAATTTATCTGTTGACTTTTTTTCACTATTTGTTCAAATTATTTTCTATCTGTTTAAATTTATTTCTATCTGTTCAAATTATTTTCTATCTGTTTAAATTTATTTCTAACTGTTCAAATTTTTTGACTATCTGTTCAAATGTTTTGTCTACTTGTTCAAATACCTGTCTAAATTTTTTCCCTTATTCAATTTTTTCACTTGTTCAATTTTTTCCCTTATTTATTTAAATCTATTATAGATTTTTCTAACAATCAATCTTCAATCAGACCCTATCCATTCAAAATTCCTATACATAAAAATTATCTGTTCAAAAATCTATTCAAAATTCCAATTTGTTAAATTCATTTTTTAATTAGTTGCATTTTTTTTTGAACTTATCTGTTCAAAAACCTGTTAAATTCCTGTATGCTCAAACTCTCTCCACAACTCACTTCTCTCTCTATCTATTTAAACAATTCCTTTTTCTCTCTCTATTTACATAATCAAAATAAATTTTTTTTTTTTTAAAAAAAAAGGTAGATCTGTTCGTCAAGGCCAAATCCAAAATCAATACAACAACAACAACAATAACAACAACAACAATACAACAACAACAACAAGATTTACACACAAAAAAAAAAACCCACCCAAATGTAGATCAATCTAAGAGAGAGAGAACAAGCAAGCAACAACTATCGCAAATTTTTCTATATTAATAGACATTTCAACATCATCATCTGCTAAAATTCATTGCTAACAATCAATCTAACAAATCTCAATCGATCTTCTAACAATCAATCTGTAATGTTGAAGTGTCGATTAAGGCTTCTATCAAAAAAATAGATCTATTATATTACAGATTTTTCTAACAACGTGGGGATGACTTCTGGCGAGTTTACAGTTGTAGTGGTGTAAGATTGTAGACAGAAAGATCACGCGACGTGGATGGTGAAGTGGCGGAGGACGGCAGATAGTGGTGGTTCAAATTGTGTCACGAGTAAGGTGGTAAAGGTCGAGGCAGAGACAGTAGTAACAGTAGGGGTGGAGTAGCGAAGGGTGGAGAGAAGTGGTGGTGAGAGAGAATGAGAGAGATCTTGAAGCGGTGGTGGTAGAAGAAGCAAGAATCTATTCGCGGATTGAACCTCTTAAATGGTGGCAAGCGGCGGCAAAGCAAAGAGTGGCAGAGGGCAACTGAGCGATCTAAGGTTTCTTTCTCTCTCTCTCTCTCTCTCTCTCTCTCTCTCGCTCTCTCTCTCCATGAAATGTTGTCCCTCTATTGCTTTATGGAGTTATTGACCGCTCCAGCGGCGGCAGCGAACGAGGTCTCGATACCTCTTCTTTTTCCTTTATCTCTCTTTCTCTAGGGTTTCAAAATCTATTTCTCTCATTTTGCTCTGTGTGGTTGAAATATCTCTCTCTCTCTCTCTCTCATTTTGCTCCGTGTGGTTGATGTGGGGTATATATAATATGGGTAGTTTAGTCATTTCACAAAGGCTTGTCCTTATAGACATAGTAAAATAACGCCTAGACCTTTGAGCAATAAATATTCAACATTAGACTGTTCGGTCGAGAGCCCAATTTAAATTTGATGTAGATAGGTACCTTTTGTTGCGCTAACTCTATCGATTATAATATTCAGTATTTCTCAAATCTTTTCATCAAATTGAGGATGGATGTGCCTTTCATCAAATCACTATTCATAGTCATTGGGGCTGCAAGTCATTTTTACTACTGAACGACCAACCTGATGTTAGGCTGGTTGTCACCCCAGATGACTACCTCTTTGTAAAAATTTGTGAAAAAATTATATTGGCCGGTCGACCGGTTAGACATTCGCTTGATCATTCGCTCGATCAACGGATGTTTTGATGAAAGTTTAAAATTAGTTTTTACTCATGTTTGGTGAAAAAAAATATACAACGTCAGAGATGCTCTTAGTTTGGTCTTTTTAATCAATAAATTTAGGGAGTCTCCCTAATTTATTTAAAAAATTTATTAACTGTCTACATAACAGTTCACTTTAATATGGAAGTTATTTTTATTTAAAAAGAAAAAATATATGTACAATAATATAGGCTCAACATAATTCAATTCATTAAGTTATCAATCTGTTTATCTAAAAAATACAAAAATTATATATTTTGACTAAAACACAAGTTTTGATTAAAACCAAGAGGTTTTGTGGTGATTTGCGGGTGTGCTAAGGTAACAGTGCCTAAATTGTGGAACATGTACTTGGAAAAATCTGACTTCTGAAAATGAGAGGTTTTGCGAGGCTCGAAGGGATAAAAGATATCCTGGTTCTTGTTTTGCTTCAATTAAGGGGATTTAAAATATCCATTGAGTTTTTAATGCCAAAATGAGAGGTAAATAAAGGGAAATAAACACCAAAAAATATACTTTCATAAATTCATTGGATTAAACACATAAAAGTATAAAAGCAAGTTTAAAAACATTAAATGTAGTTATAAAATGGATGTAAACACAATCTAAGTGGATGTTTGGCATCTCCTAAAAAAGTCAAAAAGTCACTGAAAAAGCAAAAAGTTAAACATTATTCCTATGTTTGGGCGGGAAAAAAATGTTGAATAGATAGAGGGAAAAATTATGAATTTGCCCTTTTAAATTCAACAGCCAAGAGTGCATGTCAATGTACCTATCTTTACACATTTTACCAAATGCACTAACGTGGCTAATTATAAGCTACGAATTCCCAAAGTCAACAAAATTTTGAAATGCACTGAATGCACACGTATGTGTCAGGAAGGGTATAAGAGTCATTTTGATATTTGATACAATATTTTATTACACATTTTTTTCGTAAAAAGTCAAAAATTTATATCCCAAACATACATCTTTTTTCTCTCTACTTTTTTAGCTAAAAAAAATCAAAAGTGCACTTATAAAGATCATTCCAAACAACCCCTAAGTCCCGAAACAATATCTATAAAGGCCAAAAACCATTAATTTGACACAGGTGTCATGAAAATTAGGAATCTAAGGCTAAATCTATGGCAAAGACGCCTTTCAAGACTACTCCTAAGTTGAACTAGAACTAAGACTAAGGATAAATAACACTGAACTATGTAATAAGTGTGTTGAATGTTGAATTGATTGGGGTTTACTCTAGCTTCATTTCTTATATTTATATTTACTGAAATCTCTTGAAAATCACGAACAACCTCCTAGAAATCATCAATAGCTTCTTGGAAATCTCTATAAAATCCTAAAAGTGTGGCGTGCTAAACTGCTTCCTGAGCTGACACTTTTCTCAATTTCCTTGTTCTTCTTAGCAGTTTGTTGGTTTGTTCCTTATGGATAGTGTTGACCAGATCCTCTTAAAAAAACATGAGCCATTAGATAATGGGTGGAATTTTGGATTGCTGCCACTTGGTGTTACTTAATCAACACGCGTCTCTTTTGTAGGAGATGTTGCGCATTTTTTAAATGGGACCGTTGGATTACTTCTGGTAGTGGATAAGCTACTAATTAGATTAAAGTCATGTACCCTTTTACTTAAACTGTTTGAACTTCAACAATATCAAAATATATTTAAATATTTAATATATAGATATTAATACATAAATATATATTGATATATCCATCAAGAGAAAGAAAAAAGGGAGCATGTGATTGTACCCCCTTTTTATAGGGACTAAGTACAATCTTCTCATCATTGCCAACCCTTCCCAAGACCATCATTCAAACTTGCTAAAGTCACCCATTTAGCGATTTTGGTTTTAACCTGACCCTTTTGATTGCTTTTGGATCCGAGAACTCGTGCATTTAACTGTTGTTTAGCTCATTTCTATCTTGTTGTTTGTTTAGTTTCGCTATTGGGAGTTTTGGTTGTGTTTGAAACATGTTGGGAAGTTAGTTTTTTTAAAGTGTTGTTGCTCAGATTTTAGCTTGTTCGCTTGAGCAATCATTTCTGTGCTCGAGCGGTCTTTTACAGTCTGCAAAAGTACTGAGAGTTTGATATATTCGCTCGAGCAGACTTTCTTGTGCTCAAGCGATCTTTTATAGGTTTGAACTACTGTGAGCAGGTCATTGTAACACCTTGAAATAATTACAATAAACTGGGAGTAATGATTAATTAAATAACATTGTAATCCGAGAATAAAGTCCTCCATTCATATACTTTGGGGGTACAAAAGAGTAACACATGCATTTATACATTCAAAAGCCCTAACCCTAAATCTATAGCACGTGTTATAAACAAAAGATATGAAATAAAAGTTAAACAGATATAGAGTAATGCCTTATTGGCTACAATTTTCCAAGATAGTGCTTGATTACATCAAAAGTGAGTTTAAACTCAATACAAATAAAGCCCTAGGCTTGTACAAAATAAATACAACAAAAACAAAAACAGAAGCTCTTGGCTCCAAGTCCTCCCAAGCTATTGCCTTGGTGGAGGTATATCATCTGCACATGAAAATGGTTTTACCACGTAGGGAAAGCCAAAGCCTAGTAAAGATACTCTAACACAATGTATGAATCTTAACAGAGTTATAAGGTGAATGCATATGCAATGCTCGTGCTACAAACGTTTTATATCTCATTACAAAAACTATGTAATGCCATGTTATATCACAATAGAAAATAGGGCAGTCATACAACACTGGAAGTCTCTAGGACATGCATGCAAGTAGGCTACAAGCACTACCAATTGCCATTTTTTTGATACTAACTGGAAGGCTCGGCACCTATGTGCGTGATTTTTCTGGACTTTCACCAAGGACACACAGGCCAACATAATACCACAACTACACTCCCATCTAGATTTACCAAGGTATTCACACATTTTTCTCAAAACGATAACCATTTTCAATGTGTCAAATATGTTACAATGCTCAATGCAATAGATGCAAAATTTGTTTCAATTCACCTAATTCTGATGCAATTTTTACAACAATCATAGCTATCCTCCACTGATAGCCTAAAATAGATATCTCTAAACAAATAATTAAATTTCAACACAGATATACTTTCTAACATTTCCAAGTAAGAGTGATAATTCATATCCAATTCCATCACCACCATTATCATTGTTCTAATTCCATAAAACCAACATCAATTCCTTTTTTTCTTTTTACAAATCAAATTTTCGCAATTTAGGGAAAAACCCCCCCTTCTTTGAAAATCAATCTCATGAATAAAATCCACCATTTATCACACCTAACCATTTTTACAAAGCCACAATCATATGCAATAATCCATTTTGAAAACCCATTTTTTCTATTTCAAAACCAAAACCCTAGATTTTACCCAAAAATCCTCAAATCACAATATCCATTTTAAAAGACAAATTACTAAGTTAAAAATCTTAAAAAGAGTCAAAATAATCCCTACCTCAAGAAGAAGATCCAAAGGAAAGATGGGTAGAACTCAACGGAGCTAAAAACACGAACTTCTTCAATTAAAACAAAGCCCTCGATGTGCTCTACCTTTTAAACAAAGGATCTAAGGTGAGGAAATCACTAGATCAAGGTGTATTTGGGCCAAATTTTCAAGAACTAGAGAGAATGAGAAGATCTGGAATTTAGAGAAAGAGAGAGAGAGAGAGGTGAAGAAGTGATCTAAAAAGTGATCTTTACAACTTGATATACGAGCAGACCACTCAAGCGCATGAATGGTTGCTCGAGTGACCAAGCACAACAAGTGAGGCCGCTTGTAGACACCCCATTTTTTACCGTCCTTAAGACATGGGTGCCTTAGGTTGATCACTCAATGATGAAAGTTATGTTGTGCAAATGTTTGATTTCTTCATCAAGAAGAGCTTCTAAATCTCAACCTTACACCCCATTTTTGACCAAAACTATTTTAGACCTTAAAACCCTCTCTTTCAAAATATTTTTAAAAATGTTTCTGCGATGTTCTGAGGCTCGCATTTCGTTAAATACTGCACTTTTCGGGAAACCGAGTGAGGACAAAGTGGAAATAAATGAAAGGGAGGTGAACTCTTTGAAAAAAGATTTAAAACGTCTTATTTAAAGGTTTGGAGTTAAAGAAAATTGGAGAAGAGGGAAGAAAACTAATTGAGGAAATGGTTGAGTATGAAACCATTAAGAGAGAACTGAGCAGCCTTCACTAAATCAGGCCTATCTCTTTGTACACTTAGAATTTAGTTGTAAGGCCACTACCATTGGAAAGTGGACTTCAAGGGCTTCAATTTAGACTCAATAATCTCCTAAATCTGAGTCTAGATAAGGGAGATATGGCCGTTTGAGGTTAGGCATCAATCTGATTAAGATACAAATGAGCAACCTTCACTAAAATAGGAATATCTCCTTTCACACTTAGAATTGAGATATGAGACTACCACCATTGGAAATTAGACTTCTAGGGCTTTAATTTAGACTTAATAATCACCTAAAACCGAGTTCGGATGAAGGAGATATGCCTACTTGAAGTCGGATCTGGAAGCAGATTTTTGTAGCCAGCAGGCCACTACTTATAGACGCCCACTATTAGTGGCCGGTCGGCCACTACTTCTGGCCTGTCGACCACTTGTGTAAAGCCCAAATATTTTTTCCAGCTGTTCCTATATAGATATTTCCGACCTATGAGGCTATTTTTCTATATATACTTGACCTCTCCTCATGTTTTTAGGTTACAAAAAATTCCAAAGGGACCAAAACTTGAAATTCTCTCTCTATCTCTATCTTGCAACCTATACACACTCTCTCTCTACACTTCCTAAACCAATATTGGAGCTCTCCTTGCTGAGATTATTGAGTCCAAATTTTAGCCTTTGAGAGTGAAAGACTTGTTGTTTGTGAAACGAAGTGTTATTCCTCTTAAAGACGTATAACCTTGGCCTTCTCTACACTACTTTTTCCTCATCTTTTCTTATTGTTTTTGAACTATTTTTTGACTATTTTTATGGGCTAAAACTTATGGTTTAAAGTTACCAAAGGTGGAGGGGTTAATCACCCTTCTTTGAACCTTGCTCTCTAAGCTTTTGCCCTTGTGTTTCCCAATCTTTTCTTAACTTTTTTTGAGCTTTTTACCACTGAATTTCAGAGTTTTTTAGAGGCTAAAAATGTTGTTTTGAGGTCCCAAAAACGGAGGAGGTAGCCTCCCCTTTATTGTGCTTGTTTAATAACTTAACTTGCTCCATGTTTTAGCTTATTGTTTTAGCTATTGTTAGCTTAATTCCAGCACTGTTTTAGACTGTTTTAGAACTTTTTTTAGTTGTTCATTGTATTTGAGCTTTGTATAGCATGCTTATAGTGTAATAATCCTCATAGGCTTGGTGGTTTAGGCCTTAGCCACCAACCTATTTGAGTTGATAGCATTTATTTCAAGCTTTCCATACTTGTGATCACCCCTAATCATCTCTGCAACCTTCCCCATTTCTTGGTTTTTTCCTTTGTTTTGAAAGTTGTTTCAAACTACTTGCTTGTTTAAGCTTAAGACTGAGGTCTCATGCTTAATGGTTTAATCCCTTTAGGGGTTCATTACTAATGGCATGACACTCCTCTCATGCCTAAAACAACTCTTGGTTTGGTGCTACTTTCCATTAGAGGACTTAAAGCTCACTTTTGGACTTAATTGACTAAAGAATGGTTGGGAATTAAAATGAAGTAATAAAATGGGGACTAAAATGATGCAAGATAAAATCAACTTGGGTTCAATAGGACATTAATTAAACCCACTGAGTCTTGAGTTGTTTCATACTTGTTAGTGATGTAAACGGTTCAAGAGTCAATGCCAACCACTTCCCTTGATCAATCCATGATAGAGAGGAGGTTTGAGAGTCTTTATTTGTGCATTTATTGAAATCATACACCTTGGTTCATAGGCCATCATGCAATGAAATTGCATCAATTGATGGCTTGTGAATTAAGCTTGCCACTCCTTTGAGCTATTTCAATGATAAGGAAGGGTAAGGTGTACAAGCATACCTTGAGGAATACCCTGGTTGTGCTCTATAAGCCTTCTATTGTAGCAGGGGAAACCAAGCTTAAGTGGCCGGCAGGCCACTATTTCTGGACAGTAGGCAACCATTTGTGGCTGGCCGACCACCACTTCTGCCCTGCTGGCCACTTTTGTAAGATTTAGCAGCTGCTTTTTTGGAACAGAACAGAGTAGGGGCTAAGGTGAAAGATGTTCTACTGTGCAACAAAAGCATTCTAGCAGTAGAACAATGTGCTTGTCGGGCGAAAATCCGTGCATGCATGAGCAATCCTTGCTTCTTGGGGGCTGATTAGTTAGCTTAATTACTTATTTCATGTCGTATTCATGTTGTAATTAATTTGCTATTTGTAATTAATTAATTAATGTAATTAATTAGTTAGTTCATAGAATAGTTAATTAATTAATTGGTTTTGTAATAACTAGCTAGCATAGTTAGTTTATTCGTGTTGTAATAGTTAGTTAATTCATTTTGTAATAGCTAGTTAATTGGCTTAGCTAGTTAGTTTATTCGGACCCTCCTATGCGAGGACATAATTGTAATAATGTATATGTCTTCCAACCCCATGTTTTTCTTCTTTTTATTTAACTGCTTATGATGGTTAGTTTAGAGCATCATGTTTTGTTTAGTATTTCTCATGCCTTGCATCCATTATCTTGCATGCATTGAGCTCGGCGCGTCATTCTAACTTGCGTTGTAGTTAAACACTTCTTTGAATACGTGCTTAGACCGCATGCTATCAAATTGACTCACATGACATACCTAGTAGCCGAGCTTATTAGTTGCATATCGCATGTGTTGCATTAGTCATATCGCATAGTTAGTATCATGCATTATTCTAACTTTGTCACCTTTTTTGGCTTGGAGTACTAGGTAAGCTTTATTTGCTTTAGCATATTGCATGAGTGTGGTTGTTTCCATGTCTAGCATGCTTTCCATGAGGCTAATTGCTTAATTGATAAATTATTTGAATGCCTGTGGATGAAGGCTAGTTGCTTGAATTGGGATAGTTTGATTAATATACATTTGAGCCCACTTTTTCAAGTGGCACATTCACAAACTCTTTTAAAAAACAAACATGAAATCAAATGTTCCAATTTTGGAAAAATAGTCTATACTTGTGTGCGCATCACATAGTAATGTTAGCCTAATAAACCAAAACGAGAGCATATAATGTAAATAAGATTCACATCATGATTAGTAGAGGCTGATCTTTTGATCGGGCAAGTGGAGGTGCTCAATTAATGACCTTCCCTTCTCGTACCTAAGTTCCTGAGCCGAGACAATCTGGTGATGACGGACACGTGGCCTTTGGCATGAATCACGGGTTTTCTAAATTTTCCAAAAATATTTAGGTGGCGACTTTGTATCTGGCAAAGCAGTCCATTTTTAGCAATTTGATTTAAAATCGATTTTCCAAAAGTTTTGCCAGATTTGGACTCTTTGGTGTTTATCTATTTCACATTGCATTTGTGAGATCAGATTTAGAACCGCAAGAGTCCGAACTGTAGGGCTAGTCTTCTTTCGAAAGGAGCGCGAAAAGTTGAGCTACACCGCTCGAGCGACCAACCCTTCTGGTACTTTTGCAGACCTGCAAAAGCACTGAGAGTTCCAAAAGTCCGCTTGAGTACAAGAAGGATCGCTCGAGCCAAGACCGCTCGAGCGCAAGAAACATCACTTGAGTGAAGAATGCCATACTTCCAGTAGTTTTACAGGCCTGCAAAAATACTAGAAGTCCTCAAAGTTCGCTTGAGCGCAAGAAAGTTTGCTTGAGCGAACAATCAAAAATCTAGGCAACACAGTTTTGAAAAGACTAACTCCCAACTTGTTTCAAACACAACCAAGACATTCCAATAGCCAAACTCAACAAGGAATAAGATGGAAGAAGACATGAACAACCATTAAGGCAAGAAAACTCGGATACAATACAATAAACGGGTCGGGTTTAAACTAGAGTCGTTATAACCTCCCCCCATAAGGAATTCCACCTCCAAAATTTTAAAATCAACACAATAACCGATGTATTTAGATAAATTACAACAACTCATAACCATGACCCATCCACCGGTCATTCAATCTCAAAACAATGATCAACAAGTTTTCAATATTGAATATGTAATTCATTTTTCCCAAAACATATACAATGTTCACATATCATCATCATAACAAAGTTTTCATTACACATTTCGAACATTAACAAAAAGATCCGGATACTTCTCAAGGACTTCCATATCACGTTTCCAAGTTGCCTCCTTAATCCCATGGTGTCTCCACAATACCTTTACCAATGGAATTGTCTTGCCGCGCAAGACTTGGTCCCATGTATCTAGTATTCTAACCGAGGAATCCTTACCTATCTCCATCTTGGTCCAATCCAACACATGTGATGGATCTGGCTTATATTTCTTAAGCATATAGATATGAAACACGTCATGAACCTCAGAAAGCTGCGGCGGCAAGGCTAAACGATAAGTTACCTCCCTAATGCGCTCTAAGATCTCAAAAGGCCCAATAAATCTAGGAGACAACTTCCTACTCTTCCCAAACTTCATCAGACCCCGTCTAGGTGATATTTTCAAGAAGATGTGATCTCCAACCTCAAATGATAATGGCCACCTCCTATAGTTGGCATAGCTCTTTTTGATGACTTTGAGCTGAAACCAACCTCTTACGGATAAGTGCAACCTTCTCCGTTGTTTCCTAGACTAACTTAGGACCTAACATTAGTGCGTCACTTACCTCGGCCCAACACATAGGAGATTTACACAGTCGGCGATACAAGGCCTCAAATGGTGCCATGCTAATACTTGCCTGAAAGCTATTGTTGTAGGCAAATTCCACTAAAGGCAAGTACCTCTCCCACGACCCCTTAAAGTCAAGAATACAACCTTGAAGCATATCCTCTAGGATCTGAATGGTACACTCTGACTGCCCATTAGTTTGAGAATGATAAGCGGTACTAAATGTCAATATAGTGCCCAAGGCATTCTGTAGGCTCTACCACAATCGAGCTATGAAACGCAGATCTTTATTTGAAACAATAGTTACAGGGACCCCATGAAGTTGCACTATGTCCCTAATATAAAGGTCGACAAGGTAATCTACTAAGTCACTCGTGCGTATAGGTACAAAGTGTGCCGACTTGGTTAAACAATCAACTATCATCCATATATCATCATTACCCCGTTGAGCCCTCGAATGACCCACAACAAAATCCATAGTGACATGCTCCCATTTCTACTCGGCTATAGGCAAGGGTTGCAACAAACCCGCTGGCCTCTGATGCTCGGCTTTCACTTGTTGACAAGTAAGACACCTCGAAACAAACAAGGCTACGTCTCTCTTCATCCTCCTCCACCAAAAATGGCTACTAAGGTCGTGATACATCTTGGTGCCTCTTAGATGTACCATAACGCGCAAATGGTGGAACTCTCAGAGTACTTCTTCCCTACAAGATTCCGACACGAAAAAACGGTCAAGATATTTAACACTTGAGTTATAATACACGTTCAAACCCTTCTCTACCTTCCCACTAGATATCTTTTCTCGGATAGACTCTACATCGTGGTCACCCCATTGTGCTTCTATTACTCGGCTCACAAGTGTAGGTTGGGCAACCATAGTAAACAAAGCTACAGACTCAATGGACTCACTAAGATACAAGTCAAACTCGCCAATAACACTTAACATCTCCCATTCCCGAATGACAATACTAGCTACACTGCTAATGGATTTCCTACTCAAGACATCGACCACTACATTGGCCTTCCCCGGATGGTAGTGTAACTCAAAGTCGTAATCCTCCATAAATTCCATCCACCTTCTCTGCCTCAGATTCAAATATTTTTGTGAAAATAGATACTTCAGACTTTTGTGATTGGAGAATACCTCGAACCTCTCACCATACAGATAATGTCTCCAAATCTTCAAGGCAAAGATCATAGCTACTAGCTCTAAGTCATGAGTAGGGTAGTTTCTCTTGTGTATTTTCAACTGACGTGAGCCATATACTACCTTTCCCTCTTGTATCAAAACACAATCCAAACCTTCCCAAGACGCATCACAATACACAAAACAGCCTAAACCCCTTGGTGGGTCATTTCATACACAAAAATAAACACTAAACTATACCAAATTCCTTAGAATAATAGTAAGTCCATGTATTGATCCACATAGACAAATGTGAAATTAAACCAATTTAATTATTAAATTCCGAAATTAATTTTGATCAAAGAGATAATTGTTCATAAACTAATAATAATTAAAATACTAAGAGATTAAACTAGCAATTAAAAGTAAAATTGGAATTATTGATTTTGGGAAAAACCCAGGGTAATGAATTCACCACTAGTTACATAAATAAGGTCTGAATTTGAAAATCGATTATGTTACGGTTTGAACCAAATAATACCTTGCAATTACAAGTTCGAAGCATTGATCAAGAGAATTATCACGTTCAATGTATAGGCACGAACCATCTCAAGTAGCACGAGTCATTCACTTTAAAATAAGGTAGCAAAATGACTCGTCCCTCGTAGTATGGCTTATCTCATACCTTGAATATGAAAGAATAGCAAACTAGTGCATGGAAAGCATTCAACAATCACAGAAAGAAGAATACTTGAAGAAATAATGAAAAATATATTTAAACACTTCTTGAATACCATATAACTTGTTTAAACCATTACATAATCAAAAACCAAAAAAGAAAACCCTATTTACTTGGCTAGGGTTTCATCAAAACCCTAGAACTAGAAGCCTAGCCACTCATGGAGGAGTGGGAAGAGCTAGAAGAAGAAGAAACCCCCATGGAAAATCTTCTTAAAGCATGAGAACCCTCTTTTCCAAACCCTAGCCCCTCATCTCTTTCAGAATTTTCGGAACCCTAGAGTAGCTTCTTTTTCTTCTTTTTATTCTCAGTAAAACAAACCTAAAATTCTGCGCACCTGTAGACACCCCATTTTTGACCGCCTTTAAGACTTGGGCGTTACTGATGGTTTACCTGGTGGTGAAAGATGTGCAGAGCAAAGGATCAATTTCTTCGGCGAGAGGAGAGTCAAATCCAAACCTCACACCCCATTTTGGACCAAAGCTATTTTGAATGGTTTTTAGACCTTAAAATCCTCTCTTTCAAAATTTTTTTGAAATGAAGTTCCTACGATGTTCCGACGCTCGCATTTTGTCAAATGTTGTGCTTTTCGGTAAACCGGGCAAGGGCAAAGTGGAAATGAATGAAAGAGAGATGAACTCTTTGAAAAATCTTTCAAAACACCTTGTTTAGGGGTTTGGATTTGAAGAAAAGAGGAGAAGAGGGAAGAAACCAAGTTGGGGAAAAAGATGGGCGTGAACCATTAAGAGAGAGTCGGGTAACCCTTGCTAAATCGGGCCTATCCTTTTGTATAATTGGATTTAAGCTATGAGGCCACCACTGTTAGAAATAAGACTTCTGGGGCTTCATTTTTCACTTAATAATCTCCCAAAGCTGAGTCCAGATGGGGGAGATATGATTGGTTGAAGTTAGGCATCATTCCGGTTGGACCGAAACTAAGCAGCCTTCACTAAAAGAGGGATATCTCTTAGCACACATGAAATTTTGAGGTGAGGCTTCCAAATTTAGAAATAATACTTCCGGGGCTTCATTTTTCACTTAAGAATCTCTGAAAGCCAAGTCCGGATGGGGGAGATATGATTGGTTGAAGTTGGGCATCATTCTGGTTGGACCAAAACTGAGCAGCCTTCTAAAAGAGGGTATCTCTTATCACACATGGAATTTTGAGGTGAGGCTTCCAAATTTGGAAATAAGACTTTTGGGGCTTCATTTTTCACTTAAGAATCTCCCAAAGACAAGTCCGGATGGGGGAGATATGATTGGTTGAAGTTGGGCATCATTCTGGTTGGACCGAAACTGAGCATCCTTCACTAAAAGAGGAATATCTCTTATCACACATGGAATTTTGAGGTGAGGCTTCCAAATTTGGAAAGAATACTTCTGGAGCTACAGTTTAGGCTCAAGAATGGCCTGAAAAGGAGTCCAAATGAAGGAATTAGGCTTGCTTCAAGTCAGGAACTAGGGTTGATTTTTTCCATCAGCCTCTATGGAGGTCCATCGGCCACAATTTGACCTCAGCAGCTATGAGTCGGCCCAAAGTGAACCTTATCAGCCAAAAATGATGTCCGGTCGGCACCAAAGATGGTTGGTAGGCCAGAAGTGTCCAGAAAGCTCAGAATTGACTGATATTTCTCCTCCAGCTGTTCCAGGCTATCCTAGATATTTCTAAATTGAGATATTTCCGAACCAATGCTCATATATTGCTATATATTGAGCCATATCTCAAGGGTTGAGGGGTTGGCAATTGTGGGACTCTCTCTCTCTAAGAACTCCTCTCTCTCTACAAGACTTTGTGAGCAAAAATCTGAGCCTCTCTCCTTAGAAGCTCCTCTTCTTGTTTTGAGCCTTAAGCTTAGAATCCTCTACACTTTTGCAAAGAGACCCTTAATCAAACTTAACCACCATTGGGCTGAAGTTCTTTGAGGATCATTTGGAGCTCCAAAAGGCTGATTTTGGCTCAGGTTTTGGTTGGTTTTGCTGCTGTCCTTCAAGGTGCTTCAAGGGTAAGCTCTTATTCCTTTAAACCTCAACTTTGCATGCTTGTTTTACCATCTTTGCAAACTGATTTTGGCTTGGTTTTGAACTGCTAAAATCTTTGTTTTTCAGTCCTAAAAGTGTTGGTTTAAGCCTTGTTTGGCTAGGGGGTTGTCTCTCCCTTTTGTTCCTTAGCTTGTATAGCTTTTGAGCCATCTTCTAAGGCCTTTCAAAATAACTTTTCATGGCCTTTCAACCATTGAAATCAAAGGATTTTTAGTGGTAAAAACTCTGTTTTGAGGTCCCCAAATGGGTGGGGGGTTGTGCCCCCCTCCTCTTCTCTTGTTTACATATCTTTTTGACCTATCAAAGGAGCATGTATCTCTATACTTTTGAGGCTTAGTTCAGGAACTTTTTTGTGACTTTTAGGACCTGCCTTGACTCTATCCATGGCTGGTTTGGTCACCCCTTGCATGCATCTTGTATGTGTACTGTAATCCCATTTGTGACTCATCAAAGTAGCATGTCTTTCTAGCATGTATTGGCTTCATTTCAGTAGGTTTTTGGCCATCATTTGACATGTCATAACTCTAATTTGGGTTGGTTTGGTAGCCTCTTGCATTCTCCATGTACTTATAGTGCAAAACTTGCTTACTAGCCTTGTATGCATGATGTTTTGGTCAAGCATGCTAGCTTATTTTGGCTATACTCCATACGTGTTTTAGCATTATTTTGGGCTATTTTAGGACTGTTTTGGGCTTCCATGGTCATATGACTCATGTTCTGTATAGCTATAGTGCAAATGCCTTGACTAGTCTTGAGTTTTGAGGCCTCTACCATGCTATACTTGTGATGTTTGCATGTCTTGGCATCATTTGGCATTGAATTTCAGAACTTATATCTGTGTCATACTCCCATGTTTATCACTCTTTAATTGTGTTTAAGAGTTGTGCCTTTATGCCTTGTTTGTGAGCTAGCATGTCTTTCTTGCCATCTATGCTACGAGTCAAGCATGTTTTTGCTACTATTTTGACCTGTCTTAGGTCTGCTTTGAATGGTTGAGGCCATTTGAGCATTACTTAGTGTGGTTGTAGTGTAAAGCCCTTGACTAGCTTTGTGTTTCAAGCTTCTTGACATGCTTTCTTTGAGCTATTTGCATGATTTAGCATCCTTTGGAATGTAATTTCAGAGATTGCTTCATTGCTACATTCTCACATTTGTCACCTCTTCATCATGTTTGAGAGTTGTACTATTATGCTTAAGCTATGGGCCGATGCATTGAGCATGCATTTCCTTACTTTTCAAGCCATCATTTCATCATTTTAGCCTTTGATTTGGGCATGGCTGAGGCCTGCCCTTTTGGTTTACGTCCATTTGAGCATGTTTGCTTTCATGATATTTGCATGCTTGTATTGTATCATGTTTGCATATTTGGTATATTGCATGATGTTTAGCTAGTTGCATTACAAAACATTGTTGCATACTTGGCATGCTCATGTTACATTAGCTTAGCTTGCATGCTTAGGTTGCATTGCATTGCGTTGAGTTGGTATGCTCATGTTGCATTACATTGTTTGCATGCATTACATTGCATTTGGCATACTTGCATGCATTGCATTGTGTTTGGTTTGGGGTGTCAAACCAAACACGAAGAACGAGGGATGTTTCGTACTCGAAGTGACGAAACGTGCTTCAATCCTCGGTCGCCGACACTCTTGATCCAACATGATAGAGTGTGAGGTATATGTGTGTTTTGGTGCATTCATTCCATATTGATTTGCACACTTGGCTCCTTTGGCCATCATGCATTGGAATACGTGATTGGTGGCCCGAGGGTCGAGCATTACACTCCTTTGAGCCTTAAACATGATAAGGGGTGTTTGTGCACACATTACCTTGAAAATGCATTGCCATGCTCTATTTGTCCTCTACTGCAGCAAAACAACATTCTGCAGGAATATATGGCCTGCCGGCCATCTTCAGTGCCGATCGACTAAACATTGTTGGCCGATATCCTCACAAATGGTCGGTGACCAATTCCACATGGCCTGTGTTTCTATACCTTGGCCGGTGACATCTCACAGTGCTCAGGGAGTGGTTCAGAAGCATCCTTGGGACTTGTGCAGCTTTCAGAGGTGCAAAATAGTGCAAACAGAGGCAACAAGTGGCATGGCAACGGGTTTCTGAGCGAGGCGATCGAGCATGCATCATTCAATCATTCCGAGGCGGAGCTGTGGCAGCCTCTTTAGCTTTCATACTTAGTCTATTTTGTACCTTAATTGATTTGCTTAATTAGTTAAGAGTTATGTAATAATTAATTAGCTAGGGTAATTAATTAATTAGTTGGTTTGTATTATTTATTCGGACCCTCCGTCGAGAGGGTGAATTTTGTAATAAGTGTGCGTGAGTGTGTGAATGTCTTCCAACCCCACGTCTTTCTCCCTTTTACTTAACCGCTTACAATGGTTATTTCTAGGTCATGTTTCAATTAGCATTCTTATACTCGCATGTTTGTATCATTCATTTGTATTGCATGCACCGGGCTTGGCACATCATACTAACCGCATAGGATTTCAATTCCAAGTTGAATACGTGTATCGAGTTGTCGCATTTCACATGCCATTCTTAGATTGGCCGAGCCTATTCTAGTTGCATTTTTGCATGTGTTGCATTAGCCATCTTAACATGAACTAGGATCATGCATTTGATTACTAACTAGCTATTGTTTTGGCTCGAAGTACTAGGTAAGCGTTTACGCTTTAGCATACTGCATGCGTGTAAGTGTTGCCATGACAGCATGCTTGCCATGAGGCTATTTGTTTAAATGATATAACTGCCTGAATGCCTGTGGGTGAAGGTTGGATTGCTTGAATTGGAACAATTCATTGAAATGCAAGTTTTAAGCCTATTTGAAAGTGGCAAAATCATGTTTTCTAAGCCCACTTGAGGGTGGCAAATCCACATTTTAGCCTACTCGCGAGTAGCAAACTTCAAACCATTTTCAAACAAACGAAAATGTAATGCTTTGTTCTAAATTAGGCGATCTAGTCTATACTTGTGTGTTGTGCGCATCACATAGTAAATTCTAGCTAATAATCGGAATAAGAACGCATATGTTTTCAAAAACAAGATATCATGCTTAGTACAGGCCGATCTTTGATCGGGCGAGCGGGGTGCTCATAGATGACCTTCCCCAATCGTACCCAAGTTCCCGAGCTGAGGCAACTTTGGTGATGACGGACATGTGGCCTTAGGCAACGAGTCAGGGTTTCCTAAATTCCCCCAAAATAAAATATTCAGGTGGTGACTCTGTATTTGGCAAAGCAGTCCATGTTTGGCACTTCTTTCTTAAAAATCAATTTTCCAAAACGATTTGCCATATTTGGACTCTTTGGTGATTTATCGGTCTTGCATTGCACTTTGCGGGATTAGATTCAGAACCATGACATTTGAGTCCGAACTGTAGAAGCAAAGCCCGAGGGCGCGTCTACAGCACGCATCCTTAGGTGGGTCGCTTGAGCGCCCACAATTTTCGCTTGAGCGGTGGTGGGCCGCACATGCGGTGAAGTCTGGCCACACGTGCGGTGAGGTAGCAAGCCGAGCATTTTCACTTCTTGCGTGGAGAATCTGCTTTTGTGCCACTTTTCACCTAAATTTATGTGTTGCTTGCCAAATCTGTACAAGTGCACAAAACACATCATCTTTTCCAAATAGACAAAATTCAAAGACTATAAATGTACTAGAGGTGTTCGTGATTCGGTTGCGGTTGGAGAATCTCCAATCCGCCATTCATCCACCAGATTGGCGGATTGGAAAAAATCAATCTGTATCCATCTGCCGGATTGGTGGATGCGGATTGAGCAGATTGGCGGATTGGCGAATGGATGAGAATTGATTTGGCGGTTTAAACTTTTACAAATTTTGAATATAATACAGCAACTTGTCAATATATATATATTTTTTGGATAACAATCCAACTCAACATAACCAAAACATTATTAAGTAAATTGTCAAATACCAATAATAAATACATATAAGAAAACCATGCATTATCAAAACTATTTCATTTTTTTTTTATTCAAAAACTATTAAATTTGATTTTTTTTAAATGAAAAAATTAGATCTTATATTTTCCACCAAAAAATATCAAATATCAACACTTGCCATTTGATAAAAGAATTTTCAAATTGAATACAAATTGAAAACATAATAGAATATCTAACCTCTTTTTCAATTGAAAACACAAAGTCTTACAAATTAGTAGGGGTGCTTGCAGTTTGGCGGTTTGGTTGCGGCCAAAGGAACCTCAAATTCGCCATCAGTCCAAAACTAGGCAGATTGAAAAAAATAATAATCCGTAACCATCTATTCATCATCATGCATCCTTCCAAAATACGGTGGATTGGTTTGGTTCTGTCGGTTTGGGCAGATCGAAATATCCGCTACTCACCCCTAAAATGTACTTTACGCGGCCTCAATGTGGTAGGGATCACAATTGCATTTAGCATATGCAACAAGCCTTTAAACCACAAGGTTACCCCCAGTGGACGAGTATAGTCTCGTAAGGGTTTCCAGAAATGATACCCACAAACATCAACATATTCACATCTGCCCAACAACAATTAATCACACTACTCCACCTAACAATTAACTTATGTGCCAACTAGAGTGTGATATTAAGGCATGATGAGTTATTGAAGGCACAGTGGACAAGCATGAAGGAATCTATTGAGCAAGAATCGCAATTTAGTATTACAAAAGTTAAGTCCCCTATAATTGCAAATACTAGTAAACACATCATCAATGCCCTTAGTGTAAAGTGCATTCCCCATAACTACTTAACTGTCCACCATAATAGCCCAGTGTAACTCATAATAACACCCAACATATACAGAAAAACTAAACTTTTGCAACCAGAATTCTCAAAATTTTCTCTTTTTTTTCTCTATTTTTTTTAGACTGTGCAATGTCCTAATCCATTAAGCTTTTTAATCAACCCATGTAGTAAACATTGGGCCAATGACTCCCAAACTAGACGGTTTTAGGGCACTAGGTGTGAAGACACCCTTATGGGCTTAATAACTTGAACGGAAAAAAGGCTACGGATCCGAACAAATCATTTTCATTATTTTTCCTTAACTGTGCAATTTATAGGTCCCTTAAGCTTTCTAATTAACCCATGCAGCAAGTATTGGGCGAATGACTCCCAAAGCAGACAGTTTTAGGGCACTAGGTGTGGAGACACCCCTACGGGCTTAATAACTCAAGTTAAAGAGGCTACGAACCCAAATAAGTCAAGTTTTTGTTTTGTTTTGTTTTGTTTTGTTTTTTGTTTGTGAGAATCAAGGCTACTCATTTATTCTTTTTTTGCAACACTAGCAATTATCAATGATGTATACCAGGGGTTAGAATAGAGAGGTCACTGCTATGATAGCGTGTTCATATGAATCAAGGTATACTCATGATAAGTGTACTAATACCACAAACACAAACAACTATTTTAGTGCAAATATCACGTGCGCGTATTCACTCAATAAACCCTTTTCATACAAGTCCACTATGCTCTCCAATTAACATATGTTTATATCACCACCATATTAGCAAAAAGCTAACATCAAGTGAAACTGTGCAATCAAGTGCAGCAAGTATAAACATGAATTGTGAAAACATCCTCACTTCCCCCCAACTAGAATACAACATTGTCCTTAATGTAAGCAACTGTGAAGTAGATAGTAAAATGAGAGAGAGAGAGAGAGAGAGAGAGAGAGAGAGAGAGAGAGAGAGAATATTACCACACGGCGGAGGCGCACATCCAGTGAGACAGAGACGAACCAAACACACACATACACATAATTTTTTATTAATATTTTTTTATTTTTGTTTTGTTTTGTTTTTACTGTACATTATAAAAGAAAACCAAATAGAAAATAAAATAAAATACAATAAAAATAAATAAAAAAATAAAACACAAAGAAAATAAATAGTATTTCACTGATAAGAAGCAGACGGTGGTGGAAAGTACTGCTCAAATAAGGCATGCATCAACATTTGAGTCTCGAATGCCTCATCATGAACCCTAGCGCTAAGCTGATCAAAGCATTGCTAGCTTGACTCCCGATGTGCATAGAAGTCAGTTTGCATAAATGCAAACTGACTGCTAATACTCAAGTTGGTGGGCATTAATTTGGTCGAATGCCGTCTGAGAGTAATCTCGATACTTCTGATAGTTCGTGTGGAAATTAATCATGGATTGCTGAATGGTGGCCTAATTATCCAAAATAGCTTGATATTGCGCACGTGTCATGCAGAATGGTGGTGGTACTGGCGTGGCGGCGGGTTCTGCTAGAACAACGTTGGGGTTGGCCGATGCATCGGGGATGACTAGTGGAGGCGGTAGGCGAGCAGTGGTTTGGCGCCGTTGAGTTTTAGCATAGACCAATAGCGGCAGAAGTTGAACCTCATTTGGATCAAGTGAGTAAGTCCCATGGCCTTTGATTAGTGCTGTAATGAGGTTGGTGAAGGGGAGGCCCCATGTATAACCACCTCAGGTATTGCACAGTTTGATTTCATTCAGTATACGAGTCATTTGGTTGAAGATCAATGTAAAGATGACGACCCAAAACCTGAAATCAAATCAATGCAAGGTGCGGAGGAAGTCCCCTCATCGCTTTTCTTTGTGGCCTAAAGGTAGTACATTCTTTTTGAGAACCACATTAAGAAAGATGAGGCAACATGATAAATTAGCCTGGCGGATACTGGTGCGGTTGTCATCGTCCTGCCGCTCCTCATAGAATTCTGTCACTACTGCAGGGACTGTGAGTTCCCGAATGAACACCGAGAACTGCTTTTCATTGATGGTGTCCATTGAACAGTAGAGAGTTTGAACAATGGAGGCTGGTGTGACCGCTAACTCAGCCCCGTCAACAAAGGAAAGAAGGGCTGCTAGGGCCTTATCACTGATATACATGTTCTGATAAAATACTAGCACAATGCGAGGATATGCTGGTTTGATGACATTGTAGACACCCAATAGACCGCGGTCTTCAAGTTGTTGCACACTCCACGTAGTGGGTTTGGTGCCACTGGAAGAAGGCAATGTCAAAGGGTGTGCTAGATGCAATTTATTTGTTGGCCCAAATGGCGGTTGACATATCCCTACCTCCTAGGTTGGCATTGCGAGGGTGTTTGGGTGCTCGGTAGGATGATAAAGCCATACCTGAACAACATAACATAACCAATGCAACCAAAACCGTGGAAATATTATATTAGAACTCATCAAATATCGCATGCATGAGCAAAATCACTCAAATCCTCATTGTCAACACACCACTGGATCGCTTTTATTTTTATTATTATTTAATTTTTTTTTTGAATACTACCCTAAATTAGCTTAAACTAAATTAGCATAAGACAAGTGAGTTAAATTAGATGAGGTACAGTAATGAACTAGAGGTAGCAAAAATAAAGAAAGAAAGAAAATAAAACAAATTAAAAATAGAATAAAGAACTAAATAAAGAAAAACAAAGAAACAAAAATATGAAGTAAAAGAAATAAAAGAAATTTGTAGAGAAAAATAAAATAAAATAAAGTAATAAAAACAAAAATAAAAACTAAATCACTAGCCAAACTAAACTAAACAACTACATTAAACAAAAATAGGTAACCACAAAATGTTTTTTGGGTGGGTCGCACGTGCGCCAGAGTGGGCCGCATGTGCAGCGGCCGTCTTCTTAGCTGCCCAATTTTTTATTTTATTTTATATTTTTATAATGATGATGATGAACAAAGGTCAAGACTACATTAAACTACCAATGTATTATGCTACAAGTGAGGACTAAGAAATCAAACAAAAAGAAGGTGGTTACTTTGAAAAAGTATGAAGAAAAAGGATGAAGAAGAGAGGATTGAAGATTTGCCGAAAAAAATGGCTGTCGGAAGGTCGCCGATCGAAGAAGATGGTGATGCTCTAGTGGGAAGATGGTGGTGAGAAAAGATTGGGTGAAGGTTGAAGGAAGAAGGGTGGGTGATGGTGGGATTTGGTGGGTTTGTGGAGTTTAGAGAGAGAGAGAGAGAGAGAGAGAGAGAACAAATAAGATGATAAGAGGTAGAGAGAGAAAGTATTTGGAAAGCGATGGTTAAAGTGGGCTAGGGCTTTTATTTATTTTTAATCTATCCGCTCGTACGCCCATGTTTGCCATACATGCGCTGAATTTTGGGCCGCTCGTGTGGTGGAATTGGGCCGCTTCAGCAGCGCTTAAGCAAAATGCTTTTGGGCGCCCAATTTTATTTATTTATTTATTTGTTTTTTAGGACAGGCCGCTCGTGCGCCAATGCAGGCCATACGTGCGATGAATATTGAGCTGCTACAATGGCAGAATTGGGCTGCTTCAACGGTGCTTAAGCAGTAGCCTATTTGGGACGGGCCGCTCGTGCATCCAGGTATCGATCCACAGGCCGCTTGATACTTGGACTTGCTATAATTCTAATCGCTTTGTTTTTTTTTTTTTTTTTGAAAAACAAAAAAATCCTATTGCAACCATTTTCTCCCCTAGCCCAACTTATACCTTTATTTCATAATCAAAATAAGAATAGCACTTTAAAAACATATAAAAGCTCAATAAAGGTATAATCTTCATGCGAAATCCATGGGTACTACTTTTCTCCCTAACCATGTTTGTAACTTTCCTTATTCTCTAACAGTTGACAGACTAGGTTGATTCAGTATCTAGAATTGAGGCGCCTAAAGCTAACTCGACCTATGGAGCTACTGTAACAACCCCGACCTGTGATTAGCTTATAAACCTCAATTAAGAATGTTTAACAAGTAATTAAGATGAAATCTTAAGTAAACTGCTTGCGCCATATGTTATTTGTGTTTATATTTGTTTGCTTTAGAAATATCTATCGGTAATTTTGCTTGAATCTGTGAATTGAAGGCCTTATTGGCATCTAAACACAAAATTGACTACGTTTATGTGTTATCTAGAATTTTTTGAATTTTCTAGTAAGCTTAATTAGAATTCAATTCGGAATCAAATGATTAGAATAAATTAATATCGACTGATTAGTCTTAAGCCAAGCTTAATTAAACCCCACTAACCAAGCCTATATAAGGGTAATGGTGACTCAATAACATTCCATCTTCATTTACTTGAGCAACAAAATGTGTAAGAGAGAGGGATTGAGTGAGAGGAGAGTGAATTCAAGCTTGAGAAGGAGAAAAAGGGGAAATTCTAGAGCATTGAAAGGAAAATTGAAGGAATTGAGGAATTTAGCTTCAACACTTGCTAATACAAGGCTTAAGGTAGGAGTTCAACTTTTCATTTATGAATTTGAGTCAAATAATGTAAGAATTCAAGAGGTTCAAGTGGTTAACCATGAAAATTAAGCTTAGACTATGGAAATTGAAATCATTCCATACATGCATGCATAGTTCATAGATTTTGAGTTTAGTTGTCACTCAATTCTTACATGCAAGTGTTTATTTCTGTCAAGTTATGAGAGCTCGTTGTGATTTTACACTCAAACACTTCAATTGTGCATGGTTTAGAGGTTTTGAATCCATATCATTACATGCGTGTGAAGATACATAAAGTTTCATTTTGATTATGAAGAATTGATTTGTGTTTGGGCCTTGATTTTACGAATAACCTTCATTTCATGTTTTACTACAAGTTTCCAAGTGTTTTCTGAAAGTTTTTAGCCCAAATGAACAAGATTGAAGCTTTGAAATGAGTTTTGAATGTGAAGAGCAAATCTGGAAATTATAGATTCTGCATTATTGCTCGAGCGACCGAAGCTTGGCTTGAGCGACCACCTTTTGTTTTGAACTTTGGCTCGAGCAACCAAAAGTTGGCTCGGGGGTAAATTTTGAGCTCCCAGTATTTTTTTACAGGGATTGATGGTTGGCTCGAACGACCGAAAGATCGCTCGAGTGATCACCCTTTATTTTCAGTTATGGCTCGAGCTACCAAAAGTTGGCTCGAGCGTAGCTCCCAGTACTTTTGCAGACTTTGCAGGCCGTTCGAGCGACCAAATCTTCGCTCGAGTAAATTGCCCTTGTAACGCCCCAAAAATATAACGATAGCTCATAACGTGTAATACAATAAGATAGTGCGTTTCCAAAATGAATATCCTTTCCATTTATATATGATTTGCATTATACAAGAGATAACACATGTATTTACACATTCACAAGCTCTAAACCTGAATTTGTAGCATATGTTACAACAAAAGATATGATATGAAAGTAAAACATATAATAAATTCCCTAAAGGCTTACAAATTTCCAAAACGATGCTTGGTTACAACAAAAGTGGATTTAAATCCAATACATTTAAAGGCCCTTGGCCTGTACAAAACATATACAACAATCAAATAGAATAAAGCTCTTGCTCCAAGTCCTCCCAAGCTATTACCTTGGCAGAGGCATTTTATCAGCTCCGGAAAATGTTTTTCCTACATAGGGTGAGCCAAAACCTAGTAGAAATAATCCAATGCAGTATATGAATCTTAACAAAGATATAAGGTAGGCGCATATGCAATGCTCATGCCAAAACATTTTATATCCTTTCCAAAACCATGAAATGTCAAGTTAATATCAGAATTCATAAATCACTTCCTTTACAGTAGAAAACAGGATAGTGAATCATACTTTGGGAATCTCAAAACAATTCTAACCTTTCACGGAAATTTCATTCGTGGGAAACCGTAAACCGGCACCCATGTAAACATAGGCTCTACAAGCACTACTATTGCCATTTCACAGAAATTTTGTCCGCGGGATCGGCACCCATGTATACGCACGGTATTTTGGACTTTCACCATGGACACTCAAGCTAACTTATTTTAAAGAGACAATACATATTCCTAGATTCACCCATTGTTCTCACAACGATAAACAGTTCCAATGTATAAAAATGAAATAATACTCGATGCAAATGGATGAGATAATAGTTTCAATTTTCTTAAGTCTCATGCAATTTCTACAACAATCATAGCTATCCTCCACCGATAGCCCAAAACACATATTTCTAAATAGATAAACAATTTTCACTAAGGATAAACTTTTCAAATTTCAAGATGTGAGTGATAATACATATTTAACTCCACCATCCTCATCAATATCAGCCCAATTCCACATTTCCAACATTAATTTCATTTATCTTTTAAAAATCAACATTTGATACATTTAGGGTAAAACCCCCATTCCTTTATAAACCAATTTTAAAGGTAAAAATCCATTAATTCATTATAACTCAATAATGAATACATTCTCTTAATCATTTCCAACAAAGAATTTGAAAAACTCTCTTTTGAAATCAAGCCAAACCCTAGGTTTGTCCAAAACTCCTCCAAATCACAATGTTGTTTTATAAAGACATATATCTAAGTTAAAAATCATAAGAAAGTGAGAATCCCTACCTCAAGCTTAGAAGATGAGAGAAAGAGTGAAGGAACTTCAACAATTCCCAAACCCAACTTCATTCGGATTAAAAGGAAGCCAACGTCGTGTTCTACCTTTTTAACAAAAGGACATGGGTGAAGAACTCGACGGATCTATGTGTATTTGTAGAAAGAAGTAGAGCTTTAGAGAGAGAGGGTGTAGATTTAGGGTTTTTAGAATGTTTAGAGAGATATATGAAAAAGTGATCTAAAAAGTGACTTTTACGGATTGATATACGTGTAGACCGCTAGAGTGCAAGAAGTGTCGCTCGAGAGACTAGACACAATAAGTGTGACCGCTCGAGTGAAGAATATAAACTCCTAGAAGCTTTATAGACAAACAACCATCACTCTGACTTAAGAAGGATCGCTCGAGCCAACACCGCTCGAGCGAAGAATGACAACTTCTAGTAGTTTTGTAGGCCTACAAAAGTACTGAGAGTTCTCAAAGACCGCTCGAGAGCAAGAAGTGTTGCTCGAGTGAAGAAGCAAAATTCTAGGCAACAATAGTTTGAAAAACAAGCTACCAAACTATTCCAAACATGACAATGATATTCCAATAACAAAACTCAATGAGGAATAAGGAGAAACAAAACATGATCAACTATATAAGACAATAAAACTCAGATCTAGAATATCAAATGGGTTGGGTCTAAACCAGAATTGCTATAACTTCCCTCTCTTAAGGAATTTCGTCCCTGAAATTTGAATGAAACAACAAAACCAAATTTAAAGCAATTACAACAATGATAGTAAATCAGATTCAACACCATGATCCATCCACCGATCATTCATTCTCATCACCACGATAAACACATGCTCATTACTGAATATACAATTCACATTTCCAAAACATATACAATGTTTATACTACATTAGCATAACAAGATTTTCAATACATGTTCAAACATCAAAAATAAGTCTGGATACTTCTCACGGACTTCTAACTCATGCTCCCAAGTTGCTTCCTCAATCCAATGATGTCTCCACAACACCTTTACCAATGGAATTGTCTTGCCTTGCAAGACTTGATCTCGAGTATCTAAAACTCTAACCGGTCTCTCCTCATATGAGGCATCCTCATCTACTTCTATCTCAATCCAATCCAACACGTGTGATGGATTCGGCTCATACTTCCGAAGCATACAAATACGAAACATGTCATGAAATCCAGAAAGTTGTGGCAGTAAAGCCAAATGATAAGCTACCTCTCTAATCTGCTCTAGGATCTCAAAAGGTCCAATAAATCTAGGAGACAACTTCCCAGTCTTCCCAAACCTCATCAAATCCATTCTAGGTGATATTTTCAAAAAGATGTGATCTCCTACCTCAAATGATAACGGTCTCCTCCTACGATCGGTATAACTCTTGTAGCGACTTTGAGCCGTAACCAACCTTTTACGAATAAGTGCAACTTTCTCTGTCATTTCCCTAACTAAATCACGATCTATCATAAGTGCATTGCCCACCTCGGCCCAACACATAGGATATCTACACAATAGGCCATACAAGTCCTCAAATGGTGCCATGCTAATACTCGATTGGAAGCGATTGTTGTAAGCAAACTCCACTAAACGCAAGTGCCTTTCCCATGACCTCTTAAAGTCAAGGACATAACCCCGAAATATATCTTCAAGGATCTGAATGGTAGGCTCTGACTGTCTGTCAGTCTGAGAATGATAGGCTTTGCTAAAAGTCAATCTAGTGCCCAAGGTATTCTGTAGGCTCTGCCGCAACAGAGTCGTGAAATGTGGGTCTTTATCCGAAACAATAGTCATAGGGATCCCATGAAGCCGAAATATGTCCCTAATATATAGGTCGGTGTAGACTCGACTTTCTTCGCGTGCCCCTCTTTCGGAGAGGCGTGAATTGGTTCTATAGTTCGGACTCCTGTCACGGTTCTGAATCTAATCTCACAAAGTGTAATGTGAGACTGATAAACACCAAAGAGTCCAATCTGGCAAATCATTTTTGGAAAATCAGATTTTGAATCAAATAACGCCAAAACTGGACTACTTTGCCAGATTACAGAGTCACCACCTAAATGTTTTATTTTTTAAAAACTTAGGAAATCCTAACTCGTGCCACAGGCCACGTGTCCGTCATCACCAAATTTGCCTCGGCTCGGGAACTTGGGTATGAGAGGGGAAGGTCCTGAAATGAGCACCCCTGTTCGCCCGACCAAAGGATCGGCCTCTACTAAGCATTATATGTTGTTTTTATAAATACATGTGTTCTTATCCGGTTATTAGCTAACTTTACTATGTGACGCACACATACAAGTATAGACTAAGTCGCAAGACTTGGAACAAATCAACTCATGTTTATTTTCGAAAATGGTTTGAAATTGTCATTCGCAAGTGGGCAATAGCGCGGATTTGCCACCCTCGAATGGGCTTAAAACATGATAAATTGCCACTTTGCAAAGTGGGCTTAAAACTCGCATTTATTGAATTGTTCCAATTCAAGCAACAAAGCCTTCATCCACAGGCATTCATTCAGTTTAGCAAATAAGCAACTAGTCTCATGGTAAGCATGCTATCATGGTAACACTCACACTCATGCAAGTATGCTAAAGCGTAAAACTTATAGTGTACTCCAAGCCAAAACAAAAGCTAGTTAGAAATATGCATGATCCCAACTATGCAAAATGCCTAATGCAACACATGCAATAATGCAACTAAATGGGCTCGGCTACCTAAGATGGCATATGAATGCAACAACTTGATAACATGCTTTGAAACACGTATTCAAATAAGTATTGAAATTTAATGCAGTTTGAATGATGCGCCAAGCCTCGGTGCATGCATGACAAATGAATGATGCAAACATGCAAGCATAAGGTATGCTAATTGAAACATGATCCCAATCTAACCATCGAAAGCGGATAAATAAAAGAGAGAAAGATGTGGGGTTAGAAGACATGCACACACACACTCACACTTATTACAACATTATGCCCTCGCGAAGGAGGGTCCGAATGAATAACCTAAGCTACACTAAGCTAAGCTAATTATTACAAAACGACTAATTAACTACTTTAGCTAATTAATTACAACAATTAAAATAAATTAACTAAATATTCTAAGCTAGCTAAAATATTACAAACCAAATTACACTAATTAATTACAACACATGTAATGATTAGCTACAACTAACTAATAAAGCGATAAAAAATGGCCTCGCGGGCGAAGGAGACATGCATGCTCGGTTGCGTCCTCCCGAAAATCCATCGGCCTGCCACCGGTTGCCTCTGTTTTCATTCGCCTTGATCTCTGAACACTGAACCAGCTTCTAGACTGCCTTCACTCCAAAACAGGAACACTTTTGCACAAAAATGGACTGGTGGCCGATCGGCCACAGAAGGTGGCTGTCGGCCACCTTACCTGGCTAGTTGGCTAGTATAGGTGGCCGGTCCGCCATTGCTTTTCCAAACTTCTGTTTTTGCTGCAACAGAGAGCAGCAAAGGCAAAACAATGTATTTGCAAGGAAATGTGTGTACTACCACTCTCCTTATCATGTCTCAAGCTCAAAGGCGTATGGCACTTGGCTCTCAAGCCATCAACCAAGCATTTTCATGCATGATGGCCAAAGAACCAAGCTTGTACAAGCTTAATGAATGTGTACATAAGACTCAAAGGGCCGCCACCCTATCATACATGATCAAGGGTGATGGCGACCAAGAAACATGACACGTTTCATCACTTTGAGTATGAAACGTCCCACATTTCTTATGTTTGAATTAATGTCCGATCCAAACACATGCAATGCAACACACATGTTTATCTTGCTCAAGTTTTACTTGATTTAATTTTGTTTACTCATTTTAGCATTACCAAGCCATTCTTTAATTGGTTAAGTCCAATGTGAAAGTCCTCTAATTGGAAAGATGGCCGAAGCCACAAGCGCCTTGAGCATGAAAGAGGTCTCATGCTGTTGGCTAGTAAAAACCCTCAAGAGAGGATTAAAGCCATTAGGCATGAGAGCCTTAAATTCATACTTAAGCCAGTAATGGGCTCAAGACCACTTTCAAAGCAAATTGAAAAGTGAAGAAGAGAGGGAGGTGGCAGACTTTTCAGTGCTGAAATGGCATGAAAAATGATGCTAAAACATGCAAACAGCTCATGTACAACATGTTAAGAGCCAAGAGTAACAAAGCTAGGGAAGAGCACTACACTAGAGGCATACAATATCAAGCTCAAATGACTAAACCAACTCTGAACAGAGCTAAAACATGCCAAAATAGCGGCTAAAACATGCTGAAATTTTGGCACAAAAAGCAAGAAAATCATGCGTGCATGTTGGCTCGTAAGCAAGACACAAAGCACAACTCTCAAAAGCAATGAAAGAGTGAAGTTTGTGAGAGTGTGACAGAGATATATGCACTGAAATCACATGCTAAATGATGCTACAACATGCAACCATCTCATGCAAAACATGTTAGAGGCCTCAAAACACAAAGCTAGTGAAGACCATTTGCACTATAGCTATACAAAGCATGAGTCATATGATCAAGAACACTTCAAACAGAGTTAAATCATGGCAAATCAGTAGCTAAAATGTGCTGGAGTCAAGCTACCACGAGCTAGAATAACAGGCTAACTCATTAGGCATGTTAGACTAGTAAGCATGATTGCACTACAAGTGCAAAGAACAAGCAACAAGTGCTCCAACCAACCAAAAACAGAGTTGAGACATGTAAAAATAGAGCCTAAAACATGTTTGAAATAAGCTAACACAAACCACAAAGATATGCTACCTTGTAATGCTAACTAGGCATGGAAGAGAGAGACAAGGAGGGGAGGCTAACCCGTCCATTTTTGGACCTCAAAACCAAGTTTTTACCACTGAAATTCCTTTGGAATTCAATGGTTAAAGCGCCAAAAAAAGGTGCTTCAAAAGGCTTGGAAAAGTAGCACAAAAGGCTTCACAGGCCAAAGAGCAAAAGAGGAGACAACCCCCTTAACTCACAAGACTTAAACCACCATTTTAAAACCTTAAAAACAGAGTTTTTTTATGGTTGAAAAACCAGGTCAAAACAGTGTAAAAAGATGGATAAGTAATGGATTAAAACAAAGCTTAAAGAAGGTAAGCTTATACCTTTGAAGCACAACTACAAAACAGGTCTTCTTCTGAGCTCAAACCAACTTTAGAAGCTCCAAATAGGACTCCAGGAACCTCAGCTCCAAGATGAAGGTATTTGGTTAAGGGTCTCTTTGCAAATGTGTAGAGAATTCCTACTTTCAAGCACAAAAAATATATATAGAGAGAGAAAATTTGCTCACAAAATTTTTGAACCCACAAAATTTTTGAACCCTCAAAATGGGGGAGAGACCTCCCATTATATAGAAAAACAAGCAAAAAGCTTGCCTTCATCCCTCCATACACGTGTATGGAGGTGAGCATCAGTGATCAACAGTTGGCACAGTTGGCAAATAAATATCTGAAAAAGGAGAAAAATGGTCGTCGGCCATCATAAGTGGCTGACCGGCCACATATGTAGCCGATCGGCCATCAATGTGGCCAATCGGCCACCACTGATGGCCGGCAGGCACAAGCCATGGCCGATGGACATTGGGGATGGCCGACAAGCCACCCTCTCATCCAGATTCATAGCAACAAGCTCTTGGTCCACAACCAAGCAAAAAATAGACAAGTTGAGAGGCTCAAAGGCAAGGTGCTCAGCCGAGACGTTCGGGAACTCAAAACGAACACGAACGAGAACAATCATCGACTGTTTAAACGATGACGTCCACGTCTTGAGGATGGTCAAAAATGGGGTGTCTATAGTTGCCCCTCTTTGATAGAACTCAGAAGTCATGAAATGACGGGAGTGAATGTTAAAGCCCAGAGACGACCCACTTTTGACAAGGCCGAAGACTTAGACAAACAAGCAAGATAACAATACATAACTAAGCCCACGGGCTGTGGCAAAATGCAAATGATATGCACAATGCAGAACATAACTTATGATCATGCAACAAGATTGTAACGAAACATCTAGATGCAAATGTTACGCAGAGAAACGTTACAGCAATCTTGTACATAAGTAAGTTAACACGAACCAAACCACATTTCATGCAGAAAGGATGTAAGAAAATTATGCAAGCTTAACTACACATCAATGCAGGAAAGATAAAGAACCACGACCGTTGGGGGCACCCGAGGCGACAAACAAGATTCCAATGCGTGGCATACGCGAGGATAGAAGTGGTGCGAACCCAAAGACACATCCTAAGGTTCCGAGCCACAAAGAACACATGATAACAATTGAAACACATCCAAATATTATGCAATCAAAGCAAAGAGCGGTATAAGCATTGGAATCCGTCCAAATGCATTTAACCAAAGCATCCTAACGCGCTACGCGCGAGAGGGAAAAGGGAGCGGTGCAAACACTGGAGGGTGGTATAAACATCAGAGCACATTCCAATGTTTCTAACCAAAACAGAGTGGTATAAGCGTCAGGAGATGGTCCAAACGCTTCTAACCGGAGAGTGGTATAAACATCGGGCACACGACCCAATGTTTCTAACCAACAAGAGAGGTATAAGCGTCGGGCACACGGTCCAAATGCTTCTAACCATGTCGGTGTAAACATCGGGCGTACCCGAATGTTTCTAACCAACGAGGAGGTATAAGCATCGGGCACACATCCCAGACGCTTCTAACCGAAAGGGTGGTATAAACATCGGGCACACGTCCCAATGTTTCTAACCAGGGCAACATGTCGATGTAAACACCAGGCATACCCGAATATTTCTAACCAACGAGGAGGTATAAGCGTTGCGCACACATCCCAAACGATTTTAACCGAAAGGGTGGTATAAACATCAGGCACACGTCCGAATGTTTCTAACCAATGGGGTGGTATAAGCGTCGGACACACGTCCTAAACGCTTCTAACCAGGGAGCAGTATAAACATTGGGCACACATCCCAATGTTTCTAACCAAAACAAGGTGGTATAAGCGTTGGAAGACATTCCAAATGCTTCTAACCAAAGCAACGAGTCGGTGTAAATGCTGGGCGTACTCGAGTGTTTCTAACCAACGAGGAGGTATAAACACCGGGCGTACCCGAATGTTTCTAACCGAAGCAAGGTGGTATGAACACCGGGCGTACCCAAATGTTTCTAACCGAAGCAAGGTGGTATAAACACCAGGCGTACCCGAATGTTTCTAACCGAAGGGGTCGGTGTAAATACCAGGCGTACCTGAATGTTTCTAACCGAAACAAGGTGGTACAAACACTGGGCGTACCAGAATGTTTCTAACTAAAGGGGTCGGTGTAAACACCAGGCATACCCGAGTGTTTCTAACCAACAAAGGAGTGGTATAAGCATCGGGCGTACCTGAATACTTCAAACCAAAACAGGAAGTGGTGTTCAAAGGACAAGAATGATCTTACCCGAAATTCCTCTGAATGAACCGTACATACAATATCGTCTGGTTGCACTAGCTTTGAATGAACTGTACATACAATATCGTGCCTGCACAAGAAAGAAACTTTGACAAGTACAGCAAGATAGGAATGCATGTCCCATGCGAATGTGAGAAGCATATATTCGATGCGAATGTAAGGGCATGCACAATGCAATATGCATATTCTATGCAAACATGAGAGTATGTTTAATACAATGCAACACAACATACGTGTTCTATACACAATAACAATGCATATTCAGTGCAACATCAATAGGATATTTAACGCAACACACCAAATAAAGAAATGCGTGTCTTAACAAGACTGATTCAATCGCAACCTCCGATTTACCTCTCGGAGGAGTTGCAACAAATTAAAAGGATACACCTCGTACGTGCTGAGCATCACATACTGAAAACACAGTCAGGAGCTTTCGTGGAGGCCACTTGAGCTTAAAAATGTACTTCCCTTGCACTTTCTTCGAGGGATCAAGGCACAAAACAACAAAACAACACCCAAGGAGAACATCAGAGGCCTTCCGGCCACTCTGGGAAGCCACCAGCCACCCATCGGGCACAAAATAATGCCATCGGCCAAAAATGTGGCCGGTTAGCCAACACTGGTGGCCGGTCGGTCACCGATGACAGATTCGGGGCAATTTTGGCATTACACCACGAGTCTTTAAATATAGGGTTCCAAACCCTATTTCCTCACTTCCTCTTTGCCAAAAAACATTCCCCTTGTGCTCTAGACCACTTTCTCCCTTTCGATCCGCACTTCGTACGCATTTTCGGACATTCCATAAACATCCGATTCGCGAAACCCTCTTTACACACTTCGTTTTGAACTAATTAAAAAGTGGTTTCGGTGCTCTCTTCTTGATTTCCATCACTTGGGGTTTGTTTCCCCCGAGTTACCCTTGATTCCCGTGCCCTCTTCTGAGCCTTGACCTTTTCTTCCATTTTTCACCCCTCGGAGTTGACTTTTCGTTGACTTTTGGCATTCCCGCCCATTTCCCACATTTGCGATCATTTTCTCATCCTTTCTTCGAGATGGTGGACAACATCCCACACGATGGAGCTCTTCTGGGGATGGAGATGGATCCTGAGTTCGAGCCCTTACCGCTCAGTATCCGACCGTTCGACCTGGCGACGTACCATCCTGAGGTACACGTGCTGCCTCCCGATAGCATCCACCAGTTCAAGGGGTTCATGCGAGGTGCACCTGAGGACCTCCTGTTATGTGAGCCGAAGTCACATCTATCCCATAGCGCCTCCGAGGTATACATTTTCTCTTTATTTTCCACAATGTAAATCACATTTCTTGTATAGCTCACACTGCTTTTCACATGCTCATCCCAAACACACCTGCGTACTGTATCTTCTATACTGCCTTGCATTTGTTTGCCCTGAATATACCCTTGCACTATATTTCTTATACTGCCTCGCATCTGTTTGTCCTGCTTACAGGGGGATTCACATGCCATCTGTGGATACGGGACCACCTTTGCGAGGGAGTGGTATATGGAGCTTCCTAATGCCGCTCGTCACATCATTGACGAGGCCGGCTTCGGCGCATTTTGCATGGGGCTCTCACGTCTCACTGCAAGCCGGCCTCCACTGGGCGCATTAGTAGAGGTGGTAGGATACCACCGATTCCTTCCATTTCTCTACAGCAAGGGAGATGACGATGACTCCCTTTGACTTCTCTATGCTCACCGGCATTGGAGTAGGGGGTCATCCGATTCCTTACAACACAGACATGGGCGAGTGGGAGGTCACTCAGGTCTATCTATTGGGGATTCGCCCACCCATCTCCCGATCATGGATGGTGCGATATACCTAGTTCGCTGACCATTTCAGAGGGACGACACCAACGACCCGCGAGGAGACTGAGTATTATGCCCGGGGTTTCCTCATGTTCTTGTTTAGCACTACCCTGTTCGCCGACCGGGCGAATACCGTCGGGCTCTATCTCATGAGCGCTTTGGTGGACCTATCTCGCGTTCGATTCTATGATTGGGGCGGCGTAGGCTTGGCCACATTATATGGATACATGAGCTCCACCTCCTGCCGGAGCGGGCATCTGCTAGGAGGCTACTGGAGAGCTTGAGAGGTACACACTACCCTTCTGCTTTACATTTTTGTTTCGCATTTTCTGTATACTGCACACTGCACATTGTCTGCTGTAGAACATCTGCTTTCTATTTTACATTATCTACATACTGCACACTGTCTGCCTTCTGCTTTATCTGTACACTGCACACACTGTATACTGCACTGCACACAATTTGCTCTCTTCTTTACATTATCTGTACACTGCGCACACTACATACTGCACTTATCTGATACATATACTCACTGCTATCCTTCCACTTTCTGCAGCTATGGGTGTACGCCTATTTCCCGAGGCTTGCCCCAGAGCCAGAGGTAGAGATGCCACCCATGGTACCATACTCACACAGATATGACGGGAGGTGCCAGCGGAGGCCCCGAGAGTCATTCTTATTCTTCTGCCGATTCTTCGACACCGTGACCATGGCAGAGGTAACTGAAACCTTACAGTTATTTTAGCTTTGCTTCATATTACATATACAATGGCAGCTAACAATCTATATATTCACTATCTGTAGGTCACCTGACAGCCGTGGGTAGTGATGCCTGCGGGGGTCAGAGACCAGTTTACGGGCACTCGGGAGGCCTCTTGATTCCGGATCTTGCTTGAGGGCCTGGTCTGTCGAGCAGGGTTCTTGGGGGAGCGCTTCCTGTGACAGAGCCTCGGCTTGCCTGAGCTGGTGGTTCCGATGTCGCTTCCTTTATACATGAGGGTCATAGAGAGGTATACCACGCAGGAGATGATCGACTTCACCAGAGGTTGGGATGCCGACTTCTTCAGGCTTGAAGGCGATTACACTGCCTTCATCCAGACATACCTTATGCCAGCACTGACCGGTGCTCGTGGAGGTGAGAGAGCCAGAGCTCGAGCTGCAAGAGAGATAGCGGGAGGATCCAGGGCACCCCGGGCTCATGAGAGGAGGAGTTCCCAAACGAGACAGAGAGCAGGGTGGCCAGAGCTGCCTACTACACTAACCTGCTAGGGACCCAGAGGGGAAACTTATCAGATTCCCATCGAGCCTGCACCAGCCGGTCACGAGCTTGTAGGTGTTTGAGGCTCGACCCCGGTACGTACCATACTTTACATTTTGCACATTCAATTAATCTCAATCATGTTTTGTAGACCACTGATCATCTCAAGACATTTGTAGGCTTCCATAGAGTACATCGAACAGGCTCTCGAGCTGGCAACTTCTCTTATGGGGATGGTTTAGACTAGTCTGAACCTACTCAGCCTGTATAGGATCCCGATAAGTTTCCTTCAATTTGCACTTCACAAAGTTTTCTACTAATACATTAGTATTTCAACTGCAATCTACTCCATATTGATCTAAATACATTACATTGAGAACACTGCATTGATATACTGCTCTCACACTCTGTATTTCAACATTATACTCATCTTTGCATACCATAACTGATGCTCATCTTTGCATACCATAACTGATGCATTCGACAAACTGTCTTTTTCAGGTCCCTTTTCAGATACCAGTTCCTCCTGGCACCCTAGCGGGAGCTATAGCAGGACCTTCAGTGCCTCCCCCGACGGCAGGGAGAGAGTAACGAAGGACTCTGGCGCACAGTCGAGGTGGAGTCAGACGTACTCATGCCGCGAGCGGTCTACCAGAGCCTATCCCTGAGGATGAGGAGATAGATGAGGACGAGGAGCCAGCGAGCCCGCAGTCAGAGTCATCTGAGGGTGGAGGTGACGGCACTGGCTCATTTTCTAAGGGCGGTGGTAACACTAAGGAGGGTGTAGACGCGCCCGTGGGCCCCATGCTACAGTTCGGACTCAGATTGTTACGGTTCTAAATCTGAACCAAAGAGTCCAGATCGGGCAAATCGTTTTGAGAAAACAGATTTTTAGAAAGAAGTGTCAAACATGGACTGCTTTGCCAGATACAGAGTCGCCACCTAAATATTTTTTTATGGGGGAATTTAGGAAACCCTGACTCGTTTGCCTAGGCCACGTGTCCGTCATCACCAAAGTTGCCTCGACTCAGAAACTTGGGTACGATTGGGGAAGGTCAGCTATGAGCACCCCCGCTCGCCTGATCCGAAAATCGGCCTCTGCTAACCATGATATCGCGTTTTGAAAACATTATGTGTTCTTATTTAGATTAATTAGCTAATCTTACTATGTGATGCGCATAACACAAAAGTATAGACTAGATTGCCTAATTTGGAACAAAGCATCGCATATCCGTTTGTTTGGAAAATGGTTTGAAATTTGCTACTCACGAGTAGGCTAAAACACGGATTTTCAACGAGTTGTTCCAACTCAAACAATCCAACCTTCACCCGTAGGCATTCAGGCAGATATATCACATAAGCATATAGCCACATGGTAAGCATGCTATCATGTTAACATTCACACTCATGCGAGATGCTAAAGCATAAAACACTTACAGTGTACTCCAAGCCAAAACAATGAACATGTTAGTAACCAAATGTATGATCCAAGTCCATGTTAAATGGCTAATGCATCGCATACAAAATGCAATCTATAATAGGCTCGGCCAATCCTAGGATGGCGTATGGAATGTAACAAGTAACATGTATTCAAGTTAGATTTGAAATACTATGCAGTTAGCATGATGCGCCGAGCCCAGTGCATGCAAGACAAATGAATGGATGCACACATGCATAGCATAAGGTATGCTAAATTGAATATGACCTAATACTAACCATCAAAAGCAGGTAAGTAAAAGGGAGAAGAAGTGGGGGTTAGAAGACATGCACACACGCACCCACACTTATTACACATTCGCCCTCGCTCGGAGGGTCCAAAAGAATAATACACTTTAATTAACCTACAAGCTAATTAAATAAATTATACAACACTTAACTAATTAACGAATCAATTAAGCTACTGAAAGCAGCAAAGGGCCTCAGGACGCGGGATGCATGCATGCTCGGATTGGCTTCGCCCGGAAATCCAATGCCATGCACAAGCTGCCTCTGTTTTCCCTGCTCTGCTCCTTTGAAAATGGCACAATTCCCAAGGTATACCTTATGAACAATGGGGAATGCCACCGGCCATGAGGGATGGTCACCGGCCAAATAGAAGTGGTCATCAACCATCTATGGAGTTATCGGGCATCAATAATTGGTCGATCGGCACTTGATGTAGTCGACCGGCCAAAGCTTCCTGCAAAACCTGTTTTGACAGCAGCAGACGGGGAAACAAGGCATGGCAATGTATTTCAAGCAAATGTGTGTACCAATACACCTCTTATCATGTTTATGACTCAAAGGGGGATAGTACTCGATTCTCGGACCACCAATCGTGTATTTCAATGCGTGATGGCCCAAGAAACCAAGTTGTGCACTTTCATGTCAAATGAAATGCAAACCAAATAAGCACATAAAGCCCAACCTCAATCATGGTGATTTCAAGAGGCAAGGCATGCATGCAAAATGCAATGCAACTTAGGCATGCAAGCTAAGTATGCAACATGAATATGAGGGCAAGCAATGCAAACATGCAACATAGACAACACACAAACATGTAACAACATGTTAAGTGGCTAAAAGAGAGAATACATTCCAAATGCATTACAACCTAAGCATCACAACCTAAGCATGCAACAACATGTCACATAGCTCAAGCAATGCAACAAAATGCAATATGGCTAAGCATTTGTCAACAATGCAAATAGTGAGCATGCAAAACATCATGCGACCAAAGCATGCAAACATGAAGCAATGTAACAACATTTGAGCAACATGCAAAAGGTGAACTTAAACTAATATGGACTTGCCTTAGCCATGTCTAAAATCGGTAGCCAAAGGCTATGGAAATGGGGCCAAATGCACATACAAACATGTATGCATACATGATCCAATTCTTAAGCATCAAAAGGCAACTTTTAAGCACACTAAAAAAGAGGACAATCATGGACTAATGGCATGCATACTAAGCTCTGAAATCATGTTATAAAAGGTGCCAAACCAAGAAGACAAGCCAATCATACAACTAAGGTCCAAGGCCTAAGGCTGGCCAAAGGGGTATTGAACTACACTTAGCAAAACCAAATATGACATGATTTGAACAACCAAAATCAGAGTTTTAGCATGTTAAAACAAAGCCAAAAACACATTGATATGGCATCCTAGAGGCCTAAACATGATGGCATACGCAATGGCACATTCATGGAGCATGAAACACAAACCCTCTAAGGCCTTAAAGGAACATCAAATACAAGCATACGAGCATGCCACAAGGACTGAAATGACATGGTAAGTGGTTCCAAACCACTAAAACAAAGCAAGTAAAGCATGCTCAACATTCACACACCCAAGGCTAGCAAGCCAAAATGCAAGGTGGCTATACAAGGCATGTCATGGATGGCCAAAACAACCACAAACAGACCTTAGGCATGCTAAAACATGCATAAAAGCTTCACAAAGCTAGGCCAAAAACATGCTAGAAATGAGGCTCAAAGCACAAAGCATGTTAAGGTAATTCATGGCATTACAAGACAAGTATGCAAAGCAAGCATGGTGTGTCCAAAACAACTTAAAACAGAGGTAAAACATGGCAAAATACTACCAAATACCCACTAAGACATGGCCAACATGGTCTTAACAAGATGCTCACACATGAGGCTAAAATAGCCAATATTGAAGGCAACAAGAAGAGGGGATGGCCCTCTCCTTCTTAGGACCTTAAAGCACCATCCATGCCACTGAAATCCCTCAAGATTTCAGTGGTGAGGAGGCCCAAGCAAGGTGGTCCCGGAGCTCACCAAAATAGCACAAAATGGGGGCCAAACAAGGCCTAAGAGGGGTCAAACAACCCCAAAGCTCAAAGCAACCTTAAACAACTATTTTAAGCAAGTAAAAACAAGACTTTTATATGTTATACACTAAGCTCAAAAACAGATGCAAGGTAGGCCAAAAGACTATGCAAAAATGGGATATTTAAAGGTAAAGTTCTTACCCTTGTAGACCCTTTCAAGAACAGCACTCCAGCTGCTTTCCTTAGCTCAAAACGAGCTCAAAAACTTCAAGAACAACCTAATGGCTCCTCAGCAACCAAGGTAAGGTGTAAAACTAGGTGTTTGTGCACGAAAGTAAGGACAAATACACACTTATACACAAAAATAGGGAGATATAGAGATAGAATAGATACACTATGGCTAACCCTAATCCAGACCTCTGGAACTTAACCCTCTAACCTCTGAGGAGGGAGGAGAAGCCCTTCTCTTATAGAGGATCACTCTTGCAAAGCTTACAAGACAAGCTAAGCAAGAGTGAAATCCCTCCATACACGTGTATGAAGGGGGTGCAAAGTGTATGCCAGCTAGCATAGCTGGCATAAAAATATCTACAAAAGCAGATGCACAGTGATCGGCCAGCCAAAAATGATAAATTGGCAAAAACAATGGTCGACCGACCATCAATAGTGCTGACCGGCCAAATATATGGCCGATGGCAACAAAACAATGGCCGGTGGCCTGAAGCCATGGCCGGTGAGGTGTGGGGGTGGCCAACAAGCCATTCCCTACCCTCCAAAGCAAAAACACAAGTGTTTGGTGCAAAACCAAGCACAAAACAGTGGAGTCGAGCAATCCTGAGGCAAGGCGCGTGGTCGAGACCTTCGAGAACTCAAGACTAACACGAACATGGATGATCACCGAGTGTTCAAACGGTGACGCCCAAGTCTTGAGGACGGTAAAAAATGGGGTGTCTACAGTTGCCCCTCTTTGACAGAACTCGAAAGTCATAACAATGACGGGAATGAGTGTCAAAGCCCAGAGACTACCCATTTTTGACAAGGCCGAAGACTTAGACAAAGCATACAAGACAATAAAGATATGCGCCCGAAGGCAGGGGCAAAATGCAACTGACAATGCAAGAAGCCGAGCATAACTTATGATCATGCAAAGAAAGCTGTAACGAAGCATATACATACAATAAATGCGATAGTTTAAGCAATCTAACATAAATCCAACTACACTACAATGCCGAAAGGATGTAAGAGAATTATGTAATTCTCGCTACGTTTCACGCGGAGAATACAATACCTGTCCGATTCGTCTGGTTGCACCAGCTTCAAATGAACCGTACATACAATATCGTGCCTGTAAAAGAGAGAAACTTAACAGGTACAATATTGTTGGTAAGACGCACAACAATGCAATCGAAAGCTGCGTGACAACGCAATGCACTAACAAGTGCGAATGAGGTGCGCAAGATAGCGTGATGCGTAAAATAGCGCAATTGAAATGCATCCGAAATGCGAGCAAGGTGCACAAAACAATGTGATGATATGCAAATGATATGCAAAATTACAAAACAATGTAAAAACAATGTAAATGATATTTAATGCGCTTGAAACATAATCAAACCATAAGCGGTTCAAAACCACACAAATGTCATAAGGATGATGGAGATACAAAGTCCGTCTACTATAGAAAAGGTGTCGCAACCCTCAAACCACAATACCAACAGTGGAATAGACGCGTACACATGTAGAACTATGAGTAATGTAGATGGACACAAGAGCAAGTAATTGGGTGGAATGACATAAGTGAGGCATGCTCTGCTGAGGAAAGACCATGACCCTAAATGCTGGACGCAACAAATTACACTGCAGTGTAATATATACAATGGATAAGGCCTACGGCCAAACCGTATTTTGCCTAGGAAAGGCATGGACACATACAAACCGCATCTAACACAGAAACGGTGCCGTCACCCTCAAACCACAATACCAGCAGTGGAATAGGCACGTACACATAATATCATAACTGTGCTTCAACGCGAAGAGTACGGGCACATACCAGACTAAGCTCAACATGGAAAGGCGCAAGCCGTAAATAGAGGTGATGCAATAAATACATGCAAGCTACAATGCAATATATACAATATGCGATGGAATGTAATATTTACAATGGATAAGACACGTGGCCAAACCGTATCTTGCCTAGGAAAGGCATGGACACATACAGACCACGTTTAACATGGAAACGGTGCCGTCACCCTCAACACTAGGTGCGTACACATAATATCATAACCGTGCTTCAACGCGAGGAGTATGGGCACATACCAGACCAAGCTCAACATGGAAAGGCGCAAGCCATAAATAGAGGCGATGCAATAAATGCATGCAAGCTACAATGCAATAAATACAATATGCGATGGAATGTAATATTTACAATGGATGCATGGCACATGCACCATTTACAGTGAATGCATGACATATGCAATATATACAATGATGCATGACATATGCAAAGTTTTTTGTTTTGTTTTGTTTTGTTTTTTTTTTGAAAAATGTATGAAAATGCAAATGGAGGAAAAATGCATGATAATGCATGTTGTTTTGTTTTTGTTTTTGTTTTTGAAAAATGCATGAACTGTGCATGATGATGCAAATGAAACGAGTGCGTGATGACGCACATCTTTGAGACGCATGACAACGCGCATGATTTTGAATGCGCAACAACGCGCGTCTTTTGAAATGCATAACAATGTACAATGAATTTGAATGTGCGACAACGCATGGCTTTTGAGATGTATGACAATGCACATGATCTTGGATTCGCGACAACGCATGGTAGGGAATTTGCATGATGATGCATGTAATGTGAGCATGACAATGCGGCCTAAAGAAGAATGCATAATAATACGAGCATGATATGCGTTACAATGCACAAGGTGTGTGCATAACAATGCGAGTGAGGGATGCATGACAATGCAACCTAAGATAAAATTCGCCAAGAGTCGTTTGGGCACGACAAACACCAAAGGACTTGCACCTTCAGAGGATTTAAGGTCTCCTAGACCGAGCGTATTTAAGGTCTCGCCAGACTGCCGGGAGGTGCATAGCAATGCAAGTCGGCGTGCGCATGACAATGCATGTATGTATGCATAATGACGCCATGCATTTGAAGTAGTTTCCGAATGTTTGTAAGATACAAAAGGATATGAAAAGGATACGCCCTTGCACGCATTCGAGTGCTACGCACAGAAAACACGGTCCAAGGTCAAAACGGAGACCGATTGAGCTTCAGAAATGCACTTTTTGCACTGTGTTGAGCAATGGAGGCCCCAAACCACATCAAAGACCCAGACAAAGGTGTAGGAGGTTCACCGGCCATAGGGGGAGGTCACCGGCCGTCTAGAGGTCACCGGCCGTCTATCGGCCACCAAAAAATTCTATCGGCCAACTATTTGGCCGACCGGCCAACTATTTGGCCGACCAGCCAACAGTGTGGCCGACCAGCCAAATCTGCCTGAATCGGGGCAGTTTGGACATTTTGGCACGGGTTTCTTAAATAGAGCCTCTAGCCCTATTCTTTTTACTTCCTCTTGTTCGAAAATTCTTGCCCTCTCTCCCTAGGCTATTTTTCTTCCTTCATTCCTCCGTTTTCCTTGGTTTTAGAGCCCGTTTCGACGTTCAATTCGCGAACTCCTTCGCGTTTCGAACATTTTGAACTGAACAAAACTTTGTTTCGGTGTCTCTTTTCGATTTCCACCACTCGGGGCTTGTTTCCCTCGAGTTCTCCTCGATTTCTGTGTCTTTTCCGCACCCCGACCTTTTCGGCCATTTTTCATCCTCCCAAGGTTGACTTTTCGGTTGACTTTTCATATTCTCACCCAGTTTTCACATTTCCGGCCACTTTCGCATTCTTCTCGAGATGGTGGACGACATTCCAGGCGGTGGGGCCCCCCTGGAGATAGATATGGACCCAGAGGCTGAGCTCTTGCCGCTTCACGTCTGGCCGTTCGATCCGGCGGCCTACAGACCGGCGATTCATGTGCTGTCTCCTGACGGACTTCGCCAGTTTAGGAGCTTTGACAGGAGGGTGCCACTATAGCTGCTTCTGCGCGAGCCAGAGACGTATCTTTCATACGGCCCTTCCGAGGTATATTCTTTCTCATTTCATTTTCTGCAAAGTAGAATACCTAACTGCCATAGTCAATTCTGCCTTTAACTGTTTGATCCGGATACACCGATAAACTATATGCTGTAGTTGACTGTGAACACACCTGTATTCGGTATCTGTTTGAATTGGAACACGTGTACACACACTGTATTTGCCCTGAACCACTCAAACACCCTGACACATCATACACTGTAGTTCACTGCGAGAACACCGGCACTCGATATCTGTTTGTATGTGAAAACGTGCACACACGCTATATCTGTACTGAACCACTCAAACACACTGACACATCATACACTGTGATTCACTGCGAGCACACCGGCACCCGATATCTGTTTGAATCTGAACACGTGCACACACGCTGTTTCGTTACCAATTCTGAATGCTCTTCAAAATTGTATATTGAATATTACTTCGCAACTGTTGTTTTTGAATACAGGGGGATTCCCATACCTGTCGGGGGTATGGGAATGTCACCGCCAGAGATTGGTACATGGAGCTACCGGACGCGGTCCGCCGTATTATTGATCAGGCCGGCTTCAGCGCCTTCTGCAGGGGACTTTCACGCCTTACCGCGAGCAGGCCTCTTCTCGCCGCTCTGGTGGAGAGGTGGTGGGACACCACCGACTCCTTTCACTTCTCTGCCACGGGAGATATGACGATGACTCCCTGTGAATTCTCGATGCTCACCGGCATCGGGGTAGGGGGTGATCCGATCCCCTTAGACACAGACATGGACGAGTGGGAGGCCGCTCAGATGTACTTGCTTGGCGACCTATCGCCTCTTGCTCATCCAGGCTTCGTTAGATACTTGTGGTTCGAGGACCACTTCCGGATTCAGCCAGCTTTAGCTGAGGAGGCGCCGATGGCTCAAGAGGAGGCGGAGCAGTATACACGCGGCTTCCTCATGTTCTTATTGGGGACGACCATCTTTGCCGATCGGGCTAACACCGTGCTTCTCTGCCTGCTAAGCGCGCTTGTGGACGTCACGCGGATTCTGCGCTACGACTGGGGTGGGGCAGCCTTGGCCACACTCTATGGATACATGAGCTCATCCTCCCGGTGCAGTGGGCAGTTGCTCGGGGGCTACTGGCGAGCTTGGGAGGTACGTTCTCTTTCTCTGTTTTACATTTCTGCTCTACATTATCTGTATTCTGTACACGGCACATACTGCGGTCTGCCTCACGCTGGTTATATACTGCACATACTGCAAACATGCAATCTGCCTTACACTGACTGTATACTGCACATACTGCAAACAAACATGCAATCTTCCTTACACTGACCGTGTACTGCACACACTGCAAACATGCAATCTGCTTTACACTGACTGTATACTGCACACACTATACATTCTGCACAATACACTGCACAATACACGGTTCTGCGATTTCTGCTTCATTCTGCATTCTGCTTTATCTGATAAGCATATTGATATTTGCTCTGCAGTTGTGGGTCTACGCCTACTTCCCGAGGCTTGCGCTAATGCCCGACGAGGTGACTCCCCTCGGCGTTCCATTCTCTTGACGTTTCGATGTGAGATGCGTGCGGAGACCTTGGGAGACGTTCATATTCTTCCGCCGCTACTTCGACACCATTACCCCCGCAGAGGTATGTTCAACTTTAGAGTTTATTTCAGGCTTCGCTTTGCACTGTATTTTCAATAACAGTAGATAACTGATTGCATATTACTTTTAGATCACCTGGCAGCCCTGGGCTCCATTGCCAGCTGCGGTTCAGAAGCGGTTTGCCGGTGCTGAGGAGACTGCCCGGTTCAGGATCTTGCTGGAGGGCCCGGTCTTTCGGGCTTGGTACCTGGGTGAGCGCTTCCTGCGCCAGACCTTGGGTTTACCAGAGCAGATAGTTCCAGGTTTGCCCCTATCCGTATGAGGGACACAGAGAGGTACACCCTGGAGGAGATGGCCGATTACACAATCGGCTGGGATACTGAGGGCTTTAGGGGCGAGGGCGACTACACAGAGTACGTCCAGACCTACATCATGTGACCTTTGAGCAGTGGCCATCGAGCTGAGAGAGAGGTCAGCGGCGCCAGCGGCTAGGGCAGGAGCGGGAGCAGGGGCGCCGAGGGTGGCTCGGGTCTGTGGCAGGAGTAGGGCCTGGAGAGGACGGGGGGTTAGTTGGCCAGCACTGCCCACGATGATGACATGCCGAGGGCAGGGTGGGGAGACCTATCAAATCTCCTTCGCTCCCCCTCCGGCTGATCACGAGCTAGTCAATTTCTACGACTTGCCTCTGGTATGTACTACTGCATTTTGTACAGTCATTTCATTTCATTCCTTTTGATATTCTACAGAAAACTGATGCACACTTTTGCAGGCTTCCTCCGAGTATACTCGCCAGTCCCTGGAGTTGAACGCCTCCATGATGGGGATGCTACAGCGGAGCTTCGACCTGCTGGCCATTTATGGTATCCCGGTAAGCTCTTTTTCAACCACAATCTCAAACTGTGCATAATCTGTTTCACGCATAATCTGATGCATCGCGCTACCAACATGGCACTTGATACACGACCCTCACGGCATCTGATACACTGTAGCCCACAGACTATTCACAGCATTACTCACGGCATTCATACACTGCACTCAGTCACTGCATTTTATACTGACACACTATTCACGGCATTCATCCACTGTACTCATACACTGCATTCTGTACTGATACACTGCTCACAGTATTCATACACTGTACTCATACACTGCATTCTATACTGATACACTGTTTTGCGTAGAATACTGATGCGTTTGCCATTTGTGCTTTTCAGCCTCCATTCCAGATGTCGGCTGCAGGAGGTGCTCCAGCTGGGCCTTCTGTTCCTACCTGAGGAGAAGGGCGAGGTGGCTCAGTACATCCTCGGACCAAAGCGGGGCGCACTCATGTTGGGAGCAGCTCTCGAGCACCAGTCCCGGATGATGATGATGAGTCCGAGGAGGAGGCAGAGGCAGAGTCGTCCGAGGAGGAGACTAGTAATGGCTCGGGCTCAGATGGTGGTGCTGATGACGATGCTCCTAGACCTTCGTCCAGGAAGAGGAGGAGGACAGGCCCTCAGGCCTGAGACCATTTGACGCTGATCTAGATTTATACTACTTTTCTTTTTTGTTTTGCTTTACTTTTTGTTGATAGCTTGAGTACCTTGTACTGCCGCGGGCAGGTCTTTTTTTTTATTTTCTCCAAAACTGTGTACTTGAAAAGATGATGAAATGAAACAAACTTTTTGTCTGAAAAAGTGTTACATTTGTAAATTTCATACTTCGCATTGCATTGCATCATATTACACCTCAATGTAAATGAGATTGATCTCCTGTCTGAAAATCAAACACTTGTACTACAATAACCAGATAACGAACCAGCTATCGATAAAACAACTTGTACAACCCACTGCTCATTCTGAACATACAGCCCTTAACACAACGCTTGGTTTATTCTACACACAGCGGATCCACATAGCTTATACAACGCACTGCTTGTTCTGAACACTGCTCATTTTGAACTCATAGTCCATAACACAGTATTCTGTTCATTTGCACACGGCGGATCTTGAACAAACAATCCAATCTGAAAAGACGGAATACAAAGGTGGAAGCTGCTGAAGCTGAAACACACTCAGATGCAATCCGGAACCCATATGTTCACTGTTTCCAAGTGACCCGGGTTGAACCCCTGCGGCGTTACAAAAGAACCAAACCTGTTTTGCAGAAATGTGGAGAATGACACAGCACTTTGAGCACAAAACGATTTGAGAAAAGGGTTTTCAACCGGGTATTGAGCCTGCGACTAAACACAGTGAAAAAGACTCAATAACGAAAAACAAAAGGTAAACAACCTAAACACAACGAGACACGCCCGGAACCGAATCAAAACAAGAGTTGAGGTAAACAAAACAAATGACACGAGACACAGACGTGTTACAAAGGCGAGAGACCTTAGATCACGAGGAGCCAGTTTCTTCGAGTATTATTTCCCACGCTTCTTATCTGTGATTCTCACATCACTCGGCCCTCAGGCTCGGTTTTTTTCTCTCAAAACCCTTTTCTTACTTTTTCTCTCATCGTACATCTCTCTGTTCTTCAATCTCTCATTTTTCATCCCTCCCCAGGTATGGTCGGTGAATAAACAAGAGGTTGTGGGTTCATGCCCAACACTGTTAGCTCGCAGCTATTTCCTCCGGTGACGTTTAGTCGATGTTCCTGATAAGGGAGTGGAGTATCTTGATCCATTCCAGTTCGCGCTTCGCACTTAGCTCGATACCTCGTTGCTCGGAGGTTGAGAGAGCTTTCAACCCTTTAATGACAGCTTCAGCTGTACCCTTTTTGGCAAGTATGCTGGCGATGGGGGAAAGACAGGAAGCCTGACTCAACTGTGCTCTTAGTTCATCATTTTGACCATTTTTTGTTTTGGTTTTCTACTAAAACAATTTTAACCAAAATGAGAGTTAGATTAACATACTTGTTCGATTTTTGATTTAAAATCATGCAAGTCAGGCTATGAGCACTAAAAATTTTCCTTTTCTGGGTCCAAGAAAATGGTCCAGTTTTGGAAAAGATGGAATAATTTTTGCGAAAATTAATCAACCTCAGTAAAAATTCTCAAAAACCATTTTTTGCAAAGGGCCACTGCTCAACGAGCACGAAACCTACTCTCGAGATGCACAACCTCGGATCGGAGGTAATGGAATATTGCCCCTTGTCTCAGAGGGCACAGCACGGCAACAGAAAGTTGCCCCTGGTTTGGAAGGCGACTCATGGCAACGGAAAGTTGCCCCTTGTCTGGATAACACCGTAGCATACTGTAGTCAGTCTTCATTAGTGATGATCGCAACCGAACTCTCGGATACAGAGAAGACGAAGATGGTCAAAACCAATATATGGACGCAGTCACTTTGAAAGTGCGTGGGGCTGGACTTCAAGATGAAGTTGCCTACGTATCCCAAACATGGGAATCAAGCCTTACGTAGTTTCGGTAAGGTACACCCGTGTATTAACCCTCACCTTTTTACGCTCTAACTTTTGCCAAGGCCGCCCTTCTGGGTTTTCAACCTTGCGAGCTTTGTTTTTCTTTTCTTTTCCATTCTTTTTGTATCTTTTCATTCCTTTTTCTTTTTTCATCTTTTCTCTTCTCTTTCCTTTTGCATTTTTTTCTTTTTTTTTCTTTTCCTTCTTTTTTGTATTTTTCTCTTGCTCTAACTTTTGCCTGGGTCGCCCTTCCAGGTTTTCGGCCCAGCGAGCCTCTCAAATGGTAAAAGTGTAACAAGTTCATGCCAAATGGTTTTAGGGTTTTGAAGCCATCCGTATTCAGGAGAGTGGCTGTTGTATTGATTTACAGAAAGATCCATCTTTGATTCTTCGAGCACATCGGACATTTTTGACCCTAGTTTGAGGGGCGCTTCTGATTTAGCTTTGCAAGCTTCTTCTGATGAGGTCTGATCTTTTTGATCTGACTTTCTTGGCCTCTTGTTCGATGGTTGCTTCAAATTTGGCCACGCAGGCCTCATGTTGCGGTTGACCTTTGAATATTCTGAATTAAGGTTCAAGGTTTGAAAGCAGGGGATTTGGGTCTCGAGGTTGAGAGCGATCCTAAGCCGCACAATCTCAAGAGCGATTCCACACCGGTCTTCGCAGGACTGCGCAAAACATTTTTTGAAATTTTTTTAAGAAAGCGACTACTCGCTCGTGCTGAAGACAGTGCGGAACCAATCTGGATCAAGCCAGGGTCCTTCTCAGTACTCACGTTGACAAACAAGATTTCAATCATTAAGGGCTTAGCATGCCTTTCTTTCTCTCAAATGATCAAAGTTTTGCAAATCCTGAGGAATTCCTTTCTCTTCGTTTTCATCACCACAGTGTTAAAAAAGCTTAGGTCAATGTAATGAATTTGGGGTGCAGAAGAGTAATTGAGATGCTCCGCTGTTTCATTCAAATTTTCTGGCACAACTAGCTCGAAGTAGCAATAGGCATGGAAAACATGATAGCCGCAGTTGTTTCATTCAGATTTCTTGGTTGCAACTGGCTCCACAGCAGAGACAGACTCAAAAGAAAACAAAAGGATAATTATAAAACAAAATAATGATATCCGAGGCAACAACCCTGGAATCACCTGATTTCTATACAGTGGGACTGACTCGACACAACAAGACAGACCCTTTAGCAAAAAGACTGACTCAAGACAATGAGACAGACCCAAAACAAAACAAAGAACTGACTCAACACCCAAGCCAGAAATTACAAAACTGCATTCGCAAATGCTCCCGACAGTGCGCGCCAAACGCCACATCTGAAATACACCGAGTGCCGCCCATAGGTGGTCCAACCTCTGATCACATACTTGTAGTATCCTCGAAGTCCAACAACTCAGCGGTGACAGACTTTGCTGAGGTAGGTGGGAGGATGACCTCATTGTCGATCAAATCTTGCACTTCGTAGCGAAGGCGAAAACAACCATCGGTGCTGTGACTGGTTTGTTGGTGGTACGCGCAGTACAAGGTAGCATCATGTGTAAGAGGGAGATTCTTCGGGAGAGGTCGAGGTTCGAGGGGTTTAAGATGCCCTTTTTTAACCAAAATTTGAAATGCCCTAGACAAAGGCATGTAGAGGGCGTGAAAGACTCTGCGCCCTCGAGGCAGGTACTTCGAAGTTTGAGGGTTCTTGCTAGACGCACTAGCGAAAGGGTCGGCAGGCACTGCCTTGGCTTTCTGATCTTTTCCTGGTGCAGGGTTGGGAGCGGAAGGAATTGTTCTGGCATGACGGGGCCTATCCCGATTTTCCGCCTGGCTTGAACTGCCCTCGGCTGGAGTGGGGAAAGTATCATCCACAGCTTTAGTCATGACTGCGAATACTTGCTGCTTATTCATCCCCTCGGCTTTCAAAGCCTCGACTGCCCATAACAGTTGTTCAACGGGATTAGCATCTGTTCCCACTTTATTCTTACCTCTAGCCTCAGCCTGATCGAGGGTTTGGGTTGCTATATCAGAGCGGAACCCAGTTGTTGTTGGCACGTCATTGCTATAGCTTGAAACAACCTCAGGTTGGCTGAGCTCGATCACAATTCACCCCAGTAGCGGGGGCTCCTGCGGTACAAAATTCCCGGCATATGGTGCATTTGGTGGCGGAGCCGACATTCTATAAGCGAGATCAGCCACAGACCTTTGAAGGTCACCAATCATTCCCATGAACTCAAATGTGGTGGGCTCACGAGCTTGAAATAACTGGGGTGTCCAGATCGGGTGTGCGACAGGCGACCTGGGCGGATGCGGTACATCACCATTGGTCTCATCCTGCAAGATGATCCCTTGGTCTAATGCAGCTGCCATAACCACAATTTCCTCTGAACTTTGCGTCATCATAAGTTCGCTGAACTGAACGGTGACTGACGGATCAGACGTCTATCTTGCCTCAGCAAAGAAGAACACCAAATCTCTGACCCCAAATCTGTGAACTGAAAGGGAAAACAGGCAGCATTTCAACCCAAACGGAACAGACACAGACATAGCTGAATAATTGTACTCTACTACTGATCACTGTTCCCCAAAATCACTGCCAAAAAAAAAACTGAATCTGATACCCGCAGACGTAAGCGATTCCCCAAAACACCGATACTGATGCCCTTAGGCCCGGTACTAAACTTGCAAACTGATATGTGCGTTCCTCGTAGAGATAAACTCTAAAAGCACATAACAGATAAGTGAGAACCAAAACACCCTGTAGACGTCCTCGAATGCCCCGGGAGGATGAGTCCCGTTCTGTTCGTCTTTAGGCTCACTACAGTTCAGACTCTAATTGTCACGGTTCTTAATCTGAACCAATGAGTCCAAATCCGGCAAATCGTTTTGAAAAATAGATTTTTGTAAAGAAGTGCCAAACATGGACTGCTTTGCCAGATACAGAGTCGCCACCTAAATATTTTATTTTGGGAGAATTTAGGAAACCCTGACTCGTTTGCCTAAGGCCACGTGTCCGTTATCACCAGAGTTGCCTCGGCTCGAGAACTTGGGTACGATTGGGGAAGGTCAGCTATGAGCACCCCCTCTCGCCCGATCCGAAGATCGGCCTCTACTAATCATGATATCTTGTTTTGAAAACATTATGTGTTCTTATTCCGGTTTAATTAGCTAGAATTACTATGTGATGCACACAGCAAAACAAGTATAGACTAGATCGCCTAATTTGGAACAAAGCATCGCATATCCGTTTGTTTGGAAAATATTTTGAAATTTGCTACTCGCGAGTAAGCTAAAACATGGATTTTGATGAGTTGTTCCAACTCAAGCAATCCAACCTTCACCCACAGGCATTCAGGCAGTTCATATCACATAAGCATCTAGCCACATGGTAAGCATGCTGTCATGTTAACATTCACACTCGTGCGAGATGCTAAAGCACAAAATACTTACAGTGTACTCCAAGCCAAAAACAAAGAACTCGTTAGCAATCAATGTATGATCCAAGTCCATGTTAAGTGCCTAATGCAACGCATACAGAATGCAATTAGGATAGGTTCGGCTAATCCTAGGATGGCATGTGAAATGCAACCATTTGATGCACATATTCAAGCTTAGATTTGAAATATTATGCAGTTAGTATGATGCGCCGAGCCCGATGCATGCAATACTGATGAATGATGCACGCATGCATAGCATAAGGATGCTAAATTAAATATGTCCTAGTACTAACCATCAAAGCAGGTAAGTAAAAGGGAGAAAGAAGTGGGGGTTGGAAGACATGCACACACGCAACCACACTTATTACAAATTTGCCCTCGCTCGGAGGGACCGAAAGAATAATACAGATTTAACTAACCTACAAGCTAATTAAATATTACAGACCAATTAAACTAGTTAAGCAAATTAACTAATCTAATAAAACAGTAAACGGCCTCGGGAAGAGGGCGTGCTCGGCTCCGCTCGGAAGTCCACTGCCATGCACAGGTTGCCTCTATCCACATTGTTTTCCTTCTCTGATTATTGCAAAATTCCCAAGGTGCACTCTATGAACCCTGTGGGATACCACCGGCTAAGGGAAATGGTCACCGGCCAAAGTAAATGATCACCGGCCACTGGTTAAGCTATCGGCCACCAATTGTTGGTTGGTCGGCACTAAAGATGGTCGGCCGGCCAAATCTTCCTACAAAATCCTGTTTTGACAGCAGCAGAAGGCAAAACAAGGCATGGCAATGCATTCCAAGCAAATGTGTGCACCAACACATCCCTTATCATGTTTATGACTCAAAGGGACATGGTTCTCGGTTCTCGGACCACCAATCGTACATTTCGATGCGTGATGGCCCAAGAAACCAAGTTATGCACTTTGATTTCAAATGAAATGCACATAAACAAGCAAGGAGCTCAACCTCTGTCATACTCAATTCAAGAGGCTAAGCATGCACGTCAATGCAATGCAACCTAGACATATGAGCTAGTATGCAAAATGAACAATGCGAACAAGCATTCAAGGCATGTGACAATCATGCTAACCAATAAGTATGCCCAATACGATGGGGATGTTCAAGCATGCAAGCAAGCATGTGACTTCATTCAATCATGCCACAACACATGGCGCAAACATGTTAAACAACCTAAACATGTGACAACACACAAGTATGCAAGAACACACAAGATGAGCATGCAGCAACATGCGAACTATGGACTTAAACTAATTTGGTCAGCTCTATACCAAGCCCAAAATAGTAGCCAACATGCTCAAGAATGAAGGCAAAATGACATGCAAACATGCGTGCACACAAGGACCAACACTTAGGCATATAGAAACAACTCTCAAGCACACTTAAGAGGATGCAAACATGGACAAATGGCATGCATTATAAGCTTTGAAAATCATGTTAGAGAAGGTGCCAAACCAATCTACAATGCAAGCTAGGCATACCATCAAGCCCAGGGACTTAAACCATGGCCATATGACATATGAAGCAAATGACCAAAATGAACTAAAACAGTCCTAAATCATGCAAAAGTAAGCCCCAAAAACCACTTAGATGACATCTAAATGATCTAATCCTAAAGGCATATACAATGGCACAAACATGGAGCAAGAAACACCAACCTTTTAAAGCATGAAAGGGGCATCAAATGCAAGCATACGAGCATACCATGAAGACTGAAATGACATGACAAGTGGTTCCAAACCACTGAAATGATGCAAGGATGACATGCTAGAGGGGTCAATGCTTAAGGCATACAAGAGAGGTTACATGGTAGCTATACAAAGCAAAGCATGGACAACCCAAATGACCAAAAACAGACCTTTAGCATGCTAAAACAAGCATAAAAGCTTCACAAAGCTAAGCCAAAAACATGCTAGAAACAAGGCTCAAAGCACAAGGCATGTTAAGGCAATTCATGGCATTACAAGACATGTATGCTAAGCAAGCATGGTGTGTCTAAACCAAGTAAAAATAGTGCTATATTATGGCATAATAAGCATAAACAATAGTTAAGGCATGGCCAACATACATTTAAACAAGGTGCTCACTAATGAGGCTTAAATGGCCATTATTGAAGACAACAAGGAGAGGGGGTGGCCCTCTCCTTCTTAGGACCTTAAGGCACCATCCTCACCACTGAAATCCCTCAATATTTTAGTGGTGAGGAGGCCCAAACAAGGTAGTCCCGGAGCTCAACCAAAATGGCACAAAATAGGGCCAAACAAGCCCTAAGAGGGGTCAAACAACCCTGAAGCTCAAAACACTCTTAAACAACTATTTTAAGCAGGTAAAAAAAAAACTTTTATATGTTATATGAAAATCCGAAAAACAGTTGCAAGATAGTCAAAAAAGCTATGCAAAAATGGGAAATAAAGGGCAAGAACACTCACCCTTGTTGACCCTCTTCAAGAGTGATGCTCCAGCAGCTTCTTCAAGCTCAAAACCACCCAAAAACACCAAGAACAGCCTTCTGGTCCCTCAGCAACCAAGAGAAGGTGTAGGACTAGGTGCTTGTGTGCAATAGTAAGACTAAACACACACACAAGGCAAAAAAGAGAGAAAGAGATATAGAGATGGAATAGATACAAACTCAAACCCTAATCTCAGAGCTCTTCTCAAATTTTTTTTTAACCCTAATGGAGGGAGAGGAGGCTCCCTCTTATAGACAATCGCTCTTGTAAAGCTTTCCAAACAAGCTAGTCAAGAGGGAGATCCCTCCATACACGTGTATGGAGGGGAGCAAAGTGTATGCCAGCTAGCACAGCTGGCATAAAAAATATCTGCAAAAGTAGATGAACAGTGGTCGGCCAGCCAAAAATGCAATTTGACCAAAATAGATGGCCGGCCAACTATCTAGAGTTTCGGTCGACCAAACATTTGGCTGATGGCAACAAAACATAGCCGGTGGCCTCAAGCCATGGCCGGTGGAGTGTGGGGATGGCCAACAAGCCATTCCCTGCCCTTCAATGCAAAAACACAAGTGTTTGGTGCAAAACCAAACACAAAACAGTCGAGTCAAGAGATCTTGAGGCAAGGCGCGTAGCTGAGACCTTCGGGAACTCAAGACGAATACAAACAAAGATGATCACCGAGTGTTCAAACGGTGACGTCCAAGTCTTGAGGACGGTAAAAAATGGGGTGTCTACAGTTGCCCCTCTTTGACAGAACTCGAAAGTCAGAAGAATGACGGGAGTGAGTGTCGAAGCCGAGAGATGACCCATTTTTGACAAGGCCGAAGACTTAGACAAAGCATGCAAGACAATAAAGATATGCGCCCGAAGGCAGCGACAAAATGCAACTGATAATGCAAGAAGCCGAGCATAACTTATGATCATGCAAAGAAAGCTGTAATGAAGCATAACATGCAACAGTTTTAAGCTAGCATACATCAATCCAACTACACTACAATGCAGAAAGGATATAAGAGAATTATGCAATTCTTGATACGTCTCACTCGGAGAATACAAGACATGTGCGGTTCGTCTGGTTGCACCAGCTTCAAATGAACCGTACATACAATATCGTGCCTGCAAAAGAAAGCAACTTAACAGGTACGATATCGTTAGCAACATGCATAACATGCAAAATGAATGCAAAATGATATGCGATATATACAAGCCTATGTATAATAATGCAAATGAAAATGCAATGCAATTGAATCATGATCAAATCATGAGTGGTTCAAAACCACACAAATGTCAAAAGGATGATGGAGATGCAAAGTCCGTCTACCATAGAAAAGGTGCCGCAACCCTCAAACCAACATACCAACGTGGAATAGGTGCGTACACATGCAGAACTATGAGTGATGTAGATGGACACAAGAACAAGTAATTGGGTGGAATGACATAAGTGGGGAAATGAGCCGCTGAGGAAAGACTAATGATCCTAATGCTGGATGCAAAAATTACACTACAATGTAATATATACGATGGATATGGCATGCAGCCAAACCGAATCTTGCTTAGGAAAGGCATGGACACATACAAGCCGCGTCTAACACAGAAAAGGTGCCGTCACCGTCAAACCAACATACCAGCGTGGAATAGGTGCGTACACATAATATCATGACTGTGCTTCGACGTAAAAGATATGGGCACATACCAGACCAAGCTCAACATGGAAAGGCGCAAGCCATAAATGGAGGTGATGCAATGAATGCATGCAGGCTACAATGTAATATTTACAATATGCAATGGATGGAATGAATGTACAATGCATTATATACAATGAATGCTATGTACAATGCGATCTACCGGGGAGAATGCAATGGATGCAGTGGATAAGGCCTGCGGCCAAATTGTATTTTGCCTAGGAAAGGCATGGACACATACAAGCCGCGTCTAACACAGAAATGGTGCCGTCACCCTCAAACCAACATACCAGCGTGGAATAGGTACGTACACATAATACCATAACTGTGCTTCGACGTGAAAGATATGGGCACATACCAGACCAAGCTCAACATGGAAAGGCGCAAGCCATAAATGTAGGTGATGCAATGAATACATGCAAGCTACAATGCAATATATACAATATGCCTTGGAATGGAATAGTATTTACAGTGAATGCATGACATATGCACTATTTACCATGTAATGCATGACATATGCGCTATATAGAGTGGATGCATGACAAATGCATGAAAATGCATGATAGTGCATGCTATTTACAGTGCATGACATATGCATATATTTTTTTTGTTTTTTGAAATGCAAATGATGCATGTTGTTTTTGTTTGAAATGCATGTTGTTTTGAATGCGCGACAACGCAAATTGCTTGAAATGCATGGCAATGCATGTGAATTTGAAATGCGCGACAATGCACGGCTTGAAATGCATGACAATGCAAATGAGGAAGATGCATAACAACGCATGTAAGGTGCGTATGGCAATGCGTGACGAGGATCATGTATGACAATGTAGACCGACGGATTTAAGGTCTCCTAGACCGAGCGTATTTAAGGTCTTGCCAGACCGTGCGTGTTTAAGGTCTCGCCAGACCGTGCGTGTTTAAGTTCTCGCCAGACCGTGGCGAGGTGTATGACAATGCAAGCATAATGACGTATAACTCAACGCGCGTTCACATCAAAGCATTGTAAAGCAACGCATGTGGGGCAACTTTCAAATCTTAAAAGGGACAAAAGGATACAAAAAGGATACACCTTGCACATATTCAAGTGCTGAGCACAGAAGACACAGTCTGAGGTCAAAACGAAGGCTGGTTGAGCTTCGGAAATGCATTGTCTTGCACTGTCTTGAGCAATGAAGGCCCCAAACCACATATCTGACCCAAACAAGGTTGTAGGAGTCTCACCGGCCTTTAGAGGAGGCCACCGGCTGCCCACCGGCCATCAAAAGGTTCCATTGGCCAAATATTTGGCCGACCGGCCAACAATGTGGCCGACCGGCCAAAAGTGCCTGATTTGGGACAGTTTGGTCTTTTGGCCTCGGGTCTTTTAAAATAGGGCTCCAAACCCTATTTTGGCACTTGCCTCTTGTGCGAAAATCCTCCCCTTCTCTCTCTAGAGCATTTTTCTCTCTTCCATTCACTGTTTTCCTCGATTTTAGCGCTCATTTCGACGTTTGATTCGCGAATACCTTCGCATTTCGAACGTTTTGAACCGAACAAAACTTCATTTCGGTGTCTCTTTCTTGATTTCTGCCTTTTGGGGTTTGTTTCCCCCGAGTTCCTCTTGATCTTCGTGCCTCTTCCATATTCTGACTTTTCTAGCCATTTTCTGCCCTCTCGGGGTTGACTTTCCGTTGACTTTTCGTATTCTCACCCAATTTTCACATTCCCGGTCATTTTCACACTCTCTCTAAGATGGCAGACGATCTTCCACAGGGCGGGACTCCCCCAGAGCATGAGATGGATCTCGAGGCCGAGCTCTTGCCTCTGAGCGTCCGCCCGTTTGACCCGGCGACCTACAGGCTGGCGATTCACGTGCTACCTCCCGATGGTCTCTGCCAGTTCCGGAGTTTCGACAGGAGGGTGCCACCAGAGCTGCTTCTGCACGAGCCAGAGTCTCAATTGTCTTTTGGCGCTTCTGAGGTACAGTCTCCCTCTTTATTTTCCACAATGTAGAACATAACTGCCATAGTTGATTCTGTTCTCTAACTGCTTAGCCCGGATACATCGATACATTACACACTGTAGTTAACTGTGAACACACTTGCACTTGATGTCTGTTCAAATTTGAACACGTGCACACACGTTGTATTGTCACTGAACCACCCAAACACACTGGCACATCGCATGTTGTAGTTCATTGTAAGCACACCGGCACCCGATGTTTGTTTGAATCTGAAAATGTGCACACATGCTGTATCTGTATTGAACCACTTGGAAACACTGACACATCATATGCTGTAGTTCACTTCGAGCACACCGACACCCGATATTTGTTTGAACTTAAAACGTGCACACACGCTGTATTGTCACCAATTTTGAATGCTCTTCAAAACTGTACGTTTTATATTGCTTCGCAACTGTTTTGCTTGAACACAGGGAGATTCCTATGCCTTTCGGGGGTATGGGAATGTTGCCGCTTGGGACTGGTACACGGAGCTGCCAGATGCGGTCTGTCACATCATAGACCAGGCCAACTTCGCCACCTTCTGCAGAGGACTTTCCCAACTTACTGCGAGCAGGCCTCTTTTTGCCGCTCTGGTGGAGAGGTGGTGGGACACCATCGACTCATTCCACTTCTCGGTCGCGGGAGACATGACGATGACTTCCTATGACTTCTCGATGCTCACCGGCATCGGGGTAGGGGCTGATCCGATCCTCTTCAACACCGACATGGACGAGTGGGAGGCCGCTCAGATTTACTTGCTGGGCGAGATGCCGCCTCTCGCGCGCCCTGGCTTTGTCAGATATTCATGGTTCGAGGTCCAGTTCAGGGTTTAGCCAGCCTTGGCTGAGGAGGCACCGATGACCCAGGAGGAGGTGGAGCAGTACGCTCGTGGCTTCTTGATGTTTCTGCTGGGGACGACCAGTTTCGCCAATCGGGCGAACACTGTGCCTCTCTGTTCGTTGAGTGCGCTAGTGGACGTCATGCCGATCCTGCGCTACGACTGGGGTGGCGCTGCCTTGGCCATTCTGTGCGGATACATGAGCTCAGCCTCCCGGTGCAACGGGCAGTTGCTTGGAGGCTACTGGCGGGCTTGGGAGGTACATCTTCGTTTTCGCTTTACATTTCTGCTTTACATTTTCTGTACTCTGTACACTGCACACACTGCGGTCTGCTTCACGTTGACTGTATACTACACACATGGCACACATATACTCTGTTTTATACTGACTGTACACTGCACACACTGTACACTCTGCCCAATACACTACACAATACACGGTTCTACAATTTCTGCTTTATTCTGTATTCCGCTTTATCTGATAAGCATACTGATACTTACTCTGCAGTTGTGGGTCTACGCCTACTTTTCGAGGCTTGCACCAGTGCCTGACGAGGAGACCCCTCTTGTCGTTCCATTCTCCCGACGCTTCGACGTGAGATGCGTGTGGAGACCGCGGGAGACATTCATCTTCTTCCGCCGCTACTTTGACACCATCACCCCCGCAGAGGTATGTTCAACTCTAGAGTTTATTTAAACTTCGCTTTACACTGTATATTCAATAACAGTAGATAACAAACTGCATGCCATTTACAGATCACCTGGCAGCCTTGGGCTCCATTGCCAGTTGTGATGCGGGAGCGATTTGCCGGTGCCGAGGAGACTGCACGCTTCAGGATCTTGCTGGAGGGGCCGGTCTGTCGGGCTTGGTACCTAGGTGAGCGTTTCCTGCGCCAGACCTTGGGTTTGCCAGAGCAGATAGTCCCGGTTCACCCTCCTGAGCATATGAGGGATACCGAGAGGTTCACCCCTGAGCAGATGGCCGACTATACGATCGGCTGGGATGCGACATGCTTCAGAGGCATAGGCGACTACTCAGAGTACGTTCAGACGTATATCATGCGACCTTTGAGCAGCGGTCGTTGAGCCGAGAGAGAGAGAGGCCTGCGGCGTCAGCGACTGGAGTAGGGGCAGGAGCAGGAGCGGGAACACCGAGGGTGGCTTGGGCCCGTGGCAGGAGCGGAGCTCGGAGAGGACGAGGGGCTAGTTGGCCAGTACTGCCCATGACGATGACATGTTGAGGGCGTGGTGGGGCGACTTACCAAATCCCCATTACTCCCTCTCCGGCTGATCACGAGCTAGTCGAGTTCTACGGCTTGCCTCCGGTAGGTACTACTGCATTCTGCATTCTGCACAGTTAGTTCATTTCAATTCATTTGATATTCTGCAGAATACTGAGACTTCTAACACTTTTGCAGGCTTCCTCCGAGTACATTCACCAGTCACTAGAGTTGACCGCCTCTTTGATGGGGATGCTCCAGCAAAGCCTCGACCTTCTGGCGATTTACAGTATTCCGGTATGTTCTTCTGACCACGGTCTCAAATCATAAATTGTTTCACACAATCTGATGCACAACACAACACTTGATACACGGCCCTTACGGCATCTGACACACTGTAGCCCACAGACTGTTCACAGCACTACTCACGACATTCATACACTATACTCATACACTGTATTCTGTATTTATACACTGCTCATGGTATTCACACACTGTATTCATACACTACATTCTGTACTGATAAGCTGCTCACAGTATTCACACACTGTATTCATATACTGCATTCTGCACTGATACACTGCTCACAGTATTCACACACTGTATTCATATACTACATTCTGTAGCATACTGATGCGTTTGCCATTTGTACTTTTCAGCATCCCTTCTAGATTCTTATTGTAGGAGGTGCTCCAGCTGGACCATCCGTTCCTGTTCGAGGGGGAGATGGAGAGGGCAGAGTATACCCCCGCACCAATGTGGGGCGCACTCATGTTGGGAGTAGCTCACGGGCACCAGTCCCCGATGACGATGAGTCCGAGGCGGAGACGGAGGTGGAGGCAGAGGCGGAGTCATCTGAGGAGGAGACCGGAGATGGCACTGACTCAGGCTCAGATGACGGCGCTGATGACGATGCTCCTGGACCTTCGTCCAGGAAGAGGATGAGGACAGACCCTTAGGCCTGAGGTCGCTTGACATTGATCCAGATTTTTGCTGCTTTTCTTCTTCTTTTCTTTTTGTACTTTTCTTTTTTGCTGGTAGCTAGAGTACCTTGTACTGCCGCAGGCAGGTTTTGTTTTTTCCAAAACTTTGTACTTGAAAAAGATGATGAAATGAAACTAAGCTTTCTATCTTAAAAAGTGTTACATTTTGGTACATTACATCACATCACATAACAATGTAAATGGAATTGATCTCCTGTCTGAGAGTCAAATATTTGTATTGTAATAACCAGGTAACAAACTGGCCAATGGCAAAACAACTCATACAACCCACTGCTTAGTCTGAACACTCGGCCTATACTCTGCTGGGAATTAATCTGCATACAAGCCATTCTGTTTATTCTGCACACGACAAACCCTGAACCTACAGTCCAATCTGACAAGACAGAATACAAAGGTAGAATCGGCTGAAGTTGAAGCACACTCAGATGCCCCAAATTTTCCCTTTTTTCTTTTGCTTCGCATAAATGTGGAGAATGGCACAGCACTTTGACCATAATATGATTAAAATACCGGGATATTGAGCCTACAACTGAACTCAGTGAAAAAAGACTCAAACAGAAAGTACACGACCTAATCACAACGAGACACACTCGAAAAAGACTCAAAACAACAGTTGAGGTAAACAAAACAAAAGACACGACATACCGACGTGTTTACAAAAATGAGAAACCTTAAATCACGAGGAGCCAGTTCCTTCGGGCATTATTTCCCACCCTTTCTTATTTGTGATTCTCACAGCACTCGGCTCTCAGGCTTGGTTTTTTTCTCTCAAAAACGCTTTTGCTCACTTTTTTCTCAACTTACACCTCTCCATTCTTTAATCTTTCATTTTTTATCCCTCCCCGGGGTGATTGATGGATGAATAGGAAGTTGTGGGTTCAAACCCAACACTGTTAGCTCGCAACTATTTCCTCCAAGGACGTCTAGTTGATGTTCCGAATGAGGGAACGGAGTACCTTGATCCATTCCAGTTCGTGCTTCGCACTTGGTTTGATTCCTTGTTGCTTGGAGGGTGAGAGAGCTTTCAACCCTTTACAGACAGCTCCAGTTGCGCCCTTTCTGGCAGGTAGAGTGTCCTTATGGCAAGGAATGTTAACCACGGGGTAAAGACAGAACACCTGACTCAACTGTGCCCCTAGTTCATCATTTTGACCATTTTTTGTTTTTGCTTTCTACTAAAACAATTTTGACCAATATGAGAGTTAGATTAACATACTTGTTCGATTTTTGATTTGAAAATCATGCAAGTTAGGTTATGAGCACTGAAAATTTTTCCTTTTTGGGTCCAAGAAATGGTCCAGTTTTGGAAAAGATAGAATAATTTTCAAGAAAATGGTCAACCTCAGTAAAAATTCTCAAAAAAAACTATTTTTTTGGCAAAGGGCCACTGCTCAACGAGCACGGAACCTACTCTCGAGATGTGCAACCTCGGATCGGAGGCAATGAAAAATTGACCCTTGCTTGAAAAGAGCTGCACGGCAATGAAAAGTTGCCCTTGGTTTGAATGGCGACTCATGGCAACAGAAAGTTGCCCCTTGTCTGGATAACGCCGCAGCATTTTGTAAACAGTCCTCATTGGTGATCACGACTGAACTCTTGGAGACGAAGATGGTCAAAACCAATATATGGACACAGTCACTTTGAAAGTGCATTGGTGGCTGGACTTCAGGATGAAGTTGCCTACGTATCCCAAACATGGGAATCAAGCCTACGTGGTTCGGGTGTCACAACCGAACTATCAGATTCAGAGAAGGCAAGGATGATCAAAACCATTACATGGACTCAGTCGCTATGAAAGCGTTGGTGGCTGGACTTCAAGATGAAGTTGCCTACGTATCCCAAACATGGGAATCAAGCCTTACGTAGTTTGGGTTAAGGTACACTCGGGTATTAACCTTCACTTTTTAGGCTCTAACTTTTTCCAAGGCGCCCGTTGCGGGTTTTCGACCTTGCGAGCTTTGTTCTTCTTTCCTTTTTCAATTCTTTTCCTTTTTTTTCTTTTTTTTTTTTCTATTTTTCTCTTTTCATTTCTTTTGCATTTTTTTTCTTTTTCTATTTTCTCTTCCTCTAACTTTTGCCTGGGTCGCCCTTCCGGGTTTTCGGCCTAGCGAGCCTCTCAAAGGGTAAAAGTGTAACAAGTCCATGCCAAATGGTTTTGAGATCCTGAAGTCATCTGAATCCCGAAAAATGATTGTTGTATTGATTTGCTGAAGGACCCATCTTTGGTTCTTCGAGCACATCGGACATTTTTGCCCCTAGTTGGAGGGGTGCTTCTGTTCTAGCTTCACAAGCTTCTTCTGATGAGGTCTGATCTTCTTGATCTGACTTTGGTGCCTCTTGTTCGAGGGCTGCATCCAATCTGGCCATACAAGCCTCTCTTGATGGTCGATCGTTGAACACTCCGAATTGTGGTTCAAGGTTTTAAAGTAAGGGCTCAGGTCTTGAGGCTGAGAGCGATCCTAAGCTGCACAATCGCAAGAGTGATTCCACACAGGTCTTTGCAAGACCGCGCAAAACATTTTGTTTTTGAATGTTTTTAAAGAAGCGACAAATCGCTCGCGCCGAAGATAGCGTGGAACCAGTCTGGATCAAGCCCGGGTCCTTCTCAGTACTCACATTGACAAGCATGATTTCAATCATTAAGGGCTTAGCACGCCTTTCTTTCTCTCAATTTGATCAAAGTTTTGCAAATCCCGAGGAATTCCTTCCCGTTTGTTTTCACCGCAGTGTTCGAAAAGGTTTTGAAAAACTTAGGTCAATGCAATGATTTTCAGGGCACAAGAGAGCAGGTGGAATGTACTACTATTCCATTCAAATCCTCTGGCACAACTAGCTCAAAATAGCTGTAAGCATAGAAACATGATAGCCGCAACTGTTTCATTCAGATTCCCTGGTTGCAACTGGCTCCACGGCAGAGACAGACTTAAAAGAAAGCAAAAGGGTAATTACAAAACAAAAGGGTGTTCAAGGCAACAACCCCAAAATCACCCGGCATTCCATACAATGGGACTGACTCGACGCGATAAGACAGACCCTTAAGCAAAAAGACAGACTCAAAACAAGACCACCGAACTGACTCAACACCTATGTCAGAAACCACAAAAATTGGCATTCACAGATGCTCAAAAGTGCATGTGACGCCACATCCGAAATGCACCGAGCGCCGCCGTAGGTGGTCCAACCCTTGATCACAAACTTCCAGTATCCTCGAAGTCCAATAGCTCAGTAGTGACAGACTTTGCTAAGGTAGGTGGGTGGATGACCTTATTGTCGATCAAATCTTGCACTTCATGACGAAGGCGGAAACAACCATCGGTGCTGTGACCGGACTGTTGGTGGTACGCATAGTACAAGGTAGCATCATGTGAGAGAGGGAGATTCTTCGGGAGAGGCTGAGGCTCGAGGGGTTTAAGATGCCCCTTTTTAGCCAAAATTTGAAATGCCCTAGACAAAGGCATGTAGAGGGCGTGAAAGACTCTGCGCCCTCGAGGCAGGTACTTTGAAGTCTGAGGGTTCTTGCTAGACGCACTAGCGAAAGGGTCAGCAGGCACTGCCTTGGCTTTCTGATCTTTTCCTGGTGCAGGGTTGGGAATGAAAGGAACTATCTTGGCATGACGGGGCCTATCCCGATTTTCCGCCTGGCTTGAACTGCATTCGGTTGGAGTGGGGAAAGCATCATCCACAGCTTTAGTCATGACTGCGAACACTTGCTGCTTATTTATTCCCCCAGCTTTCAAAGCCTCGACTGCCCATAGCAGTTGTCCAACGGGATCAACATCTGTTCCCACTTTGTTCTTACCTCTAGCCTCAGCCTGATCGAGGGTTTGGGTTACTACATCAGAGTGAAACCCAGTTGTTGTTGACACGTCGTTGCTGTAGCTGGAGGCAACCTCTGGTTGACTAAGCTCGATCACAATCCGCCCCAGTAGCGGGGGTTCCTGTGGTATGAAATCCCCGGCATACGGTGCAGCTGGTGGCGAAGCCGACATTCCATAGGCTAGATCGGCCATGGATCTCTGGAGGTCGCCGATCATTCCCATTAACTCAAACGTGGTGGACTCACGAGCCTGATACAACTGGGGGGTCCAGATCGGGTGTGTAGCAGGCGAGCTGGGCGGATGCGGTACATCAACATTGGTCTCATCCTGCAAGATGATCTCTTGGTCTAACGCGGCTGCCATAACCATAATTTCCTCTGAACTTTTGGTCATCATAAGTCCGCTGAACTGAACGGGGACTAACGGATCAGATATCTGTCTTGCCTCAGTGAAGGAGAACACCAAGTCTCTGAACCCAAATCTCTGAACTGAAAGGGAAAACAAGCAGTAGTTCAGCCCAAACGGAACAGACATGATTGAATAACTGTACTCTACTACTGATCACTGTTCCCCAAAATCGCTGTCCAAAAATTGAGTCTGATACCCGCAGATATAACTGATTCCCCAAAACAATGATACTGATGCCCTCAGGCCTGGTACTCAAACTTGCAAACTGATATGCATATTCCCTGTAGAGATATACTCTAAAAGCACATAGCAAGTTAATGAGAACCAAAACACCCCTATGCTGCGGTAGGATTTTCCTGTCCTATTTTGTCAGGAGCTAGGGTTTCACTATGCACGTAGTGGTTTCAAACAACCTATAATCGGGTAAGCAACCTGTCCTAGTTTGGAATGGTCACTACGAATTCCAAATATGCACTAGGTCGAATGGTCAAAAGGGTGCCCCGGTAATAACTGGGGTTTGTGTTCCCATACTGGCAGAGCCCGCAACCGGTCAGCCTTATGGTCATGCCTTGACAAGGTAAGCCTCTGGCAAACTGTTCAGGAATAACAGATGGCTAACACGGTGTTCTAGGCGCACCAATGCACATGCAATGCAAAGAAACACATAAGTGTAGTCAAAACAAGATATCATGAGTTCGAGTCAAGCTCTCTAAAATCCCTAGCAGAGTCGTTAGAAACTGTAGACGTCCTCGAACGCCCCGGGAGGATGAGTCCCGTTCTGTTCGTCTTTAGCCTCACTACAGTTCGGACTCTAATTGTCACGGTTCTTAATCTGAACCAAAGAGTCCAAATCCGGCAAATCGTTTTGAAAAACAGATTTTTGTAAAGAAGTGCCAAACATGGACTGCTTTGCCAGATATAGAGTCGCCACCTAAATATTTTATTTTGGGAGAATTTAGGAAACCCTGACTCATTTGCCTAAGGCCACGTGTCCGTCATCACCAGAGTTGCCTCGGCTCGAGAACTTGGGTACGATTGGGGAAGGTCAGCTATGAGCACCCCCTCTCGCCCGATCCGAAGATCGGCCTCTACTAATCATGATATTTTGTTTTGAAAACATTATGTTTTCTTATTCCGGTTTAATTAGCTAGAATTACTATGTGATGCGCACAGCAAAACAAGTATAGACTAGATCACCTAATTTGGAACAAAGCATCGCATTTCCGTTTGTTTGGAAAATGTTTTGAAATTTGCTACTCGCGAGTAGGCTAAAACACGGATTTTGATGAGTTGTTCCAACTCAAGCAATCCAACCTTCACCCACAAGCATTCAGGCAGTTCATATCACATAAGCATCTAGCCACATGGTAAGCATGCTGTCATGTTAACATTCACACTCGTGCGAGATGCTAAAGCACAAAATACTTACAGTGTACTCCAAGCCAAAAACAAAGAACTCGTTAGCAATCAATGTATGATCCAAGTCCATGTTAAGTGCCTAATGCAACGCATACAGAATGCAATTAGGATAGGCTCGGCTAATCCTAGGATGGCATGTGAAATGCAACCATTTGATGCACATATTCGAGCTTAGATTTGAAATATTATACAGTTAGTATGATGCGCCGAGCCCAATGCATGCAATACTGATGAATGATGCATGCATGCATAGCATAAGGATGCTAAATTAAATATGTCCTAGTACTAACCATCAAAGCAGGTGAGTAAAAGGGAGAAAGAAGTGGGGGTTGGAAGACATGCACACACGTACCCACACTTATTACAAATTTGCCCTCGCTTGGAGGGTCCGAAAGAATAATACAGATTTAACTAACCTACAAGCAAATTAAATATTATAGGCCAATTAAACTAGTTAAGCAAATTAACTAATCTAATAAAACAGTAAACGGCCTCGGGAAGAGGGCGTGCTCGGCTCCGCTCGGAAGTCCACTGCCATGCACAGGTTGCCTCTGTCCACATTGTTTTCCTTCTCTGATCATTGCAAAATTCCCAAGGTGCACTCTATGAACCTTGTGGGATACCATCGGCTAAGGGAAATGGTCACCGGCCAAAGTAAATGATCACCGGCCACTGGTTAAGCTATCGGCCACCAATTGTTGGCCGGTCGGCACTAAAGATGGTCGGTCGGCCAAATCTTCCTGCAGAATCCTGTTTTGACAGTAGCAGAGGGAAAAACAAGGCATGACAATGCATTCCAAGCAAATGTGTGCACCAACACATCCCTTATCATGTTTATGACTCAAAGGGACATGGTTCTCGGTTCTCGGATCACCAATCGCGCATTTCGATGCGTGATGGCCCAAGAAACCAAGTTATGCACTTTGATTTCAAATGAAATGCACATAAACAAGCAAGGAGCTCAACCTCTATCATACTCAATTCAAGAGGCTAAGCATGCACGTTAATGCAATGCAACCTAGACATATGAGCTAGGATGCAACATGAACAATGCGAACAAGCATTCAAGGCATGTGACAATCATGCTAACCAATAAGTATGCCCAATACGATGGGGATGTTCAAGCATGCAAGCAAGCATGTGACTTCATTCAATCATGCCACAACACATGGAGCAAACATGTTAAACAACCTAAACATGTGACAACACACAAGTATGCAATAACACACAAGATGAGCATGCAGCAACATGCGAACTATGGACTTAAACTAATTTGGTCAGCTCTATACCAAGCCCAAAATAGTAGCCAACATGCTCAAGAATGAAGGCAAAATGACATGCAAACATGCGTGCATACAAGGACCAACACTTAGGCATATAGAAACAACTCTCAAGCACACTTAAGAGGATGCAAACATGGACAAATGGCATGCATTATAAGCTTTGAAAATCATGTTAGAGAAGGTGCCAAACCAATCTACAATGCAAGCTAGGCATGCCACCAAGCCCAAGGACTTAAACCATGGCCATATGACATATGAAGCAAATGACCAAAATGAACTAAAACAGTCCTAAATCATGCAAAAGTAAGCCCCAAAAACCACTTAGATGGCATCTAAATGATCTAATCCTAGAGGCCTACACAATGGCACAAACATGGAGCAAGAAACACCAACCTTTTAAAGCATGAAAGGGGCATCAAATGCAAGCATACGAGCATACCATGAAGACTGAAATGACATGACGAGTGGTTCCAAACCACTGAAATGATGCAAGGATGGCATGCTAGAGGGGTCAATGCTTAAGGCATACAAGAGAGGTTGCATGGTAGCTGTACAAAGCAAAGCATTGACCAAAAACAAACCTTTAGCATGCTAAAAAAAGCATAAAACCTTCACAAAGCTAAGCCAAAAACATGCTAGAAACAAGGCTTAAAGCACAAGGCATGTTAAGGCAATTCATGGCATTACAAGACATGTATGCTAAGCAAGCATGGTGTGTCTAAACCAAGTAAAAAAAGTGCTATATTATGGCATAATAAGCATAAAAAATAGTTAAGGTATGGCCAACATACACTTAAACAAGGTGCTCACTAATGAGGCTTAAATGGCCATTATTGAAGACAACAAGGAGAGGGGGTGGCCCTCTCCTTCTTAGGACCTTAAGGCACCATCCTCACCATTGAAATCCCTCAAGATTTTAGTGGTGAGGAGGCCCAAACAAGGTGGTCCCGGAGCTCAACCAAAATGGCACAAAATGGGGCCAAACAAGCCCTAAGAGGGGTCAAACAACCCCGAAGCTCAAAACACTCTTAAACAACTATTTTAAGCAGGTAAAAACAGAACTTTTATATGTTATATGCAAAACCTAAAAATAGTTGCAAGATAGTCAAAAAAGCTATGCAAAAATAGGGAATAAAGAGCAAGAACACTCACCCTTGTTGACCCTCTTCAAGAGTGATGCTCCAGCAGCTTCTTAAAGCTCAAAACCACCCAAAAACACCAAGAACAACCTTTTGGTCCCTCAGCAACCAAGAGAAGGTGAAGGACTAGGTGTTTGTGTGCAATAGTAAGACTAAACACACACACAAGGCAAAAAAGAGAGAGAGATATAGAGATGGAATAGATACAAACTCAAACCCTAATCTTAGAGCTCTTCTCAAATTTTTCTTAACCCTAATGGAGGGAGAGGAGGCTCCCTCTTATAGACAATCCCTCTTGTAAAGCTTTCCAAACAAGCTAGTCAAGAGGGAGATCCCTCCATACACGTGTATGGAGGGGAGCAAAGTGTATGCCAGCTAGCACAGCTGGCATAAAAAATATCTGCAAAAGTAGATGAATAGTGGTCGGCCAGCTAAAAATGCAATTTGACCAAAATAGATGGCCGGTCGACTATCTAGAGTTTCGGTCGGCCAAACATTTGGCCGATGGCAACAAACACAACCGGTGGCCTTAAGCCATGGCCGGTGGAGTGTGGGGATGGCCAACAAGCCATTCCCTGCCCTTCAATGCAAAAACACAAGTGTTTGGTGCAAAACCAAACACAAGTGTTTGGTGCAAAACCAAACACAAAACAGTCGAGTCGAGAGATCCTGAGGCAAGGCGCGTAGCCGAGACCTCCGGGAACTCAAGATGAACACAAACAAGGATGATCACCGAGTGTTCAAATGGTGACGTCTAAGTCTTGAGGACGGTCAAAAATGGGGTGTATGCACACCCCTATGTTGGGGTAGGGTTTCCCTGTCCTATCTTGTCAGGAGCTAGGGTTTTACTACGCACGCGACGGTTTCAAACAACCTATAATCGGGTAAGCAACCTGTCCTAGTTTGGAATGGTCACTATGGATTCCGATATGCACTAGGTCGAATGGTCGAAAGGGTGTCCCTGTAAAACTGGGGTTTGTGTTCCCATACTGGCAGAGCCCGTAACTGATCAACCTTATGGCACGCAGCCTTAGGCTAACAGCTCAGGAATAGCAGACGGTAAACACGGTATCCTAGGCGCACCAATGCACATGCAATGCAAGGAAACACATAAGTGTAGTCAAAACAAGATATCATGACTTCGAGTCAAGTTCTCTAAGTCCCCAGCAGAGTCACCAGAAACTATAGACGCGCCCATGGGCCCCATGCTACAGTTCGGACTCAGATTGTCACGGTTCTAAATCTGAACCAAAGAGTCCAGATCCGGCAAATCGTTTTGAGAAAACAGATTTTTAGAAAGAAGTGCCAAACATGGACTGCTTTGCTAGATACAGAGTCGCCACCTAAATATTTTTTTATGAGAGAATTTAGGAAACCCTGACTCGTTTGCCTAAGGCCACGTGTCCGTCATCACCAAAGTTGCCTCGGCTCGAGAACTTGGGTACAATTGGGGAAGGTCTGCTATGAGCTACCCCGCTCGCCCGATCCGAAGATCGGCCTCTACTAACCATGATATCTCGTTTTGAAAACGTTATGTGTTCTTATTTCGATTAATTAGCTAATCTTACTATGTGATGCGCACAACACAAAAGTATAGACTAGATCGCCTAATTTGGAACAAAGCATCGCATATCCGTTTGTTTGGAAAATGGTTTGAAATTTGCTACTCAGGAGTAGGCTAAAACACGGATTTTCAACGAGTTGTTCCAACTCAAACAATCCAACCTTCACCCGCAGGCATTCAGGCAGATATATCACATAAGCATATAGCCACATGGTAAGCATGCTGTCATGTTAACATTCACACTCATGCGAGATGCTAAAGCATAAAACACTTACAGTGTACTCCAAGCCAAAGCAATGAACATGCTAGTAACCAAATGTATGATCCAAGTCCATGTTAAATGGCTAATGCATCGCATACAAAATGCAATCTATAATATGCTCGGCCAATCCTAGGATGGCGTATGGAATGCAACAAGTAACATGTATTCAAGTTAGATTTGAAATACTATGCAGTTAGCATGATGCACCGAGCCCGGTGCATGCAAGACAAATGAATGGATGTACGCATGCATAGCATAAGGTATGCTCAATTGAATATGACCTAATACTAACCATCAAAAGCAGGTAAGTAAAAGGGAGAAAGAAGTGGGGGTTAGAAGACATGCACACACGCACCCACACTTATTACACATTCGCCCTCGCTCGGAGGGACCAAAAGAATAATACACTTTAATTAACCTATAAGCTAATTAAATAAATTATACAACACTTAACTAATTAACGAATCAATTAAGCTACTGAAAGAAGCAAAGGGCCTCGGGACGCGGGATGCACGCATGCTCGGATCGGTTTCGCCCGAAAATCCAATGCCATGCACAAGCTGCCTCTGTTTTCCTTGCTCTGCTCCTCTAAAAATGGCACAATTCCCAAGGTATACCTTATGAACACTGGGGAATGCCACCGGCCATGAGGGATGGTCACCGGCCAAATAGAAGTGGTCATCGACCATCTATGGAGTTATCGGCCATCAATAATTGGTCGATCGACACTTGATGTAGTCGACCGGCCAAAGCTTCCTGCAGAACCTGTTTTGATAGCAACAAAGGGCAAAACAAGGCATGGCAATATATTTCAAGCAAATGTGTGCACCAATACACCCCTTATCATGTTTATGACTCAAAGGGGGATAGTACTCGATTCTCGGACTACAAATCGCGCATTTCAATGCGTGATGGCCCAAGAAACCAAGTTGTGCACTTTCATGTCAAATGAAATGCAAACCAAATAAGCACATAAAGCCCAACCTCAATCATGGTGATTTCAAGAGGCAAGGCATGCATGCAAAATACAATGCAACTTAGGCATGCAAGCAAGTATGCAACATGAATATGAGGCCAAGCAATGCAAACATGCTACATGGACAACACACAAACATGTAACAACATGTTAAGTGGCTAAAAGAGAGAATACATGCCAAATGCATTACAACCTAAGCATCACAACCTAAGCATGCAACAACATGTCACATAGCTCAAGCAATGCAACAAAATGCAATATGGCTAAGCATTTGTCAACAATGCAAATAATGAGCATGCAAAACATCATGTGACCAAAGCATGCAAACATGAAGCAATGTAACAACATTTGAGCAACATGCAAAAGGTGAACTTAAACTAATATGGATAAGCCTCAGCCATGTCTAAAATCAGTAGCCAAAGGCTATGGAAATAGGGCCAAATGCACATACAAACATATATGCATACATGATCCAATTCTTAAGCATCAAAAGGCAACGTTTAAGCACACTAAAAGGGAGAACAATCATGGACTAATGGCATGCATACTAAGCTCTGAAATCATGTTATAAAAGGTGCCAAACCAAGTAAACAAGACAAGCCAAGCCAAGCATACAACTAAGGTCCAAGGCCTAAGGCTCGCCAAAGGGGTATTGAACTACACTTAGCAAAACCAAATATGACATGATTTGAACAACCAAAATCAGAGTTTTAGCATGTTAAAACAAAGCCAAAAACACATTGATATGGCATCCTAGAGGCCTAAACATGATGGCATACGCAATGGCACATTCATGGAACATGAAACACAAACCCTCTAAGGCCTTAAAGGAACATCAAATACAAGCATACGAGCATGCCACAAGGACTGAAATGACATGGTAAGTGGTTCCAAACCACTGAAACAAAGCAAGTAAAGCATGCTCAACATTCACACACCCTAGACTAGCAAGCCAAAATGCAAGGTGGCTATACAAGGCATGTCATGGATGGCCAAAACAACCACAAAAAGACCTTAGGCATGCTAAAACATGCATAAAAGCTTCACAAAGCTAGGCCAAAAACATGCTAGAAACGAGGCTCAAAGCACAAAGCATGTTAAGGCAATTCATGGCATTACAAGACAAGTATGCAAAGCAAGCATGGTGTGTCCAAACCAACTTAAAACAGAGGTAAAACATGGAAAAATACTACCAAATACCCACTAAGACATGGCCAACATGGTCTTAACAAGATGCTCACACATGAGGCTAAAATAGCCAATATTGAAGGCAACAAGGATAGGGGGTGGCCCTCTCCTTCTTAGGACCTTAAAGCACCATCCCCACCACTGAAATCCCTCAAGATTTCAATGGTGAGGAGGCCCAAGCAAGGTGGTCCCAGAGCTCACCAAAATAGCACAAAATGGGGGCCAAACAAGGCCTAAGAGGGGTCAAAAAACCCAAAGCTCAAAGCAACCTTAAACAACTATTTTAAGCAAGTAAAAACAAGACTTTTATATGTTATAAACTAAGCTCAAAAATAGATGCAAGGTAGGCAACAAGACTATGCAAAAATGGGGTATTTAAAGGTAAAGTTCTTATCCTTGTAGAACCCTTCAAGAACAGCACTCCAGCTGCTTTCCTTAGCTCAAAACCAGCTCAAAAACTTCAAGAACAACCTAATGGCTCCTCAGCAACCAAGGTAAGGTGTAAAACTAGGTGTTTGTGCACAAAACTAAGGACAAACAAACACTTATACACAAAGAGAGGGAGATATAGAGATAGAATAGATACACTATGGCTAACCCTAATCTAGACCTCTGGAACTCAACCCTCTAACCCTTGAGGAGGGAGGAGAAGCCCACCTCTTATAGAGGATCACTCTTGCAAAGCTTACAAGATAAGCTAAGCAAGAGTGAAATCCCTCCATACACGTGTATGGAGGGGGTGCAAAGTGTATGCTAGCTAGCACAGCTGGTATAAAAATACCTGCAAAAGCAGATGCACACTGATCGGCCAACCATAAATGACAAATTGGCAAAAACAATGGTCGGTCGACCATCAATAGTGCCGACCGGCCAAATATATGGCCGATGGCAACAAAACAATGGCCCGTGGCCTCAAGCCATGGCCGGTGAGGTGTGGGGGTGGCCAACAAGCCATTCCCTACCCTCCAAAGCAAAAACACAAGTGTTTGGTGCAAAAACCAAGCACAAAACAGTCGAGTCGAGGAATCTTGAGGCAAGGCGCGTGGTCGAGACCTCCGAGAACTCAAGACGAACACGAACATGGATGATCACCGAGTGTTCAAATGGTGATGCCCAAGTCTTGAGGACGGTCAAAAATAGGGTGTCTACAGAGGGTTCCCAGGAAGGGAGCGGAGGCAGCTCTGGATCGAGCTCCGACTCAAATTCAGATAGCGGGACTGATGGCGACAGCTCTGAGTCTGTCCAGCCGAGGAAGAGGATGAAGAGGGCCTCTCGATCCTGAGGTGGCTGGTGCCGATTCAGACATTGTTTTTGCTTTAGTTTTCCTTTTACTAGTTGTTAGCACATTGTACAACCTTAGGTAGTTTTATTTTCCTTAAAACTTGTACTCTTTTGTAAAACGGAAACCATGATTGGAATGAAAACAACTTTTTGATTCAAAAGTGTTGCATTTTATATTCTGAGCATCGTATCATATCGCACCAATTTTCACGAAAATAGGATTGATGGAAATCGAAAATTGTATTGGCAATTACTTAATCAGGTAATGAACCAATCGACACAAAACAACTCAATGAACAAAACAACAACTCAACAATCAAAATAATACAACTTGATAAACAAAGCAACAACTTGATAAGAAAAACTACAACTTGATAAGCAATTTGACAAAATTCTTATAGAAAGATGGAGAGAATGCCCTAAGAGTGGAATAAAACACAGTTTCTTGGCATTTTCAACATATGGAAGGACCAGAAGGCAAAATGGAAGGCCACCGGCCACAAAAAGATGCTGCTGGCCATAAAGAATGGTTGTCGGTCATTAGTACTAGTCGGTCGGCTACAAAAGTGGCCGATCGGCCACCAACACTGGCCGGTCGGCCACCAGTGTAGGGAATCTCTAGATTGTTGCCACCTGTCTTCCACTCAGCACCTTATCCTCTATAAAAACTACAGCTTCGGGGCCTCTTCATTTCAGCTCTATTTTTGCCATAAATGGAGCCATTCTTTGCCCAAAAACTCTCGACTTGGATTGCAACTTTAGATGGCTCAGAAAAGTTAAACTTCATGGGTTTCGGGATAAATGCACTATTCCCGCTGAGCCGTACCTCGCTGTGTTTTCCATTCCTCCATGCTGCGGCTAGATGTTGGAATCCGATTACACATGTGTTTAGCTTCGAGGGACAAGAGATACGTCCCACAATCGAAGAATTTTAAGCTTTGATGGAATCCTAGCGTGATGAGGAAATCTTGCCCCAGTCTCGTTTTGGCCACATCCAAGCTTTGGGAAGATGTGCGGGCTTACTTTGCATGATGCCCGATCTTTAGTTCACAACGGAGAGCTGGACATTCCAAGCTTGATCCATCGATTTTCTGATGCCGGTGACTGTGGCGACCGTCTCTGGCAAAGTTTTCAATAGCATGCTCTCTGCTTGTGTATGTTGGCCCATTTTCTGCTTTCCCTTGGCTTTGGAGGGTTGAGTATTTGTTTTGATAGAAGTTGCCCAAGGTTTGAAAGAGGGCAAGAGCTGCATCGGCTTAACACTAGTCGAGACTTTGATGGGTTTGGATGCTTTCCATCGCCGGAAGACAACCAAGTTTGCAGAGAGTCCACTACTGTTGCAGATAATGTTTCCCACCCTTCTCACATGTGTTTCTCACATCACTTGGCCCTCAGGCTCTGTTTTTCTTTCAAAACGCTTTTTTACTTTTTCTCTCCACGTACACCTCTCTATTCTTTAATCTCTATTATTTTTCATCCCTCCCCAGGTATGGCTCATGGATAAGTTGAAGGTAGTGGACACTTGTCCTGCGTATTCAGCACGTGGCTATTTCTTTCGCCCTCGGCTAGTTGATTTCCCGAACGAGGGGTGGTGGTGCCATTGGATGTGCAACAGGTTTACTGTCGATATTGCTTGGCGTTGCCCCTGGTTTGATCTGCCTCAGATGAACTACAACATGTCTCGACAACCTGGTATTCAGTTGGTTGGCTTGACACATTGTGTCTTCTACTTTCCATTTCAGTTCAGCCGTTAGTTCGGCCATGACCAGACTTGCCTGGAAGAGGGGATAGAGTACCCAGCTTCATTTCCAATCCGAGGCACACAACTAGCTTGGTATTCAACTGCATGGAGGACAAGAGAACTTCTGGCCCCCGCTCCCAATTTCAGTTGTGCCCTTTCTGGTGAATGTATAACTTGGCTTGAAGATGAGGTGCAAACTGGGCCTACTTTGGCATCCGGAGCTTCCACAAGCTCTGGGAGGGGGCGCAGGAACACCTGACTATGCCCCAAGTTTATTGCTTTAATTTGTACTTTCAAGTTTTCCTTTTGAATGTAATAAAAAGCAACTTCAATTTGTATCAAGAGTCGGAGAAATCTGTATTGAAATCAATGAAATTGAAGGTTGTGGATACTGAAAATTTTCCTTTTGGTCCAAAAATGGTCTAAGTTGTAAAAAGATTAATTTGAACAAAATCAACTTTCATTAAAACTTTTCAAAACCATTTTCGATATGGATCACAACTGGACATACCCGGAATCTAACCTTGAGATACACAACCCCAAATCCAATAATTGGAAAGTTGCCCCTTGTCTGAATAGCATTGCACTACTATACACACCTCATTTTTGACCGCCCTTAACACTTGGGCGCCACTGATTGTTTACTTGGTGATGAAAGTTGTGCAGTGCAAAGGTTCGATTTCTTTGGCAAGAGGAGCTTCAAATCCCAATCTTACACCCCACTTTGGGACAAAACTATTTCAACCAAAAAGATTTTAGACCTTAAAACCCTCTCTTTCAAAATATTTTTAAAAAAGTTCCTACGATGTTCTGACGCTCGCATTTTGTTAAATGTTGCGTTTTTCGATAAATCGAGCAAGGACAAAGTGGAAATGAATGAAAGAGAGATGAAATCTTTCGGAAAATCTTCCAAAACACCTTATTTAGGGGTTTGGAGTTGAAGAAAATGAGAGAGGAGAGAAGAAAACTAGTTTGGGAGAAGTTCGGCATAAATCCAGGTAGGATCAAAACTGAGCAGTTTTCACTAAAAGAGGCATATATTTTTGCATACTTGGAATTTTTATGTGAGGCTACCACCATTGGAAAGAAGACTTCTAGGGCTTCAATTTAGGCTCAATAATGACCTACAAAGGAGATATTCCCACTTGAAGTTGGCCCCAAAAAGCAGATTTTTCTGGCCAACCAGAGGTGGAAGTTGCTGGCCATCAATGGGATTTTCTGGCCATGTGCCGGCCATGAATGGCCTTTTCCGGCCCCCTGCCATCCAAGAGTGATTCTTGCCGGCCAACAATAGACATGTGCTAGTCATCAATGATCCCCTGCCGGCCATTGATGTCAAAAGTCAAATTTTTTACATATATTTACCACCAGCTGTTTCCACACTGTACCAGCTGTCCTGTATTGAGATATTTTTGACCAAGGCTTGTGTTTTGCTATATATAGAGGCCATTCTCTCATATTTGAAGGTTAGAAAAATTTTTTGGGAGCCTCTCTCTCTAGAACCTCTCTCTCTACAAAAATTTTGTGAGCAAAATTTCCTCACTCTCTCTAGAATCCTCTCTCTCTCTCTCTCTCCCTATTTTGTGCTTGAAAGTGGGAATTCTCTACATATTTGCATACAACCTCTTGACCAAACACCTCTATCTTGGAGCTGAGGTTCTTTGAGGCCTTGTTTGAGCTTCTAAGGTTGGTTGTAGCTCAGTATTTTTGCTGTTTTGCTGCTATGCTTCAAAGGTATAAAGCTTACCTCTTTTGAGCTTTGTCTTAGTTACTTGTTTGGCCACCTTTTCATGTTGTTTTTGGCATAGTTTTCAACTGTAAAAACCTCTATTTTTAAGGTTTAAAAATGGTGGTTTAAGGCCTTTTTGAAGTGAGGGGTGGTCTACCCTCTTTTGTTGCTTATTTGCTAAGGGTTGTGCCAACCTTGTCAAAGCTTTTAAGTGAACTCTTTTTTTGGCCCTTTAACCACTAAATTCCAGGGGAATTTTAGTTGCAAAAACTTTGTTTTGAGGTCCAAAATAGGAGGGGGTGGCCTCCCCTCCTTGTGTCTTGTTTGCATGTATAGATAGCCCAACATGTGAGCATGTTTTTCTACCTTTTTGTGACTTGATCTCAGCATGTTTTTGCTACTTATTTAGCATGCTTTAGCTTTGTTTTGAGCCTTCTTGGTCATATGAGCCTTGTCTTGCATGGTTGTAGTGTAAATGGCTTCACTAGCTTTGTGTTTTAAGGCCTCTAATATGTTTTGTATGAGATGATTGCACGTGTAGACACTCCATTTTTGACCAACCTTAAGACTCATACGTCATTGTTTATGCGCTCAGTGATTGTGCATGTTTTGCTCGTTCTGAGGTTTCAAAGTTTTCGGCCGAGTGCCTTGCCTCTAGGCCTCTGAACCTTTTGTGCTTTGGCTCGGTTTACGGACCGAACGTTGTTTCTTTTCCCTGGAGGGAGAGGTAGGTCTTGTAGACCACTCTTTTATGGTCGTAGACCACTTTTCTTGTTTGGAGATTAGTTTCTGATTTTCAGAGCCTTCGGCCGCGCGCCTTGTCTCGGGACCGCTTAACGTTCTCCATTTGGCGTGGTTTTTGAACCACACCTTGTTTCCTTGGCCTAGAGGGCCCCTGTGGTTTGGGAAACCACTTTTGGTGCTCGACAGCTAGTTTTCGAGGTTCCTGGCTGCGCGCCTTGCCTTTCGAACTTTTGTCTTGCATCTCTTTTGGTTTGTTTTCGGTACAAATCTTGTTTTCCTTGTTTGGAAGGTAATACAAGGGTGGGAGACCAGTTCTTCCCCTTGGAAACCACTTTGCCTTCTGCCAGCCAGTTTTCTGGTTGGGCAACTGGTTTGCTTGGTCTTTGGGCCACATTTTCTGGTCGGCCACCACACCATTGCATTGTTTTCATGCTGCTGATCATCTCCCACCATGGCCGACTAGTTGTCTTCTTGGGAGACCACTTAAAGTGGTCAGCCGACCACTTAAAGTAGCGGGCCGACCACTTCAAGTGGTCGACGACTTTTTGTCACCTTTTTAGAGATATTTTTGGCTAGTTGGCACAGCTGGAGAGCACAAGAACCATCCTCCATACACGGATGGCCTTGAGCCTTAGCTTCTTCAAGAAGCTTGTGCTTTTGCTCTCTATAAGAGGGAGGCTCCCCCTCCCTCCTCTAGGTTCAGCTTTTTGTGTTAGAGAGTGATAGATACACCTTTATCTCTATATCTCTCTCTTTGCTTCATTATTGTGCCTTAAAGTGCCCTTTTGTCATACTTTAACACACAAACACACACTCAAACACCATCCCTTTGTTGTTGAGGTGTTTAGGAGCTGGTTTTGGAGTTTTTGGTTTGGTTTAAGCTTGAAAAACCTGCTGGAGTTGTAGCTTTGAAGGTGGTCTTCAAGGGTGAGCCTTTAACTCCTTAAACCCCCATTCTTGCTTAAGCTTTTGAACCTATTTGCTTGTTGTTTTAGGACTAACTTCCTAGTGAAAAAAGTTTTGCATTTTGGTGCTTAAGATCTTTGTTTAACGTCATTTTTGTATTTGGGGTTGTTTACCCCCTCTTAGGCCTTGTTTGACCTTGCTTTTGTGCCTTCTTTGTGAGCCTTTGGGACCACCTTGTTTTGGCCTTCTCACCACTGAAACTCAGAGGAATTTCAATGGTGGGAAGGGTGTTTTGAGGTCCCAAAAAGGAGAGGGTCACCCCCTCTCCTTGTGTCTTGAATACTTGCTTCATACGCCTTATGTGTGAGCATGTTTGTTAAGCTTGTGTTGGCCATATCTTAGCATGTATTTGTGGTTTTTTTGCTATGGCATACCACTATTTTTACTTGGTTTTGTCACTCAATGCATGCCTAATACACTTGTAGTGTAAATCTCACAAACTAGCTTTGTATGCTTCATGAAGTAGCATGTCATTCTAGCTTGTTTTGTTTCCATTTCAGCATGTTTTTGGTGATGTTTTGCCATGTCATGACTCTGTTTTGGTTTGGTTTGGTTGGCCCTTGCATGCTCCATGCACTTGTAGTGCAATTCCATGAAATAGCCTAACATGCATCATGCTTTAACATGTCACTCTAGCATGCTTTTGGCTTAACTCTAAGAACCTTTTGTCCATGTTTTAGCATGCTCTAGCTCTGATTTTGGTTGTTTTGGCCATGCATGACTTGCTTTGTATAGCCATGGTTCAATCTAGCTTGTTAGCTTTGTGCATCAAGTCCACTAGCATGCATTGCTTGGCCTATTTGAATGATTTGGCATCATTTATTATGTGATTTCAGTCCATGTTTCATGTTCATGCACTTGCATTTATCACTCATTCAATGCATTGGAGGGTTTCCCCCTTTATGCCTTAACATGAATCATTGCGTATGCCTTCATGCCTAAGCTTGCGAGCTATCATTTCAATGTGTTTTTGGGGTTATTTTTCCATGATATAACTCTGATTTTTATTGGTTAAGTCATCCCATGCTTGGTCCTAATAGGTGTAGTGTAATCCACCTTATTTGCCTTGTATGCATCATTCCTTATGCCCTTCATGCTAGCTTGTTTTGGCTTCCTTCCATGCATGTTTTAGTATCATTTTGACATGTTCTAGGACTATTTTGGGTTGCCTTTTCCATATCCTTCATGCTTTGTATAGCTGTTGTGCAATTGGCCTTGCTAGCTTTGTGTTTTGTTGACTCATGCATGCTATCTTTGAGCTATTTAGATGATTTGGCATCATTTAATACTTCATTTCAGAGCTTATAGCATGACTATATTCCCACTTCTTTCATGTTTTAAATGCCTTTTAGTATTGTGCATTGACACCTTGTTTATGGCCTAGCTTGTATGCTTGCATGCCTAGATCTTTGAGCCTCCATCCTAGCATGTTTTGGTCATTGTTTTGACCTATTCAAGCTCTGTCCATGGTTGGTTCATGCACTTGTGCCATGTATTGCATGCCTCCTTTGTAGTCCTCCTTAATAGCTTTCATGCTTTAGGACCTTTGCATGCTATACTTGTGTTTGATTGAATGATTTGGCATCATTTCTTACTTAATTTCAGTGCATTTAGTGTTGTTACACTTTTGCATTTGTCACTCCTTGAGCCTTCTTGAGGGTTGTGCTCTTAGGCTTACTTGATTGGCCAATGCATTGTGCATGCATGCCTTGTCTTTTGGTGCCTTTGTTTTGGTATTATGGCCACTAATTTGGACATAGCTGAGGCCTGTCCATTTTGGTTTAAGTCCATTGAGCATTGTTGTTTGCATGTTGGTTCATTGTATTTGTGTATGCCATGTCCATTTGCATTGTGTATGATAGTTGTCATTTGCATTGTGTATGCTAGTTGTTGTTTGCATTGTGCATGCATTAGCATTGTGCATGTCATTAGCTTTGTTAGGTTGTTCATGTTGCATTGCATGTTTGCATACTCAAGTCATATTGCATATTTGCATGCTTGTGTTGCATTGCATTTCCGCATATTCCATGTTACATAGCATTGTGCATGCCATGTTATGTGTTGCATTTTGTTTGGAATAGGTGTTAGTCCAAACACGAGAAACGAGCGGCGTTTCACACTTAAAGTGATGAAACGTGCCTCAATTCTCGGTCATCGACGCTCTTGATCATACATGATAGAGTTTTAGGCCTTATGTGTTTATGTGTGCATTCATTTTCATATTAAATTGTGCAACTTTGCCTCTCAGCCATCATGCATTGAAATGCGCGATTGGTGGCCCGAGGGTCGAGAACCACACTCCCTTGAGCCTATGAAATGACAGGGAGGGTGGTTATGCACATATATCTTGCAAATACATTGCCATGCCCTTTCTTGCTCTCTGTTGCAGCAAATTGCAGTCTGGCAGCAACAACTGGTCGGCCAGCCAGAAAAACTAGCTGGCTGACCACTTTTTCTGGTTTGCAACAACAAAAAGTGGTTGGCCAGTGGCTGGAGAGAGCAACAACTGGTCGGCCACCCTCCCACAGGTCCCCAAGGTGTGTTTGAAGCTTTGTGGAACTTGGTGCAGTGTTCTGGAAACAATTGCAAACAGAGGCAAATCGGGGCATTGCGTTGGATTTCCGAACGAAGCGACAGAGCATGCATAAACTCCTCGCCTCGAGGCTCCTACTTTATTGCTTTCCTTAGCTGCCATGCTTAGATAGCTAGCTTATGCTTTGTTTTGTACTTAGATAGTTAATGCGTTTAACTATTCAGTCTGTTTTGTAATAGTTAGTTAACTAGGATTAGTTAATTAGCTTCGTTGTGTAATAATTAGTTTAATTAGCTTAGATTAGCTAGTTAGCTTCTTATTCGGACCCTCCGTCGAGAGGGCCAATTGTTATAATAAGCATGCGTGTGTGCGATGCATGTCTTCCAACCCCCATTTCTTTCTCCCTTTTACTTAACTGCTTACGAAGGTTAGTTTTAGGGCATATTTCATTTAGCATACCTTATGCTTGCATGCATACATCCATTCATTTGTTTTGCATGCACCGGGCTCGGCGCATAATACTAACTGCATTGTATTTCAAATACACTTACTTGAATATGTGTTCAAACAGCATGTTATCGAGTTGCATTTCACATGACATCATAGAATAGCCGAGCTTATCTTAGTGGCATTTGTGCATGTGTTGCATTAGCCATCCTAACATGAACTAGGATCATGCATGATTTCTAACTAGTTCTTTGTTTTGACTCGGAGTACACTGTGAGTGTTTACGCTTTAGCATATTGCATGTGTGTTATTGACTGCCATGAAAGCATGCTTGCCATGAGGCTAACTGCTTATTTGATATAACTGCCTGAATGCCTGTGGGTGAAGGTTGGATTACTTGAATTGGAACAATTCATTAAAATCCCTAATTTAGTCCAAACCATTTTCAAACGAACATGTAATGTTTTGTTCCAAATTGGGTGATCTAGTCTATACTTGTATGCTGTACGCATCACGTAGTAAGATTAGCTAATTAACCGAAATAAGAGCACATGTGTTTTCAAAAACAAAATATCATGCTTAGTACAGGCCGATCTTTGATCGGGCGAGCGGGGGTGCTCATTGGATGACCTTCCCCTCTCGTACCCAAGTTCCCGAGCCGAGGCAACTTTGGTGATGACGGACACGTGGCCTTAGGCACGAGTCAGGGTTTCCTAAATTTCCCCCAAAATAAAATATTTAGGTGGCGACTCTGCAACTGGCAAAGTAGTCCATGTTTGGCACTTCTTTATAAAAATCAGTTTTCCAAAACGATTTTCCGGATTTGGACTCTTTGGTGATTTATCGATCTTGCATTGCACTTTGCGAGATTAGATTCAGAACCGTGACATTGAGTCTGAACTGTAGTAGCTTAGAACAAGACGAGATTCACGCCCCATCGCAAGCGCGGATATCATAGAGTTCCCAGGAGCGCGTATACAACATGTTATAGCATCATTTAACATGTGATTTCAGTGCATATATCTCTGTCACACTCTCACATATTTCACTCTTTCATTGCTTTTGAGAGTTGTGTTTTGAGTCTTGCTTGCGAGCCAACACATGAGCATGTTTTTCTTGCCTTTCATGCTTCTATCTCAGCAAGTTTTAGCCACTGTTTTGCCATATTTTAGCTTTGTCCAGAGCTGGTTAGGTTATTTGAGCTTGATATTGCATGCCTCTAGTGTTGTGCTCTTCACTAGTTTGTTGATTATGGCTTTTGAACATGTCGTGCATGTGTTGCTTGCATGTTTTAACATTATTTTTCATGCCATTTCAGCACTAAAAAGTCTACAATCTCCCCCATTTCTTCATTTTTCTATTTGTTTTGAGGGTTGGTTAACCTTATGATTGTGTTTAAGCTTGAGATAGAGCTTGTGCTCAATGGCTTTAACCCTCTTTTGAGGGTTCCTCCTAGCCAAAGGCATGATCCCTCTCATGTCTTAAACCATCCTTTGGTTGACCCCTCTCTCATTAGAGGACAATCACTTTGGACTTAACCAGTTAAAGAATGGCTTGGTAATGCTAAAATGAGTAAATAAAATTGGACAAGTAAAACATGACCAAGATAAGCATGTTGTGTTTGCATTGCATGTGTTCAATCGGACGTTATATTGAGCATAAGGTAGATTGGTCCATTTTATACTCAAGGTGATGAAAATGAGCCAATCTCCTTTGTCTCCATCACTCTTGATCATGCATGGTAGGGTGGTGGTCCATTGAGCCTTGTTTTTGTGTATTTATTGAATGTGTACAAGTTGGATCCTTGGCCATTATGCATTGAAAATGCTTGATTGGTGGTTTGGGATCCAATAGTGCCACTCCTTTGATGTTTGAGATGATAAGGAGTGGCACAATACAAACATACCCTTGGGAGACCCTCAATTTTCCTCTATTTGTGCTTTGTTGCAGAATGGTGATTCAGCACACCAGTAGCCGGCTGTGCCTCATTAGTGGCCGGCACTGCTTCATCCTTGGCGGGCAGTGCCTCTCCTTGGCCGACAGATGGCCGGCATCAAGCATTCATGGCTGGCAGGCCACTGGTGCATTCTTCAGCAGTGAGTTGGTAAGATAGGGCAGAGAGTTCTTGGAGTGACCCTGCAAACTGAGCCTCTCAAGAGCAAACCGGTGGGCTTTTCGGGGCGAAAACCGAGCACATGCATCTTCTATATCCTGGAGCAGAGTAGTAGAAGCGTAGTTTAATGTATTAATTACTTTGTTAATTTGCATTGATTGTTGTAATAATTAAATAGCTTTAGCTTAGCTATTTCTTTATGTTGTGTTGTAATAATTAGTAAGTAGTTTACTAGTTATTCAATTGGTTTGTAATAATTAGTCTAATTAGTTTAATTAGATTAGCTTAGCTTAGATTAGCTTAGCTTATTCATTCGGACCCTCCTTCGTGAGGGCGCAATGTTGTAATAAGTGTGCGTGTGTGTGTGCATGTCTTCCAACCCTACGTCTTTCTCCCTTTTATTTAACCAATTTCAATGGTTTGATTATGGCACGTTTTTATTAGCATACCGTATGCTTGCATGTTTGCATCATTCATTTGTCTTGCATGCATCGGGCTCGGCGCATCATTCAAACTGCATTGTATTTCAATACCTATTTGAATACATGTTTCAAAGCATGTTATCAAATTGTATCAAATGTCATCTTAGATAGTTGAGCCTATTAATTGCATTATTGCATGTGTTGCATTAGGCATCTTGTATAGTTAGGATCATGCACGATTTCTAACTAGCTTTTGTTTTGGTTCGGAGTACTTGGTAAGTTTTACACTTTTGCGTACTTGCATGAGTGTGAGTGTTGCCATAATAGCATGCTTGCCATGAGGCTATTTGCTTAAGTGCTAAAATGCATGAATGCCTATGGATGGAGGCTTTATTACTTGAATTGGAACAATTCATCAAATGTGAGTTTTAAGCCCACTTTGCGAAGTGGCAAAATCATGTTTTAAGCCCACTTGAGGGTGGCACTTTCAAACTATTTTCAAAAACAAACATGAGTTGTTTTGCTCCAATTCTTACGATTTAGTCTATACTTGCCTACGCGCGCATCACGTAGTAAAGTTAGCTAATAACCGAATAAGAACATATGTATTTATAAAACAACATATCATGCTTAGTAGAGGCCGATCCTTTGATCGGCCGAGCGGGGGTGCTCATTTCATGACCTTCCCCTATCGTACCCAAGTTCCCGAGCCGAGGCAACGTTGGTGATGACGGACACGTGGCCTTTGGCACGAGTCAGGGTTTCCTAAATTCCCCCAAAATAAAATATTTGGGTGGCGACTCTGTAATCTGGCGAAGCAGTCCATTTTTTTGGCGCTTTTTGATTCAAAATCGATTTTCCAAAACGATTTTCCAAAACGATTTGCCAAATTTGGACTCTTTGGTGTTTAGCAGTCTCACATTGCACTTTGTGAGATTAGATTCAGAACCATGATAGGAGTCCGAACTGTAGGACCAATTTGAGCTCTTCGAAAGGGGGCACGAAGAAAGTCGAGTCTACAACTGCACTGGCTCTGAGAGCAAAGACTCACAACCGAACTCTTGGATGCAGAATAAACAAAGACAACCAGAACAATCACATGGACACAGTTGATTTGGAAGTGTTTATGGCTGGACTTTAGAATGAAGTTGCCTATGTATCCCAACGATGGGAATCAAGCTTTACGTAGTTCGGCTCAGGTTCACTCGGGTATTAACACTCTCTTTTTGCGCTCTAACTTTTGCCAAAGCCGCCCTTTCTGGGTTTTCAACCTTGCGAGCTCAATTTTTCTTATTTCTAATTTTTTGTGCTCTAACTTTTGCTAGGTCGCCTTTTCGGGTTTTCGGCCTAGCGAGCCACTCAGGGGTAGTATTTCTTCAATTTGTCCATGTTGACTGGTTGGGAGAATTCAAGGTCATCTAAATCCATAAGAATGACGGCTCCACCCGACCATATAGATTTGATGATGTAAGGACCAGTCCGATTAGGTCTGAACTTGCCCCTAGGGTCGTGGATGGGAGCTCGGTTGTTTTTGAGCACCAAATCCCCTTCTTTCAGATTCCTGGACTTAACTTTATTGTTGAAAGCCCTGGTAATCCTTCGTTGATAACCTTGGACGTGGTACAGTGCTTTCAGCCTCCTATCATCAAACACCATAAGTTCCTCGAACTTACTCTGCTGCCAATTTGCTTCTGCTATCTAGCACTTAGCCATAACCTGCAGCGACGGAACCTCAACTTCAATCGACAGAACAACCTCCATCCCATAAACCAGAGAATACGAAGTTGCCCCAGTAGAAGTCCGAATTGATGTTCTGTAGCCCCAAAGAGCAAATGGCAGCTTATCTGGCCAGTCCCTATAGGTTTCCACCATCTTCTGTAGAATGTGCTTGATGTTCTTGTTGGCGGCCTCAACAGCTCCGTTGGTTTGCGGCCGATAAGTAAATGACTTATGAAAAGCCACGTTGTATTTCTCCATCAAGTCGATCACTTCCTTCTTGAAGTGGGAACCATTGTCCGAAATGATCTCATTCGGGACCTTATAACGTCAGATGATATTATTCCCGATGAACTTAGCTACGTGTGACGCCTTCAACACTGCGTAGGATTGGGCCTCGACCCACTTTGTAAAGTAGTCTATCGCCACCAGAATGTACTCATGCCCATTTGACCACTTCTGAGTAACTGCCTCAATAACATCAATTCCCCAGACTGAAAACGGCCACAGTGAAGTCATGTTGTACAGCTTCGACGACGGCGGGATATTCATGCGACTTGCATAGATCTGACACTTGTGGCATCACTGAACAAAACCAATACCATCCTCCTCCATGGTTGACCAGTAGTAACCCTGTCCGAGAATCTTCCACGCTAGTATTACACCACTTATGTGCGATCCGCACTCCCCTCTGTGGATGGCCTCCATTAGGTGCTTCGACTCTTTAACATCAACACATAGCTTATGCATTCCCAAATGGCCCCGTTTGTACAATTTACCTCCGCAGATGATAAACTGAGTAGCCATTCGCCGTATCGCCCTTTTATCTTTGGCATTTGCCCCTAGTGGATAAGCCTCCTTTTCCAAGAAGTTCTAGATGTCATGATACCGGGGGTTCTGATCCTGTACTTCATCTATTGTGGCGATCAACTCGTAGGCCGGCACATACCTCTGTTCAATGATGATTGGACGCATCCGAACTCCCAAAGGGATGTCTATCATGGAAGATAGAGTTGATAAAGCATCAGCGAACCTGTTGCTCTCTCTTAACAGATGCGTGAAGGTTAGCTTCTCAAACCTGGGAATCAGAACATCCAGGGTTTGGTGATAGATTTTCATAATTTCTTCTTTAACCTTCCAGTCTCCTTTCGCTTGAGATACAACAAGGTTCGAGTCCCCAATGACATCCAACCGTTTTGCCGCTAGTTCCAGGGTGGCTTCCAAGCCAATGATACATGCCTCGTATTCTGCTTCATTGTTTGATACCTTGAACCAGAGTTTGAAAGCTAAAGGTATGTGGGAATTGTCGGTCGCTATTAGCAACACCCTTATCCCATACCCGTACTGATTAGATGCTCCGTCAAAGTACATAGTCCAAATCTCTTCTTCGACCTGTAGAATGGCCTCATCCGGGAATAGATACTCTACTGCTTCGTCTCCCTCCACTGGGTGATCGGCTAGGAACTCCGCTACAGCTCTCCCTTTCACAAACTTGCGAGTCATATACTTCAAATCAAATTCGGAAAGAAGAAGCAACCAACGGGCTAGCCTACCCGTAAGTGCTGGTTTCTCGAAAAGATATTTGATGGGATCTAATCTCGAAACCAGAATTACGGAGTGAGCTAACAGGTAGTGCCTCAACTTCCTGATAGCCCATACCAAGGCCAAACAAGCCTTTTCCAGCGGAGTGTAACGGATCTCAAATTCTAGCATCTTCTTGCTCAAGTAATAGATGGCCTTCTCCACATTATCCTGAGATTCTTGCGCAAGCATGTAGCCTATAGTCGTGTCGGTTACTAACAGATACAAAATCAACAGTTTCCCTGGCTCCGGCAGCGACAACATGGGTGGGTTCTGTAAATACTGCTTGATCTGCTCAAAAGCAACTTGGCATCGGTCATCCCACTGGAATTTCTTTCCTTTCTTCAGGAGACCAAACAGTGGTTCACAACTCAAGGTTAATTTTGCAATAAACCGTCTTATGAATTGCACTTTACCCAGAAAGCCTCGCACCTCCTTTTCAGTCTTTGGTGGTGGCATTTCTAAGATGGCTTGATCTTGGAAGGATCGACCTCAATGCCCCTTTACGTAATCAAGAACCCCAGTATTTTCCATGCTGTGACACCAAAAGTACATTTCTGAGGATTCAGCCGCAACCGATACTCTCTGATCCGTTGGAAAATTTTCTTCAAGGTGATGTAGTGGCCTTCTTTTTCCTTAGACTTGACAATCATGTCATCTACATACACCTCAACCTCTTTGTGGATCATATTGTGCAAGATCGTAGTTGCAGACCATTGATAAGTAGCCCCAGCATTCTTTAAACCGAACGACATCACCCTATAGCAGTAGGTTCCCCATGGGGTGGTGAAGGCAGTCTTCTCCTTATCCTCTGGTGCCATTAAGATCTGGTTGTACCCGAAAAATCCATCCATAAAGGAAAATAGGGCATGCCCTGCAGTGAAGTCCACCAATTCGTCGATGTGCGGTAGAGGAAAGTCGTCCTTCGGACTAGCTTTGTTCAGATCTCTGAAGTCCACACACACCCGAATTCTGCCATCTTTCTTCGACACCGAAACAATGTTGGCCAACCAAGTAGGATACTCAGATACTAACAGGAACGCTACATCAATCTGCTTGGTGACCTCTTCCTTGATTTTCAGAGCCCAATCTGGGTGTATTTTCCAATGCTTATGCTTGACGGGTCAGGCCTCAGGGTCAAGAGGGTTCTGGTGCTGTACACTCTTAGGATCGATTCCAAGCATGTCTTCGTAGGACCATGCGAAAACATCTTTGAAATCTTTTAATAAAGCGACTAAGTGCTCGTGTTCCTCCGAAGGCAACGTGGACCCGATCTGGACCAGACGCGGATCCTTCTCAGTACTAATATTAATTGAAGTGATTTCATCAACCAAAGGTTTTACAAACCTCTTCTCCTCTTGATCAATCAAATATTTTAAAATCGGAGGAATTGCTTCCTCGTCGTTTTTATCAAAGTTTTGAAAGTCTTGATCAATGCAATAAACGAGCGGCATAGAAAAGTACTTTGAAACAGCGGTGGTACCATTCTCATTCACAACTTCCAGTTCGTCTTTTTCTTCGGTTACAACCGACTCAAAAGAAAATGAAAAGGACGACCTGGACAAAACAACGGCATTCGGGTTATCAACCCCAGGAATACCAGACTCTGACTCAGAAGAACTAGAACCTGATTCCGACTCCACGGACTCTGTGGAATCAGATTCTGGTTCACTACCTGACCCAGAACTGCTAGACAAAAAGCCTTCCTCGTACTGCCAAACGAGGGAGGGTGTGATAGATGCATCCAGAATGCTAGAAAAAGGGCCCATAGCCATTTGATTTCCAATCATGGAAACAAAGAAGTCATCCCCCGAGCTCTCTGGTGTGATCTGAGGATCTGAGAGGAGACAAGCCAATGCTGCTCCGATCTCAAGTTCTGTGTCATCGAACTCATCCTCTTTGCACTGTTCAGCCACAGCTGGTAGGTCAGTCTGCTCTTTTACAACTTCATCCCCTTGCAACTGTAGGTCAAAAAAGTTCTCAAAGCCGGGCAAGCGCCGCTTCTTTGAATTCAGCCATGGCTCAAGAAAGCCACAAATGGGAAATCCTTCCCCTCCCGGACAAAGCGTCCGTTCAGGGTTCCTTGAATAGGTCTATGCATTAACTCATAGCGCTTCCCAGCTTGTTTAGCCTTGGCCCTTCCTGCCATTTCTTTTCCCTTCTTTACCCAATTCTCTCTGGTAGGCGTATAACCTAGACCAAAGGTATAAGGGTTATGTGGCACATCGGCCAATGCAGCGACGCCCTTCTGGCCACTTCTTCCCAATCCCATTCCGAGTACATGTTGAAGCTTATTCATAAGGTAGACGGATTGTGCACTGATATACAGTCCCTCATCAACAGCCAGCATATCCTGTACTACCTAGGCCTCGGCCAAGGTGAACCCAGACAAAAAGACGTCCTCCTCGCCGTGTACAATTTCCAAGACCTTCGACGGCGGATGTATGGAAGAGTTCCCAAAAACAAGCTACCCCCCTCCTATGGGGGTACTTCAACATCTGGTGCAGAGTGAAAGAGACAGCTCTCACTTGGTGCAGCCACGACTGTCCAAGGAGTAAATTGAAGGTGGCTGGGACATCTAGGACATGGAACTCAATGTTTTGTTGCACCGGGCCAACTTGAGTTCTGATCCGCATTGTCCCCATCACCTCCCGACTTGTATTGTCATGAGCCCAAATCACCTGGGCTGTTGGTGCGAAATCTGCCAGCTTCAAACCGATAGCATAGGCCGTACGCGAAGGACACACATTAATTGCAGATCTCGTATCAACCAAGACAACTGGTATCAACTTCTCCTTACACTCCACAGAGATGTATAGTGGCTTGTTATGCTCAGAGCCCTCAGGCGGCAATTCTATATCTATGAAAGTCAAGGTCGGTGAAGCGCCACTCGGGAACACCAATCCCACTAACTGCTCAGGGGTTGTGTCAATAGAGAGCTTAGCCTTGTCCATTGCTGACAGGATGGCTTGTCTATGAACCCGTGAAGCCATGAGCAAACCCCAAATGGAGATATCTGCCTGGATTTTCTTTAGCTGCTTCAGTACAACTTTCTCTTCTAACTGTTTCTCTGCTTCCTTGTCTTTCCTTGACACCTCTAGTTGGCCCAAGTGTGGGGGCTTAAAGTATTGCCCACTCCGAGTCATGTGATCAACTTCCTTGACATACCAAGTATCATCTGGTTGATTCGGTCCCCAGTCTTCATCAGTATGGGCAAGACACAAATCATCGTCTTCCCACCACATTCCTTCAGCCACTGACATACAACTGTCCGTTCCGTTTTAATTGTTCTCGTGTTCACAACACATTCTGTCCCCACAAGACTTTTGGCTTTTCTAGCTTTCTGATCAATCTATACACAAACTACTCACTTTTTAAGCAAAATTCTTAGTACAGGTGCTCTCTGGCAATTTCCCGTTGTTGTCGACTACTCCGACCGTTGTAGACGTTCCTGTTTCTGACTGTTTCGGCTTTGGTAGAGACCCCTCATCAAAATTCGACTCATCATTAAGCCACCCTGTATCATCCGTAGATCTGTTCGCCTCAAACCAGCCGATCTGTAGGTCCTCCAGATCTTGTTCATCAAAGAACTGCAGATTACTGATGTCCCCCTCAAGCTCATCTAAATCATCCAGTCTCTAGCTCAGCCCGTCCTCCGAGACTACATTTACCTCCATCTCCATCGGCAATTCTACCCTCAGCCTGGCCTGGCTAGTTAGCACAATGTAACAACAAGGGTTGTACTCTTTTTCAGTTAAGCTCACAGAGCCCTCAAGCATACCTTCTTCTACCATAGCCACCACCACGAGTTCGGGTTGGGATATGGACGTGCTCATCATGCACAAGTCTGTGCTTTTTGGGATGAACATCACTGGTTTAGGTAGGTGGGAGGGAGTGATGTATATGCTGGGGTCATATGGGACGACCATTGTTTGGATAAGGTTTACTTGCCTAGGTGGATGAGGGGGTTGGTTATGTGGTGGGAGAGGGTTTGTAGTGACGTTAGGCTTCTCAGGAGGTGCTATCACTTTGTTGTCGATGAGATCCTGAATCTCATGACGGAGTCTAAAGCATTGGTCGGTGTCATGACCATGCTGCTGATGGAAAGTGCAATACTTGGCTGGGTTGTGTGTAGGAGGGAGGGGATTTGGCAATGGGCATGGCTCCAGGGGCTTCAGATGCCCTTTTCTGATCAGGACCCCCAAGGATTTAGATAGAGACATGTAGAATGGGGTGAAAACCCTCTGGCCTCGGGGTGGGTATTTTGCAGGTTGTGAGATGGCTCCAGATGTGCCGGTAAAGGGTGTGGCTGTTTTTGGTGTGGTGGTGACCATACCAACGTCAGAGGTTCTTGCAGCTGCATTGCTACTAGTAGTCGCATTCGAGCTGCATGTAAACGCCTTCTTGTGCTGCTCTTTTTCATGGTCAATCAGACCCTGTTTCATAGCATCTTCTATCTGTACCCCAATCTCATGAAGATCAACAAATGTAGGTAGGGGTAAGACAATCATCTTCTGCATCAGCTTCGGTTGCAGGTTACGAACAACCATTCTTATTTGATCCTTCTCAGCTGGCATAGTGGTCATCATGGAGGCCTTGGCCCTCCACCTAGTAACGAAATCAGAGAAGCCCTCCTTCGGTTCTTGTCGAGTGGCCTTGAGATCATGAGTTGTGACCTCGATTTGAGTATTGTAAGAATATTGAGCGACAAAGGCCTCGACCATCTCTTCCCGACTCCTCTTCACGGAATCCTCCAGTTTGGCATACTAGATAGCCGCAATACCCAACAGGGTCCGGCCCAAAAGGGATAGCTTTTGTAGTCTAGTCAGGCCCATCGGCAGGAGAATGTCTGACAACAACCTCAGGTGGACCATAAGATCGCCCGAGTCGTCGAAGCGCTCTATGTGTGGCATTTTAAATTTGTCCGGCAATGTCACTGTGGAATCTTTGTAGCTGTCCTCTATATCTGGGATCGAATTGTCTCCTTGAGCTTGTTCGAATAGCTTCTTAAGCTTGCTTGCTTTCAAAGCAGTAGGATCGACCTCAAACTCGAACGGTGTGTCTGTTGGGTAGGCCGGTGCTTTGGAAGTCTAAGGTAGGACTAGCCCTACTGGAGTATCCATATTCTCCTGGACATTAGCTGTATCCCCGGGTATTGGAACCCTAAGTGGGGGTGGGTGCGAAGCAGAAGCTGTTGCCTGCTGCAGTTGTTGTTGCTGTTGAAGCTTAGCAATTAGTTCAGCCTGCTGGGCTACAACCTCTGTTTGACGAGCGGTAACTTCCGCTTAGCGAGCAGCATGGCCTCAATGGTCTATTGGAATTGACGCATCATTTCCTCCACACTGACCGAGGGGTGTTGATCTACCAGAACCGGTGTATATTCTATTTCTACGGTGGAAATAGAAAACTGAGCCCAACTGCGCACAGGTGAAGCAAATAGCAACCGTTGAATTGGTGACTGTTGAACCAGTTATCTATGTCTGACTGTCCTCCGTCTCGTAACTAGGGGTAGTGAAGCAAACACTGGTTGTCCTCCAATAAGATCCTCAGATCGATAAATCCTCCTGACCCTGGTCCAGAGTGCTTGGTGGGAAATTGACTTGTCGGAAGCAATTGTGAAAATACTACCTTGCAGAAAGAAAAATAAAGCAAAAAGGAAACAACAATCAGCAAATGCACAACACCACGACTTAGATAGAGACAACACACAGTTGAAATCATAAGCTGGACAATCTGTACTCAATCATTGATTTTTGCCCCTAAAATTTTCTGCCTCAAACTGATACCCTCAAACTGATGCCCAGACTTGCAACTGATACATACATTCCTGTAGAGACACACCCTAACAGCACATATCAAGCAAGTCAGAGCCAGAACACCCCTATGGTGGGGTAGGGTTTTCCTGTCCTAATTTCGTCAGGAGCTAGGGTTTCACAACGCACGCATGTAGTTTCAAACAATCCTGTAATCGGGTGAGCAACTTGTCGAAACAGTCTCTACGGCTTCCGATATGCAACTAGGTCAATTGGTCAAAAAAGGGTGCCTCAGTAAGACCACCTAATATACCTCTTGCTCCTAACACCGAGAAGTGAAAAGAGGATCAAATGGTACAGCAATGATCCAGATCCAAAGTTTATGTTCCGATCATGGCGGAGTCCGTAACTGGTCAGCCTTATGGCACGCTTTTTCAAGCAAGCCTCTGGCCAACCATTCAGGAATAACAGATGGCAAACATTGTGACTTAGGCGCACCTATGCAAATGCAATGCAAAGAAACACATAAATGTAGATAAAAAAACATATCATGAGTTCGAGTCAAGTTCTCTAAGTCCCCAGCAGAGTCGCCAGAAACTGTAGACTCGACTTTCTTCGCGCACCCCCCTTTCGGAGAGGTGCAAATTGGTCCTACAGTTCGGACTCCTGTCACGGTTCTGAATCTAATCTCACAAAGTGCAATGTGAGACTGATAAACACTAAAGAGTCCAATCCGGCAAGTCATTTTGGAAAATCAGATTTTGAATCAAATAATGCCAAAACTAGACTACTTTACCAGATTACAGAGTTGCCACCTAAATGTTTTATTTTTGGGAAATTTAGGAAACCTTAACTCGTGCCAAAGGCCACGTGTCCGTCATCACCAAAGTTGCCTCGGCTCGGGAACTTGGGTACGAGAGGGGAAGGTCCTGAAATGAGCATCACCGCTCACCTGATCAAAGGATCGGCCTCTACTAAGCATGATATGTTGTTTTATAAGCACATGTGTTCTTATCCGGTTATTAGCTAACTTTACTATATGGCGCACACATACAAGTATAGACTAAGTCGCAAGACTTGGAACAAAACAACTCATGTCTGTTTTCGAAAATGGTTTGAAATTGCCACTAGCAAGTGGGCTAAAGTGCAGATTTGTCACCCTCGAGTGGGCTTAAAACATGATAATTTGTCACTTCGCAAAGTGGGCTTAAAACTCGCATTTATTGAATTGTTCCAGTTCAAGCAACAAAGCCTTCATCCACAAGCATTCATTCAGTTTAGCAAATAAACAACTAGCCTCATGATAAGCATGCTATCATGGCAACACTCACACTCATGCAAGTATGCTAAAGCGTAAAACTTACAATGTACTCCAAGCCAAAACAAAAGCTAGTTAGAAATATGCATGATCCCAACTATGCAAAATGCCTAATGCAACACATGTAATAATGCAACTAAATAGGCTCGGCTACCTAAGATGGCATATGAATGCAACAATTTCATAACATGCTTTGAAACACATATTCAAATAAGTATTGAAATTCAATGCAGTTTGAATGATGCGCCAAGCCTCGGTGCATGCAAGACAAATGAATGATGCAAACATGCAAGCATGAGGTATGCTAATTGAAACATGATCCCTAATCTAACCATCGAAAGCGGATAAATAAAAGGGACAAAGACGTGGGGTTGGAGGACATGCACACACGCACGCACACTTATTACAACATTACGCCCTCGCAAATGAGGGTCCGAATGAATAAGCTAAGCTACACTATGCTAAGCTAATTATTACAACATGACTAATTAACTATTCTAGCTAATTAATTACAACAATTAAAATAAATTAACTAACTATTCTAAGCTAGCTAAAATATTACAAACCAAATTACACTAATTAATTACAACACATGTAATGATTAGCTACAACTAACTAATAAAGTAATAAAAAATGGCCTCGCGGGCGAAGGAGACATGCATGCTCGGTTGCGTCCTCCCGAAAATCCATCGCCTTGCCACCGATTGCCTCTGTTTTCTTTCGCCTTGATCTCTGAACACTAAACCAGTTTCCAGACTAGCTTCGCTCCAAAACAGGAACACTTTTGCACAAAAATGGACTGGTGGCCGGTCGGCCACAGAAGGTGGCTGTCGGCCACCTTAACTGGCCGGTTGGCTAGTATAGGTGGCCAGTCCACCACTACTTTTCCAAACTTCTGTTTTTGCTGCAACAGAGAGCAGCAGAGGCAAATCAATGTATTTGCAAGGAAATCTGTGTACTACCACTCTCCTTATCATGTCTCAAGCTCAAAAGAGTATGGCACTTGGCTCTCAAGCCACCAACCAAGCATTTTCATGCATGATGGCCAAAGAACCAAGCTTGTACATGCTTAATGAATGCGCACATAAGACTCAAAGGGCCGCCACCCTATCATACATGATCAAGGGTGATGGTGACCAAGAAACATGACACGTTTAATCACTTTGAGTATGAAATATCCCACATTTCTTTTGTTTGGATTAACGTCCGATCCAAACACATGCAATACAACACACATGTTTATCTTGCTCAAGTTTTACTTGATTCAATTTTGTTTACTCATTTTAGCATTACCAAGCCATTCTTTAATTGGTTAAGTCCAATGTGAAAGTCCTCTAATTGGAAAGATTGCCTAAGCCACAAGTGCCTTGAGCATGAAAGAGGTCTCATGCTGTTGGCTAGTAGAAACCCTCAAGAGAGGATTAAAGCCATTAGGCATGAGAGCCTCAAGTTCACACTCAAGCCAACAACGGGCTCAAGACCACTTTCAAAGCAAATTGAAAAGTGAAGAAGAGTGGGAGGTGTTAGACTTTTCAGTGCTGAAATGGCATGAAAAATGATGCTAAAACATGCAAACAACTCATGTACAACATGTTAAGAGCCAAGAGTAACAAAGCTAGTGAAGAGCACTACACTAGAGGCATGCAATATCAAACTAAAATGACTAAACTAGCTCTGAACAGAGCTAAAACATGCCAAAATAGTGGCTAAAACATGCTGAAATTTTGGCACAAAAAGCAAGAAAATCATGTGTGCATGTTGGCTCGTAAGCAAGACACAAAGCACAACTCTCAAAGCAATGAAAGAGTGAAGTTGTGAGAGTGTCACAGAGAAATATGCACTGAAATCACATGCTAAATGATGCTACAACATGCAACCATCTCATGCAAAACATGTTAGAGGCCATAAAACACAAAGCTAGTGAAGACCATTTGCACTGTGGCTATACAAAGCACGAGTCATATGATCAAGACCACTCAAAACATAGTTAAATCATGGCAAATCAGTAGCTAAAATGTGCTGGAGTCAAGCTAACACAAGCTAGAATAACAGGCTAACTGATTAGGCATACTAGACTAGTAAGCATGATTGCACTACAAGTGCAAAGAACAAGCAACAAATGCTCCAACCAACCAAAAACAGAGTTGAGACATGTCAAAATAGAGCCTAAAACATGCTTGAAATAAGCTAACACAAACCACAAAAATGTGCTACCTTGTAATGCTAACTAGGCATGGAAGAGAGAGACAAAGAGGGGAGGCTAACCCCTCCATTTTTGGACCTCAAAACCAAGTTTTTACCACTGAAATTCCTCTGGAATTCAGTGGTTAAAGGGACAAAAAAAGGTGCTTCAAAAGGCTTTGAAAAGTAGCACAAAAGGCTTCATAGGCCAAAGAGCAAAAGAGGAGACAACCCCCTTAACTCAACAAGACTTAAACCATCATTTTAAAACCTTAAAAATAGAGTTTTTTATGGTTGAAAAACTAGGTCAAAACAGTGTAAAAAGATGGCTAAGTAATGGATTAAAACAAAGCTTAAAGAAGGTAAGCTTATACCTTTGAAGCACAACAGTAAAACATGTCTTCTTCTGAGCGCAAACCAACTTTAGAAGCTCCAAATAGGCCTCCAAGAACCTCAGCTCCAAGATGAAGGTATTTGGTTAAGGGTCTCTTTCCAAATGTGTAGAGAATTCCCACTTTCAAGCACAAAATATATAGAGAGAGAATTCTAGAGAGAGAGAAAATTTGCTCACAAAATTTCTGAACCCTCAAAATGGGGGAGAGACCTCCCATTATATAGAAAAACAAGCAAAATGCTTGCCTTCATCCCTCGATATACATGTATGGAGATGAGCATCAATGATCAACAACTGGCACAGTTGGCAAATAAATATCTGAAAAAGGAGAAAAATGGCCGTCGGCCATCATAAGTAGCCGATCGGCCACACATGTAGCCGATCGGCCATCAATGTGGCCGGTCGGCCACCACTGATGGCCGGCAGGCACAAGCCATGGCTGATGGACATTGGGGATGGCCGACAAGCCACCCTCTCCTCCAAATTCAAAGCAACAAGCTCTTGGTCCACAACCAAGCACAAAACAGACAAGTTGAGAGGCTCCAAGGCAAGGCGCTCAGCTGAGACCTTCGGGGACTCAAAACAACCACGAACGAGAATAATCATCGGCTGTTTAAACGATGACGTCCAAGTCTTGAGGACGGTCAAAAATAGGATGTCTATAGTCGGCAAGATAATCTACTGAGTCACTCGTGCGCATAGGTACAAAGTGCGCTAACTTAGTCAACAGATCAACTACCACCTATATGGCATCATTACCCCGTTGAGTCCTCGGAAGACCCATAACAAAATCCATCGTGATATGCTCTCACTTCCACTTAGCTATAGACAAGGATTGCAACAAACCCGCTGGCCTCTGATGCTCGGCCTTCACTTGTTGGCAAATAAGGCACCTCAACACAAACACGACAATATCCTTCTTCGTCCCCTTCCACCAGAACTAGCAACTAAAGTCGTGATACATTTTTGTGCCTTCTGGGTGCACTGCTAGGTGTGAATGGTAAAACTCTCAGAGCACCTCCTCTTGGCAAGACTCGGGCATGAAAAGGCGGTCAAGATATCTAACACTCGAGTCAAAATACATGTTCAAGCCCTTCTTTACCTTTCCACTAGATATCTTCTCCCGGAGGGTTTTTACCTCGTGGTCACCCCTTTGTGCTTCTATAACTTTACTCACCAGTGTAGGTTGTGCAACTACTGTAAACAAGGTTGTCGACTCAATAGACTCACCAAGACGCAAGTCGAACTCGCCAATAGCCCCCAACCTCTCCCATTCCCAGATGGCAATACTCGCTACACTACTAAAGGACTTTCTACTCAAGGCAACGACCACTACATTGGCCTTCCTTGGATGATAGTGCTACTCAAAATCATAGTCCTCCATGATCTCCATCTATCTTCTTTGCCTCAAATTCAAATCTTTCTGTGAAAATAGACACTTCAAACTCTTACGATTGGAAAAGACCTCAAATCTCTCACCATACAAGTAATACCTCTAAATCTTCAAGGCAAAGATCACCGTTGCTAGCTCTAAATCATGAGTGTGATAGTTTTTCTCGTGTGTTTTCAACTAACATGAGCCATAAGCTATGACCTTCCTCTCTTGCATCAAGACACAACCTAAACCTTCCCGAGATGTGTCACAATACGCTGAATAGCCGAAACCTCTCTCTGACATAATCAATACTGGAGCAATGGTAAGTCTAACCTTAACCTCTTGGAATGACTTCTCACAAGTCTCATTCCGCACAAACTTAACTCCTTTCCTCGTAAGCCTAGTCAATGGTGAGGCTAACCTAGAAAAATCCTTCACAAATCGACGGTAATACCCGACCAATCCCAAGAAACTATGAATCTCAAAGGCATTCTTAGGTTATTCCCAATCTTGTACTGCTTCTATCTTAGAAGAGTCTATAGTCACTCCCTCCCCAGACACCACATGACCTAAGAACTTCACTTCTTTCAACTAGAATTCACATTTTCTGAACTTAGAGTACAACTTGTGGGCTCTAAGAAACTCAAGTACAACTCGCAAGTGTTCCATATGCTCCCTCTCAAAGGGTGAGTAGATCAAGATGTCATCAACAAAGATGACCATAAAACGGTCCAGGCACCTGCGAAAGATCCGATTCATTAAGTCCATAAATAAAGCCAGTGCATTGGTTAGCCCAAAAGGCATTACTGCGTACGAAATGCCGTCTTTTGGATATCCTCTTCCTTCACTCTCAATTGGTGATAACCCGACCTTAGGTCTATCTTAGAAAAACAACAAGACCCCTTCAACTGGTCAAACAAATCGTCTATAAGAGGCATTGGGTACTTGTTCTTAACAGTTACCCGGTTCAACTTTCTGTAGTCAATACAAAGTTGCAATGTGCCATCCTTCTTCTTGGCAAAGAGAGCCGGTGATCCCCAAGATGATGTACTAGGGAAAATAAAATCCTTATCTAACATTTCTTGGAGTTGAATCTTCAACTCACTCAACTCGGCTGGTGCAAATCTATACGGTGCCATAGAAATCGGTGTTGTGCCAAGCACTAAACTACCCTTGGCAACTCAACTCGGACTGCATCACTCTCAACACCAAAAAATGTAGCAAGAAGGAGACTAAGTTCACCCCAACCACGTGGATCACACACTGGCAACAAAACTCTATCAACTCGATCCTTCAAGAAATAAAAACAGTCACAACTTGAGGTACATACAATAACCCTCTGACGATAACAATTTATAACATCCCGATACGATGACAACCAATCTATACCCAATATAACATCAAAGCCCAACATATCAATCAATGTAAATGCAAAAGGAAGTCGGCGATTGGCAACCTCTATCTCACAACCCGACACCCTTGGTCCAACATAGCCTCACCACCAACTAGTGACTCTACCCTAAGTGGAGATAACTGAGCCACTTCTAACCCTAATGTTGATGCAAATGCAAACGAAATAAATGAATGGGATGCACCCGTATCAATCAACACATTGGTAATAGAATTGCATAACAAAAAAGTACCTCTCACTACCGTAGGCACTGGTACTAAATCTGGCATGGTAACAACATATACATGTCCTGTAGGTCTCTACTCTACTTAGTCACCCCTCAGAGCTTAAGTCTGATGCACTGATTGAGTCGAAAAGGCTCCCTGATTGGCCCTTGAGGCCTGTACTGATTGGGTAGACTAATGACCCTATGTCTGTCTCGAACCAGACGCAGTAGACGTGCCATCCAGTTGAGGAAAAAACCTGTTCATATGCCCTGATTGCCCACATTGAAAATAGGTAGGTGGTTGCCCTCTCTCTTGACTCTGGCTCTGAGGACGAGCCGATGACGGTGTAGGCCATTGCCCTTCTCCTCTCTATGCAAGCTGGAGACTTGTGACCCAATGGGCCACACTTAAAACAAGTGATGCCTCCCTGATTACCACTCATTGAACTCGAACTCGGTACAAGGAATGTGGATCTAGACAGTGCTACCTGGGATTGCTGTGGATTAGAACCCCTTTGCCTCTTGCTGTCCCAATTCTCTCTCTGCACCTCCTGACTTTTCTACTTGAAGCGTCTCATTCTCTAATCCCCAGTTTGAATCACAGTCTTTAAGTGAGCTGCCGCCTCCACAAGACGACCATAATCCCTAATCATGGACGCGGTTATCTTGAAAAGGAGTGTGGCCCTCAACATCTTCTCAAACTCCAAGCAACAACGTTCCTCTGTCGTTACCAACTCCAGTGCAAACCTCAACAAGCTAGTGAAGGTAACCTCAGACTCAGCCATCGGTAACTGCTCTCTTAACTTTTCCCTAATAGTGGGAGGCAAGAACTTGTCCTGGAAGGCGTTGACAAAAGCCTCCCAAGTCACCCAAATGCGCCCACGCACAAACTTCCACCATTGATCCGCATATCCCTTCAGCTAGAAGGATACCAAGGTCACTCTCAGCCTGTCGTCCTCAATGCCAAATATCTAGAACATCGTCACCATCTGTTCTAGCCATTCATCCTCTTTCAGTGGCTCCTTAGGATCACCCAAAAACTCATCTGATTAGATTGAAAGAACTCACTCTTCAAGAATGATGGCCCTGCTTTAGTAACTTGGGCTTGGTCTTGATTCTCAGCCCTGAGAATCTCCATAGATTTCCACAAAGCTCCAACCATTTCACAGGCTAAAGCACCCATGGCCTACTGACCCACTGGTTCGGCCACATTAGCCTAACCAACCCATTCTTCTTAAGTCGAAATCTCATCTGGTAACGGTACTTCCTACCGTCTAGGCCTGCCACGTCTACCACCACATCTACGTCCACGTTCTGACATCCTAATGAAAGTAACACAAGAGATTAGCACATTTACAAATGTGCCAAAGCTAACTCACTCGTGTCCTAAGGCAATAGACAATACTAATTTGCTTCACATAAGCAAACAATCACATAAACACATACAAATTTCCTTTCTAGATAATGATCGTCCTGCGGCGTTGCCAAAGTTCCAGTTAGAAATAGTAGTGATCAAGTGCTCTTCTAACAGGACTTCTATAAACTCGTAGACCCAATCAACATCTTAGAAATTAAATCCCATAGCCATATAATCACACAAGCATGTTATTACATAGCATACCATATATATAGATATTTCTATCAAGTGAGATAAACCCATTGTGGTAAGAATCACTTCCCACATACCCAAAGTATTCAAACCCAGTATTCTTTGATACCAAGTTGTAACATCCCAAAAATATAACAATAGCTCATGACGTGTAACCCAATAAGAGAGCGAGTTTCCAAAATGAATATCCTTTCCATTCATATATGATTTGAATTATACATAACACATGCATTTACAAATTCACAAGCTCTAAACCTGAATCTATAGCACGTGTTACAACAAAAGATATGATATGAAAGTAAAATATATATTAAATGCCCTAAAGGCTTATAACTTTCCAAGACGATGCTTGGTTATACTACAAGAAATCGCACTTTTTCCGACTAAAAATTTAGTCGGCAAAAGTTATCAGCGACTAATTTTTCTGGTCACTTCTTTGGTCACCAATTGAGGGTCGGCAAAAGTAATTAGCGACTAAAAGTTTTGTTAGTTGGGAAAAAGTTGGATTTGCTGACTAAATTTTTGGTCGCTAAATATATCATTGCTATGACTAATCCATTTAGTAGGTAAAGCACTTTGCTATGACTAATTTTTCTGGTCACCACTTTGGTTGCATATTGCACTTGTAGTGCAAATCTTGCATACTAGCCTTGTATGCTTAATGTTTTAGCTCATCTTTCTAGCATGTGTTAGTCTAACTTCAGCATGCTTTTACCACTGATTTTGCATGCTTTAACTCTATGTTGAATGGTCTTGGCCATGTGAGACTTGTTATACATGGTTGTAGTGCAAAGGCCCTTGACTAGCTTTGAGTCTCAAGGCCCCTAGCATGCTTTGCTTGAGGTATTCACATGCCATAGCATCATTTTATATGTGATTTTAGAGCATATATCATTGCCACACTCTCACATATTCCACTCTTTCATTGCTTTTGAGAAGTGTGCTTTGTGCCTTGTTTGTGAGCCAACATGTGTGCATGTTTTTCTTGCCATCTATGCTTCCAGCTCAGCACATTTTGGCCATTGTTTTGGCATGTTTGAGGTCTGTCCATGATTGGTTTGGCCATTTGAGCATTGTATTGCATGGTCCTAGTGTTGTGTCCTTCACTAGCTTTGATGCTTTGGTCCCAAGCATGTTGTACATGAGTTGTTTGCATGTTAGAGTCTTGTTTTTCATGCCATATTAGCACTGAAATATCTACCATCTCCCTAATTTCTTCACTTTTGATTTGTTTTGGGAGTTGTTTGGCCTTGAGATTGTGTTTAATGCTTAGGATTGAGACTTGTGCTTAAATGACTTCAACCCTCTTTTGAGGGTTCCTCCTAGTCAAAGGCATGGTTTCTCCTATGCCTTAAACCATTCTCTTGGTTAACCTTCTCTCCTTTAGAGGACTTTCACATTGGACAAACTAACTAATGAATGGCTTGGTAATGTAAAATGTGTACACAAGAATTGAATCAAGTAAAATATGCCAAGATAAGCATGTTATGTTTGTATTGCATTGTGTTCAATTGGACGTTATATTGAACACAAGGGGAGATTGGTCCATTTCATACTCGAAGTGATGAAAATGAGCCAATTCCCTCTCTCTTCATTGCCTTTGATCTTCCATGATGAGGTAGTGGTCTAACAGTCTTGTTTGCCTTGCATTCATTGAATTTTGGCAAGTTGGATCCTTGGCCATCATGCATTGCATGCTTGATTGATGGTTTTGGATCCAATGGTACCTCTCCTTTGATGTTTAGAGATGATAAGGAGTGCTACAGTACATACATGACCATGGGAGACCCTCAATTTTCCTCTATTTTGTGCTCTATTGCAGTTTGGTGTTACAACACACCAGTGGCCGACACCCCTTCATTGTTGGCTGGCACCCTGGCATTGTTGGCCGGCAGAGGCATGCTTTTGGCCGGCAGATGGATGGAAGCCACCATTCCTGGCCAGCAGGCCACTAGTGCACTCCCCAACTTTGCTTTGGTAAGTTTCAACAACAAGTTCTTGAAGACACCCTGCAAACAGAGCCTCTAAAAAGCAAACCGGAAGGCGTTTCAGGGCGGCAATCGAGAGCATGCATTCTTCATTATTCAAGGCAGAGCTGAGACAGCCTAGCTTACATGTTTTATATGCTTTGTTGGTTTTGTAATTTGATTAATTACATTGTTAATTAGTTAAAGTCTTGTAATAATTAGTAAGTAGTTTGCTAGTTATTCAATTTGTTGTGTAATAATTAGTCTAATTAGTTTAATTAGATTAGTTGATTAGCTTAGCTTATTTATTCGGACCCTCCGTTGTGAGGGCGTGTTGTTGTAATAAGGGTGCGTGTGTGTGTGCATGTCTTCCAACCATACGTCTTTCTCCCTTTTATTTAACTGCTTACAATGGTTAGTTTTAGGGCACGTTCTGATTAGCATACCTTATGCTTGCATGTTTGCATCATTCATTTGTATTGCATGCACCGAGCTCGGCGCATCATTCAAACTGCATCGTATTTCAATACCTATTTGAATACCTTTATCAAATTGTTGCATTCATAGGCCATCTTAGATAGCCGAGCCTATTTAGTTGCATTATTGCATGTGTTGCATTAGGCATCTTAACATAGTTAGGATCATGCATGATTTCTAACTAGTTTTCTGTTTTGGCTCGGAGTACACTGTAAGTGTTTATGCTTTAGCATCCTTGCATGAGTATGAGTGTTGCCATGATAGTATGCTTACCATGAGGCTATTTTCCTAAGTGATTAACTGCATGAATGCCTGTGGGTGGAGGCTTGATTGCCTGAATTGGGACAACTCGATGAATGTGAGTTTTAAGCCCACTTTGCGAAGTGGCAAATCATCATGTTTTAAGCCCACTTGAGAGTGGCAAATCCACGCTTTAGCCTACTTGCGAGTAGCACTTTCAAACCATTTTTGAAAACAAACATGAGTTGTTTTGTTCCAATTCTTACGATTTGGTCTATACTTCTATGTTGTGCGCATCACGTAGTAAAGTTAGTCTAATAACTGGAATAAGAACACATGTGTTTATAAAACAACATATCATGCTTAGTAGAGGCCGATCTTTGATCAGGTGAGAGAGGGTGCTTATTTTAGGACCTTCCCCTCTCGTACCCAAGTTCCCGAGCTGAGGCAACTTTGGTGATGATGAACATGTGGCCTTTGGCACGAGTCAGGGTTTCCTAAATTTCTCAAAAATAAAATATTTAGGTGGCAACTCTGTAATCTGGGAAAGTAGTCCATGTTTGGCGCTTTTTGATTCAAAATCGATTTTCCAAAATCGATTGCCAGATTTGGACTCTTTGGTGTTTATCAGTCTCACATTGCACTTCGTGAGATTAGATTCAGAACCATGACGGGAGACCAAACTGTAGTAGCTAGAACCTAATTCGTGCCCTCTCCGAAAGGGGAGCGCGCAGGGGAAGTTCGGGCAGTCTACAGTTACCAATTGTCACATTCTACGACCAAAAAAATTGGTTGCCAATTATCACATTCTACGACCAAAAAGTTTGGTCGCCAATTGTCACATTCCATGACCAAAATATTTTGTCACCAAAAGGAATGTTTACGCCAACATCCAACAAAATAAACTTGTAATTCATAATAATCGATCCAATCCATTCAATACAATCTGTAGTTTGCAATAATCATTCAAACCAACAATTCACCTAAATTATGAACATTCAACAAAATATATAAATTATCCAATCCTGAGCCTGTTTAATTAAAGTCAGCAACTATTTTAAGTTTTCATCCACAAGTAATTCCAAACTAAATATTTCTTCAATTAAAAATTCGCTTATAATCTATATAATCATCCAATTCACATCCATCTAGCATTAAAATTTAAAACATAAAAAATACTTGTTATTATGTTTTAAAGTTTTATCCATGCTCATCAATAAAAAAATATAACTAGTAGTCTACCAAATATTTTCCATACACTCATCAAATTCACTTTACAATTGCCAAGGCACACACACAGTCAATATGTATGCAGATACGTGTAGAGTTGTAAATAAACAAACTATTCAAACTAGACTGGTATCCAGCTTAATGAAACCTTATTCAACAAGTATTACTCTAACTGAGCTTCTTGTATCTCAAAATTCTTGTTGTATTATGCTAGCTGAACTTCTCGTATCTGCACGGAGCCAAAACTCTCTGTATAAGAGTATTAATCTCTTGGAAATCAAAAATGAAAGTTTAAAATTTTGGATATCAAAAATTCTAAAGTTGATGTCCAAAGAAAAATTCCTTTCTTTTCTTCTTTAATAAGAACAAAATTCAAAGATAAAGTATAGAAGAACCAACAGAAATTTGTATCTTCAATTTTAACATTAAAATCAACTTAAATGGCAACATGACAAAAGGGCAATGAATAAAAGTTGTTGGATGATCTGGTATTTGGGATGGATAGTGAGTTCAAGTATCAATAAACAGTTTGGAGTTTGATCCAAGGAAGTCCAAGCCATGGTAAATTGTTATTAGATGTAATTGGTCATAAATGAAGCATCAGTTATTTGCTTAACAAGAAAAAATTAATGACCCCAAAATATAGTCAAGGGCAATATTTTCTGAATGAGCTGCATAATAATTATGTTTCTCTATTTTGGAATGCACAAGAGAAGAGGTTGTATGATTGGGCTTATAAGTAGAAAAGGGAATAAAAGTGTGTTTTTAAAGATAATCTGGATATTGGCATGTACTTGAGTAATCCCACTAGTCAATAAATATGTGTGAACTTAAGATTAAGTTTATTAACCTAAAAAAGAGTGCTTAGTCAGCACTTAGGGAAGAAATGCCTTCAGGATCCAGTTAGATAGCCTTACAAGATACCAAAGGAGTTCATTAAAGCCAAATAAATTGCACAAGCAAGCATTGTTCTTTAGTATTATATGCAAAAACTTTCATGGTAGCAGTATGGTAAATTGAGGCCTAGAATGGGAGTTGTAAGCTCACCTTTTTTCTGAATTTTTCTGTTGGTTGTATCAACATCAACGTAAAATCCAGCTTCATGAATCTGGTCCTTTACCTATTAAAAATTAAATACAAGAAGACATACAAACCACTTAGCTTCGGGAATGTGCAAATGGGAAGAGGCAAAGAACAGTTGTTTATGTAAATGATAGATATGAAAATCCTTGAGACATTGTTAGCTGTTAATACCCCAAATTCAAAATTATCATCTGTTCATTAGAATGACTCAACAGAACAATGGCTTAACACTATTAATATATTATAGTGTAATTTTACATGAGCTTTATTCAAATTTCTAATTGTAAGAAACAATATCCTATATCTTCGATAACAAATGAAATCAAAAGATTTTTCCCTACAAGAATCCTTCAAGATGCAGATCAATACAAAAATATGTATAACATTGATCTGCATCTTGGAGGATTCTTGTAAGGAAAAATCTTTTGATTTCATTTGTTATCGAAGATATAGGATATTGTTTCTTACAATTAGAAATTTGTTATACATATTTTTGTATAAAAAGGCAATTCAACAAATAGAAAAAGCACATGTAGTCCATAAATAAAAATAAGTTAAAGTAATGGATGTGATAACAGACTCTAAACAATTTCCTAACCAAGTGCAAGTCCAAGTATAATGAGAAGTAAAAGGCACAATTTTTTATTCAAGACCTGGGAATTAGGACACAAAACACTGAAAACTAGAAACAGCACAACCAACATTGCTTGTACCACATACATCTACGCATCAAGCCAAAATTCACAAGAAACAAGAAAGAACAATGAAAGCACATAAAGAAAAATATCCTGTAGAGCATATGGTTCCGATTTCTCTGAAACAAGGCAAACAATTGCTTGATGTGGACTAAGCCAGAAAACCCATTTGCCCTTATAGTGCTGCAAAAGTATAGCAAGCATACGTTTAACGGAACCTAGAATGGCATTGTGTATCATAACAGGTCTTTCCTTCTTAGTTTCATCCTCCGCTGAGTACGCTAAGTTGAAATGAGAAGGAAGTTGGAAATCCAGCAGCAATAATTATCAATTAAATGTTTTCCTATGGTGTACTTTTTCAGCAAGAACATAACAATGTATGGAAAAATAGGTGTAGATACAAACTCACAAGAGAAAGAGGCTACAAGATCTTGAGTCTCTTGACTCTAATTGAACCCACAAAGGTATCGATTTCCATAAAAATCAAGCACTATTACTGCAATACAAAACATATATATATATACATAAACCCTAAAACCATTGTAAAATCCCAAATCAATGACATTGAACAACACAGTCACACAAAATCAACTCACATGTCGTTGATGTAGATGTGGCCTAGAAGATGAATCGAGTAGGGCCATTCGTCCTGGAATATAATCCCCTGCGTTGAAACCTAGAGCGAGAGAGAGAGAGAGAGAGAGAGAGAGAGAGTAAGTTAGGGTTTGATAAGAAGAGAGATCAATAATGGAATAGAATGAGGGGTAGTGTGCGTCCCTGGAGGATGAGGTCGTCGCAGATATCAGAGATCTTTTCGTAGGATTTGGAAGCCATTGCGTCACTGTGGTTTGTGATGAGGTGAGGTGAGGTGGTGAAGGAGAAACAGTGTGAGAGATTTGAACACATTGTTGCGTGTAAACAGAGAACAGGGGTGGGCACTAATAAGTGATTTCCCTCTAAAAGAATTTAACCTTTAGCGACTAATTTCGTTTTCTATCTCAAAATCTTAAAATATAACAACTAAATTTTTTGGTAGCCAAATCTCAATCAACGACAACTAATATATTAGTCGCCAAAAGTACTAATTTGGCGATTAATTTTTTTTGGTCGGAAAAAATAAATATACAATGACTAATAAAATAAACAAAAGATTTATTTTGTTAATATGTCTCAGAGGCCTTGTATTTTGTTAATATGTCTCACAGCTCTATGGACATTGTATTTTGATATTTGCTTCCGCTAGCCCCTTATTTTGTTAATATGTCTTAGAGGCTTTTGGTAATCTTAGGATTACTAGTCAGTTATGATGTTGAACCTATAGGGGCGAGTTTGGGTTGTGACAGATGCCATACAAAGTTCAAGCAAAGGTGGTTTTGAAGCAATCTCCATACCCCTGGGTATTTAAACTAGACTTTAGTCTGGAAAATTTCAAACCTTTGCGCTCTTAGCTTTTCCATTCGAACTTTAATTTTCACTTTCTCTGTTGGCCTCCTAGGAACTCACTACAAACACATTTAGGTGGCTATACCAGATCGTTAGATGCCGTTTGGGCACGGCTAACACCAAAGGACTTGCGCCTTTAGAGGATTTAAAGTCTCATATACTCAAAGCAATTATGATGAAAAATATATTGGATCTGTCTAGTGGACAACCTCAATCATCTCCCCTATCTCAATACCATTCACATAATGTTTCAATCTTTGTCCATTGATCTTGAAGGTCATACCATCTTGTGGATTTTTAATCTCAATCACCCCATGTGGAAATAATTCGATAACTTCATACGGGCCATCCCACCGAGACTGGAGTTTACCTGGAAACAACCGCAATTTGGCATTGAACAACCACACTTTTTAGTGAGGCTCGAAGGACTTACGAGAAATATGTTTATCATGAAATACCTTAGTCCTAGCCATGTAAATTTTGGAGCTTGCATATGCATCATTGCGGAGTTTCTCTAACTCATTGAGTTGGAGTTTTCGATGATCTTTGGCTTTGGCCATGGCCATATCAAAATTGACTTCTTAATGGCCCATAAAGCTCAGTGTCCTAACTCAACAGAGAGATGAAACGCTTTCCCGAACACAATCCGATATGGAGACATCCCGATGGGTGTCTTATATATTGTGCGATAGGCCTAAAGTGCATCAACCAACCTAGTGGACCTATCTCTCTTATCGGGCCTCATAGTTTTCTTGAGGATGTGTTTTACTTTCCTATTAGAAACCTCTACTTGACCACTAGTCTGGGGGTGATAAGGAGTGCTAACTTTGTGAGTGATCATGCATTTATGCACCAATGCCTCGAAGAATCGATTGCAAAAATGCTTACTACTATCACTAATTATGGCACGTGGGAACCCAAAACGACAGAAAATGGTTTCATAGAGGAATTTAACCACAACTTTGTGATCATTCATTCTGGTGGCCACTGCCACAATCCACTTGGAGACATAGTTTGCGACCACCAAAATGTATTCAAAGCCAAAAGATGGTGGAAATGGACCCATCAAGTTGATGCTCCAAACATAAAAAATCTCAACAATCAAAATAGGGTTCATCAACATCATATCTCATTGTCACATAGAGACCATTTGCTGACAACACACACAAGCTCTACAGAAGTTATAGGCATCTTCGAAGATAGAGGGCTAGCAGAACCCACATTGTAAAACCTTGGCGGCCGTTTTCTGCCCACTGAAATGGCTGCCACATGCATGGGAGTGACAAAAGGTGAGAATGCTATGAGTTTCACTCTTAGGCACACAAAGAAAAATCACTTGATCCGGACAATACTTGAACAATTTCAGGTCTTTCTAGAAATAGTGCTTGACTTGTGAGAAAAATCAGTCTTTGTCTTGCTTAGACCAAGTTTTAGGAATTTGCCCAACTGCCAAGTAATTCACTATGTGAGCAAACCACGGGGGGATCACTTGTGACACCGCAAAAAGTTGCTCGTCCGGAAATGAGTCGTGTAAGGCTAAGGGATCACTCGTGTGCTCAATAAGGATTTGGGATTGATGATTCGCAACAATATTCTCGGATCCCTTCTCGTCTCAGATTTCTAGGTCAATCTCCTGAAGAAGTAGAATCCACCTAATTAACCTAGGCTTGGTTTCTTTTTAGACAATAAGTACTGCAAAGCGGCGTGGTCAATGAACACAATGACTTTAGACCCTAGGAGGTAGGACCAGAACTTATTGAGTGCAAAGAAAATAGCTAGCAACTCTTTCTCAGTGGTAGTGCAGTTTAGTTGAGCATCAGAAAGAGTACGAGTAGCATAGTATAGAACATAGGGTACTTTATTCACCCTTTGGCCCAAGACGACGTCGAGGGCATCCTCAGGTGCATCGCACATAATCTTGAAAGGAAAGGACAAATCAGGGGATTGCATGATGGGGGTAGTAGAAAGTGTAGCTCGAAGTGTTTCAAATGCCACCTTACATGCTTGGTCAAAGACAAACGGGGCATCCTTGGCTAACAGAGTGCACAACGGGTGTGAGATCTTACTAAAGTCTTTGATAAATTGGCGGAAAAAACTTGCGTGCCCTAAAAATGAGCACACTTGGCACACAGAAGTAAATGGGGGCAAGCTAGAGATCAAGTCAACCTTAGCCTTATCGACCTCTATCCCACTGGGAGACACAATGTGTCCCAACACAATACCCCCCCAAGCCATAAAATGGCTCTTCTCCAAACTCAAAACAAGGTTTGTCTCTGCACAACGAGTAAGGACTTTAGTTAAGTTCTAGAGACATTCCTCTAAAGATGGCCCAAACACAGAGAAGTCATCCACAAAGACCTCTAAGAATTTCTCCACCATGTCAGAGAAGATAGCCATCATGCACCGTTGAAAGGTTACTAGTGTATTGCAAAGCCCAAAGGGCATTTGGCGATAGGTGGAAGTGCCAAAAGGACATGTGAATGTGGTCTTTTCCTGGTCATCAGGATATACAAGAACTTGATTGTATCCATAATAGCCATCAAGGAAACAATAGTTGCTCTACCCTACTAACCGCTCTAGGATCTGATCAATAAAAGGTAAGGGAAAGTGATCCTTCCTAGTCATGAAATTGAGCCTATGATAATCAATGCACACTCGCCACTCGGTGGTGGTTCGTGTGGGGACTAACTCTCCTTGCTCATTCTCCACAACAGTGATGCCTGATTGCTTGGGCACCACTTATGTGGTGCTTACCCACTTGCCATCGGAGATGGGGTATAATACCTATATCCAATAACTTCAAAACCTCTTTTTTTTTTATTGCCTCTTTGATGTTAGGATTGAGCCTTTGTTGCATTTCACGAGAAGGTTTGGCATCCTCCTCTAAATGTATATGATGTGTGCACACAGAGGGATCTATCCCTCTTAAATCTGCCACCCACCACCCTATAGCACTTTGATATGCCACAAGAACACTCATTAATTGACTCTCCTGCTCTACAATTAAGTTAGATGCAATGATGATTGGTAAAGTATCTTGATGCCCCAAAAAAGCATACTTGAGTATGGCCAGGAGTGGCTTCGACTCAAGTGTAGGTGGTGTGAATAAGGATGGTATGGAAGACTCTCTAAACAGAAAAGGAAGGAACTCAAACCGGGCATTGCACAGAGGAAAATCCAGTGTAGAAGAACCAGTATGACAATTTATACATGCATTTGTCGTAGCCAAGAAAGGTCGGCCTAAGATCACTGGGATTTATTTTCTAAAGTTGGCTACCAATTCCATATTTAAAACCACAAAATCAATAGGAAATAAAACCTATCAACCTTTACTATCACATCCTCAATCATGCCACATGGCATTTTGAGGGTCCAGTCAGCCAGCTGGACTGTGACAGTGGTGGGCTTCAACTTGCCAAGTCCGAATTCTTGGTACACAGAGTACGCCAAAAAATTGACACTAGCTCATAAATCTAACAAGGCCCTATCAATGAAATGATCCCCTATAATGCAGGCAATGGTTGGGGCACCTAGGTCTGTAAGCTTAGAGGGTGTGTCACTTAATAAGATGGAGCTTACTTGCATCATGAGTATGACCTTTTGGGACACGTGTGTCCTAGAATTATGCTTTTGTGACAAAGGTCATTCAAAAATTTGGTATAGGAGGGTACTTGCCTAATCACCTCCAATAGGGGGAGTTTGATTTTAACTTGTTTAAAAACCTCCATCATCACTTCTATGGATGCCGCCTTCTTATTAAAAGGAGACGGTGTATCAAGGCATTGGGGAAGGGCGCCTTAGGCACATATGGTGCCTTAGACTCACGTGAAGTACTAGGGACTAAGTCATCCCCCTTATGTGTTTCTCCTTCACCCTTGCTCTCGTTAGGTTTACCACCGTGGCCACCATTCTTAGATCTAGTTGCATAAGACACAACTGGCCGAGGCTTTAACTCATTTTCACTTCTCAAAGTAATCACCACTTTCACCTGTTCCTGGTGCTTTCCATTACTACTCGACCCCTTTGCCCCCATATTGACCCTTAGGGTTGGCCACAGTCTGATTCGATAATTTTCCCTCATCTCTCCTATTCATGTTATTAGCCATTTGACCTAATTGGGCCTCTAGCTTGGCAATGGAGTGAGTATGGGAGTGAACTACTGGTGTTAACCCCTTAAGCTCTGAAAGAACTTCCAACACCTGAGTCTCAAAGGCTGAGTTGCCTTGAGGAACATGTGGGGGGTTGTGGTTGCCAGTAAGGTTATAGTGGGCAGTAGGAAGATTGATTGGCAAAATTATTAAAATTCTGCCTTGGTGGTGGAGGATTGTGAGAATAGCCTTGTGGAGGATTGTAAGAAGTGCCTTGTGAAGGAGGTCTCCATGTAAAATTAGAGTGATTTCTCTATCCTGGGTTGTATGTGTTTGAATATGGGTCATTACTCGGTTTGGAGAATCCTTAAGCCGCATTTATATGCTCTTGGATTAATTCTGAAAATTGTGATATCGAAGGGCACTCACTTAAGTCATGTGCAGGGCTCGCACAAATAACACATGCCTCGTGAAATTAAGGTTGAACTTGTTGTGTAGGGGGCAAGTCCTGAAGTTGATAGTTGGTCCATTTTGTGGGACAATGCTTCTATTTGTTGGGCTAACTCCAGATTTTGCCCTATCTCATAAATGCCCCATCTTTTTGGGGCTCTAACTACAGGTAGCCAAATTAGCTGGGCTGCTAAGGCATGGTGAAGGGAATTATCACTTAGGTTCTCAAATAATTTATGTGCCTCGGTGTCATTTTTTGACATGAATGTCCCACCACAAGAAGAATCCACCATTTGGCGGTGAGGCTTAGTTAAGCCATAGTAAAAAGTCAGAACAAGTTGCCAATCAGGCACTTGGTGGTGGGGACACTATTAGAGAAGGTCACAAAGTCTTTCCGATGTTTAATGAAATTGCTCTCCATCAATTTGAGTAAAATTGGTAATGGCTCGCCTGAGTTGGTTGGTCTTACCAATGGGAAAGTACTTCTCCAAAAACTTCTGCTATAATTGGTCCTATGCTGTGAAAGAATTAGCAAGGAAGGCATTCAGCCAGTGTTTGGCTTTGTCCTTTAGTGAAAATGGGAACAGTCGCAACATTAAGGCCTCATTGGTTAAATTCTAGATCTTCACTGTAGAACAAATTTCTAAAAATTCATGCAGAAGTTTGTAAGGGTCATCATGAGCTAGTCCATGGAATGATGGGAGCATTTGAATGGTGCTGGACATAATCTCATAATGAGCAGCGGTGGTGTTGGGTAATTGAATGCATGATGGTGATATATATACAGCGGGTGTGAAGTAATCCTTAAGGGTCCTGTTGGGTCCATTCGGGAAATTTGAGTTCGCCATCTCTAATGGTTCTGAGTATGCATATAGATATTCAAGCCTAGGAACACAAGAAGAAGCTCTAAGGTTCCTAATAGTCCTTTCTAGTTCATGATCTAAACTCCACAGTTCAGTGCGACAAGAACAACGCTCTTGCACACACACACACAAACACACACACACATACTAAGTTCCGACTCTTGTGCACTAAGTTATGAAAGCAAAATACCAAAGGAGAAAATACTCACAGCGGTTTAACGAAAATGCTTTACTTGTTTTGCGGGTGCTTGATGTGTAGACCGTTGTTTCCAATCTCCACTTGAGCTCTATATGTTTAGTACTTTGGTGCTTTGCTTGCGAGTATTTGCATTTTTTAAATTTTTTTTATTTTATTTCTTTTTATACACTTTGGTACTGCGGTTTGTTTTTAAAGCTTAGTTGCGCTCCACTCGCACTTCGATGTTAGCTCCACTTTCAAAAAATTTGCACACGTAGCAACACGAAAGCATAAAATCCTAAACTAAAATACAAAAGCATAAAATCCTAAACTAAAAATTAAAATAAGAATATAACTTTAAATTAATTAATTTTGCTAGAAGTCTCCGGCAACAGTGCCAAAATTTGGTGGGTCGTTTTACACAACAAAAATAAACACTAAACTGTACCAAATTCCTTAGAATAATAGTAAGTCCATGTATAGATCCACAGGGACAAATTTGAAATTAAACTAATTTAATTGTTAAATTCTTAAATTAATTTTGATCAAAGAGATGATTGTTCACAAACTAATAATAATTAAAATACTAAGAGATTAAACTAGCAATTAAAAGTAAAATTAGAATTATTGATTTTAGGAAAAACCTAAGGTAATGAATTCACTACTAATTACATAAATAAGGTCTCAATTTGAAAATATATTATGTTACGGTTCGAACCAAATAATACCTGACAACTACAAGTTCGAAGCATTGATCAAGAGAGTTATCACGTTCAATGTATAGGAACGAACCATCTCAAGTAGCACATCGTTCGCTTTAAACTAGGGCAGCAAAATGACTCGTCCTTCATAGTATGGCTCGTTTCATACCTTAAATATAAAAGAATAGAAAACCATTGCATGGAAAGCATTCAACAATCACAAAAAGAAGAATACTTGAAGAAATAATGGAAAATATATTTAAACACTTATTGAATACCATACAACTTGTTCAAACCATTAGCTATGGTTTCATCAAAACCCTAGAAATAGAAGCCTAGCCACTCATGGAGGAGTGAAAAGAGGCAGAAGAAGAAGAAACCCCCATGGAAGATGTTCTTGAAGCTTGAGAACCCTCATTTCCAAACCCTAGCCCCTTTTTTCTTTTGGAATTTTCAAAACCCTATAGCAACCTTTTTTCTTCTTTTTATTCTCAATAGAAAAAACTTGAAATTTTGCGTAAGTGCCCCTAGGTTGGCTGCTCGAGCGCTCACAATTTCCGCTTAAGCGGTGGTGGGCCACACGTGCGGTGCAGTTTGGCCGCATGTGCGGTGAGGTAGCAAGTCGAGCATTTTCACTTCTTGCACGGAGAATATGTTTTTGTGCCACTTTTCGCTTGAATTAATGTGTTTCCTGCCAAATCTGTAAGAGTGCACAAAACACATCATCTTTGCCAAATAGACAAAATTCAAAGACTATAAATGTACTTTAAGCAAACTCAATGTGGCATATTTCGGCCTACATCACCCCTCTTCGGAATAATCAACACTGGAGCAGTGGTAAGTCTAGCTTTAAACTCTTGAAATGACTTCTCATAAGTCTCATTCCACACAAACTTAATTCCTTTCCTCGTCAGTCTAGTCAATGGTGAGACTAATCTAGAGAAATCCTTCACAAAACGACAGTAATACCCAGTTAATCCCAGGAAACTCCGAATTTCAAAGGCATTCTTAGGTTTTTCCCAATCTTGCACTACTTCAATCTTAAAGGAATCTACAATCACTCCTTCCCTGAATACCAAATGGCCTAAGAATTTCACCTCTTTTAACCAGAACTTACACTTCCGGAACTTAGCATACAACTTGTAGGCTCTAAGAAACTCAAGTACAACCTACAAGTGTTCCTCGTGTTCCTCTTCAGAGGGTGAGTAGATCAAAATGTCATCCACAAATACAACTACGAAACAGTCTAGGAACTCACGAAAGATCTTGTTCATCAAATCCATAAACAAGGCTAGTGCGTTGGTTAACCCAAAAGGCATCACTAGGAATTCATAATGGCCATACCGCATACGGAATGTCGTCTTCTGGATATCCTCCTCTTTCACTCTCAATTGGTGACAACCCGATCTCAAGTGTATCTTAGAGAAACAATAAGAACCTTTCAACTGATCAAATAAGTCATCTATACGAGGCAATCGGTACTTGTTCTTAATAGTTACCCGGTTCAACTTCCGGTAATCAATACAAAGTCGCAATGTGACATCCTTCGTTTTGGCAAAAAGAGCCGGTACTCTCCAAGGTGAAGTACTAGGGTGAATAAAGCCTTTATCTAGCAATTCTTGGAGTTAAATCTTCAACTCACTCAACTTGGCGGGTGCAAATCTATACGGTGCCATGCCAAGCACTAAGTCAATAGAGAACTCAATCTCATGGTGAATTGGTAAACAAGTGAGATCCTCAGGAAAGACGTCCGGGTATTCACAAACTACCTTTAGCAACTCAACTTGGACCACATCGCTCTCAACCCTTAATAATGTAGCAAGAAGGAGACTGAGCTCGCCCCAAGCACGCGGATCACACACTAGAAACAAAGCCCTATTAACCCGATCCGTTAGGAAATAAAAACAGTCACCATTCGAGGCGCATACTATAACTTTCTGACAGTAACAGTCTATAATGGCCCGATGGGATAAAAACCAACCCATGCCTAAAATAACATCAAAACTCAACATATTAATCAACATAAAGACAAAAAGAAGCCGGCAACCGGCAACCTCTATCTCACAATACCGACACCCCTAGTCCAACATAACCTCACCACTAACAGGTGACTTTACCTTGAGTGAAGATGCTAACCGAGTCACTTCTAAGCCTAATATTGATGTGAATGCAGAAGAAATAAAAGAATGGGATGCATCGATATCAACCAACACATTGGCAATAGAATTACACAACAAGAAGTTATCTCTCACTACCGAAGTTGCTGGCGGCAAATCTGGTGTGGTAACAACATACACACGCCTTATAGGTTTCTACTCCACCTGCTCACCCCTCGGAGCATGACTTTGATACACTGACCGAGCAGAAGAGGTTCCGTGATTGGCCCTCGAGGCCTGACATTAGATGCACCAAATGTTCCACCTGCCTAAGGACAAAACATACTCAAGTGCCTTGATTGCCCACACTGATAATAGGTAGGTGGATGCCTTCTTCCCTAACGCTGGCTCTGAGAACAAGCTGAAAACAGTGCATATTGCTGCGCTCGTCTCTTCTGCGCGAAAACTATAGACTTGTGGCCTAGCTAACCACACTTAAAGTAATTTATCTCTCCCTGACCACCTCTCCCAGAACCATAACTCGGTACTGGGCAAAAAGACCTAGACTGTGCTCCCTGGGATCACTATGGAGTGGAACCCCTCTACCTCTTACATCCCAAGTCTCCCCCGAAACCTCCTGATTTCTCTACTTAGAGTCCCTCATCCGCTCCTCCTCAATCTGAATCGCGGTCTCTAAGTGAACTTTCCCCTCCATAAGACAACCGTAATCCCGAATCATGGATGCGACCACCTTGAATAGGAGTCTGGTCCTCAATCTCTTCTCAAACTCCAAACAATGGCGTTCCTCTATTGCTAGTAGCTTAGGTGCAAACCTCGACAGACTAGTGAAGGTAGCCTCAAACTCGGTAGTGGTGTGTTTAGCTGCTTGAGCTTCAAGAATTGCTCTATCAACTTCTCCCTAACAATGGGAGGTAAAAACTTGTCCTAAAAAGCATTGACAAAAACCTCCCAAGTCACCTCAATGCGCCCCTGCACAAACTTTCACCACTGACCCGCATCTCCCTTAAGTTGGCAGGATGCTAATGTCACTCTGAGCCCATCGTCCTTGATGCCAAGCATTTTGAATGTCTTCATCATCTGCTCCAACCACTCATCTACCTTCAGTGGCTCCTTCGGATCTCTCACAAATCCGAATTCGACCGGAAGAACTCCCTCTTCAAAAAGGATGGCTCTATCTTAACAACATGGGCCTGGACTTGATTCTCAGCTCTGAGAATGTCTATGGATTCCCGCAAAGCTCCTGCCATTTCATTAGCCAAAGCACCCATGGCCTGCTGACCAACTAGTTCGGCTACATTGGCCTGAGCAACCCCCTCTTCCTGTGCCGGAATGTCATCTGATAACGGCACCTCCTGCCATCGCGGCCTGCCACGTCTACCACCATCACGTCCATGTCCATGTCCACGTCATGACATCCTAATGAAGGTAATACAAGAGATTGTGATGAAGCTAACTCACTTGCTTCCTAATGCGGTGGACAACAATTAATTCACTCCACATAAGTACATAGTCATATAAACACATACGAATTTCATTTATAGATAATGAGCGCCCTGCGATGTTACCAAAGTTCCAGTTAGAAATAGCGCTAATCAAGTGCTCTTGTAACAGGACTTCTAGAAACTCATAGACCCAATCAATAACTTAGAAACTAAATTCCATACCTCTTTAGTCACATAAGCATGTTATCACATAGCATACCAGGTTTATTCCTAATATCATCTAGCAAGGGAACCCATTGTGGTAATAACCATTTCCCACGATCCCAAAGTACTCAAACCCAGTAGCTCTAATACCAAGATGTAACACCTCGAAATAAAAACAATAAACTGAGAGTAATGATTAATTAAATAACATCATAATCTGAGAATAAAGTCCTTCAATTTATATACTTTTGGGGTACAAAAGAGTAACACATGCATTTATACATTCAAAAGCCCTAACGCTGAATCTATAGCATGTGTTATATACAAAAAAATATGAAATAAAAGTTCAACGGACATAGAGTAATGCCCTGTTGGCAACAACTTTCCAAGATTGTGCTTGATTACATCAAAAGTGAGTTTAAACTCAATACAAATAAAGCTCTAGGCTTGTACAAGATAAATACAACAATAACAAAAATAGAAGCTCTTGGCTCTAAGTTCTCCCAAGCTATTGCCTTGGTGGAGGCAAATTATCTGCACCTGAAAATGATTTTCCCACATAGGGTGAGCCAAAGCCTAATAAAAATACTCTAATGCAATGTATGAATCTTAACAGAGTTATATGGTGAATGCATATGCAATGCTCATGCCACAAACGTTTTATACCCCTTTCTAAAAACCATGTAATGCCAGGTTATATCATAATTCATGAATTCACTTCTTTTACAATATAAAATAGGGTAGTGAATATGACACTGGGAATCTCTAGGACGCATCTACAAGTAGGTTACAAACACTATCAATTGCCATTTTTACCAGTACTAACCGAAAGGCCCGACACCTATTCGCATGGTTTTTCTGGACTTTCACCAAGGACACACAGGAAAATATAATACCACAACTACATTCCTACCAGATTCACCAAGGTATTCACCCATTTTTCTCAAAACAATAACCATTTTTAATGTGTCAAATATGTTACAATGCTTAATGCAATGGATGCAAAATTTGTCTCAATTTACCCAATTCTCATGCAATTTCTACAACAATCATAACTATCCTTCACCAATAGTCCAAAATAGATATCTCTAAATAGATAATTAAATTTCAACACATATATACTTTCCAACATTTCCAATTAGGAGTGATAATTCATATCCAACTCCACCACCATCATCATCGTTGTTCCAATGCTATAAAACCAACATCAATTCCATTTTTCTCTTTACAAATCAAATTTTTGCAATTTAGGGAAAAAATTCCATTTCTTAAAAAATCAATCTCTATGGATAAAATCCACCATTTGTCGTACTCAACCATTTTTACAAAGCCACAATCATATACAGGAATCCATTTCGAAAACCCCCTTTTGATTTTAAAACCAAAACCCTAGATTTTATGCAAAAATCCCCAAATCACAATATCCTTTTTAAAAGACAAATAACAAAGTTAAAAATCATAAAATGAGTCAAACTAATCCCTACCTCAAGAAGAATATCCATAAAAAAAGATGAGTAGAACTCGATGAAGCTGAAAACACGAACTTCTCTAATTAAAACGAAGCCCTCGACGTGCTCTACCTTTTAAACAAAGGATCTAGGGCGAGGAAATCACTAGATCAAGGTGTATTTGGGCCAAATGTTCAAGAACTAGAGAGAGAGAGAGAGAGAGAGAGAGAGGATCTGGGATTTACAAAGAGAGAATTGAAAAGGTGATCTAAAAAGGGATCTTTACAACCTGATAAACGTATAGCGTAGGAATGATCGCTTGAGTGACCATACGCAACAAGTGAGATTGCTCAAGCGACCAAGGTGACCACTCGAGTGAAAAACACCACCCTCTCAGTACTTTTACAAACTTGCAAAAGTATTGAGAGTTCCAAAAGGCCGCCTAAGCACAAGAAGGACCGCTTAAGCCAAGACAGCTTGAGTGCAAGAAACACCGCTGGAGCAAAGAATGCCATACTCCTTGTAATTTTGCAGACTTGCAAAAGTACTAGAAGTCCTCAAAGTTCGCTCGAGCGCAAGAAAGTTTGATCGAGTGAACAAACAAAAATCTAGGCAGCACAGTTTTGAAAAGACTAGCTCCCAACCTATTTTCAAACACAACCAAGACACTCCAGTAGCCAAACTCAACTAGGAATAAGATGGAAGAAGACATGAACAACCATTAAGGCAAGAACACCCGGATACAAGACAATAAACGGGTCGGGTTTAAACTAGAGTCATTATAGTCATTGTGCAATCGAATGTTGGGTTTGGTCACTTGAGCGGTGTCATTTAGTGTGTTTGTCAATCAAGTGATCATTTTCGCACTCGAGCAGTCTGTGCGTATATCAGTCTGAGAGAAAGACATTTTCAGTCACTTTTTCATCTCTTTCTCTCTCTAAGCATTCCAAAACCCTAGATCTACCTTCTCTCTCTAGTACTTTGGAGAAAACGTTAAGCACTTCAAGGGCTTCGTTTCAATCAGAGCATCTAGTGTTTTGACATCATCAAGTTCTACCCATCTTTTCTTCGTGTCTTCTACTTTGCGGTAGGGATTTTTATGACTATTTTATATGAATTTTAGCTTAGTTATTTTCTCTTTGAAAAGGGTTATTTATTTGGGAATTTTTGATAAAAACCTAGGGTTTCGTTTGGAATCAAAAGAGAAGTCTTTCAAATTGACTCTTGAAAATGGGTGTGGGAATATGGTTATGTATTAGTTGTGTTGAAATGATGGAAATATTTTCTTAAAATTGATTTTTATAAATAAAGGGGGTTTTGCCCTAATTTTGGATATTTGAAATTGTGAAAAGAAAATGGAAAATGATGTTGGTTATTGGGAAATTGGAATAATGGTTATGTTGATGGAAATGGTCGAGTTGGATATGTAATATCACTCCCATTGTAAATGATGAAATTGTATATTTGATTGGAAATTATCTGATTGTGGGGAAGTGGTTCGGAAATACTCTTTAGATCCTGTAGGACACTCATGATCCTCAGCCAGCCACCTGAAAAGGAATGAACACTCTGGTCGAGGGTGCTGGAATTAGCACTCCGACGGACAAGTCAGTATATACTCTCTTGGTTGCTTGGGTTTTAAGTTAAGCGTACTAGCTCTCACATACCTCTCTTTGGTTGATATTCTTTTATTTATATCTCTTCTTGGGCCTTAGGGTTGGGCTATCGTGTAACTATTTACTCGTCTCCTTTTGTTGTAAACTGCTTTTCACTGGGCTCCTTGCTCAACTGGTTATGCGGCTGATTAGGATACTTTTGGATTTGTATAAAATGGGGCCGAATAAAATATGTATCTCGACTCTCCAAGTTCACTTATTCAGCCTCTTTACATCCCCTGATACTTGGCCCCCACAATTGTCCCCTAAACACTCCACTAACAACAGTTAGCTGGTGTGTTTGGTTACGAACTCGAAAAGTCAGAGTCGAAATTCGGTGGCTAACCTCATTCCAACGCGAATGTCAGAGCTCACACACCTTTCGGTCATCATTACAACTTCCCGCCCCTTTGTACGCTTCTTCCATTTAATATGATTTAAAATTTTGTTGTCTTTTCGAATGCATACATATTTTTGAATACTTGAAGCTCTTGGTGTGCCTTCTGATTCACCTCTGCAACCTCCTTTTATCCCTTATTGTTTTCTCCGCTTCTTGTAAGTTCTCTTCCTCTCTACTTCGAATCCCTTTTCCCAGTTTGTTTTTATTTTAACGTACTCCATAGACTGACGAAAATGGCAAAGCATTTGAAAGACCTCCTTTCTGCGGATTGAGTCTCTGGCTTTCGACGCCATTTTTCCATCCCTGATGACGTCCGTCTGTCACTTGTGGCAGACAACACCCTTGATATGGAGAGGGCTGATGAAAGCACAATTGTCTCCCCTCTGTTATCAATTGTAGAGGGCGGAGTCCGTTTCCCCCTTCACCCACTCCTTAGAGCCGTCCTTCGCCATTGGGGTCTAATCCCTTCCCAACCTAATGTAAACTTTTTTTGAATCATAATGGGAATTATAGAGTTAAACCGTCACCTTACGATTAATCTCGACATACCTACTATTCGGCATTGTTATGCCTGGGCCAAGTCTTCTGGCCGGCATGGACGCTATTTCCTTAGGGCCAAGGACACCGACCATCAATTAGTGACTATGCTTTCCAGCTCTGGCAAGCGAGTCGATGATGTCATGGTCGTTGTCCGAGGTAACTGGGAATTCGGTGAAGGTGAGGACCGCCTAGATCCTATTCCTAGACGGAGAGGTGAACCAGGTAGCCACAGCCCCTTGCGTTTATTTTTCTTATATTTACTCGGCTTTATCTTTGCAGTCTCATGGTTTTACTTATGCAGGAAACGATTTGAAGAAAGTTTTGATTTCAACCGACGACGCCGTTCTTGCTGAAATTAAAGTCGCGCTCCAATCCTTTGGCCATCCAAGACTTCAGAAACAAAGGAGGGCGGCCCATATTCTTCTTCGATACGAGCCGACGTATACGATGTTTTTAGCGACAGAAAACATCCCAGTTTCGAGGGGCGAAGAATTTCTTACGGCCCTCATCTTAACCAACTTCATAAACTTAAGGCAAGTTTGTTTGGACGGATTCGATTCGGAGCAAGCGGAGGTAGTTGAGGTCGCTGAGTCGCCGAACCAGTCTGAAGCCGAAGTAGACGAGGCTTTGAAGTTGGCCTTTGAGGAAGCCGGCCTCAATTCATCCAACCCTCTGTCCACCTCAGGCCGAGGGGACGTTTTCTTCGACGACATCTTTACAGGTTTAGAAGACCTTCCCAGCGCGTACCCTGAGGACATGGCTAGGTTGTCACTCACACAACTTGCCAGGACGAAAAATGCCAAAATAATGGCCGCCCGGCGGAGAGCAGAGGCCATTCGATCGAAAATTCCACCCACTGCCGATGCTGAGGCCTTCCAGCCTGTTGTCGAGGGAGAGACGGCTCAAACCCAAATGACCAAGTCGGAGGGGGCTGAGCAGGCGAATCAGGAGCAAAAGAGGGAGAAATGACCTGCCGAGGTAGAAGCTAAGTCCGCTGAAGAGCAGGTCGATAAACGGCCGCACATTGAAGAATCAGATTTGGTTGTTCCATTCACCGTTCAACCAAAAATAAGGAAGATGCCGATTTCCTCCGACGCGTCGACCTTAAGAGACCCGGCTATGGCCTTGAGCATGGCCTCTTCGATCTCCCTACCTACTAACAGAGCCGTATTTAGGGCTGAGCCAGATCTGCGGTCGATCGCATTAGGGGCTCAGTCGGCTCTATTGGTACGTACTTTATATGCAGTCTTCCACCTGAATACATATACATTTTTAATATATTCTATTTCCTTATTTTGCGGACGGTGGGCAGGATAGCCGAAATAGGCTGCCGTCAACATGACGCTATAAAACAGATCGCCTTGTTGAAAATCGAAGTTGAGAATGAAAAGAGCAAGGCTGTGGAAGCCTATCAGAGAGCCGATTCCGAAAGCGGCAAAAGCAGCGGAGGAACGTGCGAGGGTGGACTCTGAGGCCGAGAGTGCGAGGAACTCCAACTAGTTAAGGCTGGCTGCTGAGGACAAGACAAAAGCGAGTGAGGACGCGCTCCAGCTAGCCAAGGAGGTGATTGCCAAGTTGGAAGCCGACTTGGAAGAATCGAAGAAGGCGAAGGAAAAAGCCGACTCCGAGGTTTCCAAAGAATTCCAGGCTGGACAGTTAGCTGCCTTGGAGAGCTATGTGGATGAAGTGCCCAAATTCGAGAACCGGGGTTTCAAACACGGCTAGCTCAAAGCCTTTGCTGTCATGCCCCAAAATTTGAGACCACAAGAGAAATATATAAAGCACAACTCAAACAAAAGAGATAACCACAATATTTTAATATACACATATAAGTAGAGTTATAACATAGATAACTGATTTGAGTTCCACTAGAGGTTTACAAAACACTATCAAACCAAAAGATAAGAGAGAGAAAACAAAAACAAACTACTAGTCCAAAATTTTCAAGTGAACCACGGCTCTAAAACTTCATCTTGATTGTCTTCGGGATAACCTTCCCCGTCGTAAGCTGCTTCTTCACCTGGCATAACACGCCATGAGCTTGGAATGCCCAGTAAAAACACACACACCCCTATATCTTCTATCAATCAATCAACCATACACAAAACAAATCAGGTAACATAACATACTTATGTTAAGATTTTATGAATTAGTAGTTAGACTAGGCATCTAGAACCCCCCAAAGAGATCCTTCTACCCAACCACATGATTAAACACCGGACTACTCAGAACTCCCCTTTTTGCTACTTTGCAGACCTTACCACCCATGCCCACCTCCCGGTTATTTACTGGTTGGCGACATCGATGGACCTCAAAAGGGACGGCCAAACAAGTGGGCTCGCTTACACCCAAATCGTGTCTAGGGCTCGCTTACACCCTGCACATACCATACCAAAGGGCTCGCTTACACCCTGAAACCACCGCATAGAGTCTGAATACGTCCGTGTCAACCTAGGGGCTCACTCAAAACGCTTACACAAGACTTAGCTCATTTGGTATTAATCCCATCATGATTCATGTTATGCATATGTATAAAATTGTTCTAAAACACTAAGATGAATGTCACCCATTGCCAGCCCCTTATTATTTCTCGTTTATTAGATCTTTTGCTAGGTAAGTTAGTCACATTCGGTAATTCGGTCATATAAAAGAGTATGAGAAAAACATACGAGAGGAAATATAGTCCATGAACATTATTCACAAGTATAAGGCAAGAAAACAACATTAGAAATGCTTTGAAACACTTAGAAACAAATAACATAATAGAACACAATTTTCCAGCACTGTTCGGTTCTGCAGGGCTAACAAGAATGCTTTGGTAAAAATACTTCTAGGCCAAATTAGGAGCTGAAATTGCACAGAAACAGTATTCAATCTGTCTAGTTTCAGTTCCAATTTTCAGAAGTTGCACAGCCCCTCCAAAAATTCATCTACAAACTATATTTGAAAACCTATCCAGATTTGTCACCCTTTGGGAAAACTAGCTTTTCTCTCAATCTACCCGACGGTTTTCACTCAAATAAAATATGTTGGAAAGTGGACTCAAAGTTCTAAATTTTTACAGAAGAACCAACATGAGATGATTTTTCTAGAATTTTATAAAATTGCTAAATGTGGACTGTTTTTCAGAGATTCAGGACCAGATTTTTCAAAAAATTATTCAAGCCCTAAAAACACACAATTAGGAGCTAATAAAATTTTCACAAGCTCTAAACACATAAAATATTCCACAATAAATTCAGATTTGAGAATTAGATAGATTTGATATTTCTTTTAAATTAAAGAAGTTGCAGCAATGCCTAATTTCACAAATTTGCAAGACAATGACACTATATCATACCCATACTTTCACACACACCAAAAACCCTATTTACCATTAATTTGTAACACAGGAGACATACTAGACAATAGAATGAGTTGATGAAAGGATTGGAGAAATTAAGGGTGAGGTATGTTCTTACCTTCAAGAATTCCTTCTTTTTCTCTTCTTTTTTTCTTCTTCTTCTTACTTCTCTACTTCCCTTAAGCCAACTCTCCCTCTCTCACCCTCTCCTTGGGCTTTTGAAAAACGTGGGAATGGATTTGGACAAGCCCTCAATTTATAGAGTATAAGGTAGCTTAATGGCTAAGGTAACTAAATATCTAGATATTTGTATTTTTTTATTTTTTTTATTTTTTTGGTTTGTTGTTATCCAATCAACTTTTCCCCCAACATATTTTATATGTATATATATTTAAACTATGTATATATTCAAAGAAACAATAGTATTCCATTCAAATAAATAATAAATGAAAGAGCAACAAAAACAAAAAAGAAAATAGAAATAAAAATAAAATGTGTGAATTAATTTAGAAATTATGAGGTAAAATAAATAAAACCAAGTTTTAGGATAGTTCCAATCATAAATTGGTGTTCTATAATTTAATTATGGTAACACACGGGGAAATTATTCTTTACTTGGGCCCTTACGCAGACTTTTACGGAACTAGGGCTAAAATGCTATTAACCTAAGGCGCGGGGTTTCAAGTGTAATTACAAAAAAATTAGGGTCTCTACATTTGCTGCCGCGAATGTGACATTGGCCCAGCCGATTCCATTCGAGCAAGTGGACGTTGAGCCGCTGGCATCTGACCTTGAGGATTGACTAGGGTGATATTTTAATTTTTGTTAGGCATCTTCCATGTAAGGTTGTAGGCTTTTTGTTTAATAGATCTCTGCTAGTTTAAGGTAGTTTTCGTGTGTAAAATGGCTATTGTCTGTACTCAATTTACAAATGAAAATTCCCTTTGCTTGAAAAATTCCTTTGTTCTTTGCTATTATTTGTGCTTAATTTTTGCTATTTTAGATAAAATAACTGTTGTCTACTGTGCTTGCTAGCTATCGATCCAATAGGATGTAGGATTACGAGGGGAGTGAATTAAACATCCGTGAACACCTGCCGATTGGATAACTATCTTGACAATTTAGTAATTTAGTCCTCTTTCAATTTATCTGAACAAGTGAAACAGCTTAGGGCCTCGTTGGATGGCCGGTTAGCTTCATAAACTGTCCTTTCCCCAGCCAATGTATGAACTGGAAAGGCCGAATAGTATTAGTTCATGGAGTGGCTGTGGCACACGTAGATCAGCACCGGGCTTAGATATTTGGCCGATTAGATTAATAAGTCTGCCCTTGCCTCAGCCAATGTATGAACTGGAAAGGCCAAATACTATTAGTTCATGGAGTGGCTGCAGCATGCGTAGATCGGCACCGGGCCTAGATACTTGTCCGATCATATTAATAACTTTGCCCTTGCCCCAACCAATGTATGAACTAGAAAAGTCGAATACTATTAGTTCATGGAGTGGCTGTGACACTTGTAGATCAGCACCAGGCTTAGATATTTGGCCGATCAGATTAATAAATCTGCCCTTGCCCCAGCCAATGTATGAACTGGAAAGGCTGAATACTATTAGTTCATGGAGTGGCTGTGGCACGCGTAGATCTGCACCGGGCTTAGATATTTGTCCGATCAGATTAATAAATCTGCCCTTGCCCTAGCCAATGTATGAACTGGAAAGGCCGAATGCTATTAGTTCATGGAGTGCCTGTGGCATGCGTAGATTGGCACCGGGCTTTTGAAGTTTAGCATTAATGAAATCGCCTCGGGGGCGTTGTACTCGTTAGGAATAAATGGGGTGAGTTCTTCGCGTCTGTAAATCCCATTATTGTGTTCAGATTCAATTTAAACCATTCTGTTGAGGAAGGTTAGATACTGCGAATGTCAAGTACACTATTCTTCAACAACAAAGGAGAAGGGAGGACATTGGCTGAGCTGGATACAGAGATGAATTGCGGTGGCGAGTCTATGCACACGGGAAGTAGGACATCGACGGAACAGGAAAGACGATAGTCCCCACGTCGAAGTAGATCACCCAGAAGGGAAAGGAAGTAACGGGGCAGCTCCCCTTGACCGCGACCGAGAAGTGAATCCGATGCGACACTGCGACCGTTGAGTTTTGCGATTTTTGTGGGGAATAAACCGATGATGGAAGCGGATTCAATTGTTCACGACCCAGGTGTGGCAGTCGAGTTCGCTCAATAGATTTTTCCACCAGAAGTCCAACAGTCGATGGTCGGTCGACAGGATTTCGAAGTGTTTCGAGAGGGTATCCACGGAGCAGTGAAAGGGCTGTATACCGCCTATGAAATTGGCATGCGTCTACGTGTCGCACGGTGGGAGATAGAGCAGAAGAACGAACGAATTCAAAACTTGGAGGCTCGTGTGGAGAAGGCCGAGCGTGAGCTAAAGAAGGCCACAACTGTCGAGCCGCGTGCTGCCGGCCAATCTAACCCGGTCGTGGATGAAAAGGTGACCCAACGGATGATAAGTCATACGATTGCCGACCGAGATACGACAAGCATGTTTGCAGTAAAGGCTGCGAGATCCAGGGGTTATGAGAAAGGCTTCCACGATGGCCGGAAAGTGGGGATAGACAAGACCAAGGAGAAATAAAGACTGCGAGGTCCAGGGGTTATGAGAAAGGCTTCCACGATGGTCGGAAAGTGGGGATAGACAAGACCAAGGAGAAACTCGCCGAGGAAGTATGCCGATGCGAGAATCGGGGTTTCAGGCATGGGTGGATTAAGGCTCTCCAAGCCGCAGAGGCTCTCTGGGAAGCGGGCGTTGACTCGGTGTCGCCGTTATACCAACGTCATCACTTTTCCTTTGGCGCTTTCAAAATCGGGAAAAGCGACGACGAGGGTGATGCCAAATAAAGTTGAACATATTGTAAATGATCTAACACAGATTGCGTGCAAATTATGTATTTATTGGTTAACTTAATAAAACACCCCATTTTAAAAGTTTTCATGTTTCAATTTATGTTTATACATTCTGAGCCGATTGGTTAATGTAATGAAACACTTTATTTTAAATGCTCGCATGTTTCAACTTTTGTCAACAACGCGTGCTTTTTAATTGTAATATTCATGAGAAGCACACCGAATCCGGATTATTATTTGGCCCAAGTACGTCATGAGTGGATGGGCGCTCTAAATTCGGAGTTTTATTCGGCCTAAACGTAACCACGAATGAGGCTTTATCTTGGAAAAACGTGACTTGCACGAATGGGGCTCCGAATCTGGAGTATTATTCGGTCCCAAACGTGACTTGCACAGATGGGGCTCCGAATTCAGAGGCTTTTTTATCTTGGCCGATGGTGATATCCACGAAGGGCGCTCTGAATCTGGAATCTTATTCGGCCCAATCGTGACCTGCACGGATGGGGCTCCGAATTCAGAGGCCTTTTTATCTTGGCCAAACTAGATATCCACGAAGGCGCTCTGAATCTGGAGTCTTATTCGGCCCAAACATGACCTGCACAGATGGGGCTCCAAATTTGGAGCCTTTTTTATCTTAGCCAATCGTGATATCCACGAAGGGCGCTCCGAATCCGGAGTTTTATTTGGCCCAAATGTGTCCTGCACGGATGAGGCTCCAAATTCAGATGCTTTTTTTTTTTTTTTTAATCTTGGCCAATCGTGATGGCGCTCCGAATCCGGAGTCTTATTCGGCCCAAACGTGACCTGCACGAATATGGCTCCGAATTCGAAGGCTTTTTTATCTTGGCCAACCGTGATATCCACGAAGGGCGCTCTGAATCCGAAGTCTTATTTAGCTCAAACGTGACCTGCACAGATGGGGCTCCGAATTCGGAGGCTTTTTTATCTTGGCCAATCGTGACATCCACGAAGGGCGCTCCAAATTCGGAGTCTTATTCGGCCCTAACGTGTCCTGCATGGATGGGGCTCTGAATTCAGAGGCTTTTTTATCTTGGCCAATCGTGATATCTATGATGGGCGCTCCGAATCTGGAGGCTTAAACTGGAAGACTTTTGAACTGAATTTCGTAATGAGAAAATAGGAAACTTTGCATTGCAAAAGTGAAATCTGTACATGGTGAACCATTCAAAACAAGTATCATGCCCCACAGGTCGGGTTTAATGATAGAATTTACGCAGGTGTGTTGAATTCCAAGGTCGTGGCAGATTCCTCCTAGACATGTCTTTGAGCCGATATGCTCCTACTCTCGCGATTGAGTCAATCTGATAGGGGCCGTCCCAGTTAGGACCCAATTTTCTGTCAGCCGAATTCCTGGCAGTTGGAAGCACTTTCTTCAAGACCAATTCGCCTGGTATATAGCGGCATAGCTGAACACGTTGATTATACGACTTAGCAAGCTGCTGCTGGTACCGTGCCATGGATACAAGGGCACGGTCTCTTCATTCTTCAATCAGAGTCAAATCCAAGGCCAGCATCATGTCGTTTCGGCCCATATCAAAAAATTTGGAGTTCAAGGTTGGGAGGTCGATCTCCAAGGAGATGATTGCCTGCGTTCTGAAGCACAAAACGAATGGCGTTTCTCCAGTGGACCGCCTCGGAGTGGTGCGATGAGCCCATAACACTCGGCAATTCTTCGACCCATCTACCTTTAACTTTCTCCAGCCTCTTGTTGATGCAGTCCAAAATGGATTTGTTGGAGGCTTCAGCTTGGCCATTACTCTGTGGATAAGTCGGGGTGGAAAAATAGGGCCGAATACCATACTTGCTGCACAGTTCTCGGTAGACACCGCAATCAAATTGGGTACCGTTGTCTGAAATAAGTGCTCTTTGGAATGCCGAATCGCGTTATGATATTTCTCCATACAAAGCGCTTCACATCAGTATCTCGGATGCGCGTTAGTGCCTCCGCTTCTACCCATTTTGTGAAATAGTTCATCGCGATAATAAAAAATCGCTTGTTGCCCGGGGCGCGAGGCAATGGTCCGACGATGTCAAGTCCCCATTGGGCAAACGGCCAAGGACTGGTTATAGAGCTCAACTCTTTAGCAGGCAGATGGGTTAAAGGAGAAAACTTCTGGCACTGTCCACATTTCTTCACGTAACATTCGGCATCAGCTTTCATTGTCGGCCAATAATACCCCTGTGTCACAGCTCAATGAGCCAAAGAGCGCCCGCCAGAATGAGCACCATAGCTACCTTCATGTATTTCAGTCAGGAGTTCCTCGACTTGATCCGGATGAACGTATTCTAGGTATGGACCAAAAAGGGATTTTTTGTAAAGCTTTCCTTGTGGATCTAAGTAGTATCGCAGGGCTTTGTTTCGCAGCCTGTGCGCTTCTTTCGTATCTGACGGTAGTTGTTCAGAAGATATGAATGCAACAATGGAGTCCATACAACTCGGTCCTGACTCTAGGACATTGATTTGGACTTCCTCTGAAGGGCCAATGCTCGACTTAAGGATGAAACCCATTTCAATTGTTCGTTTAATCTTTGAGTTAATGGTGGATGCTAGGCAGGCCAGGGCGTCTGCATATGTGTTCTGATTACGGGTTATTTGGTTCAATTCATGATGGTCAAATTGTGCCAGCAAGTGTAGGCTGCCATACGGTCATTTTTGGCCACCTACTCCCCCTTTAGCTGATTGATCACCAATTTTGAATCGCAAAATATAAGCAAACACCGAGCACCCAGAAGATGTGCATTCCGTAAGCCAGTTAGTAAGGCTTCGTATTCGGCCTCATTGTTCGATGCTTCGAAGCCGAGCTTGACGGCCTGCTCGATTATTGCTCCGTTGGGAGCCATGATCACTACTCCGGCCCGGCTGCCTCATTGGTTAGATTTTCCATCACAATACAATTGCCAAATGTCCCCAACATAAATTCTCAAGTTCGGCTTAGGTTGAACTTGACCAGACTTGAAGCCGGCAAGACCCCCTGTGAATTCGGCCACAAAATCAGCAAATACTTGCCCCTTGATTAAGGTTCTAGGCAGAAACTAAATGTCGTACTGGCCGAGTTCGAGAGCCCACTTTGAAACGCGCCCTGATGCTTCTGCACTACGGAGTACTGACCGGAGGGGGTAGTCCGTTAGTACCCCGATGGTATGCCCCTGGAAGTAATGCATCAGTTTTCTTGCTACCATGATGAGGGCTAGGATGAGTTTTTCCAACGGAAGGTAACATGTCTCGGCGTCAACCATGGCCTTGCTCACATAATACACTGCTCACTGCTCTCCAAGCTCTTCCTTTAATGGTACGGCATTGACGGCCCGGTGAGAAACTGCCAGATATAAAATGAGCGGGTCACCTGCCAATGGTGTTGTCAATAGTGGAACTGATCAGAGGTAAGTCTTCAGACCATTGAAAGTGGCTTCACACTTAGAGGTCCATTCGAAAGCTTTACCCTGTCGTAGGGTATGAAAGAATTGTCGGCAGCGATCTGTGGAATGACTGATGAACCTGTTGAGTGCGGCGGCCATCCCCATCAACTTTTGAACCTCCGTGACCGATCGAGGGGAGCCGAGTTGTAGGATTGCTATGATTTGCCTCGGGTTGGCTTCGATTCCTCGGTGGTTGACAATGTAACCAAGGAATTTGCCGAATCTGATTCCAAATGCACATTTGGAAGCGTTCAGCTTCATTCCGTACTTGCGTAGAATGTCGAATGTCTCTTCTAGATCAGCTAGATGAGTTTGCTCTTCTTTGGACTTGACCACCATATCGTCAATGTACACTTCCATGGTACGACCGAGTTGCTCCTTGAACATTGGCAGTGACTAGTCTTTGGTAAGTCGCCCCTGCATTCTTCAACCCAAAAGGCATAACCTTTAGGTTCCTCTTGGGGTGAGGAATGCAGTTTTGTCTTAGTCTTCCGGGTGCATGGCAATTTGATGGTAGCCTCAATAGGCATCGAGGAAGCTTATACGTTGATGACGTGCTGTGGCGTCTACGAGTTAGTCTATACTGGGGAAAGGAAACCAATCCATGGGGCAAGCTTTGTTTAAGTCCGTGAATTCCACACAGACCTAAGTCCCATTTTTCTTCTTTAGAACCACAGTATTGGACAGCCATGTAGGATAGGTCACTTCCCGGATTGCCCCGGTATCAAGCAACCGATCGACTTCTTCAACAACGGTGGCAGTGTGTTCTACGGCTGACCGCTGGCTCTTTTGAATAATCGGCTTACATTTGGGGTCAACATTTAAACAATGCTGGGAAACAGATGAATCTACCCTCAACATCTCCTACGGTGACCATGCAAATACATCAAGGTTGCCGAGTAAGAAGGTAATTTGCTGCTGCCTGTCCACTTTGTTCAGTGAGGCGCCGATCATGAATAACCTGTTAGGATTCCCATCAATTTTAACTTGATCCAGGGCTTCCATGACCTTTTCACTTGGGAGCCATCCAACATCGTCAAGGCTCTCTTGATCCGGCACCTCAATAGAGTTCACTTCCAGCTCTCTTAGTGTCTTTGTGGCAAGAAGGTAACATGCTTGTGCCGATTTCTAGGAACCACAGATTTGTTCAATGCCGCATTCAGTCGGGAAACGGAGCAATTGATGATAGGTGCTTGGTACGGCCTGCATGGTATGTAGCCAAGTTCGTCCCATGATGAGATTATATGGTGAAGGTAGCTTGACAACCAAGAATTCCACATCCACTATTCGGGAGCCCGCTCGAAGTGGTAGTGTGATTTTTCCTAACGGGTATTCTGGATTGGCATTGAAGCCAAATAACGGATAAGGAGCCGGAGACAGGTCCGACTCGGTGAACCCGAGTTTGTTGAAGGTCTTGTAGTACTTGACTTCCGAAGTACTCCCCTAGTCAATGAGAACGCGTTCAACGGAGAATCGGTTTATGCATAGTTCGATGACCAATGGATCGATGTGGGGGAGCGTGACGTCGATCAAATCAAAATCGTCGAAGGTAATACCCGGAGCTTCGTGGATCCGCTTTGCTGGTGTGATTTACTGTTGGGGGTCAGAATACGATCGAATTGTATATACTGCTGATGCCATCGACAGGCTGTATATCATATGGATCACGCCGAGAGGAGGTGAATCATACCGTAAAGCCACTGTTTTGGTCGAGTTACCTTTTTGGACGTACTACTTAAGCTGACCATCTTGTACCAATTCCTCAAGGTGATCCTTCAATGCATAACAATTTTCGGTATCATGGCCGTGGTCCTTATGATATTCGCACCGCCTATCCCGTCTCCTCGTGTCAGGAGGTCCTACCATTTTGGATGGCCATTTAAAGAACGGCAGGTGTTGGACTTTAGACATAACCATGCTGATAGGCTCTGAAAACTCCGTATATTTCTTGTTCACGCGCCTTGTGCACCTGCTATCCATTTGAAGTTGTTCACCCGTTCGGTGGAAGCATTGGTCATTTGATCGGCGCGAATCCCGTATCTTGTGATGTTTAGCCCGATTCCGTGGTTTAGGGCTCCAGGATGGTGTAGAATTTATCGGCTGGACAATTTTAGATGGGGCCGTTTTGTTGGACTTTTGCTCGGTTTTAACCCGCAAGGCGTCATGTTCCACTTTGCAGTATTCATCGACTTTCTTCATCAATGACCAGACTGTTTTGGGGGGCTCTCTGGTCAGAGAACTGCGGAGGGCACTATCCAGATGCAACCCCATTTTAAAGGCTGTGATGGCCATGGAGTCATTGCAGGCGTCGTCCACAAGATTGAAGCACTCCCAATAGCGCGCCGAATATGCTCGTAAGGTTTCCCCTGGCTGGATCTACATGGCCCAGAGAGAGTCGGCTTGCTTCGGCTAGACCTCATTGGTGATGAATCTTGCCCTGAAAGACTTCTGTAATTGATGGAAGCTCTTAATCGATGCCGGTTCCAACTTATAGTACCATCTAACGGCCAATGGTCCCAAACTACTTTAAAATATTCGGCACATGAGTCTCATCGTCTGCATGCAGCGTCATGGCCTGTTTATAATGACGGATGTGGTCAGTGGGATCCGATTTTTCGTCGTATAGGGTGAACGATGGAGCCTTGAACTTTTTGGGTAGTACTGCCCTTGCGATCCGTCGCACAAAGGGGTCATGTTGGTCCTCTTTATCTGAATCATTTCTTCTCCTCTTATTCCCTGCACGCGGACTTCCTTCAGAAGAACTGCAGACTTTGACTCGCTCCTTCTTTTTGGGGGCTGCGGATGAAGAATCAGAATCACTGCCACTATCTTGTTTTTCAACTCAAGGTCATCGACCATCCTTTCTCAGAGGTTGTGCTAGATCTTGGTGCACAGCCTATTGGAATTTCGCCACCTCCAAGGTCAAATCCTGACGAAGGCGCTCGTTTTCAGCCATCATGTTTTCCAACCTTTGTTCGTTTTGCTTTGCCTAATCCACAATCGCTTGCATTGTCTCATCAGCTTAGTCGAAGTTTAAGGCTCTTCATGCGGTGATGTTTTTTGGTCCCAACATGGTGCTTGGAGTGGTACCAACTCGTGGAGTAAGGTTGTCAACGACTGCCGGAGGATCATCCGTCACGCCTGCCATGGATGTACTGGAGTATTCCCACAGACGGCGCCAATTGTGGGGAAGTGGTTCGGAAATACTCTTTGGATCCTGTAGGACGCTTGTGATCCTCAGCCAGCCACCTGAAAAGGAATGAACACTCCGGTCGGGGGTGCTGGAATTAGCACTCCGACAGACAAGTCAGTATATACTCTCTTGGTTGCTTGGGTTTTAAGTTAAGCATACTGGTTCTCACATACCTCTCTTTGGTTGATGTTCTTCTATTTATATCTCTTCTTGGGCCTCAGGGTTGGGCCCACCTTTAATCCACTATGTAACTATTTACCCGGCTCCTTTTGGTGCAAACTGCTCTTCACTGGGCTCCTTGCTCAACTGGTTATGCGGCCGATTAGGATACTTTTGGATTTGTATAAGACGGGGCCGAATAAAATGTGTATCTCGACTCTCCAAGTTCACTTATTTGGCCTCTTTGCATCCCCTGATACTCGGCCCCCACATTGATGTATAGAGATATCTGTTTTGGGCCATCAGTGGAGGATAGTCTTGATTATTGTAGACATTGCATGAGGATTATGTTGAATTAAAACTAATTTCTCATCCATTGTGCATTGAGCATCATTAAACATTGAACTTTGTAAATGTATTGATTTTTGAACATTAGAAATTAGGATTCCTTTTTGGCTTCTTTATGTAATTATTTTTGATTAAGCCTCAGGCTTTACATGTACTGAGTTTAAACTCATTTTGTTGTAACCAAGTATCGTCTTGAAAAGTTTGTAGCCATTAGGGAATTTCATTATTTGGTTTTATTTTTCTTTTTTACTCTTGTATCCATGCCATACGCGACAGATTTAGAATCTAGGATTTGTGAATATATATTGCATATGTCATATGTTGTAATCATCAAAGGTAAAATGAATGGAATGTATCAGATTGTTGGTTAATTGTAGAATTGTTAACAAATGGGTTAATGTTATTTATTTTGAGGCGTTACAACTTGGTATCAGAGCTACCGGGGTTGAACACTTTGGGATCATGTGATTTTTACCACAATGGGTTCTCTTGCTAGATGATATTAGAAATAGACATGGTATACTATGTGATAACATGTTTATGTTACTAAATGAGAATGGGATTTAATTTCTTAGATATTGATTGGGTCTACGAGTTTCTAGAAGTCTTGTTAGAAGAGCACTTGATCACTGCTATTTCTAACTGGAACTCCAACAATGTTGCGGGATAGTTACTATCTAGAAAAGAAATTCGTTTGTGTTTATGTGATTAAGTGCTTAAGTGGAGTGAATTAATTGTTATCCACGAAATTAAGATGTGAGTGAATTAGCTTCAGCACATTTGTAAATGTGCTAATCTATTGTGTTACCTTTATTAGGATGTTTGGATGTGGACGTGGTGGTGGTAGGCCTAGGCGGCAGGAGGTGTAGTAATCGGATGATATTCCGGTGCAAGAGGAATGAGTTGATTAGGCCAACATGGCCAAACCGGTAGGTCAGCAAGCCATGGGCACTTTGGCCCAATAAATGGCTGGTGCTTTGAGGGAATCCATGGACATTCTTAGGGCTTAGAATCAAGTCCAGGTGCATGTTGTCGAGACAGGGCCATCTTTTCTGAATAGGGAGTTCTTCTGGTCAAATTTGAATGAGTTTTTGGGGAATCCTAAGGAGCCACTGAAGGCAAATGGGTGGCTAGAGTCGATGGTGAAGACGTTCAAGATGTTTGGCATTGAGGACAATGGCTTGAGAGTGACCTTGGCATCTTTCCACCTGAAAGGAGATACAGGTCAGTGATGGTAGTATGCGCATAGGCTCATTGGAGTGACTTGGGAGGTCTTTGTCAATGCCTTCCTGGACAAGTTCTTGCCTCTCACTGCTAAGGAGAAGTTGAGGGATCAGTTCTTGAAGCTCAAGCAGCTGAACACACCTATAACAAAGTTTGAGGCAAGTTTTACTAGCCTCTGTAGGTTTGCACTGGAGCTTATGGCGATGGAAGAATGCCGTTGTGTTGAATTTGAGAAGCAACTGAGGACTGGACTCCTTTTCATAGTGGTCGCATCCATGATTAGGGATTATGGTAGTTTTGTAGAGGCGGCAATTTATTTAAAGACAGTCATTCAGATGGAGGAGGAGAGGATGGGATGCGCCAGGCAGAGGAGTCAGGAGGTTTAGGAAGAGGCGAGGGACAACAAAAGACAGAAGGGTTCTACCGTGCAACAGTCCCATACAGTACAGTTCAGATCCACCTTTCTTGTACCAAGCTCTAGTTTAGGGAGGAGTAGTGAGAGTGGGATCACTTGTTTTGAGTGTGGTCAGCCAGACCACAAGTCTGTAGTTTGTCCGCAGAGGAGAGGAGGGTAGCAGTCTGTGTCGTCAACGGCTTGTTTTCAGAGCTAAAATCAGCGGTGCGAGCAGCCACCTACCTGTTATCAGTGTGGGCAGTCGGGGCATTTAAGAAGGTTTTGCCCTCAGATATGTGGCGCACCTCGTGCATCTGGTTCAAGGCAGACATAAAGCCATTTTCCCACTCAATCAGTACAGGCCTCGAAGGCGACTCAGGGAACCTCTTTGGTTCAGTCAGCTTATTAGTCTTATGCTCCGAGGGGTGATCAGGTGGAGTAGAGATCTATGAGGCATGTATATGCTATTACAATGCCCGATTAGTTGGTAGCACCCTTTGTTTTGAAAGGTAACTTCTTGTTGTTTAATTATATTGCCAATGTGTTGATTGATACTGGTGCATCTCATTCCTTCATTTCGTCTACATTGGCATCAGTTTTGGGGTTAGAGGTGACTCAGTTAGCATCTCTACTCAGGGTAGAGTCTCCAATTGGGGGTAAGGTTAACTTAGACCGGGGATGTTGCGGTTGTGAGATAGAGGTTGTCGGACATTGACTTTTTTTCCATTTGTGTCATTAGACATGTCAAGTTTCGATGTCATTTTGGGGATGGATTGGTTATCCTTGTACCGAGCTGTATAGATTGTTACCATCAGAGAGTTATGGTGTGCACATTGAGTGGTGACTATTTTTATTTTTGGGGGGACCAAGCTAATAGGGTCTTATCACCAGTCTATGACCCTCATGATAGGGGTGAGCTTAGTTTCCTTCTTGTAACCTTCCTAGGTAGTGAGAGTGATGTGGTTTGAGTTGAGTTACCGAGGGTAGTTTGTGAATACTTGGACGTCTTTCCTAAAGATCTTACTAGTTTGCCACCCCACCGGGAGATCAAGTTCTCCATTGACTTAGTGCCTAGCACGACACCGATTTCCATGGCATTGTATAGATTTGCGCCTGCCGAGTTGTATGAATTGAAGATTCAACTCTAGAAGTTGTTAGATAAGGGCTTTATTCACTCTAGTACATCACCTTGGGGAGCACTGACTCTCTTTGCTAAGAAAAAGGATGGCACTTTGTAACTGTGTATTGATTACAGGAAGCTGAACCGGGTAACTGTTAAGAACAAGTACCCACTACCTCATATAGATGATTTGTTTGACCAGTTGAAAGGCTCTTGTTGTTTTTCTATGATTGATTTGAGATCAGGTTATCACCAGTTGAGGGTGAAGGAGGAGGATATTTAGAAAACGACATTCTGTATGTGGTAACCAACGCACCGACTTCGTTTATAGATTTGATGAATTGAATTTTTTGTGAGTTCTTAGACCGTTTTGTGGCTGTCTTTGTTGACGACATCTTAATCTATTCACCCTCCTAGGAGAAACTCAAGGAACAATTGTAGGTTGTACTTGACTTGTTTAGAGCCCACGGTTTATATGCTAAGTTCGGGAAGTGCGCGTTCTGGTTGAAAGAAGTTAAGTTCCTAGGCCATGTGGTATCTGGGGAAGGAGTGACGGTAGACTCTTCTAAGATAGAAGTAGTACAAGATTGGGAACAATCTAAGAATGCCTTTGAGATCTGGAGTTTCTTGGACATAGCCGGGTATTACCGACGTTTTCTGAAACTTCTTTAGATTGGCCTCATCATTGACTAGATTGACAAGGAAGGGGTGAAATTTATGTGGAGTGTGAATTGTAAAAAGTCGTTCCAGGAGTTTAAGATTAGACTTACCACTACCCTAGTGTTGATTATTCCAGAGAGAGATTTGGGCTATTCAATTTATTGTGATGTGTTGATGTAAGAGGGAAATGTGGTAGCCTACAGTTCAAGGCAGTTGAAAACCATGAAAGAAACTATCTTACCCATGACTTAGAGCTTACGATAGTGATTTTTTCCTTAAAAACACCACTAAAAATCAGAACTTTTGCGACGGTCTTAAATGTCGCAAAAGGTTCCCATATCGCCTCAAAAGACTTTTTGCGACGGAGTAGCGACGGGAAATGGAGGGTGGTGGAAGGGGGCGTGACAAACAGTATTTATCACTGGTACAAACCATCACTTTCTTGTAGCGATGTTTAATCAATGATTTTTGCTATGGTTTAACCTGACACAAAAAAGGGGGGAAAACTTCACTTCTAGTGACGATGTTGGTTGCCGTCGCCAAAATTTTTTTTAGCGACAGTATTTGAAGTCGTGAAAAGTATTGGTACCCCTAGTAAATGGCCTTTTTGCAGGTTCGCTTGTCCTCTGAATGATCCTCTTTTTGAATGCATTCTCAATTTAAACCCCTAATTTATGTAAAGCGGCGAAAGTGGATAGTGGAGCGACTATCATCCTTTGCAGCATGTCCTGCTCAAGATTCTGAACCACCAACCAGACTTGCTCCTTCTCTGAAGGCTTGTTCATCATTCGGGTGGCCTTTGCCCTCTATTTGGCAACAAAGTCAATAAAGGGTTCTTTGGGATTCTGAGAAGTTGCCTTAGCTCGCTAATTGTCACCTCTATCTGAGTGCTGTAAGAATACTGATCAACAAATCCCTTAACTAATTCTTCCCAAATATGTTTGGTCGATCGAATCCTCTAGTTTGGCATACCAGGTGGCTGCCACTTCTAACATGGTCATCCTAAACAAAGACAATTTCTGAGCCCATGTCAGGTCCATTGGTTTTAAGACATCTAAGAAGAGATGGATGTGGACGATCGGATCTCCACTTCCGTTTTAATTGTTGATATACAGCATCTTAAACTTCTCTGCCAACCATATAGAAGCCTTTGTGTAACCATCCTCGATGTACAGGATAGAGTTAAAGCCTTAAGACTTTTTGAGCATTTTCTCAAGCTTGGAGATTTTTATTATGCATGGATCAAAATCATTAATGTCAAACGAGAGAGGTCCCCTGTGGGGCAATGCTAGAGGCCTGAAAGCTTAAGCTCGAGCTAACACCTCTTAGACATACAAAGCCTGGAGATTTTTAGCTAGCGGAGGTGGATCAAGGTTTAGCTGGGTAGTCGGGACTAGATGTGTGGTAGATGCCCCAGATGAGCAATTCAACGATGGTTTCATCCTAAGCAACGATCTTATTGTTTAGCGTATCCATGGCCTTTTGAAAGGCCATCATCATGGCCACAACTTCTTTTGGACTCTATGCCATTATAGATACGGGAGAGTCAACTATTAGAGAGCTTGGTAAGCGAGAACTAGGAGAGGACTAGTGAGTGCTCTGTACTGTCGGCAACTGTCATCTTTTTCGGACTATCGATGAGAAAGAGACTAACATTGGCTGGCCTTTAACCAGATCTCTGATCTTGCAAAGCCTACAGGTGCGAGTCCACAAAACTTAGGAGATATCAGGTCTTTCTAAAGCTATGGTGCCACAACAACCTAGCAAAAGAAATAAAAGAAAAACAAAATAAAGAAACGGACAACACCTCGGCCCAATTTCACTAGAACATATATGATCATAGCTGAATGACTGTACTCTCCACTAAATTCTGCCCCACAAACTGATACAACTACACCACTGATATGAATTTAGGAACCCCTGTATAGATCCACTACATAGCATACAGTAGGTAAAGAGAGCAAAAACACCCCTATAAGGGGGTAGGTTACCCTATCCTAGCTTTGGAATGATCTAGAGTTTCATTAATTCAAACAACTGGTATCACAACATCCTGAAAATGGGAAAGTATCCTATCTTAGTTTGAAAGGTCACTAGAGCTCACTGAATGGAGTAAGTTGATTGGTCAAAAGGGTACCTTAGGCAGATTACCTAATATACCTCTCACACCTAACATTGAAAAGTCAAAGAACCATCAAGCGGTACGGCGGTAACCCAGATCCAAGGGTTGTGTTCCCAACGTGACATTGCCTACATCCGTCTAGCCTTTTGGCAAGCTGTCCAGGATATCAGATGGTAAACACATTGATTTAAGAGCACCATGCAAAATGCAATGCAAAGAATATATATATATGTAGATAAAACTTCACATCATGAAGTTCAAGTCAAGTTCTCTAATATTTCCTAGCGGAGTTGCCAGAAACTATAGCTGGTTTTTCGCGCTCCTCGGAGGGGTTTAGTCTCCTTAGATGTGATTCCCTACAGCTCGAAATCTCGTGGTTTTGAGTCTAGCCTCACAAGTGCAATGTAAAACAGAAAAACTAATAAAAGTCTAGATCTGAAAAATCCATTAATTACTAGAGAAAGTGGACTGCATTGCCAAATTTTAGAATCGCCACCTAATATTTTTGGGAGAATTAGGAAACTTGTGACTCGTGCCAAATTCCACTTGTCCATCATATCCAAAGTTGTCTAGGCTTGGGAACTTAGGTATGAGAGAGGAAGGTCATGAATTGAGCAGCCCACTCACCTGATCAAAGATCGACCTCTGCTAAATCATGACGTGAATCTTATACACATTATATGCTCATATTCTGATTATTAATATGCTAACATTACTATGTGAGGAAAACAAGTATAGACCACGTCACTTACTTTAGAATGCTTTGATTTCATGCTTTCTTGAAAGAGTTTTGAATATGTACAACTCAAAGGAAAAATGAGTTTATCTATACGACAACCAAAGTCATTCCAATTTAATCCAAATAGCCTCCATCCACAAGCATTTAGAGATTTATTTCAAATAAGCACGTGTGCTCATGGTAGTATGCTCATCATGGAAAAAACACACACATATGAGATGCTAAAGCAAAAATGCTCACCTAGTACTCAACCATGGCAAGCCAAAGAAAAGAAAATAGTTAGGAAAAATGCATGATTCTAATACGCAAAATGGCAAATGCTACGCACACAAAAATGCAACTACTAGATTCGGCTACTAACATGACATGTGAATCAACTCAAAGCATGAGGTAGGGCGCATAATCAAGTAGGAAATGATAACGACATCAAGTATGAAGAGTCAAACCTTAATGCAGACAAAAATGGATACAAAGCATGGGAATGATAAAAGAAAACATGATGCTTTATACAACCATGGTAAGCATATAAATAAAAAGAAGAAAGAAATGGCAGTTGGAAGATATACATCAAGTGTTACAAATTTACCCTTCTTACAAGAGGGTCTGAATGTCCTAATTTACTAATTATTACAAACACAAATGAATTAACTAATTATTACAAATACAAATATTACAACAATAAATATTAAAGAAACAAAAACAAGAACAACATGCGCACAAGTGAGAACATCCCTCAGAAACTACTCTAAAAGAAAAACTAAGCAAATATATGAAAGTTATAAAAAGTTGTTGCATGCTCATCTTCCTACTCATGGAATAAGGATGAGACATCTATTTCCATACTTCAAAAATGGAACTAGAAGAGAGCTCATGACACTTCGAATAAGAAAAGAAAGAAAATCAACAATCAAGCTAACTATTTAAAGTTTTTGTCACGACCCGAACCCGCCCCCATGGGTTAAGGACGTAACCGGCCAGTAATCATGAGATTACCTACGGCCTCAAACCAAACCAAACGTATTTTAACAGAGTTAATGGGGGCCAAACAGAAGCAATTTAAAACTTTGTCCATAGAGCTGTGCTTACATGGCACATCATAACAATCATATAGATACATATTAATAACTCACATCAAAATATGTACTAACACAACCTCTGTACATACAAAATCATTCGAATCTAAGTCAGCCAAGCAAAACTATATACAGACGTAAACCAAAGTCCTCGCCAACATGACAAAATAACACAAGATAGCAAAAGGGCGAAGACGTGTCTCGTTCGTGAGACACGAGGGCTGACCCTTCAAAACCTTGGTTGTTCCATACAAACTTCATTGAGGCTAGGTTTAGACCTCTCTTGGCTCACCTACAAACACATGAATGAGCGTGAGCGATAGCCTAGTGAATAATATCAAACAAAGAAGTCATACAAACGATATGTAGAACAACATATTCCAAACGGCCTTGGGCCCAATTCATACTTCTACTTAACATATATATATACACAATTTAAGTCAAGTGACCGTGGTTCGTATTAGGCTGGCCTTTGGCCCATTTGTACTTTCATTTATGTCAGAACGGCCTCTGGCCCATCCATTCGTGTCAAAATGGCCTCTGGCCCATTCGTTCATGTCAAAACGACCTTCGGTCCTTTCATTTATGTCAAAACGACCTTCGGTCCATTCATTTATCTCAAAGCGACCTTCGGTCCATTCATTTATCTCAAAACGACCTTCGGTCCATTCGTTCATGTCAAAACGACCTTCGGTCCATTCGTTTATCTCAAAACGACCTTCGGTCCATTCATTTATCTCAAAATGACCTTCGGCCCATTCGTTCATGTCAAAATGACCTTCAATCCATTCGTTTATCTCAAAACGACCTTTGGTCCATTCGTTCATGTCAAAATGACCTTCGATCCATTCGTTTATCTCAAAACGACCTTCGGTCTGTTCGTTCATGTCAAAACGACCTTCGGTCCATTCGTTTATCTCAAAATGACCTCCGATCCATTCGTTTATCTCAAAACGACCTTCGGCCTATTCGTTCATGTCAAAACGACCTTTGGTCCATTCGTTTATCTCAAAACGACCTTCGGTCCATTCGTTTATCTCAAAACGACCTTCGGTCCATTCATTTATCTCAAAACGACCTTCGGTCTATTCGTTCATGTCAAAATGACCTTCGGTCCATTCGTTTATCTCAAAACGACCTTCGGTCCGTTCATTCGTGTCAAAACGACCTTCGGTCCATTCGTTTATGTCAAAACGGCCTTTGGCCCATTCACACTTTCGTGTCAAACTGGCCTTTGGCCTAATCATTCATATCGAAACGGCCTCTGGTCCATTCATTCATGCTTGTCAAAACGGCCTCTGGCCCATTCATTATTTCTTGTCAAAACGGCCTCTGGCCCATTGCAAACTTTCATATCAGACGTTGTCCACCATTCAAATTAATGAACTTACAGACTTACATAGAGGTAAGCAATAGGATAACATCATATTCAAACATCATTTGTTAAGATATTACTCACAGTGATCGGCTTGTGGATTTGCCCTGGAGTTTGACCCTACACATCACATAACATATATGGGTCACAAATAACTCAATCCGTTCTTTAATTCACACATTCCTCTTTAGGCTTCATTCGTATCTCCTTAATTCAATTACAATGCTCAAAGTATGCCTAAGAGTGCTTAGAAGTGAAAGGGAACGGAAAACAGAACACAGAATGCATTTTCAGAATTTCTGAAAACAGGGTCCCCGCTCGAGCGGACCCTTAGGGCTTGCAAAAGTACTGGTTACATCAAATCCCCGCTCGAGCGTGAACTCGGCCGCTCGAGTGGAAGGCCCGTCAACATAGCTCCCCGCTCGACCGCCAACTTCCCTGCTCGAGCGGACACCATGTCTGCAAAAAGTGCTAGGAGCACGTATTTCCCGCTCGAGCAGTAGTTCCCCCCTCCCCCCGCTGGAGCGGACACCAAAATTTTGGATTTTTTAGAATGAGTTCTTGAGCTCCAAATCGACTTTCAACCAATTTTTCTTGCATACAATGGCTCCGATCTCACATATATTTGTATTAACACTAGAATACGTCAACATGGAGCTTAATCTCATGAATCAAACACATGCATGGCTCATTTTCCACCAAACTAATTACCAACATAACAATGTCATGCATTCAACCTTATAATTTGTACATGCATGTAATGATTCTCAACTTAGATAATACAATTGGTGATTACATCATGAGCTTTAACCAAAACTCTACATAAATCATGTATTTCAAGCTCAAACATGCAAATTTAAGACAATTTCTTACATGCATGCACAATTTAGCCTTCAATTCAACAAAACCAATTCAATTTCATCATACTCAATTAAATTCATGTTCTTTATTATTATTCAGCTCTGAATTTACAAATAGCAAACAAAAACCCATGATTCAAGGGTTAATTACTCACCTAAGAGCCTTAAACACTCAAGTTCTAGCCAAATCTTGAGCTTAATCTTCAAATTCCCAAGCTTGAGCCAAAAATCACACAATTCTCTCCTTCTCTCTCTCTACAACCGATTCTCTCTATTTTGAGTCCCAAATTCAACCAAAATGAAGTGAAAAAGAGAGGATAGAGAGTGTAGTGACTTCACAACAAAACCCACTAAGGCCAATATAATATTAATAAGATAACTGGGTTCTAATTCACCGATTTAATCGATTTAATCTGACCCGAATCAATTTTCAATTAAATTTCACCATAGGTTCCAAGAATTATGCCAATCCCAATGGCGTAATCAATTTCGGGTTCTGTGGCCAATAAGGCCTCCAATTAAATTTCTAAAGCAGATAAATCAAATAGATATTCCTACGGTGAACAGATAGAAATCCAAGACCACATAATGGCACACAAAATCATATTAAACACATAATCATACTCATATTAAGGACCAATTAACATATTACGGAATAGGGGTATTACAATCTTCCCCCTTTAGGAAGTTTGGTCCTCCAAACTTAATTTACCTTTAGCCAAAAACACTTCGGAATACCTTCTTATTCAATGGTTCCAATCCTTTTGATAGTTATCTGCTTAGTTTCAAAATCAAGCAACACTATGTTCTCAATTAGTCAAAGACTCAACTTTTCCTCATACAAGACTTGTATGGTGTTACACCAAAACTAAAGTGTAGGCTATGGTCGTAAGCAAAGTCTGCCAACAATGGATAGATCTCCCAAACTCCCCAAAAAATCTACTGCACGTATTTAGAGCATTTCTCCCAAAAGTTCTTTCTAGTTACATTTCGATTTTCGGATGGAAAGCAACGCCGAATCACAATTCAGTTCCCAATACCTCTTGAAGGCTTGTCAAAATTCAGACACATTTTAGGATTCCTGTCTAAACAATAGACACTAGGATCCCATGCAAACGAGCAATCTTATTGACGTAAACAGTTGTCAGTCTATAAGCATCATACAAAAATTTCACAAGGAGGAAATGAGCAAACTTAGTAATTCTGTACACAATAACCCAAATGGGACTTATACTTGGGTGTCCAAGGCAGCCCCACAACGAAATTTGTAGTCACATATTTCTATTTCCATTCCGAAATAGAGGTAGAGATTGCAGTAGTTCTGCCAATATCTGTTATTCAACTTTGCCTTGTTAGCACCGAAAACATTTAGACACTAATTCAACAATTTCTTCTTCACAATAGGTCGCCAACATATTTATTTCTAATGCTAACTAATTTTACCCCAGAAGTTCGGTTCATTTCCTTGTCACAGAAACGGCGTCAAAGGTAGTATTAAAAACAGTCAAACATGCGTTAAACACAATTTACACATCCTCAGAGCCCCAATTGTAGAATATAATGGCACTAAGCAGTTATTTACACAAGGCGTACTGAATCCACACACTTTTGGATAATCAGGGTTTTTCAAAGCTTCTTTGGATGTTAATAACATCTAAATGATCTCAAGAGATGACATTTGGGACAAAGCAAACAAATAATCGCCTCGGGACCAAAGCACACCCGTTCACGACCGTCGGTGGCCGGCCCGAGATCGATTAGACAGACCCACCCGCACAAGACCGTCGGTGGCAAAAGAGATATCTCAACAAAGGTGCTACATAGGCTTAAAGTCCCCTAGCACGAAGGGACGCTCCAAGAATGTCATCAAAACAAACATAATACCATTTACTTTAACCTGATTTCCCAAAACCTGATAACATTGAAGCAACTACTCTCCCTTACAAAATATATTCTGATCAGTCAAAAACAAATGTTCAGTACTGCTTATAATCAAATCAATTTGCCATCATCTGTCCCCATAGCGTCAACCAACAAGGATGGGACAATACACAAGCATCGTTCCTTAAGACACCCAATCACGGGATTTGTACAATTCGGCTCATTTTCAATGCATATGTCCTCGATAGTTGGGTGTTGGTTCTCAATGGTGTTCATGGTTAGATCAATCTATCATAGCCCACAAAAGGTCTTTCAAATAGGTCAAGTACTCTAAACAGATTCAAGTTTTGGGTCTATCAGTTTTTCTGCCAAGAATATTCTGGCTTATAGGCAATCCTCAATCCCTTTTTACAAAATTAAATTAGATAGAGGGTCTTATCAAACCAATCCCGACACAGGTCTTGCCAAATTAAATCAATCAAAGGTTCTATCAGATTATATCAAATAAGGGTTCCATCAAGACAATATCAGGAAAAGGTTCTATCAGATCGAATCAGATAAAAATTTTCTCAAATAGGGCACATTCAGTTCTGTAAGGCATACTTCGTCTGCTTAGGTACATGGGTGATGGTTTCTCAACTGCCCTAAGTTCATCAGTTCTGAAGGTCATATCGGAATCACTCACCGTAATAGTTCATATCAAAGTGTTTCAAATCAGGTACAATACGGTATTGTCTACATAAACTCGGGGGTAGTCGCATATGCATGCAGTTATTCGTATCGAGAGGTACGTATCATAATTAGTATAGCAATTCTCAAATAAGTCTTATATGCAAGAACATGGTGCACAGTAACACATTAAACAGAGTTCCTCAAGTACACATAGTATAGGATTGTTACGCAAAAGTTCCAAATTAGCCGCAAAAGGTTTATGAGTCGAGCCCAATATAGTCACGTAATCCAGTCAACTTTCTACCAATCAAAATACATGGTCTCACAATTATAGAGTTCATCATTTAGGGTGCTCAACTCGGCCACACGATCATAGAATCATACTTCCAGTGGTTTAGTCATTGAAACAGTAATATAACAAATCACCCTAAGCATAGGTTCAGATGTACATGTGCATGTGCAGACTTAATCGATACCCCAATATGCATTTCACAAATTTCCCCAAATGTAACATACACATTCAATGAATACAGCCTCGATCTTGTGGGTCCAACCAATCTAAATACACATGCAGCAGATACGAAATGATATGCCGATTCGAATCAAATAATATCTCAAGCAAAGATGTACACAAATACTAATTTAAAATCAATCAACACATAAGCATTCGTTTGTAAACAATATAGATACCCGGGATAACAATCACAGTATTCTGAGTGCTTTCTGGGATGAGTGTAATTACTTTATCCTGAGTAGCAATTCCTACCACTGGTACGAATTTAGCTGAGCCAGAACATTTATTCACATTACTCAGTTCGGGAACAATCCCTTACCATATGGTCCATTTTACCACACCTATAACAAGCCCCTGAAATTTGACAACGACCCCTCGGCGTTTCTTACACTGGTGGTGGCAAAAGTTCTTGCCATAGCAGCAACTGACGTTGTTGTCTTAAGATCTCTGTCATTTCTTGTACCATTCTTCCCAGTCTATCAAGTAGGGCTGTGGAAGAGCTTTCCAGTTTGTATGCCCTTAATTTAACCACCCTCTACACAAACTCTCATTAAACCTTGCCAATTACTGGGATGTCCAATACAAAAATAAACACAGATACACATGGGTACATTCGCACATAGGCACATTGTTATATTCTCATTTCACATATCGTACGCAATAAGTCACATACGTAACAGATAATTGCATACTTATCAAATATCGCATGCTGAACATTTACTAAGTAATTATATACTCAAATCATGTTCATGTTTCACATAGGCACCCATTGGCAGAATCGAATGCACATAAGCAACTTTTCATGGTTCATATGTTCATGTATGTGCACTATAACAAAACAAATTTTATTGTACACAGTAGTGTAACAATTCATATCTCATATTCAAATCATGTGTGGTATTTCCTTTAGCGTAACATATCATGTTGGTCAAGCATAACAAGTTCCATAATGGAACCTTCGGTACCGGGTAACATATCTCATTCATAAGCCACGGTATTGTTTCCCCCGAGCGAGGGCTTCTGCTAAGGATACCACAATTACATTCGAAGAAAATTTAGACAGTCATTCACTCATGCAAAACATAGCATTTCAGGGAACTTCTCATTTCATATCATCAGAAAATAATTAAAGTTCACCATTTGATTAAACTTGCATTATACTTTATACAAAACATTCACAAATATGCATATACTAGAGAGCATACATATTCCAATGGTTTACAATGCAAGCAGCTCATGAATTTATAACACATAACTGTTCATATCGAAACAATTAAGCATATTCTTGAAGCTTCTAAGTTCACATTTATCACATGAATGTATCATAGATCTTTTCTAGACGCTTATTGCTCATTTGGACAAGTGTGTGAGTTATTAACTCGTGTTCTGATACCACTTTGTCACGACCCAAACCCGCCCCCATGGGTTAAGGACGTAACCGGCCAGTAATCATGAGATTACCTACGGCCTCAAACCAAACCAAACGTATTTTAACAGAGTTAATGGGGGCCAAATGGAAGTAATTTAAAACTTTGTCTATAGAGCTGTGCTTACATGGCACATCATAACAATCATACAGATACATATTAATAACTCATATCAAAATATGTGCTAACACAACCTCTGTACATACAAGATCATTCGAATCTAAGTCAGCCAAGCAAAACTATATACAGACGTAAACCAAAGTCCTCGCTAACATGACAAAATGACACAAGATAGCAAAAGGGCGAAGACATGTCTCATTCGTGAGACGCGAGGGTTGACTCTTCAAAACCTTGGTTGTTCCACACAAACTTCACTGAGGTTGGGTTTGGACCGCTCTTGGCTCACCTACAAACACATGAATGAGCGTGAGCGATAGCCTAGTGAATAATATCAAACAAAGAAGTCATACAAACGATATGTAGAACAACATACTCCAAACGGCCTTAGGCCCAATTCACACTTCCATTTAACATATATATATACACAATTTAAGTCAAGTGACCGTGGTTTGTATTAGGCTGGCCTTCGGCCCATTTATACTTTCATTTATGTCAGAACGGCCTCTGGCCTATCCATTCATATCAAACGGCCTCTGGCCTATTCATTCATGTCAAAACGACCTTCGGTCCTTTCGTTTATGTCAAAACGACCTTCGGTCCATTCTTATCTCAAAGCGACCTTCGGTCCATTCATTTATCTCAAAACGACCTTCGGTCCATTCGTTCATGTCAAAACGACCTTCGGTTCATTCGTTTATCTCAAAACGACCTTCGGTCCATTCATTTATCTCAAAACGACCTTCGGTCCATTCGTTCATGTCAAAACGACCTTCGGTCCATTCGTTTATCTCAAAACAACCTTCGATCCATTTGTTCATATCAAAACGACCTTCGGTCCATTCGTTTATCTCAAAACGACCTTCGGTCCATTCGTTTATCTCAAAACGACCTTCGGTCCATTCATTTATCTCAAAACGGCCTTCGGTCCATTCGTTCATGTCAAAACGACCTTCGGTCCATTCGTTTATCTCAAAACAACCTTCGGTCCATTCGTTCATGTCAAAACGACCTTCGGTCCATTCGTTTATCTCAAAACGACCTTCGGTCCATTCATTTATCTCAAAACGACCATCGGTCCATTCGTTCATGTCAAAACAACCTTCGGTCCATTCGTTTATCTCAAAACGACCTTCGGTCCATTCATTCGTGTCAAAACGACATTCGGTCCATTCGTTTATGTCAAAACAGCCTTTGGCCCATTCACACTTTCGTGTCAAACTGGCCTTTGGCCCAATCATTCATATCAAAACGGCCTCTGGCCCATTCATTATTTCTTGTCAAAACGGCCTCTGGCCCATTGCAAACTTTCATATCAGACATTGTCTACCATTCAAATTAATGAACTTACAGACTTACATAGAGGTAAGCAATAGGACAACAACATATTCAAACATCATTTGTTAAGATCTTACTCACAGTGATCGGCTTGTGGATTTGCCCTGGAATTTGACCCTACACATTACATAACATATATGGGTCACAAATAACTCAATCTGTTCTTTAATTCACACATTCCTCTTTAGGCTTCATTCTTATCTCCTTAATTCAATTACAATGCTCAAAGTATGCCTAAGAGTGCTTAGAAGTGAAAGGGAACGGAAAACAGAACACAGAATGCATTTTCAGAATTTCAGAAAACAGGGTCCCCGCTCGAGCGGACCCTTAGGGCCTGCAAAAGTACTAGTTACATCAAATCCCCGCTCGAGCGTGAACTCGGCCGCTCGAGCGAAAGGCCCGTCTACATAGCTCCCCGCTCGAGCGCCAACTTCTACTACAAGAAAAAATACTTTTGGCGACCATCTATTTTTTTTTGTCGCAAATAGTCCACTTTCTACGACCAAAATTTAACTTTTGGCAACCACAATTTTTTGGTCGCGGAAAATCACCTTTTGGCGACTAAAAAAAAAGTTGATCACAGAAAGTATACCCTTTGGCGACCAAAAAAAAAAGTTGGTCGCGGAAAGTATACTATTGGCGATCAAAGGCTTTTTTGGTCGCGGAAGATTACACTTTGACGACCAAAAAAAAAAAGTTGGTCGTGGAAAGTATACTATTGGTGACCAAAGGCTTTTTTGGTCGCAGAAGATCACCTTTTGGCAACAAAAAAAAAAAAAGTTGGTCGCGGAAAGTATACTATTGGCGACCAAAATTTTTTTTGGTCGCAGAAGATTACCCTTTGGCGACCAAAAAAAAAAGTTGTTCGCGGAAAGTTATGGCGGGATAAATTTTAAAAAAAATGATACTACTATAATTACATGCTATTTTTCTGTTTAGGCATTAAAAGTTTTATGAAATAATATATAACCCAATTTTTATGGGCTATATATATTGTTTGCCGAATATGAACAAGAATCATGTTATTGGCAGAGTGGATTGGGTTCATGGTGGCTCCTTGGTCAGGAGTTCAAGTCCCAGGCACCACAAAAGAATTATTTTTTTTGGGTCAAGGCACTCACTTTTGGCGACCAATTTATCTTTGGTCGTTAAAAGTTTACTTTTAGCTAATATGAATTGGACTTTCCGCGACCAAAAAAGTTGGTCGCGAATGGTCACTTTTAGCGACCAAAGGCTTTTTTGGTCACAGAAAACTATCTGTGATGAGGCTTTAGCGACCAACTCGCGACCAACATATTTTGGTCGCGAAAAGGTTTTAGCGACCAAATATGCTACTTTTCGTGACCAAAATGTTGGTCACAGAAAGTGTTTTTTCTTGTAGTGTTCCTTGCTCGAGCGGACACCATGTCTGCAAAAAGTGCTGGGAGCACGTATTTCCTGCTCGAGTAGTTCCCCCCTCCCCCCGCTCGAGCGGACACCAAAATTTTGGATTTTTTAGAATGAGTTCTTGAGCTCCAAATCGACTTTCAGCCAATTTTTCTTGCATACAATGGCTCCGATCTCACATATATTTGTATTAACACTAGAATACGTCAACATGGAGCTTAATCTCATGAATCAAACACATGCATGGCTCATTTTCCACCAAACTCATTACCAACATAACAATGTCATGCATTCAACCTTATAATTTGTACATGCATGTAATGATTCTCAACTTAGATAATACAATTGGTGATTACATCATGAGCTTTAACCAAAACTCTACATGAATCATGTATTTCAAGCTCAAACATGCAAATTTAAGACAATTTCTTACATGCACAAACAATTTAGCCTTCAATTCAACAAAACCAATTCAATTTCATCATACTCAATTAAATTCATGTTCTTTATTATTATTCAGCTCTGAATTTACAAATAGCAAACAAAAACCCATGATTCAAGGGTTAATTACTCACCTAAGAGCCTTAAACACTCAAGTTCTAGCCAAATCTTGAGCTTAATCTTCAAATTCCCAAGCTTGAGCCAAAAATCACACAATTCTCTCATTCTCTCTCTCTACAGCCGATTCTCTCTATTTTGAGTCCCAAATTCAACCAAAATGAAGTGAAAAAGAGAGGATAGAGAGTGTAGTGACTTCACAACAAAACCCACTAAGGCCAATATAATATTAATAAGATAATTGGGTTTTAATTCACCGATTTAATCGATTTATTCTGAACCGAATCAATTTTCAATTAAATTTTACCATAGGTTCCAAGAATTATGCCAATCCCAATGGCATAATCAATTTCGGGTTCTATGGCTGATAAGGCCTCCAATTAAATTTCCAAAGCAGATAAATCAAACAGATATTCCTATGGTGAACAGATAGAAATCCAAGACCACATAATGGCACACAAAATCATATTAAACACATAATCATACTCATATTAAGGACCAATTAAGATATTACGGAACAAGGGTATTACAGTTTTAAACACACAACTCATCAAAAATTGTTGATAACTCCGCTTTTATTCATGGAACAAGGATGAGACATCCATTTCCATGTTTTGAAAATGATCGAGAAGAGAGTTTCTCAACACTTTTGATACAGAAGCTACTACCTAGCTTCAAGGTGAATAACGATAGTATGAAAGTAAGAAATTTATAGTTACTTAATCAAACTTATAGCGAGATGGTTAAGTTCTAAACGTCCCATGACCACAAGGTTCCGATATACATATGGAAAGCTATAAGAACAAAAGTAAAGCGATCAACTCAAACGGATTGGCGGCTACATCCTAAACACACCAAATTCGCAAGAACTATTATGCTATTACAATAGTACAACTATAATATTCAAAGCATAATTAAATAACACACTACACAACCCATTAAAAAAAAAAACAGTGCTAAAACTAAGAGAAAATAAGAAAAAAAAAAAGGTAAAGAAAAGCTATAGTTAACAATTAGTAATCAAGCATGAGGAAGAGTGGCCAACCCCTCCACTTTTTGTAACCTTAATCACATATTTCAGCCCCACAAAACAACCCAAAAATAGTATACAAAACAAGAAAAAGAGAGGAAGAGAGTAGAAGAGAAGTAGATGAAAAGAAAGCAAAGCTCTACCTCTTGAAAAGAGAGAAGTAACTTCTTAGTTGTCAAACTTCAATCCCAACACCGTCAAGTATCTAAAATATAGTTTGAAACCTTTGCAAAAAGCTTCAAGAAGCAGCTCTAATTGTGTATGCATTGTGTATGTATAGATAAAAGGTGATATAAGGTCAAGAAAAAGCTTCGAAGTTCAAGTGTAGTTTTAAGCTCTCAACAATCTCTTAAGCCTTTGGAAAATATCTCTCACCCTACATTTTAAAGGGAGAGGGTCTATTTATAGAATTTGAGATCTTTTGGTCGAAAATATCTCCAAAAAAGGCCAGTTGGCGAAATCTTACCAAATATTTTGTTTGTCGCTAATGAGATACGACCGAAATACAAAACCCACGACCGGGCCAAAAACCACACGGTCGTGTCCTAAATTTGAATACATCATTTTTAAGGTCTAAAACATTTTGGTCAAAATGGGGTATAAGGTTAGGATTAGAGGTCGAATCTAAATTCCTTTGCTGAAGATTCAAAAGATTGCACTGCGTAATGTTTCATTATCGGGTGTTCGGAATGAAGCGCCCTAGTCTTAAGGGCTGTCAAAATGGAGTGTCTATAGGTAGGGATTTCTATGACTCCTTTATATGATTTTTAGCTTAGTTATTTTCTCTTTGAAAAATGTTATTTATTTGGGAATTTTTGGTAAAAACCTAGGGTTTGGTTTGGAATCAAAAGAGGGGTTTTCCAAATTGACTCTTGAAAATGAGTGTGGAAATATGGTTATGGATTAGTTGTGTTGAAATGATGGAAATCTTTTCTTAAAATTGATTTTTATAAATAAAGGGGGTTTTGCAGGATATTTGAAATTGTGAAAGGGAAATGGAAGAATGATGTTAGTTGTTGGGAAATTGGAATAATTGTTATGTTGATGAAGATGTTGGAGTTGGATATGTAATATCACTCCCATTGTAAATGATGAAATTGTAACTTTAATTGGAAATTATCTAATGCGTAGAGATATCTATTTTGGGCTATTGGTGGAGGATAATGTGGACACCATATTTTTGATTGCCCGCAAGGCTCGAGCGCTTTGCCCAGTACACTGGATGATGAAAGTGGTGTTATGCGTAGTTCGAGGTCTCAACAAAAGCGTTATGTTTAAGCTCCGAAACAATCCCAAACCTTCCATATTCCCACTAATTATACCCCAGAAATCCATTTTTACACATTGTGCCACCCTATGTTGAGTCTATAGCAGAAAAACAGGGGAACACATTGAGGCCCGGCCGTGGCTATTGAAGGTTGGCTGTGTCTTAGTAGCGAGAAACACTGTTCTGGGCGGGAGCCCACCAACTGTCCATTTTTGAAGATATTTATGACCCCCCTTGCTCAAATTCTATAAAAACAAAGTTCTATCTCTGTATTAAGGGTTGAAGAATTTTTAAAAAGCTTCTACACATTCTTGAGAGCCCCTTATTCTTCTTCTTCTTGTGCAAGAAAACCTTTAAGCAAGCCTATCACCTTGAACCTATATCCATACATCATATACACCTTTACACATGAGCCTAGGAACCTTGGTTGAGCCTTGAACACCATAATTCAAGCTTGAGAGTGTGTTGGGACTTAGTTTGTTTCATAAACAAAAGCTCACTTCTTTGAGAGGTATAAGCTTGTCATCCTCTCTTTTACTCTTTGTTCTATCTATTGTTATCTAGTTCTTATGGTTTTATGTTGTTTTAATTCTCTTCCAAGTGTTTAAGTTTGGGTTTGGAGAGCTACGAAAAGGGTAGAGAGAATTAACACTCTTTCTTAGACCTTTACCTATAGCTCAAACCCTTACTTTTACACTCTTTTCCTTTGCTCTCTAAATTGATTTTCAGAGTTGAAAAGAGGCTAAAAATCATGCTTTGAGGTTTCAAAAGTGGAGGGGTAAGCCACCCTTTCTTGTTCTTACTTACTAGCCATGTTTTCTCTCTTTGTTGATTAGCTTTTTAGGCCCTTTTCATGCACTTTGAGCCACTATTTTTCATCCATCAAGGGCTATTTTAGGGTTGTTCTAGGTTGTTTAAATAGTTCATGCTTTGATTAGCTTGATTGTTGTCACATAAGTTTGCAAACATAGCTTGTTGAATATTGTTATAAGCTTTTCCTTGTCTAATTTCCATGTTTAAGAACTTCATTTTAATAAATCAACTTGCTATTCGTTTCTTTCATTTGAGAGTTGTTTCAATCGATTGACGGTTATTCAAAACGTGAACTAGTGATTTATGCTTGATGGCTTAATCTCTACGGAGGTTCATTGTCAACGGCGTAGTCTCTTTTTCATGTTGAGAATCACCTTTCGTTTGACATATTTCTCACTTAGTGGATGTAATCTTTAGTGGACATAACAATCGTCTTCGACTTAATGGATTAAAGGATGGCAAAGACTAATGAATTTGGCTTAAAATGAACTAACCCACATAAAGAAAATGAGTTATATTGCTTGGGTTTGGCCGGACGTTATGCCAAATCTATTGTGTCAAGGGTTGTCTTACATCAATTCATGATGTTTTGATGAACCTTGGAGCGTCTCTACCTCTCTTTTTGAGTTCACTCTATGATAGGAGGGAGGGGTGGTTGTAGTTCCTTTCATTTATTGATTTTTGTCCAAATTGTATCGGAAATCATCAAGCAGTCTACTTGCTCATTGATGGCTTTGGAAAACAATTCCAACCTTATCTTGAGGCTTTCCCATGACAGAGAAGTGTGAAAGGGACAAACAGAGTCTAGAACAACTTTGTCTGCACTGTTTTCACTTCAGAGCACAAAATAGGATTTTGCATGAAATTAAGGCACGACCGGCCCTTTTAGGGCCCGACCGAGCCTCTTTAAGGCACAGCCAGTCATCAATGTTTGGTTAGCAATGTATTTTGAAGAAAATAGAGGGCAGTGGCTGAAGGTGAAATAGAACAGGCCTAGGCAGACAGAGTTGTTCTACCCTTGTCCATCCTTGCTTACATCATTATTGTAAATTAATGCTCCGAGTATTGTTGTAATTAATTTATTTGTTATTGTTGTAATTAGTCTTATTAATTATTAGTGTTGTAATTATTACTAATGTTTGTTTGTAATTGTTATAGCTAGTTAGATTAAATAGCTGGTTTGTTTCTCATTCTCATTATTATCCTTGTTGTAATAAAGTGGTTAGCTAGTTAATTCTTTGCTTATTCATTCATTTGGTTTTGTAATAATTAGTTTAATTCAGACTTTCAGACTTTGATTCGCACCCTCTTGCACGAGGGTAAATGTGTAATAAGTTGTATGTCTTCCAACCCCACGTCTTTCTCTTTTTTACTTACTTGCTTACAATGGTTAGTATAGAAACATCATTTTTTAAATTAGCATTCTTATGCTTTGCATTCCTTGTCTTGCATGCCTTCAAGGTTCGGCTTATCATACTTACCCAATATCAATGTTCAAATTCATTACTTGAATATGTGCTTTATCGCATGTCTTGAATGAAATCATATGCCATGTTTATAGCCGAGCCTATTAAATACATAATGTGTGCGTTGCATTTAGTCATATTGCATTAATTAGGAGCATGCATATTTTTCTAATTATTTTGCTTTGTTTTGGCTCAGAGTACTAGGTTAGTAATTTTGTGTTTTAGCACCTTGCATCGAATGTTTGTGTTACTATATCAAAAGCATAATTCCATGAAGCTAATTGCTTAAATGATATAATGGCTTGAATGCCTGTGGATGAAAGCAAGTTTCTTGAATTGGGGTAGTTTGATATGTCCATTTTAAGCCCACTTTTTCAAGTGGCAAATTCACAAAACAATTTCAAATAAAACACGAAATCAAATGTTCCAATTCTTAAAAATTAGTCTATATTTGTGTGTACGTCACATAGTAAAAATAGCTAATAATCAGAACAAAAGAATATAATGTAAATAAAAAATCGAATCATGATTAGTAGAGGCTGATCTTTGATCGGGCGAGTGAGGTGCTCAATTCATGACCTTCCCCTCTCGTACCTAAGTTTCTGAGCCGAGACACTTTGGTGATGACGAACTAATGGCCTTTGGCACAAGTCTTGGGTTTCCTAAATTTTCCAAAAAAAATATTTTGGTGGAGACTCTGAAATTTGGCAAAGCAATTTATTTTTGCCCTTTGATTCAAACATCGATTTTCCAAAAGAATTACCGGATTTGGACTCTTTTGTGTTTTCACTATTTCACATTGCACTTTGTGAAATCAGATTCAAAACCACAGGACTTCGAACAGTGGGGCTTATTCGTCTTCCGAAAGGAGCACGAAAAGTTGAGCCACAGATAATCTTAATTGTTATAGACATTGCATGAGGATTAGGTTGAATTGAAACTAATTTCTCATCCATTGTGCATTGAACATCATTAAACGTTAAACATTATAAATGTATTTATTTTTGAGAAAAAAAGGTGAATATCGTGGTGAATCTGGTTAGAGGGTGTGGCAATGGTTTTTATTATGTTGGCATGTGTGCCTTTGGTGAAAGTCCAGAAATTCGGGTGGTTAGGTGCCAATCCTTCCGGTTAGTATCGGTAAAATGGCTTTGGTAGTGCTTGTATAGCCTACTGGCAGACACGTACCTAGAGATTCCTAATGTGTTGTATTTATTGTCCTCTTTTCTAGTATAAAAGGATTATTTTCATGAATTGAATTATATTCTGGCATTGCACTGTTTTGAGATGGAAAACGAGGAATATTTGACAAATGGCATGCACATGCATTCACCTTATGATTTTGCTAAGATTCATATACTGTGTTAGAGTATCTCTACTAGGCTTTGGCTCACTCTATGTGGGAAACAACTTTCAGGTGCTAATAATATGCCTCCGCCAAGGGCATAGATTAGGAGGACTTGGAGCTTAAGGCTTCCTTTTTGGCTTCTTTATGCAATTTTTTTGATTAAGCCTCGGGCTTTATATGTATTAAGTTTAAACTCATTTTGTTGTAACCAAGTATCATCTTGGAAAGTTGTAGCCATTAGGGCATTTCATTATTTGGTTTTATTTTCCTTTTTACTCTTGTATCCATGTCATATGCTATAGATTTAGAATCTAGTATTTGTGAATATATATCGCGTATGTCATCTTTTGTAATCATCAAAGGTAAAATGAATGGAAGGTATGAGATTGTTGGTTAATTGTAACTGTAACACCTCGGTGTACATACCACAAAATATATAATCAATCTATCATTATCATCCAATAACTTATCCTTGATATACACACGGAATAAAAATCACAACTCTATAACAAAAATCCAACACATACGCATAGAAATACATTTACAAACACTCTGAATATAAATTTATACATTTCCATTTGCCATAAGGGCTTACACCTTTCAAACAAGGGTCTTAGCTTCAATGATAAATTCCTGCTTCATACATAAACTTAATAGAAACAGGTAATAACATCTAGGAAGCTTCAACACCTTGCACTGGCTCCAATTCACTTTCAACTAAGTCTTGGTTCATCTTCATCACCTGGAATTTGAGAATATCCAGCCCATAAAAAGGGAGTGAGCTTTGACGCCCAGTAGGAGATAAACTTAACCACTTTAAATATATATGTTCAGTATGATTTATGCTCATGGAATGTCATGCCATGCCATGCATATAACTTAACATGTCTGGAACTCAGTTTATGAAATGCTTAATTTATAACCCATGTTAACCCAAGACAATCATAGTTGTTGAAGTCAATACCTTTCGTTTATTTGTGTTAAACTCCACCTACTTATCTCAACACCTCCACATTTACTGTCCTCTAAGCACAGTAGGGCAAGTGGACATCTCTTACTTTTTAAAAACCTCCACATTTAACGGCCACCAAGCATGGAGGGGCAATTGGACACCCGTTTCTATTAAAGACTTCTCCACATTTTTGGGCCATCGAGCACTGGCGAGCAAGTGGACACCCATCAATCATTTCAACGTTTCCCCCACATTTACCGGCCACCGCGAAAGGGAAATTAGGCACCTTTACCAAAATACCATTAACACCCCACATTTTTCGGCCTCCGAGCACGGAAGGGCAATTGGGCACTTCAACGCATGCGAAGCACTTTCACAACCACACACACACATCCTCTTTTTAAATTCCATTATATTTGATCAAGAATTATCTGGATGCAATACGATGTGCGAGTTCTCAAGTACTCACATTTAACCCAAAGCATAGTCTAATTTTACAAGTAATCGATACATAAAATTGGGGAAGTAATCTCCATCATCACAAATCACAATTCATTCTGCATATATTTTTCATGAGGAATATCAAATGACATCTCAACATAAAACACGAATTAGTTCAACCCCCTTTTGATTAAAACCCCTTCTAGCCCTTTATACACATTAATATTTCTATAACATGATTTTCCCTTACAACAACTCTATAATTCACATTTCAAGCCCAAGTCAAATAATTAGCCCAATTTCATGTTTTTAAAATCAATTGGGCAAAACCTCTCTTTATTGAATAAATTTCAAAACTAGGGTTTCAATAAAAATTGGGTGTTTTCCTCATTTCTTTGTTAAATCCTCAAGTCACCCCTCATAATTCATCAATGTACCCGAAACATTCAAAACAATTTAAGGATATGAGTGAAAACCCTCATTTGTACCCAAACAATTTACCATTGAAGATTTCTAACTCAAAATCGACTCAAAACCCCAAAATAAAACAAAATCACATCAAAACATAAATATTTATAGTTAAGAAAACCTCCTACCTCAAGGATGAAAGCCAACAAGGAAGACCCAAACAAGAACTCCAACCAATTCACAATCCAATCGGTAAAGAAAAGATCTTCAATCCTCCTTCACTAATCTTGCATGATCTAAGGTGGATCTTTGGTGTAATGAGATGAAATCAAAGGTTTTGTAGCTAGGGCTTTTCGACAAGAAGAGAGGAGTGACAGAAAAGAGAGAAAAGTGAGAGAATGAGCAAAAAGTGGGTTTTAAACTTGCTGATCCCGAACAGACTGCTCGAGCTCAAGAAGTGTCGCTCGAGCAACCAGAAACAAAAGATATTATCGCTCAAGCGCAGAAATCGACACTCGAGCGAAGAAGACCAACTCCTAGAAGTTTTGTAGAGCTATAGTGAAAATACTCACCACTCGAGCGGTCCCGCCTACAAAACACCCAACTGCTGGGAACCACGATTTTACTCTTGAGTGACAAAGTCTTCGCTTAAGCGGCGCACCAATACAAGCTGTTACAGTAGCACTGTTAACAAATGGGGTAATATTATTATTTCAGGATGTTACAACCCAACTTTCGTCACTACACACACAGGTGGCACCTATTCATTGCTTTGTCAATTTAGGTACAAACACAATCTATATTGCTCATATAAAGAGAGAACAAATTCATATAAATTTTATGAATCTAAATAAGTGATTATTAATGAAACTCACTTACATAGAAAAAAAAAATCACATAAATAAGTGATTACCAATTAATTAAGTTAAGCCTCACATAAACAATTTACAAAAAGAATAAATTCATCTTTAATATCAACATTTTTTCTCTTTTCTTTTGATTAAAAAATCAATGAAGTTGTATCTAGGTTTTTGATTCAATTTGTTTTGTTTGAGTTTTCAAAAAAAAAAAAAAATCTAAAAAATTTCAAAACTTAGTTTGGTGAAAAAAAAAACAAAAAAACTCATTCTTTTTCTGTGATTTTCCCTTTTTTAGTAAACAAGTTTTTGAAAATGTGTTTTTTAGTATTTATTTTGTCAAATTTCTAATTTTTGAAAAAAAAAAGGAAGTTAGAACACAAATTCTAAAAACTTAACCAAACAGAATAGATATATATATATATTCGAAGCATGCAGTTATTTCATTTTATTTTTTGTTTTGTTTTGTGTATCATGGTGCTACAACCCTAAGACACATTCTAAGGAGAAAAAAGAAAAAGTAATGCATACCTATTTTCTATACTTGTCTCTATATAGTAATAACAAATCGATAACCTAATTAATTGGAACACTATTTTTTCCTTAAAAGACTTCACTTTGAGGTGGGTTATCATAGTTGGTAAATTTTCAGGAAAATTTGGGAGGGTCACTAGTCTTAATTTTTTTAGTACTCCTTCTGTCCTAAAATATTAGTCCCTTATCGTATTTTTTATCATCCCAAAACATTAGTTCCTTCTCAAAAATCAAGAACTAAAATAATTTGAATTTCTCATTTCACCCTTCTTTTAAATTCATTAACATTATTATACAAAAAAGAAGAAGAAGTATAATTATGATAATCGAATATTCCCCCAAAAAAATTATTATTTTAATTTTAAATCAGATGGTAGTTTTAGAAAGTTAATATTTTTGAAGAATAATAATTGTACCATGAAAAAAAAAAAGTTAGATTCCCTAAACTGGACCAATATTTTGGGACAGAGGGATTAATAGTTTTGATTCTAATTCTTAAAAATAGCAAATTATACGTTAAACTCTGTTTGATTAGAAACAAAATTTAATAAAAAAATTTTTTAAGAAAATAAAGTGAAAGAACAGAAATAGAAAATAAAATATATTTTCTTGCAAGCATTTGATTTAAATGAAAATTCTGTAAGAAAAAAATTTTAAAATTTAAAAGTTTAGTTATAAATAACTCACGCATTCAATTTTTATTGTATTTTCTTGTGTTTTGTACAAGAAACTACAAATTAATTACAATGCTAGTATTGGATTGTACAATAAAATTAGTTTTCTTGTACTTTACACCACTTTCAAACTAAACAGACTTATAAAACTTCATTTTTTTTTTCTCCTTCCCTCACTTTCTACATACTTCATCCTAAACAAAATGATCCTTATAGTTTCGGTAAGTAATTTTATAGTTATGATTTTAATTTGGATGTCAATCAGACCGTTTATATATATATATATATATATATATATAATTTGTTATTTAACGTAAGTACTCAAGTATTTTATTAATACCTCATATATATTCACAAGTTGTTAACTCTTTACTTTAAGTGTACTATTTTATAATTGTAAAACTATTCAAAACAATTATTTAAATAATTCTTATCTGTAAAATGATGGAATATTATTTGATGTTTGAGTATATTTTGATCATATTGTAAATGATGACAAGATTTATAAAAATTGTGATTTTGAACTGAACTGGAATGTATTTTCATGATTCAATTTGGTTTGGTTATAAGATTTTTATGATTCAATTTGGTTATGAATTTATATAATTGAAATAGTGGTTTGTACCTGATTTACTTCAAAATCTAACCAAACCAAAATTTTCACCCCTAGATGCAATCAGTTGTGCACAGTCATTTTCTTCTAAATTACATTAATCTCCTTTGACATTTGAACAGTTGTCGACGCCAGAAAAGTTGTCAAAATCAAAAAAGTCATCAGAAAATTGGTCAAAAAAGTTATTGGCGGTGGCGACTGGCGGCCACAAGTAGTGATCAGCGACAATAGGTGGTGGTGGTGAGGTGAAGAAATGTGTGATATATAACAGATAGGTTGTTGAATGAAATATGTATCACATTTCAATAGATAGTTAGTTTGGTCAATTTTAATAGGTAGACAAATAATTGTCCTTTTGGATAAATTGTGTCATTTTGGCCTAAAGATATTAGAGTTTGGTTCTAATACCTCAAAAGATTCCAAAATGGACTTATGACCTAAGTGCCCTAAAAAGAATGACGCATTTAATAAAAGTTCAATAAGACAATAGTACACATATTATAATTGTAACGTCGCATAGAAATTAACCCAACAAGACTCATATCTTCCATTTTTAAAAATATACGAATATAGAGCCTTATCATTAACATCATCAATATCTAACATTTGTATTCATTAAATTCTAGAGATAACAAAAAAAAAAAAAAAGTACTCCAAATGCGATTATACATTCAACATTCCTAAAATATGAATCTATAGCATGTGGCACAATAAGTCAAGTGCCATTCAATGCCATCAAGGGCTACAAATTTCAATGCTTAAACCCGGTTACACAAAAATAGTTTTTTGAACCCATATATGTAGAGCCCTTGGCTTGTCAAAATAATTATAACATAAGAAAAGAGTCTTGTGCTCTCAAAATGCATTCCACGCCTTTAACTCGGCGGGATTACCACATTCTTTATTGTACAAAATTCCATAAAGTGAGCACAAAGTCCAGTAGGAAGATTTTAACAAAGTATATACATTTTATACAGTCTCTTGAGATAAATGCATATGTCATGTCATGCTCAAAACATATATCACTATCTTTTGAAAATCTTGTGCTCAATACAATTTGAAAACACAATAATTCAGTAACTTCAATGTAGTTCAAGGGGTGGTAAATACGACTCAGGTAATTCATAGGTTGGTGTCTGCTAGTAGGCATAACAAGCATTACCAATCTCCACTTTACTAGTTGTTAACCGGAAGGCACGCAGTACCTCATCCGCGCGTGTTGTCGGTCTTTCACCATGGATACTCAAGCTAACTTAACCAATACCAACTACACCCTATATCTGGACTTTCCAATGTATTTACCTCAAAACAAATCAAAATGATCTTGTTTCACAAAACAATTCCTTTTTCGAAGCAATAATTTTCCAATGCAAGATTCAAAATCAATTACAACAATGATTAAATAGAATGGCAATGCAAGACCTAACAATTGCATTAATATAGTTTCATTCTCAATTTCCACCACACAATCTCCTATTGTGATCAGCTTCCACATCTCTTAACAATGTAACATCATAATACATTTTCCAAGATATAATATAACAATATCAGTAATACATTTTCCATATATTAATAATCATCATTCTTAAAATTTGGTCTTTCCAAGACAAACAACAATAAGCTATTCCTTAAGCTTTCCAAATCCACAATTCTCATTTTTTTCTCAAGAAATTTCATCATTTGATAAATTTATAGAAATTTCCTCCATCATTTACTCACAAAACAATTTAACAAGCATAAATTTCACAGTATCACAACTTTTTCCCAAAATTCCCAAATTCTAGGGTTTCCACCTAAACTAGGTTTTTACTCCATTTTTGAAAAGATTTTTCCAAAACAACATCCACACCGTAAAACATAGCTCATACTTTCAAAAGATTTGAAAAAAAATATATATAGAGAGAAAATCAACTTTTAATAACATCTAAGGTTCGTCAACCCAAAATCATGATCCAAACATGTATGAAATACTTCAAACAAGCATAGACTTGCAAAAACATATATATAATTCAAAGATTATCTCTACCTCAAGCTTGGAAGAGGAAGGAGATGAAAATCCTAGAACTCAACGACGATGAAAACGATTCAATCGGTCTAAACGTAGCCTTCGTCGCCCTCTTTGATTTGGTGGAAAAAGCCCTCACAAATTCTTGAAGATTTGAGCTAAATCTTAGGGAGAAGTTTGGATTTGAGTGTGTTTGTAGAGAGAAGGAGGAGAAAAGATGAGTATAGAGAGAGAGAGAGAGAGAGAGAGAGAGAGAGAAGCGAAAAAGTGCCCAAATCATGTTTTTGACATCAATTTTGAGGAAAAGAGCTTGAAATTTGAGGCAGAATACCAATCTACACGAATGGATTTTGGTGCCTCCATGAGCGGATTGCTCCAGAGAAATCCCATAATTTTCACAAAAAATCTACTCGAGTGGAACCCAAATTCGCACGAGTGATTTTGCCCATAAATTTCCCAGCACACTCTGTGGGATTTTGCTCAAGCGGTTGCCCAATCCGCAGGAGTGGTTTTGCCCAGAAAACCCAGAATTTGATTTCACATCCCAAAACAAGTTTCAATGCTTAAAACTCAAAATTTTTAACCCGAAAAAGTTAAGAGATGTTAAGTAAGAGTAGAAAAGAAATCTCAATGACCCAAAACGATAAACAAAACACCGAAAGTAATGTGCACTATCTTACTACTCAATACTAGTCAAGTCCAAGACTCGAGACATCACAATAATAATGTCACATTGTCACAATTTGAGAATGATATATTTGCCAAAAGTTTAATAAGACGACAATGCACTAATATCTCATTGTCACATTTTAAAAAGAATGATACATTTGATAAAAGTTTAAAAAAATAATTGTACATACATTAGAATGATGTTTCATTGTCACATTTTAAAAATGACATATTTGACAAAAATTTAATAAAACAATAGTACACAAATTAGAATGATATGTCATTAAGAATGACACACATTTGGTAAAAGTTTAATAAGACAATAGTACACAAATAAAGTATATCCACATTTGGAATTTTCAAAAAATATAATAAAGTGACCTCACAGTGTACTTTTTCAATTTCAATGGGATTTAATTGTCTACAATAAAATTCATGGAACTTTTGAATATATATATATATATATATATTTGAGATAGGACTTCTGATAAACTTCTCAAAAACACAAATATTATTTTTTTATAGGGTACCTAAAACCTCTCTAGCTTTGTACTCCAAATGAGTGTGCCGAATTTTAAAGTGATCGTGATCCTCTCCATTTTAAAATTGTAATGAAGAATTTTCATTGTATTATTTAAGGATTTGCAATAATTTTTTATAAATATAAAATATTAATAAATTTTTATGATTAATTTACAATTCTTAAATGATATAATGGATATCCTCTATTATAACCATGAAACGGAGAGGATTTCAATCCCAAAATTATAGCAAACAATAGATATATCTAAATGTTATATAAATTTATTAATATATTATGTAATAATAAAATTTTAGTATTTAAAATGAGATTCAATTATATGATAGGTATCACATTAATAAGTAATAAATATGTATTAATTTGTATATCAACTCATTGCAACTTATGGAAGATTACCTGTCCCATGTTTGTGAGGCACATTGATTATTATCCAATCCGATGAGATGTTAATTTTCTTCATGGAAGAGAAGGTCTAGCATGAAAGATAAAAGCCAGCTAGGTTGCCAAGAATGACTTGCTTAGAAACCACACAAGCAGTGCTCTCTCTCTCTCTCTCTCTCTCTCTCTCTCTCTCTCTCTCTCTCTCTCTCTATATATATATATATATATATATATAGCAGTGCCTTGTATCCAGTCCAATAACTCTAGTTTAGTTATTGGACTGGATGCGTTGTTCGAGTTCATGGAGCCTATTATTAATCCCATTTTGATCAAAGCAATTCATTTTTTAGGTCATTTTATATAGATTATACGCTCAAAGAGGAAGGTCGATATGATATTGTAGCCATATAATTTTATCACATTTGTCTTTAAAAATGAATGATAGAAATTATTTTGAAAATAGATCGTACATTTTTTCGGTAACAAATGTGATAAAATTATGTATTTATGTATATCGGATCGACTTAATCTTTTGTGTACGCAATCTACATAAAACGACCTAAAAAATAAACAACTTGAATGACCAAATAGGACCCGTGATGAGTTTCATGACCCCAAACATCGCCCCAAACATTTCCATCCAGTTCAATAACTAGATTGAAGACAAGCCAAATGTATATATATATATATATGTATTGTGGGAGCCTGAAATAGGTTTGTCTCACATCGGTCTGAGAAGCATCCACAACCCACTTTATAAGTTGACTAACTCCTTCTAACTAACATGAGGCATTTTCTAAAGAAGAACAAAACCGTGAGGCTCCGGCCAAAACGGACAACATATCAAGTCTTGTTAATGAAAACCCTTGGATGGATTAGGCAAGCCATCCTTGGCTACCAACAAAGACTTTTTATCCCCATACAAGACCTCTCTTCCTCACCACCACTCTTTGTACTCTTCGTTGCACTACATCAATTATCAGTTACAACATCCCTATATATAGGCAATAAGTATGAAGAGATTAGATTCCTTTTTCCACATACACTTATCAACCTTTTCACATTTACAGCATTATTTTAACATTTGTAATTTGTCTTTGGTTATTTCTTCCACAGAAGATTTTTCAGTTATCATCAGACCCTGTAAGGGAATATATTCATGCATTGAATTGTTTCCATTAGCATATTGATTGATGAACTTGCACTGAATCATTTGTCTGGCTTTTCAAGTAGGAATATGGTCAGAGGTAGCTCAATCATTAGGCTGCCCTGTGCATAACTTAAGGTTCCTATTATTATTATTATTATTATTATTATTATTATTATTATTATTATTATTATTATTTTCAATTCTTATTATTAAATGCTCTAAGTTTTCTAAGATTCAATAAAGATTTCATTTTAATATTTAGGTTAAGATCTCTTAGAACCTTGGACAGGTACTAAATATGGGTGGTAAGTAGCGATATCTGCCTTGAGAACTTTTGATCCACACGAACCTAACCATTTCCCACCAATAAATATCAAATATAAGTCAAACAAGGAGAGTTCTCTCATTGTGATAGTGAAAACTACATTGCTCGGTTTAGAGACAAAGATTGTCTACCTAATTTTATTTATGGCTTTTTAATTGACCATGACGCTATTATGATTTCAAATAGTGGTATTAGACGATGTATTAGTGTTGATCATGACATAATAGTATCAAGAATTTCTCGATCAATACATATAAAAAATTGCATGTCACAATCGTGAATTTTTTTATTCAAATTTTTTTTATCGACAAGTTTTTTTTAAAAAAAATTATTAACCACAAAAACAAATAGTTTTATAGCTTTTTATAGATAACAAATCAACGTTATTAGTTGTGAACTGGCTGATATAGTAGTGAATCGACTATTAATTGATACCTGTCGGATATTGAAGAATTTTTTGTTCTTCAATATTTGAAGTTATATTAGTTAAAATCGACCAAAATTCAATTTTCGGTACAAATGAATTGACCGAAATATTATATTTAAATACTTTGAGCATTAGGGGATAAGTGATTAAAAACACACATTTTGTAATAAAATAAAATAAATTAGGAAGGTAGTCATTTATTGAACTACTTTCACCATTTTTTTAATTTATTCTCAATATGGGATTCTGCAATTTTTTATAAAATTTGTTAAAATCTCTTGTAAATCACCATTTAAACCAAACTGACAAAATAGAACCCTAACATATGATTTATTTTAGTTCCTCAACTTACAAAATTGAAATGCTAGGTTCAGTGCAGTGCTATATTTTTCCTCAGCTTGACCGATCCTAACCCACACACTTACACAGTATTTATTCATTTAGCACATTACAACAATAAGAGTTTAGCGACCAAACCTTTTTGTTCATAAAAGTAAAAAAATTGTTGTAAAAAAATATTTGAGAATCAATTTCTGTCGTCACAAGGATAATTAAAAAAACAAAATTAGTGACAAAATTTTAAAAATGTCACTAAAGATATAACAATGATTCTTTTGGAAACAAAAATATTTAGTTCCTAAAAAATAATTTTATTCCAAAATTTTATTTCTAAAATCTAAAGTTTTATAGTGCCACGAGCTTTGACATTCTCTATACTATAAGTGGGAGGTTATCACTTCAACATGGGAGAAGAACCAAAGAAAAAGCTTTAGATTTTATGAATAAATTCAAGAATTGGAAGATATGATCTTCAAAACCTCAATGAGATGGATTGAGTTGAGACACATCTTCTAGTTAACTTTATGAGCTCATTATATTCCAGTGCTACTATCATCTAAAGTTGATGTATGCCCCCCTTGATGACTCTGAGCTTTTTTTTTGACTTTGTTCTATTTTGAATTCATGTATTCAACTCTCTTCTGTGAAAATCTTCTGTGGGAAACTTGTTGCCCTGCAACTTTTCTGCTTATTATTCCAAACTTCTTCAGTTAAAAAGTAACCAAACAAGGCCTTACATTCTGTTGCATCTACTTTTTATCCTTTTGAATGGCAAGTGTACTTCGCTTATTAGAAAGGGTATGAGTGGGTGAACAGTGCTTGACCACCTCACCATCCCTTTTATTTCTTTTTTGTTGAGAATGTTGGTTTCAATGTATAAGATTTATCTCAAAAATATTTTAGGTATTTTTCATTTTTTGGTCGAATATAAAGCAGGTCAAATAATCTATCAATAAAAATTTCGTAAATCAATTTTTGTGAAGTTCACTCTTAGTGACGACTGATTTTAGCACATTTGACATTTTCAAATAGGTATCATACTGTGATAATTGTTTGATAGCCTATTGAATTAGAGTTATGCTTCTAGACAATAGAAATTTGTGTTTCATGTGTCAATCAAATGTCCGAAAATAATTTTTTTTTTTCTTTTTGCAAAATCAGTTTACATGTAGAAAAAAAAAAAAAAAAATTTGTGTAAAAGAGTTTGCTTATTAACTGAAAGTAAATCTACAAAGAAGGTTAATCTTTTTAAAAAAAAAATTGATTGGCACACTATTTATTTTCTACTTTTTTCATGTTTTTTTTTAAAGCGAGTAAAGTTTGTTTTTTTTCGCGAGAAATAAATTTGCTAAATGACTAAATTCTTTTTTAGCAAAATGAACATATTTAGACGTTAAGGTATTTTTTTTAGTCACAATCAGATGAAACATAATGGCAAATTCTGCTCTAACTTAAATTAAGGTATTTGGTTCAGTGGTTGTGTAGTATCACTTTGTGATATGAGGTTGTAGACATCACATGATGAATTCCTTCGTAATAACAATGTTCATTCTTCAAAATATTACTTATGCACCTCAAATATATTTTAAACATTTCTAAGACAAATACATAATGTATATTACAATATTTTATAATCGTTTTGCACTTTTTATAATATAATTATTACATGAATAATATTTTAATGTTTAAGTTATAAATTATTTAACCTTTTAATATAATTAATGTTATGTTACATATTTTTCATTATCTTCTAATAACTTATTCATATATATGATATATAATAAACTTGTAAGAATATAAAATTTTTAATATGTTTCAAGCTTGTTGTGTCTTGAATTTTTTTTAAATTAACATATTACCATATTCGTATCATATCCATATCGTGTCACGTATTTTTGTCTATGCTACTTACAAAATCACCCTTCTGAAAACCGTTATGCTTTATGTTATTAATTAGTGAGCCTATTTTGGGGACAATTTTAGTGATCTAAACTGTTTATTTTGTAGGACTCATTAAATAAAATATTCATATAAAAAATTAAGATAATCAGACATCAACAACTATATATTTGAATCACATTTGCTTTTTAAAAAAATTGATGACAAATATAATTTAAAAAATAACCATCCATTTTTTGTAGAATAAATTTGATTCAAACATATAGTTACCGGTATTCGATCATTTTGATTTTTTTCATAAATATTCTACTCAATGAACCTTCAAAGTGAACAGTTTTGATCACTGAGGTTGGTACCCAAAATGGACCCATGAAGACCAAACGCTCTCTCAAGTTGAAATGGTCAACTTGAGAGAAGCCAAACTCATTCCTTAGGTTCTTCTATGGAATGATCATTCCCTCATAATGGTGAGTACTAATTCTATTTGAAAAATAATTTCTATTATTTTTTTAGTCAATCAAACATTGGAATGAATGTTTTGATAAAATGATCATTTCATAGAGCGTTTCTGCTTTAAACCCGACCTGTTTGACTTTTGGATTCAACTCTCTTCTCCTTATATAGTTGCTCTTGCTTTGTTTTCCACCATTTCTCTTTGAATTGGGCTATTGGGTTGTATTGGTTGCGTTTGGAACAGGTTGGCAGCTTGGTTTTCAAACTTTTGTTGTCCAGAATTTTGCTCTTATGCTCGAGCGTCACTTCTTGCGCTCGAGCCGTCTTTGTGAACTCTCAATACTTTTGTAGTTCTGCAAAAGTATTGGAAAGTGTTATTCAACGCTCGAGCGAAACTTCTTGCGCTTGAGCGGTCTTGGCTCAAGTGGCCCTTATTGCGCTCGAACGGTGGTCTTATGTCTGTAAAAATACTGAGAGTTTATATTTCACGTTCGAGTGTCAATTTCTTGTGCTCGAACGGTCACATCTTTTATGTCTTACGCTCAAGCATCACTTCTTGCGCTCGAGCGAACTGTGAGTATATCAGTTCGTAAAAGTCACTTTTTACATGACTTTTTCATTTCACTCTCTCTCTAAACTTTCTAAATACCCTAGATCCGCTCGCTTTCTAAAACTCACATTCTCTCTTCTAATACACCTAGATCCATTGATTTCTCTACCCTACTCCCTTTGAGAAGAAGGTAAAGCTCACTTAGAGCTTCATTTTCATCTGAACAAAGTTAGGTTTCGGTGGTATTGAAGTCTCTTCTCTCTCTCTCTCTCTCTCTCTCCCATCTTATAAGCTTGAGGTAGGGATTCTCCACACTTTTGTATAAGTTTTACCTTAGTTATTTGCTATTTCTACGGATTATAGTGGTTTGGGTTGTTTTGGTGAAACCTAGGGTTTGAAATCAAAATGATAAAGAAGGGCATTCAAATGGTCTCTTGGAAAAGCTTATGGGTATGAAATTAGGATTGATATATGTTGAAATGAGGTATTTCCCACATTGAAATTGAATTTCAAAGAAGAAGCGGTTTTTTCCTAAAAATGTGAATGTTTGATATTGTAAAGAGAAAATGAAATTGCTATGGAAATTGTGAAATTAAAATGATGATAATGATGAGAGTGGAGTTGGATATGTAATATCACTCCCATTTTGAGATTGTGGGAAAGGGTATCTTTAATGAAATTTATTTATCTGTTTAGAGATATTAGTTTTGGGCAATCAGTGGAGGATAGCTATGAGTGTTGTAGAAATTGCATGAGAATTAGGTGAACTAAAACTAATTTCTCATCCATGTACATTGAACATTGTTGTTTATTTACTACATTGAAAATGTATATGATATTGAGAAAAATGTGTGAATGTTGAAAAGAGGTGTGTATCACCAAATCAAGTTGGCTTATGTGTCCATGGTGAAAATATCAAAAAAACCCCGTATACATAGGTGCTGGTTCCCGCAGACAAAATATTCGTAAAATGGCAATATTAACGCCTGTATGGGCTACGTTTACATGGGTGCCGTTTGACGGTTTCCTGCGGACAAAATATCCATGAAAGGATGTATGTAGACACCCCATTTTTTACCGCCCTTAAGACTTGGGCGCTACTGATGGTTTGCTCGATGATGAAAGGTGTGCAGGGCAAATGTTCAATTTCTTCGGCAATGAGAGGGTCAAATCCCAACTTCACACCCCATTTTGGACCAAAGCTATTTTGAATGGTTTTTAGACCTTAAAACCCTCTCTTTCAAAACATTTTTGAAATAAAGTTTCTACGATATTCCGAGGCTCACATTTTGTCAAAAAAATGCGATTTTCGATAAACCGAGCAAGGACAAAGTGGAAATGAATGAAAGAGAGATGAAATCTTTGAAAAATCTTTCAAAACACCTTGCTTAGGGGTTTGAATTTGAAGAAAAGAGGAGAAGAGGGGAGAAGCCAAGTTGGAGAAGAAGATAGGCAAGAATTGCTAAGAGAGGGACGAGCAGTCCTCGCTAAATCAAGCTTATTTGTCTATAAACTTTGAGTTAAGGTATGAGGCCACCACCATTGGAAAGAAGACTTCCGGGGCTTCATTTTTGATTCAAGAATCTCTTAAATCCGAGACCGGAGGGCGGAGATATGATTGGTTGAAGTTGGGCATCATCCCGGTTGGACCGAAACTGAGCAGCCTTCACTAAAACAAGCATAACGTTTTTCACGGTTGGAATTTTGATGCAAGGCTGGTTCCATTGGAAAGCTTACTTCCGGGGCTTCAATTTTGACACAAGAATGACCTGAAAAGGAGTTCATATGAAGAAGTTATGCTCGTTTGAAGTTGGACCTGCTGAGTAGATTTTTCCTGCCGACCGGCCAAAACAAATGGCCAACCGACCAAATAGCTGGCCGACCGGCCAGAAAAGATGGCTGACCGACCAAGTTTGCTAGCCGATGACCTTCCGGAGTATTCTACAGATTGAATGGATGCCAGCTGTGCCAGCTGGAATGCACAGACTCTGCTCCCCATGCACGTGTGTGGCTGTTTTGCACCCTTTGCACCCCTTTTGACCCTCTTTTTTTGCACCCTTTGTTTGACCCCTTGTCTTGGCTTCCTCAAGAAGCTTGCACCTTTGCATTAGCTTCTCTTAGAAGCTTGGTCCCTTTGATCCTTTTGTATAGCTTCTTTGAGAAGCTTTATGCCATTTCCTTGCTCTATAAAAGAAACCCATCCTCCTCCATTGTTTTGGTTTAGCAAAATCAGACCTAATACATACATATAAAATATATATCACCCTCTCTCTCTATATCTCCCTCTCTCTCTACATTTGGGTGTGTTAAAGTGTTCAAAGACCCTTATTCTTGGCCTATTTGCACTACACCCTATAGCACCACACCACCACTCCATTCCAGCAGCTTGGAGGGCCTTCTCAGAGGCTAGGAGGCAGCTTTTCTTGGTCCAAGAGGTAGCAAAGGATTGGTCTTCAAGGGTGAGTGGATTTCTTCCTCTTTCTAGCTCATTTTTGCAAGTTTTCTTAGCCCCTTTTGCTTGCTTTTTTGAGCTCCGACCATAACTGGAAATATCATTTTTTTGAGCTCATTTTTCTGTTTCATTAAGGGTCTTACCCTGTTTGGGACCCCCATCTTGCACTTGTTTCATTACCCCTTTGTATGCCATAATCTTGCATAGTATTTTTGGCCTATGTGTGATCTGTTTTGGAGCATGATGTAAACTGTAGATAGGATTATTTTGAGCCGTTCTTCAACATTGAAGAAGGGCTCATCACTGTTTGGGACCTCCATGTGCCACTTGTCATTATACCCCTCTTTGGTCCCCATTTTTGCATGATTTATTAGCCTATTGTGTCTCTGTTTTTGGGCTTTAGTCCGAACTGAAAATGGCCCTATTTTTACCCCCTCTTCATGTTTCATTAAGGGTCCATGGCTGTTTGAGACACCCTTTGTATACTTTATGTTGTAGCTCTTTTTTGGCCTTAATCTTGCATAGTATTTTGAGCATACTTGTATACTGTTTTGGGCTTGGCCATCAACTGTAAAAGGTCATATTTTGGGCCCCTCTTCAACATTGTTGAAGGGCCCTAATCTATTTGGGATCAGAAGCTGTGAGTTGTTTTTTTATCTCACATTTAGGGCCATTTTTGCATGCTAGTTTTGCCCTATGTGTGTTTGCTGTTTGGCCTTGTTTAAAACTGCAAAAATGTTTTTTTTGGGGCTGCCTAGAATCTGTCTTCACATGTCATAATCGAATAATGCATGTTTTATATAGCTGTAGGCCAATGCATGGGCCTAGTTTTGCATTTCGGTTTCATTTCATGCATCGGGTGCTATTTTGCCATGATTCGGGGCTGTTTTATACCACATTTCAGTGCTGAAATTACATGCTTGTATGCCATATTTCATGCCTCACCATGCCTTGTTGGAGTTTCATACTATGCCTTAGGTTTGGTCCTCGGTTTGCATGCATGCGTGCACGCGTTTCGAGAGTCTCATTTTCATCTAATGGCCACCGATTTTGGCATGCTTGCGAGCTATCCATGTTAGTTTTAGTCCATCATCGCATGTTGTTGCATGCCATGTTTACTTACATGTTTAGGTTGCGCGCCTAGTATACATTGCTCATTTGCATGTTCATGTTGCATACTTAGCCTCCATGCCTAGGTTGCATTTCATTAAGCATGCAGCCCTTGCCTCTTGATCAATCATGATAGGGGTTGGAGCCCTTTGATGTGTTTTGTGCTTGCATTTCATTTGATATCAAAGTTGCAAAACTTGGCCTCTTAGGCCATCATGCGTAATTGATGGCCCGAGGGTCGAGGGTCATGCTCCCTTGAGTCCCTTGCATGATACGGAGTGTGCTCGCGCATACATGTGCTTGAAATTCTATGCCATGCACTGTCTGTCCTTGTTGCTGTCAAAAACCAGCTTCTGCAGGAAGTTTCTGCCGACCGGCGCTGAAGAATGCCGACCGGCAAAGGATATGAGGCCGATGGACTTGAAAGCAGCCGATGGAAATTTCCCATGGCCGGTGGTCATTTAACTTAGCCGGTGGTGTTATGCAGTTCTCATTGAAGATACCCTGAGATTTTGGCAATTTTCAGAGGAGCAGGGCAGCATTAACAGAGGCAGCAGTGGCATGGTATGGGTTTCCGGGCTTTCGGGGGAAGATAAATCCGAGCATGCATCATTCACGCATCCCGAGGCGAGGGCTGCGGCCATCCTCTCTTTGCATTTAATTTGTTAATTAGATTAGAAATTTTGTAATAATTAATTTAGTATTATTTATTCAGACTGTAATATTTATTTGGACCCTCCGAGTGAGGGCAATTCTGTAATAAGTGTGGGTGAGTGTGTGAAAGTCTTCCAACCCCCACTTCTTTCTTCCCTTTTATTTACCTGCTTATGATGGTAGATTAGGGCATGTTTAAATTAGCATACCTTATGCTATGCATACGTGCATCCATACATTTGTTTTGCATGCACCGGGCTCGGTACATCATTCTAACTGCATTTGTATTTCAATCCCAAATTGAATACGTACATTAATTGGTTGCATTTCACATGCCGTGTTTAGGTTAGCCGAGCCTACTCTAATTGCATCTTGTATGTGCTGCATTAGTCAATTTAACATAAACTAGGATCACGCATGTTTGCTAACCAGTTTATTGTTTTGGCTTGAAGTACAATGTAAGTATTTATGCTTTAGCATCTCGCATGCGTGTGAATGTTAACATGACAGTATGCTTACCATGTGGCTAGATGCTTATGTGATAAACTGTTTGAATGCCTGTGGGTGAAGGTTGGGTTGTTTGAGTTGGAAAAACTCGTTGAAATCCGTATTTTAGCCTACTTGGGAGTAGCAAATTCCAAAACATTTTCCAAAACAAACGGATATGCAATGTTTCTTTCCAAATTAGGCAATCTAGTCTATACTTGTTTGTTGTGCGCATAACATAGTAATTCCAGGCTAACAATTAGAATAAGAACACATAATGTTTTCAAAAAACGGATATCACGGTTAGTAGAGGCCGATTTCCAGATCGGGCGAGAGGGGGTGCTCATAGATGACCTTCCCCAATCGTACCCTAGCTCCCGAGTCGAGGCAACTCTGGTGATGACGGACATGTGGCCTTCGGCACCGAGTCAGGGTTTCCTAAATTCCCCATTTTAAAATATTTAGGTGGCGACTCTGTATCTGGCAAAGCAATCCATGTTTGGTACTTCTTTCCAAAAATCTGTTTCTCAAAACGATTTGCCAGATTTGGACTCTTTGGTTCAAGATTAAGAACCGTGACACAAATCGAGTCCGAGCTGTAGTGACCCCAAAATGAACAGAACGGGACCCACCCTCCCGGGGCGTTCAGGGACGTCTACATTGTACTGGTTTGAGATTTCCCCATGTTTTCTATTGTAAAGGGCATGATTTTGAAAATTATGATATAAACTTGGCATGGCATGGTTTTTGGAAAGAAATGTGAAATATTTTGGCATGGGCATTACATATGTATAAAACCTTATGGCTTTATTAAGATTTATACATTGTGTTGTAGCATTTATATTGGGCTTTGGCTCACCCTATATGCGAAAAATATTTTCAGGTGCTGGTGATATGTCTCCACTAAGGACTTAGCTTGGGAGGACTATGGAGCTGAAGGCTCAGTGTTATATTTTTGTAGTTAATTTTGTACAAGCCTAGAGCTTTATCTGTATCGATCTTGAGACTCACTTTTGATGTATCCAAGCATTGATTTGGAAAGATGTAAGCCTTTAAGGCATATAATTATATGTTTAGCTTTCATTTCTTTTCATTATCTTGTAACACATGTTGTAGATTCAGGACGTATTGTTTATGAATGTATATTGCATCGGGCACCTTTTGTATATCAAACTCTGATTAATGAAAGCTTATCAATTCAATTATTTTGCTATTTATTAGTTGTTATGAGATGGGTATAGTGTAATTATTTCGAGGTGTTACAACTTAGTATCAGAGCGTACCGGGTTTGAATACTTTGGGTATATGGGAAGTGGTTCTTACCATAATGGGTTTATCTCGCTTGATAGAGATGTTTGTATGTTTGCAATGCTATGTGATAACATTCTTATGTGATTATATGAGTATGAGATTTAATTCCTAAGATATTAAATGGGTCTACGGGTTTCTAAAAGTCCTATTAGAAAAGCACTTGATCACTGATGTTTCTAATTGGAACTTTGGCAATGCCGCGGGACGACCATTATCTAGGAAGGAAATTCGTATGTGTTTCTGTGATTATGTGCTCATGTGGAGTGAATTACTATTGTCCACCACATTAGGAAGTGAGTTAGCTTTGACACATTTGTAAATGTGCTAATATCTTTTGTTACCTTCATTAAGATGTCAGGATGTGGTCGCGGTAGTAGGCATGGTAGGCCTAGATAATAGGAGGTGTCGATACCAGATAATATTCCGGCACAAGTGGAGGGAGTTGGTCAAGCCAATGTAGTCGAACCAACAGGTCAGCAGGCCATGGACGCCTTAGCCCGTGAGATGGCTGGAACATTGCGGGAATCCATGGACATTCTCAAAGTTGAGAATCAAGCCCAGACCCATGTTGCTAAGACGAGGCCGTCTTTTCTGAAGCGAAAGTTTTTCCAGTCGAATTCGGACGAGTTTTTGGGTGATCCTAAGGTGCCACTAAAGGCGGATGAATGGCTAGTGCAGATAGTGACGATGTTTGAGATGCTTGGCATCGAGGATGACGGACTGAGAGTGAACTTGGCATCCTTCCAGCAAAAGGGAGATATGGGTCAATGGTGGAAGTATGCGCCTGGGCACATTGGAGTGACTTAGGAGGCTTTTGTCAATGCCTTCCAAGACAAGTTCTTACCTCTCACGGTTAGAGAGAAGTTAAGGGAACAATTTTTATAGCTTAAGCAACTCAACATGCCTATCGCCAAGTTTGAGGCAACCTTTACCAGCCTCTCTAGGTTTGGACCAAAGTTAGCTACGATAGAGGAGCGCCATTGTGTGGAGTTCGAGAAAAGGTTAAGGATCAGGTTTCTTTCCAAGGTAGTCAGTTCAATGATTAGAGATTACAGGTGACTTGTAGAGTCGGCGGCTCATCTTAAGACCGTGATGCAAAAGGAGAAGAAGCGGATGGGGGGCTCTAAGAGGTGTCAAGATGTTCAGGAGACAGTAAGAGGCAGAGGGGTTCTAACCCACAATAGTCCCAGGAAGCTCAGTTGAGGTCCACTGTTCTAGTACCAAGTTTGGGCTCTGGGAGAGGTGGTCAGAGAGATTTCACTTGTTTTAAATGTGGCCAGTTAGGCCACAAGTCTCCAACTTGCCTACAGAGGAGATGAGGGCAGCGGTCTACATCATTTTCGACTCGTTCTCAGAGCCAGAGTTAGGGGAGAGGGCATCCGCCTACTTGTTATCAATGTGGGCAGGCAGGGCACTTGAAAAGGTTTTTCCCTCAGTTGGATGGCACACCTAGTGCGTCTGGTTCAAAGTAGACACAGAGCCACCAGCCTGCACAGTCAGTACAGGCCTCGAGGACCAATTAGGGAGCCTCTTCGGCTCAGTCAGTACACTAGATGTATGCTCTAAGGGGTGAGCAAGTGGAGACCTTTAAGACGTGTGTATGCTGTTACCACACCAGACTTAGTGTCAGTACCTTTAGTTGTGAGAGGTACTTTCTTGTTATGTAATTTTATTATCAATGTGTTAATTGATACGGGTGCATCACATTCAGTCATCTCGTCTGCATTTGCATCAACATTGGGGTTAGAGTTGGCTCGATTAGAATCTCCACTCATTGTAGAGTCACCTATTAGTGGTGAGATTGTTTTGGAACAAGGGTGTCGGGGTTGTGAGATAGAGGTTGCCGGTCACCGACTTCCTTTTGCTTTTGTAGTGATTGACATATTGAGTTTTGATGCTATTTTGGATATGGACTGGTTGTCATCGTATTGGGCTGTCATAGATTGTTACTGCCAGAGGGTTACTGTATGTACCTTAAGCGATGACTATTTTTATTTCATGGGGGACAGAGTCAATAGAGCTCTATCACTAGTGTATGATTTGTGGTTGGAATGAGCTTAGTTGACTTCTTGCAACCTTCTTAGATAGTGAGTGTGACGAAACCCAGGTTGATTTGCCGAGGGTAGTTTGTGAATACCTGGACATTTTTCCTGAGGATCTCACTGGTCTACCACCTCACTGTCAGATTGACTTCTCAATTGATTTAGAGCCTGGCACGGCACCAATTTCCATAGCACTGTATAGATTTGCACCCGTTGAACTGAGTGAGTTAAAGATTCAACTCCAAGAATTGTTAGACAAGAGTTTCATCCGCTCTAGTACGTCGCCTTGGGAGCATCAACTCTCTTTGATAAAAAAAGGATGGTGCCTTACGACTTTGTATTGATTACCGAAAATTGAACTAGGTAATTGTTATGATCAAGTACCCAATGCCTCGTATAGATGATTCGTTTAATCAGTTGAAGGGGTCTTGTTGTTTCTCTAAAATAGACCTGAGATCGGGTTATCATCAGTTGAGGGTAAGGGAGGAAGATATTTAGAAGATGACATTCTGTACGCGGTATGGACATTATGAGTTTCTAGTGATGCCTTTTGGGCTAATCAATGCACTCGTCGTAATTATGGATTTGATGAATCGAATCTTTTGCGAGTTCCTAGACCATTTTGTAGTTGTCTTTGTTGATGATATTCTAATTTACTCACCCTCCGAGAAGGAATACGAGGAACACTTACATGTTGTGCTTGAGTTGCTTGGGGCCCATAAACTATATGCTAAGTTTGGAAAATGTGACTTCTGGTTGAGTGAAGTAAAGTTCTTAGGCCATGTGGTATCCGAGGAAGGAGTGATTGTAGATTTATCCAAGATAGAAGCCGTACAAGATTGGAAACAACCTAAGAATGCCTTTGAGATCCGTCGTTTACATAGAAAGACTTGAATTTGAGGCAAATGAGGTGGATGAAATTTATAGAAGATTATTACTTTGAGTTACATTATTATCTGGGGAAGGCCAATGTTGTGGTTGATGTCTTGAGAAGGAAATCCATTGGTAGTGTAGCTAGTATTGCCATTCGGGAATAGAAGATGTTGGGTGCTATTGGTGAGTTTGACCTATATCTTGGCGAGTCCGTTGAGTCTGCAGCCTTGTTTTTGGTAGTTGCACAACCTATCCTTGTGAACCAAGTTATAGAAGCATAGAGGGGTGACCTTGAGGTAGAATCCCTCTGGGAGAAGATCTGTAGTGGAAAGGTAGAGAAGGGCTTGAACGTGTATTCTGACTCAAGTGTTAGATACCTTGACCATCTTTTTGTGCTGGAGTCTTGTTGAGGGGAAGTACTCCAAGAGTTTCACCATTCACGCCTTACGATGCATCTGGGAGGCACAAAGATATATCATGATCTTAGTCGTCAGTTTTTGTGGAAGGGGATGAAAAAGGATGTAGCCGTGTTTGTGTCGAAGTGCATTACTTGTCAACAAGTGAAGGATGAACACCAGAGACCAATAGGTTTGTTACAACCCTTGCCTATAGCCTGGTGGAAGTGGGAGCATGTCACGATGAATTTTGTGGTGGGTCTTCCAAGGACTCAATGGGGTAATGATGCTATTTGGGTGGTAGTTGCCTGATTGACCAAGTAAATGCACTCTGTACCTATGCGCACAAATGACTCGATAGATTTTCTAGCCGACCTTTACGTAGGGACATTATTCGACTTCATGGGTTTCTTGTGACTATCGTTTCGGATAGAGATCCACGTTTTATGGCTCGATTGTAGCAGAGCCTATAGAATGCCTTGGGCACTAGGTTGACTTTTAGTACGGCCTATTATCCTCGGACTGACGGGCAGTCTAAGCACACTATTCAAATCCTTGAGGATATGTTTCGGGGTTGTGTCCTTGAATTAAGGGGTCGTGGGAGAGGCACTTACCCTTAGTGGAGTTTGTCTATAACAACAACTTCCAGTCGAGTATTGGTATGGTATCATTTGAGGCCTTGTATGGCCGACCATGTAGATTTCCTATGTGTTGGGCTAAGGTGGGCAATGCACTTATGTTGGGTTCAGAGTTAGTCCAGAAAACAGTGAAGAAAGTTGCACTTATCGTTAAGAGGTTGGTCACGGCTTAGAGTCATCAAAAGAGCTATGCCGACCGTAGGAAGAGACCGTTATCCTTTGAGGTAGAAGATCACGTCTTCTTGAAGATGTCACCTAGATGAGGTTTGATGAGATTTGGAAAAGTGAGAAGTTATCTTCTAGATTTATCGGGCTTTTTGAGATCGTAGAGCGAATTGGAGAGGTAACTTATCGCTTGGTCTTGTCGCCACAGCTTTTTGGGGTTTATGACATGTTTCATATTTGTATGCTTCGGAAGTATGAGCCAGATCCATCACACGTGTTAGACTGGACTAAGTTAGAGGTAGATGAGGATACCTCGTATGAGGAGAGACTTGTGAGAGTCTTGGATACTCGAGATCAAGTCTTGCGAGGCAAATGGTGAAAGTTTTACCAAACCACCATGGGGTTAAGGAAGCAACTTGGGAACATGAGTTGGAAGTCCATGAGAAGTATCCATGGGCTTAAACTTGGTTTTAAATGTTTAGTTTAAATTTCAGGGACGAAATTCCTTAAAGGGGGAAGTTATAGCATTTCTGGTTTAAACTCGACCCGTTTGACTTTTAGATTTAGGTCTCTTCTTCTTATATAGTTGCTCTTGCCTTGTTTTCCACTATTTCTCATTGAGTTGGGCTATTGGGTTATATTGGTTGCGTTCGGAACTTTCTCTTACACTAGAGCATCACTTCTTGTGCTCAGGCGGTCTTTGTGGACTCTCAGTACTTTTGCAGGTCTACAAAATTACTAGGAAGTAGTATTCTACACTCGAGCAAAACTTCTTATGCTCGAGCAGTCTTGGCTCAAGCGGCCGTTATTATGCTCGAGCATTGTGTAGACACCCCATTTTTGACCGACCTTAAGACTCAGACGTCACTAATTGAGCGCTTGGTGATGTTGCATATTGTGCTCGTTCGGAAGTCGCGGAGTCTTGGCTGCGAGCCTTGCCTTCGGACTTTCGGACTCTTTCACGCCTTACCTCAGTTTGCGAACCAGGCTCGGTTTTCTCTGTTTCTCTTCCCAAAGGCAGGGAGAGGTCTCGTAGATCATCTCTCAGTGGCTGTAGGCTACGTTTCGTGGTCATAGGCCATTTTGCCCGTTTGGAGTTCGGTTTCTGGTTTTTCAGAGCCATTGGCCGCGTGCCTCGGTTCGGGATCGCTTAACCATCTCCGTTTGCTCCAGTTTTTGGCATACATCTTATTTGCTTCCTTTTGAGGGACACTGTGGCTCGAGAAACCAACTTCGTGGTCGAACACCACTCCCGGCGCCTAACAGCCAATTTTCGGGGCCTCGAGCTGCGCATTTCGGCCCCCGAACCTTCATTTTGCATCGGTTTTGTTTCGTTTTTGGCAGGGACCTCTATTTCATTGGTAAGAAGGCTGTAGAAGGGTGGGAGGCCAGCAATTGTTCAGACAACCAGTTTTATTCCTCCATCGCCCTCCGTCGCCCGTTTTTCCTCACTTCAAAGCCAATGTTGACCACCCTTGGGCCATTTTCTTGAACCCTAAATCCCATATTTGTGATGTACACATCTGGGAGGCCACCAATATTTGGTGGCCGGCCAGTAATTACTTTTGAACCTTTTGAACCCCTTTGAAAAATGGGTTGTTCTCTCTCCTGGTTCATTGTCTCCAGTTTTTAACCACTTGGTTGTGTTGTGCACACATTAGAGGCTACCTTTTTGATATGGCCGGCCACTAATTCTCATTGAACCTTTTGACCCTTGGGCGGCCGGCCATGGGAGGTAGCCGGCCGGCCACCTGCAACCTCAATAACCGGCCGGCCATGCTCCTTGCTGCAGGCACATTCCAAATATGCATCTCTTTTCCCCCCAGATTGTGTATCCGGGGGGGTGCATTTTTGGAGGGAAACTTGGATTGTTTTCCCTCCATTTTCCCCCCTTTTTTCCCCCATCTTTTGTCTATATAACAGTAGCTCCAACTCTGTTATTAGGGTTACAAAAATCCCCCCCCAAGCCTCTTGCCTTGTATCTCTCTTTCCCTATATTTCCAAGCTCCAAACTCTCAAGTTCCTACACCCCTCTCTACACCACCACCTAGCACCATACCTCCAACCTCCATTGCAGCCACTTGAAGTTGTTTTCCAGAGCTAAGGAGCCACCAAACTCAAGCCAAGAAGCTGTCAAGGCATAGTCTTCAAGGGTGAGTTTCCTTTTTTCCTTTTCTAGCCTTTTCTTGATTTATACATTAGCCATACTTGCTTGCTGTTTTGGGCTCCGACCCTAACTGGAACTAGGCTTATTTTGAGCCATTTTTCTTGTTTGTTTAAGGGTCTCTCACTGTTTGAGGCCTCCTTGTTGCACTTGTTTCATTGCCTCTCTTGTATGCCATTTTCTTGTGTAGTATTTTTGGCCTATGTATAAATTGTTTTGAGGCATGTCATAGACTGTAAAGTTGCTTATTTTGAGCCCTTATTCAACATTGTTGAGGGCTCATCACTTTTTGAGGCTTCTATTTTCCACTTACCTTTATATCTCTCTTTTGGCTCCATTTTTGCATGATTTGTTAGCCTCTTATGCTTCTATTTTTGGGCTCTGGTCCGAACTACAAATGACCTTATTTTGACCCCCTCTTCATGTTTAATTAAGGTTCTTTCATTTTTTGAGGCATCCTTTTTATACTTGGTGTTATAACTCTCTTTTTGGCCTTATTTTGCATAGCATTTTGAGCATTCTTTTACACTGTTTTGGGTCTGTCCACCAACTGGAAAATATCATGTTTTGGGCCCCTCTTCAACTTTGTTGAAGGGCCCTCTCTTGTTTGGGGTCAGAAGCTGTGACTTGCTTCTTTATCTCACATTTAGGGCCATTTTTGCATGCTAGTTTTTCCCTATTTGTGTTTACTGTTTGACCTTGCTTAGAACTGTGAATGTGCTTATTTTTGGGCTGTCTTGACTCTGTCTTTACATTCCATGTTCAAATAGTGCATGTTTTGTATAGCTATAGGCCAATGCATAGGCCTAGTTTTGTATTTCGGTTTCATTTCATGCATCGGGAGCCATGTTTCCATGATTCGGGACTGTTTTGGGTCATATTTTGGCGCTGAAATTTGCATGTTAATATGCCATATTCCATGCCTTGCCATGTCTTGTTAGAGTGGCATTTGGTGCCTTAGGATCGGTCCTCGGTTTGCGTGCATGCGTGCACGCATCTCGAGTGTCTCATTTTCATCTCATGGCCTCTTATGTGAGTGTGGCTGAGGTCCACTCATATTGGTGTAAGTCCATCGTGCATTGCGCATGCCATTTCATTTCGTAGCATTGTGTTTGCTAGGTTGCATGTTAGCGCATTGTGTATGCCATGTTATCTCGTGCATCATGTATGCCATTTCATAGCATGTTGCATGTTAGGTTGTATATTAGTTGCATTCATGCATATCATGCATATTGCATTGTGCTTGGGATAGGAGTTAGTCCGAGCACGGGAAACGAGGTACGTTTCGTACTCCGAGTGACGGAACGTGTCTCAATTCCAAGTCACCGACACACCGGATTATCCATGATGGAGTTAGGTCTTGTTGTGTTTATATGTGCATTCATTCTATATTGAGTTGCACAATTTGACCCCTCGGCCATCATGCATGAAGATGCGTGATTGGTGGCACGAGGATCGAGACATGCATACATTTGTGAAAATACATTGCTATGCCCCTTTTCTGCTCTCTGTTGCAGCAAATCAAGAATTAGCAACCTTTCGGAGCTTGGCGCGCTTTCCAAGAGTAATTGTGAAACAGAGGCTAATTGGGGCATCCCAGTGGATTTCCGCGCAAGGCAGCCCAGACACGCATCATCTATCATCTAAAGAAGAGTCAAATCAGTCCCTGGCTTGCATGCTAGTTTATTATTTTTCTTAGTTAATTTGCAAATTAATTAGGAATTTGTATATATTTGGACTGTACTATTTATTCGGACCCTCTGCGCGAGGGCAATGTTGTAATAAGTGTGCGTGCGTGTGATGTATGTTTTCCAACCCCACGTCTTTCTCCCTTTTATTTACCCGCTTGTGATGGTTAGATTAGGGCCTGTTTCAATTAGTATACAGTATGATAGCATGTTTGCATTCATTCATCTGTATTGCATGCACCGGGCTCGGCGCATCATACTAACTGCATTGTATTTTCAATTCCAAATTGAATACATGTTAGCTGTAGCATTTCATATGCCATGTTTAGAATAGCTGAGCCTGCTATAGTTGCATTTTTGCATGTGTTGCATTAGGCACTTCTGTATAATTAGGATCATGCATGGATTTCTAATTACCTTCTTTTTTGGCTTGGAGTACTCGGTAAGTTTTATGCTTTAGCATCCTTGCATGCGTGTGAGTGACTGCCATGAATAGCATGCTTACCATGAGGCTATGTGCTTATGTGATATAACTGCCTGAATGCCTATGGGTGAAGGTTGGGTTATTTGAATTGGAACAATTCATCAAATGTGTGTTTTAAGCCCACTAGATAGTGGCAAAATCATGTTTTTCTAAGCCCACCCGAGGGTGGCAAATCCACGTCTTAGCCTACTTGCGAGTAGCACCGTCAAACCATTTTCAAACAAACAAACATGAAATGTTTTGTTCCAATTCAGGCGATCCAGTCTATACTTGTATGCTGTGCGCATCACATAGTAATCTAGGCTAATAACCGGAATAAGAACGCACAACGTTTTCAAAACTAAATATCATGGTTAGTAGAGGCCGATCTTTGATCGGGCGAGCGGGGGTGCTCACGAAGTGACCTTCCCCAATCGTACCCAAGTTCCCGAGCTGAGGCAACTTTGGTGATGACGGACACGTGGCCTTAGGCAAACGAGTCAGGGTTTCCTAAATTTCCCCAAAATAAAACATTTAGGTGGCGACTCTGTATCTGGCAAAGCAGTCCATGTTTGGCACTTCTTTCAAAAAAATCTGTTTTCTCAAAAATGATTTGCCGGATTTGGACTCTTTGGTTCAGATTTAGAACCGTGACAATTTGAGAGTCCTGAGCTGTAGTGAGCCCAATATCGAACGGAACGGGTGGGACTCGTTCCTCCCGGGGCGTTCGGGGGACGTCTTCAGTTTCTGGCGACTGTGCTGGGGTTTTAGAGAACTTGACTCGAACTCATGATATCTGGTTTTGACTACACTTATGTGTTTCTTTGCACTGCATTTGCATTGGTGCGCCTAGGACACCGTGTTTGCCATCTGCTATTCCTGAACGGTTTGTCGGAGGCTTGTCTTGTCAAGGCATGACCATAAGGCTGACCGGTTGTGGGCTCTGCCAATATGGGAACACAAACCCCGGTTTTACCGGGGCACCCTTTTTGACCATTCGACCTAGTGCATATTCGGATCCATAGTGACCATTCCAAACTAGGACAGGTTGTTTACCCGTTTATAGGTTGTTTGAAACCGCTGCGTGCGTAGTGAAACCCTAGCTCCTGACAAAATAGGACAGGGAAACCCTACCCCAACATAGGGGTGTTTTGGCTCTCACTTATCTGTTATGTGCTTTTAGAGTGCGTCTCTACAGGAATGCGTGTATCAGTTTATGAGTTTGGGCATCAGGCCTACGGGCATCAGTCAGTGTTTGAGAATCAGTTATCTGCGGGTATCAGATTCAGTCTTTGGGGACAGTGATTCGGGGATAATGATCAGTGTTGGAGGACAGTGTGTATTCAGCTTGTCGACCGTGTGTTGTTATGCCCGATTGTGTGTCATGCATTTACTTTAAGCTGTTATGTTGTCCATTTATCTGTTTATTTATTTCCTTATTGCTTTATTTATCTTTTTACTAGGGTAGTTCTAGCACAATTGCTTCCGACCCAGTAGATATTCCCTAAGCACTTTGGACAAGAGGTCGTCAACTCAATCGATCCGAGGATCTAATTGACGGACAGCCAGTGTTCCATTCTCTACCCCCCGTTGTCAGAAGAAGGCCAAGAAAGCGTAGTGTGTTAGAACAGAGGTTGCCAGAACAATGGGTTACTCCATCAGAGGACAATAGGGCTGAGGTCTCGATTGTTGCTATAGAAATAGACATACCAGTTAGTCGGATGGATCAGCAAAATACATCAGGGATGGAAGCCCTGATGCGCCAAATGCAGGAGAGCATGAGACAAATGCAGGAGGATGCCGCCCGTCAAGCGGAATTCTCCAAACAGCAGGCCGCGATCATGGCCTAGTAGGCCGAGCTAATCACTAGACTACAACAGCAGAATGCGGCATCTGCTTCACATCAAGTTCCTCCTCCGCCAGGGGCTCTGTTACCCGAACAAACACCTACTGTCCAGAATGCTCTGCCAAACACCCATAACACTGTGCCAAATATCCAGAACATACAAGAGGACATGAACCTTCCAACGGGGCCAGCTCCGCCCCCGCTTCCGCCTCAACTGTCCAAGACCCATACACCCAACCACTCGGACTCTCCCTTCGAGTTCGAAATAGACCATACAGCTCTGAAACTGAGCAAGCTTGAAAAGCTCTTCAAGAAATCACGAGTAAAGGCTATTTCAGATATCGAGGATGGATATACCGACGTGGCCGTGACATTGCCCGATAGGTTCAAGATGCCGCAAATTGACCGCTTCGACGGGTCCGGGGACCCCATGGTCCATCTTCGGCTATTCTCAGACATTCTGCAGCCAATGGGCCTAACCCGACCACAAAAGCTTTCGCTGTTCGGCCGAACCCTGTCGGGTGTGGCCGCTATCTGGTACGCGAAGTTAGAAGATGAGGTAAAGAAGAGTTGGGATGAAATGGCTGAGGCCTTTGTCGCACAGTACTCGTACAACACCCAGATCGAGATTACAACTCATGATCTCGAAACGATAAGACAGGAGCCCAAGGAAACTTTCTCAGATTTTGTAACTCGGTGGAGGGCAAAGGCGTCGATGATGACTATGAGGCCCACTGATAAGGACCAAATCAGGATGATTGTGCGCAATCTCCAACCAAAATTGATGCAGAAAATGATTGTACTCCCCTTTCCTACTTTTTCGGATCTACATGAGATGGGGGTACAAATCGAAGACGCGATGAAGCAAGGTCTGATTGACCAGGACAGGGAGCAACCCCAGAGAACATTCAACCGTAACAACAATGCAAGCCCGAGTGGCGCTGCAACCGCAAGAGCTTCGGAGGTCAGCATGGTCACCACCATTCCCCCTCCCCTTCCAAGGCCCATGGCAGCCACACCCTTCTCCGGTGCATCCGGAAGCAATACTCAAACCTCTAAATACCAGCCCAGATGCCAAAGAACCTTCACCCCACTATACATGCCTTTGTCTAAGGCTCTGGGGGTCTTGATCAGAAAGGGCCACCTAAAACCCCTAGAGCCGAGGCCATTGCCGAATCCACTCCCTCCCTCTCACAACCCAGCCAAGTACTGTGCATATCACCAGCAGCACGGTCATGATACTGACCAATGTTTCAGGCTGCGTCATGAGATTCAAGACCTCGTTGACAAAAATGTGATTTTGCCGCCAGAAAAACCCAACGTCACAACCAACCCCCTCCCTACACACAACCAAACTCCACCTCCCAAAAGAGTCAATCTTATCCAGACTGGGGTCGTGTCTTACGATCTTAGCATCTATATTACTCCTACCCATCTACCTAAGCCGGAGGTGCTCCTTCCCGACTGCACTGACTTCTTGTGCATGTTGGACATCTCCATGACCCAACCAGAGCCGATGGTAGTGACCATCGAAGATGGGGCAGAGCAGACTTCAGGAAAGAATGGGATTGTTGAGTCTGGGATTGAACAGAGTTTTGCTGGGGGAGCCTATGATCCAAGTGAGTACATCTTGTCAACAAGCCAGTTTGGGCTGGGTATAGAATTGCCAGAGAAGGAAGAGCTGTCTGTGATCCAGGGGGATGGATTTGAGCAAGGGGCAAATGATCTGACAGTTGTAGAGGAGGACTTTGCCGACCTACAATTTTTTAATGATCAAGAATCAGGGGACGCGGCAGTCAACTGGTTTGACTATGAGGAATCGGCAGAGGCCACTGGATGGCTCGATGATCAACCAGATGTGGTGGGAGAATCCAAACCAGAACAGGGCCCAGCAGGGGCGAGAGTATCAGCTGTGGCCGGAAGGGCCGGAAGTCAGGTTACATTGCCGGAGAGTGCCGGTACGAAGAATTTCGCTCAGGACGGAAGCATTGTGAATGCAGGGAAGGTAGAACAACAAATTGTACTGACGCAGGTAGAACAACAGGGTTCTGAGAGAACTGGGAAAGCCAAAATCCATGAGGGGATCGGAAGTGCTGCGGGCACAAGAACAAAGGATGCTGTGAGCATGCAGGCTAAAAGTGCTGTGAGTACAAACATGTCCGAACCAGACAGGTGCCTTTTGAATGCCAACGGAATGTGGTGGGAAGACGATGACTTATGTCTTGCCCATACAGACGAAGACTGGGGAAGCAATCAACCGGATGACACTTGGTACCTCGATGAGGTTGATCACATGACAAGAAGTGGGCGATACTTCAAGCCCCCGCACCTAGACCAACCCGAGACATCCGGGAAGGATAAAGAAGCTGAGAAACAGAAGGAGAAGCAGATCGAAGAGGAAGCTGTGCTGAAATAGCTAAAGAAGATGCAAGCAGACATCTCCATCAGGGGACTGCTTATGGCGTCGCGAGTACATAGACAAGCTATCTTATCTGCTATGGACAAGTCCAAACTCTCCATAGATACTACACCAGAACAACTGGTTAGGCTGGTTTTTCCGGGAGGAGGTTCCCCGGCATTAACCTTTTCGGACAAAGAACTACCGCCTGAGGGCACAAATCACAACAAACCCCTCTACATTTCCGTGGAATGTAGAGACAAGTGGATACCGGTGGTACTTGTTGATACCGGGTCCGCCATCAATGTCTACCCAACCAGAACAGCGTATGCAATCGGGTTGAAGCCCACGGATTTCGTGCCGACTACTCAAGTGATCAGAGCATACAATAATACTAGCAGGGAAGTGATGGGAACTGTCAAAATTCAGACCCAGGTTGGTCTCGGACAACACAACATTGAATTCCATGTCTTGGACGTTCCCGCAACCTTCAACCTACTTTTGGGGCGACCATGGTTGCACCAGGTCAGGGCAGTCTCTTCCACTTTACATCAGATGCTGAAGTACCCTCACGGGAAGGGGGTGGCTATTGTCTTTGGGAATTCATCAATCCATCCGCCACCGGAAGTGTCCACACCAGTCTTGGAAATCGAGCATGGCACTGAGGATGTGTTCTTATCAGGGTTCACTTTGGCTGAGGCTCGAGTGGTACAGAATGTTATGGCTGTGAATGAGGGGGTGTACGTCAGTGCTCAATCCGTCTACCTCATGAACAAGTTACAACACATCCCCGGAATGGGATTGGGAAAAAGCGGCCGGAAAGGCGTCGCAGCATTGGCCGAAGTGCCACACAACCCTTACACCTTTGGCCTGGATTATCTGCCCACCAAAGAGGACTGGGTGAGGAAGGGTAAAGAGATAGCTGGGAGAGCCAGAGCAAAGAAGGCTAGGAAGCCTTTTGAATTAATGCATCGGCCTATTCAAGGTACCCTAAACTGACGCTTCGTTCGGGAGGGGGAAGACTTTCCATTTTGCGGCTTCCCAGAGCCATGGCTGAACGCAGAGAGGAAGCGCGTGTCTGGTTTTGAGATCTTCTTCGACTTGCAACTACCCGGGGATGACGTTGCCGAAGAGCAGACAGACCCATCAGCTGAGGTTGGGCAGTGTAAGGCAGTGGATTCCGAGAGCACCGAACTTGAGATGGGGGTAGCGCTGGCATGTCTACTTTCAGATCCTTCGATCGACCAAAAGTGCTTGGGGGATAACTCCTCGGTTTCCATGATTGGGGATGAAACGGTTGCGGGCCTTCCAGCGGCTATTTTGGATGCATCTGTCGCACCCTCTCTCACTTGGCAGTACGAGGAGGGATTTTTGTCCAGCAGCACGGGGTTAGGTAGTGAGCCGGAATCTGATTCCACCGAATCTTGTGAGTCGAAATCAGGTTCCAGCTCGACTGAGTCTGAGTCTGGTAATCCTGGGGATGATAACCCGGATGCCACAGTTATGTTCAGGTCATCTTTTTCTTTCTCATTTGAGTCTGTTGTAACTGAGAACTCGGACGATTTGGATGTGCTTAATGAGAATCAAGTAACTGTGGTTTCTGAGTACTTTTATGTGCCCTTAATTTATTGCATAAACTCAGACTTTCAAAATTTTGATAAAAACGACGAGGACGAAATTCCTCCGGTTTTGCAACGTTTAATTGAGCAGGAGCATGAGAGATTTGTCAAACCCTTAACGGATGAAATCATTACCGTGAATATTGGTATTGAGGAGGACCCGCAGCTGGTCCAGATTGGGTCCACGTTGTCTTCGGAGGAACGCGAGCGCTTAGTCGCTTTACTAAAAGATTTCAAAGATGTTTTCGCGTGGTCCTACGAAGACATGCCTGGGATCGATCCTGAGATTGTACAGCACCGGATCCCCCTTGACCTCGAGGCCCGACCTGTCAAGCAGAAACTCAGAAGGATCCGCCCCGACTGGGCTCTCAAGATTAAGGAAGAGGTCACCAAGCAGATCGATGCAGGCTTCCTGCTGGTATCCGAATACCGAACTTGGTTGGCCAACATCGTTCCAGTGCCGAAGAAGGATGGCAAGATCCGGGTATGCGTGGATTTCAGGGATTTGAATAGAGCTAGTCCGAAGGACGACTTTCCCTTACCGCATATTGATGAGTTGGTGGACTTCACAGCAGGGCATGCTTTGCTCTCATTCATGGATGGCTTCTCAGGGTACAATCAGATAGTAATGGCACCAGGAGACAGAGAAAAGACTGCATTCATCACCCCGTGGGGAACATACTGCTACAAAGTAATGCCGTTTGGGTTGAAGGATGCCGGAGCTACTTATCAATGGGCCGCGACCACAATATTGCACGACATGATCCACAAAGAGGTTGAGGTGTACGTGGACGACATGATTGTCAAGTCCAAGGAAAGAGAGGGCCACTACACCGCCTTGCAAAAGTTCTTTCAAAGGATCAAAGAATTTCGGTTGCGGCTAAATCCTCAGAAGTGTACGTTCGGTGTTATAGCAGGAAAAATGCTGGGATTTCTGATTACACAAAGGGGCATCGAGGTCGACCCGTCAAAAATCAAGGCCATCTTAAAAATGCCACCACCAAGGACTGAAAAGGAGGTGCGAGGCTTTCTGGGTAAAGTGCAATTCATAAGACGGTTTATCTCAAAATTAACCTTGACTTGTGAACCACTTTTTGGTCTCCTGAAGAAAGGCAAGAAATTCCAATGGGACGGCCAATGCCAAGCTACTTTTGAACAGATCAAGAAATATTTACAAAACCCGCCCGTGTTGTCACTACCAGAGCTGGGAAAATCGTTGATATTGTACCTTTCAGTGACGGAGACTACGATAGGCTGCATGCTCGCACAAGAATCAGAGGATAAGGTGGAGAGGGCCATCTACTATCTGAGCAAGAAGATGTTGGACTACGAGACCCGCTACACTCCGCTCGAGAAGGCTTGCTTAGCTTTGGTATGGGCTACCAGGAAGCTGCGGCACTACTTGTTAGCTCACTCCGTAATGTTGGTTTCACGACTGGATCCCATCAAATACCTTTTCGAGAAACCGGCACTTACGGGTAGGCTAGCTCGTTGGCTACTGTTGCTCTCCGAATTCGATCTGAAATATGTGACACGCAAGTTAGTCAAAGGAAGAGCAGTGGCAGAGTTCTTGGCCGATCATCCAGTCGAAGAAGGTGAAGCAGTGGAGTACTTATTCCCAGATGAAGCCATTTTGCACATCGACGACGAATATTGGACGATGTACCTTGACGGAGCATCAAATCAGTACGGATATGGGATAGGGGTGTTGCTGATAGCACCCGACAATTCCCGTATCCCTCTAGCCTTCAAACTCCGGTTCAAAGTCTCGAACAACGAAGCAGAATATGAGGCGTGCATTGCCGGCCTAGAAGCGGCCCTGGAACTAGGGGCAAGACGTTTGGACGTCATCGGGGATTCAAACCTTGTTGTATCTCAGGCAAACGGAGACTGGAAAGTCAAAGAAGAAAAGATGATGATGTACCATCAGACCTTGGACTTGCTAATCCCTCGGTTTGAAAAGCTAAACTTTGCTCATCTTCCAAGAGAGAACAACAGGTTCACAGATTCTTTAGCAACTCTATCTTCCATGATAGACATCCCATTTGGAATCCGGATGCGTCCAGTCGTCATTGACCAGAAATTTGCGCCAGCCTATGAGTCGATCGCTGCTATAGATGAGGTTCAGGACCAAAACCCCTGGTATTATGACATTTGAAATTTCTTGGAAAAGGAAGTATACCCGCCATGGGTAAATGCCAAGGATAAAAGGGCAATCAGAAGAATGGTCGTCCAGTTCATCATCTGTGGGAATAAGCTGTATAAGAGAGGTCATCTGGGAATGCACAAGCCGTGTGTTGAAGCCGAGGAATCAAAGCGCCTGATGGAGGCCATCCATGGAGGAGAATGCGGTGCGCATATGAACGGAGTAATGCTAGCACGGAAGATCCTTAGACAGGGTTACTACTGGTCCACCATGGAAGAGGATTGTATTAGTTTTGTTCGGCGATGCCACAAGTGTCAGATTCATGCAAACCGCATGAACATCCCGCCGTCGAAGCTGTACAACATGACTTCACCATGGCCATTTTCAGTTTGGGGAATCGATGTGATCGGGGCTGTCACTCCAAAAGGGTCGAATGGGCATGAGTTCATCCTGGTTGCGATAGATTATTTCACGAAGTGGGTCGAGGCCCAATCGTATGCGGTGTTGAAGGCATCACACGTTGCAAAGTTTATTAGAAACAACATCATTTGTCGCTATGGGGTCCTGAACGAGATCGTTTCAGATAATGGTTCCCACTTCAAGAAGGAAGTGATTGACTTGTTGAAGAAATACAACGTGGCTTTCCATAAGTCATCTACATACCGGCCGCAAACCAATGGAGCGGTCGAGGCTGCCAACAAGAATATCAAACACATACTGTAGAAGATGGTGGAAACCTACCGGGATTGGCCAGATAAGCTGCCATTTGCTCTGTGGGGCTACAGGACTTCAATCAGAACTTCTACCGGAGCGACTCCGTATTCATTGGTTTATGGGATGGAGGCCGTTCTACCCATCGAGATTGAGGTTCCGTCATTACGAGTATTGGCTGAGTGTCAAATAGCCGAGGCAGATTGGCAGCAGAGTAGATTTGAGGAACTCATGCTTTTTGACGAGAGAAGACTAAAAGCGCTGTACCATGTTCAAGGCTATCAGCGTAGGATTGCCCGGGCTTTCAACAAGAAAGTTAAGTCCAGGAATCTAAAGGAAGGAGATTTGGTGCTCAAGGACAACCGAGCTCCCATCCACGACCCAAGGGGCAAGTTCAAACCCAATTGGACTGGTCCCTACATCATCAAAGCTATCTGGTCAGGTGGAGCTGTGGTTCTGATGGATCTAGATGGCCTAGAGTTCTCCCAACCGATCAACATGGACAAGTTGAAGAAATATTACCCTTGAGAGGCTCGCTAGGCCGAAAACCCGAAAGGGCGACCTAGGTAAAAGTTAGAGCACAAAAAATTGGAAAATATAAAAACTGAGCTCGCAAGGTTGAAAACCCGTAAAGGGCGACCTTGGCAAAAGTTAGAGCGTAAAAGGAGAGTGAAAATACCCGAGTGAACCTAAGCCTGAACTACGTAAGGCTTGATTCCCATCTTTGGGATACGTAGGCAACTTCACCCTGAAGTTCAGCCATAAACTTTTCCCCGATCAACTTTGTCCATTTTGACCATCTCGGTCATCTTTGTCCATCAGCTTTAATCGCGATCTCCGGTGCAGTGCTATTCAGACTAGGGGCAACTTTCCGTTGCCACGACGGTGCAGCGCTATTCAGACTAGGGGCAACTTTCCGTTGCCATGCAGTGCCGCGGTACTCTTCAAACTAGGGGCAACTTTCCAGTTGCAGAGATCTGGGGTTATGCATCTCAGTGACAGATCTTAGGCGTGTCCCGTTCTGATCCATATCGAAAATGGTTTTGAAAAGTTTTAATAAAAGTTGACTTTGTTCAAATTAATCTCTTTACAACTAAGACCATTTTTGGACCAAAGCGGAAAATTTTCAGTACCACAACCTTCAATTTCATTGATTTCAAAACAGAGTTCTCCTGCTCTTGCATGCAATCGAAGTTGCTTTTTATTACATTCATAAAGAAAACTTGAAAGTACTAATAAAGCAATAAATCCGGGGCATAGTCAAGTCAAGTATCCTTGCGCCCCCTCCCAAAGCTGGTCAAAGCCTCTGACGCCAAGCTAGGCCCGACCTGTGCCTCTTCGTTGAGCCAATCCAAGCATTCGTCAGACAAAGTGCAATTGAAAGTGGGAGCAGGAGCCAGGAGCTCTCTAGTCCTCCATGCTGTGGCATATCGGGCAAGCTGTGCACCTCGGACCGGGAAAGCAGCCAGGTACTCAATCCCCTCTGGTGGGCAAATCTGATCATGACCGAACTGGCGTAGGAATCGGAACGGAAAGTAGAACACACAGTGGGTTAGACCAATCAACTGGATCTCGATCAGCCGGGACATGCTATAGCTCATTGCCGGGAGATTGAGCCAAGGACAACACCAAGCAATGCGATCTGCGGACAAATTACACATCCAGTCAAACCACCACCTTTCATCAGGGGCATCGACTAGGCGCTGTCGAAAGAAATAGCCTCGAGCTGAGTAGGCCGAGCAAGAGTCCACAACCTGCAATTTGTCCATTAACCATACCTGGGGAGGGATGAAAAACGAGAGAATAAAGAATAGAGAGATGTACGGTGAGAGAAAAGTGAGAAAAGGGTTTTTGTGAGAAAAAACCAAGCCTAAGGGTCGAGTGATGTGAGCAAATACATATGTAAGATTGGGTGGGAAACATTACCTGCAGCAGCAGTGGACTCCCAGCAAATCTAGACGTCTCCCGGCGATAGATAGAATCCAAGCCCATCAGTGTCTCGGCCAGGGTCATGGCGATGCAGCTCTTTCCTTCTTTTAAGCCTTGAGCAACTTCAATCAGACGAATGCTAAACCCGCCAAAGCCCGGGGAAAGTAAAAAGTGAGACAGCAGGCACAAGCAAAGGGCGTGTTGCCGGAAACCTTGCCAATAATGGTTGCTACGGTCACCAGCGTCAGAAAAGTGATGAATCAAACCAAGGATATCCAGTTCCCCATTACAAATCAGAGACCGAGCATCATGCGCGATGAGTCCACACATCTGCCCTAAAGCTTGGGCATGGCCAAAGCGGAATTGGGGCAAGATCTCTTCATGACACTCAGACTCCATCAAAACTTGAAAATCTTCAAAAGTTGGACATACCTCTTGCCCGCCAAAGCTAAAGACATGCGTCACTGGGTTCCAAAACCTCGCCGCAGCATGGAGGAAAGGGAGATGTAGCGGGGTGCGGCTCAGCGTAAATAGTGCATTCAAGCCGAAACCCCGGAAGTTCAACTTTTCCGAGCCATCTAGAAAGGCGATCTAAGTTGTGAGATTTTCAACGAGAAACGCCTCCATTTTTGTGCAAAACTAAGATGAATTGAATCAAAACACGGGGCCAAGGCTTTTAAAGAGGAAAAGACACTATTCAGGGGGACAAGTGTCAAAAATTAGGCGATTGCTGAGCTAAGTGGCCGGCCGGCCATCTTTTTTGGCAGGCCGGCCATTTCTTGTTTCAAAACTGGCCGGTGGCCCCCTCTCTGCAATAAATCTGGCCGGCCGGCTCCCAAAAGTGGCCGGCCATGCTCCAATGTGTGTCTTTGGCCCTGTTTTATCCTCCGAGAGAAAGTTTCAAATATTTCCATGCAATGGATGTGTCGAAGGCCTCTATTTCCCTCTGTTTCGGATGCGTTCCGTTGCCTAGATCGTCCGGAGTACACTTCGTTTTGTTAAGTTTTGTTCATCGAGTTGTTGTTTTGTTTATCGAGTTGTTGTTTTGTTTATCGAGTTGTCGTTTTGCTTATCGAGTTGTTTGTCGAGCTGTCGTGTTTCGTGTTTTTGAGTTGTTACTCTTTGTTTAAGCTTTTTGTTTGAGTCTTGTTTATCGAGTTGTCAACATTATTGTACTTTTTTTATCGAGTTGTAAACTTGCTAAGGCTTTGTTATATCTTAGAAAGTTAAGTTGTTGCGTCGGTTCACTACCTGACTAGGCAAAATGCACGATACACATTTCCATTCAATCTTATTATGATGCAAAATGATGCGATATGATGCTAAAAGTTTAAAATACAATACTTTTTTCAAAAACTGTTTCATCCCATCATGCCTCGCTTGTTACAACATTTTACAGACCAAAGGACAAGTTTTTACAGAAAATAAAACTGCCCGATAATGTACAATGTGCTACAACTACTAGCAAAAAGATAAATAAAACAAGAAACAGCCGCATCTGTGCTCTCAAGAGCAGTAATAAGAGGCCCTCTTCGTCCTCTTCTGCGGGATAGACTCTCCGCCACCGTCACCATCGCCATCATCTGAATCGGAGCTGTCATCCTCGGGATCCCCCTCAGCCTCGCCTCCACTCCCAGAACCAAGGCCGGAGCCGTCCTCTCCATCAACAGATGTCTCCGACTGACGGTCTGCAACCTCCTCCTCCTCATCCTCACCAGGCTCCTCCTCCACAATATGTGCTCTGCGCCTACGAGACGACCCCTCCCCTCGAAAAGGCCTGGATGGCCCAGCTCCGTGAAAAGGTCTGGATGGCCCAGCCCCATGAAAAGGCCCAAATGGCCCAACTCCCCGAGAAGGCCCAGGTGGCCCGGCCTGCGGCTGAGCATATACTGGAGGCATCTGAGAACAAAGAGTTCAAATTAAATACATCAGTCTAACTATGTACATCAGATGCAGATACAAGCAAAAACTACATGAAGTGGGTGCATGTAAACACAGTGTACAAGTGGGGTGTGTGTTAGATGTGCTCTACACAAGTAGCCTATCAATGCAGTAGAAACCAGCATGAAATCAGAAGTATGATAAATGCCACAAAACTAAAGGGTACCTGGAAGCCCATGATAGACAACTGTGCCTCCCTCCGCAGGACCATCCCCTCAAGTGAGGCTACCATCTCGAGCACCTGATCCATATACTCAACAGGGGGCTGCAGATGCAAAGGCAAGGGTGTTAGTAAAGGAATGAACGTCCAAATATCTGAGTGATGAATCAAAGCTGTAAAACATACCGGTGGCGAGTCGGGGTCTCTGACATATCGATGACCAGGCATCGGAGGCTCTATCGGGATCGGAATCGGAGAGGTAGTCCCATACTGCCACCCCATCAGCTCAGTCGGCATGTCCGGCCACCCAAGATGAGGAAACGTCGGAGGAATTGGGGGAACCGATCCACCCCCACCTCTAGATGTACTAGCCCTGCTGGTGGAAGGGGCGTCTGCAGCCCGAGCTCGGGCCTGGCTCGAAGATGGCATACCAGCAGGCCTCATCATCGGAGTGCGAACTCCCGTCAATGGAGGCATCAGGTATGTGTGATGGTAAGTGGCGTAATCCCCCTCATCAAGATATAGCAAAGCATCAGTACCCAGCATAGCATTAACAACATCCCGGGAAATGAGCACATCAGCAATCCGCATATCGACTGGGGGTGCTGAGGGAGGGTCCTGAGAAGTGTACCCCCAGACCTGACACAAGAAACGCTCCCCTAGAAAAAAGGCCCTACCAACCGGCCCTTCGAACAGGAGCCTGTACCGGGAGGCACCCCACTCTCCGGTAAACTAGAATCGGAGACCCTCACCTAAGGGCGCCCACGGCTTCCTTGTAATCTGCAGATAACAGGTGCATAAACCAAGCAGAAATCGAAGATGTACAGGACAAAACAAAGATGAAAACAGAAAGAACTGAGAGTTCTGAAGTACCTCCGATGAGCGCACCGTGTCGAAATACTGTCGCAGGTAAAGGAGAGACTCCCGAGGTCTTGGCCGGTGCCGGCCTTCAAACACAAGTGAGTACGGGGTCATGAGAGGTCCCGCTACCATCAACTCCGGGGCCAATGTCGGGAAATATACATAGACCCACAACTGTAGAAAACAAAGCAGAATGTGAAATGCTGAGGGCAAAATGCACGGTACAGAGTATAAAGTGCGCCGCGTGTGCGATGTGCAGGTAATGAGGAGCAGAAATGTAAAAGGGCAGAAAGTACCCCCCTGGCTCTCCAATAGCCGCCAAGTAAGTCCCCCCGTCCGCGTGAGGTCACGCTCATGTAGCAATAAAGGGTGGCCAAGCCGGCACCACCCCAGTCATACCGCCTAACCTGTGACAGGTCCACCAAGGCACTCAGCAGATAAAGCCCAACAGTGTTCCCTTTATCAGCAAACAGAGTGGTCCCGAAGAGGAACATCAAAAAACCGCGGGCATACTGTGCTGCCTCCTCAAGAGTCCCGGGCTCCATCTCCACCCGCCCGAAATGGGAAGAGAACCAGGTATATCGGACTCTCCTCGAAGCTCTGTCAACAGGCGGGCGAGCCCCCAGCAGATATATCCAAGCGGCCTCTCACTCACCCATGTCCTCATCATATGGGATCGCCCAGCCTCCCACATCAAGGTCGGTCATTACAACGAAGTCAAAAGGGGTCATAGTCATGTCCCCAGTGGCAGAGAAATGGAAAGAGTTGGTGGGGTCCCACCATCTCTCCACCAGGGCGGCCATCAGCGTCCTCCTGGCAGGACAACGAGATAGCCCAGCACAGAAGGGCCCAAACCCCGTCAAGTCTACCAAATCCCGAACGACCTCCGGGAGCTTAGCATACTAGTCTCTTGCCGCGGTAGAGCCATACCCCCGCACGGTGTGAGAAGTCACCTGCATTCAGAATGAACACATGTTTCAGCATGAAATGAATAAAGCTGCGTGCGAATAAAATGAATAGGCTGTGTGCAAAGTAAAGTAAGTGGGCTACGTGTTCACCATCAATTGGGCTGTGTGCTCAGAATATCAGTGTTTTGGGCTGTGTGTTCAAAATATCAGTGATATGGGCTGTGTGCTTAGAAGATTAGTGTTTTGGACTGTGTGTTCACCTTCAAATTGGGCTGTGTGTTCAGAAAATCAATTTGGGCTGTGTGTTCAGAAAATCAATTTGGGCTGTGTGTTCAGAAAATCAATGTTTTGGGCTGCGTGTTCAACTCTCAATTAGTGTGTGCTGTGTGTTCACCTTCAGTTTGGGCTGTGTGTTCAGAAAACTAGTGTTTGGGCTGCATGTTCAACTCTCAATTAGTGTGTGCTGTGTGTTCACCTTCAATTTGGGCTGTGTGTTCAGAAAACTAGTGTTTGGGCTGCGTGTTCAACTCTCAATTGGTGTGTGCTGTGTGTTCAGAAAACTAGTGTTTGGGCTGCGTGTTCAACTCTCAATTAGTGTGTGCTGTGTGTTCACCTTCAATTTGGGCTGTGTGTTCAGAAAATCAATTTGGGCTGTGTGTTCAAAATATCAGTGATATGGGCTGTGTGTTCAGAAGATTACTGTTTTGGACTGCGTGTTCACCTTCAAATTTGTTTGGGCTGCGTGTTCAACTCTCAATTAGTGTGTGCTGTGTGTTCACCTTCAATTTGGGCTATGTGTTCAGAAAATCAATTTGGGCTGTGTGTTCAAAATATCAGTGATATGGGCTGTGTGTTCAGAAGATTAGTGTTTTGGACTGCGTGTTCACCTTCAAATTGGGCTGTGTGTTCATAAAATCAATTTGGGCTGTGTGTTCAGAAAATCAATGTTTTGGGCTGTGTGTTCAACTCTCAATTAGTGTGTGTTGTGTGTTCACCTTCAATTTGGGCTGTGTGTTCAGAAAACTAGTGTTTGGGCTGCGTGTTCAACTCTCAATTAGTGTGTGCTGTGTGAGGCCCCTGACTTTTTTGTAAAGCTTATTAGGTCCCTAAATTTTGAATTATTATAATAAAGCCCTTAGTTCGTCGATTAATCGCAAATTAAGCCCTAGGACTGAAAACGCATCACGGGCGAATCCGTACAAACCCTAATCGATCCTGGGAAATCACTTCTAACACTCTAATATTAACTACTTAACTCTCAAATTTTAGATTAATAGCTCTAAACCTTAACTTTCAATTTTTACTGTCATCGTTCGATTATTTACCTTTAAATTCAAAGCAAGATAATACAAACTGAATTATTTTACACTTGAAATAGATACTTTAATTGAACCCAAGCCCGCACATTTTTATTAAATCACAAATTGACCCCAAACAAGTACTATTATATATTTATATATATACACTTTTACCCAAAAATCTTTTTTATAATATATTTTACAATTTTCAAGATTTGTACAAAATATATATATATATATATATAACATGTCCATCAATTCACCATCACATGGCTAGCCATCATACCCCCCCTAGACTATAATCATTGTACTTTAAAATCTCTTGAAATCTTGGAGCAATAATGACTTTGGTACCTATAAAGATTTGCTATATATATGTGTGTACTTCTAACTAGAAGATATTTACATTAGTCCTAGACCTAACTAGATCATAATTAAATACATCATTAAGGTTCTAATCCTCCTCATTTCATTACATTAAATGTGAAGCCCCGGTGTAGACACCCCATTTTTGACAGCCCATAAGACTTGGGCGTTACTGATGGTTTACTTGGTAGAGAAAGGTGTGCAGGGCAAAGGTTCAGTTTCTTCGACAAGAAGAGAGACAAATCCCAACTTCACACCCCATTTTAGACCAAAGCTATTTTGAATGGTTTTTAGACCTTAAAACCCTCTCTGTCAAAACATTTTTGAAATAAAATTTCTACGATGTTCCGAGGCTCACATTTTGTCAAAAAAATGCGCTTTTCGATAAACCGAGCAAGGACAAGGTGGAAATGAATGGAAGAGAGATGAAATCTTTGAAAAATCTTTCAAAACACCTTGCTTAGGGGTTTGAAGTTGAAAAAAAGAGGAGAAGAGGGGAAAAGCCAAGTTGGAGAAGAAAATAGGCAAGAATCGCTAGGAGAGGGACGGGCAGTCCTCGCCAAATCAAGCTTATCAGTCTATACACTTGGAGTTAATCTATGAGGCCACCACCGTTGGAAAGAAGACTTCCGGGGCTTCATTTTTCATTCAAGAATCTCTTAAATCCGAGTCCGGAGGGCGGCAGATATGATTGGTTGAAGTTGGGCATCATCCCGGTTGGACCGAAACTGGGCATCCTTCACCCAAATAAGCATAACTTTTTGTACAGTTGGAATTTTGATGCAAAGCTGATGCCATTGGAAAGCTTACTTCTGGGGCTTCAATTTGGACACAAGATTGACCTAAAAAGGAGTTCATATGAAGACGTTATGCCCGTTTGAAGTTGGACCTGCAGAGCAGATTTTTCCTGCCGACCGACCAAATATATGGCCGACCGGCCAAATAGATGGCCGACCGGCCAGAACAGATGGCCGACCGGCCAAAGAGATTGCCGACCGGCAGATTAAAGTAGCCGACCGACCTTTTTTGCTAGCCGACAACCTTCCGGAGCATTCTGCAGATTGAATGGATGCCAGCTGTGGCAGCTGGAATGCACAGACCCTGCTCCCCATGCAAGTGTGTGGCTGTTTTGCACCCTTTGCACACCTTTTGACCCTTTTTTTTTGCACCCTTTGCTCAAAGCTTCTTGAGGAAGCTTTGACCCCTTGTCTTGGCTTCCTCAAGAAGCTTGCACCTTTGCATTAGCTTCTCTTAGAAGCTTGGTCCCTTTGACCCTTTTGTATAGCTTCTTTGAGAAGCTTTATGTCATTTTCCTTGCTCTATAAAAGGAAGCCATCCTCCTCCATTGTTTTGGTTCAGAAAAACCAGACCTAATACATACATATAACATATATATCACCCTCTCTCTCTATATCTCCCTCTCTCTCTACATTTGGGTGTGTTAGAGTGATCAAACACCCTTGTTCTTGGGCCATTTCTTCATCAAATCATAGCACAAGGCATCCTTGCTCCATTGCAGCAACTTGAGGCTGTTCTTCAGAGCTTAGGAGCACCTAAACTTGGTCCAAGAGGTGCTGGTTTGCTGGTCTTCAAGGGTGAGTCCTCCTCTTCCCTTTTCTAGTCTTTTCTTGCTTCATATCTAAGCCATAGTGGCTTGCATTTTTGGGCTCCGACCCAAACTGTAAATCATCATATTTTGAGGTCCTCTTCATGTTTGATTGAGGACCTCTTGCTGTTTGAGGACAGTAGCTTGCACTTGCTTCATTACCCCTCTTAAATGCCATTATCTTGCATGTTATTCTTGGCCTATACGTGATCTGTTTTGGAGCATGATGTAAACTGTAAATAGGCTTATTTTGAGTCTCTCTTCAACATTGAAGAAGGGCTCAACACTGTTTGGGACCTCCATGCTATACTTGCCTTTATATTCTCTTTTGGGTCCCATTTTTGCATGCCTTGGCAGCCCCTGATGTTGCTATTTTTGGACTTTGGTCCGAACTAAAAACAGCCATATTTTGACCCCCTTGTCATGTTTCATTAAGGGTCTTTGGCTGTTTGATGAATCTTTTGTATACTTGCTTCTTTGGCCACCTTTTGGCCCATTTCTTGCATAAGAGCTTAGCCATACCTATGTTTGCTTTTGGGGTTTTTACAGTTCTGTAAATGTGCATATTTTGGGCCCCTCTTCAATGTTGTTGAAGGGCCCTAACCTGTTTGGAGTCAGCAGCTGTGAGTTGCTTCATAATCTCATATTTAGGGCCATTTTTGCATACTAGTTTTGCCCTATTTATGTTTGCTGTTTGGCCATGCTTTGAACTGAAAAAATGCTTATTTTGGGGCTGCCTTGATACTGTCTATTCATTGCATGTCCATATTGTGCATGTTTGGTATAGCTATAGGCCATTTCGGGTGCCAAAATTCATGTTTCGGGACTACTCCATGCATCGGGTGTACTTTCGCCTCATTTCGGAGCTGTTTTCCCCCACATTTCAGTGCTGAAATCCCATTAGCATGTTTGCATATCATTTTCCATGCCATTGCATTGCATATGCCATTGCCTCGGTTTGCGTGCCCGTGTGCACGCATTTCGAGGCACTTCATTTTCATCCATCGACCTCTTATGTGAGTGTGGCTTAGGCTCTCTCATGTTAGTATAAGTCCATGTTGCATTCTATATGCCATTTTAGCCATTGCATTGCATATGCCATTGCCTTGGTTTGCGTGCCCGTGTGCACGCATTTCGAGGCACGTCATTTTCATCTTATGGCCTCCTATGTGGGTGTGGCTGAGGTCCACTTGTATTGGTGTAAGCCCATCTTGCATTGTGTATGCCATGTTTCAAAGCGTTGCGCATGTTATGCTGTTAGCATTGTGTATGCCATGTAGTTGCATAGCATGCTTGTATTCTTGTTTGCATACCTAGGTTGCATTGCCTTGGCATGCATGCCTTGCCTCTTGATCATGTGATAGAGGTTGGGCTTTATGTGTTTGTTTGGTTTGCATGACATTTGAAATCAAAGCGCATACTTGGTTTCTTGGACCATCACGCATCGAAATGCGCAATTGGTGGTCCGAGAATCAAGGAACATCCCCCTTTGAGTCAAAAGCATGATAAGGGATGTGTTGGTGCACACATTTGCTTGGAATTTCATGCCATACACTGTCTGTCCTTTGTTGCTGTCAAAACTGTCTTCTGCAGGAAGTTTCTGCCGACCGGCAACATTCAGTGCCGACCGGCCATTTATTCAGTGCCGATAGCTTTATCTCCAGTCGATGGATATTGTACACGGCCGGTGGCTATCCCTCCCAGCCGATGATGTTCTGCAATGCTCATAGAAGGTTCTCTGGGACTTTGACAAGTTTTCAGAGAAGAGAAGGCAGTGAAAACAGAGGCAGTAGTGCTATGGCAGAGAGTTTCCGGGCGATATGGGTCAATCATGCATCATTCGTGCATCCCGAGGCAGGGGCCGTGGCCACTTCTCTTCTTGCATTTATTCTGATAATTAATTACAAATTCTGTAATAATTTATTTGTTTATTATTCGTACTGTAATATTTATTCGGACCCTCCGAGTGAGGGCAATTGTGTAATAAGTGTGCGTGAATGTGTGTATGTCTTCCAACCCCACGTCTTTCTTCCCTTTTATTTACCATCTTATGATGGTTAGTATTAGGACATGTTTAATTTAGCATACCTTATGCTATGCATGCGTGCATTCATCCGTTTGTTTTACATGCACCGGGCTCGGCGCATCATGCTAACTGCATCTGTATTTCAAATTCCAAACTGAATACATGTTGGTTGTGCATTTTCACATGCCATGTTTAGGTTAGCCGAGCCTGTCTAGATTGCATTTTTGCATGCGATGCATTAGCCATTCTTAACATGAACTAGGACATGCATGTTTGCTAACCAGTTTATTATTTTGGCACGGAGTACGATGTAAGTATTTATGTTTTAGCATCCCGCATGCGTGTGAGTGTTGCCATGACAGTATGCTTGCCATGCGGCTAAATGCTTATGTGATAAACTGTTTGAATGCCTGTGGATAAAGGTCAAATTGCTTAAATTGGGATAATTCATCAAAACTGTGAGTTTTAGGCCCACTAGATAGTGGCAAAGCCATCTTTTCTGAAAGCCCACTCGAGGGTGGCAAAACCTACATTTTAGCCTACTTGCGAGTAGTAAACCATTTTCAAAACAAGCATGAAATGTTTTGTTCCAATTTAGGCGATTTGGTCTATACTTATTTGCTGTGCGCACAACATAGTAATTCTAGGCTAATAACCAGAATAAGAACATATAACGTTTTCAAAAACGGATATCACGGTTAGTAGAGGCCGATCTTCAGATCGGGTGAGAGGGGGTGCTCATAGCTGACCTTCCCCGATCGTACCCAAGTTCCCGAGCCGAGGCAACTTTGGTGATGACGGACATGTGGCCTTCGGCACCGAGTCAGGGTTTCCTAAATTCCCCATAAAAAATATTTAGGTGGCGACTCTGTATCTGGCAAAGCAGTCCATGTTTGGCACTTCTTTTCAAAAATCTGTTTCTCAAAACGATTTGCCGGATTTGGACTCTTTGGTTCAGATTAAGAACCATGACAAATTTGAGAGTCCGAGCTGTAGTGACCCCACAAATGAACAGAACGGGACTCACCCTCCCGGGGCGTTCAGGCGCGCTACACCCGGAAAAATGTATTTTCCTTAAAGCCCCTCAGTTTCTTAAACTATTTCGAATCTTGCCAGATAGCATTTTTAATTTTTATCGGAACAGGAATTACACTAGCCGGATTAGGCTCCCTAACCTAATTTAATTTAATTCTACATAAGTAAGGTTCTAATACATGAGTTTAATTCCAAGCCCTCACTTCTTTATTTAAATTCTAAATTTACTCCAAACTAGTACTTGTACCTTGAACCTTGGTATACCATCAATCTTGCAATATATATATATATATAGGTATATATACACCTTGAAGAGTGTGCCCTAGGACCAAAACTAATAAAATAATAACTCCATCACACTCCCCAAGGCTAGCCACCCTAGGAAGAAGAGAGGGGCCAAATTTTCAAGATATATCATCATGAGATTCTAGAAAAAAAAAAAAAAAACACAACCTAGTGCCTAGACCTAGGATGCAAATCTCAAAACTAGTTCCATTCTAACTAGTATTAACCTAATCTTGAGTAAGCCCCCCAAATCATCCCAAATTCCTTTAAAATTTCAAACAAATCCTAACCTTCCCATCCATTTCCAACTAAGGGGCTTTTAGGACTTTTTGCCTCAAAAGTTTGCCTATAAATATCAACACACCCCCCTAGCTTGCAAACAGACATAACACACTCATCCACACACAAATTTAGTTAGAGAGAGGGAGGAGAGAAAGAAAGAGAAGCCTAGAGAAGGAGAGGGAGGAAGAAGAGAGCCTTCTTATGCAAACTTAGTAGGTAAGCCACCAACACAACCTTCTCTTCATTTTCTTTTCTAATGCATGTTCTTCTTAAATATTTTAAGTGATGTTTCAGATCTGTTATTATCATGTTCTCATGTTAAAAATACCATGATTTGAGTATTGTTTCCATCTCTCTTGTATTTTCCTCATTTTGGTACAAACCATCTTCTTTTTGTACAAATCTCTCAACTTTTCAAGGGTACTCTTTCAAACAAATTTTCTGAGTTAAACATGGGATAGTTAGCACGTTTTCCTCACAAAAGAAATGAAACTTTTCCATGGTGGAACCCCCTTTTTATAAATTTTCTTGTTTTGGGCATTCCACCTTAAAACCTGTTTTTTTCAGTCAACTTTCAAAATTTCCAGAAAAATGTACAAAAATATTCTGAACCTATATTTATGTCAAAACCTTCCTTAAGGAGTTAGCTTTCAACTAAAATTGGTTTCATCGAAAAACATTGAGTGGTTTGCGAGAAAATCAAATTTTCGTAACAGTCGACAGATCTGGGCAGATTCTGGAACAGTGCTGGACTATTTTGTAAATAACTTAAAATCGGGAAAAGCAATCCCATTTCCGAAAAATGTTCTAGGAACTAGATCAAATTCTCTACGAACCATAGGAAAACCAAGTCTGGTAGGTGAACCTAAGTAGTCCTTCCATATTAACCTTCATGTGATGTTAAATCTGGAAATTTGTTATGTTTGGATGTTTTATACCCTTGTATTCATGAAAATGTTTAATGGCCTGTTATCATATCTTGGCATAATGTTGTATGGGTATGTTATGTTAATTATCTTCTTATCTTGAGGAGGCATGCTTATGTGAATTTTATTTTATCATTTGGTTGGACTAACCTTGACTTAAAACACTTAATTCAACGGGAAACCTAATCGGGTGGGTATTGGGTTTTCGAACATTTGAGTAATGAAAAGATGAGAATATGTGGTATATGGTATGTTGGGATGCGTTCCCTATTTAAAGGTTAAAGTATTGCGCAAGTGGTTTTCGGAACCCTTGAACGGAGCGGTTGTATTCGGACCCTAGGTGGTTTGGTGTAAGAAGGGATTCGGGCAAGGCCCTATTTTACCGTCTCTTTTGAGGCCCTGCGGTTGGCGCTACACGGTATATAACCGTTGGTAGGTATCCGAGGTTAGGTCTGCAACAAAGCAGCAAAAGAGGGGGCATACCGAATAATCCGCGTCTGATTCTTGTGGTTGGGAGGACGAAATCTCTTTGGGGGATTTCTAGTTTACTGACATCTAACTTAACTATTTATTTATTGATTGATTTATTTACTGGAATATCATGCTTTACTACTTGATGTTATATTTTGTGATTATGTATTGGACTGGGAAAAAGGGGTAGGGTGTGTGTGTGTGTTTACTGGGCATTCAAAGCTCACGGCGTATCATGGCAGGTGACGAAGCGGAATTCATAGCGGAAGACGACGAGTCGGAAACCTTTGAAGACTTTTGGCTATCTTAGGAATACTAGAAATTTCCTTTTTGTTATTTTGTAAGACTCATATGAAGTTTAAAACTTTCTTTTTGTGATGTAATGTAATGGAACAATCTTTTGAAGCAAGTATAATTGTGGTTATTATGTATGTATATCCTATGTACTAACCTTATCGTTGCTTATGAGACCTTGTGTCAATACCTTTTAAGATCTGTCAAAAGGGTAGTGTGCTACCTAAGAAAGCTGGACTTAGAAGGGAGGCTATTTTGACTCGTCTGGCGATCTGGGATCTTACTTGGTTATTGGCCATAGGACTCACTAGTGACTCTCCCTTGACTGCATCCTATAGTGTAGAATCGGGGCGTCACATGCTGTGTGTTCACCTTCAATTTGGGTTGTGTGTTCAGAAAACTAGGGTTTGAGCTGCGTGTTCAACTCTCAATTAGTGTGTGCTGTGTGTCCACCTTCAATTCGGGCTGTGTGTTCAGAAAACTAGTGTTTGGGCTACGTGTTCAACTCTCAATTAGTGTGTGCTGTGTGTTCACCTTCAATTTGGGCTGTGTGTTTAGAAAATCAATTTGGGCCGTGTGTTCAGAAAATCAATGTTTTGGGCTGCGTGTTCAACTCTCAATTAGTGTGTGCTGTGTGTTCACCATCAATTTGGGCTGTGTGTTCAGAAAATCAGGGTGTTGGGCTGCGTGTTCAACCCTCAACCAATGTGTGCCGTGTGTTCACAATCTATTTATGGGCTGAGTGCTCAGGAATTCAAGTGATAAGACCGTGTGTTCAGAACGCAAGCAGAATGCAAGAAAAATTCGTAATACGTTACAGAAAAGGTAGGAATGAAGTAAATACCTCTCGTGCCTCACAGGAGAGATGATACTCTGGCTCCCGCAGAAGGAGATCCCCGGGTGCTCGCTCGTCAAAATCGGTGAAATGATGGAAAACAGCCCGCAGGAGAACATGTACTGGTGGGTCATACCTCTCGAGGATGAAGGGGCGAACCCTCAGAGGCAAAGACATGATGTCAAGCTCGCCTGCGGCGCCTGGAGAACCTCCACCGTGGGGAAACTGACCCGCCATTTCAAGAAATCTGCAAAAAGGGCAAAAATAAGCAAAAATGAGCCAAAATTGGAAAAAGTCAACAAAAGTCAATTCCCGAGAAAACCTTCCAAATATTGAGACAAACTCACCTCAAGTGACGAAAATGAGAAAAGAAGCCCCCAAACCAAAATTTAATCGGTTCAAAGTGCTTAAAACTGAAAGATTTTACGAAAACAACTTGCGTGGGACGTTGAAAAACGCGTATAGGGCACAGATCTGAGGGAGAAAATGGTTTGGGAAGCTAGAGAAGAATATTTCGGAGCTACACTTATGAGCCCGAAGTGTTTGGGTGGATGTATTTAAAGAAAAGAGGCCGAAAAGACAAAACTGCCCCCCGGATTAGGCAAAGTGGCTGGCCGGCCATTTACTTTTCAAGAACTAGCCGGTGGCCTCCCTCTCCCAATGAAACTGGCCGGTGGTGTTCCCCACATGCCCTTCAAGGTCCCTGCAAATTTTGGGGAGGATTGGAGTTCCCAAGACCTGAAAAAGTACAAGAAAAGTGCACTTTCTGTCGCGAAATCGCTCTGCCGGAACTTCAGCTTCAACTTCCGATGCATGTCTCATCGTTTACTCATCGAAAGCGAGATATATTCTTCTGAACATATTGTAACCTCTCCGGGAGGTGGACCGGAGGCCGTGATCGAGTCACCTCCGCCGAAACGCTCGTTTCTTCCCGCATTGCGATGCACTTTTCTATCAACACCGTGATTGTCTGCATTCGATATCACATTGGACGTATGTTGTTAGATATGTTGTGCTTGTTGAGTTTCTTTTGCAGGCACGATATTGTATGTACGGTTCATTTGAGGCTGGTGCGACCAGACGAATCGCGCAGGTATCGTATCTTCTCCGTGTGAGACGCGACGAGAATTGAATAATTCTCTGCATTCCTAACTGCATAAAATATAGTTGTTGCTTTGCATTCTCGCTTAAAACTGTTGCATCTATTTGCGAATACTTGCTTCATTACAGCTTGCTGCATTTACACGATCATTGAGTTACCTTTGGCTTCTTGCATTGTCAGTTGCATTTTTCCCCTGCCTGCGGGCATGCCTGCGAGCGCATCTCTGTTTATTTTGCCTGTTTGTCTAAGTCTTCGGCCTTGTCAAAAATGGGTCGTTTCTGGGTTTTGACATTCACTCCCGTCACTTATGACTTTCGATTTCTGTCAAAGAGGGGCATTTGTAGACACCCCATTTTTGACCGACCTTAAGACTCAGATGTCACCGATTGAGCGCTTGGTGATGTTACATATTGTGCTCGTTCGGAAGTCGCGGAGTCTTGGCTGCAAGCCTTGCCTTCGGACTTTCGGACTCTTTCACGCCTTACCTCGGTTTGCGAACCAGGCTCGATTTTCTCTGTTTATCTTCCCGAAGGGAGGGAGAGGTCTCGTAGATCATCTCTCAGTGGCCGTAGGCTACGTTTCGTGGTCATAGCCATTTTGCCCGTTTGGAGTCTGGTTTTTAGTTTTTCGGAGCCGTTGGCCGCGTGCCTCGGTTTGGGACCGCTTAACCATCTCCGTTTGCTCCAGTTTTTGGCATACATCTTATTTGCTCCCTTTTGAGGGACACTCTGGCTCGAGAAACCAACTTCGTGGTCGAACACCACTCCCGGCGCCTAACAGCCAGTTTTCGGGGCCTCGGGCTTCGTGTTTCGGCCCCCGAACCTTCATTTTGCATCGGTTTTGGTTCGTTTTTGGCAGGGACCTCTGTTTCATTGGTAAGAAGGCCGTAGAAGGGTGGGAGGCCAGCAATTGTTCAGACAACCAGTTTTATTCCTCCATCGCCCTCCGTCGCCCGTTTTTCCTCACTTCAAAGCCAATGTTGACCACCCTTGGGCCATTTTCTTGAACCCTAAATCCCATATTTGTGATGTACACATCTGGGAGGCCACCAATATTTGGTGGCCGGCCAGTAATTGCTTTTGAACCTTTTGAACCCCTTTGAAAATTGGGTTGTTCTCTCTCCTGGTTCATTGTCTCCAATTTTTAACCACTTGGTTGTGTTGTGCACACATCAGAGGCTACCTTTTTGATATGGCCGGCCACTAATTCTCATTGAACCTTTTGACCCTTGGCCGGCCGGCCACCTGCAACCTCAATAACCGGCCGGCCATGCTCCTTGCTGCAGGCACATTCCAAATATGCATCTCTTTTCCCCCCAGATTGTGTATCCGGGGGGGTGCATTTTTGGAGGGAAACTTGGATTGTTTTCCCTCCATTTTCCCCCCTTTTCCCCCCTCTTTTGTCTATATAACAGCAGCTCCAGCTCTATTATTAGGGTTACAAAAATCCTCCCCAAGCCTCTTGCCTTGTATCTCTCTTTCTCTATATTTCCAAGCTCCAAACTCTCAAGTTCCTACACCCCTCTCTACACCACCACCTAGCACCATACCTCCAACCTCCATTGCAGCCACTTGAAGTTGTTTTCCAGAGCTAAGGAGCCACCAAACTCAAGCCAAGAAGCTATCAAGGCATAGTCTTCAAGGGTGAGTTTCCTTTTTTCCTTTTCTAGCCTTTTCTTGATTTATACATTAGCCATACTTGCTTGCTGTTTTGAGCTCCGACCCTAACTGGAACTAGGCTTATTTTTAGCCATTTTTCATGTTTGTTTAAGGGCCTCTCACTGTTTGAGGCCTCCTTATTGCACTTGCTTCATTGCCTCTTTTGTATGCCATTTTCTTGTGTAGTATTTTTGGCCTATGTATAAATTTTTTCGAGGCATGTCATAAACTGTAAAGTTTCTTATTTTGAGCCATTCTTCAACATTGTTGAAGGGATCATCACTGTTTGAGGCTTCTATTTTCCACTTGCCTTTATATCTCTCTTTTGGCTCCATTTTTGCATGATTTGTTAGCCTCTTATGCTTCTGTTTTTGGGCTCTGGTCCGAACTAAAAATGACCTTATTTTGACCCCTTATTCATGTTTCATTAAGAGTCTTTCATTTTTTGAGGCATCCTTTTTATACTTTGTGTTATAACTCTCTTTTTGGCCTTATTTTGCATAGCATTTTGAGCATTCTTGTACACTGTTTTGGGTCTGGACACCAACTGGAAAATATCATGTTTTGGGCTCCTCTTCAACTTTGTTGAAGGGCCCTCTCTTTTTTGGGGTCAGCAGCTGTGACTTGCTTCTTTATCTCACATTTAGGGCCATTTTTGCATGCTAGTTTTTCCCTATTTGTGTTTATTGTTTGACCTTTCTTAGAACTGTGAATGTGCTTATTTTTGGGCTTTCTTGACTCTATCTTTACATTCCATGTTCAAATAGTGCATGTTTTGTATAGCTATAGGCCAATGCATAGGCCTAGTTTTGTATTTCGGTTTCATTTCATGCATCGGGAGCCATGTTTCCATGATTCGGGAGTGTTTTGGGTCATATTTTAGTGCTGAAATTTGCATGTTAATATGCCATATTCCATGCCTTGCCATGTCTTGTTAGAGTGGCATTTGGTGCCTTAGGGTCGGTCCTCGGTTTGCGTGCATGCGTGCACGCATCTCGAGTGTCTCATTTTCATCTCATGGCCTCTTATGTGAGTGTGGCTGAGGTCCACTCATATTGGTGTAAGTCCATCGTGCATTGTGTATGCCATTTCATTTCGTAGCATTGTGTATGCTAGGTTGCATGTTAGCGCATTGTGTATGCCATGTTATCTCGTGCATCATGTATGCCATTTCATATCATGTTGCATGTTAGGTTGTATATTAGTTGCATTCATGCATATCATGCATATTGCATTGTGCTTGGGATAGGAGTTAGCCCGAGCATGGGAAACGAGGTACGTTTCGTACTCCGAGTGACGGAACGTGTCTCAATTCCAAGTCATCGACACTCCGGATTATCCATGATGGAGTTAGGTCTTGTTGTGTTTATATGTGCATTCATTCTATATTGAGTTGCACAATTCGACCCCTCGGCCATCATGCATCGAGATGCGTGATTGGTGGCGCGAGGATCGAGGCATGCATACATTTGTGAAAATACATTGCTATGCCCCTTTTCTGCTCTCTGTTGCAGCAAATCAAGAATTAGCAACCTTCCGGAGCTTGGCGCGCTTTCCAAGAGTAATTGCGAAACAGAGGCTAATTGAGGCATCCCAGTGGATTTCCGTGCAAGGCAGCCCAGACACGCATCATCCATCATCTAAAGAAGAGTCAAGGCAGTCCCTGGCTTGCATGCTAGTTTATTATTTTTCTTAGTTAATTTGTAAATTAATTGGGAATTTGTATATATTTGGACTGTACTATTTATTCGGACCCTCTGCGCGAGGGCAATGTTGTAATAAGTGTGCGTGCGTGTGATGTATGTCTTCCAACCCCACGTCTTTCTCCCTTTTATTTACCCGCTTGTGATGGTTAGATTAGGGCATGTTTCAATTAGCATACAGTATGATAGCATGTTTGCATTCATTCATCTGTATTGCATGCACCGGGCTCGGCGCATCATACTAATTGCATTGTATTTTCAATTCCAAATTGAATACATGTTAGCTGTAGCATTTCATATGCCATGTTTAGAATAGCCGAGCCTGCTATAGTTGCATTTTTGCATGTGTTGCATTAGGCACTTCTGTATAATTAGGATCATGCATGGATTTCTAATTAGCTTCTTTTTTGGCTTGGAGTACTCGGTAAGTTTTATGCTTTAGCATCCTTGCATGCGTGTGAGTGACTACCATGAATAGCATGCTTACCATGAGGCTATGTGCTTATGTGATATAACTGCCTGAATGCCTGTGGGTGAAGGTTGGGTTATTTGAATTGGAACAATTCAACAAATGTGTGTTTTAAGCCCACTAGATAGTGGCAAAATCATGTTTTTCTAAGCCCACCCGAGGGTGGCAAATCCACGTCTTAGCCTACTTGCGAGTAGCACCGTCAAACCATTTTCAAACAAACAAACATGAAATGTTTTGTTCCAATTCAGGTGATCCAGTCTATACTTGTATGCTGTGCGCATCAAATAGTAATCTAGGCTAATAACCGGAATAAGAACGCACAATGTTTTCAAAACTAGATATCATGGTTAGTAAAGGCTGATCTTTGATCGGGCGAGTGGGGGTGCTCACGAAGTGACCTTCCCCAATCGTACCCAAGTTCCCGAGCCAAGGCAACTTTGGTGATGACGGACACGTGGCCTTAGGAAAACGAGTCAGGGTTTCCTAAATTTCCCAAAAATAAAACATTTAGGTGGCGGCTCTGTATCTGGCAAAGCAGTCCATGTTTGGCACTTCTTTCAAAAAAATTTGTTTTCTCAAAAATGATTTGCCGGATTTGGACGCTTTGATTCAGATTTAGAACCGTGACAATTTGAGAGTCCTGAGCTGTAGTGAGCCCAATATTGAACGGAACGGGGGGGACTCGTTCCTCCCGGGGCGTTCGAGGGATGTCTGCACATTGGTCTTCTGTCTGTAAAAGAATTAGGAGTTTGTATTTCACGCTCGAGCATCAACCTTTTGCGCTTGAGTGGTACATCTTTTGTGTCTTACGCTCAAGCGTCACTTCTTGTGCCTGAGTAGACTGTGCGTATATCAGTTTGTAAAAGTCACTTTTTACATCACTTTTTCATTTCACTCTCTCTCTAAACTTTCTAAAAACCGTAGATCTACACACTCTCTCTAAAACTCACATTCTCTCTTCTAAAACACCTAGATCCATTGATTTCTCTACCTTATTCCCTTTGAGAATAAAGTAGAGCTCACTATGAGCTTCATTTTCATCTGAACAAAGTTGGGTTTTGGCAGTTTTGAAGTCTTTTCTCTCTCTCTCTCTCTCTCTCTCTCTCTCTCTCTCTCACACACACACACATCTTATAAGCTTGAGGTAGGGATTCTCCACACTTTTGTATAAGTTTTACCTTAGTTTTTTGCTACTTCAAAGGATTATAATGGTTTGGGTTGTTTTGGTAAAACCTAGGGTTTGAAATCAAAATGATAAAGAGAGGTTTTCAAATGGTCTCTTAGAAAGGCTTGTGGGTATGAAATTGGGATTGATATATGTTGAAATGAGGTATTTCCTACAATGAAATTGATTTTCAAAGAAAAATGGGTTTTTGCCCAAAAATGTGAATGTTTAAGATTGTAAAGAAAAAATGGAATTGATATAGAAATTGTGAAATTGAAATAATGATGATGATGTGAGTGGAGTTGGATATGTATTATCACTCCCATTTTGAGATTGTGGAAAAGGGTATTGTAGCTAGTTTTTCGTGCTCTTCGGAGGGGTTTAGTCTCCTCAGATACGATAGCCCTACAGTTCAGACTCTTATGTTTCTGAATCTAGTTTTACAAGTGCAATGTGAAATAGAAAAATGAATGGGAGTCCAAATATGGCAAATATTTAGAAAATCCATTTGTCATCAAAGATGTTAGAAATGGACCGCATTGCAAGATTTCAGAGTTGCCACCTAAATATTTTTGAGAAATTTAGGAAATCTGTGACTCGTGCCAAAGGCCACTTGTCCGTCATAACCAAAGTGTCTTGGCTCGTGAACTTAGGTATGAGAGAGGAAGGTCATGAATTGAGCACCCCCCTCACCCGATCAAAGATCGGCCTCTACTAATCATGATGTGATTTTTATGGGCTGTATATGCTTATGTTTTGATTGTTATGCTAACTTACTATATAAGGAACACAAGTATAGACTATGTCACCCACTTTGGAATGCTTTGATTTCTTGTTTGTTTGAAAAGAGATTTGAATATGTGCAACTTGAAAAAGTGAGCTCACATGTACACTAATCAATGTCATTCCAACTTAAGCGAAATAGCTTTCATCTACAGGCATTCAAAGAGATATTTCAAATAAGCACGTAGCCTCAGGATGGTATGCTTGACATGGCAACACAAACACATATGTAATATGGTAAAGCAAAAATGATCACCTAGTACTCAATCGAGGCGAGCCAAAGAAAAGAATATAGTTAGAAAAATACATGATCCTAATATGCAAAATGACTAATACAACACATACAAAATGCAACAACTAGGTTCGGCCTTATTTATCATGTCATGTGAATCAACTCAAAGCATGTGACGACGCACGTATTCAAGTAAGTAGGAAATGACAATGCCAATAGAATGATGAACCAAACTCAATGCATGGAAAAAAAAGAAACAACGCATGGTAATGATATGAAATGAAAATATGATACTATATGCAACCACAGTAAGCATGTAAATAAAATGGAGAAAGAAAAAAGGATGGGAAAACATACAAAATAGTACAAATTTGCCCTCGCACAAGAGGGTCCGAATGAATGTCCTAATTAACTCATTTTTACAACATAATTGAATTAATTAATTAACTAATTATTACAAGTCTGAATGAAACCAAAGCAATTAATTAGTTACAACATATGAATCTAAAAGTTGTTAATCTAATGGATTCAAATGAGAGGTGAGAAACCGCATGCGCACCAACAAAGAATGTCCTCCGGAAGCCTCTCTGTTTGCTGCCAGGATCAACTTTGTTTGTAGTAAAAAAATTGTTCTGTTTTGGCCTCAGATTCTGCTGTGTTCTGCTGTAAAAATGCCACTGTCTGTACAAAATAGGTGGTCGGCGGCCCTGAGAAGTGGTCAACCATACAAAATGATGGCCAGTCGGCCACTGCTTTTGAGGAATACCCTGCTGCAACAGAGCAAAAACAAAGTGTTTCCAAGAGATACTTATCCTCTCTGACCTTCCCTATCATGAAGATGATCAAGGAAGAAGTAGATTCGATTCTCAAAATCATCAATCATTGCAAATTTGTTGCATGATGATCTTAGAAGTAATTGGACAAGAGCTCAGTAAAATGAAACAAAAGACAAACAACACCTCCTCCATATCATGGAGTTACCTCAAGGGAGGGGGTAGACTTGCTTCATGAATCATCAAACATTACTGAAATAATATGCGATGATTCAAGATGCAATAGGTTCAGCATAACGTCCGACTAAACCTAACGAAATTTTATTATCTTTTTACCTCTTTTACTCCTATTTTATTAGCCTTTTTTACTTTACCTTTCCATTTTCTTATCTTTTTTTCCTTTTTTGTCCAAACGTGATGATTATGTCCACTAAGTCCAAAAGCAATAAAGAGTAGCAAGCATGACTTAACTTGAGAAATGAGCTTTTCAAGCCTTTCCTACGGGGGAAATTACAAAGGAAGAATCAACCCCGTTTACAAGTGATAATGAATTTGGAGTCCAAACTCGAAATGAGCAATAATGGCTCTAAATCCAAACTCAATAATGAGCTATAATGACTTTTTCCTTTATGATTTCCAAGGGTCTAACTAGAAAATTAGTCCCTTAGAAGTAAATACATCGGTGATAAAGGGAAGTGTCAAACAAACGATCATACTTAGCATACGAGAGATGTAATACCCTGGTAATGAACCTCAAAAGAGATTAAACCATTTAGCGTGAGGGGTCTCTTTCTTATGCCTTGAGTGGTGATCTATTGTTTGATACACCTCTTAATCAAAAGAAACAAAGAAAGGAGGGAGGCTGCAGATTATGAATGAACAAATAGATGGTTACAATGGTGTGAATATGTACATGAAAGCCACCAAAAAAAAAAAAAAAAAAAAAAAAAAAAAAAAAAAAAAAAAATGAGAAAAAAAGACTATTAACTCAAATGGATTGGAAGTTATGGCCTATACCCCAAATCCATGAGGACTTACAATAACACAAGTATAATCCTCAAAGCATAATTTAACACATTAACAAGCATTGAAACAACAAAAAAATAGTGTTGAAAATCAAGTTTTAGAGGTGGAAAAAGTGAGCAAAGATGGAATAAAACCAAGGGATTTCAAACAACCAACAAACCTAAGGGTGGCTAACCCCTCCTCTTTTTTGTGACTTTAAATCACATATTTTAGGCCTCAAAACACTCTGAAAATAGCAAGTAAACACAAGGAAAAGAGAGAGGGAAAAGATGGTGAAAGAGCTCAAAGATTACCCCTTTAAAGAGAGGAAGAGCCTCCTAGTTCACAAACCACAAGTTAAGCACTCTCAAGTAGCTGAAATTGTGTTCAAGAATCTCAGCAAAAGTCTCAAGTTTTAAGCTTAGAAGGTGCATGTATAGTGTATGTATATTGCAAGAAAAAAGGGAAGTGTGTTGGACACGTTATAGCTCTTAGCCAAAATTTTCTAACCCAAACCATGAAAGGGGCTTGTATTTATAGAGAAACACCATCTCACGTCAGAAATATCTGTAAAGACATAGCTGGTGCAAGGCATGCACATGAGTACAGTTGGCTGCTGCAAAATATCTGCCTGCGCTAAACATGGTCACCCGACCATGAAAGGGTACGACCGGCCACCTGAAAATGGCCTGCTCGCCACTTGTTGGCCAGCTCTTCTCTGAGTGGTTAGGCTAGAAAAATAAGGTTTTGGTTCAAACGGGGTGCAAGGTTTAGGTTTTAAAGCTTGAAACCAAAGCCTTTCACTAAAGAAATTGAACGAATGTACAACGTAATATTTCATCATCGAGTGTTCAGCGTGAGGTGCCCAAGTCTGAAGGGCAATCAAAATGGAGTGTCTACAGTTGTCCGTCTTTGACAGAGCTCGATGTCATAAAATGACGTGAGTGAATGTCAAAGCTCAAAGACGACCCATTTGATAAGGCTGTAAGACTTGGGCAAGCAATCAAAATGTAAATGCAATTGGTTGAACTCGAAAGTTGCCTATGTATCCCTTTGCAAGAAATCAAACCAGTGTAGTTCAAGGGCAAAAGGCAAATGATATGCGCAAGACTATACTTAGAAGTCAGACTCATACGCTTCACGAAGCCAGTTGTTTTGAAAGTCCATGGTTGTGCAAGACAATGCAATGAGTAATGACAAGATGACAACATATGGAAACAGGCCTCAAGCTTAAATCAAAATAAGTCCAAACGCATTTCACACGAAAAGGAGTAAGCAAATAGTAATTCCAAACACGTTTCACGTGAAAGGAGGAAAGACGGTGTAACCAACAAGCGTATCTCACCGTATTTCATACGGAGAGAGAAAGGTTGTAACCAGGTAAAATAACATCCTAACGCGTTTCACGTGAAAGGGCAGAAACGGTGGAGGGTTCAAACCAAACCACACTTATGTGACAAGGGTGAATACAATAAAATGAAAAGCACGATGCACATGGATACAACATACATAATGTGATATAATTGCTATAGTTGATGTGGAATATGATATGATGCATGCTCCATAATAGGCAACATAATTGAAAAGATAAACAGAAAGTGATAGTTTTGATAACACCTCATAAAGATCTTCGACTTACAGTTCAGAGGTCCTCAAATGCTCAGAAAATGATACAAATTGCTCAAGCTTGAAATCGGGGCACTTTCCCACTTTAGAGAAATGACGTGACCCAAGATGGTGCATTCATAATGACATTTCGGAATTCTCTGTAATCGAAACACATCCAAATTCTTTAATTTTCCACTTTTAAGATGAATACAGGACCCTCCATGCATAGAATAAGCAAGATCTCAGTAAAATAGGTCAGGACCCACTTAATAGGCACAAATGGCCAAAAGATGGGTCGACCGGCCAATTCTTTGTATGGCTTGCCACCTGTGCTGCTTTCAGGGGCAATCTCGGGTTCACACCCGAGACTTTTTAAAAACAAGTTTTGGCCCACTTTTTCATACGCATACCATCCGAAATCACACTCCCTCTCTCTCTAGGTGCTCTCTCTCTCTCTCTAGATATTCATCCTACTCGCTTTACCCAATGACCCATACAAACTTTATTCGTAAAACCCATTTGGCCCTCTACATTTTGAACCAATTGATTTTTTTTTTTTGGTTGAGTTTTTGGGTTTCTCATTGTTTTTGGCTCATTCTCCATGGTTGATGATGTTCCACATCATGGTGCCCTTCCCAAGGTGCCCGTGCTCCCACCTGCTACAAGAGTGGAGGAGACAATGATAGACGAGGCTGGTGGGGCAGCAAAGGACGTTGCTGCTGACATTGATGTGGAGGAGATCTACCTTCCAGAGTCTGAGCTTGAGCCTGAGCCTGAGCCTAAGCCTGAGTTACTGCCACTGAGGGTGAGGCCTTTTGATCCAACCACCTATTACACTTGTACACATGCGATGGCTCTTGGCGACATGTTGCGGTTTGAGGACTTTGTTCAGGGTGCGCCTAAGGACTTTCTTTTGAGGGAGCATGCATCACACCTCTCCCACGATGCCTCTAAGGTAAGAACCTTTGCTCCTTTTTATACACTTTGCTTGCTCTAACATTCAGTACAATTTTTCATCAGTCATGCATTTTACGAATTTCTCTTTCAACACAAGGTGATGCTCTTGCCTGGAGAGGCTTTAGGGTAGTGACTGTGAGAGATTGGTATCAGGAGCTTCCCGCTTGAGTCAGATAGTTGATTGATAAGGCAAGCTTTGGCTTATTCTGCTTGGGGCTCGCATGACTACAAGCTAGTCAGTCCCTGTTCGATGCTTTGGTGGAGAGGTGGTGGGACACCACGAACTCCTTCCACTTCTCCTCCACAGGGGACATGACGATGAACCCTTATGATTTTTCTATGATCACAAGGCTACGAGTAGGGGGTGATCCGATCCCCTTCGATCTCGACATGGGCAAGTGGTAGGCTGCTTAGATCTATCTGCTTGGAGCGTATCCTCCCTTAGACAGGCAGGCTATGGTGAGGTACAGCTAGTTCTATGACCACTTCCATAGGAGTTAGCTAGACACTCAGGAGTAGTTCAAACAGTACACTCGAGGTTTCCCAATCTATCTTCTCGGCACCACCTTGTTTGCAATCAAATGGAACACTATAGGCCTGTATCTGCTCAGCGCCTTGGTTGTGTTGCCTTGGGTGCACTTTTATGATTGGGGTGGTGCTGGCCTTGCCATCCTGTATGACTACATGAGCTCTAGTTCCCACAAGAAGGGGAACAAGGTCGGAGGCTACTAGAGAGCTTGAGAAGTACATACTGCACTTTCTGTTTCCATTTCTGTTATAAACAATGCTTTTTTCTCTGCATTTTCTGTCTTTATTTCTGTTTCTGCCTGTATTTCTGTCTCTGCCTGTTGACTCACAAACTGATCTTTTCTTGCAACTCTGGGTATATGCCTACTTCTCCGCCCTTGCCTCGGTGCTGAGAGACGAAATAGATGTAGTACTGCCTCACTCCAGCTGATATGATGACAGGTGCCACCCTCGGCGCCGTAATGTCACCACATTCACCTACTACCGCCGATTCTTCGACATAGTGATGGCATGAGAGGTAATCTGAAACTCATGCCTATTCTATTTCATTTGTATTGCTTCCATTCCATTCTCTAACAACTGACAACTGTGAATTCTCTATCTGCAGGTTACGTGGCAACCATGGGTGGCCATGCCGGCGGGGACGAAGGACGAGTATACCTGGTCTTGGCATACCTCTAGGCTACGGATCTTGCTAGAGGGTCCTTTCTACCGAACCTAGTACTTGGGGGAGAGGTTCATGTGCCAGACCCAAGGTCTACCAGACCCAAGGTTTACCAGACCCCGTTGTCCCTGCTCTTTCCCCTATATCCATGAGGATTACTGATAGCCAACCAGTCAAGACTATTGCATAGTTTATGAAGAGGCAGGATGCCGATCTTTTCTGTGGGGTTGGGGACTACACCGAGTTCATCCGGACCCACCTCATGTCGTCGAAGTCCAAAGCACACGCAGGAGGCGCTGCAGACGTTCCTAGTGATAGAGGTGCTATTCCTGTGGCTGAGCCTTACGCTGAAGAGGCTACCCTCGCTGTACATGTAGCTAGTCTGCCTGTGATCCAGGCCACGATCACATATTGGCGGCCAAGTGGGATGGCCTACTAGATTTCAATTGAGTACCTAGAGGAGTGCAAATACACCAGGGACCCCAACGTGCAGCAAGTACGTACTTTGTCTTGCATTTTATGTTTCATATTCCCTTTTTTGCATATTGATGCTCAAACCGACTTGTAGGTGCCGATGGAGTACGTAGAGGGCCTCCTTCAGTTTGTCCCTATTTCTTGCTTTCAGCCTCCACCTGTACCTGTGGTGCCGGCAGCACCAACCGCACCTCCTTCGGCTATGGAGAGGAGAAGGTAGACAAGCTCCTGCATGCAGTAGGGGTGAGGTAGAGGTCGGGGTAGAGGTAAAGGTGCTCAGAGTCAGAGTGGAGAGTCTCAGGCACAGGAGACTTCCTCATCTTCAGAGCTGAGTTTGAGTGGAGATGATGCCCAGACCAGCAGCACTGAGGGGATGATGACCAAGCACTCTGGGTCTGAGAGCAAAGAGGATGATGCCGGCTCTAAGACACACTCCTCTGACGACAACAGTGTTGACGGTGAAAGTAACCCTGAGTCCCCTCATCGGAAGAGGACAAAGAGGGCCCTTTGACATACCTGATGCGACTGACACTAATTTTTACCCTCTTTTTACTCTTTTCTTTTGTTTTGGTAGTTCAAAACTTTGTATAGCTTCAAATAGGTCTTTACTTTTCTGTTTTGAAAACTTGTTTTTTCTCTTTTGTAAAAATTGTGATCAAGGTCGAACCCTACAGTTTTATGAAAGAAAGGATTTTGTTTTGCATAGTGTAGACACCCCATTTTTGACCATCCTCAAGGCTTGGACGACATCGTTTGAACACGCGATGATTATCCATGCTTGTGTTTGTTTTGAGTTTTGAAAAGTCTTGGCTGCACCCCTTGCCTTAGAATCTCTTAACTTCTCTGTTTTGTGCTTGGTTGCACCAAGAGCTTGTGGATGTGTTCCTGAGGGAAGGGGGGAGTCTATCGACCAAGTCTCCTGCCCACCGGCCGCCTTGATTTTTAATCGGCCAAATGTGATGGCCGGCCGGCCAATTTGACTGTCGGTCGACCACTTTTATGGCCGGCCGACCAAGTGTGGTTTTCAACAGATATCTCTGTAGACAGCTGGCAGTTGTCATTCCAGGCCATACCCCAGCCCATGCCTGGACGTGGGAGTTCTGAGGGGGCTGCAGATTGATATATCTATATCAATCAAGCTCTCTTACAAGCAAGAAGGGGGGAGAGATACAACTGAAAAAAAAAGCTCTCTCTCTCTCTCTAAAATTCTCAGCTCTCTCTCCCTATCTCTCCCTTCCAAACCCTTCAAACCTTAAGGTTCTTGCCCCCTTTACACTACCACTCATAGCCTACAACTTCCATACTCTATTCCAACAACTTGAGGCTGTTTTTCAGAGCTTAGGAACACCATTTCACGGACCAAAAGCTGCTGGAAGTTTGGACTACAAGGGTGAGCCTCATTTCTCTCTCTTCTTGCTCTATTTTGCGTGCAATCTTAGCATTTGTTTCTTACATTTTTGGGCTCCGACCTGAACTGTAAATAGTCATATTTTGAGCTCCTTTTTATGTTTAATCAAGGACCTCTTGCTGTTTGAGGTCTCCTCCTCCCCCTTTGTGTTTAAACTCTCTTTTAGGCCTATTTTTGCATGATATTTTAGGCTTATTTGTGAGCTGTTTTGGACTTGGTCAATATTTTAGGCTTATTTGTGAGCTGTTTTGGACTTGGTCATAAACTGAGAAATGTCTTGTTTTAAGCCCCTCTTCAACTTTGTTGAAGAGCTCTCCTCTGTTTGAGGTCAGCTGCTATCACTTGCCTCTTTATCCCTCTTTTAGGCCTTTTTCTTGCATGCTGATTTAGCCTCACTTTTGTTCATTTTCGAGACTTGATGTAAACTGTAAAGTTCTTCATTTGGAGCCCTTCTTCAACTTTGTTGAAGGGCTCTTCACTGTTTGGGGCCAGCTTCTGTCCCTTGTCTCTATTCTCTCTTTTAGGGCCATTTTTGCATGATAGATTAGCCCTATTGTTGTTCATTTTTGAGACTTGTTATAAACTGGGAAAAGGCTTGTTTTGACATAATCTTCATGTTTTATTAAGGCCATTATTTAATTTAAGGCCACATGCTTCCTTGTATGCTTGATTGTCCCTTGCTTTGAGCCTTACACCTAAGCCCCAATTGCATGCTTTGTTTGGCCTTCTAGCCAATGGATTTTCAGTGGTTGGAACACTATTTTGAGAGCCAAGATTAGAGGGGGGTGACCCCCCTCTCTCCTTCTTTCGTTTGGTGGCCTTTTTGGCCTTCCAAAGAGACCTCACCTTGCATGCTTCGAAGTCACTTTCTAGGGTCAATTTGGTGACTTTTAGGACTACCATATTTGATTTTCATAGTTGTTTATGCCATGCTAAATGTCTACCTTGCATGTGCTTAATAACTCCTTGCATGGCCCTCCAAAGTAACTCATTATTTTTGCATACCATGGTTGCATATCAGTGGTTATTTGGACCTATTTTCATATGATTTATTCACTGATTTTTACTGGTTTGGTGAGATTACATTTGCTTCATATACTTGCCATGTAAACCATGATTACTAGTCAAGATTGCATGCTATTTTGTCCACCACGCTAGCATCTTTTGGCCATGCTTTGAACTAGAAATGCTCATGTTTTGGGACTGCCTTGGCTCTGTCTTCATGCTTCATGATCAAATAATGCATGCTTTGTATAGCTATAAGTCATTTCACGTGCCTAATTTCGAATTTCGGGTTTCAGCTCATGCATCGGGTGCCATTTTCCATGTTTTGGGGCTGTTTAGCATCATATTTCAGTGCTGGAATTTGTGAGTTTGCATGCCATCTTGCATCCCTTGCCATGTCTTGTTAGAGTTACGTGTTATGCCTTAGGTTCGGTCCTCGGTTTGCGTGCATGCGTGCACGCATTTCGAGAGTCTCTTTTTCACCTAATGGCTACTGATGTGAGTGTGGCTGAGGTCCATTCATGTTAGTGTAAGTCCATCCTGCATTGTGTATGCCATGTTTCAATGCATTGTGCATGGTATGTTATTAGCATTGTGTGTGCTATGTAGTTGCATTGCATGTTTGTATGTTTGCTTGCATGCTTAGGTCGCATGTGCATCGTTGTGCATTGCCTCGCCACTTGATCAACCGTGATTGAGGTTGGGTCCCTTGTATGTTTTGTGTGTATTGCATTTGACATTGAAATGCATACTTGACTCTTCGGCCATCATGCATCAAAATGCGCAATTGGTGGCCCGAGGGTCAAGGGCCATGCTCCCTTGAGTCCATTGCATGATAGAGGGTGAGGCCATCCATACATTTGCCTGAAAATTTCATGCCATACACTGCTTGCCCTCTGCTGTTGTCAATTGCAGGTTCTGCAGGAAGCTTTGGCCGGTCGGCTAAATATAGTGCCGACCGGAGAGTAATCTGTGGCCAACAGGTTAAAAGGCGGCCGGTGATCATCCTATTAGGCCGGTGGTGTTTCTACTTGGTCGGTGGCATTCCCCAACATTCAGAGAGCATGCCCTTGGACTTTGGCAGTCCTCAGAGGGGCAAGGTAGTGTAAACAGGGGCAACAGTCGCATGGTACGGATTTTCGAGTAAGACGAGTCAAGCATGCATCGTCCACGCATCTCGAGGCGGGGGGCTGTGGCCACTTTAATTCTGCATTTAATTTGTTAATTAATTAGAAATTCTGTAATAATTAATTTAGTATTATTTATTCAGACTGTAACATTTATTTGGACCCTCCAAGCGAGGGCAATTGTGTAATAAGTGTGCGTGAGTATGTGTATGACTTCCAACCCCACGTCTTTCTTCCCTTTTATTTACCTGCTTATGATGGTTAGATTAGGGCATGTTTCAATTAGCATACAGTATGATAGCATGTTTGCATTCATTCATCTGTCTTGCATGCACCGGGCTCGGCGCATCATACTAACTGCATTTGTATCTCAATTCCAAGTTGAATATATGTTAGTTGTAGCATTTCACATGCCATCCTTAGAATAGCCGAGCCTATCTTAGTTGCATTTTGCATGTGTTGCATTAGGCATTTCTGTATAGTTAGGATCATGCATGGATTTCTAACATAGCTTTTGTTTTGGCTTGGAGTACTCGGTAAGTACTTACCCTTTAGCATCCTTGCATGTGTGTGAGTGACTGTCATGATAGCATGCTTACCATGAGGCTATATGCTTATGTGATATAACTGCCTGAATGCCTGTGGGTGAAGGTTGGATTATTTGAATTGGAATAAATGCGTTGACTGTGAGTTTTAAGCCCACTAGATAGTGGCAAAATCATATTTTTTTTTCTAAAGCCCACCTGATGGTGGCAAATCCACGTCTTAGCCTACTTGCGGGTAGCACCATCAAACCACTTTCAAAAATAAACATGAAATGTTTTGTTCCAATTCAGACGATCCAGTCTATACTTGTATGTTGTGCGCATCACATAGTAAATCTAGGCTAATAACCGGAATAAGAACGCATACCGTTTTCAAAACTGGATATCATGATTAGTAGAGGCCGATCTTCGGATCGGGCGAGAGGGGGTGCTCATAGTTGACCTTCCCCAATTGTACCCAAGCTTCCGAGCCGAGGCAACTTTGGTGATGACGGACACATGGCCTTTGGCACCGAGTCAGGGTTTCCTAAATTTCCCAAAAATAAAATATTTAGGTGGTGACTCTGTATCTGGCAAAGCAGTCCATGTTTGACACTTCTTTCAAAAAATCTGTTTTCTCAAAACGATTTGCCTGATTTGGACTCTTTCGTTCAGATTAAGAACCGTGACAATTTGAGTCTGAACTGTAGTGAACCCCAATATGAACGGAATGGGACTCATCCTCCCGGGGTGTTCGGGGACGTCTACAGTTTCTGGCGACTCTGCTGGGGAGTTAGAGAGCTTGACTCGAACTCGTGATATCCTGTTTTGATTTCATTTATGTGTCTCTTTGCATTGCATGTGCATTGGTGCGCCTAGGACACCGTGTTTTCCATCTGCCATTCCTGAACGGTTTGCCGAAGGCTTGACTTTGTCAAAGCATGCCATAAGGCTGACCGGTTGTGGGCTCTAACAGTATGGGAACACAAACCCCGATTTTACCGGGGCACCCTTTTCAACCATTCGACCTAGTACATATCGAAATCCATAGTGACTATTCCAAACTAGGACAGGTTGCTTACCCGATGTTAGATTGTTTGAAAACTACTGTGTACATAGTGAAACCCTAGCTCCTGACAAAAATAGGATAGGGAAAACCTACCCCAACTTAGGGGTGTTTTGGCTCTCTTTTACTTGCTATGTGTTATTAGAATGCATCTCTGCAGGGATCACACATATCAGTTCGCAAGTCTGAGTGTCAGGCCTGCGGGCATCAGTTTTTTTTTGGGAATCAGTCATCTACGGGTATCAGATTCAGACTTTGGGGCAACGATTTGGAAACAGTGATCAGTGATTAAGGAACAGTACATTCAACTTGTTGGCAATTTGTTGTGATACCCAGCTGTGTGTTGTGTTTATTTTACGTTGTTACGCTGTCCAATTGTCTGTTTATTTATATGCTTTATTTATCTTTTTACTAGGTAGTCGAGCACAATTGCTTCTGACCCAGTAGATATTCCCCAGCACTCTGGATTAGAGGTCGTCGACTCCATCGATCTGAGGATCTGGTAGACGGACAACCAGTGTATCACTCTCTACCCCCGGTTACTAGACGGAGGACAACTAGGCAGAGGGCATCAGTTCGGTAGTCAGTATAGACGGCTTTGTCTACCCCACCTGTGTACAGTAGGGATCAGGATTCTGCTTCTCCCACAGAAAGGGAACATATACCGATAATTCAGTCAGAGCAGAATAGTATGGCCAATTTAGAGGAGATGGTGCGCCAGCTCCAAGAGAGTATGAAAATGATGCAGCAGGATACTATCTGACAGGCAGAGTTCGCCAAGCAGCATGCCACGGTTATGAATGAACAAGCAGAGTTAATCGTAAGGTTACAGCAACAAATCGGAGCATCTGCTTCGCAGCAAGTTCCTCCCCCACCCGAAATTCCAACCCCCGGGGAAACAGCTAATGTTCAGAATGATGCGGACATTCCCACGGGACCACCTCTACCCCCGATCCTACCCCAAATCCAACCCCAGTTGTCCAAAACACCCACCAACCTACCAGACTCTCCCTTTGAGTTCAAGACAGATCCCACAGCATTAAAGTTGAGCAAACTCGAAAAGCTGTTCAAGAGATCCCAGGGAGTCAAGACCATCCCTGACATCGAAGATGGATATACCGACGCAGCTGTGACGCTGCCTGACAGATTCAAAATGCCGCACATTGATCGATTTGATGGATCCGGGGACCCCATGGTGCACCTAAGATTGTTTTCGGACATCTTAAGGCCAATGGGCCTCAGTAGACTCCAGAAGCTGTCTCTATTCGGCCGAACCCTGTCGGGTGTGGCGGCCATATGGTATGCCAAATTAGAAGATGATGTCAAGAGAAACTGGGACGAGATGGCCGAGGCCTTCATTACGCAATACTCATACAATACACAAATCGAGATTACAACCCGTGATCTCGAGACAACAAGGCAAGAGCCTAAAGAGAGTTTCTTAGAATTCGTGACTAGATGGAGGGCCAAGGCTTCGATGATGACCTTAAGGCCTACAGACAAAGACCACATTCGGATGATTGTGCGCAATCTTCAGCCGAAGTTGATGCAAAAGATGATTGTACTCCCCTTCCCTACCTTTTTTGATCTACATGAAATGGGAGTGCAGATTGAGGATGCCTTAAAGCAAGGCTTAATTGATAATGACCGGGAGCAACCCCGAAGAACTTTCAACCGCAACACTAACGCAGGCCCGAGCGGTACTACAACTACAAGAGCCTCCAAAGTGAGCATGGTCACCACCAACCCCCCTCCAAGAACCATGGTAGCTGCGCCATTCTCCGGCGCGTCCGGAAGCCATACCCAAACAGCCAAATACCCACCCAAAAACACAAGAACCTTCGTTCCACTGTATAGGCCCTTATCCAAAGCTCTGGAGGTTTTAATCAGAAAAGGGCATTTGAAGCCCCTAGAACAGCGGCCCTTACCAGAAAGACTTTTCCCTACCCACAACCCAGCCAAATATTGCGCATTTCACCAACAGCACGGTCACGACACCGATCTGTGCTTCCGATTACGTCATGAGATTCAAGATCTCATCGATAACGGGGTGATTCTGCCTCCTGAGAAACCCAATGTTACAACAAACCCTCTCCCCACACATAACCAAGCTCCACCGCCTAAAAGGATCAATTTCATCCAAATTAGGGTCGTGCCTTACGATCCTAGCATCTATATCACTCCTTCCCACCTGCCTAAGCCGGAGGTATTCCTTCCCGACTGCACCAACTTGTGCATGATGGACATCTCCATGACCCGACCTAAGCCAACGGTAGTGACTATCGAGACCAAGAGAGAGGAGATTCTAAAGGAGAAGAAGGTTGTTGAGTCAGAGTCTGCAGAATCTGGGAGTCATGTTGAGAAGACGTATAGTCCAGGTGGCTACATTTCATCAATAGACCAGGATAGGCCAGATGTGGAACTGCCAACAGGGGGAGAACTGTGTGTGATCCAAGGGGATAGTCTGGGACAGGAACAGATGATTTAAGGGATGCGGAAGAGGATCTTGCCAATCTCCAGTTTTATAGTGACCAAGATCTAGGGGGCGCAGCAGTACTGGTTTGATTATGAGGAATTAGCAGAGGCTACTGGGTGGTTGGATGATCAACCGGATGTAGTGGAAGAGTTCCAACCAGGACAGGGTCCGACAGGGGCACGAATGTCGGTGATAGTCGAGAGAGTCAGAGAACAGAATACATCGCCGGGGAGCGCCGGTGTCAAGAATTCCACTCAGGATTGGAGCGTTCTGAATGCAGGAATTATTGAGCAGCCAGCTGTGTTGATACGGTTGGAACAGGAAAGATTTGAAGATCCCTCGAGAATCAAAAAGGCAAAGGCCCATGTGGGGACTGAAATTGCTGTGTGCGTAGGAACAGAGAATGCTGCGAGCATAGGGATGGAAGGTACCGCGAGTACAAAAACGGTCATACCAGAGCCGGACAGGTGTCTGTCGGCTGCTGATGGAATGTGGTGGGAGGACGATGATCTATGTCTTGCGCATACGGACGAAGATTGGGGGAACAACCAACCCGATGACACCTGGTACCTTGGAGAAGTCGATCATATGACTAGAAGCGGACGGTATTTCAAGCCCCCGCACTTAGACTAGCCGGAGGCATTTGGGAAGGATAAGGAAATTGAGAGACAGAAAGAGAAGCAAGTTGAAGAAGAGGCTGTACTGAAGCAGTTAAAGAAGATACAAGCAGACATCTCCATCTGGGGACTGCTTATGGCATCGCGAGTACATCGACAAGCTGTCTTATCGGCCATGGACAAGGCCAAGCTTTCTATAGACACCACGCCCGAACAGCTGGTGGGCTTAGTTTTTCCGGGAGGAGCTACCCCGATGTTGACCTTTTCTGACAAAGAACTGCCACCTGAGGGTGCGAACCATAACAAGCCACTCTACATCTCCGTGGAGTGCAGAAATAAATGGATACCCGTGGTGCTTGTCGACACAGGGTCCGCCATCAATGTATGTCCGGCGAGGACTGCCTGTGCAATTGGCTTGAAAACTGCGGACTTCGTACCAACAACCCAGGTGATTCGGGCATACGACAACACAAGCTGAGAAGTCATGGGAATAGTGAAGATCCAGACCAAGGTTGGGCCAGGGCAGCATGAAATTGACTTTCACATCCTAGAGGTTCCCGCCACTTTCAATCTACTCTTGGGGCGGCCGTGGCTGCATCAAGTCAAGGCAGTTTCTTCTACCTTGCATCAAATGGTGAAATACCCCTATGGAAAGGGAGTAGCCATTGTTTTCGGAAATTCATCGATCCACCCACCTCCAGAGGTATCTACACTAGTCTTAGAAATTGAGCACAGCATGGAGGACGTGTTTATGTCGGGTTTCACCCTTGTTGAGGCTCGGGTTGTACAAAACATCATGGCTGCTAACGAGGGGGTATATGTCAGTGCTCAAGCCGTATACCTCATGAACAAGCTTCAACATATCCCCGGGATGGGATTAATAACAAGCGGCCGGAAAGGCGTCGCAACATTGGCCGAAGTGCCACATAACCCTCATACATTTGGCTTGGGTTATCTGCCCACCAAGGAGGATTGGCTAAGGAAAGGAAAGGAAATGGCTGGAAGAGCCAGAGCAAAACAGATGGGGAAGCCTTTCGAGTTGATGCACCGGCCCATCCAGGGTACCCTAAACGCACGTTTCGTTCGGGAGGGGGAGGATTTCCCATTCTGTGGTTTTCCGGAGCCGTGGCTGAACGCGGAGAGGAAGCGCGCACCGGGGTTCGAGATCTTCTTTGACCTACAATTATCTGGGGACGATGTTGCCGAAGAGCAGACAGACCCGACAGTCGAGGCTGAGCATAGTGGGAAAATGGAGTCTGAGGACACCAAACTTGAAATGGGGGTAGCGCTGGCATGTCTACTTTCAGATCCTCCGATCGAACAGAAGTGCTTGGGGGATAACTTCTCGGTATGCATGATCGAGAATGGAACGGCTGCGGGCCTACCAGCAACTATTTTGGATGCATCCATCGCACCCTCTCTCGTTTGGCAATATGAAGAGGGATTTTTGTCCAGTAGCACCGGGTCAGGTAGTGAGCCGGAATCTGATTCCACCGAGTCTTGTGAGTCGGAATCAGGTTCTAGCTCGGCTGAGTCTGAGTCTGGTATTCCTGGGGGTGATAACCCGGATGCCACAGTCCTGTCCAGGTCATCTTTTTCTTTCTCCTTTGAGTTTGTTGTAACAGAAGAATCGGATGGTTTAGAGGTACTTAATGAGAATAAAGTGGATGTGGTTTTCGAGTACTTTTCTGTGCCTTTGATATATTGCTTAAATCAGGACTTTCAAAATTTTGACGAAAACGACGAGGGAGAAATTCCTCCGGTTTTGCAACGATTAATTGATCAAGAGTAGGAAAGATTTGTTAAACCTTTAGTTGATGAAATCACTATTGTGAATATTGGTACTGAGAAGGACCCGCGGCTGGTCCAGATCGGGTCCACGTTGTCTTCGGAGGAACGCGAGCGCTTAGTCGCTTTATTAAAAGATTTCAAAGATGTTTTCGCGTGGTCCTACGAAGACATGCCTGGAATCGATCCTGAGATTGTACAGCACCGGATCCCTCTTGACTCCAAGGCCTGACCTGTCAAACAGAAACTCAGAAGGATTCGTCCAGACTGGGCCATCAAGATTAAGGAAGAGGTCACCAAACAAATCGATGCAGGCTTCCTGCTGGTATCCGAATACGCGACTTGGTTGGCCAACATTGTTCCAGTGTCGAAGAAAGATGGCTGAATCCGAGTATGCGTGGGTTTCAGGGATTTGAACAGAGCTAGTCCAAAAGACGACTTCCCCTTACCACATATTGATAAGTTGGTGGATTTCACGGCAGGGCATGCTTTGCTTTTGTTTATGGATGGCTTCTCAGGTTACAAACAGATAGTGATGGCACCTGAAGATCGGGAAAAGACTGCTTTCACCACCCCGTGGGGGACCTACTGCTACAGAGTGATGCCGTTTGGGTTAAAGAATGTTGGAGCTACATATGAACGGGCCGTGACCACGATATTGCATGACATGATCCACAAAGAGGTGGAGGTGTACGTGGATGACATGATTGTCAAGTCCAAAGAAAGAGAAGGCCACTACACCGCCTTGCAAAAGTTCTTCCAAAGGATCAGAGAATTCCGGTTGCGGCTAAATCCTCAGAAGTGTACGTTCGGTGTTACGGCGGGAAAAATGCTTGGGTTTCTGATTACACAAAGGGGCATCGAAGTCGACCCTTCCAAAATCAAGGCCATCCTAGAAATGCCACCACTAAGGACTGAAAAGGAGGTGCGAGGCTTTCTGGATAAAGTGCAATTCATAAGACGGTTTATCTCAAAATTAACCTTGACTTGTGAACCACTTTTTGGTCTTCTGAAGAAATGAAAGAAATTCCAATGGGACGGCCGATGCCAAGCTGCTTTTGAACAGATCAAGGAATACTTACAGAACCCGCCTGTGTTGTCACCACCAGAGCCGGGGAGACCATTGATATTGTATCTTTCGGTAACCGAGACCACAATGGGCTGCATGCTCACGCAAGAATCAGAGGACAAGGTGGAAAGAGCCATCTACTATCTGAGCAAGAAGATGCTAGAATATGAGACTCGCTACACACCGTTGGAGAAGGCTTGCTTAGCTTTGGTATGAGCTACCAGGAAGCTGCGGCACTACCTGTTAGCTCACTCCGTAATGTTGGTTTCACGACTCGATCCCATCAAATATCTTTTCGAGAAACCGGCACTTATGGGTAGGCTAGCTCATTGGTTGCTGTTACTTTCCGAATTCGATCTAAAATATGTGACGCGCAAGTCAGTCAAGGGAAGAGCAGTGGCAGAGTTCTTAGCCGATCATCCAGTGGAAGAGGGTGAAGCAGTTGAGTACTTATTCCCAGACGAGGCCATTTGGCACATCGAAGATGAAACTTGGACGATGTATTTTGACGGAGCGTCAAACCAGTACGGGTATGGGATAGGAGTGTTGTTGATAGCGCTCGACAACTCCCGTATCCCTTTAGCATTCAAACTCCGATTCAAAGTCTCGAACAATGAAGCAGAATATGAGGCATGCATTGCCGGTCTAGAAGCAGCCCTGGAACTAGGGGCAAGACGGTTGGATGTCATCGGGGACTCGAACCTTGTTGTGTCTCAAGCAAAAGGAGACTGGAAAGTCAAAGAAGAAAAGATGATGATGTATCACCGGACCTTGGACTTGTTAATTCCTCGGTTTGAAAAGCTAAACTTTGCTCATCTACTAAGAGAGAACAACATGTTCGCAGATTCTTTAGCAACTCTATCTTCCATGATAGACATCCCGTTCGGAGTCCGGATGCGTCCCGTCATCATTGACCAGAAATTTGTGCCGGCCTACGAGTCAATTGCTGCTATAGATGAGGTTCAAGACGAAAACCCCTGGTATTATGACATTTGGAATTTCTTGGAGAAGGAAGCATACCCGCCAGGGGTAAATGCCAAGGATAAAAGGGCAATCAGAAGAATGGTCATTCAGTTCATCATCTGTGGGGGTAAGCTGTATAAGAGAGGTCATCTGGGAATGCATAAGCTATGTGTTGAAGCCGAGGAATTGAAGCGCCTGATGGAGGCCATCCATGGAGGAGAGTGCGGAGCGCATATGAACGGAGTAATGCTAGCACGGAAGATCCTCAGACAGGGTTACTACTGGTCCACCATGGAGGAGGATTGTATCGATTTTGTTCGGCGATGCCACAAGTGTCAGATCCATGGAAACCGCATGAACATCCCGCCGTCAAAGCTGTACAACATGACTTCACCATGGCCATTTTCAGTTTGGGGAATTGATGTGATCGGGGCTGTCACTCCGAAGGGGTCGAATGGGCATGAGTTCATCCTAGTCGCGATAGATTACTTTACAAATTGGGTCGAGGCCCAATCATATGCCGTGTTGAAGGTGTCGCACGTTGCAAAGTTTATCAGAAACAACATCATCTGCCGCTACGGGGTCCCGAACGAGATTATTTCGGATAATGGTTCCCACTTCAAGAAGGAAGTGATTGACTTGTTGGAGAAATACAACGTGGCTTTTCACAAATCATCCACATACCGGCCGCAAACCAACGGAGCGGTCGAGGCTGCCAACAAGAATATCAAACACATACTGCAGAAGATGGTGGAAACCTACCGGGATTGGCCAGATAAGCTGCCATTTGCTCTGTGGGGCTATAGGACTTCAATTAAAACTTTTACCGGAGCGACTCCGTATTCATTGGTTTATGGGATGGAGGCCGTTCTACCTATCGAGATTGAGGTTCCGTCATTGCGAGTATTGGCTGAGTGTCAAATAGCCGAAGCAGATTGGCAGCAGAGCAGGTTTGAGGAACTCATGCTCTTTGATGAGAGAAGACTGAAAGCACTGTACCATGTTCAAGGTTATCAGCGCAGAATTGCCGGGGCTTTCAACAAGAAAGTCAAGTCCAAGAATCTAAAGGAAGGAGATTTGGTGCTCAAGGACAACCGAGCTCCCATCCACGACCCAAGGGGCAAGTTCAGACCCAATTGGACTGGTCCCTACATCATCAAAGCTATCTGGTGAGGTGGAGCTGTGGTTCTGATGGATCTAGATGGCCTAGAGTTCTCCCAACCAATCAACATGGACAAGTTGAAGAAATATTACCCCTGAGAGGCTCACTAGGCCGAAAACCCGAAAGGGCGACCTAGGTAAAAGTTAGAGCATAAAAAAAAATGGAAAATATAAAAACTGAGCTCGCAAGGTTGAAAATCCGCAAAGGGCGGCCTTGGCAAAAGTTAGAGCGTAAAAGGAGAGTAAAAATACTCGAGTGAACCTAAGCCTGAACTACGTAAGGCTTGATTCCCATCTTTGGGATACGTAGGCAGCTTCATCCTGAAGTTTAGCCATAAACTTTTTCCCAATCAGCTTTGTCCATTTGATCATCTCGGTCATCTTTGTCTATTCAGCATTCAAGAGTTTGGTCATGATCTCCAGTACAGTGTTTTTTTTTTCAAACTAGGAGCAACTCTCCGTTGCCATGCAGTGCTGCGGTACTATTCATACTAGGGGCAACTTTCCAGTTGCTGGGATCCGGGGTTTGTGCGTCTCAGTGACAGATCTCAGGCGTGTCTAGTTCTGATCCATATCGAAAATAGTTTTGAAAAGTTTTGATAAAAGTTGACTCTGTTCAAATTAATCTTTTTACAACTAAGACCATCTCTAAACCAAAACGGGAAATTTTCAGTACCACAACCTTCAAGTCCATTGATTTCAAGTACAAAGTCCTCCTGCTCTTGCATACAAATTGAATTGCTTTTTATTACATTCATAAGGAAAGCTTGAAAGTACTAATAAAGCAATAAATCCGGGGCATAGTCAAGTCAGGTGTTCCTGCGTCCCCTCCCAGAGCTAGTCGAAGCCCTCGGTCCCAAGCTGGGCCCAATCTGTGCCTCCTCCTTAAGCCAATCTATGCACTCATCAGACAAAATACAACTGAAAGCAGGAGCAGGGACCAGGAGTTCTCTAGTCCTCCACGCTGCGGCCTGCCGAGCGAGCTGCGCACCTCAGGCTGGGAATGCAGCTGGATACTCTATCCGCTCTGTCGGGCAGGTCTGATCGTGACCAAACTGGCGCTGGAATCGGAACGGGAAATAGAATACACAGTGGGTCAAGCCAATCAACTGAATCCCAATCTGTCGGGACATGCTGTAGCCCATTGTCGGTAGATTGAGCCAAGGCCACCGCCAAGCAATGACGTCAGCAGATAAATTGCACATCCAGTCGAACTACCAAGCCTCATCAAGGGCGTCAACCAGACGTTGCCTGATGAAGTAGCCTCGAGCTGAATATGCTGGGCAAGAGTCCACAACCTGCAACTTGTCCATCAACCACACATGGGAAGGGATGAAAAATGAGAGAATAAAGAATAGAGAGAAGCACGATGCGAGAAAAGTGAGAAAAGGGATTTTGTGAGAAAAATCGAGCTTGAGGGTCGAGTGATGTGAGCAATACACATGTAAAGATTGGATGGGAAACATTACCTGCAACAGTAGTGGACTCCCCGCAAATCTGGTCATCTCTCGATGATAAAAGGCGTCTAAGCCCATCAACGTCTCTGCCAGAGTCATGGCAATGCAGCTCTTGCCCTCCTTCAAGCCTAGGGCAACCTCGATCAATTGGACGCTAGATCCCTCGGAGCCCGAGGAAAATAGAAAATGAGATAGCATGCACAAACAGAGGGCATGTTGCCAGAAGCCTTGCCAATGATGGTCGCCGCGGTCACCGGTATCCGAAAACCGATGAATCAAACTCAGAATATCTAGCATCCCATCACAAATCAGAGATCGAGCGTCATACATAGTGAGTCCACACATTCGCCCTAAGGTCTGAACATGACCAAAGTTAAGCTGGGGTAAGATCTCCTCGTCACGCTCGGATTCCATTAAAGCTTGAAAATCTTCGAAGGTAGGGCATACCTCTTGCCCGCTAAAGCTAAAGACATGAGTCACCGGGTTCCAAAACCTCGCTGCGGCATGAAGAAATGGAAAGTGCAGCGGAGTGCGACTCAGAGTGAATAGTGCATTTATGTCGAAACCCCGAAAATTTAGCTTTTCCGAGCCATCCAAGTTGTTAATCCAGGACGAGAGATTCTGGGCAAGAAATCCCTCCATTTCGAGCAAATCAGTGTTGAATTGAGTAGAACTACGAAGTTGAGGCCTTTTGTAGGGGATAAGATTGAGTGGAGGACAGGTGTCAACATTCTGGTGATTCTTTCATTCATGGCCGGCCAGCCAAATATAGTGCCGACCGACCACCACTTTTGGCCGATCGATCAAAGATTCTGGCCGATGGCCATTTCTTGAGGCCGGTGGCTTTCTCCCGTGGCCGGTGGTCTTCCTCTTTGCTCCTTAAGCTGTTTATATGTTGAAACATGCTGAGAATTTGGAGAATGCCACCACTTCCAAGGCCCTCCGATGATGGATTTTGCGGCGTCACGCCCATTTGCTTATCGAGTTGTTGTAAATTTGCTTATCGAGTTGTATTTCACTCTTTTCAAGTCTTTGTTGCTTGTCGAGTTGTACTCGCACTTGGCTAGCTTATTGAGTTTTCTTGCTTTGCTTATCGAGTTGTAAGTCAGTTCACTACCTGATTATTACGATGCGAATGCTCAATTTTCAAACCAAGTTCAATTTCATTCACATTGTTATGTGATACCATGCGATGCGATGCATAGGAAGCACAAATGTAACATCATTTTGAACAAAATGGTTGTTTCATTTCCCTCATGTGTTTTGCAAAATACACATTTTTAAAAAGGTAAAACCTGCCTAAGGCAGTGCAATGTGTTTAAACTACTAGTAAAAAGGAAAGTAAAGCAAAAAGAAGAGCGGGGCAGCAAAGTATCAGAATTGATACTGGTAACCTCCCCTTGTGGTCAATGCACCTCCCACGCCCTTGTTCGGGTCAACTATGTGGTTTGGCGCCTTCATTACTCGAGACAACGCAAGGAAGTACACTTTCGAAACATTAGTAGGCCTTCGAGTTGACCTCAAGTCGTGCCTCCTATGGCCGATGCTCGGTACGCACAAGGAACGTCCCTTCCCGTATCCTTTTCGTATCTTGTGAATTCCACAAATCGCTTCAATTATACCATGTTACAATGCTTGGCATTTCAACATCATGAATAACTGGTCCTTATCATATTTCAAGTTCCTTTTTATACACATTGCTTGCGTAGACCGCATGCTTTACTTACATGTGTTCAAGTTCCTTTTTAAACACATTGCATGCGTTGTTGCGTTATGCTTTACTTACATGTGTTCAAGTTCCTTTTTATACACATTGCTTGCGTAGACCGCATGCTTTACTTACATGTGTTCAAGTTCCTTTTTTATACACATTGCTTGCATAGACTGCATGCTATACTTACATGTGTTCAAGTTCCTTTTTATACACATTGCATGCGTTGTTGCGTTATGCTTTACTTACATGTGTTCAAGTTCCTTTTTATACACATTGCTTGCGTAGACCGCATGCTTTACTTACATGTGTTCAATTTCAAGTTCCTGTCTCTACACATTGCTTGCGTAGACCGCATGCTTTACTTACATGTGTTCAAGTTCCTTTTATACACATTGCATGCGTTGTTGCATTATGCTTTACTTACATGTGTTCAATTTCAAGTTCCTTTTTATACACATTTCATGTATTGTTGCGTTATGCTTTACTTACATGTGTTCAATTTCAAGTTCCTTTTATACACATTGCATGCGTTGTTGCGTTATGCTTTACTTACATGTGTTCAAGTTCCTTTTTTATACACATTGCTTGCGTAGACCACATGCTTTACTTACATGTGTTCAAGTTCTTTTTATACACATTGCATGCGTTGTTGCGTTATGCTTTACTTACATGTGTTCAATTTCAAGTTCCTTTCTATACACATTGCTTGCGTAGACCACATGCTTTGCTTACATGTGTTCAAATTTCTTCATACACACTGTGCACGTTGTCACGTGTTCTTTACTTACATGTGTTTGTGCCTTTTACAGCATTATTATGCATCCCACTCAACTTGCATTGTCACGCACTTTCGATTGCATGTTATGCATATTGCTAACGATATCTGTACCTGTTAAGTTTTCTTTCTCTTTCAGGCACGATATTGTATGTACGGTTCATTTGAAACTGGTGCAACCAGACAAACCGCACAGGTATTGTATTCTCCGAGTGAGACGTGTCGAGAATTACATAATCCTCTTACATCCTTTCTGCATTGTAGTGTAGTTTGGTGTATGCTAGCTTAAAACTGTCGCATGTTATGCTTCATTACAGCTTTCTTCGCATGATCATAAGTTATGTTCGGCTCCTTGCATTGTCAGTTGCATTTTTCCCCAGCCTGCAGGCGCATACCTTTGCCATTTTGTATGTTTGTCTAAGTCTTCGGCCTTGTCAAAAATGGGTAGTCTCCGGGCTTTGACATTCACTCCTGTCATTGTTATGACTTTCGAGTTCTGTCAAAGAGGGGCAACTGTAGACACCCCATTTTTTACCGTCCTCAAGGCTTGGACGTCATCATTTGAACACGCGATGATTATCCATGCTTGTGTTTATTTTGAGTTTCGAAAAGTCTTGGTTGCGCGCCTTGCCTTAGAATCTCTTAACTTCTCCGTTTTGTGCTTGGTTACACCAAGAGCTTATGGATGTGTTCCTGAGGGAAGGGGGGAGCCTGTCGACCAAGTCTCCTGCCCACCGGCCGCCTTGATTTTCAATCGGCCAAATGTGATGGCCGGCTGGCCAATTTGACTGCCGGTCGACCACTTTTATGGCCGGCCAGCCAAGTGTGGTTTTCAACAGATATCTCTGTAGACAGCTGGCAGCTGTCATTCCAGGCCATACCCCAGCCCATGCCCAGACGTGGGAGTTCTGAGGGGGCTGCAGATTGATATATCTATATCAATCAATCTCTCTTACAAGCAAGAAGGGGGGAGAGATACAACTGGAAAAAAAAAGCTCTCTCTCTCTAATATTCTCAGCTCTCTCTCCCTATTTCTCCCTTCCAAACCCTTCAAACCCTAAGGTTCTTGCCCCCTTTACACTACCACTCATAGCCTACAACTTCCATACTCCATTCCAGCAACTTGAGGCTGTTTTTCAGAGCTTAGGAACACCATTTCTCGGACCAAAAGTTGCTGGAAGTTTGGACTACAAGGGTGAGCCTCATTTCTCTCTCTTCTTGCTCTATTTTGCGTGCAATCTTAGCATTTGTTTCTTACATTTTTTGGCTCCGACCTGAACTGTAAATAGTCATATTTTGAGCTCCTTTTTATGTTTGATCAAGGACCTCTTGCTGTTTGAGGTCTCCTCCTCCCCCTTTGTGTTTAAACTCTCTTTTAGGCCTATTTTTGCATGATATTTTAGGATTATTTGTGAGCTGTTTTGGACTTTGTAATAAATTGAGAAATGTCTTTTTTTGAGCCCCTCTTCAACTTTGTTGAAGGGCTCTCCTCTGTTTGAGGTCAGTTGCTACCACTTGCCTCTTTATCCCTCTTTTAGGCCTTTTTCTTGCATGCTGATTTAGCCTCACTTTTGTTCATTTTCGAGACTTGATGTAAACTGTAAAGTGCTTCATCTTGAGCCCTTCTTCAACTTTGTTGAAGGGCTCTTCACTGTTTGGGGCCAGCTTCTGTCCCTTGTCTCTATTCTCTCTTTTAGGGCCATTTTTGCATGATAGATTAGCCCTATTGATGTTCATTTTTGAGACTTGTTATAAATTGGGAAAAGGCTTGTTTTGACATCATCTTCATGTTTTATTAAGGCCATTATTTAATTTAAGGCCACATGCTTCCTTGTATGCTTGATTGTCCCTTGCTTTGAGCCTTACACCTAAGCCCCAATTGCATCCTTTGTTTGGCCTTCTAGCCACTGAAATCCAGTGGATTTTCAGTGGCTAGAACACTATTTTGAGAGCCAAGATTAGAGGGGGGTGACCCCCCTCTCTCCTTCTTTCGTTTGGTGGCCTTTTTGGCCTTCCAAAGAGACCTCACCTTGCATGCTTTGAAGTCACTTTCTAGGGTCAATTTGGTGAGTTTTAGGACTGCCATATTTGATTTTCATAGTTGTTTATTCCATGCTAAATATCTACCTTGCATGTGCTTAATAACTCCTTGATTGGCCCTCCAAAGTAACTCATTATTTTTGCATACCATGGTTGCATATCAGTGGTTATTTGGACCTATTTTCATATGATTTATTCACTGATTTTTGCTGGTTTGGTGAGATTACATTTGCTTCATATACTTGCCATGTAAACCATGATTACTAGTCAAGATTGCATGCTATTTTGTCCACCACGCTAGCATCTTTTGGCCATGCTTTGAACTGGAAATGCTCATGTTTTGGGACTGCCTTGGTCTATCTTCATGCTTCATGGTCAAATAATGCATGCTTTGTATAGCTATAAGTCATTCCATGTGCCTAATTTCGAATTTCGGGTTTCAGCTCATGCATCGGGTGCCATTTTCCATGTTTTGGGGCTGTTTAGCATCATATTTCAGTGCTGGAATTTGTGAGTTTGCATGCCATCTTGCATCCCTTGCCATGTCTTGTTAGAGTTACATGTTATGCCTTAGGTTCGGTCCTCGGTTTGCGTGCATGCGTGCACGCATTTCGAGAGTCTCTTTTTCACCTAATGGCTACTGATGTGAGTGTGGATGAGGTCCATTCATGTTAGTGTAAGTCCATCCTGCATTGTGTATGCCATGTTTCAATGCATTGTGCATGGTATGTTATTAGCATTGTGTGTGCTATGTAGTTGCATTGCATGTTTGTATGTTTGCTTGCATGCTTAGGTCGCATGTGCATCGTTGTGCATTGCCTCGCCTCTTGATCACCCGTGATTGAGGTTGGGTCCCTTGTATGTTTTGTGTGTATTGCATTTGACATTGAAATGCATACTTGACTCTTCGGCCATCATGCATCAAAATGCGCAATTGGTGGCCCGAGGGTCAAGGGCCATGCTCCCTTGAGTCCATTGCCTGATAGGGGGTGAAGCCATGCATACATTTGCCTGAAAATTCCATGCCATACACTGCTTGCCCTCTGCTGCTGTCAATTGCAGGTTCTGCAGGAAGCTTTGGCCGGTCGACTAAATATAATGCCGACCGGAGAGTAATCTGTGGCCGACAGGTTAAAAGGCGGCCGGTGATCATCCTATTAGGCCGGTGGTGTTTCTACTTGGTCGGTGGCATTCCCCAACATTCAGAGAGCATGCCCTTGGACTTTGGCAGTCCTCAGAGGGGCAAGGCAGTGTAAACAGAGACAACAGTGGCATGGTACGGATTTTCGGGCAAGACGAGTCAAGCATGCATCATCCACGCATCTCGAGGCGGGGGGCTGTGGCCACTTTAATTCTGCATTTAATTTGTTAATTAATTAGAAATTCTGTAATAATTAATTTAGTATTATTTATTTGGACTGTAATATTTATTTGGACCCTCCGAGCGAGGGCAATTGTGTAATAAGTGTGCGTGAGTATGTGTATGTCTTCCAACCTCACGTCTTTCTTCCCTTTTATTTACCTGCTTATGATGGTTAGATTAGGGCATGTTTCAATTAGCATATAGTATGATAGCATGTTTGCATTCATTCATCTGTCATTCATGCACCGGGCTCGGCGCATCATACTAACTGCATTTGTATCTCAATTCCAAGTTGAATACATGTTAGTTGTAGCATTTCACATGCCATCTTTAGAATAGCCGAGCCTATCTTAGTTGCATTTTGCATGTGTTGCATTAGGCATTTCTGTATAGTTAGGATCATGCATGGATTTCTAACATAGCTTTTGTTTTGGCTTGGAGTACTCGGTAAGTACTTACGCTTTAACATCCTTGCATGTGTGTGAGTGACTGCCATGATAGCATGCTTACCATGAGGCTATATGCTTATGTGATATAACTGCCTGAATGCCTGTGGGTGAAGGTTGGATTATTTGAATTGGAATAAATGCATTGACTGTGAGTTTTAAGCCCACTAGATAGTGGCAAAATCATGTTTTTTTTTCTAAAGCCCACCCGAGGGTGGCAAATCCACGTCTTAGCCTACTTGCGGGTAGCACCATCAAACCACTTTCAAATATAAACATGAAATGTTTTGTTCCAATTCAGACGATCTAGTCTATACTTGTATGATGTGCGCATCACATAGTAAATCTAGGCTAATAACCGGAATAAGAACGCATAACGTTTTCAAAACTGGATATCATGATTAGTAGAGGGGGTACTCATAGTTGACCTTCCCCAATCGTACCCAAGCTCCCGAGCCAAGGCAACTTTGGTGATAACGGACACGTGGCCTTTGGCACCGAGTCAGGGTTTCCTAAATTTCCCAAAAATAAAATATTTAGGTGCCGACTCTGTATCTGGAAAAGCAGTCCATGTTTGGCACTTCTTTCCAAAAATCTATTTTCTCAAAATGATTTGCCGGATTTGGACTCTTTGGTTCAGATTAAGAACCGTGACAATTTGAGTCTGAACTGTAGTGAACCCCAATATGAACGGAACGGGACTCATCCTCCCGGGGCATTCGGGGACGTCTACACATAGCATCTTGAGCATGGCATAACACTTGCATAAAAAATGACGGTATTTGAATTAAAAATGAAAACGATCATATTTGAATAAGTTCGTAATCAGATATTGAGCCTACAACCGACCAAAATACAAAATATAACTCAATAAAGGAAAAACAAAGTAAAAACAACTTAAACACACGTATTTACACTTGTTAGAAACAAAAGACTCAAAACAAGACTCAAAAACAAAAGGGGCCACCATAACACTGCCGCCCAGCTGTCTAGCCATCATTCTTGGTTGACCGGCCAACATAATGGACATCTGGTTGGTGAAGTGGCCGGCTGGCCAAGACTTGTGACTGGACAGCTGGCAACAGTTGTCAGCCACTCACACACCTTTATCTTCTATAAAATTCTTCTCTTGATATTCTTTGAAAGAACCTCATCTTTTCTATTGTTTTCTCTGAAAATGGAGATTTTCCCTGTGGAGAAGATCAAAGATTGGACGGCCACTTTGGATGACACAGAAAATGAGACTTTCAATGGCTTCGGCATAAACGCTCTTTTTAATTTGAGTCACACTTCACTTTGTTTTCCATTCCTCCATGCCGCCACCCGTTGTCGGGACCCGATTACTCATGTATTTCACTTTGGATCACAAGAGATGTGTCCTACTCTCGAAGAGTTTCAGGCATTAATGGAGTCCCAGCACCACAAGGAAATTGTGCCTCAAACCCTTTTTGGCCATGCATGGGCTCTTCAACAAATGCGTGGCCTCTCTTTCAAGTAGGTTAAATCTATGGCTCATGATGGAGAGTTAGATATTCGTGGCCTGATTTGCCATTTCTTCGACATTGGGAATATGTGTGATCTTCTTTGGCGAGGTTATCACCAACATGCTGTAGACACTCCATTTTTGACCGTCCTCAAGACTTGGACGTCACCGTTTGAACACTCGGTGATTATCCGTGTTTGTGTTCGTTTGGAGTTCCCGGAGGTCTCAGCTCGCGCGCCTTGCCTCAGGATCTCCGAACTTGACTGTTTAGTGTCTGGTTTTACACCAAACACTTGTGATTTGCCTTGGAGAGGCAGGGTAGGGCTTGTAGACCATCCCCACCCACCGCCGGCAGTGGCTAGAGGCCACCGGCTGGTTATTTGCTTCCATCGGCACTTTTTATTGCTGGCCGGCACCTTTTGTTGCCGGTCAGCACTATTTAGTGCCAGTCGGCACTCCTTTTGGCCAAAATGACATTTTTGGCCGGCCGACTACTGTGCATCTGCTTTTGCAGATATTTTTACGACAGCTGTCTTGCTTTTGCTCCCCTCCATACACGTGTATGGAGGGATCTCCCTCTTATGAAGCTTGTCTTGTAAGCTTTACAAGACAAAAGGCTTCTATATAGAGAGGGGCTCTCTCTTGTTGCAAGAGGTTAGAGACTTGAGATATTTTGGGAGCTTAGACAACCATTGTTAAGCTCTGGTTTTAGGGTTTGAGTTGCATACACATCCTATCTCTCTTTCCCTCTCTTTTGTACTCTAGGTGTTTTGTGTCTTACTATTACACACAAACACCTAGTGTTTCACCTTTGTCTAGCAACTGAGGTTCTAAGGGACTGATTTTGAAGCTTTGGTGTTGGATTCAAGCCAAAGAAGGCCATTGGAGCATCATTGTTGAAGAAGGCTTCAAGGGTAAGAATCTCACCCCTTTATTCCCCATTTTTACACCTTATTTCTACCTGTCTTAAATTCGTTTTTGAGCTTGGTGTATAATACAAAAAATTTCTGTTTTTAGGCCCTCTTTATTGTTTATTAAGAGTGTTTTTTGGTTTGGAGGTGTTTGACCCCTCTTAGGCCTTGAAAGGCCTCATTTTGTGCGATTTTGTGCTAGTTTCGGGACTTTGGTGTTTGGGCCTCTTCACCACTGAAATCTTGAGGGATTTCAGTGGTGGAGATGGTTCCTTGAAGTCCCAAGAAGGAGAGGGCCACCCCCTCTCCTTGTTGTCCTTGAAAAGGGCATGTTTTGGTCTCTTGAGGGAGCACCATGTTAGAGTGTGTATTGACCATGACTTGGCTGCTTTTTATGCTTAATATGTCATGTTATGCCTCTGTTTTTACTTGGTTTTGGTACTCCATGCATGCTTAGCATAGTTGCCATGTAATGCCTTGTGATTCCTTAACATGTCCTAGGTTGTGTGCCTTTGTTTCTAGCATGTTTTAGGCTTACATTTGTGAAGATTTTGTGCTTATCTTGACATGTTTTAGGTCTTTCCATAAGTGTTTGGGTTGATTTTAGCATGCTTAGTATAGCTCCTTTGTATTCGGGCTTGTTGGCCTCAAGTGTGTGGATGTGTAGTATGCGTTGCTTGCATCATTTTGGTGATTTGGGGCCACCCTACATGTTATTTCAGTCCCATTTTCATGCTTGTGTGACTGCCTTGCATGCCTCTTTAATGCTTTGGAAGCATGTGTTGCATGCTCCATGTTTTGACCATTGTGCATGCCTATGAATTTTGAGCCATTTAGATGCCATCTAGGTGATTCTTAGGCCTTGTATTAATGTGCTAAAACTCTGTTTTTGGTCAATAAGTTCATGCCATGTTTGGTCTTGCTAAGTGTAGTTCAATACTCCATTGGTTTGCTTTGAGCACTTAGACCATTAGTTGCATGTTTGGCTTGATTTCTTGCTTGGTTTGGCACCACGTTTTAGCATGATTTTAGAGCTCATGTTGCATGCTAATTGTCCATGAAATCTCTTTTCAAGTGTGCTTGAATGTTGCTTGCTTAATGCTTGAGGTTTGGACCATAACATGTGTATGTGTGCATGTGTGTTTAGCCTCCTTTTTTGGGCATTTTGGCCACTGTTTTAGGACCATTTAGGGTTGCCTAATTCATGCTTAAGTCCATCTTCTACTTGGTTTGCATGCTTACCTTGCATGTTTGCTTGTACGCTTTGCATAAGTACATCGCATTGTTCATGTTGCATGAATGATAACATGCTTAGGTTGCATTGCATCTTGCATGCATGCCTTGTTCCTTGACTTGATGATAGGAATTGGGCCTTAGTTTGTTTGATTTGGTTTGCATGCATTTGAAATCAAAGTTGCATACTTGATCACTTGGGCCATCATGCATGGAAATACGTGATTGGTGGTCCGAAAATCGAGGCACATGCCCCTTTGAGTCATTACCATGATAAGGGACATGGTTGGTGCATATATGCCTTGAATTGTGCTGCCATGCTTTGCCTTGCCCTCTGTTGCTGTCATTTGCAGATTCTGCAGGAACACCCTACCGACCGGCAGTTCAAAGTGCCGACCGGCAATCATTTCTCTGCCGACAGCTTCACTTTGTGCCGGTGGCCACATCCCACTGCCGGTGGCAATTCCATGCAGCCGATGATGTCTCCCAACGTCCAGAGAAGCAGTCCTGAGGTTTTGACAACCTCCAGAGGAGTAAAGGAAGGAAAACAGAGGCAGCCTATGCATGGCGGCGCATTTCCCGAGGCGATTTACTGTTTTCTTAGCTTAATTTAATTTGTTTAATTAATTAGGCAATTTGTAATATTTAATTAGCTTGCGTAGTTAATTAATTTGTAATATTTATTTGGTCCCTCCGAGTGAGGGCAATGATGTAATAAGTGTGGGTGAGTGTGTGTATGCCTTCCAATCCCCACTTCTTTCTTCCCTTTTATTTACCTGCTTATGATGGTAGATTAGGGCATTTTTGAAATTAGCATACCTTATGCTATGCATGCGTGCATTCATGCATTTGTATTGCATGCATTAGGCTCGGTACATCATGCTAACTGCATTCGTATTTTCAAATTCCAAATTGAATACATGAATCAATTAGTTGCATCTCATATGCCATATTTAGGTTAACCGAGCCTATTCTAATTACATTTTTGCATGCGATGCATTAGTCATTTTAACATGAACTAGGACATGCATATTTGCTAACTAGTTTACTGTTTTGGCACGGAGTACAATGTAAGTAGTTATGCTTTAGCATCCCGCATGCGTGTGAGTGTTGCCATGACAGTATGCTTGCCATGTGGCTAAGTGCTTATATGAGATAAACTGTTTGAATGCCTGTGGGTGAAGGGTGGATTGTTTGAATTGGAAAAACTCATTAAAATCCGTGTTTTAGCCTACTTGCGAGTAGCAAATTCCAAAACGCTTTCCAAAACCGAACGGATATGCAATGCTTATTTCCAAATTAGGCAATCTAGTCTATACTTGTTTGCTGCGCGCATAACATAGTAATTCTAGGCTAATAAATGGAATAAGAACATGTAATGTTTTCAAAATCGAATATCACGGTTAGTAGAGGCCGGTCTTCGGACCGGGCGAAAGGGGGTGCTCATAGCTGACCTTCCCCGATCGTACCCAAGCTCCCGAGCCGAGACAACTCCGGTGATGACGGACATGTGGCCTTCGGCACCGAGTCAGGGTTTCCTAAATTTCCCCATAAAAAATATTTAGGTAGCGACTTTGTATCTGGCAAAGCAGTCCATGTTTGGCACTACCTTTTCAAAAATCTGTTTCTCAAAACGATTTGCCAGATTTGGACTCTTTGGTTCAGATTAAGAACCGCGACAACAAAATCGCGAGTCCGAACTGTAGTAGCACAAGGCCCCCCTCCGCGGGCGCGTCTACACATGCCCTCTGCATATGCTTGTTTGCCCATTATCTTTTTGTCCTTGGTGGTAGCAGAGTTAGCATCTAACTGATTGAAGTTGCTCAATGCCTCAAGAAGGGCCGAAGATGTATAGGCCTGGCACTGTCCAAAACCATAATGGGTTTGGACACTTTCCATCGGCGAGAGACTTCTCGATTTGCGGGGAGTCAAATACTTCTTTAGGTATTGTTTACCACCCTTTCTCATTTATGATTTCTCACATCACTCTGGCACTCACTCTCTATTTTCTCTCAAAGCCCTTTTCTTGTTTTTTCACTCAACATATGTCTCTCTATTCTTTAATCTCTTTTCTTTTTATCCCTTCCCAGGTGTGGTTGATGGATAACCCGAAGGTCGTGGACCTTGCCCTGAGTATTCGGCCAGATCCTACTTCTTTCAGCTGCAGCTAGTGAACTTCCCTACAAATGGGTTGTAGTGCGAATGGATGTGTAGCAGATCCGCGACCGATATCCCTTTGCGTTACCCCTGGCTTAATTTGTTCGAGATAAGCTACAGCATGTCCCGCCAGCCAGGTATACAATTGATTGGCCTCACACACTGTGTGTTCTACTTAGGTGTGATCAAACTTGCCCAAATGAGGGGGTTTAATACCCTGTTTCTTTTCCAATCCATGCTTTGCACTTGGCTCAATACCTCGCTGCTTAGAGGATGAGAGGGCTTTTGGCCCCTGCTACCAGCTTTAGTTACACCCTTTTTGTTGAGTGCTTGGCTTGGCTTGGCTTGAGGATGAGACACGAGTTGGGCCATCCTTGGCGACAAAGACTTCTGCGAATGCGGGCAGGAGGCAGAGGACCATCACCTAACTTATCTGTGTCCCTAGTTTGTTACTTTGACTTTTCTTTTCAAGTTTTATGATGTAAAAACAATTTCTATTTAACCTGAGAGTTGGAGGGTATACTTGTGTTGAAATCATGTAATTAAAGTTGTGAGTCCTGGAAATTTTCTTTTTCGATCCAAAGAATGGTCTATGTTATAAAAAGTGAAATTCTAAGAAAATCAGCTTCATTAAAACTTTTCAAAACAATTTTCACAAATGGTCATCACCTGACACACATGGAATCAATCCTCAAGACGTACAACCACGAATTAACAAGATCATAATTGCCCACAACAGCATTACATTCGCTATTGTTGTGTCCTTTGTTTCATCTTGCTACTGGCCTCTTTTGCCAAATGGAGGTAAAATAACTAAATCAATTGATGGTGAGACGGGTCAAGCAATAATGGATAAGACAGTTGAGTTGAAAATGGTTATGGTCGAACTTCAGGAATCAGGCCTTACGTAGTTTGGTTAAGGTTCACTCAAGTATGAACTTTCCCCTTTTGCTCTCTAACTTTTACCAAGGCCACCATTTTGGGTTTTCGACCTTGTGAGCTCTATTTTTCTTTATTTCTAATTTTTTCATGCTGTAACTTTTATCTAGGTCGCCCTTCTAGGTTTTCGGCCTAGCGAGCCTCTTAAGGATAGTATTTCTTCAACTTGTCCATATTGATCGGTTACGAGAACTCCAAGACATCTAAATCCATAAGGATGATTGCTCCCCCTGACTAGACAAATTTGATGATGTAGGGACTAGCCCAATTAGGTCTAAACTTGCCTCTGGGTCATGGATGGGAGCTCGGTTGTCTTTGAGCTCCATATCTTATTCTTTGAGGTTTCTGGACTTCACTTTCTTGTTGAAGGCCCTGGCGATTTTGCGCTAATATCCCTGGATATGATACAATGCCTTCAACCTCCTCTTGTTAAATAACATCAATTCTTCGAACCTGTTCTACTGCCAATCCACCTCTGCTATCTAACACTTGGCCATAATTCTCAGTGACAGTACTTCAATCTCAATCGCCAAAACAACTTCCATCACATATACCAGAGAGTAGGGGTTGCCCTTGTAGATGTCTGAATTGACGTTCTATAACCCAGAGTGCAAAAGGCAGTTTATCTGGCCAGTCCTTGTAAGTTTTTACAATCTTTCTTAGGATGTCCTTCACATTCTTGTGTATGGCCTCAACGGCTCCATTGGTTTGTGGTCTGTATGTTGATGACTTTTGAAAAGCCACGTCTTATTTCTCGAGCAAATCCACCACCTCCTTCTTAAAGTGTGAGCTGTTGTCCGATATGATCATTTGGTACCTCATACTTGCAGATGATGTTATTCCTGATGAACTTGGCTACATGTGATACTTTCAACCCAAAATATGATTGTGCCTCCAGCCACTTAGTAAAATAGTCGATCGCCATCAAAATGGACTCATGTCCATTAGAACCCTTTGGCGAGATTGCTCCTGTAACACTCTAGTATTTTTCCCTTCGCTCGAGCGCAAGAGTTGACGCTCGAGCGGTCTTGTGAGGCTCCCAATACTTTTGCAGTTTGTTCGAGATTTTGAGAGTTATGAATTGTCATTCGAACGCGGGAGTGGTCACTTGAGTAGTCAGCTTCGTTGGTCTGTTCACTAAGATTGGACACTTAAGTGGTCTGCCTAGTTGTGTTTGAATTTTTGGGACTAGTGGAATTGCTCTTGACATTTTTATTATTGTGTTTGGAGCCTCCTTGTTTTATTTTGGGATATTGATCGAAGTGGTAACATAATAGTAAAGTAAGAGTGAACCAAGAACTTTGATTCGAATAATTTTCCTGTGAACAACAATCACTCTTTCACCTTTTTCTTTTTCCATACTTTGAATTTGGATGTGAGGCAAGAACCATTGGAAATCTTGTTTCTGGGGCTTTGATTTGGACACAAGAACGACCTAAAACGGAGTCCGGACAAGAGAGTTATGCCCGTTTGAAGTTTTAGTATCTGTGCTAGAAGCAAGTGCACTTGAGTGCAGGAAGTGGCACTCGAGCAGACTGCACGAATTCAGCAGTTTAAAAAGTGTCTTTCTTGATCATTCTCTCCACTTTTCTTTTTTCGTTTCCTTCCTCTCATCCGAAGTCTGAAAACCCTTAATTTTTTACCAAAATACCTTCCATTTCTCAAAGATTTGGCCAAGATCTCTTACCAAAAAGGTGACGAATACATGAAGATATCATTTTGCTACCGAATGGATTTTTTTTATTTTATGAAGGAATCTCAACAAAGCCTTGCTTTCTTGTTTGATCCTTGAGGTAATGATTTCTAGTTCTCCTTCAATACTCTCATTTATAGATAGATTTGTGGTATTTTCCTTATACAAATACAAAATTTATATTTTTTTGAGCATATTATGATAAATCATGAGATTGGGGGTTTAGGGTTTGAAATGTTGGGGTTTATTTGTTACGTTGTAATTTTGGATTATGAATTTGGGTGTATAATCAATAGAAGAATTAGAACAAAAAATATTTTTGTGAAAAGCCTTAATTTCCCTTAAAAACCCTAGTTTGGTTCATGAAGATGGATGGTGGTTTTGCTTAAATTGAAAGTAATATTACGTAACTGAGATGTTAAATTGCACATATACAAGTTTCATTGAATTTTTGGAAGTGTTTGGAAATTTATGTAAAAGTTGCAATTGAACCCTTATTGTTGATATTTTAAATGATGTTATAATATGAAAAAAAATTTAAGGGAAGAAATTGTTAATGATATGGATTATATGAGCTTTGTGATGAAATGATGAAGTTAAGGTTTAAGAGGTGGCATTGAAATGTGTTGAATTTGCATTGAATTGAGTTGTGCTGAGTTGTGTTGATGAATTGAGTTATGTTGAGTTGTGTTAATGAATTGAGTTGTGTTGGGTTGTGTTGAGTGTGTAGAGTTGTGTTGGGTTGTGTTGACTTGAGTTTTGTTGAGTTGGGTTGAGTCGTGTTGGGTGGTGTTGTGTTGGTACCCGCGTGGAGAGTTGAAAATGTGCCCAATTGCCTTGTCTAAGCTTATCGTTGGACAAATGTGGGAAAGACGTTTTTATGTGTCCACTGGTCCTATTGTATTAATAGCCGGAAAAAGTGGAAAAACATATGGTTTTCTTGGGTGCCCACGTCCTACCGTATCAATAGCCAACAAATGTGGGGGTTGGTTTTCAAAATAAAAAGGTGATTTTGGATGTCCACGTCCTGCCATATGACAGTCGATAAATGTGGAAAAATATGATTTTTAGAAAAACATGGTTTTAAAAGTGTTTTACCAATAGAAATGTTTCTCTTAGGACTCCACCTCCCACTGTTCAAATTCAGCAAAACGTGGAAGGTATTATGAAATTGGCTGCCTGCTATCCCGCCATGTCAAGTCGGCAAAAGATGGAAGGTGTTATGAATCGGGTGCCCACTATCCCGCCATATCGAGGTCGGCAAAAGGTGGAACGTGTTGAGAAATGTGTTGAGTCAGTGATAATATGTGTGACATGTGATAAACTCGTGAAATTACGAATTGATGTGTAATTTGGTATGAAAGGGAAATGAAAATAGAAATTATTTGAAGAGAATGGAAAATGAAATGGTAATTGGATTAAGAGTTAGTGATGATCAACTCACTGGATTAGTTGTGACTATAAAGGAAAATTATGAGTTTTGTTTTGTGTGAAAGGGTTTATTAATCCTGTGTTATGTTGAATTATAATTTGAGAATGCAAATGTTGATGTGATGTAGTTGTTACACAAGTAGGAGTTGAGTGTAGCAGAATTGTTTTTGAATATAAAGGGGATTTGGATTTTTATGTCATGGAGTTATAATAATTGTGAATAATAAAAAGGAAAATGGAAATTATTGTTGTAGAACTATGAGATTCCTATTAGGCAATTGTGCTCATCCCTTGTTTCATTTTTTTTTTTTTTTTTTTACAGGAAAAGAATTCAGATTTAGTGGTTGGAGAGTTAAGAAGTTTATGTGTCTTTCATGTGTAATTTCATCGTAGATGTGAAAGAAATGAATATTGTACATTGATGTTTATAATTATTTATTTGTAGTTCCGCAGTGGAAGTTAGCAGGTATTATTATTATTGTTGTATTCATTGCTAGAGAGAACATGTGTTATTATGTTTCTATAACTCGAAGGTAATAGAAATTTGTTAAAAAAAATAAAATAAAAAAGATGAACCTAAATTAAAGGCTTTTGGTAATGTTTCCGAGTAATTAAAAATTTGGGTGTGTCAGCTCCAATGATGTCAATTCCCCACATTGAGAAAGGCCATGGTGAAGTCATATTGTCGAGCTTTGATAGCGGGATATTCATGCGATTAGCATGGATTTGACATTTGTGGCATCGCCGAAGAAAGTTTATACAATCTTCCTCCATGGTTGACCAATAATAGCCCTGCTTGAGGATCTTCCTGGCCAGCATCACACCATTCATGTGTGCTCCACACTCTCCTCCATGGATGGCCTCCATGAGACATTTTGACTCTTCCACTTTCACACAGAGCTTGTGTATTCCCAGATGGCCTCTCTTGTACAAATTACGTCCACATATGATGAACTAAATGGCCAGACACTGTATTTCTCGTTTATCTTTGGCATTTGCCCCTTGTGGATACATATCCTTCTCTAGAAAGTTCCAAATGTCATGATACCAAGGGTTCTTGTCTTGAACTTTGTCTATTGCGGCTATTGTCTCGTAAGCAAGCGCATACTTCTGTTTGATGATAATCGGATGCATCTTAACCCTAAGCTGTATGTCTACCATGGAGGATAAAGTTACCAGTGCATCAGCAAACCAATTGTTCTCTCTTAGCAAATGTGTAAATGTCAATTTTTCTCTTCTTTGATAAACTTTCATTTTCTCTTCTTTGACCATCCAATCTTCGTTGGCTTGAGAAACAACTAGGTTTGAGTCTCCGATGATATCCAACCTTATTGCCCCTAGTTCTAGGGCAGCTTCTAATCCAGTGATACAAGCCTCGTACTCTGCTTCATTGTTGGATACTTTGAATCATATTTTGAAAGCTAGGGATATGTGGGAATCATCGAGTGTTATAAACAGCACGCCTATCCCATAACCGTATTGATTAGCTACTCTGTCAAAGTACATTGTCCACGTCTGCTCTTCCACCTGAAAAATCTCCTCATCTGGGAATAGATACTCTACTACTTTATCTCCTTCCACTGGGTGGTTCGCCAGAAATTCCGCTACTGCTCTTCCTTTGACCAACTTGCAAGTGACATACTTGAGGTCAAACTCAGAGAGAAGAAACAACCAACAAGCTAGCCTACTCGTGAGTGTCAGTTTCTCAAAGAGATATTTGATGGGATCCAATCTCAAAACCAGAATTACAGAGTGGGCTAACAGATAGTGCCTTAACTTTCTAGTGGCCCAAACCAAAGCTAAGCAAGCTTTCTCCAGAGGAGTGTAGTGGGTCTCGTAATACAACATCTTCTTGCTCAGGTAGTAAATTGCCTTTTCCACCTTAGCTTTTGATTCTTGTGTTAGCATGCACCCCAAGGTTGGCTCTATCACCGATACATACATGATTAGTGGCTTCTCCAGCTCTGGTAGCAATAATACAGGTGGATTCTAAAGAAACTGCTTGATTTGTTTGAAAGCAAACTGACATCGATCATCCCATTAGAAACTTTTTCCCTTTTTCAAAAGACTAAATAGTGGTTCACAAGTCAAGTTAATTTAGCGATAAACGGTCTTATGAATTGCACATCCCCCAGAAAGCCATGCATATCCTTTTCAGCCCTTGGTGGTGGCATTTCTAAGATGGCATTGATCTTGGATGGATCTATTTCAATTCCTCTCTGCATAATTAGAAATCCCAACATTTTCCCTCCAGTCACCCTAGAAGTGCATTTCTGTGGGTTCAACCTCAGTCTGTACTCCCTGATTCGTTTGAAGAATTTTTCCAGTGCGATGTAGTGGTCTTTTCGCTCTTTGGATTTTACAATCATGTCACCCACATACACCTCGACTTCTTTATGGATCATGTCCTGCAAGATCGTGGTTGTAGCTCTTTAATATGTAACACCAGCATTCTTTGACTCGAATGGCAGGACCTTGTAGCGGTAGGTACCCCATGGCGTGGTGAATGCAGTCTTCTCTCTATCCTCAGGCGCCATCAAGATCTGGTTGTACCCCCAAAATCCATCCGTGAATGATAACAAGGCATGGCCAGCGGTGAAGTCTACCAACTCATTGATGTGCGACAATAAAAAATCGTCCTTCGGACTAGCTTATTCAAATCCTGGAAAGTCGACGTGAACTCTAATTCTACCATCCTTCTTCAGAACCGAAACAATGTTGGCCAACCAAGTCAGATATTTAGATACCATCAAAAATCCGGCATTGATCTGCTTGGTGACTTCCTCTTTAATTTTCAATACCCAATTTGGACGGATTCTGCAAAGTTTCTTCTTGACTAGTTGGCCCTCGGGGCAAGAGAGCTCTGGTTATGTACAATCTAAGGATCAATTCCAGACCTATCTTCATATGACCACATGAAAACATCTTTGAATTCTTTTAATAAAGCGACTAAACGCTCGCGTTCCTCTGAAGACAACGTGGACCTGATCTGGACCAATCATGGATCTTTCTCAATACCCACGTTAATTACAATGATTATATCTGTGCAAGGCTTAGCATACCTCTCCTCCTCTTGGTCGATCAAATTTTTCAAAGCTCGAGGAATTTCTTCCTCTTCGTTTAAGTCAAAATTTTAAAAATCAATATCAGCGCAGCAAACTAAAGGCATAGAGAAGTAAGTGAAGTCTACCACATTCCCATTAATAGAATCCGGGTCCTCTGTTATAGTTGACTCAAAAGAAAAACTAATAGAAGACCTTGATAGGACTTTGGCACCCGGGTTACCACCCTCGAAAGTGCCAGGCTCAAACTGCTCAGACTAACTTGAATATGATTCTGACTTAACAGACTCAGTGGAATCAGACTCAGGCTCATCGTCCGATTCAGAATTGGTAGTAAAGCCCTTCTCTAACTGCCAAGTGAGGCTTGACACCCTTGATGCATCCAGAATGCAACTGGTGGAGTCCACAACTGGCTCCTCTTCGATCATAGAAATAATAATGGTGTCATGACCCGAACCTGCCCCTATGGATTAAGGTCATAACCGGCCAATAATCATGAGATTACCTACGGCCTCAAACAAGATTAAACATATCTCTAAAGAAATAAACATGCCAAAACGGAAGCAGACTTAAAAATTTTGTCCAAAGAGTTGTGCTTACATGGCATAGCAAAATCATTTCATAAGCACTCCATGCACTCCATAATAACTCACACATATATACAGAGTCAACATCTTGTAATATCTAGTATATCCAGGAACTTTCAGACATGCAGTCAGCCCAACAAAAAGTTTATATACATAGGTGGTCCAGCATAATCACCAAGAGAGTAAAAAGGGTAAAACAAAATAACAAAAACAAAGTCTCATGCGTGAGACATTCGGGCTGGCTTCACAAACACTTGGGTTTCTCTCACATCCTTCACTGAGGCTGGGTTTGGACATCTCTTTGCTCACCTACATACATATAAATAAGAGTGAGCTAACGCCCAATGAATAATACCTAACAGGTTATATGAATGAAATTCTCTAATAGGTAATATCCCTGTCAAACACATCAAATGGCCTTAGGATCATTCATATTCTTATCAAATATATCAAACGGCCTCAGGTCCAAGCATATCAAATGGCCTCTGGCCCATCATATCAAACGGTCTCGGGCCTAATTCTTTCATATCAAATAGCCTCGGGCCCAATTCATTCATGTCAAACGGCCTCTGGCCCAATATTTGTATTCAAACGATCTCTGGCCTAATATTTGTATTCAAATGGCCTTAGGCCCATTCATATCCTTATCATATATATCAAATGGCCTCAGGCCCAAGTATGACAAACAGCCTTGGGCCCAATTAAAATATATCAAACGACCTCGGGCCCTCTTCATGTTCTTCACAGACCTTATACAAAAATTTAGCATATAGAATAGTCATTCATAATTCAAACCAACAAATCCATAAAGCTTAGTCAGAAGTAGCAGTTGGAAAGTAACATACTTGAAAATATCTTTACTAAGATATTACTCACAGTGTTCCGTCGATGGATTTGCCCTTTCTCTTGACCCTACACATTTCATAACACATTGGGTCACAAACAATTCAATCTGTTCTCAACTTGTCTATTTCTCTTAAGCCTTTTTCTTAATCCTTTAGTTTATTTACAATGCTTAATGTATGCCTAAGAGTTCTTAGAAATGAAAGAGAACGGAAAACGAAACATGAAATAACTTTTCAAAAATTTTGAAATAGGGCCTTTCACTCGAGCGCAACTTTGGTCGCTCAAGCAGTCTGCAAAACTTTACAAAAGTACTGGTTGCCTAAATTTTACGATCGAGAGAGACTCTTGCCGCTCGAGCAAAGAGTCTTGCAAAAAAGGGGTCGCTCAAAGTGCAAGGTTCGTCGCTTGAGCTACTATGTAAATCTCTGCAAAACTTCTAGGAGCTAGATTTTTATGCTCGAGCAAGGCTTTCTTCGCTCGAGCAAATAGGTCAAATTCTGGAATTTCCAGAATTCTATTTGAAGTTCAAAACTCACTTCCAAAGGTCCAAAGCTTACAAATTGGTACCAAAACATAGAAAAACTTTTTCTAACATGTGAACATAGTTAATTTGAAACCAATTGGCTAAATTTATGGTTCATGTTCCAAAGCATTCCAAATTCTTCTTGCCAATTTCAAAATTCATGCAATCAAGCTCCGCACCTTCATGAATCATTCATGCATGTAAATTATTGACTCTAATTCCATTTCAAATGGTACAGATGATACTCAAAATCATGAAGCTCAACAAATTTATGTATGCATGTGTGATTTAGTACTTAATTCTGCATGATTATGCATATTCATGGCAATTCTTTACATGGATGGATATATATTGACTTTAATTCCATCATACACCACTCAAATCTTGTTCTTGATCACCAATTCTCTTGGAATTCACATAATTACAAGCTTAACTCATGAATTAAGGGTTGGTTACTCACCTAAAGGCTCCAATTCTTCCAAATATAGCTAAGTCTTAAGCTAATCTACCTAGTTCTTGAATTCCTTTGCAAAAATCTTCAAGGATGAGCCCTCCCTCTCTCTAAATTCAGCTCACTCTCTCTCTCTCTAGAGTGTATATTTTAGATTTTTGAGCTCATTCGATGAGCCTAAGTGTGATTAGCACATTTACATACTTGGTGATTAGCTTAGGTTAATCAAGCTTAAATTAAAGTTAATGAGTCTTAATTAATCTAATTACTTCGATACGAATCAATTTTTAATCAAATTTCACCATAGGCTCTAAAAATCACATTAATCACAATGGTACCGACAATTTCAATTTTTGTAGCCTCTACGCCCTTCAATTTTCAAATTATGGTAGTAAGTTGGACAAATTTTCCTACGATGAACAGATATATATTAAAAAACATAGTTAATCACATAATTATTACCCAAAATCACATTAAGCACATAATCACAATCATAATTCAGGTTAATTAACATAACACAAAATAGGGTTATCACAAGTGGTATTCCCTAAGTTCTCCGTACTAGCTTTAGAATCTATCAAGAGATCGGCTAGTGCTACCCCTATTCCAACGCCACTGCTATCTGAATCGTCACATTTACTCTAGCCAGCATTGACACCTGGATCAACCCCCTCTACATCGATGTCTTGAAGTTAGTGATCGAAGAAGATTTTGAAACCCGAGAAATGCTTTTTCGTTGAGGAATCAACTCCAGGCTCAAGAAAGCTGAAGAATGGGAAATCCTCTCCTTTTCTGACAAAGCACCCATTCAACGTTCCCCGAATTAGCCTATGAACCAACTCATAATGTTTCCTGGCTCTTTTGGCCTTGGCCATTTCTCTCATCTCTTCTCCCTTCTTTCTCCAGTCTTCTTTGGTGGGCACATAGTCCAACCCAAAGGCATGTAGATTGTGTGGCACATCAGTTAGCATCGCAAACACCTTTTCTTCCACTTCTTCCAAGCCTCATTCCGGGAATGTGTCACAATTTGTTCATGAAATAAATGGACTGAGCATTGACATACATGCCTTCATCCTCAGTTAGGATCATCCGTACCACTTAGGTTTCTACTAGAGTAAAACCCAAAAGAAACACATCCTCATCACTGTGATTGATTTCCAGAAAAAGGCATAGTAACCTCTAGTGATGGATGAATAGATGAGTTCCTAAAAACAGTAGCCACCCTTTCCTCATGAGGGTATTTCAGCATTTGATGGAGCGTAAAGGACACAACCTTCATGTAATGCAACCAGGGCCTTCCTAGAAGTAGGTCGAAGGTAGCCGGCACATCAAGCACATGGAACTCAATCTCATGCGTGGAAGGGCCCACTTGGATTTGTATTTTCACTATCTCCACAACTTCTCTACTTGTATTGTCGTACACCCTGATCACTTGGGTTGTGGGGGCAAAATCTATCAGCTTCAGGCCTATTGCATAGGCAGTGTGAGAAAGACAAACGTTAATAGCAAAGTCGGTGTCCACTAGAACCACTGGAACCCACTTTCCTCTGCACTCGACAGATACATACAGTGGTTTGTTGTGAGTCAATCCTTCTAGTGGCAGCTCCTTGTTAGAAAAGGTAAGCATAGGGTTGGTGCTACCTAGAAAGATCAAGCTGACAAGCTGCTCTAGTGTAGTATCGATGGATAACTTAGCTTTATCCATCATCGACAAAACTACTTGTTGGTGTAGTCGTGAAGCCATGAGAAGGCCCCAAATGGAAAAATCAGCCTGTATCTTTTTGAGTTGTTTCAGAACCTGCTCTTCTTCCAGCTTCTTCTCATTTTCCTTCTCAATCTCTCTGTCCTTTCCTGAGGGTTCAACCTGATCCAAATGTGGAGGTTTGAAATACCGTCCACTCCTGATCAGGTGGTCTATTTCTTCTGCATACTAAGTATTGTCCAGGATATGATCTCCCTAGTTTTCATCTGTGTGGGCAAGATACAGATCGTTGTCTTCCCACCATTCATCTTCATTCGCCAACAGACAGTTGTCTAGCTTAACTTGAATCACTCCCAAAGGACAATTATCTCCCTCAGGGTGACAAGGTGTTGTGATCTTCTGACTATCTTCGATCCTCTCCTATTCAAACTACCCCAGCACAGCTTCCCAATTTGCGTCTGTGATTTCATCATCACCCAATCTTGGGTTTGTTTTTCTGTACTACTACTCTTAGGTAATTTCCCTTTCTCTTCTGCTTCTCCAGCTACCACATCTGTTGCAGTTTTCTTTCCCTCGAGTTTATCTCTTGTTTCCTCTTCTTTGTGAGATGCATCACTCAATCATCCCCGATTATCAACTGACAGGCTCAGATTAAACCAACCGATATGCACATTGCCCTGGTCCTATTCTTCAAAGAATTGAAAGTTGTATAAATATTCCTCAAGGTCTACAAGATCATGCAGCCCTTGGCTTAGGCCTTCTTCTCTAACCACATTAACATCAACTGAGCTCGGCAGCACTGCCTTAGGCTTGGGTTGAGCAATAGGAACAATGGATTGATGCGGGTCATATTCCCCTATAGATAATTCCCTGAGAATCTCCAATGACAGACTGGCACTTCATTCCAAGGTCAAAACCTCCTCTTCTTTGGGCGTTGTCACCACAGGTTTATGAGGTTCGGATTGTAGATTAGATGTGTTCATCATGCACAAGTCTGTGCCATCAGGGATGAACAACACTAGCTTTGGTAAATGAGAGGGGGTGATATATACGCTCGGGTCATAGGACAGGGGTAGTGTGTGGATGAGGTTGGTGCGTGGTGGGGGTGGTACCTGGTTATGTTTAGGGAGTGGGTTGGTTATGGTGTTTGGCTTTTGGGATGGGGTTATAACTTTGTTGTCAATGAGATCTTGGATCTTATGACGTAGGTAGAAGCATTTGTCGGTTTTGTGGCCATGTTGTTGATGGAAAGCACAATACTTGGTGGGATCGCGCTTTAGCGGAAGAGGGTTTGTAAGTGGTCGAGGATCTAGGGATTTTAGATGTCCTTTTTTTGTTAACACTTGCATGGATCAAGATAGAGTCATGGGAAGCTGGTTGAAAGTCCTACCTGGAGGTCAGGTAGGATTGGAAGTTTGTGGGCTCATATTAGTAAAGGAGTCGGCGATTTTGGTAGAAGTGATAACACTTACCTCGGAAGGCCTCGCAGTTGTGCTACCCCCTGCAACTTGGAACTACGAATAAAAGGCCTCTTGGCTGGCTCCTTGTCATCTATGATGATACCCTACTTCATCGCATCCTTAATCTGAACTCCTATTTTATGAAGTTCCTTGAACGGGAACGAGCGGAGAACGATCATCTTTTGCAACAGCTTGTTGTGAAGATTCTGGGCAACCATCTGGATCTAGTCCTTTTCTGAAGGTTGGGTGATCATCATCGATGCCTTGGCCCTCCACTTAGTTACAAACTCTGAGAAACCCTCATTTGGCTCCTTACGCGTTGCCTCAGGATCACGAGTTGTGACCTCAATCTGCGTATTGTATGAGTATTGAGCAATGAAAGATTCGGTCAATTCCTCCCAGCTCTGTTTCACAGAGTCCTCTAATTTAGCTTACTAAATGGCAGTTATACCTGACATGGTTCGGTCGAAAAATGACAACTTCTGAATTCTAGTCAAACCCATTGGTCGCAGGATATCAGCAAACGGACATAGATGTACCATTGGATCCCAAGTGTTATCGAAACGGTCAATATGTGGCATTTTGAACCACTCTAGCAAAGTAACAGCAGATTCAATATACCCATCCTCTATATCTGGAATAGAGTTAACCCCCTGTGCCTTCTTGAACAGATTTTCCAGTTTGTTGACTTTAAGCATGGTTGGGTCAACCACGAATTCAAAAGGTAGCTCAGTTTGGTAAACTGGGGCTCTAGATATTTGTACTAGAATTGGATCTGCATGGACAGGAAAAACCAGAACACCCTCAACTTGTGGATCCTAAGTTGTAGCAGCATTGCTAGTGGCACCGGGCACAGAGATAGCCGTATTAGGTGTATGCAAAGCAAAAGCCCAGCTGGCTGTTGTTGTTATTATTATAACCTATTTGTGACCTCGGCTTGATGGGCCATGTCGTGCTGAAGTGAGTCGACTGACTGCTGCAGATGGATCAGTAATTCCTCTAAATCTGATGATGGATATTGAGCCATTCTAGGAGTAGGTGACTGTGCTTGAGGTGAATTGAGTATAGGTGAGCTAAGAGGTGATTGCTAAAATAACTGAATTGGTGAACCCCGTCTGACCTTTCTTCGCCTTGTAACTCTAAACAAGATCTCCGATCTTACAAAGTCTTCCAACATGGGTCTAGAGCACTTGGGGGATATCAGAACTTTCTTAAGCTATGGTTTTAGACTACCTAGCAAAAGAAATAAAGAAAGAGCAACAATCAGAAATCGGACAGCATCTCAACCAAGATTTTATTAGAACAGATGTGATCGTAACTATTGGATTGTACTCCCCACTAAATTCTTCCCCGCAAACTGATACCAATTGTATCACTGATATGAAGCACCCCTATATAGTTTCACTATAGCGCACATACCAAGTAAAGAAAGCCAAAACACCTCTATGAGGGGGTAGGGTTACCCTATCCTAGCTTTGGCATGAGCTAGGGTTTCACTACTTTAAGCAAATAGTTTCACAAAATCCTGCATACGGGTGAGCATCCTGTCCTATGTTTGAACAATCACTAGAGCTTCACTATATACACTAGGCCAATTGGTCAAAGGGGTACCTCAACAAGGTTACCTAATATACCTCTCATACCTAACATTGAAAAGTGAAAGGAGGATCAAGTGGTATAGTGGTAACCCAGATCCAAGGGTTGTGTTCCCAACATAACATTGTATATGTCCGACCAGCCTTTTGGCAAGCTTTTGTCAAGCCTCCAGCAAGTCATCCAGGATATCAAATGGAAAACAGAATGACTTACGAGCGCCATGCAAATGCAATGCAATGAACATATATCTGTAAATAAAATGTCACATCATGAAGTCCAAGTCAAGTTCTCTAAATATTCTCAACAGAGTCACCAGAAGCTGTAGCTGGTTTTTCGTCCTCCTCGAAGGGGTTTAGTCTCCTTGGATACAAAAGTCCTACAGTTCGGACTCCCATGGTTCTGAATCTGGTTTCACAAGTGCAATGTGAAACAGAAAAATGAATCAGAGTCCAAATTGGACAAATCTTTTGAAAATTCATTTATCATCAGAGATGCTAGAAATGGACCGCATTGCTAGATTTCAGAGTCGCCACCTAAATATTTTTGACAAATTTAGGAAACTTGTGATTCGTACCAAAGGCCACTTGTCCATCATAACCAAAGTGTCTTGGCTTGGGAACTTAGGTATGAGAGGGGAAGGTCATGAATTGATCACCCCCCTCACCCGATCAAAGATTGACCTCTACTAATTATGATGTGATTTTTATGGACAATATATGCTCATTTTTTATTATTATGCTAACTTACTATATGAGGCACACAAGTATAGACCACGTCACCCACTTTAGAATGCTTTGATTTCTTATTTGTTTGAAAAGAGTTTTGAATATGTGCTACTTAAAAAAGTGAACTCACATGTACACTAATCAAAGTCATTCCAACTTAAGCGAAATAGCCTTCATCCACAAGCATTCAAAGAGGTATTTCAAATAAGCACATAGCCTCAGGGTGGTATGCTTGACATGGCAATAGAAACACACGTGCAATATGCTGAAACAAAAATGTTCACCTAGTACTCAATCAAAACAAGCCAAAGAAAAGAATATAGTTAGAAAAATGCATGATCCTAATATGCAAAGTGACTAATGCAACATATACAAAATGCAACTACTAGGTTCGACTTTATTTATCATGTCATATGAATTAACTCAAAGCATGTGACAACGCATGTATTCAAGTAAGTAGGACATGACAATGACAATAGAATGATGAACCGAACTCAATGCATGCAAAAATTGATACAACGCATGGTAATGATATGAAACGAAAACATGATACTATATGCAACCACAGTAAGCATATAAATAAAATGGAGAAAGAAAAGGGGTTGGAAGACATACAAAATAGTACAAATTTTCCCTCATACAAGAGGGTCCGAATGAATGCTCTAATTAACTAATTATTACAACATAATTGAATGAATTAATTAACTAATTATGACAAGTCCGAATGAAACCAAGGCAATTAATTAGTTACAACATATGAATCTAAAAGTTGTTAATCTAATGGATTCGAATGGGAGGCAAGGAACCGCATGCGCACCAATCGAGAACATCCTTCGGAAACCTCTCTGTTTACTGCCAGGATTAGCTTTATTTGCAGTCAAAAAATTGTTCTGTTTTGGCTTCATATTCTACTCTGTTCTACTGTAAAAATGCCATTGCCTGTACAAAATAGGTGGCCAATCGGCGCTGAGAAGTAGTCGGCCGTACAGAATGATGGCCGGCCAGCCATTGCTTTTGGGGAATACCCTACTGCAACAGACCTGAAACAGAGCAAAAATAGGGTGTTTTCAGGAGATGTTTATCCTCTCTGCCCTTCCCTATCATGAAGATGATCAAAGGAGGAGTAGATTCTATTATCAAATCATCAATCATTGAAAATTTGTTACATGATGATCTTAGAGGTAATAGGACAAGAACTCAATAAAATGAAACAAAAGACAAATAACACCTCTTCCCTATCATGGAGTTACCTCAAGGGAAGGGGTAGACTTGCTTCATGAATCATCAAACATCATTGAAATAGTATGCAATGATTCAAGACGCAATAGGTTCAGTATAACATCCGACTGAACCTAACCAAATTTTATTATCTTTTTACCTCTTTTACTCCAATTTTATTAGCCCTTTTAACTTTACCTTTCCATTTTCTTATATTTTCTTCCTTTTTTGTCCAAAGGTGATGATTACGTCCACTAATTCCAAAAGCAATAAAGAGTGGCAAGCATGACTTGACCCGAGAAATGAGCTTTTCAAGCCCTTTTCTATGGGGGAAATTACAAAGAAATAATCAAATCCATTTACAAGCATAATGAATTCAGAGTCGAAACTCGAAATAAGCAATAATGGCTCTAAATCCAAACTCAATAATGAGCTATAATGACTCTTTTCTTTATGATTTCCAAGGGTCTAACTAGAAAATTAGTCCTTTAGAAGTAAATGCATCAGCGATAAAGGGAAGTGTCAAATAAAATATCGTACTTAGCATAAGAGAGATGTAATGCCCTAGTAATAAACCTCCAAAGAGATTAAACCATTTAGCATGAGGGGTCTCTTTCTCATGGCTTGAGTGGTGATCTATTGTTTGATACAACTTTTAATCAAAAGAAACAAAGAAAAAAGGGAGGTTGCAGATTATGAATGAACAAGTAGATGGTTACAATGGTGTGAATATGTACATGAAAGCTATAAAAACAAAACAAAAAAAAAACAAAAAAGCAAAAAAAAAAAAAAGGGAAAGAAAATACTATCAACTCAAATGGATTGGAAGCTATGGCCTATATACCAAATCCATGAGGACTTACAACAACACAAGTATAATATTCAAAGCAAATTTAACACATTAAAAAGCACTGAAACAACACAAAAAAAAAAAAAAAAAAAGTGCTGAAAATAAAGTTTCAGATGTGGAAAAGTGAGCAAAGATGGAATAAAACCAAGGGATTTCAACCAACCAACAAACCTAAGAAAGGGTGGCTAACCCCTCCTATTGTACAGCGTAACATTTCATCATCGAGTGTTCAGCGTGAGGCACCCAAGTCTTAAGGGCGGTCAAAATGGGGTGTCTATAGGTATCTTTAATGAAATTTATTTATCTGTTCAGAGGTATCTATTTTGGGCTACCGGTGGAGGATACCTATGAGTGTTGTTGTAACAACCCCGACCTCTGATTAGCTTATAATCTTTGATTAAGAATGCCTAATAAGTGATTAAGAAAAAATTCTGAGTTAATTGCATGCGAATTGTGTTATTTTCATTTATATATGTTCATGGTAGGACTGTATTTCCAAATCGATATGCGAGTTGAAGGCCTTATCGACATTCGATCACGAAATTAATTTGGTTTATGTGTTATTTGACATTTTTAGAACATTATGGTAGGTTTAATTGAATCTGATTCGAAACTGAATAATTAGATTAATAATGTCAATTGATTAGTTATTAATTAATCTAGCTTAACCAAGCCTATATAAGGCTAATTTGACTGCTAGACTTTTCCATTATACTCTCATTTCATTATCTTTGAGACTAAACTCTATGTGTGCGTGTGCGCGCGCGCACATGTGTGTGTGTGTGTGTGTGTGTGTGTGTGTGTGTGTGTGCGTGTATGAGAGAGAGAGAGAGAGAGAGAGAGAGAGAATGAACAAAATTTTATTCAAGCTTGGAATTGTAGAGAATTGGAGGATTCAACTTGGAAGCTCAAATAACTAACAACTTAGAACAAAATAGAACACCTAAGGTAAGAATTCAAGCCTTTAGTTTTGTTTTTGAGTTGGTTAAGGCATGAATTCAAGAGAATTAAGCTAAGAGATGCAAGAATTAAGCTAAAGAAGTAGAGAATGAGATAAATTCATACATGCATGTGCATTTCATTGCATTTGGAGCATGTTTTCTAAGAAATTGTCTCATGCAGGTAATAAGTTGAGCTTAGTTGTGGGAATTTATCATGTTTTACATTCTTTTGTCTCAGTTGATCATGTTTTGGAAGGTTGAATTTCAAATCAACTCATCATGTTATGTTTTCCAATTTTCAAGTTTGACTTTAAACAATTGGCTTACTTTTGGGCCTTGATTTTGCGAAATGATCTTCAATTCATAATGTTTTATAAGTTTACAAGTGTTTTCTCAAGTTTTGGCCCAAAAGGATGTGTTTTGAAACTTTGAAAATGGATTTTAAACTTGAATCAGCAATCTAGAAATTACAGAATTTTGCACCCTTCGCTCAAGAGGTGGAGTCTGCGCTCGAGCAAAGAATGCGAGCTCCCAGTACTTTTGTAGAGTTTAGGGGTTGGCTCGAGTGGCAGAACTTGCGCTTGAGTGACCACCCTTATTTTTTACCCTCCGCTCAAGTGTATGAAGTTACCCTAGAGCATAAATTGAGATCTCCTAAAAGTTTTACAGAGTTTTGTAGACCGCTTGAGCGACCGAAGTTGTGCTCGAGCAGAGACCCTATTTACTCAATCTCATGCAACCAGTACTTTTGCAAACTTTGCAAATCGCTCGAGCGACCGAAGTTGCAGTCGAGCAGATTGCCCTGTTTTTTAAACTTTGGCTAGGTGTTTTAACTCATATTTTGGCATCCTCATTTTATCTTAAGCATTCCTAAGCCTTAATTAAGACACAATAATGAGGATAAGGGTTAGAAACACACCAAGATAGAAAAGAAATAAGTTAAGTGTTTTCCGAGCCTGTGTTTCAATGTCTATCTGTTATGTGTTTGTATAAGTCACGCGCCATAGATTGTTGATCCGATTGTTTTGACCTTTCTACTATTAGAGCTATCAATGAGTAACAACTCCATAAAACTATGTTTGATTATAAGTTTTTTCTGACTGAAATGATATGATCTATTTTCTGAAATGTTTTTTTATGAATCATGAATAAATGTCCATTTTTCTGAAATGTATTTGTGGTATCCTTAGTTTATGTGGCCCTCGCCCGAGGGTAACAATACTGTGACTTATCTTCATGTAACCCTTGCCCGGAGGTAACAATATTGTGGTCTATGTTCACGTGGCCGTCTCCTGCGGGTAACAATACCATGGCTATTTGTACACAAAGATGTTGACCTTTATGGTCATCGATACTGACTATGCATGTAGGTCTTATGACCAATCTGATCTATTAGCTAATGGATGTACCACATATAACTGCTAATGAATTTTGTATAAGTATGTAAATTTGAATCTATTTCTGAGATGAATCTGATTTCTGAATCTGTTTTGGACATCATCATTCATAACCCTTTACCCTGTTATTATTCACTAGGCTCCAACTCATGCTATTATTTATGTATATAGGTGATTAAGTATGGGACCAGGCTCAGTGAGGTTTTCCTGGAGATATGTCTGTGTTAGCCAACCAATGTGCCTCCCGAGGAGGTTTCGAAATGTTTTGTGGTCGAGTTTTGTGGGCATGATGCAAGTTTATGTTTTTTTTTTTTTTTTTTGGTCAACCTTTTGGTTTATCTATATCTACGATGATGTAAGGTTGACATTTTGATGACACCATATATGTATAAAAATATAAGTTTTAAATTTTCTATCTCATGTATGTCTACACAGCTCTATGGACATTGTATGTTTGTAATTGCTTCCGCTCGCCCCTTTACTTTGCTTAATCTATTTAGAGGCCTTGGGTAATCCCAGGATTACTGGCCGATTATGATGCTAAACCTATAGGGCCGAGTTTGGGTCGTGACAGAGTGGTATCAGAGCACGTGTTCTACCGCATACACGAGTCCATAAGAGCTATAGGATGTCCTAGAAAGAATTAGGGACATTACATCTGCATGTGCGAGTAAGTGACATGATGTGAACATATCTGAACCAATTGACATTGACACTGAAATAAAATGAACTGAAATTGAACGCTGTGAAAAGATTATTTTTGTGTTTATTAGTGCCTTATTTACCTATAGCAAATGAAAAATCCTAGAAGTGATGGTACTGCTGAATCTTTCAAGGCTCGAATGAACTGCATAGAACGAATGTTAGTGGATCTAACAGAATCAATGCCTACAGCAACAGAGGCAACAACCCTTGCCTTCTCTGCCTCCTTCGGTCCAAGTAGAGCAGGTCAACAATGACATTCTCAGTCTGACTTAGAAATTTAATAAGATGAAGCCACCAACTTTCTTGGGTGCAATTGAACCTTTAAAGGCTAAAACGTAGACGCTAAAAACCGAAAAAATTATTTGAAGTCTTTCCATATATCGAGACTCAAAAAGTTTTGTTGGCCACCTACACTCTGAAGGACAAAGCCCGACGATGGGGGATGCTTATCCAAGACACTAATGGGGCTTTAACCTGGAATCAATTTAAAGAGATCTTTTATGAAAAATATTTTCCACAGTGTTTCCAAAATCGAAAGGTGTTTGAATTCCAAGAACTTAAGCAAGGCAATATGTCAATAGCAGAGTATGAAGCCAAGTTTACCGAATTGGCCCGATTTGCTTCACACATGGTGGATACCGATTACAAAAAGGCTCAAAAATTTGAAGGACGCTTGAACCTAGATGTATTTGATCGAGTTGGTGTGTTGAAATTACCCAAATATGTGGATGTTCTTCACAGAGCCCTAATAGCTGAAGCCAACCTAGTTGCTATGAAACAAGCCAAAACTCTAACAACTGAATAGAGAGGTAAGAGATCGGGATTTAATTTCAAAAAGGGTCGGTCATTTTCAAATAAGAAAAAATCAAGATCCTCCAATAGTTCAAGTCAAAGTAGTGGTACAACCCCTACTTGTTCAGAATGCTAAAGAAAACACAAAGGTGCTTGCTACCGATCAACAGGTGCTTGCTTCAGGCGCTTGCTTTCAATTCATGAAGTTCAATGATTTCTACATGTTTTCTCAAGTTTTAAGTTTTGCATCTTGAACAACAATCTAGAAATTCCAGAATTTGGTCGCATCGCTCGATCGTGAAATTCGAGCTCTTAGAAGTTTTATAGAGTTTAGGGGTTGGCTCGAGTGACCAAAGTTACTCTCGAGTGACCACCCTTTGTTTTGAACCTTGGCTTGAGTGACCAAAAGTTAGCTTGAGTGTGAAATGAGAGCTCGTAGTAGTTTTGAAAACAATTGCACGGTGGCTCGAGGGGCCGCCCTTTATTCTCAGTACTTGGCTCAAGAGACCATCGAGCGTAAAAATCAAGCATCCAGTACTTTTGCAAACTTTGCAGACCGCTCGAATAACCAAAGCTTCGCTCGAGCGACCTAACCTGTTTTAAAAATTTTGGCTAAGTGTTTCAAAGCATTTTTGCATCCTCATTGCATCTAAGGCATTCCTAGGCCATCTTTAAGCTACTAACGAGGATATGAGATAGAAACACACCTAGAAAGAAAAATGACAAGTTAAGCACCTTTGGGGCGTGTGTTCAAGTGTATCTGTCACGTGCTTTTGTAAGTCTTGTGTTATCGCCCGCCTGATCAATCTATTCTGCCCAAGTGCTCTGTTCAGCTTCTGGAGCTATCTATGAGTAACAATTCTGTAAAGCTATGTTTGACTATAAGTATTTTCTAAATAAAATGATATGATATGCTCTGTTTTTTGAAATGATATTTTCTATATAGATAAATTATTGTCCTATTTTTGAAATGTATTTGTGGCATGAGAAACAATACCATGGCCAATATGCACGCGGCCTTTGCCCGAGCGAAATAATACCGTGGTATATGTTCATATGGCCCTTGCCCGGGAATAACAATATCGAGGCCTATATTCACGTGGCCCTCACTTAGGGGATACAATACCATGGCTATATGTGCACAAAGATGTTTACCTTATGGTCGTCGATACCAACTATCCATGTGGGTCATATGACCAATCTGATCTATAAGCTAATAGATCCTTATGAATTCTATATAAGTATGTGAATCTGTATCTGATATGAACTCTGATTTCTGAATTTGTGATGGACATCATTCATAAACCCTTTACTCCGTTGTTATTCATTTAGCTTCAGCTCACTGTATTATTTATGTATGTAGGTGATCAAGTGCGGGATCAAGCATAAGTTGCTAGCCTAGAGTTCTATTTTGGTAAGCCAACCATCGTGCCTCCCGAGGAGGTTTCTAAATTAAGAAGTGGTCAAGTTTGGTGAATCATGTTTAAGACTTTTGTTTTCTTTTATTTTGTCTGAACAAGTATCTATATATGAGATAAATAAGGCTAAGACCTGTTTTGTTTTATTTGTGTTAGGGTGATGTAAGACGGATGCATTTATGATGTCACATGTATATGTAAATTAATTTTAAATTTTTTGTCACATATATGTCTACACAACCCTATGGACATTGTATTTTGATATTTGCTTCCACTAGTTGCCCCTTAATTTTGTTAATCTATTTCAAAGGCCTTTGGTAATCTTAGGATTACAGGCCGATTACGATGCTAAACCTATAGGGGCGGGTGCGGGTCGTGACAAAAATACTTTTTTTCATTTATGGTTTGGGATTGGTAACCCCGTGGTTGTTGTATTATGTATTTTTGAAGAAAAGATTTGGTTTTAATGAATTTTCAAAGGTTAATCAAAAACTTGTTTTCATTACTGGGCGGTTACAATGCTAAACCTATCGAGGCGGGTTGGGGTCGTGACAAAAATACTTGTTTTCATTTATGGTTTGGGATTGGTAACCTCACGGTTGTTGTGTTATGTTTTTTTGAAGAAAAGATTTTGTTTTAATGGATTTTCAAAGGTTAATCAAAAACTAGGGTTTTGGATGCTTTTATGGGAAAATGATGGAATTAAAATGGTTGTGGGATTTTGGTCGAAATGAGGTGAAACCAAATGGTGAAACCATGTGGGGGTGTTAAAATAGAATTAAGTTGACCTACGTGTCCTTGGTGTAAGACCTATAACCCGCGTGGTAGGTGTCGAGCCTTCTGGTTAATGCCGATAAAAATGGCACAATGACTTGTATTGTTACTATTATGAACACTAGTCGTGGGGATTTATTCATTATATTTACCACTTGTATGTTTTGAAAGAATATTGTTGATTTGGAAAGATCTTTTGGAAATGTCGCATTATATTGTTTCACAGAGGAAAAAAAGCCTTTTATCATGACATTTCATGTGCATACAACTTATGACATTGTTAAGCTTCATACATGTCATTAAGTTTATTTCTACTAGGATTTATGCTCACCTTACGAGGGAAACCACTTTCAGGTGAACTGGTGTGCCTCTGCCAAGGTGATGACTTGGGATGATCTTGGAGCTTGAGGCTCGTATGTTTTGTTTCTTTGGTTATTTGTTTGTAATTTAAGCCACGGGCTTCTTTGTATTGAGTAGTGACTCATTTGTTGTAACCGGCCAAGGCCCTGGAAACTTGTAGCCTTTAAGGCATTAAACTGTAATAGTTTAATTTTATTCATTTTATAGGACTAAAAGAATGTACTAAGGCACGTGTTGGAAATGATGTTGTATAATCATATTGTTGTTGTGTTCCGTTTGTAAGCAATATTATAATAGAGTAGAACGTCTACTTATTTTAGGGCGTTACCACTTGATATCAGAATGTACCGATTTTGAATACTTTAGGTATGTGGGAAGTGGTTCTTACTGCAATGGGTTTGTCTCGCTTGATAGAGATGTTGTATGCTCAGTATGCTAAATGATAACATGTTTACCTGGCTAAGTGGGTATGGAATTGGATCCTTAGGATGTGATTTTTGTCTGTTAAACACTTGGAGGTCTTATTAGAAGGACACTTAATCAATGTTCGTTCTAATAGGAATTCTTGGGGTTTCGTGGAACAAATTTTTATCTTAAGGATATAATTCGTGTGTGACTATGTGACTAAGTGCTTATGTGGAATGCATTTGGTGTTGTAATGCTGTAAAGTGTATGAGATTTTATTGGGGGCACCTTTCGATGTGTGCTAAATTGTTGTGCTTGCCTTTGATTAGGATGTCTAGGCGAGGATGAGACGACATTTCTCCTTTCACATGGGAAGAATTGAGGAAGTCATTTCTAGAGTTGTGCCAAGGTACTACATCTTTGGCACAATTTGAGGCATGGTTTACCAACCTATCGAGTTTCGCTCAGAAGTTGGTAGAGATTGAGGAGCTCCGTTGTGTGCAGTTTGAGAGTAAGTTATGTGAGGATGTTCGAGAAAGGATTGTTGGGTCCTGGTATAGGAATTATCGTGCGCTTGTGGAAGTGGCGACTTACGTAGAGGCCGCAGTATTAGTCATGGGGCAGAGTGGGGAGAAGGCCACATCGGTAACTTTTGCAGCTTAGGGTTGTGGTAGACCTAGTAGGAACCAAAGGAGAAAGGCAAGGTTATTGCCCCAACCAATAGTTACATCAACGAGATCATCTAGCCAACTGGGACTTTGGGCGATCAAGTGCTCATAGGAGGAGCAGTCATTAGGATCCTTACCGGTTCAGACTTCGAACCATTCATGTATTTGGGGACCGCCTAATTGCTATGCGTGTAATCAATCAGGTCATACTAGGCATTTTTGTAGGCAACTAGGGACTTCTTTAGGAGTTCCACAATCTAGTCGGGTTCAACCTTATCCGTCTGGGCATGGGGCAATACCAATACCAGAGCCAAGTAGGCCAGACTTCAAAGGCCTTTGGAGGGTCAAACTTTTATCCTCAGAGTGGGGAGATGCATGTTTGTTTCAAGTGTGGCCAGCTAGGTCGCGTCTGTCGCTCTTGTCCTTGACGTCAGAATTCTGGGGGTGTTCCAGGGGTTAAGAATGACCAGTCTTGGCAATCTAGTTAGAAAGGTGATAGTGGTGTTGGCGGAGGGATGGTTGTTTTGGGTACTTAGTTTTGGTTACCTTGTTTTGTGACTGAAGGATAGACGGATGTAATAATTATGTGATCATTTTGTTTTGTAACCGGTATGGTGTGGAACGTTGTAATATTATGACTTTTGTTTATGCACGTATCTATAGTGTGTTTTTTATTTTTTTGAGTTGGATATGTTGTGATTTTGAGTTTTCCCTAATGTGATGAGTTGTTATGGAATTTGGAAATATTCATATTGATGGGTATGAACTATTATGTTTTGACTTGGGAATGTAATGGCCGGAGAGATTTATTTTGATTAGGGATTGTTTGCTATGTTAAATAATTTATGTTTGGTTGAAATTGATTTAGGACAGGTGGACAATAGAGTTGGTTGTGGAAGATGGTATTTTGAGGGTCATCATGACTAGTTAGAATATTGCGAGGGTAGAGTTATACCAGTCAGTATGTTCAGTTTGGTTGATATTGGCTTATGTTAGACGTATGAGTCTTAATTTGTTGCAGTGAAGGCTTCTTAGGAGAATAAAAGGATTATGTATTGTAATGACCGGAGAAATGTTGTGATTGTTGTCAGATACATGTGAATTGGTGTGGGTAGTGAACCTATTATGGACCTTATCAATCTTCGGTGTAGTGTTGTTGTATGTGATTTACATTGGTGGGTGTATATTGTTTGCAATGGGAATTGTGGGTTTGGGCCTCTAGAAGTCCACTTTGGACTTCAGGGAGGTGTGGGAGAAGTTGTAGAATCCCATTTAGGAATGTTTGGTGTTGGAATACTGTAGTTTTGGCACTAAATGTGGAGAGTGGTTGAATAGACGACATGTTTGATTCTAATAGGTCGGTGTAGGGTAACGTGTTGTTGTTATCATACCAAGAAGTCGGTTAGATGAATCGGTGTCTTTAGTACACCTTTAAGAATTCCTTATCAGGTTATTAGAAATTGATAGTGTTGGTGTTTGGGGTAGTTAAGAGTGGTTGGCGTGGAGTGACTTGAGTTTCGTATATAGAAAATTATTCCTAATCTACTAAGGACAGTTAGTTTCGTTTTATGGTGGTTATCATAATAATATATTCACATTTCATTTTGGGTTGGCGGTATACGAGAGTGTGTTGTTGTGGTTTGTGATGTGTTTCTTGTACTAAAGGTACAGCCTCTTTGCAAGCTTTGTCCGCAGAATAGGAGTGAGGGTTGTGAACCCGAGATGTTGATCTCTTGTTTGATTAGAATTGGGAGATATGGTAGTGGTACTAGGGCGGCTCATTTCATAGGTATATTCTGAGATTGGGTGGCAATGAGGCATTAAGAGAGTTAAGGGGAAGCTTTGGAAGTAATTATAGAGTCGAATATGTGTTAGGGTGACCTTTTGGCTGGGGTTGACAAGATCCTTTGTAAGTTTGAGATTTAGTGCAAATTGCTTTCTTTGGCTTGGTTGAGTTATCCTTTCTTTATAAGAGCGTATGGACAGTTTGTTAGTATTTGAGTTGTTTAGACCCCTTCATGATTAGTTAAGTTTGGAAGTATGAATTTTGGGCTCACGAGGTGAAATTCTGAAAGGCGTTGGATTCGAGGGAAGGTGGTGAGCTGAGGTAGTGGATATCAAGGGGTTCAAGTGTGTTGTTAACGAGGAAAGTCAAGGTAGTGACCAATATCTTGGGTAGGAAATCAGCACGAGTTGTAGTGAACCTAGTCCTTTATTAGTATTCTCTTGAAATCGGGCGAGTTAATCCTTAGATTTTTTTTTAATCTTATGCATATCTTAAGATCTTTTGTTTAGAGTGTTGTTATCCGGGCATGCATTTTGATCAGTACTGTTATTCCCTACATGGAAGCGAATGTGGTAGCTTGTTTTACTAGAAAGGATATAGTAACGGGTGGTCAGTGGGTGTCATAGTTGTGGTAATGGAATGTAATTTTCAGGTGATTTTCTACTATTGTTTAACCTCTTGATGTCATGTTTGACGTGTTCTATTTATATGTCATAACAGGATTACCATTTTATTCTTGAAATGATCATGTCGTTGGTCGAGTGACGGTTGGGAGTGTTATAAATTGAAGTATTTTGTAAGGGAAATAGGGAACTAAAACTTTTTCTTGTTGGGAATTGGATTGTTTCAAAATGGCGGTGAGTATATAATAATGGTCGAGGTTGGTTTCGGGAATTGTCTTATAGGTGTTATGGTTTGGGTCATGGCATAATAATAGTGTACAATTTTTTTTGTATGGCAAATAAAACTAACAAGAATAAAAGTTCATGATAGGTTTTGGTTGTTTTCAATTCCGGAATCTCGGTGTCTGTTGCAGCAAGTTTTGTTTATACAGAGAAAGTTGTATCTTAGAATTTGTGATGGGTGCTAAGCAAGGTTTTATTCTCTTTTGTGTGTTGTTGTCTTCCTCGACGTAGTTGGGTTATTGTGGATTAGAATTTCTCTTTTTGAGAGGTTTTGCTTTGGGAATGTCTATGTCGTCGTGTGAAGGGAAAGATGAAGATTTTGGGTGAGTAGAGCATTCAGGGTGGTTTTATGAGTTGAGGTGCCTTTGGATTCAAAGTAACTGAGTGTGATATTTGTTTGGACTTCCTTGCTTGAAGTGTTATTGGTACCTTATTATATTGTTATTTGTAAACATTGTATATGTTTTAGAAGAAGTATATGGTAATATTCAGTATTGAACACTTTGTTTATCATTGTTATGAGAATGGATAACCAGATGGGTCATGGTTCTGAATTGAATTAGTTCACATTGTAATGATTTATTTAAATACTGTGTTGTTATATTGATTTTTAAATTTGGGGGACGAAATTTCTTAAAGGTGGAGGTTATGACGATTCTAGTTTATATATAACCCGTTCATTGTTTTGGACCAAGAATTCTTATTCTTGAATGGTTGTTCATATCCCTATTCATCTTATTCCTTATTGAGTTTGGTTGTTTGTGTTAGCCCTAAGGTTATTCAAATTGATTTTGATTATTGACAAACTTCTTTATTTAATTTATTATGTATACAAATTGTGCTAGAAGATGTATGATTCTAGAAGTGTTATTTTTCAATGATTTTTGGCCCTTCAAAGCATAAGATTAGCACCTGTTTGCAAAACTCTATCTATGCTTAAAACAGGTCTAAGGGTCGATACCAAGATAGCACGGGTCGACACCAAAGTGAAGATCAAAATGCCTAACTGTTCCAGCTGCAAGGGTCGACACCAAAACAGCAAGGGTCGACACCAAAATTCAGTGTGCAATCCAACAACAGAGTCGACAACAAGAATGATAAGGGTCGACACCTGGAATACCTAGAACTCAACTCAGAGAAGAAACGAAAGCAAAGGGTCGATACCCAATCTATAGAGGTTGACACCTATAAATTTGGGTTTAAAAAATTCCACCTGCCAAATCAGATCCAGACTGTTGCAGATCATTTCTTAGCCACTTTTTTAGATTTGTGTGCAGAATACGTCATATCTTCTGACCACAGAACAAATCCTCTGGCACCATATCTTCTCCAAGAAGTTGACTTATGAGGTTGAGCATTAAATAAAAAGCTTATGCATTTAATGAAATCTCTCTTTTCAAGACCTGCCTACAGTCTGCCTTCTCTCTTTTCTGATCAAACACAGCTGGAGCAAATCCTTAATGATCTTCTCCAACGGATAGGAGATTCAAATCTTCTCTCTCTCTAACAGCTAGAAGCCATCAATATTATAAATATGAAGGTCTCCTTGTTCATTTAATACACTTCTTCAATACAACAACCCTAGAGCATTCAAGAGTAATCAAGAGATTTTAATATACTCCATTTGTACTTTCATTTTCATATTTGAGTGAGTCTTAAATAACTTGAGAGCTTACACTTTCATATCCATTTTTTGTGAGAGAACATTTGTAAAAGAGGAAAGTTGCACCTCTTATTCTTATTTCTTATTTTCTGAGTGACACACTTGTAAAGTGAGGCATTTAGTTGAGTGGTTCTCAACAGATTGAAGTAAGTCCTTATAAAAATCTACAAGCTATTGTTTGGTAACGTTTACGTTTTCAGTTTATATTTATAAAAATTTTATAAACTGGTATTTGTTTATTTTTTGTTTATTTTTAGAAAAACATAAATTGCAAACGCGTTTGGTAATTGACAAAATGTTTCAAAAATTTTTAAAATATAAAAAGAGTGAGAAATAGCAAGTGGTGGCAAGTGGCGGCGAAAGACGGTGGTGGAAAGTGGTGATGGTGGGTGGTGGGTAGCTGGTGGTGGCGGGTGGGTGGGTAGGTGACGGTGGCGAGTGGTGGGTGGTAACGAGTGGGTGGTGGTGGTGGTGGTTGTGGTGGTGGTGGTGGTGGTGGCGGGTGGGTGGCGGATGGCGGGTGGTGGTGGCGGGTAGGTAGTGGGTGGTGGTGGTGGTGGGTGGGTGGGTGGGTGACGGTGGCGGGTGGTGGGTGGTGGGTGGTAGCGAGTGCGTGGTGATGGCAGGTGGGTGGCGGATGGTGGTGGGTGGTGGCGGATGGGTGGTGATGGTGGGTGGGTGGGTGATAGTGGCGAGTGATGGGTGGTAGCAAGTGGGTGGTGGTGGTAGTAGTGGCGGCGGATGGTGGTAGCAGGTGCCGGGTGGTGGTGGGTGGTGGCGAGTGGTGGTGGTGATGATGGTGGTGGTGGGTGGGTGGGTGGGTGACGGTGGCGGGTGGTAGGTGGTAGGTGGTAGCGAGTGGGTGGTGGTGGTAGTAGTGGTGGGTGGTGGCAGGTGGGTGGTGAGTGGTGGCGGCAAGTAGGTGGCGGGTGGTGGTAGCGAGCGGTGGATGGTAGTGGCCGGTGGTGGGTGATGGCGGGTGGATAGCAGGTGGGTGGTGGTGGTGGCGAGGGGTGGATGGTGGTGGTGAGTGGGTGGTGGGTGGTAGGTGGTGGTGGCAGGTGGGTGGTGAGTGGTGGTAGCAGGTGGTGGTGGGGGGTGGGTGGTGGCGGGTGGTGGCGGAAGACGGTGGTGGAAAATTGTAGCGGGTGGTGGCTAGTGTTGGGTGGTAAAAAAAAAAAAAAAAACTGAAAACTCAAAATGAAAACACATTTTTTGTGTTTTCATTTTTTGGCCAAATTTATAAACTGAGACCACTGATTTATAAATCAAAAATTTTATCAAACAAGTTTTTATTTGAGTTTTTAAAATTTTTGTAAATATAAACAGAAAACAGAAAACGTAAGTGTTACCAAACGACACCTTAAGTAAAGCTTGGTGGTGCATCTATTCATAGTGAAGAAATTTTCAAGAAGGTGTCTTGAGGAATGGACGAGGGCTGGTGAGCCGAACCACTATAAATCCTTGTGTCAAGCTCTTCTTTCCTTTCCTTTTATTTTTCTGTGCATTAATTTATTGTCATCTGCCTTTAAACACTTAGTCTTTGCAAATTTATTTTTGGACCAAATTTTTAATTACCCAATTCACCCCCCCTCCCCTCTTGGATTTCCTTCCTAAATAACAATTGGTATCAGTGCCTCATCTCTACTATTGTGACTTAACGGTCTTAGAGTGATCTATGGCAACCCCTAGCTCCTCTCTTCCTAAAGGTCAAGCCTCAAATAGATCACCGTTCTTCAATGGCACAAATTTCAACTATTGGAAAACCCGCATGACTAAGCATATTCAATCTACCGACTATGAGGTTTGGAAAATCATATGTGATGGTCCTAAAGTCCCCACCAAAACCATAGATGGTTTGTTCGTCCCCAAACTTGAAAGTGAGTGGACTAGTGCTGATTATAAAGATATTCAATCCAATGCCAAAACTGTTAACATGTTATATTGTGCACTTGATACTACTGAGTTGAACAGAATATGCACTTATACAACTGTGAAAGAAATTTAGGATAAACTTGTTGTAACTCATGAGGGAACTACTCAAGTCAAAGAGTCTAGAGTAAGTTTGTTTGCTCACAATTATGAGCTCTTCAAGATAAAACCCAATGAGAACATATCCCAAATGTTCACTCGCTTTACAGACATTATAAACAGTCTTAAATCTCTTGGGAATACTTATACTAATGTAGAGATTGTCAGAAAAGTTCTCCAATCATTGCCAAAAAGTTGGGAGAACAAAGTTATTGCAGTGATAAAAACAAGAGACTTGTCAACATTGAGTCTTGATGAGCTAATGGGATCTTTCCTAACCCATGAGATCATCATGTAAGGGGGAAAGGAAAAAAAAAGATGCTTCAAAGGAAGATGAAGAAATGGCTTTCATTACCAAAAGATTCAAAAGGTCTGTGAAGAAGAAACAAGGTGTAAGAAAGTTCTTCAGAAAAGACTTCAACAAAGATCTTCAAAAAGGAGAAAGTCATAAAAAATCTGAAGTTACTTGCTATGAATATAACAAGCCGGGACACTACAAATTGGAATGTCCAGAGCTCAAAAAACAATTCAAGAAAGATAAGAAGAAGACCATGATTGCATCATGGGGAGAAGATAGTGATGACAGCGACTCGGAGACGGATCTTTGCAAAAATGAAGTCGCAAATCTATGCTTGACGGTACTTGAAGATGAGGTAAATGATGACTCCTTTACCTTTGATGAATTACAAACTGCTTTTGATGAATTACACGCTGAATTTAAAAAATTAAGTATAAAAAGTAGTTGTCAAAATAAAATGATCTCAAGTTTATCTCAAGAAAAGGAATCCTTGACTTCTAAGATCAATACTTTGGAAAATGAAGTCTTGACGATGGAAAAGGAGAAAGAATTTTCAAAGGAAAAAGAATTCTTCATTTTTGAAAAGAAAGTAGATGATTTGCAAAAGGAAAATGAAATTTTGAAAAAGAAGAAAATTATCTTAAATGAAAACATAGAAGATTTAAAAAAATGACATAATTTACTCAAGGTAGAGATACCTTAGATAAAATTCTCAAAAGTCAAAATCAAACATTTGGAAAAATGGGAATTGGCTATAAACCTTTTTCAAAAAATTCCAAAAAGACTTTTGTTCATCCATCATCCAACCATTCTCATCTCACATGCCGTTATTGTGGAAGAAAATGTCACATCTCTCATTCATGTCCTGCTAAGAGAAACTCATTTGATAGAATGAAAAAGAAATGGGTTCCCAAAAACACTTCAACTCCTAACTCTCATGGACCCAAGAAAGAATGGGTATCAAAAGGTCAACAAAAATCTGATTTTTGCAGGTGTGCTTTAGGTCAAAATCTAGCAACAACTGGTGGTACCTTGATAGTGCATACTCAAGGCACATGACCGGGGATAAAGCAATGCTCTCAACCCTTAAATCCAAAGAAGGAGGTCATGTGACCTTCAGAGACAATAGTAAGGGAAAAATCATCGGCAAAGGTAGTATTGGTAAAACTTCTTCACCCATCATTGAAAATGTATTCCTTGTTGAAGGATTGAAACATGACTTGCTTAGTATTAGTCAAATGTGTGATAAAGACAATCATGTCACTTTTGAAAAATCCCACTGCACCATTAAAAATTCTGCTGATAACAAAGTGGTTTTTGTTGGTCATAGGCATGAAAATGTGTCTATATTTGATTTGCACAATTTATCTCCTAAGCATGATGTTAAGTGCTTATCTGCTATAAATGAATCCAGATGGCTATGGCATAGAAGGCTAGGACATGCTCATATAGATTTGCTTTCAAAACTCTCAAAACTTGATTTGGTTATAGGTTTACCAAAAATTAATTTTGAAAAAGATAGACTTTGTGATGTTTGTCAACAAGGAACACAAACAATAGTTTCTTTCAAATCTAAAAATATTATTTCCACTTCTAGACCTCTTCAATTGTTGTACATTGACTTGTCCAAACCTTCTAGAACTTTAAGTCTTAGTGGTAAATCTTATTGTCTTGTTTGTGTGGATGACTATACTAGATTCACTTGTGTGATTTTCTTGGCACGCAAAAGTGATACTTTTTCTACATTTACAGCTCTTTATAAACGTATTCAAAACATGATTAGTCTTACTATTTGTAGAATTAGAAGTGATCATGGTAAAGAATTTGATAATGATGAGTTTATTTTATTTTGTAATGAGCATGTTATTGATAATAATTTTTCTGCTCCTCAAACTCCTCAACAAAATGGTGTGGTAGAAAGAAAAAATAGAGTTCTTGAGGAAATGGCTCAGACTATGCTTTATGAAAATAATTTGCCAAGATATTTTTGGGCAGAAGTTATCAATACAACTTGTTATATTATTAATCGTGCTATGATTAGACCCATACTTAAGAAAACGCCATATGAATTATGGAAAGGTAGAAAACCCAATATTGGTCATTTTCGTGCATTTGGTTGTAAATGTTTTGTACTTAATAATAATAAAGATAATCATGGCAAGTTTGATGCAAAATCTTATGAAGCAGTGTTTCTTCGCTATGCAATTTCTAGTAAAGCTTATTGTGTCTTTAATAAAAGAACATTACTTGTTGAAGAATCTATACATGTTGCTTTTGATGAATCTAACTTTTTTGCTTCCAAGAATATCGTTAGTGATGATGTTGCAAATTCTAATCCAAGCATTAAAGGTATTTACTTATTGGAAAATGATGAACTTTATTCTTCAGAACCCAATGTTGAAATCTCTATGGAAGATCTTCAAAAAGATTATACCTATCCAACAAAGGAAAATGATCAACCCAAAGAATGGAAGTATGGTTATGGACATCCCAAAGACCTCACTATAGGAGACGCCACACAAGGAGTAAGAACTTGTTCTTCTATTCATAATTTCTATGGCAATTTAGCTTTTGTTTCTCAAATTGAGCCAAAAACCTTTTTCTGAAGCTGAACACGATGAAAACTGAATTTTTGCTATTCAAGAAGAGTTAAATCAGTTTGAAAGAAATGAAGTTTGGTTTTTGACTCTTCGTCCTATGGATCATTCCGTTATTGGAACTAAATGAGTTTTTCGAAACAAAATGGATGAATCTGGGGTTGTTATCTGAAACAAAGCTAGACTTGTAGCCCAAGGTTATAACCAAGAAGAAGGCATTGATTTTGATGAAACATTTGCACCCGTTGCACACCTTGAAGCCATTCGTATGTTTCTTGCATTTGCTTGTTTTAGAAATTTTAAACTTTACCAAATGGATGTGAAAAGTGCCTTTTCAAATGGGTATATTTCGGAGGAAGTGTATGTTGAACAATCTCCCAGCTTTGAAAACCACAAACACCCAGACCACGTCTATAAACTTTCAAAAGCCTTATATGGTTTGAAACAAGCCCCTAGAGCTTGGTATGAACGCTTGAGCAATTTTCTTATTGAAAAAGGTTTTTCATGTGGGAAAATTGATACAACTCTTTTCGTAAAAATCAAAAATGAAGATATGCTTATTGTTCAAATTTATGTTGATGATATCTTATTCGGAGTTACTAATGAATCTTTGTGCGAGGAATTTGCTAAAGATATGTAGGGCAAATTTGAAATGAGTATGATGGGAGAATTGACATACTTTTTTGGATTGCAAATAAACCAAACCCAAGATGGCATTCATCTATCTCAAGACAAATATATCAAAGATCTCCTCAAAAGGTTTGAAATGGATTTGTCCAAATCTGCAGCAACTCCCATGAGCACATCGATTAAAATTGACAACGATGAGCAAGGTAAACTGGTAGAAGAAAAGAAATATCGAGATATGATTGGTTCATTACTCTATCTAACAGCTAGTAGACCCAATATCATGTTTAGTGTTTGTATGTGTGCTCGTTTTCAATCATCTCCAAAAGCATCACACATCACCGCAGTAAAACGTATTTTCAGATATCTCGTTGGCACTTCACTTTTGGGGCTTTGGTACCCTAAAACAAATGTTTTTGATCTTTATGGTTATTTGGATGCCAACTTTGTAAGATGTAGACTTGACTATAAAAGCACTAGTGGTACTTGTTATTTTCTTGGGAATTCACTCACATCTTGGTTTTGTAAAAAACAAAATTATGTGGCTTTATCTACAGCTGAAGAGGAATATATTGTCACCGCTAGTTGTTGTGCTCAAATGCTTTGAATAAAACAACAACTTCTTGATTTTGGACTTCACTTTGATCACATACCTATTAAAAGTGATAACACTGGTGCCATTAATCTTTCAAAAAATCCCATACAACACTCACGCACCAAACACATTGAAATAAGGCACCACTTTCTATGAGATCATGTACTAAAAGGTGACATTGAACTCGAATTTGTGCCTACAAGTCAATAATTGGCCGATATCATTACAAAGCCTCTCAATGAGGAACATTTCTACTTTATACGAACTGAGCTTGGTATGTTAAATGTTCCCATGTGATGTTAAACTATGTGTTATTATGCTTCTTTGAGAAATTTGATGAGAAAAACACTAGCTTTTTACCTTCCGGGACGCTTAAGGGTCGACCCCCTACTCTATAAGGTCGACACCTAGTTAAACCAAGCTTGTGCCTTTTGTTGCTTAGGGTCGACACCTCTCTTCGAAGGTGTCGACACCTGATGAATCTGAGGTCACTACTTTTTAGTGTCGACCCCTTTTTTCCTAAGGGACGACACCTGCCTTTTGAGTCAGGTTTTTGATGTGCAGTCTTTTCAAATTCGAAGGGTCAACACCTCTCTTCCCAAGGGTCAACACCTTCTCAAGAGTATTAATATACCACACGACCCTTCCTTCTCTCTTGCGACATCTATTAAATCCCTAGCCCTAGCCCCTTTTCCTATTCCGACATCTCTGTCTGACAATTCTCATTCTGATCTTCTCCCATCCTCCTCGCAACGTCTCCTTCTTCATCTCCATGGATTCTTAAGCCCCTCCTTCTATTGCAACACGAAAGTGACCACAAACCTCCTCCACTTCCACTGTCGTTGCTACTTTTCCTCATGTTCTTCGATTCAAGAACCCAGAGTGCCGATTTGCCTTCAACAAGGACTTCAATCTTCGATCTCGCATTTTTTGAAAAACATTCTATTCCCGTAAAAGCCTGGTTCGATAACCAAAAGTGGTCATCTCTTTTGAAACTCGGCTGTGATATTTACCCCACACTCATCAAAGAGTTTTTTGCAAATCTATCTTATGATGAGGACATTTCTTCTCATACCCATGACTGTTTTGTAAAGGGGGTCCCTTTTACCCTTACATCATCTATCAGTAACTCCATTTTGAAAATTTCAAATGATGGACACAGGATCAATCCATCTGTAACTCTTAAACCACCCCAATACTCTCATCTCACTGGTCTCCGTCTCCTCACAAACAACCCTGATTTAAATCACCTAGTCATAGTTTCTGGGAAAGATCTCTCCTTAGAACTGAGACTGTTACATGACATCATCACTCACAATATCATTCCATATTCTGGCCGCTTTGATGCTGTCACATACGGCCACACTTTTCTCATTTGGGCCTTATCCACTAGTTTCCCTACTGATTTTTGTTTTTTGGTCATCCAATGTATCAAAAATGCCCACAAACAAAATAATCGAACCCTTTCCTATGGAATGATTTTCACTAAAATTTTCAAGCATGTCAAAATTGATCTGAAGGGTGAAGAAAAAGTCCCTCGTGACCCCTCGTGTTATGGGGCTGAAACTCTTAGAAACATTGGATATTCACTTGCCAACCGCATTTGGACCAAGGCCAAGAAAACTGTGTCTTCCCCTGGTCTCTTTACCCCTGGATCTTCTCTTCCCAGTCCTGCAATTCCTTTCTCCACCCCTGGTCCTTCTTCTCCACCACCCTCTTCTAACCTATCCTCTCTCTCTCAAAAAATCGAGCATCTTGACTTTGTGGTTCAGGGTCCCCTGGTGGATGGGATTGCTTCCATCAATTCTAGGCTTAACAATCTAAACCTAGATTCCCAATCTATTCCTACCTCTGACATTCCCTTATCCTCTCACACTGTCTCTGATTTATCATCCCTTGCCTTGGAAGAAAAGATAGATGAGTTGAGCGCCTAGGTTCTCCAACTTGTCTCTCCGCAGACTGAAATGCAGAAAGACATTGATCGAATGAAGTTGCAACAAGCTCAAGTCATTGCAGCTGCTAAAGAGAGTGTCGAAAGAATGGTGACTGCCATCTACAGGATCAAGGACTCCAACAAAGAATTTCGGAAAATATTCCAACAACGCTAGGACGATGATTTGGGGAAACAAATCAGGAAATTTATGTTGTGGTTTGCCCAAGGCTAGCGCGAATTTGCTCTTCACTAGTTGTGGTCTCTTACACCTTTTCGCTAGATGCTACCCCTCTTTTTGATAATGACAAAGGGGGAGAAAGTTGTAGTTGCTATAGTTATTTTACTTTGTTGTCTTACTTGTACTTGAGATGTGGATGCTTACTTTAGATGTGGATGCTTAGGAACAATTATCTTTTGGACACACAAACATTTGAGAAACACTTATTTGTTGAGAAACTAAAGTTCTTGATATTTTGGAAACAAAAATATATTATGATATGCAAACATTCTGTTATTAATTGTGATTGGTTATGAATGCTTGTGATGTGTTGTGAATATCCATACTTGAAGCATTATGGAATTTGTTTTTAAATGCTTGTGATTTCATTCAATGAAAATAAATTGAAGAAATTGATTTCACTAATGATTGTTTCAGTGCATATTGTTAGCGGGTGCTTGATCTATATCAAGTTGTCTTATTATCTTGACATATATCATTATTTTTGCTTTGGTCTTGAAGACCTTTTTAGAGGGGGAGTTTTTGATTTTTTTTTTTTTCAAAACTTTTATTCACAAAACTCCTTGAAAAACACTTCTTAATGCCTTCCTTTTGAAGCTCACACTTTGAAAATTTTAAATATTTGTCATCATCAAAAAGGAGGAGATTGTTAGCCCCAAGGTTATTCAAATTGATTTCGATTATTGACAAATTTCTTTATTTAATTTATTATTAAAAGTTTTCAAAATAATAGTATACAAATTGTGCTAGAAGATGTATGATTCTAGAAGTGTTATTTTTCAATGATTTTTGGCCCTTCAAAGCATAAGAATAGCACATGTTTGCAAAACTCTATCCATGCTTAAAACAGGCCTAAGGGTTGACACCAAGATAGCAAAGGTCGATACTAGAGTGAAGATCAAAATGCCTAAGTGTTCCAGCTGCAAGGGTCAACACCAAAACAGCAAGGGTCGACACCAAGAATGATAAGGGTAGACACATGGAATACCTGGAACTTAACTCAGAGAAAAATTCCACCTGCCAAATCAGATCTAGACTATTGCAGATCATTTCTCAGCCACTTTTTCAGATTTGTGTGCAGAATACGTCATATATTCTGACTACAGAACAGATCCTCTGGCACCATATCTTCTCCAAGAAGTTGACTTATGAGGTTAAGCATTAAATAAAAAGCTTATACATTTAATGAAACCTCTCTTTCCAAGACCTACCTACAGTCTGCCTTGTTTCTTTTCTGATCAAACACAGCTAGAGCAAATTCTTAATGATCTTCTCCAACGGATAAGAGATTCAAATCTTCTCTCTCTCTAACAGCTAGAAGCCATCAATATTATAAATATAGAGGTCTCCTTGTTCATTTAATACACTTCTTCAATACAACAAGCCTAGAGCATTCAAGAGCAATCAAGAACTTTTAATATACTCCATTTGTACTTTCATTTTCATATCTGAGCGAGTCTTAAATTACTTGAGAGCTTACACTTTCATATCCATTTTTTGTAAGAGAACATTTGTAAAAGAGGAAAGTTGTACCTCTTATTCTTATTCCATATTTTCTAAGTGACACACTTGTAAAGTGAGGCATTTAGTTGAGTGGTTCTCAACAGATTGAAGTAAGTCCTTGTAAAATTCCACAAGCTAGGTGAAGCTTGGTGGTGCATCTATTTATAGTAAAGAAATTCTCAAGAAGGTGTCTTGAGGAATGGGCGTAGGCCGGTGAGTCGAACCATTATAAATCCTTTTGTCAAGCTCTTCTTTCCTTTCCTTTTATTTTTTGTGTATTCATTTATTGCCATCTTCCTTTAAACACTTAGTCTTTGAAAATTTATTTTCGGACCAAATTTTTAATTACCCAATTCATGCCCCTCTTGGGTTGCTTGCTAAATAACAGTTTGGTTGTTGTAGTTGCATTTAGAACAGGTTAGTAGTTTGTTTATCAATAAAAATGCTGCCCAGATTTTGGCTTGTTCACTCGAGCAAACTTTCTTGTGCTCAAGCGAACTTTAGGAGCTTCTACTACTTTTTAGATCTGCAAAATTACTAGGAGTATGGCATTCTTGCGCTCAAGTAATATTTCTTGTGCTCAAGCGGTCTTCGCTGGAGCGGTCCTTTTTGTGCTCGAGCGGCCTTTTGAAACTCTCAGTACTTTTGCAGGTTTGCAAAAGTACTAGGAGGGTGGTATTCTTCACTCAAAACGGTACTTTGTTCACTAGAGCAGTCTCTCTTTTTGTGTTTGGTCACTTGAGTGATGTTTTTGTTGCTCGAGCAGTCTGCCCATATATCAATCCGTACAAGTCATTTTTTAGATCACCTTTTCATTTCTCTCTCTCTCTCTCTCTCTAAATATTTCAAAAACCTAGATCTACTCTCTCTCTCTCTCTGAAACTTGTCTTTGAACCTTAAATACACCATCATCCGTCGATTTCTCTACTATTGTCCTTTGGAGAAAAAGGTAGAGCGCACCAAGAGCTTCATTTTAATCTAAAAAGTCTGTGTTTTTGTCAACATTGAGTTTTGGGCTTTTGGGCTTTCTCTTCTTCCGAAGTTGAGGTAGGGATTTTCTTAACAGTGTGCATGTTGTTTAGCTTCGTTATATGTTATTTTGTTAGTTATGGGTTTTAAAAAAAAAAAAAAGGATTTGGATATATATATATATTTATTAATGCACAAATTTGGGAAAAATACTTGTTTTCATTTATGGTTTGGGATTGGTAACTTCGTGGTTGTTGTGTTATGTATTTTTGAAGAAAAGATTTGGTTGTAATGGATTTTCAAATGTTAATAAAAAAAACTAGGGTTTTGGGTGCTTTTATGGGAAAAGGATGGAGTTAGAATGGTTGTGGGATTTTGGTCGAAATGAGGATCGGTTGAGAAAAGTTTTGGAATTATTAGAAAATACCGAGTATTATTTACTCTTTTGAAATGGTTTTTTTTATTGGAAACTATATAAATGGTTGTGAGAAAATTGTGTATTTTCGATGGAGATTCACAAAACTCGTGAGGAGTGTGAATGTTGTTTTGGAAATCATGAGATTTTGTATAAATCATTGGGATTCTGATTTCGTTATGATTTTGGAATATAATCATTGTTGTTGTCTTTTAATTAGAGATAATTGTTGTTGGCAACTCGTGGAGAATTGTATTTATTGTTGTAGAAACTGCATGTGGATTAAGGAATGGAAACATTTTCAAATCATACATTGCATTATGCATATCATGGATTTGTAATTGGAGATATCAATGTTTTAGGAAATGTATTATTGTTTGGAGATGCATGTATTGTATTATAGAAAGGGTAAATAAAATAGTGAAACCATGAGGGGGTGTTAAAGAAAAATTAAGTTGGCCTGTGTGTCCTTGGTGTAAGACTTGAAACCCACGTGGTAGGTACCGAGCCTTCCGGTTAATAGTATAGTGCCTTGTATAGTTACTATTATGAACACTAGCCGTGGGGATTTTTTTATTATATTTACCACTTGTATGTTTTGTAAGGATATTGTTGATTTGGAAAGATCTTTTGGAAATCTCGAATTACATTATTTGCAAGAGGGAAAAATGCATGTTTTATCATGACATTTCATGTGCATATCTTATGACATTGTTAAGTTTCATACATGTCATTAAATTTATTTCTACTGGGCTTTTTGCTCACCCTACGAGGGAAACCACTTTCAGGTGAACCGGTGTGCCTCTGCCAAGGTGATGACTTAGGAGGATTTTGGAGCTTGAGGCTCGTATGCATTGTTTTCTTTGGTTATTTGTTTGTAATTTAAGCCACGGGCTTCTTTGTATTGAGTAGTGAATCATTTGTTATAACCGGGTAAGGCCCTGGAAACTTGTAGCCTTTAAAGGCATTAGACATTAATAGTTTAATTTTATTCATTCTAATAAAAATTCATGCTGTAGGATTAAAAGAATGTACTGAGGCATGTGTTAGAATGATGTTATATAATCATATTGTTGTTGTGTTCGCTTGTTAGCAATATTATAATGAAGTATAATGTCTATTTATTTTGGGGTGCTACATGGTGAATTTGGTTAGAGAGTGCAGTTGTGGCTATTATGTTGGCATGTGTGTCGTTGGTGATAGTCCAGAAACCTACACGGTTAGATACTGATCCTTTCGGTTAGTACCGGTAAAATGGTTTTGGTAGTACTTGTATAGCCCACTGGCAGACACGTACCTAAAGATTCTTAGTGCTTTGTATCCACTGTCTTGTTTTCTGATATAAAAGGACATTTTTTCATACATTGATATATAATCATAGCATTGCATTGTTTTGAGATGGAAATATAAAATGTTTGACAAATGGCATGTATATACATTCACCTTATGACTTTGTTAAGATTTATACATTGTGTTAAAATATTTCTACTGAGTTTTACCTCACCCTATGTGGAAAACAACTTTCAGGTGATGATGATATGCCTCCACCAAAAACATAGTTTGGGAGAACTTATAGCCAAGAGTTTCTTTTCCTTTAATTTGATGTAATTATTTTTGTACAAGCCTTGGGATTTAACTGTACTGAGTTGAACTCATTTGTTATATCCTAATATTGACTTGGAAAGATGTAGCCATTGGGGCATGAACTTACATAATTCTCCTTTTATTTCAATTCATGTACATATGTCATATGCTATAGATTTAGGATTTAGGATTTATGAATGTATACACATATGTCATCTTTTGTATGATCAATGAGTATAAATGGAATGTTAAATATAATGTTAATGATTAATTCTACCGAATATTAATGTGGGTTGTTATTATTTCGGGGTGTCCCAGTAAGAGTTATTCAGATTGTTGCATAAAAAATTACAAATTCAAATCATAATTAGTGTCTTCAAAGGAAATCAGACAGAAAATCTCTATTACCTTAAAAATTTCAGTTCTCAAAAGGGTTTTGATTAATTATCATATATATAGTGTTTTTCCTTTCATTAGGTGGCACATTCTAAATTCTAAATTTTAAATTTTTATTTAAAAATTATTCAAGAAACATCAATATGTGCCTTAAATATACACAATCATTTTCAATGAATCATTATTGTTTAAAACAATACTCCACACTATTTATCATTTGACATTTGTTAATTTATCTTCTAAAAACTTAACCAAAAAAGTATTGAGTTCTATAATTTTAATTAATCAATATCAAATTGGACGCTTCATGTGTATGTAAATCATTTCTAGAAATATGATGTCTGACATAAAATCATAATGGAGTTAACTTTAATCAATGTAATGGTATTTTATATTATGCTATGTGTTATAAAAGAATAATTTTAATTTTAATTTTAATTTTAATTTTAATTTTAATAATCTTAGTCGTTCTATAACAGTGTTAGTTGGATACTTATATATAATAAACTTAGTTAAATTATTTGCTTATTTTGATCATTGTAGTTCTATTATGTTACAAAAATGTAATTATCATATGGTGATTTTATATGATGTATATTAAATTATAAAATAATAAAATAAACACTCATTTTGATATTAAATTAGAAAGAAAATCAGTAATATAAAATTAAAAATCATTCTAATTAATTATTTTTATTTTTATTTTTATTTTTATTTGGAAAATAAAAATATGTATAAATAGAATTACACAAAATTTATTTCAAAGATTAAATATAAATATATTGTGATTAGATTAAAAAGAAAATACATAAATTAATAATGTAGAGTATTCATTTTTTTCTTTAATATTTTTTTTGAATTATTCATACATATTGTATATAGGTATATAAAATTTAAATTAAATATAAATGTTTTGTAATGAATAATTTCATGTTAAATAAAAAATTAAATATAAATTAATATTAAGATATCAATAAGATAGATAAAAAATATAAAAGAAAATTAATTTGATCCGTGTGATATACATAATTAAGCACATTGTGTCTTATTTATTTATTTATTGATTTATTTTTATATTAGAACAATTTTTTTTTCAAATATCATAATAATTAAATTAAAATGTCAACTATATAAAATATATGAAAATTAAGTATTTTTCAAATAGAGTCCATATAAAATTAGTTATTGTAATTGAAATTGAATTTATGTATGACTTTACATGTAAATGAAAAAGACATGCTGATGTGGCTTTTTTAGAAAAAAAAATAAGCTTAAAATAAGCCACCTAAATAAAAGAAAAATATTCAGTGTGTTTGATTTGAGTTTTTTGAATTAACTTTTTTGAAAATTGACTTTTTTTATTTTCGTTTTTTTTTTGTTTTCAGTGAATATTTTTTAAATTTAAACATTTTTTTTACTTTTTTAGATATACCTTACTTAGATGTATCTAAAAAGTAAAAAATTTGTGAAAAAATATTTGAAAAAATTAATAAATACATAAAGATACAAAAAATGTATTGAATTCTTGTATTTTTTTTTTTTTGTATTTTTGATATTTGGAGAATTTTTAAAAGATTTTTTTTACAATTTTTTTACTTTTTAGGTATATTTATGTTAGGTGTGCCTAAAAACTAAAAAAAATTTCTAAATTTTTAAAAAATTCAGTAAAAATAAAAAATACAAAAAATAAAAAAATAGAATTTTATTTTTTGAAAAGTGAAAACATGAAACGTATTACTTTTAATAATATATATGATGGTAAGTTCGGTCAATAAGATCCTGATATGTGTCCAGATATTTATTCCAAGGGTCGCTTCACAGGCCAAGGTGGGCCAACCTGCTTAAGACCAATTTGTGTGCACCCACTGATAACGAGCTATTTCATAGAGCCCATTGGATCTGATCTTCAGCCGAGTCATTAAAAAGCCCACTTCACATGCCCGAGATAGTAGTTACAACTTTTGTAGTCTTGTATTGTAGGTCCAAAAAAATTACTCTCTATCTTAAAATATTAATCATTTATTTTATTTTTTATTATCTCAAAATATTAATTTCTTTTTAAAAATTAAGAACTAAAATAACATGAATTTTCTATTTTGTCCTTTTAAATTCATTAACAACACAAAAAATACAATTATGACAATTGATATTCCAAAAAAAATTTACTATCAAAAGATAATTTTAGAAAATTAATATTTTTAAAGTACAATAATTGTACTACCAAAAAGTTAGATTACTCAAAAGAGACTATAATTTTGGGGCAGAGGGAGTAAAAAATTTAGGATAAATTACACTGACACCCCCTGAGGTTTCTATTTAATACAGATTACTCCCTCACGTTTGAAAAATTACACTTACCCCCCTGTTAGATTAAAATGACACATTTGCCCTTTAGTCTTTGTACATATAAAATAATATTTTGTTCATGTTATCTTAAGAAAAGTAACAATCATCTTCTTTAGTTTAACTCACAAAAAAAAATAAAATTTTTTATTTTTCATATTTTTTATTTTTATTGAATTTTTTTAATATTTTAAGAATTTTTTTTTAATTTTTTAAAATGCACCTAATCTAGATATACTTAAGAAGTATAATATTTTGTAATTTTTTTTAAAAATTTACCATATATAAAAAAATATAAAAAAAATCTGTAATACTGTAATAAATGTAAATGACGGTATTTGGTAATACTGTAATAAATGTGAGTGAATAGACGAGAAAGAAAAATGATGGTGAAACAAAAATAAAGAATTCTATTCATATATAAAAATTTATACAAAAAATATCATAAAAATATTGTGATAGTGATATTGTTGTAAATATAAATCATATTTATGGGTGTTTTGTTTTTAAGTAAAAGGTCGCCATTAAGTTATATCATTGTGTTTAAAAAATTTATATAAAATTTATGTTTGTATTTCATCACTCAATAAGAATATATTCAAACAGAATTTAATGATGAAAAGTTTTAGAATGTAGTCACGATGATAAGAAGAAGAAATGGTAAGAAAAATGATAAAATAGTCATTTAGAAAATTTTAGGGTATCACATCAGTAATACAGGGGACAATTTGTAATGAGATTACAAACCTCAAGGAGGAGAATGTAATTTTTCAAATGTGAGAGGGTGATCTGTATTAAATAGAAACCTCAAGAGATGTCAATGTAATTTATCCAAAAATTTAAAAAACGAAAAATGTTGAAATGAGTAAACTAGACTAGATGACATCCAGTCATATGATTGAGGGGTTGTTTGGTTTTTGAGTTGGGCTAAAAAATCACAAAAGGACAAAAAAAAAGTCAAAAAATACAAAAAGCAAAAAATCACAAAAGGACAAAAAAAAAATCCACCATTCCAAAGCTAAAAATCCAAAAAAGCCAATCAAAAATACTAAACGAACAAAAAAGTCTCAGGCTAAAAAAAGTCAAAAAGGCCAAAAAGCCAGCTAAGAAAGTTATTGCCAAACGAAGACTAAATAGTTCGGTTGTAATTCTGGTTCTGAAATGAATTGATTTGAACGGTTCAATATAGGTATAGTTCTTTTTTGAACTAATGTAGGTATAGTTTGAGATTATATAAGGTTATGTAACTCGAGGGGTTGTGGCAACTTGGTAAGACTTTGAGGCATCAATCTTGAAATCTCAGGTTCCATTCTCTCTAGGGCCAGTTATTCGGGAGACAACATATACGGTTAGTAGGACAAACCTTGCAGGCTTAGGCGAACCATAGCCAGTGTTAGGAGTGTGAGTTCGAATCATCATTTTTGTGTGAGTTCGCAACTTACCGCTATATAGTTGAGTAGTCCTATTATATAACACCACCTAAGGGTGACCTTTGGGATCTCGACTCCTTAGAATCTATCCCCAGAGGTCATCTCTATGTAGTTAGGACTTTTTATATAGGGTTATATTAATGACAATTTTATGGACATTTGATAAAATGAAAAAATTTATCAAAATAATTAGAATTTTAATGCACTTTACATATTTTCATACATGCTTTACTCGTATATATGAAGTCAAATGACTACCCATTAAACCGTCATTAGAATTTTTTATATATGCGTGTCTGTGTGAACCTTTCAATTGAGTGGTTAATTGTTGTAGGTGTTTCATTGTATTTTGCGTTGGAATTAATAACTTCATACTTATTTCTATCATATTGAATAGCTAAAATTGATAATTCTTTGAGATTGAGATTTCAAAATCAATTAATTTGAATTAAGCTTAGTTCGATGCGATTCCATTGCTTCCTGTTGTTAGGTTTTTTGTAATTGGCAATTTTGTTGGACAAAACTTTTTTTAGTTGTATTTTTATTTGCTCTATTGTATTTGTGGATTATGAGAGTTTAGATGTGAATCCAACTCGAGTTGTGCCTGTGCGGAGAGTTTGTGCTAATATTTCGTATCTTAATTTGAGTATTCTTGTTTGCTACTTCGTTGACTAAGCACGAGTTGTCTTTCGTACACTCAAGCGGCAAAATGGTTCATCTAGTATCTCTACCTGCATTCTAAACTTCTGGGAGATAACTTTTACCGCATGAGCGGTAGATTTTGCGCTCGAGCGGTTGCCTTATATGGAAGCACTGCGGCTCAACCAGTCTTCATGACTCTATTTAATATAAAGTGTGCCGTTTGCTCATTTTAGGGTTGAGCCCATCTAAACTCTCTGAGAGAAGTAAAATACAAATGTTCTATATTGGAGGGTGTTTGTATGAATTTCCTTTATGCATAAAAGGTTATTGATTGATCCATGAATTGCATATCAACAAACATTAAGGGTTGTTTTTGTTTTTCATTCACAAAAAAAGAGATGTGTTTATTGGTGGATTCTAAGAAACTTGGGTCTAAAGTTTTGGTAGATTTCAGAGTGGCTCATCATCATGAATTTGACATCAGCATTGTAGATTCAACATTGGGCGAAGCAATTGCGAGATAAAGACAGTGGTGGAAGAGGCACATCAGGTTTGGTTTAATTCGGATATGGATTCGCTAGGTAATTGAAAGTTTTTGTTTGTAATTCATTTGTCTTCTTAGTAGATTGTTTTGTAACTTTGACTTGTAATTTTTTTCATCACAATTGGAAGTGTTCTAATTGTGATTTTTTTCACGTGTTAAATCGTTGTACCAATTTATTATTGATTATTTGATTAAGATTGCTATCTTTTTGTTTAAAATAAAATTATAATCACAAATTAATATATTCGAGAGTTTTTATTTTATTTTAAATTTCACCTGTATTTGAAAGCGAGTTACACAGTTTAAAATGACAAAGGGAAGCGATTTGGGTCCAGTGAAGTAGGAAAAATAAGATTCTGCCTTCAAAATTATTTATTTAGGCTTCACATGTAAAGAACATGCACACGAATTCTTCAGTAATATTTGCTCAATACTTGTACTTGCAAAATGTGAATGTGTAGCCTAAAATTTTGGGGATCACACCCAAAATATATTAATTTTCTGCACATAAGAGCATCTTAAATGTTTATAGCAGTTTAAAATTACACTCACCTCCTATGAGATTTGAACAATAATAATAATAATAACTTTCATAAGTTTAGTAATAATTATAATGAGCTTCTTGAAAATTTTAATTCATATAACATTTGATCATATTTTCATCAAAAATTCGTTAGTCGTATGAATAAAAAATAATATTCTCATCTCTTTTATATTGAAATATATATTTTACCTCGTATATCTTTGTGTCTTTATATCATTTATATTAGTTTTGATTTTTTTTAACTTTATTAAGAGAAAAGTCAATATAATTATGTCAAAATTATAAAAAATTTATATTTTTTTTCAAATATAAGGGAGGTTAATATAATTTTGCCTTCCTATAATATGACATAAGATTTGACATATTGTCAAATCAACAATGTTAGGTGGCCACAAATTTTGTGACTCAAATGACTCAAAACTGTCAAAGCGACGTCATTTTGGATGCTAAACGACGCAAAACGGCGTCATTTTGACAGTTTCGGACCATTTGAGCCACAATTTTGTGGCCCTCAAACATTTTTCTTGTCAAATTTCACCCAGTGTCATCATTTTGTCTCTCTTTTGATGTGGCCACAAATAACAAAACAAAAGAAATAACACATTTCTCCATTGGAGTAACCATTTTATATCCCTTTTGATGTGGCCCACAAATACCATTTAGTTGATTTAGTTTCAGTTTTTTAAATTTAATTTTTTAAAAATTGAATTTTTTATTTTTCATATTTTTTTATTTTTGAGTGAATATTTTTAAAATTTTAAGTAATTTTTTTTATTTTTTTAAATGCACCTTACTTTGATGTATCTAAATAGTAAAATGAATAAAGATTAAGAGTTTCAATTTTGGAGCTTTAAAGAAAGCTCTAGTTATGTGGCAAGGAGTGGGACTCACATTTAATGTGATGTGTGTGCCTATGTTTTTATTTTTTTTTTCTCTTACCACATCATTAGAGCTCTCTATCATTGTTGTAGTAAAATATTTGTGAAAAATATTTTAAAAATTTAATAAATACACAAAAATATGAAAAATGTTCAGAATTTTCATATTTTTTGGGTATTTAGTGAATTTTTTAAAGATTTTTTTTACAAATATTATACTTTTTAAGTGAATTTATGTTAAGTATGTCTAAAAATTAAAAAAATATTAAAATATTAAAAAAATTCATTGAAAATAAAAAATAAAAAAATAATTTTTTTTGAAAAGTATTTTTTTTAAACCAAAACCTAACAAGTTGATCTGTATTTGGCTTTCGTTAACAAAACAAAGTAATAACATTGAGTAACCAATTTATCGCCCTTTTGATGTAGCCCACAAATACCATTCGTATTGGCTTTTGTGAACAAAAACAGAAGAAATAACATTTCTCCATTGGAGTAGTGTTATTTACTTTGATATTTTTATATTGTAACATTCTTAAAAATTAGTTTTAGCACAATATTTTGACAATTTAGCATGGAGCAAATTGCTTTTGTTCGAAGAATAGAGAATTGTGTTTGTTGTAAAAGATGTGCATCTGCCTCTCCAATGAATTTCTTTGAGTGTTCGAGTTTATTTATGACATGAAACAATTTATAGCATGAGTCTAATGTATTGATACGTTCTAGAAAATTCCTCTTGAATTCATTTAATTTTTTTTATCGGCAAAAATCGATGCTAAGAATGACATATTTTGATTTTTTTTTTTTTTTTGAGTACTGGTTTTTCTGGTCTATGTGTATCTTGTCTTTACTACCAATTTTTACGAATATTGATATTTGCTAAATTAAATTCAACAATGAAATTTAAAAAAGTTATTTAATGGTCCACACCATTCATGTTGGGACATGTAACGCCCCGAAATAAATAACAATAACCCATTTATTAATAGTGCTACAATTAATTGACAATCTCATATCTTTCATATATTTCATCTTTGATGATTACAAAAGATAACATATACAATATATATTCACAAATCCTAAATTCTGAATCTATAACATATGGCATGAATACAAGAGTAAAAAGAAAAATAAAACCCAAATAATGAAATGCCCTAATTGCTACAACTTTCCAAAACAATACTTGGTTACAACAAAATGAGTTTAAACTCAATACATGTAAAGCTCGAGACTTAATCAAAAATAGTTACATAAAGAAAACAAAAAAGAAGCCTTAAGCTCCGAGTCCTCCCAAACTATGTCCTTGGCGGAGGCATATCATCAGCATCTGAAAGTTGTTTTCTATATAGGGTGAGCCAAATCCCAATAGAGATACTTTAACAATCTTAACAAAATTATAAGGTAATGCACATGCGTGCCGTTTATCAAACATTCCTCATTTTCCATCTCAAAATAATGCAATACCGAATTATAAATCAATTCATGAATATAATTCTTTCATACAAAAAACAAGGCAGTAGATACAATACACTAAGAATCTCTAGGTACGTGTTTGCAAATAGGCTATACGAACACTACCAAAACCATTTTACCGATACTAATCAGAAGGATCAATACCTAACCGCTCAGGTTTCTGAACTTTTACCAAGGACACACAGGCCAACAAAATAAAACTACAACCACACCCCTAACCAGATTCACCACGGTATTCACCCTTTTTTTTTCTTCTCAAAAAGCAAGATATTTACAATGTTCACTGTATAATGATGCTCTACGAAAAGATGTGCAGAAAAGTAGAGAGGTGATGTGACTAGTTTTAGTTGGTTTTTTGGCTTTTTGGCTAAAATAGTCAGTCCCCAAACGAAATATACAATTTCATCAATTACAACGGGAGTGATAATACATACCCAACTCCACCATCATTATTAACATGAACCTTGTTCCAATTTCACAATATCCAACATCGTTTCCCATTTCCTTTCACAATTTCCAAATATTCAAAATTAGGACAAAACCCCATTTTCTCACAAAATCAATTTTAAGAAAAGATTTCTATCATCTCAACTCAAACCATCCATAACCATTCTCCCCCAACCAATTTCAAGAAATCAATATTGAAAAACCTCTCTTTTGATTTCAAACCAAACTCTAGATTTTATCAAAATTTCCCAAATAAGTAACCCTTTTAAAAAAATAAATAGCTAAGCTAAAAATCATATAAAGAGTCAAAGAAATCTCTATCTCTAAGTAGAAGACAAGAAGAAACAATGGGTAGAACCCGATGGAGTCAAAAACACCAACTTCTCCGATTAGAATGAAGCCCTCGATATGCTCTATCTTTTACTCCAAAGGGCGAGGGTTAGGAAATCCATGGATTGAGAGTATTTGGAGTAAGAGTTCAAGAGCTAGAGAGACAGAGACAGAGTAGATCTAGAGTTTTGGGAACGTTTAGAGAGAGGAAGAGGTGAAAAAGTGATTGAAAAATACTGTATCTCGGACTAATATACACATCGACCGCTTAAGCGACTAAAACACTGCTCGAGCGAATAGACATGGTAAGTGACACCGCTCGAGCGATGAAAACCACCGCTCGAGCGCACAATGACCCCCTCCCAGTAGTTCAGACCTGTAAAAGTTTGTTCGAGCGCAGATATCAAACTCTCTGTAGTTTTACAGACTGCAAAAGACTGCTTGAGTGCAAGAAGTATTGCTTAAGTGAACAGGCAAAAATCTGGATAACTTACTGAAAAACTGACTTTTCAACTTGTTTCGAATACAACCAAAACTCCCAATAGCCAAACCCAACAAACAATAAGATAAAAATGAACTAAACAACAGTTAAATACATGGGTTCCAGAATCCAAAAATAACAAATGGGTCGAATCTAAATCAGAATCGCTATAGGACATTTGTCATGTTGTCTCTTAAAAGGAAACACAAAATGATGAATCTTAGTGTTAAAGCCAAATAAAATTCAAATTGAAGCACCACGTGCATTTGCCCTTTGATCGCGAAGCATTATATAAATTTCAATGAAATTTGCAATCCTAAAAAGTTGTATAGATAATATATTATTACTACATATGCACACATTGTTTTGTCTTTGATTTAGGCTAACCATAGTAGTTGCATCACTTTGTACCATATTGGCAATAAGAGCCTAAGAATGCAAAAAAGAGGCTTTATCACGAACTACTCTTTATTTATTTATTTATTTATATTTTTTCCTATAAGAAAGTACAGAAAGTCTCACTGACATGTTTACAAGATATGCCCATTTCATCATATATTCACCACCACCATTGCCAAGATCCTCTCTCCCTCTCTCTCAAAGCTTCAAACTTGAATTTTTCTGGACTTGTTGGCAGAGATGATAGTGAGAAATAGATAGAAGAGGAAAGAGAAATAAGAGAGAATCAGAGAAATGGTGACTCTGTCACAAAATCTGACAAAATTGTCACAAATGGGCATCCAACCAGCATGATTATTCCCATATCGACCCACAAATCCAATCGATGTTGCAGCCCCACATGCAGCTATTACCAATGTCATCAAAACCTGTCCAAATTCACATCCCCCCATCAAAAAAACATCTAAATTATCAGTATGTGCCAGTAGTAATTTTATAATTTATCTGTTGTATTGAGACATAGTGTTTTATGTACACTGCTGGAAAATCGATTTTTTGCGGCGTTTTAAAAACGCCGCTATAGGTACTGAAAACGTCGCTAATTCTTTTTGTGACGTTTAATATCAAACGCCGAAGACGCGGCCGTCGCTATAGCTTTATGGCGCTTGAAAAACGTCGGTATCTTAGTATAGGCGGTGTTTTTAAAAACGCCGCCAAATGTCCTACCCTAACTGCACTATGACGTCACTATGACATTTAGAGACGTTTTTAAAACGCTGTCAAAGACATTTACACATTTTAAAAATCTAACCGTTGGGATAGGAATATAGTGACGTTCAAAAAACGCCGCCATAGCCTTTATTTTTAATTTTATTTTTTTTAATTTTTGAAGTGGTGCTAATTTTATATGGTTGAAAAAAATACCTGTCATAAACAATTATTAAGAACTAATAAATGATGTTTATTAAAATAATAAATAAACTAAGTTTGAAAATAAAATTAAAAATAAAAAAAAATGCGACGTTTATAAAGCGTCGCTAAATATTAAAAAAAGTGACGTTTATAAAAATGCCATTAAATAAACGCCGCTAAATTCCATTTTTCCTGTAGTACGTAACGGGTGCAATGGATTGGTGCACTTTCTTCTTTCACAATAAGTGCATTAATGCAGCAGCGTACTCGTTATATAAAAAAACTTTTGTAAATATCTGTAATGCTAAATATTAGAGATTGATATCACTATTAATTATTGACTATTGTATAATAGAAAAAAGGTCAAAATTTAATAGCTTTGTTCCAATTCTTTTGTCATTTTTTTGACGTAGTTATCATTTTATCTTTCAACTATTGTGGAATCTTTATAAAATACATCTAGTAGTTGATAGCAATGTAAAACTTGACAAAATGTCAGAACTTGTGTCAAATTTTGCACCAAAGATAATAATGCCAAAATTGGGCAAGTTCAGTTATGACAACTTAAGTAACAACTTCATGCTATGCACTTAAAAAAATGGTATTTTGAAAAGTGTCAAACAAATAAAATATGTGAATTATAAAGTCATTCTGAAGTCCTCGTTTGATAACTCAATATTTTAGTCTAAAAGTCAAAAATTCATTAAAAATTTTAAAAAGTCAATAATTTATACCAAAAAGTCAAAGGTTTTATTTTCTCTCTACTTTTTGCACATCTTTTCGTAAAAAAATTTAAAACTCTTTTCATACATACTAATTTTTTTTACATTATATTTTAACTAAAAAATCAAAAAGTTACTAAAATAGCATGTATCCAAACAAGACCTTAATGTGACTTATACTGTAATAAACAAGATTTCAAAAAGCGACCGTAATCGTTATGTAAAGCCATTACATAACGGTTGTGGTGGTCACTGCCACCAGTTATGGCTGCTATAGCAGTGTGACGGAAATTCACTTATGTAACAGTCGTTTCAGTATTACATAACAGCCATAGTGTTACACACTGTAACTGTTCGTTACGCATCGTTACATCTTTTTACAACATTCTGAATAACTTCCTTTCAAAAAACAAAAGCTTACAAAAAAAAAAAAAACAAAACAAAACAAAATACTCAAGTGATCCAAGCCAAAAAAAATATCTTAAATGAATTTTTTTTTCTTTATAATTGTTGAAAAAATTTTATTCCATTTTATTAGTATGTAAAATAAAAAATATATAAACAGTGATTGTATTCATTTTTATAATCATTTTATTTAATATTTAATTGTAAATATTTTTTATTTTGTTACTACAATGTTGTCTAAAAAAGGTTTTTAAAAAAATAAATAAAATCAGTAGTTCAAAAATACTTTTTGTTTATGTCACAATTTTTATTTTTATAATAATTTCATTTAATACTTAATTGTAAATAATTTTATTTAGTTAGCTATAAAGCGTTGTCTAAAAAAATGCCTCAAAAATAATTTTCGTTTATGGCATAATTTTTATTTTTATAATCATTTCATTTAATAATTGTGAATATTTTTTATTCAGTTAGTTCAGGTATTGCTCAAAAATAATTTGTAGACATTTAAAATCAATTATTCTTAAAATCATTAACTATTAAAATAAAATGTAAAAAGCTCCTTTTATCGTGATTTGAAAATATGAAATATATTAGATCATACTTAAAAATTAACAAAAATTGATCAAAATATATTTTAAATCCTAATAAATATGATTTTGAAAAAAAAAAAAATATACGTATCGGTAAGTTTTCATTAAATTGTGCAAAAAAAAAAAAAAAATCACGATTTCGGTTATTGCAACCGTTACGCTACGACCTTTACACCTTGCAACTACAATCGTATCACCGCAATCATTACAGCGACCGCAACTCCATTCTGAAACCTTGGTAATAAATTTAAATATACATCATAAATTTCATTTTTTGAACACTTAAATGGGAATTTTTTTTTTTTTTTTTTTTTTTTTTTTTTTTTTTTTTTTTTTGTGGGTACCTTGTTTTCAGATTATAAGATTTACAAGAATGTTTACCAAATCATGCAGGAACATGTAGAAGTAGTTGTTGAGGTGAGACCAATTTCGAGCAAGGATAACAGCAACAAACAAGGATCCCACAGACAATACACTTGTAATAAGATTTGCAACAGCAAAGAACCTGCAACAAAATTTGTGAATCTTGAGCAATCTTAACAACACTAACACAAGGAAACGAAAAAGGTCTCCAGACACAGCTAATACTGAAATTAGAACATATATACCTAAATGCATAAGTTTATATACATGTCTTACTTGAAAGCAGAGGAGTAGCTGTATCGGGCATCGACCACAAGGCCATATAAAATGATAGATTGCTTATTGGTGAACATAATCCATGCAGCAGCTAATGAAGCCACAGTTGCCAAAATTCTGAGGCAAATTTGGGCTGCTAAGGAATATTTGTGCGTTTTGAAAGTTGGGTTTTGCATAATTTTGGGTTCAACACCATCCATGGTGTACTAAGAGCTCTTGAAGGGTATGAAATTGAATAAAACAGAGCAAAAACAAGGGAGATGGGAGAGAAGAATCCAAAAGGTGTAGCATTAGTAACTACAAAAGTGGGAAGTTGTGAAATTTATAGAGAGAGAAACGTGAGGAATGACCAAGAGGGGAGAGCATTGATGTGACTTAATTGAATCGTGATTCTCTTAACATTTTCAACTGATACTAAATAAAAAAACAAATTTACTACTATTTTAAATTAAGAAAATGTCATTACATTCACTAATGCCGTGTTTGATTAGAGGATTTGAAAGGGATTTGGAAAGGAAATGGAAAAGGTAAGTGAAATGTGAATAAAATATACATACATTTGACCTAATTTCACATATTTTTTTCTTTATCTTTCTAAATATTTTCTCAAATTTCCCAATCAAACACATCATAAGGTAGTTTTTTCACAACATTTAGATGGTGTTATATTACAACAATGTAATTGAAAGGATCTTAATGATCACTCGAAAGTTTTTTTAAAAAAAAAGGTGGGTTTCAACTTTCAACTATCAAATTTTTAGCACTAACGGTCACAAGAAAAAGAATAAGAAGAAAATTCTAATTTTCGTTGTTCAATATTCTCATATTCTTATTAATTATAATTAGTTAACTTAGTAAAAATGGGGTTTGATGTATCACCTGACCTATCATCTCAGGAAAGAAAGAAAAAAAAAAGTACCATTTCATGTTATATTTTTACTATTTAGCCGACGATAATTAATAGGAATGACTAGTAACATAGTGGTATCAATTCTTTGAATAGTTTCTCAAGAAAAAAGGACGTACTGATATAATTTGATAAGATTTTATGTTAGAAACACATAAACCAAATACATAATATGACATAAATGTCTCATAAAAGGTGAGTTTCACATCATGTGAATCCCATCCCTGTATGATATCTATATCCCATTTTATATTTAATCTTTTGTGTACTTAGTGTAATTTGACTATTGGATTGGCGTGGTGATAATTTGAACCATTAAATTGTAATCTCATAAGTTGGTCATCTTGAAAATGGGCTTAACATTCAGGGAGCATAGATTGAGTTCTCTGCTGAGGCTCTTGTAGCCAAGTGACATGTAACTGCGCCTTACAGTGCAATGAGTGAAATGTGTGGAGTTCAAGCTGATGGATTAGTGGCGGCCCTTTTAAATTGTAACCTAACTTTACTAATTTACTAACATTCTATCTTTGACATAAAAAAATAAAAAAACAAAAAGAAAAAACAAGACTCAGTTCTCACCACAGCTTAGGAGAAATTAAAATTGATGCCATGTCATCGTTTTAATATAGTCACTCCATTAAATGTTAAGCCCTTTCTCTATTATTCCTTTAAGTTTTTCCCCTCAAATTCAGAAATTAATCACAACTAGAGGGGAAAAAAATTGATACAAGCTTGTTGTTTTACTATTAGTTCAATTATTTATTTATTTATTTATTTATTTAAAGTTGACCAAGGTTACCAGTCTTCATAACTTGTATTATTTTTTAAGAGGTGGCAAGTTTGACGCCTCTTCTCCGATGTATAAAAAAAATCTTTAATTGAAGTTGGTTGAAACAATAAAAATGAAAAGTAGAATAGGTACTATGTACATGGAGTACAACGTTAGCGGTTTGCTCAAGCAATACCACAAGCCCTAATAATTACATTACTTACATAGCCCTAAATACAAGGAAATGGTGAAAGAATGACAATATTCCATTAGATTGTGCACGACCACACATAATCTTCATGAATTATGTAATAATTTTTTATGGCACGTGATTCTTTATTATTGAATTATGTCTCAAAATTCTTATATGATTATATGCAGTGGCCGAATTAGGATTTTGATTCATGTGAGGCACTATTCAATTAAATCATTAGCGATATCAATTACAAAGCCTAACCAGATCTAATTTTCATTTGGTGATAGAATGGCCAAAAATCAACATGATGTCAAAATTATATGCCTTAGTTATGTTTTAATTAATCGATAATTTTTTTATTTACTATTTTAGTTACTAAATATGATGATAATCACAATTTAAAATGTAATCACATGCATACCCTCCCCCCCCCAAAAAAAAAAAACACAGAAAGAAAGAAAGAAGAAGAAGATAGATATGGAGAAAAATAAGAGAGAAATGAGAGAGATAGAAATAATTATAGCAGAATATTTTATAGTGGCAAATTGTAAGGAATGTATTAAAAAGAAAGAGAAAAGAAAGGTGAGATAAAAAGATTTAGGAACATATTTAAAAATTAAAAAGGACATAAATTATAAATAAATAAAAAAATCTAATCGGAGGTAAAAGTATAATTTCCAAAAAATGAGAGGGGGCAGGTGTCCTCCCTAGTCCCCATATGTGGCTCTGTCTCTGATTCTATGGTTAAGCGTGCAAATGAAACATAGAACAGAAATTTTAAGACAAAAAATCTTTAGCCAGATTTGATATATGGTCAAGTTTCAAGACCATAATAATCAAAGACAATGTTATATAATTCTTTACAAGTAACAAGTTACAGGGTTTGTGATAATTTCAGCTAGGAAACTTGGTCACAACTCTCTCTTAAATTGGCCACACTACACATTCAGAAAGATTAAAAAAGAGACGTAGATGTTGCACAGAATACAAGCAAAGAGAGGTTGAGACGGCACGCTTTTATCCATCTATTCTATAATCCATACTGATTGTTACGGTTGCTCGTGTGAATCTCTTTGTTTCCTTCTTTGATGCATCCATCTACTTCGTTTATTTCTTACAATTTCTTTTTTTGCATTTTTTACTCCTGCTTTTTCTCATTTATTTCAAGTACTCACTTCTTTATGTTAAGCACTTTCAGTGTTTACATTTATTTCAACATGGAAGCATGTGAGCTACAGCTTGCAGTGATTTGGTTTGGTTGGAGCATGCAGCCAAGCCAAGAGCCTTAGTGGTTGTTATTTATTTGTTTATTTTGGAAAACGAGTTTTGGATTTTTAGTAGATAGTTCAATGAGAAATTCTATGGCAAATTCTATGATACATACTCCTTTTGAGATGTATATACTGCAGTTACACGTTTGTAGTCTTTAGTTATGATCTATTGTAGCATAAGTTATGACTTAGTTATGATTTCGTTATGCATATTGTGGTATAGTTATGATTTGTTGCGATGTTAATTATGATATTATTTTACTTACAATTCAAATTTTTTTTATTATACCTTATGTGTTATTCGATTATGACTCATTTTTTTAATTATGATTGGAAATCATTCAGTTATGACTTTTGGGGTAATCAACCTCACAAATGTCATAATGTACATATGACACACTTTTTTAAGGGTGTGTATCATAGGATAACCCCTACAACATATTAATAAATAAACTCATTAAATAAGATGATTATGGACTTTCTTTAGTTTTACATTTTCATAGCACATTGCATTGTGACTACTGATACATGGACCATTTAAAGTTGAAAATCCAATGGTACAAACTTTTCAAGCCAAGGATCACTTCTAATACCGTTGGTGATAAGCAAATTACAAACCTAACTCATTAAAAACCCATCTCTGTATTTTTAACTCTAATCCCATTTCAGGAAGTAATAGCTGTTTACACACTTTTTCTCTCTATATATACTAAGACAAGAGGTGAATTAGATGCCATAATAGAGTGGCTAACACTATTTTGTAGGTTTCCAACTTCTTGAAGGTTCAACTTTAGTTTGAGTATTTGAATTCTCTTTCTGCCTATGGTGTGTGTGAATTCATGGAAAACTAGCACGGCAATTTGGTGATGAGAAAGTTTTAGGTACTACATACTGGATTTGATATCGAGCTTAACAAATGGAGATTGACTGCTAACCAACCATACTGAGCTTGATTTTCTCCAACAAGAAGTCTATAGATATTGTGGATCCTAATTTTGTGTGTTGATCGAGTGGTGTCCAAAATCCTCATCTTGAATTAATTTAAGGGTAAATTACAGCAGTAGTCCCTATAATTTACCGTTTTTTCATTTTGGTCCCTGTTGTTTCAATTTAATCAAATTTGCCCCTTATTTTTATGGATTGTGTCATATTAGTCCAATAAATAACGACAGTTAAGTTTGATGGACGGATAATCATATGATGTGTCAATTTGGTCCTTGTAGTTTACAGGATGTACCAATTTGACTCCTGTTGTTTTGAGTTTCCTATAAACTATAGGGACCAAATTGACACATCCTATAAACTATAGGAACCAAATTGAAATATCATTTAATTTTTCGTCCATCAAACTTAACCACCGTTATTTATTGGACTAATATGACACATTTGTAAAATTAAGGGCCAAAATTGATCAAATTGAAACAACGGTGACCAGAATGAAAAAACAAGTAAACTACAGGGACCATTTGCATAATTTACTCTTAATTTTATCTCTCATAGCATTGGTAGGCCAAAAAAATAAGGATTTGATTCAAATAATTTAAGGTCACAATCTAAATTAAAAGGGCTTTATAAATCATAAATGCTTAATTAGTAATTTTGCATCTAAAAATACAATAAGAGTAATATTTAACTAATATTTTATTGTAGTTGGTTCAATTTTTATTTGAGAAAATTGTTGAAAAGTTCAATCTAAGAAGGGTATAAGTCCTATGGGTATTTTTTCTAGGTGAGAAGTCCATTCTTTGTAAAATATTGTGGTGAGAAGTCCATTTTATTATTTTGGAGGATATTTTGTTTCTAATTTTCTCCCTTAATCTATAAGTCCTATATGTTCAAATATTTTATCAATTTATTTTTTTTGACTATTATCTGTTCATTTTTTTTCCTATCTGTGTGAAATTATCTATTTGATTTTTTTTAACTGTTCAAAATTCTTTTTTATCTATTAAAATAACAATTCAACACGCAATCATAATATTTTTTTATCTATTGAAACAAGAGATGCTCTATTGAAAGCGGTGATTATCTGTTGAAATTCTTAACAGATCTGAGCCTTTTGTCTCTCTCTCTCTCTCTTTCTCTCTTTCCCTCTCTTTCTTTATCTATCTTTTTATATATATAGACCTCCAACATTAGAGTGTTCTTGATGAGCACCAGTCATTCGCTCGGACAACTAACGATTGACATGGCTGATGATGTGGTTTTAAGAACATTCCGAACTTCGGTGAAAAGTACGGACCAAAAGTTTGCTAGGGTGAGAGAGAGAGAGAGAGAGATTCAAAAGGCTCAGATTTGTTAAGCATTTTGAATCTCTTTCTCTCTTTCTCACTCTTTGAATCTCTATATATAAATATATAAAGGTCTCTAGCATCATAGTGTTCTCAATTAGCACCAGTCATTTGCTCGGATAATCGACGATTGGCATAACTGATGACGTGGTTCTGAGAACATTCTGAACTCTAGTAGAGAGCGCGAACCAGAAGTTCGCTAGGGTTCACGACATCCTTGCCTATGAACGAGGACCAAATCACTACTTCACTAAGGTGTTCAAGGCCTACATGAGGCTCTAGAAGTACCAGCAAGAGAATCACCAGATGCTCGTCGAGTTCGGACTTCAGGATTGGAAAATTGGTGAGATCACGTCTCAGATTGGCCTACTCTACTTCAACTAGTACATGAGGACCAACTCTACTTCAATCTGAGCTTCAATCTGAGACAAGGGTTCGATCTGACCTCTATCGTCGTCAAGATAGCGGCAACGTCAAGGATGTTGGCCTCGTGGACCACCGGACTGTTGGTTGTACTAGAGAGGTTGAGAAGGTGGAAGGAAGCGGAGCCAAGGAAGATAGAGGTCATCGTCATTCTGCGTTCATCATCATCATCATCATCTTTTATCGGAAATATGAGTGAGAGAGAGAGAGAGAGAGAGAGAGAGAGAGAATGATAAAGAGAGAAATAAAATGCATAAGGGAGGTGGTTGAGGGATATTTTCATCATTTTGGAGAGCTTATCCTTGTGGACATAATATTGGGTAATTCTATTTAAACAACACTCATTCACTCAGTATCTATCATCTTTCAAAAAAAAAAATTATTACAATTTTATCCCTTAATTAGATTACCCTTTTAGACACAATCAATCCTAATTTGTTTAGCATACCAACACCAACCACCACACCACCTACTGTCCCTTCCAACTCTAGCAATGTCACCTGCTAACCCTCGACTCCGACGATGGTGGCCTACTTAGACCTTGACTTTAGCGATCGTCACCTCTCTAGCCCTCGACTTTGGTGATCGTCGCCTCCTTTCTTGTTATTCTTCGTGTTGCGTCTCTCTCTCTCTCTCTCTCTCTCTCTCTCTCTCTCTCTTCTTCTTCTTCTTCTTCTTCTTTTTCTTCTTCTATTTCTCTTATTTTTTTTTTCATTTGCAACTTGTGCCACCCCACCAATTGTTGCTATAACTCAAGTTGCTTCCCCTTGTCCCTGTCATTGTAACTCATACAAATCGTTTCCCCGTCGTTGTAAATCATAATCGACATAACCTCAAACCCTAGATCTATGGTTTAACATCATTTGTTTAGAAAAAGAAAGATGATGAGGGCTAGAGATGGTAGGAGAGGTGACAAGAGGAGCTAAGGTGGCAGAGAATAGAGGCTGAAGAAGGGCGACGATCGGAGGGCATGGTGGCCAACGTCGATAGTGTTTAGGGATAGAATTAGGATTTCGGTGTGTTAGAGAAGATAAGGGTAATGTGGTATTATATGAAAATTAGTGGTGTGTGTTGAGACAAAATCAACATATTCAATTTGTGTGTGGTGTGAACTAAGTAAATGGTGTGTACTAAGATAAATTATGGTATGTAAATAAAATTTTCCCACAATGTTTCATAGTGTGGACCTTTGGAAAAAGAAAATCCACATTTAGATTTATGGACCGAGTGCCATTTTTATTTTTTATTATAAATTTATACTTTATATAATTTTTTTATACAATTGTTATTATTATTATTTTTTTATTATCAAACTCCGCCGGGGTTGTTTAATAACTCCACCAGTTCCATGCCTGGGTAAAGTAGGAGGGTTACGTATTAGGTAGCCGACAGCCAACAAGTAAAAAAGCCACTCAGATCCCTAATGAAAATGAATCATACTTTTAATAGATTAAATGCTAGGTCATTCCCCTTAAGTGATGTGTTGCACCTACCTCCGGGTGTTTTCAAAAGTGAGTAAGGGGCACCGCATTGACACCTGGGTGCGGTGAAAAATAGGCAAAAGTTTTTACATTTTTCTGGACGAGCATGGATAAAAAAGCTAGTCCAAGACTAAAGGTTTCGGATAGCCACATGGAATGTAAGAACTTTAACTAGTAAGACTATGGAATTGGTAGATGTCATGATTAGGAGAAGAGTTAGTATAGCTTGCGTATAAGAAATTAAGTGGACGGATGAGAAAGCTAGGGAAATAGAGGATAACAGTCTTAAAATATATTATAGTGGCAAGGATATACACAAGATTGGAGTAGGAATAATAGTTGCCAAGGGTCTTATAGAAAATATAGTTGCGGTCATTAGGAAAGGTGATAGGATTATGTTAGTTAAACTAGTTATCGGAGAGAATATAGTGAACGTTATTAGTGCATACGCCTCCTAAGTAGGATTAGATGATCAAACTAAGAGGGATTTTTGGGACTAAATGGATGAGGTATTACAAGAGATACCCGTAGGAGAGAACCTGGGTGTAGGTAGAGATTTCAACGGTCATGTAGGAATAGATAAACTAGGTTATGAGATGGTGCATGGTGGGTAGCTTTTTGTGATAGAAATGAGGTTGGAGAGAGTACTTTAGATTTTGCATTGGCTTTTAACCTGGTTGTGGCCAATACTGTCGTCACTACCCAAATCTTCCCCTACACATTAAGTGTCGTAATCAGCTAGTAATCCTAAGATTATCGAAGCCCTCTGAGACAGATTCATAATATAAGGGGCTAGCAAAAGCAAATAACAAATATACAATGTCCATAAAGCTGTGCAAACTTATATGAGACAGAAATTTCAAAGTTAATATACATATATTATCGCATCACTCTTACGTCACCCAAAAATAGATAAAACAAAAGGGACTTAGACCTATTACAGATAACCAAAAACTTGTCTAAAAGACATACGAAAATAAAAACTTAAAACTGTTCACTTGACATAACACTGAACACAAAGACTTCTGGGAACCTTTACGTGAGGCGCATTGGTTGGCTAAACAGAAACAGATCCAGACTGTAAGCCTTAAGCTTAGTTGCGTGCTTGATCACCTACATACATAATATAATAATGAGCCAGAGCCTAGTGAATAACAATAGAGTAAAGTTTTATGAATGATATCCATAACAGATTCAAAAACCAGAATTCAAATCAAAAACAGATTCATATACATATTCAGCTTTGTAAGAAGTCATATGTGGTAAATCCATTAGCGCTAACATATCAGATTGGTTGTTATGTTTCGAGTTTTGGGGCTTGAATAATATGGTGTAGTAGGGTAGTATGCCTTTTTTTTCGATGTTTGGTTTACCGTATCAGGTCATTGAGATTCCCTTTCTACTCCAACTAAACCTCTCGTAACTTTTCTGGGTTGTAAACTTTGAGTTTTGGGCATTGAAACTTACCTTGGTTTGCAAAATCACTTAATGAGTACTGGGCAAAACCGCTTGCGCGGAATTAAAAACTGCCCGAGCGAATCTTTACAAGATTTTTCAAACTTTTCAGGGTTTTTTTGGGCAGAAAACCGCTCGAGTGGATTTTGGGTTCCACTCAAGCGGAGTTTGGGTGATTTTTATGGTCAACTCTCTGGAGCAATCCGCCTTTAAGGCAAAATTTTCTACTCATGCAGATTGGGAATTCTGCTTGTGCATAATTGAAACTGCTCGGGTGGATTTCGAAGCGTCTGTCTCAGTTTTCGTGCTCTTTTTCTCAAAACTAATGCCAAAAGTTATTTTGCACAGATTTTTCTTTCTTCTCTCTCTCTATCTATATATATATATATATATATAGTCATCTTTTCTCTCTCTTGTCTATAAAAACACACCCAAATCCAACTTCTTTATAAGATTTAGCTCAAATCTTTAAGAGTTCAAGGGGGCTTTTTACGCCAAATCGAAGAGGGTAGTGAGGGCTACGTTTACAACTAATTGGATCGGGTTTTCGCCAACGTTGATTTCTAGTGTTTTCATCCTCTTCATCTCCCAAGCTTAAGGTACGGATAATCTTTGAGTTATATATATTTTTACAAGCTTACACATGTTTTGAGTATTTCATCATGTTGTGAGTTATGATTTTGGATTGTTGAACCCTAAATGATCCTAGATGTGGATTTCATCTTCTTTGTTTTTTTCCAAACTTTTTTGAAAAATTGAGTATGTTCTAGGATGTGAATGTTGTTTTGTAAAAATCTTTTCAAAAATGGAATAAAAACCTTGTTTTGGTGGAAACCCTAGAATTTGGAGATTTTAGGAAAAAATTGTGATATTGTGAAATTGATACTTGATAATTTTCCGCGTGAGTAAATGATGGAGGAAATTCTATAGTTATATCGAAGGAATAGATTTCATGAGAAAATAAAAAATTGTAGAATTGAAAAGCTTGAACAGTAGTTTGTTGTTGATATTGTTATATTGTCTCTTAGAAAAGTATACTATGATGTTATATTGATAAGAGATGTGGAATTTGATCACAATGGAGGATTGTGTAGATGAATTGAGAAATTGCAAGGCATTGATGTAGAAATATATTGCATTGGCACTTAATTTAATTATCATCACCTTTCGAATTGTTATTGTTGAGATGTTCAAATGCAACTTTATTATTGCATTGGACATTGCATCATCATTCCATTTTATCATAACTACAAATGATTTTAAATATTGCATGGAAAGAGTCATGCTTTGAGGAAGAGAATTGTTTTGTGAAACAAGAACATATTGATTTGTTTTTGTGGTAAATCCGGATAAGGGGTGTAGTTGGGTATTGGTTATGTTACGCCTCGAAATAATTACAAAATCTAACTCCAAACAACTAATACAAGGTGACAAAATTGAAATGATAAGCTTTCATTAATCAAAATAAATATACAGAAAGTGATAAAGAATGAAAGCTAAACAAGTGTTCATATGCCCTAAAGGCTTACATCTTCCAAGCCAAATCTTAGGTGCATTAAAAATGAGTCATAAGCTCAATACAAATAAAGCCCTAGGCTTGCACAAAAGTTAAATACAAGATAAACAAAACTGAGCCTTCAGCTCCACAATCCTCCTAGATGGAGGCATATCATCAGCACTTGAAAATGATTTTCCCAACTAGGGTGAGCCAAAGCCCAATAGAAACAATCTAACACAATAAATGAATCTTAACAAAGACATAAACGAAATATACATCCACAATGCCCGTAATATAAACATTTACAATTCCTCTACAAAACCATGCTACACAAAGCTTTATATCTCAACCAATATTATCTCGATTGAAAAAAGAAAAAAAATGCTTTTCATTTCATTCGGACAACCAAACTGAGGGTATAACTCAGTGGGTTTCTAACCAATACAACTATTATACAAACACTTTCGTTTTCCATTTTACGGATATATTGTCCGTGAAAATCAGCACCCATGTATACGCACGATTTTTAGGACTTTCACCCTGAATACACAGGTTAACTTAATTCAATGGAGTCCATTCCCTTTCTTCTCCCAAACATGGAGCACATCATTCTCCTAAACATCATACATTTACAATGTATTAAAGACATAGTTATATTCAATGACAATGAATAAGAGATTAGTTTCATTCACCTCTTCCTCATGCAATTTCTACAACAATTATAGTTATTCTCCACCGATAGCCCAAAATAGATATTTCTAAACAGATATACAATCTTCAAGACAGATAAATTATCCAAATTTCCACAGATGAGAGGTAACACATATCTAACTCCACCATTTATATAAACATACATCCAGTTTCATATTCCCAATACCAATTTTATTTATTTATACAAAATAACTATTTGAGACATTTTAGGGCAAAACTTCATTTTCTTCCAAAATCCACCTCGGGTTTCAAAATCAACAAATTTATCACAACACAACATCACATCTACTCCCATAACCATTTTTAAGACATACATTTGAAAACCCCTCTTTTGATTTTAAACCAAAACCCCAGGTTTGTTCAAAATCATCCCAAATTCCAATATTCTTTACACATCAACAAATAACTAAGTTAAAACTCATAGAAGAGTATAGAAAGTCCCTACCTCAAGTTTAGAAGACTAGCAAAACAAGGAAGAATCTTCAAAGATGCCGAAACCAAGTTTTGTTCAGACCAAAGTGAAGCTATTGAGACACTCTACCTTTTTCCCAAAGACACTAGGTTAGAGAAACCAATGGATCTAGGTGAAAATGTAGAGAGAGAGAGAGAGAGTTTTAAAGAGAGAGAGAGAGACTCTAGATCTAGGGTTTTGAGAGAAAAAGTTATGAAAAAGGGATGTAGAAAGGTGCTATTATGAACTGATATATGCACAGTCTGCTTGAGCGCAAGAAGTGACGCTCGAGTGTCAGACACAATAAGTTATTCCACTCGAGCACAAGAAGTGACACTCGAGTGCAGAATGCACACTCCCAGTAGTTTTACAAACAACAGACCAACGCTTAAGCACAAGCAAGGCCAAGCCCGCTCGAGGGCAGAAAGCTCCGCTCGAGCGTAGAATACACTCTTCCAGTAATTTTGCAGACCTGCAAAAGTACTGAGAGTTCACAAAGCCCGCTCGAGTGCAAGAAGTGCCACTCCAGCGAAGGAGTAAAATTCTGGACAACCAAAGTTTGAAAACCAAGCAACCAATCTGTTCCAAACGCAACCATTACAATCCAATAACCAAACTCAAGGATGTATGAGGGGAAAAAAGACATGAACATCACTACGAGACCACGAAACCCGAGTCCAAGATACAAAAGCGTCAGGTTTAAATTGGAATCGCTATAATCTCCCCCTTAAGGAATTTCGACCCCAAAATTTCAAATCAAGTTTTAAAACTATGTTTAAACCGATCACAATTAAGATAATTAATCAATTCCCTCACTAGAACCCATCCCCCAGTCACTCATTCTCATCAACTTGATACACAAGTTCCAACATTGAATGCACAATTCACATTTTTCCAAAGCATATACAATGTTTATATTAAATATGTGTTTCCAAGCACATGCAACATATACAATGTTTCCATATTATCAAAACATATACAATGTTTTCTTATTTCATTAACATGGCCAAAATTTCAATACATGCTCAAACATTAACAAATAAGTCTGGATACTTCTCACGGACTTCCAACTCACGTTCCCAAGTTGCTTCCTCAACCCCGTGATGTTTCCACAGTATTTTAACTAAGGGAATTGTCTTGCCTCACAAAACTTGGTCCCGAGTATCCAAGACTCTCACCACTCTCTCCTCATATGAGGCATCCTCATCTACCTCTAAGTCAGTCTAATCTCACACATGTGATGGATCTGGCTCATACTTCCAAAACATGCTAATATGAAACACATCATGAATCCCGAAAAGTTGTGGCGGCAAAGCCAAACGATAAGCTGCCTCTCCAATCCGCTTAAGAATCTCAAAAAGCCCAATGAATCGAGGGGACAACTTCCCACTCTTTCCGAACCTTATCAAACCCCTCATAGGTGATATCTTCAAGAAGACATGGTCTCCCACCTCAAAAGACAAGGGTCTTCTCCTACGGTCGGCATAACTTTTCTGGCAACTTTGAGCAGTAGCCAACCTCTTACAAATAAGTGCAACTTTCTCCTTCATTTCTTAGACTAACTTTGGACCCAACATAGGTGTATCACCCACCTTGGCACTACACCCAAGAGATTTACATAGTCAACCATACAAGGCCTCAAACGATATTATGCCAATACTCAATTGGAAGCTATTATTATAGGTAAACTCCACTAAGGGCAAGTGCCTCTCCCATAACCCCTTAAAGTCAAGAACACAATCCCAAAGCATATCCTCAAGGATCTGAATAGTACGCTTGGATTTCCCATCGGTCTGAGGGCGATACACAGTACTAAAAGTGAATCTATGCCCAAGGCACTCTGTAGGCTCTGCCATAACCAAGCCTTGAAACATGGATCTTTATCCGAGACAATCATCATAGGGACCTTGTGCAACCTCACTATGTCCCTAATATAAAGGTCGGTAAGGTAATCTATCGAGTCACTCATACGTATAGGTATGAAGTGCGCCGACTTGGTCAACCGATCAACTACTACCCAAATGGCATCACTACCCTGTTGAGTCCTCGGAAGGCCCACAAAAAATCCATCGTGACATGCTCTCACTTCCATTCGGCTATAAGCAAGGGTTGCAACAAACCCACTAGCCTTTGATGCTCGACCTTTACTTGTTGACAAGTAAGGCATTTTGATACAAACACAGCCACATCCTTCTTCATTCCCCTCCACCAAAACTGACGGCCAAGGTCGTGATACATCTTTATGCCTCCCGAATGCACCGCAAGGCGTGAATAGTGAAACTCTTGGAGTACTTCCTCTCTGCAAGACTTTGGCACGAAAAGACGGTCACGATATCTAACACTCAAATCGAAATACACATTCAAGCCTTTCTCCACTTTCCCATTGGAGATCTTCTCCCGGAGGGATTCCACTTCAAGGTCACCTCTCTGTGCTTCTATCACTCGGTTCACAAGTATAGGGTGTGCAACTACTGAAAACAAGGCTACTGACTCAACAGACTCGCTGAGATGCAAGTCAAACTCACTGATAGCACCCAACATTTCCCATTTCTAGATGGCAATACAAGCTACACTGCTAATAGATTTCCTACTCAAGGCATTGGCTACAACATTGGCCTTTCTTTGGATGATAATGTAACTCAAAATCATAATTCTCTATGAACTCCATCCACCTCCTCTGCCTCGGATTCAAGTATTTCTGTGTAAACAGATATTTCAGACTCTTGTAATCAGAAAACACCTCAAACTTCTCACAATACAAATAATGCCTTCAAATCTTTAAGGCAAAAATCACCGCCACTAACCCTAGGTCATGAGTAGGGTAGTTCCTCTCATGTGTTTTCAACTGCCACGAGCCATAGGCTACTACCTTTCCCTCTTGCATCAATGCACAACCCAAACCTTCTCGTGAAGTATTACAATACACCGAATAGCCCAAACCCCTCTCCAGAATAATCAATACGAGAGCAATGGTAAGTCTAACCTTAAGCTCTTGAAAAGACTTCTCACAGGTCTCACTCCACACAGATTTTATCCCTTTCCTTGTCAGTCTAGTCAATGGTGAGGCTAGCTTAGAGAAATCCTTTATAAATCTACGATAATATCTGGCCAACCCCAAGAAACTACAGATCTCAAAAGCATTCTTAAGTTATCCCCAATCTTACACTGTTTCTATCTTGGATGAATCTACAATTACTCATTCCCCAAATACCACATGGCCTAAGAACTTAACTTCCCTCAGCCAGAATTCACACTTCCCAAACTTAGCATATAGTTTGTGGGCTCTAAGTAACTCAAGCACCACTCACAAGTGATTCTCGTGCTCTTTCTCAAACGGTGAGTAAATCAATATGTCGCCTACAAAGACGACCACAAAACGGTCTGGGAACTCATGGAAGATCTGGTTTATCAAATCTTTAAACACAGCTGGTGCATTGGTCAGCCCAAAGGGCATCACTAGTAACTTGTCATGGCCATACCACGTACGGAATGCCGTCTTCTGGATATCCTCCTCCTTTACTCTCAACTGGTGATAACCCAATCTTATGTTTATTTTAGAAAAACAATAAGACCCCTTCAACTGATCAAACAAATCATCTATACGAGGAATTGGGTACTTGTTTTTCATAATTACCCGGTTCAATTTCCGGTAATCAATACACAATCGTAAAGTGCCATCCTTTTTTTTTTCAAACAGAACCGGTGCTCCCCAAAGTGAAGTACTAGGGCAGACAAAACCCTTATCTAACAATTCTTGGAGTTGAATCTTTAACTCACTCAACTCAGCAGGTGCAAATCTATATGGTTCCATAGAAATTAGTGCCGTGCCAGACACTAAATCAATAGAGAACTTGATCTCTCGATGAGGTGGTAAAGTAGTAAGCTCCTCGGGAAAAACGTCAGGGTATTCACAAACCACCCTTGGCAACTTAACTTGGACTTCATCACAGTCCCTACACAAGAAGTTGGCAAGAAGGAAACTAAGTTCACTCCGTCTATGTGGATTATACACCAGTGATAAGACTCAATCAACGTGGTCACCCAAGAAATAAAAGCAATCACCGCTCAAGGTACATAGAATAATCCTCTGACGGTGGCAATCTATGACAGCCCGATATGATGACAACCAGTCTACATCCAAAATAACATCAAAACTAGACATGTCAATCAACACAAATACAAAAGGAAGTTGAGGACCAGCAATCTTTATGTCATAACCTCGACACCCCTGCTTCAAAACAATCTTGTCACCAATAGATGACTCTACACAGAGAGGAGATGCTAACTGAGCCAACTCTAACCCCAAAATCGATGCGAATACAAACGAGATAAATGAATGGGATGCACACATATCAATCAACACATTAGCAACTGAATTGCAAAACAAGAAGGTACCTCTTACTACTAAAGGAGCCGGTACAAGATCTAACACGGTAACATCATACACACGCCCTGTAAGTCTCTGCTCAACCTACTCACCCCTCGGAGCATAAGCCTGATGCACTGATAGGGCTGAAGAGGCTCGTTGATTGGCCCTCGAGCCTTGTGCTGACTGTGACGACTAGTGGTTCTGTGTTTGCCTCGAACCATATGCACCAGGTATACCGCCCAACTGACGGTAAAACCTCTTCATGTGCCCTGTCTGTCCACACTGATAACAAGTGCGCGATTGGCCTCTCCTCTAACTCTAGCTCTAAGAACGAGCCGAGGACGATGCAGACCACTGCCCTTATCTTCTCTACGGGCAAGCTGGAGACTTAGGGCCTAACTGACCACACTTGAAAAAAGTGACATCTCTCTAACCACCTCTCTTAGAACCTGAACTCGGTACTGGAAAAGTGGACCTCGACTGAGTTCCCTGGGACTGCTGCGGGTTAGAACCCCTTTGCAACCTACTATTCTCTTGAACATCCTGACTCCTCCTGGAGCCCCTCATCCTCTCCTCCTCCATCTACATTACGATCTCCAGGTGAGCCACTGATTCCATCTCTAATCATTGACTTGGCCACTTTAAACATGAGCCCAGTCCTCAATCTTTTCTTGAACTCTAAACTACAGTGCTCCTCAATCGCTACGAGGTTTGGTGCAAACCTCGACAAGATTGTAAATATGGCCTCAAACTTAGCCACTAGAGTGTTCAACTACACAAGCTTGGAGAACTGATCTCTCAACTTCTCTCTAACAGTGGGAAGCAAAAATTTATCCTGGAAAGCGCTGACAAAAGCCTCCCAGGTCACCCTAATGTGCCCACTCACATACTTCCACCACTGATCCGCATCTCCGTTCACTTGGAAGGATGCCAAGGTCACTCTCAATTGGTCACCCTCGATGCCAAGCATCTCAAACGTCTTCACTGTTTGCTCCAGCCACTCATCCTACTTCAGTGGCTCCTTGGGATCACCGAAAAATTTATCCGGATTCGACCAGAAAACTCTTACTTCAAGAAAGACGGCCATGCCTTAACTACTTGGGCCTGGACTTGATTATTAGCTCTGAGAATATCCGTAGACTCCCGCAATGCTTCGGCCATTTCGCGGGCTAAGGCGCCTATGGCTTGTTGACCCACTAGTTCAACCACATTGGCCTGACCAATCCTTTCTTCTTGCGCTGAAATAACATCCGACAAAGGCACCTCATGCCTCCTAGGCGTACCATGCTTACCACCACCACGTCCACGTCCTGACATCCTAATGAAGGTAACACAAGAGATTAGCACATTTACAAATGTGTCAAAGCTAACTCATTTGCATCCCAATGCGGTGGACAATAGTAATTCACTCCACACAAGTACATTGTCATATAAACACAAACGAATTTCATTTCTGGATAATGACCATCCCGCGGCATTGCCAGAGTTCCAATTAGAAACAGCAATGATAAAGTGCTCTTCTAATATGACTTCTAGAAACCAAAAGACTCAATCAACATCCTAGAAACTAAATCCCATACCCATATAACCACATCGTACATACTAAAGTCTCTATCAAGTGAGACAAACCCATTGTGGCAATAACTACTTTGCACATACCCAAAATATTCAAACCCGATACGCACTAATACCAAGTTATGATGCCTCGAAATAATTACAAAATCCAACTCCAAACAACTAATACAAGGTGACCAAATTGAAATGATAAGCTTTCATCAATCAAAATTAATATACAAAAGGTGATAAGGAATGAAACCTAAACAAGTGTTCATATGCCCTAAAGGCTTACATCTTTCTAAGCCTAGGTTTGGGTACATCAAAAATGAGTCATAAGCTCAATATAAATAAAGCCCTAGGCTTGTACAAAAGTTAAATACAAGATAAACAAAACTGAGCCTTCAGCTGCATAATCCTCCTAAGCTAAGTCCTTGATCAAGGCATATCGTCAGCACCTGAAAATGATTTTCCCATGTAGGGTGAGCCAAAGCCCAGTAAAAACAATCTAACACAATATATGAATCTTAACAAAGATATAAGTGAAATATGGATCCATAATGCCTGTAATATAAACATTTACAATTCCTCTACAAAACCATGCTACACCAAGCTCCATATCTCAATCCATATTATCTCGATTCAAAAGAAAAAAAAATGTTTTCCATTTCATTCGGACAACCAAAGTGATGGTAAAACTTAGTGGGTCTCTAACCGACACAACTATTATACAAACACTTCCGTTTGCTATTTTACGGATATTTCGTCTGTGGGAATCAGCACCCATGTATACGTGCAGTTTTCAGGACTTTCACCCAGGACACACAAGCTAACTTAATTCAATGGAGTCCATCCTCTTTCTTCTCTCAAAAATGGAGTACATTCCATTTCTTCTCCCAAACATCATACATTTACAATGTTTTAAAGACATAGTCATATTCAATGACAACGAATAGGAGATTAGCTTCAATTCACCTAATCCTCATTCAATTTTTACAAAAATCATAGCTATCATTCACTGATAGCCCAAAACAGATATTTCTAAACAAATATACAATCTCCAAGACAGATAAATTATCCAAATTTCCATAGGTGAGTGGTAACACATATCCAACTCCACCATTTATATAAGCATTCATCCAATTTCATATTCCCAATACCAATTTCATTTATTTGTATAAAATAACTATGTGAGACATTTTAGGAGAAAACTCTCTTTTCTTCTAAAATCCACCCCGGGTGTCAAAATCAACAAATTTATCACAACACAACCTCACATCTACTCCCATAACCATTTTTAATACATACATTTGAAAACCCCTCTTTGGATTTTAAACCAAAACCGTAAGTTTGTTCAAAATCTTCCCAAATCCCAATATTCTTTACATATCAACAAATAATTAAGTTAAAACTCATAGAAGAGTGTAGAAAGTCCTTATCTCAAGTTTAGAAGACGAGCAAAGTAAGGTGGAATTTTCAAAGACGCCGAAACAAAGTTTTTTTTTTAAACCAAAGTGAAGCTTTTAAGATGCTCTACCTCTTTCCCAAAGGCACTAGGGTAGAGAAACCAACGGATCTAGGTGAAAATGTAGAGAGAGAGGAAGTTTTAGAGAGAGAGGCTCCAGATCTAGGGTTTTGAGAGAAAAAGTTATGAAAAAGTAATGTAGAAAGGTGCTACTGTGAACTGATATACGCACAGTCCACTCGAGTGCAAGAAGTGACGCTCAAGCGCCAGACACATTAAGTTGTTCCACTCAAGCACAAGAAGTGACACTTGAGTGCATAATGCACACTCCCAGTAGTTTTACAGACAACAGACCAACACTCGAGCGCAAGAAAGGCCACTCGAGCTGAGCCTGCTCAAGCGTAGAATACACTCTTCTAGTAGTTTTGCAGGCCTGCAAAAGCACTGAGAGTTCACAAAGCCTGCTCGAGTGCAAGAAGTGTTGCTCGAGTAGAGGAGTAAAATTCTTGACAACCAAAGTTTGAAAACCAAGCAACCAACCTGTTCCAAACGCAACCATTACAATCCAATAACCAAACTCAATGAAGTATGAGGGTGAAAAGGACATGAACAACACTACGAGACCACAAAACCCAAGTCCAAGATACAAAAGGGTCGGGTTAAAATCGGAATCACTATAGGTTAAGTTGGCCTAAGTGTCCATGGTGAAAGACTGAAAACGCGCACGGATGAGGTACCACATGCCTTGATAATGCTTGTTATGCCAACTTGCAAACATCAACCTAGGAATTACCGTAGTCTTATTTACCGCCCCTTTGAACTACATTAAAATTATTGAATTATTAAATTCTTAAGATTACATTGTGCACAAAAGTTTCAAAAGATAGAGATATATGTTTTTGAACATAGCATGGCATATGCATTCATCCCATAAGATTTTTTTATAAAATGTATATACTTTTTGAAGACTTTCCTATTGGGTTTTGTGCTCACTCTATGACCCTGTTTGTTTTGGGGTTAAATAGATGAGAGGGGATTAGGATGGAGGTGGGGTTATTTAGTGTTGTGTTTGTTTGTAGAGTCGGGGAGGAGATTAGGATGGAAGAGGTGATATAGATGGAGGTTGGAAGGGGGATTGAGATGGAGGAGGTGGAGATGGTATTAGAAAAATAGTGAGGGGATTAGAAATTTTTTTTATTTTTTATATATTGGAATTTTTTTAAATATTAATGTTTAATTTTTTATATTTTTTTATTATTTTATATAAAAATAATTTAACAATTCCTACACTAACAACTATCATCAAAACAAACACAATTTTATTTAATCCCCTCCGTTCTACCTCTGAAAACAAACGGGGCCTATAGGATTTTGTATAGGAAATGATATGGTGATCTCGCCGAGTTAAAGGCGTCGAATACATTTTGAGAGCACAAGGCTCTTTCTTTTGTTGTAATTATTTTTGACAAGCCAAGGGCTTTACATGTATGGATTTGAAAAATTAGTTTTTGTGTAATCGGGCTTGAGCCTTGGTAATTGTAGCCCTTGAGGGCATTAATTCGTACTTGACTTATCATGCTACATGCTATAGATTTAATTTCTAAGAATGTTGAATGTATAACCGTATGTAAGACATTTTTTTGTAAAATCTCAGGAGTTTAATGAATATCCATTGTAGGAATTGATGGTAATGCCCATGTTGAGATTTTATGTTCTATATATATGTTAAACATTGGAGAAGTTGATTGGAAATAAGATGACGTTGACGGAAATTGATAAATCCTATATTGTGTTAAATTTTGAGGGCATAACATTGGTCATAAAGACTCATATACAGAGCAGATGGTCATTAAGACCCTTGTTCATATTAGATAGATGATTGTCCATAATCGTAACAGATAACCATATAGGTTTCACAGATAGTTCCATGAATGGAACCTACAAAGATCCCTAGTACCAGGTAACAGATAATAGATAACAGATTCACATGATGCTAAGGATGCCATGATACATTTCAGAAATTGGACAACCATTCATCTATACAGAAAATGTCATTTCAAAACATAGAGCTTATCATATCCATCAGAAAATACTTATACTTGAACATATCTTTACAAGGTTGTTACTCACAGATAGCTCTAGAAGCAGAACAGATGAATTTGACAGATCAGACGGATATTGGCATGTGACCTACACAAGTACATGACATGAAGGTCAATTCTCAAAATCAAAGCCCAAAAGTAACTCAATTCTTCATTATTAAATCAAAACTATGCTCTTCTTTACATGTTAGGAACATACATGTAATAATCTAAGTTCTTTACTTTGAAAACATGATCAATTAAGACAAAATGACATTGAACATGATGAATTTCCAAAACCAAGTTGAAATAAATTAACTTCAAATTGTGATAAAATATGCATGCATGTAATGATATGAATTCAAAACTTCCAAAACATGGATTCATGAAGTGAAAAGTATAAAAACATGTTCTCAAACTTGAGCATAAAGAATACCATGCATGTGAGTATTTGGTGAAATTCAAACTCAAAACTTGGTGAATTATGCATGCATACATGGAGTGATTCTCATCTTTACATTCTAAGCTCAATTCAAGTATTTAATCTTTGAGTTCCCTTGAATTCTTTTAATTGGTGATTCAAACACAAAAGTTAAAAGTTGAATTCCTTACCTTCACTCTCCAATTGGACTCTTAGTAGCTAATTCTTGAGCTAGCAAGTCAAATCTCCCAATTTTCTTCCAAATTCTTCTTCTCCTAGCTTGAATTTAATCTCTCTTTGTCTTTCTCTCTCTCTCTCTCTCCCCCTTCTCTCTTCACACAGTTTTGAGGCTCAAAAGATGATGAAATGTGTGTATCAATGTATTTTGGAAGCCACATTAGCTTTATATTGGCTCATTAAGCTTAGACTAATTAATTGTGATTAAAACTAGGTTAATTCAACTTAATAATTAACTTATTCTAATTATTTGGATCTGAATCAAAATTTAATTAAACTTGCCATAAATTTCTAAAAATCTCAAATAACATGTTGACCTAGTTGGTTTCATGTTCAGATGTTATTAAGGCCTTCAATTAACAAAGCGAAGCAGAATGCTAAATAGATATTCCTACGGTTAACAGATAGCAATGCAAAACACATAAAAATGCACAATTAAAATCTAATCTCATTCTGAAAACTTAATTAGCATTCTTAATTATGGATTAACGTCTAATTATAGATCAGGGTCGTTACAATTATGCATAAGAAGAGAGATGAGCATATAATAATCTTTAAGAGTGGGTCAATTAGGAGCCAAATAGATTACTTTCTATTAAAAAAAAGTGGACCGTTTAAAATGCAACGATTACAAGGTGATTCCTGGAGAGAGTTTGACATCTCAACATAGGATTTTGATACTAAATTTATGCTTTAAAGGGCAATACCAAGCTAGGAAGGACAGTGGGCATCATAGAATGAGATGGTGGGACGTAAAAGGGGATAAACCATAAATATTTAAGAATAAAATAGATAAAGAAGGTATTTGGACTTGGAAGATGATCTTATCACTATGTGGAATTCAATGGTGAGTTGTATAAGGAGAATCTTAAGGGAAGTCCTTGGAAAGTTGAAAGGAAAAGGACCCACCTCTAATGAAACTTAGTGGTGGATGGATGAGGTTCAAGCGGTAGTAAAGAAAAAACAAAGAGTGCTTTAAAAAGTGGCAAAATGATAGAATTGAAGAAAACCTTAAGAGATACAGATTGGCTAATAAGGAGGCCAAAAAGGCAATAAGAGAGGCTAAGTTGAAAGCCTAAGATGACCTATACACTAGACTAGATAGTAAAGAGAGAGCTAAGAGAATATACAAACTTGCTAAGATAAGAGAGAAAAAAACAAGATATTTTAATCAGGTTAAGTACTTAAAAAGTGAGAACTCTAAGGTGTTGGTGAAGGATGAAGAGATTACGAAAAGGTGGAAGAACTACTTTGAGAAGTTGTTAAATGAAGAACATGGAGGAAGGTCAAAGAGAGAGGAAGTAGCCAGTAATAAGAAAAATTAAGATTACAGGTTCTATCTCATGATTAGGAACTTTGAAGTGGAGATTGCACTTAAAAAGATGAAATTGAATAAGGTTTTAGAACCTATTGAAGCTTGGAAATGTTTGGGTAAAAGGGGGTTGCTTGATTAACTAGGTTATTTAGCAAGATGTTATTGATTAGGAAAATGCTAGAGAAGTGGAAGAAGAATATTTTAGTGCCAATCTATAAGAATAAATGAGATGTCCAGAATTATAATAACTATAGAAGAATCAAGCTGATGTGTTATATATTAAAAGTGTGGGAGAGATTGATGGAACGTCGATTGCGAGATATAACAGATGTAATGCCCAAGAAGAACACCTCCCAAATCCTATTCCCCTATGTCAATTCACATAAATACAAATAGTAGATAAAAAAATAATAATCCAAATCCATAACACTTCTTCTCTATTGGACTATTCTCAAAAATTTCAATACAGTTAATTTACACCCATGGATAAAATAAAACAGTTCAAAAGCTAAGAAGTTATACAAAATAACCCCAAGGCTTCAACACAAAATCTCAAGCAAGTGATCATTCATGTTTCATCCAAATTGCTTTCCAATGTAAATCATTTAGATGGCTTTTCAATTTCATTTCCTAAAAATGGTTAGTTTTCGGGGTGAGCGAATGCTCAGTAGGAAGTATGTTTAACAAATTATATAATTAATTGAAATACACATGATCATGCAATGCAAACATTTGGTAAATTTTGTTATGTATGCATATAAATACGTTTATGCATGAGTATAAAATGAGCACATGTTAAATTTAAATTAGCATTTCTTGATTTTTAGAGGGGGGTAAATATGCTATGACATTCCAAGTAAGAGCCATAATTTAAAATACATACATAGATATAAATTTTGTACACTGAAAATAGTGTCAAATTTGCCGGTTCCAAAAACGGCGGGGCGATGGGCACCCAAAAACATTTTTCCTTTCCGTATTTGCCGATTGCACCCAAAACCATTTTCCAAAAACAATGTTTTTCCACATTTGTCAACTCTTGAAATGGTGGGGCTTGTAGACACCCAAAAACCATTTTTCCACATTTGCCAACTCCTGAAACGACATGCTCGTGGACACTGTAGCACGTCCGCGAGGGACCCCGCTACAGTTCGGACTCGATTTGTGTCACGGTTCTTAATCTGAACCAAAGAGTCCAAATCTAGCAAATCGTTTTGAGAAACAGATTTTTGAAAAGAAGTGCCAAACGTGGACTGCTTTGCCAGATACAGAGTTGCCACCTAAATATTTCAAAATGGGGGAATTTAGGAAACCCTGACTCGGTGCCAAAGGCCACGTGTCCGTCATCACCAAAGTTGCCTCGGCTCGGGAACTTGGGTACGATCGGGGAAGGTCAGCTATGAGCACCCCCTCTCGCCCGATCCGAAGATCGGCCTCTACTAACCATGATATCTATTTTTGAAAACGTTATGTGTTCTTGTCCCGATTATTAGCCTAGAATTACTATGTTATGCGCACAGCAAACAAGTATAGACTAGATTGTCTAATTTGGGAATAAGCATTGCATATCCGTTTGTTTTGGAAAATGTTTTGGAATTTGCTACTCACAAGTAGGCTAAAAACATGGATTTCAATGAGCTATTCCAACTCAGGCAACCCAACCTTCACCCACAGGCATTCAAACAGTTTATCACATAAACATCTAGCCACATGGTAAGCATGCTGTCATGATAGCATTCACACGCATGCGATATGCTAAAGCATGAAAATACTTACATCGTACTCCGTGCCAAAACAATAAACTAGTTAGCCAACATGCATGGTCCTAGTTCATGTCAAACTGACTAATGCAACACATACAAGATGCAATTAGAGTAGGCTCGGCTAACCTAAACATGGCATGTGAAATGCAACCAATTGATGCACGTATTCAATTTGGAATTGAAGTACAAATGTAGTTAGTATGATGTACCGAGCCTGGTGCATGCAAGACAAATGCATGAATGCATGCATGCAGAGCATAAGGTATGCTGATTTTAAATATGCCCTAGTCTACCATCATAAGCAAGTAAATAAAAGGGAAGAAAGACGTGGGGTTGGAAGACATACACACACTCACGCACACTTATTACATAATTGCCCTCACTCGGAGGGTCCAAAAGAATAATACAATTCGAATAATGAATTAACCGTCCTAGCTAATTAATTATTACAAATTACCTAATTAGTTGACAAACTAACTAAGCTAGGAAAAACAGTAAACCGCCTCGGGAAGAGAGCTCAATGCAATGCATGCTCGGTCCTGCTCGGAAGTGCACTGCCATGCGCAAGCTGCCTCTATTTTCCCTGCTATACTCCTCTGGAGGCTGCCAAAGTCTCAGGATTGCTTCCCTGGACATTGGGAGACACCACCGGCTGAGTAGAATATCCACCGGCAGTGGTATGTGATCATCGGCTGTTGATGAAGCTATCGGCCACCAATGAATTGCCGGTCGGCACTGAACACTGCCGGTCGGTAGAGAATGCCTGCAGAACCTGCAATCACAGCAGCAGAGGACAAGGCAGAGTATGGCAATGCAATTCAGGCAATGTATGCACCAATCCTATCCCTTATCATGTGTATGACTCAAAGGGACATGGTCCTTAGTTCTTGGACCACCAATCGCGCATTTCAATGCGTGATGGCCCAAGAGACCAAGTTATGCATTTTCATGTCAAATGAAATGCAATGCACACAATCAAACCAATGGGGACTCAACCTCTATCATGGATAGTCAAGAGGCCAAGCATGCATGCCAATGCAATGCAACCTAAGCATGTTAACTAGGCATGCAATACGGCAAAGCAAATGAGCATGCAAGAAATGCAAGGCATAGAGCAATGCAACTAACAAGTGTGCAAGGCTAATGTAGGCATTCAAGCATGTAGGCCAACATGTGACTTCACTCAATCATGTGATTTCAAACATGCAACAACTCACCAATATGCTACAACATACAAGGAGAGCATGCAACAAACAAAGGGATGGGCTTAAACTAAATTAGGCAACTCTAACTAGGCCTAAAACAGTGGCCAAAAACTTAAGAAATGGAACCAAACACACTTGCACACATGCACATGTTAATGGGCCTATACTTAAGCAAACAAACGCAACTTTCAAGCACATTTAAAAGAGGCTAAGCATGGACAAATGACATGCAATGTAAGCTCTGGAATCATGTTAAGATGGTGTCAAACCAAGCAAACAAGATAGGCTAAGCATGCAATAAAGACCCAAAACTTAAGGCTAACAAACCAAAAATGCAAAGGAGCTATGCAAAGCATGCCAAGGTCGACCCAAACAACCTAGGACAGACCTCAAACATGGCAAAATAAGCACAAAAGCTTCACAAAGCTAGGCCTAAAACATGCTAGAACAATGGCTTACAACCTGAGGCATGTTAAGGCCTAAACATGGCATTACAAGGTAGGTATGCTAAGCATGCATGGTGTACCAAAACCAACAAAAAACAGAGGCACATTATGACATAATAAGCACAAAAATCAGCTAAGGCATGGTCAACATAAAGCTTAGCTAGGTGCTCCCTCAAGAGGCCAAAAATGGTCCTTTTCAAGGACAACAAGGAGAGGGGGTGGCCCTCTCCTTCTTGGGACCTCAAGGCACCATCCTCACCTCTGAAATCCCTCAAGATTTCAGTGGTGAGGAGGCCCAAACACCAAGGTCTCGGAGCTTACACAAAGTGGCACAAAATGGAGCCTTACAAGGCTTAAGAGGGGTCAAACAACCTCAAACCACAAAATACTCTAAACAAACTATTTAAAGGGCCTAAAAACAGAACTTTTTTATATTATACACTAAGCTCAAAAACAGTTCTAAGATAGGCAAAAACAGTATGCAAGAATGGGGAATAAAGGAGTAAGATTGTTACGCTTGTTGACCTTCTTCAAAGATGAAGCTCCAGCTGGTTCTTCAAGCTCAAAACCACCCAAGAATCTCAAGAACAACCTCTAGTCTTTCAAGAAACCAAGAAAAGGTGTGGCACTATGTGTTTGTGTGCAATAGTAAGACACAAACACACTTATACACACACAAAGGTAAAAAGAAAGAGAGAAATAGAGATAGGTGAGACACAAACCCTAACCCTAATCCAGAGCTCTCCTCTGTATATTTTCTAATCTTTTTGTCCAACCCCAAAGCCAAGAGAGGAGGGCTCCTCTTATAGAGGAGCCAATCTTGTAAAGCTTACAAGACAAGCTTACAAGACAAGCTTACAAGGAAGCCATCCCTCCATACACGTGTATGGAGGGGAACAAAATGCAAGCCAGCTGTATTAAAATATCTGCAAAAGCAGATGAACAGTAGTCGGCTGCTCAAAATTGCCATTTTGACAAAATGGGCTGCCGACCGGCAACAAAGAATGCCGACCGGCAATATACATTGCCGATGGCAACAAAACACCAGCCGGTGGCCTCTGGCCATGGCCGGTGATGTGTGGGGATGCCTCACAAGGCATTCCCTGCCCCTCCAAGGCAAAACACAAGTGTTTGGTGCAAAACCAGACACTAAACAGTCGAGTTTGGAGATCCTGAGGCAAGGCGCGTAGCCGAGACCTCCGGGAACTCTGAACGAACACAAAGATGGATAATCACCAAGTGTTCCAATGGTGACGTCCAAGTCTTGAGGACGGTCAAAAATGGGGTGTCTACAGTTGCCCCTCTTTGACAGAACTCGAAAGTCATAACAATGACGGGAGTGCATGTCAAAGCCCAGAGACGACCCATTTTTGACAAGGCTGAAGACTTAGACAAACATGCAAGATAAACAAGATATGCGCCCGAAGGCAGGGGCAAAATGCAAGACAATGCACAGAGCCGGACATAACTTATGACCATGCGAAGAAAGCTGTAACGAAGCATACATGCGACAATTTTAAGCTAGCATACACCGAACTACACTACAATGCAGAAAGGATGTAAGAGAATTATGCAATTCTCAATACGTCTCACTCGGAGGATACAATGCCTGTGCGGTTCGTCTAGTTGCACCAGCCTCAAATGAATCGTACATATAATATCATGCCTGAAAAGAAAGCAAACTTAACAGGTACAATATTATTAGCAACATGCATGACAATGCAAAAATGGATGCAAAATGATATACAATATATACAAAACAATGTATAAACAATGCAGGTAAAGATGCAATGTATTTGAAACAATGCAAACTATATGCAAAGCAATTGAATCATGATCCAATCATGAGCGGGTCGAAACCACACTTATGTCAAATAGATTGATGGAGGTAACAAGTCCGTCTACCATAGAACGGTCTACTGAACTATGAGTAATGTAGACGGACATGAGAACAAGTATTGGGGGGGGGGAATGACATAAGTGGGGAAACGACCCGCTGGGGAAAGGACTACGATCCTAATGCTGGATGCAAAAATTACACTACAATGCCATATATATATGGATATGCTAGGGAGATGGAAATAGATATGGCACGCGGGCCAAACCAAATCTTGCCTAGGCAAGGCATGTACACATACAAGCCATGTTTAACATAGAACGGTCTACTGAACTATGCTCCAACATGAGAAGTATGGGCACATACCAAACCAAGCTCAACAGGAAAAGGCGCAAGCCATAGATGGAAGGTGATGCAGTGAATGCATGCGATCTACAATGCAGTGGATATGGCACGTGGGCCAAACCAAATCTTGCCTAGGAAAGGCATGTACACAAACAAGCCGTGGCTAACATAGAACGGTCCACTGAACTATACTTTGACATGAGAAGTATGGGCACATACCAGACCAAACTCAACAAGGAAAGGCGCAAGCCATAGATGGAAGGTGATGTAGTGAATGCATGCGATCTACAATGCAACATGCACTCTGTTCTAATGATGCATGACAATGCAACTATTTATGATGATGCATGACAATGCATGTTTTTTTTTTTTGTTTTTGAAATGCAAATGATGTATAAAATGCATGTTGCATGAAATACGCGACAACACGCGGCTTTTGAGACGCACGTGAACTTGAATATGCAACGACACGAGTCGCTTGAAATACATGTATAATGCAACTTATCGAAAGTCGTTCGGGCACGACAAACACCGAAGGACTTGCACCTTCAGAGGATTTAGGGTCTCCTAGACCGTGCAATACCTGTGTGGTTCACCTGGTTGCTCCAGCCTTAAATGAACCGTACATACAATATCGTGCCTGCAAAGAAAACAAACTTAACAGGTACAATGTGATTAACAATATGCGTATTAATGTATTTGAAAATGCGTGACAACGCAAAGCAAGTGGGAAGCATAAAAATGCTGTGAAGGCACAGTGATGTAAGTGGAGCACGTAGTCTACGCAGGCAACGAAATTGATCATAAGCATGCGGTCTACGCAAGCGATGAAATTGGACATAAGCATGCGGTCTATTCAAGCAGAACATGCGGTCTACGCAGGTAATGAAGTTGGTTTCAAGCATGCGGTCTACGCAAGCGAAATATGCGGTCTACGCAAGGAAAACATGCGGTCTACGCAAGTAACAAACATGCGGTCTACGCAAGCAAAACATGCAGTCTACGCAAGTAATGAATTGATTACAAACATACGGTCTATGCAAGAAAAACATGCGGTCTACGCAAGTAATGAAATGATTACGAACATGCGGTCTGCGCAAGCAAAACATGCGGTCCATGCAGGTAATGAATTTGAACAAACATGCGGTCTACACAAGCGAAACATGTGGCCTACGCAAGTAATGAATTTGAACAAATATGCGGTTTACGCAAGCAAAACATGCGGTCTACGCAAGTAATGAAATTTGAACAAATATGCGGTCTACGCAAGCAAAACATGCGGTCTACGCAGGTAATGAATTTGAACCAACATGCGGTCTACGCAAGCAAAACATGCGGTCTACGCAAGTAATGAAATTTGAACAAACATGCGGTCTACGCAAGCAAAACATGCGGTCTACGCAAGTAATGAAATTTTGAACAAACATGCGGTCTACGCAAGCAAAACATGCGGTCTATGCAAGTAATGAAATTTGAACAAATATGCAGTCTACGCAAGCAAAACATGCGGTCTACGCAAGTAGTGAATTTGAACAAATATGCGGTCTACGCAAGCAAAACATGCGGTCTACGCAAGTAATGAAATTTGAACAAATATGCGGTCTACGCAAGCAAAACATGCGGTCTACGCAAGTAATGAAATTTGAACAAACATGCGGTCTACGCAAGTAAAACATGCGATCTACGCAAGTAACAAACATGCGGTCTACGCAAGTAATGAATTGATTACAAACATGCGGTCTACGCAAGCAAAACATGCGGTCTACGCAAGCAAAACATGCGGTCCACGCAGGTAAAACATGCAGTCTACGCAAGTAATGAATTTTGTTGAACAAACATGCGGTCTACGCAAGCAAAACATGCGGTCTACGCAAGTAAAACATGAGGTCTATACAAGTAACAAACATGCGGTCTACGCAAGCAAAACATGCGGTCTACGCAAGTAATGAAATTTGAACAAACATGCGGTCTACGCAAGTAATGAAATGATTACAAACATGCGGTCTACGCAAGCAAAACATGCGGTCTACGCAGGTAAAGCATGCGGTCTACGCAAGTAATGAATTTTGTTGAACAAACATGAGGTCTACACAAGCAAAACATGCGGTCTACGCAAGTAATGAAATTTTGAACAAACATGCGGTCTACGCAAGCAAAACATGCGGTCTACGCAAGCAAAACATGCCGTCTACGCAGGTAATGAATTTGAACCAACATGCGGTCTACGCAAGCAAAACATGCGGTCTACGCAAGTAATGAAATTTTGAACAAACATGCGGTCTACGCAAGCAAAACATGCGGTCTACGCAAGTAATGAAATTTGAACAAATATGCGGTCTACGCAAGCAAAACATGCGGTCTACGCAAGTAATGAAATTTTGAACAAACATGCGGTCTACGCAAGCAAAACATGCGGTCTATGCAAGTAATGAAATTTTGTTGAACAAACATGCGGTCTACGCAAGCAAAACATGCGGTCTACGCAAGTAATGAAATTTTGAACAAACATGCGGTCTACGCAAGCAAAACATGCGGTCTACGCAAGCAAAACATGCGGTCTACGCAAGTAATGAAATTTGAACAAATATGCGGTCTACGCAAGCAAAACATGCGGTCTACGCAGGTAATGAATTTGAACCAACATGCGGTCTACGCAAGCAAAACATGCGGTCTACGCAAGTAATGAAATTTATTGAATGCATGCAAAATGCAATGACACGCGCAAAACCATGCGATGCGTTTCAGACAACGCAAGCGCGCAAGACAGTGCGATTGATATGCGATACGCGTGGGGCAACTTTTGAGCTTTGTAAAAGCCAAAAGGATACAAAAAGGATACACCTTGCACGAATTCGAGTGCTACACACGGAAGACACGATCTGAGGTCATAACGGAGGCCGGCTGAGCGTCGGAGATGCACTGTTTTGCACTGTTTTGAGCAATGAAGGCCCTGAACCACAGATATAACCCAAACAAGGATTTAGGAGGTTCAAAAACCATTGTAGGAGGCCATCGGATGACCACCGGCCATCATAATGCATCACCGGCCGTCTATCGGCCTTCATAAAATTCCATCGGCATAATGTATTGCCGACCGGCAAATAGTGTGGCCGACCGGCAAAAACTCCCTGTTCGGGGCAGTTTTGACATTTCGGCTGTGGGTCTTTAAATATAGGGCCTCTAGCCCTATATTTCTCACATCCTCTTGCTCGAAAATTGCCTTTCTCTCTCTCTCTAGAGTGTTTTCGTCCTTCGATCTCCTCGTTTTCTTACGTTTCGTTGTTCGATTCGCGATCTCCTTCGCGTTTCGGACATTTTCAACCGAACGAAACTTCGTTCTGGTGTTTGTTTTTTGATTTCCGCCACTCGGGGCTTGTTTCCCTCGAGTTTTCCTCGATACCCATACCTTTTCCGTACTCCGGCTTTTCCGGCCTTTTCCGACCCTCTCGGGGTTTGACTTTTTGTTGACTTTTTGCCTTCTTGCCCAATTTTTCGTCTTCCAGCCATTTTCACATTCTCTTCGAGATGGCAGACGATCTTCCACAGGGCGGGGCTCCTCCAGAGCTTGAGATGGATCTCGAGGCCGAGCCCTTGCCACTTCATATCCGGCCGTTCGATCCGGAGACATACAGGCCCGCGGTTCACGTGATACTCCCCGACGGACTACGCCAGTTTAGGAGCTTCGAGAGGCACGTGCCACCCGAGCTAGTACTGCGTGAGCCTACCTCTCACTTGTCCTTTGGCGCTTCCAAGGTAACTTTCTTTCTCTGCTTTACTTTCTGCAATGTAGGATACAAAACTGCTGTAGCTGGTTGTGCTCTTTAACTGCTTTAGCTCAGATACCCTAACGTATTGTAGTTGATTGCAAACAAACTTACAATTGATATCTGTTTAGGATTGACACATGCACACATACTGCACTGACCCCGAATCACCCGAACACACGGCGCGCATTGTATTTCACTACATACACACTGGTACCCGGTATTTGCTTGAGTCATAAAACATGCACGCATGCTACATTTGCACTGAACCATTCGAACACACTGACGCATCATACGTTGTAGTTCACTGTAAGCACACCGGCACCCGGTATTTGTTTGAATCTGTTAAAACTTGCACGCATGCTACATCTGCCCTGAACCACCCAAACAGGCTGACACATCACACGTTGTAGTTCACTGTATGCTTCTTAGAACTGCATTTTGAATATTGCCTCGCGATTGTTGTTTTTTATTACAGGGGGATTCCCATACCATCCGCGGGTATAGGAACACCGCTGCTCGGGACTGGTACGCAGAGCTGCCAGACGCGATTCGTGACATCGTCGACGAGGCCAGTTTTGGCATCTTCTGCAGGGGGCTCTCTCGACTGACTGCCTGCAGGCCCTTGCTTGCTGCTCTAGCGGAGAGGCAGTGGGATACCACCAACTCCTTCCACTTCTCCGTCGCAGGGGACATAACAATGACCCCTTACGACTTCTCGATGCTTACTGGCATTGGGGTAGGGGGTGATCCGATCCCCTTCAACACAGATATGGATGAGTGGGACGCTGCCCAGCTGTACCTGCTTGGCACTCAGCCTCCCCTCTCTCGAGCGGGGTTCGTTAGGTACTCGTGGTTTGATAGCCACTTCTGGGTCCAGCTGGCCTTGGCAGAGGAGGTGCAGATGTCCCCGGAGGAGGTGGACCAGTACGCGCGGGGCTTCATTATGTTCCTTTTCGGGACGACCCTTTTCGCCGATCGAGCGAACACCGTGCCCTTATGCCTGTTGAGCGCGCTGGTGAACGTCAGGCGGATCCGCCGCTACGACTGGGGTGGCGTAGGCCTGGCCACATTGTATGGTTATATGAGCTCTTCTTCCCGCCTCAGCGGACAGCTCCTTGGTGGCTACTGGTGAGCTTGGGAGGTACGTTTTCTTCCCATTTTACATTCTTGTCTTCTGCTTTCTGTATTTTGTACACTGCACATATACTGTACACTGCCCCACACTGACTGTACACTGCACACCCGGCACACATATACTCTGCTTTACACTGACTGCACACTGCACACACTGCACACTCTGCACAATACACTACACAACACACGGTTCTGCCATTTCTGCTTTATTCTATATTTTGCCTTATCTGATAGTCATACTGATATCTATTTTGCAGTTGTGGGTGTATGCCTACTTTCCTAGGCTTGCCGCAATACCCGATGAGGAGATCCCACTCGGCGTCCCCTTCTCTCATCACTTCGATGTGCGATGCGTGCGGAGACCATGGGAGTCTCTTACTTTCTTCCGCCGATACTTCGACGCCATCACCGCCGCGGAGGTATGTTCAACTTTAGAGTTTATTTTTTTTGGCTTTGCTTCACTTAGCACTGTATGTTTTCAATAACGGTAGATAATAAACTGCATTTCATTTTCAGATCACCTGGCAGCCCAGGGCTCCGTTGCCAACCGTGGTGAGGGATCACTATGAGGGCGCAGGGGAGATTGCCCGTTGTCAGATTCTGTTGGAGGGCCCGGTCTGTCGGGCTTGGTACCTGGGCGAGCGTTTCTTGCGTCAGACCCTGGGTTTACCGGAGCAGATAGTGCCGGGTCCACCTCCTGCCCATATGAGAGATACCGAGAGGTTCGCCACCCAGGAGATGAGGGATTACACCGTCGGCTGGGGTGCAGAGCATCACAGAGGCGAGGGCGACTATGCAGAATACGTCCGGACCTACATTATGCGACCCTTGAGCGGTGGTCGCCGAGCTGAGGGGGAGAGGCCAGCGGTGCCAGCAGCAGGAGCGGGAGCGGGGGCTGGAGCAGGAGCGTCGAGGAGAGCTCGAGTGCATAGCAGGAGCGGAGCTCGAGGGGGACGGGGGACTGGCTGGCCCGCCCTGCCCACTGTACTGTCATACAGAGGGCAGGATAGGGCGACCTACCAGATCCCCTTTGTTCCTCCCCCGGCTGATCATGAGTTAGCCGGTATCCCTGACTTGCCTCCGGTATGTATTACTTCATTTTGCATCTTGCATTGGCATTTTATTTCGGTTTATTTGATATTCCGCAGAACACTGATGTATCTTATACTCTTGCAGGCGTCCTCCAAGTACACCCGGCAGTCCGTGGAGTTGAATGCCTCCATGATGGGGATGCTACAGCGGACCTTTGACCTCCTGGCCCTCTATAGTATTCCGGTATGCCCTTCTGACGATGGTCTCAAACCATTCATAAGCTGATTCACGTAATCTGATGCACGACACGACACCTGATACACTGATCTCACAGCATCTGATACACTGCATACACTGCATTTATACACTGCGTTCTGCAATGATAAACTGCCCACGGCATTCACACATTGTATACTGCATTCTGCACTGATACACTGCCCTCGGCATTCTTACACTGTACACTGCATTCTGCACTGATACACTGCCCTCGGCATTCTCACACTGTATACTGCATTCTACACTGATACACTGCCCTCGGCATTCTCACACTGTACACTGCATTCTGCACTGATACACTGCTCACAGCATTCTCACACTGTACACTGCATTCTGCACTGATACACTGCTCACAGTATTCTGATGTTTTTGCCTTTTGTGCTTTTCAGCCTCCCTTCCAGATTCCTCTGGTGGGTGGTGCTCCAGCTGGGCCATCTATTCCTGCTCGAGCAGGCCGTGGAGACGCCGTATGTCCCTGTACCAGGGGGGCGTGTTCATGTTAGGAGTAGTTCTCGGGCGCCGACCCCTGACGATGACGATGTTGATGATGACGAGTCAGAGGCAGAGGCAGAGGCAGAGGCAGAGGCAGAGGGCGGGTCATCTGAGGAGGCTGGAGACGACTCAGACTCAGGCTCAGATGGCGACGTTGATGACGATGCCCCTGGACCTTCGTCCAGGAAAAGGGTGAGGACAGATCCCCGGGCCCGAGACTACTAATGATGATCCAGATTGCTGCTTTTCTTCCTTTTGTACTTTTTTCTTTCTTTTTCTTTTTCTTTTCTTTCTCTTTGTTGGTAGTCAGATTACCTTGTACTGCCGCAGGTAGATTTTTATTTTCAAAGCTATGTACTTGAAAAAGATAATGAAATGAACAAACTTTTTGCTTAAAAAGTGTTACATTTACATATCTCATGTATTGCATCGCATCACATCATGTTATACCTCAATGTGAACGGAATTGACCTGTTGTCTGAAAGATTGAGCACTTGCATTGTAATAACAAGGTAACCAAACCAAGTAACAGCAAAGCAACCCATACAAACCACTGCTTAACCTGAACACACGGTCCATACTCTGCTGAGGATTAATCTGCATACAGCCCATAACCCAACACTTGGTTTATTCTGCACATGGCAAACTTTAAACAAAATAGCCCATTCTGACAAGACGGCCTTCAAAGGTGAAACCGGCTAGGGTTGAAACATGCTCGGATGCCCCAAATTTTCCCTTCCTTCTTTTGGTTCGCCCAAATGTAGAGAATGGCACAGCACTCCGAGCATAAACGATTAACTTTCGGAAAAAGGGTTTTCTTAACCAGGGTATCGGGCCTACAACTGGATATAGTGGAAAAGGACTCAACAAAGGTACACGACCTAAACACAACGAGACACGCTCGGGAAAGACTAAAAACAAAAGACGAGACCGACAAATCAAAAAGACACGACACACGGACGTGCTTATGAACTAAGAGACCTCAAATCTCGAGGAGCCAGCTCCTTCGGGTAAATTTGCCACCCTTTCTGATTTGTGATTCTCACATCACTCGACCCTCAGGCTCGGTTTTTCTCTCAAAACCCTTTTCCTCACTTTTCTCTCAACTTACACCTCTCTATTCTTTATTCTCTCATTTTTCGTCCCTCCCCAAGGTGATTAATGAATGAATAGGAAGTTGCGGGTTCATGCCCGATGCCGTTAGCTCACAACTATTTCTTCTGGTGGGTAGAGTGCCCTCCTGGTAAGTATGTTGACGATGAGGGAAAGACAGAACACCTGACTCAACCGTGCCCCTAGTTCATCATTTTGACCATTTTTTCATTTTGATTTTCTACTAAAACAGTTTTGATCAAGATGAGAGTTGGATTAACGTATCTTGTTCGACTTTTGATTTGAAAGCCATGCAAGTCAGGCTGTAAGCACTGAAATTTTTCCTTTTGGGGTCCAAGAACATGGTCCAGTCTTGGAAAATGGAACAGTTTTCAAGAAAATAGTCAACCTTAGTAAAAATTTTCAAAAACTATTTTACAAACAGTCAATGCTCAACGAGCATGGAACTTACTCTTTGAGATGCGCAACCTCGGATCGGAGGCAATGGAAAATTGCCCCTGGCTTAAAGGGGGTGGATGGCAACGGAAAGTTGCCCCTGGTTTGAATGGCGGCTCACGATGACTCGTGGCAACGAAAAGTTGCCCCTTGTTTGGATGGTGCCGCAGCAGTCCGCAAACAGTCTTCATTGGTGGTGGTCGAATTTTTGGACACAGAGATGACGAAGACGGACATAACAAATATATGGACACAATCACCTTGGAAGGTGTTGGCGACTAGACTTTGGGATGAAGTCGAAACCATTGTATGGACCGAGACGCTATGAAAGCGTTGGGGGCTGGACTTCATGATGAAGTTGCCTACGTATCCCAAACATGGGAATCAAGCCTTACGTAGTTCCGGTTAAGGTACACTCGGGTATTTTAACCTTCACTTTTTAGGCTCTAACTTTTGCCAACGCGCCTGATGCGGGTTTTCGACCTTGCGAGCTTTTCTTTTCATTTTCTTTTGTTCATTTCTTTTTTCTTTTCTTTTTCACATTTTTTCTTTTCTTTTCTTTTCTTTCTTGTATTTTTTGTTTTTTTGTATTTTTCTCTTGCTCTAACTTTTGCCTGGGTCGCCCTTCCGGATTTTCGACCCAGCGAGCCTCTCAAAGGGTAAAAGTGTAACAAGTCCATGCCAAATGGTTTTTGAAGTTGAAGCCTCTCTGTATCTAGGAGAACGATTGTTGCAATGATTTGTAGGAGAATCCATCATGGCTGCTCCACGAGCTTCTTCTGGTGAGATCTAATCTTCTTAATTGGCCTCCGGTGCCTCTTGCTCGAGGGCTGCTCCAAAACTGGCCACACGGGCCTCCTCCGACAGTTGACCGTTGAACATTCTGAACGGGTTCAAGGTTTGAAAACGAACGGGTTGAATCTTGAGGCTGAGAGCGATCCTAGGCTGCACAATCTGAAGAGCGATTCCACACAGGTCTTCACAGGGCCGCGTAAAACATTTGTTTTTTGAAAGTTTTTAAGAAAGCGACAAATCGCTCGCGTCGAAGATAGTGTGGAACCAATCTGGATCAAGCTAGGGTCCTTCTCAGTACTCACGCCGACAAGCATGATTTCATTTATTAAAAGGCTTAGCATGCTTCTCTTTCTCTCAAAATGATTAAAGTTTTGCAAAACCCGAGGAGTTCCTTCCTCTTCGTTTTTATCACCGCAGTGTTCAAAAAGGGTTTTTGAAAAACTTAGGTTAATGCAATGAGTTTGGCGCGCAGGAGAGTAGGCGAGATGTACTGTCAGCCCATTCAAGTCCTCTGGCACAACTAACTCACACTGAAAGCAAGCATGAAAATGAGATAGCCACAGCTGTTTCATTCAGATTTGTTGGTATAACTGGCCCCTCAGCAGAAACAAACTCAAAAACAAAAATGGGTAATTACAAGACAAAACGGTGTTCGAGGCAACAACCCCGGAATCACCTGGTATTCTATACAAAGGGGATTGACTCGCTACAACAAGACGGACCCTTAAGCAAAAGGACTGACTCAAGACAAAGAGACAAACTCAGAACAAAAGACTGACTCGATACCCAATCCAGAATTTACAAAGCTAGCGTTCACAGATGCTCAAAAATGCGTACCAGACGCCACATCCAAAATATACCAAATGCCGCCCGCAGGTGGTTCACTTTCTGATTACATACTTGCAGTATCTGTGTCCTCAAAATCCAATAACTGGGTGGTAACGGACTTGGCTGAGGTGGGCGGGAGGATAACCTCGTTGTCAATCAAATCTTGCACCTCATGACGGAGGCGGAAACAATTGTCGGTGGCATGGCCTGTCTGCTGGTGGTACGCGCAGTACTGAGCAGCATCATGCGTAGCTGGGAGATTCTTTGGGAGAGGCCGAGGCTCCAAGGGTTTAAGGTGTCCCCTCTCGGCAAGGATCTGAAGTGCCTTAGATAGAGGCATGTAGAGAGCATGAAAGGTCCTGCGCCCTCGGGGTAGGTACTTTGAAGTCTGAGCATTCTTACTAGCTGCACAAGCAAAAGGGTCGGCAGGCGCTGCCTTGGCTTTCTGATCTTTCCCAGGTGCAGGGGCGGGAATAGGAGAAACTGTTTTGTCATGACGGGGCCTATCCCGATTTTCCGACTGACTTGAACTACCCTCAAGTGGAGTGGGGAAAGCATCCTCCACAGTTTTTGCCACAACTGCGGATATCTGTTGCTTGTTCATCCCTCCGGCTTTCAAAGCCTCGACTGCCCGCAGCAGTTGTTCAATGGGATCGACATCTGCCTTCATTTTGTCTTTTCCTCTGGCCTCAGCCTAATCGAGGGTTTGGGTTGATGTTGATATGTCATTACCATAGCTGGAGCCCATCTCCGGTTGGCTAAGTTCGATCACGATTCGCCCCAACAGCGGGGGCTCCTGGGGTACAAAACTCCCGGCATATGGTGCGGCTGGAGGTGAAGCTGACATTCCGTAGGCGAGATCCGCCACAGACCTCTGGAGATCACCTATCATCCCCATTAGTTCAAATGTAGTAGGCTCGCGAGCCTAGTATAGTTGGGGGGTCCAGACCGGGTGCGCAACAGGCGACCTGGGTGGATGTGGCATATCAATATTGGTCTCACTTTGCAGAGTGATCCCTTGATCTAATGCAGCTGTCATAACCACGATCTCTTCCGAATTCTGCGTCATCATAAGTCCTGCCTCAGCAAGGGGGAACACTAGCTATTCTGGACCAATCCTTTGGACACTCTGAACTGAAAGGAAAAACAAACAGCATTTCAGCCCAAACAGATCAAACACGGGTGTAGCGGAACAACTGTACTCTACTGCTGATCACTGTTCCCCAGAAATCACTGTTCCCAAAACTGAACCCGATACCCGCAGATAACTGATTCTCAGCAACACTGACACTAGTGCCCTCGGGCCCGATACTCAAACTTGCAAACTGGTATGTACGTTCCTGTAGAGATACACTCTAAAGCACATAGCAGATAAGTGAGAGCCAAAACACCCCTATGGAGGGGTAGGGTTTCCCTGTCCTATTTTGTCAGGAGCTAGGGTTTCACTATGCACGCAGCGGTTTCAAACAACCTATAATCGGGTAAGTAACCTATCCTAACTTGGAATGGTCACTATGGATTTTGATATGCACTAGGTCGAATGGTCGAAAAGGGTGCCCCGGTAAAACCAGGATTTGTGTTCCCATACTGTCAGAGCCCATAACCGGTCAGCCTTGTGGTCATGCCTTGACAAAACAAGCCTCCAGCAAACCGTTCAGGAATGGCAGATGGCAAACACGGTGTCCTAGGCGCACCAATGCACATGCAATGCAAAGAGACACATAAATGAGATCAAAACAAGATATCATGAGTTCGAGTCAAGCTCTCTAAATATCCCTAGCAGAGTCGCCAGAAACTGTAGCACGTCCGCGAGGGACCCCGCTACAGTTCGGACTCAATTTGTGTCACGGTTCTTAATCTGAACCAAAGAGTCCAAATCTGGCAAATCGTTTTGAGAAACAGATTTTTGAAAAGAAGTGCCAAACATGGATTGCTTTGCCAGATACAGAGTCGCCATCTAAATATTTCAAAATGGGTGAATTTAGGAAACCCTGACTCGGTGCCAAAGGCCACGTGTCCGTCATCACCAAAGTTGCCTCGGCTCGGGAACTTGGGTACGATCGGGGAAGGTCAGCTATGAGCACCCCCTCTCGCCCGATCCGAAGATCGGCCTCTACTAACCATGATATCCGTTTTTGAAAACGTTATGTGTTCTTGTCCCGATTATTAGCCTAGAATTACTATGTTATGCGCACAGCAAACAAGTATAGACTAGATTGCCTAATTTGGGAATAAGCATTGCATATCCGTTTGTTTTGGAAAATGTTTTGGAATTTGCTACTCGCAAGTAGGCTAAAAACATGGATTTCAATGAGCTATTCCAACTCAGGCAACCCAACCTTCACCCACAGGCATTCAAACAGTTTATCACATAAACATCTAGCCACATGGTAAGCATGCTGTCATGATAGCATTCACACGCATGCGATATGCTAAAGCATGAAAATACTTACATCGTACTCCGTGCCAAAATAATAAACTAGTTAGCCAACATGCATGGTCCTAGTTCATGTCAAACTGACTAATGAAACACATACAGGATGCAATTAGAGTAGGCTCGGCTAACCTAAACATGGCATGTGAAATGCAACCAATTGATGCACGTATTCAATTTGGAATTGATGTACAAATGCAGTTAGTATGATGTACCGAGCCCGATGCATGCAAGACAAATGCATGAATGCACGCATGCAGAGCATAAGGTATGCTGATTTTAAATATGCCCCAGTCTACCATCATAAGCAAGTAAATAAAAGGGAAGAAAGACGTGGGGTTGGAAGACATACACACACTCACGCACACTTATTACATAATTGCCCTCACTCGGAGGGTCCAAAAGAATAATACAATTCGAATAATGAATTAAACGTCCTAGCTAATTAATTATTACAAATTACCTAATTAGTTGACAAACTAACTAAGCTAGGAAAAATAGTAAACCGCCTCGGGAAGAGATCTCAATGCAATGCATGCTCGGCCCTGCTCGGAAGTGCACTGCCATGCGCAAGCTGCCTCTGTTTTCCCTGCTATACTCCTCTGGAGGCTGCCAAAGTCTCAGGATTGCTTCCCTGGACATTGGGAGACATCACCGGCTGAGTAGAATATCCACCGGCAGTGGTATGTGATCATCGGCTATTGATGAAGCTATTGGCCACCAATGAATTGCCGGTCGGCAGAGAATGCCTGCAGAACCTGCAATCACAGCAGCAGAGGACAAGGCAGAGTATGGCAATGCAATTCAGGCAATGTATGCACCAATCCTATCCCTTATCATGTGTATGACTCAAAGGGACATGGTCCTTAGTTCTTGGACCACCAATCGCGCATTTCAATGCGTGATGGCCCAAGAGACCAAGTTATGCATTTTCATGTCAAATGAAATGCAATGCACACAATCAAACCAATGGGGACTCAACCTCTATCATGGATAGTCAAGAGGCCAAGCATGCATGCCAATGCAATGCAACCTAAGCATGTTAACTAGGCATGCAATACGGCAAAGCAAATGAGCATGCAAGAAATGCAAGGCATAGAGCAATGCAACTAACAAGTGTGCAAGGCCAATGTAGGCATTCAAGCATGTAAGCCAACATGTGACTTCATTCAATCATGTGATTTCAAACATGCAACAACTCACCAATATGCTACAACATACAAGGAGAGCATGCAACAAACAAAGGGATGGACTTAAACTAAATTAGGCAACTCTAACTAGGCCTAAAACAGTGGCCAAAAACTTAAGAAATGGGACCAAACACACTTGCAGACATGCACATGTTAATGGGCCTATACTTAAGCAAACAAAGGCAACTTTCAAGCACATTTAAAAGAGGCTAAGCATGGACTAATGACATGCAATGTAAGCTCTGGAATCATGTTAAGATGGTATCAAACCAAGTGCGAAGCACAAATTGGAATGGATTAGGATATTCCACTCCTTTATCTGGACAGATCTGATCACGTCCAAACTCCCCAGCAGAGTTGCCAGAAACTGTAGACGTCCCCGAACGCCCCGAGAGGGTGAGGTCCCGTTCCGTTCGTTTTGCGGGTCTACTACAGTTCGGACTCAAATTGTCATGGTTTTTAATCTGAACCAAAGCAGTCCATGTTTGGCACTTCTTTTTCTAAAAATCTATTTTCTCAAAACGATTTGCCAGATTTGGACTCTTTGGTTCAGATTAAGAACCGTGACAATTTGAGTCCGAACTGTAGTAGACCCGCAAAACGAACGGAATGGGACCTCACCCTCCCGGGGCGTTCGAGGACGTCTACAGACACCCAAAAACATTTTCCCACATTCGTCCAATGATATGCGTAGATGAGGCAATTGGGCACCGTGACTCCCCACACAGGTACCAATACAATACACAACTCAAACCAAACCAAACTCATTACTTGGACTCATAGACTATTTACCCCCTTTCAATGTTCCACTATTCACACCATTATTGTATTATAAAAGAAATTTATTAATGCATATGATGCATGAATTTGCAAATTTTCATTTTTCCCTAAGATGATTTCAATGCACAACAATTCAATAGTTCACATGTCAACAATGAGAAGATTCTTCAATTCATAACCATCATCATCTCTAGTTTTGTGTAAAAATCTCAAAGTCCAACTTTTAACATTAAAGTCGAGTACATATACTTAATTTTAGGTTCTAAAGGCCAACTGAGCAAAACTCCCTCTTTACTCTTCCAACCATTCATACACATCGATATCATAACAACCCAATAATTCATATTTCAACCTCAAAGTTGAATAACCATGCTCAATTTCATGTTTTAAAAATTGATTGAGCAAAACCCCTTTTTATTGAACAAGTTTCAAAACTAGGGTTTGTAAAAAATTAGGAGTTTTCACTCCTTCATGAATTAGAGACTAATTTTTATCATCAACAACCATAATCCTCAATAATAGACATCATTCCATCCATAATCATGAACTATTGCCCACATCCTTCCAAATCATTTATTAACAAACACAATCATACATATATACAAACATATATATATATATATATATCTACAAAGGTGAATATCTAATGAAATGATCATATGTGGTTCTCAAATTAAAGATATAATAAGTTAAAGATACCCCTACCTCAAGAATGGAAGCTTAAGATGGGAACCCACTTGAAATTTCAACGAAAATGTGAAACAATCAGTAGATATCTTGAACTAGCCTTGTTCTTCAATTTTCTTGAAGGATCTAGGATAGATTCAAGGGAAAATTTGGAGAAATCAAGTGTTTGGAGCTCTAGGGTTTGGGTATGGAGGAGAGAGAGAGAGAGAGAGAAGATGAAGAAGAAATAATGATTTTAGGCCAAAAACTCACTTAAAAAAGCATGGTATTGTACAAACTGCTCAAGCAACTAAAGCTTGGCTCGAGCGGTGAAAAGAAGCTCCCAGAATCTTTGAAATTCATGCAGACCGCTCGAGCGACCAAAAGTTCGCTCTAGTAAACTAGCTTCTAACACGGGTACTCAAATTTCAAATAGGCATAACTCCTTTGTCCGGACTCCGTTTTAGGTCGTTTTTGTATCCAAATCGAAGCCTCAGAAACAAGCTTTCCAACAGTTTTAGCCTCACATCCAAATTCAAAGTGTGGAAAGACAAAAGGCAAAAAAGTAAAGGTTACTCATATGACAATTATCCAAATCAATGTTTTTGGTTTAGTCTTACTTTACCATTATGATACTAGCTCAATCTATATCCCAAAATGAACCAAAGAGGCTCCAAGTACAAATATAATAGTGTCAAGAGCAATCCCACTAGTCTAAGAAGTACAAAGTGTTACAACAGAGGTGTCAAATAATCAATTTGGATATATGCCCAGTAGGTCAACAATGAAAGCAATCTATCTTTTGAGGAGAGTAATAGAAAAGTATAGAGAGAAGAAAATAGCCGTTCATATGACTTTTATCGATCTTGAGAAAGCATATGATAAAGTACTTCGGGATATACTCTGGTGGGTGTTAGAGAAAAAAATGGTGGCAAAAGGCTACATTGATATGATTAGGGACATGTATAAAGATGTGGTGATCACTATTAGATCACCAGTTGGAGAGACAAATAAATTTCCAATTACTATGGGGTTATACCAAAGATCAACCTTAAGTCCTTATCTTTTTTTCTTTAGTTATGAATGAGTTGACAAAAAATATTCAGGATGATGTGCCATGGTGTATGCTTTTTACGAATGATATCGTGCTAGTGGATGAGACTAAAGAAGGAGTTAACACTAAGTTGGAGATTTGGAATGAAACACTTTAATCTAAAGGAATTAAGATAAAAAGAACTAAGACAAAGTACATGGAGCGTAATTTTAGTAATAATAACAATGGAAGCAGAGGAGGAGTGAAGATTGAGAATGAAGAACTACCTAAGAGTGGACATTTTCGTTATTTAAAATTAATTTTCTCAACGGCTTGGGAGATTAGAGTTGATGTGGTCTACAGAATTAAAGAAAGGTAGCTTAAGTAGAGGAGTGTGTCTGGGGTACTGTGTGATAAACGAGTACCCACTAGACTAAAATAAAAATTCTATAGAACACCTATTGGACCAGCAATGTTGTATGAAATGGAATGTTGGGCAACTAAGAAACAACATGTAAATAAGATGAGTGTTGCTGAGATGAAGATGCTAAGGTGGATGTGTGGCAAGACTTGAAAAGATAAAGCTAGGAATGAGTATATTCGTGAATGGGTAAGAGTGGTACTGATAGAAGATAAGTTGAGAGAGAATAGATTGAGATGGTTTGATCATATACAACGGGGACCAATAGAGGCAGTAATGAAGAGATACAATACAGTGATAGTAGATAAAAGTGTTAAGGGAAGGGGTAGACCTAGATTGAAGTGGGCTAGTGTAGTAAATAAAGATATGAATCTTCTTAATTTGACTAACCAAATGGCCATTGATAGAGTTGAGCAGAAAAAAATGATTAATTTAATAGACTCCATTTGATGGAACTTAGGATTTAGTTTGATTTGGTTTGGTTATTATATTTTATTATCTAGATTTTGTTAAATGATAAAAGCAATGCGACCCTATTTCTATCTTTTTTATTATTGTAATGATTTAACATCTTGATCTATGTAAATAAATTTAGTACATAATTTTAGTGATTACATATTGGTGGTATTTACTAATATATATATACTAGTGTATGCCCGTGCCTAAAGGCACGGTGGAAACAATGTTGGGATTAATTTTCTCCTGTCCAATCTTTTATGTAGTACATAAAAAATTTATTCACAAAATAATTTCGAAAAACATTTGTTCCTTTCTTATAGTATCACTGTTATTCTTATCCAAGCTATCAATCTTTCTTGTTCTAATTGAGGAGGTTGGTCTCATTTGAACTTCAGCTGAAATTCAAAAAGAATATAATCTCAGTAAGTGCAATATTAACAAACCATCTCTCATATAATGTTTAAAAAGAAAAGGCATGGAAAGAAAAATCGTGCACTGTCACTCACTACCATTGTGCAAAATTAAAGTATATGAAAGCCCAAAATGTAGCAAGAAAAATGTATCAATTAGTTAAATAAAATGTATGATTAGCAAACTCATGAACATATTACAATCAAGTCTCAGTGATATTGTAGTATTAATTAGTTACAACACTCATTCCACTTTCCTACGATTAAGTCTCAGACTCTTCATATTACACTTCTCTCTTGGTAAAGCTTAGTTAATAAACCAATTACAGAGAAAAAGAAAAATAGAAAGTAAAAAAAAAATAGAAACTAAACCTTAATCAACAAAACCACCCCTCTTTGGGCAATCAACTAACCCTCCAATCAAGCATATATGTCTATGGATTACACCAATCTCATAAAAACAAGCATTATCTATAATAGTTGCAAAAGCAAAAATCATCAAGCACTAATTGAAAGTTCTAAACACATTATTAGATTTTATCAAACACTAATGTTTATAAATGACTCCCTCCATCATCAAGCACATTCAGGAAATATATTTAATTTCTAAACTTAAGCATGTCAGTCTTTTAGAGACATGGAATTCAGCACTTAGGTAGATAACTTTTCAAGAAGCAATTTGTCTCACACCATTTTATTCCTTTATCTGCACTTTTTGCCTCCCTCTATCTCTACTCCCCATCATCCCACACCCACACACCCTCTCTGTTTTTTAATCTATGTAGCAAATATTTTATGCACCCAGACACGTGGGGTTCGCCCGGAAAACTACTATATATCAAAAAAAAGTTTCAAAGACACATCTATATAGAGGGGAAAAAAAGAGAGATATACTGACCAAGAAAAATGCTCTTTCTTTGATAACCTTTATGGATATCTTTGACACCACAATGCAAGGAGCATCCATTTCAAAAATCTTCAAACCACAATCTCAAAAGAAATATTTCGTAGACTCACAACTAAGATCCAATTGAGAGCATTCAAACTATTTAGAAGTAATGCAAACAAAAAAGCAAAAAACTACTAATTTTTTGTCTTTCCCAAATACCATAAATAATAATAAAAATAATTAGCAAAGAGAACATCATCCAAAAAATAGATAAATTCATAAACTTAACCCAGTCAAGCAAAGGGAAACCTTTTCCTCACCCCAATCAAAAGTTTAGCAAAGGGGAACTTTTTTCTCAACCAAAAGTTTGATCATTCGATTAATCTCCCCTCACCTTCCATTCCCTATGAATTAATAAACACATCAAACACATCAAATAGAGAAACAATTTATCAAGCATTTGGTGAACATTGTAGTAACAGAAATTATATACTGGTAAAACCAATTATTTTGAACTTTAATTATTGCAAAACTTCCATTATTCCAAGTGACATGAAGAAGTCGGTCTTTGAACTATGGAAATGGAGTAAAAGATTAAATCATCAACTTACAACATGAATGTACAAAAAATAAAAAATAGAAGCAAAAAAAGGGATGGAATCTTGATTTCCTCTATTGATGGAGCCTTTACAACTATTTCTCCTCACCAAATTCTGATGCCTCCGTCACATGTACAAAGCATTAAGAATAAAAACATCAGCCTTACATGAATTGATAATTTCTTTGCAACACTCCAGCTCAACAAAAAATTGTGCATTGATTTTAGGAGAACTTTAAGGAAAACTTTAACAGAGATACGTAGTAGGATCAAAATTTAAATTAAAAAAAATAAGAAATAAATAAAGATTAGTCATGAATTGTGTTTCAATATGCATTATGAAGCACAAATATAGTGAAACACGCATTACTTTATCAACATAAATGGGACTACGGAGCATCAATCATAGAGTACAGAACTACAAGTAGTCATATAATTCATATTTCGACAAAAGTTACTGTTGCATTCCCATAAAAAAGACAAAATGAAGCAACCAAACATGCATAGCAATGAATTTGAAATGTAAAGGTACCTGCATGAGAAGGTTAGATAGGAGGCGATGATCAAGTCCGGTAGATGCTAAGGGTAAGGCCAGATGCTGCAACTCGGCAGACTGGAGCCAGCGTACCATGACTGTGTCTCCAGAATCGCTCCCTGGACGGCCTTTACAAATCAAATGAAAGGAAACTGATAGTTATATTTTCCATTTTAATCGACCATAACGAATTTGAGGAAAACTTTAAAAGAGATACGAAGTAGGATCAAAATTTAAATTAAAAAAATAATAAGAAATAAATAAAGATTAGTCTTGCATTGTGTTTCAATAAGCATTATGAAACTGATAGCTATATTTTCCATTTAATCGACCATAATGAATCTGAGAAAAAATTTATGTCACGCCCTCAAAATAATACATAAAACCCAACAATCTTGACACGCATAGATATATAAGAAATAAACATCTTTCCATTAACTAGGTTATTCATTACAAAAGCATTACATATTGACAACAAAATTAAATGTCCTATGGGCTTACAACTTTCCAAGCCAACACTTGGTTACAAGAAGAGAGTACTAACTCAAATACATATTAAGCCCTTGGCTTGAATTTACATGTAATACACAAAAGATAACACAAAAAGTCTGTCAGCCTCTAGCCTCCCAAGCTAAAAATGATGTCCCATATAGGGTGAGCCACAGCCCAGTAGAGATATACTAAACCAAATATGAACAATGACTAAATAATGGCATTTGACAGATGGTTAACACATATAAACCAATATATCTCATAATACAATTCCATGACTATCAAGTCCATGTTACAATCCGTTTTCCTTTACTTATCAAATCATTTAATAAGCGTGGCTCAGAACCTGGCCAGATAATTTAAATGAGATTACATCTCATACTAATAGTACATCCATTTCAACTCGGATAACAACTCATGTTAAACACTTCTTACATCACAGTAGATACACATAATTACTGCATCAATCTCAAATAAAACACTTTCATACTTCATATATGATATACAGATTTGCTATATCAATACTTCAATAGATACACTTATTTGCTGTATCAATGGAGTACATCCCCTATCTCCTGCTAAACAATGTCCGGTTTAAGAGTCCATCCCCTATCTTCCCTTAAACCGTGGAGTACATCCCCTATCTCTTCCCACAAAACACAATGTATATAAACACATATCATATACAAGATTAATCAATACATAAGTTTGATGTATTATCCCAACCACCATATCCGATGGTGCATTCAATTGATTAGTTTTAGTTCGCCTAATCATCATGCATTGTCTACAACATTCAAGACTATCCTCCACCGATAGCCCAAAGCAGTTATGTCTAAACAGAAAATAAATGCATCAACTGATATAATGTCAACATTTTCATAGGAGAGTGATAAAATAATCCAACTACACCATTTAATCCCATAATTCCCCAATTTCACTATTCTCAACTCAATTTCACAATTTCCCAAATTAATTATACAAATTAATTTATCATTATAATTAGGGCATTTTTGCCAAATCCTCAATATTAACCCTAAGGTTCGTTTTCATCAATAACACCACAATAATTCCATCTTCTCAATGTTTTACATAGATATGGGTCTCAATATTTGAAAACCCCCTTCTTTTATAAATTACAAAACAACCCCCAACTTTCCCAATATTACCCAATCATCACCAACTAATTAAAATGATCAAAATCAAAGACAAAACTCATAAGATGGAGTAGGGTATCCCTATCTCGAAATTAGAAGCCCAAATGAGAAGATGACCAAAATCCAAAGTGCTCCAAATCTAAGATTTTTTAGATTAAAACAAAGCTCACACCACCCTCTATCTTTTATACAAAGAGCTTAGGGTATAAACACTAAAAGAAGATGAAAACCTAGAGAGAAAGTGTGTAGAGAGAGAGGGAGCTCGGATCTAGGGTTTGCAAAAAGATAGAGATGATAAAATGAAGTGTTTCCCCGTTGCTGCCTGCTGATATAACACAGGCTCGCTTGAGCGAAGAAGTGGTCGCTCGAGTGACCAGACACAAAGAAACCTCGCTCGAGCGTAAAAAGCCTCGCTTGAGCCAACAATGTGATGCTTCAGGTCTGCAACCCAGAAGCATGCTCGAGCGACAGAATGCTCACTCGAGCGAAGAAACTCGAAACATACACCTCGCTCACTCGAGCGAAGGAAAGCTCGCTCGAGCCAAGAAGCATAGCTCTCAGGTCAAAATGAGACGCAGACGCATGCTCGAGCGCAAGACTTCTCACTCGAACCACCAGACACAAAACTCAACTCTCGCTCGAGCGAAGGAAACTTGGCTCGAGCGAAGGAACTAAAACACAGAGCTTGCTCGAGCGACAACAGTCTCGCTCGAGCGAAGAACCAAAATTCTGGGCAGCAATCATTTGCTCTCAATCACACCTAACCTGTAACAAACCTGCCCATAACATCCTACAACTCAATTACAAAGCATTGAAAGACGGAAACAAGATAAATACAACAACCAACATCCACAGAACCAAGTCCAGATTACACTAATCAATTGAGGGAGAACCGGGATCGCTATAACCTCCCCCCCTTAAAGAATTTCATCCCCGAAATTAGGTACAAGCTTTTCAAAAACAAGTTTTCTCAATTCTCAATAACATCATAGTTCAACATTCCATATCTTGACCATTACCGGTCATCCCATCTCTATTCAAGAGGCATTTCATATATATATTACAACATGCATTTCTTTCAAATCCAACAATTTCCAATATACAAGATTCACAATTTCATATCATATACAATGTTCATGATATATTTCCATTTCTACAACACATTCAACATATGCAATGTTATAATAAACTTCCATTTCAAGGCAAGTTTTACAATATCTCCATAAGCCGAAATATATACAACTTAAGACATATTCAATACTCTTATGGTTGATCAATAAAATAAAATATACAACATATGCTCAAACATCCAAAAATAGATCCGAATATTTCTCTCGGACCTCCAACTCACGTTCCCAAGTGGCTTCTTCCACTCCGCGATGTTTCCACAAAACTTTCACCAATGGGATGGTCTTGCCTCACAAGACTTGATCCCGCCTATCCAAGACCCGAACCGGCCTCTTCTCATACGAGGCATCCTCGTCTACCTTTAAATCAATCCAATCTAATACATGGAATGGATCCGGCTCATACCTCCGAAGCATACTAACATGGAACACGTCATGCACTTCGGACAACTACGGCGGCAAAGCTAAACGATAGGCAACCTCACCAATCCTCTCAAGGATCTCAAAAGGGCCAATAAACCGAGGGGACAACTTCCCACTCTTACCAAATCTCATCAATCCCCGCCTAGGTGATGTTTTCAAGAAAACATGATCACCCATCTCAAATACCAAAGGCCTCCTCCTATGGTCGGCATAACATTTCTGACGACTATGGGCTGTAACAAGCCTCCTACAGATAAGCTCAACCTTCTCCGTCGTTTCCCTCACCAACTCTGGGCCCAACAAAGGTGCATCACCCACCTCGGCCCAACAAACTTGAGACCTACACGGTTGGCCATACGAGGCCTCAAATGGTGCCATACCGATACTCGACTGAAAACTGTTGTTGTAGGCAAACTCCACCAAGGGCAAGTGCCTCTCCCACGACCCACTAAAGTCAAGGATACAACCTCGAAGCATATCCTCTAGGATTTGTATGGTACACTCGGACTGCCCGTCAGTCTGAGGATGATAAGCCGTGCTAAAGGCCAACCTAGTGCCCAAGGCACTCTGCAAACTCTGCCATAACCTCGCAATAAAACGTGGATCTCTATCAGAGACGATCGACACTGGGACCCCGTGCAACCTCACTATGTCCCGAATATACAAGTCGGCAAGATGATCTACCGAATCTCTCACGTGCATAGGGATGAAGTGCGTTGACTTAGTCAACCGGTCTACAACCACCCAAATAGCATCACTACCCCGCCGAGTCCTCGGAAGACCTACAATGAAGTCCATAGTGACATGCTCCCACTTCCACTCGGCAATAGGCAAGGGTTATAACAAACTCGCTGGCCTCTGATGCTCGGCCTTCACTTGTTGACAAGTAAGGCACTTAGACACAAAAACTGCCATATCGTTCTTCATACCCCGCCACCAAAACTGGTGACCCAAATCACAATACATCTTAGTGCCTCCCGGATGCACCGCAAGGTGTGAATGGTGAAACTCTTGGAGTACCTCCTCTTGGCAAGACTCCGGCACAAACAGACGGTCTCGGTACCTCACGCTCAGGTCGGGATATACCGCCAAACCCTTCTTAACCTTCCCACTGGAGATCTTCTCTCGGAGGGATTCTACCTCAAGGTCACCTCTCTGTGCCTCTAACACTCGAGTAACAAGTGTAGGCTGCGCAATAACAGAAAACAAGGCTGCAGCCTCAACGGATTCACCCAAAAGCAAATCAAACTCACCAAGCGCACCCAACATCTCCCACTCCCGGATGGCTATACAAGCTACATCACTAATGGATTTCCTGCTAAGGGCATCGGCCATAACATTGACCTTCCCCGGGTGATAATGCAACTCGAAGTCGTAATCCTCAATAAACTCCATCCACCTCCTCTGCCTCAAGCTCAAGTCTTTCTGTGTAAACAGATATTTTAGACTCTTATGATCCGAGAATACCTCGAACCTCTCACCATAAAGGTAGTGCCTCTAAATCTTCAAGGCAAAATCATAGCCGCCAACTCTAGGTCATGTGTAGGGTAATTCTTTTCGTGTATTTTCAACTGACGTGAGCCATAGGCTACCACTTTCCCCTCTTGCATCAACACACAACCCAAACCCTCTCGTGAGGAATCGCAATAAACGGCATAATCCAAACCTCTCTCCGGAATAATCAAGACCGGTGCGGTGGTCAATCTAACTTTCAATTCTTGGAATGACTTTTCACAAGTCTCACTCCATATAAATTTGACCCCTTTCCGCGTCAATCTAGTCAACGGTGAAGCTAGCCTGGAGAAATCTTTCACAAACCGGCGGTAATACCCAGCTAATCCCAAAAAATTACGGATCTCAAAAACACTCTTAGGCTGTGCCCAATCCTGCACTGCCTCTATCTTGGACGTATCAACAGACACCCCTTCCCCGGAGACCACATGGCCCAAGAACTTGACCTCTCCTAGCCAGAACTCACGCTTCCCAAACTTGTCATACAGCCTATGGGCTCTAAGCAACTCAAGCACCACTCTCAAGTGTTCCTCGTGCTCCTCATCAGAAGGTGAATAAATCAAAATGTCGTCCACAAAATCGATCTAAGAATTCCCGGAATATCCGGTTCATCAAATCCATAAACACTGTCGGTGCATTGGTGAGCCCAAAAGGCATCACCAGAAACTCATAATGGCCATACTGCGTACGGAATGCCGTCTTCGGAATATCCTCCTTCCTGACCCTCAACTAATGGTAACCCGATCTCAAATCTATCTTAGAAAAACAACGGGAACCGTTCAACTAGTCAAACAGATCATCAATACGGGGCATAGGGTACTTATTCTTGACCGTAGCCCGATTCAACTTCCGGTAGTCGATACAAAGTCTCAAGGCACCATCTTTCTTTTTAGCAAAGAGAGCCGGTGCTCCCCATGGCGAAGCACTAGGGTGAATAAAGCCCTTATCTAGCAATTCCTGGAGCTGAATCTTTAACTCTACCAACTCAGCTGGGGCAAAATGATGAGGTGCCATAGAAATCAGCGCCGTGTCGGGCACTAGATCAATAGAGAACTCAATCTCTCGATGAGGTGGTAAGCTAACAAGGTCCTCGGGAAAAACATCCGAATACTCACAAACCACTCTCGGCAATACAGTCTGGGTCTCATCACACTCACTACTCATAAGGCTAACAAGAAGACCACTAAGCTCACTCCGCCCTCGTGGATCATATACTGGTGGCAAAACACTACCAACCCGATCCCCCAAGAAATGGAAACAATCCCCGCTCGGGGTACATACCGTGACCCTCTGACGGTAACAATCAATAACAGCCCGGTATGACGATAGCCAGTCCATACCCAAAATAACATTGAAACCCGACATAGCCATAACTACAAAAGGAAATGGAAGCCGGCGGTCGGCGACCTCTATATCATAACCCCGACACCCCTGTTTCAAAATCAACTCACCCCCAACAGGTGATACAATACATATAGGAGATGCTAACTACGCCAACTCCAACCCCAAGACAGATGCAAATACAGCAGATATAAAGGAATGGGATGCACCCGTATCAATCAACACATTAGTAACCGAGTTGCAAAACAAGAAGGAACCTCTCACAACAGATGGAGTAGGTACAAGATCCTGCGTGGTAACAGCATACATGCGCCCAGAAGGTCTCTGATCTACCTGCTCACCCATAGGAGCAAAAGACTGCTGTACAGACTGGGACGACGAAGCTCCCTGATTGGCCCTCGAGGCTTGAACAGACTGTGCTGGTTGAAAACTCTACGTTTGCCTCGAACCAGATGCACCCGAGGTGGCACTCAACTGCGAGCAAAACCTCTTCAGGTGCCCCACCTGACCACACTGATAACAGGACAGCGGTTGGCCTCTGCCCTGACTCTAGCCCTGAGGTCGAGCCGAAAATGAAGCAGCTCTCTGACCTCCTCCCCTTTGTGGGCAAGCTGGAGACTTGTGACCCAGCTGGCCACATTTGTAACAAGTAATGTCTCCCTGACTACCTCTGCCAGAACCTGCACTCGGCACTGGAAAGGTAGATCTAGCAAAACCACCCTCGGACTGTTGAGGGTTAAAACCCCTCTGTCTCCTGCCATCACCCTGACTATCTTGACTCCTCGTGGAGCCCCTCAATCTCTCCTTCTCCTCATGCATCACAATCTCCATATGGGCTGCAGCATCCACAAGACGCCCATACTCACGGGTCATAGAACCCCCAACTCTCATCTTGAGGCCATGCCTCAGCTTCCGCTCAAACTCCAGACAATGGTGTTCCTCAGACGCCACTAACTCGGGTGCAAACCTAGATAAACTGGTAAATGCAGCCTCAAACTCGGCCACTGATAGACTTAGCTACTTTAGTTGGCAGAACTGATCCCTCAACTTTTCCCTGACAGCAGGAGATAGAAACTTCTCCTGGAAAGCATCCACAAAAGCCTCCCAAGTTCCTCCAACACGGCCCCTCATGAATTTTCACCACTGACTCGCATTCCCCTTAAGCTGAAAAGATGCCAAGGTCACCTTCAATGCCCCATCTTCGATGCCAAGCATCTCAAACGTCTTAGTCATCTGCTCAAGCCACTCATCAGCCTTCAGTGGCTCGTTAGGATCCCCTAGAAACTCATCCGGATTAGATCGGAAATACTCCCTCTTTAGAAAAGAAGGCCCTGCATCAACAACCTGGGCCTGGACCTGATTCTCAGCTCTGAGAATGCCCACAGATTCCCTGAATGCTCCTGCTATCTCGCGGGCTAAGGCACCCATGGCCTGCTGACCCACTGGTTCGGCCACATTGGCCTGACCAACTCCCTCCTACTGCACCGAAATATCATCCGGTATAGGCATCTCCGGCCTCTTAGGCCTACCACGCCTACCTCCACGTCCTCGTCTTAACATCCTAATAAAGGTAACGAAGAACATTAGCACATTCACAAATGTGCCGAAGCTATAACACTCACGTCCTAATACATGGACAACTTTAATTCACTCCACGTAAGCACATAAACACATAAGCACTTACGAATTTCATTTCCAGATAATGACAGTCCCGAGGCGTTGCTAGAGTTCCGGTTAGAAACAGCATTGATCAAGTGTTTTTCTAATAAGGCTCCCAGAAACCCAAGGATCCAGTCAACATCCTAGAAACTACATTCCATACCCATATAGTCAAATAGGCATGTTATCACATAAGCACATAACATTACATCTAAGTCTCTAACAAACGAGACGAACCCATTGTGATACTAATCACTTCCCACGTACCCAAAGTATTCGAACCCGGTACGTTCTGATACCAAGTTGTTACGCCCTCAAAATAATACATAAAACCCAACAATCTTGACACGCATATATATATAAGAAATAAACATCTTTCCATTAATTAGAATATTCGTTACAAAAGCATTACATGCTGACAAAAAAAGTAAATGCCCTATGGGCTTACAACTTTCCAAGCCAACACTTGGTTACAAGAAGAGAGTACTAACTCAAATACATATTAAGCCCTTGGCTTGAATATACATGTAATACACAAAAGATAACACAAAAAGTTTGTCAGCCTCTAGCCTCCCAAGCTAAGTCCTTGGAGGTGGCATACCATTTGTACCTGAAAATGATGTCCCATATAGGGTGAGCCACAGCCCAGTAGAGATATACTAAACCAAATATGAACAATGACTAAATAATGGCATTTGACAGATGGTTAACACATATAAACCAATATATCTCACAATACAATTCCATGACTATCAAGTCCATGTTACAATCCGTTTTCCTTTATTTATCAAATCATTTCATAAACGTGGCTCAGAACCTGGCCAAATAATTTAAATGAGATTACATCTCATACTAACAGTACATCCATTTCAACTCAGATAACAACTCATGTTCAACACTTCTTACATCACAGTAGATACACATAATTGCTACATCAATCTCAAATAAAACACTTCCATACTTCATATACGATATACATATTTGCTATATCAATACTTCAATAGATACACTTATTTGCTATATCAATGGAGTACATCCCCTATCTCCTGCCAAACAATGTCCGGTTTAAGAGTCCATCCCCTATCTTCCCTTAAACCGTGGAGTACATCTCCTATCTCTTCCCACACAACACAATGTATATAAACACATATCATATACAAGATTAATCAATACATAAGTTTGATGTATTATCCCAACCACCATATTCGATGGAACATTCAATTGATTAGTTTTAGTTCGCCTAATCATCATGCATTGTCCACAACATTCAAGACTATCCTCCACCAATAGCCCAAAACAATTATTTCTAAACATAAAATAAATGCATCAACAGATATAATATCAACATTTTCATAGGTGAGTGATAAAATAATCCAACTACACCATTTAATCCCATAATTCCCCAATTTCACTATTCTCAACTCAATTTCACAATTCCCCAAATTAATTTTACAAATTAATTTATCATTATAATTAGGGCATTTTTCCCAAATCCTCAATATTAACCCTAAGGTTCGTTTTCATCAATAACACCACAATAATTCCATCTTCTCAATGTTTCACATAGATATAGGTCTCAATATTTGAAAACCCCCTTCTTTTATAAATTACAAAACAACCCCCAACTTTCCTAATATTACCCAATCATCACCAACTAATCAAAATGACCAAAATCAAAGACAAAACTCATAAGATGGAGTAGGGTATCCCTACCTCGAAATTAGAAGCCCAAATGAGAAGATGACCAAAATCCAAAGTGTTCCAAATCCAAGATTTTTCAGATTAAAACAAAGCTCACACCACCCTCTATCTTTTATACAAAGAGCTTAGGGTATAAACACACTAAAAGGAGATGAAAACCTAGAGAGAAGGTGTGTAGAGAGAGAAGGAGCTCGGATCTAGGGTTTGCAAAAAGATAGAGATGATAAAATGAAGTGTTTCCCCGTTGCTGCCTATTGATATAACATAGGCTCACTCGAGCGAAGAAGTGGTCGCTCGAGTGACCAGACACAAAGAAACCTCGCTCGAGCGTAGAAAGCCTCGCTCGAGCCAACAATGTGATGCTTCAGGTCTACAACCCAGAAGCATGCTCGAGCGATAGAATGCTAGCTCGAGGGAAGAAACTCAAAACATACACCTCGCTCGCTCGAGTGAAGGAAAGCTCGCTCGAACCAAGAAGCATAGCTCTCAGGTCAAAATGAGACGCAGACGCACGCTCGAGCGCAAGACTTCTCGCTCGAACCACCAGACACAAAACTCAACTCTCGCTCGAGCGAAGGAAACCTGGCTCGAGAGAAGGAACTAAAACACAGAGCTCGCTCGAGCGACAACAGTCTCGCTCGAGCGAAGAACCAAAATTCTGGGCAGCAACCATTTGCTCCCAATCACACCTAACCTGTAACAAACCTACCCATAACATCCTATAACTCAATTACAAAGCATTGAAGGACGGAAACAAGATAAATACAACAACCAACATCCACGGAACCAAGTCCGGATTACACTAATCAATGGAGGGAGAAGTGGGATCGCTATAATTTAACAGAGATACGTAGTAGGATCAAAATTTAAATTTAAAAAATAATAAGAAATAAATAAAGATTAGTCTTGCATTGTGTTTCAATATGCATATGAAATTATAGCTATATTTTCCATTTTAATCGACCATAATGAATCTGAGAAAAACTTTAACAGAGATACGTAGTATGATCAAAATTTAAATTAAAAAAATAATAAGAAATAAATAAAGATTAGTCTTGCATTGTTTTTCAATATGCATAAATGGGACTACGGAGCATCAATCGTAGAGTATATAACTAAAACCAGTCATATAATTCATATTTCGACAAAAGTTATTGTTGCATTCCCATAAAAAAAGCAAAATGAAGTAACCAAACAGGCATAGCAATGAATTTGAAATGTAGAGGTACTTATATGAGAAGGTTAGGTAGGAGGCGATGATCAATTCTGGTAGATGCCAAGGGTCCGACCAGATGCTGCAACCCGGCGAACTGGAGCCAGTGTGCCAAGACTACATCTCCAGCATCGCTACCGGGACCCTCATTGTGCAGGGACCCTCCGCCAAGGAGATCATACAGAGCAGTTGTCACAGCAGCATTGCTCTGTTGCATCTGGCCATCCATGTGGCACTGCCGGCGTTGGGGAGCCAATTTTTCAAGATCTATCAAACAAATGCTACAATCACAGCATACACGAACAATTCAGTCAATTCAAAAACATACATCAGCAAATCTACTGATCCCAATAAAATTGCTCACCCAAAATTGATAGGTTAAACTCAAAGCAACCACACATGAATGTGATTTCCTTTCGAATGAAATTCAAATCCACATCAAACAGAATTTAACTGACTTCGATTGTAGCCTTTCAATGCAAATAAAAAATAAAAAAAAAACATTACAGAGAAAATAAATGTAGGAGATAATGCAATTGAAGACAGAGACAAACATACTTAAAGTACCAAATCTAGGGGAAAATGAACAATTTTTGGAGTGGATCGTGATTTCGACCTGTTAAATCGAGTGGTTTGGCATGGCAATTATTGTTAGATCTGAAGCACACATGAACAATTTAGTCAATTAAAAAACATACATCAACAAATCTGCTAATCCAAGTAAAATATACTCACCTAAAATCGATATTTTAAATTCAAAGCAACCACACATGAACGTGATTTCCCTTCAAATGAAATTCAAATTCACATCAAACAGAATTCAATTGACTTCAATCCTAGCCTTCCAATGCAGATAATTCAATTCAACCTTAGCCCTAAAAAACATTACAGAGATAATAAATGTAGAAGATAATGCAATCGAAGACAAAGAGCCAGAATTCAGTTGACTTCGATTGTAGCCTTCCAATGCAGATAAAAAATAACACAATAAATGTAGAAGATAATGCAATCGAAGACAAAGTCAAACATACATGCACATAAAGGAACAATTTCTTGAGATAAAGTACCAGATTTAGGGGAAAATGAACAATTTTTGGAGCAGATCGTTGTAGACACCCCATTTTTGACCGACCTTAAGACTCAGACATCACCGATTGAGCGCTCGATGACGTTGCATATCGTGCTCGTTCAGAAGTCTCAGAGTCGCGGCCGTGAGCCCTGCCTCCGGATTTCCGAACCCTCTTCTGTGCCTTGTCTCGGTTTGCGAACCAGACTCGGTTTTCTCTGTTTCTTTTCCTGAGGGGAGGGAGAGGTCCTGTAGACCATCTCTCAGTGGCCGTGGGCTACATTTTGTGGCCGCAGGCCATTTTGCCCATTTCGGAGTCCGGTTTCCGGTTTTTTCGGGACCGTTGGCCGTGTGCCTCGGTTCGGGACTGCTTAACCATCTCCATTTGCTCTGATTTTTGGCATACATCTTATTTTCTTCCTTTTGAGGGACACTGGGGTCTGAGAAACCCACTTCGTGGCCGAACGCCACTTTCGGTGCTTAACAGTCCATTTTCGGGACCCCGAACTGCGTGTTTTGGCCCCCGAGCATTCGTTTTGCATCGGTTTTCGTTCATTTTTGGCAGGTACCTCTGTTTTATCACCAGGAAGGTCACTGGAGGGTGGGAGGCCAGCAATTATCTTGGCAACCATTTATATTCCATTTTCGCCCTCCGACACCCGTTTTTCTCACTTCCGAGCCAATGTTGAACACCTTGGAGCCATTTTCTTCAACCCCAAACCACATATTTGTGATGTACACACATGGGAGGACCCTAAAAGTTTATGGCCGGCCATTAATTCCATTTGAACCTTTTGAACCCCTCCTCAAAATGACTTGTTCTCTCTCCTGTTTTAGAGTTTCCAAATTCGAACCACAGGGTTGTGAAGAGGAGACCTGGGAGGCCACCTTTTTGTGGTGGCCGGCCACTAAATCAAGTTGACCCTTTTGACCCCTAGCCGTCCGGCTAGGGGGGGTGGTTGGCCGGCCACCTGCAAGCCCAAAAGGTGGCCGGTCATGATCCTCTCAAAAGGGACTTTACAGCTGTATAGCTGTTTCCCACAGAAAATATCTCAATCCGGGGGATATTTTGTGGGGGAAAGCCTTGGTCCTTTTTTCCCCACCCTTTCCTTCCATACTCCCTCTCCTTTTGGTCCTTATAACCAGCTGCAAGCATTGTTCTTAGGGGTGAGAAAGATTAGTCTTCAAACCTTGATACACAAATCCTCCTCCATCTCTCTCATTTCCTTGAAAACCTCCAAGTCCAACACCACCATTTCTTCTACACCACCAACCCCCACCCTTCCATCCTCCATTCCAGAAGTTTGAAGGTGTTCTCCAAGGCCTAAGGGTGCTGCAAACTCAAGCCAAGGAGCATCCAAGACTTGTCTTCAAAGGTAAGTCCTATTTCCCCTCTTTTGAGCTTAATTTTGCAACATTTCTTAACCATACTTCTTTATTCTTTTGAGCTCCGGCCCTAACTGAAAGTGGCCTTCTTTTGGGCTCATTTTCTTGTTTCATTTAGGGCTCAACCCTGTTTGAGCCCCCCATCTTGCACTTGCTTCAATATCTCCCTTGAATGCCATTTTCTTGCATGCTTTGGCAGCCCATTATGCTTCCATTTTTGAGCGTTTTACAGAACTAAAAATAGGCTTATTTTGATCCCCTCTTCAACATTGAAGAAGGGCTCAACACTTTTTGGGACCTCCATGCTATACTTGCCTTTATATCCCTCTTTGGTCCCCATTTCTTGCATGTTTTGGTAGCCTATTGTGCTTCGGTTTTTGTCCTTTTTACAGAACTAAAAATAGTCTTATTTTTTCCCATTATTCATGTTTCATCAAGGGTCTTTGGCTGTTTGATGAATATTTTGTATACTTTGTGTTATAGCCACCTTTGAGCCTCATTTTGCATTGCATTTCTAGCATGTTTGTATACTGTTTTGGAGTTTTTACAGTTCTGTAAATATGCTTATTTTTGGTCCCTCTTCAATGTTGTAGAAGGGAATTTTTCAGTTTGGGCTGTGCATATACCACTTGCCTCTTTGGCCACCTTTTGGCCCATCTTCTTGCACAAGAGCTTAGCCATATCTATGTTTGTTTTTAGGGTTTTTACAGTTCTGTAAAGTGGCTTATTCTTGGCCCCTCTTCAATGTTGTTGAAGGGCCCTAACCTATTTGGAGTTAGCAGCTGTGAGTTGCTTCATAATCTCATGTTTAGGGCCATTTTTGCATGCCATTGTTGCCCTATCTTTGCTTGCTGTTTGGCCATGTTTTGTACTGTAAAAATGCTTATTTTGAGGCTTCCTTGCTTCTGTCTTTTCATCTCGTGTACCAATTATGCATGCTTTGTATAGCTGTAGTTCATTCTATGCGCCTAATTTGCATTTCGGGAGAGATTCCATGCATCGGGTGTGTTTTCGCCTCATTTCGGGGCTGTTTTCCCCACATTTCAGTGCTAAAAATCCATTAGCATGTTGCATTCTATATGCCATTTTAGCCCTATTGCATTGCGTATGCCATTGCCTCGGTTTGCGTACCCGTGTGCACGCATTTCGAGGCACTTCATTTTCATCCATCGGCCTCTTATGTGAGTGTGGCTGAGGCTCTCTCATGTTAGTGTAAGCCCATATCATTTTCCCTGCTATTGCATTGCGTATGCCATTGCCTCGATTTGCGTGCCCGTGTGCACGCATTTCGAGGCACTTCATTTTCATCCATCGGCCTCTTATGTGAGTGTGGCTGAGGCTCTCTCATGTTAGTGTACGTCCATATCATATTTTCATGTCATTTGCATTGCGTATGTCATTTTCTCGATTTGCGTGCCCATGTGCACGCATTTCGAGGCATCTCATGTTTACAGCATAGTGCATACTAGGTTGTATCTTAGATCGCATTCTGTCATGTTCTCGGTTTGCGTGCCCGTGTGCACGTATTTCGAGGCATGTCATTCCATAGCATTGTGTATGTTAGGATTGTATCTTAGTTGCATTCATGCATATCATGCATATTGCATCGTGTCCGGGATAGGAGTTAGCCCGGGCACGGGAAACGAGGTGCGTTTCGTACTCCGAGTGACGAAACGTGTCTCAATTCCCTAGTCACCGACACTCCGGATCATCCATGATGGTGTTAGGTTTTGTTGTGTTTATACGTGCATTCATTCTATATTGAGTTGCACATTTCGACCCCTCTGCCATCATGCATCGATATGCGTGATTGGTGACACGAGGATCGAGGCATGCATATATCTGTGAAAATACATTGCCATGCCCCTTTCCTGCTCTCTGTTGCAGCAAATGAAGAATCAGCAACTTTTTGGAGTTTGGCGCGCATTTCAAGAAAAGGTGTAAACAGAGGCTAATTGGGGCATCCTAGTGGATTTCCGCGCAAGGCAGCCCAAACATACATCATTCATCAGAAGCAAGGCAGTCCCTGGCTTGCACGTCAGTTTTACAGCTTTCTTAGTTAATTTGATTAATTAATTAGGAACTTGTATATTATTTGGACTGTAATATTTGGACTGTAATATTCTTTTATTTGGGACTGTATTATTTATTCGGACCCTCTGCGCGAGGGTACAACTGTAATAAGTGTGCGTGTGTGTGTTGTATGTCTTACAACCCCACGTCTTTCTCCCTTTTATTTATCCGCTTATGATGGTTAGATTAGGGCATATTTAAATTAGCATACAGTATGACAGCATGTTTGCATCATTCATCTGTTTTGCATGCACCGGGCTCGGCGCATCATACTAACTGCATTGTATTTTCAATTCCAAGTTGAATACATGATAGTTGTAGCATCTCATATACCATGTTTTGTATAGCCGAGCCTGCTATAGTTTGCATTTTTGCATGTGTTGCATTAGGCGTTTCTATATACTTAGGGTCATGCATGATTTCTAATACAGTTTTTGTTTTGGCTTGGAGTACCCGGTGAGTTTTATGATTTAGCATCCTTGCATGCGTGTGAGTGACTACCATGAATAGCATGCTTACCATGAGGCTATGTGCTTATATGATATAACTGCCTGAATGCCTGTGGGTGAAGGTTGGGTTGTTTGTATTGGGACAATTCATCAAATATTTGTTTTAAGCTCACTAGATAGTGGCAAAACCATCTTCTCTAAGCCCACCCGAAGGTGGCAAAATCTGCATTTTTAGCCTACTTGCGAGTAGCAAACCACCTTTCAAACAAGCAAACATGAGATGTTTTGTTCCAATCCAGGCGACCTGGTCTATACTTGTATGCTGTGCGCATCACATAGTAACCTAGGCTAATAACCGGAATAAGAACATACAATGTTTTCAAAAATAGATATCATGGTTAGTAGAGGCCGGTCTATGACCGGGCGAGCGGGGGTGCTCACGAAGTGACCTTCCCCAATCGTACCCAACTTCCCGAGCCGAGGCAACTTTGGTGATGACGGACACGTGGCCTTTGGCAACGAGTCAGGGTTTCCTAAATTTCCCAAAATAAAATATTTAGGTGGCGACTCTGTATCTGGCAAAGCAGTCCATGTTTGGCACTTCTTTCAAAAATCTGTTTTCTCAAAACGATTTGCCGGATTTGGACTCTTTGGTTCAGATTTAGAACCGTGACTACAAATCGAGTCCGAGCTCTAGCAAGGTCCCCCGCGGGCTTGTTACAATCATGATTTCGATATGTTGAATCGAGTGGTTCGGGATACAAATTGTTGTTAGATCTGAAGAAAATTGACAAAATTTGACGAAAATTGACAAAGCAAAACCCTAGTTGTGGATTCAATGCGAAAAAAGAACGCTCCGTAGAAATCGAACCTTGTGAGTGGTGATGATGAATAGCAGCGAAAGCAAAACCTATTTCCTCTGAATGTGAAATACAACAGAGAGAGACCGAAATTACCTTGCGAAGAGAACAACCGAAGGTGGGAGAGAGGGAACCTTGCGAGTGGTGATGATGAGCAGCGGTGAATCGACTTCAACAAAGACAACAACGATGAACAACAGAGCAAGATTGAAGATGTATTTCGAGAAAAAAAATACAACAGAAAGAGGGAGGAGGATAGGAATAGAGTTGGTCGATGGTCGCGATGGCAGTGGTCGAGAGAGAATGAGAGAGAGATAAAGAGGAAATGAGGAGACAGGTGGTTTTAATGGTTCTGTTCAAGAAGAAGAATAGAGAGGAAGAGAGATAAATAGGGAATGGGGAGGAGACGTGAGAACAGAGAGAGAAGAGAGATAAAGAGAGAAAGTGGGGAGGAGATGTGGGTATGAGGAAAGGGTAAGGGAGAGACGTGTTTAGGCAAACGTGAGAGAGAGAGAGAGAGAGAGAGAGAGAGAGAGAGAGAGAGAGAGAGCAGAAAGTGTTTGGGCGGGAAAAAAATTGATGACAACCGTTGGATGTTGATTAGGGATGATCTCAGCCATTTAAATGAAATGTATCTTTGATACATTTTATAAATTTTCAAAAACTATTCTGTCTTATTATATAGATATGCATATGTTGTAAGCACTTATTGCCTAATTTAAATATATATATATATATATATATATATATATATGTATATATTGGAAATTATAAATAACAGACCCAATTTTAGTTGGCCTAAGGTCCTGAAAAATTTATGGTTAGCCCTGATACTAAGGCCATGTTTAATTAATAACATTAAGGGTAAATTACACTTTACCCTTTTTATATTTGGTCCCTTTTCCACTTTGACCCTTAAAATTTGTTTATTTCCACTTTGGCCCTCATGTTTTTAGTTTTTCTCAATTTACTCCTAATGCTAATTTCTGTTAAAAAGTAGATAAAAAATGACATATTAATAGTCACGTGGCATAAAAATATTTTATTATATACAAGTCACATCTCTACCATAAACTTAAACTCCAATATAATATATTATTTATGTTATGTAATAGTCATTATGGCATTTTCTGTCTAATTTTGAACAGAAATTAGATTTAGGAGTAAATTGCGAAAAACTTGAAACATAAAAGGTCAAATTCGGAAAAAACAAACTTTAAGGGCCAAAGAGGGAAAATGGTCAAACATAAAAGGGGTAAAGTGTAATTTATCCGAAGATTAATAGTGAGGGAATTAACAATGATATTAATGTCGGATTAGTTACCCAACTTGATTAATGAGATAAATAATTTTCTCTTGTCTACTTTGTTTTACAATGAATTTGGAAATATATAAATCCTAATTATATTTTTGTTTTGTATTATTAGTTGTAAGATTAAAAAAATTTCCAATTTTGTTGGATATAATGTCCATTAAAATCTAATCTGAATAACAAAAATTACGACCAAACAACAGAATATGAACTCCATGGATTAATAATTACAATTCTATAATATAATTCGTCTAATCAAATAGGCCCTTAAGTGTATTTTTGATATTCTACACTTATGACTTGTCATCTTATTTTCTATATATTTATAGTTAAGAAAGGGTGGCTATCTCTTGTCATCTCTATTGTAACATATTTTGATCAATGAAAATCATGGCTAGTCTTAGTTTTGACATGAAACACATAAAACTAGTGTTATTTATGTGTATGTAATTTATATTTCTATATATTTCTTGTTATGAATTTCTAACAATGGAGATGTGAGTACTTTTGTGGTTGGTTGTGCAACTCCTCAACTTTTATTACTCGGATAATGTTACATTTTTTCATTAAATCAGTCCCTTTCAATAATAATAAACATCAAAGGTATTTAGAAAGGAATAAATTACAATGTCCTCTCTCGTGTACATGTAATGAAATACAATATACCCACAGGTCTTACATCATAAATTACAAAATAACGAAATATATAAAAAGGATTAACCCTTTTTACAACACATTAGCATTCTGCTTGCATTTAAAAGGCCCCATAGCCAACAATTAATAGACTTCAACTCTTGAGCAACTCTTCACTCCATACCTAAAAAATGATTAGCAACGTGGGATGAACACAAAGATCCAGTAAGAATACCAATAATCCTAAACAATAGCAACATATAAATAGCTATGATCAAGAATGCTCCACGTATATACATATAGGTAATGTGACATTTCTGTGTGGGCGATTTTCTGACCATGGAGAGCACCGACAGAATAGATGGCACTTGGCTGACCTGCAACAGAAAGAGAAGATTCCGACGGTGGTTCGTCCACCCGGGGGCACTCCGACGATCAAGTCAGTATATCTCTCAAAGATAAATCAAGTCCTAAACTCACAAGCTTGAGTATCAAAAGCATACCTTAGACCCATGGGGGTGCCTCTCTTTTATAGCCAACATAAACCTAGTCCCAATAGAAGCCTAACTTCTATGGACTCAGGATTACTGCTAATCTTGGACTCTCAGTAAGATTAGGATAAACCCTCTAAGAGTCTTATCTTAATACAAACTGAAGTCTTCTCTCATTCTAGGACTCTTGCCCCTCATCCGCTTATCTCAGATTCCGATATCTTCGAAGGTAACCCCGGCTTATCCGAGATGACCTCTGCATAACAACTAGGACACGTGGCACCTCGATTGACACGTCGGCGTCACTTTGGCCATGTGTTGGTACTCAGAAAATATATCCCCACAACTGCCCCCTAGGTTCTATTACCTCGGCATTCTGAGGTGATGGAACCTACACTGTTCGTTCATCTGTGCCCCTCTGTCCGAGATCAAACTCGCCGACCTCAAAGTTCCCTTTTACTGTCCACTTCTATCAAGTATCAAGCTTCATGGTTTCTAAGCTGCTCGAGATCACACCTCCTAGCCGAGGTTCTTGTTCCATTAATTCGTAAACTCCAAGAGCTTTGCAACTGCTCCACTCACATTCTTCGGTGGGTTCCTGACTTCCAGTCATCTATTTGACTCCGGCGATCTTCATATCGGCGTTCATTTCCCTTGGTAGGTTCATAAACTCTTATAAGCTCAATCTTTCATAACTCTTTTGAATCCGTTTACTTGCCCTCTGTTGTCTTCTATTTTCATCTGTTTTCAAGTTTTGAATTGTTTGAACGCCTGGCACTGTTCTTGCCATATCCGCTTTCTGTTGCTAGCATCGTGTCTAAGTCATTACTTTGTTATTCTTCACATACTTACTTAGTGCCTGTGCACTTGGCTTTATTCTTGAACTTTTGTCGTCTTCTTGACTCAGATTTTTCTCTTTCTAGCTCTTTTGCTTAAATCCGTCATTGTTCCAAGCTTTCAAGCTCTGCAACTATTTTCGTTCCTCTCCTTCGGTGAAGCTTACGTCATTCTGTCATTTTTGCATCTGTTGTCAGACTTCGGCAATTCTCATTCCGGTTTCCCTCTTTCTAGTAAGCCACTATTCCTCCTGGTTTTATTTCTTGTTGCTTTCCAAGAAGCTCTGCTTCATTGTTAATCACCATTGCTGTTTTACCTGTTGTTTCCAAATCATCTTCTTGAATACACACTGTTCACACATCTGTTGATTTCTGCCACTGTTCTTAGCTTGACACACCTGTGCAATCTTTTTGTCTTGATTTTCGGATAGCTTCATCACAATTCTTGATTACAAATTACATTCTAGTTTCTGTTTTCTGTGTCTTTTTCCAGATTCTTGATTTCAATCCTTGCCTTCAAACTTCGAGGTGCCAATCGCCGAGAAGAGCTTTGATCAAACTCTTCGGGAGATCGATGCTGAGCTCGAGGCCGAGAAGGCTGCTAAGAAGTCTTCCCAACTGTCTTCTACATCCTGCCATTGATGCCGAGTAGTTTTGTTTCCTTCTTTTACTCCTTGTACCTTGTACCTTGTACTTTGTCCTTCTTTGTATGCTTTTAATCCGGCCGACGTGCCATTTTTCTAGTCTGAATAATTTATTTTTCAATATTCAGGCCGAAGTGCCTTCTTTCTTCTTCAAATGCGTTTCTCTAATTTCTTCTTTGAATGAATGTCTTCTTTTTTCTGCTCTTGTATGATTCTACACTTAGAATAATTTGTACGTCTTCAAAGTACACCATGACTGTGCAATCTCTTCGGGTAAAATACCTCTGTCACAACTTCTACTCTTGCTCATAATCACTTAAAAATATTGTAACAAATATTTTCACTAGTGTTGCTTACGACTTGTCACTTTCTCAATGTCTTCTATCAAGACTTCAGTTTTCCATATTTCAAGTTTTGACAACCTAGTAGTCTCGGCAAGTACGCAGATATTGCTTGAGCTTGACTTTAACTTATAAATTTTTCTCAAAAATTTCAACAAGTGTTTTAACCATCATCCTTTATCATAACCTCGGCTTAACTTTAGCTTGTAAATTTTTCTCAAAATTTCAACAAGTGTTAAACCATCTTCCTTTCAATACGACCTCGGTTTAACTATAACTTGTAAATTCACATAGAATTTCAACAAGTGTTAAACATTATCTCGGTTCAACTTCAACGTGTAAATTCACAAAGAATTTCAACAAGTGTTAAATATCACATCGGTTTAACTTCAACTTGTAAATTCACACAGAATTTCAACAAGTGTTAAATATGACCTCGGTTTAACTTCAACTTGTAAATTCACACAAAATTTCAACAAGTGTTAAATAATGATTTCGGTTTAACTTAACTTGTAAATTGTCCACAAATTTCAACAAGTGTTAAATATTATCTCTGTTTAACTTCAACTTGTAAATTCACACAGAATTTCAACAAGTATTAAACATCACATCGATTTAACTTCAACTTGTAAATTCACACAGAATTTCAACAAGTGTTAAATATCACATCGGTTTAACTTCAACTTGTAAATTCACACAGAATTTCAACAAGTGTTGAATATGACCTCGGTTTAACTTCAACTTGTAAATTCACACAGAATTTCAACAATTGTTAAATATCGCATCAGTTTAACTTCAACTTGTAAACTCGCACGGAATTTCAACAAGTGTTAAATATCATCTCGGTTTAACTTCAACTTGTAAATTCACATAGAATTTCAACAAGTGTTAAACATCACATCGATTTAACTTCAACTTGTAAATTCACACAAAATTTCAACAAGTGTTAAATATCACATCGGTTTAACTTCAACTTGTAAATTCACACAGAATTTCAACAAGTGTTAAATATCATCTCGGTTTAACTTCAACTTGTAAATTGTCCACAAATTTCAACAAGTGTTAAACAATGATTTCGGTTTAACTTCAACTTGTAAATTGTCCACAAATTTCAACAAGTGTTAAATATCATCTCGGTTTAACTTCAACTTGTAAATTCACACAAAATTTCAACAAGTGTTAAACATCATATCGGTTTAACTTCAACTTGTAAATTGTCCATAAATTTCAACAAGTGTTAAACAATGATTTCGGTTTAACTTCAACTTGTAAATTGTCCACAAATTTCAACATGTGTTAAACATTGATTTCGGTTTAACTTTAACTTGTAAATTGTCCACAAATTCCAACAAGTGTTAAACATATTTTTCTTTCTTCTTCTCTCTGCCCCCTGTATGGCTTTCACATGCTCTTTTGTGGACCTTATAAAAGGTCTTCAACCTGGCTAACTGCAGTTTGACCTTGTATGTTTTCTTTTTATCTTCTGGGATCTGAGATCTGCTCACTAAGCTCTTCTCTTCTCGGGCTTAAGTGCCGAGGTCTTGTCTGCTGGAATCTTGGATCTGCTCTCTCAGGTTGAGCTCTTCTCTTCTCGGACCTACTCATCTAGGCCGAGATCATGCCTTCTGGGATCCGGGATCTGCTCACTTAGGCTGAGCTCTTGTCTTCTCGGACCTACTCATCTAGGCCGAGATCATGCCTTCTGGGATCCGAGATCCAGGATCTGGAATCCGGGATCTGCTCACTTAGGCTGGGCTCTTGTCTTCTCGGACCTACTTATTTAGGCCGAGATCTTGTCTTCTGGGATCCGGGATCCAAGATCTGGAATCCGGAATCTGCTCACTTAGGCTGAGCTCTTCTATACTTGAATGTCATCTCCTTGGAAGCACTCATGCCCCCTGTCTTTGCATCCCTTCTGGAAGGGTCTTTACTCCGTTTATGTCGACACATTCTCCATCTTTGCTAAACTCGTCGTTTTCGATACGTTGATCTTGTATAGTGATGGCCATCTGTTCTCCTTTCCTTCCCACAGACGGCGTCAAATTGTGTGGGTGATTTTCTGACCACACTGTCCGCTTAGTAACCAGCTGGAGAGCACCGGCAGAATAGATGGCACTTGGCTGACCTGCAACAGAAAGAGAAGATTCCGGCGGTGGTTCGTCCACCCGGGGGCACTCCGACGATCAAGTCAGTATATCTCTCAAAGATAAATCAAGTGCTAAACTCACAAGCTTGAGTATCAAAAGCATACCTTAGACGCATGGGGGTGCCTCTCTTTTATAGCCAACATAAACCTAGTCCCAATAGAAGCCTAACTTCTATGGACTCAGGATTACTGCTAATCTTGGACTCCCAGTATGATTAGGATAAACTCTCTAAGAGTCTTATCTTAATACAAACTGAAGTCTTCTCTCATTCTAGGACTCTTGCCCCTCATCCGCTTCTCTCAGATTCCGATATCTTCAGAGGTAACCTCTTATCCGAGATGACCTCGGCGTAACAACCAGGACACGTGGCACCTCGATTGACACGTCGGCGTCACTTTGGCCACATGTTGGTACTCAGAAAATATATCCCCACAATTTCATACTTCAAAATATACTTACATAGGTACAATTTTCCAAAAGACCCTCTTTAACATAACAAGAAACAAAGACCAATTCTTACCTTTCAAAACTTTCCATTTGCATTTAAAAAAATCTCAATCATTCATCACATTACCACGATCTCCTAAGATTGATCTAAACAATATTTTCATCCTACATTCCAACACATTATGGCTAGGAAAATTACTATATAGTATGGCCTTAAGAAGTGTAAAATGAACATTCACAAATACATGTATACATAAGCAACAATAGACGCGTCAACACACATTACCATATTTTACCTGTCACAGGCACAAAAAGCTAATAATGCATCTTTTTTTCATCACAACACAAGTATGAAGATAAACTACACATAATTAACACATAACGAACCCCAGCTCTGTCAAGCCATAGCCACCACAACCCACTTTACTGGGCACGAGCCAAAGGAGAGAGGAATCCATTTCAAAACTCCAAACATTACTGGTCCTCAAGCCAGAGGGGAGAGGAACCCATTCACATATTACTGGGTGCGAACTGGAGAGGAGAGGAACCCATGTCAAAGCGCCAAACTTTATTGGGCACAAATCCGAAAGGGTGAGGAACCCATATCAATGCACACTTTCATTCAGCTTAACAAGTGGCATATTATTCCAAATTTCACAAATTATTCAACAACGTCAATACCATCCTCTACCAATAGCCAATGATACAGCCTCATAAACAACAACTACCAAGTCCATGAATTCAATTTCATCCTCTTGATTTAGATTTTTTCTACATTTATACTGACATAACTTTCATCTTTCAACTTTGATTCACGCCGTTTTCAACACTCATAATTGAAGTCCCTTTCATCACTACCATCCCTTCTTTATGATTCAATTCAAAACATTCAAATTTGATTCAATAAGTAGTAATTCATCACGAAGACAATTATTCACTTGTTTTAAAATAAAAATAAAAAAATCATTAGCTCCTCTTACTTCTCATTTTCATTTCTTATCTCACGAAAGTATATAAATGTTTTATTGAATTCTAAATTTATTTTCTCTTTTTTGCAAACTCCCAATACCCACAACAAATTGTCACATCTTTCTCATTAATTATCAACACTCAAGTAGTAAATTTATTTTCATAATCTAACATATATATAACACAAATTATTCTTATCTCTTAAACAAATAAATAACCAAAGGATTTGGGAATTTTTATCACAATCCTCATAAATGAGATTCACCAATCCACAAATCTTTCAATACACATAACATTTACCAATACCCTTTTTATTTCTCCGAAATTCTGATTTGTCGACAATTATTACAACGTAACAATTATAAAACCATACATAACAATTAACACAAATTAAATTCATAATAACTTTTTTTTTTTTTTTTTACATACCCATTTTCACATTTTTAATACACAATACTCTATATGGTTCAAATAAAATCAAATCATCAATTTTTCCCTCTTTCTCATAACCCATAAACAATTAATTAGGGCTTTTTACTCTAATCTTCTTAAACATTTTCCTTAAACATTACAATTCCATATATTCACAACAAAACAGAAGATTTAACTCTAAATCATAAAATCCTAACCCTCATCACATGCTTTTCAAAAATACCAACAATCAAGTTTTTAATGCAATAAAAATCTACCACACGTCTATCTAGAACAATGTATTGAAAAGGAGCAAAGAAATTGTGATGTCTGAATCCTTTAAAGCTAATTGAGTACATTAATTCACTACAGGAAATCGCACTTTTGCTGACTAAAAATTTAGTCAACAAAAGTCCATTTAGTCGGCAAAAGTTATCCGCGACTAATTTTTTTGGTTTCCAATTAAGGGTCAGCAAAAGTAATTAGCAACTAAAACTTTTGTTAGTCTGGAAAAAGTTTTATGTGCCGACTAAATTTTTGGTCGCTAAATATATCATTACTATGACTAATCCATTTAGTAGCCAAAACACTACAGTCGCGAAAGGTGATATTTTCCCCACCAAACATGTTTGTCACCAATTGTTACATTCCACGACCAAACAAATTAGTCGCCAATTGTCACATTCCACGACCAAACATGTTAGTCGCCAAAAGAAATGCGTGCACAACTAAAACTTTAGTCAGAAATAGACCTATTAGCGACCAAATCATTTGGTTTCCAAAATTAATAATTGAAGACTAATTATTTTGTCGCCAAATGTACCCTCTCGCCTACCAACATTTTGGTCAGCAAAACCACAATTTGGTCGCCAACATCCAACAATATAAACTTGTAATTTATAATAATCCATTAAATCCATTCAATATAATCTATAATTAAAAAGAATCATTCAAACCAACAAATCAACTGAATCATGAATATTCAACAAAATACATAAATCATCCAATCCTGAACCTGTTTAATAAAAGGCAGGAACTATTATAAGTTTTCATCCACAAGTAATTCCAAAGTACATATTTCTCCAATTAAAAATCCGATTCACATCCATCTAGCATAAAAATTTAAAACATAACAAGTACTTGTTATTATGCTTTAAATTTTTATCCACGCACATCTATCAAAAAATGTAACTAGTAGTCTATTCAAATATATTCCATACACACCCATCCAAAAATATAACTACTAGTCTACCGAAATATTTTCCATACACATCTATCCAAAAATATATAATCCTTCCAAAAATGCTTATAGTGCCAATTAGTCTTGTACAATTTAACTTCGTGCACAAGTTCATCCATTTGTACCAAAGAAAAAGAAAAATAATGTCAGGCAATTTTTTTATGAAAATATTTGCACATTACATTATTGTAAAATTGGACAAAAAATAAAAAATGTCCATGGAAAGTAAAGGTAACATGAACAAATTAAATGACTATAATTACCATTTTGTAAATAAAACAACAGCATTCATATGTATGTATCCAATAAACATTACAATTTGGAGTTCTATTTGACTAAGTGGAGGAGCTAAGGGCAGCAAAAATTGAAGGGAGAAAGAAGGGCTTGAAATTTAGGATACTTGATACTATAGAAGCAATGGTAATGAGGCCAAATGGTCACCCAAACCATAACAACTAATTATTCATTGGCATAAAGTTATTCATTCCATAGAGCACTCGGATTTTTATTGGCATAAAGTAGAAGAAAAGTTGCCAAGTATATGTTAAAGAAGAAAACAACATCCTAAGCAGCACAAATAATTACACTTGGAAGGAGAATAATAACTACTGAAAATAAAATGATTCAGGGCCTATGTTTGCACATTTGATATTTCAGGGCCCTTTTTTTTTTTTTTTTGTAGTACAAGAATCTACACAGTTCACTTCAGCAAAGTCTCAAGGACCATGTTACGTGTTTGTAATATTCATAGGGAACACCAAGCTTCACCTTTGAAACATGGAATTTTTTGTTCAATAATTTCTAACCATACTAAAGTCCCATGTGCATTTCTTATGTCCATGTGTTAGAAATTACATCACAGCATGAAAAAAATTACAAGAAACAATTTGATTTTTCTAATGTAACCATATAGAATTCTTAGATTGATCTGTCAATAAACCCATATTTAATCTTCTCACCACAAATAAGATGGGTGCAAGAATTGAGCAATCATTAAACCTTGTATGTCTAAAATGTGGTAAAACACTTAAAATTTTACTTTTAAACTAGAGGGATGGAGCTCCACCCCAAAAGACTACATAGATGGGATTTGAGAATTAGTCGCTACAAAACATTCAAAGAGGTCAGTGTTTTTTAAGAGACATTTAACCAAGGTTAGAATTATTTCAAAAATCTCAAGATGAAAACTTCTTACAATCACAAGTTATGATTCAACAATGAAAATTCATATGCATTTGGAGTCCTACCGATGCGCCGGCTGCTCTCACAAGTTTGTTTAATCTAGATCGAGGTGGCCGTTACGATATCCAGGCTGTTTTGAGGTTGTTTCCAATTGTTGCCCCCAAACGGCCTATTTTCACCTTTTTTCATCACTTTTTTTTGTCTAAATATCTAATCGTGCATTCTATCGATGCGCCGCTTGCTCTCATAAGTTTCTTTAATCTAGGCTGAGGTGACTGTTATGATCTCAGGGGTGTCTCGAGTCTATTTCCATTTTTTGGTCCCAAACAGCCCTTTTTACCTTTTTTTTTTAATCACATTTTTTGGTCTAAATATCTAACCGTGCATCCTATCGATGCGCTGCTTACTCTCACAAGTTTGTTTAATCTAGCCCGAGGTGACTGTTATGATCTCAGGGTTGTTTTGAGGCTGTTTCTATTTATTTTTTTCCCCTCAAACGGCTTGTTTTTGCCTTTTTTATCACATTTTTTTGTATAAATCTCTATCTATGTGTCCTATCGACAAGCTAGTTGATTTTAGTGAACCCATTTTTCAAGTTTAGGTAGTCAACAAATAGTAAATTTTAAATTCCATCTTTTAAGTTTTGGTCAATATTAGTTTAGGTAGTCACCCATTTTTGTCTAATATTCTCATCACACGTATATTTGCCTTTATTTTGAACATAAATATAATGAAATTTGGTTTAACACACTTACCCATTACCATGACTAGCTATGGTGGCGAATTTGGTGGATTAAGATTTTCCAAAACTTGTGCCAATATGCTCTGAACTCCAAAAATCTACCTCTACATCTTCTCACGTTGTCTTGCATTCTCTGCCTCTTTTATTTGTTACTCCTCTTCCTTTTTTTGCTGCTCATCACGGTTTCTCTACTGCTCCACACGCAGTATATCCAACTCAGATGTAAGCCTTTTCAATTGCTCCTCACATGCTTGTTATGCAGCATTCAATCCAAAACCACGGGACAAGGGCTTTGGTTCGACGCCAAATCCTCTTAAGTATCCTTTCTTCTTCCTAAGAACCACTCTTGATATCTCCTCTTGCGTCATCGGTGTTCCAGACTCGATAGACTCATTTAGCACCATTGTCATCTGCTCTTGTAATTGCAAAATATAAATATTGTTAATATAAATCAAACACAATAGTGAAAAGAAGTGTCTAAATGATTGGAATACTTGCATGTAAATCACAGCATATAGGATCAATCCACTCTTTTGTCTTTTTGTTTTGATGAGTGTTCTTGTAGAAATCACAGATATCTAGCAATAATCCACCATTTTCCTTCACCTTTGAAATGCTAAACACTGAGATCAACACACCTTCATTAATATGATAACATATTAAATAAGTGTGGATAAAGTTAATAAAATCAATGAAATACATCTCACCGCAATGTTCATTGCCGCCAGAAAAGATTGCGACCCACTAGTGTGATTGTAGGGTAGCTTGCTCCTATTAAGTTTGTCGGCGTCATAGCAATGCTACATAATTCACATTGTAAAGGTTTGTTACATATATAGTTATTATTGATAAGAGTACTACGCAATATTGAAGGTGGTTAGACACTTTGCATGTGGATTAAAGTTGTTTATAGGTAGATAATTTGATCATTCATTCTATATGATTTCAATGCTCTTGTTAATAATACATTATTATTTTATAACTAAGTCATAACATACCTTGTTTCTAGGATCTAGCCATACATGGCCAATCATATACTTCCAATCATCTAATATCACTCCTTTGTATGGATGAGCATAAGGGATTAGTTCCTGCATTCACAAGCTTCTCCCATTTCTTCTTCATTTTGCACTTCTAATCTTTATGTAACATGTAACACTTCTTTTCCACAACTTGTTGAGACAGTGAATTATCCTCAAAATTATCCCCAAGTTCAAATTTATCCTACAATCAATACAAACCAAATAAGTAACATCACTGCTATAATGTGAAAGCTGAAAATTGAAAGTTACAGTAAGAAAACCTTAAAAGGTTTTCGAGAGTTCACAGAGCGTTCAATATTTTAAATACTTTGCATACTCAATATACAATTTTTGAAGGTTTCATAACCAACAATTACCACTTACAAAGAAAACAAATTCCATCCTATATGCACATGAAAAGAGTACTTTTTCCATAATCTACACAGACTATGAAAGAAATTAAATCATACCCGGACAGCTTGTACAACAGCCCCTTTTGTTGCTGGATCAACAACAGTCCAACTGTTAATGCCTTCAATGGGGCACATCCTCCTAATCTGAATGTCAGTCTCATTAGATCCTGGGGTCGCTAGCACACCTTCGAATGCATTGAATGTCTCAGTGATTGGAATATATAGCTTGTTTCCATTATTGTTGGCAATTCTTTTTTCTGTTGTTGTTCCAACTGTTGGTCCTCACACACAACTTGATCAAGATGCACCTACTAATTCATAACATTATTGGTGTATTTACAAATTTGAAAATATAAACAAATAGATAAATTTCAGCCAGATGAAACATATTTAATTATGTGCGCCACTCGTTTGACTTTGAGGAGATGGTGCATTTGTTTCAGATGGAGATGGTGCAATAGTCTTAGATCTATCTACTACAAGACCTTCAAGAGAAGGTGTAAGTGTATCAGTCAGGGATGAGTAGGGTTCAATTAATGCCCTCTTTGGTGGTGCTAAATTGGCACATCTTTTTTGCAGGAGCCATTCTGTTAAATTTGAACATAATCAAAGGCAAAGAGCACAATGAGCTCATGGATAACCACAAATTTTTAATGTGTATAGATATACACATCAAGAGTAATAATTAAGAAATATATAAGTGAGAAATGAACATCCATGAAATCCTTAATGAAATATACATATATATATATATATATATATATTAATTCATCTATGTAAACTAGCAAGTGATATTAACGACATATCCCTAGCCAATTTTATTAATCAGAACAATTATGGAATCAAATCATAATTTGAAGTCACAAGTTTCTGAACCATTAAAATGATTGATAGTGTATGCACACAACTATAACCTGCAAAGTATGCGGTGGATGCAACTGTGACATTGGTTATGGAAACTATTTGGGATGCATGGGAACTTTTTTTCATCCAGAATGCTTATGTTGTCGTTCTTGTGGTTTCCGAATCACCGAGCATGAGGTAGCTTGTTTTTTTGGTCCCTAAAGTATTCACAACCCCCCACCCTTAGCACTACACACAGAAAATAATAAAAATAGAAGATTATCCTATTTCCATTAAAATAATAAAAATAAAAGATTATCCCATTTCTATTATTTTAAAGCAATTTTAGGACAAGAAATTCTCTTTGATCTTTGTTTGTCTCTAGCCTTATTGGTTTTTTTTTTTTTCTTCTATTTCTTCAAATTTTCTTCGTCAGGGAGGTATGCATACTTTTTGTGTCTCCAAGTGAATGACTTCAATTATCCATATTTGATGAAAATGACTGAGGGCGCAACCGACGATACATCCACTTTCCACTTTCATTCTTTTAAGTGAATATGTTAGATGCTTTTAAATGAATTGACACCAAAAAGAGAGTGAATTGACACCAAAAGAGATTGATATTTCAAGCTAGTAGTTATCTCATCCGAGTTAATGGTAAATTAAGGTTTGGAAGGGGCCAATCATGAGAACTAATGACATACAACTTCAGAGCTGCTAATACAGAATTAAGAATCATACTGACTAGTAGTGTATGCTACACATTTAATTTTAAACAATATATAATTCAAAACTAAGAGATGCATTATGCTTCATTCAAATTCATGCAATGAATTTGGGAGGTTTTGTATAGATATATCTATCTATATAAAACAGGAAGTTTTTTTTTCTTTCTTTCTTTCTTTCTTATTGTCTAAAAAATCCAATCAACTTGTTACTTCTTTTTTTAATCAACAAATAAATGAATTTTATTAGAAAGAGAATGAACAAAACAAAGCCATGGGAAAAGCATCATTGTCTATGCAATGCATCCCAACTATGTTGGCACCCAAAGTAAGACCAATTATGTGCACTTCCAAGGGCCACCCAAAACAATGTTGGAGAGATTCAAACTGATACAGCTAGCCCCTAACACTGAGAGTAGGAGGCTCAACTCACACCTACAATGGCCAAATAACAATCAACCTCCACCAATACAAAGTCTAATCTGCCTAATATTCAAGGCAAAAGTCAGAAATAGAAAAATGCAACTCCTTAGTTGAGGACTTGAGCCAAAGCCCAATTCTAGTTTTGAAAATCTCACAAAGCTCCCAAGGATCAGACATCATACCCTTAAACACACATTCATTTTGAAGTTTCCATATAGACCGAAGAACTATTAAGGGAACAGCACCCAAATTTCTCCCTCTCCAATTTCTTGAACCTCCCTCTCTCCTACCAAATCAACTTGTTACTTGAGTAATACAATTTAGTTGAATCTCACACTTAGTATTTGATAGTGTTCTCATCATTATCATTGAGATACATGGGATAAAAGGTGAAATATCAATTGAAAAGTGCTTGGGATGCCTATTATGAAGGCATAGAGGGGGATATAATTCACAACTAACTAAAGAGGAGACAAGAGAAAATTTGATTAATCTTCAAATGGGACCTTGTTTCGATTATAGTCTAGTTAGCAATCACTAATTACTAATCATGTCTTGTACTATACTCATAAAAAAATAAAAAATAAAATTGGGATATTTTATTAAGCCTCCCATCCTCACCCACTTCCCCCAACGTCCCTTCACTCGGTTTATAATAAGGAAAGAAACACTAGCTAGTTGCTAAGGTTAATGGAGAATAATTGTCCACATTGCATGATTATGAAGCATACATTATGTATCTAAAAACTAGTTTGCATATAAGGATTTAGAGGGTAATACACAAACAATTAAAATCAAGTAAATCTACTGTTGTGTTGTATATGCTTATGAGTTTTCCTTTTGTATCACTGATTAGTTGGTTGAGTGTAGATCCCTTTTTTTCCCTTCTACAAAATAGTGAGTTGTTAACCAACCAAGAAAAAAAATTCAAAATTTTTGCCAAATCTGCTTGTATTTCACAAACAAATTGCAAAAGCTTAGCCAAGTTGTTAATTCTTATTAAGTATATCTCCCAATATAAAATGGGATACTTAAAGAAAGAGAATAAATAAAACACTCCAAGGGAACATCACAGATTGGGGGACTTCACAAACAAAAGATTGAAATCATATTATCGACATATCCCAGCAGCAAGCATTAACATCAACAGCAACATTGAAAGTCAGAGGGAGAGACAAACAGAGACTGAGTGAGTGAGAGTGAAAGAGAGGATTTATACCTCAAATTGTTTTTAAGTAGAGTTGAAGATGCTCTGAAAAATTGCAATAGTGAGGGCCCTGGTGGGTGAGACATTGTAGAACAAGAAGAGTATAAGAAAGAGGAGTAAGAGAAATCAAAAAGAAAAAGTGAGACAGAGAGATATAAACAGAGAGAAACGGAAGGTGGAAAAAAATACATAGATGATTGGCGAAGACGAATCAGAAATGGCAAAAACGGACGGTGGTGCTAATGGTGGAGAGGTGAGAAAGGCGGATGGCAACGTTGATGGTAAGGCAATGTGATTGGCACAACTGAGGTGTGAAGAGGCGCTTTTTTTTTTTTAATATAAGGGTTTGAACTAGTTTATGTAGGAGCCGAATATCAGCACATGCAGGGAAGCCGAATAACGTCTGATGATGGTCAGTATATATATATTATATTCGGCTCCATCCTGTATGATCCCGAAGCCGAATAGACTAATCGGTCATAGAACCAGTTGAACAAAAAGCCGAGTGGGAATCGGCATACGCCAGAAGGGGCCGAATGAGCAATCACACGATGGATTACGAATGGGCCCCACCCTAAGGCCCAAAAGTGAATATAAATAGAGGAACATCAACCAAAGAAAGGGATGTGAAAATAGACCCAAGAAACTTAAGACTCAAGCAAACAAGAGACCTATACTAACTTGTCTGTTGGAGTGCTAATTCTGGCACCCCCGACCGGAGTGTTAATCCCTTTTTCAGGTGGCGATCAGAGGATCAAGGACGTCCTTCAAGATCCAAGAGTATTTCCAAACCTACTTCTCCACAATTGGCACCGTCTGTGGCAATACTCAAGCATATTCATGGCGAGCATCACGGAAGATCCTCCAATAGTCGCTGACGAAATTACACCAAGAGACGACCTCACTCCAAGAAACATGCTGGGACCGAATAATATCACCACACGACGTGCCTTGAACTTTGATTCAGTAGCTCAGACCTCAGCCTCAACTTCAATGCATGAGACAAAGCAGACGATTATGGATCAAGAAAAGAAAAATGAACAGCGACTAGAGAACATGATGGCTAAGAATGAGTGCCTGCGCCAGGATTTGGCCTTGGAGGTGGCGAAATCCCAACAAGCCGCATGCCAAGACCGGGTTCAACTTTCGGAAAAGAAGGATAGTCGCCAACGTTGACTTCAGAAACGCAATAATGACAATGATTCAGACTCACCATCCCTGGAGCCTAGAAAGAAAGGGCGCGTTGATGTACCCAACTCATTTGAAGGAAGTCCATATGTACGGCATAAACGAGGGAGAAACAATGATTCGGATGAGGAAGATAAATATAACCCATTCGTGCAACGAAATGCAAGGGTTGTGCTACCCAAAAAGTTCAAGGCACTATTGTTCACCATCTATGACGGAAAATCAGACCTCACTGATCACATTCGTCATTACAAGCAAGCGATGATGCTCCATGCTAATGACGAAGCCCTCATGTATCGAATATTTCCAAGCAGTCTGGGACCACTGGTCATGAGGTGGTACTATAAACTGGATCCGGCATCGATTAAGAGCTTCCACTAACTCCAAAAGTCATTCAGGACGAGATTCATCACTAATGAGGTCTAGCCGAAGTAAGCCGATTCTCTCTAGGCCATGCAAATTAGACCGGAAGAAACTCTTTGTGAATACTCGGCCCGCTATTAGGAGTGCTTTAATCTGGTAGATGATGCTTGCAATGATTCCATGGCCATCACTGCTTTTAAGATGAGATTGCATCCTGATAGCCCCCTCCACAGTTCATTAACCAGGCAGCCCCCCAAAACCGTCTAGGCGTTAATAAAGAAGGTCGAAGAATATTGCAAAGTGGAAGACGATGCCCTGTGAGTCAAGGTCGGACGTAAATCCGTTGAGACGGCCACGTTGAGAATTGTTCAGCCGATTAGCATTGTGCCATCAAGAAGCCCTGAGCGGCGGAGTCGACCTAAACGAGACAAAAGGCGTGACTCGCACCAATCAAACAGCCAATGTTCACATCGAGCTAATGAACAGTATCAAGTGGATAGCAGGCGCACAAGGTGCTAAGGCAAGAAATACACGAAGTTAACAGAGCCGATCAATAAGATTCTATCAAAAGTACAACACCTTCCATTCTTCAAGTGGCCGCCCAAGATGACGTGACCTCCCGATGCGAGAAGACAGGATAAACGGGGTGAGTATCATAAAGACCATGGTCACAACACCGATAGTTGTTATGCATTAAAAGATCACCTTAAAGAATTGGTGCAAGACGGTCGTCTTACACAATACGTCCGAAAGAATAATTCAACAAATATAGTAGCTCTACGGCCGGAGTCACCTCCTCTTGGTGTAATTCATATGATATACAGCTTGCCAGCACCACCCAAGGTGCGTACAATCCCGTTGTCGTCTAGCCCCCATAGCCCAATGCCGCCAGCGAAACGGCCCCACGACACTGGAAGGATTAGTTTCAATGACAGTGATTTAGTTAGAGTGACCCACCCCTACACTGATCCCCTCGTCATCGAACTGCACGCGTAAACAGATTCACCATTGAGCATGTTCTCGTTGACTAGGGCAGCACTTCGGAAATAATGTGTTACAAAACTTTTGTCAAACTTGGCTTTACCGATTCGGACCTATCTCCGGCTGATTACCTGTTATTCGACTTTAATGCTAGCCCGGAGTATCCTTTGGGCAAAATCACACTACCAGTATGGGCCAGCACCAGATCAGCAGACGTAGAATTTCTAGTTGTCAAGCTTCCTTCGCCGTATAATCTCATCATGGGCAGAACTTGGTTACATACGATACAAGCTGTACCAAGCACCTACCACCAATTACTTCATTTTCCGACTAAATACGGTATCGAACAAATTTGCGGCTTTCAAAAATCAACGCAGGCATGCTATTTTCTAACTGGAAAGAGACCAAGGGAACTGGAAGTGCATTCAATTGAGGTACCAGATAAGGAGAGCCTCGAAGACATTGGAAGGATCCCAAGTGAAAAAGCAACCAAAGCCCTACATCAAGTCGTAATTGACGGAAGTCCTGACAAGTTCTTCATGATCGGCGCTTTCTTGGATAAAGTTGAAAGGTAGGAGTTGGTATCCTTCTTACTCGGCAATATTGATGTATTTTCATGGTCTCCATATGAGATGCCAAGAGTGGATCCATCAGTGGCCCAACACTACTTAAACGTCGATCCGAAATGTAAGCCAATTATTTAGAGAAGTCAGCAGTTAGCTACGAAGCATACTTCGGCCATTGTTGAAGAAGTAGATCAGTTACTTGACGCCGGGGCGGTTCGCGAAGTAACCTATCCTACAATATTGTCCAATGTTGTGGTCATAAAGAAGAAGAATGGCTCTTGGCGTGTCTATGTGGATTTCACGAACTTGAACAAAGCTTGTCCCAAGGACTGTTTTCCCCTGCCCAGAATAGCCCAACTCGTAGATACAACGGCACATCATCAACGCATGAGCTTCTTGGATACCTACAGGGGCTATCATCAAATTGCCATGCATCTAGTGGATCAAGAAAAAATCACATTCCTCACCCCAAGAGGAACCTATTGCTACAAGGTCATGCCTTTTGGGCTAAAGAATGTGGGGGCAACTTATCAAAGGCTAGTGACTGCCATGTTCAAGGAACAACTCGGCCGTACCATGGAAGTATACATCGATGATATGGTGGTCAAATCCAAGGAAAAACACTCCCATCTAGCCGATTTGCCAGAGACATTCAGCATCCTTTGAAAGTACAAGATGAAATTGAACACTTCTAAGTGTGCATTCGGCATCAGATCTGACAAATTCCTTGGCTACATCGTTAACCACTGCGGAATTGAAGCCAATCCGAGGAAAATCATGGAAATTCTAGAGCTTAAATCCCCTCGGTCAGTCAAAGAGGTTCAGAAGCGGAAGGGAATGGCCACCGCGCTGAATAGGTTAATCAGTCGTTCCACAGATTACTGCCGACAATTCTTTCACACACTTCAGCAAGGCAGAGCATTTGATTGGACCCTCGAGTGTCAGGCCGCTTTGGACGGCTTAAAGTCTTATCTTCGATCAGTACCACTCTTGGCAACACCTGCAGCCAGCAATCCGCTCATTTTGTATCTGGCAGTATCCGACCTGGTGGTCAGCGCCGTACTGTTAAAGGAAGAACTTGGGGAGCAGCAACTAGTTTACTATGTGAGCAAAGCTATGGCTGATGCTGAAACACATTACCTTCCATTAGAAAAGCTTATCCTTGCTTTCGTCATGGCTACCAGAAAACTGATGCACTACTTTTAAAGGCATACCATTGGGGTACCAACTGAATATCCCCTCTGGTCAGCGCAAAAGCGTTGGGACGCGTTTCGAAATAGGCTCTTGAACTCAGCCAGTATGATATCCAGTTTCTACCTAGAACTTCCATCAAAGGGCAAGTTCTTGCCGACTTTGTAGCCGAATTCACAGGATCCCTCGCCTACTTTAAGTCTGATTAAGTGCAAATTAAGCCTAACTGGAGAATGTATGTTGGCGACGTTTGGCAAATGTATTGCGATAGTTCATCCAACTAGCGTGGCAGTGGGGCTGGCGTAGTAATCATGACCCCTAAAGGGGCAATAATCGAACAGGCCGTCAAATTGGGCTTCGACGCATCGAACAATGAGGCCGAATACAAAACACTGTTAACCGACCTGCGAAATGCACTTCACCTCAGTGCGCGGCATCTGCTTGTTTTTTATGACTCAAAGCTAGTAATCAACTAGTTAAAAGGGGAATATGCAGCCAAAAATGACCGCATGGCAGCCTATATGAAAACGGCGAATTCTTTGCTCACAAAATTTGATCACCACGAACTGAATCAAATAACCCGAGATCAGAACACGCAAGCAGATGCCCTGGCTTGCTTAGCCTCTGCCATCAACTCAGAAATTAAGCGGACAATCGAAGTAGAGTTCGTAGCTGAGCCGAGCATTACCTCTTCAGAATAAGTTCAGGTTAACATTATCGAACAGGGTCCAAGTTGGATGGACCCTATCACCTCATTCCTATCTTCAGAGCAGCTCCCGATGAATAAGGAAGAATCACACAAACTACAAAACAAAGCCCTCCGATACTACTTGGATCCGCAGGGGAAGCTCTACAAAAAATCTTTCTCTAGGCCATGCTTAGAATATGTTCACCCAGATAAAGTCGAGGAACTTTTGTCTGAAATATATGAAGGCAGTTGTGGTGCCCATTCGAGCAGACGGTCTCTGGCCCATTGCACCATATCGCTGGGGTACTATTGGCCGACCATGCAAACCGATGTTACGTGTTATGTTAAGAAATGTGAGCAATGCCAAAATTTTTCCCCTTTAACTCACCTTCCTACTGAGGAGTTAAATTCTATCACTAGTCCTTGGCCATTCGCTCAACAGGGGCTTGATATCGTTAGACCATTACCACGAGGCCCAAGCAACAGGCAATTCCTAATTGTTGCAACAGATTATTTCACAAAATGGGTCGAAGCAGCACTAACACATATTCAAGATTCCGACGTTAAGCGTTTTGTATGGAAAAACATCATAACAAGGTTCGGTATACCACGAGCACTAGTTTCTGACAACGATACCCAGTTTGATTGTGGCATGTATCGAGAATTATGCAACACTTATGGTATCTGGCCCTACGTTTCTTCACCGGCTTTCCCCCAAAGCAATGGTCAAGCGGAGGCCACCAACAAGGCTATTTTGTACGACATCAAGAAAAGGTTGGAGAAAGCTAAAGGCAGATAGGTTGAAGAGTTGCCCAACGTGTTGTGGGCTCATCGCACTGCTCCAAGGCGATCCACTAGGGAAACGCCGTTTGTTCTATGCTTCGGAACCCAGGCAATCATCCCCCTGGAGATCGGCCCCCTAACCTTGAAATCAAAGGTTTTTGACATGGGCCGAAATGACATGATGTTGGCCTTGGACTTGACTCTAATTGAAGAACGCTGAGACCGTGCCCTTGCTTCCATGGCACGGTACCAGCAACAGCTCGCTAAATCATATAATCAATATGTTCAGCTATGCTATTATACACCAGGAGAATTGGTCCTCAAGAAAGTGCTTCTCGCTGTTAGGAATCCGACTGACAAAAAATTGGGTCCTAACTGGGATGACCGTTATCAAATTGACTCAATCGCAGGGACAGGGGTATATCGACTCAAAGACATGGATGGAAGAAGCTTGCCATGTTCGTGGAATTCCACACACTTGTGCAAATTTTATCATTAAGTTAACTTGTACGGCACGACAGCTTGTTGTGATTTTCTGCTGTGTATATCTTCCTTTTTTCAATACAATGTTCTCTTTTGCCCAGTGAGTTCTGGTTGTGTGAAAAAGCCTCCGAATTCGAAGCGCCCTTCGTGGAAATCATGATTGGCCAACAGTAAAAGCCTTCGAATTCGAAGCGCCCTTCGTGAATGACACGTTTGGGCCAAATATGCCTCCGAATTCGGAGCGCCCTTCGTAGAAATCACGATTGGCCAACATTAAAAGCCTCCGAATTCGGAGCGCCCTTCGTGAATGACACGTTTGGGCCGAATAAGCCTCCGAATGCGAAGCGCCCTTCGTGGAAATCATGATTGGCCAACACAAAAAGTCTCAGAATTTGGAGCGCCCTTCGTGAATGACACGATTGGTCCGAGTAAGCCTCCAAATTTGGAGCGCCCTTCGTCAATGACACGTTTGGACCGAATAAGCCTCCGAATTTGGAGTGCCGTTCGTGGAAATCACAATTCGCCAACATTAAAAGCCTCCGAATTCGGAGCATCCTTTGTGAATGACACGTTTGGGCCGAATAAGCCTTCGAATTTGGAGTGCCCTTCGTGGAAATCACGATTGGCTAACATTAAAAGCCTCCGAAGTCGAAGCGCCCTTCGTGAATGACAAGTTTGGGCCGAATAAGCCTCTGAATTCGGAGCGCCCTTCGTGGAAATCACGATTGGCTAACATTAAAAGCCTCCGAATTCGTGAATGACAAGTTTGGGCCGAATAAGCCTCCGAATTTGGAGCGCCCTTCGTGGAAATCACGATTGACCAACACAAAAGCCTCCAAATTCGGAGCCCCATCCGCGAATGACACGTTTCGGCCGAATAAGCCTCCAAATTCGAAGCTCCTGTTGAGAATATTGTGATTGACAAGTGCAAGCGCGATTGACGTAAAATAGTAGACACAACTTAATTTACAAGCATTGATCGAAATAACATATGGACATTTAGAATAAGATGTTTTATTTAATAGATCATGAGTACATGCTTTACATAAAAACGGAACAATGTACATCAAAATTATTTGGCTCCGTTCTCATCATCAGTTTTCTCGGCCTCGGAAGCCTCAAACGGAAAAGTATAACTCTGATACAAGGGTGACGCTGGATCAATGCCCGTAGCCTGGAGAGCCTTGATCCATCCATGCTTAAATCCGCGATTTTCGCATCAACAGACTTCATCGGCTAGTTTTTTCTTCGTCTTCTCTATTCCAATTTTTTGGCCGTCATGGAAGCCTTTTTCATAGGACCTGGCTTTCGCAGCTTCTATTGCGAACATACTCACTGTTTCTCGATTGGCAATCGCATGATCCAGAATTTGGCGGTTTACTCGCTCCGCGACAATCAAATTCACTTGATTCGCTGAATGAGTCTGAGAGGTGTTAGCTTACTTCAGCTCATTTTTGGCCTTCTCCGCGCAGGATTGCAAGCTCTGAATGCGAGCATCCCTTTGCTCTATCTCTCTTCGCGCGGCACGAAGACGCATGCCAATTTCATAAGAGGTATACAAACCCTTTACTGCTCCATTAACGCCCTCCCAAAAAACTTCATAATCAGCCTAGCAGACCATGGACTGATGAACTTCTGGCGAAAAAATCTGTCGAGCGAACTCGACTGCTACATTTGGGTTGCGGATAATGGAATCTGCTTCCGTCATCGGTTTGTTCCCAATGAAAACCGAAAAACTCAACGGGCGCGGTGTCGCACTAGTTTCTCCTCCCGAGTGAGGGGAGTTACCTCGTTGTTGTTTTTCCTTTATGGGTGACTTACTTCGATGACGTGGGGAATGGCGTTTCTCACACTCCCTTGACCTCCTACTCCCCGTGTGCGTAGGCTCACCACCTCGATTCATCTTTGCTTCTAGTTCCGCCAGTGTTCTACCTTCCCCTCTGCTATTAAAGAATAGTCTTCTTGCCATCCACATTCGTCCACACTGCTTTTTTCCTCTCCTAATTTGTTAGATTTGAACGTAACAATGGCACCTCCGCTCAGACAACCCCCACTCTATTTATTCATTACAGGTGCAGCACTCCCGGGGCGCTCTCATCAATGCTCATTTTCATGGCCTTGCCTCGATAAGTTCATGTGCCTCAGCCAATCCATGAACCATCGATATTCGGCGTTCCAGTTCATTCATCACCTGGGGCAAGGGCAGATTCGTTAATCTAATCGGCTAAATTTTGAGGCCTTGCGCCAATAAGTTCATGTGCCCCAGCCAATCCATGAACACAGATATTCAGCGTTCCAGTTCATTCATTAGCTAGGGCAAGGGCAGATTCGTTAATCTAATCGACTAAATTTCGAGGCCTTGTGTCGATAAGTTCATGTGCCCTAGCCAATCCATGAACATAGATATTTGGCATTCCAGTTCATTCATTAGCTAGAGCAAGGGCAGATTCATCAATCTAATCGGCTAAATTTCGAGGCCTTGCGCTGATAAGTTCATGTGCCCTAGCCAATCCATGAACACCAATATTCGGCGTTCCAATTCATTCATTAGTTGGGGCAAGGGTAGATTCGTCAATCTAATCAGCTAAATTTCAAGGCCTTGCGCCGATAAGTTCATATGCCTCAGCCAATCCATGAACCACCGATATTCGGCGTTCCAGTTCATTCATTAGCTGGGTCAAGGGCAGATTCGTCAATCTAATCGGCTAAATTTCGAGGCCTTGCGCCGATAGGTTCATGTGCCCTAGCCAATCCATGAACACAGATATTCGGCGTTCCAGTTCATTCATTAGCTGGGACAAGGGCATATTCATTAATTTATTCGGCTAAATTGGAAATATACGCAGCTATTTAATCGGATGTTTAATTTACTCATCTCATGATCTTACATCCTATTAGATTGTTAACTAGCACATGCAACAGACAAAAAAGCAAAGGAAATTTTCATTAATAAATTGAGTACAGATAGTAGTCATTTTACACATGAAAATTACCCTACATTTAACTTCTAACCAAAGTAAATAAACAAAATCTACTAACAAAAATCTACAAAAACTGTGCATGGAAGATGCTTAACAAAAATCAAAGTATCACCCTAGTCAATCTTCAGAGTCAGACTTCAGCAGCTCAACGTCCACCTGCTCGTATGGAATCGGCTGTGCCAATGTCACATTAGCGGCAGTAAAGGCTTTGAGCTAGCTATGTTTGAAGCCCCGATTCTCGAACTTGGGTACTTCTTCCACGTAGTTCTCAAAGGCGGCATCCTTCCCAGCTTGGAACGCTTTGGAAATCTCAGAGTCGGCCATTTCCTTTGCCTTCTTCGACTCTTTCAAATCGGCTTCCAATTTGGCAATCACCTCCTTGGCTAACTTGAGCGCATCTTTGCTCGCGTTTGCCCTCTCTTCGGTGGCCAACATGAGTTGGTCGGAACTCTTCACCTTTTCTGCCTCAGCGTCGGCTCTTGCACGTTCCTCCGCCGCTTTCGCTGCCTCGCACTCGGCTCTTTGAGAGGCCTCCATGGCCTTGCTCTTTTCAGTTTCAATTTCGGCTTTCAAAAAGCCGATTTGTTCAATAGCATCATGTTGACGACGACCGATCTCAGTTATCCTACCCGCCATCTGCAAAACAAGGAATTAGAGTTACAAAATAAAAATAAAAAAATAATAAAGGCGGAAGACTGCAGATAAGGCTCAAGTCATATACCAATATGGTCGATTGAGCGGCTAATGTTATTGACAGCAAATTTGGCTCTGCCCGAAAAGTCGCTCTTTCAACCAGTAGGGAAATTGAGGAAACTATGCTCAAGGCCACAGCCGGATCTTTTAGAGCCAACGCATCAGAAGCAATCAGCACGTTCTTTATCCTTGGTTGAACGATAAAGGGCACAACCGAGTTCGACTCCTCTATGCGCGGCTGTTTATCGGTAAGGTTTTCCTCAGTGTCGGCTTCACACTCGGTGAGACACTTTTACCTCCTCTACTTGGCCTCCTGATCCAACTATTCGATTATTGCTCCGTCTCAGCCATTTCAATCTAAGTCGTTTCTTCCATGATAACAGGCAAAGAAGACTCAGTCACGGCAACAGGGGGTTCAGATCGGTTGGTCTCGGTCCTTCTTCGGGCAGCCATCCTTTCGGTATTTTTCCTCCTGGCCAGCTGCGTGAGCGACTCCGCGGCCATGTTCCCAGGATACGCGTCGGGAAGGTCCCCTAAGTCCGTAAAAATAGCTTCAAAGGAGACGTCCCCTCGACCAGAAGTGGATGGAGGGTTGGATGGATTAAGGTCAGCTTCTTCAAAAGCCAAGTTTAGAGCCTTGTCAACTTCTTCAACTTCCAAAGTGGACTTACTTGGTTGCTTGGCGACTTCTTCGGCTACTTGTTCTTCCGCCTACTCTGAATCAGAAGCTTCCAAACCAACCTGCCTGAGGTTTTTTAAGTTAGGGAAGATAAGGGCCGTGAGCTGTTGTTCGCCCCTTAGAATCGGAATGTTGTTTGCGATCGAAAAGGTTGAGTAAGTCGACTCGTATCTCAGAAGTATGTGGGCCGCCCTCCCTTGCTTCTGGGGGTTTGGACTGCCAAGGAACTGGAGTGCTGTTTTGATTTTCGCAAGCGCAACGTCGTCGGCCGAAACTAGAACTTTCTTCAAATTGTTGCTTGCATAAATAAAATGATAAGGGCATGGAAGGAAAGCCGGGTAAATATATAGCAAATACACGTAAGGAACTATACGGGCACCTGGTTCGTCTTTTTGTCTAGGCACAAGATCTAGGCGATCTTTGCCCTCGCCGAATTCTCAATTGCCTCGGACAACAACCATGACATCGTCAACTCGCTTGCCAAAGTTGGCAAGCATAGTCACCAAATGATGGTCGATGTCTTTAGCCCTGAGAAAGTAGCGCCCCTGTCAGCCAGAAGATTTGGCCAAGGCATAACAATGCCGAATAACAGAGATACCAAGATTGATCCTAAGGCGTCGGTTCAACTCTACAATTCCCATTATGATTCGGTAAAAATTTACATTAGGTTGGGAAGGGATTAGACCCTAGTGGCGAAGGACGGCCCCTTAAAAATGGGTGAAGAGGGAAACAGACTCCATCCTCAGCAATTGATAGGAGAGAAAAAATGATTGTACTTTCATCAATCCTCTCCATATCAATTGTGCTCCCTGCCACGAGTGACAGATAGACATCGTCAAGAATGGAAAAATGGCCTAAAAAACTAGAAACTCGACCCGCAGAAAGAAGGGCTTTCAAATGTTTGGCCATCCTAGCCAGTTTAGAGAGTATGCTAAACTAAAAACAAACAAGGAAATGGGAATCGAAATGGAGAAGAAGAGAACTTACAAGAAGCGGAGAAGACAATGAGAAACGAGAGGAAGTTACAGAGGTCGTGAAATGAAGGAGGTATACTGAAAGGTAAACCAAAAACTTTGTGTATTCAAAAAACATACATTCGAATGGACAACATAGTTTCAAACCGCATTAAATGAAGGAAGCGTACGAAGGGGCAGGAAATTGTAATGATGCCTAAAAAATGTGTGCGTTCTGACACTTATGTTGGAATGAGGTTAACCGCTGAATGTTTTGACTTTTCAAGCTCGAAACCAAACATGCTAACTAGCTAGTGTTAGTAGGATGTTTGGGGGGCAATTGTGGGAGGCAAATATCAGGACATGCAGGAAAGCCGAATAACGTCTGATGATGGTCAGGATATATATATTATAGTCAGTTCCGTCCTGTACAATCCCAAAGCCGAATAGACTAATCAGCCATAGAACTAGTTGAACAAAAAGTCGAGTGGGAATTGGCATACGCCAGAAGGGACCGAATGAGCAATCACGCGATGGATTAAGAGTGGGCACCACCCTAGGGCCCAAAAGTGAATATAAATAGAGGAACATCAACCAAAGAAAGGGATGTGAGAACAGACCCAAGAAACTTTAGACTCAAGCAAACAATAGACCTATACTAACTTGTTCGTCAGAGTGCTAATTCCGGCACCACCGATTGGAGTGTTAATCCCTTTTTCAGGTGGCGATTACAGGATCAGAGACGTCCTTCAAGATCCAAGAGTATTTCCAAACCTACTTCTCCACAGTTTAGTTATCCCATACAAACATGTTGGTCGGCCATTGTCTGAACCTCTATTTTGATATCAAACAACGTCGTTTTGATATCTACGACTAAATTGTATTAGTCGCTAAAAGATTATACTGCTCCCGCCCAGTTTTCATCCTCCCGCCTATAATTTTGGCGACTAAAATTTTAAATTGGTTGCAAAAAATCACATTTTTGCAACAAAATTTTTTAGTGGGTAATAATATTAACTTTTAGCTACGAATTTTTTTTTTTTTTTAGGTCGACAAATGTCATTTTTTTGCGACCAAAATATTTTTAGTCAGCGAAAGTGTAATTTCTTGTAGTGATTGATAATTTATGTCCCTTTATGTTGTCTCCGTCATTCTTGAAGCTTTTGAGTCTAGTGTTATTCTCTATTCCTCCTTGTGGTTGTTCTGGTTTGTTCTGGTAGGTACATCTTAGTGTGTTCCGAGATGTCATCTTGTGCTTTTGGGTGTTGGCGAGAAACCGGGAAGGTTGGCTAATGTTTTATGTTACCTTGTCGTGCCTTCAAGATGAGACTGCTCGAACCGTCTTTTAGTCGCTCGAATACTGAAATCGACCTTCTAGTATCTTGGTTTGCAGTTTGAACTTCTGGGAGCATGCATTCTTCACTCGAGCAAAGCTTTCATCGCTCGAGCAGTATTTTACAGAAGGGAGTAAAGATTCTAAGAGTTGGTATTTTTTGCTCGATTTATTGCTCGAGTGGTCTCTCAAATTTGAATTGTTCACTCAAGCACAGATTTGGTTGCTCGAGCGGTCTTTTATGCTTGAGTACTGAAATCGACCTTTTAGTATCTTGGTTTGCAGTTTGAACTTCTACAAGCATGCATTCTTCATTCGAGCAAGGCTTTCATCGCTTGAGTGGTATTTTACAGAAGGGAGTGGAGATTCTAGGAGTTGGTATTTTTTGCTCGATTTATCGCTCGAGCGGTCTCTAAAATTTGAATTGTTTGCTCGAGCACGAGTTTGGTTGCTCGAGCAATCTATCTATAGTCCGCTCCAAAATTTGTGTCAAATCACTTCAAAAGTTGATTCATACACACTTTCCTATCACTTTTCACTTTACACCCCTCTACATTAACTCTCAATCTTTTTCTCTCATCTCTATCCAGAAAACCCTCCATCCACTTCATTTACTCCTTGATCTCTCTTTATCTATTGAGATTTTGGCATTAGTGTCTTCTTTAATTTTGGAGAGCTCGTCAAGGGCTGCGTTGTGTACAGTGAAGATCAAATTTTAACGCCATTGATTTCAGAGCTTTTCATCTTTTCTTCCCAAAGTCTTAAGGTAGGGATTTTCTTTGAGTTATATATATATACACATATAGTTTTGGCATATCTTGTTTTTTTCACTACAATTTCTAGTTTGGGTTTGGGTTTTGAGATGTTGAACCTAGGAAGTGTTAGAGAAATGATTTCTTTCTCATGATTTGGTCCAAGATAAATCATTTTGTGAGCTATGAACCCTTTGGGGATGTATTTTTGTAGTTATTTTGCTAATGAAGGAAAAATCCTCTTTTGATCAAACCCTAGGTTTTGGGTTAATTTGGGAAAAGGTGAAATTGATGTAATATTCATGAAATTAATGTTAAATCTCTTGTGAAATTGAAGAAACCTTCCTCAGGTTGTTATGGTGTTGAGGTACTCATGAAAGGAATAAGAATTTCAGTTGAACAATTATGGTAATATGTGATACGTATGTTTGGATTTGGAAAAATTGAACAAAAATGGATGTTGATTATGAATATGAGGAAATGTCATATTTCACATGGATTCGTACCTTACCATGATTTTGAGAACTATTGAACCATAGAAGCTTTATTTGAACAAATGTGAGAATTATGGAGATATTGTGCAAATGAGATATTTATATGCAATTATTTCTATTGCATTCATTTGCATTATCTTGAATATTATTCACTTACGATCGAAAATTTATTTATTGTTTTGAGAAAACAATTGTTATTGTCGAAAACGTTTTGGGATAAATACGTTTTGTAAGTCTGGTTAGGGGGTGTAGATTGGGAATTTAGTTGGCCTAAGTATCCTTGATGTAAGACTAGAAACACGCACGTGTGGGTGCACAAGCCCTCCGGTTAGTAGCCGGTAAGGTAGGATTTGGTAGTACTTGATACGCCTACTTGCAAACACTAGCCCTGGGGAATTACCTGAGTTGTATTTACCACCACAATGTTTAAATCTTAACTTTCATGAAGATAATGAACCTTGAATGAAATATTGCATGGATTTCGAAAGAAATGGAAAAACTTTGACATTCGAACATGTAATGCATTGCATATAACTATATGAGATTGCTTAAAACATGTATACTTCGTTAAGATATCTCTACTAGACATTGTGCTCACCCCTAATGGATTTGTACAGGAAAGGATGCAGTGATCCCGCCTAATTGAAGGTATGGGATGTATTTAGGGCAAGAGGCTTTCCCTTTTTGTATGATGTCATTGCAAGCCAAGGGTTTAATATGTTTGGGTTTTGATAACCTTTTTGTGTAACCAGACTTAAGCCTTGGAACTTATAGCCTCAAGGCATCTATTTTGTTGTTTTTTCTCACTTTTTATAGTTACATATGCTATGAATTCATCTTTTTAGAAGGGTGAATATGCATTGCATGTGAACACTTTTTGTAAATTTCTTCTATGAAATGATGTACGAATTGAGGGAGTTGGTTGATCGAGATAGGATCGTGTGTTGGGTATATTCATCTTATTCAATTTATTGTTTATAATTTGGGGCCTTATAGAATCCTTACGTCAAAAAGAGAAGATGAGAAAATCCTAAAAATTAACTTTGTTGGAATTTGATTTCCACCAGTCAAAACATATCCCTCGAGATGCTCATCATTTTTGTATAAGGAACTAGTATCAAAATCTCACTTGATCTTTGTAGATCGAAAAAAAAATGTGTAATTTGGTGAGTGTTTAAACAGAAGGGAGAGAAAAGAGAAGTTAGAGAGAGAGAGAGGGAGAGAGTGATGAGAAATGGTCAAAAGGAAAGAATGGGATTTGATTTGAGTACAAAAAAAAAAAGGCATAGAAATCAATGTTTGAACGGGCAAAATCCGCTCATCCAGATTTTAAAACCACTCGTGTGGATCAACTCAGTAAAAAATAGCTTTCTTGCAAAATCCGCTCGTGTGGAATTCAAATTCCGCTCCTGCGGATTGACCTAGGCAGCTTTTGCTGGGTAACTTCAAACAAGCGTATCTCCCTCGTCCGAAAACGAAATATGGTCAATTTTGTTTCTGAATTGAAGCCTCGGAAATAAGATTTCCAACGGTTCTAGTCTCACATCAAGATTCAAAATTTGGAGAAAGAAAAAAGAAAAAGAGTAAACACTACTCAAAACAAATATTCGAATTTGGCATTCTTGGTCTAATCTTGCCCAACTAACATGCTAACTCGTCAATCAAAGCTCCAAACAATGAGAAGGAGGTCACAATTATAATAATTAAAAAATTAAATGCAACTCATAACTTTTCAAAAGTCCAAAAAAAAAAAAAAAATTGTAAGTATAATTTAACGGTTACCACTTAACATAAACAAGTCAAGTTTAAGACTTGGGACACTACATATCAATTCAGCTATATTGTGTTTAATTGTCTATAACAATTTTTTATTTTATTTATTTTTTTGTTTTGATATCAATTCAGCTAGATATTTAAATGGGTTTTATGGAGGGCTGTGTGTGGGTTTCCATTTCGAAAAATTATACAATAGTCACGAAGTACCACGTAGCTGTATTACTTCACCAATCACCATTCATTTTGTCCCCTCATATTCCTCAATCACTCAATACGATATCACACCAATCCATATTCTCTACCAATCACAATATTAAGGAATATCACGTGTTCATATTCCGAAACTACTGAGTAATTTGGTCTTTGTCTGGTTGTGCAGTAGTATTGTCATCTAACATTGGTTTCGAACGGTACTGAAAATAGATTTGTAAGACCATACATGATATTTTTAATTTGAAAGTGTCATTTTAGTTGAAACCAAAAATACAAACATTTTGAAGTGGTATGATAAATTTACAAGACAGTGTACACACTAATAATTAGGAGATATCTTTTGAATTGGAGCTCAAAGGAACAAATTGAATTAGTCCTTACGAAAAAATGAAATGAATGGATGGATGATCATGACTTTAATCCAATCTTTATATGTAATTAAGTTATTGTTGGTACTAAATGGACAAACACTATTAATTGAAAAATGACAGAATGACTATAATTAGAAATGTTTTCTATAAAGCCAAAACAAAACAAAACCAACCTCAACCTGCTAATCCTTTGTTTCACTACCAAACTGGGCAGATAATGAGGACAAGGGGGGGATTTGGAAAACTGATCAGATAATGAGGATATGGATAATGCTAATAGATTATTAATTTTAGGAAAAATATTTTTTCAGATTATTTAGCTGAAAATTATGAGAAGTGCATTCCGTATTTTTTTATTATTATGAAATTAGATGTCTACAAATGACTATTCTAATTTATCACACATTTGGTTAGGAAATTACTAGTAGTAAGCCATGCTATGCACGGGAAAATAACAAAAAATGGTAAATAATGTTGAACATGCTAAAAATTAACAATTAAATATTATGATATTAATTTAGAAGAGTATTTAAATAATTGAACTCACTATATTTATATAGGTATGCACCACTAATTCAATTTTTTGAAACACACATCAGATAAACTCAACTGAAAATGAAGATCAATAATGGAATTCTATAAATATAGGTTCAAATTTGAAGATAAATTATAAGAATATATATAGAAAGTGAAAATTAGATAAATTTTAGGAAAAAAATAAATTCAATTGAAAATCAAGAGTAAGAGTCGATTCTGTAAATATAAGATAAAAATAAAAAAAAATTAAGTTTAAATTTGAAGATAAACTATAAAAATATTTAAAAAAAATAAAATTAGATAAATCCTAAAAAAATGAGGTAGAGAGAAATTCAGTAAATATCAAATGAAGATTGAAAAAAAAAATCAAGTTGAAATTTAAAAATTCAAAAATAAGATAAGATAAACTTGAAATATATATATATATATATATATATATATATATATATATATATATAATATAACTCTAATAATAGAAGAATCGGAGAGAATAGTAGTTTAAAAATTAGATAAGATTGAAATGTCAACTATAATTTTTTTAAATTTTAAAATTTGTAAAAAAAAATTGTATATAAAAAAATAAATAAAAAGAATTGAGGTAGTAGGTTAAAAATTAGATAAGATTTACGTGCCATTTATAATTTTTTAAAATTTAAATTGTGTATTTAAAAAATAATCAAGTATGTTATCTTATTATACAAATTTTAACTCTATTTTGCGTCTACTACCTATAATTCTAAACAATTTTTGTTTTCTAAAGCTACTTAATTAAAATTTTAAAAAATAAAATCAAAGGATTACCTTTTTTATTTTGTTTTGTGTCTAGTTATAAATTTTAGTAAATTTTGTATTTTGAAGCTACTAAATAAAAAATAAAATTAACATCATTCTTCTTTTTAAAATAATAATTAATTTTACTTTTACTTTGTATTATATAATAAAATAATCATTCATTTTAAATAATATTGTCTTAAGCATAGAATGCGCATGATATGAATATTTTTCTGATACTGACATGTGTTATACATGTGAATATAGCATTCAACAATTATAGAAAAAAAAAATTACCTACGAATTTTTTTTAAAATATATTTATTTAAATTAAGTGTTAAAATTTTGATTATGAATATGTAATTGTTTATAATTTTAACACAACGGAGTTGAATAATAATTTTATTTATTAGAAATGAACCAAATTTTTATCAAAGTATTCATATATTGAATTCAATCCGTTTAAAAATTACATGATATTCAATAATTGAAATTAACTATTAAATAATAATTAAGTAAAAAACATTGATTTTTTGTTATCTATATGTAAAGACTATTATAAGTTGAAAATAAAATAGTTTATTTGCATATTTATTAAGGAATTTGAGATCTAATTTTGCGATTCAAATGTTCCTTTGTGCAAAGGATTTTTTACTACAAAAGAGAAACTCATCATTTAAAAATTCAATCTACTTAATTAGTGTACTTACTACATATATGTAAAGAAATAAATTTAAACCCATGAATATCTCAAATTATTAAAAAATAAAAATGTAAGCAAAATATTGTAGAATTACATAATTAAGTTTAGTTACATTTAAATTTAAATCGATTGTCCTCCTTATATATTACAACAAATAAATTAATATATAATTGAAGAAAAAATGTAATAAAAACTAAACGGAGTTGAACAAAAACTTCCTTTAAACTCGTGAATGTGTTCCAAATATTTTTCTCGATTGGTAATATTTTTCTAAAAAAATTGTGTGAACTCCAACTGCATCGCAAAACATCACTCTTTTGTGTTGGTCTTTTAGCATTTCGTTGCCACTGTTATTTTTTATATGCACGTTGTAGTAGTAAAATTTTTAAAAAATGAGTAATAATAAATTTTGGAGGCATAAGCGCATCTACTACATTATTATAATTTCAACAACTAGCTTCGAGTGTGAAGCAAAATAAATAAATAAATACACAAAATAAACTAAAATTAAAACAAACAAAAAAAATCTGCAAAAGAAAAAGAGAGCAAAAAATACAATATGAGATTTAAAATATGTGCTTCTTTTCACATAAAATGCCAAAAATCTTGCATAATTGGTTAAATTACCTGTTTAACTTCTCTTAGTGTTATTTCTGTTCTCCAATCTTTTTGCCTAATTTCATATTGTCATGGAAGTTCGGTTTTGAGATTTATAAGTTTATTTATTTATTTATTTTTAAAATATCTTTGGGTAAGATATAAATCTAATGAAGAAATTTGAATTAGAGTCAAACACATCTTTTATCTTTAAATTTTTTGAAAATTTCTTATCCATATGATATCATATATATCCATGGCCAAAGTAATTTAAAAGTGAAATAAAAAAATATATATAAAAAAGAGAAATAAAAATAGGAAAATAAGACAAGAATTGATGTACCACGTAAGAAAGAGTTTCATGAGATGTTAGAATTGAGGGTTTGAAGTTTTTTAAGAGAACACTACATTTGCTTTTATATATATATAGTATAAGTATAAATAAAATAAGATCGCAGCTTTAGAGACAATTTTGTCATTTTGAATTGTTTATTAAGCAATGACAATGCTAAATCTGACCTTTTAATTTAGATGCATTTAAAATGTAATATATTTGTGAAAAGATATCAAAATAGTTTCTTAAAAGTAAATAATAATAATATTTTTCCATTTTTTAAATTTTTTGGGATCTTTTTTTAAAAATTTCTTTACAAATATAAATATATGTAGAAAATTATATATATATATATATATATATATAATTAAAACGTGAAAAATCCGAAAATGACTGGTTCATTCATATCATTCTATATATCATCAACACCATGAGAAATGAAATATTTCACCAAACTAGACCATCGTCATGAACAAGCTTTGGATTGTGTAATGTCAGGGAAAACATAAGCCTTAGACCAAACCACCCCAAAACACTAAGGTGTCGTTTGGTAACACTTACGTTTTCAGTTTTTTATTTATATTTATAAAAATTTTAAAAACTCAAATAAAAACTTGTTTGGTAAAATTTTTGATTTATAAATCAGTGGTCTCAGTTTATAAATTTGGCCAAAAAATGAAAACACAAAAAATGTGTTTCTATTTTGAGTTTTTTTTTTTTTTACCACCCAACACTAACCACCACCTGCCACCATTTTCCACTACTGTCTTCTGCCGCCACCATCCACCCCCCACCACCACTTGCCATCACCACTCACCACCCACCAGCCACCACCCACCTGCTACCCATTCGCCGCCACCACCACCACCACCCACCACCCACCTGCCATCCACCCGCCACCACCATCCACCGCCCGCCACCACCACCCGCCACCTACTTGCCACCACCACTCACCACCCACCTACCACCACCATCCACCACCTACCGCCACCAGCTACCTACTACCACCAGCCACTAGCCACCCACCAGCCACTACCACCACCACCACCACCACCATCACCTACCACCCACCTGCCACCACCACCACCCACTCGCTACCACCTACCACCCGCCACCGTCACCACCACCACCCGCCACCTACCTGTCACCACCCACCACCACCCGTCATCCGCAACCCACCTGCCACCACCACCCACCACCACCCACTAGCTACCACCCACCACCGTCACCCACCCACCCACCACCCACCCGCCATCCGCCACCCACTTGCAACCACCAGCCGCCACCAGCCACCACCACCACCACCACCACCACTACCACCACCACCCGCCACCTACCCGCCACCACCCACCACTACCCGTCATCTGCCATCCGCCACCCACCTGCCACCACCACCCATCGCCCGCCACCGCCATCGCCACCGCCACCACCACCACCACCACCACCACCACCCACTCGCTACCACCCACCACCCGCCACCGTCACCCACCCACACACCACGACCACCCACCCGCCATCACTCACCGTCACCACTTTCCACCACCGTCTCCCGCCGTCACTTGCCACTACTTGTCATTTCTCACTCTTTTTTATATTTTTAAATTTTTTTAAACATTTTGTCAATTACCAAACGCGTTTGTAGTTTATGTTTTTCTAAAAATAAACAATAAATAAACAAAAATCAATTTATAAAATTTTTGTAAATATAAACTGAAAACGTAAACGTTACCAAACACACCCTAAAAGTCACAATTTTCTGGGGGGGAAAAAATTTCAAATTTTTTGTTTTTTACATCCATTTATATTTGTTAATAAATTTGAAAGAAATTAACAAAAGATTAAGAAAATATATTATTATAATTATTATTTGTTTTATATATTTTGTGAAAAAAATTAAAGAAAATATATATTATATACTTAGGGTTTGTTTTATTTGACAAATTATAGATATGATTGATATTATTAATTCATGGGACTCACATTTTAGTGATTGGTTGCAATTTTTGTTATGAAAAATACTATGAATCCCAAATATTCTACCAAATGTTTTACCAAATCTCTTACAGGGTGTAGGACTCACACAATCGTGTGTGTGCATGTGAGAAGTTTGGTAAAACATTTGATAGATTATTTGAGATCCCTTACATTACTCTTTTGTTATTTTAATTAGATTCTGATGGACATTATACCCAACAAAATTAGGGGGATTTGGTCATAGCCCCCTCACTATCTAATTTGTCTTTCAAAAGGACAAGAATTATATAAGTACTTTCAAAACCCCCTGATATTTTAAAACTTGTTTCTTTTACTATATTACCCTCATATCTATCAGCTCTCCGATTAAGCCATCTTCACTATGTATTTCAGAGTAAAATTTTACTCGAGTAAAATTTTACTCTATATGAAAGTAAAATTTTACACTCTGAAACTAAAGTAAAATTTTACTCTGTATAAAAGTAAAATTTTACTCTGAATGATTGTAAAATTTTGCACTCTGAAACTAAAAGTAAAATTTTACTCTGTATAAAAGTAAAATTTTACTCTGAAAAATAAGTAAACTGTGAGACTCTAAAGTTAAAAATAAAATTTTACTCTGTATAAAAGTAAAATTTTACTCTGGTTCTGTCAAATAAAAAAAATAGAGCAATCGAACCAGAGTAAAATTATCAAATGAAATTTGATGTTTACTCTGAAAAATCGATGGAACTTTGAGTTTTGAGCTTTGAGCTTTGAATCACGCCTATAATCCTTGAATCAATCGATGTTTACTCTGAAAAACATTGAATCAGGCCTATAATCCTTGAATTAGGCCTATAATTTGAAAATTTCAGAGAAATCTCAATTTTTCATACCCCGGTTCTTCAGATTTTTCAGATTTTTGAAACTTTGAGCTTTCACAAATCTTGAGATTTTTCATACACACAGATTTTTCATATTTTACTTTAAATCTTTGAGCTTTTGAGTTCGAATCAAATGATCGCCGAGACCGATCTATGCAATCATTCAAATCTCCGATCTTAAAGACTCAAAACACACACATATATATATATAGATATATATATATATATATAGATTAGAGATCGGAATATATAGATATATATATATATATATTCGAATTCAAATATCAAAACACACAAACACACACACACACACACACACACACACACACATATATATATATATATATATATATATATATGTGTCAGTGCGATTTGCAAGTTCTTCACAACTCCGGCCATGGAGGAAGCTAGGATTAGAAGAGAGAGACGAGAGAGAAGATGAACAGTTGAAGGAGAGTTGAAGGAGGAGAGTTGAGAAGATGCGGAGAGAGACGATCTAGAGCTTAGGAATGACGTTTGGGAATTATGTACATGAATTATGTATGAACAGTTTGGGAATTATGTACATGAATTAGGAATGACAACGATCTGATTTATATAATTCATGAACATACATTGTATCTGTGAGGGTATAATAGTCTGATAAAATATTTAAATAATAAATTTTGTCCTTTATGCAAGACTTTATCATTATGAGGGGGTTTAGAAAGTATAATTTTTTTTTTAGTCTTTTTAACAATGAAAGGAAGGTAAAGGAGGTTTATAGCCAAATTTCCCACAAAATTATAGGATTCTTTAATCCTACAACTAACATTGTAAAACAAACTTATGATTAAGATTATATATTTTCATATCCATTAGAAAACAAATATGAAAAATAGAAGATTATGTATCCTACTAATTCTGCTGAATAATCAATTCTACACTAATCTCAAAAATTATTAATTCTCTCATTATTAATTTTAGTACCTCGGGGATATTTGCATCATTTAAAAAGCTAATTTGGGGTCCAGCTCAATCCGGTTCTTTCTATCCCACAACCTCTCACGAGATTAGTTATCCCAACATGGAGATCGTGGAAAGAACTACGACAGTTGCCAGACACCATGTGAAGGCTATAAATTGCTGGAGGCTAGAGCATTGAAGGGAGAAAAGATCGATAACAAATCAACAACTCCAGCACTTCATTTCTTTTACTTCCAGTTTTTGTTTTCTAGTAGGCAGCAATGATAGGAACACAAAAGACCAAACACAGAGGTGTGCGGTTTGGTTTTGAGAGATAAATTTTTAAAAAAACATTAGGGGAGGGAGTTTAGAATTTTTTTTAGTTTATTTGGTTATATATTTTGGAAATAGTTTTGAAATATGTGAGTTTGAAATGATTTGATATTTTGTTGTAATTAAAGTAGATGTATGTGAGAGAAAAAATGATTAAAAATGAGAGAGGAAAGAGAAAAAATGATTAAAAATGAGAGAGGGAAGAGAAAAAATAATTAAAAAGGAAAGAGGGGAGAGAAAAAGTGATTAATTGATGTGTAGGAAATAGAAAGTAATTTTGGAAATTTTTTTCCAAAATCACTAAACCAAACAAAATTTTAAAAAAATTTCTTCAAAATTTGGTTCTAAAATACAACCAAACAAAGCCAGAATGCTTTAGAAAAATGTTTCAAACTCCCTTTCCCTCTCACCCTCTTTGACCTCCTTTCCCTCTCATTGGCCAATTTTTTTTTTGTTTTTTTTTTTTTCCCTTATCCTTCAATCACCACCCGCCACGTGTGTGTGGGGATAGTGATTGGAGGGGTCTCTATCAATGCTGTCAAAATTATTTTATACTTAAGCATTTTCGTTTTGAAGTAGTAAGGAAATGTATGCTACAGTATAGTTGTGTTATTTAATTCATCAGTAAGATCTTTCCGTCTTTATTTCTCCTGGACATTTTTCAAAAATCATTCATATTACGTTGATTATCTTCCTTGCAAAACTTTGGTTCTTAAGCCTCCGTTTGGGAAGTGGGTTGGCTTTTGGTTTTTTGGCTTTTTTGGCTATTTTAGCCTGGGCTAAAAAGTTTGGTTTGGGAAGAGCTTTTTGGCTTTTTGACTTTTTTGACTTTTTTTGTGAGAGAAGAATGTAATGATTATGGGTTGGATGTGATATTTTGTTTTTTGTGGCTAAAATAGCCTATTTTGTCTTTTGTGGCTAAAATAGCCAAAAAAGCCCCGTTTAGCTCTTGCCAAACGGAGCCTAAATTGACAATTGCAATAAAATCCTCTTCATTAATAGAGAGAGAATCTTTCCACAATCGTGTGATAAATATTTGACTTATATTAAATTTGTAAGAATTATTCAATTATTGATAGTACACACAATTACAATTTTAACCAATGAATTGCCAAAAAAAGTAATAGTTTGATTTGGAGTGCTGGTATTACTGTCTCATCAATTATTTTAAAACTTTCATTTATTTGGATCTCCACTCATAATTTTTAAAATCTTTAAAATTTCTTTTCTCCCCCTAAATAATACCAAAATTATTGTTATAAAAATATTCCACCCATTCAAATGCACACCCCCACACCCTAAATAGTCTCTCTCTCAAAACTCAAACAAAACTCACGACAATGGAACCTCTCAAAATCAATGGAAAAAATTTATAGTGATTAAGAAGTTTTTTCTATGATTCATTATGAGATTTGTTAATCTACTTGATTTTTTTTTTTCTTCTATTATCTCTTTTCACACACACACAACACAATCCACTTTCATGTTTCTCTGGTTAGTTTCTATGCGATTCATCCATAACTTCACTATACTTGTATGCTCTCTGTGTGAGCAAAACTATACAGGATTTCACCTCCCGGTTGACCACCCAAGAGTGGTCCGACCTCCTTTGTTTGCTTACTTTTGCTACTGCTTCGGTTATTTGTTTCCAAACAAATAAGGTTCAGTTACCTATTCCTGAACAAATAAACAATGTTTGGACCTGTGTTTCCGAATTTCGGTCATATGCTCGAGAGTTCAGTCTCGAAAAAATAACGAATAGCTTTTATTATTTTTGCCATATATTTCAAGACACTTAAACTTTACAAGATCAATCTTCTCTGAGCTAAAAACACCATCACATTTATGAACCTCTTCTGAGCTTTTATTATTGTACTCCTTTCATCTCGAAGAGTTTTGGTTGTCGAAAAAAATTATACTCATTGTCATTGCTAGATAAATGTATGTAATTAAATGATTGTCACCGTTGCTGCCGGAATATTACCTTCAAAGGGTTTCCAAGATTTTGAGACAAAGGTTTAAAAAAATTAAATTTTCAAAATTATCCTTTGATAGTGTTTTTTTGAAAAATATCAATGTCATAATTATACTTTTTATGTTAATGAATTTAAAAAAAAAATAAAAAATTTATATTATTTTTATACTTGATTTTTAAAAAGGAACTAATATTTTGAAACAATAAAAAATGAAATGAAATAATAATATTTTAAAACGGAAAGAGTATGTCACATCAAAAATTTCAAACTCAATTCAAAATTCTTTTCAAAACTAACTCATAACCACCTCCTATTGGCCACCCCTGCCCTCTAGGCATCCCATTTTTTCGTTTTTGTTTGTGTTTTGAAAGCAAGTGTATAGCAAATATATTTCTTTTCTTTTTTTTATAACAAAAATAAACATAAATATGTTTCTTGCTCTCTATAAACAAAAAACAACTGTACGTTATGTACTAGAATTTATTCAGGGTCGTGACAAGAAGTAAACAATTAACAAAATGAATTCCTTACTGAAAATGTGTTCTTTACAGGTGAAAATGGGGGGTTCTTTGTCCCCCGTCTGAGAATTAAAATGACAAACGAAAATGCATGTACAAATGTATGTACACAAGAACTGGATACCGAATATGTACACAACCACCGGATTCTGCAAAGAGAGGAGAGGAGAAGAACCCTTTAGTCGCTAATGTCAAAATATTTCGGATCTGATGGGAAATGGTATTCCACATTTAACTGCAAATCAAAGAGCGTGTCATGTTAGACCAATATTTTAATTACAATCACAAGTCGAATGGTGAAAAACTCAAGTCCATGGGAAAATCACAGCCTCACAGACTATGTGATGCTCAAAAACATAAATAAAGTACTAAATCAGCTGTGTTATAAACATAAATGAAGCATACATATCATCAATTATTGTTTCTGATGAATATCATCTTTCAAGATTATAATATTTGATATTCTGACAATAAACAAGCATTTCGCACAAGACACCTTAGATCAAACTAGTATATCAGAATTTCAAAAAATGAAGCATATGATAACTACTGCAATTTTTTGAAGGTTTTTGTTAGAATAAAGTGTACAATGCTTGTTCAATAGCATTTCCATAGTAAAACTATGTTTCCAATAATGGTTCTCCAAAAGACACAAGTGAACAATTAATGATGCTCACGGTATATGACTCATTAATTTACTAAAAGCAAATACCCAAATTCCAAATTAATGCAAAGTGAATTTTAAATGCTAGAAATTCTTAACCAACAAATTAGGATTGCACAAAAGAAAATATATTGAACTCATAATAATCAAAGAAAAGTTGAGCTTGCTAGTAGGCCAAGAAAAACAACTTGTTGAAGCATTTTAAAGCATATGATTGCAGTATTACATTTACCTTGCCCTCATCAGCATCTGAGTGACGTTGAGGGAACACTACCCTCATATCATTATACAAATAAAAGCGCCGTTCACTTTCAGTCTCCATGTTAGTCGTTGATGGTGCAGAATGAGGATTAGATTTACACTTGCGCACTGTCCTTGAAGATTTCTTAGGGAAAGGGCATAAAAAACGGAGATGAAGTGCATAACGCAAAACTCCAGAACCCATAGTATTCTCATTGACCTTTGGCAGGCTATGTGCAAATTTGCTTTCAGAACTATGGGATGCATTCAATGTACTACAACCCAAGGGCAGCGACCCTATTCCTCCTATTTCAGATTGATTGGTATCTCCAGTATCGTCAGTTTCCATCATTGTATGTACAATATCAACTCCAATTGAGTTAGGAAAACCCCCGCTCTTGTTGAGGACATTGTTGAGATCATTTTTCATGTCAGGATTCTTATGTCTTCCATTACCCAGTACAGAAGCTGGAGTAGAAGCAGCTAGAGCAATTTTTTGGCGCAGGAATGTCTGTATCAAATTAAATGTAGAGTAAACAGGCATTATAAGAATCTTAAATTACAATAACGAGAAGAAGATTAACAAGAAGTAAACAACTTTGAAATCTCACTTATGATTCATTATAAAGAAACTGAATTCTATGCACCTCTATGACTGTGCTTGGTAGTCCAGAGATTGACCGTCCAGCTACACAACTAAGCAGGCTGTACCATGCCAATTTTAGGCTACAGCAAGCTATAATTTTTCAGACCAAAATTTGAGTTGAAGCTGAGCCCAGAATGTGGAAATCATATATTCAGATTATTTATTTTGGCAAGTACAAATAAATCATTGAAAGATAGCAAAAATATTTATAGAAACAAATGTCATACCCCCAAACACGACACAACATCCTGAATACCTAGGCAACCCTCATTCTTAGGAGTCATTCTTACTCAACATACCCAAAGATGCCTAAGCATTGCAGCTTTATTCCAATCATTCAATGATCTGATACCTAGGCCACCCTCATTCTTAAGAGCACAAACAGAAATCCAATTGACTTTTGCCACTGACTGTTTAAGCTCTGCCCCAGACCAGAGAAAGGCCCTTAAAATGCCTTCAGTCTCATTTAGAAAGCTTTATTACAGGTTATTTGTTCCTCCCATTACTGAAGTAGCATAGTGGGGATCTAAGTAGGGTGGCATTGTTGCCTCTATTTTTATTTATTGCCAAAGCAATAATGAAAGAGCAACTGGTTGAAACTGATCTAACTCCAAAAATTCAAGCACCCTTCTTCAGTGATGACCTCAGGGAGATTAATAATCCCTTTGAATTAGCTTTTCTTACAAGATTGATTGAGCAGGCAGGTTGGGAAGGGAACTAAACCTTCCAAGTGGCATCCAGCAGGAATTTAACCTATGAAGAGTGACCATCTTTGTTTTCTGCCCTTCCCAAGTTTATCATCACAAAAAGGTCTCAGTATCTGTTCATTATCTCAGTAAAAAATTCTGACTATCGTTGTATACAAGCAAATCATGGATTTTCGATAGCAAGCCAGCTCAATTGGGGAGGTTCAGGCATGCATGACATTAGTAGTGTAAGAAAAACTAATGTAACCAAACCGCCTGCACAGGATTGACTGAATTTTGGTTTTTGGTCTATTTTTCATAACATACGGTCTATTTCGGTTTTGGAATTTTTGACACCGATACAAACCAAATCGAATGAAATATTATATTTAAATACATTTATATTTTAATTCTTTGAGGATTAGAAGATAAGTGGCTAATAATATACTATTTGTAATAAAAATCAGAGAGGAAGACATTTATAGAACAACTTTCACTATTTTTCTTCATTTATTCCCAATGTGGATTCTACAAATTTTATAAAATCCTTTAAAACCATATGAACCCTCTTCTATACCAAACCGACAAAACCAAACTGTAAGCATGCATACTAGCATACAGTCTATTTGGGCTCATCAAACAATAAAACCAAAAGATTTGGTTCAGTGCTAAACGTTCCGTCAATCCCAACCAAACCGAACTGCTTACACCCCTACATGACACTCGGGCTCAAGCTGGTGCTCTTCATGCTAAGCAGATGATGACCTCAACTAAGTGTAGCAAGTTAGCAACAACAGTGACACCTCTTAACCCACTATGCTCCAAGCCAACATTCACTTCATTTACTTGCTTATATTTTCGCCATTCTTTTGTTCTAGTTTCGCTGTTGTAGTGTATGTGAGCTGAGGTTCCCAAAGCAGACCAAAGTTAACACAACATACAGAAAACAAGTTACATATTATGATATAAATCTATGAGAAAATTATGCAATTACCCATACCAAAATGCAGATATATTGTCACCAGTTTAGATACTAACACAACTTGCTGTGACAAAAAGGCTGAAGTTTCAGTCTGGGAAATTTTCTCTTGTTGATGAATTACTCATGAGAATTTAAAAGATTTGGTACTGTTCCACAGCCACATACCTTGGTGCCAGCAGGCATGTCACTCAAATCATATTTACAAAAGAAAGTGTGAATAGGCGTCTTCTCAGGATTACTGAGAACCTGTCAACAGCAATTCAGTCGGTTAGTATAACCTACTGGAAACAATTTAGTCTGTTAGTATAAAAGAGCCATCTGCCAAGCAATATGGCCATACAGCATATTTGAAGGCACTCACAGACTCACCACAATAAAATGAAGGATTTGTTAACACGTAAGGGCACATGTTAAAAAGTTTAAAAGATTGTATATTCTGCATCAAGTACATGTAACAAAGAATGTACAAAATTTTTATGCCTTCTTAGGGCAAATGTTAACAAGACCCTAAAATGAATTAGGTGACATTCTTTCAATCAAGGGTACACTTTTGTCTCAAGGTTTTGTCTTAAGACATTCCAATTCAAGACTAGAACCTTGGTCTCAAAGAAGCTATCAATTTTGATATCCCAGCACAAAGCATTACCACAGTACCAGCGATTATAAGCGAGCCAGTCATCAATGGATATAATCATCTTCATTTAAAAGTTCATGCCTGCTTTCAGTCCTTTTTTTAGTATTTTTCACATCACTGACCATTTTGAGCCTCAACTCCCATTTAATGGTTATATCAATTTGTAGTCACCGTGGTTGGAAACCTCGATCCAGGTAGAAGTAGTGTCCTTTTGATTAGTTTTAGTTGATTAAAAAAAAAAAGAAGATGCAGACAAATAGAGCACAAAATTCAAAATGCCCACATGGTAAAACATCTTACAGTTATCCTAGATTTTGCAAAACAAATACCTTTGATTTATCCCTTGCAAAAAACTAAAGACAAAAATACAAATCTCCAAATATTTTAGGTTTACCATGATGTCAATTTACTCAAGCCTTTGGCTTCAATTCACTCAGGTACTGGAGGCCAATGCAGCAATAAAGAAGCTCAAAAAGCACCCACAAAATCCGATAGCCCAAGCAATCCTTGAATTGGGAGGCAGTACATTGGCGTATTTATCATCAAATAATCTCCAATTGTTCTTTAAATTTTTATGGCAAAACTAAAGCAGCTTTACGAAAATATATATCATGTAATGATTCACATGAAGTTGCAAGTTAAACAAAGATGTGGGTTTCAAGCCATTGTCACCGGGTAATGATATCTCTTCTTCAATATTGGTGACCCTCCATTATTCAGCACGTTCAATTTCATTCAGAATCCTTTCAAGTATTCAGGTTTGTAGCAAAACTGCAAACTATTAGCATCTGAATCCTTGACTTTTCTCGAGAACATTTTCTAATCATGAACTCCTATTGCAGAACAAGTCCTATTTCGCACAAACAATTGTAGGTACTCATAAGCCCTCTGAAATCTTAATAGAATACAATGACTTTCTAATGCTGCAGGATCGTTGTGTAGCTTAATGTATTGCTCTTATGCTCTAGATAGACACAAAAGCAAGACTAAACATACCTCAATTTTGATTGGGTCTGGTTAACTTGTGCTGTTAGGGAATATGTTAAGATGGCTTAAAAGTATTGTACAAGCTTTATAGCACATACTTTCATGCAAAATGTACAATCTTTTTAAGTTTCTTAACATGTGCCTTAAGGACCTACGCTAACAAAATCCATTTTGTTTCGGGGGAGGGGGCTGGAAGTACCAGTTGTATGCACCCTTTCATAGGTATTCGCAGGCGGCTCTTTTCAGCTCGAGAGTAATCAATGACAAGACTCCTTTTCATTTTAGGGCCTCTATGTTTATTTGACGGCACATCTGCTGCAAGATCTATTGATGAATAATACAATAGGTGTTTATTTCCATCCACACTGGTAACTGCAAATGGAAGCTTTTGGGTATGTGGCGAAAAATTTCCTCCAGTAATATTAAGAACAGCAAGGAAACCATCAATTTTCTGCACACAAGAAATCACATATGAATCGAAGTAAAATAGATGTAGATAAAATAAAAAGTTAAATGACTATCTAATGTATTTATATATATGTACAGTACACTAACCTGACTGGCCACTCCAGATAATAAACGACCAGATAGAAGGGACTCCTCAAATGAACCAACCAACGACCTTCTAACAGGTTGTCCACTCAAAGATCTGACTAACTTAGCACATTGAGGTGTAAGGGTTGAATCCTGACCCCAGTGGCCATCAATTCCATAGGTACTTTCACGGGTGAATTGATCAATTTTTTTCTGCATAGGATTAGCATCTTGAAATAATTTGCTTGCCATTCTAAAATTCTTATCTTTCTGGGAAGATAAAATGCCAGAGATAGTTCCGTTAAGTGACTGTTCCATATCCTTCAAGGTTAAGTAGCTGTCATCTAACTCTTTTCTGGTAGCCCCACACCTTCCTGAAGTTTTCATTCCTCCAGAGTATTTTGGACCAAGAGGAGACATAGACAGCGGAGACGAAACTGCTTTGTTCGGTGGAATCATTATTTCCCTGGTTTGGTATGCTATTTCAGTTGTTCCTCGAAAGGAATTTAACCCCGTTGAAGTCGGAGAAAGATTGAGAGACTGTGACTCCTTGTTCTCAAGCAAAGGGCCATCAGTGAAGAAACCTGAGTTGGTCACATAATTATCATCCAGTGAGTTATACCTTTCTGAGAAACTAGCTGTGGACCATATCAAAGGACTGAAATAGCTAGAGTTGCCCATATTAGCCTTCTTATGCTCCTGAAGAGCAGTAAATTTACGGGAATCACTCTTATTAATGGTGCCGCCAATGTCAAGAGATTCACCATCAAATTGATCTGGTATAATCATGCCATTCAAAGGAGACAATAACCGCTTCCTGGCTAGTGAGCTAGTGGCCTCAGTTTCATTACTGTTGCTACTGACCAATTTCGAAGAAAGGTTGCCATCTAGTTGGTTTCCCTCGAATGCATTGGTAGGGGAATCCAATTCCCTGGGTTCAAACCCAACAATCCTTGAAACAGGACTATGCACATTCCGTCCACCGCTACGAGCGAACAAGCCATTCTTTTCAATGGGACCAATCCTCAATCTATGTATGTGGGTCGTACCATCCTTATATAAATTGAGAGCATCTGGATCCTTCGAAAGCTCCCTTACAGAAGAGCAAGGGAAATCCCCTGAAATTCGATTTCCTGAGTGACCTACATGGACTCCACTCAAATCACAGCTGCTCAAACTAACAAGCCGAGGCGGAGTTTGCACAAATGTGCTCAATGATGCAGCTACTTCCTCGGCAATTTTGCTGGAGGAAGCTTGTGGCAAGCCCATCACTGGTGTTGAGTATATTGTTCTTCCAAATGTCTAAAGATTCTTCTTCTCTCTCTCTCTCTCTGCTATTTTTTTCCAATCTAGTTTTTTTCCCTACACCTCATATAAGAGCATTTTTCACATGGGATCAAAATCTGATACCATGTTCCTAAGAAATCAATGGAATTGAGTAGTTCACTACAGTGCCATATAAGAAGATCAGAAGTTAAAGATCTACCACGTGCTATAATTGCACATGACAGACCCAACTGACTCTCATACTTATGCAACTATCTATATATTGAATGCATCCTCAATCCACCATGAGCTCCCCCATACAAATACAAACCAGAAGTCAGAACAGCAGCACAGGTAGCAGAATGAGTATTGCCTTTAGGCCAGCAAGCAATATGAAACCACTGCTTCATGGTTTATTCTAAAAACCAATGCCCAAACCTGAGATAATATGCCAAGGAAAGTCAGTTCTTTGAACTTGTTACGATTAAGGAATATGAAAAGGGTATAGAAACACATACGCGCAACACTTTAAAATTTTCAAATTCACCGAAACAAAAAGCACCTTGGGATTGGACTAATAATCTAACAAAATACAGAATCACACAATGGCTAAGAAAATTCAAGTCTAGACTAATAATCTAGCTAGGCATGGTATCCCCCTTCTGGGAGACTATGGAATCCCAAGATGGGGTGGGACACAAAATTACTAATTGGCTAAATTACAAAATTGATAGGATTTTGTCAATCCCTCTTCATAATTCCGGTCCAATTTAAACATGGGATATGATATACAATCTAAAGGGATTGATAATTTAGGAGGAATGTTAATCCTACATAATCCAACCTGCCTAAACAAACAGATTAAAAACGTCATAGTAGCAGATGAGGCTGCTTGTCTTTATGAATAAATTTTTTAAAAAATCCCGTCACAAATCTCTATTATTGTAAAATTCACATAAGCTTATTAAAGCTGGTGTGTCCACTAGTTTCCAGTAAAGTGGCATTGCTCTATCAAGAGAAGGATGGAGAGGATTTTATCTTTTGGAGAAGAGAAAACTTTTTAAGCACTAGATGCCAAACTCATATGCAGCAAGAACAACAATAATTGAGAGTTCTACGATAAGATTTCCATGATCCAATTTTTCCAAACACAACCAATAAATTGTCTGTCATTTGATTATCATAATGCTTACAATACATCCAAAACCTATTTCTAAAATTGAAGAAATGAAAAGCCTGAAAACACATGACAAAATCCAAACAAAAGTAAACACAGAAATCCCAGTTTGACACCAGTCTGATTAAAGAAAAAGTTGAGGCCAACCCAATTTGTGTAACTCAATCAACAATCATGAAACACAAAAAGAGGGGAAAAAATCACTTGCGACACAATTTATAAAAAATAAAAAATAAAAAATAAAAATAAAAAGAAGAAGAAGAAGAAGAAGAAGAAGAAGAAGAAACTCATATTTCACCTGTAAATCGCACCGAAGTAGGAACTAGAATTTCAAATAATTTTCCGTTTGTTAGCCCAGAAACTGGACGAAAATGAAAGAAATTAAACTATAAATCCTGGATTTATCAACATCGGGATACCCGATTAATCAAAACCCACCTCTCAACTAAACCCAGAACCTTGGTTTAAGAGAACAGAGTTCTTTCATGTTTGAAACCAGAAAGCAACACATCATACACAAATACATAACCTTTTTATGCACACAAGTACATACACATATGCTTGGATGCTGAGAAAATGAAAAAGAAAAGAAAAACTAAAATCTTCCCAGCTCATATATACACACAAACACAAATAAAAACACCAACCCAGAAATACAAAGGGGCTATATCGATGCAATCGAAGCTACTAAACAAACAAAATAGACCCACCAGGGCAGCTTGCGATCATTTATGTACAACTTTCTTGAGCATATATACGCATAAACAATACACAGATCGATCCGAACTATCCAAAAAAAACAAATTTTTGAGAATCGAATTAGAGAAAATCAAAACACACCCAAAATTTGTTCGATTTTGCTTCTTTCTTTTTCTTAAGCTTGGTTTTTTTTCCTATAATGGTTTTATTTTATGCGGTGCTTGGCATTTTATATCTGTTTTTCTGTTCACTCTTCTTTCTCTCATTTTGTTTCTCTCTCTAGATAATGGGTGTAGCTGGTTGGAGAGAGAGAGAGAGAGAAATGAGTCATTGCTCAACCAGAAATTTCTGGCTGTGATGTGCTTGGGCTCATAAAACCACAGGCTTGCTATTTTCTCAGTTGCGGCCCATCTTTTACTAACATCTCTGTCATACACCTATACAAAAATAAATAAAATTAAAAAGAAAAAAAATAAACAACAGGTGTTTATTGACAACTACTTTTCCATAGCCTTATGTAATGCCATTACCAAATAAAAACGGAAAAATTGACCTGACGAATATCTTCAATTTTGAGTAGTAATAAAAGTCTATCAAAAGAAAAAATAAGTATTAGTTAAGGTCCTCCACACCATTTGATTTCGTTTATTTAAAAAAAATATCAACTTTGTCATCATTCATCTTTCTTTTCTCTATATACATTCGAATCTTTCTTCTCCCTCATTCATTTCTTTGATCTCTCTCTTTCCAAACCTTATAACCTAAGTCCATCATCCTCTTATTCTCTAACACCGCCACCTCCGCCTCCTCTACTCAAATGATTGCTTCATCGTCGCAGACTCCCACTCTGGCCTCGTCCATGTCTTCAACGCCAAGTTCCAAACCTCCCTCCTCTACCTTTGCAGCCACACCCGTCCTGTTTACTCCGTTCGCTATCGTGAGGCTGAGCCCTTGATCCATCTACTGAAGACTAAAGAATGAGTGATTATGGATAATAATAAACTCACGGATCTTGAAGAATTTGAAGGACCTGTACGAATTTGGAAGACCTTTTGAAATTTTTCTATGCTCTCGGTTCCATTGCTATTCAAGAAGTCCATTGCTCTTGGGTTCCGAGTTTTGATGGTGCATCAAATGGTAGAGTTGGGTTTATTGACTAAATTTGCAAAGAAATTTCAGAAAAAATCAGATGTGCTAGAGAAATCAACATGCAAATAATTTTTCTAACTACATTTATAGAGAAATTTTAAATACAAGTCAGATTGCAAATGTGTAATGGCCAAAGAATATCAACATGGCAGAAAAATTTCAAAGAAAATAAAATGTGTCAAAGAAATTAACATGTAAGTAAATGTAAATTTCTCTGACTACATTTGCAAAGAATGTAAGGCTGCGTTTGGTAAGGCTTTCAAAATATAATTATATCCATTAATTTGAGTGTGTTGTTTGTTTGGAGCTTTCAAATCATAATTCTACACCTAGTTCTCAAAACTCAATTCAAAACATAACCATTACTTTTCAAAACTCATAACCAAATATATAATTCAAAACTCTTTTCAAAATTCAATTCAAATTAATATTTTAATATTTTAAAAATATTTTAATTTTGTTAAGATTTTAAATATTTTAATATTTAAATATGTTACGATTTTTTAAATTTTTAAATTTTTTGAATATTTTAAAATATTTTAATTTCAAAATATTACGATTTTAATTTTTTAAATTTTAAAATATTTTATAAAAATAAATTCAAACTCTATTTTATAAAAATATTTTTAAATATTTTAATTTTTTTGTTATATATTTGGTTACGATTTGAGTATAAAATTGTGAAAGTAATATGGAGTTTCGAGTTATGTGTTTGTTATGAGTTTTAAAAATAATTTCTTAATTGAGTTTTGTTTTATATGTTTGGTTACGATTTGAGTGTAGAGTTGTTTTTAAATTTAAAATATTAACATTTTAAATTATTTAAATTTTTTGAATATTTAAATTATTTAAATTGTTACAATTTAAATTTTTTGAATATTTATTTTAATTTTTTACTTATTAAATTTTTTAGATTATTTAAATTATTTAAATATTTATGATTTAAATTTTTTGTATATTTATTTTTAAAAAAAATCATTTCTTTTGTAGTATTTTTAATTAAAAAATTGATTAATGTTATTTTTCTGTTAATAATAATTTTTTTAATAGAACTTTAAAAAGAGTTTGGTTATGAGTGTTGATCAGAATTTTCAATAGTGTGAAAGTAGTGTGTTTTGTTATAAGTTATAATAATTTGAATTAAATTTTAAAAACACTTTCCAAAACTCATAACCAAACAAATTTTCTTACTTCACATGTCAAATCATACTTTCAAAACTCAATTCAAAACTCAATTCTACACTCTTTTCAAACACTATAACCAAACAAATTTTCTACACTCAAATCATAATTTCACAACTCACAAATTCAAAATACAAGTTATACTCTCAAATCATATTTACAAAACTCTATCAAAAGCAACCTAAATTTCTCCAATTCAGGGGTGTTTGGGAAGAAGTTTTTTTTAGCTAAAATAGCACTAAAAGACAAAATAAGCTAAAATAGCCAATAAGACAAAATGTCACATCAAACTCAGAATCATTTCACTTTTTCTCTCACAAACATCACATCCAACTACAAAAAATCTAATCATCTTTCTAAACACAAAAATTTTAGCTTACTAAAATAGCCAAAAACTAAAATAACATACTAAAACGGTAACTTCCCAAACACCAACTATATTTGCAAAAAAAATTAAATGTGTCAGAGAAATCAACATGTAAGTAAATTTCTCTAATTACATTTATAGAAAATATAAATTTCTCTAATTACATTTACAGAGAAATTTTATATACAAGTCAGATTGGAAATGTGTGATGGCCAAAGAAGATCAACATGGCGGTCAAATTTCAAAGAAAATCAAATATGCTAGAGAAATCAATTTGCAAGTATGTAATGTGTGCAGTGAAAATCAAATGCACAAACACACAAATACACAAATACACTCAGAAAAATTCTAAGGGGATTGTGATGTGTCCTGAGAAATTCCAGTAAAAACTCTAGTTGTGTGTGAAATTTCTCTAAGTTATAGATTTTCTCTCTTGTGCATATGAAATTTCTCTAACTTGCATATAAAATTTCTCTACAAATGTAGTTAGAGAAATGTACTTGCATGTTAATTTTTTCTAACACATTTGACTTTCTCTGAAATTTCTTTACAAATGTAGTTAGAGAAATTTACTTGCATGTTGATTTCTCTAGCACATTTGACTTTCTCTAAAATTTCTCTGCTATGTTGATCTTTTTTGGCCATTATATACTTGCAATCTAACTTGTATATAAAATTTCTTTGCACAATGTTGTTAGAGAAATTTACTTATCAGAAATTAGCGAATAACAAACAACTCAAAATCAACTCCACTAGTCTAACAAACTTCACTGAAATTAATATAAATTAATGAAATTTCTCTAATTAAAAGTCAAAGAAATTTCACTGACTGAAGGTAGCTAACTCAGTGAAATTTTGTCAAATTATTTTTTTTTTCCAAATTTCATATTCGTCATAGATCTTGTTTGATAGATCTTGACGAGAGCATTCCAAAAATATATTTTTTTTTGTTGAAAATAGACATTTAAATCAAAAATTATTGAATTTTTAAGTTTTTAAAAATTTCTAAAAGTCAAAGATATTAAACTGAATGTAAAACACAAAGGTATTTTGGTCCAATAATTTTGGATGTAAGAGGCACGTGTTTTTGACCTCAGGTAATATGAAAGTTTGGGGTGTCCTTTATATCCTAAAATTGTAATATTAGGGACCTTAAAAAAAGCCCAATAAAAAATTAAAAAAAAAATCAACAGTAAATATATTAAGGAAAGGACTTCTCTAGACTATACAATTAGGTCTGTGAAGGCCCATCACGGGTCTCATTTTGATGATTTGAACCGTTTAATGTGTAGAACTCGTGAGTATTTCATTCTTGCAAAAACTTACATTAATCAAATATTGAGTCCCTTGATCATAATACACTTTTTGTTAACAATTTATTTTTAAAATTATATTCACATTGACAAAAATATAATCCGATCGAAAGGCTATCGATTAATGTAATTTTTTTGCAAGGATGAAATACTCAACGAACTTTTACACATTGAACCGTTCAAATAAGGGAAATGGAACCATAATAGGCCTAGTACAATTCAATCCACAAAGTAAATTAGAGACAATCCCTTCCCATATATTCACTGCCAAAAAATGACAGCCGCTTATATTAATCCAACATTTTTATTTTATTAGTAAAATTTGGAATAGTGTATAACTTATCTGTAGTCTACTATTTGAATCGGAGGGTTCAGTTTGATCATTTTGAGTTTCTTTTATTATTTGAATTGTTCAATTTTTAGTGTATTTTAAGCTGATCCTTCGTACACAAAATTAAGTTATTTTAATCACATTTGTCTTATTTTTTGTTTTTTGTTTTGTTTTGTTTTGTTTTTTTTTTTTTTGTGAGACAAATGTTATGAATGATTTAATCAAAATATACCAAAAATTAAATTAGTTAAATTTAATAAAAGTGACCCAAAATGGGCCAAATGGACCCTTCAGTCCAAACAGTGGATGAGAGCTATACCTTTGAAATAAGGGCATGAAATGGAGGTTTTCTTTTATTTCAAAAATGGTTGGTATTTCACCGTGTCTAATCTCGAACATATGTAATCATTCGTTGATATCTCTTAATTACTGAATTATTTCTCACTGGCCAAAAACGCTTATTTTCTAAAGGGAGGAAATGCAGGACAAGTTTTATACATTGAAATAATGTACTCGACGGGGTTTAATATATTTAATTTTTAATATATGTAATTTTTGGTTTATTTTAACGTAATTTTTTTACAAAAATAATATAATCAATGAGTTCTATATATTGAATGATTTAAATTATCAAGTCAAGTCAGTAAATTTTTAAAGATTGGGCAATATAATTTTTAAGTTGATGAGAACATATATAAAATTTAAAAATTCAAATAAATTTGAATAGACGTAGGCAGAGACACCAAATAATATAAACAAACAAAATTGTACATATAAATATATAAAATTATTTGCTAATTTATTTTTTTAATAATAAATAAGATTAATTAAAAATTTAACATTAATGAACAAAAGAAAATACACCTATTAGAAAGGGATCATCGAATAAGTTGATAGTAAAAAAAAATTACATTTTATAATAGTATAAAATAATTTAAATATGTTTTTTCAAAAATTATTTTTAATTTAAAAATTACAATAAAATATTTAAATATAATAAAATTAAATTTCGTACAAAATAAAAGTATATGGATAAAAAAAATGGCAAGAAAAAATTTAGAATGGTATTCTCATTTGATTTAAAAATAATTCTAAATGACCAACAAATTTTCACATATAACCATCATTTTTTTTAAAAATGAAAAAAGATATTTCACAAACCATCACTTTTATTAGAAAAATAACATTTATTTCTATTAGTTTTAGCAAAAGTCACTTTTTAGCAATTTGAGCCAAAGTTTTTTCATTTTTTTATTTTAGTTTGTTTAATCGACAATCGAGATTAAAAATAATAACAATAATAACAAGATCCACCATATTTCGCAAGTGCCCAAAAAGTCTAGATGAATAATAAAAAAATGTTTGAGATTACAAAAAAAACCCCATAATTGTATCCATAATGATGTGGTATTATATGTGTCAACTCTTGATTTGCTATACACTCAATGACAAGTGACCCAACTCTCTTACCACATCATTGTGGGTGAAAGTGTGGGTGCGTAGTATTGCTGGAACAATAAATTATTACATGTAACTCATAATTTCTTTTTTATTATTATTAGCTTTTTTGGCTTTCGAAGGTTAACAATGTAATTAGAGTGTACTAGTAAGGATCAATAAGTCCTTACAAAAATAGTAAATGCCAACAAATTAATTAGACAATTGCTTCGAAGTTCTTTTAGCCTACATGAAGATGACTTTTATTGGTGTCTTGTTTTAGGAGAAAATTCAGAAGAATTTATCAATAAAAATAAAAGAAGGAGGAAGAGAATAGTGTCAGAAATTGAATTTTATTAAGTAAACAAATGTTTACAAGAGTACCTTCACACTTCCACAGTTTTCAAAGGGAATTACAGCAACGAACAAACTAACTTAGATCTACTCCTAAGAAATTGAAATGCAGTGTGAGAAAGTAAAGAACGGAAAGAAAAAAATATAAAGTAAATAAACTGATTTCTGGATCTAGATTTGGATCTGGTTCTGATTCCCTCTACTATCAGCTTTCTCCTCTATTTATAGGCTCTGGTAGTAATCGTCGAAGTGACTGATAACTACCGAAGTGGATGATAACTGTCGAAGCAACCTTCAGGATCATGAGATATGGTTCCAAGCATTTTGCCTCCACTAAGCCATTTCTTGCAGTTGGGCTTCCCTTCTGAATTTGAATTTAAATCTTCAAGAACCGTTTAGCAATATCACCTAACTCATTTTGATTGTTCCAGTACTTTGTAGATCCATTGCCATTGATATAATTTGCCACGTGTCCTCTGATGATTAGAGACCTTTACTAATTTCTCAAGTTACCCTTGATGGACCACATGTCAGGCTGTGATTGGCTGATACAAAATATATGGTCAACATTACCCCCCGCACTAATATAACCAAGACTTGGCAATATTAGTGGATCGATGCACTACTGCCCACGTTCCAGGTGTGCATGGTAATTAATTGTTCTGGAAGTATAACTGTCTTTAAGCAACGTTTAAAACACTAAACTTCTCCCTGTACTTGAACCTTACTTCTACTATTTGTGCAACCAAAGAGACTGATACATCCTTGATAGCTAATCAAACCTTCTCTTTCATTGATCAAGCATATAAAGAGGTTTTGGACAATGATGGCCGACCTCGAAAGAACTCTCATGCATTTATTCGTCATACTTACCATTCTCCATTTATATAAGCCACGGAGGTTTTCACAGAATATACACCTTTAGAACAAAAACTTGCGCATACGGACCTCGAAGGCTCTTCATCTACCCCAAAGGTCTCTGCTTGGGATGAGGCTATCTCATCCTCTGAAAAAACTACTAGTTGGAATACCTGGCCAACACCAATCCAACCTCAGACAAAAGAGCGAATTCACCATAGATTTGTTGAATTCGATGACCTTACTTTGGTTCTTTCTTTTTCTTGTAGCTCAGTGGTATATCCTTGTGTACCATTTGATCACCTCCGTTGCCTGGAAGACAATTTACTTTCGGCATGGTATACCTCCACTTTGCCAACCAAAATAGTATGAAAGACTTCCCATCCAATCAAAGCTCTAGGGCTAAGTCCTTTATACTTGGCCAAGAAGGCAAAACTTTGCTCTTCTGACTGGCTAGAGTGTGTGAATGAGCCCCAATTTCCACCTTCCTTTGGAGTGGACACAGCTGCACCTCTTATTCCTCACAATCCTAACTGGATTGAGGAATTGAAGCTCACCTTCTTCGAGGACCAGCGTTTTGCCCCCTATCAAGCCCTAGCTCTTCCCACTGCCTACCAATAGTATAAAGCCCAAACTTTGTTTGCTGTTTTCTCCCACTTATCCTTCAAAGTGCTTCGAGGTGACACTCCGCTCAAGAACCTTCTATGGGCTTGTGATATAGTCTCTTAAAGTCATACCCTCAATCCAGCAGCCCAAATAGAACTCCATACCTTCCTGGACCAACTCCATCTCCTGCTCAACTGGCATAAAAATGCCTTGGCCAACAACAAATCGTTAGAAGAGATCTCTGCCACTTGTATTTAAACCCAACACAAAACAGAGAACCTCCTTGAAGAATATGAAGATTTCAAGAACCATGACTTAGCATATGGAAAGGATGCTGATATGGATGGAATGGATGAGGTGGAGAAAACACTAAAGCAAACAGAATTTGAGATGAAGGCCCAGCAGCTTTTCCACCAAATAAGGGTGCACCAACTAGAATGACCCCAATTAGATAGAATAGAGGAAAGGTTAGAGAGAGAACATGTGTTCATTGAGTTCTACTAGACTAAGTTCCATGACCTCGTAACCTTCTTCATTTCTTATTTTTACGATATTGAGAATGTAACCAAATAGGCCCCTCAATGTAATCATTTATTTATTCAATAAAATATGGATTTCTTGCTTCTAATTCTATAATTGTTAGTATGCATGTCTTTGATCTCAACACTTGACCATATTGGCAAATACTAGTTTTGAAGTAACCCATTTATTTCAAAGCCAAGTCAAGCGTTTTGAAGCACACTTTCCCTCTTCAAAAGGTAGCAAAATGTTCATTTGAAGGAAATTTTCTTGGTAGAAAGTCCAAAAATGTGCTTTCAACACCTTTAAAATTAAAATATGGGTTTCTCCTTTCCAATTTCATGGTTTTGTATTTGCTAATGTGCAGGCCTTTAATCTCAAACTCATTAACATATTAGCAAACACTAGCTTTGAAGTAACCCATTCATTTTGAAGCCAAGTCAAGCCTTTCGAAGCACACTTACCTTTTCCAAAAGGTAGCAAAATATCCATTCGAAGGAAATTTTCTTGGTAGAAAGTCAAAAAAATGTACCTTCAAGGCCTTCGAAATGTTAAATGGGCCCTAACTCCACATGGGTCAAATGAAACCCAAATAGCTTGGAGCTACTTGACCTGTTAGGTTAAATGGAAAACTTAGACAAGAAGTATAAAGCCCTAATTCTCGCGCTCTTACCTATTCACTTGTCCATTTCTAACTCTTACTCTCACTTTTACTTACCTCTGTGCTTACTTTAGCTCTTGCTCCTCCTACCCTTGCTTTTGCTTTTTCAATCCCTCCTTCAACTCTCACCAATGGCTACTTCTTTCTCTATAAACCAACCAGTCATTGAACGTCTTCGTCCCTCGATGGCCTTGAGAAGATGATAAATAAAGAAATAGCCAAATAGAATGAACCAGAAGTTCACAGTGCAATCGATGGAAGGTATTTCATCCCTCACCATCACACAAAATGGGAGTATATCCTTGGCCCTATCTTTACTGAGGCTCCCGCTACACTTGCCCTTTTATACCCACACTTGGAGGATCACTACCTTTTTTATGAAGGAAAATTCAATTGAGGGAGTTGGAGGGCAACTCAACCTCATCGTTGCTGGCCCACGTTGGACGGAATAGGAGGAATGGTATGATAGAGTCGTTGGCGCCAGAGAACAAGATCTAGAGAACCTCTATACCCTTGATGCCCTTCGACTTTCTAGGTTTATAATTCCTGAGGATCCCTTCCTTATTCCAGTTGCTCTTTGCTTTTGGAATTCTGCCTTTAATTTCTTTCAATTTCGATGTGGTATAATGGCGCCCACTGTTCTTGATATGTGCCATCTTCTAGGGCTCTCACCTATTGGTGACCTATTTGGTCCTGATTACCCAGACCTTGCAGTTTCCTTCTCTACTCTTGCTTCGAATCCCTCTTACAGTGAGTTTATATAAGCTGAGAATAATAAGGAAGGTCCTGTAACCGACCAAGAATTCTTATTTTTTATTTTTTATTTTTTTTTATACTTCGTCCCAAAAAATAATGCCTGAATTCATTCCTTTTGCCAAGGCTCTGGCTTCGAAGAAGAGGATAGCCTTGGCTCCTTATGTTCTAGGCCATGTGTATAGGGTTTGTTCCTAGTTTTGTGAAAGGCCTCTAGAACTCAATCAAGGAAGCCCTAATTAGGTTCTCCAACTCTGGCTTTTTGCTTACTTTACTAACTTACATTCTCATTGCTTAAAATTTTTGGTACAAGAGCCCACCACCTACGGAGAGAAGTATGCCAAAGTCTCTTTGTACCTTTCCAATTTTGCTTATTATTTTCCTTACTTTCGTAACTTACCAGCCTTTATTCATCATTTATTTTTTTGCCCCTACGATGCTAATGTGGGGCCAGCATGGTTGAGGGCCTTGTTGGCTGATGTGACCTGTTCTAGGCCTATTCACAAGGAAATGTGGGCCTCGATCTTAATTCCAAGGGAGCTCTTCATTGGTACTCTAAACCCCAGGGCCTACAAGTGCATTACCGAGGCTTACTGCCCTGACCAATTTGCAAGGCAATTTAGGCTTACTTAGGGGATCACAATCCCTCTCAACAACCTCTCTAATTCTAACCTTGATGCTAGAGATTTGAAGGTGCCAAAACCCAGGCCAAATGAAGCAATGACTAGGTTTGTAAAGGACTTTTCTAACTTCGAATCTGTGCCCTTCATTGGCCATAGTGGGGTCATAATTTCAAAACTGGTGGACAACCAACATGGAGGTGTAGCTTACCACTCCTACCCTAGATTTGCTAAAAGAGTTGGATGTGCCATCCCAGGGTGGGAAGGCCAAAACTAAGGAGGTTGGCATCACCATTACTTCCACCCCTGCTATTTTAGCCCCGTCACTCAAAATTACTAGGGCTGCCACCTCTTTCTTTGACTTTTCCCCCCCTCTTTTACATTTTTCTTAACCTCAATGCTTCTTTTACTGGTACAGGGGCTTCGCAGGAGGTCTCACCTCAGCGAGCACAGGCCCTTGTCATTTTGAAGGCTAGACAGTAGGAAATAAAAAAAAGAAAGGCCCCACTCAAGCTTAAGCCTGTAGAAGAGGCACCTGGGGTCCCTTCAGCGGAAGAGAAAGAAGAGAAATAAGAGTTTCTCTTAAAAAGGAGAAAGAGGCCAGCCTCACCTACTGCCAAATTTATCATAGATTTTGCTCATGAAGTAGCAGCCAATGTAGTAGAGAAAGAACAGGCCAAAGAGGTCATTATGTTCCAGAGGTTAGAGAAAAAGAGGCAACAAAGAATCTCAAGTGAGGAGGCTGTTACTACTGAGGTAACACAAAAAAAGACTATAAGGAAAAACACAGCTGCTGAACATCATACTCTTTGCAGCTCTCCAACTACTTCCACTACAGCTGCTAATAATCCTCTTCAGCCCTTTATGATGCCCTTTGTCTCTTACATCATTTATTCTAGCATTGCCCTTACTCTTCTTTCTTTTAAAATGCAGTAATAACTAGCCTACCTCTCTCCTATTCAATGTCCAGATTTTTTTTCTCTAGGGGTACTAAAAGGCCAACTGAAAGGCCACCTCTGAGCCCCACAGAATTAGAGACCTTGAAGGGAAAAAGAAAAGCAGACACCAGCTTCCTAATGAGTGTAGAGCCCCTACAAACAATACTTTCAATCCATGCCTCTACGCTTCCAATAGCTTCTTCCTTAATTCCTTCGAGGCTTGATGTGCCCATCATTCTCTCATTCCCATCTTCTAGCACTACTGAGTCTCTTAGTCTGCCATTGGTGTCCATTACCTCACCTATGCATGTTTCCTTATCCTCCAGAGTCATGGTTACCCCCTTGCCTTTTGAGAGTACCCTTGCTGCCATTCTTGTTCTAGTGGCATCTAGTACTTCTAGGGGTGGCACACCAATACTTCCCCTACCATCCAGTTGCAGTCCCACTTCCTTAGACTTGCTGGTGGCCAGGACCATGGATGCTGCTGAGACATCTTCTTCCCTTGCTTTCGTATTAATACTTCCAGCACTGCCTTCCATAAGTGACCCTTCTACAATGCTTTTTCAGAAGAGAAAATGGACATTTTTGAAGCCTAGCTAGCAAGTTTATTTGACACATCCATATCAGCTCTCTCAACTGGCAATGACACTGAGCCATTGGACTTAGCTGCTTGCTGGAGATAATAAAAAGCTCATTTGTTGTTGCGTCCACTTCTCTTCCTCAAATAAACTTGGGCACTTGTTTAGAGCTGATAAGGACCTTCTTAAGGATTCCGTTCGAGGCTTTGCAGAAACCAATCTTCAAGAATGGATTCCTCAAATGCTGCTAACTCCTTGAACAATCCAATGTTGTCTTTAAAGGCCATTTAACCCAAGTAGTAGTAACCATAGATTTTTATGTCAATGTCTGCCAAATGGCTAAGGTTGCAGAGGAGGAGCTATTAAAAGATAAAGGGTTTGTATCCCACATTCACTTTGAAGTTTTAGTGCTCAAGGGACAGCACTCCTCTGCCTCACAACTTCAGGCTCAACTCTTGCATAGGAAGACATAATTGGAGAAGGAACTAGCAGCAATCAATCTGGCCATAGAGTAAAATACAGAGAAACTGCACATTACACACCAAGGGCTTTCAAGCCGCATGCAGGAGATGAACACTACCATTCAATTGTTCCCATCACTCAAGACTAGGGAGCTTATTGTAAGGGAACAATTAAAACATTGAAATGAATTTTGGGCCACTTTGTGGCACAATGTACTATAATTTTTGTGAAATGAAACATCATTATTTTACATAAGTGTTTACTGTTTTTACTTAATATTTCTATATAGTATCTCTAAACTCCTTGTGTCTCCCAAATAGTTGGGTAATAAGGCTTCAAATATTTGCCATTAATTTTCTTGGGATGCACATATCTATTTAAAATTTTCAAACGGTAGGCCCCTCCAGGCAAGACTCTATAGACTTGGTATGGCCCTTCCCAATTAGGTGACCATTTGCCAAACTTGTGGCTTTTAATTTCTATTAGAAATATTGTTTTCCAAACCAAGTCTCCTTCATCAAAGCTGATGTGTTGAACCTTTTTATATAGCTTTTGACTACCTTTTTCTTTTGAAAAAGGATATTATTTAATGCCAAAATTCTGGCTTCATCCACACCTTCTAATTCTAAGTGCATGCTTTGATGATATTGATCATTACTTAGATGGTCTTGGCATTTTACCCTCAAGGACTTGATATTGATCTCCACAGGTAGCACTACATCATGCCTATTTACTAAGGTATAAGGAGTAACTTTTGTACTTGATCTCTGGGAAGTCCTATATGCCCACAACACATCTAACAACAAGTTATGCCAATCCCTAGGATTGTCCTCCACAACCTTTTGTATCCCCTTCTTCAAGGACTTGTTAGATGACTCTACCTAACCATTTGCTTGTGCATAAATAGGGGGTGGAATCGACAAGGCTAATTTCATATTCTGTTGCGAAAGCTTTTACTAGCTTTCTATCAAACACAGTCTTATTGTCCATAATTCTGGTCTGTGGAATAGTAAACCTATAGATTAGCTCATTGATGAAGTCAATTACCTTTGTTTGATCTAGAGTCTTATAAGGCTTAGCTTCAATCTACTTAGTAAAGTAGTATATGGCCACTAAAATACAACAATGTTGCTTCGAAGAAGTTGGGTAAATTTTCCCTATCATGTCCATTGCCAACCCTCTAAATGACCAAGGCTTCACTACTACATGTAAATCAGTTATTGGAACATGCCTCATCATGCTATGCTTTTTACACGCCTGGCAAGCCTTTGCATACTCTATCTAATCCTTGAGGATAGATGGCCAATAATATGAATGCCTTTGAAGCAACCACATTGTCTTAACATCAGGCTAATGATTACCACAAATACCTTCATGTACCTTAGCCATGGCAGTCAATGCCTCTTTTGGTCCTAGGCATTCCAATAGAAGACCATATGCTCTTGTTGTATAAAGAGCATTACCATACATATGAATTGCATTGACTGTAGATTAAGATTTCTATTAGCCTTCGAAGAAGGACCAGTTAAATACTACATGATTAGATGTCTCCAATCCTGTTTTCCAAGTCATTTTGATTAGCTTCTATCAATATTCCTCATTTTGCTAAAAGTGGTACTAGCTTCTGATATGTTGCTTGACCCATATCTATTTGGGTACAATCCTTTCTTTTGAAATTCGAAGCATTTTGGGCCACATCATTAGCCTTGTGATTCATGAATCTTGGGATGTAAGTTACATTTGCCACTTGAAATTGGGAAAACAAATGCACAACAACAACATAGTATGGTAATAGGCTTGTACTTTGACATTTAAAGACTCCTTTTACTTGGTTAATTACCACTTGAGAATCTCCAAATATGTCAACTACATGAGCCTGTAAACCAATAAGTATTTCAAGTCCCATAACCAAAGCTTCGTACTCAGCTTGATTATTGGAACAAGTGGTCTCATCAATTTTGAAACCATGTGTGGTTTCTGTCCCCTATAGTGAATTAATTGCAACACCAATTCCCAGCAGCCAATTAGCTTTTGACCCATCAAACCACTTTGCCATGGTTCTAAATTAGCTGTGTCAAGTTCTATCATTTCGTGACTTTCTATTTGACATGGATGATCAGCTAAGAAGTTGGCCAATACATGACCTTTTACTGCCTTTTGGGGGACATACTCCAAATGAAATTCTGACAGAGCTAGAATCCATTTGCCAATTCTTCCTCTCAATATCGATCTAGATAACATATATTTAACCAAATCCATGGTTGCAATTACCAAAACAACAGTAGACAAAATATAATATCTTAATTTCATTGCTGCAAAATACAAGGCTAAACACAGCTTTTCTATAGCTGAGTGTTTACATTCATAAGAGTTTAAAAACCTACTAAGGTCATAGACTGCTTGTTCCCTATCTTCTTCATAGTCCTGGGCCAAGAAGACTCCCAATGATTTTTCAGCTACAGCAATGTATAACTTCAAGGGTCTGTCCTTCATTGGTGGCATCAGTACTAGAGGCTTAGACAAATAGGCTTTTATTCCCTCGAAAGCAACTTGATGTTTTGTTGTCCACCTAAACTCTTCTTCATTTTTTAACTTTAACAAAGAATAAAAAACTTTAGTTTTCCCAGCAGTATTAGAAATAAACCTTCGAAGGAAGTTAACTTGACCAAGAAGTTTTGCAATTCTTTCTTTCTTGATGGAGGTTTAGTTTCAATGATGACTTTGGCTTTGTTCTAATCAATTTGTATTCATTTCTTGTGCACTATGTACCCCAAGAAGTTTCCAGCTAATACACCAAAAGCACACTTGAGTGGATTGAACTTTAGTTTGAATTTTCTCATTCTTTCAAAGGCCGCTGTCAGATAGACTAGATGCTCCTCTATAGATTGAGATTTGACAACAATATCATCAATGTAACATTCCAAGTTTCCTCCAATGAGATCATGGAAGATAGTGTTCATTGCCTTCTGATATGTTGCCCTATCATTCTTCAACTTAAATAGCATCTTAACCCATTCAAAGTTTCCAATATTACTAAGACACGTGAAAGCTGTCTTGTGAATATCCTCTTCTGCTATGCATATCTAGTTGTAGCCAGAGTGTCCATCCATTATAGACAAGATTCTATGTCCTGCTAAACTGTCCACCAGAAAATCAACTACAGGCATGGGGTATTTATCCTTTGGAGTTGCCAAATTCAGATTTCAGAAGTCAATGCATACCCTCAATTTGCCATTCTTTTTTATCACAGGCACAATATTAGATAGCCACTCAACATATCTAGTTGTTCTAATAAAACCTACTTTGAGGAGCCTAGTAATCTCCTCTTTTACCTTCTGAACCACCTTAGGACTCATTCGTCTAGGTTTTTGCTTATATGGCTTAAAGTTTGGCTTGATTTGAAGTCTATGTTCCACCAATGATCTGTCCAACCCAGGTAGATCATTTTATGACCAAGCAAAACATTCCTTAAATTGTTTCAGGGCAGCCAATAATTGATCCTTGGTAGTGGGATTCAACCAAGCACTGATGTAGGTAGGTTGTTGTTCTGAAGTTTCTCCTAGATTAACTTCTTCCAAATGGTCTTGCATTTGAGTACTTACCAATTCTTCTCTTTCAGTTTCATCTAGCTTCAAAATAATCTTTTCCTCTTGGTCTACCATAACCCATCCTAGTTCAACATCTTTATTTTCCTCTTCATAGACAACATCTATCCATAAAGCTTTTTCTTCTTGGATTTCCTGGACCTTAGTTTCAATGTCCAATGCACAGTACTTACTCAGAGCCAATGATTTGGCTTTCTGTTGCTCATGTCTGTAGCCAAGCATCATGACTTCCTTTTCTTCTCCCCTGGACTTTTTGAATTATTGCATCAATGTCCAATGTTAAGAACTTGACTAAAGCCAATGGTCTGGCTTCTTGATCCTCCTGCCTACAACTAGGTATTGTTGGTATCTTTGATAATGTACTCATCATCAGCACATTCTTGCACCAAGTGTTTTAGGTGCGCCACTTTCTCATTAGTCGTTACTTCGGCTATTACATTAGGCTTCCTCAGCACACTAAGTGGAACCACCCCCTTAGTGTACAGTTTTGCTTTTGCGAAATCTGTACATGCAATGAAAGGCTGCGGGTCAGCATTTATTTCTTCTGTCTCCCCATTACTCAAAGCTATTATCACCTTCTGATGCAAAGAGTAAGGCACACATTTGTTGGTGTTGATCTAATCTCTACCAAGTAAGGCATTGTACTTGGCATTACTATCTATGGCAAAGAAAGTAGTTATGCAGTCTCTTGTTCGCACACTCAGATTGATTGGCAGAATGCCTTGAGCCATTTGCTTATCTCCAGTAAAGCCAGCAATGGTTGTGCTTGTTGGGATCAACCTGGGATTCCTCTTACCCAACTTCCTCAAGGATGAGCGAAGAAGCAAATTTGCTGCAGCCTTATTATCCACCAACACCCTATTCATTTCTAGCCCATCGAAATATGCCTTGACGTACAAAGGCTTAACATGCTGAGTCATAGAAACTGGGGGATATTCGAAAGGGTATGACAAGGTAACTATACTTACTCTTCATTTTCTTTATCATTCCCCATGGGTTTGGCCACTTCGGACTTATCTTGGATTATGCTAGTCTGTGAACCCTCACTAGAGACTTCTATGGGATCATTCTCCTGACCCTCCTGATTCCCCTATTCGGCTAACTCCTGTAGCAGCACATAGACCATATTGATTGGCATTAGGGAAAACGAGCCAAACTGTACCACTGGTTGCATTTGCTTCCTTTTTGTGTTAGTGTGACCTGATGCTTGTGATGCGTCCTCCATACTATACTTTGGGACCTCTAAGCTAGCAGGCTCCTTTGTAACAGTCTATTATTGGTCTATCATGAATATAGACTCTGTTTGCTTAGCCATGAAGGCTTTAAACATCTCCTCCTCAGCCAATATTCTCTTCTAGCCATGTGTAGCTCTTTCATTTGTCATAGTCTCATCATCACTCTCTAACAAGGCCTTTTGAGGCTTGCCAAACTTGATTTTTCCTTGGCTTTCAGTTCAGCATGAACCTCGACTAATTGTTCCCTGCTAGTTTGATTCTTGTTGATCTTAGGAGTAGGCCTTGAACTTCACTCTTCCCCTAATTGACCTCCTGGTTGCCCCAAATAGGTACCCTCACCAGTTTCCTTTAGATCCTTCTGATATCGAGTAAACCTTCGTTGGATCTTTCTCCTCTAAGATCTGGAAATCACAAGAACCATATCTGGTTCTTTTGTCTTTGGATTTTTGAGCAAAACCCAATAGTTTGGAGCCACCAAAGGAGGCTTGATCATTTTGTCCTTACATGCAAAGGCTTTTTCGTGTGTTGGCATCATTTTAGGTTTGTTTTGCATAACAAACCATTATGGTATTCCTGGTACCTATGAACCCATCATGCCAGTAGTTGTGCCTGCTGTTCTTATCTTTGAAGGCTAATCATTGCCCTTGGTTCCTTGTGTTGAGCCTAACTCAGGCTTACATGTTTGTTGATCATCTTGTAATAATTTGGTGGCCTTGTTTCATATAAAGGCCTCTTACTCCTTGACTAATTCCTGGCTTCTAGTGGCACAACTAAAGGTGGTTGTTGCTTAGGACCACTTGGGTACATCTTTTTGTAGGCACCATCTGCCTTATGCTTCTTCTGCATGTCCTTGTAATACTGTTTTCAATCAATTGGGAGCCCTTTCAGCCATTTGTAGCTCAACCTGCACCTTAGACACATCCGTTGCATCACTGCTGCTTTGAGTGAATCATCATCCAGAGTGTTGGTTTCTTTGCTGGAGCCATCTTCTTGGCTTATGAAGCTCTTTCCACTTGTTGGTGAGCCTTGAGTAGTCTTCCTAAAGGCTACTTGATTGGCAACATGCATCTGCACATTGACTTTATCCAACTCCTTCAAGGAACAACTCTTTTCTATAACATAGGCAAGGAAGTCTAACACACCAACATTGGCTGTTGCTTCTTTGATCTCAAGAAATGGATTTGTATCAATCCCTATTACCTTTGCTGTTTTAGCTGGAAACTTTAACCTTCCTTTTCGAATTTGTTCTTGAATCCTGTCTCAAAAAACAATATAGTTTTTAGTTGAGTGAGACCAAGAGTTTTTCCATTTATAGTACATTGTGCCTTTAATTTATTTTGAAGTTGGGATTTTAACTCCTTTAGGCAATTTTAGAAATTGTGGTGATAGTAAATGGTCAGATATTTCATCTGCTTTTGATACATCAAAAGAATATTTCCTACATAGGGCTTTGTTTTTAAATTGATGATCAATAGTGGTATCCTTTTGAATTAATGCTTTGCAAGTCACAGGCTCCTTTTCTATGGTCTCTGTTGCATTAGTTTTAAAGTTAGAGTCCCTGTAATAGGTCCTATAAGATGCATTACTACGATCTTGTTCTTCTTCAAGGAGAGTCTCGTATCTAGTGACCTTATAAGTTAGTTTTACTAGGTCTCAAAACTTTATTGAGTCAAACTTCTTTTGAAGACTAAACTCTAGCCCATTTTGGGCCAACCCCACAAATTTTGGTTTAGGTAATATGACCCTACATTTGTTTCGTGCTCTTTTGAATTTGACAATGAATTGAGCAGCTTTCTCATCAGGCCTTTGGCTCAACCATGCCAAGTCTGCTTAGATACTTCAACCTCTGTTTGGAAAAATTGGGCATGAAACACTTCTTCCATTTGTTGCCAGGTCAAGACAGAACCGGGTGTAAGGTTTGTATACCACACAAAGGCTGCCCCAGTTAAATAATTTGGAAAGAGCCTCAACATCATGTAATCATTTTTGGTGAACTCACCACATTAACTGGTAAATCTGGCAATATTTTCAACAGTTGATTGGTTTCCATTTCCATAGAAGAGGACAAAGTCTGGTATCTTATATCCCTATAGGTATTCATGTAACCTATCTATCCATTATGGGTAAGGTTTTCTATAGACAATGGTCTGGACCCCCCGGCCCATAGGTCTACAAATTTATCTAACAATATCAGCAATTTGATCCCTAGGTACAACATTTTGTATTGATTGGGCCACTATTGGAGGAGCAAACATAGGGTTTGGAGGAACTCCTTGTGCTTGAGGCACTCTTGGTTCATATAAAGGCACATTTGGGACTGGTTGTCCCTGGGAAATGGGTTGTCCCTATTGTGCTGGTTGATGTTGAGGGTATGGCTATCCCTTTGGGGTATGCATTTGTCCCACAAAAGGTGCTGCGAAGGGAACTACTAGAGGAGGAACATGTGTTATTTCTTCTCCAACTACAAGAATTCCTTCCAACCCCCGGGTTCGAACACAGGATTAGTGAACACTCGAGTGCTAGGGATAGGTTCAAACACAGGATTTGAAAACACTCGAATGCCATTTCCTTGTGTCAACCTTGACCAACCAATGTGTATAGTTTCGCTGGTAGGTAAGTGTATGGTTTCGTTGGTAGGCAAAGGTATGCTTTGACTCATTAATGGTCTAGGAGGAGCATCATACCATGATTGAGGCACAACTGATGGTCTTTGATGATTTTGATTATTAACTTGATACTAGTTTGCCTATTATTTTATTTATTACTTTGCATAGGCTGTTTATCTCAAGCCAATCTTTGCTGAAGTAAGTTTGTATTTTCTTCAGTCTATCTTATGATAGGTGGTTGATAGGAATTCATTCGATCCAAACCATCTTTCCATTGCATCCATTAACTTTTGTCCCATAACATCAACCAATCCTCCCCATGGATTCGCTGGTTGGGTAGATGGAATAATTGAAGGTCCAGTTTCATGGCCCTGTCCAAAATTTTGGACGTGCGTTGCATATCCTGAAGTGCTGGTCTCTTCAACCAATTGTGTAGGATCACTTGAAGTAGGCACATCCATGGGATGTAACATAACATTATTCTTTGGGTTATGTACTTCTAGATCTCCTTCTACACCATCTTTTAGGCATTTATTTTCTCTTTGTCTCCTACGTCTAGCCATTACAATGGCAGTCCCACTGGGCATGCCAAAAATATATGTTGGCTTTTTTGGCTTTCTAAGGATAAAAATGTAATTAGAGCGTGTTAGTAAGGATCAATAAGTCCTTACAGAAATAGTAAATGCCAACTAATTAATCAGACAATTGCTTCGAAGTTCTTTTAGCCTCAATGAAGAGGACTTTTATTGGTGGCTTATTTTAGGAGAAAATTGAGAAGAATTAATCAACAAAAATAAAAGGAGGGAGAGAACAGTGTCAGAAATTGAATTTCATTAAGTAAACAAATGTTTACAAGAGTACCTTCACACTTTCATAGCTTCAAAGGGAATTACAGCAACAAATAGACTAACTTAGAACTACTCCTAAGAAATTGAAATGCAGTGTGAGAAAGTAAAGAATTAGAAGGAAAAAATATAAAGTAAATAAACTAGTTTCTAGATCTAGTTCTAGTCCCCTCCACTATCTGCTTTCTCCTCTGTTTATAGGCTCTGGTAGTAACCGTCGAAGTGGTTGATAACTACCGAAGTGGATGATAACTGTCGAAGCAACCTCCATGATCATGGGACATGGTTCCAAGCATTTTGCCTCCACTAAGCCATTTCTTGTAGTTGGGCTTTCCTCCAGAATTTGAATTTAAATCTTCAAGAACGGTTTAGTCATGTCACTTTGCTCCTTTCGATTGTTCTAGTACTTCGTAATTCCTTTGCCATTGATATAATTTTTCACGTGTCCTTTGATGATTGGAGACCTTTACTAATTCCTCAAGTTACCCATGATGGACCACGTGTTAAGTTGTGATTGGTTGATACAAAATATATGGCCAACAATTATATAAAAAGAATAAGTTTCACCAACTATCACTTTTGATAGAAAAAAAACAAAATCAAAAAAATAATAAATAAATAAATAAATAAATAAACTGCAACTTTCAGCTTTAATAAGATTTCAACATTTTGCAATTATAATAGCCTATAGATTTGTATGAGATTTTAAAACTCTCATAATATATCTTCTTCTTTTTCTTTTTCTTTTTTTTTTTTTTGTTTTTTTTTGTTTTGTTTTTGGGATTGGCAAAGAAAAATTTTCATTAAAAACATGAAATTTAAAGGTACAAGGAAAAAAGACGCATTGAGAGAGATTCAAAGAGTACAAACTCTTCTACTACTACTACTCGCATCCTTACAACTAATCTTTGGGCCGCACGATTTTATATTTTTTTTTAAAAAAACATATAAAAATAAAATTGCAAACTAAACTCTTGAGCCCCACACCCAAACTACTGAAAGAAGAATAAAGATTGAGAGCTTTAATTTTGGAGCTCTAAATAGAGCTCTAGTGATGTGGTAAGGAGTAAGGCCCACATGTGATGTGATGTGATATGATGTGATCTATGTGCCTATTTTTTTTTTCCTCTTGCCATATCACTAGAGCTCTCTTTAGAGCTCCAAATTAGAGCTCTCTATCATAGTTGACTGAAAAAAATCCCAGCTTGTCACCCGCACCTGTTTCCAAGTTGCCTGACAAAGCCTGCTGCATGCCTGTTTCCATGAAATTTAAACAAAATTGCATTGACTCCATTTAGCTTCCCATGCCTGCACTCAACCAATGAACACCCAAATTCAACATCCAACCTCTATGACTGAACATCATGGACGGAGCACAACTTCCACCGAACACTCTGTATCTCCCATGGTTAATCCTCTTCTGGATGTTCTTTACCCCAACGCCGAAAAGCCCCCTCTTTGCCGATCAAAATTCCGACCACCATGGAAATAAATAGATTTCACCCCTCAAATTCCCACTCGCACAGGAGTGCCCGAATGAAGATCCTAAACCAAAGTGGATCTTTCACCCCTCTAACTCTCGCTCGCAAAGGAGTGCCCGAATGAAGATCCTAAGTGAAACCAACCCATCCATGTTCGAAGCACCTCCTATGACCGAAAGGCCCATGGTCAGAAAAACACCCTAAATCAAAAACCATGGATCTGAGGAAGAAAAAATTCCCATGGCACCATTACCCACCTCTCTTTCACCTGTTGAACAACTCCACTATTCTAGAGTGACCATTGAAGACACACGCGTCTCCAAGAACCTACAAAGAGAAAACCACCACCAACTCCTCCCTTGTAATAACCACCCATTAAGACTTCTATGACTAAGGAAGAACAACTCATACTCGAACACCAACACCCACCGAATGGAGACCCAACAAGGTTTAGGGCCATCGGATATGACAGATCTGATACCACCCAAGGAACACCCAGCCAAAAGCCCCGAATAATGCCCATGAACAAGCATCCAACCCAAAAACTAAAGAACCAAACAACATCCTAAGCAAATCTAAAGATTAGGAGAAACGACTAGAACACTCAAGAAAAAGCTAGGCTAGCCGACCGCCATGGCCAAAGATGGTGGGAGGTCGGTCGGCCAACCAGCGAAGAGGATCGACGTGGAGGCTTTTTAGAAAGAGAAATTTTTTTATATAATATTATAAAAATCATAATATATCTTTTTAAAAGTGTTCTTTTATAAAATATATAGATAATCTCAATATCACTTGTATTGCTTCTTAATACAAAAATTATGAGCTAATTCTGATAATTTTAAATTAGGATTTAAAACTTATAAATCATGGGAAAGATCATTATAATTTTAAATTTATATTGTGTCAATTTTAAATTTAATTCAATAGATCGCTTTCCATATTTAGTGACTTTCAAATTTAAATTTTGAAATGGATTAGTATAATTATTTATTTATTTATTTATAGATTTGATATATTTTTGATTTGAAAGTTATAAATCAAGAGATATTAATTATTCTTTTCTTGATTAAGAGGTAGCTAATAGAAGATTTTTTTAATTTTTAAAAATCAAAAAATTATAAGATTTAGATTGGAAACTTAGAGTTCTTAAAGACATTATGGGTTAGAAACTCCTTTTTTCTTATAATATATATATATATATATATAGTTGAAGGAAAGCAACCATCGACACAACTTTCATTCATATCTCATGAAAAAAATTCTATATGCATAACCTTACAAGAGAGAAAATATTAAAAATAATTTCGATGGAAATAAGAGTGGGCTATTATTCAATTTCATGAGGCTTATACCTTAGCTACATTGCCCACGCCCATTGCACATAAACCTTTTAGCATCAGGAATTCTTGAAATGTAAAATGCATTTTTTGAGGTACTATGTAAAACTAATCAAATTACTCGAGACTTGTATTCAATTGATTAAAAATTCATTTAATATTAGTTTATAATATAAATAAATTAAACTTGCATATATTTTATAATTTATTAAGTTTTTAAGTTAAACTTGAACAATTTATTATTCAGCTTCACTATAATTTTTTTTTAAAAAGTAAAAAGAAAAGCTCAAAGTATTTGAGTTTGACTTGATTTAATCTCTTTTGAGATTAATTTAAAAAGTAAACAAATCAAACAATAAACACATTTTAAAATTTTTTAAAAGTTTCAAATTATGAATCCACAATTACTATTCAACTCGACCAACTTGTGCAACACTATGGTTAGAATAACATTTTTTATTTATATATTAAGATAAGTATTATACAAACAAACTTTTGATAAATAGAATGTTTTTTTTTTTTTTTTTTTTAATTTTCAAAGAGCCGATTAATAATGCATTAAATAATCAATTTTTTTATTTACTTAATCTTTCTAAAAAAATGTAAATTCATTTTAAACTACTAGTAGCATTTTTCATTGAAAGCAAGTAATGTGGCACAAGTTTTTGTTTGAAAAATGCTCCACGTTAGCCTAGTCGCACAAAGTTGTACCACTAGCATTTTTGTTTGAAAAATGCTCCACGTCACTCAATCTTTATAGCTTGGTTAGTAAAATTCAACTTTTAGAAAAAACATTCACCTTATTTGATTTTTAATTTTTATATTTAATTTTTAAAAATTAAATTTTTTTTAATATTTTAAGCAAATTTTTTACTTTTAAGATGTAGTTAACCTAGATGTACCTAAAAAATAAAATATTTATAAAACAAAATTTAAAAAATAAATAAATACACAGGAATACGAAAAATATGCCAAGTTTTTGTAATTTTTTTTTTATATTTTTGGTATTTGGTGACTTTTTAAAATATTATTTTTTACAAATATTATACTTTTAATTGTAAAGTGTATCTAAAGAGTAAGAAATGTGCTTAAAATATTAAAAATATAAAAAAAAAACACGAGAAAAAAAAATAGAAAATTGAATTTTGGAAATTAGAACCAAACAAGGTGATCACTATTTTTATGAAAAATATTTCAGTGTGCAATGCACACCAACCTATATAAAATTACGTAAGTTTTTAGAACTTACATAAGTGATCTTACAAAATTACGTACGTTGAATACGAAGGCTTTTTTTGGCAACATCTAAAAGAGCCAGCTAAAGGTCACATTACTTCTCTACTTTTCTAAACATCTTTTTCGTAATAAATAAAAAATTCAACTTATAAGTCATACCCAAAACAATCTAAAAATCATAATATATCTTCTTAAAAGCATTCTTTTGTAAAATATATAAATAATCTTAACGTCACTCTTATTACTCCTAAATACAAAAATTATGAGATAATTATGATAATTTTAAATTATTATTTAAAACTTATAAATCATGGAATATATCATTATAATTTTAAATTTATATTGTACCAATTTAAAATTTAATTTAATAAATTCTTTTCTATATTTTAGGACTTTCAAATTTGAATTTTGAAATAGATTAGTACATTTTTTATTTTATTTTTAGATTTGATATATTTTTTATTTAAAAGTCATAAATTATGGGATAATATATAGATTTGTAATTATTTCTAATAAAAAAAATTTAAATCTCAAATTGAATCTATGAAGAGATATATGAACATGAGTAATAATTTAATTGCAAACTCATTAATATTTTGCTTTATACAAAAATAAATAATAATAATAATAATAATAAATAAATAAATAAATAAATAATGAAGAGGGGGGCAAAACCAGCAAAAAGGTGGCTAGGTTAGGAAAGGAAAGAAAAGAAAAACAATTACGATGGGGACATGTCGGAAGAGAAGGCCAACTAAAACTCTTCTAACCGACGGAAATCACGGCAGAAGAACCCCCACGGTTTCAATTAGAATTGTATGCCAACTGGTAGGCCCACCTCTTTCCACAAAAATGAGTGAACAGCTCAATGTTTATCTAAGAGGTGACGTTTGTTTGGAGGAATTAAACGAGGGGGAATTTTAATTTATTGAATTATTAATTTATAAAGGATGTATATCTTATTTTTAATTGAATTATTAATTTATAAAGGATGTATATCTTATTTTTATTATAAATGCTCAAAATATTAATTTATCTTTTTTAATTATTTATTAGGTAATAAAAATATTAAACGCGTCTTTAATATTTTAATTCTTTTTGACTAGGTTAAATAAAATTTTATTTAATGTTATTTTTTACAATAAAATTTTAATAAATTTATTTTAAAAAATAATAATAATTAAATAAAACATTAATGAAAATTTACCATTTAAATATAATACTTAATGAAATTAAATACTTAGAAGACAAATATATTATTTTACCATTTAATCCCATAAGATAGTTATCTCACCAATTCTATTCCATATCCCCTTAGGATAGAATAGTCCAACTTATGTTGGATTAATAGTTTAACCGGACTCGTAATCTAGCCTACCATTTTGCAACCAAATAATGGACTCTATTATCCAGTCCAATTCCCTTCCAATTCCTCAAAAAAAAAATACCAATATTTGTTTGAACACACTAGATAAGGGAGATTGTAAACTATCGAACTATTAATCTTGAGATATATAGTTTTTGGACTATTTATTTAGAAATATTGTATATCTCATATTCGTTTAGTCATGAGATTAAATGTCAAAAAATGACTATTCTATTGAATCCTATGTTTGTTTGGGATATTAACAAGAATAAGAAATGTTCAAAGACTATTTTGCCCTTTTGAATTTTTTAACTAGAACTTTTAAAAAATTAAATAAATAGAACACTAATAAAAATTACATAATTTTGTTTTTAATTTTTAATTGAGATTTTTAAATTTTATTTTACCTTACTAAGTATAATTATACCATGAATGCACCAAATTAAAAAAAATAATAATAATTAGCTCTATAATATTATGTCAAAACAAACCCAACATGTCATTCACTAATTTAAAATAGCACAACACAATTTAAAACACAAGAAATTAATTAATTAATTATTTTATTTTATTTTATTTAGGAATAGAAAAATTTAATCATATAACTAGACCAAAAAAGAGTATATATAAAAGTTATGCAAAGCTAATACATACAGAAGCTTACAACAATCACCCACTGCTTAAAAAAAAAAAAAAAGTCAAAAATATATTTTTAATATATAATTTCCTGGGAAGAGTTATTTTGAGTTTTGTGTCCTACACTTCTTTTTGGGACAAAATAATCTAACAAATTTAATAGTTGCGATTAGGGGTTTGTGCAGTGTGATTTAAACAGTTTGAGAGTAAAATTACAAACTCAATGACAGATTGAAAAATTGACAAATTGCAGTTTAGGCAGTTTTGGATAGATTGGGAGATTGAAAAATATTCTAACAAATTATCAAATATTTGATTATCCAACATTTGCATAATATATAATATTAATTTATATAATATTTTTCATATGTCTAACACAAATTAGTTTTACATAATATGTTTTGTGGGAAGTATTTTTGCAAATGGTGCCACGTGACCAAGATAGCCCTGAGATGTCGGCTAAGGTGCGATGTGGAAGAGTCATGTTACCGAGGTGATCACGACATTGCCGAGACGTTCTACAGTAATGCTGGAATCCTGAAGTATCCGAATAAGGGATAAGAGTCCCAGAACAGGGGATGATCTCAGTCTGGATAAGGATAAGGCTCACAAAGAGTTTATCCCTATCTAGCCGAAAGTCTAGGATGATCATTGAACAGTCTAATGAAGTGCGGCTTCTAGGTGATCAGGTCATTGCTGGTTGTAAAAGTGAGGCACCCTCGTGGGTCTGAGGTAGGTTCCTTCTTGTGAGTTTAAGTACTATTTGCTATATGTGAGAGATAAAGTTTTACTGGCTTGATCGTCGAAGTGCCCCCAAGTAGACGAACCACCGCAGAATTCTCATATTCTTGTTGGCAGGTAGTTGGCTCATTCTATTCTACCGATACTCTTCAACTGAGTTCCCCTTTTGGTTGTGGTCGAAAATCAACACCCACAGTTTGGCGCATTCTGTGGGAACTTAAGGAGAATAGATAGCCAACAATGGGCAAGAAGAGAGAATTGGGAACGACATCCACAATGAAGAGGAGGAGCATGTGGATCCTAATGCCAGGGAAAAAAAATCGGAATGAAGGAGTACAGGAACCGAATCTTGGGGCAATTGATGCTGGCAAGGGGTGCAATGGCCCAAAGAAGGGAGGTTGAGATGAATACTACAATGAAAGTGACCTTCAGGTATGGAAGGATAGATGCCTGAGGATGGATGAAGAGATGAAGGAAATGTCAAACAAATTGACAGACTTGCAGACAGTGGTCAACTTTATGATGCAAAATAACGTGATGCAACCATCATTCCCGTTGCAGGAGACATCGGCACCAGCAACCAAGACTAATGCCTATAAATGAGGATAAAAGACAATCCCAGTTGTCCCGCAGCATGGCAAGGGACAAGCCATCAAAGGATGTCGGGAGTACAAAATCAGTACAAGGTGAGTCGCAGAGGACACCACAGACCAAAGGGACCTATATCAGGAGATCTCGGTAGATCCAAGGGCAAAGCCTCTGTTTTGATGCAGTAGATGAAGGGAAGTCCAAGAGGACGCACAATTTCACTAGGAGCAGCACGCCGAAGAGACTGAAGTCTATGTATAGCCAAGCCCCCGGTAGAATGAAAGAGGATTTGAAGGATTACCTCTAGAGAAAGAGACTCAACGTCGAGATCACGTCCAACGTCTAGTCAAGGACACCATTCTCAGTGGAGTTGGATACGTTTGAGGCCTCAAAGAGATTCAACATGCCGAGATTTCAGATCTACGACGGTAAGTTTGATCCAAACTTTCATATTGGTTTGTATTTGAATTCAATGGCTTTGTGGAGCGGGAATGAGCAGCTAAATATTCCCATCATTTTTTGGGGAGATAGCATCGGATTGGTTTCATAAGTTGCTGAAAGGAACTATAAAGAGTTGGTGTAGCTGGTTTCTCATGCTCTTCGGAGGAGTTTAGTCTCATCGGATAGGATGACTCTACAATTCGGACTCCCATGATTATGAATCTGGTTTCACAAGTGCAATGTGAAACAGAAAAACACAAATAAGAGTCCAAAATAGGCAATTTTTAGAAAATCCATTGACCATCAAAGATGCCAGAAATGGACTGCATTACTAGATTTCAGAGTCGCCACCTAAATATTTTTGGAAAATTTAGGAAACACATGACTCATGCCAAAGGCCACTTGTCCGTCATAACCAAAGTTTCTTGGCTCGGGAATTTAGGTATGAAAGGGAAAGGTCATGAATTGAGCACTCCACTCACCCAATCAAAGATCGGCCTCTACTAATCATGATGTGACTTTTATGTACATTATATGCTCTTGTTTTGATTATTAATGCTAACTTACTATGTGAGGCACACAAGTATAGACTATGTCACCCATTTTGGAATGTTTTGATTTTATGTTTGTTATAAAAAAGAGTTTTGAATATGTGCTACTCGAAAAAGCAAGCCCATATGTACATTAATCAAAATCATTCCAACTTAAGAGAAATAGCCTTCATCCACCTGTATTCAAACAGTTATTTCAAATAAGCACTTAGCCTCATGGTAACATACTTGATATGGCAACACAAACACACATGCAATATGCTAAAGTAAAAATGGTCACCTAGTACTCAATCGAGGCAAGCCAAAGAGAAGAAAATAATTAGAAAAATGAATGTTCTAATATGCAAGTGACTAATGCAACACATACAAAATGCAACTACTAAGTTCGGTTAATTTAACATACCATATGGATCAACTCAAAGCATGCGGCAACGCTCGTACTCAAGTAAGTAGGAAATGACAATGATATTAGATGATGAACTGAACCCAATGCGTGCAAACATGGATATTAAGCATGTGAATGATATGAAACGAAAAATATGATGGTACCATGATAAGCATGTAAGTAAAAAGGAGAAAGAAATAGGGGTTGGAAGACATACAAACAAATATTACAAGTGTTACAAATTTGCCTTCACACAATAAGGTCCGAATGAATGTCCTAATTAAGCTAATTATTACAAACCCAAAGAATTAACTAAGTTAACTAGCTATTACAAGTGTGAATGAAGCCAACTAATTAATTACAACATACTAATATTAAAGCGCTAATTTAATCGAACGAGAGGTGAGCATGTGCGCAATCGAGAACATCTTCTCGAAAACCTCTCTGTTTGCTGCTGGAACCTACTTTGTTTGTTTTCATATTCTCAGAACATATACAATGCTTTCATATTTCATTAACATAATCAAAATTCCAATATATGTTCAAACATCAACAAATAAGTCCGGATCTTTCTCACGGACTTCCAACTCATGTTCCCAAGTTGCTTTCTCAACCTCGTGATGTTTCCACAATATCTTAACCAAGGGAATTGTCTTGCCTCGCAAGACTTAGTCCCAGGTATCCAAGACTCTCACTAGTCTCTCCTTAGGCATCCTCATATACCTCTAAGTCGGTTCAATCCAACATGTGCGATGGATCTGGTTCATACTTCCGAAGCATGCTAATATGAAACAAATCATGAACCAAAGAAAGTTGTGGCGGCAAGGCCAAATGATAAGCTACCTCTCTGATCCGCTCAAGGATCTCAAAAGGCCCAATGAATCAAGGGGACAACTTTCCACTCTTTCCAAACCTCATAAAACCCTTCCTAGGTGATATCTTCGAGAAGACATGGTCTCCCACCTTAAAAGACAAGGGTCTCCTACGGTCGGTACAACTTTTCTGGCGACTCTGAGTTGTTACCAACCTCTTATGTATAAGTGCAACTTTCTCCGTCGTCTCTCGGACTAACTATGGACCTAACATAGGTGCATCACCCACCTTTTCCCAACACACCAGAGATCTACATGGTCGGTCATACAAGGCCTCAAACGGTGCCTGCCAATACTCGATTGGAAGCTATTGTTATACACAAACTCCACTAAGGGCAAGTGCCTCCCCCAAGAACCCTTAAAGGCAAGGACATAATCCCGAAGCATATCCTCTAAAACCTAAATGGTGCGCTCTGACTGCCTGTCAGTCTGAGGATGATACGCAGTACTAAAGGTCAACCTTGTACCCAAGGCACTCTGTAGGCTCTGCCACAACCGAGCCGTAAAACGCAGATCTCTATCTGAAACAACTATCACAGGGACTTTACGCAACCGCACTATGTCCCTAATGTAAAGGTCGCCAAGATAATCTATCGAGTCACTCACACGCATAGATATAAAGTGCACCGTCTTGGTCAACCAGTCAACTACTACCTAAATGGCATCACTACCCCGTTAAGTCTTTCGGAGGCCCACAACAAAATCTATCGTGACATGCTCCCACTTCTACTCGGCTATAGGCAAGGGTTGCAACAAACCTGCTGGCCTCTAATGTTCGGCCTTCACTTGCTAACAAGTAAGGCACCTTGACACAAACACGGCCACATCCTTGTTCATTCCTCTCCACAAAAACTGGCGATAAAGGTTGCGATACATCTTTGTACCTCCGAGATGCACCGCAAGGCGTGAATGGTGAAACTCTCGGAGTACCTCCTCTTGGCAAGACTCCGGCATGAAGAGACAGTCAAGGTATCTAACACTCAAGTCAGAGTACATATTTAAGCCTCTTTCTATCTTCCCATTGGAAATCTTCTCTTGGAGCGATTCTACCTCAAGGTTACTCTTCTGTGCCTCTATCACCCGGTTCACAAATGTAGGTTATGCAACTACCGCAAACAAGGCTGTAGACTTAACGGACTCACCAAGCTGCAAGTCAAACTCCCTAATAGCACTAAACATCCCCCATTCCCGGATGGCAATATAAGCTACACTACTAATAGATTTCCCACTCAATGCATCGGCCACAACATTGGCCTTTCCCGGATGATACTGTAACTTAAAGTCATACTCCTCTATGAACTCCATTCACTTCCTCTGCCTCAGATTCAAGTCCTTCTGTGTAAACAGATACTTCAGACTCTTTTGATCAGAAAACACTTCAAACTTCTCACCATAGAGATAATGCCTCCAAATCTTTAAGGTAAAAATCATCGCTGCTAAATCTAGGTCATGAGGGGGGTAGTTCCTCTCATGTGTTTTCAAATGCTGTGAACCATAGGCTACTCTCTTCCCCTCTTGCATCAAAACACAACCCAAACCTTCCTGTGAAGCATCACATTACACCGAATAGCTCAAACCCCTCTCCAGAATAATCAATACTGGAGCGGTGGTAAGTCTAACCTTAAGCTCTTGGAACGACTTTTCGCAGGTCTTACTGTGGACTCGCCTTTTTCTGCACCCTGCCTTTCGGAAATGGTTTGAAAAGATGGCCTCATAGTTCGGACTCCTGTGGTTCTAAATCTAGTCTCACAAGTGTAATGTGAAACTGATAATCACGAAAGAGTCTAATTCGGCAAATCATTTTGAAAAATCAATTTTAAATCAAATAATGCTAAAATTGGAATGCCTTGCCAGATTACAAAGTCACCACCTAAATATTTTATTTTGGGAAAATTTAGGAAACCCTGACTCATGCCAAAGGTCACGTGTCCGTCATCACCAAAGTTGCCTCAGCTCGAGAACTTGGGTACGAGGGGGGAAGGTCCTGAAATGAGCACCCTCGCTCACCCGATCAAAGATCGGCCTCTACTAATCATGATATGCGTTTTTATAAACATTATGTGTTGTTGTTGATTATTAAACTAGCTTTACTATGTGACGTACACAAGCAAGTATAGACTAGTTGCAAGACTTGGAACAATTCAATTCATGTTTGTTTGCGAAAATGGTTTGAATTTGCCACCCTCAAGTAGGCTTAAAGATGCGAATTTGCCACCAGACATAGTGGGCTAAAAACAGGATTTGCCACAACAAAGTGGGCTTAAAACTTACATTTGTTGAATTGTTCCAATTCAAACAACAAGCCTTCACCCACAAGCATTCATGCAGTTTAGCATTTAAGCATATAGCCTTACGGCAAGCATGCTAATCATGGCAATATGGAAATCACACTCATGCAAGTATGCTAAAGCGTAAAAGCTTATCGAGTACTCCAAGCCAAAACAAAAACTAGTTAGAAAGATGCATGGTCCTAACCATACGAAATGCCTAATGCAGCACATGCAATAATGTACTTAATAGGCTCGGCTACTTAATCATGATATAGTATCGACTTGAACAACATGCAATTAAACACGTATTCAAAGAAGTATTGAAATTGCAATGCAGTTTGAATGATGCGCCAAGCCTCGGTGTATGCAAGACAAATGAATGTATGCAAGCATGCAAGCATAAGGTATGCTAATCAAAATATGATCTCTAATTTAACCATCGAAAGCGATTAAATAAAAAGGAGAAAGGTGTGGGGTTAGAAGACATACACACACACACGCATACTTATTACAACATTATGCCCTCGCGAAGGAGGGTCCAAATGAATAAGCTAACTAGCTAAGCTAATTAAGCTAATTAATTATTACAAAACTCAAAACTAATTAACTAACTTATTCTAAGCTAATTAAATATTACAAAATGAATTAATTAGCTAAACACTTTAACTAACTAACTAGTTACAAAGTAAGTAAATTAGCTACCACTAATTAACTAAATAAAGCAGTTAAATGGCCTCAAGGGACGGGGGATGCATGCAGGCTCGGCTTCTCCACCCAAAAATGCCACCGCCTTGCCATTGTAGCCTTTGTTTGCACATTTTTGATCACTGAAAATTGCACCAACTTCCAGAACACCTCTGATCCCCTTCAGGAGCACACAGAGCAATCTTCTGCATTGATGGCCGGTCGGCTACTGCTGGTGGCCGGTCGGCTACCCCTACCCTGAACTTCTTTTTTTGTTACAACAGAGAGCAAATAGATGCAAAGCAGTGTATTCTCAAGGAGTGTATGTACTGCTACCCTTCTTATCATCACATAAGCTCAAAGGAGTCTAGCTCTTGGCCCCCAAACCATCAACCAAGCATTTTCTATGCATGATGGTTGAGGAACCAAGCTTGTATAAGCTTAATGAATGCACAAACAAGACTAAAACAACCACCAACCCATCATGCATGATCAAGGGTGATGGTGACCAAGGAAAGTGGCACATTTCATCACTTTGAGTATGAAATGCTCCATTTTCCTCGTGTTCGAATTGACGTCCGATCCGAACATATGCAATGCAACACGAAAGATGCTTACCTTGCCTCTTTTACTTGCCATGTTTTGTTTACTCATTTTAGTTACCGATCCATTCTTTAACCGGTTAAGTCCAAAAGTGAGTGTCCTCTAATGGAATGTTGGTTTAAACCACAAGTGTCTTGAGCATGAAAGAGACCTCATGCTGTTGCTAGTGAACCCCCGAGGGGATTAAAACATTAAGCATGAATGTCTCAATTTCATACTTAAGCCAACAAGGGGTTTAAAGCCACTTTCAAAATAAATGAAAGAGTGAAGCAAAGGAGTATGTGACAGAGTTTATGATGCTGAAATTACATGCAAAATAGCAACGCAACATGCAAGCAACTCAAGCAATTGATGTTTAAAAGCCTAAAACACCAAACTAGTGAAGCCCTTTACACTACAACTATGCAAAAGACCACTCCTACAACACAAATAGGCCAAAGAAGCCCAAATTAGAGGTAAAAACATGCTGGAAATAAGCTAAGATAAGTTACAAAAACATGCTAACTTATGAGGCAACTTGGGATGTAAGCAAGACAATAAGGAGGGAAGGCTAACCCTCCAATTTTGGACTTCAAAAGAAGGTTTTTGTCACTGAAATAACTTTGACTTTCAGTGGTTAAGAGGCCCGAAAAGTTTGATTTAAAGATGATGAAAGATGGTGCAAAAGTCTACACAATTAAGCAACAAGAAGGGTGGATCACCCCTTAACACAAAATAGCCTCAAACCATCATGTTAAGCCTAAACAATAGAGTTTTTTTTTTTTTTTTTTTTTTTTTTTTTTTTTTTTTTTGTAGTTGGAAACCAGCTCAAAAACAATACGAAAGGATGGCAAAATAAGTAGTCAAATCAAGTACGCTAAGCAAGTGAACTACCTCTTGAAGCTCAAGCACAAAACTGCCCCAAATTCCAACTCAAACCTCATTCAAGAGCTCAAACTAAACTCCAAAGAACCTCAGCCTAAAGGTGAGAGTGTTTGGTTAAGGATTGATGTGCAAAAGTGTAGAGAAACTAGACTTTAAGGCACAAAATAAGAAGAGAGAGAGAGAGAGAGAGAGAGAGAGAGAGAGAGAGAGAGAGAGAGAGAGAATTCTAGAAAAAGAGAGAATTTTTGTTCTAAAAATCTAACCCCTCCAAATGGAGGAGAGCACCCCCTATATATAGAAAATCAAGGTTTGAGTTGGAATTCATCCTACCATACACGTGTATGGAGATGCAGTTCAGTGAGCAACAACTGGCACAGCTGGTGAACAAATATCTGAAAAAGGAGACAAATGGCCGTCGGCCACCACTAGTGGCCGACAGGCACAACTTGTGCCCGACAAGGTCTAGGGCTAGTCGATAGGCCACCCTCCTTTCCAGGCAAGAGGCAACAAGATCTTGGTCCAAAAACATGCACAAAATAGATAGGTTTAGAGGCTCAAAGACAAGGCGTTCCGCCGAGGACTTCGGGCGCTCAAAACAAACACAAACAAAGATAATCATCGAGTGTACAAATGATGATGTCCAAGTCTTGATGGCGGTCCAAAATGGGGTGTCTACAGTTGCCCCTCTTTGACAGAACTCGGAAGTCATGAAATGACGTGAGTGAATGTCAAAGCCCAGAGACGACCCATTTTTGACAAGGCCGAAGACTTGGACAAACAAACAACCTAAACAAAGAATGGTTGTGCCCATAGGCTGCCTACGTATCCCTTTGCAAGGAATCAAACCAGCGTAGTTCCAGGGCGAGATGCAAATGATATGCATGATGCAACAACATAACTTATGATCATGCAATGAGGATGTAATGAAACATCTAGATGCAAATGTTATGCAAAGAAATGCTATAGCGATCTCCTACACGAGAGAAGGAAGTAAACACAAACAGAAGTAAGTAAATGAGCCAAACCACATTTCATGCAAAAAGGATGTAAGAAAATTATGCAATCTTAACTACGCATCACGCAGGAAAGGTAAAGAATAACACAAATCACAGACGCACCCGAGGTGTTAAACAAGATTCCAATGCGTTGCACACGGAAGGAAAGAAGGGATGGTGTGAACACTGGGACACACCCAAATGTTTCTAAACTGAGGCATCTTAACGTGTCGCACGCGAGAGGAGAAGAGGTAATGAGAACACCGGGACGCACCCAAATGTCTCCGACCGAAAGCGTCCTAATGCGTCGCACGCGAGAGGAGAAAAGGCAATGAGAACATCGGGATGCGCCCAAATGTCTCTAACCAAAAGCGTCCTAACGCGTTGCACGCGAGAGGAGAAAAGGCAACGAGAGCATCGGGATGCGCCCAAATGTCTCTAACCAAAAGCGTCCTAACGCGTCGCACGTGAGAGGGAAAAAGGCAACGAGAACATCGGGATACGCCCAAATGTCTCTAAATCGAAGCATCCTAATGCGTTGCATGCGAGAGGAGAAAAGGGAACGAGAACATCGGGACGCGCCCAAATGTCTCTAAACCAAAAGCGTCCTAATGCATCGCACGTGAGAGGGGAAAAGAGGTGACGAGAACACTGGGATGCACCCAAATGTCTCCAAACAAAAGCATCCTAAAGCGTTGCATACGAGAGGAGAAAAGGCAATAAGAACATCGGGACGCGCCCAAATGTCTCTAACCAAAAGCGTCCTAACGCGTCGTACGCGAGAGGAGAAAAGGCAATGAGAACATCGGGACACGCCCAAATGTCTCTAACCAAAACTGTCCTAATGCGTCGCACGTGAGAGGAGAAAAGAGGTGACGAGAACAACGGGACGCACCCAAATGTCTCTAACCAAAACAGGGTAAATCAAAGGACAGGAATGATCTCACCTGGAATTCCTCTAAATGAACCATACATACAATATCGTGCCTGCATAAGAAAGAAACTTAACAAGCATAACACAGTAAGAGTACATGTTCTATGCAGTAATAACAAAAGCATGTTCTATGCAAGAGACAGAGAAATGCATATTCTATGCAATAATATTGAATGCATGCAATGACTAATTGTAGAAAATTCATGTTCAATGTGAGATTAAAAACATGCTCGCTGCAAAACACCAAATAAAGAAATGCACGTTCTATGTAATGACAAAAAGCATGTCTAATAAAACCGACGCTGTCGCAACCTCCGATTTATCTCTCAGAGGAGTTACAATATATTTCAAAAGGATACACCTCATTCATGTTGACTAGGGATGAGTCATGCACCGAAGACATGGTTTGAAACTTCCGCAGAGACACCTTGAGCTGAAAAGTGAACTTTTCTTGCACTTTCTTGAGAACTAAGGACACAAAATAGTAGAAAAACACATAGGGAGAACACTGGAAGCTTGTTGGCCACCCTGGAGAAGTGTCGGCCACCTGTCGGCCACAAGTGGATGTTGTCGGCCACCAATGGCAATTTGGGGCCATTGTGGTCTTTTCCCCTCAGGCATTTAAGTAAACACACCCAAACTTCATTTCCTTACATCTCTCTAGCCGAAATCGACTCCTTTTCCACTCTGGACACTTTCCCCCCCTAGATCCGTGCTTTATACGCATTTTCCAACGCCCCACGCAAAGTTGATTCGCTAAAACGTCTTGATTTCCTTCATTTTGAACCGATTGTAATTTTTTTTCGGTGCTTTATTCTTCATTTCCACCACTTGAGGCTTGTTCCCCTCGAGTTGCCCTTGGGTTCTATGCCTTTTCCCAGGCTTTAACTTTTTCTGCCATTTTCTCTCTCCGAGGGTTGACTTTTGTTGACTTTTGGCATTTTCCACCCATTTTGCTCATTCTCAACCACTTTCTCACCTCCTTTCTAGATGGCAAACTGCATTCCCTATGACGGAGGTTCTCCAGGGATGAAGGGAGATCCCGAGCACATACCATTGCCACCTAGGGTTCGACCCTTCGACCCGGAGATGTACCACCCCAAGGTGCATGTGTTACCACTCGATATAGTCCGTCATTTCAGCAGATTTGCACGAGGCGCGCCAGAGGATCTCTTGCTGTGAGAGCCAGAGTCTCATTTATTCTATAGTGCCTCTGAGGTATGCATTGTCTTCTTCATTTTCTGCAATGCACTTTGCATTTCCTACATAGCTCACACTGTCTTTCATCTATTCATCCCAAACACATTCATGCACTGTATTTATTACACTACCTTTCATCTACTCATTCTGATTACATGGGGACTCTCGTTTTACCTGAGGATATGGGACCACATCTGCAAGAGAGTGGTATATGGACCTTCTCGTTGGTGTCCGCCAGATCGTCGACAAGGCCGGGTTTGGCCTATTCTGCATGGGGTTGTCGCGTCTTATAACGAGCAGGTCCCTACTTGGCGCGCTAGTAGAGAGGTGGTGGGACACCACCAACTCCTTCCATGTCTCTATCGCGGGAGACATGACGATGACTCCATATGATTTTGTTATGCTCACTGGCATCGAGGTAGAAGGTTAGCCGATCCCATATGATACAGACATGGGCGAGTGGGAGGTCGCCTGGATCTATCTACTGGGGGCATGCCCACCTCTCTTTCGATTGGGGACAGTTCAGTATAGCTAGTTTGCAGATCACTTCACAGGGACAGCCCCAGAGACCTTGGAGGAGATTGAGCAGTATGCTCGAGGCTTTCTAATGTTCCTCTTTGGCACCACCTTGTTCGCCGACAGGGCGAACACTGTTGGGCTATATCTCTTGAGTGCCTTGGTGGACTTGTCCTAGGCCTGGCATTATGACTGGGGTGGCACTGGCCTCGCTACCTTGTACTGCTACATGAGCTCGACATCCTATAGGAGCGAGAACAGGGTTGGCGGCTACTGGAGAGCCTGGGAGGTATGCTTTACTTTTCTGCTTTACACTTCCTGCTTTGCACTTTATGTACACTGCACACACGTGCATCGTACATATATAGTCTGATCTCTACTTTGCATTTGTATTCTCTGTACGCTGTACTATACATTTTGCTTTCTGCATTTCCCCTGTATTTTGTATTCTCTGCATTCTGTATTTTCTGAACATTGCACACATATTTTGCTTTCTGCATTGCCTGTGCTCATTTATTGTATACTCACTGTTGCCCTTTTGCTTCCGCAGCTATGGGTGTATGCATATTTTTCGACACTTGCCCCAGAGCCGGAGGTTGAGATGCCTCCTGGTGTGCCATACTCTCACCGGTATGACGGGAGATGCTAGCGGAGGACTCGAGAGACTTTTTCATTCTTCTGTCAATATTTTGACACAGTGAAGGGAACTGAGGTAACTAAAACTCACAGTTCTTTCTACAATGGCAACTAACAATCTGTGCATTTGCTGTCTGCAGATCTCGTGGCAGCCTCGGGCGACGATGCAGAGGGTGTCAGATATCAGTTTGCCGGCGTTTGGGGTGCTTCTCATTACCGGCTTGTGCTTGAGGGACCGGTAGGTTGAGCCTGGTTCCTGGGCGAACGCTTCCTGCACCAGACTTTGGGTTTGCCACTGCAGACGGTTCCTATGCCACCTCCCCTATCCATGCAGGCCATAAAGAGTCTCTCCTTCTAAGAGGTGATCGATTTTACACGAGGCGTGGAGGCTGACTACTTTCTGGAAGAGGGGGACTATGCGACATACATCCAGACGCATCTCATGCCTCCATTGATAGGTATTCATACTTGTGGAGGGAGAGCAGCAGATGTCCTTTCGACGAGTAGAGCTAGAGTGCTGAGGGATCGGGCTAGAGGGGTGCCCCCCACTAAGCAGAGCTTTGGTTGGCCAGAGCTTCCAACGGAGCTGACAGGTTGACGGTACACCAGAGAGGCTTATAGGATTCCGATTGAGCCTCCAGTGACTGGTCACAGATATGTGAGGACGCCTGATTCACCTCCGGTATGTACTGCTGTTTTCATTTTTTCCATTCTTGCTTCGATACCTAGATATTCGTTCATTCAGGACACTGATCATTCCAAATTGCATTTGCAGGCTCCCGTAGGGTACATCGAGAGATTGCTTGAGATGTTGGCCTCATTTGAGGGCATGATCTTGAGAAGAGAGCCACTACTCGGCTTCTACGGCATCCAGGTGATTTCTTCAATTTTCTTGCATTTTGGTCATCATATTTCTGCTGACATACTGAAACTGACACTTCAACTGAACACTTCCCCACACTGTACTGATACACTGCATGTATAGATCACATCTGACACATTGCATTCACACACCGTATCTGACTTCTGCATGTACTTATTTCGCACACTATACTTGCATTTGGTACACATACTAAGCCTGACACCAACTACCTTTTCAGGTCCCACCTCTACTGACAGCACCGGCGGCAGCAGCAGTAGGACCATCAGCACCCCCTCTAGCAGCAGGGAGAGAGAGATAGGCTCCAGCACGCGGTCGAGGGAGACGTCATGAGCCTATCATGCGCGATGATGATGAGACCAACGAGACCGAGGAGGCTATAGGTCAGCATGCCAAGTCATCTGAGAGCGAAGACGATGATGCTGGCTCAGATTCCGCTAGTGAAGATGAGGCTGAACCAGGCTCTGATGTAGAGGGTGACGACGACTCCGATTCCGATTCTGATTCAGTATCAAGTTCAAATATCAGTGCAGATGGAGACAACTCTGCAAAGTCCACTCCGCCGAGGAAGAGGACGAAGAGGGCCTCTAGAGCTTGATCTAGCTGGCGCCAATTCATATGTTTTTACTTAGTTTCTTTTTGCTAGTAATGTTTGCACATTGTACAGCTTTAGATAGTTTTATTTTCTTAAAAACTTGTACTCTTTTGTAAAAAGAAACCATGATCAGAATGACAACAATTTTTTAATGAAAAAGTGTTGTATTTTGCATTCTGAGCACCGCATTGCACCACATAGCATAAAAACAAGATTGATGGACATTGAACTTTGTACATTGTACTGGCAATTTCTTGATCAGGTAATGAACCGACCAACACATAACAAACAGGTTAAAACAACTCGACAAACAATGCAACAACTCGATAAACAAAACAAATACAACCCGATAAGTAACACAACAACTCGATAAACAAAGTGAAACAACTCGATAAAGAAACTGAAACAATTTACAAGCAACTCAACAAAACTACTAAAACAAGACAGCATAATGCATTAAGAGCAGAACAAAACACAGGTTCTCAGCACTGTCAACACACAGGAAGACCAAAGGAATTTTACCAGCCATAAATAGAGGCTGCCGGCCACCAGTAGTGGCCGGTTAGCTACAAAAGATGGCTTGTCAGCCATCACCACTGGCCGATCGGCCATTAGTGTAGGGGGCCTCCAGATTGTTGCCACCTGTCTTCCACTCAGTGCCTTATCTTCTACAAAAGTTTGGGACTTCGCAGTTTCTTCATTCCAGCTCTGTTTTTTTTCCACAAATGGAGCCATTCTTCACTGAAAAACTCTCAACTTGGATTGCAACTTTAAATGGCTCAGAAAAAGTGAATTTTCGGGGTTTCGGGATAAATGCACTATTCCCACTAAGTCGTACCCCACTGTGTTTTCCGTTCCTCTATGCCGCGGCTAGATGTTAGAACCCGGTTATGCATGTTTTCAGCTTTTTGGGGGGGGGGGGGCAAGAGATATGCCCTACAATTGAAGAATTTCAAGTTCTGATGGAATCCCGACGTGACGAAGAAATCTTACCCCGATTTCGTTTTGGTCACATCCAAGCTTTAGGAAGGATGTGTGGGCTTACTTTGCACGAGGCTCGATCATTAGTTCACAACGGAGAGCCAGACATTCCTAGTTTGATTCATCGATTTTCTAACGCCGGCAACCGCGGCGACCGTCTCTGGTAGAGTTTTTGGCAGCATGCCCTTTGTTTGTGTATGCTGGCTTATTTCCTGCTTGCCCCTGGTTTCGGAAGGTCTAGCATTTGCTTGATCGAAGTGGCCCAAGGCTTGAAAGAGGGCAAGAGCTGTATTGGCCAAGACTTTGATGGGCTTGGATGCCTTCCATCGGTGAGAAACGACTAAATTCGCAGGAAGTCCACTACTTTTGCAGGTAAGGTTTCCCACCCTATCTCACATGTGTTTCTCATATCACTTAACACTCATGCTCTGTTTTTCTCTCAAAACCCTTTCTCACTTTTTCTCTCTACATACACCTCTCTATTCTTTAATCTCTCTTATTTTTCATCCCTTCCCAGATATGGCTCATGGATAGGTTGAAGGTTGTGGACTCTTGCCCAGCATATTCAGCACGAGGCTATTTCTTTCACCAATGGCTAGTCAATTTCCCAAATGAAGGGTGGTGGTGCCATTGGATGTGCAACAGGTCTGCTGCTGACATTGCTTGGCGTTGCCCTTGGCTTGATCTGCCCGAGATGAGCTACAACATGTCTCGACAACCTGGCATTCAGTTGATTGGCTTGACACACTGTGTCTTCTATTTCCCATTCAGGCTCAGGCATCAGTTTGGACATGACTAGACTTGCCCAGAAGAGGGGGTAGAGTATCCGGTTTCATTTCCAATCTGAGGTTCACAATTGGCTCGATACCCTAATGCATGGTGGACAAGAGAACTTTTGGCTCCTGCTCCCAATTTCAGTTGCACTCATTCTGGCGAATGCGAAGCTTGGCTCAAGGATGAGGCGCAAATCGGGCCTACTTTAGCATTTGAAGCTTCCACAAGCTCTGGGAGAGGACGCAGGAACACCTAACTCATCCATGCCCCAAGTTTATTGCTTTGATCTGTACTTTCAAGTTTTCATTTGAATGTAATAAAAAACAACTTTGATGTGTATCGTGAGTTAGGGAACTCTGTATTGAAATCAATGAAATTGAAGTTGTGGGCACTGAAAATTTTCCTTTTGGGTCCAAAAATGGTCTAAGTTGTAAAAACATTAATTTGAACAAAATCAACTTTTATTAAAACCCTTCAAAACCATTTTCAATAAGGATCACAACTTGACACACATGGAATCTACCCTCGAGATGTATAACCCTGAATCCAGCAAATGGAAAGTTGCCCCTTATTTGAATAGCACTGCACTGTATTGTAACCAGCTCTCATAGTGAAGACCATAACCGGACTTTTGGATGTAGAAAAGACAAAGATGACCAGAACAATCTCATGGATAGGGAAATTGTGTTTGAAGTGTTTAGGGCTAGACTTCAGAATGAAGTTGCCTACGTATCCCGAAGATGGGAATCAAGCCTTACATAGTTCGGTTCAGGTTCACTCAGGTATTAACGCTCTCCTTTTGCGCTCTAACTTTTGCCAAGGCCGCCCTTTCTGGGTTTTCAATCTTGCGAGCTCAGTTTTTCTTATTTCAATTTTTTCGTGCTCTAACTTTTGCCTAGGTCGCCTTTCCAGGTTTCTAGCCTAGCGAGCCAGTCAAGGTTAGTATTTCTTTAACTTGTCCATGTTGATTGGTTGGGAGAATTCGAGGCCATCTAGGTCCATAAGAATTACAGCTCCACCCGACCAGATTGATTCGATGATGTAAGGACCAGTCCAATTAGGTCTGAACTTGCCCCTAGGGACATGGATAGGAGCTCGGTTATATTTGAGCACCAGATCCCCTCCTTTCAGATTCATGGACTTAACTTTCTTGTTGAAAGTCCTGGCGATTCTGCGTTGATATCTTTGGACATGGTACAGTGCTTTCAGCCTCCTGTCGTTGAACAACATTAGTTCCTCGAACATGTTTTATTGCCAATCCGCTTCTGTTATCTAGCACTCAGCCATAACTCACAGCGACGGAACCTCAACTTCAATCGGCAGAATAGCTTCCATTCCATAAACCAGAGAATACAGAGTTGTCCTAGTAGATGTCTGAATTGATATTCTATAGCCCAGAGAGCAAATGGAAATTTTTCTGGCCAGTTCCTGTAGGTTTCCACCATCTTCTATAGAATGTGCTTGATGTTCTTGTTGGCGGCCTCAACAACTCCGTTGGTTTGCAGTCGATATGTGGATGACTTATGAAAAGCCACGTTGTACTTTTCCAACAAGTCGATCACTTTTCTCTTGAAATGGGAACCATTGTCTAAAATGATCTCATTCAGGATCCCATAACAACGAATAATGTTATTCCTGATGAACTTGGCTACATGCGACGCCTTCAGCACTGCATACGATTGGGCCTCGACCCACTTTGTAAAATGGTCTATTGCCACCAGGATATACTCATACCCATTTGACCCTTTTGGCGTAACTGCCCCAATAACATCAATCCCCCAGACTGAAAAAGGCCATGGTGAAGTCATGTTATACAGCTTTGACGACGGGATATTCATGCGATTTGCATGGATTTGGCATTTGTGGGATCACCGAACAAAACCAATACAATCCTCCTCTATGGTTGACCAATAATAACCCTTCCTGAGAATCTTCCGGGCTAGCATTACTCCGCTCATGTACGATCTGCACTCCCTCCCATGGATGGCCTCCATTAGATGCTTCGACTCTTCTGCATCAACACACAGCTTGTGCATTCCCAGATGGCCTCGTTTGTACAACTTACCCCCATAGATGATAAACTGAGCAGCCATTCACCATACTGCCCATTTATCTTTGGCATTTTTCCCTAGTGGATAAGCCTTCTTTTTCTAAGAAGTTCCATATACCATGATACTAGGGGTTTTGATTTTGTACTTCATCTATTGCGGCAATCAACTCATAGGCTGGTGCGTAACTCTGTTCAATAATGATCGGACACATCCGGACTCCCAAAGGAATTTTTATCATAGAAGATAGAGTTGATAAGGCGTCAGCGAACCTCTTGTTCTCTCTTAACAGATGCGTGAAGGTTAGCTTCTCAAACCTAGGAATCAGAACATCTAGGGTTTGGTGATAGATTTTCATCATTTCTTCCTTAACCTTCCAGTCTCCGTTTGCTTGAGACATAACCAAGTTCGAGTCCCCAATGACGTCCAACCGTTTGCCCCTAGTTCTAGGGCAGTTTCCAATCCAGCGATACACGCCTCATATTTTGCCTCGTTGTTGGATACTTTAAACCGGAGTTTGAAGGCTAAAGGTATATGGGAGTTATCGGGTGCTATCAGCAATACCACTATCCCATAACTGTACTGATTAGACGCTTCGTCAAAATACATTGTCCAAATCTCTTCCTTAACCTGCAGAATAGCCTCGTCTAGGGACAAATACTCTACTGCTTCGCCTCCCTCCACTGGGTGATCTGCCAGGAACTCAGCTACCCCTCTCCCCTTGACAGACTTGCGCGTCACATATTTCAAATCAAATTCGGAGAGAAGAAGCAACCAACGGGCTAGCTTACTCATAAGCGTCAGTTTCTCAAAGAGATATTTGATGGGATCTAATCTTGAAACCAGAATTATGGAGTGAGCAAACAGGTAGTGCCTCAACTTCCTGGTGGCCCATAACAAAGCTAAGCAAGCCTTCTCTAGCGGGGTGTAACGGGTCTCGTATTCCAGCATCTTCTTGCTCAGGTAATAGATGACTTTCTCCACTTTGTCTTCAGATTCCTGGGCAAGCATGCAGCACATAGTCGTGTTGGTTATTGACAGATACAAAATCAACGGCTTCCCCGGCTCTGGTGGCGACAACACGGGCAGGTTTTGAAGATACCGCTTGATCTGCTAAAAAGCATACTGACATCGGTCATCCCATTGGAATTTCTTTCCTTTCTTCAGGAGACCAAATAATGGTTCACAAGTTAAGGTTAATCTCGCAATAAACCATCTTATGAATTGCACTTTGCCCAGAAAGCCTGGCACCTCCTTTTCAGTCCTTGGTGGTGGCATTTCTAGTATGGCCTGATTTTGGAAGGATCAACCTCGATGCCCCTCTGCATAATCAAGAACCCCAGCATTTTCCCTGCTGTGAACCCAAAAGTGCATTTCTATGAATTCAACCTCAACCGATATTCTTTGATCCATTGGAAAAATTTCTTCAAGGTGGTGTAGTGGCCCTCTCTTTCCTTGGACTTGACAATCATGTCGTCTACATACACCTCAACCTCTTTGTGGATCATATCATGCAAAATAGTGGTTGCAGCTCGTTGATAAGTAGCCCTAGCATTTTTTAAATCGAACGGCATCACCCTGTAGCAGTAGGTTTCCCACGGCGTGGTGAAGGCAGTCTTCTCCCTATCCTCGGGTGCCATTAAGATCTAGTTATACCCAGAAAACCCATCCATGAAGGAGAGCAACGCATGGCTTGTGGTGAATTCCACTAATTCATCGATGTGTGGAAGAGGAAAGTCGTCCTTCGGACTGGCTTTGTTCAGATCTCTGAAAGCCACACACGCCCGAATTCTGCCATCTTTCTTCAGCACCGGAACAATGTTGGCTAACCAAGTAGGATACTCAGATAGTAGCAAAAATCCTGCACCTATCTGCTTGGTGACCTCTTTCTTGATCTTCAAAGCCCAACCGGGCGTATTCTCCAAAGCATCTACTTGACGGGTTGGGCCTCGGGGTTAAGAGTGATCCAATGCTGTACAATCTTAGGGTCAATTCCAGGCATGTCTTCGTAGGACCACGCAAAAACATCTTTGAAATCTTTTAATAAAGCGACTAAGTGCTTGAGTTCCTCCAAAGACAACGTGAACCTGATCTGAACCAGACATGGATCCTTCTCAGTACCCACATTAATTGCAACAATTTCATCAACAAGGGGTTTTACAAACCTCTCATCCTTTCGATCAATCAAATGTTTCAAAACTAGAGGAATTCATTCTTCATCGTTTTTATCAAAATTTTGAAAGTCATGATTAATGCAATATACAAGTGGCACAGAGAAGTACTCAGAAACAATAGTGGTATCATTCTCATTCAAAGCTTCCAGCTCATCCAACTCCTCGGTTATAACCAACTCAAAAGAAAAAGAAAAAGACGACATGGACAAAACAACAACATCTGGGTTATCAACCCCAGGAATACCGGACTTCGACTTTGAAGAACTGGAATCTGATTCCGACTCCATAGACTCTGTGGAATCAGACTTCGGCTCACTACTTGATTCAGAACTGCTGGAAAGAAAACCCTTCTCTAGCTGCCAAACGAGAGAAGGTGTGATAGATGCATCTAGAATACCATCGGAAGGGTCCACACTTGATTGATCTTCGATCATGGAAATGGTGAAGTCACCCCTTGGGATCTTTGGTTTGATCTGAGGATCTGAAAGGAGACAAGCCAGCGCTGCTCCTATCTCAAGTTCATTGCCATTAGACTCATCCTCTATACTCTGTTCTGCCTCAGCAGGCAAGTCAATCTATTCCTCTGTGGCTTCATTCTCTTGCAGCTGTAGGTCAAAGAAAATCTCAAAGCCGGGAAAATGCCGCTTCTCAGAGTTCAACCATGGCTCGGGAAAGCTGCAAAATGGGAAGTCCTCCCCCTCCCAGGCAAAGGGGTTGTTCAGAGTTCCCTGAATTGGTCTATGTACAAGCTCATAGTGCTTCCCATTTTGCTTAGCTTTGGCTCTTCCTGCCATTTCCTTCCCTTTCCGAACCTAGTCCTCTTTGGTGGGCATGTAGCCCAAGCCAAAGGCATGAGGGTTATGTGGCACTTTGGCTAGTGCAGTAACGCCCTTCCGGCCGATCTTTCCTAATCCCATCCCGGGTATATGTTGTAGCTTGTTCACGAGGTAGACTGATTGAGCACTGACGTACAACCCCTCATCAATAGGCAAGATATCTTGCACCACTCAGGCCTCAGCCAAGGTAAATCCAGATTGGAAAACATCTTCATCGCCGTGTACAATTTCAAGTACTAGTGTGGTGACCGCAGGCAGATGATGGATAGATGAATTTCCAAACACAATGGCTACCCCCTTTCCAAGAGGGTACTTCAGCATCTAATAGAGAGTGGAAGAGACAGCTTTTACTTGGTGCAGCTACGGCCGTCCAAGGAGTAAATTAAAAGTGGCCGGAACATCCAGGACATGAAACTCAATATCCTCTTGCACTGGGCCCACTTGTGTTCTGATTTAAACTGTCCCTATCACCTCTCGACTTGTGTTGTCGAAAGCCCAGATCACCTGGGTCGTTGGTACAAAACCCGCTGGCTTCAAGCCAATGGCATAGGCCGTGTGCGATGGACAAACATTGATTGCATACCCAGTATCAACCAATACTATGGGCACCCACTTCTCTCTGCATTCAACTTAGATGTATAGCGGTTTGTTATGCTCAGAGCCCTCAGGTGGCAATTCCTTATCAGAAAAGGTCAAAGTAGGTGAAACACCTCCCGGGAAGACAAGTCCCACTAGTTGTTCGGGAGTTGTATCAATAGACAGCTTGACCTTATCCATTGCAGACAATACAGGCTGCTGGTGCACGCGCGAAGCCATGAGGAATCCCCAGATAGATATGTCTGCTTGGATATTTTTCAATTGCTTCAGTATAGCCTCCTTCTCTAACAGTTTGTCATTCTGTTTTTCAGCCTCTTTGTCCTTTCCAGATGCTTCTGGTTGGTACAGGTGTGGGGGCTTGAAGTACCGCCCGCTCCTAGTCATATGATCCACTTCCTCAGAATACCAAGTATCATCTAGCAGATTCTGTCCTCAATCTTCATCGGTGTGGGCAAGATGCAGGTCATCATCTTCCCACCATATTCCTTCGGCAACTGATAGGCAATTGTCTGGTTCCATTGTAAGTATTGCTACATCCACATCACAGTCATTCCCCACAGGGCCTTTGGCTTTTCCAACTTTTTGACTATTCTCGGCTCTTTCTTGTTCAAATTGCTTCAGTGCGGCCTCTTGCTCTGTATCAGCTGTACTAACACTACTCAATTCTTGAGAAAAATTCTTAGTACCGGTGCTCTTCGGTAACTCTCCCTTGTCCACGGCCGTTCCGACTCTTGTTGCAGTTCCTGCTTCTGGCTGTTCCCGCTTTGGTTGAAATTCCTCATCCACATCAGGCTCGTCACTGAGCCATCCTGAATTATCTACTTATCCATTCAGATCAAGCCAGTTGATTTGCACATCTCCCAAATCGTACTCATCGAAGAACTATAGATTGTTGATGTCTTCCTCGAGGTCGGCTAAGTCATCTAATCCCTAGCTTGGTCCATTCCTCCGGAGTACATTGACCTCCATCCCTGTTGGTAACTCCACCTCTGGCTTGGCTTGTTTGGTTGGCACAATGTAACAACACAGGTTGTATTCCTCCTCAGATGAGTCCACGGAGCCCTCATGTGCTGAACTAACATTCCCATATTCCACTAAGGCTATCCTATCCTTATCTACCACGGTTACCACCTCAGGCTTGGGTTGGGATGTGGACGCGTTCATCATGCACAAATTCGTGCTTTCTGGGATAAACAACGCCGACTTAGGTAGGTGGGAGGGGGTGATGTATATATTGGGGTCGTAAGGGATGGCTAGTGTCTGGATAAGGTTTATTTGTCGGGGTGGAGGGGTTTGGTTATGTGGTAGGAGAGGATTTATAGTGACATTGGGCTTTTCGGGAGGCACTATCACTTTGTTGTCAATGAGATCCTGAATCTCATGACGAAGTCTAAAGCACTGGTCGATATCATAACCATGCTGTTGATGAAAAGTGCAGTACTTAGCCGAGTTGTGTTTAGAAGGGAATGGATCGGCCAACGAGCATTGTTCTAACAACTTTAGATGCCCTTTTCTGATCAGGACCCTCAAGGCTGCAGATAAGGACATGTAGAATGGGGTGAAAACCCTCTGGCCTCGGGCCTGATGGCTGGAAGTTTGGGGGCTTGTATTGGCCATGCTGGCAAAGGGGTTGGTAGTTTTGGTGTGGTGGTGACTATGTCCACATCTGAAGGTCTTGCAGCCGCATTGGAACTGCGTGTGAAAGCCCTCTTAGGCTGCTCTTTCTCGTGGTCTATCAGACCCTGCTTCATTGCATTCTCTATCTGCACCCATATTTCATGGAGGTCAGCAAAGGTAGATAGAGGTAAGATTATCATCTTCTGTAGCAGTCTCGGTTGCAGGTTACGGACCACCATTTGGATCTGGTCCTTTTCAACTGGTAGGATGGTCATCATGGAGGCCTTAGCCCTCCACTGGGTTACAAAATCGGAGAATCCCTCTTTCGACTCTTGGCGGGTTGCTTCGAGATCACGCGTTATGACCTCAATCTGTGTGTTGTAGGAGTATTGAGCAATAAAGGCCTCAGCCATCTCTTTCCAATTCCTCTTTACAGAGTCTTCAAGTTTAGCATACCAAATGGTCGCGATACTCGATAGGGTTCGGCCGAAGAGGGATAACTTCTGCAGTCTAGAGAGGCTCATCGGCCGTATAATGTCTGAGAATAGCTGCAAGTGGACCATGGAATCACCTGAGCCATCAAAGCGGTCTATATGCGGCATTTTAAACCTATCTGGCAATGACACCACCGTATCAGTATAGCCGTCCTGAATATCCGAGATCGAATTCACACATTGAGCTCGTTTAAAAAGCTTCTTAAGCTTGCTCACTTTTAGCACAGTAGGGTCGACCTCAAACTCAAATGGCGCCTCTGTTGGGTAAATCGGTGCTTTGGAAGTCTGAGGTGGAACTGGCTCTGCTAGAATGTCTGCATTTTCCTAGACATTAGTTGTAATCCCAGGTATTGGAACCCTGATCGGGGGTGGATGCGAAGCAGAAGCTGCTGCTTGTTGTGGTTGTTGTTACTGCTGAAGCCTAGCGATCAACTTGGTCTGCTGGGCTGCAATCTCCGCTTGGCGGGCGGTGACCTTGGCTTGGCGGGCAGCATCTAGCTGCATAGCCTCAATGGTTTGTTAGAGTTGGCGGAGCATTTCTTCCCTGTTGACTAAGGGGTGCTGATCTATCGGAACGGGTGTGTACTCTCTTTCTGAAGTGGAAGCAGAAAACTGGACTTCGCCGAATGAAGGTAACAGCTGAACCGGTGAGTTATGCCTGACTCTCCTTTTTCTTGTAATCGGGGCTAGCGATGCAAACACTGATTATCCTCTTACAAGATCCCCAGATCGGTAAAGTCGCCTTACTCGAGTTCAGAGTGCTTGGGGGGTAACTACCTCGTCTAAAGCAATGGTGAAAAACTACCTTGCAAAAAGAAAATAAAGCAAAGAAAAAAAACAAAAATCAGAAACTGCACAACACCTCGGCTCAGACAGAAACAACACAAAGTTGCAACCTTAAGCTGGATAACTGTACTCAAACACTGATTTTTGCCCCAAATTTCTGCCTCAAAATTGATACCCTAAAATGGATACCCAGACTTGCAATTGATATATACATTCCTGCAGAGTTTCACTTTAAAAGCACATATCAAGCAAGTGAGAGCCAAAACACCCCTATGATGGGGTAGGGTTACCCTGTCCTAAGTTCATCAGGAACTAGGGATTCAATAGGCAAACAAGCGGTTTCCTATATTCCTTCACTCGGGTGAGCAACCTGTCCTAGTTTGGAATAGTCTCTATGGCTTATGATATGCGACTAGGTCAATTGGTCAAAAAGGGTACCTCAGGAAGACTACCTAATATACCTCTCACACCTAACACTGAGAAGAGAAAGGAGGATCAACCGGTATAGTGGTAGTCTAGATCCAAGGGTTGTGTTCTCATCGTGGCATAGCCCACAACCGGTCAGCCTTTTGGCGTGCTTTTCCAAGCAAGCCTCTGGCAAACCGTTCAGGAATAACAAATGGCAAACACTGTGACTTAGGCTCACCGACGCATATGAAAATGTAAAGAAACACATAAAAGTAGAAAAAAAGTCCTATCATGAGTTCGAGTCAAGTTCTCTAAGTCCCCAGCAGAGTCGCCAAAAACTGTGGACTCGCCTTTTTCCGCACTTCGGCCTTTCGGAAAGGGTTTGAAAAGAAGGCCTCATAGTTCAGACTCCCGTGGTTCTGAATCTAGTCTCACAGGTGTAATGTGAAACTGATAATCACCAAAGAGTCCAATCTGGCAAATCATTTTGGAAAATTGATTTTAAATCAAATAATGCCAAGATTGGATTGCCTTGCCAGATTACAGAGTCGCCATCTAAATATTTTGTTTTGGGAAAATTTAGGAAACCCTGACTTGTGCCAAAGGCCACGTGTCCGCCATCACCAAAGTTGCCTCGGCTCGGGTACTTGGGTACAAGGGGGGAAGGTCTTCAAATGAGCAACCCACTCGCTTGATCAAAGATCGGCCTCTACTAATCATGATATACATTTTTATAAACATTATGTGTTCTTATTGATTATTAAACTAGCTTTACTATGTGACGTACACAAGCAAGTATAAACTAGTCGCAAGACTTGGAACAATTCAATTCACTTTTGTTTGCAAAAATGGTTTGAATTTGCCACCCTCAAGTGGGCTTAAAGATGCGAATTTTCCACCAATCATAGTGGGCTTAAAATAGGATTTGCCACAACAAAGTGGGCTTAAAACTTACATTTGTTGAATCGATCCAATTCAAACAATAAGCCTTCATCCACAGGGCAATATGTCACATAGCCTCATGGCAAGCATGCAAATCATGGCAATATGGCAATCACACTCATGCAACCTTCTGCATTGATGGCTGGTCGGCTACTACTGGTGGCCGGTCGACTACCCCTGTCCTGAACTTCTCTTTTTGCTGTAACAGAGAGCATACAGAGGCAAATCAATGTATTCTCAAGGAGTGTATGTACTGCTACCCTCCTTATCATCACACAAGCTCAACGGAGTGTAGCTCTTGGCTCTCAAACCATCAACTAAGCATTTTCCATGCATGATGGTTAAGGAACCAAGCTTGTACAAGCTTAATGAATGCACAAACAAGACTAAAACAACCACTACCTTATCATGCATGATCAAGGGTGACGACGACCAAGGAAAGTGGAACATTTCATCACTTTGAGTATAAAATGCTCCATTTTCCTCGTGTTCGAATTGACGTCCGATCCGAACACATGCAATGCAACATGAAAGATGCTTATCTTCCCTCTTTTACTTGTCATGTTTTGTTTACTCATTTTAGTTACCGATCCATTCTTTAACTGGTTAAGTCCAAAAGTGAGTGTCCTCTAATGGAATGTGGGCATAAACCACAAGGGTCTTGAGCATGAAAGAGACCTCATGCTGCTGATAATGAACCCCCGAGGGGATAAAACCATTAAGCATGAATGTCTCAATTTCACACTTAAGCCAACAAGGGGTTTAAAGTCACTTTCAAAATAAATGAAAGTGTGAAGCAAAGGAGTCTGTGACAGAGTTTATAATGCTGAAATTAAGTGCAAAATAGCACCACAACATGCAAGCAACTCAAGCAATTCATGTTTAAATGCCTAAAACACCAAACTAGTGAAGTCCTTTACACTACAACTATGCAAAAGACCACTCATACAACAGAAACAGCCCAAAACAGAGCCAAAGCAGCCCAAATAAGAGGTAAAAACATGCCGAAAATAGGCTAGGATAAGCTACAAAAAAGATGCTAACTTATGAGGCAGCTAGGCATGCAAGCAAGACAACAAGGAGGGGAGGCTAACCCCTCTAATTTTGGACTTCAAAAGAAGGTGTTTGTCACTGAAATAACTTTGACTTTCAGTGGTTAAGAGCCCCGAAAAGTTTGATTGCAAAAGTCTACACAATTAAGCAACAAGAAAGGTGGATCACCCCTTAACACAAAATAGCCTCAAACCATCATGTTAAGCCTAAGAATACGAAAGGATAGCAAAACAAGTAGTCAAATCAAGTACACTAAACAAGTGAACTACCTCTTGAAGCTCAAGCACAAAACAGCCCCAAATTCCAACTCAAACCTCCTTCAAGAGCTCAAATGAAACTCCAATGAACCTCAGCCCAAAGGTAAGAGTGTTTGGTTAAGGATTGATGTGCAAAAGTGTAGAGAAACTAGACTTTAAGGCACAAAATAAGAAGAGAGAGAGAGAGAATTCTAGAAAGAGAGAGAATTTTTGTTCTAAAATCCTAACCCCTCCAAATGGATTAGAGCACCCCCTATATATAGAAAATCAAGGTTTGAGTTGGAATTCATCTTACCATACACGTGTATGGAGATGTAGTTCCGTGAGCAACAACTGGCACAGCTGGCAAACAAATATCTGAAAAAGGAGACAAATGCCTGTCGGCTACCACCAGTGGCCGACAGGCACAACTTGTGGCCAAGAAGGTTTAGGGCTAGCCAACAGGCCACCCTCCTCTTCAGGCAAGAGGCAATAAGCTCCTGGTCCAAAAACATGCACAAAACAGATTGGTTTAGGGGCTTAAAGACAAGGTGTTTCGCCGAGGACTTCGGGCGCTCAAAACAAACACAAACAAAGATAATCATCGAGTGTACAAACGATGACGTCCAAGTCTTGAGGGCGGTCAAAAATGGGGTGTCTACACTTACTCTACACAAACTTAGTTTCTTTTCTTGTTAGTCTAGTCAATGGTGAGACTAACCTAGAGAAGTCCTTCACAAATCTACGGTAGTACCCGGCCAACCCCAAGAAACTACGGATCTCGAAAGCATTCTTAGGTGGTTCCCAACCTTGCACTGCTTCTATCTTGGATGAATCTATAGTCACCCCTTCCCCAGATACCACATGGCTTAAGAACTTAACTTCTCTCAGCGAGAATTCACACTTTCTAAACTTAGCATATAGTTTATGGGTTCTAAGTAACTCAAGTACTACCCACAAGTGTTCCTTGTGCTCCTCCTTAGAGGGTGTGTAAGTCAAGATGTCGTCTACAATGATGACTACGAAATGGTCTAGGAACTCACGGAAGATCCGGTTCATCAAATCCATAAACATAGTTGGTGCATTGGTTAGCCCAAAGGGCAGCACTAGAAATTCATAGTGGCTATACCGCATACGGAATGCCGTCTTTTGGATATCCTTTTCCCTTACTCTCAATTGGTGATAACCCGATCTTAGGTCTATCTTAGAAAAGCAACAAGGCTCTTTTAACTGATTAAACAAATCATCTATACGAGGCATTGGGTACTTGTTCTTAAAAGTTACACAGTTTAACTTCTGGTAGTCTATATAAAGTCGCAACGCACCATCTTTCTTTTTGAAAAAAAGAGCCGGTGCTCCCCAAGGTGAAGTGCTAGGGTGGATAAAACCCTTATCTAACAATTCTTGGAGTTGAATCTTCAACTCACTCAACTCGGCAGGTGCAAATCTATATAGTGCCATAGATATTGGTGTTGTGCCAGGCACTAAATAGAGAACTCGATCTCTCGGTGAGGTGGTAAACTGGTAAGATCCTCCCAAAAAACATCCGGGTATTCACAAACTACCCTTGGCAACTCAACTCGGACTTCATCACACTCAGTGCTCAAGTTGGCAAGAAGACAACGAAGCTCACTCTGCCCATGAAAATCATACACCGGTGATAAGACTCTATCCACCTGGTTCCCCAAGAAATAAAAGCAATCACCGCTCAAGGTACATACAGTAACCCTTTGACGGTAGCAATCTATAACAGCCCGATAGGATGACAACCAATCCATACCCAATATAACATCAAAACTAGACATATCAATCAACACAAATGCAAAAAGAAGTCAGTGACCGGCAACCTCTATGTCACAACCTCAACACCCCTACTTCAAAACAACCTCATCACTAATAGGTGATTCTACACAAATAGCAGATGCTAATTGAGCCAACTCTAACCCCAAAACTGATGCAAATGCAGACGAAATAAATGACTGGGATGCACCCGTATCAATCAACACATTAGCAACTGAATTATAAAACAAGAAGGTACCTCTCACTACTGAAGGCGCTAGTACAAGACCTGGTGTGGTAACAACATACACACGCCTTGTAGGTCTCTGCTTAACCTGCTCACCTCTTGGAGCATAAGCCTGATGCATTGACTGAGTCGAAGAGGCTCCTTGATTGGTCCTGGAGGCCTGTGCTGGTTGTGCAGGCTAGTGGCTCTGTGTTTGCCTCGAACCAGACACATCGGGTGTGCCACTTAACTGAGGGAAAAATCTCTTCATGTGCCTTACCTACCTACATTGATAATAAGTGAGCGACTGCCCTCTTCCCTAACTCTGGCTCTGAGGACAATCTAAAGGTGATGCAGACTGTTGCCCTCCTCCTTTAAGTGGACATGCTAGAGACTTGTGGCCCAACTGGCCACACTTGTAACAAGTGAAATCTCCCTGACCACCTCTACCAGAACCTGAACTCGACACTGGAAAAGTAGACCTTGACTGAGCTCCCTGGGACTATTGTGGGGTAGGACCCCTCTACTTCTTACTATCCCCCTGAATATCCGGACTCCTCTTGGAGCCCCTCATCCTCTCATCCTCCATTTGCATTACGGTCTCTAGATGAGCCGTCGCCTCCACAAGGTGTCCGTAATCTCTAATCATCGACCCTGCCACTTTGAACATGAGCCCAGTCCTTAACCTCTTCTTGAACTCTAAACAATAGTACTCCTCAGTCGCCATGATTTTTGGTGTAAATCTTGATAAGCTGGTAAATGTGGCCTCAAACTTGGTCACCGGAGTGTTCAATTGCACAAGCTTGGAGAACTGGTCTCTCAACTTCTCCCCAATCGTAGGAGGTAGAAACTTGTCCTGGAAGGCGCTGACAAAAGCCTTCCAAGTCACGCTAATGCGCCCATGTGTATACTTCCACCATTGGCCTACATCTCTCTTCAACTGGAAAGATGCCAAGGTCACTCACAATTGGTTGTCCTCGATGCCAAGCATCTCGAATGTTTTCACTATTTTCTCTAGCCACTCATCTACCTTCCGTGGCTCCTTGGGATCACCCATAAACTCATCCGGATTTGATGGGAAAAACTCCCGCTTCAAGAAAGACGGCCTTACCTCAGCTACTTGGGCCTGGACTTGATTCTCAGCTCTGAGAATGTCCATAGACTCCCGCAATGCTCTGGCCATTTCGCAGGCTAAGGCACCCATGGCTTGCTGACCCACTGGTTCGGCAACATTGGCTTGACCAACCCCTTTTTGGGCCTCCTTGGCCTACCATGCCTACCACCCACACGTCCATGTATTGACATCCTATTGAAGGTAACATAATAGATTAACACATTTACAATTGTGTCGAAGCTAACTCACTCGCGTCCTAAAGCAGTGGACAATAGTAATTCACTCCACCTAAGCACATAGTCACTTAAACACATACGAATTTTCTTCCTAGATAATGACCGTCCCACGGTGTTGCCAGAGTTTTGGTTAGAAATAGCAGTGATCAAGTGCTCTTCTAACATGACTTCTAGAAACCCATAGACCCAATCAATATCTTAGGGATTAAATCCCATACCCATATAATCACATAAGCATGTTATCATGTAAGCACACCGTACAAACTAAAATTTCTATCAAGCGAGAAAAACCCATTGTAGTACTAACCACTTCCCACGTACCCAAAGTATTCAAACCCGATATGCTCTGATACTAAGTTGTAACGCCCCCATAATAATTACAATAATCCAACTCCAAACACCAATACAAAGTGATAGATACAAAAAGAAGCTTTCATTAATCAGAGTTAATATACAAAATGTGACACATGCAGTATACATTCATAAATCGTTCATCCTGAATCTACAGGATGTGTTATAAGACGTAATAAAGAATGAAAGCTATACAGATATTCATATGCCCCAAAGGCTTACAACTTTCCAAGACCGTGCTTGGTTACAATAAAATGAGTCATAAGCTCAATACAAATAAAGCCCTAGGCTCAAAAGTAAATACAAATTAAACAGTAATTGAGCGTTCAGCTCCATAGTTCTCCCAAGCTAAGTCCATGGCAGACGCATATCACCAGCACTTGAAAATGGTTTTTCCCAAGTAAGGTGAGCCAAAGCCCAGTAAAAACAATCTAGCACCGTATATGAATCTTAACAAATATATAAGTATGATATGTATATACAATGCCCATAATAAAATCATTTGTACTTTTACAAGATCATAGTATGCCAAGTTTCATATCTTAATCCATTTTATCTTAATTCATTTCACGACAATTCATTTCACCTCAATTTCATGAGTCAAGTCCATTGTTATCCAGACCACCCAACTGAGGCTACAACTCAGTGGTTCTCTAACCAATATAATCATTACACAAACACTCTAAATTTGCCATTTTACATAAATTTCGTCCGTGAGAATTGACACCCATGTTTATACGTACGATTTTCGGGACTTTCACCCTGGACACATAGGCCAACTTTATTCAATGGAGTACATCTCCTTTCTCCACCCAAATATCATATATATACAATGTATTAAAAACACAGTCATATTCAATGACAACCGATAAGGGACTAGTTTCAATTCACCTAATCCTCATGCAATTTCTACAACAATCATAGCTATCCTCCACCGATAGCCCAAAATAGATATACAATCCCCAAAATAGATAAACTACCCAAATTTCCATTGGCGAGAGATAACAAGCATCCAACTCCACCATCTATATGAACATCTAACTAATTTCACATTCCCATTACCAATTCCATTATTTATACAAAACAATTATTTGAAACATTTTAGGGCAAAACTCCATTCCCTTCCAAGTCCAATCCATGTGTCAAAATCAACAAATTTAACACAACACATCCTCATATCTACACCCACAACCACTTTCTATACTTTCATTTGAAAATCCCTCTTTTGATTTGAAACCAAAACCCTAGGTTTGTTTAAAATCCTCCATATCCCAACATTATTTACACAATCTACAAATCACTAAGTTAAAATTCATAGGAGAGTGTAGAAAGTCCCTACCTCAAAGTTAGAAGACGAGCAAAGCAAGGAGAAAACTTCAAAGACACCGAAATTGACTTTTGTTTGGATCAAAATGGAGCTCTTGAGATGCTCTACTTTTTTTCCAAAGACACTAGGGTAGAGAAACCAACGAATCTTGGTGAAAAGGAAGAGAGAAGGTGAGTTTAAAGAGAGAGGCTCTAGATCTAGGGTCTTGAGAGGAAAAGAGATGAAATAGTGATGTAGAAGGAGGCTGCTGCGAACTGATATACGCACAGTCTGCTTGAGTGCAAGAAGTGATGCTCGAGTGTCAGACACAATAAGTTGTTCCACTCAAGCACAAGAAATGACGCTCGAGTGTAGAATGCACACTTCCAGTAGTTTTGCAAATAACAGACCAACACTCAAGCACAAGAAAGGTTGCTCGACTTGAGCCTGCTCGAGCGCAGAAAGAACAACTCAAGCGTAGAATACACTCTCTCAGTAGTTTTGTAGACCTACAAAAGTACTGAGAGTTCACAAAAGCCTGTTCAAGCGCAAGAAGTGCCGCTTGAACAGAGGAGGAAAATTCTGGGCAACAAGAGTTTGGAAGCTAAGCAACCAACCTGTCCCAAATGTAACCACAACAATCCAAAAGCCAAATTTAAGGAGATATAAGGGAAGCAAGATGTGAACAACAATATGAAACCATGAAACCCGAGTTTGGGATACCATAAGGGTCGGGTGAAAATCGGAATCACTATAACAACCTCTCAAGAATAGTATTTCTTCAACTTGTCCATGTTAATCAATTGCGAGAACTTCAAACCATCGAAATCCATAAGGATAGTCGCTCTTCCTGACTAGATAGATTTGATGATGTAAGGACCACTCCAATTGGGTCTAAACCTGCTCCTAGGGTCATGGATGGGAGCTCGGTTGTCTTTGAGCACCATATCTCTTTCTTTGAGGTTTATGGATTTGACTTTTTTGTTGAAGGCCCTGGCAATTATGCGTTGATATCCCTGTATGTGATACCACGCCTTCAACTTTTTTTCGTCAAACAACATCATTTCTTCAAATTTGTTCTACTGCCAATCCACCTATGTTATCTGACACTCGGTCATGATTCTCAGTGATGGTACTTTAATCTTAATTGGCAAAACAGCTTCTATCCCGTATACCAGAGAGTAAGGAGCGGCCCCGTAGATGTTTGAATTGACATTCTGTAACCCAGAGTACAAAAGGCAGTTTATCCGGCCAGTCCTTTCGGGTCTCCATCATCTTTCTCAGGATGTTCTTGACATTCTTGTTCGCAGCTTCAATGGCTCCGCTGGTCTATGGCCTAAATGTTGATGGCTTGTGAAAAGCCACATTGTATTTCTCAAGTAAATCCACCACCTCTTTCTTGAAGTGCAGGCCATTATTTGATATGATCTCATTTGTCACCTTATACTTGCAGATGATGTTGTTCCTGATGAACTTGGCCAAATGTGACCCTTTCAACACAGAATACGACTGAGCTTCCACCCAATTAGTAAAATAGTTGATCGCCACCAAAATGAACTCATGTCCATTCGAGCCCTTTGGTGAGACTGCCCCAATGACGTAAATTCCCTAGACTGAGAAAGGCCATGGCGAAGTCATATTGTGGAGCTTTTACTGTGGGATGTTCATGCGATTGGCATGGATTTGGCATTTGTGGTATTGCCGAACAAAGTTGATACAATCCTCCTCCATGGTTGACCAATAATAGCCCTGCTTGAGGATCTTTCTAGCCAGCATCACACCATTCATGTGTCCTCCACACTCTCCTCTGTGGATGGCCTCCATAGGACGCTTTGATTCCTCCTCTTCGATGCAGAGTTTGTGCATTCCCAGATGCCCTCTCTTGTATAACTTATTTCCGCAGATGACGAACTGGGTAGCTAGACGCCGCATTTCCTGCCTTGGCATTTTCCCCTGGTGGATACGCATCCTTCTCCAAAAAATTCCAAATGTCGTAATACTAGGGGTTCTTGTCTTAAGCTTCGTCTATTGTGGCTATTGTCTCGTAAGCAGGCGCATACTTCTGTTCAATGATAATTGAACGCATCTTAACCCGAAGCGGTGTGTCTACTATAGAGGATAGAGTTGCCAGCGCATCAGCAAACTGGTTGTTCTCTTTTAACAGATGTGTGAATGTCAGTTTTTCAAACCTTGGATTTAGAATGTCCAGGGTCTGATGATAAACTTTCATTTTCTCTTCTTTGACCTTCAAATCTCTATTGGCTTGAGAAACAGCTAGGTTTGAGTCTCCGATGACGTCCAACCTTATTGCTCCTAGTTCTAGGGCAACTTCTAGTATAGCGATACATACCTCATACTCTGCTTTATTGTTGGATCCTCTGAACCGGAGTTTGAAAGCTAGGGGTATATAGGAATTGTCAGTTGATATAAGCAACATGCCTAACCTATAACTGTATTGATTCATCTCCTTCTACTTGTAGGATCTCCTCACCTGGGACTCGATACTCTATTGCATCATCTCCTTCCACTGGGTATGCTAGAAATTTCACTACTGCTCTTCTTTTGATTGACTTGCGAGTGACGTACTTGAGGTCAAACTCGAAGAGAAGAAGCAACCAACGAGCTAGGCTACCCGTAAGTGTTGATTTCTCAAAGAGATATTTGATGGGAGTTAATCTCAAAACCAGCATTACGAAATGAGCTAGTAGGTAGTGTCTCAACTTCCTAGTGACCCAAACCAAAGCTAAGCAGGCTTTCTCGAGAGAAGTGTAGCAGGTCCTGTAATCCAACATCTTCTTGCTTAAGTAGTAAATCGCCTTTTCCACTTTAGCTTCTGATTCTTGCCCTAGCATGCACCCCATGGTTGACTCTGTCACCAACAGATACATGATTAGTGGGTTTTCCAGTTCTGGTGGCAATAACACAGGCGGGTTCTAAAGGCACTGCTTAATTTGTTCAAAATCGAACTGACATCGATCGTCCCATCGGAACTTCTTCCTCTTTTCAAGAGACCAAACAGTGGTTCACAAGTCAAGGTTAATTTTGAGATAAACTGTCTTATGAATTACATTTTTCCAAGAAAGCCACACACCTCCTTTTCAGTCCTTGGTGGTGGCATTTCTAAGATGGCCTTGATCTTGGATGGAACTACTTTAATTCCCCTCTATGTGATCAGAAAACCCAACATTTTCCCTACAGTCACCCCAAAAGTGCATTTCTGTGGGTTCAACCTTGGTCTGTACTCCTTGATCAGTTCAAAGAATTTTTCCAGCGCAATGTAGTGGCCTTCTTGTTCTTTAGATTTTACTATCATATCATCCATATACACCTCAACTTCCTTATGGATCATGTCAAGCAGGATCGTGGTTGGAGCTCTCTGATATGTAACCCGGTCATTCTTCAACCCGAATGGCATAACCTTGTAGCAATAGATATCCCATGGCGTAGTGAATGCAGTCTTCTTTCTGTCTTCAAGAGCCATCAAAATATGGTTGTACCCTAAAAATCCATCCATGAATGATAACAAAGCATGGCCGACAGTAAAGTCTACCAATTCGTCGATCGGCGGTAGTGGAAAGTCATTCTTAGGAATAGCCTTATTTAGATCCTGAAAGTTGACAGAAATCTTGATTCTGGCGTCCTTCTTCAGAACCGGAACAATGTTGGCCAACCAAGTCAGATATTCAAATACCATCAAAAATTCGATGTCGATCTGCTTGGGGACTTCCTCCTTAATCTTTAGTGCCCAATCTGGAAGAATCCTATAGAGTTTCTTCTTGACTGGTCGGGCCTCGGGGTCAAGAGAGATCCAATGCTGCACAATCACAGGATCGATTCCAGACATGTCTTTGTAGAACCACGTGAAAACATCTTTGAAATCTTTTAATAAAACGATTAAACGCTCGTATTCCTCCAAAGACAACGTGGACCCGATCTGGACTAAGCGGGATCCTTCTTAGTACCCACATTAATTGCAATGATCTCATTTATGCAGGGCATAGCACGTCTCTTCTTCTCTTTGTCAATCAAGTTTTTGAAAGCCCGAGGAATTTATTCCTCTTCATTTTCATTAAAATTTTGAAAATCTTGGTCAATACAATAAATTAAAGGCACAGAGAAGTAAATGGAATCTGCAACATTCTCATTTAGACGTTCTAGCTCTTGGGTACAATAGACTCAAAGGAAAATGCAAAAGGGAATTTCGACAGGACCTTGGCACTTGGATTACCACCCCTGAAGTGCTAGATTCAAACTCCTTGGACGGACTCGAATCTGATTCTGGCTTAACAGACTCAGTAGAATTAGATTCAGGCTCATCATCCGATTCAGAACTTTCAATAAAGCCCCTCTCGAGTTGCCAAACTAGGCGTGGAGCCTCGACTGTGTCCACAATGAGACTGGTGTAACTTGCTGTTGGTTCATTCCCAATCACAGGGATAGTAACACTAAACCCCAAGTTAACGGGCTTCGCCCCAGTGTGGGAGTTTGTCAGTAGGTCAGCTAGTGCCATCCCCAATAGTTCATCTTCATTGTTATCCATGCTTGCGTTTCTGCCTTGCCCTATATCGATGCTTGGGTTGATCCTCTTCTTCTCGCCGTCTGACAACTAGTGATTGAAAAAGATCTCAAACCCAAGGTATCTCTTCTTTGTTTTCCAGTCAACCCAGGGCTTTGGGAATCCACATGAAGGGAAGTCTTCTCCTTGGCGAACAAAGCGTTCGTTTAGGGTCCCCTTGATAGGCTTGTGGGCCAACTCAAATTGCCTCATGGCTCTCTTTCTTTTAATTCACTCCTTCAATTCTTCTCCATTTCTCTTCCAATCCTTTGCATTTGGCTTGTACCCTAGCCCAAAAGCATGGGGGTTATGGCTTACTTCTTTGGCAACAGTATCTCCCTGCCTCCCACTTCTACCCAATCCCAATCTGGGAAGGTTTCCTTGCTTGTTCATCATATAGATAGATTGGGTGCTCACATCCCTTCATCCTCTGCTATGATAGACTACACCAACTGGGCCTCTGCCAAGGAGAAGCCAGAGAGGAACACATCCTCTTCTCCATATAGTATTTCTAACAAGTGTGTGGTGGTTCCCGGGGGATGATGGATTGAAGAATTGCCATAAACAGTCGCAATCCCCCTTTTGAATGGATACTTCACCAGTTGGTGCACCGTTGAAGAAACCGCCTTCATTTGATGCAACCAAGGTTTGCCCAAGAGTAGATTGAAGGTTGATGGCACATCCATCACATGGAATTCAACCTCATGTTCGGATGAACCGATCAATATCTGACTCTTAAAGGTTTCCAGGACATCGCAGCTGGTATTGTCATAAGCTCGAATAACTTGAGTCGTAGGCGTGATGTCAGTTGGCTTTAAGCCTATGAAATAAGTGATCCTTGCCAGACAAATGCTGATTGCCGAGTCAGTGTCCACCAGCACTACTAGGATCTATTTCTTTCAGCTTTCCATGGTCACAAACAGAGGTTTGTTGTGGTTGGCCCCTTTGGGCGGCAACTCTTTGTCTATGAAAGACAACAATGGAGTAACATCCCCAGATGTAACCAAAGACACCAGTTGGTTGGTCGTGGTGTCTATAGGCAGCTCGGTTTTGTTTAGCGCCTCCAGAAATGCTTCCTTGTGTTCTTGGGAAGCCATCAATAGCCCCTAAATTGAAATATCTTCCTGGATCTTCTTAAGTTGCCTAAACACCAGGTCTTTTTCTATGTCCTTCTACTTTAACTTCTTGGCCACTTTTCTAGAGTGTTCTGCTTGATCTAGGGATGAGGGTTTGAAATAGCAACCACTTCTTGTCATATGGTTGATTTGTTCCGTATACCATGTATTGTTAGGGGTACCAGTCTTTCATCCTTCATCAATGTAAGCAAGGTTTAGATCACTGTCCTCCTACCATTCTTCTGCAGTCATTGCTGGGCCATTATCGGGCTCTACCCAGATCATGTTCACATCGTGCCCTCCGTCGGCACACCGCTCCTCCTCTTTGTCTGATTCAATTTCTGCCTCTCGATACTGTCTGGGTTTCCTTGGCATCTTTTCCCTATTACCGGACTCCCATTTAGGCTTTTCTGTAATTTGGACATCGTTCTCCTCTGACTTGACGTCCTCTTTTCTTTTCCCTTGCACCTACTCCTAGGCTAGTTTTCTCTGTATTTCCTCTATGCTCTCTCTTTGAAACTGTTCCAATGTTCGCTCCCTTTCAGTGATAGTCATGTCCTCGGACTTGCTATTCTCATCAATTTCTTATTTTTTTTTAGATTCTTCTTCGTCTGTTCTTCTGTGTCAGATTCCTCTTCACTGCTTAACCACCGGTGGCTAGATTTAGGTTGACTTGGATCCCACCACCCGATCTAAACATTGCCAATATGCTATTCCTCAAAGAAATAGAGCTTCTCTAAGTCTTCCTCTATATCTGCTAGGTCATCAAGACCTTGTTCAGGCTAGTCATCCAAATTTTGTCCAGGCCCATTTTCTCCAATGGCGTTGATGCTGAGCGAATCTGGTAGTATGATTGCAGGCTTTGGTTGGTCAGAAGGCACAACATATTGGTTGGGGTCATACTCTTCCACGGGTGAGGGCCCTTTCTCCCAACTTGGGTATCAGCCAACCTTTCTTTCGGTGAATTTCCCTTTTCTTCAACTACCTCTACCACATGCTTTGATTGGGTTTCGAGTGTTATATCCATCATGCACAAGTCCGTGTTATCAAGAATAACCACCTGAGGTTTAGGCAAATAGGAGGGGGGTGATATATATATTGGGGTTGAAGGTGGACGATAGTGAATGGATGAAGTTGATATTTCTAGGTGCGGGAACTTAGTTGGAGGTCACATTTGGTTTTGAGGGTTGAGCTATGATCTTATTGTCAATGAGATCTTGGATCTCATGACGAAGGCGAAAGCAGTGGTCAATGGGGTGACCATGCTGTTGGTGAAAAACACAATATTAGGTGGGGTCGTGTTTAGCTGGGAGTGGGTCAGGGAGAGGTCGAGGATCAAGGGGGCTTAAGATGCCCCTTTTCTATGAGAAGTTTAAGAGCACAGGCTAGACTCATGTGAAGAGGGGTAAAGGTTCGATATTGGTTTCGAGCTGGGCCGGTGGTTTGTGAGGTTACATCGGCAAATGGATCGGCTTTCTTGGCCGTTGTGGTGACAGTACTGATCTCGGCAGGCCTAGGAATAGTGCAATTGCTAGCATTGGTACTCCTAGTAAACGGCCTCTTTGCTGGTTCACTTGGTCTCTGGATAATGCCTTTCTTGAAAGCATTCTCAATTTGAACCCCCAACTCATACAAAGTAGCGAAGGTAGATAATGGCGCAACTATTATCCTCTGTAACATGTCTGGTTCGAGATTCTGAACCATCAACTAGACTTGTTCTCTTTCTGAGGGCTTGTTTGTCATTTTGGTTGCCTTTGCCCTCCATCTAGCAACAAAGTTGATAAAGGGTTCCTTGGGATTTTGAGTGCTTGCCTCTAGTTCACTGATCGTTACCTCTATCTGAGTATTGTAAGAATATTGATTAACAAATCCCTCAGATAGTTCTTCCTAGTTCCGCTTAGTTGAGTCCTCCAGTTTGGCATACCAAATAGTTGCTACGTCTGATAAGGTTCTTCCGAATAATGACAATTTTTGAGCTCGCTTCAAGCCTATTGGTTTCAAGACATTAGAGAAGAGATGGACGTAGACGATAGGATCTCTGCTTCCATCAAATTTGTTGATGTGAGGCATTTTGAACTTTTTTGGCAATCTTACAGAGGCCTCAGTATAACCGTCTTTGATGTCTGGGATGGAATTGAAGCCTTGAGATTTCTTGAGCACCTTTTCTAGCCTGTCAATTTTTATCATAGCAGGATCGATGTCATTGATGTGAAAAGGAAGAAGCCCTCCGTAGGGCTGTGCCAGAGGGCTGAAAGCTTGAGCTTGGGCTAACATCTCTTGGGGATTCGGGACTTGAGGATTTTCAGCTAGTGGAGGTGGATCAGGGTTCGGTTGGGTATCCAGGATTGGATGTATAGTAGACGTTGATGCCCCAGATGGGCGTCACTTTTTGGCAATAGTCTCATCTTGAGCTGCAATTCTTTGATTTAGTATATCCATGGTTCTTTGAAAAGCTACCATCATAGCAGTAACCTCCTCTGGACTACTGTGTGCCATTATGGGCCTGGGAGAGTTACTTATTGGTGAGCTAAGTGGGTGAGGACGGACAAGTGACTGCTGAGTGCTCTGTGCTGGCGAAAACTGCCTAGTTCTTCTCCCTTGAGCAACTGGTGGGAGAAAGACTAACATTGCCTGACCGTTAACTAGATCTCAGATTTTGCACAAAACTTAGGGGATATTAGGTCTCTTTGAAGCTATGATTGCAAGACTACCTAGCAAAAGAAATAAAGAAAAGGAAAATAGTAATAAAAATCAGACAGCACCTGGGCCCAAATTTGCAACAAATACGATCACAGAACTGTATTTCCCATTGAATTCAATCCTCACAAACTGATATCAACTTGTACCACTAATATGAGACGTCCCTGTACAGTTTCACTGTAGAGCACATACCAGGTAAAAAGAGCCAAAACACCCCTATGAGGGGGTAGGGTTACCCTGTCCTAGCCTTGGCATGATCTAGGGGTTCACTACTTCAAACAAGTAGCTTAAGAAAATCCTACATACGGGTGAGCATCCTGTCTTATGTTGGAATAGTCACTAGAGTTTTACTACATACACTAGGCCAATTGGTCAAAAAAGGATACCTTAGCAAGATTACCTAATATACCTCTCACACCTAACACCGAGAAGTGAAAGGAGGATCAAGCGGTACGACAGTAATCCAGATCCAAGGGTTGTGTTTCCAACATGGTAAACCCCACGATCAGCCAGCCTTTTGGAAAGCTTTTTAGGCAAGCCTCCAACAAGCCATCGGGGAATATCAGATGGAAAACATAGTGACTTAGGGCACCAATGCAAATGCAATGCAATGAACATATATGTGTAAATAAAATGTCACATCATGAAGTTCAAGTCCAGTTCTCTAGATCCTCAATAGAGTTGCCAGAAACTGTAGCTAGCTTCTTGTGCTCCTCGGAGGGGTTTAGTCTCCTCGGATACGATGGCCCTACAGTTCGAACTCTCGTGGTTCTTAATTTGGTTTCACAAGCGCAATGTGAAACATAAAAACACAAATGAGAGTCCAATTCTGGTAATTTTTAGAAAATCCATTTACCATCAAAGATGCCAGAAATAGACTGCATTTCCCGATTTCAGAGTCACCACCTAAATATTTTTGAAAATTTAGGAAACCTGTGACTCGTGCCAAAGGCCACTTGTCATTCATAACCAAAGTTTCTTTGCTCGGGAGCTTAGGTTGAGAGGGGAAGGTCATGAATTGAGCACCCCACTCAACCAATCAAAGATCGACCTCTACTAATCATGATGTGATTTTTATGTACATTATATGCTCTTGTTCAGATTATTAATGCTAACTTACTATGTAAGTCACACAAGTATAGACTATGTGCTACTCGAAAAAGCAAGCCCATATGAACATTAATCAAAATCATTCCAACTTAAGCGAAATAGCCATCATCCACCGACATTCAAACAGTTATTTCAAATAAGCACTTAACCTCATGGTAACGTACTTGATATGGCAACACAAACACATATACAATATGCTAAGTGAAAATGCTCACCTAAAACTCAACCGAGGTAAGTAAAATAGAAGAAAATAATTAGAAAAAGGCATGCTCTAAGATGCAAGTGACTAACGCAACACATATAAAATGCAACTACTAGGTTCAGTTTATTTAACATGCCATATGGATCAACTCAAACGCACGTAGGAAATGACAATAATACTAGATGATGAACCGAACCCAATGTGTGCGAACATAGATATTAAGCATGGGAATGATATGAAACAAAAAATATGATGCTACCACAATAAGCATGTAAGTAAAAAGGAGAAAGAAATGGGGGTTGGAAGACATACAAACAAATATGACAAGCATTTCAAATTTGCCCTTGCACAAGAGGGTCCAAACGAATGTCCTAAGTAAGATAATTATTACAAACCCAAAGAATTAACTAAATTAACTAGCTATTACAAGTGCGAATGAAGTTACCTAATTAATTATAATATACTAATATTAAAGCGCTAATTTAATCGAATGGTAGGCGAGTATGTGTGCAACCGAGAATATCCTCTAGGAAACCTCTCTGTTTGCTGTCAGAAATAGCTTTGTTTGTGGTCAGAAAATTATTCTGTTTTGGCTTCAAGTTCTGCTCTGTTTTGCTTTAAAATGCCACTACTGGGGCAAAAATAGGTCGCCGTTCGGCCTTGAGAAGTGGTCAGCCTACAAAATGGTGGCTAGCTAGCCACTATTTTCTGGGGTTTATCCTGCTACATCAGAGCTGAAATAGAGCAAAAGCAAAATGTTTCCAAGAGGTGTTTATTCTCTCTGCCCTTCCCTATCATGAAGATGATCAAGGGAGGAGTAGAATCGTTTCTCAAATCATCTATTGCTGCAAATTTGTTGCGTGATTATCTTAGAAACGATAGGATAAGAGCTCAATAAATTAAACAAAAGATAAACAACACCTCCTCCCTATCATGGAGTCACCTCAAGGGATGGGATATACATTGCTTCATGAATCATTAAACATCACCAAAAGGTATGCAATGATTCAAGACGCAATAGGATCAATATAACGTCTGATTGAACCTAACCCATTTTTATTGCCTTTTTTTTTTACCTCTTTTTGTATTAGTTCTTTTTACATTACCTTTCCAATTCTTAACTTCTCTTCATTTTTGTCCAAAAGTGATGAGTACGTTCACTAAATCCAAAGCAATAAGAATAACAAGCATTGATTTAACTCGAGAAATGAGTTTTTTAAGCCCTTTTCTACGGGGGGGAAATTACAAAGAAAGAATCAAACCCATTTACACGTAATAATGAATTCGGAGTCAAACCCAAAATGAGCGATAATGGCTAGTCAAACTCGAAAAGAGCGATAATGACTAGTCAAACCCAAAATGAGCGATAATGACTCTAAATTCAAACTCGATAATAAGTTATAATGAACCTTTCCTTTATGATTTCCAAGGGTCTAATTAGAAAATTTTTCCTTTAGAAGTAAATGCACTGGCGATAAAGAGAGGTATCAAACAAGAGATCATGCTTAGCACAATGGAGATGTAATGCCCAAGCAATGAACCTCTAAAGAGATTAAACCCTTTAGCATGACGGGTCTCTTTCTTTTGCTTCGAACAACAATCTTTTATTAAATACAGCACTTTATCAAAATAAACAAAGAATGGAGGGAGATTGCAGAGTGCTCATGGAAAGTGGATGATTATAATAGTGTGAACATGTATGAAAGCTAGAAAAAAGTGAAAGAAAAGACTATCAACTCAAATGGATTGAAAGCTATATCCGTGAGGACTTACAGCAACACATCTATAGTATTTAAAGCATAATTAAACACATCGAAAAGCTCCGAACAACACAAAAATAGTGCTGAAAATTAGGTTTTTGAGGTGGAAAAAATGAGCAAAAAATGAACTAAAGCCAAAGGGTTTCAACCAACCAACAAGCCTAAGGAATGGTGGCAAACCCCTCTTTTTTAGTGACTTAAAATCACATATTTTAGGCCTCAGAATACTCTAAAAATAGTAAGTAAACACCAAGAAAAGAGAGAGAAAAGATGGTGAAAGAGTTGAAAGTTTACCTCTTCAAAGAGAGGAAGAGCTTCCTAGCTAACAAGTCACAAGTTGAACGCTCTTAAGAGCGGAAATTGTGTTCAAGAATCTCAACAAAAGGCCTCAAGTTTTTTGGCTTATGAGGTGTATGTGTGGTGTATGTATATTGCTAGAGAGGAGGGAAGAGTGTTGGTCAAATTTTAATTCTTGGAAAATTTTTCTAACCCTAAACCATGAGGGGGGTCATTTAGTTATAGAAAAACACCTTCTCACGTCGAAAATATCTGTAATGAGATAGCTGGTGTAAGGCATGGTCAATGGGACAATTGCCAGCTGTCAAAATATCTACTGCGCTAAACATGGCCGGCTAATCAAAAATGGCATGCCGGTCACTTGTTGGCCAGCAGGTCTTTGATTGGTCAGGCTAGAAAAAAACAGGTTTTGGTTCAAAGAGGGTATAAGGTTTAGGTTTTAATGCTTGAAACTAAAACTTTTTGCTGAAGAAATTGAACGATTGCACAATGTAACATTTCATCATCGAGTATTCAGCGTGAAGCGCCCAAGTCTTAAGGGCGGTTAAAATGGGGTATCTACAGTTAGGAAGGCCTGACCGAGATGTTTGTAGCCAGGTTTGTTATGAACAAGTTACAACAACTGAGGGTAGATTCCTTATTGGCTTTGAAGATTAGCAATGGTGAAGGCCTCAGGGCTTGAGCCAAGAGATATTATGAGGTGTACAATCGGATTCCGGCTTGTAACTAGGAGCTAGCGGTCGTGTCTTTTAAGAATGGCCTGAATGATAATTATTTGCTTGGAAAATCACTTGCAAAAACCCTACCAAAGAGCATGGAAGAGCTCATGGCATGGATTGATAAGTATACTAGAGCAGAGAAAAACACACAAGGAGCAAGGACACCAAAACAAGAAAGGAGAAATGGCTCGCCGAAGCAAGACCGAGGGAATGCTGGTGTTGACAGACAAGAAACATGAGCGACATCTATGCAGGCAGTCAGCACGGTATTTAGGATTCCAATCTATAAAATCTTTGAGAGGATCAGGAACCAGTCATACTACGGAGTGCCGGAGAAGACCCCTGGTGAGTTCATGGGCAAGAGCACTGGGAAGCATCGTGCCTATCATAATGAGGACGGACACTTGACTCAGGGATATAGGGCTCTGAAGTCACACTTGGAGGATCTGGTCAGATAGGGTCACCTGAGAGACCCAGTGGATGAAGCAAAGACAAGGGAAGAGCATATGAAGTTGCCCTAAGAATCGGTAGCACAACCTCTGCCACCACCACCGCAGCAGGCGAAGAGACCTCGGGTAATGAATGTGATTCGTTCAAGGGTTAATGAGAATGAGGTTCGAGGAGAGGCCAAGAGACTAAGACACCTACAACATGTATATCAGGTCTAGCAAAAGAAGCTCAGAACAAATGAATATCAGGGTGTAGACATCCCATTTTTGACCGTCCTCAAGACTTGGACGTCATCGTTTGAACACTCGATGATCATCCATGTTTGTGTTCGTTTTGAGTTCTCAAAGGTCTTGGTTGCGCGTCTTGCCTCAAGATCTCTCAAATTGTTTGTTTTGTGCTTGGTTGTGGACCAAACACTTGTGTTTTTGGCTTCTGAGGAAAGGGGGTGGCTTGTTTTCCATCCCCTCAACCCACCGGCCAACGCTTGAGGCCATCGGCCATGATTTATTTCCACCGGCCAAATGTATTGGCTGATCGACACTTTATTTGGTCGACTGGCCCTTGTGTTGGTCGATCGGCCATTTTTGCTAGCTGAACCCTGTTCATCTGCTTTATGCAGATATTTTATGCCAGTTGGATTAGCTGGCATGCACAATTCACCCCCTCCATACACGTGTATGGAGGGATTGGCCTCTTTGTTTAGCTTCTTTTGGAAGCTTTAGGAATTGAACCTCTATAAAGAGGGAGCTCCTCCTCCCTTCTCAAGGGTTCAGAAAATTTATTCTTGAGAGAATAGATATACCCTTGTATCTATATTTCTTGGTTTAGCCTTGTTTTGTATACAAAAGTGTAGCATTGTCTTACTATTTGATTTCAGTGTTCTTGGGTTGGTTTAAACTCAGAAAACTTGCTAGAGCTTCAATCTTGAAGAGGTTCTACAAGGTTGAGCATTCTTGCTTTAGATACCCCATTCTTGCATAAGCTTCTAACCCTTCTTGCTTATTGTTTTAGGCTCAGCTCTAAACTGATAAAGTTCTGTTTTTACATACTTTTGATCTTTGTTGAAGATCACTTTTGTGCTTGGGGTTGTTTACCCCCTCTTAGGCCTTGTTTGGCCTCATTTTTGTGCCCTTTTTGTGAGCTCCGGGACCACCTTGTATTGGCCTTCTCACCACTGAAATCCAGAGGGATTTCAGTGGTGGGGATGGTGTTTTGAGGTCCTAAGAAGGAGAGGGCCATCCCCTCTCCTTATTGTCTTCAATACTTGTCATATTTGCCTCATATGTGAGCACCTTTGTTAAGTTCATGTTGGCCATGTCTTAGCTGCTATTCGTGGTTATCTTGTTGTGATATACCACTATTTTTGCTTATCTTGGTCATTCCATGCATAGTCTATACACTTGCAGTGTAAATTTTGCAAACTAGTCTTATATGCTTCATGTTTGAGCATGTCTTTCTAGCCTTTGTTGACCTCATTTCAGTGGGTTTTTGGTGTTGTCTTAGCATGCCATGACTCTGTTTTGGGTGGGTTTAGTTGGCTCTTACATGCTTCATATACTTGATTTGCAATCCCATGATTTGCCTTAACATGCACCATATTGTAACATGTCATTTTAGCATGATTTTGGCTCAACTTCATGAAGCTTCTAGCTTTGTTTAAACATGCTAAAACTCTAATTTTGGTTGTTTTGGTCGTTCATGACTTGCTTTGTGTAGCCACCATGTAATCTAGCTTGTAGGCTTTGAGTATTGAAACCTTTGACATGCTTTAGTTGGGCCATTTCAGTGGTTTGGCATCACTTGTTATGTTATTTCAGTCCATATAGTATGCTCAAATACTTGCATTTATCACCTATTCCATGCTTTGGATAGTTTGTGTGTTATGCCTTATGAATGTGTCATTGTGTATGCCATCATGATTAGGCCTTTGAGATGCCATCTAAGCGGGTTTTTGGGCTCATTCTAGCATGCCATAACTCTGATTTTGGTTGCTTAAATCATACGATGTTTGGTTTTGATAGGTGTAGTGTAATGCCTCTTTTATAGCTTTGCATGCCTCATGTTTTGGAAGTTGTGTTCTAGCATGTTTTGGCCTCATTCCTCGCATGTTTTAGGCTCATTTGGACTTGCCTTAGGACTGTTTTAGGTCCTATTGGTCCTTTGGGGCTGGCTTTGTATAGCCATGGTTTGAACCCTTTGGCTAGCTTCAAGCTTTAAGCTTTCTTGCATGCTTTGTTTGCCTTGTTTGATTGGTTTGTCACCTTTCCTAACATGATTTTAGAGCTTAACATGTTTGTCACATGTCCATGTTTATCCTCTTTTAAGTGTGCTTAAGAGTTGCTCTACTAGGCTTAAGAGTTAGGCCAAGTGGCATGCACGTTTGCATGTGTTTTTGTCCTCCTTTCTATTGCACTTTGGCCACTGATTTGGACCTATTTGAGAGCTGTCCATATTGGTTTAAGTCCATCCTTTGCATGTTGTCACATGCTTGCCTTGCATGTTGTTACATACTTGGCCTTTTAACATGTTGTTACATGTTTAAGTGGTATTGCATTTGGCATGCATCTCATGTTTAGTTGCTTAACATGTTGTCACATGTTTGCCTCACATGTTGTTGCATGTTTGTCATTGGCATTGTTGTTACATGCCTTGCATGCTTATTTGTTTGGGTTGTATGCCAATTGCACATTGCTTGTTTGCATGCTCATGTCGAATTAGCTAGCTTTGCATGCCTAGGTTGCATAACATTAACCATGCATCCCTTGCCTCTTGATCAACCATGATAGAGGTTGGGGTCTTTTATGTGTTTATGTGCATTTCATTTGACATTAAATGCACACTTGACTCTTTTGGCCATCATGCATTGAAATGCGTGATTGGTGGCCCGAGGGTCGAGAACCATACTCCTTTGAGTCTTAAATATGATAAGGAGGGTGGTGGTGCAAACATTGCCTTGAAAATGCATTGCCATGCTCTGTCTGTCCTCTGTTGTAGCAAAACAGGATTCTGCAGTTCAGTGCCGGCCGGCTATTCATTGTTGGCTGATAGCTTCATTCATGGTCGATAACCATTTTCCAATGGCCGGTGGTCCTATCTATTGGCCGATGACATCCCACAGTGTACATGAAGTGATTCTGGAGCATCATAGGGACTTTTGCAGTCTTCAGAGGTGCAGAGCAGTGCAGGCAGAGGCAATATGTGGCATAGCGATAGATTTTCGAGCGGAACCGAGCATGCGTGCATTTGTCTCTCTTCTCGAGGCTGTTTTTACTGTCTTCATAGCTTAGTTGATTTGCTTAATTAGTTAAGTATTGTGTAATAATTAATTAGCTGGTTAGTTAGTTAATTATGTAATTTGTATTATTCTTTCGGACCCTCCGTCGAGAGGGCCAATTGTGTAATAAGCGTGCGTGTGTGTGATGCATGTCTTCCAATCCCCATTTCTTTCTCCCTTTTACTTACTTGCTTTCAGTGGTTAGTTCTAGGACATGTTTCAATTAGCATGCTTATGCTTCGCATTTTTGCATTCATTCATTCGTGTTGCATGCACCGAGCTCGGCGTATCATACAAGCTGCATCGTATTTCAATTCTAAGTTGAATACATGTATCGAATTGTCGCATCTCATATGCCATTTTAGATTAGCTGAGCCATGCGATGCATTAGCCATTTTAACATGAACTAGAATCATGCATGATTTCTAACTAGTTCCTTGTTTTGGCTCGGAGTACATTGTGAGTGTTTATGCTTTAGCATCTTGCATGAGTGTAAGTGTTGCCATGATAACATGCCTGCCATGAGGCTACTTGCTTAAGTGTTTAACCGCCTGAATGCTTGTGGGTGAAGGTTGGATTGCTTGAATTCAGACAATTCATTGAAATCCGTGTTTTAGCCTACTTGCGAGTAGCAAACTTCAAACCATTTCCAAACAAACGGATATGCGATGCTTTGTTCCAAATTAGGCGATCTAGTCTATACTTGTGTGTTGTGCGCATCACATAGTAATTCTAGCTAATTAACCAGAATAAGAACGCACGTGTTTTCAAAAACTAGATATCATGTTTAGTACAGGCCGATCTTTGATCGGGCGAGCGGGGGTACTCATAGATGACCTTCCCCAATTGTACCCAAGTTCCCAAGCTGAGGTAACTTTGGTGATGATGGATACGTGGCCTTAGGCATGAGTCAGGGTTTCCTAAATTCCCCCAAAATAAAATATTTACGTGGCAACTCTGTATCTGGCAAAGCAGTCCATGTTTGGCACTTCTTTCTTAAAAATCAAATTTCCAAAACGATTTGCCGGATTTGGACTCTTTGGTGATTTATCAATCTCACATTGCACATTGTGAGATCATATTAAGAACCGTGACATTCGAGTCCGAACTATAGGCATGAGGCCCCCCCGGGGCACGTCTACACAGGGATAGATGATTTCTTTCACTGAGGCCGACTTAGATATAGTGCAACATCTACACAATGATGTCCTGGTGGTAACTTTGAAGATTGGAGTGTGCCAAGTGAGGTGCATACTGATTGATTAGGGAAGCTCTTGTGACATCATGTATGTCAGATGTTACAAGGAGCTTGGCCTCCACCAGGATAATCTAGAGCAATCTGACGGCCTGATGGTTGGATTCAACGGGACGCCGACATGGTCTCTTGAAGCCACAAATCTGGAAATGCAAGTAGGGAGCAAGAAGGTAATAACAGAGTTTACTGTGATAGCTACTCCCTCCCCATACAATATCATTTTGGGACGACCTTAGTTGCATGCAATGAGAGTTGTTCCTTGTTACGATTCCTAATAGAACAGGGGATTAAAAAGGTATAAGGAGACCAAATACAGGTGAAAAATTGCACCATGGTAGCAATGAAGTACACCTGTAATGTAAGGCAAATAGAAAGTGCAGAGATTGAAAGTGAAGACCATGAGGTCTTGGATGAAAGAACCTTCCAAGAAGAGTGAAGAACCATTGAAAAAGGTTCTGGTGCAAGAAGGAGATGATGAATAATTCTTCTTTCTTGGCTTTGGCTTAGCAGAAAAAACATAAAGAGAACTGGAGGCTTTCTTGAGAGAGAACGTAGAGGTATTTTCCTGGACACCCTATGAGATGCTAGATATCAGCCCCGAGCTCACCTACCACAGAATTAATGTGGACATGTCGGCTAAACCAGTCATCCAGAGAGCTAGAAGGTCGACATTGATACATGTACAAGTAGTTGAGGAAGAAGTAGACAAGTTGCAAGAGGCACATGCCATTAGAGAAGTGAATTATCCCACCTGGTTGTCTAATACAGTGGTGGTGAAGAAAAAGAATGGGAATTGGAGGGTCTATGTGGACTTCACAAGCTTGAACAGGGCTTGCCGCAATGACAGTTTCCCACTGCCTAAGATTGATCAACTGGTATATGCCACATTAGGGCATGGGAGGATGAGTTTTCTAGACGCATATAGAGGTTATCACCAGATGGCAATGTATGCCCTGGATGAAGAGAAGACATCATTCATCACTCCTAAAAGACTTCATTGCTACAGAGTAATGCCTTTTGGGTTAAAAAATGCAGGAGCAACTTAACAAAGACTAGCCCCCAAGATGTTCAAACATCTGATTGGGAAGACAGTGGAGGCCTACATAGATGATATGGTTGTTAAAACCAAGGAACTTGGGAACCATCTGGCTGACCTGAAGGCATTCTTTGACATTCTAAGATCATATCAGCTTTGACTCAATGCCTTGAAGTGTGTATTTGGAGTTGGATCCGGTAAGTTCCTTCGATACTTGGTCACCAGGAGGGGTATTCAAGCAAACCTAAATCAGATCAGATCAGGGCCATCCTTGATTTGAAGAGCCCGACAACAGCCAAGCAAGTCCAGATTTTGACTGAAAGGGTAGCGGTCCTGAATAGGTTCATTAGTCGAAGCTCAAATAAATGCAAACAACTTTTTGGTTTATTGAAGAAGGCCACATACTTTCTGTGGACAGAAGAATGAGAAGTCATCTTGGCCGACTTGAAGAAGTACCTGACGACCCCACCGGTGTTGCCAAACCTGGTACCGGAAGAAGAATTGTTCTTGTACTTGGCAGTTTTAGACCACGCTGTGAGTGTCATGGTATTCTGAGTAGAAGAAGGTGAGCAGAACGCAGTGCACTATGTGAATAGGAACCTGGCAAATATAGAGACCAGGTACTTGCCTCTGGAGAAGTTGACAATGGCCCTGGTAATGGCCTTGAAAAAGGTTAACCACTACTTTCAAGTCCACAAGATTGTGGTCCTAACAGAATATTCACTAAAGTCCCTGTTGCAGCATGGAGACCTGACAGGCAGAGTGGCTCAATGGGCAGCAGTTCTAGGTCAGTATGACTTAGAATTCAGGCCGAGAATATCAATCAACAACCAAGTTTTGGTCGGCCTTGTGGCAGAATGTTTTCCTGGCGTAATCTTAAGGTGGGCACTGATGAGCCGTGGCCTAGGATACCTAGGAGAGGATAGGAAAACCAACTAGGGCCACGGAACCCCATGCTGGCAGAACGAAAGAAGACAAAAGAAAGGATAAAACCCTGTGACATGTACATCGACAACTCCTTCCCCCTCTTTGTCGATGGCAGCTCAAACAGACAAGGAACGGGGGCAGGAGTAGTTTTGGTATCACTAGATGGGCATATGATAGAACAGTCCATATGTTTGGGGTTTAAGGCCTCAAATAATGAAACAGAGTATGAGGTGTTAATTGTTGGATTGAAATTGGTAGCGACTGTGGAAGCCGATGAAGTGGTAGCCTTTTGTGACTCCCAACTCATTGTGAATCAAGCGACAGGTGAATATGTAGTACGGGATGAAATGATGATAGCCTATGTCAAAAAGGTTGTCTAGTTGCTAACATGTTTCCAAAATTGTTAGCTGTTGTAGGTTAGCGGAGATGATAACTGCCATGCTGACACATTGGCTAACCTCGCCAACGCGATAAAGTCGGGTAAGGCAAGGACAATAATTGTAGATTATCTGTCAGGCCGAAGTATAGAGCCCTTAATAATAGAGTACAAAGCAATGAGTGTGGAGATGGGTCTAAGCTAGATGGATGTGTAGACACCCCAATTTTGACTGCCATTAAGACTTGGGCGCCACAGGTTGATCACTCGGTGATGAAGGCTATGCTATGCAAAGGTTCGATTTCTTCGGCAAGGAGAGCGTCAAGTCCCAACCTTACACCCCATTTTGGACCAAAACTATTTTGACCAAAATGATTTTAGACCTTAAAACCCTCTCTTTCAAAATATTTTTGAAAAAGTTTCTATGATGTTCCGAGGCTCGCATTTCGTTATATGTTGCACTTTTCGGTAAACTAAGTAAGGACAAAGTGGAAAGAAATGAAAGAGAGGTGAACTCTTTGAAAAATCTTTCAAAAAACCTTATTTATAGGTTTGGAGTTGAATAAAATAAGAGGGGAGGGAGGAAAACTAGTTGAGAAAAAGTTAGGCATGAATCCAGTTAGGACCGAAACTGAGCAGCCTTCGCTAATATAGGCATATCTTTTTACAAACTTGGAATTTTGATGTGAGGCTGCCACCATTGGAAATAAGACTTCCGGGGATTCAATTTAGACTAAAGAATGACCTACAAAGGAGTCGGGATAAAGGACATATGCCCATTTGAAGTTGGACCTAGAGATGAGTCTTTTCGGGCCGGCCACTGGGGGAGTTTGCTGGCCGTGGATGGGCTTTGACGGCCATGTGTCGTCCAAGGGTGGCTTTTGTCGGCCATCAGTGGTGGCCGTCGGCTACTAGTGTAAAAAGGCAATTTTCTGCAGATATTTTTCCTGTAGCTATTTTCACAATGTTCCAGCTGCCCATTTTGAGACATTTTCAACCTGAAGCCATATATTTCTATATATAGAGGACCTTCTCTCTTGCTTTGAAGGTTGGAAAAATTTTGGGAGTCTCTAGATCTATCTCTCTCTCTCTTGAACTTTTGTGCGTACAAGTGTAGATACACTTCAAGTTTGCCTATCAACCCACAACCAAAGTTGCTTATGTTTGGGCTGAGGTTACTTGGGACCCTTTTTGATCTCTAGAAGGTGGTCTTGGCTTGATTTATTGCCTCAATTGTGTCTTGGCTTCAAGAGGTATAACACTCTCCTTTTAAGCTTGCTTTGCACAATTGTTTTCCTATCTCTTTCCACTATTTTTGGCCTGGTTTTGAATTATGTAAAGCTCTATTCTTATGACCTAAAAATGGTAGTTTGAGGCCAGTTTCAGTTAAGGGGTGGTTCACCCTTCTTGCCTCTTCGCTTGTAAAGTTTTTGTGCCTTTGTTGATCACTTTGAAATCAACTTTTTTGGGCCTTTTAACCACCGAATTTCAAGGTTTTTCAGTGACGAAAACCTCATTTTGAAGTCCAAAATTGGAGGGGTTAGCCTCCCCACCTTGTGTCTTGCTTGCATGTCTAGTTAGTCTCATGTATTAGCTTATTGTTTTAGCATTTTGTGGCTTAAGTCCAACATGTTTTAGACTATATTTAGGGCTGTTTTGCCTCTATTTTTGACTGGTTAATTCATTTGAGCCTTGTAAGGCATGGTTTTACTATAATTTCCTTCACTAGCTTGGTGTTTTAGGACTTTTTTTTTTTGATCGGCAAAGAAAATCTTTATTGATGAAAGTAACCAAGAAAGATACAGAACATCAATAAAGAGGAGCTTGAAGCTAACAGAAGCTCCAAGCGCCAGTTGGTGAGAAACCAACAAACAAGACAAGAGAAACAGAAAAAAGAAAGGCAACCGTAGCTAACAACCAAACTACAGAGGAAAAAAAACAGAACAAAGCAGATCTAACACCAAAACTAGGCAGCAGACTACACAACATTTGGACAACCACAGCTGACTGATCAGCATATACAGCTAAACAAAACTCAGCTAGAGATCAGTCCCCAGAGCTAGCAGACTACACAATTTGGGGCACTACACTTCTGAATCTACTGCAGATATGCCTCAAATTTGCACCAACATTATCACCAAAACTCAACACAGATGCAAAGCTGGATGAAGTCTCCAGGAGCCCAGACACAACTCCCTTGGATCCAACTGGCTACACCTCTGCCCTCAGATCAGAGACTACCACCATACCCCACAGATATGCAAACAGCCCAGAGAAGACAGAGGTAATCAGTCCAAAAACAGTCCAAACCAGAACCAAACAGCAACCTGCAACCTGCAGATTAATTCTGACTGAGCCAACAGAGCTGCAGCACCTAAGCTGAAGAGCTACCACCTGCAGCCTAAAGTCATGGCAGGCCTGTGGGACTGAAGTAAATCGCACAAACAAACAAACCATACACCTATCCTTGCAACAGAACTGCAGAAGTCACCACTGCTGGAGCATACAGATGGAGCAAATTTGCCTTAAGCTACATTGCCTAGCAACAGCCCAAACAAACAAACCAGACACCTTTCCTTGAGTAAGAGCAGAGATGCAGATGGACACTCCACTGGCTTGACAACTGAATCGCACAGCATTAAGCCTACTGAACCAAATTATGACAAACTCAACACAGACTTCAGAGCAGACCAACTAACCAACCACAAAACCAGAAGCAAATCAGCACTTAATTACACACAGTGACACACTTGACTCAGGTTGAAGATAACATCTTGCACCGAATAGTTAAACCCCTTTAATGATGTAGAAACCCACAACGCGACTCTAGCCTTTATCAGTTCTACCAATGCCTTCCAATCCGGTTGTGCCTTATTAAATAAACAATCGTTTCTGCTTTTCCACACAGACCACATGACTGTTAGAGGTATAATCTTCCAAACAGCTTGCAACTTCTTCTTCACTTTTATGCCTGGCCACGACAGGAGTAGTCCCTCCACTGATCCAGGGATAACCCACTTATAATTCCACCAGTTCACTAACATGGCCCACACTTTCCAAATGACAGGACAGTGCAGAAAAACATGATTTACGGACTCCACCCCAGATCTGCAGAACAGACAGACAGCCGAGGCGTTTGGGCTCAACACTCCTATTCTTTGCAAGAATTCAGAGCATTTTATCCTTCCTTTCCACGCTAGCCAACTCAAGAATTGAACTTTGGGTGGGGCTATATTATTCCAAATGCACCTAGTGACTGTGCAGTCCACCCCTTGACTTGCTTCCATCCACTTCCAAATTGATGCCACAGTGAACTCTTCAGACGGATGGCCTAGCCAAGCACAAGAATCTACCACCCCTTCATTGAGCCTAGGCGCACTCTGCAGAAGATCATTAAGTTTTTGCACTTCCTCCTCTTCCCATGCTAAAAGTGGTCTTCTGAAAACCAGATTCCAGTCGGGGTCTGCCACTCTTCGGTGAAAAAAATCAAACAGCTTTCCATCTTTGTCAACTGAAAGTGTAAATAGTCTGGGAAAAGACACACTCAGGTTTTGGTTCTGGCACCACCTGTCAGTCCAGAAATGCAACCTTCTACCATTTCCAACAACTAGCCTGTAGTTTCGCAAGAAGAAATCACGCAGGTCAGTGTTAACTATAGCCACTGACAATATATCTTTCCACGTATGTGATAGCCACACTGAACTAGAAAAAAATGGGCACCAACCACCACCTAAACCTCCATACTTACTACAAATCACTTGTTTCCACAACGCTGACTCCTCCTTGCCATACCTCCACCACCATTTAACTAGCAGGCATTCATTTACCTGGCTAAGATTTCTCACACCTAGCCCACCTTTAATTTTACTTAGGCATACCTCCTTCCAGTTAATTAGGTGTACTTTCTTCCTGATTTCAGATCCTCCCCAAAGAAAATTGGCTTGAATTCTGTGAAGGGCTTTTGCAATGCCCACTGGGAGCTTAAAAATTGATAAGAAATAAACTGGCAAACTTGACAGGACGGACTTGATAAGTGTTACTCTGCCCGCAAAGGATAAATACCTTCTTTTCCAAGAAGCTAACTTCCTCTTAAACTTGTCTAGCACAGGTTTCCAAGAAGCCTTTCTCCTTGGGTTTGCACCTAATGGTAACCCCAGGTAACTCATTGGCAACTTTTGACTGAGACAGTTTAGTTTGTTTGCAAAGACCTGAACAATATCCTCCTGCACACCTACACCACAAACCTTGCTTTTGTGGAAATTTATTTTGAGACCAGACATCAACTCAAAGCACCTTAGAATTCTTTTCACGGCTACAACTTCCTCCCACTCCGCTTCACAAAAAATAATGGTATCATCGGCAAACTGTAGATGTGTAATTGTCAATTCAGATGATCCTACGGATACTCCTCTAATCAGTCCCACTTCCTTAGCTCTTTCCAATAGAATGTTCAGACCCTCCGCTACAATATTAAAGAGAAGAGGAGAGAGCGGATCTCCTTGCCTAAGCCCTTTCATGGGAGAAAACTCAGAAGTTGGTGAGCCATTTACAAGTACTGAAATTCGAGCTGTGGATATGCAGGTCTTCATCCACCCCACCCATTTCTCTCCAAAATCGAAGTTTTTCATCATTGAGAACAAGAACTCCCAATTTACGGAATCATACGCCTTTTCAAAATCCAGCTTTAGGATGAGACCTTTTTTCTTTGACCTTTTCCACCAGTCCACCACTTCGTTGGCAATTAAAACCCCATCTATAATGTGCCTTCCACTCAAAAATGCAGTTTGAACTTCACTAATGATCTTAGGCAGCACTTTCCTCAGCCTTCTTGATAAGACTTTAGCTATGATTTTGTATACGGAGGTAATCAAGCTGATTGGCCTGTAATCCCCCAACCCCACAGGATTTTCTTTCTTGGGAATTAAGGTGATAAATGAACTATTTATTCCTTGGACTAACTTTCCATTAGAATGGAACTCATTCATCAACTGCACAAACTCACCTTTCATGATGGCCCAGCACTTTTGAATACATTTCAAGTTAAAACCATCCGGCCCCGGGGCTTTATTTCCCTCGCAATCTTTAAGTGCTTCCCAAATTTCATCCTCCAGAAATTCTGCCTCTAACACCTCAGATGAGTCACTTGAACTAATTGAGTCGAAAAAACCTGATAGCTTTGGTCTATTCTTCCAATCTTCAGTGAAAAGGAAATTGAAATGACTCTCCACTGCCTGTTTAATCATCCCAGGCTCATCATAAGTCACACCATTCACGGTAACTGAGTTTAACAAGTTTAACCTCTGCCTTTTGGTTGCCATTAAGTGAAAAAATCTGGTATTTTTATCCCCATTTTCAGCCCATACTCTTCTAGATTTTTGGAGCCACAACCATTCCTTCTTCTTACTGAGATCCCAGACTAATTTTCTTATTTCTATCCTTCGTTTAATCTCAGCATCCTGTAGATTCCTACCTTCAGCTATTAAATCCCATTCGTGCAATTCGTCCTCTGCTTTTTTCAACTTCTCCTCAATGTTACCAAAGACTTCACAGTTCCACCTCTTCAGATGGGATTTCAGATTTCCTAACTTTTTCAAAAGCCTGAAGCTTGCCCAACCACTAACCTGGAATGCTTCCCAACAGTTTTTCACTTCTGTTTTAAATTTAGGGTGCAGACACCATGCATTAATAAACCGGAATGGTTTTGGACCCCAGTCCCTCTCATCCTCCATAAGGAGAATTGGGCAGTGATCAGAGATACTCCTAGGTAGTCCCCACTGTTTGAGCTTGAACTCTTCCAGCCACCTAGGATCAATTAAAAATCTATCAATTCTACTCCACCTATCACCATCCATCGCATTACACCAAGTGAACTGCCTGCCCAGCATTGGCATATCTACCAACTCCAATTTATCAATCAATTCATTAAAATCCTTCATCCCTCTTCCCCTACGAGAACAACCCCTTCTTTCGCTCATAAATCTGATTTCATTAAAATCACCTCCTATGCACCAAGGGCTTGGGAAAGATGATTTCAGTGTTGATAGGAGCTTCCAAAGTATACTTCTTTTTTGCACATCATTAGGTGCATAAACATTAATAAGAGAACAATTGAAAGAATGATGGGCCAAACCTGATAAAAGAATGAAGTTCCTGGAGCAGCAACATTCCTTAAGCTCGAAATTCTGTGGATTCCACAAGCATAGCAAACCACCAGCACTCCCTTCTGCACCCACCTCCATGAACTCCAGCTGATCCCACGGCCAAAGTGACTTAACAAAATTAACATCTACTAAGCTTCTCTTTGTCTCCTGCAGCAGAAGAAAATCTACCTTCCTCGCCCGAACTACACTTTTAACTTTTGATCTCTTCTCGGGTCTTCGCAGCCCCCTGATATTCCAAGATAATACAATCATAAAAACTGCACAACTCCAAAAGCCTCCTGCCGTAAGTCCTGACCTGACTTACAGAGCAACACCTTTACCTTCTACCCTCTCCAAGTCTTTCTGTTCGAGTTCAGTCAGCTTGCCAATCACCTCTTTCTCCTTCCCTTGAAAGTCCAATCCCAGAATCTTCCCAACTTCCATGGTAGCTTGGGCTTCATTTAATAACTTGTTCCTCCTCCTGGTGTTAAGGCTCTGCTCTACTGACATTGAAATAGCCGCAGTTGCTGCTCTGAAAATGGCACCTTGCTTGAAGCATTTCCTCTGCAATGCACCTTTTTGGCTGATCAGATTTTTGTTCGGTTTTGCCCTATGACGCAGATTACCTCCAACCTTGTTAGCTCTATTTACCACGGATTGTGTAGGCTTTCCCCTTCTTACTGGGTTGACTTGTTCTGCTACTCTAGACTTGGCTTCTTGATGAACAAGGGGCCTAAGTTGAGTATGGGCTGCACAGTCACTTAAATCTGAAAGAACAGTGGTGGGCCTAATCTCCTGATTCCCATCCTGTGGCCCTTCCAGCACCACCTCTAAATTTAAGTTGGGCCTTAAAATCTCTGGCCCACTCAGGCTTCTAATAAAACCAGGAGTATAGACATGTCCTTCAACAATTTGAATTTGATTTCTTGGGGTTGCCGTATTCTCCATACCAACCTCCATACTAGCTCCTCTGACTTTGTGAGTTCCAATGTCATCCTCAGTTCCTTTTACAGCTAATGGAGATAGGCACTCATTGCCTTCACCTTTATCCCCTGCCTCTCGGTCCACCATAACCTGATCATTACCTGGTACCTCATCTTTTCTGCTCAGCTCCTCCTTCCTTATGTGTTCAGCTTCAAGTTCATCCTTATCTGACCCACCATTTTTTGACATTTGATCTACTTCATTATGATCCGTATAACCACTAACCTCATTATCCCTGTATGAACTGTTGCAATGGCACGGCTTAAATGCTGCTGGAATCTCTTCATGAACTCTAACTGGGAAAAGACTACCATTGCATTCAACGTGAATCTCCGTATTAATGAACTCCATCCTGGACGTAATTACTTGTACCTTTCCCCACTGCAAAAAGTTTTGATTAGTAGTGTCATCATCCAATTGGACAACTTCACCCCAACGCTTGCCTATATCTTTGAATGTATTAACACTCCACAGATGAAATGGAACACCTATACAGATGAGCCATACGCAGCTTTCTTGTTCAATATACTTGCCTTTCTCCCAATCTGTAATAGACTCACACCATTCTAGCATCCACTCGTCTAACTTAGATCTAGCCTCCCTCCGATGTTGCTGGGACTTGAAAGTTAGCACTGCTACCCTCCCTCCTCCTTCTCTGACTCTTACATCCTCCATACCTCTTCTACCAACCTCCTTTTTGAACTCGTCCCAGGATATGCCTGATTTCAGCCTCACTATTAAACTCTCGTAAAGCCACCCATTGCCAACTTCAACTGCCTTGACAACCGTCTTCAACTTCTCATTGCTTCCACCACTCTGAACTACTTCTGCAAAAGATCTTCGACCTATACTAGCCCATCTTCTGTCCCCAAAACTCCTCTGTGGGCGCTGCATCATCGGACCATCACCTCTGTTTTTCATTGCCTGCTGTTTAAACTCCCCTTTTTGGTATTCTGCTTTCTTCACTTTTAGAGCCTTATTATCGCACCATAATCCATCAGCCTTCAACACCGCCATGTCAGCAGCCACCTTGCATTCATATCTCACAAAACCAAACCTCGACCCCGTCGCTTTCCGTCTTTTTGACGGGATGAAGGCATCCTTAACTACACCAAACTTATTGAACAGAGTAAACAAACACTTTGGGGTCATTGAATTTGGGATCTCATCCACAAAGACAGTAAACACTCCAAAATCCACTGATCGAATGTTTTGGTTAGCCTCACGCCTTCTTCTCAGCACCGGATTCCATCCTCCAGCCTCCAGAAAATGTGGTTTACTGCTGGTTCTCATTTTTCCTCTGGTGGGGGAAATAATAATCTTCTTCCCAAAAGCAATCTGGTGTTTTAGGACTTTAATCACCATTGTTTTGAGTTGATAGCATGTTTTAGTGTTGTTTTGCACTTAATTTTAGCACTTTAATCTCTGCAATCTCCCTTAATTCTTCACTCTTTTGTTTGCTTTGAAAGTGGTTTTAAACCCATTGTTTGCCTGAGTGTGAAATGGAGGTGCTACACCTAATGGTTTAATCCCTTAGGGGGTGCATTACCAACAGTGCAATGCCTCTTTCATGCCCAAAGCTACTTGTGGTTTCAGCCATCTTTCCACTAGGGGACAATCACCAATGGACAATTGGATTAAGGAATGGCTTGGTAATTAAAATGAGTAAATAAAAAATGACAAGTAAAAGAGGCAAGATAAGCATCTTTCATGTTGCATTGTATGTGTTCGAATCGGACGTTAATTCGAACATAAGGAAAATGGGACATTTCATACTCAAAAGTGATAAAATGTGTCATTTTCCTTGGGCACCATTGCCCTCGATCATGCATGACAGGGTGGTGGTCGTTTGGTCCTGATTGTGCATTTATTGAACTTGTACAAACTTAGTCCCTTAGCCATCACGCATGGAAATTGCTGGATTGATGGTTTGAGAGCCAAGAGTTTCTCTCCTTTGAGTTTGTGTGATGATAAGGAGGGTAAATAGTACAAACAACCTGTGAGAATACACTGTTTTGCTCTCTGTTGTAGCAAGGAAGTTTAGCTCATCAGGCGCCCACCGGCCACCAATGGTAGCTGACCGGCCACCATTGGCAGCTGACTGGCCGCTTTGTTTTGCCGACCGGCCCCTTGTCCTTGTTGTCGGCCATCAGTGATTTTTCCACAATGTGTCGGTAAGATGAAGCAGAGGTGTTCTGAAAGTTGGCAAAATTTTCAGTGATCAAATACGCAAACTGAGGTTTGCAGAAGCAAAACAACGGCTTTTTGGGTGGAAACCGGGCACGTGCATGAGCCTTCCTTGCATTTTCAATCTCACTTATCACTTAAGTATCTAGCTTAGATGCATGTTGTAATTAATTAGTTGTAGCTAATTAAGTGTTGTAAATAATTTGTTAGTTTAGCTAGTTGTTTGATTTCGGTTTGTAATAATTAGTTAATTAGAATAGTTAATTAATTCGGTTTGTAATAATTAGTTAGCTTAATTAGCATAGATCGTTAGTTATCTTTTTCATTTAGACCCTCGTTTACGAGGGTGTAATGTTGTAATAAGTGTGTGTGCGTGCGTATATGTCTTCCAACCCCACATCTTTCTCCATTTTATTTAATCGCTTTTGATGGTTAGATTAGGGACATGATTAATTATTAGCATACCTTATGCGTGCATCGATACATTTGTATTGCATGCACCGAGGCTCGACGCATCATTCAAACTATACCGTCATTTCAATACTTCTTTGAATACGTGTTTAATCTCATGTTGTTCAAATGAATCCATATGCCATATTAGTAGCCGAGCCTATTAATTGCATATTTCATGTGTTGCATTAGACATCTTAACATAGTTAGGAATCATGCATTATTTTCTAACTCATGTTTTCCAAGCTTAGAATACTAGGTGAGTTTTTATGCTTTAGCATATGCATAAGTGTGATTACCATGATTAGCATGTTTTCCATGAGGCTATGTGCTTAAATGCTAAACTGTTTGAATGCCTGTGGATGAAGGCATGTTGTTTGAATTGGAACAACTCAACAAATGTGCGTTTTAAGCCCACTTTGCTAAGTGGCAAATCGTGTTTTAAGGCCGCTATGTTTCGTGGCAAATCTGCAAACTTTAAGCCCACTTGAGGTGGCAAATTCAAATCATTTTCACAAACAAACATGAGTTGAATTGCTCAAAATTGAGCAAACTAGTCTATACTTGCTTGTGTGCATTACATAGTAAAGCTAGTCTAATAATTAGAACAAAAGCATGTAATGTTTATAAAATATCATATCATGATTAGTATAGGCCGATCTTTGATCGGGTAAGCGGGGGTGCATAATTCATGACCTTCCCTTCTCGTACTCAAGTTCTTGAGCCGATGCAACTTTTGTGATGACGGACACGCAGACTTTGGCACGAGTTAGGGTTTCCTAAATTTTTCCAAATACAAAATAATTAGGTGGTGACTCTGTATCTGGAAAAGGAGACCAATTTTGGCATTATTTGATTTAAAATCGATTTTCCAAAAAAGGTTTGCATGATTTGGGCTCTTTTGCGTTTATCAGTTTCACATTGCACTTTGTGAGATTAGATTCAGAACCGCAAGAGTCCGAACTGTGAGGCCTTTCTTTCAAACCTTTCCGAAAGGCGGGGCGCGAAAAAAGGCGAATTCACAGTTTCTAGTGACTTTGCTGGGGAATTAGAGAACTTGACTCGAACTCATGATATGCTATTTTATCTACATTTATGTGTTTCTTTACATTTCCATTTGCATCGGTACACTTAAGTCACAGTGTTTGCCATCTGTTATTCCTGAGCGATTTTCTAGAGGCTTGCTAAGAAAAGCTTTTCAAAAGGTTAACTGGTTACAGGCTCTGCCACGATGGGAACATAACCCATGTATGTGAACTACCACTGTACCGTTTGATCCTCCTTTCACTTCTCGGTGTTAGGTGTGAGAGGTATATTAGGTTGCATATCGACCTAGTTCACTTCTCGGTGTTAGGTGTGGGAACACAACCCGTGTATGTGGACTACCGCTGCCATCTGCTGTTCTTGCTAAGGTACCCTTTTTGACCAATCGACCTAGTTGCATATTGGAAACCATAGAGACTGTTCTAAATTAGGACATGTTGCTTACCCGAATGCAGGATTGTGTGAAGCCACTTGTTGTGCATAGTGAAACCCTAGCTCCTGACAAAACTAGGATTGGGTAACCTTATCCTTCTCATAAGGGGGTTTTGGTTCTCACTTAACTGGTATGTGCTTTACAGTGAAATTGTACAGGGATGTGCATATCAGTTGCCAAGTTGGTATCTGTTTTGGGGCAGAATTCAGGAGAGCACACAGTCACTCAGCTGTGATCATATCTGTTCTAGTGAAATTAGGCTGAGATGTTGTCTGTTTTCTTTTTTGCTAGGTAGTCTTGGAACCATAGCTTCAGAAGGCTCCAATATCCCCTAGGTACTCTGGACTTGTGTCGATAGACTTTGTCAGGTTGGAGATTTAGTTCAAGGGCAACCAGTGTTTCCTTCGCCGGTGGCAGGGCAAAGAAGGGCTAGACAAGGCTCACCAGTTCAACTGATCCGACAGTCACCAGTTAGATCACCTTTGCCAACTCAGCAGATCCATGATGGCACAGAGTCTGGAAGAAGTTGTGGCCATGATAGCGACATTAAACTAGGGAATCGCCATGTAGGATGAGACCAATGCTGAAATGTAACGCCCATCTGGGGCACCTACCACACATCTAGTCTTGGGACCCCAGCCGAACTTTGACCCACTTTCGCCATCTAAAGATTTGCATGGTCCGGATCCCCAAGAAGGGTTGGCTCAAGCTTGAGTTTTCAGACCCCTAGTGTAGTCTAATAAGAGGCTTTATCCCCTTGATATTAATGATCTCGATCCGACCTCGGTGAAAATTGCGAACCTTGAGAAGCAATTCAAAAAGGCACAGGGCCTTAACTCCATTCCCAACATTGAGGATGGGTACACCGAGGCTGCCGTAAGGCTCCCAGACAGATTCGAAATGCCACACATTGACCATTTTGACGGGTCTGGGGATCTTATGGTACATATCCGACTTTTGTTTGATGTCCTGAAACCGATGGGTCTAACTAAGCCTCTGAAACTCTCTCTGTATGGAAGAACCCTATCGGGCATAGCATCCACTTGGTATGCCAAATTGGAGGATAAAGTGAAGCAGAACTGGAAAGAGTTGGCTAAGGCCTTTGTCAATTAGTACTCTTACAATACCCAATTTGAAATAACCACTCAAGACCTTGAAGTAACCCACCAGAACCCTACGAAGTCTTTTGTGGAATTTGTTGCAAGGTGGAGAGCAAAGGTAATCCCAAAACTGCCAACCTTTTTGCCAATGCCAACCCACAAACAGCTAGCCCAACCCGAGCTCAAGGCAGAACTTTCACCCCCCTCTATATGAGCCTAACCAGCGCACTAAAAGTCCTGATGGAAACAGGATATCTCAAAGCCCTTGATCCTCAACCTCTGCTTGACCCACTCCCTGCCGGACATAACCCCACCAAATACTGTGTATACCATGAACAACGTGGTTATAGCACCAATCGTTGCTACTGCCTTCGTCATGAGGTCGAGAATCTCATCGACAACCAGACGATAGCTCCACCTCATGACCCTAATGACCAAGTTCCTCATCCACATCTTAACCTCATCCATACACTGCTTCCTACCTACAACCCCGTCGTATACATCACCCTAGCTCATTTACTCAAGCCTGAGGTGTTCGTTCCAGAAAGCATGGACTTATGTGTGATGGATGCACTCGAACCCCAATCATCTCAAACCCATGAACCCACTACTTCTGAGTTGATGATCATGATTGAAGATCTTCAGAGATCAATGGAAAATTTAGCCTTTGGGGTTTTAGCTTCGTCATCGACCACGTCACAAACTAGGAATTTCATGTCAAAAGGCTCCCTAATCTTGGGACGGGCTGCATTGGAAGAAGGCCAATCCCTCGACAAAGTGGAGGCAAATGGCAAGAACAAGGTAGGGGCAGGCATTGGTCCCTATGAACATCTTTAGTGGGCTGTTGAGGCTTTGAAGGCTGAAGGACTGAACAAACAGCAAGTGCTCGCAGTTATTGCAAAAACTGTGGATGACACTTTTCCCACTCAATATAAGAGCATTCTGAATCAAAGGGCAAGCCGAGAAAAGGGATGTCGTACCAGAAACGCCCCTTTCAGCTCCAATCCTACACTCAGAAGAGATCATCAAACCCAGTCAGCACCTGCCAACCCTTTTGCCGGTACATCCAACACAATTTCACAAACCTCAAGCCATCAAGCCCGAGGCCAGAGGGTCTTCACCCCGCTTTATATGACCTTGTCCAAAGCTCTTCAAATCCTTGTAGGACAAGGCCGTCTCAAACCCCTTGACCCTCGGTCTCTCCCGGATCCCCTTCCAGCTAGGCATAATGCTGCCAAGTACTGTGCTTTCCATCAACAAATCGGTCATGACACTGACGGTTGTTTTCGTCTTCGCCATGAAGTCTAAGATCTGATTGATAACAAGGTCATCACTGCACCAGGTCCTAAAAAGTCTATCGGCACTGGATCAATGAACTGGGGGGATAATGTGACTATGTGATCGAGGGATGAACCACCTGCTGATGGCACTCATTTTTACTCCAAATATGGTGGCTGAGACACACTATTTTCAGCAACTTGAAAATCTTATTTATTATACTTTCTGGCTTGGGGTATTGAGTCAATGCTGTTGTGTGGTATTAAGTCTGTCTTGTTGTATCAAGTCAGTCCTGTTGTGTTAGAGTCAGGTGATTTTGCGGGTGTTACCTCGGACATCACTATCTTATTTTGTGTTTGTCTGTTACACTCTTTCTTTTGCATCTGTTTCTGCCACTACGCCAATTGTGCCAGAAGATCTGAATGAAACGACAGTGATTTTCACCTACTTTTTTGTGCCTTGAAATTATTGCATTGACCAAAGTTTTTCAAAACTTTTCTAACACTATGATGAAAACAAAGAGGAAGGAATTCCTCGGGATTTGCAAAAATTTGATCAACTGAGAGAAAGAGAGGCATGCGAAGCCCTTAATGAATGAGATCATGTTTGTTAATGTGAGTACTGAGAAGGATCCTAGCTTGATCCAGATTGGTTTTGCATTGTCTTCAGGAGAGTGCGAGTGACTAGTCGTTTTATTAAAAGATTTCAAAAAATATTTTGCATGGTCCTACAAAGACATGCGTGGAATTTATTTTGAGTTTTTGTAGCATAAGATTGCTCTCAGCCTTAAGACATGACCCTTTTGCTTTCAAACCTTGAACCTTGACTCAGAATGTTCAACGATTAATCACAATATAAGGCTTGTATGGCCGGATCGGAAGCAACCCTTGAACTAGAGGCAATAATGTCAAATCAAGAAGGACAAATGTCATCAAAGGAGGCTTGCAAAAGTTACATCAGAAACAGCCCTTGAACTAGGGGCAAAAATGGTCAGATATACTCGAAGATTAAAAGATGGGTCATTTCGCCAACCAAATGAAGACCGGCAAGAAAGCCAAATCTTAGAATCTGAGAGAAGATAAATTGTTGTTGAAAGATAATCGAGTTCCTATCCGCAACATTAGGGGAAAATTTAGACCCAATTGGATGGACTCCTACATCGTTGGCGAACAACAGCCATTCTCCTAGATTCAGATGGCTTCGAGATCTCAAAACCGATCAACATGAACAAGTTAAACTTTTTATCCTTGAGAGGCTCACTGGGCCAAAAACCCGGAAGGGCGACCCAGGCAAAAGTTAGAGCAGAGAAAAGAAAAAGTGGAAACAACAGAAAGAAAAGAAGAAAAGAAAAAGAAAAGAAATGAAAAGAAAAGAAAAACAGAGCTCGCAAGGTTGAAAACCTGGAAGGGTGGCCTTGGCAAAATTTAGAGCGCAAAAGGAGAGTGTCAACACCCGAGTGAACCTCAAACCTGGAACTACGTATGGCTTCCTAATTCCCATCTTTGGGATACGTAGGCAATTTCATCCTGAAGTTCGGCCCCTATCATTTTCAGCCTGCTTGTCTCATCCATGTTGATTGGCTTACCCTTGTTCAACTCAGCTATTCTATCCATGTGCAAATTGGCTCATCTTCGTGCTCATCTTTGTTCAAAATTGATTGTCCTACCCTGTTAGAAGATCCAGCTGCAAGACAATTCAAGTTCATATTTGAGATTGTGCATCTCGAGATTAGATTTCGTGTTGGTTGAGCAATGGCCATTTGCAAAAACAATTTTGAGGATTTTTAGTGAGGTTGACTAGTTTTCTCGAAGATTAATCCATTTTTCCAAAACTGGACAATATCTTGGAACCAATAAGGAAAATTTTCAGTGCTCACAACTTGATTTACATGATTTCAAATCAGAAAGGTGAATAAGCATGTGAAGCTAACTCTCATATTGGTCAAAATTGTTCTAGCAGAAAGCCAAAAAACAAAAAATGGTCAAAATGACGAACTAGGGGCACAGTCGAGTCAGGGTTTTTTTTTTTTTTTTTTGTCTTTTCCCCATTATCAACGTAGTTGCCAGAAAGGGCATAGCTGAAGTTAGAAGCAGGGGGCCAAACACTTTCTCATCCTCCAAACAGCGAGGTACCAATCTAAGTGCGAAGCACAAATTGAAAATGGAGCTGGATATTCGGTTCCCTCATCTGGACGATCACGCTCAAATTGGCATCTGACCCAAAATGGGGACGTAGAAAACATAATGTATGAGACCAATCAATTGTATGCCTGGTCAGTGGGACATGCTGTAATTCATCTTGGTCAAGCTAAGCCAAGGGCATCGTCAATCGATGTCAATTGCAGATCTGCTACACATCCATTCGTATTACAACCCCTCAGTGGGAAAGCTCACTAGTTGTGAGCGAAAGATGGAGAATCTAGTATAATACTAGAGGCAAGAGCCCACAACTTCCTGCTTATCCATCAACCACCCAGAGAAGGGATAAAAAGATAAGAGAGATTAAAGAAAAAAGAGATGTGTATTGAGAGAAAAAGTAAGGAAAAGGGCTTTTTAGAGAAAAAGGAGATTGAGTGCCAAAGTGATGTGAGAATCAGGAGTAGGCTGCCCATGAACCGAGAGGTCTCTCGTCATTGGAACATATTCGAGTGATGTGTTGTTTTTGTTTCTCTCGATTCTTGTTTTGAGTCATTTTGATTTCAGTAAGTGTCAATAGTTGTATTGTTTTTACCTTGTCTTTTCTTTTATGGAGTCGTTTTGATTGTGGTCAGTTGTAGGCTTAATACCCGGTTAAGAACTCATTTTCAATTTCAAAAATAAATCATTTTGTGCTCAGAGTGCTGTGACATTCTCAAAATATGTGCAAAACAGGATTCTTTATTTCATAAAGTGCAAGGTCCACCTCCAATCAAGAGGGAGAGCAATAGAACCAGGACCTATCTAAAGCTATATAGGTTTCGGATTGCAAAGCAAAAGAAAAAAGGGAAAATTGGAGCGTTTGAGTGTGTTTCAACTTCAGCAAATTCCAAGTCTGCATTCCAAATGCACCTTCGCTGGGCCTCGCCATTGCGCTAGAATGAGTGTACCTCGACCCCGAGTTCAAGCCCACTTCAAGTTAGAATGACAATTAAAGTAGCATGCAAATGTTATCACTCGCCAATATGAACAGGGTGTATTCTTTTTGAGTTGGGCATGTTGGGTACATCGGAGGCACCAAAGCACATATTCGATTCTCTTCTATTGCGTAGAATGTGCATTTTTACATAGAGTTATATTGCACGCGTGCCTCGCATCGTTTATGGTTCATGCATAGAACATGCTTTCAATGTCGCATAGAATATGCTTCCATTCATGCATAGAACATGCTTTCAATGTCGCAGAGAATATGCTTTCATTCATGCATAGAATATGCTTTCAATGTTGCATAGAATATGCTCTTCTTTCATGCATAGAACATGCTTTCAGTGTTGCATAGAAAATGCTCTTGTCTCTTGCATAGAACATGCTTTCAATTAACATCATGCATCGGTTGTTCATCTTGCATGGAACATGCGTTGTCATTGTATTGATTTGTAAGCCTTGTTCATTTGTTCATTCTGTGCATCTATCGCAAAATAATCTCATTTTGTGCATTTATCGCACAATAATCTCACTCGGTGCATCTATTGCACAATTTCATCTCACATCGCACTGTCATGTGCATTTCATCGCATTATTTTGTGCATTTCAATTTATATTGCACTATTTTGTGCATTTCAATTCACATCACACTATTTTGTGCGTTTCAATTTACATCGCACTATTTTGTGCATTTCAATTCACATCGCACTATTTTGTGCACTTTGTATCATACTCGCACTGTCTCGTGCAGTTGTATCGCACTATTTTGTGTACTTTGTATCACACTATCCTATTCACATTGTATCGCACTATTTTGTGCACCATTGCATTGTCTTGCACATTCAACACACATAGCACTATTTTGTGCACCTTTAGTTCGCACTATTTTGTGCAATTTCTTAGCAATGTTTCATTCACTTTGTATCGCACTATTTTGTTCATCTTACTTGCACTATGTTTGTGCATTTCATCGCACTATTTTGTGCATCTTACTTGCACTATGTTTGTGCATTTCATCGCACTATTTTGTGCATCTTACTTGCACTATATTTGTGCATTTCACTTTATATCGCACTATCTTGTGCACCTGCATAACACTGTCTTGTGCACTTCCCCTCGCACTATCTTCTGCATTACATTGCACTATTTTGTGCATTGCATAGCACTGTCTTGTGCTTTTGATCTTGTATAGCATTATTTTGTGCATTTCATCTTATATTGCACTATTTTGTGAATTACATCGCATTATTTAGCATTGTCTTGTGCATTTCACATTTCATCGCACTATTTTGTGCATTTCATTTTACATCGCACTATTTTGTGCATGACATCGCATTATTTTGTGCACCCATATAGCACTGTCTTGTGCATTTCACATTACGTCGCACTATTTTGTGCATTACGTCGCATTGTCTTGTGCATGTCATCTTACGTCGCACTATTTTGTGCATCGCATTCTGTATAACACTATTTTTGTGCATTCATTCACCCTCACTCGCACTGCCATGTGCACCTTGTATTTTTGTATCAATCGCACTTTTTTGTGCACCTACACCGCACTATCTTGTGCAACTTGTATCTTTGTTTTCGCACTGTCTTGTGCACTCATTGGTCTAGGAGACCTTAAATCCGCTAAAGGTGCAATTCCTTCGGTGTTTGTCGTGCCTGAACGACTTTCGGTGATCTGGTGTAGCCACCTGCTTGTGTTTGCGGTGAGTTCCTAGGAGATCAACTGAGATGGTGGAAACTAGAGTTCGAATGGCCAAGGCCTAGAACACAAAGGTTCGGGATTTTTGAGACAAAAGTCTGGTTTAAATACCCAGGGGTGTATCCTCGGCTTGAAATCTATATGGCAAGCCCATAGGTTGAGGTAGCTTGTATGCGCCTCAATTTTGGATGCTGACCCAACCTAGTCTGTCACCCTATTGGAGAATAGGTAAAGTTGTGAACATAGCCAGGGAGAAAAGTAGTACCTGTGGTTTAACCAAAAAAAAAAAAAAAAAAGAAAGATCCCCAACAGCATAAGGTGAGTCACCAATTGCCTCTGTAAGGTACTTTCACTTCCTAGCTGCTACATCGCATTATTATCTATTACATCACATCTATCACTTCTATTGCATATATCTATTGCATCATACCATTTTATTGTTTGCATCCTTTCCATGTTAAGCTTGGTTTGGCATCTGACCATGCCTTTTCATGTTAAAACATAGCTCTGCATGTGTACGCGCCTATTTTGTAAGAATTGTGGTCTGAGGGTTTCGGCACCTTTTCTGTGTCAGATGTGGTTTGTTTTGTGTCCATGCCTTTTCTAGGTTAAATGTGGTTTGGCTTACGCCTTATTCACTATATCCATTGCATCCATTGCATTGTATTTTGTCTTGCTACATTCAGCATTTAGGATCATCATCTTTCCTCAATAGGTCAATCCTCACTTATATCATACCACCCAATTACTTGTACTCTTTCTACGAAACACATAGTTCTGCATGTGCACATGCCTATTCCGCAGGAATTGTGGTTTGAGGGTTTCGGTACCTTTTCTGTGTTACACGTAGTTTGTTTTGCATCCTCATCCCTTTATGGTATTTGTGTGGAAGGCACTGCTCGTGGTTTGATTATTTCATTGTATACATGCATTGTGTATCATTTTACATTCTACCTCTGAACTACGCTGGTTTGATTCCTTGCAAAGGGATACGTAGGCAACCCTTAGGTTCAACCAATTGCATTTGCATTTTGTTTGTTTGCCCAAGTCTTACGGCCTTGTCAAAATGGTCGTCTCTGGGGCTTTGACATTAAGACTTGGGTGAATGTGATTCTACCGCCATTGGAAAGAAGACTTCCGGGGCTTCAATTTAGACTGAAGAATGACCTGCAAAGGAGTCTGGATGAAGGAGATATGTCCATTTGAAGTTGGTCCTAGAGAGTAGTTTTTTTCTGGCTGGCACTGGTGGAGTTTGCTGGCCATGGGTGGGCTTTGACGGCCACTAGCGTAAAAAGGCAGTTTTCTGCAGATATTTTTCCTCCAACTATTTTTACAATGTTCCAGCTGTCCATTTTGAGATATATTCGACCTGAAGCCATATATTTCTATATATAGAGGACCTTCTCTATTGTTTTGAAGGTTGGAAAAATTTTAGGAGTCTCTAGATTTCTCGCTCTCTTTTGAACTTTTGGGCGTACAAGTGTAGATATACTTCAAGTTTGCCTATCAATCCATAAAAGAAGTTGCTTATCTTTAGGCTGAGGTTACTTGGGACCCTCTTTGAGCTCTAGAAGGTGGTCTTGGCTTGATTTTTTACCTCAATTGTGTCTTGGCTTCAAGAGGTATAGCACTCTCCCTTTAAGCTTGCTTTGCACAATTGTTTTCCTATGTCTTTCCCCTATTTTTGGACTATTTTTGGCCTGGTTTTGAATTGTATAAAGATCTATTTTTATGACCTAAAAATGGTAGTTTGAGGCCATTTTCAGTTAAGGGGTGGTTCATCCTTCTTGCTTCTTCGCTTGTAAAGTTTTTGGGCCTTTGTTGATCACTTTGAAATCAACTTTTTTGGGCCTTTTAACCACTGAATTTCAGAGGTTTTTCAGTGGCGAAAACCTCATTTTGAAGTCCAAAATTAAAGGGCTTAGCCTCCCCACCTTGTGTCTTGCTTGCATGCCTAGTTAGCCTCATGTATTAGCTTATTGTTTTAGCTTTTTGTGGCTTAAGTCCAGCATGTTTTAGACTATATTTAGGGCTGTTTTGCCTCTATTTTTGACTGGTTAATTCATTTGAGCCTTGTATGGCATGGTTGTATTATAATTTCCTTTACTAGCTTGGTGTTTTAGGGCTTTAATCACCATTGTTTTGAGTTGATAGCATGTTTTAGTGTTGTTTTGCACTTCATTTTAGCACTTGAATGTCTGCAATCTCCCTCAATTCTTCACTCTTTTGTTTGCTTTGAAAGTGGTTTTAAACCCATTGTTTACCTGAGTGTGAAATGGAGGTGCTACACCTAATGGTTTAATCCCTTAGGGGGTGCATTACCAACAGTGCAATGCCTCTTTCATGCCCAAAGTTACTTGTGGTTTGAGCCAGCTTTCCACTAGAGGACAATCACTAATGGACAATTGGATTAAGGAATGGTTTGGTAATAAAAACGAATAAATAAAAAATGACAAGTTAAAGAGGCAAGATAAGCATCTTTCATGTTGCATGGCATGTGTTCGAATCAGACGTTAATTCGAACATAAGGAAAATGGGACATTTCATACTCAAAAGTGATGAAATGTGTCATTTTCCTTGGTCACCATTGCCCTCGATCATGCATGATAGGGTGGTGGTCATTTGGTCATGATTGTGCATTTATTGAACTTGTACAAACTTGGTCCCTTAGCCATCATGCATGGAAATTGCTTGACTGATGGTTTGAGAGCAAAGAGTTTCTCTCCTTTGAGCTTGTGTGATGATAAGGAGGCAAACAGTACAAACAACTTGTGAGAATACACTGTTTTGCTCTCTTTTGCAGCAAGGAAGTTCAGCTCATCAGTGGCCGACCGGCCACCAATGGTAGCTGACCGGCCACCATTGGTAGCCGACTGGCCGCTTTGTTAGCCGACCGGCCCCTTGTCCCTGTTGTCGGCCATCAGTAATTTTTGCACAATGTGTCAGTAAGATGAAGCAGAGGTGTTCTGGAAGTTGGCAGAATTTTCAGTGATCAAATGCGTAAACAAAGGTTTGCAAACGCAAAACAACGACTTTTCGGGTGGAAACCGGGCACGTGCATGAGCCCCCCTTGCATTTTCAATCATGCTTATCACTTAAATATCTAGCTTAGATGCATGTTGTAATTAATTAGTTGTAGCTAATTAATTGTTGTATACAATTAGTTCATTTAGCTAGTTATTTGATTTCGGTTTGTAATAATTTGTTAATTAGAATAGTTAATTAATTCAGTTTGTAATAATTAGTTAGCTTAATTAGCATAGATCATTAGTTATCTTTTTCATTCAGACCCCCGTTTGCGAGGGCGTAATGTTGTAATAAGTGTGCATGCGTGCGTGCTTGTATGTCTTCCAACCCCACATCTTTCTCCATTTTATTTAATCGCTTTTGATGGTTAGATTAGGGACATGTTTAATTAATTAGCATACCTTATGCGTGCATCCATACATTTGTATTGCATGCACCGAGGCTCGGCGCATTATTCAAACTGTATCGTCATTTCAATACTTCTTTGAATACGTGTTTAATCTCATGTTGTTAAAATCAATCCATATGCCATATTAGTAGCTGAGCCTATTAATTGCATATTGCATGTGTTGCATTAGACATCTTAACATAGTTAGAAATCATGCATTATTTTCTAACTCATGTTTTCCAAGCCTAGAGTACTAGGTGAGTTTTTATGCTTTAGCATATTTGCATAAGTGGGATTACCATGATTAACATGTTTTCCATGAGGCTATGTGCTTAAATGCTAAACTGTTTGAATGCATGTGGATGAAGGCTTGTTGTTTGAATTGGAACGACTCAACAAATGTGCATTTTAAGCCCACTTTGCTAAGTGGCAAATCATGTTTTAAGGCCACTATGTTTGGTGGCAAATCCGTAAACTTTAATCCCACTTGAGGTGGCAAATTCAAATCATTTTCACAAACAAACATGAGTTAACTTGTTCCAAATTGAGCAAACTAGTCTATACTTTCTTTTGTGCATCACATAGTAAAGCTAGTCTAATAATTAGAACAAAAGCATATAATGTTTATAAAATATCATATCATGATTAGTATAGGCCGATCTTTGAACGGGGGAGCGGGGGTGCGCAATTCATGACCTTCCCCTCTCGTACCCAAGTTCTTGAGCCGAGGCAACTTTGGTGATGATGGACACGCAGCCTTTGGCACGAGTCAGGGTTTCCTAAATTTTTCCAAATACAAAATATTTAGGTGGTGACTCTGTATCTGGCAAATGAGTCCAATTTTGGCATTATTTGATTTAAAATCGATTTTCCAAAAAAGGTTTGCCGGATTTGGGCTCTTTGGCATTTATCAATTTCACATTGCACTTTGTGAGATTAGATTTAGAACCGCAGGAGTCTGAACTGTGAGGCCTTTCTTTCAAACCTTTCTGAAAGGCGGGGCACAGAAAAAGGCGAGTCCATAGATTCTGGCGACTTTGCTGGGAAATTAGAGAACTTGACTCGAACTCATGATATGTTATTTTATATACATTTATGTGTTTCTTTGCATTCGCATTTGCATCGGCGCGCTTGAGTCACAGTGTTTGCCATCTGCTATTCCTGAGCGGTTTGTCGGAGGCTTGCTAAGAAAAGCTTGTCAAAACCCTGGCTGGTTGTGGGCTCTACCACGATAGGAACACAACCCATGTATGTGGACTACCGCTGTACCGTTTGATCCTCCTTTCACTTCTCGGTGTTAGGTGTGAGAGGTATATTAGGTAGTCTTGCTAAGGTACCCTTTTTGACCAATCGACCTAGTTGCATATCGGAAACCATAGAGACTATTCTAAACTAGGACATGTTGCTTACCCGATTGCAAGATTATGTGAAGCCACAAGTTGTGCATAGTGAAACCCTAGCTCCTGACAAAACTAGGACAGGGTAACCTTATCCCCCTCGTAGGGGTGTTTTGGTTCTTACTTAACTGGAATGTTCTTTACAGTGAAACTGTACAGGGATATGCATATCAGTTGCCAAGTTGGTATCTATTTTGGGGCAGAATTCAGTAGAGAGCACAGTAACTCAACTGTGATCATATCCATTCTAGTGAAATTGGGCTGAGATGCTGTCTGTTTTCTCTTGCAAGGTAGTCCTGGAACCATAGCTTCAGAAGGCTCCAATATTCCCCAGGTGCTCTGGACTTGTATCGATAGACTTTGTCAGGTCGGAAATTTAGTTCAAAGGCAACCAGTGTTTCCTTCGCTGGTGGCAGGGCAAAGAAGGGCCAGACAGGGCTCACTAGTTCAACTGATTCGACAATCACCAATTAAATACCTTTGCTAACTCAGCAGATCCGTGATGGCAGGGAGTCCGAAAGAAGTTGTGGCCATGATAGCGGCATTGAACCAGGGAATCACCATGAAGGATAAGACTAATGCTAAAATACAACGCCTAGCTGGGGCACCTACCACACTGTAGAACCGACTTTCTTCGCGCGGCCACCTTTCAGAGAGGGCGCGAATTGGTCTTACTACAGTTTGGACTCCTATCATGGTTTTGAATCTAATCTCACAAAGTGCAATATAAGACTGGTAAACACCAAAGAGTCCAAATCCGACAATTGGTTTTGAAAAATCAATTTTGAACGAAAAGGCGCCAAACATGGACTGCTTTGCCAGATTATATAGTCGCCACCTAAATATTTTGTTTTGGAGAATTTAGGAAACCCTGAATCGTGCCAAAGGCCACGTGTCCGTCATCACCAAAGTTACCTCGGCTCGGGAACTTGGGTACGAGTGGGGAAGGTCCTGAAATGAGCACCCTAGCTCGCCCGATCAAAAGATCGGCCTCTACTAAGCATGATATGTTGTTTTAAAAACCTCATGTGTTCTTATTCCGGTTATTAATCTAATTTTACTATGTGATGCGCACAACATACAAGTATAGACTCAATCACGAGAATTAGAACGAAACAACTCATGTTTGTTTTCGAAAATGGTTTGAAAGTGCTACTTACAAGTAGGCTAAAGCGCGGATTTGCCACCCTCAAGTGGGCTTTAAAACATGACTTTGCCACTTCGCAAAGTGGGCTTAAAACTCACAATCATCGAGTTGTTCCAACTCAGGCAATAAAACCTTCACCCACAGGCATTCAGGCAGTTAATCACATAAGCAAATAGCCTTATGGCAAGCATGCTATCATGGCAACACTCACTCTCATGCAAGTATGCTAAAGCGTAAACACTTATAGTGTACTCCGAGGCAAAACAGAAAACTAGTTAGAAACAATGCATGATCCTAACTATACAGAATGCCTAATGCAACACATGCAAAATGTAACTAAATAGGCCTGGCTATCTAAGATGACATTTGAATGCAACAATTGATACACGTATTCAAGTAGGTATTGAAATACAAAGCAGTTTGAATGATGCACCGAGCCCGGTGCACGCAAAACAAATGAATGATGCAAACATGCAAACATAAGGTATGCTAATTGAAACGTGCCATAAACTAACTATCGAAAGCGGTTAAGTAAAAGGGAGAAAGAAGTGGGGTTGGAAGACATACACACACACACACACCCTTATTACAACATTGCGCCCTCTCGAAGGAGGGTCCGAATAAATAAGCTAAGCTAATCTAAGCAGAGCTAATCAACTAATCTAATTAAACTAATTAGACTAATTATTACAAACCAAACAGATAACTAGCAAACTACTTACTAATTATTACAACACTTTAACTAATCAACAAATTAATTAAATTACAAATCAAATGCTAGCTAGCAAGTAAAGCACTAAGGTACGCTGCCTCAGCTCTATTTGAAGAAGATGTATGTATGCATTCGGTTTCTCGCCCTGAAACGCCTTCCAGTTTGCTCTTGAGAGGCTCTGTTTGCAGGGTGTCTCCAAGACCTTTCTGTTCCACCTTACCAAATGACTGCTGGGGAGTGCACCAGTGGCCTACTGGCTATGGAAAGCTGTTGCTGGCCATCTGCAGGCCAAGGATGTGCACTGTCAGCCAAAGATGATGCAGTGCCAGCCATCAGCGAGGCATTGCCGGCCACTTGTGTGCTACATCACCATTCTGCAACAGAGCATAAACTAGAGGCAAATGGAGGGTCTCCCAAGGGTATGTATGTACTGTGCCACTTCTTATCATCTCAAAACATCAAAGGAGTTGCACCATTGGATCCAAGACCACCAATCAAGCATCTCAATCCATGATGGCCAAAGATCCAACTTGCACTCATTCAATAAATGCAAGACAAACAAGACTCTAGGACCACTACCTTATCATGGATGATCAAAGGCAATGGAGGCAAAGGGAATTGGCTCATTTTCATCACTTTGAGTATGAAATGAACCAATCCACCTTGTGTTCAATATAACGTCCGATTGAACACAATGCAATGCACACATAACATGCTTATCTTTGGCATGTTTTACTTGATTCAATTCTTGTTTACACATTTTAAGTTACCAAGCCATTCATTAACCAATTTGTCCAAATGTGAGAGTCCTCTAATAAGGGAGAGGTCAATCAAAAGAAGGCTTAAGACATGAGAGAGGTCATGCCTTTGACTAGTAGAAACCCTCAAAAGAGAGTTAAAGCCATTGAGCACAAGCCTCAATCTCAAGCCTAAACACAACTTTAGGACCAACCAACCCTCAAAGCAAATTAAAAGTGAAGAAATGAGGGAGATGGCAGATATTTCAGTGCTGATATGGCATGAAAAATAAGACTCTAACACGCAAACAACTCATGTACAACATGTTAGAAGAATTAAGCAATAAAACTAGTGAAGAGCTTTACACTAGAACCATGCAACATCAATCCCAAATGGCCAAACCAACTATGGACCGACCTCAAACATGCCAAAACAGTGGCTAAATTGTGCTGAGATGGTAGCTTGAAAAGCAAGAAAGTCATGCTCATGTATTGGCTTATAAACAAGGCATAAAGCACACCTCTCAAAAGTGATGAAAAAGTGGAATATGTGAGAGTGTGACAAGGCTACATGCACTGAAATCATATGTGAAATGATACTATGACATGCAAATAACCCAAGCAAAGCATGCTTAAAGACCTTGAAACTCAAAGCTAGTCAAGGGCATTTACACTATAGCTATAGAAAGCAAGCCTCATATGATCAAGACCATTCAAAATAGAGTTTAATCATGTCAAAGCAAGGCCAAAAACATGCTGGAGTGGAGCCAACACATGCTAGAATAATAGGTTAAAACATCAAGTATGTTAAGCTAGTAAGTATGATTACACTACAAGTGTAAGAAGCAAGCAAGGAGTGACTCAACCACCCAAAAACATAGCTCAAGCAGGTCATAAAAGTCACAAAAACATGCTGAGATCAAGCCATGAGATGATAGAAAAACATGATCAACTATTAAGTCATCAACATATGCAAACAAGGTATGAGGAGGGGGGACCACCCCCTCCTATTTTGATCCTCAAAACCAACTTTCTACCACTGAAAAACCTCTGAGTTTTAGTGGTAGAAAGGCCAAATAAAGGGTTGTTTTAAAGGCTTTAAAAGGTGGCACAAAGCTTAGCAAATAAGCCTCAAAAGAGGGGGGGAGACCCCTAACCCCAAAAAGGCCTCAAACTACCATTTTCAACACTTAAAAAATAGAGGTCTTTGCAGTTGACAACTTGGCTAAAAACAACATGCAAGGGTGACCAAACCAATGAACTAAAACAAAGCCTAAAAGGCTAAAATCCTTACCCTTGAAGCATAGCAACAAAATAGCAAGTAAACAGCCAAACTTCTAAGCCCAAACCACTCCAAGGAGCTTAAAAAAGGCCTCCAAGATCCTTAACTCTAAGGTGAAGGTGTTTGGCTAAGGGTGCTAGTGCAAATGTGTAGAGAAAGCACACTTTCAAGCACAAAATATAGAGAGAAAAGATTCTAGAGAGAGAGAGAGAGAATTCTATCTCAGCTCAATTTTTGTAACCCTTTGCATGCATATAGATGAGCTCTATATATAGAAGATACAAAAGCTTTTTGAAGAGATCCAGCCATCGACGTGGGTGCAGATGAGCTCATCTATTCAAACAACTATCAAAATATCTGTAAAAATATCTACTGAAGCATTGGTGTCCGACCGGCCTTCAGTGGTGGGCGGTAGTGCCTCATTGATGGCTGGCAGGAAAAGATGCATGGCCGACAGAGCCCAATCATGGCTGGCAGTGGACCATAAACCATAATATGGAAGGACCAAGACATGGTCCAAAAATGAGAAAGAATGGATGTAGGGTTTGGAAAGCTCAAACCTGTGGCGTTCCGCCGTGGATTTTGAGTGCTCGACGAGCAATCACACTTTTCACTGGACGTACCTACAAGGACATCAAAGTCTTGAGGATGGTCAAAAATGAGGTGTCTACACACACTTCCAGTCTTGGGACCCCAGCCCAACTTTGACACACTTCCGCCAGTTGAAGATTCGCATGGTCCAGATCCCCGAGAAGGGTTGGCTCAAGCTCGAGTTTTCAGACCCCTAGTGCAGTCTAATGAGAGGCTTTATCCCCTTGATATTAATGATCTCGATCTGACCTCGATGAAAATTACGAACCTTGAGAAGCATTTCAAAAAGGCACTGGGCCTTAACTCCATTCCCGAAATTGAGGATGGGTACACCGAGGCTGCCGTAAGGCTCCCAGACAGATTCAAAATGCCACACATTGGCCGTTTTAACTGGTCTGGGGATCCTACGGTACATATCTGGCTTTTCTTGGATGTCCTAAAACCGATGGGTCTAACTAAGCCTCTGAAACTCTCTCTGTATGGAAGAACCTTGTCGGGCATAACAACCACTTGGTACGTCAAATTGGAGGATAAAGTGAAGCAGAACTAGAAAGAGTTGGCTGAGGCCTTTGTCAATCAGTACTCTTACAATACCCAACCTGAAATAACCATTCAAGACCTTGAAGCAACCGACTAGAACCATACAGAGTCTTTTGTGGAATTTGTTACAAGGTGGAGAGCAAAGGCAGCACAGATGACAAATCGCTCTTTTGAGAGGGACCAAGTCTAGATAGTGGTGCAAAACCTTGTGCCTGATATGCTACGAAAGTTAATAGTTGCTCCAATATTCACTTTTGAAAATTTACATGAATTAGGGGTTCAGATTGAGAGTGCATTCAACAAGGGGATTATTCGCAGAACAAGTGAACCAAGAAGGAGGGTGATTTCCGGGAGTACCAATGCTGGCGGTAGCACTATTCCCAAACCCACTGAAATCAACACTGTCACCATTAATCCCCAAACTGGCAACCCTTTGGCCAATGCCAACCCACAAACAACTGGGCCAACCCGAGCTCAAGGCAGAACTGTCACCCCCTTCTATATGAGCCTAACCAGCGCACTAAAAGTCCTGATGGAAAGAGGGTATCTCAAAGCCCTTGATCCTCAACCTCTGCCTAACCCACTCCCTGCTAGACATAACCCCACCAAATACTGTGTGTACCATTGTAGACATCCCATTTTTGATCATCCTCAAAACTTGGACGTCATCATTTATGCACTCGGTGATTGTGCTTGTTTGTGTTCGTTTTGAGCGCCTGAGGTACTCGGCGGAATGCTTTCTCTTTGAACCTATAAACCTTGATGTTTTGTGCATGTTTTTGGACCAAGAGTCTGTTACCTCTTGCCGGGAGAGAAGGGTGACCTGTCGGCCAGCCCTGTGACCTATCGGCCATGGTTTGTTTCTGTCGGCCATTAGTAGTGGCCGGTCGGCTACCAGTGGTGGCTGACGGCCATTGGCCTCCTTTTTCAGATATTTGTTTGCCAGCTGTACTAGCTATTGTTCACTGAACTGCATCTTCATACACGTGTATGACAGGATGTATACAAGCTCAAACCTTGATTTTCTATATATAGGGGGTGTCCTCTGCCATTTTGGGAGGTTGGACGTTTTAGACCAAATCTCTCTCTCTCTCTCTCTCCTTATTTTGTGCCTTAAAGTCTAGTTTCTCTATACTTTTGCATATCAACCATTGATCAAACTTGACCACCTTGGAGCTGAGGTCTCTTGAGGCCCTCTTTGAGCTCTTGAAGAGGATTTTGGCTTGATTTAGCGTATTTTGTTGCTCTAAATTGCATCTTGCCTTCAAGAGGTATAACACTTGTATTTTAAGCTTGTTTTAAATACTTGTTTTGCCATCTTTTTACACAATTTTTGAGCTGGTTTTGGACTCCAAAGAACTCTATTTTTATGGTTTAAAAATGGTGATTTGAGGCTATTTTGTGTTAAGGGGTAGTCCACCCTTCTTGTAGCCGCCCCTCCTTGTTGTCTTGCTTGCATGCCTAGTTGCCTTACATGTTAGCATGTTCTTATAGCCTAACCTAGCTTTGGTCCATCATGTTTTTGCAACTATTTTGACTTGTTTTAGCTTTGGTTAAGTCCTTTGGGCCTTGTATGGCATGGTTGTAGTGTTAATTCCTTCATTAGCTTGGTGTTTTAATGCTTTAATCATCATTCTTTTGAGTTGATAACATATTTTTGTGTTATTTTGCACTCCATTTTAGCACTGAAAACTCTACAATCTTCCTTTATTCTTCACTTTTTTCATTTGCTTTGAAAGTGGTTTTAAACCCCTTGTTTGCTTAAGTTTGAAATTGAGACATTCATGCTTAATGGTTTAATCCCCTCAGGGGTTTATTATCAACGACATGAGGTCTTTTTCATGCTCAAGGCACTTGTGATTTAAGCACACTTTCCATTAGAAGACACTCACTTTTGGACAAATCAATTAAAGAATGGATTGGTAATCTAAAATGAGTACACAAAAACAAACAAGTAAAAAAGGCAAGATAAACATCTTTTATGTTGCATTGCATGTGTTCGGATCGGACGTTAATTCGAATACAAGGAAAATGGGACATTTCATCCTCGAAGTGATGGAATGTGCGACTTTCCTTGGTCACCGTCACCCTTGATCATGCATGATAGGGTGATGGTTGTTTTAGTCTTGTTTTTGCATTCATTAAGCTTGTACAAGCTTTGTTCCTTAGCCATCATGCATGGAAAATGCTTGGTTGATGGTTTGAGAGCCAAGAGCTACACTCCCTTGAGCTTGTGAGATGATAAGGAGGGTAGCAGTACATACATTCCTTGAGAATACACTGCTTTGCTTCTATTTGCTCTCTGTTGCAGCAAGAAAGGAAATTCAGGGAAGGGGTAGTCGACCAGCCACCAACAGTGGCCGACGGCCACCAGAAGTAGCCGACCAGCCACCAATGGTAGCCGACCGGCCATCAATGAAGAAAGTTGCTCAATGTGTTCTTGAGGTGGAGGAGAAGTGTTCTAGAAGTTGGTGCAATTTTCAGTGAGCAAACATGTGCATGCAGGGGCTGCAACGGCATGGCGGTGGCATTTTCGGGTGGAGAAACTGAGCATGCATGAATCCCTTACCCCTCGAGGCCATTTACTTGTTTTGCTTAATTAGTTAGTTGTAGCTAATTCATTCATACATGTGTTGTAATTATTTAGTTAATTAACTCGTCTTGTAATTAATTAGCTTAATTCAGTTTGTAATATTTAATTAGCTTAGAATAAGCTGGTTAAGTAGTTTTGTTTTGTAATAGTTAGCATAATTAGGCTAGCTAGTTGGCTTATTCATTCAAACCTTCCTTTGCGAGGGCGTAATGTTATAATAAGTGTGCGTGCGTGTGTGTATGTATGTTTTCCAACCTCACGTCTTTCTCTCTTTTATTTAATTGCTTTTGATGGTTAGATTAGGGACATTTTCAATTAGCATACCTGATGCTTGCATGTTTGCATCCCTTCATTTGTCTTGCATGCACCGAGTCTCGGTGAATCATTCAAACTGCATTGCACTTTCGATACTTCTTTGAATACGTGTTTAATCGCATGTTGTTCAAACTGATTCATATGCCATATTAGTAGCGGAGCCTATTAATTGCATTATCGCATGCGTTGCATTAGTCATCTTGTATAGTTAGGATCATGTATCTTTCTAACTAGTTTTTGTTTTGGCTTGGAGTACTCGGTAAGTCTTTATGCTTAGCATACTTGCATGAGTGTGATTCCCACGTTGCCATGTTTTGCATGCTTGCCATGAGGCTATGTGCTTAAATGCTAAATTGCATGAATGCTTGTGGAGGAAGGCTTATTGTTTGAATTGGAACGATTCAACAAATGTACGTTTTAAGCCCACTTTGTTAAGTGGCCAATCATGTTTTAAGCCACTATGTTTGGTGGCAAATCCGCATCTTTAAGCCCACTTGAGGGTGGAAATTCAAACCATTTTCGTAAACAAGCATGAGTTGAATTGTTCCAAGTCTTGCAAACTAGTCTATACTTGCTTGTGTGTGTCACATAGTAAAGCTAGTCTAATAACTGGAAGAAGAACACATAATGTTTATAAAACATGATATCATGATTAGTAGAGGCCGATCTTTGATCGGGCGAGTGGGGGTGCTCATTTCAAGACCTTCTCCGCTTGTACCTAAGTTCCAGAGCCGATGCAACTTCGGTGATGATGGACACATGGCCTTTGGCATGAGTTAGGGTTTCCTAGATTTTCTCAAAAATAAAATACTTAGGTGGCGACTCTGTAATTTGGCGAAGCAGCCAAATTTTGGCATTATTTGATTTAAAATCGATTTTCCAAAAAGATTTGTCAGATTTGGTGTAGACGAGCCCCGAGGGCCTTATGCTACAGTTCGGACTCAAATGTCACGGTTCTTAATCTGATCTCACAATGTGCGATGTGAGATTGATAAATCACCAAAGAGTCCAAATCCAGCAAATCATTTTGGAAAACTGATTTTTGTAAAGAAGTGACAAACATGGACTGCTTTTCCAGATATAGAGTCGCCACCTAAATATTTTATTTTGAGGGAAGTTAGGAAACCTTGACTCGTGCCTAAGGCCACGTGTCCGTCATCACCAAAATTGCCTCGGCTCGGGAACTTGGGTACGATTGGGGAAGGTCATGCAATGAGCACCCCCGCTCGCCTGATCAAAGATTGGCCACAACTAAACATGATATTTTGTTTTTGAAAACATATGTGCTCTTATTCCGGTTAATTAGCTAGAATTACTATGTGATGCGCACAAAACACAAGTATAGACTAGATCGCCTAATTTGGAACAAAGCATCGCATATCCATTTGTTTGAAAATGGTTTGAAGGTGCTACTCGCAAGTAGGCTAAGACATGGATTTGCCACCGTCGGGTGGGCTTAAAACTCGCATTTCAATGAATTGTTCCAATTCAAGCAATCTAACCTTCACCCACAGGCATTCAGGCAGCTATATCACATAAGCAAATAGCCTCATAGCAAGTATGCTGTCATGGAAATCACATAACACATACAATATGCTAAAGCGTAAAAGCTTACAGTGTACTCCGAGCCAAAAAAGAAGCTAGTTAGTAATCAATGCATGATCCTAGCTATATTAAGAATGCCTAATGCAACGCATGCAAAATGCAACTAGAAATAGGCTCGACTATTCTAAGATGTCATGTGAGATGCAACTTGAAACATGTATTCAAATAGGAATTGAAATACAATGCAGTTAGTATGATGCACCGAGCCCGGTGCATGCAAGACAGATGAATGGATGCACGCATGCAAGCATAAGGATGCTAATTGAAAATGAACCTAAACTAACCATCAAAAGCAGGTAAGTAAAAGGGAGAAAGACATGGGGTTGGAAGACATTCACACACTCACGCACACTTATTACAAAGTTCGCCCTTTCGACGGAGGGTCCAAATGAATCAACTAGCTAGCTATACTACACTAATTAATTATTACAAAACCTTAACTAATCAAGCAAATTAGTTAAGTTACAAAACAGACTAATATGAAACTAAAGAGTCTGCCACAGCTCCGCCTCGGAATGATTGAATGATGCATGCTCGATCGCCTCGTTCAGAAACCCATTGCCATGCCTCATGTTGCCTCTGTTTGCATTGTTTTTCACCTCTGAGAACTGTGAAAATATCTGTGATGCTTCTGAACCATTTCATGGCCATGCTGAGAGGTCATCGGCTAAAATATGAGGCAATCGGCCAAGGAAAAAGGGTCATCGACTATTTGTGGGTCCATCGGCCAACCATTGTTAGCCGATCGGCACTCAAGATAGCCGATCGGCCATCTTTTTTTGTAGAATGCTCCTTTCGTTGCAGCAGAGGACACACAGAGCATGGCAATGCATTTACAAGACAATGCTTGCAACTACACCCCTTATCATGTTTAAAACTCAAAGGAGTGTAGTGCTCAACCCTCGGGCCATCAATCACGCATTCCAATGCATGATGGCCAAAGGAGCCAAGTGTGCAATTCAATGGAATCAATGCACAAAGAACACATAAATGCCTCACACTCTATCATGTTGGATCAAGAGCGTTGGCGACCGGGGGCTGAAGCATGTTTTGTCACTTTAAGTACGAAACACCCCTCGTTCCTCGTATTTGGTTTGACACCGCAAACCAAACACAATGCAATGCATGCAACATGGAGATATTATAGTATGCTACCTAAGCATGCAAGCTAAACTAATGTAACATGAGCATGCAAAGTATGCAACAATGCTATGTAATGCAACTAGCTAAACCTCATGCAATATACCAAACATGCAAACATGATACAATGCAAGCACGCAAATAATGTAATGCAATATGAGCATGCCAACTCAATGCAACCTACACGAGCATGTGACAAAATGTAAACTAGCAAGCATGTAACAAGATGCAACATGTCAAGCATGCAACTATATGCAAAGATGGGCTTAAACAGAAACGGGAAGACCTCAGCCATGCCCAAAATAGTGGCTAAAACATGCTAAAAATGAGGTCCGAAATCACATACAAACATGCATGTCAATTGGTTCACAAACAAGGCATGGAAATCACAACTCTCAAGCACAATGAAAGAGTGGAATATGTGTGAGTGTGGCAATGAAATATGCTCTGAAATTATATGCCAAGTGATGTCACATCATGCAAATAGCTCAAATAAAGCATGCCAAGAGACCCGAAATACAAAGCTAGCAGAGGGGTTTACACTACAACCACACCAAGCAATGCTCAAATGACCTAAAGCACTTATAACAGACCTAAGGCAGGTCAAAATGGTAGCAAAAACATGCTAGACTCACAACAAAGATGGCAAGAAAGATAGGCCCCCGAATTAGCTCACAAACAAGGCATAAGGGCACAACTCTTAAACACAATGAAAGAGTGATAATCATGAGAGCATGGCAGAAGTTTATGGCCTAAAATTACCTACCAAATGATTCCATATCATGCAAATAGCTCAAATATGACATGCTAGGGGGCCCAAAGTGCAAGGCTAGCAAAGGCATTTGCACTATAGCTATACAAAACATGAGTCATATGACCAAGGCAGCCCAAAATAGTCCTAAAGCATGTCAAAATAATGCTAAAACATGCATGGAGTAGAGCCAAAACATGCTAGAATAATGAGCCAAAACATCATGCATACAAGGCTAGTAAGCAAGATTTGCACTACAAGCGTATAAACCATGCAAAGGGTGAGTCCACCAACCAAAAACAGAGTCATGGCATGTCAAAATAATACCAAAAATGTGCTGGAATGGAGCCAATGCATGCTAAAATAATAGGCTACAACATCAAGCATGTTAAGCTAGTAAGCATGATTTGCACTACAAGTACAAAATGCAAGCAAAAGGTGATCAAACTAGCCAAAATCAGAGTTATATCAGGTCCAAAAACTCACAAAAACATGCTCAAACTATACCTTAAGAGGATAGAAATACATGCTCATTTGATAGGCCATCAACACTAGCAAGCAAGACAAGAGGAGAGGGGACTGTAAACACCCCATTTTTGACCGTCCTCAAGACTTGGACGTGACCGTTTGAACACTCGGTGATCATCTATGTTTGTGTTCGTCGTGAGTCCTCGGAGTCCTCGGCCACGCGCCTTTCCTCAAGACCTCTTGACTCGACTGTTCTGTGCTTAGTTTTGCACCAAACACTTGTTGTTTTGCTTCTGAGGGTAGAGGAAGGTTTGTTAGCCACCCCCACACCTCACTGGCCCTGGCTTGAGGCCATCGGGCCTGTTTTATTGCTACCGGCCGTTGGTGATGGCCGGTCGGCACTCATTATGGTCGGTTGACCATTTCTTTGGTCAATTTGTCATTTTTGGCTGGCCGACCACTGTTCATCTACTTTTGGCAGATATTTTATGCTAGCTGTGATAGCTGGCATCCGCAATGCACCCCCCCATACACGTGTATGGAGGATTTGCACCCTTTGCACCCTTTTGTTCTAAGCTTCTTGAAGAAGCTTGCACCATTTGCTCAAGCTTCTTGAGGAAGCTTGGACCTTTGTCTTAGCTTCCTCAAGAAGCTTGGACCTTTGACTTAGCTTCCCTTAGAGGCTTGACCCCCTTGACCCTTTTGCCTTAGCTTCTCCAAGATGCTTAGGCCCTTGTCTTGCTCTATAAGAGGAGAATTGTGTTCTCCTTTGAGGAGGTTGAGTAAATCAGAGATATATACGATATATATATCACCCTCTCTCTATATCTCCCTCTCTCTCTTCATTTGTGTGTGTTAGAGAGCCTTAAAGGGTGTTTTGTTCTTAGTTTTGCACTAAAACACCTAGTATTACACCATACCTTGGTTATTGAAGTGTTGAGAGGTTGTTCTTAGAGCTTTTGAGTTGGTTTTGATCATAAAAGGGGGCTGGAGTTTTGGTTCTTGAAGTGTTCTTCAAGGGTGAGCACTATTGCTTTATATTCTCCATTCTTGCACTAGCTTTTAACCTATCTTGCATGCAGTTTTAAGCTTGGTTTATAACTAATAAAATTTCTATTTTTTGTTGTTTAAGATGTTTCATTCAGGTCATTTTGGTGTTCGGGGTCGACCTCTCCCTCTTAGGCGTTGTTTGGCCTCTTTTGTGTTTCTTTGTTGAGCTTTGGGAGCTTTCGTGTATTGGCCTTTTCACCACTGAAATCCAGAGGATTTTTAGTGGTGGTGAAGGGGTTTTGAGGTCTTGCATAGGAGAGGGACACCCCTCTCCCTTTGTGTCTCTTTTGCTTGTGTTTAAGGCTCATAAGGGTAGCATGCATGCTTAGCTTCACTTGGCTCCATTTTAGAGGTTTTTTGGTATTATTTGGTCATATCATACCTCTATTTTTGGTCGGATTGATGGTTCATTACATGCATTATACACTTGCTTAGTAGTCCCCTTTATTGCCATAACATGTGTCATGCATTTAGGCCATTATGCTTGCATACTTTAGCTTGACCTCATGAAGCTTTTAGTTATGTTTTGCCATGCTTAAGGTCTATTTGGTACTAATTTGGTCATCTTTGCCATGTTTGGTACAGCCACCATGCATCTTGGCTTGTGAGCCTTGAGTGTGTGAGTCATAAGCATGCTTTAGTTGGGTTGTTTCAGTGATTTGGAATCATTTCCCATGCTATTTCAGTCCATAATCCATGCTTGTATGCTTACATTCATCATCCTTTCCGTGATTTGAAGAAGTGTTATTTTGTGCCTTAAAATGAGTCATTGTGCATGCCTCTTGGTTTGAGTCTCTTAGCTGCCATATTAGTGAGTTTTGGGGTTACTTTTTGCATGTTAAAACTTTGTTTTGCATTAAATAATCCATGCCATTTTTGGTTCTGATAGTTGAGGTGGAATGCTCCCTTTTGTGGCTTCGAATGCCCTTTGTTTTGGGCCCATTGCTTGGCATGTTTTGATCATGTTCCATGCATGTTCTGGTCTTACTTTGGTCTACCCTAGGACTGATTTAAGTCATTTTGGCCTTTTGAGGCTTAGTTGGTATGGCTATGGTTTGAATCCTTTGGTTGGTCTTAAGCTTTGGTCCCCTTTTGCATGATATGCGTCCAAGCCCATCAATGTCTCAGCCAATATCATGGCAATGCAGCTCTTGTCCTCCTTCAAGCCTTGGGCAACGTCGATCAACCGGACACTAGATCCTCCGGAGCCCGAGGCAAGCAAGAAATGAGATAGCATGCACAAACAGAGGGCGTGTCGCCGAAAACCCTGCCAATGATGGTCGCCGCGGTCACCAGCATCAAAAAACTAGCAAATCAAACTCAGAACATCTAGCATTCCGTCACCAATCGAAGATTGAGCGTCATGCATCGTGAGCCCACGCATTCGCCCTAAAGCTTGGGCATGGCCGAAGCGAAGTTGGGGCAAGATTTCTTCTTTGTGCTCGGATTCCATCAAAACATGGAAATCTTCGAAGGTAGGACATACCTCTTGCCCGCCAAAGCTAAAGACATGTGTTACCGGATTCCACAACCTTGCCGCGGCATGGAGGAACGGAAAGTGCAACGGAGTATGACTCAGAGTGAATAGTGCATTTATGCCGAAGCCCCGGAAATTCAGCATTTTCGAGCCATCCAAGTTGGCAATCCAAGCTATGAGAGTTTGGGCAAGAAACTCTTCCATTTGGAGCAAATCAGTGTTGAATTGAGAAAAACTAAGAAGTTGAGGCTTTTTGTAGGGGATAAGGTGTGAGTGGAAGACAGCTGTCGGCATTCTGGTGGTTCTTACCATTTATGGCCAACCGGCCAAAAATAGTGCCGACCGACCACCACTATTGGCTGATGGCAATTTATTATGGCCGGTGGCCTTTCCCTATGGCCGAGGGCCTTCCCTCTTGTTCTATTAGCTATTTAGAAGTTGAACATGTTGAGGAATTGTGGTCAGAACCTTCCCCAATGCCTTCTGGTGGCGATTTTGTGAAGTCACGTCTATTTGTTTATTGAGTTGTTGTACATTTGCTTATCGAGTTTTATTTCACATTCTTTAAGTTTTTGCTTTGCTTATCGAGTTGTATCTACACTTGGTTAGCTTATCGAGTTCTTTGGTTTGCTTATCGAGTTGTTTTTGTCGTTAGTCAGCTCACTACCTGATTATTACGAGGCAAACGCTTACTTTTCAAATAAAGATTCAAACCTCATTTACATTGTTGTGTAATGCGATGCGATGCGATGCGATGCGATGCATGAAAAGTACAAGTGTAACATCTTTTTGGACCAAAATAGCTGTTTCATTTCCATCATGTCTTTTGCAAAAAATATACACAGTTTTGAAAAAGTAAGATCTGCCTACGGCAGTTCAATGTGCTTAAGCTACCAGTAAAAAGGAAAGTAAAGCAAAAGGGGAGAAGGGTAGCAGAGTGTCTGGGTTAATACCGGTGGCCTCCCCTTGTGGTTTGGCACCTTCATTACTCGAGACAGTGCAAGAAAGTGCACTTTTGGACATTAACTGGCCTTCGTGTTGACATCGAGCCATGTCTTCTATGTGCGATGCTCGGTGCGTGCAAAGAGTATCCTTCCTCGTATCCTCTTATATGCCATGCAGATTTTGCAAATTGCTTTAAACATGTGGTATTGCATTGTTTTGTTTTGACTGTAATTGTCACGCTCGTTACACGTCTCGCATTACACAATGTCTCGTCTTGTTCTGAATTTGCATCTCAACATTATGAATAACATGCCTTTACCATGCTTCAGTTGAATATGCCCCCTTTTTGCTTTTTATACACATTGCATGCGTTGTCGCGTATTGCTTTACTTACATGTGTATATGTATCTTTTAGGTGGTTACACATTGTATGCATTTTCGCGTGTACTTTACTTACATGTGTTCATACCTTGCTTGCTTTACACATTGCATGCGTTACTGCATGCTTTACTTATATGTGTTTATGCATCTTACAGGAGGTTACACATTGCATGCGCTACTGCATGCTTTACTTACATGTGTTCATTCCTGCTTTAAACATTGCATGCAGTGCTGTATGCTTTACTTACATGTGTATATGTATCTTTTAGGTGGTTACACATTGTATGCGTTTTCGCGTGTACTTTACTTACATGTGTTCATTCCTTGCTTGCTTTACACATTGCATGCGTTTCTGCGTGTGCTTTACTTATATGTGTTTATGCATCTTACAGGAGGTTACACATTGCATGCGCTACTGCATGCTTTACTTACATGTGTTCATTCCTGCTATACACATTGAATGCGTTACTGCATGCTTTACTTACATGCGTATATGTATCTTTTAGGTGGTTACACATTGTATGCGTTTTCGCGTGTACTTTACTTACATGCGTTCATATCTTGCTTGCTTTACACATTGCATGTGTTTCTGCGTGTGCTTTATTTATATGTGTTTATGCATCTTTCAGGTGGTTACACATTGCATGTGTTATTTCATGCTTTACTTACATGTGTTCATTCCTGCTTTACACATTGCATGCGTTACTGCATGCTTTGCTTACATGTTTATATTTCAATTCCTGCTTCCCACATTGTATGCGTCGCCGCGTATGCTTTACTTACATGTGTTTATGCACCTTCTCGCATTGTTATGCTTATTTCAAACTGCATTGTTACGCATCCCACTCGGCTGGCGTTGTCGCACATGCCCTACTTGCATTGTCATGCTTGTGTCAAATGCATTGTTATGCACTCCTCACCTGTGTTGTCGCGCATATCTTACTTGCATTGTCATGCTTGCTTCAAATGCATTGTTATGCATTCTTTACATGCGTTGTCAAGCACTTTTCAATTGCATTGTTATGCATGTTTCTAACAATATTGTACCTGTTAAGTTTCTTTCTTTTTCAGGCACGATATTGTATGTACGGTTCATTTGAAGCTGGCGCAACCAGACGAACCGGACAGGTATTGTATTCTCCGTGTGAGATGTAGCAAGAATTACATAATTCTGTTACATCCTTTCTGCATTGTAATGTAGTTAGATTTGTGTTTGATTGCTTAAAACTGTTGCGTGATTTGCTTCGTTACAGCTTTCTTTGCATTGATCATAAGTTATGCTCGGCTTTGCGCATTGTCTTGTATTTTGCCCCTGCCTTCGGGCAAATATCTTTGTTTGTAGCTTGTAAGCTTTGTCTAAGTCTTCGGCCTTGTCAAAAATGGGTCGTCTCTGGGCTTTGACACTCACTCCCGTCATTGTTATGACTTTCGAGTTCTTTCAAAGAGGGGCAACTGTAGACACCTCATTTTTGACCGTCGTTAAGACTTGGACGTCATTGTTTGAACACTCGGTGATCATCCATGTTCGTGTTCGTTCTGAGTTCTCGGAGGCCTCGGCCACACGGCTTGCCTCAAGACCTCTCGACTCGACTATTCTGTGCTTGGTTTTGCACCAAACACTTGTTGTTTTGCTTCTGAGAATAGAGGAAGGCTTGCTAGCCATCCCCACACCTCACCGGCCCTGGCTTAAGGCCACCGGCCCTGTTTTGTTGCTACCTCCCATTGGTGATGGCCGGTCGGCACTCTTTATGGTCAGTCAACCATTTCTTTGGTCAATTTGTCATTTTTGGCTAGCCGACCACTGTTCATCTGCTTTTGGCAGATATTTTATGCCAGCTGTGATAGCTGGCATCCACAATGCACCCCCTCCATACACGTGTATGGAGGATTTGCACCCTTTGCACCCTTTTGTTCTAAGCTTCTTGAAGAAGCTTGCACCCTTTGCTCAAGCTTGTTAAGGAAGCTTGGACCTTTGACTTAGCTTCCCTTAGAAGCTTGACCCCCTTGACCCTTTTGCCTTAGCTTCTCCAAAAAGCTTAGGCCCTTGTCTTGCTCTATGAAAGGAGACCTCTCTTCTCCTTTGAGGAGGTTGAGCAAATCAGAGATATATATGATATATATATATATATATATCACTTTCTCTCTATATCTCCCTCTCACTCTTCATTTGTGTGTGTTAGAGAGCCTTAAAGGGTGTTTTGTTCTTAGTTTTGCACTAAGACACCTAGTATTACACCATACATTGGTTATGGAAGTGTTGAGAGGTTGTTCTTGGAGCTTTTGAGTTGGTTTTGATCAGAAAAGGGTGTTGGAGTTTTGGTTCTTGAAGTGCTCTTCAAGGGTGAGCACTATTGTTTTATATTCCCCATTCTTGCACTAGCTTTTAACCTATCTTGCATGCAGTTTTAAGCTTGGTGTATAACTAATAAAAGTTCTATTTTTTGTTGTTTAAGATGTTTCATTAAGGTCATTTTGGTGTTGGGGGTCGACCTCCCCCTCTTAGGCGTTGTTTGGCCTCTTTTGTGTCTTCTTTGTTGAGCTTTGGGAGCTTTCGTGTATTGGCCTTTTCACCACTGAAATCTAGAGGATTTTTAGTGGTGGTGAAGGGGTTTTGAGGTCTTGCATAGGAGAGGGACACCCCTCTCCCTTTGTGTCTCTTTTGCTTGTGTTTAAGGCTCATAAGGGTAGCATGCATGCTTAGTTTCACTTGGCTCCATTTCAGAGGTTTTTTGGTGGTATTTGGTCATATCATACCTCTGTTTTTAGTCGGATTGATGGTCCATTGCATGCATTATACACTTGCTTAGTAGTCCCCTTTATTGCCATAATATCTGTCATGCATTTAGGCCATCATACTTGCATACTTTAGCTTGACTTCATGAAGCTTTTAGTTATGTTTTGCCATGCTTAAGGTCTGTTTGGTACTGATTTGGTCATCTTTGCCATGTTTGGTATAGCCACCATGCATCTTAGCTTGTGAGCCTTGAGTGTGTGAGTCATAAGCATGCTTTAGTTAGGTTGTTTCAGTGATTTGGAATCATTTCCCATGCTATTTCAGTCCATAATCCATGCTTGTATGCTTACATTCATCATCCTTTCCATGCTTTGAAGAAGTGTTCTTTTGTGGCTTAAAATGAGTCATTGTGCATGCCTCTTGGTTTGAGTCTCTTAGCTGCCATATCAGTGAGTTTTGGGATTACTTTTTGCATGTTAAAACTCTGTTTTGCATTAAATAATCCATGCCATGTTTGGTTGTGACAGTTGTGGTGGAATGCTTCCTTTTGTGGCTTCGAATGCCCTTTGTTTTGGGCCCATTGCTTGGCATGTTTTGATCATGTTCCATGCATGTTCTGGTCTTACTTTGGTCTACCCTAGGACTGATTTAAGTCATTTTGGCCCTTTGAGGCTTAGTTGGTATGGCTATGGTTTGAATCCTTTGGTTAGTCTCAAGCTTTGGTCCCCTTTTGCATGATATGCTTCACTTGTGTGTTTGGTTTGGCATTCCCCTTAGCATGATTTCAGAGCTCAGCATACTTGTAAAATGCCCATGTTTGTCTCTTTTAAGTATGCTTAGAGTTGCCTCTTTGATGCCTAAGGTGATGGGCCTTGGTGTATGCATGTTTCCATGTGTGTTTTGTGCCTTCGTTGCACCTTTTTGGCCACTGTTTTGGGGTGTGGCTGAGGTTCCTCCATCTTAGTATAAGTCCATGGATCAGGCATTAGTATCTTGTAGTATGCTCATTACATTTCATGATTGTTGCATCATTGTAATTAATGCATTGTTACGTGCTTATCACTTTGCCTAGTTGCCTATCTAGGTTGCATTGTAGTATTGCATGCTTAGCACATTGTACATTTGCTTGTTTAGTTTGCATTGCATTTGGTATGCTTTGCTAAACTTAGCCTCATATTGCATACTCGAGCCATTTGCATACTTGAGTCACATTGCATACATGCATTGTATTTTGTTTGGTTTGGGGCGTCAAACCAAACATGAGGAGTAAGGCGCGTTCGTACTTAAAGTGACGAAACGCGTCTCAATTCTCGGTCGCTGATGCCCTTGATCTCAACATGATAGGGTGTGAAGCATTCATTGGTTTTGTCCATTCATTTACATTGATTTGCAAACTTGGTGCCTTTGGCCATTATGCATCGCAATGCGTAATTGGTGGCTCGAGGACCGAGGCCCACACTCCCTTGAGTCCATAACATGATAGGGAGAGTGGACATGCACACATTGTCTTGAAAATTCCATGCCATGCATTGTTTGTCCTCTGCTACTGTCAAAACAGGATTTTGCTGTAAGATTTGGCCGACCGACTACATACAGTGCCGACTGACCAAAAATATATGGCCGATGGCTTCACAACTGGTCGATGACCATTTATCATTGGCCGGTGGATCTTTACCTTGGCCGGTGGCATCTCACAACGCTCAGGGAGCAACTCAGAGGCATCTCCAGGATTTTCACAGTCCTCAGAGGTGTAGAACAGTGCAAAAAGAGGCAACAGTGGCATGACATCGGGTTTCTGAGTGAAGCGAATCAAGCATGCATCATCCAAGCATTCCGAGGCGGAGCTGCGACCGCCTCCTTTTTGTAATTTATTTATTAATTAATTAGAGTTTTGTAATATTTAATTAGCTAGAGTAGTTAATTATTTATTTGGTTTGTATTATTTATTCGGACCCTCCGAGCAAGGGCAATTGTGTAATAAGTGTGCGTGAGTGTGTGTATGTCTTCCAACCCCACGTCTTTCTCCCTTTTATTTACTAGCTTATGATGGTTAGATTAGGGCATATTTCAATTAGCATACTTATGTTTGCATGCTTGCATTCATTTATCCGTTTTGCATGCACCGGGCTCGGCGCATCATAGTAGCTGCATTGTACTTCAATTCTTAATTGAATACGTGTTAACTGTAGCATCATCATATGCTATCTTAGAATAGCCGAGCCTATTATAGTTGTATTCCTGCATGTGTTGCATTAGGCATATCTGTATAGTTAGGATTCATGCATGTTTTCTAATTAGTTTCTTTCTTTGGCTTGGAGTACTCGATAAGCTTTCATGCTTTAGCATACCGCATGTGTGTGAGTGTTTTCCATGATAGCATGCTTACCATGAGGCTATGTGCTTATATGATATATCTGCCTGAATGCCGGTGGGTGAAGGTTGGATTATCTGAATTGGAATAATGCATTGACTGTGAGTTGTAAGCCTACTAGATAGTGGAAAAACCATGTTTTCTAAGCCCACCCGAGGGTGGCAAAATCTGCATCTTTAGCCTACTTGCGAGTAGCAAACCGCTTTGAAAAACAAACATGAAATGTTTTGTTCCAATTCAGGCAATCCAGTCTATACTTGTATGCTATGCGCATCACATAGTAAATCTAGGCTAATAACCGAATAAGAACGCATAATGTTTTCAAAGCTAGATATCATGGTTAGTAGAGGCCGATCTTTGATCGGGCGAGCGGGGATGCTCACGAAGTGACCTTCCCCAATTGTACCCAAGTTCCCGAGCCGAGGCAACTTTGGTGATGACGGACACGTGGCCTTAGGCAACGAGTCAGGGTTTCCTAAATTCCCCCAAAATAAAATATTTAGGTGGCAACTCTGTATTTGGCAAAGCAGTCCATGTTTGGCACTTCTTTCTAAAAAATCTATTTTCTAAAAAATGATTTGCCGGATTTGGACACTTTGATGATTCATCGGTCTTGCATTGCACTCTGCAAGATTAGATACAGGACAGTGACATTGAGTCCTAACTATAGTAAGCCCAAAAGAATAGAACGGGGATTTCCCTCTCGGGACGTTCGGGGACGTCTACAGCGACCACCCTCTCCTATTTGGGCCCTCAAAACAGGGTTTTTACCACTGAAAATCCTTTGAATTTCAGCAGTTCTAAGGCCAAAAAGAAGTTGTTTGAAAGGCTTGAAAGTTAGCTCATAAGGCCTTACAAGCCAATGATCAAAAAGGAGGACAACGCCCTAGCCAACCAAGGCACAAACCAAGACTTTTAGGACTGAAAAACAGAGGAAAAACCAGAGGTTTTTGTAGTTCAACACCACCCCAAAAACAGACCTAAAGTAGTGTGAAAAGATGGCTAAGCAAGTGCGTAAAACAAGCTTAAAGGGAGACAGATCTTACCCTTGATGCATAGCTGCAAAACCAGCCCAAAATCTGAGCCAAACAACCCTCAATCAGCCCAAAAATAGGTTCCAAGGGACCTCAAGCCAATGGTGATCAACTTTGATGAAGGATGCCTTTGCAAAAGTGTAGGAAATTCTCACTTTTAAGCCTAAAACAAGAGGAAAAGGTGAGAGTTCTAGGGAGGGAGAGAGTTTTGCTCACAAAGCTTCTAGGGAGAGAGGATTCTAGAGTGAGAAGCTTTCAAACTTCTAAGTCTTGAAGAAAATATTCTAACCCCTCAAAATGAGATATAGGCTTCATTATATAGCAATCCAAGAGCTTTTGGTCGAAATATCTTAATTGGAAATATCTGATGCAGTGTATAACAGCTGGAGGATAAATATCTGTCAATTCTGGACTTTCTGGACACTTCTGGCTGACTGACCATTTTGGTGCCGACCGGCCATCATTTGTGGCTGATAAGGTTCACTTTTGGCCGACATATAGCTGCTGAGGTCAAATTGTGGCCGATGCACTACCATAGAGGCCAATGGCAAAAATCAATGTTGGTCCCTGACTTGAAGTAGGCCTAATTCCTTCATCTGAACTCCTTTTGAGGTAATTCGTGAACCTAAACTATAGCCCCTGAAGTCTTCTTTCCAAATTTGGAAGCCTCACCTCGAAATTCCATGTGTACTAAGAGATATCCCTATTTTAGTGAAGGCTGCTCAGTTTCGGTCCAACCGGAATGATGCCCAACTTCAACCAATCATATCTCCCCCATCCGGACTCGCCTTTAGAAGATTCTTTAGTGAAAATGAAGCCCCAGAAGTAAGCTTTCCAACAGTGGTGGCCTCATAGATTAAATCCAAATATACAAAAGGATAGGCCCGATTTAGCGAGGGCCACTCGACTCTCTCTTAACGGTTCATGCCCATCTTCTTCCTCTACTAGGTTTCTTCCCTCTTCTCTTCTTTTCTGCAACTCCAAACCCCTATGCAAGGTGTTTTGAAAGATTTTTCAAAGATTTTGTCTCTCTGTCATTCATTTCCACTTTGTCCTCGCTCGGTTTACTGAAAAGCGCAACATTTAACGAAATGCGAGCCTCGGAACATCGTAGGAACTTTATTTCAAAAATATTTTGAAAGAGAGGGTTTTAAGGTCTAAAAACAATCCAAAATAGCTTTGGTCCTAAAAGGGGTGTGAGGTTAAGATTTGACTCTCCTCTTGCCGAAGAAATTGAACTTTTGCTCTGCACACCTTTCACCATCAAGTAAACCATCAGTAGTGCCCAAGTTTTAAGGGCGGTCAAAAATGGGGTGCCTACAATTGCTCCTCTTTAATAGAGCTCGAAGTCTTGAAATGACGTGAGTGAATGTCAAAGCCCAGAGACGACCTATTTTTGACAAGGCCGAAGACTTGGACAAAGAAACAAAATGCAGATAAATAAATGATTGCACCTGCAGATTGCTTACGTATCCTTTTGCAAGGAATCAAACCAGCGTAGTTCAGGGGCAGGATGCAAAATGATATGCAATATAACAAAACAATGTAATAATATACAATGCGACGAAATAATCAAACCACAAGTAGTACAAAACCACACAAATATCGTAAAGGGATGGAGATGCAAAATCAAATTACATTTAACATAGAAAAGGTGTCGGAGCGCTCTAACCATAATTCTCTTAGTGGAATAGGTGCATGCACAGACAGAACTATGTGTTTCGCAGAAAGAATACAAGTAATTGGGTGGCATGATATAAGTGAGGAATGACCTGCTGAGGAAAGATCGTGATCCTACATGCTAAATGCAACAAACTACAATGCAATGGATGCAATGGATAAAGTGAGTATGGTGCACGGCCAAACCACATTTTGCCTAGAAAAGGCATAAACACGAAACAGACCACGTCTAACACAGAGCAGGTGCCGACACCCTCAGACCACAATTCTCTTAGTGGAATAGGCACGTACACATAATCACAGAGCCATGCTTTAACGTGAAAAGTACGGGCACATGCCATACTAAGCTTAACATGGAAAGGATGCATGCGATGGATGCCATATGCAATGCAATAATCATAACAAATGTGATGCAATAGATAGGAAGTGAAGGTACCTTACAGGGGCAGTTGACAATGACCTACCTCATGCTGTTGGGGACCTTCCCCTTCTTCTCAGTTGAACCGCAGGTACTACTTTTCTCCCTAACTATGGTCGCAGCTTTCCCTATTCTCCAACAGGGTGACAGACTAGGCTGGTTCAGTATTCAGAATTGAGGCACATACCCATGCTATCTCAATCTATGGGGCTACCATACAGATTTCAAGCCGGGGATACACCCTTGGGTATTTAAACCAGACTCTAGTCTTGAAAATCCTGAACCTTTGCATTCTTGGCATGAGCCATTCGAACTCTAGTTTCCACTGTCTTAGTTGATCTCCTAGGAACTCACCATAAACACAGGTAGGTGGCTATACCAGACCACTAGAAGTCGTTCAGGCACGACAAACACCAAAGGAATTGCACCTTTAGAGGATTTAAGGTCTCCTAGACCGGAGAGTACACAAGACAGTGCGATGCAAGAGTGAATGCATAAAACAGTGAGAGATGGGTGCACAAAAACTGTGCGATGAAGGTGCACAAGACAGTACGATGCGCAAGAAAGCGTGAGCAAAGATGTAGGATTTAAGGTCTCCTAGACCGGATGAGTGCACAAGACAGTGTGATGCAATGCACTAACAAGTACGAGTGAGGTGCGCAAGAGAGCGCGAGCAAGGCACTAACAAGTGCAGGTAAGGTGTGCAAGAGAGCACGAGCAAGGCACTAACAGGTGCAAGAAAGGTGCGCAAAATAGCGTGAGCAATGCAATGCACTAACAAGTGTAGGTAAGGTGCGCAAGAAAGCGCGAACAATGCAATGCACTAACAAGTGCAGGTAAGGTGCGCAAGAAAGTGCGAACAATGCAATGCACTAACAAGTCCAGGTAAGGTGCGCAAGATAGTGCGATGCAAGTTCAATGCAAAAGATACAAGCATTTTCTATGCGAGATGAGAGCATGTAATGAAATGCACAAGAAAGTATGATGCGCAAGAAAACGCAAGTGTAAACTGCACAAAACAATGCGGTGCGCAAGAAAGCGCGAGTGTAAACTGCACAAAATAGTGCGATAGGCGAGAGAGAGTGAGTGTGAACTGCACAAAACAATGTGATGCACAAGAAAGCATGAGTGTAAAGCTGCACAAAACAGTGTGATGCGCAAGAAACCACGAGCGTAAACTACACAAAATAGTGCGATGCGCAAGAAAGCGCGAGTGCACAAGAAAGTGCGATGCGCAAGAAAGCGTGAGTGATTTTGAAATGCACTAAACAGTGCGATGCGCTAAACAGTACGAATGATTTGAAATGCACTAAATAGTGTGATACGCTAAACAGCGCGAGTGCTTTGAAATGCACGAAACAGTGCAATATGCTAAACAGCGCGAGTGATTTGAAATGCACTACACAGTGCGATACGCTAAACAGTGCGAGTGATTTGAAAGGCACTAAACGGTGCGATACGCTAAACAGCGCAAGTGTAATGCAATGCACAAGATAGTGCGAGGGAAACACAACCACAAATACACAACAAAGTGCGAGTCAGATATAATGCACAAGAAAGTGCGAGGAAGGTGCATAAAAAGAGTGCGATAAAATGCATGTTCTATGCAAGTAAGGTGCACAAAAAAAGTACGATAAAATGCATTTTCTATGCAAATGAGGGAGTGCATTTTCTATGCAAAAGATACGAGCATTTTCTATGCAAGTATGGGGGCATTTTCCATGCATAAAACAAGAGCATATTCTATGCAACATGGAAAGCATATTCTATGCATGATTGAAAGCAAAGCATACTCTATGCGGAAATGAAAGCAAGCATATTCTATGCATGAATCATAACGATGCGTGGCACGCATGCAACATAAGTGTATATGAAAGTGCACATCGTATGCAATAGAGGGGCATCAAGCATGCACTATGGTGCCTCCGATTTACCTCTCAGAGGACTTTACAGCATGCCCATGTCAAAAAGGACACACCCTGTTCATATTGGTGAGAGATAACATCTGCTACTGCTTTAATTGCCATTCTGACTTGAAGCAGGCTTAAGCTTGTGGTCGAGATACACTCATACTCCAGAGAAAGGCGAGGCCTGACAAGATGCACCTGGAATGCAGTCTCGGAATTTGCTGGAGTTGAAACATACTAAGATGCTCCAAATTTTTGCTCTTTTCTTTTGCTTTGCAGTCCGAAACCTATATAGCTTCAGATAGGTCCTGGTTCTACTATTCTCACATGACCTGGGTTGAACCTTGCGGTTTTATGAAAGAACAAATCTCGTTTTGCACAAATGTAGAGAACGGCATAGCACTCTGAGCACAAAACGATTCATTTTTTAAATTGAAATTGAGAATGAGTCTTTAACTGGGTATTGAGTCTACGACTGACCACAGCAAAAACGACTCAATAGTGGAAAACAAAAGGTAAACGACCTAAACACATCTATTGACGCACGAAATGACTCAAAACAAGAATCGAGACAAACAAAAACACAGACACGACACTTAGACGTGTTTCAAAGACAAGAGACCTCTCAGTTCGCGAGGAGCCAGTTTTTCCGGGTATTGTTTCCCACCCTTTCTCATTTGTGTTTCTCATATCACTCGGCCCTCAGGCTCTATTTTTCTAAAAAAGCCCTTTTCCTCACTTTTTCTCTCAGCGCACATCTCTCCATTCTTCAATCTCTCTTCTTTTTTATCCCTCCCCTGGGTGTTGATAGATAAACAGGAAGTTGTGGGCTCTTGCCCCTAGCATTCTGCTAGATTCTCTTTCTTCTGCTCACAACAGTGAACTTCCCCCACAGGGGGGTTGCGCTACAACTGGGTGTGTAGCCAATCTGTAGCTGACATTGGTTGATGATGCTCTGCTGGGGAGTTTGGACGTGATCAGATGTGTCCAGACGAGGGAGTGGAATATCTAGATCCATTCTAGTTCGTGCTTAGCACTTGGCTTGATACCTCGTTGCTCGGAGGATGAGATATCTTTCGGCATTTTGCTGTTAGCTTAAGTTGTGCCCTTTTCTGGCAGGTAGAGTGCCATTTCTGGCAAGTGTGGTGACAATGGGGAAAAGACAGAACACCTAACTTAACTGTGCCCCTAGTTCATCATTTTGACCATTTTTGTTTTTACTTTCTACTAAAACAATTTTGACCAAAAGAAGAGTTAGATTAACATGCTTGTTCTATTTTCTGATTTGAAATCATGCAAGGCAGGCTATGAGCACTGAAAATTTTCCTTTTTTGGGTCCAAGAAATGGTCTAGTTTTGAAAAAAATGAAATAATTTTTGAGAAAATTAGTCAACCTCAGTAAAAATTCTCAAAAACTGTTTTCGCAAATGCCCACTGCTCAACAAGCACAGGACATACTCTTGAGATGCACAACCTCAGATCCGGAGCAATGGAAAATTGCCCTTGCCTGAATGGCACTGCATGGTAACAAAACGTTGCCCTTTGTCTGAATGGCACCGCAGCGCACTGTACGGCAACGGAAAGTGGCCCCTTGTTTGAATAGCACCGCAGCACATTGTAACCAGTTTTCAAGGTGACGATCACAACCGAACTTTCGGATACAGAGAAGACAATGATGATCAGAACCATTACATGGACACAATCAATTTGGAAGTGTTTATGGCTGGACTTCAGAATGAAGTTGCCTACGTATCCGAAAGATGAGAATCAAGCCTGACGTAGTTCCGGTTTAAGGTACACTCGGGTATTAACTTCTCCTTTTGCGCTCCAACTTTTGCCAAGGCCGCCCTTTCTGGGTTTTCAGCCTTGCGAGCTCTGTTTTTCTTTTCTTTTCATTCTTTTCATTTTCTTCATTTTTTTTTGTTCATTTCTTCTTTTTATTTTCTTCATTGTTTTTGCTCTAGCTTTTGCGTAGGTCACCCTTCCGGGTTTTTGACTCAATGAGCGTCTCAAGGGTAAAAGTGTAGCTTTGTCCATGTCAAATGGTTTTAGGATCTCGAATCCATCTGAATCTAGGAGAATGGCTGCTGTTCGCTAATGATGTAGAAGTCCATCCAATAGGGGCTGAATTTGCCCCTAGTGTTGCGGATAAGAACTTGGTTGTCCTTCAACAATATTTTCTTCTCTCTTCTCTTTTGAGATTTGGCATTCTTGTCGATCTTCTCCAGCTTGAGCAATGTACCAATTTTTTTTTTACTCTTAAAGCACATCTGACATTTTCTGCCCCTAGTTCAAGGGTTTCTTCCCATCCAGCTTCCCAAGCTTCTTTTGACAATATCTGATCTTCTTGATCTAACTTTTCTTCCCTCTAGTTTATGGGCTGCTTCAAATTTGGCCATACAAGCCCTATGTTATGATTGATCGTTTGAACATTATGAATCCAAGTCCAAGATTTGAAAGGAAGAGGGGTCAAGTCTCGAGGCCGAGAGCGATCCTAGGCTGCACAATCTCAAGAGCGATTCCACACAGGTCTTCGCAGGACGATGGAAAATATTTTTTTGAAATCTTTTAAGAACGCGACTAATCGCTCACGCGGAAGACAATGCAGAACCAATCTAGATCAAGCTCGGATCCTTCTCAGTACTCACATTAACAAGCATGATTTCATTCATTAAGGGCTTAGCACGCCTCTCTTTCTCTCAATTGATCAAATTTTTACAAATCCCGAGGAATTTCTTCCTTTTTGTTTTCAATATATTGTTCAAAAAGTTTTGAAAAACTTAGGTCAATGCAATGACTTAAAGGCACATAAGAAGTAGGTGAAAATGCACTGTCGTTTCATTCAAATCTTTTGGCACAATTGGCTCAAGGAAGAAATAGACGCAAAAGGGTGGAAATCACTACTGTTTCATTCAGATTTGTTGGCACAACTGGCTCTAAGGCAGAAACAGACTCAAAAGAAAAGGAAAAGACAAAAACAAAACAAGTAAGTGATGTCCGAGGTATCACCCCCGAAATCACCTGACTCTAACAAAACAAGACTGACTCGATACAACAAGACAGACCCCAATAAAAAAGACTGACTCAAAACAATGAGATAGACTCAAAACAAAACAATAGAACTAACTCAATACCCAAGTCAGAAAGTACAAAAACCAGCATTTGCAAATGCTCAAAACAGTGCGTTCCATACGCCACATCCGGAGTAAACTGGGTGCCATCCGCAGGTGGTTCATCCCCCGATCATATAATCACATTATCCTCCAAGTTCACTGACCCAGTGTCGATAGACTTTGTAGGACCTGGCGCGACGATGACCTCTTTATCAATCAGATCTTGTATTTCGTGGTGAAGACGAAAACACATGTTAGTGTCATGGCCAGCTTGCTGATAGAAGGCATAGTAGTCAGCTGGGTTATGTGAGAGAGGGAGGTTCTTTGGTAATGGCCGCAGCTCCAAGGGCTTCAGATGGCCTTGTCCTATAAGGATTTGGAAAGCTTTGGACAAAGGCATATAAAGGGCAAGGAAGACCCTCTGGCCTCGGGGTGGGTACTTCGAGGTTTGTGGAGTTTTGCTGGATGCACCAGCAAAGAAATTGGTAGGCCCTGACCGAGTCTGCTGATCTCTTCTGAGTATAGGTTTAGAGCTGAAAGGAACGTCTCTGGTACGACGGCCCTTCTCCTGGCTTGCCCCTTAATTCAGACTGCTCTTATGCTGAGTGGCAAAAGTGCCATCCACAATCTTTGCAATAACTGCAATCACTTGCTGTTTGTTCAGCCCTTCGGCTTTCAAAGCCTCAACAGCCTACAAAAGGTGTTCATGGGGATCCATGCCTGCCCCTACCTTGTTCTTACCACTTGCCCCAACTTGGCCAAAGGATTGGGTTGCTATATTAGAACAAAGCCCGATTGTTGCTGACATGCCACCACCCAGATCTGAGATGGATTCAAGTTGATCCTTTTCAATTGTAGCTCGCCCCAAGATCACGGGGCCTTTTGGGCTGAAACTTCTAGCCTGTGATGTGGTCGATGACGGAGCCAATATTCCAAAGGCTAAATCTGCCACAGTTCTCTGAAGATCTTCGATCATTCTCATCAGCTCAGAAGTAGTGGGCTCACGGGTTTGAGATGATTGGGGTCCAAGTGCATCCATCATGCATAAGTCCATGCTTTCCGGGATAAACACCTCAGGCTTGGGTAGATGGACTGGGGTGATGTATACGATGGGGTCGCAAGGGACGGCTAGTGTATGGATTAGGTTGAGATGTGGATGAGGTACTTGGTCGTTGGGGTCTAAAGGTGGGGCTATCATCTGGTTGTTGATGAGATTTTGGACCTCATGACGAATGCGGTAGCAACGATCGGTGCCATGACCGCGCTGTTGATGGTACACACAGTACTTGGAGGTGTTATGTCTGGCTAGGAGTGGGTCAGGCAGAGGTTGAGGATCGAGGGGTTTGAGATACCCTCTTTCCATCAAGACTTTTAGTGCGCTAGTTAGGCTCATGTAGAGGGGGGTGAAAGTTCTGTCCTGAGCTCGGGCTGGGACGGCAGTTTGTAAGCTTGGATTGGAAAAAGGGTCAGCTATGGCAACTGTATTGATTTCAGTGGGTTCGGAAATAGTGCTACTACCAGCATTGGTACTCCCGGAAAACACCCTACTTATCGGCTCACTTGTTCTGGGAATGATCCCACTGTTGAACGCATTCTCGATCTGAACCCCCAATTCATACAAACTTTTGAAAATGAATAGTGGAGCGACTATCAACTTTTACAACATATCATGCTTGAGGTTTCGCACCACTATTCGTACTTGATCCCTCTCAGAAGGGTGATCTATCATCTGTGCTGCCTTTGCTCTCCACCTTGCAACAAATTTCACAAACGGCTCTGTAGGATTCTGATGGGTTGCTTCAAGCTCTTTGATGGTCATTTCAACCTAGGTATTGTAAGAGTACTAATCAATAAAGGCCTCAGCCAATTCTTCCCAGTTTTGCTTCACTGTATTCTCTAACTTGGCATACCAAGCGGTTGCTACACCCAACAGGGTTCTTCCATACAGAGAGAGTTTCTGTGGCTTAGTCAGTCCCATCAGCTTCAGGACATCCAAGAAAAGCCGGATATGTACCATAGGATCTCCAGACCCGTCGAAACGGTCAATATGTGGCATTTTGAATCTGTCTGGGAGCCGCACGGCAGCCACGATGTACCCATCCTCAATGTCGGGAATGGAGTTAAGGCCCTGTGCCTTTTTGAATTGCTTCTCAAGGTTCGCAATTTTCACTACAGTTGGATTGAACTCATTAGCATCAAGGGGATAAAGCCTCTCATTAGGCTGCACCAGGGGTCTGAGAACTCGAGCTCGAGCTAAACCTTCTTGGGGATCCGGACCTTGCAAATCTTCAGCTGGCAGAAATGGGTCAAAGTTCGGCTAGGGTCCCGAAGCTGGATGTGAGGCAGATGCCCTAGATGGGCATTGCATTTCAGCACTGGTCTCATCTTGCATGGCAGTTTCCTGATTTAACGCTGCTGTCACGGCCATAAATTCTTCTGAACCCTGTGCCATCACAGGTTTACTGAAGATGTGACTGTTGACTGTCGGATCAGATGAACCAATGAGCCATGTCTAGCCCTTCTTTGCCTTGCCTCAACGAAGGAACACTGGTTGCCCTTGAATTGAATCCCTGACCTGACAAAGTCTATCAACACAAGTCCAATGCACCCGAGGTATTTCGGAGCCTTCTGAAGCTATGGTTTCGGGACTACCTAGCATAAGAGAAAATAGACAGCACCTCAGCCTGATTTCACCAGAACAGATATGAGCATAACTGAATGACTGCACTCTCTACTGAATTCTGCCTAAAATCAAAACCAAACTGATACCCTCAGCCCGATACTCAAACTTGCAACTGATACATACCATCCTGTAGAGACACACCCTAACAACAAATAGCAAGCAAGTAAGAGCCAAAACACCCCTATAGTGGGGTAGGGTTTCCCTGTCCTATCTTGTCAGGAGTTAGGGTTTCACTACGCACACAGCGGTTTCAAACAACCTACAATCGAGTAAGCAACCTGTCCTAGCTTGGAATGGTCACTATAGTTTCCGATATGCATTAGGTCGAATGGTCAAAAAGGGTGCCCCGGTAAAACCGGGGTTTGTGTTCCCGTCGTAGCAGAGCCTGCAACCGGTCAGCCTTATGGCACGCTTCTCAAAGCGAGCCTCCGGCAAACCGTTCATGAATAGCATACGGTGAACACAGTGTCCTAGGCGCACCAATGCACATGCAATGCAAAGAAACACATAAGTGTAATCAAAACAAGATATCATGAGTTCGAGTCAAGTTCTCTAACTCCCCAGCGGAGTCGCCAGAAACTGTAGACGCGCCCCGAGGGCCTTATGCTACAGCTCGGACTCAAATGTCATGGTTCTTAATCTGATCTCACAATGTGCGATGTGAGATTGATAAATCACCAAAGAGTCCAAATCCGGCAAATCGTTTTGGAAAACTGATTTTTGTAAAGAAGTGCCAAACATGGACTGCTTTTCCAGATACAGAGTCGCCACCTAAATATTTTATTTTGGGAGAATTTAGGAAACCCTGACTCATGCCTAAGGCCATGTGTCCGTCATCACCAAAGTTACCTCGGCTCGGGAACTTAGGTACGATTGGGAAAGGTCATGCAATGAGCACCACCGCTCGCCTAATCAAAGATCAGCCTCTACTAAACATGATATTTAGTTTTTGAAAACATATGTGCACTTACTCCAGTTGATTAGCTAGAATTACTATGTGATGCGCACAACACACAAGTATAGACTAGATCGCCTAATTTGGAACAAAGCATCGCATATCTATTTGTTTGAAAATGGTTTGAAGGTGCTACTCGCAAGTAGGCTAAGACGTGGATTTGCCACCCTCAGGTGGGCTTAGAAAACATGATTTTTCCACTCTCAAGTGGGCTTAAAACTCGTATTTCAATGAATTGTTCCAGTTCAAGTAATCTAACCTTCACCCACAGGTATTCAGGCAGTTATATCACATAAGCAAATAGCCTCATGGCAAGCATGCTGTCATGGCAATCACATAACACACATGCAGTATGCTAAAGGGTAAAAGCTTACAGTGTACTCTGAGCTAAAAAAGAAGCTAGTTAGTAATCAATGCATGATCCTAGCTATATTAAGAATGCCTAATGCAACGCATGCAAAATGCAACTAGAAATAGGCTCGACTATTCTAAGATGTCATGTGGGATGCAACTTGAAACATGTATTCAAATAAGAATTGAAATACAATGCAGTTAATATGATGTGCCGAGCCCGGTACATGCAAGACAGATGAATGGATGCACGCATGCAAGCATAAGGATGCTAATTGAAAATGACCTTAAACTAACCATCAAAAGTAGGTAAGTAAAAGGGAGAAAGACGTGGGGTTAGAAGACATTCACACACTCATGCACACTTATTACAAAGTTTGCCCTCTCGATGGAGGGTCCGAATGAATCAACTAGCTAGCTACACTACACTAATTATGTGATATGCCTGTTCCGTAGTATGCTAATTGGTCCTCAATTTGAGTATGATTATGTGTTTAGCATGATTTTATGTGCCATCATGTGAAAATATATGTGATTTTGAATTTCTATCTGTTTACCGTAGGAATATCTGTTTGACTATTTGCTTTGGAAATTAAATTGAAGGCCTTATCGGCCACAGAACCCGAAATTGATTACGCCATTGTGATTGGCATAATTTTTAGAGCCTACGGTGAAATTTAATTGAAAATTGATTCGGGTCGGATTAAATTGATTAAATTAGTGAATTAGTGCTCTATTCTTTGATATTATAATAATATTACAAGAGAGGGGCTTTTAATATGAGCACTACTCAATCAATTACTTCCTTTTGCTTCACTTGGCTGATATACACTCTAAGGAGAGGAGAGGGTTGGATGTTAGAGAGAGAGAAGGGAGAAAAATCTGTGTTTGACCGTGTAGGCTTGGAAATTTGAAGTCCAACTCTAAATTGGACCATAGGTTGAAGGAATTGGGCTTCTAGGTAAGCCATTGACTCTTGAATTCCGGAATTGAACTTGTAATCTTGTAAGCTTAAGGTTTAATTGTGATCAAGGGCATGATTTAAATTGGTTTTGATAAGATATGGTCATGCATGCATAGAATTGCCTTTAAATTGCCATAAGTTGCATAATCTAGCATGTATCATGTCAATTAAGCAAGATTTAAAGTTTGATCATGCATGCAAGCTTGGTTTTGTTGAGCTTTATGAGAATAGGCACTATTTACATCTTTTGAAATGGAATTGGAGCTGAAAGATTGCATGCATGTTTGATTAATGAACTTATATGAGATTTGAAAGCTAGAACCATGAGGTTACAAGAATGTTGATTTGTTTTGAAGAAATGTGACCGTGATTTTGAGTAATCGGCCTCCTAATACTTGTACACTCATGGTATGTAATATGTTTGCATGTTTGGGAACCAAGATTTTGAGTTTGGAACCTTTGCAGGTCGTTTGGAGCTCAAGAACACAATCTGGAATTTCCAGAATTTTAGTGTCCGCTCGAGCGGGGAAACCGCCGCTCAAGCGTAAATTTTGTGCTCCCAGCACTTTTTGCAGAGTTGGATGTTTGCTCGAGCGGGATATTTCACGCTCGAGTGGGGAGCTTTTGTAGATAGGCCTTCCGCTTGAGCGACCTAACTCACGCTCAAGCGTAATTTTGAGGTAACCAGTACTTTTGCAGGTCTCTTGGGTCCGCTCAAGCGGGATATTTCACGCTCGAGCGGGGACCCTGTTTTCTGAAATTTTGTTCATGCGTTCTGTGTTTCATTTTCTGTTCTCTTTCACTTGTAAGCACTCTTAGGCATATGTTAAGCATTGTAAATGAGTTAATGAGATAAGAATAAAGCCTAAAGAGGAATATGTTAATTAAGGAACGGGATGAACTGTTAATGACCCTTTTGTGTTCATGAAATGTGTAGGGTCAAGCTCCAGGGCGAATCCACAAGCCGATCACTGTGAGTAATAGCAATATTTGAAAGCCTAACAATGTCTAACTGTTTATTCCCTTATAAGATTTATGAATTGCTAATTGGGATTGTGGACAAAAGTCTGACATGAACGAGTGAATGGACGAAGGTCGTTTCGATATGAATAAATCAACCTAAGGTCGTTTCGAGAGAAATAAATGCACCTAAGGTTGTTTTGACATGAATGAGTGGGCCGAAGGCCGTTTTGATGCGAATGTGTGGGCCAAAGGCCGTTTTGACGTAAACGAATGGACCGAAGGTCGTTTTGACAGAAATGAATGGACCAAAGGTCGTTTTGACGTATATGAATGGTCCTAAGGTCATTTTGACACGAATGAATGGGCCGAAGGCCATTTTGACAGGAATGAATGGGCCGAAGGCCGTTTCGACATAAATGAATGGGCCGAAGGCCGTTTTGACATGAATAAAAGCCTGAATGGGCCAAAGGCCAGAATGTTTGGAACTACAGCCACTTGATTTGAATTTCGTTTAGTTATATATCTATGAAATAGGAGTATGAATTGGGCCCAAGGTCATTTGGAACATATTGTTCTACATTGTTATGTAACTTCTGTATTTGATTTGATATTATTCACTGGGCTATCGCTCACGCTCATTCATGTGTTTGTAGGTGAGCCAAGAGAAGGCCAAACCCAGCCCCAGTGAAGTCTGCCAGGAACAACATGAGTTTTGGAGAGTTAGCCTTACGTTTTACGCACGAGACCCATCCTTGCCCTTTTTTTATGTATTCATATTTTTTCTTGTTGGCAAGGATTTTGTGTCTATCTGCATATAGTTTTGTTATGGGTTGACTCAGCTTGGATGATCCTGTCTGTCAAGGATTTTATGATACTGTATTTTGTTGTGGGTTATTAACGTACGTGCGTATGGTTTGTTTTAAAGTGCATATAAACACGGCTCTACGGACAAATTTTTTAATTATTGCTTCCGTTTGGCCCCTTTACTCTGATGAGTTATGTCTGTTTTGGTTTGAGGCCATTGGTAATCTCAGGATTATTGGCTGGTTATGTCTTTAACCCATAGGGGCTGGTTTGGGTCATGACAGAGTGGTATCAGAGCACGAGTTAATAACTCACACACTTGTCCAAAAGGGCGATAAGCGTCTAGATAAGATCTATGATGCATTCATGTGATAAATGTGAATTTGGAAGCATTGATTATATGCTTTAATGTTTTAATATGAACAATTATATGTGTAAGTTGTGAACTACTTGCATCGCAAATTATCTGGAAATATGTGCTTCTTAGTGTATGCGTACTTGTGTACCTTTTGTACGCAATATAATGCAAGTTTAATCAGATGGTGAGAACCAGAGGTGATGAGATAGAGGAATCTTCTACTGCCAGACTGGACAGAATGGAAAGACTGATTCAAGAAATGGCAGAGGCTTTGAGACAGCAACAGGAGTGGCAACAACAGTGGCAGCAACCACACCCACCACTTTCACCTCCGGCATCACCCGTGCCAGACAATCAAAATGATGACCGAATAATAGCGCTCACCAAGGAATTCAAGAAAATGAAGCCACCACAGTTCCACGGGGGAATAGATCCATTGAAAGCCGAAGCGCGGGTCCTCGGCATTGAGAAATTATTTGAAGTGTTCCCCTGTTTAGAGACACAAAAAGTGCTTCTAGCCACTTTTATGCTGTAAGACGAGGCTCGAAGATGGTGGATGTTAATGCGTGAGAATCATAAAGAGGTGGACTGGGTAAAATTTCTGGAGATCTTTTATGATAAGTACTTCTCGCAATGTGTTCGGGATAGGAAGGTAGCCGAGTTCATGGAACTCAAGCAAGACAGCATGACTGTAGCTGAGTATGAGGCCAAATTCACTGAATTGGCCAGGTTTGCATGACATGTAATTGACACTGATTATAAGAAGGCAAGACATTTTGAGGGTGGGCTCCAAAGTGACATGCTAGAGAGTGTGAATGTCCTGAAGTTGGAGACCTACATTGGCGTGCTTGGCAGGGCCATCATATCAGAGTCTAACATAGCTAGACAAGCTAAGCCAACAACAGAATGGAAAGGCAATAAAAGGCAAGGCTTCTTTTCGAAGAAGAAATTTTTGAAAAAGCAAAACACGGGCTCCTCAACTACTTCAAGTTCTTCCCGAGACATAGCTCCCATGTGCAACATTTGTAGCAAAAGGCACCACGGAGTCTGTTACCGTGCATGAGGAGCCTATTTCAAATGTGAAAAGTAAGGGCACATAGCCCGAGAATGTAATCAGAACAGTGGGAAACTAGCAGCTAGTTCAACTGTATCAGTCCCAAAGCCGGGAAATACTTTGAGACCCGCTACTACTGGGGATACCGTGAGACGGGGGAGGGTTTTTACGCTTGTTCCGGGCGATACACGGAATGCCAATGCAGTCGTCTCAGGTACTATTTCAATATGTAATCAGGATGCCTTTGTATTAATTGATTCTGGATCAGCACACTCATTTGTGACATGTACATTTGCATCTAGACTGAATAGACCCCTAGAGTTATTGCCATATTTGTTATGTGTGTCTGCTCCATCGGGGGAATCTGTGTTATGTGAATCCATATATCGGTTTTGTGACATGCATATTGAAGACGCTACCCTATATGTAGATTTGTTACCTTTGAACTTTAGGCATTTCGATGTGATTTTGGGCATGGATTGGCTGACCAAATATTGTGCCACCATGGACTGTGTGACGAAAAGGGTTGTGTTTAAACCACCAGAATAGAAAGAGATTGTGTTTGTGGGTAATGGGGTAGTGCCTCCACCTTATTTGATATCTCCAATGAAAGCATGCAAACTGATCAGGAAAGGGTGTCAGGGTTATCTATGCTATGTGTTGACCGAACAATCTGTGAATGTCGAATTGAATGATATTCCTATTGTTAGAGAATTTCCAGATGCGTTTTCAAATGAATTGCCAGGGGAATTGGTAGACAGGGAGATAGAGTTTACCATTGAAACTGTGCCAGGCACCCAACCCATTTCTATGACTCCCTATAGAATGGCTACTGCTGAAATGAAAGAATTGAAAGAACAGTTGTAAGACCTCCTTGACAAGGGGTTTATTCGACCTAGCACTTCGCCCTGGGGCGCACCAGTGTTATTTGTGAAGAAGAAGGATGGTACTTTGCGCCTGTGCATCGATTACCGGGAATTAAATAAGGTAACGATAAAGAACAAATATCCCTTACCCCATATTGATGATTTATTTGACCAGTTGCAGGGATCACAAAGTGTTTTCTAAGATTGATTTGAGATCCGGATATCATCAGCTGAAAGTTAAGGCAGAGGATGTTGAGAAAACCACATTCAGAACGAGGTATGGTCATTTTGAGTTCCTTGTTATGCCATTTGGAGTAACTAACGCTCCGGCAGCATTTATGGACTTAATGAATAGAATTTTTAAAACCTACCTTGATGAGTTTGTTGTAGTCTTCATTGATGATATTTTGATACACTCTAAAGATAGACTTGAACATGAGCATCATTTGAGGACTGTTTTACAAACACTTCGGGAAAGAAAATTATTTGCTAAACTAAAGAAATGTGAGTTTTGGTTGGATGAAGTTGTTTTCTTAGGGCATGTGATCAACAAGGAAGGAATTTCAGTGGACCCGCAGAAAATAGAGGCAATTGTGAATTGGCCTACACCGACAAATGTGACAAAAGTTCGCAGTTTCATGGGCTTGGTTGGGTACTACAGGAGGTTTGTGAAGTACTTTTTGAAATTAGCTGTGCCTCTTACCCAATTGACACGTAAAGGGCAACCATTTGAGTGGAATAGTGAAAGAGAATCAGCCTTTCATGAATTGAAAACAAGATTGACCATGGCACCAATTTTGACACTACCTTCAGGTACGGAAAATTTTGTGATTTTCAGTGATGCAACTTATAAAGGTTTGGGTTATGTGTTAATGCAGAGCAGAAAAGTTATTGCTTACGCCTCCAGGCAGTTGAGGCCACACGAGAAGAACTATCCAACAAATGACCTAGAATTGACTGCAGTCGTTTTTGCCTTGAAAATTAAGTGGCATTATCTGTATGGAGCAAAATGTGAAGTCTACACGGATCATAAGAGCCTGAAATACTTCTTCACGCAGAAAGAGTTCAATATGCATCAGAGAAGATGGCTGGAACTAATAAAAGACTACGATCTGGAGATTCAGTATCACCCCGAGAAAGCCAACACAGTAGCTGATGCATTAAGCAGAAAATCAACGGGAAGTATGGCTTGTTTGCTTACTGAACAGAAAGAGATCTTGCAAGATTTTGAGAACTCTAAAATTGAAGTGGTAATGTGTGAACAGGGCGGATTGAGAGCCGTTATTACAGCCGAGCCAGCAATCACTGATGAAATCAAACAGAAGTAGAAAGAGGATAAGAACCTCAAGAAAGTGATTGACGAATTTGAGGCAAGCTCGAAAGCAGAATTCAGTATTGAGAATGAAATGTTGAAATTCTGGAACTGAATATGTGTCCCTAATATCTCGGAACTAAAGAAGAGGGTCTTAGATGAAGCCCACAAATCCATATTTGCTATGCATCCGGGTAACGTATCGGGATTTGAAACAAACCTACTAGTGGCCTAAAATGAAGAAAGGGATTGCAGAATATGTGTCCAAGTGCCTTCAGTGTCAGCAAGTCAAGGCTAAACATCAGAAACCGGGGGGTCTACTTCAACCTCTCCCTATTCCTAAATGGAAGTAGGAACATGTGACTATGGATTTCGTTGTTGGCCTACCTCGGACTTCTCGAGGTATGGATTCTGTTTGGGTTGTAGTTGATAGACTGACTAAATCTGCACATTTTCTGCTTAGAGATTAGCTACCATTTATGTTGATGAGATTGTCCATTTACACGGAGTTCCGGTATCTATTGTGTCGGATAGAGATCCGAAATTTGTATCTAGATTGTGGAAGAGTTTGCAGGAAGCTATGGGAACAGAACTAAGGTTCAGTACTGCATTCCACCCACAGATAGATGGGCAGTCAGAACGAACGATACAAACTTTGTAAGATATGCTTCGCATGTGTGCTTTGGATTTTTGGGTGAGTTGGGAGGATTATTTGCCACTTGCAAAATTTGCTTATAATAACAGCTTCCACTCCAGCATCGGTATGGCAACATACGAGGCTTTGTATGGTAGGAGGTGTAGATCACCTATTTGCTGGACAGAGGTCGGGGATAGAGCTTTGCTTGGGCCTGAAATTGTGCAAGTCACCTCTGAAAAAATCAAAGTTATTCGTCAAAGGCTCAAAACAGCTCAGGATCGACAAAAGAATTATGCAGACGTTCGAAGAAGACCTCTTGAGTATGAGGTTGGTGACCATGTGTTCATCCGTGTTTCTCCGATGAAAGGCCAAGTCAGATTTGGGAAAAATGGCAAGTTGTCGCCCCGTTACATTGTGCCGTTTCAGATTTTGGAGAGGCTTGGTCCAGTTGCCTACAGAGTTACTTTGCCACCGGGATTCGAGCAAATCCATAATGTGTTCCATGTGTCGATGTTGAGGGGTTACCTCCGAGACCCGTTACATGTGATTACTTTGCCACCGGGATTCGAGAAAATCCATAATGTGTTCCATGTGTCGATGTTGAGGGGTTACCTCCGAGACCCGTTACATGAGATTGATTATCACTGGGTTGCTATTGATGAAAATATGGAATATGCTGAATGGCCAGAATGAATTGTTGATCGGCAAGTGAAGCAATTGAGAAACAAGTCCATCCCAATGGTGAAAGTAGAATGGAAAGAACACTATGGGACGGATGCTACATAGGAAAAAGAGGAGGAAATGCGTCTACGCTATCCACATTTGTTTTCCGACAAAGGTAAATTAAGTTTGGAGGACCAAACTTCCTAAAGGGGGGGAGACTGTGATACCCCTGTTCCGTAGTATGCTAATTGGTCCTCAATTTGAGTATGATTATGTGTTTAGCATGATTTTATGTGCCATCATGTGAAAATATATGTGATTTTGAATTTCTATCTGTTCACCGTAGGAATATCTGTTTGACTATTTGCTTTGGAAATTAAATTGAAGACCTTATCGGCCAATGAACCCGAAATTGATTATGCCATTGTGATTGGCATAATTTTTAGAGCCTACGGTGAAATTTAATTGAAAATTGATTCGGGTCGGATTATATTGATTAAATTAGTGAATTAGTGCTCTACTCTTTGATATTATAATAATATTACAAGAGACGAGCTTTTAATATGAGCACTACTCAATCAATTACTTCCTTTGGCTTCACTTGGCTGATATACACTCTAAAGAGAGGAGAGGGTCAGCTGTTAGAGAGAGAGAAGGGAGAAAAATCTGTGTTTGACCTTGTAGGCTTAGAAATTTGAAGTCCAACTCTAAATTGGACCATAGATTGAAGGAATTGGGCTTCTAGGTAAGCCATTGACTCTTGAATTCATGAATTGAACTTGTAATCATGTAAGCTCAAGGTTTAATTGTGATCAAGGGCATGATTTAAATTGGTTTTGATAAGATATGGTCATGCATGCATAGAATTGCCTTTAAATTGCCATAAGTTGCATAATCTAGCATGTATCATTTCAATTAAGCAAGATTTAAAGTTTGATCATGCATGCAAGCTTGGTTTTGTTGAGCTTTATGAGAATAGGCAGTATTTACATCTTTTGAAATGGAATTGGAGCTGAAAGATTGCATGCATGTTTAATTAATGAACTTATATGAGATTTGAAAGCTTGAACCATGAGGTTACAAGAATGTTGATTTGTTTTGAAGAAATGTGACCATGATTTTGAGTAATTGGCCTCCTAATACTTGTATACTTATGGTATGTAATATGTTTGCATGTTTGGGAACCAAGATTTTGAGTTTGGAACCTTTGGAGCTCAAGAACACAATCTGGAACTTGCAGAATTTTAGTGTCCGCTCGAGCGGGGAAACTGCCGCTCGAGCGTAAATTTCATGCTCCCAGCACTTTTTGCAGAGTTGGATGTTCGCTCGAGCGGGATATTTCATGCTTGAGTGGGTAGCTTTTGTAGACATGCCTTCTGCTCGAGCGACCTAACTCACGGTCAATCGTAATTTTGAGGTAACCAGTACTTTTGCAGGTCTCTTGGGTCCGCTCGAGAGGGATATTTCACGCTCGAGCGGAGACCCTGTTTTTTGAAATTTTGTTCATGCATTTTGTGTTTCATTTTCGGTTCTCTTTCACTTGTAAGCACTCTTAGACATATGTTAAGCATTGTAAATGAGTTAATGAGATAAGAATAAAGCCTAAAGAGGAATATGTGAATTAAGGAACGGGTTGAACTGTTAATGACCCTTTTGTGTTCATGAAATGTGTAGGGTCAAGCTCCAGGGCGAATCCACAAGCCGATCACTGTCAGTAATATCGATATTTGAAAGCTTAACAATGTCTAACCATTTATTCCCTTATAAGCTTTACGAATTGCTAATTGGGATTGTGGACAAAAGTCTGACATGAACGAGTGAATGGATCGAAGGTCGTTTCGATATGAATAAATGGACCTAAGGTAGTTTTGATAGAAATAAATGGACCTAAGGTCGTTTTGACATGAATGAGTGGGCCGAAGGCTGTTTTGGCGCGAATGTATGGGCCGAAGGTCGTTTTCACGTAAACGAATGGACCGAAGGTCGTTTTGACAGAAATGAATGGACTAAAGGTCGTTTTGACGTATATGAATGGACCTAAGGTCGTTTTGACACGAATGAATAGGCCGAAGGCCATTTTGACAGAAATGAATGGGCTGAAGGCTGTTTCGACATAAATGAATGGTCCGAAGTCCGTTTTGACATGAATAAAAGCCTGAATGGGCCAAAGGCCAGAATGTTTGGAACTACAGCCACTTGATTTGAATTTCGTATAGTTATATATCTGTTAAATAGGAGTATGAATTGGGCCCAAGGCCGTTTGGAACATATTGTTCTACATTGTCATGTAACTTCTGTATTTGATTTGATATTATTCACTAGGCTATTGCTCACGCTCATTCATGTGTTTGTAGGTGAGCCAAGAGAAGTCCAAACCCAGCCCAGTGAAGTCTGCCAGGAACAACATGAGTTTTGGAGAGTTAGCCTTGCGTCTCACGCACGAGACCCATCCTTGCCATTTTGTTATGTATTTATATTTTGTCTTGTTGGCAAGGACTTTGTGTCTATCTGCATATAGTTTTGTTATGGGTTGACGCAGCTTGGATGATCCTGTCTGTAAAGGATTTTATGATACTATATTTTGTTGTGGGTTATTAACGTATATACGTATGGTTTGTTTTAAAGTGCATATAAGCACAGCTCTATGGACTAAGTTTTTAATTATTGCTTCCGTTTGGCCCCTTTACTCTGATGAGTTATGTCTGTTTTGGTTTGAGGCCGTAGGTAATCTCAGGATTACTGGCTGGTTATGTCCTTAACCCATAGGGGCGGGTTCGGGTCATGACAAATTAATTATTACAAAACCTTAACTAATTCAACAAATTAATTAAGTTACAAAACAGACTAAGTATGGAACTAAAGAGGCTGCCACAGCTCCGCCTCGGAATGATTGAATGATGCATGCTCAATCGCCTCACTCGGAAACCCGTTGCCATGCCTCATGTTTCCTCTGTTTGCACTGTTTTTCACGTCTGAGAACTGTGAAAATATCTGTGATGCTCTTGAACCATTTCATGGCCATGCTGACAGGTCATCGGCCAAGGAAAAAGGGTCATTGACTATTTGTGGGTCCATCGGCCAACCATTGTTAGCCGATCGGCACTGAAGATAGCCGATCGGCCATCTCTTTCTATAGAATGCTCCTTTTGCTGCAGCAGAGGACAAATAGAGCATGGCAATACATTTGCAAGACAATGCTTGCAACTAGACCCCTTATCATGTTTAAGACTCAGAGGAGTGTAGTGTTCGACCCTCGAGCCATCAATCACGCATTCCAAAGCATGATGGCGAAAGGAGCCAAGTGTGCAATTCAATGGAATGAATGCACAAAAAACACATAAATGCCTAACACTCTATCATGTTGGATCAAGAGCGTCGGCAACCAGGGATTGAAGCACGTTTCGTCACTTTAAATGCCTCGTATTTGGTTTGACACCCCAAACCAAACACAATGCAATGCATGCAACATGGAGATGTTATGCTATGCAACCTAAGCATGCAAGCTAAGCTAATGTAACATGAGCATGCCAAGTATGCAACAATGCTATGTAATGCAACTAGCTAAGCCTCATGCAATATACCAAACATGCAAACATGATACAATGCAAGCATGCAAATAATGTAATGCAATATGAGCATGCCAACTCAATGCAACCTACACGAGCATGTGACAAAGTGTAAACTAGCGAGCTTGTAAGAAGATGTAACATGTCAAGCATGCAACTATATGCAAGGATGGGCTTAAACCGAAATGGGAAGACCTCAGCCATGCCCAAAACAGTGACCAAAACATGCTGAAAATGAGGTCCAAAATCACATACAAACATGCATGTCAATTGGTTCACAAACAAGGCATGGAAATCACAACTCTCAAGCACAATGAAAGAGTGGAATATTGTAGACACCCCATTTTTGACCGCCCTCAAGACTTGGACGTCACCGTTTGAACGTCCGGTGATCATCTATGTTTTTGTTCGTTTGGAGTTCCCGGAGGTCTCGGCTACGCGCCTTGCCTCAGGATCTCCGAACTCGACTGTTTAGTGTCTGGTTTTGCACCAAACACTTATGTTTTGCCTTGGAGGGACAGGGAATACCTTGTGAGGCATCCCCACACGTCACCGGCCATGGCCAGAAGCCACCGGCTGGTGTTTTGTTGCCATCGGCAATGTATATTGCCGGTCGGCATTCTTTGTTGCCGGTCGGCAGTCCATTTTGTCAAAATGACAATTTTGAGCAGCCGACTACTGTTCATCTGCTTTTGCAGATATTTTAATACAGCTGTCTTGCATTTGGCTCCCCTCCATACACGTGTATGGGGGGATCTCTCTCTTTAGAAGCTTGTCTTGTAAGCTTTACAAGACAATAAGCTCTATAAAGAGAGGTCTTCTCTCTTGTTGCAAGGTTAGACATTTTAGACAACCATTTTAGGGTTTGAGTTCTAGGGTTAGGGTTTCATACATATCCTATCTCTATACCTCTCTTTATTGAGTGTTCTAGGTGTGTTTGTTCATAGTATTGTACACAAACACACACTACTACACCTTTTCTTGGTTATTGAGGGCCAAAGGAGTGTTCTTGGAATTCTTGGAGCTGGTTTGGAGCTAAAGAAGCTGCTGGAGCTTCATTTGTGAAGAAAGTCTTCAAGGGTAACAACTTTGCCCCTTTTTACCCCCTTCTTGCATAGCCTTTTTGCTTACCTTACAACTGTTTTTGTGTCTAGCATATAACATAAAAAAGTTCTGTTTTTAGGCCCTCTAAATAGTTTGTTTAGAGTGTTTTGTGGTTTGAGGTTGTTTGATCCCTCTTAAGCCTTGTAAGGCTCCATTTTGTGCCATTTTGTGTAAGCTCCGAGACCTTGGTGTTTGGGCCTCCTCACCACTGAAATCTTGAAGGGTTTCAGAGGTGAGGATGGTGCGTTGAGGTCCCAAGAAGGAGAGGGTCACCCCCTCTCCTTGTTGTCCTTGAAAATGGCCATTTTTGCCTCTTTAATGAGCACCTAGCTAAGCCTCATGTTGACCATGTCTTGGCTGTTATTTATGCCTATTTTGCCATGAAATAGCATTGTTGTATGTTGGTTTTGGTACACCATGCATGCTTAGCATACCTACCATGTAATGCCATGTTTAGGCCTTAACATGCCTTAGGTTGTAAACCATTGTTCTAGCATGTTTTAGGCTTGGCTTTGTGAAGCTTTTGTGCTTATTTTGCTATGTTTGAGGTCTGTCCTAGGTTGTTTCGGTCGACTTTGGCATGCTTAGTATAGCCCCTTTGCATTTTTGGCTTGTTGGCCTTAAGTGTGTGAATGTATAGCATGCATCCTTGCCTTAATTTAGTGGGTTGGGACCATTTGCCATGTTATTTCAGTCCCTTTAACATGCTTGTTTGCTTGCCTTGGATGCCGCTTTGAAGCTTTGAAAGCTTGTCATGCATGCTCCATGTTTTGGTCATTATGCATGCTTTTGAATTTAAGCCACTTAGATGCGATCTAGGTGTCCCTTGGGTGTTGTCTAGGCCTACCTTAGACCTATTTTAAGTCCTCTTAGCCTTGTGAGGCTTGGTTGACTTAGTTTTGGTTTAAGCCTCTTGGCTTGTCTTGGGTTTTAGACCATTGATGCATGCTATGTTTGTCTTGTTTAAGTTGGTTTGGCACCTCCTATAGCATGATTTTCAAGGCTTAATTTGCATGATATATGTCCATGTTTGCATCCTCTTAAGTGTGCTTGAGAATTGCTCTTTGACGTTTGAAGTGTTGGAGATCATTTGCATGCATGCTTGCATGCCATTGGTCCTTCATTTCAGGCATTTTGGCCACTATTTTTGGGCTTAGTGAGGGCTGCCTAAACCATGCTTAAGTCCACCCTTTGCTTGTTTGCATGTTTGCCTCGCATATTTGCTTACATAATTGCATGAATGCACTGTATTGCCATGTCGCATCCTTAGCACACATGCCTAGGATTGCATTCCATTTGCATGCATGCTTGGCCTCTTGAAATGCTTGTGATAGAGGTGGAGTCCCATTGGCTTGTTCATATGCATTGCATTTCATTTGACATGAAAATGCACACTTGATTCTTTGGGTCATCACGCATTGAAATGCGCGCTTGATGGTCCGAGAACCAAGGACCATGTCCCTTTGAGTCACACACATGATGAGGGATAGGATTAGTTCATACATTGCTTGAATAGCATTGCCATGCTCTGCCTTGCCCTCTGTTGCTGTCAATTGCAGATTCTGCAGGAACTTTCTGCCGACCAGCAGTGTTTAGTGCCGACCGACAATCCTTCCTGGGCCGATAGCTTCATCAACAGCCGATGATTACATACCACAGCTGGTGATAATTCTACTCAGCCGGTGGTGTCTCCCAATGTCCAGGGAAGCAATCCTGAGACTTTGGCAGTCTCCAGAGGAGTATAGCAGGGAAAACAGAGGCATCCTATGCATGGCAGTGCACTTCCGAGCAGGACCGAGCATGCATTGCATTGGGCTCTCTTCCCGAGGTAGCTTATCTGCTTTCCCTAGATTAGTCAATTTGCTTAGCTAATTAGATGGCCTGTAATATGTAATTGGCTTGTAGGATAATTATCTGTAATATTTATTCGGTCCCTCCGAGCGAGGGCAAATTTGTAATAAGTGTGGGTGCGTATGTGCATGTCTTCCAATCCCCACTTCTTTCTTCCCTTTTATTTACCTGCTTATGAAGGTAGATTAGGGCATGTTTAAATTAGCATACCTTATGCTATGCATGCGTGCATCCATACATTCGTTTTGCATGCACCGGGCTCGGTACATCATGCTAACTACATTTGTCCTTCAATTCCAAATTGAATACGTGCATCAATTGATTGCATTTCATATGCCATGTTTAGGTTAGCCGAGCCTACTCTAAATTGCATCCTGTATGCGTTGCATTAGTCATTTAAACATGGACTTGGATCATGCATTGATTGCTAACCAGTTTATTGTTTTGGCACGGAGTACGATGTAAGTATTTTTATGCTTTAGCATATCGCATGCGTGTGAATGCTATCATGACAGCATGCTTACCATGTGACTAGATGCTTATGTGATAAACTGTTTGGATGCTTGTGGGTGAAGGTTGGATTGTCTGAGTTGGAAAAACTCATTGAAATCCGTATTTTAGCCTACTTGCGAGTAGCAAATTCCAAAGTGTTTTTCAAGACAAACGGATTTGAAATGCTTATTTCCAAATTAGGCAATCTAGTCTATATTTGTCTGCCGTGCGCATAACATATTAATTCTAGGCTAATAACTGGAATAAGAACACATAACGTTTTCAAAAACGGATACCACGGTTAGTAGAGGTCGATCTTCGGATCGGGCGAGAGGGGGTGCTCATAGCTGACCTTCCCCAATCGTACCCAAGTTCCCGAGCCGAGGCAACTTTGGTGATGACGGACACGTGGCCTTTGGCACCGAGTCAGGGTTTCCTAAATTCCCAAAATAAAATATTTAGGTGGCGACTCTGTATTTGGCAAAGTAGTCCATGTTTGGCACTTCTTTCCAAAAAATCTGTTTCTTAAAACGATTTGCCGGATTTGGACTCTTTGGTTCAGATTAAGAACCGCAAACAAAATCGAGTCCGAACTGTAGCGAGGGCCCCACGCGGGTGCGTCTACAAATATATGCGAGTGTGGCAATGAAATATGCTCTGAAATTATATGCCAAGTGATGTCATATCATGCAAATAGCTCAAATAAAGCATGCCAAGAGACCCGAAATACAAAGCTAGTCAAGGGGTTTACACTACAACCATACCAAGCAATGCTCAAATGACCTAAAGCACTCATAATAGACCTAAGGCAGGTCAAAATGGTAGCAAAAACATGCTAGACTCACAACAAAGGTGGCATGAAAGATAGGCTCCCGAATTAGCTCACAAACAAGGCATAAGGGCACAACTCTTAAACACAATGGTAGCAAAAACAATCTAGACGCACAACAATGGTGGCAAGAAAGATAGGCTCTAGAATTAGCTCACAAACAAGGCATAAGGGCACAACTCTTAAACACAATGAAAGAGTGATAATCATGAGAGCATGGCATAAGTTTATGGCCTGAAATTACCTACCAAATGATTCCATATCATGCAAATAGCTCAAATATGACATGCTAGGGGGCCCAAAGTGCAAGGCTAGCAAAGACATTTGCATTATAGCTATACAAAACATGAGTCATATGGTGAAGGGAGCCCAAAATAGTCATAAAGCATGTCAAAATAATGCTAAAACATGTATGGAGTAGAGCCAAAACATGCTAGAATAATGAGCCAAAACATCATGCATACAAGGCTAGTAAGCAAGATTTGCACTGCAAGCATATAAACCATGCAAAGGGTGAGTCCACCAACCATAAACAGAGTCATGGCATGTCAAAATAACACCAAAAATGTGCTAGAATGGAGCCAATGCATGCTAAAATAATAGGCTACAATATCAAGCATGTTAAGCTAGTAAGCATGATTTGCACTACAAGTACAAAATGCAAGCAAAAGGTGATCAAACCAGCCAAAATCAGAGTTATATCAGGTCCAAAAACTCACAAAAACATGCTCAAACTAAGCCCTAAGAGGATAGAAATACATGCTCATTTGATAGGCCATCAACACTAGCAAGCAAGACAAGAGGAGAAGGGACCACCCTCTCCTATTTGGGCCCTCAAAACAGGGTTTTTACCACTGAAAATCCTCTGGATTTTAGTGGTTCTAAGGCCAAAAAGAAGTTGTCTGAAAGACTTGAAAGTTAGCTCATAAGACCTTACAAGCCAAGGAGCAAAAGGGAGGACAACCCCCTAGCCAACCAAGGCACAAACCAAGACTTTTAGGACTGAAAACAAAGGAAAAACCAGAGGTTTTTGTAGTTCAACACCACCCCAAAAACATCCCCAAAGTAGTGTGAAAAGATGGCTAAGCAAGTGTGTAAAACAAGCTTAAAGGGAGACAGATCTTACCCTTGATGCACAGCTGCAAAACCAGCCCAAAATCTGAGCCAAACAACCCTGAATCAGCCCAAAAATAGGTTCTAAGGGATCTCAAGCCAATTGTGATCAACTTTGGTGAAGGATGCTTTTGCAAAAGTGTAGGAAATTCTCACTTCTAAGCCTAAAACGAGAGGAAATGGTGAGAGTTCTAGGGAGGGAGAGAGTTTTGCTCACAAAACTTCTAGAGAGAGAGGATTCTTGAGTGAGAAGCTCTCAAACTTCTAAGCCATGAAGAAAATGTTCTAACCCCTCAAAATGAGATATAAGCTTCGTTATATAGCAATCCAAGAGCTTTTGGTCGAAATATCTCAATTGGAAATATCTGATGCAGTGTACAACAGCTGGAGGATAAATATCTGTCAATTCTGGGCTTTCTGGACACTTCTGGCCGACCGACCATCTTTGGTGCTGATCGGCCATCATTTGGGGCCGATAAGGTTCACTTTTGGCCGACATATAGCTGCTGAGGTCAAATTGTGTCCGATGCACTTCCATAGAGGCCGATGGCAAAAATCAATGCTGGTCGCTGACTTGAAGCAAGCCTAATTCCATCATATGGACTCCTTTTCTGGTCATTCTTGAGCCTAAACTGTAGCCCCGGAAGTCTTATTTCCACATTTGGAAGCCTCACCTCGAAATTCTATCTGTGCTACGAGATATTTATCTTTTAGTGAAGGCTGCTCAGTTTCGGTCCAACCGGAATGATGCCCAACTTCAACCAATCATATCTCCCCCATCCGGACTCGGCTTTAGGAGATTCTTGAGTGAAAAATGAAGCCCCGTAAGTAAAATTTCCAATGGTGGTGGCCTCATAGATTATATGCAAATATACAAAAGGATAGGCCTGATTTAGCAAGGGTTGTTCGACTCTCTCTTAACGGTTCATGCCCATCTTCTTCTCAACTAAGTTTCTTCCCTCTTCTCCTTTTTTCTTCAACTCCAAACCCCTAAGCAAGGTGTTTTGAAAGATTTTCAAAGATTTCATCTCTCTTTCATTCATTTCCGCTTTGTCCTCGCTCGATTTACCGAAAAACACAACATTTAACGAAATGCGAGCCTCGGAACATCGTAGGAACTTTATTTCAAAAATATTTTGAAAGAGAGGGTTTTAAGGTCTAAAAACCATCCAAAATAGCTTTGGTCCAAAAAGGGGTGTGAAGTTAAGATTTAACTCTTCTCTTGCCGAAGAAATCGAACTTTTGCTCTGCACATCTTTCACCATCAAGTAAACCATCAGTAGTGCCCAAATCTTAAGGGCGGTCAAAAATGGGGTGTCTACATTTGGACTCTTTGGTGATTTTCAATTCACATTGCACTTTGTGAGACTAGATTTAGAACCGCAAGAGTTCGAACTGTGAGGCGTTTCTTTTCAAACCCTTTCTGAAAAACGGGGTGCGAGAAAAAGGTGAGTCCATAATTTCTGGCGATTCCACTGGGGATTTAGAGAATTTGACTCGAACTCATGATATGATGTTTTATTTACACTTATGTGTTTCTTTGCATTTGCACTACATCGGTGCGCCTAAGTCACAGTGTTTGTGTAGACCGCCCGAACTCGCTCCGCGCGCCCCCCTTTTGGAGAGGGCGCGAATTGGGTTCTCGCTACTACAGTTCAGACTCCTATCACGGTTCTGAATCTAATCTCAAAAAGTGCAATGTAAGACTGATAAATCACCAAAGAGTCAAAATCCGGCATATCGTTTTGGAAAATCGATTTTAATCAAAAAGCACCAAACATGGATTGCTTTGCTAGATTTCAGAGTCACCATCTAAATATTTTATTTTGGGAAATTTAGGAAACCCTGATTCGTGCCTAAGGTCACGTGTCCGTCATCACCAAAGTTGCCTCAGCTTGGGAACTTGGGTACCGAGGGGGGGGGGGAAGGTCATGAAATGAGCACCCCCGCTTGCCATATCAAAGATCGACCTCTACTAACATGATATGTTGTTTTTGAAAACACATGTGTTCTTATTCCAGTTTATTAGCTAACTTACTATGTGATGCACACAGTATACAAGTATAGACTAAATCACTTGATTTGGAATAAAACAACTCATGTTTGTTTGTGAAAATGGTTTGAAAGTGCTACTCGCAAGTAGGCTAAAGCGCGGATTTGCCATCCTCAAGTGGGCTTAGAACATAATGATTTGCCACTTCAAGTGGGCTTAAAATGCACATTTTGATGAATTATTCCAATTCAAGCAATAAAACCTTCATCCACAGGCATTCATGCAGTTAAACACTTAAGTAAATAGCCTCATGGTAAGCATGCTATCATGGCAGTCACTTACACACATGCAAGGATGCTAAAGCATAAACAGTTATAGTGTACTCCGAGCCAAAACAGAAGCTAATTAGAAATCATGCATGATCCTAGCTATGCTAAAATGCCTAATGCAACACATGCAAAAATGCAACTAAAATAGGCTCGACTATCTAAAATGGCATATGAATGCAACACTTGATAACATGTATCCAAGTAAATGTATTGAAATACAATGCAATTTGAATGATGCGCCGAGCCCGGTGCATGCAAGACAAATGAACGATGCATGCATGCAAAACATAAAGTATGCTAATTGAAATATGCACTAATCTAATCACCGAAAGCATATAAGTGAAAGGGAGACAAACGTGGGGTTGGAAGACATTCACTAAAACACGCACACTTATTACAACAATACGCCCTCTCGACGGAGGGTCCGAATAAAAGCCAAGCTAATCTAAGCTAAGCTAAGCAATTAATCTAATAATCTAATTACACTAATTATTACACAACCAAATTGAATAATAAGCAATCTACTTACTAATTATTACATCACTTCAACTAATTAACAAATTAGCTAATTAAATTACAAAATGAGGCTAACTAACAAGTAAGCATTAAACCAAATTGCTACAGCTCTGCTTGAAGAAGTAGAAGATGCATGCTTAATTTTCGCCCTGAAAAACTCTTCGGTTTGCTCTCTTGAGGCTCTGTTTGCAGGGTGTCTTCAAGGACTTGCTGTTGAGCCTTACCAAATCAAGGCTGGGGAGGGCACCAGTGGCCTGCTGGCCATGAAAGGTGGCTACCGGCCAAGGATAGAAGGGTGTCGGCCATCAATGTGGCACTGCCGACCACTGGTGTGGTGTGACACCCTTTTGCAGCAGAGCACAAAAACAGAGGAAATTGAGGGTCTCCCTAGGGCATGTATGTACTGTGCCACCCCATATCACCTCAAAACATCAAGGGAGACGCATCATTGGATCCAAGACCATCAATCAAGCATGCAATGCTTGATGGACAAAGATCCAATCTTGTACACATTCAATGAATACAATGCAAACAAGACTCTAAGACCATGGACTTATCATCAGAGGTCAAAGGCAATGGAGACAAAGGGGATTGGCTCACTTTCATCACTTTGAGTATGAAGTGGACCAATCCACCTCGTGTTCAACATAACGTCCGGTTGAACAAGATACAATGCACACAAACAACATGCTATGCAAACAACATGCTAATCTTGGCATGAAACGCGAGACTCTAACACACAAAAAACGTGTGCACAACATGTTAAGAGACTTAAGTGTAAAAACTAGCGAAGGATACAACACTAGGACCATGCAATACAATGCTCAATGGACTGAACCAACCCCAAACAGTCCTCATGCATGCCAAAACAGTGGCTGAAATATGATGAAACTTAAGCACGAGAAGCAAGAAAAGAATGCTCAAGTTATGGCTCGTCAACAAGGCATGAAACTCAACTCTCAAACACAATTAAAGAGTGATATGCATAAGAGTATGGCAAGGCTATATGCTCTGAAATGACATGTTAAATGATGCCATATCACATAAACATCGCAAATAAGGCATGCTAGAGGGCTTAAAGCATAAGGCTAGCAAAGGGCTCTACACAAGAGGCATGCAACACATAGCACAAATGACCAAACCAACTATGGACAGACCTCAACCATGCCAAAACGAAGGCCAAAACATGCTGAAATGGTACCCCACAAACTTAGACAAGCATGCATACATATTAGCTTATAAACAAGGCATAAGTCACATCTCTCAAAAGCATTGAAAGAGTAGAACATGTGAGAGTGTGACTACACTATACACACTGAAATCAAGTAAGAAATGAGGCTAAGGCATGCAATCATCACATTCAAAGCATGCTAGAAATCTCAAACACAAAGCTAGTGAAGCCCAACTACACTATAGCTATACAAAGCTAAGCATATATGACCAAGACCAATTAAAATAGACCTCAAGCATGTTAAATCAGTGGCAAAAATGTGCTGGAGCAAAGCTAACACATGCTAGAATAATGAACTATAAGCATGAAGCATGTTAGGCCAACAAGCATGAGTGCATTACAAGTACCAAAAGCATGCAAGGTGACCAAACCATGCCAAAATAGAGTTATGGAAGGTCCAAAAAGTCACAAAAACAGGCTCAAACTAAGCCTCAAAAGGGTAGAAGCACATGCTCATTTGTTAGGTCAATCAACACAAGCTAGCAAGATACAAAAGGGGTGGACTAGCCCCACCTATTTTGGGTCCCAAAATCCACTTTCCACCACTAAAATTCCTTTGGAATTTAGTGGTTAAAAGGCCAAAACAAGATGGTTTGAAAGGCTTTAAAAGAGAGCACAAAGCAAAGCAAAAAATCCACAAAGGGGGTAGACCACCCCCAACTCAAACAAGGCCTCAACCAAACATTTTAAACACCTAAAAAAAATTTTTTGTAGTTGAAAGCTTGGCCTAAAGCAGCATGCAAAGGTGGCCAAATGCTTAAGCAAAACAAAGCCTAAAAGGGGCTAGTGTCTTACCCTTGAAGAACTAAGGCAAGACAACAACTTCAGCAACAAACTTGGATCAAAACCAATGCCAAGACCTCAAAACAAGCTCCAATGGACTTCAACTCCAAAATGAAGGTGTTTGAGTAGGTGTTTGTGTGCAAAAGTGTGAAGAAATAACACTTTAAGGCTCAATATAGAGAGAGAAAAATATAGAGAGCGAGAAAGAGGTTTTGTCTCTAAATTTTCTGAACCCTTGAGAAGGGGGAGGCACCTTCCCTTATATAGGCAATGCAAGCAAAAGCTCGCTTGACAAACTTCAACTTGCCTCCATCCATCCATACATGTGTATGGAGGATGGCTCAGTGAGCCACAATTGGCACAAAATATCTAAAATACTATCTGTAGACGTCCCCGAACGCCCCGGGAGGAACGAGCTCCCGTTCCGTTCATTTTGGGGTCACTACAGTTCGGACTCTCAAATTTGTCACAGTTCTAAGTCTGAACCAAAGAGTCCAAATCCGGCAAATCGTTTTGAGAAAAACAGATTTTTGAAAAGAAGTGCCAAACATGGACTGCTTTGCCAGATACAGAGTCGCCACCTAAATGTTTTTTAATGGGAAATTTAGGAAACCCTGACTCGGTGCCAAAGGCCACGTGTCCGTCATCACCAAAGTTGCCTCGGCTCGGGAACTTGGGTACGATTGGGGAAGGTCACTTCGTGAGCACCCCCGCTCGCCCGATCAAAGATCGGCCTCTACTAACCATGATATCTATTTTTGAAAACTTTGTGTGTCCTTATTCCGGTTATTAGCCTAGGTTACTATATGATGCACACAACATATAAGTATAGGCTGGGTCGCCCGAATTGGAACAAAACATTTCAATGTTTATTTGTTTGAAAATGGTTTGATGGTGCTACTCGCAAGTAGGCTAAGACGTGGATTTGCCACCCTCAGGTAGGCTTAGAAAACATGATTTTGCCACTATCTAGTGGGCTTAAAATACACATTTGATGAATTGTTCCAATTCAAATAACCCAACCTTCACCCACAGGCATTCAGGCAGATATATCACATAAGCATATAGCCTCATGGTAAGCATGCTATTCATGGCAGTCACTCACACGCATGCAAGGATGCTAAAGCATAAAACTTACCGAGTACTCCAAGCCAAAATAGAAACTACATTCGAAATCATGCATGATCCTAAGTATACAAAAATGCCTAATGCAACACATGCAAAATGCAACTATAGCAGGCTCGGCTATTCTAAGATGGCATATGAAATGCTACAACTATCATGTATTCAATTTGGAATTGAAAGTACAATGCAGTTAGTATGATGCGCCGAGCCCGGTGCATGCAATACAGATGAATGAATGCAAACATGCTATCATACTGTATGCTAATTTAAACATGCCCTGATCTAACCATCATAAGCGGATAAATAAAAAGGAAAAAGACGTGGGGTTGGAAGACATACAACACACACACGCACACTTATTACAGTTGTGCCCTCGCGCAGAGGGTCTGAATAAATAATACAGTCCCAAATAAAAGAATATTACAGTCCAAATATTACAGTCCGAATAATATACAAATTTCTAATTAATTAATTAAATTAACTAAGAAAGCTGTAAAACTGGCGTGCAAGCCAGGGGACTGCCTTGCTTCTGATGAATGATGCATATTTAGGCCGCCTTGCGCGGAAATCCACCGGGATGCCCCAATTAGCCTCTGTTTAGCAGTTATCCTTGGAAAACGCGCCAAGCTCCGAAAAGTTGCCGATTCTTCATTTTGCTGCAACAGAGAGCAGGAAAGGGGCATAGCAATGTATTTTCACAGATATATGCATGCCTCGATCCTCGTGCCACCAATCACGCATATCGAGGCATGATGGCCGAGGAGTCGAATTGCACAATTTAATATGGGATGAATGCACATGAAAACATAACAAGACCTAACTCCATCGTGGATGATCCGGAGTGTCGGTGACTAGGGAATTGAGATACATTCCGTCACTCGGAGTACGGGATGCACCTCGTTTCCTGTGCCCGGGCTAACTCCTATTCCGAACATGATGCAATATGCATGACATGCATGAAATGCAACTAAGATACAATTCTAACATACACAATGCTATGGAATGACATGCCTCGAAATGCGTGCACGCGGGCACGCAAATCGAGGAAATGCATGAATGCGATCTAAGATACAACCTAGTATGCACTATGCTGTGAAAATGAGATGCCTCGAAATGCGTGCATATGGGCACGCAAACCGAGAAAATGACATACACAATGCAAATGATATGAAATGCGATATGGGCTTACACTAACATGAGAGAGCCTCAGCCACACTCACATAAGAGGCCGATGGATGAAAATGAAGTGCCTCGAAATGCGTGCACACAGGCACGCAAACCGAGACAATGGCATACACAATGTAATATGGCTAAAATGGCATATAGAATGCGACATGGACTTATACTAACATGAGAGGGCCTCAGCCACACTCACATAAGAGGCCGATGGATGAAAATAAAGTGCCTCAAAATGCGTGCACGCGGGCACGCAAACCGAGGCAATGCAAAAATGCGAACTATGGCATGGGAAATGATATGCAAACATGGTAATAGAATTTAAGCACTGAAAAGTGGGGGAAAACAGCCCCGAAATGAGGCGAAAACACACCCGATGCGAGGAATGGTCTCGAAACATGAATTTTGGGACCGGAAATGGCCTATGGCTATACCAAACATGCACAATGTGGATATGCAATGAATAGACAGTAGCAAGGAAGCCCCAAAATTAGCATTTCACCAGCACAAATCATGGCCAAACAGCAAGCAAAGATAGGGCAACAATGGCATGCAAAAATGGCCTTAAACATGAGGTTATGAAGCAACTCACAGCTGCTAATTCCAAACAGGTTAGGGCCCTTCCACAACATTGAAGAGGGGCCAAAAATAAGCATATTTTCAGAACTGTAAAAACCGTAAAAACAATCATAGATAAGGCTAAGTTCTTATGCAAGAAAAAGGGTCAAAAGGTGGCCAAAGAGGCAAGTGGTATATGAAATGCCCAAACTGAAGAATTCCCTTCTACAACATTGAAGAGGGACCAAAAATAAGCATATTTCCAGAACTATAAAAACCCAAAAACAGTATACAAACATGCTAGAAATGCAATGCAAAATGAGGCTCAAAAGTGGCTACAACACAAAGTATGCAAAATATTCCACAAACAGCCAAAGACCCTTAATGAAACATGTTAAGAAGGTCAAAATATGGCCATCTATAGCCCTGTAAATCGTCCAAAAATGGAAGCATAATGGGCTGCCAAAGCAATCAAGAATGGGGACCAAAAGAGGGATATTGAAGCGAGTGCAATATGGAGGGCTCAAACAGGGTTGAGCCCTTAATGAGACATGAAAATGAGCTCAAAAAAATGACCTTTTCAGTTTTGGTCGGAGCTCAAATATTCAAGAAAGAGAGGCTAAGAAATGATGCAAAAATGAGCTAGAAAAGATGGAAAATGGACTCACCCTTGAAGATCAATACTTTTGTTGCTTCTTGGACCAAATTTGTTGCCTCTTAGCTGTTGGAATTCCTCTCCTTGCTGCTGGAATGGAGTGGTGGTGGTAGAGCTTGGTGATGTAGAAGAAATGGTAGTGTAGGACTTAGGGTTTTTTAGGAAATGAGAGAGATGGAAGAGGAATTTGTGTATCAAGGCTTGAAGGCAATTTTTCTAACCCCTCTCACCAATGCCACCTGCTGGTTATATAGACCAAAAGGAGGGGGAGCATGGAAGGAAAGGGTGGGGGAAAAGGACCAAGCCTTTCCCCACCAAAATATCCCCCGGATACAGATCTTTTCTGGGGGAAAAGGCTACACAGTTGTAAAGTGTATCACACAAGGAACATGGCCGGCCTATTATTGGGCTTGGAAGTGGCCGACCGGCCACCCCCCCTAGCCGGCCAGCTAGGGGTCAAAAGGGTCAACTTGAAATAGTGGCTGGCCACCACATAATGGTGTCCTCCCATGCCTCCTCATCACAACCTTGTGGTTCGAATTTGGAAATTCTAAACAGGAGAGAGAATAAGCCAATTTTAGGAGGGGTTCAAAAGGGTCAATAGGAAATAGTGGCCGGACATATGATATTAGGATCCTCCCATGTGTGTACAACACAAATATGTGGTTCAAAGTTCAAGAAAAAGGGCCCAGGTTGTTCAACATTAGCCCGGAAGTGCGAAAAATGGGTGTCGGAGGGCGAAAATGGAACATAACTGGTTGCCAAGATAATTGCTGGCCTCCCACCCTCCAATGACTTCCCTGGTGATAAAACAGAGGCACCTGCCAAAAATGAACGAAAAGCAACGCAAAACGAATGCTCGGGGGCTAAAACATGCAGTTCGGGGTCCCGAAATGGGCTGTCAAGCACCGAAAGTGGCGTTCGGCCACGAAGTGGGTTTCTCAGGCCCCAGTGTCCCTTGAAGGGGAGAAAATTAGATGTACGCCAAAATTTAGAGCAAACGGAGATGGTTAGGCGGTCCCGAACCGAGGCACACGGCCAACGGTCCCGAAAAACAGGAAGCCGGACTCCGAAATGGGCAAAATGGCCTGCGGCCACAAAATGTAGCCCACGGCCACTGAGAGATGGTCTACTGGACCTCTCCCTCCCCTCAGAAAAAGAAACAAAGAAAACCGAGTCTGGTTCGCAAACCGAGGCAAGGCACAGAAGAGGGTTCGGAAGTCTGGAGGCAGGGCTCGCAGCCGCGACTCTGAGACTTCTGAACAAGCACAACATGCAATATCACCAAGTGCTCAACTGGTGACGTCTGAGTCTCAAGGTCGGTCAAAAATGGGGTGTCTACAGTTGCCCCTCTTTGACAGAACTCGGAAGTCATAAGAATGACGGGAGTGAATGTCAAAGCCCAGAGACGACCCATTTTTGACAAGGCCGAAGACTTAGACAAACATACGAGATGAACAGGCGTGCCCGCAGGCTGGGGGGGCAAGATGCAAAATGATATGCAAGAAGATTTTGAAGATTGGACTTATACGCTACGCGAGGCCGGTTTTGAAAGTTGGACTTATACGCTACGCGAAGCCGGTTTTGAAAGTTGGACTTATACGCTACGCGAAGCCGGTTTTGAAAGTTGGACTTATACGCTACGCGAAGCCGATTTTGAAAGTTGGACTTATACGCTACGCGAAGCCGGTTTTGAAAGTTGGACTTATACGCTACGCGAAGCCGGTTTTGAAAGTTGGACTTATACGCTACGCGAAGCCGGTTTTGAAAGTTGGACTTATACGCTACGCGAAGCCGGTTTTGAAAGTTGGACTTATACGCTACGCGAAGCCGATTTTGAAAGTTGGACTTATACGCTACGCGAAGCCGATTTTGAAAGTTGGACTTATACGCTACGTGAAGCCGGTTTTGAAAGTTGGACTTATACGCTACGCGAAGCCGGTTTTGAAAGTTGGACTTATACGCTACGGGAAGCCAGTTTTGAAAGTTGGACTTATACGCTACGCGAAGCCGATTTGACAATTGGGGATTCATGCAATGCACTGTAATGTAATAACTTGAAATGCAATGTAATAGCTAGGAAATGAAGGTACCTCATAGGGGCATTGGCAATGACTTACCTCATGCTGCTTGGGGTCTCCTGCTTCTTCTCAGTTGAACTGCAGGTACTACTTTTCTCCCTGACCAAGGTCGCAGCTTTCCTTATTCTCCAACGGGGTGACAGACTAGGTTGGTTGAATATCCAGAATTGAGGTGCATACATGCTATCTCAACCTATGGGGCTTCCATACAGATTTCAAACCGAGGACGCGCCTCTGGGTATTTAAACCAGACTTTAGTCTTGGAAATCCCGAACCTTTGCGTTCTAGGCATAAGCCATTCAAACTCTAGTTTCCACCGTCTCAGTTGGTCTCCTAGGAACTCACCGCGAACACAGGCAGGTGGCTATACCAGACCACCAGAAGTCGTTCGGGCACGACAAACACCAAAGGAATTGCACCTTTAGAGGATTTAAGGTCTCGTAGACCGGGGAGTGCACAAGACAGTGCGAATAAAGATGCAGGATCTAAGGTCTCCTTAGACCAGAGGATTTAAGGTCTCCTGGACCAGGGAGTGCACAAGATAGTGCGATGCAAAGTGAATGCACAAAACAGAGCGATACAGATAAGGTGCGCAAGAAAGTGCGAATGATAAACTGCACAAAACAGTGCGATGGAGGTACGCAGAATAGCGTGAATGATAAACTGCACAAAACAGTGCGATACACTAAACAACGCGAGCGATTTGAAATGCACAGGACAGTGCAATACGCTAAACTGCGCGAGTGATTTGAAATGCACAAGACAATGCGATACGCTAAACTGCGCGAGTGAAATGAAATGCACTAGACAGTGCGATACGCTAAACAGCGTGATTGATTTGAAATGCACTAGACAGTGCGATACGCTAAACAGCGCGATTGAAATGAAATGCACTAGACAGTGCGATACGCTAAATAGCGCGATTGAAATGAAATGCACTACACAGTGTGATACGCTAAACAGCGCGATTGAAATGCACTAAACAGTGCGATACGCTAAACAGCGCGATTGAAATGCACTAAACAGTGCGATACGCTAAATAGCGCGATTGAAATGAAATGCACTAGACAGTGCGATACGCTAAACAGCGCGATTGATTTGAAATGCACTAGACAGTGCGATACGCTAAACAGCGCGATTGAAATGAAATGCACTAGACAATGCGATACGCTAAACAGCGCGATTGAAATGCACTAAACAGTGCGATACGCTAAACAGCGCGAGCGATTTGAAATGCGCTAAACAGCGCGATTGAAATGAAATGCACTAGACAGTGCGATACGCTAAACAGCGCGATTGAAATGAAATGCACTAGACAGTGCGATACGCTAAACAGCGCGATTGAAATGAAATGCACTAGACAGTGCGATACGCTAAATAGCGCGATTGAAATGCACTAAACAGTGCGATACGCTAAACAGTGCGATTGAAATTGAAATGCACTAGACAGTGCGATACGCTAAACTGCGCGATTGAAATGCAATGCACAAAATAGTGCGAGTGAGATACAACCACAAGATGTACAAGGCAGTGCTAGTGAGATACAAAGTGTAAGTGCACAAGATAGTGCGAGTGAATGCATGTTCCATGCAAATGAGGTGCATTTTCTATGCAAGTATGGAAGAGTGCATTTTCTATGCAAAAGATATGAGCATTTTCTATGCAAGAAACAGGAGCATATTCTATGCAATATTGAAAGCAAATTCTATGCAGAATCGAAAGCAAGCATATTCTATGCATGAATCATAACGATGTGCGGCACGCATGTCACAGAAGTGTATATGAAAGTGCACATTCTATGTAGTAGAGGAGCATCAAATATGTACTCTGATGCCTCTGATTTACCTCTTAGAAGACTTTGCAACACACTTAGCTCAAAGGGGCACACCCTGTTCATATTGGCGAGAGGTAACATCTGCTGCTGCTGCTTTAATTGCCATTCTGACTTGAAGCATGCTTAAGCTTGGAGTAGAGGCGCGCTCATTCTTCAGAGCACTGACAAGGCCTGAAGAGGTACATATGGAATGCAATCTCAGAGTTTCCTGAAGGTGAAACACACTCAGATGCTCAAAATTTTCCCTATTTTTTTTTGCTTCGTAGTCCGGAACTTATATAGCTTCAGATAGGTCCTTGTTTTACCGTTCACACTTATCGGGGGTGGACCCTGCGGTTTTATGAAACAATGAATCTTGTTTTGCACAGATATGGAGAATGGCACAGCACTCTGAGCACAAAATGATGATTTTTTTTTTTTTTTTGAAATTGAGAAATGAGTTCTTAACCGGGTATTGAGCTTACAACTGAACACAACAAAGCGACTCAACAAGGAAATAAAAGGTACACAACCTAGACACATCGAGTAACACTCGAAACGACTCAAAACAAGAATCGAGATAAAACAAAATGACACGACACTCAGACGTGCACAGGGAGCCTGTTTCGCCGGGTAGTGTTTCCCACCCTTTCTCATTTGTAGTTCTCACATCACTCGGCCCTCAAGCTCTGTTTTTCTGAAAAAGTACTCTTCTCACTTTTCCTCTCCTCGCACGTCTCTCTATTCTTCAATCTCTCATTTTTCATCCCTCCCCTGGGTGGTTGATGGATAAACAGCAAATTGTGGGCTCGTGCCCTTAGCATTCCGCTAGATTCTTCTTCTTGTTCACAACAGTGAGTTTCTCCCACAGAGGGGTTATGAGCAGATCTGTCCAGATAAGGGAGTGGAATGTCTTGTCCCATTCTAGTTCGTGCTTTGCACGTAGCTTGATACCTCGTTGCTTGGAGGATGAGAGAGCTTTCAGCCCTTTGTTGTTAACTTCAGTTGTGCCCTCTTTTGGCGAATACGGTGCCCTTTCCGACAAGTAGAGTGCCCTTCTTGGCAAGAATGTTGACAATGGGAAAGACAGGAAGCCTGACTTAACTGAGCCCCTAGTTCATCATTTTGACAATTTTTTGTTTTAGTTTTCTCCTAAAAAAAAAAAATTGACCAAAATGAGAGTTAGATAAACATGCTTGTTCAATTTTCTGATTTAAAATCATGCAAGTTAGGCTGTGAGCACTGAAAATTTTCCTCTTTTGGGTCCAAGAAATGGTCCAGTTTTGAAAATGGGATACTTTTCGAGAACATTTAGTCAACCCTAGTAAAAATTCTCAAAAACTATTTTTGCAAATGACCACCGCTCAACGAGCACGGAACCTACTCTCGGGATGCACAACTTCGGATTCGAAGGAAGATTGCCCCTTGCTTGAGGGGAACTGCATGGCAACGGAAAGTTGCCCCTTGTTTGAACGGCACCGCGGCGCATTGAATGGCAACGGAAAGTTGCCCCTTGTTTGGATGGTGTCACGGCGCATTATAATCAGTCCTCGAAGTGATGATTGCAACCGAACTCTCGGATACAGAGAAGGCAAAGATTATCAGAACCATTACATGGACATGATCAAATTTGAAGTGTTTTAGGGCTGGACTTCAGAATGAAGTTGCCTACGTATCCCAATGATGGGAATCAAGCCTCACGTAGTTCGGGGTTAAGGTACGCTCGGGTATTAACCTCTCCTTTTTAGGCTCTAACTTTTGCCAAGGCGCCCGTTGCGGGTTTTCGACCTTGCGAGCTTTGTTCTTCTTTTTTCAATTTTTGTATCTTTTCATTCATTTTTTTTTTGCTTCTTTTTCTTCTTTCATTTTCTTCATTTTTCTTCTTTTTCTCTTTTTTTGTTCTTTGCATTTTTCTTTTCTTTTTGTTCTTTTTTTTTTCTTCTTTTCATGCTCTAACTTTTGACTGGACCGCCCTTCCGGGTTTTCGGCCCAGCGAGCCTCTCAAAGGATAAAAGTGTGACAAGTCCATGCCAAATGGTTTTGAGATCCTGAAATTATCTGAATCTAGGAGAATGGCTGCTGTTTTGCTTTGTAAGCTTCTTCTGATCAGATCTGATCTTCTTGACCTGACTTTCCTGGCCTCTTGTTCGAGGGCTGCTTCAAATCCGGCCACACAGGCCTCACATCATAGTTGACCGTTGAACCTTCTGAATTCAAGTTTCAAGGTTTGGAAGCGAAGGGGTTGAGTCTCGAGGCTGAGAGCGATCCTAGGCTGCACAATCTCAAGAGTGATTCCAAACAGGTCTTCGCAGGACCGCGCAAAACATTTTGTTTTTGAAAGTTTTTAAGAAAGCGACCAGTCGCTCGCGCTAAAGACAATGTAGAACCAATCTGGATCAAGCCAGGATCCTTCTTAGTACTCACGCTAACAAGCATGATTCCATTCGTTAAAGGCTTAGCACGCCTCTCTTTCTCTCAATTGATCAAAATTTTGCAAAACCCGAGGAATCCCTTCCTCTTCGTTTTCACCGCAGTGTTCAAAAAGTTTTAAAAAACTTAGGTCAATGCAATGATTTTGGGGTGCAGAAGAGTAGGCGAAAAGTACCGCCGTTTCATTCAAACTTTCTAGCACAACTGGCACAAAGCAGAAGCAAGCACAAAGCATGAAAAACTGTTGCTGTTTCATTCAAATCTGTTGGCACAACTGGCTCCCTGGTAGAAACAGACTCAAAACAAAAATAAAAGACAAGCATAAAACAAAATGGTGACGCCCGAGGTAACACCCCCCGGAATCACCCGACTCCTATACAATAGGACTGACTTGATACAACAAGACAAACCCAAAATAAAAAGAGACTGACTCAAAGCAAAAAGGCAGACTTAAAACAAAACAACAAGACTGACCCAATACCCGAGTCAGACAGTACAAAAACTAGCATTTGCAAATGCTCAAAACAGGGCATGCCGTCCACCATATCTGGAGTAAACTGGGCGCTGCCCGCAGGTGGTTCATCCCTCGATCACATCATATTATTCCCCAAGTTCACTGATCAAGTGCCGATAGACTTTGCAGGACTTGGTGCGGGGAAGACCCAATTGTCAAATAGATCCTGTACTTCATGGCGAAGACGGAAGCAGGCGTTGGTAGTATGGCCAATTTGTTGATGGTACGCGCAGTACTGGGTAGTATCATGTGTAGCCGGAAGAGGGTTCGGGAGAGGCCGAGGCTCAAGGGGTTTGAGATGGCCTTGTCCAACAAGGATTTGGAGAGCTTTGGATAAAGGCATATAGAGGGCATGGAAGACCCTCCGACCTCGGGGTTGGTACTTCAAGGCTTGTGGATTTTTACTAGGCATACCAGCAAAGGGATTGGCAGGTGCTGGCCTGGTTTTCCGATCTCTTCCGAGTGGAGGATTAGAGATAGCAGGATCGTCTCTAGTATGACAGTCCTTCTCCCGATGTTCCCTTTGATTCAGACCGCCCCCAACTTGAGCAGCGAAAGTGTCATCCACAGCTTTTGCAACAACTGCGAGGACTTGCTCTTTGTTCAGTCCCTCAGCTTTCAAAGCCTCAATATCCCACCAAAGGTGTTCATGGGGACCAATGCCTGCCCCTACCTTGCTCTTACCAGTCGCTTCCACTTTGTCAAGAGATTGGCTTTCCTCAAATGCAGCTCGTCCCAATATCGGGGAGTCTTTTGACATGAAGTTCGCGGTATGTGGTGTGGTCGATGATGGAGCCAATGTCCCGAAGGCCAGATCCGTCACGGTTTTTTGAAGATCTTTAATCATTCCCATCAACTCCGAAGTAGTGGGTTCACGGGTTTGAGATGGTTGAGGTTCAGGTGCACCCATCATGCATAAGTCCATGCTTTCTGGGATAAACACCTCAGGCTTGGGTAGATGGGCCGGGGTGATGTATATGCTGGGGTCAAAGGTGGATGGCAGTATGTGGAGGTGATTGAGGTCGGCAGGGGATGTTTGGTCATTAGGGCCAGAAGGTGGAGCTATCGTCCAGTTGTCTATGAGATTTTGGACCTCATGACGAAGGCGGTAGCAACGGTCAGTGCCATGACCGCGCTGCTGATGGTACATGCAGTACTTGGCGGGGTTATGTCTGGCTGGGAGTGGGTTGGGAAGAGGTTGAGGATCGAGGGGTTTGAGATGCCCTTTTTCCATCAAGGCTTTCAGTGTGCCAGTCAGGCTCATATAGTGGGGGGTGAAAGTTCTACCCTAAGCTCGGGCTGGGTCAGCTGTTGTAGGCTTGGTTTGGCAAAAGGGTCGGCTGTGGCGACTGTATTGATTTCGGTGGGTTTGGGAATAGCACTACTACTAGCGTTGGTACTCCCTGGAATCACCTTCCTTGTCAGTTCCCTTGTCCTGGGAATGATCCCGCTGTTGAACGCATTCTCGACTTGAACCCCCAGTTCATGCAAACTTTTGAAAGTGAATAGTGTAGCGACTATCAACTTTTGCAACATCTCATGCTCGAGGTTTCGGACCATCATCTGCACTTGATCCCTCTCAGAAGGGCGACGATCTGTCATTTGTGCTGCCTTTGCTCTCCACCTTGCAATGAATTCCACAAAAGGCTCTGTTGGGTTCTGGTGGGTTGCTTCAAGCTCTTGGATGGTCATTTCAACTTGGGTATTGTAGGAATACTGATCGACAAAGGCCTCAGCCAGTTCTTCCCAGTTTTGCTTCACTGTATCCTCCAATTTGGTATACCAAGTAGCTGCTACACCCGACAGGGTTCTTCCATAGAGAGAGAGTTTCTGTGGCTTAGTCAGACCCATCGGCTTCAGGACATCTAAGAAAAGTCGGATATGTACCATTGGATCTCTAGACCCGTCGAAACGGTCGATATATGGCATTTTGAATCTGTCTGGGAGCCGGATGGAAGCCTCGGCGTGCCCATCCTCAATGCCAGGAATGGAGTTAAGGCCCTGTGCCTTTTTGAATTGCTTCTCAAGGTTTGTAATTTTCACTGCAGTCAGATTGAACTCATCAACATGAAAGGGTTGAGTTCTCTCATTAGGCTGCACCAGGGGTCTGAGCACCTGAGCTTGAGCCAACCCTTCTTGAGGATTCAGACACTGCAAATCTTCAACTGGCGGAATTGGGTCAAAGTTCGGCTGGGGTCCCAAAGCTGGATGTGAGGCAGATGCCCCAGATGGGCGCTGCGTTTCAATACTGGTCTCAGCTTGCATGGCAGTTCCCCGATTTAGCGCTGCTGTCACGGCCGCAAATTCTTCCGAACCTTATGCCATCACGGTCTGCTGAGTCCGAACAAAGGTGATGTGACTGGCGACTGATGGATTAGATGAACAGATGAGCCCTGACCGACTTTCCTTTACCTTGCCTCAGCGAAAGAACACTGGTTGCCCTTAAATTGAATTTCTGACCTAACAAAGTCTATCAGCACAAGTTCGGTGAACCTCGGGGGATATCGGAGCCTTCTGAAGCTATGGTTCCCAGACTACCTAGCAAAAGAGAAAACAGACAGCATCTCAGCCTGATTCCACCTGAATAGATATGAGCCTATTTGAATGAGTGTGCTCTCTACTGAATTCTGCCCCAAAATTCTGCCCCAAATCTGAGTCTGATACCCACAGGTAAAGCTGATTCCCAAATACTGATAGTAATGCCCGCAGGCCTTATGCCCAAATTCACAAACTGGTGCCCGCAGGCCTGATGCCCAAACTCATATACTGATACATGCATTCCTGTAGAGACGCACTCTAAAGCACATAATAGATAAGTGAGAGCCAAAACACCCCTATGTAGGGGTAGGGTTTCCCTGTCCTATTTTGTCAGGAGCTAGGGTTTCACTACGCACGCAGCGGTTTCAAACAACCTATAAACGGGTAAGCAACCTGTCCTAGTTTGGAATGGTCACTATGGATCCGAACATGCACTAGGTCGAATGGTCAAAGAGGGTGCCCCGGAAAAATCGGGGTTTGTGTTCCCATACTGGCAGAGCCCACAACCGGTCAGCCTTATGGTCATGCCTTGACAAGACAAGCCTCCGGCAAACCGTTCAGGAATAGCAGATGGCAAACACGGTGTCCTAGGCGCACCAATGCAAATGCAATGCAAAGAAACACACAAGTGTAGTCGAAAACAGATATCATGAGTTCGAGTCAAGTTCTCTAAATCCCCAGCAGAGTCGCCAGAAACTGTAGACGTCCCCGAACGCCCCGGGAGGAACGAGCTCCCGTTCCGTTCATTTTGGGGTCATTACAGCTCGGACTCTCAAATTTGTCACGGTTCTAAGTCTGAACCAAAGAGTCCAAATCCGGCAAATCGTTTTGAGAAAAACAGATTTTTGAAAAGAAGTGCCAAACATGGACTGCTTTGCCAGATACAGAGTCGCCACCTAAATGTTTTTTAATGGGAAATTTAAGAAACCCTGACTCGGTGCCAAAGGCCACGTGTCCGTCATCACCAAAGTTGCCTCGGCTCGGGAACTTGGGTACGATTGGGGAAGGTCACTTCGTGAGCAACACCGCTCGCCCGATCAAAGATCGGCCTCTACTAACCATGATATCTATTTTTGAAAACTTTGTGTGTCCTTATTCCGGTTATTAGCCTAGGTTACTATGTGATGCACACAGCATATAAGTATAGGCTGGGTCGCCCGAATTGGAACAAAACATTTCAATGTTTATTTGTTTGAAAATGGTTTGATGGTGCTACTCGCAAGTAGGCTAAGACGTGGATTTGCCACCCTCAGGTGGGCTCAGAAAACATGATTTTGCCACTATCTAGTGGGCTTAAAATACACATTTGATGAATTGTTCCAATTCAAATAACCCAACCTTCACCCACAGGCATTCAGGCAGATATATCACATAAGCATATAGCCTCATGGTAAGCATGCTATTCATGGCAGTCACTCACACACATGCAAGGATGCTAAAGCATAAAACTTACCGAGTACTCCAAGCCAAAATAGAAACTACATTCGAAATCATGCATGATCCTAAGTATACAAAAATGCCTAATGCAACACATGCAAAATGCAACTATAGCAGGCTCGGCTATTCTAAGATAGCATATGAAATGCTACAACTATCATGTATTCAATTTGGAATTGAAAGTACAATGCACTTAGTATGATGCGCCGAGCCCGGCGCATGCAATACAGATGAATGAATGCAAACATGCTATCATACTGTATGCTAATTTAAACATGCCCTGATCTAACCATCATAAGCGGATAAATAAAAAGGAAAAAGACGTGGGGTTGGAAGACATACAACACACACACGCACACTTATTACAGTTGTGCCCTCGCGCAGAGGGTCCGAATAAATAATACAATCCCAAATAAAAGAATATTACAGTCCAAATATTACAGTCCGAATAATATACAAATTTCTAATTAATTAATTAAATTAACTAAGAAAGCTGTAAAACTGGCGTGCAAGCCAGGGGACTGCCTTGCTTCTGATGAATGATGCATATTTAGGCTGCCTTGCGCGGAAATCCACCGGGATGCCCCAATTAGCCTCTGTTTAGCAGTTATCCTTGGAAAACGTGCCAAGCTCCGAAAAGTTGCTGATTCTTCATTTTGCTGCAACAGAGAGCAGGAAAGGGGCATAGCAATGTATTTTCACAGATATATGCATGCCTCGATCCTCGTGCCACTAATCACGCATATCGAGGCATGATGGCCGAGGAGTCGAATTGCACAATTTTATATGGGATGAATGCACATGAAAACATAACAAGACCTAACTCCATCATGGATGATCCGGAGTATCGGTGACTAGGGAATTGAGATACATTCCGTCACTCGGAATACGAGATGCACCTCGTTTCCCGTGCCCGGGCTAACTCCTATTCCGAACATGATGCAATATGCATGACATGCATGAAATGCAACTAAGATACAATTCTAACATACACAATGCTATGGAATGACATGCCTCGAAATGCATGCACGCGGGCACGCAAACCGAGGAAATGCATGAATGCGATCTAAGATACAACCTAGTATGCACTATGCTGTGAAAATGAGATGCCTCGAAATGCGTGCACACGGGCACGCAAATCGAGAAAATGACATACACAATGCAAATGATATTAAATGCGATATGGGCTTACACTAACATGAGAGAGCCTCTGCCACACTCACATAAGAGGCCGATGGATGAAAATGAAGTGCCTCGAAATGCGTGCACACGGGCACGCAAACCGAGGCAATGGCATACACAATGCAATATGGCTAAAATGGCATATAGAATGCGGCATGGACTTATACTAACATGAGAGGGCCTCAGCCACACTCACATAAGAGGCCGATGGATGAAAATGAAGTGCCTCGAAATGCGTGCACGCGGGCACACTAACCGAGGCAATGCAAAAATGCGAACTATGGCATGGGAAATGATATGAAAACATGGTAATAGAATTTAAGCACTGAAAAGTGGGGGAAAACAGCCCCGAAATGAGGCGAAAACACACCCGATGCGAGGAATGGTCTCGAAACATGAATTTTGGGACCCGAAATGGCCTATGGCTATACCAAACATGCACAATGTGGATATGCAATGAATAGACAGTAGCAAGGCAGCCCCAAAATTATTATTTTACCAGCACAAATCATGGCCAAACAACAAGCAAAGATAGGGCAACAATGGCATGCAAAAATGGCCTTAAACATGAGGTTATGATGCAACTCACAGCTGCTAATTCCAAACAGGTTAGGGCCGTTCAAAAACATTGAAGAGGGGCCAAAAATAAGCATATTTTCAGAACTGTAAAAACCCTAAAAACAATCATAGACAAGGCTAAGCTCTTATGCAAGAAAAAGGGCCAAAAGGTGGCCAAAGAGGCAAGTGGTATATGCAATGCCCAAACTGAAGAATCCCCTTCTACAACATTGAAGAGGGACCAAAAATAAGCATATTTCCAAAACTGTAAAAACCCAAAAACAGTATACAAACATGCTAGAAATGCAATGCAAAATGAGGCTCAAAAGTGGCTACAACCCAAAGTATGCAAAATATTCCACAAACAGACAAAGACCCTTAATGAAACATGTTAAGAAGGTCAAAATAAGGCCATCTCTAGGCCTATAAATCATCCAAAAATGGAAGAATAATGGGCTGCCAAAGCATGCAAGAATGGGGACCAAAAGAGGGATATTGAAGCAAGTGCAATATGGAGGGCTCAAACAGGGTTGAGCCCTTAATGAGACATGAAAATGAGCTCAAAAAAATGACCTTTTCAGTTTTGGTCGGAGCTCAAATATTCAAGAAAGAGAGGCTAAGAAATGATGCAAAAATGAGCTAGAAAATATGGAAAATGGACTCACCCTTGAAGATCAATACTTTTGTTGCTTCTTGGACCAAATTTGTTGCCTCTTAGCTGTTGGAATTCCTCTCCTTGCTGCTGGAATGGAGTGGTGGTGGTAGAGCTTGGTGATGTAGAAGAAATGGTAGTGTAGGACTTAGGGTTTTTTAGGAAATGAGAGAGATGGAAGAGGAATTTGTGTATCAAGGCTTGAAGGCAATTTTTCTAACCCCTCTCACCAATGCCACCTGCTGGTTATATAGACCAAAAGGAGGGGGAGCATGGAAGGAAAGGGTGGGGGAAAAGGACCAAGCCTTTCCCCACCAAAATATCCCCCGGATACAGATCTTTTCTAGGGGAAAAGGCTACACAGTTGTAAAGTGTATCACACAAGGAACATGGCTGGCCCATTATTGGGCTTGGAAGTGGCCGGCCGGCCACCCCCCCTAGCCGGCCGGCTAGGGGTCAAAAGGGTCAACTTGAAATAGTGGCCGGCCACGACATAATGGTGTCCTCCCATGCCTCCTCATCACAACCCTGTGGTTCGAATTTGAAAATTCTAAAACAGGAGAGAGAACAAGCCAATTTTAGGAGGGGTTCAAAAGGGTCAAAAGGAAATAGTGGCTGGCCATATGATATTAGGATCCTCCCATGTGTGTACAACACAAATATGTGGTTCAAAGTTCAAGAAAAAGGGCCCAGGTTGTTCAACATTAGCTCGGAAGTGCGAAAAATGGGTGTCGGAGGGCGAAAATGGAACATAACTGGTTGCCAAGATAATTGCTGGCCTCCCACCCTCCAATGACTTCCCTGGTGATAAAGCAGAGGCACCTGCCAAAAATGAACGAAAAGCAACGCAAAACGAATGCTCGGGGGCCAAAACACGCAGTTCGGGGTCCCGAAAATGGGCTGTCAAGCACCGAAAGTGGCGTTCGGCCACGAAGTGGGTTTCTCAGGCCCCAGTGTCCCTTGAAAGGGAGAAAATAAGATGTATGCCAAAATTTAGAGCAAACGGAGATGGTTAGGCGGTCCCGAACCGAGGCACACGGCCAACGGTCCCGAAAAATCGGAAACCGGACTCCGAAATGGGCAAAATGGCCTGCGGCCACAAAATGTAGCCCACGGCCACTGAGAGATGGTCTACTGGACCTCTCCCTCCCCTCAGAAAAAGAAACAGAGAAAATTGAGTCTGGTTCGCAAACCGAGGCAAGGCACAGAAGAAGGTTCGGAAGTCCGGAGGCAGGGCTCGCAGCCGCGACTCTGAGACTTCTGAACAAGCACAACATGCAATATCACCAAGTGCTCAACTGGTGATGTCTGAGTCTCAAGGTCGGTCAAAAATGGGGTGTCTACAGTTGCCTCTCTCTGACAGAACTCGGAAGTCATGAGAATGACGGGAGTGAATGTCAAAGACCAGAGACGACCCATTTTTGACAAGGTCGAAGACTTAGATAAACATACGAGATGAACAGAGATGCGCCCGCAGGCGTGCCCGCAGGCAGGGGGGGCAAGATGCAAAATGATATGCAAGAATATTTTGAAGATTGGACTTATACGCTACGCGAGGCCGGTTTTGAAAGTTGGACTTATACGCTACGCGAAGCCGGTTTTGAAAGTTGGACTTATACGCTACGCGAAGCCGGTTTTGAAAGTTGGGCTTATACGCTACGCGAAGCCGATTTTGAAAGTTGGACTTATACGCTACGCGAAGCCGGTTTTGAAAGTTGGTCTTATACGCTACGCGAAGCCGATTTTGAAAGTTGGACTTATACGCTACGCGAAGCCGGTTTTGAAAGTTGGACTTATACGCTACACGAAGCCAGTTTTGAAAGTTGGACTTCTACGCTACGCGAAGCCGGTTTTGAAAGTTGGACTTATACGCTACGCGAAGCCGATTTTGAAAGTTGGACTTATACGCTACGCGAAGCCGGTTTTGAAAGTTGGACTTATACGCTACGCGAAGCCGGTTTTGAAAGTTGGACTTATACGCTACGCGAAGCCGATTTTGAAAGTTAGACTTATACGCTACGCGAAGCCGGTTTTGAAAGTTGGACTTATACGCTACGCGAAGCCGGTTTTGAAAGTTGGACTTATACGCTACGCGAAGCCGGTTTTGAAAGTTGGACTTATACGCTACGCGAAGCCGATTTGACAATTGGGGATTCATGCAATGCACTGTAATGTAATAACTTGAAATGCAATGTAATAGCTAGGAAATGAAGGTACCTCATAGGGGCATTGGCAATGACTTACCTCATGCTGCTGGGGGTCTCCCGCTTCTTCTCAGTTGAACTGCAGGTACTACTTTTCTCCCTGACCAAGGTCGCAGCTTTCCCTATTCTCCAACGGGGTGACAGACTAGGTTGGTTCAGTATCCAGAATTAAGGTGCATACATGCTATCTCAACCTATGGGGCTTCCATACAGATTTCGAGCCGAGGACGCGCCTCTGGGTATTTAAACCAGACTTTAGTCTCGGAAATCCCGAACCTTTGCGTTCTAGGCATAAGCCATTCAAACTATAGTTTCCACCGTCTCAGTTGGTCTCCTAGGAACTCACCGCGAACACAGGCAGGTGGCTATACCAGACCACCAGAAGTCGTTCGGGCACGACAAACACCAAAGGAATTGCACCTTTAGAGGATTTAAGGTCTCCTAGACCAGGGAGTGCACAAGACAGTGCGAATAAAGATGCAGGATCTAAGGTCTCCTTAGACCAGAGGATTTAAGGTCTCCTAGACCAGGGAGTGCACAAGATAGTGCGATGCAAAGTGAATGCACAAAACAGAGCGATACAGATAAGGTGCGCAAGAAAGTGCGAATGATAAACTGCACAAAACAGTGCGATGGAGGTACGCAGAATAGCGTGAATGATAAACTGCACAAAACAGTGCGATACACTAAACAACGCGAGCGATTTGAAATGCACAAGATAGTGCGATACGCTAAACTGCGCGAGTGATTTGAAATGCACAAGACAGTGCGATACGCTAAACTGCGCGTGTGAAATGAAATGCACTAGACAGTGCGATACGCTAAACAGCGCGATTGATTTGAAATGTAGTAGACAGTGCGATACGCTAAACAGCGCGATTGAAATGAAATGCACTAGACAGTGCGATACGCTAAACAGCGCGATTGAAATGAAATGCACTAGACAGTGCGATACGCTAAACAGCGCGATTGAAATGCACTAAACAGTGCGATACGCTAAACAGCGCGATTGAAATGCACTAAACAGTGCGATACGCTAAATAGCGTGATTGAAATGAAATGCACTAGACAGTGCGATACGCTAAACAATGCGATTGATTTGAAATGCACTAGACAGTGCGATACGCTAAACAGCGCGATTGAAATGAAATGCACTAGACAGTGCGATACGCTAAACAGCGCGATTGAAATGCACTAAACAGTGCGATACGCTAAACAGCGCGAGCGATTTTAAATGCACTAAACAGTGCGATACGCTAAACAGCGCGATTGAAATGCACTAAACAGTGCGATACGCTAAACAGCGCGATTGAAATGAGATGCACTAGACAGTGCGATACGCTAAACAGCGCGATTGAAATGAAATGCACTAGACAGTGCGACACGCTAAACAGCGCGATTGAAATGCACTAAACAGTGCGATACACTAAACAGCGCGATTGAAATTGAAATGCACTAGACAGTGCGATACGCTAAACAGCGCGATTGAAATGCAATGCACAAAATAGTGCGAGTGAGATACAACCACAAGATGTACAAGGCAGTGCTAGTGAGATACAAAGTGTAAGTGCACAAGATAGTGCGAGTGAATGCATGTTCCATGCAAATGAGGTGCATTTTCTATGCAAGTATGGAAGAGTACATTTTCTATGCAAAAGATATGAGCATTTTCTATGCAAGAAACAGCAGCATATTCTATGCAATATTGAAAGCAAATTCTATGCAGAATCGAAAGCAAGCATATTCTATGCATGAATCATAACGATGTGCGGCACGCATGCCACAGAAGTGTGTATGAAATTGCACATTCTATGTAGTAGAGGAGCATCAAATATGTACTCTGATGCCTCTGATTTACCTCTTAGAAGACTTTGCAACACACTTAGCTCAAAGGGGCACACCCTGTTCATATTGGCGAGAGGTAACATCTGCTGCTGCTGCTTTAATTGCCATTCTGACTTGAAGCATGCTTAAGCTTGGAGTAGAGGCGCGCTCATTCTTCAGAGCACTGACAAGGCCTGAAGAGGTACATATGGAATGCAATCTCAGAGTTTCCTGAAGGTGAAACACACTCAGATGCTCAAAATTTTCCCTATTTTTTTTTGCTTCGTAGTCCGGAACTTATATAGCTTCAGATAGGTCCTTGTTTTACTGTTCACACTTATCGGGGGTGGACCCTGCGGTTTTATGAAAGAATGAATCTTGTTTTGCACAAATGTGGAGAACGGCACAGCACTCTGAGCACAAAATGATGATTTTTTTTTTTTTGAAATTGAGAAATGAGTTCTTAACCGGGTATTGAGCTTACGACTGAACACAGCAAAGCGACTCAACAAGGAAATAAAAGGTACACAACCTAGACGCATCGAGTAACACTCGAAACGACTCAAAACAAGAATCGAGATAAAACAAAAAGACACGACACTCAGACGTGCACAGGGAGCCTGTTTCGCTGGGTAGTGTTTCCCACCCTTTCTCATTTGTAGTTCTCACATCACTCGGCCCTCAAGCTCTGTTTTTCTGAAAAAGTCCTCTTCTCACTTTTCCTCTCATCGCACGTCTCTCTATTCTTCAATCTCTCATTTTTCATCCCTCCCCTGGGTGGTTGATGGATAAACAGCAAATTGTGGGCTCGTGCACTTAGCATTCCGCTAGATTCTTCTTCTTGTTCACAACAGTGAGTTTCTTCCACAGAGGGGTTATGAGCAGATCTGTCCAGATAAGGGAGTGGAATGTCTTGTCCCATTCTAGTTCGTGCTTCGCACTTAGCTTGATACCTCGTTGCTTGGAGGATGAGAGAGCTTTCAGCCCTTTGTTGTTAACTTCAGTTGCGCCCTCTTCTGGCGAATACGGTGCCCTTTCCGACAAGTAGAGTGCCCTTCTTGGCAAGAATGTTGACAATGGGAAAGACAGGAAGCCTGACTCAACTGAGCCCCTAGTTCATCATTTTGACCATTTTTTGTTTTAGTTTTCTCCTAAAAAAAATTTTTGACCAAAATGAGAGTTAGATAAACATGCTTGTTCAATTTTCCAATTTAAAATCATGCAAGTTAGGCTGTGAGCACTGAAAATTTTCCTCTTTTGCGTCCAAGAAATGGTCCAGTTTTGAAAATGGGATACTTTTCGAGAAGATTTAGTCAACCCTAGTAAAAATTCTCAAAAACTATTTTTGCAAATGACCACCGCTCAACGAGCACGGAACCTACTCTCGGGATGCACAACTTCGGATTCGAAGGAAGATTGCCCCTTGCTTGAGGGGAACTGCATGGCAACGGAAAGTGCCCCTTGTTTGAACGGCACCGCGGCGCATTGAATGGCAACGGAAAGTTGCCCCTTGTTTGGATGGCGTTGCAACCGAACTCTCGGATACAGAGAAGGCAAAGATTATCAGAATCATTACATGGACATGATCGAATTTGAAGTGTTTTAGGGCTGGACTTCAGAATGAAGTTGCCTACGTATCCCAATGATGGGAATCAAACCTCACGTAGTTCGGGGTTAAGGTACGCTCGGGTATTAACCTCTCCTTTTTAGGCTCTAACTTTTGCCAAGGCGCCCGTTGCGGGTTTTCGACCTTGCGAGCTTTGTTCTTCTTTTTTCAATTTTTGTATCTTTTCATTCTTTTTTTTTGCTTCTTTTTGTTCTTTCATTTTCTTCATTTTTCTTCTTTTTCTCTTTTTTTGTTCTTTGCATTTTTCTTTTCTTTTTGTTCTTTTTTTTTTCTTCTTTTCATGCTCTAACTTTTGCCTGGACCGCCCTTCCGGGTTTTCGGCCCAGCGAGCCTCTCAAAGGGTAAAAGTGTGACAAGTCCATGCCAAATGGTTTTGAGATCCTGAAATTATCTGAATCTAGGAGAATGGCTGCTGTTTTGCTTTGTAAGCTTCTTCTGATGAGATCTGATCTTCTTGACCTGACTTTCCTGGCCTCTTGTTCGAGGGTTGCTTCAAATCCGGCCACACAGGCCTCACATCATAGTTGACCGTTGAACCTTTTGAATTCAAGTTTCAAGGTTTGGAAGCGAAGGGGTTGAGTCTCGAGGCTGAGAGCGATCCTAGGCTGCACAATCTCAAGAGTGATTCCACACAGGTCTTCGCAGGACCGCGCAAAACATTTTGTTTTTGAAAGTTTTTAAGAAAGCGACCAGTCGCTCGCGCTAAAGACAGTGTAGAACCAATCTGGATCAAGCCAGGATCCTTCTCAGTACTCACGCTAACAAGCATGATTCCATTCGTTAAAGGCTTAGCACGCCTCTCTTTCTCTCAATTGATCAAAATTTTGCAAAACCTGAGGAATCCCTTCCTCTTCGTTTTCACCGCAGTGTTCAAAAAGTTTTAAAAAACTTAGGTCAATGCAATGATTTTGGGGTGCAGAAGAGTAGGCGAAAAGTACCGCCGTTTCATTCAAACTTTCTAGCACAACTGGCACAAAGCAGAAGCAAGCACAAAGCATGAAAAACCGCTGCTGTTTCATTCAAATCTGTTGGCACAACTGGCTCCCTGGTAGAAACAGACTCAAAACAAAAAGAAAAGACAAGCATAAAACAAAATGGTGACGCCCGAGGTAACACCCCCCGGAATCACCCGACTCCTATACAATAGGACTGACTTGATACAACAAGACAGACCCAAAATAAAAAGAGACTGACTCAAAGCAAAAAGGCAGACTCAAAACAAAACAACAAGACTGACCCAATACCCGAGTCAGACAGTACAAAAACTAGCATTTGCAAATGCTCAAAACAGTGCATGCTGTCCACCATATCTGGAGTAAACTGGGCGCTGCCCGCAGGTGGTTCATCCCTCGATCACATCATATTATTCCCCAAGTTCACTGATCAAGTGCCGATAGACTTTGCAGGACTTGGTGCGGGGATGACCCCATTGTCAAATAGATCCTGTACTTCATGGCGAAGACGGAAGCAGGCGTTGGTAGTATGGCCAGTTTGTTGATGGTACGCGCAGTACTAGGTAGTATCATGTGTAGCTGGAAGAGGGTTCGGGAGAGGCCGAGGCTCAAGGGGTTTGAGATGGCCTTGTCCAACAAGGATTTGGAGAGCTTTGGATAAAGGCATATAGAGGGCATGGAAGACCCTCCGACCTCGGGGTTGGTACTTCAAGGCTTGTGGATTTTTACTGGGCATACTAGCAAAGGGATTGGCAGGTGCTGGCCTGGTTTTCCGATCTCTTCCGAGTGGAGGATTAGAGATAGCAGGATCGTCTCTAGTATGACAGTCCTTCTCCTGATGTTCCCTTTGATTCAGACCGCCCCCAACTTGAGCAGCGAAAGTGTCATCCACAGCTTTTGTAACAACTGCGAGGACTTACTCTTTGTTCAGTCCCTCAGCTTTCAAAGCCTCAATATCCCACCGAAGGTGTTCATGGCGACCAATGCCTGCCCCTACCTTGCTCTTACCAGTCGCTTCCACTTTGCCAAGAGATTGGTTTTCCTCAAATGTAGCCCGTTCCAACATCGGGGAGTCTTTTGACATGAAGTTCCCGGTATGTGGTGTGGTCGATGATGGAGCCAATGTCCCGAAGGCCAGATCCGTCATGGTTTTTTGAAGATCTTTAATCATTCCCATCAACTCCGAAGTAGTGGGTTCACGGGTTTGAGATGGTTGAGGTTCAGGTGCACCCATCATGCATAAGTCCATGCTTTCTGGGATAAACACCTCAGGCTTGGGTAGATGGGCCGGGGTGATGTATATGCTGGGGTCAAAGGTGGATGGTAGTATGTGGAGGTGATTGAGGTCGGCAGGGGATGTTTGGTCATTAGGGCCTGAAGGTGGAGCTATCGTCTGGTTGTCTATGAGATTTTGGACCTCATGACGAAGGCGGTAGCAACGGTCAGTGCCATGACCGCGCTGCTGATGGTACATGCAGTACTTGGCGGGGTTGTGTCTGGCTGGGAGTGGGTTGGGAAGAGGTTGAGGATCGAGGGGTTTGAGATGCCCTTTTTCCATCAAGGCTTTCAGTGTGCCAGTCAGGCTCATATAGAGGGGGGTGAAAGTTCTACCCTGAGCTCAGGCTGGGTCAGCTGTTTGTAGGCTTGGTTTGGCAAAAGGGTCGGCTGTGGCGTCTGTATTGATTTCGGTGGGTTTGGGAATAGCACTACTACCAGCGTTGGTACTCCCTGGAATCACCTTCCTTGTCAGTTCCCTTGTCCTGGGAATGATCCCGCTGTTGAACGCATTCTCGACTTGAACCCCCAGTTCATGCAAACTTTTGAAAGTGAATAGTGGAGAGACTATCAACTTTTGCAACATATCATGCTCGAGGTTTCGGACCATCATCTGCACTTGATCCCTCTCAGAAGGGCGACGATCTGTCATTTGTGCTGCCTTTGCTCTCCACCTTGCAATGAATTCCACAAAAGGCTCTGTTGGGTTCTGGCGGGTTGCTTCAAGCTCTTGGATGGTCGTTTCAACTTGGGTATTGTAGGAGTACTGATCGACAAAGGCCTCAGCCAGTTCTTCCCAGTTTTGCTTCACTGTATCCTCCAATTTGGTATACCAAGTAGCTGCTACACCCGACAGGGTTCTTCCATACAGAGAGAGTTGCTGTGGCTTAGTCAGACCCATTAGCTTCAGGACATCTAAGAAAAGTCGGATATGTACCATTGGATCTCCAGACCCGTCGAAACGGTCGATATATGGCATTTTGAATCTGTCTGGCAGCCTCGGTGTGCCCATCCTCAATGCCAGGAATGGAGTTAAGGCCTTGTGCCTTTTTGAATTGCTTCTCAAGGTTTGTAATTTTCACTGCAGTCAGATTGAACTCATCAACATGAAAGGGTTGAGTTCTCTCATTAAGCTGCACCAGGGGTCTGAGCACCTGAGCTTGAGCCAACCCTTCTTGAGGATTCAGACACTGCAAATCTTCAATTGGCGGAATTGGGTCAAAGTTCGGCTGGGGTCCCAAAGCTGGATGTGAGGCAGATGCCCTAGATAGGCGCTGCGTTTTAATACTGTCTCAGCTTGCATGGCAGTTCCCCGATTTAGCACTGCTGTCACGGCCGCAAATTCTTCCGAACCTTATGCCATCACGGTCTGCTGAGTCCGAACAAAGGTGATGTGACTGGCGACTGATGGATTAGATGAACAGATGAGCCCTGACCGGCTTTTCTTTACCTTGCCTCAGCGAAAGAACACTGGTTGCCCTTGAATTGAATTTCTGACCTAACAAAGTCTATCAGCACAAGTTCGGTGAACCTCGGGGGATATCAGAGCCTTCTGAAGCTATGGTTCCCAGACTACCTAGCAAAAGAGAAAACAGACAGCATCTCAGCCTGATTCCACCTGAATAGATATGAGCCTATTTGAATGAGTGTGCTCTCTACTGAATTCTGCCCCAAAATTCTGCCCCAAATCTGAGTCTGATACCCACAGGTAAAGCTGACTCCCAAATACTGATAGTAATGCCCGCAGGCCTTATGCCCAAATTCGCAAACTGGTGCCCGCAGGCCTGATGCCCAAACTCATATACTGATACATGCATTCCTGTAGAGACGCACTCTAAGGCACATAATAGATAAGTGAGAGCCAATACACCCCTATGTTTGGGTAGGGTTTTCCTGTCCTATTTTGTCAGGAGCTAGGGTTTCACTACGCACGCAGCGGTTTCAAACAACCTATAAACGGGTAAGCAACCTGTCCTAGTTTGGAATGGTCACTATGGATCCGAACATGCACTAGGTTGAATGTTCAAAGAGGGTGCCCCGGAAAAACCGGGGTTTGTGTTCCCATACTGGCAGAGACCACAACCGATCAGCCTTATGGTCATGCCTTGACAAGACAAGCCTCCGGCAAACCGTTCAGGAATAGCAGATGGCAAACACGGTGTCCTAGGCGCACCAATGCAAATGCAATGCAAAGAAACACACAAGTGTAGTCGAAAACAAATATCATGAGTTCGAGTCAAGTTCTCTAAATCCCCAGCAGAGTCGCCAGAAACTGTAGACGTCCCCGAACGCCCCGGGAGGAACGAGCTCCCGTTCCGTTCATTTTGGGGTCACTACAGCTCAGACTCTCAAATTTGTCACGGTTCTAAGTCTGAACCAAAGAGTCCAAATCCGGCAAATCGTTTTGAGAAAAACAGATTTTTGAAAAGAAGTGCCAAACATGGACTGCTTTGCCAGATACAGAGTCGCCACCTAAATGTTTTTTAATGGGAAATTTAAGAAACCCTGACTCGGTGCCAAAGGCCACGTGTCCGTCATCACCAAAGTTGCTTCGGCTCGGGAACTTGGGTACGATTGGGGAAGGTCACTTCGTGAGCACCCCCGCTCGCCCGATCAAAGATCGGCCTCTACTAACCATGATATCTATTTTTGAAAACTTTGTGTGTCCTTATTCCGATTATTACCCTAGGTTACTATGTGATGCACACAGCATATAAGTATAGGCTGGGTCGCCCGAATTGGAACAAAACATTTCAATGTTTATTTGTTTGAAAATGGTTTGATGGTGCTACTCGCAAGTAGGCTAAGACGTGGATTTGCCACCCTCAGGTGGGCTGAGAAAACATGATTTTGCCACTATCTAGTGGGCTTAAAATACACATTTGATGAATTGTTCCAATTCAAATAACCCAACCTTCACCCACAGGCATTCAGGCAGATATATCACATAAGCATATAGCCTCATGGTAAGCATGCTATTCATGGCAGTCACTCACACGCATGCAAGGATGCTAAAGCAGAAAACTTACCGAGTACTCCAAGCCAAAATAGAAACTACATTCGAAATCATGCATGATCCTAAGTATACAAAAATGCCTAATGCAACACATGCAAAATGCAACTATAGCAGGCTCGGCTATTCTAAGATGGCATATGAAATGCTACAACTATCATGTATTCAATTTGGAATTGAAAGTACAATGCAGTTAGTATGATGCGCCGAGCCCGGTGCATGCAATACAGATGAATGAATGCAAACATGCTATCATACTGTATGCTAATTTAAACATGCCCTGATCTAACCATCATAAGCGGATAAATAAAAAGGAAAAAGACGTGGGGTTGGAAGACATACAACACACACACGCACACTTATTACAGTTGTGCCCTCGCGCAGAGGGTCTGAATAAATAATACAGTCCCAAATAAAAGAATATTACAATCCAAATATTACAGTCCGAATAACATACAAATTTCTAATTAATTAATTAAATTAACTAAGAAAGCTGTAAAACTGGCGTGCAAGCCAGGGGACTGCCTTGCTTCTGATGAATGATGCATATTTAGGCCGCCTTGCGCGGAAATCCACCGGGATGCCCCAATTAGCCTCTGTTTAGCAGTTATCCTTGGAAAACGCGCCAAGCTCCGAAAAGTTGCTGATTCTTCATTTTGCTACAACAGAGAGCAGGAAAGGGGCATAGCAATGTATTTTCACAGATATATGCATGCCTCGATCCTCGTGCCACCAATCACGCATATCGAGGCATGATGGCCGAGGAGTCGAATTGCACAATTTAACATGGGATGAATGCACATGAAAACATAACAAGACCTAACTCCATCATGGATGATCCGGAGTGTCGGTGACTAGGGAATTGAGATACATTCCGTCACTCGGAGTACGGGATGCACCTCGTTTCCCGTGCCCGGGCTAACTCCTATTCCGAACATGATGCAATATGCATGACATGCATGAAATGCAACTAAGATACAATTCTAACATACACAATGCTATGGAATGACATGCCTCGAAATGCGTGCACACAGGCACGCAAACCGAGGAAATACATGAATGCGATCTAAGATACAACCTAGTATGCACTATGCTGTGAAAATGAGATGCCTCGAAATGCGTGCACACGGGCACGCAAACCGAGAAAATGACATACACAATGCAAATGATATGAAATGCGATATGGGCTTACACTAACATGAGAGAGCCTCAGCCACACTCACATAAGAGGCCGATGGATGAATATGAAGTGCCTCGAAATGCGTGCACACGGGCACGCAAACTGAGGCAATGGCATACACAATGCAATATGGCTAAAATGGCATATAGAATGCAACATGGACTTATACTAACATGAGAGGGCCTCAGCCACACTCACATAAGAGGACGATGGATGAAAATGAAGTGCCTCGAAATGCGTGCACGGGGCACGCAAACTGAGGCAATGCAAAAATGCGAACTATGGCATGGGAAATGATATGCAAACATGGTAATAGAATTTAAGCACTGAAAAGTGGGGGAAAACAGCCCCGAAATGAGGCGAAAACACACCCGATGCGAGGAATGGTCTCGAAACATGAATTTTGGGACCCGAAATGGCCTATGGCTATACCAAACATGCACAATGTGGATATGCAATTAATAGACAGTAGCAAGGCAGCCCCAAAATTAGCATTTTACCAGCACAAATCATGGCCAAACAACTGTAGCAGCGCCCGCGTGGAGCCTCATGCTACAGTTCGGACTCTCGATTTGTGTCACGGTTCTTAATCTGAACCAAAGAGTCCAAATCCGGCAAATCGTTTTGAGAAACAGATTTTTGAAAAAGTAGTGCCAAACATGGACTACTTTGCCAGATACAGAGTCGCCACCTAAATATTTTTTATGGGAGAATTTAGGAAACCCTGACTCGGTGCCGAAGGCCACATGTCCGTCATCACCGGAGTTGTCTCGGCTCGGGAGCTTGGGTACGATCGGGGAAGGTCAGCTATGAGCACCCCCTTTCGCCCGGTCCGAAGACCGGCCTCTACTAACCGTGATATCCAATTTTGAAAACGTTATGTGTTCTTATCTCGTTATTAGCCTAGAATTACTATGTTATGCGCACAGCAAACAAGTATAGACTAGATTGCCTAATTTGGAAATAAACATTGCATACCCGTTTGGTTTTGAAGATGTTTTGGAATTTGCTACTCGCAAGTAGGCTAAAAATGCGGATTTCAACGTGTCTTTCCAACTCAAACAATCCAACCTTCACCCACAGGCATTCAAAACAGTTTAACACATAAGCATCTAGCCGCATGGCAAGCATACTGTCATGTTAACATTCACACACATGCGAGATGCTAAAGCATAAATACTTACATCGTACTCCGTGCCAAAACAGAGAACTTGTTAGCAAACATGCATGATCCAAGTCCATGTTAAGTGCCTAATGCATCGCATACAAAGTGTTGTTAGAATAGGCTCAGCTATCCTAAACATGTCATGTGAAAATGCACAATTATCACGTATTCAGTTTGGGAATTGAAGTATTGATGCAATTAGCGTGATGTACTGAGCCTAATGCATGCAATACAAATGCATGGATGCACACATGCATAGCATGAGGTATGCTAAATTAAACGTGCCCTAATACTAACCATTAAAGTGGGTAAGTAAAAGGGAAGAAAGAAGTGAGGTTGGAAGACATACACACCACCCACACACACTTATTACAGACTTGCCCTCGCTCGGAGGGACCGAATAAATATTACAAATTAATTAACTACGCAAGCTAATTAATATTACAAATTAACTAATTTAATTAACAAATTAAATAAATTAATTAAAACAGGAAAACGCCTTGGGAAGCGCGCCACCATGCATGGGCTGCATCTGTTTTCCTTCCTTTCCTCCTCTGAAGGCTGTCAAAGCCTCAGGACTGATCCCTTGGACAGAGAGGATCACCACCGGCTGAATGAAATTGCCACCGGCAGTGTGGTATGGCCATCGGCACAAAATTGAATCTGTCGGCAAAGAAATTGTTGCCGGTCGGCACATTACACTGCCGGTCGACAGAGTATTCCTGCAGAACCTGCAACTCACAGCAACAGAGGGCAAGGCAAAGCATGGCAACACAATTCAAAGCATGTATGCACCAACCATGTCTCTTATCATTGTAATGACTCAAAGGGACATGTGCCTCGGTTCTCGGACCACCAATCACGCATTTCCATGCATGATGGCCCAAAGAACCAAGTATGCAACTTTGATTTCAAATGTATGCAAACCAATCAAACAAAACTCCCAATCCCTATCACACAAGTCAAGAGACAAGGAATGCATGCAAGATGCAATGCAACCTAGGCATACAAGCTAAGGATGCAACATGGCATGGCAAGGCACTTATGCAAGCATACAAGCATACATATGGCAATGCAAATAGACGGAAAGGTGGTCTTATACATGAATTAGGCAGCTCTAAAATAGGCCTAAAACAGTAGCCAATGTGCTAAAAAGTGAGGGCTAAATGGCATGCACACACACATGCACATAAGGATCAACACTTAAGCATAAATCAAACAACATTCAAGCACACTTGAAAGAGGGAATCATGGACAATTAGCATGCAACATAAGCATTGAAAATGCATGTTAGGATGGTGCCAAACCAAGCAACAAATCAAGCTAAACATGCAACAAATAGTCTAAGTGTTCAAAGCAAATCCAAGGAGCATTGAAATACACTTGCAAGACTAAACATGGTATGAACTTATTGACCCAAAACAGAGTTTTAGCACATAACATAAGGCCCGAAGGACCACTTAGATGGCATCTAAATGGCTCAAAACAAAGGCATGCACAAATGGTCAAAACAAGGAACATGCAACACATGCTTCCAAAGCGTTAAAGAGGCATGCAAGTCAATCAAACAAGCATGGAAATGGGACTGAAATGGCATATAGAATGATCCCAAATCACCAAAACAATGCAAAGATGCCATGCTACACATGCACATACTCAAGGCCAACAAGCCCAAATACAAAGGAGCTATATAATGCATGTTAAAATCGACCCAAACGCTTATGGACAGACCTAGAACATGGCAAAATAAGCACATAATCTTCACAAGACTAAGCCTAAAACATGCTCCAACAAAGGCTAACAACCTAAGGCACATTAAGGCATAAACAAGGCATTACATGGCAACTATGCTAAGCATGCATGGAGTTCCAAAACCAACTTAAAATCATGTTGTATTATGGATATATAAGCATGAAAAATAGCCTAAACATGCTCAACACACACTCAAGCATAGGCTTCCTTCAAGAGGCCAAAACATGCCCTTTTCAAGGACAACAAGGAGATGGGGTGGCCCTCTCCTTATTGGGACTTCAAGGCATCATCTTCACCACTGAAATCCCTCAAGATTTCAGTGGTGAAGAGACCCCAACCCCAAAATCCCGGAGCTAGCACAAAATGGCCTAAAATGAGGCCTTTCAAGGCCTAAGGGTGGTCAACAACCCTTAAACAACAAAACACTCTTAATAAAAAATAAAGAGGGCCTAAAAACAGAACTTTTTTATGTTATACAATAAGCACAAAAACAGCTCTAAGATAGGAATAAAATCAATGCAAAAATGGGGGAAAAGGGGACTAGATTCTCACCCTTGATGACCCCTTTACAAATGGTGCTCCAATGGCCTCCTTTAGCTTGAATCCAACACCAAAAATTCAAAACAAACTCTTTAGAACCTCAACTCCAAGAGGAAGGTGAAACACTAGGTGTTTGTGTGCAATAGTAAGACACAAAGCACCTAGTGAACAAAAGAGTGGGAAAGAGAGATAGAGTGTGTATCTAACTCTAACCCTAGAACTCTAACCCTAGAACTCAAACCCTAACAATGGCTGTTCTTGCTCTCAAAATATCCAAAGTCTCTAACGAAGCCTCTCTTTTTTTGCCTTAGAGAGAGCTTCTCGCTATATTGTCTTGTAAAGCTTACAAGACAAGCTTTGCAAGAGGGAGATCCCTCCATACACGTGTATGGAGGGATGCAATAGCAAGACAGCTGTCTAAAAATATCTGCAAAAGCAGATGAACAGTAATCGGCCGGCCAAAAATGCCATCTTGGCCAAAAAGAGTGCCGGTCGGCAACAAATAGTGCTGACCGGCAACAAATAGTGCCGGCTGGCAAACTATATTGCCGGTGGCAGCAAACACCAGCCGGTGGCCTCTAGCCACTGCCGGTGGTGGGTGGGGATGGTCTACAAGCCCCACCCTGCCTCTCAAAGGCAAGATGCAAGTGTTTGGTGCAAAACCAGACACTAAACGGTCAAGTTCGGAGATCCTGAGGCAAGGCGCGCGAGCCGAGGCCTCCGGGAACTCCAAACGAACACAAACATGGAAGATCACCGTGTGTCCAAACAGTGACGTCCAAGTCTTGAGGACGGTCAAAAATGGGGTGTCTAGAGTTGCCCCTCTTTGACAGAACTCGAAAGTCATAACAATGACGGGAGTGAATGTCAAAGCCCAAAGACGACCCATTTTTGACAAGGCCGAAGACTCAGACAAACATACAAGACAAATAAGATATGCGCCCGGAGGCAGGGGCAAAATGCAAGACAATGCACGAAGCCGAGCATAACTTATGATCATGCAAAGAAAGCTGTAATGAAGCAAACATGCGACAATTTTAAGCTAGCATACCAAACTACACTACAATGCAGAAAGGATGTAAGAGAATTATGGAATTCTCAATACGTCTCACTCGGGAGATACAATACCTGTGTGGCTCGTCTGGTTGCACCAGCTTCAAATGAACCGTACATACAATATCGTGCCTGCAAAGAAAACAACTTAACAGGTACAAAATCGTTAGCAACATGCATGACAATGCAAAATGGATGCAAAACGATATGCAATATATACAAAACAATGTATAAATAATGCAAATAAACATGCAATGTAATTGAAACAATGCAAGCTACATGCAAAGCATTTGAATCGTGATCCAATCACGAACGGTCCGAAACCACACCTATGTCAAATAGATTGATGGAGATAACAAGTCTGTCTACCATAGAACGGTCAACTGAACTATGAGTATTGTAGACAGACACAAGAACAAGTATTGGGTGGAATTGACATAAGTGGGGAAACGACCCGCTGGAGAAAGGACTACGATCCTAATGCCGGATGCAAAAATTACACTACAATGTAATACATGGATATGGCACGCAGGCCAAACCAAATCTTGCGTAGGAAAGGCATGTACACATACAAGCCATGTGTAACACAGAAAAGGTGCCGCAACCCTCAACCAACATATCAGCGTGGAATCGGCGCGATACACATGCAGAACTGTGTTTTAACATGAAAAGTAAGGACACATACCAAACCAAGCTCAACCTGGAAAGGCGCAAGCCATAGGCGGAAGGTGATGCAATGAATGCATGCAATCTACAATGCAATATCTACAAATATGCAATGGAATGGATATGGATACAATGGATATGGCATACAAGCCAAACCAAATTTTGCCTAGGAAAGGCATGTACACATACGGGCCATGTGTAACACAGAAAAGGTGCCGCAACCCTCAACCAACATATCAGCGTGGAATCGGCGCGATACACATGCAGAACTGTGTTTTAACATGAAAAGTAAGGGCACATACCGGACCAAGCTCAACCTGGAAAGGCGCAAGCCATAGGCGGAAGATGATGCAATGAATGCATGCAATCTACAATGCAAATGCATGACAATGCAGTGCAATGCGACCTACTGGGGAAAATGTAATGGATGCATGCAAGCTACGATGGAAATGCATGACAATGCACTATGATGCAATGGCTATGATTGCAACTTTCCCTATCTTACCAACAGGGTGATATACTAGGTTGGTTCAGTATCCAGAACTGAGGCGTAGACATGCCGCCTCAACCTATGGGGCTTCCATACAGATTTCAAGCCGAGGGTAAACCTCTGGGTATTTAAACTAGACTTTAGTCTCGGAACTCCCGAACCTTTGCGTTCTAGGCATAAGCCGTTCGAACTCTAGTTTCCACCGTCCCAGTTGGTCTTCTAGGAACTCATCGCAAGCATAGGCAGGTGGCTTTACCAGACCACCGAAAAGTCGTTCGGGCATGACAAACACCAAAGGAATTGCACCTTCAGAGGATTTAAGGTCTCCTAGACCGGGATGCAAAATGTATGCATGACAATGCATGTTGTTTTTTTTTTTGTTTTTGTTTTTGAAATGTAAATGATGCAAGTGATGCATGTTGTATGGAATGCGCGACAACACGCGGCTTAAGATATGTACAAAGCAATAGTGTGCACACCAATGCACTAAAGGTCTTGCACCTTCCAAGGATTTAAGGTCTCCTAGACCGTGCGTGTTTAAGGTCTCGCCAGACCACTAAATACCTGTCCGGTTCGTCTGGTCGCTCCAGCCTCAAATGAACCGTACATACAATATCGTTCCTGAAAAGAAAACAAACATAACAGGTACAATATTGTTAGCAATATGCATGACAATGCAAGAATGAGGCACGCATGCCGTATGGAATGTAAGTTGATGCAAATGGACTTATATGCCGAAATAAAAAAAAAAACGTGCACATCAATGCACCGGAGGTTTCGCACCTCCCATGGATTTAAGGTCTCCTAGACCGTACGTGTTTAAGGTCTCGCCAGACCGTGCGTGTTTAAGGTCTCGCCAGACCGTGCGTGTTTAAGGTCTCGCCAGACCGTGCGTGTTTAAGGTCTCACCAGACCGTGGTATTGCACGACGGTATGATGCGCAAAATAGCGCAATGCGCTAGGCAACGCGAGTGCACAGGACAGTGCGATGGAATGCATGCAAAATGCAATGAGATGCGCAAAATGGCGCGACATTTGAAATGCACAAAACAGTGCGATGCGCAGAACAGCGTGAGATTTGAAATGCACAAAACAGTGCGACGGTTTGAAATGCACAAAACAGTGTGACGGTTTGAAATGCACAAAACAGTGCGACGGTTTGAAATGCACAAAACAGTGCGACGGTTTGAAATGCACAAAACAGTGCGATGGTTTGAAATGCACAAAACAGTGCGATGGTTTAAAATGCACAAAACAGTGCGACGGTTTGAAATGCACAAAACAGTGCGATGCGCAGAACAGCGCGAACAATTTTGAAATGCACAAAACAGTTCAATGCGCAGAACAGCGCGAGGTTTGAAATGCACAAGACAGTGCGATGACCAGTGTGGCACGCATGCCACACGGAATGTAAACGGGCTTAAATGTGCAACAACGCACGTATTCCGGAATGCATGACAATGCATGGAATGGAAATGCAATGATGATGCATGAGAAATGTGCACGACAATGCAAAAGGGGTGCGTGTTGCAACGCATGTAACACGTGCATAACAATGCAAATGTGTGGCGCGCGACAGCGCGATGCAATGCACAGAAGTAGTGTGATGAACTCGTGCAACACACACATGGGGCAACTTTTGAATTTAAAAGGATACAAAAAGGATACACCTTGCACGAATTCGAGTGCCACGCACTGGAGACACGGCCTGCGGTCAGAACGGAGGCCGGTTGAGCGTCGGAGATGCACTTTCTTGCACTTTCTTGAGCTATGAAGACCCAAAACAACTCAAATGGCCTAAACAAGGCTGTGGGAACCCCACCGGCCGAAAGATGAAGCCACCGGCTGGCCATCGGCACAAAAACAATTCTATCGGCACAAAAAAGTGTCGGCCGGCACAAAACATTGCCGACCGGCAAACAGTTGCTGGTGCGGGGCAGTTTTGACTTTTCACCTCGGGTGTTATAAAATAGGGTTTCAAAACCCTATTCTTCACTTTTCCACCGCCGAAAACCTTCACACTCTCTCTCTAGAGCATTTTTCCTTCCCCGTTTCTCCGTTTCTTCGCGTTCTACGCCCGTTTCGTCATCGGATTCGCGTTTTCCTTCGCGTTTCGGACGTTTTCAACCGATCACATTCTCGTTTCGGTGCCTCGTTTGGCGTTCTCGCCTTTTCGGGGTTTGTTCCCCTCACTTTCCTCTTCATTTCCGTGCCTTTTCACATTCTGGCTTTCCCGGCCATTTTCGACCCTCTCGGGAGTTGACTTTCCGGTTGACTCTTCGTATTCCGACCCGATTTTCCTTTTCCGGGCCATTTTCACATCATTCTCTACATGGCGGACGACATTCCACGTGGCGGGACTCCCCCGGACCACGAGATGGATCCCGGGGTCGAGCTCTTACCACTGAGCGAGCGCCCATTCGACCCGGCGACCTACCGGCCGGCGATCCATGTTCTGCCCCCAGACGGCCTGCGTCAGTTCCGGAGCTTTGAGAGGCATGTGGCGCCTGAGCTACTACTGTGTGAGCCTACCTCCCACCTTTCATTCGGCACTTCCGAGGTAACTCTCTTCTTTCTGCTTTACTTTCCGCAATGTAGGATACAAAACTGTCATAGTTAGTTGTACTCTTTAACTGCTGGAAACTGATATGCCGTAGACCGTAGTTGACTGTAAACATACATACAACTGATATCGGTTTGAGACCGACACATGCACACACACTGCACTAGCCCTGAACCACCCAAACACACGGCGCACACTGTATTTCACTGCACACACACTGGTACCCAGTATTTGTCTGAATCTGTTCGATTTGCACACATGCTATATCTGCTTTGAAACACCCAAACACGCTGACACAGCACACGTATTTCACTGTAAGCACACCGGCACCCGGTATTTGCCTGAATCTGACAAACTTGCATACATGCCATATCTGTCCTTTCAAAACTGCATTTTGAATGTTGTCTTGCAATTGTTATTTTCTGTTTGCAGGAGGGTTCCCATACCATTCGCGGGTATGGGAATACTGGTGCACGGGAGTGGTATGATGAGCTCCCTGATGCGGTCCAACGCATCGTGGACCGGGCGGGCTTCGGCACCTTCTGCCGAGGGCTCTCTAGGTTGTCCACATGCAGACCTCTTCTTGCCGCTCTGGCGGAGAGATGGTGGGACACCACCGATTCTTTCCACTTTTCTGCTGCAGGGGACATGACGATGACCCCTTATGACTTCTCGATGCTCGTAGGCATCGGGGTAGGGGGGGATCCGATCCCCTTCGACACCGACATAGATGAGTGGACCGCCGCTCAGGTTTATCTGCTGGGGGAGGCGCCGCCACTAGCTCGTCCAGGTTTTGTGCGGTATTCCTGGTTCGAGGTACAGTTTCGGGTCCAGCCCGCATTGGAGGAGGAGGCGCAGATGACCCCGGAGGACGAGGAGAGGTATGCTCGCGGCTTCCTCATGTTCCTGTTCGGGACTACCATCTTCGCCGACCGGGCGAACACCGTGCCTCTCTGTCTTCTCAGCGCACTGGTGGACGTCCGGGACATCTTGCACTATGACTGGGGTGGCGCTGCTCTGGCCACTCTCTATGGGTACATGAGCTCGGCTTCTCGCGGCAGCGGCCAGCTCCTCGGAGGCTACTGGCAGGCTTGGGAGGTATACTTCTTCTCCGCTTTTCATTTCTGTCCGATATTCTCTGTACTCTGTACACTGCACACACTGTGGTCTGCTTTATACTCGCTGTATACTGTACACACGGCACAAACATACATTCTGCTTTACACTGACTGTACACTGCTCACACTATACACTGTACACAATACACTGCACAACACACGGCTCTGCCATTTCTGCTTTATTCTGTATATCCTGCTTTATCTGATGGTCATACTGACATCTGTTTTGCAGTTGTAGGTTTACGCCTACTTCCCTAGGCTTGCACCCATACCAGTCGCGGAGCCTCCTCTGGCTGTCCCGTTCTCGAGTCGCTTCGACGGGAGATGCACCCGGCGACCACGGGAGACATTCGGCTTCTTCCGTCGATATTTCGACACCATCACCCCGGCCGAGGTATGTTTTATTTTCAGTTTATTTAGCTTCGCTTTCCCACTGCATATTTCAATAACAGTAGATAACAAACTGTCTGTCACTTTCAGATCACTTGGCGGCCATGGGCTTCCTTGCCGTCGGCGATGCGGGGTCGGTTCCCTGGTGCTGAGAAGACCTCGCGTTTCCCGATCTTGCTAGAGGGCCCGGTCTGTCGGGCTTGGTACCGGGGGGAGCGTTTTCTACGCCAGACCCGCGGGTTACCTGAGCAGATAGTCCCGGCTCACCCTCCTGCAGAGATGAGGGAGACCGAGGGGCTCACCACTGAGCAGCTGGATGATTACTCCATCGGCTGGGAGGAGGCCGGCATCCGAGGCACCGGCGACTATCAGGAGTACGTGCGGACGTACCTGATGCGCCCCCTGAGCGGTCGTCGAGCAGAAGGGGCCAGGCCTGTAGCATCGGCTGCTGGGGCCGGAGCGGGAGTAGGGGCTGGATCTTCGAGGAGGGCCTGGGTCCGTGGTAGGGGTGGAGCGCAGGGAGGACGGGGAGCTGGCTGGCTGCCCTGCCTACTGTACTGACTTTCCAGGGGCAGGGTGGGTCGACCTATCAGATCCCCTTCGCCCCTCCACCGGCTGGTCATGAGTTCATTGACGTCCCCGACTTACCGCCAGTATGTTCTACTGCATTTTGTAGAGTTATTCAATTCAGTTTACTTGATATTCCATAGAATATTGATGCGTCTGATACTTTTGCAGGCTTCTTCTGGGTATACCCGTCAGTCGTTGGCGATGAATGCCTCGATGATGGGGATGCTCCAGCGGACATTTGATCTCCTAGCCCTCTACAGCATACCGGTATGTCCTTCTGACACTAGCCTCAAACCACTCATACACTGCTTTGCATAATCTGATGCACGGCACAACACCTGATACACTGATCTCACAGTATCTGACACACTGCATACACTGCATTCTGCACTGTTAAACTGCCCACGGCATTCATACACTGTACTCACACACTGCATTCTGCACTGATGAACTGCTCACGGCATTCCTACACTGTACTCATACACTGCATGCTGCACTGATGAACTGCTCACGGCATTCCTACACTGTACTCTGCATTGCATTCTGCACTGATAAACTGTCTACAGTATACTGATGCATTTCCCTTTTGTGTGCTTTTTTCAGCCTCCTTTCCAGATTCCCATGGCAGGAGGTGCTCCAGCCGGACCTTCTGTCTCTGCTCGGGGGAGAGATGAGGGGGGCAGGATATTTCCCCATACCAGGGGAGGGCGTACTCACGTCGGGAGTAGTTCGCGAGCTCCAGTCCCGGATGATGACGACGATGAGGAGTCAGAGGCGGAGTCCGAGTCATCGGAGGAGGAGACCGGAGACGGTTCTAGCTCGGGCTCTGACGACGATGCTGATGATGCTCCTGGACCCTCGTCCAGGAAGAGGACCAGGACGGACTGACGGCCCTCCGGAGTCGCTGGACGTGGATGCAGATTTTTGCTATCTTTTCTTCTTTGTACTTTTCCTTTTGTTGGTAGTTAGATTACCTTGTACTGCCGCAGGCAGATTTTTGTTTCCAAAACTTGTACATTTGAAAAGATAGTTAAATGAAACGGACTTTTCATCTGAAAAAGTGTTTACATTTACACATTCCATGCATTGCATCGCATCTCATCATGTTACACCTCAATGTAAATGGAACTGATTGGTCGTCTGAAAATTGAACACTTGCACTGTAATAATCAGATAACTTAAAAGCCGACAGCCAAAATAACCCAAGCAACCCACTGCCTGATTCTTAGACACACAGCCGTTACTCTGTTAGGGATTAATCTGCATACAGTCCATAACACAGCATTCGGTTCATTCTGCACACGGCAAATTCTGAACAAACGGCCCAATCTAACAGGACGAACCTCAAAGATAGAACCGGTTGGAGTCGAAACACGCTCAAATGTAGAGAATGGCACAGCATTCTTGAGCATAAATGATTTTTGAAATCGAATGAGGGTTTTCTGAACCGGGATATCGAGCCTACAACTGAACACAGCGGGGAGGACTCAAATATAGGTACACGACCTAAACACAACGAGACACGCTCGGGAAAGACTAAAAACAAAAGACGAGATTGTCAAATCAAAGAGACACGACACACAGACGCGTGAACGAAGATGGGGGACCTCAGATCACGAGGGGCCAGTTTCTCAAGGCATTGTTTCCCACCCTTTCTGATTTGTGATTCTCACATCACTCAACTCTCAAGCTCGGATTTTCTCTTGAAACCCTTTTCCTCACTTTTCTCTCAACTTACACCTGTCTATTCTTCATTCTATCATTTTTCATCCCTCCCCGGGGTGATTGATGGATAAATAGAAAGGTGTGGGTTCACGCTTAACACCGTTAGCTCACAGCTATTTCTTCTGACGGGTAGAGCGCTCTTCTGGCAAGTACGTCGGTGACGGGGGAAAGACAGAACGCCTGGCTCAACTGTGCCCCTAGTTCATCATTTTAACCATTTTTTCGTTTTTTCTTTCTACTAAAATGGTTTTGATCAAAATGAGAGTCGGATTAACGTACTTGCTCGATTTTTGATTTGAAAACCGTGCAAGTCAGGCTGTAAACACTGCAAATTTTCCATTTTGGGTCCAAGACAATGGTCCGATTTTGGAAAATGGAATAGTTTTCGAGAGGATAGTCAACCTCAGTAAAAATTTTCAAAAACTATTTTTTTTTTTAAACAGCTGATGCTTAACAAGCATAGAACTTACTCTTCGAGATGCGCAACCTGGATCGGAGGCAATGGAAAATTGCCCCTGGTTTAAAGGGGGTGGGAGGCAACGGAAAGTTGCCCCTGGTTTGAATGGCGGCTCACGGCGGCTCGTGGCAACGAAAAGTTGCCCCTTGTTTGGAATGGTGCCGCAGCAATCTGCAGACAGTCTTCATTGGCGGTGGTCGAGCTCTTGGACACAGCGATGACGAAGACGGTCACAACACATATATGGACACAATCACCTTGAAGGGTGTTGGCCACTGGACTTTGGGATGAAATCGAAACCATTGCATGGACTGAGACGCTATGAAAGCGTTGGGGGCTGGACTTCATGATGAAGTTGCCTACGTATCCCAAACATGGGAATCAAGCCTTACGTAGTTCCGGCTAAGGTCCACTCGGGTATTTTAACCTTCACTTTGTTTGGCTCTCACTTTTGCCAAGGCGCCCAATGCGGGTTTTCGACCTTGCGAGCTTCTTTTCATTTTCTATTTCTTTTTCTTCTTTCTTTTTTTCTTTTCTTGCTTTTTTTCTTTTTTTCTTTTCTTTTCTTCTTTCTTTTTTTTTGTATTTTTCTCTTGCTCTAACTTTTGCCTGGGCCGCCCTTCCGGGTTTTCGGCCCAGTGAGCCTCTCAAAGGGTAAAAGTGTAGCAAGTCCATGCCAAATGGTTTTTTGAAATTGAAGCCTCTCTGTGTCTAGGAGAACGGCTGTTGCACTGATTTGCGGAGAATCCATCAGGGTTACTCTACGAGCTTCTTCCGGCGAGATCTACTCCTTCTGATTTGGCTTTGGTGCCTCTTGCTCGAGGGCTGCTTCAAAACTGGCCACACGGGCCTTTCATGGCGTTTGTCCGTTGAACTTTCTGAATGTTCTGAACGGGTTCAAAGTCGGAGAACAAGTAGATTGAATCTCGAGGCTGAGAGCGATCCTAGGCTGCGTAATCTCAAGAGCGATTCCACACAGGTTTTCGCAGGGCCGCGTAAAAACATTTGTTTTTCAAAGTTTTTAAGAAAGCGACGAATCGCTCGCGCCGAAGATAGTGTGGGACCAATCTGGATCAGGCCAGGATCCTTCTCAGTACTCACGCCGACAAGCATGATTTCATTCATAAAAAGGCTTAGCACGCCTTTCTTTCTCTCAAAATGATCAAAATTTTGCAAAACCCGAGGAATTCCTTCCTCTTCGTTTTCATCACCGCAGTGTTCAAAAAGTTTGTTTTTGGAAAACTTAGGTTAATGCAATGAGTTTGGCACGCAGGGGAGCAGGCAAGATGTACTGTCAGCCCGATCAAATTCTCTGGCACTTATGCTGAAAGCAATCATGAAGTTTGAGATAGCAGCAGCTGTTTCAGTCGGCTCTGTTGGTGCAACTGGCCCCTCGGCAGAAACAGACTCAAAACAAAAAAAAAAAGATAATTACAAAACAAAACGGTGTTCGGGACAACAACCCCAGAATCACCTGGTATTATATACAACGGGGACTGACTCGATACAATCAGACAGACCCTTAAGCAAAAAAAACTGACACAAGACAAAGAGACAGACTCAAAACAAAAGACTGACTTGATATCCAAGCCGGGATTTACAAAACTCGGTCTCACCGATGCTCAAAAAAAAAAAATGCGTGCCAGACGCTTCACCCAAAATGTACCAAATGTTGCCCGCAGGCGGTTCACTTTACATACTCGCAGTATCTGAGCCCTCGAAATCCAACAACTGAGTAGTGACGGGCTTGCCTGAGGTGGGTGGTAGGATAACCTTGTTATCAATCAAATCCTGCACTTCATGACGAAGGCGGGAACATCCATCGGTACTGTGACCGGACTGTTGGTGGTATGCGCAGTACAAGGTAGCATCATGCGTGGAAAGGAGATTCTTCGGGAGTGGCCGGGGCTCCAAAGGCTTAAGATGCCCATTCTTTGCCAATATCAGCAATGCCCTAGACAAAGGCATGTGGAGGTCGTGAAAGACCCTGCGCCCTCGGGGCAGGTACTTTGCAGTTTGAGGATTCTTGCCAGATGCGCTGGCAAAAGGATCGGCTGGCGCTGCCTTGGCTTTTTGAACCTTTCCCGGTGCAGGGTTGGGAACTACAGGAACTGTCTGGGCATGACGGGGCCCATCCCGGTTTTCTGTCTGGCTTGAACTGCCTTTGATCGGAGCGGGGAAAGCATCATCCACAGCTTTGATCACGATCGTAGATGTTTGTTGCTTGTTCATCCCTCTGATTTTCAGAGCCTCGACTGCCCACAGCAGTTGCTCAATAGGGTCGGCGTCTACCTTTGCCTTGTCTTTTCCTCTGGCCTCAGCCTGATCAAGGGTCTGGGTTGGTGCTTGCATGTCATGGCTATAGCCGGAAGCCACCTCTGGCTGGCTGAGCTCTATCACAATCCGCCCCAGTAGCGGGGGCTCCTGTGGCACGAAATTCCCGGCATATGGCGCCGTTGGCGGTGAAGCCGACATTCCATAGGCGAGGTCTGCCACAGACCTTTGGAGGTCACCTATCATTCCCATCAATTCGAAGGTGGTAGGCTCACGAGCCTGGTATAACTGGGGAGCCCAGACTGGGTGCACAACGGGCAACCTGGGCAGGTGTGACATACTGATGTTGGCCTCACTCTGCGGAGCGGTCCCCTGCTCCAATGCAGCCGTCATAACCACAATTTCTTCTGAACTTTGTGTCGCCATAAATCTTGCCTCAGCAAAGGGGAGACACTGGCTGTTCTGTATCAACTCTGCAACTCTCTGAACCTGAAAGAAAAACAGACAGTGTTTCAGCCCAAACTGATCAAACACGGGTGTAGCCAAACAACTATACCCTACTGCTGATCACTGTTCCCAGATTTCTGTTCCCAAAATACTGAATCTGATACCCGCGGATAACTGATTTCTGATAACTGATTCTCAACAATACTCATTCTGGCGCCTTCGGGCCCGATACTCAAACTCGCAAACTGGTATATGTGTTCCTGTAGAGATACACTCTAAAAGCATATAGCAAGTAAAAGAGAGCTCAATCACCCCTATGTTGGGGTAGGGTTTCCCTGTCCTATTTTCTCAGGAACTAGGGTTTCACTACGCACACAGCGGTTTCAAACAACTTAGCATCGGGTAAGCAACCTGTCCTAGCTTGGAATGGTCACTATGGATCCGAATATGCACTAGGTCGAATGGTCAAAAGGGTGCCCCGGTAAAATCGGGGTTTGTGTTCCCATGCTGTCAGAGCCCATAACCGGTCAGCCTTACGGACATGCCTTGACAAGACAAGCCTCCGGCAAACCGTTCAGGAACGGCAGATGGCAAACACGGTGTCCTAAGCGCACCAATGCACATGCAATGCAAATAAACACATAAGTGTAATCAAAACAGGATATCACGAGTTCGAGTCAAGCTCTCTAAAATCCCCAGCAGAGTCGCCAGAAACTGTAACAGCGCCCGCGTGGAGCCTCATGCTACAGTTCGGACTCTCGATTTGTGTCACGGTTCTTAATCTGAACCAAAGAGTCCAAATCCGGCAAATCGTTTTGAGAAACAGATTTTTGAAAAAGTAGTGCCAAACATGGACTGCTTTGCCAGATACAGAGTCGCCACCTAAATATTTTTTATGGGAGAATTTAGGAAACCCTGACTCGGTGCCGAAGGCCACATGTCCGTCATCACCGGAGTTGTCTCAGCTCGGGAGCTTGGGTACGATCGGGGAAGGTTAGCTATGAGCACCCCCTTTCGCTCGGTCCGAAGACCGGCCTCTACTAACCGTGATATCCAATTTTGAAAACGTTATGTGTTCTTATCTCGTTATTAGCCTAGAATTACTATGTTATGCGCACAGCAAACAAGTATAGACTAGATTGCGTAATTTGGAAATAAACATTGCATACCCGTTTGGTTTTGAAGATGTTTTGGAATTTGCTACTCGCAAGTAGGCTAAAAATGCGGATTTCAACGAGTCTTTCCAACTCAAACAATCCAACCTTCACCCACAGGCATTCAAAACAGTTTAACACATAAGCATCTAGCTGCATGGCAAGCATACTGTCATGTTAACATTCACACACATGCGAGATGCTAAAGCATAAATACTTACATCGTACTCCGTGCCAAAACAGAGAACTTGTTAGCAAACATGCATGATCCAAGTCCATGTTAAGTGCCTAATGCATCGCATACAAAGTGTTGTTAGAATAGGCTCGGCTATCCTAAACATGTCATGTGAAAATGCACAATTATCACGTATTCAGTTTGGGAATTGAAGTATTGATGCAATTAGCGTGATGTACCGAGCCTAATGCATGCAATACAAATGCATGGATGCACACATGCATAGCATGAGGTATGCTAAATTAAACGTGCCCTAATACTAACCATTAAAGCGGGTAAGTAAAACGGAAGAAAGAAGTGAGGTTGGAAGACATACACACCACCCACACACACTTATTACAGACTTGCCCTCGCTCGGAGGGACCGAATAAATATTACAAATTAATTAACTACGCAAGCTAATTAATATTACAAATTAACTAATTTAATTAACAAATTAAATAAATTAATTAAAATAGGAAAATGCCTTGGGAAGCGCGCCACCATGCATGGGCTGCCTCTGTTTTCCTTCCTTTCCTCCTCTGAAGGCTGTCAAAGCCTCAGGACTGATCCCTTGGACAGAGAGGATCACCACCGGCTGAATGAAATTGCCACCGACAGTGTGGTATGGCCATCGACACAAAATTGAATCTGTCGGCAGAGAAATTGTTGCCGGTCGGCACATTACACTGCCGGTCGGCAGAGTATTCCTGCAGAACCTGCAACTCACAGCAACAGAGGGCAAGGCAAAGCATGACAGCACAATTCAAAGCATGTATGCACCAACCATGTCTCTTATCGTTGTAATGACTCAAAGGGACATGTGCCTCGGTTCTCGGACCACCAATCACGCATTTCCATGCATGATGGCCCAAAGAACCAAGTATGCAACTTTTATTTCAAATGTATGCAAACCAATCAAACAAAACTCCCAATCCCTATCACACAAGTCAAGGGACAAGGAATGCATGCAAGATGCAATGCAACCTAGGCATACAAGCTAAGGATGCAACATGGCATGGCAAGGCACTTATGCAAGCATACAAGCATACATATGGCAATGCAAATAGATGGAAAGGTGATCTTATACATGAATTAGGCAGCTCTAAAATAGGCCTAAAACAGTAGCCAATGTGCTAAAAAGTGAGGGCTAAATGGCATGCACACACACATGCACATAAGGATCAACACTTAAGCATAAATCAAACAACATTCAAGTACACTTGAAAGAGGGAATCATGGACAATTAGCATGCAACATAAGCATTGAAAATGCATGTTAGGATGGTGCCAAACCAAGCAACAAATCAAGCTAAACATGCAACAAATAGTCTAAGTGTTCAAAGCAAATCCAAGGAGCATTGAAATACACTTGCAAGACTAAACATGGTATGAACTTATTGACCCAAAACAGAGTTTTAGCACATAACATAAGGCCCGAAGGACCACTTAGATGGCATCTAAATGGCTCAAAACAAAGGCATGCACAAATGGTCAAAACAAGGAGCATGCAACACATGCTTCCAAAGCATTAAAGAGGCATGCAAGGCAATCAAACAAGCATGGAAATGGGACTGAAATGGCATATAGAATGATCCCAAATCACCAAAACAATGCAAAGATGCCATGCTACACATGCACATACTCAAGGCCAACAAGCCCAAATACAAAGGAGCTATATAATGCATGTTAAAATCGACCCAAACGCTTATGGACAGACCTAGAACATGGCAAAATAAGCACATAATCTTCACAAGACTAAGCCTAAAACATGCTCCAACAAAGGCTAACAACCTAAGGCACATTAAGGCATAAACAAGGCATTACATGGCAACTATGCTAAGCATGCATGGAGTTCCAAAACCAACTTAAAATCATGTTGTATTATGGATATATAAGCATGAAAAATAGCCTAAACATGCTCAACACACACTCAAGCATAGGCTTTCTTCAAGAGGCCAAAACATGCCCTTTTCAAGGACAACAAGGAGAGGGGGTGGCCCTCTCCTTCTTGGGACTTCAAGGCATCATCTTCACCACTGAAATCCCTCAAGATTTCAGTGGTGAAGAGACCCCAACCCCAAAATCCCGGAGCTAGCACAAAATGGCCTAAAATGAGGCCTTTCAAGGCCTAAGGGTGGTCAACAACCCTTAAACAACAAAAAACTCTTAATAAACAATAAAGAGGGCCTAAAAACAGAACTTTTTTATGTTATACAATAAGCACAAAAATAGCTCTAAGATAGGTATAAAATCAATGCAAAAATGGGGGAAAAAGGGACTAGATTCTCAACCTTGATGACCCCTTTACAAATGGTGCTCCAATGGCCTCCTTTAGCTTGAATCCAACACCCAAATTTCAAAACAAACTCTTTAGAACCTCAACTCCAAGAGGAAGGTGAAACACTAGGTGTTTGTGTGCAATAGTAAGACACAAAGCACCTAGTGAACAAAAGAGAGGGAAAGAGAGATAGAGTGTGTATCTAACTCTAACCCTAGAACTCAAACCCTAACAATGGCTGTTCTTGCTCTCAAAATATCCTAAGTCTCTAACCAAGCCTCTCTTTTTTTGCCTTAGAGAGAGCTTCTCTCTATATTGTCTTGTAAAGCTTACAAGACAAGCTTTGCAAGAGGGAGATCCCTCCATACACGTGTATGGAGGGATGCAATAGCAAGACAGCTGTCTAAAAATATCTGCAAAAGCAGATGAATAGCAATCGGCCGGCCAAAAATGCCATCTTGGCCAAAAAGAGTGCCGGTCGGCAACAAATAGTGCTGACCGGCAACAAATAGTGCCGGCCGGCAAACTATATTGCCGGTGGCAGCAAACACCAGCCGGTGGCCTCTAGCCACTGCCGGTGGTGGGTGGGGATGGTCTACAAGCCCCACCCTGCCTCTCAAAGGCAAGATGCAAGTGTTTGGTGCAAAACCAGACACTAAACGGTCAAGTTCGGAGATCCTGAGGCAAGGCGCGCGAGCCGAGGCCTCCGGGAACTCCAAACGAACACAAACATGGAAGATCAACGTGTGTTCAAACAGTGACGTCCAAGTCTTGAGGACGGTCAAAAATGGGGTGTCTACAACAGCAAGCAAAGATAGGGCAACAATGGCATGCAAAAGTGGCCTTAAACATGAGGTTATGAAGCAACTCACAGCTGCTAATTCCAAACAGGTTAGGGCCCTTCAACAACATTGAAGAGGGGCCAAAAATAAGCATATTTTCAGAACTTTAAAAACCCTAAAAAAAATCATAGACAAGGCTAAGTTCTTATGCAAGAAAAAGGGCCAAAATGTGGCCAAAGAGGCAAGTGGTATATGCAATGCCCAAACTGAAGAATTCCCTTCTACAACATTGAAGAGGGACCAAAAATAAGCATATTTCCAGAACTGTAAAAACCCAAAAACAGTATACAAACATGCTAGAAATGCAATGCAAAATGAGGCTCAAAAGTGGCTACAACACAAAGTATGCAAAATATTCCACAAACAGCCAAAGACCCTTAATGAAACATGTTAATAAGGTCAAAATAAGGCCATCTCTAGGCCTGTAAATCGTCCAAAAATGGAAGCATAATGGGCTGCCAAAGCATGCAAGAATGGGGACCAAAAGAGGGATATTGAAGCAAGTGCAATATGGAGGGCTCAAACAGGGTTGAGCCCTTAATGAGACATGAAAATGAGCTCAAAAAAAATGACCTTTTCAGTTTTGGTCGGAGCTCAAATATTCAAGAAAGAGAGGCTAAGAAATGATACAAAAATGAGCTAGAAAAGATGGAAAATGGACTCACCCTTGAAGATCAATACTTTTGTTGCTTCTTGGACCAAATTTGTTGCCTCTTAGCTATTGGAATTCCTCTCCTTGCTACTGGAATGGAGTGGTGGTGGTAGAGCTTGGTGATGTAGAAGAAATGGTAGTGTAGGACTTAGGGTTTTTTAGGAAATGAGAGAGATGGAAGAGGAATTTGTGTATCAAGGCTTGAAGGCAATTTTTCTAACCCCTCTCACCAATGCCACCTGCTGGTTATATAGACCAAAAGGAGGGGGAGCATGGAAAGAAAGGGTGGGGGAAAAGGACCAAGCCTTTCCCCACCAAAATATCCCCCGGATACAGATCTTTTCTGGGGGAAAAGGCTACACAGCTATAAAGTGTATCACACAAGGAACATGGCCGGCCCATTATTGGGCTTGGAAGTGGCCGGCCAGCCACCCCCCCTAGCCGGCCAGCTAGGGGTCAAAAGGGTCAACTTGAAATAGTGGCCGGCCACCACATAATGGTGTCCTCCCATGCCTCATCATCACAACCCTGTGGTTCGAATTTGGAAATTCTAAAACAGGAGAGAGAACAAGCCAATTTTAGGAGGGGTTCAAAAGGGTCAAAAGGAAATAGTGGCCGGCCATATGATATTAGGATCCTCCCATGTGTGTACAACACAAATATGTGGTTCAAAGTTCAAGAAAAAGGGCCCAGGTTGTTCAACATTAGCCTGGAAGTGCGAAAAATGGGTGTCGGAGGGCGAAAATGGAACATAACTGGTTGCCAAGATAATTTCTGGCCTCCCACCCTCCAATGACTTCCCTGGTGATAAAACAGAGGCACCTGCCAAAAATGAATGAAAAGCAACGCAAAACGAATGCTCGGGGGCCAAAACACGCAGTTCGGGGTCCCGAAAATGGGCTGTCAAGCACCGAAAGTGGCGTTCAGCTACGAAGTGGGTTTCTCAGGCCCCAGTGTCCCTTGAAAGGGAGAAAATAAGATGTATGCCAAAATTTAGAGCAAACGGAGATGGTTAGGCGGTCCCGAACCGAGGCACACGGCCAACGGTCCCGAAAAACCAGAAACCAGACTCCGAAATGGGCAAAATGGCCTGCGGCCACAAAATGTAGCCCACGGCCACTGAGAGATGGTTTACTGGACCTCTCCCTCCCCTCAGAAAAAGAAACAGAGAAAATCGAGTCTGGTTCGCAAACCGAGGCAAGGCACAGAAGAGGGTTCGGAAGTCCGGAGGCAGGGCTCGCAGCCGCGACTCTGAGACTTCTGAACAAGCACAACATGCAATATCACCAAGTGCTCAACTAATGACGTCTGAGTCTCAAGGTCGGTCAAAAATGGGGTGTCTACACTATCTGTTGAAACATGGTGGCCGGCAGTGCCTCATTGATGGCCGGTTGGCCTCATCAATGGCCGACAGGGCTTAGACCATGGCCGACAGCCCTTGATCATGGCCGGCAGCCCTTGATCATGGCCGCCAGTGCACTAAAACAAGCAAAAGGGAGAGACCGAAGCATAGTCCAAAGACGGGGTAGAAATGAAACAGGGTTTGGAAGGCTCAAACTTGTGACATTTCGCTGCGAAGTTTGAATGCTCGGAAAACAACCAAACTTGTTGCTGGATGTACCTGCAAGCACAACCAAGTCTTGAGGACGATCAAAAATGGGGTGTCTACAGTTTGCCATTTGCTATTCCTAAATGGTTTGCCGGAGGCTCGCTTAGAAAAGCTTTCCAAAGGGTTGACCAGTTGTGGGCTCTGCCACGATGGGAACATAATCCCTGGATCTGGACTACCACTGTACTGTTTGATCCTTCTTTCGCCTCTTGATGTTAGGTGTGAGAGGTATATTAGGTGGTCTTGCTGAGGTATCCTTTTTGACCAATCGACCCAGTTGCATATCGGAAGCCATAGAGACTGTTCCGAACTAGGACAGGTTACTCACCCAAATGTAGGAATTGTGTGAAACCGCTTGTTTTATGTTGTGAACCCTAGCTCCTGGAGAAACTAGGACAAGGTAACCCTACCCCATTATAGGGGTGTTTTGGCTCTCACTTGTTTGATACGTGCTTTAGAGTGAAACTCTGCAGGAATGTATGTATCAGTTGCAAGTCTGGGTATTATTTTTGGGGTCGAAATTTGGGGCAGAAATCAGTGTTTGAGTATAGTTATCCAACTTATGATTACAACTGTGTGTTGTTTCTGTCTGAGCCGAGGTGATGTGCGGTTTTTTATTTTTGTTTCTTTTTCTTTATTTTATTTTATTTTTTGCAAGGTAGTCTTACACAATTGCTTCGGACGAGTCTGTTACCCCCCAAGCACTCTGGATCCGTGTTAGAAGGATTTGTAGATCTGGGGATCTAGTCAAGGAACAACCAGTGTCTGTGTCACTCCCGCTGGTTACTAGACGGAGGAGGATTCGGTAGAATTCGCTACTACAGCAGTCACCGTTTACCTCGTCTGTGCCCAGTTAGGCCCAATCATTTACTTTCACACCAGACAGAGGGTATTCACCGGTTCTGGCAGTTCCAAATCCTCCAGCTGACATGGAAGATATGCTTCGACAACTCTAGAAAACTATTGAGGCTATGCAGCTAGATGCTGCTCGCTAAGCAGAAGTCACCGCTCGCCAAGCGGAAATTGCAGCCCAGCAAGCTTAGTTGATCACTAGGCTACAGCAACAACAATAGCAACAGGCAACAGCCTCTACATCCCATCCACCTCCTGCAAACATTCTGGTACCAGGGGCTACTGTCTAGGAAAATGCGGGCATTCCAATGGATCTGGTTCCACCCCAGACTTCAAAGGCATCGATTTACCCAATAGAGGCGCCATTTGAATTTTCGGTCAACCTTACTGCGCTGAAAGTACGCAAGCTTGAGAAGCTGTTCAAATGAGCTTAGGGTGTGAATTTGATCCCAAATATTGAGGACGACTATACGGATTCAGCAGTGGCATTGCCAGATAGGTTTAAAGGCCGCACATAGATCGCTTTGATGGCTCGGGCGATCCCATGTGTAGACACCCCATTTTTGACCGCCCTTAAGACTTGGGCACTACTAATTGCTTACTCGATGGTGCAGGCTATGTTGTGCGAAGGTTTGATTTCTTTGGCCAGGAGAGCGTCAAATCCCAACCTCACACCCCATTTTTGGACTAAAATGATTTGAGACCTTAAAACCCTCATTTTCAAAATATTTTTGGAAACAAAGTTCCTACGATGTTCTGAGGCTCGTATTTCATTAAATGTTGTGCTTTTCGGTAAACCGAGCAAGAACAAAGTAGAAATGAATGAAAGAGAGGTGAACTCTTTGACAAAATCTTTAAAACATCTTGTTTATAGGCTTGGGGTTGAAGAAAGGTAGAGGAGAGGGAAGAAACCTAGTTGGGGAAGAAGATGGGCACGAACCGTTAAGAGAGAGTCGAGTAGCCCTCGCTAAATCGGGCCTGTCCATTTGTACACTTGGACTTAAGTTATGAGGCCACCACCATGGGAAAGAAGACTTTCGAGGCTTTATTTTTCACTCAAGAATCTCCTAAAGCCGAGTCTGAATGGGGGAGATATGGTTGGTTGAAGTTGGGCATCAATCTGGTTAGTGCCAAAACTAAGCAGTCTTCACTAAAAGAGGGATATCTCTTAGCATACTTGGAGTTTTGATGCGAGGCTGCCACCATTGGAAACAAGACTTATGGAGCTTCAATTTAGGCACAAGAATGACCTGAAACAGGAGTCCAGATGAAGGAGTTATGCTTGTTTGAAGTCGGGGACAGGGACTAGTTTTTGCTGTCGGCCATTAGAGGAGTGTGCCGGCCACAAATGGAGCTTTCCGGCCATAGGTCGGCCATCAGTGACCCTAGTCGGCCACCATTAGTGGCTGGTCAACCACCAATGGAGGCCGGTCAGCCATAAGTGTGCATAAAGCTCAGAATTTGCAGATATTTTGCTCTAGTTGTCTTCCAAATGCTCCAGTTGTCTTTAAATCAGATAGTTCGACCCAAGGCTCTCTTTTTCCTATATATAGAGGCCATATCTCTCATATTGGAAAGTTAGAAATTTTGGGAGCCTCTCTCTCTATTACTCTCTCTCTGTAGATTTCTCTCTCTCTTAAGTATTTATGCTTAGAAGCTTGCATACTTCAAACTTTAACCTATCAACCTTTAACCAAAGTGGTTCTTCATTGGGTTGAGGTTGCTTGAAGCTCTCTTGGAGCCTCCCTTGAGCTCTAAAATGGCGGTTTAAGCTTAGATTTGTGCCTATTGTGTGCTTTGCTTCAAAGGTCTAGAACTTACCCCATTTAAGCTCATTTTGCACACTTGTTTTGCCACCTTTGCAAACTATTTTTGGCCTGGTTTTCGAATACAAAAACCTCTATTTTTAAGGTTTAAAAATGGTGGTTTAAGCCCTTTTTGGAGTTAGGGGTGGTCCACCCTTCTTGTAGCTTGCTTGCTAAGTTGTTGTGCCATATTTCAAAGTCATTTAAAATCAAACTTTTTGGCCTTTATAACCATTGAAAATTAGAGAATTTTCAGTGGTAAAAAACATGTTCTCAGGTCCAAAATAGGAGGAGGTGGCCTCCCCTCCTTGTGTCTTGTTTGCTTGTGTAGATGGCCTAGCATGTGAGCATGTTTTTCTACCTTTTTGTGACTCAATCTTAGCATGTTTTGGCTACAAATTTTCTATGATTTAGCTCTGTTTTGTGCAGCCTAGATCATATAAGCCATATATTGTATAGCTATAGCGCAAATGCCTTCACTAGCTTTGTGTTTTGAGGCCTCTAACATGTTTTACTTGAGAGGATTGCATGTTATAGCATCATTTAGCATATGATTTCAGTGTGTATAGCTCTGTCACACTCTCACTTATTCCACTCTTTCATTTCTTTTGAGAGTTGTGCTTTGAGCCTTGTTTGTGAGCCAACATGTGAGCATGATTTTCTTGCCTTTCGTGCTACCATCTCAGCAAGATTTTTCCACTATTTTGGCATGTTTAAGCTCTGTTTTGAGCTGGGTTGGTCATTTGAGCTTGATATTGCATGTTTCTAGTGTAATGCTCTTTACTAGCCTTAGTGCTTCTGGCTTTTAACATGTTATGCATGTGTTGCTTGCATGTTGTAGCACTATTTTCCATGCCATATCAGCACTGAAAAGTCTACAACCTCCCTCTTTTCTTCATTTTTTCATTTTTTTTGAGGGTTGGTTAACCTTATGATTGTGTTTAAGCTTGAGATAGAGCTTGTGCTCAATGGCTTCAACCCTCTTTTGAGGGTTCCTCCTAGCCAAAGGCATGATCTCTCTCATGTCTTAAACCATCCTTTGGTTAGCCCCTCTCTCATTAGAGGAAAATCACATTGGATTTAATTGGTTAAACAATTAATCGGTAATGTAAAATGTGTAAACAAAATGAACCAAGTAAAACATGAACAAGATAAGCATTTGTGTTGCATTGCATGTGTTTGGATCGGACGTTAATCCAAACACAAGAAATGTGGGGCGTTTCACACTCAAAGTGATGAACCGTGTCACGTTTCTTGGTCACCATGACCCTTGATCATGCATGATAGGGTGGTGGTCCTTTGAGTCTTATTTGTGCATTCATTGACTTTGTACAAGCTTGACTCTTTGGCCATCATGCATTCAAAATGCTTAATTGATGGCTTGAGAGCCAAGAATTACCCTCCTTTGAGCTTAAGAAATGATAAGGAGGGTAATAGTACATATATTGTGTTAGAATACACTGCTTTGCCTCTATTGCTCTCTGTTGCAGCAAAAATAGAATTTTGGGAAAATGGGTGTCCGACCGGCCACTTGAGGTAGCCAACCGGCCATTAAACTAGCCGACCGGCCGTTGTTTGTGGCCGACCGGCCACCAGTCCATTTTTGTGCAAAGTGTTCCTGTCTTGCAGCAAAGGCAGTCTAGGATGTTGGTTCGATGTTCAGTAATCAAGGCGAGTGCAAACAGAGGTAGCTTGTGGCAAGGCGATGGATTTTCGAGAGAAAGCAATCGAGCATGCATGTCTCCCTCGCCCGCGAGGCCACTTTATCGCTTCATTAGCTAGTTGTAACTAATTAATACATGTGTTATAATTAATTAGTTTAATCTGTTTTGTAATATTTTAATTAGCTTAGCATAGCTAGTTAATTTGTGTTGTAATAATTAATTAGCTAGAATAGTTAATTAGTTGGTTTGTAATAATTGGCTTAATTAGCGTAGCTAGCTTAGCTTATTTATTCGGACCCTCCTTCGAGAGGGCACAATTTTGTAATAAGTGTGCGTGTGTGTATGCATGTCTTCCAACCCCACATCCTTTTCCCTTTTACTTAACTGCTTTCATTGGTTAGTTTAGGACACGTTTTGATTAACATACCTTATGCTTTGCAGGTTTGCATCATTCATTTGTATTGCATGCACCAGGCTCGGCGCTTCATTCAAACTGCATCGTATTTCAGTACCTCTTTGAATACATGTATCAAATCGTTGTATTTATATGCCATCTTAGATAGCTGAGCCAATTAAATGCATATTGCATGTGTTGCATTAGGCATTTTGTATAGTTAGGAATCATGCATTTTCTAACTAGCTTTTATTTTGGCTTGGAGTACACTGTAAGTTTTATGCTTTACCATACTTGCATGAGTGTGAGTGTTGCCATGACAGCATGCTTGCCATGAGGCTATTTGCTTACTTGCTAAATTGCATGAATGCCTATGGGTGAAGGCTTGGTTGCTTCAATTGGAACAATTCAATGATTGTGAGTTTTAAGCCCACTTTGCGAAGTGGTAAATCATGTTTTAAGCCCACTTGAGGGTGGCAAATCCGCGCTTTAGCCCACTTGCGAGTAGCACTTTCAAACCATTTTCGAAAACAAACATGAGCCGATTCGTTCCAAATCTCGTGACTTAGCCTATACTTGTATGTGTGCGCCACAGAGTAAAGTTAGATTAATAATCGGATAAGAACACATGAGGTTTATAAAATAACATATCATGGTAGTAGAGGCCGATCCTTTGATTGAGCGAGCGGGGGTGCTCATTTCTTGTCCTTCCCCCCTCGTACCCAAGTTCCCGAGCCGGGGCAACTTTGGTGATGATGGACATGTGGCCTTTGGCACAAGTCAGGGTTTCCTAAATTTCCCAAAATAAAATATTTGGGTGGCGACTCTGTAATCTGGCAAAGCAGTCCAGTTTTGGCATTATTTGATTCAAAATCGATTTTCCAAAATGATTCGCCGGATTGGACTCTTTGGTGTTTATCAATCTCACATTGTACTTTGTCAGATTAGATTCAGAATTGTGACAGGAGTCCAAACTGTAGGAGACCAATTCGTGCCCCTGCAAAGGGGGGTGCGCGAAGAAAGTCGGGTCTACACACTCGAGTGCGCCCCAGTGTTCACACCACCTCTTTTCTCTTTCTGCGTGTAACGCGTTAGGATCTTATTTCACACCTTGGGTGCGCCCGACGGTTGTGTTGTTCTTTGCCTTTCCTGGGTAGTTCATAGTTAAGCTTGCATAATTTTCTTACATTCTTCCTGAACGAAATGTGTTTGGTTCATGTTTGCTTACCTATGTTTACGATTGACTTTGTTGCACCGTGTTTCGGCTTCAATGTGGCTTTCTTTGCATAACATTTGCATCATGATGTTTCATTGTAGCCTCATTACATGTTCATAAGTTATATTTTCGCATCGTGCATATCGCTTGCATTGTGCCCTAGAACTACACTGGTTTGATTCCTTGCAAAGAGATACGCAGGCAACCTATAGGCACAACCATCTTTGTCTTGCTTGTCTGTTTGTCCAAGTCTTCGGACTCGTCAAAAATGGGTCATCTCTGGGCTTTGACATTCACTCACGTCATTTCATGACTTTCGAGTTCTGTCAAAGAGAGGCAATTGTAGACACCCCATTTTTGACCATCCTCAAGACTTGGACGTCATCGTTTGTGCACTGGGTGATTGTGCTTGTTTGTGTTCGTTTTGAGCGCCTGAAGTCTTCAGCAGAACGCCTTGTCTTTGAGCCTCTAAACCTTACTGTTTTGTGCATGTTTTTGGACCAAGAGCTTGTTGGCTCTTGCCGGGAGAGGAGGGTCACCTGTCGGCCAGCCCTGGGACTTGTCGGCCATGGTTTGTTTCTATCGGCCACCAGTGGTGGCCGACGGCCATTGATCTCCTTTTTTAGATATTTGTTTGCCAACTGTGCCAGCTATTGTTCACTGAATTGCGTCTTCATACACATGTATGGTAGGATGTATACAAGCTCAAATGTTGATTTTCTATATATAGGGGGTGTCCTCCACCATTTTGGGAGGTTAGATATTTTAGACCAAAAATCTCTCTCTCTCCTTATTTTGTGCCTTAAAGTCTAGTTTCTCTATAATTTTGCATATTAACCCTTGATCAAACTTGACCACCTTGGAGCCGAGGTCTCTTGAGGCCCTCTTTGAGCTCTAGAAGAGGATTTTGGCTTGATTTAGCTTGCTTTGTTGCTCTAAATTTCATCTTGTCTTCAAGAGGTATAATACTTGTATTTTAACCTTGTTTTAAATACTTGTTTTGCCATCTTTTTACACATTGTTTGAGCTGGTTTTGGACTCCAAAAAACTCTGTTTCTATGGTTTAAAAATGGTGGTTTGAGGCTATTTTGTGTTAAGGGGTAGTCCACCCTTCTTGTTGCTTAATTGTTTAGCTTTTTGTGCCATCTCTCATCACCTTCAAATCAAATTTTTTGGTCCTTTAAACCACTAAAACTCAGAGATTTTTCAGTGACAAAAACCTTCTTTTGGAGTCCAAAATTGGAGGGGTTGGCCTCCCCTCCTTGTTGCCTTGCTTGCATGCCTAGTTGCCTTACATGTTAGCATGTTTTTATAGCCTAACCTAGCTTTGGTTCAGCATGTTTTTGTTACAGTTTTGACTTGTTTTAGCTTTGTTTCGGGTTGGTTACGTCCTTTGAGCCATGTATGGCATGGTTGTAGTGTTAATTCCTTTATTAGCTTGGTGTTTTAATGCTTTAATCATCATTCTTTTGAGTTGATAGCATGTTTTAGTGTTATTTTGCACTCCATTTCAGTACTGAAATCTTTGCAATCTTCCTTTATTATTCACTTTTTCATTTGCTTTGAAAGTGGTTTTAAACTCGTTGCTTGCTTAAGTGTGAAGTTGTGACATTCATGCTTAATGGTTTAATCCCCTCGGGGGTTCATTATCAACGGCATGATGTCTCTTTCATGCCCAACACACTTGAGGTTTAAGCCTAGTTTCCATTAGAAGACACTCACTTTTGGACTAATCAACTAAAGAATGGATTGGTAATCTAGAATGAGTAAACAAAAATGAACAAGTAAAAAAGGCAAGATAAACATCTTTTATGTTGCATTACATGTGTTCGGATCGGACATTAATTCGAACAAAAGGAAAATGGGATATTTCATACTCAAATTGGTGGAATATGCCACTTTCCTTGGTTACCATCACCCATGATCATGCATGATAGGGTGATGGTTGTTTTAGTCTTGTTTGTGCTTTCATTAAGCTTGTACAAGCTTCGTTCCGTAGCCATCATGCATGGAAAATGCTTGGTTAATGGTTTGAGGGCCAAGAGCTACACTCCCTTGAGCTTGTGTGATGATAAGGAGGGTAGTAGTGCATACATTCCTTGAGAATACACTGCTTTGCCTCTATTTGCTCTCTGTTGCAGCAAAACAGGAAATTCAGAGAAGGGGTAGTCGATCGGCCACCACCAGTGGCCGACGGCCACCAGAAGTAGCCGACCGGCCATCAATGAAGAAAGTTTCTCAATTTGTTCTTGAGGTGGAGGAGAAGTGTTCTGGAAGTTGGTGCAATTTTTAGTGATCAAACATGTACAAACAGAGGCTGCAACGACAAGGCGGTGGCATTTTCGGGTGAAGAAGCTGAGCATGCATGCATCCCTCACCCCTCGAGCCCATCTGCTTGTTTTGCTTAGTTAGTTAGTTGTAGCTAATTCATTCATACAAGTGTTGTAATTATTTAGTTAATTAATTCATCTTGTAATTAATTAGCTTAATTTAGTTTGTAATATTTAATTAGCTTAGAATAAGCTTGTTAAGTAGATTTGTTTTGTAATAGTTAGCATAATTAGGGTAGTTAGTTGGCTTATTCGTTCGAACGCTCCTTCGCGAGGGCGTGATGTTATAATAAGTGTGCATGCGTATGTGTATGTTTTCCAACCTCACGTCTTTCTCTCTTTTATTTAATCGCTTTTGATTGTTAGATTAGGGACATTTTCAATTAGCATACCTGATGCTTGCATGTTCGCATCCATTCATTTGTCTTGCATGCACCGAGGCTCGGCGCATCATTCAAAATGCATTGCGCTTTCGATACTTCTTTGAATACGTGTTTAATCGCATGTTGTTCAAATTGCTTCAAATGCCATATTAGTAGCCGAGCGTATTAATTGCATTATCGCATGTGTTGCATTAGTCATCTTTTATAGTTAGGATCATGCATCTTTTGAACTAGTTTTTGTTTTGGCTTGGAGTACTCGGTAAGTCTTTATGATTTAGCATACTTGCATGACTGTGATTGCCACATTGCCATGTTTCACATGCATGCCACGAGGCTATGTGCTTAAATGCTAAATTGCATGAATGCCTGTGGATGAAGGCTTATTGTTTGAATTGGAACGATTCAACAAATCTGAGTTTTAAGCCCACTTTGTTGAGTGGCAAATCATGTTTTAAGCCCACTATGTTTGGTGGCAAATCTGTATCTTTAAGCCCACTTGAGGGTGGCAAATTCAAACTATTTTCACAAAGAAACATGAGTTGAATTGTTTCAAGTCTTGCAAACTAGTCTATACTTGCTGGTGTCTGTCACATAGTAAAGCTAGTCTAATAACCGGAATAAGAGCACATAATATTCATATCATGATTAGTAGAGGCCAATCTTTGATCGGGCAAGCGGGAGTGCTCATTTCAGGACATTCCCCTCTCGTACCTAAGTTCCCAAGCCGATGCAACTTTGGTGATGACGGACACGTGGGCTTTGGCACGAGTCATGGTTAACTAGATTTTCTCAAAAATAAAATATTTAGGTAGTAACTTTGTAATCTGGCAAAGCAGTTCAATTTTGGCATTATTTTATTTAAAACTGATTTTCCAAAAAGATTTGCCAGATTTGGACTTTTTGGTGATTATTAGTTTCACATTGCACTTTGTGAGACTGGATTCAGAACAGCGAGAGTCCGAACTGTGAGGCCTTTCTTTTCAAACCCTTTCCAAAAGGCGGGGCGCGAGAAAAAGGTAGGTCCACAGTTTCTGGGGACTCCGCTGGGGATTTAAAGAACTTGACTCAAACTCATGATATGTTGTTTTATTTATGCTAATGTGTTTCTTTGCATTTGCATTTACATCAGTGCGCTTAAGTCACAGTGTTTGCCATATGCTATTCCTAAATGGTTTACCGGAGGCTCGCTTGGAAAAGCTTGACAGAAGGCTGACTGGTTGCGGGCTTTACCACGATGGGAACACAACCCTTTGATCTAGACTACCACTATACTGTTTGATCCTCCTTGCACTTCTCGGTGTTAGGTGTGAGAGGTATATTAGGTGGTCTTGTTGAGGTACCCTTTTTGGACAATCGACCTAGTTGCATATCGGATGCCATAGAGACTGTTCCAAACTAGGACAGGTTGCTCACTCAAATGCAAGAATTGTGTGAAACCACTTGTTTTGTGTAGTGAACCCTAGCTCCTGAAGAAACTAGGACAGGGTAACCATACCCCATCATAGGGGTGTTTTGGCTCTCACTTGTTTGATACGTGCTTTAGAGTGAAACTCTGTAGGAATGTATGTATCAGTTGCAAGTCTGGGTATTAGTTTCGGGGCAGAAATTTGGGGCATAAATCAATGTTTGACTATAGTTATCCAGCTTATGATTACAACAGTGCGTTGTTTCTGTCTACGCCGAGGTGCTATGTGGTTTTTTATTTTTGTTTCTTTTGCTTTATCTTCTTTTTTGCAAGGTAGTCTTACACGATTGCTTCAGACGAGTCTATTACCCCCCAAGCACTCTGGACTCAAGTTAGAAGGATTTGTAGATCTAGGGATCTAGTCAGGGGACAGCTAGTGTTTGTGTCACACCCGCCGGTTACTAGACGGAGGAGGATTCGGCAGAATTCGCCACTACAGCAGTCACCGTTTACCTCGCTTGTGCCTGGTTAGGGCCAATCATTTACTTCCACTCCAGACAGAGAGTATTCACCTGTTCCAATAGTTTAAAATCCTCCAGCTAACATGGAAGCTATGCTTCAACAACTCCAGCAAACTATTGAGGCTATACAGGTAGATGCTGCTCCTCAAGCGGAAATTGTAGCCCAGTAGGCTGAGGTGATTGCTAGGTTGCAACAACAACAACAACAACCGCAGTAGGCAGCAGCCTCTTCATCCCACCCACCTCCTGCAAACATTCTAGTACCAGGGCTTACTACTCTCATCGCTAATGTCCAGGAAAATGCTAGCATTCCAATGGATCAGGTTCCACCCCAGACTTCCAAGGCACCGATTGAATTTGAGGTCGACCCTACTGCGCTGAAAGTAAGCAAGCTTGAGAAGCTCTTTAAACGAGCTCACGGTGCGAATTCTATCCCGGATATTGAGGACGGCTATATGGATTCGGCAGTGACATTGCCAGATAGGTTTAAAATGCCGCACATAGACCACGTTGATGGCTCGGGTGAGCCCATGGTTCACTTACGACTATTCTCAGACATTCTACGACCAATGGGCCTATCTAGACTACAGAAGTTATCCCTCTTCGGCCGGACCATGTTGGGTATCGCGACCATTTGGTATGCCAAACTAAAAGACTTTGTGAAGAGGAATTGAGAGGAAATGGCTGAGGCCTTCATAGCATAGTACTCCTACAACACTCAAATTGAGGTCACAACTCGTGATCTCGAAGCAACTCGCCAAGAGCCGAAGGAGGGCTTCTCGGATTTTGAAACCCGGTGGAGGGCCAAGTCCTCCATGATGACCATTCGACCGACTGAAAAGGACCAGATCATAATGGTGGTCCATAACCTACAACCAAGATTGTTACAGAAGATGATAGTCTTACCTCTATCTACATTTGCCGACCTCCATGAAATAGGGGTGCAAATAGAGGATGCAATGAGGCAGGGTCTGATAGACCACGAGAAAGAGTAGCCTAAGAGGGCTTTCATACGCAGTTCCAATGCGACTACAAGTAGTAGTGCTGCTGCAAGGCCTTCTGATGTGGGTATGGTCACCACCACACAAAAAAATGCCAAACCCTTTGCCAGCACAGCTAATACACCCCCCCAAACTCCCAGCCATTTGGCCCAAGGCCAGAGGATTTTCACCCCACTCTACATGTCTCTATCTATAGCCTTGAGGGTCCTGATCAGAAAAGGGCATCTGAAACCGTTAGAACAATGCCCATTGCCCGATCCTCTCCCTTCTAAACACAATCCGGCTAAGTACTACGCCTTTCACCAACAACATGGTCATGATACTGACCAATGTTTCAGATTGCGTCATGAGATTCAGGATCTCATTGACAACAAAGTGATAGCGCGCCCCTGAAAAGCCCAATGTCACTACAAATCCTCTCCCACCACATAACCAAGCCCCTTCACCCAGGCAAGTAAACCTTATCCATACACTGGCCATCCCTTACGACCCCAGTATATACATTACCCCCTCCCACCTACCAAAGCAGGCGCTGTTCATCCCGGAAAGCATAGATTTGTGTATGATGAATGCGTCCACTTCTCAACCCAAGCCTATGGTGGTGACCGTGGTAGATGAAGGCAGGGTGTCCTTGGTGGAGAATGAGGATGTCAGTACAGTGCCTGAGGGCCCCGTGGATTTATCTGAGGAGGTATACAACCCATGTCGTTATATTGTGCTAACCAATCAGGCCAAACCAGAGGCGGAGTTGCCAACATGGATGGAAATGAGTGTGGTCTACGAGGATGGACCAAGCCAGGGATTCGATGACTTAGCCAACCTCGAAGTGGACATCAACAATCGGTAGTTCTTCGATGAGCAAGATTCGGGAGATGTGCAACTGAACAACTCTGATCTGAACGGGTCAGCAGATAATTCGGGGTGGCTCAGTGACGAACCTGATGTAGATGAGGGACTTCAACCAAAGCTGGAAGAGCTAGAAGCAGGAATTGCTACAAGGTCCGGAACAGTCGAGGACAAAGGAAAATTGTCGGAGGGCACTGGTATTAAGAATTTTGCTCAGGAATTGGGGCATGGTTAGTATTGTTGATACAGAGTAAGAAGCCGCAGTGAAGCAGTTTGAACAGGAAAGGGATGAAAATCGTCAGAAGGTTAGAAAAGCCAAGGGCCCTGAGGGAAATGATTGTGATGTGGATATGGGAATACTTAACTGGACAATTGTCTGTCGGTTGCCGAAGGAATATGGGGGGAAGATGATGACTTGCATCTTGCCCACACCAATGAAGATTGGGGTCATGGCTTGCCAGACGATACTTGGTATTTTGAGGAGGTGAATCGTGTAACTAGAAGTGGGCGGTACTTTAAGCCCCCATAGCTGGACCAACCTGAAGCATCCAGAAAGGACAAGGAGGCTAAAAAATAGAAGGAGAAACTGTTAGAACAAGAACCTATACTGAAGCAGTTGAAGAAGATTCAAACGGACATATCTATCTGGGGGTTGCTCATGGCTTTGCGTGTGCACCGACAAACTGTTCTTTCAGCAATGGATAAGGCCAAGTTATCAATCGACACAACTCTAGAACAACTAGTGGGACTTATCCTCCCAGGGGGTGTTTCGCCGACTTTGACGTTTACGAATAAGGAATTTTCACCCAAGGATTTTAGCCATAACAAACCCTTATACATCTCAGTTGAATGCAGAGAGAAGTGTATGCCGGTTGTCTTGATTAACACTAGGTCTACAATTAATGTTTGTCCGTCGCACACGGCCTATCCTATTGGCTTAAAGCTGGCAGATTTTGCACCAATGGCCCAGGTGGTCTAGGCTTACGACAACACAAGTAGAGAGGTGATGGGAGCAGTTTAGATCTGAACAAAGGTCGAGCTAGCCTTGCCTAACAGGATATTGAGTTTCACATCCTGGATGTTCCGACTACCTTCAACTTGTTACTTGGGCAACCGTGGCTGCATAAAGTAAAAGATGTTTCCTCCACCTTGAATCAAATGCTGAAGTACCCCATCGGAAAAGGGGTAGCCATTGTTTTTGGGAATTCTTCTATACATCCTCCGCCAGAGGTCACTATGCCAGTACTGGAGATTGTACATGGCGATGAGGATGTTTGCTTCTCAGGTTTTACCTTGGCTGAGGCCCGCGTAGTGCAAGATATCTTGGCTGTTGATGAGGGCTTATATGTCAGTGCTCAATCAGTTTACCTCATGAGCAAGCTACAACATGTGCCCGGGATGGGATTAGGAAAGACGGCCGGAAGGGCGTTACTACATTGGCTGAAGTGCCATATATCCCCCATGCCTTTGGCTTGGGCTACACACCTACCAAAGAGGACTGGGTGGGAAAAGGGAAGGAAGGGGCAAGAAGAGCCAAAGCAAAGCAAAATGAGCTTGTTCATAGGCCAATTCAGGGAACTCTGAACGGCCGCTTTGTCCGGGAAGGGCAAAACTTCCCATTTTGCGGCTTTCCTGAGCTGCGGTTGAACTCTGAGAAGCAGCCTCTGCCCGGCTTTGAGATTTTCTTCGATCTACAGCTGTAAGAGGATGTAGCCTCAGAGGAATAGACTGACTTTCCTGCTGAGGCTGAAAAGAGTACAGAGGATGAGTCCAACAGCAGTGAACTTTAGATAGGAGCAGCTCTGGCATGTCTCCTTTTGGATCCTCAGACCAAACTCGAGAGCTTGGGGGATGACTTCACCATTTCCATGAACGGAGATCGGTCAGGTGTGGACCTTTCCGGTGGTTTTCTGGATGTATCTAACTCACCCTCTCTTATTTGGCAGCTAGAGGAGGGCTTTTTGTCTTGTAGTTCTAAATCAGGTAGTGAGTCAGAATCTGATTCCACAGAGTCTGTGGTGTCGGGATTAGATTCCAGTTCTTCTAAGTCGGAGTTCGGTATTCCAGTGGTTGATAACCTGGATGTCGTAGTTTTGTCCAGGTCGTCTTTTTCATTTTCTTTTGAGTCGGTTGTAACTGAAGAATTGGATGAGCTGGAAGCTTTGAATGAGAATGATATCACTACTGTTTCTGAGTACTTCTCTGTGCCACTTGTATATTACATTGATCATGACTTTCAAAATTTTGATAAAAATGGCGCGGATGGAATTCCTCTAGTTTGGAAACATTTGAGTGATTGAGAGGAGGAGGGGTTTGTAAAACCCCTTGTTGACGAAATCATTTCAATTAATGTGGGTTCTGAGAAGGATCCGCATTTGGTCCAGATTGGGTCCATGTTGTCTTCGGAGGAACGCGAGTGCTTAGTCGCTTTATTAAAAGATTTCAAAGATGTTTTCATGTGGTCTTATGAAGACATGCCTGGAATCAATCCTGAGATTGTACAGCACCGGATCCCTTTTGACCCCGAGGCCCGACATGTTAAGTAGAAGCTTTGAAGAATATGCCTGGATTGGGCTTTGAAGATTAATGAAAAGGTCACCAAGTAGATAAATGCATGATTTTTGCTAGTATCTGAGTATCCTACTTGGTTGGCCAGAATTGTTTTGGTGCCGAAGAAAGATGGCAGAATTCAGGTGTGTGTGGATTTCAGAGATTTGGACAAAGCCAGTTTGAAGAACGACTTTTCTCTACCGCACATTGATGAATTGGTGGACTTCACCGCAAGCCATGTGTTGCTCTCCTTTATGGCTGGATTTTCCAAGTACAACTAGATTTTGATGGCGGGAGAGGATAGGGAGAAGACTGTCTTCAACACACCATGGGAAACCTACTGCTACAGGGTGATGCCATTTGGTCTGAAAAATGATGGGGCTACTTATTAACGGGCTACAACCACTATCTTGCATGATATGATCCACAAAGAAGTTGAGGCGTACGTGAACAACATGATTGTCAAGTCCAAGGAAAGAGAGGGTCACTACACTGCCTTCAAGAAATTCTTCCAATGGATCAGAGAATATCGGTTGAGGCTAAATCCACAGAAATACACTTTTGGTGTCACAGCAGAGAAAATGTTGAGTTTCTTGATCACGCAGAGGGGCATAGAGGTTAATCCTTCCAAAATCAAGGCCATCCTAGAAATGTCACTACCAAGGACTAAAAAGGAGGTGCGAGGCTTTCTGGGTAAAGCGCAATTCAGAAGACGGTTTATTACAAAATTAACCTTGAATTGTGAACTACTATTTGGTCTCTTGACGAAGGGAAAGAATTTCCATTGGGATGACCGATTCCAGTTTTCTTTTGAACAGATCAATCAATACCTTCAAAACCCGCCCGTGTTGTCACCGCCAAAGCTGGGAAGCCATTGATTTTGTATCTGTTAGAAACTGACACGACAATGGGCTGCCTGCTTGCGTAGGAATCTGAGGATAGAGTGGAGAAAGTCATCAATTACCTGAGCAAGAAGATGCTAGAATTTTTGGCCCGTTACACCCCGCTGGAAAAGGCTTGCTTAGCCTTGGTATGGGCAACCAAGAAGTTGAGGCACTACCTGTTAGCTCACTCCGTAATTCTAGTTTCAAGATTAGATCCCATCAAATACCTCTTCAAGAAACCAGCACTTACGAGGAGGCCAGCTCGTTGGCTGCTTCTTCTCTTCGAATTTGATTTGAAATATGTGACTCGTAACTCTATCAAGGGAAGAGCGGTAACTGAGTTCCTGGCAGATCACCCAGTGGAAGGGGGCAAAGCGGTAGAATACTTATTCCCAGATGAAGCTGTTTTGCAGGTCGAGGAAGAGATTTGGACCATGTACTTTGATGGAACATCTAATCTGTATGGTTATGGGATAGGGGTGTTGCTGATAGCGCCTGACAATTCCCATATACCTTTAGCCTTCAAACTCCAGTTCAAAGTATCCAACAACATAGCAGAATACGAGGCACGTATCGCTGGCTTGGAAGCCGCCCTGGAACTAGGGGCAATAAGGTTAGAGGTCATTGGGGACTTGAACCTGGTTATGTCTCAAGCAAAAGGGGTCCTGATGCGTCCGATCATTATTGAATAGAGATATGTTCTAGGCTATGAGTTGATCGCCGCAATAGATAAAGTACAAGATTAAAACCCCTGGTATTATGATGTTTGGAACTTCTTGGAAAAGAAAGCTTATCCACTAGGGGCAAATGCCAAAGATAAAAGGGCAATACGGCGAATGGCTGCTCAGTTTGTCATCTGTGGGGGTAAATTGTACAAATGAGGCCATCTAGGAACGCACAAGTTGTATGTTGATGCAGAAGAGTCGAAGCACTTAATGAAGGCCATCCATGGAGGAAAGTGTGGAGCACACATGAGCGGAGTAATGCTAGCCCGGAAGATTCTTAGGTAGGGCTACTACTGGTCAACTAGGAGGAGGATTGTATTGGTTTTGTTCGGCGATACCACAAATGCCAAATTCATGCAAATCGCATGAATATCCCGCCATCAAAGCTGTATAACATGACTTCACCATGGCCATTCTTAGTCTGGGGAATTTATGTTATTGGGGCAGTTACACCGAAAGGCTCGAATGGGCATGAGTATATCCTAGTGGCAATTGACTATTTTACAAAGTGGGTCAAGGCCCAATCCTATGCAGTGCTGAAAGTGTCACATGTAGCCAAATTCATCAGGAATAATATCATTTGTCATTATAGGGTCTCAAATGAGATCATTTCAGATAATGGTTCCGACTTCAAGAAAGAAGCGATCGACTTATTGGAGAAATACAATGTGGCTTTTCATAAGTCATCTACATACCGGCCATAAACCAATGGAGCTGTTGAGGCCGCCAACAAGAACATGAAACACATGCTACAGAAGATGGTGGAAACCTACAAGGACTGCCTAGACAAATTGCCATTTGGTCTCTACGGCTACAGGACTTCAATTCAAACATCTACTGGGGCAACTCCGTATTCTCTAGTTTATGGTATAGAAGTTGTTTTGCCAATCGAAATAGAGGTTCCGTCGCTGTGGGTTATGGTTGAGTGCCAGATAGCATAAGCAGATTGGCAGCAGAGCAGGTTCGAGGAACTAATGTTGTTCGACAAAAGGAGGCTGAAAACACTATACCATGTTCAAGGTTATCAACGCAGAATTGCCAAGGCTTTCAAAAAGAAAGTTAAGTCTAGGAATCTGAAGGAAGGGGATTTGGTACTGAAAGACAACCGAGTTCCCATCCATGACTCTAGGGCCAAGTTCAGACTTAATTGGACTAGTTCTTACATCATCAAGACTATTTGGTCGGGTGGAGCTATCATTTTTATGGGCCTAGATGGCCTAGAATTTTCCTAACCAATCAACATGGAAAAGTTAAAGAAATATTACCCTAGAGAGGCTCGCTAGGCTGAAAACTCGGAAGGGCAACCTAGGCAAAAGTTAGAGCACAAAAAATTTGAAATAAGAAAAACTGAGCTCGCAAGGTTGAAAATCCAGAAAGGGAGGCCATGACAAAAGTTAGAGCGCGAAAGAAGAGTGTTAATACTTGAGTGAACCCGAACCGAGCTGTGTAAGGCTTGATTCCCATCTTCGGGATACATGGGCAACTTCATTCTAAAGCTCGGCCGTAAACACATCCAAATCAACTGTGTCCATGTGGTTGATCAAGGCATCTTTGTCCACTCATTATCTGAAAGGTTGGTTGTGATCCTTAACGTGAGAGAAGAGCTGATTACAGTGCTAAGCAGTGCTATTTAGTCTAGGGGCAATTTTTCATTTCTGGATTCGGGGTTGTACATCTTTCAGATAGATTCCAGGTGTGTCAAGTTGTGATCCTTATCGAAAATGGTTTTGAAAAGTTTTAATAAAAGTTTATTTTGTTCAAATTAATCCTTTTTACAACTTAGACTATTTTTGGACCAAAAGAAAAATTTTCAGTGCCCACAACTCCAATTTCATTGATTTCAATACGAAGTTCTCTGACTCTCGATACACATCAAAGTTTCTTTTTATTACATGTAGACACACCATTTTTGACCGTCCCAAAGACATGGACATCATCGTTTGAGTGCTCGATGATTGTGCATGTTTGCGCTTGTTTGGAATCCCCGAGGTTTTCGACTGCGTGCCTTGCCTCTAAGTCTCTGAACTCTCTTGGTTTTGTGCTTGCTTTAAGCCAACTCTTGGTCCCTTTGTTTTGCTTGGAGGGAGAAACAGTGGTGTAGACCACTTTTATCCCCTGTAGACCACTTTTCTTCCCTACCAGCCACTTTTGGTGGTTGGTCAACTAGGGTTGGTGGTCGGTCAACCACTTCAAGTGGTCAGTAGCATGCCACCACCTTCTTCTCTCTTGGGAGACTCTCTTTTTTTCCCTATCGACCAGGTGTTTCCCTGTCGACCACCTAAGGTGGTCGGTCGACTAGGTGGGGTGGTCGACAGCCATTTTTCACTTTCTGCAGATATTTTTGGTGCCAGCTATTAGGCACAGAACGCATCCTCCCTACATTTGAGCAAGCTTTAGCTTGCATTTCTATATAAGGGGAGGTGTCTCCCCCTTGAGAAGGGTTCAGAATTTTGAAGAGCAAAAACTCTCCATCTCTCTCTAGAATTCTCCCTCTCTCTCCATATTTGTGCCTTAAAGTGTTATTTCTTCATACTTTTGCACACAAACACCTATTTAAACAGCTTCATCTTGTTGCTGAGGTACTTGGGAGCTTCATTTAAGTGGTTTTGACCTGATTTTGCCTCAAGTTGTGCTTCAAGGGTGAATAATAGCCTCTTTAAAGCTTTATTTTCATTGCTTATTTAGCCACCTTTGCATGCTATTTTAGGCTTTGTTTTCAACTATAAAAATCTTTGTTTTAAAGTGTTTAAAAAGGTTGTTTGAGGCTTCGTTTGAGTTAGGAGTAGTTTACCCCCTTTGGTGGCTTGTTTTGCTTTGCTTTTTGCCATCTTTTAAGGCCTTTGGGACCATCTCTTTTTGGCCTTGTTACCACTGAAACTCAAAGGAATTTCAGTGGTGGAAAAGTGGTTTTGAGGTCCCAAATGGGTGGTGGTCGTCCCCCCTCTTCTTCTCTTGTTTGCATGTGTTGATGGCCCATCAAAAAAGCATGAGTTTCTATTTCTTAGTGGCATTGTTTGGGCTCATTTTTGTGACTTTTCAGACCTGCCATAACTCTGTTTTGGGCTGTCTTGGTCACCTCTTGCATGCTTCTTGTACTTGTAGTATAATCCTACTTGTAGCCTTGTGTAGACGCGCCCCGACGGCCTCCGTGCTACAATTCGGACTCAAATTGTCACGGTTCTTAATCTGACCTCACAATGTGCGATGTGAGATTGATAAATCACTAAAGAGTCCAAATCCGGAAAATCGTTTTGGAAAACTGATTTTTGAGAAAAAAGTGCCAAACATGGACTGTTTTATCAGATACAGAGTCGCCATCTAAATATTTTATTTTGTGGAATTTAGAAAACACTGACTTGTTGCCTATGGCCACGCGTCCGTCATCAACAAAATTGCCTTGGCTCGGGAACTTTGGTACGATTGGGAAAGGTCATCTATGAGCACCACCGCTTGCCTGATCAAAGATCGGCCTGTGCTAAGCATGATATCTAGTTTTTTAAAACACATGTGTTCTTATTCCGATTAATTAGCTAGAATTACTATGTGATGCGCACAACACACAAGTATAGACTAGTTCGCCTAATTAGGAACAAAGCATTGCATATCCGTTTGTCTGGAAAATGATTTGAAATTTGCTACTTGTAAGTTGGCTAAAATACGGATTTCAATGAATTGTTCCAATTCAAGCAATTCAACCTTCACCCACAGGCATTCAGGCAGTTATATCATATAAGCAAATAGCCTCATGGCAAGCATGCTATCATGGCAACACTCACACTCATGCAAGATGCTGAAGGGTAAACACTCGCAGTGTACTCCGAGCCAAAATAAAGAATTTAGTTAGTAATCAATGCATGATCCTAATTCATGTTAAGATGGCTAATGCAACACATGCAAAATGTAACTAGAAGTAGGCTCAGCTATTCTAAAATGGCATGTGAGACACAACAATTGATACATGTATTCAACTTGGAATTGAAATACGATGCAGTTTGTATGGTGCGCCGAGCCCGGTGCATGCAATACGAATGAATGATGCAAACATACAAAGCATAAGGATGCTAATTGAAATATGCCCTAAACTAACCATCGTAAGCGGTTAGGTAAAAGGGAGAAAGATGTGGGGTTGGAAGACATTCACACACTTACACACACTTATTACAAAATTTTCCCTCTCAACAGAGGGCCCAAAACAATAATACAAACCAAATGATTAATCAACTATCCTAGATAATTAATTATTACAAACCCTGAATTAATTAACAAATCAATTACAAAAGGAGGCCGCCTCCGTTCCACCTCGGAATGATTGAATGATGCATGCTCGATCACCTCACTCAGAAACCCGTTGCCATGCCACATGTTCCCTCTGTTTGCACTATTTTATACCTCTGAAGACTTCACAAGTCCCTAGGATGCTTCTAAACCACTCGCTGAGCACTGTGGGAGGTCACCGGCCAAGAGATAAGGCCACCGGCCATTGTAAAATGGTTATCGACCATTTGTAAGGCCCTCAGTCAGATTTTGGTAGCCGGCCGGCACTGAAGATGGCTGACTGGCCATCTCTTCCTGCAGAATCCTGTTTTTGCTGCAGCAGAGGATAGACAGTGCATGGCAAGGCATTTGCAAGATAATGTGTGCATAACCACCCTCCCTATCTTTCTATGAACTTAAGGGAGTATAGTCCTCAATCCTCGGGCCATCAATCACGCATTTCAATGCATGATAGCCAAAGAAGCCAAGTGTGCATTTAATGTTAAATGAAATGTACGTAAAAACACATAAAAGACCCCAACCTCTATCATGGTTGATCAAGAGGCAAGGGATGCAAACATGCAAGAAAAACTAATGCAACATGAGCACATTAATGACAATGCCATACAAGGCTAATAGTAACAAGCATGCCAAATGCAATGCGCCCTAAATAAACATGCAAACATACAAGGCATGTGACAACGTTGAAGCATGTAATAACATGTGGGGCAAACATGTAACAGCATGTCAAGCAACTTAACAAGGGATGCATGCCAAATGCAATATCACTTAAACATGCAACAACATATTAATAGGCCAAGTATGTAACAACATGCAACAACATGCAAAGGATGGACTTAAACCAATATGGACAGCTCTCAAATAGGTCCGAATCAGTGGCCAAAGTGCAATGGAAATGAGGACAAATGCACATACAAACATGCATGCCAATTGGCCTAAAAACTAAGGCATAAAAGGCAACTTTCAAGAACACTTAAAAGGAATGAAAAACATGCAAATGTGACAACATTACATGCTCTGAAATAATGCTAGGAGTGATGCCAAATCACATAGACTAATCATAATCATAGCATGCACAAGGCTTAAAGCCTAAGATTAGTGAAGGGACTTGAACCAAAGCTACACAAGACAAGGAGCATATGGCAAGCATAACCTAAAATAGTCCTAAGGCATGCCAAAGTGAGCCTAAAACATGCAATGACCAAAGCCAAAACAAGCTAAAACAAGGGGCGAAAACATGAGACATGCAAGGCTACCAAAGAGGTATTACACTACACCTAAGACAACCAAACATGGCATGATTTAAGCCAATAAAAACAGAGTTATGGCATGTCAAAATGAGCCCAAAAATCCGCTTAGATGGCATCCCAAAGGCCTAATCATGATGGCATACACAATGACACATTCATGAGGCACAACATACCAACTCTTTAAATCATTAAAGGAGTCACAAGTGCAACCATGAGAGCATACTATATGGACTAAAATAATATAAGTGATGCCAAATCACTGAAATGGCCCAAGTAAAGCAAGTCAAAGGATTCAATACTCAAAACCTACAAGCTAGATTACATGGTGGCTATACAAAGCAAGTCATGGACGACCAAAACAACCAAAATTAGAGCTTTAGCATGTTAAAACAAAGCTAGAAGCTTCATGAAGTTGAGCCAAAATCATGCTAAAAAGACATGTTACAACATGGTGCATGTTAAGGCAAATCATGGGTTACAAGACAAGTATACAAAGCATGCATGGTATGTCTAAACCAACTTGAAACAGAGATGTATTACGGCAAAACAAGGCCTAATACACACTGAAATAAAGCCAAAGCAAGCTAAGCATACAAGCCACCAACACAAGCCATTTATGCAAGCATTCAAGACAACAAAGAGAGGGGATGACCCTCTCCTATTTAAGACCTCAAAACCACATCTCCACCACTAAAAATCCTATGGATTTTAGTGGTAGAGAGGTCATGCAAAGCTAAGAACAAGGGCCAAAGGAGATGCCCTAAAACAAGGCCTAACAAGGCCTTGGAGGGGGGAAACAACCCCAAACCTCAAAGTGACCTAAACAAAGTTCTAAAGCAAGTAAAAATAGAACTTTTATCAGTTAAAAGCTAAGCTTAAAACAATAAGCAAGAAGGGCTAAAAGCCTAAGCAAGAAAAGGGGATCTAAAGCAAGAATGCTTACCCTTGAAGAACACCTTGAAGAACACAACACCAACACCTTTCTCTGATCAAAACCACTCCAAGAACCCTAACAACAACTCCTTAGAACCTCAGCAACCAAGGATGGTGTAATGCTACGTGTTTGTGTACAATAATGTGAACAAAACTCACTTTAGGTCACAAATACACACACAAATGATAGAGATAGAGAGATATAGAGATAGAGAGAGATACAACTTTCTAACCCAAATTTCAGAACCCTTGAGGAGGGAGGAGGACCTCTCCTCTTATAGAAATCCAATTTCTAAAGCTTCCAAGAGAAGCTAAACAAGGGGCCAATCCATCCATACACGTTTATGAAGGGGGTAATTGTGCATACCAGCTAATCCAGCTGGCATAAAATATCTGCATAAAGCAGATGAACAGGGTTCGGCCAGCAAAAATGGCCGATCAACCAACACAAGGGCTGGCCGACCAAATAAAGTGCCGATCGGCCAATACATTTGGTTGGTGGAAAGAAATCATGGCCGGTGGGTTGAGGCGATGGCAAACAAGCCACCCTCTTTCCTCAGAAGCCAAAAACACAAGTGTTTGGTCCACAACCAAGCACAAAACAAACAAGTTGAGAGATCTTGAGGCAAGACGCGCAACTGAGGCCTCCGGGAACTCAAAACGAACACAAACATGAATGATCATCGAGTGTTCAAACGACGACGTCCAAGTCTTGAGGACGGTCAAAAATGGGGTGTCTACACCTTGCAAAGTAGAATGTCTTTGTGCTTTGAATTGGCTCCATTTCAGCCTGTTTTTAGCCATTATTTTCCATGTCATAACACTGTTTTGGGTTGGTTTGGTTGCCTTTGGCATGCTCCTTGCACTTGTAGTGCAATTTTCTTCACTAGCCTGGCGTATTTGGTGTTTTAGCCTATTGGTCTAGCATTTGTATGCTCTACTCCAACACATTTTTGGCTAAGTTTTAGCATGCTTTAGGTCTGATTTGAGTGGTCTTGGTCATGCATAATTGGCTTCGCATAGCTATAGTGTATTCGGCTTTGCTAGCCTTGCACTTTGAGACCTCTAGCATGTCATATTTGAGCTTTTTGCATGGCATAGCATCATTTGGCATGTTATTTCAGACCATATACTTCTATCATACTCTCATGTTTATCACTCTTTAATTGTGTTTGAGAGTTGAGCCTTATGCGTCGTTTATGAGCCAATGCATGAACATCATTTTCTTGCTTTTCATGCTATCTTCTCGGTTCATTTTAGCCACTGTTTTGGCCTGTAATAGCTCTGTCTTGGGCTGGTTTGGTTGTTTGTGCTTGATATTACATGCCTCTTGTGTGATGCTTTTCACTAGCCTCAGTGTTTTTGGCCTTTAACATGTCTTGCATGCATGTCTTGCATGATTTAGCATCTTTAGAATGTCATTTCAGTGCTAAAATATATGCCATTGCATCCCACTAATTCACATTTTCAAAACTAGAGGACTCTCACTTTTGGACTTAACCGATTAAAGGACTAATTGGTAATCTGAAATGTGTAAACAAAATGAATCAAGTAAAACATGGCCAAGATATGCATAATGTTTGTATTGTATGTGTTTGGATCGGACGTTAATCCAAACATGAGAAATGAGAGATGTTTCATACTTGAAGTGATGAAACGTGCCTCATTTCTTGATCGTCGTCCCCCTTGATGGTGCATGATAGGGTGGAGGCCTTTCGAGTCTTATGTGTGCATTCATTGAGTTTTTCACAAGCTTGATCCTTTGGCCACCATGCATTGAAAATGCTTGGTTATTGGCTCGAGAGTCAAGTGCCATACTCCTTTGAGCTTGAGATATGATAAGGATTGTGGAAATACATACATTTCCTTGCAAATATACTGTCTTGCCTCTGTTTGTGCTCTGTTACAGCAACATGAGGCATTTCAGCCCTCAAGGTGTTCTTGAGATTAGAAAGAAGCAATATAGAAATCGGTGTAATTTTCAAAGGTTCAAAAGAGTGCAAACAGAGGCCTCTTAAGGCAAGGCGGTGGATTTCCGGGAGGATGCAACAGAGCATGCATATCTCTCTTGCCCGCGAGGCCATTTGTCGCTTTTGTTAGCTAGTTGTAGTTGATTACCTGTGTTGTAAATAATTTAGCTTAATGCTTTGTAATATTCTAATTAGCTTAGATTGGCTAGTTATTCAATTTGGTTTGTAATAATTATTTAGCTAGAATAGTTAGTTAATTAGTTGGTTTGTAATAGTTAGCTTAATTGGCGTAACTAGTTAGCTTTCATTTCATTCGGACCCTCCGTCGAGAGGGCACAATTTTGTAATAAGGGTGCGTGTGTGTGTGAATGTTTTCCAACCCCATTTCTTTCTCCCTTTTACTTATTAGCTTTTGATGGTTAGTTTAGGGCATGTTTCAATTAACATCCCTATGCTTGCATGTGTGCATGATTCATTTATCTTGCATGCACCGGGCTCGACGCATCATTCAAACCGCATTGCATTTCAATACACTTCTTTGAATACATGTATCAAATGTCGCATTCATATGCCATCTTAGATAGCCGTGCCTACTTAGTTGCATTTTGCATGTGTTGCATTAGGCATTGTGGACATAGTTAGGATCATGCGTTGATTACTAACTAGCTTCTGTTTTGGCTTGGAGTATACTGTGAGTGTTTATGCTTTAGCATCCTTGCATGTGTGTAAGTGTTTCCATAGGCACGAGTCAGGGTTTCCTAAATTTAACAAAATAAAATTTAGGTGGCGACTCTGAAATCTGGCAAAGCAGTCCATGTTTGGCGCTTTTTGATTAAAATTGATTTTCCAAAACAATTTGCCGGATTTGGACTCTTTGGTGATTTATCAGTCTTACAATGCACTTTGTGAGATTAGATTCAGAACCGTGATAGGAGTCCGAACTGCAGTAGCTAGAACCCAATTCACGCCCTCTCCAAAAGGAGGGCGTGAAGAGCAAGTTCGGGCGGTCTACATATATTCAAAAGGAAAAATTGAAAGTACAGATCAAAGGAATAAACTAGGGGCATAGATAAATTAGGTGTTCCTACATCCCCTCCCAGAGCTTGTGGAAACTTCATATGCTAAAGTAGGCCCAATCTGCGCTTCCTCTTCAAGCCAAGCTAGGCATTTACCAGAAAGGGTACAATTGAAATTGAGAGCAGGAGCCAGAAGTTCTCTTGTCCTCTATGCAGTGGGATATCGAGAAAGTTGTGAACCTCGGATTGGAAATGAAGCTGGGTACTCTATCGCCTCTTCTGGGCAAGTCTGGTCATGTCTTAATTGACGCCTAAACCAGAATGGAAAGTAGAATACGCAGTGTGTCAAGCCAACCAGCTGAATGCTGGGTTTCTGAGCCATGCTGTAGCTCATCTTAGGTAGATCAAACCAGGGGCAACGCCAAGCAATGTCAGCAGTGGACCTGTTGCATATCTAATGGCACCACCATCCCTCATTGGGGAAATCAACTAGCCGTTGGCGAAAGAAATAGCCTTGCGCTGAATACGCAAGGCAAGAGTCCACTACCTTCCTGTCCATAAGCAATATCTGGGAAGGGATGAAAGAAAAGAGAGATTAAAGAATAAAGAGGTGTATGTGGAGAGAAAAGGTGAGAACAAGTTTTGTTAGAAAAACAGAGCATGAGTGCCGAGTGATGTGAGAGAGGGTGGGAGAGATTGCCTGTAAAACTAGTGGACTTCCCGCGAATTTGTTTGTCTCTCACCAATGGAAGGCGTCCAAGCGCATCAAAGTCTCAACTAATGTTAAGCCAATGCAGCTTTTGCCCTCTCTCAAGCCTTGGGCCACTTTGATTAGTCGAACACTAGACCCTCTAAAACCAGGGGTGAGTAGGAAATGAACCAACATACACAAGCAAAGGGCATGCTGCCTAAAACTTTGCCAAAGACGGTCGTTGCGGTCACCGGCGTCAGAAAATCGATGAATCAACTTGGGGATGTCCAGCTCTCCGTTATGAACCAATACTCAAGCCTCATGTAAAGTAAGTCCACACATCCTCCCTAAAGCTGGGATGTGACCAAAACGAGATTGAGGCGGGATTTCCTCATCATGCCGGGATTCCATGAAAATTTGGAATTCTTCAATTGTTGGGCATAGTTCTTACCCCCAAAGCTAAAAACATGTGTAACCGGGTTCTAACACGTAGCCGCAGCATGTAGGAACGGAAAACACAGTGGGGTACGACTCAGCGGGAATAGTGCATTTATCCCAAAACCCTAGAAATTCACTTTCTCCGAGCCATCTAAACTTGCAATTCAATTTGGGAGTGTTTCGATGAAGAATGGTTCCATCTGTGGCAAAAAAAAAGATGGAATGAAGAAACTACGAAGTCCAAACTTTTGTGGAAAATAAGACACTGAGTGGAAGACAAGTGGCAGCAATCTGGGGGCCCCTTGCACTGATGGCCAATCGGCCACCTTTTGTAGCCGACCGGCCACCATTGGTGGCCAACAGCCTTTATTCCTGGCCGATGGCCTCTTGGTTTGTCCTCTGGTCAATTTGTTTATCGAGAGTGCTGAGAACCTATGTTTTGTTCTGCTCTTGGTGCATTCTGCTGCTTTGTTTTCGTAGTCTTGTTGAGTCGCTTTTAAGTTGTTTCAAATTTTTTATCGAATTGTGTTTGTTTTAGTTCTGTTTACTGAGTTATTGTTTTGATTATCGAGTTGTTATTATTGGTTGTTCATCGAGTTGTTTTCTTTGTTTGTTATGTGTTGGTCGGTTCATTACCTGATTAAGAAAATGCCAATACAATGTGCAATGTTCAATTTCCATCAATCCTGTTTTTATGCAATGTGGTCCTCGTGCGGTGGTCAGAATGGAAAATGCAACACTTTCTTATCAAAAAGTTGTTTTCATTTCGATCATGGTTACTTTTTACAAAAGAGTACGAGTTGTAAAAGAAAAAAAACATGTCTAAAGCTGTACAAAGTGGTAACACGACTAGCAAAAAAAGAAACTAAGCAAAAACATATGAATCAGTGCCAGCTATCTTAGTCTCGAGAGGCCCTCTTCGTCCTCTTTTTGGGCATGAACTAAGAGCTGTCTCTGTCGGCACCGCTGTCTGTACCTCCCTCTGAACCAGAATCTGAACCAGAGTCATCACCGCTCTCTGCCTCAGAGCCTAGCTCAGCATCATCTCCACTAGTAAAACCCGAGCTGGCATCATCATCTCCGCTCTCAGATGACTCGGTGTGCTGACCAACAACCTCCTCAGTCTCGCTGGTCTCATCATCGTCATCACTTATGATAGGCTCTGAAGGGATCCTCTAATCTCGATCGCGACGTCTCCCTCGGCAGCGTGCCGAAGTCTCTCTCTCTCTCTCCTTGCTACTGGAGGGGCCGTTGATGTTCCTGCTACTGCTGTCACCGTTGTTCATGGTAAATGTGGGACCTGAAAAGGCAGTTGGTATATGTCAGCCACATTATGTGTATCAGATACAAGTATGGTGTACAAAATGGATACATGCAAAAGTCAGGTACAGAGTATGAGTACAATATGAAATGCAGTGTTTCAAATGCAGTGTATCAGTACAGTGTGGGGATATTTTCAGTGGAAATGTTAGTTTCAGTGTATCGGTGGAAATATGATGACCGAAATGCAAGAAAACTGAAGAAATGACCTGAATGCGATGGAAGCCAAGCTGTGCCTCCCTCCTCAAGATCATACCCTCGAATGAGACCAACATCTCGAGCAATCCCTCGACGTACCCTGCGGGTACCTGCAAATGTAATTTGGAATGATCAATATCGAGAAGGAATGCATATTTGAGTATCAGAGCAAGAATGAAAAAAGTGAGAACTATAGTAGTGCATATCGGAGATGAATTAGGCGCTTTGACATATCTGTGACCAGCCACCGGAGTCTCAATCATAATCCTGTAAGCCTCTCTTATGTACCGCCAACCTATCAACTCGGTCAGAAACTCTGGCCAACCAAAGCTCTGCTTAGCGGGGGGCACCCCTCTCGCCCTGTCCCTCGGTGCTCGAGCCCTGCTCATCGAAGGGGAATCTTCTGCTCTTCCTCCATGTGCATGAATACCTGTCAAGGGAGGCATGAGGTGTGTTTGAATATATGTTGCATAGTCCTCCTCTCCAAGAAATTAGTCGACCTCCACGCCTTGTGTAAAGTCGAGCACGTCCTGGGAGGAGAGACTCTCTATAGCCCTCATAGATGGTGGAGGTGGCACGGGAACCGCTTGCGACAACAAACCCAAGGTCTGGCGGAGAAAGCGCTTGCCTAGGAACCAGGCTCGGCCTACTGGTCCCTCAAGCACAAGCCGATAACGGGAAGCACACCAAGCACTAGCAAACTGGTATCTGACACCCTCAAGCATCGTTGCACAGGGTTGCCATGAGATCTACAGATAGTAAATACGCAGATTGTCAGCTGCCATTGGATATGCAATATGAATCAGAGTTGAAGTAAAGTAGCAGTAACCTATAGAGAGTCTCTCCTCCCAGGACGTGCTCGACTTTACACAAGGCGTGGAGGTCGACTAATTTCTTGGAGAGGAGGACTATGCAACATATATTCAAACACACCTCATGCCTCCCTTGACAGGTATTCATGCACATGGAGGAAGAGCAGAAGATTCCCCTTCGATGAGCAGGGCTCGAGCACCGAGGGACAGGGCGAGAGGGGTGCCCCCCGCTAGGCAGAGCTTTGGTTGGCCAGAGTTTCTGACCGAGTTGATAGGTTGGCGGTACATAAGAGAGGCTTACAGGATTATAATTGAGACTTCGGTGGAGGGTCGAAAAATATTCATATACCCATAGATGTGAGAAGCAGAAGGGCGATAGTGAGTGTATAACAGATAAACACAGGAAATGTGGAAATCAGAATATGTGTGCAATGTGCAGAGAATATAGAATATAGAGTAGATGCGGAAAGCAGAGTGTGTAGTACAGCATACAGAAAGTATAAACGCAAAGCAAAGGTCAGACTATGTGTGTGCGATGCACGTGTGTGCAGTGTACAGAAAGTGCAAAGAAGAAAACATGGCAGGAAATGTAAAGCAGAAAATTAAAGCATACCTCCCAGGCTCTCCAGTAGCCACCCGCTCTATTCCCGCTCCTGCAGAATGTCGAGCTCATGTAGCTGTATAAGGTAGCAATGCCAGCGCTGCCCTAGTCGTAATGCCGGACATGAGACAAGTCCACCAAGGCACTCAAGGGATATAGCCCGACAATGTTCGCCCTGTCGGCAAACAAAGTGGTGCCGAAGAGGAACATTAGGAAACCTCGGGCGTACTGCTCGAACTCCTCCAAGGTGTTCGGCTGTGTCCCCTTAAAATGATCTACAAACCAGGAATACCGAACCATCCCTGATTGAAAGAGAGGTGGGCGGCCTCCCACTCGCCCATGTCTGTATCATATGGGATCGGTCGACCTCTTATCTCAATGCCGGTGAGCATAGCAAAGTCGTATGATGTGATCGTCACGTCTCCTGCGGTAGAGACGTAGAAGGAGTTGGTAGTGTCCCACCACCTCTCTACGAGCGTGCCAAGTAGGGCCCAACTCGCTCTGAGACGCAATAGCCCTGTGCAGAATAAGCCAAACCTGGCCTCGTCAACAATCTAACGAACACCAACGGGGAGGTCCATATACCACTCTCTCGTAGATGTGGTCCCATATCCTCAAATAGAGTGAGAGTCCCCCTGTAATCAGAATGAGTAGATGAAATGCAATGTAAGAAATACAATGCAAGAATGTGTTTGAGATAAGCAAATGAAAGATAGTGCAAGGGTGTGATTTAAGCAAGAAATGCAAGGTACATTGCGGAAAATGTAAGAAGACAATGTATAACTTAGTGGCGCTGTCGAATAAATGAGACTCTGGCTCTCGCAACAAGAGATCTACTGGCACGCCTTGCGCAAATCCTCTGAAATGATGAATGATATTGGGCTGTAGTACGTGTACCTTAGGGTGGTATGTCTCTGGGTCGAAGAGACGAACCCTAGTTGGTAATGGAACATGCTCGGGATCTCCCTCCATCCTTGGAGAACCTCCGTCATGGGGAATGTCGTCTGCCATCTGGAAATGAGGTGAGAAAGTGGGCGAAAATGAGCAAAATGGGTGGAGAATGCCAAAAGTCAACAAAGGTCAACCCTCGTAGAGAGAAAATGGGAGAAAAAGTCAAAGCCCGGGAAAAGGCACAAAACCCAAGGGTAACTTAAGGGGAACAAGCCTCAAGTGGTGGAAATAGAAAAAAGCACCGAAAACAAATTCCAATCGCTTCAAACCGGAGGAACTCAAGAGGTTTTAAAGAATCAACTTCGTGTGGGGCATTGGAAAACGCGTGTAAGGCATGGATCTAGAGAGAAGAATGGTCCAAAATTAAAGAGGGGTCAATTTCGGCTAGGGTGGTGTAAGGAAATGATGTTTGGGTGCCTGTACTTAAAGACCCGAATATGGAAAGACCAAAATGGCGTAAATTGCCATCGGTGGCCGACTGGCCACCATTATATGTGGCCAACAACACCCAGGTGTGGCCGACAGGTGGCCGACAAGCTTCCATTGTTCTCCCTGTGTTTTTTCCTGCTATTTTTTGTTCTCAGTTCTCGATAAAGTACAAGAAAGGTTCACTTGTAAGGTCAAATTGTCCCCGCAGAAGCTCCAAACCGTATCTTCGGCGCATGACTCATCACTAGTCAACATGAACGAGGTGTATCCTTTTGAAACATATTGCAACTCTTCTGGGAGGTAAATAGGAAGTTGCGACTGAGTCGATTTTATCAAGCACGCTTTTGTCGCTGCATAGAATGTGTGTCTCTTTGTCGTTGCATTGAACATGCCTTTCGCATGATATCTTGTATAAAATGTGCACTCCTCACATTTTCATAGACCATGCCTTTATTTCCCATTCTCGTAGAGCATGCATTTGGTGTTTTGCATAGAACATGCTGTTAATCTTGCATTGAACATGCATTTTCTACTATTAATTGTGCATAGAACATAATATTCGCATTGAGTATGCATTTCGATGTTGCATAGAACATGCTCCGGTTCTCGTTGCATAAAATATGCTTCGGTTTTGTTTCTCTCATGTTTTGCATAAAACATGTCGCTAACATTGTGTCATGATTATTTGTATTGCATAGAACATGCACTTTTACTATATTATGCTCGTTGAGTTTCTTTCTTACGCAGGCACAATATTGTATGTACAGTTCATTTAGAGGAGTTCTATATGAAATCATTCCTGTCCCTCGAATTACTTCCTTTGGTTAGAAACATTTGGGTATGCCCGGTGTGTACACCACTCTCTTTCTTGTCTCACGTGTGAGGTGTTAGGACGCTTCGATTTAGAGACATGCGTCCCGGTGTTCTCATTACCTCTTCTTTCTCTTGCGTGCGGCGCGTTAGGACACTTCGGTTTAGAGACATCTGGGTGCGTCCCAGTGTTCTCGTTACCTCTTCCTCCTCTTGTGTCCGACGCGTTAGGACGCTTTGGTTTAGAGACATCTCAGTGCGTCTCGGTGTTCTCGTTACCTCTTTCGCCTCTCGTGTGTGACGTGCTAGGATGCCTTCGGTTAGAGACACTCGGGTGTGTCCCGGTGTTCACACCAACTCTTTTATCCTTCCGCGTGCAACGCGTTAGGATCTTGTTTCACACTTCGGGTGTGCCCGACGGTTGTGTTGTTCTTTGCCTTTTATGCATAATGCGTAGTTAAGCTTGCATAATTTTCTTACATCCTTCCTGTATGAAATGTGGTTTGGTACATGCTTGCTTACTTCTGTTTATGTTTGAGTTTGATGTACCATGTCTCGGTTTGAATGTGGTTTTTCTTTGCATAACATTTGCATCAAGATGTTTCATTGCAGCCTCATTACATGATCATAAGTTATATTCTCGCATCGTGCATATCGCTTGAATCATGCCCCAGAACTACGCTGGTTTGATTCCTTGCAAAGGGATGCGTAAGCAGTCTACAGGCGCAACCATCTTTGTCTTGCTTGTCTGTTTGTCCAAGTCTTCGGCCTCGTCAAAAATGGGTCGTCTCTAGGCTTTGACATTCACCCACGTCATTTCATGACTTCAGAGGTTTGTTAAAGAGTGGCAACTGTAGACACCCCAGTTTTTACTGTCCTCAAGATTTGGACGTCATCATTTGTGCACTCAGTGATTGTTCTTGTTTGTGTTTGTTTTGAGGGCCTGAAGTCCTCGACGGAACGCCTTGTCTTTGAACCTCTAAACCTTGTTGTTTTGTGCATGTTTTTGGACCAAGAGCTTGTTGCCTCTTGTCGGGAGAAGAGGGTGAGTTGTCCGATAGCCCTGGGACCCGTCGGCCATGGCTTTCTCTGTCGGCCACCAGTGGTAGCTGATGGCCATTGGTCTCCTTTTTCAGATATTTGTTTGCCAACTGTGCCAACTATTGTTCACTGAACTGCATCTTCATACACGTGTATGGTAGGATGTATACAAGCTCAAACCTTGATTTTCTACATATAGGAGGTGTCCTCCCTCATTTTGGGAGGTTAGACATTTTAGACCAAATCTCTCTCTCTCTCTCTCTCTCTCTCTCTCTCTCTCTCTCTCTCTCTCCTTATTTTGTGCCTTAAAGTCTAGTTTCTCTATAATTTTGCATATCAACCCTTGATCAAACTTGACCACCTTGGAGTTGAGGTCTCTTGAGGCCCTCTTTGAGCTCTAGAATAGGATTTTGGCTTGATTTAGCTTGTTTTGTTGCTCTAAATTGCATATTGTCTTCAAGAGGTATAACACTTGTATTTCAAGCTTGTTTTAAATACTTGTTTTTCCATCTTTTTACACATTTTTTGAGCTGGTTTTGGACTCCAAAAAACTCTATTTTTATGGCTTAAAAATGGTGGTTTGAGGCTATTTTGTGTTATGGGGTAGTCCACCCTTCATGTTGCTTAATTATTTAGCGTTTTGTGCCATCTCTCATCACCTTCAAATCAAACTTTTTGGGCCTTTAAACCACTGCAACTCAGAGGTTTTTCAGTGACAAAAACCTTCTTTTGAGGTCCAAAATTGGAGGGGTTGGCCTCCCCTCCTTGTTGTCTTGCTTGCATGCCTAGTTGCCTTACATGTTAGCATGTTTTTACAGCCTAACCTAGCTTTGATCTAGCATGTTTTCGCTACTGTTTTGACTTGTTGTAGCTCTATTTTGGTTTGGTCAAGTTCTTTGAGCCCTGTAAGGCATGGTTGTAGTGTTAAGTCCTTAATTAGCTTGGTGTTTTAATGCTTTAATCATCATTCTTTTGAGTTGATAGCATGTTTTAAAGTTATTTTTCACTCATTTTCAACACTGAAATCTCTGCAATCTTCCTCTATTCTTCACTTTTTCATTTGCTTTGAACGTTGTTTTAAACCGCTTGCTTGCTTATGTGTGAAATTGAGACATACATGCTTAATGGTTTAATCCCCTCGGGGGCTCATTATCAATGGCATGAGGTCTCTTTCATGCCCAAGGCACTTGGGGTTTAAGCCCACTTTCCATTAGAAGACACTCACTTTTGGACTAATCAACTGAAGAATGGATTGGTAATCTAAAATGAATAAACAAAAATGAACAAGTAAAAGAGGCAAGGTAAACATCTTTTTATGTTGCATTGGATGTGTTCGGATCGGACATTAATTCGAACACAAGGAAAATGGGACATTTCATACTCGAAGTGATGGAATGTGCCACTTTCCTTGGTCACCGTCACCCTTGATCATTCATGATAGGGTGATGGTTGTTTTAGTCTTGTTTGTGCATTCATTAAGCTTGTGCAAGCTTGGTTTCTTAGCCATCATGCATGGAAAATGCTTGGTTGATGGTTTGAGGGCCAAGAGCTACACTCCCTTAAGCTTGTGTGATGATAAGGAGGGTAGCAATAGATACATTCCTTGAGAATACACTACTTTGCCTCTATTTGCTCTTTGTTGCAGTGAAAAGGAAATTCAAGGAAGGGGTAGCCGACCGGCCGCCAGCAGTGGACGACAGCCACTAGAAGCAGCCGACCGACCACCATTGGTAACCGACCGGGCATCAATGAAGAAAGTTGCTCAGTGTGTTCCTGAGGTGGAGCAAAAGTGTTCTGGAAGTTGGTGCAATTTTCAGTGATCAAACATGTGCAAACAGAGGCTGCAACAGCAAGGCGGTGGCATTTTTGGGTGGAGAAGTCGAGCATGCATGCATCCCTTGCCCCTCGAGGCCATTTACTTGTTTTTCTTAATTAGTTAGTTGTAGCTAATTCATTCATACAAGTGTTGTAATTATTTAGTTAATTAATTCATCTTGTAATTAATTAGCTCAAAATAAGTTGGTTAAGTAGTTTCGTTTTGTAATAGTTAGCTTAATTAGTGTAGCTAGTTAGCTTAGTCATTCAGACCCTCCTTCGCAAGGGCGTAATGTTATAATAAGTGTACGTACGTGTGTGTATGTTTTCCAATCTCACATCTTTCTCCCTTTTATTTAATAATTTTTGATGGTTAGATTAGGGACATTTTCAATTAGCATAGTTGATGCTTGCATGTTTGCATCCGTTCATTTGTCTTGCATGTACCGAGGCTCGACGCATCATTCAAACTGCATTGCACTTTTGATACTTCTTTGAATACGTGTTTAATCGCATGTTGTTCAAATTGATTCGTATGCCATATTAATAGTCGAGCCCATTAATCACATTATCACATGCGTTGCATTAGACATCTTGTATAGCTAGGATCATGCATCTTTCTACCTAGTTTTTGTTTTGGTTTGGAGTACTCGGCAAGTCTTTATGCTTTAGCATACTTGCATGATTGTGATTGCCACGTTGCCATGTTTTGCACGTTTTCCACGAGGCTATGTGCTTAAATGCTAAATTGCATGAATGCTTGTGGATGAAGGCATGTTGTTTGAATTGGAACGATTCAACAAATGTTTGTTTTAAGCCCACTTTGTTGAGTAGCAAATCATGTTTTAAGCCCACTATGTTTGGTAGCAAATCCGCATCTTTAAGCCCACTTGAGGGTGGCAAATTCAAACCATTTTCACAAACAAACATGAGTTGAATTGTTCCAAGTCTTGCAAACTAGTCTATACTTGCTTGTGTGCGTCACATAGTAAAGCTAGTCTAATACCTAGAATAACAACACATAATGTTTATAAAACATCATATCATGATTAGCAGAGGCCGATCTTTGATCAGGCAAGCGGGAGTGCCCATTTCAGGATATTCCCCTCTCGTACCTAAGTTCCCGAGCCGAGGCAACTTTGGTGATGACGGACATGTGGCCTTTGGCACGAGTCAGGGTTTCCTAGATTTTTCCAAAAATAAAATATTTAGGTGGCGACTCTGTAATCAGGCAAAGTAGTCCAGTTTCAGCTTTATTTGATTTAAAATTGATTTTCCAAATTTTTTTTCCAGATTTGGGCTCTTTGGTGATTATTAGTTTCACATTGCACTTTCTGAGAGTAGATTTAGAAGTGTGGGAGTCCGAACTGTGAGGCCTTTCTTTTCAAACCCTTTCCGAAAGGTGGGGTGCGAGAAAAAGGCGAGTCCACAACCATCAATAGCGTGGTCATGGCACGAATCGTTGCTACTGCCTTCGTCATGAGGTCCAGAATCTCATCGACATCCAGACGATAGCTCCACCTCAAGACCCCAATGACCAAGTACCTCATCCACATCTTAACCTCATCCATATACTACTTCCTACGTACGGCCCCAGCGTATACATCACCCCAACTCATTTACCCAAGCCTGAGGTGTTCGTTTTAGAAAGCATGGACTTGTGCATGATGGATGCACTCGAACCCCAATCATCTCAAACCCATGAACCCACTACTTCTGAACTGATGAGCATGATTGAAGATCTTTAGAGAATAGTGGAAGATTTTTCCTTTGAGGTTTTTGCTCCGACATCGACCACATCACATACCAAGAATTTCATGTCAAACGGCTCTCCAATCTTAGGATGGGCTGCATTGGAAGAAGGCCGATCCTTTGGCAAAGTGGAGGCAAATGGCGAGAACAAAGTAGGGGTAGGCATTGGTCCCTATGAACATCTTCAGTGGGTTGTTGAGGCTTTGAAAGCTGAAGGATTGAACAAACAGCAAGTGCTCGCAGTTGTTGCAAAGACTGTGGATGACACTTTTGCCACTTAGGATAAGAACATTTTGAATCAAGGGGCAAGCCGAGAAAAGGGATGTCGTACCAGAAACGCCACTTTCAGCTCCAGTCCTACACTCAGAAGAGATCATCAAACCTAGTCAGCACCTGCTAACCCCTTTGCCGGTACGTCCAACACAACTTCATAAACCTCAAGCGATTAGGCTTGAGGCCAGAAGGTCTTCACCCCGCTTTACCTGACCTTGTCCAAAGCTCTTTGAATACTTGTAGGACAAGGCCATCTCAAACCCCGCGACCTTGACCTCTCCTGGATCCCCTTCCAGTTAGGTATAATGCTGCCAAGTACTGTGCTTTCCACCAACAAAAAGGTCATAACACTAATGGTTATTTTCGTCTTCGCCATGAAGTCTAAGATCTGATTGACAACGAGGTCATCGTCGCACCAGGTCCTATAAAGTCTATCAGCATCGGATCAATGAACTAGGGGGATAATGTGACTATGTGATCGGGAGATGAACCACCTGCCGATGGCGCTCATTTTTACTCCAGATGTCGTAGATGGAACGCACTATTTTCAACAACTTGAAAATGCTGTTTATTGTACTTTCTGACTTGGGGTTTTGAGTCAGTTCTATTATGTTGTATAGAGTTTGTCTTGTTGTATCGAGTCACTCATGTTGTGTTAGAGTCGGGTGATTTTGCAGGTGTTACCTCGGACATCACTATCTTGTTTTGTATTTGTCTTTTACACTCTTTCTTTTATATCTGCTCCTGCCACTACGCCAGTTGCACCAGAAGATCTGAATGAAACTACAGTGATATTCACCTACTTTTATGTGCCTTGGAATCATTGCATTGACTAAAGTTTTCCGAAACTTTTCTAACACTATCATGAAAACAAAGATGAAGGAATTCCTAGTGGTTTTCAAAAATTTGATCAACTGAGAGAAAGAGAGGCATGCTGAGCCCTTAGTGAATGAGATCATGTTTGTTAATGTCAGTACTGAAAAGGATCCTGGCTTGATCCAGATTGGTTCTACATTGTCTTCAGGAGAGTGCGAGGGACTAGTCGCTTTCTTAAAAGATTTCAAAAAATGTTTTGCGTGGTCCTACAAAGACATGCGTGGAATTGATTTTGAGATTAGGCGGCATAGGATCGCTCTCAGCCTCAAGACTCGACCCCTTTGCTTTCAAACCTTGAACCTTGACTTAGAATGTTCAACGATAAATCACAATATAAGGCTTGTATAGCCGGATCAGAAGAAACTCTTGAACTAGGAGCAAGAAGGTAAGATTAAGAAGGTTAGATGTCATCAAAGGAAGCTTGCAAAGTTAGATCAGAAGTAACCCTTGAACTAGGGGCAAAAAAGGTCAGATGTACTCGAAGATTCAAAGATGGGTCATTTCACCAACCAAATGAAGACCAGCAAGAAAGCCAAATCCCAGAATATGAGAGAGGGTAAATTATTGTTGAAAGACAATCGAGTTACTATCCGTAACACTAGGGGAAAATTCAGACCCGATTGGATGGACTCCTACATCATCAGCGAACAACAACCATGCTCCTGGACTCAGATGGTTTCAAGATCTCAAAACCGATTGACATGAACAAGTTAAACTTTTTATCCTGGAGAGGCTCGCTGGGCCGAAAACCCGGAATGGTGACCCAAGCAAAAATTAGAGTAGAGAAAAGAAAAAATGGAAACAAAAGAAAAAAGGAAAAGAAGAATAGAAAAAGAAAAGAAAAACAGATCTCGTAAGGTTGAAAACCTGGAAGGGCGGCCTTGGCAAAAGTTAGAGCGCTAAAGCAGAGTGTCAACACCCGAGTGAACCTCAAACCCGAAACTACGTATGGCCTGCGTGATATCCCTGTTCCGTAATATGTTAATTGGTCCTTAACATGAGTATGATTATGTGTTTAATATGATTTTGTGTGCCATTATGTGAAAATATGTGATTTTGAATTTCTAACTGTTCACCGTAAGAATATCTGTTTGATCACCTGCTTTAGAAATCAAATTGAAGGCCCTATCGGCCACCGAAACCGAAATTGGTCGCGCCATTGTGATTGGCATAATTTTTAGAGCCTACGGTGAAATTTAATTGAAAAATTAATTCGGACCAAATTAAATTGATTAAAATAATGAATTAAGTGGCCAAATGTTTTATATTGAAATAATTGTGACTAGTGGGACTTTAAGAGAGGCACTACACCCTCAACTCTTCTCCTTTGTTACATTTTGGGCTGAGTTCAGCTATAAGAAGAGAGAGAGAGGGGTCGGCTAGAGAGAGAGGGAGAAGCAATTGGAGATTTGAGTGAGGAACTTGAGTAACTTGGAGATTCAACTAAAAATTGTGAAGAATTGAACCTCTAGGTAAGCACTTGACCCTGAATTCATAAGTTTGAAATTGTGATCTTGTAAGTTCAAGGGTTGTTTGTGATCAAGAGCATGTATTGTGTTGGTTTTGTTGAATTAGAAGACTATATATGCATGCATGTGTATAATTGTCTTGAATTTGCATATTTGAGCTTGAATTACATGACTCATGTTGAATTTTGGTTGAAAGCCATGTATTTCACCATCTTTTCATCATATGGGATGAGAATTAGGGTTATATGTCACATGCATGTACAATCCATGGGAGTAGAAGCTTTGAATGCATGAAGTTGGTATGTTAATAATGAATTTGGTGGAAAATGAGCCATGCATGGGTTTGATTTATGAAATTGAGCTTCAAAATGTTGTAATTTAGAGTTTGTACCATGTTAGTACACATATATATGAAGTTTGAGTCAAAATCATGCATTTGGAGCCTTTGAGTTCGAAGCTGAAGCTCAAGAACATGTTCTGGATTTTCCAGAAATTTGGTGTCCGCTTGAGCGGAGAAACTGCCGCTCAAGCGTGAATTTCGTGCTCCCAGCATCTTTTTCCCGGCATGGCGTCTGCTCGAGCGGGGAGCTATGTAGACTGAAATTCAACTCGAGCGCCAGACTTCACATTCGAGCGTAATTTTGATGCATCCAGCACTTTTGCAGACCTCATGGGTCCGCTCGAGCGGGGACCCTATTTTCTGAAATTTTGTTTATGCATTCTACGGTTCGTTTTCTGTCCTCTTTCACTTCTAAGTACTCTTAGGCATGCATTGAGCAGTGTAACTGAGTTAAAGAGATAAGAATGAAGCCTAAAGAGGAATATGTGAATTTAGAACGGATAAAATTGTTTATGACCCTTTTGTGTTCATGGAATGTGTAGGGTCGAGCTCCAGGGCAAACCAACCAACCGATCACTGTGAGTAATATCGATATTTGAAGCTTGTCATTTGTCCAATTGCTTATTTCCTTATAAGCCTTATGAGTTTGCCAGTTCGAATTATGGAGAAATTTTTGATATGAAAAAAAAGGGGCCGGTGGCCGATTTGACAAGAATGAATGGGCCAGAGGCCGTTTTGACATGAATGAATGGGCCGGAGGCCGTTTTGACATGAATGGATGGGCCAGAGGCCGTTTTGACAAGAATGAATGGGTTAGAGGCCGTTTTAACACGAATGAATGAATGGGCAAAGGCCAGTTTCTTATCTGAATGGGCCAAAGGCCGTTCTGACGCAAATGAAAGTTTGAATGGGCCAAAGGCCAGTTTGTTTGAAACTGTAGTCACTCGACCTAAATTGTGTATATATGCTAAATAGAAATACGAATTGCGTCAAAGGCCGTTTGAAGCATGTTGTTCTACATATCGCTTGTATAACTTCTGTATTTGATATTATTCACTGGGCTATCGCTCACGCTCATTCATGTGTTTGTAGGTGAGCCAAGAGAGGTCCAGACCCAGCCTCAGTGAAGTCTGTGTGGAACAATCGAGTTTTGGATAGTCAGCCCTTGTGTCTCACGCACGAGACTCGTCTTCGCCTTTTTGTCATATTATCTTATTTTTGTCTTGTTGGCGAGGACTTTGAATATGTCTGTATATAGTTTTCATGGATTGACTTAGTTTCGGATGATCCTATCTGTACAGAATTTTATGGTACTGTATTTTTGTTGTGAGTTATTAATGTACATATGTATGAGTTCTTTTGATGTGCCATGTAAACACAGCTCTATGGACAAAGTTTTAAATTGCTTCCGTTTGGCCCCTGTTAACTCTGTTAAAGTACGTTTGGTTTGGTTTGAGGCCGTAGGAAATCTTATGATTACTGGCCGGTTATGTCCTTCACCCACGGGGGCGGGTTTGGGTCTTGATAGAGTGGTATCAGAGCACGAGTTAATAACTCACACACTTGTCCAAAAAGAGCAATAAGCGTCTAGAAAAGATCAAGGATGCTTTCATGTGATAAGTATAAATTTGGAAGCATCAAGAATACGCTTAACTGTTAAATGTGAACAACTATGTGTTATAAGTTTGTGAACTGCTTGCATTCCAAATTATTTGATTATGTATGCTCTTTAGTATATGCATACCTGTGTATCTTTTGTATAAAGTATAATATAAGTTTAATTAGATGGTGAGAACAAGAGGTGAGGAGATAGAAGAGTCCTCTACTGCCAGAATGGATAGAATGGAAAGGTTGATTCAGGAAATGGCAGAGACATTGAGGCAGCAACAGGAGTGGCAACACCAGTGGCAGCAACCACACCCGCCACCTCCATTTCTGGCACCACTCGTGCCAGATAATCTGAATGATGATCGAATAATAGCACTCACCAAAGAGTTTAAGAAAATGAAACCACCACAGTTCCATAGGGGATTAGATCCGTTGAAAGCCAAAGCGTAGGTCCTCGGCATTGAGAAACTGTTTGAAGTGTTCCCCTGTTCAGAGACACAGAAAGTGCTTCTAGCCACTTTTATGCTAGAAGACGAGGCAAGAAGATGGTGGATGTTAATGTGTGAGAATCATAGGGATGTTGATTGGGCAAAATTTTTGGAAATTTTCTACGACAAGTACTTCCCGCAGTGTGTCCGGGCTAGGAAAGTAGCAGAGTACATGGAACTTAAGCAAGACAGTATGACTGTAGCTGAGTATGAGGCCAAATTTACTAAATTGGCCAGGTTTGCACCACACGTGATTGACACTGACTATAAGAAGGCGAGACACTTTGAAGGTGGGCTCCGAAGTGAGATTTTAGAAAGAGTCAATGTCTTGAAGCTGGAGACTTACATTGGGGTGCTAGACAGGGCCATCATAGCAGAGGCTAACATAGCTAGACAGGCTAAGCCAATGACAGAATGGAAAGGCAACAAGAGGCAAGGCTTCTTTTCAAAGAAGAAATTTCTGAAAAAGCAAAACACGGGCTCTTCAAATACTTCGAATTCTTCCCGAGACACAGTTCCCATGTGTAACATTTGTAGCGAAAGGCACCGTGGAGTTTGTTACCGTGTATCAGGAGCCTGTTTCAAATGTGGGAAACAAGGGCATATAGCCCGAGATTGTAATCAGAATGGTGGAAAGATAGCTGCTAGTTCCACAGCATTAGTCCCAAAACCAGGAAATGCTACGAGATCTACTCCCACCGGGGATACCGTGAGACAGGGGAGAGTTTTTGCGCTTGTTCTGGGCGATACACGGAATGCCAATGCAGTTGTCTCAGGTACTATTTCTATATGTAATTAGGATGCTTTTGTGTTAATTGACTCCGGATACACACACTCTTTTGTGACATGTGCATTTGCATCTAGACTAAATAGACCCCTAGAATTACTGCCATATCTGCTATGTATGTCTGCTCCATATGGGGAATCTGTGTTGTGTGAATCTATATACCGGTTTTGTGATATGCGTGTTAAGGATGCTATCCTATATGTAGAATTACTGCCCTTAAACTTTGGCATTTCGATGTAATTTTGGGCATGGATTGGTTGACCAAATATTGTGCCACCATTGATTGTGTGACAAAACGGGTTGTGTTTAAACCACCGGAACATAAGGAAATTGTGTTTATGGGTAATGGGGTAGTGCCACCACCTTATTTGATATCTGCTATGAAAGCATGTAACCTAATCAGGAAAGGGTGGCAGGGTTATTTGTGCTATGTGCTGTCTGAACAATCTGTGAATGTTGAATTGAATGATATTCCTATTATTAGAGAATTTCCAGACGTGTTTCCAAATGAATTACCAAGGGAATTGGTAGACAGGGAGATAGAGTTTACAATTGAGACTATGTCAGGCACCCAACCTATTTCTAAAGCTCCCTACAGAATGGCTACTACCGAAATGAAGGAATTGAAAGAACAGTTGGAAGACCTGCTTAACAAGGGGTTTATCCAACCTAGCACTTCGCCATGGGGTGCACCAGTGCTGTTTGTGAAAAAGAAGGATGGGACTTTGCGGTTGTGCATCGATTATCGGGAATTGAACAAGGTAACAATAAAGAACAAATATCCCTTACCCCGTATTGATTACTTATTTGACTAGTTGCAGGGATCACAGGTGCTTTCTAAGATTGATTTGAGATCCGGGTATCATCAGCTGAAAGTTAAGGCAGACGATGTTAAGAAAACCACATTCAGAATGAGGCATGGACATTTTGAGTTTCTTGTTATGCCGTTTGGAATGACTAATGCTCCGACAGCATTTATGGACTTAATGAACCAAATTTTTAAAACCTACCTTGATGAATTTGTTGTAGTCTTTATTGATGACATTTTGATATACTCCAAGAATAGACTTGAACATCAACACCATTTGAGAACTGTCCTACAAATACTTCGGGAAAGGAAATTATTTGCTAAATTAAAGAAATGTGAGTTTTGGTTGGATGAAGTTGTCTTCTTAGGGCATGTGATCGACAAGGAAGGGATTTCAGTGGACGCATACAAAATAGAGGCAATTGTGAATTGCCCTACACCGACCAATGTAACAGAAATCCGCAGTTTTATGGGTTTAGCTGGGTACTACAGGAGGTTTGTGAATTTTTTTTGAAAATAGATGTGCCTCTTACCTAACTGACACACAAGGGGCAACCTTTTGAGTGGAACGATGAAAGAGAATCAGCCTTTCAAGAATTGAAAACAAGATTGACCACTGCACCGATTTTGACATTACCATTAGATACGAAAAATTTTGTAATTTTCAGTGATGCATCTTATAAAGGTTTGGGTTCTGTTGTTGTAGAACGGAAGGGTTATCGCTTACGCCTCTCGACAGTTGAGGCCACATCAGAAAAATTACCCAACACATGATCTAGAATTGGTGGCAGTTGTTTTTGCTTTGAAAATCTGGTAGCATTATTTGTATGGGGCAAAGTGCGAAGTCTACACAGATCACAAGAGCCTGAAATACGTCTTCACGCAGAAGGAGTTGAATATGTGACAGAGGAGATGGTTGGAACTAATAAAGGATTATGATTTAGAGATTCAAAATCACCCCGTGAAAGCTAACACGGTTGCCGATGCCTTGAGCAGAAAATCAACAAGGAGTATGGTTTGTTTGCTTACTGAACAGAAGGAAATCTTACGAGATTTTGAGAAATCTGAAATTGAAGTGGTAATGTGTGAACAGGGCAGATTGATAGCTGCCATTACTGCCGAGCCGACAATCATTAATGAAATCAAGCGGAAACAAAAAGATGATGAATTCCTCCAGAAAGTGATTGGCAAATTTGAGACAAGTCCGAAGGCAGAGTTTGGCATTGAGAATGAAGTGTTGAGATTTCAGAACAGAATGTGTGTCCCAGATATTCCAGAACTAAAGAAGAGGGTTTTAGATGAAGCCCACAGATCCGTGTTTGCTATACATCCGGGTAATAATAAAATGTACCGGGATTTGAAACAAACCTACTGGTGGCCTAAAATGAAGAAGGAGATTGTAGAATATGTGTCCAAGTGTCTTCAATGTCAGTAGGTCAAAGCTAAACATCAGAAACTAGGCGGTCTACTTCAACCTCTCCCTATTCCTGAATGGAAGTGGGAACATGTGACTATGGATTTCGTTTTTGGCCTACCTCGGACTTCTCGAGGTATGGATTCTATTTGGGTTGTAGTTGATAGACTGACTAAATCTGTACATTTTCTGTCTGTCAAGACTATATTTAATGCTTATAGATTGTCTACTATTTATGTTGATGAGATTGCCCATTTACACGGAGTTCCGGTATCCATTGTGTCGGATAGAGATCCGAAATTTGTATCTAGATTGTGGAAGAGTTTGCAGGAAGCTATGGGAACAAAATTAAGGTTCAGTACTGCGTTCCCCCCACAGACAGATGGGCAATCAGAACGAACAATACAGACTTTGGAAGATATGCTTCGGATGTGTGCTTTGGATTTTAGGGGAGTTAGGAAGACTATTTGCCACTTGCAGAATTTGCTTATAATAACAGCTTCCACTCCAGCATCGGTATGGGACCATACGAGGGTTTGTATGGTAGAAGGTGTAGATCACCTATTTGTTGGACAGAAGTCAGGGATAGAGCTTTACTTGGGCCTGAAATTGTGCAAGACACTTCTGAGGAAATCAAGATTATTCGGCAAAGGCTCAAAACAACTCAGGACTGACAAAAGAATTATGCAGATGTTTGAAGAAGACCTCTTGAGTATGAGGTCGGTGACCATGTGTTCATCCGTGTGTCCCCAATGAAAGGCCAAGTCAAGTTGGGAAAGAGGGGCAAGTTGTCGCCCCGTTACATTGGGCCGTTTCAGATTTTGGAAAGGCTGGTCCAGTTGCCTATAGAGTTACTCTGCCACCGGGATTCGAACAGATCTATAACGTGTTTCATGTGTCGATGTTGAGGGGTTACCTCCGAGACCCGTTTCATGTGATTGATTATCACCGGGCAACTATAGATGAAAATATGGAATACGCTGAATGGTCGAAACGAATTGTTGATCGGCAAGTGAAACAGTTGAGGAGCAAGTCTATCATAATGGTGAAAGTGGGATGGAAGGAACGCTATGAGACGGATGCTACATGGGAAAAAGAGGAGGAAATACGACTACACTATCCACATTTGTTTCCCGACGAAGGTAAATTAAGTTTGGAGGACCAAACTTGCTAAAAGGGAAAAGACTGTGACATCCCTGTTCTGTAATATGTTAATTGGTCCTTAATATGAGTACGATTATGTGTTTAATATGATTTTGTGTGCCATTATGTGAAAATATGTGGTTTTGAATTTCTATCTATTCGCCGTAGGAATATCTGTTTGATCACCTGCTTTAGAAATCAAATTGAAGGCCCTATCGGCCACCGAAACCGAAATTGGTCGCGCCATTGTGATTGGCATAATTTTTAGAGGCTACGGTGAAATTTAATTGAAAAATTAATTCGGACCAAATTAAATTGATTAAATTAATGAATTAAGTGCCCAAATATTTTATATTGAAATAATTGTGACTAGTGGGACTTTAAGAGAGGCACTACACCCTCAACTCTTCTCCTTTGTTACATTTTGGCCTAAGTTCAGCTCTAAGAAGAGAGAGAGGGGTCGGCTAGAGAGAGAGGGTGAAGCAATTAGAGATTTGAGTGAGGAACTTGAGTAACTTGGAGATTCAACAAGAAATTGTGAAGAATTGAACCTCTAGGTAAGCACTTGACCCTGAATTCATAAGTTTGAAATTGTGATCTTGTAAGTTCAAGGGTTGTTTGTGATCAAGAGCATGTATTGAGTTGGTTTTGTTGAATTGGAAGACTATATATGCATGCATGTATATAATTGTCTTGAATTTGCATATTTGAGCTTGAATTACATGACTCATGTTGAATTTTGGTTGAAATCCATGTATTTCACCATATTTTGATCATATGGGATGAGAATAAGGGTTATATGTCACATGCATGTACAATCCATGGGAGTAGAAGCTTTGAATGCATGAAGTTGGTATGTTAATAATGAATTTGGTGGAAAATGAGCCATGCATGGGTTTGATTTATGAAATTGAGCTTCAAAATGTTGTAATTTAGTGTTTGTACCATGTTAGTACACATATATATGATGTTTTAGTCAAAATCATGCATTTGGAGCCTTTGAGTTCGAAGTTGAAGCTCAAGAACATGTTCTGGATTTTCTAGAAATTTGGTGTCCGCTCGAGCGTGAATTTCGTGCTCCCAGCATCTTTTTGCAGGCATGGCGTCTGCTCGAGCGGGGAGCTATGTAGACAGACCTTCAGCTCGAGCGCCAGACTTCACACTCAAGCATAATTTTGATGCATCCAGGACTTTTGCAGACCTCATGGGTCCGCTCGAACGGGGACCCTATTTTCTGAAATTTTGTTTATGCATTCTGTGGTTCGTTTTCCGTCCTCTTTCACTTCTAAGTACTCTTAGGCATGCATTGAGCATTGTAATTGAGTTAAAGAGATAAGAATCAAGCCTAAAGAGGAATATGTGAATTTAGAACGGATCGAATTGTTTATGACCCTTTTGTGTTCATGGAATATGTAGGGTCGAGCTCCAGGTCAAACCAACCAACCGATCACTGTGAATAATATCGATATTTGAAACTTTTCATTTGTCCAATTTTTTATTTCCTTATAAGCCTTATGATTTTGCCAGTTCGAATTGTGGACAAATGTTTGATATGAATAAAAGAATGGGCCGAAGGCCATTTTGACAAGAATGAATGGGCCGGAGGCCGTTTTGACATGAATGGATGGGTCGGAGGCCGTTTTGACATGAACGAATGAATGGGCCAAAGGTCGTTCTGACGGAAATGAAAGTTTGAATGGGCCAAAGGCCAGTTTGTTTGGAACTGTAGTCACTCAACCTAAATTGTGTATATATGCTAAATAGAATTACGAATTGGGCCCAAGGCCGTTTGAAGCATGTTGTACTACATATCGCTTGTATAACTTCTATATTTGATATTATTCACTGGGCTATCGCTCACGCTCATTCATGTGTTTGTAGGAGAGCCAAGAGAGGTCCAGACCCAGCCTTAGTGAAGTCTGTGTGGAACAACCGAGTTTTGGAGAGTCAGCCCTTGTGTCTCACGCACGAGACTCGTCTTCGCCTTTTTATCATACTATCTTATTTTTGTCTTGTTGGCGAGGACTTTGAATATGTCTGTATATAGTTTTCATGAGTTGACTTAGTTTTGGATGATCCTGTCTGTACAGAACTTTATGGTACCGTATTTTTTTTGTGAGTTATTAATGTACATATGTATGAGTTCTTTTGATGTGCCATGTAAGCACAACTTTATGGACAAAGTTTTAAATTGCTTCCGTTTGGCCCTCGTTAACTCTGTTGAAGTACGTTTGGTCTGATTTGTGGCCGTAGGTAATCTTATGATTACTGGCCGGTTATGTCCTTAACCCACGCGGACGGGTTCAGGTCATGACAGCCTGATTCCCATCTTTGGGATATATAGGCAACTTCATCCTGAAGTTTGGCCCCAATCATTTTCAGACTGCTTATCTCGTCCATGTTGATTCGCTTACCCTTGTTCAACTAAGCTATTCTATCTATGTGGAAATTGGCTCATCTTTGTGCTCATCTTTGTTCAAAATTGATTGTCCTACCCTGTTAGAAGATCCAGCTGCAAGACAATTCAAGTTCAGATCTGAGATTGTGCATCTCGAGATTAGATTTTGTGTTGGTTGAACAATGGCCATTTGCAAAAATAGTTTTGAAGATTTTTAGTGAGGTTGGCTAGTTTTCTCAAAAATTATTCCAATTTTCCAAAACTGGACCATATCTTAGACCCAAAAAGGAAAATATTAAGTGCTCACAACCTGTTTTACATGATTTCAAATCAAAAAGTTAAATAAGCATGTTAATCCAACTCTCATATTGGTCAAAATTGTTTTAGCAGAAAGCCAAAAAGCAAAAATGGTTAAAATGATGAACTAGGGGCACAGTCGAGTTAGGGTTTTTTTGTTTTTTCGCCATTATCAGCATACTTGCCAGAAAGGGAACAACTGAAGTTAGCAGCAGGGGGCCAAGCGCTTTCTCATCCTCTAAACAGCGAGGTACCAAGCCAAGTGTGAAGCACAAATTGAAAATGGAGCTGGATATTCGGTTCCCTCATCTGGACGATCACGCTCAAATTGGCTTCTAACTCGGAATGGAGACGTAGAAAACACAATGTGTGAGACCAATCAATTGTATGCCTGGCCGGTGGTACATGCTGTAATTCATCTTGTTCAAGCTAAGCCAAGGGCTTCGTCAACCGATGTCAGTTGCAAATCTGCTGCACATCTAGTCACATTACAACCCCTCTGTGGGAAAGCCCACTAATTGTGAGCAAAAGAAGGAGAATGTAGTAGAATATTAGGGGCAAGAGCCCACAACTTCCTGCTTATCCATCAACCACCCAGGGGAGGGATAAAAAAATAAGAGAGATTAAAGAATAGAAAGATGTGCATTGAGAGAAAATGTTAGGAAAGAGCTTTTCAGAGGAAAAAGAGATTAAGTGCCAATGTGAGATGAGAATCACAAATAAGAAAGGGTGGGAAACAATACTTGGAGGAGTAGGCTTCCCATGAACTGAGAGGTCTCTCGTCATTGGAACATATCCGGGTGTTGTGTTTGTTGTTTTTGTTTGTCTCGATTCTTGTTTTGAGTTATTTTGATTTCAGTAAGTGTCAACAGTTGTGTTGTTTTTACCTTGTCTTTCCTTTTGTTGAGCCGTTTTCACTGTGCTCAGTCGTAGGCTCAATACCCAGTTAAGAACTCATTTTGAATTTCAAAAATAAATCATTTTGTGCTCAGAGTGCTGTGACATTCTCAACATATGTGCAAAACAGGATTCCTTATTTCATAAATGCCAAGTCCACCCTTGATCAAGAGTGGGAGCAATAGAACCAGGACCTATCTGAAGCTATATAGGTTCCGGACCGCAAAGCAAAAGAAAAGAGGGAAAATTGGAGCGTCTGAGTGTGTTTCAACTTCAGGAAATTCCAAGTCTGCATTCCAGATGCACCTTCGCCGGGCCTCGCCATTGCACTGGAATATGAGTGTACCTCGACCCCGAGTTTAAGCCCGCTTCAAGTCAGAATGGAAATTAAAGCAGCATCCAAATGTTACCCCTTGCCAATTTGAATAGGGTGTATTCTTTTTGAGTTGAGCATGTTGTAACGTCCTCCGAGAGGTAAATCGGAGGCACCAAAGCACATATTCGATTCTCTTCTATTACGTAGAATGTGCATTCTTACATATACTTATGTTGCACGCGTGCCTTGCGTCGTTTATGGTTCATGCATAGAACATGCTTTCAATGTCGCATAGAATATGCTCTTGCTTCATGCATAGAACATGCTTTCAATGTCGCATAGAATATGCTTCCATTCATGCATAGAACATGCTTTCAATCATGCATAGAATATGCTTTCAATGTTGCATAGAATATGCTCTTATTTCATGTAATGAACATGCTTTCAGTGTTGCATAGAATATGCTCTTATCTCTTGCATAGAACATGCTTTCTATTAACATCATGCATCAGTTGTTTATCTTGCTTGGAACATGCGTTGTCACTGTATTGATTTATAAGCCTTGTTCATTTGTTCATTCTGTGCATCTATCGCACAATAATCTCGTTCTGTGCATCTATCACACAATAATCTCACTCAGTGCATCTATTGCACAATTTCATCTCACATCACACTGTCTTGTGAATTTCATCGCAGTATTTTGTGCATTTCAATTTACATCGCAGTATTTTGTGCATTTCAATTCACATCGCACTATTTTGTGCATTTCACTTTACATCACACTATTTTCTGCATTTCAATTCACATCGCACTATTTTGTGCACTTGCATCGCACTATTTTGTGTACTATGTATCACACTATCCTATTCACATTGTATCGCACTATTTTGTGCACCATTGCATTGTCTTGTGCATTCAACACACATAGCACTATTTTGTGCACCTTTACTTTGCACTGTTTAGTGCACTTTCTTAGCAATGTTTCATTCACTTTGTATCGCACTATTTTGTGCATCTAACTTGCACTATATTTGTGCATTTCAATTTATATCACACTATCTTGTGCAACTGCATAGCACTATCTTGTGCACTTCCCCTCGCACTCTCTCCTGCATTACATTTCACTATTTTGTACATTGCATAGCACAGTCTTGTGCATTTCATCTTGTATAGCACTGTTTTGTGCATTTCATCTTACATTGCACTATTTTGTGCATTACATAGCATTATTTTGTGCACCTATATAGCATTGTCTTGTGAATTTCACATTTCCTCGCACTGTTTTGTGCATTTCATCTTACATTGCACTGTTTTGTGCATTGCGTCGCATTATTTTGTGCACCCATATAGCACTGTCTTGTGCATTTCACATTACGTCGCACTATTTCGTGCATTACATCGCACTATCTTGTGCATTTCATCACGCTATCTTGTGCATGTCATCTTACGTCTCACTATTTAGTGCATTGCATTTTGTATAGCACTATTTTTGTGCGTTCATTCACCCTCACTCACACTGCCTTGTGCACCTTCTATTTTTGTATCACTCACACTTTTTTGTGCATCTATAGCGCACTATCTTGTGCACCTTGTATCTTTGTTTCACACTGTTTTGTGCACTCATTGGTCTAGGAGACCTTAAATCCTCTAAAGGTGCAATTACTTTGCTGTTTGTCATGCCTGAACAACTTCCGATGGTTTGGTATAGCCACCTGCGTGTGTTTGCGGTGAGTTCCTAGGAGATCAACTGAGACGGTGGAAACTAGAGTTCGAATGGCCACAGCCCAGAATGCAAAGGTTCGGGATTTTTGAGACTAAAGTTTGGTTTAAATACCCAGGGGTGTATCCTCAGTTGTGCCTCAATTCTTGGAAACTAGCTTGTATGTTCCTCAATTCTGGATACTGACCCAACCTAGTCTGTCACCCTGTTGGAGAATAGGAAAAGTTGTGAACATAGCTACGGAGAAAAGTACTACCTGTGGTTTAACCAAAAAAAAAAAAAAGTGGAAGATCCCCAACAACATAAGGTGAGTCATCCCCAACTACCTTTGTATGGTACTTTCACTTCCTAGCTACTACATCACATTTATTATCTATTGCATCACATCTATCACTTCTATTGCATACATCTATTACAACATACCATTTTATAGTCTGCATACTTTCCATGTTAAGCTTGGTTTGCCATGTGCCCATACCTTTTCATGTTAAAACATAGCTCTACATGTGTACGCCCCTATTTTGCAAGAATTGTGCTCTAAGGGTTTCGGCACCTTTTCTGTGTTAGACGTGGTTTGTTTTGTGTCCATGCCTTTTCTAGGTCAAATGTGGTTCAGCTTACGCCTTATTCACTGCATCCATTTCATCCATTGCATCGCATTTTGTCTTGTTGCATTCGGCATTTAGGATCATCATCTTTCCTCAGCAGATCATTCCTCACTTATATCATACCATCCAATTACTTGTACTCTTTCTACAAAACACATAGTTCTGCATGTGCAGACGCCTATTCCACAGGAATTCTAGTTTGAGGGTTCCAGCACCTTTTCTGTGTTAAACCTAGTTTGTTTTGCATCCCCATCCCTTTATGGTATTTGTGTGGAAGGCACTACTCGTGGTTTGATTATTTCATTATATACATGCATTGTATATCATTTGCATGATTTCATTACAATTGTGTATCATTTTGCATTCTGCCCCTAAACTACGTTGGTTTGATTCCTTGCAGAGGGATATGTAGGCAACCCTCGTGTCTAACCAATTGCATGTGCACTTTGCTTGTTTGCCCAAGTCTTACGGCCTTGTCAAAATGGGTCGGCTCTGGGCTTTGACATTCACTCACGTAATTTCATGACTTTGAGCTTTGTCAAAGAGGGGCGACTATAGACATCCCATTTTTTACCGCCATTAAGACTTGGACGCCACAGGTTGATCACTCGTGATGAAGGCTATGCTATACAAAGGTTCGATTTCTTCGGTAAGGAGAGCGTCAAATTCCAACCTTACACCCCATGTTGGACCAAAACTATTTTGACCAAAATGATTTTAGACCTTAAAACCCTCTCTTTCAAAATATTTTTGAAAACGTTTCCACGATGTTATGAGGCTCGCATTTCATTAAATGTTGCACTTTTTGGTAAACCGAGTAAAGACAAAGTGGGAATAAACAAAGAGAGGTGAAATCTTTCAAAATTATTTCAAAGCACCTTATTTGGAGGTTTGCAGTTGAAGAAAACAGGAGGGGCGAGAGGAAAACTAGTTGAGGAGAAGTTAGGTAAGAATTCGGTTACGTCAAAAACTGAGCAGCCTTCGCTAAAATAGGAATATCTTTTTAGACACTTGGAATTTTGATGTGACGCTACCGCAATTGGAAAGAAGACTTCTGGGGATTCAATTTAGACTCAAGAATGACCTGCAAAGGGGTCGAAATGAAGGAGATATGCCCATTCGAGGTTGGACCTAGAGAGTAGTTTTTTCTGGCCGACCACTGGTGGAGATTGATGGCCACAGATGGGCTTTGTTGGCCATGTGCCAGCCATGAATGGGGTTTGTCAGCCATGTGTCATCCATGGGAGGCTTTTTTCGGCCATCAGTGGTGGCCGTCGGCCACTGGTGTAAAAAGGCAGCTTTCTGTAGATATTTTTCCTCCAGCTATTTTCACAATGTTCCAGCTCTCCATTTTGAGATATTTTCGACTTGAAGCCATATATTTCTAAATATAGAGGACCTTCTCTATTGTTTTGAAGGTTGGAAAAATTTTGGGAGTCTCTCTCTCTAGATTTCGCTCTCTTTCTTGAACTTTTGTGCGTACAAGTGTAGATACACTTCAAGTTTGCCTATCAACCCATAACCAAAGTTGCTTATCTTTGGACTGAGGTTACTTGGGACCCTCTTTGAGCTCTAGAAGGTGTTCTTGGCTTGATATATTACCTCAATTGTGTGTTGGCTTCAAGAGGTATAACACTCTTCTTTTAAGCTTGCTTTTCACAATTGTTTTCCTATCTCTTTCCACTATTTTTGGACTATTTTTGGCCTGGTTTTGAATTGTGAAAAACTCAGTTTTATGAGTTAAAAATGGTAGTTTGAGGCCATTTTTTCAGTTAATGGGTGGTTCACCCTTCTTGCTTCTTTGCTTATAAAGTTTTTGTGCCTTTGTTCATTACTTTCAAATCAAATGTTTTGGGCCTTTTAACAACAAAATTTTAGAGGTTTTTCAGTGGGAAAAATCTCATTTTGCAGTCCAAAACTAAAGGGGTTAGCCCCCCTTCCTTGTGTCTTGTTTGCATGCCTAGTTAGCCTCATGTAGTAGCTTATTGTTTTAGCTTTTTGTGGCTTAAGTCCAGCATGTTTTAGACTATATTTAGGGTTGTTTTCCTCTATTTTTTACTAGTTAATTCATTTGAGCGTTGTATGGCATGGTTGTAGTGTAATTTCTTTCACTAGCTTGGTGTTTTAGGGCTTTAATCACCATTGTTTTGACTTGACAGCATATTTTAGTGTTGTTTTGCACTTAATTTCAACACTTTAATCTCTACAATCTATCTCAATTCTTCACTCTTTTGTTTTCTTTGAAAGTGGTTTTAAACCCCTTGTTTGCTTGAGTGTGAAATGGAGGTGCTACACCTAATGGTTTAATCCCTTAGGGGGTTCATTACCAACAGTGTAATGCCATGTTTCCACTAGAGGACAATCACCAATGGACAATTGGATTAAGGAATGGTTTGGTAATTAAAATGAGAAAATAAAAAATGACAAGTAAAAGAGGCAAGATAAGCATCTTTTATGTCGCATTGCATGTGTTCGAATCGACATTAATTCGAACATAAGGAAAATGAGACATTTCATACTCAAAAGTGATAAATGTGTCATTTTCCTTGGTCACCATTGCCCTTGATCATGCATGATTGGGTGGTGGTCATTTTAGTCTTGATTGTGCATTTATTGAACTTGTGCAAACTTGGTTCCTTAGCCATGATGCATCGAAATTGCTTGATTGATGGTTTGAGAGCCAAGAGTTTCTCTAATTTGAGCTTGTGTGATGATAAGGAGGGCAAACAACACAGACAACCTATGAGAATACAATGTTTTGCTCTGTTTTGCTGTCTGTTGTAGCAAGGAAGTTCAGCTCATTAGTGGCCGACCGGCCACCATTGGTAGGCGACCGGCCCCTTGTCCCTCTTGTCGGCCATCAGTGATTTTTGCACAATGTGTTGGTAAGATGAAGCAAATGTGTTCTAGAAATTGACAAAATTTTTAGTGGTCAAATGCGCAAACAGAGGCTTGAAGAAGCAAAACAGCGGCTTTTCGGGTGGAAACGAGGCGCGTGCATGAGCCTCCCTTGCATTTTCAAGCTCACTTATCTCTTAAATATCTAGCTTAGATGCATGTTGTAATTAATTAGTTGTAGCTAATTAAGTGTTATAAATAATTAGTTAGTTTAGCTAGTTATTTGATTTTTGTTCGTAATAATTAGTTATCTTAATTAGAGTAGTTAGTTAGCTTTTTCGTTCGGACCCTCCTTCGCGAGGGTGTAATGTTGTAATAAGTGTGAGTGTGTGCGTGTATGTCTTCCAACCCCACATCTTTCTCCGTTTTATTTAATCACTTTTGATGGTTAGATTAGAGACATGTTTAATTAATTAGCATACCTTATGCTTGTATACATACATTTCTATTGCATGCGCCGAGGCTCAGTGCATCATTCAAACTGCATCGTCATTTCAATACTTCTTCGAATACGTGTTTAATAACATGTTGTTCAAATCGATCTATATGTCGTATTAGTAGCCGAGTCTATTAATGGCATATAGCATGTGTTTCATTAGACATCTTAAGATAGTTAGGAATCATGCATTATTTTCTAACTCATGTTTTCCTGGCTTGGAGTACTAGGTGAGTTTTTATGCTTTAGCATATTTGTGTAAGTGTGATTGCCATGATTAGCATGCTTGCCATGAGGCTATGTGCTTAAATGCTAAACTGTTTGAATGCCTGTGGATGAAGGCTTGTTGTTTGAATTGGAATGATTCAACAAATATGCGTTTTAAGCCCACTTTGCTAAGTGGAAAATCACGTTTTAAGCCCACTATGTTTCCTGGTAAATCTGCAAACTTTAAGCCCACTTGAGGTGGCAAATTCAAACCATTTTCATAAACAAACATGAGTTGAATTGTTTTAAATTGAGCAAACTAGTCTGTACTTGCTTGTGCACATCACATAGTAAAGCTAGTCAAATAATTAGAAATAAGAACACATAATGTTTGTAAAATATCATATCATGATTAGTAGAGGCCGATCTTTGATCGGGCAAGCGGGGGTGCTTAATTCATGACCTTCCCCTCTCGTACCCAAGTTCCCGAGCCGAGGCAACCTTCATAATGATGGACATGTAGCCTTTGGCACGAGTCAGGGTTTCCTAAATTTCCCCGAAAACAAAATATTTGGGTGGCAACTCTGTATCAGGCAAAACAGTCCAATTTTGGCATTATTTGATTTAAAATTGATTTTCCAAAAAAGGTTTGCCGAATTTAGACTCTTTGGTGTTTATCAGTTTCACATTGGACTTTGTGGGATTAGATTCAGAACCGCATGAGTCCGAACTGTGAGGCCGTTCTTTCAAACCTTTCCAAAAGATGGGGTGCGGAAAAAGGCGAGTCCACAGTTTCTAGCGACTCTACTGGGGAATTAGAGAACTTGACTCGAACTCATGATATGTTCTTTTATCTACACTTATGTGTTTATTTGCATTTGCATCGGTGCGCTTAAGTCATAGTGTTTGCCATCTGCTATTTCTCAGCGGTTTGCCAGAGGCATGCTTAGAAAAGCTTGCCAAAAGGCTGACCGGTTGTGGGCTCTGCCATGATGGGAACACAACCCTTGGATCTGGACTACCGTTGCACCGTTTAATCCTCCTTTCACTTCTCGGTGTTAGGTGTGAGAGGTATATGAGGTAGTCTTGCTAAGGTACCCTTTTTGACTAATCGATCTAGTTGCATATCGGAAACCATAGAGACTATTCCAAACTAGGATAGGTTGCTTACGCTAATGCAGTATTGTGTGAAGCTACTTGTTGTGCATAGTGAAACCCTAGCTCCTGACGAAACTAGGACAAGGTAACCTTATCTCCCTCATAGGGGTGTTTTGGTTCTCACTTAACTAGTATGTGCTTTACAGTGAAACTGTACAGGGATGTGCATATCAGTTGCTAAGTTGGTATCTGTTTTGGGGCAGAATTCAGTAGAGAGCACAGTCACTCTGTTGTGATCATATCCATTCTAGTGAAATTAGGATGAGATGCTGTTTGTTTTCTCTTTTGCAAGGTAGTCCTAGAACCATAGCTTCAGAAGGCTCTAATATCCCCAGGCACTCTGGACTTGTGTCGATAGATTTTGTCAGGTCAGAGATTTAGTTCAAGGGCAATCAGTGTTTCCTTCCCTGGTGGCAGGGCAAAGAAGGGCCAGACAGGGCTCACTAGTTCAACTGATCCGACAGTCACCAGTGAGATCACCTTTGCCAACTCAGCATATCCGTGATGGCACAGAGTCTGGAAAACGTTGTGGCCATGATAGCGACATTAAACCAAGGAATCGCCATGCAGGATAAGACCAATGCTGAAATGTAACGCCCATCTAGGGCACCTACCACACATCCAGTCTTGGGACCCCAACCGAACTTTAACTCACTTTTTCCAGCTGAAGATTTGCATGGTCCGGATCCCCGAGAACGGTTGGCTCAAGCTTGAGTTTTCCGACCCCTGGTGTAGTCTAATGAGAGGTTTTATCCCCTTGATAATAATGATCTCGATCCGACCTCGATGAAAATTGTGAACCTTGAGAAGCAATTCAAAAAGGCACAAGGCCTTAACTCCATTGCCAACATTGAGGATGGGTACACCGAGGCTGCCGTAAGGATCCTAGGTATATTCAAAATGCCACACATTGACCGTTTCGACGAGTCTGGGGATCCTATGGTACATATCTAGCTTTTCTTTGATGTCTTGAAATCGATGGGTCGGACTAAGCCTTAGAAACTCTCTCTGTATGGAAGAACCCTGTCGGGCATAGTATCCACTTGGTACGCCAAATTGAGGATAAAGTGAAGCTGAACTGGAAAGAGTTGGCTGAGGCCTTTGTTAATTAGTACTCTTACAATGCCCAACTTGAAATAACCACTCAATACCTTGAAGCAAACCACTAGAATCCTACAGAGTCTTTTGTGGAATTTGTTGCAAGGTGGAGAGCAAAGGCCGCATAGATGACAAATCGCCCTTTTGAGAGGGACCAAGTCCAGATAGTGGTGCCGAACCTTGAGCCTAATATGCTGCAAAAGTTAATAGTTACTCCAATATTCACTTTCGAAAATTTACATGAATTAGGGGTTCAGTTTGAGAGTGCATTCAACAAGGGGATTATTCCTAGAACAAGTGAACCAACAAGAAGGGTGATTTCGGGGAGTACCAATGCTGGCGGTAGCACTATTCCCAAACCCACTGAAATCAACACCATTACCATTAATCCCAAAAATGCTAACACTTTTGCCAATGCCAACCCACAAACAATTGGCCCAACCCGAGCTCAGGGATGAACTTTCACCCCCTCTATATGAGCCAAACCAGCGCACTAAAAGTCTTGATGGAAAGAGGGTATCTCAAACCCCTTGATCCTCAACCTCTGCTGGACCCATTCCCTGCCAGACATAACCCCACCAAATACTGTGTGTACCATCAACAGCGTGGTTATGGTACCAATCGTTACTACCGCCTTCATCATGAGGTCCAGAATCTCATCGACAACCAGACGATAGCTCCACCTAAAGACCCCAATGACCAAGTACCTCATCCACATCTTAACCTCATCCATACACTACTTCCTACCTACAACCCCAACGTATACATCACCCCAGCTCATTTACCCAAGCCTGAGGTGTTCGTTCCAGAAAGCACAGACTTGTGCGTGCTGGATGCACTCGAACCCCAATCATCTCAAACCCATGAACCCACTACTTCTGAGCTGATGAGCATGATTGAAGATCGTCAGAAAACAATGAAAGATTTAGCCTTTAGGGTTTTGGCTCTATCATCGACCACATCACATACCAGGAATTTCTTGTCAAAAGGCTCTCCAATCTTGGGACGGGCTACATTAGAAAAAGGCCAATCTCTTGGCAAAGTAAAGGCAAATAGTAAGAACAAGGTAGGGGTAGGCATTGGTCCCTATGAACATCTTCAGTGGGCTTTTGAGGCTTTGAAGGCTGAAGGACTAAACAAACAACAAGTGCTCGTAGCTATTGCAAAGACTATAGATGACACTTTTGCCACTCAAGATAAGAGCATTCTGAATCAAGGGGCAAACTGGGAAAAGGGATGTCGTACCAGAAATGCCCCTTTTAGCTCCAATCTGACACTCGGAAGAGATCATCAAACCTAGTCAGCACCTGCCAACCCCTTTGCCGGTAAATCCAACACAACTTCACAAATCTTAAGCCATCAGGCCCGAGGCCAGAGGGTCTTCAGCCCGCTTTACATGACCTTGTCCAAAGCTCTCCGAATCCTCGTAGGACAAAGCCATCTCAAACCCCTTGGCCCTTGACCTCTCCCGGATCCCCTTTCAGCTAGGCGTACTGCTGCCAAGTATTGTGTTTTCTATTAACAAATCGGTCATGACACTAACGGTTGTTTTCGTGTTTGCCATGAAGTCCAAGATCTGATTGGCAACGAGGTCATCGCCGCACCAGGTCCTAAAAAGTCTATCGGCACTAGATCAATGAATTGGGGGGATAATGTGACTATGTGATCGGAGGATGAACCACCTGCTGATGGCGCTCATTTTTACAACAGATGTGGTGGATGGCACGCACTGTTTTCAACAACTTGAAAATCTTGTTTATTGTACTTTCTAACTTGGGGTATTGAGTTTGTTATGTTATGTTGTATTGAGTCTGTCTTGTTGTATCGAGTCAGTCCTGTTGTCTTAGAGTTGGGCGATTTTGCTGGTGTCACGTTGGACATCACTATCTTGTTTTGTGTTTGTCATTTACACTTTTTCTTTTGCGTCTGTTTTGCCACTGTGCCAGTTACGCCAGAAGATTTGAATAAAACGACAATGATGTTCACCTATTATTTTGTGCCTTGAAATCATTGCATTGACCAAAGTTTTTCAAAACTTTTTTAACACTATGATGAAAACAAAGAGGAAGGAATTCCTCGGGATTTGTAAAAATTTGATCAATTCAGAGAAAGAGAGGCATGCTAAGGCCTTAATGAAAGAGATCATGTTTGATAATATGAGTACTGAGAAGGATCCTGGCTTGATCCAGATTGGTTCTGCATTGTCTTCAAGAGAGCGCGAGGGACTAGTTGCTTTCTTAAAAGATTTCAAAACTTATTTTGCGTGGTCCTACAAAGACATGCGTGTAATTTATTTTGAGATTGTATAGCATAGGATCGCTCTCAGCCACAAGACTCAACCCCTTTGCTTTCAAACCATAAACCTTGACTCCGAATGTTCAATGATCAATCATAATATAAGGCTTGTATGGCCAGATCAGAAGCAACCCTTGAACTAGGGGCAAGAAGGTCAAATGTCATCAAAGGAAGCTTGCAAAGTTAGATCAGAAGCAATCCTTGAACTAGGGGCAAAAAAGGTCAGATATACTCGAAGATTGAAAGATGGGTCATTTCGTCAACCAAATGAAGACCGACAAGAAAGCCAAATCCTAGAATCAGAGAGAAGATAAATTATTACTGAAAGACAATCAAGTTCCTATCCGTAACACTAAAGGCAAATTTAGACCCGATTGGATGGACTCCTACATCATCAGCGAATAGCATCCATTCTCCTAGATTCAAATGGCTTCGAAATCTCAAAACTGGTCAACATGAACAAGTTAAACTTTTTATCCTTCAGGGGCTTGCTGGGCCGAAAACCCGGAAGGGCGACCCAGGCAAAAGTTAGAGTATAGAAAAGAAAAAATGGAAACAAAAGAAAAAGGAAAAGAAGAAAAGAAAAAGAAAAGAAATGAAAAGAAAAGAAAAACAAAGCTCACAAGGTTGAAAACCTGGAAGGGCGGCCTTGGCAAAAGTTAGAGCATAAAAGGAGACTGTCAACACTCGAGTGAACCTTAAACTTGGAACTATGTACGGCCGCCTGATTCCCATCTTTGGGATATGTAGGCAATTTCATCCTGAAGTTCGGCCCCAATCATTTTCAGCCTACTTGTCTCATCCATATTGGTTGGCTTACCCTTGTTCAACTCAGCTATTCTATCCATATAGAAATTGGCTCATCTTCGTGGTCATCTTTGTTCAAAATTGATTGTCCTACCCCGTAAGAAGATCCAGATGCAAGACAACTCAAGTTCAGATATGAGATTGTGCATCTCGAGATTAGATTCTATGTTGCTTGTCCAATGGCCATTTACAAAAATAGTTTTGAAGATTTTTAGCGAGGTTGACTAGCTTTCTCGAAAATTATTCTATTTTTCCAAAACTTGACCATATCTTGGACCCGAAAAAGAAAATTTTCAGTGCTCACAATCTGAATTACATGATTTTAAATCAGAAAGTTGAATAAGCATGTTAATCTAACTCCCATATTGGTCAAAATTATTTTAGCAGAAAGCCAAAAAACAAAAAATGGTCAAAATGATGAACTAGGGGCACAGTCGAGTGAGGGTTTTTTTGAGTTTTCCCATTATCAACGTACTTGCCAGAAAGGGCACAGCTGAAGTTAGCAGCAAGAGGCCAAACGCTTTCTCATTCTCCAAAAAAGGGAGGTACCAAGACAAGTGCGAAGCACAAATTGAGAATGGAGCCATATATTCGGTTCCCTCATATGGACGATCACGCTCAAATTGGCATCTGACCCAAAATGGGGACGTACAAAACATAATGTGTGAGTCTAATCAATCGTATGTCTGGCTGGTGGGACATGCTGTAATTCATCTTGGTCAAGCTAAGCCAATGGCATTGTCAACCGATGTCAGTTGCAGATCTGTTGCACATCTAGTCGCATTACAACCCCTCGGTGGGAAAACTCACTAGTTGTGAGTGAAAGAAGGAGAATCTAGTAGAATACAAGCGGCAAGAGCCCAGAACTTCCTTCTTATCCATCAACCACGCAGGGGGGGTTAAAAAAATAAGAGAGATTAAAGAATAGAGAGATGTGCATTGAGAGAAAAAGTAAGGAAAGAACTTTTTAGAGAAAAAAGAGATTGACTGCCAAAGTGATGTGAGCATCACAAATAATAAAGGGTGGGAAACAATACCTGGAGGAGTAGGCTCCCCATGAACTGAGAGGTCTCTCGTCATTGGAACATATCCGAGTGTTGTGTTTGTTCTTTTTGTTTGTCTCGATTCTTGTTTTGAGTTGTTTTGATTTCAGTAAGTGTCAATAGTTATGTTGTTTTTACATTGTCTTTCTCTTTGTTGAGTCATTTTGACTGTGGTCAGTCATAGGCTCAATAGCCATTTAAGAACTCATTTTCAATTTCAAAAATAAATCATTTTGTGCTCAGAGTACTGCGACATTCTCAACATATGTGCAAAACAGGATTCTTTATTTCACAAAATGTAAGGTCCACCCCCGATAAAGAGTGAGAGCAATAGAATCTAGACCTATCTGAAGCTATATTGGTTCCGGACTACAAAGCAAAAGAAAAGAGGGAAAATTGGAGCGTCTGAGTGTGTTTCAACTTCAGCAAATTCCTAGTCTGCATTCTAGATGCACCTTCGCTGGGCCTCGCCATTGCGCTAGAACATGAGTGTACCTCGACCGCGAGTTCAAGCCCGCTTCAAGTCAGAATGGCAAATAAAGCAGCATACAAATGTTACCCCTCACCAATATGAACATGGTGTATTCTTTTTGAGTTGAGCATGTTGCAAAGTCCTCTGAGAGGCAAATCAGAGGCCCCAAAGCACATATTCGATTCTCTTTTATTGCCTAGAATGTGCATTTTTACATATACTTATGTTGCACGCCTGCCACGCATCGTTTATGGTTCATGCACAGAACATGCTTTCAATGTCACATAGAATATGCTCTTGTTTCATGCATAGAACATGCTTTCAGTGTCGCATAGAATATGCTTCCATTCATGCATAGAACAAGCTTTCCATATCGCATAGAATTTGCTTTCATTCATGCATAGAATATGCTTTTAATGTTGCATAGAATATGTTTTTCTTTCATGCATAGAACATGCTTTCAGTGTTGCATAAAATATGATCTTTTCTCTTGCATAGAACATGCTTTCAATTAACGTCACGCATCGGTTGTTCATCTTGCATGGAACATGCATTGTCAGTGTATTAATTTGTAAGCCTTGTTCATTTGTTCATTTTGTGCACCTATCGCACAATAATCTCACTCAGTGCATCTATTGCACAATTTCATCTCACATCGCATTGTCTTGTGCATTTCATCGCACTATTTTGTGCATTTCAATTCACATCGCACTATTTTGTGCATTTCACTTTACATCGCACTATTTTCTGCATTTCAATTCACATCGCACTATTTTGTGCACTTTGTATCACACTCGTACTGTCTTGTGCATTTGCATCGCACTATTTTGGGCACTTTGTATCACACTATCTATTCACATTGTATCACACTATTTTGTGCACCATTCCATTGTCTTGTGCATTCAACACACATAGCACTATTTTGTGCATCTTTAGTTCACACTGTTTTGTGCACTTTCTTAGCACTGTTTCATTTACTTTCTATCGCACTATTTTGTGCATCTTACTTGCACTATGTTTGTGCATTTCATCGCACTATTTTGTGCATCTTATTTGCACTATGTTTGTGCGTTTTATCGCACTATTTTTTGCATCTTACTTGCACTATGTTTGTGCATTTCACTTTATGTCGCACTATCATGTGCACCTGCATAGCACTGTCTTGTGCACTTCCCCTCACACTATCTTGTGCATTACATTGCACTATTTTCTGCATTGCATAGCACTGTGCTGTGCATTTCATCTTGTATAGCACTGCTTTGTGCATTTCATCTTACCTCGCACTATTTTGTGCATTGCATCGCACTATTTTGTGCACCCATATAGCACTGTCGTGTGCATTTCACATTTCATCGCACTGTTTTGTGCATTTTATCTTACCTCACACTATTTTGTGCATTGCATCGCACTATTTTGTGCACCCATATAGCACTGTCTTGTGCATTTCACATTACGTCGTACTATTTTGTGCATTTCACCGCACTGTCTTGTGCATTTCATCTTACGTCGCACTATTTTGTGCATTGTATTTTGTATAGTAATATTTTTGTGCATTCATTCACCCTCGCTGGCATTGTCTTGTGCACCTTGTATTTTTGTATCACTCGCACTTTTTTGTCCACCTGCACCGCACTATCTTGTGCACCTTGTATCTTTGTTTTGCACTGTCTTGTGCACTCATTGGTCTAGCAGACCTTAAATCATCTAAAGGTGCAACTCCTTTGGTGTTTGTCGTGCCCGAACGACTTCCGGTGGTCTGGTGTAGCCATCTGCCTGTGTGTTGCGGTGAGTTCCTAAGAGATCAATTGAGATGGTGGAAACTGGAGTTCAAATGGTCAAGGCCTAGAACACAAAGGTTTGGGATTTCCGAGACTAAAGTCTGGTTTAAATACCCAAGGGTGTATCCTTGCCTTGAAATCTGTATGGCCGCCCCATAGCTTTAGGTAGCTTGTACGCACCTCAAATCTGGATACTGACCACACCTAGTCTGCCACCCCGTTGGACAATAGGGAAAGTTGTGAACATAGCTAGGGAGAAAAGTAGTACCTGTGGTTTAACCAAAAAAAAAAAGCGGAAGATGCTGTAGACATCCCATTTTTTACCGTCCTTAAGACTTGGACATCATCGTTTGAACACTCGATGATCATCCCTGTTCGTGTTCGTCATGAGTTCTCGGAGGTTTCGGCTATGTGCCTTGCCTCAAGACGTCTCGACTTGTTTGTTTTGTGTTTGGTTTTACATCAAACACTTATTGTTTTGCTTCTGAGGGTGGAAAATAGCTTGTAGGCCATCCCCACACCTCACCGGCCATGGCTTGAGGCCACCGGCCTTGTTTCCTTGCCACCGGCCACTGGTGATGGCCGATCGGCACTATTGATGGTTGGTCGGCACATTTTGTGGTCAGTCGGCCCCGATTAGCCACTTTTTCTGGCCGAGGCCTTTTCTTAAGGGGGGTTTGAAACTTTTGAACCCCCTGTTTTAGCTTCTTGAGGAAGCTTGAACCTTTTGAACTCTTGGTTTTAGCTTCTTGAAGAAGCTTGACCTTTTGAACCCTTTTTTAGCTTCTTGAAGAAGCTTGAACCTTTTGACCTTTTTTAGCTTCTCCAAGAAGCTTGACCCTTTTTCAGCTTCTCCAAGAAGCTTGACCCTTTTTTAGCTTCTCCAAGAAGTTTGATCCTTTTTTAGCGTCTCTCAAGAAGCTTGAACCGTTTGACCCTCTTTAGCTTCTCCAAGAAGCTTGACCCTTTTTTTAGCTTCTCCAAGAAGCTTGATCCTTTTTTAGCTTCTTGAAGAACCTTGAACATCTTGACCCCTTTGCCTAGCTTCTCCAAGAAGCTTGGCCCTTTTACTCCAAGCTTCTAAGAGAAGCTTGGCCTCTTTGCTCAAAGCTTCTAAGAGAAGCTTTGCCCCCTCGGTTTCTCTATAAAAAGAGGGCCTCTCCTCCCCTTTAAAGGGTTAGAAAAATCTGATATATATCATATATATATCATTCCCTCTCTATATCTCCCTCTCTCTCTACATTTGTGTGGGTTAGAGGGTGCAAAAGGGTCTAGTTCTTGGCCATTTGAACTACACCTCCTAGCACAATCCCTCTATCATCAACCTAAGGAGCTCAGAGGCCATTTTCAGAGGCTGAGGGACTGTTTTTTTGGACCAAGAGGCTGCTGTCCCCTTTCGGCCACAAAGGTAACTCATTTTCCCTCTTTATTCCCCGTTTTTGCACACACTTTTAGCATATCTTGCTTGCTGTTTTGAGCTCTGTGTATAACATAAAAAAGTTCTTCTTTTTTGTGTTTAAGATACTTCATTCACATCACTTTTGTTTTTGGGGTCGTTTACCCGCTCTTAGGCCTTGTTTGGCCACTTTTTTGTGCATTTTTGGTAAGCTCTGGGACCACCTTGTTTGGGCCTCCTCACCACTGAAATATTGAGGGATTTCAGTGGTGAGGATGGTGGTTTAAGGTCCTAATAAGGAGAGGGTCATGTATCCATGTTTATCCTCTCTTAAGTGTGCTTAAAAGTTGCTCTTTGGTGCCTAAGTGTTGGACCTTGTGTGCATGCATGCTTGTATGTGTTTTGGCCCTCATTTCCATGGCATTTGGCCACTGATTTCGGCCTATTTGAGAGCTGCCCATTTTGGTTTAAGACCAATTCCACATGTTGTTGCATGCTCATCCCTCTTGCATGCTTGTTAGTTTGCATAACTTGCATGCTTGCATGTTTACATTGCTTGTTCACATGCTCATATTGCATGCTTAACTTCCATGCCTAGGTTGCATAACATTAAGCATGCATCTCTTACCTCTTGAATTGATTATGATGGAGGTTGGGACCCATTATTTGTTTTGTGCATTTCATTCCATATTGAAATTGCACACTTTGACTCTTTGGGTCATCACACATTGAAATGCGCGAATGGTGGTCCGAGAATCGAGTACCATGCCCCTTTGAGTCATAAACATGATAGGGGTGTGGTGGTGCACACATTTGCTTGAAATGCATTGCCATGCCTTGTTTTGCCCTCTGCTGCTATCAAAATAGGTTCTGAGGGAAGAATTGGCCGATCGACTACATACAGTGCCGACCAACCATGTATTTCTGGCCGAGACCCACACCAGTGGTCGATGACCTTATACCCTTAGCCGGTGATCATCTACCTTGGCCGGTGGCACTCCACAGTGTGTAGAGAGCATACCTTGGGACTTGCGCAGTCTTTAGAGGAGCAGAGCATGGTAAACAGAGACAGCTTGTGCATGGCAATGGATTTCCGGGCGAAGCCAATCTAAGCTTGCATGCATCCCTCTTCCCGAGGCCATTTTACTACTTTCCTTAGCTTAGTTAATTTGTTAATTAATTAAGTGGCCTGTAATGATTAATTAGCTTGTAGGTTAATTAATTTGTATATTCTTTTGGTTCCTCCGAGCGAGGGCGAATTTGTAATAAGTGTGCGTGAGTGTGTGCATGTCTTCCAACCCCACATCTTTCTTCTCTTTTATTTACTAGCTTTCAATGGTTAGTCTAGGGCATGTTTCAATTAGCATACAGTATGATAGCATGTTTGCATCCATTCATTCATTTTGCATGCACCGGGCTCGGCGCATTGTTCTAACTGCATTTGTACTTCAATTCCAAATTGAATACGTGCTAGTTGTAGCATCTCACATGTCATTGTAGATTAGCCGAGCCTATCTTAGTTGCATTTTGCATGTGTTGCATTAGCCATCTTAACATGAAATAGGATCATGCATATAATTACTAACTAGTTTCTGTTTTGGCTCGGAGTACTCGGTAAGTTCTTATGCTTTAGCATCCTTGCATGCGTGTGAGTGTTGCCATGACAGCATGCTTGCCATGAGGCTATTTGCTTATGTGATATAACTGCTTGAATGCCTGTGGATGGAGGTTGAATTACCTAAATTGGAATAATGCACTAAAACTGTGAGTTTTAAGCCCACCAGATAGTGGCAAAACCATCTTTTCTAAAGCCCACTTGAGGGTGGCAAAATCTGCATTTTAGCCTACTTGCGAGTAGCAAACCATTTTCAGAAGAAACATGAAATGTTTTGTTCCAATTTAGGCGATTTGGCCTGTACTTATTTTCTGTGCGTATAATATAGTAATTCTAGGCTAATAATCGGAATAAGGACATAAAATGCTTTCAAAACAAGATATCACGGTTAGTAGAGGCCGGTCTTTGATCGGGCGAGCGGGGGTGTTCATAGCTGACCTTTCCCAATCGTACCCAAGTTCTCGAGCCGAGGCAAATTTGGTGATGATGGACACATGGCCTTTGGCACCGAGTCAGGGTTTCCTAAATTCTCTCAAAATAAAATATTTAGGTAGCGACTCTATATCTGGCGAAACAGTCCATGTTTGGCACTTCTTTACAAAAATCTATTTTTCAAAACGATTTTCCAGATTTGGACTCTTTGGTTCAGACTAAGAACCGTGACAATTTGAGAGTCCGAACTGTAGTAAGCCCAATATGAACCGAACCGGACTCACCCTCCCGGGGTGTTCGGGGACGTCTACAGTTTCTGGCGACTCTGCTGGGGATTTAGAGAGCTTGACTCGAAGTCGTGATATCCTGTTTTGATTTCACTTATGTGTTTCTTTGCATTGCATGTGCATTGGTGCGCCTAGGACACCGTGTTTTCCATCTACTATTCCTGAACGGTTTGCCGGAGGCTTGCTCTGTGAAAAGCATGCCATAAGGCTGACCGGTTACGGGCTCTGCCAGTATGGGAGCATAAACCCCGGTTTTACCGGGGCACCCTGTTTGACCATTTGACCTAGTGCATATTCGGAATCTATAGTGACCATTCCAAACTAGGATAGGTTACTTACCCAATTATAGGTTGTTTGAAACCGCTGCGTGCGTAGTGAAACCCTAGTGCCTGACAAAATAGGATAGGGAAACCCTACCTCGACATAGGGGTGTTTTGGCTCTCACTTTATCTGCTATGTGCTTTAGAGTGTGTCTCTACAGGAATGCGTGTATCAATTTGTAAGTTTGGGCACCAGGCCTGAGGGCATCAGTATCAGTGTTTTGGGGAACCAGTTATATCTGTGGGTATCAGATTCAGTTTTTTGGGGCAGTGATTTTGGGGAACAGTAATCAGTAGTAGAGTATAGTTGTTCAGCTATTGCTCGTGTCTGTTCTGATTGGGCTGAAATACTGCGGGTTTTCTCTTTCAGTTCAAAGATTTAGTACAGAATAGCCAGTGTTCTCCATTGCTGAGGCAAGACAGATACCTGATCCATCAGTCACCATTCAATTCAGCGGACTTATGATGACGCAGAGTTCAGAGGAAATTGTGGTTATGGCAGCCGTGTTAGACCAAGGGATCATTTTGCAGGATGAGACCAATGTTGATGTACCGCATCCGCCCAGGTCGCCTGCTGCGCGCCCGATCTGGGAACCCCAGATGTTTCAAGTTCATGAACCTACCATATTTGAGTTAATGGGAATGATCGGCGATCTCCAGAGATCCATGGCCGATCTGGTCTATGGAATGTCGGCTTCGCCACCAGCTGCACCGTATGCCGGGAATTTCATACCACAGGAGCCCCCGCTACTGGGGCGGATTGTGATCGAACTCAGCCAACCAGAGGTTGCCTCCAGCTACAGCAACGACGTGTCAGCAACAACCAGGCTTCGCTCTGATATAGTGGCCCAAACCCCCGATCAGGCTGAGGCTAGAGGTAAGAACAAAGTGGGAACAGATACTGATCCTGTCGAACAATTGCTGTGGGCAGCCGAGGCTTTGAAAGCCGGGGGGATGAATAAGCAACAAGTGTTCGCAGTCATGACTAAAGTTGTGGATGATGCTTTCCCCACTCCAACCGAAGGCAGTTCAAGCCGGGTGAAAAATCGGGATGGGCCCCGTCTTGCCAAGACAGTTCCTGTCATTCCTAACCCTGTACCAGGAAAAGATCAGAAAGCCAAGGCAGTGCCTGCCGACCCTTTCGCTAGTGCGTCTAGAAAGAACCCTCAGATTTCGAAGTATCTACCTCGAGGGCGCAGAGTCTTTCATGCCCTCTACATGCCTTTGTCTAGGGCATTTCAAATTTTGGGTAAAAAGGGGCATCTTAAACCCCTCGAGCCTCGGCCCCTCCCGAAGAATCTCCCGCACTCACATGATGCTACCTTGTACTACGCGTACCACCAACAATCCGGTCACAGCACCGATGGTTGTTTCCGCCTTCGTCATGAAGTGCAAGATTTGATCGATAATGAGGTCATCCTCCCGCCTACCTCAGCAAAGTCTGTTACCACTGAGTTGTTGGACTTCGACGATACTGCGAGTTTGTGATCAGGGGTTGGACCACCTGCGGGCGGCGCTCGGTGCATTCTTGATATGGCGTTTGGCACGCACTTTTGAGCATCTGCGAATGCCAATTTTTGTGGTTTCTGACTTAGGTATGGAGTCAGTTCGGTGGTCTTGTTTTGAGTCTGTCTCGTTGTCTTGAGTCAGTCCTTTTTGCTTAAAGGGCCTATCTTGTTGTGTCGAGTCAGTCCCACTGTATAGAATATCAGGTGATACCAGGGCAGTTGCCTCAAACACCGTTTTGTTTTGTAATTACCCTTTTGAGTATGTCTCTGCTGTGAAGCCAGTTGCAACCAGGGAATCTGAATGAAACAGCTGTGGCTATTATGTTTCCATGCTTATTGCTATTTTGAGCTTGTTGTGCCAGAGGATCCGAATGGAACGACAGTGCATTCCACCTGCTCTCTTGTGCCCCGAAAATCATTGTGATGGCCTAAGTTTTTCAAAAAACCTTTTTGAACACTGTGTTGATGAAAACGAAAAGGAAGGAATTCCTTGGGTTTTGCAAAACTTTGATCAATTTGAGAGAAAGATAGGCGTGCTAAGCCTTTAATGACTGAAATCATGCTTGTTAGCGTGAGTACTGAGAAGGAGCTTGGCTTGATCCAGATTGGTTCCACACTATCTTCAGCGCGAGCGATTTGTCGCTTTCTTAAAAACTTTCAAAAACAAAATATTTTGCGCAGTCCTGCGAAGACCTGTGTGGAATCGCTCTTGAGATTGTGCAGCTTAGGATCGCTCTCAGCCTCGAGACTAGAGCCCTTGCTTTCAAACCTTGGACCTTGGGTTCGGACTGTTCAACGATCAACCGCGATGTAAGGCTAGTGTGGCCAGATTTGAAGCAGCCCTCGGACAATAGGCCCCAAAGTCAGATCAAGAAGATCAGACCTCATCAGAAGAAGCTCACGAAGCTGAATCAGAAGCGCCCCTCGAACTAGGGGCAAAAATGTCCGATGTACTCGAAGAGCCGAAGATGGGTCCTTCAGCAAATCAATACAACAGCCACTCTCCTGGATACGGATGGCTTCGAAACCCTAAAACCATTTGGCATGGACTTGTTACACTTTTACCCTTTAAGAGGCTCACTAGGCCGAAAACCCAGAAGGGCGACCTAGGCAAAAGTTAGAGAAAGAGAAAAATACAAAAAAGAAAAGTACAAAAAAATGAAAATAAAGAAAATGATGAAAAAAAAGAAGAGAATGACAGAAAGAAAAGATTTGAAAAGTGAAAGAAGAATAAAGCTCGCAAGGTCGAAAACTCACAACGGGCGCCTTGGCAAAAGTTAGAGCCTAAAAAGTGAAGGTTAATACCCGAGTGTACCTTAACCTGAACTACGTAAGGCTTGATTCCCATGTTTGGGATACTTAGGCAACTTCATCCTGAAGTCCAGCCACAAACACTTCCAAATCGATTATGTCCATGTAATGGTTTTGATCATCTTTGCCTTCTCTATATCCAAGAATTTGGTTGTGTTCGTCACTCTGAGGACTGACTACAATGCGCCGCGATGCCATTAAGACAAGGGGCAACTTTCCGTTGCCATACAGTGTGCTGTGGTGCTATTCAAACAAGGGGGAACTTTCCGTTGCCGTGCAGTGCCATTTCAACAAGGGGCAATTTTCCATTGTTATGGATCTGAGGTTGTGCATCTCAAGAGTAAGTTCTGTGCTCGTTATGCAGTGGCTGTTTGCCAAATTGGTTTTTGAGAATTTTTACTAAGGTTGACTGATTCTCTCGAAAATTATTCCATTTTTCCAAAACTGGACCATTTCTTGGACCCAAAAAAGAAAATTTTCAATGCTCATAACCTAACTTGCATGATTTCAAATCAAAAAATCGAACAAGCATGTTAATTTAACTCTTATGTCGGTCAAAATTGCTTTAGTAGAAAACCAAAACAAAAAAAAATGGTCAAAATGATGAACTAGGGGCACAGTTGAGTCAGGCTCCCTGTTTTTCCCCCGTTGTCAATGTATTTGCCAGAAAGGGCACCATACTTGCCGGAAAGGGCACCCTATTCGCCAAGAAGGGCACAACAGAAGCGAACAGAAAAGGACTGAAAGCTCTCACATCCTCTGAGCAGCGAGGTATCAAGCCAAGTGCGAAGCATGAACTGGAATGGAGCAAGGTATTCTACTCTCTCATCCGGATAGATCTGATCACGTCCAAACTCCCCAGTGAAGCATCGTCAACTGATGTCAATTGCAGATTTGAAGCGCGTCTGGTCGCATTGCAAACCCTCTGTGGGAGAAAGTTCACTGTTGTGAGCAGAAGAAGAGAATCTAGCAGAATGCTAGGGGCAAGAGCCCGCAACTTCCTGTTTATCCATCAACCACCCTGGGAGAGGGATGAAAAATGAGAGATTAAAGAATAGAGAGATGTGCGCTAAGAGAAAATGCAAGAAAGGGGTTTTGAGAGAAAAATCGAGCTTGAGGGCCGAGTGATGTGAGAATCACAAACGGAGAATGGGTGGGAAACAATACCCGGAGAAACAGGCTCCCTGCGCACGTCTGTATGTCGTGTCTTTTGTTTTGTTTGTCTCAAATCTTGTTTTGAGTCGTTTCGAGTGTTACTCGATGTGTTTAGGTTGTTTACCTTTGTTTTTCCTTTGTCGAGTCATTTTGGCTGTGGCCAGTCGTAGGCTCAATGGCCGATCGAGAACTCATTTCTCAATTTCAATAAAATCGTTTTGTGCTCGAAGTGTTGTGCCATTCTCCACATTTGTGCAAAACAAGTATTTGTTCTTTCATAAAACTGTAGGGTCCACCCCCGATAAGTGTGAACAGTAAAACAAGGACCTACCTGAAGCTATGTCGGTTTCAGACTGCAAAGCAAAAGAAAAGAGGGAAAATTTGGAACATCTTAGTGTGTTTCAACTTCAGCAAATTCCGAGACTGCATTCTGGGTGCACCTTTTCAGGCCTCGCCATTTCTCTGGAGTATGAGTGTATCTCAACCCCAAGCTTAAGCCTGCTTCAAGTCAGAATAGCAATTAAAAGCAGCTGCAGATGTTATCCCTTGCCAATATAAATAGGGTGTACCCTTTTCAGGCAGAGTGTGTTACAAACCCCTCCGAGAGGTAAATCGGAGGTCGCGTTTGGATTTGGTCTCGTTAAGGCTTGTATTTCCTTATTCGGCATTTTGTTTCAAACACGCTTTTGAAGTTGCACACTCATCGCATCGTTATGCACACCATTTCTCGTATTGTTACGCACACCATTCGTTGCATTGTTATGCACATCTATCTAGCATTGTTATGCTCGTTACTTGCATTTTTATGCACATCTATCTTGCATTGTCGTGCACCTCTTTACTTGCATTTTCACGCACACTTCACTTGCATTGTTATGCACCTCTTCACCTGCATTGTTATGCACATTATATTTGCATTGTCATGCACCTTTTCACTTGTGTTGTCACACACTTTCCACTTGCATTGTTATGCACGCTCTCTTATTCAGAAACACCGTGATACGTCCCTATGTTTCTTCTCCTTGTTCAGAAACACCAGGATACGTCCCTATGTTTCTTCTCCTTGTTTTGAAGCACCGGGATACGTCCCTATGTTTCTTCTCCTTGGTTTGAAACACCGGGATACGTCCCTATGTTTCTTCTCCTTTTTCGAAACACCGGGATACGTCCCTATGTTTCTCATTCCTTCCGAAACACCGGGATACGTCCCTATGTTTCTTTTCCTTGTTCTGAAACACCGGGATACGTCCCTATGTTTCTTCTCCTTCCGAAACACTGGGATATGTCCCTATGTTTCCCATTCCTTTCCGAAACACCGGGATACGTCCCTATCTTTCTTCTTCTTTTCTGAAACACCGGGATACATCCCTATGTTTCTCCTTCCTTCCAAAACACCGGGATACATCCCTATGTTTCTCCTACCATTCCGAAACACCGGGATACGTCCCTATGTTTCTCCCTCTTCGGTTAAAAGTGTTCGGAATACGTTCTAATGCTCACACCATTCTGAAACACCGGGATACGTCCCTATGTTTCTCCATCTTCGGTTAAGAACATTTGGAATATGTTCCAATGCTCACACCATTCCGAAACACCGGGATACGTCCCTATGTTTCTCACTCAATTCGAAACACCGGGATATGTCCCTATGTTTCTCCTCCCTTGGTTAAGAGCATTTGGAATACGTTCCGACGCTCACACCATTCCGAAACACCGGGATATGTCTCTATGTTTCTCACTCAATCTGAAACAGCGGGATATGTCCTAATGTTTCTCCTTCTTTGGTTATGAGCATTTGGAATACGTTCCAATGCTTATACCGTTTCGAAACACCAGGATATGTCCCTATGTTTCTCCCTCTTTGGTTAAGAGCATTTGGAATACGTTCCAATGCTTGAACCACTCTGAAACACCGGGATACGTCCCTATGTTTCTCATTCCTTTCCAAAACACTGGAATATGTCCCTATGTTTCTCTCTTTGTTCCTCACACAATTTCGGCGTGTTTGGAATTTGACTTAGGTTGCGTTGTATGCAGTCCTAATTGTTTGTTTTGGACCTCCTCTCATGATTCCGGCATGGTTGGAGTTTGTCACCCTTTGCATCTTTACTATCATAACATTTCATTCGTGCTATTTTGCGCACCTCACCTGTACTTGTTAGTACATTGCGTTGTTTTGAATACAAACCGGCTTCGCGAAAGCGTATATGTCCAATTACAAGCCGGCTTCGAGAAAGCGTATAAGTCCAATTACAAACCGGCTTAGCGTCAGCGTATAAGTCCAATTTTCAAACCGGCTTCGCGTAGCGTATAAGTCCAATTTTCAAACAGGCTTCGCGTAGCGTAGAAGTCCAATTTTCAAACCGGCTTCGCGTAGCGTATAATGCCAATTCTCAAAGTCTTCTTGCAAATCATTTGCATCCTGCCCCTGAACTACGCTGGTTTGATTCCTTGCAAAGGGATACGTAGGCAGCCTGCGGGCACAACCATTTATTTATCGGTAGCTTGTATGCTTTGTCTAAGTCTTCGGCCTTGTGAAAAATGGGTTCTCTTTGGGCTTTGACACTCACTCTCGTCATTTTTATGACTTTCGAGTTCTGTCAAAGAGGGGCAACTGTAGACAACCCATTTTTGACCGTCCTCAAGACTTGGACGTCATCGTTTGAACACTCGATGATCATCCCTATTCTTGTTCGTCTTGAGTTCTCGGAGGTTTTGGCTACGTGCCTTGCCTCAAGACCTCTCGACTTGTTTGTTTTGTGTTTGGTTTAACATCAAACACTTATTGTTTTGCTTCTGAGTGTGGAAAATAGCATGTAGGCCATCCCCACACCTCACCGACCATGGCTTGAGGCCACCGGCCACTGGTGATGGCCGGTCGGCACTGTTGATGGTCGGTCGGCCAACTTTGTTGGCCGATTAGCCACTTTTTCTGGCCGAGACCTTTTCTTGAGGGGGGTTTGAACCTTTTGAACCCCCTGTTTTATCTTCTTGAGGACGTTTGAACCTTTTGAACTCTTGGTTTTAGTTTCTCGAAGAAGCTTGACCTTTTGAACTTTTTTTTAGCTTCTTGAAGAAGCTTGAACCTTTTGACCCTTTTTAGCTTCTCCAAGAAGCTTGACCCTTTTTTGCTTCTTCAAGAAGCTTGATCCTTTTTTAGCTACTCCAAGAAGCTTGAACCTTTTGACCCTCTTTAGCTTCTCCAAGAAGCTTGACCATTTTTTTAGCTTCTCCAAGAAGCTTGATCATTTTTTTAGCTTCTTGAAGAACCTTGAACCTCTTGACCACTTTGCCTAACTTCTCCAAGAAGCTTGGCCCTTTTGCTCCAAGCTTCTAAGAGAAGCTTGGCCTCTTTGCTCAAAGCTTCTAAGAGAAGCTTTGCTCTCTTGGTTTCTCTATAAAAAGAGGGCCTCTCCTCCCCTTTAAAGGGTTAGAAAATCTGATATATATCATATATATATCATTCCCTCCCTATATCTCCCTCTCTCTATACATTTGTGTGCGTTAGAGGGTGCAAAAGGGTCTAGTTCTTGGCCATTTGAACTACACCTCCTAGCACAACCCCTCCATCATCAACCTAAGGAACTCGGAGGCCATTGTTAGAGGCTGAGGGACTGTTTTTTTGGACCAAGAGGCTGCTGTCGCCTTTTGGCCACAAAGGTAACTCTTTTTCCCTCTTTATTCTCCGTTTTTGCACACACTTTTAGCCTATCTTTCTTGTTGTTTTGAGCTTTGTGTAGAACATAAAAAAAGTTCTTTTTTTTTTGTGTTTAAGATACTTCATTAAGGTCACTTTTGTTTTTGGGGTCGTTTACCCCCTCTTAGGCCTTGTTTGGCCTCTTTTTTGTGTATTTTTGGTAAGCTCCGAGACCACCTTGTTTAGGCCTCCTCACCACTGAAATCTTGAGGGATTTCAGTGTTGAGGATGGTGGTTTAAGGTTCTAATAAGGAGAGGGCCATCCCCTCTCCTTGTTGTCTTCAAAACTTGTCATTTTAGCCTCATGTGTGAGCACCTTGTTTAAATTCATGTTGGCCATGTCTTAAGTAGTATTTGTGCTTATTTTTCCATGATATAGCACTATTTAAAATTGGTTTAGACACACCATGCTTGCCTTGCATACTTGTCTTGTAATGTCATGAATTGCCTTAACATGTGCCTAGCATTTAGACCACTATGCTTACTTGTTTTGGTCTAGCTTTGTGAAGCTTCTATGCTTGTTTTAGCATGCTTAAGGTATGTTTTTGGTTGCTTAGGCCATCCATGGCTTGCTTTAAATAGCTACCATGTAACACCCCTTGGCTTGCCTAGAGTTTTAGACAATTGTTGCATGCTTAGCTTGTCTTGTTTACTTGGTTTTGCACCTTCTATAATATGATTTTAGAGCTTTCTATGCATGCCATGTATCCATGTTTATCCTCTCTTAAGTGTGCTTAAAAGTTGCTCTTTGGTGCCTAAGTGTTGGACCTTGTGTGCATGCATGCTTGTATGTGTTTTGGCCCTCATTTCCATGGCATTTGGCCACTGATTTCGGCCTATTTGAGAGCTGCCCATTTTGGTTTAAGACCATTCCCAGATGTCGTTGCATGCTCATCCATCTTGCATGCTTGTTAGTTTGCATAACTTGCATGCTTGCATGTTTACATTGCTTGTTCACATGCTCATATTGCATGCTTAGCTTCCATGCCTAGGTTGCATAACATTAAGCATGCATCTCTTGCCTCTTGAATTGATTATGATGGAGGTTGGGGCCCATTGTTTGTTTTGTGCATTTCATTCCATATTGAAATTGCACACTTTGACTCTTTGGGCCATCACGCATTGAAATGCGCGATTGGTGGTCCGAGAATCGAGTACCATGCCCCTTTGAGTCATAAACATGATAAGGGGTGTGGTGGTGCACACATTTGCTTGAAATGCATTGCCAGGCCTTGTTTTGCCCTCTGCTTGTGTCAAAACAGGTTCTGCAGGAAGAATTGGCCGATCGACTACATACAGTGCCGACCGACCATTTATTTCTGGCCGAAAGCCACACCAGTGGTCGATGACCACATCCCCTTAGCCGGTGATCATCTACCTTGGCCGGTGGCACTCCACAGTGTGCAGAGAGCATACCTTGGGACTTGTGCAGTCTTTAGAGGAGTAGAGCATGGTAAACAGAGGCAGCTTGTGCATGATAATGGATTTCCGGGCGATGCCAATCCAGGCTTGCATGCATCCCTCTTCCCGAGGCCATTTTACTACTTTCCTTAGCTGAGTTAATTTGTTAATTAATTAAGTGGTCTGTAATGATTAATTAGCTTGTAGGTTAATTAATATGTATATTCTTTTGGTCTCTCCGAGCGAGGGTGAATTTGTAATAAGTGTGCGTGAGTGTGTGCATGTCTTCCAACTGCACGACTTTCTTCCCTTTTATTTACTAGCTTTCGATGGTTAATCAGGGGCATGTTTCAATTAGCATACAGTATGATAGCATGTTTGCATGCATTCATTCGTTTTGCATGCACCGGGCTCGGCGCATCATTCTAACTACATTTGTACTTCAATTCCAAATTGAATACGTGCTAGTTGTAGCATCTCACATGTCATTGTAGATTAGCCGAGCCTATCTTAGTTACATTTTGCATGTGTTGCATTAGCCATCTGAACATGAACTAGGATCATGCATATGATTACTAACTAGTTTCTGTTTTGGCTCGGAGTACTTGGTAAGTTCTTATGCTTTAGCATCTTTGCATGTGTGTGAGTTTTGCCATGACAGCATGCTTGCCATGAGGCTATTTGCTTATGTGATATAACTGTTTGAATGCCTGTGGGTGGACGTTGAATTACCTGAATTGGAATAATGCACTAAAACTGTGAGTTTTAAGCCCACCAGATAGTGGCAAAACCATCTTTTCTAAAGCCCACTTGAGGGTGGCAAAATATACATTTTAGCTTACTTGCGAGTAGCAAACCATTTTCAGAACAAACATGAAATGTTTTGTTTCAATTTAGGCGATTTGGTCTATACTTTTTTGCTCTGCGTATAATATAGTAATTCTAGGCTAATAACCGGAATAAGGACACATAATGCTTTCAAAACAAGATCCCGAGCCGAGGCAACTTTGGTGATGACGGACATGTGGCCTTTGGCACCGAGTCAGGGTTTCCTAAATTCCCCCCAAATAAAATATTTAGGTGGCAACTCTGTGTCTGGCAAAGCAGTCCATGTTTGACACTTCTTTACAAAAATCTATTTTTCAAAACGATTTGTCGGATCTGGACTCTTTGGTTTAGATTAAGAACCGTGACAATTTGAGAGTCCGAACTGTAGTGACCCCAATATGAACAGAATGGGACTCATCCTCCCGGGGCGTTCGGGGACGTCTACAAATGCCCAATAGCATAAGGTAAGTCATCACCAATTGCCTCTGTAAGGTACTTTCACTTCCTAGCTGCTACATCGCATTTATTATCATTGCATCACATCTATCGCTTCTATTGCATGCATCTATTGCATCATACCATTTTATTGTCTGCATCCTTTCCATGTTAAGCGCATGTGCCCATACCTTTTCACGTAAAAACATAGTTCTACATGTGTACGCGCCTATTCTGCAAGAATTGTGGTCTGAGGGTTTCGGCACCTTTTCTGTGTTAGATGTGGTTTGTTTTGTGTCCATGTATTTTCTAGGTCAAATGTGGTTTGACTTACGCCTTATTCACTGCATCCATTGCATCGTATTTTGTGTTGTTGCTTTTAGCATTTAGGATCATCATATTTCCTCAATAGATTATTCCTCACTTAGATCATACCACCCAATTACTTGTACTCTTTCTACGAAATACATAGTTCTGCATGTGCACACGCCTATTTCACAAGAATTGTGGTTTGAGAGTTCCGACACCTTTTCTGTGTTAAATGTAGTTTGTTTTGTATCCCCATCCCTTTATGGTATTTGTGTAGAAGGCACTGCTCATGGTTTGATTATTTCATTATATACATGCATTGTATATCATTTGCATGATTTCATTACAATTGTGTATCATTTTTCATTCTGCCCCTGAACTACGCTTGTTTGATTCCTTCCAAAAGGATACGTAGGCAACCCTCGGGTTCAACCAATTGCATTTGCATTTTGTTTGTTTGCCCAAGTCTTACGGCCTTGTCAAAATGGGTCGTCTCTGGGCTTTGACATTCACTCACGTCATTTCATGACTTCGAACTCTGTCAAAGAGGGGCAACTATAGGCATCCTATTTTTTACCGCGATTAGGACTTGGGCGCCACAGGCTGATCACTCGGTGATGAAGGCTATGCTAAGCAAAGGTTCGATTTCTTCGACAAGGAGAGCATCAAATCCCAACCTTACACCCCATTTTGGTCCAAAACTATTTTGACCAAAATGAGTTTAGACCTTAAAACCCTCTCTTTCAAAATGTTTTTGAAAACGTTTCTATGATGTTCCGAAGCTCGCATTTCGTTAAATGTTGCGCTTTTCGGTAAACTGAGTAAGGACAAAATGGAAATAAATGAAAGAGAGGTGAAATCTTTGAACAATATTTCGAAACACCTTATTTAGAGGTTTGGAGTTGAAGAAAGTAGGAGGGGAGGGAGGAAAACTACTTGAGGAGAAATTAGGAATGAATCCGGTTAAGACCAAAACTTAGCATCCCTCGCTAAAATAGGAATATCTTTTTACACACTTGGAATTTTGATTTGAGGCTGCCACCATTGGAAATAACACTTCCGGCGCCTAAAGTTAGACTCAAGAATGACCTGCAAAGGAGTCTGGATGAAGGAGATAAGCCCATTTCAAGTTGGATATAGAGAGCAGTTTTTTCTAGCCGGCCACTGGTGGAGTTTACTGGCCATGGATGGGCTTTGACAGCCATGTGTCGGCAACGAATGGGATTTTATGGCCATGTGTCATCCAAGGGTGGCTTTTCACGGCCATTCGTGGTGGCCATCGGCCACCAACGATGGCCGCTCAGCCACTGGTGTAAAAAAGGCAATTTTCTACAGATATTTTTCCTCCAACTGTTTTCACAATGTTCCAGCTGTTTGTTTTGAGATATTTTCAACCTGAAGCCATATATTTCTATATATAAAGGACCTTCTCTATTGTTTTGAAGGGTGGAAAAATTTTGGGAGTCTCTCTAGATTTCTCTCTCTCTCTTGAACTTGTGTGCATACAAGTATAGATACACTTCAAGTTTGCCTATCAGCCCTTAACCAAAGTTTCTTATCTTTGGGTTGAGGTTACTTGGGACCCTCTTTGAGCTCTAGAAGTTGGTCTTGTCTTGATTTATAGCCTCAATTATGTCTTGGCTTCAAGAGGCATAGCACTCTCCTTTTAAGCTTGCTTTGCACAATTGTTTTCCTATCTCTTTCCACTATTTTTGGACTATTTTTGGCCTGGTTTTGAATTGTAAGAAACTCTATTTTTATGACCTAAAAATGGTGGTTTGATGCCATTTTCTGTTAAGGGGTGGTTCACCCTTCTTGCTTATTTGCTTGTAAAGTTTTTGTGCCTTTGTTCATCACTTTCAAATCAACTATTTTGGGCCTTTTAACCGCTGAATTTCAAACATTTTTCAATGGTAGAAACCTCATTTTGAAGTCTAAAATTGGAGGGGTTAGCCTCCCCTCCTAGTGTCTTGCTTGCATTCATAGTTAGCCTCATGTATTAGCTTATTGTTTTAGTTTTTTGTGGCTTAAGTCCAGCATGCTTTAGACAATATTTGGGGTTGTTTTGCCTCTATTTTGATTAATTCATTTGAGCCTTGTATGGCATGGTTGTAGTGTAATTTCCTTCACTAGCTTGGTGTTTTAGGGCTTTAATCACCATTGTTTTGACTTGATAGCATGTTTTAGTGTTGTTTTACACTTAATTTTTGCACTTTAATCTCTGCAATCTCCCACAATTCTTCACTCTTTTGTTTTCTTTGAAAGTGGTTTTAAACCCCTTGTTTGCCTGAGTGTGAAATGGAGGTGCTACACCTAATGGTTTAATCCCTTAGGGGGTTCATTACCAACAGTGTAATGTGTCTTTCATGCCCAATGTTGCTTGTGGTTTGTGTCATCTTTCCACTAGAGGACAATCACCAATGGACAATTGGATTAAGGAATGGTTTGGTAATTAAAATGAGTAAATAAAAAATGACAAGTAAAAGAGGCAAGATAAGCATCTTTTATGTTGCATTGCATGTGTTCGAATCTGACGTTAATTCAAACATAAGGAAAATGGAACATTTCATACTCAAAAGTGATGAACTTTGTCATTTTCCTAGGTCACCATTGCCCTTGATCATGCATGATAGGGTGGTGGTCATTTTGGTCTTGATTGTGCATTTATTAAACTTGTACAAACTTCGTCCCTTAGCCATCATGCATGGAAATTGCTTGATTGATGGTTTGAGAGCCAAGACTTTCTCTCCTTTGAGATTGTGTGATGATAAGGAGGGAAAATAGTACAAACAACCTGTGAGAATACACTATTTTGCTCTGTTTTGCTGTCTGTTGCAGCAAGGAAGCCAGCTCATCAGTGGCTGATAGCCACCAGCAGTGGCCGACCGGCCCCTTGTCCCTCTTGTCGGCCATTAGTGATTTTTGCATAATGTGATGGTATGATGAAGCCGAGGTGTTCTGGAAGTTAGTAGAATTTTCAGTGATCAAATGCGCAAACAGAGGCTTGCAGAAGCTAAACAACGACTTTTCAAGTGGAAACGGGGCACGTGCATGAGCCTCCCTTGCATTTTCAAGCTTTCTTATCGCTTAAATATCGAGCTTAGATTGATGTTGTAATTAATTAGTTGTAGCTAATTAAGTGTTGTAAATAATTAGTTACTTTAACTAGTTATTTGATTTCGGTTTGTAATAATTAGTTAGCTTAATTAGTATAGCTAGTTAGTTAGTTTTTTCATTCGGACCCTCCTTCGTGAGGGCGTAATGTTGTAATAAGTGTGCATGCATGCGTATATGTCTTCCAACCCCACGTCTTTCACCTTTTTATTTAATCGCTTTTGATGGTTAGATTAGGGACATTGTTAACTAATTAGCATACCTTATGCTTGCATCCTCACATTTGTATTGCATGCACCGAGGCTCCGTGCATCGTTCAAATTGTATCATCATTTCAATACTTCGTTGAATATGTGCTTAACCGCATGTTGTTCAAATCGATCCATATGCCATATTAGTAGTCGAGCCTATTAATTGCATATTGCATGTGTTGCATTAGACCTCTTAACATAGTTAGGAATCATGCATTATTTTCTAACTATTGTTTTCCTAGCTTGGAGTACTAGGTGAGTTTTTATGCTTTAGCATATTTGCATAAGTGTGATTGCCATGATTAGCATGCTTGCCATGAGGCTATTTGCTTAAATGCTAAACTGTTTGAATGCTTGTGGATGAAGGCTTGTTTGAATTGGAGCGATTCAACAAATGTGTGTTTTAAGACCACTTTGGTAAGTGGCAAATCATGTTTTAAGCCCACTATGTTTCGTGGCAAATCTGCAAACTTTAAGCCCACTTGAGGTGGCAAATTCAAACCATTTTCACAAACAAACATGAGTTGAATTGTTCCAAATAAAGAAAACTAGTCTATACTTGCTTGTGTGCATCACATAGTAAAGCTAGTCTAATAATTAGAACAAGGGAACATAATGTTTATAAAATATCGTATCATGATTAGTAGAGGCCGATCTTTGATCAAGTGGGCGGGGGTGCTCAATTCATAACCTTCCCCTCTCGTACCCAAGTTCCTGAGCCGAGGCAACTTTGGTGATGACGAACACGTGGCCTTTGCATGAGTCAGGGTTTCCTAAATTTCCCCAAAACAAAATATTTAGGTGGTGACTCTATATCTGGCAAAGCAGTCCATTTTTTGCATTTTTTGATTTAAAATCAATTTTCCAAAAAAGGTTTGTCGAATTTGGACTCTTTGGTGTTTATTAGTTTCACATTGCACTTTGTAAGATTAGATTTAGAACCGCAGGAGTTCGAACAGTGAGGCCTTTCTTTCAAAGCTTTTCGAAAGGCGGGGCACGAAAAAAGGCAAGTCCACAGGATGCCATAGTTATGTTCCCCAAAGATGGCAGGCTGGCAGTAGATAGAAAGGAAGTGCACAAGATCAGATTGAAGTCGGCCAGGTTTTTCCTGTCAACTGAAGGCCATCTCTATAGAAGGGCCTTCACTGGACCCCTTCTGAGATGTGTGCATCCATCCTAGGTTGAGGACTTTCTATAGAAGATCCATGAGAGAGTATGTGGAAGCCATGCTTAGGGCAGATCACTTGCCCACAAGGTCATATCTTAGAGATACTGGTGGCCCTACATGCAGAAAGATGCTAAAGCTTATGTGAGGAAATGCGAAAAGTGTCAGAGGTTTGTACTATTAATACACCAGCCTGCTACAGATCTAAACCCAGTATCCAATCGCTAGCCATTTGCCTAGTGGGGCATGGATCTTGTTGGGCAATTTCCCCAGACAACTGGACAGAGGAAGTTCCTACTAGCAACAATTGACTACTTCATGAAGTGGGTAGACGCTGAACCCTTAGCCAAAATTCGAGATGTGGACGTAAAGAATTTCATCTTGAAAAACATAATCACCAGATTTGGAATCCCAAGAGCCATCGTAGCAGATAATGGCAGTCAATTCGACAGCATGTTGATCAAAAACTTATGTACGAAATACAAGATCAAGAACTATTATTCCACTCCTAGCACCCCCCGAGCAATGGACAAACAGAAGCATCCAACAAGAACATCTTGGATGGAATCAAGAAATGGCTAGAAGCTGCTAAGGGCAAGTGGGCGGTGGAATTTCCCAATGTGTTATGGGCATATCGAACTATGCTGAGAAGATTTGCTGGAGAATCGCCCTTTGCCATGGCATATGGCACTGAAGGAGTCATCCCCTTAAAGATTGGCATCCTTGGAATCAGAACCCAAGAAGTGGAGAGTGGAACGAACGAGGCACTCCTTGCCTGGGATCTTGATCTGATAAAAGAAAGATGGGAGAGAGCAGCAATTTGGTCGAGGGCATATAAGCAATAGCTTGCTAAGGCATACAACAAAAACGTCAATCCCAAAGAGTTTCAGATTAGGGATCTCGTCCTGAGAAAGGTTGTTGGCAATAAGAAAGACCCTAGGGAGGGAAAGCTTGGCCCAAACTGGAGAGGACCATATCGAACCATCTTAGTCGCTAGTAGTGCCGCATACCGGCTTAGATACTGATGGCAAGGAGTTGCCAAGACCCTGGAACACAATCAATTTGAAATATTTCTACCATTGATTTCAGCTTTTTGAGATTTATGTAAAGATTTATTAGCCAAAGTATTAATAACATACTAGCTCAATTTTGCTTTTATGAATATTGTTGCAACTTGTGCAATAGGACTGAACAGTCTTATGACGATGTTCCCATGGTGAACATGACGAATAACTTAGATTTTCCATATTGGTAGAGTTGAACTAAGTTTGTGATGTTTCGGTATGAAACATGACGAATAACTTAGACTTTCCATACTGATAGAGTTGAACGAAGTTTGCGATGTTTCGGTATGAAACATGACGAATAACTTAGACTTGCCATGATGGTAGAGTTGAACTAAGTTTGCAATGTTTCGGCATGAAACATGATGAAACTGGCCATGACTTGGTCAGTTTGGAAAGCCGAGGAGTATGGTACTCTCGGTGCACTGCGGTTAAGCCTTAAGTGTGTCATTTGGGCGAGGCAAACATGATGACCTCAGCCAAGAATGCCTAAGAGAGACTTAGATGATAACCATGTGATGCGTCCTTAATGTGAATATAAGTGATACTCAGGTTCACATTAGGGGGCGGGAAATAGGAATGAACATAACACTTGTGAAAATTTTGAAATATTTTAAAAGTGGAAGTTATCCGAAGTAATTAAGTGAACAAAGACCCGAGGTATTTACGCTTGAGATGACTGACCAGGTTGTTAGACTTGGCAGGGTGAAGTCTTGCCAGAAGACAGTTAGTACAAGTGAAGAAACAACACTCGTTGAAAAGTCATGAACAAATGTTATAAGTGCAATTCGGCCTAGATAACTAACAAGAATTATTATCCAAGGTAATGGATCTAAGGTAAAGAGCCAAGTTGTTAGACTTGGAAAAGTTCAAAGTGTGAAAATATGCAAGGCTCAAAGAATAGGTAGTAACCATAAGACAAAAAACATTCAACACTAAGAAAATAGAGGATTGGCATTCATGGAGAAAATTTGTTGGTTACATCAAAAGGCACATCGGCTTGAAAAATAGAGTGTTCAAAAGATTACAACTATGGGAAAGACAAAAGAAAAAGTCTAAAGTAAAAAAGGAAAAAAAAAAACTCCTAAGCATTGGCACGATCCTCAAACTATGTAGCCTCAGCAATTGGAAATGCTTTGGCCTTGACAAACACTTGATGAGACTTCTCGGCATTGATTTTCAGAAGGGTTTGACCTAAAGATTTCTCAGTCAAATGGACTTCGGTATCAAAAGCGTTTTTGGAGAAGTCCATTTGACTGAGAAATCCAAGAGCACTTCTCCAAAAACGCTTTTGATATCAAATGGACTAGGACTTGGTCATTAAGGGTAGGAGACTTGGCCCCGGTAGCAGCTTCATATTTCTTGCCTTCCTGGTCCTCAGCATCAGATTCCTCCTCTTCCTCATCTTTATCCTTGGATTAGTTCGGTGACAGAGGGAATGGCACATTGAGTTGGCTGATATCTCAGAGGGGCAAGTCCTTAGGGAGAGAGAGTTCTTTGAGTGCCACTATCTAGCCGAGGTAGTAGCCTTTGCTATAGGCTAGATTAACCTACTATTTATATTGATCACGCATGGCGGCTTGTCTCTCCTCAAATACCTTCTCGTCGGCCGCCCTTACCTTGGTGGCCTCTTTGAGTTTGGTATCAATTTCTACTGCTCTGACCTTGGCAACATTAGCGTCGGCCCTGGCGACTTCAGCAGCGGCCTCAATGACCTCAGCTTTCTTCTAAGCATTTTTTTCTAGCCTTTATTTTGTTCAGCAGGTTCCGAACACGAGTCTCAGCTTCGTTGAGTGAAGCAAGGAGATGTACTACTTCCTATGTCCTCTTGACAAGGTCTTTCTTCACCATCTTGTCCTTGACTAAGTGTGAGCATGCTGGATGGCCTGTAAGAAAAGGAGCGAGTTAGAAAAATTGGCTAAGTAAAGGAACTGAAAAGTGAAAGCAGTAAAGAAGAAGTTAAGAGGTTCACCGAGACTAAGTGACGCATCATCATAGAAATTTTTTTGTATTGATTGAAGTCAGCCATATGATTCATATCGGCTGACAGAAACACTACCGTAGACAACGCGGTGCTGAGTTCCAGACTTTCGACAACACTATCACTAGCCTTAAGAGGCCTGTCACCAACAAGGACCTAGGGCTCCCAGGTATCATCGGGATGGAAATTGCTTCCAATCTCTAGGCCCTCTGACCTCGTCTTCTTCGGTAGTGGTGCATCAGATGATTCAACCTCGACTGGCCTCTTCTTGATGTTGGCCAGCTTAGATATGAAGATTGAATCTTTTGGATCTTTCCAAGAATCAGAAGCAATATGGGTAACAGTAGCCTTGGCCTTGGCCTTTTTACACGTTTCGACTTCGGCTAAGAAGGTGGCGTAGACTGCATAGATACAACATCGAGAAAATTGGCCAATAAGTCCTCCACAATTGCCGATTTGCGACCCATCTCCTTGGCGGTGGCAGCAACAGTCACTCCAGTTCTGATGTTGATTGTAGGCAGGGCGATTAGAGGATTCTCCTGATCGTAAGCCGACGAGTCAGGACCTTGGCGTTTGCGGCTTCGTGTTTGGAATGCGACATCGGCGTTGGCGTTGGGATAGTGGAATGAGTTGGGTATTAGAAGAGGATAAAAGATGTTCAACGGGATTTGAACTAGATGCCAAGTGTGACCTTGGAGAAGAGGCATCTGGTGGAGTAAAGGTAGCTAGTGGAGTTGAGGTGGATGGAGGAGTTTGGCTTTTTCTGGGAATGTCAGGAAGCGGAGACTGGTACGTCAGCACGAAGTTCAGCAAAACAGGAGCCTTGTGTTTTTTGACTGGCATACCCAGAAGCCGGATGAGATATCGGCTTAGGATATACTCCTGGTGGAAATTCTTTGATGGCTAGAGAAGAGCCGCATAAATAATGAGAAAATATTTGTACATTTGAGAGAAATAAATTACCAAGTGTTAACAAAAATATAACTATGGGGTGACTAAGTTCTTACCCTCGTCTTCCTTAAAAACTCCTTGGAACAGAGGATAGAGATGAAGATCATTATCTAGAGTAACTTCCCAGTTTCCCGAGACAATCAAATAGTCATCTCCAGCGCCCTTGTTGGAGTCGGGGAGGTCGGCTATTAGTTTGTACTTGGTGGATCTGGGCTTGAGGTAGTAAGTGTAGTCGCTTTTGGATTTGAGACTACACATGGCATAACAATACTGGAGGTCAGACTGGGTCATCCTAGCTTTTTCTTAGCGCGGCAACTCGGCGACACCGTTGATGACCCTGAAGGTGTTGATAGCCAACTGCATAGGGTTAAGTTTATAGAAGTGAAGGACATCTCTGAAGAAGAAGTCAAGGGGAAATCTGACTCCACTCTCGATTATAGAGACTACTGGAATTAGGTAGAAGCCCTCTCCTGGCATGATTGAGTCCTCCTTCCCAGCCAACCTAAGGTGGACATCGGTTGGGATGAAGAACTCCTGGTAGAAGTACTCAAGCTTACTAGGGGTGCCTATTGTCTACCCTCCACTTGAACATCCCCATGATGTTGGCTTGAAATATTTAGTACTAGATTTCAGAGAAAGGAAGTCAGTGAGGGTTAGAAGACCTTGGCTAAACCTTAATGGTTTTAAAGAAAGGATTCTGATTGTCTAGGGAGGATTGTGTTTCAATTTTCCAAAGCCAACAATACTCTAGCTCAAACCCCAAGCCTAAATCTATGAAGATGAATAAGATGCAAAGGTAGGAATCTAGAAACAAGCAAGAAAAGCAAAAAAGAAAAACATGATTCAGAATTAAGAAGTGCAATCAGAGGCATTGACAAAATTGTGAGCATCAATTCACAACATCTATTAATTGAGTACAAAGCAGTGTACAGGAAACAAGAAGAAAAGTAGTACATAGAGAATAACAAATGCGTGAAAATTGATTAGGTTTATGCAAGGCCATGTGTAAAAACCACAATCAGTACAATCGATATGGGCAAACTTTGAAGCAAAAACTAGATTCAATAAACAAGAATTGGTTCACAATGTCCAGAGCATGAAAAATGGCAAGCAAATCATGGAGTACATGCATAATTTGATATAAGGAACAGAGTGAAATGACCAAGCAGTTCACAACAGTATTATATTTAAGAAAAGTGAGGAATTGAAAGTAAGAACGCAAAAATAGAGGGCTTACCAACTGGAGATGAGGAAATAGACGCTGGAATAGATGTCGCCGGAGTCAGACAATGACAATGAATGGAACAGAATAGTGAATGCTTCACCGGAAGTGGTGAATGGAACATAGTTGTAGAACTTCAAAGGGTTTGAAAATGGAGGTTTGGGAGAGAAATTTTAGAGAGAGAAAGTTTGAGAAGAGAGAACTAGAAATTACAAAGTGAAGAGACAGAAAGAGAAGAGAGGGAATTTTGTTAAAACCACGAAGAGGCAGCAAAACATAATGAGGGTGCCTTGGATGATGTGCCAGATAGGCAGCATGGGCATGACAGCTCATACGTAGTGGAGAACTCTTTGTATTCTTAAAATAATGAGGCAATAACCTCAGCTAGAAAAGCGATCTCGGATGGAATGCTTAGAGAACTCGGTTCTTGATAAAGTGGGGCAACTGAATCTTGGTTACTTGAAACCGATGAGTTATGATATCAGTTGGAGTAATATCTGCGTTTTTAAGCCGACATGTTATGCGGACAGACTAGGTAAGTTCCATCACCTTAGGTTGCCGAGTTAATAGAACCTAGGGGGCAGTTGTGGGGATGTATTTTGCGAATGGCGCCATGTGGCCAAGATAGCCCTGAGATGTAGGCTAAGATGCCATGTGGATGAGCCATGTTGCCGAGTTGATCACAACATTGCTAAGACGTTTTGCGGTAATGTCGAAATCCCGATGTATCCAAATAAGGGACAAGAGTCCCGGAACGGGAGAGGATCTCAATCTGGATAAGGATAAGGCTCATGAAGAGTTTATCCCTATCTAGCCGAGAATCCAGGATGAGCATTGAGTCCAATGAAGTGAGGCTTTTAGGTGATCAGGTTACTACTGGTTATAAAAGTGAGCCACCCTTGTGGGTCTGAAGTAGGTTCCTTCTTGTGAGTTTAAGTACTATTTTCTATTCGTGAGGGATAAAGTTTTACTGACTTGATTGTCGGTGTGTCCCTAGGTGGACGAACCACCGCGAAATTCTCGTTTTCTTGTTGGCAGGTAGTTGGCTTATTATATTCTGCCAGTGCTCTCCAGTTGAGTGCCCCTTTTGGTTGTGTGGTCAGAAATCAACACCCACATGCTTCATATATATATATATATATATATAACTACTAATTTGCAGTAAATTTCACATGTTAAATCCTCTCACACATATTTTTACTTTGATATTTCATTAGAGGTTATAGCTGAGCGGAGCGATTTCGAAGGCGGATTATAAATTTTAAAGTTTAATCATAATTAACGAATAGAGTAGTGCAGATTAATACTGATCGGTGCAGTTTTAGCTGATTGGATGGTATTTTGCTTAGTCTTAGTCGGGATGGACTATTAGTTCGGTATAAAATTTCTGAACCAAACAATGGATTATTCTATATTCCGAACATGGAATCCTATTTCGTAGGTGAATCCCATCAAACAAATTGTAGACACCCCATTTTTGACGGCCCTTTAAGACTTGGATGTTCTTATAGGTACATCCGAAGGCGATATTGATTGCTCGCTGAGCACTCGAAGTCTGCAGCAGAACGCCACAGGTTTGAGTTTTCCAAACCCTGCATCCATTTTGTCTCATCTTTGGACCATGTCTAGGTCTTTTCAGCATGAAGTCTTAGATGGCCTACTGGCCATCCTCGGAGGCTGCTGGCCACCACTTCTTCTTTGTCAGCCATTGATGTGCCCTGTCGGCCATCAATGAACCCTTGCTGGCCATCACTGATGGTCGGATGGCTGACCGGCCATCAGTGTTTCCTGCAGATATTTTGTGATATTTTGTGCCAACTGTTTGCACAGATTCATGTATCTTCTAACACGTGTATAGCTGGATGTTTTTGGGGCAATTTTGTGTTTTCTATATATAGGACCCCTCTCTCTCTCTCATGTATGGGGGTTAGAAAATTTGAAGACAAAATATTCTCTCTCTATATTTCTCTCTCTCTCTTTCAATTTTGTTCTAAGTGCTTGTTTTCTCTACACTTGTACATACACTAACTTAACCAAAGTTGCTAGTCTTTGAGCTGAGGTAACTTGGGACCTTCTTTGAGCTCTAGAAGGTGGTTTTGGCTCGGATTATTGGCCAATTTGTGCTTTACTTGAAAGGTATAACACTTTCCTGGTTTATACTTGTTTTGTATACTTATTTTGCCATCCTTTTCAACTGTTTTGGGGGCTGGTTTTGAACTGTAAAAATCTTTGTTTTGGTGGCTTAAAAATGGTGGTTTGAACCACTTTTTAGTTAGGGGCTGGTTCACCCTTCTTGTTTCGTTATGTGTAAAGCTTTTGTGCCTTTATTCACCACTTTCAAATCAAATTTTTTGGGCCTTTTAACCATTGAATTTCAGCGGTTTTTCAGTGGTTAAAAACTCATTTTGAAGTCCAAAATTGCAGGGGTTAGCCCTCCATCCTTGTGTCTTGTTTGCATGCCTAGTTAGCTCCATGAACTAGCTTATTGTTTTAACTTTTTGTGGCTTAAGTCCAATATGTTTTAGACTATATTTAAGGCTATTTTGCCTTTATTTTTTGTTATAATGGCATGGTTGTAGTGTTAATTCCTTCACTAGCTTAATGTTTTAAGGCTTTAACAATTATTGGTTTGAGTTGGTTGAATGTTTTAGTGCTTTTAGTACTCATTTTCCGCACTTGTAATCTCTGCAATCTCCCTCATTTCTTCACTTTTTGGTTTTTCTTTGAAAGTGGTTTCAAACCACTTGTTTACCTAAGTGTGAAATGGAGGTGCTATCCCTAATGGTTTAATCCCTTAGGGAGTTCATTACCAACAGTGTAATGCCTCGTTCTTGCCCAAAGTAACTTGTGGTTTGAACCCTCCTTCCGTTAGAAGACACTCACCAATGGACAATTGATTAATGAATGGTATGGTAATTAAATTGAGTAAACAAAATTGACAAGTAAAAGAGGCAAGATAAGCATTCTTTGTGTTGCATTGCGTGTGTTCAAATCAGACATTAATTTGAACACAAAGCAAATGGGACATTTCATACTCAATAGCAATGAAATGTGCCATTTTCCTAGGTCTCCATTGCCCTTGATCATGCATGATTGGGTGATGGACATTTTAAGTCTTGTTTTTACATTTATTAAACTTGCATAATTGGTTTCACGAGCCATCATGCAATGAAATTGCTTGATTGGTGGTTGTTGTTTTGTGAACCAAATCTTGTCCCTCCATTGATTTCCCCATGAAAGGGAGAGACAGGGTGTGCAGACAATCCTTGGAAAAAAAACCTCTTTTTGCTCTGTTTGTGCTTGCAGCATGGTGATCCAATGCATCAGTGGCCGGCAGTGCCTCATTTTTGGCCGACAGTACACCTTTTTGGCCGGCAGATGGCCAACAGCAACCATCCATGGCCGGCATGCCACTGATATCAACCTCAGCAAATACTTGGTATGGTGGAGTAGAAAGGTTCTGAAGTATGCTCAACCCTGCAAACAGAGCTCTCAAGAGCAAAACGGAGGTCTTTTCGGGGCAAAAACTGAGCACGTGCATCTCCCACTTCCCGAGGTAGAGCAGTGGCAGCATAGTTTAATGCCTTGCATGATTACTTTGCTAGTTAGTTAAGTGTTGTAATAATTAGTAATTAGTTTGCTAGTTATTTATTTGATTTGTAATAATTAGTCTAATTAGCTTAATTAGATGAGGTTAGCTCTTATTCATTCGGACCCTCCTTTACGAGGGCGTAATGTTGTAATAAGCGTGTGTGTGTGTGTGTGTCTTCCAACCTCGTGTCTTTCTCCATTTTATTTAATTGCTTTCGACGGTTAGATTAGGGATCATATTTCAATTAGCATATCGCATGCTTGCATCCATTTATTCGTATTGCATGCACCGAGGCATGGCGGATCATTCAAACTACATTGTCATTTCAATACTTCGTTGAATATGTGTTTAAATCACATGTCCTTCAAATTGCTTCATATGTCATATTAGTAGCCGAGCCTATTAATTGCATTATTGCATGTGTTGCATTGGGCATCTTAACATAGTTAGGATCATGCATCTTTCTAACTAGTTTCTGTTTTGGTTTGGAGTACTTGGTAAGTTTTTAAGCTTTAGTATATTTGCATAAGTGTGAATATTGCCATGAGGCTGTGTGCTTAAATGCTAAACTGCATGAATGCCTGTGCATGAAGGCTTGTTGTTTGAATTGGAATGATTCAACAAATGTGCTTTTTAAGCCCACTTTGTTGAGTCGCAAATCGTGTTTTAAGCCCACTATTTTTGGTGGCAAATCCACAAATCTTTAAGCCCACTTGAGGTGGCAACTTCAAACCATTTTCACAAATAAACATGAGCTAATTGTTCCAATTTAAGTAAATTAGTCTATACTTGCTTGTGCTCATCACATAGTAAAGCTAGTTTAATAACTGGACTAAGAACGCATAATGTTCATAAAATATCATATCATGATTAGTAGAGGCCGATCTTTGATAGGGCGAGCGAGGGTGCTCAATTCATGATCTTCCCCCTTCGTACCCAAGTTCCCGAGCCGAGACAACTTTGGTGATGACTTTCCTAAATCTCCCCAAAATAAAAAAAAAAATATTTAGATGGCGACTTTGTATCTAGCAAAGTAGTCCAATTTTGGCGTTATTTGATTTAAAATCGATTTTCCGTAAATATTTGTCGGATTTGGACTCTTTGGTATTTATCAGTTTCACATTGCACTTGTGAGACTAGATTTAGTATCGCTGGAGTCTGAACTGTGAGGCCTTTCTTTCAAACCTTTTCAAAAGAGGGGGCGTAGAAAAAGGCGAGCCCATAGTTTCTGCTGACTCCACTTGGGACTTAGAGAACTTGACTCAAACTCATGATATGTTGTTTTATCTACACTTTTGTGTTTCTTTGCATTTGCATTTCCATTGGTACGCCTAAGTCACAGTGTTTGGCATCTGATACTCTTGTGCAGTTTGCCGGAGGCTTGCTTGGAAAAGCTTGCCAAAAGGCTGATCGGTTGCGGGCTTTGCCACGATGGGAACACAACCCTTGGATCTGGATTACCGTTGTATTGTTTGATCCTTCTTTCACTTCTCGGTGTCAGATGTGAGAGGTATATTAGGTAGTCTTACTGAGGTACCCATTTTTGACCAATCGACCTAGTTGCATATCGGAAGCCATAGAGACTGTTCCAAACTAGGACAGGTTGCTCACCCGAATGCAGGAATTGTATGAAATCGCTTGTTTTGAGTAGTTAACCCCTAGCTCCAGACGAAATTAGGACAGGGTAACCCTACCCCATCATAGAGGTGTTTTGACTCTCAATTGCTTGATATGTGCTTTTAGAGTGAAACTCTACAGGACTGTATGTATCATTTGCAAGTCTGGGTATCAGTTTTGAGACATAAATCAGTGTTGAGGACAGTTCTCCAACTTATGATTGCAACTGCGTATTGTTTCTGTCTGAGCCGAGATGCTCTGTGGTTTCTGATTTTTGTTTCTTTTTGCTTTATTTTCTTTTTGCAAGGTAGTCTTTCATCAATTCTTCAGACGATTCTGTTACCCCATAAGCACTCTGGACCCGAGTAAGGCGACTCTACCGATCCGAGGATCTTGTAAGAGGACAACTAGTGTTTACTTCACTTCCACTGGTTACCAAACGGAGGAGGGTTAGGCATAACTCACCACTCTAGCAGTCGCCTTTTCAGGCCCAGTCCTCTACTTCTACTCCAGAATGAGAGTATTCACCAGTTTTGATAGCTTAGCATTCCTCAGTCAGCATGGAAGTTATGCTTCGTCAGCTTCAGCAGACTATTGACACCATGCAGCTAGATGCTACCCGACAAGCTGAGGTCACAGCCTGCCAAGCCAAGGTTGTAGCCCGCCAAGAAAAAGTGATTGATGGACTTCAGTAACAGCAACCCCAACCGGCAGTAGCCTCTGCATTCCATGCACCCCCAACAGGAATTCCGACAACCGGTGTCACAATTAATGTCCAGGAAAATGTGGCCATTCAGGCAGATCCGATCCCAGCTCAGACCTCTAAGGCACCGGTTTACTCGACGGAGGCGTGCGTTTGAATTCGAGGTTGATCGTACTGCATTGAAGGTCATCAAACTAGAAAAACTCTTCAAACGGGCACAGGGCGTTAATTCAATCCCTGATATTGAGGATGGCTATACTGACTCGGTAGTGACTTTGCCAAACAATTTCAAGATGCCACACATACACCGATTTGACAGCTCTGGGGATCCCATGGTCTATCTCCGGTTATTTTCAGATATCCTACGACCGATGGGTCTCACTAGACCGCAGAAGCTGTCACTTTTCGGCCGAACCCTATCAGGTATAGCGGCCATCTGGTATGCCAAACTTGAGGACTCTGTGAAAAGAAATTAGGAGGAAATGACTGAGGCCTTCACAACGTAGTGCTTCTACAATACTCAGAACGAGGTCAGTACTCGTGATCTCGAAGCAACTCGCTAGGAGCCAAAGGAGGGCTTCTTAGATTTTGTGACTCGGTGGAGGGCCAAGGCCTCTTTGATGGATATCTGGCCGTCTGAAAAGGACCAGATCAGAATGGTGGTCAGTAATTTGCAAGGAAGATTATTACAGAAGATGATAGTCTTTCCCTTGTCTACTTTTGCTGAGTTCCACGAAATGGGGGTCCAAATTGAGGATGCGATGAAGCAGGGGCTGATAAACCATGAGAAGGAACAACCCAAAAGGCCCTTTATACGTAGCTCTAATGCAGCCACGTCTAGTGGCACCTCTACACGGCCTTCGGACGTAAGCATGGTCACCACCACACCTAAGACTGCCAACTCCTTTGCCGGTACATCCAACACAACTTCACAAACCTCAAGCCATCAGGCCCGAGGCCAAAGGGTTTGCACCTCGCTCTATATGTCCTTATTCGTAGCCCTAAGGGTCCTGATCGAAAAAGGGCATCTTAAGCCGTTAGAACAACGCCCACTTCCCAATCCCCTTCCACCTAAACCCAACCAGGCCAAATACTGTACCTTTCATCAATAGCATGGTCATGACACTAATTAGTGCTACAGACTGCGTCATGAGATTCAAAATCTCATTGAAAATAAGGTGATAACACCTCCTGAAAAACGCAATGTCACTACAAATCCTCTCCTACCACATAATCAAGCCCATCCACCCCAGCATATAAACCTCATCCATACACTGGTTGTCCCTTATGACCCCAATATATACATCACCCCTCCCCACCTACATAAATCGGCGTTGTTCATCCCTAAGAGCACAGACTTGTGCATGATGAACACGTCAACAATCCAAATTGAACCCATTGTGGTGACAGTGGAAGATGAAGGGAGGTCAGCTTTGGTGGAGAATGTAGATCTGTTGCCCGAGGGCTCTGAGGACTTATCTGATGAGGAGTACAAACCGTGTTTCTATATTGTGCCAATCAATCAACCAGAGTTGGAGGTAGTATTGCCGACTGGAATGGAGGTCAGTGTTGTAATGCCCTCAAAATGCAGTATAAATCAATCATTCATAAAACCACAAACACAAGAAAAATATTATATTTTCATTCATCAGAGTCTCATTTACAAAAGATATCACATGCAATACATTTTCATTGATGTTTATCCTGAGACTATAGCATGTAATTCTAACTCCTAATAACAAAGTAAATGCCCTATGGGCTTACATCTTTCCAAGCTATCACTTGGTTACAGCAAAAGAAGAGTTCTAACTCTTTTACATATAAAGCCCTTGGCTTGAGTTTACATTTAACATCAAAAAAATAAATCATCAAATGGAGCCTTCAACTCCTTAACCTCCGAAGCTAAGATCTTGGAGGCGGCATGTCCCCTATACCTGAAAAATGGTGTCCCAAGTCGGGTGAGCCAAAGCCCACTAGAGATATGCTAAACAGTATATGTGAATTAACTAAAACATTAGCATCCGATAAATGTTTAACACTTGTAAACCAACTTACACAATTTCCATAACCAATCAACATTTACATCATAATAAATCCACTTCCCTTTTGAGTATCCAAATCAATTTATTGACATAGCTCAATATTACTCAAACAATTCAAAAGGAGACTACAACTCATTTATCAACCTTCAATCATAAACATCATTCATACAATTCCATTCACTTGCCATTTTATGGAACAACGTCCGAGGGAACCGGCATCCAAATATAAATAAGATTTCGAGACTTTCACCCTGGACACTCCAACCAACTTAATTATCCATGGAGTCCATCCCCTATCTCCTCCCAAACAAAAGACTGCATCCCCTATCTCCTCCCAAACAAAGATACATATACAATGTATTTAAACACGTTGTCATATAAAATAACCAATTTAATCACATATACAATGTTTACATCCAACCGTCATATTCAATGACATATTCCAATTGATTAGTTTCAATTTACCTAATCATCATGCAGTTTCTACAGCAATCATGGCTATCCTCCACCGATAACCCAAAACAAATATTTCTAAACAAATAAATAAATTTATCAAAAAGATAAATTATCATATTTTCCACAGGTGAGTGACTTATCAATCCAACTACACCATTTAATCACAATTTCCTCCAATTTCATGATTCTTAAACCAATTTCATATTTCCCTGGTTGATTTCATTATTTAAACAAATAATTTATTTAATCCCAATTAGGGCATTTTTCCGCTTTCTCAAACATTGTACCCAAGGCCAAATTTCATCAATTATATACAAGAGAGCCCAAACTCAAGACCTCACATCCACAATGAACCCCAAATTAGAAAACCACTCTTTCATGATTTCAAACTCAAACCCTAACCTCACCCAAACTTCCCAAATTCCACCATTTATACAAAATGACCAATATTTATGTTAAAGCTCATAGTAATGAGTAGATTATCCCTATATCAAATGGAGAAGCTCAAAAAAGAAGAAGGAGAAACTTGAAAGTGCTCCAAATCCAAACTTTTTCGGATCAAAAGATAGCCCACGCGATGCTTTAGCTTTTTTAACGAAGGGAGTAGGGTAGAATGACCCTAGATCAAGAGTATTTGTAGAGAGAAGGGGTATTTAAGAGAGAGAGGCTATCAATTTAGGGTTTTGGAAGAAAAAGAGGTTAAAAAATGGTGTATTTCATCTCTACTACGAACTGATATATGTGAGGCTCGCTCGAGCAAAGGAGTTGTCGCTCGAGCGACCAGACATAACAAAGGACCCTGCTCGAGCGCAAGAAGTCTCGCTCCAGCGAACAATAAGAAGCTTCAGGTTTGCAACCAATACAGACGCACGCTCGAGCGCAAGAGTTCTCGCTCGAGCGAAGGAACCAATAACACAGGGCTCGCTCGAGCGAAGAATACTAACCCTCAGGTCTTATAGAGATGCTGACACACCCTCGAGCGCAAGAGTTCTCACTCGAGCGAAGAGACACAGCAAACAAGGCTCGCTCGAGCATAAGAAGCCTCGCTCGAGCGAAGAGACCAAAATCTGGATAGCAACCCCTTGCAACAACTCGCACCCAACCTGTTCCAAACTCGCCCAACACATCCCAAAACTCAAATACAAGGAATTAAAGGATGGAAACAAGAAACTGACAACAACATACAGCCACTAAACCCGAGTCCGGACACAATGAAAGTCAAGGAAAAACCTGGATCGCTATAAGTGTAGTTCGAGAAGATGGACCAAGTCAAGGATTAGATGACCTAGCGAACCTGGAGGAAGATATAGACAACTTGCAGTTCTTTGATGAACATGATCAAGGGACGTGTATATTAATTGGTTTGATCTAAATGGGTCAACAGATAATTCTGGGTGGCTAAGTGATGAACCAGATGTAGATGAGAAATCTGAACTGAAGCTGGAACAACAGAAAGCGGGAACCGCTGCAATGGTCGGAACGGCCGATGAAAAAGGTAAATTGTCGAAAAACACCTGTGCATAATAAGTAGTTCAGGAACTGGGCATAGTTAGTATTGTATCTATAGAGCAAGAAGCCACACTGAGGTGCCTTGAACAAGAAGCGGATCAAAATAAACAGAAGGCTAGAAAGGCCCAAGACCCTGCAGAGGAAATTTGTGATGAGAAGTTGACCCGAACGGAGCCGGACAATTGCTTGTCAGTTGCTGGAGGTATGTAGTGGGAAGATGATGATCTGCATCTTGCCTAGACTAATGAAGATTGGGGTGAAGGTATTCCTAACAACAGCTAGTATGTGGAAGAATTCGACCACATGACACAAGTGGCTGATATTTCAAACCACCACATCTGGACCAACCTGAGGCATCTGGGAAGGATAAAGAAGTTGAGAAATAGAAGGAAAAGCAGTTAGACGAGAAGGCTGTGCTGAAACAGTTGAAGAAGATTCAAGTTGACATATCTATCGTGGGGTTACTTATGGCTTCACGACTACACAGACAAGTTGTATTGTCGGCAATGGATAAAGCCAAGTTGTCCATTGAGACTACCCCGAAGCAACTGGTGGGATTAGTCTTCCCAGGAGGCGTTGTGCCAACTTTGACCTTTTTCGACGAGAAACTGCCGCGGGAAGGCTCTGCACACAACAAGACTCTATACATATCTATAGAGTGCTGGAAAAAGTGGGTACTAGTGGTATTGGTCGACACTGGATTGGCAATCAACGTATGTCCTTGCTGTAAGGCTTATGCCATTGATCTGAAACTAGCCGATTTCGTGCCTACGGCCCAGGTGATCTGGGTGTACGACGATACAAGCAGAGAGGTGATGGGAACAGTTCAAATAAGAACGCAGGTCGGGCCAGCTCAACAGGACGTTGAATTTCATATATTATATATACCAACCACTTTTAACCTACTACTTGGGCGACCTTGGCTGCATTAAGTAAGAGCTGTCTCTTCCACTCTCCACCAAATGCTGAAGCACCTCCTTGGAAAAGGGATGGCCATAGTCTTCGGGAATTCATCTATACATCCTCTGCCAGAGGTCGCTACACCTGTGTTAGAGATTGTGTATGGCAAAAAGGATGTCTTCCTTTCGAGGTTTACCTTGGCTGAGGCCCGGGTAATGTAGAAAATCTTGGCTATTGATGAGAGCCTATATGTCAGTGCCCAATCTGTATATCACATGAATAAGTTGCTGCACATGCTCGAAATGGGATTAGGCAGAAGTGGCCAGAAAGGTGTCACTGTATTGGCCAACATACCACATAACCCTCATGCCTTTGGTCTTGGCTATACGCCCACCAAAGAGGACTAGGTGAGGAAAAGGAAAGAAATGGCAGGAAGAACCAGAGCAAAGCAAAACGGGAAGCGCTACGAGCTTGTGCACCAACGAATTCAGGGAACCATGAATGGCTATTTTGTTTAAGAGGGAGAAGACTTCCCATTCTGTGGTTTCCCTGAACCCTGGTTCAACTCTGAGAAGCAACGGGTTCCCGGCTATGAGATTTTCTTTGACTTGTAGCAGCAAGAGAGTGACACGAAGGAACAAACTAAACTAACTGCTGAGGTTTCAAAGAGCGCAGAGAGTGATTCCAACAGCAGTGAACTTGATGTAGGGACAACACTGACATGTCTCCTTTCAGATCCTCAGATCAACTCAGAGCGCTTGGGGGTGACCTAACCGTTTCCCAGATCGGAGACCAACCAGGTGTGAACTCTTCCAGTGGTATCTTAGATGCATTTGATGCACCATCCCTCACTTGCTAACTGGAGGAGGGCTTCATGTCCAGTAATTCTGAGTCAGGTAGTGAACCAGAATCTGATTCCACAGAGTCAATGGAGTCAGAATCAGATTCTGGTTCTTCTAAGTCTGTGTCCGGTATTCCTGGGGTTGATAACCTGGATGCCGAGATTTTGCCCAGGTCGTCTTTTTCCTCTCTTTTTTTGAGTCGGTTGTAACCGAGGAATTGGATGAGCTGGACCATTTGAATATGAATACCACTGCAGTTTCTGAGTACTTCTCTGTGCCACTTGTACATTGCATTGATCATGATTTTCAAAATTTTAGTGAAAACAACGAGGAAGGAGTTCCTCTGGTTTTGAAACATGTGATTGGTCGAGAGGAGGAGAGGTTTGTAAAACCCCTCGTTGATGAAATCATTTCAATTAATGTGGGTACTGAGAAGGATCCGCGTTTGGTTTAGATCGGGTCCACGTGGTCTTCAGAGGAGTACGAGCGCTTAGTCGCTTTATTAAAACATTTCAAAAATGTTTTTGCGTGGTCCTACGAAGACATTCCAGGAATCAATCCTGAGATTGTACGCATCGGATCCCTCTTGACCCTGAGGCCCAACCTATCAAGCAGAAGCTGCGGAGGATACGCCCGGATTAGGCTTTGAAGATTAAGGACGAGGTCACCAAGCAGATAGACGCAGGGTTATTGCTAGTATCTGAGTATCCATCTTGGTTGGCCAACATTGTTCCAGTGCCAAAGAAAGATGGCAGAATTCTAGTATATGTGAATTTCAAAGATCTAAATAGAGCCAGTCCGAAGGACGACTTTCCCTTGTTGCACATTGATGAATTAGTGGACTTCACCGCAGGCCATGCATTACTCTCCTTTACGGATAGATTTTTCGAGTATAACCAGATTCTGATGGCACCGGAAGATAGAGAGAAAATCACCTTCACTACGTCGTGGGGAACCTACTGCTACAAGGTGATGCCGTTTGGGCTAAAAAACGCTGGGGCTACTTTCCAATGGGCTGCAACCACAATTCTACATCATATGATCCATAAAGAGGTCGTGTACGTGGACGACATGATTGTCAAGTCTAAGGAAAGAGAGGGCCACTACACCACCTTGAAGAAATTCTTTCAATAGATCAGAGAATATTGGTTGAGATTGAATCCGCATAAATGTACATTCGGTGTAACAGCAGGGAAAATGATGGGTTTCTTGATCACACAAAGGGGCATCGAGGTAGATCCTTCCAAAATCAAGACCATCTTAGAATTGCCACCACCAAACACTGAAAGGAGATACGAGGCTTTCTGGGTAAAGTGCAATTCATAAGATGGTTTATTTCTAAAATAACCTTGACTTGTGAACTGTTATTTGGTCTTCTGAAAAAAGGAAAGAAATTCCAATGGGATGACTGATGTCAATTTGCTTTGGAGCAGCCAAGCAATACCTACAAAACCCGCCTGTATTGTCACCGCCAGAGCCAGGGAAGCCCTTGATTCTGTATCTGTCAGTAATGGACACAACAATGAGATGCATGCTTGCTCAGGAATCTGAAGATAGAGTGGAGAAAGTCATCTGTTACCTGAGTAAGAAAATGTTGGACTATGAGACCCGTTAGAATCTGCTCGAGAAGGCTTGCTTAGCCTTGGTTTGGGCTACCAGGAAGTTGAGGCACTACCTGTTAGCTCACTTCATAATTCTGGTTTCGAGATTAGATCCCATCATATATCTTTTCGAGAAACTAGCGCTTATGGGTCGGCTAGCTCGTTGGTTGCTTCTCCTCTCTGAATTTGATTTGAAGTATGTTACTCGCAAGTCTGTTAAGGAGATAGCGGTAGCAAAGTTCTTGGCAGATCACCCAGTGGAAGGGGATAAAGTGGTAGAATACCTGTTCCCAGATGAAGCTATTCTGCAAGTCAAGGAAGAGATTTGGACAATGAACTTTGATAGAGCATCTAACCAGTATGGTTATGGGATAAGGGTGTTACTGACAATTCCCATATACCTTTAGCCTTGAAACTCCGGTTCAAAGTACCCAACAACAAAGCAGAATACGAGGCGTGTATCGCTAGTTTGGAAGCCGCCCTGGAACTAGGGGCAAAAAGGTTAGACGTCGTTAGGGACTTGAACCTGGTTGTGTCTCAAGCAAAAGGAGACTAGAAGGTCAAAGAAGAAAAGATGAAGATCTATCACCAGACCCTGGATATTCTGATTCCTAGGCTTGAGAAACTGACCTTCACACATCTACTAAGAGAGAACAACAAGTTTGTTGATGCCTTATCAACTTTATCTTCTATTATAGACATCCCATTTGGAGTCTGAATACGCTCGATCATTATTGAATAGAGATATACGCCGGCCTACGAGACTATCGTCGTAATAGATGAAGTGCAAGATCGAAACCCTAGGTATTATGATATCTGGAACTTCTTGGAAAAGGAGGTTTATCTACCATGGGCAAACTCCAAAGATAAAAGGGCAATGCGGTGGATGGCTGTTCAATTTATCATCTGCGAGGGTAAGTTGTATAAGAGGGGTCATCTGAGAATGCACAAGCTATGTGTGGATGCAGAGGAATGGAAGCGCCTAATGGAGGCCATCCATGGGGGAGAGTGAGGAGCACACGTGAATGGAGTAATGTTAGCCCGGAAGATTCTCAGGCAAGGTTATTACTGGTCTATTATGGAAGAGGACTCTATCGGTTTTGTTCGGCGATGCCACAAATGCCAAATCCATGCAAACCGCATGAATATCCCACCATTGAAGCTGTACAACAAGACTTTGCCATGGCCTTTCTCAGTCTGGGGAATTGATGTCAATGGGGCAGTTACACCGAAAGGGTCAAATGGGCATGAGTATATTCTGGTGGCAATTGATTATTTCACGAAGTGGGTGAAAGCTCAGTCTTATGCAATGTTGAAAGCAGCGCATGTGGCTAAGTTCATCCGAAACAACATCATTTGCTGTTATGGAGTCCCGAATGAGATCATTTCAGACAGTGGCTCCCATTTCAAGAAAGAAGTGATCGACTTGTTGGAGAAATACAATGTGACTTTTCATAAGTCATCTACATATCGGCCGCAAACCAACGGAGCTGTTGAGGCCGCAAACAAGAACATCAAGCACATTTTGTAGAAAATGGTTGAGAGCTACAGGGACTGGCCAGACAAATTGTCGTTTGCTCTCTAGGGCTATAGGAGTTCGATTCGGACATCTACTGGGGCGACTCCGTACTCTCTTGTTTATGGGATGGAAGCTGTTCTGCCGATTGAAATAGAGGTTCCGTCGCTGTGAGTTATGGCTGAGTGTGAGCTAGCAGAAACGGATTAGCAGCAGAGAAGGTTCGATGAACTGATGCTATTTGATGATAGAAGGCTGAAAGTACTGTACCATGCTCAAGGCTATCAATGTAGGATAACAAGAAAGTTAAGTCTCGGAATCTTAAGGAAGGGGATTTGTTATTGAAAGACAACCGAGCTCCCATCCATGACCCTAGGAGCAAGTTCAGACCAAATTGGACTGGTCTTGACAATATCAAAACTATCTGGTCAGGTAGAGCTGTTATTCTTATGGACCTGGATGGCCTAGAATTTTCCCAACCGATCAACATGGACAAGTTGAAGAAATATTACCCTGGAGAGGCTCGCTAGGCCGAAAACCTGGAAGGGCGACCTAGGCAAAAGTTAGAGCACAAAAAATTAGAAATAAAAAAAAAAATGAGCTTACAAGGTTGAAAACCCAGAAAGGGCAACCTTGGCAAAATTTAGAGCACAAAAGGAGAGCGTTAATACTCAAGCAAACCCGAACTGAACTACGTAAGGCCTGATTCCCATCTTCGGGATACGTAGGCAATTTTCATCTCGAAATTCAGCCGTAAACACCTCCAAATTAGCTGTGTTCATGTGTTTGATCAAGGCATCCTTGTCTGTTCATTATTTGAAAGTTCAATTGTGATCCTTACTCTGAGAGAAAAGCTGGCTACAGTGTTGAGCAGTGCTATTCAGTCAAGGACCAGTTTTCCATTTCTAGATTCGGGGTTTGTACATCTTGAGGATAGATTCCATGTGTGTCAAGTTGTGATCCTTGTCCAAAATGGTTTTGAAAAGTTTTGATAAAAGTTGATTTTTTTCAAATTAATCTTTTTACAACTTAGACCATTTTTGGACCAAAAGGAACATTTTCAGTGCCTATAACTTCAATTTCATTGATTTCAATACAAAGTTCTCTAACTCTTGATGCAAATAGAAGTTGCTTTTATTACATTCCAAAAAGAAGACTTGAAAAGTAAGATCAAAGCAATAAACTTGGGGCACTGATAAGTCAAGTGTTCCTGCGTCCCCCGCGTGTGCTTGTGGAAGCTTCTGATGTTAAAGAGGGCCCGGTTTGTGCCCCATCTTCAAGCCAAGTTAGGAACTCACCAGAAAGTGCATAGTTGAAACTAGGGCTAGGAGCTAGAAGCTCTCTCGTCCTCCATGCAATGGGATATCGAGCCAATTGTGAACCTTGGATCAGCAACGAAGTCGGGTACTCTACCCCCTTCTCTGTGCAAGTTTGATCATGTCCAAATTGGCACCTGAACCGGAACAAAAAGTAGAATACATAACCAGTCAGGCCAATCAGCTCAATGCCAGGCTGTCGGGCCATGTTATAGCTCATCTCGGGCAGATCAAACTAGGGGCAACGCCAAGCAATGTCAACAGCAGACCTGTTGCCCATCCAATAGCACCACCATTTCTCGTTCGAGAAATCCACTAGCCATTGACAAAAGAAATAACCCCGTGCCGAATATGCAGGGCAAGAATCCATTGCCTTCAACTTGCCCATAAGCCATATCTGGGGAGGGATGAAAAAAAATAGTGATTAAAGAATAGAGATGTGCGCAAAGAGAAAAAGTGAGAAAAGGACTTTGAGAGAAAAGCAGAGCATGAGTGCCAAGTGATGTGAGAAATACATATTAGAAAGCGTGGGAAACATTACCTAAAGAAGTAGTGGACTTCCTGCAAATTTGGTTGTCTCTCACCGATGAAAGGCGTCTAGACCCATCAAAGTCTTGGCCAGTATCAAGCCCATACAGCTCTTGCCGTCTTTCAAGCCTTGTGCCATTTCAACTAGCCAGATACTAGACCCGTCGAAACTAGGGGCAAGGAGGAAATGCGCTAACATGCACAAACAGAGGGCATGTTGTCGAAGCCCCACCAAAGAAGATCACCTTGATCACCGACGTCAGAAAATCGATGAGTCAAGCAAGGGATGCCCAGCTCTCCATTGTGAACCAAAGATCGAGCCTCATGCAAAGTGAGCCCACACATCCTTCCCAAAGCTTGGATGTGACCAAAATAGGGCTGAGGTAAGATTTCCTCATTGCGCCAGGATTCCATTAGCACTTGAAATTCTTCGATTGTCGGGCATATTTCTTGTCCCCTGAACCTAAAGATGTGCGTGATTGGGTTCCAACATCTAGCCGTGGCATGAAGAAATTGAAAACAAAGCGGAGAACGACTCAGCAGGAAAAGTGCATTTATGCCGAAACCCCAAAAATTTAGCTTTTCCGAGCCATCCAAAGTTGCAATCCAATTGAAGAGTTTTTAAGAAAAAAATGGCTCCATTTGTGAAGAATTTACAGTTGGAATGAAGAAGTCACGAAGCTCAACCTTTTGTAGAAGATAAGGTAGTGAGTGGAAGCCAGGTGGCAACAATGTGGAGGTCTTGCACATTGATGGCCAGCAAGGCATTGTTAATGGCCAGCAAGAGGTCCAAATGGCCGGCAGGCCACTCCTCATGGCCGGCAGATGGCCAACATTCACCCCTTATGGCCGACGGTCTTCTTCCTAGGCCTGTTGTCCTTCTTTGTGCTGGAAAGTACTGAAAGCATGTGTTTTGTGTGTGTTAAAGTCCTGTTTTGAGTCTTTTCGGGCTTTAGCACGATTGTTGAGATTTGCTTGTTTTGCTTATCGAGTTGTACTTGTGCTGTTTTTGTCTATCGAGTTATTGCTTTGTAGTTCATCGAGTTGTATTTGTTGTTCATCGAGTTGTATAGTGCTTTGTTTACATGTCAGTTGTTGGTCGATTCGTTACTTGATTCAGACTGTTGTGACAATACAAGTATTTGGTTTTCAATATCAAATTCAATTTCATTTTTCATGCGATGTGGTGCTCATGATGCAAAGTACAACACTTGTTCAAAAATAAACTTGGTTTTCTTTCTGATCAAGGTTGTTTTAACAAATGGTGCAGTACAAGTTTTTAAAGAAAATAAAACTTGTCTGAGGCTGTACAATGTGCTAACACTATAAACCAAAAGAAACTAAGCAAAAATACAAAAATCTTTGATATCCATCTCAGGATCTAGAGGCCCTCTTCGTTCTTTTCCTCGGCGGAGCGAATTCTGAAGCACTGTCTACATCGGCACCACTGTCTAAATATGGATTAGAGTCTGAACCAGAGTTGTCTCCACTCCCTGCCTCAGAGCCCTCCTCAGCATCAACATCCTCACTCTCAGAACCCGAGCCAGCATCATTATCTCTGCTCTCTGACGATTCTAAATGTTGACTCCCCACCTCCTCGACCTCGCTGGTCTCAGCGTCAACATCACTCAAAATAGGCTCTGAAGGGCCATTCTCAACTCGGGTACCCCTAGCTCAGCCTCGACCGTGCGTTGGAGCCTGTCTCTCTCTCTCTCCCTGCTATCGGAAAAGGCATTGCTGGTCTTGGTGCTGCTCCTACTGGCGCACCCGGTATAGGTGGGACCTGAAAATGCAGTTGTCTTATGTCAACCATAATATGTGTATCGGATGCAAGTATGGCTCAGAATGAGTATATGCTAATGTCAGGTACAGTGTGTGAATGCAGTATGGAAGTGCAGTGTATTAGTACAGTGTGGGGAAGTTCTTATGTCAATTTCAATGTGCCATTGGAAATTTGATGACTAGAATGCAAGAAAACTGAAGAAATTACCTGAATGCCGTGGAAGCCAAGCAGTGCGTCCCTCCTCAATATCATGCCCTCGAATGAGGCTAGTAGCTCAAGCATATCCTCGGTGTATCCTGGGGTTGCCTGAAAATGCATTGGGGTTGATTAATGTCCAGAACAAACAAATATTAGAAAAAGGTGGGAAAACTAAAAATGTGGTACATACCAGAGGTGCATCCTAGCGTCTTGTGTATCTATGCCCAGCTACTGCGAGCTCAATCAGGATCTGGTAGGCCTCCCTAGTATACCGCCAACATGTGAGTGTAGTAGACAGCTCTGGCCATCCGGTCCCCTGTCTCACCTGGGAAGCCCCTCTGCCACGAGCTCTGCTCTCCCGGGTCACTCTGCGTCTCACTCTAATGGCTAGAAATCTCACTCCCTCGCCCCCGCGGACACCAGTCAGAGGCAGCATCAAGTGTGTCTGGATAAAGGTCGCGTAGTCACCCTTTACATGGAAATACTCTACCTCCAAGCCTACCATGAACTGGATCACCTCGTCGGCAGATAGCTTGTTTGTTGCTCTCATGGATACTGGTGGTGCCATCGGCATGAACGGAGCAGGTAGGTCCATAGTCGGGCACACAAAGTGCTCGCGTAGGAACCAGGATCGGCAAATCGGGCCCTCAAAAAGGATATGATAGCGGGAAATGCCCCAAGTCGTACGGTACTAGGCTTGAAGCTTTGTCGGTATCGAGGCCCAAGGCTGCCATATGATTTGAAATGGAAAGTGAACTGGTTATTAGTAGCTTTCAATTGCTAATGTATGAATCAAAATAGCTGTAAAGGAAAAAATGACTTTGTTTCGAGTTACCTTGTGCGCTGCTACCGTGTCGAAGTACTAGCAAAAAAACGTGAGGGGGTCATGAGTCCTACGGCGAAGCTGGTCGTCGTATACCCGAGAAAAGGGGACCATCAATAGAACCTCATTTACAGGCTCTGGGGTAAGAGTCGGGAAGTATGCGTATACCTATAGCTGTGGAGAAAGTGTAGTGATATGTGATCAATATACAACGTATGAACAAATATAGAAAATGCAAAACAAAAAGTTTACAGTATGAACATATACATAAAGTGCAAAGCAGAAAACACATGTGTTGAACTAATGTAAAGCAAGAAATGTTGAGCAGAAAATATGAAGCCTGAAGAGTGAACTGAGATGTGTACCTCCCAAGCTTGCCAGCAGCCTCCAACCAAGTTCCCTCTCAAACAGAAAGAAGAGCTCATATATCCGTACAATGTAGTGAGGCCGACTTTGCCCTAATTGCAAAACTGAACTCGGGAAAGAGTCAACAAAGCACTCAGCAAATACAAGCCCATGGTGTTCCACCTGTTTGAAAACAAGATGGTACCGAAGACGAACATAAGGAAACCTTAAGCATACTGCTCTATCTCCTCTATCGTCACGGGCTCGGTCCCCATGAACTACTCCTCGAACCATTTGTATTGCACCATACCTGTCTGGTATATCGGTGGATGTGCCCCAAGCGTATCGAGCCATGCTGCCTCCCACTTCCCCATATCAGGATTGAGAGGAATCGGATCACCCCTTACGCCTAAGCCGGTGATCATGGCAAAGTCATAAGGAGTCATCGTCATCTCCCTTGAGGTGGAAAGGTGGAGAGAGTTGGTGGTGTCCAACCATCTCTCCACTAGCGCTCTAAGAAGTGGACGGCTCGCGGTAACCCGAGTCAAGTTGGAGCAGAAGAGGCCGAAGCCTGCCTCGTCAATGATGTCACAAACTCCGGTTGGGAGCTTGTCATACCAATCTCGAGCATTCGTTGCACCATAGCCCCTAAAGGCGCGAGACTCATGCTGTGGCAGTGCATGAGATGTAATCATATCAAGGCAGCGTATGAGATATAGTCAGATGAAGGCAATGCAACAAATTCAAACAATTAAAGGCAGAAATGCATAGAAACAGAGTTTGTACCGCAATGGCAATGGTGTGTCCTCAGCGAAATCAGTCAAACATCTGATGCCTTTAGTAGTGGGTGATATGTGTGTCCGAGGATGATACCTCGCTAGATCAAAAAGCTGTATACCCAACGATAACGGCTCTGGCTCGGCCTCGATGTCTACCTTGAAGTTTACTGGGGAAAGCTCGGGAGGAGCCCCATCGTAGGGAAAATCGTCTGCCATTTGAAAATAGGTGCGAAATGGGTGAAAAGTGAAGAAAAGTGAAGAAAAATGAGTGAACTTGGAAAACGTCAAACCCTAGGAGAGAGAAAATGAAGGAAAAAGTCAAAGTCGGGAAAAGTGCGCAGAACTCAAGAGAAACTAGAGGGAAATGAGCCTAGAATGGTGGAAATAAGGAAAGAACCGTCGAAATCAAATTTCAATCGGTTCAACGCGAAGCAAACTAGAAGGATTTAGCGAACAAAGTTTGTGTGGGGCGTTGGAAAACACGTAAAAGACTCAGATCTAGGGAGGGAAAGCACCTAGGGAGGGAAATAGAGTATTTTCGGTCAAGGGGAAGTGAGGAAATGAGGTGTGGTGACCCATACTTAAAGGCCCAAGCTGAAAACCACTTTTTACCCTCGGCCTGCCATCGATGGCCGGCAAGGCACACCGGTGGCCGGCAGGTGGCCGGTGGTGCCCTCTTGTGGCCGGAAGGTGTCCAAAGGTCTCCTCTGTGTCCCTGGTTCTATTTTGTGTCCTTGGATTTCAACATTGAAGGGATTGTTCATTATTGAGTTTAGAATGCCTCTATGGAAGCTTGGAACGGGCATTCCAGTGCAAGATGTTTGTCATACTTAAGCATGGTGTATCCTCTTTAAAATATAGCAACTTTTCTGAGAGGGGAATCGAAAGTTGTTCTTGAATTGGTTTTGACAAATATGCTTTTGTTGATGTTGCATAGAATGTGCATTCCACTTATACTGTTGCATATAACATGTTTATTGCCCTCGTTCTTGAATCATGCATGGAATATATGCATTTGTCTTTGAATCATGCATTGAATATGCTCCCATAGAATATGCTCTCAAATTGTTTGGTTCGCATAGAACATTCCATTATATCCCGGTTGATGTCGTGCATAGAATATGTGCTTCTCCATTGTTGCATAAAATGTGCACTTCTCTATTGTTGTATAGAATATGCTTAATTTTTCTTTCATGCATAGAAAATGCACTATCGTTACATAGCACGCTTTTGTACACAGGCACAATATTGTATGTACGGTTCATCTAGCGAAGCAGGCATAAACAAACGATATTGTACGTACAGTCCATTCAGAGGAGTTCCAGGTAAAATCATTCGTGCCCTTCGAGTTACATCATTTTACTCCCTCTCCTCACGCGTGCAACGTGTTAGGACCACTCCTGTAGACGGCGCCCGCGCGGGCCTCGCGCTACAGTTCGGACTCGATTTGTGTCACGGTTCTTAATCTGAACCAAAGAGTCCAAATCTGGCAAATCGTCTTGAGAAACAGATTTTTGAAAAAGTAGTGCCAAACATGGACTACTTTGCCTGATGCAGAGTCGCCACCTAAATATTTTTAAAATGGGGAAATTTAGGAAACCCTGACTCGGTGTCGAAGGCCACGTGTCCGTCATCACCGGAGTTGTCTCGGCTCGGGAGCTTGGGTACGATCGGGGAAGGTCAGCTATGAGCACCCCCTTTCGCCCGGTCCGAAGACCGGCCTCTACTAACCGTGATATCCGTTTTTGAAAACTCTACATGTTCTTAAACCAATTATTAGCCTAGAATTACTATGTTATGCGTACGGCAAACAAGTATAGACTAGATTGCCTAATTTGGAAATAAACGTTGCATATCCGTTCGGTTTGAAAATGCTTTGGAATTTGCTACTCGCAAGTAGGCTAAAAGACGGATTTCAACGAGTTTTTCCAACTCAAACAATCCAACCTTCACCCACAGGCATTCGAAACAGTTTAACACATAAGCATCTAGCCACATGTTAAGCATGCTGTCATGGCAACATTCACACTCATGCGATATGCTAAAGCGGAAATACTTACATAGTACTCCGTGCCAAAACAGAGAACTTGTTAGCAAACATGCATGATCCAAGTCCATGTTAAGTGCCTAATGCGTCGCATACAAAATGTCGCTAAGATAGGCTCGGCTAATCCTAGACATGTCATGTGAAAATGCACAATTATCACATGTTCAATTTTTTTGATTTGAAGTACGAATGCAATTAGCATGATGTACCGAGCCTAATGCATGCAATACAAATGCATGGATGCACACATGCATATCATGAGGTATGCTAAATTAAACGTGCCCTAATCTACCACCGTAAGCAGGTAAATAAAAGGGAAGAAAGAAGTGGGGTTGGAAGACATACACACCACCCACGCACACTTATTACAGATTTACCCTCACTCGGAGGGACCGAATGAATATTACAAATTAATTAACTACGCAAGCTAATTAATATTACAAATTAACTAATTTAATTAACAAATTAAATAAATTAATTAAAGCAGGAAAATGCCTCGGGAAGCGCGCCACCATGCATGGGCTGCCTCTGTTTTCCTTCCTTTCCTTCTCTGGAGGCTGTCAAAGCCTCAGGACTGATCCCTTGGATAGAGAGGATCACCACCGGCTGATTGAAATTGCCACCGGCAGTGTGGTATGGCCATCGGCACAAAATTGAATCTGTCGGCAGAGAAAATGGTGCCGGTCGGCACATTACACTGCCGGTCGGCAGAGTATTCCTGCAGAACCTGCAACTCACAGCAACAGAGGGCAAAACAAAGCATGGCAACACAATTCAAGGCATGTATGCACCAACCATGTCCCATATCATTGTGATGACTCAAAGGGGCATGTGCCTCGATTCTCGGGCCACCAATCACGCATTTCCATGCATGATGGCCCAAAGAACCATGTATGCAACTTTGATTTCAAATGCGATGCAAACCAATCAAACAAACAAGGCCCTATTCCTATCACCAATTCAAGGAACAATGCATGCATGCAAGATGCAATGTGACCTAGGCATACAAGCTAGGAATGCAACATGACATGGCAAGGCACTTATGCAATCATGCAAGCATACATATGGCAATGCAAATAAATGGAAAGATGGGCTTATACATGAATTAGGCAGCTATAATAAGGCCTAAAACAGTGGCCATAAGTGCTAAACAGTGAGGGCTAAATGGCATACACACACACATGCACATAAGGGCCAACACTTAAGCACAAATCAAGCAACATTCAAGCACACTTGAAAGGGACAAACATGAACAATTAGCATGCAACATAAGCATTGAAATCATGCCAAGACATGGTGCCAAACCAAGCAATAAATCAAGCCAAGCATGCAACAAATGGCCTAAATGCTCAAGGCAAGTCAATGGAGCATTGGACTACACTTAACATGACCAAACATGGCATGCATTAAACAACTAAAAACAGATTTTTAGCATGTTAAAACAAGGCCAAAGGACTCCTTAGATGGCATCTAAGTGGCCCAAATTCAAAGGCATGCAAAGGCATCAAAACATGGAGCACGCAACACATGCTTATGAGGCATTAAAGATGCATGCAAGGCAATCAAGCAAGCATGGAAATGGGACTGAAATAACATATAAAGTGACCCCAAATCACCAAAATAATGCAAAGATGGCATGCTACAGATGCACATACTCAAGGCCAACAAGCCTAAATACAAAGGAGCTATGTCAAGCATGCAAAGATCAACCCAAACGACTATGGACAGAGCTAAAACATGTCAAGATAAGTACATAATCTTTACAAGACTAAGCCAAAAACATGCTCCAACAAAGGCTAACAACCTAAGGCACATTAAGGCACAAACAAGGCATTACATGGCAACTATGCTAAACATGCATGAAGTTCCAAAACCAACTTGAAATCATGTTATATTATGGATATATAAGCATGAAAAACAAATCAAACATGCTCAACACACAATCAAGCATAGGCTTCCTTAAGAGGCCAAAATATGCCCTTTTCAAGGACAACAAGGAGAGGGGGTGGCCCTCTCCTTCTTGGGACTTCAAACCATCATCTTCACCACTGAAATCCCTCAAGATTTCAGTGGTGAAGAGACCTCAACATCAAAATCCCGGAGCTAGCACAAAATGGCTCAAAATGAGGCCTTTTGAGGCCTAAGGGTGGTCAACAACCCTCAAACAACAAAACACTCTTAATAAACAATAAAGAGGGCCTAAAAACAGAACTTTTTTATGCTATACAACAAGCACAAAAACAGCTCTAAGATAGGTATAAAATCAATGCAAAAATGGGGGAAAAAGGGACTAGTTTCTTACCCTTGTAGTCCTCTTCAACAATGGTGCTCCAAAGGCCTCCTTTGGCTTGAATCCAACACCAAAATCTCAAAACAAACCCTTTAGAACCTCAGCTCCAAGAGGAAGGTGAAACACTAGGTGTTTGTGTGCAATAGTGAGACACAAAACACCTAGTGTGCAAATAAGAGGGAAAGAGAGATAGAGAGTGTATATCTAACCCTAACCCTAGAAAAACCAGAGCTCTCCTCTGTATTTTCCTCCCTCTAAAATGTCTAAAAGCTCTCTTTTTCTTGCCTTAGAGAGAGCTTCTCTCTATATGCCTCTTGTAAAGCTTACAAGACAAGCTTTTCAAGAGGGAGATCCCTCCATACACGTGTATGGAGGGGAGCAAAAGCAATACAGCTGTCTAAAAATATCTGCACAAGCAGATGAACAGCAATCGGGCGGCCAAAAATGCCATCTTGGCCAAAAAGAGTGCCGACCGGCACAACAAAGTGCTGACCGGCAACAAAGAGTGCCGGTCGGCAAACTATATTGCCGGTGGCAGCAAAAACCAGCCGGTGGCATCTAGCCACTGCCGGTGGTGGGTGGGGATGGTCTACAAGCCCCACCCCGCCTCTCAAAGGCAAGATGCAAGTGTTTGGTGCAAAACCAGACACTAAACGGTCGAGTTCGGGGATCCTGAGGCAAGGCGCGCAAGCCGAGACCTCCGGGAACTCCAAACGAACACAAACATGGATAATCACCGAGTGTTCAAACGGTGACGTCCAAGTCTTGAGGACGGTCAAAAATGGGGTGTCTACAGTTGCCCCTCTTTGACAGAACTCGAAAGTCATAACAATGACGGGAGTGAATGTCAAAGCCCAGAGACGACCCATTTTTGGCAAGGCCGAAGACTTAGACAAGCATACAAGGCAAATAAGGTATGCGCCCGAAGGCAGGGGCAAAATGCAAGACAATGCACGAAGCCGAGCATAACTTATGATCATGCAAATAAAGCTGTAATGAAGCAAACATGCGACAGTTTTAAGCTAGCATACCAAACTACACTACAATGCAGAAAGGATGTAAGAGAATTATGGAATTCTCAAAACGTCTCACCCGGGAGGTACAATACCTGTGTGGTTCGTCTGGTTGCACCAGCTTCAAATGAACCGTACATACAATATCGTGCCTGCAAAGAAAACAAACTTAACAGGTACAATATTGTTAGCAACATGCATGACAATGCAAATGTGGTGTACTCGAAATGCGTGATAGCGCAAAGCAAGTGGGGGGCATAACAATGCTGTGGAAAATACAAACATGTAAGTGGAGCATGCGGTCTACGCAGGCAACGAAATTGATCATAAGCATGCGATCTACGCAGATAATGAAGTTTAACAAACATGCGGTCTACGCAATCAAAGCATGCGGTCTACGCAGATAGTGAAATTGATAATGCGGTCTACGCAATCAAGACATGCGGTCTACGCAGGTAATGAAACTAAACATGCGGTCTACGCAATCAAAATATGCGGTCTACGCAGTCAAAACATGCGGTCTACGCAGGTAATGAAATTTAAACATGCGGTCTACGCAATCAAAACATGCGGTCTACGCAAGTAATGGAATTTAAACATGCGGTCTACGCAATCAAAACATGCGGTCTACGCAAGTAATGAAATTAAACATGCGGTCTACGCAATCGAAACATGCGGTCTACGCAAGTAATGGAATTTAAACATGCGGTCTACGCAATCAAAACATGCGGTCTACGCAGGTAATGAAACTAAACATGCGGTCTACGCAATCAAAATATGCGGTCTACGCAGTCAAAACATGCGGTCTACGCAGGTAATGAAACTAACAAACATGCGGTCTACGCAATCAAAACATGCGGTCAACACAGGTAATGAAATTTAAACATGCGGTCTACGCTATCAAAACATGCGGTCTACGCAGGTAATGAAATTTAAACATGCGGTCTACGCAATCAAAACATGCGGTCTACGCACGTAATGAAATTTAAACATGCGGTCTACGCAATCAAAACATGCGGTCTACGCAAGTAATGAAATTTAAACATGCGGTCTACGCAATCAAAACATGCGGTCTATGCAAGTAATGGAATTTAAACATGCGGTCTACGCAATCAAAACATGCGGTCTACGCAAGTAATGAAATTAAACATGCGGTCTACGCAATCGAAACATGCGGTCTACGCAAGTAATGGAATTAAGCATGCGGTCTACGCAGGTAATGAAACTAACAAACATGCGGTCTACGCAATCAAAACATGCGGTCTACGCAGGTAATGAAATTTGAACATGCGGTCTACACTATCAAAACATGCGGCCTACGCAGGTAATGAAACTAAACATGCGGTCTACGCAAGTAATACATGCGGTCTACGCAGGTAAAGAATTGACATGCGATCTACGCAAATAAAGAATTAACATGCGGTCTACGCAAGTAAAGAATTAACATGCGGTCTACACAAGTAAAGAATTAACATGCGGTCTACGCAAATAAAGAGACGATTACAAACATGCGGTCTACGCAGGTAATGTAATGAGATGCGCAAAACCGCGCAACGGAATGCAATGCACAAAACAGTGCGACGATTTGAAATGCACAAAACAGTGCGACGATTTGAAATGCACAAAATAGTGCGATAGTTTGAAATGCACAAAACAGTGCGACAGTTTGAAATGCACAAAACAGTGCGATAGTTTGAAATGCACAAAACAGTGTGATAGTTTGAAATGCACAAAACAGTGCGATAGTTTGAAATGCACAAAACAGTGCAATGCTAAGTGCGACATGCATGCCACACGGAATGTAAATGGGCTTAAATGCGCAACAACGCACGGATTCCGGAATGCATGACAATGCACGGAATGGAAATGCAATGATGATGCATAAGAAATGTGCACGACAATGCAAAGGGGTGCGTGTTGCAACGCATGTAACACGTGCATAACAATGCAAATGTGTGACGCACGACAGCGTGATGTAATGCATCGAAGTAGTGTGATGAACTTGTGCAACACACATGGGGTAACTTTTGAATTCAAAAGGATACAAAAAGGATACACTTTATACGAATTCGAGTGCCACGCACTGGAGACACGGCCCGCGGTCAGAACGGAGGCCGGTTGAGCGTCGGAGATGCACTTTCTTGCACTTTCTTGAGCTATGAAGACCAAAAACAACTCAAATGGCCTAAACAAGGCTGTGGGAACCCCACCGGCCGAAAGATGAGGCCACCGGCTGGCCATCGGCACAAAAACAATTCCATCGGCACAAAAAAGTGCCGGCCGGCACAAAACATTGCCGACCGGCAAACAGTTGCTGGTGCGGGGCAGTTTTGTCTTTTCACCTTGGGTGTTACAAAATAGGGCTTCAAGCCCTATTTTCTCACTTCTCCACCGCCGAAAACCTTTGCTCTCTCTCTCTAGAGCTTTTTCCTTTCCCCGTTTCTCCGTTTCTTCGCGTTCTACGCCCGTTTCGTCGTCGGATTCGCGTTTCTCTTCGCGTTTCGGACGTTTTCCACCGATCACATTTTCGTTTCGGTGCCTCGTTTGGCGTTCTAGCCTTTTCGGGGTTTGTTCCCCTCACTTTCCTCTTCATTTCCGTACATCTTCACATTCCGGCCTTCCCGGCCATTTTCGACCCTCTCGGGAGTTGACTTTCCGGTTGACTCTTCGCATTCCGGCTCGGTTTTCCTTTTTCGGGCCATTTTCACACCATTCTCTACATGGCGGACGACATTCCACGTGGCGGGACTCCCCTGGACCACGAGATGGATCCCGGGGTCGAGCTCTTACCACTGAGCGAGCGTCCGTTCGACCCGGCGACCTACCGGCCGGCGATCCACGTTCTGCCCCCAGACGGTCTGCGTCAGTTCCGGGGCTTTGAGAGGTACGCGGCGCCTGAGCTACTACTACGCGAGCCTACCTCCCACCTTTCATTCGGCACTTCCGAGGTAACTCTTCATCTTCTGCTTCACTTTCTGCAATGTAGGATACAAAACTGCCATAGTTAGTTGTATTCTTTAACTGCTGAAAACTGATATGCCGTAGACCGTAGTTGACTGTAAACATACATACAACTGATATCTGTTTGAGACTGACACATGCACACACATTGCACTAGCCCCGAATCACTCGAACACACTGTACTCACTGTATTCTACTGCACACACACTGGTACCCAGTATTTATCTGAATCTGTTAGATTTGCACATATGCTACATTTGTTCTGAAACACCCAAACACGCTGACACAGCACGCGTATTTCACTATAAGCACACCGGTACCCGGTATTTGCCTGAATCTGACAAACTTGCATACATGCCATATCTGTCTTTTCAAAACTGCATGTTGAATATTGTCTTGCAATTGTTGTTTTCTGTTTGCAGGAGGGTTCCCATACCATTCGCGAGTATGGGAATACTGGTGCGCGGGAGTGGTATGATGAGCTCCCTGATGCGGTCCAGCGCATCGTGGACCGAGCGGGCTTCGGCACCTTCTGCCGAGGGCTCTCTAGGCTCTCCACATGCAGACCTCTCCTTGCTGCTTTGGCGGAGAGGTGGTGGGACACCACCGATTCTTTCCATTTTTCTGCTGCAGGGGACATGACGATGACCCCTTATGACTTCTCGATGCTCACATGCATCGGGGTAGGGGGGATCCGATCCCTTTCGACACAGACATGGATGAGTGGACCGCCGCTCAGGTCCATCTACTGGGGGAGGCCCCACCATTAGCTCGTCCAGGCTTCGTGCGGTACTCCTGGTTCGAGACACAGTTTCGGGTCCAGCCCGCATTGGAGGAGGAGGCGCAGATGACCCCGGAGAATGAGGAGAGGTATGCTCGCGGCTTCCTCATGTTCTTGTTCGGGACTACTATCTTCGCCGACCGGGCGAACACCGTGCCTCTCTGCCTTCTCAGCGCACTGGTGGACGTCCGGGATATCTTGCACTACGATTGGGGCGGCACTGCTCTGGCCACCCTGTACGGATACATGAGCTCGGCTTCTCGTGGCAGCGACCAGCTGCTTGGAGGTTACTGGCGGGCTTGAGAGGTACATTTCTTCTCCGCTTTTTCATTCCTGTCTCGTACTTTCTGTACTCAGTACACTGCACACACTGTGGTCTGGTCTATACTTGTTGTATACTGTACACACGGCACACACATACATTCTGCTTTACACTGACTGTACACTGCTCACACTGTACACTGCACACAATACAAAACACAACACACGGCTCTGCCATTTCTGCTTCATTCTGTATATTCTGCTTTTTCTGATAGTCATACTGACATCTGTTTTGCAGTTGTGGGTTTACGCCTACTTCCCTAGACTTGCACCCGTACCAGTCGCGGAGCCTGCTCCGGCTGTCCCGTTCTCGAGTCGCTTCGACGGGAGATGCACCCGGCGACCACGGGAGACATTCGGCTTCTTCCGCCGATATTTTGACACCATCACCCCGGCCGAGGTATGCTTTACTTTCAGTTCATTTAGCTTCGCTTTCCCACTGCATGTTTCAATAACAGTAGATAACAAACTGTCTGTCATTTTCAGATCACTTGGCGGCCATGGGCTTCCTTGCCGTCGGCGATGCGGGGTCGGTTCCCTGGTGCTGAGGAGACCTCGCGTTTCCGGATCTTGCTAGAGGGCCCGGTCTGTCCGGCTTGGTACCTGGGGGAGCGTTTTCTACGCTAGACCCGCGGGTTACCTGAGCAGATAGTCCCGGCTCACCCTCTTGCAGAGATGAGGGAGACCGAGGGGCTGACCACTGAGCAGCTGGATGATTACTCCATCGGCTGGGAGGAGGCCGGCTTCCGAGGCACCGGCGACTATCACGAGTACGTGCGGACGTACCTGATGCGACCTTTGAGTGGCCGTCGAGCAGAGGGGGCCAGGCCTGTAGCATCGGCGGCTGGGGCCGGAGCGGGAGCAGGGGCTGGATCTTCGAGGAGGGCCCGGGTCCGTGGTAGGGGCAGAGTGCGGGGAGGACGAGGAGCTGGCTGGCCTGCCCTGCCTGCTGTACTGACTTTCCAGGGGCAGGGTGGGTCGACCTATCAGATCCCCTTCGCCCCTTCACCGGCTGGTCACGAGTTCATTGATGTCCCCGACTTACCTCCGGTACGTTCTACTGCATTTTGTACAGTCATTCATTTCAGTTTACTTGATATTCCACAGAATATTGATGCGTCTGATACTTTTGCAGGCTTCTTCTGAGTACACCCGTCAGTCGTTGGCGATGAATGCCTCGAAGATGGGGATGCTCCAGCGGACTTTTGACCTCCTAGCCGTCTACAGCATACCGGTATGTCCTTCTGACACTGGCCTGAAACCATTCATATACTGACTTGCATAATCTGATGCACGGCACAACACCCGATACACTGATCTCACAGTATCTGACACACTGTATACACTGCATTCTGCACCGTACTCTGTACTGATAAACTGCTCACGCCGTTCTTACACTGTACTCATACACTGCATTCTGCACTGTTAAACTGCTCACGGCATTCATACACTGTACTCACACACTGCATTCTGCACTGATAAACTGCTCACGGCATACTGATGCATTTCCCTTTTTGTGTACTCTTTCAGCCTCCTTTCCAGATTCCCATGGCGGGAGGTGCTCCAGCTAGACCTTCTGTCCCTGCCCGGGGGAGAGATGAGGAGGGCCGGATATTTCCCCGTACCAGGGGAGGGCGTACTCATGTTGGGAGTAGCTCGCGAGCTCCAGTCCCGGACGACGACGACGACGACGACGACGAGGAGTCAGAGGCGGAGGCAGGGTCATCGGAGGAGGAGACCGGAGACGGTTCTAGCTCGGGCTCTGATGACGACGCTGATGATGCTCCTGGACCCTCGTCCAGGAAGAGGACTAGGACGGACTGACGGCCCTCGGAGCGCTTGACATGGATGCAGATTTTTGCTATCTTTTCTTTATTTCTTGTACTTTTCTTTTTGGTTGGTAGATAGATTACCTTGTACTGCCGCAGGCAGATTTTGTTTCCAAAACTTTGTACTTGAAAAAGATAATGAAATGAAACGGACTTTTTATCTGAAAAAGTGTTTACATTTACACATTTCACGCATTGCATCGCATCTCATCATGTTACACCTCAATGTAAACGAAATTGATTGGTTATCTAAAAATTGAACACTTGCACTGTAATAATCAGATAACTAGACAGCCAACAGCAAAATAACCCAAGCAATCCACTGCCTGATTCTGGACACACAGCCCTTGCTCTACTGGGGGACTAATCTGCATACAGCCCATAACACAACATCCGATTCATTCTGCACACGGCAAATTCTAAACAAACGGCCCAATCTGACAGGACGGACCTCAAAGATGGAACCGGTTGGAGTCGAAACACGCTCGAATGTAGAGAATGGCACAGCATTCTAAGCACAGATGATTTTTGAAATTGAATGAGGGTTTTTTAAACCGGCATATCGAGCCTACCACTAAACACAGCGGGGAGGACTCAAACAAAGAGGTACACGATCTAAACATAACGAGACACGCTCGGGAGAGACTCAAAACAAAAGACGAGACCGTCAAATGAAAGAGACACGACACACAGACGCGTAAACGAAGAGGGGAGACCTCGGACCACGAGGAGCCAGTTCAATCTGGGTATTGTTTCCCACCCTTTCTCATTTGTGATCCTCACATCACTCGACTCTCAAGCTCGGATTTTCTCTCAAGACCCTTTTCCTCACTTTTCTCTCAACTTACACCTCTCTATTCTTCATTCTCTCATTTTTCATCCCTCCCCGGGGTGATTAAGGGATGAATAGGAGGTTGCGGGTTCACGCCCGATGCCGTTAGCTCACAGCTATTTCTTCTGGCGGGCAGAGTGCTCTTCCGGCAAGTACGTCGGTGACGGGGGAAAGACAGAACGCCTGGCTCAACTGTGCCCCTAGTTCATCATTTTAACCATTTTTTCGTTTTTGCTTTCTACTAAAATGGTTTTGATCAAAACGAGAGTCGGATTAACGTACTTGTTCAATTTTTGATTTGAAAACCGTGCAAGTCAGGCTGTAAACACTGAAAATTTTCCCTTTTGGGTCCAAGACAATGGTCCAGTTTTGGAAAATAGAATAGTTTTCGAGAAAATAGTCAACCTCAGTAAAAATTTTCAAAAACTATTTTTCAGACAGCTGATGCTTAACAAGCATAGAACTTACCCTTCAAGATGCGCAACCTCGGATCAGAGGCAATGGAAAACTGCCCCTGGTTTGAAGGGGGGGGAGGCAACGGAAAGTTGCCCCTGGTTTGAACGGCGTCTCGCGACGGCGGGTGGCAACGGAAAGTTGCCCCTTGTTTGGATGGTGCCGCAGCAATCTGTAAACAGTCTTCATTGGCGGTGGTCGATCTCTTGGACACAGCGATGACGAAGACGGTCACAACACATATATGGACACAATCACCTTGAAGGGTGTTGGCCACTGGACTTTGGAATGAAATCGAAACCATTGCATGGACTGAGACGCTATGAAAGCGTTGGGGGCTGGACTTCATGATGAAGTTGCCTACGTATCCCAAACATGGGAATCAAGCCTTACGTAGTTCCGGGTAAGGTCCACTCGGGTATTTTAACCTTCACTTTTCAGGCTCTAATTTTTGCCAAGGTGCCCGATGCGGGTTTTCGACCTTGCGAGCTTCTTTTTATTTTCTATTTCTTTTCATTCTTTTTTCAATTTTCTTTTTTTTTTCTTTCTCTTTTTTTTTCTTTTCTTTTCTTCTTTCTTTTTGTATTTTTCTCTTGCTCTAACTTTTGCCTGGGCCGCCCTTCCGGGTTTTCGGCCCAGCGAGCCTCTCAAAGGGTAAAAGTGTAGCAAATCCATGCCAAATGTTTTTTTTTTGAAATTGAAGCTTCTCTGCGTCCAGGAGAACGGCTGTTGCACTGATTTGCAGAAGAATCCATCAAGGTTGCTCCACGAGCTTCTTCCGGCGAGATCTACTCCTTCTGATTCGACCCTGATGCTTCTTGATCGAAGGCTACCTCAAAACTGGCCACAAGGGCCTTTCATGGTGTTTGTCCGTTGAACTTTCCGAACGTTCTGAACGGGTTCAAACTCGGAAAACAAATAGGTTGAATCTTGAGGCTGAGAGTGATCCTAGGCTGCGCAATCTCAAGAGCGATTCCACACAGGTCTTCGCAGGGCCGCGTAAAACATTTGCTTTTGAAAGTTTTTAAGGAAGCGACGAATCGCTCGCGCCAAAGATAGTATGGAACCAATCTGGATCAGGCCAGGGTCTTTCTCAGTACTCACGCCGACAAGCATGGCTTTATTCATAAAAAGGCTTAGCACGCCTTTCTTTCTCTCAAAATGATCAAAATTTTGCAAAACCCGAGGAATTCCTTCCTCTTCGTTTTCATCACCGCAGTGTTCAAAAAGTCTGTTTTTTTTTTAAAAAAAAAAAAAACTTAGGTTAATGCAATGAATTTGGCACACAGGAGAGCAGGCGAGATGTACTGTCAGCCAATTCAAATTCTCCGGCACTTATGCTGAAAGTAAGCATGAAGTTGAGATAGCAACAGCTGTTTTGATCGGCTCTATTGGTGCAGCTGGCTCCTTGGTAGAAACAGACTCAAAACAAAAACAGATAATTACAAAACAAAACGGTGTTTGGGACAACAACCCCAGAATCACCTGGTATTATATACAACGGGGACTGACTCGATACAACCAGACAGACCCTTAAGCAAAAAAAGACTGACCCAAGACAAAGAGACAGACCCAAAACAAAAGACTGACTCGATATCCAAGCCAGGATTTACAAAACTCGGTTTCACCGATGCTCAAAAATGCGTGCCAGACGCTTCAAAAATACACCAAATGTTGCCCGCAGGCGGTTCACTTTACATACTCACAGTATCTGAGCCCTCGAAATCCAACAACTGAGTGGTGACGGGCTTGCCCGAGGTGGGTGGTAGGATAACCTTGTTATCAATCAAATCCTGCACTTCATGACGAAGGCAGGAACATCCATCGGTACTGTGACCGGACTGTTGATGGTACGCGTAGTACAAGGTAGCATCATGAGTGGCGGGGAGATTCTTTGGGAGTGGCCGGGGCTCCAAAGGCTTAAGATGCCCATTCTTTGCCAATATTAGCAATGCCCTAGACAAAGGCATGTGGAGGTCGTGAAAGACCCTGCGCCCTCGGGGCAGGTACTTTGCAGTTTGAGGATTCTTGCCAGATGCGCTGGCGAAAGGATCAGCCGGCGCTGCCTTGGCTTTTTGAACCTTTCCCGGTGCAGGGATGGGAACTACAGGAACTGTCTGGGCATGACGGGCCCATCCCGGTTTTCTGCCTGGCTTGAACTGCCTTTGATCGGAGTGGGGAAAGCATCATCCACAGCTTTGGTCACTATTGCAGACGTTTGTTGCTTTCTCATTCCTCTGGCCTTCAAAGCCTCGACTGCCCACAGCAGTTGCTCAATGGGGTCGGCATCTATCTTTGCCTTGTCTTTTCCTCTGGCCTCAGCCTGGTCAAGGGTCGGGGTTGGTGCTGGCATGTCGCAGCTATAGCCGGAAGCCACCTCTGGCTGGCTGAGCTCTATCACAATCCGCCCCAGTAGCGGGGGCTCCTGTGGTACAAAATTCCCGGCATACGGCGCCGCTGGCGGTGAAACCGACATTCCATAGGCGAGGTCTGCCACAGACCTTTGGAGATCGCCTATCATCCCCATCAATTCAAAGGTGGTGGGCTCACGAGCCTGGTATAACTGGGGAGCCCAAACCGGGTGCACAACGGGCGACCTAGGCGGGTATGACATGCTGATGCTGGCCTCACTCTGCGGAGCGGTCCCCTGCTCCAATGCAGCCGTCATAACCACAATTTCTTCTGAACTTTGTACCGCCATAAATCTTGCCTCAGCAAGGGGGAGACACTGGCTATTCTGTATCAACTCTGCAACTCTCTGAACCTTGAAAGAAAAACAGACAGCATTTCAGCCCAAACTGATCAAACACGGGTGTAGCCAAACAACTGTACCCTACTGCTGATCACTGTTCCCAGATTTCTGTTCCCAAAATACTGAATCTGATACCCGCGGATAACTGATTCCTCCAACTGATACTGATACTGGTGTCCCCAGGTTTGACACTCAAACTTGCAAACTGACATGTGCGTTCCCTGTAGAGCAACACTCTAAAAGCACATAACAAGTAAAGAGAACAAAACACCCCTATGTTGGGGTAGGGTTTCCCTGTCCTATTTTGTCAGGAGCTAGGGTTTCACTACGCACACAGCGGTTCTCAAACAACCTAATATCGGGTAAGCAACCTGTCCTAGCTTGGAATGGTCACTATGGATCCGAATATGCACTAGGTCGAATTGTCAAAAAGGGTGCCCCGGATAAACCGGGGTTTGTGTTCCCATACTGTCAGAGCCCATAGCCGGTCATCCTTATGGACATGCCTTGACAAGACAAGCCTCCGGCAAACCGTTCAGGAATGGCAGATGGCAAACACTGTGTTTCTAGGCGCACCAATGCACATGCAATGCAAAGAGACACATAAGTGAAATCAAAACAGGATATCACGAGTTCGAGTCAAGCTCTCTAAACTCCCCAGCAGAGTCGCCAGAAACTGTAGACGGCGCCCGCGCGGGCCTCGCGCTACAGTTCGGACTCGATTTGTGTCACGGTTCTTAATCTGAACCAAAGAGTCCAAATCTGGCAAATCGTCTTGAGAAACAGATTTTTGAAAAAGTAGTGCCAAACATGGACTGCTTTGCCAGATGCAGAGTCGCCACCTAAATATTTTTAAAATGGGGAAATTTAGGAAACCCTGACTCGGTGCCGAAGGCCACGTGTCCGTCATAACCGGAGTTGTCTCGGCTCGGGAGCTTGGGTACGATCGGGGAAGGTCAGCTATGAGCACCCCCTTTCGCCCGGTCCGAAGACCGGCCTCTACTAACCGTGATATCCGTTTTTGAAAACTCTACATGTTCTTAAACCAATTATTAGCCTAGAATTACTATGTTATGCGCACGGCAAACAAGTATAGACTAGATTGCCTAATTTGGAAATAAACGTTGCATATCCGTTCGGTTTGAAAATGCTTTGGAATTTGCTACTCGCAAGTAGGCTAAAAGACGGATTTCAACGAGTTTTTCCAACTCAAACAATCCAACCTTCACCCACAGGCATTCGAAACAGTTTAACAAATAAGCATCTAGCCACATGTTAAGCATGCTGTCATGGCAACATTCACACTCATGCGATATGCTAAAGCGGAAATACTTACATAGTACTCCGTGCCAAAACAGAGAACTTGTTAGCAAACATGCATGATCCAAGTCCATGTTAAGTGCCTAATGCGTCGCATACAAAATGTCGCTAAGATAGGCTCGGCTAATCCTAGACATGTCATGTGAAAATGCACAATTATCACATGTTCAATTTTTTTGATTTGAAGTACGAATGCAATTAGCATGATGTACCGAGCCTAATGCATGCAATACAAATGAGTGGATGCACACATGCATATCATGAGCTATGCTAAATTAAACGTGCCCTAATCTACCACCGTAAGCAGGTAAATAAAAGGGAAGAAAGAAGTGGGGTTGGAAGACATACACACCACCCACGCACAATTATTACAGATTTACCCTCACTCGGAGGGACCGAATGAATATTACAAATTAATTAACTACGCAAGCTAATTAATATTACAAATTAACTAATTTAATTAACAAATTAAATAAATTAATTAAAGCAGGAAAATGCCTCGGGAAGCGTGCCACCATGCATGGGCTGCCTCTGTTTTCCTTCCTTTCCTTCTCTGGAGGCTGTCAAAGCCTCAGGACTGATCCCTTGGACAGAGAGGATCACCACCGGCTGATTGAAATTGCCACCGGCAGTGTGGTATGGCCATCGGCACAAAATTGAATCTGTCGGCAGAGAAAATGGTGCCGGTCGGCACATTACACTGCCGGTCGGCAGAGTATTCCTGCAGAACCTACAACTGACAGCAACAGAGGGCAAAACAAAGCATGGCAACACAATTCAAGGCATGTATGCACCAACCATGTCCCTTATCGTTGTGATGACTCAAAGGGGCATGTGCCTCGATTCTCGGGCCACCAATCACGCATTTCCATGCATGATGGCCCAAAGAACCAAGTATGCAACTTTGATTTCAAATGCGATGCAAACCAATCAAACAAACAAGGCCCTATTCCTATCACCAATTCAAGGAACAAGGCATGCATGCAAGATGCAATGTGACCTAGGCATACAAGCTAGGAATGCAACATGACATGGCAAGGCACTTATGCAATCATGCAAGCATACATATGGCAATGCAAATAAATGGAAAGATGGGCTTATACATGAATTAGGTAGCTATAATAAGGCCTAAAACAGTGGCCATAAGTGCTAAACAGTGAGGGCTAAATGGCATACACACACACATGCACATAAGGGCCAACACTTAAGCACAAATCAAGCAACATTCAAGCACACTTGAAAGGGACAAACATGAACAATTAGCATGCAACATAAGCATTGAAATCATGCCAAGACATGGTGCCAAACCAAGCAATAAATCAAGCCAAGCATGCAACAAATGGCCTAAATGCTCAAGGCAAGTCAATGGAGCATTGGACTACACTTAACATGACCAAACATGGCATGCATTAAACAACTAAAAACAGATTTTTAGCATGTTAAAACAAGGCCAAAGGACTCCTTAGATGGCATCTAAGTGGCCCAAATTCAAAGGCATGCAAAGGCATCAAAACATGGAGCACGCAACACATGCTTATGAGGCATTAAAGATGCATGCAAGGCAATCAAGCAAGCATGGAAATGGGACTGAAATAACATATAAAGTGACCCCAAATCACCAAAACAATGCAAAGATGGCATGCTACAGATGCACATACTCAAGGCCAACAAGCCTAAATACAAAGGAGCTATGTCAAGCATGCAAAGATCAACCAAAACGACTATGGACAGAGCTAAAACATGTCAAGATAAGCACATAATCTTTACAAGACTAAGCCAAAAACATGCTCCAACAAAGGCTAACAACCTAAGGCACATTAAGGCACAAACAAGGCATTACATGGCAACTATGCTAAACATGCATGGAGTTCCAAAACCAACTTGAAATCATGTTATATTATGGATATATAAGCATGAAAAATAAATCAAACATGCTCAACACACACTCAAGCATAGGCTTCCTTAAGAGGCCAAAATATGCCCTTTTCAAGGACAACAAGGAGAGGGGGTGGCCCTCTCCTTCTTGGGACTTCAAAGCATCATCTTCACCACTGAAATCCCTCAAGATTTCAGTGGTGAAGAGACCTCAACACCAAAATCCCGGAGCTAGCACAAAACGGCTCAAAATGAGTCCTTTTGAGGCCTAAGGGTGGTCAACAACCCTCAAACAACAAAACACTCTTAATAAACAATAAAGAGGGCCTAAAAACAGAACTTTTTTATGTTATACAACAAGCACAAAAACAGCTCTAAGATAGGTATAAAATCAATGCAAAAATGGGGGAAAAAGGGACTAGTTTCTTACCCTTGTAGTCCTCTTCAACAATGGTGCTCCAAAGGCCTCCTTTGGCTTGAATCCAACACCAAAATCTCAAAACAAACCCTTTAGAACCTCAGCTCCAAGAGGAAGGTGAAACACTAGGTGTTTGTGTGTGTAACCGCGCCTGCGTGGGCCTCATGCTACAGTTCGGACTCGATTTGTGTCACGGTTCTTAATCTGAACCAAAGAGTCCAAATCTGGCAAATCGTTTTGAGAAACAGATTTTTTAAAAAGTAGTGCCAAACATGGACTGCTTTGCCAGATACAGAGTCGCCACCTAAATATTTTAAAATGGGAGAATTTAGGAAACCCTGACTCGGTGCCGAAGGCCACATGTCCGTCATCACCGGAGTTGTCTCGGCTCGGGAGCTTGGGTACGATCGGGGAAGGTCAGCTATGAGCACCCCCTTTCGCCCGGTCCGAAGACCGGCCTCTACTAACCGTGATATCCATTTTTGAAAACTTTATGTGTTCTTAAACCAATTGTTAGCCTAGAATTACTATTTTATGCGCGCGGCAAACAAGTATAGACTAGATTGCCTAATTTGGAAATAAACATTGCATATCCATTTGGTTTGAAAATGCTTTGGAATTTGCTACTCGCAAGTAGGCTAAAATACGGATTTCAACGAGTTTTTCCAACTCAAGCAACCCAACCTTCACCCACAGGCATTCAAGCAGTTATAACACATAAGCATCTAGCCACATGTTAAGCATGCTGTCATGGTAACATTCACACTCATGCGATATGCTAAAGCGGAAATACTTACATAGTACTCCGTGCCAAAACAAAGAACTTGTTAGCAAACATGCATGATCCAAGTCCATGTGAAGTGTCTAATGCATCGCATACAAAATGTTGCTAGAATAGGCTCGGCTATCCTAAACATGTTATGTGAAAATGCACAATTAACACATATTCAATTCGGAATTGAAGTACTGATGCAATTAGCGTGATGTACCGAGCCTAATGCATGTAATACAAATGCATGGATGCACGCATGCATAGCATGAGGTATGCTAAATTAAACGTGCCCTAATACTAACCATTAAAGCGGGTAAGTAAAAGGGAAGAAAGACGTGAGGTTGGAAGACATACACACACTCACACACACTTATTACAGATTTGCCCTCGCTCGGAGGGACCAAATAAATATTACAAATTAATTAACTACGCAAGCTAATTAAATATTACAAATTAATTAATTAACAAATTAACTAATTAATTAAAGCAGGAAAACGCCTCGGGAAGCGTGCCACCATGCGCAAGCTGCCTCTGTTTTCCTTCCTTTCCTCCTCTGGAGGTTGTCAAAACCTCAGGACTACATCCTTGGACAGAGGGGATCATCACCGGCTAGATGAAATTTCCACCGGCAGTGTTGTATGGCCATCGGCACAAAGTTGAAGCTGTCGGCAGAGAAAATGGTGCCGGTCGGCACATTACACTGCCGGTCGGCAGAGTATTCCTGCAGAACCTGCAACTCACAGCAACAGAGGGCAAAACAAGGCATGGTAGCACAATTCAAAGCATGTATGCACCAACCATGTCTCTTATCATTGTAATGACTCAAAGGGACATGTGCCTCGGTTCTTGGACCACCAATCACGCATTTCCATGCATGATGGCCCAAAGAACCAAGTATGCAACTTTGGTTTCAAATGCAATGCAAACCAATCAAACAAATTAGGCCCAATTCCTATCACCAATTCAAGGAACAAGGCATGCATGCAAAATGCAATGCAACCTAGGCATACAAGCTAGGAATGCGACATGACATGGCAAGGCATTTATGCAATCATGCAAGCATACATATGGCAATGCAAATGGGTGGCAAGATGGACTTATACATGAATTAGGCAGCTCTAAAATAGGCCTAAAACAGTGGCCAATGTGCTAGAAAGTGAGGGCTAAATGGCATGCACACACACATGCACATAAGGACCAACACTTAAGCATAAATCAAACAACATTCAAGCACACTTGAAAGAAGGAAACATGGACAAATTAGCATGCAACATGAGCCCTAAAATCATGTTATAAAATGATGCCAAATCAAGTTATAAATCAAGTCAAGCATGCAACAAAAAGTCCAAGTGTTCAAGGCAAATCAATAAGGCATTGAACTACACTTATCATGACCAAACATGGCGTACATTAAACAACTAAAAACAGATTTTTAGCATGTTAAAACAAGGCCAAAGGACTCCTTAGATGGCATCTAAGTGGCCCAAATACAAAGGCATACACCATGACCAAAACATGGAGCATTGCAACACATGCTTTCAAAGCATTAAAGAGGCATGCGAGGCAATCAAACAAGCATGGAAATGGGACTGAAATAGCATGTAGGATGATTCCAAATCACCAAAACAATGCAAAGATGGCATGCTACACATGCACATACTCAAGGCCAACAAGCCCAAATACAAAGGAGCTATATCAAGCATGCCAAAATCAACCCAAATGACTATGGACAGAGCTAAAACATGGCAAGATATGCACAAAATATTCACAAATGTAAGCCTAAAACATGCTCCAACAAGGCTAACAACCTAGAACATGTTAAGGCACAAATAAGGCATTACATGGCAACTATGCTAAACATGCATGGAGTTCCAAAACCAACTTGAAATCACGTTATATTATAGATATATAAGCATGAAAAACAAACCAAACATGCTCAACACACACTCAAGCATAGGCTTCCTTAAGAGGCCAAAATATGCCCTTTTCAAGGACAACAAGGAGAGGGGGTGGCCCTCTCCTTCTTGGGACTTCAAAGCATCATCTTCACCACTGAAATCCCTCAAGATTTCAGTGGTGAAGAGACCTCAACACCAAAATCCCGGAGCTAGCACAAAATGGCTCAAAATGAGGCCTTTTGAGGCCTAAGGGTGGTCAACAACCCCCAAACAACAAAACACTCTTAATAAACAATAAAGAGGGATTAAAAATAGAACTTTTTTATGTTATACAATAATCACAAAAACAGCTCTAAGATAGGTATAAAATTGATGCAAAAAAGGGGGAAAAATGGACTAGTTTCTCACCCTTGATGCCTTCTTCAACAAAGATGCTCCAATGGCCTCCTTGAGCTTGAATCCAAGACCAAAACTTCAAAACACACACTTTAGAACCTCAGCTCCAAGAGGAAGGTGAAACACTAGGTGTTTGTGTACAATAATGAGACACAAAACACCTAGTATGCAAAATGAGAGGAAAAGAGAGATAGGTTGTGTATGTCTAACCCTAACCCTAGAAAACCAGAGCTCTCCTCTGTCTTCTCTCCTCAAAAATGTCTAAAGGCCCTCTTTTTGCCTTAGAGAGAGCTTCTCTCTATATGCCTCTTGTAAAGCTTACAAGACAAGCTTTGCAAGAGGGAGATCCCTCCATACACGTGTATGGAGGGGAGCAAAAGCAATACAGCTGTCCAAAAATATCTGTAAAAGCAGATGAACAGCAATCGGCCGGCAAAAAATGCCATCTTGGCCAAACAAAGTGCCGACCGGCACAAAATAGTGCTGACCGGCAACAAAGAGTGCCGGTCGGCAAACAATATTGCCGGTGGCAGCAAAAACCAGCCGGTGGCATCTAGCCACTGCCGGTGATGGGTGGGGATGGTCTACAAGCCCCACCTTGCCTCTCAAGGGCAAGATGCAAGTGTTTGGTGCAAAACCAGACACTAAACGGTCGAGTTCGGAGATCCTGAGACAAGGCGCGCGAGCCGAGGCTTCCGGGAACTCCAAACGAACACAAACATGGATAATCACCGAGTGTTCAAACGGTGACGTCCAAGTCTTGAGGACGGTCAAAAATGGGGTGTCTACAGTTGCCCCTCTTTGACAGAACTCGAAAGTCATAACAATGACGGGAGTGAATGTCAAAGCCCAGAGACGACCCATTTTTGACAAGGCCGAAGACTCAGACAAGCATACAAGACAAATAAGGTATGCGCCCGGAGGCAGGGGCAAAATGCAAGACAATGCACGAAGCCGAGCATAACTTATGATCATGCAAAGAAAGCTGTAACGAAGCAAACATGCGACAGTTTTAAGCTAGCATACCAAACTACACTACAATGCAGAAAGGATGTAAGAGAATTATGGAATTCTCAATACGTCTCACTCAGGAGATACAATACTTGTGCGGCTCGTCTGGTTGTACCAGCTTCAAATGAACCGTACATACAATATCGTGCCTGAAAAGAAAACAAACTTAACAGGTACAATATGGTTAGCAACATGCATGACAATGCAAAATGGATGCAAGACGATATGCAATATATACAAAACAATGTATAAACAATGCAAATGAAAATGCAATGTATTTGAAACAATGCAAGCTACATGCAAAGCATTTGAATCGTGATCCAATCACGAGCGGTTCGAAACCACACCTATGTCAAATAGATTGATGGAGGTAACAAGTCTGTCTACCATAGAACGGTCAACTGAACTATGAGTATTGTAGACAGACGCAAGAACAAGTATTGGGTGGAATGACACAAGTGGGGAAACAACCCGCTGGAGAAAGGACTACGATCCTAATGCCGGATGCAAAAATTACACTACAATGTAATGGATGGATATGGCACGCAGGCCAAACCAAATCTTGCCTAGGAAAGGCATGCATACATACAAGCCATGTGTAACACAGAAAAGGTGCCGCAACCCTCAACCAACATATCAACGTGGAATCGGCGCGATACACATACAGAACTGTGTTTTAACATGAAAAGTAAGGGCACATACCGGACCAAGCTCAACCTGGAAAGGCGCAAGCCAAAGGCGGAAGGTGATGCAATGAATGCATGCAATCTACAATGCAATATCTACAAATATGCAATGGAAAGGATATGGATACAATGGATATGGCACGCAAGCCAAACCAAATCTTGCCTAGGAAAGGCATGCATACATACGAGCCATGTGTAACACAGAAAAGGTGCCGCAACCCTCAACCAACATATCAGCGTGGAATCGGCGCGATACACATGCAGAACTGTGTTTTAACATGAAAAGTAAGGGCACATACCAGACCAAGCTCAACCTGGAAAGGCGCAAGCCATAGGCGGAAGGTGATGCAATGAATGCATGCAAACTACAATGCAAATGCATGACAATGCACTATGATGCAATGACTATGATTGCAACTTTTCCTATCTTACCAACAGGGTGATATACTAGGTTGGTTCAGTATCCAGAACTAAGGCGTAGACATGCCGTCTCAACCTATGGGGCTTCCATACAGATTTCAAGCCGAGGGTAAACCTCTGGGTATTTAAACCAGACTTTAGTCTCGGAACTCCCGAACCTTTGCGTTCTAGGCATAAGCCGTTCGAACTCTAGTTTCCACCGTCCCAGTTGGTCTTCTAGGAACTCATCGCAAGCACAGACTGGTGGCTTTACCAGACCACCGAAAAGTCGTTCGGGCACGACAAACACCGAAGGAATTGCACCTTCAGAGGATTTAAGGTCTCCTAGACCGGAATGCAAAATGTATGCATGACTATGCACGTTTTTTTTTTGTTTTTTTTGAAATGCAAATGATGCAAGAAATGCATGTTGCATGAGATGCGCGACAACACGCGGCTTAAGATATGTACAAAGCAATAGTGTGCACACCAATGCAATAAAGGTCTTGCACCTTCCAAGGATTTAAGGTCTCCTAGACCGTACGTGTTTAAGGTCTCGCCAGACCATGCGTGTTTAAGGTCTCGCCAGACCGTACGTGTTTAAGGTCTCGCCAGACCATGCGTGTTTAAGGTCTCGCCAGACCGTGCGTGTTTAAGGTCTCGCCAGACCGTGCGTGTTTAAGGTCTCGCCAGACCGGCGGTATTGCACGACGGTATGATGCGCAAAATAGCGCAATGCATTAGGCAACGCGAGTGCACAGGACAGTGCGATGGAATGCATGCAAAATGCAATGAGATGCACAAAATAGCGCGAAATTGAAATGCACAAAACAGTGCGATGCGTAGAAAAGCGCGAGGTTTTGAAATGCACAAAACAGTGCAGTGCGCAGAACAGCGCGAACGATTTTGAAATGCACAAAACAGTGCAATGCGCAGAACAGCGCGAACAATACAATGCACAAAACAGTGCGATGCACAAAACAGTGCGAACAACTTTGAAATGCACAAGACAGTGCGATGCGCAGAACAGCGCGAACAAAATACAATGCACTAACAAGTGCAAGTAAGGTGCGCAAGATAGCGCGAACAAATGCAATGCACAAAATAGTGCGATGCGCAAAATAGCGCGAAGGAAATGCAATGATGATGCATGAGAAATGTGCACGACAATGCAAAGGGGTGCGTGTTGCAACGCATGTAACACGTGCATAACAATGCAAATGTGCGGCGCACGACAGTGCGATGTAATGCACCGAATTAGTGTGATGAATTTGTGCAACACACATGGGGCAACCTTTGAATTCAAAAAGGATACAAAAAGGATACACCTTGCACGAATTCGAGTGCCACGCACTGGAGACACGGCCCGAAGTCAAAACGGAGGCCGGTTGAATGTCGGAGATGCACTTTCTTGCACTTTCTTCAGCTATGAAGACCAAAAACAACTCAAATGGCCTAAACAAGGCTGTGGGAACCCCACCGGCCGAAAGGGGAGGCCACCGGCTGGCCATCGGCACAAAAACAATTCCATCGGCACAAAAAAGTGCCGGCCGGCACAAAACATTGCCGACCGGCAAACAGTTGCTGGTGCGGGGCAGTTTTGTCTTTCCACCTCGAGTGTTATAAAATAGGGCTTCATGCCCTATTTCCTCATTTCCTACCGCCGAAAACCTTTGTTCTCTCTCTCTAGAGTGCTTCTCTCTTATTTTTTGCCCGTTTCTTCGCGTTCTACGCCCGTTTCGTCGTCGGATTCGCGATCCTCTTCGCGTTTCGGACATTTTCCACCGATCACATTCTCGTTTCGGTGCCTCGTTTGGCGTTCTCGCCTTCTCGGGGTTTGTTCCCCTCACTTTCCTCTTCATTTCCGTGCCTCTTCACATTCCGGCCTTCCCGGCCATTTCCGACCCTCTCGGGAGTTGACTTTTCAGTTGACTCTTCATATTCCGGCTCGGTTTTCCTTTTCTGGCCATTTTCACACCATTCTCTACATGGCGGACGGCATTCCACGTGGCGGGACTCCCCCGGACCACGAGATGGATCCCGGGGTCGAGCTCTTACCACTGAGCGAGCGCCCGTTCGACCCGGCGACCTACCGGCCGGCGATCCACGTTTTGCCCCCCGACGGCCTGCGTCAGTTCCGGAGCTTTGAGAGGTACGCGGCCCCTGAGCTACTACTACGCGAGCCTACCTCCCACCTTTCATTCGGCACTCCCGAGGTAACTCTTCATCTTCTGCTTTACTTTCTGCACTGTAGGATACAAAACTGCCATAGTTAGCTGTATTCTTTAATTGCTGAAATCTGATATGCCGTAGACCGTAGTTGACTGTAAACATACATACAACTGATATCTGTTTGAGACTGACACATGCACACACACTGCACTAGTCCTGAATCACCCATACACACGGCACACACTGTATTCTACTGCACACACACTGGTACCCAGTATTTGTCTGAATCTGTCAAACTTGCATACATGCCATATCCGTCTTTTCAAAACTGCATTTTGAATGTTGTCTTGCAATTGTTGTTTTCTGTTTGCAGGAGGGTTCCCATACCATTCGAGGGTATGGGAATACTGGTGCGCGGGAGTGGTATGATGAGCTCCCTGATGCGGTCCAGCGCATCGTGGACCGAGCGGGCTTCGGCACCTTCTGCCGAGGGCTCTCTAGGCTCTCCACATGCAGGCCTCTCCTTGCCGCTCTGGCGGAGAGATGGTGGGACACCACCGATTCTTTCCACTTTTCTGCTGCAGGGGACATGACGATGACCCCTTATGACTTCTCGATGCTCACAGGCATCGGGGTAGGGGGTGATCCGATCCCCTTCGACACCGACATGGATGAGTGGACCGCCGCTCAGGTCCATCTACTGGGGGAGGCGCCACCGCTAGCTCGTCCAGGCTTCGTCCGATACTCCTGGTTCGAGGCACAGTTCAGGGTCCAGCCCGCTTTGGGGGAGGAGACTCAGATGACCGAGGAGGACGTGGAGAGGTATGCCCGCGGCTTCCTCATGTTCCTGTTCGGGACTACTATCTTCGCCGACCGGGCGAACACCGTGCCTCTCTGCCTTCTCAGCGCATTGGTGGACGTTCGAGACATTCTGCACTGTGACTGGGGCGGCGCTGCTCTGGCCACCCTATACGGATACATGAGCTCGGCTTCTCGTGGCAGCGGCCAGCTGCTCGGAGGTTACTGGCGAGCTTGGGAGGTACATTTCTTCTCCGCTTTTTCATTCCTGTCCGATATTCTCTGTACTCTGTACACTGCACACACTGCGGTCTGCTTTACACTCACTGTATACTGTACACACGGCACACACATACATTCTGCTTTACATTGACTGCACACTGCTCACACTGTACACTCTGTACACAATACACTGCACAACACACGGCTCTGCCATTTCTGCTTTATTCTGTATATCCTGCTTTATCTGATGGTCATACTGACATCTGTTTTACAGCTGTGGGTTTACGCCTACTTCCCTAGGCTTGCACCTGTGCTAGTTGCGGAGCCTCCTCCGGCTGTTCCCTTCTCGAGTCGCTTCGACGGGAGATGCACCCGGCGACCACGGGAGACATTCGGCTTCTTCCGCCGATATTTCGACACCATCACCCCGGCCGAGGTATGCTTTACTTTCAGTTCATTTAGCTTCGCTTTCCCACTGCATGTTTCAATAACAGTAGATAACAAACTGTCTGTCACTTTCAGATCACATGGCGGCCATGGGCCTCCTTGCCGTCGGCGATGCGGGGTCGGTTCCCTGGTGCTGAGGAGACCTCGCGTTTCCGGATCTTGCTAGAGGGCCCGGTCAGTCGGGCTTGGTACCTGGGGGAGCGTTTTCTACGCCAGACCCGCGGGTTACCTGAGCAGATAGTCCCGGTTCACCCTCTTGCAGAGATGAGGGAGACCGAGGGGCTGACCCCTGAGCAGCTGGATGATTACTCCATCGGCTGGGAGGAGGCCGGCTTTCGAGGCACCGGCGACTATCAGGAGTACGTGCGGACGTACCTGATGCGTCCCTTGAGCGGTCGTCGAGCAGAGGGGCCCAGGCCTGTAGCATCGGCGGCTGGGGCCGGAGCGGGAGCAGGGGCTGGATCTTCGAGGAGGGCCCGGGTCCGTGGCAGGGGCGGAGCGCGGGGAGGACGAGGAGCTGGCTGGCCTGCCCTGCCCGCTGTACTGACTTTCCAGAGGCAGGGTGGGTCGACCTATCAGATCCCCTTCGCCCCTCCACCGGCTGGTCACGAGTTCATTGACATCCCCGACTTACCGCCGGTATGTATCACTGCACTTCGTACAGTTATTCATTTCAGTTTACTTGATATTCCACAGAATACTAATGCATCTGATACTTTTGCAGGCCTCTTCTGAGTACACCCGTCAGTCGTTGGCGATGAATGCCTCGATGATGGGGATGCTTCAGCGGACATTTGACCTCCTGGCCGTCTACAGCATACCGGTATGTCCTTCTGACACTGGCCTCAAACCATTCATACACTGCTTTACATAATCTGATGCACGGCACAACACCCGATACACTGATCTCACAGTATCTGAACAATGCATACATTGCATTCTGCACCGTACTCTGCACTGATAAACTGCTCACGGCATTCATACACTGTACTCATACTCTGCATTCTGCACTGATAAACTGCTCACGGTATACTGATGCATTTCCTTTTTGTGAACTTTTCAGCCTCCTTTCCAGATTCCCATGGCAGGAGGTGCTCCAGCTAGACCTTCTGTCCCTGCTCGGGAGAGAGATGAGGAGGGCAGGATATTTCCCCGTACCAGGGGAGGGCGTACTCACGTCGGGAGTAGCTCACGAGCTCCAGCCCCGGATGACGACGACGACGAGGAGTCAGAGGCGGAGGCAGGGTCATCGGAGGAGGAGACCGGAGACGGTTCTAGCTCGAGCTCTGACGACGACGCTGATGATGCTCCTGGACCCTCGTCCAGGATGAGGACCAGGACGGACTGACAGCCCCTGGAGTGCTTGACATAGATGCAGATTTTTGCTATCTTTTCTTTTTTGTACTTTTCTTTTTGTTGGTAGATAGATTACCTTGTACTGCCGCAGGCAGATTTTGTTTCCAAAACTTGTACATTCGAAAAGACAATGGAATGAAACGGACTTTTTATCTGAAAAAGTGTTTACATTTACACATTTCATGCATTGCATCGCATCTCATCATGTTACACCTCAATGTAAACGAAATTGATTGGTTGTCTGAAAATTGAACACTTGCACTGTAATAATCAAATAACTAAACAGCCAACAGCAAAATAACCCAAGCAACCCACTGCCTGATTCTTGAACACACAGCCCTTACTCTGTTGGGGATTAATCTGCACACAGCCCATAACACAGCATTCGATTCATTCTGCACACGGAAAATTCTCAAACAAGCAGCCCAATCTGATAGGACGGACCTCAAAGATGGAACCGGTTGGAGTCGAAATGCGTTCAAATGTAGAGAATGGCACAGCATTCTAAGCATAAGCGATTTTTTTTGAAATCGAATGAGGGTTCTTCAAACCGGGATATCGAGCCCAAAACTGAACACAACGAGGAGGACTCAAACAAAGAGGTACACAACCTAAACACAACGAGACATGCTCGGGAGAGACTCAAAACAAAAGACGAGACCGTCGAATGAAAGAGACACGACACACAGACGCGTAAACGAAGATGGGAGACCTCGGACCATGAGGAGCCAGTTCAATCTGGGTATTGTTTCCCACCCTTTCTCATTTGTGATCCTCACATCACTCGACTCTCAAGCTCGGATTTTCTCTCAAAACCCTTTTCCTCACTTTTCTCTCAACTTACACCTCTCTATTCTTCAATCTCTCATTTTTCATCCCTCCCCGGGGTGATTGATGGATGAATAGGAAGTTGTGGGTTCATGCTCAACATCGTTAGCTCACAGCTATTTCTTCTGACGGGTAGAGCGCTCTTCTGGCAAGTACGTCGATGACCGGGGTAAGACAGAACGCCTGGCTCAACTATCCCCCTAGTTCATCATTTTAACCATCTTTTCGTTTTTGCCTTCTACTAAAACGGCTTTGATCAAAACGAGAGTCGGATTAACGTACTTGTTCGATTTTTGATTTGAAAAGCATGCAAGTTGGGCCGCAAGCACTGAAAATTTTCCTTTTTGGGTCCAAGACAATTGTCCAGTTTTGGAAAATAAAATAGTTTTCGAGAAAATAGTCAACCTCAGTTAAAATTTTCAAAAACTATTTTTCAAACAGCTGATGCTTAACAAGCATGGAGCTTACCCTTCGAGATGCGCAACCTCGGATCGGAGGCAATGGCAAATTGCCCCTGGTTTGAAGGGGGGTGTGAGAGGCAACGGAAAGTTGCCCCTAGTTTGAATGGCGGCTCACGACGGCTTGTGGCAACAGAAAGTTGCCCCTTGTTTGGGATGGTGCCGCAGCAATCCGCAGACAGTCTTCATTGGCGGTGGTCGAGCTCTTAGACACAGAGATGACAAAGACGGTCACAACACATATATGGACACAATCACCTTGAAGGGTGTTGGCCACTGGACTTTGAGATGAAATCGAAACCATTGCATGGACTGAGACGCTTATGAAAGCGTTGGGGGCTGGACTTCATGATGAAGTTGCCTACGTATCCCAAACATGGGAATCAAGCCTTACGTAGTTCCGGTTAAGGTCCACTCGGGTATTTTAACCTTCACTTTGTTTGGCTCTTATTTTTGCCAAGGCGCCCAATGCGGGTTTTCGACCTTGCGAGCTTCTTTTCATTTTCTATTTCTTTTTTTTCATTTCTTTTTTTTCTTTTTTTCTCAATCTTTCTTTTTGTATTTTTCTCTTTTTTTGTATTTTTCTCTTGCTCTAACTTTTGCCTGGGCCGCCCTTCCGGGTCTTCGGCCCAACGAGCCTCTCAAAGGGTAAAAGTGTAGCAAGTCCATGCCAAATGGTTTTTTGAAATTGAAGCCTCCCTGTGTCTAGGAGAACGGCTGTTGCACTGATTTGCGGAGAATCCATCAAGGTTGCTCCACGAGCTTCTTCCGACGAGATCTACTCCTTCTGATTCGGCTTCGGTGCCTCTTGCTCGAGGGCTGTTTCGAAACTGGCCACACGGGCCTCCATGGCGTTTGTCCGTTGAACTTTCTGAACATTCTGAACGGGTTCAAACTCGGAAAACAAATAGGTTGAATCTTGAGACTGAGAGCGATTCTAGGCTGCACAATCTCAAGAGCGATTCCACACAGGTCTTCGCAGGGCCGCGTAAAACATTTGCTTTTGAAAGTTTTTAAGAAAGCGACGAATCGCTCGCGCCGAAGATAGTGCGGAACCAATCTAGATCAGGCCAGGGTCCTTCTCAGTACTCACGCCGACAAGCATGATTTCATTCATAAAAAGGCTTAGCACGCCTCTCTTTCTCTCAAAATGATCAAAATTTTACAAAACCCGAGGAATTCCTTCCTCTTCGTTTTTATCACCGCAGTGTTCAAAAGGTTGTTTTTGGAAAACTTAGGTTAATGCAATGAGTTTGGCGTGCAGGAGAGCAGGCGAGATGTACTGTCAGCCCATTCAAATTCTCCGGCACTTATGCTGAAAACAAGCATGAAGTTGAGATAGCAACAGCTGTTTTGATCGGCTTTGTTGGTGCAACTGGCCCCTCGGCAGAAACAGACTCAAAACAAAACAGATAATTACAAAACAAAAACTGTGTTCGGGACAACAACCCCAGAATCACCTGGTATTATATACAACGGGGACTGACTCGATACAATCAGACAGACCCTTAAGCAAAAAAAGACTGACTCAAGACAAAGAGACAAACTCAAAACAAAAGACTGACTCGACATCCAAGCCAAGATTTACAAAACTCGGTTTCACCGATGCTCAAAAATGCGTGCCAGACGTTTCATCCAAAATGTACCAAATGTTGCCCGCAGGCGGTTCACTTTACATACTCGCAGTATCTGAGCCCTCGAAATCCAACAACTGAGTGGTGACGGGCTTGCCTGAGGTGGGTGGTAGGATAACCTTGTTATCAATCAAATCCTGCACTTCATGACGAAGGCGGGAACATCCATCGGTACTGTGACCGGACTGTTGATGGTACGCGCAGTACAAGGTAGCATCATGAGTGGCGGGGAGATTCTTCGGGAGTGGCCGGGACACCAAAGGCTTAAGATGCCCATTCTTCGCCAATATCAGCAATGCCCTAGACAAAGGCATGTGGAGGTCGTGAAAGACCCTGCGCCCTCGGGGCAGGTACTTTGCAGTTTGAGGATTCTTGCCAGATGCGCCGGCGAAAGGGTCAGCTGGCGCTGCCTTGGCTTTTTGAACCTTCCCCGGTGCAGGGTTGGGAACTACTGGAACTGTCGGGGCATGACGGGGCCCATCCTGGTTTTCTGTCTGGCTTGAACTGCCCTTGGTTGGAGCGGGGAAAGCATCATCTACAGCTTTGGTCACTATTGCAGACGTTTGTTGCTTGTTCATCCCTCTGACTTTCAAAGCCTCGACTGCCCACAGCAGTTGCTCAATGGGGTCGGCATCTATCTTTGCCTTGTCTTTTCCTTTGGCCTCAGCCTGATCAAGGGTCGGGGTTGATAGTGGCGTGTCGTGGCTATAGCCGGAAGCCACCTCTGGCTGGCTGAGCTCTATCACAATCCGCCCCAGTAGCGGGGGCTCCTGTGGTACAAAATTCCCGGCATACGGCGCCGCTGGCGGTGAAGCCGATATTCCATAGGCGAGGTCTGCCACAGACCTTTGGAGATCGCCTATCATCCCCATCAATTCAAAGGTGGTGGGCTCACGAGCCTGGTATAACTGGGGAGCCCAAACCGGGTGCACAACGGGCGACCTAGGCGGGTATGACATACTGATGTTGGCCTCACTCTGCGGAGCGGTCCCCTGCTCCAATACAGCTGCCATAACCACAATTTCTTCTGAATTTTGTGCCGCCATAAATCCTGCCTCAGCAAGGGGGAGACACTGGTTGTTCTGTATCAACTCTACAACTCTCTGAACTGAAAGAAAAACAGACAGCATTTCAGCCCAAACTGATCAATCACGGGTGTAGCCAAACAACTGTACCCTACTGCTGATCACTGTTCCCAGAAGTCACTGTTCCCGAAAACTGAACCAATACCCGCGGATAACTGATTCTCACAACTGATACTGATACTGGTGTCCCCAGGTTTGACACTCAAACTTGCAAACTGACATGTGCGTTCCTGTAGAGCAACACTCTAAAAGCACATAACAAGTAAAGAGAACAAAACACCCCTATGTTGGGGTAGGGTTTCCCTGTCCTATTTTGTCAGGAACTAGGGTTTCACTACGCACACAGCGGTTTCAAACAACTTAGCATCGGGTAAGCAACCTGTCCTAGTTTGGAATGGTCACTACGGATTCCGAATATGCACTAGGTCGAATGGTCAAAAGGGTGCCCCGGTAAACTGGGGTTTGTGTTCCCATGCTGTCAGAGCCCATAGCCGGTCAGCCTTATGGACATGCCTTGACAAGACAAGCCTCCGGCAAACCGTTCAGGAATAGCAGATGGCAAACACTGTGTTCCTAGGCGCACCAATGCACATGCAATGCAAAGAAACACATAAATGAAGTCAAAACAGGATATCACGAGTTCGAGTCAAACTCTCTAAAAATCCCAAGTGGAGTCGCCAGAAACTGTAACCGCGCCCGCGTGGGCCTCATGCTACAGTTCGGACTCGATTTGTGTCACGGTTCTTAATCTGAACCAAAGAGTCCAAATCTGGCAAATCGTTTTGAGAAACAGATTTTTGAAAAAGTAGTGCCAAACATGGACTGCTTTGCCAGATACAGAGTCGCCACCTAAATATTTTAAAATGGGAGAATTTAGGAAACCCTGACTCGGTGCCGAAGGCCACATGTCCGTCATCACCGGAGTTGTCTCGGCTCGGGAGCTTGGGTACGATCGGGGAAGGTCAGCTATGAGCACCCCCTTTCGCCCGGTCCGAAGACCGGCCTCTACTAACCGTGATATCCGTTTTTGAAAACTTTATGTGTTCTTAAACCAATTGTTAGCCTAGAATTACTATTTTATGCGCGCGGCAAACAAGTATAGACTAGATTGCCTAATTTGGAAATAAACATTGCATATCCGTTTGGTTTGAAAATGCTTTGGAATTTGCTACTCGCAAGTAGGCTAAAATACGGATTTCAACGAGTTTTTCCAACTCAAGCAATCCAACCTTCACCCACAGGCATTCAAGCAGTTATAACACATAAGCATCTAGCCACATGTTAAGCATGCTGTCATGGTAACATTCACACTCATGCGATATGCTAAAGCGGAAATACTTACATAGTACTCCGTGCCAAAACAAAGAACTTGTTAGCAAACATGCATGATCCAAGTCCATGTGAAGTGTCTAATGCATCGCATACAAAATGTTGCTAGAATAGGCTCGGCTATCCTAAACATGTTATGTGAAAATGCACAATTAACACATATTCAATTCGGAATTGAAGTACTGATGCAATTAGCGTGATGTACCGAGCCTAATGCATGTAATACAAATGCATGGATGCACGCATGCATAGCATGAGGTATGCTAAATTAAACGTGCCCTAATGCTAACCATTAAAGCGGGTAAGTAAAAGGGAAGAAAGACGTGAGGTTGGAAGACATACACACACTCACACACACTTATTACAGATTTACCCTCGCTCGGAGGGACCAAATAAATATTACAAATTAATTAACTACGCAAGCTAATTAAATATTACAAATTAATTAATTAACAAATTAACTAATTAATTAAAGCAGGAAAACGCCTCGGGAAGCGTGCCACCATGCGCAAGCTGCCTCTGTTTTCCTTCCTTTCCTCCTCTGGAGGTTGTCAAAACCTCAGGACTACATCCTTGGACAGAGGGGATCATCACCGGCGAGATGAAATTTCCACCGGCAGTGTTGTATGGCCATCGGCACAAAGTTGAAGCTGTCGGCAGAGAAAATGGTGCCGGTCGGCACATTACACTGCCGGTCGGCAGAGTATTCCTACAGAACCTACAACTCACAGCAACAGAGGGCAAAACAAGGCATGGTAGCACAATTCAAAGCATGTATGCACCAACCATGTCTCTTATCATTGTAATGACTCAAAGGGACATGTGCCTCGGTTCTTGGACCACCAATCACGCATTTCCATGCATGATGGCCCAAAGAACCAAGTATGCAACTTTGGTTTCAAATGCAATGCAAACCAATCAAACAAATTAGGCCCAATTCCTATCACCAATTCAAGGAACAAGGCATGCATGCAAAATGCAATGCAACCTAGGCATACAAGCTAGGAATGCGACATGACATGGCAAGGCATTTATGCAATCATGCAAGCATACATATGGCAATGCAAATGGGTGGCAAGATGGACTTATACATGAATTAGGCAGCTCTAAAATAGGCCTAAAACAGTGGCCAATGTGCTAGAAAGTGAGGGCTAAATGGCATGCACACACACATGCACATAAGGACCAACACTTAAGCATAAATCAAACAACATTCAAGCACACTTGAAAGAAGGAAACGTGGACAAATTAGCATGCAACATGAGCCCTAAAATCATGTTATAAAATGATGCCAAATCAAGTTATAAATCAAGTCAAGCATGCAACAAAAAGTCCAAGTGTTCAAGGCAAATCAATAAGGCATTGAACTACACTTATCATGACCAAACATGGCGTACATTAAACAACTAAAAACAGATTTTTAGCATGTTAAAACAAGGCCAAAGGACTCCTTAGATGGCATCTAAGTGGCCCAAATACAAAGGCATACACCATGACCAAAACATGGAGCATTGCAACACATGCTTTCAAATCATTAAAGAGGCATGCGAGGCAATCAAACAAGCATGGAAATGGGACTGAAATAGCATGTAGGATGATTCCAAATCACCAAAACAATGCAAAGATGGCATGCTACACATGCACATACTCAAGGCCAACAAGCCCAAATACAAAGGAGCTATATCAAGCATGCCAAAATCAACCCAAATGACTATGGACAGAGCTAAAACATGGCAAGATATGCACAAAATCTTCACAAATGTAAGCCTAAAACATGCTCCAACAAGGCTAACAACCTAGAACATGTTAAGGCACAAATAAGGCATTACATGGCAACTATGCTAAACATGCATGGAGTTCCAAAACCAACTTGAAATCATGTTATATTATAGATATATAAGCATGAAAAACAAACCAAACATGCTCAACACACAATCAAGCATAGGCTTCCTTAAGAGGCCAAAATATGCCCTTTTCAAGGACAACAAGGAGAGGGGGTGGCCCTCTCCTTCTTGGGACTTCAAAGCATCATCTTCACCACTGAAATCCCTCAAGATTTCAGTGGTGAAGAGACCTCAACACCAAAATCCTGGAGCTAGCACAAAATGGCTCAAAATGAGGCCTTTTGAGGCCTAAGGGTGGTCAACATCCCTCAAACAACAAAACACTCTTAATAAACAATAAAGAGGGCTTAAAAATAGAACTTTTTTATGTTATACAATAATCACAAAAACATCTCTAAGATAGGTATAAAATTGATGCAAAAAAGGGGGAAAAATGGACTAGTTTCTCACCCTTGATGCCTCTTCAACAAAGATGCTCCAATGGCCTCCTTGAGCTTGAATCCAAGACCAAAACTTCAAAACACACTCTTTAGAACCTCAGCTCCAAGAGGAAGGTGAAACACTAGGTGTTTGTGTACAATAATGAGACACAAAACACCTAGTATGCAAAATGAGAGGAAAAGAGAGATAGGTTGTGTATGTCTAACCCTAACCCTAGAAAACCAGAGCTCTCCTCTGTCTTCTCTCCTCAAAAATGTCTAAAGGCCCTCTTTTTGCCTTAGAGAGAGCTTCTCTCTATATGCCTCTTGTAAAGCTTACAAGACAAGCTTTGCAAGAGGGAGATCCCTCCATACACGTGTATGGAGGGGAGCAAAAGCAATACAGCTGTCCAAAAATATCTATAAAAGCAGATGAACAGCAATCGACCGGCAAAAAATGCCATCTTGGCCAAACAAAGTGCCGACCGGCACAAAATAGTGCTGAGCGGCAACAAAGAGTGCCGGTCGGCAAACAATATTGCCGGTGGCAGCAAAAACCAGCCGGTGGCATCTAGCCACTGCCGGTGATGGGTGGGGATGGTCTACAAGCCCCACCTTGCCTCTCAAGGGCAAGATGCAAGTGTTTGGTGCAAAACCAGACACTAAACGGTCGAGTTCGGAGATCCTGAGACAAGGCGCGCGAGCCGAGGCTTCCGGGAACTCCAAACGAACACAAACATGGATAATCACCGAGTGTTCAAACGGTGACGTCCAAGTCTTGAGGACGGTCAAAAATGGGGTCTCTACAGTGTGCAATAGTGAGACACAAAACACCTAGTGTGCAAATAAGAGGGAAAGAGAGATAGAGAGTGTATATCTAACCCTAACCCTAGAAAAACCAGAGCTCTCCTCTGTATTTTCCTCCCTCTAAAATGTCTAAAAGCTCTCTTTTTCTTGCCTTTGAGAGAGCTTCTCTCTATATGCCTCTTGTAAAGCTTACAAGACAAGCTTTTCAAGAGGGAGATCCCTCCATACACGTGTATGGAGGGGAGCAAAAGCAATACAGCTGTCTAAAAATATCTGCAAAAGCAGATGAAGAGCAATCGGCCGGCCAAAAATGCCATCTTGGCCAAAAAGAGTGCCGACCGGCACAACAAAGTGCTGACCGGCAATAAAGAGTGCCGGTCGGCAAACTATATTGCCGGTGGCAGCAAAAACCAGCCGGTGGCATCTAGCCACTGCCGGTGGTGGGTGGGGATGGTCTACAAGCCCCACCCCGCCTCTCAAAGGCAAGATGCAAGTGTTTGGTGCAAAACCAGACACTAAATGGTCGAGTTCGGGGATCCTGAGGCAAGGCGCGCGAGCCGAGACCTCCGAGAACTCCAAACGAACACAAACATGGATAATCACCGAGTGTTCAAACGGTGACGTCCAAGTCTTGAGGACGGTCAAAAATGGGGTGTCTACAACTCCTTTTGGTTAAAAGCATTCGGGTGAGTCCTGGGGTTTGCACCACTCATTTTGGTTAAAAGTATTTGGGTGCATCCTGGTGTTTACACCACTCCTTTTGGTTAAAAGCATTCGGGTGCATCCTGGTGTTTACACCACTCCTTTTGGTTAAAAGCATTCGAGTGCGTCTCGATGTTTACACCACCTTTTCCCCTTGCGTGTGAGACACGTTGGGATTTTTCGTTTTTGGTTACATGCATTCAGGTGCGTCTCGGTGTTCACACCATCCTCGTTTTCTTCCTCGTGTGATGCATTAGGATCTTGTTTGACATCTTGGGTGTGCTCGATGATTTTGTTGCCCTTCGTCTTTCCTACGCGTCGCGTAGTTCAGCTTGCATAATTTTCTTACATCCTTTCTGCATGAAATAAGGTTTGGCTCGTAATTACCACGCGTGGTGTGTTTGCTTAGTCCTTCCTTTTCATGATTGAGATTGCTCTGTCCTATTTCGGTCTGTTTAAATGTGCTATTTTCATTGTATTGCATTTGCCTTTAAATGTTTCATTGCACAGTCTCGTTTCATGATCATAAGTTATGTTCTTGCATCATCCATCTCATTTGCGTCTTTCCCCAGAACTACGTTGGTTTGATTCCATCCAAAGGGATACATAGGCAGCCTGTGGGCGCAACTATTTATTGCTGTCTTGATTGTCTGTCCAAGTCTTACAGCTTTGTCAAAATGGGTCGTCTCTGGGCTTTAACATTTATTAACGTCATTTCATGACTCCGAGTTCTTTCAAAGAGGGGCAATTGCAAACACCCCATTTTTTACTACCCTTTAAGACTTGGATGCTCTTGCAGGTATATCTGATGGCGAGTCTGATTGCTTTCTCAGTGCTCGAAGTCCGCGACAGAACGCCACGGGGTTGAGTTTTCCAAACCATGCATCCATTTTGTCTCATCTTTGGACCATGCCTAGGACTTTTCAGCATGAAGTTTTAGATGGCCTACTGACCATCCTTGGAGGCTGCCAGCCACCACTTCTCCTTTGCTGGCCATTGATGTGCCCTATCGGCCATCCATGAAGCCTTGCCGGCCATCAGTGTTTCTTGCAGATATTTTGTAATATTTGGTGCTAGCTGTTTTCACAGATTCATGCATCTTCCAACACGTGTATGGGCTGGATGTTTGTGAGGGGATTTTGCGTTTCCTGTATATAGGACCCCTCTCTCTCATGTGTGGAGGTTAGAAAATTTGAAGACAAAAAATTCTCTCTCTTTCTAGATTTCTCTCTCTCTTACAATTTTGTGCCAAGTGCTTGTTTTCTCTACACTTTTACATATACTACCTTAACCAAAGTTGCTAGTCTTTGAGCTAAGGTAACTTGGGACCATCTTTGAGCTCTAGAAGTTGGTTTTGACTTAGATTGTTGGCCAATTTGTGCTTCGCTTCAAAGGTATAACACTAGCCTTGTTTATACTTGTTTTGCCATTCTTTTCAACTGTTTTAGGGCTGGTTTTGAACTGTAAAAAGCTCTGTTTTTGTGGCTTAAAAATGATGGTTTGAACCCCTTTTTAGTTGGGGGGTGGTTCACCCTTCTTATTTCCTTGTGTGTAAAGCTTTTGTGCCTTTATTCACCACTTTCAAATCAACTTTTTTGGGCCTTTTAACCACTGAATTTCAGAGGTTTTTTCAGTGGTAAAAACCTCATTTTGAATTCCAAAATTGGAGGGGTTAGCCTCCCCTTCTTGTGTCTTGTTTGCATGCCTAGTTAGCTCCATGTACTAGCTTATTGTTTCAACTTTTTGTGGCTTAAGTCCAACATGTTTTAGACTATATTTAAGGCTGTTTTGCCTCTATTTTTGGTTATTTGTTTCATTTTTGTTTTGCATGGCATGGTTGTAGTGTTAATTCCTTCACTAGCTCAATGTTTTAAGGCTTTAACAATAATTGGTTTGAGTTGATTGCATGTTTTAGTGCTTTTAGTACTCATTTTCAGCACTTGTAATCCCTGCAATCTCCCTCATTTCTTCACTTTTTGGTTTTGCTTTGAAAGTGGTTTCAAACTATTTGTTTGCCTAAGTGTGAAATAAAGGTGCTACACCTAATGGTTTAATCCTTTAGGGGGTTCATTACCAACAGTGTAGTCCCTCTTTCATGCCCAAAGTAACTTGTGGTTTGAACCCTCCTTTCGTTAGAGGACACTCACCAATGAACAATTGATTAAGGAATGGTATGGTAATTAAAATGAGTAAACCAAATTGATAAGTAAAAGAGGCAAGATAAGCATTATTTGTGTTGCATTGCATGTGTTCAAATCGGACGTTAATTTGAACACAAGGCAAATGGGACATTTCATACTCAATAGTGATGAAATGTGCCATTTTCCTAGGTCTCCCTTGCCCTTGATCATGCATGATAGGGTGATGGACATTTTGAGTCTTGTTTTTGCATTGATTGAACTTGCATAATTGGTTCCATGAGCCATCATGCAATGAAATTTCTTGATTGGTGGTTTTGGGAACCAAATCTTGTCCCTCCTTTGATTTACCCATGAAAAGGAGAGACAGGGTGTGCAGACAATCCTTGGAAAAACCCCTTTTTGCTTTGTTTGTGCTCTGTTGCAGCATGGTGATCCAATGCATCAGTGGCCGGAAGTGCCTTATCCATGGTCGGCAGTGCCTTATTTTTGGTTGGCAGTACACCCTTTTGGTCGGCAGATGGCTGGCAGCAACCATCCATGGTCGGCAGGCCACTGATGTCAACCTCAGCAAAGACTTGGTAAGGTGGAGTAAAAAGGTTCTGAAGTATGCCCAACCTTGCAAACAGAGCCTCTCAAGAGCAAAACGAAGGTCTTTTCAGGGCAAAAACCAAGCACGTGCATCTCCCACTTCCCGAGGCAACGCAGTGGCAACATAGTTTAATGCCCTGCATGATTAGTTTCCTAGTTAGTTAAGTGTTGTAATAATTACTAATTAGTTTGCTAGTTATTCATATGATTTGTAATAATTAGTCTAATTAGCTTAATTAGATTAGCTTAGCTCTTATTCATGCGTGTGTGTGTGTGTGTGTTTTCCAACCCCATGTCTTTCTCCCTTTTATTTAATCGCTTTCGATGGTTAGATTAGGGATCATATTTGAATTAACATATCACATGCTTGCATCCATTCATTCGTATTGCATGTACCGAGGCTCGGCGCATCATTCAAACTGCATTTTCATTTCAATACTTCATTGAATACGTGTTTAAATTGCATGCCATTCAAATTGCTTCATATGCCATAGTAGTAGCCAAACCTATTAATTGCATTATTGCATGTGTTGCATTAGGCATCTTAACATAGTTAGGATCAGGCATCTTTCTAACTAGCTTTTGTTTTGGCTTGAAGTACTTGGTAAGTTTTTACACTTTAGCATATTTGCATAAGTATGAATGTTGCCATGTTTAGCATGCTTGCCATGAAGCTATGTGCTTAAATGCTAAACTGCATGAATGCCTGTGGATGAAGGCTTCTTGTTTGAATTGGAACGATTCAACAAATGTGTGTTTTAAGCTCACTTTGTTGAGTGGCAAATCGTGTTTTAAGCCCACTATGTTTGGTGGCAAATCCGCAAATCTTTAAGCCCACTTGAGGTGGCCACTTCAAACCATTTTCGCAAATAAACATGAGTTGAATTGTTCCAATTTGAGCAAACTAGTCTACACTTACTTGTACACATCACATAGTAAAGCTAGTTTAATAACCGGAATAAGAAGGCATAATGTTTATAAAATATCATATCATGATTAGTAGAGGCCGATCTTTGATCGTGCAAACGGGGGTGCTCAATTCATGACGTTCCCCTTTCATACCCAAGTTCCCGAGCCAAGGCAACTTTGGTGATGACGAACACGTGGTCTTTGGCACGAGTCAAGGTTTCCTAAATTTTTCCAAAATAAAAAATATTTAGGTGGCGACTCTGCATTTGGCAAAGCAGTCCAATTTTGGCATTATTTGATTTAAAATCAATTTTCGAAAAAGATTTGTCGGATTTGGACTCTTTGATGTTTATCAGTTTCGCATTGCACTTGTGAGACTAGATTCAGAACCGCAGGAGTCCGAACTGCGAGGCCTTTCTTTCAAACCTTTCTGAAAGGGGGGGCGCGGAAAAAAGCAAGCCCACACAAACGCGTATTGTTATTTTTTTTTTAGTATTTTTCTTTATTATTTTTAGGATCATGTAATTGTCAAAATTCTTGCTATTGGTTGGGTACATCGCTAATAATTAACATTACCAACGTAAAGTTTCTAAAAGACAAGATAATTAGCACTGCCAATGTAAAATTTTTGAAATATCTCCCTCTCCAGACTTAAAAAACTACAATAATTATTGATGTACGTAAAAATTGATGAAAGTTCGAGCCTACTCAATGAAAAATTCAAGCATTTTTGCACATCCTTTGCCAATTTAAGTTTATCGGTATTGTTTATTGTGTGTTTATAATTTTTGTTTAAGCAAATTAATATATAGGGTGAATTACATTAATAGTTCTTGTAGTTTGGGTTTATTGGTGTCTGACCTTGCAATTGTGATATATTTGAATTTGAATTTTGAATCTGGTTTCAAATAAGGACAATTAAAGATGTCGTTTCCTTTGCAATTAGAAAATGCTCCATTTCAAGAGCAACGTTGTCAGTTTAATAAAATATAAACTAATTTAACAAAAATTAATATTAAAATGATATTTTTAAAATTTTAAAAATTATTTATACCCACCAAAAATAAAAATTATATAAAACTGATAAATCTTGTACATTTTTAATTTTTTTTTTTTTTGCCTCATTAAATTTTAGTATGTGTTTGGATGATGATTATGTAATACATGGTTGTTTCCGTTGATATTTTTAGATGGTTATCATATAATGAATTATTGTTTTTGTTGTTAACAAATATTTTTAGATGATTATCATGTAATGAATGGTTATTAGGCTTTTAATACGCTATCGATATATCTAATATACGAAATTTTTAGTTTCGAATTTTTTGATTTAATGGATTGGTTTAATAATGATATGTGTTAGACGTATTGTACTTTGATGATTGTTTTATATTTTGTTTTACTTCGGTTTTGATTTATTTAGAAGAGAAAAATAAATTGAATTCTTATAATTTATTCCATCATATTTTCATCTATGTTTACATTCTAGTCATGCCCCTCTTAAGTTCAAAATGAGGCTTAAACATGTACCAAACCAGCGCACCAGAGTAGCAGTACAACAGCAAAACACATGAGACCGAAACCAACGCAGGGAGGTCGACCGGTCAAGGAAAAAATTGGCATTTTGTTCCCCAGCTTTGGATAGGCTTGGACGATTGGGTGGACATTCGGGAGGATGACCGGGAAAGGAATTTTTGCCCAGTTTGGTTCCATATCAGTTCTGTTCAGCTTCGGACATCAGACCAGCAGCATGCTTGACGGCTGTGGACAACAACCTTGACAACAGGGACTTCATGGGACATCCATACGGACATTTGGGAGGACATCCGGGCAGATGACCCACAGACACATAACTTCATTTAGGACAACCAAGCGGACGTCCATTGTGCAAATGTCACGACCCAAACCTGCCGCTAAAAGTTCGCATCATAACCGGCCAGCAATCACTTGATTACCTTCGGCCTCATACAAACATACAAAATAATTATAATAATGGGGCCATAAGAAGAAGCATAACACAAATGAAGAAGTCCATTGAGCTGTGCCAATATGAGCAAAATTATAAAGCTTACACCATAACGCATTCACACATTTACATGCCCATGCAAAAACTTAAGTACCATAGGAAAATTTGTACATATAGTTTGCATATCCCGAGACTATAAAAGAAAAATCAAAACAACAGTCATACGTGATGTGAGTCAAAGGAAAAACTCCATCTTGAAGGCATGACTCGACAGGTTTGCAAAAATAGCTCCTAAAGTTGACTTTAAGGGTGCGCTCCATTATGCGGATCACCTACATGTGTATACAATATTGGGTGAGTGAAGCTCAATGAGTAATAATACGAAAAAGTGGTGTAAATAAATGAGCATAAGATTCTCACAATATCTATAATCATAATACGGAACGGCCTCGGGCCCATCATATAAATAGAACAGCCTTAGGCCCATCATTATTAGAATTGCCTCCGGCCCACATAAGGTACGAAACAGCCTTGGGCCCACATATTAACAACTATTCAGAACAACCTCAAGTCCAATCACATATTATCATATTATTAACAAAACGATCTAGGGCCCACACACGGTACAGAATGGCCTAGGGCCCACAGAACGACCTTAGGCCCAAATAAATCATAGCATAAACGGAATGACCTTAGGTCCACATTGCACATGTCATATAACATGCATGAACATCATTCATTTCGATCAAAACACAATGTCAAGACAAATCACCATTCATGGCTCAAAGTAATCAATGAAGATCATATCTCTAAAATACTATTACTCACAGTGCATTTGATCTTACGGCATTTCCACCGGCACACGACCTAGACAAACATTTCACACACACATTCGATAAATCATTTGTTCTAATTTGTACACATTCTTTCACTAATTTGTTTTATGATTCGTTCATTTTCTATTCATCTTTAGGCATTACGGAGCGTCAAAACCTACTCATAAACAAATTCAGAGGGTCAGGGAAGTTAACAGAAATGACAGGTTTTTCCCTATTTTCCACACGTATGGAAGCCCCTCTCTGCACGTGTGGAAGGTGTCGCACCTGCGGCCGCACATGCAATTAAAGCAGTGTGCGAGAGTAGCTTGCTTTTCGTTCTCATTTCGAGTACGATAGCCCTACAGTTCAGACTCTCATGGTTCTGAATCTGATCTCACAAGTGAAATATGAAATAGATAAACACAAAAGAGTCAAAATCTAGCAAATGTTTTGAAAAATTGATTTTGAATCAAATGCCAAAAATGGACTGCTTTGCAGATTACAGAGTCACTACCTAAATATTTTTGGAAAATTTATGAAACTTATGACTCGTGCCAAAGGCCACGTGTCCGTCATCGCCAAAGTGTCTCGGCTCGGGAACTTTGGTACAAGTGGGGAGGGTCATGAATTGAGCACCCCACTAGCCCAATCAAAGACCGGCCTGTACTAATCATGATGTGATTTTTATTTACATTATATGCACTTGTTCCGATTATTAAGCTAATTTACTATGTCTTGCACACAAGTATAGACTAATTTACAACAATTGGAACACTTTGATTTCATGTTTGTTTTGAAAAAAAGTTTGAATATGTACCACCTAAAAAAGGTGAGCTCATGTGTACATTTGATCAAATCATCCCAATTCAAGCAATTAGCCTTTATCCACAGGCATTTAAGCAAGTATATCAATTAAGCACTTAGTCTCATGGTATCATGCTTTGTCATGGAAACAATCACACGCATGTGATATGCTAAGGCAAATAAAAGCTTACCTCAATTCCCGAGGCGAGCCAAAAGAGAAACTAGTTAGAAAAATGCATAATCCTAACTAATGAAAGATCCCTAATGCAACACATCTAAAAATGCAATTAATAGACTTAGCCACTAATTATGACATGTGAATCAATTTTATAGCATGCGGTTTAAACATGTGTTCAACGAAGTAATAAATGACAATGCTTGTTAGGATAATGAACCGAGCCTCGATTCATGCAAGACAAATGGATGCAAACATGGGAAACGCTAAAAGAAACATGATGTTCTAAACTACCCGTTATAAGCAAGTAAATAAAAGGAAGAAAGACGTGGAATTTGAAGACATACACAATATTACATGTTTGCTCTCATGTAAAAGGGTCCGAATGAATGTCTTAGCTAAGCAAGCTAATTAATTACAACACCAAATTTAACGAACTATCCTAGCTAATTAAATAATTACAACACACTAACTAATTAATACAAATTAACTAATTAAACTATTGCCGAATGAATTAACTAAGTAATTAATTACAAGTTCACTACTTTAAGTACAACATACTACTAAAAACAAATGTAGCGAGTCCTGAGCCGAAATGCTAGGGATGGCTCATGCATGAACGCAGATTTCCACCCAAAAATGCCTCCGTTTGGTTGCCAAAATGCTTCTGTTTTGCAATTAGAGAATTGCACTATTTTTCACCTCTGCTTCTGCTCTGTTCTGCAGCAAAAAGGAAACTGCTTGGCTAAAAAAAAGTGGCCAGCAAGCTAGAAATGGTGGCCGGCCGCCTACTAACAGTGGCCTGCCAGCCACTAATGTTGGGTTTCTCCTGCTATAGCAGAAAACAAACAGAGCACAAACAAAGCATTCTGAGAGGATGCCTGCCCACCTTGCCTTTCCTTATCATCAGACAGACCAAAGGTGGGGTTGGCTCAATTCGCAATCCATCAATCGACGCAAATTCGTAGCGTGATGACTTATGAACCAAAGGATACAATTTCAATAAATACACAATGAAAGACTCTTGAACCTCCTCCCTATCATGATATTGATCAAGGGAAATGGTTGACATCGACTCTTGAACCGTTTACATCACTAACAAGTATAAAACGACTAAAGACTTAATGGGCTCAACTAACATCCGATTGAACCCAAAACCATTTTATTATCTTGTTCCATTTTAGTCCAAGTTTTATTGCCTTTTTTAATTACATTTCCCTTCATTAGTCATTTTAGTCCAAGAATGAGCATTAAGTCCACTAATGGAGAGGAGTGTCAAACCAAGGGTGGTTTTGGGCATGAGAGAGATGTCATGCCATTGGTAATGAATCTCCAAAGAGATTAAACCATTAAGCACAACAATCTCTATCCCAAGCTTAAACAAACAATTAGTTTGACACAACTTTCAAAAAAGGGTTGGTTTGAAACAACTTTCAAAAAACGGTAAAAAGCCAAGAAAGGATGGAGGTTGCAGAAGTGATTAGTGGTGAACATAAGTATAAAAAGCACAAAATAAATGCTACCAACTCAAATAGGTTAAAACACCAAACCTATGAGGACTATTACACTACAAACATGCTATACAAAGCACAAATGAAACTCATACATAAAAATAGTTCTATATTAGCTCAAAATAGTGCTGGAATTAAAGTAAAAATAGCTAGAAGAGTAAGCGAAAATAATGTAGCAATCAAGCTAGTAAACAAGCCAAGGGAGGGGTGGGAAACCCCTCCATTTTTGGGACTTCAAAACCACTTTTTTAGCTTCTGAAAACCTCTGAAAATTAGTGGTATATATCTCAAAAAAAGTTGATGACAAGGTGGGAAACACAAGGATACAGGCCTAGAAAGCAAGGGTCACAGAGGGGTGGTCCACTCCTCTACCCTTGATGGCCTTAAACCACAAGTTTCAGCCCATAAATAAGTGTGAAAAATAGTACAAAAACAACAATAAATTATGGTATATGAATAAGGGAAAGAAGCTTGGAGTTATACCTCTTGAAGAGAAATGACCCTTTGAATCACAAACCACTAATTTCACACCCTCAAGAGCTTAAAATGCAAGCTCAAACACCTCAGCAAAGAACCCTCAAGGTTTGGTTTGGAGTGTCTATGTAAAGGGTATAGAAGTTGCAAGAGAGAGAGAGAGAGAGAGAAATGTAGAGAGAAATATTTTCCAAAACTTTTGCTTCTCCAATTATTCTAACCCTAATTTTTTAGAGAGAGTCCTCTATATATAGACATATATGAGACTATCTCGAAAATATCCATACAGAAACAACTGGTGCAGTGCATGCATTTGTTTGGACAATTGGCACAGTTGGCAAAAAGATTTTAAATCATACACAAGTGGGCGGTCGGCCCCTAATAATGAGTGGCTGGCCACCAATAGTGGGCGATAGGCCACTAGGATGGTCAGGCTTGGAAAACTACTATTTGGGTCCAAAAACAAGGCACAAGGCTTGTAGGTTTTTTTTGGGCTCAAAATTGAGGTTTCCTACTGTGTAACTGAGGCATTTGAACAAGCATGCACATTCATCCTTAGGTAACCAATCGGTGGCATCCAAGTCTTATGGGTGGTTAAAAATGGGGTGTCTACAGTTGCCCCCTCTTTGACAGAGCTCGAAGTCATGAAATAACGTAAGTGAATATCAAAGCCTAGAGACGACCCATTTTGACAAAGCCGTAAGACTTGGGCAAACAAACCAAATGTAGATGCATTTGGTTGAACCTGAGTGTTGCCTACATATCCCATTACAAGGAATCAAACCAGCATAGTTCAAGGGCTTGATGCAACTAATATACAGCGCAATGCAATAATATAATCAAACCACAGGAAGTTTTTACCACACAAATATCATAAAGGAATGGAGATGGAAATCAAACAACATTTTATATAGAAAAGACGTGGGCACAAGCCAAACAATGCCTAACACAGGCTAAGTGCCTATATCCTCAACACTGGCCTCAGTGCAGCATGGTTGCTTGCACATGACAGAACCATGTTTGAATGTGAAAGAGGTGCGGGCACATGCAAAACTATGTTTTTCGCAGAAAGAATACAAGTGATTGAGTTATATGATATAAATGAGGAATGATCTATTGGGGAAAGATGGACTGGGAAATAACAATGCAATGGGATGATAATGATCCTAAACGCGTTTATACGAAAAGGATATATACAACAAGATAGAGTATGATGTAATGGATGCATTGAATAAAGGGCGCAAGCCGAACCACATCTTACCTAGAAAAGGTATGGACACAAAACAGACCACGTCTAACATAGAAAAGGTGCCAACACCGTCAATACTGACCTCAGTGCAGCATGGGTACTTACACATGATAGAACCATGTTTTGACGAGGGAAAGTTATGAGCACATGCCAAACCAAGCTTAACATGGAAAGGATGTAGGTGATAAAATGGTATGATGTAATGGATACGATGGATAATGTAGTAGATGAATAGGGAGACATACTCCAACCATGGTGGAATCATGAGAGGAAGAAGAACAAATACCAAACATGCTGAAATCATGTGAGGAAGGGAACACTTAAACCACGCTGAAATCGTGAGAAGAGGTTCTACTGCTTAGGGTCGTGTCTCATGCGATCTGAGATAAATTCCAAACACGTTGAAATTGTGTGAGGAAGGGAACACTCAAACCACGCTGAAATAGTGAGAAGAGGTCCTGAGGAAACCACTCAGGGTTGCGTTCCATGCGTCCTGAGATAAATTCCAAACACGTTGAATATCATGTGAGGAAAGGAACACTCAAACCACGCTGAAATCGTGAGAAGAGGTCCTGAGAAAACCACTCAGGGTCACGTTTCACACGCCCTAAGATAAATTCCAAACAAGCTGAAATCGTGTGAGAAGAGGAACACTCAAACCACGCTGAAATCGTGGGAAGAGAAAAACCGCTCAGGGTCATGCTTTCGCACGCCCTGAGATACTCGAACCACACTAAAATTGTGAGAAGAGAAAAATTGCTCAAGGTTGCATTTCTGTACACCCTGAGATAAAAAATCGCTAGGGAACACGTCTCACACGTCCTGAGAAAAGCCCCGGGGAAGAATGATCCTAAACGTTGTTCAGCGTAAAAGGGTAAGTAATGCAAGATGTAAATGGATGCAATAAGTGCGATAAATAATATGATATGTGTGTGACAAGCAATGTAGTGGATGATGTTTAGAGAATGCAATAAACAAACAAAGCAATGCTTTAGAAAGCACCTCATTGGGTGAGTGGTGATGACCCACTCTACTTTGACGGGGATCTCCTTCTTGTGTTCTTAGAACTCTAACCTTCAGCTCACAGTTCAAAGGCCCTCAAATGCTGACAAGGGGCAACCTCTGCATGTAGAAGCCATAGATGCCGCTTTTCTTCCTGATCATATTCACAACTTTCCCCATTTTCCAACGGGGTGACAGACTAGGTTGGTTTAGTATCTAGAATTAAGGCGCATACATGCTACCTCAACCTGTGGGGCTGCCATATGAATTTCAAGCCAAGGATACACCCCTGGTATTTAAACCAAACTTTAGTCTAAAAAATTCCAAACCTTTGTGTTCTGGGCATCGCCATTCGAACTCTAGTTTTCACTGTCACAGTTGGTCTCCTAGAAACTCATTGGAAACACAGCCAAGATGCCTTTGGTGGGGGATGGTGTTTGTAGACGTGCTCGAACATCCCTGCTCCGCGCGCGAAGGGGTGCGAAATCATTTTGTTCTTAGCTACTACAGTTTGGACTCAATGTCACGGTTCTGAATCTAATCTCACAAAGTGCAATGCGAGATTGATAAATCACCAAAGAGTCCAAATCCAAGAAATCGTTTTGGAAAACTGATTTTTATAAAGAAGTGCCAAACATGGACTGCTTTTCCAGGTACAGAATCGCCACCTAAATATTTTATTTTGGGGGAAATTTAGGAAACCCTGACTCGTGCCAAAGGCCACGTGTCCGTCATCGCCAAAGTTGCCTCGACTCGGGAACTTGGGTACGAGAGGAGAAGGTCATGCAATGAGCACCCCCGCTTGCCCGATCAAAGATCAGCCTGTACTAAGCATGATATTTTGTTTTCGAAAACACATGTGTTCTTATTCCGGTTATTAACCTAGAATTATTATGTGATGCACACATCATACAAGTATAGACTAGATTGCCTAAGTTGGAACAAAACATTACATGTTCGTCTGTGAAAATGATTTGAAGTTTGCTACTCGCAAGTAGGCTAAATCGGGGATTTGATGAATTGTTCTAATTCAAGCAATCCAACCTTCACCCACAGGCATTCAGGCAGTTGTATCAAATAAACAGTTAGCCTCATGGCAAGCATGCTTTTATGACAACATTAACACACATGCAATATTCTAAAGCGTAAACACTCACAGTGTACTCCGAGCCAAAACAGAGAACTAGTTAGAAATCATGCATGATCCTAGTTCATGTTAAGATGGCTAATGCAACACATGCAAAAATACAACTTAGATAGGCTCGGCTATCCTAAGATGTCATGTGAAATGCAACTTGATACATGTACTAAAATTGGAATTGAAATACAATGCAATTAGTATGATACACCGAGCCTGGTGCATGCAAGACAGATGAATGGATGCACGCATGCAAAGCATAAGGTATGCTAAACAAAATATGCCCTAAAACAAACCATCGTAAGCGGTTAAGTAAAAGGGAGAAAGAAATGGGGGTTGGAAAACATGCATCACACACACACACGCTTATTACAACAATTGGCCCTCTCGACGGAAGGTCCGAATAAGAGGCTAACTAGCTAATCTAAGCTAATTAAACTAATTATTACATCATAAAACTAATTAACTAATCCTAGTTAACTAATTAAGCTATTACAAAACAAATAAGCAGCTAAACGCATTAACTACTTAATTACAGAACCAAAGCATGAACTAGCTAAGCAAATTAGCTAAGTAAAGCAATAAAGTAGGAGCTTCAGAGGGAGAAGAGTGCATGCATGCCCGGTCGCCTCATTCGGAAATCCAACGCGATGCCCCAACTTGCCTCTGTTTGCAATTGTTCTCAGAACCTTGCACCAAGCTCCAAAAAGCTTCAACTCCACCATGGGAACCTGTGGGAGGGCTGCCGACCAGTTGTTGAGGAGGGAGACCACCTGCCGACCACTTTTCTTTACTAAAAACTAGAAAAAGTAGTTGGCCACCAGTTGTTGCTGCCAGACTCCACTTTGCTACAACAGAGAGCAAGAAAGGGCATGGCAATGTATTTGCAAGATATGTATGCACAACCACCCTCCCTATCATTTCACAAGCTCAAGGGAGTGTAGTTCTCGACCCTCGAGCCACCAATCACGTATCTCGATACATGATGGCTGAGAAGCCAAATTGCACAATTCGTATGAAATGAATGCACACATAAACACATAAAGCCTAAAACTCTATCATGTATAGTCAAGAGTGTCGGCGACCGAGAATTGAGGCACGTTTCATCACTTTAAGTATGAAACGTCTCTCGTTTCACGTGCTCGGATTAACACTTAATCCAAACAAATGCAATGCAACTCAAGCATGCAAACATGTAATGTAGCAATAAAACAAGCATGCAAGCAACATGCAAGGGACAAGCATGCAAACAACATGCAAGGGACAAATATGCTATTCATAATGCAATGCAACACAAGCATGCAAATAACATAAGCATGCAAACAACAACATGGCATACACAATGCAATGTAACATGGCATACACAATGCTCAATGGACTTAAACCGAATATGGAAAGACCTCAGTCATGCCCAAATCAATGGCCATAATGCTAAAATGATGGCATGAGATGTAAGATAATGCATGCACATGCAATGGCCCATTGACTAGGCATAAGAGCACAACCCTCAAGAGTGCTCAAGGAGTGACAAATGTGGAACTGTAACAACACTAAGTGCACTGAAATAAGGTATGAAATGATTCCAAATCATTCAAACAACATAAGCAGAGCATGCAAGGGTCCTTAAGCATGAAGCTAGTAAAGAGGACTACAAAGAGGCATGCAATACATGGCACAAATACATGAACCAATCATGGACAGAGCTCAAGTAGGTCTTAACAAAGACCAAAACATGCTGAGGTGGGGGCTCAAAGGCCTAGGCATGCAAGCATACAAGCTAAGCCATAAACAAGGCAACAATGCATAACACTCAAAGGCACTTAAAGAGTGAAATAAATAGGAACATGGCAGTCCTAAATGCTCTGAAATGTCATGATAAATGATGCCAAATCATCCAAACAACACAAGTGAAGCATGCTATGGTACTCAAAACTCAAAGCTAGCATAGGCACTTATACTACAACTATGCAAAACATGAAGCATATGGCTAAGGCAACCCAAAATAGTCCTAGAACATGTCAAAATCAGTCTAAAACATGCATGGAAGGAAGCCAAAATAAGCTAGCATGAAACATGGAATATGCAAGGCCAAAAGGGAGGATCACACTACACCTACCAAGACCAAGCATGGGATGACTTAACCAACAAAAATCAGAGTTATATTATGGCAAAATAACCCCAGAAACACATTGAAATCATAGCTCGCAAGCTTAGGCATGAAGGCATACACAATGGCTCATGTTAAGGCATAAAGGACCAACCCTCCAATGCATTGAAAGAGTGATAAATGCAAGTGCATGGCAACACTACATGGACTGAAATCACATAACAAATCATGCCAAATCATTCAAATAGGCCAAGCAGTGCATGCTAGTGGACTTGATACACAAAGCTAACAAGCTAGAATGCACTATAGCTATACAAAGCATGGCATGCATGACCAAGATAACACAAATCAGAGCTAGAGCATGCTAAAACATGGACAAAAGCTTCTTAGAGTTAAGCCAAAATCATGCTAGAATGACATGCTGAAGCATGATACACATTAGGCTAGTTAAAGGAAATGCACTACAAGTGCATGGAGCATGCAAGGGCCAACCAAACCAAACCTTGACAGAGGCATGACGTGGCAAAACACCACCAAGAACATGCTGAGATAGACTCAAAACAAGCTAGAAAGACATGCTACTTCACGAAGCACACAAGACTAGTTTGCAAGATTTACACTACAAGTGTACAAGGCATGCATGAGGTGACAAAACCAAACCAAAAAAGTGGTATGCCATGTTGAAATAACCCCAAATACATACTAAGATATGACCAATAAAAGCTTAACAAACATGCTCAAACATGAGGCACATGAAGAAAGTATTCAAGACATAAGGAGAGGGGATGACCCTCTCCTATTTGGGACCTCAAAATGGCATTTCCACCACTAAAAATCCTCTTGATTTCAGTGGTGAGAAGGCCAAAACAAGGTGATCCCAATAGCTTAAAAGGATGGTTCAAAACAAGGCCTAAGAGGGGGTAGACCACCCCCAACACAAAAGTGACCTTAAACAAACATCACAAGGACTGAAAAATAGGACTTTTTGTAGTTTAAAGTCAAGCCTAAAACAGCATGCAAGCAGAGCTAAAAGCTTAAGCAAAAATGGGTGTTTAAAAGGTTATAAGCTCACCCTTGAAGACCACCTTCAAAGCTACAACTCCAGCAGCTTCTTTGAGCTCAAACAAGTCCAAGAACTCCAAAACCAACCTCAAAGGACCTCAACTCTAAGAGTATGGTGTTTAAGTGTGTGTTTGTGTGTTAAAGTGTGAAGAATATGCACTTTTGAACACAAAAATGAAGAACAAGAGCAAGATAGATACAAAGATGTATGTATATCTCTCAAGGTAATTTTTTCTGAACCTAGAGGAGGGAGGAGGAGGTTCTCGTATATAGAGAACCAAGGTTTAAGCTTGTTAGACAAGCTTGGGGTCCAAGGCCATCCCTCCATACACGTGTATGGAGGATGGTTCTGGTGACTTCTAGTTATGCCAGCTGGATGAAAATATCTCCAAAAAGGTGATGAAAAGCAGCCGACCACTTGAAGTGGTCGGCCGACCACCACAAGTGGTCTCCCAAGAAGAAAACTAGTCAGCCATGGGTATGAGAAGTCTACACACTGAACACAAGCTAGTGGTGGGGTGGGCGACCAGAAAAGGTGGCCCAAAGACCAAGAAAGCCAGTTTCCTAACTAGAAAACTGGCTGGCAGGAGGAAAAGTGGTCTCCAAGGGGAAGAACTAGTCTCCCACCCTTGTACCACCTTCCAAACAAGGAAAACAAGGTTTATACCAAAAACAAACCAAAACGGATGCAAGATGAGAGATCGGGAGGCAAGGCGCGCAGCCGAGAGACCCAAAAACTAGTCCACGAGCACCAAAGGTGGTCTCCCAGACCACAGTGGCCCTCTAGGCCAAGGCAACAAGGCATGATTCAAAAACCAAGCCAAACAGAGAACGTTAAGTGGTCACGAGACATGGCGCACGGTCGAAGGCTCCAAAATCGGAAACTAGTCTCCAAACGGGAAAAGTGGTCTACGACCACAAAAGGATGGTCTACAAGACCTCTCCCTCCCTTCGGAGAAGGGAAACAAGGCTTGGTTCCCAAACCGAGCCAAAGCACAAAGAGTTCAAAGGGCCGGAGGCAAGGCACTCAACCGAAAACTTTGAAAACTCGAAACAAGCTCAAACATGCATAATCACCGAGCGCTCAATCGATGACGTCTAAGTCTGAAGGTCGGTCAAAAATGGGGTGTCTACAGTGTTCATGGAGAGCACTTTGATCATCATTTTGACATTGAAGCATGCTTGAGCTTGAGATCGGGGTGCACTCACACTTCAGAGAAATAACAAGGCCTGAGAAGGCGCATCCATAATGCAAACTCGAAAAATGCTGAAGTTAAGACACACTAAGATGCTCTAAATTTTCCCTTTTTTCTTTTCCTCTGCAGTGCAGAACCTATGTAGCTTCACATAGGTCCTTGTTCTATGCTCCCTCCTGATCAAGGTTGGACCTTGCAGTTTATGAAAGAAAGAATTTTGTTTTGCACATCCTGTTGGGAATGACACAGCACTCTGAGCACAAAATAATTTATTTTTGAAATTGGAACTAAAAATGAGTTCTTAATCGAGTATTAAGCCTACGACTGACCATAGTATACCACAACTCAACAAAGGAAAAACAAAGTAAAAAAACCTAAACACATCAAAGACTCAAAATAAGAACAAGAATCAAGACAAACAAAAACAGCACACAACATTTGGATGTTTTCCATCGGTGGGAGACCTTTCAGTTCATGGGGAGCCCACTGCTTCTCCAAGTAATGTTTCCCACCCTTTCTCATTTATCATTCTCACATCACTTTGGCACTCAACCTCTTTTTCTCTGAAAAGTACTTTCCTTACTTTTTCTCTCAACGCACATCTTTCTCTTCTTTAATCTCTCTTATTTTTCAGCCCTTCCCAAGGGTGGTTGGATAAGCTGGAAGTTTTGGACCTTGTGAGGGGGTCAAATATCCAGCTCTATTTCTAGTTCGCGCTTCATACTTGGCTCGATATCTCACTGCTTGGAGGATGAGAAAGCCTTTTGGCCTTTGTTGTGTAATGCCCTAACTTCCGAGCCACTAAATAAGTACAATAATACAACACAAGTAGGATAGATAACCAAAATATTTTAATATACATATAAAAAAACTTAATATCACAGATAATTTGTTTATGATCCATTACAGGATTACCAAAACCATGCCAAACCAAAAGTTAAAAGAAAAAAAAATACAACTAGTTTAAGTCTTCAAATGAACTACAGCTCCAACACTTTATCTTATTTGCCTTTGAATTAACCTTCACCATTGTAAACTGCTTCACCACCTGGCATGACACGCCATGAGTTTGGAATGCCCAGTAAAAACAAACACACCCCCATATCTTTTATCAACCAATCAACCATACAAAGAACAAATCGGGTAACATAAATACAACATTACAATAAGGCTCTACGAATTAGTAGTTAGACTAGACATCTAGAATCCCTCAAAGAGATCCTTCTCCCCAACCACAAGGATTGAACACTGGACTATTCAGAACTCCCCCTTTTGCTGCTTTGCAGACCTTACCACCTATGCCCATCTTCCGGTTATTTACCAGTCAATGACATTGATGGACCTCAAAATGGACGGCCAAACAAGTGGGCTCACTTACACCCAAATCGTGCCTAGGGCTCGCTTACACCCTGCACATACCATACCAAATCGTGCCTAGAGCTCGCTTACACCCTGCACATACCATACCAAATGGCTCCCTTACACCCTGAAACCACCGCATAGAGTCTGAATACCTCTGTGTCAACCTAGGGGCTCGCTTAGACCACTTGCGCAAGACTTAACTCATTTGGTTTTAATCCCATCATAATTTATGTCATTCATATGTATAAATTATTGCAACACTAATGTGAACGTCACCCATTGCCAACCCCTTATCATTTCCCGTTTATTCGATCATTTGCCAAGCAACTTTGTCACATTCGGTAATTCGGTAATATAAAAGAGCATGAGACAAACATAAGAGAGGAAATATAACCCATGATAAGAATACATAAGTGTGGTAATGCAAGCAAACAACATTAAGAATGCTTTGAAACACTTAGAGACAAATAACACAATAAAACACAATTTTCAGCACTATTCAATTCTGCAGGGCAAACAATAATGCTTTGATAAAAATACTTCCAGGTCAAATTAGGGGCTGAAATTGCACAGGAGCAATAATCAACCTGCCTTGTTTCAATTCCAATTCTTAGAATTTGCGCAGCACCTCTAGAAATTCATCTATAAGCCTTGTTCAAAAACCTGTCCAGATTTGTCACCCGTTGGGAAAAGTAGTTTTCCTCTCAATCTACCTGATGATTTTAGCCCAAATAAATTCTTGGGAAAGTGGACTCAGAATTCTAAATTTTGACAGAAGAACCAACATGAGATGATTTTTCTAGAATTTTATAAAATTGCAAGAAGTGGACTATTTTTCAGAGACTTAGGACCAGATTTTTAAACAAAATATCCAAGCCCTAAAAACACACAATTAGGGGCTAATAAAATTGTCACAAGCTCTAAACACACTAAATAGCCTACAAAAATTCAGATTTGAGAAATAAATAAATTTGATATTTCTTTTAAATTAGAGGAGACAAGTGAGAGGTGCGGTTCTTACCTTCTTGAATCACCTTTTCTTCATTTTCACTTCTTTTTTTTTTTTCCTTTTTTTTTCTTCTCTACTTCCCCTAATCACACTCTCCCTCTCTCACCCTCTCCCTGGGCTACTGGAATGTGAGAGTGGAAATGGAAACAATGATCTCAATTTATAGGCCATGAATTTGGGTTAAAAAGATCATTCTACCCTTCTTACTTAATGAGTAAGACAACTTATAAATATCTAGATGTTTTTTTTCCACTAATTTGCTCAATTAAATAATAAAATAAATAATATAATTATTTATTTAATGATATTTATTTTCTCAAATAAATAATAAAGATGCAAAGAACTAATAAATATTCAAATAGGCAAAAACAAATAAAATGTATGAATTAATGTAGAGACTAAGGGTTAAAATAAATAAAAACTAAGGTGCCGTTTGGTAACACTTACGTTTTCAGTTTTCTGTTTATATTTACAAAAATTTAAAAAACTCAAATAAAAACCTGTTTGGTAAAAGTTTTGATTTATAAATCAGTGGTCTCAGTTTATAAATTTAGCCAAAAAATGAAAACACAAAAAATGTGTTTCCATTTTGAGTTTTCAGTTTTTTTTTTATCACCCAACATTAGCCACCACCCGCCACCATTTTCCACCACCGTCTTCCGCCACCACCACCCACCCTCCACCACCACCTGCCACCACCACTCACCACCCACCTGCTACCACCCGCCACCACCACCCACCTGCCACCCACTCGCCACCACCACCTACCCCTCGCCGCCACCACCACCACTACTACCCACCTGTCATCCACCCTCCACCACCCACCACCTGCTACTACCATTCGCCGCCTGCCACCACCACCCGCCACTTACTTGCCACCACCACTCACCGCCCACCTGCCACTACCCTTCACCACCAGCCATCTGCCACCCACCCGCCACCACCACCACCATCACCCACCACTCACCCGCCACCCACCTGCCACCACCACCCACTTGCTACCACTTACCACCCGCCACTGTCACCCACCCACCCACCACCGCCACCAACCTGCCACCACCACCACCCACTCACTACCACCTACCACCCGCCACCGTCACCCACCCACCCACCCACCACCACCCGTCACCTACCCGCCATCCGCCACCCACTTGTTACCACCACCCGCCATCGGCCACTCACCACCCACCACCTACCCGCCACCCACCACCCACCGCCGCCACCAACCACCCACCCACCCACTATCACCACCCACCCGCCACCACCCACTACCACCTGCCATCTACCCGCCATTCACCACCACCCGCCATCGGCCACTCGCCACCCACCACCCGCCATCGACCACTCGCCACCCACCACCACCCGTCATCCGCACCCACCACCCGCCGCTGCGACCACCCACATCACTACCCACCCGCCACCACCCACTACCACCCGCCATCCGCCACCACCACCACTACCACCACCCACTCGCTACCACCTACCACCCGCCACCGTCACCCACCCACCCACCCACCACCACCACTACTACTACCTACCCGCCACCCACCATCGGCCACTTACCACCCGTCACCTACCCCGCTACCCACCACCACCTGCCATCCGCCACCCACCACCCGCTACCACCACCTCCCACTCACTACCACCCACGACCCGCCACCGTCACCCACCCACCCACCACCACCACCACCACTCACCCACCGTCACCACTTTCCACCACCGTCTTCTGCCGCCACTTGCCGCCACTTGTCATTTCTTACTCTTTTTTATATTTTTAAATTTTTTTAAACATTTTGTCAATTACCAAAGGTGTTTGTAGTTTATGTTTTCCTAAAAATAAACAAAAAATAAACAAAAACCAGTTTATAAAATTTTTGTAAATATAAACTGAAAACATAAACGTTACCAAACACACCCTAAGTGTTAGGGATATTTTGAAATATAAAAAATGGCATTCTATGATTTAGTTATAATACAAAATAAATATAGAAAAATTATTCTTCCTTGGGCCATTTTGTAAAATTTTATGAAATTTGGGACTAAAATGCAATTAACCTTAAGCTTAGGGTTTCAAGTGTAATTACCAAAAATTAGGGTCTCTACAACCTATCCCCCTTAAATAAATTTCGTCCTCGAAATTAAATCGCACGTCATGTCACGAATAGTTGTGAATAATTTGCCCACATCGCGTATTCACATTCCCAGGTGAACTCTTCAATATCATGGTAACACCAGAGTATCTTAAGAAGTTGAATTGTCTGTCCTCACAAATTCTTTTCTTGTCATTCCATAATCGCTACTAACCCCTCCTCAAAGGTAGCATCTTCGTTGAGTTGGATTTCTTTCCAGTTGATGATGTGAGAAGGGTGCATTATGTACTTTCGCAACGTAAATACGTGGAAAACACCATGTACTCCAGCCAATTGCAGGGGTAGAGCCAATTTGTACACAACTTCTCTAATTTTCTGAAGTATCTTGAAGGGTCTGATATATCGAGGTGATAATTTTCCTTTCCTTCCAAAACGAATGATCCCTCGGCAGGGCTGAATTTTCAAGAACACATGATCACCGACAGCGAAAGTTAGAAGTCTTCTCCTTCAATCTGCATAACTTTTCTGACAATCTTAAGCTACCACTAATCTTTGTCGAATAAGTTTCACCTTTTCCATCGTTTCTTCCACGATCTCTGGGCCCAATAAGCTCACTTCTCCACCTTTGGTCCAACAAACTGGTAATCTGCTGGGTCGACTGTATAGTGCTTTGAATGGAGCCATGCCAATGCTGGCCTAAAAATTGTTGTTCTACGTGAACTCCACCAATGGTAGGTGTCGCTCCTAACTCCCGTTGAAATCCATCACACAAGCTCTCAACATGACCTCCAAAGTTTGAATGGTGCGCTTGAACTATTCGTCAGTTTAAGGATGAAAGGCATTACTAAAGCATAATTTCGTCCCTAACGCTTCTTGTAAGCTTCCCCAGAATCGGAAGGTGAAACGCGGGTCCCAATCTGACACAATTGATACAAGAATTCCGTGTAATCGGACAATTTCTTTAATGTAGAGATAACTCAGCGATGTCGAAGTGTTTGAGAGTTTATATGGAAAAAAATGTGTGCATTTTTCGTTAAATGATCAACTATAACCCATATAGCATCATCTCCTCTAGGTGACCTGGGTAGTCCAATGACAAAGTCCATTGTTACATGCTCCCAATTCCATTCTGATATCGGCAAGGATTAAAGCATCCCTTCAGGTCACTGGTGTTCTACCTTTACTTGCTGACAGGTACGGCATCTGGCTACGAATTGAGCCACATCTTTCTTATTTCATTCCACCAGTATTGGCGTTTTAAGTCTCGGTACATTTTCGTCCCCCTGGGTGTACTGCGAACACCGAATGATGGAACTTTTTCAGAACTTTCTCTAAGCAACTCATCTTATGGCACAAATGCGCTGCCTTGATGTCTCAAACTTCCATCCGAGTGAGTCGTCCAATCAAGTACGTGATCGTTGGATGCTATTCACGCTTTTATGAACACTACCTCCTGATCATACTTCTGTGACTCCATTACCTCGTTCAGTAATTTGGTTGTAGCGGCTTTAGCACCAAGGTATACCTTTTCATCATAAGCTTTCATCTATACTCCAAGCTCATTAAGTGTTCCGACCATGTTCCATTCCTTGAGTTCCAGGCTAACAATAATCCCCTGGTTGTTGCAACTTAGGCATCTGCCACCACATTAGCTTTGCCAAGATGATAAGATACAGCACCATCTTGGTCTCATCTTCAAGTCCTTCTGTGTGCACAAATACTTCAAGCTCTTATGATCCGTGAGAATCTCAAACTGTTCACCATATTAAGGCCATTGCTTTAGCAAAAAACCATCGCCGCCAGCTCCAGATCATGTGTCGAATAATTCCTTTCATGCGGTTTTGGTTGCATGGAGCCGTAAGCCACCACCTTTCCATTTTAAATTAACACGCAACCCAGCTCATCCTTAGACGCATCGCAATACATTATATATCCTTCGTCTCGCTCCGAAATTATGAGAATTGGGCACTAGTCAATCTCCTATTGAGTTCTTGAAAGGATCATTCACATGCTTCGCCCCAAATCATATTTTACCCCTTTTTGCGTTAGACGAGTCATCGGCTTGCCCAGTTTAAAAAAAAAAAATCTTGAATAAACCGTTAGTAATAACCAGCCAACCCTAAGAAACTACGAACTTCGAATACTAAGGTTGGCTGCTTCCAATCTAATACTACTTCTACCTTGGTTGGGTCCATTGCAATCCCATGCTTAGATACTACGTGTCCCAAAAATTTAACTTCCTTAAACTAGAACACCCAGCAAGTTGATTATGCCACCGCATTGTCGTGCTCAGACACTCCTCTCCATTCCCCTTAAATTGGAAACACCTCCCATTAGGTGTGTAAGTCGTCACCCACTTCTAATAGCAATCAATCACCGTTCAGTGGGCTGCTAGCCAATCCATACCTAAGATTATGTCAAAATCGAACATGCCCATGACCACAAGGTCGCAAATCAAGTGTAAACCTGACACTTCCTCCCAAAGGTGATTCGATACTTAAATTAGTTTTTAAAGGTTCACATTCAAGACCTAATAATTAAACACATAATGTTTTTATAATAAAAAAAATGACGCACCATAATCAAATAGAGTGTGAACCCAAGAATTATATAGTACAATGTTACCTCTAATTACTAACGGGGTTTCGTCATCTTCCTCTAATCGTAGGGTCTAGCCCCCATTCGAACTTTCTTGCATTTTCCCTCTCAATTGACCCAATTGTTCTAGAATTTGGTTTCCAATGTGGCTCAAGATTTCAGCCACGGGTATTGGTTCATTCTCAGGGTTTCAATTACATGATACTTCATTCTTATTGCGTTATTGCTGAGCTCGTGTGCTATCACTTGTCTCGGTGTAGCCGTTGGCTCGAGTGTGGTTCCCTATTTTTTTTTTCCCGTTTGTAGTACGGGGTGAGGCATAAGTTGGAGTCTAATTATGGAGGCAATTCTCAAGGGTAATCAACTAATCTTAAAGTTATGGTTTAATTATCCTACGGTGTTTAAAGCAATAAGATCAAGTAGTAAATAACAAATATAGGGAAGCACACAACACAACTTCACATATATATATATATATATATATATAGGCAAAATAATAACTACAAGACTTTTAAAACTGGATTAATAAAAGGAAAAAGCGAAGTAGAGATGGAAGAATATTATAGTAATTGCATCAATTAATACAAGGATCGTGGGAAATATTAATGGGTTATGATTTAAGACTTTTATGTAATCAAGGTATAGAGATATTGACTAAGCTAGATATTTAACTTCAAACTGCGTCGGCCATACGCGTTTCAAACTGAATATCCAAGATTCGTCACCAAATAAAGAAATTGCAACTTTGAGAAAAATTCTCGTACAAGATGGCACAATCAAGGCTCAAGGTTGTCAATCTCGCAAATGGTATAATTGAAAAATATAAAGTAATACCAGATGGTAATGACTTAATCTTGAAAGTAAACGACATCAAACAAGGTTACAAATATGAGATAAGGGTATGACAATCAATAGAAGGCTCGTAATTGTATCTAATGCTCAACACATTGCCTTCGTAGGTGATCGCCAAATCGTTTGAAGTCGAAACGCGTGGGTAAGGGTTGAACCTAAGCTCTGTAACCATTCTGTAACGCCCCAACTTACGGGCCATCAAATAAGTACAATAATACAACACAAGTAGGATAGATAACCCAAATATTTTAATATACATATAAGAAGAGTTAATATCACAAATAATTTGTTTATGGTCCATTACAGGATTACCAAAACATTGCTAAACCAAAAGTTAAAAGGAAAAAAAAAAAACAACTAATCTATGTCTTCAAATGAACTACAGCTCCAACACTTTATCTTATTTGCCTTCAAATTAACCTTCACCATTGTAAAGTGTTTCATCACCTGGCATGACACGCCATGAGCTTGGAATGCCCAGTAAAAACACACACACCCTCATATCTTTTATCAACCAATCAACCATACATAGAATAAATCGAGTAACATATATACAACATTACAATAAGGTTCTATAAATTAGTAGTTAGACTAGACATCTAGAATCCCCCAAAGAGATCCTTCTACCCAACCACCAGGATTGAACACGGACTATTCAGAACTCCCCCCTTTGCTGCTTTGCAGACCCTACCACCTATGCCCACCTTCCGGTTATTTACCAGTCAGTGACATTGATTGACCTCAAAAGGGACGGCCAAACAAGTGGGCTCACTTACACCCAAATCGTGCCTAGGCTCGCTTACATCCTGCACATACCACACCAAAAGGCTCACTTACACCCTGAAACCACCGCATAGAGTCTAAATACATCTGTGCCAACCTAGGAGCTTGCATAGACCACTTGCGCAAGACTTAACTCATTTGGTTTTAATCCCATCATAATTTATGTTATTCATATGTATAAATTATTCCAACACTAATGTGAATGTCACCCATTGCCAACCATTTATCATTTCCTGTTTATTAGATCATTTGCCAAGCAAGCTAGTCAAATTCGGTAATTCGGTAATATAAAAGGGCATGAGACAAACATAAGAGAGGAAATAAAACCCATGATAAGCATACACAAGTCTGGTAATGCAAGCAAACAACATTGGGAATGCTTTGAAATACTTAGTGACAAATAACACAATAAAACACAATTTTCAACACTATTCAGTTCTGCAGGGCTAACAATAATGCTTTGGTAAAAATACTTCCAGGTCAAATTTGGGGCTGAAATTGCACCGGAACAATAATCAACATGTCTAGTTTCAATTCCAATTCTTAGAATTTGCACAGCACCTCTAGAAATTCATCTATAAGCTCTATTCAAAAACCTGTCCAGATTTGTCACCTGTTGAGAAAACTAGTTTTCCTCTCAATCTACCCGATGATTTTCGCCCAAATAAATTCTGTTGGAAAGAGGACTCAGAATTCTAAATTTTGACAGAAGAACCAACATGTGATGATTTTCTAGAATTTTATAAAATTGCAAGAAGTGGACTGTTTTTCGAAGACTCAGGACTAGATTTTTGAACAAAATATCCAAGCCCTAAAAACACACAATTAAGGGCTAATAAAATTATCACAAGCTCTAAACACACTATATGGCCTACACGAAATTCAGATTTGAGAAATAAATAACTTTGATATTTCTTTTAAATTAGAGGAGGCAAGAGAGAGGTGTGGTTCTTACCTTCTTGAGTCACCTTTTCTTCCTTTTCTCTTCTTTTTTTTTTTTTTTCCCTTCTCTACTTCCCATAATCACACTCTCCCTCTCTCAGTCTCTCCCTGGGTGCTGGAATGTGAGAGTGGAAATTGAGACAATGATCTCAATTTATAGGCCATAAATTTGGGTTAAAAAGGCCATTCTACCCTTCTTACTTAATGACTATGAAAACTTATAAATATCTAGATATTTTGTTTTCCACCAATTTGCTCAAATAAATAATAAAGATGCAAAGTACTAATCAATATTCAAATAGGCTAAAACAAATAAAATGTATGAATTAATGTAGAGACTAAGGATTAAAATAAATAAAAACTAAGTGTTAGGGGTATTTTCAAATATAAAAAATGGCATTCTAGGATTTAGTTATAATACAAAATAAATACAGAAAAATTATTCTTTCTTGGACCATTTTGTAAAATTTTATGAAATTTTGGACTAAAATGCAATTAACCTAAGGCTTAGTGTTTCAAGTGTAACTACCAAAAATTAGGGTCTCTACATGCTGCTAGCTTCAGTTGTGCCCTTTTGGTCGAGTACATTGACAATGGTAAAAGACAGAAAACTTGACTCGACTGTGCCCCTAGTTCATCATTTTGACCATTTTTTTTGTTTTTATTTTGGCTTTTGCTAAAACAATTTTGACCAATATGACAGTTAGATTAACATGCTTGTTCGACTTTCTGCTTTGAAATCATGTAAGTCAAGCTATAAGCACTGAAAATTTTCCTTTTTTGGGTTCAAGAAATGGTCCGGTTTTGAAAATGGAATAATTTTTTAGAAAATTAGTCAGCTTTACTAAAAATCCTCAAAACTATTTTTGCAAATGGCTACTGTTCAACCAACATGGAATTAGCTCTTGAGATGAACCTCAAATCTGAACTTGATTTGTCTTGCAGTTGAATCTTCTAACGAAATAGGACAACCGAATTTGAATAAAGATGAGCCAATTGAACATGGATAGGATAGCCGAGTTGAACAAGCCAATCAACATGGATGAGACAAGCAGGCTGAAAATGGTTGGGGCTAAACTTCAAGATGAAGTTGCCCACGTATCCCAAACATGGGAATCAGGCCGTATGTAGTTCCCAGGTAAGGTGTACTCAGGTATTAACACTCTCTTTTTACGCTCTAACTTTTGCTAAGGCTGCCCTTTCAGGTTTTCAACCTTGCGAGCTCTATAATTTTTTCCTTTTTCTATTCATTTTTCTTTTCTTTTCTCTTTCTTTGTTTCCATTTTTTTTTCATTTTTGTTCTTTTTCTTTTTCTTGCTCTAACTTTTGCCTGGGTCACCCTTCCGAGTTTTCGGCCCAACGAACCTCTCAAGGATAGAAAAGTTTAACTTGTCCATGTTGATCAATAGTGAGATCTCCAAGCCATCTGGATCCACGAGAATGGATGCTATCCCTGACTAAATAGTCTTGTTGATATAAAAGCTCATCCAATTAGGTCTGAATTTGCCCCTAGTGTCGCAGATAGAAACTCGATTGTCCTTCAGCAATAAATTTTTTTCTTTCAGATTTTGGGATTTGGCTTTCTTACTGATCTTCATTGGATTAAGAAATGACCCAGTTTTGAATCTTCAAGCATATCTGACCTTTTTGCCCCTAGTTCAATGGCTGCTTCTAATCCAACTATGCAAGTTTCCTTTGATGACATCCGACCTTATTGCCCCTAGTTCAAGGGCAGCTTCGAATCCGGCCATGCAAACCTCATATTTTGGTTGAACCATTGAACATTCCGAATTAGGGGTTGAGTCTCAAGGCTGAAAGTGATCCTACGATGTACAATCTCAAGCTCAATTTCAGGCATGTTTTCGTGGGACCACACGAAAATATTTTTAAAATCTTTTAATGTAGACAATGTAGAACGATCAAGCTAGGATTCTTCGTAGTACTTACATTAACAGACATGATTTCATTAATTAAGGGCTTAGCACGCCTCTCCTCCTCTTAGTTGATCAAATTTTTGCAAATCCTGAGGAATTCCTCCCTCTTTGTTTTCATCACAGTTTTGAAACAATTTTGAAAAACTTTGGTCAATGCAATGATTTAAAGGCACAGAGAAGTAAGTGGAAATTCTTACCATTTCATTCAAATCTTCTGGATCAACTGGCTCAATGGCAGAAATAGACGCAAAAGAAAGAGTGTAAAAGACAAACAAAACAAGGCAGTGATGTTCGAGGTAACACCCCTGAAATAAACTAACTCTAACACAACAAGACTGACACAACACGACTCAACAACTAGTTCACAAAGAAAAGTGAACAACATTTTCAAAGTACAAAAACAGTTCGTGTCATCCACCACATCTGGAATAAAATGAGCACCATCAGCAGGTGGTTTATCCTCGATCACATAGTCACGTTATCCCCCACGTTCATCAATCCAGTGCCGATAGACTTTGTAGGACTTGGTGGAGTGATGATCTTATTGTCAATCAGATCTTAAACTCCATAGTGAAGGCAAAAACAACAGTCAGTGTCTTGGTCGGTTTGCTGATGGAAGGTGCAGTAGTTGGCAACATTATACTTGGCTAGAAAGGGATTAGAGAGAGGCCGAGGGTCAAGGGGTTTGAGATGGCCTTGTCCCATGCGGATATGGAAAGCTTTGGACAAGGTCATGAAAACAAGATTGAAGGAGAGGTTGGTAGGTGTCGCCTGTCTTACCCCTTAATTTAAAATGCCCCTAACCTGAACGACAAAAGTGTCATCTATAGTTTTTGGAATAACCGCAAGCACTTGCTTATTGTTCATCCCTTTGACTTTTAACGCCTCAATAGCCCATTGAAGATGTGCGTGGGGATCGATACTTGCCCTACCCTTGTTCTTGCCACTTGCTTCAGCTTTGCTAAGGGATTGGGTGACTATATCAGGGTGAAGCCCATTTGTTGTTGACCTGTTGTCACCCAGACTCGAGATAGCTTTAGGTTGATCATTTTCAATTGCAGCTCGCCCTAAGATTGGGGAGCCTTTTGGCGTGAAATTTCTAGCATGTGATGTGGTCGATGAGGGAGCCAAAATCCCAAAGGCTAAATCTGCCATTGTTTTTTGAAGATCTTCAATCATGCTCATTGGCTCAGAGGTAGTGGGTTCATAGGTTTGAGATGATTGGAGTTCAAGTGCATCCATCATACATAAGTCTGTGCTTTCTGGAACGAGCACCGCAGGCTTGGGTAAATAGGCCAGGGTGATATATATGATGGGGTTGTAGATGGATGGCAGTGTATGGATTAGGTTAAGGTGTAGAGGTACTAGGTTAGTGGTGGTATGAGGTCTTTTTGGTGGAGCTATGATCTCTTCGTCAATAAGATCCTGAATCTTATGACGGAGGCAGATGTAACGGTTTGTATCATGACCATGTTGTTGATGATAGGCACAGTATTCAGCGAGGTCATATCTTGGTAGAAGGGGATTTCAGAGGGGTCGGGGTTCTAGGAGCTCTAGGTGCCCTTTTTCTAGTAACATCTTCAAGGCTTGAGAGAGACTCATGTAAAGAGGATGGAAATTTCGGGCTTGGGGCCGAGTTAAAGTGGTTTGTTTTTGGCTATTATCAGGAAAATGGTTTTTGATGGGAGTGGTGACGATGTTTACTTCTGAGCATTTTGTAGCTGTGCTACCACTGGTAGTAGTATTGGAACTGCTAACAACATTCTTCCTCAAAGGATCATTACCTTCCACAATGATCCCTTGTCTAATGGCATCCTCAATTTGAATCCCAATTTCATGGAGTCCTTAAAGTTGAATAGTAGGAGGACTATCATTTTTTGTAATAACCTTTCATACAGATTTCTAACAATTATACGAACTTGCCCTTTCTCTAGAGGCCTATTTGCCATCACAACCACATTTTCCCTCTATCGAGTAACAAACTCTGAGAAGCCCTCCTTTGGTTCCTGATGCATTGCCTCAAGATCATGAGTTGTAGGAATATTAGACAATGACAGATTCAGCCAACTCCTACCAACTCTGTTTTACAGAGTCCTCCAATTTAGCATACCAGATGGCAGCTATTCTAGACACGGTCCTACAGAATAGCGATAGCTTCTGAAGTGTGGTCAAACCCATTAGTTGTAGGATATCAGAAAACAGGCGCAGATGCACCACTGGATCTCCAGAACCATCGAAGTAATCAATATGCAACATCTTGAACCGCTCCAGCAGAGTGACAACATAATCTGTATATTCATCCTCAATATCCAGAATAGAGCTAACCCCCTGAGCTTTCTTGAATAGTTTCTCAAGTTTGTTGACTTTGAGTAGGATCGGGTCCAACTCATACATAAAAGGTGCCTCAGTCTGGTGAGCAAGAACTCTAGACACCTAAACTGGGATTGAATCTGTCTGGATGGGAGGAATAGGAACACCCTCAGCCAATGGATCTTGAGCTATATTGGCAGCAGTGCCTGGCATAAGAGTAGCCACATTAGGTGCATGAGAAGTAAAAGCCGCAGCCGGCTGCTGTTGTTGCAACCTATTAGTGACCCCAATTTGTCGGGTCATATCCTGTTGGAGCGAATCTTCTGTTTGCTGAAGACGGATCAGGAAATCCTCTAGATTTGTTGGAGGCTGAGCCATGATAGGAGTAGATGCCCGGGATGAGTTGAACAAGGAGATCTAACTAGCGAATGCCAGAACAGCAGAGCTGGTGAACCCTATCTAGCCCTCCTTCGTCTTGCCACCGGCAAGAGCAAAGCAAACATTGGCTACCTCTAAACTAAATTTTTGACCTGAGAAAGTCGATCAACACAAGTCTAGAGTACCTGGGGGATATCAGAGCCTTCTAAAGCTATTGTTCCAGGACTACCTTGCAAAAGAGAAAACAGACAGCACCTCATCCCAATTTCACTAGAACAGATATGATCACAGTTGAATGAATGTACTCCCCACTGAATTTTGGCTCGCAAACTAATACCAACTGAGGCACCCCTGTATAGTTTCACTGTAAAGCACATACCAGTTAAAGAGAGCCAAAACACCCTATGAGGGGGAAGGGTTGCCCTGTCCTAGCTTTTGGCAAGGTCTAGGGTTTTACTACTTTAAGCAAGTAATTTCACAAAATTCTGCATACGAGTGAGCATCATGTCCTAAGTTGGAACAGTCACTATGGATTTCTACATGCAGTTAGGCAAAATGGTTAAAAGAGGTGTCTCGGTAAGACTACCTAATATACCTCTCACACCTAACACCGAGAAGTGAAAGGAGGATCAAATGGTACAGCGGTAGTCCAGATCGAAGGGTTGTGTTCCCAACATGATAGAGCCCACGACCGGTCAGCCTTTTGGCAAAGTTTTGGGCAAGCCTCTAGCAAACCGTCCAGGATAACAGATGGCAAACACAGTGACTTAACCGCACCAATGCAAATGCAAAGAACATATAAGTGTATACAAAATTTCACATCATGAACTTCGAGTCAAGTTTTCTAAATTCCCCAACAGAGTCGCCAGAAACTGTAGCTTGCTTTTTGTTCTCCTTTCAGATATGATAGCCCTACAGTTTGGACTCCCGTGGTTCTGAATCTGATCTCAAATATGCAATGTGAAATAGATAAACACAAAAGCGTCCAAATTCATTAAATCCTTTGGAAAATCGATTTTGAATCAAAAAAGCCAAAAATGGATTGCTTTGCCAAATTACAGAGTCACCACAAAATGTTTCTGGAAAATTTAGGAAACCCGTGACTCGTGCCAAAGGCCACATGTCCCTCATCACCAAAGTGTCTCAGCTCGGGAACTTAGGTACGAGAGGGGAAGGTCATGAATTGAGCACCCCACTCGCCCGATCAAAGATCGACCTCTACAAATTATGATGTCATTCTTATTTACATTATATGCTCTTGTTCTGATTATTAGGCTAATTTACTATGTGTTGCACACAAGTATAGACTAATTTCCAACAATTGGAACACTTTGATTTCATGTTTGTTTTGAAAAAAAAGTTTGAATATGTACCACTTAAAAAGAGTGAGCTCATATGTACATTTGATCAAATCATCCCAATTCAAGCAATTAGCCTTCATCCAAAGGCATTCAAGCAAGTATATCAATTATGCACTTAGCTTCATGGTATCATGCTTTGTCATGGCAACAATCACGAGCATGCAATATACTAAAGAAAATAAAAACTTACACCAATTCCCGAGGCGAGCCAAAAGAGAGACTAGTTAGAAAAATGCATGATCCTAACTAATGAAAGATGCCTAATGTAACACATGCAAAAATGCAATTAATAGGCTCGGCCACTAATTATTACATGTGAATCAATTTGATAGCATGTGGTTTAAACACGTACTCAACGAAGTAATAAACAACAATGCTTGTTAGAATGATGAACCAAGTCTCGATTCATGCAAGACAAATGAATGCAAACATGGGAAATGCTAAAAGAAACATGATGTTCTAAACAACACATTATAAGCAAGTAAATAAAAGAGAGAAAGGCGTGGGATTGGAAGACATACACGATATTACATGTTTGCCCTCATGCAAGAGGGTCTAAATGAATGTCTTAGCTAAGCTAGCTAACTAATTACAACACCAAATTAAACTAACTATCATAGCTAATTAAATAATTACAACACATTCTAACTAATTAATACAAATTAACTAATTAAACTATTACGGAATGAATTAACTAAGTAATTAATTACAGGTTCACAACCATAAGTACAATATACTACTAAAAACAAATGTAACGAGTCCTGAGTTGAAATACTAGGGATGGCTCATGCATGAACGTGGATTTCCATCCGAAAATGCCTCCGTTTGGCTGCCAAAATGCTTCTGTTTTGCAGTCAAAGAATTGTACTATTTTTCACCTCTGCTTTTGCTTTGTTCTGCAGGAAAAAGAAAACTACCTGGCTAAAAAAAAATAGCCGGCAGGCCAGAAGTAGTGGTCATCAGCCCACAAATAGTGGCCTGCCGGCTATTAATGTTGGGTTTCCCTTGCTGCAACTGAAAACAAACAGAGCAAAAATAGAGCATTCTCAAGGGATGTCTGTCTACCCTACCTCTCCTTATCATCAAACAGATCAAAGAAGGGGTAGGTTTAATTCGCAAGTCATCAATCGGCGCAAATTCATTGCATGATGACTAACGAACCAAGGGATACAATTTCAATATATGCACAATGAAAGACTCTTGAACCTCCTCCCTATCATGATATTGATTAAGAGAAGTGGTTGACATCGACTCTTGAACCGTTTACATCACTAACAAGTATGAAACGACTCAACACTCAATCGGTTCAATTAACGTCCGATTGAACCCCAAACCATTTTATTATCTTGTTCCATTTTAGTCCAAGTTTTATTGCCTCTTTTAATTACCTTTCCCTTCATTAGTCATTTTAGTCCAAGAATGAGCATGAAGTGCACTAATGGCGAGGAGTGTCAAACCAGGGGTTGTTTTGGGAATGAGAGAGATGTCATGCCGTTGGTAATGAATCTCCAAAGAGATTAAACCATTAAGCACAACAATCTCTATCCCAAGCTTAAACAAACAATTGGTTTGAAATAACTCTCAAAAACGGGTAAAAAGCCAAGAAAAGAGGGAGGTTGCAGAAGTGATTAGAGGTGAACATAAGTGTGAAACGCACAAAATAAATGCAATCAACTCAAATAGGTTGGTGTCTAATGCCTAAAACACCAAACCTATGAGGACTATTACACTACAAGCATGCTATACAAAGCACAAATGAAACTAACACATAAAAATAGTTCTATATTAGCTCAAAATAGTGTTGGAATTAAAGTAAAAATAGCTAGAAGATTAAGGAAAAATAATGGAGCTATCAAGCTAGTAAACAAGCCAAGGGAGGGGTGGCTAACCTCTCCATGTTTGGGACTTCAAATCCACTTTTTTAGGCTCTGAAAACCTCTGAAAATCAGTGGAAAAATCTCAAAAAAAAGTTGATGACAAGGTGGGAAACACAAGGGTAAAGGCCTAGAAAACAAGGGTCAAAGAGGGGTGGTCCACTGCTCTACCCTTAATGGCCTTAAACCACAAGTTTCAGCCCGTAAATACAGGTGAGAAATAGTACAAAAATAGCAATAAATGATAGTAAATGAATAAGGGAAAGAAGCTTGGAGCTATACCTCTTGAAGAGGAATGGCCCTTTCAATCACAAACCACTAATTTCACATCCTAAAGAGCTTAAAATGCAAGATGAAACACTCAGCAAAGAACCCTCAAGGTTTGGTTTGGAGTGTCAAGGTAAAGGGTATATAAATTGCAAGAGAGAGAGAGAGAGAGAGAGAGAGAGAGAGAGAGAACTGTAGAGAGACAAATATTTTCCAAAACTTTCGTTGCTCCAACTATTCTAACCCTAATTTTTGAGAAAGATTTCTCTATATATATAAATATATGAGACTATCTTGGAAATATCCATATAGACATAGTTGATGCAGTGCATGCATCTATATAGATAGCTGGCACAGCAGGCAAAAAGATCTGAAATTTTACACCAGTGGGCGGCCGGCCACTAATAGTGTGCGGCAGGCCACTAGGATGGTCAGGCTTGAAAAACTACTGTTTTCGTCCAAACACGAGGCACAAGGCTTGTAGGTTTTTCGGAGGCTCAAAACTAAGGTTTCCTACAGAGGAATTGAAGCTTTTCGACAAGTGTGCACATTCATCATTGGGTGATCAATTAGTGGCGCCCAAGTCTTAAGGGTGGTCAAAAAATCGGTGTCTACAGCCTGATCGACCTTGTGTTCTGCACGTGCAGGACTTTCGGCCGCATGTGTGGTCCTAGGCAATTTAGTCCAGCCCGGAAATGGCTCAAAGTGTGATCTTCCATATTCATTTCCAAGCCCAATTTCATGCAAAAATAACTCAAAAAGATGATATACTAACATGATTCAAGGGTAATTATAACTCAAACATATCAATCTTGCTTTAACATTAAATTCACGGTCTCATCTATTTCATACATTCATAAATTACATCATCAAGCTCAAAACACCCATGAACATGGTGAATCTTTCAACAAAACTTGGTTGTATGAATCATCTAGAGTTTGTTTCATGCATAACTCACAAGATTGAGCTCAAATCACGCAAAGTTGAAGAGATTTCTTGAATTTAGTTCAAACCATTACACAACCCAAAACCCTAACTCAAAATTCCCAATTTCCTCTTGATTTCAAGCAAAAGATGAGACATATACAAAGATTCTAAGTACATTTCCATACCTTAGTTCAAGTTTAGGGTTTGCCCCTTGAATCTCTTCCAAAACCCTAGCGTCTTATCTTCCTCTCTCTCTAACTCAAGAAGCTAAAGATATATATAAACTTGGCTAATTAAAACATTACGAATCATAATTTTACAAAATTTCACTGAACGCTCTAAAAATCATGTTAAACACAGATATGAAATCGATTTTGATTTCTAGCTCCTCTGAGGCTTTCAATTTCAGTTCAAAGTTGTAATTGCAACATATATTCCTACATTCAACAGATATAATTCCAAATTCTCATAATTCACATACCTAAACTTGCAAATTCATATCAAACACATAATTACATGTATAATTAAGCATAAGAAGGGTTGGATTATCACAGTCTTCCCCCCTTTAAGTTTGGTCCTCCAAACTTGTTTACCTCAAGTCGAAAAAATTCTGGTTATCGTTGCCTCATCTCTTTAACAATTCTGGATATCGTTGCCTCATCTCTTTTTCCAGTTCCCTAGTGGCTTCTCTTCCGGAATGTTCCTTCCATTTGACTTTTACCATGCGAATAGTTTTGTTCCTTAATTGCTTGACTTGCTAATCAAGGATCCGAATAGGTTTTTCCTCATAAACCATATCATCATCTAGAGCAACCTGCAGATAATCCATAACATGAGAAGGATCCCGAAGGTAGCCTCATAACATTGATACGTGGAATACATTTTGCACTTGCTCCATGCCTGATGGTAAAGCAACTCAAAACGCAACTAAATCTAATATCTCTAAAATTTAGAATGACCCTATGTATCGGGGTGACAATTTACCTTTTCTCCCAAACCTTGTGTGCCCTTTTATTGGAGTGACTACGCTAAAAACATGATCCCCAACCTCAAATTCTAAGTCTCTTCTTTTTTGATTCGCAAGGCTGTTTTGTCGGCATTGAGCAGTTTTCAATCTCTGTTGGATGATCTGAATCTTCTCCGTAGTAATCTGCACAATTTTAGGCCTAATCTATGCTCTATCCCCAACTTCAGTCTAACAAATCGGAGTCTGACATTTTGTCCCATATAAATCTTGATATGGTGCCATCCTGATACTGGAGTGGAAATTGTTGTTATATGTAAATTCTGCCAAAGGTAAATGAGTTTCCCAACTTTCACAGAAATCCAAAACACACATCCGGAGCATGTCCTCCAATGTTTGTATAGTTCTTTTAGATTACCCATTAGTTTCTGGATGAAATGCAATACTGAACCTCAATTCTGTCCCTAATGCTTTCTATAAGCTTTGTCAAAATCTTGACACAAACTTAGAATCTTTATCTAACACAACGAAAACAGGAACACCATGCAATCGAATAATCTCATCAATGTATACAGTAACAAATCTATCAGTATTATAAACAGTCTTCACCGGAAAAAAGTGAGCAGACTTAGTGAATCTATCCATAATAACCCATATGGAATCCATACCTCAGGGTGTTTAGGGTAAGCCCACAATGAAATCCATAGTTATGTGCTCCTATTTCCATTCCAGAATAGGGAGAGGCAGAAGTAAACCCGCAGGTCTTTTATGCTCTGCTTTCACTTGCTGACATTGAAGGCATCTTGAGATAAACTCTGCAATTTCTCTCTTTATATTGGGCCACCAAAAAGTTTGCTTGAGGTCTTGATACATCTTAGTATTTCCGGGATGCATAGCAAATTTGGACTTGTGAGCTTCTTTCAAAACTTTTCCTTTAATTTCTGGGACATTTGCAGCACATAGTCTTCCCTTAAACTTCAACACTTGAGCTTCTAAAGAGAACCCCGATCTTGGCTTCATTTCCATCTCATCACATACTTTCTTGAGAAATTCATCCTCCAATTGCCTTTGTTTAATTTCTTCAATGATGGCCGATTAGGCTAATATTGCGGCTAACATTCCACCTTGTTGGTGTAGCACAATTCCCACTTCTATACTTTCCAAGTAAAGTAGTAATTTGTTCCACTCCGTAAGCAAACATGCCTGATTCCCCCACTGACTTTCTGCTAAGAGCAGCCGCTACCGTGTTGGCTTTGCCGGGATGGTATTGAATCTGCAAGTCATAATCTTTAATGAGTTCTAACCACCGTCTTTGTCACATATTAAGCTCCTTCTGCATGAAAAAGTACTTGAGGCTCTTGTGGTCGGTGTAGACCTCACATGTTGCTCCATAAAGATAATGCCGCCATATTTTCAATGCGAAAACCACTGAAGCTAACTCCAAATCGTAGGTAGGGTAATTCTTTTCATGTGGTTTCAATTGTCGAGATACATACACAATTACTCTTCCATCCTACATAAGTACACACCCCAATCCCTTATGATAAGCATCATTATAAATAACAAACCCTTCTATACCCGACGGTAGAGTAAGGACTAGTGATGTTATGAGCCTTGTTTTCAATTCTTGGAAGGCAGGCTCCCTCTATTCTATCCACTCAAATGGAACACCTTTTTGAGTCAACTAGGTAAGCGGCATTGCAATCTTCGAGAAATCTTTTACAAATCTTCTATAGTAACCTGGTAAACCCATAAAACTACGCACTTCTGTAACATTAGTAGGGTAGGCCAGTTTATAATAGCTTCTATCTTTTGCGGATCGACAGACACACCATCTTTATTAATCACATGCCCCAAAAACACAACTTTCAACCAAACTTCACATTTCTTCAATTTAGCATATAACTTCTTGTCTCTAAGTGTTTGAAGAATTAATCTCAAGTGCTTTTCATGATCCTCTCTAGTTTTCGAATAAATTAGGATATCATCAATGAATACCACCACAAACTCATCCAAATATGGTTTGAAAATCTGATTCATTAAATGCATAAAAGCTGTTGGTGAATTCGTAACCCCAAATGGCATGGCTAAAAATTCATAATGGCCATTGCTGGTTCGGAAGGTAGTCTTTTCAACATCTTCTCCATTGACTTTTGGCTGATGATACCTAGATCTCAAGTCCATTTTACAAAACACTTGTGCCCCTTGTAATTGATCAAACAAATCATTAATCTGTGGTAAAGGGTATTTATTCTTTACAGTGAACTTATTAAGTTCCCGATAGTTAATACATAATCGGAGTGTCCCATCTTTCTTTTTCACAAACAGAACTGGTGCACCCCATGGCTATGTAATCGGTTAGATAAACCCTTCGTCAAGCAACTCTTGCAACTATATTTTTAATTCCTTCATTTCTGCCAGGGACATTCTATAAGAAGCTTTTGAAATCGGTTGAGTAGCTGGCACAATATCAATGACAAATTCAATCTCACAGTCTATCAAGTCCCCTGGAAAATCCTCCGGAAATGCATCCAGAAATTTTTTAACATGAAGGATACTACACAAATAACCCTTACAACCCTTCTGAAATAATTTACAAGCTTTTATAGCCGATTTCAAATAAGGTGAAGGAACCACCCCATCTCCCACAAGAGTAAATTCATGTTGTCCTGGAGGCTAGAAAACAACTTGTTTAGACACACAATCGATGGTTGCATGGTACTAAGCAAACCAATCCATCCCCAAAATTATATCAAAATGAACCATGTCAAGAGGCATCAAATTAGCATATAATGAAATATTCCGAAGTAAAATCTCACATGCAGGATAAATACAAGCACATAACATAGAACCCCCAGATGGTAAAGACACATAACACATAATTCATTGGTTCCACAGGTATATTCACATTAGAAGCAAATGTTTTTTAAACAAAGGAATGAGTGGAACCCGAATCATGCAACACATGAGCAGGTTGGCCATTGATAGAGAGTGTACTTGAGACCATAACCTCTGCATTTGAACATCTCCAGGAACAAGAGCAAAGACTCTCCCATATCTAACATTGTCTCTAGTCGTAGTAGGTTTCGTCGTTGCCTTCGTTGCGGGAGTGGAACCGACTGAACTGCCAGTTGGTCTATTCCCTTTTTGTTGATCCATCATAGGACAATCTGTCACCACATGCCCCATTTTTCCACACTTAAAGCAAGCCCCGATTGCTCGATAGCAAACTCCTCGATCTTTCTTTCCACACCCCAGGCAAGTTGGTACTGAATCACAAGTAGAACAAGAAGCACTGGAAGTTCCCAAATTCTGTTTCTTGTTCTGTGAGGATGTCAACCGTTTGTGCATATTAGAACCCTACCTTTTTCCCTTCCAATCCGAGTACCAGCTGTGGTTAGCCATGTTACCTTCAGATATGATGGCCCTATCTAATACATTAACATATTTCTACAATTTCAAAACATTAATCTTCTCAGGAATAGAATCTCGGAGTCCTCCCTCAAATTTCCCTACCTTCTTGTAGTTCGTATCAACCATGTGCGGTGTGAAATGGGCTAACTTGGTAAACTGTGCCTCATACTCTACTATAATTTTGTTTCCTTGCTTTAAGTTTTCAAACTCTGTCACCTTCCTATCTCAGATACACTGTGGGAAATACTTTTCATAGAAGACTTCCAAAAATTGAGCCCAATTCATTCCTTGATGTTCATCTCTTATAAACATCCACCATTGGCATACTTCATCTTCTAGTGTAAAGGCAGCAAGTAGAACTTTCTATGCCTTAGTACACGGAAAGACTTCAAACAATTTTTCTGCTTTTAGTAGGACAATTCCTTCTTTGAACAATGGCGGCTTTATCTTTTTAAACTCCTTTGCAAGTGCAATTGTTCAATCTTCAGCTTGATGGTCTTGCACTACCGGTGGTAGCATAGGCATTGGTGGCTGTGGCGGTAGTTGTTGTTGCTATTGTTGTTTAAAAGCCTCCGCCATTTCCATGATCATTCTCTCCATTTTATCGAGTCATACAGAGGTTGTCTCCTCTACCTCTTCCGCCCTTATTCTTACCATGATCTATATGAACATATATTATAATTCTCACAGAAATATGCACATAGTCGCACTTGCAAATGCCCATCCTTATGTCATACCTGGTTATGAATGCATTATAAATGCTACTTAACCCTTTCTAGACTTCTTATTGCTCAAATGGACTCGTGTGTGAGGTATTAACTTGTACTTTGATACCACTCTATCACAACCCAAGCCTGCCCCTAAAAGTTTGGATCATAACCAGCCAGTAATCATGTGATTACCTTCCGCCTTATACAAACATATAGAATAATTATAATAATAATTATAATAATGGGGCCATAAGAGGAAGCATAACACAAATTAAGAAGTCCATTAAGCTGTTCCGATATGACCAAAATTATAAAGCTTAAACCATAACACATTCACAAATTTACATGCCCATGCAAAAACTTAAGTACCATAAGAAAATTCATACATATAGTTTACATATCCTGAGATAGTAAAAGCAAAATCAAAATAAAAGTCATAGCATGATGTGAGTCAAAGGAAAAACTTCATCTCAGAGGCATGACTCGACAAGTTGGCAAAAATAGCTCTCAAAGTTGACTCTAAAGGTGGGCTCTGCGTTGCGGATCACCTACATGTGCATACAATATTAGGTGAGCGAAGCTCAATGAGTAATAATATAGTAAAGCGGTCTAAATAAATGAGCATAAGGTTGTCACAATATCCAACATCATAATATGGAACAACCTCAGGCCCATTAAAGAAACAGAATGACCTTAGGTCCATCATTATCAGAACAGCCTCAGACCCACATAAGGTATGGAACAGCCTTGGGCACACATTAACAGTTGTTTAGAATGACCTTAGGCCCAAATACATATTATCATATCATTAACAAAATGGCTTTGGGCCCACACATGGTACAGAATGACCTAGGGCTTACAGAATGGCCTTGGGCCCAAACATATAATAGCATAAATGGAATGACCTTAGGTCCACAATGCACATGTTATACAACATTTATGAACTTCATTCATTTCGATCAAAACACTATGTCGGCACAAATCACCATTCATGGCTCAAAGTAATCAATAAATATTATGTCTTTAAAATACTATTACTCACAGTGTGTTTGACCTTGCAGTGTTTCCTCCGACACACGACCTACACAAACATTTCACATACACATTTGATGCATCATTCATTTCAATTTGTACACTTTCTTCCATTAATTCATTTTACGATTCATTCTTTTTCCATTCATCATTAGGCATTGCGGAGGGTCAAAACGTGCTCATAAACGAATTTAGAGGGTCGGGAAAGTTAGTAGAAAAAGATCATTTTTTCCTTGTTTTCCGCACATGCGGAAGGTGCCGTACCAGCGGCGACACGTACAATTAAAGCAGTGTGCGAGCCCCTGATCAACCTTGTGTTCCGCACGTGCGGGACTCCCGACCGCACGTACAGTACTCCCGACCACACATGTAGTTCTGGTCAATTCAGTCCAGTCCGAAAATCGCTCCAAGTGTGATCTTCCATATTCATTTCTAAGCCCAATTTCATGCAAAAATAACTAAAAAACATGATATACTAACATGATTCCAGGGTAATTACACCTCAAACGTAGCAATCTTGCCTCAACATTAAATTCATGGTCTTATCTATTTCATACATTCATAAATTACATCATCAAGCTCAAAGCACATATGAACATGGTGAATCTTTCAAGAAAACTTAGTTGTATGAATCATTTATTGTTTATTTCATGCATAACTCACAAGATTGAGCTCAAATCAGAAAAAGTTGAAGAGATTTCTTGTATTTAGTTCAAACCATTACACAACACAAAACCCTAACTCAAAATTCCGAATTTCCTCTTGATATCAAGCAAAAGATGAGACATACACAAAGATTCTAAGTAGATTTCCATACCTTAGTTCAAGTTTAAGGGTTGTCCATTGAATCTCTTCCATGACCCTAGCTTCTTCCCTTCCTCAGTGTAGACACCCCATTTTTTACTGCCCTTAAGACTTGGGCGCCCATGGTGAACACTCAATGATGAAATAGTACACTGTGCAAACTGTTCAATTTCTTTAGCAAAGAGCTTTAGTTTTAAGTTTCAGAGCATAAAACCTTGCACCTCTTTTGGACCAAAACCCTTTTTTTTTTTTAGCCTGACCACTCCGAGGCTTGCTAGTCAAAAGGTGGTCGGTAGGCCAATTTTATTGGCTGGTCGTCCCCTTTCTTGGTCAGCCAGCCAGCCATGTCCAGCGGCAGATAGATATTTGTTGCCAACTACCCCCCCATGTGCATTCCTTGCACCAACTGGCTCAATACAAATATTTCTGATAGAGGAACCTATTTTTCTATAAATAGATGACCATCTCTCTTGATTTTATGTTAGAAAAATTTGCCAAGGCTCCAAAACTTGCTAAACAGTCTCCGTCTCTATCTTGTAATATACTTATACTATACATACACTGCCTAAATTAAAAATTTGAGGCTTCTTGCTAAGATTGTTGAGAAAAAATTTCAACTCTTTAGTGTGAACACTTTGTGGTTTGTGAACCAAAGAGTATCTTCTCTTCAAAGGTATAACTTTGCCTTGTTTAAACTACTTTTTTTTTTTTTTTTTTTTTGGGGGGGGGGTGTTTGTACTCTATTTTGGATTGTTTTTGTGGGCTAAAACTTGTGATTAAAAAGCTACCAAAGGTAGAGGGGTTAACCACCCTTCCTTGAACCTTATCCCATAACTTGAATCCTTGTGTTTCTCACTTATTTCTCAAATTTTAGCTACTGATTTTTAAAGCTTTCAGAGGCTAAAACATGTGATTCTAAGGTCCAAAAAGTGGAGGGGTTAGCCACCCTTCCTTAGGCGTGCTTACTAGTTTTGTTTTCCTCTTCTTTTACTTTTTTTTTTCTAGCTTTTCATACCAATTTCTAGCACTGTTTTCTTAGTTTTTGGGGTTGTTTTAATTGTTTATTAAGTTTGTTCTTTGAATATTATGCTTGTATTGTTGTAAGTCCTCATGGATTTGGGGGTTTAGACCTGTAGACACCCTATTTTTGACCATCCTCAAGACTTGGACGTTATCTTTTGAACACCCAATGATTTCGGATGCTAGTGTTCGTTTTGAGTCTCTGAAGGTCTTGGCTGGGCACCTTCCCTTGGAGCCTCTCAACTTGTCTGTTTTGTGCTTGGTTATGGACCAAGAGCTTGTTGCTTTGAATCTGGAGGAGAGGGTGGCTTGTCGGCCATCCCGAATGTCCATCGGCCATGGCTTGTGCCTGCCAGCCATCAGTGGTGGTCGGTCGGCTACAGTGATGACTGATCGGCTACATTTCTGGCCAGTCGGCCACTAATGATGGCCGACGGCCATTTTTCTTCTTTTTCAGATATTTATTTGCCAGCTGTGCCAACTGTTGATCACTGATGCTCATCTCCATACACGTGTATGGAAGGATGAAGGCAAGCTTTGGGATTTTTTTTTCTATATAATGGGGATTCTCTCCCCATTTTTGGGGTTACAAAAATTTCTGAACAAATTTTCTCCTTCTCTCTCTAGAATCCTCTCTCTCTTCCTATTTTGTGCTTGAAAGTGAGTTTTCTTTATACATTTGCACTAGGACCCTTAGCCAAACACCTTTACCTTGGAGCTGAGGTTCTTGGAGGTCTTGTTTGAGCTCTTAAAGCTGGTTTTAGCTCAGAATTGTTACTGTTTGTGGCTATGCTTCAAATGTATATGGCTCACCCCTTTTAACCTTCATTTTAGTTGTTTGTTTGGCCACCTTTGCATGTTGTTTTTGGCCAAGTCTTCAACTACAAAAACCTCTATTTTTAAGGTTTAAAAATGGTGGTTTAAGGCCTTTTTGGAGTTAGGGGTGGTCCACCCTCTTTTGTAGCTTATTTTCTAACTGTTATGCCTTCTTTTTAAGCCTTTTGAAACGAATTTTTTTGGCCTTTTAACCACTAAATTCCAGGGGAATTTTAGTGGTAAAAACCTAGTTTTGAGGACCAAAATAGAAGGGAGTTGCCTCCCCTCCTTGTGTCTTGTTTGCAAGTGTAGATGACCTAGCATGTGAGCATGTTCTTATATCCTTTTGAGACTTGATCTTAGCATGTTTTTGCTACTAATTTAGTATGCTTTAGCTTTGTTTTGAGCTTTCTTGGTCATATGGGACTTGTTGTGTGTGGTTATAGTGTAAATGGCTTCACTAGTTTTGTGTTTAAGGCCTCTAACATGTTGTGCATATGTTTCTTTCATGTTGTAGCATCATTTAACATGTAATTTTAGTGCACATAGCTCTATCACACTCTCACATATTTCACTTTTTCATTGCTTTTGAGAGTTGTGCCTTGAGCCTTGTTTATGAGCTAACATGTGAGCATGTTTTTCTTGCCTTTTGTATTACCATCTCAGCATGTTTTTGCCATTGTTTTGGTATGTTTAAGCTCCATCTAGAGCTGGCTTAGTCATTTGAGCTTGATATTGCATGCCTCCAGTGTAGTGCTCTTCACTAGCCTTAATGCTTTTGGCTCTTAACATGTTGTGCATGTGTTGCTTGCATGTTTTAGCATTATTCTTCATGCCATTTCAGCATTGAAAAGTCTGTAACCTCCCTCATTTCTTCATTTTTCTATATGTTTTGGGGGTTGGTTAACCTTATGATTGTGTTTAAGCTTGAGATAGAGCTTGTGCTCAATGGCTTTAACCCTCTTTTGAGGGTTTCTCCTAGCCAAAGGCATGATCTCTCTCATGTCTTAAACCATCCTTTGGTTGGCCCCTCTCTCATTAGAGGACAACCACATTGGAATTAATCGGTTAAAGGATTAATCGGTAATGTAAAATGTGTAAACAAAATAAGCAAAGTAAAACATGAACAAGATAAGCATTTGTGTTGCATTGCATGTGTTTGGATCGGACGTTAATCCAAACACGAGAAATATGAGACGTTACATACTCAAAGTGATGAAACGTGTCACATTTCTTGGTCGCCATCACCCTTGATCATGCATGATAGGGTGGTGGTACTTAGAGTCTTATTTGTTCATTCATTGACTTGTACAAGCTTGACCCTTTGGCCATCATGCATTGAAAATGCTTGGTTGGTGGCATGAGAGCCAAGAATTGCACTCCTTTGAGCTTGAGAAATGATAAGAAGGGTAATAGTGCATATATTGTGTGAGAATACACTACTTGGCCTCTGTTTGCTCTCCATTGCAGCAAAAAGAAGAATTCCAGGGAAAGGGTGGCCGACCGGCCAGTAGTAGTGGCCGATAGCCACCTATGGTAGCCGACCGGCAATCATTGGAAAAGTTGTTCAAAGTGTTCCTAAGGTGGAGCAGAAGCAGTCTATTATTTGGTGTATTGTTCAGAGATCAAAGCAAAGTGCAAACAGAGGCATCCAAAGGCATGGCGGTGAATTTTCGGGAGGAAGCAACCGAGCATGCATGCGTCCCTCGCCCTCGATGCCATTTAAATTGTTTCAATTAGTTAGCATAGCTAACTATTCGATTCAAGTTTTGTAATATTCTAATGAGCTTAGCATAGCTAGTTTCAATTCGATTTGTAATTAGTTTGCTAGAATAGTTAATTAGTTGTTTTGTAATAATTAGCTTAGCTTAGCTTATTTATTCGAACCCTCCTTCGAGAGGGCACAATGTTGTAATAAGCATGCGTGCGTGTGTGTGCATGTCTTCCAACCCACTTATTTCTCCCTTTTACTTAACCGCTTTCGATGGTTAATCTAGAGCACGTTTGATTAGCATACCTTATGCTTTGCATGTGTGTATCATTCATTTGTATTGCATGCACCGGGCTCGGCGCGTCATTCAAACTGCATCGTATTTCAATACGCTTCTTTGAATACGTGTATCAAATTGTTGCATTCATATGCCATCTTAGATAGCCGAGCCTATTAAATGCATTATTGCATGTGTTGCATTAGGCATCTTGTATAGCTAGGATCATGCATATTTCTAACTAGCTTTTGTTTTGGTTCAGAGTACACTGTGACTGTTACGCTTTAGCATACTTGCATGAGTGTGAGTGTTGCCATGATAGCATGCTTACTATGAGGCTATTTGCTTAAGTGATTAACTGCATAAATGCCTATGGGTGAAGGCTTTGTTGCTTGAATTGGAACAATTCGATAAATGTGAGTTTTAAGCCCACTTTGCGAAGTGGCAAAATCATCTTTTTAAGCCCACTTAAGGGTGGCAAATCAGCACTTTAGCCCACTTACGAGTGGCACTTTCAAACCATTTTCGAAAACCAACATGAGTTGTTTTGTTCCAATTCTCGCAACTTAGTTTATACTTGTATTTGTGCACCACATACTAAAGTTAACTAATAATCAGAGTAAGAACACGTGAAGTTTATAAAATAACATATCATGCTTAGTAGAGGCCGGTCCTTTGATCGGGCGAGCGGGGATGCTCATTTCAAGACCTTCCCCTCTCGTACCCAAGTTCTTGAGCCGAGACAACATTGGTGATGACGAACACATGGCCTTTGGCACGAGTTAGGGTTTCCTAAATTTTCCCCAAAACAAAATATTTAGGTGGCGACTCTGTAATCTGGAAAAGCAGTCCAGTTTGGCATTATTTGATTTAAAATTTTATTTTCGAAAATGATTTTCCGGATTGGACTCTTTGGTGTTTATCAGTCTCACATTGCACTTTGTGAGATTAGATTCAGAACCATGACAGGAGTCCAAACTGTAGGAGACCAATTCGAGCCTCTTTGAAAGGGGGCGCGCGAAGAAAGTCGGGTCTACAGTTTCTGGTGACTCTGAGCATGACTCGAACTCATGATATGTTGTTTTATCTACATTTATGTGTTTCTTTGCATTACATTTGCATAGGTGCGCCTAAGTCACAATGTTTGCTATCTACTATTCCTGAGTGGTTTGTCGGAGGCTTGCTTGGAAAAGCGTGCCAAAAGACTGACCGGTTGTGGGTTCTTCCACGATGGGAACACAAACCTTGGATCTGGACTACCGCTGTACCGTTTGATCCTTCTTTTTACTTCTCAGTGTTAGGAGCGAGAGGTATATTAGGTGGTCTTGCTGAGGCACCCTTTTGACCAATTGACCTAGTTGCATATCAAAAGCCTTAGAGACTGTTCCAAACTAGGACAAGTTGCTCACCCGAATGCAGGATTGTATGAAATCGCATGCGTGCGTAGTGAACTCCTAGCTCTTGATGAAACTAGGACAGGGTAACCCTACCCTATCATAGGTAGACACCAATTCATTTGAGTTGATAGCTTTTCATTCCTTATTTTTCATGTAAAGAGTCTCACTTTAATAATCACCTTCACATAATAATCTCTTCAACCTCCCTCCTTTCTTGCTTTTCTTTGTTTAAGAGTTGTTTCAAACAACTGATTGTTATTCAAAGCATGAGAAAGAGACTTTCCACGCTTAATGGTTTAATCTCTTCGAAGGTTCATTACCAGGGCATTACATCTCTCTCGTGCTAAGCACAACTTCTTGTTTGACACTTATCTTCATTAGTGGACATAATTACCACTTTTGGACAAAATGAATAAAGAATGGCAGGGTAATGTAAAAGCGGTTAAAACTGGAACAAAAAGTTAAAAAGAATAATAAAATTGAGTTGGGTTCAATTGGACATTATATTGAATCCATTGAGTCTTGAAACATTACATACTCTTTAGTGATGTTAATGAGTTAAGAATCAATGTCAACCACTTCCCTTGAGGTAACTCCATGATAGGGATGACGTTTTCTCGGTCTTTTATTTCCATTTATTGAGCCTTTGTCCCATCGATTCATAGATCATCACGTAACAAGTTTACGACAATTGATGGTTTGCGAATCGAGTCTACCCCTCCCTTGATCAGCTTCATGATAGGGAGAGGCAGAAAGGACAAACATCCTCTGAAAACACTCTATTTTTGCTCTATTTCAATTATGTGGCAGCAGGGCAGTACCTAAAAATAGTGGCTGGCTGACCACTTCTTGAGGCTAGCCGGCCACCCTATTATGTGCAAGCAGTGTCATTTTCATGGCAGAACAGAGCAAAAGCTGAGACAAAAACAGAATAATTTTCTGACTGCAAAACATAACAGAAGCTAGTAGTAAACAGAGAGGTTTCTGGGAGAATGTTCTTAGTCGTGTGCATGCAGCTCCTCGTCTCCCGCTCCATTCATTTAGTTTTTTAATAGTAGTATGTTGTAATTAATTACTTAGATTCATTTGAATTTGCAATAATTAGCTAATTTAGCTTATTCATTTATTTCAGTGTTGTAATAATTAGTTTAAATTAGGACATTCATTCGGACCCTCTTGTATGAGGGCATACTTATAATATTATGTATGTCTTCCAACCCCCATTCTTTCTCCTTTTTATTTACTTGCTGATGATCGTTGCATATAGCATCATATTTTGGTTCCATATCCTTGCCATGCTTAAATATCCATTTTTGTATGCATTGGGTTCGGTGCATCATTCTAACATTATTGTCATTTCCTACTTGCTTGAATACGTGCACAACCGCATGCTTTGAGTTGAGCCATGTGTCATGTTAAGAAACCGAACCTAGTAGTTGCATTTTGCATGTGTTGCATTAGTCACTTGCATATTAGGGCATGCATTTTTCTGACTATTTCTTCTATTTTGGCTTGCCTCAGTTGAGTACTAGGTGAGCATTTTTGCTTTAGCATAGTGCATGTATGTTAGTGTTGCCATATCAAGCATATTTACCATAAGGCTAAGTACTTATTTGATATATCTCTTCAATGCCTATGGATACAGGCTATTTTGCTTAAATTGGGATAAATTGATTTCATGTATATATAAGCTCGCCTTTTTCAAGCAGCACATATTCAAAACATTTTTCAAATAAACACAAAATGAAAGCATTCCAAAGTGAGTGAAAGTGTCTATAATTATATGCCTCACATAGTAATGTTAGCCAAATAATCGGAATAAGAGCATATAATGTACATAAAAATTACATCATGATTAGTAGAGGCCGATCTTTGATCAAGTGAGTGGGGTGCTCAATTCATGGCCTTCCCCTCTGATACCTAAGTTTCTGAGCTGAGACACTTTGGTGATGACAGACAAGTAACCTTTAGCATGAACCACGAGTTTCCTAAATTTCCCAAAAATATTTAGGCGGCGACTCTAAAATCTGGCAATGCAGCTCATTTTTGGCATTTTTTATTGTAAATTGATTTTCCAAAGATTTGTCGGATTTGGACTCTCATTTGTTTAAATCTATTTCACATTGCACTTGTGAAACCAGATTCAGAAGCACGAGAGTCCGAACTGTAGGGAAATCGTATCCGAGGAGACTAAACCCTATAAGAAGCACGAAAAGTAGGTTGTAGTTTTTGGCGACTCTGCTGGGGATCTAGAGAACTTGACTCAAACTTCACAATGAGAAATTTTATCTACACTTCTATGTTCTTTGCATTACATTTGCATTGTTACTCTAAGTCACTGTGATTTCCATCTGCTATTCCTAGATGGCTTGCCGGAAGCTTGCCTAAAAAGCTTGCCAAAAGGCTAGCTAGTCGTGGACTCTGCCATGTTGGAAACACAACCCTTGGATATAGTAAAGCCATAGTGACTGTTCCAACTTAGGACAGGATGCTCACCCGTATACAGGATTTTGTGAAAACTACTTTCATGAAGTAGTAAAACCCTAGATCATGTCAAAATCTAGGACAGGGTAACCCTACCTCCTTATAGAGGTGTTTTGGCTCTCTTTACCTAGTAAATGCTTTACTGTGAAAATGTACAGGAATGCACCATATCAATGGTACAGTTGATATTAGTTTGTGGGGGCAGAATTCAGTGGCAACTACAGTCCTTCATCTGTGATCATAAACTGTTGTAAATTGGGCCGAAGTGCTATCTGATTTTTTTATTATTGTTTCCTTTATTTCTCTTGTTAAGGAGTTTTGCAATCATAGCTTCAGAAAGACCCGATATCCCCCAAGTTTAGTGGACTCGCTCTGGTAGGCTTTGCAAAATCCAAGATCTAGTTGACGGTCAGCCAGCATTAGTTTCTCTCCCACCAGTTGTTCGGAGGAGAAGAACCAGTCATTTTTCGCATGCACAGAACACTCAGCAATCGCCTATCCGTTCTCACCCACACAGTTCACCAATAGATGACTCTCCCATACCTACAATGGCACAAAGTAGTGTAGAAGAGGTTGCTGCTATGATGGCAGCTTTTTAGAGAACCAAGGATACACTGAATCAAAGAATTGCCACTTAGGATGAGACTATTGCTGAAATGTGACGCCCGTCTGGGGCATCGACATCTACTATACATCCAATTCCGGTTGCCCAGCCGAATCTTGAAACCCTCAAGTCCCAGATCTCCAAGAGATGCTGGTGCAAGCCCAAGCTTTCAGGCCTCTGGCACAATCCCACGGCGGACTCCTTCCCTTCGACATCAACGACATTGATCCAACTATGATAAAAATCGCTAGATAAGAGAAGGCGCTCAAAAAATCTCAAAGCTTCAATTCCATCCCGAATATTGAAGACAGCTATACCAAGGCCTCTGTTAGATTGCCGAAAAAGTTCAAAATGCCTCACATCGATAGATTTCATGGGAGTGAAGATCCTAGTGTTCATGTTCATCTATTCTCAGATGTTCGGAGACCAATGGGCCTGACTCGGGCTCAGAAACTGTCATTGTTTGGAAGAACTCTATCAGACGTGGCAACTATTTGGTACGCCAAATTGGAGGATTCGACTAAATGGAATTGGAAAGAACTGTCTGAGGGGTTAGTTAATCAATATTCATACAATACTCAGATAGAAGTAACAATCAGTGAGCTGGAAATGACCACTCAGAATCCTAAGGAACCCTTCATTGATTTTGTTGCAAGATGGAGGGCAAAGGCAACCAGGATGACAAACTAGCCCTCAGAAAGGAAACAAGTCTGGTTGGTAGTTCAGAATCTCAAGCCGAATATGCTACAAAGAATGATAATAGCTCCACTCTCAGCATTTGCTGCTTTGCATGAGTTGGGAGTACAAATTGAGTGCGTTTAAAAAAGACATTATTCAGAGAACTAGTGAACCGGCAAAGAGGCCACTTTACAGGAGTACCAATGCTAGCAATAGCACTATTCCTCAGCTTACTGAGATCAGCACTATCGCCATAACATCCAAAATAGCCAATCTCTTTGCCGGTGCAACTTCATAAGCCACCAGCCCAAACTGAAACCAATACAGAACCTTTACCCCCCTTCACACGAGCCTAGTCCATGCTCCTAAACTTCTAATGGATAGAGGGCACCTTAAGCCCCTCGGCCCTCAACCTCTCCCTGACCTGCTCCCAATAAACATGACCCCACCGAATACTACATTTTCCACCAAAAGCACAGTTATCCCATTGATCGTTGCTATCGCCGTCATCATGCGATCCAAGTTCTCATCGACAATAAAATCATAGCCCCACCCTCCAAACCAAATGTGACCACTAATCCACACCCGCCCACAACCAAGTCCCCCCATCAAGAAATATCAACCTTATTCATACACTATCACCCACCTTCAACCCTAGCGTATATATCACACCATCCCACCTATCTAAGCCCGAGGTGGTTATTCCGAAAAGCACAGATATGTACATAATGGATATAACACCCAAAACCAATCAAGGCCCGTGGTGGCAGAAGTTGATGAGAAGAGGAATTCACCAAAAGTAGGGATGTCTTTCTCAACCTTTATTATTGCACCAACAATACAAAGGAGTGCCTATGGAAACTCTTACAATACTTAGTTTAATTTCGAGTTCCATAGCCATGCCTTATATAGGCTTACAATCAGTTATAAGAATATAACCAGCAATACAAGGAAAGCATGCCAAGTGGCATGGCAGTTGACACCCCCAACTGCCTAGGGACTTAGGAAAAAATCTGGGCCTAACTGCTAATAACTGCTCCTGTCTTCCAGTCTTGGTTTCTGATTTATGGGCTTGCCTTGTCTTTGCCTAACATAAGTAACTGCTATCAACAGACATCCATAACTGTTGATAACCGTCATGTTGTTTGCCTCATCAAGCCAGCCAAGAATTTGATTGTCTTGGCCACCAGACCAAGTCTTGCATACTGATTTCCTTCAACCCCCAAGTATGCTGCAGCCCACATTTAGGTCATGTTAATGCCTCGCATCTGTGCAAATGCAGCCCATACTTTGGCCAAGGGTTGTGTGCTGCTGCCTCAGCACTTTGTCAACTTTTCACCTTGCTATCTTGGCATGCCACCATCATGTTGTGGCCTTGGTTGGACATTGGCACAAGGTATTGCCAATGCCAACCATGCAGCCTTCACATAAAAGATGCTAACAAATCACCCCCACCTGAAGAAGCCAACGTCCACGTCGGTAAGGCCTCTGAGTAGTCTGTAATCTATTTCTCAAACTGCCATAGAGTTATATCATTTTCCCAACTCGCATCCGCCTCAAGAGAACCCTTCCACTTGAGCAAGTAATGAGTTCTTTGATTTTTCTTACTTTTCCCTCTATCTTGTGGTCTATAATTCATTCTACTTATTTGTCAAATGTGACCACTAATCCACTCCATGTCCACAACCAAGTCCCCCTACCAAGAAATATCAACCTTATACATACACTACCACCCACTTTCAACCCTAGTGTATATATCACCCCATCTCATCTACCTAAGCTTGAGGTGGTTATTCTGGAAAAACGGATATGTACATGATGGATATAACACCCAAAACCCAATCAGAGCCTATGCTAGCGGAAGTGGACGCAAAGAGTAATTCACCAAAAGTAGGGATGTCTAACACCCAAGTTGTGAAGAAGAGGCCTTCACTTGCAGAAGAGTATGAGCCCAGCTAGTATATTGTGGCTTTAGATCAACCAAAGCCCATACTCACATTGCTAGACTCGCTCAGCATCAACGTCGTTGGAGAAAATAAGCCTGGACAAAATCTGAATGACTAGCTTGATGACCTGGCAAAAATAGAGGAAGACCTGGAGAACCTCTACTTCTTTAAGGATGAGGATGTGGGCATCGTTCAGATCGGGTGGTGGGATCCAATCCAACCTGAATCCAGCCATTGATGGTTGAGTAGCAAAGAGGAATCTGATATAGAAGAGCAAATGAAAAAGAAACTAAAAGAAAAGTAAGTTTGTGAGAATAACAAGGTTGAGGCCACGCCTAAGACTAAGAAAGAGCGAGCGTTGGAGCAGGTCCAATGAGAGATCATAGCGGAAATACAGAAAAAGATAGCCTGGGAGTAGGGGAGAGGAAAGAGAAAAGAAGAGGCCGAGTCAAAAGCAGACGATGTGCAAGCCACAGAGAAACCTGAATGGGTAATCTGGTGACAGGAAAAGGATGTGAATGAAGCTCAAGCAGTATCGAGATACAGAGATTGAATCAGTTGTAGAAGAGGAGTGGTGTGCCGACGGAGGGCGCGATGTGAATATGATCCGAGTGGAGTCCGATAATGACCCAGGAATGACTGTAGGGGAATAATGGGAGGACAGTGATCTGAGCCTGGCATACACTGATGAGAGATGGAAAGCCGGTACACCTGATAACACATGGTACACTGATAAGGTTAACCACATGACCAGAAGTGGTTGTTATTTCAAACCCCCAACCCTAGATCAAGCAGAATCCTCCGGGAGAGAGGCCGAGAAGTTGAAGGAGAAAGACATAGAAGAAGACCTAGTCTTGAAGCAACTTAAGAAGATCCTGGAAAATATATCGATTTGGGGGTTACTGGTGGATTCCCAAGAGCACAAGCCGGCGTTGTTAGAGGCATTGAACAAGACTAAGCTACCTATCAACACCACCACTGACCAACTGGTATCTTTGGTCATGTTTGGGGATGTTACTCCAGTGCCGTCTTTTACGGACAAAGAGCTACCACTTGAAGGGGCCATCCACAACAGACCCCTGTAAGTGACTTTGGAGAGCCGAAATAAGTAGATCCCGGTGCTGTTTGTGGACACCGGTTCAGTAATTGACGTATGTCCAGCAACCTTCAACCTTTAATCTTCAATGTGATGGACATGCTAGCAACCTTCAATCTACACTTGGGAAGGCCTTGGTTACACCAGATGAGGGTAGTTTCATCAATGGTCCACCAACTGGTGAAATATCCATTCAGGGGTGGGATTTCTACTGTTTACGGCAATTCTTCGATCCACCCTTTCCCAGGAACCACCAAACCCTTGTTAGAAATCTTGCACAGAGAAGAGGATGTGTTCCTCTCTGGGTTCTCCTTGGCAGATGCTCGGCTGGTACAGTCTATCATGGCAGAAGATGACGGGAACTATGTGAGCACCTAATCCATCTATATGATGAATAAGCAAGGACACATTCCCTGATCGGGACTCGGTAGAAGCGAGAGGCAAGGAAATACTGTTGCCAAAGAGATAAACCATGACCCCCATTCTTTCGGAATAGGATATGAGCCAATCACACCTGGAAGAGAAAGGGGGATGAATTGTGGGAGAGAGTCAAGGCAAAAAAGGCCAGGAGGCAATATGAATTGGACCACAAGTCGATCAAGGGGACTCTGAACGGATGTTTTGTCCGCCAAGGGAAATATTTCCCTTTCTATGGATTTCCAGAACCATGGATCAAACGAGAAACCAAGGTGAGATACTTGAGATTTGAGATCTTTTTCGATCACCAGTTGTCAAATAATGAAGAAAATGAGGAACGGATTGACCCGAGTGTCAGCACAGGGCAAGACAGAAATGTCAACTCAGATAGTAATGAAGAGGAGCTGTTAGGGATGGCACTAACAGATCTATTGATGAACTACAATGCCAAAGCTCAGTCCGTTAACTTGGGGGATAGTGTTACGATCTCTATGATTGGGGAACAACAAGCGGCATATTACTTCAGTCTCATTATGGATAGGGCTAGGGCTTCACGCCTAGTTTGGCAACTCGAAAAAGGTTCCATTGACAATTCTAAACTAGATGATGAGCTTGAATCTGATTCCACCGAGTCTGCTGAGTTGGAATTAGATTTGAGTCCTTCTGAGGAGTTTGAGTCTGGCACTTCTAGGGGTGGTAAATATAACGACTCGGATTTTAAATTCACATCAGATTGATGTATAGTGGTGCCTGTCACCTTAAAACTTGTATGGCTGTCGGACTCTTGATATTGATGGTTTGCCATGTGAACTTTAAATATTATAATTGAGGACCCTTGGATGATGTTTGGAACCTTGATTGAAGCCATAACAAGATATATAGATAAGATTAGATAAAAAGTCCCAATTTTGAGTTTAAGTTTTTGACCAACTGTCACTCTTTTTCCCATTTCTCCTTCCATACTTAGAATTTGAATGTGTGGTTGGAGCCATTGGAAAGCTTGTTTCCGGCGCTTCAATTTGGACACAAGAACGACCTAGAACGAAGTCCCGATGAGAGAGTTATACCCGTTTGAAGTTTTCACATCTGTGCTGGAACAGATCCGCACGTGCGGGGAATAGCGGCGCACATGCGGGACTGTGCGGGACAGCAGCTCAAAAACGTGATTTTTCGACCATTTCTTACATTTTCTTTTCCTCTCTTCTTCTCCCCTCCTCCATGTCCGAAACCCTAGATCCCCAAACCTTGATTTCCTCCACTTTTATCAACAAATCCACCATGAATCTTGCATCAAGGATGGAGAACAAGAGAAGATCAACTTTTTTTTCCAACCGATTGGAATTTCGAAATTTTGGAGGAATCTCATCAAAGCTTGCTTTTCTTGCTTGAATCTTGAGGTAGGAGTCCTAGTTCCCCTTGAATGCTTACATTGATAGTTAGATTTGTGGTATTTTGGGAGTATATAAATGCAAAATCTACATTTTGAGCATATAGTGTAAATCATGAAATTTTTAGGTTACGGTTTGAAATGTTGGGGTTCTATTATGGGGTTTAGATTATGGTTTATGGATTATGGACCTAGAGTGCATATTAAATGGGAAGATTTGAAACAAAGTAATGGGTTAAGAAATTTGGATTTTTACGTGCTTAACCCTCTGGTATGTTTAGAATTTGTGTTTGATGCCCTTAAGAGGCCTGTAAATTCATTCGAAGTAAAATGAAGCAGGGAATGAATTAAGAAAGAAAAAGGAATTAATGTATAAGTTGTGTAGGCGTGTAGGGCATAACCCGGGAAGAACAAGCGCTCCGTTATAGCACTGTGAGTAATAATACTGTAATCACACATTTGAATTCCATTAATAATTCTGTTTATTAACGCTCTGCTCTTCACAAGTAGCTATGTTGATATTATGTTGACTGGAAATCAGTGGGAACATTGAAAAGATTTGGTGTACATCGGTATGACTCTGAACCTACTCCGTGTTTTGGTTATGGCTAAAGATTAATGTTAATGCACCATCCTAAGAATTACCTGTGATTTCGTACAAAAATTGCATACAAACTATTAACAATGTGAAGTTGGTTAATATGAAGGAATTGTGTATCAACGACATTGTTATGTGACTCATGTTATGATATGAATGGTTCTGACCTGTTGATGTAATGGTACCCTTACCTTCGGATTATTGTTAATGTTAAGGTTCTGCTAATTACGAGACAAGTATGTCGACTTACAAAGAACCATGAAGAAATCTAAGCGCATCATTGTACCATATGTTTTGTTTGCTATTGATAATTAATGTTAGCATTCTGTTATATGCTAACTAGTGGTACTGAAATATCTTAAGCAAATGGGATGTTTATGCATTATGGAACTATGGTATCTTCGTATCTCTGGAAGTGTTCAATCTATGAAATGTGTTTACCTTTTGTTAACAATTATCAGTAACGTTCTGTTAAACTTATATTATCTATGTTAATTCATGTGAATAATGGGAAGAATGTATGTATTTTCTGTATGATTCTAAAGTTATTGTGTTATGCTGATTTCTGATATGGAAGAAAGTGTTGTACGGAACTAAGTGTTGCAGTGTGAGTCACCTTTAGAATCCGTACGAGCCACCTCTTGAGTCCATACCCTTGTGAATTTGTGAACTTATGAACTTATGAGGCCGAGGGCCAACTTGTGAACTTATGAACTTATCAGGCCGAGGGCCAACTTGTGAAAATACGAATCCATGAGGCCAAGGGCCAACGTGTGAAACTATGAATCCAAAAGACCAAGGGCCAAGTTGTGAATTCATGAATCTCAGTTATGAATCTATAAAGCCAAAGGCTAATTTGTGGATATGTGAACCCACCAGGCCAAGGGCCAATTTGTCAATTTGTGAACCAATAAGACCGTTCTGAAAATTTGCACAGAATCGGATTAACCACATGATTTCTACGTTCACATACGCATTGGTATGTATTATAATTTAAGTTGAACATGAAATTGTTGAAGTACTACTATTCACTGAGCCTAGCTCACTCTGTATTTTGTCTGCTTCTGTAGGTATTCAACCTGGAGTCAATCCTGACCCTGATGCTCGTCTCTGCTCTATCAACCTCAGTATGTCCAAGCACTTAAGTGAAGCTTGTGTGTGTTGTGTGGTTTTGCCCAGCTTTTGGGCTTTGTATATTGAGAGGTGTATAACCTCTTCCTCGCTAATGCTTTTGTTATACGCCCAATCATGGGGTCGGGTCTGTATATGTGTATGTCTATTACTGACGTTCAGGTGTATATTTACTGTATGTTCATCTACCTTACGTAATGTGTGTGATCCTGGCATAATAGTGATAGCTCAATGGAATAGATTTTTGGTTATCAGGTGCTTCCGTTCAGGCCCTATACGTCAAGTATATATGTTTTATGTATGTTTCTAAAGTGGTCATGCCCAAAACTTTTAGGGGCGGTTATGGGTCGTGACAAGTGGTATCAGATCACGAGTTGCTATCTCACACACGAATCCATTGAGCTTTAGGATGTCTAGAAAAGACTTAGGCATCATGCATTAAATCCTTAGTGCATATGAAAGAAAGTGATGGCAACATTAAATGCAATATGATAACGCTAACGATTCTAACCCAAGTCCATTGTATATTCTTTGTGCATATTGTGATTAATTGTTATGCAAAACGTGGTAAGACATGCAGATGGGCAACAGAATTGCGTAGTGAAAGCGTGGTAAGGGTTCGAGCTGATCGGTAAGACAATCTATATGTCAATGATTAAATAAGATGTATGTTATCGGTTGTTATTTGCGGATTGGAAGTTGCTTATTATCTGTTTCGATGAAGTGATTAAACCCTAGGTATGGAATATTCCTAAGACCAAAAAAAAAAATGATATAGTCTTCCTTGTTACAACAATGTTTAGATCTGTGATTTTGTACAATTACTGCATATGAGTATTTTGATAAGATGTGTTTGTGTGCTAACTGAAATTGTGTTGAGTACGATTGGCTGTAAGAAGAAGTTATACATATGATGACCCCTTTTAGAACTGTGTAATTTATTTATGGAAACCCGTGACCTGAAATCTGTAAGCTGAAAGTTGTACCTTATCATTTGTAATTTGTTTTGTTATGTGTAAATTGTAATCCGTAATTACGATTTCTTATAAAGAATGGTTGAACAACATGAAAGACCTACCCACCTTACGTGTCCGTGTACATGAGACTTGTAAAAGAGAGGCAATTAAGGACTATCGTATGAATTAAAATCCTGCTTCTGTTTATCAATGACTTGAGATTGAGAAATCATGTCTGTGAAATATTTGTGTGTAGATATGCAAAGGTTAGATATTGCAAATTATTAAATTAATCTCTGTTCTTTTTTTTAGGGATATAATGTAAACTGTTCTGCACGACACTGTGGCCTAAAGAGAAAACAGAACGAATAGACATGGAAATACTCTTTATTGATGGTGAGTTAATGATATGTACTGGACATTTACCTCCTCTAGTATGCTTATACGGAGTTGTATAATATGCGCGATGTAATATTGAACTAATTTAGCTAAGAATTCTAACTATGATATTAGGTGATCAAATGATTTTGTCACTAAATTGTTGACTTCTAGACGTATCTGCATGCGTGTGGTTACTGTATACTTTAGGAAATCTATGACCCTATGAATGGACCCAGTAGGACCTACGTATGTGAAATGACTGGATACTCTGTTTATGTTAATTGATTGAGCTAGACGACTGGTCTATAATTTTTGTATGACTGTTTGCTGACCCATTGTAATTGTGAGTAATGAATACGAAACCATGTGGTCGATCTCGTGTCTGATAGTAGAAAAGAAAGAATCATCTGAATAGTGGAATACTGAAATGATTAAAAGAGAGGCCAAATTAATTTGTGCTGTAACAAGAAGAAATGTTATTAAGAGAAGACGTTACACCTTACTGTTATGACAAGTTGATTAAACATGATTTAAATTTGATTTATGCTTTATCTTTGAATGGCTCCCTCTACTTCAAAGATGGGTGTCTTATAATAGTATGATTAAATGTCTATTATGGCACATCTGTATGGATTTGTAAAAGTATATGATAATAGTTTTGATATGGTCGTAACTATTTGACTTGGAGCATGGTCCTCTTGTGTTACTGAACTTAGAAGTAATGCTATGAGGAATTCAAGATGTGTACTGTGATCTCTCTTTCTGTTGTATTGACTGTGTTAAGAACTATTGCATATCATTCTGAATTAATATACTGGTATGACTCTGAAGTGCTTTTGGGAACAAGGGATACTACAAGCGAATTATAAAGCTAGGGGTTGCATACATAAACGATTTATTTGTGACTATTGGAATGAAATATGCCTCGTTAATTAGGCAAAACCTTGTTGGTAGGCTTTGATCTATGATTTCATTATGCATAACCGAATTTGGATCTAATCACGTGACTAATTTAATTATTTTGGAACTGTTTATGACTTTAATGGACAACCCCTCTCCGAGTAAATGGCACTCTGAAATTTACCCAAGGAACTACTCAACTGGGCAAGTTTGAACATGTACTTTCTAATGAGAATTACATATGAACTATTAAGGCTGGATCAATTTGGTTATGAACATAGTAAAGAACATATTGTGAAATAAATTACGTATGCTGTGAGAATTTATGAATTATGTGCTTAGGGGAATGCTATGTATTATGTTTCTGTATTTAAGAATTATATGTTTCTATAGTTGAGAATTGATGCTACAGGAAAATATGGTGATTACAAACCCTGCCTACTGGGGAGTTTATGTCTGGAATGTCCTGCCAAGGACTCTTGTAGTTTTATCTTATTCGATACAAGATCCTGTGAAATAAAATATGAGATGTTTTCTTTTATTTTACATACCTGGAATGGGCATGTTTGAGTTGTCTACTATTTGGTTTTCTTTAATTTCGATGATGAAATTTCCCCAAGGTGGGTAAGTTATAACACTTTGTATTTTGGGTTTAGGAATGAAGTGAGGTGTAACTGAAAGTTGTTATGGTTGGGTGGATATGTATGGTGCTCTCATGCTTTGTTATGAACTAGGGGTTGTTAAGAATTGGTGAGCATATGGTTGTTGCAATTCTTGTTGTAACGGATGCAAATTTCAGGCATGAAATTTCTTAAGGTGGGAAGGGTATAACGACTCGGATTTTAAATTCACATCGGATTGATGTATAGTGGTGCATATCACCTTAAAACTTGTATGGTTGTCGGACTCTTGATATTGATGGGTTCGCAAGTGAACTTTAAATATTATAATTGAGGACCCTTAATGATGTTTGGAACCTTGATTGAAGCCTTAACAAGATATATAGATAAGATTAGATAAAAAGTCCCAAGTTTGAGTTTGAGTTTTTGACCATCCGTCACTCTTTTGCCTTTTTCTACTTCCATACTTAGAATTTGAATGTGATGTTGGAACCATTGGAAAGCCTGTTTCTGGGGCTTCAATTTGGATAGAAGAACGACCTAGAACGGAGTCCCAATGAGAGAGTTATACCCGTTTGAAGTTTTCACATCTGTGCTGGAAGCAGGTCTGCACGTGCGGGGAATAGCGGCGCACGTGCGGGACAGCAGCTCAAAAACGTGATTTTTGGACCATTTATTACATTTTCTTTTCCTCTCTTCTTCTCCCCTCCTCCATGTCTGAAACCCTAGCTCCCCAAACCTTGATTTCCTCCACTTTTATCAAGAAATCCACCATGAATCTTGTATCAATGATGGAGAACAAGAGAAGATCAACTTTTTTTTTCAACCGATTGGAATTTCAAAATTTTGGAGGAATCTCATCAAAGCTTGCTTTTCTTGCTTGAACCTTCAGGTAGAAGTCCTAGTTCCCCTTCAATGCTTACATTGATAGTTAGATTTGTGGTATTTTGGGAGTGTATAAATGCAAAATCTACATTTTGAGCATATAGTGTAAATCATGAAATTTTGAGGTTAAGGTTTGAAATGTTGGGGTTCTATTATGGGGTGTAGATTATGGTTTATGGATTATGGACCTAGGGTGCATAATAAATGGGAAGATTTGAAACAAAGTAATGGGTTAAGAAATTTGGATTTTTCTTGAAATTTCTAGATTTTTTCTTGAAACCCTAGGTTGATTTTTGATGATAATCAATGATTTGGCCCAAATTGAAAGTTGAATCATGAAATTGGTAGGTTGAATTATATATGTACATGTTTAATTGGAATTTGGTTATGTTTGAAAATTATGTTTAAAATTTGCGAATGAACTTTGTTAAGTGCATTGTAAATCATGTTGTAATGAGAAAGGAAATTGAGGGAAATGATTTATTAATGATATAGATGGCATAAACTCGGTTATGGAATGTTGAAATGGGATTTAAGAATCCCTCTTGAATTATGTCAAATTTTATTTAATGATGTTGAGTTGAATCACGTTGCTTATGTTGAATTGTGGTAATTATGTGGGATGGTATTGACTATGTTGATTTTGATTTTTGTGACCTAAAATGTGGAGTTTTCAAAAATGGGTATAATCTCAAATCATTTTACTAAATACTTGTGGGCTTGCTTAGTTATTAAATCAAAAGAATGATTTAATGAGGTTTCTTTATGGGGATTGGAAATGTTTGGTTTTTGGTGAAAACCCTAGACATTCAGGGATTTTTGAAAAAATGTGGAAGATGTGCATACAATTCCTTTCCATCTTAAAATCGAAGTGATTAATTATAAACTCCATAATGTGTTTTGCAAGATTGGTAATCTTTTATATATATTGAGTTGAAGGAATAGGTTTGAAAACTTCATGTGTAGTCCTTGCTGCGGCTCGTGTTGCAAAATTTTATTTGCTCTGTTTTACGTGCTTAACCCTCTAGTAGTTTTAGAATTTGTGTTTGATGCCCTTAAGATGCCTGTAAATTCATTCGAAGTAAAATGAAGCAGGGAATGAATTAAGAAAGAAAAAGGAATTAATATATAAGTTGTGTACGCGTGTAGGGCATAACCCGGGAAGGACAAGCGCTCCGTTATAGCACTGTGAGTAATAGTACTGTAATCACACATTTGAATTCCGTTAATAATTCTTTTTATTAACGCTCTGCTCTTCACAAGTAGCTATGTTGATATTTTGTTGATTAGAAATCAGTGAGAACATTGAAAAGATTTGGTGTACATCGGTATGACTCTGAACCAACTCCGTGTTTTGGTTATGGCTAAAGATTAATGTTAATGTACCATCCTAAGAATTACCTGTGATTTCGTACAAAAATTGCATACAAACTATTAACACTGTGAAGTTGGTTAATAGGAAAGAATTGTGTATCAACGGCATTGTTTTGTGACTCATGTTATGATATGAATGGTTCTGACCTGTTGATGTAATGGTACCCTTACCTTCGGATTATTGTTAATGTTAAGGTTCTACTAATTACGAGACAAGTATGTCGACTTATAAAGAACCATGAAGAAATCTAAGCGCATCATTGTACCATATGTTTTGTTTGCTATTGATAATTAATGTTAGCATTCTATTATCTGCTAACTAGTGGTACTGAAATATGTTAAGCAAATGGAATGTCTATGCATTATGGAACTATGGTATCTACGTATCTCTGGAAGTGTTCAATCTGTGAAATGTGTTTACCTTTTGCTAACAATTATCAGTAACGTTCTGTTAAACTTATATTATCTATGTTAATTCAAGTGAATAATGGGAAGAATGTATGTATTTTACGTATGATTCTGACGTTAATCTGTTATGCTGATTTATGGTATGGAAGAAAGTGTTGTATGGAACTAAGTGCTGCAGTGCGAGTCACCTCTAGAATCCGTACGAGCCACCTCTTGAGTCCATACCCTTGTGAACTTGTGAACTTATGAACTTATGAGGACGAGGGCCAACTTGTGAAAATATGAATCCATGAGGCCGAGGGCCAATGTGTGAAACTATGAATCCAAAAGGGCAAGGGCCAAGTTGTGAATTTATGAATCTCAGTTATGAATCTATAAAGCCAAAGGCTAATTTGTGGATATGTGAACCCACCAGGCAAAGGGCCAATTTGTGAATTTGTGAACCAACAAGTCCGTTCTGAAAATTTGTACAGAATCAGATTAACCACATGATTTCTACGTTCACATACGCATTGATATGCATTATAATTTAAGTTGAACATGAAATTGTTGAAGTACTACTATTCACTGAGCCTAGCTCACTCTGTATTTTGTCTGCTTTTGTAGGTATTCAACTTGGAGTCAATCCTGACGCTGATGCTCGTCTCTGCTCTATCAACCTCAGTATGTCCAGGCACTTAAGTGAAGCTTGTGTGTGTTGTGTGGTTTTGCCCAGCTTTTGGGCTTTGTATATTGAGAGGTGTATAACCTCTTCCTCGCTAATGCTTTTGTTATACGCCCAATAATGGGGTCGAGTCTGTATATGTGTATATCTATTACTGATGTTCAGGTGTATATTTACTGTATGTTCATCTACCTTACGTAATGTGTGTGATCCTGGCATAATAGTGATAGCTCAATAGAATAGATTTTTTGTTATCAGGAGCTTCCTTTCAGGCCCCATACGTTAAGTATATCGGTTTTATGTCTGTTTCTGAAGTGGTCATGCCCAAAACTTTTTGGGGCAGTTATGGGTCGTGACAAGTGGTATCAGAGCACGAGTTGCTATCTCACACATGAATCCATTGAGCTTTATGATGTCTAGAAAAAACTTAGGCATCATGCATTAAATCCTTAGTGCATATGAAAGAAAGTGATGGCAACGTTGAATGCAATCTGTTAACGCTAACAATTATAATCCATGTCCATTGTATATTCTTTGTGCATATTGTGATTAATTGTTATGCAAAACGTGGTAAGACATGCAATTGGGCAACATAATTGCGTAGCGGAAGCGTGGTAATGGTTCGAGCTGATCGGTAAGACAATCTATATGTCAATGATTGAATAAGATGTATGTTATCGGTTGTTATTTGCGGATTGGAAGTTGCTTATTATCTGTTTCGATGAAGTGATTAAACCCTAGGTATGGAATATTCCTAAGACTAAAAAAAAAAAATGATATAGTCTTCCTTGTTACAACAATGTTTAGATCAGTGATTTTGTACAATTACTGCATATGAGTATTTTGATAAGATGTGTTTGTGTGCTAACTGAAATTGTGTTGAGTACGATTGGCTGTAAGAAGAAGTTATGCATATGATGACCCCTTTTAGAACTGTGTAATTTATTTATGGAAACCCGTGACCTGAAATCTGTAAGCTGAAAGTTGTACCTTATCATTTGTAATTTTTTTTGTTATGTGTAAATTGTAATCCGTAATTTGGATTTCTTATGAAGAATGGTTGAACAACATGAAAGACCTACCCACCTTACGTGTCTGCGTACATGAGACTTGTAAAAGAGAGGCAATTACGGACTATCGTAGGAATTAAAATCCTGCTTCTGTATATCAATGACTTGAGATTGAGAAATCATGTCTGTGAAATATTTGTGTGTAGATATGCAAAGGTTAGATATTGCAAGTTATTAAATTAATATATGTTCTGTTTTTTAGGGATATAATGTAAACTGTTCTACAAGACACTGTGGCCTAAAGAGAAAACGGAACGAATAGACATGGAAATACTCTTTATTGATGGTGAGTTAATGATATGTACTGGACATTTACCTCCTCTAGTATGCTTATACAGAGTTGTATAATATGCGCGACGTAATATTGAACTAATTTAGCTAAGAATTCTAACTCTGATATTAGGTGATCAAATGATTTTGTCACTAAATTGTTGACTTCTAGACGTATTTGCATGCGTGTGGTTACTGTATACTTTAGGAAATCTATGACCCTATGAATGGACCCAGTAGGACCTACGTATGTGAAATGACTGGATACTCTGTTTATGTTAATTGATTGAGCCAGACGACTGGTCTATAATTTTTGTATGACTGTTTGCTGACCCATTGTAATTGTGAGTAATGAATACGAAACCATGTGGTCGATCTCGTGTCTGATAGTAGAAAAGAAAGAATCATCTGAATAGTGGAATACTGAAATGATTAAAAGAGAGGCCAAATTAATTTGTGCTGTAACAAGAAGAAATGTTATTAAGAGAAGACGTTACACCTTACTGTTATGACAAGTTGATTAAACATGATTTAAATTTGATTTATGCTTTATCTTTGAATGGCTCCCTCTACTTCAAAGATGGGTGTCTTATAATAGTATGATTAAATGTCTATTATGGCACATGTGTGTGGATTTGTAAAAGTATATGATAATAGTTTTGATATGGTCGTAACTATTTGACTTGGAGCATGGTCCTCTTGTGTTACTGAACTTAGAAGTAATGCTATGAGGAATTCACGATGTGTACTGTGATCTCTCTTTCTGTTGTATTAACTGTGTTAAGAACTATTGCATATCATTCTGAATTAATATACTGGTATGACTCGGAAGTGCTTTTGGGAACAGGGGATATTACAAGCGAATTATAAAGCTAAGGGCTGCGTACATAAACGATTTATTTGTGACTATTGGAATGAAATATGCCTCGTTAATTAGGCAAAACCTTGTTGGTAGGCTTTGATCTATGATTTCATTATGCATAACCGAATTTGGATCTTATCACGTAACTAATTTAATTATTTTGGAACTGTTTATGACTTTAATGGACAACCCCTCTCCGAGTAAATGGCACTCTGAAATTTACCCAAGGAACTACTCAACTGGGCAAGTTTGAACATGTACTTTCTAATGAGAATTACATATGAACTATTAAGGCTGGATCAATTTGGTTATGAATATAGTAAAGAACATATTGTGAAACAAATTAACGTATGCTGTGAGAATTTATGAATTATGTGCTTAGGGGAATGCTATGTATTATGTTTCTGTATTTAAGAATTATATGTTTCTATAGCTGAGAATTGATGCTACAGGAAAATATGGTGATTACAAACCCTGCCTACTGGGGAGTTTATGTCTGGAATGTCCTGCCAAGGACTCTTGTAGTTTTATCTTATTCGATACAAGATCCTGTGAAATAAAATATGAGATGTTTTCTTTTATTTTACATACCTGGAATGGGCATGTTTGAGTTGTCTTCTATTTGGTTTTCTTCAATTTCGAGGATGAAATTTCCCCAATGTGGGTAAGTTATAACACTTTGTATTTTGGGTTTAGGAATGAAGTGAGGTGTAATTGAAAGTTGTTAAGGTTGGGTGGATATGTATGGTGCTCTCATGCTTTGTTATGAACTAGGGGTTGTTAAGAATTGGTGAGCATAAGGTTGTTTCTATTCTTGTTGGAACAGATGCAAATTTCGAGGATGAAATTTCTTAAGGTGGGAAGGGTATAACGACTCGGATTTTAAATTCACATCGGATTGATGTATAGTGGTGCCTATCACCTTAAAACTTGTATGGTTGTCGGACTCTTAATATTGATGGGTTCGCAAGTGAACTTTAAATATTATAATTAAGGACCCTTGGATGATGTTTGGAACCTTGGTTGAAGCCTTAACAAGACATATAGATAAGATTAGATATAAAGTCCCAAGTTTGAGTTTGAGTTTTTCACCAGCCGTCACTCTTTTGCCCTTTTCTCCTTCCATACTTAGAATTTGAATGTGAGGTTGGAACCATTGGAAATCTTGTTTTCGGGGCTTCAATTTGGACACAAGAACGACATAGAACGGATTCCCGATGAGAGAGTTATACCCATTTAAAATTTTCACAACTGTGCTGGAAGCAGATCCGCACGTGCGGGGAATAGCGCCGCACGTGCGGCACTGTGCGGGACAGCAGCTCAAAAACGTGATTTTTGGACCATTTCTTACATTTTCTTTTCCTCTCTTCTTCTCCCCTCCTCCATGTCTGAAATCCTAGCTCCCCAAACCTTTATTTCCTCCATTTTTATCAACAAATCCACCATGAATCTTGTATCAAGGATGGAGAACAAGAGAAGATCAACTTTTTTTTTAAACCGATTGGAATTTCAAAATTTTGGAGGAATCTCATCAAAGCTTGCTTTTCTTGCTTGAACCTTCAAGTAGGAGTCCTAGTTCCCCTTCAATGCTTACATTGATAGTTAGATTTGTGGTATTTTGGGAATATATAAATGCAAAATCTACATTTTGAGCATATAGTGTAAATCATGAAATTTTTAGGCTACGGTTTGAAATGTTGGGGTTCTATTATGGGGTTTAGATTATGGTTTATGGGTTATGGACCTAGGGTGCATAATAAATAGGAAGATTTGAAACAAAGTAATGGGTTAAGAAATTTGGATTTTTCTTGAAATTTCTTGATTTTTTCTTGAAACCCTAGGTTGATTTTTGATGATAATCAATGATTTGGCCCAAATTGAAAGTTGAATCATGAAATTGGTAGGTTGAATTATATATGTACATGTTTAATTGGAATTTGGTTATGTTTGAAAATTATATTTAAAATTTGCGAATGAACATTGTTAAGTGCATTGTAAATCATGTTGTAATGACAAAGGAAATTGGGGGAAATGATTTATTTATGATATAGATGGCATAAACTCGGTTATGGAATGTCGAAAGGGGATTTAAGAATCCCTCTTGAATTATGTCGAATTTTATTTAATGATGTTGAGTTGAATTATGTTGCTTATGTTGAATTGTGGTGATTATGTGGGAAGGTATTGACTATGTTGATTTTGATTTTTGTGACCTAAAATGTAGAGTTTTCAAAAATGGGTTTAATCCCAAATCATTTTACTAAATACTTGTGGGCTTGCTTAGTTATTAAATCAAGAGAATGATTTAATGAGGTTTCTTTATGGGGATTGGAAATGTTTGGTTTTTGGTGAAAACCCTAGACATTCAGGGATTTTTGAAAAAATGTGGAAGATGTCCATACAATTCCTTTCCATCTTAAAATCGAAGTGATTAATTATAAATTCCGTAATGTGTTTTGCAAGATTGGTAATCTTTTATATATATTGAGTTGAAGGAATAGGTTTGAAACTTCATGTGTAGTCCTTGGTGCGGCTCGTGTTGCAAACTGTTGTTTGCTCTATTATGCGTGCTTAACCCTCTGGTATTTTTAGAATTTGTGTTTGATGCCCTTAAGATGCCTATAAATTCATTCGAAGTAAAATGAAGCAGGGAATGAATTAAGAAAGAAAAAGGAATTAATGTGTAAGTTGTGTATGTGTGTAGGGCATAACCCGGGAAGGACAAGCGCTCCGTTATAGCACTGTGAGTAATAGCATTGTAATCACACATTTGAATTCCGTTAGTAATTCTGTTTATTAACGCTCTGCTCTTCATAAGTAGCTATGTTGATATTATGTTGATTGGAAATCAGTGGGAACATTGAAAAGATTTGGCGTACATCGGTATGACTATGAACCTACCCTGTGTTTTGGTTATGGCTAAAGATTATTGTTAATGTACCACCCTAAGAATTACCTGTGATTTCGTACAAAAATTGCATACAAACTATTAACACTGTGAAGTTGGTTAATAGGAAGGAATTGTGTATCAACGACATTGTTATGTGACTCATGTTATGATATGAATGGTTCTGACCTGGTGATGTAATGGTACCCTTACCTTCGAATTATTGTTAATGTTAAGGTTTTTCTAATTACGAGACAAGTATGCCAACTTACAAAGAACCGTGAAGAAATCTAAGCGCATCATTGTACCATATGTTTTGTTTGCTATTGATAATTAATGTTAGCATTTTGTTATCTGCTAACTAGTGGTACTGAAATATGTTAAGGAAATAGGATGTATATGCATTATGGAACTATGGTATCTACGTATCTCTGGAAGTGTTCAATCTGTGAAATGTGTTTACCTTTTGCTAGCAATTATCAGTAACGTTCTGTTAAACTTATATTATCTATGTTAATTCATGTGAATAATGGGAAGAATGTATGTATTTTCTGTATGATTCTGAAGTTAATCTGTTATGTTGATTTCTGGTATGGAATAAAGTGCTGTACGGAACTAAGTGCTGCAGTGCGAGTCACCTCTAGAATCCGTACGAGCCATCTCTTGAGTCCATACCCTTGTGAACTTGTGAACTTATGAACTTATGAGGCCGAGGGCCAACTTGTGAAAATATGAATCCATGAGGCCGAGGGCCAACGTGTGAAACTATGAATCCAAAAGGCCAAGGGCCAAGTTGTGAAGTTATGAATCTCAGTTATGAATCTATAAAGCCAAAGGCTAATTTATGGATATGTGAACCCACCAGGCCAAGGGCCAATTTTTTAATTTGTGAACCAACGTGGCCATTCTGAAAATTTGTACCGGATCAGATTAATCACATGATTTCTACGTTCACATACGCATTGATATGTATTATAATTTAAGTTGAACATGAAATTGTTGAAGTACTACTATTCACTGAGCCTAGCTCACTCTGTATTTTGTCTGCTTCTGTAGGTATTCAACCTGGAGTCAATCCTGACGCTGATACTCATCTCTGCTCTATCAACCTCAGTATGTCCAGGCACTTAAGTGAAGCTCGTGTGTGTTGTGTGGTTTTGCCCAGCTTTTTGGCTTTGTATATTGAGAGGTGTATAACCTCTTCCTCGCTAATGCTTTTTTTATAGGCCCAATCATGGGGTCAGGTCTGTATATGTGTATGTCTATTACTGATGTTCAGATGTATATTTACTGTATGTTCATCTACCTTACGTAATGTGTGTGATCCTGGCATAATAGTGATAGCTTAATGGAATAGATTTTTGGTTATCAAGTGCTTCCGTTCAGGCCCCATACGTTAAGTATATTGGTTTTATATCTGTTTCTGAAGTGGTCATGCCCAAAAATTTTAGGGGCGGTTATGGGTCGTGACAGTAAACGGGTGCCAAGGCCCTCTTTTGCATTTAAGTTCATTCCAATCAAGTGACAAGAAAAACACCTACTTCATACATATTACATAGGCATGTGTAGAGAAATTTCATCACTTAACTAATAGATAAAGAAAATGACATAGAAATTGTGTTGTAAATAATATAATATTCCTCAAAAAAAAAAAAAAGAATATAAAAGAAAGAGAACTATTACATAGAAATTTCTTCCTAGTCAAGTGAGACTAAGGGTTGTGTTTGGATTGTAATAAATGTGAGATGCTTATGTGCACACAAACAGGGTGCATATATGATATGCATTTTATAACATCATCTTCACAGAGCATGTCTCACAGAGCATCATCTTCATGAAACAATATTTCTTTCAAATAAAAGAATACCACGAGCATGTCTTAACCCAAAAAAGGAGCTAAAGATAGATTTCAACTTACACAGCTAATGTCGATCATTGAAGGTCACCGAGAAAGAGAGAGAGAGAGAGAGAGAGAGAGAGAGAGAGAGAGAGAGAAAGATGGTCGAATGTCGATCTTGCCAGAGAAGGTCACCAATCGTCGAATCAAAGGTCACTAATCGTCGAAAGTCGATCTGGCGAAGGTCACTACCGATCTTGCAAAGGTCAATCGTGCTGGAGAAGGTCACCGATCGTCGAAGGTTGATCAATCGACTCGCCACAGAGAGAGAGAGAGAAAGAGAGATATGGAAGAGAGGCTGCGCAGATTAGGGTTTGGTGTTTTGTTTTGGACAAAAATATCTAGGTAGGATATAGGAATGAAATCAACAATTAAGATTTTTTTTTTTTTTTGAAGAAAAAAAAAGAAGTGCAGGCAAGTTCTTGTGGGTGTGGGTTAAATCCGTAAACATGCCATATTCCAAACCGCATTCGCCTATATTATGTCTACAAAACCGTCCATCTGTATGCGGGTTGGGCGGGTTTTGCAGGTTGGATAAACCGTTGCCAACCCCTATCAAAAAGGCTAATTGAGTCAAGTCAAGCTCTAGATGGGGTAACTACAAGTCAATATAGTTAGGAAAACCTAAGTCCTCCCTCCGCCTCAAAATGATAGTCTTTTTTTGAAGAATCTAACATTCTTTAGAAGCATAACTATGGAGCTTTAAAAATATTAATTTTTCAAAATTACCCATTGATAGTATATATTTTTGAAAATATCAATTCTCATAATTGTATTTTTTGTGTTGTTAATGAATTTAAAAGAATGGAAAAATAGAATATTCATATTATTTTAGTCGTTGATTTTTGAAAAGGACCTAATATTTTGGGATAATGAAAAATGGAATAAGGGATTAATATTTTGGAACGAAGAGAGTATTAAAATTTACCTAATAACAAACAGAAGAAAGATGAAATTCATCAATGACAAATGTGATTTTTAATATAAAATAAAATAATAATAATAATAATAATAATAATAATAATAATAATAATAATAATGAATGACCAAAGATTAAATATTATCTACCCAAAAAACAAATTAAATATTAGAAAAATAAAATAAAACGAAAGGCATACCTTACAGCTAAACCCATTTCCCCAATACATATAGGATTAGATCAAAACCACACAAGAATATAAAAGAAAGTGACACCACAGCCTCCACTTCACTACAAATACCACTTCTCACTTCTCTTTTCCAAAAAAAAAAACAAATATTTCTCGATCATGAAACTTGTAAATTGGAAAAATCTCATACAACTTTAAATTGTTACAATATTGGTAATTTTGCTATTTTGTCTCTCTTGTATATATTGTTTATTCAATGAAGAGAATCTACAATTTCACTAGGTACACCACCACAAATATATATATATATATATATATATATATATTTATAAAAAGAGGAAGCAATAAATATAGAATATTATTCAATATTTCCAGAACAACACGTGTTTATAACCGTGTCAAGGAAAGGGATCCATGATCTACATGATTAAAGGGAGACGCTGCAGCTCTGGGCCAACTAGTACTTGATACCATTGCTGACAACGATGTTGGCAATGGGGTTACCAAAGACGATGTTGGCGGAACATTTGATGTAGAGGTGGCAGCGACCAGAGATGTAGGTGTCAACTTTGAATCTAACCCGTCCTTCAATCTTGATGGTGAGCATGACTGTTCCATCGGCCTGGTCCTGGCTGAGTGCAATGTCATTTTATGGGGCCACGAGGAGATTGACGCCTAACACCATGGGTGACAAAACGTTGACTTCCTTGTGCCCCTGGTATGTGGGTGGTATGGTGGTGTAGTAGGCGATCTGCTAGTTCTGGTAGATGGCGAAGATGTCGAGCTTGTCGTAGTAGATGTTGATCTTGTCGTTTGGGTTATGGAATACGATGGTGACTAAAATGGTGGAGGTAAGGAAGTTTGGTGCGGTGACGTAGAAGGCGTAGACGGTGGCGTCTTGGAGGATGAAGTCGGGTTTCTTGGGCTGGAGGATTGGCCAGATTAGGAGGACGATTACTAAGATGATGAAGCTCAAGATGAGGACTCCATCGCATATCCGCCAGAACTTCTTCCTCCGCTCGTCCATGAGGTGGCTGCACGCCTTCATCGACATATGTTCCCTCCTCTCTATTGTACAAATTGCATGAAAACATAAAACAAATAGATTCATATTGAAAAAACAAATTGAATTTCAAAACAAGAACATGGTTGAATTTACAGAAATTCATAATAAAATAAAACTAGCAAAAGGAAGCAAACCGAAACTTGCACTAGACAGTGTCCTTAAAACAGATTCGTCGCCTCACCGGTTGGGTGCTGGAGATTGTTCGACGTTTGTCTCCCAGGATATGACGATTGAACCAGCTACGCAATGCACCGATTGAATAGCTTCGGCAAACCAAACTTTGTTGCATTCTCTCATACGAAAAAAATAATAAAACTAGAAAACTTTTGAAGCCTAGAATAGAAACACTTTCTTATGTAGAAAGCTGAAGGAAAGGGCCTCCTTTTATACACATGGAAGGAGAAAGGAAGAGGCTTCCCTATAAAAAATGCAGGAATTAATTCTTCATTAACCAGAATTAATTCTGCAAAACTGATAGGCTTAATTCCATCATCAATAGAGGAGACTAGGGTTTGTGTACATATTCTTGTAGCCTACACATCTGACTTGGCCTAAAAAGATTAAGATGGGTGGGCAAAGCCCAACCCCACACTCAATCCATTCCAGCAAGCCTAAGTCCCAAGATCCACATGACACACGACCCACAGATCACGAATCACGGACCACGGACCCAGACCCGGCCCGATCTGGGCTGGCAGGCGACGCGCTCGCGTATAGCAATTTTTGTGTAACCAATTTGAACCGTAGTCTTGGTCCAAGTCCATCCTTGAAGCATCCATGACTCCCTTCCTTCAGAAAATTTGGATGCCCCAAAGGGCTTACACCCTTATGCAAAAAATGGGTTTTAAATACCCATCAATGCTCTCCTCAACAATCAATGTGAGATAGAGGTTTTACACCTTTTCCAACACCTCTTTCATGGGGCCAACTTTAATGAGTCAATTTCTCATTCAAATTTTAATAGTTTTTGGTCATTCCTTTTGTGGTGTAAAAATCTCACTACAAAAAATCTAAACCCACTTAACTCCACCTCAATTGAGGATTGACACCCACTTTAATATTGCATTAAAGTCACCAAAAAACTATTATTTTTCCAACAATCCCCCACATGAATAAAAATTGACCGAATAACAATAAATGGACACCGCTTAACAACAAAGACTTGGAGAGAGTGCTACGGAATAACCCCGGCATCGGAAAATGTAGCTTTTGGCTTTGAACCCCTCCTAGTGAAGTCTATCGGATTTACTGGTTGTCCAGTGAACACGAAGTCTTGAACTATTCTGCCGTTTATGTAAACCAAGACAACAGACCTCACACAGGAATTACTCCAACCATCGTTCTATTCTCACTGTCGTGTCCAGTTTGGCCCTAGAACACTAGCCTGGTTCAGTGAGTGGCTTAAAGAATTAGGCCTTGTTAATTCTTATAGAAGTGGCCCCACTTCACACTCACATAGGTGACTCTACTTGAGTATCCTGCTATACTCAGCTCAACAGTTCAATACACTAGAGTCATTAAAAGCTTAGCTCAACCTCTACCTTTCCAGGTATCATTGATAAAAGGAATGGTCAGAGGTTTAACCTCATCAGTGACATACCATCGTTACATGCAATTAGGTTGTCCTATTGAACCTAGATCTCGGGATCTCCAGTCAACTAGGTTCGGTTTCCATTCCGGTAACACCTTACACTAAAAGCCTTAACCCCATTCCTACTGACGACTTATCTACTAACACTCGATTTAACCTTTTGGTTAGTGGATCTGCAATGTTGTCGTAAGACTTACATAGTCCAAAGTGACAACTCCGTTTGAGAGTTGTTGTCAGATGGAATTATGTCTACAACGAATATGTGTAGACTTTCCATTATGCATATTACTATGTACCCGTCCAATAGCCTATTGGTGTCACAATGAATATAGATGGCTGGCACAGGTTTAGACCAACGTGGAATATCTTCAACGAACTGGCGAAGCCATTCAGCTTCTTCAGTTGCTTTATCCAAAGCAATAAACTCAGATTCCATCATTGATCTCGATATACACGTTTGCTTGGAAGATTTCCAAGACACGGCTGCCCCTCCGAGGGCAAACACATAACCACTAGTGGATTTGGAGTCTTTTATATCAAATATCCAATTAGCGTCACTATACCTTTCTAGTACTGTTGGGTATCTAGTATAATGTAGCCCATAACCCTGGATGTAGCGTAGATAACCTAACACCCGCAAAATGCCCCTCCAATGAGTAGCATCCGGATTCCTCGTGTAACTACTAAGCCTACTAACAAAGTAGGCTATATCCGACCTTGTACAGCTCATCAGATACATCAAACTCCCAATGACTCGAGAATATTCTAGTTGAGAAACATTCTCACCATTATTCTTGGTCAAATGTAGGCTCACACCTACCGGTGTCTGAGACACACTTGTATCTGATTTGCCAAATTTCTCAAATAATTTCTCGACATAGTGAGATTGAGAAAGTACAATACCATCAGATGCTCTGGTAATCTTAACACCCAGAATTACATGTGCAAGGCCCATATCTTTCATGTAAAACTTAGAGTTTAACAATCTCTTAGTAGTTCTAATCATTTCATTATTACTACCAACAATGAGTATGTCATCAACGTATAGACAAAAAATGACATAACCTCTGTTAGTCTCTTTGACATACACGCATTTGTCACACTCATTGATTTTGAACCCATTCGAAAACATAGCGTTGTCAAACTTCTCATGCCATTAGTTGGGAGCTTGTTTTAAACCATACAATGATTTGACAAGCTTATAGACTTTCTTATTTTGTCCTGGAGCTGAGAACCTCTCGGGTTGCTCCATGTAGATTTCTTCATCTAAATCTCCATTTAAGAAAGCTGTCTTTACATCCATCTGATGTATCTCCAGACCACGTAAAGCTACTATCGCAATCACCATGCGAATGGATGTAATCCTTGTCATAGGTGAATACGTATCAAAATAATCCGGGCCTTCGCGCTAGCTGTTTGATTTGATAACTAGTCTAGCTTTACACTTATCAATTGATCCATTAGCTTTCATCTTTCTTTTAAAAATCCACTTACTTCCCAAGGCCTTACTACCTGGGGGTAGATACTCATCTACATCTTCAGCTTGATCATCAGCTTCATCATCTAAATGATTATCTGTTTGATCAACTATGTGATCATTGTCACTTTCAACATCTTCCACTGAGCTCTGAATCCCTTATTGGAGACAATACAGAAATACATTTTCAAAGAAAGACACATTTCTTGATTCCATGATAGTATTCTTGTGTATATCTAGAATAACAAACCTATACACAAGAAATCGATATGCACTGCTATTATGTGCATATCCAATGAATACACAATCCACTTATTTCAGTCCTATTCAAACCCGCTTGGGTGTAGGCACCGCCACTTTTGCAAGACACCCCCGCATTCGTAAGAATTTATAAGAAGGCTTGATGCCTTTGTATAACTCATACGGGGTCTTATCCACCTTCTCCCGATGTACTTTATTCAGAAAGTAATTGGCAGAGAGAATTGCTTCCCCCCACATGTTTTGTGGCAATCCAGAATTTATCAACATTGCATTCATTATCTCCTTTAGCGTCCTATTCTTCCGCTTAGCAACCTATTTGATTGAGGAGAATAGGGCACCATGGTTTGGTGGATAATCCCAGATTGAGCACAAATCTCAATAAACAGGTGATTCATACTCACCACCATGATCACTTCTTAAAGCCTTAATCTTGCAGCCTAATTGATTCTCAACTTCATTCTTATAAAGAACAAGCTTGTCAATAGCCTCATCTTTGCTTTTGAGCAAATACACATAATAATACTTAGTGCAATCATTAACAAAAGTGATGAAGTATTTATTGCCACCACATGATTGTATAACCTTTAAGTCACACACATCACTATGCACTAAGTCCAACGGCTCTGAACTTCTTTCAATAGAATAAAACGAAGATCTTGTCAACATCACTTCAACACAAGTTCCACACTTGTGTTTTGGATTAATCTTAAAAGATGGTATGTGATCTAACTTGATTAATCTACAGAAAGATTCAAAGTTTACATGTCCTAGTCTACCATGCCACAAATTGGAAGACTCAAGCATGTAAGCAAAAGAAGATGCAGCTTTATTCATCTTTGGGATAACAGTTATTACATTGAGTTTGAACATACTCTCCCAACATATAACCCTTACCCACATACACTCTACTCTTGGTCAAAACGACCTTGTCAAACTCAAAGACCATACGAAAATCATGTTTACTGAGAAGAGATCCCGAGACAAGATTCTTACGAATGTCCGAAGCATACAGGACTTCATTCAAGGTCAGCTCCTTCCCTAAGGTCAACTTCAAGGCCACCTTTCCTTTCCCCTCAACAATTGAGGTAGCAGAATTCCCCATAAACAATTTCTCACCGGCTCGAGAGTTGTAAACAGTTTTTTCTCGAAGCAGATGTGGCGTGTAGCCCCAGTATCAATCCATTCTCTTGGGTTTATACCCACCAGATTCACTTTAGAGACAACTGCAGACAAGTGCATGTCATTCTCATCGTGGGAGTGCTCTTGCATATCTGCCATGTGAGCACGAAGTTTGGTCTTGTATGGCTTCTTTTGCTTGCGGCAGTCACTAGCCCGATGCCCTTCGCTACCACAATTGTAGCATTCCCTAAGAACCGACAAACAGGTTCCTGCGACTTGTATGCCGGCTTCTTTACAACACTACCCCTTGGCCCCAGTTTTGAGCCCTTGTTCATAGGGGACTTCTTCCTCACCTTAGAAGATTTGCCATGCTCAATGACATTGGCCTTCACAGAGGAGGTACACCCTTTTTTCTTTCTATTATCCTCCTCAATCCGGAGTTAGACAACTAGCTCTTCAACTGACATTTCCTTGCACTTATACTTCAAGTAGTTCTTGAAGTCCTTCTAACCATTGGGAAGTTTCTCAATGATCACAGTAATTTGGAATGACTCATTCAAAGGCATCCCCTCAACATGAATTTCATGCAAAATCACTTGGAACACCTAAACTTGGCTTATCACAATTTTTTAATCTACCATTTTAAATTCCAAGAACCGTCCAAAGACAAATTTCTTTGTCCCAGCATCCTCAGTCCTTTATTCCTTGCCCAGAGATTCCCATAACTCCTTTGCTGAGCTCTTGGCACAAAACGCATTGTAGAGTGAGTCTTCCAAGCTGTTGAACACATAGGTTCAACAAAGATAGTTTGTCTGCTTTCATGTATCAAGTGCCATGACTTTCTTCTTGTCTAGCTCATTCTCTACCATGGCTTGAGGATCCTCGCTCAAAACCTTTGCAAGATTCAGCGTGGTCAAGTAGAACAACATCTTTTGCTGCCATCTCTTGAAGTTCACCCCCAACAAATTCCTTTAGGCGCTCATGGTGACTAAGCGGTCCTCCCGGAACAACCGAAGTAACACCAGAGTTGACCACAGAAGTCACAGTTAGGGTTGGCAAGTAAGTTGCCTCGGGTTTCAGATCCCCACCAACATTAGCAGTAGCAGCATCACTGGTGACAATTGCCATTTTTGAAAAATATAATAGAATATCACTTTTTGTATTTCTAGAAATTAAACTTAACCCTTAGAAAATCTCACAGTTGGAAATTTAATTCAAAACTGGTCTCACCACTTAACCTAAAATTGAATATGGTCAAGAATGTTCTTAGGAAGACTGGAGGGGTCACATCAATCCCACTTAAAACTCACTTAACCTTTTGACAAAACTTTCAAGAACATGTTGACTCCTAGTCCGTGATAAACAATTTTAAGAATTAAATTTTTCAAGAAATAAACTAGGTTAAAACAAACTAGTTCCAAACTTACAAGCAAAAATAAAATTGCTAACAATTACAAGTAATATAAAAATTGCCACGACAATACAAGCATATAAAATGCTTTAATATGCCAAGCAAACAACATTACTTTAAAATTTTGGCAAGTAACCACTACTAAACCTCAAGCAAAAAATGCTTAAATCATATAGTCCATAATTTCATTTGTGCAACCCAAATCTATTCATTTGGTTTTGGTTTTTTTTTTTTTTTTTTTCTCATTCCCTTTTACATAGGTATTTCTGTAACAAAAACATTAGCAGAAAACCACAACAAAATACAAACAAATAATTTAAGAAAAAAGAAAATATAATAAATTAATTGAAACCATCTAGCCAATTATTGAATAATAAAACCAAAGAATTAAAATACTAGATAAGTTACCAAAACAAAATACAATTTGTAACTTCACAATTAATTTAAAACTTTAAAATAATATTTGTAACTCCCAAATTAAATTACAACTTTAAAATAAAATTTGTAACTCCAAATAAATAAATAAATAAAATTAATAGTCATGAGTTATGAATGAAATTAATTCACAATAAACATTTAAACTCATAACTCCAAATAAATAAATTTAATTCAAAATTTAATTCACCCAAATAAATAACAAATCTTATAACTTTAAATACATTAGACTAAAAATTTAATAGGCAAGACTTATATGAATTTTTTTTTTCCCCAATGCAATGAACCTGTAATAAACTTGTAAATTATTTTATCAATTAACATGCAAGTTTATAGTAATTAATGTGAATTAATCTAGTATGCAAACATATTGCACATGATGATGATTATACAATAACGTAATTAGCATGTCAAATAAAATTTAAACAATTATGAACATGTGTAAGAGGAGCTAATTTAAGCCCACTAAATTATTTAGGCCCAATAGCCCAAGATTAGTGGGCCTGAATTTATCACAAGTCCAAGATTGGTAGGCTTGGATTTATCGCCGTCAAAACGGGCTGAATGGCTCTAAGCCTCGAAAGGGTTCGGATCCACGAACCTAGAGACTTACTCGGGCCCAGACTCGAAAGGGTATTAAGCAAGCCTAGAGATCCGAGGCACTCGGACTCGAAAGGGTTCGGATCCACGAACCTAGAGGTCCTAAACACTTGGCTTCGAACGGATTCAGACGCAATCTAGAAGTCGCTCCGTTAATGAGTCCCAGAACACTTGTGGGCTCGGAGCTTTCCGGGATCTACGCACCAGAACCATGGGCGTAATGGAGTTCGAACAAAGGACCCGATCCCGAGGACGGTGAGTGGAGATAAATTCACTCTTCGGTTAAACTAGCCTATACCCGGGTCGAGGTGGCACGACCACGGGGGGTCCATGAGACTCGGCAATATTTTGCGGCAGGACGTCCTCTGGGACTACCCCTGACCCTTTGGGATGATTGGGGATCATTGGTTAGGTGTGGCTAAGAAGAAGGGTTCGCCGAGGGATTGATCTCCTCTTCGGGGTTTTCTCATCCTCGGAGAAGTCACCTCCTCGGAGAGGTCACCTCCTCGGAGAAGTCACTTCCTCGGAGAGGTCACCTCCTCGGAGAAGTCACCTCCTCGGAGAGGTCACCCCCTCGGACAAGGTGGTTAGAGAAAATATCCCCCATGTGCCTTGCACATGGGCTCCATCCTACATCATGAGGTGCCTATAAATAGCACCCACCCATAGCTTTACAAGGGATGGATTTTGGAGATTTTTAACTCTTGGGAAAGAACTAATTTCCCTTCTCCATTATCAACCTTGAGAGTGAAAGTGGGAGATCAATGGGAGAGCCTTGCCATTATTCTATTCTCTAGCCATTTTGCCTTCTTCTTCACCCAATCTCTTATCTCCATCATCTCCTTTGTTGTTGTGTTCCTAAGTTGAGATTATTGAAGAATCTAAGCCTCTTATCATATTCCAGAGAATTCGAATTTCTCAACTCCTTTCTTGAACCCTCTCCTACATTTTGGCGACTCTGCTGGGGAGGCGGATTGGTTAATGGTCTCAACGAGATCTGGAATCCACACAACTCCAACAAGAATGGCGGGAGAAGATGAAGTTCACCAACAAGGATCCTCTAATGGTGGTGATGACAGAACCATGACTCCAGATCAACCACTTTTGCTTGAAGCCATTCAAGGACTTCAGAATACTCAGCAAGAGATTCTTACCACTCTTCAGAATCTCACTCACACCATGTTGGTGATGAGTTCTAACTTTGCACCGGCGCCAAACGGGAATCAAACTGGTGGTGGAGTTATTCCCGCCGGAGCACAAAATCAAATCCAAGGAGAAGTAGGCCCCAATCAGCCTATGGCTCATGGCAACACGGCCACAGTAACACATGCTCAAACCATAGTAGGCGGCGGCAGTTTGCCCATACCCGGGCTCCATGGCGTGCCAAGCCAAGATCCAATGGTGACTAGGGGAGTCTCTAGTGTAATGAATGGTGCTCCGGCGACTGTTGGTGTCCAGGAAAACATAAGGAGCATGAGGGCGCAAAAGGGAGCTCTGCCCGTACCTAATCTTGTCACGCCACCAGTAAATGTTACCCAAGCACCAAGCGGGCCTCCTTTGGTGCCAACAACAAATCTGCAAGCACAACCCGGTATAGCAGCGCCGTACGGTGGACTTTACGGGCCTCAATTCAATATCCCATCACCAACTGGCATGTCTATAGGCGCTGATGGCCAGTATCGTCAAATGTCCTCACCAATGATGAATTCGCAGCACCAGAATGGCCAAGACGCCCCTAGCTCAGTCTTCGGGTACATAAGCCAAGTCCCGGGAATACCACCATCAAACTCTCTCCCTCAACAGTTTCTCACTCTCGCCGATGTGCAGGCCATGTTCGATCTTGAACGGGGCAAGAGGACCTTACCCTCTTTGCCTGATCCAGACGTCAAGCCGCCTTACCCCATTGAGATGCTGAGCTACCCATACCCTGAGGGGTATACAGTGCCGAAGTTCATCAAGTTCGACGGCAAACAAGGAAATGCCCGAGAACATGTTGTGCGATTCATCGAGACTCTAGGTATTCATGGTTCAAACCACGTCCTCCGACTGAGAGAATTCTCTAAGTCCCTCACCGACCGAGCATATAGTTGGTATGTTAATTTGGCCCCAAACTCTGTCCGAAGTTGGGAGGAAATGGTTAACAAATTCCACTCCAAGTTCTTTCAAGTGGCGGAGAAGGTGACCACACTTACATTGTGTAAAGAGAAGCAACAAGAAAGTGAAGACATCCTTGACTACGTCAAAAGGTTTCAGGACAAGGCCGTGGATTGTCATGAAGCAGTTGAGGAGAGTTATCTGGTTCAAATTTGTCTAGAAGGGGCATTGAGCAGGTACAAAATGTTTCTAGTTAACCACAAGCTACCCACCTTCTCGGCATTAATAGAAGCAGCTCGGAACATTAGCATCCCTCAGGCTCAGGAGTCCGGATTTAAAGCCAGTTACAAGACTAGTTTCAAGTCATCTCGTGGACCTACCGTTGCTGCTGCCTCTGCCCCGGATACTCGAAATTCACAAGGAGGAGGTCATAGGGGTCAGAAAAGAAAGCAATATAATGGTGAAAAGGGGAATGTTTCTTATCCATGTGGAATCGAGGAAGTGAAAGCTCTAGTTAAGGAATGGGTGGCTGACGGAGAGCTAAAATTGCCTTATGTTGAAGAAATGCCATCAAAAAAGGACCGTGAGAGCCCTGAATTTTGTGTCTACCATCGTACATTGAAACATCCGACAGAGAAGTGTTGGACTCTCAGGAAAATCTTCAGAGATAAAGTCGAGGCAGACGAATTGAGGTTCAAAAAGCGAGGGACTCAAGACATCCGAGAACAACCATATCCTCAACACCGAGACAAGGGCAAGAATGTTGCTATGATAGCTTATGAAGGCCCAATGATCGAGGCTATCGCTAATCTCGATGACGATGACTGTTATCTGGACGACATCCTCGAGCCAGAGGGTGAGCAAGTTTACTATGGAAGTGCTCTCGATCCAGAGGGCAGAACATTTATGACTCATGGCGAAGATCCCTTTGATCCAGAAGGAGGAGAAGAATACTATGGAAGAGGAGGACACCATGTTTATGTGGCATCTTATTTTGAGGAGACCGAGGAGATGGTTAACTACGAGCCTCCAAGAGTGGAAACAGATCCGGATCACTATGCCAAAACCCTGCAAGACTGTGTAAAGTTCAAGCAGTTCTTTGACCAGCTTGGACTTTCCAGGGAGGCAAGAACGGAAATCACCAAGTCTATCATTAATATAGCCGAGGCACACCATGAGGAATGCATGTCGACTGAGGGATCTATCCCAAGGAAGGCAAAAGAGCAATCTAGTGCCATTACTTTCTCCGAGGCTGATCGAAAGTATCCTTTTTCTCACAATCGCCCGCTTTATGTGACTGTTTTTATTAACGAGGTTGAGTTCAAAAGGGCCTTTCTAGATAGTGGAGCCTCTATCAACATTATGACTCGCGCTACTCTAGAAAAAGCCGGAATCTCTGAAGAACGCATTGTGAAGCAGCCGATAGTCATCACTGGCTTCGGTGGAGAAAGGAGAGTTACTATCGGATGCGTAACAGTTGATTTAGCCGTTGGAGAGATTCGCTCGGCCACCAAGTTCCATATTATCGATTCCGAGGCAAATTATCACATCATTCTAGGGAGGACCTGGATGCATAGATATGGGGCTGTACCATCAAGTTATCATCAGTGTGTTAAGGCTAAATGGGGAAAGAAGACGGTGACAATTCAGGCTACAGAAAGGCCGTTCGAGATCCATGAAGCTCATTACTCTGATGCCATCTACTTCACCGAACTGGCTGTCGAAGAAGTTCCCACCACCTCTAAGCCTCGAGGGGTCAAAATTCCTCGTTGGGAGGATATCAAAGATGACAAGGAGCCGATGGCAGAGTCAAGTAAGCGGGCGATGTCTAGACCAGAAAGTCCGCCTATTCCTCGGAAGGTGATGAAAGTTCGAGAAGGAGGCAAGATGGTGTACTATTTATGAAGGTGCGGGGAGTCGGTTTCTTCAGTCACCGACTCCGAGTCAAAAGAAGAGCCTCCTGACAATGATATAGTAATAAAACCTGAAGTGGCTCCAGAATGCATGCAAGATGGGCCGAAGCCTCAGCCTGAACAACTTATTGAAGTAGATTTGAGTGATGGACAAGATGCACCGAGGCCGGTATTCGTAAGTTCGAGCCTTAGCCCAGAAAAGCGGGAACAGTTGTTAAAATTGATAAGCCGATACTCAGATGTGTTTGCTTGGTCATATAAGGAAATGCCCGGACTAGATCCTGACCTAGTCTCCCACTATCTTGATGTGTTCCCAAACTCCAAGCCAATTAAGCAAGCTGCTCGAAAGTATCATCCAGATCTCGAAGAAAAGATTAAGGAGGAGATTGAAAAACTTCAACAGGCTGGTTTCATCCGGCCAATACAGTACCCCACGTGGTTAGCAAACATCGTACCAGTAAAGAAGAAGAATGGCCAAATCAGAGTATGTGTAGACTTTCGAGATTTGAACAAATCTTGCCCGAAGGATGAATTCCCTCTTCCTCACATCGACACCCTCGTGGATACTACCTCGGGACACCAGATGTTCTCATTCATGGATGGATTCAGTGGATACAATCAGATTAAGATGGCTGAAGAGGACGCAGAAAAGACTGCTTTTAGAACACCTCTCGGAAACTTCTTCTATACAGTCATGCCTTTCGGACTCAAGAATGCCGGTGCAACTTACCAAAGGGCTATGACTGCAATCTTTCATGACATGATCCATCATGAGGTGGAAGATTATGTTGATGATCTAGTGGTGAAATCCAAGAAAGAAGAAGACCATCTCCGAGACCTTGAGAAGGTATTCAAGAGGTGCCAGAAATTCAAAATGAGGATGAATCCTCTCAAATGTGCTTTCGGGGTGACGGCCGGGAAGTTCCTCGGGTTTCTTGTACATAGGCATGGTATCGAGGCAGATGAAGACAAGGTCAAATCTATCAGAGCAATGCCTCCCCCACATTCTCAGAAGGAGTTAAAGAAGTTCCTCGGGAAGGTGTCTTATATTCGGAGGTTTATCCCAGCACTGGCAGAGATCTCTGCGCCTTTCGGTTCATTGTTAAAAGGAGATGCCAAGTTCGAGTGGAACCAGGAGCACCAAAAGGCCTTCGAGAGAATCAAGGCAGCCTTGACCTCGCCTCAGACCATGATAGCCCCGCAGCCCGGGGTGCCTCTAATGTTGTACTTAACTTCAACCCCCAAGTCCATAGGGGCATTATTGGTCCAAGAGGTAGATGGAGCAGAACGCCCGGTGTATTACATCAGCCGGAAGATTCGAGGAGCAGAAGTCCGATATACTCCGGTAGAGAGACATTGTTTAGCTTTGGTATTCACTGCCCAAAAGCTCAGACATTACTTCTTAGCACACCAGATTCAGATTGTTACTAAAAGTGATCCAATCCGATACCTCCTCAGTAAGCCTGCTCTAACCGGGAAGGTGGCAAGATAGTTGTTAGCACTAGGTGAATTCGAGATCACATGTGTAGCCCCCAAGGCGATCAAAAGCCAAGCCTTAGCTGATCTCCTTGCTCAATTTCCAAGTGGTGACTATGAACCAGTGAATGAAGAATTAAGAGGAGAGGTGCATGCAGCTATGGCTTCCGAGGAAAGCTTCTGGACATTGGGCTTTGACGGAGCAGCAGCCGGAGGGAAGGGAGGAACCGGGATAGTCCTTACAAGCAAAAGTGGGGAAAAGTTATATTTGTCTTATAAACTGGATTTCCATTGTTCGAATAACGAAGCCGAGTATGAGGCTCTTATTTTAGGCTTAATAGCAGCTGAGAAGCATAGTATCAAGAAGATTCGGATCCGGGGGGACTCAAAGCTGATAGTGAAGCAAGTTTCAGGACAGTTCGTCTTAAAGGAGCCTGCCTTGGCCACATATCGAACAACAGTTCAAAGGCTTCTTGACAAATTTCAGAAGGTCGAAATAGAGCATGTGCCTCGCTCCGACAACAAGTTTTCAGATGCCCTCGCAACATTAGGGGCAAGAGTTGACATTCCAGAGGAAGAGGCAACAATTGTTATCAAAAAGAGAACAGAACCTTCAATAATACCCGAAGACAAAGGCCTTCCGGAAGACTGGAGAGGAGAAGTCCTCGAACAACTCAGAAGCAAAGTTGGAAAAATGACTATGGCCAAGCTTGCCCAATTCACAATTATTCAAGGTGAACTTTACTTCCGAGGAGGTACCGGATTCCTAGCCCGGTGTGTTGGCCAACAAGAAGCAAGCTTCCGACTACAACAGATCCATGAAAAGTCTTGCGGGGATGGGGATATCAGTCTGTATAGAAGAATCCAAAGACAAGGTTATTATTGGCCCGAGATGGAGAAGGACTCGAATCAATTACAGAAGGAATGCCCCAAGTGTCAGTCATACATCCGGGAGGATGAGAGTTGCTTTGAAATTGATACCCCTGACTGGAGGCAAGTCTACATTGACTATCTCAAAGAGGGAACACTACCTGAGAGCCCGAGGGACATTGCACACCTCAAGAGGAGAGCGAGGCGGTACTTTCTTGATCAGGACAAGCTGTATAGAAGAAGTATTGAGGGCACTCCCCTGAGGTGTCTCTCCAGGGAGGAGTCAGATCTAGTCCTCGGAAGAGCCCACGAGATTGAACATCAAGGAGGGGCTCGGCTGTTCGAGCAACTTATACACCTTGGGTATTACTGGCCGACCATGGAGTCAGATGCATCCCATCACGTGAAGAGGTGCCAGACTTGTCAGAAACACGGAAATTTGATCCATGCTCCAGCTGTAGACCTGCATAGTATCCGAACGCCATGGCCGTTCCATACCTGGGCTTTTGATCTGATAGGGCCCATCTCCACATCTTCTAAGGGTTACAAGTGGATTCTCGCAGCCACAGAATTGAGTACAAAATGGGTCGAAGCAATTCCTCTGAAGAACGCTACGGGGCCTGCAGTCGCGAACTTCATCAAGGAGAATATCATTTGCCGATTTGGAGTACCAAACACCATCCTCTCGGATAACGGCACTCCCTTCATAAACAAAGATGTGAAGAGCCTCCTAGAGACTTACCAAGTGAAGCATCACAAATCCACACCCTACTATCCAAAAGGGAACGGGCAGGCGGAAGCCACAAACAAGACACTGATAAGGATTCTGAGCAAGATGATGGATGAGTTTGGGGGGACTTGGTCCGAACAGTTGATAGTAGCCCTATGGGCGTATCGCACTTCGAAGAGAAAGCCAACTCAAGCAACTCCTTACTCCCTTGTGTATGGGTCCGAGGCAGTGTTACCTATAGAGTTGGAAACGCCATCTGCTCGAATGGCTCTCGCCTCGGGAATGGTATTGGAGCCTCGAACCACCAGATTGGAAGCATTAGAGGAAAAGCATGACAGAGCTGCAAAAGTCATGGAAAGGTATCATGAGTCCATCGCCCGAGCCTATAACCAGACTGTGGTACCAAGGAAGTTTGAAGAAGGTGATCTAGTATGGAAGATTGTAGACCCAATCATGCGAGGACAGCCTTTACCCAAGTTTTCTCCAAAATGGGAAGGGCCCTACAAGGTGGTTCAGGCAAGCTCAAGCGGGTACTACAAACTTGTAAGGGTTGAAGACGGCTTCCGAACTGGCCCGCTCAATGCAAAGTTTATCAAGCATTACTACCCATAGTTGGACTCATCTATGTTGAAATTCATTTTCACTTTCTTACTTTGTCTAAAGGTTGTATTTCCCTTGCGTTATGAAGAAGCTGGTTTTCTCTATGGTGTATGTTTTATCCCATCACTTACAGTGAATCTATTATGCTTTTGTCAAGAAAGTTGAAGAACTAATGAGAATATTTCAGCTTTTATAAACATGTGCATATGATTGTTCTATCATTCGAAATAAATATTTTATCAAGTACAATGAGAAAACAATGCGAAAATATCCAAACAACAAAAATTTTGTCATTTCATTGCATTGTCCTAGATAAAACATTTTTATCGAAAGGGGCAAGAAAGTAATGATAAAAAAAAAAAAAAACTCAATCTTTCCTAAAGACACCTTCGAAGAAGCTGCCCGTCACATCTACATCTGGAGGACAAACAGTAGAGTGTGCCTCTAAAGTCTCCAAGGCCCGAGCATAACCCGACTCAAGTTCACGAAGAGTTACCTTTGTCTCATCTATAGAGGTGCGATAAGAGGCAAGCACAGACATAAGTTCCAGCCGATGACTGGCGTTCGAAGCTATATCCAGGCGCTTCCGAAGCCATGATAAGTCCACTTGGTGACGCTCCATGTCAGAGATCCCCTGATACGCCGTCTCGACTACTTTTCCATTAAGGTCACACAACCGTTGCGTGTCCAAGCTATATAAGATAGTGGCAAAAGACTCGAGAAGAGCAGTCTGAATGAGTGGACACTGGCAAGCAAATGAAGCAAAGGTCTCCGGGTAACTTGAATGCACAAGCTGTAGAACTGAAGCAAACTCAGGAGCTACCCAATAATGGAGAAATGATACTTTGCCAGAAGCTGAAGAAGGAATTGGGGCCGGAAAGCTGCTAGTCTCAGGAATCTCCCCAATGTCTATCGGGTTAGATGAACCACCCGGAGGGGTAACTCCCGGCAGAGGTCCCGAGCCTGAGAATGCCGAACGATAAGGGGAAAGACCAAAAGCATCACTATCAATGTGGAAATCACTGAGATTCAAATCCAAAATATTTGAAGGCACTGGCGATGAAGAACCTCTAGCAGTCGTCTCAAAGGCAGGTGTTCCCCCTTGAGAAGGAGAACCGTGAGGAGTTACAAAGAGAGTCGGAGTAGAGTCCGGGGCAGGTGAAGACGGGACCCCGGTAGCAGCTAACACTGGAGCAGAGTCCGAGGCAGGTGAAGGCAGGACCCCGGTAGCAGCTAACACTGGAGCAGAGTCCGAGGCAGGTGAAGGCAGGACCCCGGTAGCAGCTAACACTGGAGCAGAGTCCGAGGCAGGTGAAGGCAGGACCCCGGTAGCAACTAACACTGGAGCAGAGTCTGAGGTAGGTGAAGGCAAGACCCCGTTAGCAGCTAACACTGAAGAAAAGATAAGAAGGCCTTATTAGAGGTAGGGAACAGGAAAGTCATTTAAGTAAAGATTTCTCACAGATATAAGTAAATGACAAACTTCAGAAAGAAAGATTACCAGAGGGAGAATCAATATGCAAAGCAGGGGCAACTGAAGGACTCCTAGCATCAACAAAGTCACTTGGTCGTGTAGAGACCACCTGATCGATCTCAATGTCTGATGAAGCCTGAACAGTAGTAGTCATCCCTGAAGAAGGAAGGAGGGCCGGAGGATGAGAATCACCATAAGTGCCAGAGCGAGTCTCAGAGATCTCTAGCACATCCACCTCCACACCATTCCCAGAGGCGCACCTCATCTCTACATCGCCTCTAGAAGCATGGCCCGCGACATCAATTTCTGTGGCATCAGTCCCTCCAGCAATCTCAACATCAGAACGGTGAGCCCCAACAAACTCGTCACCAAGGTAGTGCTCCTCCTCAGCTACGGTAGGGCGATGACGACGCGTGCGTGGAATAAGGTCACAAAAATGATCGGAGGACTCAGCCTCATCATCATCGTCATCTATAACTGCTATACGAGGGGTGCACATCTTCACAAGTCTTGCAGACAAAGGGAGGGTGTCGTCCAAGTCTGAGTCCGGCCTGGGGGAGGCAGCATGGCCAGGAGCCACGGTACCGAGAACGTCAACAACCGCAGGATCCTACATAACATGGGCAAATAAAAGTTTTCATTTTAGAAGGTATAGTCGCAAGAAGGAAAGTAGCTTCAAATCAAGAATTTCGGGTACCTCACGAAGCCTTTTGGAAAGGCGAGGAGCGGAAGGACTGGCATCAGAAGTCCTCTTGTGAGCCATCTTCTTAAGGCGGGTCGTCCGAGGACCAGAGGCCTTATTCAAAGGGACTGGCTCTGGAGAAGTAATTGCCAAGCTAGAAGCAGATGCCCGAGCAGAAGGGTCAGTTGGAGCAGATGAAGTGAAGAAACCCTCGTACATGTGGTCAGATTTTCGGCTCTCGGGTAGCCGAAGAGAAGAATCCTTCTTATAAATCGGCGGAGGCAAACATACGGTCGGTCTGCTCTGGACAAATGCAATAAACGCATCGATATTCTTCTGCCAATACCGCCTGAAAGAGGGGGTGAAACCCCCTACTCGGCTCAAGCCTGGCATCGTCAAAGAGCCGGATACGGGAAGCACGGTGTGTATAAGCCGGCGACTGAAGCGCCCGTAGCTCTCTGAAAATGATAATAAATGAGGTGCTGGCCCCGGGGCACATTGATCAAACCCGAATTGACATGCTACACGGTCAGGCCTATAAACGGCACTATCAACGCCTTCCTCATGCCACACCGGTAATGAACTCGGACGGATCATAATCAGCATATCAACAAAGGGTACAGGGATGTTCTTCGGCAAAGGAAAGGACACCGAGCGGGAGGAACCATGATAGATAAGCGGTGTGGCCACACCCACAGGTGGGCATACATACGGCTGTGCCACAAAGCGTCGGGGATCATCCACCAGAGTATTCAAGGATAAGGTGGAAATGGTACGTGACCACCGTGTAATCAACGGCTGGCAAGACTTCGCTTTCTCAAATGTCCGAGACCCATCAGTATTGAGCACGGGGATGCCATCTTTATCCACTATCTCCCGAAGAACTTCCGCCTCAAATACAGTCGGAGCAGGGGCAAATTTTGGGAACCTCTCGAAGAAGAAACATAGCAGGAACTGGCTGTGAATAAAGGAGACAGGCTCATATCGACCCACGGAGCGAACCATATCTCGATGTAGTAGATCCAGCCGATAGTAGAGATTCCCAAGAAATAGGGGAGCCAAAGGGATCCGATCTCCTCTAAAGAGCCGGACTGCCAAGGGGAAGACGAAAGGATTGAGGGAATCCGGAGGTGTGCTCGGAAGAATGAAGAATGAAAGGAAGCAAGCCAGAAATCCCAAGAAATAGAGCCTGGAGCCATACATCGGACCGGCTTCATACTCCCGAGAGTCAGGGTCAGCATCTCTGGCCAAGGGCTGAAGATCCTTGAAGAAGTGACGGATCCATGCAGTATAGGAGGCACGGTCCGTCCTTACTCGACTAGTCCTCCTCGCTGAACCATCAAAAACAGAACTCCACCGACCACAAGTTTGAAGATTTAGCTTCAGAGATTGGATCAAAGAATCATCTTCGGGGGGTGTCTGCTCAGGGTCGAAGGCATCAGGGCCGGTCACTTCCAGACGCAGCAACATGAACACATCCTCAAGGGTGGGCCCCATCTCATGCTGGCCAAGTATAAAGGTGTGTGTCTCGGTGCTCCACCGAAGAGCCATGGCTTCCAGGCTAGCATTGTTGCGACGGATGGATAGAGATCTAGATATTTTCACCGGGATCAGTAGCCGAGCCTCCTGAAGCCGTTGACAGAGGCTCTTGTCCGAGAGGACATCATCGACCCACTCTTGCCAACCGAAAGGAGGGTTTGAGAAGGCCTTGAACTGAGGATAACAGTATGGAAAGTCCCCCCGCTCAATCCGAAAGCGTAGCACCGAGGAAGGAGAAATGAGGGCCTCCTGGCCAGAGTTAGTGTCCTCAGTGAGACATAATGGAGCCGCCTTCGGAGATAGAAGAGAAGTGGTGGAGGTAGCCGCCCGCCAGAAGGGATCCTTCCGACCAAAATAAGGAGATTTCCTCCACTCAGATGCCGGAGGTACATCCCTTTCTTTCATGAGAGCCGGTTCTGATGACCCCGGAGCTACGGGTTTCTTTTGAGAAGACATATGGCTGAAATAACAGGTATAAATGGTAAGGAGTTGACCGTATTAAAATTCAGAATATTAGAATTAAAGCAACACATGCGAATGAAATTTCGGCATCAACAATTCATTTTCTCGGATATTCTTCAAGCTCAACAAATTTTAATACCAATGGGTGCATCATCAACATATAGATTTTCGTCTTCTATCATCAATAAGAGGTGCAATGTCATAGGTCGCTTCATGATGAAGTTCAATCGGGTCAATTTCTTAAAGTCACTATGTTCCATATTAAAGGTCCAATTTATACGGGGCTCAAAATTTAGACAGAGTGAAGTTCAATAGTAAAATTCAGGCCCGAGATTTGAAGTATATTACATTGCTTATCAGTAGCAAGATTCAATGGATCATTATGCAAATTACAAGAATGTCCTTTCCAAAGTCCATATTCATAAGTCCAGGGTTTCCTCTCTCCATGTCAAAAATGGAGCTCAAATACTAGTCAACAAGTTATATTCGGCCTTTCATCGGTGATAAAGTTCAACAAATTATGTTCAAGCCAAGCACCTCAATAAGGTTTCAAGTGCTAGTGCATGTTTCCATATGGCCAAAATCACGGTGTTTGAGCTAAAAAAAAATATCATCGGGATTGCCACAAAAATTGAGTCCATATTCAGATTCAGTTTTTATTTATTTATTTTATTTTTATTTTCATCAGATTGCTTGAGCCCTCTACATTGCCACAAAAATATATTTATATATATTTAAATATATTTATATTCGGAAGAGGGGGTCGAATGTCATACTTACAAATTTGGGCAGTTAGAGAGGTGAAGTCCGAAGCCGATACTGGAAATTTAAGCTGAAATCAGAGAGGCTTTACAGACTGTAATCAACAAGACTGGGCTAGGCTTGGGCAAGACCACACACGTTGCGTTGAGAGGGCGAACGTGCGTGGTCAACGTCGGATAAGTTGAAGCCGGAAGCAGCGATGTGGAGCTAGGTTGGGCAAGACCACACACGTTGCGTTGAGAGGGCGAACGTGCGTGGTCGACGTCGGATAAGCTGAAGCCGGAAGCAGCGATTGATTGTGCACAAGCCAAGGCTAATGTGGGTAATCCGAGCTCTAAACAAAAAAAATATATATATGATAATCAATATATATATATATATATATTTGCCCAAAGTTTGTCAAGCAGCAAAGTAAAAAAAAAAAAAATAAAATAAAATAAAATAAAATAAAATAAAATAAAATAAATAAAATAAAGTTCTTCATTGCGAATAGGGACCAATAATCTATGCTGGTCATACATTTCTTGATCTTTCTCTACAATATCAACAGCATGAGCATCAACAGCTTTATCATTAACAAAGCAGTTTTCTTTACAAGGCTTGCCCAATCTGTCCCACACACTACCCCGTGACTTTTTTTCATTCGGCAGGATATTTCTCCATCTGCCTTTGGAGGACTTCTTGCAGAAACATTAGCATCATAAATTTGCTTCATATCAGTATCCTCTGCATAAAAAAAAGGGCAACAATCTGAATTAGTTTGGCCCATATTTGATGTACACTCAAAATGCATTGCAGTTATCTGTGTTTAGCAGGAAGAGACTTAAATATAGATATGCCGTGTAGAGCATGTGCACACAAACAATTAAACATCCAGAATCACATCTGGGTAGCTTTCACGAGCACAATACCAATAATAGAAGGCTGCAAATTTCTGAAAACCATTCCTCTTCTAGAAACATCCAAAGGTTGACTAGGCAGCCCATTTTTCCTTTATGATTGACAGTCTGGTCAATAATGAAAAACTGTATAAGTTAGACAAGGAACATGTAACAGAAAAAATGAGAAAAAATTTATACTTCGCTCACCTTTCTTGATTTATCCACACATTCAGAGCTTTGCTCTCTTCTAGTTGAAATCAGAGAGGACGCTAAGCTGAAGTGAAGCAGCAATGGTGAGTAGCAGCTCGGATCACACGTCTGCGGCGATCGCGACGCGGGGACTGGTCGGTGGCTGGGTCACGACGCTGGGATAGGTCGGTGACTGGGTCGCGACATCTGCGGCAGCCGGAGCTGGGACAGATCAGTGGTGTTGGTCGGGGCTGTGATGGCAGTCAGTGTGCACACTTTTAGCCTTTGGTTTGTTGAAAAAACAAGGCTACCTGGTGTGGTCTCTCGGTTTAGAAAAAAAAAATAAAAAAAAAAGAAGAAGGAAGATGGCCTCTTGATCCAGAGAGAGAGAATAGGCTGAGAAATGGTGCGGCGGCTGTGCAAAAATTTTGTGAGATTTAGGGTTTTCAGGCCTTTCTTTAAATAGAAAAAAGAAGGGGAGCATTATTCTTGAATATTCTAAATATGTGTATGCCATGTTTGCCAAACAACCGAAAAAAAAAAATGTCCATGAATCTTGTACAAAAAATGTTTTATAATCCTTTGGTTAGAATAAAAATTTATATATATACTTTTTGCACAAAAAAAAAAAAAAAAAAAAAAGAAGAGTACAAAAAAATTAATTTTTTGCTTGTCAATTTTTTTTGTAAATTGAAGTGCGTCATCAACTTTATCCATAGGCTCTGTCGTGACAACATGTTTTTTTTTTTTTTTTTTTTTTTTTTTTTTGGAAAACGTGACCCGAAGCAGGGTCGAAGAAATGACAGTATGCATGTCCGAGAAAATTACAATTTCTCGCACACGCAAGGGGCAAATGTAAGAGGAGCTAATTTAAGCCCACTAAATTATTTAGGCCCAATAGCCCAAGATTAGTGGGCCTGAATTTATCACAAGTCCAAGATTGGTAGGCTTGGATTTATCGCCGTCAAAACGGGCTGAATGGCTCTAAGCCTCGAAAGGGTTCGGATCCACGAACCTAGAGACTTACTCGGGCCCAGACTCGAAAGGGTATTAAGCAAGCCTAGAGATCCGAGGCACTCGGACTCGAAAGGGTTCGGATCCACGAACCTAGAGGTCCTAAACACTTGGCTTCGAACGGATTCAGACGCAATCTAGAAGTCGCTCCGTTAATGAGTCCCAGAACACTTGTGGGCTCGGAGCTTTCCGGGATCTACGCACCAGAACCATGGGCGTAATGGAGTTCGAACAAAGGACCCGATCCCGAGGACGGTGAGTGGAGATAAATTCACTCTTCGGTTAAACTAGCCTATACCCGGGTCGAGGTGGCACGACCACGGGGGGTCCATGAGACTCGGCAATATTTTGCGGCAGGACGTCCTCTGGGACTACCCCTGACCCTTTGGGATGATTGGGGATCATTGGTTAGGTGTGGCTAAGAAGAAGGGTTCGCCGAGGGATTGATCTCCTCTTCGGGGTTTTCTCATCCTCGGAGAAGTCACCTCCTCGGAGAGGTCACCTCCTCGGAGAAGTCACTTCCTCGGAGAGGTCACCTCCTCGGAGAAGTCACCTCCTCGGAGAGGTCACCCCCTCGGACAAGGTGGTTAGAGAAAATATCCCCCATGTGCCTTGCACATGGGCTCCATCCTACATCATGAGGTGCCTATAAATAGCACCCACCCATAGCTTTACAAGGGATGGATTTTGGAGATTTTTAACTCTTGGGAAAGAACTAATTTCCCTTCTCCATTATCAACCTTGAGAGTGAAAGTGGGAGATCAATGGGAGAGCCTTGCCATTATTCTATTCTCTAGCCATTTTGCCTTCTTCTTCACCCAATCTCTTATCTCCATCATCTCCTTTGTTGTTGTGTTCCTAAGTTGAGATTATTGAAGAATCTAAGCCTCTTATCATATTCCAGAGAATTCGAATTTCTCAACTCCTTTCTTGAACCCTCTCCTACAACATGTAAATTATATTATAAAATTGTAAACCAAAAAATATATATATATATATATGCAAAGCATGATAGGAAATCATTAACCATGCTCATAGAATAAATTTATACTAAATCAATAAAAATACAAATTTTACTGGAGATCTAGAAATAAAAGTATTCTAATTAAATGAACAATTGAAACAAAGCATTGCCTAATTTACAATCATACATTTAAAAAGCCAAATGAACAACAGTGGGAAAAGCAGCATGGATATATGGTCCTGAGTTTATGTATTATTCAAAGCACGCATTAGTAGCCTATCTATTTCTAATCACGAAATAGTGAGAAGGAAAACAAAGCAGTGTTCAAACATCAGGGGAAATAAACAAGTAACCTGTGCATATATTTAATATATAATCAATAGCCTATATGCACTCGTTGGTAAAATATATATATATATCTATGAGTGGTCAACATACATAGTGGGCTATTTATATACAGCAGAATATTATTATTATTATTATTATTAATCATAAACATGCACTGTAAATGAAAACAGTGGGCTATGTGCACAATCCGAAAATGAATCTATGTATCCTAATTCATGAATTTTATATGTACAATTTCATGGGAAACATATTAATCTGTTTTAAGTTTATTGTACAAATTGTGTAAAAGCATAAAACAAATAGATTCATATTGAACAAGTAAATTGAATTTAAAAACAAGAACATGGTTGAATTTACAAGAAATTCATAATAAAATAAAACTAGCAAAATGAAGCAAATTGAAGACTGCACTAGACAGTGTCTTTAAAACAGATTCGCCGCCTCACCGGTTAGGTGCTGGAGGTTGTTCGATATTTGTCTCGCAGGATACGATGGTTGAACCAACTACGCAACGCACCGATTGAATAGTTTTGACGAATCGAACTTTGCAGCACTCTCTCACAGGAAAAAAATAATAAAACTGGAAAACTTTTGAAGACTAGAATAGTAGCACTTTTTTGTGTACAAAGCTGAAGGAGTGGGTGTCCTTTTATACATATGGAGGGAGATTCTGCAAAACTGATGGGTTTAATTCCATCATCAATAGAGGAGACTAGGGTTTGTATGCCCACACTCAATCCATTCCAGTAAGCCCAAGCCCCAAGATCCATGGACCATGGACCCAGACCCGATCCGGTCCGGACAGGCAGGCGTGTGGCAATTTTTGCATAATCAACTTGGACCATAGTCTTGGCCTAAATCCATTCTTGAAGCATCCATAACTCCATTCCTTCGGAAAATTTGAATACCCAAAGGGCTTGTACCCTTATGTAAAAAATGGGTTTTAAATACCCATCAATACTCTCCTCTACAATCAATGTGGGATAGAGGTTTTACTCCTTTCCCAACACCTCTTTCATGAGGCCAACTTTAATAAGTCAATTTCTTATTCAAACCTTAATAGTTTTTTGTCATTCTTTTTACAGTGTAAAGATTTCACTACAAAGAATCTAAATCTACTTAACTCCATCTCAATTGAAAATTGACACCCATTTTAATATTACATTAAAGTCACAAAAAACTATTATTTTTCGAACACTCTATTCGTCCTGGTGCTGTTGCTTCTAGCGCTTTTCTTTGGTATTGGTTGGGAGACAGAATTTGGAGTGTGTAGTTTATTTATAATTCCTAGTTGTAGCAGTGGTTCTTATTTATTGGTCAGTGGGGCAAAAGTCTAGAATTTCAATGAGTCCGTGGCCTTGCTCATTTTTTTTTTTCCCTTTTCTTTTAAATTATTCCCTCCGTCTCAAAATAATAATTTCTTTTGGAGAATCTAACTATTTTAATAATATAATTATTACATTTTAAAAATATTAATTTTTCAAATATATCTTTAGATAATATATATTTTTGAGAATATTAATTGTCATAATTATACTTTTCGTGTTGTTAATAAATTTAAAACAAAGGTAAAATAAGAAATTCATATTATTTTAGTCCTTAATTTTTGAAAATGGACTAATAATTTAAGATAATAATAAATAAAATAAGAAATTAATATTTTGAAACGAAAAAAGTATTAAATTTCTATTGCATACTGGAACCGTAGTTTTTTCTTTAACTTTTTACGTTAAATTTTCGTGTTGATTTGGGTAGTAATTTAATCAGAGGTTAAAATTGAAAAATTAATTTGTTTAATTAGCGAAGACTCAGTGAAGACTCCGTTATTTTTATTTTTATTTTTAAAAAAATTATGATTATAAATTTGACCTTCATTCTTAATATAATCAACGCCATATCAAAGAAGTTGATATGAAGACTTCGAAGTTGATTGGAGGCGTGTCACATTGCAATAATAGGGGTATAAAAAATAGGAATAATTGCAAAAAAAATATATATATATATAAATTTAAAATAATTGTAACGAGGTGAAAATATGATATTTATTTGTATAATTTAATACATAAATTACTTATATTTTAAGGATATTATAATTATTCTATATCGATACTATTTTTTCTTCAATCCTCCATAAAAATATGTTAAAACAAATATAGGTGTGGGAAAGTATTTTGCGAATGACGCCATGTGGCCATGATAGGCCGAGATGTCGGCTAAGGTGCCATATGGATGAGTAATGTTGCCAAGGTGATCACAGCATTGCCGAGATTATCTACAATAATGCCGGAATTCTGATATATTTTGATAAAGGACAAGAATCCAAGAGCAGAAGAGGCTCCCAGTTCGGATAAGGATAAGACCCATGAGAAGTTTATCCCTATCTAGCCGAGAGTCCATGATGAGCATTGAGTTTTAGTCCAACTAAGTGAGGCTTCTGGGGGACTAGGTTATTGCTGGTTATAAAAAGTGAGGCACTCTCGTAGATCTAAGGCAAGTTTTTCTTAGTGAGTTTAAGTATTGTTTGATATCTGTGAGAGATAAGATTTACTAACTTGATCGTCGGAGTACCTCTAGGTGGATGAACCATCGCGGTATTCTCATTTTCTTGTTGGCAGGAAGTTGGCTCCATCTATTCTGTCAGTGCTCTCCAACTAAGTTTCTTGTTTGGTTGTGTAGTCGGAAATCCACACCCACAATTTGGCACCATCTATGGGAACTTAGGAAGGATAAATGGCCAACAACACGCAGGAAGTGAGAATTGGGGACAACATCCACAGTGAGGAAGAAGTACATGTGGATCCTAACGCCAAAGGAGAGAACGGTAATGAAGGAGTGTAGGAATCAAATCCTAGGGCGAATGATGCCTGCAATTGATGTAATGGCCCGAGGAAGGGAGGCCAAGATGAATACTACAATGAAAGCGATCTCTAAGTATGGAAGGAGAGGTGCCTGAGATGAGATAAGGAGATGAATGACATGGCAAACAAGTTGGCAAACTTGCAAACCGGGGTCAACTTCATGATGCAAAACAACAGGATGCAACCATTGTTCCCGTTGTAGGAGACACCGGCACCAGCAGCCAAAACGGATGCATTGAAAGGTGGACAGAAGACAATCCCAGTTTGTTCCACAGCATGGCAAGGGACCGGGAACCTCACATTAGCCGTCATGGGATGTCAGGCGAACAAAGTTAGCGCAAGGTGAATCGTAGAGGAAACCATAGACCAAGGGGATCTATGTCAAGGGATCGCGACAGATCCAAGGGCAAGGCTTCTATTTTGATGCAGTGGATGAAGAGAAGTCTAAGAGAATGCACAATTACACCGGACGCAACACATCAAAGAGACTAAAGCCTATTGATGGCCGAGCTCCCAAAAGAACGAAGGAGGACCTGAGAGATTATCTCCAGAGAAAGAGACAATGCCAAGATCACATCCAACATCTAGCCGAAGATGCCTATGGACTCACCTTATTCCGCACCCTGCCTTTTAGAAAGGGTTTCAAAAGAAGGCCTCACAGTTCGGGCTCCCACAGTTCTGAATCCAGTCTCACAAGTGCAATGTGAAACTAATAAACATCAAAGAGTCCAAATCTGGCAAACTTTTTTCGAAAATCGATTTTAAATCAAATAATTCCAAAATTGGACTACTTTGCCAGATGCAGAGTCACCACCTAAATATTTTGTTTTTGAGGAAATCTAGGAAACCCTGACTCGTGCCGAAGGCCACGTGTCTATCATCACCAAAGTTGACTCAGCTCAGGAACTTGGATACGAGAAATGAAGGTCTTGAAATGAGCACCCCCGCTTGCCTGATCAAAGATTGGCATCTACTCATCATGATATGAAATTTTATAAACATTATGCGTTCTTATTCCGGTTATTAATCTAACCTTACTATGTGATGCACGCAAGCAAGTATAGACTACATCGCTCAATTTGGAACAATTCAACTCATGTTTGTTTGCGAAAATGGTTTAAATTTGCCACCCTCAAGTGGGCTTAAAAGATGCAGATTTGCCAGCAAATATAGTGGGCTTAAAACTCACATTCGTTGAATCGTTCCAATTCAAACAACAAGCCTTCATCCATAGGCATTCAAGTAGTTTAGCATTTAAGCACATAGCCTCATGGCAAGCATGTGAAACATGATACTATGGCAATCACACTCATGCAAATATGCTAAAGCGTAAAACTCACCGAGTACTCCAAGTCGAAACAAAAACTAGTTAGAAAGATGCTTGATCCTAACTATGTTAAGATGCCTAATGCAACTCATGCAATAATGTAATTAATAGGCTCAGCTACTAACATGGCTTATGAATCGATTTGAACAACATACGATTAAACACGTATTCAAAGAAGTATTGCAATGGAAATGTAGTTTGAATGATGCATCGAGCCTCGGTGCATGTAAGACAAGATGAATGGATGCAAACATGCGAGCATAAGGTATGCTAATTGAAAATATCACTAATCTAACCATCAAAAGCGATTAAATAAAAGGGAGAAAGACGTGGGGTTGGAAGACATACATACACGCACGCACGCTTATTACAACATTATGCCCTCGCGAAGGAGGGTCCGAATAAATAAGCTAACTAACTAGCTACACCTATTAAGCTAACTAATTATTACAAAACGAATTAATTACTACTTCTAGCTAACTAATTATTACAAAAACGATTAAGCTAATTAGTTACAACATGAACTAATTAACTAATCATAAATAATTACAACATTTGCGAGTATTAGCTACAACTAATTAACTAAGCAAGTTAACTAAATGGCCTCGGGAAACGAGGGATGCATGCATGCTCGGTTTCTCCACCCGAAAAACTACCGTTTTGCTGCTGTGAGCCTCTGTTTGCACACTTGAACACCAAAGAAGTTGTCCACTTCCAGAACACCTCTGCTCTACCTCAAGAACACACTGTGCAAATTTCATTGGTGGTCGACAGGCGGCTTGTCGGCTACTAATTGTGGCCGGTCGGCTACCACTGGTGGCCGGTCAGCTACTAGTGGTGGCCAATTGGCCGCTGATGACATGAACTCCTCTTTTTGCCGTAACAGAGAGCAGACAGAGCAAACAGTGCATTCTCACAGATTAGTTGCACACTTTGTCTCTCCTTTTCATGGGGAAATCAAATGAGGGACAAAATTTGGGTTTACAAACCATCAGTCAAGCAATTTCATTACATGATGGCTTGTGAAACCAATTGTGCAAGTTCAATAAATGCAAAATGAGACCAAAGGACCATTACCCTATCATGCATGATCAAGGGCAATGGTGACCAAGGAAAATGGCACATTTCATCACTTTTGAGTATCAAATGTCTTATTTCCCTCGTGTTCAAACTAACGTCCGATTTGAACACATGCAATGTAACCCAAAAGATGCTTATATTACCTCTTTTACTTGTCCAATTTTGTTTACTCATTTTACTTTGCCGATTCAATCTTTAATCGATTTGTCCCAAAGTGAGTGTCTTCTAAAGCGAAAAAAGTGTCAACAAAGGGGTAGTTCAAGGCATGAGGAAAGCTTCATGCCGTTGGCAATGAACCCTCAAAAGAGGATTAAACCATTAAGCATGAGTCTCAACCTCAAGCTTAAACAACCCTAAGGTTGAAACAACCCTCAAAACAAATGAAAATCCACAGAAATGAGGGAGGTTATAGAGATTGTATGTGCTGAAAATGAGTGTAAAACAATACTAAAACATACTATTAACTCAAAAGAATGATGATTAAAGCGTTAAAACATCAAGCTAGTGAAGGAAATTACACTACAACTATGCAAAACAAGCCTCAACTGAACTAACCAGCCCAAAATAGAGCCAAAACAGTTTATTTCAAAGGCAAAAACATGTTGAACTTAAGCTAAATTAAGCTAGAAAAACATGCTAACTCATGAAGCCAACTAGGCATACAAATAAGACACAATAAGGGGAGGCTAACACCTCCAATTTTGGAATTCAAAAGAAGGTTTTTACCACTGAAATACCTTTGAAATTCAGTGGTTAAAAGACCCAAAAAAATTGTTTTGAAAGTGGTGAATAATAGCTCAAAAAGCTTAACAAGCTAAGAAGCAAAAGGGATGGACAACCCCCTAACTCAAAAGGGCTCAAACCACCACTTGTAGGCCTCAAAAGTAGAACTTTTTACATGTCAAAACCAGCCCCAAAATAGTAGAAAAAGGTGGCAAAGCAAGTGTACAAAACAAGCTAGCAAAGCAAGTAGTATACCTCTTGGAGCCAAAGCACAAAATAGGCAACAATCCAAGCCACAAACACCTTTTAGAGCTCAAAGAGGGTCTCAAGCAACCTCAGCACAAAGATAAGCAACGTTAGCTAAGGGTTGATAGGAAAACTGGAATTGTATATCTACTTGTATGCACAAAAGGGCAAAAGAGAGAGAAATCTAGAGAGAGAGAATTGTAGAGAGAAAGGATTGTAGAGAGAGAGGCTCCCAAAATTTCCAACCTTGAAAAGAATAGAGAAGGTCCTCTATATATAGAAAAATGAGAGCTCAGGTCGAAAATATCAATAAAACAGACAGTTGGAGTTTTGCGAGACAGCAGAAGGAAAATATCTGCAAAATCGGACCTTTTTGCACCAATGGTCGACCGACCATCACTGGTGGCCGACCAGCCACCACTGATGGCCGAAAAAACTCACTCTTGGAGGAAACATGGCTTTCAAAGTCCATTCATGGCCGACACATGGCCGACAAAGCCCATCCATGGCCAGCAAACTCCACCAGTGGCCGGCCAGAAAAATCTGCTCTCCAAGTCCAATTTCAAATGTGCATATCTCCTTCATTCTGACTCGTTTGCAGGTCATTCTTGAGTCTAAATTGGAGCCCCGGAAGTATTCTTTCCAATGGTGGCAGCCTCAAATCAAAATTGCAAGTGTGAAAAAAGATATCTTTATTTTAGTAAAGACTGCCGAGTTTCGGTCCTAACCGAATTCATGCCTAAATTCTCCTAGCCATATCTCTCTCATCCGGATTTGGATTTAGGAGATTCTTGAGTGTAAAATGAAGCTCTAGAAGTCCACTTTCGAATGGTGGTGGCTTCATAGCTGAAATCCAAGTGTACAAAAGGATAGGCCTGATTTAATAAGGCTGCCCAGTTCTCTCTCAATAGTTCTTAGCCCAACGTCTTCCCCCAACTAGGTTTCTTCCCTCTCCTCCAATTTTCTTCAACTCCAAACCTCTAAATAAGATGTTTTGAAAGATTTTTCAAAGAGTTAACCTCTCTTTCATTCATTTCCACTGTGTCCTTGCTCGGTTTACCAAAAAGTGCAACATTTAATGAAATGTGAGCCTCGGAACATCATAGAAACTTTTTTCAAAAAATATTTTCAAAGAGAGTGTTTTAAGGAAATCATTTTGGTCAAAATAGTTTTGGTCCAAAATGGGGTGTAAGGTTAGGATTTGAAGCTCTCCTTGCCAAAGAAATCGAACGTTTGCATAGCATAACTTTCGTCACCGAGCGATCAACCTGAAGCCCCCAAATCTTAAGAGCGGTGAAAAATGGAGTGTCTACAGTTGCCCCTCTTTGACAGAGCTCAGAGTCATGAAATTACATGAGTGAATGTCAAAACCCAGAGACAACCCATTTTAATAAGGCCGTAAGACTTAGGCAAACAAACAAAATCCAGATGCAGCTGGTTGAACCCGAAGATTGTCCACGTATCCCATTACAAGGAATCAAACCAGCGTAGTTCAGGGGCAGAATGCAAAATGATACACAATTATAATGAAATCATGCAAAAAATATACAAAGTGATGAAATCATCAAACCACAAGAAGTGCAAAACACATAAATATCAAAAAGGATTGGTGATGCAAATCAAACTACGTTTTATATAGAAAAGGTGCCAAAGCACTCTAACCACAATTCTTGCGGAATAGGCGCATGCACATACAAGACTATGTTTTTCGTAGAAAGAGACAGAGTACAAGTAATTAGGTGGTATGATATAAGTGAGGAATGATTTGCTGAGGAAAGATTGTGATCCTAAATGCTGAATGCAACAAGACAAAGTACAATGCAATGGGATGCAATGGATGCGGTGAATAAAGGGACGCAAGCCAAACTACATTTTACTTAGAAAAGGTATGGACACAAAACAGACCACGCCTAACACAGAAAGGTGCCGAAAGCCTCAGACCACAATTCTCTTAGTGGAATAGGCGCGTACACATGCAGAGCTATGCGTTAACGTGAAATGGTATGGGCACATGCCAAACCAAGCTTAACATGGAAAGGATGCAGACAATAAAATGGTATGATGCAATAGATGTATGCAATAAATTCTATATGCAATAGAAGTGATAGATGTGATGCGATAGATAATAAATGCGATGTAGCAGCTAGGAAGTGAAAGTACCTTACAGAGGCAATTGGTGATGACTCACCTTATGCTGTAGGGGATCTTCCGCTTGTTCTTGGTTGCACCACCACACCACAGGTACTACTTTTCTCCTTGGCTATGTTCACAACTTTCCCTATTTTCCAACAGGGTGACAGACTAGGTTGGTTCAGCATCCAGAATTGAGGCGTATACACACTACCTCAACCTATGGGGCTGCCATACAGATTTCAAGTCGAGTTTACACCCCTTGGTATTTAAACCAGACTTTAGTCTCGAAAATTCCGAACCTTTTCGTTCTAGGCATCGGCCATTCGAACTCTAGTTTCCACTATCTCAGTTAATCTCCTAGGAACTCATTGCAAACACAAGCAGGTGGCTATACCAAACCATCGGAAGTCGTTCGGGCACAACAAATACCAAAGGAATTGCGCCTCCAGAGGATTTAAGGTCTCCTAGACTGGGAGTGCACAAGAGAGTACGAATCAAGATATAGGATTTAAGGTCTCCTAGACCAGAGGAGTGCACAAGAGTGTGCGATGCAGGTACACAAGACAGTACGAGTGATACAAAACTACAAGGTACACAAGACAGTGCCGATGAGGGTGAATGAATGCACAAAATAGTGCTATACAAAATGCAATGCACAAAATAGTGCGATAAAATGCACAAGACAGTGCTATGTAATGCATAAAACAGTGCTCTGTAAGATGAAATGCACAAGATAGTGCGATGCAGGGTGCACAAGGTAGTGCGATGCAATGCACAAGATAGTGCGATACAGGGTGCACAATACAGTGCGATATAAAGTGAAATGCACAAGCATAGTGGAAGTACGTCCAAACGCGTCGCACGCGAGTGGAGAAAGAGTGAATAAATGCACAAGAAAGCGCGAGTGTAAATTGCACAAGAAAGTGTGATGAGCAAGAAAGCGCGAGTGTAATGCACAAAATAATGTGATGTAGGGTGGAATGCACAAGACAATACGAGCAATGCACAAAATAGTGCGATACAGAAGGAGTGCACAAAACAGTGCTATACAGGTGCACAAGATAGTGCGAGTAGAAGTGAATGCAAAGGACAGTGTGATGTAGGTGTGCATAAGACAATGCGATACAAAGTGAATGCACAAAATAGTGCGATACAATGCACAAACAAGTGCAAGTAAGGTGCGCAAAATAGCGCGATGCAATGCACAAATAAGTGCGCAAGTAAAGTACGCAAAATAGCGCGAGCAATGCACAAACAAGTGCACGTAAGGTGCACAAAATAGCGCGAGGCATGTTCTATGCAAAAGATATGAGCATTTTGTATGCAAGATGAGAGCATGTAATGAAATGCACAAGATAGTGCGATGCGCAAGAAAGCGCGAGTGCAAATTGCACAAGAAAGTGAGATGTGCAAGAAAGCACTAGTGTAAATTGCACAAGAAAGTGTGATGCGCAAGAAAGCACGAGTGTAAATTGCACAAAATAATGCAAACAATGCAAAGTGAATGATTGTATAATAAATGTACCAAGTGAGATTATTGTGCGATAGATGCATAGAATGACTGATTGGTTCAGAATGCAATATAATGGCCATACATGTTCTATGCCAGGGAGGAGCATATTCTATGCAAAATTGAAGGCGTGTTCTAAGTGACAAGAGTATTCTATGTGAAATTGAAAGCATATTCTATGCATGAATGCAAGCATATTCTAGGCATGATTCATAAACGATGCGCGGCACGCATGCAATAGAAGTGTACCTAAAAGTGCACATTCTATGCAACAGAAGGGCATCAAATATGTACTTTGATGCCTCCAATTTACCTTTCAAAGGACTTTGCAACATGCTTAACTAAAAAAGAATACATCCTGTTTATATTGGCAAGGGATAACATTTGCATGCTGCTTTAATTGCCATTCTGACTTGAAGCAAGCTTAAACTTGGGGTCGAGGTACACTCATACTCCAGAGAAATAGCGAGGCTTGGTGAAGGTGAATTTGGAATGCAAACTTGAAATTTACTGAAGTTGAAACACACTCAGATGCTCTAATTTTCCCTCTTTTCTTTTACTTTGCAGTCTGGAACCTATATAGCTTCAGATAGGTCCTGGTTCGGTTGCTCCCTCTTGATCGGGGTTGAACCCTGCAGTTTATGAAAGAAAGAATCCTGTTTTGTACACCATGTTGAGAATGGCACAGCACTCTGAGCACAAAATAATTTATTTTTGAAATTGAGAAATGAGTTCTTAACCGGGTATTAAGCCTACGACTGACTACAGTCAAAATGACACAACACAACTATTGACACTTACTGAAATCAAAACAGCTCAAAACAAGAATCGAGACAAATTAAAACAACAAACACAACACTCGGATATGTTTCAATGGCGCGAGACCTCTCGGTTCACGGGGAGCCTGTTTCTCCAGGTATTGTTTCCCACTCTTTCTCATATGTGATCCTCACATCACTCAGGCACTCAATCTCTTTTTCTCTGAAAAGCCCTTTCCTCACATTTCTCTCAAGGCACATCTCTCTATTCTTTAATCTCTCTTATTTTTTATTATCCCTCCCCTGGGTGGTTGATGGATAAGCAGGAAGTTGTAGGCTCTTGCCCCTAGTATTCTACTAGATTCTCCTTCTTTTGCTCACAACTAGTGAGCTTTCCCACAGAGGGGTTGTGATGCGACTGGATGCGCAGCAGATTTGCAACTGACATCGGTTGATGATGCCCTTGGCTTAGCTTGACCGAGATGAATTACAGCATGTCCCACCGGCTAGGCATAAAATTGATTAGTCTCACACATTGCGTTTTCTACGTCCCCATTCTGGGTCAGACGCGAATTTGGGTGTGATCCGACCTGTCTAGATGAGGGGGTCAAATATCTAGCTCCATTTCTAGTTCGTGCTTCACACTTGGCTTGATGCCTCACTGCTTGGAGGATTAAAGAGCGCTTGGCCCCTTGCTGCTAACTTCAGTTGTGCCCTTTCTGGCATGTACGTTGATAATGGGGAAAAGACAGAAAACCTGACTCGATTGTGCCCCCTAGTTCATCATTTTGACCATTTTTTTTGTTTTTGGCTTTCTACTAAAACAATTTTGACCAACATAAGAGTTAGATTAACATACTTGTTCAATTTTCTGATTTGAAATCATGCAAGTCAGGCTATGAGCACGGAAAATTTTCCTTTTTGGTTCCAAGAAATGGTCCAGTTTTGGAAAAATGGAATAATTTTTTAGAAAACCAGTCAACCTCAATAAAAATCTTCAAAACTATTTTTGCCAATGGCCATTGGTCAACCAACACAGAATTTACTCTTGAGATGCACAACCTCGTATCTGAATTTGATTTGTCTTGCAGCTGAATCATCTAACGGAATAGGACAACTGATTTTGAATGAAGATGAGCCAATTTGACATGGATAGGATAGCCGAGTTGGACAAGGATAAGCAAATCAACATGGATGAGCCAAGCAGGTTGAAAATGGTTAGGGCCGAACTTCAGGATGAAGTTCCCTACATATCCCAAATATAGGAATCAGCCATACGTAGTTCCGGGTAAGGTGCACTTGGGTATTAACACTCTCCTTTTACACTCTAACTTTTTCCAAGGCCGCCCTTCCGGGTTTTCAACCTTGCGAGCTATTTTTCCTTTTTCATTTTTCTCTTTTTTTCTTTTCTTTTTTCTTTGTCTCCATTTTTTCCTTTTCTTTTCTTCTTTCTTTTTCTTCATTTCTTCTTTGTTTCATTCATGTTCTTTTCTTTTCTTTCTTTTCTTGCTCTAACTTTTGCCTGGGTCGCCCTTCTGGGTTTTCGACCCAGCGAGCCTCTTAAGGATATAAAAGTTTAACTTGTGCATGTTGATCGATTTTGAGATCTCGAAGCCATCTAAATCTAGGAGAATGGCTATTGTTCGCTGATGATGTAGGAGCCCATCCAATCAAGTCTAAATTTGCCCCTAGTGTTATGGATAGGAACTCGATTGTCCTTTCAACAATAAATTTTCTTCTCTCAGATTCTGGAATTTGGCTTTCTTGCCAGTCTTCATTAGTTTGAGAGATGACCCAATTTTAAATCTTCGAGTGTATCTGACCTTTTTTGCCCCTAGTCCAATGGATACTTCTCATCTAGCTTTGCAAGCTTCCTTTAATAACATCTGACCTTCTTACCCCTAGTTCAAGGGATATTTCCAATTCGGCCATACAAGCCTTATATTGTGGTTGATCATTGACCATTCTGAGTCAAGGTTCAAGGTTTGAAAGCAAAGGAGTCGAGTCTTGAGGCTGAGAGCGATCCTATGTTGTACAATCTCGAGAGCGATTCCACGCATGTCTTCGTAGGAACACACAAAACATTTTTTGAAATCTTTTAAGAAAGCGACTAGTCACTCGGGCTCCCATGAAGACAATGTAGAACCAATTTGGATCAAGCCAGGATCCTTTCCAGTACTCACATTAACAAACATGATCTCATTTATTAAGGGCTTGACACGCCTCTCTTTCTCTCGGTTGATCAAATTTTTGCAAATCCCGAGGAATTCCTCCTTTGTTTTCATCACAGTGTTAGAAAATTTTTGAAAAACTTTGGTCAATGCAATGATTTAAAGGCATAGAAAAAAGTAGGTGAAAATCTCTGCCGTTTTATTTAGAACTTCTGGTGCAACTGGGGCAATGGCAGAAACAGACACAAAAGAAAGAGTGTAAAAGACAAACACAAAACAAGATAGTGATATCCGAGGTAACACCCTCAAAATCACCTAACTCTAACACAACAGGATTGACTCGATACAACAAGATACACTCAAAACAACACAACAAGACTGACCCAATACCTAAGTCAGAAAGTACAATAAACATCATTTTCAAATTGCTCAAAACGGTGCGGGCCATCCACCACATCTAAAGTAAAATGAGTGCCATCAGCAGGTGGTTCGTCCCCCAACCACATAGTCACATTATCCCCCCAATTCATTGATCCGGTGCTGATAGACTTTGTAGAACCTGGTGCGGCGATGACCTTGTTGTCAAGCAAATCTTGTATTTCATGGCGAAGACGATAGCAACCATCAATGTCATGACCAATTTGTTGATGGAAGGCACGGTACTTGGCCGGGTAGTGTTTCAGAGGGAAAGGATCGGGAAGAGGCCGAGGGTCAAGAGGTTTGAGATGGCCTTGTCCTACGAGGATTTGGGGAGCTTTGGATAAGGTCATGTAAAACGGGGTGAAGACCCTCTGGCCTCGGGCCTGATGGCTTGAGGTTTGTGAAGTTGTGTTGGATGTACCGGCAAAAGGGTTGGCAGGTGCTGATTGGGTTTGATGATCTCTTTGGAGTGTAGGTTTAGAGTTGAAAGGGGTGTTTCTGGTACGACCTCTCTTTTCCCGGCTTGCCCTTTGATTTGGAATTCCCTGAACCTGAGTGGCAAAAGTGCCATCCACAGTTTTTGCTACAACTGCGAGCACTTGCTGTTTGTTTAGTCCTTCAGCCTTCAAAGCCTCAATAGCCCGCTGAAGATGTTCATAGGGACCGATACTTCCCCCGACCTTGTTCTTACCACTTGTCTCCACTTTGCCAAAGGATTCGGTCGCTATATCAGAGCGGAGCCCAGTTGTTGTCGACATGCCATTGTCCAGGCCTGATATAGCTTTAAGTTGGCCATTTTCAATTGTAGCTCGGCCCAAGATTGGGGAGCCTTTTGGCATGAAATTTCTGGCATGTGATATGGTCGATGATGGAGCCAAAACCCCAAAGGCTAAATTTGCCACAATTCTCTGAAGATCTTCAATCAAGCTCATCAACTCAGAAGCAATGGCTTCATGGGTTTGAGATGATTGGGGTTCAAGTGCATCCATCATGCACAAGTCCGTGCTTTCTGGAATGAACACCTTAGGCTTGGGTAAATGGGCCAGGGTGATGTATATGCTGGGGTTATAGGCAGATGGCAGTGTATGGATTGGATTGAGATGTGGAGGTAACAGGTTAGGGGTGGCCTGAGGTCCTTTTGGTGGAGCCATGATCTCTTCGTCAATAAGATCCTGAATCTTATGACAGAGGCAGATGCAACGGTTTGTATCATGACCGTTCTGCTGATGATAGGCACAGTATTTAGCTGTGTAATATCTTGGTGGAAGAGGATTTGGAGGGGGTCGGGGTTTTAGGAGTTCTAGGTACACTTTTTCAAGTAGCATTTTCAAAGCTTGAGAGAGACTTATGTAAAGAGGATGGAAATTTCGAGCTTGGGGCCGAGTTGAAGCGGTTGGTTTTTGGCCATTGAAGGGAGTGGTGACAGTGTTTACTTCTGAGCATTTCGCAGCTGTGCTACCATCAGTAGTAGCATTGGAACTGTGAACAACATTTTTCTTCAAAGACTCAATATCTTCCACAAAGATCCCTTGTTTGATGGTATGGGCTCGCCCTTTTTCGCACCCTCGCCTTTCGAAAAGGGGTTTGAAATGAAAGGCCCTCATAGTTCGGACTATACCTGCGGTTCTAAATTTAGTCTCACAAGTGCAATGTGAAACTGATAATCACCAAAGAGTCCAATCTGTCAAATCATTTTGGAAAATTGATTTGGAATCAAATAATGCCAAAACTGGACTGCTTTGCCAGATTACAGAGTCGCCACCTAAATATTTTGTTTTTGGAAAATTTAGGAAATCCTGACTCATGCCGAAGGCCACGTGTCCGTCATCACCAAAGTTGCCTCAGCTCGGGAACTTGGGTACGAGGGGGGAAGGTCCTGAAATGAGCACCCTCGCTTGCCTGATCAAAGGATTGGCCTCTACTAATCATGATATGTTGTTTTATAAACCTCATATGTTCTTATTCTAGTTATTAGCTAACTTTGCTATGTGATGCGCACGCATACAAGTATAGACTATGTCGCAAGAATTGGAACAAATTCAATTCATGTTTGTTTTGGAAAATGGTTTGAAGTTGCCACCCTCAAGTGGGCTTAAAGATGCGGATTTGCCATCTCAAGTGGGCTTAAAACATGATTTTGCCACATTGGAAAGTGGGCTTAAAACTTACATTCGTTGAACTGTTCCAATTCAAACAACAAAGCCTTCATCTACAGACATTCATGCAGTTAAGCAAGTAAGCACGTAGCCTCATGGCAAGCATGCAAATTATGGCAATATTATGCTAAAGCATAAAACTTACCGAGTACTCCAAGGCAAAACAAAATCCAGTTAGAAAAATGCATGATCCTAACTTTACGAAATGCCTAATACAACGCATGTAATAATGCAATTAATAGGCTCGGCTACTAATATGGCATATGATGCAATTTGATAACATGTGATTAAACACGTATTCAAAGAAGTGTATTGAAATGACTATGCAGTTTGAATGATGCGTCAAGCTTTGGTGCATGCAAGACAAATGAATGGATGCAAACATGCAAGCATAAAGGTATGCTAATAAAAAATGTCCCTAATCTAACCATTGAAATCAGGTAAATAAAAGGGAGAAAGATGTGAAATTGGAAGACATGCACACACACACGCAGACTTATTACAACATTGCGCCCTCTCGAAGGAGGGTTCGAATAAATAAGCGAAGCTAATCTAAGCTAAGCTAACTATTACATCACGAAACTAATTAACTATTCTAGTTAACTAATTATTACAAACCAAATTGAATAACTAGTTACGCTAAGCTAATTAAATATTACAAATTGGAATTGTTTAACTAGTTCCACTAACTAATTAAGCAAAGCAAGTAAATGGCCTCAAGGGCCGAGGGATGCATGCATGCTCGGCTTCTCTTCCTGAAAATGCCACCGCCTTGCCTTTTGCAGCCTCTGTTTGCACTTGTTTGAACACCGAAAATTGTGCCAACTCCCAGAACACCTCTGCTCTATCTCAGGAACATACAGGGAAACCTTCTTTCACTGGTGACCGGTCGAACACAAATGGTGGCTATCGACTACCATTAGTGGCCGATCGGCTACTTTTGGTGGATGTCGGCCACTTCTTCCCTGGACTTCTCTTTTTTACTGCAACAGAGAGAAAACAGAGGCAAAACAATGTATTCTCAAGGAGTATATGTACTATTACCCTCCTTATCGTTACACAAGGTCAAAGGAGTGTAATTCTTGGCTCCAAAACCATTAACCAAGCATTTTTAATGCATGATGGCCAAAGAACCAAGAAGTACAACTTCATTGTATGCAAAAACAAGACTCAAGACCATCACCTTATCATGTGTGATCAAAGGCAATGGAGACTAAGGAGATTGGCTCATTTCATCACTTTGAGTATGAAATGCTCCAATCTTCCTTGTGTTCAATATATCGTCCGATTGAACACATGCAATGCAACACAAGATGCTTATCTTGCCTATTTTCCTTTGTCACTTTTGTTTACTCATTTTACATGATTAGTCCTTTAATCGATTAAGTCCAAGGTGAGAGTCTTCTAAAGAGAAAGAAGTGTCAACCAGGGGATGATTGAAGGCAAGAGAGAGGTCATGCCTTTGGTTAGTAGAAACCCTCAAAAGAGGATTAAAACCATTAAGCATAAACTCTATCCCAAGCTTAAAAAATCCCAAACTTGAAACAAACTCTCAAAAGCGATTGAAAGAGTGAGACAAATGAGTATGTGACAGAGATTATGATGTTGAGATTACATGCAAAATAACACTACAACATGTAAGCAACTCAAGCACTTCATGCTTAAAGGCCTAAAACACTAAACTAGTGAAGCCCTTTACACTACAACCATGCAATACAAGCCCCAAAGGACTTAACCAGCCCAAAATAGAGCTCAAACATGCCAAAACAGAGCCTAAAACATGTTTGAATTAAGCTAAGTTAAGCTAGAAAATCAAGCTAACATGTGAAGCAACCTAGGCATGGAAGCAAGACACAAGGAGGAGAGGTTAACCCCTCCTATTTTGGACTTCAAAAGTTGATTTTTACCACTGAAATAACTTTGATTTTCAGTGGTTAAAAGGGCCAAAAAGTTTGATTTAAAGATGGTAAGAAATGCACAAAAGGCTTCACAAGCCAAAGAACAAAAAAAGGAAGACAACCCCCTAACTCACCAAGGCTTAAACTACCATTTTCAAACCTCAAAAACAGAGTTTTTTGTAGTTGAAAACCAAGTCAAAACAGTACAAAAAGATAGTAACTCAAGTTATGCAAGACAAGTTTAAAAGGTAAGTCTAATACCTCTTGAAGCACAAGACAATTTCAAGCATAAATTCAAGCTCAAAACCCTTTCTAAGGCTCCAAGAAGACCTCCTAGAACCTCAGCACCAAGGTACTCAAGATTGATCAAGGCTCTATGTGCAAAAGTGTAGAGAAAGCTAACTACAAAGCACAAAATAAGAAGAGAGAGAGAGAGAGAGAGAGAGAGAGAATTTTGATCCAAATTGTCTAACTCTTCAAAATGAGGGAGAGACCCCCTATATATAGAAAAACAAGCTTAGAGCTTGTATTCATCCCTCCATACACGTGTATGGAGATGCACTTTAGTGAACAACAACTGGCACAGCTAACAAACAAATATCTAAAAAAGGAGAAAAATGGTCATCGGCCATCACCAGCGGCCGACCAGCCACCACTAATGGCTGGCAGGCACAAGCCATGGCCGATGGACTGTGGGGATGGCCAACAGGCCACCCTCTCCTCCAAACTTGAGCAACAAGCTCTTGGTCTACAACCAAGTACAAAATAGACAAGTTGAGAGGCTCAAAGGCAAGGCGCTCGGCCGAGAACTTCAGGCCCTCAAAATGAACACAAGCATAGAAAACCATCGAGTATTCAAACGATGACGTCCAAGTCTTGAGGAAGGTCAAAAAGGGAAGCCCCAGAAGTAAGCTTTCCAATGATGGTGGCCTCACAACTTAAGTCCGAGTGTAAAAAAGGATAGACCTGATTTAGTGAAGGCTGCCCAGTTCGCTCGTAACGGTTTCTGCCCAACTTCTTCCCCAACTTGGTTTCTTCTCTCCCTTCTTATTTTCTTCAACTCAAAACCTTTAAATAAGGTGTTTTGAAATATTTTTCAAAAAGTTCACCTCTCTTTCATGCATTTCCACTTTGTCCTTGCTCAGTTTACCAAAAAGCGCAACATTTAACGAAATGCGAGCCTCGGAACATTGTAGGAACTTTTTCAAAACTATTTTGAAAGAGAGCTTTTAAGGTCTAAAAATCATTGGTAAAAATAGTTTTGGTCCAAAAATGAGGTGTAAGGTTGGGATTTGACGCTCTCTTTGTGCAAGAAATCAAACCTTTGCACTGCACAACTTTCATCACCAAGTAAGCAATCAGTGGCACCCAAGTCTTAAGGGCAGTCAAAAATGGGGTGTCTACAGATGGTATCCTCGATTTGAACCCCTATTTCATGAAGCTCTAAAAGGTAAACAGAGGTAGAATGATCATCTTCTGCTGCAACTTGCCATGCAGATTTCAAATAGTCATCCTGATCTGATCTTTTTCGAAAGGCCTTGTAGTCATTATTGAGGCCTTCGCTCTCCGTCTCGTCACAAACTCTAAGAAACCCTCCTTTAGCTTTTGGCGGGTGGCTTCAAGATCACGAGTGTGACCTCGATCTATGTGTTTTAGGAGTATTGAGCAAGAAAGGCCTTAGCCATCTCTTCCTAGTTCTGTTTCACAGAGTACTCCAATTTGGTGTAACAAGTGGCAACTATACTCGACAGGATTCTTCCATAGAAAGAGAGTTTTTAAGGCTTAGTTAGACCCATCAGTTTTAAAACATCCAAGAAAAGACGGATATGTACCATAGGATCTCCAGTCCCATTGAAATGGTCTATATTTGGCATTTTGAATCTATCTGGGAGCCTTATGGGAACCTCTATGTACCCATCCTCAATGTCAGGAATGGAATTAAGGCCCTGTGCCTTTTTGAATTGCTTCTCAAGGTTAGCAATTTTTATCAAGGTCGGCTCAAAATCATTAGTATCAAGGGGATAAAGCTCCTCATTATGCTGCACCAGAGGTGTGAAATCTTGAGCTTAAGCCAACCCTTCTTGGGGATCCGAACCTGGAAAATCTTCAGTTGGCGGAGGTAGATCAAAGTTCAGCTAGGGCCCTGAGATTGGATGTGATGTAGGTGCCCCAAACGGTCTTTGCATTTCATCGTTGGCCTTATCTTGCATGGCAGTTCCATGGTTTAATGCCGATGCCGCTATCATGGCCATAACTTCTTCTAGACTCTATGCCATCACAAGTCTGTTGAGTTGAACAAAGGTGATCTAACTGGTGACTATCGAATCAGTGGAACCAGTGAGCCCTATTTGGCCCTTCTTTGCCTTGCCACCGATTAAGGAAACACTGGTTGCTCTTGAACTAAATCTCCGACCTGACAAAGTCTATCAACATGAGTCCAAAGTACCCGGGGGATATCAGAACCTTCTGAAGCTATGGTTCCAAGACTACCTAGCAAAAGAGAAAACAGGCAGCACCTCAGCCCAATTTTACTAGAACAGATATGATCATAGTTGAATGACTATGCTCTCTACCGAATTCTGTCCTAAAACAGATACTAACTTGGCAACTAATATGCACATCCCTGTACAGTTTCACTGTAAAGCACATACCAATTAAGTGAAAACCAAAACACCCCTACGATGGGATAGGGTCACCCTGTCCTAGTTTCGTCAGGAGCTATATGTTCACTACGCAAAATAAGTGGTTTCATACAATCCTGCATTCAGGTACACATCATGTCCTAGTTTGGAACAGTCTCTATGGTTTCCAACATGCAACTAGGTGACCACCTAATATACCTCTCACACCTAACACCAAGAAGTGAAACGAGGATCAAACGGTACAGCGGTAGTCCAAATTCAAGGGTTGTGTTCCATCGTAGCAGAGCCCGCAATCGGTCATCATTTTGGCAAGCTTTCCAAGCGAGCCTCCGGCAAACTGTTCAGGAATAGCAGATGGCAAAAATTGTGGCTTAGGTTCACCGATGCAAATACAAATGCAAAAAAACACATAAGTGTAGATAAAAAGTCATATCCTGAGTTCGAGTCAAGTTCTCTAAGTCCCCAGCAGAGTCGTCAGAAATTGTGGACTCACCTTTTTCCGCGCCCCGCCTTTTGGAAATGGTTTGAAAAGAAGGTCTCATAGTTTAGACTCCCGCGGTTCTGAATCTAGTCTCACAAGTCCAATATGAAACTGATAAACACCAAAGAGTCCAAATCCGGCAAACCTTTTTGGAAAATCGATTTTAAATCAAATAATGCCAAAATTGAACTGTTTTGCCAGATACAAAGTCACCACCTAAATATTTTATTTTTGAGAAAATTTAGGAAACCCTGACTCGTGCTGAAGGCCACGTGTCCGTCATCACCAAAGTTGCCTCGGCTCGGGAACTTGGGTACGAGAGGAGAAGGTCCTGAAATGAGCACCCCTGCTCGCCAGATCAAACATCGGCTTCTACTAATCATGATATGAAATTTTATAAACATTATGCATTCTTGTTCTGGTTATCAATCTAACCTTACTATGTGATGCGCGCAAGCAAGTATAGACTAGATCGCTCAATTTGGAACAATTCAACTCATGTTTGTTTGTGAAATGGGTTGAATTTTCCACCCTCAAGTGGGCTTAAAAGATGTGGATTTGCCACCAAACATAGTGGGCTTAAAACATGATTTGCCACAACAAAGTGGGCTTAAAACTCGCACTTGTTGAATCGTTCCAATTCAAACAATAGGCCTTCGTCCACAGACATTCAAGCTGTTTAGCATTTATGTACATATGCTCATGGCAAGCATGTGAAACATGGCAATATGGCAATCACACTCATGCAAGTATGCTAAAGCGCAAAACTCACCGATTACTCCAAGCCAAAACAAAAACTAGTTAGAAAGATGCATGATCCTAACTATGTTAAGATGCCTAATGTAATTAATAGGCTCGGCTACTAACATGGCTTATGAATCGATTTGAACAACATACAATTAAACATGTATTCAAAGAAGTATTGAAATGGAAATACAGTTTGAATGATGCGCCGAGCCTTGGTACATGCAAGACAAGATGAATGGATGCAAATATTCGAGAATAAGGTATGCTAATTGAAAATGTTCCTAATCTGACCATCAAAAGTGATTAAATAAAAAGGGAGAAAGACGTGGGGTTGGAAGACACACACACACGCACGCACGTTTATTACAACATTACGCCCTCGCGAAGGAGGGTCCGAATGAATAAGATAACTAACTAGCTACGCTAATTAAGCTAACAAATTATTACAAAAACGATTAAGCTAATTAATTACAACATGAACTAATTAACTAATCACAAATAATCACAACATTTGCGAGTATTAGCTATAACTAATTAACTAAACAAGTTAACTAAACGGCCTCGGGAAACGAGGGATGCATGCATACTCGGTTTCTTCACCCGAAAAGCCACCGTTTTGCTGCTGCGAGCCTTTTTTGTACACTTGAACACCAAAGAAGCTGTCCACTTCCAAAGCACCTCTGCTCCACCTCAAGAACACACTGTGCAAATTTCATTGGTGGCCGATAGGTGGCTTGTCGGCCACCACTGGTGGCCGGTCAGGCACTGATGACATGAACTCCTCTTTTTGCAGCAACAGAGAGCAGACAAAGCAAAACAGTGCATTCTCACAAATTATTTGCACATTTTGCCTCTCCTTTTCATGGGGAAATCAAATGAGGGATAAAATTTGGGTTTACAAACCATTAGTCAAGCAATTTCATTGCATGATGGCTTGGGAAACCAATTGTGCAAGTTCAATAAGTGCCAAATGAGACCAAAGGACCATCACCCTATCATGCATGATCAAGGGCAATGGTGACCAAAGAAAATGGCACATCTCATTTCATCACTTTTGAGTATGAAATGTCTCATTTCCCACGTGTTCAAACTAACATCCGATTTGAACACATGTAATGCAACACAAATGATGCTTATCCTGCCTCTTTTACTTGTCCAATTTTGTTTACCCATTTTACATTATCGATTCATTGTCTAATTGATTTGTCCAAAAGTGAATGTCTTCTAAAATGAAAGAAGTGTCAACCAAGGGGTAGTTCAAGGCATGAGGAAAGCTTCATGCCATTCGTAATGAACCCTCAAAAGAGGATTAAACCATTAAGCATGAGTCTCAACCTCAAGCTTAAACAGCCCTAAGGTTGAAACAACCCTCAAAACAAATGAAAAGTGAAAAAATGAGGGAGGTTGCAGAGATTGTATGTGCTGAAAATGAGTGTAAAGCAACACTAAAACATGTTATTAACTCAAAAGAATGATAATTAAAGCATTAAAACATCAAGCTAGTGAAGGAAATTACACTACAACTATGCAAAACAAGCCTCAACTGAACTAACCAGCCTAAAACAGAGCCAAAATAGGTTATTTCAGAGGCAAAAACATGCTGGACTTAAGCTAAATTAAGCTAGAAAAACATACTAACTCATAAAGCTAACTAGGCATGCAAACAAGACACAATGAGGGGAGGCTAACCCCTCCAATTTTGGACTTCAAAAGAAGGTTTTTACCAATGAAATACCTCTGAAATTCAATGCTTAAAAGGTCCAAGAAATTTGTTTTGAAAGTGGTGAATAAGAGCTCAAAAAGCTTAACAAGCTAAGAAACAAAAGGGATGGACAACCCCCTAACTCAAAAGGGCTCAAACCACCACTTTTAGGCCTCAAAAATAGAACCTTTTACATGTCAAAACCAGCCCTAAAATAGTAGAAAAAGATGGCAAAGCAAGTGGGCAAAACAAGCTAGCAAAGCAAGTAGTATACCTCATGGAGCCAAAGCACAAAATAGGCAACAATCCAAGCCACAAACACCTTTTAGAGCTCAAAGAGGGTCTCAAGCAACCTCAGCCCAAAGATAAGAAACTTTGGCAAAGGGTTGATAGGCAAACTAGAATTGTATCTCTACTTGTATGCTAAAAAGGGCAAAAGAGAGAGAAATCCAGAGAGAGAGGATTGTAGAGAAAGAGGCTCCAAAAATTTCCAACCTTGAAAACATTAGAGAAGGTCCTATATATATCGAAAAATTAGAGTGCAGGTTGAAAATATCAACAAAACAGATAGCTGGAGCTTTTGGGAGACAGTTGAAGGAAAATATCTGCAAAATCTGACCTTTTTGCATCAATAGTCGACCGACCATCACTAGTGGCCAAGCAGCCACCACTGATGGCCGAAAAAACTCACTCTTGGATGACACATGGCTTTCAAAGTCCATTCATGGCCGACACATGGCTTATATATGGCCGACAAAGCCCATTCATAGCCAGCAAACTCCACCAGTGGTCGGCCAGAAAAATCTGCTCTCCAAGTCCAACTTCAAATGGGCATATCTCCTTTATCCAGACTTCTTTACAGGTCATTCTTGAGTCTAAATTAGAGCCCCGGAAGTCTTCTTTCCATTGGTGGAAGCCTCACATCACAATTCCAAGTGTGAAAAAAGATATCCATGTTTTAGTGAAGACTGCTCAGTTTCGGTCCTAACCGGATTTGTGCCTAACTTCTCCTAGCCATATCTCCCTCATCCGGATTTGGATTTAAGAGATTCTTGAGTGTAAAATGAAGCCCTGGAAGTCAAATTTCCAATGGTGGTGGCCTCATAGCTGAAATCCAAGTGTACAAAAGGATAGGCCTAATTTAGTGAGGCTACCCAGTTCTCTCTCAACAGTTTCAAGCCCAACTTTTTCCCCCAACTAGGTTTCTTCCCTCTTCTCCAATTTTCTTCAAATCCAAACCTCTAAATAAGATGTTTTAAATATTTTTGAAAGAATTCACCTGTCTTTCATTCTTTTCCACTTTGTCCTTGCTCAGTTTAACGAAAAGTGCAACATTTAACGAAATGTGAGCTTCAAAACATCGTAAAAACTTTTTCAAAACATATTTTGAAAGAGAGGGTTTTAAGGAAATCATTTTGGTCAAAATAGTTTTGATCCAAAATGGGGTGTGAGGTTAGGATTTGAAGCTCTCCTTGCCGAAGAAATTAAACCTTTGCATAGCATAACTTTCGTCAACGAGTGATCAACCTGAAGCCCGCAAGTCTTAAGGGCAGTGAAAAATGGGATGTCTACAATGCCATTCTCGGTGGAGTTCGGTACGTTTGAGGCACCGAAGAGATTCAACATATTGAGGTTTCAGATCTACGATGGTAAGTTTGATCCAAACTTTCATGTTGGTCTGTATTTGAATTCAATGGCTTTGTGGAACAGAAACGAGCAACTGTTGTGCAAGGTATTCCCATTATCGTTTAGGGAGATAGCCTTGGATTGGCTCCATAAGTTGCTGAAAGGAAGTGTAAAGAGTTAGGAAGGCCTGGCCGAGACGTTTGTGGCCGAATTTGTTACATACAAGTCGTAGTCACTGAGGGTAGACTCCCTATTGGCATTGAAGATTACTGATGGCGAAGGCCTCATGGCTTATGCCAAGAGATACTATGAGGTGTACAACTGGATTCCGACTTGTAACCAAGAGCTGGCAGTCATGTCCTTCAAGAACAGCCTGGATGATAATTGCTTGCTTCAAAAGTCAATTGTAAAACCCCCCCACCGAAGAGCATGGAAGAGCTCATGGCACGGATTAAGAAGTATGCTAGAGTAGAAGAAAACACACAAGGAAAGAGGACACCAAAACAAGAAAGGAGAAACTGCTCGCTGAAGCGAAGCCAGGGAAATACCGACATTGACAGGAAAAAAATGGGAGTGAGGGCTATACAGGTAGTCAGCACGGTATTCAGGATCTCAATCTATATGGTTTTGGATAGAATCAAGAACCAGCCATACTACAGAGCACCGAAGAGAGTCCCTGGCGAGTTCACGGGCAAGAGCATTGGGAAGAATTATGCCTACCATAATGAGGATTGGCACATGACTTAAGGATGCAGCGCTCTGAAGTCACACTTGAAGGATTTGGTTTGATAGGGACACTTGAGAGACCTTGTGGATGAGGCAAAGACAAGGAAAGAACACATGAGGCTATCCCAAGCACCAGCAGCAGCATCTCTACCGCCATAACCGCAGCAGGTGGATGGGCTTCAGGTAATCAATGTGATTCACTCGAAGGTAATGAGAATGAAGTTTGAGGGGAGACCCAGATAATAAGGCACCTGCAGCATGTATATTAGGTCCAGCAGAAGAAGCCTAAAACAAATGAATATCAGGGACCGATGATTTCTTTTACTAAGGCAGACTTGGATATGGTGCAACATCCACATAATGATGCCCTAGTGATAACTTTGAAGATTAGAGATTGCCAGGTGAGACGCATATTGATTGATCAAGGCAACTCTTATCACATCATCCAGATGATTTAGAGCAATTTGATAGTTCTATGGTCAGATTCAACGAGACACCGACATGGCCTCTCAAAGCCACGAATATAGAGGTGTAGACATGGCCTCTAGATGACTTTGGGAAGACCATGGTTGCATGCAATGAGAGCTATTCCCTCAACGCTGCACCAACTGTTGCGATTCCTGATGGAACATGGGATTGAAGAGGTATGAGGAGATCAAGTACAGGCAAAAAATTGCTCCATGGCAGCAATAAAGTACACCTACAATGTAAATGAGGCAGAAAGTGCAAAGATTGAAAGTAAAGACCACAAGGTCTTGGATGATGTCTGCAAAGAGCCTCCGGACAAGAGCGAAGAACTCCTTAAAAAGGTTCTTGTACAAGAAAAAGATGAAGGGCGATTCTTCCTCCTTGGCTCTGGCTTAGCCGAGAAAGAAGAAGGAGAACTGAAGGCTTTCTTGAGAGAGAACATAGAGGTGTTCACTTGGACACCCTATGAGATGCCAGGGATCAGCCCTGAGGTCACCTATCACAGACTCAACGCGGACAAGTTGGCTAAACTTGTCATCTAGAGAGCAAGAAGGCCAACATTGATATATGTACAGGCAGTTAAGGAAGAAGTAAACAAGCTACTAGAGGCACAAGCCATCAAAGAAATGAATTATCACACCTGGTTATCCAATACAGTGGTGGTGAAGAAAAAGAATGGCAAGTGGAGGGTCTGCGTGGACTTCACAAGCTTGAACAAGGCTTGCCCTAATGACAGTCTTCCAATGCCCAAAATTGATCAACTAGTAGATGCAACATCGGGGCATGGAAGGATGAGTTTTCTGGACGCATATAGCAGTTATCACCAAATAATAATGTATGCCTCAGATGAAGAAAAGATGGCATTTATCACCCCTAAATGACTCTATTGTTACAGAGTAATGCCTTTTCGGTTGAAGAATGCCGGAGTGACATACCAAAAATTGGTCACCAAAATGTTCAAACATCTAGGAGGAGAGTGGAAGTCTACATAGACAATATGGTTGTTAAAACCAAGGAACCTGGGAACCATCTGGCCGACCTAAAGGAGGTCTTTGACATATTGAGAACATATTGGCTTCGACTCAATGCCTCAAAGTGCACATTTGGAGTTGGATCCGGTAAATTCCTAGGTTATTTGGTTACCGAGAGGGGTATTGAATCGAGCCCAGATTAGATCAAGGCCATCCTTGACCTGAAAACTCAACAACAGCCAAACAAATCCAGATTTTGACTAGAAGGGCAACTACCCTGAATAGGTTCATCAGCCAAAGTTTAGATAAATGTAAACAGCTTTTTGGCTTATTGGAGAAGGCTGCAGACTTTCTATGGACAAAAGAATGCGAAGTCACCCAGGCCAACTTGAAGAAGCACCTGACAACCACACCCGCGTTGTCGAACCCGGTACCAGGAGAAGAATTGTTCTTGTCCCTGGCAGTTTCAGACCACACTGTGAGTACAGTGGTCATCCAAGAAGAAAAGGGTGAGCAAAAGGCAATGTACTATGTGAGCAAGACCCTGGGAAGTGTAGAAATCCAGTACCTGCCTTTGGAGAAGTTAACATTAGCTCTGGTAATGGCCTCGAAAAAGTTGAACCACTACTTTCAAGCCCACAAGATTGTGGTGCTAACCAAGTATCCATTAAAGTTATTTTGCAGCATGGAGACCCGATAGGTAGAATAGCTCGATGGGCTGTAGTTCTAGGTTAGTATGACTTAGAATTCACGCTGAGAATAGCAATCAAGGGCCAAGTTTTTGCCAACTTTGTGGCAAAATTCTCTCTTAGCGTGATTTGAAGACAAGCACCGATGCGCCGTAGCCTAGGATGTCCAAGAGAAGAACAGTAAAATCAACTAGGGCCACGAAACCCCACGCCAGCTGAACAAAAAAAGACAGAAGAAAGGCTAAAACCTTATGATATTTACATTGGCAACTCATCCTGTCTCTTTGTCGATGGCAGCTCAAACAGACAAGGAGTAGGGACAGGGGTGGTTTTGGTGTTGCTAGATGGGTATATGATAGAAAAATCCATCCATTTGGGGTTCAAGGGCTCAAATAATGAAGTAGAGTATAAGGCACTGATTGCTGGACCGAAATTGGCAGCTACTGTGGAAGTTGACGAAGTGGTAGTCTTTTGTGACTCCCAACTTATTGTAAATCAGGCGACAAGCAAGTATACAGCCCGAGATGAGAGGATGATAGCCTATGTCAAGGAGGTTGTCAAGTTATTAACATGTTTTCAAAATTGCCGGTTGCAGCAGGATAGTCGAGATGATAACAGCCATGCCGAGGCACTAGCTAACCTTGCTAGTGTAATGAAGTCGGGTAGGGCAAGGACAATAATGGCAGATTACCTATTAGGCCCCAGTATAGAGCCCCTAATAACAGAGTACGAAGCGATGTACGTGGAAATGGGTCCAAGCTGGATGGATGCCATAGTTGTGTTCCTCAAAGATGGCAGGCTGCCAACAAACAGAAATGAAGCATATAAGATCAGATTGAAGTCGGCCAGGTTCTGTCTATCAGCAGAAGGCCATCTATATAAGAGATCCTTCACTGAACTCTTTATATGATGTGTGCACCCATCCCAGGTTGAGGACTTTCTATACGAGATCTATGAGGGAGTATGTGGGAGCCATGTTGGGCGACAGATCACTAGCTCACAGGGTCGTATCTCAAGGATACTGGTGGCCCTACATGCAGAAGGATGTTGAAGCCTACGTAAGAAAATCTGAAAAGTGTCAAAGGTTTGCATCTTTGATATACCAGCCAGCTACAGATCTGAACCCAGTATCCAATTCTTGGCCATTTGCCCAATGGGACAAGGATCTGGTTGGGCAATTGCCCCAGGCAACTGGACAGAGGAAGTTCCTACTGGTAGCAACTACTTACTTCACGAAGTGGATAGAGGCTGAACCCCTAGCCAAAATCCAAGATATAGATGTGAAGAGTTTTATTTAGAAGAACATCATTTTCAGGTTTGGCATCCTAAGAGCTATTGTGGCAAACAATGGCACCCAGTTTGACAGTAAGCCGATCAAAAACTTCTGTGTAAAGTACAAGATTAAGAACTACTATTCTACTCTTAGCTTTCCCCAGAGCAATGCTCAAGCCGAGGCTTCCAACAAGACCATCTTGGATGGGATTAAGAAAAGCCTAGAGGCTGCCAAAGGCAAATGGGTGGAGGAATTGCCTAATGTCCTATGGGCGTATCGAACTATGCCGAGAAGATCTATAGAGGAATCAATTTTTTCCATGACATATGGCACTGAAGCAATCATCCCACTAGAGATTGGCATCCCTGGAATCAGAACCCAAGGAGTGAAGAATGGAACAAATGAGGCATTCCTTGCCCGAGATCTTGATCTGATAAAAGAAAGAAGGGAGAGAGCAGCAATTTGGTTGAGGGCATACCAGCAGCAGCTTACTAAGGCATACAACAAAAAGGTTAATCCTAGGGAGTTTCAAATTGAGGACCTTGTCCTGAGAAAGGTTGTCAGCAATAAGAAAGATCCTATGGAGGGCAAGCTTGGCCCAAATTGGGAAGGACCATATCGTATCATCTTGGTTGCAGGCAATAGTGCTTATTGGCTTGAAGACACTGATGGCAAAGAATTGCCAAGACCCTAGAACACAAGCAATTTGAAGTTTTTCTACCATTAATTTTAGTTTTTCAAGTTTATTTTATGTAAAGATTTATTAGCCGAAGTATTAATAAAATACTAGCTCGATTTTGTTTTTATGAAATATTGTTGAAATTTGTGCAATAAGATTGAAAAGTCTTAAGACGATGTTCCCATGGTGAACATGATGATTAACTTAGAATTACCATAACGGTAGAGTTGAACAAGTCTGCGATATTTTAGCATAAAACATGACGATTAGTTTAGACTTGCCATGACGGTAAAGTTGAACTATGTCTGCGATGTTTCGGCATGAAACATGACGATCAACTTAGACTTACCATGATGGTAGAGTTGAACTAAGTCAGTGATGCTTCGACATAAAACAAGGTGAGACTGGCCATGATCTAGTCAAGGTGTAAGAAAAGTCGAGGTAAATAAGTACTCTCGGTGCCCTAAGGTTAAGCCATAAGTGCTTTGTTTGGGCAAGCCAAACATGATGATCTCCATCAATAATGCCTAAGTAAGACTTAGGCGATAACCACGTGATGCATCCATAATGTGAACATAAGTGATACTTAGGTTCGCATTAGGGGGTAGGAAATAGCAATGAGCATAACACTTGTGAAAATTTTTGGAAAATTTTACAAGTTGAAGTTATTTGAGGAAATTGAATAAAGGGATACCCGAGGTAATTATACCCGAGATAATCAACCAGATTGTTAGACTTGGAAGGGTGAAGTCTTGCCAGAAGACAGTTAGTACAAGTGAAGAAGGTGTTAAAGTTTGATGAGAAATTTTTATAAGTGCAATTCGGTCGAGATAATTAACAAGAGATGTTATCCGAGATGATTAGTTAGTTCTAATCTGAGATGTGAATGTACCTGAGGTCTTAGGATCTGAGGTAAGGAACCAAGTTGTCAGACTTGGAAAGGCAAGAAAAGTTCTAAGTATGAAAAAATATGCAAGGCATAAAGGAAAGGCAATGAGCATACATGAAAGCAACATTCAAACACTTAGAAGAAAAGAGAACACTTGCATTGAAAAAAGAAAGCTTATTTAAGTACATAAACAGGCACTTCGGCCCAACAAAAGCAAAGGCGTTACAATTGTTCAAATGAAAGAAGAAACAAAAGTAAAATCAAAAGAAAAACTAGAACTTCTAGGCATCAGCGTGATCCTCAAACTGTGCAACTTGGGCAATTGGCATCGTTTCTACCTCAACAGACAACTTGGCAAACTTCTCAGCCGTGATCTCGGCATCAATCTCCAGGAGGGTTTTATCTAAACTCTTCTCGGCCATAAGAACTTCGGCGTCAAAAGTGGCTTTGGAAAAGGCACTCTTGGAGACCTCATCCCCATCCTCTTAAATCAAGTCCAGGACTTGATCAATCAAGGTAGGGGACTTGGGGGCAGCAGTAACCTTGGCCATATTGGCATCTTTGGCCTTGGTATTTTCATCATCAACGTTGGCCTCCTCTTTGGTCTCAGATCGATTAGGCGAGGGGGGAAAGGGCATGTTGAGCTAGCTTATGTCACGAAGGTTAACTTGGCTCTTATATTGATCTCGAATGTTAGCTTGCCCCACATCGTAGGCCTTCTCGTCTGTGGCCTTGATTTCGGCCCCCTTGGTCTATAGCTCTTCTTTCAGCTTTGCCTCGGCCTCTATCATCTTTACTTTGGCAACACTAGCCTCGACCTTGGCAACAATAGCGACAACTTCAGTGGCTTCAGCTTTGGCCTCAGCTTGGCTCTAGGCAATTTAAGCAGCCTTCACCTTGTCCATCAAACTCCAAACGCGAGCCTCTACTTTGTTGAGTGAAGAGAGGTGACTTACAGCTTCTTGGGTTTCCTTTATAAGGTCCTTCTTCACCAACTCCGCCTTAACCACATGGAAGTGAGCATGATAGATGGCCTACAAGAAAAGAAACAAGTTAGTGAAATTTGGCAAAGTATAAAGGACAGAAATAAAAGCTGAGTGAAAATACAAAAGTTTAACGATTTACCAGAACAAAGTGCCGCATTATCGTGGAAAAATTTTCATACTGGTTGAAGTCGGCAAGCTAGTTTATTTCGGTTAGTAGAAGCACGGCTGTAGAAAACGCGGTGTCGACTTCCAGACTTTTAACAGCATAATCATTGGCCTTGAGAGGCCTGTCACCAACAACGACCTCGGACACCCATGTATCATTAGAATGGTAATTGCTCCCAACCCCTAGACCCTCTGATCTTGGTTTTTTTAGCAGCGGCACGTCAAACGTTTCAACCTCAGCTAGCCTCTTCTTGATGTCAACTAGTTTGGATATAAGGATTGAGTCTTCAAGGTCCTTCTCAGAGTCAAAAGGAATGTAAGTAGCAGTAGCCTAGGCCTTGGCCTTTTTCACACATTTCGGCTTTGGCTTCTGCTAAGAAGGTGGCATGAACTGCTTACATACAACGTCGGACAAACTAGCCAATAAGTCCTTCGCAATTGCCGGTTTGTGACCCATCTCCTCAGCGGTGGTGGCAATGGTCACTTCGGTGCCGAAATTGATTACGAGTAGGGCGATTGGTGGGTTTGTCGGATCGTAAACTGACAAGTCCGAACCTTGGCATTTGCAGTTGCGAGTTCGGCCGGCAGGAGCATTTGGAATTCGATGTCAGCGTTGGCGTTAGGATGATGGAATGAGTTGGGCTGCAGTAGAGGTTGAAAGCTGCTCAACAAGATTTGAACTGGATGCTTGGTCTGGCCTTAGGGAAGAGGCAGCTGGTGGAGTCAAGGCAGATACAGTAGCCCTGTTCCGTCTGGCGATGTCAAGAAGAGGAGAACGGTAGGTTAGCATGTAGTTCAACAGTAGTGGAGCCGTTCGTTTGAGGATTGGAAGGTCCGAGAACAGTTTGAGATCTTGGCTGGATACGTAAGACTCCCGGAATAATTTTTTCGGTTGAGGAAGAGCTACAAAAAATAGAAAAAAATAACAAACTTCAGAACAGATATAAGAAATAGACGTATAAGTGCGAAAGAATTGCATTTGTTCTAAGTTTTTACCCTTATCCTCTCTAAAAACTCTTTGACTCAGAAGGAAGAGATGAAGATCATCATCATGTGCAAATTTCCAATTGCCTGAGACAATCAGATTGTCATCTCCAACACCTTTGTTTGAGTCTGGAAGGTCGACTATGAGTTTGTATGTGGTGGATCTGGGTTTGAGGTAGTAAGCATAACCACTGGTGGACTTGAGGCCACACATGGTATAGCAAAACTAGATGTCAGCAAAGGTGATCCTAGCGTTCTCTCGACGTGCCAACTAGGCAATACCATCAATAACCCTAAATGTATTAATTGCTAGTTGCATAGGATTAAGTTTGTAGAAGTGCAAGACTTCTCGGAAAAGGATGTCAAGTGGGAATCAGATTCCCGCTCTATGATGGACACAACAGGGAAAGGCATATAGTTTTTTCCAGGTATGATGGAGTCTTCTTTCCCAGCTTGTAGTAGAAGTGCAAGACTTCTTGGAAGAGGATGTCAAGTGGGAATCAGATTCCCCGCTCTATGATGGACACAACAGGGAAAGGCAGATAGTTTTTTCCAAGTATGATGGAGTCCTCTTTCCCAGCCAATCTTAGTTGAACGTCGGCTGGGATAGAGAACTCCTAGCGAAAATACTCTAGTTTACTGGACGAATCGACTCTCCAATTGAACATACCCATGACCTCGGTTTGGGTTGGTTGATAACAAATTTCTAGGAAAAGTGATTGGTTTGAATCTAAAGACCTCGACTAGACCCTAGTGGCACAAGTGCGAGGGGTTCTGGTTGCCTAGGGAAGATTGTGTTTTAATTTTCCTAAGGCAACAATGTTCTAAGTCAAGTTCAAAACCTAAAGTCTATGAAGATAAACGAGATGCAGAGGCAAGAATCTGGAAAACAAAACAGAAGAAAGCAAGAATAAAATCAAAGCGTTCATGGACCAAACACAGTTGCAACCACAAACTGATTCAAAATAGGGAAACCATGAACAGGGATTCAAGAAACATGTTCAAAGCATATGGAAGATTCAGAGAAAAACATAATGTAAAATTCAAAACACGTAAAGCATGTCTAAGGTGTGAATGTGATGAACAGTAAAAGAAATTTAAACGAAAATGTAAAGGATCTAGAGACTTACAAGGTAGAGCCGAGAATGAAGACACCAGAACGATGCTTGCTAGAGTCAAGTGGTAACGGAGCAATGAAAAGATTGCCGGAGGTGATGAATAGATGGCTGCAGAAAGATCGAGAGAACAACAATGGTGATTTAAGAGAGGTTTGGTAGAGAGAGAAAATTTGAGAAGAGAGAGAGTTGTAATTGCAAAGTGAAGAGATGGAGAGAGAAGGGAGGGAGTTTTGTGAAAATTGCGGAAAGGCGACAAAACGTAATGAAGATGCCTTGGGCGGCGTGCTTGTCAGGTGGTGTGGGCAGGCTAACATGACTTGATGGTGCCTACCAAGTACAAGCCAGTAAGAATGGGACACATGGAAGAAACGGTTGAAATGATGGTGCATGATAGCTTATGCATAATTGAAACTCTTGAAATTCTTGGAGTAATGAGGCAATAACCTCGGCTAGAGGAGCGATCTCGGTCGAGATACTTAAAGAACTTGGTTCTTGTTTCTTGATTCTTGATAAAGTGGGCAACTGAGTCTTGGTTACTTGAAGCCAACGAGTCATGATCTCGGTCGGAGTAGTGTCTACGTTGTGGGCTGACATATTGGGTAGACAAACGATGTAGGTTCCATCACCTCAAGTTGCCAAGGTAATAGGGGGCAGTTGCGGGGAAGTATTTTGCAAATGACGCCACGTGGCCAAGATAGCCTGAGATGTCAGCTAAGGTGCCATGTGGATGAGTCATGTTGCCAAGGTGATCACGGCATTACCGAGATGATCTGTGGTAATGCCGAAATCCTGAGATATTCGAATAAGGGACAAGAGTCCAAGAACAGAAGAGGCTCCCAGCCTAGATAAGGATAAGGCTCATGAGGAGCTTATCCCCATCCAGCCGAAAGTCCATGATGAGCATTGAGCTTGAGTCCAACGAAGTGAGGCTTCTAGGGGACTAGGTCACTGCTGGTTATAAAAATGAGGCATTCTCGTGGGTCCAAGGTAAGTTTTTCCTTATGAGTTTAAGTACTGTTTTGATATCTATAAAGGATAAGATTTACTGACTTGATCATTAGAGTGCTCCTGGTGAATGAACTACTGCAGTATTCTCTTCTTCTTGTTGGTACGAAGTTGGTTCCATCTATTTTGTCAATGCTCTCCAGCTAAGTTCCCTATTTGGTTGTGTGGTTGGAAATCAACACCCACAGTAGGTGATATTGAACAAAACCTCAATTCAATTTATAGTTACATATAACACAAAACAAGTCAAAATGTGATCACTTACTGGCATGATATTTCTCAACAAAGCATGATAAATAACCCTATACAAAATAACAAACATATGTTAGAATAAAATACTATTGTAGCCTGATATTAAACCCGACACTACTGAGATTGAGATGAATTGGGCAAGCTATTTTGTGGTTATAACCATAGTTTTAAAAACTTAATGGATGTGACTTAGAATTTGGAGGTATTTTATTTTCAAGTCTCAGGTTCAACTCTTATTAAGTGCTATCAACTTCTTGGGACCACACCCTCAGGGCTCTGCTAGAGATTTCCCGATCTACATGAAGGGGGCGCTTTGCATGGGTACCAAAATTAGTTCAGTGTAAGTTAATCCGAATACCCGATCAAAAAAAAAAAAAACAATCCTAGTGTTAAATCATAACAATAACAATATAATTTGGATTCACAACAGGGATTATTAATGTCACGATAACTTACAAAGCTGATCAGGATATAGTTTGTAATAAAAAAAGTAAGAGAAAATTTCACTTTACTTTTACACAATCACTAAAAAATTAATTAAACCTTTATTCTTTTAATAATATTAAATTTATACCTAAACTTTTGATTTTACATCAATTTTACTTCTACCGTCGATTGCTGTCTCTAATAAAATAGAAGTCGCTGATGTGGAACCGAAATTTAATTTTACTTGCAAACTATCTCCAAAATATTAATTAAATCCCCAAATAAATAAAGTTGAAGGGTCTAATTGATATTTTAGAGATAATTGGGGAGTAAAATAAAATTTCGGTGCCACGTCAACAACTTCCATTTAATTATAAACAGAACATGGGGTAAAATTGATCCAAAAATAAATAGTTTAAGTGTAAATTTAATATTTTTTAAAAAATAAGAGTTCAATTGATTTTTGAATAGTAATTTGGAGGGACAAAATAAAATTTTCTCAAAATCAAACCAAAGCTTACTGACCAATCACAAAAGATCGGATATATGATTCGTTTTTTTTTCTTTTTTCTTTTTTTTTTTTTTTTTTGTGTGGCAATTTTACTATGTCAAGAATTATATTCTCAATTAGATATATAGAGCTTAGAAACCCCAATTGATCATGAATAGATCTTGGGCTCACTTTACATACGAAGCTGGGCTGCACAGAATTTTTAAGCCCATTATATTTATGGGCTAGAAAGAATGCTTGAGGTCTATCTTGGTCACATCCACGTCAAATTCACCATGGGTGATTTATGCCTCTTCTTCATGCTTCTTTGCTAGCCAATTTTTAAGACTGAGTTTACTGAAGGGTTTGTATCATTTGGGGCCGGTTTGGCAAGTCTAAAATAATTTAAAAAATAAAAAAGTTACACAAAAAATAAAAAAAGTCATTACTATTCATAAATAAAAAATATTAAGAAAATATTTTATATATTTTTATAATACAAAAATTTGATGGATGCTGTCAGTCGTACTTGTGAAACAGGAAGGCCATTATACACTTTTTGGGCCAAAAAAAAAATTACATAGGTAAATGCACAAAGTTTGATGCTAATGTTGGGCCCTTGGGGGCCCACTAAGGGTTCCTTTTTGATAATCCAAACCGTTCAATATGTAGAACTTATCGAGTAATATATACCTACAAAAAATCATGCTGATCGGATATCGTTAACTATATAATCAAATCAGTTTTGAATAAACAAAACGGATGGTGTGATAGTTAACTGTTGAAAAACAAAAACTCATCCGATCATATAGCTATCGATATCCGATCAACGTGATTTTTTACAGGCATATACTCGATGAGTTCTACATATTCAACGGTTTAGATTATTAAAATGGGACCCATGGTGACCCCCACAAACCGACCATCACTGTCCAACACTTTGCCCCGAATGAGACAACTATTTTCTGGGTAAGACATGCTGGGGCAGCAGGCTAGCCGTACAACCACTCATCTTTCTTCCACTATACACTTTATTTATACAATTCTTTATTACACATTTTTTCGTAAAAATACAAAAAGTTAGGCCAAACATCCATCTTTTTTCCTCAACTTTTTAGTTCAAAAAGACAAAAAATACACTTATTTAGGACACCGTAAACAACCCTTTGTTATCAAAATTAGGCATCACATCGAGTAGGAATTGGACGGGTGCGGCTTTGCAATTTGAGCCATGGAGTGGTGACCTATAAAATGGATTAAGACATTTAAAAAGATGTCAAGTACTAATAGTTGACTGAATTTTCCCTACGGAGAAGGGTTATTCTAAGTCGGTGTTGATAGAGTGATTATCATAGATATCAGCTATAGAACGTGATTGTATATTACAATTGCACGTTAAGTAAGATAAACCTCAACTATGTGCATATAAGCATTTTAGACACTATTTCTTTTGTAAGTTGATTTTTAAAAATGAATTCTATCTAAAGTCATAAGTAAAATTTAAAGGGTAAATTACAAATACACCCTCTGAAGTTTTCTTAAAATGCAAATTGCCCCATATGCTTTGAAAAATTACAAACAGCCCTTATTTTAGAATTTTTTTTATTTAACGTAATTAACTAATATTAAAATTAACTAAAATTACAACCAATGCCAACTCACAACCAATGCTAATACATAACCGATATAGCCCACACCTAAGTACCTAGTCCGAGTTCACTACTTCTTTCCATACATCTCTATAAAAGAAAGAATATCCACAACCTATGATACATAACACTGGTACCCTTCCCCAAAATACTAACACAATCACATAACGATTATTCAAACAACCACATTCAGACTCCACTCAAATCACATATCGCCTACCACATAACACATAACACATAATCGTGCTAAGTCTACAACGATAGTTATTCATTCCAGCACTCGCTTAGATTTCCCATTAAAAACAACGTTGATCAAGCATGTTTCTAACAAGACCTCCAAGTTAGTCAACTAGACACTGAATAATATCTATGAGTCTCAACACCATACCCACATAAAATGCAACACATAAGCATGTTATCACTTAGCATACAACATACAAATGTCCTCACCGAGCATGATAAACCTACTATGGCTAACCACTTCCCACGAGTCCAAGGTTTTCAAACCATGTTAGCTCTGATACCAAATTGTCACGCCCTGGATTTACACGGTCCGGCTTACGTGAATAAACCACCCAACGATGAATAATAGATAACCACTCTCATGCAAATGAATATAATATAGTCACACAATACATGTGTTTATCCGATTTTATACATTCCTAGATGCAACGTCTAAGTCAAATGAATGTTTTGTAATTAAAACATCCACAGATGTTATAAAATCAAATTAGGTGCCCTGAGGCTTACATCATACAAAAGGGTGTAACCCTTACAAGAATGGCACACGGCCAATAATTAACATAAATGTCCATTGGCTTACAAATAACAGAACCACCCTACATGGTTCTGAACACAGCTTCACGTCTTAGTCCATATCCACACATGTGCACCTGAAAAACATTTTCAGCCACGTAGGGTGAGCATAAAGCCGAGTAAAGAATATTTCAAAGAACTAAACATGCTCTACTAGCATCAATGATCATGATGCAATACATATATACAATATGCTCAAATGCATTTTCAAATCCATTTGATTTCTCGACAAAATCCTTTCTTTCCAATTTCCGGAACATTATGTCTAATCAAAACGTTTCTCGAGTTCAAATCATTTGTTTGATATAAAATCCTTTTCCAAAAATCGATCCAGGTATCTCAATACCAACCAGCAAATACATTGCTAAATCAAATGCGAATACATCGCCAAACAATAGCAAATACGTTGTTAAAACCATTTTCCAAACATCTTATTCCAAACCAACATAACAATAAATAAATGAGTGAATCTCCAAAACAAACACAACCTTTCACGGATATTTCTTTTGCAGAAAACTGTAAACTGGCACCCATGTAAACGTAGCCTATACAGCACTTCTATTTCCATTTTACGGATATTTCGTCCGCGAGAATCGGCACCTATGTATGTGCACATTTTTCGAGACTTTCACCCTAGACACACATGCCAACTTATTTGATGCAACTTTCTCCCAGATTCACCATTTCACTTAACCTTTTCAATAGTACAATACATATAACTCAAAATAATGTTTTTTCAAAACAATGCAAATGTTCCAAAACATAATGTAAGAATTTCTAAAAACTCTTTTCAAAGATATAATTTCAATTTCCAAAATCCATTACATACTCTATGATATGACTGATTTCAAATTGCCTAATTCACATGTAATTTCTAACACACGGCAATGCTATCCTCCGTCGATAGCCAAAACAATTATCTCTAATACAATAATCAAAATATGTCAATATAGATATATTTTTCTAAAATAGTAACAACAACCATTTCCAAAATCCCATAACCATTTTCTTTCCATCTCTTACAAAACCAACATCATTTTTTATTGTTTTCCAACACAAGCCAAAACCCATGCTTTTAGAGCAAAACCTTATTTTCTTTCAAAATCACTTTTAAGTAAAGAAAATCTACCATGTCAACATATTTCAACCACTAATACACAATCATAACCTTGTTCAACAACTCATTTGAAAAATCTCTCTTTTAGATGTCAAATCAAAACCTTAAGTTTAATCCAAACACCCAAATCCATAGATCCTTCATAATAATAAATAAATAGGGTTAAAAATCATACCAAATGACTATCAAATTAAAATAACAAAATACGCCACAAATATGCCAACGAACTCATATTTAGTTTAGGAAATAGGCCCGGAAAAACTCAAAGTTTATGAAACCACGAAGCTCTTGGATTAAAAGAAAGCCCTTAACGAGATCAACAATCTTTCTCAAAGGATCAAAGTTGTTAGGACCCTACTTATTGTCAATTTCGTGAACAAACTTGGGTTTCATTGAGTTGTAATTTTCTTCTGTTTTTGGTCTTCCCGCTCGAGCGGGGAACGTGGCGCTTGAGCGGTGTTTCCACCATCGCAGTACTTTGGCTTGTCTGCTAAAAATACTATGTGGTGTGATTTTATGCTCAAGTGTAAGTTCTTACCCTCAAGCGTGAATCCTGGTTTGGAACACGCGTTTTGGCATCCCCGCTCGAGTGTCCATTCCTATGCTTGAGCAAACTTCGCGATTTCAGTAGCTATAAAACTGTAGGTTGCTCCAAATCAACGACAGCTAGTTTTCCTTGATGTTTGATTGAGTATTAAACTCATGTTTTGATAAGCACACATCAAAGAGTTTGTTTGTTCATCTTTAAGAGTGTTCTTCTTCGGTGGAATTCGAAGATTCAAGCGTAGAGTAGTCGAAGGAGTTTGATGTTGTGTGCAGTCGTTGATTCGACAATGGATGTTGTGAATTCAACATCAATCTGATCAATTCTAAGACGAAGGTTACAGTGAAAAATATACAGATTGTTGAAGACAAATTGACAACGTTCGGGTAATTTGTTTGGTATATTTATAATCTTTCTTTCTTCAGTAGTGGATTGATTTGTGATGTTCCGCCCATGGTATTTTAATCACAATTGGAGATGCTCTAATAGTGATTTTTTTCTACGTAAAAATCGTTTGTGTCTATTTATTATTTCTAAAATAACAATCTAAATCACTTTCGTACGTGCTTGATGATTTAGATTGTTAGTTTTAATTGGTTAGGAATTAGCACAATTAAATCTTGATCTAATCGCAAATCACTTAGGTTTTTCAATTGGTATCAAAGTGGGTCACTATTTATTTTTATCAAAATTATAAGAGTGTGATTTTGTGTGATTGGTGATATGGATTCAATTCGCGAAGGTAACTTGACCCAGAGAACTCCGTTACTTGATGGTACAAACTATTCTTATTGGAAATCTTGTATGAGAGCATTTTTAAAATCTATCAATGATAAAGTTTGGCATTGCGTGATCTATGGGTGGAGTGAACATGTTGTCATCATTGATGGTGTTAATATTCCCAAACCTTTTGATAAATGGGATTCATTTGACTATCAAAACTCAAGTTGGAACAGTAAGGCTCTCAATTCCCTCTTTTGTTCCATCACACCTGAAGAGTTTCATCGTATTTGCACATGTGAGGTAGCAAAAGAGGCTTGGGACATTCTTGAAACAATTCACAAAGGTACTACTTCTGTTAAAAGGTCAAAACTTCAACGTCTTACCTCCACCTTTGAAACTCTTTTTATGTGTGATGATAAGACGTTTGATGATTTTTATGCTAAACTTAGTGACATCGTGAATTCCTGTTTCACACTCGGCGAAAAAATTCCTGAAGCTAAGGTTGTTGGAAAATTTTTGAGGTCTTTACCCGAGAGATTCCAATCAACAGTGACCGCTATTGAGGAGGCTCAGGATGTTGATACCCTCAAGTCTGATTAGTTGATTGGAAACTTGTAGACTTACGAAGCCCACCAGATTTCTAAGAAACAACAAAAAGATAGTGTAGCTTTCACTAGTACTCATGAGACTGGAAAAACCCCTGAGATTGAGCTTGATCTAGAGTTCGAGATGACGGCTATGTTTACTAAATAGTTCAAAAAAAATTTAAAGAAAAAGAAGCCTAATTTCAAGGACCCTATTTCAAAAGATAAGAATAATAAAAAACCCAAAACTTTTCCACCAAAAATTGCTCCAAAAACTAAAAAGAAGATTGTGAAGGGGCAAGGGGTCAAGTGTTACGAATGTCACGGGTTTGGACTTATTGCTCTTGAATGTCCTTCGAAAAAGAACCGAAAGAAAGTCTATACAGTGACTTGGGATGATGAAAGTGGGTCAGAGCAAGAACCCGATGAAACCGAGTCCAGTGAAGACGAAGATAGTACTTACATGGCATGCTGGTTTACTGTCACTCAACCTCCTCCAAATCCAATGGAATTTGTTCGTGGTCAAAATCTACACCGTGCTTCTACATATGATGGGAGTAATTACTTGTTCTGGAAGATCAGAATGAGGATGTTTCTGAGAGCCTACGACCCTGAGGGCTGGCAAGCCATTGAAGAGGATGTTGAAAGCGCTGACAATCCGAGTAATCAAAGAGTTCTAACTACCATTCATGAAGCAATTTCTGGCGAAGAACAACAACGGATTGCTCAATACACAAAGGCCAAAGATGCATGGGACATTCTAAGTCAATTTCATGAAAGAGGAGAGTCATCTTCACCACCATCTATCAATTTTCATGCCTTAGTTGCTCGACTGGACGAGGTCTAGGAGAAAGAGGAGCAAAAAGAAGATGATGAGACCTCGGTAGACAATGATGAGATTGATAGTGATGCCCTACAACAAGGTTATGAAAAGCTTTATGATGAATCTCTGAATTTGTCCAAGATAAATGACAAACTCACTCTCAAGTTCAAAGCATGTGAAAGCGAGAATGTCAAGCTAAAAGGAGAAATTGCAACAGCAAAGCAGAATGTCATCAAGATCTCTAATGACAGGCAAGACCTATGTGGGAAACTTCTATCTTGTGAGACAGAAAGGAATGAACTTCTAAAAATATATGCCACATATGAAGAGAAGATTGAAAACCTTGAGATGTCACAAGCTACATTGGAAGAGATGGTTGGTCAAAAAGATGAAGAACTCAGAGATGCTAGAGCCATAATTGCCATGTGGAACAATGGTTCCAAGACATTAGAAGACATTCTCGGGTCTCAACAAATGGGTTGTGACAAAAGTGGTCTAGGCTATGGTAATGCGACAGTTCACAAGGGATAGGCCTCTATATCACATGACTTGAAGACTCAAACAAAGGGAAAGCTGAAGGTGCAACAGTGTGATTTGTCTTTTCATCTGCCAAACGGGGGTAAGATCAACAAAAGGGAGGTAAAACCTGTTTTTGTTTATCATCATTATGGTAGGTATAGCGACATTTGTCCTTATTGCTTTGAGTTGTTTGGTAAGGTGTCTCAAAAGGGTAGAAATTCTAATACTGTTTGCGTCAGGAGACAACCTTACATGTCTAGGCGGAACACCAAAATTCATATGGGTGTACACAACGCTAAGACATTTACCAAGACTGCTAGTCCAACTTTTACTAAGACTAAAAAGATATAGGTGAGAAAGGATGACTTGACTTGTTTTGTTGTTCACACTGCTCTGAAAGCACGTGACTTACACATGTGGTATCTTGATAGTGGGTGCTCTCGTCATATGTCTGGTGACAAATCCTACTTCACTTCTCTTAAAAAATATGAAGGAGGAATTGTTACTTTTAGAGATGGTGGCACTTCTTGAGTCATTGGTAAGGGTTCTATAAGTGTGACTGGTCTTTCCAAGTTCAAAAATGCATTACTTATTGATGGCCTTAAAGAAAATATTTTGAGCATTAATCAAATGTGTGATTCCCACCATGAAATATTATTTTCAAAAAATAAACGTCAGATTTTAGATAAGAAGAGAAATACCGTCATGCATGGGGTTCGCACATCTAATAACTTCTATGGGATTGTTACCAGTAATGATCTCACTTGCCACTCAGCCATCATAAGTAATATTGATCTGTCGCATCAAAGATTAGGTCACATGAATTTTAAAGACCTAACTAAGATAGCCAACAAAGAACTTGTGAGAGGAGTACCTAAACTGGGTAAGAATGTGAACCGTGTGTGTGGACCATGTCAACTTGGGAAGCAAACATGTGCCCCTCATAAAAAGGTGAACAGCTTCATAACCAAACGTCCTCTTGAACTGGTTCATATGGATCTTATGGGACACACTTACACTGAGAGCATTGGAGGTAAAAGATACATTTTTGTAACCGTTGATGATTATACTCGTTTTTCGTGGGTAAATTTTTTAAGAGAAAAATCTGATACGTTTGATGCTTTCTAGGCCTTAGTCCTTAAAATCCAAAATGAACAGGGTGTTTCTAATGGGCGTATCATAAGAATCCGAACTGATCATGGTCATGAGTTTGAAAATAGTTCGTTTTCAGATTTTTGTGATTTGCATGGAATTAAGCATGAATTTTCTGCACCGATTACTCCACAACAAAATGGAGTTGTTGAGAAGAAGAACAGGGTTGTTCAAGAGATAACCAGGGTCATGCTCCTGAGTAAGAAAGTTCCCCCAAAGTTTTGGGCTGAAGCCTTAAATACCGCTGTTTATGTTGTGAATCATGTGTATTTAAGGCCTAGCACTTTACAAACTCCATATGAATTATGGAAGGAATTGAAACCTAATCTAAAATACTTAAAAACTTTTGGAAGTAAATATTACATTTTCAAAGATAGAGAGCCTTTGGGCAAATTTGACTCCCGAAGTGATGAATGTATTTTTCTAGGGTATTCAACCACTAGCAGAGCTTTTCGTGTCTATAACTTACGAACTCTACCTTTAATGGAATCGATCAATGTGGTTATAGCTGACACAGGGTCTCATACTTCAATGATAAATGAGGAAGAAAATGGATGAGTCTCCAATCCTAGACACTAAATCACAAAGTCAAAAGAAAGCTAAGGTCCAAGCTCTAGAAGGTGAGCCAGCACCAACTCATAAGTTAAGTCAGAGTCCAAAGAGTGCACAAAGTGATACCACTTCTGATGCTTCTATCACCACAAGTCCAGAGTTCAAACCATCAACAAGGGTGAAACCGAATCATCCGTCTCAACAGGTGATTGGAAGTGTCATAGATCGAATAAAAACCCGAAGACAAATTCGGGAGAAGGTAACTCATATGTGTTATGTTTCATTAACTGAACCTAAGAATATAAAAGAGGCCTTACTAGATGATAGTTGCGTCAATGCTGTGCATGAAGAATTAGGTCAATTTGAACGTAACAATGTTTGGACTCTTGTCCCCAGACCTAGAGACATGAATGTGATAGGTACCAAGTGGATCTATAAGAATAAATCTAATGAGAATGGTACTGTGGCTAGAAATAAAGCTAGGTTCATTGCTCAAGGCTATACTCAAGTAGAGGGTGTTGACTATGATGAGACGTTTGTCCCAGTTACACGTCTCAAATCTATTCGTATTTTACTTAGTGTTGCATGCTTTCTTAGATTCAAATTGTTTCAAATGGATGTGAAAAGTGCCTTTCTAAATGGGTACTTGAAAGAAGAGGCTTATGTTGAGCAACCAAAAGCGTTTGAGTACCCAAAATGTCCAAACCATGTCTACAAGCTAGACAAGGCTTTGTATGGGTTGAAACAAGCCCCTCGGGCTTGGTATGATAGACTTACTACCTTTCTCTTGATAATGATTTTCAAAGGGGTAGTGTAGACAAGACTTTATTTGTGAAACATACCAAGTCTCATATACTTGTTGCTCTGATTTATGTTGATGATATTGTGTTTGGATCCACTATTGATCATTGTGTGAAATATTTTTGGGATTGCATGACATATGAGTTTGAGATGAGCATGTGTAGACACCCCATTTTTTACCGTCCTTAAGACTTGGACGGCATCGTTTGAACGCTTGATGATCATCCATGCCCGTGTTCGTTTTGAGTTCCCGGAGGTCTTGGCCACGCGCCTTGCCTCAAGATCTCTCAACTTGTCTATTTTGTGCTTGGTTGTGGACCAAACACTTGTGTTTTTACTTCTGAGGAAGAGGGTGGCTTGTTGGCCATCCCCTCGACCCATCGGCCATGGCTTGAAGCCATCGGCCTTATTTTCCTGCCATCGGCCAAAAGTGCTGGCCGATCAGCACCTTTTTCGGTCGGTCGGCCCCCTTTGTTGGTCGATCGGCCATATTTTGTGGCCAAACCCTATTCATCTGCTTTATGCAGATATTTTATGCCAACTGGCACAGCTAGCATGCACAATTCACCCCCTCCATTGCTTCCTTGGCTTAGCTTCTCTTAGAAGCTTTAGAATTGGAATTCTATAAGAAGGGAGCTCCTCCTCCCTTCTCAGAGGTTCTGGAATTTAGGGTTAGGAAGTTGTATCTATCTATCTCTATATTTCTCTCTCTTTACATCTTTGTGTGTGTTTTTGTGCTCTAAAGGATGTTTTGTTCTTACTATTGCACACAAACACCTAGCATTACACTATCCTTGGTTGCTGAGGTGCTAGGGAGTTGATGTTATAGTTCTTGAGGTGGTTTTGATCAGAGAAAGGTGCTGGAGCCTTGTTCTTGAAGGTGTTATTCTAGGGTGAGCATTCTTACTTTAGATACCCCTTTCTTGCTTAAGCCTTTAGCCCTTCTTGCTTATTGTTTTAAGCTTGACTATAAACTGATAAAAGTTCTATTTTTGCATTTTGGCCCTTGTTCTTAGCTTTGCATGATCTTTCTACCACTGAAATCTAGAGGATTTTCAGTGGTGGAAATGTGGTTTTAGTATCCTAAATACGAGAGGGCCATCCCCTCTCCTTGTTGCTTTGAATGCTTGCATAAATGGTTTATGTTTGTAGCATGTTTGTTAAGCTTATATTAGCTTCATTTCAGCAAGTATTTGGTGTTATTTTGCCATGCTTTACCTCTGTCTAAAGTTGGTTTAATGGTCTCTTGCATACACCATTTACTTGTCTTGTAATCCCCTTATTTGCCGTAACATGCATCATGTTGTAACATGTCATTTTAGTATAATTTTGGCTCAACTCCTTCAAGCTTTTATCCTTGTTATAGCATGCAGAGCTCCAATTTGAGTTGTTTTAACCATGTATGCCATGCTTTGTATAGCCACCATGCATTTTAGCTTGTTAGCTTTGAGAGTCCAAGTCACTAACATGCTTTTCTTGGGCCATTTCAGTGATTTGGCATCACTTTTTATGTTATTTCAATCCATGTTTCATCCTCACATGCTTGTACTTATCACTTCTTTAATGCTTTAAAGGGTTTGTGTTTTATGCCTCATGACTATGTCATTGTCTATGCCATCATGCTTAGGCCTTTGGGATGCCATCTAAGTGGGTTTTTAGGCTCATTCTAATATGCCATAACTCTAATTTTATTGGCTTAAGTCATGCCATGTTTGGTTTTGATAGGTGTAGTGTAACACCCTCTTTGGTAGCCTTGCATACCTCATGTTTTTGGCGTTGTGTTCTAGCTTGTGTTGGCTAGTTTCGAGCTTGTTTTTGGTCTTGTTTAGACCTGCCTTGGGACTTTTTTAGGTCCCCTTATCCCTTTGGGGCTTGCTTTGTGTGGCCATGGTTTAAGTCCCTTGGCTAGCCTCAAGCTTTGGGTTTTCTTGCATGCTTTACTTGTGTAGTTTGATTGGTTTGGCACCTTTCCATGCATGATTTCAGAGCTTAACATGTTTGTCACATGTCCAAATTTGTCTCTTTTAAATGTGCTTAAGAGTTGTCCTTTCATGCCTTAGTCTTTAGGCCAATTGGCATGCATGTTTGTTTTGCATTTTGGTACCATCATTTTAGTACTTATGGCCACTGTTCTGGGCCTATTTGAGAGCTGTCCATTTTGGTTTAAGTCCATCCTTTGCATGTTGTTGCATGCTTGCCTTGCATGTTATCGCATGCTTGTTGCATATTTAGTACCTTGCATGTTGTTGCATGCTAGTATGTTACATGTTTGTTGCATGCTTATCCCTTTATCATGGTGTCACATGCTTGTCTCATTTTATTTGTTGTTGCATACTTGTCCACCTTTGCACGCCTTACATGCTTGAATGTTAATGTTGCATCTTGCATACTTGTTTAGGTTACATTGCATTTGGCATTCTTGTCACCATTAGCCTTGTATGGCATTGTCAATAACATGCTTATGTTGCATTGGATTTGCATCATGCTTGAGTTGTTTGCTCGCTTGCTTACATGCTTAGGTTGCATTTCATTATGTGTGCATTCCCTTGCCTCTTGATCAAGCATGATAGAGGTTGGAGCCCCTTATGTGTTTTGTGCATTTCATTTGATATTGAATTGCAAACTTGGCTTCTTTGGCCATCATGCATTGGAATGTGTGATTGATGGCCCAAGGGTCAAGAACTACACTCCTTTGAGTCTTAAACATGATAAGGAGTGTGGTTGCAAACATTGTCTTGCAAATGTATTGCCATGCTCTGTTTGTCCTCTGCTGCAGTAAAACAGCATTCTGGAGGAAGAAATAACCGGTCGGCTACTTTCAATGCCGATCGGCTAACCATTGTTGGCCGACAGCTTCATAATTGGTCGATGGCACCTTTCCTTTAGCCGATGACCCTATCTCTTGGCCGATGACCTCTCAGCATGCCCACAAGGTGGTTCAACAGTGTCACAGAATTTGGCACAATCTTCAGAGGTACAGTGCAGTACAAACAGAGGCAATATGAAGCATGGCAATGGATTTCCGAGTGAAGTCGACCGAGCATGCATTCGTCCCTCTTCCCGAGGCTACTTTACTGTTTTCATACCTTAATTAATTTGTTTAATTAGTTAAGTGGTTTTGAAATTAATTAATTAGCTTGTTAGTTAGTTAATTAGGTTAATTTGTATTATTCTTTCGGTCCCTTCGTCGAGAGGGCACAATTTTGTAATAAGCGTGCGTGTGTGTGATGCATGTCTTCCAACCCCCACGTCTTTCTCCCTTTTACTTAACTGCTTACGATGGTTAGTTTTAGGTCATGTTTTGATTAGCATCCTTATGCTTGCATGTTTGCATTCATTCATCTGTCTTTCATGCACCGGGCTCGGTGCATCATACAAACCACATTGTATTTCGATACATTTACTTGAATACGTGTTCAACAGCATGTTATCAAGTTGCATTTCATATGTCATCTTAGAATTGTAACAACCCCGATCCATGATTAGCTGCTAATCCATAATTAATGATGCTAATGAGAGGATTGAAATAAATTATGTGTTTATTCTGTATTTTACATGATTTTGACTTTCTATCTATTACTTGTAGAAATATCTCTTTGGAATTCCACTTTAATATGTAAATTGAAAGCCTTATCGGCATCCGAAATCGAAATTGATTAAGTCAATATGTTATTTGGAATTTTTAGAATGCTATGGAAAATTTTATTAAAAATTGATTCAGTTTAGTAAAAATCGCATGTGATTAAATTGAGCCTTGATGGGGACTATTTTGGATTAATTGAATTTCGTGCTAACCTGAATAAATTAAGGTTACTTATGTTTGATTTAAATAATGCATGATTGGTACCTAATCTAATCCTATTAATAATCCAAGATGTGATTGAGTGTATAATGTGTTGAGGCATTTTGTGGTGTTGAGTGTAGGGGATTAAAACCCTTGTGTGTGTGTGTGTTGGAAGTTTGCATGTGTGTGCACGTGTATTGTGCTCAAAGTGAGGTGTGTGTTGTGTATATTCAGCTGAGTGAGGGAGTGTAGTAGTTTGCTTATTTGGTCCTTTGGGTTAGATAGTTTAGCTAGAGAGTGAGAGAGTGAGCTTAAGAGTTTGAAGAAGAGGAAGGAGACTAGGAAGATTTATCTCTCATTTCTGAAAATCAAAGCTCTAGGTAAGAGTCTTGAGCATATTTTCTGTAGCTAACTTCCATGCATCATGATTGCAACTCATCTTTGAGCCAATTTTATAAAATTAGCAAGAGAAGTGGGTCTTTAAGGTTATAGATGACTTGCATGTGCATTCTTGGAGATTAACCTTTGGTTCCATCATTTTGAGTTTGAATTTTGAAGTCATTGCGAGCATGTGAGTTCATATATCGCATAACGTTTTGGAAATTCATGGTTTCATACCAACCATTTGCATGTTTTAAAGAAATCAAGAAAAATAAATTGAAAATCTTTCATAGATGAGCTTTTAAGTTCAAATTTGCTAAATCCATGAGTCTTGAGCTAAAGGTTTGAAAATGATCATATGTTTGTGTTTTAGAAAAGTTTTCCAAGTATTTTGATCAAGCTATGCATGAGAGGAGCCATTGAAATCGCATTTTTGAAGCACAAAACCCTGTTTTTTGAATCCCAGAATTTCTCAGTCCGCTCGAGCGAGGAAACCTGCGCTCGAGCGGAGAATGCGATCTCTCAGTATTTTCTTTGCAGGTGTGAGCGCTCCGCTCGAGCAACAAAAGTCACGCTCGGGCGAACCCCTTGTATATTGTTGATCCGGTCGAGCGTGGGAGTTGTAGCTCGAGCGTAGTTTGTGACCAACCAATACTTTTTCAAGTTTGCAGGATGCTCGAGTGATGGAAGTCATGCTCGAGCGACCCCTCTCATAGTTGCATGTCCGCTCGAGCGAGGAAAGCTACGCTCGAGCGGGGACCTTATTTTCAGAAAATTTACTAAGTGTTCCAATTCACGTTTTGGCATCCTCACTGCATCCTAGGCATTCCTAAGCCTTAATTAAGCCATAGTGATGAGGTTATGGATTAGAAACACACTAAGTAAAGAATGTACTAAGTTTTGAGATTCAAGACTGTGTTTTGAGCATTGTGATAAGAAAGAACAAGAACCAATGTAATGCAAGCTAAGCCTTAATGGCCACTTGAATGTGTAATGATAAGACATGCTTGTGTTATGTATTTTGTGATTGTAGGTCAAGACTCGAGGATTAATTGACCGCTTACTGGAACCACTATGAGTAACGTTATCGTAAAGATACGTTCATATGAATTATGTTCCAAATGAAATGTGATAAGCTATGATTTCTGAAATGATATCTGTTTACGTAAACGAACATCCCAAGTTTGAAATCTATTATAGCATCCATAGATAGTCCCAAGTCATGGGGGATGGCATGAAAATGCGGGTCCATGACACACAAGTTTACGAGATCTCGTTAGCCACTTCATTGTGGTGATATGTTTAATCGGTATCCGGAACCGATTACTCTAGTCGGAAGACGTTCTGTGATGTGTTCTATGGGATGTACCATTATTATGTTCTGATATGATGATGATTATGCTATGATCTGTTTTCCGCTTATGATTTGTTTTCCGCTTATGATATGTTCGGATTTCGTTCACTATCCCTTTTACCTTAATGTTATTCACTAGGCTTTAGCTCACTGTTTGTATATATATATATATATATATATGTATAGGTGAGCATTCTGGAGTTCGAGCCTGAAGGCTTTTGTCTGGATCTGTGTTCTGTTGTCAACCAACCATTGTGCCTCACGTGGAGGTTCTCGATGCGTCCTATGTTTAAGTTCTGTGGTTTCTATTTTATATAAGACTTGATTTGATGTCGTTGGCTATACTTAAAATACTGTAATGTGTGTGGGTATAATGTATGGTTGACTACCGGTTATGTATATAAATTTTTAAATATTCTATTTCACATAATTCAGCACGGCTCATTGGACAACTATATTTATGTATTTGCTTCCGCTAGCCCCTTAATCTTGTTAATCTGTTCAGAGGCCTTCGGTAATCCAAGGATTACTGGCCGGTTACGATGCTAAACCTATAGGGGCGGGTTTGGGACGTGACAAGAATAGCCGAGCCTATTTCTAGTTGCATTTTGCATGTATTGCATTAGCCATTGCTAACATGAACTAGGATCATGCATTGATTACTAACTAGTTTCTTGTTTTGGCTCAGAGTACATTGTAAGTGTTTATGCTTTAGTATCTTGCATGTATATGAGTGTTAACATGAAAGCATGCTTGCCATGAGGCTATTTGCTTATGTGATATAACTGTCTGAATGCCTGTGGGTGAAGGTTGGATTACTTGAATTGGACCAATTCATTGAAATCTGTGTTTTAGCCTACTTGCGAGTAGCAAACCTCAAACCATTTTCCAAACAAACGGATATGCGATGCTTTGTTCCAAATTAGGCGATCTAGTCTATACTTGTGTGTTGTGCGCATCACATAGTAATTCTAGCTAATTAACCGGAATAAGAACGCATGTGTTTTCAAAAACGAGATATCATGTTTAGTAGTGGCCGATCTTTGACCGGGCGAGCAGGGGTGCTCATTGCATGACCTTCCCCAATCGTACCTAAGTTCTCGAGCCGAGGCAACTTTGGTGATGACGGACACGTGGCCTTAGGCACGAGTCAGGGTTTTCTAAATTCTCCCCAAAATTAAATATTTAGGTGGCGACTCTGTATCTGGCAAAGTAATCCATATTTGGCACTTCTTTTTTAAAAATCAGTTTTCCAAAACGATTTGCTGGATTTGGACTCTTTGGTGATATATCAGTCTTGCATTGCATTTCGCAAGATCAGATTAAGAACCGTGACATTGAGTCCGAACTGTGGTAAGTAAGGTCCTCGGGGGCGCATCCACAGCATGATGGGAGAGTTGTCTTATTTCTTAGGTCTTCAAATTAAACAGTCTCCTTCGGGTATGTTTGTTTCTCAAACTAAGTATGCCAAAAACCTTGTGTCAAAGTTCGGTCTTGAGTCGGCCAAACATGCACGCACTCCCATGAGCACCAGTCTTCATCTTTCCACAGATTTCTCTGGTACTGATGTTGATCCTACCCTTTATAGGAGTATGATAGGGAGTCTATTGTACCTCATAGCCAGTCGTCCTGACATTGCATTTAGTGTAGGTGTTTGTGCCCGTTACGAAGCCTGTCCTAAAGAGTCTCATCTTATTGCAGTCAAACGCATCATTAAGTATGTTAATGGGGCGTTAGGTCATGGGATTTTGTTCTCGACCAACACTACAGCTGAAATCATTGATTTTTCTGATGCCGATTGGGCAGGGTGTGTTGATGATCGTAAGAGCACATCTGGGGGGTGTTTTTACTTTGGGAATAATTTGGTTGCCTGGCATAGCAAAAAGCAAAATGCCATCTCTTTTTCGAGCACTGAGGCTGAGTACATTGCTGCAGGGAGTTGTTATGCCCAAATGTTGTGGATGAAGCAAATGCTTCATGATTATGGTATAGACCAGAACACTCTCACCATTTTCTGTGATAACACAAGTGCCATTAACTTTTCAAAAAATCCTGTCCAACACTCTCGCACCAAGCACATTGCCATTCGTCATCATTTCATTCGAGAGTTAGTAGAAGAGGGCCTTGTTGTTCTTGAACATGTACCCACTGAGCATCAAAAAATATGATATTTTTACTAAACCTCTTGATCTTCTTAGGTTTGAGTTCCTTAGAAAGACCTTGGGTGTAATGCTCAGTCACTAGGGTGTTACCTGTTACTTGAGTGGGTGCGAGTGTTTGGTATTATGTGTACTTGGATGCTATAATCTTATTTTCATTGATTCATGTTATCTCTGCATTTAGATTCATATGAACACCTCTCATGCTGCTAACAAGATGTCATTCTTTTTTGTTCATAGCTCATTCTGAATGCTCTTGCTCATTGACTTCATGATCTCATTTTGTACACATCCTTGAGATAAACTATTGCAGGGGTTTCCGCACAAGTGATCAAAGTTCTCTATGGACCAGTAGCAGTGTCTCTTTTACATTATTGGAGGAATTGACCTATACTGGCATATCATGGGTGATGTTGAGTCTCTTAACCCTCTAACATCATTTTTTTCACTTCCATGGTTCCTCTTTCAGTTTTTTGAAGTCCGGGCAATAAGAAAAGGCTACCTTAGAGGCACCAACAAGGCCATCCTTACTGATTTCATGCTTCTTTGGTTTGGTCTCCATACTCTTGAGCGTGCATGCCACCAGTGAGTGCCCCTAGAAAAGAAAAGTCACAAAGAAAAAAAAAATATATATATATATAAATAAAAAAAAGGACTCATTGATTGAGGGGGAGCCTCCGTGTTTACTCAACAAATACTCCTTGATTCCTAGTGGTTTGAATTTTCTCTGTGATGTTTCGTTACTCTTGCCGAAGGTCCAGCCATCCGATCACTACGAGGATTAACTCTAGCTCTACGGCCTCTCAAGGATTGCACATACACACATTCATTATTTGAGTTGTGCATTCCCATGTAGCTTATGCTCATTGATCAATTTTTATCTGACTTGCTCATGCTATTCTGCTTCATATTGTCATAATTGCAAGTTTGCGAGCTTCATGGTTTGTAGATTATCTCATCTTAGTGTCACATTCTTGCTATTGTGTTCACCTCTATTTGTTTCAGATCCCATTTGACAAGGTGAGTTGGGTTTTAATTTGCTTAGAAGGGTGCAGGTTTCATTATTGTTTGTTTTGCCCCCGCTCGAGCGAGGAGAGTGGCGCTCGAGCTGAAATATTTGTCTTCCAGAATTTTTACAGAGATAACAAACTTCTGAGAAGATGTTTTTGGCGCTCAAGCACATGATTCCTTACTTGAGCGTAGCTATGCATGCCCAGGTTCCTGCTCGAGCATGTAAACCCTCGCTCGAGCGGACTGGTTTGTTTTAAAAACCAAGCCCTCTACTCTTCAGTCCATTTTTTCCCCAAAATCTCTTCCTCTCTCCTAGGGCTTCGTCTGTGGTGCCTTTCCTTTCTCTTCCAACTTGGATTGCCATGCTTGCGTGATTTTCCTTATTTTGGTGTGCTTTTCTTCTATCTCTGGTTTGTCTCTTTCTTACTCTTTGTTTTTTTATTTATTTTGTTTTTATCTTATATTGTTTTTTTTTACTGCTTGATGTATTGGGTGTGGTATCTTCGTCTCTGTGTTTATTTATTGTTCTCCACTTGTTCACACACTTTCACAGTGGATTGTACCTGTTGAGTTTCTCATGGGGTTGGTTTGGGCATTTCTGTATGCAATGTGCTTATATTTTGTCATTCTCCTGGATCTTTGGTTTTATGCTCTAATGGGTTGTGGGATATTGGGCTTTGTCGATTGGTATTATCACTGACTTTTGTTTTATTGTGATTTTCATTATGTCTATTTGGATTTTATTTTGCTCTTCATGGTCACTATGATCTCACAAGTTGTTTATTCTGGATCCTGTTCTATTGTGTTCTATGTGAGGGTTGATCATACTGATTTTAATACTGCTCTTGGCTATTTGATTCTTATATATTTGGACTTTGCTTCTAATGGTTTGTTTGTGTTTTTGGTTTTGATTCTTGTCTTGGGTTGGGGGGTTTATGGTTGTTCCCTTTGGGAGTCCTTGGTTCAGTCATGTCCACCTCTAAACGTAAGAAGTCAACTACCACTTGCCCCACTTATAACACAGACCGGTTTCCATCCACCGAAAAAGCCAAGTCGTTTAGAGTCTTACACCACTAGGACTATCCATCTTGAATGCAATGTCCAGCCAAACACCTTTGAGTCCATCTGCATTCGACCTTTGTTTGATCCTTTGGGGGGCGATTTGGTCCTTTCTTTCTTCGGCCGTCAAAACCTTGATTGGGTGTGGGAATTTTATTGTAATATTGAGGGGATTGATGATATTGGCCCTACTTTCAAGACCTGGGTCAGGTTCAAGCCCATCACCATTACACCTCACCTTATTCGTGAGCTATTAGGTATTGGTCAAGTCTTTCCTTGTAACTATCCTTTCCCTGTTCAACCCACCTATGATTTTAATAAGGTGGCCACTACTTTGTGTGGTACGCCTCGTTCTTGGATCCAGGGTGCTTTGATCAAATAGAATGAGCTTTTTTCCTAGTTCCGTTTACTCAACCTCATTGTTTGTGCCAACATCATAGTCACCACTCACTGCTCCGAAATCAATCAAGAACAAGGTTTTTTCCTTTTGTGTATTGCTCACCACCGTTCTATTGATCTTGCCACCCTCATTATTCAAAAAATGGTCGCTACTTTTGAGTGCAACAACTTAGGTCTTCCCTATGGTTGTCGTATTAACCATCTGCTCACCAAATTTGAGGTTCTTTCTTTTGATGAGGATGACTTTGCTTTTCCTACCCACCCATTCACCAAAAAGACTATCTCTCAGAGTTAGTCTCATGTCAAGGGGATCCGTTCTGGAGTGGGTAGTTCTGGTGTAGGTGCAGGGGATGCTCCTTTGGCCGATGAGGCCGAGTATGACGCTGCTACTATAGGTGAGGCTGCCAGTGAAGAGGAGCAGCTTCCTCTGGCTCATTTTATCAGAGGTCAGCTGCATCTGTTCGAGCAGTCCATGGTTTCACATTTTGATCGCTTAAAGGGCCGGATGGATATCTTTGAGACCTGGCTTACTAATCTTGAGACTACCACCGATGCTCGGTTCACTGTATTAGAGGCCTCTTCTTGCCGCATTGAGGAGTCAGTTGCTCAGTTCTCTTTTCATCTTTCCCAGATCTTGTCCCTCCTCAGATGCAGCCACCTCTACAGCCACCAGCTCAGTGATGCTTGTTTTCTTGGCTAGTATATTTCTTTGCACAGTTTTTTCTCCTTTTTTTCTGTTTCTTTTTAAATTGTGTTTTCCTCCCGGACAAAAAAGGGGAGTAGATTTGGAGATATTTTTTTGCCTTTGTAGTTATTTGGGATTTGAGGGCTTTGTTGGGTTTTAGGTATGGATAAGTTTTGATGCATGGATATTGGGATATGTTTGAAATAGACACGTTAGATATATATTTGGCTATTGTGCTTATTTTGATCTATTTTCTCTTATCTGGTTCTACAATTTTGGTTTGTACGGTTGTTTCCACAGGTGGATTATTCAAAATGTTCCTAAGCGTTTCATATTTGAATTCGGCTGGTTTTGCAGTGGTTTTGCTGTTTTTTGTTTTTGTTAAAGTCGAGGCTTTTGATTGTGTTAGTGTGTTTAGTGGGTTTGTTTGATAGGAAAAATTGTTAGAAAAGTTTTGTCCGGGAATTGACAAAGGGGGAGATTGTTAGGACCCTACTTATCGTCAATTCCGTAAACAAACTTGGGTTTCATTGAGTTATAATTTTCTTTTGTTTTTGGTCTTCCCGCTCGAGCGGAGTTTCCACCATCGCAGTACTTTGACCTGTCTACTAAAAATACTGTGTGGTGTGATTTTACACTCAAGCGTGAATCCTAGTTTGGAACACGCGTTTTGGCGTCCCCGCTCGAGCGTCCATTCCTACGTTCGAGCGGACTTCGCGATTTCAGGAGCTATAAAACTTCAGGTTGGTCCAAATCTAGGGTACGTTTTTGAGATCTTTTTTAAGGGTTTTAGGGTTTTCTTTTGGGGCTATTTTGTTAGTTTTCCTTCATGTTTGATTGAGTATTAAACTCATGTTTTCATAAGAAAATATCAAGGAGTTTGTTTGTTCATCTTTAAGAGTGTTCTTGTTCGGTGGAATCTGAAGATTCAAGCGCAGAGTAGTCGAAGGAGTTTGATGTTGTGCGCAGTCATTGATTCGACAATGGATGTTGTGGATTTAACATCAATCTAATCAATTCTGAGACGAAGGTTGCAGTGAAAGATATACAGATTGTTGAAGACAAATTGACAGTGTTTCGGTAATTTGTTTGGTGTATTTGTAATCTTTCTTTCTTCAGTAGTGGATTGATTTGTGATGTTTCGCCTGTGGTTAATCACGATTGAAGGTGCTCCAATAGTTTTTTTTTTTCACATAAAAATCGTTTGTGTCTATTTATTGTTTGTGAAACAACAATCTAAATCACTTTCGTACGTGCTTGATGATTTAGATTGCTAGTTTTAATTGGTTGGGAATTGGCACAATTAAATCTTGATCTAATCACGAATCAGTTAGGTTTTTCAAAAGTGAAAAGATGCCTCTGTGTGTAGATCTAGATATCTAAATGAAAAAGTTGAGTTTCTAAGAGAGAGAGAGAGGGATTCACGGTGTAAAGAAGAAAGAGAGAGAGAGAGAGAGAGAGAGAGGAAAAAGTGAATGAGAAAAGTGTGTTTGGGGTCTATTTATAGTGGTAGAATAATAACCCTAAAGTCAAAGAAAAGAATAAGTCAAACCCCCAAAAGTAGAGCCCCAAAACAAAATCAAAAATCTGGAAATTAACTCACAGGGGTCGGCCCTTCAGACAGTGGTGTCGACCCTCAAAAAGAAAAGCTAAGACACTAATGTGTGCAGAGGACAAGGATCGACCCTTGGAACCAGTGGTGTTGACCCTTTATTTTAAAATGCAACCCAGAACAAAACAGCAAGGGAAGAGTCGACCCTTAGAGCCCCTGGTGTTAACCCTATAAACCACCAAAGACACTAAGGACAGGGCATCAAGGTCGTGTTGACTGTTAGGAAGGCTAGAGTCAACACCATAATAGATTTTCCAACTTCCCAAAGAACTTTTCAACGTAAACAAGCGCAAATGAACAATCCCAACAAGTTTAAATCGAATCGTACTCCTTCAAAACCAAAATACAACTCTAAAGACTCCCAAAATGAAAATAAAGGAATTAAATACACTCTCCAATAGTTTAAATGACACAAGTGCTACAAGCAAAATGATCCCAAACTTTGGATGGTGTTCTCCCCCCTTCACTTTCACTCTTTTTGTTTAGGGGTCTAGGAGGCTTAGGTTCATATTTGTGTTTGGCTAAGGGGAAATTCATTGGAGAATTAACAGATTCCAAAGGTAAAATATTGATTGTGAGAGATTGAAAACTTTCCTTTATTCAAACTGGCTTACAAAATTTAGAATGAAAATTAAATAAGAACTAAATGATAAATATAATATAAAAAAAGTAATTAATAGATTCAACTTCCCGTCTAGAAACAAATAATTTCCCCTCCAGAAATAGATTTTGGTAAACAGAACTCCATATTCATTAATGAATTTAAAATTTCAAATCACACTTCATTCGGGACAAGTTCAGTTATGAAACAGTAATAATATGATTAGTATTTATTCAGTTTCAGTTGATATAATACAATTAGCAAACGTAATGCTAGAGTAAGTTCAAAGAATAAAAGGTGTCAAGGTCAACAGAGACCGTAGAAAGCAAACAGAAACTGTAGTGAAAGTTCATACCAATCAAGTGACAAGAAAAACACCTACTTCACACATATTACATAGCCAAGTGCAGAGAAATTTCATCACTTGACTAATAGATAAAGAAAGTGATAGAGAAATTTGTGAATATAATATTCCTCGAAACGAAGAAAATAAAAAAAATAAAATAAAATAAAATAAAAAAAGAAAAAAGAAAGAAGACTATTGCATAGAAATTTCTTCCCAGTCAAGTGAGACTAAGACTTGTGTTTGGATTTGTAATAGATGTGAGATGCTTGTGTGCACACAAAAAGGGTGCATATATGATATGCATTTTATAACATCATCTTCATAGAGCATGTCTCGCATAGCATCATCTTCATGAAACAATATTTCTTTCAAATACAAGAATATCCAAAAGCATATCTCATCCCCATTTTTGTTTAGTCATTTTATATTTGTTTGAAATATTAAGAAGAATGATAAATGTTTAAAGATTATTTTGTCCTTTTGAATTGTTTACTAAATAATAGGAATAATAAATCTGAGCTGTAAATTTTATTTAATTTTTTAATTAGAACTTTTAAAAAATTAAATATACAGAACATTAATAAAAATTACATATATTTTTTTTAATTTTTTTTTTTGAAATTTTGAAATTTTATTTTACTTTACTAAGTATAATTATACCATGAATGTACCAAATTTCAAAAAAACAAAAAAATAGCACAATACAATATTATGTCAAAGCAAACCCAACACTGACCTCCACTAATTCAAAATAGCACAATACAATTTAAAATACAAGAAGTCAACTCTTCTTTCTTTTTGTCTCTTCTTTTTTTTTTTTTTTTTTTTTGTTATTGTTGTTGTTGTTGTTGCTGGAGGAATAGGAAAAACGTAATTATAAGACCAAACCAAAAAAGAATACATATAAAAGTTATACAAAACTAATACATACAGAAGCTTAAAACAATCAGCCACTACTAAAAACAAAAAAAAACAAAAAAAAATGTCAAAATGTATTTTTACTATCTAATGCTACAGAAAGAGTTATTCTGAGTTTTGTGTCTCACGCTTCCTTTTGGGACAGAATAATTCAACAAATTTGAGACTAATAGTCAGAATTAGGGGTGTGTATGGTTTGAGAGTAAAATTATAAATTGAATAATGGATTGAAGGATTGACAAATTGCAGCTTGAGTGGTTTTAAATAGATTGGGCGATTGAAAAATATTTTAACAAATTATGAAATATTTGATTATCCAACATTTGCGTAATATATAACATTAATTTGCATAATATTTTTCATATATTTAACACAAACTAGTTTTACATAGCATGTTTCATATATATATATATATATAATTGCTAATTCATAACAAATTTCACATGTTAAATCCTTTCAAACTCATTTTTACTTTGATATTTCATTAGAGGTTAAATATATATATATATATATATATATATGTTAACTATAGCTGAGCATAGTGATTTCGAAGGCGGATTATAAATTTTAAAATTTAATCCGCAATTAGCGGATAAAGCAATTTTAACAGATTGGTGCAATTTTAATGTTGATTGGTGCGGTTTTAACAGATTGGCCTGTATTTTACTCAGCCCTAGTCGAGATGGACTATTAGTCCGGTATAAAATTTCTAAATCAAACAATGGACTATTCTATACTCCAGACATACAGTCCTATTCCATAGGTGAATCCCATCAAACAAACGTGTATTGTTATTTTTTTAGTATTTTTTTAATATTATTTTTAGGATCATGTAATTATTAGAGTTCCTGCTATTGGTTGGACACATCACTAATAATTAACACTACCAACGTTGAAATTTCTAAAAGACAAGATAATTAACACTGCCAATGTAAAATTTCTGAAATATCTTCCTCTCCAGACTTAAAAAACTACAACAATTACTAATGTATCTGAAAATTGATGAAAATTCGAGCCTACTAAATGCAAAATTCAAGCAATTCTGCTACATCCTTTGCCCATTTTAGTTTATCGATATTATTTATTGGGTGTTTATAATTTTTGTTTAAGCAATATTAACATATAGGGCGAATTACAATAACAATTATTGTAATTTGAGTTTTGTGTCATATTGGCCTCTGACATTTCAATTATGATATATTTAACTTTGAATTTTGAATCTGGTTTCAAATAAGGACAATTGAAGATGTCGTTTCCTTTGCAATTGGAAAATACTCCATTTCAAGGGCAACGTTGTTAGTTTAATAAAATATAAACTAATTTGATAAAAATAAATATCAAATAGATATTTTCAAATTTTTAAAAATTATTTCTACCCACCAAAAATAAAAATTACATAAAATTGATAAATCTTGTACATTTTTTTAAAAATACCTTTGCCCAAGTAATTTTTAGTATGTGTTTGGATGGTGATCATGTAATGCGTGGTTGTTTCTGTTCATGTTTTTAGATGGTTATCATGTAATGAATGATTGTTTTTGTAGTTAACAAATATTTTTAGATGGTTATCATGTAATGAATGGTTATTAGACTTTTAATGTGTAATCGATATGTTTAATATATGAAATCTTTTAGTTTTGAATTTTTTGATTTAATGGAATGGCTTAAAAATAATATCAAAATTGTCGCCATATTTGACTTGAGTTTTTGAGACTATTTTTATTTTTATTTTTTTGAAAAAATAGAATTAATTTAACGAAAATAAATATAAAAAAATTAAATTTAAAAAATTTATTTCTATCATCCCAAAAGATAAAATTTTGTAAAAATAATAAGTGTTCTTATTTTTTTCACCAATTTAATTTTTAGTATTTTAGAGAAAAAAATTAAATAGATTTTGAAAATCAAACCAAACAAAACTTTATAACCAACCAAGTGCCAACATTATTCATTAAAAAAAAAAGGCTGTTACATTTCAAATAACATACAAGTTAACCAATACAAAATAAGTTACATGATGACTTTTCCCTTAAAATAAAGCATTTTGCTATTGCAAAGGAAATGACGTCTTCAAATGTCCTTATTTATTTAAAATCTAGAGTTAAATATATCACAATTGAAAGGTCAGGAACTAAAGTGACACAAGACCCAAACTATATGGACTGTTAGCGTAATTCACCCTTATATATATATATATATATATATATATATATCATTAAAACTAAAAAATTAAAACAAACTTAAAAATTAAAACAAACAAGTTAAATAAACTCAATAAAATATTTTAAATAAGAACAGATAAATAAATTAAGGCACACAATATTAACTTACAATTGGTTACTGGAAAATACAGAATTGTTTATTGGAAGTAACTAGGAAATACAGCTTCTACTTGCATTCTTAAAAACTGAATTTTAAAACAAACTTAAAATTTTACAGAGACTGCAAGAAAATTGTGAACTCCTTCTTTGTTTTTTCACTTTGCTTTGGTCTTGACTGAGAAGCCTCTTTTATAGGCAAAGTGGATAACTATTGAGCCTGTGAAACTTGGAACTGTGAGGTCCGCGATTGGAGCTGTGAGGCTTGTGACTTCAAAAGCTGGGAAATGCTATAAGACTTGTGATTTCTGAAAAGCATGAAAATAAGAGGTACATAGGTGCAGAGAGCATCTTTCTGTGACCTCATGTGTTCTTATCCATTTATTAGCTAATTTTACTATGTGACGCACACATACAAGTATAAACTAAATCACAAGAATTGGAACAAAACAACTCATGTTTGTTTTCAAAATTGGTTTGAAGGTGCCACTCTCAAGTGGGCCAAAATGCAAATTTGCCACCCTCAGGTGGGCTTAAAAACATGATTTGCCACTTCGCAAAGTAGGCTTAAAACTCACATCTATCGAATTGTTCCAATTCAAGCAACAAAGCCTTCATCCACAAGCATTCATGCAATTTAGCATTTAAGCAAATAGCCTCATGGCAAATATGCTATCATGGCAACACTCACACTAATGCAAGTATGCTAAAGTGTAAAACTTACAGTGTACTCCAAGCGAAAACAAAAGATAGTTAGAAATATGGATGATCCTAACTATACATAATGCCTAATGCAACACATGCAATATGCAATTAATAGGCTCGGCTATCTAAGATGGCATATGAATGCAACAATTTTGATAACATGCTTTGAAACACGTATTCAAATAAGTATTGAAATACAATGCAGTTTGAATGATGCGCCGAGTCTCGGTGCATGCAAGACAAATGAATAGATGCAAACATGCAAGCATAAGGTATGCTAATCAAAACGTGCCTAATCTAACCATCGAAAGCAGTTAAGTAAAAGGGAGAAAGAAGTGGGGTTGGAAGGCATGCACACACGCATGCACACTTATTACAACATTGTGCCCTCTCAAAGGAGGGTCCGAATGAATAAGCTAAGCTACACTGAGCTAAGCTAACTAACTAATCTAATTAAACTAATTAGACTAATTATTACAAATCAAAATAAAGAAATAGCTAAGCTAAGCTACTTAATTATTACAACGCTTAACTAATTAGCAAACTAATTAATTAAATTACAAAACCATGCTAACTAAACATGTAAAGCACTAACTACACTGCCTCAGCTTTGCTTTGGAAAGTAGAAGATGCATGCACTCGGTTTTCGCCTCGAAAAGCCCATCGGTTTGCTCTTGAGAGGCTTTGTTTACAGGGTTGAACTTACTCCAAGAACTTTCTGCTCCTGTCACGCCCCAAACCCGCCCCTAAAAGTTTGGGCATGACCCGTTTGAAAACGAACACTTAACCTGTAGTAAATAACATATGGGGCCTCATCGGAAGCATAAAGTAGGAAAATAACTATACATATAAATTCCATTGAGCTACATCTACATGCCAGGACCTCTTATACATCACATTCATCATGGAAAATAGATAAAGCTCCAAACCATATGTTGTAGCATCGGTGATAAACAACCATATGTACAGACCAAGCCCCATCATTGGGCTTATATAAAAATCATTGAAGTTCTACCTCTTTAACTTTAAATGGGTAATCAAAATTAAGCCAACATTTCAATAGACTTTACAAAAATAAATGGCTTCGTGCAGTGCCTGAACCCACGAAGATTGACAAAAGAGAACAGGTGTCATGACTAGGACTGACCACTTGGTTGGTTACCTACAGAAACAAACATTAGACAGAGTGAACCAAGCTCGGTGAATAGTAATACATAAATAAAACGATGCTTAAATTGAAACATAACACATAGCAATGCATATAAAGATGTAGAGTTCACATAGTTAGTCTGATTCTATGCTACGTACATAACGGCCTTAAGTTCAATCTTGCAACATAAACATGGTGGCTATAACCCTTGAAACATGGTGGCACGAGGCCCTTGAAACATGGTGGCTATAAGCCCTTGAAACTGGTGGCACGAAGGCCCTTGAAGCATGTGGCATAAAGCCCTTGTAACATATGGCACTAAGGCCCTTGAAACATATGGCATAAAGCTCTTGTAACATATGGCACTAAGGCCCTTGAAACATATGGCATAAAGCCCTTGTAAAGTTGGCATGAAGCCCTTGAAAAGTTGGCATGAAGCCTTTGGACATGCATATATGAACCCAAGAGGTGTCTCACACAGACTCTAGAGGTAACTCACAATGTAGCACTTAGTTCCGTGCAGCACTTTGTTTCATTTCATAACAACTTATACGGATGGCTATAAGCCTCATAACTTTCACATGTGTATGGACTCAAGAGGTGTCTCACATGGACTCTAGCGGTGGCTCACAATGTAGCACTTAGTTCCAAGTAGCACTTTGTTCCATACCAATAATCATTAGGTCTTACAGACCAAACCATACATGTAATGTCATACCCCAGAAATAAATTCATACATATGCATTATGCTTGAATCATAAATAGAAATCAAAATTCATACTTGCTTATACTTGGCACTGTAATAGTGCTAGCAAATCAATAATAAGTATTTTTTTTTTGTTCGTTCCATAAAGGAATCCCCCAACATTGTGAACTTATAGCATACTTGAACATGTACATACATAAACTGGTAACATACGTAAACTTGTGACATACTTAAACTTGTAACATATACTTGAAACATACCTGAACATACTTGAACTTGTAACATACTGGAAACATGCCTGAAACATACTTGAACATCATTCATTAATTCAAACGGAACATATCATAACTAGAGCATTTCTTGTTGTATCGTGTCATTATCGTACGCTTAACAATGAGAGACTAATTCACATTCTCATGAGGGTCACATAATGATGCTAAACTTTGCACTTATATCGTAGATTCTGGATCACTTCCAATTCATAAGCAACATAACAAATTAACTTCAATTCATCTGGATACATGTAGCTACTCTTATATTTACTCAGAATCCATTCTTAAAGAATGAACATAAATTCTTTTGGGTAAATGACTTACTTTACGTGCTCTCTTATCAATAGCATACACCTATGTTTAATCATTCTTATATGTTAACATAGTTGCCTTGCCTTGTAATTAACATAGTCCTAATGGTAACTGTTACATCATTCCCATGAGTTAACATAATTAACGTAAAGTTAACAGGACATTCCTGATAATTAGTAACGAAAAGTAAGTACATTCTCATTAGATTATAGATGACTTTATTGGTTTCACAATTTCACAGTTCGGCCCTTGGCCTGAGGGGTTCACACAATCACAAGTTCCTTTGATGTTTTCATAATTCCATAATGTTTCTCACATAACATACATAACTTCATAAACTCTTTTGAAGTTTCCATAATATCACAGTGTTTCTCACATAGCATTCATAACATTTATGTCAACATAATTCTTACGACGAAGATTTAACATCAATAACGATAAATGGTTAAAGGTACATCAAAGTTAAAGGTACATCAAAGTACTATTACTCACAGTGATCGGTTCCCGGTGGTAATGGTACAATGTCCTCGTCTCGACCTACAATTACAGTGCACAACACATAATATGAGGTTATACTCGATCCTTTACTTATTCTCTTTGATCATTCAATCAATTAGTCATGGTGGTACCAAGCTCATTATTCTTTAATATGTTGTAATCCATGTCTTAGAAAACAGGAGAAATCGATAGGAAATGGTTTAGGTGAAGAAATGGTACATAACTAATTGACATAACGTGAACAGTCGTCACTAATTTGGGTATAACTTTTTCTGTATTTAGAATTTGGGAGTGAAACTAGCGCCATTGGAAACTATACTTCCGGGGCTTGATTTTAGGCTCAAGAATCACTCAAAACGGAGTCCGGATGCAAAAGATATACCTATTCAAAGTTGGCTGGATAAAGCTGTCTCCGCACGTGCGGGTGAACAGTGCCGCATGTGCGGCCCTGGACAGCAGCAGTCCGAAAATGGCTGAAATTGTGAGACTTCTCATTTTCAAAAATCAAACCTTAATTACATGTAAATCAAATCCCAAAACCCTTTAATACATGACCAATTTCACATTATTATTCTTCATCAAACACCATAATCTCACAATAAACAAATTTAATGATTTTACTTCTTCAATCAAGGAATTCTTAGAAAATCAAGGTTCATGGGTTCAAAGCTCACATCTTCTATATCAATCCATGATTTCAAGTAGTAGATGGATTCTATACAAGGTTAGTAATTAGAGCCACATACCTTACCCAAACCTTTGTTCATCCCTTAGTCTCTTCAATTTTTCCCAAGCTTTTGGTTGATCTTTCCTCTCTCTTCTATCTTCTTCAACCATCTTCAAGCTTCCATGGATGTTGAATTCCTTAGGCAGAAGCTTTGCCTCTTCTCTCTCTCCCTCTCTCTCTCTCTCTCTCTCTCTCACGGTTCTCCTTCCCCTTTCTCTAGATATTTTTATTTTTTGTTTGGTTCAAAATAGATGAGTTCAACAACTCACAAGGCATATATGCATATATAAAAGCTTCCCACAAATAGGAAGGGCCAAACACGCCCTTACGAATCGCACAAAATCACATTTCAATTAAACTTCCCAGATAACTCTAAAAATTATGTTGATCATAAATATGTCCCCTGTTCCGGTATCTGAAGTCTTTAAGGCCTTTAATTTGCAGTATAAAGTTAATCACCCAAACGTCCATTAACGAATCAGACAAATTAGATTTCAAATTAATTTTCCCAAATAATTCCAAAAATTCCCATTAACATATCCAAGTACTCAATTTTGATTTTTGAACCCATAAAGGTCGGTAATTCCCATTTTAAGTCCGTAACTCAACTGATAATGCTTCAATTCTAATAGATATAATTAAATTAAACCACATCATTTCATAGGAAAATAAAGATGATTTCTTATACGCATTTTGGGGTCATTACAGCTCCACCTTACTAAAACAATGCTGAGGATTGCACCAGTGGCCTGCCGGCCATGAGTGCTTGCTGCCGGCCATCTGCCGACCAAGAGTGTGCTATGCCGACCAAGGATGAAGCACTGCCGGCCATCAGTGAGCCACTACCGACCACTGGTGTGTTGAATTACCACACTGCAACAGAGCACAGACAGAGGAAAATAGAGGGTTTTCCAAGGATATGTTTGTACTATGCCCCTCCTTATCATCTCAAAACATCAAAGGAGTGGCACTCTTAGATCCAAAACCACCAATCAAGCATTTTTAATGCATGATGGCCAAAGATCCAAGTTGTACACTTTCAATAAATGCACAAAAACAAGACTCTAAGGACCACCACCTTATCATGCATGATCAAGGGTGATGGAGACAAAGAAGCTTGGTTCATTTCACCACTTTGAGTATGAAATGGACCAATTTATCTTGTGTTCAATATAACGTCCGATTCAACACATGCAATGCAAACACAACATGCTTATCTTAGTGTAGACATCCCCGAACGTCCCGAGAGGATGAATCCTGTTCTGTTCATATGGGCTCACTACAGCTCGGGACTCAAAGTCACGGTCCTGTATCTAATCTCGCAGAGTGCAATGCAAGATCGATGAATCATCAAAGAGTCCAAATCTGGCAAATCGTTTTTGAAAACAGATTTTTTTGAAAAAAGTGCCAAACATAGACTGCTTTGATGATTCATCGGTCTTGCATTGCACTCTGCGAGATTAGATACAGGACCGTGACTTTGAGTCCTGAGCTGTAGTGAGCCCATATGAACAGAACAGGATTCATCCTCCCGAGACGTTCGGGGACATCTATAATTTCTGGCGACTCTGCTGGGGAGTTTGGAGAACTTGACTCGAACTCATGATAACTGGTTTTGACTACACTTGTGTGTTTCTTTGCATTACATTTGCATTGGTGCGCCTAGGACACCGTGTTTGCCATATGCTATTCCTGAACAGTTTGCTGGAGGCTCGCTTTGAGAAGCGTGCCATAAGGCTGACCGGTTGCAGGCTCTGCCACGATGAGAACACAAACCCTGGTTTTACCGGGGCACCCTCTTTGACCATTCGACCTAGTACATATCGGAATCCATAGTGATTATTCCAAACTAGGGCAGGTTACTTACCTGATTATAGGTTGTTTGAAACTGCTGTGTGCATAGTGAAACTCTAGCTCCTGACAAAATAGGACAGGGAAACCCTACCCCACTATAGGGGTGTTTTGGCTCTCACTTGCTTGTTATGTGCTTTTAGAGTGCGTCTCTACATGAATGCATGTATCAGTTTGCGAGTTTGGGACATCAGGCCTGCGGGCACCAATTCAATATTTTGGGAATCAGTTATCTGCGGGTATCAGATTCAGTTTGGGGACAGTGATTTGGGGATAATGATCAGTGTTGGAGAACAACATTTTCAGCTTATCAACTGTGTTATGATGCCCAACTGTGTGTTGTGTATTTATTTTAAGCCGTTATGCTGTCCATTCATCTGGTTGTTTATTTCCTTATTATTACTTTATTTATCTTTTTGCTAAGGTAGTTTAGCACAATTACTTTAGACCAAGCAGATATTCCCCAAGCACTCTGGACAAGAGGTTGCCGACTCAATCAATCTAAGGATCTGGTCGACGGACAACAAGTGTTCCACTCTCTACCCCCGGTTATCAGACGGAGGTCGAGGAAACGCAGTGTATCTGAGCAAAGATTGCCAGATCAGTGGACTTTGAACAGTCAGGGTGAGCTTCCCGAGGTTACTCCAGAGTTAGACCTACCGGTAGTTCAAATAGATCAGGGCAGTATGGCAGGAACGACAGGAGTCGAGGAAATGATGTGTCAGATGCAGGACACCATGAGAGCCATGCAGCAGGATGCTGTTCGTCGCGATGAATTTGCCAAACAACAGGCCGAGATCATGGCCCAGCAAGCAAAGTTAATTGCCAGGTTGCAACAACAAACCGAGGCATCTGCTTCATATCAAGCTCCTCCACCACCAGGGGTTCAGACACCCGGGGAAACACCCAATGTCCAGGAAGGTACGAACATTCCGGTAGGGCTGGCTCCGCCCCCAATTTTACCCCAGCTATCCAAAACACCTACCAATCTACCGGACTCTCCTTTCGAGTTTGAAGTCGACCCTACTGCGTTAAAATTGAGCAAGCTTGAGAAGTTGTTCAAGAAATCCCCAGGGGTGAAGTCTATCCCGGACATTGAGGACGGGTACGCAGACGTGGCTGTGATGCTGCCAGATAGGTTCAAAATACCACAAATCGACCACTTTGACGGATCTGGGGATCCCATGGTGCATCTCCGGTTGTTCTCGGATGTACTACGGCCGATGGGCCTCACCAGACCGCAGAAGCTTTCATTATTCGGCTGGACCCTGTCGGGTGTGGCCACTATCTGGTACGCAAAATTAGAAGATGATGTCAAGCGAAACTGGGATGAGATGGCTGAGGCTTTCATTGCACAGTACTCCTATAACACACAAATCGAGATCACAACCTGTGATCTTGAGACAACAAGGCAGGAGCCTAAGGAGAGCTTTTCAGAGTTCGTAGCCAGGTGGAGGGCGAAAGCCTCAATGATGACCCTAAGGCCTACCAATAAAGATCAAATCCGGATGATTGTGCGCAATCTCCAGCCTAAGCTGATGCAGAAAATGATCGTACTCCCCTTCCCTACCTTTTCAGATTTGCATGAGATGGGAGTATAGATTGAGGATGCCTTGAAGCAGGGCTTGATCGATAATGACAGAGAGCAACCCAGAAGAACCTTCAACCGCAACAACAATACAGGCACTAGTAATGCCGTAAATGCTAGAGCTTCAGAAGTAAGCATGGTCACCACCATTCCCCCTCCAAGACCCATGGCAGCTACGCCTTTCTCTGGCGCGTTCGGAAGCAACACACAAACCACCAAATACCAACCTCGAGGCCAAAGGACCTTCACCCCATTATTTATGCCCCTGTCCAAGGCTCTGGGGGTATTAATCAGGAAAGGTCCCTTAAAGCCCCTGGAGCCGAGGCCGTTGCCAAATCCACTCCCTCCCTCTCATAACCCAGCAAAATACTGCGCATATCACCAACAACACGGTCACGACACTGACCAATGTTTTAGATTGCGTCACGAGATTCAGGATCTCGTTGACAAGCAGGTGATTGTGCCTCCAGAAAAACCCAATGTCACAACAAACCCTCTCCCACCGCACAACCAAGCTCCACCCCCCAAACGTATCAACTTTATCCAGGCTGGGGTCGTATCTTACGATCCAGCATATATATCACCCCGTCACACCTACCCAAGCTGGAGGTGCTCCTTCCTGACTGCACGGACTTGTGCATGTTGGACATCTCCAGAACCTAACCCGGACCAATGGTGGTGACTGTCAAAGGCAGAACAGGGGAGATTTCAGGGGAGAATCGGATTGTTGAGTCAAAATCTGAGGAATCTAGGAGTTTTGCTGAGGAGGTATACAGTCCAAGTGACTACATTCTATCAGTAGGCCAGGTTGGGCCAAATGTGGAATTGCCGGCAGGTGCAACGCTTTGTGTGATACAAGGGGATGAATTTGGTCAGAGGATAAATGACTTGGCAGCTGTGGAGGAGGATTTTGCTAACCTCAAATTTTTCAATGAACAAGATCCAGAGGGCATGGTAGTCAACTGGTCAGATTTTGAGGAGTCAGCAGAGGTCACCGGGTGGCTTGATGACCTACCAGATGTTGTCGACGAAACTGAGTTGGAATGGGGCCCGGCAGGGGCAAAGACATCAGTTCTGGCTGGAAGGGCCGGAAATCAGAATGAATCGCCGGAGAGCGCCGGTGCTAAGAATTTCGCTCTGGATCTGGGCATTTTGAATACAGGAATTATAGAGCAGCCAGCTGTACTAACGCAGTTGGAGCAAAAAGGAATTGAGGAGTTTGAGAGAATCAGAAAAGCCAAGGCCCCCGTGGGGACTGAAAGTACTGTGTGCACAAGGATAGAGAATGTTGCGAGCATATGGACGGAAAGTACTGCAAGTACAATTGTACCGGAGCCAAACAGGTGTCTGTTGGCTGCCGACGGAATATGGTGGGAGGACGATGATCTATGTCTTGCCCACACGGATAAGGATTGGGGGGGCAACCAGCCAAACGATACCTGGTACATCAGCAAAGTCGATCATATGACTAGAAGCGGGCGGTAGTTCAAACCCCCATATCTAGATCAGCCAGAGGTGTCCGGGAAAGATAAGGAGGCGGAGAAACTGAAAGAGAAGCAAATCAAAGAAGAGGTCGTACTAAAGCAGTTGAAAAAGATACAAGCAGACATCTCCATATGGGGACTGCTTATGGCATCGCGAGTGCATCAACAAGCTGTCTTATCGGCCATGGATAAGGCTAAGCTCTCAATAGACACCACGCCAGAATAGCTGGTGGGCTTAGTTTTTTCGAGAGGGGCTACCCCGATGATGACTTTCTCTGACAAAGAATTGCCACCTGAGGGTGCGAACCATAACAAGCCACTCTATATCTCTGTGGAGTATAGAAACAAATGGATACCCATGGTGCTTGTCGACACAGGGTCTACCATCAATGTGTGCCTGGCAAGAACTGCATATGCCATCGGTTTAAAGACCGCGGACTTTGTGCCGACAGCCCAGATGATTCGAGCATATGACAACACGAGCCGAGAAGTAATGGGGACAGTGAAAATTCAGACCTAGGTTGGGCCAGGACAACATGAGATCGACTTTCACATCTTAGAAGTTCCTGTGACCTTTAATCTACTCTTGGGACGGCCGTGGCTGCACCAGGTGAAGGCAGTTTCATCCACCTTGCATCAGATGGTGAAATACCCCCATGGGAAGGGAGTAGCCATTGTTTTTGGGAATTCATCGATCCATCCACCACCAGAGGTGTCTAAACTAATCCTGGAAATTGAGCATGGTATGGAGGATGTGTTCTTATCCGGTTTCACTCTGACTGAGGCCTAGGTCGTGCAAAACATTTTGGCTGTTAATGAGGGTGTGTATGTCAGTGCTCAATCAGTATACCTCATGAACAAGCTACAACACATCCCCAGGATGGGATTGGGAAAGAGCGGCCGGAAGGGCGTTGCAGCGTTGGCCGAGGTGCCACACAACCCACATACTTTTGGTTTGGGTTATCTGCCCACCAAAGAGGATTGGGTGAGAAAAGGTAAGGAGATGGCTGGGAGAGCCAGAGCAAAGAAGGCCAGGAAGCCATATGAGTTAATGCACCGACCTATCCAGGGTACCCTAAACGGACGTTTTGTCCCGGAGGGGGAGGACTTTCCATTTTGCGGCTTCCCGGAACCATGGTTGAGTGCGGAGAGGAAGCGCGTGCCCGGGTTTGAGATCTTCTTTGACCTGCAGTTATCCGGGGATGACATTGCCAAAGAGCAAACGAACACATTAGCTGAGGCTGAGCAGAGCAAGAAAATGGAGTCTGAGGATGCCGAAAGTAAAATAGGGGTAGCGCTGGCGTGTCTACTTTTAGATCCTCCGATCGAACAAAAGTGCTTGGGGGATAACTTCTCGGTATGCGTGATCGGGAATGAAACGGCTGCGGGCCTACAAGCAAACGTTTTGGATGCATCTATCGCACCCTCTCTCATTTGGCAGTATGAAGAGGGATTTTTGTCAAGCAGTACCGGGTCAGGTAGTGAGCCGAAATCTGATTCCACTGAGTCTGTTGAGTCGAAATCAGGTTCTAGCTCAACTAAGTCTGAGTCCGGTATTCCCGGGGAGTGATAACCCGGATACCACAGTCCTATCCAGGTCGTCTTTTGCTTTCTCTTTTGAGTCTGTTGTAACCGAAGAATCGGACGATTTGGATATGCTTAATGAGAATGATGTGGCTGTGGTTTCTGAGTACTTTTCTGTGCCTTGATTTATTGCATTAACTTAGACTTTCAAAATTTTGATAAAAACGACGTGGAAGAAATTCCTCCGATTTTGCAACGCTTAATTGAATAAGAGTAGGAAAGATTTGTTAAACCCTTAATGGATGAAATCACTACTGTGAACATTGGTACTGAGGAGGACCCGCGGCTGGTCTAGATCTGGTCCACGTTGTCTTCGGAGGAACGCGAGTGCTTAGTCGCTTTATTAAAAGATTTCAAAGATGTTTTTGCGTGGTCCTACGAAGACATGCCTGGAATCGATCCTGAGATTGTACAGCATCGGATCCCTCTTGACCCCGAGGCCCGACCCGTTAAACAAAAACTCAGAAGGATCCGCCCGGACTAGGCTCTCAAGATTAAGGAAGAGGTCACCAAGAAAATTGACGCAGGTTTCCTGCTGGTATCCGAATACCCAACTTGGTTGGCCAACATCGTTCCAGTGACGAAGAAGGATGTTAGGATTCGGGTATGTGTGGATTTCAGGGACTTGAATAGAGCTAGTCCGAAGGACGACTTCCTCTTGCCGCATATCGATGAGTTAGTGGACTTCACAACGGGGCATGCTTTGCTTTCGTTCATGGATGGCTTTTCAGGCTACAACCAGATAGTGATGGCACCTGAAGATCGAGAAAAGACTGCATTCACCACCCCGTGGGAGACTTATTGCTACAGGGAATGCCATTTGGGCTGAAGAACGCTGGAGCTACATATCAACGGGCCTCGACCACGATATTGCATGACATGATCCACAAAGAGGTTGAGGTGTACGTGGACGACATGATTGTCAAGTCCAAAGAAAGAAAGGGCCACTACACCGCCTTGCAAAAGTTTTTTCAAAGGATCAGAGAATTTCGGTTGCGGCTGAATCCTTAGAAGTGTATGTTTGGTGTTACAGCAGGGAAAATGCTAGGGTTTCTAATTACACAGAGAGGTATCAAAGTTGACCCTTCCAAAATCAAGGCCATCCAAGAAATACCACCACCAAGGACTGAAAAGGAGGTGCGAGGTTTTCTAGGTAAAGTGCAATTCATAAGACGGTTTATCTCAAAATTAACCTTGACTTGTGAACCACTTTTTGGCCTCCTGAAGAAAGGAAAGAAATTCCAATGGGATGGCCGATGCCAAGCTGCTTTTGAACAGATCAAGGAATACTTACAGAACCCACCCGTGTTGTCGCCGCCAAAGCTGGGGAGAACGTTCATTTTGTATCTTTCAGTGACTAAGACTACAATGGGTTGCATGCTCGCGCAAGAATCAGAGGACAAAGTGGAGAGAGCCATCTACTATCTGAGCAAGAAGATGTTAGAGTATGAGACTCGCTACACACTGTTGGAAAAGGCTTACTTAGCTTTGGTATGGGCTACCAGGAAGCTGCGACACTACCTGTTAGCTCACTCTGTAATGTTGGTTTCACGACTAGATCCCATCAAATATCTCTTCGAGAAACCGACACTTACGAGTAGGCTAGCTCGTTGGTTGCTGTTGCTTTCCGAATTCGATCTGAAATATGTGACGCGCAAGTCAGTCAAGGGAAGAGCAATAGCATAATTCTTAGCCAATCATCCAGTGGAAGGAGGTGAAGCAGTTGAGTACTTATTCCCAGATGAGGCCATTTTGCATATCGAAGACAAAACTTGGACGATGTACTTTGACGGAGCATCAAACTAGTACGGATATGGGATAGGAGTGTTACTAATAGCACCCGATAATTCCCGTATCCCTCTAGCATTCAAACTCTGATTCAGAGTTTCGAACAATGAAGCAGAATATGAGGCATGCATTGCCGGTCTAGAAGCAGCCCTGGAACTAGGGGCAAAACGGTTGGACGTCATCAGGGACTCGAATCTTGTTGTGCCTCAAGCAAAAGGAGACTGGAAAGTCAAAGAAGAAAAGATGATAATGTATCACCAAACCTTGGACCTGCTGATTCCTCGATTTGAGAAGCTAAACTTCACTCTTCTACTAAGAGAAAACAATAGCTTCACAGATTCACTAGCAACTGTATCTTCCATGATAGACATCCCGTTTGGAGTACGGATGCGTCCAGTCATTATCGACCAGAAATTTGTGCCGGCTTACGAGTCAATTGCTGCTATAGATAAGGTTCAGGATGAGAACCCTTGGTATTACGATATTTGGAATTTCTTGGAGAAGGAAGCATATCCACCAGGGGTAAATGCCAAGGCTAAAAGGGCAATCAGAAGAATGGCCATTCAGTTCATCATCTGCGGAGGTAAATTGTATAAGAGAGATCATCTGGGAATGCATAAACTGTGCATTGAAGCTGAAGAATCGAAGCGCCTGATGGAGGCCATCCATGGAGGGGAATGCGGTGCACATATGAACAGGGTAATGCTAGCACGAAAGATCCTCAAACAAGGTTATTATTGGTCCACCATGGAGGAGGATTGTTTCGGCTTTGTTCGGCGATGCCACAAGTGTCAGATCCATGCAAACCGCATGAACATTCTGCCATCGAAGCTATACAATATGACTCCGCCATGGCCATTTTCAGTTTGGGGAATCGATGTGATCAGGGCTATCACTCCAAAGGGGTCGAATGGGCATGAGTTCATCCTAGTCGCGATAAATTATTTCACGAAGTGGATTGAGGCCCAATCTTATGCGGTACTGAAGGCGTCGCACGTTGCAAAGTTTATAAGAAACAACATCATCTGTCGATATGGGGTCCCAAACGAGGTCATTTCAGATAATGGTTCCCACTTCAAGAAGGAAGTGATTGACTTGTTGGAGAAATATAACGTGGCTTTTCATAAGTCATCCACATACCGGCCGCAAACCAATGGAACGGTTGAGGCCGCTAACAAGAACATCAAGCGCATACTGCAGAAGATGGTGGAAACCTACCGGGATTGGCCAGATAAATTGCCGTTTGCTCTGTGGGGCTACCAGACTTCAATTAGAACTTCTACTGGGGCGACTCCGTATTCATTGGTTTGTGGGATGGAGGCCGTTCTACCTATTGAAATTGAAGTTTCGTCTTTGCGAGTACTGGCTGAGTGTCAGATAGCCGGAGTAGATTGGTAGCAGAGCAGATTTGAGGAACTCATGCTCTTTGATAAAAGCAGACTGAAAGCATTGTACCATGTTCAAGGTTATCAGTGCAGAATTGCCCGGGCTTTTAACAAGAAGGTCAAGTCCAGGAATGTAAAAGAAGGAGATTTGGTGCTCAAGGACAACCGAGCTCCCATCCACGACCCTAGGGGCAAGTTCAGACCCAATTGGACTAGTCCCTACATCATTAAGTCTATTTGGTCAGGTGGAGCTGTGGTTCTGATGGACTTAGATGGCCTAGAGTTCTCACAACCGATCAACATGGACATAGGCAATGTTGAAAACCCGCAAAGGGCGGCCTTGGAAAAAGTTAGAGCATAAAAGGAGAGTGAAAATACTCAAGTGAACCCGAGCCTGAACTACGTAAGGCTTGATTCCCATCTTTGGGATACGTAGGCAACTTCATCTTGAAGTTTAGCCATAAACTTTTCCCCGATCAACTTTGTCCATTTGATCATCTCGGCCATCTTTGTCTGTTCAGCATTCAAGAGTTCGGTTATGATCTCCGGTTCAGTGCTTTTCAGACTAGGGGTAACTTTCCATTGCTGTGCAGTACCGTGGTACTATTCAAACTGGGGGCAACTTTCTAGTTGCTAGGATCCGAGGTTGTGCATCTCAGTGACAGATTTCAGGTGTGTCCAGTTCTGATCCATATCGAATATGGTTTTGAAAAGTTTTAATAAAGGTTGACTTTGTTCAAAATTAATCTTTTTACAACTTAGACCATTCTTGGACCAAAGCGGAAAATTTTCAGTACCCACAACCTTCAATTTCATTCATTTCAATACATAGTTCTCCTGCTCTTGCATATGAATTGAAGTTGCTTTTTATTACATTCACAAAGAAAACTTAAAAGTACGAATATAGCAATAAATCTGGGGCATAGATAAGTCAGGTGTTCCTGCGCCCCCTACCAGAGCTGGTCGAAGCCTCTGATGCCGAAGTGGACCCTTCCTGTGCCTCTTCATGGAGCCAATCCAAGCACTCATCAGACAAAGTGCAACTGAAAGTGGGAGCGGGGGCCAGGAGTTCTCTAGTCCTCCATTGTGTGGCATACCGGGCAAACTGTGTGCCTCGGGCTGGGAATGTAGCAGGGTACTCTATCCCCTCTGGCGAGCAAGTCTGATCATGCCCGAACTGGCGTTGGAACCGGCACGGAAAGTAGAAGACACAGTGTGTCATGCCAATCAATTGAATCCCAGGTTGAGGGGTCATGTTGTAACTCATTGCCGACAAATTGAGCCAAGGGCAGCGCCAAGCGATGCGGTTTGCAGACAAACTGCACATCCAGTTGTACCACCACCCCTCATCCAAGGCATCGACCAGGCGTTGTCAAAAAAAGTAACCACGAGCTGAGTATGCTGGGCAAGACTCCACAATTTGTAACTTGTCCATCAACCACACCTGGGGAGGGATGAAAAATGAGAAAATAAAGAATAGAGAGATGTATGATGAGAGAAAAGAAAGAAAAGGGGTTTTATGAGAAAAACCAAGCCCGAGGGCCGAGCGATGTGAGCTATACATATGTGAGATTGGGTGGGAAACATTACCTGCAAAAGTAGTGGGCTCCCCGTAAGCCTGGCCGTCTCCCGGCGATGAAAAGCTTCTAAACCCACCAATGTCTCAGCCAATGTCATGGCGATGCAGCTCTTGCCCTCCTTCAAACCTTTGGCAACCTCGATCAACCGGACACTGAATCCACCGGAGCCCGGGGCAAGCAAGAAGTGAGATAGCAAGCATAGGCAACGCGCGTGTCGCCGATAGCCCTACCAATGATGGTCATTGTGGTCACCAACATCAGAAAACCAGTGAACCAAGCTTGGGATGTCCAGGTCCCCGTCGTGAACCAATGATCAAGTATCATGCAAAGTGAGGCCGCACATTCGTCCTAGGGCTTGGACGTGGCCAAATCGGAGTTGAAGCAAGATCTCCTCATTGCGCTTGGATTCCATCAAAACTTGGAAATCCTCAAAGGTAGGACACATCTCTTGCCCGCTAAAGCTAAAGACGTGTGTTTCCGGATTCCAAAACCTTGCCGCGGCATGGAGGAAAGGAAGATGCAGCGGTGTACGGCCTAGCATGAATAGTGTATTCAAGCCGAAGCCCCAGAAGTTCAACTTTTCCGAGCCGTCTAGAGAAGCAATCCAAGCTTTGAGATTCTGGATGAGAAATGCTTCCATTTTGATGCAAAACTAAGATGAAATGAGTGAACCACGAAGCTGGGACTTTTATAGAGGATAAGACACTGTTCGGGGGACACATGTCAACAAACTGGTGGCTGCCAAGCCAAGTGGTCGGCATGCCACCTTTTCGAGTAGGCCGACCACCCCTTTGATCTTCATTGAAAAAAAAACTGGTCGGCCAGCTCCCTTAGGTGGTCGGCCATGGAGAGAAGTGTGGCTTTGGTCTTATCTTAGCCTCTAGAAGAGAGTTCTTAGCATTTCCATGCATTGGGAGTGTTGAAGGTGCAAGTTTTCCTCTGTTTCGGATGCGTTCCGTCATCCAGATCGTCCGAAACGCATTCTGTTTACCGAGTTGTTGTTAAGTCTTGCTTATCGAGTTATTGTCTTGCTTATCGAGTTGTTGTTTTTTTTATCAAGTTGTTTTGTTTATCGAGTCCTGCTTATCGAGTTGTATTGAGTTGCTACTCTTTGTTTAATCAACATTGTTGTATTTTGCTTATCGAGTTATAAACTTGCTAAGGTTTCGTTGTTTCTTAGTAAGTTAAGTTGTTTAGTTTGTTGTGTAGGTTCATTACCTGACTCAGCAATTTTCAGTACACAATTCCATTCAATCTCATTTTTATGCAAAATGATGCGATGCAAAGCTGAGAACATAAAATACAACACTTTTTCAAAAAAAAGCTGTTTCATTCCATCATGCTTCCTTTGTTACAACATTTTACAACAAGGGTACAAGTTTTACAGAATATAAAACTGCCTAATAATGTACAATGTGCTACAACTACTAGTAAAAGAGGCAAATAAAGCAGGGAACAACTGCATCAATGCTATCAAGCACAGGAGTAAGAGGCCCTCTTCGTTCTCTTCTACGGAACAGCCTCTGCACCATCATCGTCATCTGAATCGGGGCTGTCATCCTCGGAACCCTCCTCGGCCTCATCTCCACTACCGGAACCGGAACCAGAGCCACCCTGTCTGTCAACGGATGTCTCTGACTGGGGATGCGCAGGCTCCTCCTTCTCGCTGGACTCCTCCTCTACAACAGGTGCCCTGCGTCTGCCTCAGCCGCAAGTCGAACCCCCTCTCCCAATTCCCCGGGAAGGCCTAGATGGCCCGACCTGTGGCTCAGTATATAGCGGAGGCATCTGAAAAGAAAGAGTGCAATTCAAATACATCAGCCAAAATATGTATATCAGACGCACAGACAAGAAAGCTACATAGAGTGGATGTATGCAGATATAGTACATGAATGAGGTGTGTGTTAGATATGCTCTACACATACAGCCAATCAATGCAGTGAAATGTTCAAGTTCAACTTGTCATCAGAAGTATGATAAATGCAAGAAAACTAAAGAGTACTGAGACACCGAGGATAGACAACTGTGCCTCCCTCCGCAAGACCATGCCCTCAAGTGAGGCCACCAATCTGAGCATCCCCTACATGTACTCTCTGGGTGGCTGCAGATACAAGCTCAAATCATCAATGAATAAATGAGTGTCTCAGTATCTGAGTGATAAGTGAAAAGCAGTGGAGCATACCGGTGGTGAGTCAGGATCACTGACGTATCGATGATCAGGCATAGGAGGCTCTATCGAAATCGGGTAGGAAGTCCCGTATCGCCAACCCGTCAACTCGGTCAGAATGTCTGGCCATCCGGCATGATGGTAAGTCAAGGGGATAGGGGAAACCAGTCCAGCCCCACCTCTAGATGTACCGACCCTGCTGGTAGAAGGGATATCTACAGCCCGAGCTCGACTCAATGATGGCATGCCATCAGACCTCCTCGTGGGGGTAAGGACACCTGTCAGTGGAGGCATCAAGTATGTATGACAGTAGGTCGCGTACTCCCCCTCCTCCAAATGCAGAAGTACATCAGTGCCCAACATGGCCGACTCAACATCCTGGGGAATGAGCCCCTCAGTGGACCGCATGTCGACCGGAGGTGCTGCAGGGACACTCTGCTCAAGGTAGCCCATAGTCTGACGCATGAAGTGATCCCCCAGAAACCAAGCCCTACCAACGGGCCCCTCAAATAAGATCCTGTACTGGGAAGCGGCCCACCCCCCCAACAAGCTGAAATCGGGTGTTCCCACCCAAGGGCACCTAGGGCTACCATGTGATCTGCGGATAACCAATCATGAGCTGATTAGAAATCATAAATGTGCAAGATGAATCAAAGATGAAAACATGGAGAACTGAGAGTTCTGAATCACCTCTCTCGGCCGCACTGTGTCAAAATACTGCCGCAGGTAGGGTAGAGTCTCTCGGGCCTTTGGCCGGTACTGGCCCTCGAATACAAGTGAATAAGGGATCGTGAGAGGCACCGCCACCTCAAGCTCTGGGGCCAGCGTCGAAAAGTACCCAAAAACCCAGAGCTGTGAAAAACACGGCAATAGCCATCAGAATACAGAATGCTGAGTGCAGAACTTGAATGCAAAATGCACAGAGAATGCAAAATGCTGAGAGCAGAACGCAACGTACAGAATGTAAAGTGTGTCGTGCATGCAGTGTACAGATAATGAAAAATAGAAATGTAAATTAAAGAGGGCAGAAAGTACCTCCCAGGTCCTCGAATAACCACCGACTATGTTCCCCCGTCCGCAGGAGGTCGCGCTCGTGTAGCAATAGAGGGTAGCCAAGCCGGTGCCACCCCAGTCATACCGGCTGACCTATGATAGGTCTACCAGGGCACTTAGCAGATAGAGTCCGATGGTATTCCCCCTGTCGGAAAACAGAGTGGTCCCGGGGAGGAACATCAAAAAACCTCGAGTGTACTGCGCTACCTCCTCGGGAGTCTCGGGCACCATCTCTCTGAAATGTGTAGAAAACCAGGTGTACCGGACCCTGCTCGATGCTCTGTCAACCAGTGGGTGAGCTCCCAATAGATAGATCCAGGCAGCCTCCCACTCGCCCATATCCTCATCATAAGGGATCGCCCAGCCTCCCACGTCAAGTCATGTCAGTACAGCGAAGTCGAACAGGGTCATAGTCATGTCCCCGGTGGCCGAGAAATGGAAGGAGTTGGTGGTGTCCCACCATCTCTCTACAAGAGCCCCCATCAATGTCCTGCTAGCAGGATAGCGAGATATCCCCGTGCAAAAGGGTCCGAACCCTGCCTGGTCAACCCAATCACGGACGGCCTCTGGGAGCTCTATGTACCACTCCCTCGCAACAATGGAGCCATATCCTCGTGTGACACGAGAAGACACCTGCATTCATAATGAACACATGTATTCAGTTTCAGAATGAAATGAATGAGCTACGTGCAAATGAAATGTATGAGCTGTGTGCAAACCAAATCAGATACAATGCTGTGAGCCGTGTACAAATACAAGTGTGTGCTGTGCATTCACCTCAAATTTGGGCTGCGTGTTCAGAAACTCAGAGTTTGGGCTGTGTGTTCGACTTTCAACAAGTGTGGGCTGTGTGTTCATCCAAAAGAATGGGTTGTGTGTTCATCAAAAAGTTCGAGCCGTGTGTTCAACGTCAAATATTTGAGCTGTGTGTTCAGGTTTCAAAATCAGTGGGCTGTGTGTTCATCTCAAAGTTCGAGCCGTGTGTTCAACATCAAGTATTTGAGCTATGTGTTCAGATTTCAAAATCAGTGGGCTGTGTGTTCATCTCAAAGTTCGAGTCGTATGTTCAACGTCAAATATTTGAGCTGTGTGTTCAAGTTTCAAAATCAGTGGGCTGTGTGTTCATCTCAAAGTTCGAGCCGTGTGCTCAACATCAAGTATTTGAGCTGTGTGTTCAGATTTCAAAATCAGTGAGCTGTGTGTTCATCTCAAAGTTCGAGCCGTGTGTTCAACGTCAAGTATTTGAGTTGTGTGTTCAGATTTCAAAATTAGTGGGCTGTGTGTTCATCTCAAAGTTTCAGCCGTGTGTTCAACGTCAAATATTTGAGTTGTGTGTTCAGGTTTCAAAATCAGTGGGCTGTGTGTTCATCTCAATGCTCGAGCCGTGCATTCGATGTCAAGTATTTGAGCTGTGTGTTCAGATTTCAAAATCAGTGGGCTGTGTGTTCATCTCAAAGTTCGAGCCGTGTGCTCAACGTCAAGTATTTGAGCTATGTGTGTTCAGATTTCAAAATCAGTGGGATGTGTGTTCATCTCAAAATTTAAGCTGTGTGTTCAACATCAAGTGTTTGGGTTGCGTGTTCAGACTTCAAAAATTCAAAGTTCGGGCTGTGTGTTCAACTCTCAACAAGTGTGTGCTGTGTGTTCACAATCAATATGCGGGCCGCGCGTTCAGAAATTCAAGTGATTGGGCTGTGTGTTCAAGATGCAAACGGAATACTGTGTTATAGACTAAGTGTTCAGAACAAGCTGTGTGCTAGAATGAGCAGATAAACATAGCGAAATCATGAAATGCACAGAAAATGCATAATACATTGCGGAAAATGTAAAAATGAAGTACATACCTCCCGTGCCTGATGAGAGAGATGGGACTCCGGCTCCCGCAATAGCAGATCCACGGGCGCTCGATCATCAAAATCAGTAAAGTGGTAGAAAACGGCCCGGGGAAGGATATACTCCTGAGGGTGATACCTCTTGGGATCAAAGGGCCGAATCCTCGGGGGTAAGGACATGATGTCTGGATCACCTCCGGCATCGGGAAGACCTCCACCATGAGGGAAATGACCCGCCATTTCAAGAAATCTGCAGAAAAAAGCAAAAATGAGCAAAATGAGCCAAAATTGGAAAAAGTCAACAAAAGTCAACTCTCGGGAAATGAAAAAGTCAACAAAAGTCAACTCCCGAGAAAATGTTCCAAATATTGAGACAAACTTACCTCAAGTGGTGAAAATGGAGAAAGAAGCACCGAAATCAAAATTTAATTGGTTTAAAGGGAAGAGAACTGAAAGTTTTCGCGAAACAACTTTGCATAGGAGGTTGGAAAACGCGTATAGAGTGCAGATCTAAGGGAGAAAATAGTTTAGGAAGGAGGAGAAGGTGATTTCAGATCTGAAGATGTGAGCAAAAAGAGCTTTGGCCGAGTATACTTAAAGATCCAAGTGTGAAAGTACCAAATTGCCCCGGATTTGGGCTAGGTGGTCGGCCGACCACCTTTTCTGGTAGGCCGACCACCCCCTTTACCAAACCTGGTGGGTGGCCTCCAATGGCCTCCAAACCTGGTCGGTGATGCTTCCAAGGTGGTCTCCAAGGTCTCTTTGAACTCCCTGCAAATTTTGGTAGTGATCGGAGTCCCCGGCACTCGAGAAAGTACAATAAAAGTGCACGTTTCGTCGCGAAATCCCTCTACGGGAACTTCAACTCCAGCTTTCGATGCGTGTTTCATCGTTACTCGCCAAGAGCGAGGTGTATCCTTTTTGAATATGTTGTGACCCTTCCGGGAGGTAAACCGGAGGCCGCGATTGAGTCGCCCTCATCAAAACTTGCATTTCTTTGCTCGTTGTTTGTGTCAAATATGCATTCGAGTTTACACTTATCCTGCATTCTTATGCACATCCCTTGCATTCTCATACACACCACTTGCATTGTTGTGAACGTTTCATTGGTATTGTCATGCCTCCATGTTTAACTTGCGTTGTCACGCACGTTTCTTCTTGCATTGCGATGCACTTTCTCATCAGCACCATGTTTGTCTGCGTTCGATATCGCGTTGGACATATGTTGCTAACTATGTTGTGCTTGTTAGGTTTCTCTCTTTTATAGACACGATATTATATGTACAGTTCATTTGAGGCTAGTGCGACCAGATGAGCCGCGCAGGTACTGTATCTTCTCCGTGTGAGACATGGCGAGAATTGAATAATTCTCTGCATTCTTAAACTACATGAAATGTAGTTGTTTACTTTGCATTCCTGCTTAAAACTGTTGCATCTATTGTGAATACTTGCCTCATTACAGCTTGCTGCTTTGCATGATCATGAGTTACGTCCGGCTTGGTGCACTTCATTCTGCATTTTTCCCCTGCCTGCGGGCACATCTTTGTTTATCTCGCCTATTTGTCTAAGTCTTCAGCCTTGTCAAAAATGGGTCGTCTCTAGGCTTTAACATTCACTCCCATCATTTATGACTTTCGAGTTCTGTCAAAGAGGGGCAACTGTAGACACCCCATTTTTGACCGGCCTTAAGACTCAGACGTCACCGGTTGAGCGCTCGGTGATGATGCATATTGTGCTCGTTCTGAGGTTGCGGAGTCTCGGCTGAGAACCTTGCCTCCGGACTTTGGGGCTCTTTTGTGCTTTGCCTTGGTTTGCGAACCAGGTCTTGTTTTCTCTGTTTTCTCTTCCCGAAGGAAGGGAGAGGTCTCATAGACCATCTCTCAGTGGCCGTAGGCTACGTTTCGTGGTCGTAGGCCATGTTTCCCATTTGGAGACCAGTTACTGGTTTTCGGAGCCGTCAGCCGTGTGCCTCGGTTCGGAACCGCTTAACTACCTTCGTTTGCTCCAATTTTTGGCACACACCTTGTTTCCTCTCTTTTGAGGGACACTGTGGCCCGAGAGACCACCTTCGTGGTCACACGCCACCTCCGGTGCCTAAAAGCCTGTTTTCGGGGCCCCGGGCCGCGCGATTTGGCCCCCGAATTAGGGGCCGCGCATCGGTTAGGGTTCATTTTTGCCATGGACCCTATTTTCATTGTTTGGAAGGTGGTAGGATGGTGGGAGACCAGCAATTCTTTTGAAAATTATTTTCTCTCTCCTCCAGCCGGTTTTCTTGACAGAAAGCTGGTTTTTCTCACTTTTGGACCTTAATTTCTGGTCTCCCATACCACCAATTTATTGTACTCATCTAGGGGGCCACCAATATGGGTAGCCTGACCAGCTTTTCTTTCTGACCCTTTTGAACCTTGCTAGAAAGCTGGTTTTTCTCCCTCTTGGGTCACATTTTCTAGCCTCCTACCATACAACTGTATTCTACTCATCTGGGAGGCCACCTTTCTGGTATGGCCGACCAGCATTCCTCCTTGACCCTTTTGACCCCTGGTCGGCCAACCAGGGGAAGTGGTCGGCCGACCACCTTGGCTGGTCGGCCAGTCTTCTACTTTTTGGCCTTCTTGAGTGCAATAAGTTGTGCCAGCTGTGTAGCACTTAACCCACTGTCCGAGATTTTAGCCCTTTGTTTGGTCTTCTTAAGGTGGTTTTGACCCCTTTGCTTAGCTTCTAGGACAAGTTTGCCCCTTTGGTCTAGCTTCCTCAAGAAGCTTGACCCTTTTGGTCAAGCTTCTTTTAGAAGCTTTGACCCCCTCTTGAGGCTTCTCCTAGAAGCCATGGCTTTCCCCTTCTATAAGAGAGGCCTCTCTCTCATTTTGCAAGGGTTGAACAATCTTGGCTAAGGCATACACCCATTTCCCCTCCATCTCTCTACTTCAAGCCTTCAAACACCCTTATTCTTGGTCATTTACACTACACCTCATAGCCTACCACCTCCACCATCCATTCCAGCACCTTGGGACTGATTTGCAGAGGCTGAAGGTTCACCAACTTGGTTCAGAAGTTGCTGCATTGCTGTGCTACTAGGGTAAGTCTCTATTTCCCATTTTCTTACATTATTTTGCTATATACTTTAGCCCTATTTGCTAGCATTTTTGGACTTCAACATAAATTGTAAAGTATCTTATTTTGAGCTTCTCTTGAAGTTTGATTAAGGACACTTTTCTTTTTGAGGTCACCTACCTCCTTCTATGCTTCATCTCTCTTTTAGGGCTTATTTTGCATGATATCTTAGCCTTACTTGCAAGAATTTTTAAGATTTTCCATGAACTAAAAAAAGTCTTATTTTGAGCCCCTCTTGAAGTTTGATTAAGGTCATTTTTCTATTTGGGATCATCTTCCCCTTTGCATGCTTCATTTCCTCATGATTAGGGCTATGCATTAGAGCATTTGCATTGGCCTTGGTTTGGCCTCTTAGCCACTGAAATCTAGTGGATTTTCAGTGGCTTAGATGTGTTTTTGATAGCTAAAATCAGAGGGGGGTGACCCCCTCTCTCCTTGTCTTGTTTGTTGGCCTTTTTGGCCTTCCAAAGGACCCCCTATTTGCAAGCTTCCAAGCTTCATTTCCAGCATTTTTCAGTGGGTTTTAGGACCCCCATAACTCATTTTCAGAGTTTTTTTTTCTATGCTAAGTGTCCTTCATGCATGTGTAGAGTAACCCCTCTTGTGGCCTTTCAAAGGAACACACTATTCTTGCATGCATGGACCTCATTTCAGTGGGTTTTTGGGGTTTATTTGACATGCCATGTTACTGTTTTTAGCTAGTTTGGTGACCTCTCTTGTGCTTCATATACATGTAGTGTAAACCATGCTTACTAGCCTAAGTTGCATGTTGTTTTAGCCCTTCATGTTAGCACTCTTTGGCCATGCTTTGAACTAATATTGTGCATATTTTGGGACTGCCTTGGCTCTATTTTTGTACTTCATGATCAAATAATGCTTGCTTTGCATGATTATAGTTCAATGCATTTGCCTAGTTTTGAGTTTCGGGGCCTCTTTCATGCATTGGGTGCCATATTTCCATGATTCAGGACCATTACACATCATATTTCAGTGCGGGAAATTGCATGTTTGTATGCCATCTTTCATCCCTTTCCATGCTTTGGTAGAGTGGCATTTGATGCCTTAGGTTCGGTCCTTGGTATTCGTGCATGTGTGCACGCATTTCGATTGTCTCATTTTCATCTAATGGCCACTGATGTGAGTGTGGCTGAGGTCCACTCATGTTGGTGTAAGTCCATCGTGCATTGTGTATGCCATTTTAGTCCATAGCCTTTACGTATGCTAGGTTACATGTTAGAGCATTGTGTATGCCATGTTACATCACGTGCATTGTGTATGCCATCTTAGTCCATAGCATTGCGTATGCTAGGTTACATTTAGTCATATTGTGTATGCCATCTCATTTACATTGTGTTTGGGATAGGAGTTAGCCCAAGCACGGGAAACGAGGGATGTTCCGTACTCTAAGTGACGAAACGTGTCTCAATTCCCAGTTGCCGACACTTCGGATTAACCATGATGGAGTCTAAGCCTTGTTATGTTTATACGTGCATTCATTTCACATCGAGTTATGCAATTCGACTCCTCGGCCATCATGCATCGAGATGCAGATTGGTGGCACGAGGATCGAGGTCTACATTCCCTTGGGGTTGTGCAAGGACGGGGAGTGTGGTCGTGCACACATTTGTTGAAAATACCTTGCCATGTCTCTCTCTTGCTTTGTGTTGCAGAAAACCAGGATCTAGGGGCAGAAAGTGGTCGGCCAACTAGGTTTTCTGGCAGGCCGACCATCTTTTTTGGTATCCACCACAAAGGGTGGTCGGCAGGTGTTTCCCAAGCCAATAGCTGGTCGGTAGCCTTCCCAGGGTGGAGTTTCAACCTCTTGGATCCTTGTGCAAATTTCTAAAATTAGTTGCAAACAAAGGCTAGACGAGGCATCGCGAAGGAATTTCCCGACGAGGCGACTCGAGCATGCATCTTTCATCATTCGGAACAAAGTTGAGGCGGTCCATGAATTTGCATGCTAGTTTATTTGCTTTCCTAGTTAATTTGTTAATTAATTAGGGTTTTGTAATATTTAATCATTCATTCGAACTGTAATTATTTATTCAGATTGTATTATTTATTCAAACCCTCCGAACGAGGGCAAAATTGTAATAAGTGTGCGTATATGTGATGTATGTCTTCCAACCCCGCGTCTTTCTCCCTTTTATTTACCAGCTTATGATGGTTAGATTAGGGCATGTTTCAATTAGCATACTTATGCTTGCATGTTTGCATCATTCATCTGTATTGCTTGCATCGGGCTCGGCGCATCATACTAACTGCATTGTACTTCAATTCCGAGTTGAATACTTGTTAGTTATAGCATTTCACATGCCATCTTTAGAATAGCCGAGCCTATTGTAGTTGCATTCCTGCATGTGTTGCATTAGGCATTTCAGCATAGTTAGGATCATGCATGGATTTCTAACATAGCTTCTGTTTTGGCTTAGAGTACTCGGTAAGTGTTTATGCTTTAGCATCCTTGCATGTGTGTGAGTGACTGCCATGATAGCATGCTTACCATGAGGCTATGTGCTTATGTGATATACCTGCTTGAATGCCTGTGGGTGAAGGTTGGATTATCTGAATTGGAATAATGCATTGACTATGAGTTTTAAGTCCACTAGATAGTGGCAAAATCATGTTTTCTAAGCCCACCTAAGGGTGGCAAAATCTGCATTTTTAGCCTACATGCGAGTAGCAAACCGCTTTCAAAAACAAACATGAAATGTTTTGTTCCAATTCGGGCAATCCAGTCTATACTTGTATGATGTGCACATCACATAGTAAATCTAGGCTAAAAACCGGAATAAGAACGCATAATGTTTTCAAAACTAGATATCATGGTTAGTAGAGGCCGATCTTTGATCGGGCGAGCGGGGGTGCTCACGAAGTGACCTTCCCCAATCATACCCAAGTTCCCGAGCCGAGGTAACTTTGGTGATGACGGACACGTGGCCTTAGGCAAACGAGTCAGGGTTTCCTAAATTTCCCAAAAATAAAATATTTAGGTGGCGACTCTGTATCTGGCAAAGCAGTCCATGTTTGGCACTTCTTTCAAAAAAAATCTGTTTTCAAAAACAATTTGCTAGATTTGGACTCGTTGATGATTTATCGGTCTTGCATTGCACTCTGCGAGATTAGATACAAGACCGTGACTTTGAGTCCTGAGCTGTAGTGAGCCCATATGAACAGAACAGGATTCATCCTCCCGGGACGTTCGGGGACGTCTACACTTAGTCATGTTTTACTTGTCCAATTCTTGTTTACTCATTTTAACATTACCAAGCCATTCTTTAATCGATTAAGTCCAAAGTGAAAGTCTTCTAATTGAAAAAAGGGTTTAAGCCACGAGTGCCTTGAGCATGAAAGAGGTCTCATGCTATTGGTTAGGAGGAACCCTCAAAAGAGGGTTAAAACTATTAGGCATGAGGGCATCAATTCCATACTCAAGCCAACAAGGGGCTCAAGGCCACTTTCAAAGAAAAACAAAAAGTGAAGAATAGAGGGAGGTTGCAGACTTTTTAGTGCTGAAATGGCATGAAAAATAATACCACAACATGCAAACAACTCATGTACAACATGTTAAGAGACAAAAACATCAAAACTAGTGAAGAGCACTACACTAGAGGCATGCAATATCAAGCTCAATTGACCAAACTAGCTCAGAACAGAGTTAGAATATGCCAAAACAATGGCTAAAACATGCTAAGATTGAAGCATAAAGGCAAGAAAAACATGCTCACATGTTAGGCTACAAACAAGGCTCAAGGCACAACTCTCAAAAGTAATGAAAGAATGAAATGAGTGAGAGTGTGACAGAGTTATATGCACTGAAATCACATGCTAAATGATGCTATAACATGCAAGTAACACATGCACAACATGTTAGAGGCCTTAAAACACTAAGCTAGTGAAGGCATTTGCACTACAACCATGCAAGACAAGGCTCATATGACCAAGACAGCCCAAAATAGTGTTAAATCATGCCAAATCGAAGCCTAAAACATGATGAGATCAAGTCAGAAAAATGTAGAAAAACATGCTCACGTGCTAGGCTATCTACACTTGCAAACAAGACACAAGAAGTGGAGGCTACCCCCTCCTATTTTAGACCTCAAAATCAAGTTTTTACCACTAAAATTCCCCTGGAATTCAGTGGTTAAAAGAGCCCAAAAATTTGTTTCAAAAAGCTTTAAAAAATGGTACAAGAGGCTTCACAAGCCAAAGAACAAAAAGGGAGACAACCCCCCTAACTCAACAAGGCTTAAACCATCATTTTGGAACCTTAAAAACAGAGTTTTTTATAGTTGAAAAACCAGATCAAAATAGTGTTACAAAAATGGCCAAGCAATTGATTAAAACAAAGCTTTAAAAAGGTAAGCTTTATACCTTTGAAGCACAGCAACAAACAGCCAAAATTCTGAGCTACAACCAACCTTAGAAGCTCAAACAAGGCCTCCAAGAACCTCAGCTCCAAGGTGAAGGTGTTTGGTCAAGGGGTTGTACGCAAATATGTAGAGAATTCCCACTTTCAAGCACAAAATAGAGAGAGAGAGAGAGAGAGAGAGAGAGAGGAAAAATTTTTGTCTTCAAAAATTTCCAATGAGCAAGTAAATTGCGATGACTGGTAATTTGATGAAATTGTATGAATTGTGCACGGCGAGTAGTTTTGCGAATTGTCTTAAGACAAGCAATATGGTAAGCAGTTTGGTAAATAAGTTTTCTATAATAGGTGACTTTTAATTTATGGTAGGAAATAAAAGGAGTGGCCATCGTTTATCCACCCTGTAAAAATTCGTGAGTAAGGAAATCTGGAGTAGAATTTTGACGACCAGGTATATATTCAATATCAAAATCAAAAATACTTAAAATAGATAGCCATCAGGCGAAAATATGTTTACTAGCAATGTTTTGAACATCTTTTTCTAAAACATATTTAGCACTTTTACAATCAACACGTAATAAAAAAATTTAGTTTAAAATATCATCTTGAAATTTACTAATACATATAACAATAGATAAAATTTCTTGTTTAGTAGTACTATAATTCTTTTGTGCTTTATTCCAGACACCAGAATGAAAATGAACGATTTGTTCAGATACCTAAGGAGTGATTTTCTGAAGAAGGATACTTCCATAACCAACATCAGAGGCATCAGTTTGAATAATTTTGAAAGAATTTTTCAGTAGGAATACCAAGATAGGGCAAAGCCTTGATATATTTTTTGACTTGTTGAACAATAGCAGTATGTGTAGAAGACCAAGGTGGAGGATTATCTTTTAACCGATCAAATAGGGGTTAACAAGTTTTCCTAAGGTCCTTATAAAATTCAAAAATGTAATTTAAGGAACCTAAAAATTGTTGTAATTGGGTTTTGTCCAAGATTTCGTCAGGGAACTTGGAACAAAATTCAATAAATCTACTGATAGGAAGAATAGTACTTTGGTGAATATCATAATCTAAGAATTGAACTTTAATTTGGAAAAGTTTAATTTTAAGAGCAGAGATGACTAAACCATTATATTTGATAATATGGAAAAAGGAATTAAGATGTTTCCAATGTTCATCGAGTGACTTAGAGAAAATGAGGATATCATCGATGTAGACTATGGAAAAATGACTAAAAGGATTAAAAATCTCATTCATAATATTTTGAAATTCACTACGAGCATTTTTTAATCCAAAGGGCATGACATTCCATTCGTAATGACCAAAATGGATAGTAAAGGCAGTTTTATAACGATTATCAAGATGAATTTGTATTTGCCAAAATCCACTTTTGAGATCGAATTTACTAAAAATGACGGGTTGACTACGTCTTTTAATTAAATCTTTTTTATTAGAGATTGGATATCGGATCCATTCTAAAACCTTGTTTAGCGGTTTATAATTAATGACTAATCAGGGAACACCTCGTTCAAGTTCAGCATTTTTATTAACATAAAAAGCAGGGCAAGACCAAGGTGACTTACTTTTACTAATAATATTATTTTTTAATAATTCGTTAATCTCTTTTTTGTATATTTCCATTAATTCATGATTCATTTGGATAGGTCTAAACTTGGTAGGAATTTGTTTTTCATTAAAATTTTTAATATAAGAGAGTGTTACTACATGTTTTTTCCTATGCCAAAAAGCACTAGGTAAAGTAGAACAAACGGTATTTGTTAATTGGTTTTTAAATCCATCGATTTTGGATATAAAAATGGGATTAGTTAATTGAGATTCAATTCATTTGTAATTTACTTCTTCTTTGAGAAATTTGAGTCGTTTGGTTAATCGATTAATAGATTGAGAAATTGAATATTCTTTTAATTGATTTAATTCTTTGATCTCTGGTGGAGATAGAAATTTAAAGGTGACAGTGTGACCAAAAGCTTGTGTAGTTATTCCTTTATGAGTAGTAGTGAAAGGATATAATAAAAAGATAAATGGTGTACCTAAAATGACCTTATCAGTTAAGTGTTGAACTAACACAAAAGATGTTTTGAAACAAACATTATTTTGACAAATATATACCTTTGGTAATTTATATTTGATATGCATTTGGCTTCCATTAGCAGAACTTAATTGTTCAGTAGACTTATGATAATATTTGGTAAGAATTATTCCTTCTTGAATACAATTTAAATTAGCACCAATATCAATTAATGCGATGACTTCTATTTCAAAATCATTAATAACTAATTTGACTTTCAAATGCCATTTCTGAATATTAATTCGATTAAGGTGATTACTATCATGATCACTATTATGCGGAGTAGTTCTATTATCAAAGATAACTTTGTTTGGATCGGGTTTTGAACTAGATTCAAATTCTGATTCAGAGGATGATTTATTGGATTGTTGGAAATCATTAAGACTTCTGTTGGTTTTTAATAGAGCAATGTCTTCTTCTAAGGTCTTGTCTTTAGCTTTTAATTCTTGAATAGTTAGTTTAGCTTTTAATTCTTGAATAGTTAGTTTAATATGATGAATTTCATTTTGTAGATCTTGTAAGGTGACTTCTTTATATTTTTCTTTTTTAAATTGGTCTAAAGTTTTAGTTAAACTAATGATTGGTTTATCATGTTTAGGTTTTTTATCTTTATTGGTCAATAAGGATTTCAACTTATTAGTATATTGTATTTTTAATTCAGGATTTTCTAATCTACTAGTTAATTCAATGAGAGCAGTTTCTTCTTGTTGAGTTTTACTAAGAACATTGACTGTTTTGCAACAAGTATCATTACATCCTAATTCAATTTCATTGTCAGTACTATCAGTGGGAGAATAATAGGAAGAAGTATCACTGGAGGGAAAATCATCAATAGATGAATGACTAGACGGTACTGGAGTTTGATTTGGAGTGGTGGCTAATTTAAATATGTCAAGTATTTGTCGTAGATTTTCATCTATAATCTGTAATTGGTTAAATTTTGCTTTAAGTTTTTCTTTTACTTTGCATTTATTGGAATAATGACCCTTTTTTTCACAATTATAACAAGTAACATCCGATTTAGGTTTTGACTTTTGAGATCGATTAGATTTCTTATAATAATTTCTCTTTTTGGATTTAGTATAATATTTATCAATTGATTTAGAAGGGTAATATTTCTTTTTATACTTAGTGGAGTATTTATAAGAAGATTTCTTTTTATTATTTTTACTTCGAGAAGGTGCTATGGGAGGTGAGCCATATTGTTCACAAAAGTTACCTAATTCATATTTAGCTTTATGTTTGTCTTTAGCAGTTTTTTGACTAAGTTTCAGATCAATGCACATTTTTAGTCCTTCCTTTTGAATTGTGCTAATTATATCAGTGCAGGTTAAGTGATTATATTCTATAATACCAGTGGGTTAACTAAGAACATCACGAATTTTATGAGTAAAAAAACTTGGTAATCCATTAATAAATTTTTCTTTTCAAAATGACTTAGTACAATCATCTCGAAGCATGACTCTAGAAGTAAAAACATCTTTATACCATCTAAAATCACTTAGAGTAGGGCAATTTAAATTACTGAGTTGATCATAGATACGAGAATGAATATTAGTCGGTGTTCCTATAAAATGTTTAACTATGGTATATATTAAGGTATTAATACCATTAGGTATACTAGAACCTATTTATTCATCACAGATAGGAAAACCATTATCATCCATTTGGAGAGCATGTTGAATAGATTCTCATTGATCAAAAGTGAGATATTTGTCCGACCAAGATTTGAGCATACCAGTAAATCCGATAGTAATTAAAAAAATAATTTCAAGTTGAGTATAATCAGGATAATTAGTAAGGTAACTGTTCGCAACCATGGATAAATGACTGAGTTTTTGGAGAATTTGATGTTCACTAAGACCATCTATATTACATTCATATATTTTTTTAGCAGAAACGAAAAATTGATTGCTAATATTGGTTTCTTCAAATTGGAAATCGAGAAGTGTAGGTTTAGTGTACCAATTTTTGGTAAGAGTGGCAGGATTAACTTTAGGGTATGTGATTATATTAAGATGAGAAGGTTGAAATTGTTGTGCTAACTGAGTGATTTCATTATCGGTAGATGCATCAGAATAAATAGGAAATTCTAGAGGTGGTTGTTGAGTTAGGACAGTAATTCCTTTGCTTGTAGATATTTTAGTAAATAATTTTTCAATGACTTCAACTGTAGTATTATCTTGAGTAGCTAAGCTTAATCGTTTTCTAGTACTAGGAAGATTAATAAGAGGTTTATCTAAAGGTTTACTTGTAGAAGTATGACTAGTAGAGTAATCCTCAAAAGTAGTTTCAAGTGTATCTAGTTGTTTACCAATAGTTTTTAAACATTGACTGGTATAATTATTTTGTTCAATGACCTTTTTAATTTCAGATTCGTCATTAGGGAGTTTAAAAAGATAAGCATGAACAATGGCACCTTTATGTTCAATCAAAATGGTTTCTAAAGGAGGGTGACTAGATGAAGCAGAAGTGGTAGGGGAAGTTTTCCATTTAGTTTTGGTGATAACATTTACTTTTTAATAATAATTTTCTAAATAATTAAAGAAATTAACTTCAGTACTGATTTCTGTCATAAATTTTTACCATTTCTTGATAATTTTAGATTGTTGTTTTGTATCATAACTATGTCGATATGTGTGTCTCTTTGACTTATTTGCAGTAGATTGGAATTCAGCATGAAGTTTATTAAGGTCTGGAGTAAAAGGTCTACTTAAAGTTAACAATTGTGGATTGACAGAAGGGATAACTTCAAAATCAATTTCGGTAGGTGAATCTTGAGATATGGTATCTTCTTCTTGAAGATGTGTATGAGAGGAATAAACTGGTTTACTAATTTGAGAAATAGATGAATTATCAATTCCTTTTAATTTACTATGTATATGTAGGGTTTGCGAGGAAGGTTCGCAAATATGAAGTTTTCTATCTTTTCTAGTGAATAATGGAGTATTGAAGATTTCATCTTCATCAGTTTTAGTAGGTAAACTGGAGGTACTATGTCGAGAAGATTGACTAGAAGGTCTATTAAATCTAATATGAACAGAACCATCATTAAATTGTTGAATATTCTGAATATCATGACTAGTTGAAGCTTGTTGATTTTGGGAATAATTTTCATTTACCATAACCCAATTATCCGAAAGATTTATATCTTTCCAACAAATCATTTTTGGAACTGAAATGTTAGTTTCATTAGTGCTACCTTGGATTAATAAGGTTTTATCTTTGGGGCTTTTAGTTAAAGCTTGAACATTTAAATTAGTTTTTATGCATTTGTAATAAATTCAATAAATTAATGCAATATTATGAACACTTTCTAACATATTGGTATATTCACCAGATAATTGTATATTTAATGTTAAATCCTTTAATATATGGGGATCTCATAAACTTAAAGTAAAATCAGGAAAACAATTAAAATGTACTGAACCTTTATCTTACATTATTCTCATTACACTAGCATGATAGTTAATAAAACGAGCATCTCTTAAACATAAAAGGACAGAAGTATTTTTACCTTATTGAGTTAATGGGTTTATTCCGACTTGGATTAATCCTAAATGGATAAAATTATGACTAGCTTTGAGATGTTTTCTGATTGACTCTTTGGATAATAATTGGCAAGTTTCTCGTAGTTTACTTAAAGCATAAACTTGTTCAATTGTTTTGACTTGTAAATCAACATTAAAGGTAGATTGTAAAAAACTAGTTTTATAAATTTCCTTAGTTTTTACTTTAGGAATATTCCAGCTTAAATCAATTTTAACATCTTGATATTCATATTCTTCTTCATTAATTAGTATATCCGTACTAGGGATAGGAGCAAGAGTTGATCTAGAGCTAACTGAAGAGTTACTTCTGAATAATTGACTCATTTTAATTCTATAAAATTAAATCCAATTTTTTAAAACTCGTTTTGTAACTTATCATAGTTTCACGTACAGTGTGTTCGCTCATACCCTTTCTGGGAACCCCTATATCCTTCGACTGCCTAAACCTAAGGACTTATACTAGATTGGGACGAAATTTGGGTGGCTACTGGCAAAGTGGAATACAAAGATAAGTTAAACAAGAATAGGGAGACTGGAGTTAATTTAAATAGAGTGGAAATGAGAAGAATATAAACAGAAAAGATAACTTTTGAGTTTTTCGTTTTCTATTTTTTATTTTTGCATTTTATTATTTTTATTGAATTTTTTCAATATCTTTTAAAGGTACTTAAAAATAAAATATTTGTGAGTTTTTTTTTAAAAAAATTAAATAAATACAACCAAATATAAAAATGTATTAAATTTTTATATCTTTTTACATTTTAAAAAATTCACAAATATTTTAATTTTTAGATACATATAAAAATTATTAAAAAAATTTTAGGTTTAATTACTTCAATTTTTGATCTCTTTATGGAGATGCAAAAGCTTAGGGATTTGAGTCAGTCGATTGGTGTTGCCTTACTCGATGTTGTCGTTGTTGTATTCTATGGCACGCACACACGTCTTTAACAAGGTCACCACTACGCATCGAACCCCAAATTTCTTTGCCGCCGTGAGCACATTGTTTCTCCTGGTGCCAATAGCTCGTTCTGTTATCAAACCCAAGCACATACAAATACAAGAGAAAGCGATATGGAAGACGTCAATGACGCAAGTGATAGCGACAACGATGGAGTTGTATTCGAGGAGATCGATCTGAAAGAGGCAAAGATGCAATTTTGCTACTTCTAGGGCTTGTGAATGCTTTGTTTCTCTCTCATCCTCTATAAATAAAAATAAAAATAAAAAAACACGATTGAAACAACAAATAGAGAAAAAAAGAAAAAATGATTTTATAAAATCAATTGATAGAGAGAGAAAGTGATAAGGAAGAGAGAGATAAAAATTGAACATATAAATAGATTAAAAAAATTTAAATATAGAAAAAATAGGCTTGTGAAATTCAACAGATACGAAAAATAGATTTGGTGAATTTGAATAGATAGGGAAAAATATCCTTGAATTTCAAGATATATGGGGAAAATAATTGAACAAATAGGTTCAAAAAAATTGAACAGATAAAAGAGATTTCAACATATAGGTTGAAAGGTATAGATGAAAATAAAATGTTCACCAAAACAACAAAATGTACTTCTCACCACAATATTTTACAAAGAGTGTGCTTCTCACCCAATAAATAAATAAATAAAAATAAAAAATAAAAAATCTTGGAACCTAACGCGTTACATCTTCTTTAAAATGAATTTATTATCAATTTTCTCTTTTTATTATCATAACCATAATTCATTAGGCCTCATCATAATATCATACATGAACCAATATATACATGTATATATGATTTAAGTTTATTTTAAATGTTAGTAATCTTTTATAAGAGTTGAATATACATTATTTTTTGTCGATAAATTTTTGTACATGAGTCACATGGGCCGTTTATTGTATTAAGGAAAATGTAATTGACAACTTTTGTGAGCAAAACTCGGTGGTACTAGAGGGACCATGATCCTCTCTATTTTATAGTTGTAATGGAGTGTTTTAATATGTAAAGGTAATTTTGTAACTTGCCATACTTAGTCAACTCAGCACATCGAAATTAGAAGTTTCGCTGCGTTATCTCTTTAGGTCAGATTTACAGATATGTTTTGATTGCATTGCAAAAAGAATTTTTCATAAAAAGAATTTGACATAGCTACAAAAAAATTTCCTAAAAAGCGCGTGCAAATCGGATAAAAATTGACCATTGATCACTATGTGATTGCGAAAATATTTTTTGTGCAGAATAAAACAATCAACTCAAAAATAATTTTACTCTACTAGTTAACGATCGATTAGTTTTAAATGAACTAGCGATCGCTTTTAGGATTCAATATTGCAATTTCTAAACCCTTTCTTATTTGATTTTGAAAACTGAATATCTACATAAACATCTCCATAATTCATTTTTCATTATCTCATCCGTTATTTCCCACAGTAAAACAAATTTGAGAACTCTAGAAAATTCTGAGTTTTTGTTCTAATCATTGCAAGTGAATTTTTATGAGTTGGTTTCAAAAGCCCTCAAAACTTCTGCATATTGTTTGCATTGCTGTGTTCTACGCTCAAGGTCTTTTGCCTTATTAGAGTTGCTCAAGAATGAAAATCAAAGCTAGCGTTTGGTTTAGTTTTAAAATCATAATTTGAAAGTAGAGTTGTATTTTGAGTTTGTGAATTATTGAATCATGATTTGAAAAGAGAATATTTATTTAGTTATGAGTTTTGAATTTTTAAATTGAGTTTTGAAGTGAGAAAAGTTGTTAATTCAAAAACTTATAACTCATAACCAAATACACAACTTAAAACTCTATTGAAAATTCTATGCAAAACTCTTAACCAAACTCTTTTTAAAATTTCATTCAAAAAAATAATTATTGAAAAAAATAAATTTTGTATTTACAATTTTTTTAAAAAAATCTGAAAATATTTTTTTATTTAAAATATTAAAAAAATATTCAACTAGTGCTTTAAAATTAATTTTGATTGTATATTTGGTTAGAATTTTTTTTCTAATTGTTTTGTTTAAAAACCGTTTTAAAAAAAATAATTTCTATATTTAAAAAATATCAAAAATAAATATAATTTTTGTTTTAAAATAACAGGTCGCAATTGCAAAAAAAAAAAATTGGCACTATTCCAGTTAACCGGTCGGACCTCCGGAGGATGTTCGGGTGGACGACCAGGTAGACTTAATCTACAAATTCAAAAATCAAAAACTCTACTCTGTCAAATATGCATTGGAATGTGTATTCAAATATAACATTAGAATTAATTTTTGAAAACATAAATCAAACATAACATTCAAATATAAAGGTGAAATTATGATTTAAAACTTAAACTAAACAGAGCCAAAATTATTTTTCGTGGCATTAATATTGACGTGGGTAGGCCTAGAAAGGCCGTAACCCACTATGAACAACCCAAGACTACCACTTAGGGCCCAATACATAACTCAACTGATAAGGCCCAACACAGCTGGAAATCAACATGACATGAAGGACCAATGATATTCAGACACGTGGTAGGTAAAGGGCAAGCCACATCAGCAGACACAGATCTGCAAAGTTATTGTCACTGCACATCGCCATTAATGCAACCCCTCACAACATTTATTACGACAACACCTCTCCGTCAGGACAACACGCCTCACCCTGAACAAGGTAAGCTACAGCATAGACTTTTGGCCAAGGTGACAGGTCGGAAGGGACAACGAAATGATTACCAAAGGATAAAAGCAAACGTTTAAGACAAGAAGAAGGTTAAGCTTTTCTATCTCTAATTCATATCCCTACATCCCACTTCCTCTTCTTCTAACTTGCTCGTCGGAGGGTTCACTGGTGGACTCCCCGTTCCCCGTTGAACTCGTGTGCAGGTTCATTGGTGGGCTTAACCATTCAGATACCGATTGGAGAAGCGTGGACCAGTCCGACCCATTCCATCTGGAACCCATTATATCATAACTGTACCATCAGTTGGCACCGTCTGTGGGAAATGCTTTGCTCCACACACCAGTTGTGCTCATTGTCGCCGGAGACCCTGTTCCAATAACCCTTTCTTGCTACCCATCAGAGTGTATGGTCACGACTAGATCCATGGCTTCTTACCAAAATACTGCCGACCACCAAGCCGACCCCCCCAATCCAAACAACCCACCATAGTATTTCATCGAGCTTACCAACAGCATCAACCACATGGCCGAGCAAAACCAAGCTCTGATAAATGCTTTTCTTCAAAGAAACCTTCCTATGCCTCCTCCACCACCTCCAGATATTCCGCCCAACCAAGAACGAGCCCTGAGCCATACTATCTCGCAGCCCTATCCACCCAACTTGGAAGGCTTCTAACCTCCTCCTCCTAATATAAATCCACCGCCCCGACCCCCGCATCCATCAGTCCTGGCACTAACCCCTGAAGGGGAAGCCAGTAGCGTCCAACCCCCACTGTCTTCCGGTGGTGATAACATCCCTCTCTGGGATGCAGAACTCCGAGCCATGAAGCTCCAACTCCAAGGGGTCATGCAGAACATCTAGCATAAACCCTCTACCACAGCAAACTCACCATTTGTTGCCTCCATCCGGGACAAACCTCTACCCCCCAAGTTCAAAATGCCCACCATCGACTCTTTTGACGGTACGACGGACCCAGTCGACCATCTGGAGACCTACAGAACCCTCATGATCCTCCATGCATTCCCTGACGAGATCATGTGTCGAGTTTTCCCCATGACACTGAAAGGGTCAGCTCGGCTGTGGTTTAGCCAGTTACCAGCAGACTCTGTCTCCACTTTCCAGCATCTCAGTGACTCCTTCCTCAGCCAATTTATTGGAGCCCAACGCCAACGCCATTTGACAACCCAACTCCTCAACATCCGCCAGACCGAGGGGGAGTCCCTGCACAATTTCATTACCCGCTTCAACACCGAAGCCTTGCAGGTGGCGGAAAACGATGATAAGGTCATCCTTACGGCTTTCATGGCCAGACTATGGTCGTCTGATTTCCTCTTCTCCCTCTCTAAGAACGCCCCCACCTCCATGGCAGCCCTACTCTCCAAAGCCCAAAAATACATGAACGCAAAAGATTCCCTAGCCGCTCACCAAGACCCTACAACAAAAAACCCGACCCCCCGAGAAAAACGAAAAGACTCAGACACCAGAAACAACCGGTACAATAACCAAACACCCCACTATACCGACCGACCCCTCAGAGCTGATTGGACGGCACCAACCCGACCGCCCGGTCGGTTCGAACGATACACACCCCTCAATTCCCCCATGAAACAAGTCCTCAATTAGTTCCAGCGGGACTACCCCCTTAAATGGCTCAAACCATCATGAACCCCTTCCAATCGGAAAGACCAGTCCAAATATTGCCGCTTCCACCAGGACCGCGGCCATAATACCGATGAGTGCGTCAACCTCAAAGATCAGGTCGAGACTTTAATACGTCAGGGACGTCTTAGCCGGTTCACGGACACCCGCCCTCAGCAGAGGCAAAGGACTGAGCCCCTTAGAAACAGCCGCCGGCGCACCCCTCCCCGGCAGCCAACCCAACTTAACCAAGGCCATGATCGCCCTCCACAGCAGCCTCGACCGCAAGATAATCCCCCCCACCTGTTGGAGAAATCAGAGTTATTTGAGGCAGCCTTGCTTATGGGGGACCATCCCGCTCGGTTCAGAAAGCAGAACTCAGAAAGATAAGGCAGGGCTCAGACAAAGCAGTTGCCACGGTGGACCGACCCTCCAAACAACCCAAGCAGTGGACCAAGCCTATCACCTTCACGGACGCCGACAGCTCAGGCATCCGTTACCCTCATGATGACCCTATCGTCATTTCTGCCCTCCTCTCCAACTACAAGGTCAGACGAGTTCTCATTGACAATGGCAGTTCTTCAGATATCATCTTCCTCAGCTGCTTTCGCCAACTTAAGATTGGGGAGGAAAGTTTGTCTCCCCTCCAAACCCCTTTGGTCGGTTTCACTGGTGACCGGGTGACCTCCATCGGCTCCATCGATTTTCCTATCACAATCGACGAGTACCGACGGCAGACCACAAAGTTGCTCACCTTCCTTGTTGTTGACTGCCCCTCCGCCTACAACATCATTCTTGGCTGCACCGCCCTAAATGCTTTTCAAACTATCACATCAACTTACCACCTTGCCATTAAGTTCCCCACCGATCTGGGGGCCGGTACAGTGAGGGGAGAGCAGACAGTTGCCAAGGAATGTTATGTCGCCTCACTCAAAGAAGTCAAGCTGAAGGAGGCAATGATCATTGAAGGGCTTGACGTCCGAGATGAGGACGAGCTGCTCAGAGGAGAGCCTGTGGAGGAGCTCGTTGAGGTTCCCATCGACCCTGCCAACCCGACAAAAACTGCCAAAATCGACAGCCAACTATCCCCCCAAGCAAAGGCCAACCTTACTGCCCTCCTGATCGAGCACAACGATGCATTTGCTTGGACCCACTCAGACATGCCGGGTATTGACCCCTCATTCATAACCCACCGCCTCAGCATTGAACCCTATTTCCGACCTTACCGCCAGAAGCAGCGCATCTTTGATCCGGAGCGCAACACTCTCATTGTCGCAGAGGTCAACAAGCTCCTTGAGGCACAATTCATCAAAAACGTGGACTACCCTAGATGGTGGTCAAACGTTGTCCTGGTCTGCAAGAACAATGGTAAATGGCGACTCTGTGTCGACTACTCCGACCTCAACCGAGCTTGCCCCAAAGACAGCTATCCGCTCCCCCGCATAGATCTGCTGGTTGACGCCACGGCCGGTCAACAAATGCTCAGCTTCATGGATGCTTTCTCTGGGTACAACCAAATTCTGATGCACTCATTTGATCGGGAACACACCTCCTTCATTACCGACCGAGATACCTACCATTACCGTGTGATGCCATTTGGACTGAAAAATATGGGGGCCACCTACCAACGGTTGGTCAATGTTGTCTTCCATCATTAGATAGGTCAGTATATGGAAGTATATGTTGACGACATGCTAGTTAAGAGCAAACTCTCGGCTGATCATCTAACCAACCTGCGAGAGACCTTCGCCACCCTACAAAAGTACCAAATGAAGCTCAACCCGGAGAAGTGCGCCTTCGGCGTAGGGTCTGAAAAGTTTTTGAGTTTCATGGTCAGTCAGCGAGACATTGAAGCCAACCCTGAAAAGATCAAGGCCTTGATTGAAATGCAATCACCCAGAACGGTTAAGGAGGTTCAAAGACTCACTAGCTGAGTTGTCGCCCTCAACCGCTTCATTTCCCGCGCAACGGATAAGTGCCTCCCCTTCTTCAAAGTTCTTCGGCAAGCTTTTGAATGGATGACCAAATCCGAAGAGGCTTTTCAGCAGTTGAAACAGTGCATAGCCAACCCTCCCTCCTTTCACAGGCAATCACGGGCGAACCCCTCTTCCTCTATTTAGTCATGTCAAGCACCGCAGTCAGTGCAGCTCTTATCAGGAAAGACGGCTCTGTCCAACAGCCGATCTACTACATCAGTCGGGCTCTCAAGGCAGCGGAGTAGAATTACCCACTGTTAGAAAAATTGTCCTTGGCCTTGGTCACTGCCTCCAAATGGCTCCGTCCTTACTTCCAAGCCCATTCCATAGTGGTCCTCACCGACCAACCCTTGAAGAAGGTAATGCAGCAACCAGAACTCTCCGGCAGACTCATGCAATGGTCAGTGGAACTCAGCCAGTTTGACATTTCCTATCGGCCTCGAGCAGCAATTAAGGGGCAGATTGTCGCCGATTTCATCCTGGAATTCACTAATCCTACCCCAACCACGGCCCCTCCACCACCACCAATCCCTACCGACCCAGAAGACCCTTACTCTTGGACTCTCAACGTCGACGGATCATCCCGCAGGGAAGGCAGTGGGGCTGGTCTCATCCTCACCGCCCCTGAGGGTGGTTATTTCAAATGTGCTCTCCATTTCTTGTTCAAGGCAAGTAACAATGAGGCCGAATATGAGGCATTGATAGCAGGTCTCTGCCTAGCCAGGGATATTGGTGTCAGCCACATCCGGGTGTTCAGCGACTCCTAGCTCATTGTCGGACAAATTACGGGGGAATTTGATGCCAAGGAGGACACAATGCGGGCTTACAGGGATATAACACTCCCCCTTGTTCGCCTCTTCAATACATTCCACATCAAGCACATCCTTTGGGCGAAAAACTCTAAGGCGGGTGAGATGGCTCAGTTGGCTTCCGCAGACCAGTCCGACCTCAGCCATGGTGTCCGCCTCGACTACCTAGCCCACCATGCCATTTACCCCAACCAGCAAGAAGCCCAGTTCCTCCAAAATGAACCCATCCCTTGGGCTGCAGACATCTTCTTGTATCTAACAATAGGGGGACTTCCAGGCGACAAGCAGCCGGCCGCCAAAGTCAGGGCCCGGTCGGCTAATTACACTCTTGTCAGCGGACTCTTGTACAAAAGGGGCTTCTCACGCCCATACTTGAGATGCCTCAATCCTGCTCAGGCGACCTACGTAATGCGAGAAGTCCATGAGGGTATATGTGGCAATCATTCGGGCGGCAGATCCCTAGCCCACAAAATACTTCGCACTGGTTATTTCTAGCCTACTCTCAATCAAGATGCGACAGACTTTGTGCTCAAATGTAACAAGTGCCAACGTTTTGTCAACATCCCCCCACGCCCCTCCTACAGAATTGATCACACTCTGCAGTCCCTACCCCTTCGCCAAATGAGGGATCGGCCTGGTTGGCCCACTGCCCACTGGCCGAGGCCAAACCAAATTCGCCATTGTCGACATCGATTATTTCACCAAATTGGTTGAAGCAGAACCCCTTGCCACCATTACCGAGCGGAACACAACCAGATTCATCTGGCAGTTGATCGTCTACAGATTTAGCATCCCTCAAGCCATCGTTTCCGACAACGGCAAACAATTTGACAATGCCAAATTCAGGAAATTCTATGCAGAGCTCCAAATCCAGCCATGTTTCTGGGGATCACAAATAATTTTTGCCAGTTTGAAAATTTTTCGACCATCCGCTAAAACTGTCTTTTTATCACCCATTATGACCTATCGTTTCACTTCTGGCCTAACGCCTAACCTCCCCCACCACGAGATACTGCCACATGTACAACCACGATTCACCGCCCCATTCCCCTACCCTGTCTTTTCCACTTCAAGTCATCACGTGACCCACCGCCTCTCGAGCCCCGCACTCCGCCACCTCACCCTTCGCAGTCGGCTCTCCTCACGGTCGGTCCCTCTACTCGGCTACCCTTCGCGATCGGCCCTCCTCACGGTCGGTTCCTCCACTCGACTACCCTTCGCGGTCGGCCCTCCTCACGGTTGGTTCCTCCATTCGGCTACCCTTCGCGGTCGGCCCTCCTCACGGTCGGTTCCTCCACTCGGCTACCCTTCGCAGTCGGCCCTCCTCATGGTCGGTCCCTCCACTCGGTTACCCTTCGCGGTCGGCCCTCCTCACGATCGGTCCCTCCACTCGGCCACTTCTGGTCGGTTGTTCCTTTCACTCAACCTTCAACCCCCATCTTCCTCATTATTCCTTTCGTTGGACTAAAGTTGCACTTGGGAATAGGGGACTACTGACGTGGATAGGCCCATAAAGGCCATAACCCACTATGAACAACCCAAGCCTACCACTTAGGGCCTAATACATACCCCAACTGATAAGGCCCAGCACAGCTGGAAGTCAACATGACATGAAGGACGAATGATATTCAGACACGTGGCAGGTAAAGGGCAAGCCACATCAGCAGACAAAGATCTGCAAAGTTATTGCCACTGCACATCGCCATTAATGCAGCCCCTCACAGCATTTATTACGACAACATCTCTCCGTCGGGACAGCACGCCCTCACCCTGAACAAGGCAAGCTACAGCATAGACTTTTGGCCAAGGTGACAGGTCGGAAGGGACAACGAAATGATTACCAAAGGATATAAGCAGACGTTGAAGACAAGAAGAAGGTTAAGCTTTTCTATCTCTAATTCATATCCCTACATCCCACTTCCTCTTCTTCTAACTTGCTCGTCGGAGGGTTCACTGGGGGACTCCCCGTTCCCCATTGAACTCGTGTGCAGGTTCATTGGTGGGCTTGACCATTCAGATACCGGTTAAAGAAGCGTGGACTAGTCCGACCCATTCTATCTGGAACCCGTTATATCATAACTGTATCATCAAATATCAAAAAGGCTAATTGAGTCAAGTCAATCAAAAAGGCTAATTGAGTCAAGTCAAGCCGTAGATGGGGTAATTACCAGTCAATAGAGTTAAGTAAATCTAAGTCCTCCCTCGCTCATAGAATAATAGTCTTTTTTTGAGGAATTTAAATTTTTTTAGTAATATATTTATGTCACTTTAAAATTATTAATTTTTTAAAATTATCTTTTGATAATATATTTTTAAAAAAATATCAATTGTCATAATTGTATTTTTGTGTTGTTAATGATTTTAAAAGAATGATAAAATAAGAAATTCATATTATTTTAGTCATTGATTTTTGAAAATAGACTAAAATTTTGAAATAATAAAAAATTGAATAAGATACTAATATTTTGTGACGGAAGGAGTATTAAAATTTGCCTAATAACAAACGGAAGAAGGATGAAATTCATCAATGACAAATATCATTTTCATTATAAAATAAAATAATAATAAAAAGGAATGACCAAAGATTAAATATTACCTACCCAAAAAACAGAATATTAGAAAAATAAAATAAAATGAAAGCCATATCTTAAAGCTGAACCCATTTCCCCAATACATATGGGATTAAATTAAAACCACACAAGAGTTATATGGGCCCTTTATTGTATTAAGAAAAATGTAATTGACAACTTTTGTGAGCAAAACTCGGTGGTACTAGAGGGACTAAGATCCTCTCTATTTCATAATTGTAATATGTAAAGGTAGTTTTGTAATTTGTCATACTTAGCCAACTAGGCACATCAAAATTAGAAGTTTCACTGCGTTATCTCTTTAGATAAGATTTACAGATATGTTTTGATTGCATTGCTAAAAGCTTTTTTGTTAAAAAGAATTTGAAATAGCTACAAAAAATAAAAAAATGTTTTGTAGCTCGAAAGTTCCCCCCTCCCCCCGAATCCCCTGACGTTGTTTTGGGCAGTTTATTTTTTTTTTTATTTTTTTTTCTGAAACAGAGGGAGAGAGAGAGAGAGAAACAGAGGAGAGGGGAGAGGGCAGAGAGGAGAGGGAGAAAGAGAGAGGAGGAGAGGAGAGAAGGGAAACAGAGAGAGAGAGACAGCGGGTGCGACGGTGGGTGTAGCGATGGCGGTGCGAGCGCCGGTGGATGTAGATCGCAGCTCGTCGCTCGTGGCAGCTTGTCGGCCAATCGTAGCTCGTCGGCTGATCGTCTCCGCCCTGCCTCCGCCTCTGCCTCTGCCTCTGCCTCCGCCCAGTTGATATTGCCCCCTCCAGTCCTTCTTCTTCTTCCTTCTTCTTCTTCTTCTTCTCTCAATTTTTGGTTGATTCGGGGGATTCGGGGGCTCCAAATTCGAGCTCCCAAGCACGGCTCCAAAAAAATTTCTTGCAAAGCGTGTGCAAATTGGACTTAATTAAGTAGAGGGATCTATTGCATGTTTCATAGGAAAGAAAGAATGATTGACGAAGCCATTGATCACTATGTGATGGCTAAAATATATTTTGTGCAGAATAAAACAATCGACTCAAAAATAATTTTACTTTAACAGTAAAGAATTGATCAGTTTTAAAAAACTAGCGATCGCTTTTAGGGTTCAATATCACAATTTCTAAACCCTTTCTTATTTGATTTTGAAAACTGAATTTCCATATAAACATCTCCATAATTCATTTTTCATTATCTCATCCGTTGTTTTCCACAGTAAAACAAATTTGAGAACTCTAGAAAATTCAGAATTTTTGTTCTAATCATTGTATGTGAATTTTTATGAGTTGGTTTCAAAATCCCTCAAAACTTCTGCATATTGTTTGCATTGTTATGCTCATGGGCTTTTGCCTAATTAGAGTTGCTCAAGAACGAAAATCAAATGTAGTGTTTGGTTTAGTTTTAGAATTATGATTTTAGAATGAAATTGTATTTTAAGTTTGTAAGTTGTTCATTCATGATTTGAAAAGAGAAAATTTGTTTAGTTATCAGTTTTGAAAAGAGTTTTGAATTTTTAAAATAAGTTTTGAAATGAAAAAAGTTGTTTAGTTATGAGTTTTGAAAATAGTTTTTCAAATTTAATTTAAAAACTTATAACTCATAACAAAACACACAACTCAAAACTCTATTAAAAATTCTATTCAAAACTCATAATCAAACTTTTTTTAAAATTTAATTCAAAAAAATAATTATTGAAAAAAATAATTTTTTATTTAAAATTTTTTAAAAATTTCAAAAAATATTTTTTTTAAATATTAAAAATATATATAGTTTTTTGTTAAAAATAATATTCAGCTAGTGCTTTAAAATTATTTGTAATCGTATATTTGGTTGGAAAATTTTTTTTAAGTGTTTTTTTTTTTAAAACGGTCTAAAAGAATAATTTCTATATTTAAAAAATATCAAAAAATAAATATTAAATTTTTTGTTTTCAAATAACAGGTTGAAAAAAAAAGTACACTGTTTTGGTCAACCAACCAGACGTCCGGGGAGACAATTGAGTATACCCAATCCTCAAATTCAAAATTCAAAAACTCTACTCTGCCCAATATGCATTGGAATGTGCATTCAAATGTGACATTAGAATCAATTTTTAAAAATTTAAATCAAACAAAACATTCAAATATAAGGATAAAATTATAATTTAAAACTTAAACTAACAGAGCCAAAATTGTTCTTCGTAGTATCTAGAATATGAAGGCTAATGGAGTCAAGTCAAGCTGCTGATGGGGTTACTACAAGTCAATAGCGTTACTAAACCTAAACCTTCCCTCCGCCTCAAAATAGTAGTCTTTTTTTTTAAAAATTTAACTTTTTTTTTAAGTAGTATAATTATGGCATTTTAAAAATCTTAATTTTTTAAAATATTAATTGTCATAATTATATTTTTTGTGTTGTTAATAAATTTAAAAGAAAGAAAAAATAGGAAATTTATATCATTTTAGTCTTTAATTTTTTAAAAGAGACTAAAATTATGGGACAATAAAAAATGAAATAAGAGATTAATATTTCAACACAAAAGAAGTATTAAAATTTGCCTAATAAGAAACGGAAGAAGGATGAAATTCATCAATGACAAATATCATTTTCATTATAAAATAAAATAATAATAATAATAAGGTGTACGGGGAGGAAATAATTCTCCTCGTATAATCCTGTTGACCAAGTCCACGCTCCTCCGTACGACGTCGCTTTATCACCTGAAAACACAAACGTGAGCTAGCCGGCGGGTGTGTGCCGGAAACCTCTCCGATGCTTAAGTCAGTAAGCTTGACAAATAGACAAAGCTCTATGTTCCCAGAAAGAATTGTGTTCAATTACCTCCTTCAATGGTGGTGCTTGTGAGCTTTTATAGGTTTCGAATGGCATAATCCTAGTACGACTTTTATTTCTCCATGCAGAGTCCTCCTAGGATTCATATTCCTAAGGATAATGCTTATCCTTTTACACCCTCCCCCACTGCTTAAACCAAGTGGGGATGGTTTTTACCACGGCCGAACTTCTATGTGACCGAAATAACACTGGCTATGCTGAGCCACAGAGTAGGCCGAACTATCCTTAGTTCGGTTTTCTCCCGTTCAACCATGGTATGCTGAGACCAAGCTTCTGAGTAGCAAGCTCCGACCGATCTAACAATAATACACCGCAACCGGACTAACTTTGAGACTGGACTAACATCAAGTTACCTCCAGACCGGAGTAGCTTTACACCCTCTTGGGCCGAAGCAATTACACCTCTCCTAACCGGAGTAACCATATCTCTCCTGGGCCGGTGTAACTATGCTTCTTCTGGGCTGGAATATCATTACGGCCTTTTACTGTGTCCTTCACACTTTGGGCCATAAAGTCCATCTTACAGCTCGGTTCAATTCTCTCCAAAAATTACCCTCTCAATTGCTCCTTAATTCCATCTGCACAGCGTGATTGGGATTACCAGTCTACCAACCGAGCTGAAGTTTAATAAGCCTTTCCAGCCGAGCTAAAAACCCTTTAGCTTCTCCAGCCGAGCTAATTTTACGTCGGGCTTCACTCTGTTCGGTCAAAACGTCTTTTCAATCACAGCGACTGTAACGCTTCCCCTTCCAATGACACGTGGCAGATTCTGATAGGCTGAGGACGGCTGTCACCCCGTCTTTCGTACTTCGTGAATTTTGAACAGTCCCGCCCAAATTTTGGGCTTTCTAACAAAAACACTCCCTGAGGCTAGGTCCCTTCACTTTTGCCATTTCTTCATCTTCTCTCTCTGTGTTCTTGCTATTCGTGTTCTTTCTTTACTGCAACAGTTTTCATCTTCAGTCCCTTCTTCTTTAATCTGGTAAGCAAATCCACTTTCCCTTCATGTTTTTGCTTTTACATTTGTTTTATGCAACTGTATATCTTGTTTTGTATGTTTTTTGCAAACACTTTCTTCCATTTGTTGCTTTTGCTTCTGTATTTTTATGAAAAAACCAGTAGAACTTCACATGTGTATGAACTATTATGTAGAAAACCAGTCTTAGATCCAAAATCACATAGCAACCGAACTAGGATACTGTTTGTCCAATATCGGTAGATCACCGTAGTTAATAACCGAACTTAGAACTTGAAAGTCTCAAACAGTCACCAACGCCTGACTCACTTTAGCCGAAATAAGATCACCGAGTTTCGAACATATCAAATTAGGAACCTCGGTTTTCAACCGAACTAAGCTTCTGGGGCCAAGCCAGCTTTCTTAGTTTCTAAACCGAACTCAGAAAGCTGCCCCTAGAGGCTTAACCGAAATAACTTTATTCACACTGCAACCGATTTAGGCCTTGGGGCTAAACCAGCTTTCTTAGTTTTTTAGACCGAACTCAGAAAGCTGACCCTAGACGTTAAACCGGTCTACCGAGCAAACTGCCCAAACCGAGCTACCAAACCTTTTGATGAACCGAGATAGAACCAGTTTTTGAGGCCGAAGTAGGGCTCTCATACCTTGCTTTTAAATTGTAGCACGGTCCAACGATCAGTGCTTTAACCCCCTCTGTTTTCTACTTTGCAGACTTAGGTTACCCAGGCACTCCTGCGTGCGCTCAACCGAGCTACTGAGCACGATTTTTGCACCGATATAAATTATAAGTAAATTATACATCAGATGGGTAAGTATAGGTATCTAGTTGAGACCCCTGGTGGTATGGCCGAATTTAGGAAAGATTACCATATTCCTGAAGACGTTCATCTGAGTTTGGCTGAAAAAGATGTTATTCCGTGGGAAAAAGAAGGCTTCGTCCCTTTTATCCTTCAATCCATAATAGAAACCGGACTACGGTTTCCTGTCCAACCATTGATCTGTGAATTTCTTAGGCAGACTAGGTTATGCCCCACCCAACTGTCCACCAATACATACCGCATCATTATGGGAATAGCCGCACTAAACCACCAAACCGGACTAAACCTTGGTCTGGCCGAAATTTTCCACCAATACTCCATCGGCTCAAAAGATGCTGGGTGGGTCTATTACCTTAGGATTCGCCGCTGCCGAGAGAAGATAGTTAAACACACACCGGACAAAGACCTTAATGATGATGATTTTTTCTGGGTCTCTGGGAACTTTGAGGATTTTCAAGCCCAAATTCCTGGCCGACCTATAAATTGGAAAAAGGGAGAGCCCGGTAATTTTAACTTCGGTCCTCTTCCTTGTATTTTATTTCGGTTTTTTTAGTCAATTAACCGAACTAACAGTTCTCCTTTTGCAGATTTCGCCCACCTCCGTTCCCTATATAGCTATCCCAACCTTGCGATTCTGCGAGCCGCACTACGGTGTCAAGAAAGGAGTTGGGCTAAGTTTCTAAACTTTGAGCCGACCTATCGGTATAGCGGTCGCCGAAAAGCAAGAGTAACCGATTTCCTTCTTGAGGAAGCACCAGAACCGAACCCAACCTTACCCGAAATACGACTTGTCCCATTAACTGCTGAAGAAGAGATGGCAAAGAAAAGCAGGGTTAGGGCCCTTCTGACCGCAACAACCAGAGCCGAAGTACCACCAACTATTGAGGCGCAGCCTGCCGTTGTGGCCCTCCCTTCTCAACGGCTTTCTTCATCTCGCCCTTCCAAACGCGCCCGATCTACATCGACCGAACAGCAACTTGTCGATGAGGTTGAATCCATCCCCCAAAGTCCTCAACCTTCCCCCCAACCGGAGCAAACTGACCGAGCTGAATCTCCGAAGTGGGCTCCGCCGCTGACCTTCAACGACCGAGACATCAAAGCTACTGACTCGGTCGTGGCTGAAAAAGATCACCAATTGGCTTTTAATCTGACCAAAAGTGTGTGCCTCCCCAAGTACATGGAGCACCACTTAAAGCAATTGAACACCGAAATGAAGTCAATTCGGTCTGCATCCAAGTCCATGATTTTGGTAAGTAACTCTGTCCATTTTTTCTTGTTTGAATTTTCCAACTTTTACTTCGGCTTAAGAGAAGTCTTTGTTTTGTCAGGCCTTACAGAAGAACAACATCACTTACAAGAAAGTCCAAGAACTCCGAAAAACCACAAGGCAAGCAATGGCGGAAGCCGAGGCAAAGGCGGCCGAACTAGAGGAGGCCGAAAGGAAAATGACCGAGCTTCAAGCAGAGAACGGTCGACTTGCCGATCTGGTTAGCTCGGCTAAAGCGGAGAGGCAGAAAGCGGCCATCGCTATGAAAGACAAATATCTGCGCGAGCTGGTAAAGCTTGAAAAGAGAAAGGATACCGAAATAAGCCAACTAAAAAAGAGCGTGGAGGAAGCCGAAAAGGTGGGGTACAAGCAAGGTTACAAGGAGGCAGAAGACGCCTATGTCAAACAATGCGACGCCGCCAAGGAGCTGTTCTTCAAGTGCGGCTGGAGGGCAGCTGTGGAGAAGCTCGGTCATGATCAACAGACCGAGGTCTTCGACCCTCCAGCTTACTTTATACCGAAGTCCCTTGCGGAGTATGCAGACGCCTTGCAACAAGAGTTTCTGGAGGACTCAGACTCTGATGACTCCTCTGCTCCTGAAGACATTCCGGTTGTTAGTGCAGACCCATCACTTCGGTTGGAGCCCATGGTAGAGGACCTTCCTATCGAACAGCCAAATGAAAACGTGGTTCCAACCGAAGGAATCCTGGCAACCGAGAGTGAGCTTCCTCTTGAAACCGGTCTTCAAGTTGGTGGTGATGCGGCTTTTGATGCTGAAATTGAAGAACTTTTTTCCTGATTTTTTCTCCTTTTTTTGTTACCTTGTCTTTGTAACCGGGCTGTGCCCTTCTGTAATGACTTTTTAATGAATGAAAAATTTGCTTCAACTCTTATTCCGGTTCTGATATGTATGCCTGTACTTTGTAATGCCTTTTATTACACCAACTTCTATTTCGGTTTTGGCTTTTTAAACTATGCTTGCCAGCCAACCACTCCTTAGCCGATATAATCACTTCGGCTGAGGAGTAGAAAGTGCTTAATCCAGTCAATCCAATTTCAGCCATACCCTTACTATGGCTGAAGGGTAACAAGTGTTGGTTTATTCCAGCCAACCACTCTTCAGCCTTGCACTTACTTCGGCTGAAGAGTAATAAGAGTTGGTTTGTTCCAGCCAACCACTCTTCAGCCATGCACTTACTTCGGCTGAAGAGTAACAAGAGTTGGTTTATTCCAGCCAACCACTCTTCAGCCTTGCACTTACTTCGGCTGAAGAGTGATAAGAGTTGGTTTATTCCAGCCAACCACTCTTCAGCCATGCACTTACTTCGGCTGAAGAGTAACAAGAGTTGGTTTATTCCAGCCAACCACTCTTCAGCCTTGCGCTTACTTTGGCTGAAGAGTAACAGGTGTTGGTTTATTCCAGCCAACCACTCTTCAGTCTTGCACTTACTTTGGCTGAAGAGTAACAGGTGTTGGTTTATTCCAGCCAACCATCGAAGTTAGTTTTTCCAGCTAACTTATAGTATTTGGTTATTCTGACCAAATATCCTGTAGCCTGGATCCTTATCCTGGGCTTAGGAAGGGTGTTGGTTTAATCCAGCCAATCCTCTAAGTTAGTTTTTCCCGCTAACTTAGAATAGAATGCTTGCAATATACTTAATCTTTACTAAAGCTAACTTTACAAGGAACAACTTCTGCTAAAAAGAATTTCTCAATTTATTGAAGGAAGAGAATTACATATGTTTGAAAAAGAAAAGCTAAAAGTAAAATAACTTGAGATTGGCCGTATTCCATGGCCTAGGGATTGCCTTGCCATCCTTGTCTTCTAGGTGGTATGCCCCTTTGCCTGCTAATCCAACCACCTTATAAGGACCTTCCCAATTTTGGCCTAACTTGCCGTCTCTTGGGATCAAGGTGTTTCCCATTACTTTGCGTAGTACCCAATCCCCAATCTTGAATTGTCTTGGATGAACCTTTTTGCTGTATTTTCTGATTAACTCTCGTTGGTATGAGGCGATGTGGACTAGTGCTCTTTCTCTTCTTTCTTCTGCAAGGTCGAGTTCTAAGGCTATGGCTTCTCCATTTAAGTTTGGATCAAAATTTTCGCTTCGAATTGTGGGGAGGCCAACTTCTAGTGGGATTACTGCTTCCATTCCATAGGCTAAGGAGAATGGTGTTTCTCCAGTTGATCGCCGGGGCGTGGTGCGGTAAGCCCATAAGACGTGAGGAAGTTCATCTGCCCACTTGCCTTTTGCTTTCTCTAGCCTTTTCTTTAGTCCATTCAAGACGACTTTATTTGATGCTTCGGCTTGCCCATTTGCTTGAGGATATGCCGGTGTAGAATTGTAGAACTCTATCTTGTACTCTTCACAAAAGCTTCTAAAGATTTTGCCGTCGAACTGAGTTCCATTGTCTGAGATCAGTGCTTTTGGTATGCCAAACCGAGTGATGATATTCTGCCAAACAAACTTCTTCACATCTTTTTCTTTGATTGATGCCAATGTTTCTGCTTCCACCCACTTTGTGAAGTAGTCTGTTGCTGCGAGAAAGAATTTTCTGCCGCCGGGTGCTGTTGGAAGTGGTCCTACTATGTCCAAGCCCCACATTGCAAAAGGCCATGGGCTAGTTAATGGTAGGAGTTCTCTTGCTGGTTGATGTATTTGGTGCGCGAATTTTTGGCATTTCTCACACCTCTTCACATATTTTTCTGAGTCTGCTTGCATATAGGGCCACCAATATCCTTGTGAAATAGCCCTGTAAGCGAGCGACCTTCCCCCTTGATGACTTCCACACGCCCCTTCGTGTATTTCGAACAAGAATGCTTCTACTTTGCTGGGATGAACACATTTTAGGTAAGGCCCTGAGACTGACTTCTTGTAAAGTGCCAAACATGGAGATAGCCAAAATCGCTGCGACTTTGCTCTTATTCTGTTGGCTTCTTTTTTCTCTTCTGGTAGGATGCCGTCTTTTAGGAATAGGATGATGGGATCCATCCAGGAGGGGCCTAATTCTGTGCAACATACCTCTTCTGCTTCGGGGTCTTCTATGCTTGGTCTTGGTAAGAAGTCGATGAGTAATGGATGAGGGATTGATGTATCTGCCATTGAGGCAAGGCCTGCTAGTTCGTCCGCTCGGCTGTTTTCCTCCTTGCCAATTTGTTCTATCCTTACTACATCAAATTTCTTGATCTCTGTTCTGACTAACTCTTGGTACTTGGCCATTCTGTCGTCCTTTGCTTCGTATTCGCCAGAAATTTGGTTTACCACCAGCAGAGAGTCACTGTATACCATTAGTCCGGTGGCCTTCATGTAGTATGCCGACTTAAGTCTTGCGAGAAGCGCCTCATACTCCGCTTCGTTGTTGGATGCTGGGAAGCCAAGGTTGATTGCTTGCTCTACAACCAGGCCGTCTGGAGAGATGAGGACTATGCCAAGCCCTGCACCATGTCGGTTGGATGCTCCATCGACAAAGAGCTTCCACATCTCTCCAACGAATAACTTCCAGCAAGTGGAAGGATCGGATGATGTCGTGGGGTCTAGAATGGTGTTTTCTTCAAGGTCCATGTTGGCTGTCTGCCCTTTGTCCTCTGTTTGAACTGCTGATGAGCCTTTGTTTGTCTCTTCCTTGTTGTCCTTAGTATGGTCTGCCTTGGTGCTTGATTGACTACCTTCCACTAGGGGTTGCGTTATTCCGGCGTCAACTTCCGTCCCTAGTTCGGTTGTGTCGGTTAGGTCGACTAGGCAGATATGATGACTTCCAGGAGTAAACTCTGCGACGAAGTCTGCCAAAGATTGGGCTTTTATTGCGGTCTTGGGTTGGAACTTGATGTCGAATTGTCCCAAATCTACTGCCCACTTCAAAATTCGACCGCTAAAGTTCGCCCTTTCAAACAGAGCTTTTAGTGGAAAGGCTGTGAGGACGACTATGGTGTGGGCGTGAAAGTAGTGCGCCAATTTTCTAGATGCCATCATTAATGCTAATGCTAGTTTCTCCAAGGGTAAGTACCTTGTTTCGGCTCCCAACAATGTCTTGCTGACATAAAAGATGGGCAAGTGTTGTATTCCTTCTGCACGAACCAACACTACGCTGACTGCGTGCTGAGAGACTGCCAGGTACAGAAAGAGTTCTTCACCAGGTACTGGAGTAACAAGTAGTGGTGGGGAAGACATGTACTCCTTCAAGCTTTCCAGAGCTCGGTCGCATTCTTCATCCCACTCAAACTTGGCCTTTAAAGCTTGGAAGAATGGTCGTAGTTTGTCTGACGACCTGCTTATGAACCGGTTGAGCGCAGCTGCCATACCAGTGAGATGCTGCACTTCTTTGACTGAGTTTGGTCTCTCCAGTTCCTGGATTGCTTTAATCTGAGAAGGGTCTGCTTCTATACCTCGGTTGGTCACCAGGAAGCCCAAGAATTTGCCAGATCCAACTCCGAATGCGCATTTGGACGCATTGAGGCGCAACTTGTGTTTCTTCAGGATCTAGAACATCTCGCCTAGATCTTTAAGATGGTCATTCTCATTCTTGCTCTTGACCACCATGTCGTCGATGTAAGCCTCCATTGTTCTGCCTAACAATGGTTCAAACATCTTGGTGACCATCCGTTGGAATGTCGCCCCTGCGTTCTTTAGGCCAAAGGGCATGACCTTGTAGCAATATAATCCCCTTGGTGTCGTGAAGGATGTGACCTCCTGGTCTGGTTCATGCATGGCGATCTGGTGGTAGCCTCTGTATGCATCCAGAAAGCTAAGTCGGTTATGTCCTGCCGTTAGGTCCACCAGTTGATCTATCCTTGGTAGAGGAAAGCTATCTTTTGGGAACGCCTTGTTGACTGTTTTGTAGTCGACACAGACACGCCATTTACCATTCTTTTTTGGCACTACGACTGTGTTGGAGATCCATCTTGGGTAGTGCACTTCTCTTATTGCTCCTGCCTCCAGCAGGTTGCCTACCTCTTCTGCCACTATTTCGGCGTGGTGGAGTGCCGATCTGCGTGTGCGTTGGATGACTGGTCTGGCGGATGAGTGGACATTGAGTTGGTGACTGATGAAGTTTGGATCAATACCTGGCATGTCGTAAGGCGTCCAGGCAAACACTTCGATATTAGAGGTCAAGAATTCCAAGACCTCTAATCTCTCAGTGCTGGACAACGATGAGCCAAGCAAGAAGAACCTATCCGGGTTCTTCTCATCTATTCTTACCTCCACCAAGTCCTCCACCGCTTTCTGATCAGCCTCTTTGCCGACGTCCGCGAATAGTTCATTACTTTCTGGTTCTTCCACCGAATGAACGTATCCTTTGGCCGCTCGGCTTCCATTCGCTGTGGCGAAGCATTGTTTTGACATGATCTGATCGCCATAGACTTCTTCAATTATGCCGGTGTCATTGGGGAACCGCATTACCTGATGGTATGATGACGCTACCGAACGCATGGCATGCAACCATGTTCTGCCCAAGATGATGTTGTATGTGGAGGGGACCTTCAATACCCAGAACTCCACTTGTTTTGTTACACTCCCTGCTCTGACTGGAAGAATTATTTTGCCGACAGGCCACTCTGGCATGGAGTTGAATCCAATCAGGGGAGAAACTGCAGGCGCCAAGTCTTTGTCTTGCAGCTTCAGTTGCTTGAATGTGTCGTAGTACATGATCTTACATGAACTACCCTGGTCGATCAGAATCCGCTTGACGTCAAAATCTTTGACTCGGAGAGTGACAACCAGAGCATCATTGTGAGGACAGTATATTCGATCCAGGTCTTTATCCGAAAAATACATGACGTTTGTTGCCTCCGTCCTCCCTTTCTTGGTGGTAGGTTGGGCACCTAGCACTTCTCTAAAGTGCTCAGCCTTTTTGATTGACCCTCTGAGCTCGCATACGCGCTCAGGTTCAAAAACTCCATGTATGACATTGATAATACCTTGAGGCGGTGCATCGATTGGCATTCTGTTGGGATGGTCATTATGATCTTGGGGGGCCGGTTGCGTTCCTCCTTCAATGTATTTGTCCAAGTGGCCTGCTGCCACCAATTCTTCCAAGTGCTGTCTCAGTGGCGTGCAATTCTCAGTTCGGTGCCCCTTTTCTTTGTGGAAGGTGCACCGTGATCTGTCGTCGTAATTTTTCTGAGCTTCCCCTAGCTTGGCTGGCCACTTGACAAAAGGCTCGTCTTTTATTTCGCTCAGAATCCGATATATTGGTTTTTTGAACACCGTTGTTATGGCAGTGCGGATTCTCAACCATCTTTTGTCTGGGTCTTCTCCGTTATCTCGTCTGCCACGCCCGTTTTTATTCTGCCGATCTACTGCATTGACCTTTGCTGAGGCCTTCTTTTCTGGTACTGTAGTTGCACTAGATTTTGCTTTTGCACGTGCGCCATCCTCTTCTACCCTGATGTGTTGATGCACTCTTTCCATCAGGGCCTCCATGGTGAGGGGTGGTGTCATGGTAATCGAATCCCTTAGTCTGTTCCCTACTGGTAGGCCTCTTTTATATTGCGCAATGGCTAGATTGGTGGGACAGTCTCCAATCTGGTTGAATGTTTCCCAGTAGCGACTGTTGTAAGATCTGAGGGTCTCTTTTTCACCCATGTCGATGGAGAGTAACTGGTCTATCTCCACTGGTGTTTTAGTGTTTGTTCGAAACCTCGTTACGAACGCTTCCGCCAGTTGAGCCCAGGAGGCTATGCTGCCTTCTGGGAGTTTCTCGAACCAAGTCAAGCCCAAGTCGCCAAGGCTCGATGGGAAGAGTATACACATTAAGGCCTCGTTTCGTCTGTACACAGCCATGACTTGGCGAAAGTGGCTCAGGTGTGAATACGGGTCCGTCTTCCCTTCATATGTATTGAATTTCAGCTGAAGGAAGCCTGATGGTAGGGGCGCGTTTTCGATCGCTGGGACAAACGGCGAAGTCTGTAGTCTTGCCAATGCCTTGTCCGTTGGTTCGTAGGCCGGTCGCGGTATTGGCATTCCAACCTCGACGCTTCCATGGGTCCGAGGAGCCAACCGTTGTAAGGCCGAAACTCGGTGTGGATCCCTTGCCCTGGCATCCTCCTTGCATCGTGCTTTTTCTTCGAGCATGGTTCGTAAGTCGGATGACCTGGGCAGCTCTGTTTGTCTAGATCTGGTTTGGTGTGAATGTGAAGGCCAATACGTGCTTCCTTCAGTGTATGATTTCGGATCTCGCCCTCTCAGACCTGGAGTGACGAGTTCTGGAAGATAAGGAATGAGTGTCGCCTGTCCTGAGGCTTCTGCTCCTTCCTTGGGAGGGTGTAGTATTCCTACTATGATTCTCTGAGTGGCGAGGGGGCGTCTTGTGCTTGCGCCCCTCTCCTGTCGCCACATCTTTAGTCTTCATCTGGCGTTTCAAAGCCTCCATGTCCGCCGCCATCTTTCGAATTAGTTCATCTTGTTCCTTCACGCGATCTTCCAGGGCTTGAGGATCAATCCTCCTCCTTTGCCTGTCAGGACTTTGAGAGTGACGAGGGTTGCTATTCCGCCTTCCCCTGCCACTCCTCCTGGAATTATGTTGTTGGGGCTCCAGATCTGCCATAGGAGGGACAGAGGGTAATCCTTCTCGCCTTGCGCCTCCGTCTGGAGTTAGCCCGTCGACGGCGGACTGCGGTAGTTCTTCAATGTGTGCCATTGCTTTAAAAAAAAAAGGAGAAGCTTAGTCAAGAGGTTTTTGTTCTTGTCTGTTCTTCCCACAGACGGCGCCAATTGTACGGGGAGGAAATAATTCTCCTCGTATAATCCTGTTGACCAAGTCCACGCTCCTCCGTACGACGTCGCTTTATCACCTGAAAACACAAACATGAGCTAGCCGGCGGGTGTGTGCCGGAAACCTCTCCGATGCCTAAGTCAGTAAGCTTGACAAATAGACAAAGCTCTATGTTCTCAGAAAGAATTGTGTTCAATTACCTCCTTCAATGGTGGTGCTTGTGAGCTTTTATAGGTTTCGAATGGCATAATCCTAGTACGACTTTTATTTCTCCATGCAGAGTCCTCCTAGGATTCATATTCCTAAGGATAATGCTTATCCTTTTACACCCTCCCCCACTGCTTAAACCAAGTGGGGATGGTTTTTACCACGGCCGAACTTCTATGTGACCGAAATAACACTGGCTATGTTGAGCCACAGAGTAGGCCGAACTATCCTTAGTTCGGTTTTCTCCCGTTCAACCATGGTATGCTGAGACCAAGCTTCTGAGTAGCAAGCTCCGACCGATCTAACAATAATACACCGCAACCGGACTAACTTTGAGACTGGACTAACATCAAGTTACCTCCAGACCGGAGTAGCTTTACACCATCTTGGGCCGAAGCAATTACACCTCTCCTAACCGGAGTAACCATACCTCTCTTGGGCCGGTGTAACTATGCTTCTTCTGGGCCGGAATATCATTACGGCCTTTTACTGTGTCCTTCACACTTTGTGCCATAAAGTCCATCTTACAGCTCGGTTCAATTCTCTCCAAAAATTACCCTCTCATAAGGCTTACCTTAAAATAAAATAAAATGAAAGGCTTACCTTAAAGCTGAACCCTTTTCCCCAATACAAATAGGATTAAATCAAAACCACACTAGAATAAATTCTATTCAAATTTTACAACCAAACACTTTTGAAAATTTAATTCAAAAAAATAATTATTAAAAAATAATTTTTTATTTAAAAAATTAAAAAAATTCTGAAAATATTTTTTGTTAAAATATTAAAAAAAATCCATTATTATCTGTTAAAAAAAATATTTAGCTAGTGCTTTGAAATTACTTTTGATTGTATATTTGATTAGAATTTTGTTAATTGTTTTGTTTAAAAACGGTGTAACAAAAATAATTTCTATTTAAAAAATATCAAAAACAAATATAATTTTTTTTATTTTCAAGAAACAGATTGCAATTGCAAAAAAAAAAAAACTGTTTCGGTCAACCAACCAGACGTTCGGACAGACGACCGGGTAGACCCAATCCACAATTTCAAAATTCAAAAACTCTACTATGCCAAACATACATTTGAATGTGTATTCAAATGTGACATTAAAATCAATTTTTTAAAAACTTAAATCAAATATAATATTCAATTTTTTATTTTATTTTATGTTTTTTTTTTTTTTTTGGAAAAGGCTAATTGAGTCAAGTCAAGCTGTAGATGGGGTAACTACGAGTCAATAGAATTAGGTAAATCTAAGTCCTCCTTCCGCCACAAAATAATATTTTTTTTTTTTTTTGAAGAATTTAACATTTTTTAATAGTATAATTATGACACTTTAAAAATATTAATTTTTTAAAATTATCCTTTGATAATATAGTTTTTTGAAAATGTCGATTGTCATAATTATGTTTTTTGTGTTGTTAATAAATTTAAAAGAATGGAAAAATAAAAAATTTATATTATTTTAGTCGTTGATTTTTAAAAAGAGACTAATATTTTAGAATAATAAAAAATTAAATAAGAGACTAATATTTTGATAAGGAGAAAGTATTAAAATTTGCCTAATAACAAACGGAAGAAGGATGGAATTCATCAATGACAAATATCATTTTCATTATAAAATAAAATAATAATAATAATAATAATAATAAGGAATAACCAAAGGTTAAATATTACCCACCCAAAAAACAGATTAAATATTACAAAAATTAAATAAAATGAAAGGCACACGTTAAAGCTGAACCCATTTCCCCAATACTTATAGGATTAAATCAAAACCATACAAGAATATAAAAGAAGGTGACACCACATTCTCCACTCCACTACAAATACCGCTTCTCACTTCTCTTTTCCAAAAATACAAATCACTTTGCTTGGTTCCTATTTTTAAAAAACAGTTTTTAAAAAATTTTACATTCTTATTTTTCGTGTTTTTTTTTTATTTTTACTAAATTTTTTTAATATTTTATGCAAATTTTTTACTTTTTAGACACACCTAACATAAATATAACTAAAAAGTAAAAAAATTATAATTTTTTTTTATAAAATTCACTAAATACCAAAAATACAAAAAAAAATACAAGAATTTAGTACATTTTTTGTATTTTTATGTATTTCTTAATTTTTAAAATATTTTTTCATAATTTTTTTACTTTTTAGACACATCTAAGTAAGGTGTATCTAAAAAAGTAAAAAAAATGTTTAAAATTTTAAAAATATTTACTAAAAACAAAAAAATACGAAAATCAAAAAATTCAATTTTCAAAAAACTTAATCTAAAAAATTCAAACCAAACACAGTAAATATTTCTCGACTTGTAAATTGGAAAAATCTCATACAACTTTAACTTGTTACAATATTGGTAATTTTGCTATTTTGTCTCTCTTGTATATATTATTTATTCAATGAAGAAAATCTACAATTTAACTAGGTATAGCACCACAAATATATAATTCTCATGTGTAATTCTCATGTGACCAAATAACCCAAGAGAAGTGACAGTGAAGTAACACATGAGAATTAGATTCAGGGGCCACTTTGCAGATTTATTCGAGTGGGGGCTCTGTTGGTGTATCCCTCAGTCCGTAGATGCTCTGTTTAACTGGTGGATGGGGACTAAGCTCAAACACCCTCTCAGAAAATTCTGGGAAGCAATCCCACTGGTTGTATTGTGGTCTCTCTGGAAGCTAAGGAATGAGTGTGTTTTCAGAGATGCTCATCCTAACTCTGCAGAACTATGGGAACTTATCAAGATCAGATTGGCCCTTTGGCTTAAAGCCTCTATCAAGAACTTTCCCTTTTCAGTCGAGGATGTGGCTCTCAATTGGAGACTAACCAGGCTATGCTACAGTTGATATCTGCTATGCTATTCAGTTTAAAAGAAAGCCTCCTCTACTTTGTTGAAATGCCAGCACCAGCATACTCTGTCTCCTGTCTTCTGTTGGGGTTCTTCTGTCGGCTGGGCTTCTGCCTGGAGTTCATTCACTGTGTTGTTCTTTTTCTGAGTTCGCAGAATGATTATAGGCCTGCAGTATGCTGAATTCATGGAGTATTATTCAAAGGCATTGCAGGCTTAAATGGAAGGAGGGTGGATACCAGTCCATGGAGGTCAAGTGGAAATGCTGGTGTGTTCACTGTGTTTGTGGACAACCTACCAGCATCGCTGAACCCTAAGGATCTGTTCAATCTGTTTACAAAGTTTGGAGTGGTGCAAGATGTTTTCATACTGCAAAGAGACGAAAGGTGGTATGTGTTGGACTGCCGAGGTCTGCTATTGCTGTTGGGCTGAATCTGTGTGCTGTGTGTACTGAAGTTTTGTGTGTTGAAATTCTAATGTGTTGTAATTCTGAAATTTTGTGTGTTGATATTCTGATGTAATGACAAGCTCTGCATCTGTGTGGTGTGGTTATACTGATATAAGGTATGGTGGTAGTTTCTGATCTGAGGGCAGAGGTGTAGTCAATTGGACCCAAGGGAGTTGTGTCTGGGCTCCTGGAGAATTCATCCAGCTTTGCATCTGTGCTGAGTTTTGGTGATAATGTTGGTGCAAACTTGAAGCATATCTGCAGTAGATTCAGGAGAGAAGTGCCACAAATTGTGAAGTCTGCTAGCTCTGGGGACTGATCTCTAGCTGATCAGTCAGCTGTGGTTGTCCAATTGTTGTGCAGTTTGGTTGTTAGCTTCGGATGCCTTTCTTTTTTCTGTTTCTTTTGTCTTGTTTGTTGGTTTCTCACCAACTGGCGTTTGGTGCTTCTGTTAGCTCCAAGCTCCTCTTTATTGATGTTCTGTATCTTTTCTGGTTACTTTCATCAATAAAGATTTTCTTTGCCGATCAAAAAAAATATATATATATATATATAAATAAAGAGAAAGCAATAAATATAAGAAAATTATTCAATATTCTAAGACTACGTATTTATAACGCGTTAAGGAAGGGGATCAAAGAGAAACGGTGCAGCTCTGGGCCAGCTGGTACTTGATATTGTTGACGACAACGATGCCGACTGTGGGGTTACCGAAGACGATGTTGTCGGGACATTTGACAGAGAGGTGGTAGCAGCCAGAGATGTTGGTGCCAACTTCGAATCTAACCCGTCCTTCAATCTTGATGGTGAGCATGACTGTTCCATCGGCCTGGCCCTGGCTGAGAGCAACGCCGTTGTATGGGGCCACGGGGACGTTGACGCCTGACACCACGGTTGACCAAATGTTGACTTCCTTGTTGTGCCTCTGCTACATGGGTGTTATGGCGGTGTAGTAGGTGATCTGCTGGTTCTGGTAGATGGCAAAGACGTCCAGCTTGTCGTAGTAGACGCCGATCTTGTCGTTTGGGTTACGGGATGCGATGGTGACCAGAATTTTGGAGGTGAGGAAGTTTGGTGCGGTGACGTTGAAGGCGTAAACGGTGGCATCTTGGAGGAAGAAGTCGGGTTTCTTGGGCTGGAGGATTGCCTAGATTAGGAAGACGATTACTAAGATGATGAAGCTCAAGATGAGGACTGCACCGCATATCCGCCGGAGCTTCTTCCTCCCCTCGTCCATGGGGTGGCTCCACACCTTCATCGACATATGTTCCCTCTTTCTTCGTCCTGGTGCTGTTGGCTCTGGTGCTTTTCTTTGGTATTGGTTGGGAGAAAGAATTTGAAGTGTGTAGTTTATTAATATTTCCTACTTGTAGCAGTGGTTCTTAGTTATTAGGGGTGAACATGGTTCAAATTAGTTTAGATTGGGGTAAAATCATGACCAATTCATTATTTACGATTCTTAAAAAATTGAAAGCAAACCAACATAACTGTGCATATATCAATTTGCAAAAATAACTTTTTACATCACTTTTTCAGATCTATTTCTCTTCAAACCCTAAAGTTAAGACCCTCTCTCTCTAAAACCTACATTCTCTCTACTTTTTCATCTAGATCTAGTCATTTCTCCACCCTTGTGCCTTTGTTAAAAAAGTAGAGCACATCGAGAGCAACATTTGGATTTGAATCAATCTTGGTTTAGGCATCTTTGGAGTTTCTCCACTTCTCCCTTAGTCTTCTAAACTGAAGGTAGGGACTTTCTACACTCTCATATGACTTTTAACTTAGTTATTTGTTGATTGTGTAAAGAATGTTGGAATTGGAAGATTCTAGACAAACCTAGGGTTTTGGTTTAAAATCTAAAGAGGGGTTTTCAAAGGAAGGTATTGAAAATGATTTTGGGTGTAGACATGAGGATGTATTGTATTAAATTTGTTAATTTTGACACATGGGTTGGGTTTGGAAGAAAATAAAGCTTGCCCTAAAATGATTCAAATAACTATTTTGTATAAATAATGAAATTGCTATTGGGAATGTAAAATTAGATAAATGTGTATATAAATGGTGGAGTTAGATGTGTATCATCTCTCACCTATGAAAATTTGGATAATTTATTTGTTTTGGAGATTGTATATCTGTTTAAAAATATCTATTTTGGGCTATTGATGGAGGATAGCTATGACTGTTGTAGAAATTGAATGAGAATTAGGTGAACTAGAACTAATCTCTTATTTGTGTCATTGAATATGACTGTGTTTAAAATACATTGTATATGTATGATGTTGGGAAGAGAAATGGGATGTACTCCATGTTTGGGAGAAGAAAGTGGATGGATTCCATTGAATTAAGTTGTCATGTATGTCCAAGGTGAAAGTCCCAAAAACCGTGCGTATACATGGATGCTGATTCCACGGACGAAATTTCGTAAAATGACAAATTTGAAGTGTTTGTGTAATGATTGTATTGGTTAGAAAACCATTGAGTTGTAGTCTCAGTTGGGTTATTTTGATAGCAATGAACTTGACTCATGGATTGAGGTGAAATGAATTGTCATGAAATGAATTTAGATAAAGTGGCTTGAGATATGAAACTTGGCATATTATGAGCATTGTATATGCATATCGTACTAATATCTTTGTTAAAAATCATACATTGTATTAGATTGTTTCTATTGGGCTTTAGTTCACCCTATTTGGGAAAATCATTTTTCAGGTATTGGTGATGTATCTCCGCCAAGACAATAGTTTAGGAGGAGTTAGAGCTGAAAGCTTCTTTTATTTATTATGTTATCTTTTTTATTTAAGCCAAGGGCTTTATATGTATTGGATTTGTATTCACTTTTGTTGTAACCAGGCATAGCCTTAGAAAGATGTAAGTCTTTAGGGCATATGAACATTCGTTTAACTTTCATTTCTTATTACTACTCGTAATGCATGTTGTAGATTCATGATGAATCATTGATGAATGTATAATGCATGTGTCACCTTTTTGTATAACAACTTTGATGAATGAAATATTTCTATTTTGTTTATGTCACTGTGTATATGTTGTTGAGAATCGATTTAAGGCAGTTATGTTGGGGCATTACACCCTTGGCCTACAAATAATAGAACCACCCTACATGATTCCGAACACAACTTTACGTCTCAGTCTACATCCACACATGTACACCTAAAAAACATTTTCAGCCACGTAGGGTGAGCATAAAGTCCAGTAGAGAATATTTCAAAGAACTAAACATGCTCCACCATCATAAATAATCATAATGCAATACATATATACAATATGTTGTAGACACCCCATTTTTGACCGACCTTGAGACTCAGACGTCACCAGTTGAGCGCTCGGTGATACTGCATATTGTGCTCGTTCAGAAGTTTCAGAGTCTCGGCTGCGAGCCTTGCCTCCGGACTTCCGGACTCTTTTGTGCTTTGCCGTGGTTTGCGAACCAGGCTCCGTTTTCTCTGTTTTCTCTTCCCGAAGGGAGGGAGAGGTCTCGTAGATCATCTCTCAGTGGCCGTAGGCTACGTTTTGTGGTCGTAGGCCGTTTTGCCCGTTTGGAGTCCGGTTTCCGATTTTTCGGAGCCGTTGGCCGTGTGCCTCGGTTCGGGACCGCTTAACCACCTCCGTTTGCTCCCGTTTTTGGCATGCATCTTATTTACTCCCTTTTGAGGGACACTGTAGTCCAAGAGACCAACTTCGTGGTCAGACACCACTTCCGGTGCCTAACAGCCCACTTTCGGGGCCCCGAACTACGTGTTTTGGCTCCCGAACCTTCATTCTGCATTTTTGGGCTTCGACCCAAACTTGAGTTAGTCATATTTTGAGGTCCTTTTCATGTTTGATTAAGGACCCTTTGCTGTTTGAGATCTCCTACTGCCACTTGCTTCTTTACCCCTCTTTTAGGCCTTTTCTTGCATGATAGTTTAGGCTTACTTGTATTTATTTTCGTGGCTTGTCATAAAATACAAAGTGTCTTATTTTGAGCCCCTCTTCAACTTTGTTGAAGGGCTCTCTTCGGTTTGAGATCTCCTACTATCACTTGCCCCTTTATCTCCCTTTTTAGGCCAATTTTGGAGGGAAATTTGAATTTCATTTCCCCCCCATTTTCCCCCCTCTTTTCCACCATCTTGTGTCTACATACCAGACCCTCCAGCTCTGTTTTGAAGGTCACAAAAAATTATTTGAAGCATTATACACACAACCTCCCTCTCCCTCTCTTCCAAGCTCCAAAACCCTTTGTTCTTGGACCATTTTTACACTACAACCCCTAGCCTATCACCTCCATTACTCATTTTACTACCTTGGAGGACATTTGAAAAGGTTGAAAGCTCAGATTTTCAGACTAAAAGCTGCTGGAAAGTCGTTCTTCATGGGTGAGTCCCTATTTCCCTTAAACTTGTACTTTTTTGCATGATTGTTTAGCTTTACTTGCAAGTATTTTTGGACTTCGATCCAAACTGAAAAAGATCATATTTTGAGGTCATCTTCATGTTTTATTAAGAACTTTTTGCTGTTTGAAGTCTTCTTCTCCCCCTTTGTTCTTTACCTCTCTTTTGGGGCCTATTCTTGCATGATATGTTAGCCCTGTTTTTAAGCATTTTTGGGCTCCAAGATAAACTGTAAAGTGGCTTATTTTGAGCTCTTCTTCAACATTATTGAAGGGCTATTCACTGTTTGAGGCTTCCATCTGTCACTTACCTCTTTATCTCACTTTTGGCCATATTTTTGCATGATTTGTTAGCCCCTTGTGCTTATTTTTTTAAGGCTTTGATCCGAACTGTAAATGGCCTTATTTTGACCCCCTATTCATATTTTATCAAGGGACTTTTGCTGTTTGAGGCTCCCCTTTTACACTTTGTGTTTAAGCCTCTTTTTAGGCCTTATTTTGTATAATATTTTAGGCTTGCATGTGCACTGTTTTGGGTGTGGCCATTAACTGTAAAATACCATGTTTTTGGCCCTTCTTCAACTTTGTTGAGGGCCCTCCTGTGTTTGAGGCCAGCAACCATCACTTGCTTCTTTGTCTCCCTTTTGGCCCATTTCTTGCACATTGTTTTAGGCCCATTTTTGTTTAGATCCATGGCTTGTTATAAATTGAAAAGTGCTTCATTTTGATCCCCTCTTCAACTTTGTTGAAGGGCTCTTGGCCATTTAGGGCCAGCAGCTGCTACTTGCTTCATTACCTCTCTTGCGGGGCCATTTTTGCATGCTAGTTTAGTCCTATTTTTGTTCATTGTTTGGCCTTGATTAAAAATGTAAATATGCTTGTTTTGGGACTTCCTTGAATCTTCCTTCACACTTCATGTTCAAATAGTGCATGTTTTGTATAGCTATAGGTCATCGCGCATGCTTAGTTTTGCATTTCAGGTCTCATTCCATGCATCTGGTGCCATGTTTCCCTGATTCGGGGCCGTTTTGCCATATTTTAGCGCTGAAATTTGCATGTTTTCATACCATGTTCCATGCCTTGCCAGGCTTTGGTAGAGTGGCATTTGTGCCTTAGGATCGGTCCTCGGTTTGCGTGCATGTGTGCACGCATTTCGAGTGTCTCATTTTTTATCTCATGGCCTCTTATGTGAGTGTGGCTGAGGTCCACTTATGTTGGTGTAAGCCCATATCGCATTGTGTATGCCATTTCATTTCATAGCATTGTGTATGCTAGGATGTATGTTAGCGCATTGTGTATGCTATGTTACCTTGTACATCGTGTATGCCATCTCATAGCATTGTGCATGCTAGGTTGTATATTAGTTGCATTCATGCATGTCATGCATATTGCATTGTGCTTGGGATAGGAGTTAGCCCGAGCACGGGAAACGAGGGACGTTTCGTACTTCGAGTGACGGAACGTGTCTCAATTCCCAGTCACCGACACTCCGGATTATCCATGATGGAGTTTAGGTTTTGTTGTGTTTATGTGTGCATTCATTCCATAGTGAGTCATGCAAATCGACTCCTCGGCCATCATGCATCGATATGCGTAATTGGTGGCACGAGGATCGAGGACTACACTCTCTGAAGAGTAGTCACGCATACATGTGTGAAAATACATTGCTATGCCCCTTTCCTGCTCTCTGTTGCAGCAAATCAAGAATCAGTAGTCTCCCGGGGCTTGGCGCACTTTCCAAAAAAATATTGCAAAGCAGAGGCTAATTGGGGCATCACAGTGGATTTCCGTGCAAAGGCGACCCGGACATGCATCATCCATTATCTGAAGAAGAGTCAAGGCAGTCCCTGGCTTGCATGCCAGTTTATTGTTTTCTTAGTTAATTTGGTAATTAATTAGGATTTTTTGTAATTATTTGGCTTGTAATTATTTGGGACTGTATATTATTTATTCGGACCCTCTGCGCGAGGGCAATGTTGTAATAAGTGTGCGTGTGTGTGATGTATGTTTTCCAACCCCACGTCTTTCTCCCTTTTATTTACCCACTTATGATGGTTAGATTAGGGCATGTCTCAATTAGCATACAGTATGATAGCATGTTTGCATTCATTCATCTGTTTTGCATGCACCGGGCTCGGCGCATCATACTAACTGCATTGTATTTTCAATTCCAAGTTGAATACATGTTAGCTGTAGCATTTCATATGCCATGTTTAGAATAGCCGAGCCTGCTATAGTTGCATTTTTGCATGTGTTGCATTAGGCACTTCAGTATAATTAGGATCATGCATGGATTTCTAATTAGCTTCTTTTTTGGCTTGGAGTACTCGGTAAGTTTTATGCTTTAGCATCCTTGCATGCGTGTGAGTGACTGCCATGAATAGCATGCTTACCATGAGGCTATGTGCTTATGTGATATAAACTGCCTGAATGCCTGTGGGTGAAGGTTGGGTTATCTGAATTGGAACAATTCATCAAATGTGTGTTTTAAGCCCACTAGATAGTGGCAAAACCATCTTTTCTAAGCCCACCCGAGGGTGGCAAATCCACGTCTTAGCCTACTTGCGGGTAGCACCATCAAACCATTTTCAAATAAACAAACATGAAATGTTTTGTTCCAATTCAGGCGACCCAGTCTATACTTGTATGCTGTGCGCATCACATAGTAAATATAGGCTAATAGCCAGAATAAGGACACACAATGTTTTCAAAACTTGATATCATGGTTAGTAGAGGCCGATCTTTGATCGAGCGAGCGGGGGTGCTCACGAAGTGACCTTTCCCAATCGTACCCAAGTTCCCGAGCCGAGGCAACTTTGGTGATGACGGACACGTGGCCTTAGGCAAACGAGTCAGGGTTTCCTAAATTTCCCCAAAATAAAACATTTAGGTGGCGACTCTGTATCTGGAAAAGCAGTCCATGTTTGGCACTTCTTTCAAAATCTGTTTTCTCAAAACGATTTGTCGGATTTGGACTCTTTGGTTCAGACTTAGAACCGTGACAATTTGAGAGTCCTGAGCTGTAGTGAGCCCAATATCGAACGGAACGGGACTCACCCTCCTGGGGCGTTCGGGGACGTCTACATATGCCCAAATGCATTTTCAAATCCATTTGATTTCTCAACAAAATCTTTTCTTTCCAATTTCCGAAACATTATGTCTAATCAAAACTTTTCCCGAGTTCAAATCATTCGTTTAATACAAAATTCTTTTCCAAAAATCGATCCAGGTATCTCAATACCAACCAGCAAATACATTGCTAAATCAACTACGAATACATCGCCAAACTATAGCAAATACATTGTCAAAACCATTTTCCAAACATCTCATTCCAAACCAACATAACAGTAAATAAATAAGTGAATCTCCAAAACAAACACAATCTTTCATGGATATTTTGTTCGCGGCAAACTGTAAACTGGAACCCATGTAAACGTAGGTTATACAAGCATTACTATTGCTATTTTACGAATATTTTGTCTACAGGAATCGGCACCTATGTATATGCGTGTTTTTCGAGGCTTTTACCCTGGACACACATGCCAACTTATTTGATGTAACAACAACTTTCTTCCAAATTCACCATTTCACTTACCATTTTTAATAGTACAATACATGTAACTCAAAATAATATTTTTCCAAAACAATACAAATGTTCCAAAACATAATATCAGAATTTCCAAAACCTCTTTTCAAGCATATAGTTTCAATTTCCAAAATCCATTACATACTCCATAATATGACTGATTTCAAATGCCTAATCCACATGCAATTTCTAACAAACAACAATGCTATCCTCCGCCGATAGCCAAAACAATTATCTAATGCAATAATAAAAATTTATCAATATAGATATATTTTTCAAAAAGAGTGACAGCAACCATTTCCAAAATCCCACAACCATTTTTTTCCATCTCTTACAAAACCAACATCATTTTTTATTGTTTTCCAACACAAGCCAAAATCCATGGTTTTAGAGCAAAACCTCATTTTTTTCCAAAATCACTTTTGAGTAAAGGAAAGCCAATATCTTAACATATCTCAACCACCAATACACAATCATAACCCTGTTCAAGAGCTCATTTGAAAAATCTCTCTTTTACATGTCAAATCAAAACCTTAAGTTTAATCCAAACACCCAAATTCATAGGTCCTTTATAATAATAAATAACTAGGGTGAAAATCAAACCAAATGACTATCAAATATAAATAACAAAATACGCTACAAATATGCCAACGAACACATATTGAGTTTAGGAAATAGTCCCTACCTCTTGAAGCGAAAAGGAGAACTCAAAAACACTCAAAACGAAGAGGAGAACTCGGAAAAACTCAAAGTTGATGAGACCATGACAATTTTGGATCAAAAGAAAGTCCTTGACAAGATCTACAATCTTTCTCAAAGAATCAAGATGAAAAGATGCCTCTACGTGAGTAGATTTAGATATTTAAGTAAAAAAGTTGAGTTTCTAAGAGAGAGACAGAGAGGGATTCACGGTGTAAAGAGGAAAAAGAGAGAAAAAAAAGAAAAAGTGAATGAGAGAAGTGTGTCTAGGGTCTATTTATAGTGGTAGAATAATAGCCCTAAAGTCAAAGAAAAGAATAAGTTCAACCCCTAAAAGTAGAGCCCCAAAACCAAACCAAAAATCTGGAAATTAACTCACAGGGGTCGGCCCTTCAGACAGTGGTGTCGACCCTCGGGAAGAAAAGCTGAGACACTAATGTGTGCAGAGGACAAGGGTCAACCTTTAGAACCAATGGTGTCGACCCTTAATTTCAGAATGCAACCCAGAACAAAACAGCAAGGGAATGGTCGACCCTATAAACCACCAAAGACACTAAGAACAGGGCAGTAAGGTGATGTCGATCCTCAGAAAGGCTAGTGTCGACACCATAACAGATTTTTCAACTTCCCAAAGAACTTTTCAACGTAAACAAGAGTGAACGAACAAACCCAACAAGTTTAAATCGAATCGTACTCCTCTAAAACCTAAATACAACAACTCCAAAGACTTCCGGAATGAAAATAAAGGAATTAAATACACTCTCCAATAGTTTAAGTAACATAAGTGCTATAAGAAAAATGATTCCAAACTTTGGATGGTGTTCTCCTCCCTCCACTCTCACTCTTTCTCTTTGGGGGTCTAGGAGGCTTAGGCTCATATTCGTGTTCAGCTAAAGGGGGATTCATTTGAGAATTAAAGGATTCTGGAGGTAAAAGATTGATTGTGGGAGATTAAACACTATCCTTTATTCAAATTGGATTACAAAAATTAGAATGAAAATTAAATAAGAACTAAATGATAAATATAATATTAAAAAGTAATTAACAGATTCAATTTCCCGTCTAGAAACAAATTTTTAATTTCCCCTCCAGAAATAGATTTGGGTAAACAGAACTCCATATTCATTAAGGACTTTAAAATTTCAAATCACACTTCATTAGGGACAAGTTCAGTTATAAAACAATAATATTACGATTCACCTCGCTTTTTTCCACTTTTCAAAAAACACTTTTCAGAAAATTTTACTTCCTTATTTTTCGTGTTTTTTTGTTTTTACTGAATTTTTTTAATATTTTAAGCAATTTTTTTACTTTTTAGACACACCTAACATAAATACACCTAAAAAGATAAATACACCTAAAAAGTAAAAAAATTGTAAATTTTTTTTTTAAAAATCCACTAAATACCAAAAATACAAAAAAAAAATACAAGAATTCATTACTTTTTTTATATTTTTATGTATTTATTAATTTTTTAAAATATTTTTTCACAAATTTTTTACTTTTTAGATACATCTAAGTAAGATGCATCTAAAAAAGTAAAAAAAAATTAAATTTAAAAAATATTCACTAAAAACAAAACAAAACAAAAAAAAAAACCAAAAAAGTCAGTTTTTAAAAAATTTAATCCAGAAAACTCAAACCAAACCCACTGATTAGTATTTATTCAGTTTCAATTGATATAATACTATTAGCAAATGTAATGTTAAAGTAAGTTCAAAGAGTAAAGGGGGTCAAGGTCAACAGAGACCGTAGAAAGCAAACAAAAACTGCAGTGAAAGTTCATGCCAATCAAGTGACAAGAAAAACACCTACTTCATACATACTACATAGCCAAGTGCAGAGAAATTTCATCACTTGACTAATAGATAAAGAAAGTGATAGAGAAATTTGTGTTATAAATAATATAATATTCTTCAAAATGAAGAAAATAAAACATTAAAAAAATAGAAAAAAGAAAAGAAAAAAGAAAGAAGACTATTAAGAAGAATGATCCCCATTTTTGTTTAGTCATGTGATTAAATATTAAAAAATTACTATTCTATTGAATCTTATATTTGTTTGGAATATTAAGAAGAATGATAAATGTTCAAAGACTATTTTGCCCTTTTGAATTGTTTACTAAATAATAAGAATACTAAATTTGAGCTGTAAATTTTATTTAATTTTTTAATTAGAACTTTTAAAAAATTAAATAAATAGAACATTAATAAAAATTACATATATATTTTTTTAATTTTTAGTTGAAAATTTTAAATTTTATTTTACTTAAGTATAATTATACCATGAATGCACCAAATTTAAATAATAAAAAAAAATTAGCTCTATAATATTATGTCAAGGCAAACCCAACACTGACCTCCACTAATTTAAAATAGCACAATTCAATTTAAAATACAAGAAGTTAACTCCCTTTTTTTTTTTTTTTTTGGTTGTTGTTGTTGTTGGAATAGGAAATACGTAATTGTAAGACCACACCAAAAAAGAGTACATATAAAAGTCATACAAAACTAATACATACAGAAGCTTAAAACAATCAGCCACTGCTAAAAACAAAAAAAGGTCAAAAATGTATTTTTACTATCTAATTCTATGGAAAGAGTTATTCTGAGTTTTATGTGTCATGTTTCCTTTTGGGACAGAATAATCCAATAAATTTGAGACAAATAGTCGAGATTAGGGGTGTGCGTAGTTTGAGAGTAAAATTACAAATTGAATGACGAATTAGAGAATTGACAAATTATAGTTTAAGCAGTTTTGGACGGATTGGGAGATTGAAAAATATTCTTACCAATTATCAAATATTTGATTATCCAACATTTGCATAATATATAACATTAATTTGCACAATATTTTTCATATATATAACATAAACTTATTTTACATAGTATGTTTCATATATATATATATATATAACTGCTAATTTATAAGAAACTTCACATGTTAAATCCTCTCAAATTCATTTTTATTTTGATATTTCATTAGAGGTTATATATATATATATATATATAGATATATATTAACTATAGCTAAGCGGAGTGATTTCGAAGGCGGATTATAAATTTTAAAATTTAATCCGCAATTAGCGGATAAAGCAGTGCGAATTGATGTTGATTGGTGCAGTTTTAACGGATTAAATGGTATTTTATTCAGTCCTAATCGAGATGGACTATTAGTCCGATATAAAATTTCTGAATCAAACAGTGGACTATTCTATACTTTGGACATACAGTCCTATTCCATAAGTGAATCCCATCAAACAAACTTGTATTGTTATTTTTTTAGTTTTTTTTTATATTATTTTTAGGATCATGTAATTATTAGAGTTCCTGCTATTGGTTGGACACATCACTAATAATTAACACTACCAACGTGAAATTTCTAAACAACAAGATAATTAGCACTGCCAATGTAAAAATTCTAAAATATCTTTGTAGACTGCCCAAACTCCGCTCCACGCGCGAGGGCGCGAATTGTAGTTCTAGCTACTATAGTTCGGACTCCTGTCACGGTTCTAAATCTAATCTCACAAAGTGCAATGTAAGACTGATAAATCACCAAAGTGTCCATATCCGGCAATTGGTTTTGAAAAATCAATTTTGAATCAAAAAGTGCCAAACATGGACTACTTTTCCAGATTTCCGAGTCGCCACCTAAATATTTTATTTTTGAAAAATTTAGGAAACCCTGACTCGTGCCTAAGGCCACGTGTCCGTCATCACCAAAGTTGCCTCGGCTCGGGAAATTGGGTACAAGAGGGAAAGGTCCTAAAATGAGCACCTCCGCTCGCCCGATCAAAGATCAGCCTCTATTAACATGATATGTTGTTTTTGAAAACACATGTGTTCTTATTCTGGTTTATTAACCTAACTTACTATGTGATGCGCACAGCATACAAGTATAGACTAAATCACTCAATTTGGAACAAAGCATCTCATGTTTGTTTTTGAAAATGGTTTGAAGTTGCTACTCGCAAGTAGGCTAAAACACGGATTTGCCACCCTCAAGTGGGCTTTAAAACATGATTTTGCCACTCCACAAAGTGGGCTTAAAACTCACATTTCGATGAATTGTTCTAATTCAAGCAATGAAGCCTTTATCCACAGGCATTCATGCAGTTATAACAGTTAAGCAAATAGGCTCATGGCAAGCATGCTATCATGGCTACACTTACACACATGCAAGATGCTAAAGCATAAACTCTCACAGTGTACTCCGAGCCAAAACAGAAGCTATGTTAGAAACCAATGCATGATCCTAGCTATGTTAAGCAATGCCTAATATAACACATGCAAAATGTAACTAAAATAGGCTCGACTATCTAGAATGGCATGTGAATGCAACTAGATAACATGTATTCAAATTGGTATTGAAATACAATGTAGTTTGCATGATGCGCCGAGCCCGGTACGTGCAAGATAAATGAAATGATGCACGCATGCAAAGCATAAGGTATGCTAATTGAAATATGCCCTAAACTAACCATCAAAAGCTGATAAGTAAAACCGAGAAAGAAATGGGGGTTGGAAGACATGCACACACGCACGCACCCTTATTACACCATTGTGCCCTCTCGACAGAGGGTCCGAATAAATAAGCGCTAACTAGCTACGCTAATTAAACTAATTATTACAAACCAAAACTAATTGAATAACCAGCTAATCTAAGCTAATTAAATATTACAACACAGATTAAACTAATTAATTACGAAACATGTAATTAACTACAACTAGCTAGTAAATTAGTAAAATGGCTTCGTGGGCGAGGGAGGCATACATGCTCGGTCGCGTCCTCTCGGAAATCCACCACCTTGCCTCTAAATGCCTCTGTTTGCACACTTCTGTACTTCTGAAAATTATGCCAACTTCCAGAATGTTTTTGACCCACCTTAGGAACATGCTGAGGAATGATCGGCCAGAGTTGATGGCCATCGGCCACTTTTGATAGCCAATCGGCAGTCTTGGTGGTCGGTCGGCAGCTTTGATGGCCGGTCGGCCACTGCTTCCTGCAATTTCTCATTTTTGCTGCAACAGAGCACAAACAAGGGCATGGCAGTGTATTTGTAAGGGAATGTCTGTACCACCGCACTCCTTATCATATCTCAAGCTTAAAGAAGTATGGTACTCGACTCTCGGGCCGCCAACTGAGCATCGCAATGCACGATGGCCGAGAAGCCAAGTTTGTACAAGTCAATGAATGCACAAATAGACTCGATGAGCCTCCACCCTATCATGCACAATCAAGGGGGACGACGACTAAGAAATGAGGCACGTTTCATCACTTCAAGTATGAAACGTCCCTCGTTTCTCGTGTTTGGATTAACGTCCGATCCAAACACATGCAAATAACATGCTATCTATCAATGCTAGAGTGGCACTCATGTGGTTCCATCATATAAACAATGCATGCATGGCATGTTTGGAGGCTAAAGCATCAAAGCAAGTAAAGAGCATCTCACAAGGGGCATGTAATACCAAGTTCAATGGACTTAAACCAACCCCAAACAGACCAAAACCATGCCAAAACAAAGGCCAAAACATGCTGAAAAGGGGGTCCAAAAGCTTATACAAGCATGCATACATATTGGCTTACCAACAAGGCATAAAGACACAATTCTCAAACACATTGAAGGAGTGGAAAATGTGAGAGTGTGGCAATGAAATATGCTCTAAAATCATGTTCCAAATGATGCCAAATCATGCACACATCACAAATGAGGCATGCTAGGAGGCTCTAAACTTAAGGCTAGCAAAGGCACTTGCACCATAGCCATATCAAGCAAGCCCCAAAAGGCCAAGATAACTCAAAACAATCCCAAGGTAGGTCAAAACAATGCCAAAACACGCATGTAGTAAAGCTAACACATGTTAGGATGAGAGGCATAAAGCATGATGCATGCAAGGCCAAAGAGCATGATTACACTACAAGTGTAAGAAGCAAATGAGGGATGCTCTAACCCACCAAAAGTAGAGTTGTATCATGGAAAAATAAGACCAAAAATACACTGAGATGATAGCCCAAAAGGCTAAGGCAAGCATGCATGCCAATTGGCTCATGATTGAGGCACAAAGCATAACCTTCCAAAAGGATTGAAAGAGTGAAGCATGGGAGAGTATGACCACATTTCATGCACTAAAATCATATATCAAATGATGCTAAATCATGCAAATAGCCCAAGCAATGCATGCTAGTAGACTCAAAACACAAAGCTAGTGAGCAAGATTGCATTATGGCTATAAAAAGCAAGGCATGCAGGACCAAAAACACTTAAAACAGAGCTTAAGCATGGCAAAACATGAGTAAAAGCTTGGTGGAGTGGAGCCAAAAACATGCTAAAATGGTGGTCCAAAGCATGATGCATGTTAAGGCAATAAGGAGGATTGCACTACAAGGTTATGAAGCATGCAAGAGTCAATCAAACCGATCCAAAACAGAGCTATATCATGCTAAAATAACACCAAACAAATGCTGAGATGGAGCCTCAAGGAGGCTAACATGATGGATCAAAGCATTTAGCACACAAGGCTAAATGGCAAGATTACACTGCAAGTATAAAAAGCATGCATGAGGTAACCAAACCAACCTCAAATAGAGCTATATCATGGCAAAACAAGGCCTAAGACATGCTGAAATGGAGCCTTAATGAGGTAGAAAAACATGCTAACGTGGTGAGCCATCAACATAAGTACACAAGAAAAGAGGAAGGCGGACAACCCCCACTCATTTGGGGCCTCAAAACACACTTTCCACCACTGAAATTCCTTTGGAATTCAGTGGTGAAGAGGCCAAACGAAGGTGATCTCAAAGGCCTAAAAGGGTAGCTCAAAACATGGCAAAATAAGGCACAAAAGGGCCCAACACCAAAGAGGCCTCAAACAAACACTTTAAGCACTTGAAAATGAAGCTTTTTACAGTTGAAAGCTAAGCCAAAAGAAGCATGAAAAGATGGCTAAATAAGCAACTACAACAAAGCTTTAAAGAGGCTATTACTCACCCTTGAAGCACAACTTCAAAACAGCAACTTCAGAGGCAAAAATCAAGCGAAAACCACTCAAATGCAACCTCCAAGAACCTCAGTTCAAGAGTGAAGGTGTTTCACTAGGTGTTTGTGTGCAAAAGTGTGAAGAAAACCCACTTTAAGGCACAAACAACACAAATATAGAGAGAGGGAGAAATATAGAAAGAGAGGGATATTTATATCTCTATGTAAATTTTATGAACCTCTGAAAGGGAAGGGGAGCCTCCCCTTATATAGAATCACAAGCTTCAAGCTTCTTGGACAAGCTAGAAACTTGTTACAATCTCTCCATACACGTGTATGGAGGATGCTATCTGTGCCCACCAGCTGGCACAGCTGGCAACAAAATATCTGCAAAAGCAAAGAAAAAGACCTCGGCCAAAAGATATGGCCGATCGACCATTAAAGGAGCCGACCGGCCATCAGTGAAGCCGACCGGCCACTTCTGATGGCTGATGGAAAGAGGGCATGGCCGATGGGTTGTAGGCCTGGCCAGCAGGCTACCCGCTTCCCTAAAAAACAAAGCCACAAGCTTTGGTCCACAACCAAGCACAATACAGACAAGTTGGGAGACTCCAAGGCAAGGCGCACAGCCGAGACCTTCAGGAACTCAAAACAAACATGAGCATGGATGATCATCGAGTGTTCAAACGATGACGTCCAAGTCTTGAGGACGGTCAAAAATGGGGTGTCTACAGTCTTTCTCTCCAGAATTAAAACTACAACAACTACTGATGTATCTAAAAATTGATGAAAATTCGAGTCTATTCAATGAAAAATTCAAGCATTTCTACTACATCCTTTGCTCATTTTAGTTTATCGATATTGTTTATTGAGTGTTTATAATTTTTGTTTAAGCAATATTAATATATAGGGCGAATTACAATAAGTTCTTGTAATTTACGTTTTGTGTCATATTGCTCTCTTTTTTTTTTCTGAGTGAATAAGTCATAAAATAAAACAAAGGATATACAAGAATACAAGGGGAATGCCCCAGGCCCTAACCCAGCTAAATAAAAGAACAAAACAAAAGGCAGCCAGATAGCAAAACAAAACACAAGGCTAACAAGGCTACCAGACAACAACTCAAACAAAGGGCCACCACCTTGTTCACCCACCATATCTCAAACAAAAATAGGGGGGGACAAAGAAGGTAACCAACAAGGCCCTAACCCAGCTAAAGAGAGCAAGACCGACAAGGCCTAAAAAGAAAAAGAAAAAAAAAAGAAACATAGAGCAAGCAAACAGTAAGCAAAACTAGACAAAAAAAAAAAAAAACCATTAAACAAATCGATACTGATCAAATAACTAAAGCCATAAAACTATATAATAAAACATCATATTATCCAGCAAAAAATTCCATACAAACTGGCGCAGCATGCGGCCCGGTCTGTGAAACAACTACACTACGTGAGGCCTCAATCTAGACAACACTCAAAAATAGCCCATCTCCACTGCTACCCAAAACAGATCAGAGTAACCTGGAAAAGGCAGCATCACATAAATGAAAAAACACAATAGATTGATTACAAAACACTGTATATATAGCAAAACTCACAATATATAAGGGCTATATCACTCAACCCCCAATAACCACACCCCTCAAAACAAAACAGTGTACGGAACTCAGATAGAATCATAACATAAATAAAGAAGTAGAGAAAGATGTAACAACAATTTGTGGCTCACTTCACTCAACCCTCACCAATTAACATTCCCTACCCCAATACCAGCTAGGATCCCAAGCCTGTAATACAAACATAGAGCAAACATTAGCACTCAGTATGTGGCTAACATCACTCAACCCACATATAGTGAACTCACAACCCTCTTTGAAGAGCTGCCACATCCCATACCTGCAAAACATAGAAGCTTATTAACTCACTATAGAACCTTGCTAAACTCAACCCACAGTATAGTGCTCCCATTCACTCGACCCACACAGCTAACAAAGCCCTCAAATTTTGATGGTATTTGAAGGCAATCTCCATTCTTGTAGAAACCACATATCATTTTGGGATTTCTTAATGTTGTTGAGAGCAAGGGCTCTATATCTGACCATGCTTATGATGTTCCTCAAAATGATTTCTTCTGGTTTCCTTTCCTTGGTAAAAATACGATTGTTTCTCTCTAACCAAACATGGTACATAGTACAACAAAAGGCAAGTCTTTTGACAATAGCAACAAGAGACTTGTCTTTACAGTCTCTAGCTATCAAGTCCACCAAACCCAACCAGGTAAGGCCGTGCCAATTTGTATTGCATTTGGATAGCACATCAGTCCACACCTTAGAAGAGAATTTTCATTGAAAAAAGAGGTGATCATGGTCCTCACCAGGTATACCACATAGGGGGCAAACTGGGTTAGGGTTAATACCAAAGATGGCAAGCCTATCACCAGTGTTTAACCGACCCATCCAAATAATGAAACCCACCCTAGGAATAGAGTGAGGACTCCATACCAGGTTAGCCCAATTAACAAGAGGCCACTTCAATCTCCAGGAATTCCAAACAGAACCAATATTGAAATTTCCATCCTTTTAAGGCAGCCAAATGGCTCAATCATGACCTCCAAAGGAGGGAATAATGTCCGGAGGAGTAAGGGCAATAATCTCCCTCACCTCTCAAGAAGAAGCATTAGGCCAATTCCAACAACTAGCCCCCACAACAGAGGCCACCTTAGCCTTAGCATTTAATGCAGTGTCATACATCAAACTATTGCCATACTTGGACCAGAGGGATCCAAGAGGGTGCCAATTATCATACCATAAGGAAATGCCTTCCCCATTACCAATCTTATACTTAATCAAGGGGAACATATCCTCCCTCAAAGATAAGATTTTCCTCCACACCCAAGAGGGGTTACTAGGGACAGCAACAGCCCAGAAACTATGGCCTTTCAACAAGTAAGAGTTCGCCCATTGACACCACATAGATTGCTCCCCACCTACCACTATAAACCAAATATGTTTAGATATAGAAGCTCTATTCCAAATATCTAAGGACTTAAAACCTAACCCCCCTTCATTTTTGGGGGCACAGATTCTATCCCAAGCAACCTTACCAGCAGATTTTTTAAGCTCAAGGCCAGACCAAAGAAAAGACCTACACAAGGCTTCAATCTTCTTAATGACTTTTTTAGGAAGGATAAAAAGGGAAGCCTAGTAGACTTGCATGGAGAACAGGATAGTACTAATCAGTTGGGCCCTCCCAGCATAGGACGGAGTTTTGTTAGTCCAAGATTTAATCCTATTAGTAATCCTATCAACAAGACTTTTACAATCACTAGCTTTAAGTCTAGTAGTAATGAGAGGAACACCAAGATACCTCACAGGTAAACTACCTTCCTGAAATTGAGTGATCCTCAAGATGTCAACTTTAAGAGAGGGGGTACAGCCAGAGAAGAAAACATTACTCTTATTTGGGTTCGAAGATAACCTAGAGAGGGATTGGAATTCCATAAGGCCATTTTTAATAAGTTGGACAGAAGGGACATGCCCTTTACAAAAGACCATAAGGTCATCAGCAAAACAAAGGTTCACAATTTTGTTCCTCCCACATGTCCAGTGGAATTTGAAATGGGGGTCTTTGGATTACTCATTAAGGATCCTAGCAAGAATCTCCATAATAATGACAAACAGGTAAGGAGACATGGGGTCTCCTTGTCTAAGCCCCCGAGCCCCCTGAAAGTACCTATGGCTACTCCCGTTAATGCAGACGGAGAAGCTAGCAGATGTAACACAAGCTTTGATCCAATGAATCAACCTAGTAGGAAAGGACATAGCCTTAAGCACATCAAAGAGGAAATCCCACCGAACATTATCATAAGCCTTAATTAAATCCACTTTCATGGCACATTTAGGAGAGGGGGAGAGCTTATGGTACCCTATCATAAGCTCCTGGGAAAGAAAAATATTGTTAGCAATTCTCCTCCCATGGACAAACGCAGACTGAACCGGATCAATGACATCCGACAACACACCCTTAATCCTATTAGCAATCATTTTCGCAATGCATTTATAGATGGTATTACAATAGGATATGGGTCTATAGTCCCCAACCTTAGAGGGGTTGGGAACTTTAGGAACCAAAGCTATATTAGTATTGTTAATCTCCTTAAGCATTTTACCAGAATCAAAAAAGGACTTGATAGCCATAGCGGCCAGAAATGTAGGTGCCAACTTTGAATCTAACCCGTCCTTCAATCTTGATGGTGAGCAAGACTGTTCCATAGGCCTGGTCCTGGCTGAGTGCAACGCCGTTGTATGGGGCCACGGGGACGTTGACGCTTGACACCATGGGAGACCAAACGTTGACTTCCTTGTGCCCCTGGTATATGGGTGGTATGGCGGTGTAGGAGGTGATCTGCTGGTTCTGGTAGATGGTGGAGACGTCGAGCTTGTCGTAGTAGACGCCGATCTTGTCGTTTGGGTTACGGGATTCGATGTTGACTAGAATGTTGGAGGTGAGGAAGTTTGGTGCGGTGACGTTGAAGGCGTAGGCAGTGGCGTCTTGGAGGACGAAGTCGGGTTTCTTGGGCCGGAGGATGGCCCAGATTAGGAGGACGATTACTAAGATGATGACGCTCAAGATCAGAACTCCATTGCATATCCGCCGGAGCGTCTTCCTCCGCTCCTCCATGAGGTCGTCCTTGAGGTCGCTCCACGTGTCGCTCAACCACTCCTTCACCGACACCGACATTTGTTCCCTCCTCTCTTGGTCCTGATGCTACTGCTTCTGTTGGTTTTCTTTGGCAACAATGATAGAGACCACTAATTTTGGAGCTCTAAAAAGACCACTAATGACATGACACTCAATAAAAAAAGAAAAAAAATACAACATCAAAGCCAAAACATCAAATCATTGCTGGTGGGGCCCACTGCCACATCATTAGTGATAGCACTAATTAGTGCTCTCACTCATTTTCCTTTCTTTGGTATTGGTTGGGAGAGAGATTTTGGAGTGTGTAGTTTATTAATATTTCCGAGTTGTAGCAGTGGTTCGTATTTATGAGCAAGGATCCCTCGACTCCCTTGCTTAATTTCTTATTTCATGGGTTAGTGGATCAACTTTTGAGTCGAATATTAATAATTCAAATCTTTGATATTTTAAAATTTATTATGTATATTATATCTATAAAAATAGAACCGATCGAACATCAAAAATTATGTGAATTAAAAATTTTATTAAATAATAAAATTATTTATTAAATTTTTTTATTAAACAATTTTTATTTTTTAATATTTAATTAATTTAATTTTTTATAAATATGATATATATAATAAATTTTAAAATATAAATAATTAGAATCATTTAAATTGAGTATAAAAATGAATCCAATAACTCATATGGTAAGGAGTTTAATAGAAAAGTCAACGAGGAATCTTTACTCTCTTATTTATTGGTCAGTTGGCAAAGGTCTAGAATTTCAATGACGTCTCTGGCCTCTCTCATGTATTTTGTTTTCTCCTCCTTTCAAACTACTCATTTTTTGTCTCTTTTAGAGTATTTAATTTTTTTAATAATAAAATTATTACACTTTAAAAATATTGACAATACATTTTTTTAGAAATATTAATTTTCATAATTACACTTTTTGTATTGTTAATAAATTTAAAAAAAAAAGACAAAATAAGAAATTCATATTATTTTAGTTCTTAATTTTTAAAAAGAGACTAATAATTTAGGACAATAAAAAATAAAATAAGAGACTGATATTTTAAGACGGAGAGAGTATTAAATTTCGATTGCATATTGGGACAGTAGTTTTTCCCATTTTTTTCACGTTCAATTTTCTTATTGATTTGTGTAGTAATTTAATCAGAGGTTAAAATTGGAAAATTAATTTGTTTACGCAGCGAAGACTTCGTTATTTAAAAAAGAAAATTATTATTTTAAAATTTGATCCTCATTCTTAATATAATGAACGCCGTATCAAAGAAGTTGCTGTGGTGACTTCAAACATTGCAATAATAGGGAATATGAAAAATAGGAATAATTGCAAAAAAAATGATATAAATTTAAAATAATTGTAACAAGATGAAAGTATGAGATTTACTTATATAATTTAATACATAAATTACTTATATTTTCAGGATATTATAATTATTTTATGTCGATACTAATTTTTTTCAATCCTCCATAAAAATATCTTAAAAACAATTATAGGTGGTACTGAACAAAACCTCAATTCAATTTATAGTTACATATAACACAAAATAAGTCAAAATGAGATCACTTACCAGCATGAAATTTCTCAACAAAGCATGATACATAACCCTATACAAAATAACAAACATATGTTATAATAAAATAATAGTGTAGCCTGATATTAAACCAGGCACTACTGAGATTGAGATGAATTGGGCAAGCTATCTGTGGTGATGATCATAGTTTTAAAAACCTAATGGTCGGCTTAGTGGGTGTAACTTAGGGTTTGGGGGTGTATTCCTTAGGCTCAACTCTTACTAAGTGTTATCGACTCCTTGGTACCACACCCTCGAGGCTTTGCTAGAGATTTCCCGATCGACATGAAGGGGACGCTTTGCATTAGTACCAAAATTAGTTAAGTGTAAGTTGACCCGAACACCCGATCATAAAAAAAATATATCCTAGTTTTAAATCATAACAATAACAATATAATTTGGATTCACAATAGGGATTATTAATGTCTCGATAACTTACAAAGCTTGATTAGTATATAGTTCGTAATAAAAAAAATTAAGAGAAAATTTCACTTTACTTTTACATTATCACTAAAAAATTAATTCAACCTTTATTCTTTTAATAATATCAATTTTGTAACTAAACTTTTTGATTTTACATCAATTTACTCTCATCGTCGATTGCTGTCTCTAATAAAATAGAAGTTGTTGATGTGGAACCGAAATTTCATTTTACTTGCCAACTATCTCTAAAATATTAATTAGATCCCTAAATAAAAGAAGTTTAAGGGTCTAATTGATATTTTAAAGATAATTTGGGAGTAAAATGAAATTTTGGTGCCACATCAATAACTTCCATTCGATTATAAATGGAACATGAGGTAAAATTGAACCAAAAATAAATAGTTCAAGTGTAAATTTAATATTTTTTAAAAAATAAGAGTTAAATTGATTTTTGAATAGTAATTTGAAAAGGCAAAATAAAATTTTCTCAAAAACTAAATCAAACCAGAGCTTATTGACCAATCACAAAAGATTGGATATACGATTCTGAAGCTGGCCTAAACAGAATTTTTAAGCCCATTGTATTTATGGGCTAGAAAGAATGCTTGAGGTCTATCTTGGTCACGTCCGCGTCAAATTCACCATGGGTGATTTATGCCTCTTCTTTACCGAATCCGGATCCTCTGCCGCGTTCTCCTGCGGCGGTCCCTGCGGTGCCCCAAAACGACGTCGTTTTGTGGCATGTTTTCAAAAAAAAAAAAAAGAGCAAGAACTAGAACCAGAGAAGGGAAGAAGAAAGAAGAGAAGGTAGGGGAAGAAATAAGGCAAGAAGGCATCCCACGGCGCCACCATCTTCCCGCCATCGCCGCCGCAACCCACCATCGCCACCCCCACAGCCACGAGCCCCCCATCTCTCTCTCTCTCTCTCTCGATCTCCATGGCCAGCAACCATTTCGATCTTTTCTCTTCTTTTCTTTGCCGTCGATATACCGGAGGGAGTTCGTCGGTCATCCTTGTTGCCGTTCGTCGATTTTCCCCCTGGTTTCAAACTGGATTTGAATGGAAAAACATGGGTTTATGAAGAAAAGCAAAGTTTCAAAATTTCTATGAAAGATTTGAGATCCAAAATCAAAGAGGAGAGGAACAAATTCTTTACTTTTGTTTGTATTGATATAATTTTTAATTAATTTTGATTTACATTTGGATGTTCAAAGTGTTAATATGTATATACATATAAATACATATATCTTAGTTTTGTTTGTTAATATGTGTCCCAGAAGAACACCCAGTGTTAATATTTATCATTTGGTTGTTAATTTTGAATGGTTGTTTGAATGTTTGAATGCCTGAATGGGTGTTCTTCCCACTGCTTTGTTCTTCCTCTGCCTTCTCTTCTTTCTTCTTCCCTTCTCTGGTTCTGGTTCTGGTTCTTGACATTTTTTTTTATTTTTAAATTTGCCCCAAAACGACATCGTTTTAGGGGACCGCAGGGACCGCCACAGGAGAACGCAGCAGAGGATCTGGATTCCTTCTTTACCCCTCTTTGCTAGCCGATTATTAAGACTGGAGTTTACTAAAGGGTTTGTATCATTTGTTATCAAAATTAGGCATCACATCGAGTAGGAATTGGATGGGTGCAGCTTTGCAATTTGAGCCATGGAGTGGTGACCTATAAAATGGATTAAGACATTTAAAAAGATATCAAGTACTAATCAACTTGTTTGGTTCCAATTTTCAGAAAATTCTATTTTTTTATTTTTCGTATTTTAAGGTTTTCAATTAAATTTTTTAAAATTTCAAGCATTTTTTTTAAAAAAAAATTAGACACACCTAACATAAATACACTTAAAAAGTATAATATTTGTGAAAAAAATATTTAAAAAATACACTAAATACCAAAAAATATTTTAAAAAATACAAAAGTTCAGTATATTTTCATATTTTTGTGTGTTTATTAATTTTTTAAAATATTTTTTCACAAATATTTTTTACTATTTTAGATACATCTAGGTAAAGAGCATCTAAAAAGTAAAAAAAAATTACTTAAAATTTTAAAAATATTCACTAAAAATAAAAAATTATGAAAAACAAAAAACTTAATTTTCAGAAAATTAAATTCAAAAAACTGAAACCAAACACACTGAATAGTTGATTGAATTTGCTAAAAAGGGAATAGCTATTCTTAGACGGTGTTGATAGAGTACTTATCGTAAATATCTACTATAGAAGGTGATTGTATATTACAATCCAACATCGAGTAAAATAAACCTCGATTATATACATAAAAGCATTTTAGACACTATTTCTTTTGTAAGTTGATTTTAAAAGTGAATTCTATCTAAAGTCATAAGAAATTTAAAATAATGTTTTTTACTAGTTAAGAGTACATTGTGACAACAAACAAAAGAATTCAGCGATTCCTACGCCACTTGGGTGAACCCTACCAAACTGACTCGTTGATTTTTCATACTTATTTATTTATTTATTTGTTTTTTTCTTCAGAACAATTGCAGAGGTAGACTTTACTCGACTTATATTGATAGCGATAATACTTTGTAACATCGGTGGGCCCACAAAAGCTTTTGGCTCACCATTTAGAGCCCAATTCACGATTCAAACACTAAAACCCAATACCATTGAGAACCCAACGTTGCACCAGGAACCAATGGCATCTACACACTTGTCAAGAAGGGAATTAGTCACATAAGCACACAAAGATCCTGCAAAATTATTGCACCACACATTAGCCATTAATGAGGCTCTTGCAGCATTAAATGCGATAACCCCTTCATGTCGGAACAGGCAGCCTCACCGTGAACAATGCAAGCTAAAGTATAGACTTTCGGCCAACATGATAGGTCGGAGTGGATAAGGAAATAATGGACAAATGATATAAAGAGGCTTTCAAGACACATAAAAGGTTAAGTTCTCTATTCTTATTCTCTCCCTCTCTCTACACCGTCAATCTCCTCTCTTCTAACTTAATCGTCGAACGGTCCACTGGAGGACTCCCGTTCCCCGTTGGACATTTTTGTAGGCACACCAGTGAGCTCAGTGACCTGTGAAAGGTGTAGAAAGCGTGAATCTGCCTGACTCGCCCTTCCTTGGATCAGCAACATCATCACTTTGCACCTAGAAAGTACTACTATATTGTAGACCTGATTTGTTCTGAAATATCTCATACTATATTAAGTTTAATCAATGCCATAATCATTTTCATATATTTTTGAAAGATGAATAACATTTTCAATCAAAATAGGACACAAACTTAATAGTTGTGTATTTTGTGGTGTGAGATTTTGGATTCAATTTTTTATGAAAAGTTAGAAAAGAATTCGATATCTTTTGTGATGGTGATTTATTCCTTCCCCATTATGGTGGTTGTTTTTCTAAACTTTGTTGACTTTCTAGTTATTGTTGTCGGATAGTAGTTCTATTGGGTAAATTATAAATATACGATCTGAGATTTGCTTAAAATACAAATTAGTCCTGTGGTTTTAGAAATTACATCTCCCCACTGAAACTTCTAATTTCATAAAAAAAATGACCCATTTTATTAATAAACCATCAAGTTAATAACAATTTTTAATGATGTCAAAAATATATTTCAATTAATAATTCAGGTAATTTTATTATTGTATAGGAGAGCAGTTAGAGATTTCATTTTTCTAGCTAATTCTATTAATTAATTTTTTTATAAGGGGATATTTGTAATTTTCCAAACCACAGGGGCAATTCGTATTTTAAGTAAATCTTCGGGGGTGTATTTATAATTTACCCTAGTCTATTTAATGTTGTAAATGAGTAATTCTACTTACACCACACTTTTAACTCTTTACACCCTTTGAAAACCTTCTCATTACACCCCCATTTCATTACCACCCCCTTCTCTACCTATAACGATTCCAGTTTAGACTCAACCCGTTTATTATTTTGGATCCAAGATTCCTTATATTACTTGGTTGTTCATATCTTTGTTCATCTTATTCCTTGTTGAGTTTGATTATTGGAGTGTCTTGATTGCGTTTGAAACAGGTTGGGGAGTTGGTTTCTCAAAACTGTTGCTGTCTAGTTTTTGGCTTGTTCGCTCGAGCGAACTTTCTTGCGCTTGAGCGAACTTTGAGAACTTTCAGTATTTTTGCAAGTTTGTAAAACTACTGGGAGTGTAGCATTTCTCGCTCGAGCGGTGTTGCTTGCGCTTGAGCGGTCTTGGCTTGAACGATCCTTCTTGCGCTTGAGCGGTTTTTGGGAACTCATAATACTTTTGCAGGCTTGCAAAAGTACTGAGAGGGTGGTGTTCTTTGCTCAAGCAGTCACCTTGTTCGCTCAAGGGGTCTCTCTTGTTGTGTCTGGTCACTCAAGCGACCATTATTGCGCTTGAGCAGTCTGCAAGTATATCAGTTCGTAAAAGTCACTTTTTAGATCACTTTTTCATCTCTTTCTCTCTAAACATTTTAAAATCTAAGATCTTCTCTCTCTTTCTCTCTCTTTAGAAAAAATCTTTGAACCTCAAATACAACTTGATCTAGTAGTTTCTTAATCCTTGTCCTTTGGAGAAAAATATAAAGCTCACCTAGAGCTTGCATTTGATCAGAACAAAGTTCGTTTTCGACTTCATCGAGTTTCAACTCTGGTTTTTCTTGGTCCTTGTAACGACCTGAAATAATTCAACATGAACTACCCACATTAACGAGCATTCACTAAACAATAACAATGATCATTCCATCTTCATATATTTGATAAATGAGTTTAATACAAAAGTTCCACATGCGGTATACATTCAACGAAACAAAAGAACACCTGAATCTATAGCATATGAAGCATCTTGTCTCAAAACAATAAAATTCCCTTAAGGGCTTACATCTTCCAAGGCAACAGCCCGGTCACACAAAATAGTCTCTTGAACCCATACACATTAGCCCTTGGCTCACGAAAGAATCACAACAAAAATAAAAGAGCTATTTACTCTTCTCAAAAATATCTACGCCCTCAGTTCGGCGGGATCACCACATCTTTACCTACACCAAATCCCATAAGGGTGAGCATAAAATCCAGTGAAGAATTCTCACAAAGTATATACATGTAGACGCGCCCGTGTGAGGCCCTCGTGCTACAGTTCGGACCCAATTTGTGTCACGGTTCTTAATCTGAACCAAAGAGTCCAAATCTGGCAAATCATTTTGAGAAAACAGATTTTTGAAAGAAGTGCCAAACATGGACTGCTTTGCCAGATACAGAGTCGCCACCTAAATATTTTGTATGGGGGAATTTATGTCACGCCCCTAACTTGCCCCTAAAAGTTTGGGCATGACCTAAGCAGAAAAGGACACTTACCCTGGTTCCAAAGAGGGGCCTGACCGGAAGCTGTAATAATAAGTGATATAAACCAGAAAATCTGACATCCATTGAGCTACTAAGTCATGCCAGGATCATAAACATTTTATAGGACAAGTACACCAAAAGCCAAAATACATTTGAGAGTTAGTTATTTACAGGCATATACAAATCCAACCCCGAGGTGGGGTATATAACAAAATCATTAAGTACATAATAACTTAAGCCAATAGCAAAAGTGTAGGCCATTATCTAGCAACTCCACAAAAGTAGGGTCCCAACCCCAAACTTGGCTGTGCCTAGGCTGACAAAAGTATGACGATGCCGAGCTAAGATCGACCTCCTGGTTGATCACCTACAGAAACAGACATAACACAGGGTGAGCCAAGCTCAGTGAACAATAGTACTGGTATGCTTGTAACATAATTAATGCTGAAATCATGTAATCAGTCTGTCTCTGTACAGCTTGTTGGGACAACATAATCGGTTTATAATTGTCATAATGTGGCCCCTGGCCTAAGAACTTCACACATTCAGAAAGGGTCCTTAGGTTCATAATGTACAATCCATCACATAGCCCTTTGGTTCTTTTTGATTCACAAGCTTACTATAGTATCATTCATATTTCACACATCGGCCCTTGGCCTCATGATTTCATTGTTCACAGATGGCCCTTGGCCATATTGATTCACAATTCACAATTGACCCTTGGTCACGTAGTTTCACATTAGGGCTCGTAGCCACATTGATTCACAAATGGCTCTAAGCCACATTGATTCACAAATGGCTCTAAGCCACATTGGTTCACGAGTTCACAATTTCCTTGATACGTTTCATTAGTCACAAGCTTTCACATAAGATGTGTGCAACTTCACAACCTTTTTCAATGTTTCCACAATTTCGTATTGAATCACTTATAGCAAATATATCATTTCATGCCAACACAAATTTGATAGTGAAGTTTGTAACGTCAAGATATAACGTCAATACCTAATATGACAATACTTTCAACAAGGGTCACAACGTCAATAAAAATAAATACTGAGTAGAGGTACATTGAAGTACTATTACTCACTGTGTTGTGTCGGTGCACTTCCTTTTGAGGCGTTTCCTACACACACGAAAAATCACATTAGTCCCTTTTATCCTTGTTAAATCATCATTCGGTTCACTTACTTTAATTGAATTAACGAACTTTCAAACAATATAAATTGCAGGTTTTGACAACATTAGAGGACCCAACACGCAAAACGGAGCATCCTAATTTTTCTGACTTGAGCCGCACGTGCGGCTAGGATCTCCCGCACGTGTGGCACACCTCCCGCACGTGCGGCATTGAGGCCCCGCGCGTGCTTTTTTTGCAGTGTTGAAGTCCAAAATTTTGCCATTTTCCCGCACATGCGGCAGTGACTCCCGCACGTGTGGCTGAGGTTCCCGCACGTGTGGCTGAGGTTCCCGCACGTGCGGCGATTCTGCACCAAAAGTCCGAAATTTCTGCATAATTTCTTCCCCTTATAGACATGTTTAGGGCCTCAAAATCCAGCTTTAAATTACCAATATATAAGCTCAAAGCATATGAATACATGTGAACAAGGATCAAATTACATATTTCATTTGAGTAAAAATCAAATCATGAATCCACAACTTAAATTCACTCCCATTCACAAAGTTTCTACTTGTTCTCACATCTCAACTCATAAACATAAAATCATGCCACATACTTGAATTCAAACAAGTCAATTGAAGAAATAGAGTAAAGTTTCTCATAGATACTTCAAATTGAGTCAAAACATGCAAGGTAAGATCATCTTGCTAATTTACTACTTCTCATACTCACATCACTACAATCCCAACTCTTAGGTACATGATTATAGAAACATCTTCACATAAATTATGACAAGAAGGGTTGTGGATGAAAATTAGACAAACATTTACATACCTTAAGCCCAAATCTCAACCTTCTTGAGGACCTTCTCTCTCTACCCCCTTCAATTCTTAAGTTTAGAGTTATATTTCCTTAGCTTGTCAAATGACCAAGAACACTCATATATTTCCATAAAGAGAGAATGAGACGAAAATCAATCGTTTACACAACCGAAAATTGAAATTTCACAGAAGTGCTTAATATTACCAAAAAATTATGATGGTTCCAAATATGTGAGCAATTTTGACTTATTAAGTCGCTAAGGCCCTCAATTTCTACTCTATCGTTCTAGTAGTAACAGATACATTTCTTTTCTAACAGATACAATTCATTCCACAAGGCATTACAACATAGTTACTTGAACTTATTTTCTTGTACAGTTTCATCTTAGACATTTAACAGCACAGAATAAAGGACGAACATTTATCACAAGCATATATGAGGGTCGGGTTGTTACACTCTCCCCCCCTTAAAAAAGTTTGGTCCCTCAAACTTGCTTTTACCTCAAAACGGAAACAGACATGGATACTATTGCTGCATATCCTCCTCTTTTTCCCAAGTAGCTTCAGTGCCATAATGTTCTTGCCACTCTACCTTTACCATTGGAATTTCCCGATTGCGCAATTGTTTTACTTGTCGCTCTAAAACTCGAAGTGGTCTTTCTTCATAGCTTAACTTATCATCTAGCACAAGTTGGTGATAGTCTATGACATGAGATGGATCTGATAGGTATCCTCGAAGCATAGAAACATGGAACACATTATGTATTTGACTCATACTCGGCGGAAGAGCCACTCGGTAAGCTACCAAACCCACTCTTTCTAGAATTTGGAAAGGGCCAACATACCGGGGCGTTAATTTACCCTTTTTCCCAAATCTCAGATGTCCCTTTAACGGGGGTGACTTTCACGAACACATAACTACCCACTTCAAATTCCAAATCCCTTCGTCTGTTATCTGCATAGCTCTTCTGCCTGCTTTGTGCCGTTTTTAACCTCTCCCGGATAATTTTAACCTTTTCAGTTGTTAATTGCACAATTTCAGGACCCAACAATGCCCTATCCCCGACTTCAGACCAACATACAAGGGAACGACATGGTCTTCCATACAGAGCTTCATAAGGTGCCATCTCAATGCTCGAATGGTAACTGTTATTGTAGGCGAACTCTATCAATGGTAGATGGGTTTCCCAGCTTTCTTGAAAATCCAATACACACAATCGGAGCATATCTTCTAAAGTTTGTATGGTTCTCTCGGATTGACCATCAGTTTGAGGGTGAAAAGCGGTGCTGAACGTAAGTTCGGTACCCATAGCCTCCTGTAAACTTTGCCAAAATCTTGAAACAAATTTGGGGTCCCTATCTGACACAATTGACACTGGAACACCATGAAGCCTTACAATTTCATTTATATACAGTATTGCTAGCTTATCCGCATTATATTGAGTCTTCACAGGCAAGAAGTGAGCAGACTTGGTTAATCGGTCCACAATGACCCAAATCGAATTCATACCTCGAGGAGTCCTCGGTAACCCCACAACGAAATCCATGGTCAAATGCTCCCATTTCCATTCCGGGATTGGAAGGGGTTGTAATAATCCTGCTGGTCTTTGATATTCCGCTTTGACTTGTTGACATTGTAGACACTTAGAAACAAATTCCGCGATCTCCTTTTTCATATTTGGCCACCAAAAATTTTGTTTTAAGTCTCGGTACATTTTAGTACTTCCCAGGTGTATTGATGATCTCGAAGCATGTGCTTCTCCTAGCAACTTCCGTTTAAGCTCCAACACATTGGGGAGACATATTCGACTTTGAAACTTTAGTACCGAATCTACGTAGCTGAATCCCGATGTTGGTTTTGCCTCTAACTCTTCATAGATTTTCCTTAAAGTCTCGTCTTCCAGTTGATGTAACTTAATCTCTTCCAGCAAGGTGGGTTGAGCTCTTACTGCTGCTAGTATGGCCTCCTGTTCACGTACCACCAGGTTCATATTCATTTTATCCAGTTCGTTCCTCAACTCCTTTCTTTCTATCAACAGATTTGCCAAATCCCCCATATTCTTCCGACTAAGTGCATCTGCCACCATGTTAGCTTTACCAGGATGATATTGGATCTGCAAGTCATAATCCTTAATCAACTCAAGCCACCACCGTTGTCGCATGTTCAACTCTTTCTGGGTAAACAGGTACTTGAGGCTTTTATGATCAGTGTAAACTTCACAGGTTGTACCATAAAGATAGTGCCGTCATATTTTTAAAGCAAAAACTACTGCCGCTAATTCGAGATCGTGTGTGGGATAATTCTTCTCGTGGGGTTTCAGTTGCCGAGAAGCATAGGCAATAACCCTTCCATTTTGCATTAGCACACAACCAAGCCCCTTGTGCGAAGCATCACTGTAAATTACGAATCCTTTGGTACCAGATGGCAAAGCCAGAACTGGTGATGTCGTCAATCTTGTTTTTAATTCTTGGAAAGCGGATTCCCGTTCCTCTGACCATTCGAATGCAACTTCTTTTCGTGTCAGTTGGGTAAGTGGCACAGCAATTTTGGAGAAATTTTGAACAAACCTCCTGTAATATCCAGCTAATCCCATGAAACTTCGTATCTCAGTTATATTAGTGGGAGTTGGCCAATTCACAATTGCTTCAACTTTGTGTGGATCAACAGAGACTCCTTCCTTTGTCACCACATGCCCCAAAAACGTCACTTCTTGTAGCCAGAATTCACATTTCTTTAACTTTGCATACAGTTTCTTCTCCCGGAGTGTTTGAAGAATTTGGCGAAGATGATTCTCATGAGCTTCTACACTCTTCGAGTATATAAGGATGTCATCAATAAAAACCACCACAAACTCGTCTAGATAGGGCTTGAAGATGCGATTCATTAGATCCATAAATGCTGCTGGTGCATTTGTAACTCCGAAGGGCATAACCAAAAATTCATAATGGCCGTACCGGGTTCGAAAAGCTGTCTTCGCCACATCATCGGCTTTAACTTTCAATTGATGGTAGCCAGACCGTAAATCAATTTTTGAGAAAACTTGTGCCCCTTGTAACTGATCAAATAGGTCATCTATCCGTGGTAAGGGGTACTTATTTTTAATTGTCACCTTATTCAGTTCCCTATAGTCGATACATAACCGAAGTGTTCCGTCCTTCTTTTTCACAAACAATACCGGCGCACCCCAAGGAGATACACTCGGGCGGATAAATTCCTTGTCAAGCAAATCCTGTAATTGAACCTTTAACTCTTTCATTTCAGCCGGTGACATCCTATAGGGTGTCTTCGAAATGGGTTGGGTTCCAGGCGCCACTTCAATTATAAACTCGATTTCTCGGTCTATTAGTTGGCCCGGCAATTCTTCGGGAAAAACATCCGGAAACTCACGGACCACTGGGATCACATCAACATCCCCATTCATCCTTTGCCCTTCCAAAACACTACATAAATACCCTTGACAGCCTTTTCGTATTAAGTTGCAAGCCTTCACGGCAGATATCAGATAAGGTGGCGAAATCACTTCCCGCCCTTGGACCATAGACTCTGCTTGCCCCGGAGGATAGAAATTAATTTGCTTAGTCACACAGTTTATAGTTGCACCATAAGCACTTAGCCAATCCATCCCCAGAACAACATAAAAGTAGGTCATATCGAGAGGCACTAAATTAGCATACACCCGAATATCCCCAAGTTGAAGTTCACAAGCTAGGTATATAGTAGCACAAAGCATAGACTCTCCCAAGGGGGAGGACACACACAACATGTAAGGTAAGTTTTCTTCCATTTTATCTAATTTAGGAGCGAAAAGTTTCGACACAAAAGAGTGAGTGGAGCCAGAATCAAACAATACATGCGCAGATTGACCATAAATAGTAAATGTACCTGACACCACTGTTGCTGTGTTTTGCACATCACCTGGAACCTAAGCGAACACCCTACCTTGTCTTGCAGTGTCTTTGTTATTACTTGGTTTGGCAGCCACCTTCGCATTGGGGGTTAGTGTAGACCCCGCGGAACTTGTAGCGAATCTATTGCCTTTTTGTTGAGCCCATTGTGGGCAATCCCTTACCAAATGTCCCGTGTTTCCACATTTAAAACATGCTCCAGTCTTCCAGTGACAAGTTCCTCGATGTTGCCTTCCACAATCTGGACACACCGGAGTGGAATTTTGAGTAGAAGTAGTGGTGCTGAAGTTCCCTGAATTGTGCTTCTTAGCGGGTGGAGTAACGGATCTCTTTGACCATTGGTTGTTTTGTCTCTTCCCTTTCCACTCGGAAATCCGATTCTGGGCCGCAAGGTTTCCTTCTGCGATAACAGCCCTTTCTAGCACCTCAACATATGTGGGTAATTTTAGCATATTGACCCAGTCTAAAATAGCACCCCGCAATCCCCCTTCAAATTTCCGTGCCTTCTTATAGTCTGTATCTACCATATGAGGTCCAAACCGAGCTAATTCAGCAAATTGGGCCTCATATTCTGCAACAGTCTTATTTCCTTGTCTAAGAGTCTCAAATTCTGTCACCTTCTTATCTCTCATGCTTTGAGGAAAATACTTATCATAGAACAGCTCCAGAAATCTACCCCATGTTAAGTCCTGATGCACTGTTCTTGTAAGCATCCACCATCTTCGCGCCTCATCTTCAAGAGTAAAGGCAGCAAGTTGCACTTTCTGGGCTTCAGTACATGGAAATACTTCGAACAATTTCTCTATTCCCAGCACCCATGCTTCTGCTTTCATAGGTTCTATTCCCCCCTTAAATGACGGTGGTTTCATCTTTTTAAACTCCTTTGTGAGTGTGATGGTTTGGTCCTCAACATGAACATCTTGTACTGCAGGTAGAGGTACTGGTGGTGGTGGTGGTTGTTGCTGTTGTTGCCTTAGGGTCTCCGCCATGTCCATAATCATTCTTTCCATTCGGTCCAACCGTGCCGAGGTAGCCTCGTCTGAATCTTCCACCCTTGTTCTCACCATAACCTACATAACATTCAATTTTATCCGGCAAACAAAGTTCAAATTGTTAGCGTTAGCAGAGTACATTCTACGTTGCCATCGATCTTTCATACGTTTTTAGGATGCCATGCATGATGCTTAAGTCTTTTCTAGACATCCTAAGGCTCAATGGATCTGTGTGTGGGATAGCAACTCGTGCTCTGATACCACTTGTCACGCCCCTAACTTGCCCCTAAAAGTTTTGGCATGACCTAAGCAGAAAAGGACACTTACCCTGGTTCCAAAGAGGGGCCTGACCGGAAGCTGTAATAATAAGTGATATAAACCAAAAAAATATGACATCCATTGAGCTACTAAGTCATGCCAGGATCATAAACATTTTATAGGACAAGTACACCAAAAGCCAAAATACATTTGAGAGTTAGTTATTTACAGGCATATACAAATCCAACCCCGAGGTGGGGTATATAACAAAATCATTAAGTACATAATAACTTAAGCCAATAGCAAAAGTGTAGGCCATTATCTAGCAACTTCACAAAAGTAGGGTCCCGACCCCAAACTTGGCTGTGCCTAGGCTGACAAAAGTATGACGATGCCGAGCTAAGATCGACCTCCTGGTTGATCACCTACAGAAACAGACATAACACAGGGTGAGCCAAGCTCAGTGAACAATAGTACTGGTATGCTTGTAACATAATTAATGCTGAAATCATGTAATCAGTCTGTCTCTGTATAGCATGTTGGGACAACATAATCGGTTTATAATTGTCATAATGTGGCCCCTGGCCTAAGAACTTCACATATTCAGAAAGGGTCCTTAGGTTCATAATGTACAATCCATCACATAGCCCTTTGGTTCTTTTTGATTCACAAGCTTACTATAGTATCATTCATATTTCACACATCGGCCCTTGGCCTCATGATTTCATTGTTCACAGATGGCCCTTGGCCACATTGATTCACAATTCACAATTGACCCTTGGTCACGTAGTTTCACATTAGGGCTCGTAGCCACATTGATTCACAAATGGCTCTAAGCCACATTGATTCACAAATGGCTCTAAGCCACATTGGTTCACGAGTTCACAATTTCCTTGATACGTTTCATTAGTAACAAGCTTTCACATAAGATGTGTGCAACTTCACAACCTTTTTCAATGTTTCCACAATTTCGTATTGAATCACTTATAGCAAATATATCATTTCATGCCAACACAAATTTGATAGTGAAGTTTGTAACGTCAAGATATAACGTCAATACCTAATATGACAATACTTTCAACAAGGGTCACAATGTTAATAAAAATAAATACTGAGTAGAGGTACATTGAAGTACTATTACTCACTGTGTTGTGTCGATGCACTTCCTTTTGAGGCGTTTCCTACACATACGAAAAATCACATTAGTCCCTTTTATCCTTGTTAAATCATCATTCGGTTCACTTACTTTAATTGAATTAACGAACTTTCAAACAATATAAATTGCAGGTTTTGACAACATTAGAGGACCCAACACGCAAAACGGAGCATCCCAATTTTTTTGACTTGAGCCGCACGTGCGGCTAGGATCTCCCGCACGTGTGGCACACCTCCCGCACGTGCGGCATTGAGGCCCCGCACGTGCTTTTTATGCAGTGTTGAAGTCCAAAATTTTGCCATTTTCCCGCACGTGCGGCAGTGACTCCCGCACGTGCGGCTGAGGTTCCCGCACGTGCGGCCTTAGGCCCCGCACGTGCGGCAATTCTGCACCAAAAGTCTGAAATTTCTGCATAATTTCTTCCCCTTGTAGACATGTTTAGGGCCTCAAAATCCAGCTTTAAATTACCAATATATAAGCTCAAAGCATATGAATACATGTGAACAAGGATCAAATTACATATTTCATTTGAGTAAAAATCAAATCATGAATCCACAACTTAAATTCACTCACATTCACAAGGTTTCTACTTGTTCTCACATCTCAACTCATAAACATAAAATCATGCCACATACTTGAATTCAAACAAGTCAATTGAAGAAATAGAGTAAAGTTTCTCATAGATACTTCAAATTGAGTCAAAACATGCAAGGTAAGATCATCTTGCTAATTTACTACTTCTCATACTCACATCACTACAATCCCAACTCTTAGGTACATGATTATAGAAACATCTTCACATAAATTATGACAAGAAGGGTTGTGAATGAAAATTAGACAAACATTTACATACCTTAAGCCCAAATCTCAACCTTCTTGAGGACCTTCTCTCTCTACCCCCTTCAATTCTTAAGTTTAGAGTTATATTTCCTTAGCTTGTCAAATGACCAAGAACACTCATATATTTCCATAAAGAGAGAATGAGACGATAATCAATCGTTTACACATCCGAAAATTGAAATTTCACAGAAGTGCTTAATATTACCTAAAAATTATGCTGGTTCCAAATATGTGAGCAATTTTGACTTATTAAGCCGCTAAGGCCCTCAATTTCTACTCTATCGTTCTAGTAGTAACAGATACATTTCTTTTCTAACGGATACAATTCATTCCACAAGGCATTACAACATAGTTACTTGAACTTATTTTCTTGTATAGTTTCATCTTAGACATTTAACAGCACAGAATAAAGGACGAACATATATCACAAGCATATATGAGGGTCGGGTTGTTACAATTTAGGAAACCCTAACTCGGTGCCAAAGGCCACGTGTCCGTCATCACCAAAGTTGCCACGGCTCGGGAGCTTGGGTACGATTGAGGAAGGTCAGCTATGAGCACCCCCTCTCGTCCGATCCGAAGATCGGCCTCTACTAACCGTGATATCCGTTTTTGAAAACGTTATGTGTTCTTATTCCGGTTATTAGCCTAGGATTACTATGTCATGCGCACAGCAAACAAGTATAGACCAAATCGCCTAGGTTGGAACGAAACATTGCATATCCGTTTGTTCGGAAAACAATTTGAAATTTGCTACTCGTAAGTAGGTTAAAAAACACGGATTTCAATGAGTTGTTCCAACTCAAACAATCCAACCTTCACCCACAGGCATTCAAGCAGTAATATCATATAAACATATAGCCGCATGGCAAGTATACTGTCATGTTAACATTCACACTCATGCGAGATGCTAAAGCATAAATACTTACATCGTACTCTGTGCCAAAACAAAGAACTCGTTAACAATCAATGCATGATCCAAGTCCATGTTTAAATGCCTAATGCAACGCATACGGAATGTCACTAGAGCAGGCTCGGCTAGTCTATGAATGACATGTGAAAATGCACAGGTAGCATGTATTCAAGTTAGATTTGAAATACTAATGCTGTTAGCATGATGCGCCGAGCTCGGTGCATGTAATACTGATGAATGATGCACGCATGCATAGCATAAGGTATGCTAAATTAAACATGACCTATTACTAACCATCAAAGCAGGTAAGTAAAAGGGAGAAAGAAGTGGGGGTTGGAAGACATGCACACACTCACCCACACTTATTACAAATTCGCCCTCGCTCGGAGGGACCGAACGAATAATACAAATTAACTAACTCGCAAGCTAATTAATTATTACAAATTACCTAATTAATTAACAAATTAACTAAGCTAAGAAAAACAATAAAAAAGGGGCCTCGGGAGAGGGTCCAATGCACGCATGCTCAGGTCTTGCTCGGAAGTCCAGTGCCATGCACAAGCCGCCTCTGTTTTCCCTGCTCTGCTTCTCTGAAGACTGCCAAAGTCTCAGGATGTGCTCACTGGATGTTGGGGAATGCCACCGGCTAGAGGGAATCATCATCGGCTGTGATTTGGTGTCGATCAGCCAAAAATGAATCCATCGGCCACAGATGGATTGCCAGTCGGCACTCTGTGCAGTCGATCGGCAAAAAGTTCCTGCAGAATCTATTTGACAGCAGTAGAGGACAGAGCTTTGTATGGCAATGTAATTCAAGCAATGTATGCACCAACCATATCCCTTATCATGTTTATGACTCAAAGGGACATGGTCCTTGGTTCTCGGTCCATAAATTGCGCATTTCAATGCGTGATGGCCCAAGAGACCAAGTTATGCATGTTGATTTCAAATGCAATGCAAACCAACAAACAAAGGCCCAACTCCCATCACTAAATCAAGGAACAAGGCATGCATGCTAGATGGAGTGCAACCTAGGCATGTGAACTAGCATGCAACATGGGCACACAATGCATTTATGCAAGTATGCAAGCAAATGTGCAAGGTAAGCATGCAAACAAGCAAAGGATGGACTTAAGCTCGTTTGGGCAGCCCTTGAGGAAGCCCAAAACAGTGGCCATCAACCAAGGAAATGAGGCCAAATCACATGCAAGCATACATGACAACATGGACCAACATTTAAGACATAAAGGCAACTTTTAAGCGCACTTTAAAAGAGGCATAGCATGGACAATTAACATGCAAATGAAGCTCTGAAAATCAAGCTATAGGAGGTGCCAAACCAACTAAACAAAGCAAGCAAAACATGCCACAATGGCCCAAGTGCTTAAGACAAGCCAAGGAGGCTTAAACCAAGGTCAAGTCCACCAAACCTCACAAGGCTAAGGGGACTTAAAACAAGTCAAATGCAGACTTAAACAAAGCCAAGGGTGCACTTAGATGGCATCTAAGTGGTCTAAAAGTGCAAGCATACTCCGAGGCCCAAACAAGGGGCATAAGGTAACAACGTTTAAACACATTGAAGGAGGATTAAATGCAAGCATATAAGCATGTCACAAGGACTGAGATAACATGTTAAGCGGTTCCAAACCATTGAAATGATACAAACAAGGCATGCTACACACTTATATACTTAAGGCCAACAAGCCCAAAATGCAAAGGGGGCATGCAATGCAAGCTATGGTCGACCAAAACAGCCAAGGACAGACCTTAAACATGGCAAAATAAACATGAAAGCTTCACAAAGCTAGGCCTAAAGTATGCTTGAACAAGGGTTAAAACCTAGATGCATGTTAAGGCAACAAAATGGCATTACAAGGCATGTATGCTAAGCAAACATGGTGTACCAAAACCAACATACAACAATGCTATATTAGGACATAATAAGCATAAAAAACAGCCAAGACATGTTCAACATGAGCCTAAGCTAGGTGCTCCCTCAAGAGGCAAAAAGTGTCCTTTTCAAGGACAACAAGGAGAGGGGGTGGCCCTCTCCTTCTTAGGACCTCAAGGCACCATCCTCACATCTGAAATCCCTCAAGATTTTAGTGGTGGGGAGGCCCAAACACTATGGTCCCGGAGCTCACACAAAATAGCACAAAACAAGGGCCAAACAAGGCTTAAGAGGGGTCAAACAACCCCAAAGCTTAAAACACTCTTAACAAACTATTTAGAGCCCTTAAAAACAGAACTTTTACGTATTATATGCAAAGCCAAAAAATAGTTGCAAGATAGGTAAAAGTAGTGTGCAAAAATGGGGGGATAAAAGGAAAAGTGATTACCCTTGTAGACCTTCTTCAACAATGGAGCTCCAGCAGCTTCTTGAGGTTGAAATCAACTTCAAAACTCTAAAAACAACCCTCAAGGGCCACAGCTCCAAGGAAAGGTGTGGTAGTGTGTGTTTGTGTACAAAACTAAGGCTTAAACACACACAATACAAGAGAAGGAGAGATATAGATATAGGATAGATATAAAACCCTAAACCTAGAACCAGAGCTCCTCTAACAATTTTTTCTAACCCTAATGCCAAGAGAGGAGACCTCTTCTTATAGGAAACTCCCTCTTGTAAGGCTTCCAAAACAAGCCATCCAAGAGGGAAATCCCTCCATACACATGTATGGAGGGGAACAGAGTGGGTGCCAGCTATCACAGCCGGCACAAAATATCTACTAAAAGTAGATGAACAGTGATCGGCCATCCAAAATTGCCACTTTGACAAAATAAATGGCCGATCGGCAACAAAGAATGTCGACCGGCAATATATATTGCCGATGGCATAAAATCACTGGCCGGTGGCCTCGAGCCATGGCCGGTGATGTGTGGGGATGCCTCACAAGGCATTCCCTACCCCTTCAAGGCAAAACACAAGTGTTTGGTACAAAACCAAACACAAAACAGTCGAGTCGAGAGGTCCTGAGGCAAGGCGCGTAGCTGAGACCTCCGGGAACTCAAGACGAACACGAACATGGTTGATCATCGAGTGTTCGAGCGATGACGTCCAAGTCTTGAGGACGGTCAAAAATGGGGTGTCTACAGTTGCCCCTCTTTGACAGAACTCGAAAGTCATAACAAGGACAGGAGTGAATGTCAAAGCCCAGTGACGACCCATTTTTGACAAGGCCGAAGACTTAGACAAACATGCAAGACAAACAAGATATGCGCCCGAAGGCAGGGGCAAAATGCAAGACAACGCACAAAGCCGAACATAACTTATGATCATGCAAAGAAAGCTGTAACGAAGCATAACATGCGACAGTTTTAAGCTAGCATACACCAAACTACACTATAATGCAGAAAGGATGTAAGAGAATTATGTAATTCTCGATACGTCTGACGCAGAGGATACAATACCTGTCCTGTTCGTCTGGTTGCATCAGCCTCAAATGAACCGTACATACAATATCTTGCCTGAAAAGAAAGCAAACTTAACAGGTACAATATCGTTAGCAACATGCATAACATGCAAAATGAATGCAAAATGATATGCAATATATACAAAACTATGTATAAACAATGCAAATGAAAATGCAATGCAATTGAAACAATGCAAACGATATGCAATGCAATTGAATCATGATTCAATCATGGGTGGTTCAAAACCACACAAATGTCAAATAGATTGATGGAGGTAACAAGTCCGTCTACCATAGCAAAGGTCACACAAAACTATGAGTGATGTAGACGGACACAAGAACAAGTAATTGGGTGGAATGACATTAGTGGGGAATGATCCGCTAACGAAAGAACATGATCCTAATGCAAGATGCAAAAATTACACTACAATGCAATATGTATGATGGATATGGCATGCGGGCCAAACCAAATCTTGCCTAGGAAAGGCATGGACACACACAAACCACGTCTAACATAGAACGGTCATACAGAACTATGAGTGTATAGACGTAAAAGGTATGGGCACATACCAAACCAAGCTCAACAAGGAAAGGCGCAAACCCTAGATGGAGGTGATGCAATGAATGCATGCAAGCTACAATGCAACATCTACAATATGCAATGGAATGGATACAGTGGAATAAGGCCTACGGCCAAGCCGTATCTTGCCTAGGAAAGGCATGGACACGAACAAATCACGTCTAACATAGAACGGTCATACAGAACTATGAGTGTATAGACGTGAAAAGTATGAGCACATACCAGACCAAGCTTAACAAGGAAAGGCGCAGACCCTAGATGGAAGTGATGCAATGAATGCATGTAAGCTATAATGCAATATCTACAATATGCAATGGAATGGATACAGTGGAATAAGGCCTATGGCCAAACCGTATCTTGCCTAGGAAAGGCATGGACACAAACAAGCCACGTCTAACATAGAACGGTCATACAGAATTATGAGTGTATAGACGTGAAAAGTATGGGCACATACCAGTCCAAGCTCAACAAGGAAAGGCGCAAACCCTAGATGGAAGTGATACAATGAATGCATACAAGCTACAATGCAACATCTACAATATGCAATGGAATGGATACAGTGGAATAAGGCCTACGGCCAAGCCGTATCTTGCCTAGGAAAGGCTTGGACACGAACAAATCACGTCTAACATAGAACGGTCATACAGAACTATGAGTGTATAGACGTGAAAAGTATGAGCACATACCAGACCAAGCTCAACAAGGAAAGGTGCAGACCCTAGATGGAAGTGATGCAATGAATGCATGCAAGCTATAATGCAATATCTACAATATGCAATGGATGGGCGTAAATGTAATATTTGCAGTAAGATGCATGACATATGCATTATTTACAATGATGCATGACATATGCACTATTTACAATGATGCATGACATATGCATGTTTTTTTTTTTTTTTTTTGAAATGCAAATGCATGATGATGCATGATTTTGAAGTGCGTGACAACGCACGGCATTTGAGATGCACGTGAACTTGAATATGCGACGACGCGAGTCGCTTGAAATACATGTATAATGCAACTTATCAAAAGTCGTTCGGGCACGACAAACACCGAAGGACTTGCACCTTCAGAGGATTTAGGGTCTCCTAGACCGTCGTATGTACAGGACGGTGTGATGCGCAAAATAGCGCGATTGAATGCATGCAAAATGCAATGAGATGCGCAAAATAGCGCGATTGAATGCATGCAAAAATGCAATGAGATGCGCAAAATAGCGCGATTGAATGCATGCAAAAATGCAATAAGATGCGCAAAATAGCGCGATCGAATGCATGCAAAATACAATGAAATGCGTAAAACAGCGCGATGCATTTAGACAACGCGAGTGCACAAGACAGTGCGATGCGCAAGATAATGCAATGGTATGCATGCAAAATGCAATAAGATGTGCAAAATAGCGCGATGCGTTAAACACCGCGAGTGCACAAGATAGTGCAATGCGCAAGATAGCGCGATGGAATGCATGCAGAATGCAATAAGATGCGTAAAACAGCGCGATGCGTTAGACAACGCGAGTGCACAAGACAGTGCAATTGATTTGAAATGCACAAGACAGTGTGATTGATTTGAAATGCATAAGACAGTGCGATTGATTTGAAATGCACATGGGGCAACTTTTGAGTTTTGTAAAAGCCAAAAGGATACGGAAAGGATACACCTTGCACGAATTCGAGTGCCAGGCACAGAAGACACGATCCGAGGTCAAAACGGAGGCCGGTTGAGCGTCAGAGATGCACGTTTCTTGCACCGTCTTGAGCAATGAAGGTCCTGAACCACACATATAACCCAAAAAAGGATGTAGGAGGCTCCAAAACCACTGTCAGAGACCACCGGATACCCACCGGCCATCAAAATGCATCACCGGCCGTCCATCGGCCATCACAAAATTCCATCGGCACAATATTTTGCCGACCGGCCAACAGTGTGGCCGACCAGCAAAATGTTCCTATATCGGGGCAGTTCAGTCATTTGGCCACAGGCCTTTTAAAATAGGGCTTCTAGCCCTATTTTCTTCACTTCCTCTTGCTCGAAATTTCTCCCCCTCTCTCTCTAGATCATTTTCCTCCTTTGATTTCCTCGTTTTCTTGCATTCTAGCCTCCATTTCGTTGTCCGATTCGCGAATACCTTCACGTTTCGAACGTTTTGAACCGAACGAAACTTCGTTTCGGTGTATCGTTTTTTATTTCCGCCACTCGAGGCTTGTTTCCCTCAAGTTTTTCTCGATATCTGTGCCTTTTCCGCACTTCGGCTTTTCCGGCCTTTTCCGGCCCTCTCGGGGTTGACTTTTTGTTGACTCTTCACATTCTCGTCCGGTTTTTCGTCTTCCGGCCATTTTCACATTCTCTTCGAGATGGCAGACGATTTTCCACAGGGCGGGACCCCTCCAGAGCATGAGATGGATCCCGAGGCTGAGCCCTTGCCATTTTACATCCGGCCGTTTGATCCGGAGACCTACTGGCCAGTGGTTCATGTGATGCTCCCCGATGGACTACGCTAGTTCAGGGGCTTTAAGAGGGGCGTGGCACCCGAGCTATTACTACGTGAGCCTACCTCTCATCTATCTTTCGGTGCTTTCGAGGTAACATTCTTTCCTCTGCTTTACTTTCCGCAATGTAGAATATAAAACTGTCGTAGCTGGTCATATTCTGTAACTGCTTAATTCTGATACACTGATGCACTGTACACTGTAGTTGATCGCAAACAAACTTACAACCGGTATCTGTTTGAAACTTACACGTGCACACACACTGCACTGACCCTGAATCACCCAAACGCACGGCGCACACTGTATTTCACTGCATACACACTGGTACCCAGTATTTGCTTGAATCTGAAAACATGCACACATGCTGTATATCTGTATGCTTCTAAAAACTGCATTTTGAATATTGCCTCGCAATTGTTGTTTTTGATTACAGGGGGATTCTCATACCATCCGCGGGTATAGGAATGTCATTGCTCGGGACTGGTACATAGAGTTGCCAGACGCGGTTCGCTATATCGTCGACGAGGCCGGTTTCGGCATCTTCTGCAGGGGGCTCTCCCGGCTTACGACCTGCAGGCCCTTGCTTGCTGCTTTAGTGGAGAGGTGGTGGGATACCACCAACTCCTTCCACTTTTCTGCTGCGGGGGACATGACGATGACTCCCTACAATTTCTCGATGCTCACTGGGATCGGGGTAGGGGTGATCCGATCCCCTTCGATACCGATATGGATGAGTAGGACGCCGCCCAGCTATACCTTCTCGACACTCAGCCACCCCTTGCCCGGGCAGGGTTTGTCAGGTACTCGTGGTTCGAGAGCCACTTCCGGATTCAGCCAGCCTTGGCGGAGGAGGCGCAGATGACCCCGGAGGAGGTCGATCAGTACGCACAGGGTTTCATCATGTTTCTACTCGAGATGACCCTTTTCGCCGACCAGGCGAACACCGTGCCTCTATGTCTGTTAAGCGCACTGGTGGATGTCAGGCGGATCCGCCGTTATGACTGGGGTGGCGCAGGCTTGGCCACATTGTATGGTTACATGAGCTCTTCTTCCTCCCTCAGCGGACAGCTTCTTGGCGGCTACTGGCGAGCTTGGGAGGTACATCTTCTTCCCCTTTTATATTTCTGCTTCACGTTTTCTGTATTCTGTGCACTGCACACACCACGGTCTGCCTCTCACTGACTATATACTACACACGCGGCACACATATACTCTACTTTACTTTGACTGTATACTGCACACACTGTATACTCTGTACAATACACTGCACAACACACGGCTCTGCCATTTCTGCTTTATTCTGTATTTTGCTTTATCTGATAGTCATACTCATATCTGTTCTGCAGTTGTGGGTGTATGCCTACTTTCCCAGGCTTGCCCCAGTACCTGATGTGGAGACCCCACTCGGCATCCCCTTTTCTCATCGCTTTGATGTGCGATGCGTGCGGAGACCACTGGAGTCTTTTATTTTCTTCCGCCACTACTTCGACACCATTACCGCCGCGGAGGTATGTTCAACTTTAGAATTTTCTTAGGCTTCACTTAGTACTGTATGCTTTCAATAACAGTAGATATCAAACTGCATTTCATTTTCAGATCACCTGGCGGCCTTGGGCTCCGTTGCCAGCCGTGACCCGGGATCGGTTTGCTGGGGCAGAGGAGACTGCACGCTTCCGGATCTTGCTGGAGGGACCGGTCTGTCGGGCTTGGTACCTGGGCGAGCGTTTCCTACGCCAGACCTTGGGGTTACCAGAGCAGATAGTCCTGGGTCCACCTCCTACCCATATGAGAGATACTGAGAGGTTCACCACCTAGGAGATGGCCGATTACACGATCGGCTGGGACGCGGAGGACTTCAGGGGCGAGGGCGACTTCAGAGAGTACGTCCAGATCCACATTATGCGGCCTCTGAGCGGTGGCCGCCGAACTGAGAGAGGGGGACCTGTGGCGCCAGTAGCTGGAGCAGGAGCTAGGGCAGGGACGTCGAGGACGGCTCGTGTCCATGGCAGGAGCGGAGCTTGGAGGGGTCGGGGGGTTAGCTAGCCAGCGCTACCCACGACGATGACATGCCGAGGGCAGGGTGGGGCGACGTACCAGATTCCCTTTGCTCCTCCTCCAACTGACCATGAGTTGGTCGGGTTCTATGACTTACCTCCGGTATGTACTACTTCATCTTGCATCTTGCATTGTCATTTTATTTCAGTTTATTTTGATATTCCGTAGAATACTAATGCCTTTGATACTTTTGCAGGCATCCTCCAAGTACACCCGGCAGTCCCTGGAGTTGAATGCCTCCATGATGGGGATGCTACAGCGGACCTTCGACCTCCTGGCCCTCTATAGTATTCTAGTATGTTCTTCTGATCACGGCCTCAAACCATACTCGTAAGCTGCTTCACATAATCTAGTGCACAACACAACACTTGATAAGCTGCTCACGTCATTCATACACTATACTCATATACTGCATTCTGCACTGATAAACTGCTCACGGCATTTGCACACTGTACTCATACATTGCACTCTGTACTGACAAACTGCTCACGACATTTGCGCACTGTACTCATACACTGCACTCTGTACTGACAAACTGCTGGCATTTGCACACTGTACTCATACACTGCATCCTGTACTGATAAACTGCTCACGGCATACTGATGCGTTTGCCTCTTATACTTTTCAGACTCTTTTCCAGATTCCCACTGTGGGAGGTGTTCCAGCTGGACCTTCTATTCCTACCGGAGGAGATGGCAGAGCATACCCCCGCACCAAGGCGGGGCGCGCTCACGTTGGGAGTAGCTCACGGGCACCCGTCCCTGATGATGATGATGAGGAGTCGGAGGCGGAGGCGGAGGCAGAGTCGTCGGAGGAGGAGACCGGAGACAGCTCGGACTCGGACTCAGATGACAGCGCTGATGATGTTCCTGGACCTTCGTCCAGGAAGAGGACGAGGACGGACCCCTAGACCCACGGCCTTTTGTCATTGATCCTGACTTTTGCTGGTTTTTCTTTTTTTCTTTTCCTTTTGTACTTTTTGCTGGCAGTTAGAGTACCTTGTACTGCCGCAGGCAGATTTTTATTTCCAAAACTATGTACTTGAAAAAGATGATGAAATGAAACAAACCTTTTGTCTAAAAAAAAGTGTTGTATTTGTACATTCCATATATTGTATCGCATTACATCATGTTGCACCTCAATGTAAATGAAATTGATCTGTTGTCTGAAAACTGAACACTTGCATTGTAATAATCAGATAACGAACTAGTCAATAGCAAAAACAAACCATACCAACCACTGCACATTCTGAACATTCGGCTGATACTCTACTGGGGATTAATCTGCATATAACCCATAACACAGCGCTTGGCTCATTTTGCACACAGCGGATCCTAAACAAACAGCCCAAATCTGACAAGACGGACCATGAAGGTCGAATCCACTGAAGTCGAAGCACACTCAGATGCGATCTGAAACCCAGAAGCTTCAAAGAGGCCCAGTGTTTTCCTGTTCACACTTATCGGGGGTGGACCCTGCAGTTGTATGAAAGAACCAAATCATGTTTTTGCACAAATGTGGAGAATGGCACAGCATTCTGAGCACAAAACGATTAATTTTTGAAATTAAAGAAGGGTTTTTAACCGGGTATTGAGCCTACAACTGAACACAGCATACTATGACTCAACAAAAGGTACACGGCCTAAACACATCGAGTAATACTCGGAAAAGACTCAAAACAAAGGTTGAGATAAATAAAACAAAAGACACGACATACAGACGCGTTAACGAAGACAGGGGACCTCAGATCACGAGGAGCTAGTTTCTCTGGGTATTGTTTCCCACCCTTTTCTCATTTGTGATTCTCACATCACTCTGGCACTCAAGCTCGGTTTTTCTCTCAAAACCCTTTGGCTCGCTTTTTCTCTCAACTTACACCTCTCTATTCTTTATTCTCTCATTTTTATCCCTCCCTGGGGTGTTTAATGGATGAATAGGAAGTTGTGGGTTCACGCCCGATACGGTTAGCTCGCAGCTATTTCTTCTGGTGGCATTTGGTCGATGCCCCAGACAAGGGAATGGAGTACCTTGGTCCGTTCTGATTCGTGCTTCGCACTTGGTTCGATACCTCGTTGCTCGGAGGTTGAGAGAGCTTTCAGCCCTTTAATGACAGCTTCAGTTGCGCCCTTTCTGGCGGGTAGAGTGCCCTTTCTGGCAAGTATGTTGACGACGGAGGAAAGACAGAACGCCTGACTCAACTGTGCCCCTAGTTCATCATTTTGACCATTTTTTTTGTTTTGGTTTTCTACTAAAACAATTTTGACCAAAATGAGAGTTAGATTAACACACTTGTTCGATTTTTGATCTGAAAACCATGCAGGTCAGGCTATGGGCACTGAAAATTTTCCTTTTTTGGGTCCCGGAAAATGGTCCAAGTTTTGAAAAATAAAACAATTTTCGAGAAAACTAGTCAACCTCAGTAAAAATTCTCAAAAACTATTTTTGCAAACGACCGGTGCTAAACAAGCGCGGAACTTACCCTCGAGATACGCAACCTCGGATCGGAGGCAATGGAAAATTGCCCCTGGCTTGGAAGTGGTGGATGGCAGCGGAAAGTTGCCCCTGGTTTGAACGGCGACATCATGGCAACGGAAAGTTGCCCCTTGTTTGGATGACGCCGTAGCATTTGGTAAACAGTCTTCATCAGTGATGATTGCAAACGAACTCTCAGATGCTGAGAAGATGGAGATGGTCAAAATCAATATATGGACACAGTCACTTTGAAAGTGCGTAGGACTGGACTTCAGGGCGAAGTTGCCTAGATACTCCAAACATGGGAATTAAGGATGATTAAAAACCATTACATGGACTTAGTCGCTATGAGAGCGTTGGGGGCTGGACTTCAGGACGAAGTTGCCTACGTATCCCAAACATGGAAATCAAGCCTTACGTAGTTCCGGTTAAGGTACACTCGGGTATTTTAACCTTCACTTTTTAGGCTCTAACTTTTGCCAAGGCGCCCGTTGCGGGTTTTCGACCTTGCGAGCTTTTTGTATATATATGTTTTTTTCTTTTTTTGTATTTTTCTTGTATATATATATTTTTTTTCTTTTTTTTTGTCTTTTTCTTTTTCTTCTTTTTTTTGTATTTTTCTCTTGCTCTAACTTTTGCTTGGGTCGCCCTTCCGGGTTTTCGACCCAGCGAGCCCCTCAAAAAGGGTAAAAGTGTAACAAGTCCATGCCAAATGGTTTTGAGATCCTGAAATCATCTGAATCCAGGAGAATAGCTGTTGCGTTGATTTGCAGAAGGATCCATCACAGTTGCTTCACACGCTTCTTCCGGTGAGATTTGATCTTCTTGATCTGATTTTGGTGCCTCTTGTTCGAGGGCTGCTTTTAATCTGGCCACACAGACCTTACATGGCGGTTGACCGTTGAACTTTTTGAACAGGTTCAAGGTTCGAAACGAACGGGTTGAATCTTGAGGCTGAGAGCGATCCTAGGCTGCACAATCTCAAGAGCGATTCCACACAGGTCTTCACAAGGCTGCGCAAAACATTTGTTTTTGAAAGTTTTTAAGAAAGCAACAAATCACTCGCGCCGAAGATAGTGTGGAACCAATCTGGATCAAGCCAGGGTCCTTCTCAGTACTCACGCTAACAAGCATGATTTCGATTCATTAAAGGCTTAGCATGTCTCTCTTTCTCTCAATTTGATCAAAGTTTACAAAACCCGAGGAATTCCTTCCTCTTTGTTTTCACCGCGGTGTTCAAAAAGTTTTGAAAAACTTAGGTCAATGCAATGATTTTCAGGGCACAAGAGAACAGGTGGAATGTACTGTTGTTCCATTCAAGTCCCCTGGCACAACTAATTTAGAATAGTAGTTAGCATGGAAACATGATAGCCGCAGCTGTTTCATTCAAATTCCCTAATTGTAACTGGCTCCACAACAGAGACAGACTCAAAACAAAAGGGTATTTACAAAACCAAAACGGTGTTCAAGGCAACAACCCTAGAATCACCTGACATCCTATACAACGGGACTGACTCGGTACCACAAGACAGACCCAAAAACAAAAAAGACTAACTCAAAGCAAAGAGGCAAACTCTAAAACAAAACAGAGAACTGACTCAAAACCCAAGCCAGAAGCTACAAAACTGCATTTACAAATGCTCAAAAAGTACGTGCCAGACTCCACATCTGAAATACACCGAGCGCCGCCCGCAGGTGGTCCAACCCCCGATCACATACTCACAGTATCCTCAAAGTCCAACAGCTCAGTGGTAACAGACTTCACAGAGGTAGGTGGAAGAATGACCTCATTATCGATCAGATCCTGCACTTCATGGCAAATGTGGAAACAGTTGTTGGTGGCGTGACCAGTCTGTTGGTGGTACGCGCAGTACAAAGCAACATCATGTATGAGAGGGAGATTCTTCGGGAGAGGCCGAGGTTCAAGGGGTTTGAGGTGCCCCCCTTCGGAAAGAATCTGAAGTGCCTTAGACAGAGGCATGTAGAGAGCATGAAAGATCCTGCGCCCTCGGGGCAAGTACTTTGAAGTCTAAGTATTCTTACTAGACGCACTAGCAAAAGGGTCGGCAGGCGCTGCCTTGGTTTTCTGATCTTTCCCAGGTGCAGGGTTGGGAATAGGAGGAACTGTTCTGGCATGATGAGGCCTATCCCGATTTTCTGACTGACTTGAACTACCCTCAGGTGGAGTGGGGAAAGCATCCTCCACAGTTTTTGCCACAACTACGGATATCTGTTGCTTGTTCATCCCCCCAGCTTTTAAAGCCTCGACTGCCCGCAACAGTTGTTCAGTGGGATCGGCATCTGCCTTCATTTTGTTCTTGCCTCTGGCCTCAGCCTGATCGGGGGTTTGGGTTACTACATCAGAGCGAAGCCCGGTTGTTGCTGACACGTCGTTGCTGTAGCTGGAGGCAACCTCTGGTTAGCTGAGCTCTATCACAATCCGCCCCAGTAGCGGGGGCTCCTGTGGTATGAAATTCCCGGCATACGGTGCCGTTGGCGGCGAAGTCGACATTTCATAGGCCAGATCGGCCACGGATCTCTAGAGGTCACCAATCATTCACATCAGCTCAAATGTAGTGGGCTTGCGAGCCTGATACAACTGGGGGGTCTAGATCGGGTGCGCGACAGGCGACCTAGGCAGATGCGATACATCAACATTGGTTTCATCCCGCAGGGTGATCCCTTGATCTAGCATAGCTGTCATAACCACAATCTCTTCTAAATTCCGCGTCATCATAAGTCCTGCCTCAGCAAGGGGGAACACTAGCTATTCTGTATCAATTCTCTGGACACTCTGAACTGAAAGGAAAAACAAACAGCATTTCAGCCCAAACAGATCAAACACAGGTGTAGCCGAACAACTGCATTCTACTACAGATCACTGTTCCCAAAACTGAACTTGATACCCGCAGATAACTGATTTCTCAACAACACTAATACTGGTGCCCTCGAGCCTGATACTCAAACTTGCAAACTGATATGTACGTTCCTATAGAGATACACTCTAAAGCACATAGCAGATAAGTGAGAGCCAAAACACCCCTATGTTGGGGTAGGGTTTCCCTGTCCTATTTTGTCAGGAGCTAGGGTTTCACTATGCACACAGCGGTTTCAAACAACCTATGATCGGGTAAGCAACCTACCCTAGCTTGGAATGGTCACTATGGATTTCGATATGCCCTAGGTCGAATGGTCAAAAAAGGTGCCCTGGTAAAACCAGGGTTTGTGTACCCATACTTTCAGAGCCCACAACCGGTCAGCCTTATGGTCATGTCTTGACAAGACAAGCCTCTGGTAAACCGTTCAGGAATGGCAGATGGCAAACACGGTGTCCTAGGCGCACCAATGCACATGCAATGCAAAGAAACACATAAATGAAATCAAAACAGGATATCACGAGTTCGAGTCAAGCTCTCTAAAATCCCCAGCAGAGTCGCCGGAAACTGTAGACGCGCCCACGTGAGGCCCTTGTGCTACAGTTCGGACTCGATTTGTGTCACGGTTCTTAATCTGAACCAAAGAGTCCAAATCTGGCAAATCATTTTGAGAAAACAGATTTTTGAAAGAAGTGCCAAACATGGACTGCTTTGCCAGATACAGAGTCGCCACCTAAATATTTTGTATGGGGGAATTTAGGAAACCCTAACTCGGTGCCAAAGGCCACGTGTCCGTCATCACCAAAGTTGCCTCGGCTCGGGAGCTTGGGTACGATTAGTGAAGGTCAGCTATGAGCACCCCCTCTCGCCCGATCCGAAGATCGGCCTCTACTAACCGTGATATCCGTTTTTGAAAACGTTATGTGTTCTTATTCCGGTTATTAGCCTAGAATTACTATGTCATGCGCACAGCAAACAAGTATAGACCAAATCGCCTAGGTTGGAACGAAACATTGCATATCCGTTTGTTCGGAAAACAGTTTGAAATTTGCTACTCGTAAGTAGGCTAAAAAACACGGATTTCAATGAGTTGTTCCAACTCAAACAATCCAACCTTCACCCACAGGCATTCAAGCAGTAATATCATGTAAACATATAGCCGCATGGCAAGCATACTGTCATGTTAACATTCACACTCATGCGAGATGCTAAAGCATAAATACTTACATCATACTCCGTGCCAAAACAAAGAACTTGTTAGCAATCAATGCATGATCCAAGTCCATGTTTAAAAGCCAAATGCAACACATACGGAATGTCACTAGAGCAAGCTCGGCTAGTCTATGAATGACATGTGAAAATGCACAGGTAGCATGTATTCAAGTTAGATTTGAAATACTAATGCTGTTAGCATGATGCGCCGAGCCCGGTGCATGTAATACTGATGAATGATGCACGCATGCATAGCATAAGGTATGCTAAATTAAACATGACCTATTACTAACCATCAAAGCAGGTAAGTAAAAGGGAGAAAGAAGTGGGGGTTGGAAGACATGCACACACTCACCCACACTTATTACAAATTCGCCCTCGCTCAGAGGGACCGAAAGAATAATACAAATTAACTAACTCGCAAGCTAATTAATTATTACAAATTACCTAATTAATTAACAAATTAACTAAGCTAAGAAAAGCAATAAAAAAGGGGCCTCGGGAAGTGGGTCCAATGCACGCATGCTCGGGTCTTCCTCGGAAGTCCAGTGCCATGCACAAGCCGCCTCTGTTTTACCTGCTCTACTTCTCTGAAGACTGCCAAAGTCTCAGGAGGTGCTCACTGGATGTTGGGGAATGCCACCGGCATGAGGGAATCATCATCGGCTGTGATTTGGTGTCGATCGGCCAAAAATGAATCCATCGGCCACAGATGGATTGCCGGTCGGCACTCTGTGCAGTCGATCGGCAAAAAGTTCCTGCAGAATCTGTTTGACAGCAGCAGAGGACAGAGCTTTGTATGGCAATGCAATTCAAGCAATGTATGCACCAACCATATCCCTTATCATGTTTATGACTCAAAGGGACATGGTCCTTGGTTCTCGGACCATCAATCGCGCATTTCAATGTGTGATGGCCCAAGAGACCAAGTTATGCATGTTGATTTCAAATGCAATGCAAACCAACAAACAAAGGCCCAACTCCCATCACTAAATCAAGGAACAAGGCATGCATGCTAGATGGAGTGCAACCTAGGCATGTGAACCAGCATGCAACATGGGCACACAATGCATTTATGCAAGTATGCAAGCAAACGTGCAAGGTAAGCATGCAAACAAGCAAAGGATGGACTTAAGCTCATTTGGGCAGCCCTTGAGGAAGCCCAAAACAGTGGCCATCAACCAAGGAAATGAGGCCAAATGCACATGCAAGCATACATGACAACATGGACCAACATTTAAGCACATAAAGGCAACTTTTAAGCGCACTTTAAAAGAGGCATAGCATGGACAATTAACATGCAAATGAAGCTCTGAAAATCATGCTATAGGAGGTGCCAAACCAACTAAACAAAGCAAGCAAAACATGCCATAATGGCCCAAGTGCTTAAGACAAGCCAAGGAGGCTTAAACCAAGGTCAAGTCCACCAAACCTCACAAGGCTAAGGGGACTTAAAACAAGTCAAATGCAGACTTAAACAAAGCCAAGGGTGCACTTAGATGGCATCTAAGTGGTCTAAAAGTGCAAGCATACTCCGAGGGCCAAACAAGGGGCATAAGGTAACAACCTTTAAACACATTGAAGGAGGATTAAATGCAAGCGTATAAGCATGTCATAAGGACTGAGATAACATGTTAAGTGGTTCCAAACCATTGAAATGATACAAACAAGGCATGCTACACACTTATATACTTAAGGCCAACAAGCTCAAAATGCAAAGGGGGCATGCAATGCAAGCTATGGTCGACCAAAACAGCCAAGGACAGACCTTAAACATGGCAAAATAAACACGAAAGCTTCACAAAGCTAGGCCTAAAGTATGCTTGAACAAGGGTTAAAACCTAGATGCATGTTAAGGCAACAAAATGGCATTACAAGGCATGTATGCTAAGCAAACATGGTGTACCAAAACCAACATACAACAATGCTATATTAGGACATAATAAGCATAAAAAACAGCCAAGGCATGGTCAACATGAGCCTAAGCTAGGTGCTCCCTCATGAGGCAAAAAGTGTCCTTTTTAAGGACAATAAGGAGAGGGGGTGGCCCTCTTCTTCTTAGGACCTCAAGGCACCATCCTCACCTCTGAAATCCCTCAAGATTTCAGTGGTGAGGAGGCCCAAACACTATGGTCCCGGAGCTCACACAAAATAGCACAAAACAAGGGCCAAACAAGGCTTAAGAGGGATCAAACAACCCCAAAGCTTAAAACATTCTTAACAAACTATTTAGAGCCCTTAAAAACAAAACGTTTACGTATTATATGAAAAGCCAAAAAATAGTTGCAAGATAGGTAAAAGTAGTGTGCAAAAATGGGGGGATAAAAGGAAAAGTGATTACCCTTGTAGACCTTCTTCAACAATGGAGCTCCAGCAGCTTCTTGAGGTTGAAATCAACTTCAAAACTCTAAAAACAACCCTCAAGGGCCTCAGCTCCAAGGAAAGGTGTGGTAGTGTGTGTTTGTGTACAAAACTAAGGCTTAAACACACACAATACAAGAGAAGGAGAGATATAGATATAGGATAGATATAAAACCCTAAACCTAGAACCAGAGCTCCTCTAACAATTTTTTCTAACCCTAATGCCAAGAGAGGAGACCTCTTCTTATAGGCAACTCCCTCTTGTAAGGCTTTCAAAACAAGCCATCCAAGAGGGAAATCCCTCCATACATGTGTATGGAGGGGAACAGAGTGGGTGCCAGCTATCACAGCCGGCACAAAATATCTACTAAAAGTAGATGAACAGTGATCAGCCATCCAAAATTGCCACTTTGACAAAATAAATGGCCGATCGGCAACAAAGAATGCCATTGCCGATGGCATAAAATCACTGGCCGGTGGCCTCGAGCCATGGCCGGTGATGTGTGGGGATGCCTCACAAGGCATTCCCTGCCCCTTCAAGGCAAAACACAAGTGTTTGGTGCAAAACCAGACACAAAACAGTCGAGTCGAGAGGTCCTGAGGCAAGGCGCGTAGCCGAGACCTCCGGGAACTCAAGACGAACACGAACATGGATGATCACCGAGTGTTCGAGCGGTGATGTCCAAGTCTTGAGGACGGTCAAAAATGCGGTGTCTACAATACAGTTATGCAATTCTCAATGTAAATGCAAATGCCAATGCTATACAATGCCCTTTTTAAAGAAAATTTCATTTCATGCTCTTCTCAAAGATTTCTATTTTTCAATAAAAGCTTGTAACCTCAAAACATTTCAAACTTCCAATTTTAATCAACAGGGGTGGTAAATACGACACTAATAATCCCTAGGCTGGTGTCTGCAAGTAGACTCTATAAGTACTGCCAAATTATCATTTTCACCAGTGCTAACCATAAGGCTCGACACCTATCCGCGCGGGTTTCTAGTCTTTCACCATGGACACACAGGCCAACTTATCAAGTCATCTACACCCCCTATCCGGACTTACTACCGTATTTACCCCATAAACACATTTCCATAGCTTTTATTTCGATAAATATGTTCTTTTCTTGAAGTAAATGTTTCCATTCAAATTTCACTATGCATAATAGTTAATTGAATGAGTATGCAAGGTAATGAATTTCCATGCTTCATGGCCTTTCTTCGTTTCCAAAAGACTTTACAACAATAACGAATAAATACATTTCTCATTTCCTCCCTTCAAAGTGATTTCGCAAAATAACCATGTGTCTTCAACACACAACAACAATTTCTCATCTATTCAATCTTTTCAAGGCCACATGTGATGTTTTTCAAGCATTAACCTCCAATATTCATATTTCTCACCATCCATAGTGCACAACAATTTTGCCATATTATAACCATTCATATTCACACACTTTGTAAAAATGCTAAGATGACATCTTGTTACTCATAGATCAAATGGGATGCAATTTTGCTAAACATTTGATAAAAATTATTCTTATTCATTCTCTTGATGCAAGAATAACAGAGGTTCATGTGTAATTTCATGTTTTCTCCAAAACCCCCCAAATTCTAGGGTTCTTCATCCAAGACAAAACTTTCTCCCATCTCCTTAATGAATCCTACCAAAATCATCCATCATGAGTTTTTATAGAAAAAACATCCTCATGGATAAAAAGAAAGTTGAGATTTAGACCCCTCTTTCAAAACTCCCTTTCTCTCTCTCTCTCTCTCTCTCTCTCTCTTCATTTAGTGCAAAATTAAATCAACACGACAACCTCTTGAAAGCTTTAAATCAACATTTATGAAGCAAAACATATATATATGACTCAAGAAATCCCTAACTCAAGCTTGATGAAGGAGATAATGAAACCCTAGCTTTAATGAAGGATCCTTCACTCTTCCAATACCCCAAGAAGAACTCTAGCTTAGATCTCCAAAGCTTTGAGAGGGATGATGATGAATTTGGACCCAATAGATTACAAGAATTAAAGAGTTTTAGGGTTTTGATAAGGGTTTCTAGAGAGAAGGAGGAGGAAAAATGGTCTTTAGAGTGAGAGTGTAAAGCCCTAGAATGAGATATAACTCGGCCAAAATGATAAAAAAAATACAAATTTTCAGACTGAGGCCAATTGCACGTGCAGCACCCATCCCCGCACGTGCGGAGCGTCCCTCCCGTACATACGGGGCTCCTCTCTCGCACCTCACTCCGCTCGTGCATATATAACAGTATGCAGGCCAAACAATCCCCTGAATTTCGCACATGCGGCCTCACCCTCCCGCACGTGCGGCCCTAGGCCCTCGCACGTGGGGCCTACCAACCAGTCCAGAAAATTTTCTAGTTTGACTCCAGGCCACTCCGGACCTGAGCCCACGCTCTCCGGAACTAGTGAAAATTGACACTAAACAAAACAAGAACAGGGACTCTATTTAGAGAACTATTTCCGGTCATTTCAATTCCAACGAAGATCAAAAGAGAAGAAAGCGAAAAACAAAGAAAGAAAAAGGGAAAAAGAACCCAATCATCACAGTCCTGTCTTTGAGGTCGGTATTTCTCCGCACTTTAGTATATTTTTAACTTGGTTATTTTTCCTTTTAAAGAAATCTTGACATTTGGAGATTTTTGGAACAAGTTAGGGTTTTAGTTTAAAATCAAAATAGAGGTTTTCAAAATGGGTTCTTGAATATGAATATGGATTTGTAAATGTGGTTGAGTTATGATAAAATGGTGGATTTTACCCTTGGAATTTATTTATAAAGAAAAAGGGATTTTGCGCTAATCGATTTTGTAAAGAGAAATGGAATTGATGTTGGTTTTATGAAATTGGAAAGATGGTGATGATGGTTGTAGAGTTGGATATGTTTTATCGCTTCCATCTTGAGATTTGGAAAGTATATCTTTATTCGAAACTATTTATTTGTTTAGAGATATTTGTTTTGGGCTATCGGTGGTCGATAACTATGATTGTTGTAGAAATTGCATAAGAGAAATAAACAAATTAAGAACGGATTAAATCGCTTGTAGCCCAATATGTTATGAAATGTATAGGGTCAAGCACAAGGGCAAATCCATCGGCAGAACACTGTGAGTAATATCTTAGTAAAGATATTTTCAAGTATGCTACTTTTCAAATGCTTAATTCTATATAAGTTTCATGGATTTGTTAATTTGAATTGTGAATGAGTATTCGTTATGCCAATGATTGAATAAGGTCGTCGGAATACGATTATGACTATAATCTCAAGTATGAAATGCGCATAAACATGAATGAATTGGGCGCGAGGCCGTCTGACATGAATGAATTGGGCGCGAGGCCCTTTGACATGAATGAATTGGGCTCGAGGCCGTCAGACATGAATGAATTGGGCTTGAGGCCATTTGATATGATAGGCCAGAGGTATTTTGATATGTTTGGGCCTAAGGCTATTTCATGTATTGGATAGAAATATAAATGGGCGTAAGGCCGCTTGATATATTTGTTAAGAATTTCATTCATGTAACTTCTTTACTTTGATATTATTCACTGGGCTTTCGCTCACTCTCATTTATATGTATGTAGGTGAGCAAAGAGATGTCCAAACCCAACCTCAGTGAACGGTGTGAGAGGAAGTTGAGTTTTATGGAGTCAGCCTGAACGTCTCACACATGAGACTTTGTTTCTTGTACTTGTCCTTCCGTTTTGCACCTTACTACCTTGGTGGTTCCATTGAATCACTTATGCATATAAACTTTTGGTTTGGCTAATTATAAGTTTGAATGATCCTGTATGTACAAGATTCTAAGTTTTTTTTTCAGTGTGAGTTATTAATGAATATATGTGAGATGTTTTGATATGACATGTCAACACAACTCTTTGGACAAAATTTCTAAGTCTGCTTCCTTTTTGGCCTCATTATTATTATAAAATATGTTTGATTTTGTTTGAAGTCGTAGGTAATCTCATATTTATTGGCCAGTTATGACCTTAACTTACAGGGGCGGGTTTGGGTCATGGCAGGACAAGTTCAGTTATGAAAGAATAATAATTTGATCAGTATTTATTCAATTTCAGTTGATATAATACTATTAGCAAATGTAATGCTAGAGTAAGTTCAAAGAATAAAGGGGGGTCAAGGCCAACAAAGACCGTAGAAAGCAAATAGAAACTGCAATGAAAGTTTACGCTAATCAAGTGACAAGAAAAACACCTACTTCATACATATTACATAGACAAGTGCAAAGAAATTTCATCACTTGACCAATAGATAAAGAAAGTGACAAAGATATTTGTGTTGTAAATGATATAATATTCCTCAAAAAGAAGAAAATAAAAATATAAAAAAAGAAAAGAAAAAGAAGAAGACTATTACATAGAAATATCTTTCTAGCCAAGTGAGACTAAGGCCTCGTTTGGGAATAGGCTAATTTAGCAACTTTTTGGCTATTTGGCTAAAATATGAGCTAAAAAAAACTTGTATGTTTGGGATGACTTTTTGACTTTTTACGAAAAGCTGTGCAAAAAGTAGAGAGAAAAGAGAATCTTTGACTTTTTGGTATGGGTTGTTGGCTTTTTGGCTAATTTAGTAACTTTTTGGCTTTTTGGCTAAAAATGAGCGTTCCCAAATGTAACGCCCTCAAAATAATACATAAAACCCATCACTTTAGACATGCATTGATATAAAAGAAACCAACCATTTCTATTCATCAGAGTAGTTCTTACAACAGTATTACATGTTAACAACAAAAGGAAATGCCCTATGGGCTTACAGCTTTCCAAGTCAACACCTAGTTACACAGAAGAAGAGTACTAACTCTATACAAAATAAGCCCTTGGCTTGATATACATGTAATATAAACAAAATAAACAAAAAGAGTCTTCAACTCTCATCATCATCCAAGCTATGTCCTTGGAGGTGGCATACTACCTGTACTTGAAAATAATGTCCCATATAGGGTGAGCCAACGCCCAGTAGAAATATGTTAAACACAGTATGAGCAATAACTAAGACATTACCAATTGATAAATGTTCAATTTTCATAAATCAATTCATAACCCATTTCCATTTCATGACCACTGTGTTCGTGTTTCATTTCATTTTCTATTTCTTATCAATTTCACAATTTGCATCAACGGTTCAGAACTTGGCCAACCACTTATATGAGACAGTGACTCATATTAAACATTTCCCATTTTACAATAGATAAACATACTAGTTGTATCAATATCTCAACAGATAAGCATACAAACTGTATCCACATTTCAACAGATATGCATATTAGCTATATCAACACTTCCAAAGATAAGCATATGAGCTGTATCAACACTTCCATAGATAAGCATATAAGCTATATCAACACGTTAACTGACAAGCATATGAGCTGTATCAGTGGAGTCCATTCCCTATCTCCTCCCAAACAACATCCGGTTTGGAGGTCTATCCCCTATCTTCCCCTAAACCGTGGAGTACATCCCCTATCTCCTCCCACACACACAATGTATATACACATTGGTCATATACACAATCAATCAATACATAACGTTAATGTATTCTATCAACCGTCATACTCTATGACATATCCAATTGATTAGTTTTAGTTTGCCTAATCATCATGCATTGTCTACAACAATCAAAACTACCCTTCACCAGTAGCCTAAGCAATTATTTCTAAACAGATAGTAAAAGCTCCAACAGATAAAATATCAATGTTTTCAAAAGTGAGCGATTATTAAATCCAACTCCACTATTCTACTATATAATGAACCAATTTCATTATTTCCAACTCAATTCCATATAGCCACAATTTTCCCAAACTAATTATACCAATTAATTTATACAACCAATTAGGGTTTTCTACCCCATTTCCCAATGTTGACCCAATGGTCTATATATCAACAAGTAACAACAATTTCGTTATTTTGAAACCCAAAATACACATTTTAGAATCAAAATAACAAAACCCCCTTTCAACATTTTCAAACCCTAACTTTCCAAAATCAACCATTTAACAAAATGCCCAAAAATCTAGGTTAAAACCCATAGTAGTGAGTAGGAATCCCTACCTCAAATTCGGAGCCCAAGAGAAGAGGATGAAGAAAACCAAAATGCTCCAAACTCCAAGATCCACGGATCAAAACGAAGCCCTCGACGATCAACACAACTTTTATAAAGGCCAAAGGGGAGGGAAACACTCTAACTAGATCAAACTCTAGAGAAAAGGGAGTTTCTAGAGAGAGAGGCTCCCAAAAACGTTTTAGGAAAAGTAAGAGAGAGAGAGAGAGAGAGTGTAGAAAATGAATAAAAAATGCCCAGCTGCCCTCTGTTATACGACATTCCCACTCGAGCGGAAAACACAACGCTCGAGCGTCAAGAACAAAAAACTAGGTCCGCTCGAGCGCCAAGACACAAGGATAAAGTACATCCGCTCGAGCACGAAAAGTAGTCTGCTCGAGCGTAGATTTCCCCCTCCCAGAACTTACACAAAAAATGTACTACCCGCTCGAGCTCTAGAGTACCCGCTCGAGCGCGATCGCTCAAGCGTAAAGAAACCCGCTCAAGCGTGAAAAACATGCTTGCAGAAGTTTTGCAGAGCACCAAAATACTGGGAGTGTGCAATCTCCGCTCGAGCGCAAGTAGACCCGCTCGAACGGACCTCCTAAAAACTGGGCAACGAGGATTTGAAACCAAAGCTTAACCAACCTGTAACAACTCTACCCAATACATCCTAAAACTCAATCAAGCGGAATTAAAGGATGACAACAAGGTATACAACCACCAACATCACGGAACCAAAGTCTGGAAAACAATAAATGCAGAAAGGTAAAATCGGAATCGCTATAACCTTTCCCCCTTAAAGAATTTCGTCCCCGAAATTAAATACAAGTTTTTCAAAAACAAGATTTTCTCAATTCCCAACAGTATTACAAGCAAAATTCAACAACTCGACCAATTACCGGTCATTTCATCTCTATTCAAGAGGCAATTCCCCACATATCTCAATACGTATTAACAACATGCTTTCCTCAAAATTCAACAATTTCTATATACATGTTTCACAATTCTATATCATATTTCACATTGATGATATATCTCAATTTCTACAATACATTCAACATATATAATGTTATAACAAACTTCCATTTCAAGGAAAGTTCTACAATACTTCCATAAACCAAAACATCCACAATGTTTTACAACTTAAGACATATATAATGCTCTTAAAGTTCAACGATATTACAAAATTACCAATGCATGGTTACACATCAACAAACAAGTTCGGATATTTCTCGCAGATTTCCAACTCACGTTCCCAAGTGGCTTCTTCCGCTCCATGATGTTTCCACAAAACCTTTACCAAAGGAATGGTCTTGCCACGCAGGACTTGATCCCGCCTATCCAAGACCCGAACCAGTCTCTCTTCATACGAGACATCCTCATCTACCTCTAAGTCGGTCCAATCTAACACATGGGACGGATCCGGCTCATACTTCCGAAGCATACTCACATGAAACACGTCATGCACTCCCGACAACTACGGTGGCAAAGCTAAACGATAAGCAACCTCCCCAATCCTCTCAAGGATCTCAAAGGGACCGATAAACCGAGGGGATAACTTCTCACTCTTCCCGAACCTCATCAAACCTCGCCTAGGTGATATTTTCAAGAAGACATGATCACCTACCTCAAACGCCAAAGGCCTCCTCCTACGGTCGGCATAACTCTTTTGGCGACTCTAGGCTGTAACAAGCCTTCTACGGATAAGCTCAACTTTCTCCGTCATCTCCCTAACCAACTCCAGACCCAACAAAGGTGCATCACCTACCTCGGCCCAACACACTGGAGACCTACACGGTCAGCCATACAAGGCCTCAAACGGTGCCATACCGATGCTAGACTGAAAACTGTTGTTATAGGCAAACTCCACCAAGGGCAAGTGCCTCTCCCACGTCCCACTAAAGTCAAGGACACAACCTCAAAGCATATCCTCAAGGATTTGAATAGTATGCTCGGACTGCCCGTCAGTCTGAGGATGATAAGCCGTACTAAAGGTCAACTTAGTGCCCAAGGCACTCTGCAAACTCTGCCACAACCTAGCAGTAAAACGAGGATCTCTATCTGAGACGATCGTCACTGGGACCCCATGCAACCTCACTATGTCCCGAATATATAAGTCGGCAAGATGATCTACCGAATCTCTCACGCGCATAGGGATAAAGTGCACCGACTTAGTCAACCGGTCTACAACCACCCAAATGGCATCACTACCCCGTTGAGTCCTCGGAAGACCTACAACGAAGTCCATAGTGATATGATCCCACTTTCACTCGGCAATAGGCAAGGGTTGCAACAAACTCGTTGGCCTCTGATGCTCGGCCTTCACTTACTGACAAGTAAGGCACTTTGATACGAAAACAGCCACATCTCTCTTCATACCCCACCACCAAAATTGGCGACCCAAATCCCGATACATCTTACTACCTCCCGGATGCACCGCAAGGCGTGAATGATAGAACTCTCGGAGTACTTCCTCTCGACAAGACTCCGGCACAAACAAACGGTCTCGGTATCTCACACTCTAGTCGGGATACACCGTCAAACCCTTCTCAACCTTTCCACTGGAGATCTTCTCTCAGAGGGATTCTACCTCAAGGTCACCTCTCTGTGCCTCTAACACTCGAGTCACAAGTGTAGGCTGCGCAACAACAGAAGACAAGGCCGCAGCCTCAACAGATTCGCCTAGAAGCAAATCAAACTCGCCAAGTGCACCCAACATCTCCCATTCCCGGATGCCTATACAAACTACATCACTAATGGATTTCCTACTAAGGGCATCGGCCATAACATTGGCCTTTCCCGGGTGATAGTATAACTCAAAATCATAGTCCTCAATGAACTCCATCCACCTTCTCTGCCTCAAATTCAAGTCTCTCTGTGTAAACAGATACTTAAAACTCTTATGGTCCGAGAACACCTCGAACCTCTCACCATAAAGGTAGTGCCTCCAAATCTTCAAGGCGAAGATCACTACTGCTAACTCTCGGTCGTGTCTAGGGTAATTCTTCTCATGTATTTTCAATTGACGTGAGCCATAAGCTACCACTTTCCCCTCTTGCATCAACACACAACCCAAACCCTCTCGTGAGGCATCACAATAAACCGCATAACCCAACCCTCTCTCCGGAATAATCAAAACCGGAGCGGTGGTCAATCTAACCTTCAACTCTTGGAATGATTTTTCACAAGTCTCACTCCACACAAACTTGACCCCTTTCCGCGTCAACCTAGTCAACGGCGAAGCTAGTCTGGAGAAATCTTTCACAAACCGATGGTAATACCCAGCTAATCCCAAAAAACTGCGGATCTCAAACACACTCTTAGGCTGTGCTCAATCTTGCACTGCCTCGACCTTGGATGTATCAACAGACACCCCTTCCCCGGATGCCATATGGCCTAAGAATTTGACCCGGACGGGTAAGGGCAATAATCTCCCTCACCTCCCAAGAAGAAGCATTAGGCCAATTCCAACAGCTAGCCCCCACAACAGAGGCCACCTTAGCCTTAGCATTTAATGTAGTGTCATACATCAAACTATTGCCATACTTAGACCAGAGGGATCCAAGAGGGTGCCAATTATCATACCATAAGGAAATGCCTTTCCCATTACCAATCTTATACTTAATCAAGGGGAACATATCCTCACTCAAAGATAAGATTTTCCTCTACACCCAAGAGGGGTTACTAGGGACAGCAACAGCCCAGAAACTATGGCCTTTCAACAAGTAAGAGTTCACCCATTGACACCACATAGATTGCTCCCCACTTGCCACTATAAACCAAATATGCTTGGATATAGCAGCTCTATTCCAAATATCTAAGGACTTAAAACCTAACCCCCCTTCATTTTTTGGGGCACAGATTCTATCCCAAGGAACCTTACCAGCAGATTTTTTAAGCTCAAGGCCAGGCCAAAGAAAAGACCTACACAAGGCTTCAATCTTCTTAATGACTTTTTTAGGAAGGATAAAAAGGGAAGCCCAGTAGACTTGCATAGAGAACAGGATAGTACTAATCAGTTGGGCCCTCCCAGCATAGGACAGAGTTTTGTTAGTCCAAGATTTAATCCTATTAGTAATCCTATCAACAAGACTTTTACAATCACTAGCTTTAAGTCTAGTAGTAATGAGAGGAACACCAAGATACCTCACAGGTAAACTACCTTCCTGAAATTGAGTGATCCTCAAGATGTCAACTTTAAGAGAGGAGGTACAACCAGAGAAGAAAACATTACTCTTATTTGGGTTCGAAGATAACCCAGAGAGGGATTGGAATTCCATAAGGCCATTTTTAATAAGTTGGACTGAAGGGACATGCCCTTTACAAAAGACCATAAGGTCATCAATAAAACAAAGGTTCACAATTTTGTTCCTCCCACATCTCCAGTGGAATTTGAAATGGGGGTTTTTGGATTACTCATTAAGGATCCTAGCAAGAATCTCCATAATAATGACAACAGGTAAGGAGACATGGGGTCTCCCTATCTAAGCCCCCGAGCCCCCTGAAAGTACCCATGGCTACTCCCGTTAATGCAGACAGAGAAACTAGCAAATGTAACACAAGCTTTGATCCAATGAATCAACCTAATAGGAAAGGACATAGCCTTAAGCACATCAAAGAGAAAATCCCACCGAACATTATCATAAGCCTTAATTAAATCCACTTTCATGGCACATTTAGGAGAGGGGGAGAGCTTATGGTACCCCATCATAAGCTCCTGGGAAAGCAAAATATTGTTAGCAATTCTCCTCCCATGGACAAACGCAGACTGAACCGGATCAATGACATTCGACAACACACCCTTAATCCTATTAGCAATCATTTTCGCAATGCACTTATAGATGGTATTACAATAGGATATGGGTCTATAGTCCCCAACCTTAGAGGGGTTGGGAACTTTAGGAACCAAAGCTATAGTAGTACTGCTAATCTCCTTAAGCATTTCACCAGAATCAAAAAAGGACTTGATAGCCGTAGTAACCTCAGGACTGACAACCTCCCATAGCCTTAAGCACATCATATTGGTCTTTGATATTTCAATTATGATATATTTGACTTTAAATTTTGAATCTAGTTTTAAATAAGGACAATTGAAGATGTTGTTTCCTTTGCAATTGGAAAATGCTCCATTTCAAGGGCAACGTTGTTAGTTTAATAAAATATAAACTAATTTGATAAAAATAAATATCAAAAAGATATTTTTGAATTTTTAAAAATTATTAATACCCACCAAAAATAAAAATTACGAAAAAATGATAAATCTTGTACATTTTTTTTAAAAATACTTTTGCCTAAGTAATTTTTAGTATGTGTTTGGATGGTGATCATGTAATGCGTTATTGTTTTCGTTGATGTTTTTAGATGGTTATCATGTAATGAATGATTGTTTTCGTTGTTAACAAATTTTTTTAGATGGTTATCATGTAATGAATGGTTATTAGACTTTTAATGTGTAATCGATATGTTTAATATATGAAATCTTTTAGTTTTGATTTTTTTGATTTAATGGATTGGCTTAAAAATAACATCAAAATTGTCGCCATATTTGACTTGAGTTTTTGAGACTATTTTTATTTGTATTTTTTTGAAAAAATAGAACTAATTTAATGAAAATAAATATAAAAAATTAAATTAAAAAAATTATTTCTACCCTCCCAAAAGATAAAATTATGTAAAAATAATAAGTGTTCTTATTTTTTTCACCAATTTAATTTTTAATTTTTTAAAAAATAAAAATTTGAAAATAGATTTTGAAAATCAAACCAAACAAAACTTTATAACCAACGAAATGCCAACACTATTCATTAAAAAAATGCCATTACATTTCAAACAATATACAAATTAACCAACACAAAATAAGTTGCATAATGACTTTTCCCTTAAAATAGACCATTTTCTCGTTGCAAAGGAAATGACGTCTTCAATTGTCTTTATTTATTCAAAATTCAGGATTAAATATATCACAATTGAAAGGTCAGAAACTAAAGTGATACAAGACCCAAACTATATGGATTGTTAGTGTAATTAGCCCTAATATATATATATATATATATATCATTTTGAGTTTTTTGTTTTTTGTTTTATGTTTTTTATTTTTGCATTTTATTATTTTTACTGAATTTTTTAAATATTCTTTAAAGGTATTTAAAAATAAAGTATTTGTGAATTTTTTAAAAAAAATTAAATAAATACAACCAAATATAAAAATGTATTAAATTTTTATATCTTTTTACATTTAAAAAAAATTCACAAATCTTTTAATTTTTAGATACATATAAAAATTATTATAAATATTTTAGGGTTAATTACTTCAATTTTCGATCTCTCCATGGCGATGCAGAAGCTTAGGGATTTGAGTTAGTTGATTGGCATTGCCTTACTCAATGTTGTCGTTGCTGCATTCTATGGCACGCGCACACGTCTTTAACGAGGTCATCATCATGCATCAAACCCCAAATTTCTTTGCCACTGAGCACACACTACAAGAATTTACACATTTGGCGACTACTTTTGCCGACCAAAAAATTTTTGGTCGCAAAAAAATGACATTTGCCGACTAAAATATAAATTAGTCGCGAATGATCAATATTTTTGGCGACCAAAATGAGTTAGTCGCAGAAGGTCACATTTTGGCGACCAAAAATGAGTTAGTCGCAGAAATTGGTATGCTTTTGGCGACCAACTTCAAATTTGGTTGCGGAAGGTTACGTTTTGGCGACCAAAAAAATTTAGTCGCCAAATTTGTACTTTTAGCGACCAATATTTTAGTTGCCATTGATTGAGATTTAGCGACTAAAAAAATTTGTTGCTGAAGGTAGCTTTTTTGCGACTAATATGGTGTTTTGGTCGCCAAAAGTGTTTGGGGGGGAAATTTCAAACAGGGAGGGGGGAAATGAAATTTTTTGGCGACAAAAAAAATTTGGTCGCCAAAGTAAAAACGACGTCGTTTTGTACCTGGAAAAAAAAATTAAAAGAAGGCCCTGATCTCCTCTGTCTCCTACTCTCCCTCTCTCTGTGTTCTCTCTCTCAATCGGCTTGCAACTGCTCAAGAATTGCAGCCAATTCCAGTCCAGATTCCAACATTTCTTCCTCAATCTTCTCTCTCGTCTACTGATCCTTGGCCCTGGCTAGACGAGTACACCACACAATCTTCAATCGGTTCTGCAACAAACACTTAACAAGGCTGAAATTATCGAATTGGAGATGACCCAAAATCTTGGTCTCAACTTTAAGATCATCATCATCAAAACCATTCTGTTCTTCTTCCTCGTCAAACACAACAGTAAAACCCATTCTCTTCCTCCTATTCTTCTTCCTCGTCAAACACAACAGTAAAACCTACATTATCATCAATCATAACATTGTCTTCTTCTTCTTGGAAATCAGTGATTAGGTTCCCAAAGGAAACCATCTGATCGAAATCATGATTCGACATAGGGTTCAACAATTGCTCAATCTCCTCCCTCTTGTTGGGGTTATTGTTCTTCAAAACACCCAAAACCTCATCAGCGGCGGCGGCGACTGTTCCGGGAGGCTGACCACCGCCCAATTGCTGCTGTACGAGGCTAAGCATGGCCTCATAGGGAACCCTAGTTTTCTTCGTCTTGGGCTCGTAAAAAAAGGCCCAAATTTGATTCTACATAGCATAATCTGAAGGTGTTTTTTTGGTGGTGTTGTCTACATAGCATAACTTGGTGGCAAAGTAGTTGATCATTACGATGCCTTGGCCACCACTTTTGTTAAAGGTTACGACATGACTTATTTTCATTTTGTTTTGTTTTTCCTCAAATTTTCATTTTGTTTTTTTGTTTTCCCTCAGCAATCAAACAGAGGGTTATATTGTCTTAAGGTTCTTGGGAAATTCTTGATTTATCAATTGTTTATGTTGTTTTATTTTATTATTGTTGCTGGTGAACAACTTATTTCACTTGGTAAATTGTTTAGAAACAGCAGGTAGACTGTTGTTTTTGTATTTAATGGACAAATTCATGATAGAGCCTAGCCTTGGCAGATTATACATCTAGAAAGTAGAATTAGTGGGAAGGTGCTTAGTGCTCACAATTCGGTCATTAGCCAACTGCGATTTCTTTTTATATGTTGTGTGGGTGCATAGAGATGAATTTTTTTACCTTGTTCTTTAGTGTAGTTAACAGTGTTGTTGGCTCCTCATATTGATGCACTTTATGGATGATTCATTAATTAAACAGGCTTATATAACAATCTTAACTCATGACATCACGAGCTTTGAGGAGAAGACTCCACCATGGGGATGTCGATGGGAAAAGGCATGAACATTTGGAGACATCGGGGCTAGATGGCTTAAGGTGAGTTTTTTGGGAACCTTTACTTGGGAATCATGATTATGATGAGACATGCTCAGAGGTGAGTTTTTTGTTTCTGTCTTCCTTCTTTAGTCTTTTAATCCTTTTATCCCTCTGTATTTTCTACCTGGTTTTTGGTTAACTAGGATGGAAGTATTGTGAATAAAAATGTTGTTTTATATGATTGATAGCTATCTATATTATAGGGATCCACACTTGCAGATATTTCGGACGATGAACGAAAGAGGGAACACCACCATTGGACACTTATTGTTTTCCCAGTTAATTGCACAGTGGGCACAATGGTTAGGTATGTGATTGTTTTATAGTTTCTCAGCTAACACATTAATGTTTTTTTACCCTATCCATTGAAAAGGAGGCTAGATCAATTAGTTGAACTCTCCTGGAATTACACAATAGCATATAAATAGATCATAAATTTTATCAGCTAATCAGCTTCCCTTTTATTTTATATTATCTGGTTCGAGGATCATTACCATGCAACTCTGTTGCTAAACTATATTTTTATATGACATGCAAAGACATTGAATTGAAGGGGGATTAATAATTGTCTTTAGTGTGGAGTGATATTTATAGTGCCATTAAATGAAATGAAAAAAAAAATATATATATATATATATATATATTTATAGTGTGCTATTCATTTTTCAAGTAGTTTGGGTATGGTTGCATCCTCAACAATTAAGGCGTAGAATTAAGTCTTTCGTCATTTTTTTCATATATATATATATATATATATATTTATATAATTTTTTTTTTTAAACTCTTGTTCATATAGATGTGTATGTATTTATTGGAAGAATCTTTATATAGGACATGTCATATGTAGTTATATATGACAAATTCTATTCTGTTAGATAACTACATGTTTCATATCCTTTTCTGTTAGATAACTACATTGGAAGAATCTTCATATATGACATGAGTTGATTGACAAATTCTTATAGGTCTCAGATAACCTTTAGGTGGTGTGGGGTGTTTGAAGACCTGCAAATGTGTTGATTGACAATTTCATTTGATTTTAATAGCAAATCTTGTAGTTGGATCTGGAACGCTTATTGGACGACTTTTGTCATTTCCTTCTGCCACTCAAAATGGACAAACCAAGAAGCTTCTTGTACCATCACTTAGTCCTTTACAGGTAAAACATAAAGACTACCACTATTTCAGTTGACTGTAAATTTTTGTTTCATTGTGATTTCAAGTTATTGGAAATGAAATGAATGCTTAATACCATATATGTTTGTAATAATGCAACACCAGGTTTTGGTGAAGCTCCTTATTTTAAACTGTCACATTTTTTATACGTCAAAAATACTCCCTGAAAAAAAAATATGCAGCAACTAGACATCACTATACTATAGTTTCAGGCAATCAAGGTCATGTCAATCCAAAGTGCATGAATCACAACTGATAAGAATCCCTACATCTAGGATGTCACTTTGCTTTCCTTTCCTCATGACTATGGATTTCAAAATGTTCTATACAGTTAGACTTAGTGGTGATGCCCTATACCAATAAAAGACTTCCTACTTTCTTTTTATATTATTCCCCTCCACTTCCCTCCCTTTTCTCATACATCCTTCTGTTTATGCACTACCTTATAGCTGTAAAATGCCTCTTCCCACAAAGATTTGAAAATGGTTGAACATGCTTTTTGTTATTCTTGCTCCTTTTAAACTAAAGTTGCTAGCAATACAATAATGAGATATTTAATATATATATTTTTTCTGCGTTTATTTTCTTATGCTGTTAGAATTGCATTCAAATTGCTAATGCTTCAGTCCCATACAAAAATAGGGGTGGTTTTACATGAACCAAGAAGACAAGAACTTTGGTTAGAAAATGGAGCCATAAGAAAGTAAAAATTGTTCACCAGCAATACAGAAACATAAATTGACTAGTAAAAATTGCAAGTGCACACATCTAGAAAGTAAAAATTGGCAGATTATACCTTTCGAAGAAAAATAACAGGAGCAATGAGGGAGCTGACTATTTGTTATGCGTTTTCTATGCATTAGTGGTCACATATCCAGATTATATCCATTAATGGTCACATATCCATATCCATACAGTTGTTATCTATGCATTTCTAGTTTTGAGAGCTGAATCTTGGCTAATTGATGTCCGGGGAAAAGTATGATTTGATAATTTTTATTGTGGTGTTTTGGGTCCATGAAGTTTGTTAATTCAAATAGTGGCTTCATGATACCTTTTGAACAAAGTTTATATGCAGTCCCTTCGTCTTCAATCCATCAGGAAGCATGCAGCATAGTTGATGTGGACTAGGACTTGGAAAAAGACAACGTGCATATTGTTCTTGTTGGACTCCTACTGATTTGATACTTGAGTCCTATTAAGTTACGATATTGGGCAGGAGTGAGTGGTTTAGAAGGTTTTCATATGGTGATTAGATTTGATGAAGCCTATAAATTGGCTCTATCTCTGCAAAACAAGATTAGGCTCTCAAATATGAATAAAATGCAGATCTAATGTATATTACATGTACTAGGATACGAGTATTGGGTATGAATGTTTGTCAAATCTTCCTAAATCTAAATATTTGGTTATTGAGATATGTATCCAAAAGTTGATTATGGGTATGTAGATGCATCTAAATATTATACAGGTTTTGGAAACATATCTCATACTCTTATTCTTGTCATATTCAATGAACATGGGTACATTGGGAGGAACAATGTATTATACAGTTGAGTAACAATTGCTGTAAGTTTTTCCATAACAAACTTCAAATAGTTTAGATTTAATGCTTTATTGAGCCTAAAAACCCATTTGTAGCCAATAGCTTGTTTATCAGGAGGAAGTGAGACTAAAGACCAAGTACCCTATCTCTGAAGGGCTTGATATTCATCTAACACAGCAGTTTGCCAAGCTGGAGACTAAGCAGCTGTTTGATAAGTTTGTGGCTCACTGGAATCTGAAGAAGCTGCAGAAGCAAGAAGACAAAGAGAAGAAGAAGAAGTAGCAAGACACTTACTCTTAGACCTAGTGATCATAGAATGAGTATGATAAGAAGGTACTTGAGGAAGATCAATATAGATAGAAGAAATAGGCACCTGAGAAGAAGCACGAGTAAACAGGAGAGATGGAGTTGTTATAGATGTAGGAGGAGTTGCTATAGATGTAGAAGGAGCTACTATAGAGAGATGAGGAGAAAGAACAATGGGAAAAGTTGTTAGAAAGGAAATATGTGATGGAGAAGAAGCAGGAATAGAAACAGGAGAAGCAGGTGTAGTAAAAGCAGGCTGAGAAGAAGAAGAAAAGGAAGTAGACTGAGGAGAAGAAGACTAGAAAAAATGAACTAAAGTAGGAAGATCAGGTAAAGAATAAGAGCTAGATGAAGCCTTTTGAAAAGGAAAAAAAGATTCATCAAACACACACATGTCTACACACATAGATTTTTTGAGTAAGAGGGTCAAGACACCTATAGCCCTTAGTAGATGGTTGATAGCCTAGAAATACACAAGGAATAGATCTAGGTTGGAGCTTATAAGAAGAATAAGGCCTAAGCCAAGGAAAACACCTGTAACCAAAAACTCTTAAGAACTGATAATCTGGTTTGTGATGAAAGAGGACTTCAAATGGAGTATGATTGTTCAGTTTAAGAGTAGGTAATCTATTGATGAAGAAGACTGTAGTAGCAAGAATATCAAACCAGTAAATCAATGGCAGTTAAGAATGATACATGAGAGCGATAGTGGTTTCAATTAAATGTCTGTGTTTTCTTTCTGCTACACCATTTTGAGCAAGTGTGTGAGGACATGTTAACTGATGAGTAATGCCTTTTTGTTTAAGGAAATTTTGAAAATGAAGATTGAGATATTCACCCCCATTATGACTTCTCAAAACCTGAAGATGATTAGTAAATTGTGTTTTAATAAATGCCTTAAATTCCAGAAATTTGGAAAAAAAACCTCACTTTTATAATGAAGACGAAAAATCCAAGTGAACTTGCTAAAATCATCAATGAATAGAACATAGTGTTTATAACCAGAACAAGAGGCAGAAAAGGGACCCTAAACATCAGTGTGAATAACGGCTAAAGGCTTGTTAACGGTAGAATTAGACAAGCAAAAAGGTGGCTTGTGACTCTTCGCTACACAGCAGTGTTCACACAAAGCAGAGTTATTATGACTATGTACAGAAGATAAATTCATGAATTTATTATGAGCCATGACGTGCTGAAATTCCTGAGAAGAATGATGTCCTGATCGAAAATGCCAGTTAAGAGCAGCAGGCTACCTGGGACAGGAGAGGCAAGCTGGTGAAGAAGAAGATGCAAAAGATGAGGAAGAAAGAGGATAGAGGCCATGAGCATAAGGACCTCTATGCAGCACTCTCTGAGTAGCTTTGTCTTGGATCAGAAAAGAATGGGCATCAAAAGTAACAGAACAGTTGTTGTCTTTAGCTAATTGATGGACTGAAACTAAATTTGAAGAGATAGAAGAAACATGAAGAATGTTGTGAAGTTGAAAAGGAAATGTAGGTGTGAGAAGGAGACCATTACCAGTGTGAGTGATAGGTAAAATGGTGCCATCACCAATAGCAACTTGATCTTGACCAGAATAGGGTTGATAATAGGAGAAATTAGTGAGATCATTAGTCATATGACTAGTTGCAGCAGAGTCAAGAAACTAGTTGGAAGAGGATGAAGGTGCTGAGGCTACATATAAAGATGAGGTAGAAGCAACATAGGCTGTAGGATTGCTTTGAGTTGTAGTAGGAGATAGATAGGTAGAAGAGGATTGATGTGGACTATTCTGAAATGAGGAGTCCATTCTGTACCAGCAGTCTAGGGCAGTGTGGTTCAACTTTCCACAGATCTGACAAACCATGGCATTAGGATTAGAATTGGACCTACAGATGTGTAGATAGATGAAGACAATGTAGCAGTGATGCAACTCAACAGATGTGAATCAATGGTGATCCACTATGTGTAATCTGGATTCAAAACTTCTTGATTATTAGAATCAAGCATAATAGATGATGGACATACTGTGGTACCATCAACAAATCCAAGAAGCTTCGTAACTTTCAAGATGTTATGTAGCTGGCTCTTCCAGACAATGTAATTAGTTGAGTCAAGCTTTGTAGGCACAAAAGCATTCAAATTTGAAATCGATAGTGTAAGATTTGCAGGTAAAGAATAACTTGAAGGTATAACCATGAAGGTTAATGGAAATATAGGATTTGGAGTAGCCATAGAAGTATCTCCAAGGATCTCTGCTTGCAAAAGCTCAGAGCTCTGATACCATAAAGAGAATTTGATCTTGATATTCAATAATACTACAGATAGATTTATAATGACTATTTATAGAGATAAGACTATCTCTTAACTATAACTCCTAACTACTTAACCTAACCAAAATTACTATCTAACTCTAGTTCTAACAAACTAACAACCAAACTAAAAACCTCCAAGCTTTAGCTGAGCTGCGGGAAACTACAACTGAAGCTGTAGCTCATACGGCTGCTGTTTGTCCTGTATCTGGCTTAGGCTGCAACTGTGGTATGTGAGACTTGAGCTGCAACTGAGGAGATGACTAACCATCTTGACCATGATCAGTATGAGGCTTGGATGGATGAGATAGCTTATCATAAAATACATATTTTTATACTCATTGCAAATAAACGGTAAAAGAGAAAATTATTTATCTTAGTAATTCAGTTGAATAATGAAATTTACATTAATTTCATAAATTATTAATCCTGATCCGTAAGCCATATTTGGCGTGGTGGATCACAATCTCTCAAAGCATGTAGGGTAGTGAAGCAGACGGGCTCAGACTACGACGCATTTTCATGGCACGGCATGGGTTACAAGTCTATCACGACCGACCGCCAACCAAGTAAAGTGCTTCCATTGATTGGGGCTGGGGCATTTTCATATGAAAATTGACATATAAATCTATTTTTTTTAGATGTAGTAAAAAAATGATTGGATAATAATTAAAAAATATTTATTTATTGATTAATTATTTTTTCTGACACATTACTAAATTTAATTTTTTAATTTAAATAATTAGTGTATTTGGTTTCAGTTTTTTAAAATTAGTGTATAAATGATTATCAATGATTCTTTTGGAAACTATTTAGTGTATAAATCTATACTGATTCTTTTGGAAACTATTTCATTAGCATGTCCGTATGGTGTCATATCAATGATTCTTAGTTGATTATAAAGTACTTGTGTGATATGAATTGATATATATATTGGATTTGTTAATTAGTCTCAATGATCTATGCAGCTTTTCTTGGGCACAACGGCGTCAGGTTGCTGCCTTCCTTCCAGGTAACAACTCTCCACTAAGTCCATTTATTGAATTTCGGTTGGCTACACTGCGTCGGACATTCTTTATCTGAGATCACACACATTCCTATAGTTGCCTATTTTGACTTTATTGGTTTAAGAAACATAATGAATATATTAAGTTGTTTCTTAACATTCATTCCCATATGAGGTTGCTTTTGATCATCATGGCCAATTGTTCTTTTGATTTCTGTGTCTTTTGTCCAAAGAATTATGTTTTGATGGTTGGTTCCTTTAGAGTGGTTCCATCATCGTTGGAATTGTGATTCTATCTTGACAAGAAATGTGATAATGATTCGGTTTTTTCTCTTGACCACGAAATCACGGTTTTGGAACAGGAAAGTCACCCCCAGTAGGTGATTCCACAAACTAGGTTGACTCATTGAATTGTGGCTTAATTTTGAGAATACTTTCGTTTTGAACCCATCAACAACAATTGGTAGTCTGGTGTCCCGGCAGGTGACAGCACAAGAAGCAATAAAATGGTGATGATGACATAATGAATGAACTATGTGGCAGTATTGTAGTGTTATGGTGGAAACAGTTATGCTTAATTGTGGCTTAATTGTGTGGCTTAATTGTGGCTTACATCTTATGCTTCCCAGACCCTGCTTTAGTGGAAACTTCGTGCATTGGGTCGTCCTCCTTTAAGATTAGTTGAATTGAGTTACAGATCATGACATGGGTATGATTTCGGATGCACAAAATGGTGTCAGGCTCTCAAGTCTCTACAAACACTGGTTTCTAATTTCACAAGTACTGCCATATCAATGTGGTTTTGGTTATCTACTTCCTGAAGATATTGTTTTGAAGTGTTCCCTCATAATTTGGAAAATTTTCTTTTGATTCTTTTATTGGCTTGAAGTAATTCTTTGATTCTTTAGTTTCAATAAATCTATCCTACTTCATTTGATCACTCAACCATGCCATGTCTCTTTTTATCCTTATTTTGCAAAACAAAGTATGGAGTTAGCTATTGATTTTGCCAAAATTGTTAATAATGCAATTTGAAAGCAGCCCGGTTCATAAACACAACACAGTAACTCCGTAACCAGCGTTTACATCTGCCAAAAATCTATATTTTGTGTATCTGGGACAACATCTTTTTTTTGGGTAGGCACGGGACAGCATCTTAAGCTTGCTTTCATTGCAGGTACCTGGATCATAATCAATTTACTGGGAGAATCCCGGATGCATTCTATAAGCACACTTTCTTGAAAGAAATGTGAGTTTCTGTCTTCAATCAGTACAAGCAAATTGCAATTACCCAACACTAGGTGAAATGCTAATTGATTAAATGTTGTCACAGGTATATTGAAGGAAATGCTTTCCGGCCAGGTGTGAACCCTATTGGCGTCCACAATGTCCTCGAAGTTTTTGACACAGAGTTCTTGTTTTAGTCAAAGCTTCCACATATTATTTACTTGTAGAATTGTTTCTTTTTGTTCTTGCTAAAATTAGGGTGTTTCAGTTTGAATTGGAATGTAGTTCTATAAATAGGATGTATATAATGTACACTAGTGTTTTGGGAAATTTAAGAAATTTCGGAAGTAGGTTGTTTGACAGTTTAGAAAGGTGTTGTTAGATTCTTTGGTTGTCATTATTTTGTGTGAACAATGTCTGGTGGAACACCATGGTGGGGATGTCTGGTTGTTTCAGTTTGAATTGGAACAATGTCTGGTTGTTTGACAGAAATTTAATAAATTGAATGTTAATGAATTATATATTGTGTCGAATGTTAATGATTCAGTTAATTTGAGCGATGCTTTAAAATTATAGGTTTATTATGGATTGAATAAATTATTAGGAATTACAAGTGTATTGTTTTCCTGCTTTGGCGACCAATTTATTAGTCGCGACAAATAAATAATTTTTTTTCGCAAAAAATGACAATTGCCGACCAAGAGTTTTGGTCGCAAAAAATACATCTATTGCCGACCAAAATAGCTCTTGGTCGTGGAAACTCACTTTTGCCGACCAAAAGTTTTGGTCGCGAAAAGTAACAAATGGCGACCAAAACTTTTTTTGGTCGTGGAATGTCACAATTGGCGACCAAACTTTTTGGTCGCGGAATGTCACGATTGGCGACCAAAATTTTTGGTTGCGGAATGTCACAATTGGCGACCAAGCTTTTTGGTCGTTGAATGTGATAATTGGCGACCAAACTTTTTGGTCGGGAAAATATCACTTTTCGCGACCAAAGTGTTTTAGCGACTAAATGAATTAGTCGCGGTAATGATATATTTCGCGACCAAAAATTTAGTCGGCAAATCCGACTTTTGCCGACCAACCAAAATTTTGGTCGCGAATTACTTTTGCCGACCCTCAATTGGCGACCAAAGTAGCGACCAAAAAATTTGGTCGCGGATAACTTTTGCCGACCAAAAATAGACTTTTAGCGACCAATTTTTTTGTTGCCAAAAGTGTTAATTCTTGTAGTGACATTGTTTCTCCTGGCGCCAATAGCTCATTCTGTTATCAAACCCAAGCAGATACATATGCAAGAGAAAGCGAGATGGAAGATGCCGATGGCACAAGTAATAGCGACAATGATGGAGTCGCATTCGAGATCGATCTGAAAGAGGCAGAGATGCAATGTTGCTACTTCTAGGGCTTGTGAATGCTTTGTTTCTCTCTCATCCTCTATAAAAATAAAAATAAAAAAACACGATCGAAACAACAGATAGAGAGAGAAAGAAAAAATGATTTTATAAAATCAACTGATAGAGAGAGAAAGTGATAAGGAATAGAGAGATAAAAATTGAACATATAAATAGATAAAAAAAAATTAATATACAGAAAAAATAGGATTGTGAAATTCAACAGATATGAAAAATAGATTTGGTGAATTTGAACAGATAGGGAAAAATATCCTTGAATTTCAAGATATATGGGGAAAATAATTGAACAAATTGGTTCAAAAAAATTGAACAGATCAAAAAGATTTCAACATATAGATTAAAAGGTACAAATGAAAATAAAATGTTCACCAAAAACAACAAAATGTACTTCTAACCATATTATTTTACAAAGAGTGTGTTTCTCACCCCCCCTAAAAAATAAATAAATAAATAAATAAATAAAATAAAATAAAAAATTCTTGGAACCTAATGCGTTACATCTTCTTTAAAATGAATTTATTATCAATTTTCTCTTTTTATTATCATGATTAGAATTCATTAGGCCTCATCATAATATCATATATGAACCAATATATACATGTATATATGATTTAAATTTATTTTAAATGTTAGTAATATTTTATAAGAGTTGAATATACATTATTTTTTGTCGATAAATTTTTGTACATGAGTCATATGGACCCTTTATTGTATTAAGGAAAATGTAATTGACAACTTTTGTGAGCAAAACTCGGTGGTACTAGAGGGACCATGATCCTTTCTATTTTATAGTTGTAATGGAGTGTTTTAATATGTAAATGTAATTTTGTAATTTGCCATACTTAGTCAACTCAGCACATCGAAATTAGAAGTTTCGCTGCGTTATCTCTTTAGGTAAGATTCACAGATATGTTTTGATTGCATTGCAAAAAGAATTTTTTGTAAAATGAATTTGAAATAGCTACAAAAAAATTTCCTCAAAAGTGCGTGCAAATCGGACTTAATTAAGTAGAGGGATCTATTGCATGTTTAATCGGAAAGAACGATTGGTGAAGCCATTGATCACTAAGTGATTGTGAAAATATTTTTTGTGCAGAACAAAACAATCGACTCAAAAATAATTTTACTCTAGTAGTTAATGATCGATCAATTTTAAATGAACTAGTAATCGCTTTTTGGTTTCAATATTTCAATTTCTAAACCCGTTCTTATTTGATTTTGAAAACTGAATTTCTATATAAACATCTCCATAATTCATTTTTCATTATCTCATCCGTTGTTTTCCACAGTAAAACAAATTTGAGAACTCTAGAAAATTCTGAGTTTTTGTTCTAATCATTGCAAGTGAATTTTTATGAGTTGGTTTCAAAATCCCTCAAAACTTCTGCATATTGTTTGCATTGCTGTGTTCTACGCTCATTGTCTTTTGCCTAATCATAGTTGCTTAAGAATGAAAATCAAAGGTAGCGCTTGGTTTAGGTTTAGAATCATGATTTGATAATGGAGTTATATTTTGAATTTGTGAATTGTTGAATTATGATTTGAAAATAGAAAATTTGTTTAGTTATGAGTTTTGAAAAGAGTTTTGAATTTTTGAATCGAGTTTTGAAATGAGAAAAGTTATTTGGTTATGAGTTTTGAAAAAAAAATTCAAAATTTAATTCAAAAACTTATAACTCATAACCAAACACACAACTTAAAACTCTATTAATAATTCTATTCAAAATTCATAACCAAACTATTTTTAAAATTTAATTGAAAAAAATAATTATTGAAAAAAATTCAAAAAATATTTTTTTATTTAAAATATTAAAAAATATATATTATTTTTTTTTATAAATATTCCGCTAGTGCTTTAAGGTTATTTTTTATTGCATATTTGGTTGGAAAATTTTTTTTTTATTGTTTTGTTTAAAAACCGTTTAAAAAAAATAATTTCTATAAAAGTGAAATTATAATTTAAAACTTAAACCAAACAGAGCCAAAATTGTCCTTCGTGGTATCTATATAACAATGGAAGGGTTAATTTGAAAATGTCTTTCAAATCAATGGTTCAGATTTGTTTAGATTTAAAAGCAATGGCTCAGATTTATTTTTGAAAATGTCTCTCTCACAAACTATCTTTAATGGTTGAGATTTGTCCAATTTAAAAACAATGGCTGAGATTGAAAAGAGTTTCAATGGTTTAGATTTGTCCATGGCTAAAATCCAATGGTCCAGATTTGTATTCCAATCAACTCTCACCAACCCACTGCGTTTTACCAGGTAAGGCATCATTTGTATTCCTATCAATGCAGAAGGCTAGGAACAAAGGCTTTGAACTGGAACAAAGCTTTGAAGAAAGCTTCGAAGAAAGCTGTGAAGAAGGAAGAAAACTCTGTGGGTCATTGAAGAAGGAAGAAAACTCTGTGAAGAAGGTAAGACACCCTCCTCTCCTCACTTTATTTTGCTCACCTTGAGTTTGAATGCTCAGTTTGAATGCTTGCTCTCTGAAATTGAAACATTAAGGCTATGGGTCATTGAAACATTCGGACCACCTTCTGTTTTTTTTTTTACCTTTGAAATTGTTAAAGCAATGCTTCTTAAATACAAACTGGTTTTAGCTTTTTGCCTCCTATTCTTCTTACATACTTTCTATCATTGAAGTGGGTTTCTATTCTTTTTAGCTTTTTCCCTCTTATGAAATGGATTTCTATCATTGAAGTGGGTTTATAGATTCATTCACAATTTAAGAGCATGATTTTCCATGATTTTCCATAAGTGGGTTTATGAAATGGATTTCTATCATTGAAGTGGGTTTATAGATTCATTCATTCACAGTTTATAGATTCAGTGGGTTTATAGATTCATTCATATGTATATCATTCATATGTTTATAGATTCATTCACAGTTTACACAGTTACACAGTTACTCCAAATGTGCTCATATGTATATCATTTAAAATTAAAAAATTCTGACATCTCAAGATTAAAATTTTAAAATTTGCTTGTTGCTTTGGGAAATTTTCAAGGTCAAAATCTATTGTTATTAACAAAAAATGTTGTTCCAGTTTACTCTAATTTATTTTGCATGTACATTAATATCAGGATGCCATTGGATGCTTAGTGTCGATCACTGATTCTTCATATCATCACTGGAAAGATTTCATCTCATAAATGATTTAGGTGAATTTGGAAAGCAGGGGAGTTATATCAGTGCTTCAGTTGATCAAGAACAGGGCAACAAAGAGGTATTAAGTTGGTATTAAGTTATATCGGATTTTTTATACAAAATAGTGACATATAGATGTGTAAAACGTTTCTTAGTATATGTATAAAAAGTGTATTGGGGTATAAAAAGTGTCATGAACATGACCCTTCTTAATTTTTTATACTGATTTCTTGGGCTCTATATTATATGATCTTAGTATTTTTGAATATATATTCATTCATTAAAAATTTAAGAATCTTTAAGATTGAAATTTTTTTGAATATATATTCATTCATTAAAAATTCATTCATTCATTAAAAGTATTTTTGAATATATATTCATTCATTAAAATATATATTATATTCATTCATTGAAAACTCTACTAGATGACCATGATGGGTTGAAAATTTAAGAATCTTTGTATTAAAATTTTTTGAACATATATTCATTCATTGAAAACTCTATGCCTAGATGACCATGATGGGTTTACATTTTCTTTACATTTTGGCGCTGATGACATTTTCTTTACATTTAAGAACCTTGAAATCTTTACATTTTCTTTTTGTAGGTTTGAAATTAGTTGCAAATATGATGGGTTTATATATTTCTATTTCATTGATGGGTTTTATCAACTAACCTATGATTATAATGGGTTTTGATTTTGGTTTTGATATCTATAAAATTGTATTTTGGTTTTGTATTTTGGATTTCGATTTTGGATTTTTATGAAATGAGTTTTGATTTTGGGTTCATATTTGTGGGTTTCATCCTATGAGGATTTCATAAAATTATTGAATAAAATGGGTGTTGATGACATTAGCATTCTGTTTTTTAGTTTGATTTTGAAACATTAGCATTTTGTTTGCATTATAGGCATAATCAGAAGCCCATTTATTTGGGGACCCATAATCCAAATCCAATGTATCAAATGTATGCTGTTGAGGATGAGCTTTAATAATTCCTATAATGTATCAAATGTTAAACAAAATAAAATTTTGTATTGTGTTTTTTTCTTTAATAACCAATTGGGGACCCATAATCCAAATCCAACACCATTTGCATCGCAACCTATGTCCAATTTAGATAAGCTACACTGTATCACAAAGCATCAAATAGACTACTAGAACGAAGCAAGTAGTTTAAGCTATTATTAGGTTCTTTGTAGAACTGTAACACTTAGTATTAAGGATTTCAAGTAACTACTACGTTATTTCAAATTTGTCAAGACAAAATTTTCAAATTCAATCTTAAAATCACATCTAAACAAATTTAAATTTGAACTATTTTAATTTTCTGAAGTATCCTATAGTTCTGCTTTAAGTTTCAACAACAAAACTTTTGGACTGTAAAAAGTTTTCAAGATATTAAGGTTCTGTTTTCCCTTATAATCATATAGATAACACAAAAGATATTTGTAATTATCCAATTACAGTGTGGTGAGACCTTTTATAAATTTTTATTGTAGGTTTTAACCTATTTTTTTGAAGTTTTGCTAAAATCATGAATTGTTTGTAGGTTTAAGAAAGTAGTTGAAGCATGAACTGTTTCAACAAAAGGTAGTAAGGAAACAAAACCACCCTAAAGAAGAAAAAAATAATGTAATGATAACACTCTTCTAAATTGAAAAAAGACTGTAAAAATAATTAGACAGACTTTAATCATATAGATAAAACAAAAGATATTTGTAATTATCCAATTACAGTGTGGTGAGACCTTTTACAAATTTTTATTGTAGGTTTTAACCTATTTTTTTTCCACATTTTAAAATGAAAAATTAATAATTAAATTTCTATATTGAAGTTTTGCTAAAATTTTATTCATAAGTAGTATAATTTACATTTTTTTATAATTTACTTTTTTTTTTTTTGGTGTGGTATACATTAGTTGTCAATACGAAAAGTGGGCAGTACAATCCAAAACAATTTAACTGTTGTCAATGCAAAATTACTATGTAGAATCAACCGCAAAATCATGTATTGCAATAGTTCTACATTTTGGCCAATACAAAAAAATGATGAAGATTTCTATGACAGTATTTAACTTTTCATCTATCCTTTTTAATGTATATTGAAGACAAAAAAATTATAATTTGTCTTCTATCCTGTAGTAGGTGAATTTCTCCATCTGTGATATTCATGCAATTACAAGGATTTTGTTACAGTTTAATTTTGTAATATGATATGTCTTCTTTTTTTTTCCCCCCATCTCTTAGGCTGTATTTGTATTTAGGATTTGAAGGGAATTTGTTGATTGAAAGGAAAAGGGAACATTAAAAAGTTAACCCTTTTTATTTGATGACCTTTTTTTTTTTTTTGGCTTTTAGTAAATTGTTTTTAATTTAGTTTTTTATTGAACTGCTATTTTAAAATATTTGGGCTTCTCTCTCTCTAAAAAGAGTCCAATTTATTTAGCTTTTTAAATTTTATTTTTTGAATTTTTCAAAAAAAAAAAGAAGACTTTTTAGATGTTTATCAAGTCTTTTGAAAAAACTTAAACTTCTTTTAAAAATTTGTTTTAATAATTTTTTTATGGTTTTTATGAGAGTATTACTCTTGGGTTTATATAAGCTACTGAGTAAATAAGCTACTGTGTAGTATAAATTTTTATGATGTGTATTGAAAAAGACATTTGTAATTATATAGATAATACAAAAGGCATTTGTAATTTTTGTTGAGCCCTTTTATAAATTTTAATTGTAGTTTTTTTACTTATTTTCTTTCACATTTTAAAATGCAAAATTAGTAATTAAAAACAATGGCTCAGACGTACTTTCACAAATATTTTCAAGGGTCTAAAATTCAATGGTCCAGATATCTTTGCCTATCAACTCTTACCAACCCACCACTGGACTTTACCTATCACTGTGAAAGAAGCTTACAATCGAAGGAGAGGAAGTGAATCACCATCGAAGGCAGAACAAAGCTCCAAAAATCTCTTCGCATTCCTGAAGGAACAACAAAGCTCTTCGCATTCCTTTCATTTTTTCTCCACCATCACCGGGTAAGGCACTCTTACCTCCTCACTTTCTTTTTTGTTGTTCCATTCATTTTTTTTACCCCTATTTTTTTTTCCTCTCAGTTCATAACTCTGTTTTTTTACCTCTGTTTCCGAACATGGGTTCATAGCTCTTTTTTTTTTTTTTGGGTCAGTTCATAGCTCTGTTTTTTTTTTTTTTTTTTTTTCTCTTTTTCAATTCATAGCTTTGGGTTTCATATCCTAGACATGCATCATGTTAAAAAAGTGGTATTCGGATGAAGTGGACTATATAGAAGTGAAGTAATGCATCATGCTCTGGGTTTTTTTTTTCTTCTCTTTTTCAATTCAAAGCTAATGTTAACATTAAGAATCTGAAGCCAAAAAAAATAAAAAAAATAAAAAAAATAATTATGTGTTGTGTTTTGTTCTTAATGGGTTGAGGTTGCAAAAAAAACTCTGAGTTAATGTTAACATTAATTGGGTTGAGGTACCCTTTAATAATCAATGGAATTTTAACACCCACTTTTCTCTCTTTATCAAATGGAGGTTAAGGAAAAATGGGTTTCATGTTTCAAATGAGGGTTAAGGAAAATTGGGTTATTTGTTAGCAATCATTTTTATTTCATCTTAATGGGTTGAGCTTCCAAAAAAAAACTCTGAGTTAATGTTAACATTAATTGGGTTGAGGTACCCTTTAATAATCAATGGAATTTTAACACCCACTTTTCTCTCTTTATCAAATGGAGGTTAAGGAAAAATAGGTTTCGTGTTTCAAATGAGGGTTAAGAAAAATTGGGTTTTATATTAACAATCATTTTTATTTCATCTTAATGGGTTGAGCTTCCAAAAAAAACTCTGAGTTAATGTTGACATTAATTAGGTTGTTGTTATATAGATTTTTGTTTCATCTTGGTCAGATGGGTTGAGGCTCTCTTTAATCATCAATGGTCATATTTTTACTCACCAAATATAAAAATAGATTTGTATACATTTTTTGTGATGAGTGTTCTATCCCTTGCAATTCTTTATTAGTTTCTCACTTTCTTTATTGAATCGCAGTGGGTTAAGAAATGTTTTGGATTAATGAATGGAAAGTGGGTGATGACCCTTATTTAGAAATAAGTCTAATATAGTGTGTATAGTTATGTATCTTGGTATATAACTGTTAATTTGATGACCCTTATTTTTTTTGCTTTTAGTGAATTGTTTTTAATTTGGTTTTTTAATTGAACTGCTATTTTAAAATGTTTAGGCTTCTCTCTCTTTAAAAATAGTCCAGTTTATTTTTCTGTTTCAATTTTATTTATGGAATTTTTCAAACAAAAAAAAAGGAGACTTTTTAGATGTTTTTCAGGACTTTTGAAAAAACTTAAACTTATTTTAAAAATTTGTTTTAATAACTTTTTAATGATTTTTATGAGAGTATTACTCCTTGGAGTAAATAAGCTACTGTGTAGTATACTTTTTTGAAAAAGGCATTTGCAATTATACAGATAATACAAAAGGTATTTGTAATTTTCCAGTTATAGTGTGGTGAGCCCTTTTATAAATTTTTATTGTAGTTTTTTACTTATTTTTCATTTTCACATTTTAAAATGCAAATTTAGTAATTAAATTTCTGTAATTAAGTTTTGCTAAAATTTTATTCATTAGTATAATTTATATTTTTTTTTATAATTTACTTAGTTGTTAGTAGGAAAAATGGGCAATACAATCCATAAGAATTAACCTTTGTCAGTGCAAAGTTGCTATATATAATCAACCACAAAATCATGTATTGCTATAGTTCTACATTTTGGTCAATAGAGAAAAATTATGACGAATTCTATGAGAGTATTTAATTTTTCTTCTATCCTTTTTAACGTATATTGAAGACATAAAAAAATTATAATTTTTCTTCTATCCTGTAGTAGGTGAATTTCTCCATCTGTGATATTCACGCACAAACGAACTTCTTAAACTAGGTTGTTAACTAAAATATGTTAGGAGGTTGTTAATTTTGTAACGATTAATTTTTCTTTATGGCAATTATTAAACCTCATTTTGCCTTCATACTGTTATCTTTGTCAAATTAACATAACCTGACACTTTCAGGTTGAGACACCATTGACCTTCAACCGCTAATTATGGACAACATTACTATTTTTGGTCACGTAAGTTGTTTTCTTTTTTATTTATTTGAAAAAAAAAAACATTTTTCTTATAAGCAAAAGTCAATTTTCTTTTCTTTTCATAATTTTTTTTATCTAATTCCTTATAACAAAATTCTCTTTTCTTATAATTTACAGATGGATGGAGACCTACGTCGAACTGTAATACTGATTCCTTTTACTCATTTTCTTACATGTATAATTTTTTTATTTTTTTTACCTCTAATTCTTTTGTATTTTTAGGTCCAATTTCTTCAAGAAAGAAATGTTAATGTTGTTATCCGTGATGAGCGTGCCCTTAATGTCATCCGTGTTCGAGAGGTAGGCCCAATTTAATTATATAGATTTTTTTTCATTCAAAACACCATATACACCGTATATTCTTATTTATATATTTTTTAAAAACTTTCTACATATATATATTCTTTATTCTTTAAATTTATTTTTACTTTTTGTAGGCAAAAGAAAAGGAAATTGCTAAGGCATTGTTGAAAAAAAACGAAAAGACCACCGTTTCGGGCAAGGGAAAGGAAAATGTATGTTCAGTAGTATGGCTCTTCAACATTTCCATTTAAAGTTATTTTTTTGAAATATTTATTTTGGACCATGAACCTTGATTATTTATTTATTTTTAAATGTAAAATTGACATACTACTTGCACAGTGACATATACTGTTCTTATAGTAAACATTTTCATATCAATTTGTGAAATGTTTTTTTTGAAGCATGCTAAAATATCATTTGTACAAAAAACATTATATTTGTTTTAAATTATTATTATTCTTTTTTGGCGTTTTGCTATTGACATGAACATCTACAAGAGAATAAAAAATGAATAGAACAAAAAAAAGGAATGAGGGGAGGAGGGATAAAAAATGAAAAAGTTTTCAATTTTTTTACAAATGAAATTAAATCTTATGAAATTTAGGCATTTACAAATAAAACAATATATGATAAAATTTAGGCATCTTATGAAATTAATCTTAATGTTTTAGGCACATAACAATAATGTTATATCGAAAGCTGCATTGGCTCAACGTGCACGACGAGAACGCGAAAGAAATGATAAGGCAAGCTCTTCATATCAATTGGGACAACATTCGCGACGTGAACGAGAGAGATCGAGAGAATTGATTCCACCAAGCACAACTAATACTCCACCGGCTCAGAAAGGAGTAATGTTTACACATCTGCCTTCGCCAAGCACATCTTTAGCTTCACAAAGGAATTGGTAAAACATTGTATTTAATTCTACAAATACATATTCTTATTGCTAAGATTTTATTTTATAAATTTTATTTTGTACACAACAAATATTTGTAGGCCTACTCATGCAAGCCCATTGCTCCATGAGACTAGGAATATCGGTGTTGTTATTCGTGATGAGTGCAATCTTAATATTATCAGCAATTCTAAGGTAAGTATAAATATCAAGTTCAACATATTCTTTTTTCGTAATCTTAATAAATTCTATAAATACATGTTCTTTTTCGTATTCTGTAGGCAAAGGAAAAGGAAAAGGCCAAGGCAATGTCTAAAGGAAAAGAAAAGGCAACTTCTTTTGACAAAGGAAAGGAAAACGCATGTCCAATGGTATATATTCAACATCCTTAAAAAAATATTTATCGAGTAAAACAAAGCCAATCATATTGTTTAAGTGAACATTGATCATGTATATTTTTTAAAAATGTAAACTGTGTTGTCAATTTTTTTTGTGTGCTCTTTGTTTTCTGTATACTCAAACAAAGTATTTTTAGCTCTCTTTAACATTTCCTAAAAAATAATTATAACCTTTATCAACTCCAAGAAAAACTTTATAACATCTAAGCAAAGGAATAGAGGAACATAGGCATAGAAAATATTTTTAATTTTCTTAAAATCATCATGAGGCAAGAAGAAAGAGAAAACAATAATTAAAAAATAAATTGTTATATCACAAGGCATGAAGAGGGAAAATGAAGCAAAATGGAAAAGGAAGTAGGACAAAGAAAATGTAAAAATATTCTTAAAATTATCACAAGGCAGGAAGAAAAAGAAATAAAATAGTATACGATAATATTTGTATTTTAGGTATCAATGACATAATATTCACATTTTAGGCACACAATAACAATGTTATATCAAAAGCTACATTGGCCCAACGTGCACGGCGAGAAAGGGAGAAATCAAGAGAATGTATTCAACCGAGACAAACTTCTTTAATACCGTGTCGTCGTAGTCGTGCTTGCTTGGAACTAGGAACAAAGGCAACTGAGGACACTCAGTCGGCGCAAAAACGAACAATGGTTGCACATCCTTCCACATGTTCGTTCTCAATGCCAAGCACATCTTTAGCTCCACAAAGGAATTGGTAAAAGACTGTGTTTAATTCTTCAAATATATACTCCTACTATTACCATTCTATTTTAATTTACACAGAACCAATATTTGTAGGCCTACTCTTACAACTCCTTCCCTTCAAGAGGATCTATGTACTAATGAGGAATTAGAGGATATGTCTATGGGTCCAATGGTTGGTACTCGAGCACATATAAATTCATGTCGTCATTCTCTTGGCAAGATGGATGTATTATGTCCTTTCTGTTCAGCATTACATTGGATGGATGAAAAATTAGTAAAATCATCTCCAAACCGTCCTCTATTCGGAACATGTTGTTCAAAAGGGAAGGTTAAGCTTCCTCTGCTTATTACACCCCCTTCACTTCTTCAAGCATTATATGATGGGAATGATGATAAATCAAAATCGTTTCGACGTTATACTCGAGTGTACAATGCAACCAATGCTTTTACAAGTCTTGGTGCTACATTAGATCCAAGAGTACTTACTGGAAGAGGCCCTACATCATTCACTATCCATGGGGAATTGCGACATCGAACAGGATCACTACTACCACAATCAGGGCAAGATGCAGCTTATGCGCAATTGTACATTTATGACCCTGATTCAGCTTTAGAAGTTCGCAATCGTAGAAATCCTCAATTAAGAAGAGATGTTCTAAAAACTATTCAAGATAGTTTATTACAGGTTAATGCATTCGTTACTAAATTTCGCCAGGCTCATGCAATTTTGAATCAATTAGCCTTGACAGGACGAAATTTGCCTGCTCATCTCCACTACAGTTCATCGACAGATCGACGACGGTATAACCTACCAACTACAGATGAGATTGCAGTTGTAATACCAGGTGATGGAACCAAGGTTAGTGGAATGAGAGATGTTATCTTACATCTACATGGAAATAATGAGCTAATGCAAATCAATGAATGTCACCCAGCATATTTGCCATTACATTATGTTTTATTATTTCCACATGGTGAGCTTGGATGGGAACCTGGGATGAAACTGTGGGATGTTGAACGTGATCGGCCTTCAACTGATCGGCTTACTCAAATGGATTTTTATAGTTATCGTTTGTTTGAACGACCCACAGAGTATTCAACAATTTTGAGAGCTGGAAAACTGTTCCAAGAGTTTTTGGTTGATGCTTGGGCCGCAACTGAACAAAATAGGTTGACTTACTACAAGCTTAATCAAGGGAAGATCCGTGCTGAACTTTACCAAGATTTGACAGATATTGATCCAAATGACCTTCAACCCAATCAAATTGGTCAAAGGTTTGTTTTGCCATCTTCATTTGCTGGAGGTCCTAGACATATGTTTGAAATCTTTCAAGACTCAATGGCTATCACACGATACAACCAACATCCCGACATTTTTCTCACCATGACTGCAAATCCTAATTGGCCAGAAATTACTTCGGCATTATTACCGCACCAAAAGCCTATTGATCGTCCTGATTTAATTGCCCGTGTTTTTGAGTTAAAGAGAAAGTGCTTGATGAAGGAGATAGAAACAAACCGAGTGTTTGGTAATAAAGTTGCGCATGTTTTTACAATTGAATTCCAAAAGCGAGGCCTTCCTCATATGCATGCACTTCTATTTCTTAAGGGTCCAGACAAAATTCGAACATGTGCTCAAGTAGACAAATTGGTTTGTGCAGAATTTCCAGATCCAAAAGATGAACCTATGCTTTTTGAAACTATCAAGTGTTGTATGGTACATGGACCATGTGGTGCTCGAAATCCACAAGCACCATGTATGGAAAATGGTAAATGCACTAAGAGATACCCTCGAGCATTCGCAGAAACAACTACTATGGATCAAGATGGATATCCTATTTATCGTCGTCGCAATAATGGTCAAGCTCATATTGTGAGGGGGAAAGAAGTTGATAATAGAGACATCGTACCATACAATGCATATCTTTCTAAACGTTTCAACTGTCACATAAATGTGGAAGTTTGTGCCGGAATGAGATGCGTCAAGTATATACACAAGTACATTTATAAGGGTTATGATCGTACAACGATGGTGTTGGGATTGATAAATGAGATCCAACAATATCTCGATGCGAGGTATATTGGACCTCCAGAAGCTGCTTGGCGAATATTTGGTTATCCATTGCATGCAGAGATACCAACAGTTGTACGCTTAGCACTTCATTTACCTGGAATGCACCGCGTTCTTTTTAATCCTGATGAATCATTAGAAGCAATTGTTTCTAGAGCTGGGCAACAAATGTCAACTCTTACTGGTTTTTTTGCATGTTGCGCTTCTATGGAAGATGAATGTCCATTCACTTATCAAGAATTTCCACAACATTTTGTTTGGCTTAATTCAGAAAAGAGATGGAAACCAAGGCAGCAGGGCTATGCAATCGGTAGAATGTACTTTGCTAGCCCTAATTGTGGAGAGAGATTTTATTTGCGTTTGCTATTAACTGTTGTCAAAGGACCAAAATCGTTTCAATGTTTACGCACGGTCAACAATGTTTTGCATGATACATTTAAATCAGCATGTGTTGCAAGAGGACTTTTAGAAGATGATGAAGAATGGATACAATGCCTTAAAGAGGCTGCAGTTATGAAAACTGGTTATCAATTAAGGAGATTGTTTACTATTATTCTTACTCAGTGCTCTCCACTGCAACCGTATACGTTATGGAATCAGTTTTCAATGCATATATGTGATGATCTTGCACATAAGATTCGAACATTGTTTGCCATTTCTGAACCAACTGAGGCTCAAATTGAAGACTATGGTCTATATCTTTTGAATCAAATGCTCCAAGAATCAGGAAAAAGTTTAATTGACTTCCCGCCAATGCCACAACCTTCTACAAATTGGAGTGCAGTAGTTGGTAACAGGTTAATATTCGAACATCAACAACTGCATAATGAGGCACAACAGACAGATGCAAAAATTATTATTGATCGCCTCAACAATGATCAACGAACAGCTTATGATGCAATCACTTCCTCAGTCTTTGAAAATAAAGGAACTATTTTCTTTTTGAATGGAGGTGCCGGAACAGGGAAAACGTTTTTGTACAATGCGATTGCATTAAAGTGTCGCAGCCTTGGCCATATTGTTATTACTGTGGCTTCATCTGGAATTGCATCATTGTTATTGGTAGGAGGTCGTACTGCTCATTCAACTTTTTCTATTCCGTTGGATGTATTGGAAAATACAATTTGTGGATTTAGCAAGCAATCATTACAAGCAGAATTGTTTAGAGAAACAAAACTTATAATCTGGGATGAAGTTCCTATGCAGCATAGACATTGTGTTGAGGCAGTTGATCGCACACTTCGGGACACTTGTGATAGTGAAAAGCCATTTGGGGGTATCACTGTTGTTCTTGGTGGAGATTTTCGACAAATCTTACCAGTTATAACCAAAGGAGTCCGTGAGCAAATTGTGAATGCATCATTAAGACACTCTTTTCTATGGAAGGACATACATGTTCTGTCTTTAAATTTGAACATGCGCTTGAATCATGCAAATCTTGAAAATGCTAATTTTGCAAAATTCTTGATGGAGGTAATATTTCTTCAAACTTTTTCTCTATTATATGGTTCTTTTAAATTGACGAAATATATTTACGTTTATGTACTTTAATTGATTTTACTTACTATTTTATTTATTTATTTTTATAAATAGATTGGGACCAATCCTCAGGAAATTGTTAAACTTCCATCAACAATACACAAATGCCAAGATCTAAAAGACATAATCTCAGTAATTTATCCGCAACTGGATGTGGCAATGACTTCGACTGCAACATTTTTAACTGAACGTACAATTCTTTCTGCACGGAATGATGATGTCAGTGCTATCAATACTGCAGCATTGAATATTTTTCCCGGCAACACACATACTTATTTGGCAGCAGACAAGATGTCTGAAGATGATGAAATTGATCGTACTATAATAAATAGATATCCCAATGAATATTTAAATTCATTAGATCCTCCTGGGCTACCGGCTTTTAAGGTAGAGTTGAAAGTGGGTTGTCCTATAATGTTGTTAAGAAATATTGCACCAAAAGATGGACTGTGCAATGGCACAAGATTGATGGTTTCTAGATGCAATACTCGCATAATTGAAGCTCAAATTTTAACTGGAGAAAAATGTGGCAATTTGGTATTCATACCAAGGATATCCTTGACACCGTCTTCTTCAGAAATGCCTTTTCGAATGACAAGACGTCAATTTCCAGTTCGATTGGCATATGCCCTGACCATTAATAAATCTCAAGGGCAATCTGTGAAATTTGTTGGAGTTGATTTGCGCACACCAGTGTTTAGTCATGGGCAATTGTATGTGGCCCTATCTAGATGCACATCCTTTGATCGTATAAGTGTCCTCCTTCCCAATGATGAGCCAGATTCTACTACAAACATTGTTTATCCTGAAATTTTGTTGTAGTGTTACTTATGGATCAAACCACTTTTGTCAAAAGGTACAATTTATTTTTTGATAACTTTGTTTCTATTGATTACAAATTGTTATTTTTAAAATATTTTACTATATGTGTCGACTTTTGTAGGATTGGGTTAAAAAATATATGGAGCTCAAAAATATAAATACAACTAAATTGCTTCGATGGGGACGTAACAAGGTAATTTCAATTTGAAAGTGTTTTGATATATATATAAATTTTCTTTTGCCAATATACTAACTTTTTTTTATTTTCATAAATTAATAGATTGTCGTGCATGCTCCTCACTGGGGATACATACAAGTTGATACGAGGACTTTTTGGAAAGTGATGAGGCGCTCCTAGGATTTCTAAGAAAGAACAAGTTTGAATCTCATATTTATTTTTGTGAAAAGCATACATATGCTAGCTACGATCCATATTTTGTAAAGTTTCCGATCGATGTGAAATTTATTACTTACAATAGTTTTGTAAAACCTTTTATCTATGTGGAATTTATAACTAAGTTTAGATGTATGTTAGATCATTTTCATTTGAATTATTGATTTATGCTATGAGTTTGTTTTTGTAAATGTAACACACTAGGTGATATATATTTTTTTTGTTTTTTCTTCCTAATATGCTCTTGAATTAGGTTAAACAAAACTAATCATACTACAATACTCCAAACTCTTTTCAAAAATGCATTTGTGTCATCATACTACAATACTCCAAACTCTTTTCAAAAATCTAATTATAAAATTCATATAAAAATTCAAAACCATACGGATAATCTATTTATATTTTCACCTCAAATTTTTTTTCCCAACAAATTAAATAAATTACATTTTAACCTAATAATTTTATATTCAATTAATGGTCACCGTGCCTTCAGGCACGGGCAAACCCTAGTCCAAAATATCAAAAAGGCTAATTGAGTCGAGTCAAGCTGTAGAGTAACTACAAGTCAATAAAGTAAATCTAAGTCCTTCTTCCGTCTTAGAATAATGGTATTTTTTGAGGAATTTAAATTTTTTCAGTAATATTTTTATGGCACTTTAAAAATATTAATTTTTTAAAATTATTCTTTTATAATATATTTTTTTAAAAATAACAATTGTCATAATTATATTTTTTGTATTATTAATGAATTTAAAATAATAGTAAAATAGGAAATTCATATTATTTTAGTCGTTAATTTTTGAAAAAAGACTAATACTTTGAGATAATAAAAAATAAAATAAGGAACTAATATTTTGGGACAAAGAGAGTATTAAAATTTGCCAGCATCTCCAATGCACTAGGCATATAATACTTGTTAGTTAAAATGCCTAGTGTGATTCACTTTTTTCAATTCTAATGCACTAGGCATATGATTAGGCATTTTGGCTCAACTCATATTCACTAGCTACATGTAGCTAGCCTTCAACGCTAGGCAAAATGTATTCAATCATTAGGATCATTTCCCTCCATCTTTGTTATTGACATGGCATTCTATAAAATTAATAGTATTTGGATAAATAGCTAAAATAAAGAGCATGGTTGGAGTAAAAACATAAAACAGTTGATAGGCAAAATAAAATGTATACTTTATAGTAATATTTAGATAGGTAAAATGCCTACTACCGTTGGAGATGCTCAAATGGAAGAAAGATGGAATTCATTAATGACAAATATCATTTTTATTATAAAATAAAATAAAATAATAATAATAAGGAATGACCAAAGGTTAAATATTAGGGGGATGCACCAATAAATCCCAAATTAATAACTTATGCACTGTTTAGTCCTAAAAGTTTTCTTATAGACTGAAAGGTCCCATTACAATGTTAATAACATCAGATACAATGTTAATAACATCAGATTCATGTTACAAACATTGGATTTCAAACATCTAATGTTCATCAAATTTCAATAATGTTTGAAAATATAGGATGAAAAACATATAATGTTCATCAGATTTCAATAAATTTTGAAATTATAGAATGAAACATCAGATCATTTACATTATTCACATCATGTTGATGTAAAAATGGGACGAAATGGAGCATAAGAAAACTTTTAGGACTAAATGATTCAACGTTTCAAAAACTAGGACTTATGGCTAAATTTTCCTAAATAAATATTACCTACGCAAAAAACAGAGTAAATATTAGAAAAATAAAATAAAATGAAAGGCATACCTTAAAGCTGAAACCATTTCCCCAATACATATAGGATTAAATCAAAACCACACAAGAATATAAAAGAAGGTGACACCACAAACTTCACTCCACTACAAATACGACTTCTCACTTCTCTTCTCCAAAAATACAAATATTTCTCGATCATGAAACTTGTAAATTGGAAAAATCTAATACAACTTTAACTTGTTACAATATTGATAATTTTGCTATTTTGTCTCTCTTGTATATATTGTTTATTCAATGAAGAAAATCTACCATTTAACTAGGTATACCACCACAAATATATATATTTATAAAAAGAGACTAATAAATATAAAAAAAATTATTCAATATTCCGAGTACACACGTGTTAAGGAAGAGGATCCATGATCTTATATGATCAAAGGGAGACGCTGCAGCTCTGGGCCAGCTGATACTTGATACCGTTGACGACAACGACGCCGGCAGTGGAGTTACCGAAGACGATGTTGACGGGACATTTGACGTAGAGGTGGTAGCGGCCAGAGATGTAGGTGCCAACTTTGAATCTAACCCGTCCTTCAATCTTGATGGTGAGCAAGACTGTTCCATAGGCCTGGTCCTGGCTGAGTGCAACGCCGTTGTATGGGGCCACGGGGACGTTGACGCCAGACACCATGGGAGACCAAACGTTGACTTCATTGTGCCCCTGGTATGTGGGTGGTATGGCGGTGTAGGAGGTGATCTGCTGGTTCTGGTAGATGGCGGAGACGTCGAGCTTGTCGTAGTAGACGCCGATCTTGTCGTTTGGGTTACGGGATTCGATGGTGACTAGAATGTTGGAGGTGAGCAAGTTTGGTGCGGTGACGTTGAAGGCGTAGGCGGTGGCGTCTTGGAGGACGAAGTCGGGTTTCTTGGGCCGGAGGATGGCCCAGATTAGGAGGACGATTACTAAGATGATGAGGCTCAAGATCAGAACTCCACTGCATATCCGCCGGAGCGTCTTCCTCTTCTCCTCCATGAGGTCGTCCTTGAGGTCGCTCCACGTGTCGCTCAACCACTCCTTCACCGACACCGACATTTGTTCCCTCCTCTCTTGGTCCTGGTGCTGCTGCTTCTGCTGGTTTTCTTTGGTATTGGTTGGGAGAGAGATTTTGGAGTGTGTAGTTTATTAATATTTCCGAGTTGTAGCAGTGGTTCGTATTTATGAGCAAGGATCCCCTCCACTCCCTTGCTTAGGGTTGGTTTGGGGTGTACTAAAAAAGTGTATTTTTTGTCTTTTTACGAAAAGATATGCAGAAAAGTAGAGAAGTGATGTGATGAAAAAAAGATAAAAAGATGGATTATATAGTAGATGACAAACAAAACTTTAATTTCTTATGTGATGGATTATTGGGTCAACTTTTGGGTTGAATATTAATAATTCAAATCTTTGATATTTGAAAATTTGTTAGGTATATTATACCTATAAAAATAAAATTGAATATCAAAAATCAAGTAAATTAAAAAATTTATTAAATAATAAAATTGTTTATTAATTTTTTTATTAAACGATTTTTAATTTTTTTAATATTTAATTAATATAATTTTTTATAAATATGATATACATGATAAATTTTAAAATATAAATAATTAGAATCATTGAAATTGAGGGAAAATGTCTCGTAGCTCAAATTTTGTGGCTCAAAAGTGGTTCAAATGGCCAAAACGACGTCGTTTTGGTCATTTTTATATTGTTCTGTACTCAAAACGACGTCGTTTTGGCCATTTGAACCACTTTTAAGTCACAAAATTTGAGTTACGTAGCATCGTCGGAAATTGAGTATCCAATAACTCATCAACTAAGGCGTTTAATAGAAAAGTCAAGAAGGAATCTTTACTCTCTTATTTATTGGTCAGTTGGCAAAGGTCTAGAATTTCAATGACGTCTCTGGCCTCTCTCATGTATTTTGTTTTCTCCTCCTTTCAAACTACTCATTTTTTGTCTCTTCTAGAGTATTTAATTTTTTTAATAATAAAATTATTACACTTTAAAAATATTGATAATACATTTTTTTAAAAAATATTAATTTTCATAATTATACTTTTTATATTGTTAATAAATTTTAAAAAAGGTAAAATAAGAAATTCATATTATTTTAGTTCTTAATTTTTTAAAAAAAACTAATAATTTAGGATAATAAAAAATAAAATAAGAGACTAATATTTCAAGACGGAGAGAGTATTAAATTTCGATTGCATATTGGGACCGTAGTTTTTCCCATTTTTTCACGTTCAATTTTCTTATTGATTTGTGAAGTAATTTAATCAGAGGTTAAAATTGGAAAATTAATTTGTTTACTCAGCGAAGACTTCGTTATTTAAAAAAGAAAATTATTATTTTAAAATTTGATCTTCATTCTTAATATAATGAACGCCGTATCAAAGAAGTTGCTGTGGTGACTTCAAAGTTGACTAGAGCCCTGTCACATTGCAATAATAGGAATAGTGGTCACTCGTGCGATGCACAGGATTTTAAAAAGTCAATAATTATTATAAAAAAATTTATTATTTATTTATATTTTTTAATATTTTTATTTAGTTTGTGTATATAAATCTTATTTCACATCATTAAAAATATTTAATATTTCACATCATTGAAAATTTTTAAAAAGTATCATACATTAGTAAATTATCACATATATAATAGCTAATTTATCTAAGAATTACTTCAGAAAACCAAAAGTAGAGTAATAAAGACATTATAATTAATCAAAATGACTAATATATTAAATAAAAGTAACACTAATTTTGCTTAATCAATAGTAGATATTACAGTAATCATCTCATATAATATAATAAATTAAAATAAAATTAATTTTAATTCCCATTATATTTAGTTAGTGGGTGGTTAAAAATTTTTACATGCTAGTTGTTTTTTCGTTATATTGATTCATTAAACACAAATAGGTTTGGAATGATTATAAAAAAATTAAAAAAAAATGTTTGAAAATGTATTATACTTGAATTGACAAACATAAAGAATATAAATATTTAAATTATTCAAAAAAAAAATTAACATTTTAAATATGAGATATCTTCCATTTGCTCAAACTCTGAATCTAAATAAATAAATAAATAATTTAAACAAAGAAGAAATTTGTGGTTTAGTTCTCAAAGGAAATGAGTTACTAAAAATAAATTTAATCATGAATTATTTCAATAGGATAATCAACAATAAAAAATCAACTGATGAATACATTTAAAGTATAACCCATATCCATTAAATTTTGATTCTTCATTTTCAATCTAACATCTACATCCAAAAAAAAAATTAAACACAAATAATCAATAAGTGAGAGAGTTACAAATTGATAATAGCAGTACTTTTATAAATATAAAAAAAGAATAAAATCTCAATTAAATGACAAATTATTAACAAAAAGAAAGAAAAAAGGAAAAATACAGATTGTAACAAAAAAAAATTAAAAAATAATAATGTTCATTTATATGAACTCACTTTCTTATAAATGCAAAAACTCATGCAAGTACACATTTCAAATGTAAAGCAAATATTTAAGATTTTTAAGCACCGAAAAGGGATCAAAAATGGCTCAATGTTGATTGTTTTTCCCCTAATTTTCTGTTCATGGTTTCTTTTGCAGAAACTTGTTTTTATATTAAAAAGATTATGTTTAAACAAAAGATATATATGAAATTCTATCATGTTTAAAATTTGTATGGATAACTAATTGATGATATAAACATGACACCATTTTAATCTTTAATTTTTTAATAATAGTATCACCATAAAAGTTATCATAAATTTACTTGAACTTTTAAATCAATGGTGTATATTATTATTGTGGGATTAAATTATGAATATCAACTTTTAATTATAATTTATAAGTAGTTTTTTAAAAATTTTAATCTAAGTTTGTTGCCTTGCTTATGAAAAGAATTTCTCAAACAAATCATTAATTGATTATATTAGCAACTCTATATCTTTGATTTCCTTTATCAATGACACACGCATATCATATCAAAGTATAAATCATTCTCCATAGTTTGAAGAATACTTGCATAGATCCAACGTCATTTTAAAAAAATTAATCAAGATAAGAATTTCATAATATTATAAAAATTATATAAGAGAATAGTTTTAATCTATCTTATTTATAAAAAAAAATGATGAAAAATTATTTGAATTGTACTTGAAGAAATATAACAAATAATAGCTTTAATCATTATATACCCAGAAAAAAAATTATATCTGTGGAAAAAAATGATCGAATACAAATAAAGTCATGGACATTGAATTAAATCATATGGGCTCTAAATTGATAATATAATATAGCAAGTCAACTAAAGTAACATAGAGATATTAACAAACATGTTTGTAGTACTTCCTTATCATCTTTGTATTATATTCATTAATTTTATATATTATATGAAAGTTTTATTTGTTTCGATAAGGACCAAGAAAACAAATTTGATAAGAAATTGATTCTAAACTTAATTATTGAAAAAACAAAAATTTCAAAGAGAGAATTTAGAGATAGGATTAGAGAAATACTATAACGAATGACAGCCTTAAAAAAAAAAATGATCTGCTGCAATTTATTTTTAATAACGAATAGAAAGAATATCAAATTATTATCTTTTATAAATATAGTGAAGAAAATTAATTTTGTAAGATTTTTGTGTTGCCTTCTCCCATGTAGCCTTTATTATTTCATTATTAATACTCTTCTCATTTAGAGCGAACCAATTTCATTATTAATACTTTTCTCATTTAGAGCCAATAATTTTTTTTTTTAATCTTTATCACTTGGTAGATAATAACGAATAATAAAAATTATCAAAAGAAGGTTAAGAATTTAATAGGAGATAAGAAGTTATAGATAAAGACATTTCATAAGAAAAAAAAAATTTAAAATAAAAAAAGATAATATGTGATAGTAGAAAAAAAATATGAGCAAATGAAAATAAAGATTTAGATATATATATGTTTTTGATAGATATATAGATTAACAAATCATATCTTTATCTAAATTTTATTATTGTACTTTTTTTGTAAATCAATTATTTAATCTTTATTTTTATTTGTAGGCCACGAAATTAATTTTTATAAATTATTTATCATTTTTCATATGTTTATTTATCTATAAGTCATGAAATTATTTTTTTAAATAATTTTTTAATTTTTATCTTTATCTATAGGTCATGAAATAAATTTTCATAAATTATTTATGAATTTTTATATGTTTATCTATAATGAAATTAATTAAAGTATGAAATGAAGGGAAGAAAAAATGAGTAATTTTGTTTTTTTTTTTTAAAAAAACAATTATTTAATATTTATCTTTATTTGTAGGCCATGAAATTAATTTTTATAAGTTATTTATCAACTTTTATTTGTTTATTTATAGGAAGAAATTTTAAATTATCTATAAGTTATGAAATTAATTTTTTAATTTTTATCTTTATCTATAGACTATAAAATTAATTTTTAGTTTTTATATGTTTATCTATATGGGGAAATTTTGAAATTCAAATCTTTATCCATAAGCAATGAAATTAATTTTAATTATAATTAATCAAACAAATAGAAAATGAAGAAAAATAGAAAACATGAAAGGCAGTCAAAGAAGGTTGCCACGTAGAAAAGAGAGAGTTTCAAAATTATGAGAATTTAGGAATAAATATTTGGAGGCTTTTAACAAAACAACTACATTTGGTTATATATAAATAAAAAATATTACGATTCAATTAATTATAAAATATTAAGTTCTTATGAATTTACGATACAAATTTACTAATATAGATGACAAATTATTATTGTGAAAAATCTCAATTACAATTCAAAGTATAACCCATATCCAATAAATTAAAGTATAACCCATATCCAATAAATTTAAAGTATAACCCATATCCAACTGATGAATACATTTAAAGTATAACCCATATCCAATAAATTTTAATTCTTCATTTTCAATCTAACATCTACACCAAAAAAAAAAAAAAATTAAACACAAATAATCAATAAGTGAGAGAGTTACAAATTGATAATAGCAGTACTTTTATAAATATAAAAAAAGAATAAAATCTCAATTAAATGACAAATTATTAACAAAAAGAAAGAAATAAGGAAAAATACAGATTGTAACAAAAAAAAATTAAAAAATAATAATGTTCATTTATATGAACTCACTTTCTTATAAATGCAAAAACTCATGCAAGTACACATTTCAAATGTAAAGCAAATATTTAAGATTTTTAGGCACCGAAAATGGATCAGAAATGGCTCAATGTTGATTGTTTTCCCCCTATTTTTCTGTTCATGGTTTCTTTTGCAGGAACTTGTTTTTATATTAAAAAGATTATGTTTAAACAAAAGATATATATGGAATTCTATCATGTTTAAAATTTGTATGAATAACTAATTGATGATATAAACATGACACCATTTTACTATATACATAAACAACGGTGTCATCTATATTAGTAAATTTGTATCGTAAATTCATAAGAACTTAATATTTTATAATTAATTGAATCGTAATATTTTTATTATCGTACTGCTATTACAATCTGTATTTTTTTTACGATACAAATTCACTAATATAGATGATACTATTATTCTCAATAATTTTTACAATTAATAATTTTTTATGTATAGATATAATTTAAGATTAAAATGATTTATTTATCACACAATATATATTAGTTTATTTTTCCGTGCATCGCACGGTTACCGCTAATTATAATTAGATACAAAAGAGTGGGTACTTTGTTTTTAGTTTATGGCTAATGGGTGTTGCCAAAAGAAGGCAATTGGTTAGCCGGCCTTTGATTAGAATATCTTTGGGGTGATAAGTAGTCAAACAAATTAGATAAACATGACACCATTAAGCACTTTATTTTATGACAATAATAATATATACTATTGATTTAAAAGTCCAAATAAATTTTATTTTATTCCCAAATTATCTCTAAAAATAGGAATAATTGCAAAAAAAATAATATAAATTTAAAATAATTGTAACAAGATGAAAGTATGAGATTTACTTATATAATTTAATACATAAATTACTTATATTTTCAGGATATTATAATTATTTTATGTCGATACTAATTTTTTTCAATCCTCCATAAAAATATCTTAAAAACAATTATAGGTGATACTGAACAAAACCTCAATTCAATTTATAGTTACTGTAGACACTCCATTTTTGACCGACCTTAAGACTTAGACATCACCAGTTGAGCGCTCGGTGATACTACATATTATGCTCGTTTGAAAGTCTCAGAGTCGCGGCCGTGAGCCCTGCCTCCGGATTTCCAAACCCTCTTCTGTGCCTTGCCTCGGTTTGCGAACCAGACTCGGTTTTCTCTGTTTCTTTTCCTGAGGGGAGGGAGAGGTCCCGTAGACCATCTCTCAGTGGCCGTGGGCTACATTTTGTGGCTGTAGGCCATTTTGCCCATTTCGGGGCCCGATTCCCGATTTTCGGAACCGTTGGCCGTGTGCCTCGGTTCGGGACCACTTAACCACCTCCATTTGCTCCGGTTTGTGGCGTGCATCTTATTTACTCCCTTTTGAGGGACACTGAGGTCTGAGAGACCCACTTCGTGGTCGAGTGCCACTTTCAATGCTTAACAGGCAGTTTTCAGGGCCCCGAACTGCGCGTTTTGGCCCCCGAACATTCGTTTTGCATCGGTTTTCGTTCATTTTTGGCAGGTACCTCTGTTTCATCACCAAGAAGGCCGTAGAAGGGTGGGAGGCCAGCAATTGTTTCAGCAACCAGTTATATATCCTCCGGCGCCCTCCGACGCCCGTTTTTCTCACTTCCGAGCCAATGTTGAACACCCTTGGGCCATTTTCTTGAACTTCTAATCATATATTTGTGATGTACACACATGGGAGGACACCAAAAGTTGGTGGCCGACCAGTAATTCCATCTGACCCTTTTGAACCCTTCTTAAAAATGGCCTATTCTCTCTCATGTTTTACAGTTTGCAATTTTGAACCACAGGGTTGTGATGAGGGAACCTGGGAAGACAACAATTTGTGGTGGCCGGCCACTAATTCACCTTGACCCTTTTGACCCTTGGCCGGCCGGCTAGGGGGGGTGGCCGACCGGCCACTTGCAGCTCCAAAAAGTGGCCGGCCATAATCCTTAGGTTGTGTACATTACAGCTATGCACTTTTTTCCCCCAAAAAATCTGTATCCGGGGGACAACCCTTTTGGGGGGAAACTTGGCTTGTTTTCCCTCCATTTTCTTTCCCTCCTTTTCCCCCTTCTTTGGTCCATATTACTGGCCTCCAGCATTGAGAGAAGGGTTACAAAAAAATTCCCTAAAGCCTCTTGCATGGTATCCATCTCCATCTCCATCTCCATCTCCAAGCTCTAAAACCCTAAAACCCTACCTCATTTCTTCATCAAACCATAGCACCACTCTACCACTTCCATTTCCAGTAGCTTGGGGAGCTTTCCAGCAGCTAGAAGGCACCATTTCTCAAGCCAGGAAGCAACCAAAGTCAAGTCTTCAAGGGTAAGCCCCATTTCTCTCTTTTTGGTCCATATTTTGTTCAATACATAAGTCATACATGCTTGCTGTTTTGAGCTCCGGCCCTAACTGAAAGTGGCACTTTTTTGAGCTCCTTTTCACTTTTGTTTAAGGGCCCCTCACTGTTTGAGGCCCCCTTGGTGCACTTGCTTCATTATCCTTCTTGTATGCCATAATCTTGCATAGTATTTTTGGCTTATGTGTGATCTGTTTTGGAGCATGATGTAAACTGTAAATAGGCCTATTTTGAGCCCCTCTTCAACATTGAAGAAGGGATCATCACTGTTTGGGACCTCCATGTGCCACTTGTGCTATATCTCTCTTTGGTCCCCATTTTTTTGCATGATTTATTAACCTATTATGCTTCTGTTTTTGGTCTTTCTACAGAACTGAAAACAATCTTATTTTGACCCATTCTTCATGTTTCATTAAGGGTCTTTCATGGTTTGAGGCATCCTTTATATACTTTGTGTTATATCCCTCTTTGGTCCCCATCTTTGCATGATTTATTAGCCCATTGTGCTTCTGTTTTTGGGTTCTTTTCAGAACTTAAAACAGTCTTATTTTGACCCATTATTCATGTTTCATTAAGGGTCTTTCATGGTTTGAGGCATCTTTTATATACTTTGTGTTATATCTCTCTTTTTGGCCCCATTTTTGCATTGCATTTTGAACATATTTTCATACTGTTTTGGGTCCGTCAATCAACTGTAAAATGCATTATTTTTGGCCCCTCTTCAACATTGTTGAAGGGCCTCTTTGTGTTTAAGGCCAGAAACCACCACTTGCTTCTTTGGCCATCTTTTGGTCCATTTCTTGCATGAGAGTTTAGCCATACCTGTGCTGGTTTTTGTGGTTTGCCATAAACTGTAAAAGATCATATTTTGGGCCTCTCTTCAACTTTATTGAAGGGTCCTAATCTGTTTGGGGTCAGCAGCTGCGAGTTGTTTCATTATCTCACATTCAGGGCCATTTTTGCATGCTAGTTTTTCCCTATTTGTACTTGCTGTTTGGCCATGCTTTGAACTGTAAAAATTCTTGTCTAGGGGCTGCCTTACTTCTGTATTTTCATCTCATGTTCAAATTATGCATGCATTGCATAGCTATAGGCCATTTCATGCGCCAAAATCCATGTTTCGGGGCTTGTCCCATGCATCGGGTTTCATTTCACCGGGTTTCGGGGATGTTTTGCCTCTTATTTTGCCTCTGAAAATTGCATGATCATATGCCATATTCCATGTCTTTGCCATGTCTCATTAGAGTGGCATTTCGGTGCCTGAGGGTCGGTCCTCGGTTTGCGTGCACGCGTACACGCATTTCGAGTTGTCTTGTTTTCATCTGATGGCCTCCTATGTGAGTGTGGCTGAGGCTCTCTCATGTAGGTGTAAGCCCATTATTGCATTGCGTATGCCATTTCATCCATAGCATTGTGTATGCTCGGTTGTGTATTACCTCGTGCAGCGTGTATGTCATTCCATAACATTGTGTATGTTAGGATTGTATCTTAGTTGCATTTCATGCATGTCATGCATATTGCATCGTGTTCGGGATAGGAGTTAGCCCGGGCACGGGAAACGAGGTGCATTCCGTACTCCGAGTGACGGAATGTGTCTCAATTCCCCAATCACCGACACTCCGGATTATCCATAATGGAGTTAGGTTTTATTTGAGTTTTCATGAGCATTCATTCTATATTGAGTTGCACATTTCGACTCCTCGGCCATCATGCATCGAGATGCGTGATTGGTGGCACGAGGATCGAGGCATGCATACATTTGTGAAAATACATTGCTATGCCCCTTTCCTGCTCTCTGTTGCAGCAAGTTAAGAAACAGCAACCTTTTTGGAGTTTGGCACGCATTTCAAGAATAGGCGCAAACAGAGGCTAATTGGGGCATCGTCATGGATTTTCGCGCAAAGGCAACCCGGGCATGCATCATTCATCATCTGGAATGGAATCAAGGCAGTCCCTGTCTTGCATGCCAGTTTATTTATTTTCTTAGTTAATCTGTTAATTAATTAGGAATTTGTACATTATTTGGACTGTATTATTTGGACTGTAATATTCTTTTATTCGGGACTGTATATTTATTCGGACCCTCTGCGCGAGGGCATAATTGTAATAAGTGTGGGTGAGTGTGATGTATGTCTTCCAACCCCACGTCTTTCTCCCTTTTATTTATCCGCTTATGATGGTTAGATTAGGGCATATTTCAATTAGCATACAGTATGACAGCATGTTTGCATCATTCATCTGTTTTGCATGCATCGGGCTCGGCGCATCATACTAACTGCATTGTATTTTCAATTCCAAGTTGAATACATGTTAGCTGTAGCATTTCATATGCCATGTTTAGAATAGCCGAGCCTGCTATAGTTGCATTTTTGCATGTGTTGCATTAGGCATCTCTGCATATTAGGATCATGCATAGATTTCTAATAAGCTTCTTTTTTGGCTTGGAGTACTCGGTGAGTTTTATGCTTTAGCATCCTTGCATGCGTGTGAGTGACTGCCATGAATAGCATGCTTACCATGAGGCTATTTGCTTATGTGATATAGCTGCCTGAATGCCTGTGGGTGAAGGTTGGGTTACTTGGATTGGAATAAATCATCAACTGTTTGTTTTAAGCCCACTAGATAGTGGCAAAACCATCTTTTCTAAGCCCACTCGAGGGTGGCAAAATCTGCATTTTAAGCCTACCTGCGGGTAGCAAACCATCTTTCAACAAACAAACATGAAATGTTTTGTTCCAATTCAGGCGACCCGGTCTATACTTGTATGCTGTGCGCATCACATAGTAATCTAGGCTAATAACCGGAATAAGAATACACAATGTTTTCAAAACTTGATATCATGGTTAGTAGAGGCCGATCTTTGATCGGGCGAGCGAGGGTGCTCACGAAGTGACCTTCCCCAATCGTACCCAAGTTCCCGAGCCGAGGCAACTTTGGTGATGACGGACACACGGCCTTAGGCAAACGAGTCAGGATTTCCTAAATTTCCCAAAATAAAATATTTAGGTGGCGACTCTGTATCTGGCAAAGCAGTCCATGTTTGGCACTTCTTTCAAAATCTGTTTTCTCAAAACGATTTGCCGGATTTGGACTCTTTGGTTCAGATTAAGAACCGTGACAATTTTGAGAGTCCTAAGCTGTAGTGACCCCAAATGAACGGAACGGGAGCTCACCCTCCCGGGGTGTTCGGGGACGTCTACAGTTACATATAACACAAAATAAGTCAAAATGAGATCACTTACCAGCATGAAATTTCTCAACAAAGCATGATACATAACCCTATACAAAATAACAAACATATGTTATAATAAAATAATAGTGTAGCCTGATATTAAACCAGGCACTACTGAGATTGAGATGAATTGGGCAAGCTATCTGTGGTGATGATCATAGTTTTAAAAACCTAATGGTTGGCTTAGTGGGTGTAACTTAGGGTTTGGGGGTATATTTCTTTAGGTTCAACTCTTACTAAGTGTTATCGGCTCCTTGGGACCACACCCTCGGGGCTCTGCTAGAGATTTCCCGATCGACACGAAGGGGGCGCTTTGCATTAGTACCAAAATTAGTTAAGTGTAAGTTGACTCGAACACCCGATCATAAAAAAAATAAATAAAAATAAAAAAAATCCTAGTTTTAAATCATAGAATTTGGATTCACAATAGGGATTATTAATGTCTCGATAACTTACAAAGCTTGATTAGTATATAGTTCGTAATAAAAAAAATTAAGAGAAAATTTCACTTTACTTTTACATTATCACTAAAAAATTAATTCAACCTTTATTCTTTTAATAATATCAATTTTGTAGCTAAACTTTTTGATTTTACATCAATTTACTCCCACCGTTGATTGCTATCTCTAATAAAATAGAAGTTGCTGATGTGGAACCGAAATTTCATTTTACTTGCCAACTATCTCCAAAATATTAATTAGATCCCTAAATAAAAGAAGTTTAAGGGTCTAATTGATATTTTAGAGATAATTTGGGAGTAAAATGAAATTTTGGTGCCACATCAATAACTTCCATTTGATTATAAATGGAACATGAGGTAAAATTGATCCAAAAATAAATAGTTTAAGTGTAAATTTAATATTTTTTTAAAAATAAGAGTTAAATTGATTTTTGAATAGTAATTTGAAAAGGCAAAATAAAATTTTCTCAAAAACTAAATCAAACCAGAGCTTATTGACCAATCACAAAAGATCGGATATACGATTCTGAAGCTGGCCTAAACAGAATTTTTAAGCCCATTGTATTTATGGGCTAGAAAGAATGCTTGAGGTCTATCTTGGTCACGTCCGCGTCAAATTCACCACGGGTGATTTATGCCTCTTCTTTACCGAATCCGGATCCTCTGTCGCGTTCTCCTGCGGCGGTCCCTGCGGTGCCCCAAAACGACGTCGTTTTGGGGCAAGTTTTCAAAAAAAAAAAAGGAGCAAGAACCAGAACCAGAGAAGGGAAGAAGAAAGAAGAGAAGGTAGGAGAAGAAAGAAGACAAGAAGGCATCCCATGGCGCCACCATCTTCCCGCCATCGCCGCCGCCATCTTCCCGTCATCGCCGCCGCAACCCACCATCGCCACTCCCATAGCCACGAGCCCCCATCTCTCTCTCTCTCTCTCTCTCTCTCTCTCTCCATGGCCAGCAACCATTTCGATCGTTTCTCTTCTTTTTTTGCCGTCGATGTACCGGAGGGAGTTCGTCAGTCATCCTTGTTGCCGTTCGTCGATTTTCCCCCTGGTTTCAACCTGGATCTGAAATGGAGAAAGATGGGTTTATGAAGAAAAGCAAAGTTTCAAAATCTCTATGAAAGATTTGAGATCCAAAATCAAAGAGGAGAGGAACAAATTCTTTACTTTTGTTTGTATTGATATAATTTTTAATTAATTTTGATTTACATTTGGATGTTCAAAGTGTTAATATGTATATATATATACATATATCTTAGTTTTGTTTGTTAATATGTGTCCCAGAAGAACACCCAGTGTTAATATTTATCATTTGGTTTTTAATTTTGAATGGTTGTTTGAATGTTTGAATGCTTGAATGGGTGTTCTTCCCACTGCATCGTTCTTCCTCTGCCTTCTGTTCTTTCTTCTTCCCTTCTCTGGTTCTGGTTCTGGTTCTTGACATTTTTTTTTTTTTGAAAATTTGCCCCAAAACGACGTCGTTTTGGGGGACCGCAGGAGAACGCAGCAGAGGATCCGGATTCCTTCTTTACCCCTCTTTGCTAGCCGATTATTAAGACTAGAGTTTACTAAAGGGTTTGTATCATTTGTTATCAAAATTAGGCATCATATCGAGTAGGAATTGGATGGGTGCGGCTTTGCAATTTGAGCCATGGAGTGGTGACCTATAAAATGGATTAAGACATTTAAAAAAATATCGAGTACTAATCAACTTGTTTGGTTCCAGATTTCAGAAAATTCTATTTTTTTATTTTTCGTATTTTAAGGTTTTCAATTAAATTTTTTAATATTTTAAGCATTTTTAAAAAAAAAATTTAGACACACCTAACATAAATACACTTAAAAAGTATAATATTTGTGAAAAAAAATATTTAAAAAATACACTAAATACCAAAAAATATTTTAAAAAATACAAAAGTTCAGTATATTTTTGTATTTTTGTGTATTTATTAATTTTTTAAAATATTTTTTCACAAATATTTTTTATTATTTTAGATACATCTAGGTAAAAATCATCTAAAAAAGTAAAAAAAATTACTTAAAATTTTGAAAATATTCACTAAAAATAAAAAAATACGAAAAACAAAAAACTTAATTTTTAGAAAATTAAATTCAAAAAACTGAAACCAAACACACTGAATAGTTGATTGAATTTGCTAAAAAGGGAAGAGCTATTCTTAGACGGTGTTGATAGAGTACTTATCGTAAATATTTACTATAGAAGGTGATTGTATACACCAAGGATCCTCTAGAGTATTTTTTTCCTAAAGTTTCATAAAGTGGTGTATTGTGTGGTTGAGATTTAATACTGAAAAATTGATGTGACTTGTCATTAAATCTCAACCACACAATGCACTACTCTAGGAAACTTTAGGAAAAAAAAACTCTAGAGGATCCTTGCTCGATTGTATATTACAATCCAACATCGAGTAAAATAAACCTCAATTATATACATAAAAGCATTTTAGACACTATTTCTTTTGTAAGTTGATTTTAAAAGTGAATTCTATCTAAAGTCATAAGAAAAATTTAAAATAATGTCTTTTACTAGTTAAGAGTGCATTGTGACAACAAACAAAAGAATTCAGCGATTCCTACGCCACTTGGGTGAACCCTACCAAACTGACTCGTTGATTTTTCATACTTATTTATTTATTTATTTGTTTTTTTTTCGGAACAATTGCAGAGGTAGACTTTACTTGACTTATATTGATAACGATAATACTTTGTAACATTGGTGGGCGCACAAAAGCTTTTAGCCTACTATTTAGAGCCCAATTCACGATTCAAACACTAAAACCCAACACCATTGAAAACCCAACGTTGCACCAGGAACCAATGGCATCTAAACACTTGTCAAGAAGGGAATTAGTCACGTAAGCACACAAAGATCCTGCAGAATTATTGCACCACACATTAGCTATTAATGAGGCTCTTGCAGCATTAAATGTGATAACCCCTTCATGTCGGAACGGGCAGCCTCACCGTGAACAATGCAAGCTAAAGTATAGACTTTCGGCCAACATGACAGGTCGGAGTAGACAAGGAAATGATGGACAAATGATATAAGGAGGCTTCCAAGACACATCAAAGGTTAAGTTCTCTATTCTTATTCTCTCCCTCTCTCTACACCATCAATCTCCTCTCTTCTAACTTAATCGTCGAAGGGTCCACTGGGGGACTCCCGTTCCTCGTTGGACATTTTTGCAGGCACACCAGCCAGCTCAGTGACCTGTGAAAGGTGTAGAAAGCGTGGATCCGCCCGAGTCACCCTTCCTTGGATCAGCAACATCATCACTTTGCACCTAGAAAGTACTACTATATTGTAGACCTGATTTGTTCTGAAATATCTCATACTATATTAAGTTTAATCAATGCCATAATCATTTTCATATATTTTTGAAAGATGAGTAACATTTTCAATCAAATTAGGACACAAACTTAGTAGTTATGTATTTTGTGGTGTGAGATTTTGGATTCAATTTTTTATGAAAAGTTAGAAAAGAATTCGATATCTTTTGTGATGGTGATTTATTTCTTCCCCATTATGGTGGTTGTTTTTCTAAACTTTGTTGACTTTCTAGTTATTGTTGTGGGATAGTAGTTCTATTGGGTAAATTATAAATATACGATCTGAGATTTGTTTAAAATACAAATTAGTCCTGTGGTTTTAGAAATTACATCCCCCCACTGAAACTTCTAATTTCATAAAAAAAATGACCCATTTTATTAATAAATCATCAAGTTAATAACAATTTTTAATGATGTCAAAAATATATTTCAATTAATAATTCAGGTAATTTTATTATTGTATAGGGGAACAGTTAGAGATTTCATTTTTCTAGCTAATTCTATTAATTAATTTTTTTATAAGGGGATATTTGTAATTTTCCAAACCACAGGGGCAATTCGTATTTTAAGTAAATCTTCGGGGGTGTATTTATAATAGTCTATTTAACGTTGTAAATGAGTAATTCTAATTACACCACACTTTCAACTCTTTACACCCTTTTAGTTTTATTTTTTTAATTAAATTTTTATTTTTATCTAAAATTACCAAAAACACCTTCCACTCCCAAACTTTGAAAACCTTCTCATTACACCCCCATTTCATTACCACCCCCTTCTCTACCTATAACGATTCCAGTTTAGACTCGACTCGTTTAGTATTTTGGATCCAAGATTCCTTGTATTACTTGGTTGTTCATATCTTTGTTCATCTTATTCCTTGTTGAGTTTGATTATTAGAGTGTCTTGATTGCGTTTGAAACAGGTTGGGGAGTTGGTTTCTCAAAACTGTTGCTACCTAGTTTTTGGCTTGTTTGCTCGAGCGAACTTTCTTGCGCTTAAGCGAACTTTGAGAACTTTCAGTATTTTTGCAGGTTTGTAAAACTACTGGGAGTGTGGCATTTCTCGCTTGAGCGGTGTTTCTTGCGCTTGAGCGGTCCTTCTTGCGCTCGAGCGGTTTTTGGGAACTCATAGTACTTTTGCAGGCTTGCAAAAGTACTAAGAGGGTGGTGTTCTTTGCTCAAGCAGTCACCTTGTTCGCTCAAGGGGTCTCTCTTGTTGTGTTTGGTCACTCAAGCGACCATTATTGCGCTTGAGCAGTCTGCAAGTATATCAATTCGTAAAAGTCACTTTTTAGATCACTTTTTCATCTCTTTCTCTCTAAACATTTAAAATCTTAGATCTTCTCTCTCTTTCTCTCTCTTTAGAAAACATCTTTAAACCTCAAATACAACTTGATCTAGTAGTTTCTTAATCCTTGTCCTTTGGATAAAAATATAAAGCTCACCTAGAGCTTGCATTTGATCAGAACAAAGTTCGTTTTCGACTTCATCGAGTTTCAACTCTTGTTTTTCTTGGTCCTTGTAACGCCCCGAAATAATTCAACATGAACTACCCACATTAATGAACATTCACTAAACAATAACAATGATCATTCCATCTTCATATATTTCATAAATGAGTTTAATACAAAAGTTCCACATGCGGTATATGTTCAACGAAACAAAAGAACACCTGAATCTATAGCATATGAAGCATCTTGTCTCAAAACAATAAAATGCCCTTAAGGGCTTACATCTTCCAAGGCGATAGCCCGGTCACACAAAATAGTCTCTCGAACCCATACACATTAGCCCTTGGCTCACGAAAGAATCACAACAAAAATAAAAGAGCTATTCACTCTTCTCAAAAATATCTACGCCCTCAGTTCGGCGGGATCACCACATCTTTACCTGCACCAAATCCCATAAGGGTGAGCATAAAACCCAGTAGAGAATTCTCACAAAGTATATACAGTTATGCAATTCTCAATGTAAACGCAAATGCCAATGCCATATAATGCCCTTTTTAAAGAAAATTTCATTTCATGCTCTTCTCAAAGATTTCTATTTTTAAATAAAAGCTTGTAACCTCAACATATTTCAAACTTCCAATTTTAATCAACAGGGGTGGTAAATACGACACTGGTAATCCCTAGGCTGGTGTCTGCAAGTAGACTCTACAAGTACTGCCAAATTGTCATTTTTACCGGTGCTAACCATAAGGCTCGACACCTATCCGCGCGGGTTTCTAGTCTTTCACCATGGACACACAGGCCAACTTATCAAGTCATCTACACCCCCTATCCGGACTTACCACCGTATTTACCCCATAAACACATTTCCATAGTTTTTATTTCGATAAATATGTTCTTTTCTTGAAGTAAATGTTTCCATTCAAATTTCACTATGCATAATAGTTAATTGAATGAGTATGCAAAGTAATGAATTTCCATGCTTCATGACCTTTCTTCATTTCCAAAAGACTTTACAACAATAACGAATAAATACATTTCTCATTTCCTCCCTTCAAAGTGATTTCGCAAAATAACCATGTGTCTTCAACACACAACAACAATTTCTCATCTATTCAATCCTTTCAAGGCCAAATGTGATGTTTTTCAAACATTAACTTCCAATATTCATATTTCTCACCATCCATAGTGTACAACAATTTTGCCATATTATAACCATTCATATTCACACACTTTGTAAAAATGCTAAGATGACATCTTGTTACTCATAGATCAAATGGGATGCAATTTTGCTAAACATTTGATAAAAATTACTCTTATTCATTCTCTTGATGCAAGAATAACAGAGGTTCATATGTAATTTCATGTTTTCTCCAAAACCCCCAAATTCTAAGGTTCTTCATTATAGCGATCCCGGGTTTACCCTTGTTGTACAGTGATCCGGACATGTGTCCGTGGATGTTGGTAGTTGGTTATTATCGTGTTTTCATTCCTTTTTCTTCGTATTTGAGTTATAGGATGTGTTGGGCGGATTTGTTTCAGGTTGGTTGAGTTTAGAAACCAAAACTAGTTGCCCAGATTTTTGGCCTGTACGCTCGAGCGGAGGTGTTGGCGCTCGAGCGTAGATTACATCCATCCAGTATCTTGTTGTGCAGTGTTGTGAGCTCGAGCGTAGGGATTGGGAGCTCGAGCGGAGGCCTGGTTCTGCAAAAGTGCTGGGCGAGTGCATTCTGCGCTCGAGCGGGAGGTTGGCCGCTCGAGCGGAAGTCTGTGAGTGGCCGCTCGAGCGGGGTGTTTTACGCTCGAGCGGAAGACTGGGTTTAAGACCCGAAGTTGTGACTTTCCAAATCACTTTTTCACTTTCTCTTCTCTCTCTTACTTTTCCAAAATCACCATTGTTGAGCCTCTCACTCTAGACTCTACCTTCTCTCTAGGTTTTGATCTAGTAGGAGTGATTTACTCACCTTTGGCCTTTACAAAAAAGTTGTTGATCGTCGAGGGCTTCATTTTAATCTGAAAATCTCGGGTTTTGGAGCACGTTGGGTTTTGTCGTTTTCTCCTTTGGGACTCCGAATTTGAGGTAGGGATATCCTACTCCTCTCTATGGGTTTTGTCTTTAAATTTTGGTATTTTGAGATGTTGGGCTTGGTTTGGTAATTTTGTGAAAGTTTGGGACTTTTGTGCAATTATACAAAAGTTGGGGTTTTATTCATAATAAACCTAGATGCATGTTTGGCATGGAAAATGGAATTAATGTTGAATCATTGATGAAAATGGGACCTAAGGGTTGAAATGTTAATTATGGGAATTGGCCTAGTTACATTGTTTAATTAATTGGGATAATTAATTGGTGAGAAATGAGGAAATGAAATGTTGATTGAATATCCATTTGCGCATTTAATTTCTGTTTTAGAAATAACTGCTTGGGGCTATCGGTGGAGGATAGTCGAGATTGTTGTAGACAATGTATGTTGATTAGGCAAACTGAAACTAATCAATGGAATGTGTTATGGAACTTGACAGTTGCTAGAATACATTAATTGTTTGTATTGTGTGATTGTATATAGAACCAGTGTGTTTATATACGTTATGTGTAGAGGAGGAGATAGGGGATGTACTCCGCGGTTTAGGGGAAGATAGGGGATGGACCTCTAAACCGGATAGGTATTTGGAGGAGATAGGGGATGTACTCCGTAGACAGAGCTTATATGCTTGTCTAGAGAAGTGAAGATAGAGCTCATATGCTTATCTTTGTGAAGTGAAGTGTGGATACAGCTTGTATGCTTATCTGTGGATATTGTTGATATACATATCTGTTGTAGAATGTGGATACAGCTTGTATGCTTATCTGTGGATACTGTTGATATACATATCTGTTGAGATTGTGGATATAGCTTTTATGCTTATCTGAATGTGAGATATAGTTTTTATACATATCTGTGGAAATGATGATAGAGCTAGCATGCTTATCTGTTGAAAAAGGAAAAATGAAAAGTAAATGGGACTTGTAAGTCGTTGACATAAATATGTAATTTATGTGATTGTATCAGTGTTGACCAACTATCAATTGCTAATGTTTTAGTCATTGTCCATGGTTGGTTTAGTGTATTTCTACTGGGCTGTGGCTCACCCTATATGGGAACATCATTTTCAGGTGCAGGAAGCATGCCACCTCCAAGGACATAGCTGGGAGGCTAGTGGCGGGCATAGTTTTGTCGTTTTTCTTTTGATGTATTACATGTAATTTCAAGCCAAGGGCTTAATGTGTAAACGAGTTAGACCTCTTTGTTGTAACCAAGTGTTAACTTGGAAAGCTGTAAGCCCGTAGGGCATTTTGTTATGAGATTAACATGTAATACTTATGTAATGGAATTCTAATGAATAATAGAAGGTGGTTAATTTATCTATCAACGCTTGTCTTATTTGTTGGGTTTAATGTCATTATTTTGAGGGCGTTACAACTTGGTATCAGAGCGTACCGGGTTCGAATACTTTGGGTACGTGGGAAGTGATTAGTATCACAATGGGTTTGTCTCGCTTGATAGAGACTTAGATGTAGTATCACATGCTATGTGCTTACTTGATAACATGCTTATGTGACTATGTGGGTATGGGATTTAATTTCTAGGATGTTGATTGGATCCTTGAGTTTCTGGAAGTCTTGTTGGAAAAGCACTTGATCAATGCTATTTCTAACCGGAACTCTAGTGACGTCTCGGGACTATCATTATCCGGAAATGAAATTCGTAAGTGCTTATGTGTTTATGTGCTTATGTGGAGTGAATTACACTTGTCCATGCATTAGGACGTGAGTGTTTAGTTTCGGCACACCTATAAATGTGCTAACGTTCTGTGTTGCCTTTATTAGGATGTCAGGACGAGGAAGAGGTGCTAGGCGTGGTAGACCTGCGAGGCAGGAAGTACCGTTACAGGGTGAGATTCCGGCAGTGCAGGAGGGAGTTGGTCAGGCCAATGTGGCTGAGCCAGTGGGTCAGCAGGCTATGGGTGCCTTGGCCAGAGAGTTAGCAGGAGCTTTGGGTATTCTTAGGGCTGAGAATCAGGCAGCTGAGGCAGGGCCTTCCTTCTTGAAGAGGGAGTTCTTTCGGTGTAATCCGGACGAGTTTATTGGGGATCCTAAAGAGCCGCTTAAGGCAGATGAATGGCTCGAACAGACAACGAAGACGTTTGAGATGCTTGGCATCGAGGACGGAGCACTGAAAGTGACCTTGGCATCCTTCCAGCTGAAGGGAGATGCGGGTCAATGGTGGAAATACGAGAAGGCTCGTGTTGGTGGGACTTGGGAGGCATTTGTGAATGCTTTTCAGGAGAGGTTTCTGTCTGCAGTAGCTAGGGAGAAGCTGAGGGATCAGTTTAGCCGGCTTAATCAGCAGGGCTTGTCAGTGGCCGAGTTTGAGGCTACTTTTACCAGTCTGTCTAGGTTTGCACCTGAACTGGTGGCGTCTGAGGAACGCCGTTGTTATGAGTTTGAGCGGAAGTTGAGGCGGGGCCTCAAGTTGAGAATTGGTGGGTCTTATATTCGAGAGTATAGACACCTGGTAGATGCTGCAGCTCATATGGAGCTTATGATGCAGGAGGAGGATGAGGGTCAGAGAGGCTCCAAGAGGAGCCAGGATAGTCAGAGTGATGGCAGGAGACAGAAGGGTAATAACCCTCAGCAGTCTCAGGGTGCAGTCTCTAGATCGACCTTTCCAGTGCCTAGTGCAGGCTCCGGGAGAGGTGGTCAGGGGGATTTTACCTGTTACAAGTGTGGCCAGCTGGGTCACAAGGTTTCTGTTTGCCCGCAGAAGGGTGGAGGTCAGAAAGCTGCTTCTTCATCAGCTAGACCGCAGAGTCAGAGTTTGGGAGGGGGCAGCTCTTGACTTGTTATCAGTGTGGACAACCTGGGCACATGAAGAGGTTTTGCCCACAGTTGTGTGCCACTTCGGGAGCGTCTGGTTCTAGGCAGACGCAGGGTTTTCAGCCAGCTCAGTCTGTGCAGGCCTCGAGGGCCAATCCGGGAGTTTCGTCATCCCAGTCTGTGCAGCAGTCTTTTGCTCCGAGAGGTGAGCAGGTAGACCAGGGGCCTACGGGGCGCGTGTATGCTGTTACCGCGCAGGATTTAGTACCGGCTCCATCGGTGGTGAGAGGTACTTTTCTGTTTTGCAACTCGGTTGCTAGTGTGTTGATAGACACGGGTGCATCTCATTCTTTTGTATCTGCTGCATTTGCATCTGTTTTGGAATTGGAGTTAGCACAGTTAGCATCTCCTATTTGTGTGGTATCGCCTTTGGGTGGTGAGTTGATCCTGAAACAGGGTGTTAGAGGAGGTGATATAGAGGTCGCCGACTATAGGCTTCCTTTTCCGTTTGTTGTCATGCCCATGAAGGGTTTTGATGTTATTTTGGGTATGGACTGGTTATCGTCATACCGGGCTGTTATTGATTGCTACCGCCAGAGGGTTACATTGTGTACCTTGAGCGGGGAGTGGTTCCATTTCTTGGGAGACCGGGTTGGTAGTGTTTTGCCACCGGGGTATGATTCGCGAGGGCGAAGTGAGCTTAGTAGTCTACTTGCTAGCTTTGAGAGTGGTGAGGGTGGTGAGACCCAGCATGTATTGCCGAGGGTGGTTTGTGAGTATTCGGATGTTTTTCCCGAAGATCTTGTTAGTTTGCCACCTCACCGAGAGATAGAGTTCTCTATTGATTTAGTGCCTGGTACGGCGCCGATTTCTATGGCACCTTACCGTTTTGCTCCAGCAGAGTTGGTTGAGTTGAAAGTTCAGCTCCAGGAATTGCTCGATAAGGGCTTTGTTCGCCCTAGTGTTTCACCGTGGGGAGCACCGGCCCTCTTTGTTAAAAAGAAAGATGGTGCCTTGAGATTGTGTATAGACTACCGGAAGTTGAATCGGGCTACGGTTAAGAATAAGTATCCTATGCCCCGTATAGATGATTTGTTTGACCAGTTGAAGGGTTCCCGTTGTTTCTCTAAGATAGACTTGAGATCGGGTTACCATCAGTTGAGGGTCAGGGAGGAAGATATTCCTAAGACGGCATTCCGTACGCGGTATGGCCATTACGAGTTTCTGGTGATGCCATTCGGGCTTACCAATGCACCGGCAGTCTTTATGGACTTGATGAACCGGATTTTCCGGGAGTTCTTAGACCGATTTGTGGTTGTTTTCGTGGACGATATCCTTATCTATTCGTCTTCTGAGGAGGAGCACGAGGCACACTTGAGAGTGGTGCTTGAGTTACTTAGAGCCCATAGGCTGTATGCCAAGTTTGGGAAGTGTGAGTTCTGGCTGGGGGAAGTCAAATTCTTAGGCCATGTGGTATCCGGGGAAGGGGTGTCTGTTGATACATCCAAGGTTGAGGCAGTGCAAGATTGGGCACAGCCTAAGAGTGTATTTGAGATCCGCAGTTTTCTGGGATTAGCTGGGTATTATCGTCGGTTTGTGAAAGATTTCTCCAGGTTAGCGTCACCGTTGACTAGACTGACTCGGAAGGGAGTCAAGTTTGTATGGAATGAGACTTGTGAAAAGTCGTTCCAAGAGCTGAAAGTTAGATTGACCACCGCTCCGGTATTGATTATTCCGGAGAGAGGGTTGGGTTATGCGGTTTATTGTGATGCCTCACGAGAGGGTTTGGGTTGTGTGTTGATGCAAGAAGGGAAAGTGGTAGCTTATGGCTCACGTCAGTTGAAAATACATGAGAAGAATTACCCCACACACGACCTAGAGTTAGCAGCTGTGATCTTTGCCTTGAAAATCTGGAGGCACTACCTTTATGGTGAGAGGTTCGAGGTATTCTCGGATCATAAGAGTTTGAAATATCTGTTTACACAGAGAGACTTGAATTTGAGGCAGAGGAGATGGATGGAGTTCATCGAGGATTATGATTTTGAGTTGCATTATCATCCGGGAAAGGCCAATGTTGTGGCCGATGCCCTTAGTAGGAAAACCATTAGTGATGTAGCTTGTATAGCCATCCGGGAATGGGAGATGTTGGGAGCACTTGGCGAGTTTGATTTGCTACTGGGCGAATCTGTTGAGGCTGCGGCCTTGTTTTCTGTTGTTGCGCAGCCTACACTTGTGATTAGAGTGTTAGAGGCACAGAGAGGTGACCTTGAGGTAGAATCCCTCCGAGAGAAGACCTCCAGTGGGAAAGTTGAGAAGGGTTTGACGGTGTATCCCGATCTGAGTGTGAGATACCGAGACCGTTTGTTTGTACCGGAGTCTTGCCGAGAGGAAGTACTCCGAGAGTTTCATCATTCGCGCCTTGCGGTGCATCCGGGAGGTACTAAGATGTATCAGGATTTGGGTCGCCAGTTTTGGTGGCGGGGTATGAAAAGAGATGTGGCTGTTTTCGTATCGAAGTGCCTTACTTGCCAGCAAGTGAAGGCCGAGCATCAGAGGCCAGCGGGTTTGTTGCAACCCTTGCCTATTGCCGAGTGGAAATGGGAGCATGTCACTATGGACTTCGTTGTAGGTCTTCCGAGGACTCAACGGGGTAGTGATGCTATTTGGGTGGTTGTAGACCGGTTGACTAAGTCGGCGCACTTTATTCCTATGCGCGTGAGAGATTCGGTAGATCATCTTGCCGATTTGTATATTCGGGACGTAGTGAGATTGCACGGGGTCCCAGTGACGATCGTCTCAGATAGAGATCCTCGTTTTACTGCTAGGTTGTGGCAGAGTTTGCAGAGTGCCTTGGGCACTAAGTTGACCTTTAGTACGGCTTATCATCCTCAGACTGACGGGCAGTCCGAGCGTACTATTCAGATCCTCGAGGATATGCTTCGGGGTTGTGTCCTGGACTTCAGTGGGACGTGGGAGAGGCACTTGCCATTGGTAGAGTTTGCCTACAACAACAGTTTTCAGTCTAGCATCGGTATGGCACCGTTTGAGGCCCTGTATGGCCGACCATGTAGGTCTCCAGTTTGTTGGGCCGAGGTGGGTGATGCACCTTTGTTGGGTCCGGAGTTGGTTAGGGAGACGACGGAGAAAGTTGAGCTTATCCGTAGGAGGCTTGTTACAGCCCAGAGTCGGCAGAAATCTTATGCTGACCGTAGGAGGAGACCTTTGGCGTTTGAAGTAGGTGATCATGCCTTTCTGAAGATATCACCTAGGCGAGGTCTGATGAGGTTTGGAAAGAGTGGGAAGTTATCCCCTCGGTTTATTGGTCCTTTTGAGATCCTTGAGAGGATAGGTGAGGTTGCTTATCGGTTAGCCTTACCACCGCAGTTGTCCGGAGTGCATGACGTGTTTCATGTGAGTATGCTTCGGAAGTATGAACCAGATCCATCACATGTGCTGGATTGGAGCGATTTAGAGGTAGATGAGGATGCCTCGTATGAGGAGAGACCGGTTCGGGTCTTGGATAGGCGGGATCAGGTCCTGCGTGGCAAGACCATTCCTTTGGTGAAAGTCTTGTGGAAACATCACGGAGTGGAGGAAGCCACTTGGGAACGTGAGTTGGAAGTCCGAGAGAAATATCCGGACTTGTTTGTTGATACGTAATCTTGTATTTAAATTTTGCATGTTGTTGAACCTAAGAGCTTTTATATATGTCTTAAGTTGTGAAACATTGAAAATGTTTTGGTTATTGAAAGTATGTTTGGAACTTGCCTCATATGGAAGTTGAATGTAACATTATAGGTGTTAAGTATATTGTTGACATTGGAAAGTTAGTGCATAATGTTGATGCATGTTAATAATACATATGTTGTTTACATATTGTGATATATCTCTTGTTAAAGGGATGGGATGACCGGTAATGGGTCGAATTGTTGAATGTTAAATTGTAACATTGTTCAAAATGGAGGAAAACCTGTTTTTTTTTTTTTTTGAAAACTTGTGCTTAATTTCGGGGGCGAAATTCTTTAAGGGGGGGAGGTTATAGCGATCCCGGGTTTACCCTTGTTGTACAGTGATCCGGACATGTGTCCGTGGATGTTGGTAGTTGGTTATTATCGTGTTTTCATTCCTTTTTCTTCGTATTTGAGTTATAGGATGTGTTGGGCGGATTTGTTTCAGGTTGGTTGAGTTTAGAAACCAAAACTAGTTGCCCAGATTTTTGGCCTGTACGCTCGAGCGGAGGTGTTGGCGCTCGAGCGTAGATTACATCCATCCAGTATCTTGTTGTGCAGTGTTGTGAGCTCGAGCGTAGGGATTGGGAGCTCGAGCGGAGGCCTGGTTCTGCAAAAGTGCTGGGCGAGTGCATTCTGCGCTCGAGCGGGAGGTTGGCCGCTCGAGCGGAAGTCTGTGAGTGGCCGCTCGAGCGGGGTGTTTTACGCTCGAGCGGAAGACTGGGTTTAAGACCCGAAGTTGTGACTTTCCAAATCACTTTTTCACTTTCTCTTCTCTCTCTTACTTTTCCAAAATCACCATTGTTGAGCCTCTCACTCTAGACTCTACCTTCTCTCTAGGTTTTGATCTAGTAGGAGTGATTTACTCACCTTTGGCCTTTACAAAAAAGTTGTTGATCGTCGAGGGCTTCATTTTAATCTGAAAATCTCGGGTTTTGGAGCACGTTGGGTTTTGTCGTTTTCTCCTTTGGGACTCCGAATTTGAGGTAGGGATATCCTACTCCTCTCTATGGGTTTTGTCTTTAAATTTTGGTATTTTGAGATGTTGGGCTTGGTTTGGTAATTTTGTGAAAGTTTGGGGCTTTTGTGCAATTATACAAAAGTTGGGGTTTTATTCATAATAAACCTAGATGCATGTTTGGCATGGAAAATGGAATTAATGTTGAATCATTGATGAAAATGGGACCTAAGGGTTGAAATGTTAATTATGGGAATTGGCCTAGTTACATTGTTTAATTAATTGGGATAATTAATTGGTGAGAAATGAGGAAATGAAATGTTGATTGAATATCCATTTGCGCATTTAATTTCTGTTTTAGAAATAACTGCTTGGGGCTATCGGTGGAGGATAGTCGAGATTGTTGTAGACAATGTATGTTGATTAGGCAAACTGAAACTAATCAATGGAATGTGTTATGGAACTTGACAGTTGCTAGAATACATTAATTGTTTGTATTGTGTGATTGTATATAGAACCAGTGTGTTTATATACGTTATGTGTAGAGGAGGAGATAGGGGATGTACTCCGCGGTTTAGGGGAAGATAGGGGATGGACCTCTAAACCGGATAGGTATTTGGAGGAGATAGGGGATGTACTCCGTAGACAGAGCTTATATGCTTGTCTAGAGAAGTGAAGATAGAGCTCATATGCTTATCTTTGTGAAGTGAAGTGTGGATACAGCTTGTATGCTTATCTGTGGATATTGTTGATATACATATCTGTTGTAGAATGTGGATACAGCTTGTATGCTTATCTGTGGATACTGTTGATATACATATCTGTTGAGATTGTGGATATAGCTTTTATGCTTATCTGAATGTGAGATATAGTTTTTATACATATCTGTGGAAATGATGATAGAGCTAGCATGCTTATCTGTTGAAAAAGGAAAAATGAAAAGTAAATGGGACTTGTAAGTCGTTGACATAAATATGTAATTTATGTGATTGTATCAGTGTTGACCAACTATCAATTGCTAATGTTTTAGTCATTGTCCATGGTTGGTTTAGTGTATTTCTACTGGGCTGTGGCTCACCCTATATGGGAACATCATTTTCAGGTGCAGGAAGCATGCCACCTCCAAGGACATAGCTGGGAGGCTAGTGGCGGGCATAGTTTTGTCGTTTTTCTTTTGATGTATTACATGTAATTTCAAGCCAAGGGCTTAATGTGTAAACGAGTTAGACCTCTTTGTTGTAACCAAGTGTTAACTTGGAAAGCTGTAAGCCCGTAGGGCATTTTGTTATGAGATTAACATGTAATACTTATGTAATGGAATTCTAATGAATAATAGAAGGTGGTTAATTTATCTATCAACGCTTGTCTTATTTGTTGGGTTTAATGTCATTATTTTGAGGGCGTTACATTCATCCAAGACAAAACTTTCTCCCATCTGCTTAATGAATCCTACCAAAATCATCCATCATGAGTTTTTATAGAAAGAACATCCTCATGGATAAAAAGAAAGTTGAGATTTAGACCCCTCTTTCAAAACTCCATTGCTCTCTCTCTCTCTCTCTCTTCATTTAGTGCAAAATTAAATCAACACAACAACCTCTTGAAAGCTTTAAAATCAACATTTATGAAGCAAAACATATATATATGACTCAAGAAATCCTTAACTCAAGCTTGATGAAGGAGATGATGAAACCCTAGCTTTAATGGAGGATCGTTCACTCTTCCAATACCCTAAGAAGAACTGTAGCTTAGATCTCCAAAGCTTTGAGAGGGATGATGATGAATTTGGACCCAATAGATTACAAGAATTAAAGAGTTTTAGGGTTTTGATAAGGGTTTCTAGAGAGAAGGAGGAGGAAAAATGGTCTTTAGAGTGAGAGTGTAAAGCCCTAGAATGAGATATAACTCGGCCAAAATGATACAAAAATATAGATATTCAGACTCAGGCCGACCGCATGTGTAGCACCCATCCCCGCACGTGCAAAGCGTCCCTCCCGCACATGCGGCCTTCATCCCTGCACGTGCAGGGTTCCTCTCTCGCACCTCACTCCACTCGTGCATATATAACAGTATGCAGGCCAAACAATCCCCTGAATTCCGCACATGCGGCCTCACCCTCCCGCACGTGCGGCCCTAGGCCCCCGCACGTGCGGCCTGCCAACCAGTCCAGAAAAATTTCTAGTTCGACTCCCGGCCACTCCGGACCTGACCCCACGCTCTCCGGAACTAGTGAAAATCGACACTAAACAAAACAAGAACAGGGACTCTATTTAGAGAACTATTTCCGGTCATTTCAATTCCAACGAAGATCAAAAGAGAAGGAAGTGAAAAAGAAAGAAAGAAAAAGGGAAAAAGAACCCGATCATCACAATCCTGTCTTTGAGGTTGGTATTTCTCCGCACTTTAGTATATTTTTAACTTGGTTATTTGTCCTTTTAAAGAAATCTTGACATTTGGAGATTTTTGGAACAAGTTAGGGTTTTAGTTTAAAATCAAAATAGAGGTTTTCAAAATGGGTTCTTGAATATGAATATGGATTTGTAAATGTGGTTGAGTTGTGATAAAATGGTGAATTTTACCCTTGGAATTTATTTATAAAGAAAAAAGGATTTTGCGCTAATCGATTTTGTAAAGAGAAATGGAATTGATGTTGGTTTTATGAAATTGGAAAGATGATGATGATGGTTATGGAGTTGGATATGTATTATCGCTTCCATCTTGAGATTTGGAAAGTATATCTTTATTCGAAACTATTTATCTGTTTAGAGATATTTGTTTTGGGCTATCGGTGGAGGATAACTATGATTGTTGTAGAAATTGCATAAGAGAAATAAACAAATTAAGAACGGATTAAATCGCTTGTAGCCCAATATGTTATGAAATGCATAGGGTCAAGCACAAGGGCAAATCCATCAGCAGAACACTGTGAGTAATATCTTAGTAAAGATATTTTCAAGTATGCTACTTTTCAAATGCTTAATTCTATATAAGTTTCATGGATTTGTTAATTTGAATTGTGAATGAGTATTCGTTATGCCAATGATTGAATAAGGTCGTCGGAATACGATTATGATTATAATCTCAAGTATGAAATGCGCATAAACATGAATGAATTGGGCGCGAGGCCATCTGACATGAATGAATTGGGCACGAGGCCCTTTGACATGAATGAATTTGGCCCGAGGCCGTCAGACATGAATGAATTGGGCCTGAGGCCATTTGATATGATGGGCCAGAGGCCGTTTGATATGTTTGGGCATGAGGCTGTTTCATGTATTGGATAGAAATATAAATGGGCGTAAGGTCGCTTGATATATTTGTTAAGAATTTCATTCATGTAACTTCTTTACTTTGATATTATTCACTGGGCTTTCGCTCACTCTCATTTATATGTATGTAGGTGAGCAAAGAGATGTCCAAACCCAACCTCATTGAACGATGTAAGAGGAAGTTGAGTTTTGTGGAGTCAGCCTGAACGTCTCACGCACGAGACTTTGTTTCTTGTACTTGTCCTTCCGTTTTGCACCTTACTACCTTGGTGGTTCCGTTGGATCACTTATGCATATAAACTTTTGGTTTGGCTAATTATAAGTTTGAATGATCTTGTATGTACAAGATTCTATGTTTATTTTTCAGTGTGAGTTATTAATGAATATATGTGAGATGTTTTGATATGACATGTCAGCACAACTCTTTGGACAAAATTTCTAATTCTGCTTCCTTTTTGGCCCCATTATTATTATAAAATATGTTTGATTTTGTTTGAAGCCGTAGGTAATCTCATATTTATTGGCCAGTTATGACCTTAACTTACAGGAGCGGGTTTGGGTCATGACAGGACAAGTTTAGTTATGAAACAATAATAAATTGATCAGTATTTATTCAATTTCAGTTGATATAATACTATTAACAAATGTAATTGTTAGGTTTTATTTCTTGGCAATCCCGTTTGACAAAACTCCTTTGAGTTGTAATTTTATTCGCATTTTTATTTCAGTGAGGCTATAAGTTGTTAGATGCGAATCCAACCCGAATCAAGCATTTCAGAGAAGTTTGTGATGATAAAGCTTTCAAGATTGCCACTTCGCTGATTATGACGGGGATCGAGCTGCCCGGTCAGCTCGCGGGGGTCCAGGGGGCAGCGCCCCTTGGCGGGTCCGGGGCAGCGCCACGGCGGGGTTGAGGGGCAGCGCCCCCGAAGCAAAATGCAAAAATGCATTCAAAGTTGCCATTCGATCATGTTTTATTTTTCCAGATTTTCCAGTTTTGGCCTGTCCGCTCGAGCGGGACATCGGGCGCTCGAGCGTGGATTGGAAGCTCTCAGCATCTCTGCAGTCGCCTGTAAAAATACTGGAATGTGTGATTTTACGCTCGAGCGGATGCTCCTACGCTCGAGCGCATCTCAGTTTATTCGCACGCAGTTTTTGGTTAGTCCGCTCGAGCGGGCTGTGTTGAGCTCGAGCGGAGATCGCGAGACAGATTCTATAAATTCGCGTGATGGGTCAGTTTTTAGAAGAACTTCTCCAGATCTTCTTTTTGGTTTCTAGGGTTTATATCTGGGGATACTTTGGGAGTTTTTCTTTGATGTTTTTATTGAGTTTTTAACTCATGATCTAAAGAGAGTACATCAAAGGTTTGTTTGCTGTACACAAGAGAGAGAGTTATTCTTCAGTTGTGGATTCTGAAGAATTCGAGCCTGAAGCTCTGGTGGAATCCGGAGTGGCTCATCAGAAAGACAATTCCGTGGTGAAGATGGGGTTGGAAGAGGCACATAAAGGTTGGTTCAATTAGGCGTTGTGGATTCGCTAGGTAATTGAGAGTATACCTGTGTAATTCCTTTAATTCTTCTTAGTGGATTGTCTTGTGGCTGTTGCCCGTGGTTTTTTTATCACAGTTGGAGGTGTCCAATTGTGGTTTTTTCCACGTTAAATCGCTGTGTCTCTTTGTCTTGATTGTTTGATTGTTTGATTGGGATTGTTATATTCTGCTTAAAATTGATACATAATCACAAATCAACATCTAGGGAATTTCTAGATTTTTTCAGTAATGCTAGAGTAAGTTCAAAGAATAAAGGGGGTCAAAGCCAACAGAGACCGTAGAAAGCAAATAGACACTGCAATGAAAGTTTATGCTAATCAAGTGACAAGAAAAACACCTACTTCATACATATTACATAGACAAGTCCAAAGAAATTTCATCACTTGACTAATAGATAAAGAAAGTGACAAAGATATTTGTGTTGTAAATAATATAATATTCCTCAAAAAGAAGAAAATAAAAATATAAAAAAAGAAAAGAAAAGGAAGAAGACTATTACATAGAAGTATATTTCCTGTCAAGTGAGACTAAGACTTGTGTTTGGATTTGTAATGGATGTGAGATTCTTATGTGCACACAAAAAGGGTGCATATATGATATGCATTTTATAACATCATCTTCATATAGCATGTCTCACAGAGCATCATCTTCATGAAACAATATTTCTTTCAGATACAAGAATATCCAAAAGCATGTTTCATCTCCATTTTTGTTTAGTCATGTGATTAAATGTTAGAAAATGACTATTTTATTGAATGTTGTATTTGTTTGGAATATTAAGAAGAATGATAAATGTTCAAAGACTGTTTTGCCCTTTTGAATTGTTTACTAAATAATAGGAATACTAAATCTGAGCTATAAATTTTATTTAATTTTTAACTAGAACTTTTAAAAATTTAAATAAATAGAACATTAACAAAAATTACATATATATTTTTTTATTTTTAGTTGAAAATTTTAAATTTTGTTTTACTTTACTCAGTATAATTATACCATGAATGCACCAAATTTTAAATTTTTTTTAAAAAAAGTTAGCTCTATAATATTATGTCAAAGCAAACCCAACACTGACCACCACTAATTTAAAATAGCACAATATACTTTAAAATACATGAAGTTTACACTTTTTTTTTCTTTTTTTTTTTTTTTGAGGAATAGGAAAAACGTAATTATATAACCAGACCAAAAAAGAGTACATATAAAAGTTATACAAAACTAATACATACAGAAGCTTAAAACAATCAGCCACTGCTAAAAATAAAAAAAATGTCAAAAATATATTTTTACTATCTAATTCTATGGAAACAGTTATTTTGAGTTTTTTGTCTCACACTTCTTTTTGGGATAGAATAATCCACTAAATTTGAGACTAATAGTCGAAATTAGGCGTGTGCGCGATTTGAGAGTAAAATTACAAATTAAATGACGGGTTGGAGAATTGACAAATTGCAGTTTGAGCAATTTTGAACGGATTGAGAGATTGAAAAATATTCTAACCAATTATCAAATATTTGATTATCCAACATTTGCATAATATATAATATTAATTTACATAATATTTTTCATATATATAGCACAAACTAGTTTTACATAGTATGTTTCATATATATAACTGCTAATTTATAACAAATTTCATATGTTAAATCCTCTCACACTATTTTTTATTTTGATATTTCATTACAGGTTAAATATATATATATATATATATATTAACTATAGCTGAGTGTAGCGATTTCGATGGCAGATTATGAATTTTAAAATTTAATCTGCAATTAGCGGATAAAGTAGTGCGAATTGATGCTGATCGATGTAGTTTTAACAGATTGAACAGTATTTTACTCAGCCCTAGTTGAGATGGACTATTAGTCTGATATAAAATTTATGAATCAAACAATAGACTATTCTATACTCTGGACATACAGTCCTATTCCATGGATGAATCACATAAAACAAATGTATATTGTTATTTTTTTAGTATTTTTTTATTATTATTATTTTTAGAATCATGTAATTATTAGAGTTCCTACTATTGGTTGGACACATTGCCAATAATTAACACTACCAACGTGAAATTACTAAAAGACAAAATAATTAGCACTGTCAATGTAAAATTTCTGAAATATCTTTCTCTCCATACTTAAAAAGCTGCAACAATTACTGATGTATCTTAAAATTGATGAAAATTCGAGCCTACTCAATGAAAAATTCAGGCATTTCTGCTACATCCTTTGCCCATTTTAGTTTACCGATATTGTTTAGTGGGTGTTTATAATTTTTGTTTAAGCAACATTAATATATAGGGTGAACTACACTAATAATTCTTGTAATTTGAGTTTTGTGTTATATTGGTCTTTGACATTTCAATTATGATATATTTGATTTTGAATTTTTAATCTGATTTCAAATAAGGATAATTGAAGATGCATTTTCTTTTGCAATTAGAAAATGCTCCATTTCAAGGGCATCGTTGCTAGTTTAATAAAATATAAATTAATTTGATAAAATTAAATATCAAAAGATATGTTCAAATTTTTAAAAATTATTTCTACCCATCAAAAATAAAAATTACATAAATTGATAAATTTTGTACATTTTTTTAAAAAAATTTTGCCCAAGTAATTTTTAGTATGCGTTTAGATGATGATCATATAACGCGTGGTTTTTTTCATTGATGTTTTTAGATGGTTATCATATAATGAATGATTGTTTTGGTTGTTAACAAATATTTTTAAATGGTTATCATGTAATAAATGGTTATTAGACTTTTAATATATAATCGATATATTTAATATATAAAAAATTTTAGTTTTGAATTTTTTGATATAATGGAATGGTTTAATAGTAATATCAAAATTGTCGCCATATTTGACTTGAGTTTTTTAGGCTATTTTTATTTTTATTTTTTGAAAAAAAAATAGAAACTAATTTAATGAAAATAAATATAAATAAATTAATTTAAAAAAAATATTTCTACACTCTCAAAAGACAAAAATATGTAAAATTAATAAGTGTTTTTATTTTTTTCACCAATTTAAATTTTAGTTTTTTTAAAAAAAAAATTTAAAACATATTTTGAAAATCAAACCAAACAAAACTATTACCCAAAAGACAATCTAAGAGGAGAGGTAAATTAGATTTTTACAAATAAAAGTAATAATATCATAATCAAAATTATGACTAACACAATAGATAAATATAGTTAATGACATAAAAATAATTAAAACAAGTGTTCTAACAACTATGTCAATTAATGATTTTAGCACAATAAAAATATGAAATATAGCTATGGCAATTTAAATAAAATAAAGAGATAAGGGAGAGAAAGACAAACAAATTTATAGTGGTTCGGTTTCAACTCGGCCTACGTCTACTCCTCAAGGTTCACTTGAGATTTTCCACTATTCTCTAGCTTCACTGGGTGCTAACAACCTTTTCACAGATGGAGCAATTCTCTACGAATTTTACACAGACTTTCTAAGTCCAAAAACACTGAGTATACTACACTCTTACAGGGTTGAAAAGAAGGTAGTTTTGCTTTCACAGAAAGCTACAATTATTATCTCTCAAAGATAGATATAAAAATGAAATTCTGATTTTTCTGTAACCCTCACATAGGAAAGATGAGCTCAAAGCTATACGACTCAATATATAATTTCTGAGAGAGGATGTAAACAAAAAATTGAAGAATACTTATCAGAGAATAGATGAGAGTGATTTTAGATCAAAGAATATTTTTTGGTTTTTGTAACTTGTTTGTAGTTGTTGTATCTTGTTCACATCAGAGGTTTTGGTATATATAATGAAACTTATAGCCGTTGTATTCATTTGAATATCTTTTACTCCATCATTACTAATTTGAACTTGTGGGAGACAAGATCATTACTAATTTGAACTTTTTGAACTCCTGCTGTGCTGGGCTATTTGAACTTCTGTTTTGGGCTGTTTGAACCTCTATTTTTGGTTTGAAATGAACTCCTCATTTAAGTAAATATTAAATACATTTTAACAACATTTAGGATATTAAATACATTCTAACATTATTTAGGATAAAGGTTTAGTAAGAAATAGTAAAATAAATTTTGATTCTATTTTTCTCTTCCAAATAAATTAAAACATAATTAAATAAATCATCAAAATAAATTTTGATTCTATTTTTCTCTTCCAAATAAATTAAAACATAATTAAATAAATCATTAAAATAAATAACTCTAACAAAAACTTTATAACCAATCAAGTGCCAACATTATTCATTAAAAAAAAAGGGCTATTACATTTCAAACAATATACAAGTTAACCAACACACAATAAGTTACATGATGACTTTTCCCTTAAAATAGAGTATTTTCCGGTTGCAAAGGAAATGGCGTGTTCAGTTATTCTTATTTATTCAAAATTCAGGGTTAAATATATTACAATTGAAAGGCCATGAACTAAAGTGATACAAGACCCAAGCTATATGGACTGTTACTGTAATTCACCCTAATATATATATATATATATATATATCATTTTTCATTTTTCATTTTCTGATTTTTATTTTTGCATTTTATTATTTTTATTGAATTTTTTAAAGGTAATTAAAAAATAAAATATTTGTGATTTTTTTTAAAAAAAATTAAATAAAAACTACCAAATATAAAAATATATTAAATTTTAATATCTTTTTACAGTTTAAAAAATTCACAAACATTTTAATTTTTAGATACATATAAAAATTATTAAAAATCTCTTAGGGTTAATTACTTCAATTTTCGATCTCTCCATGGCAGCACAGAAGCTTAGGGATTTGAGTCAGTCGATTGACGTTGCTTTACTCGATGCTGTCGTTGCTATATTCTATGGTACACACACGTCTTTAACGAGGTCACCACCACGCATCAAACCCCAAATTTCTTTGTCGCCCTGAGCACATTGTTTCTCCTGGTGCCAATAGCTCCTTTTGTTATCAAACCTAAGCAAATACATATGCAAGAGAAAGGGAGATGGAACTCGACGACGCAAGTGATAGCGACAACAATGGAGTTGTATTTGAGGAGATCAATCTAAAAGAGACGGAGATGCGATTCTACTACTTCTAGGGCTTGTGAATGCTTTGTTTCTCTCTCATCCTCTATAAAATAAAAATAAAAAAACACAATCGAAACAACAGATAGAGAGAGAAAGAAAAATGAGTTTTTAAAATCAACTGATGGAGAAGAAAGTGATGAGGAAGAGAGAGAGACACACACAGATAGAGAGAGAGAGAGAGATAAAAATTGAACATATACATAGATAAAAAAATTAAAATATAGAAAAAATAGGCTTGTGAAATTCAACATATATGAAAAATAGATTTGGTGAATTTGAACAGATAGGGAAAAATATCCTCGAATTTCAAGATATAGGGGGAAAATAATTGAATAGATAGGTTCAAAAAAATTGAACAGATAAAAAAGATTTCAACATATAGTTAAAAGGTATAAATGAAAATAAAATATTTATCAAAACAATAAAATGTACTTCTAACCACAATATTTTACAAAGAGTGTACTTCTCAAAAAAAAAAAAAAAAAAAAAAATCTTGGAACCTAATGCGTTACATCTTTAAAATGAATTTATTATCAAATTTCTCTTTTTAATATTATTCATTAGGCCTCATCATAATATCATATATGAACAAATATATATGTATATATAATTTAAATTTATTTTAAATTTTAGTAATATTTTATAAGAGATGAATATACATTATTTTTTGTCAATAAATTTTTGTACATGAGTTATATGGGCCCTTTATTGTATTAAGAAAAATGTAATTGACAACTTTTGTGAGCAAAACTCGGTGGTACTAGAGGTACTAAGATCCTCTCTACTTTATAGTTTGTAATGGAGTGTTTTAATATCTGAAGGTAATTTTGTAATTTGCCATGCTTAGTCAACTCGGCACATCGAAATTAGAAGTTTCGCTGCATTATCTCTTTAGGTAAGATTTACAGATATGTTTTGATTGAATTGAAAAAAGAATTTTTAGTAAAAAGAATTTGAAATAGCTAAAAAACAATTTCTTGAAAAGCGCCTGCAAATTGGACTTAATTAAGTAGAGGGATCTATTGCATGTTTAATAGGAAAGAACGATTGATGAAGCCATTGATCACTAAGTGATTGCTAAATATTTTTTGTTCAGAATAAAACAATTGACTCAAAAATAATTTTACTCTAGTAGTTAATGATCGATCAGTTTTAAAAGAAGTAGCGATCGCTTTTAGGGTTCAATATGACAATTTTGAAAACTAAATTTCTATGTAAACATCTCCATAATTCATTTTTCATTATCTTATCCGTTGTTTTCCACAGTAAAACAAATTTGAGAACTCTAGAAAATTCTGAGTTTTTGTTCTAATCATTGCAATTGAATTTTTATAAGTTGGTTTCAAAATCCCTCAAAACTTCTGCATATTGTTTGCATTGTTGTGTTTTACGCTCAAGGTCTTTTGCCTAATTAGAGTTGCTCATGAACGGAAATCAAAAGTAGCGTTTGGTTTAGTTTTCGAATCATGATTTACGAATGGAGTTGTATTTTGAGTTTGTGAGTTGTTGAACCATGATTTGAAAAGAAAAAAATTGTTTAGTTATGAGTTTTGAAAAGAGTTTTGAAATAAAATAAAAAAAATTGGTTATGAATTTTGAATAGAGTTTTCAAAACTTATAACTCATAATCAAATATACAACTCAAAACTTTATTAAAAATTCTATTCAAATCTCATAACCAAACTCTTTTTAAAATTTAATTCAAAAAAATAATTATTGAAAAAAATAATTTTTCAATAGTTATGCACATTGTATAGTGTATTATTCAACCCATTGAAGATATAATTCCGACATAGAAAATCACCATGCTTCCATGCATCGACTGCGGGAACAACTTGTCGGTCAGTTACTTCCTCATTCAGTGCCGGAACTTTTTCAGGGGTGAAGCGAGCCAAATTTAATTTCGTAAAATAAAACATTATATTTTGTTTCCATCTTTTAAAATCATTTCCATTGAATTTTTTCCCATGATTTATTGGTACTGCCGGAGTCATCACTGGCACAATGGGTGTGGGAGTTGGAGTACGAATAGTCTCAGTATTGTTTGTTTCAGTAGTCATATTTCTGATGAAAGAATAAAGCAATAATCACAGATTAATACAGAATACAATTTACACACAAAATAGAAAAAAAATATTATGTATCAAAATTCCAATGATAAACAATATTACTACTCGGTTATCAAAGAAATCATTAAACAGTATATTACTATTATTTAAGAAATTAAACAGTATATGACTACTATTTAATTTTCCAAAACAAAATATTGGTTTGTCTAACACACAAATAAAAAAAAAAAAAACAGAAAATCTACTTTAAGATTGTTATCTACCCGTGGTTGTGTGTATGTGTGAAGTACATGTGTAAATTAAATAAACAACTAAATAAAATTAAATAATTTAGAAAATAATTAAATAAATTAAATTCCGGATTAATGCTTACAGAAATTATAAGTCGAGGCTTGGGTGGATACAATCGGCGTCTACTTCCTAGGATGAACGACCAATACTTAGTTTGTAGTACTACAAACTCAAGTCTGGCGAACCATAACTATGCTGTAACTTTCTCTTTCTCTTGATTTGTAAGCTCCCTTTCTTTGGCAACTAATACTTCCCAAGATGCAACAATTAATACTTGATTTGCACTGGTTCGAAACGGAGGCGACCTGAAAATTAAAAAATTTAAATTTGAAATTTTTGTGGAAAATTTGAATTATTTCCACGAGGGAAAAAAAATTTCCCACAAGAATTTGAAAAAATTCAAAAGAATTTGTCCAAAAAATTAAAGTTAGGACCTGATTTGCACTTAGGCAGACGACGGCGGCGGCGACTTGCGTGTGTGGTGGTGTTGGGCCAAGCCAACTTTGTTCATAACTGTCCTCCTTACAAAACTTAGGGTGCCCCTTGAGGCCCATCCCAATTATGGCAAGCTATAGTATATATACTCAGATAAATCCTTAAACCTTTCCTATGCAGGACATATACATTTCACAAATGTGTAGGAAACTCATCTAAAGCCATTTCCACGAACCCGAAAATATGCAGTGAATTCTCATTCATCTGGAAATAGTTTTGAGTAACTAAATACAAGATGTTATTCACTACGCGACATTAAACATGAACCCAATTAGAAACGTTAAAAATAATGCTTCGTTCCTACCTTAATTAATACTCAAGGTTAACAAAAAAAAAAAGATAATATAAAGCTATTTCCAACAGGTTTCAAAATCCCTCAAAACTTCTGCATATTGTTTGCATTGTTGTGTTCTACGCTCAATGTCTTTTGCCTAATCAGAGTTGCTCAAGAACAAAAAACAAAGGTAACATTTGGTTTAGTTTTAGAATCATGATTTGAGAATGAAGTTGTATTTGAGTTTGTGAGTTGTTGAATTTGAAAAGAGAAAATTTGTTTGGTTATGAGTTTTGAAAAGAGTTTTAAATTTTTGAAATAAGTTTTAAAATGAGAAAAGTTGTTTGGTTATGAGTTTTAAAAACTTATATCTCATAACCAAACACAAAACTCTATTCAAAACTCTATTCAAAACTCATAACCAAACTCTTTTTAAAATTTAATTCAAAAAAATAATTATTATTTAAAAAATTAAAAAAATTCTGAAAATAATTTTTTATTTAAAATATTAAAAAAATATTATTTTTTTATTAAAAACAAATATTCAGCTAATGCTTTAAAATTACTTTTGATTGTATATTTGGTTATAATTTTTTTAATTGTTTTGTTTAAAAACCGTTTAATTTTTTTTTTCTATATTTAAAAAATATCAGAAATAAATATAACTTTTTTTGTTTTCAAATAACAGATTGCAATTGCAATTGCAAAAAAAAAAAAAAGCACTATTCCTGTCAACTGGCCGAACGATCGGCCGGACGTCTGGAGGATGTCCGGGCGAGCGATCGGGTAAACCCAATCCGCAAATTCAAAAATAAAAAACTCTACTTTGTCAAACATGCATTGGAATGTATATACAAATGTAGCATTAAAATCAATTTTTAAAAACTTAAATCAAAGATAACATTCCACTACAACATATAAGAGTTTTGGAAACCAAATGTTTTGGTCCCTAAAAGTGAAAATTTTGTTGCAAAAAACATTTAAGGACCAATTTTCATCGTCATGAGGATAGTTGCAAAAATGTCATCCCGAAAAGAAAAAAATAAGGCATTTAGCGTCAAAATTTTGAAAATGTCACTAATAAATAGACTTTTAGGGGCCAAATAATTTGGTCTCAAAATGATTTATTTTTTGAGACAAAATTTGGTTCCAAAAGGATAATAATTCATCACTAATGTCCAATTTTTGTTGTTAAAAATATAATGATAACATTTTTCGCAAAAAAAAAATTATTTGTCCCTAAAAAATAATTTTGTCCTTAAATTTTGGTTTCTAAAATCTTAATTTTTTGTAGTGTTCAAATATAAGGGTGAAATTATAATTTCAAACTTGAACCAAACATAGCGAAAATTGTAGTGATCCCAGTTTTTCCACTTCACTAAGTATGTCGGGGATCGAGCTGCCCGGTTAGCTTGCGGGGGTCTAGGGGGCAGCGCCCTAGTAGGGATCGAGCTGCTTGGTCAGCTTGCAGGGTTCAGGGGGCAGCGCCCTGGCGGGGTTGAAGGGCAACACCCCCAAAACAGAAATGCAAAATGCATTAGAAGTTGCTTGTCCACTTGAGTGGCCATTCATGCGCTTGAGCGGAGAATGTTTGGTTTCAGAAGTTTGACCTGTCTGCAAAAGTACTCAAAAAGTGTATTTGTCGCTTGAGCAGGGCTTTCTACGCTCGAGCAGACCATATTATATCAGTTTGTGAATCTGATATTTCAGATCACTTTTGTATATCTTTCTTTCTCTAAAAACCCTTTCCTCTCCTTTCTCTCTACATTTCGCTATGCTAAATTGGATCAAAACCTTGATTTCTCAAGATCCATTAGAGTTCTTCCATAAGTTCTTCATCAAAATTGGTTAACTTCTCGAGGGCTTCGTTGTGTGCGGTGAAGATCGAGTTTCGACACCGTTGATTTTGGGGGGTTTCATCTCATTTCTTCTTCAAAACTTGAGGTAGGGATTTTCTTAGAGTTATATATATATATATATATATATATATATAAATATATATAGGTATTTTTGCAAGAGCTAGATGATTTTCGAAATCATCCTTCGATAGTTTTGAAAATTGATTGTTGATATAAGAAGTTGAGCGATTTTGAAAGTGGGTTTGTCTCTTGTTCTTTTAAAATGATCTTATGGGTTTTGATCTTCGTTGATTAAAGAAAAGATGATTTTGGAAAGTTTTCTTTCAAAAGATTTGAGTTGTATAGTTTTGGTGAGAAAACCTAGAATTTGGGAATTTTTTTTTAAGAGATTGAAAATCCATGAATGATATTGTTATATTTATTTTGTGTGTCAAAATAAATGGATGTTTAGAAATTTTCTGATTTATATTTATATAAATGATGAATTTCAGGTAGGGGTGAGCATGGTCCGGATTGGGATAAAACCAGGACCAATCCGTTATTTGCGGTTTCTGAAAAATTAGAACCAATCCAATCCGTTTAAATCATGGAACCAATCCGAACCAATCCATTTAAATACGAATTGGATTGGTTTAGGACCACGGATTCACATAATTAAATAACAAAAAATATATATATAACACTTTAATTTCATAAAAACATAAACATAGCGCTGTATTTGTTCCACAATAGTAACATGTCCTTCTATAATAGCGACATACTATTCTAGAATTTAAACAACCATAAGAAAATTGGTTTCACCATAAGTATTTAGACCATTACAAATTAAAATTAAAAACTAATAAACAAAAGTAATAAAAAAAATATTATGCGGGTCTAGGTTTGAATTTAGGTTTTATATGGAATAAGAGAAGATACTATGGAGGTGGATGCATAATAAAAATATAGACTATTTGTATACGGTCCGGATCGGTTCCAATCCGGAACCGTGGGGTTCAATCCGGAACCAATCTGTGGACTATGGATTTTTAATTCCTCAATCCGGAACCGAACCACGGATTCAAAAAATCAATCCAAACCTACCAGATTGGACTAGACTGGACTGGATCGGATTACGGATTTTATGGATTCCTTGCTCTGCCCTAATTTCAGGGAATATGAGAGTTGTTGTTCATTTTAGAAATTATTGTTCAAAACGTTGAAATAGTCTTGAAATGACTAATTGTTGAGGATACTTGAGAAGAGGGAATTGTGTTATTCCTTGGATGATGAATTAGAATAAAAATATTTATATTCATCTTGTGTTATTGGCATATCAATTCATTTGATTATATTAAACTTTGAAAGTTGATTTGAAAACTTGCATTGAGAAAAGAATGTTGAGAAACAAATTTCCATGAATTGGTTTTGGGGTAAATACGGTGATAAGTCTTGACAAGTGGTGTAGATAAATTGAATAGGTGTCGAGCCTTCTAATTAATACTCATAAAAATGACAGATTATAGGTGTCAAGCCTTCCAGTCAATGCTGGTAAAAATGACAAATTGGTAGTACTTGTATAGTCTACTTGTAGACGCCGACCTAGGGATTACCAAAGTCGTATTTACCGCTCTTGAAATGAATTGTTAAGTTTTGAAGAATTAAAATTGCATGACATCATTGAGCATGATGGTTTTCAAAGATGAAGCTGTGATTTTCTTTCAAAAGGGCATAGCATGGTATGTGCATTTCATCTCTTGAGACTTGTTTAAAATGTATATACTTTGTTAAGGATTTCCTACTGGGCTTTATGCTCACCCTACGAGATTTTTGTACAGGAAAAGATGTGATGATGCCGCCTAACTAAAGGCGAGGAAATGTGTGTTGAGAATACGAGACTCTCATTTTGCTGTGACTCTGTGTGTAAGCCAAGGGCTGTATGTGTGTGGGTTTGAATAACCGTTTTGTGTAACCAGGCTCAAGCCTTGGAAACTTGTAAACCCATGGGGGTATTTATTTGTTTATTTACTTGTTGTTGGATTAATGCATTGTTGCATGAAGAACTATTGTATCATGTAATGTAAGTTTGGAGATTTTTTATATTCGGTTTTCTTTAAAAGAGTCATGATTGTTGTATTATCATTTGGGCTAGAAATTTGGGGCGTTACAACTTGGTATCAGAGCTACCAGGTTTGAATACTTGGACAAAATTTCTATCGTCATGAGGATAGTTGCTAAAAGGTCGTCCCGAAAAGTCAAAAGCAAGGCATTTAGCGACAAAATTTTGAAAATGTCACTAATAAATAGACTTTTAGGGACCAAATAATTTAGTCTCAAAATGATTTATTTTTTTAGACAAAAAATTTGGTTCTAAAAGGATAGTAATTCATCACTAATGTCCAATTTTTGTTGCTAAAAATATAATAATAACACTTTTCGCAACAAAGTTATTTGGTCCCTAAAAAATAATTTTGTCTCTAAATTTTGGTTTCCAAAATTTTAATTTTTTGTAGTATTCAAATATAAGGGTAAAATTATAATTTCAAACTTAAACCAAACAAAGCCAAAATTGTTCTTCGTGGTATCCAAAATATCAAAAAAGCTAATTGAGTCAAGTCAATCAAAAAGGCTAATTGGGTCAAGTCAAGCTGTAGATTGGGTAACTACAAGTCAATAGAGTTAAGTAAACTTAAGTTCTCCCTCCGTCTCAGAATAATAGTCTTTTTTTTGAGGAATTTAAATTTTTTTGGTAATATTATTATGGTATTTTAAAAATATTAATTTTCTAAAACTACTCATTGATAGTATACATATTTTTTAAAAATATCAATCGTCATAATTGTATTTTTTGTGTTGTTAATGAATTTAAAAGAAGGGCAAAATAGAAAATTCATATTACTTTAGTCGTTAATTTTTGAAAAAGAACTAATATTTTGGAATAATAAAAAATAGGATAAGAATTTTTGAAAAGTAACTAATATTTTGGTATTCATATTACTTCAATTTTCAATCTCTCTATGGCGACGCAGAAGCTTAGGGATTTGAGTCAGTCGATTGGCGTTGCCTTACTCGATGTTGTCGTTGCTGCATTCTATGGCACGCACACACGTCTTTAACGAGGTCACCACCACACATCGAACCCCAAATTTCTTTGCCGCTGAGCACATTGTTTCTCCTGGTGCTGATAGCTCCTTTTGTTATCAAACCCAAGCAGATACATATGCAAGAGAAAGTGAGATGGAAGACGCCGACGACACAGTGATAGCGACAACGATGGAGTTGTATTCGAGGAGATTGATCTAAAAGAGGCAGAAATGCAATGTTGTTACTTCTAGGGCTTGTGAATGCTTTGTTTCTGTCTCATCCTCTCTCTCTCTATATAAATAATAATAATAAAAAAGATCAAAACAACAGATATAGAGAGAAAGAAAAAATGATTTTATAAAATCAACTGATAGAGAGCGAAAGTGATAAAGAAGAGAGAGATAAAAATTGAACATATAAATAGATAAAAAAAAATTAAAATATAGAAAAATAGGCTTGTGAAATTCAACAGATATGAAAAATAGATTTGGTGAATTTGAACAAATAGGGAAAAATATCCTTGAATTTCAAGATATAGGGGGGAAATAATTGAACAGATAGGTTCAAAAAAATCGAACAGATAAAAAAGATTTCAACATATAGGTTAAAAGGTACAAATGAAAATAAAAAGTTCACCAGAACAACAAAATGTACTTCTCACTACAATTATTTACAAAGAGTGTGCTCTCACAAAAAAAAAAAAAAAAAAAAAAAAAAAAAAATTAGAACCTAATGCGTTACATCTCCTTTAAAATGAATTTATTATCAATTTTCTCTTTTTATTATCATAATTATAATTCATTAGGCCTCATCATAATATCATATATGAACCAATATATATATATATATATATATATGTATATATGATTTAAATTTATTTTAAATGTTAGTAATACTTTATAAGATTTGATTATACATTATTTTTTGTCGATAAATTTTTGTAAATGAGTTATATGAGCCCTTTATTGTATTAAGGAAGATGTAATTGACAACTTTTGTGAGCAAAACTCGGTGGTACTAGAGGGACCATGACCCTCTCTATTTTATATGGAGTGTTTTAATATGTAAAGGTAATTTTGTAATTTGCCATAGTCAACTCAGCACATCGAAATTAGGAGTTTCGCTGGGTTATCTCTTTAGGTAAGATTTACGGATATGTTTGATTGCATTGCAAAAGCAATTTTTTTGTAAAAAGAATTTGAAATAGCTACAAAAAAATTTCCTGAAAAGCTTGTGCAAATCGGACTTAATTAAGTGGAGGGATCTATTGCATGTTTAATCGGAAAGAAAGATTGATGAAGCCATTGATCACTAAGTGATTGCTAAAATATTTTTTGTGCAGAATAAAACAATCGACTCAAAAATAATTTTGCTCTAGTAGTTAACGATCGATTAGTTTTAAATGAACTAACAATCGCTTTTAGGGTTCAATATTGCAATTTCTAAACCCTTTCTTATTTGATTTTGAAAACTAAATTTCTATATAATCATCTCTATAATTCATTTTTCATTATCTCATCTATTGTTTTCCACAGTAAAACAAATTTGAGAACTCAAGAAAATTCAGAGTTTTTGTTCTAATCATTGTATGTGAATTTTTATGAGTTGGTTTCAAAATCCCTCAAAACTTCTACATATTGTTTGCATTGTTGTGTTCTACGCTCAAGGTCTTTTGCCTAATCAGAGTTGCCCAAGAATGAATATCAAAGGTAGCGTTTGGTTTAGTATTAAAATCATGATTTGAGAATGGAGTTGTATTTTGAGTTTGTGAATTGTTGTAACGCCCCGAAATAATACCGCCCCGAAATAATACCACATGAACCACCCACATTAATTAACATTCACCGAATAAATAATGTCATAACACCAACCTTTACCTCATATACCAACAATGCTTATACAAAAGTTCCACATGCGATTTTTACATTCAAGGATATAAAGATACATGAATCTATAGCATGTGAAGCATCTAGTCTCAACACAAATAAAATTCCCTTAAAGGCTAACATCTTCCAAGGCAATAGCCCGGTTACACAAAATGGTCTATCGGACCCAAACACATTAGCCCTTGGCTTACAAAAAGTTCACAACAAAAATAAGAGCTATGTACTCTTTACAATTATTGGCGCCCTCAACTTGGCGGGATCACCACGTCTTTATCTGCACCAAATTCCCATAGGGGTGGGCATAAAGCCCAGTAGAGAATTCTAACAAAGTGTATACAGTTATGCAATTCTCAATAAAGATGCAAATGTCAATGCCATGCCATGCTCTTTTAAACAAATTTCATTTCATGCTCTTCATAAAATTTCCATTTCAATAAAAATTAGCAATCTTAGTTTTTCCAATAAAAGCTTGCCATCTCAACATATTTCAAACTTCTAATTTTAATCAATAGGGGTGGTAAATACGACCTGGTAATCCCAAGGCTAGTGTCTGCAAGTAGACTCTACGAGTACTACCAAATTGTCATTTTTATCGGTATTAACCGGAAGGCTCGACACCTATCTGCGCGGTTTTATGGTCTTTCACCATGGACACTTAGACCAACTTATCAAGTTCAACTACACCCCCTATCCGGACTTACCATGTATTTACCCCATGCCACATTTCCATTAACTCCATTATCAACCACGCATCTATTTATTTCTTGTAATAAATCTTCCTAGTTTAAATCACACAATGCATAGTATCTAAATCCATGCGGATGCAATGCAATGTTCTTTCATAACTCATAGCATTTCTCCATTCAAGTAACATGACAACAATATCGAATAAATACATTTCTCATTTCCTTTCTTCAATGTTATTTCACAAAATAACTTGTATGCCTTCAACTCATAGCAATTCCCATTTTCCTCATCATGAACAATTTCTAATAAGTTAGTCTCTTCAAGACTACATGATATGTTTCCCACATTAGGTCTCCAAGACCTTACAATTCCCACAATCCATGGCACATACCAATTTCCATTCCTCAATCATACATGCTCATGTATTATATGGTAATTTCATAAATAATTCCTCATTGCTTATATGTCAAGAAGGTTTGCTATTCAATAAAAACACATAATAAAAATTTACACTTTTTCATTCATCCTCTTAACACAAGATAATAAAGAAATTCATAAACATTATTTTCATCTTCCAAAATCCCCAAATTTCTAGGGCTTTCATAAAAAACCCAGCCTCCTCCCATTTCATGGTGAAACCCAATCAAAATCACTTTTTCTTGAGTTTTGTAAAAAGAACATTCTCATGGATAGAAAAAAGATAGAGATCAAAACCATTTCCTCAAAACTTTCTCTACATTTGGAGTAAAATCAATATCAACTCAAAACTACAAGAAAGCTTTTAAATTAACATATATATAGCCCAAAATGTATATATAACTCAAGAAATCTCTACCTCAAAGCTTGATGAAGAGAGAGAAGATGAAACCCTAGGATCAAGTGGTGAAGAAATCCAATCTCTACCGTACATAACGTAGTTCTAGCGGTGTTCTACAGTGTTGATGAAGAAACCATGGGCCAATCTTCGATGGATAATGAGAGATCAAGAGTTTAAATCTTGTTTTGGGGTAGAAATATAGAAAGAAAGGAGAGATATATTTTAGAGAGAGAGAGAGAGGTAATGAAAATGATATACAAACAGCCCCAAAAGAAAATAAAAACAGAGCCTCGAATCTGGGCTCTCCCGTACGTGTGGAGCCTTTTCCCGCACATGCGGCATGTGCCTCCCGTACATGCGGCTTCCCCCCCTCTTGGTGGCACGTGCGGCACCTCCCCGCACCACCTCACGCACGTGCATTTATTACAGTATGCACTGCCCAGCCTTCCTTGTCTCCTGTACGTGTGGCTTGACCTCCCGCGCGTGCGGCCCAACCCAGCATGTCTGGCCTTGGGCCCCCGCATGTGCGGCCCTGGCCCAGCAGCCTAGAAAAATTCCGCTTCGCTCCCGGTCACTTCGGACCTGACCCCCCACTCTCCAGAACAAGTGAAATTCAACATCGGAGAAAACAAGAGCAAGAATTTTATTTAGAAAACTATTTTCGGACGTTTCGAGCCCAACAACAAGAAAGAAAAATAAAAGAAAGGTGGAGCGAAGGAAGAAAGAAAGAGGAGAAAAGAAAGAGAAGAAAGAAAAGAAAGACACGGTCATCACAATTGTTGAATCATGATTTGAAAAGAAAAAATTTGTTTGGCTGTGAGTTTTGAAATGAGAAAAGTTGTTTGGTTATGAATTTTGAAAAAAGTTTTCAAAACTTAATTCAAAAAATTATAACTCATAACAAAACACACAACTCAAAATTCTATTATGACCAAAATCTTTTTAAAATTTAATTCAAAAAAATAATTATTGAAAAAAATGATTTTTTTATTTAAGAAATTTAAAAAATTCCAAAAATATTTTTTTATTTAAAATATTAAAAAATATATATTATTTTTTGTTAAAAAAATATTCAGCTAGTGCTTTAAAATTACTTTTGATTGTATATTTGGTTGGAATTTTTTTTAATTGTTTTTTTTAAAAACTGTTTAAAAAAAATAATTTCTATATTTAAAAAATATCAAAAAAAATATATAAAATTTTTATTTTCAAATAACAGGTTGCAATTGCAAAAAAAAAAAAAAAAAAAAAACACTATTTTGGCCAACCAATCAGACGCTTGGAGGATGTCCGAGTGGACGCCCAGGTAGTCCGAATCCACAAATTCAAAAGTCAAAAACTCTACTATGTCATATATGTATTGGAATGTATATTTAAATATAACATTAGAATTAATTTTTAAAAACTTAAATTAAACATAACATTCAAATATAAGGGTGAAAGTATAATTTAAAACTTATACTAAACAGAGCCAAAATTGTTCTTCGTGGTATCCAGAATATCAAAAAGGCTAATTGAGTCAAGTCAATCAAAAAGGCTAATTGAGTCAACTCAAGCGGTAGATGGGGTAACCACAAGTCAATAGAGTTAAGTAAACCTAAGTTCTTCTTCCGTCTTAGAATAATAGTAATTTTTGAGGAATTTAAATTTTTTTAGTAACATATTTATGGCACTTTAAAAATATTAATTTTTTAAAATTTTCTTTTCATAATATATTTTTAAAAAAATTTCAATTGTCATAATTATATTTTTTGTGTTAATGAATTTAAAAGAATGTTAAAATAGGAAATTTATATTATTTTAGTTGTTAATTTTTGAAAAAAAGCTAATATTTTGAGATAATAAAAAATAAAATAAGGAATTAATATTTTGAGATGGACACAAAATTTGGAGTGTGTAGGCATTGATTGAGACCCCCTTAAAACTCTCACCCCTACCACTCCACACACACGTAGGGGTTGAGAATTGAGAGAGAAGAAAAAAAAAAAAAAGTGAAATGGACCAATCAAAAGCAAAGGAGGTCATGGGTGACCTTCAAAAGGGGTCAATCTTTATTGTTATTAACATTTCCTAGTTGTAGCAGTGGTTCTTATTTATTGGTCAGTGGGCAAAAGTCTAGAATTTCAATGACGTCTCTGGCCTCTCTCCTATATTTTGTTTTCTCCTCCTTTCATACTACTCATTTTTTTTTTGTCTCTTTTAGAGAATTTAATTTTTTTTAATAATAAAATTATTAGACTTTAAAAATATTGATAAATATTTTTTTTAGGAATATTAATTTCTGTAATTATACTTTTTGTATTGTTAATAAATTTAAAAGAAAGGCAAAATAAGAAATTCATATTATTTTAGTTCTTAATTTTTGAAAAGGAACTAATAATTTAGGACAATAAAAAATAAAATAAAAGACTAATATTTTGAGACAGAAAGTATTAAATTTTGATTGCATATTGGGACTGTAGTTTTTCTCATTTTTTTCACGTTCAATTCTCATTGATTTGTATAGTAATTTATTCGGAGGTTAAAATTGGAAAATTAATTTGTTTACTCAGCGAAGACTTCGCTATTTAAAAAAAAAAAAATTATTATTTTAAAATTTGATCTTCATTCTTAATATAATCAACGCCGTGTCAAAGAAGTTGATGTGGTGACTTCAAAGTTGACTAGAGGGGTGTCACATTGCAATAATAGGGTATATAAAAAATAGGAATAATTGCAAAAAAAGTAATATAAATTTAAAATAATTGTAACGAGACAGAAGTATGAGATTTACTTGTATAATTTAATACATAATTACTTATATTTTTAAGATATTATAATTATTTTATGTCGATATTACTTTTTTTTTCAATCCTTTAAAAACAAATATAAGTGACACTGAGCAAAACTTCAATTCAATTTATAGTTACATTATGACATATAACACAAAATAAGTCAAAATGTGATCGCTTACCGGCATGATATTTCTCAACAAAGCATGATAAATAACCCCATACAAAATAACAAACATATGTTATAATAAAATAATATTGTAGCCTGATATTAAACCAGGCACTACTGAGATTGAGAAGAATTGGGCAAGCTATCTGTGGCTATGATCATAGTTTTAAAAACCTAATGGTTGGCTTAATGGGTGTAACTTAGGATTTGGGGGTGTGTTCTTTTTAGGTCTGAGATTCAAATCTTACTAAGTGTTATCAACTCCTTAGGATCACACTCTGGCATGTTTGATTGGGTGGATTAGAGTATGAGATTGGGATTATTAATCCATAGGCCCAATTATCCCATGTTTGTTTTAACATTTTGGTTTAGGATTATTAATCCAATAGATAATTAATCCAACAAATTTGTAAGATTATTAGTAATGGGGTAGGGGTGGGATTATCAATCCAATAGATATTAATCCAATTGGATAGTGAATGCTACACTAATTTAATAGGATTATTAATATTTTACTATTAGTCTTTTGAATTAAACATGACCTTAGGGCTCTGCTAGAGATTTCCCGATCTACATGAAGAGGGCACTTTGCATGAGTACCAAAATTAGTTGAGTGTTAGTTGACCTGAACACCCGATCATTAAAAAAAAAAAAAAAATTCCTAGTTTTAAATCATAACAATAACAATATAATTTGGATTCAAAATAGGGATTATTATTGTCTCGGCAACTTACAAGGCTTGATCGGTATATAGTTCGTAATAAAAAAATTAAGAGAAAATTTCACTTTACTTTTACACTATCACAAAAAAATTAATTCAACCTTTATTCTTTTAATAATATCAATTTTGTACCTAAACTTTTTGATTTTACATCAATTTTACTCCCACCGTCGATTGTTGTCTCTAATAAAATAGAAGTTGTTGATGTGGAACCGAAATTTCATTTTACTTGACAACTATCTCCAAAATATTAATTAGATCCCTAAATAAATGAAGTTTAAGAGTCTAATTGATATTTTAGAGATAATTTGGGAGTAAATTGAAATTTCGGTGCCACATCAATAACTTCCACTTGATTATAAATCACTACAGGAAATATGGGTTTAGGTGGCGTTCTTTTAATGACGTTTTTTAAAGCGTCACTGTTTCTAATATTTAACGGCGTTTTATAAACGTCTTGTTTTTCTTTAATTGAAACAGTGTCGTTTTATGAATAGGAGGTGTTTATTAACGCCTTCAAATGCGTGCTGTCTCACGCGCTTCCTTTTTCAATATGAGAATCTCGACTCCCAAATTGAACCGATGCACTCGCAAATAATCTCTCTCTTTCTCTCTCTGCTGTCTAAACCCTGATCATCACAGAGATTCAGTTGCTTATCAATGGAATCCTCAGAAATCGAAGTTCTCTCTCGAAATCGAAGTGATTCATCAGAGCGATTTCGAAGTTCATCTCAGTGATTCAGATCTCAAAATCGAAGTTCATATCTCAAAATTTTAAAATTCTGAGTTCATATCACTTCGATTTCATATTGCGATTCAAATCTGAGTTCATATCACTTCGATTTCGATTTAGATCTGAGTTCATATCACTTCGATTTTGATTTAGATCTGAGTTCATATCACTTCGATTTCGATTCAGATCGTGATTCAGATCTCAGCGATGTAGATCGGTCTCAGTGATTCATATCTCGAAATCAAAATCGAAATCGAAGCTCGATTCAAATCGTGATTCATATTTCTTCTCGCTCAGGTTAGCTTTGGTCAGTTAGAAGTAAAGGTTTGTTGAGGGTGTGTTTGGTAACGTTTACGTTTTCAGTTTATATTTACAAAAAATTTATAAATTGGTTTTTGTTTATTTTTAGAAAAACATAAACTACAAACGCGTTTGGTAATTGACAAAATATTTAAAAAAATTTAAAAATATAAAAAAGAGTGAGAAGTGACAAGTGGTGGCAAGTGGCGGCGGAAGACGGTGGTGAAAAGTGGTGACGGTGGGTGTTGGGTGGTGGTGGTGGGTGGGTGGGTGGGTGGGTGGGTGGGTGACGGTGGTGGGTGGTGGTTGGTGGTTGGGTGGGTGGGTAGGTGGGTGGGTGGGGTGATGGTGGCGGGTGGTGGTGGCAGGTGGTGGTGGCAAGTGGGTGGCGGATGGCTGGTGGTGGTAGGTAGTGGCGGGTAGGTGGCGGGTGGTGGTGGTTGGTGAGTGGGTGGGTGACGGTGGCGGGTGGTAGCGAGTGAGTGGTGGTAGTGGCGGCAGCGATGGTGTAGACACCCCATTTTTGATCGACCTTGAGAATCAGACGTCACCAGTTGAGCACTTGGTGATATTGCATAATGTGCTCGTTCAGAAGTTTCAGAGTCTTGGCTGCGAGCCCTGCCTCCGGACTTCCGAACCCTCTTCTGTGCCTTGCCTCGGTTTGCGAACCAGACTCGGTTTTCTCTGTTTCTTTTCCTGAGGGGAGGGAGAGGTCCTGTAAACCATCTCTCAGTGGCCGTGGGCTACATTTTGTGGCCGTAGGCCATTTTTCCCATTTCGGAGCCCGGTTTCCGGTTTTTCGGGACCGTTGGCCGTGCGCCTCGGTTCGGGACCGCTTAACCATCTCCGTTTTCTTTAAATTTTGGCATACATCTTATTTTCTTCCTTTCAAGGGACACTGGGGCCTGAGAAACCCACTTCGTGGCCGAATGCCACTTTCGGTGCTTGGCAGCCCATTTTCGGGACCCCGAACTGCGTGTTTTGGCCCCCGAGCATTCGTTTTGCATTGCTTTTCGTTCATTTTTGGCAGGTGCCTCTGTTTCATCACCAAGGAGGTCACTGGAGGGTGGGAGGCCGGCAATTATCTTGGCAACCAGTTATGTTCCTTTTTCGCCCTCCGACACCCGTTTTTCGCACTTCCGGGCCAATGTTGAACACCTTGGGGCCATTTTCTTCAAACCCAAACCACATATTTGTGGTGTACACACATGGGAGGACCCTAAAAGTTCATGGCCGGCCACTAATGTTTCTTGACCCTTTTGAACCCCTCCTTCCGAGCCAATGTTGAACACCCTTGGGCCACTTTCTTGAACTTTGAACCACATATTTGTGATGTACACACATGGGAGGACCCTAAAAGTTTATGGCCGGCCATTAATTCCATTTGAACCTTTTGAACCCCTCCTCAAAATGGCTTGTTCTCTCTCCTATTTTAGAGTTTCTAAATTCGAACCACAGGGTTGTGATGAGGGGACCTGGGAGGCCACCTTTTTGTGGTGGCCGGCGACTAACTGAACTTGGCCTTTTTGACCCCTAGCCGGCCAGCTAGGGGTGGTGGCCGGCCGGCCACCTGCAACAAAAATACCTGGCCGGCCTGCTTCCTCACTGTGTGTACTTTACAGCTGTACAGCTGTTTCCCCCAGAAAATATCTATATCCGGGGGATATTTTGTGGGGGAACAAGAGGCCTCAATTCCCTCCACTTTGGCCTAGAGTCTTCTCTCCCTCTCTTGCATAGATTGTTGGCCTCCCAACTCTAGAAAAAGGGTTACAAGAGTTGCTTTGAAGATATACATACATATCACCCCATTTCCTTCAAGTTTTGGGCTCCATTTCTTCATCATCTTCAAGCTCTACCATCACCACTCCATTTCAGCAGCAAGGGGAGGAACTCCAGCAGCTTAAAGTCATCAAAGTTGGTCCAAGAAGCAAGAAAAGCATTGGTCTTCAAGGGTGAGTAGCATTTCCCCCTTTTTGGTCCACTTCTTGCACCTTTTGTAAGCCATACATGCTTATTGATTTGAGCTCCGACCAAAACTGAAAAGGTTATTTTTTTGAGCTCATTTTCTTGTTTCATTTAGGGCCTTTCATGGTTTGGGACCTCCATATGCCACTTCATGTTATATCTCTCTTTTGGTCCCCATTCTCGCATGTTTTGTTAGCCTATCATGCTTTTGTTTTTGGCCATTTTACAGTTCTGAAAATAGTCTTATTTTGTCCCATTCTTCATGTTTCATTAGGGGTCTTTGGTTGTTTGTGGAATATTTTGCATACCTCATGTTATAGCCTCTTTTGAGCCTTATTTTGCATTGCATTTCTAGCATGTTTGTATACTGTTTTGGAGTTTTTACAGTTCTGTAAATATGCTTATTTTTGGTCCCTCTTCAATGTTGTAGAAGGGAATTTTTCAGTTTGGGCTTTGCATATACCACTTGCCTCTTTGGCCACCTTTTGGCCCTTTTTCTTGCATAGGAGTGCAGCCATACCTGTGTTTGTTTTTGGGGTTTTTACAGTTCTGGAAAACATCATATTTTGGGCCCCTCTTCAATGTTGTTGAAGGGTCCTAATCCATTTGGAGTTAGCAGCCGTGAGTTGCTTCATAACCTCATGTTTAGGGCCATTTTTGCATGCCATTGTTGCCCTATCCTTGCTTGCTGTTTGGCCATGATTTGTACTGGAAAAATGCTTATTTTGAGGCTGCCTTGCTTCTGTCTTTTCATTCCATGTACCAATTATGCAAGCTTTGTATAGCTGTAGTTCATTCTATGCGCCTAACTTTGCATTTCGGGAGAGATTCCATGCATCGGGTGTGTTTTCGCCTCATTTCGGGGCTGTTTTTCCCCACTTTTCATTTCTGAAAATCCATTAGCATGTTTGCATATCATTTTTCCATGCCATTGCATTGCGTATGTCATCGCCTTGATTTGCGTGCCCGTGTGCACGCATTTCGAGGCACTTCATCTTCATCTATTGGCCTCTTATGTGAGTGTGGTTGAGGCTCTCTCATGTTAGTATAAGTCCATGTTGCATTCTATATGCCATTTTAGCCCTATTGCATTGCATATACCATTGCCTCGGTTTGCGTGCCCGTGTGCACGCATTTCGAGACACTTCATCTTCATCTATCGGCCTCTTATGTGAGTGTGGCTGAGGCTCTCTCATGTTAGTATAAGTCCATGTTGCATTCTATATGCCATTTCCATGCATTTGCATTGCATATACCATTGCCTCGGTTTGTGTGCCCGTGCGCACGCATTTCGAGGCACTTCATTTTCATCCTCCGGCCTCTTATGTGAGTGTGGCTGAGGCTCTCTCATGTTAGTGTAAGCCCATATCATATTTCCTTGTCATTTGCATTGCGTATGTCATTTTCTCGGTTTGCGTGTCCGTGTGTGCGCATTTCGTGGCATCTCATTTTTATAGCATAGTGCATACTAGGTTGTATCTTAGATCGCATTCTGTCATTTTCTCGGTTTACGTGCCCATGTGCACGTATTTCGAGGCATCTCATCTTCATAGCATTGTGTATGTTAGGATTGTATCTTAGTCGCATTTCATGCATATCATGCATATTGCATCGTGTTCGGGATAGGAGTTAGCCCGGGCACGGGAAACGAGGTATGTTCCGTACTCCGAGTGACGGAACGTGTCTCAATTCCCTTGTCATCGACACTCCGGATCATCCATGATGGAGTTAGGTTCTTGTTGTGTTTTCATGTGCATTCATCCCATATTGAGTTGCACATTTCGACTCCTCTGCCATCATGCATCGATATGCGTGATTGGTGGCACGAGGATCGAGGCATGCATATATCTGTGAAAATATATTGCTATGCCCCTTTCCTGCTCTCTATTGCAGCAAAATGAAGAATCAACAACTTTTCGGAGTCTGCACGCTTTCCAAGAATAACTGCCAAACAGAGGCTAATTGGGGCATCCCAGTGGATTTCCGCGCAAGGCAGCCCAAACATACAGCATTCATCAGAAGCAAGGCAGTCCCTGGCTTGCACGCCAGTTTTACAGTTTTCTTAGTTAATTCGTTAATTAATTAGGAATTTGTACATTATTTGGACTGCAATATTTGGACTGTAATATTCTTTTATTCGGGACTGTATTATTTATTCGGACCCTCTGCGCGAGGGCACAACTGTAATAAGTGTGCGTGAGTGTGATGTATGTCTTCCAACCCCACGTCTTTCTTCCCTTTTATTTATCTGCTTATGATGGTTAGATTAGGGTATATTTAAATTAGCATACAGTATGACAGCATGTTTGCATCATTCATCTGTTTTGCATGCACCGGGCTCGGCGCATCATGTTAACTGCATTGTATTTTCAAATTCCAAATTGAATAAATGATAGTTGTAGCATTTCATATGCCATGTTTAGAATAGCCGAGCCTGCTATAGTTTGCATTCTTGCATGTGTTGCATTAGGCATTTCTGTATACTTAGGATTCATGCATGATTTCTAATGAGTTTTTGTTTTGGCTTGGAGTACCTGGTAACTTTTATGCTTTAGCATCCTTGCATGCGTGTGAGTGCTGCCATGAATAGCATGCTTATCATGAGGCTAATTGCTTATGTGAAATAACTGCCTGAGTGCCTGTGGGTGAAGGTTGGGTTGCTTAGATTGGAATAATTCATCAAATGTTTGTTTTAAGCCCACTAGATAGTGGCAAAACCATCTTTCCTAAGGCCACCTGAGGGTGGCAAAATCTGCATTTTAAGCCTACTTGCGAGTAGCAAACCATCTTTCAAAAATAAACATGAAATATTTTGTTCCAATTCGGGCGACCCAGTCTATACTTGTATGCTGTGCGCATCACATAGTAACCTAGGCTAATAACCGGAATAAGAACACGCAATGTTTTCAAAAATAGATATCATGGTTAGTAGAGGCTGATCTTTGATCGGGCGAGCGGGGGTGCTCACGAAGTGACCTTCCCCAATCGTACCCAAGTTCCCGAGCCGAGGCAACTTTGGTGATGACGGACACGTGGCCTTTGGCACCGAGTCAGGGTTTCCTAAATTTCCCATTAAAAAACATTTAGGTGGCGACTCTGTATCTGGCAAAGCAGTCCATGTTTGGCACTTCTTTCAAAATCTGTTTTCTCAAAACGATTTGCCGGATTTGGACTCTTTGGTTCAGACTTAGAACCGTAACACGAATCGAGTCCGAACTGTAGCGTGGTCCCCCGGGGCGTTCGGGGACTTGTTACAGATGGCGTGTAGTAGGTGGTGGTGGTGGTGGCGGCAGTGGCGGGTAGTAGATGGTGGTGGCAGGTGGGTGGCGGATGGCAGGTGGTGGTGGGTGGTGATGGTGGGTGGATGGGTGATGGTGGCGGGTGGTGGGTGGTCGCAAGTGGGTGGTGGTAGTGGTAGCGGGTGGTGGTGGCAGGTGGGTGGCGGATGACGGGTGATGACGGGTAGGTGGTGGTGGTGGTGGTGGTGGTGGGTGGGTGGGTGGGTGGGTGGGTGACGGTAGCGAGTGGGTGGTGGGTGGTGGTGGCGGGTGGGTGGCTAGTGGTGGCAGGTGGTGGATGGTGGTGGCAGGTGGGTGGTGAGTGATGGTGGCGAGTACGTGGCGGGTGGTGGTGGCAGGCAGTGGATGGTAGTGACAGGTGGTGGGTGGTGGTGGGTGGATGGCAGATGGGTGGTGGGTGGTGGTGGTGGTGGCGAGGGGTAGGTGGTGGTGGCGAGTGGGTGGGTGGTGGTGGCAGGTGGTGGTGGTGGTGGGGGGTGGGTGGTGGGTGGTGGTGGTGGAAGACGGTGGTGGAAAATGGTGGCAGGTGGTGACTAGTGTTGGGTGGTAAAAAAAAAAAAAACTGAAAACTCAAAATGGAAACACATTTTTTGTGTTTTCATTTTTTGGCCAAATTTATAAACTGAAATCACTGATTTATAAATCAAAAATTTTACCAAACAAGTTTTTATTTGAGTTTTATAAATTTTTGTAAATATAAATAGAAAACTGAAAACGTAAGTGTTACCAAACAGCACCTAATCAATTCTTTGTTTCCTCTTCATTTTTCACCTTTGATAATTTTTTCCTTTCAACTAAAAAATGTTTTTTCCTTTTACCAATATTTTCCCTTTTCAGATCGTTTTCTTTCAACGGTTTTGCTCTGGTTTGCTGCCAATGCCGTTAGATTTGAAATTATAATTTTTCTGATCAGATAGAGGCTATCATGAATGATTTTATTCAGCTGAAACCTCAATCTAATGTTTACGAGGCTGAAACCATGGTTGAAGGTTAGAAGCTCTATTTGAGGTTTTCTTTCAGGATATTTATATATGACTCAGGATCTGATGTTGTTTACTTCGTAATTTTTGTGCTTCTTTATGTTCAATCATATATCAGGAACACTGGATGGATTCTCATTTGATTCTGATGATGACGCTGACAAGATGCCTAAAATCGTCACTAATCAGACTGATCAAAATGAGGGCAATGGAGAGCAATCCAACACAAAAACTAAAACAAAAGCTGAAAAAACATCAGTATGCTTCCTAACCTTTCTCAGTTCATTATGTATCTCAGTGAATGACAAGATCGTATATTGATTGTGCGACATGTCGTAATAAAGAAATGCTAATTTATGAGATCATGGATGTAGGGGGTCGTGCGAAAAAGGAGTGGTAAAGCTGCATGAGGAAAGCCACCCAAGAAAGTAAGAAAGAAAACCCAAGCTCCGAAGAACAGCAAGACTAAGAAATGAGAGATGCTACTGAATGTGATAAATTGTGGTGTGTGGGCCGACATCAATTCTCATTGGTGAAGGAAGAAGTATGGTAACAACAATTTGTATTCCATAATTTGTATTTTTTTAACCTTTAATTTTGACATTTGTTGAATTTGAAAAAGAGCAACAAGAAATTGTTCAGCATGCCCTCTTTTTCTGGAGGGTTGTTAAATTATACATGAATTGCAAATCAGGTTAAAGTCTGGACTTGAGAAACAAATTACACTGTTAAATTGAATGGTGTGGTGCCTAACTATGTAAATTACAATGAAAGTGAATAATGGTGAAAATCTGAACTTCTCTTTTCTCCTCTCTCTTCTCAGAGAATTGTATTTTAGAAGAACAAATTCAAGAAAAGTACTATAAGGATTATTGATATTGATGAAACGGGTAAAAGAACTTTTGAGGAAGAAACCATGTCTACAATCTCTCCATGACCCTGTTGTTGTTCTTGGTATATTGGTGGACTCTGTTGTTCTTGGTATATTGGTGGAGCTGGTATTGTGTCATTTGGTCTATTCGTCCTGCATGAACAAGAAAGTTACATTTTTATGTATTAAGAAAAATAGTTAATTCACTTCTATTTCCTAAACTATTATCATTTTTTCTATTGCTTCCCTTAACTATTAATTGTATCTATTTACTCCTTAAAATTGTAAATGAAGGGAAACAAATTGGAGTCTATCTAGTCTTATTTTAAATTAAAAATATAAAAAGGTATTCAAATTGATGTGTCAGTATGATCAACGGCGTCTTTTATAATCTGGAATTAAATGCTTAATTTTCAACTTCTTGCTTGGGTTATGGAATTTTAGGTATTCCATCTTTCATAAAGCTGATAACAGGTTAAAACAGCTTCTGCCTCTTAATCCCTTTTGTCTTGCTCACCCCCAATTGCTTTCTTTGAATTTGCTCGAACTTTTCTCTTAAAAACTTTAATTTGAAATAAGAGAGATAAAATCTAAATACTTTAAATACTGCAATTTAAGCAATGGGGGACTAATACCTCTGTGGTTGTTGCAATGGACTCCTCTTCATTTGCTACAATCTTGCTTATCTTCTTCATTCCCCCAAGAAGAGAGCATACCATAATCATCTATGGCAGCTTCTTTAATAATAGTAGTGTATACTTACGGGTGCGTATGGAACTTTGCATGATGATGCTTCTTTCTAATCTATCCCAAGCATATTTTGGTAATCTGTTGCTCTGACTTCTGCAGGCATTTGAGCACCTTTTAGAACGTGAATTAATCTCTTTTACGGACAACAGAGGGCACAATCAATCTGTTGAATTTCGCCCGGTGAAGCTCCTAATCTCGTACCATGAACTATATCAAGGGTTGAAATCATATCGGTCTTGTCCAGTAAGTTTCTAGAATGAAGTGCGCACATGTTAAATGGTCATGATCTTTGGATGCACTATAGAAGTATGGCACTCATATTCTTGATGAATCTGTAAACATAAGACTATATTATATGAGAAATCTATATAGCTTTTTGGGAAATTTTCATGCTAGTTTGCAGTTTTATCATCTTATGATGTTTCAAAAGCTAGTTTCCTAGCAACATCTAGACATTAAAATTTCAAAGACTTTCAACTTACAATATCTATGAAAAGTTGGTGATTAGTGTATTATTTTACACATGTTGATAGGCAATTCTTCAGAAATTAATTGATCGTGAAGGATTCATTGATGGTGTTACTAGCTCTGACCGGGCAGTGGCTCCTGCCTCAATTTTGTCAAATTTGTTTGGGAGACTTCAAGATTAGAGATAGTCTAACCAATGGCTTCTGGTGCTGACCTAAATGCCATCCTAAATGAGGGAGATTCTCTTAACTGCTAACATTTGTAATGTTTTTCATTTCATTCTTTTTGTCTATTTATTTTTTCCTCAACGGTAGTGCTAATATCTTTCCTATTTATACTGCACATTATTATTATTTTATTTTATTTTGATAAGTTATACTGCACATTATTTTAGTACCTAGGTGATGTGAGACTTGGTTTCACAGGTACTAGAGAAGGATGCAAGCTCATGTATACAACTTAGGAATGTGGGATATCAGGATATTACATTCAACCCCAATAGGAATACACGTCCTCACGTAGGCTATGGTTCCCACCATGCTGCTGCCATTGTCCATAGGAAAACTGTGCTAAGGATGCATAGTATGTTTGAGCATAGCCCATACCAATTTTTCTTGGTATACCTATTTAACTTGTTACTCTGGAGTCTTAGGGGTCACAGAAGTATTTAATCAATAAAAGAGTTCCACTGTTATTTCCTACATTAAATTTTCTTACATTCCTTGATGAATTGAAGGTTTTCACACATGTTCATCACCTAAACTTGGTAATATTCTAATTTTCCCATTGAGCGTGTGTGTCTAAGTGGTGTTATCTTTTCTCTATGTAGGCATGTATAGAATTTTATCTGGCTTGTTGCCTTATTGTTTTAACAAAGTCATGCATTGTCATTTCATGAAATTCAAACTACATAAGCTGATTAAACTGACTGATCCTATTTATATTTACTAGCGGTATGCAATTTAAACAAATAAGAATAAAAGAAGATGATAATAAAATTAATATTATAATATATATTTAGTTTAATATGGTTATATTTTTTAGTTTTCTTCATAATTGTCGCATCTACAGGTGGTTGATGCATGGGGAGCAGTTGCTATATTGATAAACAATGCAGGTTCTTGAATGTTCCACGTCCTCTTCCATCATTAACAGTTTCAAATATAGTCCACTAACTGATCAACAATGGTTTCAGGTATTACTAGAGATGGTTTATTGATGAGAATGAAGACTGCTCAATGCAAGGAGGTCATTGATCTAAATCTCACTGGTGTATACCTATGCACACAGGCGTGTAGATTTTAAGCTCAGTTTTGGCAGTCATAGTTTTCCTCTTAGTTGGATCTAAGCAGCATTTTTACTACTCTTTGTAGGCTGCAGCCAAAATTATGATGAAAAAGAAAAAGATATTCCTGTCTCAGAGGCTCAATTTTATTTATATTAAAACTGTATTTGCCAGACAATTACACTTTTTTTCCCACCTGCAGGGGGGTGGGTAGGAATTTTAGTGTCAACCTATTTTTGATGCATTTCCACTTGAAAGTTTGTTTCTCAAATTTGCATCAGAAATAGTTTTGGAAAAAAAAAAATTCAATTCTCTCCTCATTTCATGCTCTTTCATAATGCATCACAAGTTGCTTACAATTGAGAAACAAATTGATATTTTGAGAAACAATTGAGAAAAAATATATATTTTGGTGAATGCTTGGCAGATGACAGCACAAGATGTGTCAACAATGTTGAGATGTGAACAGAGGACCATCATCTTCCTTATAGAACCCGAGAATTTTTGTTTCTTAGTGGATGCTTTCATAGTACTTGTATGTATAATTGGTATGTATAATTAGTTTGAATTTTGGGCCGATTTGTTTTGTAATAATTTTTAACTTACCACTAGGCACTAGTTTAACTTTATTTCATCTTAGAATTGAAATATTTTTGCATATTGAGAAGCATGAATTGATCTAGTATTATGTTTACCTAAATTTAGTCAATATATTGTATATTTTTCATCTTTATAAAAGGTATTTTTTTTAAAAGTTAAATCTCACAGAATTAGCACAATTTTTTATTTTTATTTTTAAAAAAATGAAGCTATAACGGCGTTTTTAAACGTCACTATATAATACCAATGGTTATATTTTTAAAATAGGAAAGATCTATCACGGTGTTTTTAAAACGTCGCTAAATGTAGAGTGACGTCATTGTTTCATTATGCAGCACATTTAGCGGCGTTTTAAAAAACGCCGCCTATACTGATATAGTGACGCTTTTAAAGCATCATAAAGTTACAGCGACGGACGTATCTTCGGCGCTTGGTATTAAACGTCACAAAAACAATTAGCGGCATTTTTGATACTTATGGCGGCATTTTTTAAACGCCACTAAAAGCTCAATTTCCAGCAGTGAATGGAACATGGGGTAAAATTGATCCAAAAATAAATAGTTTAAGTGTAAATTTAATATTTTTTTAAAAATAAGAGTTAAATTGATTTTTAAATAGTAATTTGGAGGGTCAAAATAAAATTTTCTCAAAAACTAAATCAAACCAGAGCTTACTGACCAATCACAAAAGATCGGATATATGATTTTTTTTTTTTTTTGCAATTTTACTATGTCGAGAATTATATTCTCAATTAGATATATAGAGCTTAGAAGCCCCAATTGATCATTAATAGATCTTGGGCTCACTTTACAAGCCTACAAAGTTGGGCTGCACAGAATTTTTAAGCCCATTGTATTTATGGGCTAGAAAAAATGCTTGAGGTCTATCTTGGTCACGTCCACGTCAAATTCACCATGGGTGATTTATTCCTCTTCTTCACCCTTCTTTGCTAGCCGATTTTTAAGGCTCAGTTTACTAAAGGGTTTGTATCATTTGTTATCAAACTTAGGAGTCACATCGAGTAGGAATTGGATGGATGCGGCTTTGCAATTTGAGCCTTGAAGTGGTGACCTATAAAATGGATTAAGACATTTATAAAGATGTCGAGTGTTAATAGTTGACTAAATTTATCAAAAGGGGAAGGGTTATTCTAAGCCGGTGTTGATAGAGTGATTATCGTAGATATCGGCTATAGAACATGATTGTATATTACAATCCTACATCGAGTAAGATAAACCTTAACTATGTGCATATAAGCATTTCAGACACTATTTCTTTTGTTTTCTTTTTTTTGATCAGCAAAGAAAAGAAACTTTATTGATGAAACAAAAACCTATTACATCAATAAAAGATAGAGGAGGATGAGTGCAAAAAGTATCATAGCGAACCTAATCAATCTCAACTGGGTTGGCACCAATAAGATCACCCAATTATATGCTAGCACACCATTGCGAGTTGATGAGAAACCAACCACAAACACCAAAACAACCACACCCAAAAAACTAATCAAACCTGAAACAGACCAAACACCCCATAACTATCAAACAATAATAAACTAAGGAAATGAACAGACCAAAACCCAGTGTAATTACTCCTTTATCAGTAGCCTAGCTTCACCAAAAAGCAGACCAAAACATACCAAAAACTCCTTTTATCAGTAGCCCACCTCAGCAGGAGCCTAGAAGCAAGAGCAGACTTTTCACCACCAGTTCAGTACCACAAATTAGATCAACACAGTAAGACAGACACCACAACATTTCAGCATTCCACACTATAGCAGTTCAGGTCCATATTGCCTAGACAGATGAACATCAGCCAACTGAAGTGAACTCCCAATAGCAACATCAAACAAGCATCAGCTCAATCCAGAATCAACCCCATAACAACAAGAAGGCACATTCCATCCAATGGGCTAGCCACACCACAACATTGAAGGCAGAGTACAAACACAGCATAACCCGACCACAGATCACAAACACAGACCAACACAACAGAGCACAACACAATAGCAGCATGATACACAGCATTCAGACTCCTGTAGCAGCATGCCTGCCACCTTTATGTAATCCTGGCACTTAAATCAACCTCTAAGTTGATTTTTAAAAGTAAATTCTACCTAAAGTCATAAGTAAAATTTAAATTAATGTTTTTACTAGTTAAGAGAATATTGTGACAACAAACAAAAGAATTCAGAGATAGGAACCTACGCCACTTGGGTGAGCCCTACCAAACTGACTCGTAAATTTTTCAATTTTTTTTTTGTTTGTTTTTGGGGAACAATTGCAGAGGTAGACTTTACTTGACTTAAAATTACACAACTCTAATGGTGTGTAATATTATTGATAACACTTTGCACCTAGAAAAGTACTACAATAATTAAATTTGTAGACCTGATTTGTTCTGAAATATCTCATACTATATTAAGTTTAATCAATGCCATAATCATTTTCATGTACTTTTGAAAGATGAATAACATTTTCAATCAAATCAGGACATTTGAGCTAATAGTGGTGTGTTTTGTGGAAAGTTAGAAAAGAGTTCGATATCCTTTGTGATGGTGATTTATTTCTTCCCCATTATGGTGGTTGCTTTTCTAAACTTTGTTGACTTTCAAGTTATTGTTGTGGGATAGTAGTTCTATTGGGTAAATTATAAATATACCATCTAAGATTTGCTTAAAATACAAATTAACTCTGTGATTTTAGAAATTACATCCCTCAATTGAAGCTTCTAATTTTATAAAAAATGACTCATTTTATTAGTAAATCATTAAGTCAATAACAAATTTTAATGATATCAAAAATATATTTTAATTAATAATTCAGGTAATTTTATTATTGTATAGGAGAACAATTAGAGATTTTCATTTTTTTCTAGCTAATTCTATTAATTAATTTTTTTATAAGGGGACATTTGTAATTTTTCAAACTATGGGGGCAATCCGTATTTTAAGTAAATCTTAAAGGGTATATTTATAATTTACCCTAGTCCATTTAATATTGTAAATGAGTAATTCTACTTACACTACACTTTCAACTCTTTACACCCTTTTAGTTTTATTTTTTTGTTAAATTTTTATTTTTATCTAAAATTACCAAAAAAACCTTCCATTCCCAAACTTTGAAAACCTTCTCATTACACCTTTATTTCATCACCACCCTCTTCTATACCTATAACGATTCCGGTTTAGACCGACCCATTTATTGTTTTGGATCCAAGATTCCTTGTCTTATTTGGTTGTTCATATCCTTATTCGTCATATTCCTTGTTGAGTTTGATTATTGAAGTGTCTTGATCGCGTTTGAAACATGTTGGAGAGTTTGTGTTTTCAAAACTGTTGCTGTCCAGTTTTTGGCTTGTTCGCTCAAGTGAACTTTTCCAATACTTTTGCAGGTCTGTAAAACTGTTGGGAGTATGGGATTCCTTGCTCGAGTAGTATTTCTTATGTACCGCTCGAGTAGTCTTGGCTCGAGCGGTCCTTCCTGCGCTCGAGCGGTTTTTGGGAACTCATAATACTTTTGTAGGCCTGCACAAGTACTGAGAGGGTGGTGTTCTTCACTTGAGCAGTCTCTTTTGTTGTGTCTGGTCGCTCGAGCGACCATTCTTGCACTTGAACAGTCTGCGAGTATATCAGTTCGTAGACGTCACTTTTTTTTTATCACTTTTTCATCTCTTCCTCTCTCTAAACATTTCAAAATCTCAAATCTTCTCTCTCTCTCTCTCTAGAAAACATCTTTAAACCTCAAATACACCATGATCTACTAGTTTCTTAACCCTTGTCCTTTGGAGAAAAAGATGGAGCTCACCTAGAGCTTCTATTTGATCGGAACAAAGTTCGTTTTTGGCTTCGTTGAGTTTCAACTCTAATTCTTCTTGGTCCTTGACTTCAAGGCAGGTATTTCTCCACACTTTAGTATGATTTTTAACTCAGTTATTTGTCCTTTTTAAAGAAATCTTGATACTTGAGGATTTTTGGAACAAAGCTAGGGTTTTGGTTTTAAATCAAAAAAGGGATTTTCAAAATGGGTTCTTGAATATGAATATGGGTTTGTTAATGTTGTTGGGTTGTGATAAAATGGTGGATTTTACCCTCGGAATTTATTTATAAAGAAAAAAGAATTTTTCCCTAATTGATTTTGTAAAGAGAAAATAAAATTGATGTTGGTTTTATGGAATTGGAAAGATGATGATGATGGTGATGGAGTTGGATATGTATTACCGCTCCCATTTCGAGATTTGGAAAGTATATCTTTATTGGAAATTATTTATCTGTTTAGAGATATCTATTTTGGGCCATCGGTGGAGGATATCTATGATTGTTGTAGAAATTGCATGAGAATTCAGTAAATTGCAATTAATTTCTCTTCCATTTGCATTGAGCATTGTTACATATTTAGCACATTGAAAATGTATATTGTTTTGAGAAAATAGGTGAATACCTTGGTGAATCTGGGTAGGAGTGTAGTTGTGGTATTATGTTGGCCTGTGTGTCCTTGGTGAAAGTCCAGAAACCCGCTTGGATAGGTGTCGAGCCTTCCGATTATTACTTGTAAAAGTGACAATTAGTAGTGTTTGTAGCCTGTATGCAGACATATCCTAGAGATTTTCAGTGTTGTATCCACTGTCCTGTTTTCTATTATAAAAAAGTTGATTTCATGAATTGTGTTATAAATCTGGCATTACTTGGTTTTGGTAAGAGATATAAAATGTTTTGACATGAGTATTGTATATGCATTCACCTTATAGCCTTGTTAAAATTCATACATTGTGATAGATTATCTCTACTGGGTTTTTGCTTACCCTATGTGGAAAATTATTTTCAGGTGTTGATAATATGTCTCTGCCAAGGTCATAGCTTGGGAGGACTTGGAGCCGAGAGTTTCTTGTTTTGTTTTTGTTGCATACAATTTGTACAAGCCTAGGGTTTTATTTGTATTGAGTTCAAACTTACTTTAGTTGTAACCAAGCATCGTCTTGGAAAGCTGTAGCTAATAGGACATTACTTTATTTGTTTAACTTTTATTTCATATAGTTTACTTGTGGCACATGCTATAGATTCAGTGTTAGGACTTATGAATATATAACTGCATGTGTTACTTTTTGGTAAGGGTACTTTACTTAGAAATGTATTGTTATTCAATAATTGGTTTGGGTTGAATTATGGTTATTATTTTGGGGTGTTACAACTTCATATTAGAGCTACTGGGTTTGAATACTTTTGGGATTGTGGGAAGTGGTTGTTACCACAATAGGTCCTCTTGCTAGATGATATTAGGAATAAACCTAGTATGCTATGTGATGACATGCTTATGTGACTAAGTGGATATGGAATTTAATTTCTAAGATATTGATTGGGTCTACGAGTTTCTAGAAGTCCTGTTAGAAGAGCACTTGATCACTGCTATTTCTAACTGGAACTTTGGCAATGTTGCGGGATGATCATTATCTAGAAATGAAATTTGTATGTGTTTATGTCACTACATACTTATGTGGAGTGAAATAATCGTTGTCCACCGCATTAGGACACAAATGAATTAGCTTCGACACATTTGTCAATGTGCTAATCTCTTGTGTTACCTTCATTAGGATGTTAGGACTTGGACGTGGTAGTGGTAGGTGTGATAGGCCTAGACGGCAAGAAGTGCCGGATGATATTCCGGCACAGAAGGTAGTGGTTGGTCAGGCCAATGTGGCCGACTAGTTGGTCAGCAGACCAGGAGTGCTTTAGCCTATGAGATGGTCGGAGCTTTACGGAAATCCATGGGCATTCTCAAAGTTAAGAATCAAGTCCAAGCCCAAGTAGCTGAGACAGGGCCATTATTTCTGAAGAGGGAGTTTTTCTGGTCGAATCTTGATGAGTTTTTGGGGGATCCAAAAGAATCCACTGAAGGCAAATGAGTGGCTAGAGTAGGTCGTGAAGACGTTTGAGATGCTTGGCATCGAAGACGATGGGCTAAGAGTGACCTTGGCATCCTTACAGCTGAAGAGAGATGCGGTCAATGGTGGAAGTATGTGCATGGGCGCATTGGAGTGACTTGGGATGCTTTTGTCAATGCCTTCCAAGACAGGTTTTTGTCTCCCACTATTAAGGAGAAGTTAAGGGAGTAGTTTTTGAAGCTAAAGCAGCTTAACACACCGGTGGCAGAGTTTTTACTAGTCTGTCGAGGTTTTTACCGGAACTGGTAGCGATGGTGGAACTCCGTTGCTTGGAGTTTGAAAAGAGGTTGAGGACTGGACTTCTTTTCAAGGTAGCCGCGTCCATGATTAGGGATTACGGTCGTCTTGTAAAGGCGGTGGCTCACGTAGAGATCATGATTCAGATTGAGGAGAAGAAGATAAGGGGCTCCAAGTAGAAGAATCAAGAGGTTTAGGGAGAGACTCGAGATAATAAAAGGTAGAGGGGTTTCACCTCGTAATAGTCCCAGGGAGCACAGTCTAGGTCCACTTTTCCTTTACCGAGTTCGGGTTCTAGGAGAGGTGGTCAGGGAGGGATCACTTGTTTCAAGTGTGGTCAGCTAGGCTACAAGTCCGTAGTTTGCCCGCAGAGGAGAGGAGGGCAACAGTTTGCACTGTCTTCAGCTCATTTTTAGAGCTAGAGTTAGGGGACATGGCAGCTGCCTACTTGTTATCAGTGTGGGCAGTCGGGGCACTTGAGGAGGTTTTGCCCTTAGGCAAGTGGCATATCTGGCGCGTCTGGTTCGAGGCAGACACACAGCCATCAGCCTACACCGTCAGCATAGGCCTTGAGTGCCAATTAGGGAGCCTCTTCGGCTTAGTCAGGGTATCAGACTTATGCTCCGAGAGGTGAGCATATGGAGCAGAGACCTACGGGACGTATGTATGCTGTTACCATGCCAGATTTGTTGCTAGCACCTTTGGTAGTGAGATGTAACTTCTTATTGTGTAATTTTATTGCCAATGTGTTGATTGATACTGGTACATCGCATTCTTCCATTTTGTTTGCATTCGCATCGTCATTGGAGTTAGAAGTGGCTCAGTTAGCATCTTCACTCAGGGTAGAGTCACCTGTTGGTAGTGAGGTTGTGTTGGACTAGGGGTGTCGGGGTTGTGAGATAGAGGTTGTCGGTCGTTGACTTCCTTCTGCTTCTGTGTTGATTGAGAATTCAAATTTTGATGTTATTTTGGGCATAGATTGGTTGTCACCCAATCGGGCCATTATAGACTGTTATTGTCAGATGGTTATGGTGTGTACCCCGAGTGGTGATTGTTTTATTTTTTGGGGGACCGAGTGGATAGAGCCTTGTTGCCACTGTGTGATCCACGTGGTTAGGGCGAGCTTAGTCTCCTTCTCGCTACATTCTTAGGTGTTGAAAGCGATGTGGTCCAAGTTGAGTTGCCGAGGGTAGTTTGTGAATACCTGTATGTCTTTCCCAAGGGTCTCACTAGTTTGCCACCTCACCGGGAGATTGAGTTCTCTATTGATTTAATGCCTAGCACGACACGGATTTCTATGGTGCCGTATAGGTTTGCACCTGCCGAGTTGAGTGAGTTGAAGATTTAACTCCAAGAATTGCTAGATAAGGGCTTTATCCGCCCTAGTACTTCGCCTTGGGGAGCACTAACTCTCTTTGCCAAGAAAAAGGATGGCACATTGCGACTTTGTCTTGATTACCGAAAGTTGAATTGGGTGACTGTTAAAAATAAGTACCCATTGCCTAGTGTAGATGACTTGTTTGACCAGTTGAAGAGGTCTTGTTGCTTCTCTAAGATAGACTTGAGATCGGGTTATCACCAGTTGAGAGTGAAGGAGGAGAATATCTAGAAAATGACATTTTGTATGCGATATTGCCATTATGAGTTTCCAGTGATGCCTTTTGGGTTAACCAACGCACTGGTCTTGTTTATGGATTTGATGAATTGAATCTTTTGTGAGTTCCTAGACCGTTTTGTGGTTGTCTTCGTTGATGACACATTGATTTACTCATCTTCTAAGGAGGAACACTTGCATGTTGTGCTTGAGTTACTTAGAGCCCACAAATTATATGCTAAGTTTAGGAAGTGTGAGTTCTAGTTAAAGGAAGTGAAATTCTTAGGTTATATGGTATTCGGGGAAGGGGTGATTGTAGATTCCTCTAAGATTGAGGCAGTGCAAGATTGGAAACAACCTAAGAATGCCTTTGAGATTCGAAGTTTCTTGAGATTAGTCGAGTATTACCGACGCTTTGTGAAGGATTTCTCTCTATTAGCCTCACCGTTGACTAGACTGACGAGGAAGGGAATTAAGTTTGTATGGAATGATACTTGTGGGAAATCGTTTCAAGAACTTAAGGTTAGACTTACCGCTGCTCCAGTGTTGTTTATTCCGGAGAGGGGTTTAGGCTATTTAATGTATTATGATGTGCCTCAGAAAGGTTTGGGTTGTGTTTTAATGGAAGAGGGGAAGGTAGTGGCATATGGCTCACGGCAGTTGAAAACACAAGAGAGAAACTATCCTACTCATGACTTAGAGTTAGCGGCAGTGATCTTTGCCTTGAAGATTTGGAGACATTACTCGTATGGTGAGAGATTTAAGGTCTTTTCTGATAACAAGAATCTAAAGTATCTGTTTTCACAGAAAGATTTGAATCTCAGTCAGCGAAAGTGGATGGAATTTATGGAGGATTATGACTTTGAGTTGCACTACCATTCGGAGAAGACCAATGTAGTGGCCGATGCCTTGAGTAGGAAATTCATTAATAATGTAGCTAGTATTGCCATCCGGGAATAGGAGATGTTGGGTGTTATTGGCAAGTTTGACTTGCATCGGCAAGTCTATTGAGTTGGCAACTTTGTTTGCCATAGTTGCACAACCTACACTTGTGAGCCCAGTTATAGAAGCACAACAGGGTGATCATTAAATATAAACCCTCCGAGAAAAGCTATCTAGTGGGAAGATGGAGAAGGGCTTGAACGTGTATTTTGACTCGAGTGTTAGATACCTTGACCGTCTTCTTATACCAGAATCTTATAAAGAGGAGGTACTTCGAGAGTTCCATTATTCACACCATGCGGTACATCTTGGAGGCACAAAGATGCACTACGACCTTCGTTGCTGGTTTTGGTAGAGGGAGATGAAGAGAGATGTAGCCTTGTTCGTATCAAGGTACCATACTTGTCAACAAGTGAGGGTCGAGCATCAGAGGTCAGCGGGTTTGTTAGAACTCTTGCCTATAGCCGAGTGGAAGTGAGAGCATATCATGATTGATTTTGTTGTGGGTCTTCCGAGGACTCAACGACATAATGATGCCATGTGGGTGATAGTCAACCGGTTAACTAAGTCAGCACACTTTGTACCTATGCGCATGAGTAACTTGGTAGATTACCTTGTCGACCTTTATGTTAGGGGCATAGTACAACTTCATGGGGTCCCTGTGACTATTGTTTCAGATAGAGATCCTTGTTTCATGGCTCGGTTGTGGCAGAGCCTACAGAATGCTTTGGGCACCAGGTTGACTTTTAGTACTGCCTATCATCCTCAGATTGATGGGCAGTTAGAGTTAGATCCTAGAGGATATGCTTCGGGGTTGTGTTCTTGACTTTAAGGGGTCGTGGGAGAGGCACTTACCTTTAGTAGAGTTTTCCTACAACAATAGCTTTCAAGGAAGCATTGGCGTGGTACCATTTGAGGCTTTTGATGACCGACTGTGTATTTTTCCAGTGTATAGGGCCGAGGTGGGTGACGCACCTATGTTAGGTCCTGAGCTAGTCAGGGAAATGACGAAGAATGTTGCACTCATCCGTAAGAGGTTTGTTACGACCCAAACCACCCCCTATAGGTTTAGCATCGTAACCGGCCACTAATCCTGGGATTACCGAAAGCCTCTGAGACAGATTAACATAATGTTAGGGGCTAGTGACAGCAAATCGCAAATATAAAACGTCCATTGAGCTGTGCAGACATGAGACATAAAAATTTTAAACTTTTCATTCATATATTTACACATCATCATATATATATATAGGCCAGACAAAAAGGAACTTAGCCCTATTTACAAAATAACAAAGACTTGTTTAACCGACAAGAATATAAAACTTGAACTTAATCACATAGCCATAACCACTTGACATATCTGGAACCTCCACGGGAGGCACATAGGTTGGCTGACAAAAACAGATTCTAGACAGACACTGTCGTGACCCAAACCCGCCCTTATAGGTTTAGTATCGTAACCGGCCAGTAATTCTTGGATTACCGAAGGCCTCTGAACTGATTAACATAATTAAGGGGCTATCGGAAGCAAATACATAAATATAATTGTCTAATGAGCTATGCTGACTTATATGAAATAAAATATTTAAACCTTTACATACATATCCAATAGTCAGCCTTGCATTATACCCACACACATTAAAACAACTTAAGTAAAATTAACAAAATAAACATGTCAAATACATAAGTAACCGGAACTCATAACATGCGACAAGTCTAGAACCTCCACGTGAGGCGCAATGGTTGGCTGACAACAGACCACAGATCCAAACAAAATCCCTTAGGCTCGATCTCCAAAACACCCACCTATACATATATATACACACAGTGAGATAAAGCCCAGTGAATAACATTAAGGTAAAGAGGTTAGTAAACGAAATCCAAACATGTCATAAGCGTAAAACTGATCATAGTACAAACATTCTCGTATCTGAACATAATAATGGTACATCCTATAGAACACATCACATATCGTTTTTCGACTAGAGTAATCGGTTCCAGATACCGATTAAACACATATCACCACAATGAAATGGCTAACGAGATCTCGTAATCACATATATGTCATGGACCCGCATTAACATGCCGTCCCCCATGACTTGGGACTATCTATGGATGCCATAATAGATTTCAAACATAGGACATTCGTTCACGTAAACAATATCATTTTAGAAATCATAAACATAGGACATTCGTTCACGTAAACTATATCATTTTAGAAATCATAACGTATCATAACTCGTTGGGAACATAATTCATATCAACATATCTTTACAGAAATGTTACTTACAGTGGTTCCCGTAAATGGTCAATCAATCTTCGAGTCTTGGCCTACAACCACAACGTACATAACATAAAGATATCTTATCATTACACATTCATGTGATCATCACGGCTTAGCTTTCGTTAGATTGATTCTTGTTCTTTCTTATCACATTGCTTAAAACACACATTTGTAATTTCTCAACTTAGTACGTTCCTTTCTTAGTGTGTTTCTAATCCATAACCTCATTACTATGGCTTAATTAAGTCTTAGGAATGCCTAAGATGTAATGAGGATGCCAGAATGCATTGGAAAACACATAATCAAATTTTTGAAAATAGGGTCCTCGCTCGAGCGGACAAGTAAAATGTGAAAAGTCGCTCAAGCGCAGATTCCTTCGCTCGAGCAGTCTGCAAAAACACGAAACTTCTGGGAGCTTGCATTTCACGCTCGAGCATACTTCTGGTCGCTCGAGTGGAAGTGCACGCACTCAGAGTGGTCACTCGAGCGTGAACTACTGCGCTCGAGCGTAGGTGCAAATTATGGAATTTTCAGATTCGATCACCAAGCTCAAAACTCGAATTCAACTCTCCAAAACACATCTTTTGGGCCCCAAAACTTGAGATAACATAGTAAACTTGCAAAATATGATGAATTAAAGATTATTTCATAAAATCATAGCCCAAGAGTTTGCCAATAGCTCACAATTCATTTAAAGCTTAAGAAACAATGCATGCATTAAAATCTTTCAAACTCTTTTCTCCAAAACTCATGAAGTTAGCAAATTGAGCTCATCCATGCATGCAAGAAATTCCTTTTCAAAACATGAATTCAAGTGATCAAACATGGTAATTCTAACATGCATGTACCAAATAATTTACCATAACAATTAGATGTTCAACACTAAACTCAACATGGCCCAAGCTCCACATATTCATGTATGCATGTGGATTTCTCTTCCAAATTCTCTTTCAAGGCTTCAAAAACATGGAATTGACTTACAAAACTTGATGAAATATGCATGTATGTACATTTCATTCTCCAAATTCAACACAATTGATGAAACTCATAGCTAACATGGTACATTAATTGGAACATTAGGCTAACCAAACGCAACTTAATGAATCAGACTGAATCGATTTTTAATAAAATTTGCCATATGGTTCTAAAAATTTAAAATAACATATTAATGTAACCAATTCTGATTTCGGATGCCGACAAGGCTTTCAATTTTTCATATCAAAGCAGAATTCCAAATAGATATTTCTACAAGTAACAGATAGAAAGCCAAAGATCATGCAAAATACATAATAAACACATAATTTATTTTAGTCCCCTCATTAGCACCATTAATTACGAATTAGCAGCTAATTGCAGACCGGGGTTGTTACAGACACCTCTAAGCCTGGTCACGCGCTTGATCACCTACGTACATAAATAATACAATGAGTTGGAGCCTAGTGAATAATAACCAAATAAAGGGTTTCAATGAATGATGTCCTATATCAGCTTTAGAAAACAGATTCATATTTATTTCAGAAACAGAAGCAAATCCATATTCATAATCTTGTCCAAATCATATACAGAAATTAGAGTTCATGCTTAATCAAATGTGGTACATCCATTAGCGCTAACATAATAGATACAGAACAAATGCAGAACAGATGGTGGTTATGAGTAACCAGTTCCATAAAGGAATCTCTGGATCGGGGTAGCAGAGAATATACATGCTGAGCTCCATGATGGAGCCTCTGGTACGGGTAACAGATGACAGACATAATAAGTGCCATAATGGAACCTCCGATACCGGGTAACAGCTAACAGTTATCACATGATGCTAAGGATGCCACGAATACATGTTAGAAATTGGACAATCATTCATTGTACAGAATATAGCATTTCAAAAAACAGATCTTAGTTTATCATACAGAACATAAATAAAGTTGAACATAACTTTACTAAGTTATTACTCACAGATAGCTACAGAAGCAGATCAGATAGATTAGACAGATCACAGATCAGGCAAATAATTGCACGTGACCTACACAAACACATAACATTTACACATCGAAACACAATATCAATTCCTTGATCAAGTTTGACTTTTCTTGTCTTTTTTTGTCTAAGTAGTCTGAGATTTTACTACGTGTATTCTTCCTTTATTTAAATGAATCGGATTCTTATTTCACATATTCTTTTATTACTAAGTCATTTTTCAATAAATCGATTTCTTAGTTAGCATCTTAATCAATTATTACTAAGTCAATGACTTATTCTTTAACCAACTAATTTATGTTGATTGGTAGTTTATTAATCTTGTTGAGCCATAATTCTTTCCTAAGAATGCTTGGAAGTGAAAGAGAACGAAAATCAAAATATGAAACGACTTTTCAGAATTTCTGAAACAGGACTCTTCACTCGAGCGCAACATTGGTCGCTCGAGCGGACCCCTTGGTCTGCAAAAATACTGGTTGCTTGCATTCTACGCTCCAGCGACAACTTCTTCGCTCGAGCGACGGTGGCGAATTTTGGATTTTCTAGAACGTTGTTAAAACTTTAAAACACATTACCAAGACTCTAAATTCACGCACGACTCACTCGAATATGCAAAAACATTCCCAATTACATTTATTTAAAGTTAATTCCACTTATACTTTAAAATTCCATAATTTTAATTCACATTTAAACCTTGGATTTCACGTTTAAAAATCATCTTTCAATTCTTTCTTTGTTTCATGAAACTTAAAATTGAATCTATAAGGCACTTTTCAAAACTATTTGCATGTATAAAATTAAATCAAAATCAAACTAATTTTTTATTCTCAAGAATAAATTACAATATATTTCCATATTAGTCCGAATTTAAATTTAATTCATTTTCTTCATGTCAAGCTCAATTTCAAAGCCACAAATTCTAAAACATAAATTGATCTTCCAAAACTCTTTAAAATTCATGATGCATGTATAATTGAAACTCAATTTCATGTTAAGACAACTAAATTCAAACCCAAAGTGATTATTTTCTAAATTAATTTCCATAAATTTGAACATAGCTCCAATTCCTCATTTTCTTTTTAATTACATAAAATTGACTTCAAGTTCTTTCTATTTGCCTTCAAAACATGAAATTAAAGTTATAAACCTCTTAGAAAATCATTTGCATGCATGAAACATTTATCAAAATCCAACCAATTCTACATAATCAAGCTCAAACCATAATTAAAATCTTAAATTGCTCTAATCTAGATTTTTATTAATTTTCCTCATATCAAATCCAAATTCAAACTCATAAAACATAGATTAAAATCTCAAAACTTAAAATTCCATGATGCATGTAAGGTTGAGTTTCAAATTTATGAAGAATGACAAAATCAAACTCAAACTAACTACTTTCCAAACTTATTTCCTTAATTTTAAACTTAACTCAATTTTTAACCTCAATTTAATTCATAATCATAGATGCTCCAAAATATGTTTAATTTGAGCCAAACTCTTAAATTATATTACATGCATGGATTAATAATCAAAATCAAAATCCAAAATAATTAATTTCCAAATTAATTTTTACAACTATGAACCTAACTTAATTTCTTACTCAAAACCCAAGAATTAGAATAAATATTTACCTAATGCTGTTAACTTCTTGAGACTCCTCAATTTTTGACTTTCTCTAACTTCTTCTCTTATTCCTTTAGTTTTTCACTTGAGCTTGCTTCATTATTTCCAGCAACAAGTGTTCTTTTTCAACAAAAGAATTGAGCTCTCTCTTTGCCCCTGTTCCGTACTTCTTCAACAATGAAAAATGGGTTCACTTCCCCCTTTTGAAATTAGTATAATGTACACATGGACACCTCTCTTGTTGACAACACATAGCACACTAGCACCGTTTTCTCAATCTCCAACGCAGCACTCACACATACACTACCAGATTTCTCAGTACACCCACATGGATTTCTCGATACACCCTCACTTCACATACACTCACAATTATAGATCCTTCCATAATTCAATTTATAGTTAAGATTAATTTAATTAAATAACACCTATTCTTAACGAGTCTTAATTAACATATAATTAAATTAACCATAACTAATCACAAATCTCTTATAATTTAATTGATCTAATTTGACTTCTATCAGAGCCCAATTAATTATATTTAAATTTATCAGTCTGAATCAGATTTGTAATCAAACTTCCAAAAGGCTCTAAATATCAAATTAAACTTATTTCTATCCTCAATTTTGGTTTCTCACATCAATAAGGCTTTCAATTTCAGAGCAAACTCAAAATCTTCATCAATAAATTACATACTCAATTGAACACCTCATAAATAAATTCAATTCATAATAATCTTAATTCCTAATTCGTATAACTTAATTAACTCCAATTCGGACCCAATTAATCAAATCTCAATTTTATAAATCTGAATCAAATATTTAATTAAACTTCCATATGGTCCGATACTCGAAATTAAAATAATTCAATTCACCATTTGTACTTTCTTGATCTATTTAGGCTTTCAATTTCTAATTTCAAAGTAAATCCTCAATAGAATCATATATGAATCAATCTCCATAATTTTCATAAATTCTTAATTAAATTAGAATAATTGGCGATTAATTTTCAAATCTCCTTAATTAATTAAGTGCTAATCATTATACAAGGTGGGGTCGTCACAAGGTTGGTTTCGGCTCAGAGTCGCCAGAAGAGTTATGCTGACCGTAGGAGAAGATCGTTATTATTTGAGGTAGGATATCACATCTTCTTGAAAATATCACCTTAACGGGGTTTGATGAGGTTTAGGAAGAGCGGAAAGTTGTCTCTTAGATTTATTGGGCCTTTTGAGATCTTAGAACGCATTAGAAAGGTAGCTTATCGTTTGGCCTTGCCTCCACAGATTTCGAGGTTTATGATGTGTTTCATATCTGTATGCTTCGAAAGTATGAGCTGGATCCGTCACATGTGTTGGATTGGACCGAGTTAGAGGTAGGTGAGGATGTCTCGTATGAGGAGAGACCGGTGAGAGTCCTAGATACACAAGACCAAGTCTTGTGAGGCATAATTTTATTGGTAAAGGTGTTGTGGAGACACCATGGTGTTAAGGAGGCGACTTGGGAGCGTGAGGCAGAAGTTCGTGAGAAGTATTTGGATCTTTTTGTTAATGTTTGAAACTAGTAATGAAAATCTTGTTATGTTGATTAAATGTAAAACATTGCATATGTTTTGGACAAAGTGAATTGTATATTCAATGTTGCAAACTTTGTTTATTGTTGTTATGAGAATGAATGATTGGTGGATGCGTCATGGTTATGAGGATGGTTGGATCATTGTTATGATGAATTAAATACAGTACTTATTGTGTTGAGTTTAAAATTTCAAGGACAAAATTCCTTAAGGGAGAAGTTATAACGATTCTGGTTTAGACCCGACCCGTTTATTGTTTTGGATCCAAGATTCTTTGTCTTATTTGGTTGTTCATATCCTTATTCGTCATATTCCTTGTTGGGTTTGGTTATTGGAGTGTCTTGATTGCTTTTGAAATAGGTAGGGGAGTTGGTTTTTTAAAACCGTTGCTGCTCAATTTTTGGCTTGTTCGTTCGAGCAAACTTTTTTATGCTCGAGTGAACTTTAAGAACTTCCAGTACTTTTGCAGGTCTGCAAAACTACTAGGAGTATGGCATTCCTTGCTCGAGAGGTCTTTGCTTGACTGGCCTTTCTTGCACTTGAGCGGTCTTTGGGAGCTCACAGTACTTTTGTAGGCCTGCAAAAGTACTGAGAGGGTGGTGTTCTTCGCTCGAGCGAGCGGTCACCTTGTTTGCTCGAACGGTCTCTCTTGTTGTGTCTGGTTACTCAAGTGACAATTCCTGCGCTTGAGCAGTCTGCGAGTATATTTGTCCATAAAAGTTACTTTTTGGATCAATTTTTCGTTTCTCTCTCTGTCTCTTTGAACATTTCAAAATCTAAGATCTTCTCTCTCTAAAAAACATCTTTAAACCTCGAATACACCTTGATCTAGTGGTTTCTTAACCCTTGTCCTTTGGAGAAAAAGATAGAGCTCACCTAGAGCTTCCATTTGATCGGAACAAAGTTTGTTTTCGGTTTCGTCGAGTTTCAACTCTTGTTCTTCTTGGTCCTTGTCTTTGAGGTAGGGATTTCTCCACACTTTAGTATGATTTTTTTTAACTTGGTTATTTGTCCTTTTTAAAGAAATCTTGATATTTGGGAATTTTTGGAACCAAACTAGGGTTTTGGTTTGAAATCAAAAGAGAGATTTTTAAAATAGGTACTTGAATATGATTATGGGTTTGTAAATATGGTTGAATTGTGATAAAATGGTGGATTTTAAACTTGAAATTTATTTATAAAGAAAAGGGGATTTCTCCCTATTGATTTTATAAAGAGAAAATGGAATTGATGTTGGTTTTATGGAATTGGAAAGATGATGATGATGGTGGTGCAGTTGGATATGTATTATCGCTCCCATATTAAGATTTGGAAAGCATATCTTTATTGGAAATTATTTATCTATTTAGAGATATCTATTTTGGGCTATCGGTAGAGGATAGTTATGATTGTTGTAGAAATTGCATGAGAATTAGGTAAATTGAAACTAATTTCTCATCCATTCGTATTGAGCATTGTTACATATTTAACACATTGAAAATATATATTGTTTTGAGAAAATGGATGAATACCTTGGTGAATCTGGGTAGGAGTATAGTTGTGGTATTATGTTGGCATGTGTATCCTTGGTGAAAGTCCAGAAACCCACGCAGCTAGGTGACGAGCCGTTCGATTAATCCTAGTAAAAATGACTGTTAGTAGTGCTTGTAGCATACTTGCAGAAACGTTCTAGAGATTCCCAATGTTGTATCCACCGCCTTGTTTTCTACTGTAAAGGAGTTGATTTCATGAATTGTGTTATAAATCTGGCATTGCATGATTTTGGTAAGAGATATAAAATGTTTTAACATGAGCATTGTATATGCATTCAGCTTATAGCCCTAAGAAGATTCATACACTGTGATAGAGTATCTCTACTGGACTTTGGCTCACTCCATGTGGAAAACCATTTTCAGGTGCTGGTGATATGTCTTCGCCAAGGTTGTAGCATGGAAGGACTTGGAGCCAAGAGCTTCTTGTTTTGTTTTTATTGTATATATTTTGTATAAACCTAGGGTTTTATTTGTATTGAGTTAAAACTCACTTTAGTTGTAACCAAGTATTGTTTCAGAAAGCTATAGCCAATAGGACATTACTTTATTTGTTTAATTTTTATTTCATATAGTTTGCTTGGGTCACATGCTATAGATTCAGAGTCAAGACTTATGAATGTATAACTGCATGTGTTACTTTTTGGTACAATGGAATCATATAAATGGAAAGGTACTTTACTAAAAAATGTATTGTTATTCAATAATTGTTTTAAGTTGAATTGTGGTTATTATTTCGGGGCATTACACTACCTAGCCCCACTTTGGCAACCCTTTCAACCATCAACTTCGACTGTTGCTGTCGCATCTTCGGTAACCATTTTCTAGTCTTGGGCAACTCCTAACGTCGGCCTCTAACCCCGAACTCCTTACTTATCGGCAATCCCCTCTACCGTTACTACGTTGCAGCCACCTCCAATTGCTGCTAAACCTTTTCTGCCTCACCCCTCCAAGCCTATGCTTTCTTTGAAAAACCCCAACCCAGGACGTCCTGCCGCCACCATTCCCCTCCTTATTTCATATTTGAATACCTCTCTCTCTCTCTCTCTCTCTCTCTCTCTCTCTCTCACATTCAAGTATAGGGTTACAAAGTGACAATAACTTCAGTTGGAAGCGGGTCGTGAAGAATTGCGATAGTGGAAACACATATTAGAAAGGTTGAAGAAGGGGGTGGTAGTTGTGGCGGCGAGGAGCTTGCGACAACCAGGGATTGCGGCGCTAAGTAGTGGCTGTGACTACGGCGACATGGAGGGGAGCGTGGCTACAACGGTGAAAATGGTGGTCAGAGGTGATGGTGGGGGACGAATTAGGGTTTTTTTAGGTTTTGGGTGTAAGGAGAAGGAAGAAGGTTAGAAATGAGGGTTATAAATGAATTATAGAAATTATAAAAAATTAAATAAAAAAATTAAAATTTTGAGGGTGTAAGGAGTTAACTTGGTGGTGTAAGTAGAATTACCTATTATAAATATAAATATTTAATAAAAATTACCAATAAGTTCTATTTTGCTTTCAAAATTACTATTGAGTCCTATCTACCCTTCCTATTCAATATGAACAACAATTATATAAACAATTTTAATTGAATTAAAATTAAAATTTTAAATATTATATTAAAAAACCATAAATAACAATTGGATTGAAACAACATTAATATAAAAAATATCATTTTTTTTTTGTTGTTTTAAATTATGATTTTTTTAGTATAAACAATCTAAAAGTGATAAATTCTATTAAAATTTCAAAAAGTTGTGAAAATAGTATTTGGCAAATTTATATATTTCTCAATGCATGAAATAGTTGATAAATATTATACTTTTGCTTTTGTTCATGAAAATTTATTTAATTTCAACAATTAAAAATATTTTTCTTGTAAAATTTTATATAGAATAAATTATTTATGAAAATTTTGGTTCACGTTTTAATGAGGAAAATAAAATAAAATATATTATTATGAATAGTTGAACTTTTTAATTTTTTTTATAACAATTTATAGAATAAAAAAGAAAATAGAACTTATTTATAAATGATGAAATTTGATATAATTTTCAAAACAAAATAAAATTTATTAGTAATTTTTTCATTGTGATTTGTGATTTTTTTAGAAAAATATTTGGCACCCCTTTGGGGATGGCCCCCACACCCCTAAAGTGATCCTGGCCCTATATGTATGTGTGAGACCCACTCATATAGTATGGGGTCCACATTATGAGCGGTCCAAATTTGTGGGGGTCTTGTGGGGGTGCAGTCTCAATCATTACTTCTTTTTTTTCTTCATACAATATCATAATTTTTATAATTAAAAATTATAATTTTACATAAATTAAAAATATTTATGAAATTATTGCTTATATTAAATGAGGGATAAAATTAGGATAAAATGCATCATTATGAAAGAATGAATTTTTTGAGAGACAATATAGTTGTCGATATTAAAACTTAATAAAAATTCAATAGTAATTTCAAAGCTAAACAATACTTATTGATAATTTTTACCAATATTTATCATACTTATAAGGGTTTAACTTCTTTCAAATTGGCTATTTTAATTTGAGAGTGTTTGGATTTTGTAGGTTCATTTTTTAGACTGATTTCATTGATTCAAATCGTTTATGTTTTAGGATTCATTGGGTAGAATATTCATACAAAAAACCAAGATGATTAGATGTCGATAACTATATATTTCAATGAAATTTATATTACAAAAAATAGATGGTTATTCTTGAAATTATATTTATCGTCTATTTTTGTAAAACAAATATAATTTAAATATATAATTACTGATATTTAATCATCTTAATTTTCTATATAAATATTATATTTAACGATTTAGATTATCAAAATCAATATCGAAATAGATAGACAAAATCCAAATACCCTTTCAAATTAAAATGACAATTTGAAAAAATCCTACTTAGCCTCCGTTTGGCAAGAAAAAGCTCAGGCTTTTTTGGCTAAAATAGCCACAAAAAACAAAATAGGCTATTTTAGCCACAAAAAACAAAATATCAAATCCAACCCATAATCATTACAATCTTCTCTCACAAAAAAAGTCAAAAAAACCAAAAAGTCAAAAAGTCCTTCCCAAACCAGGCTAAAATAGCCAAAAAGCCAAAAAGCCAACCCACTTCCCAAACGGAGGCTTATAATTACTATCCATTGGAAAAAATCATAGCACACATTCCCAAGCCCACCTTATTATTACTGCATAACAACTTCTCATAGCTTTGCTCTATGTTCTCGTCCATAGGTTCGGATCACTCTCTCTTTCTCTCTCGCAAAGGCTTGGTTTAAATATAGCGCCAGATCACTTTCATTCTTCTATGGTTTAAATGTATTCAGATGGTTTTCAAGTGATTTTGAACTAAAAAACGAAATGTAATTATTAATATCGCTAAATATAAATATTGGCCATGTTTGTTTGGGTGGACATGAGTTTGGGATTGGACTAATAGTCCAATAAAATTATTAATCCGATGTTTGGTTAAACAATTGAAGTACGGACCAATTATTTTAAACTTGACTATTAGTTAAGATAGGATACATAATCCAACGGATTCGTAGTCCTAGGACTATTAGTCATGGGAATACTAATCCAGTCCGCCCAAACAAACATGACCATTAAGTAACGGCAATACCTTCAAATCTTATACCTATTTTGTTGTTTTCTCTTTCTTATCTCTCATATATATAATTTATGATGTCTGACATTAATTTAATTAAATCATAATTAATTATAAATTTTTTATTATTTATTGTAGTTCTTAACTTTTTTATTCTAATTCTAATTTCATTATATTTTATATCATAATTAATCCTAAATATTTAATTATTTATTGTAATTCTTAACTCTTGAATCTAATTTTAATTTAATTATATTTTAAATCACAATTAATTCTAAATTCTTAATTATTTATTGTAATTCCTAACATGTTAATCTAATTTTAACTTAATTATATTTTAGATCAATTCTTAATTATTATTTATTTTCATTTAATTATATTTTCGATGAATTGTTAATTATTTTTATTAAAATATATTTTAAATTTTAGATCAATTCTTAATTATATTATATTATATCATATTTTAATTAACATATTAATCTAATTTTAGATTTGGAGAAAATGGGGATAAATTGTCTTTTTGTTGTATTAATTTCACTTTATTTTTTTTTGGAAAATCAGACCCATTCTAAAAAATGATATGAATGATATATCTTCTGTTAGTTTGGCTGAAAAATTAATAGGATAAAATATATATTTTAATATATTTTTTACATACATACCAAGGCTAACGGGATGTCTTTAACATTTATACATATTTACAAATTTATACACTTTTTACCTTAAGGTAGTGTTTGGATTACTGAAATGAAGTGGAATGAAACGATCAATCTATCAAACTATACATTTTATGTTTGGTTGACTAAAAAAATTAATGAAAAATACATTGCAAATAGAATCGTCATTCACTATTATAAGAAAATGATAACTGCAATGCCCCAATATTTTAAAACTATTTTTATGAATTGACAATCCTTTATTTATTACCAGTTTCATAATATGAAGCAAGAATAGTGGAAAATAAAGTGAAAGTACAACAATCTCATAGATCAAAATATACATATCTTTCTCTTTACAATTCTCATAAGAGTTACATTTAGGTTTTACACCATTTGTGTCCAAAATAATAATATATACAAGAAATAAAAGAAATACAACAAAATGCCCAAAAAGGAGCTTACACCTTTCAAAGCTGGGGTCTTGATTACAAATAAGTAGAATTATCCAAAACAAGTAAGATTAGTAATTGTAAGCAAATACAATATAACAAAAAAATGAGTGTCTGTGCTCTATCCAATCTCCACCAGCTCCTCAACGGGGTAGAGGCACATCATCACATCCTGTTGAATGTTTATTCATGATAGGAATAAGCAATGCAGCTCAGTAGAATACAGTTAACAGTGTGTGTAAATGTTTGATATAAATATGATCATGTTGATGCAAATGCCACACCAAAAATTCATAATTTTTTTTCTTTCTTTAAAAAGAATGATACTCAACGCACTTGTATCAAATCAAATCAGATTGAAAACAGTGGGACAGTAAATACGCACCAGAATCCCAAGAAAAGAGCTAAATACATGTATGTAGATTTTATATATCAAAATAGTCTCACATTTATTGGCATCGACATGGAAGGGTAGTTGGGAACCTAAAACAACCGTTTTTTCACATTTATTGGCATCAAGTATGGAAGGGTAATTGGACACTTAGAAAATATTTTTCCACATTTATCTGGCATTAAGCACGCGATGGGGCAATTGGGCACATTGACTCCCCGTGCGGGTACTAATACAATACACAACTTATTTTTCAAAACCGATTTCACTATTTGGATTGCTACACAATTTAACCTCTTCTATGAACTATCACTTTCCAAATCATATGCCGTTTCAAGTCAAAACCATGAGATGCAAATGCAATACATGAGTTTGCAAATATTTTAATTTGCCTAAGGTTTAATTCATTTTTACAAGGATAATTATTGTAATACATAATTAAAATAATCCCAACAATTCTCATGATTATCCATAATTGTGCATCAATCCAAAATTTACATCATCGCAATATCACCATGTAGACGCACCCGTGGGCCTCACTACAGTTCGGACTTAATTTGTGTCACGGTCCTTAATCTGAACCAAAGAGTCCAAATCCGGCAAATCGTTTTGAGAAACAGATTTTTGAAAAGAAGTGCCAAATATGGACTGTTTTGCCAGATACAGAGTCGCTACCTAAATATTTTTTATGGGGGAATTTAGGAAACCTTAACTCGGTGCCAAAGGCCACGTGTCCGTCATCACCAAAGTTACCTCGGCTCGGGAGCTTGGGTACGATTGGGGAAGGTCAGCTATGAGCACCCCCTCTCGCCCGATCCGAAGATCGGCTTCTACTAACCGTGATATCCGTTTTTGAAAATGTTATATGTTCTTATTCCATTTATTAGCCTAGAATTACTATGTTATGCACACAGCAAACAAGTATAGACCAAATCGCCTAAATTGGAACAAAACATTGCATGTTCGTTTTGAAGATGGTTTGTTACTCGCAAGTAAGCTAAAATGCAGGTTTTGCCACCCTCGAGTGGGCTTTTAGAAAGGATGGTTTTGCCACTATCTAGTGGGCTTAAAACTCACAGTTTTAATGCATTATTCCAATTTAGGTAATTCAACCTCCATCCACAGGCATTCGAGCAGTTATATCACATAAGCAGCCAGCCTCATGGTAATCATGCTGTTATGGCAACACTCACACGCATGCGGTATGCTAAAGCATAAATGCTTACCAAGTACTCCAAGCCAAAACAGAAACTAGTTAGTAATCATATGCATGATCCTAGTTTAAGATGGCTAATGCAACACATGCGAAATGCAACTAGAAATGGGGTCGACTGTTCTAAACATGGCATGTGAAATGCTATAACTAACACGTATTCAATTTGGAATTGAAACACAATGCAGTTAGCATGATGTGCCGAGCCTGGTGCATGCAAGACAAATGTATGAATGCACGCATGCATAGCATAAGGTATGCTAATTTAAATATGCCCTAGTCTACCATCATAAGCGGGTAAATAAAAGAGAAGAAAGACGTGGGGTTGGAAGACATACACACACTCACGCACACTTATTACACAACTGCCCTCGCTCGGAGGGTCCGAATAAATATTACAGTCTGAATGAATAATGCTAAATTAATTATTACAGAATTTCCAATTAATTAACAAATTAAACAAAGAATTAAAGTGGCCACAGCCCCTGCCTCGAAATGCGTGGATGATGCAGGCTTGACTCGTCTTGCCTAAAAATCCGTACCATGCCACTGTTGCCTCTGTTTACACTGCCTTACTCCTCCGAAAATTGTGCAACTCCCAGGGTGCACTCTCTGGACACTAGGGAGCATCACCGACCAAGTGGGATTGCCACCGGCCATGTCCGGATGGTTATCGGCCATTTTTAAATCCATCGGCAAACAATGAATGGCCGGTCGGCAGTATAGGTGGCCGGCCGGCCAAAGCTTCCTGCAGAACCTGTTTTTGACAGCAGCAGAGGGGAGATAGTGCATGGCAAGGAAATTCAAGCAATGTATGCACCAATCACACCTCTTATCATATTTATGACTCAAACGGGTGTGCTCCTTGGTTCTCGGACCATCAATCGCGCATTTCGATACATGTTGGCCCAAGAGACCAAGTATGCATTTTGATTTCAAATGCAATGCACACATACACAAACAAAGGCCCAATCCCTATCACTGGATCAAGGGACAAGGCATGCATGCTAGATGCACATGCGATCTAAGCATGCAAACAACCATACGAATATGCAATACAACTACATGGCACACACAATGCTAACAACATAACATGCACAACGCATTGAAACATGACATACACAATGCAGGATGGACTTCTACCAATGCGAGTGGGCCTCAACCACACTCACATCAGTGGCCAATAAGATGGAAATGAGGCAACCGAAATGCACACAAATATGTCCAATGCATGGACCGATCCTAAGGTACAACATGCAACTCTAACTAAGTATGGAAAATGATGAAACATGGCATATGAACATACAAATTCCAGCACTGAAGTATGATGCTAAACAGCCCCAAAACATGGAAAAACGGCACCCGATGCAGGAGATGAACCCCGAAACTCGAAACTAGGCACACAGAATGACTTATAGCTATACAAAGCATGCATTATTTGATCATGAAGCATGAAGACGAAGCCAAGACAGTCCCAAAACATGAACATTCCCAGTTCAAAGTATGGCCAAAAAGTGCTAGCAAGATGGACTAAAGTAGCATGCAACTTTGACTAGCAAACGTGGTTTACATGGCAAGTGTGTGAAGCAAATGTAATCTCACCAAACCAGCAAAAATCAGTGAACAAAACATGTGAAAATAGGCCCAAATAACAACTGATATGCAACCATGGTATGCAAAAATAATGAGTTACTTTAGAGGGCCATGCAAGAAGTCATTAAGCACATGCAATATAGACATTTGGCATGGCATAAAAAACTATGAAAATCAAATATGGTAGTCCCAAAACTCACCAAATTGACCCTAGAAAGTGACTCCAAAGCATGCAAGATAAGGTCTCTTTGGAAGGCCAAGATGACCACCAAACAAGTCAAGGTGAGAGGGGGTTACCCCCTCTGACTTGGAGGCTCAAAATAGTGTGCTAGCCACTGAAAATCCACTAGATTTTAGGGGCTGGAAGGCCAAACAAAGCATGCAACAAGAGCTTAGGTGTAAGGCTCAAAATAAGGGACAATCAAGCATACAAGGAAACATATGACCTCAAACAAGAAAATTCCCTTAATAAAACATGGAGATGATGTCAAAATGAGACTTTTTTCAGTTTATGACAAATCTCAAAAATGAACACAAATAGGGCTAATCTATCATGTAAAAATGGCCCTAAAAGAGAGAATAGAGACAAGGGACAGAAGCTGGCCTCAAACAGTGAAGATCCATTCAACAAAGTTGAAGAGGGGCTCAAAATGAATCACTTTACAGTTTATGACCAAGTCCAAAACAGCTCACAAATAAGACTAAAATACCATGCAAAAATAGGCCTAAAAGAGGGATTAAGCACAAAGGGTGAGGAGAAGACCTCAAACAGAAAAAAGTCCTTGATCAAACATGAAGAGGAGCTCAAAATATGACTCTTTATAGTTCATGTTGGAGCCCAAAAATGTAAGCAAAAGGAGCTAAAACATAGAGCAAAATAGTGCAAAAAAGGGGAACATAGGAGCTTACCCTTGTAGAACAGCAACACAACAGTTTTTGGTCCAAGGAAATGAGCTTCTAGCCTCTGGAAATCAACCTCAAGTTGCTGGAATTGAGTATGGAGGTTGTAGGCTATGAGTGGTAGTGTAAAGGTGGGCAAGAACCTTAAGGTTTGAAGGGTTTGGAAGAGAGAGATAGGGAGAGAGTTAAGAATTTTAGAGAGAGGAAAATGTTTTTTCTTCTTTCAAGTTGTCTCTATTTTCTTCTCTCCTTGTGTGTCTTTTTCTTGTGAGAGAGCTTGATTGATATAGAAATATATCAATCTGCAGCTCCTCAGAGCTCCCACGTCCAGGCATGCGCTGGGGTATGGCCTGGAATGACAGCTGCTAGCTGTCTACAGAAATATCTGTTGAAAACCACATTTGGCCGGCTGGCCATCAAAGTGGCCGACCAGTAGTCAAATTGGCCGGCCGGCCATTACATTTGGCCGATTGAAAATCAAGGTGGCCGGTGGGCAGGAGACTTGGTCGACAGTGTAGACACCCCATTTTTGACCGACCTTAAGACTTAGACGTCACCGATTGAGCGCTAGGTGATGTTGCATAATATGCTCGTTCAGAAGTTTCAGAGTCGCGGCTGCGAGCCCCGCCTCCAAACTTCCGAACCCTTTTCTGTGCCTTGTCTCGGTTTGCGAGCCAGACTCGGTTTTCTCTGTTTCTTTTCTCGAGGGAAGGGAGAGGTCCCGTAGACCATCTCTCAATGTCCATAGGCTACATTTGGTGGCCGTAGGCCATTTCTCCCATTTCGGAGTCCGGTTCCCGGTTTTCAGAGCCGTCAGGCCGTGTGCCTCGGTTCGGGACCGCTTAACCATCTCCTATTGCTCTGATTTTTGGCATACTTCCTATTTCATCCCTTTTGAGGGACACTGGGGGTTGAGAAACCCACTTCGAGGTCGAATACCATTTTCGGTGCTTAACAGCCCATTTTCGGGACCCCGAACTGCGTATTTTGGCCCCGGAACATTCGTTTTGCAACGGTTTTCGTTCATTTTTGGAAGGTACCTCTGTTTTATCACAGGGAAGGTCACTGAAGGGTGGGAGGCCAGCAATTTTTGCAGCAACCAGTTATTTCTCTTCCGGAGCCTCCCGGCGCCCGTTTTTCGCACTTCCGGGCTAATGTTGAATACCTTGGAGCTAGTGTTGCCAACTTTCAACCACATATCTGTGATCTACACATCTGAGAGGCCCCTAAAAGTTCATGGCCGGCCATTAAGGTCACCTGACCCTTTTGACCCCTTTCTTTCGGGCTAATGTTGAACCCCTTGGACCTTTTTTCTTGAACTTTGAACCACATATCTGTGATGTACACACATGAGAGGCCCCTAAAAGTTCATGGCCGGCCAGTAAGTCAACTTGACCCTTTTGACCCCCTCTTTCCGAGCCATTGTTGAACCCTTTGGGCCCACTTTCTTGGAATTTCAACTACATGGTTGTGTTGTACACACATAGGACTACCTCCCCAATAGCTGGCCGGCCAGAAAATCACCTTGACCCTTTTGACCCATAGCCGGCCGGCTAGGGGGTGTGGCCGGCCGGCCACCTCCAGCAAAAGTATGAGGCCGGCCTGCTTCCTTGCACTGTACCCTTTCCAGCTGTGGGGCAATATCCCCCAGATATTTTCTGTATCCGGGGGATATTTTGTGGGGGAGTTTTGCCCTCCTTCTCCCCCACCTTTACACCCCATTCTTGATCCTTATAACCAGCTGGTGGCCTTCTTTGTAAGGGTTAGAAAAATTATTCTTCAAAGCTCCATAGCCAATTCCATCTTCTTCCCTCTCAATTCTTCAAAAAACCCTAAGTCCCTAACCTTCATTCCTTCTACACCACCAAGCTCTACCACCACCACCTCACCTCCAGCAGCAAGGAAGGTTTCTAGAAGGCAAAAGAAGCTGCAAATCCATCCAAGAAGCAACAAAAGCTTGAATCTTCAAGGGTAAGTTACACTTTTAACCTTTTGACCCTTTTCCTTGATCTATCTCTAAGCCCCACTTCTTTTTGGTTTCAAGCTCCGGCCCTAACTGAAAAGGGCCATATTTTGAGCTCATCTTCACTTCTCATTAAGGGCTCAACCTTGTTTGAGCCCTCCATAATATACTTGCTTCATTGATCATCTTGTATGTCATAGTTTTGCATGCTATTTTTGGCCCATGATAAATCTGTTTTTGAGCATGTTATAAACTGATATTAGGCTTATTTTGAGCCCCTATCCAACATTGAGGAAGGGCTAAACCTTTTTTGGTGTCTCCATGTGTCACTTGTAGTTCAATCCCTTATTTGGCCCCATTTTTGCATAAATTGATAGCCCTCTTTGTTTCTGTTTTTGGACCTTGGTCCGAACTGAAAGTGGCCTTGTTTTGGCCTATACTTCATGTTTCATTCACACTTATTTTCTGTTTGGTGATTATTTTATATACTTCATGTTATAGCACCTTTTGAGCTTTGTTTTGCATCACATTTTTAGCATATTTGTATACTGATTTTGAGGCTGCCATATACTGTAAATGTTCATATTTTTGGTCCATCTTCAGTGTTTTAGAAGGAAATTTTTCAGTTTGGGTTTTGCTTATACCACTTGCTTCATTACCCCTCTTTTGGCCCCTATTCTTGCATGCTATTTTTCCCCTGCCTATACTTGCTGTTTGGCCATGTTTATAACTGTGAAAGTGCATCTTTTGGGACTGTCTAGCTTCTGTCTTTGTATTGCGTGTCCATATTGTGCATGTTTGGCATGGCTATAGGCCATTTCGGATGCCTAATGTTGCATTTCGGGACGTTTCCTTGCATTTCATGTCATTTCGCTTCATTTCGGGACTGTTTTCCCCCATATTTTAGTGCTGAAATTCCATTAGTATGCTTGCATATCATTTTTGCCATATTTCATCACATTTTAGCATCGCCTCGGTTTGCGTGCCTGTATGCACGCATTTCGAGGCACTTCATTTTCTGCCATCGGCATCCGATGTGAGTGTGGCTGAGGCTCTCTCATGTTGGTATAAGCCCATTTGTCATTTCCATGTCATTTCATCACATTTTAGCATCGCCTCGGTTTGCGTGCCCGTGTGCACGCATTTCGAGGCACTTCATTTTCTGCCATCGGCATCCGATGTGAGTGTGGCTGAGGCTCTCTCATGTTGGTATAAGCCCATTTGTCATTCCCATATCATTTCATCATATTCTATCATTGCCTCGGTTTGCGTGCCCGCGTGCACGTATTTCGAGACACATATCATTGCCTCGGTTTGCGTGCCGGGTGCACGTACTTCGAGACACATATCATCGTCTCGGTTTGCGTGCCAGTGTGCACGCATTTCGAGACATGCCTTTTTCTCGGTCTGCGTGCCTGCGTGCGCGCATTTCGAGGCATTTCATTCCATAGCATAATATATACTAGGTTGTATCTTAATTGCATTTCATGCATATCATGCATATTGCATCATGTCCGGAATATGAGTTAGCCCGGGCACGGGAAACGAGGTACATTTCGTACTCTGAGTGACGGAATGTGTCTCAATTCCCCAGTCACCGACACTCCGGATTATCCATGATGGAGTTAGGTTTTAGTTGTAGTTTCATGTGCATTCATCCTGTATTGAGTTGTGCATTTCGACTCCTCGGCCATCATGTCTCGGTATGCGTGATTGGTGGCACGAGGATCGAGACATGCATATATTTGTGCAAATACATTGCTATGCCCCTTTCCTGCTCTGTGTTGCAGCAAAACCAGGAATCAGCAACTTTCCGGGACTTGGCACGCTTTTCAAAAAATAACAGGTGTAAACAGAGGCTAATTGGGGCATTCCGGTGGATTTCCGCGCAAGACAGTCCGAACATGCATCATCCACCAGAAGCAAGGCAGTCCCTGGCTTGCACGCCAGTTTATTTGCTTTCTAGTTAATTCATTAATTAATTAGAATTCTGTAATATTTTGGACTGTAATATTCTTTTATTTTGGGGACTGTAATATTTGGACTGTATTATTTATTCGGACCCTCCGAGTGAGGGCACAACTGTAATAAGTGTGCGTGAGTGTGATGTATGTCTTCCAACCCCACGTCTTTCTCCCTTTTATTTATCCGCTTATGAAGATTAGATTAGGGCATGTTTAAAATTAGCATACAGTATGACAGCATGTTTGCATCATTCATCTGTTTTGCATGCACCGGGCTCGGCGCATCATACTAACTGCATCATACTTTCAATTTCAAAGTTGAATACATGTTAGTTGTAGCATTTCATATGCCATCTTAGAATAGCCGAGCCTACTATAGTTGCATTTTGCATGTGTTGCATTAAGCATTTTTGTATACTTAGGATCATGCATGATTTCTAATGTAGTTCCTATTTTGGCTTGGAGTACTCGGTAAGTTCTATGCTTTAGCATCCTCGCATGCGTGTGAGAGACTGCCATGAATAGCATGCTTACCATGAGGCTATATGCTTATGTGATATATCTGCCTGAATGCCTGTGGGTGAAGGTTGAGTTGTTTAGATTGGAATAAATCATCGACTGTTTGTTTTAAGCCCACTAGATAGTGGCAAAACCATCTTTTCTAAACCCACCTGCGGGTGGTAAAATCTGCATTTTAAGCCTACTTGCGAGTAGCAAATCATCTTTCAAATAAACAAGCATGAAATGTTTTGTTCCAATTCGGGCGATCCAGTCCATACTTATATGCTGTGTGCATCACATAGTAACCTAGGCTAATAACCGGAATAAGAACTCACAATGTTTTCAAAAATTGATATCATGGTTAGTAGAGGCCGGTCTATGACCGGGCGAGCGGGGGTGCTCACGAAGTGACCTTCCCCAATCGTACCCAAGTTCCCGAGCCGAGGCAACTTTGGTGATGACGGACACGTGGCCTTTTGGCACCGAGTCAGGGTTTCCTAAATTTCCCAAAATAAAATATTTAGGTGGCGACTCTGTATCTGGCAAAGCAGTCCATGTTTGGCACTTCTTTCAAAAATCTGTTTTCTCAAAACGATTTGCCGGATTTGGACTCTTTGGTTCAGACTTAGAACCGTGACTACGAAAAGTCGAGTCCGAGCTGTAGCGAGGTCCCCCCGCGGGCTTGTTACAGACAGGCTCCCCCCTGTCCTCAGGAACACATCCACAAGCTCTTGGTGCAAAACTAGACACAATGCAGTCGAGTCGAGAGATTCTGAGGCAAGGCACGCAACCGAGGCCTCCGAGAACTCAAGACGAACACAAACATGGATGATCACCGAGTGTTCAAGCGGTGACATCCAAGTCTTGAGGACGGTCAAAAATGGGGTGTCTACAGTTGCCCCTCTTTGACAGAACTCGAAAGTCATAACAATGACGGGAGTGAATGTCAAAGCCCAGAGACGACCCATTTTTGACAAGGCCGAAGACTTAGACAAACATGCAAGATAGACAAGATATGCGCCCGAAGGCAGGGGCAAAATGCAAGACAATGCACAAAGCCGAACATAACTTATGATCATGCAAAGAAAGCTGTAACGAAGCATAACATGCGACAGTTTTAAGCTAGCATACACCAAACTACACTACAATGCAGAAAGGATGTAAGAGAATTATGTAATTCTCGATACGTCTCACTCGAAGAATACAATACATGCGCGGTTCGTTTGGTTGCACCAGCTTCAAATGAACCGTACATACAATATCGTGCCTGAAAGAAAGAAAACTTAACAGGTACAGATATTGTTTGCAATATGCATAACATGCAATCGAAAGTGCGTGACAACGCAAGTTGAGTGGGACGCATAACAATGCTGTGAAGGCACAAACACATGTAAGTAAAGAACATGTGACAACGTGCACAGTGTGTATGAAGAAATTTGAACACATGTAAGAAAAGCATGCGGTGTATGCAAGGAATGTGTATAGAAACTTGAAATTGAACACATGTAAGTAAAGCATAACGCAACAACGCATGCAATGTGTATAAAAGGAACTTGAACACATATAAGTAAAGCATAACGCAACAACGCATGCAATGTGTATAAAAGGAACTTGAACACATGTAAGTAAAGCATGCGGTCTACGCAAGCAATGCGTATAGAAACTTGAAATTGAACACATGTAAGTAAAGCATGCGGTCTACGCAAGCAATGTGTATAGAAACTTGAAATTGAACACATGTAAGTAAAGCATAACGCAACAACGCATGCAATGTGTATAAAAGGAACTTGAACACATGTAAGTAAAGCATAACGCAGCAACGCATGAAATGTGTATAAAAGGAACTTGAACACATGTAAGTAAAGCATAACGCAGCAACGCATGCAATGTGTATAGAAACTTGAAATTGAACACATATAAGTAAAGCATGCGGTCTACGCATGCAATGTGTATAAAAGGAACTTGAAATTAAACACATGTAAGTAAAGCATAACGCAACAACGCATGCAATGTGTATAAAAGGAACTTGAACACATCTAAGTAAAGCATGCGGTCTACGCAAGCAATGTGTATAGAAACTTGAAATCGAACACATGTAAGTAAAGCATGCGGTCTACGCATGCAATGTGTATAAAAGGAACTTGAAATATGGTAAGGACCAGTTATTCATGATGTTGAAATGCCAAGCACTGTAACATGGTATAATTGAAGCGATTTGTGGAATTCACATGATACGAAAAGGATACGGAAAGGGACGTTCCTTGCGCGTACCGAGCATTGCTCATAGAAGACACGGCTTGAGGTCAACTCGAAGGCCTACTAATGTTCCGAAAGTGTACTTCCTTGCACTGTCTCAAGTAATGAAGGTGCCAAATCACATAGTTGACCCGAACAAGGGCGTGGGAGATGCATTGCTCATAAGGGGAGGTTACTGGCATCAATTCCAATACCTTGCTGCCCTGCTCTTCTTTTGCTTTACTTTCCTTTTTACTAGTAGTTTAAACACATTGCATTGCCTTAAGCAGGTTTTACCTTTTCAAAAATGTGTATTTTGCAAAACACATGAGGGAAATGACACAACCATTTTATTCAAAATGATGTTACATTTGTGCTTCCTATGCATCGCATCGCATGGTATCACATAACAATGTGAATGAAATTGAACTCGGTTTGAAAATTGAGCATTCGCATCATAATAATCAGGTAGTGAACTGACTTACAACTCGATAAGCAAAGCAAGGAAACTCAATAAGCTAGCCACGTGCGAGTACAACTCAACAAGCAACAAAGACTTGAAAAGAGTGAAATACAACTCGATAAGCAAATTTACAACAACTCGATAAGCAAATGGGTGTGACGCCGCAAAATCCATCATCGGGGGGCCTTGGAAGTGGTGGCATTCCCCAAATTCTCAGCATAAACAATTCATAGAACAAGGAGGAAGACCACCGGCCAGGGGTGGAGGCCATCGGCCATGATAACTTGTCACCGGCCAAAAGTGGTGGTCGGTCAGCACTATATTTGGCCGGCCGGCCGTAAATGAAAGAATCACCAGAATGTTGACACCTGTCCTCCACTCAATCTTATCCCCTACAAAAGGCCTCAGCTTCATAGTTCTACTCAATTCAACACTGATTTGCTCGAAATGGAGGGATTTCTTGCCCAGAATCTCTCGTCCTGGATTAATAACTTGGATGGCTCGGAAAAGCTGAATTTCCAGGGTTTCGGCATAAATGCACTATTCACTCTGAGTCACTCTCCACTGCACTTTCCGTTTCTTCATGCCGCAGCGAGGTTTTGGAACCCGGTGACTCATGTCTTTAGCTTTAGCGGGCAAGAAGTATGCCCTACCTTCTAAGATTTTCAAGCTTTAATGGAATCCGAGCGTGACGAGGAGATCTTACCGCAGCTTAGCTTTGGTCATGTTCAGAGCTTAGGGCGAATGTGTGGACTCACTATGTATGACGCTCGATCTCTGATTTGTGACGGAATACTAGATATTCCGAGTTTGATTCATCGGTTTTCGGATACCAGTGACCGCGATGACCATCATTGGCAAGGCTTCCGGCGACATGCCCTCTGTTTGTGCATGCTATCTCATTTTCTGTTTTCCTCAGGCTCCAGGGGATCTAGCGTCCAATTGATCGAGGTTGCCCTAGGCTTAAAAGAGGGCAAGAGCTGCATTGCCATGACTTTGGCAGAGACGTTGATGGGCTTAGACGCCTTTTATCATCGAGAGACGACCAGATTTACGGGGAGTCCACTACTGCTGTAGGTAATGTTTCCCACCCAATCTTACATATGTATTGCTCACATCACTCGACCCTCAAGCTCGATTTTTTCTCACAAAATCCCTTTTGTCACTTTTCTCTCATCGTACTTCTCTCTATTCTTTATTCTTTCATTTTTCATCCCTTCCCAGGTGTGGTTGATGGATAAGTTGCAGGTTGTAGACTCTTGCCCAGCATACTCAGCTCGCGGCTACTTCTTCAGGCAACGTCTAGTCAATGCCTTTGACGAGGGATGGTGGTTTGATTGGATGTGCAGCCTGTCCGCAGACCGCATTACTTGGCGGTGCCCTTGGCTCAATCTACCGGCAATGGGCTACACCATGTCCCGACAGATCGGGATTCAGTTGATTGGCTTGACCCACTGCATATTCTATTTCCCGTTCCGGTTCCAGTGCCAGTTTGGCCACGACCAGATTTGCCCCGCAGAGGGGATAGAATATCTAGCTGCCTTTCCGTTTTGAGGTGCGTAACTTGCTCGGTAGGCCGCAGCATGGAGGACTAGAGAACTCCTGGCCCCCGCTCCTACTTTCAGTTGTACTTTGTCTGATGAGTGCATAGATTGGCTTAATGAGGAGGCACAGATCGGGCCCAGCTTGGCACCGAGGGTTTCGACCAGCTCTGGGAGGGGGCGCAGGAACACCTGACTTGGCTATGCCCCAGATTTATTGCTTTATTAATACTTTCAAGTTTTCCTTATGAATGTAATAAACAACAACTTCAATTTATATGCAAGAGCAGGAGGACTTTGTATTGAAATCAATGAACTTTGAAGGTTATGGTACTAAAAATTTCCCGTTTTGGTCTAGAGATGGTCTTAGTTGTAAAAAGATTAATTTGAACAAAGCCAACTTTTATCAAAAATTTTCAAAACTATTTTTGATATGGATCAGAATTGGACACGCCTGAAATCTGCCACTGAGATGCACAACCCCGGATCCCTGCAACTGGAAAGTTGCCTCTAGTCTGAATAGTACCGCAGCATTGCATGGCAACGGAAAGTTGCCCCTAGTCTGAAAAGTACTGCACCGGAGATCACCACCGAAGCTTTTGAATGCTGAATAGACAAAAATGACCAAGATGATCAAATGGACAAAGTTGATCGGGGAAAAGTTTATGGCTGAACTTCAGGATGAAGTTGCCTACGTATCCCAAAGATGGGAATCAAGCCTTACGTAGTTCAGGCTTAGGTTCACTCGAGTATTTTCACTCTCCTTTTACGCTCTAACTTTTGCCAAGGCCGCCCTTTGTGGGTTTTCAACCTTGCGAGCTCAGTTTTTATATTTTCCAATTTTCTATGCTCTAACTTTTGCCTAGGTCGCCCTTTCGGGTTTTCGGCCTAGCGAGCCTCTCAAGGGTAATATTTCTTCAACTTGTCCATGTTGATCGGTTGGGAGAACTCTAGGCCATCTAGATCCATCAGAACCACAGCTCCACCTGACCAGATAGCTTTGATGATGTAGGGACCAGTCCAATTGGGTCTGAACTTGCCCCTTGGGTCATGGATGGGAGCTCGATTGTCCTTGAGCACCAAATCTCCTTCATTTAGATTCCTGGACTTGACTTTCTTGTTGAAAGCCCGGGCAATTCTGCGCTGATAACCTTGGACATGGTACAGTGCTTTCAGTCTTCTCTTATCAAAGAGCATGAGTTCCTCAAACTTGCTCTGCTGCCAATCTGCTTCGGCTATTTGACACTCAGCCAATACTCGCAATGACGGAACCTCAATCTTGATAGGTAGAACGACCTCCATCCCAAAAACCAATGAATACGGAGTCGCTCCGGTAGAAGTTCTAATTGAAGTCCTGTAGCCCCACAGAGCAAATGGCAGCTTATCTGGCCAATCCCGGTAGGTTTCCACCATATTTTGCAGTATGTGTTTGATATTTTTGTTGGCAGCCTCGACCGCTCTGTTGGTTTGCAGCCGGTATGTGGATGACTTGTGAAAAGCCACGTTGTATTTCTCTAACAAATCAATCACTTCCTCCTTGAAGTGGGAACCGTTATCCGAAATAATCTCGTTTGGGACCCCGTAGCGGCAGATGATGTTGTTTCTGATAAACTTTGCAACGTGCGACGCCTTCAACACGGCATATGATTGGGCCTCGACCCACTTTGTAAAGTAATGACCCCTTCGGAGTGACAGCCTCGGTCACATCAATTCCCCAAACTGAAAATGGCCATGGCGAAGTCATATTGTACAACTTCGATGGCGGAATGTTCATGCGATTTGCATGGATCTGGCATTTATGGCATCGCCGAACAAAATCGATACAATCCTCCTCCATGGTGGACCAGTAGTAGCCCTGTCTGAGGATCTTCCGTGCGAGCATTACTCCGTTCACATGCACACCGCATTCTCCTCCATGGATGGCCTCCATCAGGCGCTTTGATTCCTCAACTTCTACACACAGCTTATGCATTCCCAGATGACCTCTTTTGTATAATTTACCTCCTCAGATGATGAATTGAACGACCATTCTTCTGATTTCCCTTTTATCCTTGGCATTTGCCCCTGGTGGATACACCTCTCTCTCCAAGAAGTTCCAAATGTCGTAATACCAGGGGTTTTCGTCTTGAACCTCATCTATAGCAACAATTGACTCGTATGCTGGTGCAAACTTCTGGTCAATGATGACTGGACGCATCTGGACTCCGAACGGGATGTCTATCATGGAAGATGGAGTTGCTAAGGAATCTGCGAACCTATTGTTCTCTCTTAGTAAATGAGCAAAGTTTAGCTTCTCAAACCGAGGAATTAACAAGTCCAAGGTCTGGTGATACATCATTATCTTTTCTTCTTTGACCTTCCAGTCTCCTTTTTCTTGAGACACAACAAGGTTCGAGTCCCCGATGACGTCCAACTGTCTTGCTCCTAATTCCAGGGCTGCTTCTAGACCGGCAATGCATGCCTCATATTCTGCTTCGTTGTTCGAGACTTTGAATCGGAGTTTGAAGGCTAGAGGGATACGGGAATTGTTGGGTGCTATCAGCAACACTCCTATCCCATACTCGTATTGATTTGACGCTCCGTCAAAGTACATCGTCCAATATTCGTTGTCGATGTGCAAAATGGCTTCATCTGGGAATAAGTACTTAACTGCTTCACCTCCTTCGACTGGATGATCGGCTAAGAACTCTGCCACTGCTCTTCCCTTGACTGACTTGCGTGCTACATATTTCAAGTCGAATTCGGAGAGCAACAACAACCAACGAGCTAGCCTACCCGTAAGTGCTGGTTTCTCGAAAAGATATTTGATGGGATCGAGTCGTGAAACCAACATTATGGAGTGAGCTAACAGGTAGTGCCGCAGCTTCCTGGTAGCCCATACCAAAGCTAAGGAAGCCTTCTCCAACAGTGTATAGCGAGTCTCATACTCTAGCATCTTCTTGCTCAGATAGTAGATAGCCCTTTCCACCTTGTCCTCTGATTCTTGTGCGAGCATACAGCCCATTGTGGTCTCAGTCACTGAGAGGTACAATATCAACGGTTTCCTCGGCTCTGGTGGTGACAACACGGGCGAGTTCTGTAAATATTCCTTGATCTGTTCAAAAGCAGCTTGGCATCAACCATCTCATTGGAATTTCTTGCCTTTCTTCAGGAGACCAAAAAGTGGTTCACAAGTCAAGGTTAATTTTGAGATAAACCGTCTTATGAATTGCACTTTACCCAGAAATCCTCGCACCTCCTTTTCAGTCCTTGGTGGTGCATTTCTAAGATGGCCTTGATTTTTGAAGGGTCGACCTCGATGCCCCTTTGTGTGATCAGAAATCCCAGCATTTTTCCCGCTGTAACACCGAATGTACACTTCTGAGGATTCAAACGCAACCGGAATTCTCTGATCCCTTGAAAGAACTTTTGCAAGGCGGTGTAGTGGCCCTCTCTTTCTTTTGACTTGACAATCATGTCGTCCACGTACACCTCAACCTCTTTGTGGATCATATCATGCAATATTGTAGTTGCGGCCCGTTGATATGCAGCTCCAGCATTCTTTAACCCAAACGGCATCACTCTATAGCAGTATGTCCCCCATGGGGTGGTGAAAGCAGTCTTCTCCCGGTCTTCGGGTGCCATCACTATCTGATTATAACCTGAGAAGCCATCCATGAATGAGAGCAAAGCATGCCCCGCTGTGAAATCCACCAACTCGTCAATATGCGGCAAGGGAAAGTCGTCCTTCGGACTAGCTCTGTTCAAATCCCTGAAGTCCACGCATATTCGGATCCTGCCATCTTTCTTCGGCACTGGAACAATGTTGGCCAACCAAGTCGGGTATTCGGATGCCAGCAAGAAGCCTGCATCGATTTGTTTGGTGACCTCTTCCTTAATCTTGATGGCCCAGTCTGGACGAATCCTTCTGAGTTTCTGTTTGACAGGTCGGGCCTCGGGGTCAAGAGGGATCCGGTGCTGTACAATCTCCGGATCGATTCTAGGCATGTCTTCGTAGGACCACGCGAAAACATCTTTGAAATCTTTTAATAAAGTGACTAAGCGCTCGCGTTCCTCCGAAGACAACATGGACCCAATCTGGACCAGCCGCGGGTCCTTCTCAGTACCAATATTCACAATAGCGATTTCATCAACTAAAGGTTTAACAAATCTTTTCTACTCTTGATCAATTAATCGTTGCAAAACCGAAGGAATTTCTTCCTCGTTGTTTTCGTCAAAATTTTGAAAGTCCTGATTTAAGCAATATATCAAAGGCACAGAAAAGTACTCGGAAACCACATCCACATTATTCTCATTAAATACTTCCAAACCGTCCGATTCTTCTGTTACAACTGACTCAAAGGAGAAAGAAAAAGACGACCTGGACAGGACTGTGGCATCTGGGTTATCACCCCCAAGAATACCAGACTCAGACTCAGTCGAGCTGGAACCTGATTCCGACTCACAAGACTCGGTGGAATCAGATTCCGGCTCACTACCTGACCCGGTGCTGCTGGACAAAAATCCCTCTTCATATTGCCAAACGAGAGAGGGTGCGATGGGTGCATCCAAAATAGTTGATGGTAGGCCCGCAGCCGTTTCATTCCCGATCATGCATACCGAGTAGTTATCCCCCAAGCACTTCTGTTCGATCGAAGGATCCGAAAGTAGACATGCCAGCGCTACTCCCATTTCATTTTCAGCGTCCTCAGACTGCACTTCCTTACTCTGCTCAGCCTTAGCTAATGGGTCCGTCTGCTCTTCGGCAATGTCATCCCCAGGTAACTGCAGGTCAAAGAAAATCTCAAACCCCGGCACCCGCTTCTTCTCCGCGTTCAGCCACGGCTCTGGGAAGCCACAGAACGGAAAGTCCTCCCCCTCTCGGACGAAGCGTCCGTTTTGGGTACCCTGAATGGGCTGGTGCATTAAGTCAAAAGGCTTCCCGATCTGTTTCGCTCTGGCTCTTCCAGCCATTTCCTTTCCTTTCCTTACCCAATCCTCCTTGGTGGGCAAATAACCCAAGCCAAAGGTATGTGGGTTATGTGGCACCTCGGCCAATGCTGCGACGCCCTTCCGGCCGCTCTTTCCCAATCCCATCCCGGGGATATGTTGAAGCTTGTTCATGAGGTATACCGCTTGAGCACTGACATATACCCCCTCGTTAGCAGCCATGATGTTTTGTACAACCCGAGCCTCAGCAAGGGTGAAACCTGACATAAACACGTTCTCCATGCCGTGCTCAATTTCCAAAACTGGCGTAGATACTTCCGGCGGTGGATGGATCGATGAATTCCCAAAAACAATGGCTACTCCCTTTCCATAGGGATATTTCACCATTTGATGCAAGGTAGAAGAAACTGCCTTGACTTGATGCAGCCACGGCCGCCCCAAGAGTAGATTGAAAGTGGCGGGAACCTCTAGGATGTGAAAGTCAATTTCATGCTACCCTGGCCCAACCTTGGTCTGGATCTTCACTGTTTCCATGACTTCTCGGCTTGTATTGTCGTATGCTCGAATCACCTGGGCTGCTGGTACGAAGTCCGCAGTTTTCAAGCCAATTGCATAGGCAGTCCTTGCCGGACATACATTGATGGTGTCCATTTATTTCTGTACTCCACAGGGATGTAGAGTGGCTTGTTATGGTTCGCACCCTCAGGTGGTAGTTGTTTGTCAGAAAAGGTCAACATTGGGGTAGCTCCTCCCGGAAAAACTAAGCCCACCAGCTGTTCGGGCGTGGTGTCTATAGAAAGCTTGGCCTTGTCCATGGCCGATAAGACAGCTTGTCGATGTACTTGCGATGCCATAAGCAGTCCCCAGATGGAGATGTCTGCTTATATCTTCTTTAACTGCTTCAGTACAGCCTCTTCTTCGACTTGCTTCTTTTTCTGTCTCTCAGCTTCCCTATCTTTCCCAGATGCCTTCGGCTGGTCTAGGTGTGGGGGCTTGAAATACCGTCCACTTCTAGTCATATGATCGACTTCTCCAAGGTACTAGGTGTCATCGGGTTGGTTGTTCTCCCAATCTTCGTCCGTATGGGCAAGACATAAATCCTCATCTTCCCACCACATTCCATCAGCAGCCGACAGACACCTGTCCAGTTCTGGTATGACTATTCTCGTACTCGCGGTACCTTCCACCCCTATGCTCGCAGCATTCTCTGTTCCTGCGCACACAGCAATTTCAGTCCCCACATGGGCCTTTGGTTTTCTGATTCTCGCGGGATCTTCAAATCTTTCTTGTTCTGACCGTATCAACATAGCTGGCTTCTCAATAATTCCTGCATTCAGAATGCTCCAATCCCGAGCAAAATTCTTAACACCGGCGCTCCCCGGCGATGTATTCTGTTCTCCGACTCTCTCGACTATCACCAACATTCATGCCCCTGCCGGACTCTGTCCTGGTTGGAACTCTTCCACCACATCCGGTTGATCATCCAACCACCCAGTAGCCTCTGCTGATTCCTCATAATCAAACCAGTTGACTGCTGCGCCCCCTGGATCTTGGTCACTGTAAAACTGGAGATTGGCAAGGCCCTCTTCCATAGCCCTTAAATCATCTATTCCCTGTCCCAGACTATCCCCTTGGATCACACACAGTTCTCCCCCTGTTGGTAATTCCACATCTGGCCCATCCTGGCCTATTGGTGAAATGTAGTCACCCGGACTATATGTCTTCTCAACACGACTCCCAAATTATGCAGATTCTGACTCAACAAGCTTCTTCTCCTTTGGGATCTCTTCTCTCCTATTCTCGACAGTCACCACCGTTGGCTTAGGTTGGGTCACAGAGATGTCCATCACGCACAAGTCGGTGCAGCCGGGAAGGAATATCTTCGGCTTAGGCAAGTGGGAAGGAGTGATATAGATGCTAGGATCATAAGGCACGACCCCAGTTTGGATGAAATTGATCCTTTTAGGTGGTGGAGCTTGGTTATGTGTGGGGAGGGGATTTGTTGTAACATTGGGTTTCTCGGGAGGTAGAATCACCCCGTTATCGATGAGATCTTGAATTTCATGACGTAATGGGAAGCACAGATCGGTGTCATGACCGTGCTATTGGTGAAATGCGCAATATTTGGCTGGGTTGTGGGTAAGGGGAAGTCTTTCTAGTAAGGGCCGCGGTTCTAGGGGCTTCAAATGCCCTTTTCGGATTAAAACCCCCAGAGCTTTGGATAGGGGCATATACAGTGGAGTGAAGGTTCTTGTGTTTTTGGGTGGGTATTTGGCTGTTTGGGTATGGCTTCCGGACGCGCCGGAGAAAGGCGCAGCTGCCATTGTTCTTGGAGGGGGGTTGGTGGTGACCATGCTCACTTCGGAGGCTCTTGTAGTTGTAGTTCCGCTCGAGCCTGCATTAGTGTTGCGGTTGAAAGTTCTTCGGGGTTGCTCTCGGTCATTATCAATTAAGCCTTGCTTTAAGGCATCCTCAATCTGCACCCCCATTTCATGTAGATCAGAAAAGGTAGGGAAGGGGAGTACAATCATCTTTTGCATCAACTTCGGCTGAAGATTGCGCACAATCATCCAAATCTGGTCTTTGTCTGTAGGCCTTAGGGTCATCATCGAAGCCTTGGCCCTCCATCTAGTCACGAATTCTGAGAAGCTCTCTTTAGGCTCTTGCCTCGTTGTCTCGAGATCACGAGTTGTAATCTCGATTTGTGTATTGTATGAGTATTGCGTAATGAAGGCCTCGGCCATCTCGTCCCAGTTTCTCTTAACATCATCTTCTAATTTGGCATACCATATGGCCGCCACACCCGACAGGGTTCGGCCGAACAGAGACAGCTTCTGAAGTCTGCTGAGACCCATTGGCCTTAAGATGTCTAAAAACAATCTCAGGTGCACCATGGGGTCCCCGGAACCATCAAATCGATCAATGTGCGGCATTTTGAATCTGTCAGGCAGCGTCACAGCTACGTCGGTATATCCATCTTCGATGTCAAGGATGGTCTTGACTCCCTGGGATCTTTTGAATAGCTTTTCAAGCTTTCTCAACTTCAATGCTGTGGGATCTGTCTCGAACTCACAGGGAGAGTCCGGTAGGTTGGTGGGTGTTTTGGATAACTGGGGTTGGATTTGGGGTAGGATCGGGGGTAGAGGTGGTCCCGTGGGAATGTCCGTATCATTCTGAACATTAGCTGTCTCCTCGGGGGTGGAAATTCCTGGCGGGGAAGGAACTTGCTGCGAAGCAGATGCTCCAGTTTGCTGCTGTAATCTTACGATTAACTCTGCTTGTTCATTCATAACCGTAGCCTGTTGCTTGGCGAACTCTGCCTGTCAGACAGCATCCTGCTGCATCATTTTCATACTCTCTTGGAGCTGGCGCACCATCTCCTCTAAATTGGCCATACTGTTCTACTCTGACTGAATTATCGGTATATGTTCCCTTTCTGTGGGAGAAGCAGAATCCTGATCCCTACCGTACACAGGTGGGGTAGATAAAGCCCTCTGTACTGACTGTTGAACTGATGCCCTCTGCCTAGCTGTCCTCCGTCTAGTAACCGGGGGTAGAGAGTGGTACATTGGTTGTCCGTCTACCAGATCCTCATATCGATGGAGCCGACGACCTCTAATCCAGAGTGCTTGGGGAATATCTACTAGGTCAGAAGCAATTATGCTTGACTACCTATGTCACACCCCAAACCCGCCCCTAAAAGTTTGGGCATGACCCGTTCGAAAACGACCACTTAACCAGTTGTAAATAACATACGGGGCCTCATCGGAAGCATAAAGTAATAAAATAACTATACATATAAATTCCATTGAGCTACATCTACATGCCAGGACCTTTTATACATCACATTCATCATGGAAAATAGATAAAGCTCCAAACCATATTTTGTAGCATCGGTGAAAAACAAACATACGTATAGACCCAGCCCTATCATTGGGTTTATACAAAAATCATTGAAGTTCTATGTCTTCAACCTTAAATGGGTAATCAAAATTACGTTAACATTTCAATAGACTTTACAAAAATAAATGGCTTCGTGCAGTGCCTAAACCCACGAAGGTTGACAAAAGAAAACGGGTGTCATGACTAAGACTGACCACCTGGTTGGTTACCTACAGAAACAGACATTAAACAGAGTGAGCCAAGCTCAGTGAATAGTAATACATAAATAAAACGATGCTTAACTTGAAACATAACACATAGCAATGTATATAAAGATGTAGAGTTCACATAGTTTGATTCTGTGCTGAGTACATAATGGCCTTAGGTTCAATCTTGCAACATAAACATGGTGGCTATAAGCCCTTGAAACATGGTGGCACGAGGCCCTTGAAACTTGTGGCATAAAGCCCTTGTAACATATGGCACTAAGACCCTTGAAACATGTGGCATAAAGCCCTTGTAACATATGGCACTAAGGCCCTTGAAACATGTGGCATAAAGCCCTTGTAACATATGGTACTAAGGCCCTTGAAACATATGGCATGAAAGCCCTTGTAACATATGGCACTAAGGCCCTTGAAACATATGGCATGAAAGCCCTTGAAAAGTTGGCATGAAGCCCTTGATACAAAAAACTTGTAACATCCTTGAACTTGTAACATACATAAACTTGTAACAACATAAACTTGTAACATACATAAGCTTGTAACAGACTTAAACTTGTAACATATACTTGAAACATACTTGAACATACTTGAACTTGTAACATACTGGAAACATGCTTGAAACATGCTTGAACATCATTCATTAATTCAAACGGAACATATCATAACTAGAGCATTTCTTGTTGTATCATGTCATTATCATACGCTTAACAATGAGAGACTAATTCACATTCTCATGAGGGTCACACAATGATGCTAAACTTTGCACTTATATCGTAGATTCTGGATAACTTCCAATTCATAAGAAACATACCAAAATAACTTCAATTCATCTGGATACACATAGCTACTCTTATATTTACTCAGAATCCATTCTTCAAGAATGAACATAAATTCTTTTGGGTAAATGACTTACTTTACGTGCTCTATTAATCAATAGCATACACCTTTGTTTAATCATTCTTTTATGTTAACATAGTTGCCTTGCCTTGTAATTAACAGAGTCCTAATGGTAACCGTTACATCATTCCCATGAGTTGAAATAATTAACGTAAAGTTAACAGGACATTCCTGATAATTAGTAACAAAAAGTAAGTACATTTTCATTAGATTATAGATGACTTTATTGGTTTCACAATTTCACAGCTCGGCCTTTGGGCTAAGGGGTTCACACATTCACAATAGCCTTTGGGTTTCATAGATTTACAACTTATCACATCGGCCTTCGGCCCTTTGGATTCACAAGTTCACAGGTTTGGCCCTTGGCCTCATAGCTTCATAAGTCACAAGTCGGCCCTTGGCCACATAGGTTTGACCTTCACGAGTTCTTTTGATGTTTTCATAATTTCATAATGTTTCTCACATAACATACATAACTTCACAAACTCTTTTGAAGTTTCCATAATGTCACAGTGTTTCTCACATAGCATACATAACATTTATGTCAACATAATTCTTACGATGAAGATTTAACATCAATAACGATAAACGGTTAAAGGTACATCAAAGTACTACTACTCACAGCGTTCAGGTGCTTGATCCATCCCTGTAACTGACCCTATACAATTCACATAATTCAAACATAATTCATCATAGTACAACACCAATCAATTCATTATGAGTCAACACAACATAATCCAACAAGGTCAATATCACTTAGTTCATCAACACCATTTGTAATTTAACATAATTCAAAATAAATCCTTGAATCCCATTTCAACATTCCAAAACCAAGTTCATATCATTCATACCATTAATAGATTATTTCCCCAATTTTCCCTTCACATGATAGCATGAATTCCAATATTGATAACAAAGTTCATTTGCAAATTTTAAACATAATTTTCAAACATTTCCAAATTCTAATTAAACTTGAAGACATATAATTCAATACCTCAATTTCATTATTCTACTTTCAATTTGGGCCAAAACATTGGGTATCATCATTAATCAACCTAGGGTTTCAAGAAAACAAAAATTCACACTTCTTAAATCACCACTTTTAATTCCATTTTTCCCAATGATTGTACTTCTAGGATTCACAATTCATCATTTTAACCCACCAATTTAACTTCCAACATCTCAAACTCTAAATCCCCAAATCTCATAATATGCCCTAGATGATAAAAATGAAGATTTTTACATTAATATACTGAAGTCACCATAAATCTATCCATAGATGTAAGTATTGAGGAGATCTAGAACCCCTACCTCGAAGAACAAACAAAGGAGCGAGCTTGGATGAGATTCCACCTCAATTTCGAAATTCAATCGGTCGGAAATGTTGACTCTTTCTTGTTCTCCATCCTTGATACAAGATCCATGGAAGATTTGTTGATAAAAGTGGAGGAAATCAAGGTTTTGGAAGCTAGGGTTTCGGACATGGAAGAGGGGAGAAGAAGAGAGGAAAAGAAATTGCAAGGAATGGTCCAAAAATCCCGTTTTTGAGCTGCTGTCCCGCACAGAACGCACGTGCGGCGCTATTCCCTGCACGTGCGGCTCTGCTTCCAACACAGATGTAAAAACTTCAAACGGGTATAACTCTCTCATCGGGACTCCATTCTAGGTCGTTCTTGTGTCCAAATCGAAGCCCCAGAAATAAGCTTTCCAATGGTTCTAACCTCACATTCAAATTCAAAGTGTTGAAAAAGAAAAGGACAAATGAATGACGGCTGATCATAGGTTAATTATTCGAATTAAATTCGTTGGTCCAATCTTACTTTACCATCATACCACCACCTCAAACAATACCCCAAAATAAGGTAAGAACATTCCAAATACACTATTAAGAATGTCAAAAATGAGCCCATGCTTGAGCGGAGGGTAAAAAAATTCCAAGCCGATACAATAAAGGTCGCCATAACTCAGCAGATAAGTCTTTAATTCCGATAGATATAGTTGAATTAAAACACATTAACCCTTAATTAAATAAGGATGACTTTCTATACGCATTTTGGGGTCATTACAACCTAGTAAAAATTTAAATAAAGCATATAAAATAACAGACAATTGGGCAGCGTAACAACGTAAAATAAACACAACACGCAGTTGGGTATCACAACAAATTGCCAACAAGCTGAATGTACTGTTCCTTAATTACCGATCACTGTTTCCAAATCGTTGCCCCACAGTCTGAATCTGATACCCATAGATGACTGATTCCCAAAAACACTGATGACCGCAGGCTTGACACTCAGACTTGCGAACTGATATGTGTGTTCCCCTGCATAAATACACTCTAAAAACACAAAGCAAGTAAAGAGAGCCAAAACACCCCTATGGAGGGGTAGGGTTTCTCTGTCCTATTTTTGTCAGGAGCTAGGGTTTCACTATGCACACAGCAGTTTTCAAACAACCTAACATCGGGTAAGCAACCTGTCCTAGTTTGGAATGGTCACTATGGATATGCACTAGGTCGAATGGTCGAAAAGGGTGCCCTGGTAAAACTGGGGTTTGTGTTCCCATACTGTCAGAGCCCACAACCGGTCAGCCTTATGGCATGCTTTGACAAAGTCAAGCCTCCGGCAAACCGTTCAGGAATGGCAGATGGCAAACACGGTGTCCTAGGTGCACCAATGCACATGCAATGCAAAGAAACACATAAGTGAAATCAAAACAGGATATCACGAGTTCGAGTCAAGCTCTCTAACTCCCCAGCAGAGTCGCCAGAAACTGTAGACGCGCCCGTGGGCCTCACTACAGTTCAGACTCAATTTGTGTCACGGTCCTTAATTTGAACCAAAGAGTCCAAATCCGGCAAATCGTTTTGAGAAACAGATTTTTGAAAAGAAGTGCCAAACATGGATTGCTTTGCCAGATACAGAGTCGCCACCTAAATATTTTTTATGGGGGAATTTAGGAAACCCTGACTCGGTGCCAAAGGCCACGTGTCCGTCATCACCAAAGTTGCCTCGGCTCGGGAGCTTGGGTACGATTGGGGAAGGTCAACTATGAGCACCCCCTCTCGCCTGATTTGAAGATCGGCCTTTACTAACCGTGATATCTGTTTTTGAAAACGTTATGTGTTCTTATTCCATTTATTAGCCTAGAATTACTATGTTATGCGCACAACAAACAAGTATAGACCAAATCGCCTAAATTGGAACAAAACATTGCATGTTCGTTTTGAAGATGGTTTGTTACTCGCAAGTAAGCTAAAATGCAGGTTTTGCCACCCTCGGGTGGGCTTTTAGAAAAGATGGTTTTGCCACTATCTAGTGGGCTTAAAACTCACAATTTTAATGCATTATTCCAATTTAGGTAATTCAACCTCCATCCACAGGCATTCGAGCAGTTATATCACATAAGCAGCTAGCCTCATGGTAATCATGCTGTTATGGCAACACTCACACGCATGCGGTATGCTAAAGCATAAATGCTTATCAAGTACTCCAAGCCAAAATAGAAACTAGTTAGTAATCATATGCATGATCCTAGTTTAAGATGGCTAATGCAACACATGCGAAATGCAACTAGAAATGGGCTTGGCTGTTCTAAACATGACATGTGAAATTCTACAACTAACACGTATTCAATTTGGAATTGAAACACAATGCAGTTAGCATGATGTGCCGAGCCTGGTGCATGCAAGACAAATGTATGAATGCACGCATGCATAGCATAAGGTATGCTAATTTAAATATACCCTAGTCTACCATCATAAGCGGGTAAATAAAAGGGAAGAAAGACGTGGGGTTGGAAGACATACACACTCACGCACACTTATTACACAACTGCCCTCTCTCGGAGGATCCGAATAAATATTACAGTCTGAATGAATAATGCTAAATTAATTATTACAGAATTTCCAATTAATTAACAAATTAAACAAAGAATTAAAGTGGCCACAGCCCCTGCCTCGAAATGCATGGATGATGCATGCTTGACTCGTCTTGCCCAAAAATCCATACCATGCCACTGTTGCCTCTGTTTACACTGCCTTGCTCATCCAAAAATTGTGCAACTCCCAGGGTGCACTCTCTGGACACTGGGGAGCATCACCGACCAAGTGGGATTGCCACCGGCCATGTTCGGATGGTTATCGGCCATTTTTAAATCCATCGGCAAACAATGAATGGCCGGTCGACAGTATAGGTGGCCAGCCGGCCAAAGCTTCCTGCAGAACCTGTTTTTGATAGCAGCAGAGGGCAGACAGTGCATGGCAAGGAAATTCAAGCAATGTATGCACCAATCACACCTCTTATCATATTTATGACTCAAACGGGTGTGCTCCTTGGTTCTCGGACCATCAATCGCGCATTTCGATGCATGATGGCCCAAGAGACCAAGTATGCATTTTGATTTCAAATGTAATGCACGGCAAGGAAATTCAAGCAATGTATGCACCAATCACACCTCTTATCATATTTATGACTCAAACGGGTGTGCTCCTTGGTTCTTGGACCATCAATCGCGCATTTCGATGCATGATGGCCCAAGAGACCAAGTATGCATTTTGATTTCAAATGCAATGCACACACACACAAACAAAGGCCCAATCCTTATCACTGGATCAAGGGACAAGGCATGCATGCTAGATGCACATGCGACCTAAGCATGCAAACAAACATACGAATATGCAATGCAACTACATGGCACACACAATGCTAACAACATAACATGCACAACGCATTGAAACATGACATACACAATGCAGGATGGACTTATACCAATGCGAGTGGGCCTCAACCACACTCACATCAGTGGCCAATAAGATGGAAATGAGGCAACCGAAATGCACACAAATATGTCCAATGCATGGACCGATCCTAAGGTACAACATGCAACTCTAACTAAGTATGGAAAATGATGAAACATGGCATATGAACATGCGAATTCCAGCACTAAAGTATGATGCTAAACAGCCCCAAAACATGGAAAAACGGCACCCGATGCAGGAGATGAACCCCGAAACTCGAAACTAGGCACACGGAATGACTTATAGCTATACAAAGCATGCATTATTTGATCATGAAGCATGAAGATGGAGCCAAGACCGTCCCAAAACATGAACATTCCCAGTTCAAAGCATGGCCAAAAAGTGCTAGCAAGATGGACTAAAGTAGCATGCAACTTTGACTAGCAAACATGGTTTACATGGCAAGTGTGTGAAGAAAATGTAATCTCACCAAACCAGAAAAAATCAGTGAACAAAACATGTGAAAATAGGCCCAAATAACCACTGATATGCAACCTTGGTATGCAAAAATAATGAGTTACTTTAGAGGGCCATGCAAGGAGTCATTAAGCACATGCAAGATAGACATTTGGCATGGCATAAACAACTATGAAAATCAAATATGGTAGTCCGAAAACTCGCCAAATTGACCCTAGAAAGTGGCTCTAAAGCATGCAAGATATGGTCTCTTTGGAAGGCCAAGATGACCACCGAACAAGTCAAGGTGAGAGGGGGTCACCCCCCTCTGATTTGGAGGCTAAAAACAGTGTGCTAGCCACTGAAAATCCACTGGATTTTAGTGGCTAGAAGGCCAAACAAAGCATGCAACAAGAGCTTAGGTGTAAGGCTCAAAATAAGGGACAATCAAGCATACAAGGAAATATATGACCTCAAACAAGAAAATGCCCTGAATAAAAAATGGAGATGATGTCAAAATGAGAATTTTTTCAGTTTATGACAAATCTCAAAAATGAACACAAATAGGGCTAATCTATCATACAAAAATGGCTCTAAATGAGAGAATAGAGACAAGGGACAGCAGCTGGCCTCAAACAGTGAAGAGCCCTGAAACAAAGTTGAAGAGGGGATTAAAATGAAGAACTTTACAGTTTATGACCAAGTCCAAAATAGCTCACAAATAATACTAAAATACCATGCAAAAATAGGCCTAAAAGAGGGATTAAGCACAAAGGGTGAGGAGAAGACCTCAAAAAGCAAAAAGTCCTTGATCAAACATGAAGAGGAGCTCAAAATATGACTCTTTCTATTTTGGGTCGGAGCCCAAAAATGTAAGAAAAAGGAGCTAAAACATAAAGCAAAATAGTGCAAAAAAGGGGAACATAGGAGCTTACCCTTGTAGAACAACAACACAACAGCTTTTGGTCCAAGGAAATGAGCTTCTAGCCTCTGGAAATCAACCTCAAGTTGCTGGAATGGAGTATGGAGGTTGTAGGCTATGAGTGGTAGTGTAAAGGGGGGCAAGAACCTTAAGGTTTGAAGGGTTTGGAAGAGAGAGATAAGGAGAGAGTTGAGAATTTTAGAGAGAGAGGAAAATGTTTTTTCTTCTTTCAAGTTGTCTCTCTTTTCTTCTCTCCTTGTGTGTCTTTTTCTTGTGAGAGAGCTTGATTGATATAGAAATATATCAATTTGCAGCTCCTCAGAGCTCCCATGTCCAGGCATGGGCTGGGGTATGGCCTGGAATGACAACTGCCAGCTGTCTATAGAAATATCAGTTGTAAACCACATTTGTGGCCGGCCATCACATTTGGCTGATTGAAAATCAAGGTGGCCGGTGGGCAGGAGACTTGGTCGATAGGCTCCCCCCTGTCCTCAGGAACACATCCACAAGCTTTTGGTGCAAAACCAGACACAAAGCAGTCGAGTCGAGAGATTTTGAGGCAAGGCGCGCAGCCGAGGCCTCCGGGAACTCAAGACGAACACAAACATGGATGATCACCGAGTGTTCAAGTGGTGACGTCCAAGTCTTGAGAACGGTCAAAAATGGGGTGTCTACACACCATATCTTTCAACTCAAATTAATTCCAATCTCACTTTAAAGTATTACATAGTTTTCAAATCTCCTTTCCATTGAAATTATAAATCCAAGGCTTCATAAAAGTTTGATTTTACAGCTTTCATATCAACAATAGTATCCTCATAAATCCAAAGGTTACACAACTCCATAATTTTTAGGTGTTTCAATACTACATCAACTTCAATTTTAGCATAAAATCATCAATTAGTTTCAAAATCCTCTTTAAACAAAATTCCAAACTTAGGGTTTTCAAAAAAAATTAGGGTTTTCCTTTATTTCTTTTACAAAATTTTCAAATCATCAAACATTAACCTTCAATATGTCAAAACATTTCAAAAACTTGAGAGAAAATCCTACTATTTATACATTTATATATTTTTAATCAAAACACTAGCTCATACATCATCATAACTGAGAAATTACCATATACTCATATCAACACATAGATATATAAAGTTAAAGGTATTCCTACCTCAAAGTAGAGAGAGAGAGAGAGAGAGAGAGAGAGAGAGAGAGATTGGGTAAAAACCTAAAAGTTGACGACGACAATGTCATAATCTAATCAGCTCAAAAAGCCTTAACGATCCACACATTTCGTTCTTAAGAAGTAGGGCAAAATTTTCATTAAAAAAAATCTAGATCTAAGGTTTCATGAGCGTAAATGCTCAACAATGGCGGACATGAGAGAGAGAGAGAGGGGGAGATAAAAGAGGAAAAAAATTGATTTCCACTTGCACTTCGTTTCTGGCTTAGACCCTACCCATTGTAAGTTTTGGATCCGAGTCTCGTCGTCTTTTATAGTTATCCTTGTCTTGTTTCCCTTTATATCTCTTTGAGTTTAGGTTTTGGGTTGTGTTGATTGCGTTTGGAATAGGTTGGTAGCTCGTTTTTCAAACTTTTGTTGCCCAGATTTTTGTTCCTTCACTTGAGCGAAGCTTCCTGCGCTCAAGCGGTCTTTATGAACATCAAGTACTTTTGCAGGTCTGCAAAACTACTGGGAGTTTGTATTCTTCGCTTGAGCAAAACTTCTTGCGCTCAAGCGACGACCTCTGCCTACAAAACTATTGAGAGTATGTATTCTATGTTCAAGTGGAACAACTTATTGTGTTTGGTCGCTCAAGCGACAACTCTTCCGCTCGAGCGAACTATGTGTATATCAGTTCGTAAACAGGCCATTTTACATCGCTTTTTCATCTCTCTCTCTCTCTATAAAACATTTCAAAATCCTAAGTTGAGACCCTCTCTCTCTAAAACTCACATTCTTTCTACAAATACACCAAGATCTAGTGATTTCTTCACCTTACTCCTTTTGTTACAAAGGTAGAGCTCACCTAGAGCTTCGCTTTCATCCAAATAGAGTTAGGTTTCGGCTTCAGTCAAGTTTCATTTGTGTTTATCTCGTCTTCTAACTTTGAGGTAGGGATTCTCTACACTCTTTTATGATTTTTAACTTAGCTATTTGTCTTATAAAACCATCTTATGATTTTAGAGGATTTTAGACAAACCTAGGGTTTTGGTTTAAAATCAAAAGAGGGTTTTTAAATGGATGTGTTAAAAATGGTTGGGGAGGTGGAAATAAATTTAAGTTGTGATAAAATTATTGATTTAGATACTTAGAATATGTTTTGGAAGAAAAGAGGGTTTTGCCCTAATTGTCTCAAATGTTTATTTTTTATTTATTTATAAATAAATGGAATTGGTGTTAGAAATGTGAAATTGGATTGGTATTGATGAGGATGATATAGTTTGATATGTATTATCACTCACCTCTTGAGACTTAGAAAGTTTACCTTTATGGAATATAAATTATCTATTTAGAAATATATGCTTTGGGCTATCGGTGGAGGATAGCTATGATTGTTGTAGAAATTACATGTGAATTAGGAGAATTGAAACTATTTTCTCATTCATTGTCATTGAACATTGTTTCACACTTATACATTGAAGATGTTTGTTGTTTTGAGAAAAAGGGAAATATAAATTGAAATGTTAAACTAAGTTTGGCTCTGTCCAGGGTGAAAGTCCTGAAAATCGCGCATATTCATGAGTGGCGATCCCGCGGACGAAATTTTCATAAAATGGCAATAGTAGTGCTTTCACAGCCTACGTTTACATGGGTCTTGGTTTACGGTTTCCTTCAGACGAAGTTTTAAGGAAAGGTTGTATTGTTTTGAAATTCCCAGAGTGTGATTCACCGCCCTATTTCCAATTGTAAAGGAAAGGATTCATGAACCATGATTTTAATTTGACATTGCACAATTTCGGAAAGAGATATAAAAATGTTTTGGCATGAGCATTGCATATGCATTCACATTATAGCTTTGTTAAATTCATATATTATGTTTGATTGTCTCTACTGGGCTTTGGCTCACCCTGTGTGGTAAAAACATTTCAGGTGCAGATGATATGCCTCTGCCAAGGCAATAGCTTAGGAGGACCTGGAGCAAGGGCTTCATTTCTGTTATATTAATTTTTTTCTATGAGCCAAGGGTTTTATATGTATTGGATTTAAATGCCACTTTTGTTGTAACCAAGCATTGTCTTGGAAAGTTGTAAGCCTTTAGGGCATCTATTATTTGTTTTATTTTCAAACCTTATCTTATTCTGTGATATATGCTATAGATTCAGGGATAGGCTTATGAATGTATGGTTGCATATGTCACTATTTTGTAAACTCATTTGGAATCAATGAAAGATAATTACTTTATTATTGTTGTTGTCTGTCAATATTGTGGATAGATTATGGTAATTATTTTGAGGCATTAAAACTTAGTATTAGAGCGTACCAAATTTGAATACTTTGGGTACGTGGGAAGTGGTTATTACCACAATGGGTTTGTCTCGCTTGACAGAGATATTTATGTGTATAGTATACTTATATGATAACATGATTATGTGATTAGATGGGTATGAAATTTAGCTCCTAAGATATTGATTGGATTTACGGGTTTCTAGAAGTCTTATTAGAAGAGTACTTGATCACAGCTATTTTTAATTGGAACTTTGGCAATGCTGCTGGACGATCATTATCTAGAAAGGAAATTCGTATGTGTTTATGTGATTATGTGGTTATGTGGAGTGAATTACTGTTGTCCATCGCATTAGGATGTGAGTGAGTTAGCTTCGACGTATTTATAAATGTGCTGATCTCTTTTGTTACCTTCATTAGGATGTCAGGATGTGGACGTGGTAGTGGTAGACATTGTAGGCCTAGAAGGCATGAGGTGCCTGTATCGGATGACATTCTTGCACAAGAGGGAGGGATTGGTCAGGTTAATGTGGCCGAACCAGTTGGTCAATAGGCCATTGTAGACGCGCCTGAACGTCCCGGGAGAATCCCGTTTTGTTCATTGGGCTCACTATAGTTCGGACTCAATGTCACGGTTCTGAATCTAATCTCGCAAAGTGCAATGCGAGATCGATAAATCACCAAAGAGTCCAAATCTGACAAATCGCTTCGAAAAATTGATTTTTAGAAAGAAGTGCCAAACATGGACTGCTTTGCCAGATACAGAGTCGCCACCTAAATATTTTATTTTGGGGGAATTTAGGAAACCCTGATTTGTTGCTTAAGGCCACGTGTCCGTCATCACCAAAGTTGCCTCGGCTCGGGAACTTGGGTACGATTGGGGAAGGTCAGCTATGAGCACCCCCGCTCGCCCGATCAAAGATCGGCCACTACTAAACATGATATTTTGTTTTGAAAACATATGCGTTCTTATTCCGGTGTATTAGCCTAGAAATACTATGTGATGCGCGCAGCAAACAAGTATAGACTGGGTCGCCTGGATTGGAACAAAACATTTCATGTTTGTTTATTTGAAAATGGTTTGATGGTGCTATTCGCAAGTAGGCTAAGATGTGGATTTGCCACCTTCAAGTGGGTTTAGAAACAGGGTGATTTGCCACTCTCAAGTGGGCTTAAAACTCGGAATCTATGAATTGTTCCAATTCAGGTAACCCAACCTTCACCCTCAGGCATTCAGGCAGTTATATCACATAAGTAGTTAGCCTCATGGCAAGCATGCTATCATGGTCACTCACACGCATGCAAGGATGCTAAAGCATAAACACTTACCGAGTACTCCGAGCCAAAACAAAAGGTATGTTAGAAATCAATACATGATCCTAGCTATGTTAAGAATTCCTAATGCAACACATACAAAATGTAACTAGAAGTAGGATCGGCTATTCTAAGATGGCATATGAGACGCTACAGATAACATGTATTCAACTTGGAATTGAAATACAATGCAGTTAGTATGGTGTGCCGAGCCTGGTACATGCAAGACAGATGAATGAATGCAAACATGCGAACATAAATATGCTAATTAAAACATGCCCTAAACTAACCATCATAAGCTAGTAAATAAAAGGAAGAAAGATGTGGGGTTAGAAGACATGCATCACACGCACGCACACTTACTACAAAATTCGCCCTGCCGATGGCCTCAAGCCTTGGCCGGTGGGTTGAGGGGATGGCCAACAAGCCACCCTCTTCCCTTAGAAGCAAAAACACAAGTGTTTGGTCCATGACCAAGCACAAAACAGTCAAGTAGGGAGATCCTGAGGCAAGGCACGCAGTCGAGACCTCCGGGAACTCAAAATGAACACAAACATGGATGATCATCGAGTGTTCAAACGATGACGTCCAAGTCTTGAGGATGGTCAAACATGGGGTGTCTACAGTTGCCCCTTTTTGACAGAGCTCGAAAGTCATAACAATGACGGGAGTGAATGTCAAAGTCCAAAGACGACCCATTTTTGACAAGGCCGAAGACTTAGACCGACATACAAGATACAAATAAAGATATGCGCCCATAGGCAGGGGCGAGATGCAAAGAACATGCACGATGCCGAGCATAACTTATGATCATGCAAATGAAGCTGTAACGAAGCATATCATGTAACAGTTTTAAGCAAACATATAAATCTAACTACATCACATGCAGAAAGGATGTAAGAGAAGTATTCAATTCTCGCTACGTCTCACGCGGATAATACAATACCTGTGCGTTCGGTCGCGCCAGCCTCAAATGAACTGTACATACAATATCGTGCCTGAAAAGGAAAGAAACCTAACAGGTGTAATATCGTTAGCAACATGCATGGCAATGCAAGTGAAAAGTGCGCGACAACGCAAATGAAGGGGATGCACGACAATGCAACCTAAGTGTGACGCATAACAATGCGAGCGAGATGTGCATAACAATGCAAGAAAAGTGCGTGACAACACAGGTAGAGTGTGCATAACAATGCGACTAAAACAAGCGTGTCAATGCAAGTAAAATGTGCACGACAACGCAAGTGAGGAGTGCACAACAATGCCGTTGACACAAGCATGACAATGCAAGTAAAACGTGCGCAACAACGCAAGTGAGGGGATGCATAACAATGCAATTGAAACAAGCATGACAATGCAAGTAAAATGTGCACGACAACGCAAGTGAGGGGTGCACAACAATGCAATAAAGGCAAGCATAAACACATGTAAGTAAAGCATGCGCAATAACGCAAGCAATGTGTAAAGTAAGAAATAAACACATGTAAAGTAAAGTACACGTGACAACGTGCACAATGTATAACGTAAAGAATGAAATGTACACATGTAAGAGGAACTTGAACACATGTAAGTAAAGCATACGCGACAACGTGTACAATGTGTTAAATAAGAAACTTGAACACATGTAAGTAAAGTATACGCGACAACGCATACAATGTGTGAAATAAGAAACTTGAACACATGTAAGTAAAGCATACGCGACAACGCATACAATGTGTGAAATAAGAGGAACTTGAACACATGTAAGTAAAGCATATGCGACAACGCATGCAATGTGTGAAATAAGAGGAACTTGAACACATATAAGTAAAGCATACGCGACAACGCATGCAATGTGTGAAATAAGAGGAACTTGAACACATGCAAGTAAAGTATACGCGACAACGCATCCAATGTGTGAAATAAGAGAAACTTGAACACATGTAAGCAAAGCATACCCGACAACGCATGCAATGTGTGAAATAAGAGGAGCTTGAACACCTGTAAGTAAAGCATACGCGACAACGCATGCAATGTGTGAAATAAGAGGAACTTGAACACATGTAAGTAAAGCATACGCGACAACGCATGCAATGTGTGAAATAAGAGGAACTTGAACACATGTAAGTAAAGCATACGCGACAACGCATACAATGTGTGAAATAAGAGAAACTTGAACACATGTAAGTAAAGTATACGCGACAACGCATACAATGGGTGAAATAAGAGAAACTTGAACACGTGTAAGTAAAGCATACGCGACAACGCATGCAATGTGTGAAATAAGAGGAACTTGAACACATGTAAGTAAAGTATACGCGGAAAAGCATGTTATAAAGGAAAGGCATGTCCAACATGAGTATGGTGAAGGTATGTTATTCACGATGTTGAGACGCAACTTCGAAACAAAACAAGGCCCTGTCTAATGTAGGACGCATAACAAGCGCGCTTATTGCAGTCAAAACAAGGCAAGGTATTACAACATATTTAAAGCGATTCGCGGAACTCGCAAGATACAAAAGGATACGAGAAAGGATACTCCTTGCACACACCGAGCATCACACACAGAAGACACGGCTCAAGGTCGAAATGAAGGCCGGTTGAGGTTCAAAAGTGCATTTTCTTGCACTGTCTAGAATAATGAAGGTCCCGAACTACACAACTTGTCCTAAACAAGGGTGTGGGAGGTGCTTCAGCCGGATTGTCTGTTCTTGCTCGAGGAGGAGGGGGAGCCGGGCGCGGGACCACAGTATACCCCCGCACCAAAGCCGGGTGTATTCATGTTGGGAGCAACTCACGGGCACCGATTCAAGACGACGACGAGTCGGATACACAGGTAGAGTCGTCTCAGGATGAGGCACGGGACAGCTCAGATTCTGACTATGGAGTCGGCGACGATGCTCCTGGACCTTCGTCTAGGAAGAGGACCTGGACGGAGCCCCGTGCTTGTGATGATTGGTGCCGATTTAGACATTTGTTGCTTTTCTCCCCTCCTTTTTTGTTTTACTTTTCTTTTTACTAGTAGTTTGAGCACATTGTACTGCCGCGGGTAGGTTTTATTTTCTTCAAAACTATGCACTTTTGCAAAAGAAAGAAAAAAAATGATGAAATGAAACAACTATTTTTTGTTCAAAAGGGTGTTGCATTTGTACATTCTGAGCATCGCGTCACATCATATTACATAACAATGTAAATGAGATTGAACTTTTGTTTAAAATTTAAGCACTTACACCGTAACAATCAGGTAGTGAACCGATTAACGACAAAACAACTCGATAAGCAAAACAAAAACCTTAACGAGTTAACCAAGTGTAAATACAACTCGATAAGCAAAACAAAGACTTAAAGAGGACGAAATACAACTCGATAAGCAAATGTACAACAACTCGATAAGCAAATAGGTGTGACTTCGCAAAATCATCACCCAAGGCACTGGAAGTGGAACCAGTCACAAGTTCTCAGCATCCTCAGCAAATGTACAGCTTCGAGGATAAGAGGGAGGGCCATCGGCCACAAGAAATGGCGACCGACCATCATTACTAGCCGATCGGCCAAAAATGGTGGTCGGCCGACACTATTTTTAGCCGATCGAAAAAAAATGGCAAGAACCACCATAATGTTGACACCTGTCTTCCACTCACATCTTATCTTCTCCAAAAGCCCCAGCTCCGTAGTTTTGTTCATTTCAACACTGTTCTGCACCAAATGGAAGAGTTTCTTGTCCAAAATCTCACAAACTGGCTTGCCAACTTGGATGGCTTGGAAAAGCTGAATTTCCGGGGTTCGGCATAAATGCGCTATTTTCGTTGGGTCACGCCCCACTATGTTTTCCGTTCCTCCATGCCACGGTAAGATTTTGGAATCTGATAACACACGTCTTTAGCTTTTGCGGTCAAGAAATGTGTCCTACTTACGAGGACTTCCAAGCTTTAATGGAATCCGAGCGCAACGAAGAAATCTTGCCCCAGCTTCGCTTCGGCCTTGCCCAAGCCTTAGGACGAATGTGTGGGCTCACTATGCACGACGCTCGGTCTTTGATCTGTGATGGAATGCTGGATATCTCGAGTTTGATTCGTCGATTTTCCGATGCCAGTGACCGTGGCGACCATCATTGGCAGGGCTTTCGGCGACATGCCTTTTGCTTGTGCATGTTATCTCACTTTTTGCTTGCCTCAGGCTTCAGTGGGCCTAGCGTTCGTTTGATCGAAGTTGCCCAAGGCTTGAAAGAAGGCAAGAGCTGCATTGCTATGACATTGGCCGAGACATTGATGGGCATGGATGCTTTACATCGCTGGGAAACGACCAAATTTGCGGGGAGTCCACTATTGTTGTAGGTAATGTTTCCACCCTGTCTCATATATACATTGCTCACATCACTCGGCCCTCAGGCTCGGTTTTTTTTCTCAAAACCCTTTTCTCACTTTTCTCTCAATGTACATCTCTCTATTCTTTAATCTCTCATTTTTCATCCCTCCCCAGGTGTGGTTGATGGACAAGTTGCAGGTTGTGGACTCTTGCCCAGCGTACTCAGCTCGCGGCTACTTCTTCCGGCGACGTCTAGTCGATGCTCTTGATGAGGGATGGTGGTTCGCCTGGATGTGCAGTTTGTCCACGAACTGTATTGCTTGGCATTGCCCTTGGCTCAATCTTTCGGTAATGAGCTATAGCATGTCCCGGCAGAACCGGATTCAGTTGATCGGCCTGATTCACTGTGTGTTCTACTTTCCTTTTCGGTTCCAGTGCCAGTTCGGCCATGATCAGATTTGCCCAGCAGAGGGGATAGAGTACCCTGCTACATTTTCGGTCCGAGGCGCATAACTAGCTTTGTATGCCACAGCATGGAGGACGAGAGAGCTTCTGGCCCCCGTTTCGACTTTCAGTTACACCATTTTTGATGAGTGCATAGATTGGCTCAATAAAGAGGCACATATTGGGCCCAGCTTGGCATCAGAGGCTTCGACCAACTCTGGGAGGGGACACGGGAACACCTGACTATGCCCCTGATTTATTTGCTTTAATCAGAACTTTCAAGTTTTCTTTATGAATGTAATAAAAAGCAACTTCAATTTTGTATTCAAGAGCAAGAGAACTCTGTACTGAAATCAATGTAATTGAAGGTTATGGGTACTGAAAATTTTCCGCTTTGGTCCAAAAATGGTCTAAGTTGTAAAAATATTAATTTGAGCAAAATCAACTTTATTAAAACTTTTGAAAACTATTTTCGATATGGATCAGAATTGGACATGCCTGAGATCTGTCACTGAGATGCACAACCCCGGATCCCAGCAACTGGAAAGTTGCCCCTAGTCTGAATAGCGCTATACCAGAGATTACAACCGAGCTCTTGTATACTGAATAGACAAAGATGCCTGAGATGATCAAATGGACATCGGGGAAATGTTTATGGCTGGACTTCAGGATGAAGTTGCCTACGTATCCCAAAGATGGGAATCAAGCCTTACATAGTTTGGCTAAGGTTCACTCGTGTATCAACCCTCACCTTTTACGCTCTAACTTTTGCCAAGGCCGCCCTTTGCGGGTTTTTAACCTTGCGAGCTCAACTTTTATAATTTGCAATTTTCTGTGCCCTAACTTTTGCCTAGGTTGCCCTTTCGGGTTTTCGGCCTAGCGAGCCTCTCAGGGGTAATATTTCTTTAACTTGTTCATATTGATCGGCTGTGAGAACTCTAGGCCATCTAGGTCCATCAGAACGACAGCTCCACCCGACCAAATAGACTTGATGATGTAAGGACCAGTCCAATTAGGTCTGAATTTGCCCCTAGGGTCGTAGATGGGAGCTCGGTTGTCTTTGAGCACCAAATCTCCTTCTTTCAAATTTCTAGAGTTAACATTCTTGTTAAAATCCTTGGCAATTCGACGCTGATAACCCTGAACATGGTACAGTGCTTTCAGTCTTCTTTCATTAAAGAGCATGAGTTCTTCGAATATGCTCTGCTGTCAAACTGCTTCGGTTATTTGATACTCAGCCAATACCCGCAATGACGGAACCTCAATTTCGATAGGTAGAACGGCCTTCATCCCATAGACCAATGACTACAGAGTCGCTCCAGTAGAAGTTCTAATTGACGTCCGGTAGCCCCACAGAGCAAATGGCAGCTTATCTGGCCAGTCTCGGTAGGTTTCCACCATCTTCTGCAGAATATGTTTGATGTTCTTGTTGGCGGCCTCAACCGCTCCGTTGGTCTGCGGCCGATATGTGGATGACTTATGAAAAGCCACATTGTATTTCTGCAACAAGTCGATCACTTCCTTCTTGGAGTGGGAACCATTATCTGAAATGACCTCGTTCGGGACCCCATAACGACAGATGATGTTGTTCTTGATGAACTTCGCAACATGTGACGCCTTCAGCACCTCATAAGATTGGGCTTCAACCCACTTTGTAAAATAGTCAATTGCGACCGGGATGAACTCATGCCCATTCAACCCCTTTGGAGTGACAGCCCCGATCACATCGATTCCCCAAACTGAAAATGGCCATAGCGAAGTCATATTGTACAGCTTCGACGACGGAATATTCATACGATTTGCATGGATCTAACATTTGTGGCATCGCAGAACAAAGTCGATACAATCCTCCTCCATGGTGGACCAGTAGTAACCCTGTTTGAGAATCTTCTGGGCTTGCATCACCCCGTTCATGTGCGCTCCGCACTCTCCTCCATGGATGGCCTCCATCAGGCGCTTCGATTCTTCGGCATCAACACACAGCTTATTGTAGACACCCCATTTTTGACTGTCCTCAAGACTTGGACGTCACCGCTTGAACACCCGGTGATCATCCTTGTTTGTGTTTGTCTTGAGTTCCCGGAGGTCTCGGCTACGCGCCTTACCTCAGGACCTCTCGACTCGACTGTTTTGTGTTTGGTTTTGCACCAAACACTTGTGTTTTTAATGTGGAGGGCAGGGAATGGCTTATTGGCCATCCCCACACATCACCGGCCATGGCTTGAGGCCACCGGCTGTGTTTTGTTACCACCGGCCAAATGTTTGGTCGGCCGGCACTATAGATGTTCGACCGGCCATCTTTTTTGGCCAAATTTCATTTTTGGCCGGCCAACCACTGTGCATCTGCTTTTGCAGATATTTTATGCTAGCTGGCATACACTCTATTTCCCACCATACACGTGTATGGAGTGATCTCCTTCTTGGCTAGCTTGTCTTGTAAGCTTGCAAGATTGAACCTTCTATAAGAGGAGGCCTCTTCTCCCTCTTTTAGGTTAGACAAGATTTTGATAGAGAGCTCTGGTTTTAGGGTTTGAGTTGTGTATCTATCCTATTTCTATATCTCCCTCTCTCTTGCATTTGTGTGTGTTTTGTCTTACTTTTGTGCACAAACACCCACCATTACACCTTCCTTTAGCTACCGAGGTACTAAGAGGCTGTTCTTGAAGTTTTTAGACTGGTTTGGAGCCAAAGAAGCAGCTGGAGTGCTGTTCTTGAAAGAGGTCTTCAAGGGTAAGGACTTTACCTTTAAATACCCCATTTTTGCATAGCTTTTTTTACCTATCTTGCAACTGTTTTTAGGCTTTGCATATAATGTATAAAAGTTCTATTTTTGAGTCCTTTAAATAGTTGGTTAAGGGTGTTTTGAGCCTTGAGGTTGTGTGACCCCTCTTAGGGCTTATTTGACCCTTTTTTTTGTGCCATTTTGGTGAGCTCCGGGACCATTGTGTTTGGGCCTCCTCACCACTGAAATCCAAGGTTTTAGTGGTGAGGATGGTGCCTTGAGGTCCTAAGAAGGAGAGGACCACCCCCTCTCCTTGTTGTCCTTGAAAAAGGCCATTTTTTCCTCTTGAGGGAGCATCTAGTTTAGGTTCATGTTGATCATGCCTTAACTAATTTTTGTGCTTATATTGCCATGATATAGCATTGTGTTAAGTTGGTTTAGGTACACCATGCTTGTTTAGCATACGTGCCTTGTAATGCCATGTTTTGGCCTTAACATGCTTTAGGTTTTGATCCTTGTTCTAGCATGATTTTAGCCAAGCTTTGTGAAGCTTTTGTGTTTGTTTTAGCATGCTTAAGTTCTGTTCTTGGTTGTTTTGGTCGACCATAGCATGCTTAGTATAGCCACCTTGCATTTTGGCTTGTTAGCCTTAGGTGTGTGAGTATGTAGCATGCATTACTTGCACTATTTCACTGGTTTGGAACCACTTACCATGTTATTTCAGTCCTTATAACATGCTTGCATACTTGCATTTGATACTCCTTTGTTGCTTTAAAAGGTTGTTGCCTCATGCTCCATGAATGTGCTCCTTTGTATGCTTGCATGTTTAAGCCACTTAGATGCCATCTAGGTGTTCCCTTAGCATTGTCTAGGTCTACCTTGAACCTGTTTTAAGTCCTCTTGGCACTGAGAGGCTAGGTTGACTTAGCCATGGTTTAAGTCTCCTTGGCTTGCCTCAAGTACTTGGACCAATTGCATGCCATGTTTGTTTTGTTTAAATTGGTTTGACACCATTATTAACATGATTTCCAGAGTTTACATTGCATGCTAATTGTTCATGTTTAAGCTCTCTTAAGTGTGCGTAAAGATTGCATGTTTGATGCTTAAGTGCTGGCCGATCAACATGTACACATGTGTGTGTGTGTGGGCCCTCATTTCCATAGCATTGGCCACTGTTATAGGCTTGTTTGGGGGCTGCCTAAATTAGTTTAAGTCCACCCCTTTGCATGTTGTTGCATGCTCACCTTGTGTGTTGTTGCATACTAGTGTGTTGCTGCATGATTGAATGAAGTCACATGCTTGCTTGCATGCTTGAACATCCATATTGTGTCTTGCATACTTGTAGGTTGCATTGCTTCATGCCTGACATGCTTCTTTACTTAGGTTGTGTGCTTAACCTACATTACACATTGCATTGCCATGTTGTATACTAGCCTCCATACCTAGGATGCATTGCATTGGCATGCATGCTTCACCTCTTGAGTTGAGTATGATAGAGGTTGAACCCCCCCCCCTTGCTTGATTATGTGCATTGCATTCCATATCAAAATGCATACTGGTTCCTTGGGCCATCATGTATGGAAATACGCGATTGGTGGTCCGAGAATCGAGAATCATATCCCTTTGAATCATGAATATGATAAGGGGTGTGATTGGTGCATACATTGCTTGAAATGCATTGCCATGCTATGTTTTGGCCTCTGCTACTGTCAAAAACAGATTCTGCAGGAAGATTTGGCCGGCCGGCCATCTTCATTACCGACCGGCCATCCATAAGTGGCCGATGGATTAATTTGTGGCCGGTGACCATTCTCCATGGCCGGTGACCAATTCCCTCAGCCGGTGGTATTCCACAGCATTCAGGGAAGCAACCCTGAGATTTGTGCAGTCTTCAGAGAAGGATAACAGTCAAAGCAGAGGCAACTTGTGCATGGCAGTGGCTTTCCGAGTGGAGCCAAGCGTGCATTGCATTGGGCCCTCTTCCCGAGACTGTTTACTGCCTTCATTAGATTAGTTAATTTGATAATTAATTAATTGGTCTGTAATATTTAATTAGCTTGTAGGTTAATTAATTTGTATTATTCTTTCGGTCCCTCTGAGCGAGGGCAAATTTGTAATAAGTGTGGGTGCGTGTGTGCATGTCTTCCAACCCCCACTTCTTTCTCCCTTTTACTTACCTGCTTTTGATGGTTAGTATTAGGACATGTTTACTTTAGCATACCTTATGCTATGCATGCGTGCATCATTCATTAGTCTTACATGCACCAGGCTCGGCGCATCATGCTAACTGCATAAAGTATTTCAAATCTAACTTGAATACATGCTATCTATGCATTTTCACATGTCATCCTTAGATTAGCCGAGCCTATTCTAGACTGCATTCTGTATGCGTTGCATTAGCCACTTAACATGGACTTGGATCATGCATTGATGGCTAACATGTTCTTGTCTTGGCTCGGAGTACATTGTAAGTATTTTTATGCTTTAGCATCTCGCATGAGTGTGAATGTTAACATGACAACATAATTACCATGAGGCTACTTGCTTATGTGATATAACTGCTTGAATGCCTGTGGGTGAAGGTTGGATTGTTTGAGTTGGAACAACTCGTTGAAATCCGTGCTTTAGCCTACTTGCGAGTAGCAAATTTCAAACTATTTTTCAAACAAACGGATATGCAATGTTTTGTTCCAATTTAGGCGATTTGGTCTATACTTGTTTGCTGTGCGCATAACATAGTAATTCTAGGTTAATAACAGGAATAGGAACACATAATGCTTTCAAAACTAGATATCATGGTTAGTAGAGGCCGATCTTTGATCGGGTGAGAGGGGGTGCTCATAGCTGACCTTCCCCAATCGTACCCAAGTTCCCGAGCCGAGGCAACTTTGGTGATGACGGACACGTGGCCTTTGGCACTGAGTTTGGGTTTCCTAAATTCCCCTATAACAAATATTTAGGTGGCGACTCTGTATCTGGCAAAGCAGTCCATGTTTGGCACTTCTTTTCTAAAAATCTGTTTTTCAAAACGATTTGCTGGATTTGGACTCTTTGGTTTAGATTAAGAACCGTGACAATTCGAGAGTCTGAACTGTAGTGAGCCTAATATGAACAGAACGGGACTTACCCTCCCGGGGCGTTCGGGGACGTCTACACTTATGCATCCCCAGATGACCTCTCTTGTACAGTTTATCCCCCGTAGATGATCAACTGAGCAGCCATTCTTCTGATTGCGCTTTTATCCTTGGTATTTGCCCCTAGTGGGTACGCTTCTTTCTCCAAGAAGTTCCAGACATCGTAATACCAGGGATTCTCATCTTGAACCTCTTCTATGGCAACAATCGATTCGTAAGCCGACACAAATTTCAGGTCAATGATGATCGGACACATCCGAACTCCAAAAGGGATGTCTATCATGGAAGATAGAGTTGCTAGTGAATCTGTGAACCTATTGTTTTCTCTCAATAGATGAGCGAAGTTCAGTTTCTCAAACCGAGGAATCAGCATGTCCAAGGTCTGGTGGTATATTCTCATCTTTTCTTCTTTGACTTTCCAATCTCCCTTAGCTTGGGACACAACAAGGTTCGAGTCCCCGATGACGTCCAACCGTTTTGCCCCTAGTTCTAGGGCTGCTTCTAAACCAGCAATGCATGCTTCATACTCTACTTCGTTGTTCGAGACTTTGAACCGGAGTTTGAATGCTAGAGGGATACGGGAATTGTCGAGTGCTATCAGCAACACCCCTATCCCATACCCATATTGGTTTGACGCTCCGTCAAAGTACATCGTCCAAGTTTCATCCTCGACATGCAGAATGGCCTCGTCTGGGAATAAGTACTCAACTACTTCATCCCCTTCCACAGGGCGATTGGCTAGGAACTCCGCTACCGCTTTCTCCTTTACTGACTTGTGAGTCACATATTTTAGATCGAATTCAGAAAATAGAAGCAACCAACAAGCTAGCCTACCCATAAGTACCAGTTTCTCGAAGAGATATTTAATGGGATCTAATCTTGAAACCAACATTACGAAGTGAGCTAACAAGTAGTGCCGCAGTTTCTTGGTAGCCCATACCAAGGCCAAACAAGCCTTCTTGAGTGGAGTGTAGCGGATCTCGTAATCCAACATCTTATTACTCAGGTAGTAAATAACCCTCTCCACCTTGTCCTCAGACTTTTGTGCAAGCATGCAGCCCATCGTAATTTCAGTCACTGAAAGGTACAAAATCAACGGTTTCCCCGGCTTAGGCGGTGACAACACGGGTGGGTTCTATAAGTATTGCCTGATCTTTTCAAAAGCAGCTTGGCATCGACCGTCCCATTGGAATTTCTTTCCTTTCTTCAGGAGACCAAAAAGTGGTTCATAAGTCAAGATTAATTTTGCGATAAACCGTCTTATGAATTGCACTTTACCCAGAAAGCCTCGCACCTCCTTTTCAGTCCTCGGTGGTGGCATTTCTAAGATGGCCTTGATTTTGGAAGGGTCGACTTCGATACCTCTCTGTGTAATCAAGAATCCCAACATTTTCCCTGCTGTAACAACAAACAAACATTTCTGAGGATTCAGCCGCAACCGAAATTCTCTGATCCTTTGGAAGAACTTTTGCAAGGCGGTGTAGTGGCCCTCTCTTTCTTTGGACTTGACAATCATGTCGTCCACGTACACCTCCACCTCTTTGTGGATCATGTCATGCAATATTGTGGTCGTGGCCCGTTGATATGTAGCTCCAGCATTCTTCAACCCAAACGGTATCACTCTGTAATAGTAGGACCCCCACGGGGTGGTGAAAGCAGTCTTTTCCCGATCTTTAGGTGCCATTACAATCTGGTTGTAGCCTGAGAAGCCATCCATGAATGAGAGCAATGCATGCCCCGCAGTGAAGTCCACTAACTTGTCAATATGCGGCAGAGGAAAGTCGTCCTTCGGACTGGCTTTACTCAAATCCTTGAAATCCATGCATTCCCGAATCCTGCCATCCTTTTTTAGCACTGGAACTATGTTGGCCAACCAAGTCGGGTATTCAGATACCAGCAGGAACCCTGCGTAGATTTGTTTGGTGACCTCTTCCTTAATCTTGAGGGCCTAGTTTGGGCGGATTCTTCTGAGTTTCTGTTTAACAGGTCGGGCCTCGGGGTCAAGAGGGATCCGATGCTGTATAATCTCAGGATCGATTCCAGGCATGTCTTCGTTGGACCATGCGAAAACATCTTTGAAATCTTTTAATAAAGCGACTAAGCGCTCGAGCTCCTCCGAAGACAACGTGGACCCGATCTGGACCAGCCGCGGGTCCTCCTCAGTACCCACATTAACTGTAGTGATTTCATCAACTAGGGGTTTAACAAATCTCTCCTGCTCTTGATCAATTAAATGTTGCAAAACTGGAGGAATTTCTTCCTCGTCATTTTCATCAAAATTTTGAAAGTCCTGATTAATGCAATAAATCAAAGGCATAGAAAAGTACTCAGAAGCCACAGCCATTCCATTCTCATTAAGCATTTCCAAATCGTCAGATTCTTCTGTTACAACAGACTCAAAAGAGAAAGAAAAAAACGACCTTGATAGGACTGTGGCATCCGGGTTGTCACCCCCAGGAATACCAGACTCAGACTTAGACGAGCTGGAACCTGATTCTGACTCTACAAACTCGGTGGAATCAGATTTTGGCTCACTACTTGACCCGGTGCTGCTTGACAAAAATCTCTCCTCATACTGCCAGATGAGAGAGGGTGCGATGGATGCATCCAAAATGTTTGACGGTGGGCCCGCAACCATTTCATTCCTGATCATGGATACCAAGAAGTTATCTCCCAAGCACTTCTGTTCGAACGGAGGATCTGAAAGTAGACAAGCCAATGCTACCCCCACTTCAATTTCGGCGCTTTCGGAATCCATTTCCTTACACTGCTCAACCTCAGCTGATGGGTCTGTCTGCTCTTCGGCAACATCATTCTCGGATAACTGCAGGTCGAAGAAGATCTCAAATCCTGGCAGGCACCTCTTTTCGGCGTTCAGCCATGGCTCTGGGAAGCCACAAAATGGAAAGTCCTTCCCCTCCCAGACAAAGCGTCCGTTTAGGGTATCTTGGATGGGTCGATGTATCAACTCAGAGGGCTTCCCTGCCTGCTTTGCTCTGGCTCTCCCAGCCATCTCCTTGCCTTTCTTCACCCAGTCCTCTTTGGTGGGCAGATAACCCAAGCCAAAGGTATGCAAATTGTGCAGCACTTTGGCCGATGTGGCAATGCCCTTCCGGCCACTTTTTCCCAGTTCCATCCTAGGGATATGCTGAAGCTTGTTCATGAGATACACTGACTGTGCGCTGACATACACCCCCTCGTCAATGGCTAAGATGTTCTGAATGATTCGGGCCTCGGCCAGGGTAAATCCCGATAAAAAGACATCCTCTGTGCCATGCTCGATTTCCAAAACCGGTGTAGACACCTCTGGCGGTAGATGGATCGATGAATTCCCAAAAACTATAGCCACATCCTTCCCGTGGGGGTATTTCAACATCTAGTGGAGGGTGGAAGAGACTGCTTTTACCTGGTGCATCCACGACCGCCCTAGGAGTAAATTGAAGGTTGGAGGAACATCCAAGACATGGAAGTCAATCTCGTGTTGTCCTGGACCAACCTTAGTCTGAATCTGTGTGGTCCCCATGACCTCTCTGCTCGTATTGTCATATGCCCGTATCACCTAGGCAGTTGGCACAAAGTCTGCGGGCTTCAACCTGATTGCATATGCCGTCCTCGACAGGCACATATTAATGGCGGATCCCGTGTCGACAAGAACCACCGATATCCATTTGTTTCTACACTCCACAGAGATGTAGAGTGGCTTGTTATGATTTGTACCCTCAGGTGGTAGTTCCGTGTTGGAAAAGGTCAACGTCGGGGAACCTCCTCTTGAAAGAACAGTCCTACCAGCTGTTTAGGCGTGGTGTCATTGGAGAGTTTGGCTTTGTCCATTGCCAATAAGACAGCTTGCCTATGAACACATGAAGCCATAAGCAGTCCCCAGATGGAGATGTCTGCTTGTATCTTCTTCAATTGTTTCAGCACAGCCTCCTCTTCAAGTAGCTTCTCTTTTTGCTTCTCCGCCTCCTTGTCCCTCCCGGATGCCTCTGGTTGGTCTAAGTGTGGGGGCTTAAAATATCGCCCGCTCCTAGTCATATGGTCAACTTCGCCAATATACCAGGTATCATCTGGCTGGTTATTCCCCAGTCCTCATCTGTGTGGGCAAGACATAGATCATCATCTTCCCACCTCATGCCATCGGTAGCCGACAGACACCTGCCCGGCCCCGTTACAACTATTCCTGTGCCCACCGCACCTTTCGTTCCTATGCTCGCAGCATGTTCTGTTCCTGTGCACACAACACGTTCTGTCCCCTCAGGGGCTTTGGCTTTCCTGATTCTCTCAGAATCCTCGAACCTTTCTCGTTCTAACTGCTTCAGTGCAGTCTGCTATTCAACGTCTCCTGTATCCAAAATGCCCAAATCTTGAGCGAATTCTTGGCACCGGCGCTCTCTGGCGATGCATTCTGATTCCCGACCCTTCCGGCCACAAATGATGTCCTTGCTCCTGACAAGCCCCGTTCTGGCTGAGATCCTTCAACAACATCTGGTTGGTGATCAAGCCACCCTACAACCTCTGCTGACCCGTCAAAATCAAACCAGTTGACAGTCATGTCTGTTGGATCTTGTTCGTTGAAAAACTGAAGGTTAGCATTGTCCTCTTCCAGATTTTCTAAGTCATCTAGCCTCTGATCAAATCGATCCCCCTGTACTACACAAATCTCTGCCTCCATTGGCAATTCCACACTCGGCCTAACTTGGCCTGCTGATGCAATGTAGCCACTCGGAATGTATACCTCCTTAGCAGAGCTCCCAAATTCCTCAGATCCTGAATCAACACTCCCATTTTCCTCCAAAGTCACCCCTGTTCTATCTACGATAGTCACCACCATTGGTTCGGGTTGGGTTCGGGAGATGTCCAACATGCACAAGTCAGTACTGTCAGGAATGAACACCTCCGTCTTGGGTAGGTAGGAAGGGGTGATATATACGCTAGGGTCGGAGAGGGTGGTTGTAACATTGGGTTTCTTTGCAGGCACAATCACCCTATTATCAATGAGATCCTGAATCTCATGACGTAGTCGGAAGCATTGGTCGGTGTCATGACTGTACTATTGGTGAAACGAGCAGTATTTGGCTGGGTTATGGGAGGGGGGAAGTTTTTCTGGCAATGGCCGCGGCTCCAGGGGCTTCAAGTGCCCTTTTCTGATTAAAACCCCCAAAGCCTTGGACAGGGGCATATTTAGTGGAGTGAAGGTTCTTTCGCCTCGCGGTGCGAATTTGGTTGTTTGCGAGCCACTACCAGACGCGCCGATGAATGGTGTAGTTGCAAGGGTTCTTGGGGGATTGGTGGTGACCATGCTCACTTCTGAAGCTCTAGCAGCTGCAGCACTGCTTGTGCCTGCATTGGCACTGCGGTTGAAGATTCTCCTGGGCTGTTCTCTGTCATTGTCAATCCGGCCCTGTTTCAAAGCATCCTCGATCTGTACTCCCATCTCATGTAAATCTGAAAAGGTGGGGAAGGGGAGAACGATCATCTTCTGCATGAGCTTGGGTTGGAGGTTGCGCACAACCATCAGAATTTGATCTTTGTCAGTGGGCCTAATGGTCATCATTGAGGCCTTGGCCCTCCACCAGGTCACAAAATCGGAGAAACTCTCCTTCGGCTCTTGCCTAGTCGTCTCGTGATCACGGGTTGTAATCTCGATTTGGGTATTATAGGAGTATTGAGCGACAAAAGCCTCGGCCATCTCATCCCAATTCCTTTTAACATTGTCTTCGAGTTTTGCATACCAGATGGTCGCTACACCCAAAAGGTCCGGCCAAATAGAGAAAGCTTCTGTAGTCTGGTGAGGCCCATCGACCTTAGTATGTCTGAAATCAACCGCAGATGCACCATAGGATCACCGGATCCATCAAAACAGTCAATGTGTGGCATCTTAAACCGGTCCGGCAAGGTTACGGCCACATCGGTATACCCATCCTCGATGTTCGGAATGGACCTCACACCTTGAGATTTCTTGAACAGCTTTTCAAGCTTGCTCACTTTTAATGCCGTGGGGTCCACCTCAAACTCGAAGGGAGAATCCTGTAGATTGATAGGCCCACCCTTGGATAGTTGAGGTAAAATCGGGGGCGGAGCCGGCCCTGTTGGGATGTCTGTATCCTCTTGGACATTCTAGACATTCATTGTCTCCCCAGGTATTAGGACTCTCGGTGGGGGAGTAGCTGGGTGTGAAGCAGATGCTCCAGCTTGCTGCTGCAGCCTAGTAATTAACTCTGCCTGTTGGGCCATGACCATGGCCTGCTGTTTGGCAAATTCTGCATGACGAGCAGCGTCTTCTTGCATGGTTTTCATACTCTGCTGGAGTTGGCGCATCATTTCTTCCATTCCCGCCATACTGCCTTGATCTAACTGAACTACCGATATATCTATCTCTGCAATAGACTCAAAAATCTCAGCCTGACTACTCAAGGACCACCGCTCTGGCAACCACGGTACCAACACACTGCGCTTCACTGACCTCCGTCTAGCAACTGGGGGTAAAGAGCAGAACACCGGTTGTCCGTCTACCAAATCCTCAAATCGATGGAGTCTGCGACTTCTAGTCCAGAGTGCTTGGGGAATATCTGCTCGGTCGGAAGCAATTGTGCTAAACTACTCCCTAGCAAAAACATAAATAAAGCATAATAAGAAACTAAACAATCAGAGAAAACGAACAACATAACAGCTTAAATAAACACAACACACAGTCGGATATGACAACACTCAGTCGAAATTTGTAAGCTGAATATACTGTTCTCAAACACTGATCATTGTCCTTAAATCACTGCCCCAAATCTGAGTCTGATACCTACAGGTAAAGCTGACTCCCAAATACTGATACTGATGCCCAAACTTGCAAACTGATACATGCATTCCTGTAGAGGCCAACTCTAAAGCACATAACAAACGAGTGAGAGCCAAAACACCCCTATGGAGGGGTAGGGTTTTCCTGTCCTAGTTTCGCCAAGAACTAGGGCTTTACTACGCACGCAGCGGTTTCAAACAACCTACAATTGGGTAAGCAACCTGTCCTAGCTTGGAATGGTGACTATGGATTCCGAATATGCACTAGGTCGAATGGTCAAAAAGGGTGCCCCGGTAACAACCGGGGTTTGTGTTTCCATCGTGGTAGTGCCCGTAACTGGTTAGCCTTATGGCACGCTTCTCAAAGCGAGCCTCCGAAAAACCGTTCAGGAATAGTAGACGGTAAACACTGTGACTTAGGCGCACCAATGCAAATGCAATGCAAAGAAACACATAAGTGTAATCAAAACAAGATGTCATGAGTTTGAGTCAGGTTCTCTTAACTCCCCAGCAGAGTCGCCAGAAACTGTAGACCCGCCCGAACGTCCCAGGAGAATCTCGTTTTGTTCATTGGGCTCACTACAGTTTGGACTCAATGTCACGGTTCTGAATCTAATCTTGTAAAGTGCAATGCGAGATCGACAAATCACCAAAGAGTCCAAATCTGGCAATTCATTTTGAAAAACTGATTTTTTGAAAGAAGTGCCAAACATGGAATGCTTTACCAGATACAGAGTCGCAACCTAAATATTTTATTTTGGGGGAATTTATGAAACCCTGACTCGTTGCTTAAGGCCACATGTCCGTCATCACCAAAATTGCCTCGGCTCGGGAACTTGGGTACGATTGGGGAAGGTTAGCTATGAGCACCCCCGCTTGCCCGATCAAAGATCGGCCACTACTAAACATGATATTCTGTTTTGAATGCATATGCGTTCTTATTCCGGTGTATTAGCCTAGAAATATTATGTGATGCGCGCAGCAAACAAGTATAGACTGGGTCACCTGGATCGGAACAAAACATTTCATGTTTGTTTATTTGAAAATGGTTTGATGGTGCTACTCACAAGTAGGCTAAGACGTGGATTTGCCACCCTCAAGTGGGCTTAGAAAACATGGTGATTTGCCACTCTCAAGTGGGCTTAAAACTCGCAATCGATGAATTGTTCCAATTCAGGTAACCCAACCTTCATCCACAGGCATTCAGACAGTTATATCACATAAGCAGTTAGCCTCATGGCAAGCATGCTATCGTGGCAGTCACTCACACGCATGCAAGGATGCTAAAGCATAAACACTTACCGAGTACTCTAAGCCAAAACAAAAGCTATGTTAGAAATCAATGCATGATCCAAGCTATGTTAAGAATGCCTAATGCAACACATACAAAATGTAACTAGAAGTAGGCTTGGCTATTCTAAGATGGCATATGAGATGCTACAGATAGCATGTATTCAACTTGGAATTGAAATACAATACAGTTAGTATGGTGCGCCGAGCCCGGTGCATGCAAGACAGATGAATGAATGCAAACATGAGAACATAAATACGCTAATTAAAACATGCCCTAAACTAACCATCATAAGCTAGTAAATAAAAGGGAGAAAGAAGTGTGGTTGGAAGACATGCATCACACGTACGCACACTTATTACAAAATTCACCCTCTCGACGGAGGGTCCGAATAAATAATACAAACCGAATAATTAATCAACTACCCTAGCTAATTAAATATTATAGAACCCTTAATTAATTAACAAATTAATTACAAAGCAGTCTAAACACTAAACCAAAGAGGCCGCCGCAGCTCCGCCTCGGAATGATTGGATGATGCATGCTCGATTTGCCTCGCTCAGAAAACCCGTTGCCATGCCTTTGTTGCCTCTATTTGCACTGTTTTATGACTCTGAAGATTGCACAAGTCCCAAATACGCTTCTGAACTACTCGCTGAGCATTGTGGGATGTCACTGGCCAAGAGAAAATACCACCGGCCATGGAAATATGGTCATCGACCAAAAGTGGGACCATCGACTGGATTTTGGTAGTCAGCTGGCACTGAAAGTGGCCGACCGGCCATTTGTTCCTGCAGAACACTGGTTTTGCTGTAGCAAAGAACAGACAGTGCATGGCAAGGAATTTACAAGCCAAATGTATGCACGACCACCCTCCCTATCATGCTAAGAACTCAAGGGAGTATGGCTCTCGAACCTCGGGCCGCAAATCACGCATTTGGATGCATGATGGCCAAAGGTGTCGAAGGTGCATATCAATATGGAATGAATGCAACAAACAAATGAATGCTACACACTCTATCATGTTAGGTCAAGAGTGTCGGCGACTGAGGATTGAGACACGTTTCGTCACCTTAAGTACGAAACGTCCCTTGGTCCTCGCGTTTGGTTTGACACCCCAAAACCAAACAAAAATGCAATGCATGTATAACAAATGCAATGCGAAACATGCAATTAATGCAATGTAACATGAACAATGCAACTTAACATGCAAGCAACATGGTAATACAATGGGTATGCAATACTACAATGCAACCTAGGTATGTAAGTATACAAAGTGATGGGCATGCAACGATGACACCAACCATAAGGATGCTACAACATGCAATGCGGTAAGCCTACAACAATACATAAGCGCATGATCCATGGACTTACACTAAGGATGGATAGGCCTCAGCCGTACCAAAACAGTGGCCAAAGTGCCAAGAAATGATGGACAAAACACACCCAAACATGCACATGTAAAGGTCCAACACTTAGGTATAAAAAGAGTCGACTCTTAAGCACATTAAGAAGAGACAAATATGGACAAATAAAAAGCATGATAAGCTTTGAAAATGTGCATGGGATGATGTCAAATCAACCAAGCCATGCAAGTAGGGCATGCAATAAAGCCTAAAACTTGAGACTAACAAAGGGGTTCAAACCATGGCCATATCAACCAAGTCCCAAAGAGCCAAGATGACTTAAAACAGTCTTAGGGAAAACCAAAATAAGGCTAGAGCATGCATGGAATAAGGCCAAAACATGCTAAGAAATGGGCGCAAAATAGAGGGCATTCAAGGCCACAAAGAGAGCATTCCACTATAACTACCTCAACCAAACATGGCATGGGTTATGCAATGAAAAACAGAGCTATAATATGCCAAGATAAACCCCAATACCCATTTAGATGGCATCTAAATGACCTAAGTCTAGAGGTATGCACAATGGCCCAAACATGGAGCATAAGACAACAACTCTTCAAAGCATTGAAAGGATGGCAAATGCAAGCATACAAGCATGGAACATGGACTGAAATAGCATGATAAGTGATTCTAAACCACTGAAATAGCCCAAGTAAAGCATGCTCATGACTCACACACCCAAAGCTAACAAGCTAAAATGCATGGTGGCTATGCAAAACATGAAAAACATGACCAAACCAACACCAAACAGAGCTTAAACATGTCACAACATGGATGAAAGCTTCATGAAGTCAAGCTAAAACATGCAAGCATGATGGTCTAAATGCATGATACATGTTTAGGCAAATGAGAGGATTGCAAGGCAAGTGCATGATGCATGCAATAAGCCAATGAACCAACATGAAACAGAGGTATAACATGATAAACTAACACCAAATATCCACTGAAATGAAGCTAAAACACATTAAGCCAACATGCTACCTTTACAAGCCAACAATGTAAGCAAATGAGACATAAAGGGGGAGGGGGCATCCCTTCCCTATACAAGACCTCAAAACCACTACTCCACCACTGAAATAGGTTGAAATAAAAAGGGTTCCAAAGCTCAAGAAGAGGTCACAAAAAGAGGCCAAATAAAGCCTAAGATTGGGTAAACAACCCCCAACCCAAAAGTAACCTTAAACAAATACCTTAAGCATGAAAATACAGAACTTTTATCATTTATACACTAAGCTTAAAACAGCATGCAAGATAGGCTAAAAGCTTAAGGCAAAATGGGGAATAAAAGAGGTAGTTCTCACCCTTGAAGAACACTTCAAGAACATCAACTCCAGCACCTCCTTCTGATCAAAACCAACTCAAAAACTCTGAAATCAACCCCTTAACATCTCAGTAACCAAAGTATAGTCTAACACTAGGTGCCTTAGTGCAAAAATAAGAACAAAAACACACTTTTGAACACTATTACACACACAACTAGAGAGAGGGGGAGATATAGAGAGAGAGTGATATATATCTTGTATATCACTTTTTGTTGAACCCTGAGAAGGGAGGAGGGCCTCCCCTCTTATAGAAGATTCAATCTCTAAAGCTTCCAAGGGAAGCTAAACAAGGGGCAAATCCCTCCATACACGTGTATGGAGCGGAGCAAATGTGGATGCCAGCTAATCCAGTTGGCATAAAAATATCTACAAAAGTAGATGAACAGGGTTCGGCCAGCAAAAATGGCCGATTGGCCAACAAAGGTGGCCGACCGACCAAAAAAGGTGCCGACCGGCGAACACAATTGGCTGATGGAAATTAATCATGGCCGATGGCCTCAAACCTTGGCTGGTGGGTTAAGGAGATGGACAACAAGCCACCCTCTTCCCTTAGAAGCAAAAACACAAGTGTTTGGTCCATGACCAAGCACATAACAATCAAGTTGGGAGATCCTGAGGCAAGGCGCGCGGCCGAGACCTCCGGGAACTCAAAACGAACACAAACATGGATGATCATCGAGTGTTCAAACGATGACATCCAAGTCTTGAGGACGGTCAAAAATGGGGTGTCTACAGCCATGAGAGCTTTGGCCCGTGAAATGGCTGAAGCTTTATAGGAATGCATGGACATTCTCAGAGCTGAGAATCATGTCCAAGCCCAAATTGCTGCTGCAGCAGGGCTGTCCTTCTTGAAGAGGGAGTTCTTTCGGTCTAATTTAGATGAGTTTTTAGGTGATCCGAAAGAGCCACTGAAGGCGGATGAGTGGCTCGAACAAATGGTAAAGACGTTTGAGATCTTGGCATCAAAGATGACGATTTGAGAGTGACCTTGGCATCTTTCTAGTTGAATGGAGATGCGGGTCAATAGTGGAAGTATGCACAGGGGCACATTGGGGTGACTTGGGTCGCCTTTGTCAATGCCTTCCCGGAAAACTTCTTACCTTTCACTACTAGAGAGAAGTTGAGAGACCAGATTTTCAAGCTTAAGCAGCTTAGTTTGCCAGTCGCCGAGTTTAAGCAGCTTTCACAAGCCTCTCTAGATTTGTACCGAAACTTGTGCCGACAAAGGAACGTCACTATATTGAGTTTGAGAAGAGGTTGAGGACTGGGTGTAGACACCCCATATTTGACTGTCCTCAAGACTTGGATGTCATCATTTGAACACTCGATGATCATCCATGCTCGTGTTCGTTTTGAGTTCCCGAACGTCTCGGCCGCGTGCCTTGCCTCAAGATGTCTCAACTTGTCTGTTTTGTGCTTGGTTGTGGACCAAGGACTTGTGTTTTTTATTCTGAGGGAAGACGGTGGCTTGTTGGCCATCCCCTCAACCCATCGGCCAAGGCATGAAGCCATTGGCCCCTTTTTCTTGCCATTGGCCAAAAGTGTTGGCCGATCGGCACTATATTTGGTCGGTCGACCCCTTATGTTGATCGATCGGCCATATTTTGTGGCTGAACCCGGTTCATCTGCTTTATGCAGATATTTTGTGCCAGCTGGCACAGCTGGCACACACAATTCCCCCCTCCATACACGTGTATGGAAGGATTTGCCTCTTACTTAGCTTCTCCAAGAAGCTTTGCAAATTGGATTTCTATAAGAATAGAGCTCCTCCTCCCTTCTCAGAGGTTGAGCAAAATAGATATAGATTTCATATATCCCCCTCTCTCTCTCTCTATATATATCTCTCTCTATATATTTGTGTGTGTGTTGGTGCCTTAAAAGTATATTTTGTTCATACTTTTGCACTATAGCACCTAGTAGAGCGCCATTCTTTGTTTGCTAAGGCATTAGGAAGTTGGTTTTAGAGTTCTTGGGCTGGTTTTGATCCAAGGAAGTTGCTGGAGTTGTGTTCTTGAAGGTATTCTTCAAGGGTGAGCAAACTACCTTTTGTTTCCCTATTTTGGCTTAAGCCTTTAGACCTATTTGCATATTGTTTTAAGCTTGACTCTAAACTACAAAAAATTCTAATTTTGTATGCTTGTTATAGTTTCTTAAGGTCACTTTTTGGTTGGGGGTTGTCTACCCCCTCTTAGGCCTTGTTTGGCCTTGTTTTGTGCCTTTACTTTTGAGCTTTGGTATCATCTCATTTTGACCTTCTCACCACTAAAATCCAGAGGATTTTTAGTGGTGGAGAAGTGGTTTTGAAGTCTTGGATAGGAGAGGGACACCCCCCCTCTCCTTGTCTCTCATTTGCTACCACAATAGCTCATAATGTTAGCTTGTTTACTTAGCATGTCTTGGTTCTATTTCAACACTTTTTAGTGACTTTTAGGACCTGCCTTAACTCTACTCCATGTTGGTTTGATAGCATCTTGCATGCTTCACATACTTGTAGAGTAATCTTGCATGTTTGCGTAACATGCATCTTGTGTTTGGACCACTATGCTTGCATGTTTTAGCTCAACTCAAAGAAGCTTTTAGTCTTGTTTTACCATGCTAGAGTTCTGTTTGGTGGTGTTTTGATCATGCATGCACTATTTTGTATAGCTATGGTTCAACTCGGCTTGTTAGCTTTGGGAATCTAAGTCATTAGCATGCATTGCTTATACCACTTTCATGATTTGGCATCATTTCACATGAGATTTCAGTCCATGTAGTGTAGCCATGCACTTACACTTATCACTCCTTTGATGCTTTAAAGGGTTTGTGTTTTATGCCTCATGAATGTGTCATTGTGTATGCCATCATGCTTAGGCCTTTGGGATGCCATCTAAGTGGGTTTTTGGGCTCATTCTAACATGCCATAACTCTGATTTTATTGGCCTAAGTCATGCCATGTTTGGTTGTAATAGGTGTAGTGCAATTGTCCCTTTTGGCCTTGTATGCGTCTTGTTTTGTGCTCACCTTTCTTGCATGTTTTGACCTCATCCCATGCATGTTCTAGCCTTGCTTTGGCCTGCCTTGGGACTATTTTGGGTCACCTTGGTCCTTTGGAGCTTGGTTGATATGGCCATGGTTCAAGTCCCTTGGCTAGTTTTTGAACTTTAAGTCCATTAGCATGCCTTGCTTGTGTTATGTGTTTGATTTGACATCACTCTTAACATGATTTTAGAGCTTATGGTGTCACCATACTATCATGGTTGCCACCACTCGCTCATGTTTGAGGATTGTGCATTGTTGCATAGTTTATGGATCAATGTGTGTGCATGTGTGTTTTGCCCTTTTGGTGCCTTAATTCATCACTTTGGGCACTGTTTTTGGTATGGCTGAGGCCTATCCATTTTTATTATAAGCCCATAGATCATGTGGTTTGTGTGTTGATTGCATGCTTATCGCATTGCATGTTGTTGCATGCCTATTGTTGGTATAGTCATTGCATGCTTATCGCATCATATGCTTAGGTTGCATTTTGCATGTTTGCTAGCTCGCATTTTTTCACATTTTATGTTTAGGTTGCATTGCATTTGGCATGCTTGTTACCTTAGCCTTATGTGCATGTTTGAGTCCTATTGCATTTGGCATGCTTAGGTTGCATAGCATTGCATTTCCATGTTGCATTATATTTGGCATGCATGCATTGCATTGTGTTTGGTTTGGGTGTTAGGCCAAACACGAGGAGCGAGGGACGTTTCGTACTTGAAGTGACGAAACGTGCCTCAATCCCCGGTCACCGATGCTCTTGATCAAAGCATGATAGAGTTCTACGCATTCATATGTGTTTTGTGCATCCATTTCGCATTAATGTGCACACTTAGCTCCTTTGGCCATCATGCATCAAGATGCGTGATTGATGGCCCGAGGGTCGAGGATTACACTCCTTTGAGCCTCAAATGTGATAAGGAGGGTGGTCGTGCAAACATTTCCTTGTAAATGCATTACCATCCTCTGTTTGCCCTCTGCTGTAGCAAAACAACATTTTGCAGGAAGAAATGGCCGGTCGGCCACTTTCAGTGCCAATCGGCTAACCATGGCTGGCCGATAGCATCGTAGTTGGTCGATGGCACCTTCCCATTGGCCGATGACCACTCCTCTTGGCTGATGACCTCTCATAGTGTATAGGAAGTGATTCTAGAGCATCACAGAGAATTGTGTGGTCTTCAGAGGTACAAAACAGTGCAAACAAAGGCAACATGTAGCATGACAATGGATTTTCGAGTGAAGTCGACCGAGCGCGCATGCATCCCTCGTCACGAGGCCATTTCGGTGTTTTAATAACTTAGAATAGTTATTTATTTCGATTTGGTTGTGTAATTAATTAATTAGCTTGTTAGTTGATTAGTTAGTTGATTTGTATTATTCTTTCGGACCCTCCGTCAAGAGGGCGAATTTTGTAATAAGTGTGTGTGTGTATGTGTGTGTGTGTGTGTGTGTGAATGTCTTCCAACCCCACGTCTTTCTCCCTTTTACTTACCCGCTTTTGATGGTTAGTTCTAGGTCATGTTTTGATCAGCATACTTATGCTCGCATGTTTGCATCCATTCATCTATCTTGCATGCACCGGGCTCGGCGCATCATACAAATTGTATTGTATTTCAATACCAAGTTGAATACATGTATCAATTGTTGCATTTCACATGCCAATTTAGAATAGCCGAGCCTACTTCTATTTGCATTTTGTATGTGTTGCATTAGCCATTTTAACATGAACTAGGATCATGCATTGATTACGAACTAGTTTCTGTTTTGGCTTAGAGTGCTCGGTGAGTGTTTATGCTTTAGCATCCTTGCATGTGTGTGAGTGACTGCCATGAAAGCATACTTGCCATGAAGCTGTTTGCTTATGTGATATAACTACCTGAATGCCTGTGGGTGAAGGTTAGATTACTTGAATTGGAATAATTCATTGAAATACGAGTTTTAAGCCCACTTTGTGGAGTGGCAAAATCATGCATTTCTAAGCCCACCTAACGGTGGCAAATCCACGTCTTAGACTATTTGCGAGCAGCACCTTCAAACCATTTTCAAACAAGCATGAGATGTTTTGTTCCAATTTAGGCGATCTTGTCTATAATTGTGTGTTGTGCGCATCACATAGTAATTCTAGGCTAATAACCGGAATAAGAATGCATATGTTTTCAAAAACAAGATATCATGTTAGTAAAGGCCGATCTTTGATCGGGCGAGCGGGGGTGCTCATTGCATGACTTTCCCCTCTCGTACCCAAGTTCCTGAGCTGAGACAACTTTGGTGATGACGGACACGTGGTCTAAGGCACGAGTCAGGGTTTCCTAAATTTTCCAAAATAAAACATTTAGGTGGTGACTCTGCATCTGGCAAAGCAGTCCATGTTTGACACTTCTTTACAAAAATCAGTTTTCCAAAATGATTTGCCGGATTTGGACTCTTTGGTGATTTATCAATCTCACATTGCACATTGTGAGATCAGATTAAGAACCGTGACATTTGAGTCCGAACTTTAGCATGAGGCCTAAGGGCGCGTCTACACCGGGCTCTTTTTCAAAGTAGCTGTGTCGATGATTGGGGACTACAAATGCCTTGTGGAGGCGGCGGCTCATCTTGAGACTGCAGTTTAGGTTGAGGAGGAACGGATAAGGGGCTCCATGAGGAGTCAGAAGGTTCAAGGGGAGAGTCGGGATAGTAAGAGATAGATAGGTCCCGTTCCACAGCAGTCCCAGGCTGCACAGTTTAGGACCACCTTTCCTGTGCCGAGTTTGGATTTAGGGAGAGGTAAGCTGGGAGGCTTCCCTTGTTACAAATGTGGCCAGCTGGGTCACAAGTCTCCAGCTTGCCCATAGAGAGAAGGAGGGCAACAGTCTGCACCGCTCGCAGCACGTTCTTAGAGCCAGAGTTAGGAGAGAGGTCAGCCACCCACTTGTTATTAGTGTGGGCAGTCAGGGCAGACGAATAGGTTTTGCTCTCAGTTGGGTAGCACACCTGGTGCTTCTAGTTCAAGGCAGATATAGAGCCACCAGTCTGCACAGTCCGTTTAGGCCTCGACGGCCAATTAGGGAGCCTCTTCGGCATAGTCAGTACATCAAATGTATGCTCTGAGAGGTGAGTAGGTGGAGTAGAGACCTACAGGGTGTGTGTATGCTATTACCACGCTAGATTTAGTGCCAGCCCTTTCAGTTGTGAGAGGTACTTTCTTGTTATGCAATTATATTGCTAATGTATTAATTGATACGGGTGCATCACATTCATTTATCTTGTGTGCATTTGCATCGACATTGGGGTTAGAATTGGCTCGGTTAGCGTCTCCACTCAGTGTAAAGTCACCTATTGGTGGTGGGATTGTCTTAGAATAGGGGTGTCGAGGTTGTGATATAGAGGTTTCCGGACATTGACTTCTTTTTGCATTTGTATTGATTGATATGTCGAGTTTTGATGATATATTGGGTATGGACTAGTTGTCATCGTATCGGGCTATCATAGTTTGCTACCGTCAGAGGGTTACTGTATGTACCTTGAGCGGTGATTATTTTTATTTCATTGGAGACATAGTCGATAGGGTTTTATCACCAGTATACGATCCGTGTGGTTGGAATGAGCTTGTCTCCTTGCAAACTTCTTGGGTAGTGAGTGTGACAAAATCCAAGTTAATTTATCGAGGGCAGTTTGTGAATACCTTGATGTTTTTCCCGAGGATCTCACTAGTTTGCCACCCCATCAAGAGATTGAGTTCTCTATTGATTTAGTGCCTAGCACGGCACCGATCTTTATGGCACCGTATAGATTTACACCTGCTGAGTTGAGTGAGTTGAAGATTCAATTCCAAGAATTGTTAGATAAGGGTTTTATTCACTCTAGTACTTCACCTTGGGGAGCACCGGTTATTTTTTCTAACAAAAAGGATGGTGCCTTGCTGCTTTGCATTGATTACCAGAAGTTGAACCGGGTAACTGTTAAGAACAAGTACCGAATGTCTCGCATAGATGATTTGTTTGACCAGTTGAAAGGGTCTTGTCGTTTCTCAAAGATAGCCTTGAGATCGAGTTATCACCAATTGAAGGTAAGGGAAAAAGATATCCAGAAAATGGCATTCCGTACGTGGTATGACCATTATGAGTTCCTAGTGATGCCTTTTGGGTTAACCAATGCACTAGCTGTGTTTATGGATTTGATGAACCAAACTTCTGTGACTTCTTAGACCATTTTGTAGTCGTCTCTGTTGATGACATCTTGATTTACTCACCCTCCGAAGTGGAACACAAGGAATACCTACGAGTTGTACTTGAGTTTCTTAGAGCCCACAAACTGTATGCTAAATTAAGGAAGTGTGAATTTTGGTTAAAGAAAGTTAAGTTCCTAGGCCATGTGGTATACGTGGAAGAGGTACTGTAGATTCATCCAAGATAGAAGCAGCACGAGATTGGGAATAGCCTAAGAATGCTTTTGAGATCCATAGTTTCTTGGGGTTAGCCGGGTATTACTGTCGGTTTGTGAAAGATTTTTCTAGATTAGCCTCACCATTGACAACACTGATGAGGAAGGGAATCAAATTTGTGTGGAGTGAGGCTTGTGAGAAGTCATTTCAAGAGCTTAAGGTTAGACTTACCACTGCTCCAGTGTTAATTATTCCGGAGAGGGGTTTGGGCTATTTGGTGTATTGTGATGCTTCATGGGAAGCTTTGGATTGTGTTTTGATGCAAGAGGGAAAGGTAGTAGCCTATGGCTCACGTTAGTTGAAAACACATGAGAAGAACTATCCAACCCATAATTTAGAATTAGCAGTTGTGATCTTTGCCCTAAAAATTTGAAGGCATTACCTTTAGAGTAAGAAGTTTCAGGTGTTCTCTGATCATAAGACTCTGAAGTACATGTTTTCACAAAAAGACCTAAATTCGAGGCAAAGGAAGTGGATGGAGTTTATGAAGGATTATGATTTTTGCATTGCACTATCATCTGGGGAAAGCCAATATAGCGGCTGATGCCTTGAGTAGAAAATCTATTAGTAGTGTAGCTTGTATTGCCATCCAAGAATGGGGGATGTTGGGTGCTATTGGTGAGTTTGACTTGTATCTTGGTGAGTCTATTGAGTCTGTAACTTTGTTTTCTGTAGTTGCACAACCTACGCTTGTGAGCCGAGTTATAGAAGCACAGAGTGGTGACCTTGAGGTAGAATTCCTCCGAGAGAAGATCTTTAGTGGAAAGGTATAGAAGGGTTTGAATGTGTATTCTGACTCGAGTTTTAGATACCTTGATTGTCTTTTCATGGCAGAGTCTTGTTAAGAGGAAGTACTCAGAGAGTTTCACCATTCACACCTTATGGTGCACCTGAGAGGCACAAAGATGTATCACGACCTTAGTCGTCAGTTTTGGTGGAAGGCGATGAAAAAGGATGCAGTCGTGTTTGTGTCAAGGTGCCTTACTTGTCAACAAGTGAAGGCCGAGCATCAGAGGCCAACGGGTTTGTTGCAACCCTTGCCTATAGCCGAGTGGAAGTGAGAGCATGTCACGATGGATTTTGTTGTGGGTCTTCTGAGGACTTAACAGGGAAATGATGCCGTTTGGGTGGCAGTTGACCGATTGATCAAGTCAGCGCACTATGTACCTATGCGCACGAATGACTTGGTGGAGTTGTTAGTCGACCTTTACATTAAGGACATTGTTCGACTTCATGGTGTCCCCATGACTATTGTTTCGGATAGAGATCCGCTTTTTACGGCTTGGTTATGGTAGAGCCTACAGAATGCCTTGGGCACTAGGCTAACTTTTAGCATTGCCTCTAATCCCTAGACTGATGAGCAGTCAAAGCGTACTATTCAGATCATTGAGGACATACTTCGAGGTTGTGTCCTTGACTTTAAGGGGCCGTGAGAGGGGCACTTGCCCTTACTGGAGTTTTCCTATAATAACAACTTCCAGTCAAGTATTGGTATGGCACCATTTGAGGCCTTGTATGGCCGACTGTGTAGGTCTCTCGTGTGTTGGGCCAATGTGGGTGATGCATCGATGTGGGTCTAGAGTTGGTCGGGAAAAAGACGGAGAATGCACTTATCCGTGAGAGGTTGGTTACTGCTATGCCGACTATAGGAGGAAACCATTATCATTTGAGGTAAGAGATCACGTCTTCTTGAAAATATCACCTCGACTGGGTTTGATGAGGTTTGGGAAGAGTGGGAAGTTGTCTCCTAGGTTTATTGGACCTTTTAAGATCCTAGAACGGATTGGGGAGGTAGCCTATCGTTTGGCCTTGCCGTCACAACTTTCAAGGGTACATGACGTATTTTATATCTGTATGCTTCGGAAGTATAAGCCGGATCCATCACACGTGTTGGATTGGACTAAGTTAGAGATTGACGAGGATGCCTTGTATGAGGAGAGAACAATAAGAGTCTTAGATACTCGAGGTCAAGTCTTGCGAGGCAAAAAGATTTCTTTGGTAAAAGTGTTGTCGCAGCACCACGGGTTTAAGGAGGCCACTTGGAAGCGTGAGGTGGAAGTCCATGAGAAATATCCGGACCTATTCGTAGATATTTGAGCATGTATTGGAAACTTTGTTGTGTTAATGTAATATAAACATTGTATATGTTTTGAAAATGTGAATTGTATAATTAGTATTAGAAATTTGTTTATTGTGTTGATGGAAGAAGATGACCGGTGGATGGGTCGTGGTGATGAATTTAAATTAATATGATGGTTGTAATTGGTTTAAACTTGGTTTCAAAGTTTGGCTTAAATTTTGGGGACGAAATTCCTTAAGGCACTACAAGGAAAAACACGTTTAGCGACCACTTTTTTCATGTTGGTCGCAGATTGTTTACATTTTGCAACCAAAGTTTTCCTTGGTTGCGGATGAGTTATGTTTTCGCTACCAACAGTTTTCTAGTCGCTGATAGGTAATTTTTTGTGACTAAATTTGAAATGTGGTTGTGGAAGGTAATGTTGGTAGAGTGAAAAAAAACAAATGGCGGATCTCAAAACTATTGGTGACTAGTAAATTGTGGTCATAAAAAAGAAAAAGGGCATTTTTGAAACAAAACTACGTAGTTTTGAATTTCCTAAATCAATTCTTTTTTTTTTAATTATGTAATTCCTAAATATATTTGAGCTTCATTTTTCATCTAAACTCTCTCTGCATTCCCAATTGGTAACAAAGCAAAGCCCTAGCCACCATCTCTATTCACTTCATTGTTCACTGCCAATCCGAGCAAGTTTTACTGCCTCTTCTCTAGCATTCCGTCCACCACTAGGATTGCTCCTTTCTCTCTTGCATTGCTTCTACCTTGAGGTGATTTTAATTTTGTTTTTCTTTATGAGTTTTGTCATCTGATTGAGTATTCTATCTCTCTCTCTATATGTATATATGTATATATATTATACGTTCATCTTCATTTTGATTTTTTTTTGCTTTCTTTCTATGCGTATCATTTGATTAGTGGTTAGATTGAATGTATTTGTTTCATTGTCTTTCCAAATGTTCAAATGTCTCTGCTATTTTAGTTGCTACTCATAGATTTTGCTTTTCTTACAATCATTTCGGAGCACTGGTAGTGTTTCTTGAATTGGGTTTGAGAGTGGTTGTTGTATTTTAAGGTTTTGGTATTGTATTATATATCTGGTTCTTTCTCTCCCTTTTAGTTTGTTATTGATTAGTGTATGGATTGAAAGGTTTTTTGGGTTGCTATTGCCATTTACTATCATGATGGTAATAATTTGATTTATTGTTGTGAAATCATTATATCTATATGGATTATTTCAGATTTTGATTGACTGTAATTTCTTTGGTAAGCCATAAATTTTTTAGGTCTGTTTTTGATTTTTTTTTGTTGTGTTTATTTTTGTCAAATTAATTTGTAATTTTTGACTTTTAATTTTCATAAACAGTATAAAAGAACTCAACCAAACAGATACTCAAGACAAAAAGTCAAAATAGTATTGGTTAGTTCCAAATTTGAGTGAATTCTATAACAAATCCAGAGCTCATATAACTTATCATAGCACCAATAATACATAAAACATAGGAAGAAAAAAATACAACTCGCTTAACCTAAAAGAGGCACCCTCTCATCTATTTATAAGTATAGAATTAGGGTTACATAGAAGCAACTTGGAAGGAGGCCCCCCAAACCCACAATTGGATTGAGTGTTTAAGTGAACAGTAAGGTTGAGTGAACAGTACTTATCAGGGTCCACCGACCCAACAAAAAGGTGTTTAGGCAAATGAATGTACACAAATGAAGAAAAAATCTAACTGGTAATAGAACTTGTAATAGTATTTCAATTAGCAAAAATCTAAACAAGCCACGAGTTCCACAAAATGAAAAATAAAAAGAGAGTATTTCAATATTGTCCGCTGTTTTTCTGTTCACATCATGTTGTATTTTTACGTTTTGCTACTTTAGATGCGCCTCTGCTTTGCTGTTTGGAACCTCTCCAAAGAGGCTGAACAGGGGTGCTATCTTTGTTTGTGTTGATGTCTATGTTATAGTGCATGCATTAACTTTTTGTATATATTTTTGTACTTTTTATGCTGATCTACTTGTGTGAAAATTAGTTAGTTGGTTCTTGGTTTATTCACTTGTATATAAATTATTGTTTTTTTCCATGCATCTAACCATAGCAAATAAATGATACATTTATCTAACATAACCTTTACTTTATAGGTGACCAAATATGGACAAGAGTTGGATGTCCATTAGAAATAGATTAAGTTCGGAGTATAGAGAAGGGGTTAAGTCATTTCTCCAATTTGCAATGACAAATGTTGGCCGAGATAATAGAATTCGTTGTCCGTGTATGGATTGCCTAAATTTTAAACGTCATACCATCAAGGATATGGAATATCATTTGATCCGAAAAGGGATGTTGCTTTCATACAAAACTTGGGTGCACCACGGGAAAACTGTTCCAATCAGTCAACCACGTGTGGGGAATAATGACAATGAGGTTGAAGGTGTTGGTGATGAAGGGACAACCAATGAAAGCCTTGACCTTGAAGGTGAATTGCGTGATATGTTAGAAGACCAACGCATAGTGAATATTTTTGATGATGATGAAGAGGATGAATGGAATGATAATGAGCAAAGAGAGGATGCACGAAACTTTGATAAATTGTTAGAGGATGTTGAACGTCTGTTATACCTTGGCTGCCTAAAGTTTACTTTGTTATCGTTTGTCATTAAAATGTTGCATTTAAAAGTGTTAAATAAGTGGAGCAATAAGTCTGTCGACATGTTGTTGGGTGTATTGAAAGACCTTTTACTAGAAAGTGACCAAAATGTTCCGTGGACCCTTTATGAAGCCAATAAATTTTTATGTGACTTGGGTTTAGGATATGTGCCCATTCATGCAAGTACGTATGATTATGCTCTTTTTTGGAAGAAAAATGCAAATTTAGAAAATTGTCCAATTTGTAAGGAGCCTAGATACAAACTGAATGATGGCAAAGGTAAGAAGATGCTTTATAAGATTTTGAGATATTTCCCATTGACACCAAGGTTTCAAAGATTATACATGTCGAGAAAAACTGCTACAGTTATGAGATGACACAAAGAAAAATGTATTGATGATGGCATATTAAGGCATCCAACCCATGGTGAAGGACTTTGATAGGCAACATACTGTGTTTGCCCAAGAAAAACGTAATGTGAGGCTAGGGTTGGCCATCGATGGTTTCAACCTTTTTGGAAATATGAGCAACTCATTTAGTATGTGGCTTGTGGTAGTTATGCCTTATAACCTACCACTGTGGAAGTGTATGAAACAACCATTTTCCATGATGTCATTTCTTATTCCTGGACTGCAAGCACCAGGGAGAGATATTGATGTTTACTTGAGGCCATTAATTAGCGAACTGAAGGAGTTATGGAAAGATGGTGTAGTTACGTATGATGCCTCAACTAAGGCAAGTTTTCAAGTGCATCCAATCGTTGTGCGGACTATTAATGACTTTCTTGCTTATGGTAACTTGTCAGGGTGGAGTACAAAAGGATATTTGGCTTGCCCTAATTGTAATGAGAATGCATCATCACAATAGTTAAGAAGTAAGATAGGACACACTGGTGCTCATTGACACTTACCTCAGGACCATCATTGGCTAAAAAGTAAGCTCTTTAATGGTAAGGCAGATGATTGAGCAAGACCGTTGGAGTTGTCAGGGAAACAAATATTAGATCACTTGGATTTAGGAACATTTAAACCATTTGGGAAGCATCGAAGCAACCAAAAAAGAAAAAGGGAAGAAAATACAATACTGAATTCGACAAAGAAAAGCATATTTTTCAAATTGCCGTACTGGAAGACACTCAAGTTACAGCATAATCTCGATGTTATGCACATAGAGAAGAACGTATGTGACAATTTGATTGAGACTTTGTTGAGTATTGATGGAAAGAGCAAGGACATGGAAAAAGCACGCATGGATTTAGAGGATATGAAAATTAGGAAATATTTGCCCTTAAAGAGGCATACAAATAGGTCCTTTGAAAAGCCCCTTGCATTGTACACATTGTCTCCAAAGGAAAGATATGGGTTTTGTGAGTTCTTAAAATCGATCAGGTATCTTGATAGATATGCAGCAAACATCTCTAGGTGTGTGAGCACTAAGGGCAGTAAGTTATCCGGTTTGAAAAGTCATGATTGTCATGTCCTCATACAACAACCTCTTCTTATTGGGATGCGTTGGTATCTTCATAAGGACATTTCTGTTGCATTGTTTGAGTTGGGAAATTACTTTCAAGGGTTATGTTCGAAAACAGTGAAGGTGAATGATTTGGAGAAATTACAAGAAAGCAAAGTACTCGTACTTTGCAAGTTAGAAAAAAAAAATTTCACCTGCATTCTTTGATGTCATGGTCCACTTAGCTATTCACTTGCCTTGCGAAGCTATTCTTGGAGGGCCAGTGCAATATCGATGGATGTGCCTTATCGAAAGGTATTATTATGCCCTTATTGTAAAATTATATTTTTTAATATTATAGTACCATATATGTGGTTTATATAGTAATTTCATGTTATTTGTTGAAGATTACTCGGGATTTGGAAAGGGTATGTAGCGAATCGAGCTTGCCCAGAAGGTTCGATTGTAGAAGCTTACATTGTCAAAGAATGCCTCGCTTTTTTCTCTATGTATCTTGGTGGGATTGAAACAGTATTTAACAGAGAGGAAAGAAATGAAGGTGGTGGTGATGTTAGCTTGGGGGACATTCAATTTTTTCACAAAAGTCCGTACTTTTGGGCTAACTTAAAGGGCACGTGACGTGTCTGCGAATGAAACAAAAGTGGCTCATTGGTTTGTCTTGTACAATAGTCCTGAAATCGATAAATATCTAGAGTATGTTCTCACTTAGTTAATTATATGCATAACTTTTTTGTTATGATTGCACTTAAGTACTAATTATTCATTTTTTTTAATAGAGAACACAAGAATCAGTTACAGAATGCAAATGTACATGACATTACGAGACGACAACAAGAAGAATTTCCTTGGTGGTTTAAAGAGCGAGTAAGATATATAGATAAATATGTAATAAACATCATTAACACAATTCACTATTCCTAGATTGTTATTAATGTCATACATCCTTGTCACATGTTCATGTAGATAAATCAATTACAAGATCAAGGATCATCGGAAGCAACTGATGAGTTGTGGTCATGAGCTAATGGTCTTGGTCCAATAGTGAATATTTATTCAGGCTGTATTTGTAATGGCATTCGATTCCATACCAAAGATCGAGAAAACCATCATAAAAGTCAAAATAGTGGGTTGGTCATTCAAGGGGATCATCAGGGTATGTCAATTGATTTCTATGGTCGCTTGACTAAAGTTTGGGAAATGACATACATGTTCAAGCATCGAGTTGTGTTGTTTCAATGCGAATGGTTTAACACTGGTACCAACAGCACATTTCGCACTGAAACACATCTAACAACCATTGATGTAAGAAGTCATTGGTATCAAAATGACCCACTTGTCTTGCCAAGTCAAGTGCAACAAGCTTTTTATGCCAATGATATCAAATTAGGTGAACATTGGAAAGTTGTAGAGCAACTTCGACGTTGAGGAATATGGAATGTGCTGGAGCTTAAGGATGTACATCCCAATGATAATGAATTGCCTATTTCGAATGATGTGTTCCAGCAGGATGAAACCACTGAAATTGTCCAAATCACCATTACAGACTCCATTAGCAACACTTTACGTAGGACTGATATTGCACCTGATATTATTCCAAGTCAAATGGTTCTGAAATCTGGTAGAGGTGTATATGTAGAGGGTGAAAACAGAGATGATTTTATCTGTGATGATGATGATGATCAAAATTCAAATGATCCTAGTGACAATGATGATGAATTTCAAAGTCATAGTGACTTAGATACAAATCATGATATAGAGCCTTGATTGTAATGTCCTTTACTTTTTACAATATGAAGCCATTTTGATTGTAATGGCATGCACTTTTTAATGAAGTCAAATTGTTAATGCACTTGTTATTCTTAATTTCATTACTTGTAATGTAGTTCTAATATTAGACTTTAGCTTATCTTATAATTTCATGAATTGTCAAGCATTTTAAATCTTTATTAATGTATTGCTTATAATTCATTTGTTACATACAAAGACTACACATATGCCACCTGGACAAGCCAATAAGAGGAGGTCAATGAATTCAATGTCAGAGGCAACCTCGACTGAGGTCCCAGCTCATGTGTCAACATCTCAATCTCTTGTGGATGCATCTGTATCTCTATCTCCTATGGATGCATCTCCATCTTCACAGTCAGCTAGTATTGGTAAGTGTTTCATCCTTTGTGTAGAACAGTTTGATTCTTGCACCTATCATTGTAATCAATGTTGAGTACTTACTACATGCTTGCTCTTTTTGGAGTGATTATGATTGGCAATATTTAATTTGGTTGCCAAATCATGATGTGTAAATGGTATTTTAATTGTAAATTTTGCTAAACAATAGCCATCAAAGTGTATAAACAACAACCATGAAAATGTATAAACAATAACCATCAAAGTGTATGAACAGTAGCAGCCTATAAACAATTCTTTATTTTTCCTTATTCTTATCGTGGACATTTCTTCGCATTGTTTATAACATATGGATTGAAAGAAATAATAGTGTTTAATTTTGTGTTTGTAATCTAGGTTCAATAGTGAAGCGAGTACGAGGTCCGACAAGGGGTAAGAACACTAGTAGACTTATCACCCAACATGATGGCAAGGAGCTTTTTGCTGGAGTTTCTAGTGAGTGAAGAACATTTGTGGGGCTTAATGCCACTAAGGCAGCTAATGAATTGGAGGCACAAATTCGATTGCAAGCCCCATTGCAAGGAACAAAAAATTGGGAGGTTGTTCCACCAGCCATTTGAGCTGCTATTGTACAGTTCTTGCGAGTAATTTATTTTTTATTGTTGTTGATGTAAGTAGGTTAATATATATGTGTAGCCACCCCATTTTTGACCACCCTTAAGATTTGGGCGCTACTAATGGTGTACTTGGTGATGAAAGATGTGCAGTGCGAAGGTTCGATTTCTTCGGCAAGAGGAGAGTGAAATCCCAACCTTACACCCCATTTTGGACAAAAACTATTTTTGAATGGTTTTTAGACCTTAAAACCCTCTCTTTCAAAATAGCTTTTGAAAAAGTTCCTACGATGTTCCGACGCTCGCATTTTGTTAAATGTTGCGCTTTTCAATAAACCGAGCAAGGACAAAGTAGAAATGAATGAAGGAGAGATGAACTCTTTTGAAAAATCTTTCAAAACACCTCGTTTAGGGGTTTGGATTTGAAGAAAATAGGCGAGGAGAGAAGAAAACAAGTTGGAGAAGAAGTTCGGCATGAATCTGGGTAGGATTGAAACTGAGCAGCATTCACTAAAAGAGGCATAACTTTATGCATAGTTGGAATTTTGATGTGAGGCTACCGCCATTGGAAATAAGACTTCCAGGCCTTAAATTTAGGCTTAAGAATGACCGGCAAATGTGTGATAACCCTGATCCATATTATGCTAATTAATCTTAATTGTGATTTTGATTATGTGTTTAGTATGATTTTGAGTGCCATTTATACGAATATATGTGGTTTTGAATTTCTGTCTGTTTACCGTAGGAAAATCTATTTGATTTAACTGCTCTAGAATTTAATTGAAGGCCGTATCGGCCACAGAAGCCAAAATTGATTACGCCATTACGATTAGTGTAATTTTTGGAGCCTACGGTGAAATTTAATTGAAAATTGATTCGGATCAGATTAATTAGATTAAATTAATGAAATAGTACTCAATTAATTAGTACTAATGAAATATGATTAAGGGAGCTTATATAAAGGGGGCATTACACTCACATTCATTTGGTCTTGAGCTCATTTCACTTATTTGGCTGAGATTAACTCTCTAGAGGGAGAGAGGGGCCAAATTTAGTGAGAGAGAGGGGCCAACATTGAAGAATTGCTAGAGAATTCAAGAGACTAAGGGGATTAGCTCAAGAGTTAGCTATAATTGAAAGAATTGAAGCTCCTAGGCGAGTGATCAACCCTGATTCATAAATTTGAGCTTGTAATCATGTAAATTCAAGTAATTATGTGAGCAAGAACAAGGATTGAGTGGTAATTGATGAATTTGAAGTCAATAGATGCATGCATGCAAGGAATTGCCATGAATTTGTATGTTTGAGCATGAAATACATGATCCATGTTGAATCTTTGATTGAAGTTCATGCTTTTGATCATGTCTTCATCATTTGAACTGAGAATGAGAGCTATATCTCACATGTATGTACAATTGATAAGAGTATGAGTTTTGAATGCATGAATTCATCATGTTGGTGATGAGTTTGGAATAATTTGAGGCATGCATGTAATTGATTCATGGGAATTGAACCTCATAATGATGAAATTTCGTGTTTGTATCATGTGAATAAATGTATATGAGAGTTATGAGTCATCATATGCAAGAAACATAAGTTTGAATGTGAAGTTTGAAGTTCAAACGGTTGCTGGAAAAATCCAGAATTTGGTATATCCGCTCTAGTGGGTAAAGAGCCGCTCGAGCGTGAAATGCAAGCTCCCAGCAGTTTTGCAATCGGCGATGTCCGCTCAAGTGGGGACATTCACGCTCGAGCAGGGGGCTATGTAGAGTGACTTTCAGCTCGAGCGTCCGAATTCACGCTCGAGCATAAAAATGAGGTAACCAGGACTTTTGCAGACCATGAGTGTCCGCTCGAGTGGCGAAACCCACACTTGAGCGGGGACCCCTGTTTCAGAAATTTTTTAAAGGTGTTCTGTGTTTCGTTTTCCGTTCTTTTTCAGTTCTAAGCACTCTTAGGCATGCATTGAGTACCATAAATGAGTTAAAAGGATAAGAAAGAAGCCTAAGAGGGGTTTATTAATTAATAGCGGATTGAATTATTTGTGGCCCATTGTGTTCATGAAATGTGTAGGGTCAAGCTCCAGGGCAAATCCGCCAGCAGAACACTGTGAGTAATATCTCAATGAAGATATATTTTGAAGTATGTTATTTGTCTAATTGAATATTTACATACAATTCCTATAAGCTTGTTAAATTGAATTGTGGGCAAATGTTTGCTATACCATATGGTTAGGCCAGAGGCCGTTGGATATGAATGAATGGGCCAATGATTGGGCCAGAGGCCGTTGGATATGAATGAATGGGTCAACGAATGGGCCAGAGGCCGTTGGATATGAATGAATGGGCCAATGAATGGGTCAGAGGCCGTTGGATACGAATGAATGGGTCAGAGGCCGTTGAAGATGAATGGATGGGCCAAAGGCCGTTCGATACACATGAATGAATTGGGCTCTAGGCCGTTTGTCAAAGAAGAAAGTGGGCCAGAGGCCATTTGATATGTTCGGGTTTGAATCGCCTAATGTACTGAATAATGCACGAAATAGAACACTGAATGGGCCGAAGGCCGTTTGATATATGTGAATCTCATTCGTGCACCTTCTTTATTTGATATTATTCACTGGGCTTTCACTCACGCTCACTCATGTGTATGTAAGTGAGCCAAGGGATGTCCAAACCTAGCCTCGGTGAAATATGAGAGAAACAGTCAAGGTTTTGAAGAGTCAGCCCAACGTCTTGCGCACGAGACTTGTCATCGCCTCTTCGGTTCATTTATTATAGTTTTGTTATGTCGGCAAAAACATTGGATTACTTTTGGATATAAACTTTGGGTTTGACTGACTTAGACTTGAATGATTCTAAATGTACAGTTTATATGTTAACTTCCCTTTTGGTGTGAGTTATTAACGACTACTTAGGTGAAATTTTATGATGTGCATATAAGCACAGCTCTATGGACAAAGTTTTAAATTTTCTTCCGTTTGGCCCTTTTACTCTGATGAGTTATGTCTTAAGTGGTTTGAGGCCGTAGGTAATCCCTTAATTACTGGCCGATTATGTCCTTAACCCATAGGGGCGGGTTCGGGTCATGACAGAGTGGTATCAGAGCACAAGTTAATGACTCACACACTTGTCCAAATGAGCAATAAGCATATAGAAAAGATCTAGGATGCATTCATGTGATAAGTATGAATCTGAAAGTATCTAGAATACGCTTAAATGTTTAATGTGAATGATTATGTGTTATAAGTTTGTGATTTGCTTGCATTACAAATTATTTGAATATGTATGCTCGTTAGGATATGCATACCTGTGAATCTTTTCTATAATGTACAATGCAAATCTAATCAGATGGTGAGAACAAGAGGTGATGAGATAGAGAAGTCTTCTACTGTCAGAATGGATAGAATGGAAAGATTGATTCAGGAAATGGCAGAAACATTGCGGCAACAACATGAGTGGCAACAAAAATGGCAGCAATCGCATCCTCCACCTCCACCTCCACCTCCGACACCTCCTATGCTAGACTTACAGGATGATGACCAGATAATAGCTCTCACAAAAGAGTTTAAGAAAATGAAACCACCACAGTTTCATGGGGGATTAGATCCGTTAAGAGCGGAGGTGTGGGTTCTCGGTATTGAAAAGCAGTTTGAAGTGTTTCCTTGTTCAGAGACACATAAAGTACTTCTGGCCACCTTTACGCTAGAAGACGAAGCAAGAAGATGGTGGATGTTAATGCGTGAGAATCGTAAAGACATTGACTGGGCGAAATTCCTGGAAGTTTTCTATGATAAGTACTTTCCTCAATGTGTTTGTGATAGGAAAGTATCGGAGTTCGTGGAACTTAAACAAGACAGCATGACAGTAGCCGAGTATGAGGTGAAATTCACTGAGTTGGCCAGGTTTGCACCACATGTGATCGATACGGACTACAAGAAAGCAAGGCATTTTGAAGGTGGACTTCGAAGTGATATTTTAGAAAGGGTAAATGTCTTGAAGCTGGAAACCTATATTGGGGTGCTAGACCGGGCCATAATATCATAGGCTAACATAGCTAGACAGACCAAATCAACAACTGATTGGAAAGGTAATAAGAGACAAGGCTTCTTCTCGAAGAAGAAATTCTTAAAGAAGAAGAATACGGGCTCCTCAAGTACTTCTAATTCTTCCCAGGATACATCTCCTACGTGCAATATCTGTAGTAAAAGGCATCGTGGGGTTTGTTACCGTGTGTCGGGAGTCTGTTTTAAATGTGGTAAACAAGGGCATATGGCCAGAGATTGTAATCAAAACAGTGGAAAGCTAGCTGCTAGTTCCACTGCATCGATCCCAAAGCTAGGAAATACCATGAGATCTACTACCACCGGAGATACCATGAGGCAAGGAAGAGCTTTCGTGCTTGTTCCGGGCGATACACGGAAAGCTAACGCAGTTGTCTCAGGTACTATTTCTATATGTAATCAGGATGCTTTTGTGTTAATTGAATTTGGATCAACACACTCTTCGTAACATGTGCATTTGCATCTAGACTGAGTAGACCTCTAGAATTATTGCCATATCTGCTATGTGTGTCTGCTCCATCCGGGGAATCTGTATTGTGTGAATCTATTTATCGTTTTTGTGTCATGCAAATTGGGAATGTTATTCTGTACATGGACTTGTTGCCCTTGAACTTTAGGCACTTTGATATAATTCTGGGCATGGATTGGTTAACTAAATATTGTGCCACCATTGATTGTGTAACAAAACGGGTTGTGTTTAGACCACCAGAACGTGAAGAAATTGTGTTTGTGGGTAATGGGGTAGTGCCTCTACCTTATTTGATATCTGTAATGAAAGCATGTAAATTAATCAGGAAAGAGTGCTAGGGTTATTTATGTTATGTGTTATCTGAGCAATCTGTAAATGTTGAATTGAGTAGTATCCCTATTGTTAATGAATTTCCAGATGTGTTCCCAGATGAATTGCCAGGGGAATTGGTGGATACGGAGATAGAGTTTACTATTGAAATTGTGCCAGGCACTCAGCCTATTTCTAAAACCCCCTACAAAATGGCCACTACTGAAATGAAAGAATTGAAAGAACAATTGTAAGATCTGCTTGATAAAGGGTTTATCCAACCTAGTACTTCACCATGGAGTGCACTGGTATTATTTGCGAAAAAGGACGATGGAACCTTGCACCTGTGTATTGACTATCGAGAACTGAACAAGGTGACAATAAAGAATAAATATCTTTTACCTTGTATTGACGACATGTTTGACCAGTTGCAGGGATCATAGGTATTTTCCAAAATTGATTTGAGATCTGGGTACCACCAGTTGAAAGTAAAAGCATAAGATGTTGAGAAAACAACATTCAGAACGAGGTATGGTCATTATGAATTTCTTGTTATGCCGTTTGGGGTGACTAATGCTCCTGCAACATTTATGGACCTAATGAACCGAATTTTTAAGACCTACCTCGATAAATTTGTTGTGGTTTTTATTGATGATATTTTGATATACTCGAAGAATAGACTTGAACACGAACAACATTTGAGGACTATTTTGCAAACACTTAGAGAGAAGAAATTATTTGCTAAACTAAAGAAATGTGAGTTTTGGTTAGATGAAGTTATTTTCTTAGGGCATGTTATTAACAAAGAGGGGATTTCAGTGGACCCATAGAAAATAGAGGCAATTGTGAATTGGCCTGCACCGACAAAAGTAATGGAGGTCTACAGTTTTATGGGCCTAGCTGGGTACTACTGGAGGTTTGTGAAAGACTTTTAAAAAATAGCTGTACCTCTTACCCAACTGACACGCAAAGGGTAACCAATTGAATGGGATGACGAAAGGGAAACTGCCTTTCATGAATTAAAGACGAGATTAACTACTGCACCAGTATTGACATTGCCCACAGGCACAGAAAATTTTGTGATTTTCAGTGATGCATCTTATAAAGGTTCAGGTTGTGTGTTAATGCAGAATGGGCGAGTAATTGCTTATGCCTCCCGACAATTGAAACCACATAAGAAATACTACCCAACACATGACTTAGAATTGGCTGCAGTTGTATTCGCCTTGAAAATCTGGCAGCATTATTTGTATGGGGCAAAGTGTGAAGTCTATATAGATCACAAGAGTCTGAAATACTTCTTCACACAGAAGGAGTTAAATATGCGACAAAGAAGATGGCTCGAAATGATAAAAGACTATGACCTTGAAATTCAGTATCATCTTGGGAAAGCCAATACAGTTGTTGATGCCTTGAGCAAAAAATCAATGGGGAATTTGGCTTGTTTGCTTACTGGACAGAAGGAAATCTTGCAAGATTTTGAGAAGTCCGAGATTGAAGTGGTATTGCGTAAACAGGGCGGACTGATAGCCGCTATTTCAGCCGAACCGACAATCATTGATGAGATTAAACAGAAACAAAGAGAGGATGAATTCCTTAAGAAAGTAATTGATGAATTTGAGACAAGTCCAAAAGCAGAATTCAACATTGAAAGCGAAGTGTTGAGGTTTCAAAACCGAATGTGCATCCCAGATATTCTGGAGCTAAAGAAAAGAGTTCTGGATGAAGCTCACAAGTCAGTATTTGCTATGCATCTGGGCAATAATAAAATGTATCGGGATTTGAAACAAAGCTATTGGTGGCCTACAATGAAGAAAGAAATTGCAGAGTATGTGTCCAAATGTCTTCAATGTCAGCAAGTAAAAGTTGAACATCAAAAACCGGGCGGTCTACTTCAACCTCTCCCCATTCCTGAATAGAAGTGGGAGCACGTGACTATGGATTTGGTTGTTGGTCTACCTTGGACCCCTCGAGGTATGGATTCTATCTGGGTTGTAGTTGATAGACTGACTAAATCTGCACATTTTCTACCTGTTAGAACTACGTTTGATGCTTATAGATTGGCTACTATATATGTTGATGAGATTGTCCGTTTACACGGAGTTCCGGTATCCATTGTCTCGGATAAAGATCCGAAATTTGTGTCTAGATTGTGGAAAAGTTTGCAAAAAGCTATGGAAACAAAATTGAGGTTTAGTACCGCATTCCACCTGCAGACTGACGGGCAATCAAAACAGATAATTCAGACCTTGGAAGATATGCTTCGGATGTGTGTTTTAGATTTCCAAGGGAGTTGGGAAAATTACTTGCCAATAGCAGAGTTTGCATATAATAACAGCTTTCACTCCAGCATTGGTATGGCACCACACGAGGCTTTGTATGGTAGAAGGTGTAGATCACCGATTTGTTGGACAGAAGTTGGGGATAGGGCCTTGCTTGGGCCTGAAATTGTGCAAGACACTTCTGAAAAGATCAAGATTATTTAGCAAAGGCTCAAGACAGCCTAGAGTCGGCAAAAGAATTATGTAGATATTCGAAGGAGACCTCCCGAGTATGAGGTTGGTGACCATGTGTTTATCCGTGTGACTCCGATGAAAGGCCAAGTCAGGTTTGGAAAGAAGGGTAAGTTGTTGCCCCGTTACATTAGGCAGTTTCAAATTATAGAAAGGCTTGGTCTTGTTGCTTACCGAGTCGCTTTGCCACCAGGATTCGAACAAATGCACAATGTATTCCACGTATCAATGTTAAGGGGTTATATTTGGGATCCGTTTCATGTGATTGATTATCACCGGATAGCTCTTGATGAAAATATGGAGTACGTAGAATGGCCGGAACGAATCATTGACCGGCAAGTAAAACAGTTGAGAAGCAAGTCCATCCCGATGGTGAATATGGAATGGAAAGAACACTATGGGATAGACGCTACATGGGAAAAAGAGGATGAAATGCGACTACGCTACCCACATTTGTTTTCTGATGAAGGTAAAATAAGTTTGGGGGACCAAACTTCCTAAAGGGGGGAAGACTATGATAACCCTGATCCGTATTATGCTAATTAATCTTAATTATGATTTTGATTATGTGTTTGTTATGATTTTGAGTGCCATTTATACGAATATATGTGGTTTTGAATTTCTATCTGTTCACCGAAGGAAAATCTGTTTGATTTAACTGCTCTAGAATTTAATTGAAGGCCTTATCGGTCACAGAAGCCAAAATTGATTACGCCATTGTGATTAGCATAATTTTTAGAGCCGACGGTGAAATTTAATTGAAAATTGATTCGGATCAGATCAATTAGATTAAATTAATGAAATAGTGCTCAATTAATTAGTACTAATGAAATATGATTAAGGGAGCTTATATAACGGGGGATTACACTCATATTCATTTGGTCTTGAGCTCATTTCACTCATTTGGCTGAGATTAACTCTTTAGAGGGAAAGAGGGGCCGAATTTAGTGAGAGAGAGGGGCCAACATTGAAGAAGTGCTAGAGAATTTAAGAGACTAAGGGGATTAGCTCAAGAGTTAACTATAATTAGAAGAATTGAAGCTCCTAGGTGATTGATCAACCCTTGATTCATAAATTTGAGCTTGTAATCATGTAAATTCAAGTAATTATGTGAGCAAAAACAAGGATTGAGTGGTAATTGATTAATTTGAAGTCAATAGAAGCATGCATGCAAGGAATTGCCATGGATTTGTATGTTTGAACACGAAATACATGATCAATGTTGAGTCTTTGATTGAAGTTCATGCTTTTGATCATCTCTTCACCATTTGAATTGAGAATGAGAGCTACATCTCACATGCATGTATAATTGATAAGAGTATGAGTTTTGAATGCATGAATTCATCATGTTGGTGATGAGTTTGGAATAACTTGAGGCATGCATGTAATTGATTCATGGGAATTAAACCTCATAATGATGAAATTTGGTGTTTGTATCATGTTAATAAATGTATAAGAGAGTTATGAGTCATCATATGCAAGAAACATAAGTTTGAATGTCAAGTTTGAAGTTCAAATGGTTACTAGAAAAACCCAGAATTTGGCATGTCCGCTCCAGCGGGTAAAGAGCCGCTCAAGCCTGAAATGCAAGCTCCCAGCAGTTTTGCAGTCAGCAATGTCCGCTCGAGCGGAGACATTCACACTCAAGTGGGGAGCTATGTAGAGTGAATTTCAGCTCGAGCGTCTGAATTCACGCTCGAGCGTAAAAATGAGGTAACCAGGACTTTTGCAGACCATGAGGGTCCGCTCAAGCGGCGGAACCCATGCTTGAGTGGGGACCCCTGTTTCAGAAATTTTGTAAAGGTGTTCTGTGTTTTGTTTTCCGTTCTTTTTCATTCTCAGCACTCTTAGGCATGCATTGAGGATCATAAATGAGTTAAAAGGATAAGAAAGAAGTCTAAGAGGGGTGTATGAATTAAGAGCAGATTGAATTGTTTGTGACCCTTTGTGTTCATGAAATGTGTAGGGTCGAGCTCCAAGGCAAATCCGCCGGCAGAACACTATAAGTAATATCTCAATGAAAGATATTTTGAAGTATGTTATTTGTCTAATTTGCTTATTTCCATACAATTCCTATAAGCTTGTTAAATTGAATTGTGGGCAAATGTTTGCTCTGCCATATGGTTGGGCTAGAGGCCGTTGGATATGAATGAATAGGCCAATGATTGGGCCAGAGGCCATTGGATATGAATGAATGGGCCAATGATTGGGCCAGAGGTCGTTGGATATGAATGAATGAGCCAACGAATGGGCCATAGGCCGTTGGATATGAATAAATGAGCCAACAAATGGGCCAGAGGCCGTTGGAGATGAATGGATGGGCCAGAGGCTGTTCGATACACACGAATGAATTGAGCTCGAGGCCGTTTGTCAAAGAACAAAGTGGGCCAGAGGCCGTTTGATATGTTCGGGCTTGAATCGCCTAATGTACTGAATAATGCACGAAATAGAACATTGAATGGGCCCAAGGCCGTTTGATTTATGTGAATCTCATTCGTGTACCTTCTTCATTTGATATTATTCACTGGGCTTTCGCTTACTATCATTCATGTGTATGTAGTTGAGCCAAGGGATGTCCAAACCCAGCCTCGGTGAAATATGAGAGAAACAGTCAAGGTTTTGAAGAGTTAGCCCAACGTCTCACGCATGAGACTTGTCTTCGCCTCTTCGGTTCTTATGTTATAGTTTTGTTATGTCGGCGAAAACATTGGATTACTTTTGTACATAAACATTAGGTTTGACTGACTTAGACTTGAATGATCCTGCATGTACAGTTTATATGTTAACTTCCCTTTTGGTGTGAGTTATTAATAAATACTTATGTGAAATGTTATGATGTGCATATAAGCACAGCTCTATGGACAAAGTTTTAAATTTGCTTCCATTTGGCCCCTTTACTCTGACGAGTTATGTCTTAAGTGGTTTGAGGCCGTAGGTAATCCCTTGATTACTGGCCAGTTATGTCCTTAGCCTATAGGGGCGGGTTCGGGTCATCACAGAGCACAATAATCACATGTTCACATATTTATATACTAATATTCTATGGTTATTATGATATGTGTTCGTATAAATTAAGGTGAGAACAAGGACACATGAAAAGTTTGGTATTGTGAGAATTCGAAATTGCTAGAGAATTCATAAGAGGATGAGTTTTGACTGAAAAGTGATCATGATCATGTATATGAAAGGCGCATAGATACGAATATGGAAATAACGGGCCAAAGGCCGTTTGACTGAAAAGTGAACATGATCATGAATACGAAATGCGCATAGACACGGATATGGAAATAATGGCCCCGAAGCCATTTGATACGTTGAAGTGTTTGAATTTGGCTCGAGGCCGTTTGATTAGTCGGACAAGTTATGCAATGGGCCTGAGGCCGTCTGACATGTTTGATGCAATGGGCCCAAGGCCGTTTGATATGTTTGATAAGGATCTAAATTGGGCCCGAGGCTGTTTGACATGTACAATAAAATACAAAATGGGCCTAAGGCCGTTTGTATATGAAATTTATGGGTTTGATGTACTTAATATGAATCTCATTCGTATAACCTCTTTACTATGGTATTATTCACTGGGCTTTCGCCCACGTTCATTCATGTGTATGTAGGTGAGCCAAGGGATGTCCAAACCCAGCCTCGGTGAAATATGAGAGAAACAGTCAGCCTAACGTCTCATGCACGAGACTTGTCTTCGCCTCTTCAGTTGTTCTGTTGTAGTTTTGTTATGTTGGTGAAAACACTGGATTACTTTTGTATATAAACTTTCGATTTGACTGACTTAGACCTGAATGATCCTACATGTACAGTTTATATGTTAACTTCCCTTTTGGTATGAGTTATTAACGAGTACTTATGTGAAATGTTATGATGTGCATATAAGCACAGCTCTATGGACAAAGTTTTAAATTCGCTTCCGTTTGGCCCCTTTACTCTGATGAGTTATATCTTAAGTGGTTTGAGGTCATAGGTAATCCCTTGATTACTGGCCGGTTATGTCCTTAACCCATAGGGGCGGATTCGGGTCATGACAGAGTGGTATCAAAGCCAGGTTTTGATCCTGCATGTACAGTTTATATGTTAACTTCACTATGGGACAGACACTACATGGGAAAAAGAGGATGAAATACGACTATGCTACCCGCATTAGTTTTCCAACGAAGGTAAAATAAGTTTGGAGGACCAAATTTCCTAAAGGGGGGAAGACTGTAGTAACCCTGATCTATATTATGCTAATTAATATTAATTGTGATTTTGATTATGTGTTTGATGTGATTTTGAGTGCCATTTATACGATATATGTGGTTTTGAATTTCTATCTATTCACCGTAGGAAAATCTGTTTGATTTAACTGCTTTAGAATTTTATTGAAGGCCTTATCAGCCACAGAAGCCAAAATTGATTACGCCATTGTGATTAGCGTAATATTTAGAGCCTACAGTGAAATTTAATTGAAAATTGATTCAAATCAGATTAAAGTAATGAAATAGTGCTCAATTAATTAGTACTAATGAAATATGATTAAGAGAGCTTATATAAAGAGGGCATTACACTCACATTCATTTGGTCTTGAGCTCATTTCACTCATTTGGCTGAGATTAACTCTCTAGAGGGAGAGAGGGGCCAACATTGAAGAATTGCTAAAGAATTCAAGAGACTAAGGAGATTAGCTCAAGTGTTAGCTATAATTGAAAGAATTGAAGCTCCTAGGTGAGTGATCAACCCTTGATTCATAAATTTGAGCTTGTAATCATGTAAATTCAAGTAATTATGTGAGCAAGAACAGGGATTGAGTGGTAATTGATGAATTTGAAGTCAATAGATGCAAGCATGCAAGGAATTGCCATGAATTTGTATGTTTGAGCATGAAATACATGATCCATATTGAATCTTTGATTGAAGTTCATGCTTTTGATCATCTCTTCATCATTTGAATTGAGAATGAGAGCTATATCTCACATGCATGTACAATTGATAGGAGTATGAGTTTTGAATGCATGAATTCATCATGTTGGTGATGAGTTTGGAATAATTTGAGCCATGCATGTAATTGATTCATGGGAATTGAACCTCATAATGATGAAATTTGGTGTTTGTATCATGTTAATAAATGTATATGAGAGTTATGAGTCATCATATGCAAGAAACATAAGTTTGAATGTGAAGTTTGAAGTTCAAACGGTTGCTGGAAAAACCCAGAATTTGGCATGTCCGCTTGAGCGGGTAAAGAGCCGCTCGAGCGGGTAAAGAGCAGCTCGAGCGTGAAATGCAAGCTCCCAGCAGTTTTGCAGTCAGTGATGTCCGCTCGAGCAGGGAGCTATGTAGAGTGACTTTCAGCTCGAGCTTCCGAATTCACGCTTGAGCGTAAAAATGAGGTAACCAGGACTTTTACAGGCCATGAGGGTTCGCTCGAGCGGCAAAACCCATGCTTGAGCGAGGACCCCTATTTCAGAAATTTTGTAAAGGTGTTCTGTGTTTCATTTTCCGTTCTCTTTCATTTCTAAGCACTCTTAGGCATGCTTGAGCATCATAAATGAGTTAAAAAGATAAGAAAGAATGTATGAATTAAGAGCGGATTGAATTGTTTGTGACCCATTGTGTTCATGAAATGTGTAGGGTCGAGCTCCAGGGAAAATCCGCCAGCAGAACACTGTGAGTAATATCTCAATGAAGATATATTTTGAAGTATGTTATTTCTACAATTGCTTATTTTCATACAATTCCTATAAGCTTGTTAAATTGAATTGTGGGCAAATGTTTGCTAGGCCATATGGTTGGGCCCGAGGCCGTTGGATATGAATGAATGGGCCAGAGGCCATTGGATATGAATGAATGGGCCAATGATTGGGCCAAAGGCCGTTGGATATGAATGAATGGGCCAACGAATGGGCCAGAGGCCGTTGGATTGAAACTGAGCAATCTTCACTAAAAGAGGCATAACTGTATGCATAGTTGGAATTTTGATGTGAGGCTAACATCATTGGAAATAAGACTTCCATCGCTTAAATTTAGGCTCAAGAATGACCTGCAAATGAGTGCAAATGAAGGAGTTATGTCCATTTGAAGTTGGTCCCAAAAAGTTGATTTTTTTGTCCAACAAGAGGTGGAAGTTTTTGGCCATGAATGGGATTTTTTGGCCATGTGCCGGCCATGAATGGCTAATGCTGCCTCCATGCCATCCAAGAGTGTCCCATGCCAACAAAAAATGCTCAAGTGCCGGCCATCAGTGAAGAAGTGCCGGCCATTGATAGCAGAAAGCAATTTTTGGCAGATATTTTGCTCCAACTGTTCCAACTGTCTCTTTTGAGATATTTTCGACCTAAAGCTCTTATATTGCTATATATTGGAGCCATATCTCTCATATTGAGAGGTGAGAACAATTTAACAAAAGGTTTGGGAGCCTGTCTCTCTACATTTCTCTCTCTCTCTTAAGCATTTGTGCTTGAAGGCTTGCATACATCAAACTTTAGCTTATTCATCCTTGACGAAAGTGGTTCAACTTTGGGCTGAGGTTGCTTGAAGCTCTCTTGGAGCTTCCTTGGAGCTCTTGAAGGCCATTTGGCTTGGTTTTGTTGCCTAAGTGTTGTCTTTCTTTCAAGAGGTATAAGACTCACCCTTTAGGCTTGCTTTCATACTTGTTTTTACCACCATTGAAAACTTTTTTTGGCTTGGTTTTGGTTTTGAACTGAAGAAAACTTTGTTTTTCAGTTCTAAAAATGGTGGTTTAAGCCCCTTTTGAGTTTGGGGGTGGTCCACCCTTCTTGTCTCTTTGCTTGTTAAGCTTTTGTGCTATCTTTCAAAGCTTTCTAAAACAACTTTTTTTTGGCCTTTTAACCACTGAATTCCAGAGAATTTTCAGTGGTAAAAACCATGTTTTAAGTCCAAAAAAGGAGGGGGTGGCCTCTCCTTCTTGTGTTTTGTTTGCATGTGTTGATGGCCAAACATGTGAGCATGTATTTCTACCTTTTTGTAGCTTAGTTCAACCATGTTTTAGTCTCTATTTTGACTTGCTTTAACTCTGTTTTTGGCTTGTTGGATGACTTGTTGCTTTCTTCTTACACTTGTAGTGTAATCATGCTTACTAGCTTAGCATGCTTAATGAATTAGCCTATCATTCTAGCATTTGTTGGCTCCATTCCAGCAGGTTTTTGGCCATTCTTTGACATGCTTAAACTCTGTTTTGAGTGGTCTTGGTCATATATGCTTTGCTTTGTATAGCCATAGTGTAGTTGGCTTTTACTAGCTTTGAGTTTTGAGTTCTATAACATGCTTTACTTGAGATGTTTGCATGCCACAACAACATTTAGCATGTAATTTCAGTGCATGTAGCCTTGTCACACTCTCACATATTCCATTCTTTCATTGTGTTTGAAAGTTGTGCCTTATGCCTTGATTATGAGCCAATACACGAGCATGTTTTTCTTGCTTTGCATGCTACCATCTCAGCACATCTTGGCCACTGTTTTGGCATGCTTAAGGTCTATCCTTGATTGGTTTGGCCATTTGAGCATTGTATTGCATGGTCCTAGTGTTGTGTCCTTCACTAGTTTTAATGCTTAAGTCTCCTAACATGTTGTACATGAGTTGTTTGCATGTTAGAGTCTTGTTTTTCATGTCGTTTCAGCACTGAAATTCTGCCATCTCCCGCGCTTCTTCATCTTTTGATTTGTTTTGAGGCTTGGTTGGTCTTGAAGTTGTGCGTAAGTTATGAGATTGAGGCTTATGCTTAAATGGCTTTAACCCTCTCTTGAGGGTTCCTCCTAGTCAAAGGCATGGCTTCTCTCATGTCTTAAGTCATCTTTTGATTGGCCTTCCTCTCATTAGAGGACTTTTACATTGGACAAACCAACTAACGAATGGCTTGGTAATGTAAAATGTCTAAACAAGAATTGAATCTAGTAAAATAAGCCAAGATAAGCATGTTATGTTTGCATTGCATTGTGTTCAATCGGACGTTATATTGAACACAAGGTGAATTGGTCCATTTCATACTCAAAGTAATGAAAATGAGGCAATTCCCTTTGTCTCCATTGCCTTTGGTCTTCCATGATAAGGTAGTGGTCCTAGAGTCTTGTTTGTCTCGCATTTATTGAATGTGTGCAAGTTGGATCTTTGGCCATCATGCATTGCATGCTTGATTGGTGGTTTTGGATCCAATGGTGCCTCTCCCCTGATGTTTTGAGATGTTAAGAAGGGGCATAGTACATACATGTTCTTGGGAGACCCTTCATTTTCCTCTGTTTTGTGCTCTGTTGTAGTTTGGTGCTACAACACACCAGTGGCCGGCACCCCTTCATTGTTGGCCGGAACCCGTGCATTGTTGGCTGACAGAGGCATGCTTTTGGCCGGCAGATGGCCGGCAGGCGCCATTCATGGCTGGCAGGCCACTAGTGCACTCCTTAGCATTGTTTTGATAAGGTTCAACAGAAAGTTCTTGAAGACACCCTCCAAATAGAGCCTCTAAAGAGCAAACCAGAGAGCTTTTCGAGGCGACAACCGAGAGCATGCATCCTTCATCACTCAAGGCAGACCTGAGGCAGCCTAGCTTACATGTTTTACACGCTTAGATGGTTTTGTAATTTGATTAATTAATTTGTTAATTTGTTTAAGTGTTGTAATAATTAGTAAGTAGTTTGCTAGTTACTTGTTTGGTTTGAAATAATTAGTTTAATTAGTTTAATTAGATTAGTTAGTTAGCTTAGCTTAGATTAGCTTAACTTATTTATTTGGACCCTCCTTTGCAAGGGAGTATTGTTGTAATAAGGGTGCGTGTGTGTGTGCATGTCTTCCAACCCCACTTCATTTTCCCTTTTACTTAACCGCTTTTGATGGTTAGTTTAAGGCACGTTTTGATTAGCATACTTATGCTTTGCATGTTTGCATCATTCATTTGTCTGGCATGCATCGGGCTCGGCGCATCATTCAAACTGCATTATATTTCAATATACTTCTTTGAATACATGGATCAAAGTGTTGCATTCCTATGCCATATATAGACGCGCCCCAAGGGCTTCATGCTATAGTTCAAACTCAAATGTCACGGTTCTTAATCTGATCTCACAATGTGCGATGTGAGATTGATAAATCGCCAAAGATTTCAAATCCAGCAAATCATTTTGGAAAACTGATTTTTGTAAAGAAGTGTCAAACATGGACTGCTTTGCCAGATATAGAGTCACCACCTAAATATTTTATTTTGGGGGAATTTAGGAAACCCTGACTCGTGCCTAAGGCCACGTGTCCGTCATCACCAAAGTTGCCTCAGCTCGGAAACGTGGGTACGAGAGGGGAAGGTCATCTATGAGCACCCCTGCTCGCCCGATCAAAGATCGGCCTGTACTAAGCATGATATTTTGTTTTTGAAAACATATGTGCTCTTCTTCTGGTTTATTAGCCTAGAATTACTACGTGATGTGCACAACACACAAATATAAACTAGATCGCCTGAGTTGGAACAAAACATCTCATGTTTGTTTTTTTAAAGTGCTTTGAAGGTGCTACTCGCAAGTAGGCTAAAATGTGGATTTGCCACCCTCAGGTAGGCTTAAGAAAGCATGATTTTGCCACTCTCAAGTGGGCTTAAAACTCACATTTGATGAATTGTTCCAATTCAAGTAATCCAACTTTCATCCACAGGCAGTCAGGCAGTTATAGCACTTAAGCAGTTAGCCTCATGGCAAACATGCTATCATGGCAACACTCACACTCACACTGATGCAAGATGCTGAAGCGTAAAACACTCACTGAGTACCCCGAGCCAAAACAAAAAACTAGTTAGTAATCAATGCATGATCCTAGTTCATGTTAAGATGGCTAATGCAACACATGCAAAATGCGACTAGAACAGGCTCGGCTTAATCTAAGATGGCACACGAGATGTGACAATTCGATACATGTATTCAACTTAGAATTGAAGTACAGTGCAGTTAGTATGATGCGCCAAGCCCGATGCATGCAATACGAATGAATGGATGCAAACATGCATAGCATAAGGATGCTAAATGAAATATGCCCTAAAACTAACCATCATAAGTGGTTAAATAAAAGGGAGAAAGAAGTGGGGTTGGAAGACATGCATCACACACACGCACGCTTATTGCACAATTGCGCCCTCTCGACGGAGGGACTGAAAGAATAATACAAATCAACTAACTAATCAACTAACAAGCTAATTAATTAATTACACAACCAAATCTAAATATATAACTATTCTAAGTTATTAAAACATTGAAATGGCCTCGTGACGAGGGATGCTTGTGCGCGCGGACGGCTTCGCTCGAAAATCCATCGCCATGCTTCATGTTGCCTCTGTTTGCACTGCTCTGTACCTCTGAAAATTGTGCCAACTTCTGTGACACTTCTGAACCACTTCATGGACATGTTGAGAAGTCATCGACCAAGTGGTAAGGTCATCGGCCAATGGAAAGGTGCCATCGACCAATTATGATGATATCGGCCAGCAATGGTTAGCCGATCGGCACTGAAAGTAGCCGACCGGCCATTTCTTCCTGCAGAATGCTGTTTTGCTACAGCAGAGAACAAACAAAGCATGGCAATACATTTATAAGGCAATGTTTGCACGACCACCCTCCTTATCATGTTTGAGACTCAAAGGGGTGTCGTCCTCGACCCTCGGACCACTAATCACGCATCTCTATGCATGATGGCCAAAGAGGCCAAGTGTGCACATTAATGCGAAATGGATGCACAAAACACATATGAATGCTTCGCACTCTATCATGTTGGAACAAGAGTGTCAGCGACCGATGATTGAGGTACGTTTCGTCACTTGGAGTATGAAACATCCCTCGGTCCTCGCGTTTGGTTTGACACCCCAAACCAAACACAATGCAATGCATGCAACATGGAAATGCAATGCTATGCGACCTAAGCATCCAAGGTAAGCTAATGTAACATGAGCATGCGAAGTATGCAACAATGTTATGTAATGCAACTAGCTAAACATCATGCAATATACCAAGCATGCAACAACATGCAACAATATGCAATGATAGGCAATGCGACAAGCATGCAAATGTTATGCAACTCAAGCATGCGAGCATGATGTATTGTAATAACATTGAACAACATGGTAAATGGACTTAAACTAAAGGCGGACAGACCTCAACCATGCCTAAATTAGTGGCCAAGACACCAAATCCAAGGCACCCAAAAGGGCAAAACACACATTCACACATATTGGTCCATAAGCTAGGCAACAATGCACAATCCTCAAACATGAGCAAGATGTGATAAATATGAGAATATGTCAATGCAATAAGCTCTGAAATCACATGAGGAATGATGCCAAATCAACTAAACAATGCAAGCATAGCATGCTAATGGACTTAAAGCTCAAAGCTAGCCAAGGGGGTTGTACCAAGGCTACAAGAATCAAGCCTCAAAGGGCCAAGGTGAACCGAAACAGTCCCAAGGCAGCCTAAAATAAGGCTAGAACATGCATGAACCTATCCAACACGAGCTAAAACAAAAGATCAAAAGCATGAAGCATGAAAAGGCAATAAAGAGGTGTTACTCTACACCTATCAAAACCAAACATGGCATGTCTCAAGCCAATAAAATCAGAGTTATGGCTTGTTAGAATGAGCCCAAAACCCCACTTAGATGGCATCCCAAAGGCCTAACCATGATGGCATACACAATGACACATTCATGAGGCATAAAAACACAAACCCTTTAAAGCATTAAAGGAGTGATAAGTGAAAGCATGTGAGCATGAAACATGGACTGAAATAACATAAAAAGTGATGCCAAATCACTGAGATGGCCCAAGTAAAACATGTTAGTGACTTGGACTCTCAAAGCTAACAAGCTAAAATGCACGGTGGCTATACAAAGCATGGCATACATGGTTAAAACAACTCAAATCAGAGCTCTAGCATGCTATAACAAGGCTAAAAGCTTCATGGAGTTGAGCCAAAATTATGCTAAAATGATATGTTACAACATGATGCATGTTAAGGAAAATAAGGGGATTAGAAGACAAGTACATGGTGCATGCAAGAGACCAACAAACCAACTCAAAATAGAGGTATACTATGCCATAATAACACCAAATACTTACTGAAATTGAGTTAAAGGAAGCTAAGCAGACATGCTATGATTATGAGCCACTTATGCTAGCAAATGAGAGACAAGGAGAGGGGGGTGTCCCTCTCATTTTCAAGTCTCCAAAACCACTTCTCTACCATTGAAAATCCACTGGATTTTAGTGGTAAGAGAGTCAAAATAAGATGGTTCCAAAGCTCAAGAAGAAAGGTACAAAAAGAGGCCAAACAAGGCCTAAAAATGAGGGTAGACAACCCCCAACCAAAAAGTGACCTTAAACAACTATAACAAGCATACAAAATCAGAACTTTTTGTAGTTTAGAGTGAAGCTTGAAACAATATGCAAGTATGTGTAAAAGCTTAAGCAAGAATGGGGTATCTAAAGCAAGAATACTCACCCTTGAGGAACACCTTCAAGAACACCACACCAGCAACTCCCTCTGATCAAAACCAGCCCAAGAACACTAAAACTAACCTCCTAGTGCCTCAGTATACACGGATGGTGTAATACTAGGTGTTAGTGTGCAATAGTATGAAGAAATCATACTTTTGAGCAAGAATACACACACAAATATATATATATATATATATATATAGAGAGAGAGAGAGAGAGGAAATATAGAGATAGATAGATATAGAACTCTTCTCCTCAGATTTCTTGAACCCTGAGAAGGGAGGAGGAGCTCCCTTCTTATAGGAATCCAATTCCAAGGTGCAAATCTCTCCATACACGTGTATGGAGGGAGTGAATTGTGCATGCTAGCTGTGATAGTTGGCACAAAATATCTGCATAAAGCAGATGAACAGGGTTCGGACACAAAATATGGCCGATTGTCCAAAAAAAGTGTCGTTCGGCCAAAAAGAGTGCTGATCGGCCACCACTTTTGGCCAATGGCAAGAATACAAGGCCGACGGCATCATGCCTTAGCCGATGGGTTTCAAGGATGGCTAACAAGCCATTCTATACCCCCAGAAGCAAAAACCACAAGTCCTTGGTCCATAAGCAAGACAAAACTGTCAAGTTGAGAGATCCTAAGGCAAGGCGCGCAGCCGGGACCTTCGGGAACTCAAAACGAACACGAGCATGGATGATCACCGATTGTTTAAACGATGACGTCCAAGTCTTGAGGACGGTCAAAAATGGGGTGTCTACAGTTGCCCCTCTTTGACAGAACTCGAAAGTCATAAGATGACGGGAGTGAATGTCAAAGCCCAGAGACGACCCATTTTTGATGAGGCCGAAGACTTAGACAAGCATACAAGACAATAAAGATATGTGCCCGCAGGCCGGGGCAAAATGCAAATGACATGCACGATGCCGAACACAACTTATGATCGTGCAAAGAGAGCTGTAATGAAGCATAACATACAACAGCATAACATGCAACAATTTAAGCAAACGAGTAAGAATCAAACTACATTTCATGCAGAGAGGATGTGAGAGAAATATGCAATTCTTAGTGCGTTTCACGTGGAGAAGACTAAAAGCGATTACCGAGGAGACCCGGAGTCTCAAGCACAATATCTCTCAACGTATTACATGCCGGAGAAGGGAAGGAACAACAATTCTCAATGTATCGCACACAAGAGAAGGAAGAAGCAACATTCAACGCATCACGCAAGAATGGGAAAAAGCAACACTCAATGCATCACGCAAGAGTGGGAAGAAGCAACACTCAATGCGTCACGGAAGAGTGAGAAGAAGCAACACTCGACGCATCACGCAAGAGTGGGAAGAGCAACGATTCTCAGTGTATCGTACGCAAGAGAAGGAAGAAGCAACACTCAACGTATCACGCAAGAGTGGGAAAAAGAAACACTCAACGCATCACGCAAGAGTGACAAGAAGTAACACTCAATGCATCACGCAAGAGTGGGAAAAAGCAACACTCAACGCATCACGTAAGAGTGGGAAAAAGCAACACTCGACGCATCACGGAAGAGTGGAAAGAGCAACAATTCTCAGCGTATCGTACGCAAGAGAAGGAAAAAGCAACACTCAACGCATCATGCAAGAGTGGGAAAAAGCAACACTCAACGCATCACGCAAGAGTAGGAAGAAGCAACACTCAACGCATCACGCAAGAGTGGGAAGAAGCAACACTCAACCCATCACGCAAGAGTGGAAAAAAGCAACACTCAATGCATCATGCAAGAGTGGGAAAAGCAACAATTCTCAGCGTATAGAATCCACATAGGTGTTCGAGTGTTCGAACCGTAATGTGCAAGAAATGGTATGGAAACCCCGTATTTACATATCTGCCACTGTGCAGGAGAATCCGTATAGGTGTTCGAGTGTTCGAATCGTAATGCGCAAGAAAGGGTACCGAAACCCCGTATTTACATATCTGCCACTGTGCAGGAGAATCCGAATAGGTGTTCGAGTGTTCGAACCGTAATGCGCAAGAAATGGTATGTAAACCCCGTATTTACATATCTGCCACTGTGCAGGAGAATCCGTATAGGTGTTCGAGTGTTCGAACCGTAATGCGCAAGAAATGGTACGGAAACCCCGTATTTACATATCTGCTACTGTGCAGGAGAATCCGTAAAGGTGTTCGAGTGTTCGAACCGTAATGCGCAAGAAATGGTACGGAAACCCCGTATTTACATATCTGCCACTGTGCAAGAGAATCCGTATAGGTGTTCGTGTGTTCGAACCGTAATGCGCAAGAAATGGTACCGAAACCCCGTATTTACATATCTGCCACTGTGCAGGAGAATCCAAATAGGTGTTCGAATGTTCGAACCGTAATGCGCAAGAAATGGTACCGAAACCCCGTATTTACATATCTGCCACTTTGTAGGAGAAACCGCATAGGTGTTCGAGTGTTCGAACCGTAATGTGCAAGAAATGGTATGGAAACCCCGTATTTACATATCTGCCACTGTGGAGGAGAATCCGTATAGGTGTTCGAGTGTTCGAATCGTAATGCGCAAGAAATGGTACCGAAACCCCGTATTTACATATCTGCCACTGTACAGGAGAATCCGAATAGGTGTTCGAGTGTTCGAACCGTAATGCGCAAGAAATGGTATGTAAACCCCGTATTTACATATCTGCCACTGTGCAAGAGAATCCGTATAGGTGTTCGAGTGTTCGAACCGTAATGCGCAAGAAATGGTACCGAAACCCCGTATTGACATATCTGCCACTGTGCAGGAGAATCCGTATAGGTGTTCGATTGTCCGAACCATAATGCGCAGGAAATGGTACCGAAACCCCGTATTTACATATCTGCCACTGTGCAGGAGAATCGGTATAGGTGTTCGAGTGTTCGAACCATAATGCGCAAGAAATGGTATGGAAACCCCATATTTACATATCTGCCACTGTGCAGGAGAATCCGCATAGGTGTTCGAGTGTTCGAACCGTAATGCGCAAGAAATGGTACCGAAACCCCGTATTTATATATCTGCCACTGTGCAGTAGAATCTGTATAGGTGTTCGAGTGTTCGAACCGTAATGCGCAAGAAATGGTACCGAAACCCCGTATTTACATATCTGCCACTGTGCAGGAGAATCCGCATAGGTGCTCGAGTGTTCGAACCGTATTGCGCAAGAAATGGTATGTAAACCCCGTATTTACATATCTGCCACTGTGCAGGAGAATCCGTATAGGTGTTCGAGTGTTCGAACCGTAATGCGCCAGAAATGGTACGGAAACCCCGTATTTACATATCTGCCACTGTGCAGGAGAATCCGCATAGGTGCTCGAGTGTTCGAACCGTATTGCCCAAGAAATGGTATGGGAACCCCGTATTTACATATATGCCACTGTGCAGGAGAATCCGTATAGGTGTTCGAGTGTTCGAACCATAATGCGCAGGAAATGGTACGGAAACCCCGTATTTACATATCTGCCACTGTGCAGGATAATCTGTATAGGTGTTCGAGTGTTCGAACCGTAATGCGCAAGAAATGGTACGGAAACCCCGTATTTACATATCTGCCACTGTGCAGGAGAATCCGTATAGGTGTTCGTGTGTTCGAACCGTAATGCGCAAGAAATGGTACCGAAACCCCGTATTTACATATCTGCCACTGTGCAGGAGAATCCGCATAGGTGCTCGAGTGTTCGAACCGTATTGCGCATGAAATGGTATGTAAATCCCGTATTTACATATCTGCCACTGTGCAGGAGAATCCGTATAGGTGTTCGAGTGTTCGAACCGTAATGCGCAAGAAATGGTACCGAAACCCCGTATTTACATATCTGCCACTGTGCAGGAGAATCCGCATAGGTGCTCGAGTGTTCGAACCGTATTGCGCAAGAAATGGTATGGAAACCCCGTATTTACATATCTGCCACTGTGCAGGAGAATCCGTATAGGTGTTCGAGTGTTCGAACCGTAATGCGCAGGAAATGGTACCGAAACCCCGTATTTACATATCTGCCACTGTGCAGGAGAATTCGTATAGGTGTTCGTGTGTTCGAACCGTAATGCGCAAGAAATGGTATGTAAACCCCATATTTAAATATCTGCCACTGTGCAGGACAATCCGTATAGGTGTTCGAGTGTTCGAACCGTAATGCGCAAGAAATGGTACCGAAACCCCGTATTTACATATCTGCCACTGTGCAGGAGAATCCGAATAGGTGTTCGAGTGTTCGAACCGTAATGCGCAAGAAATGGTACCGAAACCCCGTATTTACATATCTGCCACTTTGTAGGACTATCCGCATAGGTGTTCGAGTGTTCGAACCGTAATGTGCAAGAAATGGTATGGAAACCCCGTATTTACATATCTGCCACTGTGCAGAAGAATCCGTATAGGTGTTCGAGTGTTCGAATCGTAACGCGCAAGAAATGGTGTTCGAGTGTTCGAATCGTAACGCGCAAGAAATGGTACCGAAACCCCGTATTTACATATCTGCCACTTTGTAGGAGAATCCGCATAGGCGTTCGAGTGTTCGAACCGTAATGTGCAAGAAATGGTATGTAAACCCCGTATTTACATATCTGCCACTGTGCAGTAGAATCCGAATAGGTGTTCGAGTGTTCGAACCGTACTGCGCAAGAAATGGTACCGAAACCCCGTATTTGCATATCTGCCACTTTGTAGGAGAATCCGCATAGGTGTTCGAGTGTTCGAACCGTAATGTGCAAGAAATGGTATGGAAACCCCGTATTTACATATCTGCCACTGTGCAGGAGAATCCGTATAGGTGTTTGAGTGTTCGAATCGTAATGCGCAAGAAATGGTACCGAAACCCCGTATTTACATATCTGCCACTGTGCAGGAGAATCCGAATAGGTGTTCGAGTGTTCGAACCGTAATGCGCAAGAAATGGTATGTAAACCCCGTATTTACATATCTGCCACTGTGCAGGAGAATCCGTATAGGTGTTCGAGTGTTCGAACCGTAATGCGCAAGAAATGGTACAGAAACCCCGTATTTACATATCTGCCACTGTGCAGGAGAGTCCGTATAGGTGTTCGAGTGTTCGAACCGTAATGCGCTAGAAATGGTACGGAAACCCCGTATTTACATATCTGCCACTGTGCAGGAGAATCCGTATAGGTGTTCGAGTGTTCGAATCGTAACGCGCAAGAAATGGTACCGAAACCCCGTATTTACATATCTGCCACTGTGCAGGAGAATCCGAATAGGTGTTCGAGTGTTCGAACCGTAATGCGCAAGAAATGGTATGTAAACCCCGTATTTACATATCTGCCACTGTGCAGGAGAATCCGTTTAGGTGTTCGAGTGTTCGAACCGTAATGCGCAAGAAATGGTACGGAAACCCCGTATTTACATATCTGCCACTGTGCAGGATAATCTGTATAGGTGTTCGAGTGTTCGAACCGTAATGCGCAAGAAATGGTACGGAAACCCCGTATTTACATATCTGCCACTGTGCAGGAGAATCCGTATAGGTGTTCGTGTGTTCGAACCGTAATGCGCAAGAAATGGTACCGAAACCCCGTATTTACATATCTGCCACTGTGCAGGAGAATCCGCATAGGTGCTCGAGTGTTCGAACCGTATTGCGCATGAAATGGTATGTAAATCCCGTATTTACATATCTGCCACTGTGCAGGAGAATCCGTATAGGTGTTCGAGTGTTCGAACCGTAATGCGCAAGAAATGGTACCGAAACCCCGTATTTACATATCTGCCACTGTGCAGGAGAATCCGCATAGGTGCTCGAGTGTTCGAACCGTATTGCGCAAGAAATGGTATGGAAACCCCGTATTTACATATCTGCCACTGTGCAGGAGAATCCGTATAGGTGTTCGAGTGTTCGAACCGTAATACGCAGGAAATGGTACCGAAACCCCGTATTTACATATCTGCCACTGTGCAGGAGAATTCGTATAGGTGTTCGTGTGTTCGAACCGTAATGCGCAAGAAATGGTATGTAAACCCCATATTTAAATATCTGCCACTGTGCAGGAGAATCCGTATAGGTGTTCGAGTGTTCGAACCGTAATGCGCATGAAATGGTACGGAAACCCCGTATTTACATATCTGCCACTATGCAGGAGAATCCGTATAGGTGTTCGAGTGTTCGAACCGTAATGCGCAAGAAATGGTACCGACACCCCGTATTTACATATCTGCCACTGTGCAGGAGAATCCGCATAGGTGCTCGAGTGTTCGAACCGTATTGCGCAAGAAATGGTATGGAAACCCCGTATTTACATATCTGCCACTGTGCCGGAGAATCCGTATAGGTGTTCGATTGTTCGAACCATAATGCGCAGGAAATGGTACCGAAATCCCGTATTTACATATCTGCCACTGTGCAGGAGAATTCGTATAGGTGTTCGTGTGTTCGAACCGTAATGCGCAAGAAATGGTACGGAAACCCCGTATTTACATATCTGCCACTGTGCAGGAGAATCCGTATAGGTGTTCGAGTGTTCGAACCGTAATGCGCAAGAAATGGTACCGAAACCCCGTATTTACATATCTGCCACTGTGCAGGAGAATCCGCATAGGTGCTCGAGTGTTCGAACCGTATTGCGCAAGAAATGGTATGTAAACCCCGTATTTACATATCTGCCACTGTGCAGGAGAATCCGTATAGGTGTTCGAGTGTTCGAACCGTAATGCGCAAGAAATGGTACCGAAACCCCGTATTTACATATCTGCCACTGTGCAGGAGAATCCGCATAGGTGCTCGAGTGTTCGAACCGTATTGCGCAAGAAATGGTATGGAAACCCCATATTTACATATCTGCCACTGTGCAGGAGAATCCGTATAGGTGTTCGAGTGTTCGAACCGTAATGCGCAGGAAATGGTACCGAAACCCCGTATTTACATATCTGCCACTGTGCAGGAGAATTCGTATAGGTGTTCGTGTGTTCGAACCGTAATGCGCAAGAAATGGTATGTAAACCCCATATTTAAATATCTGCCACTGTGCAGGACAATCCGTATAGGTGTTCGAGTGTTCGAACCGTAATGCGCAAGAAATGGTACCGAAACCCCGTATTTACATATCTGCCACTGTGCAGGAGAATCCGAATAGGTGTTCGAGTGTTCGAACCGTAATGCGCAAGAAATGGTACCGAAACCCCGTATTTACATATCTGCCACTTTGTAGGACTATCCGCATAGGTGTTCGAGTGTTCGAACCGTAATGTGCAAGAAATGGTATGGAAACCCCGTATTTACATATCTGCCACTGTGCAGAAGAATCCGTATAGGTGTTCGAGTGTTCGAATCGTAACGCGCAAGAAATGGTGTTCGAGTGTTCGAATCGTAACGCGCAAGAAATGGTACCGAAACCCCGTATTTACATATCTGCCACTTTGTAGGAGAATCCGCATAGGCGTTCGAGTGTTCGAACCGTAATGTGCAAGAAATGGTATGTAAACCCCGTATTTACATATCTGCCACTGTGCAGTAGAATCCGAATAGGTGTTCGAGTGTTCGAACCGTACTGCGCAAGAAATGGTACCGAAACCCCGTATTTGCATATCTGCCACTTTGTAGGAGAATCCGCATAGGTGTTCGAGTGTTCGAACCGTAATGTGCAAGAAATGGTATGGAAACCCCGTATTTACATATCTTCCACTGTGCAGGACAATCCGTATAGGTGTTCGAATCGTAATGCGATAGAAATGGTACCGAAACCCCGTATTTACATATCTGCCACTGTGCAGGAGAATCCGAATAGGTGTTCGAGTGTTCGAACCGTAATGCGCAAGAAATGGTATGTAAACCCCGTATTTACATATCTGCCACTGTGCAGGAGAATCCGTATAGGTGTTCGAGTGTTCGAACCGTAATGCGCAAGAAATGGTACAGAAACCCCGTATTTACATATCTGCCACTGTGTAGGACAATCCGTATAGGTGTTCGAGTGTTCGAACCGTAATGCGCAAGAAATGGTACGGAAACCCCGTATTTACATATCTGCCACTGTACAGGAGAATCCGTATAGGTGTTCGAGTGTTCGAATCGTAACGCGCAAGAAATGGTACCGAAACCCCGTATTTACATATCTGCCACTGTGCAGGAGAATCCGAATAGGTGTTCGAGTGTTCGAACCGTAATGCGCAAGAAATGGTATGTAAACCCCGTATTTACATATCTGCCACTGTGCAGGAGAATCCGTTTAGGTGTTCGAGTGTTCGAACCGTAATGCGCAAGAAATGGTACGGAAACCCCGTATTTACATATCTGCCACTGTGCAGGATAATCTGTATAGGTGTTCGAGTGTTCGAACTGTAATGCGCAAGAAATGGTACGGAAACCCCGTATTTACATATCTGCCACTGTGCAGGAGAATCCGTATAGGTGTTCGTGTGTTCGAACCGTAATGCGCAAGAAATGGTACCGAAACCCCGTATTTACATATCTGCCACTGTGCAGGAGAATCCGCATAGGTGCTCGAGTGTTCGAACCGTATTGCGCATGAAATGGTATGTAAATCCCGTATTTAAATATCTGCCACTGTGCAGGAGAATCCGTATAGGTGTTCGAGTGTTCGAACCGTAATGCGCAAGAAATGGTACCGAAACCCCGTATTTACATATCTGCCACTGTGCAGGAGAATCCGCATAGGTGCTCGAGTGTTCGAACCGTATTGCGCAAGAAATGGTATGGAAACCCCGTATTTACATATCTGCCACTGTGCAGGAGAATCCGTATAGGTGTTCGAGTGTTCGAACCGTAATACGCAGGAAATGGTACCGAAACCCCGTATTTACATATCTGCCACTGTGCAGGAGAATTCGTATAGGTGTTCGTGTGTTCGAACCGTAATGCGCAAGAAATGGTATGTAAACCCCATATTTAAATATCTGCCACTGTGCAGGAGAATCCGTATAGGTGTTCGAGTGTTCGAACCGTAATGCGCATGAAATGGTACGGAAACCCCGTATTTACATATCTGCCACTATGCAGGAGAATCCGTATAGGTGTTCGAGTGTTCGAACCGTAATGCGCAAGAAATGGTACCGAAACCCCGTATTTACATATCTGCCACTGTGCAGGAGAATCCGCATAGGTGCTCGAGTGTTCGAACCGTATTGCGCAAGAAATGGTATGGAAACCCCGTATTTACATATCTGCCACTGTGCAGGAGAATCCGTATAGGTGTTCGAGTGTTCGAACCGTAATGCGCAGGAAATGGTACCGAAATCCCGTATTTACATATCTGCCACTGTGCAGGAGAATCCGCATAGGCGCTCGAGTGTTCGAACCGTATTGCGCAAGAAATGGTATGGAAACCCCGTATTTACATATATGCCACTGTGTAGGAGAATCCGTATAGGTGTTCGAGTGTTCGAACCATAACGCGCAGGAAATGGTACCGAAACCCCGTATTTACATATCTGCCACTGTGCAGGAGAATTCGTATAGGTATTCGTGTGTTCGAACCGTAATGCACATGAAATGGTACGGAAACCCCGTATTTACATATCTGCCACTATGCAGGAGAATCCGTATAAGTGTTTGATTGTTCGAATTGTAATGCGCAAGAAATGGTATGTAAACCCCGTATTTACATATCTGCCACTGTGCAGGAGAATCCGAATAGGTGTTCGAGTGTTCGAACCGTACTGCGCAAGAAATGGTACGGAAACCCCATATTTGCATATCTGCCACTTTGTAGGAGAATCCGCATAGGTGTTCGAGTGTTCGAACCGTAATGTGCAAGAAATGGTATGGAAACCCCGTATTTACATATCTGCCACTGTGCAGGACAATCCGTATAGGTGTTCGAGTGTTCGAATCGTAATGCGCAAGAAATGGTACCGAAACCCCGTATTTACATATCTGCCACTGTGCAGGAGAATCCGAATAGGTGTTCGAGTGTTCGAACCGTAATGCGCAAGAAATGGTATGTAAACCCCGTATTTACATATCTGCCACTGTGCAGGAGAATCCGTATAGGTGTTCGAGTGTTCGAACCGTAATGCGCAAGAAATGGTACAGAAACCCCGTATTTACATATCTGCCACTGTGCAGGAGAATCCGTATAGGTGTTCGAGTGTTCGAACCGTAACGCGCAAGAAATGGTACGGAAACCCCGTATTTACATATCTGCCACTGTGTAGGAGAATCCGTATAGGTGTTTGTGTGTTCGAACCGTAATGCGCAAGAAATGGTACCGAAACCCCGTATTTACATATCTGCCACTGTGCAGGAGAATCCAAATAGGTGTTCGAATGTTCGAACCGTAATGCGCAAGAAATGGTACCGAAACCCCGTATTTACATATCTGCCACTTTGTAGGAGAATCCGTATAGGTGTTCGAGTGTTCGAACCGTAATGTGCAAGAAATGGTATGGAAACCCCGTATTTACATATCTGACACTGTGCAGGAGAATCCGTATAGGTGTTCGAGTGTTCGAATCGTAATGCGCAAGAAATGGTACCGAAACCCCGTATTTACATATCTGCCACTGTGCTGGAGAATCCGAATAAGTGTTCGAGTGTTCGAACCGTAATGCGCAAGAAATGGTATGTAAACCTCGTATTTACATATCTTCCACTGTGTAGGAGAATCCGTATAGGTGTTCGAGTGTTCGAAACGTAATGCGCAAGAAATGGTACGGAAACCCCGTATTTACATATCTGCCACTGTGCAGGAGAATCCGTATAGGTGTTCGATTGTTCGAACAGTAATGCGCAAGAAATGGTATGTAAACCCCGTATTTACATATCTGCCACTGTGCAGGAGAATCGGTATAGGTGTTCGAGTGTTCGAACCGTAATGCGCAAGAAATGGTATGGAAACCCCGTATTTACATATCTGCCACTGTTCAGGAGAATCCGCATAGGTGTTCGAGTGTTCGAACCGTAATGCGCAAGAAATGGTACCGAAACCCCGTATTTATATATCTGCCACTGTGCAGGAGAATCCAAATAGGTGTTCGAATGTTCGAACCGTAATGCGCAAGAAATGGTACCGAAACCCCGTATTTACATATCTGCCACTTTGTAGGAGAATCCGCATAGGTGTTCGAGTGTTCGAACCGTAATGCGCAAGAAATGGTACCGAAACCCCGTATTTATATATCTGCCACTGTGCAGGAGAATCCGTATAGGTGTTCGAGTGTTCGAACCGTAATGCGCAAGAAATGGTACCGAAACCCCGTATTTACATATCTGCCACTGTGCAGGAGAATCCGCATAGGTGCTCGAGTGTTCGAACCGTATTGCGCAAGAAATGGTATGTAAACCCCGTATTTACATATCTGCCACTGTGCAGGAGAATCCGTATAGGTGTTCGAGTGTTCGAACCGTAATGCGCCAGAAATGGTACCGAAACCCCGTATTTACATATCTGCCACTGTGCAGGAGAATCCGCATAGGTGCTCGAGCGTTCGAACCGTATTGCGCAAGAAATGGTATGGAAACCCCGTATTTACATATATGCCACTGTGCAGGAGAATCGGTATAGGTGTTCGAGTGTTCGAACCGTAATGCGCAAGAAATGGTATGGAAACCCCGTATTTACATATCTGCCACTGTTCAGGAGAATCCGCATAGGTGTTCGAGTGTTCGAACCGTAATGCGCAAGAAATGGTACCGAAACCCCGTATTTATATATCTGCCACTGTGCAGGAGAATCCAAATAGGTGTTCGAATGTTCGAACCGTAATGCGCAAGAAATGGTACCGAAACCCCGTATTTACATATCTGCCACTTTGTAGGAGAATCCGCATAGGTGTTCGAGTGTTCGACCCGTAATGCGCAAGAAATGGTACCGAAACCCCGTATTTATATATCTGCCACTGTGCAGGAGAATCCGTATAGGTGTTCGAGTGTTCGAACCGTAATGCGCAAGAAATGGTACCGAAACCCCGTATTTACATATCTGCCACTGTGCAGGAGAATCCGCATAGGTGCTCGAGTGTTCGAACCGTATTGCGCAAGAAATGGTATGTAAACCCCGTATTTACATATCTGCCACTATGCAGGAGAATCCGTATAGGTGTTCGAGTGTTCGAATCGTAATGCGCAAGAAATGGTACCGAAACCCCGTATTTACATATCTGCCACTGTGCAGGAGAATCCGAATAGGTGTTCGAGTGTTCGAACCGTAATGCGCAAGAAATGGTATGTAAACCCCGTATTTACATATCTGCCACTGTGCAGGAGAATCCGTATAGGTGTTCGAGTGTTCGAACCGTAATGCGCAAGAAATGGTACGGAAACCCCGTATTTACATATCTGTCACTGTGCAGGAGAATCCGTATAGGTGTTCGAGTGTTCGAACCGTGATGCGCAAGAAATGGTATGTAAACCCCGTATTTACATATCTGCCACTGTGCAGGAGAATCGGTATAGGTGTTCGAGTGTTCGAACCGTAATGCGCAAGAAATGGTACGGAAACCCCGTATTTACATATCTGCCACTGTGCAGGAGAATCCGTATAGGTGTTCGTGTGTTCGAACCGTAATGCGCAAGAAATGGTACCGAAACCCCGTATTTACATATCTGCCACTGTGCAGGAGAATCCGCATAGGTGCTCGAGTGTTCGAACCGTATTGCGCAAGAAATGGTATGGAAACCCCGTATTTACATATCTGCCACTGTGTAGGAGAATCCGTATAGGTGTTCGAGTGTTCGAACCGTAATGCGCAGGAAATGGTACCGAAATCCCGTATTTACATATCTGCCACTGTGCAGGAGAATCCGCATAGGTGCTCGAGTGTTCGAACCGTATTGCGCAAGAAATGGTATGGAAACCCCGTATTTACATATATGCCACTGTGCAGGAGAATCCGTATAGGTGTTCGAGTGTTCGAACCATAACGCGCAGGAAATGGTACCGAAACCCCGTATTTACATATCTGCCACTGTGCAGGAGAATTCGTATAGGTATTCGTGTGTTCGAACCGTAATGCGCAACAAATGGTATGTAAACCCCGTATTTACATATCTGCCACTGTGCAGGAGAATCCGTATAGGTGTTCGAGTGTTCGAACCGTAATGCGCAAGAAATGGTACGGAAACCCCGTATTTACATATCTGTCACTGTGCAGGAGAATCCGTATAGGTGTTCGAGTGTTCGAACCGTGATACGCAAGAAATGGTATGTAAACCCCGTATTTACATATCTGCCACCGTGCAGGAGAATCGGTATAGGTGTTCGAGTGTTCGAACCGTAATGCGCAAGAAATGGTACGGAAACCCCGTATTTACATATCTGCCACTGTGCAGGAGAATCCGTATAGGTGTTCGAGTGTTCGAACCGTAATGCGCAAGAAATGGTATGTAAACCCCGTATTTACATATCTGCCACTGTGCAGGAGAATCCGTATAGGTGTTCGAGTGTTCGAACCGTAATGCGCAAGAAATGGTACGGAAACCCCGTATTTACATATCTGCCACTGTGCAGGAGAATCCGCATAGGTGTTCGATTGTTCGAACCGTAATGCGCAAGAAATGGTATGTAAACCCCGTATTTACATATCTGCCACTGTGCAGGAGAATCGGTATAGGTGTTCGAGTGTTCGAAACGTAATGCGCAAGAAATGGTATGGAAACCCCGTATTTACATATCTGCCACTGTGCAGGAGAATCCGTATAGGTGTTCGAGTGTTCGAATCGTAATGCGAAAGAAATGGTACCGAAACCCCGTATTTACATATCTGCCACTTTGTAGGAGAATCCGCATAGGTGTTCGAGTGTTCTAACCGTAATGTGCAAGAAATGGTGTGGAAACCCCGTATTTACATATCTGCCACTGTGCAGGAGAATCCATGTAGGTGTTCGAGTGTTCGAATCGTAATGCGCAAGAAATGGTACTGAAACCCCGTATTTACATATCTGCCACTGTGCAGGAGAATCCGAATAGGTGTTCGAGTGTTCGAACCGTAATGCGCAACAAATGGTATGTAAACCCCGTATTTACATATCTGCCACTGTGCAGGAGAATCCGTATAGGTGTTCGAGTGTTCGAACCGTAATGCGCAAGAAATGGTACGGAAACCCCGTATTTACATATCTGTCACTGTGCAGGAGAATCCGTATAGGTGTTCGAGTGTTCGAACCGTGATGCGCAAGAAATGGTATGTAAACCCCGTATTTACATATCTGCCACCGTGCAGGAGAATCGGTATAGGTGTTCGAGTGTTCGAACCGTAATGCGCAAGAAATGGTACGGAAACCCCGTATTTACATATCTGCCACTGTGCAGGAGAATCCGTATAGGTGTTTGATTGTTCGAACCGTAATGCGCAAGAAATGGTATGTAAACCCCGTATTTACATATCTGCCACTGTGCAGGAGAATCGGTATAGGTGTTCGAGTGTTCGAAACGTAATGCGCAAGAAATGGTATGGAAACCCCGTATTTACATATCTGCCACTGTGCAGGAGAATCCGCATAAGTGTTCGAGTGTTCGAACCGTAATGCGCAAGAAATGGTACCGAAACCCCGTATTTATATATCTGCCACTGTGCAGGAGAATCCGTATAGGTGTTCGAGTGTTCGAACCGTAATGCGCAAGAAATGGTACCGAAACCCCGTATTTACATATCTGCCACTGTGCAGGAGAATCCGCATAGGTGCTCGAGTGTTCGAACCGTATTGCGCAAGAAATGGTATGTAAACCCCGTATTTACATATCTGCCACTGTGCAGGAGAATCCGTATAGGTGTTCGAGTGTTCGAACCGTAATGCGCAAGAAATGGTACCGAAACCCCGTATTTACATATCTGCCATTGTGCAGGAGAATCCGTATAGGTGTTCGAGTGTTCGAACCATAATGCGCAGGAAATGGTACCGAAACCCCGTATTTACATATCTGCCACTGTGCAGGAGAATTCGTATAGGTATTCGTGTGTTCGAACCGTAATGCGCAAGAAATGGTACGGAAACCCCGTATTTACATATCTGCCACTGTGCATTAGAATCCGTATAGGTGTTCTATTGTTCGAATTGTAATGCGCAAGAAATGGTATGTAAACCCCGTATTTACATATCTGCCACTGTACAGGAGAATCCGTATAGGTGTTTGAGTGTTCGAACCGTAATGCGCAAGAAATGGTACCAAAACCCCGTATTTACATATCTGCCACTGTGCAGGAGAATCCGAATAGGTGTTCGAGTGTTCGAACCGTAATGCGCAAGAAATGGTACCGAAACCCCGTATTTACATATCTGCCACTTTGTAGGAGAATCCGCATAGGTGTTCGAGTGTTCGAACCGTAATGTGCAAGAAATGGTATGGAAACCCCGTATTTACATATCTGCCACTGTGCAGGAGAATCCGTATAGGTGTTCGAGTGTTCGAATCGTAATGCGAAAGAAATGGTACCGAAACCCCGTATTTACATATCTGCCACTTTGTAGGAGAATCCGCATAGGTGTTCGAGTGTTCTAACCGTAATGTGCAAGAAATGGTGTGGAAACCCCGTATTTACATATCTGCCACTGTGCAGGAGAATCCATGTAGGTGTTCGAGTGTTCGAATCGTAATGCGCAAGAAATGGTACCGAAACCCCGTATTTACATATCTGCCACTTTGTAGGAGAATCCGCATAGGTGTTCGAGTGTTCTAACCGTAATGTGCAAGAAATGGTATGGAAACCCCGTATTTACATATCTGCCACTGTGCAGGAGAATCCGAATTGGTGTTCGAGTGTTCGAACCGTAATGCGCAAGAAATGGTATGTAAACCCCGTATTTACATATCTGCCACTGTGCAGGAGATTCCGTATAGGTGTTCGAGTGTTCGAACCGTAATGCGCAAGAAATGGTACGGAAACCCCGTATTTACATATCTGCCACTGTGCAGGAGAATCCGTATAGGTGTTCGAGTGTTCGAACCGTAATGCGCAAGAAATGGTATGGAAACCCCGTATTTACATATCTGCCACTGTGCAGGAGAATCCGTATTGGTGTTCGAGTGTTCGAACCGTAATGCGCAAGAAATGGTACGGAAACCCCGTATTTACATATCTGTCACTGTGCAGGAGAATCCGTATAGGTGTTCGAGTGTTCGAACCGTGATGCGCAAGAAATGGTATGTAAACCCCGTATTTACATATCTGCCACCGTGCAGGAGAATCGGTATAGGTGTTCGAGTGTTCGAACCGTAATGCGCAAGAAATGGTACGGAAACCCCGTATTTACATATCTGCCACTGTGCAGGAGAATCCGTATAGGTGTTCGATTGTTCGAACCGTAATGCGCAAGAAATGGTATGTAAACCCCGTATTTACATATCTGCCACTGTGCAGGAGAATCGGTATAGGTGTTCGAGTGTTCGAAACGTAATGCGCAAGAAATGGTATGGAAACCCCGTATTTACATATCTGCCACTGTGCAGGAGAATCCGTATAGGTGTTCGAGTGTTCGAATCGTAATGCGAAAGAAATGGTACCGAAACCCCGTATTTACATATCTGCCACTGTGCAGGAGAATCCGTATAGGTGTTCGAGTGTTCGAATCGTAATGCGAAAGAAATGGTACGGAAACCCCGTATTTACATATCTGCCACTGTGCAGGAGAATCCGTATAGGTGTTCGATTGTTCGAACCGTAATGCGCAAGAAATGGTATGTAAACCCCGTATTTACATATCTGCCACTGTGCAGGAGAATCGGTATAGGTGTTCGAGTGTTCGAAACGTAATGCGCAAGAAATGGTATGGAAACCCCGTATTTACATATCTGCCACTGTGCAGGAGAATCCGTATAGGTGTTCGAGTGTTCGAATCGTAATGCGAAAGAAATGGTACCGAAACCCCGTATTTACATATCTGCCACTTTGTAGGAGAATCCGAATAGGTGTTCGAGTGTTCGAACCGTAATGTGCAAGAAATGGTGTGGAAACCCCGTATTTACATATCTGCCACTGTGCAGGAGAATCCGTATAGGTGTTCGATTGTTCGAATCGTAATGCGCAAGAAATGGTACCGAAACCCCGTATTTACATATCTGCCACTGTGCAGGAGAATCCGAATAGGTGTTCGAGTGTTCGAACCGTAATGCGCAACAAATGGTATGTAAACCCCGTATTTACATATCTGCCACTGTGCAGGAGAATCCGTATAGGTGTTCGAGTGTTCGAACCGTAATGCGCAAGAAATGGTACGGAAACCCCGTATTTACATATCTGTCACTGTGCAGGAGAATCCGAATAGGTGTTCGAGTGTTCGAACCGTACTGCGCAAGAAATGGTATGTAAACCCCGTATTTACATATCTGCCACTTTGTAGGAGAATCCGCATAGGTGTTCGAGTGTTCGAACCGTAATGTGCAAGAAATGGTACGGAAACCCCGTATTTACATATCTGCCACTGTGCAGGAGAATCCGTATAGGTGTTCGAGTGTTCGAATCGCAATGCGCAAGAAATGGTACCGAAACCCCGTATTTACATATCTGCCACTGTGCAGGAGAATCCGTATAGGTGTTCGAGTGTTCGAACCGTAATGCGCAAGAAATGGTACGGAAACCCCGTATTTACATATCTGCCACTGTGCAGGAGAATCCGTATAGGTGTTCGATTGTTCGAACCGTAATGCGCAAGAAATGGTATGTAAACCCCGTATTTACATATCTGCCACTGTGCAGGAGAATCGGTATAGGTGTTCGAGTGTTCGAAACGTAATGCGCAAGAAATGGTATGGAAACCCCGTATTTACATATCTGCCACTGTGCAGGAGAATCCGTATAGGTGTTCGAGTGTTCGAATCGTAATGCGAAAGAAATGGTACCGAAACCCCGTATTTACATATCTGCCACTTTGTAGGAGAATCCGCATAGGTGTTCGAGTGTTCTAACCGTAATGTGCAAGAAATGGTACCGAAACCCCGTATTTACATATCTGCCACTGTGCAGGAGAATCCGCATAGGTGTTCGAGTGTTCGAATCGTAATGTCCAAGAAATGGTATGGAAACCCCGTATTTACATATCTGCCACTGTGCAGGAGAATCCGTATAGGTGTTCGAGTGTTCGAACCGTAATGCGCAAAAATGGTACCGAAACCCCGTATTTACATATCTGCCACTGTGCAGGAGAATCCGAATAAGTGTTCGAGTGTTCGAACCGTAATGCGCAAGAAATGGTATGTAAACCCCGTATTTACATATCTTCCACTGTGTAGGAGAATCCGTATAGGTGTTCGAGTGTTCAAACCGTAATGCGCAAGAAATGGTATGTAAACCCCGTATTTACATATCTGCCACTGTGCAGGAGAATCCGTATAGGTGTTCGAGTGTTCGAACCGTAATGCGCAAGAAATGGTACGGAAACCCCGTATTTACATATCTGCCACTGTGCAGGAGAATCGGTATAGGTGTTCGAGTGTTCGAACCGTAATGCGCAAGAAATGGTATGTAAACCCCGTATTTACATATCTGCCACTGTGCAGGAGAATCGGTATAGGTGTTCGAGTGTTCGAAACGTAATGCGCAAGAAATGGTATGGAAACCCCGTATTTACATATCTGCCACTGTGCAGGAGAATCCGCATAAGTGTTCGAGTGTTCGAACCGTAATGCGCAAGAAATGGTACCGAAACCCCGTATTTATATATCTGCCACTGTGCAGGAGAATCCGTATAGGTGTTCGAGTGTTCGAACCGTAATGCGCAAGAAATGGTACCGAAACCCCGTATTTACATATCTGCCACTATGCAGGAGAATCCGCATAGGTGCTCGAGTGTTCGAACCGTATTGCGCAAGAAATGGTATGTAAACCCCGTATTTACATATCTGCCACTGTGCAGGAGAATCCGTATAGGTGTTCGAGTGTTCGAACCGTAATGCGCAAGAAATGGTACCGAAACCCCGTATTTACATATCTGCCATTGTGCAGGAGAATCCGTATAGGTGTTCGAGTGTTCGAACCATAATGCGCAGGAAATGGTACCGAAACCCCGTATTTACATATCTGCCACTGTGCAGGAGAATTCGTATAGGTATTCGTGTGTTCGAACCGTAATGCGCAAGAAATGGTACGGAAACCCCGTATTTACATATCTGCCACTGTGCATTAGAATCCGTATAGGTGTTCGATTGTTCGAATTGTAATGCGCAAGAAATGGTATGTAAACCCCGTATTTACATATCTGCCACTGTACAGGAGAATCCGTATAGGTGTTTGAGTGTTCGAACCGTAATGCGCAAGAAATGGTACCAAAACCCCGTATTTACATATCTGCCACTGTGCAGGAGAATCCGAATAGGTGTTCGAGTGTTCGAACCGTAATGCGCAAGAAATGGTACCGAAACCCCGTATTTACATATCTGCCACTTTGTAGGAGAATCCGCATAGGTGTTCGAGTGTTCGAACCGTAATGTGCAAGAAATGGTATGGAAACCCCGTATTTACATATCTGCCACTGTGCAGGAGAATCCGTATAGGTGTTCGAGTGTTCGAATCGTAATGCGAAAGAAATGGTACCGAAACCCCGTATTTACATATCTGCCACTTTGTAGGAGAATCCGCATAGGTGTTCGAGTGTTCTAACCGTAATGTGCAAGAAATGGTGTGGAAACCCCGTATTTACATATCTGCCACTGTGCAGGAGAATCCATGTAGGTGTTCGAGTGTTCGAATCGTAATGCGCAAGAAATGGTACCGAAACCCCGTATTTACATATCTGCCACTGTGCAGGAGAATCCGAATAGGTGTTCGAGTGTTCGAACCGTAATGCGCAACAAATGGTATGTAAACCCCGTATTTACATATCTGCCACTGTGCAGGAGAATCCGTATAGGTGTTCGAGTGTTCGAACCGTAATGCGCAAGAAATGGTACGGAAACCCCGTATTTACATATCTGTCACTGTGCAGGAGAATCCGTATAGGTGTTCGAGTGTTCGAACCGTGATGCGCAAGAAATGGTATGTAAACCCCGTATTTACATATCTGCCACCGTGCAGGAGAATCGGTATAGGTGTTCGAGTGTTCGAACCGTAATGCGCAAGAAATGGTACGGAAACCCCGTATTTACATATCTGCCACTGTGCAGGAGAATCCGTATAGGTGTTCGATTGTTCGAACCGTAATGCGCAAGAAATGGTATGTAAACCCCGTATTTACATATCTGCCACTGTGCAGGAGAATCGGTATAGGTGTTCGAGTGTTCGAAACGTAATGCGCAAGAAATGGTATGGAAACCCCGTATTTACATATCTGCCACTGTGCAGGAGAATCCGCATAAGTGTTCGAGTGTTCGAACCGTAATGCGCAAGAAATGGTACCGAAACCCCGTATTTACATATCTGCCACTGTGCAGGAGAATCCGAATAGGTGTTCGAGTGTTCGAACCGTAATGCGCAAGAAATGGTACCGAAACCCCGTATTTACATATCTGCCACTGTGCAGGAGAATCCGCATAGGTGCTCGAGTGTTCGAACCGTATTGCGCAAGAAATGGTATGTAAACCCCGTATTTACATATCTGCCCCTGTGCAGGAGAATCCGTATAGGTGTTCGAGTGTTCGAACCGTAATGCGCAAGAAATGGTACCGAAACCCCGTATTTACATATCTGCCATTGTGCAGGAGAATCCGTATAGGTGTTCGAGTGTTCGAACCGTAATGCGCAAGAAATGGTATGGAAACCCCATATTTACATATCTGCCACTGTGCAGGAGAATCCGTATAGGTGTTCGAGTGTTCGAACCGTAATGCGCAAGAAATGGTACCGAAACCCCGTATTTACATATCTGCCACTGTGCAGGAGAATCCGCATAGGTGCTCGAGTGTTCGAACCGTATTGCGCAAAAAAATGGTATGTAAACCCCGTATTTACATATCTGCCACTGTGCAGGAGAAGCCGTATAGGTGTTCGAGTGTTCGAACCGTAATGCGCCAGAAATGGTACCGAAACCCCGTATTTACATATCTGCCACTGTGCAGGAGAATCCGCATAGGTGCTCAAGTGTTCGACCCGTATTGCGCATGAAATGGTATGGAAACCCCGTATTTACATATCTGCCACTGTGCAGGAGAATCCGTATAGGGGTTCGAGTGTTCGAACCGTAATGCGCAGGAAATGGTACCGAAACCCCGTATTTACATATCTGCCACTGTGCAGGAGAATTCGTATAGGCGTTCGTGTGTTCGAACCGTAATGCGCAAGAAATGGTATGTAAACCCCATATTTAAATATCTGCCACTGAGCAGGAGAATCCGTATAGGTGTTCGAGTTTTCGAACCGTAATGCGCAAGAAATGGTACCGAAACCCCGTATTTACATATCTGCCACTGTGCAGGAGAATCCAAATAGGTGTTCGAGTGTTCGAACTGTAATGCGCAAGAAATGGTACCGAAACCCCGTATTTACATATCTGCCACTTTGTAGGAGAATCCGCATAGGTGTTCGAGTGTTCTAACCGTAATGTGCAAGAAATGGTATGGAAACCCCGTATTTACATATCTGCCACTGTGCAGGAGAATCCGAATTGGTGTTCGAGTGTTCGAACCGTAATGCGCAAGAAATGGTATGTAAACCCCGTATTTACATATCTGCCACTGTGCAGGAGATTCCGTATAGGTGTTCGAGTGTTCGAACCGTAATGCGCAAGAAATGGTACGGAAACCCCGTATTTACATATCTGCCACTGTGCAGGAGAATCCGTATAGGTGTTCGAGTGTTCGAACCGTAATGCGCAAGAAATGGTATGGAAACCCCGTATTTACATATCTGCCACTGTGCAGGAGAATCCGTATTGGTGTTCGAGTGTTCGAACCGTAATGCGCAAGAAATGGTACGGAAACCCCGTATTTACATATCTGTCACTGTGCAGGAGAATCCGTATAGGTGTTCGAGTGTTCGAACCGTGATGCGCAAGAAATGGTATGTAAACCCCGTATTTACATATCTGCCACCGTGCAGGAGAATCGGTATAGGTGTTCGAGTGTTCGAACCGTAATGCGCAAGAAATGGTACGGAAACCCCGTATTTACATATCTGCCACTGTGCAGGAGAATCCGTATAGGTGTTCGATTGTTCGAACCGTAATGCGCAAGAAATGGTATGTAAACCCCGTATTTACATATCTGCCACTGTGCAGGAGAATCGGTATAGGTGTTCGAGTGTTCGAAACGTAATGCGCAAGAAATGGTATGGAAACCCCGTATTTACATATCTGCCACTGTGCAGGAGAATCCGTATAGGTGTTCGAGTGTTCGAATCGTAATGCGAAAGAAATGGTACCGAAACCCCGTATTTACATATCTGCCACTGTGCAGGAGAATCCGTATAGGTGTTCGAGTGTTCGAATCGTAATGCGAAAGAAATGGTACGGAAACCCCGTATTTACATATCTGCCACTGTGCAGGAGAATCCGTATAGGTGTTCGATTGTTCGAACCGTAATGCGCAAGAAATGGTATGTAAACCCCGTATTTACATATCTGCCACTGTGCAGGAGAATCGGTATAGGTGTTCGAGTGTTCGAAACGTAATGCGCAAGAAATGGTATGGAAACCCCGTATTTACATATCTGCCACTGTGCAGGAGAATCCGTATAGGTGTTCGAGTGTTCGAATCGTAATGCGAAAGAAATGGTACCGAAACCCCGTATTTACATATCTGCCACTTTGTAGGAGAATCCGAATAGGTGTTCGAGTGTTCGAACCGTAATGTGCAAGAAATGGTGTGGAAACCCCGTATTTACATATCTGCCACTGTGCAGGAGAATCCGTATAGGTGTTCGTGTGTTCGAACCGTAATGCGCAAGAAATGGTACCGAAACCCCGTATTTACATATCTGCCACTGTGCAGGAGAATCCGCATAGGTGCTCGAGTGTTCGAACCGTAATGCGCAACAAATGGTATGTAAACCCCGTATTTACATATCTGCCACTGTGCAGGAGAATCCGTATAGGTGTTCGAGTGTTCGAACCGTAATGCGCAAGAAATGGTACGGAAACCCCGTATTTACATATCTGTCACTGTGCAGGAGAATCCGTATAGGTGTTCGAGTGTTCGAACCGTGATACGCAAGAAATGGTATGTAAACCCCGTATTTACATATCTGCCACCGTGCAGGAGAATCGGTATAGGTGTTCGAGTGTTCGAACCGTAATGCGCAAGAAATGGTACGGAAACCCCGTATTTACATATCTGCCACTGTGCAGGAGAATCCGTATAGGTGTTCGAGTGTTCGAACCGTAATGCGCAAGAAATGGTATGTAAACCCCGTATTTACATATCTGCCACTGTGCAGGAGAATCCGTATAGGTGTTCGAGTGTTCGAACCGTAATGCGCAAGAAATGGTACGGAAACCCCGTATTTACATATCTGCCACTGTGCAGGAGAATCCGCATAGGTGTTCGATTGTTCGAACCGTAATGCGCAAGAAATGGTATGTAAACCCCGTATTTACATATCTGCCACTGTGCAGGAGAATCGGTATAGGTGTTCGAGTGTTCGGAACGTAATGCGCAAGAAATGGTATGGAAACCCCGTATTTACATATCTGCCACTGTGCAGGAGAATCCGTATAGGTGTTCGAGTGTTCGAATCGTAATGCGAAAGAAATGGTACCGAAACCCCGTATTTACATATCTGCCACTTTGTAGGAGAATCCGCATAGGTGTTCGAGTGTTCTAACCGTAATGTGCAAGAAATGGTGTGGAAACCCCGTATTTACATATCTGCCACTGTGCAGGAGAATCCATGTAGGTGTTCGAGTGTTCGAATCGTAATGCGCAAGAAATGGTACCGAAACCCCGTATTTACATATCTGCCACTGTGCAGGAGAATCCGAATAGGTGTTCGAGTGTTCGAACCGTAATGCGCAACAAATGGTATGTAAACCCCGTATTTACATATCTGCCACTGTGCAGGAGAATCCGTATAGGTGTTCGAGTGTTCGAACCGTAATGCGCAAGAAATGGTACGGAAACCCCGTATTTACATATCTGTCACTGTGCAGGAGAATCCGTATAGGTGTTCGAGTGTTCGAACCGTGATGCGCAAGAAATGGTATGTAAACCCCGTATTTACATATCTGCCACCGTGCAGGAGAATCGGTATAGGTGTTCAAGTGTTCGAACCGTAATGCGCAAGAAATGGTACGGAAACCCCGTATTTACATATCTGCCACTGTGCAGGAGAATCCGTATAGGTGTTTGATTGTTCGAACCGTAATGCGCAAGAAATGGTATGTAAACCCCGTATTTACATATCTGCCACTGTGCAGGAGAATCGGTATAGGTGTTCGAGTGTTCGAAACGTAATGCGCAAGAAATGGTATGGAAACCCCGTATTTACATATCTGCCACTGTGCAGGAGAATCCGCATAAGTGTTCGAGTGTTCGAACCGTAATGCGCAAGAAATGGTACCGAAACCCCGTATTTATATATCTGCCACTGTGCAGGAGAATCCGTATAGGTGTTCGAGTGTTCGAACCGTAATGCGCAAGAAATGGTACCGAAACCCCGTATTTACATATCTGCCACTGTGCAGGAGAATCCGCATAGGTGCTCGAGTGTTCGAACCGTATTGCGCAAGAAATGGTATGTAAACCCCGTATTTACATATCTGCCACTGTGCAGGAGAATCCGTATAGGTGTTCGAGTGTTCGAACCGTAATGCGCAAGAAATGGTACCGAAACCCCGTATTTACATATCTGCCATTGTGCAGGAGAATCCGTATAGGTGTTCGAGTGTTCGAACCGTAATGCGCAAGAAATGGTATGGAAACCCCATATTTACATATCTGCCACTGTGCAGGAGAATCCGTATAGGTGTTCGAGTGTTCGAACCGTAATGCGCAAGAAATGGTACCGAAACCCCGTATTTACATATCTGCCACTGTGCAGGAGAATCCGCATAGGTGCTCGAGTGTTCGAACCGTATTGCGCAAAAAAATGGTATGTAAACCCCGTATTTACATATCTGCCACTGTGCAGGAGAAGCCGTATAGGTGTTCGAGTGTTCGAACCGTAATGCGCCAGAAATGGTACCGAAACCCCGTATTTACATATCTGCCACTGTGCAGGAGAATCCGCATAGGTGCTCAAGTGTTCGACCCGTATTGCGCATGAAATGGTATGGAAACCCCGTATTTACATATCTGCCACTGTGCAGGAGAATCCGTATAGGTGTTCGAGTGTTCGAACCGTAATGCGCAGGAAATGGTACCGAAACCCCGTATTTACATATCTGCCACTGTGCAGGAGAATTCGTATAGGCGTTCGTGTGTTCGAACCGTAATGCGCAAGAAATGGTATGTAAACCCCATATTTAAATATCTGCCACTGAGCAGGAGAATCCGTATAGGTGTTCGAGTTTTCGAACCGTAATGCGCAAGAAATGGTACCGAAACCCCGTATTTACATATCTGCCACTGTGCAGGAGAATCCAAATAGGTGTTCGAGTGTTCGAACTGTAATGCGCAAGAAATGGTACCGAAACCCCGTATTTACATATCTGCCACTTTGTAGGAGAATCCGCATAGGTGTTCGAGTGTTCTAACCGTAATGTGCAAGAAATGGTATGGAAACCCCGTATTTACATATCTGCCACTGTGCAGGAGAATCCGAATTGGTGTTCGAGTGTTCGAACCGTAATGCGCAAGAAATGGTATGTAAACCCCGTATTTACATATCTGCCACTGTGCAGGAGATTCCGTATAGGTGTTCGAGTGTTCGAACCGTAATGCGCAAGAAATGGTACGGAAACCCCGTATTTACATATCTGCCACTGTGCAGGAGAATCCGTATAGGTGTTCGAGTGTTCGAACCGTAATGCGCAAGAAATGGTATGGAAACCCCGTATTTACATATCTGCCACTGTGCAGGAGAATCCGTATTGGTGTTCGAGTGTTCGAACCGTAATGCGCAAGAAATGGTACGGAAACCCCGTATTTACATATCTGTCACTGTGCAGGAGAATCCGTATAGGTGTTCGAGTGTTCGAACCGTGATGCGCAAGAAATGGTATGTAAACCCCGTATTTACATATCTGCCACCGTGCAGGAGAATCGGTATAGGTGTTCGAGTGTTCGAACCGTAATGCGCAAGAAATGGTACGGAAACCCCGTATTTACATATCTGCCACTGTGCAGGAGAATCCGTATAGGTGTTCGATTGTTCGAACCGTAATGCGCAAGAAATGGTATGTAAACCCCGTATTTACATATCTGCCACTGTGCAGGAGAATCGGTATAGGTGTTCGAGTGTTCGAAACGTAATGCGCAAGAAATGGTATGGAAACCCCGTATTTACATATCTGCCACTGTGCAGGAGAATCCGTATAGGTGTTCGAGTGTTCGAATCGTAATGCGAAAGAAATGGTACCGAAACCCCGTATTTACATATCTGCCACTTTGTAGGAGAATCCGCATAGGTGTTCGAGTGTTCTAACCGTAATGTGCAAGAAATGGTGTGGAAACCCCGTATTTACATATCTGCCACTGTGCAGGAGAATCCATGTAGGTGTTCGAGTGTTCGAATCGTAATGCGCAAGAAATGGTACCGAAACCCCGTATTTACATATCTGCCACTGTGCAGGAGAATCCGAATAGGTGTTCGAGTGTTCGAACCGTAATGCGCAACAAATGGTATGTAAACCCCGTATTTACATATCTGCCACTGTGCAGGAGAATCCGTATAGGTGTTCGAGTGTTCGAACCGTAATGCGCAAGAAATGGTACGGAAACCCCGTATTTACATATCTGTCACTGTGCAGGAGAATCCGTATAGGTGTTCGAGTGTTCGAACCGTGATACGCAAGAAATGGTATGTAAACCCCGTATTTACATATCTGCCACCGTGCAGGAGAATCGGTATAGGTGTTCGAGTGTTCGAACCGTAATGCGCAAGAAATGGTACGGAAACCCCGTATTTACATATCTGCCACTGTGCAGGAGAATCCGTATAGGTGTTCGATTGTTCGAACCGTAATGCGCAAGAAATGGTATGTAAACCCCGTATTTACATATCTACCACTGTGCAGGAGAATCGGTATAGGTGTTCGAGTGTTCGAAACGTAATGCGCAAGAAATGGTATGGAAACCCCGTATTTACATATCTGCCACTGTGCAGGAGAATCCGCATAAGTGTTCGAGTGTTCGAACCGTAATGCGCAAGAAATGGTACCGAAACCCCGTATTTATATATCTGCCACTGTGCAGGAGAATCCGTATAGGTGTTCGAGTGTTCGAACCGTAATGCGCAAGAAATGGTACCGAAACCCCGTATTTACATATCTGCCACTGTGCAGGAGAATCCGCATAGGTGCTCGAGTGTTCGAACCGTATTGCGCAAGAAATGGTATGTAAACCCCGTATTTACATATCTGCCACTGTGCAGGAGAATCCGTATAGGTGTTCGAGTGTTCGAACCGTAATGCGCAAGAAATGGTACCGAAACCCCGTATTTACATATCTGCCATTGTGCAGGAGAATCCGTATAGGTGTTCCAGTGTTCAAACCGTAATGCGCAAGAAATGGTATGGAAACCCCATATTTACATATCTGCCACTGTGCAGGAGAATCCGTATAGGTGTTCGAGTGTTCGAACCGTAATGCGCAAGAAATGGTACCGAAACCCCGTATTTACATATCTGCCACTGTGCAGGAGAATCCGCATAGGTGCTCGAGTGTTCGAACCGTATTGCGCAAAAAAATGGTATGTAAACCCCGTATTTACATATCTGCCACTGTGCAGGAGAAGCCGTATATGTGTTCGAGTGTTCGAACCGTAATGCGCCAGAAATGGTACCGAAACCCCGTATTTACATATCTGCCACTGTGCAGGAGAATCCGCATAGGTGCTCAAGTGTTCGACCCGTATTGCGCATGAAATGGTATGGAAACCCCGTATTTACATATCTGCCACTGTGCAGGAGAATCCGTATAGGTGTTCGAGTGTTCGAACCGTAATGCGCAGGAAATGGTACCGAAACCCCGTATTTACATATCTGCCACTGTGCAGGAGAATTCGTATAGGCGTTCGTGTGTTCGAACCGTAATGCGCAAGAAATGGTATGTAAACCCCATATTTAAATATCTGCCACTGAGCAGGAGAATCCGTATAGGTGTTCGAGTTTTCGAACCGTAATGTGCAAGAAATGGTACCGAAACCCCGTATTTACATATCTGCCACTGTGCAGGAGAATCCAAATAGGTGTTCGAGTGTTCGAACTGTAATGCGCAAGAAATGGTACCGAAACCCCGTATTTACATATCTGCCACTGTGCAGGAGAATCCGTATAGGTGTTCGAGTGTTCGAACCGTAATGCGCCAGAAATGGTACCGAAACCCCGTATTTACATATCTGCCACTGTGCAGGAGAATCCGCATAGGTGCTCGAGTGTTCGACCCGTTTTGCGCAAGAAATGGTATGGAAACCCCGTATTTACATATCTGCCACTGTGCAGGAGAATCCGTATAGGTGTTCGAGTGTTCGAACCGTAATGCGCAGGAAATGGTACCGAAACCCCGTATTTACATATCTGCCACTGTGCAGGAGAATTCGTATAGGTGTTCGTGTGTTCGAACCGTAATGCGCAAGAAATGGTATGTAAACCCCATATTTAAATATCTGCCACTGTGCAGGAGAATCCGTATAGGTGTTCGAGTGTTCGAACCGGAATGCGCAAGAAATGGTACCGAAACCCCGTATTTACATATCTGCCACTGTGCAGGAGAATCCATATAGGTTTTCGAGTGTTCGAACTGTAATGCGCAAGAAATGGTACCGAAACCCCATATTTACATATCTGCCGCTTTGTAGGAGAATCCGCATAGGTGTTCGAGTGTTCGAAGCGTAATGCGCAAGAAATGGTATGGAAACCCCGTATTTACATATCTGCCACTGTGCAGGAGAATCCGTATAGGTGTTCGAGTGTTCGAATCGTAATGCGCAAGAAATGGTACCGAAACCCCGTATTTACATATCTGCCACTGTGCAGGAGAATCCGAATAGGTGTTCGAGTGTTCGAACCGTAATGCGCAAGAAATGGTATGTAAACCCCGTATTTACATATCTGCCACTGTGCAGGAGAATCCGCATAGGTGCTCGAGTGTTCGAACCGTATTGCGCAAGAAATGGTATGCAAACCCCATATTTACATATCTTCCACTGTGCAGGAGAATCCGTATAGGTGTTCGAGTGTTCGAACCGTAATGCGCAAGAAATGGTACCGAAACCCCGTATTTACATATCTGCCACTGTGCAGGAGAATCCGCATAGGTGTTCGACTGTTCGAACCGTAATGCGCAAGAAATGGTATGGAAACCCCGTATTTACATATCTGCCACTGTGCAGGAGAATCCGTATAGGTGTTCGAGTGTTCGAACCGTAATGCGCAAGAAATGGTATGTAAACCCCGTATTTACATATCTGCCACTGTGTAGGAGAATTCGTATAGGTGTTCGTGTGTTGGAACCGTAATGCGCAAGAAATGGTATGTAAACGCCATATTTAAATATCTGCCACTGTGCAGGAGAATCCGTATAGGTGTTCGAGTGTTCGAACCGTAATGCGCAAGAAATGGTACGGAAACCCCGTATTTACATATCTGCCACTGTGCAGGAGAATCCGTATAGGTGTTCGAGTGTTCGAACCGTAATGCGCAAAAAATGGTACCGAAACCCCGTATTTACATATCTGCCACTGTGCAGGAGAATCCGTATAGGTGTTCGAGTGTTCGAACCGTAATGCGCAAGAAATGGTATGTAAACCCCGTATTTACACATCTGCCACTGTGCAGGAGAATTCGTATAGGTGTTCGTGTGTTGGAACCGTAATGCGCAAGAAATGGTATGTAAACGCCATATTTAAATATCTGCCACTGTGCAGGAGAATCCGTATAGGTGTTCGAGTGTTCGAACCGTAATGCGCAAGAAATGGTACGGAAACCCCATATTTACATATCTGCCACTGTGCAGGAGAATCCGTATAGGTGTTCGAGTGTTCGAACCGTAATGCGCAAGAAATGGTACCGAAACCCCGTATTTACATATCTGCCATTGTGCAGGAGAATCCGTATAGGTGTTCGAGTGTTCGAACCGTAATGCGCAAGAAATGGTATGGAAACCCCGTATTTACATATCTGCCACTGTGCAGGAGAATCCGTATAGGTGTTCGTGTGTTCGAACCGTAATGCGCAAGAAATGGTACCGAAACCCCGTATTTACATATCTGCCACTGTGCAGGAGAATCCGCATAGGTGCTCGAGTGTTCGAACCGTATTGCGCAAGAAATGGTATGCAAACCCCATATTTACATATCTTCCACTGTGCAGGAGAATCCGTATAGGTGTTCGAGTGTTCGAACCGTAATGCGCAAGAAATGGTACCGAAACCCCGTATTTACATATCTGCCACTGTGCAGGAGACACCGCATAGGTGCTCGAGTGTTCGAACCGTATTGCGGAAGAAATGGTATGGAAACCCCGTATTTACATATCTGCCACTGTGCAGGAGAATCCGTATAGGTGTTCGAGTGTTCGAACCGTAATGCGCAAGAAATGGTATGTAAACCCCGTATTTACATATCTGCCACTGTGCAGGAGAATTCGTATAGGTGTTCGTGTGTTGGAACCGTAATGCGCAAGAAATGGTATGTAAACGCCATATTTACATATCTGCCACTGTGCAGGAGAATCGGTATAGGTGTTCGAGTGTTCGAAACGTAATGCGCAAGAAATGGTATGGAAACCCCGTATTTACATATCTGCCACTGTGCAGGAGAATCCGCATAAGTGTTCGAGTGTTCGAACCGTAATGCGCAAGAAATGGTACAGAAACCCCGTATTTATATATCTGCCACTGTGCAGGAGAATCCGTATAGGGGTTCGAGTGTTCGAACCGTAATGCGCAAGAAATGGTACCGAAACCCCGTATTTACATATCTGCCACTGTGCAGGAGAATCCGCATAGGTGCTCGAGTGTTCGAACCGTATTGCGCAAGAAATGGTATGTAAACCCCGTATTTACATATCTGCCACTGTGCAGGAGAATCCATATAGGTGTTCGAGTGTTCGAACCGTAATGCGCAAGAAATGGTACCGAAACCCCGTATTTACATATCTGCCATTGTGCAGGAGAATCCGTATAGGTGTTCGAGTGTTCGAACCGTAATGCGCAAGAAATGGTATGGAAACCCCATATTTACATATCTGCCACTGTGCAGGAGAATCCGTATAGGTGTTCGAGTGTTCGAACCGTAATGCGCAAGAAATGGTACCGAAACCCCGTATTTACATATCTGCCACTGTGCAGGAGAATCCGCATAGGTGCTCGAGTGTTCGAACCGTATTGCGCAAAAAAATGGTATGTAAACCCCGTATTTACATATCTGCCACTGTGCAGGAGAAGCCGTATAGGTGTTCGAGTGTTCGAACCGTAATGCGCCAGAAATGGTACCGAAACCCCGTATTTACATATCTGCCACTGTGCAGTAGAATCCGCATAGGTGCTCGAGTGTTCGACCCGTATTGCGCATGAAATGGTACCGAAACCCCGTATTTACATATCTGCCACGATGCAGGAGAATCCGTATAGGTGTTCGAGTGTTCGAACCGTAATGCGCAGGAAATGGTACCGAAACCCCGTATTTACATATCTGCCACTGTGCAGGAGAATTCGTATAGGCGTTCGTGTGTTCGAACCGTAATGCGCAAGAAATGGTATGTAAACCCCATATTTAAATATCTGCCACTGAGCAGGAGAATCCGTATAGGTGTTCGAGTTTTCGAACCGTAATGCGCAAGAAATGGTACCGAAACCCCGTATTTACATATCTGCCACTGTGCAGGAGAATCCAAATAGGTGTTCGAGTGTTCGAACTGTAATGCGCAAGAAATGGTACCGAAACCCCGTATTTACATATCTGCCACTTTGTAGGAGAATCCGCATAGGTGTTCGAGTGTTCTAACCGTAATGTGCAAGAAATGGTATGGAAACCCCGTATTTACATATCTGCCACTGTGCAGGAGAATCCATGTAGGTGTTCGAGTGTTCGAATCGTAATGCGCAAGAAATGGTACCGAAACGCCGTATTTACATATCTGCGACTGTGCAGGAGAATCCGAATTGGTGTTCGAGTGTTCGAACCGTAATGCGCAAGAAATGGTATGTAAACCCCGTATTTACATATCTGCCACTGTGCAGGAGAATCCGTATAGGTGTTCGAGTGTTCGAACCGTAATGCGCAAGAAATGGTACGGAAACCCCGTATTTACATATCTGCCACTGTGCAGGAGAATCCGTATAGGTGTTCGAGTGTTCGAACCGTAATGCGCAAGAAATGGTACGGAAACCCCGTACTTACATATCTGCCACTGTGCAGGAGAATCCGTATAAGTGTTTGATTGTTCGAACCGTAATGGGCAAGAAATGGTATGTAAACCCCGTATTTACAAATCTGCCACTGTGCAGGAGAATTCGTATAGGTGTTCGACTGTTCGAACCGTAATGCGCAAGAAATGGTATGGAAACCCCGTATTTACATATCTGCCACTGTGCAGGAGAATCCGTATAGGTGTTCGAGTGTTCGAACCGTAATGCGCAAGAAATGGTATGTAAACCCCGTATTTACATATCTGCCACTGTGCAGGAGAATTCGTATAGGTGTTCGTGTGTTGGAACCGTAATGCGCAAGAAATGGTATGTAAACGCCATATTTAAATATCTGCCACTGTGCAGGAGAATCCGTATAGGTGTTCGAGTGTTCGAACCGTAATGCGCAAGAAATGGTACGGAAACCCCATATTTACATATCTGCCACTGTGCAGGAGAATCCGTATAGGTGTTCGAGTGTTCGAACCGTAATGCGCAAGAAATGGTACCGAAACCCCGTATTTACATATCTGCCATTGTGCAGGAGAATCCGTATAGGTGTTCGAGTGTTCGAACCGTAATGCGCAAGAAATGGTATGGAAACCCCGTATTTACATATCTGCCACTGTGCAGGAGAATCCGTATAGGTGTTCGTGTGTTCGAACCGTAATGCGCAAGAAATGGTACCGAAACCCCGTATTTACATATCTGCCACTGTGCAGGAGAATCCGCATAGGTGCTCGAGTGTTCGAACCGTATTGCGCAAGAAATGGTATGCAAACCCCATATTTACATATCTTCCACTGTGCAGGAGAATCCGTATAGGTGTTCGAGTGTTCGAACCGTAATGCGCAAGAAATGGTACCGAAACCCCGTATTTACATATCTGCCACTGTGCAGGAGAATCCGCATAGGTGCTCGAGTGTTCGAACCGTAATGCGCAAGAAATGGTATGTAAACCCCATATTTAAATATCTGCCACTGAGCAGGAGAATCCGTATAGGTGTTCGAGTGTTCGAACCGTAATGCGCAAGAAATGGTACCGAAACCCCGTATTTACATATCTGCCAGTGTGCAGGAGAATCCGTATAGGTGTTCGAGTGTTCGAACCGTAATGCGCAGGAAATGGTACCGAAACCCCGTATTTACATATCTGCCACTGTGCAGGAGAATTCGTATAGGCGTTCGTGTGTTCGAACCGTAATGCGCAAGAAATGGTACCGAAACCCCGTATTTACATATCTGCCAGTGTGCAGGAGAATCCGTATAGGTGTTCGAGTGTTCGAACCGTAATGCGCAGGAAATGGTACCGAAACCCCGTTTTTACATATCTGCCACTGTGCAGGAGAATTCGTATAGGCGTTCGTGTGTTCGAACCGTAATGCGCAAGAAATGGTATGTAAACCCCATATTTACAAATCTGCCACTGTGCAGGAGAATCCGCATAGGTGCTCGAGTGTTCGAGCCGTATTGCGCATGAAATGGTATGGAAACCCCGTATTTACATATCTGCCACGATGCAGGAGAATCCGTATAGGTGTTCGAGTGTTCGAACCGTAATGCGCAAGAAATGGTACCGAAACCCCGTATTTATATATCTGCCACTGTGCAGGAGAATCCGTATAGGTGTTCGAGTGTTCGAACCGTAATGCGCAAGAAATGGTACCGAAACCCCGTATTTACATAGCTGCCACTGTGCAGGAGAATCCGCATAGGTGCTCGAGTGTTCGAACCGTATTGCGCAAGAAATGGTATGTAAACCCCGTATTTACATATCTGCCACTGTGCAGGAGAATCCGTATAGGTGTTCGAGTGTTCGAACCGTAATGCGCAAGAAATGGTACCGAAACCCCGTATTTACATATCTGCCAGTGTGCAGGAGAATCCGTATAGGTGTTCGAGTGTTCGAACCGTAATGCGCAAGAAATGGTATGGAAACCCCATATTTACATATCTGCCACTGTGCAGGAGAATCCGTATAGGTGTTCGAGTGTTCGAACCGTAATGCGCAAGAAATGGTACGGAAACCCCGTATTTACATATCTGCCACTGTGCAGGAGAATCTGTATAGGTGTTCGAGTGTTCGAACCGTAATGCGGAAGAAATGGTACGGAAACCCCGTATTTACATATCTGCCATTGTGCAGGAGAATCCGTATAGGTGTTCGAGTGTTCGAACCGTAATGCGCAAGAAATGGTATGGAAACCCCGTATTTACATATCTGCCACTGTGCAGGACAATCCGTATAGGTGTTTGAGTGTTCGAACCGTAATGCGCAAGAAATGGTACCGAAACCCCGTATTTACATATCTGCCACTGTGCATGAGAATCCGCATAGGTGCTCGAGTGTTCGAACCGTATTGCGCAAGAAATGGTATGTAAACCCCGTATTTACATATCTGCCACTGTGCAGGAGAATCCGTATAGGTGTTCGAGTGTTCGAACCGTAATGCGCAAGAAATGGTACCGAAACCCCGTATTTACATATCTGCCACTGTGCACGAGAATCCGCATAGGTGCTCGAGTGTTCGAACCGTATTGGGCAAGAAATGGTATGTAAACCCCGTATTTACATATCTGCCACTGTGCAGGAGAATCCGTATAGGTGTTCGAGTGTTCGAACCGTAATGCGCCAGAAATGGTACCGAAACCCCGTATTTACATATCTGCCACTGTGCAGGAGAATCCGCATAGGTGCTCGAGTGTTCGACCCGTTTTGCGCAAGAAATGGTATGGAAACCCCGTATTTACATATCTGCCACTGTGCAGGAGAATCCGTATAGGTGTTCGAGTGTTCGAACCGTAATGCGCAGGAAATGGTACCGAAACCCCGTATTTACATATCTGCCACTATGCAGGAGAATTCGTATAGGTGTTCGTGTGTTCGAACCGTAATGCGCAAGAAATGGTATGTAAACCCCATATTTAAATATCTGCCACTGTGCAGGAGAATCCGTATAGGTGTTCGAGTGTTCGAACCGGAATGCGCAAGAAACGGTACCGAAACCCCGTATTTACATATCTGCCACTGTGCAGGAGAATCCAAATAGGTTTTCGAGTGTTCGAACTGTAATGCGCAAGAAATGGTACCGAAACCCCATATTTACATATCTGCCGCTTTGTAGGAGAATCCGCATAGGTGTTCGAGTGTTCGAACCGTAATGCGCAAGAAATGGTATGGAAACCCCGTATTTACATATCTGCCACTGTGCAGGAGAATCCGTATAGGTGTTCGAGTGTTCGAATCGTAATGCGCAAGAAATGGTACCGAAACCCCGTATTTACATATCTGCCACTGTGCAGGAGAATCCGAATAGGTGTTCGAGTGTTCGAACCGTAATGCGCAAGAAATGGTATGTAAACCCCGTATTTACATATCTGCCACTGTGAAGGAGAATCCGTATAGGTGTTCGAGTGTTCGAACCGTAATGCGCAAGAAATGGTACGGAAAGCCCGTACTTACATATCTGCCACTGTGCAGGAGAATCCGTATAAGTGTTTGATTGTTCGAACCGTAATGGGCAAGAAATGGTATGTAAACCCCGTATTTACAAATCTGCCACTGTGCAGGAGAATTCGTATAGGTGTTCGACTGTTCGAACCGTAATGCGCAAGAAATGGTATGGAAACCCCGTATTTACATATCTGCCACTGTGCAGGAGAATCCGTATAGGTGTTCGAGTGTTCGAACCGTAATGCGCAAGAAATGGTATGTAAACCCCGTATTTACATATCTGCCACTGTGCAGGAGAATTCGTATTGGTGTTCGTGTGTTGGAACCGTAATGCGCAAGAAATGGTATGTAAACGCCATATTTAAATATCTGCCACTGTGCAGGAGAATCCGTATAGGTGTTCGAGTGTTCGAACCGTAATGCGCAAGAAATGGTACGGAAACCCCGTATTTACATATCTGCCACTGTGCAGGAGAATCCGTATAGGTGTTCGACTGTTCGAACCGTAATGCGCAAAAAATGGTACCGAAACCCCGTATTTACATATCTGCCACTGTGCAGGAGAATCCGTATAGGTGTTCGAGTGTTCGAACCGTAATGCGCAAGAAATGGTACCGAAACCCCGTATTTACATATCTGCCACTGTGCAGGAGAATCCGCATAGGTGCTCGAGTGTTCGAACCGTATTGCGCAAAAAAATGGTATGTAAACCCCGTATTTACATATCTGCCACTGTGCAGGAGAAGCCGTATAGGTGTTCGAGTGTTCGAACCGTAATGCGCCAGAAATGGTACCGAAACCCCGTATTTACATATCTGCCACTGTGCAGCAGAATCCGCATAGGTGCTCGAGTGTTCGACCCGTATTGCGCATGAAATGGTACCGAAACCCCGTATTTACATATCTGCCACGATGCAGGAGAATCCGTATAGGTGTTCGAGTGTTCGAACCGTAATGCGCAGGAAATGGTACCGAAACCCCGTATTTACATATCTGCCACTGTGCAGGAGAATTCGTATAGGCGTTCGTGTGTTCGAACCGTAATGCGCAAGAAATGGTATGTAAACCCCATATTTAAATATCTGCCACTGAGCAGGAGAATCCGTATAGGTGTTCGAGTTTTCGAACCGTAATGCGCAAGAAATGGTACCGAAACCCCGTATTTACATATCTGCCACTGTGCAGGAGAATCCAAATAGGTGTTCGAGTGTTCGAACTGTAATGCGCAAGAAATGGTACCGAAACCCCGTATTTACATATCTGCCACTTTGTAGGAGAATCCGCATAGGTGTTCGAGTGTTCTAACCGTAATGTGCAAGAAATGGTATGGAAACCCCGTATTTACATATCTGCCACTGTGCAGGAGAATCCATGTAGGTGTTCGAGTGTTCGAATCGTAATGCGCAAGAAATGGTACCGAAACGCCGTATTTACATATCTGCGACTGTGCAGGAGAATCCGAATTGGTGTTCGAGTGTTCGAACCGTAATGCGCAAGAAATGGTATGTAAACCCCGTATTTACATATCTGCCACTGTGCAGGAGAATCCGTATAGGTGTTCGAGTGTTCGAACCGTAATGCGCAAGAAATGGTACGGAAACCCCGTATTTACATATCTGCCACTGTGCAGGAGAATCCGTATAGGTGTTCGAGTGTTCGAACCGTAATGCGCAAGAAATGGTACGGAAACCCCGTACTTACATATCTGCCACTGTGCAGGAGAATCCGTATAAGTGTTTGATTGTTCGAACCGTAATGGGCAAGAAATGGTATGTAAACCCCGTATTTACAAATCTGCCACTGTGCAGGAGAATTCGTATAGGTGTTCGACTGTTCGAACCGTAATGCGCAAGAAATGGTATGGAAACCCCGTATTTACATATCTGCCACTGTGCAGGAGAATCCGTATAGGTGTTCGAGTGTTCGAACCGTAATGCGCAAGAAATGGTATGTAAACCCCGTATTTACATATCTGCCACTGTGCAGGAGAATTCGTATAGGTGTTCGTGTGTTGGAACCGTAATGCGCAAGAAATGGTATGTAAACGCCATATTTAAATATCTGCCACTGTGCAGGAGAATCCGTATAGGTGTTCGAGTGTTCGAACCGTAATGCGCAAGAAATGGTACGGAAACCCCATATTTACATATCTGCCACTGTGCAGGAGAATCCGTATAGGTGTTCGAGTGTTCGAACCGTAATGCGCAAGAAATGGTACCGAAACCCCGTATTTACATATCTGCCATTGTGCAGGAGAATCCGTATAGGTGTTCGAGTGTTCGAACCGTAATGCGCAAGAAATGGTATGGAAACCCCGTATTTACATATCTGCCACTGTGCAGGAGAATCCGTATAGGTGTTCGTGTGTTCGAACCGTAATGCGCAAGAAATGGTACCGAAACCCCGTATTTACATATCTGCCACTGTGCAGGAGAATCCGCATAAGTGCTCGAGTGTTCGAACCATATTGCGCAAGAAATGGTATGCAAACCCCATATTTACATATCTTCCACTGTGCAGGAGAATCCGTATAGGTGTTCGAGTGTTCGAACCGTAATGCGCAAGAAATGGTACCGAAACCCCGTATTTACATATCTGCCACTGTGCAGGAGAATCCGCATAGGTGCTCGAGTGTTCGAACCGTAATGCGCAAGAAATGGTATGTAAACCCCATATTTAAATATCTGCCACTGAGCAGGAGAATCCGTATAGGTGTTCGAGTGTTCGAACCGTAATGCGCAAGAAATGGTACCGAAACCCCGTATTTACATATCTGCCAGTGTGCAGGAGAATCCGTATAGGTGTTCGAGTGTTCGAACCGTAATGCGCAGGAAATGGTACCGAAACCCCGTATTTACATATCTGCCACTGTGCAGGAGAATTCGTATAGGCGTTCGTGTGTTCGAACCGTAATGCGCAAGAAATGGTACCGAAACCCCGTATTTACATATCTGCCAGTGTGCAGGAGAATCCGTATAGGTGTTCGAGTGTTCGAACCGTAATGCGCAGGAAATGGTACCGAAACCCCGTATTTACATATCTGCCACTGTGCAGGAGAATTCGTATAGGCGTTCGTGTGTTCGAACCGTAATGCGCAAGAAATGGTATGTAAACCCCATATTTAAATATCTGCCACTGAGCAGGAGAATCCGTATAGGTGTTCGAGTTTTCGAACCGTAATGCGCAAGAAATGGTACCGAAACCCCGTATTTACATATCTGCCACTGTGCAGGAGAATCCAAATAGGTGTTCGAGTGTTCGAACTGTAATGCGCAAGAAATGGTACCGAAACCCCGTATTTACATATCTGCCACTTTGTAGGAGAATCCGCATAGGTGTTCGAGTGTTCTAACCGTAATGTGCAAGAAATGGTATGGAAACCCCGTATTTACATATCTGCCACTGTGCAGGAGAATCCATGTAGGTGTTCGAGTGTTCGAACCGTAATGCGCAAGAAATGGTATGTAAACCCCGTATTTACATATCTGCCACTGTGCAGGAGAATCCGTATAGGTGTTCGAGTGTTCGAACCGTAATGCGCAAGAAATGGTACGGAAACCCCGTATTTACATATCTGCCACTGTGCAGGAGAATCCGTATAGGTGTTCGAGTGTTCGAACCGTAATGCGCAAGAAATGGTACGGAAACCCCGTACTTACATATCTGCCACTGTGCAGGAGAATCCGTATAAGTGTTTGATTGTTCGAACCGTAATGGGCAAGAAATGGTATGTAAACCCCGTATTTACAAATCTGCCACTGTGCAGGAGAATTCGTATAGGTGCTCGAGTGTTCGAACCGTATTGCGCAAGAAATGGTATGGAAACCCCGTACTTACATATCTGCCACTGTGCAGGAGAATCCGTATAGGTGTTTGATTGTTCGAACCGTAATGGGCAAGAAATGGTATGTAAACCCCGTATTTACAAATCTGCCACTGTGCAGGAGAATCCGCATAGGTGCTCGAGTGTTCGACCCGTATTGCGCATGAAATGGTACCGAAACCCCGTATTTACATATCTGCCACGATGCAGGAGAATCCGTATAGGTGTTCGAGTGTTCGAACCGTAATGCGCAGGAAATGGTACCGAAACCCCGTATTTACATATCTGCCACTGTGCAGGAGAATTCGTATAGGCGTTCGTGTGTTCGAACCGTAATGCGCAAGAAATGGTATGTAAACCCCATATTTAAATATCTGCCACTGAGCAGGAGAATCCGTATAGGTGTTCGAGTTTTCGAACCGTAATGCGCAAGAAATGGTACCGAAACCCCGTATTTACATATCTGCCACGGTGCAGGAGAATCCAAATAGGTGTTCGAGTGTTCGAACTGTAATGCGCAAGAAATGGTACCGAAACCCCGTATTTACATATCTGCCACTTTGTAGGAGAATCCGCATAGGTGTTCGAGTGTTCTAACCGTAATGTGCAAGAAATGGTATGGAAACCCCGTACTTACATATCTGCCACTGTGCAGGAGAATCCGTATAAGTGTTTGATTGTTCGAACCGTAATGGGCAAGAAATGGTGTGTAAACCCCGTATTTACAAATCTGCCACTGTGCAGGAGAATTCGTATAGGTGCTCGAGTGTTCGAACCGTATTGCGCAAGAAATGGTATGTAAACCCCGTATTTACATATCTGCCACTGTGCAGGAGAATCCGTATAAGTGTTTGATTGTTCGAACCGTAATGGGCAAGAAATGGTATGTAAACCCCGTATTTACAAATCTGCCACTGTGCAGGAGAATCCGCATAGGTGCTCGAGTGTTCGACCCGTATTGCGCATGAAATGGTATGGAAACCCCGTATTTACATATCTGCCACGATGCAGGAGAATCCGTATAGGTGTTCGAGTGTTCGAACCGTAATGCGCAAGAAATGGTACCGAAACCCCGTATTTATATATCTGCCACTGTGCAGGAGAATCCGTATAGGTGTTCGAGTGTTCGAACCGTAATGCGCAAGAAATGGTACCGAAACCCCGTATTTACATAGCTGCCACTGTGCAGGAGAATCCGCATAGGTGCTCGAGTGTTCGAACCGTATTGCGCAAGAAATGGTATGTAAACCCCGTATTTACATATCTGGCACTGTGCAGGAGAATCCGTATAGGTGTTCGAGTGTTCGAACCGTAATGCGCAAGAAATGGTACCGAAACCCCGTATTTACATATCTGCCAGTGTGCAGGAGAATCCGTATAGGTGTTCGAGTGTTCGAACCGTAATGCGCAAGAAATGGTATGGAAACCCCATATTTACATATCTGCCACTGTGCAGGAGAATCCGTATAGGTGTTCGAGTGTTCGAACCGTAATGCGCAAGAAATGGTACGGAAACCCCGTATTTACATATCTGCCACTGTGCAGGAGAATCCGTATAGGTGTTCGAGTGTTCGAACCGTAATGCGCAAGAAATGGTACGGAAACCCCGTATTTACATATCTGCCACTGTGCAGGAGAATCCGTATAGGTGTTCGAGTGTTCGAACCGTAATGCGCAAGAAATGGTACGGAAACCCCGTACTTACATATCTGCCACTGTGCAGGAGAATCCGTATAAGTGTTTGATTGTTCGAACCGTAATGGGCAAGAAATGGTATGTAAACCCCGTATTTACAAATCTGCCACTGTGCAGGAGAATTCGTATAGGTGTTCGACTGTTCGAACCGTAATGCGCAAGAAATGGTATGGAAACCCCGTATTTACATATCTGCCACTGTGCAGGAGAATCCGTATAGGTGTTCGAGTGTTCGAACCGTAATGCGCAAGAAATGGTATGTAAACCCCGTATTTACGTATCTGCCACTGTGCAGGAGAATTCGTATAGGTGTTCGTGTGTTGGAACCGTAATGCGCAAGAAATGGTATGTAAACGCCATATTTAAATATCTGCCACTGTGCAGGAGAATCCGTATAGGTGTTCGAGTGTTCGAACCGTAATGCGCAAGAAATGGTACGGAAACCCCATATTTACATATCTGCCACTGTGCAGGAGAATCCGTATAGGTGTTCGAGTGTTCGAACCGTAATGCGCAAGAAATGGTACCGAAACCCCGTATTTACATATCTGCCATTGTGCAGGAGAATCCGTATAGGTGTTCGAGTGTTCGAACCGTAATGCGCAAGAAATGGTATGGAAACCCCGTATTTACATATCTGCCACTGTGCAGGAGAATCCGTATAGGTGTTCGTGTGTTCGAACCGTAATGCGCAAGAAATGGTACCGAAACCCCGTATTTACATATCTGCCACTGTGCAGGAGAATCCGCATAGGTGCTCGAGTGTTCGAACCGTATTGCGCAAGAAATGGTATGCAAACCCCATATTTACATATCTTCCACTGTGCAGGAGAATCCGTATAGGTGTTCGAGTGTTCGAACCGTAATGCGCAAGAAATGGTACCGAAACCCCGTATTTACATATCTGCCACTGTGCAGGAGAATCCGCATAGGTGCTCGAGTGTTCGAACCGTAATGCGCAAGAAATGGTATGTAAACCCCATATTTAAATATCTGCCACTGAGCAGGAGAATCCGTATAGGTGTTCGAGTGTTCGAACCGTAATGCGCAAGAAATGGTACCGAAACCCCGTATTTACATATCTGCCAGTGTGCAGGAGAATCCGTATAGGTGTTCGAGTGTTCGAACCGTAATGCGCAGGAAATGGTACCGAAACCCCGTATTTACATATCTGCCACTGTGCAGGAGAATTCGTATAGGCGTTCGTGTGTTCGAACCGTAATGCGCAAGAAATGGTACCGAAACCCCGTATTTACATATCTGCCAGTGTGCAGGAGAATCCGTATAGGTGTTCGAGTGTTCGAACCGTAATGCGCAGGAAATGGTACCGAAACCCCGTATTTACATATCTGCCACTGTGCAGGAGAATTCGTATAGGCGTTCGTGTGTTCGAACCGTAATGCGCAAGAAATGGTATGTAAACCCCATATTTAAATATCTGCCACTGAGCAGGAGAATCCGTATAGGTGTTCGAGTTTTCGAACCGTAATGCGCAAGAAATGGTACCGAAACCCCGTATTTACATATCTGCCACTGTGCAGGAGAATCCAAATAGGTGTTCGAGTGTTCGAACTGTAATGCGCAAGAAATGGTACCGAAACCCCGTATTTACATATCTGCCACTTTGTAGGAGAATCCGCATAGGTGTTCGAGTGTTCTAACCGTAATGTGCAAGAAATGGTATGGAAACCCCGTATTTACATATCTGCCACTGTGCAGGAGAATCCATGTAGGTGTTCGAGTGTTCGAACCGTAATGCGCAAGAAATGGTATGTAAACCCCGTATTTACATATCTGCCACTGTGCAGGAGAATCCGTATAGGTGTTCGAGTGTTCGAACCGTAATGCGCAAGAAATGGTACGGAAACCCCGTATTTACATATCTGCCACTGTGCAGGAGAATCCGTATAGGTGTTCGAGTGTTCGAACCGTAATGCGCAAGAAATGGTACGGAAACCCCGTACTTACATATCTGCCACTGTGCAGGAGAATCCGTATAAGTGTTTGATTGTTCGAACCGTAATGGGCAAGAAATGGTATGTAAACCCCGTATTTACAAATCTGCCACTGTGCAGGAGAATTCGTATAGGTGCTCGAGTGTTCGAACCGTATTGCGCAAGAAATGGTATGGAAACCCCGTACTTACATATCTGCCACTGTGCAGGAGAATCCGTATAGGTGTTTGATTGTTCGAACCGTAATGGGCAAGAAATGGTATGTAAACCCCGTATTTACAAATCTGCCACTGTGCAGGAGAATCCGCATAGGTGCTCGAGTGTTCGACCCGTATTGCGCATGAAATGGTACCGAAACCCCGTATTTACATATCTGCCACGATGCAGGAGAATCCGTATAGGTGTTCGAGTGTTCGAACCGTAATGCGCAGGAAATGGTACCGAAACCCCGTATTTACATATCTGCCACTGTGCAGGAGAATTCGTATAGGCGTTCGTGTGTTCGAACCGTAATGCGCAAGAAATGGTATGTAAACCCCATATTTAAATATCTGCCACTGAGCAGGAGAATCCGTATAGGTGTTCGAGTTTTCGAACCGTAATGCGCAAGAAATGGTACCGAAACCCCGTATTTACATATCTGCCACTGTGCAGGAGAATCCAAATAGGTGTTCGAGTGTTCGAACTGTAATGCGCAAGAAATGGTACCGAAACCCCGTATTTACATATCTGCCACTTTGTAGGAGAATCCGCATAGGTGTTCGAGTGTTCTAACCGTAATGTGCAAGAAATGGTATGGAAACCCCGTACTTACATATCTGCCACTGTGCAGGAGAATCCGTATAAGTGTTTGATTGTTCGAACCGTAATGGGCAAGAAATGGTGTGTAAACCCCGTATTTACAAATCTGCCACTGTGCAGGAGAATTCGTATAGGTGCTCGAGTGTTCGAACCGTATTGCGCAAGAAATGGTATGTAAACCCCGTATTTACATATCTGCCACTGTGCAGGAGAATCCGTATAAGTGGTTGATTGTTCGAACCGTAATGGGCAAGAAATGGTATGTAAACCCCGTATTTACAAATCTGCCACTGTGCAGGAGAATCCGCATAGGTGCTCGAGTGTTCGACCCGTATTGCGCATGAAATGGTATGGAAACCCCGTATTTACATATCTGCCACGATGCAGGAGAATCCGTATAGGTGTTCGAGTGTTCGAACCGTAATGCGCAAGAAATGGTACCGAAACCCCGTATTTATATATCTGCCACTGTGCAGGAGAATCCGTATAGGTGTTCGAGTGTTCGAACCGTAATGCGCAAGAAATGGTACCGAAACCCCGTATTTACATAGCTGCCACTGTGCAGGAGAATCCGCATAGGTGCTCGAGTGTTCGAACCGTATTGCGCAAGAAATGGTATGTAAACCCCGTATTTACATATCTGGCACTGTGCAGGAGAATCCGTATAGGTGTTCGAGTGTTCGAACCGTAATGCGCAAGAAATGGTACCGAAACCCCGTATTTACATATCTGCCAGTGTGCAGGAGAATCCGTATAGGTGTTCGAGTGTTCGAACCGTAATGCGCAAGAAATGGTATGGAAACCCCATATTTACATATCTGCCACTGTGCAGGAGAATCCGTATAGGTGTTCGAGTGTTCGAACCGTAATGCGCAAGAAATGGTACGGAAACCCCGTATTTACATATCTGCCACTGTGCAGGAGAATCCGTATAGGTGTTCGAGTGTTCGAACCGTAATGCGCAAGAAATGGTACGGAAACCCCGTATTTACATATCTGCCACTGTGCAGGAGAATCCGTATAGGTGTTCGAGTGTTCGAACCGTAATGCGCAAGAAATGGTACGGAAACCCCGTACTTACATATCTGCCACTGTGCAGGAGAATCCGTATAAGTGTTTGATTGTTCGAACCGTAATGGGCAAGAAATGGTATGTAAACCCCGTATTTACAAATCTGCCACTGTGCAGGAGAATTCGTATAGGTGTTCGACTGTTCGAACCGTAATGCGCAAGAAATGGTATGGAAACCCCGTATTTACATATCTGCCACTGTGCAGGAGAATCCGTATAGGTGTTCGAGTGTTCGAACCGTAATGCGCAAGAAATGGTATGTAAACCCCGTATTTACATATCTGCCACTGTGCAGGAGAATTCGTATAGGTGTTCGTGTGTTGGAACCGTAATGCGCAAGAAATGGTATGTAAACGCCATATTTAAATATCTGCCACTGTGCAGGAGAATCCGTATAGGTGTTCGAGTGTTCGAACCGTAATGCGCAAGAAATGGTACGGAAACCCCATATTTACATATCTGCCACTGTGCAGGAGAATCCGTATAGGTGTTCGAGTGTTCGAACCGTAATGCGCAAGAAATGGTACCGAAACCCCGTATTTACATATCTGCCATTGTGCAGGAGAATCCGTATAGGTGTTCGAGTGTTCGAACCGTAATGCGCAAGAAATGGTATGGAAACCCCGTATTTACATATCTGCCACTGTGCAGGAGAATCCGTATAGGTGTTCGTGTGTTCGAACCGTAATGCGCAAGAAATGGTACCGAAACCCCGTATTTACATATCTGCCACTGTGCAGGAGAATCCGCATAGGTGCTCGAGTGTTCGAACCGTATTGCGCAAGAAATGGTATGCAAACCCCATATTTACATATCTTCAACTGTGCAGGAGAATCCGTATAGGTGTTCGAGTGTTCGAACCGTAATGCGCAAGAAATGGTACCGAAACCCCGTATTTACATATCTGCCACTGTGCAGGAGAATCCGCATAGGTGCTCGAGTGTTCGAACCGTAATGCGCAAGAAATGGTATGTAAACCCCATATTTAAATATCTGCCACTGAGCAGGAGAATCCGTATAGGTGTTCGAGTGTTCGAACCGTAATGCGCAAGAAATGGTACCGAAACCCCGTATTTACATATCTGCCAGTGTGCAGGAGAATCCGTATAGGTGTTCGAGTGTTCGAACCGTAATGCGCAGGAAATGGTACCGAAACCCCGTATTTACATATCTGCCACTGTGCAGGAGAATTCGTATAGGCGTTCGTGTGTTCGAACCGTAATGCGCAAGAAATGGTACCGAAACCCCGTATTTACATATCTGCCAGTGTGCAGGAGAATCCGTATAGGTGTTCGAGTGTTCGAACCGTAATGCGCAGGAAATGGTACCGAAACCCCGTATTTACATATCTGCCACTGTGCAGGAGAATTCGTATAGGCGTTCATGTGTTCGAACCGTAATGCGCAAGAAATGGTATGTAAACCCCATATTTAAATATCTGCCACTGAGCAGGAGAATCCGTATAGGTGTTCGAGTTTTCGAACCGTAATGCGCAAGAAATGGTACCGAAACCCCGTATTTACATATCTGCCACTGTGCAGGAGAATCCAAATAGGTGTTCGAGTGTTCGAACTGTAATGCGCAAGAAATGGTACCGAAACCCCGTATTTACATATCTGCCACTTTGTAGGAGAATCCGCATAGGTGTTCGAGTGTTCTAACCGTAATGTGCAAGAAATGGTATGGAAACCCCGTATTTACATATCTGCCACTGTGCAGGAGAATCCATGTAGGTGTTCGAGTGTTCGAACCGTAATGCGCAAGAAATGGTATGTAAACCCCGTATTTACATATCTGCCACTGTGCAGGAGAATCCGTATAGGTGTTCGAGTGTTCGAACCGTAATGCGCAAGAAATGGTACGGAAACCCCGTATTTACATATCTGCCACTGTGCAGGAGAATCCGTATAGGTGTTCGAGTGTTCGAACCGTAATGCGCAAGAAATGGTACGGAAACCCCGTACTTACATATCTGCCACTGTGCAGGAGAATCCGTATAAGTGTTTGATTGTTCGAACCGTAATGGGCAAGAAATGGTATGTAAACCCCGTATTTACAAATCTGCCACTGTGCAGGAGAATTCGTATAGGTGCTCGAGTGTTCGAACCGTATTGCGCAAGAAATGGTATGGAAACCCCGTACTTACATATCTGCCACTGTGCAGGAGAATCCGTATAGGTGTTTGATTGTTCGAACCGTAATGGGCAAGAAATGGTATGTAAACCCCGTATTTACAAATCTGCCACTGTGCAGGAGAATCCGCATAGGTGCTCGAGTGTTCGACCCGTATTGCGCATGAAATGGTACCGAAACCCCGTATTTACATATCTGCCACGATGCAGGAGAATCCGTATAGGTGTTCGAGTGTTCGAACCGTAATGCGCAGGAAATGGTACCGAAACCCCGTATTTACATATCTGCCACTGTGCAGGAGAATTCGTATAGGCGTTCGTGTGTTCGAACCGTAATGCGCAAGAAATGGTATGTAAACCCCATATTTAAATATCTGCCACTGAGCAGGAGAATCCGTATAGGTGTTCGAGTTTTCGAACCGTAATGGGCAAGAAATGGTACCGAAACCCCGTATTTACATATCTGCCACTGTGCAGGAGAATCCAAATAGGTGTTCGAGTGTTCGAACTGTAATGCGCAAGAAATGGTACCGAAACCCCGTATTTACATATCTGCCACTTTGTAGGAGAATCCGCATAGGTGTTCGAGTGTTCTAACCGTAATGTGCAAGAAATGGTATGGAAACCCCGTACTTACATATCTGCCACTGTGCAGGAGAATCCGTATAAGTGTTTGATTGTTCGAACCGTAATGGGCAAGAAATGGTATGTAAACCCCGTATTTACAAATCTGCCACTGTGCAGGAGAATCCGCATAGGTGCTCGAGTGTTCGACCCGTATTGCGCATGAAATGGTATGGAAACCCCGTATTTACATATCTGCCACGATGCAGGAGAATCCGTATAGGTGTTCGAGTGTTCGAACCGTAATGCGCAAGAAATGGTACCGAAACCCCGTATTTATATATCTGCCACTGTGCAGGAGAATCCGTATAGGTGTTCGAGTGTTCGAACCGTAATGCGCAAGAAATGGTACCGAAACCCCGTATTTACATAGCTGCCACTGTGCAGGAGAATCCGCATAGGTGCTCGAGTGTTCGAACCGTATTGCGCAAGAAATGGTATGTAAACCCCGTATTTACATATCTGCCACTGTGCAGGAGAATCCGTATAGGTGTTCGAGTGTTCGAACCGTAATGCGCAAGAAATGGTACCGAAACCCCGTATTTACATATCTGCCAGTGTGCAGGAGAATCCGTATAGGTGTTCGAGTGTTCGAACCGTAATGCGCAAGAAATGGTATGGAAACCCCATATTTACATATCTGCCACTGTGCAGGAGAATCCGTATAGGTGTTCGAGTGTTCGAACCGTAATGCGCAAGAAATGGTACGGAAACCCCGTATTTACATATCTGCCACTGTGCAGGAGAATCTGTATAGGTGTTCGAGTGTTCGAACCGTAATGCGGAAGAAATGGTACGGAAACCCCGTATTTACATATCTGCCATTGTGCAGGAGAATCCGTATAGGTGTTCGAGTGTTCGAACCGTAATGCGCAAGAAATGGTATGGAAACCCCGTATTTACATATCTGCCACTGTGCAGGACAATCCGTATAGGTGTTTGAGTGTTCGAACCGTAATGCGCAAGAAATGGTACCGAAACCCCGTATTTACATATCTGCCACTGTGCATGAGAATCCGCATAGGTGCTCGAGTGTTCGAACCGTATTGCGCAAGAAATGGTATGTAAACCCCGTATTTACATATCTGCCACTGTGCAGGAGAATCCGTATAGGTGTTCGAGTGTTCGAACCGTAATGCGCAAGAAATGGTACCGAAACCCCGTATTTACATATCTGCCACTGTGCACGAGAATCCGCATAGGTGCTCGAGTGTTCGAACCGTATTGGGCAAGAAATGGTATGTAAACCCCGTATTTACATATCTGCCACTGTGCAGGAGAATCCGTATAGGTGTTCGAGTGTTCGAACCGTAATGCGCCAGAAATGGTACCGAAACCCCGTATTTACATATCTGCCACTGTGCAGGAGAATCCGCATAGGTGCTCGAGTGTTCGACCCGTTTTGCGCAAGAAATGGTATGGAAACCCCGTATTTACATATCTGCCACTGTGCAGGAGAATCCGTATAGGTGTTCGAGTGTTCGAACCGTAATGCGCAGGAAATGGTACCGAAACCCCGTATTTACATATCTGCCACTATGCAGGAGAATTCGTATAGGTGTTCGTGTGTTCGAACCGTAATGCGCAAGAAATGGTATGTAAACCCCATATTTAAATATCTGCCACTGTGCAGGAGAATCCGTATAGGTGTTCGAGTGTTCGAACCGGAATGCGCAAGAAACGGTTCCGAAACCCCGTATTTACATATCTGCCACTGTGCAGGAGAATCCAAATAGGTTTTCGAGTGTTCGAACTGTAATGCGCAAGAAATGGTACCGAAACCCCATATTTACATATCTGCCGCTTTGTAGGAGAATCCGCATAGGTGTTCGAGTGTTCGAACCGTAATGCGCAAGAAATGGTATGGAAACCCCGTATTTACATATCTGCCACTGTGCAGGAGAATCCGTATAGGTGTTCGAGTGTTCGAATCGTAATGCGCAAGAAATGGTACCGAAACCCCGTATTTACATATCTGCCACTGTGCAGGAGAATCCGAATAGGTGTTCGAGTGTTCGAACCGTAATGCGCAAGAAATGGTATGTAAACCCCGTATTTACATATCTGCCACTGTGAAGGAGAATCCGTATAGGTGTTCGAGTGTTCGAACCGTAATGCGCAAGAAATGGTACGGAAAGCCCGTACTTACATATCTGCCACTGTGCAGGAGAATCCGTATAAGTGTTTGATTGTTCGAACCGTAATGGGCAAGAAATGGTATGTAAACCCCGTATTTACAAATCTGCCACTGTGCAGGAGAATTCGTATAGGTGTTCGACTGTTCGAACCGTAATGCGCAAGAAATGGTATGGAAACCCCGTATTTACATATCTGCCACTGTGCAGGAGAATCCGTATAGGTGTTCGAGTGTTCGAACCGTAATGCGCAAGAAATGGTATGTAAACCCCGTATTTACATATCTGCCACTGTGCAGGAGAATTCGTATTGGTGTTCGTGTGTTGGAACCGTAATGCGCAAGAAATGGTATGTAAACGCCATATTTAAATATCTGCCACTGTGCAGGAGAATCCGTATAGGTGTTCGAGTGTTCGAACCGTAATGCGCAAGAAATGGTACGGAAACCCCGTATTTACATATCTGCCACTGTGCAGGAGAATCCGTATAGGTGTTCGACTGTTCGAACCGTAATGCGCAAAAAATGGTACCGAAACCCCGTATTTACATATCTGCCACTGTGCAGGAGAATCCGTATAGGTGTTCGAGTGTTCGAACCGTAATGCGCAAGAAATGGTATGTAAACCCCGTATTTACATATCTGCCACTGTGCAGGAGAATTCGTATAGGTGTTCGTGTGTTGGAACCGTAATGCGCAAGAAATGGTATGTAAACGCCATATTTAAATATCTGCCACTGTGCAGGATAATCCGTATAGGTGTTCGAGTGTTCGAACCGTAATGCGCAAGAAATGGTACGGAAACCCCGTATTTACATATCTGCCACTGTGCAGGAGAATCCGTATAGGTGTTCGAGTGTTCGAACCGTAATGCGCAAGAAATGGTACCGAAACCCCGTATTTACATATCTTCCATTGTGCAGGAGAATCCGCATAGGTGTTCGAGTGTTCGAACCGTAATGTGCCAGAAATGGTATGGAAACCCCGTATTTACATATCTGCCACTGTGCAGGAGAATCCGTATAGGTGTTCGGGTGTTCGAATCGTAATGCGCAAGAAATGGTACCGAAACCCCGTATTTACATATCTGCCACTGTGCAGGAGAATCCGAATAGGTGTTCGAGTGTTCGAACCGTAATGCGCAAGAAATGGTATGTAAACCCCGTATTTACATATCTGCCACTGTGAAGGAGAATCCGTATAGGTGTTCGAGTGTTCGAACCGTAATGCGCAAGAAATGGTACGGAAACCCCGTATTTACATATCTGCCACTGTGCAGGAGAATCCGTATAAGTGTTCGATTGTTCGAACCGTAATGGGCAAGAAATGGTATGTAAACCCCGTATTTACAAATCTGCCACTGTGCAGGAGAATCCGTATAGGTGTTCGACTGTTCGAACCGTAATGCGCAAGAAATGGTATGGAAACCCCGTATTTACATATCTGCCACTGTGCAGGAGAATCCGTATAGGTGTTCGAGTGTTCGAACCGTAATGCGCAAGAAATGGTATGTAAACGCCATATTTAAATATCTGCCACTGTGCAGGAGAATCCGTATAGGTGTTCGAGTGTTCGAACCGTAATGCGCAAGAAATGGTACGGAAACCCCGTATTTACATATCTGCCACTGTGCAGGAGAATCCGTATAGGTGTTCGAGTGTTCGAACCGTAATGCGGAAGAAATGGTACCGAAACCCCGTATTTACATATCTGCCATTGTGCAGGAGAATCCGTATAGGTGTTCGAGTGTTCGAACCGTAATGCGCAAGAAATGGTATGTAAACCCCGTATTTACATATCTGCCACTGTGCAGGAGAATTCGTATTGGTGTTCGTGTGTTGGAACCGTAATGCGCAAGAAATGGTATGTAAACGCCATATTTAAATATCTGCCACTGTGCAGGAGAATCCGTATAGGTGTTCGAGTGTTCGAACCGTAATGCGCAAGAAATGGTACGGAAACCCCGTATTTACATATCTGCCACTGTGCAGGAGAATCCGTATAGGTGTTCGAGTGTTCGAACCGTAATGCGCAAGAAATGGTACCGAAACCCCGTATTTACATATCTTCCATTGTGCAGGAGAATCCGCATAGGTGTTCGAGTGTTCGAACCGTAATGTGCCAGAAATGGTATGGAAACCCCGTATTTACATATCTGCCACTGTGCAGGAGAATCCGTATAGGTGTTCGGGTGTTCGAATCGTAATGCGCAAGAAATGGTACCGAAACCCCGTATTTACATATCTGCCACTGTGCAGGAGAATCCGAATAGGTGTTCGAGTGTTCGAACCGTAATGCGCAAGAAATGGTATGTAAACCCCGTATTTACATATCTGCCACTGTGAAGGAGAATCCGTATAGGTGTTCGAGTGTTCGAACCGTAATGCGCAAGAAATGGTACGGAAACCCCGTATTTACATATCTGCCACTGTGCAGGAGAATCCGTATAAGTGTTCGATTGTTCGAACCGTAATGGGCAAGAAATGGTATGTAAACCCCGTATTTACAAATCTGCCACTGTGCAGGAGAATCCGTATAGGTGTTCGACTGTTCGAACCGTAATGCGCAAGAAATGGTATGGAAACCCCGTATTTACATATCTGCCACTGTGCAGGAGAATCCGTATAGGTGTTCGAGTGTTCGAACCGTAATGCGCAAGAAATGGTATGTAAACGCCATATTTAAATATCTGCCACTGTGCAGGAGAATCCGTATAGGTGTTCGAGTGTTCGAACCGTAATGCGCAAGAAATGGTACGGAAACCCCGTATTTACATATCTGCCACTGTGCAGGAGAATCCGTATAGGTGTTCGAGTGTTCGAACCGTAATGCGGAAGAAATGGTACCGAAACCCCGTATTTACATATCTGCCATTGTGCAGGAGAATCCGTATAGGTGTTCGAGTGTTCGAACCGTAATGCGCAAGAAATGGTATGTAAACCCCGTATTTACATATCTGCCACTGTGCAGGAGAATTCGTATTGGTGTTCGTGTGTTGGAACCGTAATGCGCAAGAAATGGTATGTAAACGCCATATTTAAATATCTGCCACTGTGCAGGAGAATCCGTATAGGTGTTCGAGTGTTCGAACCGTAATGCGCAAGAAATGGTACGGAAACCCCGTATTTACATATCTGCCACTGTGCAGGAGAATCCGTATAGGTGTTCGACTGTTCGAACCGTAATGCGCAAAAAATGGTACCGAAACCCCGTATTTACATATCTGCCACTGTGCAGGAGAATCCGTATAGGTGTTCGAGTGTTCGAACCGTAATGCGCAAGAAATGGTATGTAAACCCCGTATTTACATATCTGCCACTGTGCAGGAGAATTCGTATAGGTGTTCGTGTGTTGGAACCGTAATGCGCAAGAAATGGTATGTAAACGCCATATTTAAATATCTGCCACTGTGCAGGATAATCCGTATAGGTGTTCGAGTGTTCGAACCGTAATGCGCAAGAAATGGTACGGAAACCCCGTATTTACATATCTGCCACTGTGCAGGAGAATCCGTATAGGTGTTCGAGTGTTCGAACCGTAATGCGCAAGAAATGGTACCGAAACCCCGTATTTACATATCTTCCATTGTGCAGGAGAATCCGCATAGGTGTTCGAGTGTTCGAACCGTAATGTGCCAGAAATGGTATGGAAACCCCGTATTTACATATCTGCCACTGTGCAGGAGAATCCGTATAGGTGTTCGGGTGTTCGAATCGTAATGCGCAAGAAATGGTACCGAAACCCCGTATTTACATATCTGCCACTGTGCAGGAGAATCCGAATAGGTGTTCAAGTGTTCGAACCGTAATGCGCAAGAAATGGTATGTAAACCCCGTATTTACATATCTGCCACTGTGCAGGAGAATCCGAATAGGTGTTCGAGTGTTCGAACCGTAATGCGCAAGAAATGGTATGTAAACCCCGTATTTACATATCTGCCACTGTGAAGGAGAATCCGTATAGGTGTTCGAGTGTTCGAACCGTAATGCGCAAGAAATGGTACGGAAACCCCGTATTTACATATCTGCCACTGTGCAGGAGAATCCGTATAAGTGTTCGATTGTTCGAACCGTAATGGGCAAGAAATGGTATGTAAACCCCGTATTTACAAATCTGCCACTGTGCAGGAGAATCCGTATAGGTGTTCGACTGTTCGAACCGTAATGCGCAAGAAATGGTATGGAAACCCCGTATTTACATATCTGCCACTGTGCAGGAGAATCCGTATAGGTGTTCGAGTGTTCGAACCGTAATGCGCAAGAAATGGTATGTAAACGCCATATTTAAATATCTGCCACTGTGCAGGAGAATCCGTATAGGTGTTCGAGTGTTCGAACCGTAATGCGCAAGAAATGGTACGGAAACCCCGTATTTACATATCTGCCACTGTGCAGGAGAATCCGTATAGGTGTTCGAGTGTTCGAACCGTAATGCGGAAGAAATGGTACCGAAACCCCGTATTTACATATCTGCCATTGTGCAGGAGAATCCGTATAGGTGTTCGAGTGTTCGAACCGTAATGCGCAAGAAATGGTATGTAAACCCCGTATTTACATATCTGCCACTGTGCAGGAGAATTCGTATTGGTGTTCGTGTGTTGGAACCGTAATGCGCAAGAAATGGTATGTAAACGCCATATTTAAATATCTGCCACTGTGCAGGAGAATCCGTATAGGTGTTCGAGTGTTCGAACCGTAATGCGCAAGAAATGGTACGGAAACCCCGTATTTACATATCTGCCACTGTGCAGGAGAATCCGTATAGGTGTTCGACTGTTCGAACCGTAATGCGCAAAAAATGGTACCGAAACCCCGTATTTACATATCTGCCACTGTGCAGGAGAATCCGTATAGGTGTTCGAGTGTTCGAACCGTAATGCGCAAGAAATGGTATGTAAACCCCGTATTTACATATCTGCCACTGTGCAGGAGAATTCGTATAGGTGTTCGTGTGTTGGAACCGTAATGCGCAAGAAATGGTATGTAAACGCCATATTTAAATATCTGCCACTGTGCAGGATAATCCGTATAGGTGTTCGAGTGTTCGAACCGTAATGCGCAAGAAATGGTACGGAAACCCCGTATTTACATATCTGCCACTGTGCAGGAGAATCCGTATAGGTGTTCGAGTGTTCGAACCGTAATGCGCAAGAAATGGTACCGAAACCCCGTATTTACATATCTTCCATTGTGCAGGAGAATCCGCATAGGTGTTCGAGTGTTCGAACCGTAATGTGCCAGAAATGGTATGGAAACCCCGTATTTACATATCTGCCACTGTGCAGGAGAATCCGTATAGGTGTTCGGGTGTTCGAATCGTAATGCGCAAGAAATGGTATGTAAACCCCGTATTTACATATCTGCCACTGTGCAGGAGAATTCGTATTGGTGTTCGTGTGTTGGAACCGTAATGCGCAAGAAATGGTATGTAAACGCCATATTTAAATATCTGCCACTGTGCAGGAGAATCCGTATAGGTGTTCGAGTGTTCGAACCGTAATGCGCAAGAAATGGTACGGAAACCCCGTATTTACATATCTGCCACTGTGCAGGAGAATCCGTATAGGTGTTCGAGTGTTCGAACCGTAATGCGCAAGAAATGGTACCGAAACCCCGTATTTACATATCTTCCATTGTGCAGGAGAATCCGCATAGGTGTTCGAGTGTTCGAACCGTAATGTGCCAGAAATGGTATGGAAACCCCGTATTTACATATCTGCCACTGTGCAGGAGAATCCGTATAGGTGTTCGGGTGTTCGAACCGTAATGCGCAAGAAATGGTACCGAAACCCCGTATTTACATATCTGCCACTGTGCAGGAGAATCCGAATAGGTGTTCAAGTGTTCGAACCGTAATGCGCAAGAAATGGTATGTAAACCCCGTATTTACATATCTGCCACTGTGCAGGAGAATCCGTATAGGTGTTCGACTGTTCGAACCGTAATGCGCAAAAAATGGTACCGAAACCCCGTATTTACATATCTGCCACTGTGCAGGAGAATCCGTATAGGTGTTCGAGTGTTCGAACCGTAATGCGCAAGAAATGGTATGTAAACCCCGTATTTACATATCTGCCACTGTGCAGGAGAATTCGTATAGGTGTTCGTGTGTTGGAACCGTAATGCGCAAGAAATGGTATGTAAACGCCATATTTAAATATCTGCCACTGTGCAGGATAATCCGTATAGGTGTTCGAGTGTTCGAACCGTAATGCGCAAGAAATGGTACGGAAACCCCGTATTTACATATCTGCCACTGTGCAGGAGAATCCGTATAGGTGTTCGAGTGTTCGAACCGTAATGCGCAAGAAATGGTACCGAAACCCCGTATTTACATATCTTCCATTGTGCAGGAGAATCCGCATTGGTGTTCGAGTGTTCGAACCGTAATGTGCCAGAAATGGTACGGAAACCCCGTATTTACATATCTGCCACTGTGCAGGAGAATCCGTATAGGTGTTCGAGTGTTCGAACCGTAATGCGGAAGAAATGGTACCGAAACCCCGTATTTACATATCTGCCATTGTGCAGGAGAATCCGTATAGGTGTTCGAGTGTTCGAACCGTAATGCGCAAGAAATGGTACCGAAACCCCGTATTTACATATCTTCCATTGTGCAGGAGAATCCGCATAGGTGTTCGAGTGTTCGAACCGTAATGTGCCAGAAATGGTATGGAAACCCCGTATTTACATATCTGCCACTGTGCAGGAGAATCCGTATAAGTGTTCGGGTGTTCGAATCGTAATGCGCAAGAAATGGTACCGAAACCCCGTATTTACATATCTGCCACTGTGCAGGAGAATCCGTATAGGTGTTCGAGTGTTCGAACCGTAATGCGCAAGAAATGGTATGTAAACCCCGTATTTACATATCTGCCACTGTGAAGGAGAATCCGTATAGGTGTTCGAGTGTTCGAACCGTAATGCGCAAGAAATGGTACGGAAACCCCGTATTTACATATCTGCCACTGTGCAGGAGAATCCGTATAGGTGTTCGAGTGTTCGAACCGTAATGCGCAAGAAATGGTACGGAAACCCCGTATTTACAAATCTGCCACTGTGCAGGAGAATCCGTATAGGTGTTCGAGTGTTCGAACCGTAATGTGCCAGAAATGGTACGGAAACCCCGTATGTACATATCTGCCACTGTGCAGGAGAATCCGTATAGGTGTTCGAGTGTTCGAACCGTAATGCGCAAGAAATGGTATGTAAACCCCGTATTTACATATCTGCCACTGTGAAGGAGAATCCGTATAGGTGTTCGAGTGTTCGAACCGTAATGCGCAAGAAATGGTACGGAAACCCCGTATTTACATATCTGCCACTGTGCAGGAGAATCCGTATAAGTGTTCGATTGTTCGAACCGTAATGGGCAAGAAATGGTATGTAAACCCCGTATTTACAAATCTGCCACTGTGCAGGAGAATCCGTATAGGTGTTCGACTGTTCGAACCGTAATGCGCAAGAAATGGTATGGAAACCCCGTATTTACATATCTGCCACTGTGCAGGAGAATCCGTATAGGTGTTCGAGTGTTCGAACCGTAATGCGCAAGAAATGGTATGTAAACGCCATATTTAAATATCTGCCACTGTGCAGGAGAATCCGTATAGGTGTTCGAGTGTTCGAACCGTAATGCGCAAGAAATGGTACGGAAACCCCGTATTTACATATCTGCCACTGTGCAGGAGAATCCGTATAGGTGTTCGAGTGTTCGAACCGTAATGCGGAAGAAATGGTACCGAAACCCCGTATTTACATATCTGCCATTGTGCAGGAGAATCCGTATAGGTGTTCGAGTGTTCGAACCGTAATGCGCAAGAAATGGTATGTAAACCCCGTACCGAAACCCCGTATTTACATATCTGCCACTGTGCAGGAGAATCCGAATAGGTGTTCGAGTGTTCGAACCGTAATGCGCAAGAAATGGTATGTAAACCCCGTATTTACATATCTGCCACTGTGAAGGAGAATCCGTATAGGTGTTCGAGTGTTCGAACCGTAATGCGCAAGAAATGGTACGGAAACCCCGTATTTACATATCTGCCACTGTGCAGGAGAATCCGTATAAGTGTTCGATTGTTCGAACCGTAATGGGCAAGAAATGGTATGTAAACCCCGTATTTACAAATCTGCCACTGTGCAGGAGAATCCGTATAGGTGTTCGACTGTTCGAACCGTAATGCGCAAGAAATGGTATGGAAACCCCGTATTTACATATCTGCCACTGTGCAGGAGAATCCGTATAGGTGTTCGAGTGTTCGAACCGTAATGCGCAAGAAATGGTATGTAAACGCCATATTTAAATATCTGCCACTGTGCAGGAGAATCCGTATAGGTGTTCGAGTGTTCGAACCGTAATGCGCAAGAAATGGTACGGAAACCCCGTATTTACATATCTGCCACTGTGCAGGAGAATCCGTATAGGTGTTCGAGTGTTCGAACCGTAATGCGGAAGAAATGGTACCGAAACCCCGTATTTACATATCTGCCATTGTGCAGGAGAATCCGTATAGGTGTTCGAGTGTTCGAACCGTAATGCGCAAGAAATGGTATGTAAACCCCGTATTTACATATCTGCCACTGTGCAGGAGAATTCGTATTGGTGTTCGTGTGTTGGAACCGTAATGCGCAAGAAATGGTATGTAAACGCCATATTTAAATATCTGCCACTGTGCAGGAGAATCCGTATAGGTGTTCGAGTGTTCGAACCGTAATGCGCAAGAAATGGTACGGAAACCCCGTATTTACATATCTGCCACTGTGCAGGAGAATCCGTATAGGTGTTCGAGTGTTCGAACCGTAATGCGCAAGAAATGGTACCGAAACCCCGTATTTACATATCTTCCATTGTGCAGGAGAATCCGCATAGGTGTTCGAGTGTTCGAACCGTAATGTGCCAGAAATGGTATGGAAACCCCGTATTTACATATCTGCCACTGTGCAGGAGAATCCGTATAGGTGTTCGGGTGTTCGAATCGTAATGCGCAAGAAATGGTACCGAAACCCCGTATTTACATATCTGCCACTGTGCAGGAGAATCCGAATAGGTGTTCGAGTGTTCGAACCGTAATGCGCAAGAAATGGTATGTAAACCCCGTATTTACATATCTGCCACTGTGAAGGAGAATCCGTATAGGTGTTCGAGTGTTCGAACCGTAATGCGCAAGAAATGGTACGGAAACCCCGTATTTACATATCTGCCACTGTGCAGGAGAATCCGTATAAGTGTTCGATTGTTCGAACCGTAATGGGCAAGAAATGGTATGTAAACCCCGTATTTACAAATCTGCCACTGTGCAGGAGAATCCGTATAGGTGTTCGACTGTTCGAACCGTAATGCGCAAGAAATGGTATGGAAACCCCGTATTTACATATCTGCCACTGTGCAGGAGAATCCGTATAGGTGTTCGAGTGTTCGAACCGTAATGCGCAAGAAATGGTATGTAAACGCCATATTTAAATATCTGCCACTGTGCAGGAGAATCCGTATAGGTGTTCGAGTGTTCGAACCGTAATGCGCAAGAAATGGTACGGAAACCCCGTATTTACATATCTGCCACTGTGCAGGAGAATCCGTATAGGTGTTCGAGTGTTCGAACCGTAATGCGGAAGAAATGGTACCGAAACCCCGTATTTACATATCTGCCATTGTGCAGGAGAATCCGTATAGGTGTTCGAGTGTTCGAACCGTAATGCGCAAGAAATGGTATGTAAACCCCGTATTTACATATCTGCCACTGTGCAGGAGAATTCGTATTGGTGTTCGTGTGTTGGAACCGTAATGCGCAAGAAATGGTATGTAAACGCCATATTTAAATATCTGCCACTGTGCAGGAGAATCCGTATAGGTGTTCGAGTGTTCGAACCGTAATGCGCAAGAAATGGTACGGAAACCCCGTATTTACATATCTGCCACTGTGCAGGAGAATCCGTATAGGTGTTCGACTGTTCGAACCGTAATGCGCAAGAAATGGTACCGAAACCCCGTATTTACATATCTTCCATTGTGCAGGAGAATCCGCATAGGTGTTCGAGTGTTCGAACCGTAATGTGCCAGAAATGGTATGGAAACCCCGTATTTACATATCTGCCACTGTGCAGGAGAATCCGTATAGGTGTTCGGGTGTTCGAATCGTAATGCGCAAGAAATGGTACCGAAACCCCGTATTTACATATCTGCCACTGTGCAGGAGAATCCGAATAGGTGTTCGAGTGTTCGAACCGTAATGCGCAAGAAATGGTATGTAAACCCCGTATTTACATATCTGCCACTGTGAAGGAGAATCCGTATAGGTGTTCGAGTGTTCGAACCGTAATGCGCAAGAAATGGTACGGAAACCCCGTATTTACATATCTGCCACTGTGCAGGAGAATCCGTATAAGTGTTCGATTGTTCGAACCGTAATGGGCAAGAAATGGTATGTAAACCCCGTATTTACAAATCTGCCACTGTGCAGGAGAATCCGTATAGGTGTTCGACTGTTCGAACCGTAATGCGCAAGAAATGGTATGGAAACCCCGTATTTACATATCTGCCACTGTGCAGGAGAATCCGTATAGGTGTTCGAGTGTTCGAACCGTAATGCGCAAGAAATGGTATGTAAACGCCATATTTAAATATCTGCCACTGTGCAGGAGAATCCGTATAGGTGTTCGAGTGTTCGAACCGTAATGCGCAAGAAATGGTACGGAAACCCCGTATTTACATATCTGCCACTGTGCAGGAGAATCCGTATAGGTGTTCGAGTGTTCGAACCGTAATGCGGAAGAAATGGTACCGAAACCCCGTATTTACATATCTGCCATTGTGCAGGAGAATCCGTATAGGTGTTCGAGTGTTCGAACCGTAATGCGCAAGAAATGGTATGTAAACCCCGTATTTACATATCTGCCACTGTGCAGGAGAATTCGTATTGGTGTTCGTGTGTTGGAACCGTAATGCGCAAGAAATGGTATGTAAACGCCATATTTAAATATCTGCCACTGTGCAGGAGAATCCGTATAGGTGTTCGAGTGTTCGAACCGTAATGCGCAAGAAATGGTACGGAAACCCCGTATTTACATATCTGCCACTGTGCAGGAGAATCCGTATAGGTGTTCGACTGTTCGAACCGTAATGCGCAAGAAATGGTACCGAAACCCCGTATTTACATATCTTCCATTGTGCAGGAGAATCCGCATAGGTGTTCGAGTGTTCGAACCGTAATGTGCCAGAAATGGTATGGAAACCCCGTATTTACATATCTGCCACTGTGCAGGAGAATCCGTATAGGTGTTCGGGTGTTCGAATCGTAATGCGCAAGAAATGGTACCGAAACCCCGTATTTACATATCTGCCACTGTGCAGGAGAATCCGAATAGGTGTTCGAGTGTTCGAACCGTAATGCGCAAGAAATGGTATGTAAACCCCGTATTTACATATCTGCCACTGTGAAGGAGAATCCGTATAGGTGTTCGAGTGTTCGAACCGTAATGCGCAAGAAATGGTACGGAAACCCCGTATTTACATATCTGCCACTGTGCAGGAGAATCCGTATAAGTGTTCGATTGTTCGAACCGTAATGGGCAAGAAATGGTATGTAAACCCCGTATTTACAAATCTGCCACTGTGCAGGAGAATCCGTATAGGTGTTCGACTGTTCGAACCGTAATGCGCAAGAAATGGTATGGAAACCCCGTATTTACATATCTGCCACTGTGCAGGAGAATCCGTATAGGTGTTCGAGTGTTCGAACCGTAATGCGCAAGAAATGGTATGTAAACGCCATATTTAAATATCTGCCACTGTGCAGGAGAATCCGTATAGGTGTTCGAGTGTTCGAACCGTAATGCGCAAGAAATGGTACGGAAACCCCGTATTTACATATCTGCCACTGTGCAGGAGAATCCGTATAGGTGTTCGAGTGTTCGAACCGTAATGCGGAAGAAATGGTACCGAAACCCCGTATTTACATATCTGCCATTGTGCAGGAGAATCCGTATAGGTGTTCGAGTGTTCGAACCGTAATGCGCAAGAAATGGTATGTAAACCCCGTATTTACATATCTGCCACTGTGCAGGAGAATTCGTATTGGTGTTCGTGTGTTGGAACCGTAATGCGCAAGAAATGGTATGTAAACGCCATATTTAAATATCTGCCACTGTGCAGGAGAATCCGTATAGGTGTTCGAGTGTTCGAACCGTAATGCGCAAGAAATGGTACGGAAACCCCGTATTTACATATCTGCCACTGTGCAGGAGAATCCGTATAGGTGTTCGACTGTTCGAACCGTAATGCGCAAAAAATGGTACCGAAACCCCGTATTTACATATCTGCCACTGTGCAGGAGAATCCGTATAGGTGTTCGAGTGTTCGAACCGTAATGCGCAAGAAATGGTATGTAAACCCCGTATTTACATATCTGCCACTGTGCAGGAGAATTCGTATAGGTGTTCGTGTGTTGGAACCGTAATGCGCAAGAAATGGTATGTAAACGCCATATTTAAATATCTGCCACTGTGCAGGAGAATCCGTATAGGTGTTCGAGTGTTCGAACCGTAATGCGCAAGAAATGGTACGGAAACCCCGTATTTACATATCTGCCACTGTGCAGGAGAATCCGTATAGGTGTTCGAGTGTTCGAACCGTAATGCGCAAGAAATGGTACCGAAACCCCGTATTTACATATCTTCCATTGTGCAGGAGAATCCGTATAGGTGTTCGAGTGTTCGAACCGTAATGCGCAAGAAATGGTATGGAAACCCCGTATTTACATATCTGCCACTGTGCAGGAGAATCCGTATAGGTGTTCGAGTGTTCGAACCGTAATGCGCAAGAAATGGTACCGAAACCCCGTATTTACATATCTGCCACTGTGCAGGAGAATCCGCATAGGTGCTCGAGTGTTCGAACCGTATTGCGCAAGAAATGGTATGCAAACCCCATATTTACATATCTTCCACTGTGCAGGAGAATCCGTATAGGTGTTCGAGTGTTCGAACCGTAATGCGCAAGAAATGGTACCGAAACCCCGTATTTACATATCTGCCACTGTGCAGGAGAATCCGCATAGGTGCTCGAGTGTTCGAACCGTATTGCGCAAGAAATGGTATGGAAACCCCGTATTTACGTATCTGCCACTGTGCAGGAGAATCCGTATAGGTGTTCGAGTGTTCGAACCGTAATGCGCAAGAAATGGTATGTAAACCCCGTATTTACATATCTGCCACTGTGCAGGAGAATTCGTATAGTTGTTCGTGTGTTGGAACCGTAATGCGCAAGAAATGGTATGTAAACGCCATATTTAAATATCTGCCACTGTGGAGGAGAATCCGTATAGGTGTTCGAGTGTTCGAACCGTAATGCGCAAGAAATGGTACGGAAACCCCGTATTTACATATCTGCCACTGTGCAGGAGAATCTGTATAGGTGTTTGAGTGTTCGAACCGTAATGCGGAAGAAATGGTACCGAAACCCCGTATTTACATATCTGCCATTGTGCAGGAGAATCCGTATAGGTGTTCGAGTGTTCGAACCGTAATGCGCAAGAAATGGTATGGAAACCCCGTATTTACATATCTGCCACTGTGCAGGAGAATCCGTATAGGTGTTTGAGTGTTCGAACCGTAATGCGCAAGAAATGGTACCGAAACCCCGTATTTACATATCTGCCACTGTGCATGAGAATCCGCATAGGTGCTCGAGTGTTCGAACCGTATTGCGCAAGAAATGGTATGTAAACCCCGTATTTACATATCTGCCACTGTGCAGGAGAATCCGTATAGGTGTTCGAGTGTTCGAACCGTAATGCGCAAGAAATGGTACCGAAACCCCGTATTTACATATCTGCCACTGTGCACGAGAATCCGCATAGGTGCTCGAGTGTTCGAACCGTATTGGGAAAGAAATGGTATGTAAACCCCGTATTTACATATCTGCCACTGTGCAGGAGAATCCGTATAGGTGTTCGAGTGTTCGAACCGTAATGCGCCAGAAATGGTACCGAAACCCCGTATTTACATATCTGCCACTGTGCAGGAGAATCCGCATAGGTGCTCGAGTGTTCGACCCGTTTTGCGCAAGAAATGGTATGGAAACCCCGTATTTACATATCTGGGACTGTGCAGGAGAATCCGTATAGGTGTTCGAGTGTTCGAACCGTAATGCGCAGGAAATGGTACCGAAACCCCGTATTTACATATCTGCCACTATGCAGGAGAATTCGTGTAGGTGTTCATGTGTTCGAACCGTAATGCGCAAGAAATGGTATGTAAACCCCATATTTAAATATCTGCCACTGTGTAGGAGAATCCGTATAGGTGTTCGAGTGTTCGAACCGGAATGCGCAAGAAATGGTACCGAAACCCCGTATTTACATATCTGCCACTGTGCAGGAGAATCCAAATAGGTTTTCGAGTGTTCGAACTGTAATGCGCAAGAAATGGTACCGAAACCCCATATTTACATATCTGCCACTTTGTAGGAGAATCCGCATAGGTGTTCGAGTGTTCGAACCGTAATGTGCCAGAAATGGTATGGAAACCCCGTATTTACATATCTGCCACTGTGCAGGAGAATCCGTATAGGTGTTCGGGTGTTCGAATCGTAATGCGCAAGAAATGGTACCGAAACCCCGTATTTACATATCTGCCACTGTGCAGGAGAATCCGAATAGGTGTTCGAGTGTTCGAACCGTAATGCGCAAGAAATGGTATGTAAACCCCGTATTTACATATCTGCCACTGTGAAGGAGAATCCGTATAGGTGTTCGAGTGTTCGAACCGTAATGCGCAAGAAATGGTACGGAAACCCCGTATTTACATATCTGCCACTGTGCAGGAGAATCCGTATAAGTGTTCGATTGTTCGAACCGTAATGGGCAAGAAATGGTATGTAAACCCCGTATTTACAAATCTGCCACTGTGCAGGAGAATCCGTATAGGTGTTCGACTGTTCGAACCGTAATGCGCAAGAAATGGTATGGAAACCCCGTATTTACATATCTGCCACTGTGCAGGAGAATCCGTATAGGTGTTCGAGTGTTCGAACCGTAATGCGCAAGAAATGGTATGTAAACGCCATATTTAAATATCTGCCACTGTGCAGGAGAATCCGTATAGGTGTTCGAGTGTTCGAACCGTAATGCGCAAGAAATGGTACGGAAACCCCGTATTTACATATCTGCCACTGTGCAGGAGAATCCGTATAGGTGTTCGAGTGTTCGAACCGTAATGCGGAAGAAATGGTACCGAAACCCCGTATTTACATATCTGCCATTGTGCAGGAGAATCCGTATAGGTGTTCGAGTGTTCGAACCGTAATGCGCAAGAAATGGTATGTAAACCCCGTATTTACATATCTGCCACTGTGCAGGAGAATTCGTATTGGTGTTCGTGTGTTGGAACCGTAATGCGCAAGAAATGGTATGTAAACGCCATATTTAAATATCTGCCACTGTGCAGGAGAATCCGTATAGGTGTTCGAGTGTTCGAACCGTAATGCGCAAGAAATGGTACGGAAACCCCGTATTTACATATCTGCCACTGTGCAGGAGAATCCGTATAGGTGTTCGACTGTTCGAACCGTAATGCGCAAGAAATGGTACCGAAACCCCGTATTTACATATCTTCCATTGTGCAGGAGAATCCGCATAGGTGTTCGAGTGTTCGAACCGTAATGTGCCAGAAATGGTATGGAAACCCCGTATTTACATATCTGCCACTGTGCAGGAGAATCCGTATAGGTGTTCGGGTGTTCGAATCGTAATGCGCAAGAAATGGTACCGAAACCCCGTATTTACATATCTGCCACTGTGGAGGAGAATCCGAATAGGTGTTCGAGTGTTCGAACCGTAATGCGCAAGAAATGGTATGTAAACCCCGTATTTACATATCTGCCACTGTGAAGGAGAATCCGTATAGGTGTTCGAGTGTTCGAACCGTAATGCGCAAGAAATGGTACGGAAACCCCGTATTTACATATCTGCCACTGTGCAGGAGAATCCGTATAAGTGTTCGATTGTTCGAACCGTAATGGGCAAGAAATGGTATGTAAACCCCGTATTTACAAATCTGCCACTGTGCAGGAGAATCCGTATAGGTGTTCGACTGTTCGAACCGTAATGCGCAAGAAATGGTATGGAAACCCCGTATTTACATATCTGCCACTGTGCAGGAGAATCCGTATAGGTGTTCGAGTGTTCGAACCGTAATGCGCAAGAAATGGTATGTAAACGCCATATTTAAATATCTGCCACTGTGCAGGAGAATCCGTATAGGTGTTCGAGTGTTCGAACCGTAATGCGCAAGAAATGGTACGGAAACCCCGTATTTACATATCTGCCACTGTGCAGGAGAATCCGTATAGGTGTTCGAGTGTTCGAACCGTAATGCGGAAGAAATGGTACCGAAACCCCGTATTTACATATCTGCCATTGTGCAGGAGAATCCGTATAGGTGTTCGAGTGTTCGAACCGTAATGCGCAAGAAATGGTATGTAAACCCCGTATTTACATATCTGCCACTGTGCAGGAGAATTCGTATTGGTGTTCGTGTGTTGGAACCGTAATGCGCAAGAAATGGTATGTAAACGCCATATTTAAATATCTGCCACTGTGCAGGAGAATCCGTATAGGTGTTCGAGTGTTCGAACCGTAATGCGCAAGAAATGGTACGGAAACCCCGTATTTACATATCTGCCACTGTGCAGGAGAATCCGTATAGGTGTTCGACTGTTCGAACCGTAATGCGCAAAAAATGGTACCGAAACCCCGTATTTACATATCTGCCACTGTGCAGGAGAATCCGTATAGGTGTTCGAGTGTTCGAACCGTAATGCGCAAGAAATGGTATGTAAACCCCGTATTTACATATCTGCCACTGTGCAGGAGAATTCGTATAGGTGTTCGTGTGTTGGAACCGTAATGCGCAAGAAATGGTATGTAAACGCCATATTTAAATATCTGCCACTGTGCAGGAGAATCCGTATAGGTGTTCGAGTGTTCGAACCGTAATGCGCAAGAAATGGTACGGAAACCCCGTATTTACATATCTGCCACTGTGCAGGAGAATCCGTATAGGTGTTCGAGTGTTCGAACCGTAATGCGCAAGAAATGGTACCGAAACCCCGTATTTACATATCTTCCATTGTGCAGGAGAATCCGTATAGGTGTTCGAGTGTTCGAACCGTAATGCGCAAGAAATGGTATGGAAACCCCGTATTTACATATCTGCCACTGTGCAGGAGAATCCGTATAGGTGTTCGAGTGTTCGAACCGTAATGCGCAAGAAATGGTACCGAAACCCCGTATTTACATATCTGCCACTGTGCAGGAGAATCCGCATAGGTGCTCGAGTGTTCGAACCGTATTGCGCAAGAAATGGTATGCAAACCCCATATTTACATATCTTCCACTGTGCAGGAGAATCCGTATAGGTGTTCGAGTGTTCGAACCGTAATGCGCAAGAAATGGTACCGAAACCCCGTATTTACATATCTGCCACTGTGCAGGAGAATCCGCATAGGTGCTCGAGTGTTCGAACCGTATTGCGCAAGAAATGGTATGGAAACCCCGTATTTACGTATCTGCCACTGTGCAGGAGAATCCGTATAGGTGTTCGAGTGTTCGAACCGTAATGCGCAAGAAATGGTATGTAAACCCCGTATTTACATATCTGCCACTGTGCAGGAGAATTCGTATAGTTGTTCGTGTGTTGGAACCGTAATGCGCAAGAAATGGTATGTAAACGCCATATTTAAATATCTGCCACTGTGGAGGAGAATCCGTATAGGTGTTCGAGTGTTCGAACCGTAATGCGCAAGAAATGGTACGGAAACCCCGTATTTACATATCTGCCACTGTGCAGGAGAATCTGTATAGGTGTTTGAGTGTTCGAACCGTAATGCGGAAGAAATGGTACCGAAACCCCGTATTTACATATCTGCCATTGTGCAGGAGAATCCGTATAGGTGTTCGAGTGTTCGAACCGTAATGCGCAAGAAATGGTATGGAAACCCCGTATTTACATATCTGCCACTGTGCAGGAGAATCCGTATAGGTGTTTGAGTGTTCGAACCGTAATGCGCAAGAAATGGTACCGAAACCCCGTATTTACATATCTGCCACTGTGCATGAGAATCCGCATAGGTGCTCGAGTGTTCGAACCGTATTGCGCAAGAAATGGTATGTAAACCCCGTATTTACATATCTGCCACTGTGCAGGAGAATCCGTATAGGTGTTCGAGTGTTCGAACCGTAATGCGCAAGAAATGGTACCGAAACCCCGTATTTACATATCTGCCACTGTGCACGAGAATCCGCATAGGTGCTCGAGTGTTCGAACCGTATTGGGAAAGAAATGGTATGTAAACCCCGTATTTACATATCTGCCACTGTGCAGGAGAATCCGTATAGGTGTTCGAGTGTTCGAACCGTAATGCGTCAGAAATGGTACCGAAACCCCGTATTTACATATCTGCCACTGTGCAGGAGAATCCGCATAGGTGCTCGAGTGTTCGACCCGTTTTGCGCAAGAAATGGTATGGAAACCCCGTATTTACATATCTGGGACTGTGCAGGAGAATCCGTATAGGTGTTCGAGTGTTCGAACCGTAATGCGCAGGAAATGGTACCGAAACCCCGTATTTACATATCTGCCACTATGCAGGAGAATTCGTGTAGGTGTTCATGTGTTCGAACCGTAATGCGCAAGAAATGGTATGTAAACCCCATATTTAAATATCTGCCACTGTGTAGGAGAATCCGTATAGGTGTTCGAGTGTTCGAACCGGAATGCGCAAGAAATGGTACCGAAACCCCGTATTTACATATCTGCCACTGTGCAGGAGAATCCAAATAGGTTTTCGAGTGTTCGAACTGTAATGCGCAAGAAATGGTACCGAAACCCCATATTTACATATCTGCCACTTTGTAGGAGAATCCGCATAGGTGTTCGAGTGTTCGAACCGTAATGTGCCAGAAATGGTATGGAAACCCCGTATTTACATATCTGCCACTGTGCAGGAGAATCCGTATAGGTGTTCGGGTGTTCGAATCGTAATGCGCAAGAAATGGTACCGAAACCCCGTATTTACATATCTGCCACTGTGCAGGAGAATCCGAATAGGTGTTCGAGTGTTCGAACCGTAATGCGCAAGAAATGGTATGTAAACCCCGTATTTACATATCTGCCACTGTGAAGGAGAATCCGTATAGGTGTTCGAGTGTTCGAACCGTAATGCGCAAGAAATGGTACGGAAACCCCGTATTTACATATCTGCCACTGTGCAGGAGAATCCGTATAAGTGTTCGATTGTTCGAACCGTAATGGGCAAGAAATGGTATGTAAACCCCGTATTTACAAATCTGCCACTGTGCAGGAGAATCCGTATAGGTGTTCGACTGTTCGAACCGTAATGCGCAAGAAATGGTATGGAAACCCCGTATTTACATATCTGCCACTGTGCAGGAGAATCCGTATAGGTGTTCGAGTGTTCGAACCGTAATGCGCAAGAAATGGTATGTAAACGCCATATTTAAATATCTGCCACTGTGCAGGAGAATCCGTATAGGTGTTCGAGTGTTCGAACCGTAATGCGCAAGAAATGGTACGGAAACCCCGTATTTACATATCTGCCACTGTGCAGGAGAATCCGTATAGGTGTTCTAGTGTTCGAACCGTAATGCGGAAGAAATGGTACCGAAACCCCGTATTTACATATCTGCCATTGTGCAGGAGAATCCGTATAGGTGTTCGAGTGTTCGAACCGTAATGCGCAAGAAATGGTATGTAAACCCCGTATTTACATATCTGCCACTGTGCAGGAGAATTCGTATTGGTGTTCGTGTGTTGGAACCGTAATGCGCAAGAAATGGTATGTAAACGCCATATTTAAATATCTGCCACTGTGCAGGAGAATCCGTATAGGTGTTCGAGTGTTCGAACCGTAATGCGCAAGAAATGGTACGGAAACCCCGTATTTACATATCTGCCACTGTGCAGGAGAATCCGTATAGGTGTTCGACTGTTCGAACCGTAATGCGCAAAAAATGGTACCGAAACCCCGTATTTACATATCTGCCACTGTGCAGGAGAATCCGTATAGGTGTTCGAGTGTTCGAACCGTAATGCGCAAGAAATGGTATGTAAACCCCGTATTTACATATCTGCCACTGTGCAGGAGAATTCGTATAGGTGTTCGTGTGTTGGAACCGTAATGCGCAAGAAATGGTATGTAAACGCCATATTTAAATATCTGCCACTGTGGAGGAGAATCCGTATAGGTGTTCGAGTGTTCGAACCGTAATGCGCAAGAAATGGTACGGAAACCCCGTATTTACATATCTGCCACTGTGCAGGAGAATCTGTATAGGTGTTTGAGTCTTCGAACCGTAATGCGGAAGAAATGGTACCGAAACCCCGTATTTACATATCTGCCATTGTGCAGGAGAATCCGTATAGGTGTTCGAGTGTTCGAACCGTAATGCGCAAGAAATGGTATGGAAACCCCGTATTTACATATCTGCCACTGTGCAGGAGAATCCGTATAGGTGTTTGAGTGTTCGAACCGTAATGCGCAGGAAATGGTACCGAAACCCCGTATTTACATATCTGCCACTGTGCATGAGAATCCGCATAGGTGCTCGAGTGTTCGAACCGTATTGCGCAAGAAATGGTATGTAAACCCCGTATTTACATATCTGCCACTGTGCAGGAGAATCCGTATAGGTGTTCGAGTGTTCGAACCGTAATGCGCAAGAAATGGTACCGAAACCCCGTATTTACATATCTGCCACTGTGCACGAGAATCCGCATAGGTGCTCGAGTGTTCGAACCGTATTGGGAAAGAAATGGTATGTAAACCCCGTATTTACATATCTGCCACTGTGCAGGAGAATCCGTATAGGTGTTCGAGTGTTCGAACCGTAATGCGCCAGAAATGGTACCGAAACCCCGTATTTACATATCTGCCACTGTGCAGGAGAATCCGCATAGGTGCTCGAGTGTTCGACCCGTTTTGCGCAAGAAATGGTATGGAAACCCCGTATTTACATATCTGGGACTGTGCAGGAGAATCCGTATAGGTGTTCGAGTGTTCGAACCGTAATGCGCAGGAAATGGTACCGAAACCCCGTATTTACATATCTGCCACTGTGCAGGAGAATTCGTATAGGTGTTCATGTGTTCGAACCGTAATGCGCAAGAAATGGTATGTAAACCCCATATTTAAATATCTGCCACTGTGCAGGAGAATCCGTATAGGTGTTCGAGTGTTCGAACCGGAATGCGCAAGAAATGGTACCGAAACCCCGTATTTACATATCTGCCACTGTGCAGGAGAATCCAAATAGGTTTTCGAGTGTTCGAACTGTAATGCGCAAGAAATGGTACCGAAACCCCATATTTACATATCTGCCACTTTGTAGGAGAATCCGCATAGGTGTTCGAGTGTTCGAACCGTAATGTGCCAGAAATGGTATGGAAACCCCGTATTTACATATCTGCCACTGTGCAGGAGAATCCGTATAGGTGTTCGGGTGGTCGAATCGTAATGCGCAAGAAATGGTACCGAAACCCCGTATTTACATATCTGCCACTGTGCAGGAGAATCCGAATAGGTGTTCGAGTGTTCGAACCGTAATGCGCAAGAAATGGTATGTAAACCCCGTATTTACATATCTGCCACTGTGAAGGAGAATCCGTATAGGTGTTCGAGTGTTCGAACCGTAATGCGCAAGAAATGGTACGGAAACCCCGTATTTACATATCTGCCACTGTGCAGGAGAATCCGTATAAGTGTTCGATTGTTCGAACCGTAATGGGCAAGAAATGGTATGTAAACCCCGTATTTACAAATCTGCCACTGTGCAGGAGAATCCGTATAGGTGTTCGACTGTTCGAACCGTAATGCGCAAGAAATGGTATGGAAACCCCGTATTTACATATCTGCCACTGTGCAGGAGAATCCGTATAGGTGTTCGAGTGTTCGAACCGTAATGCGCAAGAAATGGTATGTAAACGCCATATTTAAATATCTGCCACTGTGCAGGAGAATCCGTATAGGTGTTCGAGTGTTCGAACCGTAATGCGCAAGAAATGGTACGGAAACCCCGTATTTACATATCTGCCACTGTGCAGGAGAATCCGTATAGGTGTTCGAGTGTTCGAACCGTAATGCGCAAAAAATGGTACCGAAACCCCGTATTTACATATCTGCCACTGTGCAGGAGAATCCGTATAGGTGTTCGAGTGTTCGAACCGTAATGCGCAAGAAATGGTATGTAAACCCCGTATTTACATATCTGCCACTGTGCAGGAGAATTCGTATAGGTGTTCGTGTGTTGGAACCGTAATGCGCAAGAAATGGTATGTAAACGCCATATTTAAATATCTGCCACTGTGCAGGAGAATCCGTATAGTTGTTCGAGTGTTCGAACCGTAATGCGCAAGAAATGGTACGGAAACCCCGTATTTACATATCTGCCACTGTGCAGGAGAATCCGTATAGGTGTTCGAGTGTTCGAACCGTAATGCGCAAGAAATGGTACCGAAACCCCGTATTTACATATCTGCCATTCTGCAGGAGAATCCGTATAGGTGTTCGAGTGTTCGAACCGTAATGCGCAAGAAATGGTATGGAAACCCCGTATTTACATATCTGCCACTGTGCAGGAGAATCCGTATAGGTGTTCGAGTGTTCGAACCGTAATGCGCAAGAAATGGTACCGAAACCCCGTATTTACATATCTGCCACTGGGCAGGAGAATCCGCATAGGTGCTCGAGTGTTCGAACCGTGTTGCGCAAGAAATGCTATGTAAACCCCGTATTTACATAGCTGCCACTGTGCAGGAGAATCCGTATAGGTGTTCGAGTGTTCGAACCGCAATGCACCAGAAATGATACCGAAACCCCGTATTTACATATCTGCCACTGTGCAGGAGAATCCGCATAGGTGCTCGAGTGTTCGACCCGTATTGCGCAAGAAATGGTATGGAAACCCCGTATTTACATATCTGCCACTGTGCAGGAGAATCCGTATAGGTGTTCGAGTGTTCGAACCGTAATGCGCAAGAAATGCTATGTAAACCCCGTATTTACATATCTGCCACTAAGAAGGAGAATCCGTATAGGTGTTCGAGTGTTCGAACCGTAATGCGCAAGAAATGGTACGGAAACCCCGTATTTACATATCTGCCACTGTGCAGGAGAATCTGCATAGGTGTTCGAGTGTTCGAACCGTAATGCGCAAGAAATGGTACCGAAACCCCGTATTTACATATCTGCCACTGTGCAGGAGAATCCGTATAGGTGTTCGAGTGTTCGAACCGTAATGCGCAAGAAATGGTACCGAAACCGCGTATTTACATATCTGCCACTGTGCAGGAGAATCCGCATAGGTGCTCGAGTGTTCGAACCGTATTGCGCAAGAAATGGTATGGAAACCCCGTATTTACATATCTGCCACTGTGCCGGAGAATCCGTATAGGTGTTCGAGTGTTCGAACCGTAATGCGCAAGAAATGGTATGTGAACCCCGTACTTACATATCTGCCACTGTGCAGGAGAATTCGTATAGGTGTTCGTGTGTTGGAACCGTAATGCGCAAGAAATGGTATGTAAACGCCATATTTAAATATCTGCCACTGTGCAGGAGAATCCATATAGGTGTTCGAGTGTTCGAACCGTAATGCGCAAGAAATGGTACGGAAACCCCGTATTTACATATCTGCCACTGTGCAGGAGAATCCGTATAGGTGTTCGAGTGTTCGAACCGTAATGCGCAAGAAATGGTACCGAAACCCCGTATTTACATATCTGCTATTGTGCAGGAGAATCCGTATAGGTGTTCGAGTGTTCGAACCGTAATGCGCAAGAAATGGTATGGAAACCCCGTATTTACATATCTGCCACTGTGCAAGAGAATCCGTATAGGTGTACGAGTGTTCGAACCGTAATGCGCAAGAAATGGTAGCGAAACCCCGTATTTACATATCTGCCACTGTGCAGGAGAATCCGCATAGGTGCTCGAGTGTTCGAACCGTATTGCGCAAGAAATGGTATGTAAACCCCGTATTTACATATCTGCCACTGTGCAGGAGAATCCGTATAGGTGTTCGAGTGTTCGAATCGTAATGCGCAAGAAATGGTACCGAAACCCCGTATTTACATAGCTGCCACTGTGCAGGAGAATCCGAATAGGTGTTCGAGTGTTCGAACCGTAATGCGCAAGAAATGGTATGTAAACCCCGTATTTACATATCTGCCACTGTGCAGGAGAATCCGTATAGGTGTTCGAGTGTTCGAACCGTAATGCGCCAGAAATGGTACCGAAACCCCGTATTTACATATCTGCCACTGTGCAGGAGAATCCGCATAGGTGCTCGAGTGTTCGACCCGTATTGCGTAAGAAATGGTATGGAAACCCCGTATTTACATATCTGCCACTGTGCAGGAGAATCCGTATAGGTGTTCGAGTGTTCGAACCGTAATGCGCAGGAAATGGTACCGAAACCCCGTATTTACATATCTGCCACTGTGCAGGAGAATTCGTATAGGTGTTCGTGTGATCGAACCGTAATGCGCAAGAAATGGTATGTAAACCCCATATTTAAATATCTGCCACTGTGCAGGAGAATCCGTATAGGTGTTCGAGTGTTCGAACCGTAATGCGCAAGAAATGGTACCGAAACCCCGTATTTACATATCTGCCACTGTGCAGGAGAATCCAAATAGGTGTTCGAGTGTTCGAACTGTAATGCGCAAGAAATGGTACCGAAACCCCGTATTTACATATCTGCCACTTTGTAGGAGAATCCGCATAGGTGTTCGAGTGTTCTAACCGTAATGTGCAAGAAATGGTATGGAAACCCCGTATTTACATATCTGCCACTGTGCAGGAGAATCCGTATAGGTGTTCGAGTGTTCGAATCGTAATGCGCAAGAAATGGTACCGAAACCCCGTATTTACATAGCTGCCACTGTGCAGGAGAATCCGAATAGGTGTTCGAGTGTTCGAACCGTAATGCGCAAGAAATGGTATGTAAACCCCGTATTTACATATCTGCCACTGTGCAGGAGAATCCGTATAGGTGTTCGAGTGTTCGAACCGTAATGCGCAAGAAATGGTACGGAAACCCCGTATTTACATATCTGCCACTGTGTAGGAGAATCCGTATAGGTGTTCGAGTGTTCGAACCGTAATGCGCAAGAAATGGTATGTAAACCCCGTATTTACATATCTGCCACTGTGCAGGAGAATTCGTATAGGTGTTCGTGTGTTGGAACCGTAATGCGCAAGAAATGGTATGTAAACGCCATATTTAAATATCTGCCACTGTGCAGGAGAATCCGTATAGTTGTTCGAGTGTTCGAACCGTAATGCGCAAGAAATGGTACGGAAACCCCGTATTTACATATCTGCCACTGTGCAGGAGAATCCGTATAGGTGTTCGAGTGTTCGAACCGTAATGCGCAAGAAATGGTACCGAAACCCCGTATTTACATATCTGCCATTCTGCAGGAGAATCCGTATAGGTGTTCGAGTGTTCGAACCGTAATGCGCAAGAAATGGTATGGAAACCCCGTATTTACATATCTGCCACTGTGCAGGAGAATCCGTATAGGTGTTCGAGTGTTCGAACCGTAATGCGCAAGAAATGGTACCGAAACCCCGTATTTACATATCTGCCACTGGGCAGGAGAATCCGCATAGGTGCTCGAGTGTTCGAACCGTATTGCGCAAGAAATGCTATGTAAACCCCGTATTTACATAGCTGCCACTGTGCAGGAGAATCCGTATAGGTGTTCGAGTGTTCGAACCGCAATGCACCAGAAATGATACCGAAACCCCGTATTTACATATCTGCCACTGTGCAGGAGAATCCGCATAGGTGCTCGAGTGTTCGAACTGTAATGCGCAAGAAATGGTACCGAAACCCCGTATTTACATATCTGCCACTTTGTAGGAGAATCCGCATAGGTGTTCGAGTGTTCTAACCGTAATGTGCAAGAAATGGTATGGAAACCCCGTATTTACATATCTGCCACTGTGCAGGAGAATCCGTATAGGTGTTCGAGTGTTCGAATCGTAATGCGCAAGAAATGGTACCGAAACCCCGTATTTACATAGCTGCCACTGTGCAGGAGAATCCGAATAGGTGTTCGAGTGTTCGAACCGTAATGCGCAAGAAATGGTATGTAAACCCCGTATTTACATATCTGCCACTGTGCAGGAGAATCCGTATAGGTGTTCGAGTGTTCGAACCGTAATGCGCAAGAAATGGTACGGAAACCCCGTATTTACATATCTGCCACTGTGCAGGAGAATCCGTATAGGTGTTCGAGTGTTCGAACCGTAATGCGCAAGAAATGGTATGGAAACCCCGTATTTACATATCTGCCACTGTGCAGGAGAATCCAAATAGGTTTTCGAGTGTTCGAACTGTAATGCGCAAGAAATGGTACCGAAACCCCATATTTACATATCTGCCGCTTTGTAGGAGAATCCGCATAGGTGTTCGAGTGTTCGAACCGTAATGCGCAAGAAATGGTATGGAAACCCCGTATTTACATATCTGCCACTGTGCAGGAGAATCCGTATAGGTGTTCGAGTGTTCGAATCGTAATGCGCAAGAAATGGTACCGAAACCCCGTATTTACATATCTGCCACTGTGCAGGAGAATCCGAATAGGTGTTCGAGTGTTCGAACTGTAATGCGCAAGAAATGGTATGTAAACCCCGTATTTACATATCTGCCACTGTGAAGGAGAATCCGTATAGGTGTTCGAGTGTTCGAACCGTAATGCGCAAGAAATGGTACGGAAACCCCGTACTTACATATCTGCCACTGTGCAGGAGAATCCGTATAAGTGTTTGATTGTTCGAACCGTAATGGGCAAGAAATGGTATGTAAACCCCGTATTTACAAATCTGCCACTGTGCAGGAGAATTCGTATAGGTGTTCGACTGTTCGAACCGTAATGCGCAAGAAATGGTATGGAAACCCCGTATTTACATATCTGCCACTGTGCAGGAGAATCCGTATAGGTGTTCGAGTGTTCGAACCGTAATGCGCAAGAAATGGTATGTAAACCCCGTATTTACATATCTGCCACTGTGCAGGAGAATTCGTATTGGTGTTCGTGTGTTGGAACCGTAATGCGCAAGAAATGATATGTAAACGCCATATTTAAATATCTGCCACTGTGCAGGAGAATCCGTATAGGTGTTCGAGTGTTCGAACCGTAATGCGCAAGAAATGGTACGGAAACCCCGTATTTACATATCTGCCACTGTGCAGGAGAATCCGTATAGGTGTTCGACTGTTCGAACCGTAATGCGCAAAAAATGGTACCGAAACCCCGTATTTACATATCTGCCACTGTGCAGGAGAATCCGTATAGGTGTTCGAGTGTTCGAACCGTAATGCGCAAGAAATGGAATGTAAACCCCGTATTTACATATCTGCCACTGTGCAGGAGAATTTGTATAGGTGTTCGTGTGTTGGAACCGTAATGCGCAAGAAATGGTATGTAAACGCCATATTTAAATATCTGCCACTGTGCAGGAGAATCCGTATAGGTGTTCGAGTGTTCGAACCGTAATGCACAAGAAATGGTACGGAAACCCCGTATTTACATATCTGCCACTGTGCAGGAGAATCCGTATAGGTGTTCGAGTGTTCGAACCGTAATGCGCAGGAAATGGTACCGAAACCCCGTATTTACATATCTGCCACTATGCAGGAGAATTCGTATAGGTGTTCGTGTGTTCGAACCGTAATGCGCAAGAAATGGTATGTAAACCCCATATTTAAATATCTGCCACTGTGCAGGAGAATCCGTATAGGTGTTCGAGTGTTCGAACCGGAATGCGCAAGAAACGGTACCGAAACCCCGTATTTACATATCTGCCACTGTGCAGGAGAATCCAAATAGGTTTTCGAGTGTTCGAACTGTAATGCGCAAGAAATGGTACCGAAACCCCATATTTACATATCTGCCGCTTTGTAGGAGAATCCGCATAGGTGTTCGAGTGTTCGAACCGTAATGCGCAAGAAATGGTATGGAAACCCCGTATTTACATATCTGCCACTGTGCAGGAGAATCCGTATAGGTGTTCGAGTGTTCGAATCGTAATGCGCAAGAAATGGTACCGAAACCCCGTATTTACATATCTGCCACTGTGCAGGAGAATCCGAATAGGTGTTCGAGTGTTTGAACCGTAATGCGCAAGAAATGGTATGTAAACCCCGTATTTACATATCTGCCACTGTGAAGGAGAATCCGTATAGGTGTTCGAGTGTTCGAACCGTAATGCGCAAGAAATGGTACGGAAACCCCGTACTTACATATCTGCCACTGTGCAGGAGAATCCGTATAAGTGTTTGATTGTTCGAACCGTAATGGGCAAGAAATGGTATGTAAACCCCGTATTTACAAATCTGCCACTGTGCAGGAGAATTCGTATAGGTGTTCGACTGTTCGAACCGTAATGCGCAAGAAATGGTATGGAAACCCCGTATTTACATATCTGCCACTGTGCAGGAGAATCCGTATAGGTGTTCGAGTGTTCGAACCGTAATGCGCAAGAAATGGTATGTAAACCCCGTATTTACATATCTGCCACTGTGCAGGAGAATTCGTATTGGTGTTCGTGTGTTGGAACCGTAATGCGCAAGAAATGGTATGTAAACGCCATATTTAAATATCTGTCACTGTGCAGGAGAATCCGTATAGGTGTTCGAGTGTTCGAACCGTAATGCGCAAGAAATGGTACGGAAACCCCGTATTTACATATCTGCCACTGTGCAGGAGAATCCGTATAGGTGTTCGACTGTTCGAACCGTAATGCGCAAAAAATGGTACCGAAACCCCGTATTTACATATCTGCCACTGTGCAGGAGAATCCGTATAGGTGTTCGAGTGTTCGAACCGTAATGCGCAAGAAATGGTATGTAAACCCCGTATTTACATATCTGCCACTGTGCAGGAGAATTCGTATAGGTGTTCGTGTGTTGGAACCGTAATGCGCAAGAAATGGTATGTAAACGCCATATTTAAATATCTGCCACTGTGCAGGAGAATCCGTATAGGTGTTCGAGTGTTCGAACCGTAATGCGCAAGAAATGGTACGGAAACCCCGTATTTACATATCTGCCACTGTGCAGGAGAATCCGTATAGGTGTTCGAGTGTTCGAACCGTAATGCGCAAGAAATGGTACCGAAACCCCGTATTTACATATCTGCCATTGTGCAGGAGAATCCGTATAGGTGTTCGAGTGTTCGAACCGTAATGCGCAAGAAATGGTATGGAAACCCCGTATTTACATATCTGCCACTGTGCAGGAGAATCCGTATAGGTGTTCGAGTGTTCGAACCGTAATGCGCAAGAAATGGTACCGAAACCCCGTATTTACATATCTGCCACTGTGCAGGAGAATCCGCATAGGTGCTCGAGTGTTCGAACCGTATTGCGCAAGAAATGGTATGCAAACCCCATATTTACATATCTTCCACTGTGCAGGAGAATCCGTATAGGTGTTCGAGTGTTCGAACCGTAATGCGCAAGAAATGGTACCGAAACCCCGTATTTACATATCTGCCACTGTGCAGGAGAATCCGCATAGGTGCTCGAGTGTTCGAACCGTATTGCGCAAGAAATGGTATGGAAACCCCGTATTTACATATCTGCCACTGTGCAGGAGAATCCGTATAGGTGTTCGAGTGTTCGAACCGTAATGCGCAAGAAATGGTATGTAAACCCCGTATTTACATATCTGCCACTGTGCAGGAGAATTCGTATAGGTGTTCGTGTGTTGGAACCGTAATGCGCAAGAAATGGTATGTAAACGCCATATTTAAATATCTGCCACTGTGCAGGAGAATCCGTATAGGTGTTCGAGTGTTCGAACCGTAATGCGCAAGAAATGGTACCGAAACCCCGTATTTACATATCTGCCACTGTGCAGGAGAATCTGTATAGGTGTTTGAGTGTTCGAACCGTAATGCGGAAGAAATGGTACCGAAACCCCGTATTTACATATCTGCCATTGTGCAGGAGAATCCGTATAGGTGTTCGAGTGTTCGAACCGTAATGCGCAAGAAATGGTATGTAAACCCCGTATTTACATATCTGCCACTGTGCAGGAGAATTCGTATTGGTGTTCGTGTGTTGGAACCGTAATGCGCAAGAAATGGTATGTAAACGCCATATTTAAATATCTGCCACTGTGCAGGAGAATCCGTATAGGTGTTCGAGTGTTCGAACCGTAATGCGCAAGAAATGGTACGGAAACCCCGTATTTACATATCTGCCACTGTGCAGGAGAATCCGTATAGGTGTTCGACTGTTCGAACCGTAATGCGCAAAAAATGGTACCGAAACCCCGTATTTACATATCTGCCACTGTGCAGGAGAATCCGTATAGGTGTTCGAGTGTTCGAACCGTAATGCGCAAGAAATGGTATGTAAACCCCGTATTTACATATCTGCCACTGTGCAGGAGAATTCGTATAGGTGTTCGTGTGTTGGAACCGTAATGCGCAAGAAATGGTATGTAAACGCCATATTTAAATATCTGCCACTGTGCAGGAGAATCCGTATAGGTGTTCGAGTGTTCGAACCGTAATGCGCAAGAAATGGTACGGAAACCCCGTATTTACATATCTGCCACTGTGCAGGAGAATCCGTATAGGTGTTCGAGTGTTCGAACCGTAATGCGCAAGAAATGGTACCGAAACCCCGTATTTACATATCTTCCATTGTGCAGGAGAATCCGTATAGGTGTTCGAGTGTTCGAACCGTAATGCGCAAGAAATGGTATGGAAACCCCGTATTTACATATCTGCCACTGTGCAGGAGAATCCGTATAGGTGTTCGAGTGTTCGAACCGTAATGCGCAAGAAATGGTACCGAAACCCCGTATTTACATATCTGCCACTGTGCAGGAGAATCCGCATAGGTGCTCGAGTGTTCGAACCGTATTGCGCAAGAAATGGTATGCAAACCCCATATTTACATATCTTCCACTGTGCAGGAGAATCCGTATAGGTGTTCGAGTGTTCGAACCGTAATGCGCAAGAAATGGTACCGAAACCCCGTATTTACATATCTGCCACTGTACAGGAGAATCCGCATAGGTGCTCGAGTGTTCGAACCGTATTGCGCAAGAAATGGTATGGAAACCCCGTATTTACATATCTGCCACTGTGCAGGAGAATCCGTATAGGTGTTCGAGTGTTCGAACCGTAATGCGCAAGAAATGGTATGTAAACCCCGTATTTACGTATCTGCCACTGTGCAGGAGAATTCGTATAGGTGTTCGTGTGTTGGAACCGTAATGCGCAAGAAATGGTATGTAAACGCCATATTTAAATATCTGCCACTGTGCAGGAGAATCCGTATAGGTGTTCGAGTGTTCGAACCGTAATGCGCAAGAAATGGTACGGAAACCCCGTATTTACATATCTGCCACTGTGCAGGAGAATCTGTATAGGTGTTTGAGTGTTCGAACCGTAATGCGGAAGAAATGGTACCGAAACCCCGTATTTACATATCTGCCATTGTGCAGGAGAATCCGTATAGGTGTTCGAGTGTTCGAACCGTAATGCGCAAGAAATGGTATGGAAACCCCGTATTTACATATCTGCCACTGTGCAGGAGAATCCGTATAGGTGTTTGAGTGTTCGAACCGTAATGCACAAGAAATGGTACGGAAACCCCGTATTTACATATCTGCCACTGTGCAGGAGAATCCGTATAGGTGTTCGAGTGTTCGAACCGTAATGCGCAGGAAATGGTACCGAAACCCCGTATTTACATATCTGCCACTATGCAGGAGAATTCGTATAGGTGTTCGTGTGTTCGAACCGTAATGCGCAAGAAATGGTATGTAAACCCCATATTTAAATATCTGCCACTGTGCAGGAGAATCCGTATAGGTGTTCGAGTGTTCGAACCGGAATGCGCAAGAAACGGTACCGAAACCCCGTATTTACATATCTGCCACTGTGCAGGAGAATCCAAATAGGTTTTCGAGTGTTCGAACTGTAATGCGCAAGAAATGGTACCGAAACCCCATATTTACATATCTGCCGCTTTGTAGGAGAATCCGCATAGGTGTTCGAGTGTTCGAACCGTAATGCGCAAGAAATGGTATGGAAACCCCGTATTTACATATCTGCCACTGTGCAGGAGAATCCGTATAGGTGTTCGAGTGTTCGAATCGTAATGCGCAAGAAATGGTACCGAAACCCCGTATTTACATATCTGCCACTGTGCAGGAGAATCCGAATAGGAGTTCGAGTGTTTGAACCGTAATGCGCAAGAAATGGTATGTAAACCCCGTATTTACATATCTGCCACTGTGAAGGAGAATCCGTATAGGTGTTCGAGTGTTCGAACCGTAATGCGCAAGAAATGGTACGGAAACCCCGTACTTACATATCTGCCACTGTGCAGGAGAATCCGTATAAGTGTTTGATTGTTCGAACCGTAATGGGCAAGAAATGGTATGTAAACCCCGTATTTACAAATCTGCCACTGTGCAGGAGAATTCGTATAGGTGTTCGACTGTTCGAACCGTAATGCGCAAGAAATGGTATGGAAACCCCGTATTTACATATCTGCCACTGTGCAGGAGAATCCGTATAGGTGTTCGAGTGTTCGAACCGTAATGCGCAAGAAATGGTATGTAAACCCCGTATTTACATATCTGCCACTGTGCAGGAGAATTCGTATTGGTGTTCGTGTGTTGGAACCGTAATGCGCAAGAAATGGTATGTAAACGCCATATTTAAATATCTGCCACTGTGCAGGAGAATCCGTATAGGTGTTCGACTGTTCGAACCGTAATGCGCAAGAAATGGTACGGAAACCCCGTATTTACATATCTGCCACTGTGCAGGAGAATCCGTATAGGTGTTCGACTGTTCGAACCGTAATGCGCAAAAAATGGTACCGAAACCCCGTATTTACATATCTGCCACTGTGCAGGAGAATCCGTATAGGTGTTCGAGTGTTCGAACCGTAATGCGCAAGAAATGGTATGTAAACCCCGTATTTACATATCTGCCACTGTGCAGGAGAATTCGTATAGGTGTTCGTGTGTTGGAACCGTAATGCGCAAGAAATGGTATGTAAACGCCATATTTAAATATCTGCCACTGTGCAGGAGAATCCGTATAGGTGTTCGAGTGTTCGAACCGTAATGCGCAAGAAATGGTACGGAAACCCCGTATTTACATATCTGCCACTGTGCAGGAGAATCCGTATAGGTGTTCGAGTGTTCGAACCGTAATGCGCAAGAAATGGTACCGAAATCCCGTATTTACATATCTGCCAATGTGCAGGAGAATCCGTATAGGTGTTCGAGTGTTCGAACCGTAATGCGCAAGAAATGGTATGGAAACCCCGTATTTACATATCTGCCACTGTGCAGGAGAATCCGTATAGGTGTTCGAGTGTTCGAACCGTAATGCGCAAGAAATGGTACCGAAACCCCGTATTTACATATCTGCCACTGTGCAGGAGAATCCGCATAGGTGCTCGAGTGTTCGAACCGTATTGCGCAAGAAATGGTATGCAAACCCCATATTTACATATCTTCCACTGTGCAGGAGAATCCGTATAGGTGTTCGAGTGTTCGAACCGTAATGCGCAAGAAATGGTACCGAAACCCCGTATTTACATATCTGCCACTGTGCAGGAGAATCCGCATAGGTGCTCGAGTGTTCGAACCGTATTGCGCAAGAAATGGTATGGAAACCCCGTATTTACATATCTGCCACTGTGCAGGAGAATCCGTATAGGTGTTCGAGTGTTCGAACCGTAATGCGCAAGAAATGGTATGTAAACCCCGTATTTACATATCTGCCACTGTGCAGGAGAATTCGTATAGGTGTTCGTGTGTTGGAACCGTAATGCGCAAGAAATGGTATGTAAACGCCATATTTAAATATCTGCCACTGTGCAGGAGAATCCGTATAGGTGTTCGAGTGTTCGAACCGTAATGCGCAAGAAATGGTACGGAAACCCCGTATTTACATATCTGCCACTGTGCAGGAGAATCTGTATAGGTGTTTGAGTGTTCGAACCGTAATGCGGAAGAAATGGTACCGAAACCCCGTATTTACATATCTGCCATTGTGCAGGAGAATCCGTATAGGTGTTCGAGTGTTCGAACCGTAATGCGCAAGAAATGGTATGTAAACCCCGTATTTACATATCTGCCACTGTGCAGGAGAATTCGTATTGGTGTTCGTGTGTTGGAACCGTAATGCGCAAGAAATGGTATGTAAACGCCATATTTAAATATCTGCCACTGTGCAGGAGAATCCGTATAGGTGTTCGAGTGTTCGAACCGTAATGCGCAAGAAATGGTACGGAAACCCCGTATTTACATATCTGCCACTGTGCAGGAGAATCCGTATAGGTGTTCGACTGTTCGAACCGTAATGCGCAAAAAATGGTACCGAAACCCCGTATTTACATATCTGCCACTGTGCAGGAGAATCCGTATAGGTGTTCGAGTGTTCGAACCGTAATGCGCAAGAAATGGTATGTAAACCCCGTATTTACATATCTGCCACTGTGCAGGAGAATTCGTATAGGTGTTCGTGTGTTGGAACCGTAATGCGCAAGAAATGGTATGTAAACGCCATATTTAAATATCTGCCACTGTGCAGGAGAATCCGTATAGGTGTTCGAGTGTTCGAACCGTAATGCGCAAGAAATGGTACGGAAACCCCGTATTTACATATCTGCCACTGTGCAGGAGAATCCGTATAGGTGTTCGAGTGTTCGAACCGTAATGCGCAAGAAATGGTACCGAAACCCCGTATTTACATATCTTCCATTGTGCAGGAGAATCCGTATAGGTGTTCGAGTGTTCGAACCGTAATGCGCAAGAAATGGTATGGAAACCCCGTATTTACATATCTGCCACTGTGCAGGAGAATCCGTATAGGTGTTCGAGTGTTCGAACCGTAATGCGCAAGAAATGGTACCGAAACCCCGTATTTACATATCTGCCACTGTGCAGGAGAATCCGTATAGGTGTTCGACTGTTCGAACCGTAATGCGCAAAAAATGGTACCGAAACCCCGTATTTACATATCTGCCACTGTGCAGGAGAATCCGTATAGGTGTTCGAGTGTTCGAACCGTAATGCGCAAGAAATGGTATGTAAACCCCGTATTTACATATCTGCCACTGTGCCGGAGAATTCGTATAGGTGTTCGTGTGTTGGAACCGTAATGCGCAAGAAATGGTATGTAAACGCCATATTTAAATATCTGCCACTGTGCAGGAGAATCCGTATAGGTGTTCGAGTGTTCGAACCGTAATGCGCAAGAAATGGTACGGAAACCCCGTATTTACATATCTGCCACTGTGCAGGAGAATCCGTATAGGTGTTCGAGTGTTCGAACCGTAATGCGCAAGAAATGGTACCGAAACCCCGTATTTACATATCTGCCATTGTGCAGGAGAATCCGTATAGGTGTTCGAGTGTTCGAACCGTAATGCGCAAGAAATGGTATGGAAACCCCGTATTTACATATCTGCCACTGTGCAGGAGAATCCGTATAGGTGTTCGAGTGTTCGAACCGTAATGCGCAAGAAATGGCACCGAAACCCCGTATTTACATATCTGCCACTGTGCAGGAGAATCCGCATAGGTGCTCGAGTGTTCGAACCGTATTGCGCAAGAAATGGTATGCAAACCCCATATTTACATATCTTCCACTGTGCAGGAGAATCCGTATAGGTGTTCGAGTGTTCGAACCGTAATGCGCAAGAAATGGTACCGAAACCCCGTATTTACATATCTGCCACTGTGCAGGAGAATCCGCATAGGTGCTCGAGTGTTCGAACCGTATTGCGCAAGAAATGGTATGGAAACCCCGTATTTACATATCTGCCACTGTGCAGGAGAATCCGTATAGGTGTTCGAGTGTTCGAACCGTAATGCGCAAGAAATGGTATGTAAACCCCGTATTTACATATCTGCCACTGTGCAGGAGAATTCGTATAGGTGTTCGTGTGTTGGAACCGTAATGCGCAAGAAATGGTATGTAAACGCCATATTTAAATATCTGCCACTGTGCAGGAGAATCCGTATAGGTGTTCGAGTGTTCGAACCGTAATGCGCAAGAAATGGTACGGAAACCCCGTATTTACATATCTGCCACTGTGCAGGAGAATCTGTATAGGTGTTTGAGTGTTCGAACCGTAATGCGGAAGAAATGGTACCGAAACCCCGTATTTACATATCTGCCATTGTGCAGGAGAATCCGTATAGGTGTTCGAGTGTTCGAACCGTAATGCGCAAGAAATGGTATGTAAACCCCGTATTTACATATCTGCCACTGTGCAGGAGAATTCGTATTGGTGTTCGTGTGTTGGAACCGTAATGCGCAAGAAATGGTATGTAAACGCCATATTTAAATATCTGCCACTGTGCAGGAGAATCCGTATAGGTGTTCGAGTGTTCGAACCGTAATGCGCAAGAAATGGTACGGAAACCCCGTATTTACATATCTGCCACTGTGCAGGAGAATCCGTATAGGTGTTCGACTGTTCGAACCGTAATGCGCAAAAAATGGTACCGAAACCCCGTATTTACATATCTGCCACTGTGCAGGAGAATCCGTATAGGTGTTCGAGTGTTCGAACCGTAATGCGCAAGAAATGGTATGTAAACCCCGTATTTACATATCTGCCACTGTGCAGGAGAATTCGTATAGGTGTTCGTGTGTTGGAACCGTAATGCGCAAGAAATGGTATGTAAACGCCATATTTAAATATCTGCCACTGTGCAGGAGAATCCGTATAGGTGTTCGAGTGTTCGAACCGTAATGCGCAAGAAATGGTACGGAAACCCCGTATTTACATATCTGCCACTGTGCAGGAGAATCCGTATAGGTGTTCGAGTGTTCGAACCGTAATGCGCAAGAAATGGTACCGAAACCCCGTATTTACATATCTTCCATTGTGCAGGAGAATCCGTATAGGTGTTCGAGTGTTCGAACCGTAATGCGCAAGAAATGGTATGGAAACCCCGTATTTACATATCTGCCACTGTGCAGGAGAATCCGTATAGGTGTTCGAGTGTTCGAACCGTAATGCGCAAGAAATGGTACCGAAACCCCGTATTTACATATCTGCCACTGTGCAGGAGAATCCGTATAGGTGTTCGACTGTTCGAACCGTAATGCGCAAAAAATGGTACCGAAACCCCGTATTTACATATCTGCCACTGTGCAGGAGAATCCGTATAGGTGTTCGAGTGTTCGAACCGTAATGCGCAAGAAATGGTATGTAAACCCCGTATTTACATATCTGCCACTGTGCAGGAGAATTCGTATAGGTGTTCGTGTGTTGGAACCGTAATGCGCAAGAAATGGTATGTAAACGCCATATTTAAATATCTGCCACTGTGCAGGAGAATCCGTATAGGTGTTCGAGTGTTCGAACCGTAATGCGCAAGAAATGGTACGGAAACCCCGTATTTACATATCTGCCACTGTGCAGGAGAATCCGTATAGGTGTTCGAGTGTTCGAACCGTAATGCGCAAGAAATGGTACCGAAACCCCGTATTTACATATCTTCCATTGTGCAGGAGAATCCGTATAGGTGTTCGAGTGTTCGAACCGTAATGCGCAAGAAATGGTATGGAAACCCCGTATTTACATATCTGCCACTGTGCAGGAGAATCCGTATAGGTGTTCGAGTGTTCGAACCGTAATGCGCAAGAAATGGTACCGAAACCCCGTATTTACATATCTGCCACTGTGCAGGAGAATCCGTATAGGTGTTCGACTGTTCGAACCGTAATGCGCAAAAAATGGTACCGAAACCCCGTATTTACATATCTGCCACTGTGCAGGAGAATCCGTATAGGTGTTCGAGTGTTCGAACCGTAATGCGCAAGAAATGGTATGTAAACCCCGTATTTACATATCTGCCACTGTGCAGGAGAATTCGTATAGGTGTTCGTGTGTTGGAACCGTAATGCGCAAGAAATGGTATGTAGACGCCATATTTAAATATCTGCCACTGTGCAGGAGAATCCGTATAGGTGTTCGAGTGTTCGAACCGTAATGCGCAAGAAATGGTACGGAAACCCCGTATTTACATATCTGCCACTGTGCAGGAGAATCCGTATAGGTGTTCGAGTGTTCGAACCGTAATGCGCAAGAAATGGTACCGAAACCCCGTATTTACATATCTGCCATTGTGCAGGAGAATCCGTATAGGTGTTCGAGTGTTCGAACCGTAATGCGCAAGAAATGGTATGGAAACCCCGTATTTACATATCTGCCACTGTGCAGGAGAATCCGTATAGGTGTTCGAGTGTTCGAACCGTAATGCGCAAGAAATGGTACCGAAACCCCGTATTTACATATCTGCCACTGTGCAGGAGAATCCGCATAGGTGCTCGAGTGTTCGAACCGTATTGCGCAAGAAATGGTATGCAAACCCCATATTTACATATCTTCCACTGTGCAGGAGAATCCGTATAGGTGTTCGAGTGTTCGAACCGTAATGCGCAAGAAATGGTACCGAAACCCCGTATTTACATATCTGCCACTGTGCAGGAGAATCCGCATAGGTGCTCGAGTGTTCGAACCGTATTGCGCAAGAAATGGTATGGAAACCCCGTATTTACATATCTGCCACTGTGCAGGAGAATCCGTATAGGTGTTCGAGTGTTCGAACCGTAATGCGCAAGAAATGGTATGTAAACCCCGTATTTACATATCTGCCACTGTGCAGGAGAATTCGTATAGGTGTTCGTGTGTTGGAACCGTAATGCGCAAGAAATGGTATGTAAACGCCATATTTAAATATCTGCCACTGTGCAGGAGAATCCGTATAGGTGTTCGAGTGTTCGAACCGTAATGCGCAAGAAATGGTACGGAAACCCCGTATTTACATATCTGCCACTGTGCAGGAGAATCTGTATAGGTGTTTGAGTGTTCGAACCGTAATGCGGAAGAAATGGTACCGAAACCCCGTATTTACATATCTGCCATTGTGCAGGAGAATCCGTATAGGTGTTCGAGTGTTCGAACCGTAATGCGCAAGAAATGGTATGTAAACCCCGTATTTACATATCTGCCACTGTGCAGGAGAATTCGTATTGGTGTTCGTGTGTTGGAACCGTAATGCGCAAGAAATGGTATGTAAACGCCATATTTAAATATCTGCCACTGTGCAGGAGAATCCGTATAGGTGTTCGAGTGTTCGAACCGTAATGCGCAAGAAATGGTACGGAAACCCCGTATTTACATATCTGCCACTGTGCAGGAGAATCCGTATAGGTGTTCGACTGTTCGAACCGTAATGCGCAAAAAATGGTACCGAAACCCCGTATTTACATATCTGCCACTGTGCAGGAGAATCCGTATAGGTGTTCGAGTGTTCGAACCGTAATGCGCAAGAAATGGTATGTAAACCCCGTATTTACATATCTGCCACTGTGCAGGAGAATTCGTATAGGTGTTCGTGTGTTGGAACCGTAATGCGCAAGAAATGGTATGTAAACGCCATATTTAAATATCTGCCACTGTGCAGGAGAATCCGTATAGGTGTTCGAGTGTTCGAACCGTAATGCGCAAGAAATGGTACGGAAACCCCGTATTTACATATCTGCCACTGTGCAGGAGAATCCGTATAGGTGTTCGAGTGTTCGAACCGTAATGCGCAAGAAATGGTACCGAAACCCCGTATTTACATATCTTCCATTGTGCAGGAGAATCCGTATAGGTGTTCGAGTGTTCGAACCGTAATGCGCAAGAAATGGTATGGAAACCCCGTATTTACATATCTGCCACTGTGCAGGAGAATCCGTATAGGTGTTCGAGTGTTCGAACCGTAATGCGCAAGAAATGGTACCGAAACCCCGTATTTACATATCTGCCACTGTGCAGGAGAATCCGCATAGGTGCTCGAGTGTTCGAACCGTATTGCGCAAGAAATGGTATGCAAACCCCATATTTACATATCTTCCACTGTGCAGGAGAATCCGTATAGGTGTTCGAGTGTTCGAACCGTAATGCGCAAGAAATGGTACCGAAACCCCGTATTTACATATCTGCCACTGTGCAGGAGAATCCGCATAGGTGCTCGAGTGTTCGAACCGTATTGCGCAAGAAATGGTATGGAAACCCCGTATTTACATATCTGCCACTGTGCAGGAGAATCCGTATAGGTGTTCGAGTGTTCGAACCGTAATGCGCAAGAAATGGTATGTAAACCCCGTATTTACGTATCTGCCACTGTGCAGGAGAATTCGTATAGGTGTTCGTGTGTTGGAACCGTAATGCGCAAGAAATGGTATGTAAACGCCATATTTAAATATCTGCCACTGTGCAGGAGAATCCGTATAGGTGTTCGAGTGTTCGAACCGTAATGCGCAAGAAATGGTACGGAAACCCCGTATTTACATATCTGCCACTGTGCATGAGAATCTGTATAGGTGTTTGAGTGTTCGAACCGTAATGCGGAAGAAATGGTACCGAAACCCCGTATTTACATATCTGCCATTGTGCAGGAGAATCCGTATAGGTGTTCGAGTGTTCGAACCGTAATGCGCAAGAAATGGTATGGAAACCCCGTATTTACATATCTGCCACTGTGCAGGAGAATCCGTATAGGTGTTTGAGTGTTCGAACCGTAATGCGCAAGAAATGGTACCGAAACCCCGTATTTACATATCTGCCACTGTGCATGAGAATCCGCATAGGTGCTCGAGTGTTCGAACCGTATTGCGCAAGAAATGGTATGTAAACCCCGTATTTACATATCTGCCACTGTGCAGGAGAATCCGTATAGGTGTTCGAGTGTTCGAACCGTAATGCGCAAGAAATGGTACCGAAACCCCGTATTTACATATCTGCCACTGTGCACGAGAATCTGCATAGGTGCTCGAGTGTTCGAACCGTATGGGGAAAGAAATGGTATGTAAACCCCGTATTTACATATCTGCCACTGTGCAGGAGAATCCGTATAGGTGTTCGAGTGTTCGAACCGTAATGCGCCAGAAATGGTACCGAAACCCCGTATTTACATATCTGCCACTGTGCAGGAGAATCCGCATAGGTGCTCGAGTGTTCGACCCGTTTTGCGCAAGAAATGGTATGGAAACCCCGTATTTACATATCTAGGACTGTGCAGGAGAATCCGTATAGGTGTTCGAGTGTTCGAACCGTAATGCGCAGGAAATGGTACCGAAACCCCGTATTTACATATCTGCCACTGTGCAGGAGAATTCGTATAGGTGTTCATGTGTTCGAACCGTAATGCGCAAGAAATGGTATGTAAACCCCATATTTAAATATCTGCCACTGTGCAGGAGAATCCGTATAGGTGTTCGAGTGTTCGAACCGGAATGCGCAAGAAATGGTACCGAAACCCCGTATTTACATATCTGCCACTGTGCAGGAGAATCCAAATAGGTTTTCGAGTGTTCGAACTGTAATGCGCAAGAAATGGTACCGAAACCCCATATTTACATATCTGCCACTTTGTAGGAGAATCCGCATAGGTGTTCGAGTGTTCGAACCGTAATGTGCCAGAAATGGTATGGAAACCCCGTATTTACATATCTGCCACTGTGCAGGAGAATCCGTATAGGTGTTCGGGTGTTCGAATCGTAATGCGCAAGAAATGGTACCGAAACCCCGTATTTACATATCTGCCACTGTGCAGGAGAATCCGTATAGGTGTTCGAGTGTTCGAACCGTAATGCGCAAGAAATGGTATGTAAACCCCGTATTTACGTATCTGCCACTGTGCAGGAGAATTCGTATAGGTGTTCGTGTGTTGGAACCGTAATGCGCAAGAAATGGTATGTAAACGCCATATTTAAATATCTGCCACTGTGCAGGAGAATCCGTATAGGTGTTCGAGTGTTCGAACCGTAATGCGCAAGAAATGGTACGGAAACCCCGTATTTACATATCTGCCACTGTGCAGGAGAATCTGTATAGGTGTTTGAGTGTTCGAACCGTAATGCGGAAGAAATGGTACCGAAACCCCGTATTTACATATCTGCCATTGTGCAGGAGAATCCGTATAGGTGTTCGAGTGTTCGAACCGTAATGCGCAAGAAATGGTATGGAAACCCCGTATTTACATATCTGCCACTGTGCAGGAGAATCCGTATAGGTGTTTGAGTGTTCGAACCGTAATGCGCAAGAAATGGTACCGAAACCCCGTATTTACATATCTGCCACTGTGCATGAGAATCCGCATAGGTGCTCGAGTGTTCGAACCGTATTGCGCAAGAAATGGTATGTAAACCCCGTATTTACATATCTGCCACTGTGCAGGAGAATCCGTATAGGTGTTCGAGTGTTCGAACCGTAATGCGCAAGAAATGGTACCGAAACCCTGTATTTACATATCTGCCACTGTGCACGAGAATCCGCATAGGTGCTCGAGTGTTCGAACCGTATTGGGAAAGAAATGGTATGTAAACCCCGTATTTACATATCTGCCACTGTGCAGGAGAATCCGTATAGGTGTTCGAGTGTTCGAACCGTAATGCGCCAGAAATGGTACCGAAACCCCGTATTTACATATCTGCCACTGTGCAGGAGAATCCGCATAGGTGCTCGAGTGTTCGACCCGTTTTGCGCAAGAAATGGTATGGAAACCCCGTATTTACATATCTGGGACTGTGCAGGAGAATCCGTATAGGTGTTCGAGTGTTCGAACCGTAATGCGCAGGAAATGGTACCGAAACCCCGTATTTACATATCTGCCACTGTGCAGGAGAATTCGTATAGGTGTTCATGTGTTCGAACCGTAATGCGCAAGAAATGGTATGTAAACCCCATATTTAAATATCTGCCACTGTGCAGGAGAATCCGTATAGGTGTTCGAGTGTTCGAACCGGAATGCGCAAGAAATGGTACCGAAACCCCGTATTTACATATCTGCCACTGTGCAGGAGAATCCAAATAGGTTTTCGAGTGTTCGAACTGTAATGCGCAAGAAATGGTACCGAAACCCCATATTTACATATCTGCCACTTTGTAGGAGAATCCGCATAGGTGTTCGAGTGTTCGAACCGTAATGTGCCAGAAATGGTATGGAAACCCCGTATTTACATATCTGCCACTGTGCAGGAGAATCCGTATAGGTGTTCGGGTGTTCGAATCGTAATGCGCAAGAAATGGTACCGAAACCCCGTATTTACATATCTGCCACTGTGCAGGAGAATCCGAATAGGTGTTCGAGTGTTCGAACCGTAATGCGCAAGAAATGGTATGTAAACCCCGTATTTACATATCTGCCACTGTGAAGGAGAATCCGTATAGGTGTTCGAGTGTTCGAACCGTAATGCGCAAGAAATGGAACGGAAACCCCGTATTTACATATCTGCCACTGTGCAGGAGAATCCGTATAAGTGTTCGATTGTTCGAACCGTAATGGGCAAGAAATGGTATGTAAACCCCGTATTTACAAATCTGCCACTGTGCAGGAGAATCCGTATAGGTGTTCGACTGTTCGAACCGTAATGCGCAAGAAATGGTATGGAAACCCCGTATTTACATATCTGCCACTGTGCAGGAGAATCCGTATAGGTGTTCGAGTGTTCGAACCGTAATGCGCAAGAAATGGTATGTAAACGCCATATTTAAATATCTGCCACTGTGCAGGAGAATCCGTATAGGTGTTCGAGTGTTCGAACCGTAATGCGCAAGAAATGGTACGGAAACCCCGTATTTACATATCTGCCACTGTGCAGGAGAATCCGTATAGGTGTTCGAGTGTTCGAACCGTAATGCGCAAAAAATGGTATCGAAACCCCGTATTTACATATCTGCCACTGTGCAGGAGAATCCGTATAGGTGTTCGAGTGTTCGAACCGTAATGCGCAAGAAATGGTATGTAAACCCCGTATTTACATATCTGCCACTGTGCAGGAGAATTCGTATAGGTGTTCGTGTGTTGGAACCGTAATGCGCAAGAAATGGTATGTAAACGCCATATTTAAATATCTGCCACTGTGCAGGAGAATCCGTATAGTTGTTCGAGTGTTCGAACCGTAATGCGCAAGAAATGGTACGGAAACCCCGTATTTACATATCTGCCACTGTGCAGGAGAATCCGTATAGGTGTTCGAGTGTTCGAACCGTAATGCGCAAGAAATGGTACCGAAACCCCGTATTTACATATCTGCCATTCTGCAGGAGAATCCGTATAGGTGTTCGAGTGTTCGAACCGTAATGCGCAAGAAATGGTATGGAAACCCCGTATTTACATATCTGCCACTATGCAGGAGAATCCGTATAGGTGTTCGAGTGTTCGAACCGTAATGCGCAAGAAATGGTACCGAAACCCCGTATTTACATATCTGCCACTGGGCAGGAGAATCCGCATAGGTGCTCGAGTGTTCGAACCGTGTTGCGCAAGAAATGCTATGTAAACCCCGTATTTACATAGCTGCCACTGTGCAGGAGAATCCGTATAGGTGTTCGAGTGTTCGAACCGCAATGCACCAGAAATGATACCGAAACCCCGTATTTACATATCTGCCACTGTGCAGGAGAATCCGCATAGGTGCTCGAGTGTTCGACCCGTATTGCGCAAGAAAAGGTATGGAAACCCCGTATTTACATATCTGCCACTGTGCAGGAGAATCCGTATAGGTGTTCGAGTGTTCGAACCGTAATGCGCAAGAAATGCTATGTAAACCCCGTATTTACATATCTGCCACTAAGAAGGAGAATCTGTATAGGTGTTCGAGTGTTCGAACCGTAATGCGCAAGAAATGGTACGGAAACCCCGTATTTACATATCTGCCACTGTGCAGGAGAATCTGCATAGGTGTTCGAGTGTTCGAACCGTAATGCGCAAGAAATGGTACGGAAACCCCGTATTTACATATCTGCCACTGTGCAGGAGAATCCGTATAGGTGTTCGAGTGTTCGAACCGTAATGCGCAAAAAATGGTACCGAAACCCCGTATTTACATATCTGCCACTGTGCAGGAGAATCCGGATAGGTGTTCGAGTGTTCGAACCGTAATGCGCAAGAAATGGTATGTAAACCCCGTATTTACATATCTGCCACTGTGCAGGAGAATTCGTATAGGTGTTCGTGTGTTGGAACCGTAATGCGCAAGAAATGGTATGTAAACGCCATATTTAAATATCTGCCACTGTGCAGGAGAATCCGTATAGTTGTTCGAGTGTTCGAACCGTAATGCGCAAGAAATGGTACGGAAACCCCGTATTTACATATCTGCCACTGTGCAGGAGAATCCGTATAGGTGTTCGAGTGTTCGAACCGTAATGCGCAAGAAATGGTACCGAAACCCCGTATTTACATATCTGCCATTCTGCAGGAGAATCCGTATAGGTGTTCGAGTGTTCGAACCGTAATGCGCAAGAAATGGTATGGAAACCCCGTATTTACATATCTGCCACTGTGCAGGAGAATCCGTATAGGTGTTCGAGTGTTCGAACCGTAATGCGCAAGAAATGGTATGGAAACCCCGTATTTACATATCTGCCACTGTGCAAGAGAATCCGTATAGGTGTACGAGTGTTCCAACCGTAATGCGCAAGAAATGGTAGCGAAACCCCGTATTTACATATCTGCCACTGTGCAGGAGAATCCGCATAGGTGCTCGAGTGTTCGAACCGTATTGCGCAAGAAATGGTATGTAAACCCCGTATTTACATATCTGCCACTGTGCAGGAGAATCCGTATAGGTGTTCGAGTGTTCGAACCGCAATGCGCCAGAAATGGTACCGAAACCCCGTATTTACATATCTGCCACTGTGCAGGAGAATCCGCATAGGTGCTCGAGTGTTCGACCCGTATTGCGTAAGAAATGGTATGGAAACCCCGTATTTACATATCTGCCACTGTGCAGGAGAATCCGTATAGGTGTTCGAGTGTTCGAACCGTAATGCGCAGGAAATGGTACCGAAACCCCGTATTTACATATCTGCCACTGTGCAGGAGAATTCGTATAGGTGTTCGTGTGTTCGAACCGTAATGCGCAAGAAATGGTATGTAAACCCCATATTTAAATATCTGCCACTGTGCAGGAGAATCCGTATAGGTGTTCGAGTGTTCGAACCGTAATGCGCAAGAAATGGTACCGAAACCCCGTATTTACATATCTGCCACTGTGCAGGAGAATCCAAATAGGTGTTCGAGTGTTCGAACTGTAATGCGCAAGAAATGGTACCGAAACCCCGTATTTACATATCTGCCACTTTGTAGGAGAATCCGCATAGGTGTTCGAGTGTTCTAACCGTAATGTGCAAGAAATGGTATGGAAACCCCGTATATACATATCTGCCACTGTGCAGGAGAATCCGTATAGGTGTTCGAGTGTTCGAATCGTAATGCGCAAGAAATGGTACCGAAACCCCGTATTTACATAGCTGCCACTGTGCAGGAGAATCCGAATAGGTGTTCGAGTGTTCGAACCGTAATGCGCAAGAAATGGTATGTAAACCCCGTATTTACATATCTGCCACTGTGCAGGAGAATCCGTATAGGTGTTCGAGTGTTCGAACCGTAATGCGCAAGAAATGGTACGGAAACCCCGTATTTACATATCTGCCACTGTGCAGGAGAATCCGTATAGGTGTTCGAGTGTTCGAACCGTAATGCGCAAGAAATGGTATGTAAACCCCGTATTTACATATCTGCCACTGTGCAGGAGAATTCGTATAGGTGTTCGTGTGTTGGAACCGTAATGCGCAAGAAATGGTATGTAAACGCCATATTTAAATATCTGCCACTGTGCAGGAGAATCCGTATAGTTGTTCGAGTGTTCGAACCGTAATGCGCAAGAAATGGTACGGAAACCCCGTATTTACATATCTGCCACTGTGCAGGAGAATCCGTATAGGTGTTCGAGTGTTCGAACCGTAATGCGCAAGAAATGGTACCGAAACCCCGTATTTACATATCTGCCATTCTGCAGGAGAATCCGTATAGGTGTTCGAGTGTTCGAACCGTAATGCGCAAGAAATGGTATGGAAACCCCGTATTTACATATCTGCCACTGTGTAGGAGAATCCGTATAGGTGTTCGAGTGTTCGAACCGTAATGCGCAAGAAATGGTACCGAAACCCCGTATTTACATATCTGCCACTGGGCAGGAGAATCCGCATAGGTGCTCGAGTGTTCGAACCGTATTGCGCAAGAAATGCTATGTAAACCCCGTATTTACATAGCTGCCACTGTGCAGGAGAATCCGTATAGGTGTTCGAGTGTTCGAACCGCAATGCACCAGAAATGATACCGAAACCCCGTATTTACATATCTGCCACTGTGCAGGAGAATCCGCATAGGTGCTCGAGTGTTCGAACTGTAATGCGCAAGAAATGGTACCGAAACCCCGTATTTACATGTCTGCCACTTTGTAGGAGAATCCGCATAGGTGTTCGAGTGTTCTAACCGTAATGTGCAAGAAATGGTATGGAAACCCCGTATTTACATATCTGCCACTGTGCAGGAGAATCCGTATAGGTGTTCGAGTGTTCGAATCGTAATGCGCAAGAAATGGTACCGAAACCCCGTATTTACATAGCTGCCACTGTGCAGGAGAATCCGAATAGGTGTTCGAGTGTTCGAACCGTAATGCGCAAGAAATGGTATGTAAACCCCGTATTTACATAGCTGCCACTGTGCAGGAGAATCCGTATAGGTGTTCGAGTGTTCGAACCGTAATGCGCAAGAAATGGTACGGAAACCCCGTATTTACATATCTGCCACTGTGCAGGAGAATCCGTATAGGTGTTCGAGTGTTCGAACCGTAATGCGCAAGAAATGGTATGGAAACCCCGTATTTACATATCTGCCACTGTGCAGGAGAATCCAAATAGGTTTTCGAGTGTTCGAACTGTAATGCGCAAGAAATGGTACCGAAACCCCATATTTACATATCTGCCGCTTTGTAGGAGAATCCGCATAGGTGTTCGAGTGTTCGAACCGTAATGCGCAAGAAATGGTATGGAAACCCCGTATTTACATATCTGCCACTGTGCAGGAGAATCCGTATAGGTGTTCGAGTGTTCGAATCGTAATGCGCAAGAAATGGTACCGAAACCCCGTATTTACATATCTGCCACTGTGCAGGAGAATCCGAATAGGTGTTCGAGTGTTCGAACTGTAATGCGCAAGAAATGGTATGTAAACCCCGTATTTACATATCTGCCACTGTGAAGGAGAATCCGTATAGGTGTTCGAGTGTTCGAACCGTAATGCGCAAGAAATGGTACGGAAACCCCGTACTTACATATCTGCCACTGTGCAGGAGAATCCGTATAAGTGTTTGATTGTTCGAACCGTAATGGGCAAGAAATGGTATGTAAACCCCGTATTTACATATCTGCCACTGTGCAGGAGAATCCGTATAGGTGTTCGAGTGTTCGAACCGTAATGCGCAAGAAATGGTATGTAAACCCCGTATTTACATATCTGCCACTGTGCAGGAGAATTCGTATAGGTGTTCGTGTGTTGGAACCGTAATGCGCAAGAAATGGTATGTAAACGCCATATTTAAATATCTGCCACTGTGCAGGAGAATCCGTATAGGTGTTCGAGTGTTCGAACCGTAATGCGCAAGAAATGGTACGGAAACCCCGTATTTACATATCTGCCACTGTGCAGGAGAATCTGTATAGGTGTTTGAGTGTTCGAACCGTAATGCGGAAGAAATGGTACCGAAACCCCGTATTTACATATCTGCCATTGTGCAGGAGAATCCGTATAGGTGTTCGAGTGTTCGAACCGTAATGCGCAAGAAATGGTATGGAAACCCCGTATTTACATATCTGCCACTGTGCAGGAGAATCCGTATAGGTGTTTGAGTGTTCGAACCGTAATGCGCAAGAAATGGTACCGAAACCCCGTATTTACATATCTGCCACTGTGCATGAGAATCCGCATAGGTGCTCGAGTGTTCGAACCGTATTGCGCAAGAAATGGTATGTAAACCCCGTATTTACATATCTGCCACTGTGCAGGAGAATCCGTATAGGTGTTCGAGTGTTCGAACCGTAATGCGCAAGAAATGGTACCGAAACCCCGTATTTACATATCTGCCACTGTGCACGAGAATCCGCATAGGTGCTCGAGTGTTCGAACCGTATTGGGAAAGAAATGGTATGTAAACCCCGTATTTACATATCTGCCACTGTGCAGGAGAATCCGTATAGGTGTTCGAGTGTTCGAACCGTAATGCGCCAGAAATGGTACCGAAACCCCGTATTTACATATCTGCCACTGTGCAGGAGAATCCGCATAGGTGCTCGAGTGTTCGACCCGTTTTGCGCAAGAAATGGTATGGAAACCCCGTATTTACAGATCTGGGACTGTGCAGGAGAATCCGTATAGGTGTTCGAGTGTTCGAACCGTAATGCGCAGGAAATGGTACCGAAACCCCGTATTTACATATCTGCCACTGTGCAGGAGAATTCGTATAGGTGTTCATGTGTTCGAACCGTAATGCGCAAGAAATGGTATGTAAACCCCATATTTAAATATCTGCCACTGTGCAGGAGAATCCGTATAGGTGTTCGAGTGTTCGAACCGGAATGCGCAAGAAATGGTACCGAAACCCCGTATTTACATATCTGCCACTGTGCAGGAGAATCCAAATAGGTTTTCGAGTGTTCGAACTGTAATGCGCAAGAAATGGTACCGAAACCCCATATTTACATATCTGCCACTTTGTAGGAGAATCCGCATAGGTGTTCGAGTGTTCGAACCGTAATGTGCCAGAAATGGTATGGAAACCCCGTATTTACATATCTGCCACTGTGCAGGAGAATCCGTATAGGTGTTCGGGTGTTTGAATCGTAATGTGCAAGAAATGGTACCGAAACCCCGTATTTACATATCTGCCACTGTGCAGGAGAATCCGAATAGGTGTTCGAGTGTTCGAACCGTAATGCGCAAGAAATGGTATGTAAACCCCGTATTTACATATCTGCCACTGTGAAGGAGAATCCGTATAGGTGTTCGAGTGTTCGAACCGTAATGCGCAAGAAATGGTACGGAAACCCCGTATTTACATATCTGCCACTGTGCAGGAGAATCCGTATAAGTGTTCGATTGTTCGAACCGTAATGGGCAAGAAATGGTATGTAAACCCCGTATTTACAAATCTGCCACTGTGCAGGAGAATCCGTATAGGTGTTCGACTGTTCGAACCGTAATGCGCAAGAAATGGTATGGAAACCCCGTATTTACATATCTGCCACTGTGCAGGAGAATCCGTATAGGTGTTCGAGTGTTCGAACCGTAATGCGCAAGAAATGGTATGTAAACGCCATATTTAAATATCTGCCACTGTGCAGGAGAATCCGTATAGGTGTTCGAGTGTTCGAACCGTAATGCGCAAGAAATGGTACGGAAACCCCGTATTTACATATCTGCCACTGTGCAGGAGAATCCGTATAGGTGTTCGAGTGTTCGAACCGTAATGCGCAAAAAATGGTACCGAAACCCCGTATTTACATATCTGCCACTGTGCAGGAGAATCCGTATAGGTGTTCGAGTGTTCGAACCGTAATGCGCAAGAAATGGTATGTAAACCCCGTATTTACATATCTGCCACTGTGCAGGAGAATTCGTATAGGTGTTCGTGTGTTGGAACCGTAATGCACAAGAAATGGTATGTAAACACCATATTTAAATATCTGCCACTGTGCAGGAGAATCCGTATAGTTGTTCGAGTGTTCGAACCGTAATGCGCAAGAAATGGTACGGAAACCCCGTATTTACATATCTGCCACTGTGCAGGAGAATCCGTATAGGTGTTCGAGTGTTCGAACCGTAATGCGCAAGAAATGGTACCGAAACCCCGTATTTACATATCTGCCATTCTGCAGGAGAATCCGTATAGGTGTTCGAGTGTTCGAACCGTAATGCGCAAGAAATGGTATGGAAACCCCGTATTTACATATCTGCCACTGTGCAGGAGAATCCGTATAGGTGTTCGAGTGTTCGAACCGTAATGCGCAAGAAATGGTACCGAAACCCCGTATTTACATATCTGCCACTGGGCAGGAGAATCCGCATAGGTGCTCGAGTGTTCGAACCGTATTGCGCAAGAAATGCTATGTAAACCCCGTATTTACATAGCTGCCACTGTGTAGGAGAATCCGTATAGGTGTTCGAGTGTTCGAACCGCAATGCACCAGAAATGATACCGAAACCCCGTATTTACATATCTGCCACTGTGCAGGAGAATCCGCATAGGTGCTCGAGTGTTCGACCCGTATTGCGCAAGAAATGGTATGGAAACCCCGTATTTACATATCTGCCACTGTGCAGGAGAATCCGTATAGGTGTTCGAGTGTTCGAACCGTAATGCGCAAGAAATGCTATGTAAACCCCGTATTTACATATCTGCCACTAAGAAGGAGAATCCGTATAGTTGTTCGAGTGTTCGAACCGTAATGCGCAAGAAATGGTACGGAAACCCCGTATTTACATATCTGCCACTGTGCAGGAGAATCTGCATAGGTGTTCGAGTGTTCGAACCGTAATGCGCAAGAAATGGTACCGAAACCCCGTATTTACATATCTGCCACTGTGCAGGAGAATCCGTATAGGTGTTCGAGTGTTCGAACCGTAATGCGCAAGAAATGGTACCGAAACCCCGTATTTACATATCTGCCACTGTGCAGGAGAATCCGCATAGGTGCTCGAGTGTTCGAACCGTATTGCGCAAGAAATGGTATGGAAACCCCGTATTTACATATCTGCCACTGTGCCGGAGAATCCGTATAGGTGTTCGAGTGTTCGAACCGTAATGCGCAAGAAATGGTATGTAAACCCCGTACTTACATATCTGCCACTGTGCAGGAGAATTCGTATAGGTGTTCGTGTGTTGGAACCGTAATGCGCAAGAAATGGTATGTAAACGCCATATTTAAATATCTGCCACTGTGCAGGAGAATCCATATAGGTGTTCGAGTGTTCGAACCGTAATGCGCAAGAAATGGTACGGAAACCCCGTATTTACATATCTGCCACTGTGCAGGAGAATCCGTATAGGTGTTCGAGTGTTCGAACCGTAATGCGCAAGAAATGCTATGTAAACCCCGTATTTACATATCTGCCACTAAGAAGGAGAATCCGTATAGTTGTTCGAGTGTTCGAACCGTAATGCGCAAGAAATGGTACGGAAACCCCGTATTTACATATCTGCCACTGTGCAGGAGAATCTGCGTAGGTGTTCGAGTGTTTGAACCGTAATGCGCAAGAAATGGTACCGAAACCCCGTATTTACATATCTGCCACTGTGCAGGAGAATCCGTATAGGTGTTCGAGTGTTCGAACCGTAATGCGCAAGAAATGGTACCGAAACCCCGTATTTACATATCTGCCACTGTGCAGGAGAATCCGCATAGGTGCTCGAGTGTTCGAACCGTATTGCGCAAGAAATGGTATGGAAACCCCGTATTTACATATCTGCCACTGTGCCGGAGAATCCGTATAGGTGTTCGAGTGTTCGAACCGTAATGCGCAAGAAATGGTATGTAAACCCCGTACTTACATATCTGCCACTGTGCAGGAGAATTCGTATAGGTGTTCGTGTGTTGGAACCGTAATGCGCAAGAAAATGGTATGTAAACGCCATATTTAAATATCTGCCACTGTGCAGGAGAATCCATATAGGTGTTCGAGTGTTCGAACCGTAATGCGCAAGAAATGGTACGGAAACCCCGTATTTACATATCTGCCACTGTGCAGGAGAATCCGTATAGGTGTTCGAGTGTTCGAACCGTAATGCGCAAGAAATGGTAGCGAAACCCCGTATTTACATATCTGCCACTGTGCAGGAGAATCCGCATAGGTGCTCGAGTGTTCGAACCGTATTGCGCAAGAAATGGTATGTAAACCCCGTATTTACATATCTGCCACTGTGCAGGAGAATCCGTATAGGTGTTCGAGTGTTCGAACCGCAATGCGCCAGAAATGGTACCGAAACCCCGTATTTACATATCTGCCACTGTGCAGGAGAATCCGCATAGGTGCTCGAGTGTTCGACCCGTATTGCGTAAGAAATGGTATGGAAACCCCGTATTTACATATCTGCCACTGTGCAGGAGAATCCGTATAGGTGTTCGAGTGTTCGAACCGTAATGCGCAGGAAATGGTACCGAAACCCCGTATTTACATATCTGCCACTGTGCAGGAGAATTCGTATAGGTGTTCGTGTGTTCGAACCGTAATGCGCAAGAAATGGTATGTAAACACCATATTTAAATATCTGCCACTGTGCAGGAGAATCCGTATAGGTGTTCGAGTGTTCGAACCGTAATGCGCAAGAAATGGTACCGAAACCCCGTATTTACATATCTGCCACTGTGCAGGAGAATCCAAATAGGTGTTCGAGTGTTCGAACTGTAATGCGCAAGAAATGGTACCGAAACCCCGTATTTACATATCTGCCACTTTGTAGGAGAATCCGCATAGGTGTTCGAGTGTTCTAACCGTAATGTGCAAGAAATGGTATGGAAACCCCGTATTTACATATCTGCCACTGTGCAGGAGAATCCGTATAGGTGTTCGAGTGTTCGAATCGTAATGCGCAAGAAATGGTACCGAAACCCCGTATTTACATAGCTGCCACTGTGCAGGAGATTCCGAATAGGTGTTCGAGTGTTCGAACCGTAATGCGCAAGAAATGGTATGTAAACCCCGTATTTACATATCTGCCACTGTGCAGGAGAATCCGTATAGGTGTTCGAGTGTTCGAACCGTAATGCGCAAGAAATGGTACGGAAACCCCGTATTTACATATCTGCCACTGTGCAGGAGAATCCGTATAGGTGTTCGAGTGTTCGAACCGTAATGCGCAAGAAATGGTATGTAAACCCCGTATTTACATATCTGCCACTGTGCAGGAGAATTCGTATAGGTGTTCGTGTGTTGGAACCGTAATGCGCAAGAAATGGTATGTAAACGCCATATTTAAATATCTGCCATTGTGCAGGAGAATCCGTATAGTTGTTCGAGTGTTCGAACCGTAATGCGCAAGAAATGGTACGGAAACCCCGTATTTACATATCTGCCACTGTGCAAGAGAATCCGTATAGGTGTTCGAGTGTTCGAACCGTAATGCGCAAGAAATGGTACCGAAACCCCGTATTTACATATCTGCCATTCTGCAGGAGAATCCGTATAGGTGTTCGAGTGTTCGAACCGTAATGCGCAAAAAATGGTATGGAAACCCCGTATTTACATATCTGCCACTGTGCAGGAGAATCCGTATAGGTGTTCGAGTGTTCGAACCGTAATGCGCAAGAAATGGTACCGAAACCCCGTATTTACATATCTGCCACTGGGCAGGAGAATCCGCATAGGTGCTCGAGTGTTCGAACCGTATTGCGCAAGAAATGCTATGTAAACCCCGTATTTACATAGCTGCCACTGTGCAGGAGAATCCGTATAGGTGTTCGAGTGTTCGAACCGCAATGCACCAGAAATGATACCGAAACCCCGTATTTACATATCTGCCACTGTGCAGGAGAATCCGCATAGGTGCTCGAGTGTTCGAACTGTAATGCGCAAGAAATGGTACCGAAACCCCGTATTTACATATCTGCCACTTTGTAGGAGAATCCGCATAGGTGTTCGAGTGTTCTAACCGTAATGTGCAAGAAATGGTATGGAAACCCCGTATTTACATATCTGCCACTGTGCAGGAGAATCCGTATAGGTGTTCGAGTGTTCGAATCGTAATGCGCAAGAAATGGTACCGAAACCCCGTATTTACATAGCTGCCACTGTGCAGGAGAATCCGAATAGGTGTTCGAGTGTTCGAACCGTAATGCGCAAGAAATGGTATGTAAACCCCGTATTTACATATCTGCCACTGTGCAGGAGAATCCGTATAGGTGTTCGAGTGTTCGAACCGTAATGCGCAAGAAATGGTACGGAAACCCCGTATTTACATATCTGCCACTGTGCAGGAGAATCCGTATAGGTGTTCGAGTGTTCGAACCGTAATGCGCAAGAAATGGTATGGAAACCCCGTATTTACTTATCTGCCACTGTGCAGGAGAATCCGTATAGGTGTTCGAGTGTTCGAACCGTAATGCGCAAGAAATGGTACCGAAACCCCGTATTTACATATCTGCCACTGTGTAGGAGAATCCGCATAGGTGCTCGAGTGTTCGAACCGTATTGCGCAAGAAATGGTATGCAAACCCCGTATTTACATATCTGCCACTGTGCAGGAGAATCCGTATAGGTGTTCGAGTGTTCGAACCGTAATGCGCAAGAAATGGTACCGAAACCCCGTATTTACATATCTGCCACTGTGCAGGAGAATCCGCATAGGTGCTCGAGTGTTCGAACCGTATTGCGCAAGAAATGGTATGGAAACCCCGTATTTACATATCTGCCACTGTGCAGGAGAATCCGTATAGGTGTTCGAGTGTTCGAACCGTAATGCGCAAGAAATGGTATGTAAACCCCGTATTTACATATCTGCCACTGTGCAGGAGAATTCGTATAGGTGTTCGTGTGTTGGAACCGTAATGCGCAAGAAATGGTATGTAAACGCCATATTTAAATATCTGCCATTGTGCAGGAGAATCCGTATAGGTGTTCGAGTGTTCGAACCGTAATGCGCAAGAAATGGTACGGAAACCCCGTATTTACATATCTGCCACTGTGCAGGAGAATCTGTATAGGTGTTAGATTGTTCGAACCGTAATGCGCAAGAAATGGTACCGAAACCCCGTATTTACATATCTGCCATTGTGCAGGAGAATCCGTATAGGTGTTCGAGTGTTCGAACCGTAATGCGCAAGAAATGGTATGGAAACCCCGTATTTACATATCTGCCACTGTGCAGGAGAATTCGTATAGGTGTTCGTGTGTTGGAACCGTAATGCGCAAGAAATGGTATGTAAACCCCGTATTTACATATCTGCCACTGTGCAGGAGAAGTCGTATAGGTGTTCGTGTGTTGGAACCGTAATGCGCAAGAAATGGTATGTAAACGCCATATTTAAATATCTGCCACTGTGCAGGAGAATCCGTATAGGTGTTCGAGTGTTCGAACCGTAATGCGCAAGAAATGGTACGAAAACCCCGTATTTACATATCTGCCACTATGCAGGAGAATCCGTATAGGTGTTCGAGTGTTCGAACCGTAATGCGCAAAAAATGGTACCAAAACCCCGTATTTACATATCTGCCACTGTGCAGGAGAATCCGTATAGGTGTTCGAGTGTTCGAACCGTAATGCGCAAGAAATGGTATGTAAACCCCGTATTTACATATCTGCCACTGTGCAGGAGAATTCGTATAGGTGTTCGTGTGTTGGAACCGTAATGCGCAAGAAATGGTATGTAAACGCCATATTTAAATATCTTCCACTGTGCAGGACAATCCGTATAGGTGCTCGAGTGTTCGAACCGTAATGCGCAAGAAATGGTACGGAAACCCCGTATTTACATATCTGCCACTGTGCAGGAGAATCCGTATAGGTGTTCGAGTGTTCGAACCGTAATGCGCAAGAAATGGTACCGAAACCCCGTATTTACATATCTGCCACTATGCAGGAGAATCCGCATAGGTGCTCGAGTGTTCGAACCGTATTGCGCAAGAAATGGTATGTAAACCCCGTATTTACATATCTGCCACTGTGCAGGAGAATCCGTATAAGTGTTCGATTGTTCGAACCGTAATGGGAAAGAAATGGTACGTAAACCCCGTATTTACAAATCTGCCACTGTGCAGGAGAATCCGTATAGGTGTTCGACTGTTCGAACCGTAATGCGCAAGAAATGGTATGGAAACCCCGTGTTTACATATCTGCCACTGTGCCGGAGAATCCGTATGGGTGTTCGAGTGTTCGAACCGTAATGCGCAAGAAATGGTATGTAAACCCCGTATTTACATATCTGCCACTGTGCAGGAGAATTCGTATAGGTGTTCGTGTGTTGGAACCGTAATGCGCAAGAAATGGTATGTAAACGCCATATTTAAATATCTGCCACTGTGCAGGAGAATCCGTATAGGTGTTCGAGTGTTCGAACCGTAATGCGCAAGAAATGGTACGGAAACCCCGTATTTACATATCTGCCACTGTGCAGGGAATCCGTATAGGTGTTCGAGTGTTCGAACCGTAATGCGCAAGAAATGGTACGGAAACCCCGTATTTACATATCTGCCACTGTGCAGGAGAATCCGTATAGGTGTTCGAGTGTTCGAACCGTAATGCGCAAGAAATGGTACCGAAACCCCGTATTTACATATCTGCCACTGTGCAGGAGAATCCGCATAGGTGCTCGAGTGTTCGAACGGTATTGCGCAAGAAATGGTATGTAAACCCCGTATTTACATATCTGCCACTGTGCAGGAGAATCCGTATAGGTGTTCGAGTGTTCGAACCGTAATGCGCCAGAAATGGTACCGAAACCCCGTATTTACATATCTGCCACTGTGCAGGAGAATCCGCATAGGTGCTCGAGTGTTCGACCCGTATTGCGCAAGAAATGGTATGGAAACCCCGTATTTGCCTATCTGCCACTTTGCAGCAGAATCCGTATAGGTGTTCGAGTGTTCGAACCGTAATGCGCAGGAAATGGTACCGAAACCCCGTATTTACATATCTGCCACTGTGCAGGAGAATTCGTATAGGTGTTCGTGTGTTCGAACCGTAATGCGCAAGAAATGGTATGTAAACCCCATATTTAAATATCTGCCACTGTGCAGGAGAATCCGTATAGGTCTTCGAGTGTTCGAACCGGAATGCGCAAGAAATGGTACCGAAACCCCGTATTTACATATCTGCCACTGTGCAGGAGAATCCAAATAGGTGTTCGAGTGTTCGAACTGTAATGCGCAAGAAATGGTACCGAAACCCCGTATTTACATATCAGCCACTTTGTAGGAGAATCCGCATAGGTGTTCGAGTGTTCGAACCGTAATGTGTAAGAAATGGTATGGAAACCCCGTATTTACATATCTGCCACTGTGCAGGAGAATCCGTATAGGTGTTCGAGTGTTCGAATCGTAATGCGCAAGAAATGGTACCGAAACCCCGTATTTACATATCTGCCACTGTGCAGGAGAATCCGAATAGGTGTTCGAGTGTTCGAACCGTAATGCGCAAGAAATGCTATGTAAACCCCGTATTTACATATCTGCCACTAAGAAGGAGAATCCGTATAGGTGTTCGAGTGTTCAAACCGTAATGCGCAAGAAATGGTACGGAAACCCCGTATTTACATATCTGCCACTGTGCAGGAGAATCTGCATAGGTGTTCGAGTGTTCGAACCGTAATGCGCAAGAAATGGTACCGAAACCCCGTATTTACATATCTGCCACTGTGCAGGAGAATCCGTATAAGTGTTCGAGTGTTCGAACCGTAATGCGCAAGAAATGGTACCGAAACCCCGTATTTACATATCTGCCACTGTGCAGGAGAATCCGCATAGGTGCTCGAGTGTTCGAACCGTATTGCGCCAGAAATGGTATGTAAACCCCGTATTTACATATCTGCCACTGTGCAGGAGAATCCGTATAGGTGTTCGAGTGTTCGAACCGTAATGCGCAAGAAATGGTACCGAAACCCCGTATTTACATATCTGCCACTGGGCAGGAGAATCCGCATAGTTGCTCGAGTGTTCGAACCGTATTGCGCAAGAAATGGTATGGAAACCCCGTATTTACATATCTGCCACTGTGCAGGAGAATCCGTATAGGTGTTCGAGTGTTCGAACCGTAATGCGCAAGAAATGGTATGGAAACGCCATATTTACATATCTGCCACTGTGCAGGAGAATCCGTATAGGTGTTCGAGTGTTCGAACCGTAATGCGCAAGAAATGGTACCGAAACCCCGTATTTACATATCTGCCACTGTGCAGGAGAATCCGCATAGGTGCTCGAGTGTTCGAACCGTATTGCGCAAGAAATGGTATGTAAACCTCGTATTTACATATCCGCCACTGTGCAGGAGAATCCGTATAGGTGTTCGAGTGTTCGAACCGTAATGCGTAAGAAATGGTATGTAAACCCCGTATTTACATATCTGCCACTGTGCAGGAGAATCCGCATAGGTGTTCGAGTGTTCGAACCGTAATGCGCAAGAAATGGTATGTAAACCCCGTATTTACATATCTGCCACTGTGCAGGAGAATTCGTATAGGTGTTCGTGTGTTGGAATCGTAATGCACAAGAAATGGTATGTAAACGCCATATTTAAATATCTGCCACTGTGCAGGAGAATCCGTATAGGTGTTCGAGTGTTCGAACCGTAATGCGCAAGAAATGGTACGGAAACCCCGTATTTAAATATCTGCCACTGTGCAGGAGAATCCGTATAGGTGTTCGAGTGTTCGAACCGTAATGCGTAAGAAATGGAACCGAAACCCTGTTTTTACATATCTGCCATTGTGCAGGAGAATCCGTATAGGTGTTCGAGTGTTCGAACCGTAATGCGCAAGAAATGGTATGGAAACCCCGTATTTACATATCTGCCACTGTGCAGGAGAATCCGTATAGGTGCTCGAGTGTTCGACCCGTATTGCGCAAGAAATGGTCTGGAAACCCCGTATTTACATATCTGCCACTGTGCAGGAGAATCCGTATAGGTGTTCGAGTGTTCGAACCGTAATGCGCAGGAAATGGTACCGAAACCCCGTATTTACATATCTGCCACTGTGCAGGAGAATTCGTATAGGTGTTCGTGTGTTCGAACCGTAATGCGCAAGAAATGGTATGTAAACCCCATATTTAAATATCTGCCACTGTGCAGGAGAATCCGTATAGGTGTTCGAGTGTTCGAACCGTAATGCGCAAGAAATGGTACCGAAACCCCGTATTTACATATCTGCCACTGTGCAGGAGAATCCAAATAGGTGTTCGAGTGTTCGAACTGTAATGCGCAAGAAATGGTACCGAAACACCGTATTTACATATCTGCCACTTTGTAGGAGAATCCGCATAGGTGTTCGAGTGTTCGAACCGTAATGTGCAAGAAATGGAATGGATACCCCGTATTTACATATCTGCCACTGTGCAGGAGAATCCGTATAGGTGTTCGAGTGTTCGAATCGTAATGCGCAAGAAATGGTACCGAAATCCCGTATTTACATATCTGCCACTGTGCAGGAGAATCCGAATAGGTGTTCGAGTGTTCGAACCGTAATGTGCAAGAAATGGTATGTAAACCCCGTATTTACATATCTGCCACTGTGTAGGAGAATCCGCATAGGTGCTCGAGTGTTCGAACCGTATTGCGCAAGAAATGGTATGTAAACCCCGTATTTACATATCTGCCACTGTGTAGGAGAATCCGTATAGGTGTTCGAGTGTTCGAACCGTAATGCGCAAGAAATGGTACCGAAACCCCGTATTTACATATCTGCCACTGTGCAGGAGAATCCGCATAGGTGCTCGAGTGTTCGAACCGTATTGCGCAAGAAATGGTATGGAAACCCCGTATTTACATATCTGCCACTGTGCAGGAGAATTCGTATAGGTGTTCGAGTGTTCGAACCGTAATGCGCAAGAAATGGAATGGAAACCCCGTATTTACATATCTGCCACTGTGCAGGAGAATCCGTATAGGTGTTCGAGTGTTCGAACTGTAATGCGCAAGAAATGGTACCGAAACCCCGTATTTACATATCTGCCACTGTGCAGGAGAATCCGCATAGGTGCTCGAGTGTTCGAACCGTATTGCGCAAGAAATGGTATGTAAACCTCGTATTTACATATCTGCCACTGTGCAGGAGAATCCGTATAGGTGTTCGAGTGTTCGAACCGTAATGCGCAAGAAATGGTATGTAAACCCCGTATTTACATATCTGCCACTGTGCAGGAGAATCCGCATAGGTGTTCGAGTGTTCGAACCGTAATGCGCAAGAAATGGTATGTAAACCCCGTATTTACATATCTGCCACTGTGCAGGAGAATTCGTATAGGTGTTCGTGTGTTGGAACCGTAATGCGCAAGAAATGCTATGTAAACGCCATATTTAAATATCTGCCACTGTGCAGGAGAATCCGTATAGGTGTTCGAGTGTTCGAACCGTAATGCGCAAGAAATGGTACGGAAACCCCGTATTTAAATATCTGCCACTGTGCAGGAGAATCCGTATAGGTGTTCGAGTGTTCGAACCGTAATGCGCAAGAAATGGAACCGAAACCCCGTATTTACATATCTGCCATTGTGCAGGAGAATCCGTATAGGTGTTCGAGTGTTCGAACCGTAATGCGCAAGAAATGGTATGGAAACCCCGTATTTACATATCTGCCACTGTGCAGGAGAATCCGTATAGGTGTTCGAGTGTTCGAACCGTAATGCGCAAGAAATGGTACCGAAACCCCGTATTTACATATCTGCCACTGTGCAGGAGAATCCGCATAGGTGCTCGAGTGTTCGAACCGTATTGCGCAAGAAAGGGTATGTAAACCCCGTATTTACATATCTGCCACTGTGCAGGAGAATCCGTATAGGTGTTCGAGTGTTCGAACCGTAATGCGCAAGAAATGGTATGGAAACCCCGTATTTACATATCTGCCACTGTGCAGGAGAATCCGTATAGGTGTTCGAGTGTTCGAACCGTAATGCGCAAGAAATGGTACCGAAACCCCGTATTTACATATCTGCCACTGTGCAGGAGAATCCGCATAGGTGCTCGAGTGTTCGAACCGTATTGCGCAAGAAATGGTATGTAAACCTCGTATTTACATATCTGCCACTGTGCAGGAGAATCCGTATAGGTGTTCGAGTGTTCGAACCGTAATGCGCAAGAAATGGTATGTAAACCCCGTATTTACATATCTGCCACTGTGCAGGAGAATCCGCATAGGTGTTCGAGTGTTCGAACCGTAATGCGCAAGAAATGGTATGTAAACCCCGTATTTACATATCTGCCACTGTGCAGGAGAATTCGTATAGGTGTTCGTGTGTTGGAACCGTAATGCGCAAGAAATGGTATGTAAACGCCATATTTAAATATCTGCCACTGTGCAGGAGAATCCGTATAGGTGTTCGAGTGTTCGAACCGTAATGCGCAAGAAATGGTACGGAAACCCCGTATTTAAATATCTGCCACTGTGCAGGAGAATCCGTATAGGTGTTCGAGTGTTCAAACCGTAATGCGCAAGAAATGGAACCGAAACCCCGTATTTACATATCTGCCATTGTGCAGGAGAATCCGTATAGGTGTTCGAGTGTTCGAACCGTAATGCGCAAGAAATGGTATGGAAACCCCGTATTTACATATCTGCCACTGTGCAGGAGAATCCGTATAGGTGTTCGAGTGTTCGAACCGTAATGCGCAAGAAATGGTACCGAAACCCCGTATTTACATATCTGCCACTGTGCAGGAGAATCCGCATAGGTGCTCGAGTGTTCGAACCGTATTGCGCAAGAAAGGGTATGTAAACCCCGTATTTACATATCTGCCACTGTGCAGGAGAATCCGTATAGGTGTTCGAGTGTTCGAACCGTAATGCGCAAGAAATGGTATGTAAACGCCATATTTAAATATCTGCCACTGTGCAGGAGAATCCGTATAGGTGTTCGAGTGTTCGAACCGTAATGCGCAAGAAATGGTACGGAAACCCCGTATTTAAATATCTGCCACTGTGCAGGAGAATCCGTATAGGTGTTCGAGTGTTCGAACCGTAATGCGTAAGAAATGGAACCGAAACCCCGTTTTTACATATCTGCCATTGTGCAGGAGAATCCGTATAGGTGTTCGAGTGTTCGAACCGTAATGCGCAAGAAATGGTTTGGAAACCCCGTATTTACATATCTGCCACTGTGCAGGAGAATCCGTATAGGTGCTCGAGTGTTCGACCCGTATTGCGCAAGAAATGGTCTGGAAACCCCGTATTTACATATCTGCCACTGTGCAGGAGAATCCGTATAGGTGTTCGAGTGTTCGAACCGTAATGCGCAGGAAATGGTACCGAAACCCCGTATTTACATATCTGCCACTGTGCAGGAGAATTCGTATAGGTGTTCGTGTGTTCGAACCGTAATGCGCAAGAAATGGTATGTAAACCCCATATTTAAATATCTGCCACTGTGCAGGAGAATCCGTATAGGTGTTCGAGTGTTCGAACCGTAATGCGCAAGAAATGGTACCGAAACCCCGTATTTACATATCTGCCACTGTGCAGGAGAATCCAAATAGGTGTTCGAGTGTTCGAACTGTAATGCGCAAGAAATGGTACCGAAACCCCGTATTTACATATCTGCCACTTTGTAGGAGAATCCGCATAGGTGTTCGAGTGTTCGAACCGTAATGTGCAAGAAATGGAATGGATACCCCGTATTTACATATCTGCCACTGTGCAGGAGAATCCGTATAGGTGTTCGAGTGTTCGAATCGTAATGCGCAAGAAATGGTACCGAAATCTCGTATTTACATATCTGCCACTGTGCAGGAGAATCCGAATAGGTGTTCGAGTGTTCGAACCGTAATGCGCAAGAAATGGTATGTAAACCCCGTATTTACATATCTGCCACTGTGCAGGAGAATCCGCATAGGTGCTCGAGTGTTCGAACCGTATTGCGCAAGAAATGGTATGTAAACCCCGTATTTACATATCTGCCACTGTGTAGGAGAATCCGTATAGGTGTTCAAGTGTTCGAACCGTAATGCGCAAGAAATGGTACCGAAACCCCGTATTTACATATCTGCCACTGTGCAGGAGAATCCGCATAGGTGCTCGAGTGTTCGAACCGTAATGCGCAAGAAATGGTATGTAAACCCCGTATTTACATATCTGCCACTGTGCAGGAGAATCCGCATAGGTGTTCGAGTGTTCGAACCGTAATGCGCAAGAAATGGTATGTAAACCCCGTATTTACATATCTGCCACTGTGCAGGAGAATTCGTATAGGTGTTCGTGTGTTGGAACCGTAATGCGCAAGAAATGGTATGTAAACGCCATATTTAAATATCTGCCACTGTGCAGGAGAATCCGTATAGGTGTTCGAGTGTTCGAACCGTAATGCGCAAGAAATGGTACGGAAACCCCGTATTTAAATATCTGCCACTGTGCAGGAGAATCCGTATAGGTGTTCGAGTGTTCGAACCGTAATGCGCAAGAAATGGAACCGAAACCCCGTATTTACATATCTGCCATTGTGCAGGAGAATCCGTATAGGTGTTCGAGTGTTCGAACCGTAATGCGCAAGAAATGGTATGGAAACCCCGTATTTACATATCTGCCACTGTGCAGGAGAATCCGTATAGGTGTTCGAGTGTTCGAACCGTAATGCGCAAGAAATGGTACCGAAACCCCGTATTTACATATCTGCCACTGTGCAGGAGAATCCGCATAGGTGCTCGAGTGTTCGAACCGTATTGCGCAAGAAAGGGTATGTAAACCCCGTATTTACATATCTGCCACTGTGCAGGAGAATCCGTATAGGTGTTCGAGTGTTCGAACCGTAATGCGCAAGAAATGGTATGTAAACGCCATATTTAAATATCTGCCACTGTGCAGGAGAATCCGTATAGGTGTTCGAGTGTTCGAACCGTAATGCGCAAGAAATGGTACGGAATCCCCGTATTTAAATATCTGCCACTGTGCAGGAGAATCCGTATAGGTGTTCGAGTGTTCGAACCGTAATGCGTAAGAAATGGAACCGAAACCCGGTTTTTACATATCTGCCATTGTGCAGGAGAATCCGTATAGGTGTTCGAGTGTTCGAACCGTAATGCGCAAGAAATGGTATGGAAACCCCGTATTTACATATCTGCCACTGTGCAGGAGAATCCGTATAGGTGCTCGAGTGTTCGACCCGTATTGCGCAAGAAATGGTCTGGAAACCCCGTATTTACATATCTGCCACTGTGCAGGAGAATCCGTATAGGTGTTCGAGTGTTCGAACCGTAATGCGCAGGAAATGGTACCGAAACCCCGTATTTACATATCTGCCACTGTGCAGGAGAATTCGTATTGGTGTTCGTGTGTTCGAACCGTAATGCGCAAGAAATGGTATGTAAACCCCATATTTAAATATCTGCCACTGTGCAGGAGAATCCGTATAGGTGTTCGAGTGTTCGAACCGTAATGCGCAAGAAATGGTACCGAAACCCCGTATTTAGATATCTGCCACTATGCAGGAGAATCCGCATAGGTGCTCGAGTGTTCGAACCGTATTGCGCAAGAAATGGTATGGAAACCCCGTATTTACATATCTGCCACTGTGCAGGAGAATTCGTATAGGTGTTCGAGTGTTCGAACCGTAATGCGCAAGAAATGGTATGTAAACCCCGTATTTACATATCTGCCACTGTGTAGGAGAATCCGTATAGGTGTTCGAGTGTTCGAACCGTAATGCGCAAGAAATGGTACCGAAACCCCGTATTTACATATCTGCCACTGTGCAGGAGAATCCGCATAGGTGCTCGAGTGTTCGAACCGTATTGCGCAAGAAATGGTATGGAAACCCCGTATTTACATATCTGCCACTGTGCAGGAGAATTCGTATAGGTGTTCGAGTGTTCGAACCGTAATGCGCAAGAAATGGTATGGAAACCCCGTATTTACATATCTGCCACTGTGGAGGAGAATCCGTATAGGTGTTCGAGTGTTCGAACCGTAATGCGCAAGAAATGGTACCGAAACCCCGTATTTACATATCTGCCACTGTGCAGGAGAATCCGCATAGGTGCTCGAGTGTTCGAACCGTATTGCGCAAGAAATGGTATGTAAACCTCGTATTTACATATCTGCCACTGTGCAGGAGAATCCGTATAGGTGTTCGAGTGTTCGAACCGTAATGCGCAAGAAATGGTATGTAAACCCCGTATTTACATATCTGCCACTGTGTAGGAGAATCCGCATAGGTGTTCGAGTGTTCGAACCGTAATGCGCAAGAAATGGTATGTAAACCCCGTATTTACATATCTGCCACTGTGCAGGAGAATTCGTATAGGTGTTCGTGTGTTGGAACCGTAATGCGCAAGAAATGGTATGTAAACGCCATATTTAAATATCTGCCACTGTGCAGGAGAATCCGTATAGGTGTTCGAATGTTCGAACCGTAATGCGCAATAAATGGTACGGAAACCCCGTATTTAAATATCTGCCACTGTGCAGGAGAATCCGTATAGGTGTTCGAGTGTTCGAACCGTAATGCGCAAGAAATGGAACCGAAACCCCGTATTTACATATCTGCCATTGTGCAGGAGAATCCGTATAGGTGTTCGAGTGTTCGAACCGTAATGCGCAAGAAATGGTATGGAAACCCCGTATTTACATATCTGCCACTGTGCAGGAGAATCCGTATAGGTGTTCGAGTGTTCGAACCGTAATGCGCAAGAAATGGTACCGAAACCCCGTATTTACATATCTGCCACTGTGCAGGAGAATCCGCATAGGTGCTCGAGTGTTCGAACCGTATTGCGCAAGAAAGGGTATGTAAACCCCGTATTTACATATCTGCCACTGTGCAGGAGAATCCGTATAGGTGTTCGAGTGTTCGAACCGTAATGCGCAAGAAATGGTACCGTAACCCCGTATTTACATATCTGCCACTGTGCAGGAGAATCCAAATAGGTGTTCGAGTGTTCGAACTGTAATGCGCAAGAAATGGTACCGAAACCCCGTATTTACATATCTGCCACTTTGTAGGAGAATCCGCATAGGTGTTCGAGTGTTCGAACCGTAATGTGCAAGAAATGGAATGGATACCCCGTATTTACATATCTGCCACTGTGCAGGAGAACCCGCATAGGTGTTCGAGTGTTCGAATCGTAATGCGCAAGAAATGGTACCGAAACCCCGTATTTACATATCTGCCACTGTGCAGGAGAATCCGAATAGGTGTTCGAGTGTTCGAACCGTAATGCGCAAGAAATGGTATGTAAACCCCGTATTTACATATCTGCCACTGTGCAGGAGAATCCGCATAGGTGCTCGAGTGTTCGAACCGTATTGCGCAAGAAATGGTATGTAAACCCCGTATTTACATATCTGCCACTGTGTAGGAGAATCCGTATAGGTGTTCGAGTGTTCGAACCGTAATGCGCAAGAAATGGTACGGAAACCCCGTATTTAAATATCTGCCACTATGCAGGAGAATCCGTATAGGTGTTCGAGTGTTCGAACCGTGATGCGCAAGAAATGGAACCGAAACCCCGTATTTACATATCTGCCATTGTGCAGGAGAATTCGTATAGGTGTTCGAGTGTTCGAACCGTAATGCGCAAGAAATGGTATGGAAACCCCGTATTTACATATCTGCCACTGTGCAGGAGAATCCGTATAGGTGTTCGAGTGTTCGAACCGTAATGCGCAAGAAATGGTACCGAAACCCCGTATTTACATATCTGCCACTGTGCAGGAGAATCCGCATAGGTGCTCGAGTGTTCGAACCGTATTGCGCAAGAAAGGGTATGTAAACCCCGTATTTACATATCTGCCACTGTGCAGGAGAATCCGTATAGGTGTTCGAGTGTTCAAACCGTAATGCGCCAGAAATGGTACCGAAACCCCGTATTTACATATCTGCCACTGTGCAGGAGAATCCGCATAGGTGCTCGAGTGTTCGACCCGTATTGCGCAAGAAATGGTCTGGAAACCCCGTATTTACATATCTGCCACTGTGCAGGAGAATCCGTATAGGTGTTCGAGTGTTCGAACCGCAATGCGCAGGAAATGGTACCGAAACCCCGTATTTACATATCTGCCACTGTGCAGGAGAATTCGTATAGGTGTTCGTGTGTTCGAACCGTAATGCGCAAGAAATGGTATGTAAACCCCATATTTAAATATCTGCCACTGTGCAGGAGAATCCGTATAGGTGTTCGAGTGTTCGAACCGTAATGCGCAAGAAATGGTACCGAAACCCCGTATTTACATATCTGCCACTGTGCAGGAGAATCCAAATAGGTGTTCGAGTGTTCGAACTGTAATGCGCAAGAAATGGTACCGAAACCCCGTATTTACATATCTGCCACTTTGTAGGAGAATTCGCATAGGTGTTCGAGTGTTCGAACCGTAATGTGCAAGAAATGGAATGGATACCCCGTATTTACATATCTGCCACTGTGCAGGAGAATCCGTATAGGTGTTCGAGTGTTCGAACCGTAATGCGTAAGAAATGGAACCGAAACCCCGTTTTTACATATCTGCCAGTGTGCAGGAGAATCCGTATAGGTGTTCGAGTGTTCGAACCGTAATGCGCAAGAAATGGTATGTAAACGCCATATTTAAATATCTGCCACTGTGCAGGAGAATCCGTATAGGTGTTCGAGTGTTCGAACCGTAATGCGCAAGAAATGGTACGGAAACCCCGTATTTAAATATCTGCCACTGTGCAGGAGAATCCGTATAGGTGTTCGAGTGTTCGAACCGTAATGCGCAAGAAATGGTATGGAAACCCCGTATTTACATATCTGCCACTGTGCAGGAGAATCCGTATAGGTGTTCGAGTGTTCGAACCGTAATGCGCAAGAAATGGTACCGAAACCCCGTATTTACATATCTGCCACTGTGCAGGAGAATCCGCATAGGTGCTCGAGTGTTCGAACCGTATTGCGCAAGAAATGGTATGTAAACCTCGTATTTACATATCTGCCACTGTGCAGGAGAATCCGTATAGGTGTTCGAGTGTTCGAACCGTAATGCGCAAGAAATGGTATGTAAACCCCGTATTTACATATCTGCCACTGTGCAGGAGAATCCGCATAGGTGTTCGAGTGTTCGAACCGTAATGCGCAAGAAATGGTATGTAAACCCCGTATTTACATATCTGCCACTGTGCAGGAGAATCCGCATAGGTGCTCGAGTCTTCGAACCGTATTGCGCAAGAAATGGTATGTAAACCCCGTATTTACATATCTGCCACTGTGTAGGAGAATCCGTATAGGTGTTCGAGTGTTCGAACCGTAATGCGCAAGAAATGGTACCGAAACCCCGTATTTACATATCTGCCACTGTGCAGGAGAATCCGCATAGGTGCTCGAGTGTTCGAACCGTATTGCGCAAGAAATGGTATGGAAACCCCGTATTTACATATCTGCCACTATGCAGGAGAATCCGTATAGGTGTTCGAGTGTTCGAACCGTAATGCGCAAGAAATGGTAGGGAAACCCCGTATTTACATATCTGCCACTGTGCAGGAGAATCCGTATAGGTGTTCGAGTGTTCGAACCGTAATGCGCAAGAAATGGTACCGAAACCCCGTATTTACATATCTGCCACTGTGCAGGAGAATCCGCATAGGTGCTCGAGTGTTCGAACCGTATTGCGCAAGAAATGGTATGTAAACCTCGTATTTACATATCTGCCACTGTGCAGGATAATCCGTATAGGTGTTCGAGTGTTCGAACCGTAATGCGCAAGAAATGGTATGTAAACCCCGTATTTACATATCTGCCACTGTGCAGGAGAATCCGCATAGGTGTTCGAGTGTTCGAACCGTAATGCGCAAGAAATGGTATGTAAACCCCGTATTTACATATCTGCCACTGTGCAGGAGAATTCGTATAGGTGTTCGTGTGTTGGAACCGTAATGCGCAAGAAATGGTATGTAAACGCCATATTTAAATATCTGCCACTGTGCAGGAGAATCCGTATAGGTGTTCGAGTGTTCGAACCGTAATGCGCAAGAAATGGTACGGAAACCCCGTATTTAAATATCTGCCACTGTGCAGGAGAATCCGTATAGGTGTTCGAGTGTTCGAACCGTAATGCGCAAGAAATGGAACCGAAACCCCGTATTTACATATCTGTCATTGTGCAGGAAAATCCGTATAGGTGTTCGAGTGTTCGAACCGTAATGCGCAAGAAATGGTATGGAAACCCCGTATTTACATATCTGCCACTGTGCAGGAGAATCCGTATAGGTGTTCGAGTGTTCGAACCGTAATGCGCATGAAATGGTACCGAAACCCCGTATTTACATATCTGCCACTGTGCAGGAGAATCCGCATAGGTGCTCAAGTGTTCGAACCGTATTGCGCAAGAAAGGGTATGTAAACCCCGTATTTACATATCTGCCACTGTGCAGGAGAATCCGTATAGGTGTTCGAGTGTCCGAACCGTAATGCGCCAGAAATGGTACCGAAACCCCGTATTTACATATCTGCCACTGTGCAGGAGAATCCGCATAGGTGCTCGAGTGTTCGACCCGTATTGCGCAAGAAATGGTCTGGAAACCCCGTATTTACATATCTGCCACTGTGCAGGAGAATCCGTATAGGTGTTCGAGTGTTCGAACCGCAATGCGCAGGAAATGGTACCGAAACCCCGTATTTACATATCTGCCACTGTGCAGGAGAATTCGTATAGGTGTTCGTGTGTTCGAACCGTAATGCGCAAGAAATGGTATGTAAACCCCATATTTAAATATCTGCCACTGTGCAGGAGAATCCGTATAGGTGTTCGAGTGTTCGAACCGTAATGCGCAAGAAATGGTACCGAAACCCCGTATTTACATATCTGCCACTGTGCAGGAGAATCCAAATAGGTGTTCGAGTGTTCGAACTGTAATGCGCAAGAAATGGTACCGAAACCCCGTATTTACATATCTGCCACTTTGTAGGAGAATCTGCATAGGTGTTCGAGTGTTCGAACCGTAATGTGCAAGAAATGGAATGGATACCCCGTATTTACATATCTGCCACTGTGCAGGAGAATCCGTATAGGTGTTCGAGTGTTCGAATCGTAATGCGCAAGAAATGGTACCGAAACCCCGTATTTACATATCTGCCACTGTGCAGGAGAATCCGAATCGGTGTTCGAGTGTTCGAACCGTAATGCGCAAGAAATGGTATGTAAACCCCGTATTTACATATCTGCCACCGTGCAGGAGAATCCGCATAGGTGCTCGAGTGTTCGAACCGTATTGCGCAAGAAATGGTATGTAAACCCCGTATTTACATATCTGCCACTGTGTAGGAGAATCCGTATAGGTGTTCGAGTGTTCGAACCGTAATGCGCAAGAAATGGTACGGAAACCCCGTATTTAAATATCTGCCACTATGCAGGAGAATCCGTATAGGTGTTCGAGTGTTCGAACCGTAATGCGCAAGAAATGGAACCGAAACCCCGTATTTACATATCTGCCATTGTGCAGGAGAATCCGTATAGGTGTTCGAGTGTTCGAACCGTAATGCGCAAGAAATGGTATGGAAACCCCGTATTTACATATCTGCCACTGTGCAGGAGAATCCGTATAGGTGTTCGAGTGTTCGAACCGTAATGCGCAAGAAATGGTACCGAAACCCCGTATTTACATATCTGCCACTGTGCAGGAGAATCCGCATAGGTGCTCGAGTGTTCGAACCGTATTGCGCAAGAAAGGGTATGTAAACCCCGTATTTACATATCTGCCACTGTGCCGGAGAATCCGTATAGGTGTTCGAGTGTTCGAACCGTAATGCGCCAGAAATGGTACCGAAACCCCGTATTTACATATCTGCCACTGTGCAGGAGAATCCGCATAGGTGCTCGAGTGTTCGACCCGTATTGCGCAAGAAATGGTCTGGAAACCCCGTATTTACATATCTGCCACTGTGCAGGAGAATCCGTATAGGTGTTCGAGTGTTCGAACCGCAATGCGCAGGAAATGGTACCGAAACCCCGTATTTACATATCTGCCACTGTGCAGGAGAATTCGTATAGGTGTTCGTGTGTTCGAACCGTAATGCGCAAGAAATGGTATGTAAACCCCATATTTAAATATCTGCCACTGTGCAGGAGAATCCGTATAAGTGTTCGAGTGTTCGAACCGTAATGCGCAAGAAATGGTACCGAAACCCCGTATTTACATATCTGCCACTGTGCAGGAGAATCCAAATAGGTGTTCGAGTGTTCGAACTGTAATGCGCAAGAAATGGTACCGAAACCCCGTATTTACATATCTGCCACTTTGTAGGAGAATCCGCATAGGTGTTCGAGTGTTCGAACCGTAATGTGCAAGAAATGGAATGGATACCCCGTATTTACACATCTGCCACTGTGCAGGAGAATCCGTATAGGTGTTCGAGTGTTCGAATCGTAATGCGCAAGAAATGGTACCGAAACCCCGTATTTACATATCTGCCACTGTGCAGGAGAATCTGAATAGGTGTTCGAGTGTTCGAACCGTAATGCGCAAGAAATGGTATGTAAACCCCGTATTTAAATATCTGCCACTGTGCAGGAGAATCCGTATAGGTGTTCGAGTGTTCGAACCGTAATGCGCAAGAAATGGTATGGAAACCCCGTATTTACATATCTGCCACTGTGCAGGAGAATCCGTATAGGTGTTCGAGTGTTCGAACCGTAATGCGCAAGAAATGGTACCGAAACCCCGTATTTACATATCTGCCACTGTGCAGGAGAATCCGCATAGGTGCTCGAGTGTTCGAACCGTATTGCGCAAGAAATGGTATGTAAACCTCGTATTTACATATCTGCCACTGTGCAGGAGAATCCGTATAGGTGTTCGAGTGTTCGAACCGTAATGCGCAAGAAATGGTATGTAAACCCCGTATTTACATATCTGCCACTGTGCAGGAGAATCCGCATAGGTGTTCGAGTGTTCGAACCGTAATGCGCAAGAAATGGTATGTAAACCCCGTATTTACATATCTGCCACTGTGCAGGAGAATCCGCATAGGTGCTCGAGTCTTCGAACCGTATTGCGCAAGAAATGGTATGTAAACCCCGTATTTACATATCTGCCACTGTGTAGGAGAATCCGTATAGGTGTTCGAGTGTTCGAACCGTAATGCGCAAGAAATGGTACCGAAACCCCGTATTTACATATCTGCCACTGTGCAGGAGAATCCGCATAGGTGTTCGAGTGTTCGAACCGTAATGCGCAAGAAATGGTATGGAAACCCCGTATTTACATATCTGCCACTGTGCAGGAGAATCCGCATAGGTGTTCGAGTGTTCGAACCGTAATGCGCAAGAAATGGTAGGGAAACCCCGTATTTACATATCTGCCACTGTGCAGGAGAATCCGTATAGGTGTTCGAGTGTTCGAACCGTAATGCGCAAGAAATGGTACCGAAACCCCGTATTTACATATCTGCCACTGTGCAGGAGAATCCGCATAGGTGCTCGAGTGTTCGAACCGTATTGCGCAAGAAATGGTATGTAAACCTCGTATTTACATATCTGCCACTGTGCAGGATAATCCGTATAGGTGTTCGAGTGTTCGAACCGTAATGCGCAAGAAATGGTATGTAAACCCCGTATTTACATATCTGCCACTGTGCAGGAGAATCCGCATAGGTGTTCGAGTGTTCGAACCGTAATGCGCAAGAAATGGTATGTAAACCCCGTATTTACATATCTGCCACTGTGCAGGAGAATTCGTATAGGTGTTCGTGTGTTGGAACCGTAATGCGCAAGAAATGGTATGTAAACGCCATATTTAAATATCTGCCACTGTGCAGGAGAATCCGTATAGGTGTTCGAGTGTTCGAACCGTAATGCGCAAGAAATGGTACGGAAACCCCGTATTTAAATATCTGCCACTGTGCAGGAGAATCCGTATAGGTGTTCGAGTGTTCGAACCGTAATGCGCAAGAAATGGAACCGAAACCCCGTATTTACATATCTGTCATTGTGCAGGAAAATCCGTATAGGTGTTCGAGTGTTCGAACCGTAATGCGCAAGAAATGGTATGGAAACCCCGTATTTACATATCTGCCACTGTGCAGGAGAATCCGTATAGGTGTTCGAGTGTTCGAACCGTAATGCGCAAGAAATGGTACCGAAACCCCGTATTTACATATCTGCCACTGTGCAGGAGAATCCGCATAGGTGCTCAAGTGTTCGAACCGTATTGCGCAAGAAAGGGTATGTAAACCCCGTATTTACATATCTGCCACTGTGCAGGAGAATCCGTATAGGTGTTCGAGTGTCCGAACCGTAATGCGCCAGAAATGGTACCGAAACCCCGTATTTACATATCTGCCACTGTGCAGGAGAATCCGCATAGGTGCTCGAGTGTTCGACCCGTATTGCGCAAGAAATGGTCTGGAAACCCCGTATTTACATATCTGCCACTGTGCAGGAGAATCCGTATAGGTGTTCGAGTGTTCGAACCGCAATGCGCAGGAAATGGTACCGAAACCCCGTATTTACATATCTGCCACTGTGCAGGAGAATTCGTATAGGTGTTCGTGTGTTCGAACCGTAATGCGCAAGAAATGGTATGTAAACCCCATATTTAAATATCTGCCACTGTGCAGGAGAATCCGTATAGGTGTTCGAGTGTTCGAACCGTAATGCGCAAGAAATGGTACCGAAACCCCGTATTTACATATCTGCCACTGTGCAGGAGAATCCAAATAGGTGTTCGAGTGTTCGAACTGTAATGCGCAAGAAATGGTACCGAAACCCCGTATTTACATATCTGCCACTTTGTAGGAGAATCTGCATAGGTGTTCGAGTGTTCGAACCGTAATGTGCAAGAAATGGAATGGATACCCCGTATTTACATATCTGCCACTGTGCAGGAGAATCCGTATAGGTGTTCGAGTGTTCGAATCGTAATGCGCAAGAAATGGTACCGAAACCCCGTATTTACATATCTGCCACTGTGCAGGAGAATCCGAATCGGTGTTCGAGTGTTCGAACCGTAATGCGCAAGAAATGGTATGTAAACCCCGTATTTACATATCTGCCACCGTGCAGGAGAATCCGCATAGGTGCTCGAGTGTTCGAACCGTATTGCGCAAGAAATGGTATGTAAACCCCGTATTTACATATCTGCCACTGTGTAGGAGAATCCGTATAGGTGTTCGAGTGTTCGAACCGTAATGCGCAAGAAATGGTACGGAAACCCCGTATTTAAATATCTGCCACTATGCAGGAGAATCCGTATAGGTGTTCGAGTGTTCGAACCGTAATGCGCAAGAAATGGAACCGAAACCCCGTATTTACATATCTGCCATTGTGCAGGAGAATCCGTATAGGTGTTCGAGTGTTCGAACCGTAATGCGCAAGAAATGGTATGGAAACCCCGTATTTACATATCTGCCACTGTGCAGGAGAATCCGTATAGGTGTTCGAGTGTTCGAACCGTAATGCGCAAGAAATGGTACCGAAACCCCGTATTTACATATCTGCCACTGTGCAGGAGAATCCGCATAGGTGCTCGAGTGTTCGAACCGTATTGCGCAAGAAAGGGTATGTAAACCCCGTATTTACATATCTGCCACTGTGCCGGAGAATCCGTATAGGTGTTCGAGTGTTCGAACCGTAATGCGCCAGAAATGGTACCGAAACCCCGTATTTACATATCTGCCACTGTGCAGGAGAATCCGCATAGGTGCTCGAGTGTTCGAACCGTAATGTGCAAGAAATGGAATGGATACCCCGTATTTACACATCTGCCACTGTGCAGGAGAATCCGTATAGGTGTTCGAGTGTTCGAACCGCAATGCGCAGGAAATGGTACCGAAACCCCGTATTTACATATCTGCCACTGTGCAGGAGAATTCGTATAGGTGTTCGTGTGTTCGAACCGTAATGCGCAAGAAATGGTATGTAAACCCCATATTTAAATATCTGCCACTGTGCAGGAGAATCCGTATAAGTGTTCGAGTGTTCGAACCGTAATGCGCAAGAAATGGTACCGAAACCCCGTATTTACATATCTGCCACTGTGCAGGAGAATCCAAATAGGTGTTCGAGTGTTCGAACTGTAATGCGCAAGAAATGGTACCGAAACCCCGTATTTACATATCTGCCACTTTGTAGGAGAATCCGCATAGGTGTTCGAGTGTTCGAACCGTAATGTGCAAGAAATGGAATGGATACCCCGTATTTACACATCTGCCACTGTGCAGGAGAATCCGTATAGGTGTTCGAGTGTTCGAATCGTAATGCGCAAGAAATGGTACCGAAACCCCGTATTTACATATCTGCCACTGTGCAGGAGAATCCGAATAGGTGTTCGAGTGTTCGAACCGTAATGCGCAAGAAATGGTATGTAAACCCCGTATTTACATATCTGCCACTGTGCAGGAGAATCCGCATAGGTGCTCGAGTGTTCGAACCGTATTGCGCAAGAAATGGTATGTAAACCCCGTATTTACATATCTGCCACTGTGTAGGAGAATCCGTATAGGTGTTCGAGTGTTCGAACCGTAATGCGCAAGAAATGGTACCGAAACCCCGTATTTACATATCTGCCACTGTGCAGGAGAATCCGCATAGGTGCTCGAGTGTTCGAACCGTATTGCGCAAGAAATGGTATGGAAACCCCGTATTTACATATCTGCCACTGTGCAGGAGAATCCGTATAGGTGTTCGAGTGTTCGAACCGTAATGCGCAAGAAATGGTATGGAAACCCGTATTTACATATCTGCCACTGTGCAGGAGAATCCGTATAGGTGTTCGAGTGTTCGAACCGTAATGCGCCAGAAATGGTACCGAAACCCCGTATTTACATATCTGCCACTGTGCAGGAGAATCCGCATAGGTGCTCGAGTGTTCGACCCGTATTGCGCAAGAAATGGTCTGGAAACCCCGTATTTACATATCTGCCACTGTGCAGGAGAATCCGTATAGGTGTTCGAGTGTTCGAACCGCAATGCGCAGGAAATGGTACCGAAACCCCGTATTTACATATCTGCCACTGTGCAGGAGAATTCGTATAGGTGTTCGTGTGTTCGAACCGTAATGCGCAAGAAATGGTATGTAAACCCCATATTTAAATATCTGCCACTGTGCAGGAGAATCCGTATAGGTGTTCGACTGTTCGAACCGTAATGCGCAAGAAATGGTACCGAAACCCCGTATTTACATATCTGCCACTGTGCAGGAGAATCCAAATAGGTGTTCGAGTGTTCGAACTGTAATGCGCAAGAAATGGTACCGAAACCCCGTATTTACATATCTGCCACTTTGTAGGAGAATCCGCATAGGTGTTCGAGTGTTCGAACCGTAATGTGCAAGAAATGGAATGGATACCCCGTATTTACATATCTGCCACTGTGCAGGAGAATCCGTATAGGTGTTCGAGTGTTCGAATCGTAATGCGCAAGAAATGGTACCGAAACCCCGTATTTACATATCTGCCACTGTGCAGGAGAATCCGAATAGGTGTTCGAGTGTTCGAACCGTAATGCGCAAGAAATGGTATGTAAACCCCGTATTTACATATCTGCCACTGTGCAGGAGAATCCGCATAGGTGCTCGAGTGTTCGAACCGTATTGCGCAAGAAATGGTATGTAAACCCCGTATTTACATATCTGCCACTGTGTAGGAGAATCCGTATAGGTGTTCGAGTGTTCGAACCGTAATGCGCAAGAAATGGTACGGAAACCCCGTATTTAAATATCTGCCACTATGCAGGAGAATCCGTATAGGTGTTCGAGTGTTCGAACCGTAATGCGCAAGAAATGGAACCGAAACCCCGTATTTACATATCGGCCATTGTGCAGGAGAATCCGTATAGGTGTTCGAGTGTTCGAACCGTAATGCGCAAGAAATGGTATGGAAACCCCGTATTTACATATCTGCCACTGTGCAGGAGAATCCGTATAGGTGTTCGAGTGTTCGAACCGTAATGCGCAAGAAATGGTACCGAAACCCCGTATTTACATATCTGCCACTGTGCAGGAGAATCCGCATAGGTGCTCGAGTGTTCGAACCGTATTGCGCAAGAAAGGGTATGTAAACCCCGTATTTACATAGCTGCCACTGTGCAGGAGAATCCGTATAGGTGTTCGAGTGTTCGAACTGTAATGCGCCAGAAATGGTACCGAAACCCCGTATTTACATATCTGCCACTGTGCAGGAGAATCCGCATAGGTGCTCGAGTGTTCGACCCGTATTGCGCAAGAAATGGTCTGGAAACCCCGTATTTACATATCTGCCACTGTGCAGGAGAATCCGTATAGGTGTTCGAGTGTTCGAACCGCAATGCGCAGGAAATGGTACCGAAACCCCGTATTTACATATCTGCCACTGTGCAGGAGAATTCGTATAGGTGTTCGTGTGTTCGAACCGTAATGCGCAAGAAATGGTATGTAAACCCCATATTTAAATATCTGCCACTGTGCAGGAGAATCCGTATAGGTGTTCGAGTGTTCGAACCGTAATGCGCAATAAATGGTACCGAAACCCCGTATTTACATATCTGCCACTGTGCAGGAGAATCCAAATAGGTGTTCGAGTGTTCGAACTGTAATGCGCAAGAAATGGTACCGAAACCCCGTATTTACATATCTGCCACTTTGTAGGAGAATCCGCATAGGTGTTCGAGTGTTCGAACCGTAATGTGCAAGAAATGGAATGGATACCCCGTATTTACACATCTGCCACTGTGCAGGAGAATCCGTATAGGTGTTCGAGTGTTCGAATCGTAATGCGCAAGAAATGGTACCGAAACCCCGTATTTACATATCTGCCACTGTGCAGGAGAATCCGAATAGGTGTTCGAGTGTTCGAACCGTAATGCGCAAGAAATGGTATGTAAACCCCGTATTTACATATCTGCCACTGTGCAGGAGAATCCGCATAGGTGCTCGAGTGTTCGAACCGTATTGCGCAAGAAATGGTATGTAAACCCCGTATTTACATATCTGCCACTGTGTAGGAGAATCCGTATAGGTGTTCGAGTGTTCGAACCGTAATGCGCAAGAAATGGTACCGAAACCCCGTATTTACATATCTGCCACTATGCAGGAGAATCCGCATAGGTGCTCGAGTGTTCGAACCGTATTGCGCAAGAAATGGTATGGAAACCCCGTATTTACATATCTGCCACTGTGCAGGAGAATCCGTATACGTGTTCGAGTGTTCGAACCGTAATGCGCAAGAAATGGTATGGAAACCCCGTATTTACATATCTGCCACTGTGTAGGAGAATCCGTATAGGTGTTCGAGTGTTCGAACCGTAATGCGCAAGAAATGGTACCGAAACCCCGTATTTACATATCTGCCACTGTGCAGGAGAATCCGCATAGGTGCTCGAGTGTTCGAACCGTATTGCGCAAGAAATGGTATGTAAACCTCGTATTTACATATCTGCCACTGTGCCGGAGAATCCGTATAGGTGTTCGAGTGTTCGAACCGTAATGCGCAAGAAATGGTATGTAAACCCCGTATTTACATATCTGCCACTGTGCAGGAGAATCCGCATAGGTGCTCGAGTGTTCGAACCGTAATGCGCAAGAAATGGTACCGAAACCCCGTATTTACATATCTGCCACTGTGCAGGAGAATTCGTATAGGTGTTCGTGTGTTCGAACCGTAATGCGCAAGAAATGGTATGTAAACCCCATATTTAAATATCTGCCACTATGTAGGAGAATCCGTATAGGTCTTCGAGTGTTCGAACCGGAATGCGCAAGAAATGGTACCGAAACCCCGTATTTACATATCTGCCACTGTGCAGGAGAATCCAAATAGGTGTTCGAGTGTTCGAACTGTAATGCGCAAGAAATGGTACCGAAACCCCGTATTTACATATCAGCCACTTTGTAGGAGAATCCGCATAGGTGTTCGAGTGTTCGAACCGTAATGTGCAAGAAATGGTATGGAAACCCCGTATTTACATATCTGCCACTGTGCAGGAGAATCCGAATAGGTGTTCGAGTGTTCGAACCGTAATGCGCAAGAAATGCTATGTAAACCCCGTATTTACATATCTGCCACTAAGAAGGAGAATCCGTATAGGTGTTCGAGTGTTCGAACCGTAATGCGCAAGAAATGGTACGAAAACCCCGTATTTACATATCTGCCACTGTGTAGGAGAATCTGTATAAGTGTTCGATTGTTCGAACCGTAATGCGCAAGAAATGGTATGTAAACCCCGTATTTACAAATCTGCCACTGTGCAGGAGAATCCGTATAGGTGTTCGAGTGTTCGAACCGTAATGCGCAAGAAATGGTATGGAAACCCCGTATTTACATATCTGCCACTGTGCAGGAGAATCCGCATAGGTGTTCGAGTGTTCGAACCGTAATGCGCAAGAAATGGTACCGAAACCCCGTATTTACATATCTGCCACTGTGCAGGAGAATCCGTATAGGTGTTCGAGTGTTCGAACCGTAATGCGCAAGAAATGGTACCGAAACCCCGTATTTACATATCTGCCACTGTGCAGGAGAATCCGTATAGGTGTTCGAGTGTTCGAACCGTAATGCGCAAGAAATGGTACCGAAACCCCGTATTTACATATCTGCCACTGTGCAGGAGAATCCGCATAGGTGCTCGAGTGTTCGAACCGTATTGCGCAAGAAATGGTATGTAAACCCCGTATTTACATATATGCCACTGTGCAGGAGAATCCGTATAAGTGTCCGAGTGTTCGAACCGTAATGCGCAAGAAATGGTACCGAAACCCCGTATTTACATATCTGCCACTGGGCAGGAGAATCCGCATAGGTGCTCGAGTGTTCGAACCGTATTGCGCAAGAAATGGTATGGAAACCCGTATTTACATATCTGCCACTGTGCAGGAGAATCCGTATAGGTGTTCGAGTGTTCGAACCGTAATGCACAAGAAATGGTATGGAAACCCCGTATTTACATATCTGCCACTGTGCAGGAGAATCCGTATAGGTGTTCGAGTGTTCGAACCGTAATGCGCAAGAAATGGTACCGAAACCCCGTATTAACATATCTGCCACTGTGCAGGAGAATCCGCATAGGTGCTCGAGTGTTCGAACCGTATTGCGCAAGAAATGGTATGTAAACCTCGTATTTACATATCCGCCACTGTGCAGGAGAATCCGGATAGGTGTTCGAGTGTTCGAACCGTAATGCGTAAGAAATGGTATGTAAACCCCGTATTTACATATCTGCCACTGTGCAGGAGAATCCGCATAGGTGTTCGAGTGTTCGAACCGTAATGCGCAAGAAATGGTATGTAAACCCCGTATTTACATATCTGCCACTGTGTAGGAGAATTCGTATAGGTGTTCGTGTGTTGGAACCGTAATGCGCAAGAAATGGTATGTAAACGCCATATTTAAATATCTGCCACTGTGCAGGAGAATCCGTATAGGTGTTCGAGTGTTCGAACCGTAATGCGCAAGAAATGGTACGGAAACCCCGTATTTAAATATCTGCCACTGTGCAGGACAATCCGTATAGGTGTTCGAGTGTTCGAACCGTAATGCGCAAGAAATGGAACCGAAACCCCGTATTTACATATCTGCCATTGTGCAGGAGAATCCGTATAGGTGTTCGAGTGTTCGAACCGTAATGCGCAAGAAATGGTATGGAAACCCCGTATTTACATATCCGCCACTGTGCAGGAGAATCCGTATAGGTGCTCGAGTGTTCGACCCGTATTGCGCAAGAAATGGTCTGGAAACCCCGTATTTACATATCTGCCACTGTGCAGGAGAATCCGTATAGGTGTTCGACTGTTCGAACCGTAATGCGCAGGAAATGGTACCGAAACCCCGTATTTACATATCTGCCACTGTGCAGGAGAATTCGTATAGGTGTTCGTGTGTTCGAACCGTAATGCGCAAGAAATGGTATGTAAACCCCATATTTAAATATCTGCCACTGTGCAGGAGAATCCGTATAGGTGTTCGAGTGTTCGAACCGTAATGCGCAAGAAATGGTACCGAAACCCCGTATTTACATATCTGCCACTGTGCAGGAGAATCCAAATAGGTGTTCGAGTGTTCGAACTGTAATGCGCAAGAAATGGTACCGAAACCCCGTATTTACATATCTGCCACTTTGTAGGAGAATCCGCATAGGTGTTCGAGTGTTCGAACCGTAATGTGCAAGAAATGGAATGGATACCCCATATTTACATATCTGCCACTGTGCAGGAGAATCCGTATAGGTGTTCGAGTGTTCGAATCGTAATGCGCAAGAAATGGTATCGAAACCCCGTATTTACATATCTGCCACTGTGCAGGAGAATCCGAATAGGTGTTCGAGTGTTCGAACCGTAATGCGCAAGAAATGGTATGTAAACCCCGTATTTACATATCTGCCACTGTGCAAGAGAATCTGCATAGGTGCTCGAGTGTTCGAACCGTATTGCGCAAGAAATGGTATGTAAACCCCGTATTTACATATCTGCCACTGTGTAGGAGAATCCGTACAGGTGTTCGAGTGTTCGAACCGTAATGCGCAAGAAATGGTACCGAAACCCCGTATTTACATATCTGCCACTGTGCAGGAGAATCCGCATAGGTGCTCGAGTGTTCGAACCGTATTGCGCAAGAAATGGTATGGAAACCCCGTATTTACATATCTGCCACTGTGCAGGAGAATCCGTATAGGTGTTCGAGTGTTCGAACCGTAATGCGCAAGAAATGGTACCGAAACCCCGTATTTACATATCTGCCACTGTGCAGGAGAATCCAAATAGGTGTTCGAGTGTTCGAACTGTAATGCGCAAGAAATGGTACCGAAACCCCGTATTTACATATCTGCCACTTTGTAGGAGAATCCGCATAGGTGTTCGAGTGTTCGAACCGTAATGTGCAAGAAATGGTATGTAAACCCCGTATTTACATATCTGCCACTGTGCAGGAGAATCCGTATAGGTGTTCGAGTGTTCGAATCGTAATGCGCAAGAAATGGTACCGAAACCCCGTATTTACATATCTGCCACTGTGCAGGAGAATCCGAATAGGTGTTCGAGTGTTCGAACCGTAATGCGCAAGAAATGGTATGTAAACCCCGTATTTACATATCTGCCACTGTGCAGGAGAATCCGCATAGGTGCTCGAGTGTTCGAACCGTATTGCGCAAGAAATGGTATGTAAACCCCGTATTTACATATCTGCCACTGTGTAGGAGAATCCGTATAGGTGTTCGAGTGTTCGAACCGTAATGCGCAAGAAATGGTACCGAAACCCCGTATTTACATATCTGCCACTGTGCAGGAGAATCCGCATAGGTGCTCGAGTGTTCGAACCGTATTGCGCAAGAAATGGTATGGAAACCCCGTATTTACATATCTGCCACTGTGCAGGAGAATCCGTATAGGTGTTCGAGTGTTCGAACCGTAATGCGCAAGAAATGGTATGGAAACCCCGTATTTACATATCTGCCACTGTGCAGGAGAATCCGTATAGGTGTTCGAGTGTTCGAACCGTAATGCGCAAGAAATGGTACCGAAACCCCGTATTTACATATCTGCCACTGTGCAGGAGAATCCGCATAGGTGCTCGAGTGTTCGAACCGTATTGCGCAAGAAATGGTATGTAAACCTCGTATTTACATATCTGCCACTGTGCAGGAGAATCCGTATAGGTGTTCGAGTGTTCGAACCGTAATGCGCAAGAAATGGTATGTAAACCCCGTATTTACATATCTGCCACTGTGCAGGAGAATCCGCATAGGTGTTCGAGTGTTCGAACCCTAATGCGCAAGAAATGGTATGTAAACCCCGTATTTACATATCTGCCACTGTGCAGGAGAATTCGTATAGGTGTTCGTGTGTTGGAACCGTAATGCGCAAGAAATGGTATGTAAATGCCATATTTAAATGTCTGCCACTGTGCAGGAGAATCCGTATAGGTGTTCGAGTGTTCGGACCGTAATGCGCAAGAAATGGTACGGAAACCCCGTATTTAAATATCTTCCACTGTGCAGGAGAATCCGTATAGGTGTTCGAGAGTTCGAACCGTAATGCGCAAGAAATGGAACCGAAACCCCGTATTTACATATCTGCCATTGTGCAGGAGAATCCGTATAGGTGTTCGAGTGTTCGAACCGTAATGCGCAAGAAATGGTATGGAAACCCCGTATTTACATATCTGCCACTGTGCAGGAGAATCCGTATAGGTGTTCGAGTGTGCGAACCGTAATGCGCAAAAAATGGTACCGAAACCCCGTATTTACATATCTGCCACTGTGCAGGAGAATCCGCATAGGTGCTCGAGTGTTCGAACCGTATTGCGCAAGAAAGGGTATGTAAACCCCGTATTTACATATCTGCCACTGTGCAGGAGAATCCGTATAGGTGTTCGAGTGTTCGAACCGTAATGCGCCAGAAATGGTACCGAAACCCCGTATTTACATATCTGCCACTGTGCAGGAGAATCCGCATAGGTGCTCGAGTGTTCGACCCGTATTGCGCAAGAAATGGTCTGGAAACCCCGTATTTACATATCTGTCACTGTGCAGGAGAATCCGTATAGGTGTTCGAGTGTTCGAACCGTAATGCGCAGGAAATGGTACCGAAACCCCGTATTTACATATCTGCCACTGTGCAGGAGAATTCGTATAGGTGTTCGTGTGTTCGAACCGTAATGCGCAAGAAATGGTATGTAAACCCCATATTTAAATATCTGCCACTGTGCAGGAGAATCCGTATAGGTGTTCGAGTGTTCGAACCGTAATGCGCAAGAAATGGTACCGAAACCCCGTATTTACATATCTGCCACTGTGCAGGAGAATCCAAATAGGTGTTCGAGTGTTCGAACTGTAATACGCAAGAAATGGTACCGAAACCCCGTATTTACATATCTGCCACTTTGTAGGAGAATCCGCATAGGTGTTCGAGTGTTCGAACCGTAATGTGCAAGAAATGGAATGGATACCCCATATTTACATATCTGCCACTGTGCAGGAGAATCCGTATAGGTGTTCGAGTGTTCGAATCGTAATTCGCAAGAAATGGTATCGAAACCCCGTATTTACATATCTGCCACTGTGCAGGAGAATCCGAATAGGTGTTCGAGTGTTCGAACCGTAATGCGCAAGAAATGGTATGTAAACCCCGTATTTACATATCTGCCACTGTGCAGGAGAATCCGCATAGGTGCTCGAGTGTTCGAACCGTATTGCGCAAGAAATGGTATGTAAACCCCGTATTTACATATCTGCCACTGTGTAGGAGAATCCGTACAAGTGTTCGAGTGTTCGAACCGTAATGCGCAAGAAATGGTACCGAAACCCCGTATTTACATATCTGCCACTGTGCAGGAGAATCCGCATAGGTGCTCGAGTGTTCGAACCGTATTGCGCAAGAAATGGTATGGAAACCCCGTATTTACATATCTGCCACTGTGCAGGAGAATCCGTATAGGTGTTCGAGTGTTCGAACCGTAATGCGCAAGAAATGGTACCGAAACCCCGTATTTACATATCTGCCACTGTGCAGGAGAATCCAAATAGGTGTTCGAGTGTTCGAACTGTAATGCGCAAGAAATGGTACCGAAACCCCGTATTTACATATCTGCCACTTTGTAGGAGAATCCGCATAGGTGTTCGAGTGTTCGAACCGTAATGTGCAAGAAATGGAATGGATACCCCGTATTTACATATCTGCCACTGTGCAGGAGAATCCGTATAGGTGTTCGAGTGTTCGAATCGTAATGCGCAAGAAATGGTACCGAAACCCCGCATTTACATATCTGCCACTGTGCAGGAGAATCCGAATAGGTGTTCGAGTGTTCGAACCGTAATGCGCAAGAAATGGTATGTAAACCCCGTATTTACATATCTGCCACTGTGCAGGAGAATCCGCATAGGTGCTCGAGTGTTCGAACCGTATTGCGCAAGAAATGGTATGTAAACCCCGTATTTACATATCTGCCACTGTGTAGGAGAATCCGTATAGGTGTTCGAGTGTTCGAACCGTAATGCGCAAGAAATGGTACCGAAACCCCGTATTTACATATCTGCCACTGTGCAGGAGAATCCGCATAGGTGCTCGAGTGTTCGAACCGTATTGCGCAAGAAATGGTATGGAAACCCCGTATTTACATATCTGCCACTGTGCAGGAGAATCCGTATAGGTGTTCGAGTGTTCGAACCGTAATGCGCAAGAAATGGTATGGAAACCCCGTATTTACATATCTGCCACTGTGCAGGAGAATCCGTATAGGTGTTCGAGTGTTCGAACCGTAATGCGCAAGAAATGGTACCGAAACCCCGTATTTACATATCTGCCACTGTGCAGGAGAATCCGCATAGGTGCTCGAGTGTTCGAACCGTATTGCGCAAGAAATGGTATGTAAACCTCGTATTTACATATCTGCCACTGTGCAGGAGAATCCGTATAGGTGTTCGAGTGTTCGAACCGTAATGCGCAAGAAATGGTATGTAAACCCCGTATTTACATATCTGCCACTGTGCAGGAGAATCCGCATAGGTGTTCGAGTGTTCGAACCGTAATGCGCAAGAAATGGTATGTAAACCCCGTATTTACATATCTGCCACTGTGCAGGAGAATTCGTATAGGTGTTCGTGTGTTGGAACCGTAATGCGCAAGAAATGGTATGTAAACGCCATATTTAAATGTCTGCCACTGTGCAGGAGAATCCGTATAGGTGTTCGAGTGTTCGGACCGTAATGCGCAAGAAATGGTACGGAAACCCCGTATTTAAATATCGTCCACTGTGCAGGAGAATCCGTATAGGTGTTCGAGTGTTCGAACCGTAATGCGCAAGAAATGGAACCGAAACCCCGTATTTACATATCTGCCATTGTGCAGGAGAATCCGTATAGGTGTTCGAGTGTTCGAACCGTAATGCGCAAGAAATGGTATGGAAACCCCGTATTTACATATCTGCCACTGTGCAGGAGAATCCGTATAGGTGTTCGAGTGTGCGAACCGTAATGCGCAAGAAATGGTACCGAAACCCCGTATTTACATATCTGCCACTGTGCAGGAGAATCCGTATAGGTGTTCGAGTGTTCGAACCGTAATGCGCCAGAAATGGTACCGAAACCCCGTATTTACATATCTGCCACTGTGCAGGAGAATCCGCATAGGTGCTCGAGTGTTCGACCCGTATTGCGCAAGAAATGGTCTGGAAACCCCGTATTTACATATCTGCCACTGTGCAGGAGAATCCGTATAGGTGTTCGAGTGTTCGAACCGTAATGCGCAGGAAATGGTACCGAAACCCCGTATTTACATATCTGCCACTGTGCAGGAGAATTCGTATAGGTGTTCGTGTGTTCGAACCGTAATGCGCAAGAAATGGTATGTAAACCCCATATTTAAATATCTGCCACTGTGCAGGAGAATCCGTATAGGTGTTCCAGTGTTCGAACCGTAATGCGCAAGAAATGGTACCGAAACCCCGTATTTACATATCTGCCACTGTGCAGGAGAATCCAAATAGGTGTTCGAGTGTTCGAACTGTAATGCGCAAGAAATGGTACCGAAACCCCGTATTTACATATCTACCACTTTGTAGGAGAATCCGCATAGGTGTTCGAGTGTTCGAACCGTAATGTGCAAGAAATGGAATGGATACCCCGTATTTACATATCTGCCACTGTGCAGGAGAATCCGTATAGGTGTTCGAGTGTTCGAATCGTAATGCGCAAGAAATGGTACCGAAACCCCGTATTTACATATCTGCCACTGTGCAGGAGAATCCGAATAGGTGTTCGAGTGTTCGAACCGTAATGCGCAAGAAATGGTATGTAAACCCCGTATTTACATATCTGCCACTGTGCAGGAGAATCCGCATAGGTGCTCGAGTGTTCGAACCGTATTGCGCAAGATATGGTATGTAAACCCCGTATTTACATATCTGCCACTGTGTAGGAGAATCTGTATAGGTGTTCGAGTGTTCGAACCGTAATGCGCAAGAAATGGTACCGAAACCCCGTATTTACATATCTGCCACTGTGCAGGAGAATCCGCATAGGTGCTCGAGTGTTCGAACCGTATTGCGCAAGAAATGGTATGGAAACCCCGTATTTACATATCTGCCACTGTGCAGGAGAATCCGCATAGGAGTTCGAGTGTTCGAACCGTAATGCGCAAGAAATGGTACCGAAACCCCGTATTTACATATCTGCCACTGTGCAGGAGAATCCGTATAGGTGTTCGAGTGTTCGAACCGTAATGCGCAAGAAATGGTACCGAAACCCCGTATTTACATATCTGCCACTGTGCCGGAGAATCCGCATAGGTGCTCGAGTGTTCGAACCGTATTGCGCAAGAAATGGTATGTAAACCCCGTATTTACATATCTGCCACTGTGCAGGAGAATCCGTATAGGTGTTCGAGTGTTCGAACCGTAATGCGCAAGAAATGGTACCGAAACCCCGTATTTTCATATCTGTCACTGTGCAGGATAATCCGCATAGGTGCTCGAGCGTTCGAACCGTATTGCGCAAGAAATGGTATGGAAACCCCGTATTTACATATCTGCCACTGTGGAGGAGAATCCGTATAGGTGTTCGAGTGTTGGAACCGTAATGCGCAAGAAATGGTACCGAAACCCCGTATTTACATATCTGCCACTGTGCAGGAGAATCCGCATAGGTGCTCGAGTGTTCGAACCGTAATGCGCAAGAAATGGTACCGAAAGCCCGTATTTCCATATCTGCCACTGTGCAGGAGAATCCTGATAGGTGTTCGAGTGTTCGAACCGTAATGCGCAAGAAATGGTACCGAAACCCCGTATTTACATATCTGCCACGGTGCAGGAGAATCCGCATAGGTGCTCGAGTGTTCGAACCTTATTGCGCAAGAAATGGTATGTAAACCCCGTATTTACATATCTACCACTGTGCAGTAGAATCCGTATAGGTGTTCGAGTGTTCGAACCGTAATGCGCAAGAAATGGTACCGAAACCCCGTATTTACATATCTGCCACTGTGCAGGAGAATCCGCATAGGTGCTCGAGTGTTCGAACCGTATTGCGCAAGAAATGGTATGGAAACCCCGTATTTACATATTTGCCACTGTGCAGGAGAATCCGTATTGGTGTTCGAGTGTTCGAACCGTAATGCGCAAGAAATGGTACGGAAACCCCATATTTACATATCTGCCACTGTGCAGGAGAATCCGTATAGGTGTTCCATTGTTCGAACCGTAATGCGCACGAAATAGTATGTAAACCCCGTATTTACATATCTGCCACTGTGCAGGAGAATTCGTATAGGTGTTCGAGTGTTCGAACCGTAATGCGCAAGAAATGGTGTGGAAACCCCGTATTTACATATCTGCCACTGTGCAGGAGAATCCGCATAGGTGTTCGAGTGTTCGAACCGTAATGCACAAGAAATGGTACCGAAACCCCGTAATTACATATCTGCCACTGTGCAGGAGAATCCGTATAGGTGTTCGAGTGTTCGAACCGTAATGCGCAAGAAATGGTACCGAAACCCCGTATTTACATATCTGCCACGGTGCAGGAGAATCCGCATATGTGTTCGAGTGTTCGAACCGTAATGCGCAAGAAATGGTATGGAAACCCCGTATTTACATATCTGCCACTATGCAGGAGAATCCGTATAAGTGTTCGAGTGTTCGAACCGTAATGCGCAAGAAATGGTACCGAAACCCCGTATTTACATATTTGCCACTGTGCAGGAGAATCCGAATAGGTGTTCGAGTGTTCGAACCGTAATGCGCAAAAATGGTATGGAAACCCCGTATTTACATATCTGCCACTGTGCAGGAGAATCCGTATAGGTGTTCGAGTGTTCGAACCGTAATGCGCAGGAAATGGTACCGAAACCCCGTATTTACATATCTGCTACTGTGCAGGAGAATTCGTATAGGTGTTCGTGTGTTCGAACCGTAATGCGCAAGAAATGGTATGTAAACCCCATATTTAAATATCTGCCACTGTGCCGGAGAATCCGTATAGGTGTTCGAGTGTTCGAACCGTAATGCGCAAGAAATGGTACCGAAACCCCGTATTTACATATCTGCCACTGTGCAGGAGAATCCGAATAGGTGTTCGACTGTTCGAACCGTAATGCGCAAGAAATGGTACCGAAACCCCGTATTTACATATCTCCCACTTTGTAGGAGAATCCGCATAGGTGTTCGAGTGTTCGAACCGTAATGTGCAAGAAATGGTATGGAAACCCCGTATTTACATATCTGCCACTTTGCAGGAGAATCCGTATAGGTGTTAGAGTGTTCGAATCGTAATGCGCAAGAAATGGTACCGAAACCCCGTATTTACATATCTGCCACTGTGCAGGAGAATCCGAATAGGTGTTCGAGTGTTCGAACCGTAATGCGCAAGAAATGGTAGGTAAACCCCGTATTTACATATCTGCCACTGTGCAGGAGAATCCGTATAGGTGTTCGAGTGTTCGAACCGTAATGCGCAAGAAATGGTACGGAAACCCCATATTTACATATCTGCCACTGTGCAGGAGAATCCGTATAGGTGTTCCATTGTTCGAACCGTAATGCGCACGAAATAGTATGTAAACCCCGTATTTACATATCTGCCACTGTGCAGGAGAATTCGTATAGGTGTTCGAGTGTTCGAACCGTAATGCGCAAGAAATGGTGTGGAAACCCCGTATTTACATATCTGCCACTGTGCAGGAGAATCCGCATAGGTGTTCGAGTGTTCGAACCGTAATGCGCAAGAAATGGTACCGAAACCCCGTATTTACATATCTGCCACTGTGCAGGAGAATCCGTATAGGTGTTCGAGTGTTCGAACCGTAATGCGCAAGAAATGGTACCGAAACCCCGTATTTACATATCTGCCACGGTGCAGGAGAATCCGCATAGGTGCTCGAGTGTTCGAACCGTATTGCGCAAGAAATGGTATGTAAACCCCGTATTTACATATCTGCCACTGTGCAGGAGAATCCGTATAGGTGTTCGAGTGTTCGAACCGTAGTGCGCAAGAAATGGTACCGAAACCCCGTATTTACATATCTGCCACTGTGCACGAGAATCCGCATAGGTGCTCGAGTGTTCGAACCGTATTGCGCAAGAAATGGTATGGAAACCCCGTATTTACATATCTGCCACTGTGCAGGAGAATCCGTATAGGTGTTCGAGTGTTCGAACCGTAATGCGCAGGAAATGGTACCGAAACCCCGTATTTACATATCTGCTACTGTGCAGGAGAATTCGTATAGGTGTTCGTGTGTTCGAACCGTAATGCGCAAGAAATGGTATGTAAACCCCATATTTAAATATCTGCCACTGTGCCGGAGAATCCGCATAGGTGCTCGAGTGTTCGAACCGTATTGCGCAAGAAATGGTATGGAAACCCCGTATTTACATATCTGCCACTGTGCAGGAGAATCCGTATAGGTGTTTGAGTGTTCGAACCGTAATGCGCAAGATATGGTATGTAAACCCCGTATTTACATATCTGCCACTGTGCAGGAGAATTCGTATAGGTGTTCGATTGTTCGAACCGTAATGCGTAAGAAATGGTATGTAAACCCCGTATTTAAATATCTGCCACTGTGCAGGAGAATCCGTATAGGTGTTCGAGTGTTCGAACCGTAATGCGCAAGAAATGGTATGTAAACGCCATATTTAAATATCTGCCACTGTGCAGGAGAATCCGTATAGGTGTTCGAGTGTTCGAACCGTAATGCGCAAGAAATGGTACGGAAACCCCGTATTTACATATCTGCCACTGTGCAGGAGAATCCGAATAGGTGTTCGAGTGTTCGAACCGTAATGCGCAAGAAATGGTACCGAAACCCCGTATTTACATATCTGCCACTGTGCAGGAGAATCCGGATATGTGTTCGAGTGTTCGAACCGTAATGCGCAAGAAATGGTACGGAAACCCCGTATTTACATATCTGCCACTGTGCAGGAGAATCCGTATAGGTGTTCGAGTGTTCGAACCGTAATGCGCAAGAAATGGTATGTAAACCCCGTATTTACATATCTGCCACTGTGCAGGAGAATCCGTATAGGTGTTCGAGTGTTCGAACCGTAATGCGCAAGAAATGGTACCGAAACCCCGTATTTACATATCTGCCACTGTGTAGGAGAATCCGAATAGGTGTTCGAGTGTTCGAACCGTAATGCGCAAGAAATGGTACCGAAACCCCGTATTTACATATCTGCCACTTTGTAGGAGAATCCGCATAGGTGTTCGAGTGTTCGAACCGTAATGCGCAAGAAATGGTACCGAAACCCCGTATTTACATATCTGCCACTTTGTAGGAGAATCCGCATAGGTGTTCGAGTGTTCGAACCGTAATGCGCAAGAAATGGTAGGTAAACCCCGTATTTACATATCTACCACTGTGCAGGAGAATCCGAATAGGTGTTCGAGTGTTCGAACCGTAATGCGCAAGAAATGGTAGGTAAACCCCGTATTTACATATCTGCCACTGTGCAGGAGAATCCGTATAGGTGTTCGAGTGTTCGAACCGTAATGCGCAAGAAATGGTACGGAAACCCCGTATTTACATATCTGCCACTGTGCAGGAGAATCCGTATAGGTATTCGAGCGTTCGAATCGTAATGCGCACGAAATAGTATGTAAACCCCGTATTTACATATCTGCCACTCTGCAGGAGAATCCGTATAGGAGTTCGAGTGTTCGAACCGTAATGCGCAAGAAATGGTATGGAAACCCCGTATTTACATATCTGCCACTGTGCAGGAGAACCCGCATAGGTGCTCGAGTGTTCGAACCGTAATGCGCAAGAAATGGTACCGAAACCCCGTATTTACATATCTGCCACTGTGCAGGAGAATCCGTATAGGTGTTCGAGTGTTCGATCCGTAATGCGCAAGAAATGGTACCGAAACCCCGTATTTACATATCTGCCACGGTGCAGGAGAATCCGCATAGGTGCTCGAGTGTTCGAACCGTATTGCGCAAGAAATGGTATGTAAACCCCGTATTTACATATCTGCCACTGTGCAGGAGAATCCGTATAGGTGTTCGAGTGTTCGAACCGTAATGCGCAAGAAATGGTACCGAAACCCCGTATTTACATATCTGCCACTGTGCACGAGAATCCGCATAGGTGCTCGAGTGTTCGAACCGTATTGCGCAAGAAATGGTATGGAAACCCCGTATTTACATATCTGCCACTGTGCAGGAGAATCCGTATAGGTGTTCGAGTGTTCGAACCGTAATGCACAAGAAATGGTACGGAAACCCCGTATTTACATATCTGCTACTGTGCAGGAGAATTCGTATAAGTGTTCGTGTGTTCGAACCGTAATGCGCAAGAAATGGTATGTAAACCCCATATTTAAATATCTGCCACTGTGCAGGAGAATCCGTATAGGTGTTCGAGTGTTCGAACCGTAATGCGCAAGAAATGGTACCGAAACCCTGTATTTACATATCTGCCACTGTGCAGGAGAATCCGAATAGGTGTTCGAGTGTTTGAACCGTAATGCGCAAGAAATGGTACCGAAACCCCGTATTTACATATCTGCCACTTTGTAGGAGAATCCGCATAGGTGTTCGAGTGTTCGAACCGTAATGTGCAAGAAATGGTATGGAAACCCCGTATTTACATATCTGCCACTGTGCAGGAGAATCCGTATAGGTGTTCGAGCGTTCGAATCGTAATGCGCAAGAAATGGTACCGAAACCCCGTATTTACATATATGCCACTGTGCAGGAGAATCCGAATAGGTGTTCGAGTGTTCGAACCGTAATGCACAAGAAATGGTACGGAAACCCCGTATTTACATATCTGCCACTGTGCATGAGAATCCGCATAGGTGCTCGAGTGTTCGAACCGTATTGCGCAAGAAATGGTATGTAAACCCCGTATTTACATATCTGCCACTCTGCAGGAGAATCCGTATAGGTGTTCGAGTGTTCGAACCGTAATGCGCAAGAAATGGTACCGAAACCCCGTATTTACATATCTGTCACTGTGCAGGAGAATCCGTATAGGTGTTCGAGTGTTCGAACCGTATTGCGCAAGAAATGGTATTGAAACCCCGTATTTACATATCTGCCACTGTGCAGGAGAATCCGTATAGGTGTTCGAGTGTTCGAACCGTAATGCGCAAGAAATGGTATGTAAACCCCGTATTTACATATCTGCCACTGTGCAGGAGAATTCGTATAGGTGTTCGTGTGTTCGAACCGTAATGCGCAAGAAATGGTACTGAAACCCCGTATTTACATATCTGCCACTGTGCAGGAGAATCCGCATAGGTGCTCGAGTGTTCGAACCGTATTGCGCAAGAAATGGTATGGAAAGCCCGTATTTACATATCTGCCACTGTGTAGGAGAATCCGTATAGGTGTTCGATTGTTCGAACCGTAATGCGTAAGAAATGGTATGTAAACCCCGTATTTACATATCTGCCACTGTGCAGGAGAATTCGTATAGGTGTTCGTGTGTTCGAACCGTAATGCGCAAGAAATGGTATGTAAACGCCATATTTAAATATCTGCCACTGTGCAGGAGAATCCGTATAGGTGTTCGAGTGTTCGAACCGTAATGTGCAAGAAATGGTACGGAAACCCCGTATTTACATATCTGCCACTGTGCAGGAGAATCCGTATAGGTGTTCGATTGTTCGAACCGTAATGCGCAAGAAATGGTATGTAAACCCCGTATTTACATATCTGCCACTGTGCAGGAGAATCCGTATAGGTGTTCGAGTGTTCGAACCGTAATGCGCAAGAAATGGTATGGAAACCCCGTATTTACACATCTGCCACTGTGCAGGAGAATCCGCATAGGTGTTCGAGTGTTCGAACCGTAATGCACAAGAAATGGTACCGAAACCCCGTATTTACATATCTGCCACTGTGCAGGAGAATCCGTATAGGTGTTCGAGTGTTCGAACCGTAATGCGAAAGAAATGGTACCGAAACCCCGTATTTACATATCTGCCACTGTGCAGGAGAATCCGCATAGGTGCTCGAGTGTTCGAACCGTATTGCGCAAGAAATGGTATGGAAACCCCGTATTTACATATCTGTCACTGTGCAGGAGAATCCGTATAGGTGTTCGAGTGTTCGAACCGTAATGCGCAGGAAATGGTACCGAAACCCCGTATTTACATATCTGCTACTGTGCAGGAGAATTCGTATAGGTGTTCGTGTGTTCGAACCGTAATGCGCAAGAAATGGTATGTAAACCCCATATTTAAATATCTGCCACTGTGCCGGAGAATCCGCATAGGTGCTCGAGTGTTCGAACCGTATTGCGCAAGAAATGGTATGGAAACCCCGTATTTACATATCTGCCACTGTGCAGGAGAATCCGTATAGGTGTTTGAGTGTTCGAACCGTAATGCGCAAGATATGGTACGTAAACCCCGTATTTACATATCTGCCACTGTGCAGGAGAATTCGTATAGGTGTTCGAGTGTTCGAACCGTAATGCGCAAGAAATGGTATGTAAACGCCATATTTAAATATCTGCCACTGTGCAGGAGAATCCGTATAGGTGTTCGAGTGTTCGAACCGTAATGCGCAAGAAATGGTACGGAAACCCCGTATTTACATATCTGCCACTGTGCAGGAGAATCCGAATAGGTGTTCGAGTGTTCGAACCGTAATGCGCAAGAAATGGTACCGAAACCCCGTATTTACATATCTGCCACTGTGCAGGAGAATCCGTATATGTGTTCGAGTGTTCGAACCGTAATGCGCAAGAAATGGTACGGAAACCCCGTATTTACATATCTGCCACTGTGCAGGAGAATCCGTATAGGTGTTCGAGTGTTCGAACCGTAATGCGCAAGAAATGGTATGTAAACCCCGTATTTACATATCTGCCACTGTGCAGGAGAATCCGTATAGGTGTTCGAGTGTTTGAACCGTAATGCGCAAGAAATGGTACCGAAACCCCGTATTTACATATCTGCCACTGTGTAGGAGAATCCGAATAGGTGTTCGAGTGTTCGAACCGTAATGCGCAAGAAATGGTACCGAAACCCCGTATTTACATATCTGCCACTTTGTAGGAGAATCCGCATAGGTGTTCGAGTGTTCGAACCGTAATGTGCAAGAAATGGTATGGAAACCCCGTATTTACATATCTGCCACTGTGCAGGAGAATCCGTATACGTGTTCTAGTGTTCGAATCCTAATGCGCAAGAAATGGTACCGAAACCCCGTATTTACATATCTGCCACTGTGCAGGAGAATCCGAATAAGTGTTCGAGTGTTCGAACCGTAATGCGCAAGAAATGGTACCGAAACCCCGTATTTACATATCTGCCACTGTGCAGGAGAATCCGCATAGGTGCTCGAGTGTTCGAACCGTATTGCGCAAGAAATGGTATGTAAACCCCGTATTTACATATCTGCCACTGTGCAGGAGAATCCGTATAGGTGTTCGTGTGTTCGAACAGTAATGCGGAAGAAATGGTACCGAAACCCCGTATTTACATATCTGCCACTGTGCAGGAGAATCCGCATAGGTGCTCGAGTGTTCGAACCGTATTGCGCAAGAAATGGTATGGAAACCCCGTATTTACATATCTGCCACTGTGCAGGAGAATCCGTATAGGTGTTCGAGTGTTCGAACCGTAATGCGCAAGAAATGGTATGTAAACCCCGTATTTACATATCTGCCACTGTGCAGGAGAATTCGTATAGGTGTTCGTGTGTTCGAACCGTAATGCGCAAGAAATGGTATGTAAACGCCATATTTAAATATCTGCCACTGCGCAGGAGAATCCGTATAGGTGTTCGAGTGTTCGAACCGTAATGCGCAAGAAATGGTACGGAAACCCCGTATTTACATATCTGCCACTGTGCAGGAGAATCCGTATAGGTGTTCGAGTGTTCGAACCGTAATGCGCAAGAAATGGTACCGAAACCCCGTATTTACATATCTGCCACTGTACAGGAGAATCCGAATAGGTGTTCGAGTGTTCGAACCGTAATGCGCAAGAAATGGTATGTAAACCCCGTATTTACATATCTGCCACTGTGCAGGAGAATCCGCATATGTGTTCGAGTTTTCGAACCGTAATGCGCAAGAAATGGTACGGAAACCCCGTATTTACATATCTGCCACTGTGCAGGAGAATCCGTATAGGTGTTCGATTGTTCGAACCGTAATGCGCAAGAAATGGTATGTAAACCCCGTATTTACATATCTGCCACTGTGCAGAAGAATCCGTATAGGTGTTCGAGTGTTCGAACCGTAATGCGCAAGAAATGGTATGGGAACCCCGTATTTACACATCTGCCACTGTGCAGGAGAATCCGCATAGGTGTTCGAGTGTTCGAACCGTAATGCACAAGAAATGGTACCGAAACCCCGTATTTACATATCTGCCACTGTGCAGGAGAATCCGCATAGGTGTTCGAGTGTTCGAACCGTAATGCGAAAGAAATGGTACCGAAACCCCGTATTTACATATCTGCCACTGTGCAGGAGAATCCGCATAGGTGCTCGAGTGTTCGAACCGTATTGCGCAAGAAATGGTATGGAAACCCCGTATTTACATATCTGTCACTGTGCAGGAGAATCCGTATAGGTGTTCGAGTGTTCGAACCGTAATGCGCAGGAAATGGTACCGAAACCCCGTAGTTACATATCTGCTACTGTGCAGGAGAATTCGTATAGGTGTTCGTGTGTTCGAACCGTAATGCGCAAGAAATGGTATGTAAACCCCATATTTAAATATCTGCCACTGTGCCGGAGAATCCGCATAGGTGCTCGAGTGTTCGAACCGTATTGCGCAAGAAATGGTATGGAAACCCCGTATTTACATATCTGCCACTGTGCAGGAGAATCCGTATAGGTGTTTGAGTGTTCGAACCGTAATGCGCAAGATATGGTACGTAAACCCCGTATTTACATATCTGCCACTGTGCAGGAGAATTCGTATAGGTGTTCGATTGTTCGAACCGTAATGCGTAAGAAATGGTATGTAAACCCCGTATTTAAATATCTGCCACTGTGCAGGAGAATCCGTATAGGTGTTCGAGTGTTCGAACCGTAATGCGCAAGAAATGGTATGTAAACGCCATATTTAAATATCTGCCACTGTGCAGGAGAATCCGTATAGGTGTTCGAGTGTTCGAACCGTAATGCGCAAGAAATGGTACGGAAACCCCGTATTTACATATCTGCCACTGTGCAGGAGAATCCGAATAGGTGTTCGAGTGTTCGAACCGTAATGCGCAAGAAATGGTACCGAAACCCCGTATTTACATATCTGCCACTGTGCAGGAGAATCCGTATATGTGTTCGAGTGTTCGAACCGTAATGCGCAAGAAATGGTACGGAAACCCCGTATTTACATATCTGCCACTGTGCAGGAGAATCCGTATAGGTGTTCGAGTGTTCGAACCGTAATGCGCAAGAAATGGTATGTAAACCCCGTATTTACATATCTGCCACTGTGCAGGAGAATCCGTATAGGTGTTCGAGTGTTTGAACCGTAATGCGCAAGAAATGGTACCGAAACCCCGTATTTACATATCTGCCACTGTGTAGGAGAATCCGAATAGGTGTTCGAGTGTTCGAACCGTAATGCGCAAGAAATGGTACCGAAACCCCGTATTTACATATCTGCCACTTTGTAGGAGAATCCGCATAGGTGTTCGAGTGTTCGAACCGTAATGTGCAAGAAATGGTATGGAAACCCCGTATTTACATATCTGCCACTGTGCAGGAGAATCCGTATACGTGTTCTAGTGTTCGAATCCTAATGCGCAAGAAATGGTACCGAAACCCCGTATTTACATATCTGCCACTGTGCAGGAGAATCCGAATAAGTGTTCGAGTGTTCGAACCGTAATGCGCAAGAAATGGTACCGAAACCCCGTATTTACATATCTGCCACTGTGCAGGAGAATCCGCATAGGTGCTCGAGTGTTCGAACCGTATTGCGCAAGAAATGGTATGTAAACCCCGTATTTACATATCTGCCACTGTGCAGGAGAATCCGTATAGGTGTTCGTGTGTTCGAACAGTAATGCGGAAGAAATGGTACCGAAACCCCGTATTTACATATCTGCCACTGTACAGGAGAATCCGCATAGGTGCTCGAGTGTTCGAACCGTATTGCGCAAGAAATGGTATGGAAACCCCGTATTTACATATCTGCCACTGTGCAGGAGAATCCGTATAGGTGTTCGAGTGTTCGAACCGTAATGCGCAGGAAATGGTATGTAAACCCCGTATTTACATATCTGCCACTGTGCAGGAGAATTCGTATAGGTGTTCGTGTGTTCGAACCGTAATGCGCAAGAAATGGTATGTAAACGCCATATTTAAATATCTGCCACTGTGCAGGAGAATCCGTATAGGTGTTCGAGTGTTCGAACCGTAATGCGCAAGAAATGGTACGGAAACCCCGTATTTACATATCTGCCACTGTGCAGGAGAATCCGTATAGGTGTTCGAGTGTTCGAACCGTAATGCGCAAGAAATGGTACCGAAACCCCGTATTTACATATCTGCCACTGTACAGGAGAATCCGAATAGGTGTTCGAGTGTTCGAACCGTAATGCGCAAGAAATGGTATGTAAACCCCGTATTTACATATCTGCCACTGTGCAGGAGAATCCGCATATGTGTTCGAGTGTTCGAACCGTAATGCGCAAGAAATGGTACGGAAACCCCGTATTTACATATCTGCCACTGTGCAGGAGAATCCGTATAGGTGTTCGATTGTTCGAACCGTAATGCGCAAGAAATGGTATGTAAACCCCGTATTTACATATCTGCCACTGTGCAGGAGAATCCGTATGGGTGTTCCAGTGTTCGAACCGTAATGCGCAAGAAATGGTACCGAAACCCCGTATTTACATATCTGCCACTGTGCAGGAGAATCCGAATAGGTGTTCGAGTGTTCGAACCGTAATGCGCAAGAAATGGTACCGAAACCCCGTATTTACATATCTGCCACTGTGCAGGAGAATCCGTATATGTGTTCGAGTGTTCGAACCGTAATGCGCAAGAAATGGTACGGAAACCCCGTATTTACATATCTGCCACTGTGCAGGAGAATCCGTATAGGTGTTCGAGTGTTCGAACCGTAATGCGCAAGAAATGGTATGTAAACCCCGTATTTACATATCTGCCACTGTGCAGGAGAATTCGTATAAGTGTTCGTGTGTTCGAACCGTAATGCGCAAGAAATGGTATGTAAACCCCATATTTAAATATCTGCCACTGTGCAGGAGAATCCGTATAGGTGTTCGAGTGTTCGAACCGTAATGCGCAAGAAATGGTACCGAAACCCTGTATTTACATATCTGCCACTGTGCAGGAGAATCCGAATAGGTGTTCGAGTGTTTGAACCGTAATGCGCAAGAAATGGTACCGAAACCCCGTATTTACATATCTGCCACTTTGTAGGAGAATCCGCATAGGTGTTCGAGTGTTCGAACCGTAATGTGCAAGAAATGGTATGGAAACCCCGTATTTACATATCTGCCACTGTGCAGGAGAATCCGTATAGGTGTTCGAGCGTTCGAATCGTAATGCGCAAGAAATGGTACCGAAACCCCGTATTTACATATATGCCACTGTGCAGGAGAATCCGAATAGGTGTTCGAATGTTCGAACCGTAATGCACAAGAAATGGTACCGAAACCCCGTATTTACATATCTGCCACTGTGCATGAGAATCCGCATAGGTGCTCGAGTGTTCGAACCGTATTGCGCAAGAAATGGTATGTAAACCCCGTATTTACATATCTGCCACTGTGCAGGAGAATCCGTATAGGTGTTCGAGTGTTCGAACCGTAATGCGCAAGAAATGGTACCGAAACCCCGTATTTACATATCTGTCACTGTGCAGGAGAATCCGTATAGGTGTTCGAGTGTTCGAACCGTATTGCGCAAGAAATGGTATTGAAACCCCGTATTTACATATCTGCCACTGTGCAGGAGAATCCGTATAGGTGTTCGAGTGTTCGAACCGTAATGCGCAAGAAATGGTATGTAAACCCCGTATTTACATATCTGCCACTGTGCAGGAGAATTCGTATAGGTGTTCGTGTGTTCGAACCGTAATGCGCAAGAAATGGTACTGAAACCCCGTATTTACATATCTGCCACTGTGCAGGAGAATCCGCATAGGTGCTCGAGTGTTCGAACCGTATTGCGCAAGAAATGGTATGGAAACCCCGTATTTACATATCTGCCACTGTGCAGGAGAATCCGTATAGGTGTTCGATTGTTCGAACCGTAATGCGTAAGAAATGGTATGTAAACCCCGTATTTACATATCTGCCACTGTGCAGGAGAATTCGTATAGGTGTTCGTGTGTTCGAACCGTAATGCGCAAGAAATGGTATGTAAACGCCATATTTAAATATCTGCGACTGTGCAGGAGAATCCGTATAGGTGTTCGAGTGTTCGAACCGTAATGTGCAAGAAATGGTACGGAAACCCCGTATTTACATATCTGCCACTGTGCAGGAGAATCCGTATAGGTGTTCGATTGTTCGAACCGTAATGCGCAAGAAATGGTATGTAAACCCCGTATTTACATATCTGCCACTGTGCAGGAGAATCCGTATAGGTGTTCGAGTGTTCGAACCGTAATGCGCAAGAAATGGTATGGAAACCCCGTATTTACACATCTGCCACTGTGCAGGAGAATCCGCATAGGTGTTCGAGTGTTCGAACCGTAATGCACAAGAAATGGTACCGAAACCCCGTATTTACATATCTGCCACTGTGCAGGAGAATCCGAATAAGTGTTCGAGTGTTCGAACCGTAATGCGCAAGAAATGGTACCGAAACCCCGTATTTACATATCTGCCACTGTGCAGGAGAATCCGCATAGGTGCTCGAGTGTTCGAACCGTATTGCGCAAGAAATGGTATGTAAACCCCGTATTTACATATCTGCCACTGTGCAGGAGAATCCGTATAGGTGTTCGTGTGTTCGAACAGTAATGCGGAAGAAATGGTACCGAAACCCCGTATTTACATATCTGCCACTGTGCAGGAGAATCCGCATAGGTGCTCGAGTGTTCGAACCGTATTGCGCAAGAAATGGTATGTAAACCCCGTATTTACATATCTGCCACTGTGCAGGAGAATCCGTATAGGTGTTCGAGTGTTCGAACCGTAATGCGCAAGAAATGGTATGGAAACCCCGTATTTACACATCTGCCACTGTGCAGGAGAATCCGCATAGGTGTTCGAGTGTTCGAACCGTAATGCACAAGAAATGGTACCGAAACCCCGTATTTACATATCTGCCACTGTGCAGGAGAATCCGTATAGGTGTTCGAGTGTTCGAACCGTAATGCGAAAGAAATGGTACCGAAACCCCGTATTTACATATCTGCCACTGTGCAGGAGAATCCGCATAGGTGCTCGAGTGTTCGAACCGTATTGCGCAAGAAATGGTATGGAAACCCCGTATTTACATATCTGTCACTGTGCAGGAGAATCCGTATAGGTGTTCGAGTGTTCGAACCGTAATGCGCAGGAAATGGTACCGAAACCCCGTATTTACATATCTGCTACTGTGCAGGAGAATTCGTATAGGTGTTCGTGTGTTCGAACCGTAATGCGCAAGAAATGGTATGTAAACCCCATATTTAAATATCTGCCACTGTGCCGGAGAATCCGCATAGGTGCTCGAGTGTTCGAACCGTATTGCGCAAGAAATGGTATGGAAACCCCGTATTTACATATCTGCCACTGTGCAGGAGAATCCGTATAGGTGTTTGAGTGTTCGAACCGTAATGCGCAAGATATGGTACGTAAACCCCGTATTTACATATCTGCCACTGTGCAGGAGAATCCGAATAGGTGTTCGAGTGTTCGAACCGTATTGCGCAAGAAATGGTATGGAAACCCCGTATTTACATATCTGTCACTGTGCAGGAGAATCCGTATAGGTGTTTGAGTGTTCGAACCGTAATGCGCAAGATATGGTACGTAAACCCCGTATTTACATATCTGCCACTGTGCAGGAGAATTCGTATAGGTGTTCGATTGTTCGAACCGTAATGCGTAAGAAATGGTATGTAAACCCCGTATTTAAATATCTGCCACTGTGCAGGAGAATCCGTATAGATGTTCGAGTGTTCGAACCGTAATGCGCAAGAAATGGTATGTAAACGCCATATTTAAATATCTGCCACTGTGCAGGAGAATCCGTATAGGTGTTCGAGTGTTCGAACCGTAATGCGCAAGAAATGGTACGGAAACCCCGTATTTACATATCTGCCACTGTGCAGGAGAATCCGAATAGGTGTTCGAGTGTTCGAACCGTAATGGGCAAGAAATGGTACCGAAACCCCGTATTTACATATCTGCCACTGTGCAGGAGAATCCGTATATGTGTTCGAGTGTTCGAACCGTAATGCGCAAGAAATGGTATGTAAACCCCGTATTTACATATCTGCCACTGTGCAGGAGAATTCGTATAGGTGTTCGTGTGTTCGAACCGTAATGCGCAAGAAATGGTACTGAAACCCCGTATTTACATATCTGCCACTGTGCAGGAGAATCCGCATAGGTGCTCGAGTGTTCGAACCGTATTGCGCAAGAAATGGTATGGAAACCCCGTATTTACATATCTGCCACTGTGCAGGAGAATCCGTATAGGTGTTCGATTGTTCGAACCGTAATGCGTAAGAAATGGTATGTAAACCCCGTATTTACATATCTGCCACTGTGCAGGAGAATTCGTATAGGTGTTCGTGTGTTCGAACCGTAATGCGCAAGAAATGGTATGTAAACGCCATATTTAAATATCTGCCACTGTGCAGGAGAATCCGTATAGGTGTTCGAGTGTTCGAACCGTAATGTGCAAGAAATGGTACGGAAACCCCGTATTTACATATCTGCCACTGTGCAGGAGAATCCGTATAGGTGTTCGATTGTTCGAACCGTAATGCGCAAGAAATGGTATGTAAACCCCGTATTTACATATCTGCCACTGTGCAGGAGAATCCGTATTGGTGTTCGAGTGTTCGAACCGTAATGCGCAAGAAATGGTATGGAAACCCCGTATTTACACATCTGCCACTGTGCAGGAGAATCCGCATAGGTGTTCGAGTGTTCGAACCGTAATGCACAAGAAATGGTACCGAAACCCCGTATTTACATATCTGCCACTGTGCAGGAGAATCCGTATAGGTGTTCGAGTGTTCGAACCGTAATGCGAAAGAAATGGTACCGAAACCCCGTATTTACATATCTGCCACTGTGCAGGAGAATCCGCATAGGTGCTCAAGTGTTCGAACCGTATTGCGCAAGAAATGGTATGGAAACCCCGTATTTACATATCTGTCACTGTGCAGGAGAATCCGTATAGGTGTTCGAGTGTTCGAACCGTAATGCGCAGGAAATGGTACCGAAACCCCGTATTTACATATCTGCTACTGTGCAGGAGAATTCGTATAGGTGTTCGTGTGTTCGAACCGTAATGCGCAAGAAATGGTATGTAAACCCCATATTTAAATATCTGCCACTGTGCCGGAGAATCCGCATAGGTGCTCGAGTGTTCGAACCGTATTGCGCAAGAAATGGTATGGAAACCCCGTATTTACATATCTGCCACTGTGCAGGAGAATCCGAATAGGTGTTCGAGTGTTCGAACCGTAATGCGCAAGAAATGGTACCGAAACCCCGTATTTACATATCTGCCACTGTGCAGGAGAATCCGTATATGTGTTCGAGTGTTCGAACCGTAATGCGCAAGAAATGGTACGGAAACCCCGTATTTACATATCTGCCACTGTGCAGGAGAATCCGTATAGGTGTTCGAGTGTTCGAACCGTAATGCGCAAGAAATGGTATGTAAACCCCGTATTTACATATCTGCCACTGTGCAGGAGAATCCGTATAGGTGTTCGAGTGTTTGAACCGTAATGCGCAAGAAATGGTACCGAAACCCCGTATTTACATATCTGCCACTGTGTAGGAGAATCCGAATAGGTGTTCGAGTGTTCGAACCGTAATGCGCAAGAAATGGTACCGAAACCCCGTATTTACATATCTGCCACTTTGTAGGAGAATCCGCATAGGTGTTCGAGTGTTCGAACCGTAATGTGCAAGAAATGGTATGGAAACCCCGTATTTACATATCTGCCACTGTGCAGGAGAATCCGTATACGTGTTCTAGTGTTCGAATCCTAATGCGCAAGAAATGGTACCGAAACCCCGTATTTACATATCTGCCACTGTGCAGGAGAATCCGAATAAGTGTTCGAGTGTTCGAACCGTAATGCGCAAGAAATGGTACCGAAACCCCGTATTTACATATCTGCCACTGTGCAGGAGAATCCGCATAGGTGCTCGAGTGTTCGAACCGTATTGCGCAAGAAATGGTATGTAAACCCCGTATTTACATATCTGCCACTGTGCAGGAGAATCCGTATAGGTGTTCGTGTGTTCGAACAGTAATGCGGAAGAAATGGTACCGAAACCCCGTATTTACATATCTGCCACTGTGCAGGAGAATCCGCATAGGTGCTCGAGTGTTCGAACCGTATTGCGCAAGAAATGGTATGGAAACCCCGTATTTACGTATCTGCCACTGTGCAGGAGAATCCGTATAGGTGTTCGAGTGTTCGAACCGTAATGCGCAAGAAATGGTATGTAAACCCCGTATTTACATATCTGCCACTGTGCAGGAGAATTCGTATAGGTGTTCGTGTGTTCGAACCGTAATGCGCAAGAAATGGTATGTAAACGCCATATTTAAATATCTGCCACTGTGCAGGAGAATCCGTATAGGTGTTCGAGTGTTCGAACCGTAATGCGCAAGAAATGGTACGGAAACCCCGTATTTACATATCTGCCACTGTGCAGGAGAATTCGTATAGGTGTTCGTGTGTTCGAACCGTAATGCGCAAGAAATGGTATGTAAACGCCATATTTAAATATCTGCCACTGTGCAGGAGAATCCGTATAGGTGTTCGAGTGTTCGAACCGTAATGTGCAAGAAATGGTACGGAAACCCCGTATTTACATATCTGCCACTGTGCAGGAGAATCCGTATAGGTGTTCGATTGTTCGAACCGTAATGCGCAAGAAATGGTATGTAAACCCCGTATTTACATATCTGCCACTGTGCAGGAGAATCCGTATTGGTGTTCGAGTGTTCGAACCGTAATGCGCAAGAAATGGTATGGAAACCCCGTATTTACACATCTGCCACTGTGCAGGAGAATCCGCATAGGTGTTCGAGTGTTCGAACCGTAATGCACAAGAAATGGTACCGAAACCCCGTATTTACATATCTGCCACTGTGCAGGAGAATCCGTATAGGTGTTCGAGTGTTCGAACCGTAATGCGAAAGAAATGGTACCGAAACCCCGTATTTACATATCTGCCACTGTGCAGGAGAATCCGCATAGGTGCTCAAGTGTTCGAACCGTATTGCGCAAGAAATGGTATGGAAACCCCGTATTTACATATCTGTCACTGTGCAGGAGAATCCGTATAGGTGTTCGAGTGTTCGAACCGTAATGCGCAGGAAATGGTACCGAAACCCCGTATTTACATATCTGCTACTGTGCAGGAGAATTCGTATAGGTGTTCGTGTGTTCGAACCGTAATGCGCAAGAAATGGTATGTAAACCCCATATTTAAATATCTGCCACTGTGCCGGAGAATCCGCATAGGTGCTCGAGTGTTCGAACCGTATTGCGCAAGAAATGGTATGGAAACCCCGTATTTACATATCTGCCACTGTGCAGGAGAATCCGAATAGGTGTTCGAGTGTTCGAACCGTAATGCGCAAGAAATGGTACCGAAACCCCGTATTTACATATCTGCCACTGTGCAGGAGAATCCGTATATGTGTTCGAGTGTTCGAACCGTAATGCGCAAGAAATGGTACGGAAACCCCGTATTTACATATCTGCCACTGTGCAGGAGAATCCGTATAGGTGTTCGAGTGTTCGAACCGTAATGCGCAAGAAATGGTATGTAAACCCCGTATTTACATATCTGCCACTGTGCAGGAGAATCCGTATAGGTGTTCGAGTGTTTGAACCGTAATGCGCAAGAAATGGTACCGAAACCCCGTATTTACATATCTGCCACTGTGTAGGAGAATCCGAATAGGTGTTCGAGTGTTCGAACCGTAATGCGCAAGAAATGGTACCGAAACCCCGTATTTACATATCTGCCACTTTGTAGGAGAATCCGCATAGGTGTTCGAGTGTTCGAACCGTAATGTGCAAGAAATGGTATGGAAACCCCGTATTTACATATCTGCCACTGTGCAGGAGAATCCGTATACGTGTTCTAGTGTTCGAATCCTAATGCGCAAGAAATGGTACCGAAACCCCGTATTTACATATCTGCCACTGTGCAGGAGAATCCGAATAAGTGTTCGAGTGTTCGAACCGTAATGCGCAAGAAATGGTACCGAAACCCCGTATTTACATATCTGCCACTGTGCAGGAGAATCCGCATAGGTGCTCGAGTGTTCGAACCGTATTGCGCAAGAAATGGTATGTAAACCCCGTATTTACATATCTGCCACTGTGCAGGAGAATCCGTATAGGTGTTCGTGTGTTCGAACAGTAATGCGGAAGAAATGGTACCGAAACCCCGTATTTACATATCTGCCACTGTGCAGGAGAATCCGCATAGGTGCTCGAGTGTTCGAACCGTATTGCGCAAGAAATGGTATGGAAACCCCGTATTTACATATCTGCCACTGTGCAGGAGAATCCGTATAGGTGTTCGAGTGTTCGAACCGTAATGCGCAAGAAATGGTATGTAAACCCCGTATTTACATATCTGCCACTGTGCAGGAGAATTCGTATAGGTGTTCGTGTGTTCGAACCGTAATGCGCAAGAAATGGTATGTAAACGCCATATTTAAATATCTGCCACTGTGCAGGAGAATCCGTATAGGTGTTCGAGTGTTCGAACCGTAATGCGCAAGAAATGGTACGGAAACCCCGTATTTACATATCTGCCACTGTGCAGGAGAATCCGTATAGGTGTTCGAGTGTTCGAACCGTAATGCGCAAGAAATGGTACCGAAACCCCGTATTTACATATCTGCCACTGTATAGGAGAATCCGAATAAGTGTTCGAGTGTTCGAACCGTAATGCGCAAGAAATGGTATGTAAACCCCGTATTTACATATCTGCCACTGTGCAGGAGAATCCGCATATGTGTTCGAGTGTTCGAACCGTAATGCGCAAGAAATGGTACGGAAACCCCGTATTTACATATCTGCCACTGTGCAGGAGAATCCGTATAGGTGTTCGATTGTTCGAACCGTAATGCGCAAGAAATGGTATGTAAACCCCGTATTTACATATCTGCCACTGTGCAGGAGAATCCGTATGGGTGTTCCAGTGTTCGAACCGTAATGCGCAAGAAATGGTACCGAAACCCCGTATTTACATATCTGCCACTGTGCAGGAGAATCCGAATAGGTGTTCGAGTGTTCGAACCGTAATGCGCAAGAAATGGTACCGAAACCCCGTATTTACATATCTGCCACTGTGCAGGAGAATCCGCATATGTGTTCGAGTGTTCGAACCGTAATGCGCAAGAAATGGTACGGAAACCCCGTATTTACATATCTGCCACTGTGCAGGAGAATCCGCATATGTGTTCGAGTGTTCGAACCGTAATGCGCAAGAAATGGTACAGAAACCCCGTATTTACATATCTGCCACTGTGCAGGAGAATCCGTATAGGTGTTCGATTGTTCGAACCGTAATGCGCAAGAAATGGTATGGAAACCCCGTATTTACACATCTGCTACTGTGCAGGAGAATCCGCATAGGTGTTCGAGTGTTCGAACCGTAATGCACAAGAAATGGTACCGAAACCCCGTATTTACATATCTGCCACTGTGCAGGAGAATCCGTATAGGTGTTCGAGTGTTCGAACCGTAATGCGAAAGAAATGGTACCGAAACCCCGTATTTACATATCTGCCACTGTGCAGGAGAATCCGCATAGGTGCTCGAGTGTTCGAACCGTATTGCGCAAGAAATGGTATGGAAACCCCGTATTTACATATCTGTCACTGTGCAGGAGAATCCGTATAGGTGTTCGAGTGTTCGAACCGTAATGCGCAGGAAATGGTACCGAAACCCCGTATTTACATATCTGCTACTGTGCAGGAGAATTCGTATAGGTGTTCGTGTGTTCGAACCGTAATGCGCAAGAAATGGTATGTAAACCCCATATTTAAATATCTGCCACTGTGCCGGAGAATCCGCATAGGTGCTCGAGTGTTCGAACCGTATTGCGCAAGAAATGGTATGGAAACCCCGTATTTACATATCTGCCACTGTGCAGGAGAATCCGTATAGGTGTTTGAGTGTTCGAACCGTAATGCGCAAGATATGGTACGTAAACCCCGTATTTACATATCTGCCACTGTGCAGGAGAATTCGTATAGGTGTTCGATTGTTCGAACCGTAATGCGTAAGAAATGGTATGTAAACCCCGTATTTAAATATCTGCCACTGTGCAGGAGAATCCGTATAGGTGTTCGAGTGTTCGAACCGTAATGCGCAAGAAATGGTATGTAAACGCCATATTTAAATATCTGCCACTGTGCAGGAGAATCCGTATAGGTGTTCGAGTGTTCGAACCGTAATGCGCAAGAAATGGTACGGAAACCCCGTATTTACATATCTGCCACTGTGCAGGAGAATCCGAATAGGTGTTCGAGTGTTCGAACCGTAATGCGCAAGAAATGGTACCGAAACCCCGTATTTACATATCTGCCACTGTGCAGGAGAATCCGAATAAGTGTTCGAGTGTTCGAACCGTAATGCGCAAGAAATGGTACCGAAACCCCGTATTTACATATCTGCCACTGTGCAGGAGAATCCGCATAGGTGCTCGAGTGTTCGAACCGTATTGCGCAAGAAATGGTATGTAAACCCCGTATTTACATATCTGCCACTGTGCAGGAGAATCCGTATAGGTGTTCGTGTGTTCGAACAGTAATGCGGAAGAAATGGTACCGAAACCCCGTATTTACATATCTGCCACTGTGCAGGAGAATCCGCATAGGTGCTCGAGTGTTCGAACCGTATTGCGTAAGAAATGGTATGGAAACCCCGTATTTACATATCTGCCACTGTGCAGGAGAATCCGTATAGGTGTTCGAGTGTTCGAACCGTAATGCGCAAGAAATGGTATGTAAACCCCGTATTTACATATCTGCCACTGTGCAGGAGAATTCGTATAGGTGTTCGTGTGTTCGAACCGTAATGCGCAAGAAATGGTATGTAAACGCCATATTTAAATATCTGCCACTGTGCAGGAGAATCCGTATAGGTGTTCGAGTGTTCGAACCGTAATGCGCAAGAAATGGTACGGAAACCCCGTATTTACATATCTGCCACTGTGCAGGAGAATCCGTATAGGTGTTCGAGTGTTCGAACCGTAATGCGCAAGAAATGGTACCGAAACCCCGTATTTACATATCTGCCACTGTACAGGAGAATCCGAATAGGTGTTCGAGTGTTCGAACCGTAATGCGCAAGAAATGGTATGTAAACCCCGTATTTACATATCTGCCACTGTGCAGGAGAATCCGCATATGTGTTCGAGTGTTCGAACCGTAATGCGCAAGAAATGGTACGGAAACCCCGTATTTACATATCTGCCACTGTGCAGGAGAATCCGTATAGGTGTTCGATTGTTCGAACCGTAATGCGCAAGAAATGGTATGTAAACCCCGTATTTACATATCTGCCACTGTGCAGGAGAATCCGTATGGGTGTTCCAGTGTTCGAACCGTAATGCGCAAGAAATGGTACCGAAACCCCGTATTTACATATCTGCCACTGTGCAGGAGAATCCGAATAGGTGTTCGAGTGTTCGAACCGTAATGCGCAAGAAATGGTACCGAAACCCCGTATTTACATATCTGCCACTGTGCAGGAGAATCCGCATATGTGTTCGAGTGTTCGAACCGTAATGCGCAAGAAATGGTACGGAAACCCCGTATTTACATATCTGCCACTGTGCAGGAGAATCCGCATATGTGTTCGAGTGTTCGAACCGTAATGCGCAAGAAATGGTACGGAAACCCCGTATTTACATATCTGCCACTATGCAGGAGAATCCGTATAGGTGTTCGATTGTTCGAACCGTAATGCGCAAGAAATGGTATGGAAACCCCGTATTTACACATCTGCCACTGTGCAGGAGAATCCGCATAGGTGTTCGAGTGTTCGAACCGTAATGCACAAGAAATGGTACCGAAACCCCGTATTTACATATCTGCCACTGTGCAGGAGAATCCGTATAGGTGTTCGAGTGTTCGAACCGTAATGCGAAAGAAATGGTACCGAAACCCCGTATTTACATATCTGCCACTGTGCAGGAGAATCCGCATAGGTGCTCGAGTGTTCGAACCGTATTGCGCAAGAAATGGTATGGAAACCCCGTATTTACATATCTGTCACTGTGCAGGAGAATCCGTATAGGTGTTCGAGTGTTCGAACCGTAATGCGCAGGAAATGGTACCGAAACCCCGTATTTACATATCTGCTACTGTGCAGGAGAATTCGTATAGGTGTTCGTGTGTTCGAACCGTAATGCGCAAGAAATGGTATATAAACCCCATATTTAAATATCTGCCACTGTGCCGGAGAATCCGCATAGGTGCTCGAGTGTTCGAACCGTATTGCGCAAGAAATGGTATGGAAACCCCGTATTTACATATCTGCCACTGTGCAGGAGAATCCGTATAGGTGTTTGAGTGTTCGAACCGTAATGCGCAAGATATGGTACGTAAACCCCGTATTTACATATCTGCCACTGTGCAGGAGAATTCGTATAGGTGTTCGATTGTTCGAACCGTAATGCGTAAGAAATGGTATGTAAACCCCGTATTTAAATATCTGCCACTGTGCAGGAGAATCCGTATAGGTGTTCGAGTGTTCGAACCGTAATGCGCAAGAAATGGTATGTAAACGCCATATTTAAATATCTGCCACTGTGCAGGAGAATCCGTATAGGTGTTCGAGTGTTCGAACCGTAATGCGCAAGAAATGGTACGGAAACCCCGTATTTACATATCTGCCACTGTGCAGGAGAATCCGAATAGGTGTTCGAGTGTTCGAACCGTAATGCGCAAGAAATGGTACCGAAACCCCGTATTTACATATCTGCCACTGTGCAGGAGAATCCGTATATGTGTTCGAGTGTTCGAACCGTAATGCGCAAGAAATGGTACGGAAACCCCGTATTTACATATCTGCCACTGTGCAGGAGAATCCGTATAGGTGTTCGAGTGTTCGAACCGTAATGCGCAAGAAATGGTATGTAAACCCCGTATTTACATATCTGCCACTGTGCAGGAGAATCCGTATAGGTGTTCGAGTGTTTGAACCGTAATGCGCAAGAAATGGTACCGAAACCCCGTATTTACATATCTGCCACTGTGTAGGAGAATCCGAATAGGTGTTCGAGTGTTCGAACCGTAATGCGCAAGAAATGGTACCGAAACCACGTATTTACATATCTGCCACTTTGTAGGAGAATCCGCATAGGTGTTCGAGTGTTCGAACCGTAATGTGCAAGAAATGGTATGGAAACCCCGTATTTACATATCTGCCACTGTGCAGGAGAATCCGTATACGTGTTCTAGTGTTCGAATCCTAATGCGCAAGAAATGGTACCGAAACCCCGTATTTACATATCTGCCACTGTGCAGGAGAATCCGAATAAGTGTTCGAGTGTTCGAACCGTAATGCGCAAGAAATGGTACCGAAACCCCGTATTTACATATCTGCCACTGTGCAGGAGAATCCGCATAGGTGCTCGAGTGTTCGAACCGTATTGCGCAAGAAATGGTATGTAAACCCCGTATTTACATATCTGCCACTGTGCAGGAGAATCCGTATAGGTGTTCGTGTGTTCGAACAGTAATGCGGAAGAAATGGTACCGAAACCCCGTATTTACATATCTGCCACTGTGCAGGAGAATCCGCATAGGTGCTCGAGTGTTCGAACCGTATTGCGCAAGAAATGGTATGGAAACCCCGTATTTACATATCTGCCACTGTGCAGGAGAATCCGTATAGGTGTTCGAGTGTTCGAACCGTAATGCGCAAGAAATGGTATGTAAACCCCGTATTTACATATCTGCCACTGTGCAGGAGAATTCGTATAGGTGTTCGTGTGTTCGAACTGTAATGCGCAAGAAATGGTATGTAAACGCCATATTTAAATATCTGCCACTGTGCAGGAGAATCCGTATAGGTGTTCGAGTGTTCGAACCGTAATGCGCAAGAAATGGTACGGAAACCCCGTATTTACATATCTGCCACTGTGCAGGAGAATCCGTATAGGTGTTCGAGTGTTCGAACCGTAATGCGCAAGAAATGGTACCGAAACCCCGTATTTACATATCTGCCACTGTACAGGAGAATCCGAATAGGTGTTCGAGTGTTCGAACCGTAATGCGCAAGAAATGGTATGTAAACCCCGTATTTACATATCTGCCACTGTGCAGGAGAATCCGCATATGTGTTCGAGTGTTCGAACCGTAATGCGCAAGAAATTGTACGGAAACCCCGTATTTACATATCTGCCACTGTGCAGGAGAATCCGTATAGGTGTTCGATTGTTCGAACCGTAATGCGCAAGAAATGGTATGTAAACCCCGTATTTACATATCTGCCACTGTGCAGGAGAATCCGTATGGGTGTTCCAGTGTTCGAACCGTAATGCGCAAGAAATGGTACCGAAACCCCGTATTTACATATCTGCCACTGTGCAGGAGAATCCGAATAGGTGTTCGAGTGTTCGAACCGTAATGCGCAAGAAATGGTACCGAAACCCCGTATTTACATATCTGCCACTGTGCAGGAGAATCCGCATATGTGTTCGAGTGTTCGAACCGTAATGCGCAAGAAATGGTACGGAAACCCCGTATTTACATATCTGCCACTGTGCAGTAGAATCCGTATAGGTGTTCGAGTGTTCGAACCGTAATGCGCAAGAAATGGTATGTAAACCCCGTATTTACATATCTGCCACTGTGCAGGAGAATCCGTATAGGTGTTCGAGTGTTCGAACCGTAATGCGCAAGAAATGGTACCGAAACCCCGTATTTACATATCTGCCACTGTGTAGGAGAATCCGAATAGGTGTTCGAGTGTTCGAACCGTAATGCGCAAGAAATGGTACCGAAACCCCGTATTTACATATCTGCCACTTTGTAGGAGAATCCGCATAGGTGTTCGAGTGTTCGAACCGTAATGTGCAAGAAATGGTATGGAAACCCCGTATTTACATATCTGCCACTGTGCAGGAGAATCCGTATACGTGTTCTAGTGTTCGAATCCTAATGCGCAAGAAATGGTACCGAAACCCCGTATTTACATATCTGCCACTGTGCAGGAGAATCCGAATAAGTGTTCGAGTGTTCCAACCGTAATGCGCAAGAAATGGTACCGAAACCCCGTATTTACATATCTGCCACTGTGCAGGAGAATCCGCATAGGTGCTCGAGTGTTCGAACCGTATTGCGCAAGAAATGGTATGTAAACCCCGTATTTACATATCTGCCACTGTGCAGGAGAATCCGTATAGGTGTTCGTGTGTTCGAACAGTAATGCGGAAGAAATGGTACCGAAACCCCGTATTTACATATCTGCCACTGTGCAGGAGAATCCGCATAGGTGCTCGAGTGTTCGAACCGTATTGCGCAAGAAATGGTATGGAAACCCCGTATTTACATATCTGCCACTGTGCAGGAGAATCCGTATAGGTGTTCGAGTGTTCGAACCGTAATGCGCAAGAAATGGTATGTAAACCCCGTATTTACATATCTGCCACTGTGCAGGAGAATTCGTATAGGTGTTCGTGTGTTCGAACCGTAATGCGTAAGAAATGGTATGTAAACGCCATATTTAAATATCTGCCACTGTGCAGGAGAATCCGTATAGGTGTTCGAGTGTTCGAACCGTAATGCGCAAGAAATGGTACGGAAACCCCGTATTTACATATCTGCCACTGTGCAGGAGAATCCGTATAGGTGTTCGAGTGTTCGAACCGTAATGCGCAAGAAATGGTACCGAAACCCCGTATTTACATATCTGCCACTGTACAGGAGAATCCGAATAGGTGTTCGAGTGTTCGAACCGTAATGCGCAAGAAATGGTATGTAAACCCCGTATTTACATATCTGCCACTGTGCAGGAGAATCCGCATATGTGTTCGAGTGTTCGAACCGTAATGCGCAAGAAATGGTACGGAAACCCCGTATTTACATATCTGCCACTGTGCAGGAGAATCCGTATAGGTGTTCGATTGTTCGAACCGTAATGCGCAAGAAATGGTATGTAAACCCCGTATTTACATATCTGCCACTGTGCAGGAGAATCCGTATGGGTGTTCCAGTGTTCGAACCGTAATGCGCAAGAAATGGTACCGAAACCCCGTATTTACATATCTGCCACTGTGCAGGAGAATCCGAATAGGTGTTCGAGTGTTCGAACCGTAATGCGCAAGAAATGGTACCGAAACCCCGTATTTACATATCTGCCACTGTGCAGGAAAATCCGTATAGGTGTTCGAGTGTTCGAACCGTAATGCGCAAGAAATGGTACCGAAACCCCGTATTTCAGTATCTGCCACTGTGCCGGAGAATCCGAACAGGTGTTCGAGTGTTCGAACCGTATTGCGCAAGAAATGGTATGTAAACCCCATATTTAAATATCTGCCACTGTGCAGGAGAATCCGTATAGGTGTTCGAGTGTTCGAACCGTAATGCGCAAGAAATGGTACCGAAACCCCGTATTTCAGTATCTGCCACTGTGCCGGAGAATCCGAATAGGTGTTCGAGTGTTCGAACCGTAATGCGCAAGAAATGGTACCGAAACCCCGTATTTACATATCTGCCACTTTGTAGGAGAATCCGCATAGGTGTTCGAGTGTTCGAACCGTAATGTGCAAGAAATGGTATGGAAACCCCGTATTTACATATCTGCCACTATGTAGGAGAATCCGTATAGGTGTTCGAGTGTTCGAATCGTAATGCGCAAGAAATGGTACCGAAACCCCGTATTTACATATCTGCCACTGTGCAGGAGAATCCGTATAGGTGTTCGAGTGTTCGAACCGTAATGCGCAAGAAATGGTACCGAAACCCCGTATTTACATATCTGCCACTGTGCAGGAGAATCCGAATAGGTGTTCGAGTGTTCGAACCGTAATGCGCAAGAAATGGTATGTAAACCCCGTATTTACATATCTGCCACTGTGCAGGAGAATCCGTATATGTGTTCGAGTGTTCGAACCGTAATGCGCAAGAAATGGTACGGAAACCCCGTATTTACATATCTGCCACTGTGCAGGAGAATCCGTATAGGTGTTCGATTGTTCGAACCGTAATGCGCAAGAAATGGTATGTAAACCCCCTATTTACATATCTGCCACTGTGCAGGAGAATCCGTATAGGTGTTCGAGTGTTCGAACCGTAATGCGAAAGAAATGGTACCGAAACCCCGTATTTACATATCTGCCACTGTGCAGGAGAATCCGCATAGGTGCTCGAGTGTTCGAACCGTATTGCGCAAGAAATGGTATGGAAACCCCTTCTTTACATATCTGCCACTGTGCAGGAGAATCCGTATAGGTGTTCGAGTGTTCGAACCGTAATGCGCAGGAAATGGTACCGAAACCCCGTATTTACATATCTGCTACTGTGCAGGAGAATTCGTATAGGTGTTCGTGTGTTCGAACCGTAATGCGCAAGAAATGGTATGTAAACCCCATATTTAAATATCTGCCACTGTGCAGGAGAATCCGTATAGGTGTTCGAGTGTTCGAACCGTAATGCGCAAGAAATGGTACCGAAACCCCGTATTTCAGTATCTGCCACTGTGCCGGAGAATCCGAATAGGTGTTCGAGTGTTCGAACCGTAATGCGCAAGAAATGGTACCGAAACCCCGTATTTACATATCTGCCACTTTGTAGGAGAATCCGCATAGGTGTTCGAGTGTTCGAACCGTAATGTGCAAGAAATGGTATGGAGACCCCGTATTTACATATCTGCCACTGTGCAGGAGAATCCGTATAGGTGTTCGAGTGTTCGAATCGTAATGCGCAAGAAATGGTACCGAAACCCCGTATTTACATATTTGCCACTATGCAGGAGAATCCGAATAAGTGTTCGAGTGTTTGAACCGTAATGCGCAAGAAATGGTACCGAAACCCCGTATTTACATATCTGCCACTGTGCAGGAGAATCCGCATAGGTGCTCGGGTGTTCGAACCGTCTTGCGCAAGAAATGGTATGTAAACCCCGTATTTACATATCTGCCACTGTGCAGGTGAATCCGTATAGGTGTTCGAGTGTTCGAACCGTAATGCGCAAGAAATGGTACCGAAACCCCGTATTTACATATCTGCCACTGTGCAGGAGAATCCGCACAGGTGCTCGAGTGTTCGAACCGTATTGCGCAAGAAATGGTATGGAAACCCCGTATTTACATATCTGCCACTGTGCAGGAGATCCGTATAGGTGTTTGAGTGTTCGAACCGTAATGCGCAAGATATGGTATGTAAACCCCGTATTTACATATCTGCCACTGTGCAGGAGAATTCGTATAGGTGTTCGTGTGTTCGAACCGTAATGCGGAAGAAATGGTATGTAAACGCCATATTTAAATATCTGCCACTGTGCAGGAGAATCCGTATAGGTGTTCGAGTGTTCGAACCGTAATGCGCAAGAAATGGTACGGAAACCCCGTATTTACATATCTGCCACTGTGCAGGAGAATCCGTATAGGTGTTCGAGTGTTCGAACCGTAATGCGCAAGAAATGGTACCGAAACCCCGTATTTACATATCTGCCACTGTGCAGGAGAATCCGAATAGGTGTTCGAGTGTTCGAACCGTAATGCGCAAGAAATGGTATGTAAACCCCGTATTTACATATCTGCCACTATGCAGGAGAATCCGTATATGTGTTCGAGTGTTCGAACCGTAATGCGCAAGAAATGGTACGGAAACCCCGTATTTACATATCTGCCACTGTGCAGGAGAATCCGTATAGGTGTTCGATTGTTCGAACCGTAATGCGCAAGAAATGGTACGTAAATCCCGTATTTACATATCTGCCACTGTGCAGGAGAATCCGTATAGGTGTTCGAGTGTTCGAACCGTAATGCGCAAGAAATGGTACCGAAACCCCGTATTTACATATCTGCCACTGTGCAGGAGAATCCGAATAGGTGTTCGAGTGTTCGAACCGTAATGCGCAAGAAATGGTACCGAAACCCCGTATTTACATATCTGCCACTTTGTAGGAGAATCCGCATAGGTGTTCGAGTGTTCGAACCGTAATGTGCAAGAAATGGTATGGAAACCCCGTATTTACATATCTGCCACTGTGCAGGAGAATCCGTATAGGTGTTCTAGTGTTCGAATCGTAATGCGCAAGAAATGGTACCGAAACCCCGTATTTACATATCTGCCACTGTGCAGGAGAATCCGAATAAGTGTTCGAGTGTTCGAACCGTAATGCGCAAGAAATGGTACCGAAACCCCGTATTTACATATCTGCCACTGTGCAGGAGAATCCGCATAGGTGCTCGAGTGTTCGAACCGTATTGCGCAAGAAATGGTATGTAAACCCCGTATTTACATATCTGCCACTGTGCAGGAGAATCCGTATAGGTGTTCGAGTGTTCGAACCGTAATGCGCAAGAAATGGTACCGAAACCCCGTATTTACATATCTGCCACTGTGCAGGAGAATCCGCATAGGTGCTCGAGTGTTCGAACCGTATTGCGCAAGAAATGGTATGGAAACCCCGTATTTACATATCTGCCACTGTGCAGGAGAATCCGTATAGGTGTTCGAGTGTTCGAACCGTAATGCGCAGGAAATGGTAGCGAAACCCCGTATTTACATATCTGCTACTGTGCAGGAGAATTCGTATAGGTGTTCGTGTGTTCGAACCGTAATGCGCAAGAAATGGTATGTAAACCCCATATTTAAATATCTGCCACTGTGCAGGAGAATCCGTATAGGTGTTCGAGTGTTCGAACCGTAATGCGCAAGAAATGGTACCGAAACCCCATATTACAGTATCTGCCGCTGTGCCGGAGAATCCGAATAGGTGTTCGAGTGTTCGAACCGTAATGCGCAAGAAATGGCACCGAAACCCCGTATTTACATATCTGCCACTTTGTAGGAGAATCCGCATAGGTGTTCGAGTGTTCGAACCGTAATGTGCAAGAAATGGTATGGAAACCCCGTATTTACATATCTGCCACTATGCAGGAGAATCCGTATAGGTGTTCGAGTGTTCGAATCGTAATGCGCAAGAAATGGTACCGAAACCCCGTATTTACATATCTTCCACTATGCAGGAGAATCCGAATAAGTGTTCGAGTGTTTGAACCGTAATGCGCAAGAAATGGTACGGAAACCCCGTATTTACATATCTGCCACTGTGCAGGAGAATCCGTATAGGTGTTCGATTGTTCGAACCGTAATGCGCAAGAAATGGTATGTAAACCCCGTATTTACATATCTGCCACTGTGCAGGAGAATCCGTATAGGTGTTCGAGTGTTCGAACCGTAATGCGCAAGAAATGGCACCGAAACCCCGTATTTACATATCTGCCACTGTGCAGGAGAATCCGAATAGATGTTCGAGTGTTCGAACCGTAATGCGCAAGAAATGGTACCGAAACCCCGTATTTACATATCTGCCACTTTGTAGGAGAATCCGCATAGGTGTTCGAGTGTTCGAACCGTAATGTGCAAGAAATGGTATGGAAACCCCGTATTTACATATCTGCCACTGTGCAGGAGAATCCGTATAGGTGTTCTAGTGTTCGAATCGTAATGCGCAAGAAATGGTACCGAAACCCCGTATTTACATATCTGCCACTGTGCAGGAGAATCCGAATAAGTGTTCGAGTGTTCGAACCGTAATGCGCAAGAAATGGTACCGAAACCCCGTATTTACATATCTGCCACTGTGCAGGAGAATCCGAATAGGTGCTCGAGTGTTCGAACCGTATTGCGCAAGAAATTGTATGTAAACCCCGTATTTACATATCTGCCACTGTGCAGGAGAATCCGTATAGGTGTTCGAGTGTTCGAACCGTAATGCGCAAGAAATGGTACCGAAACCCCGTATTTACATATCTGCCACTGTGCAGGAGAATCCGCATAGGTGCTCGAGTGTTCGAACCGTATTGCGCAAGAAATGGTATGGAAACCCCGTATTTACATATCTGCCACTGTGCAGGAGAATCCGTATAGGTGTTCGAGTGTTCGAACCGTAATGCGCAGGAAATGGTACCGAAACCCCGTATTTACATATCTGCTACTGTGCAGGAGAATTCGTATAGGTGTTCGTGTGTTCGAACCGTAATGCGCAAGAAATGGTATGTAAACCCCATATTTAAATATCTGCCACTGTGCAGGAGAATCCGTATAGGTGTTCGAGTGTTCGAACCGTAATGCGCAAGAAATGGTACCGAAACCCCGTACTACAGTATCTGCCACTGTGCCGGAGAATCCGAATAGGTGTTCGAGTGTTCGAACCGTAATGCGCAAGAAATGGTACCGAAACCCCATATTTACATATCTGCCACTGTGCAGGAGAATCCGCATAGGTGCTCGAGTGTTCGAACCGTCTTGCGCAAGAAATGGTATGTAAACCCCGTATTTACATATCTGCCACTGTGCAGGTGAATCCGTATAGGTGTTCGAGTGTTCGAACCGTAATGCGCAAGAAATGGTACCGAAACCCCGTATTTACATATCTGCCACTGTGCAGGAGAATCCGAATAGGTGCTCGAGTGTTCGAACCGTCTTGCGCAAGAAATGGTATGTAAACCCCGTATTTACATATCTGCCACTGTGCAGGTGAATCCGTATAGGTGTTCGAGTGTTCGAACCGTAATGCGCAAGAAATGGTACCGAAACCCCGTATTTACATATCTGCCACTGTGCAGGAGAATCCGAATAGGTGTTCGTGTGTTCGAACCGTAATGCGCAAGAAATGGTATGTAAACGCCATATTTAAATATCTGCCACTGTGCAGGAGAATCCGTATAGGTGTTCGAGTGTTCGAACCGTAATGCGCAAGAAATGGTAGGGAAACCCCGTATTTACATATGTGCCACTGTGCAGGAGAATCCGCATAGGTGTTCGAGTGTTCGAACCGTAATGCGCAAGAAATGGTACCGAAACCCCGTATTTACATATCTGCCACGGTGCAGGAGAATCCGCATAGGTGCTCGAGTGTTCGAACCGTATTGCGCAAGAAATGGTATGTAAACCCCGTATTTACATATCTGCCACTGTGCAGGATAATCCGTATATGTGTTCGAGTGTTCGAACCGTAATGCGCAAGAAATGGTATGGAAACCCCGTATTTACATATCTGCCACTATGCAGGAGAATCCGTATAAGTGTTCGAGTGTTCGAAGCGTAATGCGCAAGAAATGGTACCGAAACCCCGTATTTACATATCTGCCACTGTGCAGGAGAATCCGAATAGGTGTTCGAGTGTTCGAACCGTAATGCGCAAAAATGGTATGGAAACCCCGTATTTACATATCTGCCACTGTGCAGGAGAATCCGTATAGGTGTTCGAGTGTTCGAACCGTAATGCGCAGGAAGTGGTACCGAAACCCCGTATTTACATATCTGCTACTGTGCAGGAGAATTCGTATAGGTGTTCGTGTGTTCGAACCGTAATGCGCAAGAAATGGTATGTAAACCCCATATTTAAATATCTGCCACTGTGCAGGAGAATCCGTATAGGTGTTCGAGTGTTCGAACCGTAATGCGCAAGAAATGGTACCGAAACCCCGTATTTACATATCTGCCACTGTGCAGGAGAATCCGAATAGGTGTTCGACTGTTCGAACCGTAATGCGCAAGAAATGGTACCGAAACCCCGTATTTACATATCTGCCACTTTGTAGGAGAATCCGCATAGGTGTTCGAGTGTTCGAACCGTAATGTGCAAGAAATGGTATGGAAACCCCGTATTTACATATCTGCCACTGTGCAGGAGAATCCGTATAGGTGTTAGAGTGTTCGAATCGTAATGCGCAAGAAATGGTACCGAAACCTCGTATTTACATATCTGCCACTGTGCAGGAGAATCCGAATAGGTGTTCGAGTGTTCGAACCGTAATGCGCAAGAAATGGTAGGTAAACCCCGTATTTACATATCTGCCACTGTGCAGGAGAATCCGTATAGGTGTTCGAGTGTTCGAACCGTAATGCGCAAGAAATGGTACGGAAACCCCATATTTACATATCTGCCACTGTGCAGGAGAATCCGTATAGGTGTTCAATTGTTCGAACCGTAATGCGCACGAAATAGTATGTAAACCCCGTATTTACATATCTGCCACTGTGCAGGAGAATTCGTATAGGTGTTCGAGTGTTCGAACCGTAATGCGCAAGAAATGGTGTGGAAACCCCGTATTTACATATCTGCCACTGTGCAGGAGAATCCGCATAGGTGTTCGAGTGTTCGAACCGTAATGCTCAAGAAATGGTACCGAAACCCCGTATTTACATATCTGCCACTGTGCAGGAGAATCCGTATAGGTGTTCGAGTGTTAGAACCGTAATGCGCAAGAAATGGTACCGAAACCCCGTATTTACATATCTGCCACGGTGCAGGAGAATCCGCATAGGTGCTCGAGTGTTCGAACCGTATTGCGCAAGAAATGGTATGTAAACCCCGTATTTACATATCTGCCACTGTGCAGGAGAATCCGTATAGGTGTTCGAGTGTTCGAACCGTAGTGCGCAAGAAATGGTACCGAAACCCCGTATTTACATATCTGCCACTGTGCACGAGAATCCGCATAGGTGCTCGAGTGTTCGAACCGTATTGCGCAAGAAATGGTATGGAAACCCCGTATTTACATATCTGCCACTGTGCAGGAGAATCCGTATAGGTGTTCGAGTGTTCGAACCGTAATGCGCAAGAAATGGTACCGAAACCCCGTATTTACATATCTGCTACTGTGCAGGAGAATTCGTATAGGTGTTCGTGTGTTCGAACCGTAATGCGCAAGAAATGGTATGTAAACCCCATATTTAAATATCTGCCACTGTGCCGGAGAATCCGCATAGGTGCTCGAGTGTTCGAACCGTATTGCGCAAGAAATGGTATGGAAACCCCGTATTTACATATCTGCCACTGTGCAGGAGAATCCGTATAGGTGTTTGAGTGTTCGAACCGTAATGCGCAAGATATGGTATGTAAACCCCGTATTTACATATCTGCCACTGTGCAGGAGAATCCGTATAGGTGTTCGATTGTTCGAACCGTAATGCGTAAGAAATGGTATGTAAACCCCGTATTTAAATATCTGCCACTGTGCAGGAGAATCCGTATAGGTGTTCGAGTGTTCGAACCGTAATGCGCAAGAAATGGTATGTAAACGCCATATTTAAATATCTGCCACTGTGCAGGAGAATCCGTATAGGTGTTCGAGTGTTCGAACCGTAATGCGCAAGAAATGGTACGGAAACCCCGTATTTACATATCTGCCACTGTGCAGGAGAATCCGAATAGGTGTTCGAGTGTTCGAACCGTAATGCGCAAGAAATGGTACCGAAACCCCGTATTTACATATCTGCCACTGTGCAGGAGAATCCGGATATGTGTTCGAGTGTTCGAACCGTAATGCGCAAGAAATGGTACGGAAACCCCGTATTTACATATCTGCCACTGTGCAGGAGAATCCGTATAGGTGTTCGAGTGTTCGAACCGTAATGCGCAAGAAATGGTATGTAAACCCCGTATTTACATATCTGCCACTGTGCAGGAGAATCTGTATAGGTGTTCGAGTGTTCGAACCGTAATGCGCAAGAAATGGTACCGAAACCCCGTATTTACATATCTGCCACTGTGTAGGAGAATCCGAATAGGTGTTCGAGTGTTCGAACCGTAATGCGCAAGAAATGGTACCGAAACCCCGTATTTACATATCTGCCACTTTGTAGGAGAATCCGCATAGGTGTTCGAGTGTTCGAACCGTAATGCGCAAGAAATGGTACCGAAACCCCGTATTTACATATCTGCCACTTTGTAGGAGAATCCGCATAGGTGTTCGAGTGTTCGAACCGTAATGCGCAAGAAATGGTAGGTAAACCCCGTATTTACATATCTACCACTGTGCAGGAGAATCCGAATAGGTGTTCGAGTGTTCGAACCGTAATGCGCAAGAAATGGTAGGTAAACCCCGTATTTACATATCTGCCACTGTGCAGGAGAATCCGTATAGGTGTTCGAGTGTTCGAACCGTAATGCGCAAGAAATGGTACGGAAACCCCGTATTTACATATCTGCCACTGTGCAGGAGAATCCGTATAGGTGTTCGAGCGTTCGAATCGTAATGCGCACGAAATAGTATGTAAACCCCGTATTTACATATCTGCCACTGTGCAGGAGAATCCGTATAGGAGTTCGAGTGTTCGAACCGTAATGCGCAAGAAATGGTATGGAAACCCCGTATTTACATATCTGCCACTGTGCAGGAGAACCCGCATAGGTGCTCGAGTGTTCGAACCGTAATGCGCAAGAAATGGTACCGAAACCCCGTATTTACATATCTGCCACTGTGCAGGAGAATCCGTATAGGTGTTCGAGTGTTCGATCCGTAATGCGCAAGAAATGGTACCGAAACCCCGTATTTACATATCTGCCACGGTGCAGGAGAATCCGCATAGGTGCTCGAGTGTTCGAACCGTATTGCGCAAGAAATGGTATGTAAACCCCGTATTTACATATCTGCCACTGTGCAGGAGAATCCGTATAGGTGTTCGAGTGTTCGAACCGTAATGCGCAAGAAATGGTACCGAAACCCCGTATTTACATATCTGCCACTGTGCACGAGAATCCGCATAGGTGCTCGAGTGTTCGAACCGTATTGCGGAAGAAATGGTATGGAAACCCCGTATTTAAATATCTGCCACTGTGCAGGAGAATCCGTATAGGTGTTCGAGTGTTCGAACCGTAATGCACAAGAAATGGTACGGAAACCCCGTATTTACATATCTGCTACTGTGCAGGAGAATTCGTATAAGTGTTCGTGTGTTCGAACCGTAATGCGCAAGAAATGGTATGTAAACCCCATATTTAAATATCTGCCACTGTGCAGGAGAATCCGTATAGGTGTTCGAGTGTTCGAACCGTAATGCGCAAGAAATGGTACCGAAACCCTGTATTTACATATCTGCCACTGTGCAGGAGAATCCGAATAGGTGTTCGAGTGTTCGAACCGTAATGCGCAAGAAATGGTACCGAAACCCCGTATTTACATATCTGCCACTTTGTAGGAGAATCCGCATAGGTGTTCGAGTGTTCGAACCGTAATGTGCAAGAAATGGTATGGAAACCCCGTATTTACATATCTGTCACTGTGCAGGAGAATCCGTATAGGTGTTCGAGCGTTCGAATCGTAATGCGCAAGAAATGGTACCGAAACCCCGTATTTACATATATGCCACTGTGCAGGAGAATCCGAATAGGTGTTCGAGTGTTCGAACCGTAATGCACAAGAAATTGTACCGAAACCCCGTATTTACATATCTGCCACTGTGCATGAGAATCCGCATAGGTGCTCGAGTGTTCGAACCGTATTGCGCAAGAAATGGTATGTAAACCCCGTATTTACATATCTGCCACTGTGCAGGAGAATCCGTATAGGTGTTCGAGTGTTCGAACCGTAATGCGCAAGAAATGGTACCGAAACCCCGTATTTACATATCTGTCACTGTGCAGGAGAATCCGTATAGGTGTTCGAGTGTTCGAACCGTATTGCGCAAGAAATGGTATTGAAACCCCGTATTTACATATCGGCCACTGTGCAGGAGAATCCGTATAGGTGTTCGAGTGTTCGAACCGTAATGCGCAAGAAATGGTATGTAAACCACGTATTTACATATCTGCCACTGTGTAGGAGAATTCGTATAGGTGTTCGTGTGTTCGAACCGTAATGCGCAAGAAATGGTACTGAAACCCCGTATTTACATATCTGCCACTGTGCAGGAGAATCCGCATAGGTGCTCGAGTGTTCGAACCGTATTGCGCAAGAAATGGTATGGAAACCCCGTATTTACATATCTGCCACTGTGCAGGAGAATCCGTATAGGTGTTCGATTGTTCGAACCGTAATGCGTAAGAAACGGTATGTAAACCCCGTATTTACATATCTGCCACTGTGCAGGAGAATTCGTATAGGTGTTCGTGTGTTCGAACCGTAATGCGCAAGAAATGGTATGTAAACGCCATATTTAAATATCTGCCACTGTGCAGGAGAATCCGTATAGGTGTTCGAGTGTTCGAACCGTAATGTGCAAAAAATGGTACAGAAACCCCGTATTTACATATCTGCCACTGTGCAGGAGAATCCGTATAGGTGTTCGATTGTTCGAACCGTAATGCGCAAGAAATGGTATGTAAACCCCGTATTTACATATCTGCCACTGTGCAGGAGAATCCGTATAGGTGTTCGAGTGTTCGAACCGTAATGCGCAAGAAATGGTATGGAAACCCCGTATTTACACATCTGCCACTGTGCAGGAGAATCCGCATAGGTGTTCGAGTGTTCGAACCGTAATGCACAAGAAATGGTACCGAAACCCCGTATTTACATATCTGCCACTGTGCAGGAGAATCCGTATAGGTGTTCGAGTGTTCGAACCGTAATGCGAAAGAAATGGTACCGAAACCCCGTATTTACATATCTACCACTGTGCAGGAGAATCCGCATAGGTGCTCGAGTGTTCGAACCGTATTGCGCAAGAAATGGTATGGAAACCCCGTATTTACATATCTGTCACTGTGCAGGAGAATCCGTATAGGTGTTCGAGTGTTCGAACCGTAATGCGCAGGAAATGGTACCGAAACCCCGTATTTACATATCTGCTACTGTGCAGGAGAATTCGTATAGGTGTTCGTGTTTTCGAACCGTAATGCGCAAGAAATGGTATGTAAACCCCATATTTAAATATCTGCTACTGTGCCGGAGAATCCGCATAGGTGTTCGAGTGTTCGAACCGTAATGCACAAGAAATGGTACCGAAACCCCGTATTTACATATCTGCCACTGTGCAGGAGAATCCGTATAGGTGTTCGAGTGTTCGAACCGTAATGCGCAAGAAATGGTATGGAAACCCCGTATTTACATATCTGCCACTGTGCAGGAGAATCCGTATAGGTGTTTGAGTGTTCGAACCGTAATGCGCAAGATATGGTACGTAAACCCCGTATTTACATATCTGCCACTGTGCAGGAGAATTCGTATAGGTGTTCGATTGTTCGAACCGTAATGCGTAAGAAATGGTATGTAAACCCCGTATTTAAATATCTGCCACTGTGCAGGAGAATCCGTATAGGTGTTCGAGTGTTCGAACCGTAATGCGCAAGAAATGGTATGTAAACGCCATATTTAAATATCTGCCACTGTGCAGGAGAATCCGTATAGGTGTTCGAGTGTTCGAACCGTAATGCGCAAGAAATGGTACGGAAACCCCGTATTTACATATCTGCCACTGTGCAGGAGAATCCAAATAGGTGTTCGAGTGTTCGAACCGTAATGCGCAAGAAATGGTACCGAAACCTCGTATTTACATATCTGCCACTGTGCAGGAGAATCCGTATATGTGTTCGAGTGTTCGAACCGTAATGCGCAAGAAATGGTACGGAAACCCCGTCTTTACATATCTGCCACTGTGCAGGAGAATCCGTATAGGTGTTCGAGTGTTCGAACCGTAATGCGCAAGAAATGGTATGTAAACCCCGTATTTACATATCTGCCACTGTGCAGGAGAATCCGTATAGGTGTTCGAGTGTTCGAACCGTAATGCGCAAGAAATGGTACCGAAACCCCGTATTTACATATTTGCCACTTTGTAGGAGAATCCGAATAGGTGTTCGAGTGTTCGAACCGTAATGCGCAAGAAATGGTACCGAAACCCCGTATTTACATATCTGCCACTTTGTAGGAGAATCCGCATAGGTGTTCGAGTGTTCGAACCGTAATGTGCAAGAAATGGTATGGAAACCCCGTATTTACATATCTGCCACTGTGGAGGAGAATCCGTATACGTGTTCTAGTGTTCGAATCCTAATGCGCAAGAAATGGTACCGAAACCCCGTATTTACATATCTGCCACTGTGCAGGAGAATCCGAATAAGTGTTCGAGTGTTCGAACCGTAATGCGCAAGAAATGGTACCGAAACCCCGTATTTACATATCTGCCACTGTGCAGGAGAATCCGTATAGGTGTTCGAGTGTTCGAACCGTAATGCGCAAGAAATGGTATGTAAACCCCGTATTTACATATCTGCCACTGTGCAGGAGAATCCGTATAGGTGTTCGAGTGTTCGAACCGTAATGCGCAAGAAATGGTATGGAAACCCCGTATTTACACATCTGCCACTGTGCAGGAGAATCCGCATAGGTGTTCGAGTGTTCGAACCGTAATGCACAAGAAATGGTACCGAAACCCCGTATTTACATATCTGCCACTGTGCAGGAGAATCCGTATAGGTGTTCGAGTGTTCGAACCGTAATGCGAAAGAAATGGTACCGAAACCCCGTATTTACATATCTGCCACTGTGCAGGAGAATCCGCATAGGTGCTCGAGTGTTCGAACCGTATTGCGCAAGAAATGGTATGGAAACCCCGTATTTACATATCTGTCACTGTGCAGGAGAATCCGTATAGGTGTTCGAGTGTTCGAACCGTAATGCGCAGGAAATGGTACCGAAACCCCGTATTTACATATCTGCCACTGTGCAGGAGAATCCGTATACGTGTTCTAGTGTTCGAATCCTAATGCGCAAGAAATGGTACCGAAACCCCGTATTTACATATCTGCCACTGTGCAGGAGAATCCGAATAAGTGTTCGAGTGTTCGAACCGTAATGCGAAAGAAATGGTACCGAAACCCCGTATTTACATATCTGCCACTGTGCAGGAGAATCCGCATAGGTGTTCGAGTGTTCGAACCGTAATGCGCAAGAAATGGTATGGAAACCCCGTATTTACATATCTGCCACTGTGCAGGAGAATCCGTATAGGTGTTTGAGTGTTCGAACCGTAATGCGCAAGATATGGTACGTAAACCCCGTATTTACATATCTGCCACTGTGCAGGAGAATTCGTATAGGTGTTCGATTGTTCGAACCGTAATGCGTAAGAAATGGTATGTAAACCCCGTATTTAAATATCTGCCACTGTGCAGGAGAATCCGTATAGGTGTTCGAGTGTTCGAACCGTAATGCGCAAGAAATGGTATGTAAACGCCATATTTAAATATCTGCCACTGTGCAGGAGAATCCGTATAGGTGTTCGAGTGTTCGAACCGTAATGCGCAAGAAATGGTACGGAAACCCCGTATTTACATATCTGCCACTGTGCAGGAGAATCCAAATAGGTGTTCGAGTGTTCGAACCGTAATGCGCAAGAAATGGTACCGAAACCCCGTATTTACATATCTGCCACTGTGCAGGAGAATCCGTATATGTGTTCGAGTGTTCGAACCGTAATGCGCAAGAAATGGTACGGAAACCCCGTATTTACATATCTGCCACTGTGCAGGAGAATCCGTATAGGTGTTCGAGTGTTCGAACCGTAATGCGCAAGAAATGGTATGTAAACCCCGTATTTACATATCTGCCACTGTGCAGGAGAATCCGTATAGGTGTTCGAGTGTTCGAACCGTAATGCGCAAGAAATGGTATGGAAACCCCGTATTTACACATCTGCCACTGTGCAGGAGAATCCGCATAGGTGTTCGAGTGTTCGAACCGTAATGCACAAGAAATGGTACCGAAACCCCGTATTTACATATCTGCCACTGTGCAGGAGAATCCGTATAGGTGTTCGAGTGTTCGAACCGTAATGCGAAAGAAATGGTACCGAAACCCCGTATTTACATATCTGCCACTGTGCAGGAGAATCCGCATAGGTGCTCGAGTGTTCGAACCGTATTGCGCAAGAAATGGTATGGAAACCCCGTATTTACATATCTGTCACTGTGCAGGAGAATCCGTATAGGTGTTCGAGTGTTCGAACCGTAATGCGCAGGAAATGGTACCGAAACCCCGTATTTACATATCTGCTACTGTGCAGGAGAATTCGTATAGGTGTTCGTGTGTTCGAACCGTAATGCGCAAGAAATGGTATGTAAACCCCATATTTAAATATCTGCTACTGTGCCGGAGAATCCGCATAGGTGCTCGAGTGTTCGAACCGTAATGCGCAAGAAATGGTATGTAAACCCCGTATTTACACATCTGCCACTGTGCAGGAGAATCCGCATAGGTGTTCGAGTGTTCGAACCGTAATGCACAAGAAATGGTACCGAAACCCCGTATTTACATATCTGCCACTGTGCAGGAGAATCCGTATAGGTGTTCGAGTGTTCGAACCGTAATGCGCAAGAAATGGTATGGAAACCCCGTATTTACATATCTGCCACTGTGCAGGAGAATCCGTATAGGTGTTTGAGTGTTCGAACCATAATGCGCAAGATATGGTACGTAAACCCCGTATTTACATATCTGCCACTGTGCAGGAGAATTCGTATAGGTGTTCGATTGTTCAAACCGTAATGCGTAAGAAATGGTATGTAAACCCCGTATTTAAATATCTGCCACTGTGCAGGAGAATCCGTATAGGTGTTCGAGTGTTCGAACCGTAATGCGCAAGAAATGGTATGTAAACGCCATATTTAAATATCTGCCACTGTGCAGGAGAATCCGTATAGGTGTTCGAGTGTTCGAACCGTAATGCGCAAGAAATGGTACGGAAACCCCGTATTTACATATCTGCCACTGTGCAGGAGAATCCAAATAGGTGTTCGAGTGTTCGAACCGTAATGCGCAAGAAATGGTACCGAAACCCCGTATTTACATATCTGCCACTGTGCAGGAGAATCCGTATATGTGTTCGAGTGTTCGAACCGTAATGCGCAAGAAATGGTACGGAAACCCCGTATTTACATATCTGCCACTGTGCAGGAGAATCCGTATAGGTGTTCGAGTGTTCGAACCGTAATGCGCAAGAAATGGTATGTAAACCCCGTATTTACATATCTGCCACTGTGCAGGAGAATCCGTATAGGTGTTCGAGTGTTCGAACCGTAATGCGCAAGAAATGGTACCGAAACCCCGTATTTACATATCTGCCACTGTGTAGGAGAATCCGAATAGGTGTTCGAGTGTTCGAACCGTAATGCGCAAGAAATGGTACCGAAACCCCGTATTTACATATCTGCCACTTTGTAGGAGAATCCGCATAGGTGTTCGAGTGTTCGAACCGTAATGTGCAAGAAATGGTATGGAAACCCCGTATTTACATATCTGCCACTGTGCAGGAGAATCCGTATACGTGTTCTAGTGTTCGAATCCTAATGCGCAAGAAATGGTACCGAAACCCCGTATTTACATATCTGCCACTGTGCAGGAGAATCCGAATAAGTGTTCGAGTGTTCGAACCGTAATGCGCAAGAAATGGTACCGAAACCCCGTATTTACATATCTGCCACTGTGCAGGAGAATCCGCATAGGTGCTCGAGTGTTCGAACCGTATTGCGCAAGAAATGGTATGTAAACCCCGTATTTACATATCTGCCACTGTGCAGGAGAATCCGTATAGGTGTTCGTGTGTTCGAACAGTAATGCGGAAGAAATGGTACCGAAACCCCGTATTTACATATCTGCCACTGTGCAGGAGAATCCGCATAGGTGCTCGAGTGTTCGAACCGTATTGCGCAAGAAATGGTATGGAAACCCCGTATTTACATATCTGCCACTGTGCAGGAGAATCCGTATAGGTGTTCGAGTGTTCGAACCGTAATGCGCAAGAAATGGTATGTAAACCCCGTATTTACATATCTGCCACTGTGCAGGAGAATTCCTATAGGTGTTCGTGTGTTCGAACCGTAATGCGCAAGAAATGGTATGTAAACGCCATATTTAAATATCTGCCACTGTGCAGGAGAATCCGTATAGGTGTTCGAGTGTTCGAACCGTAATGCGCAAGAAATGGTACGGGAACCCCGTATTTACATATCTGCCACTGTGCAGGAGAATCCGTATAGGTGTTCGAGTGTTCGAACCGTAATGCGCAAGAAATGGTACTGAAACCCCGTATTTACATATCTGCCACTGTACAGGAGAATCCGAATAGGTGTTCGAGTGTTCGAACCGTAATGCGCAAGAAATGGTATGTAAACCCCGTATTTACATATCTGCCACTGTGCAGGAGAATCCGCATATGTGTTCGAGTGTTCAAACCGTAATGCGCAAGAAATGGTACGGAAACCCCGTATTTACATATCTGCCACTGTGCAGGAGAATCCGTATAGGTGTTCGATTGTTCGAACCGTAATGCGCAAGAAATGGTATGTAAACCCCGTATTTACATATCTGCCACTGTGCAGGAGAATCCGTATGGGTGTTCCAGTGTTCGAACCGTAATGCGCAAGAAATGGTACCGAAACCCCGTATTTACATATCTGCCACTGTGCAGGAGAATCCGAATAGGTGTTCGAGTGTTCGAACCGTAATGCGCAAGAAATGGTACCGAAACCCCGTATTTACATATCTGCCACTGTGCAGGAAAATCCGTATAGGTGTTCGAGTGTTCGAACCGTAATGCGCAAGAAATGGTACCGAAACCCCGTATTTCAGTATCTGCCACTGTGCCGGAGAATCCGAATAGGTGTTCGAGTGTTCGAACCGTATTGCGCAAGAAATGGTATGTAAACCCCATATTTAAATATCTGCCACTGTGCAGGAGAATCCGTATAGGTGTTCGAGTGTTCGAACCGTAATGCGCAAGAAATGGTACCGAAACCCCGTATTTCAGTATCTGCCACTGTGCCGGAGAATCCGAATAGGTGTTCGAGTGTTCGAACCGTAATGCGCAAGAAATGGTACCGAAACCCCGTATTTACATATCTGCCACTTTGTAGGAGAATCCGCATAGGTGTTCGAGTGTTCGAACCGTAATGTGCAAGAAATGGTATGGAAACCCCGTATTTACATATCTGCCACTATGTAGGAGAATCCGTATAGGTGTTCGAGTGTTCGAATCGTAATGCGCAAGAAATGGTACCGAAACCCCGTATTTACATATCTGCCACTGTGCAGGAGAATCCGTATAGGTGTTCGAGTGTTCGAACCGTAATGCGCAAGAAAATGGTACCGAAACCCCGTATTTACATATCTGCCACTGTGCAGGAGAATCCGAATAGGTGTTCGAGTGTTCGAACCGTAATGCGCAAGAAATGGTATGTAAACCCCGTATTTACATATCTGCCACTGTGCAGGAGAATCCGTATATGTGTTCGAGTGTTCGAACCGTAATGCGCAAGAAATGGTACAGAAACCCCGTATTTACATATCTGCCACTGTGCAGGAGAATCCGTATAGGTGTTCGATTGTTCGAACCGTAATGCGCAAGAAATGGTATGTAAACCCCCTATTTACATATCTGCCACTATGCAGGAGAATCCGTATAGGTGTTCGAGTGTTCGAACCGTAATGCGAAAGAAATGGTACCGAAACCCCGTATTTACATATCTGCCACTGTGCAGGAGAATCCGCATAGGTGCTCGAGTGTTCGAACCGTATTGCGCAAGAAATGGTATGGAAACCCCTTCTTTACATATCTGCCACTGTGCAGGAGAATCCGTATAGGTGTTCGAGTGTTCGAACCGTAATGCGCAGGAAATGGTACCGAAACCCCGTATTTACATATCTGCTACTGTGCAGGAGAATTCGTATAGGTGTTCGTGTGTTCGAACCGTAATGCGCAAGAAATGGTATGTAAACCCCATATTTAAATATCTGCCACTGTGCAGGAGAATCCGTATAGGTGTTCGAGTGTTCGAACCGTAATGCGCAAGAAATGGTACCGAAACCCCGTATTTCAGTATCTGCCACTGTGCCGGAGAATCCGAATAGGTGTTCGAGTGTTCGAACCGTAATGCGCAAGAAATGGTACCGAAACCCCGTATTTACATATCTGCCACTTTGTAGGAGAATCCGCATAGGTGTTCGAGTGTTCGAACCGTAATGTGCAAGAAATGGTATGGAAACCCCGTATTTACATATCTGCCACTATGCAGGAGAATCCGTATAGGTGTTCGAGTGTTCGAATCGTAATGCGCAAGAAATGGTACCGAAACCCCGTATTTACATATCTTCCACTATGCAGGAGAATCCGAATAAGTGTTCGAGTGTTTGAACCGTAATGCGCAAGAAATGGTACCGAAACCCCGTATTTACATATCTGCCACTGTGCAGGAGAATCCGCATAGGTGCTCGAGTGTTCGAACCATCTTGCGCAAGAAATGGTATGTAAACCCCGTATTTACATATCTGCCACTGTGCAGGTGAATCCGTATAGGTGTTCGAGTGTTCGAACCGTAATGCGCAAGAAATGGTACCGAAACCCCGTATTTACATATCTGCCACTGTGCAGGAGAATCCGCATAGGTGCTCGAGTGTTCGAACCGTATTGCGCAAGAAATGGTATGGAAACCCCGTATTTACATATCTGCCACTGTGCAGGAGAATCCGTATAGGTGTTTGAGTGTTCGAACCGTAATGCGCAAGAAATGGTATGTAAACCCCGTATTTACATATCTGCCACTGTGCAGGAGAATTCGTATAGGTGTTCGTGTGTTCGAACCGTAATGCGGAAGAAATGGTATGTAAACGCCATATTTAAATATCTGCCACTGTGCAGGAGAATCCGTATAGGTGTTCGAGTGTTCGAACCGTAATGCGCAAGAAATGGTACGGAAACCCCGTATTTACATATCTGCCACTGTGCAGGAGAATCCGTATAGGTGTTCGAGTGTTCGAACCGTAATGCGCAAGAAATGGTACCGAAACCCCGTATTTACATATCTGCCACTGTGCAGGAGAATCCGAATAGGTGTTCGAGTGTTCGAACCGTAATGCGCAAGAAATGGTATGTAAACCCCGTATTTACATATCTGCCACTATGCAGGAGAATCCGTATATGTGTTCGAGTGTTCGAACCGTAATGCGCAAGAAATGGTACGGAAACCCCGTATTTACATATCTGCCACTGTGCAGGAGAATCCGTATAGGTGTTCGATTGTTCGAACCGTAATGCGCAAGAAATGGTACGTAAATCCCGTATTTACATATCTGCCACTGTGCAGGAGAATCCGTATAGGTGTTCGAGTGTTCGAACCGTAATGCGCAAGAAATGGTACCGAAACCCCGTATTTACATATCTGCCACTGTGCAGGAGAATCCGAATAGGTGTTCGAGTGTTCGAACCGTAATGCGCAAGAAATGGTACCGAAACCCCGTATTTACATATCTGCCACTTTGTAGGAGAATCCGCATAGGTGTTCGAGTGTTCGAACCGTAATGTGCAAGAAATGGTATGGAAACCCCGTATTTACATATCTGCCACTGTGCAGGAGAATCCGTATAGGTGTTCTAGTGTACGAATCGTAATGCGCAAGAAATGGTACCGAAACCCCGTATTTACATATCTGCCACTGTGCAGGAGAATCCGAATAAGTGTTCGAGTGTTCGAACCGTAATGCGCAAGAAATGGTACCGAAACCCCGTATTTACATATCTGCCACTGTGCAGGAGAATCCGCATAGGAGCTCGAGTGTTCGAACCGTATTGCGCAAGAAATGGTATGTAAACCCCGTATTTACATATCTGCCACTGTGCAGGAGAATCCGTATAGGTGTTCGAGTGTTCGAACCGTAATGCGCAAGAAATGGTACCGAAACCCCGTATTTACATATCTGCCACTGTGCAGGAGAATCCGCATAGGTGCTCGAGTGTTCGAACCGTATTGCGCAAGAAATGGTATGGAAACCCCGTATTTACATATCTGCCACTGTGCAGGAGAATCCGTATAGGTGTTCGAGTGTTCGAACCGTAATGCGGAGGAAATGGTACCGAAACCCCGTATTTACATATCTGCTACTGTGCAGGAGAATTCGTATAGGTGTTCGTGTGTTCGAACCGTAATGCGCAAGAAATGGTATGTAAACCCCATATTTAAATATCTGCCACTGTGCAGGAGAATCCGTATAGGTGTTCGAGTGTTCGAACCGTAATGCGCAAGAAATGGTACCGAAAGCCCATATTACAGTATCTGCCGCTGTGCCGGAGAATCCGAATAGGTGTTCGAGTGTTCGAACCGTAATGCGCAAGAAATGGCACCGAAACCCCGTATTTACATATCTGCCACTTTGTAGGAGAATCCGCATAGGTGTTCGAGTGTTCGAACCGTAATGTGCAAGAAATGGTATGGAAACCCCGTATTTACATATCTGCCACTATGCAGGAGAATCCGTATAGGTGTTCGAGTGTTCGAATCGTAATGCGCAAGAAATGGTACCGAAACCCCGTATTTACATATCTTCCACTATGCAGGAGAATCCTTATAAGTGTTCGAGTGTTTGAACCGTAATGCGCAAGAAATGGTACCGAAACCCCGTATTTACATATCTGCCACTGTGCAGGAGAATCCGCATAGGTGCTCGAGTGTTCGAACCGTCTTGCGCAAGAAATGGTATGTAAACCCCGTATTTACATATCTGCCACTGTGCAAGTGAATCCGTATAGGTGTTCGAGTGTTCGAACCGTAATGCGCAAGAAATGGTACCGAAACCCCGTATTTACATATCTGCCACTGTGCAGGAGAATCCGCATAGGTGCTCGAGTGTTCGAACCGTATTGCGCAAGAAATGGTATGGAAACCCCGTATTTACATATCTGCCACTGTGCAGGAGAATCCGTATAGGTGTTTGAGTGTTCGAACCGTAATGCGCAAGAAATGGTATGTAAACCCCGTATTTACATATCTGCCACTGTGCAGGAGAATTCGTATAGGTGTTCGTGTGTTCGAACCGTAATGCGGAAGAAATGGTATGTAAACGCCATATTTAAATATCTGCCACTGTGCAGGAGAATCCGTATAGGTGTTCGAGTGTTCGAACCGTAATGCGCAAGAAATGGTACGGAAACCCCGTATTTACATATCTGCCACTGTGCAGGAGAATCCGTATAGGTGTTCGAGTGTTCGAACCGTAATGCGCAAGAAATGGTACCGAAACCCCGTATTTACATATCTGCCACTGTGCAGGAGAATCCGAATAGGTGTTCGAGTGTTCGAACCGTAATGCGCAAGAAATGGTATGTAAACCCCGTATTTACATATCTGCCACTGTGCAGGAGAATCCGTATATGTGTTCGAGTGTTCGAACCGTAATGCGCAAGAAATGGTACGGAAACCCCGTATTTACATATCTGCCACTGTGCAGGAGAATCCGTATAGGTGTTCGATTGTTCGAACCGTAATGCGCAAGAAATGGTATGTAAACCCCGTATTTACATATCTGCCACTGTGCAGGAGAATCCGTATAGGTGTTCGAGTGTTCGAACCGTAATGCGCAAGAAATGGTACCGAAACCCCGTATTTACATATCTGCCACTGTGCAGGAGAATCCGAATAGATGTTCGAGTGTTCGAACCGTAATGCGCAAGAAATGGTACCGAAACCCCGTATTTACATATCTGCCACTTTGTAGGAGAATCCGCATAGGTGTTCGAGTGTTCGAACCGTAATGTGCAAGAAATGGTATGGAAACCCCGTATTTACATATCTGCCACTGTGCAGGAGAATCCGTATAGGTGTTCTAGTGTTCGAATCGTAATGCGCAAGAAATGGTACCGAAACCCCGTATTTACATATCTGCCACTGTGCAGGAGAATCCGAATAAGTGTTCGAGTGTTCGAACCGTAATGCGCAAGAAATGGTACCGAAACCCCGTATTTACATATCTGCCACTGTGCAGGAGAATCCGAATAGGTGCTCGAGTGTTCGAACCGTATTGCGCAAGAAATGGTATGTAAACCCCGTATTTACATATCTGCCACTGTGCAGGAGAATCCGTATAGGTGTTCGAGTGTTCGAACCGTAATGCGCAAGAAATGGTACCGAAACCCCGTATTTACATATCTGCCACTGTGCAGGAGAATCCGCATAGGTGCTCGAGTGTTCGAACCGTATTGCGCAAGAAATGGTATGGAAACCCCGTATTTACATATCTGCCACTGTGCAGGAGAATCCGTATAGGTGTTCGAGTGTTCGAACCGTAATGCGCAGGAAATGGTACCGAAACCCCGTATTTACATATCTGCTACTGTGCAGGAGAATTCGTATAGGTGTTCGTGTGTTCGAACCGTAATGCGCAAGAAATGGTATGTAAACCCCATATTTAAATATCTGCCACTGTGCAGGAGAATCCGTATAGGTGTTCGAGTGTTCGAACCGTAATGCGCAAGAAATGGTACCGAAACCCCGTATTACAGTATCTGCCACTGTGCCGGAGAATCCGAATAGGTGTTCGAGTGTTCGAACCGTAATGCGCAAGAAATGGTACCGAAACCCCGTATTTACATATCTGCCACTGTGCAGGAGAATCCGCATAGGTGCTCGAGTGTTCGAACCGTCTTGCGCAAGAAATGGTATGTAAACCCCGTATTTACATATCTGCCACTGTGCAGGTGAATCCGTATAGGTGTTCGAGTGTTCGAACCGTAATGCGCAAGAAATGGTACCGAAACCCCGTATTTACATATCTGCCACTGTGCAGGAGAATCCGCATAGGTGCTCGAGTGTTCGAACCGTATTGTGCAAGAAATGGTATGGAAACCCCGTATTTACAATTCTGCCACTGTGCAGGAGAATCCGTATAGGTGTTTGAGTGTTCGAACCGTAATGCGCAAGAAATGGTATGTAAACCCCGTATTTACATATCTGCCACTGTGCAGGTGAATCCGTATAGGTGCTCGAGTGTTCGAACCGTATTGCGCAAGAAATGGTATGTAAACCCCGTATTTACATATCTGCCACTGTGCAGGAGAATCCGTATAGGTGTTCGAGTGTTCGAACCGTAATGCGCAAGAAATGGTACCGAAACCCCGTATTTACATATCTGCCACTGTGCAGGAGAATCCGCATAGGTGCTCGAGTGTTCGAACCGTATTGCGCAAGAAATGGTATGGAAACCCCGTATTTACATATCTGCCACTGTGCAGGAGAATCCGTATAGGTGTTCGAGTGTTCGAACCGTAATGCGCAGGAAATGGTACCGAAACCCCGTATTTACATATCTGCTACTGTGCAGGAGAATTCGTATAGGTCTTCGTGTGTTCGAACCGTAATGCGCAAGAAATGGTATGTAAACCCCATATTTAAATATCTGCCACTGTGCAGGAGAATCCGTATAGGTGTTCGAGTGTTCGAACCGTAATGCGCAAGAAATGGTACCGAAACCCCGTATTACAGTATCTGCCACTGTGCCGGAGAATCCGAATAGGTGTTCGAGTGTTCGAACCGTAATGCGCAAGAAATGGTACCGAAACCCCGTATTTACATATCTGCCACTTTGTAGGAGAATCCGCATAGGTGTTCGAGTGTTCGAACCGTAATGTGCAAGAAATGGTATGGAAACCCCGTATTTACATATCTGCCACTATGCAGGAGAATCCGTATAGGTGTTCGAGTGTTCGAATCGTAATGCGCAAGAAATGGTACCGAAACCCCGTATTTACATATCTTCCACTATGCAGGAGAATCCGAATAAGTGTTCGAGTGTTTGAACCGTAATGCGCAAGAAATGGTACCGAAACCCCGTATTTACATATCTGCCACTGTGCAGGAGAATCCGCATAGGTGCTCGAGTGTTCGAACCGTCTTGCGCAAGAAATGGTATGTAAACCCCGTATTTACATATCTGCCACTGTGCAGGTGAATCCGTATAGGTGTTCGAGTGTTCGAACCGTAATGCGCAAGAAATGGTACCGAAACCCCGTATTTACATATCTGCCACTGTGCAGGAGAATCCGCATAGGTGCTCGAGTGTTCGAACCGTATTGCGCAAGAAATGGTATGTAAACCCCGTATTTACATATCTGCCACTGTGCAGGAGAATTCGTATAGGTGTTCGTGTGTTCGAACCGTAATGCGGAAGAAATGGTATGTAAACGCCATATTTAAATATCTGCCACTGTGTAGGAGAATCCGTATAGGTGTTCGAGTGTTCGAACCGTAATGCGCAAGAAATGGTACGGAAACCCCGTATTTACATATCTGCCACTGTGCAGGAGAATCCGTATAGGTGTTCGAGTGTTCGAACCGTAATGCGCAAGAAATGGTACCGAAACCCCGTATTTACATATCTGCCACTGTGCAGGAGAATCCGAATAGGTGTTCGAGTGTTCGAACCGTAATGCGCAAGAAATGGTATGTAAACCCCGTATTTACATATCTGCCACTGTGCAGGAGAATCCGTATATGTGTTCGAGTGTTCGAACCGTAATGCGGAAGAAATGGTACGGAAACCCCGTATTTACATATCTGCCACTGTGCAGGAGAATCCGTATAGGTGTTCGATTGTTCGAACCGTAATGCGCAAGAAATGGTATGTAAACCCCGTATTTACATATCTGCCACTGTGCAGGAGAATCCGTATAGGTGTTCGAGTGTTCGAACCGTAATGCGCAAGAAATGGTACCGAAACCCCGTATTTACATATCTGCCACTGTGCAGGAGAATCCGAATAGGTGTTCGAGTGTTCGAACCGTAATGCGCAAGAAATGGTACCGAAACCCCGTATTTACATATCTGCCACTTTGTAGGAGAATCCGCATAGGTGTTCGAGTGTTCGAACCGTAATGTGCAAGAAATGGTATGGAAACCCCGTATTTACATATCTGCCACTGTGCAGGAGAATCCGTATAGGTGTTCTAGTGTTCGAATCGTAATGCGCAAGAAATGGTACCGAAACCCCGTATTTACATATCTGCCACTGTGCAGGAGAATCCGAATAAGTGTTCGAGTGTTCGAACCGTAATGCGCAAGAAATGGTACCGAAACCCCGTATTTACATATCTGCCACTGTGCAGGAGAATCCGCATAGGTGCTCGAGTGTTCGAACCGTATTGCGCAAGAAATGGTATGTAAACCCCGTATTTACATATCTGCCACTGTGCAGGAGAATCCGTATAGGTGTTCGAGTGTTCGAACCGTAATGCGCAAGAAATGGTACCGAAACCCCGTATTTACATATCTGCCACTGTGCAGGAGAATCCGCATAGGTGCTCGAGTGCTCGAACCGTATTGCGCAAGAAATGGTATGGAAACCCCGTATTTACATATCTGCCACTGTGCAGGAGAATCCGTATAGGTGTTCGAGTGTTCGAACCGTAATGCGCAGGAAATGGTACCGAAACCCCGTATTTACATATCTGCTACTGTGCAGGAGAATTCGTATAGGTGTTCGTGTGTTCGAACCGTAATGCGCAAGAAATGGTATATAAACCCCATATTTAAATATCTGCCACTGTGCAGGAGAATCCGTATAGGTGTTCGAGTGTTCGAACCGTAATGCGCAAGAAATGGTACCGAAACCCCGTATTACAGTATCTGCCACTGTGCCGGAGAATCCGAATAGGTGTTCGAGTGTTCGAACCGTAATGCGCAAGAAATGGTACCGAAACCCCGTATTTACATATCTGCCACTTTGTAGGAGAATCCGCATAGGTGTTCGAGTGTTCGAACCGTAATGTGCAAGAAATGGTATGGAAACCCCGTATTTACATATCTGCCACTATGCAGGAGAATCCGTATAGGTGTTCGAGTGTTCGAATCGTAATGCGCAAGAAATGGTACCGAAACCCCGTATTTACATATCTGCCACTGTGCAGGAGAATCCGAATAAGTGTTCGAGTGTTCGAACCGTAATGCGCAAGAAATGGTACCGAAACCCCGTATTTACATATCTGCCACTGTGCAGGAGAATCCGCATAGGTGCTCGAGTGTTCGAACCGTATTGCGCAAGAAATGGTATGTAAACCCCGTATTTACATATCTGCCACTGTGCAGGAGAATCCGTATAGGTGTTCGAGTGTTCGAACCGTAATGCGCAAGAAATGGTACCGAAACCCCGTATTTACATATCTGCCACTGTGCAGGAGAATCCGCATAGGTGGTCGAGTGTTCGAACCGTATTGCGCAAGAAATGGTATGGAAACCCCGTATTTACATATCTGCCACTGTGCAGGAGAATCCGTATAGGTGTTCGAGTGTTCGAACCGTAATGCGCAGGAAATGGTACCGAAACCCCGTATTTACATATCTGCTACTGTGCAGGAGAATTCGTATAGGTGTTCGTGTGTTCGAACCGTAATGCGCAAGAAATGGTATGTAAACCCCATATTTAAATATCTGCCACTGTGCAGGAGAATCCGTATAGGTGTTCGAGTGTTCGAACCGTAATGCGCAAGAAATGGTACCGAAACCCCGTATTACAGTATCTGCCACTGTGCCGGAGAATCCGAATAGGTGTTCGAGTGTTCGAACCGTAATGCGCAAGAAATGGTACCGAAACCCCGTATTTACATATCTGCCACTTTGTAGGAGAATCCGCATAGGTGTTCGAGTGTTCGAACCGTAATGTGCAAGAAATGGTATGGAAACCCCGTATTTACATATCTGCCACTATGCAGGAGAATCCGTATAGGTGTTCGAGTGTTCGAATCGTAATGCGCAAGAAATGGTACCGAAACCCCGTATTTACATATCTTCCACTATGCAGGAGAATCCGAATAAGTGTTCGAGTGTTTGAACCGTAATGCGCAAGAAATGGTACCGAAACCCCGTATTTACATATCTGCCACTGTGCAGGAGAATCCGCATAGGTGCTCGAGTGTTCGAACCGTCTTGCGCAAGAAATGGTATGTAAACCCCGTATTTACATATCTGCCACTGTGCAGGTGAATCCGTATAGGTGTTCGAGTGTTCGAACCGTAATGCGCAAGAAATGGTACCGAAACCCCGTATTTACATATCTGCCACTGTGCAGGAGAATCCGCATAGGTGCTCGAGTGTTCGAACCGTATTGCTCAAGAAATGGTATGGAAACCCCGTATTTACATATCTGCCACTGTGCAGGAGAATCCGTATAGGTGTTTGAGTGTTCGAACCGTAATGCGCAAGAAATGGTATGTAAACCCCGTATTTACATATCTGCCACTGTGCAGGAGAATTCGTATAGGTGTTCGTGTGTTCGAACCGTAATGCGGAAGAAATGGTATGTAAACGCCATATTTAAATATTTGCCACTGTGCAGGAGAATCCGTATAGGTGTTCGAGTGTTCGAACCGTAATGCGCAAGAAATGGTACGGAAACCCCGTATTTACATATCTGCCACTGTGCAGGAGAATCCGTATAGGTGTTCGAGTGTTCGAACCGTAATGCGCAAGAAATGGTACCGAAACCCCGTATTTACATATCTGCCACTGTGCAGGAGAATCCGAATAGGTGTTCGAGTGTTCGAACCGTAATGCGCAAGAAATGGTATGTAAACCCCGTATTTACATATCTGCCACTGTGCAGGAGAATCCGTATATGTGTTCGAGTGTTCGAACCGTAATGCGCAAGAAATGGTACCGAAACCCCGTATTACAGTATCTGCCACTGTGCCGAAGAATCCGAATAGGTGTTCGAGTGTTCGAACCGTAATGCGCAAGAAATGGTACCGAAACCCCGTATTTACATATCTGCCACTTTGTAGGAGAATCCGCATAGGTGTTCGAGTGTTCGAACCGTAATGTGCAAGAAATGGTATGGAAACCCCGTATTTACATATCTGCCACTATGCAGGAGAATCCGTATAGGTGTTCGAGTGTTCGAATCGTAATGCGCAAGAAATGGTACCGAAACCCCGTATTTACATATCTGCCACTGTGCAGGAGAATCCGAATAAGTGTTCGAGTGTTCGAACCGTAATGCGCAAGAAATGGTACCGAAACCCCGTATTTACATATCTGCCACTGTGCAGGAGAATCCGCATAGGTGCTCGAGTGTTCGAACCGTCTTGCGTAAGAAATGGTATGTAAACCCCGTATTTACATATCTGCCACTGTGCAGGTGAATCCGTATAGGTGTTCGAGTGTTCGAACCGTAATGCGCAAGAAATGGTACCGAAACCCCGTATTTACATATCTGCCACTGTGCAGGAGAATCCGCATAGGTGCTCGAGTGTTCGAACCGTATTGCGCAAGAAATGGTATGGAAACCCCGTATTTACATATCTGCCACTGTGCAGGAGAATCCGTATAGGTGTTTGAGTGTTCGAACCGTAATGCGCAAGAAATGGTATGTAAACCCCGTATTTACATATCTGCCACTGTGCAGGAGAATTCGTATAGGTGTTCGTGTGTTCGAACCGTAATGCGGAAGAAATGGTATGTAAACGCCATATTTAAATATCTGCCACTGTGCAGGAGAATCCGTATAGGTGTTCGAGTGTTCGAACCGTAATGCGCAAGAAATGGTACGGAAACCCCGTATTTACATATCTGCCACTGTGCAGGAGAATCCGTATAGGTGTTCGAGTGTTCGAACCGTAATGCGCAAGAAATGGTACCGAAACCCCGTATTTACATATCTGCCACTGTGCAGGAGAATCCGAATAGGTGTTCGAGTGTTCGAACCGTAATGCGCAAGAAATGGTATGTAAACCCCGTATTTACATATCTGCCACTGTGCAGGAGAATCCGTATATGTGTTCGAGTGTTCGAACCGTAATGCGCAAGAAATGGTACGGAAACCCCGTATTTACATATCTGCCACTGTGCAGGAGAATCCGTATAGGTGTTCGATTGTTCGAACCGTAATGCGCAAGAAATGGTATGTAAACCCTGTATTTACATATCTGCCACTGTGCAGGAGAATCCGTATAGGTGTTCGAGTGTTCGAACCGTAATGCGCAAGAAATGGTATGTAAACCCCGTATTTACATATCTGCCACTGTGCAGGAGAATCCGAATAGGTGTTCGAGTGTTCGAACCGTAATGCGCAAGAAATGGTACCGAAACCCCGTATTTACATATCTGCCACTGTGCAGGAGAATCCGCATAGGTGCTCGAGTGTTCGAACCGTAATGTGCAAGAAATGGTATGGAAACCCCGTATTTACATATCTGCCATTGTGCAGGAGAATCCGTATAGGTGTTCTAGTGTTCGAATCGTAATGCGCAAGAAATGGTACCGAAACCCCGTATTTACATATCTGCCACTGTGCAGGAGAATCCGAATAAGTGTTCGAGTGTTCGAACCGTAATGCGCAAGAAATGGTACCGAAACCCCGTATTTACATATCTGCCACTGTGCAGGAGAATCCGTATTGGTGTTCGAGTGTTCGAACCGTAATGCGCAAGAAATGGTACGGAAACCCCGTATTTACATATCTGCCACTGTGCAGGAGAATCCGTATAGGTGTTCGAGTGTTCGAACCGTAATGCGCAAGAAATGGTACCGAAACCCCGTATTTACATATCTGCCACTGTGCAGGAGAATCCGAATAGGTGTTCGAGTGTTCGAACCGTAATGCGCAAGAAATGGTATGTAAACCCCGTATTTACATATCTGCCACTGTGCAGGAGAATCCGTATATGTGTTCGAGTGTTCGAACCGTAATGCGCAAGAAATGGTACCGAAACCCCGTATTACAGTATCTGCCACTGTGCCGGAGAATCCGAATAGGTGTTCGAGTGTTCGAACCGTAATGCGCAAGAAATGGTACCGAAACCCCGTATTTACATATCTGCCACTTTGTAGGAGAATCCGCATAGGTGTTCGAGTGTTCGAACCGTAATGTGCAAGAAATGGTATGGAAACCCCGTATTTACATATCTGCCACTATGCAGGAGAATCCGTATAGGTGTTCGAGTGTTCGAATCGTAATGCGCAAGAAATGGTACCGAAACCCCGTATTTACATATCTTCCACTATGCAGGAGAATCCGAATAAGTGTTCGAGTGTTTGAACCGTAATGCGCAAGAAATGGTACCGAAACCCCGTATTTACATATCTGCCACTGTGCAGGAGAATCCGCATAGGTGCTCGAGTGTTCGAACCGTCTTGCGCAAGAAATGGTATGTAAACCCCGTATTTAAATATCTGCCACTGTGCAGGTGAATCCGTATAGGTGTTCGAGTGTTCGAACCGTAATGCGCAAGAAATGGTACCGAAACCCCGTATTTACATATCTGCCACTGTGCAGGAGAATCCGCATAGGTGCTCGAGTGTTCGAACCGTATTGCGCAAGAAATGGTATGGAAACCCCGTATTTACATATCTGCCACTGTGCAGGAGAATCCGTATAGGTGTTTGAGTGTTCGAACCGTAATGCGCAAGAAATGGTATGTAAACCCCGTATTTACATATCTGCCACTGTGCAGGAGAATTCGTATAGGTGTTCGTGTGTTCGAACCGTAATGCGGAAGAAATGGTATGTAAACGCCATATTTAAATATCTGCCACTGTGCAGGAGAATCCGTATAGGTGTTCGAGTGTTCGAACCGTAATGCGCAAGAAATGGTACGGAAACCCCGTATTTACATATCTGCCACTGTGCAGGAGAATCCGTATAGGTGTTCGAGTGTTCGAACCGTAATGCGCAAGAAATGGTACCGAAACCCCGTATTTACATATCTGCCACTGTGCAGGAGAATCCGAATAGGTGTTCGAGTGTTCGAACCGTAATGCGCAAGAAATGGTATGTAAACCCCGTATTTACATATCTGCCACTGTGCAGGAGAATCCGTATATGTGTTCGAGTGTTCGAACCGTAATGCGCAAGAAATGGTACGGAAACCCCGTATTTACATATCTGCCACTGTGCAGGAGAATCCGTATAGGTGTTCGATTGTTCGAACCGTAATGCGCAAGAAATGGTATGTAAACCCTGTATTTACATATCTGCCACTGTGCAGGAGAATCCGTATAGGTGTTCGAGTGTTCGAACCGTAATGCGCAAGAAATGGTACCGAAACCCCGTATTTACATATCTGCCACTGTGCAGGAGAATCCGAATAGGTGTTCGAGTGTTCGAACCGTAATGCGCAAGAAATGGTACCGAAACCCCGTATTTACATATCTGCCACTTTGTAGGAGAATCCGCATAGGTGTTCGAGTGTTCGAACCGTAATGTGCAAGAAATGGTATGGAAACCCCGTATTTACATATCTGCCATTGTGCAGGAGAATCCGTATAGGTGTTCTAGTGTTCGAATCGTAATGCGCAAGAAATGGTACCGAAACCCCGTATTTACATATCTGCCACTGTGCAGGAGAATCCGAATAAGTGTTCGAGTGTTCGAACCGTAATGCGCAAGAAATGGTACCGAAACCCCGTATTTACATATCTGCCACTGTGCAGGAGAATCCGCATAGGTGCTCGAGTGTTCGAACCGTATTGCGCAAGAAATGGTATGTAAACCCCGTATTTACATATCTGCCACTGTGCAGGAGAATCCGTATAGGTGTTCGAGTGTTCGAACCGTAATGCGCAAGAAATGGTACCGAAACCCCGTATTTACATATCTGCCACTGTGCAGGAGAATCCGCATAGGTGCTCGAGTGTTCGAACCGTATTGCGCAAGAAATGGTATGGAAACCCCGTATTTACATATCTGCCACTGTGCAGGAGAATCCGTATAGGTGTTCGAGTGTTCGAACCGTAATGCGCAAGAAATGGTATGTAAACCCCGTATTTACATATCTGCCACTGTGCAGGAGAATTCGTATAGGTGTTCGTGTGTTCGAACCGTAATGCGCAAAAAATGGTATGTGAACGCCATATTTAAATATCTGCCACTGTGTAGGAGAATCCGTATAGGTGTTCGAGTGTTCGAACCGTAATGCGCAAGAAATGGTACGGAAACCCCGTATTTACATATCTGCCACTGTGCAGGAGAATCCGTATAGGTGTTCGAGTGTTCGAACCGTAATGCGCAAGAAATGGTACCGAAACCCCGTATTTACATATCTGCCACTGTGCAGGAGAATCCGAATAGGTGTTCGAGTGTTCGAACCGTAATGCGCAAGAAATGGTATGTAAACCCCGTATTTACATATCTGCCACTGTGTAGGAGAATCCGCATATGTGTTCGAGTGTTCGAACCATAATGCGCAAGAAATGGTACGGAAACCCCGTATTTACATATCTGCCACTGTGCAGGAGAATCCGTATAGGTGTTCGATTGTTCGAACCGTAATGCGCAAGAAATGGTATGTAAACCCCGTATTTACGTATCTGCCACTGTGCAGCAGAATCCGTATAGGTGTTCCATTGTTCGAACCGTAATGCGCAAGAAATCGTACGGAAACCCCGTATTTACATATCTGCCACTGTGCAGGAGAATCCGTATAGGTGTTCGAGTGTTCGAACCGTAATGCGCAAGAAATGGTACCGAAACCCCGTATTTACATATCTGCCACTGTGCAGGAGAATCCGAATAGGTGTTCGAGTGTTCGAACCGTAATGCGCAAGAAATGGTATGTAAACCCCGTATTTACATATCTGCCACTGTGCAGGAGAATCCGTATATGTGTTCGAGTGTTCGAACCGTAATGCGCAAGAAATGGTACCAAAACCCCGTATTTACATATCTGCCACTGTGCAAGAGAATCCGAATAGGTGTTCGAGTGTTCGAACCGTAATGCGCAAGAAATGGTACCGAAACCCCGTATTTACATATCTGCCACTTTGTAGGAGAATCCGCATAGGTGTTCGAGTGTTCGAACCGTAATGTGCAAGAAATGGTATGGAAACCCCGTATTTACATATCTGTCACTGTGCAGGAGAATCCGTATAGGTGTTCTAGTGTTCGAATCGTAATGCGCAAGAAATGGTACCGAAACCCCGTATTTACATATCTGCCACTGTGCAGGAGAATCCGAATAAGTGTTCGAGTGTTCGAACCGTAATGCGCAAGAAATGGTACCGAAACCCCGTATTTACATATCTGCCACTGTGCAGGAGAATCCGCATAGGTGCTCGAGTGTTCGAACCGTATTGCGCAAGAAATGGTATGTAAACCCCGTATTTACATATCTGCCACTGTGCAGGAGAATTCGTATAGGTGTTCGATTGTTCGAACCGTAATGCGCAAGAAAAATGGTATGTAAACCCCGTATTTACATATCTGCCACTGTGCAGGAGAATCCGTATTGGTGTTCGAGTGTTCGAACCGTAATGCGCAAGAAATGGTACCGAAACCCCGTATTTACATATCTGCCACTGTGCAGGAGAATCCGAATAGGTGTTCGAGTGTTCGAACCGTAATGCGCAAGAAATGGTACCGAAACCCCGTATTTACATATCTGCCACTTTGTAGGAGAATCCGCATAGGTGTTCGAGTGTTCGAACCGTAATGTGCAAGAAATGGTATGGAAACCCCGTATTTACATATCTGCCACTGTGCAGGAGAATCCGTATAGGTGTTCGAGTGTTCGAATCGTAATGCGCAAGAAATGGTACCGAAACCCCGTATTTACATATCTGCCACTGTGCAGGAGAATCCGAATAAGTGTTCGAGTGTTCGAACCGTAATGCGCAAGAAATGGTACCGAAACCCCGTATTTACATATCTGCCACTGTGCAGGAGAATCCGAATAGGTGTTCGAGTGTTCGAACCGTAATGCGGAAGAAATGGTATGTAAACCTCGTATTTACATATCTGCCACTGTGCAGGAGAATCCGTATATGTGTTCGAGTGTTCGAACCGTAATGCGCAAGAAATGGTACGGAAACCCCGTATTTACATATCTGCCACTGTGCAGGAGAATCCGTATAGGTGTTCGATTGTTCGAACCGTAATGCGCAAGAAATGGTATGTAAACCCCATATTTACATATCTGCCACTGTGCAGGAGAATCCGTATAGGTGTTCCGGTGTTCGAACCGTAATGCGCAAGAAATGGTACCGAAACCCCGTATTTACATATCTGCCACTGTGCAGGAGAATCCGAATAAGTGTTCGAGTGTTCGAACCGTAATGCGCAAGAAATGGTACCGAAACCCCGTATTTACATATCTGCCACTGTGCAGGAGAATCCGCATAGGTGCTCGAGTGTTCGAACCGTATTGCGCAAGAAATGGTATGTAAACCCCGTATTTACATATCTGCCACTGTGCAGGAGAATTCGTATAGGTGTTCGATTGTTCGAACCGTAATGCGCAAGAAAAATGGTATGTAAACCCCGTATTTACATATCTGTCACTGTGCAGGAGAATCCGTATTGGTGTTCGAGTGTTCGAACCGTAATGCGCAAGAAATGGTACCGAAACCCCGTATTTACATATCTGCCACTGTGCAGGAGAATCCGAATAGGTGTTCGAGTGTTCGAACCGTAATGCGCAAGAAATGGTACCGAAACCCCGTATTTACATATCTGCCACTTTGTAGGAGAATCCGCATAGGTGTTCGAGTGTTCGAACCGTAATGTGCAAGAAATGGTATGGAAACCCCGTATTTACATATCTGCCACTGTGCAGGAGAATCCGTATAGGTGTTCGAGTGTTCGAATCGTAATGCGCAAGAAATGGTACCGAAACCCCGTATTTACATATCTGCCACTGTGCAGGAGAATCCAAATAAGTGTTCGAGTGTTCGAACCGTAATGCGCAAGAAATGGTACCGAAACCCCGTATTTACATATCTGCCACTGTGCAGGAGAATCCGAATAGGTGTTCGAGTGTTCGAACCGTAATGCGGAAGAAATGGTATGTAAACCTCGTATTTACATATCTGCCACTGTGCAGGAGAATCCGTATATGTGTTCGAGTGTTCGAACCGTAATGCGCAAGAAATGGTACGGAAACCCCGTATTTACATATCTGCCACTGTGCAGGAGAATCCGTATAGGTGTTCGATTGTTCGAACCGTAATGCGCAAGAAATGGTATGTAAACCCCATATTTACATATCTGCCACTGTGCAGGAGAATCCGTATAGGTGTTCCGGTGTTCGAACCGTAATGCGCAAGAAATGGTACCGAAACCCCGTATTTACACATCTGCCACTGTGCAGGAGAATCCGAATAGGTGTTCGAGTGTTCGAACCGTAATGCGCAAGAAATGGTACCGAAACCCCGTATTTACATATCTGCCACTTTGTAGGAGAATCCGCATAGGTGTTCGAGTGTTCGAACCGTAATGTGCAAGAAATGGTATGGAAACCCCGTATTTACATATCTGCCACTGTGCAGGAGAATCCGTATAGGTGTTCGAGGGTTCGAATCGTAATGCGCAAGAAATGGTACCGAAACCCCGTATTTACATATCTGCCACTGTGCAGGAGAATCCGAATAAGTGTTCGAGTGTTCGAACCGTAAAGCGCAAGAAATGGTACCGAAACCCCGTATTTACATATCTGCCACTGTGCAGGAGAATCCGCATAGGTGCTCGAGTGTTCGAACCGTATTGCGCAAGAAATGGTATGTAAACCCCGTATTTACATATCTGCCACTGTGCAGGAGAATCCGTATAGGTGTTCGAGTGTTCGAACCGTAATGCGCAAGAAATGGTACCGAAACCCCGTATTTACATATCTGCCACTGTACAGGAGAATCCGCATAGGTGCTCGAGTGTTCGAACCGTATTGCGCAAGAAATGGTATGGAAACCCCGCATTTACATATCTGCCACTGTGCAGGAGAATCCGTATAGGTAATGCGCAAGAAATGGTATGTAAACCCCGTATTTACATATCTGCCACTGTGCAGGAGAATTCGTATAGGTGTTCGTGTGTTCGAACCGTAATGCGCAAGAAATGGTATGTAAACGCCATATTTAAATATCTGCCACTGTGCAGGAGAATCCGTATAGGTGTTCGAGTGTTCGAACCGTAATGCACAAGAAATGGTACGGAAACCCCGTATTTACATATCTGCCACTGTGCAGGAGAATCCGTATAGGTGTTCGAGTGTTCGAACCGTAATGCGCAAGAAATGGTACCGAAACCCCGTATTTACATATCTGCCACTGTGCAGGAGAATCCGAATAGGTGTTCGAGTGTTCGAACCGTAATGCGCAAGAAATGGTATGTAAACCCCGTATTTACATATCTGCCACTGTGCAGGAGAATCCGTATATGTGTTCGAGTGTTCGAACCGTAATGTGCAAGAAATGGTACGGAAACCCCGTATTTACATATCTGCCACTGTGCAGGAGAATCCGTATAGGTGTTCGATTGTTCGAACCGTAATGCGCAAGAAATGGTATGTAAACCCCGTATTTACATATCTGCCACTGTGCAGAAGAATCCGTATAGGTGTTCGAGTGTTCGAACCGTAATGCGCAAGAAATGGTATGGAAACCCGTATTTACATATCTGCCACTGTGCAGGAGAATCCGCATAGGTGTTCGAGTGTTCGAACCGTAATGCACAAGAAATGGTACCGAAACCCCGTATTTACATATCTGCCACTGTGTAAGAGAATCCGTATAGGTGTTCGAGTGTTCGAACCGTAATGCGAAAGAAATGGTACCGAAACCCCGTATTTACATATCTGCCACTGTGCAGGAGAATCCGCATAGGTGCTCGAGTGTTCGAACCGTATTGCGCAAGAAATGGTATGGAAACCCCGTCTTTACATATCTGTCACTGTGCAGGAGAATCCGTATAGGTGTTCGAGTGTTCGAACCGTAATGCGCAGGAAATGGTACCGAAACCCCGTATTTACATATCTGCTACTGTGCAGGAGAATTCGTATAGGTGTTCGTGTGTTCGAACCGTAATGCGCAAGAAATGGTATGTAAACCCCATATTTAAATATCTGCCACTGTGCAGGAGAATCCGTATAGGTGTTCGAGTGTTCGAACCGTAATGCGCAAAAAATGGTACCGAAACCCCGTATTTCAGTATCTGCCACTGTGCCGGAGAATCCGAATAGGTGTTCGAGTGTTCGAACCGTAATGCGCAAGAAATGGTACCGAAACCCCGTATTTACATATCTGCCACTTTGTAGGAGAATCCGCATAGGTGTTCGAGTGTTCGAACCGTAATGTGCAAGAAATGGTATGGAAACCCCGTATTTACATATCTGCCACTGTGCAGGAGAATCCGTATAGGTGTTCGAGGGTTCGAATCGTAATGCGCAAGAAATGGTACCGAAACCCCGTATTTACATATCTGCCACTGTGCAGGAGAATCCGAATAAGTGTTCGAGTGTTCGAACCGTAAAGCGCAAGAAATGGTACCGAAACCCCGTATTTACATATCTGCCACTGTGCAGGAGAATCCGCATAGGTGCTCGAGTGTTCGAACCGTATTGCGCAAGAAATGGTATGTAAACCCCGTATTTACATATCTGCCACTGTGCAGGAGAATCCGTATAGGTGTTCGAGTGTTCGAACCGTAATGCGCAAGAAATGGTACCGAAACCCCGTATTTACATATCTGCCACTGTACAGGAGAATCCGCATAGGTGCTCGAGTGTTCGAACCGTATTGCGCAAGAAATGGTATGGAAACCCCGCATTTACATATCTGCCACTGTGCAGGAGAATCCGTATAGGTAATGCGCAAGAAATGGTATGTAAACCCCGTATTTACATATCTGCCACTGTGCAGGAGAATTCGTATAGGTGTTCGTGTGTTCGAACCGTAATGCGCAAGAAATGGTATGTAAACGCCATATTTAAATATCTGCCACTGTGCAGGAGAATCCGTATAGGTGTTCGAGTGTTCGAACCGTAATGCACAAGAAATGGTACGGAAACCCCGTATTTACATATCTGCCACTGTGCAGGAGAATCCGTATAGGTGTTCGAGTGTTCGAACCGTAATGCGCAAGAAATGGTACCGAAACCCCGTATTTACATATCTGCCACTGTGCAGGAGAATCCGAATAGGTGTTCGAGTGTTCGAACCGTAATGCGCAAGAAATGGTATGTAAACCCCGTATTTACATATCTGCCACTGTGCAGGAGAATCCGTATATGTGTTCGAGTGTTCGAACCGTAATGTGCAAGAAATGGTACGGAAACCCCGTATTTACATATCTGCCACTGTGCAGGAGAATCCGTATAGGTGTTCGATTGTTCGAACCGTAATGCGCAAGAAATGGTATGTAAACCCCGTATTTACATATCTGCCACTGTGCAGAAGAATCCGTATAGGTGTTCGAGTGTTCGAACCGTAATGCGCAAGAAATGGTATGGAAACCCGTATTTACATATCTGCCACTGTGCAGGAGAATCCGCATAGGTGTTCGAGTGTTCGAACCGTAATGCACAAGAAATGGTACCGAAACCCCGTATTTACATATCTGCCACTGTGTAAGAGAATCCGTATAGGTGTTCGAGTGTTCGAACCGTAATGCGAAAGAAATGGTACCGAAACCCCGTATTTACATATCTGCCACTGTGCAGGAGAATCCGCATAGGTGCTCGAGTGTTCGAACCGTATTGCGCAAGAAATGGTATGGAAACCCCGTCTTTACATATCTGTCACTGTGCAGGAGAATCCGTATAGGTGTTCGAGTGTTCGAACCGTAATGCGCAGGAAATGGTACCGAAACCCCGTATTTACATATCTGCTACTGTGCAGGAGAATTCGTATAGGTGTTCGTGTGTTCGAACCGTAATGCGCAAGAAATGGTATGTAAACCCCATATTTAAATATCTGCCACTGTGCAGGAGAATCCGTATAGGTGTTCGAGTGTTCGAACCGTAATGCGCAAAAAATGGTACCGAAACCCCGTATTTCAGTATCTGCCACTGTGCCGGAGAATCCGAATAGGTGTTCGAGTGTTCGAACCGTAATGCGCAAGAAATGGTACCGAAACCCCGTATTTACATATCTGCCACTTTGTAGGAGAATCCGCATAGGTGTTCGAGTGTTCGAACCGTAATGTGCAAGAAATGGTATGGAAACCCCGTATTTACATATCTGCCACTGTGCAGGAGAATCCGTATAAGTGTTCGAGTGTTCGAATCGTAATGCGCAAGAAATGGTACCGAAACCCCGTATTTACATATCTGCCACCATGCAGGAGAATCTGAATAAGTGTTCGAGTGTTCGAACCGTAATGCGCAAGAAATGGTACCGAAACCCCGTATTTACATATCTGCCACTGTGCAGGAGAATCCGCATAGGTGCTCGAGTGTTCGAACCGTATTGCGCAAGAAATGGTATGTAAACCCCGTATTTACATATCTGCCACTGTGCAGGTGAATCCGTATAGGTGTTCGAGTGTTCGAACCGTAATGCGCAAGAAATGGTACCGAAACCCCGTATTTACATATCTTCCACTGTGCCGGAGAATTCGTATAGGTGCTCGAGTGTTCGAACCGTAATGCGCAAGAAATGGTATGGAAACCCCGTATTTAAATATCTGCCACTGTGCAGGAGAATCCGTATAGGTGTTTGAGTGTTCGAACCGTAATGCGCAAGAAATGGTATGTAAACCCCGTATTTACATATCTGCCACTGTGTAGGAGAATTCGTATAGGTGTTCGAGTGTTCGAACCGTAATGCGCAAGAAATGGTACCGAAACCCCGTATTTACATATCTGCCACTGTGCAGGAGAATCCGAATACGTGTTCGAGTGTTCGAACCGTAATGCGCAAGAAATGGTACCGAAACCCCGTATTTACATATCTGCCACTGTGCAGGAGAATCCGAATAAGTGTTCGAGTGTTCGAACCGTAATGCGCAAGAAATGGTATGTAAACCCCGTATTTACATATCTGCCACTGTGCAGGAGAATCCGTATAGGTGTTCGATTGTTCAAACCGTAATGCGCAAGAAATGGTATGTAAACCCCGTATTTACATATCTGCCACTGTGCAGGAGAATCCGTATAGGTGTTCGAGTGTTCGAACCGTAATGCGCAAGAAATGGTATGGAAACCCCGTATTTACATATTTGCCACTGTGCAGGAGAATCCGCATAGGTGTTCGAGTGTTCGAACCGTAATGCACAAGAAATGGTACCGAAACCCCGTATTTACATATCTGCCACTGTGCAGGAGAATCCGTATAGGTGTTCGAGTGTTCGAACCGTAATGCGAAGAAATGGTACCGAAACCCCGTATTTACATATCTGCCACTGTGCAGGAGAATCCGCATAGGTGCTCGAGTGTTCGAACCGTATTGCGCAAGAAATGGTATGGAAACCCCCTATTTACATATCTGCCACTGTGCAGGAGAATCCGTATAAGTGTTCGAGTGTTCGAACCGTAATGCGCAAGAAATGGTACCGAAACCCCGTATTTACATATCTGCCACTGTGCAGGAGAATCCGCATAGGTGCTCGAGTGTTCGAACCGTATTGCGCAAGAAATGGTATGTAAACCCCGTATTTACATATCTGCCACTGTGCAGGTGAATCCGTATAGGTGTTCGAGTGTTCGAACCGTAATGCGCAAGAAATGGTACCGAAACCCCGTATTTACATATCTTCCACTGTGCAGCAGAATCCGCATAGGTGCTCGAGTGTTCGAACCGTATTGCGCAAGAAATGGTATGGAAACCCCGTATTTACATATCTGCCACTGTGCAGGAGAATCCGTATAGGTGTTTGAGTGTTCGAACCGTAATGCGCAAGAAATGGTATGTAAACCCCGTATTTACATATCTGCCACTGTGCAGGAGAATTCGTATAGGTGTTCGTGTGTTCGAACCGTAATGCGGAAGAAACGGTATGTAAACGCCATATTTAAATATCTGCCACTGTGCAGGAGAATCCGTATAGGTGTTCGAGTGTTCGAACCGTAATGCGCAAGAAATGGTACGGAAACCCCGTATTTACATATCTACCACTGTGTAGGAGAATCCGTATAGGTGTTCGAGTGTTCGAACCGTAATGCGCAAGAAATGGTACCGAAACCCCGTATTTACATATCTGCCACTGTGCAGGAGAATCCGAATAGGTGTTCGAGTGTTCGAACCGTAATGCGCAAGAAATGGTATGTAAACCCCGTATTTACATATCTGCCACTGTGCAGGAGAATCCGTATATGTGTTCGAGTGTTCGAACCGTAATGCGCAAGAAATGGTACGGAAACCCCGTATTTACATATCTGCCACTGTGCAGGAGAATCCGTATAGGTGTTCGATTGTTCGAACCGTAATGCGCAAGAAATGGTATGTAAACCCCGTATTTACATATCTGCCACTGTGCAGGAGAATCCGTATAGGTGTTCGAGTGTTCGAACCGTAATGCGCAAGAAATGGTACCGAAACCCCGTATTTACATATCTGCCACTGTGCAGGAGAATCCGAATAGGTGTTCGAGTGTTCGAACCGTAATGCGCAAGAAATGGTACCGAAACCCCGTATTTACATATCTGCCACTTTGTAGGAGAATCCGCATAGGTGTTCGAGTGTTCGAACCGTAATGTGCAAGAAATGGTATGGAAACCCCGTATTTACATATCTGGCACTGTGCAGGAGAATCCGTATAGGTGTTCGAGTGTTCGAATCGTAATGCGCAAGAAATGGTACCGAAACCCCGTATTTACATATCTGCCACTGTGCAGGAGAATCCGAATAAGTGTTCGAGTGTTCGAACCGTAATGCGCAAGAAATGGTACCGAAACCCCGTATTTACATATCTGCCACTGTGCAGGAGAATCCGCATAGGTGCTCGAGTGTTCGAACCGTATTGCGCAAGAAATGGTATGGAAACCCCGTCTTTACATATCTGTCACTGTGCAGGAGAATCCGTATAGGTGTTCGAGTGTTCGAACCGTAATGCGCAGGAAATGGTACCGAAACCCCGTATTTACATATCTGCTACTGTGCAGGAGAATTCGTATAGGTGTTCGTGTGTTCGAACCGTAATGCGCAAGAAATGGTATGTAAACCCCGTATTTAAATATCTGCCACTGTGCAGGAGAATCCGTATAGGTGTTCGAGTGTTCGAACCGTAATGCGCAAGAAATGGTACCGAAACCCCGTATTTCAGTATCTGCCACTGTGCCGGAGAATCCGAATAGGTGTTCGAGTGTTCGAACCGTAATGCGCAAGAAATGGTACCGAAACCCCGTATTTACATATCTGCCACTTTGTAGGAGAATCCGCATAGGTGTTCGAGTGTTCGAACCGTAATGTGCAAGAAATGGTATGGAAACCCCGTATTTACATATCTGCCACTGTGCAGGAGAATCCGTATAGGTGTTCGAGTGTTCGAATCGTAATGCGCAAGAAATGGTACCGAAACCCCGTATTTACATATCTGCCACCATGCAGGAGAATCTGAATAAGTGTTCGAGTGTTCGAACCGTAATGCGCAAGAAATGGTACCGAAACCCCGTATTTACATATCTGCCACTGTGCAGGAGAATCCGCATAGGTGCTCGAGTGTTCGAACCGTATTGCGCAAGAAATGGTATGTAAACCCCGTATTTACATATCTGCCACTGTGCAGGTGAATCCGTATAGGTGTTCGAGTGTTCGAACCGTAATGCGCAAGAAATGGTACCGAAACCCCGTATTTACATATCTTCCACTGTGCCGGAGAATCCGCATAGGTGCTCGAGTGTTCGGACCGTATTGCGCAAGAAATGGTATGGAAACCTCGTATTTACATATCTGCCACTGTGCAGGAGAATCCGTATAGGTGTTTGAGTGTTCGAACCGTAATGCGCAAGAAATGGTATGTAAACCCCGTATTTACATATCTGCCACTGTGCAGGAGAATTCGTATAGGTGTTCGTGTGTTCGAACCGTAATGCGGAAGAAATGGTATGTAAACGCCATATTTAAATATCTGCCACTGTGCAGGAGAATCCGTATAGGTGTTCGAGTGTTCGAACCGTAATGCGCAAGAAATGGTACGGAAATCCCGTATTTACATATCTACCACTGTGCAGGAGAATCCGTATAGGTGTTCGAGTGTTCGAACCGTAATGCGCAAGAAATGGTACCGAAACCCTGTATTTACATATCTGCCACTGTGCAGGAGAATCCGAATAGGTGTTCGAGTGTTCGAACCGTAATGCGCAAGAAATGGTATGTAAACCCCGTATTTACATATCTGCCACTGTGCAGGAGAATCCGTATATGTGTTCGAGTGTTCGAACCGTAATGCGCAAGAAATGGTACGGAAACCCCGTATTTACATATCTGCCACTGTGCAGGAGAATCCGTATAGGTGTCCGATTGTTTGAACCGTAATGCGCAAGAAATGGTATGTAAACCCCGTATTTACATATCTGCCACTGTGCAGGAGAATCCGTATAGGTGTTCGAGTGTTCGAACCGTAATGCGCAAGAAATGGTACCGAAACCCCGTATTTACATATCTACCACTGTGCAGGAGAATCCGAATAGGTGTTCGAGTGTTCGAACCGTAATGCGCAAGAAATGGTACCGAAACCCCGTATTTACATATCTGCCACTTTGTAGGAGAATCCGCATAGGTGTTCGAGTGTTCGAACCGTAATGTGAAAGAAATGGTATGGAAACCCCGTATTTACATATCTGCCACTGTGCAGGAGAATCCGTATAGGTGTTCGAGTGTTCGAATCGTAATGCGCAAGAAATGGTACCGAAACCCCGTATTTACATATCTGCCACTGTGCAGGAGAATCCGAATAAGTGTTCGAGTGTTCGAACCGTAATGCGCAAGAAATGGAACCGAAACCCCGTATTTACATATCTGCCACTGTGCAGGAGAATCCGCATAGGTGCCCGAGTGTTCGAACCGTATTGCGCAAGAAATGGTATGTAAACCCCGTATTTACATATCTGCCACTGTGCAGGAGAATCCGTATAGGTGTTCGAGTGTTCGAACCGTAATGCACAAGAAATGGTACGGAAACCCCGTATTTACATATCTGCCACTGTGCAGGAGAATCCGTATAGGTGTTCGAGTGTTCGAACCGTAATGCGCAAGAAATGGTACCGAAACCCCGTATTTACATATCTGCCACTGTGCAGGAGAATCCGAATAGGTGTTCGAGTGTTCGAACCGTAATGCGCAAGAAATGGTATGTAAACCCCGCATTTACATATCTGTCACAGTGCAGGAGAATCCGTATATGTGTTCGAGTGTTCGAACCGTAATACGCAAAAAATGGTACGGAAACCCCGTATTTACATATCTGCCACTGTGCAGGAGAATCCGTATAGGTGTTCGATTGTTCAAACCGTAATGCGCAAGAAATGGTATGTAAACCCCGTATTTACATATCTGCCACTGTGCAGGAGAATCCGTATAGGTGTTCGAGTGTTCGAACCGTAATGCGCAAGAAATGGTATGGAAACCCCGTATTTACATATTTGCCACTGTGCAGGAGAATCCGCATAGGTGTTCGAGTGTTCGAACCGTAATGCACAAGAAATGGTACCGAAACCCCGTATTTACATATCTGCCACTGTGCAGGAGAATCCGTATAGGTGTTCGAGTGTTCGAACCGTAATGCGAAGAAATGGTACCGAAACCCCGTATTTACATATCTGCCACTGTGCAGGAGAATCCGCATAGGTGCTCGAGTGTTCGAACCGTATTGCGCAAGAAATGGTATGGAAACCCCCTATTTACATATCTGCCACTGTGCAGGAGAATCCGTATAGGTGTTCGAGTGTTCGAATCGTAATGCGCAAGAAATGGTACCGAAACCCCGTATTTACATATCTGCCACTATGCAGGAGAATCCGAATAGGTGTTCGAGTGTTCGAACCGTAATGCGCAAGAAATGGTACCGAAACCCCGTATTTACATATCTTCCACTGTGCAGCAGAATCCGCATAGGTGCTCGAGTGTTCGAACCGTATTGCGCAAGAAATGGTATGGAAACCCCGTATTTACATATCTGCCACTGTGCAGGAGAATCCGTATAGGTGTTTGAGTGTTCGAACCGTAATGCGCAAGAAATGGTATGTAAACCCCGTATTTACATATCTGTCACTGTGCAGGAGAATTCGTATAGGTGTTCGTGTGTTCGAACCGTAATGCGGAAGAAACGGTATGTAAACGCCATATTTAAATATCTGCCACTGTGCAGGAGAATCCGTATAGGTGTTCGAGTGTTCGAACCGTAATGCGCAAGAAATGGTACGGAAATCGCGTATTTACATATCTACCACTGTGTAGGAGAATCCGTATAGGTGTTCGAGTGTTCGAACCGTAATGCGCAAGAAATGGTACCGAAACCCCGTATTTACATATCTGCCACTGTGCAGGAGAATCCGAATAGGTGTTCGAGTGTTCGAACCGTAATGCGCAAGAAATGGTATGTAAACCCCGTATTTACATATCTGCCACTGTGCAGGAGAATCCGTATATGTGTTCGAGTGTTCGAACCGTAATGCGCAAGAAATGGTACGGAAACCCCGTATTTACATATCTGCCACTGTGCAGGAGAATCCGTATAGGTGTTCGATTGTTCGAACCGTAATGCGCAAGAAATGGTATGTAAACCCCGTATTTACATATCTGCCACTGTGCAGGAGAATCCGTATAGGTGTTCGAGTGTTCGAACCGTAATGCGCAAGAAATGGTACCGAAACCCCGTATTTACATATCTGCCACTGTGCAGGAGAATCCGAATAGGTGTTCGAGTGTTCGAACCGTAATGCGCAAGAAATGGTACCGAAACCCCGTATTTACATATCTGCCACTTTGTAGGAGAATCCGCATAGGTGTTCGAGTGTTCGAACCGTAATGCGCAAGAAATGGTACCGAAACCCCGTATTTACATATCTGCCACTTTGTAGGAGAATCCGCATAGGTGTTCGAGTGTTCGAACCGTAATGTGCAAGAAATGGTATGGAAACCCCGTATTTACATATCTGGCACTGTGCAGGAGAATCCGTATAGGTGTTCGAGTGTTCGAATCGTAATGCGCAAGAAATGGTACCGAAACCCCGTATTTACATATCTGCCACTGTGCAGGAGAATCCGAATAAGTGTTCGAGTGTTCGAACCGTAATGCGCAAGAAATGGTACCGAAACCCCGTATTTACATATCTGCCACTGTGCAGGAGAATCCGCATAGGTGCTCGAGTGTTCGAACCGTATTGCGCAAGAAATGGTATGGAAACCCCGTCTTTACATATCTGTCACTGTGCAGGAGAATCCGTATAGGTGTTCGAGTGTTCGAACCGTAATGTGCTAGAAATGGTACCGAAACCCCGTATTTACATATCTGCCACTGTGCAGGAGAATCCGAATAGGTGTTCGAGTGTTCGAACCGTAATGCGCAAGAAATGGTATGTAAACCCCGTATTTACATATCTGCCACTGTGCAGGAGAATCCGTATATGTGTTCGAGTGTTCGGTACCATTTCTTGCGCAAGAAATGGTACCGAAACGCCGTATTTAAATATCTGCCACTGTGCAGGAGAATCCGTATAGGTGTTCGAGTGTTCGAACCGTAATGCACAACAAATGGTACGGAAACCCCGTATTTACATATCTGCCACTGTGCAGGAGAATCCGTATAGGTGTTCGAGTGTTCGAACCGTAATGCGCAAGAAATGGTACCGAAACCCCGTATTTACATATCTGCCACTGTGCAGGAGAATCCGAATAGGTGTTCGAGTGTTCGAACCGTAATGCGCAAGAAATGGTATGTAAACCCCGCATTTACATATCTGCCACTGTGCAGGAGAATCCGTATATGTGTTCGAGTGTTCGAACCGTAATACGCAAAAAATGGTACGGAAACCCCGTATTTACATATCTGCCACTGTGCAGGAGAATCCGTATAGGTGTTCGATTGTTCAAACCGTAATGCGCAAGAAATGGTATGTAAACCCCGTATTTACATATCTGCCACTCTGCAGGAGAATCCGTATAGGTGTTCGAGTGTTCGAACCGTAATGCGCAAGAAATGGTATGGAAACCCCGTATTTACATATTTGCCACTGTGCAGGAGAATCCGCATAGGTGTTCGAGTGTTCGAACCGTAATGCACAAGAAATGGTACCGAAACCCCGTATTTACATATCTGCCACTGTGCAGGAGAATCCATATAGGTGTTCGAGTGTTCGAACCGTAATGCGAAGAAATGGTACCGAAACCCCGTATTTACATATCTGCCACTGTGCAGGAGAATCCGCATAGGTGCTCGAGTGTTCGAACCGTATTGCGCAAGAAATGGTATGGAAACCCCCTATTTACATATCTGCCACTGTGCAGGAGAATCCGTATAGGTGTTCGAGTGTTCGAATCGTAATGCGCAAGAAATGGTACCGAAACCCCGTATTTACATATCTGCCACTATGCAGGAGAATCCGAATAGGTGTTCGAGTGTTCGAACCGTAATGCGCAAGAAATGGTACCGAAACCCCGTATTTACATATCTGCCACTGTGCAGGAGAATCCGCATAGGTGCTCGAGTGTTCGAACCGTATTGCGCAAGAAATGGTATGTAAACCCCGTATTTACATATCTGCCACTGTGCAGGTGAATCCGTATAGGTGTTCGAGTGTTCGAACCGTAATGCGCAAGAAATGGTACCGAAACCCCGTATTTACATATCTTCCACTGTGCAGGAGAATCCGCATAGGTGCTCGAGTGTTCGAACCGTATTGCGCAAGAAATGGTATGGAAACCCCGTATTTACATATCTGCCACTGTGCAGGAGAATCCGTATAGGTGTTTGAGTGTTCGAACCGTAATGCGCAAGAAATGGTATGTAAACCCGTATTTACATATCTGCCACTGTGCAGGAGAATTCGTATAGGTGTTCGTGTGTTCGAACCGTAATGCGGAAGAAACGGTATGTAAACGCCATATTTAAACATCTGCCACTGTGCAGGAGAATCCGTATAGGTGTTCGAGTGTTCGAACCGTAATGCGGAAGAAATGGTACGGAAACCCCGTATTTACATATCTACCACTGTGTAGGAGAATCCGTATAGGTGTTCGAGTGTTCGAACCGTAATGCGCAAGAAATGGTACCGAAACCCCGTATTTACATATCTGCCACTGTGCAGGAGAATCCGAATAGGTGTTCGAGTGTTCGAACCGTAATGCGCAAGAAATGGTATGTAAACCCCGTATTTACATATCTGCCACTGTGCAGGAGAATCCGTATATGTGTTCGAGTGTTCGAACCGTAATGCGCAAGAAATGGTACGGAAACCCCGTATTTACATATCTGCCACTGTGCAGGAGAATCCGTATAGGTGTTCGATTGTTCGAACCGTAATGCGCAAGAAATGGTATGTAAACCCCGTATTTACATATCTGCCACTGTGCAGGAGAATCCGTATAGGTGTTCGAGTGTTCGAACCGTAATGCGCAAGAAATGGTACCGAAACCCCGTATTTACATATCTGCCACTGTGCAGGAGAATCCGAATAGGTGTTCGAGTGTTCGAACCGTAATGCGCAAGAAATGGTACCGAAACCCCGTATTTACATATCTGCCACTTTGTAGGAGAATCCGCATAGGTGTTCGAGTGTTCGAACCGTAATGTGCAAGAAATGGTATGGAAACCCCGTATTTACATATCTGGCACTGTGCAGGAGAATCCGTATAGGTGTTCGAGTGTTCGAATCGTAATGCGCAAGAAATGGTACCGAAACCCCGTATTTACATATCTGCCACTGTGCAGGAGAATCCGAATAAGTGTTCGAGTGTTCGAACCGTAATGCGCAAGAAATGGTACTGAAACCCCGTATTTACATATCTGCCACTGTGCAGGAGAATCCGAATAGGTGTTCGAGTGTTCGAACCGTAATGCGCAAGAAATGGTATGTAAACCCCGTATTTACATATCTGCCACTGTGCAGGAGAATCCGTATATGTGTTCGAGTGTTCGAACCGTAATGTGCTAGAAATGGTACGGAAACCACGTATTTACATATCTGCCACTGTGCAGGAGAATGCGTATAGGTGTTCGAGTGTTCGAACCGTAATGCGCAAGAAATGGTATGTAAACCCCGTATTTACATATCTGCCACTGTGCAGGAGAATCCGTATAGGTGTTCGAGTGTTCGAACCGTAATGCGCAAGAAATGGTATGGAAACCCCGTATTTACATATCTGCCACTGTGCAGGAGAATCCGCATAGGTGTTCGAGTGTTCGAACCGTAATGCACAAGAAATGGTACCGAAACCCCGTATTTACATATCTGCCACTGTGCAGGAGAATCCGTATAGGTGTTCGAGTGTTCGAACCGTAATGCGAAAGAAATGGTACCGAAACCCCGTATTTACATATCTGCCACTGTGCAGGAGAATCCGCATAGGTGCTCGAGTGTTCGAACCGTATTGCGCAAGAAATGGTATGGAAACCCCGTCTTTACATATCTGCCACTGTGCAGGAGAATCCGTATAGGTGTTCGAGTGTTCGAACCGTAATGCGCAGGAAATGGTACCGAAACCCCGTATTTACATATCTGCTACTGTGCAGGAGAATTCGTATAGGTGTTCGTGTGTTCGAACCGTAATGCGCAAGAAATGGTATGTAAACCCCATATTTAAATATCAGCCACTGTGCAGGAGAATCCGTATAGGTGTTCGAGTGTTCGAACCGTAATGCGCAAGAAATGGTACCGAAACCCCGTATTTACATATCTGCCACTGTGCAGGAGAATCCGAATAGGTGTTCGAGTGTTCGAACCGTAATGCGCAAGAAATGGTACCGAAACCCCGTATTTACATATCTGCCACTTTGTAGGAGAATCCGCATAGGTGTTCGAGTGTTCGAACCGTAATGTGCAAGAAATGGTATGGAAACCCCGTATTTACATATCTGCCACTATGCAGGAGAATCCGTATAGGTGTTCGAGTGTTCGAATCGTAATGCGCAAGAAATGGTACCGAAACCCCGTATTTACATATCTGCCACTATGCAGGAGAATCCGAATAAGTGTTCGAGTGTTCGAACCGTAATGCGCAAGAAATGGTACCGAAACCCCGTATTTACATATCTGCCACTGTGCAGGAGAATCCGCATAGGTGCTCGAGTGTTCGAACCGTATTGCGCAAGAAATGGTATGTAAACCCCGTATTTACATATCTGCCGCTGTGCAGGTGAATCCGTATAGGTGTTCGAGTGTTCGAACCGTAATGCGCAAGAAATGGTACCGAAACCCCGTATTTACATATCTGCCACTGTGCAGGAGAATCCGCATAGGTGCTCGAGTGTTCGAACCGTATTGCGCAAGAAATGGTATGGAAACCCCGTATTTACATATCTGCCACTGTGCAGGAGAATCCGTATAGGTGTTTGAGTGTTCGAACCGTAATGCGCAAGAAATGGTATGTAAACCCCGTATTAACATATCTGCCACTGTGCAGGAGAATTCGTATAGGTGTTCGTGTGTTCGAACCGTAATGCGGAAGAAATGGTATGTAAACGCCATATTTAAATATCTGCCACTGTGCAGGAGAATCCGTATAAGTGTTCGAGTGTTCGAACCGTAATGCGCAAGAAACGGTACGGAAACCCCGTATTTACATATCTACCACTGTGCAGGAGAATCCGTATAGGTGTTCGAGTGTTCGAACCGTAATGCGCAAGAAATGGTACCGAAACCCCGTATTTACATATCTGCCACTGTGCAGGAGAATCCGAATAGGTGTTCGAGTGTTCGAACCGTAATGCGCAAGAAATGGTATGTAAACCCCGTATTTACATATCTGCCACTGTGCAGGAGAATCCGTATATGTGTTCGAGTGTTCGAACCGTAATGCACAAGAAATGGTACCGAAACCCCGTATTTACATATCTGCCACTGTGCAGGAGAATCCGTATAGGTGTTCGAGTGTTCGAACCGTAATGCGAAAGAAATGGTACCGAAACCCCGTATTTACATATCTGCCACTGTGCAGGAGAATCCGCATAGGTGCTCGAGTGTTCGAACCGTATTGCGCAAGAAATGGTATGGAAACCCCGTCTTTACATATCTGCCACTGTGCAGGAGAATCCGTATAGGTGTTCGAGTGTTCGAACCGTAATGCGCAGGAAATGGTACCGAAACCCCGTATTTACATATCTGCTACTGTGCAGGAGAATTCGTATAGGTGTTCGTGTGTTCGAACCGTAATGCGCAAGAAATGGTATGTAAACCCCATATTCAAATATCTGCCACTGTGCAGGAGAATCCTTATAGGTGTTCGAGTGTTCGAACCGTAATGCGCAAGAAATGGTACCGAAACCCCGTATTTCAGTATCTGCCACTGTGCCGGAGAATCCGAATAGGTGTTCGAGTGTTCGAACCGTAATGCGCAAGAAATGGTACCGAAACCCCGTATTTACATATCTGCCACTTTGTAGGAGAATTCGCATAGGTGCTCGAGTGTTCGAACCGTATTGCGCAAGAAATGGTATGTAAACCCCGTATTTACATATCTGCCACTGTGCAGGAGAATCCGTATAGGTGTTCGAGTGTTCGAACCGTAATGCGCAAGAAATGGTATGGAAACCCCGTATTTACATATTTGCCACTGTGCAGGAGAATCCGCATAGGTGTTCGAGTGTTCGAACCGTAATGCACAAGAAATGGTACCGAAACCCCGTATTTACATATCTGCCACTGTGCAGGAGAATCCGTATAGGTGTTCGAGTGTTCGAACCGTAATGCGAAGAAATGGTACCGAAACCCCGTATTTACATATCTGCCACTGTGCAGGAGAATCCGCATAGGTGCTCGAGTGTTCGAACCGTATTGCGCAAGAAATGGTATGGAAACCCCCTATTTACATATCTGCCACTGTGCAGGAGAATCCGTATAGGTGTTCGAGTGTTCGAATCGTAATGCGCAAGAAATGGTACCGAAACCCCGTATTTACATATCTGCCACTATGCAGGAGAATCCGAATAGGTGTTCGAGTGTTCGAACCGTAATGCGCAAGAAATGGTACCGAAACCCCGTATTTACATATCTTCCACTGTGCAGCAGAATCCGCATAGGTGCTCGAGTGTTCGAACCGTATTGCGCAAGAAATGGTATGGAAACCCCGTATTTACATATCTGCCACTGTGCAGGAGAATCCGTATAGGTGTTTGAGTGTTCGAACCGTAATGCGCAAGAAATGGTATGTAAACCCCGTATTTACATATCTGCCACTGTGCAGGAGAATTCGTATAGGTGTTCGTGTGTTCGAACCGTAATGCGGAAGAAACGGTATGTAAACGCCATATTTAAATATCTGCCACTGTGCAGGAGAATCCGTATAGGTGTTCGAGTGTTCGAACCGTAATGCGCAAGAAATGGTACGGAAACCGCGTATTTACATATCTACCACTGTGTAGGAGAATCCGTATAGGTGTTCGAGTGTTCGAACCGTAATGCGCAAGAAATGGTACCGAAACCCCGTATTTACATATCTGCCACTGTGCAGGAGAATCCGAATAGGTGTTCGAGTGTTCGAACCGTAATGCGCAAGAAATGGTATGTAAACCCCGTATTTACATATCTGCCACTGTGCAGGAGAATCCGTATATGTGTTCGAGTGTTCGAACCGTAATGCGCAAGAAATGGTACGGAAACCCCGTATTTACATATCTGCCACTGTGCAGGAGAATCCGTATAGGTGTTCGATTGTTCGAACCGTAATGCGCAAGAAATGGTATGTAAACCCCGTATTTACATATCTGCCACTGTGCAGGAGAATCCGTATAGGTGTTCGAGTGTTCGAACCGTAATGCGCAAGAAATGGTACCGAAACCCCGTATTTACATATCTGCCACTGTGCAGGAGAATCCGAATAGGTGTTCGAGTGTTCGAACCGTAATGCGCAAGAAATGGTACCGAAACCCCGTATTTACATATCTGCCACTTTGTAGGAGAATCCGCATAGGTGTTCGAGTGTTCGAACCGTAATGCGCAAGAAATGGTACCGAAACCCCGTATTTACATATCTGCCACTTTGTAGGAGAATCCGCATAGGTGTTCGAGTGTTCGAACCGTAATGTGCAAGAAATGGTATGGAAACCCCGTATTTACATATCTGGCACTGTGCAGGAGAATCCGTATAGGTGTTCGAGTGTTCGAATCGTAATGCGCAAGAAATGGTACCGAAACCCCGTATTTACATATCTGCCACTGTGCAGGAGAATCCGAATAAGTGTTCGAGTGTTCGAACCGTAATGCGCAAGAAATGGTACCGAAACCCCGTATTTACATATCTGCCACTGTGCAGGAGAATCCGCATAGGTGCTCGAGTGTTCGAACCGTATTGCGCAAGAAATGGTATGGAAACCCCGTCTTTACATATCTGTCACTGTGCAGGAGAATCCGTATAGGTGTTCGAGTGTTCGAACCGTAATGTGCTAGAAATGGTACCGAAACCCCGTATTTACATATCTGCCACTGTGCAGGAGAATCCGAATAGGTGTTCGAGTGTTCGAACCGTAATGCGCAAGAAATGGTATGTAAACCCCGTATTTACATATCTGCCACTGTGCAGGAGAATCCGTATATGTGTTCGAGTGTTCGGTACCATTTCTTGCGCAAGAAATGGTACCGAAACGCCGTATTTAAATATCTGCCACTGTGCAGGAGAATCCGTATAGGTGTTCGATTGTTCGAACCGTAATGCGCAAGAAATGGTATGTAAACCCCGTATTTACATATTTGCCACTGTGCAGGAGAATCCGCATAGGTGTTCGAGTGTTCGAACCGTAATGCACAAGAAATGGTACCGAAACCCCGTATTTACATATCTGCCACTGTGCAGGAGAATCCGTATAGGTGTTCGAGTGTTCGAACCGTAATGCGAAGAAATGGTACCGAAACCCCGTATTTACATATCTGCCACTGTGCAGGAGAATCCGCATAGGTGCTCGAGTGTTCGAACCGTATTGCGCAAGAAATGGTATGGAAACCCCCTATTTACATATCTGCCACTGTGCAGGAGAATCCGTATAGGTGTTCGAGTGTTCGGTACCATTTCTTGCGCAAGAAATGGTACCGAAACGCCGTATTTAAATATCTGCCACTGTGCAGGAGAATCCGTATAGGTGTTCGATTGTTCGAACCGTAATGCGCAAGAAATGGTATGTAAACCCCGTATTTACATATTTGCCACTGTGCAGGAGAATCCGCATAGGTGTTCGAGTGTTCGAACCGTAATGCACAAGAAATGGTACCGAAACCCCGTATTTACATATCTGCCACTGTGCAGGAGAATCCGTATAGGTGTTCGAGTGTTCGAACCGTAATGCGAAGAAATGGTACCGAAACCCCGTATTTACATATCTGCCACTGTGCAGGAGAATCCGCATAGGTGCTCGAGTGTTCGAACCGTATTGCGCAAGAAATGGTATGGAAACCCCCTATTTACATATCTGCCACTGTGCAGGAGAATCCGTATATGTGTTCGAGTGTTCGGTACCATTTCTTGCGCAAGAAATGGTACCGAAACGCCGTATTTAAATATCTGCCACTGTGCAGGAGAATCCGTATAGGTGTTCGATTGTTCGAACCGTAATGCGCAAGAAATGGTATGTAAACCCCGTATTTACATATTTGCCACTGTGCAGGAGAATCCGCATAGGTGTTCGAGTGTTCGAACCGTAATGCACAAGAAATGGTACCGAAACCCCGTATTTACATATCTGCCACTGTGCAGGAGAATCCGTATAGGTGTTCGAGTGTTCGAACCGTAATGCGAAGAAATGGTACCGAAACCCCGTATTTACATATCTGCCACTGTGCAGGAGAATCCGCATAGGTGCTCGAGTGTTCGAACCGTATTGCGCAAGAAATGGTATGGAAACCCCCTATTTACATATCTGCCACTGTGCAGGAGAATCCGTATAGGTGTTCGAGTGTTCGAATCGTAATGCGCAAGAAATGGTACCGAAACCCCGTATTTACATATCTGCCACTATGCAGGAGAATCCGAATAGGTGTTCGAGTGTTCGAACCGTAATGCGCAAGAAATGGTACCGAAACCCCGTATTTACATATCTGCCACTTTGTAGGAGAATTCGCATAGGTGCTCGATTGTTCAAACCGTAATGCGCAAGAAATGGTATGTAAACCCCGTATTTACATATCTGCCACTGTGCAGGAGAATCCGTATAGGTGTTCGAGTGTTCGAACCGTAATGCGCAAGAAATGGTATGGAAACCCCGTATTTACATATTTGCCACTGTGCAGGAGAATCCGCATAGGTGTTCGAGTGTTCGAACCGTAATGCACAAGAAATGGTACCGAAACCCCGTATTTACATATCTGCCACTGTGCAGGAGAATCCGTATAGGTGTTCGAGTGTTCGAACCGTAATGCGAAGAAATGGTACCGAAACCCCGTATTTACATATCTGCCACTGTGCAGGAGAATCCGCATAGGTGCTCGAGTGTTCGAACCGTATTGCGCAAGAAATGGTATGGAAACCCCCTATTTACATATCTGCCACTGTGCAGGAGAATCCGTATAGGTGTTCGAGTGTTCGAATCGTAATGCGCAAGAAATGGTACCGAAACCCCGTATTTACATATCTGCCACTATGCAGGAGAATCCGAATAGGTGTTCGAGTGTTCGAACCGTAATGCGCAAGAAATGGTACCGAAACCCCGTATTTACATATCTTCCACTGTGCAGCAGAATCCGCATAGGTGCTCGAGTGTTCGAACCGTATTGCGCAAGAAATGGTATGGAAACCCCGTATTTACATATCTGCCACTGTGCAGGAGAATCCGTATAGGTGTTTGAGTGTTCGAACCGTAATGCGCAAGAAATGGTATGTAAACCCCGTATTTACATATCTGCCACTGTGCAGGAGAATTCGTATAGGTGTTCGTGTGTTCGAACCGTAATGCGGAAGAAACGGTATGTAAACGCCATATTTAAATATCTGCCACTGTGCAGGAGAATCCGTATAGGTGTTCGAGTGTTCGAACCGTAATGCGCAAGAAATGGTACGGAAACCGCGTATTTACATATCTACCACTGTGTAGGAGAATCCGTATAGGTGTTCGAGTGTTCGAACCGTAATGCGCAAGAAATGGTACCGAAACCCCGTATTTACATATCTGCCACTGTGCAGGAGAATCCGAATAGGTGTTCGAGTGTTCGAACCGTAATGCGCAAGAAATGGTATGTAAACCCCGTATTTACATATCTGCCACTGTGCAGGAGAATCCGTATATGTGTTCGAGTGTTCGAACCGTAATGCGCAAGAAATGGTACGGAAACCCCGTATTTACATATCTGCCACTGTGCAGGAGAATCCGTATAGGTGTTCGATTGTTCGAACCGTAATGCGCAAGAAATGGTATGTAAACCCCGTATTTACATATCTGCCACTGTGCAGGAGAATCCGTATAGGTGTTCGAGTGTTCGAACCGTAATGCGCAAGAAATGGTACCGAAACCCCGTATTTACATATCTGCCACTGTGCAGGAGAATCCGAATAGGTGTTCGAGTGTTCGAACCGTAATGCGCAAGAAATGGTACCGAAACCCCGTATTTACATATCTGCCACTTTGTAGGAGAATCCGCATAGGTGTTCGAGTGTTCGAACCGTAATGCGCAAGAAATGGTACCGAAACCCCGTATTTACATATCTGCCACTTTGTAGGAGAATCCGCATAGGTGTTCGAGTGTTCGAACCGTAATGTGCAAGAAATGGTATGGAAACCCCGTATTTACATATCTGGCACTGTGCAGGAGAATCCGTATAGGTGTTCGAGTGTTCGAATCGTAATGCGCAAGAAATGGTACCGAAACCCCGTATTTACATATCTGCCACTGTGCAGGAGAATCCGAATAAGTGTTCGAGTGTTCGAACCGTAATGCGCAAGAAATGGTACCGAAACCCCGTATTTACATATCTGCCACTGTGCAGGAGAATCCGCATAGGTGCTCGAGTGTTCGAACCGTATTGCGCAAGAAATGGTATGGAAACCCCGTCTTTACATATCTGTCACTGTGCAGGAGAATCCGTATAGGTGTTCGAGTGTTCGAACCGTAATGTGCTAGAAATGGTACCGAAACCCCGTATTTACATATCTGCCACTGTGCAGGAGAATCCGAATAGGTGTTCGAGTGTTCGAACCGTAATGCGCAAGAAATGGTATGTAAACCCCGTATTTACATATCTGCCACTGTGCAGGAGAATCCGTATATGTGTTCGAGTGTTCGGTACCATTTCTTGCGCAAGAAATGGTACCGAAACGCCGTATTTAAATATCTGCCACTGTGCAGGAGAATCCGTATAGGTGTTCGAGTGTTCGAACCGTAATGCACAACAAATGGTACGGAAACCCCGTATTTACATATCTGCCACTGTGCAGGAGAATCCGTATAGGTGTTCGAGTGTTCGAACCGTAATGCGCAAGAAATGGTACCGAAACCCCGTATTTACATATCTGCCACTGTGCAGGAGAATCCGAATAGGTGTTCGAGTGTTCGAACCGTAATGCGCAAGAAATGGTATGTAAACCCCGCATTTACATATCTGCCACTGTGCAGGAGAATCCGTATATGTGTTCGAGTGTTCGAACCGTAATACGCAAAAAATGGTACGGAAACCCCGTATTTACATATCTGCCACTGTGCAGGAGAATCCGTATAGGTGTTCGATTGTTCAAACCGTAATGCGCAAGAAATGGTATGTAAACCCCGTATTTACATATCTGCCACTCTGCAGGAGAATCCGTATAGGTGTTCGAGTGTTCGAACCGTAATGCGCAAGAAATGGTATGGAAACCCCGTATTTACATATTTGCCACTGTGCAGGAGAATCCGCATAGGTGTTCGAGTGTTCGAACCGTAATGCACAAGAAATGGTACCGAAACCCCGTATTTACATATCTGCCACTGTGCAGGAGAATCCGTATAGGTGTTCGAGTGTTCGAACCGTAATGCGAAGAAATGGTACCGAAACCCCGTATTTACATATCTGCCACTGTGCAGGAGAATCCGCATAGGTGCTCGAGTGTTCGAACCGTATTGCGCAAGAAATGGTATGGAAACCCCCTATTTACATATCTGCCACTGTGCAGGAGAATCCGTATAGGTGTTCGAGTGTTCGAATCGTAATGCGCAAGAAATGGTACCGAAACCCCGTATTTACATATCTGCCACTATGCAGGAGAATCCGAATAAGTGTTCGAGTGTTCGAACCGTAATGCGCAAGAAATGGTACCGAAACCCCGTATTTACATATCTGCCACTGTGCAGGAGAATCCGCATAGGTGCTCGAGTGTTCGAACCGTATTGCGCAAGAAATGGTATGTAAACCCCGTATTTACATATCTGCCACTGTGCAGGTGAATCCGTATAGGTGTTCGAGTGTTCGAACCGTAATGCGCAAGAAATGGTACCGAAACCCCGTATTTACATATCTTCCACTGTGCAGGAGAATCCGCATAGGTGCTCGAGTGTTCGAACCGTATTGCGCAAGAAATGGTATGGAAACCCCGTATTTACATATCTGCCACTGTGCAGGAGAATCCGTATAGGTGTTTGAGTGTTCGAACCGTAATGCGCAAGAAATGGTATGTAAACCCGTATTTACATATCTGCCACTGTGCAGGAGAATTCGTATAGGTGTTCGTGTGTTCGAACCGTAATGCGGAAGAAACGGTATGTAAACGCCATATTTAAACATCTGCCACTGTGCAGGAGAATCCGTATAGGTGTTCGAGTGTTCGAACCGTAATGCGGAAGAAATGGTACGGAAACCCCGTATTTACATATCTACCACTGTGTAGGAGAATCCGTATAGGTGTTCGAGTGTTCGAACCGTAATGCGCAAGAAATGGTACCGAAACCCCGTATTTACATATCTGCCACTGTGCAGGAGAATCCGAATAGGTGTTCGAGTGTTCGAACCGTAATGCGCAAGAAATGGTATGTAAACCCCGTATTTACATATCTGCCACTGTGCAGGAGAATCCGTATATGTGTTCGAGTGTTCGAACCGTAATGCGCAAGAAATGGTACGGAAACCCCGTATTTACATATCTGCCACTGTGCAGGAGAATCCGTATAGGTGTTCGATTGTTCGAACCGTAATGCGCAAGAAATGGTATGTAAACCCCGTATTTACATATCTGCCACTGTGCAGGAGAATCCGTATAGGTGTTCGAGTGTTCGAACCGTAATGCGCAAGAAATGGTACCGAAACCCCGTATTTACATATCTGCCACTGTGCAGGAGAATCCGAATAGGTGTTCGAGTGTTCGAACCGTAATGCGCAAGAAATGGTACCGAAACCCCGTATTTACATATCTGCCACTTTGTAGGAGAATCCGCATAGGTGTTCGAGTGTTCGAACCGTAATGTGCAAGAAATGGTATGGAAACCCCGTATTTACATATCTGGCACTGTGCAGGAGAATCCGTATAGGTGTTCGAGTGTTCGAATCGTAATGCGCAAGAAATGGTACCGAAACCCCGTATTTACATATCTGCCACTGTGCAGGAGAATCCGAATAAGTGTTCGAGTGTTCGAACCGTAATGCGCAAGAAATGGTACTGAAACCCCGTATTTACATATCTGCCACTGTGCAGGAGAATCCGAATAGGTGTTCGAGTGTTCGAACCGTAATGCGCAAGAAATGGTATGTAAACCCCGTATTTACATATCTGCCACTGTGCAGGAGAATCCGTATATGTGTTCGAGTGTTCGAACCGTAATGTGCTAGAAATGGTACGGAAACCACGTATTTACATATCTGCCACTGTGCAGGAGAATGCGTATAGGTGTTCGAGTGTTCGAACCGTAATGCGCAAGAAATGGTATGTAAACCCCGTATTTACATATCTGCCACTGTGCAGGAGAATCCGTATAGGTGTTCGAGTGTTCGAACCGTAATGCGCAAGAAATGGTATGGAAACCCCGTATTTACATATCTGCCACTGTGCAGGAGAATCCGCATAGGTGTTCGAGTGTTCGAACCGTAATGCACAAGAAATGGTACCGAAACCCCGTATTTACATATCTGCCACTGTGCAGGAGAATCCGTATAGGTGTTCGAGTGTTCGAACCGTAATGCGAAAGAAATGGTACCGAAACCCCGTATTTACATATCTGCCACTGTGCAGGAGAATCCGCATAGGTGCTCGAGTGTTCGAACCGTATTGCGCAAGAAATGGTATGGAAACCCCGTCTTTACATATCTGCCACTGTGCAGGAGAATCCGTATAGGTGTTCGAGTGTTCGAACCGTAATGCGCAGGAAATGGTACCGAAACCCCGTATTTACATATCTGCTACTGTGCAGGAGAATTCGTATAGGTGTTCGTGTGTTCGAACCGTAATGCGCAAGAAATGGTATGTAAACCCCATATTTAAATATCAGCCACTGTGCAGGAGAATCCGTATAGGTGTTCGAGTGTTCGAACCGTAATGCGCAAGAAATGGTACCGAAACCCCGTATTTACATATCTGCCACTGTGCAGGAGAATCCGAATAGGTGTTCGAGTGTTCGAACCGTAATGCGCAAGAAATGGTACCGAAACCCCGTATTTACATATCTGCCACTTTGTAGGAGAATCCGCATAGGTGTTCGAGTGTTCGAACCGTAATGTGCAAGAAATGGTATGGAAACCCCGTATTTACATATCTGCCACTATGCAGGAGAATCCGTATAGGTGTTCGAGTGTTCGAATCGTAATGCGCAAGAAATGGTACCGAAACCCCGTATTTACATATCTGCCACTATGCAGGAGAATCCGAATAAGTGTTCGAGTGTTCGAACCGTAATGCGCAAGAAATGGTACCGAAACCCCGTATTTACATATCTGCCACTGTGCAGGAGAATCCGCATAGGTGCTCGAGTGTTCGAACCGTATTGCGCAAGAAATGGTATGTAAACCCCGTATTTACATATCTGCCGCTGTGCAGGTGAATCCGTATAGGTGTTCGAGTGTTCGAACCGTAATGCGCAAGAAATGGTACCGAAACCCCGTATTTACATATCTGCCACTGTGCAGGAGAATCCGCATAGGTGCTCGAGTGTTCGAACCGTATTGCGCAAGAAATGGTATGGAAACCCCGTATTTACATATCTGCCACTGTGCAGGAGAATCCGTATAGGTGTTTGAGTGTTCGAACCGTAATGCGCAAGAAATGGTATGTAAACCCCGTATTAACATATCTGCCACTGTGCAGGAGAATTCGTATAGGTGTTCGTGTGTTCGAACCGTAATGCGGAAGAAATGGTATGTAAACGCCATATTTAAATATCTGCCACTGTGCAGGAGAATCCGTATAAGTGTTCGAGTGTTCGAACCGTAATGCGCAAGAAACGGTACGGAAACCCCGTATTTACATATCTACCACTGTGCAGGAGAATCCGTATAGGTGTTCGAGTGTTCGAACCGTAATGCGCAAGAAATGGTACCGAAACCCCGTATTTACATATCTGCCACTGTGCAGGAGAATCCGAATAGGTGTTCGAGTGTTCGAACCGTAATGCGCAAGAAATGGTATGTAAACCCCGTATTTACATATCTGCCACTGTGCAGGAGAATCCGTATATGTGTTCGAGTGTTCGAACCGTAATGCACAAGAAATGGTACCGAAACCCCGTATTTACATATCTGCCACTGTGCAGGAGAATCCGTATAGGTGTTCGAGTGTTCGAACCGTAATGCGAAAGAAATGGTACCGAAACCCCGTATTTACATATCTGCCACTGTGCAGGAGAATCCGCATAGGTGCTCGAGTGTTCGAACCGTATTGCGCAAGAAATGGTATGGAAACCCCGTCTTTACATATCTGCCACTGTGCAGGAGAATCCGTATAGGTGTTCGAGTGTTCGAACCGTAATGCGCAGGAAATGGTACCGAAACCCCGTATTTACATATCTGCTACTGTGCAGGAGAATTCGTATAGGTGTTCGTGTGTTCGAACCGTAATGCGCAAGAAATGGTATGTAAACCCCATATTCAAATATCTGCCACTGTGCAGGAGAATCCTTATAGGTGTTCGAGTGTTCGAACCGTAATGCGCAAGAAATGGTACCGAAACCCCGTATTTCAGTATCTGCCACTGTGCCGGAGAATCCGAATAGGTGTTCGAGTGTTCGAACCGTAATGCGCAAGAAATGGTACCGAAACCCCGTATTTACATATCTGCCACTTTGTAGGAGAATTCGCATAGGTGCTCGAGTGTTCGAACCGTATTGCGCAAGAAATGGTATGTAAACCCCGTATTTACATATCTGCCACTGTGCAGGTGAATCCGTATAGGTGTTCGAGTGTTCGAACCGTAATGCGCAAGAAATGGTACCGAAACCCCGTATTTACATATCTGCCACTGTGCAGGAGAATCCGCATAGGTGCTCGAGTGTTCGAACCGTATTGCGCAAGAAATGGTATGGAAACCCCGTATTTACATATCTGCCACTGTGCAGGAGTATCCGTATAGGTGTTTGAGTGTTCGAACCGTAATGCGCAAGAAATGGTATGTAAACCCCGTATTTACATATCTGCCACTGTGCAGGAGAATTCGTATATGTGTTCGTGTGTTCGAACCGTAATGCGGAAGAAATGGTATGTAAACGCCTAATTTAAATATCTGCCACTGTGCAGGAGAATCCGTATAGGTGTTCGAGTGTTCGAACCGTAATGCGCAAGAAATGGTACGGAAACCCCGTATTTACATATCTACCACTGTGCAGGAGAATCCGTTTAGGTGTTCGAGTGTTCGAACCGTAATGCGCAAGAAATGGTACCGAAACCCCGTATTTACATATCTGCCACTGTGCAGGAGAATCCGAATAGGTGTTCGAGTGTTCGAACCGTAATGCGCAAGAAATGGTATGTAAACCCCGTATTTACATATCTGCCACTGTGCAGGAGAATCCGTATATGTGTTCGAGTGTTCGAACCGTAATGCGCAAGAAATGGTACCGAAACCCCGTATTTACATATCTGCCACTGTGCAGGAGAATCCGTATAGGTGTTCGATTGTTCGAACCGTAATGCGCAAGAAATGGTATGTAAACCCCGTATTTACATATCTGCCACTGTGCAGGAGAATCCGTATAGGTGTTCGAGTGTTCGAACCGTAATGCGCAAGAAATGGTATGGAAACCCCGTATTTACATATCTGCCACTGTGCAGGAGAATCCGCATAGGTGTTCGAGTGTTCGAACCGTAATGCACAAGAAATGGTACCGAAACCCCGTATTTACATATCTGCCACTTTGTAGGAGAATCCGCATAGGTGTTCGAGTGTTCGAACCGTAATGTGCCAGAAATGGTATGGAAACCCCGTATTTACATATCTGCCACTGTGCAGGAGACTCCGTATAGGTGTTCGAGTGCTCGAATCGTAATGCGCAAGAAATGGTACCGAAACCCCGTATTTACATATCTGCCACTGTGCAGGAGAATCCGAATAAGTGTTCGAGTGTTCGAACCGTAATGCGCAAGAAATGGTACCGAAACCCCGTATTTACATATCTGCCACTGTGCAGGAGAATCCGCATAGGTGCTCGAGTGTTCGAACCGTATTGCGCAAGAAATGGTATGTAAACCCCGTATTTACATATCTGCCACTGTGCAGGAGAATCCGTATAGGTGTTCGAGTGTTCGAACCGTAATGCGCAAGAAATGGTACCGAAACCCCGTATTTACATATCTGCCACTGTGCAGGAGAATCCGCATAGGTGCCCGAGTGTTCGAACCGTATTGCGCAAGAAATGGTATGGAAACCCCGTATTTACATATCTGCCACTGTGCAGGAGAATCCGTATAGGTGTTCGAGTGTTCGAACCGTAATGCGCAAGAAATGGTATGTAAACCCCGTATTTACATATCTGCCACTGTGCAGGAGAATTCGTATAGGTGTTCGTGTGTTCGAACCGTAATGCGCAAGAAATGGTACCGAAACCCCGTATTTACATATCTGCCACTTTGTAGGAGAATCCGCATAGGTGTTCGAGTGTTCGAACCGTAATGTGCAAGAAATGGTATGGAAACCCCGTATTTACATATCTGCCACTGTGCAAGAGAATCCGTATAGGTGTTCGAGTGTTCGAATCGTAATGCGGAAGAAATGGTACCGAAACCCCGTATTTACATATCTGCCACTGTGCAGGAGAATCCGAATAAGTGTTCGAGTGTTCGAACCGTAATGCGCAAGAAATGGTACCGAAACCCCGTATTTACATATCTGCCACTGTGCAGGAGAATCCGAATAGGTGTTCGAGTGTTCGAACCGTAATGCGCAAGAAATGGTATGTAAACCCCGTATTTACATATCTGCCACTGTGCAGGAGAATCCGTATATGTGTTCGAGTGTTCGAACCGTAATGTGCAAGAAATGGTACGGAAACCCCGTATTTACATATCTGCCACTGTGCAGGAGAATCCGTATAGGTGTTCGATTGTTCGAACCGTAATGCGCAAGAAATGGTATGTAAACCCCGTATTTACATATCTGCCACTGTGCAGGAGAATCCGTATAGTTGTTCGAGTGTTCGAACCGTAATGCGCAAGAAATGGTATGGAAACCCCGTATTTACATATCTGCCACTGTGCAGGAGAATCCGCATAGGTGTTCGAGTGTTCGAACCGTAATGCACAAGAAATGGTACCCAAACCCCGTATTTACATATCTGCCACTGTGCAGGAGAATCCGTATAGGTGTTCGAGTGTTCGAACCGTAATGTGAAAGAAATGGTACCGAAACCCCGTATTTACATATCTGCCACTGTGCAGGAGAATCCGCATAGGTGCTCGAGTGTTCGAACCGTATTGCGCAAGAAATGGTATGGAAACCCCGTCTTTACATATCTGCCACTGTGCAGGAGAATCCATATAGGTGTTCGAGTGTTCGAACCGTAATGCGCAGGAAATGGTACCGAAACCCCGTATTTACATATCTGCTACTGTGCAGGAGAATTCGTATAGGTGTTCGTGTGTTCGAACCGAAATGCGCAAGAAATGGTATGTAAACCCCATATTCAAATATCTGCCACTGTGCAGGAGAATCCTTATAGGTGTTCGAGTGTTCGAACCGTAATGCGCAAGAAATGGTACCGAAACCCCGTATTTCAGTATCTTCCACTGTGCCGGAGAATCCGAATAGGTGTTCGAGTGTTCGAACCGTAATGCGCAAGAAATGGTACCGAAACCCCGTATTTACATATCTGCCACTTTGTAGGAGAATCCGCATAGGTGTTCGAGTGTTCGAACCGTAATGTGCAAGAAATGGTATGGAAACCCCGTATTTACATATCTGCCACTGTGCAGGAGAATCCGTATAGGTGTTCGAGTGTTCGAATCGTAATGCGCAAGAAATGGTACCGAAACCCCGTATTTACATAGCTGCCACTGTGCAGGAGAATCCGCATAGGTGCTCGAGTGTTCGAACCGTATTGCGCAAGAAATGGTATGTAAACCCCGTATTTACATATCTGTCACTGTGCAGGTGAATCCGTATAGGTGTTCGAGTGTTCGAACCGTAATGCGCAAGAAATGGTACCGAAACCCCGTATTTACATATCTGCCACTGTGCAGGAGAATCCGCATAGGTGCTCGAGTGTTCGAACCGTATTGCGCAAGAAATGGTATGGAAACCCCGTATTTACATATCTGCCACTGTGCAGGAGTATCCGTATAGGTGTTTGAGTGTTCGAACCGTAATGCGCAAGAAATGGTATGTAAACCCCGTATTTACATATCTGCCACTGTGCAGGAGAATTCGTATATGTGTTCGTGTGTTCGAACCGTAATGCGGAAGAAATGGTATGTAAACGCCATATTTAAATATCTGCCACTGTGCAGGAGAATCCGTATAGGTGTTCGAGTGTTCGAACCGTAATGCGCAAGAAATGGTACGGAAACCCCGTATTTACATATCTACCACTGTGCAGGAGAATCCGTATAGGTGTTCGAGTGTTCGAACCGTAATGCGCAAGAAATGGTACCGAAACCCCGTATTTACATATCTGCCACTGTGCAGGAGAATCCGAATAGGTGTTCGAGTGTTCGAACCGTAATGCGCAAGAAATGGTATGTAAACCCCGTATTTACATATCTGCCACTGTGCAGGAGAATCCGTATATGTGTTCGAGTGTTCGAACCGTAATGCGCAAGAAATGGTACGGAAACCCCGTATTTACATATCTGCCACTGTGCAGCAGAATCCGTATAGGTGTTCGATTGTTCGAACCGTAATGCGCAAGAAATGGTATGTAAACCCCGTATTTACATATCTGCCACTGTGCAGGAGAATCCGTTTAGGTGTTCGAGTGTTCGAACCGTAATGTGCAAGAAATGGTACCGAAACCCCGTATTTACATATCTGCCACTGTGCAGGAGAATCCGAATAGGTGTTCGAGTGTTCGAACCGTAATGCGCAAGAAATGGTACCGAAACCCCGTATTTACATATCTGCCACTTTGTAGGAGAATCCGCATAGGTGTTCGAGTGTTCGAACCGTAATGTGCCAGAAATGGTATGGAAACCCCGTATTTACATATCTGCCACTGTGCAGGAGACTCCGTATAGGTGTTCGAGTGTTCGAATCGTAATGCGCAAGAAATGGTACCGAAACCCCGTATTTACATATCTGCCACTGTGCAGGAGAATCCGAATAAGTGTTCGAGTGTTCGAACCGTAATGCGCAAGAAATGGTACCGAAACCCCGTATTTACATATCTGCCACTGTGCAGGAGAATCCGCATAGGTGCTCGAGTGTTCGAACCGTATTGCGCAAGAAATGGTATGTAAACCCCGTATTTACATATCTGCCACTGTGCAGGAGAATCCGTATAGGTGTTCGAGTGTTCGAACCGTAATGCGCAAGAAATGGTACCGAAACCCCGTATTTACATATCTGCCACTGTGCAGGAGAATCCGCATAGGTGCCCGAGTGTTCGAACCGTATTGCGCAAGAAAGGGTATGGAAACCCCGTATTTACATATCTGCCACTGTGCAGGAGAATCCGTATAGGTGTTCGAGTGTTCGAACCGTAATGCGCAAGAAATGGTATGTAAACCCCGTATTTACATATCTGCCACTGTGCAGGAGAATTCGTATAGGTGTTCGTGTGTTCGAACCGTAATGCGCAAGAAATGGTACCGAAACCCCGTATTTACATATCTGCCACTTTGTAGGAGAATCCGCATAGGTGTTCGAGTGTTCGAACCGTAATGTGCAAGAAATGGTATGGAAACCCCGTATTTACATATCTGCCACTGTGCAGGAGAATCCGTATAGGTGTTCGAGTGTTCGAATCGTAATGCGGAAGAAATGGTACCGAAACCCCGTATTTACATATCTGCCACTGTGCAGGAGAATCCGAATAAGTGTTCGAGTGTTCGAACCGTAATGCGCAAGAAATGGTACCGAAACCCCGTATTTACATATCTGCCACTGTGCAGGAGAATCCGAATAGGTGTTCGAGTGTTCGAACCGTAATGCGCAAGAAATGGTATGTAAACCCCGGATTTACATATCTGCCACTGTGCAGGAGAATCCGTATATGTGTTCGAGTGTTCGAACCGTAATGTGCAAGAAATGGTACGGAAACCCCGTATTTACATATCTGCCACTGTGCAGGAGAATCCGTATAGGTGTTCGATTGTTCGAACCGTAATGCGCAAGAAATGGTATGTAAACCCCGTATTTACATATCTGCCACTGTGCAGGAGAATCCGTATAGTTGTTCGAGTGTTCGAACCGTAATGCGCAAGAAATGGTATGGAAACCCCGTATTTACATATCTGCCACTGTGCAGGAGAATCCGCATAGGTGTTCGAGTGTTCGAACCGTAATGCACAAGAAATGGTACCCAAACCCCGTATTTACATATCTGCCACTGTGCAGGAGAATCCGTATAGGTGTTCGAGTGTTCGAACCGTAATGTGAAAGAAATGGTACCGAAACCCCGTATTTACATATCTGCCACTGTGCAGGAGAATCCGCATAGGTGCTCGAGTGTTCGAACCGTATTGCGCAAGAAATGGTATGGAAACCCCGTCTTTACATATCTGCCACTGTGCAGGAGAATCCATATAGGTGTTCGAGTGTTCGAACCGTAATGCGCAGGAAATGGTACCGAAACCCCGTATTTACATATCTGCTACTGTGCAGGAGAATTCGTATAGGTGTTCGTGTGTTCGAACCGTAATGCGCAAGAAATGGTATGTAAACCCCATATTCAAATATCTGCCACTGTGCAGGAGAATCCTTATAGGTGTTCGAGTGTTCGAACCGTAATGCGCAAGAAATGGTACCGAAACCCCGTATTTCAGTATCTTCCACTGTGCCGGAGAATCCGAATAGGTGTTCGAGTGTTCGAACCGTAATGCGCAAGAAATGGTACCGAAACCCCGTATTTACATAGCTGCCACTGTGTAGGAGAATCCGCATAGGTGTTCGAGTGTTCGAACCGTAATGTGCAAGAAATGGTATGGAAACCCCGTATTTACATATCTGCCACTGTGCAGGAGAATCCGTATAGGTGTTCGAGTGTTCGAACCGTAATGCGCAAGAAATGGTACCGAAACCCCGTATTTACATAGCTGCCACTGTGCAGGAGAATCCGCATAGGTGCTCGAGTGTTCGAACCGTATTGCGCAAGAAATGGTATGTAAACCCCGTATTTACATATCTGCCACTGTGCAGGTGAATCCGTATAGGTGTTCGAGTGTTCGAACCGTAATGCGCAAGAAATGGTACCGAAACCCCGTATTTACATATCTGCCACTGTGCAGGAGAATTCGCATAGGTGCTCGAGTGTTCGAACCGTAATGCGGAAGAAATGGTATGTAAACGCCATATTTAAATATCTGCCACTGTGCAGGAGAATCCGTATAGGTGTTCGAGTGTTCGAACCGTAATGCGCAAGAAATGGTATGTAAACCCCGTATTTACATATCTGCCACTGTGCAGGAGAATCCGTATAGGTGTTCGAGTGTTCGAACCGTAATGCGCAAGAAATGGTACCGAAACCCCGTATTTACATATCTGCCACTGTGCAGGAGAATCCGAATAGGTGTTCGAGTGTTCGAACCGTAATGCGCAAGAAATGGTATGTAAACCCCGTATTTACATATCTGCCACTGTGCAGGAGAATCCGTATATGTGTTCGAGTGTTCGAACCGTAATGCGCAAGAAATGGTACCGAAACCCCGTATTTACATATCTGCCACTGTGCAGCAGAATCCGTATAGGTGTTCGATTGTTCGAACCGTAATGCGCAAGAAATGGTATGTAAACCCCGTATTTACATATCTGCCACTGTGCAGGAGAATCCGTTTAGGTGTTCGAGTGTTCGAACCGTAATGCGGAAGAAATGGTACCGAAACCCCGTATTTACATATCTGCCACTGTGCAGGAGAATCCGAATAGGTGTTCGAGTGTTCGAACCGTAATGCGCAAGAAATGGTACGGAAACCCCGTATTTACATATCTACCACTGTGTAGGAGAATCCGTATAGGTGTTCGAGTGTTCGAACCGTAATGCGCAAGAAATGGTACCGAAACCCCGTATTTACATATCTGCCACTGTGCAGGAGAATCCGAATAGGTGTTCGAGTGTTCGAACCGTAATGCGCAAGAAATGGTATGTAAACCCCGTATTTACATATCTGCCACTGTGCAGGAGAATCCGTATATGTGTTCGAGTGTTCGAACCGTAATGCGCAAGAAATGGTACGGAAACCCCGTATTTACATATCTGCCACTGTGCAGCAGAATCCGTATAGGTGTTCGATTGTTCGAACCGTAATGCGCAAGAAATGGTATGTAAACCCCGTATTTACATATCTGCCACTGTGCAGGAGAATCCGTTTAGGTGTTCGAGTGTTCGAACCGTAATGTGCAAGAAATGGTACCGAAACCCCGTATTTACATATCTGCCACTGTGCAGGAGAATCCGAATAGGTGTTCGAGTGTTCGAACCGTAATGCGCAAGAAATGGTACCGAAACCCCGTATTTACATATCTGCCACTTTGTAGGAGAATCCGCATAGGTGTTCGAGTGTTCGAACCGTAATGTGCCAGAAATGGTATGGAAACCCCGTATTTACATATCTGCCACTGTGCAGGAGACTCCGTATAGGTGTTCGAGTGTTCGAATCGTAATGCGCAAGAAATGGTACCGAAACCCCGTATTTACATATCTGCCACTGTGCAGGAGAATCCGAATAAGTGTTCGAGTGTTCGAACCGTAATGCGCAAGAAATGGTACCGAAACCCCGTATTTACATATCTGCCACTGTGTAGGAGAATCCGCATAGGTGCTCGAGTGTTCGAACCGTATTGCGCAAGAAATGGTATGTAAACCCCGTATTTACATATCTGCCACTGTGCAGGAGAATCCGTATAGGTGTTCGAGTGTTCGAACCGTAATGCGCAAGAAATGGTACCGAAACCCCGTATTTACATATCTGCCACTGTGCAGGAGAATCCGCATAGGTGCCCGAGTGTTCGAACCGTATTGCGCAAGAAATGGTATGGAAACCCCGTATTTACATATCTGCCACTGTGCAGGAGAATCCGTATAGGTGTTCGAGTGTTCGAACCGTAATGCGCAAGAAATGGTATGTAAACCCCGTATTTACATATCTGCCACTGTGCAGGAGAATTCGTATAGGTGTTCGTGTGTTCGAACCGTAATGCGCAAGAAATGGTACCGAAACCCCGTATTTACATATCTGCCACTTTGTAGGAGAATCCGCATAGGTGTTCGAGTGTTCGAACCGTAATGTGCAAGAAATGGTATGGAAACCCCGTATTTACATATCTGCCACTGTGCAGGAGAATCCGTATAGGTGTTCGAGTGTTCGAATCGTAATGCGGAAGAAATGGTACCGAAACCCCGTATTTACATATCTGCCACTGTGCAGGAGAATCCGAATAAGTGTTCGAGTGTTCGAACCGTAATGCGCAAGAAATGGTACCGAAACCCCGTATTTACATATCTGCCACTGTGCAGGAGAATCCGAATAGGTGTTCGAGTGTTCGAACCGTAATGCGCAAGAAATGGTATGTAAACCCCGTATTTACATATCTGCCACTGTGCAGGAGAATCCGTATATGTGTTCGAGTGTTCGAACCGTAATGTGCAAGAAATGGTACGGAAACCCCGTATTTACATATCTGCCACTGTGCAGGAGAATCCGTATAGGTGTTCGATTGTTCGAACCGTAATGCGCAAGAAATGGTATGTAAACCCCGTATTTACATATCTGCCACTGTGCAGGAGAATCCGTATAGTTGTTCGAGTGTTCGAACCGTAATGCGCAAGAAATGGTATGGAAACCCCGTATTTACATATCTGCCACTGTGCAGGAGAATCCGCATAGGTGTTCGAGTGTTCGAACCGTAATGCACAAGAAATGGTACCCAAACCCCGTATTTACATATCTGCCACTGTGCAGGAGAATCCGTATAGGTGTTCGAGTGTTCGAACCGTAATGTGAAAGAAATGGTACCGAAACCCCGTATTTACATATCTGCCACTGTGCAGGAGAATCCGCATACGTGCTCGAGTGTTCGAACCGTATTGCGCAAGAAATGGTATGGAAACCCCGTCTTTACATATCTGCCACTGTGTAGGAGAATCCATATAGGTGTTCGAGTGTTCGAACCGTAATGCGCAGGAAATGGTACCGAAACCCCGTATTTACATATCTGCTACTGTGCAGGAGAATTCGTATAGGTGTTCGTGTGTTCGAACCGTAATGCGCAAGAAATGGTATGTAAACCCCATATTCAAATATCTGCCACTGTGCAGGAGAATCCTTATAGGTGTTCGAGTGTTCGAACCGTAATGCGCAAGAAATGGTACCGAAACCCCGTATTTCAGTATCTTCCACTGTGCCGGAGAATCCGAATAGGTGTTCGAGTGTTCGAACCGTAATGCGCAAGAAATGGTACCGAAACCCCGTATTTACATATCTGCCACTTTGTAGGAGAATCCGCATAGGTGTTCGAGTGTTCGAACCGTAATGTGCAAGAAATGGTATGGAAACCCCGTATTTACATATCTGCCACTGTGCAGGAGAATCCGTATAGGTGTTCGAGTGTTCGAATCGTAATGCGCAAGAAATGGTACCGAAACCCCGTATTTACATAGCTGCCACTGTGCAGGAGAATCCGCATAGGTGCTCGAGTGTTCGAACCGTATTGCGCAAGAAATGGTATGTAAACCCCGTATTTACATATCTGCCACTGTGCAGGTGAATCCGTATAGGTGTTCGAGTGTTCGAACCGTAATGCGCAAGAAATGGTACCGAAACCCCGTATTTACATATCTGCCACTGTGCAGGAGAATCCGCATAGGTGCTCGAGTGTTCGAACCGTATTGCGCAAGAAATGGTATGGAAACCCCGTATTTACATATCTGCCACTGTGCAGGAGTATCCGTATAGGTGTTTGAGTGTTCGAACCGTAATGCGCAAGAAATGGTATGTAAACCCCGTATTTACATATCTGCCACTGTGCAGGAGAATTCGTATATGTGTTCGTGTGTTCGAACCGTAATGCGGAAGAAATGGTATGTAAACGCCATATTTAAATATCTGCCACTGTGCAGGAGAATCCGTATAGGTGTTCGAGTGTTCGAACCGTAATGCGCAAGAAATGGTACGGAAACCCCGTTTTTACATATCTACCACTGTGCAGGAGAATCCGTATAGGTGTTCGAGTGTTCGAACCGTAATGCGCAAGAAATGGTACCGAAACCCCGTATTTACATATCTGCCACTGTGCAGGAGAATCCGAATAGGTGTTCGAGTGTTCGAACCGTAATGCGCAAGAAATGGTATGTAAACCCCGTATTTACATATCTGCCACTGTGCAGGAGAATCCGTATATGTGTTCGAGTGTTCGAACCGTAATGCGCAAGAAATGGTACGGAAACCCCGTATTTACATATCTGCCACTGTGCAGCAGAATCCGTATAGGTGTTCGATTGTTCGAACCGTAATGCGCAAGAAATGGTATGTAAACCCCGTATTTACATATCTGCCACTGTGCAGGAGAATCCGTTTAGGTGTTCGAGTGTTCGAACCGTAATGTGCAAGAAATGGTACCGAAACCCCGTATTTACATATCTGCCACTGTGCAGGAGAATCCGAATAGGTGTTCGAGTGTTCGAACCGTAATGCGCAAGAAATGGTACCGAAACCCCGTATTTACATATCTGCCACTTTGTAGGAGAATCCGCATAGGTGTTCGAGTGTTCGAACCGTAATGTGCCAGAAATGGTATGGAAACCCCGTATTTACATATCTGCCACTGTGCAGGAGACTCCGTATAGGTGTTCGAGTGTTCGAATCGTAATGCGCAAGAAATGGTACCGAAACCCCGTATTTACATATCTACCACTGTGCAGGAGAATCCGAATAAGTGTTCGAGTGTTCGAACCGTAATGCGCAAGAAATGGTACCGAAACCCCGTATTTACATATCTGCCACTGTGCAGGAAAATCCGCATAGGTGCTCGAGTGTTCGAACCGTATTGCGCAAGAAATGGTATGTAAACCCCGTATTTACATATCTGCCACTGTGCAGGAGAATCCGTATAGGTGTTCGAGTGTTCGAACCGTAATGCGCAAGAAATGGTACCGAAACCCCGTATTTACATATCTGCCACTGTGCAGGAGAATCCGCATAGGTGCCCGAGTGTTCGAACCGTATTGCGCAAGAAATGGTATGGAAACCCCGTATTTACATATCTGCCACTGTGCAGGAGAATCCGTATAGGTGTTCGAGTGTTCGAACCGTAATGCGCAAGAAATGGTATGTAAACCCCGTATTTACATATCTGCCACTGTGCAGGAGAATTCGTATAGGTGTTCGTGTGTTCGAACCGTAATGCGCAAGAAATGGTATGTAAACGCCATATTTAAATATCTGCCACTGTGCAGGAGAATCCGTATAGGTGTTCGAGTGTTCGAACCGTAATGCACATGAAATGGTACGGAAACCCCGTATTTACATATCTGCCACTGTGCAGGAGAATCCGTATAGGTGTTCGAATGTTCGAACCGTAATGCGCAAGAAATGGTACCGAAACCCCGTATTTACATATCTGCCACTGTGCAGGAGAATCCGAATAGGTGTTCGAGTGTTCGAACCGTAATGCGCAAGAAATGGTATGTAAACCCCGTATTTACATATCTGCCACTGTGCAGGAGAATCCGTATATGTGTTCGAGTGTTCGAACCGTAATGCGCAAGAAATGGTACGGAAATCCCGTATTTACATATCTGACACTGTGCAGGAGAATCCGTATAGGTGTTCGATTGTTCGAACCGTAATGCGCAAGAAATGGTATGTAAACCCCGTATTTACATATCTGCCACTGTGCAGGAGAATCCGCATAGGTGTTCGAGTGTTCGAACCGTAATGCGCAAGAAATGGTATGGAAACCCCGTATTTACATATCTGCCACTGTGCAGGAGAATCCGCATAGGTGTTCGAGTGTTCGAACCGTAATGCACAAGAAATGGTACCGAAACCCCGTATTTACATATCTGCCACTGTGCAGGAGAATCCGTATAGGTGTTCGAGTGTTCGAACCGTAATGCGAAAGAAATGGTACCGAAACCCCGTATTTATATATCTGCCACTGTGCAGGAGAATCCGAATAGGTGTTCGAGTGTTCGAACCGTAATGCGCAAGAAATGGTACCGAAACCCCGTATTTACATATCTGCCACTTTGTAGGAGAATCCGCATAGGTGTTCGAGTGTTCGAACCGTAATGTGCAAGAAATGGTATGGAAACCCCGTATTTCCATATCTGCCACTGTGCAGGAGAATCCGTATAGGTGTTTGAGTGTTCGAATCGTAATGCGCAAGAAATGGTACCGAAACCCCGTATTTACATATCTGCCACTGTGCAGGAGAATCCGAATAAGTGTTCGAGTGTTCGAACCGTAATGCGCAAGAAATGGTACCGAAACCCCGTATTTACATATCTGCCACTGTGCAGGAGAATCCGCATAGGTGCTCGAGTGTTCGAACCGTATTGCGCAAGAAATGGTATGTAAACCCCGTATTTACATATCTGCCACTGTGCAGGAGAATTCGTATAGGTGTTCGAGTGTTCGAACCGTAATGCGCAAGAAATGGTACCGAAACCCCGTATTTACATATCTGCCACTGTGCAGGAGAATCCGCATAGGTGCTCGAGTGTTCGAACCGTATTGCGCAAGAAATGGTATGGAAACCCCGTATTTATATATCTGCCACTGTGCAGGAGAATCCGTATAGGTGTTTGAGTGTTCGAACCGTAATGCCCAAGAAATGGTATGTAAACCCCGTATTTACATATCTGCCACTGTGCAGGAGAATTCGTATAGGTGTTCGTGTGTTCGAACCGTAATGCGCAAGAAATGGTATGTAAACGCCATATTTATATATCTGCCACTGTGCAGGAGAATCCGTATAGGTGTTCGAGTGTTCGAACCGTAATGCGCAAGAAATGGTACGGAAACCCCGTATTTACATATCTGCCACTGTGCAGGAGAATCCGTATAGGTGTTCGAGTGTTCGAACCGTAATGCGCAAGAAATGGTACGGAAACCCCGTATTTACATATCTACCACTGTGCAGGAGAATCCGTATAGGTGTTCGAGTGTTCGAACCGTAATGCGCAAGAAATGGTACGGAAACCCCGTATTTACATATCTGCCACTGTGCAGGAGAATCCGTATAGGTGTTCGATTGTTCGAACCGTAATGCGCAAGAAATGGTATGTAAACCCCGTATTTACATATCTGCCACTGTGCAGGAGAATCCGTATAGGTGTTCGAGTGTTCGAACCGTAATGCGCAAGAAATGGTATGGAAACCCCGTATTTACGTATCTACCACTGTGCAGGAGAATCCGCATAGGTGTTCGAGTGTTCGAACCGTAATGCACAAGAAATGGTACCGAAACCCATTATTTACATATCTGCCACTGTGCAGGAGAATCCGTATAGGTGTTCGAGTGTTCGAACCGTAATGCGCAAGAAATGGTACCGAAACCCCGTATTTACATATCTGCCACTGTGCAGGAGAATCCGCATAGGTGCTCGAGTGTTCGAACCGTATTGCGCAAGAAATGGTTTGTAAACCCCGTATTTACATATCTGCCACTGTGCAGGAGAATCCGTATAGGTGTTCGAGTGTTCGAACCGTAATGCGCAAGAAATGCTACCGAAACCCCGTATTTACATATCTGCCACTGTGCAGGAGAATCCGCATAGGTGCTCGAGTGTTCGAACCGTATTGCGCAAGAAATGGTATGGAAACCCCGTATTTACGTATCTTCCACTGTGTTGGAGAATCCGTACAGGTGTTCGAGTGTTCGAACCGTAATGCGCAGGAAATGGTACCGAAACCCCGTATTTACATATCTGCCACTGTGCAGGAGAATTCGTATAGGTGTTCGTGTGTTCGAACCGTAATGCGCAAGAAATGGTATGTAAACCCCATATTTAAATATCTGCCACTGTGCAGGAGAATCCGTATAGGTGTTCGAGTGTTCGAACCGTAATGCGCGAGAAATGGTACCGAAACCCCGTATTTACATATCTGCCACTGTGCAGGAGAATCCGTATAGGTGTTCAAGTGTTCGAACCGTAATGCGCAAGAAATGGTACCGAAACCCCATATTTACATATCTGCCACTGTGCAGGAGAATCCGAATAGGTGTTCGAGTGTTCGAACCGTAATGCGCAAGAAACGGTACCGAAACCCCGTATTTACATATCTGCCACTTTGTAGGAGAATCCGCATAGGTGTTCGAGTGTTCGAACCGTAATGTGCAAGAAATGGTATGGAAACCCCGTATTTACATATCTGCCACTGTGCAGGAGAATCCGTATAGGTGTTCGAGTGTTAGAATCGTAATGCGCAAGAAATGGTACCGAAACCCCGTATTTACATATCTGCCACTGTGCAGGAGAATCCGAATAGGTGTTTGAGTGTTCGAACCGTAATGCGCAAGAAATGGTATGTAAACCCCGTATTTACATATCTGCCACTGTGCAGGAGAATCCGTATAGGTGTTCGAGTGTTCGAACCGTAATGCGCAAGAAATGGTACGTAAACCCCGTATTTACATATCTGCCACTGTGCAGCAGAATCCGTATAGGTGTTCGATTGTTCGAACCGTAATGCGCAAGAAATGGTATGTAAACCCCGTATTTACATATCTGCCACTGTGCAGGAGAATCCGTATAGGTGTTCGATTGTTCGAACCGTAATGCGCAAGAAATGGTGTGTAAACCCCGTATTTACATATCTGCCACTGTGCAGGAGAATCCGTATAGGTGTTCGAGTGTTCGAACCGTAATGCGCAAGAAATGGTAGGGAAACCCCGTATTTACATATCTGCCACTGTGCAGGAGAATCCGCATAGGTGTTCGAGTGTTCGAACCGTAATGCGCAAGAAATGGTACCGAAACCCCGTATTTACATATCTGCCACTGTGCAGGAGAATCCGTATAGGTGTTCGAGTGTTCGAACCGTAATGCGCAAGAAATGGTACCGAAACCCCGTATTTACATATCTGCCACTGTGCAGGAGAATTCGAATAGGTGTTCGAGTGTTCGAACCGTAATGCGCAAGAAATGGTACCGAAACCCCGTATTTACATATCTGCCACTTTGTAGGAGAATCCGCATAGGTGTTCGAGTGTTCGAACCGTAATGTGCAAGAAATGGTATGGAAACCCCGTATTTACATATCTGCCACTGTGCAGGAGAATCCGTATAGGTGTTCGAGTGTTAGAATCGTAATGCGCAAGAAATGGTACCGAAACCCCGTATTTACATATCTGCCACTGTGCAGGAGAATCCGAATAGGTGTTCGAGTGTTCGAACCGTAATGCACAAGAAATGGTATGTAAACCCCGTATTTACATATCTGCCACTGTGGAGGAGAATCCGTATAGGTGTTCGAGTGTTCGAACCGTAATGCGCAAGAAATGGTACGGAAACCCCGTATTTACATATCTGCCACTGTGCAGGAGAATCCGTATAGGTGTTCGATTGTTCGAACCGTAATGCGCAAGAAATGGTATGTAAACGCCGTATTTACATATCTGCCACTGTGCAGGAGAATCCGTATAGGTGTTCGATTGTTCGAACCGTAATGCGCAAGAAATGGTGTATAAACCCCGTATTTACATATCTGCCACTGTGCAGGAGAATCCGTATAGGTGTTCGAGTGTTCGAACCGTAATGCGCAAGAAATGGTACGGAAACCCCGTATTTACATATCTGCCACTGTGCAGGAGAATCCGTATAGGTGTTCGATTGTTCGAACCGTAATGCGCAAGAAATGGTATGTAAACGCCGTATTTACATATCTGCCACTGTGCAGGAGACTCCGTATAGGTGTTCGATTGTTCGAACCGTAATGCGCAAGAAATGGTGTATAAACCCCGTATTTACATATCTGCCACTGTGCAGGAGAATCCGTATAGGTGTTCGAGTGTTCGAACCGTAACGCGCAAGAAATGTTAGGGAAACCCCGTATTTACATATCTGCCACTGTGCAGGAGAATCCGCATAGGTGTTCGAGTGTTCGAACCGTAATGCGCAAGAAATGGTACCGAAACCCCGTATTTACATATCTGCCACTGTGCAGGAGAATCCGTATAGGTGTTCGAGTGTTCGAACCGTAATGCGCAAGAAATGGTACCGAAACCCCGTATTTACATATCTGCCACTGTGCAGGAGAAATCGAATAGGTGTTCGAGTGTTCGAACCGTAATGCGCAAGAAATGGTACCGAAACCCCGTATTTACATATCTGCCACTTTGTAGGAGAATCCGCATAGGTGTTCGAGTGTTCGAACCGTAATGTGCAAGAAATGGTATGGAAACCCCGTATTTACATATCTACCACTGTGCAGGAGAATCCGTATAGGTGTTCGAGTGTTCGAATCGTAATACGCAAGAAATGGTACCGAAACCCCGTATTTACATATCTGCCACTGTGCAGGAGAATCCGAATAGGTGTTCGAGTGTTCGAACCGTAATGCGCAAGAAATGGTATGTAAACCCCGTATTTACATATCTGCCACTGTGCAGGAGAATCCGTATAGGTGTTCGAGTGTTCGAACCGTAATGCGCAAAAAATGGTACGGAAACCCCGTATTTACATATCTGCCACTGTGCAGGAGAATCCGTATAGGTGTTCGATTGTTCGAACCGTAATGCGCAAGAAATGGTACGTAAACCCCGTATTTACATATCTGCCACTGTGCAGGAGAATCCGTATAGGTGTTCGAGTGTTCGAACCGTAATGCGCAAGAAATGGTACGTAAACCCCGTATTTACATATCTGCCACTGTGCAGCAGAATCCGTATAGGTGTTCGATTGTTCGAACCGTAATGCGCAAGAAATGGTACCGAAACGCCGTATTTACATATCTGCCACTGTGCAGGAGAATCCGAATAGGTGTTCGAGTGTTCGAACCGTAATGCGGAAGAAATGGTATATAAACCCCGTATTTACATATCTGCCACTGTGCAGGAGAATCCGGATAGGTGTTCGAGTGTTCGAACCGTAATGCGCAAGAAATGGTATGGAAACCCCGTATTTACATATCTGCCACTGTGCAGGAGAATCCGCATAGGTGTTCGAGTGTTCGAACCGTAATGCGCAAGAAATGGTATGGAAACCCCGTATTTACATATCTGCCACTGTGCAGGAGAATCCGCATAGTTGTTCGAGTGTTCGAACCGTAATGCGCAAGAAATGGTACCGAAACCCCGTATTTACATATCTGCCACTGTGCAGGAGAATCCATATAGGTGTTCGAGTGTTCGAACCGTAATGCGCAAGAAATGGTACCGAAACCCCCTATTTACATATCTGCCACTGTGCAGGAGAATTCGAATAGGTGTTCGAGTGTTCGAACCGTAATGCGCAAGAAATGGTACCGAAACCCCGTATTTACATATCTGCCACTTTGTAGGAGAATCCGCATAGGTGTTCGAGTGTTCGAACCGTAATGTGCAAGAAATGGTATGGAAACCCCGTTTTTACATATCTGCCACTGTGCAGGAGAATCCGTATAGGTGTTCGAGTGTTCGAATCGTAATACGCAAGAAATGGAACGAAACCCCGTATTTACACATCTGCCACTGTGCAGGAGAATCCGAATAGGTGTTCGAGTGTTCGAACCGTAATGCACAAGAAATGGTATGTAAACCCCGTATTTACATATCTGCCACTGTGCAGGAGAATCCGTATAGGTGTTCGAGTGTTCGAACCGTAATGCGCAAGAAATGGTACCGAAACCCCGTATTTACATATCTGTCACTGTGCAGGAGAATCCGCATTGGTGCTCGAGTGTTCGAACCGTATTGCGCAAGAAATGTTATGTAAACCACGTATTTACATATCTGCCACTGTGCAGGAGAATCCGTATAGGTGTTCGAGTGTTCGAACCGTAATGCGCAAGAAATGGTACCGAAACCCCGTATTTACATATCTGCCACTGTGCAGGAGAATTCGAATAGGTGTTCGAGTGTTCGAACCGTAATGCGCAAGAAATGGTACCGAAACCCCGTATTTACATATCTGCCACTTTGTAGGAGAATCCGCATAGGTGTTCGAGTGTTCGAACCGTAATGCGCAAGAAATGGTACCGAAACCCCGTATTTACATATCTGCCACTATGCAGGAGAATCCGTATAGGTGTTCGAGTATTCGAACTGTAATGCGCAAGAAATGGTACCGAAACCCCGTATTTACATATCTGCCACTGTGCAGGAGAATCCGGATAGGTGTTCGAGTGGTCGAACCGTAATGCGCAAGAAATGGTATGTAAACCCCGTATTTACATATCTGCCACTGTGCAGGAGAATCCGTATAGCTGTTCGAGTGTTCGAACCGTAATGCGCAAGAAATGGTACGGAAACCCCGTATTTACATATCTGCCACTGTGCAGGAGAATCCGCATTGGTGCTCGAGTGTTCGAACCGTATTGCGCAAGAAATGTTATGTAAACCACGTATTTACATATCTGCCACTGTGCAGGAGATTCCGTATAGGTGTTCGAGTGTTCGAACCGTAATGCGCAAGAAATGGTACCGAAACCCCGTATTTACATATCTGCCACTGTGCAGGAGAATTCAAATAGGTGTTCGAGTGTTCGAACCGTAATGCGCAAGAAATGGTACCGAAACCCCGTATTTACATATCTGCCACTTTGTAGGAGAATCCGCATAGGTGTTCGAGTGTTCGAACCGTAATGCGCAAGAAATGGTACCGAAACCCCGTATTTACATATCTGCCACTATGCAGGAGAATCCGTATAGGTGTTCGAGTATTCGAACTGTAATGCGCAAGAAATGGTACCGAAACCCCGTATTTACATATCTGCCACTGTGCAGGAGAATCCGAAAAGGTGTTCGAGTGTTCGAACCGTAATGCGCAAGAAATGGTATGTAAACCCCGTATTTACATATCTGCCACTGTGCAGGAGAATCCGTATAGCTGTTCGAGTGTTCGAACCGTAATGCGCAAGAAATGGTACGGAAACCCCGTATTTACATATCTGCCACTGTGCAGGAGAATCCGTATAGGTGTTCAAGTGTTCGAACCGTAATGCGCAAGAAATGGTATGTAAACCCCGTATTTACATATCTGCCACTGTGCAGGAGAATCCGTATAGGTGTTCGAGTGTTCGAAACGTAATGCGCAAGAAATGGTAGGGAAACCCCGTATTTACATATCTGCCACTGTGTTGGAGAATCCGTATAGGTGTTCGAGTGTTCGAACCGTAATGCGCAAGAAATGGTACCGAAACCCCGTATTTACATATCTGCCACTGTGCAGGAGAATCCGCATAGGTGCTCGAGTGTTCGAACCGTATTGCGCAAGAAATGGTATGTAAACCCCGTATTTACATATCTGCCACCGTGCAGGAGAATCCGTATAGGTGTTCGAGTGTTCGAACCGTAATGCGCAAGAAATGGTACCGAAACCCCGTATTTACATATCTGCCACTGTGCAGGAGAATCCGTATAGGTGTTCGATTGTTCGAACCGTAATGCGCAAGAAATGGTATGTAAACCCCGTATTTACATATCTGCCACTGTGCAGGAGAATCCGTATAGGTGTTCGAGTGTTCGAACCGTAATGCGCAAGAAATGGTGTGTAGACCCCGTATTTACATATCAGCCACTGTGCAGGAGAATCCGCATAGGTGTTCGAGTGTTCGAACCGTAATGCGCAAGAAATGGTACCGAAACCCCGTATTTACATATCTGCCACTGTGTAGGAGAATCCGCATAGGTGTTCGAATGTTCGAACCGTAATGCGCAAGAAATGGTACCGAAACCCCGTATTTACATATCTGCCACTGTGCAGGAGAATCCGTATAGGTGATCGAGTGTTCGAACCGTAATGCGCAAGAAATGGTACCGAAACCCCGTATTTACATATCTGCCACTGTGCAGGAGAATCCGCATAGGTGCTCGAGTGTTCGAACCGTATTGCGCAAGAAATGGTTTGTAAACCCCGTATTTACATATCTGCCACTGTGCAGGAGAATACGTATAGGTGTTCGAGTGTTCGAACCGTAATGCGCAAGAAATGCTACTGAAACCCCGTATTTACATATCTGCCACTGTGCAGGAGAATCCGCATAGGTGCTCGAGTGTTCGAACCGTATTGCGCAAGAAATGGTATGGAAACCCCGTATTTACGTATCTGCCACTGTGTTGGAGAATCCGTATAGGTGTTCGAGTGTTCGAACCGTAATGCGCAGGAAATGGTACCGAAACCCCGTATTTACATATCTGCCACTGTGCAGGAGAATCCGTATAGGTGTTCGAGTGTTCGAACCGTAATGCGCAAGAAAAGGTACCGAAACCCCGTATTTACATATCTGCCACTGTGCAGGAGAATCCGTGTAGGTGTTCGATTGTTCGAACCGTAATGCGCAAGAAATGGTATGTAAACCCCGTATTTACATATCTGCCACTGTGCAGGAGAATCCGTTTAGGTGTTCGAGTGTTTGAACCGTAATGCGCAAGAAATGGTATGGAAACCCCGTATTTACATATCTGCCACTGTGCAGGAGAATCCGCATAGGTGTTCGAGTGTTCGAACCGTAATGCGCAAGAAATGGTACGGAAACCCCGTATTTACATATCTGCCACTGTGCAGGAGAATTCGTATAGGTGATCGAGTGTTCGAACCGTAATGCGCAAGAAATGGTACCGAAACCCCGTATTTACATATCTGCCACTGTGCAGGAGAATCCGCATAGGTGCTCGAGTGTTCGAACCGTATTGCGCAAGAAATGGTATGTAAACCCCGTATTTACATATCTGCCACTGTGCAGTAGAATCCGCATAGGTGTTCGAGTGTTCGAACCGTAATGCGCAAGAAATGGTACCGAAACCCCGTATTTACATATCTGCCACTGTGCAGGAGAATCCGCATAGGTGCTCGAGTGTTCGAACCGTATTGCGCAAGAAATGGTATGTAAACCCCGTATTTACATATCTGCCACCGTGCAGGAGAATCCGTATAGGTGTTCGAGTGTTCGAACCGTAAAGCGCAAGAAATGGTACCGAAACCCCGTATTTACATATCTGCCACTGTGCAGGAGAATCCGTATAGGTGTTCGATTGTTCGAACCGTAATGCGCAAGAAATGGTATGTAAACCCCGTATTTACATATCTGCCACTGTGCAGGAGAATCCGTATAGGTGTTCGAGTGTTCGAACCGTAATGCGCAAGAAATGGTGTGTAGACCCCGTATTTACATATCTGCCACTGTGCAGGAGAATCCGCATAGGTGTTCGAGTGTTCGAACCGTAATGCGCAAGAAATGGTACCGAAACCCCGTATTTACATATCTGCCACTGTGTAGGAGAATCCGCATAGGTGTTCGAATGTTCGAACCGTAATGCGCAAGAAATGGTACCGAAACCCCGTATTTACATATCTGCCACTGTGCAGGAGAATCCGTATAGGTGATCGAGTGTTCGAACCGTAATGCGCAAGAAATGGTACCGAAACCCCGTATTTACATATCTGTCACTGTGCAGGAGAATCCGCATAGGTGCTCGAGTGTTCGAACCGTATTGCGCAAGAAATGGTTTGTAAACCCCGTATTTACATATCTGCCACTGTGCAGGAGAATCCGTATAGGTGTTCGAGTGTTCGAACCGTAATGCGCAAGAAATGGTACCGAAACCCCGTATTTACATATCTGCCACTGTGCAGGAGAATCCATGTAGGTGTTCGATTGTTCGAACCGTAATGCGCAAGAAATGGTATGTAAACCCCGTATTTACATATCTGCCACTGTGCAGGAGAATCCGTATAGGTGTTCGAGTGTTTGAACCGTAATGCGCAAGAAATGGTATGGAAACCCCGTATTTACATATCTGCCACTGTGCAGGAGAATCCGCATAGGTGTTCGAGTGTTCGAACCGTAATGCGCAAGAAATGGTACGGAAACCCCGTATTTACATATCTGCCACTGTGCAGGAGAATTCGTATAGGTGATCGAGTGTTCGAACCGTAATGCGCAAGAAATGGTACCGAAACCCCGTATTTACATATCTGCCACTGTGCAGGAGAATCCGCATAGGTGCTCGAGTGTTCGAACCGTATTGCGCAAGAAATGGTATGTAAACCCCGTCTTTACATATCTGCCACTGTGCGGGAGAATCCGTATAGGTGTTCGAGTGTTCGAACCGTAATGCGCAAGAAATGGTATCGAAACCCCGTATTTACATATCTGCCACTGTGCAGGAGAATCCGAATAGGTGTTCGAGTGTTCGAACCGTAATGCGCAAGAAATGGTATATAAACCCCGTATTTACATATCTGCCACTGTGCAGGAGAATCCGTATAGGTGTTCGAGTGTTCGAACTGTAATGCGCAAGAAATGGTATGGAAACCCCGTATTTACATATCTGCCACTATGTAGGAGAATCCGCATAGGTGTTCGAGTGTTCGAACCGTAATGCGCAAGAAATGGTATGGAAACCCCGTATTTACATATCTGCCACTGTGCAGGAGAATCCGCATAATTGTTCGAGTGTTCGAACCCTAATGCGCAAGAAATGGTACCGAAACCCCGCATTTACATATCTGCCACTGTGCAGGAGAATCCATATAGGTGTTCAAGTGTTCGAACCGTAATGCGCAAGAAATGGTACCGAAACCCCGTATTTACATATCTGCCACTGTGCAGGAGAATTCGAATAGGTGTTCGAGTGTTCGAACCGTAATGCGCAAGAAATGGTACCGAAACCCCGTATTTACATATCTGCCACTTTGTAGGAGAATCCGCATAGGTGTTCGAGTGTTCGAACCGTAATGCGCAAGAAATGGTATGTAAACCCCGTATTTACATATCTGCCACTGTGCAGGAGAATCCGTATAGCTGTTCGAGTGTTCGAACCGTAATGCGCAAGAAATGGTACGGAAACCCCGTATTTACATATCTGCCACTGTGCAGGAGAATCCGTATAGGTGTTCAAGTGTTCGAACCGTAATGCGCAAGAAATGGTATGTAAACCCCGTATTTACATATCTGCCACTGTGCAGGAGAATCCGTATAGGTGTTCGAGTGTTCGAAACGTAATGCGCAAGAAATGGTAGGGAAACCCCGTATTTACATATCTGCCACTGTGCAGTAGAATCCGCATAGGTGTTCGAGTGTTCGAACCGTAATGCGCAAGAAATGGTACCGAAACCCCGTATTTACATATCTGCCACTGTGCAGGAGAATCCGCATAGGTGCTCGAGTGTTCGAACCGTATTGCGCAAGAAATGGTATGTAAACCCCGTATTTACATATCTGCCACCGTGCAGGAGAATCCGTATAGGTGTTCGAGTGTTCGAACCGTAATGCGCAAGAAATGGTACCGAAACCCCGTATTTACATATCTGCCACTGTGCAGGAGAATCCGTATAGGTGTTCGAGTGTTCGAACCGTAATGCGCAGGAAATGGTACCGAAACCCCGTATTTACATATCTGCCACTGTGCAGGAGAATCCGTATAGGTGTTCGAGTGTTCGAACCGTAATGCGCAAGAAAAGGTACCGAAACCCCGTATTTACATATCTGCCACTGTGCAGGAGAATCCGTATAGGTGTTCGATTATTCGAACCGTAATGCGCAAGAAATGGTATGTAAACCCCGTATTTACATATCTGCCACTGTGCAGGAGAATCCGTATAGGTGTTCGAGTGTTTGAACCGTAATGCGCAAGAAATGGTATGGAAACCCCGTATTTACATATCTGCCACTGTGCAGGAGAATCCGCATAGGTGTTCGAGTGTTCGAACCGTAATGCGCAAGAAATGGTACGGAAACCCCGTATTTACATATCTGCCACTGTGCAGGAGAATTCGTATAGGTGATTGAGTGTTCGAACCGTAATGCGCAAGAAATGGTACCGAAACCCCGTATTTACATATCTGCCACTGTGCAGGAGAATCCGCATAGGTGCTCGAGTGTTCGAACCGTATTGCGCAAGAAATGGTATGTAAACCCCGTATTTACATATCTGCCACTGTGCGGGAGAATCCGTATAGGTGTTCGAGTGTTCGAACCGTAATGCGCAAGAAATGGTACCGAAACCCCGTATTTACATATCTGCCACTGTGCAGGAGAATCCGAATAGGTGTTCGAGTGTTCGAACCGTAATGCGCAAGAAATGGTATATAAACCCCGTATTTACATATCTGCCACTGTGCAGGAGAATCCGTATAGGTGTTCGAGTGTTCGAACTGTAATGCGCAAGAAATGGTATGGAAACCCCGTATTTACATATCTGCCACTATGTAGGAGAATCCGCATAGGTGTTCGAGTGTTCGAACCGTAATGCGCAAGAAATGGTATGGAAACCCCGTATTTCCATATCTGCCACTGTGCAGGAGAATCCGCATAGTTGTTCGAGTGTTCGAACCCTAATGCGCAAGAAATGGTACCGAAACCCCGCATTTACATATCTGCCACTGTGCAGGAGAATCCATATAGGTGTTCAAGTGTTCGAACCGTAATGCGCAAGAAATGGTACCGAAACCCCGTATTTACATATCTGCCACTGTGCAGGAGAATTCGAATAGGTGTTCGAGTGTTCGAACCGTAATGCGCAAGAAATGGTACCGAAACCCCGTATTTACATATCTGCCACTTTGTAGGAGAATCCGCATAGGTGTTCGAGTGTTCGAACCGTAATGCGCAAGAAATGGTATGTAAACCCCGTATTTACATATCTGCCACTGTGCAGGAGAATCCGTATAGCTGTTCGAGTGTTCGAACCGTAATGCGCAAGAAATGGTACGGAAACCCCGTATTTACATATCTGCCACTGTGCAGGAGAATCCGTATAGGTGTTCAAGTGTTCGAACCGTAATGCGCAAGAAATGGTATGTAAACCCCGTATTTACATATCTGCCACTGTGCAGGAGAATCCGTATAGGTGTTCGAGTGTTCGAAACGTAATGCGCAAGAAATGGTAGGGAAACCCCGTATTTACATATCTGCCACTGTGCAGTAGAATCCGCATAGGTGTTCGAGTGTTCGAACCGTAATGCGCAAGAAATGGTACCGAAACCCCGTATTTACATATCTGCCACTGTGCAGGAGAATCCGCATAGGTGCTCGAGTGTTCGAACCGTATTGCGCAAGAAATGGTATGTAAACCCCGTATTTACATATCTGCCACCGTGCAGGAGAATCCGTATAGGTGTTCGAGTGTTCGAACCGTAATGCGCAAGAAATGGTACCGAAACCCCGTATTTACATATCTGCCACTGTGCAGGAGAATCCGTATAGGTGTTCGATTGTTCGAACCGTAATGCGCAAGAAATGGTATGTAAACCCCGTATTTACATATCTGCCACTGTGCAGGAGAATCCGTATAGGTGTTCGAGTGTTCGAACCGTAATGCGCAAGAAATGGTGTGTAGACCCCGTATTTACATATCTGCCACTGTGCAGGAGAATCCGCATAGGTGTTCGAGTGTTCGAACCGTAATGCGCAAGAAATGGTACCGAAACCCCGTATTTACATATCTGCCACTGTGCAGGAGAATCCGCATAGGTGTTCGAATGTTCGAACCGTAATGCGCAAGAAATGGTACCGAAACCCCGTATTTACATATCTGCCACTGTGCAGGAGAATCCGTATAGGTGATCGAGTGTTCGAACCGTAATGCGCAAGAAATGGTACCGAAACCCCGTATTTACATATCTGCCACTGTGCAGGAGAATCCGCATAGGTGCTCGAGTGTTCGAACCGTATTGCGCAAGAAATGGTTTGTAAACCCCGTATTTACATATCTGCCACTGTGCAGGAGAATCCGTATAGGTGTTCGAGTGTTCGAACCGTAATGCGCCAGAAATGCTACCGAAACCCCGTATTTACATATCTGCCACTGTGCAGGAGAATCCGCATAGGTGCTCGAGTGTTCGAACCGTATTGCGCAAGAAATGGTATGGAAACCCCGTATTTACGTATCTGCCACTGTGTTGGAGAATCCGTATAGGTGTTCGAGTGTTCGAACCGTAATGCGCAAGAAATGGTATGGAAACCCCGTATTTACATATCTGCCACTGTGCAGGAGAATCCGCATAGTTGTTCGAGTGTTCGAACCCTAATGCGCAAGAAATGGTACCGAAACCCCGCATTTACATATCTGCCACTGTGCAGGAGAATCCATATAGGTGTTCGAGTGTTCGAACCGTAATGCGCAAGAAATGGTACCGAAACCCCGTATTTACATATCTGCCACTGTGCAGGAGAATTCGAATAGGTGTTCGAGTGTTCGAACCGTAATGCGCAAGAAATGGTACCGAAACCCCGTATTTACATATCTGCCACTTTGTAGGAGAATCCGCATAGGTGTTCGAGTGTTCGAACCGTAATGCGCAAGAAATGGAATGTAAACCCCGTATTTACATATCTGCCACTGTGCAGGAGAATCCGTATAGCTGTTCGAGTGTTCGAACCGTAATGCGCAAGAAATGGTACGGAAACCCCGTATTTACATATCTGCCACTGTGCAGGAGAATCCGTATAGGTGTTCAAGTGTTCGAACCGTAATGCGCAAGAAATGGTATGTAAACCCCGTATTTACATATCTGCCACTGTGCAGGAGAATCCGTATAGGTGTTCGAGTGTTCGAAACGTAATGCGCAAGAAATGGTAGGGAAACCCCGTATTTACATATCTGCCACTGTGCAGTAGAATCCGCATAGGTGTTCGAGTGTTCGAACCGTAATGCGCAAGAAATGGTACCGAAACCCCGTATTTACATATCTGCCACTGTGCAGGAGAATCCGCATAGGTGCTCGAGTGTTCGAACCGTATTGCGCAAGAAATGGTATGTAAACCCCGTATTTACATATCTGCCACCGTGCAGGAGAATCCGTATAGGTGTTCGAGTGTTCGAACCGTAATGCGCAAGAAATGGTACCGAAACCCCGTATTTACATATCTGCCACTGTGCAGGAGAATCCGTATAGGTGTTCGATTGTTCGAACCGTAATGCGCAAGAAATGGTATGTAAACCCCGTATTTACATATCTGCCACTGTGCAGGAGAATCCGTATAGGTGTTCGAGTGTTCGAACCGTAATGCGCAAGAAATGGTGTGTAGACCCCGTATTTACATATCTGCCACTGTGCAGGAGAATCCGCATAGGTGTTCGAGTGTTCGAACCGTAATGCGCAAGAAATGGTACCGAAACCCCGTATTTACATATCTGCCACTGTGCAGGAGAATCCGCATAGGTGTTCGAATGTTCGAACCGTAATGCGCAAGAAATGGTACCGAAACCCCGTATTTACATATCTGCCACTGTGCAGGAGAATCCGTATAGGTGATCGAGTGTTCGAACCGTAATGCGCAAGAAATGGTACCGAAACCCCGTATTTACATATCTGCCACTGTGCAGGAGAATCCGCATAGGTGCTCGAGTGTTCGAACCGTATTGCGCAAGAAATGGTTTGTAAACCCCGTATTTACATATCTGCCACTGTGCAGGAGAATCCGTATAGGTGTTCGAGTGTTCGAACCGTAATGCGCAAGAAATGCTACCGAAACCCCGTATTTACATATCTGCCACTGTGCAGGAGAATCCGCATAGGTGCTCGAGTGTTCGAACCGTATTGCGCAAGAAATGGTATGGAAACCCCGTATTTACGTATCTGCCACTGTGTTGGAGAATCCGTATAGGTGTTCGAGTGTTCGAACCGTAATGCGCAGGAAATGGTACCGAAACCCCGTATTTACATATCTGCCACTGTGCAGGAGAATCCGTATAGGTATTCGAGTGTTCGAACCGTAATGCGCAAGAAAAGGTACCGAAACCCCGTATTTACATATCTGCCACTGTGCAGGAGAATCCGTATAGGTGTTCGATTGTTCGAACCGTAATGCGCAAGAAATGGTATGTAAACCCCGTATTTACATATCTGCCACTGTGCAGGAGAATCCGTATAGGTGTTCGAGTGTTTGAACCGTAATGCGCAAGAAATGGTATGGAAACCCCGTATTTACATATCTGCCACTGTGCAGGAGAATCCGCATAGGTGTTCGAGTGTTCGAACCGTAATGCGCAAGAAATGGTACGGAAACCCCGTATTTACATATCTGCCACTGTGCAGGAGAATTCGTATAGGTGATCGAGTGTTCGAACCGTAATGCGCAAGAAATGGTACCGAAACCCCGTATTTACATATCTGCCACTGTGCAGGAGAATCCGCGTAGGTGCTCGAGTGTTCGAACCGTATTGCGCAAGAAATGGTATGTAAACCCCGTATTTACATATCTGCCACTGTGCGGGAGAATCCGTATAGGTGTTCGAGTGTTCGAACCGTAATGCGCAAGAAATGGTACCGAAACCCCGTATTTACATATCTGCCACTGTGCAGGAGAATCCGAATAGGTGTTCGAGTGTTCGAACCGTAATGCGCAAGAAATGGTATATAAACCCCGTATTTACATATCTGCCACTGTGCAGGAGAATCCGTATAGGTGTTCGAGTGTTCGAACTGTAATGCGCAAGAAATGGTATGGAAACCCCGTATTTACATATCTGCCACTATGTAGGAGAATCCGCATAGGTGTTCGAGTGTTCGAACCGTAATGCGCAAGAAATGGTATGGAAACCCCGTATTTACATATCTGCCACTGTGCAGGAGAATCCGCATAGTTGTTCGAGTGTTCGAACCCTAATGCGCAAGAAATGGTACCGAAACCCCGCATTTACATATCTGCCACTGTGCAGGAGAATCCATATAGGTGCTCGAGTGTTCGAACCGTATTGCGCAAGAAATGGTATGTAAACCACGTATTTACATATCTGCCACTGTGCAGGAGAATCCGTATAGGTGTTCGAGTGCTCGAACCGTAATGCGCAAGAAATGGTACCGAAACCCCGTATTTACATATCTGCCACTGTGCAGGATAATTCGAATAGGTGTTCGAGTGTTCGAACCGTAATGCGCAAGAAATGGTACCGAAACCCCGTATTTACATATCTGCCACTGTGCAGGAGAATCCGCATAGGTGCTCGAGTGTTCGAACCGTATTGCGCAAGAAATGGTATGTAAACCCTGTATTTACATATCTGCCACCGTGCAGGAGAATCCGTATAGGTGTTCGAGTGTTCGAACCGTAATGCGCAAGAAATGGTACCGAAACCCCGTATTTACATATCTGCCACTGTGCAGGAGAATCCGTATAGGTGTTCGATTGTTCGAACCGTAATGCGCAAGAAATGGTATGTAAACCCCGTATTTACATATCTGCCACTGTGCAGGAGAATCCGTATAGGTGTTCGAGTGTTCGAACCGTAATGCGCAAGAAATGGTATGGAAACCCCGTATTTACATATCTGCCACTGTGCAGGAGAATCCGCATAGTTGTTCGAGTGTTCGAACCGTAATGCGCAAGAAATGGTACCGAAACCCCGTATTTACATATCTGCCACTGTGCAGGGGAATCCATATAGGTGTTCGAGTGTTCGAACCGTAATGCGCAAGAAATGGTACCGAAACCCCCTATTTACATATCTGCCACTGTGCAGGAGAATTCGAATAGGTGTTCGAGTGTTCGAACCGTAATGCGCAAGAAATGGTACCGAAACCCCGTATTTACATATCTGCCACTTTGTAGGAGAATCCGCATAGGTGTTCGAGTGTTCGAACCGTAATGTGCAAGAAATGGTATGGAAACCCCGTTTTTACATATCTGCCACTGTGCAGGAGAATCCGTATAGGTGTTCGAGTGTTCGAATCGTAATACGCAAGAAATGGAACGAAACCCCGTATTTACACATCTGCCGCTGTGCAGGAGAATCCGAATAGGTGTTCGAGTGTTCGAACCGTAATGCGCAAGAAATGGTATGTAAACCCCGTATTTACATATCTGCCACTGTGCAGGAGAATCCGTATAGGTGTTCGAGTGTTCGAACCGTAATGCGCAAGAAATGGTACCGAAACCCCGTATTTACATATCTGTCACTGTGCAGGAGAATCCGCATTGGTGCTCGAGTGTTCGAACCGTATTGCGCAAGAAATGTTATGTAAACCACGTATTTACATATCTGCCACTGTGCAGGAGAATCCGTATAGGTGTTCGAGTGTTCGAACCGTAATGCGCAAGAAATGGTACCGAAACCCCGTATTTACATATCTGCCACTGTGCAGGAGAATTCGAATAGGTGTTCGAGTGTTCGAACCGTAATGCGCAAGAAATGGTACCGAAACCCCGTATTTACATATCTGCCACTTTGTAGGAGAATCCGCATAGGTGTTCGAGTGTTCGAACCGTAATGCGCAAGAAATGGTACCGAAACCCCGTATTTACATATCTGCCACTATGCAGGAGAATCCGTATAGGTGTTCGAGTATTCGAACTGTAATGCGCAAGAAATGGTACCGAAACCCCGTATTTACATATCTACCACTGTGCAGGAGAATCCGGATAGGTGTTCGAGTGGTCGAACCGTAATGCGCAAGAAATGGTATGTAAACCCCGTATTTACATATCTGCCACTGTGCAGGAGAATCCGTATAGCTGTTCGAGTGTTCGAACCGTAATGCGCAAGAAATGGTACGGAAACCCCGTATTTACATATCTGCCACTGTGCAGGAGAATCCGCATTGGTGCTCGAGTGTTCGAACCGTATTGCGCAAGAAATGTTATGTAAACCACGTATTTACATATCTGCCACTGTGCAGGAGATTCCGTATAGGTGTTCGAGTGTTCGAACCGTAATGCGCAAGAAATGGTACCGAAACCCCGTATTTACATATCTGCCACTGTGCAGGAGAATTCGAATAGGTGTTCGAGTGTTCGAACCGTAATGCGCAAGAAATGGTACCGAAACCCCGTATTTACATATCTGCCACTTTGTAGGAGAATCCGCATAGGTGTTCGAGTGTTCGAACCGTAATGCGCAAGAAATGGTACCGAAACCCCGTATTTACATATCTGCCACTATGCAGGAGAATCCGTATAGGTGTTCGAGTATTCGAACTGTAATGCGCAAGAAATGGTACCGAAACCCCGTATTTACATATCTGCCACTGTGCAGGAGAATCCGAAAAGGTGTTCGAGTGTTCGAACCGTAATGCGCAAGAAATGGTATGTAAACCCCGTATTTACATATCTGCCACTGTGCAGGAGAATCCGTATAGCTGTTCGAGTGTTCGAACCGTAATGCGCAAGAAATGGTACGGAAACCCCGTATTTACATATCTGCCACTGTGCAGGAGAATCCGTATAGGTGTTCAAGTGTTCGAACCGTAATGCGCAAGAAATGGTATGTAAACCCCGTATTTACATATCTGCCACTGTGCAGGAGAATCCGTATAGGTGTTCGAGTGTTCGAAACGTAATGCGCAAGAAATGGTAGGGAAACCCCGTATTTACATATCTGCCACTGTGCAGTAGAATCCGCATAGGTGTTCGAGTGTTCGAACCGTAATGCGCAAGAAATGGTACCGAAACCCCGTATTTACATATCTGCCACTGTGCAGGAGAATCCGCATAGGTGCTCGAGTGTTCGAACCGTATTGCGCAAGAAATGGTATGTAAACCCCGTATTTACATATCTGCCACCGTGCAGGAGAATCCGTATAGGTGTTCGAGTGTTCGAACCGTAATGCGCAAGAAAAGGTACCGAAACCCCGTATTTACATATCTGCCACGGTGCAGGAGAATCCGTATAGGTGTTCGATTGTTCGAACCGTAATGCGCAAGAAATGGTATGTAAACCCCGTATTTACATATCTGCCACTGTGCAGGAGAATCCGTATAGGTGTTCGAGTGTTCGAACCGTAATGCGCAAGAAATGGTGTGTAGACCCCGTATTTACATATCTGCCACTGTGCAGGAGAATCCGCATAGGTGTTCGAGTGTTCGAACCGTAATGCGCAAGAAATGGTACCGAAACCCCGTATTTACATATCTGCCACTGTGTAGGAGAATCCGCATAGGTGTTCGAATGTTCGAACCGTAATGCGCAAGAAATGGTACCGAAACCCCGTATTTACATATCTGCCACTGTGCAGGAGAATCCGTATAGGTGATCGAGTGTTCGAACCGTAATGCGCAAGAAATGGTACCGAAACCCCGTATTTACATATCTGCCACTGTGCAGGAGAATCCGCATAGGTGCTCGAGTGTTCGAACCGTATTGCGCAAGAAATGGTTTGTAAACCCCGTATTTACATATCTGCCACTGTGCAGGAGAATCCGTATAGGTGTTCGAGTGTTCGAACCGTAATGCGCAAGAAATGCTACTGAAACCCCGTATTTACATATCTGCCACTGTGCAGGAGAATCCGCATAGGTGCTCGAGTGTTCGAACCGTATTGCGCAAGAAATGGTATGGAAACCCCGTATTTACGTATCTGCCACTGTGTTGGAGAATCCGTATAGGTGTTCGAGTGTTCGAACCGTAATGCGCAGGAAATGGTACCGAAACCCCGTATTTACATATCTGCCACTGTGCAGGAGAATCCGTATAGGTGTTCGAGTGTTCGAACCGTAATGCGCAAGAAAAGGTACCGAAACCCCGTATTTACATATCTGCCACTGTGCAGGAGAATCCGTGTAGGTGTTCGATTGTTCGAACCGTAATGCGCAAGAAATGGTATGTAAACCCCGTATTTACATATCTGCCACTGTGCAGGAGAATCCGTATAGGTGTTCGAGTGTTTGAACCGTAATGCGCAAGAAATGGTATGGAAACCCCGTATTTACATATCTGCCACTGTGCAGGAGAATCCGCATAGGTGTTCGAGTGTTCGAACCGTAATGCGCAAGAAATGGTACGGAAACCCCGTATTTACATATCTGCCACTGTGCAGGAGAATTCGTATAGGTGATCGAGTGTTCGAACCGTAATGCGCAAGAAATGGTACCGAAACCCCGTATTTACATATCTGCCACTGTGCAGGAGAATCTGCATAGGTGCTCGAGTGTTCGAACCGTATTGCGCAAGAAATGGTATGTAAACCCCGTATTTACATATCTGCCACTGTGCGGGAGAATCCGTATAGGTGTTCGAGTGTTCGAACCGTAATGCGCAAGAAATGGTACCGAAACCCCGTATTTACATATCTGCCACTGTGCAGGAGAATCCGAATAGGTGTTCGAGTGTTCGAACCGTAATGCGCAAGAAATGGTATATAAACCCCGTATTTACATATCTGCCACTGTGCAGGAGAATCCGTATAGGTGTTCGAGTGTTCGAACTGTAATGCGCAAGAAATGGTATGGAAACCCCGTATTTACATATCTGCCACTATGTAGGAGAATCCGCATAGGTGTTCGAGTGTTCGAACCGTAATGCGCAAGAAATGGTATGGAAACCCCGTATTTACATATCTGCCACTGTGCAGGAGAATCCGCATAGTTGTTCGAGTGTTCGAACCCTAATGCGCAAGAAATGGTACCGAAACCCCGCATTTACATATCTGCCACTGTGCAGGAGAATCCATATAGGTGTTCAAGTGTTCGAACCGTAATGCGCAAGAAATGGTACCGAAACCCCGTATTTACATATCTGCCACTGTGCAGGAGAATTCGAATAGGTGTTCGAGTGTTCGAACCGTAATGCGCAAGAAATGGTACCGAAACCCCGTATTTACATATCTGCCACTTTGTAGGAGAATCCGCATAGGTGTTCGAGTGTTCGAACCGTAATGCGCAAGAAATGGTATGTAAACCCCGTATTTACATATCTGCCACTGTGCAGGAGAATCCGTATAGCTGTTCGAGTGTTCGAACCGTAATGCGCAAGAAATGGTACGGAAACCCCGTATTTACATATCTGCCACTGTGCAGGAGAATCCGTATAGGTGTTCAAGTGTTCGAACCGTAATGCGCAAGAAAAGGTATGTAAACCCCGTATTTACATATCTGCCACTGTGCAGGAGAATCCGTATAGGTGTTCGAGTGTTCGAAACGTAATGCGCAAGAAATGGTAGGGAAACCCCGTATTTACATATCTGCCACTGTGCAGTAGAATCCGCATAGGTGTTCGAGTGTTCGAACCGTAATGCGCAAGAAATGGTACCGAAACCCCGTATTTACATATCTGCCACTGTGCAGGAGAATCCGCATAGGTGCTCGAGTGTTCGAACCGTATTGCGCAAGAAATGGTATGTAAACCCCGTATTTACATATCTGCCACCGTGCAGGAGAATCCGTATAGGTGTTCGAGTGTTCGAACCGTAATGCGCAAGAAATGGTACCGAAACCCCGTATTTACATATCTGCCACTGTGCAGGAGAATCCGTATAGGTGTTCGAGTGTTCGAACCGTAATGCGCAGGAAATGGTACCGAAACCCCGTATTTACATATCTGCCACTGTGCAGGAGAATCCGTATAGGTGTTCGAGTGTTCGAACCGTAATGCGCAAGAAAAGGTACCGAAACCCCGTATTTACATATCTGCCACTGTGCAGGAGAATCCGTATAGGTGTTCGATTATTCGAACCGTAATGCGCAAGAAATGGTATGTAAACCCCGTATTTACATATCTGCCACTGTGCAGGAGAATCCGTATAGGTGTTCGAGTGTTTGAACCGTAATGCGCAAGAAATGGTATGGAAACCCCGTATTTACATATCTGCCACTGTGCAGGAGAATCCGCATAGGTGTTCGAGTGTTCGAACCGTAATGCGCAAGAAATGGTACGGAAACCCCGTATTTACATATCTGCCACTGTGCAGGAGAATTCGTATAGGTGATCGAGTGTTCGAACCGTAATGCGCAAGAAATGGTACCGAAACCCCGTATTTACATATCTGCCACTGTGCAGGAGAATCCGCATAGGTGCTCGAGTGTTCGAACCGTATTGCGCAAGAAATGGTATGTAAACCCCGTATTTACATATCTGCCACTGTGCGGGAGAATCCGTATAGGTGTTCGAGTGTTCGAACCGTAATGCGCAAGAAATGGTATGTAAACCCCGTATTTACATATCTGCCACTGTGCAGGAGAATCCGTATAGCTGTTCGAGTGTTCGAACCGTAATGCGCAAGAAATGGTACGGAAACCCCGTATTTACATATCTGCCACTGTGCAGGAGAATCCGTATAGGTGTTCAAGTGTTCGAACCGTAATGCGCAAGAAAAGGTATGTAAACCCCGTATTTACATATCTGCCACTGTGCAGGAGAATCCGTATAGGTGTTCGAGTGTTCGAAACGTAATGCGCAAGAAATGGTAGGGAAACCCCGTATTTACATATCTGCCACTGTGCAGTAGAATCCGCATAGGTGTTCGAGTGTTCGAACCGTAATGCGCAAGAAATGGTACCGAAACCCCGTATTTACATATCTGCCACTGTGCAGGAGAATCCGCATAGGTGCTCGAGTGTTCGAACCGTATTGCGCAAGAAATGGTATGTAAACCCCGTATTTACATATCTGCCACCGTGCAGGAGAATCCGTATAGGTGTTCGAGTGTTCGAACCGTAATGCGCAAGAAATGGTACCGAAACCCCGTATTTACATATCTGCCACTGTGCAGGAGAATCCGTATAGGTGTTCGAGTGTTCGAACCGTAATGCGCAGGAAATGGTACCGAAACCCCGTATTTACAAATCTGCCACTGTGCAGGAGAATCCGTATAGGTGTTCGAGTGTTCGAACCGTAATGCGCAAGAAAAGGTACCGAAACCCCGTATTTACATATCTGCCACTGTGCAGGAGAATCCGTATAGGTGTTCGATTATTCGAACCGTAATGCGCAAGAAATGGTATGTAAACCCCGTATTTACATATCTGCCACTGTGCAGGAGAATCCGTATAGGTGTTCGAGTGTTTGAACCGTAATGCGCAAGAAATGGTATGGAAACCCCGTATTTACATATCTGCCACTGTGCAGGAGAATCCGCATAGGTGTTCGAGTGTTCGAACCGTAATGCGCAAGAAATGGTACGGAAACCCCGTATTTACATATCTGCCACTGTGCAGGAGAATTCGTATAGGTGATCGAGTGTTCGAACCGTAATGCGCAAGAAATGGTACCGAAACCCCGTATTTACATATCTGCCACTGTGCAGGAGAATCCGCATAGGTGCTCGGGTGTTCGAACCGTATTGCGCAAGAAATGGTATGTAAACCCCGTATTTACATATCTGCCACTGTGCGGGAGAATCCGTATAGGTGTTCGAGTGTTCGAACCGTAATGCGCAAGAAATGGTACCGAAACCCCGTATTTACATATCTGCCACTGTGCAGGAGAATCCGAATAGGTGTTCGAGTGTTCGAACCGTAATGCGCAAGAAATGGTATATAAACCCCGTATTTACATATCTGCCACTGTGCAGGAGAATCCGTATAGGTGTTCGAGTGTTCGAACTGTAATGCGCAAGAAATGGTATGGAAACCCCGTATTTACATATCTGCCACTATGTAGGAGAATCCGCATAGGTGTTCGAGTGTTCGAACCGTAATGCGCAAGAAATGGTATGGAAACCCCGTATTTCCATATCTGCCACTGTGCAGGAGAATCCGCATAGTTGTTCGAGTGTTCGAACCCTAATGCGCAAGAAATGGTACCGAAACCCCGCATTTACATATCTGCCACTGTGCAGGAGAATCCATATAGGTGTTCAAGTGTTCGAACCGTAATGCGCAAGAAATGGTACCGAAACCCCGTATTTACATATCTGCCACTGTGCAGGAGAATTCGAATAGGTGTTCGAGTGTTCGAACCGTAATGCGCAAGAAATGGTACCGAAACCCCGTATTTACATATCTGCCACTTTGTAGGAGAATCCGCATAGGTGTTCGAGTGTTCGAACCGTAATGCGCAAGAAATGGTATGTAAACCCCGTATTTACATATCTGCCACTGTGCAGGAGAATCCGTATAGCTGTTCGAGTGTTCGAACCGTAATGCGCAAGAAATGGTACGGAAACCCCGTATTTACATATCTGCCACTGTGCAGGAGAATCCGTATAGGTGTTCAAGTGTTCGAACCGTAATGCGCAAGAAATGGTATGTAAACCCCGTATTTACATATCTGCCACTGTGCAGGAGAATCCGTATAGGTGTTCGAGTGTTCGAAACGTAATGCGCAAGAAATGGTAGGGAAACCCCGTATTTACATATCTGCCACTGTGCAGTAGAATCCGCATAGGTGTTCGAGTGTTCGAACCGTAATGCGCAAGAAATGGTACCGAAACCCCGTATTTACATATCTGCCACTGTGCAGGAGAATCCGCATAGGTGCTCGAGTGTTCGAACCGTATTGCGCAAGAAATGGTATGTAAACCCCGTATTTACATATCTGCCACCGTGCAGGAGAATCCGTATAGGTGTTCGAGTGTTCGAACCGTAATGCGCAAGAAATGGTACCGAAACCCCGTATTTACATATCTGCCACTGTGCAGGAGAATCCGTATAGGTGTTCGATTGTTCGAACCGTAATGCGCAAGAAATGGTATGTAAACCCCGTATTTACATATCTGCCACTGTGCAGGAGAATCCGTATAGGTGTTCGAGTGTTCGAACCGTAATGCGCAAGAAATGGTGTGTAGACCCCGTATTTACATATCTGCCACTGTGCAGGAGAATCCGCATAGGTGTTCGAGTGTTCGAACCGTAATGCGCAAGAAATGGTACCGAAACCCCGTATTTACATATCTGCCACTGTGCAGGAGAATCCGCATAGGTGTTCGAATGTTCGAACCGTAATGCGCAAGAAATGGTACCGAAACCCCGTATTTACATATCTGCCACTGTGCAGGAGAATCCGTATAGGTGATCGAGTGTTCGAACCGTAATGCGCAAGAAATGGTACCGAAACCCCGTATTTACATATCTGCCACTGTGCAGAAGAATCCGTATAGGTGTTCGATTATTCGAACCGTAATGCGCAAGAAATGGTATGTAAACCCCGTATTTACATATCTGCCACTGTGCAGGAGAATCCGTATAGGTGTTCGAGTGTTTGAACCGTAATGCGCAAGAAATGGTATGGAAACCCCGTATTTACATATCTGCCACTGTGCAGGAGAATCCGCATAGGTGTTCGAGTGTTCGAACCGTAATGCGCAAGAAATGGTACGGAAACCCCGTATTTACATATCTGCCACTGTGCAGGAGAATTCGTATAGGTGATCGAGTGTTCGAACCGTAATGCGCAAGAAATGGTACCGAAACCCCGTATTTACATATCTGCCACTGTGCAGGAGAATCCGCATAGGTGCTCGAGTGTTCGAACCGTATTGCGCAAGAAATGGTATGTAAACCCCGTATTTACATATCTGCCACTGTGCGGGAGAATCCGTATAGGTGTTCGAGTGTTCGAACCGTAATGCGCAAGAAATGGTACCGAAACCCCGTATTTACATATCTGCCACTGTGCAGGAGAATCCGAATAGGTGTTCGAGTGTTCGAACCGTAATGCGCAAGAAATGGTATATAAACCCCGTATTTACATATCTGCCACTGTGCAGGAGAATCCGTATAGGTGTTCGAGTGTTCGAACTGTAATGCGCAAGAAATGGTATGGAAACCCCGTATTTACATATCTGCCACTATGTAGGAGAATCCGCATAGGTGTTCGAGTGTTCGAACCGTAATGCGCAAGAAATGGTATGGAAACCCCGAATTTCCATATCTGCCACTGTGCAGGAGAATCCGCATAGTTGTTCGAGTGTTCGAACCCTAATGCGCAAGAAATGGTACCGAAACCCCGCATTTACATATCTGCCACTGTGCAGGAGAATCCATATAGGTGTTCAAGTGTTCGAACCGTAATGCGCAAGAAATGGTACCGAAACCCCGTATTTACATATCTGCCACTGTGCAGGAGAATTCGAATAGGTGTTCGAGTGTTCGAACCGTAATGCGCAAGAAATGGTACCGAAACCCCGTATTTACATATCTGCCACTTTGTAGGAGAATCCGCATAGGTGTTCGAGTGTTCGAACCGTAATGCGCAAGAAATGGTATGTAAACCCCGTATTTACATATCTGCCACTGTGCAGGAGAATCCGTATAGCTGTTCGAGTGTTCGAACCGTAATGCGCAAGAAATGGTACGGAAACCCCGTATTTACATATCTGCCACTGTGCAGGAGAATCCGTATAGGTGTTCAAGTGTTCGAACCGTAATGCGCAAGAAATGGTATGTAAACCCCGTATTTACATATCTGCCACTGTGCAGGAGAATCCGTATAGGTGTTCGAGTGTTCGAAACGTAATGCGCAAGAAATGGTAGGGAAACCCCGTATTTACATATCTGCCACTGTGCAGTAGAATCCGCATAGGTGTTCGAGTGTTCGAACCGTAATGCGCAAGAAATGGTACCGAAACCCCGTATTTACATATCTGCCACTGTGCAGGAGAATCCGCATAGGTGCTCGAGTGTTCGAACCGTATTGCGCAAGAAATGGTATGTAAACCCCGTATTTACATATCTGCCACCGTGCAGGAGAATCCGTATAGGTGTTCGAGTGTTCGAACCGTAATGCGCAAGAAATGGTACCGAAACCCCGTATTTACATATCTGCCACTGTGCAGGAGAATCCGTATAGGTGTTCGATTGTTCGAACCGTAATGCGCAAGAAATGGTATGTAAACCCCGTATTTACATATCTGCCACTGTGCAGGAGAATCCGTATAGGTGTTCGAGTGTTCGAACCGTAATGCGCAAGAAATGGTGTGTAGACCCCGTATTTACATATCTGCCACTGTGCAGGAGAATCCGCATAGGTGTTCGAGTGTTCGAACCGTAATGCGCAAGAAATGGTACCGAAACCCCGTATTTACATATCTGCCACTGTGCAGGAGAATCCGCATAGGTGTTCGAATGTTCGAACCGTAATGCGCAAGAAATGGTACCGAAACCCCGTATTTACATATCTGCCACTGTGCAGGAGAATCCGTATAGGTGATCGAGTGTTCGAACCGTAATGCGCAAGAAATGGTACCGAAACCCCGTATTTACATATCTGCCACTGTGCAGGAGAATCCGCATAGGTGCTCGAGTGTTCGAACCGTATTGCGCAAGAAATGGTTTGTAAACCCCGTATTTACATATCTGCCACTGTGCAGGAGAATCCGTATAGGTGTTCGAGTGTTCGAACCGTAATGCGCAAGAAATGCTACCGAAACCCCGTATTTACATATCTGCCACTGTGCAGGAGAATCCGCATAGGTGCTCGAGTGTTCGAACCGTATTGCGCAAGAAATGGTATGGAAACCCCGTATTTACGTATCTGCCACTGTGTTGGAGAATCCGTATAGGTGTTCGAGTGTTCGAACCGTAATGCGCAGGAAATGGTACCGAAACCCCGTATTTACATATCTGCCACTGTGCAGGAGAATCCGTATAGGTGTTCGAGTGTTCGAACCGTAATGCGCAAGAAATGGTGTGTAGACCCCGTATTTACATATCTGCCACTGTGCAGGAGAATCCGCATAGGTGTTCGAGTGTTCGAACCGTAATGCGCAAGAAATGGTACCGAAACCCCGTATTTACATATCTGCCACTGTGCAGGAGAATCCGCATAGGTGTTCGAATGTTCGAACCGTAATGCGCAAGAAATGGTACCGAAACCCCGTATTTACATATCTGCCACTGTGCAGGAGAATCCGTATAGGTGATCGAGTGTTCGAACCGTAATGCGCAAGAAATGGTACCGAAACCCCGTATTTACATATCTGCCACTGTGCAGGAGAATCCGCATAGGTGCTCGAGTGTTCGAACCGTATTGCGCAAGAAATGGTTTGTAAACCCCGTATTTACATATCTGCCACTGTGCAGGAGAATCCGTATAGGTGTTCGAGTGTTCGAACCGTAATGCGCAAGAAATGCTACCGAAACCCCGTATTTACATATCTGCCACTGTGCAGGAGAATCCGCATAGGTGCTCGAGTGTTCGAACCGTATTGCGCAAGAAATGGTATGGAAACCCCGTATTTACGTATCTGCCACTGTGTTGGAGAATCCGTATAGGTGTTCGAGTGTTCGAACCGTAATGCGCAAGAAATGGTATGGAAACCCCGTATTTACATATCTGCCACTGTGCAGGAGAATCCGCATAGTTGTTCGAGTGTTCGAACCCTAATGCGCAAGAAATGGTACCGAAACCCCGCATTTACATATCTGCCACTGTGCAGGAGAATCCATATAGGTGTTCAAGTGTTCGAACCGTAATGCGCAAGAAATGGTACCGAAACCCCGTATTTACATATCTGCCACTGTGCAGGAGAATTCGAATAGGTGTTCGAGTGTTCGAACCGTAATGCGCAAGAAATGGTACCGAAACCCCGTATTTACATATCTGCCACTTTGTAGGAGAATCCGCATAGGTGTTCGAGTGTTCGAACCGTAATGCGCAAGAAATGGTATGTAAACCCCGTATTTACATATCTGCCACTGTGCAGGAGAATCCGTATAGCTGTTCGAGTGTTCGAACCGTAATGCGCAAGAAATGGTACGGAAACCCCGTATTTACATATCTGCCACTGTGCAGGAGAATCCGTATAGGTGTTCAAGTGTTCGAACCGTAATGCGCAAGAAATGGTATGTAAACCCCGTATTTACATATCTGCCACTGTGCAGGAGAATCCGTATAGGTGTTCGAGTGTTCGAACCGTAATGCGCAAGAAATGGTACCGAAACCCCGTATTTACATATCTGCCACTGTGCAGGAGAATCCGCATAGGTGTTCGAATGTTCGAACCGTAATGCGCAAGAAATGGTACCGAAACCCCGTATTTACATATCTGCCACTGTGCAGGAGAATCCGTATAGGTGATCGAGTGTTCGAACCGTAATGCGCAAGAAATGGTACCGAAACCCCGTATTTACATATCTGCCACTGTGCAGAAGAATCCGTATAGGTGTTCGATTATTCGAACCGTAATGCGCAAGAAATGGTATGTAAACCCCGTATTTACATATCTGCCACTGTGCAGGAGAATCCGTATAGGTGTTCGAGTGTTTGAACCGTAATGCGCAAGAAATGGTATGGAAACCCCGTATTTACATATCTGCCACTGTGCAGGAGAATCCGCATAGGTGTTCGAGTGTTCGAACCGTAATGCGCAAGAAATGGTACGGAAACCCCGTATTTACATATCTGCCACTGTGCAGGAGAATTCGTATAGGTGATCGAGTGTTCGAACCGTAATGCGCAAGAAATGGTACCGAAACCCCGTATTTACATATCTGCCACTGTGCAGGAGAATCCGCATAGGTGCTCGAGTGTTCGAACCGTATTGCGCAAGAAATGGTATGTAAACCCCGTATTTACATATCTGCCACTGTGCGGGAGAATCCGTATAGGTGTTCGAGTGTTCGAACCGTAATGCGCAAGAAATGGTACCGAAACCCCGTATTTACATATCTGCCACTGTGCAGGAGAATCCGAATAGGTGTTCGAGTGTTCGAACCGTAATGCGCAAGAAATGGTATATAAACCCCGTATTTACATATCTGCCACTGTGCAGGAGAATCCGTATAGGTGTTCGAGTGTTCGAACTGTAATGCGCAAGAAATGGTATGGAAACCCCGTATTTACATATCTGCCACTATGTAGGAGAATCCGCATAGGTGTTCGAGTGTTCGAACCGTAATGCGCAAGAAATGGTATGGAAACCCCGAATTTCCATATCTGCCACTGTGCAGGAGAATCCGCATAGTTGTTCGAGTGTTCGAACCCTAATGCGCAAGAAATGGTACCGAAACCCCGCATTTACATATCTGCCACTGTGCAGGAGAATCCATATAGGTGTTCAAGTGTTCGAACCGTAATGCGCAAGAAATGGTACCGAAACCCCGTATTTACATATCTGCCACTGTGCAGGAGAATTCGAATAGGTGTTCGAGTGTTCGAACCGTAATGCGCAAGAAATGGTACCGAAACCCCGTATTTACATATCTGCCACTTTGTAGGAGAATCCGCATAGGTGTTCGAGTGTTCGAACCGTAATGCGCAAGAAATGGTATGTAAACCCCGTATTTACATATCTGCCACTGTGCAGGAGAATCCGTATAGCTGTTCGAGTGTTCGAACCGTAATGCGCAAGAAATGGTACGGAAACCCCGTATTTACATATCTGCCACTGTGCAGGAGAATCCGTATAGGTGTTCAAGTGTTCGAACCGTAATGCGCAAGAAATGGTATGTAAACCCCGTATTTACATATCTGCCACTGTGCAGGAGAATCCGTATAGGTGTTCGAGTGTTCGAAACGTAATGCGCAAGAAATGGTAGGGAAACCCCGTATTTACATATCTGCCACTGTGCAGTAGAATCCGCATAGGTGTTCGAGTGTTCGAACCGTAATGCGCAAGAAATGGTACCGAAACCCCGTATTTACATATCTGCCACTGTGCAGGAGAATCCGCATAGGTGCTCGAGTGTTCGAACCGTATTGCGCAAGAAATGGTATGTAAACCCCGTATTTACATATCTGCCACCGTGCAGGAGAATCCGTATAGGTGTTCGAGTGTTCGAACCGTAATGCGCAAGAAATGGTACCGAAACCCCGTATTTACATATCTGCCACTGTGCAGGAGAATCCGTATAGGTGTTCGATTGTTCGAACCGTAATGCGCAAGAAATGGTATGTAAACCCCGTATTTACATATCTGCCACTGTGCAGGAGAATCCGTATAGGTGTTCGAGTGTTCGAACCGTAATGCGCAAGAAATGGTGTGTAGACCCCGTATTTACATATCTGCCACTGTGCAGGAGAATCCGCATAGGTGTTCGAGTGTTCGAACCGTAATGCGCAAGAAATGGTACCGAAACCCCGTATTTACATATCTGCCACTGTGCAGGAGAATCCGCATAGGTGTTCGAATGTTCGAACCGTAATGCGCAAGAAATGGTACCGAAACCCCGTATTTACATATCTGCCACTGTGCAGGAGAATCCGTATAGGTGATCGAGTGTTCGAACCGTAATGCGCAAGAAATGGTACCGAAACCCCGTATTTACATATCTGCCACTGTGCAGGAGAATCCGCATAGGTGCTCGAGTGTTCGAACCGTATTGCGCAAGAAATGGTTTGTAAACCCCGTATTTACATATCTGCCACTGTGCAGGAGAATCCGTATAGGTGTTCGAGTGTTCGAACCGTAATGCGCAAGAAATGCTACCGAAACCCCGTATTTACATATCTGCCACTGTGCAGGAGAATCCGCATAGGTGCTCGAGTGTTCGAACCGTATTGCGCAAGAAATGGTATGGAAACCCCGTATTTACGTATCTGCCACTGTGTTGGAGAATCCGTATAGGTGTTCGAGTGTTCGAACCGTAATGCGCAGGAAATGGTACCGAAACCCCGTATTTACATATCTGCCACTGTGCAGGAGAATCCGTATAGGTGTTCGAGTGTTCGAACCGTAATGCGCAAGAAATGGTGTGTAGACCCCGTATTTACATATCTGCCACTGTGCAGGAGAATCCGCATAGGTGTTCGAGTGTTCGAACCGTAATGCGCAAGAAATGGTACCGAAACCCCGTATTTACATATCTGCCACTGTGCAGGAGAATCCGCATAGGTGTTCGAATGTTCGAACCGTAATGCGCAAGAAATGGTACCGAAACCCCGTATTTACATATCTGCCACTGTGCAGGAGAATCCGTATAGGTGATCGAGTGTTCGAACCGTAATGCGCAAGAAATGGTACCGAAACCCCGTATTTACATATCTGCCACTGTGCAGGAGAATCCGCATAGGTGCTCGAGTGTTCGAACCGTATTGCGCAAGAAATGGTTTGTAAACCCCGTATTTACATATCTGCCACTGTGCAGGAGAATCCGTATAGGTGTTCGAGTGTTCGAACCGTAATGCGCAAGAAATGCTACCGAAACCCCGTATTTACATATCTGCCACTGTGCAGGAGAATCCGCATAGGTGCTCGAGTGTTCGAACCGTATTGCGCAAGAAATGGTATGGAAACCCCGTATTTACGTATCTGCCACTGTGTTGGAGAATCCGTATAGGTGTTCGAGTGTTCGAACCGTAATGCGCAAGAAATGGTATGGAAACCCCGTATTTACATATCTGCCACTGTGCAGGAGAATCCGCATAGTTGTTCGAGTGTTCGAACCCTAATGCGCAAGAAATGGTACCGAAACCCCGCATTTACATATCTGCCACTGTGCAGGAGAATCCATATAGGTGTTCAAGTGTTCGAACCGTAATGCGCAAGAAATGGTACCGAAACCCCGTATTTACATATCTGCCACTGTGCAGGAGAATTCGAATAGGTGTTCGAGTGTTCGAACCGTAATGCGCAAGAAATGGTACCGAAACCCCGTATTTACATATCTGCCACTTTGTAGGAGAATCCGCATAGGTGTTCGAGTGTTCGAACCGTAATGCGCAAGAAATGGTATGTAAACCCCGTATTTACATATCTGCCACTGTGCAGGAGAATCCGTATAGCTGTTCGAGTGTTCGAACCGTAATGCGCAAGAAATGGTACGGAAACCCCGTATTTACATATCTGCCACTGTGCAGGAGAATCCGTATAGGTGTTCAAGTGTTCGAACCGTAATGCGCAAGAAATGGTATGTAAACCCCGTATTTACATATCTGCCACTGTGCAGGAGAATCCGTATAGGTGTTCGAGTGTTCGAAACGTAATGCGCAAGAAATGGTAGGGAAACCCCGTATTTACATATCTGCCACTGTGCAGTAGAATCCGCATAGGTGTTCGAGTGTTCGAACCGTAATGCGCAAGAAATGGTACCGAAACCCCGTATTTACATATCTGCCACTGTGCAGGAGAATCCGCATAGGTGCTCGAGTGTTCGAACCGTATTGCGCAAGAAATGGTATGTAAACCCCGTATTTACATATCTGCCACCGTGCAGGAGAATCCGTATAGGTGTTCGAGTGTTCGAACCGTAATGCGCAAGAAATGGTACCGAAACCCCGTATTTACATATCTGCCACTGTGCAGGAGAATCCGTATAGGTGTTCGATTGTTCGAACCGTAATGCGCAAGAAATGGTATGTAAACCCCGTATTTACATATCTGCCACTGTGCAGGAGAATCCGTATAGGTGTTCGAGTGTTCGAACCGTAATGCGCAAGAAATGGTGTGTAGACCCCGTATTTACATATCTGCCACTGTGCAGGAGAATCCGCATAGGTGTTCGAGTGTTCGAACCGTAATGCGCAAGAAATGGTACCGAAACCCCGTATTTACATATCTGCCACTGTGCAGGAGAATCCGCATAGGTGTTCGAATGTTCGAACCGTAATGCGCAAGAAATGGTACCGAAACCCCGTATTTACATATCTGCCACTGTGCAGGAGAATCCGTATAGGTGATCGAGTGTTCGAACCGTAATGCGCAAGAAATGGTACCGAAACCCCGTATTTACATATCTGCCACTGTGCAGGAGAATCCGCATAGGTGCTCGAGTGTTCGAACCGTATTGCGCAAGAAATGGTTTGTAAACCCCGTATTTACATATCTGCCACTGTGCAGGAGAATCCGTATAGGTGTTCGAGTGTTCGAACCGTAATGCGCAAGAAATGCTACCGAAACCCCGTATTTACATATCTGCCACTGTGCAGGAGAATCCGCATAGGTGCTCGAGTGTTCGAACCGTATTGCGCAAGAAATGGTATGGAAACCCCGTATTTACGTATCTGCCACTGTGTTGGAGAATCCGTATAGGTGTTCGAGTGTTCGAACCGTAATGCGCAGGAAATGGTACCGAAACCCCGTATTTACATATCTGCCACTGTGCAGGAGAATCCGTATAGGTGTTCGAGTGTTCGAACCGTAATGCGCAAGAAAAGGTACCGAAACCCCGTATTTACATATCTGCCACTGTGCAGGAGAATCCGTATAGGTGTTCGATTGTTCGAACCGTAATGCGCAAGAAATGGTATGTAAACCCCGTATTTACATATCTGCCACTGTGCAGGAGAATCCGTATAGGTGTTCGAGTGTTTGAACCGTAATGCGCAAGAAATGGTATGGAAACCCCGTATTTACATATCTGCCACTGTGCAGGAGAATCCGCATAGGTGTTCGAGTGTTCGAACCGTAATGCGCAAGAAATGGTACGGAAACCCCGTATTTACATATCTGCCACTGTGCAGGAGAATTCGTATAGGTGATCGAGTGTTCGAACCGTAATGCGCAAGAAATGGTACCGAAACCCCGTATTTACATATCTGCCACTGTGCAGGAGAATCCGCATAGGTGCTCGAGTGTTCGAACCGTATTGCGCAAGAAATGGTATGTAAACCCCGTATTTACATATCTGCCACTGTGCGGGAGAATCTGTATAGGTGTTCGAGTGTTCGAACCGTAATGCGCAAGAAATGGTACCGAAACCCCGTATTTACATATCTGCCACTGTGCAGGAGAATCCGAATAGGTGTTCGAGTGTTCGAACCGTAATGCGCAAGAAATGGTATATAAACCCCGTATTTACATATCTGCCACTATGCAGGAGAATCCGTATAGGTGTTCGAGTGTTCGAACTGTAATGCGCAAGAAATGGTATGGAAACCCCGTATTTACATATCTGCCACTATGTAGGAGAATCCGCATAGGTGTTCGAGTGTTCGAACCGTAATGCGCAAGAAATGGTATGGAAACCCCGTATTTACATATCTGCCACTGTGCAGGAGAATCCGCATAGTTGTTCGAGTGTTCGAACCCTAATGCGCAAGAAATGGTACCGAAACCCCGCATTTACATATCTGCCACTGTGCAGGAGAATCCATATAGGTGCTCGAGTGTTCGAACCGTATTGCGCAAGAAATGGTATGTAAACCACGTATTTACATATCTGCCACTGTGCAGGAGAATCCGTATAGGTGTTCGAGTGCTCGAACCGTAATGCGCAAGAAATGGTACCGAAACCCCGTATTTACATATCTGCCACTGTGCAGGAGAATCCGCATAGGTGTTCGAGTGTTCGAACCGTAATGCGCAAGAAATGGTACGGAAACCCCGTATTTACATATCTGCCACTGTGCAGGAGAATTCGTATAGGTGATCGAGTGTTCGAACCGTAATGCGCAAGAAATGGTACCGAAACCCCGTATTTACATATCTGCCACTGTGCAGGAGAATCCGCATAGGTGCTCGAGTGTTCGAACCGTATTGCGCAAGAAATGGTATGTAAACCCCGTATTTACATATCTGCCACTGTGCGGGAGAATCTGTATAGGTGTTCGAGTGTTCGAACCGTAATGCGCAAGAAATGGTACCGAAACCCCGTATTTACATATCTGCCACTGTGCAGGAGAATCCGAATAGGTGTTCGAGTGTTCGAACCGTAATGCGCAAGAAATGGTATATAAACCCCGTATTTACATATCTGCCACTATGCAGGAGAATCCGTATAGGTGTTCGAGTGTTCGAACTGTAATGCGCAAGAAATGGTATGGAAACCCCGTATTTACATATCTGCCACTATGTAGGAGAATCCGCATAGGTGTTCGAGTGTTCGAACCGTAATGCGCAAGAAATGGTATGGAAACCCCGTATTTACATATCTGCCACTGTGCAGGAGAATCCGCATAGTTGTTCGAGTGTTCGAACCCTAATGCGCAAGAAATGGTACCGAAACCCCGCATTTACATATCTGCCACTGTGCAGGAGAATCCATATAGGTGCTCGAGTGTTCGAACCGTATTGCGCAAGAAATGGTATGTAAACCACGTATTTACATATCTGCCACTGTGCAGGAGAATCCGTATAGGTGTTCGAGTGCTCGAACCGTAATGCGCAAGAAATGGTACCGAAACCCCGTATTTACATATCTGCCACTGTGCAGGATAATTCGAATAGGTGTTCGAGTGTTCGAACCGTAATGCGCAAGAAATGGTACCGAAACCCCGTATTTACATATCTGCCACTGTGCAGGAGAATCCGCATAGGTGCTCGAGTGTTCGAACCGTATTGCGCAAGAAATGGTATGTAAACCCCGTATTTACATATCTGCCACCGTGCAGGAGAATCCGTATAGGTGTTCGAGTGTTCGAACCGTAATGCGCAAGAAATGGTACCGAAACCCCGTATTTACATATCTGCCACTGTGCAGGAGAATCCGTATAGGTGTTCGATTGTTCGAACCGTAATGCGCAAGAAATGGTATGTAAACCCCGTATTTGCATATCTGCCACTGTGCAGGAGAATCCGTATAGGTGTTCGAGTGTTCGAACCGTAATGCGCAAGAAATGGTGTGTAGACCCCGTATTTACATATCTGCCACTGTGCAGGAGAATCCGCATAGGTGTTCGAGTGTTCGAACCGTAATGCGCAAGAAATGGTACCGAAACCCCGTATTTACATATCTGCCACTGTGCAGGAGAATCCGCATAGGTGTTCGAATGTTCGAACCGTAATGCGCAAGAAATGGTACCGAAACCCCGTATTTACATATCTGCCACTGTGCAGGAGAATCCGTATAGGTGATCGAGTGTTCGAACCGTAATGCGCAAGAAATGGTACCGAAACCCCGTATTTACATATCTGCCACTGTGCAGGAGAATCCGCATAGGTGCTCGAGTGTTCGAACCGTATTGCGCAAGAAATGGTTTGTAAACCCCGTATTTACATATCTGCCACTGTGCAGGAGAATCCGTATAGGTGTTCGAGTGTTCGAACCGTAATGCGCAAGAAATGCTACCGAAACCCCGTATTTACATATCTGCCACTGTGCAGGAGAATCCGCATAGGTGCTCGAGTGTTCGAACCGTATTGCGCAAGAAATGGTATGGAAATCCCGTATTTACGTATCTGCCACTGTGTTGGAGAATCCGTATAGGTGTTCGAGTGTTCGAACCGTAATGCGCAGGAAATGGTACCGAAACCCCGTATTTACATATCTGCCACTGTGCAGGAGAATCCGTATAGGTGTTCGAGTGTTCGAACCGTAATGCGCAAGAAAAGGTACCGAAACCCCGTATTTACATATCTGCCACTGTGCAGGAGAATCCGTATAGGTGTTCGATTGTTCGAACCGTAATGCGCAAGAAATGGTATGTAAACCCCGTATTTACATATCTGCCACTGTGCAGGAGAATCCGTATAGGTGTTCGAGTGTTTGAACCGTAATGCGCAAGAAATGGTATGGAAACCCCGTATTTACATATCTGCCACTGTGCAGGAGAATCCGCATAGGTGTTCGAGTGTTCGAACCGTAATGCGCAAGAAATGGTACGGAAACCCCGTATTTACATATCTGCCACTGTGCAGGAGAATTCGTATAGGTGATCGAGTGTTCGAACCGTAATGCGCAAGAAATGGTACCGAAACCCCGTATTTACATATCTGCCACTGTGCAGGAGAATCCGCATAGGTGCTCGAGTGTTCCAACCGTATTGCGCAAGAAATGGTATGTAAACCCCGTATTTACATATCTGCCACTGTGCGGGAGAATCCGTATAGGTGTTCGAGTGTTCGAACCGTAATGCGCAAGAAATGGTACCGAAACCCCGTATTTACATATCTGCCACTGTGCAGGAGAATCCGAATAGGTGTTCGAGTGTTCGAACCGTAATGCGCAAGAAATGGTATATAAACCCCGTATTTACATATCTGCCACTGTGCAGGAGAATCCGTATAGGTGTTCGAGTGTTCGAACTGTAATGCGCAAGAAATGGTATGGAAACCCCGTATTTACATATCTGCCACTATGTAGGAGAATCCGCATAGGTGTTCGAGTGTTCGAACCGTAATGCGCAAGAAATGGTATGGAAACCCCGTATTTACATATCTGCCACTGTGCAGGAGAATCCGCATAGTTGTTCGAGTGTTCGAACCCTAATGCGCAAGAAATGGTACCGAAACCCCGCATTTACATATCTGCCACTGTGCAGGAGAATCCATATAGGTGTTCGAGTGTTCGAACCGTAATGCGCAAGAAATGGTACCGAAACCCCGTATTTACATATCTGCCACTGTGCAGGAGAATTCGAATAGGTGTTCGAGTGTTCGAACCGTAATGCGCAAGAAATGGTACCGAAACCCCGTATTTACATATCTGCCACTTTGTAGGAGAATCCGCATAGGTGTTCGAGTGTTCGAACCGTAATGTGCAAGAAATGGTAGGGAAACCCCGTATTTACATATCTGCCACTGTGCAGGAGAATCCGTATAGGTGTTCGAGTGTTTGAACCGTAATGCGCAAGAAATGGTATGGAAACCCCGTATTTACATATCTGCCACTGTGCAGGAGAATCCGCATAGGTGTTCGAGTGTTCGAACCGTAATGCGCAAGAAATGGTATGTAAACCCCGTATTTACATATCTGCCACTGTGCAGGAGAATCCGTATAGGTGATCGAGTGTTCGAACCGTAATGCGCAAGAAATGGTACCGAAACCCCGTATATACATATCTGCCACTGTGCAGGAGAATCCGCATAGGTGCTCGAGTGTTCGAACCGTATTGCGCAAGAAATGGTATGTAAACCCCGTATTTACATATCTGCCACTGTGCAGGAGAATCCGTATAGGTGTTCGAGTGTTCGAACCGTAATGCGCAAGAAATGGTACCGAAACCCCGTATTTACATATCTGCCACTGTGCAGGAGAATCCGAATAGGTGTTCGAGTGTTCGAACCGTAATGCGCAAGAAATGGTATATAAACCCCGTATTTACATATCTGCCACTGTGCAGGAGAATCCGTATAGGTGTTCAAGTGTTCGAACCGTAATGCGCAAGAAATGGTATGGAAACCCCGTATTTACATATCTGCCACTGTGCAGGAGAATCCGCATAGGTGTTCGAGTGTTCGAACCGTAATGCGCAAGAAATGGTATGGAAACCCCGTATTTACATATCTGCCACTGTGCAGGAGAATCCGCATAGTTGTTCGAGTGTTCGAACCGTAATGCGCAAGAAATGGTACCGAAACCCCGTATTTACATATCTGCCACTGTGCAGGAGAATCCATATAGGTGTTGGAGTGTTCGAACCGTAATGCGCAAGAAATGGTACCGAAACCCCGTATTTACATATCTGCCACTGTGCAAGAGAATTCGAATAGGTGTTCGAGTGTTCGAGTGTTCGAACCGTAATGCGCAAGAAATGGTACCGAAACCCCGTATTTACATATCTGCCACTTTGTAGGAGAATCCGCATAGGTGTTCGAGTGTTCGAACCGTAATGTGCAAGAAATGGTATGGAAACCCCGTATTTACATATCTGCCACTATGCAGGAGAATCCGTATAGGTGTTCGAGTGTTCGAATCGTAATACGCAAGAAATGGTCCGAAACGCCGTATTTACATATCTGCCACTGTGCAGGAGAATCCGAATAGGTGTTCGAGTGTTCGAACCGTAATGCGCAAGAAATGGTACCGAAACCCCGTATTTACATATCTGTCACTGTGCAGGAGAATCCGCATAGGTGCTCGAGTGTTCGAACCGTATTGCGCAAGAAATGGTATGTAAACCACGTATTTACATATCTGCCACTGTGCAGGAGAATCCGTATAGGTGTTCGAGTGCTCGAACCGTGATGCGCAAGAAATGGTACCGAAACCCCGTATTTACATATCTGCCACTGTGCAGGATAATTCGAATAGGTGTTCGAGTGTTCGAACCGTAATGCGCAAGAAATGGTACCGAAACCCCGTATTTACATATCTGCCACTTTGTAGGAGAATCCGCATAGTTGTTCGAGTGTTCGAACCGTAATGCGCAAGAAATGGTACCGAAACCCCGTATTTACATATCTGCCACTGTGTAGGAGAATCCGTATAGGTGTTCGAGTATTCGAACTGTAATGCGCAAGAAATGGTACCGAAACCCCGTATTTACATATCTGCCACTGTGCAGGAGAATCCGAATAGGTGTTCGAGAGTTCGAACCGTAATGCGCAAGAAATGGTATGTAAACCCCGTATTTACATATCTGCCACTGTGCAGGAGAATCCGTATAGCTGTTCGAGTGTTCGAACCGTAATGCGCAAGAAATGGTACCGAAACCCCGTATTTACATATCTGCCACTGTGCAGGAGAATCCGTATAGGTGTTCAAGTGTTCGAACCGTAATGCGCAAGAAATGGTATGTAAACCCCGTATTTACATATCTGCCACTGTGCAGGAGAATCCGTATAGGTGTTCGAGTGTTCGAAACGTAATGCGCAAGAAATGGTAGGGAAACCCCGTATTTACATATCTGCCACTGTGCAGGAGAATTCGAATAGGTGTTCGAGTGTTCGAACCGTAATGCGCAAGAAATGGTACCGAAACCCCGTATTTACATATCTGCCACTGTGCAGGAGAATCCGTATAGGTGTTCGAGTGTTCGAAACGTAATGCGCAAGAAATGGTAGGGAAACCCCGTATTTACATATCTGCCACTTTGTAGGAGAATCCGCATAGGTGTTCGAGTGTTCGAACCGTAATGTGCAAGAAATGGTATGGAAACCCCGTATTTACATATCTGCCATTGTGCAGGAGAATCCGTATAGGTGTTCGAGTGTTCGAACCGTAATGCGCAAGATATGGTACCGAAACCCCGTATTTACATATCTGCCACTGTGCAGGAGAATCCGAATAGGTGTTCGAGTGTTCGAACCGTAATGCGCAAGAAATGGTATATGAACCCCGTATTTACATATCTGCCACTGTGCAGGAGAATCCGTATAGGTGTTCGAGTGTTCGAACTGTAATGCGCAAGAAATGGTATGGAAACCCCGTATTTACATATCTGCCACTGTGTAGGAGAATCCGCATAGGTGTTCGAGTGTTCGAACCGTAATGCGCAAGAAATGGTATGGAAACCCCGTATTTACATATCTGCCACTGTGCAGGAGAATCCGCATAGTTGTTCGAGTGTTCGAACCCTAATGCGCAAGAAATGGTACCGAAACCCCGCATTTACATATCTGCCACTGTGCAGGAGAATCCATATAGGTGTTCGAGTGTTCGAACCGTAATGCGCAAGAAATGGTACCGAAACCCCGTATTTACATATCTGCCACTGTGCAGGAGAATTCGAATAGGTGTTCGAGTGTTCGAACCGTAATGCGCAAGAAATGGTACCGAAACCCCGTATTTACATATCTGCCACTTTGTAGGAGAATCCGCATAGGTGTTCGAGTGTTCGAACCGTAATGTGCAAGAAATGGTAGGGAAACCCCGTATTTACATATCTGCCACTGTGCAGGAGAATCCGTATAGGTGTTCGAGTGTTCGAATCGTAATACGCAAGAAATGGTACCGAAACCCCGTATTTACATATCTGCCACTGTGCAGGAGAATCCGAATAGGTGTTCGAGTGTTCGAACCGTAATGCGCAATAAATGGTATGTAAACCCCGTATTTACATATCTGCCACTGTGCAGGAGAATCCGTATAGGTGATCGAGTGTTCGAACCGTAATGCGCAAGAAAATGGTACCGATACCCCGTATATACATATCTGCCACTGTGCAGGAGAATCCGCATAGGTGCTCGAGTGTTCGAACCGTATTGCGCAAGAAATGGTATGAAAACCCCGTATTTACATATCTGCCACTGTGCAGGAGAATCCGTATAGGTGTTCGAGTGTTCGAACCGTAATGCGCAAGAAATGGTACCGAAACCCCGTATTTACATATCTGCCACTGTGCAGGAGAATCCGAATAGGTGTTCGAGTGTTCGAACCGTAATGCGCAAGAAATGGTATATAAACCCCGTATTTACATATCTGCCACTGTGCAGGAGAATCCGTATAGGTGTTCGAGTGTTCGAACCGTAATGCGCAAGAAATGGTATGGAAACCCCGTATTTACATATCTGCCACTGTGCAGGAGAATCCGCATAGGTGTTCGAGTGTTCGAACCGTAATGCGCAAGAAATGGTATGGAAACCCCGTATTTACATATCTGCCACTGTGCAGGAGAATCCGCATAGTTGTTCGAGTGTTCGAACCGTAATGCGCAAGAAATGGTACCGAAACCCCGTATTTACATATCTGCCACTGTGCAGGAGAATCCATATAGGTGTTGGAGTGTTCGAACCGTAATGCGCAAGAAATGGTACCGAAACCCCGTATTTACATATCTGCCACTGTGCAAGAGAATTCGAATAGGTGTTCGAGTGTTCGAACCGTAATGCGCAAGAAATGGTACCGAAACCCCGTATTTACATATCTGCCACTTTGTAGGAGAATCCGCATAGGTGTTCGAGTGTTCGAACCGTAATGTGCAAGAAATGGTATGGAAACCCCGTATTTACATATCTGCCACTGTGCAGGAGAATCCGTATAGGTGTTCGAGTGTTCGAATCGTAATACGCAAGAAATGGTCCGAAACGCCGTATTTACATATCTGCCACTGTGCAGGAGAATCCGAATAGGTGTTCGAGTGTTCGAACCGTAATGCGCAAGAAATGGTACCGAAACCCCGTATTTACATATCTGTCACTGTGCAGGAGAATCCGCATAGGTGCTCGAGTGTTCGAACCGTATTGCGCAAGAAATGGTATGTAAACCACGTATTTACATATCTGCCACTGTGCAGGAGAATCCGTATAGGTGTTCGAGTGCTCGAACCGTAATGCGCAAGAAATGGTACCGAAACCCCGTATTTACATATCTGCCACTGTGCAGGATAATTCGAATAGGTGTTCGAGTGTTCGAACCGTAATGCGCAAGAAATGGTACCGATACCCCGTATATACATATCTGCCACTGTGCAGGAGAATCCGCATAGTTGTTCGAGTGTTCGAACCGTAATGCGCAAGAAATGGTACCGAAACCCCGTATTTACATATCTGCCACTGTGTAGGAGAATCCGTATAGGTGTTCGAGTATTCGAACTGTAATGCGCAAGAAATGGTACCGAAACCCCGTATTTACATATCTGCCACTGTGCAGGTGAATCCGAATAGGTGTTCGAGTGTTCGAACCGTAATGCGCAAGAAATGGTATGTAAACCCCGTATTTACATATCTGCCACTGTGCAGGAGAATCCGTATAGGTGTTCAAGTGTTCGAACCGTAATGCGCAAGAAATGGTATGTAAACCCCGTATTTACATATCTGCCACTGTGCAGGAGAATCCGTATAGGTGTTCGAGTGTTCGAAACGTAATGCGCAAGAAATGGTAGGGAAACCCCGTATTTACATATCTGCCACTGTGCAGGAGAATTCGAATAGGTGTTCGAGTGTTCGAACCGTAATGCGCAAGAAATGGTACCGAAACCCCGTATTTACATATCTGCCACTGTGCAGGAGAATCCGTATAGGTGTTCGAGTGTTCGAAACGTAATGCGCAAGAAATGGTAGGGAAACCCCGTATTTACATATCTGCCACTTTGTAGGAGAATCCGCATAGGTGTTCGAGTGTTCGAACCGTAATGTGCAAGAAATGGTATGGAAACCCCGTATTTACATATCTGCCACTGTGCAGGAGAATCCGTATAGGTGTTCGAGTGTTCGAACCGTAATGCGCAAGAAATGGTACCGAAACCCCGTATTTACATATCTGCCACTGTGCAGGAGAATCCGAATAGGTGTTCGAGTGTTCGAACCGTAATGCGCAAGAAATGGTATATGAACCCCGTATTTACATATCTGCCACTGTGCAGGAGAATCCGTATAGGTGTTCGAGTGTTCGAACTGTAATGCGCAAGAAATGGTATGGAAACCCCGTATTTACATATCTGCCACTGTGTAGGAGAATCCGCATAGGTGTTCGAGTGTTCGAACCGTAATGCGCAAGAAATGGTATGGAAACCCCGTATTTACATATCTGCCACTGTGCAGGAGAATCCGCATAGTTGTTCGAGTGTTCGAACCCTAATGCGCAAGAAATGGTACCGAAACCCCGCATTTACATATCTGCCACTGTGCAGGAGAATCCATATAGGTGTTCGAGTGTTCGAACCGTAATGCGCAAGAAATGGTACCGAAACCCCGTATTTACATATCTGCCACTGTGCAGGAGAATTCGAATAGGTGTTCGAGTGTTCGAACCGTAATGCGCAAGAAATGGTACCGAAACCCCGTATTTACATATCTGCCACTTTGTAGGAGAATCCGCATAGGTGTTCGAGTGTTCGAACCGTAATGTGCAAGAAATGGTAGGGAAACCCCGTATTTACATATCTGCCACTGTGCAGGAGAATCCGTATAGGTGTTCGAGTGTTCGAATCGTAATACGCAAGAAATGGTACCGAAACCCCGTATTTACATATCTGCCACTGTGCAGGAGAATCCGAATAGGTGTTCGAGTGTTCGAACCGTAATGCGCAAGAAATGGTATGTAAACCCCGTATTTACATATCTGCCACTGTGCAGGAGAATCCGTATAGGTGATCGAGTGTTCGAACCGTAATGCGCAAGAAATGGTACCGATACCCCGTATATACATATCTGCCACTGTGCAGGAGAATCCGCATAGGTGCTCGAGTGTTCGAACCGTATTGCGCAAGAAATGGTATGTAAACCCCGTATTTACATATCTGCCACTGTGCAGGAGAATCCGTATAGGTGTTCGAGTGTTCGAACCGTAATGCGCAAGAAATGGTACCGAAACCCCGTATTTACATATCTGCCACTGTGCAGGAGAATCCGAATAGGTGTTCGAGTGTTCGAACCGTAATGCGCAAGAAATGGTATATAAACCCCGTATTTACATATCTGCCACTGTGCAGGAGAATCCGTATAGGTGTTCGAGTGTTCGAACCGTAATGCGCAAGAAATGGTATGGAAACCCCGTATTTACATATCTGCCACTGTGCAGGAGAATCCGCATAGGTGTTCGAGTGTTCGAACCGTAATGCGCAAGAAATGGTATGGAAACCCCGTATTTACATATCTGCCACTGTGCAGGAGAATCCGCATAGTTGTTCGAGTGTTCGAACCGTAATGCGCAAGAAATGGTACTGAAACCCCGTATTTACATATCTGCCACTGTGCAGGAGAATCCATATAGGTGTTGGAGTGTTCGAACCGTAATGCGCAAGAAATGGTACCGAAACCCCGTATTTACATATCTGCCACTGTGCAGGAGAATTCGAATAGGTGTTCGAGTGTTCGAACCGTAATGCGCAAGAAATGGTACCGAAACCCCGTATTTACATATCTGCCACTTTGTAGGAGAATCCGCATAGGTGTTCGAGTGTTCGAACCGTAATGTGCAAGAAATGGTAGGGAAACCCCGTATTTACATATCTGCCACTGTGCAGGAGAATCCGTATAGGTGTTCGAGTGTTCGAATCGTAATACGCAAGAAATGGTACCGAAACCCCGTATTTACATATCTGCCACTGTGCAGGAGAATCCGAATAGGTGTTCGAGTGTTCGAACCGTAATGCGCAAGAAATGGTATGTAAACCCCGTATTTACATATCTGCCACTGTGCAGGAGAATCCGTATAGGTGATCGAGAGTTCGAACCGTAATGCGCAAGAAATGGTACCGAAACCCCGTATACACATATCTGCCACTGTGCAGGAGAATCTGCATAGGTGCTCGAGTGTTCGAACCGTATTGCGCAAGAAATGGTATGTAAACCCCGTATTTACATATCTGCCACTGTGCAGGAGAATCCGTATAGGTGTTCGAGTGTTCGAACCGTAATGCGCAAGAAATGGTACCGAAACCCCGTATTTACATCTCTGCCACTGTGCAGGAGAATCCGAATAGGTGTTCGAGTGTTCGAACCGTAATGCGCAAGAAATGGTATATAAACCCCGTATTTACATATCTGCCACTGTGCAGGAGAATCCGTATAGGTGTTCGAGTGTTCGAACCGTAATGCGCAAGAAATGGTATGGAAACCCCGTATTTACATATCTGCCACTGTGCAGGAGAATCCGCATAGGTGTTCGAGTGTTCGAACCGTAATGCGCAAGAAATGGTATGGAAACCCCGTATTTACATATCTGCCACTGTGCAGGAGAATCCGCATAGTTGTTCGAGTGTTCGAACCGTAATGCGCAAGGAATGGTACCGAAACCCCGTATTTACATATCTGCCACTGTGCAGGAGAATCCATATAGGTGTTGGAGTGTTCGAACCGTAATGCGCAAGAAATGGTACCGAAACCCCGTATTTACATATCTGCCACTGTGCAGGAGAATTCGAATAGGTGTTCGAGTGTTCGAACCGTAATGCGCAAGAAATGGTACCGAAACCCCGTATTTACATATCTGCCACTTTGTAGGAGAATCCGCATAGGTGTTCGAGTGTTCGAACCGTAATGTGCAAGAAATGGTATGGAAACCCCGTATTTACATATCTGCCACTATGCAGGAGAATCCGTATAGGTGTTCGAGTGTTCGAATCGTAATACGCAAGAAATGGTCCGAAACGCCGTATTTACATATCTGCCACTGTGAAGGAGAATCCGAATAGGTGTTCGAGTGTTCGAACCGTAATGCGCAAGAAATGGTACCGAAACCCCGTATTTACATATCTGTCACTGTGCAGGAGAATCCGCATAGGTGCTCGAGTGTTCGAACCGTATTGCGCAAGAAATGGTATGTAAACCACGTATTTACATATCTGCCACTGTGCAGGAGAATCCGTATAGGTGTTCGAGTGCTCGAACCGTAATGCGCAAGAAATGGTACCGAAACCCCGTATTTACATATCTGCCACTGTGCAGGATAATTCGAATAGGTGTTCGAGTGTTCGAACCGTAATGCGCAAGAAATGGTACCGATACCCCGTATATACATATCTGCCACTGTGCAGGAGAATCCGCATAGTTGTTCGAGTGTTCGAACCGTAATGCGCAAGAAATGGTACCGAAACCCCGTATTTACATATCTGCCACTGTGTAGGAGAATCCGTATAGGTGTTCGAGTATTCGAACTGTAATGCGCAAGAAATGGTACCGAAACCCCGTATTTACATATCTGCCACTGTGCAGGTGAATCCGAATAGGTGTTCGAGTGTTCGAACCGTAATGCGCAAGAAATGGTATGTAAACCCCGTATTTACATATCTGCCACTGTGCAGGAGAATCCGTATAGGTGTTCAAGTGTTCGAACCGTAATGCGCAAGAAATGGTATGTAAACCCCGTATTTACATATCTGCCACTGTGCAGGAGAATCCGTATAGGTGTTCGAGTGTTCGAAACGTAATGCGCAAGAAATGGTAGGGAAACCCCGTATTTACATATCTGCCACTGTGCAGGAGAATTCGAATAGGTGTTCGAGTGTTCGAACCGTAATGCGCAAGAAATGGTACCGAAACCCCGTATTTACATATCTGCCACTGTGCAGCAGAATCCGTATAGGTGTTCGAGTGTTCGAAACGTAATGCGCAAGAAATGGTAGGGAAACCCCGTATTTACATATCTGCCACTTTGTAGGAGAATCCGCATAGGTGTTCGAGTGTTCGAACCGTAATGTGCAAGAAATGGTATGGAAACCCCGTATTTACATATCTGCCACTATGCAGGAGAATCCGTATAGGTGTTCGAGTGTTCGAATCGTAATACGCAAGAAATGGTCCGAAACCCCGTATTTACATATCTGCCACTGTGCAGGAGAATCCGAATAGGTGTTCGAGTGTTCGAACCGTAATGCGCAAGAAATGGTATGTAAACCCCGTATTTACATATCTGCCACTGTGCAGGAGAATCCGTATAGGTGTTCGAGTGTTCGAACCGTAATGCGCAAGAAATGGTACCGAAACCCCGTATTTACATATCTGCCACTGTGCAGGAGAATTCGAATAGGTGTTCGAGTGTTCGAACCGTAATGCGCAAGAAATGGTATGGAAACCCCGTATTTACATATCTGCCACTGTGCAGGAGAATCCGCATAGTTGTTCGAGTGTTCGAACCGTAATGCGCAAGAAATGGTACCGAAACCCCGTATTTACATATCTGCCACTGTGCAGGAGAATCCATATAGGTGTTGGAGTGTTCGAACCGTAATGCGCAAGAAATGGTACCGAAACCCCGTATTTACATATCTGCCACTGTGCAAGAGAATTCGAATAGGTGTTCGAGTGTTCGAACCGTAATGCGCAAGAAATGGTACCGAAACCCCGTATTTACATATCTGCCACTTTGTAGGAGAATCCGCATAGGTGTTCGAGTGTTCGAACCGTAATGTGCAAGAAATGGTATGGAAACCCCGTATTTACATATCTGCCACTGTGCAGGAGAATCCGTATAGGTGTTCGAGTGTTCGAATCGTAATACGCAAGAAATGGTCCGAAACGCCGTATTTACATATCTGCCACTGTGCAGGAGAATCCGAATAGGTGTTCGAGTGTTCGAACCGTAATGCGCAAGAAATGGTACCGAAACCCCGTATTTACATATCTGTCACTGTGCAGGAGAATCCGCATAGGTGTTCGAGTGTTCGAATCGTAATACGCAAGAAATGGTCCGAAACGCCGTATTTACATATCTGCCACTGTGCAGGAGAATTCGAATAGGTGTCCGAGTGTTCGAACCGTAATGCGCAAGAAATGGTACCGAAACCCCGTATTTACATATCTGCCACTTTGTAGGAGAATCCGCATAGTTGTTCGAGTGTTCGAACCGTAATGCGCAAGAAATGGTACCGAAACCCCGTATTTACATATCTGCCACTGTGTAGGAGAATCCGTATAGGTGTTCGAGTATTCGAACTGTAATGCGCAAGAAATGGTACCGAAACCCCATATTTACATATCTGCCACTGTGCAGGAGAATCCGAATAGGTGTTCGAGTGTTCGAACCGTAATGCGCAAGAAATGGTATGTAAACCCCGTATTTACATATCTGCCACTGTGCAGGAGAATCCGTATAGCTGTTCGAGTGTTCGAACTGTAATGCGCAAGAAATGGTACGGAAACCCCGTATTTACATATCTGCCACTGTGCAGGAGAATCCGTATAGGTGTTCAAGTGTTCGAACCGTAATGCGCAAGAAATGGTAGGGAAACCCCGTATTTACATATCTGCCACTGTGCAGGAGAATTCGAATAGGTGTTCGAGTGTTCGAACCGTAATGCGCAAGAAATGGTACCGAAACCCCGTATTTACATATCTGCCACTGTGCAGGAGAATCCGTATAGGTGTTCGAGTGTTCGAAACGTAATGCGCAAGAAATGGTAGGGAAACCCCGTATTTACATATCTGCCACTTTGTAGGAGAATCCGCATAGGTGTTCGAGTGTTCGAACCGTAATGTGCAAGAAATGGTATGGAAACCCCGTATTTACATATCTGCCACTGTGCAGGAGAATCCGTATAGGTGTTCGAGTGTTCGAACCGTAATGCGCAAGAAATGGTACCGAAACCCCGTATTTACATATCTGCCACTGTGCAGGAGAATCCGAATAGGTGTTCGAGTGTTCGAACCGTAATGCGCAAGAAATGGTACCGAAACCCCGTATTTACATATCTGCCACTTTGTAGGAGAATCCGCATAGGTGTTCGAGTGTTCGAACCGTAATGTGCAAGAAATGGTAGGGAAACCCCGTATTTACATATCTGCCACTGTGCAGGAGAATCCGTATAGGTGTTCGAGTGTTCGAATCGTAATACGCAAGAAATGGTACCGAAACCCCGTATTTACATATCTGCCACTGTGCAGGAGAATCCGAATAGGTGTTCGAGTGTTCGAACCGTAATGCGCAAGAAATGGTAAGTAAACCCCGTATTTACATATCTGCCACTGTGCAGGAGAATCCGTATAGGTGATCGAGTGTTCGAACCGTAATGCGCAAGAAATGGTACCGAAACCCCGTATATACATATCTGCCACTGTGCAGGAGAATCTGCATAGGTGCTCGAGTGTTCGAACCGTATTGCACAAGAAATGGTATGTAAACCCCGTATTTACATATCTGCCACTGTGCAGGAGAATCCGTATAGGTGTTCGAGTGTTCGAACCGTAATGCGCAAGAAATGGTACCGAAACCCCGTATTTACATATCTGCCACTGTGCAGGAGAATCCGAATAGGTGTTCGAGTGTTCGAACCGTAATGCGCAAGAAATGGTATATAAACCCCGTATTTACATATCTGCCACTGTGCAGGAGAATCCGTATAGGTGTTCGAGTGTTCGAACCGTAATGCGCAAGAAATGGTATGGAAACCCCGTATTTACATATCTGCCACTGTGCAGGAGAATCCGCATAGGTGTTCGAGTGTTCGAACCGTAATGCGCAAGAAATGGTATGGAAACCCCGTATTTACATATCTGCCACTGTGCAGGAGAATCCGCATAGTTGTTCGAGTGTTCGAACCGTAATGCGCAAGAAATGGTACCGAAACCCCGTATTTACATATCTGCCACTGTGCAGGAGAATCCATAGAGGTGTTGGAGTGTTCGAACCGTAATGCGCAAGAAATGGTACCGAAACCCCGTATTTACATATCTGCCACTGTGCAGGAGAATTCGAATAGGTGTTCGAGTGTTCGAACCGTAATGCGCAAGAAATGGTACCGAAACCCCGTATTTACATATCTGCCACTTTGTAGGAGAATCCGCATAGGTGTTCGAGTGTTCGAACCGTAATGTGCAAGAAATGGTATGGAAACCCCGTATTTACATATCTGCCACTGTGCAGGAGAATCCGTATAGGTGTTCGAGTGTTCGAATCGTAATACACAAGAAATGGTCCGAAACCCCGTATTTACATATCTGCCACTGTGCAGGAGAATCCGAATAGGTGTTCGAGTGTTCGAACCGTAATGCGCAAGAAATGGTATGTAAACCCCGTATTTACATATCTGCCACTGTGCAGGAGAATCCGTATTGGTGTTCGAGTGTTCGAACCGTAATGCGCAAGAAATGGTACCGAAACCCCGTATTTACATATCTGTCACTGTGCAGGAGAATCCGCATAGGTGCTCGAGTGTTCGAACCGTATTGCGCAAGAAATGGTATGTAACCACGTATTTACATATCTGCCACTGTGCAGGAGAATCCGTATAGGTGTTCGAGTGCTCGAACCGTAATGCGCAAGAAATGGTACCGAAACCCCGTATTTACATATCTGCCACTGTGCAGGATAATTCGAATAGGTGTTCGAGTGTTCGAACCGTAATGCGCAAGAAATGGTACCGAAACCCTGTATTTACATATCTGCCACTTTGTAGGAGAATCCGCATAGTTGTTCGAGTGTTCGAACCGTAATGCGCAAGAAATGGTACCGAAACCCCGTATTTACATATCTGCCACTGTGTAGGAGAATCCGTATAGGTGTTCGAGTATTCGAACTGTAATGCGCAAGAAATGGTACCGAAACCCCATATTTACATATCTGCCACTGTGCAGGAGAATCCGAATAGGTGTTCGAGTGTTCGAACCGTAATGCGCAAGAAATGGTATGTAAACCCCGTATTTACATATCTGCCACTGTGCAGGAGAATCCGTATAGCTGTTCGAGTGTTCGAACTGTAATGCGCAAGAAATGGTACGGAAACCCCGTATTTACATATCTGCCACTGTGCAGGAGAATCCGTATAGGTGTTCAAGTGTTCGAACCGTAATGCGTAAGAAATGGTATGTAAACCCCGTATTTACATATCTGCCACTGTGCAGGAGAATCCGTATAGGTGTTCGAGTGTTCGAAACGTAATGCGCAAGAAATGGTAGGGAAACCCCGTATTTACATATCTGCCACTGTGCAGGAGAATTCGAATAGGTGTTCGAGTGTTCGAACCGTAATGCGCAAGAAATGGTACCGAAACCCCGTATTTACATATCTGCCACTTTGCAGGAGAATCCGTATAGGTGTTCGAGTGTTCGAAACGTAATGCGCAAGAAATGGTAGGGAAACCCCGTATTTACATATCTGCCACTTTGTAGGAGAATCCGCATAGGTGTTCGAGTGTTCGAACCGTAATGTGCAAGAAATGGTATGGAAACCCCGTATTTACATATCTGCCACTGTGCAGGAGAATCCGTATAGGTGTTCGAGTGTTCGAACCGTAATGCGCAAGAAATGGTACCGAAACCCCGTATTTACATATCTGCCACTGTGCAGGAGAATCCGAATAGGTGTTCGAGTGTTCGAACCGTAATGCGCAAGAAATGGTATATGAACCCCGTATTTACATATCTGCCACTGTGCAGGAGAATCCGTATAGGTGTTCGAGTGTTCGAACTGTAATGCGCAAGAAATGGTATGGAAACCCCGTATTTACATATCTGCCACTGTGTAGTAGAATCCGCAAAGGTGTTCGAGTGTTCGAACCGTAATGCGCAAGAAATGGTATGGAAACCCCGTATTTACATATCTGCCACTGTGCAGGAGAATCCGCATAGTTGTTCGAGTGTTCGAACCCTAATGCGCAAGAAATGGTACCGAAACCCCGCATTTACATATCTGCCACTGTGCAGGAGAATCCATATAGGTGTTCGAGTGTTCGAACCGTAATGCGCAAGAAATGGTACCGAAACCCCGTATTTACATATCTGCCACTGTGCAGGAGAATTCGAATAGGTGTTCGAGTGTTCGAACCGTAATGCGCAAGAAATGGTACCGAAACCCCGTATTTACATATCTGTCACTTTGTAGGAGAATCCGCATAGGTGTTCTAGTGTTCGAACCGTAATGTGCAAGAAATGGTAGGGAAACCCCGTATTTACATATCTGCCACTGTGCAGGAGAATCCGTATAGGTGTTCGAGTGTTCGAATCGTAATACGCAAGAAATGGTACCGAAACCCCGTATTTACATATCTGCCACTGTGCAGGAGAATCCGAATAGGTGTTCGAGTGTTCGAACCGTAATGCGCAAGAAATGGTATGTAAACCCCGTATTTACATATCTGCCACTGTGCAGGAGAATCCGTATAGGTGATCGAGTGTTCGAACCGTAATGCGCAAGAAATGGTACCGATACCCCGTATATACATATCTGCCACTGTGTAGGAGAATCCGCATAGGTGCTCGAGTGTTCGAACCGTATTGCGCAAGAAATGGTATGTAAACCCCGTATTTATATATCTGCCACTGTGCAGGAGAATCCGTATAGGTGTTCGAGTGTTCGAACCGTAATGCGCAAGAAATGGTACCGAAACCCCGTATTTACATATCTGCCACTGTGCAGGAGAATCCGAATAGGTGTTCGAGTGTTCGAACCGTAATGCGCAAGAAATGGTATATAAACCCCGTATTTACATATCTGCCACTGTGCAGGAGAATCCGTATAGGTGTTCGAGTGTTCGAACCGTAATGCGCAAGAAATGGTATGGAAACCCCGTATTTACATATCTGCCACTGTGCAGGAGAATCCGCATAGGTGTTCGAGTGTTCGAACCGTAATGCGCAAGAAATGGTATGGAAACCCCGTATTTACATATCTGCCACTGTGCAGGAGAATCCGAATAGGTGTTCGAGTGTTCGAACCGTAATGCGCAAGAAATGGTATATGAACCCCGTATTTACATATCTGCCACTGTGCAGGAGAATCCGTATAGGTGTTCGAGTGTTCGAACTGTAATGCGCAAGAAATGGTATGGAAACCCCGTATTTACATATCTGCCACTGTGTAGGAGAATCCGCAAAGGTGTTCGAGTGTTCGAACCGTAATGCGCAAGAAATGGTATGGAAACCCCGTATTTACATATCTGCCACTGTGCAGGAGAATCCGCATAGTTGTTCGAGTGTTCGAACCCTAATGCGCAAGAAATGGTACCGAAACCCCGCATTTACATATCTGCCACTGTGCAGGAGAATCCATATAGGTGTTCGAGTGTTCGAACCGTAATGCGCAAGAAATGGTACCAAAACCCCGTATTTACATATCTGCCACTGTGCAGGAGAATTCGAATAGGTGTTCGAGTGTTCGAACCGTAATGCGCAAGAAATGGTACCGAAACCCCGTATTTACATATCTGCCACTTTGTAGGAGAATCCGCATAGGTGTTCTAGTGTTCGAACCGTAATGTGCAAGAAATGGTAGGGAAACCCCGTATTTACATATCTGCCACTGTGCAGGAGAATCCGTATAGGTGTTCGAGTGTTCGAATCGTAATACGCAAGAAATGGTTCCGAAACCCCGTATTTACATATCTGCCACTGTGCAGGAGAATCCGAATAGGTGTTCGAGTGTTCGAACCGTAATGCGCAAGAAATGGTATGTAAACCCCGTATTTACATATCTGCCACTGTGCAGGAGAATCCGTATAGGTGATCGAGTGTTCGAACCGTAATGCGCAAGAAATGGTACCGATACCCCGTATATACATATCTGCCACTGTGCAGGAGAATCCGCATAGGTGCTCGAGTGTTCGAACCGTATTGCGCAAGAAATGGTATGTAAACCCCGTATTTATATATCTGCCACTGTGCAGGAGAATCCGTATAGGTGTTCGAGTGTTCGAACCGTAATGCGCAAGAAATGGTACCGAAACCCCGTATTTACATATCTGCCACTGTGCAGGAGAATCCGAATAGGTGTTCGAGTGTTCGAACCGTAATGCGCAAGAAATGGTATATAAACCCCGTATTTACATATCTGCCACTGTGCAGGAGAATCCGTATAGGTGTTCGAGTGTTCGAACCGTATTGCGCAAGAAATGGTATGGAAACCCCGTATTTACATATCTGCCACTGTGCAGGAGAATCCGCATAGGTGTTCGAGTGTTCGAACCGTAATGCGCAAGAAATGGTATGGAAACCCCGTATTTACATATCTGCCACTGTGCAGGAGAATCCGCAAAGTTGTTCGAGTGTTCGAACCGTAATGCGCAAGAAATGGTACCGAAACCCCGTATTTACATATCTGCCACTGTGCAGGAGAATCCATATAGGTGTTGGAGTGTTCGAACCGTAATGCGCAAGAAATGGTACCGAAACCCCGTATTTACATATCTGCCACTGTGCAGGAGAATTCGAATAGGTGTTCGAGTGTTCGAACCGTAATGCGCAAGAAATGGTACCGAAACCCCGTATTTACATATCTGCCACTTTGTAGGAGAATCCGCATAGGTGTTCGAGTGTTCGAACCGTAATGTGCAAGAAATGGTATGGAAACCCCGTATTTACATATCTGCCACTGTGCAGGAGAATCCGTATAGGTGTTCGAGTGTTCGAATCGTAATACGCAAGAAATGGTCCGAAACCCCGTATTTACATATCTGCCACTGTGCAGGAGAATCCGAATAGGTGTTCGAGTGTTCGAACCGTAATGCGCAAGAAATGGTATGTAAACCCCGTATTTACATATCTGCCACTGTGCAGGAGAATCCGTATAGGTGTTCGAGTGTTCGAACCGTAATGCGCAAGAAATGGTACCGAAACCCCGTATTTACATATCTGTCACTGTGCAGGAGAATCCGCATAGGTGCTCGAGTGTTCGAACCGTATTGCGCAAGAAATGGTATGTAAACCACGTATTTACATATCTGCCACTGTGCAGGAGAATCCGTATAGGTGTTCGAGTGCTCGAACCGTAATGCGCAAGAAATGGTACCGAAACCCCGTATTTACATATCTGCCACTGTGCAGGATAATTCGAATAGGTGTTCGAGTGTTCGAACCGTAATGCGCAAGAAATGGTACCGAAACCCCGTATTTACATATCTGCCACTTTGTAGGAGAATCTGCATAGTTGTTCGAGTGTTCGAACCGTAATGCGCAAGAAATGGTACCGAAACCCCGTATTTACATATCTGCCACTGTGTAGGAGAATCCGTATAGGTGTTCGAGTATTCGAACTGTAATGCGCAAGAAATGGTACCGAAACCCCGTATTTACATATCTGCCACTGTGCAGGAGAATCCGAATAGGTGTTCGAGTGTTCGAACCGTAATGCGCAAGAAATGGTATGTAAACCCCGTATTTACATATCTGCCACTGTGCAGGAGAATCCGTATAGCTGTTCGAGTGTTCAAACCGTAATGCGCAAGAAATGGTACGGAAACCCCGTATTTACATATCTGCCACTGTGCAGGAGAATCCGTATAGGTGTTCCAGTGTTCGAACCGTAATGCGCAAGAAATGGTATGTAAACCCCGTATTTACATATCTGCCACTGTGCAGGAGAATCCGTATAGGTGTTCGAGTGTTCGAAACGTAATGCGCAAGAAATGGTAGGGAAACCCCGTATTTACATATCTGCCACTGTGCAGGAGAATTCGAATAGGTGTTCGAGTGTTCGAACCGTAATGCGCAAGAAATGGTACCGAAACCCCGTATTTACATATCTGCCACTGTGCAGGAGAATCCGTATAGGTGTTCGAGTGTTCGAAACGTAATGCGCAAGAAATGGTAGGGAAACCCTGTATTTACATATCTGCCACTTTGTAGGAGAATCCGCAAAGGTGTTCGAGTGTTCGAACCGTAATGTGCAAGAAATGGTATGGAAACCCCGTATTTACATATCTGCCACTGTGCAGGAGAATCCGTATAGGTGTTCGAGTGTTCGAACCGTAATGCGCAAGAAATGGTACCGAAACCCCGTATTTACATATCTGCCACTGTGCAGGAGAATCCGAATAGGTGTTCGAGTGTTCGAACCGTAATGCGCAAGAAATGGTATATGAACCCCGTATTTACATATCTGCCACTGTGCAGGAGAATCCGTATAGGTGTTCGAGTGTTCGAACTGTAATGCGCAAGAAATGGTATGGAAACCCCGTATTTACATATCTGCCACTGTGTAGGAGAATCCGCATAGGTGTTCGAGTGTTCGAACCGTAATGCGCAAGAAATGGTATGGAAACCCCGTATTTACATATCTGCCACTGTGCAGGAGAATCCGCATAGTTGTTCGAGTGTTCGAACCCTAATGCGCAAGAAATGGTACCGAAACCCCGCATTTACATATCTGCCACTGTGCAGGAGAATCCATATAGGTGTTCGAGTGTTCGAACCGTAATGCGCAAGAAATGGTACCGAAACCCCGTATTTACATATCTGCCACTGTGCAGGAGAATTCGAATAGGTGTTCGAGTGTTCGAACCGTAATGCGCAAGAAATGGTACCGAAACCCCGTATTTACATATCTGCCACTGTGCAGGAGAATCCGAATAGGTGTTCGAGTGTTCGAACCGTAATGCGCAAGAAATGGTATATAAACCCCGTATTTACATATCTGCCACTGTGCAGGAGAATCCGTATAGGTGTTCGAGTGTTCGAACCGTAATGCGCAAGAAATGGTATGGAAACCCCGTATTTACATATCTGCCACTGTGCAGGAGAATCCGCATAGGTGTTCGAGTGTTCGAACCGTAATGCGCAAGAAATGGTATGGAAACCCCGTATTTACATATCTGCCACTGTGCAGGAGAATCCGCATAGTTGTTCGAGTGTTCGAACCGTAATGCGCAGGAAATGGTACCGAAACCCCGTATTTACATATCTGCCACTGTGCAGGAGAATCCATATAGGTGTTGGAGTGTTCGAACCGTAATGCGCAAGAAATGGTACCGAAACCCCGTATTTACATATCTGCCACTGTGCAGGAGAATTCGAATAGGTGTTCGAGTGTTCGAACCGTAATGCGCAAGAAATGGTACCGAAACCCCGTATTTACATATCTGCCACTTTGTAGGAGAATCCGCATAGGTGTTCGAGTGTTCGAACCGTAATGTGCAAGAAATGGTATGGAAACCCCGTATTTACATATCTGCCACTGTGCAGGAGAATCCGTATAGGTGTTCGAGTGTTCGAATCGTAATACGCAAGAAATGGTCCGAAACCCTGTATTTACATATCTGCCACTGTGCAGGAGAATCCGAATAGGTGTTCGAGTGTTCGAACCGTAATGCGCAAGAAATGGTATGTAAACCCCGTATTTACATATCTGCCACTGTGCAGGAGAATCCGTATAGGTGTTCGAGTGTTCGAACCGTAATGCGCAAGAAATGGTACCGAAACCCCGTATTTACATATCTGTCACTGTGCAGGAGAATCCGCATAGGTGCTCGAGTGTTCGAACCGTATTGCGCAAGAAATGGTATGTAAACCACGTATTTACATATCTGCCACTGTGCAGGAGAATCCGTATAGGTGTTCGAGTGCTCGAACCGTAATGCGCAAGAAATGGTACCGAAACCCCGTATTTACATATCTGCCACTGTGCAGGATAATTCGAATAGGTGTTCGAGTGTTCGAACCGTAATGCGCAAGAAATGGTACCGAAACCCCGTATTTACATATCTGCCACTTTGTAGGAGAATCCGCATAGTTGTTCGAGTGTTCGAACCGTAATGCGCAAGAAATGGTACCGAAACCCCGTATTTACATATCTGCCACTGTGTAGGAGAATCCGTATAGGTGTTCGAGTATTCGAACTGTAATGCGCAAGAAATGGTACCGAAACCCCATATTTACATATCTGCCACTGTGCAGGAGAATCCGAATAGGTGTTCGAGTGTTCGAACCGTAATGCGCAAGAAACGGTATGTAAACCCCGTATTTACATATCTGCCACTGTGCAGGAGAATCCGTATAGCTGTTCGAGTGTTCGAACTGTAATGCGCAAGAAATGGTACGGAAACCCCGTATTTACATATCTGCCACTGTGCAGGAGAATCCGTATAGGTGTTCAAGTGTTCGAAGCGTAATGCGCAAGAAATGGTATGTAAACCCCGTATTTACATATCTGCCACTGTGCAGGAGAATCCGTATAGGTGTTCGAGTGTTCGAAACGTAATGCGCAAGAAATGGTAGGGAAACCCCGTATTTACATATCTGCCACTGTGCAGGAGAATTCGAATAGGTGTTCGAGTGTTCGAACCGTAATGCGCAAGAAATGGTACCGAAACCCCGTATTTACATATCTGCCACTGTGCAGGAGAATCCGTATAGGTGTTCGAGTGTTCGAAACGTAATGCGCAAGAAATGGTAGGGAAACCCCGTATTTACATATCTGCCACTTTGTAGGAGAATCCGCATAGGTGTTCGAGTGTTCGAACCGTAATGTGCAAAAATGGTATGGAAACCCCGTATTTACATATCTGCCACTGTGCAGGAGAATCCGAATAGGTGTTCGAGTGTTCGAACCGTAATGCGCAAGAAATGGTATGTAAACCCCGTATTTACATATCTGCCACTGTGCAGGAGAATCCGAATAGGTGTTCGAGTGTTCGAACCGTAATGCGCAAGAAATGGTACCGAAACCCCGTATTTACATATCTGCCACTTTGTAGGAGAATCCGCATAGTTGTTCGAGTGTTCGAACCGTAATGCGCAAGAAATGGTACCGAAACCCCGTATTTACATATCTGCCACTGTGTAGGAGAATCCGTATAGGTGTTCGAGTATTCGAACTGTAATGCGCAAGAAATGGTACCGAAACCCCGTATTTACATATCTGCCACTGTGCAGGAGAATCCGAATAGGTGTTCGAGTGTTCGAACCGTAATGCGCAAGAAATGGTATGTAAACCCCGTATTTACATATCTGCCACTGTGCAGGAGAATCCGTATAGCTGTTCGAGTGTTCGAACCGTAATGCGCAAGAAATGGTACGGAAACCCCGTATTTACATATCTGCCACTGTGCAGGAGAATCCGTATAGGTGTTCAAGTGTTCGAACCGTAATGCGCAAGAAATGGTATGTAAACCCCGTATTTACATATCTGCCACTGTGCAGGAGAATCCGTATAGGTGTTCGAGTGTTCGAAACGTAATGCGCAAGAAATGGTAGGGAAACCCCGTATTTACATATCTGCCACTGTGCAGGAGAATTCGAATAGGTGTTCGAGTGTTCGAACCGTAATGCGCAAGAAATGGTACCGAAACCCCGTATTTACATATCTGCCACTGTGCAGGAGAATCCGTATAGGTGTTCGAGTGTTCGAAACGTAATGCGCAAGAAATGGTAGGGAAACCCCGTATTTACATATCTGCCACTTTGTAGGAGAATCCGCAAAGGTGTTCGAGTGTTCGAACCGTAATGTGCAAGAAATGGTATGGAAACCCCGTATTTACATATCTGCCACTGTGCAGGAGAATCCGTATAGGTGTTCGAGTGTTCGAACCGTAATGCGCAAGAAATGGTACCGAAACCCCGTATTTACATATCTGCCACTGTGCAGGAGAATCCGAATAGGTGTTCGAGTGTTCGAACCGTAATGCGCAAGAAATGGTATACGAACCACGTATTTACATATCTGCCACTGTGCAGGAGAATCCGTATAGGTGTTCGAGTGTTCGAACTGTAATGCGCAAGAAATGGTATGGAAACCCCGTATTTACATATCTGCCACTGTGTAGGAGAATCCGCATAGGTGTTCGAGTGTTCGAACCGTAATGCGCAAGAAATGGTATGGAAACCCCGTATTTACATATCTGCCACTGTGCAGGAGAATCCGCATAGTTGTTCGAGTGTTCGAACCCTAATGCGCAAGAAATGGTACCGAAACCCCGCATTTACATATCTGCCACTGTGCAGGAGAATCCATATAGGTGTTCGAGTGTTCGAACCGTAATGCGCAAGAAATGGTACCGAAACCCCGTATTTACATATCTGCCACTGTGCAGGAGAATTCGAATAGGTGTTCGAGTGTTCGAACCGTAATGCGCAAGAAATGGTACCGAAACCCCGTATTTACATATCTGCCACTTTGTAGGAGAATCCGCATAGGTGTTCGAGTGTTCGAACCGTAATGTGCAAGAAATGGTAGGGAAACCCCGTATTTACATATCTGCCACTGTGCAGGAGAATCTGTATAGGTGTTCGAGTGTTCGAATCGTAATACGCAAGAAATGGTACCGAAACCCCGTATTTACATATCTGCCACTGTGCAGGAGAATCCGAATAGGTGTTCGAGTGTTCGAACCGTAATGCGCAAGAAATGGTATGTAAACCCCGTATTTACATATCTGCCACTGTGCAGGAGAATCCGTATAGGTGATCGAGTGTTCGAACCGTAATGCGCAAGAAATGGTACCGATACCCCGTATATACATATCTGCCACTGTGCAGGAGAATCCGCATAGGTGCTCGAGTGTTCGAACCGTATTGCGCAAGAAATGGTATGTAAACCCCGTATTTACATATCTGCCACTGTGCAGGAGAATCCGTATAGGTGTTCGAGTGTTCGAACCGTAATGCGCAAGAAATGGTACCGAAACCCCGTATTTACATATCTGCCACTGTGCAGGAGAATCCGAATAGGTGTTCGAGTGTTCGAACCGTAATGCGCAAGAAATGGTATATAAACCCCGTATTTACATATCTGCCACTGTGCAGGAGAATCCGTATAGGTGTTCGAGTGTTCGAACCGTAATGCGCAAGAAATGGTATGGAAACCCCGTATTTACATATCTGCCACTGAGCAGGAGAATCCGCATTGGTGTTCGAGTGTTCGAACCGTAATGCGCAAGAAATGGTATGGAAACCCCGTATTTACATATCTGCCACTGTGCAGGAGAATCCGCATAGTTGTTCGAGTGTTCGAACCGTAATGCGCAAGAAATGGTACCGAAACCCCGTATTTACATATCTGCCACTGTGCAGGAGAATCCATATAGGTGTTGGAGTGTTCGAACCGTAATGCGCAAGAAATGGTACCGAAACCCCGTATTTACATATCTGCCACTGTGCAGGAGAATTCGAATAGGTGTTCGAGTGTTCGAACCGTAATGCGCAAGAAATGGTACCGAAACCCCGTATTTACATATCTGCCACTTTGTAGGAGAATCCGCATAGGTGTTCGAGTGTTCGAACCGTAATGTGCAAGAAATGGTATGGAAACCCCGTATTTATATATCAGCCACTGTGCAGGAGAATCCGTATAGGTGTTCGAGTGTTCGATTCGTAATACGCAAGAAATGGTCCGAAACCCCGTATTTACATATCTGCCACTGTGCAGGAGAATCCGAATAGGTGTTCGAGTGTTCGAACCGTAATGCGCAAGAAATGGTATGTAAACCCCGTATTTACATATCTGCCACTGTGCAGGAGAATCCGTATAGGTGTTCGAGTGTTCGAACCGTAATGCGCAAGAAATGGTACCGAAACCCCGTATTTACATATCTGTCACTGTGCAGGAGAATCCGCATAGGTGCTCGAGTGTTCGAACCGTATTGCGCAAGAAATGGTATGTAAACCACGTATTTACATATCTGCCACTGTGCAGGAGAATCCGTATAGGTGTTCGAGTGCTCGAACCGTAATGCGCAAGAAATGGTACCGAAACCCTGTATTTACATATCTGCCACTGTGCAGGATAATTCGAATAGGTGTTCGAGTGTTCGAACCGTAATGCGCAAGAAATGGTACTGAAACCCCGTATTTACATATCTGCCACTTTGTAGGAGAATCCGCATAGGTGTTCGAGTGTTCGAACCGTAATGCGCAAGAAATGGTACCGAAACCCCGTATTTACATATCTGCCACTGTGCAGGAGAATCCGTATAGGTGTTCGAGTATTCGAACTGTAATGCGCAAGAAATGGTACCGAAACCCCGTATTTACATATCTGCCACTGTGCAGGAGAATCCGAATAGGTGTTCGAGTGTTCGAACCGTAATGCGCAAGAAATGGTATGTAAACCCCGTATTTACATATCTGCCACTGTGCAGGAGAATCCGTATAGCTGTTCGAGTGTTCGAATCGTAATGCGCAAGAAATGGTACGGAAACCCCGTATTTACATATCTGCCACTGTGCAGGAGAATCCGTATAGGTGTTCAAGTGTTCGAACCGTAATGCGCAAGAAATGGTATTTAAACCCCGTATTTACATATCTTCCACTGTGCAGGAGAATCCGTATAGGTGTTCGAGTGTTCAAAACGTAATGCGCAAGAAATGGTAGGGAAACCCCGTATTTACATATCTGCCACTGTGCAGGAGAATCCGCATAGGTGTTCGAGTGTTCGAACCGTAATGCGCAAGAAATGGTACGGAAACCCCGTATTTACATATCTGCCACTGTGCAGGAGAATCCGTATAGGTGATCGAGTGTTCGAACCGTAATGCGCAAGAAATGGTACCGAAACCCCGTATTTACATATCTGCCACTGTGCAGGAGAATCCGCATAGGTGCTCGAGTGTTCGAACCGTATTACGCAAGAAATGGTATGTAAACCCCGTATTTACATATCTGCCACTGTGCAGGAGAATCCGTATAGGTGTTCGAGTGTTCGAACCGTAATGCGCAAGAAATGGTACCGAAACCCCGTATTTACATATCTGCCACTGTGCAGGAGAATCCGTATAGGTGTTCGATTGTTCGAACCGTAATGCGCAAGAAATGGTATGTAAACCCTGTATTTACATATCAGACACTGTGCAGGAGAATCCGTATAGGTGTTCGAGTGTTCGAACCGTAATGCGCAAGAAATGGTGTGTAAACCCCGTATTTACATATCTGCCACTGTGCAGGAGAATCCGCATAGGTGTTCGAGTGTTCGAACCGTAATGCGCAAGAAATGGTACCGAAACCCCGTATTTACATATCTGCCACTGTGCAGGAGAATCCGCATAGGTCTTCGAGTGTTCGAACCGTAATGCGCAAGAAATGGTACCGAAACCCCGTATTTACATATCTGCCACTGTGCAGGAGAATCCGTATAGGTGTTCGAGTGTTCGAACCGTAATGCGCAAGAAATGGTACCGAAACCCCGTATTTACATATCTGCCACTGTGCAGGAGAATCCGCATAGGTGCTCGAGTGTTCGAACCGTATTGCGCAAGAAATGGTTTGTAAACCCCGTATTTACATATCTGCCACTGTGCAGGAGAATCCGTATAGGTGTTCGATTGTTCGAACCGTAATGATCAAGAAATGGTATGTAAACCCCGTATTTACATATCTGCCACTGTGCAGGAGAATCCGTATAGGTGTTCGAGTGTTCGAACCGTAATGCGCAAGAAATGGTATATAAACGCCGTATTTACATATCTGCCACTGTGCAGGAGAATCCGTATCGGTGTTCGAGTGTTCGAACCGTAATGCGCAAGAAATGGTATGGAAACCCCGTATTTACATATCTGCCACTGTGTAGGAGAATCTGCATAGGTGTTCGAGTGTTCGAACCGTAATGCGCAAGAAATGGTATGGAAACCCCGTATTTACATATCTGCCACTGTGCAGGAGAATCCGCATAGTTGTTCGAGTGTTCGAACCGTAATGCGCAAGAAATGGTATGGAAACCCCGTATTTACATATCTGCCACTGTGCAGGAGAATCCGCATAGTTGTTCGAGTGTTCGAACCGTAATGCGCAAGAAATGGTACCGAAACCCCGTATTTACATATCTGCCACTGTGCAGGAGAATCCGTATAGGTGTTCGATTGTTCGAACCGTAATGCGCAAGAAATGGTATGGAAACCCCGTATTTACATATCTGCCACTGTGCCGGAGAATCCGTATAGGTGTTCGAGTGTTCGAACCGTAATGCGCAAGAAATGATATCGAAACCCCGTATTTACATATCTGCCACTGTGCAGGAGAATCCGAATAGGTGTTCGAGTGTTCGAACCGTAATGCGCAAGAAATGGTATATAAACGCCGTATTTACATATCTGCCACTGTGCAGGAGAATCCGTATCGGTGTTCGAGTGTTCGAACCGTAATGCGCAAGAAATGGTATGGAAACCCCGTATTTACATATCTGCCACTGTGTAGGAGAATCCGCATAGGTGTTCGAGTGTTCGAACCGTAATGCGGAAGAAATGGTATGGAAACCCCGTATTTACATATCTGCCACTGTGCAGGAGAATCCGCATAGTTGTTCGAGTGTTCGAACCGTAATGCGCAAGAAATGGTATGGAAACCCCGTATTTACATATCTGCCACTGTGCAGGAGAATCCGCATAGTTGTTCGAGTGTTCGAACCGTAATGCGCAAGAAATGGTACCGAAACCCCGTATTTACATATCTGCCACTGTGCAGGAGAATCCGTATAGGTGTTCGATTGTTCGAACCGTAATGCGCAAGAAATGGTATGGAAACCCCGTATTTACATATCTGCCACTGTGCAGGAGAATCCGCATAGTTGTTCGAGTGTTCGAACCGTAATGCTCAAGAAATGGTATGGAAACCCCGTATTTACATATCTGCCACTGTGCAGGAGAATCCGCATAGTTGTTCGAGTGTTCGAACCGTAATGCGCAAGAAATGGTACCGAAATCCCGTATTTACATATCTGCCACTGTGCAGGAGAATCCATATAGGTGTTCGAGTGTTCGAACCGTAATGCGCAAGAAATGGTACCGAAACCCCGTATTTACATATCTGCCACTGTGCAGGAGAATCCGTATAGGTGTTCGAGTTTTCGAACCGTAATGCGCAAGAAATGGTACCGAAACCCCATATTTACATATCTGCCACTGTGCAGGAGAATCCGCATAGGTGCTCGAGTGTTCGAACCGTATTGCGCAAGAAATGGTTTGTAAACCCCGTATTTACATATCTGCCACTGTGCAGGAGAATCCGTATAGGTGTTCTAGTGTTCGAACCGTAATGCGCAAGAAATGCTACCGAAACCCCGTATTTACATATCTGCCACTGTGCAGGAGAATCCGCATAGGTGCTCGAGTGTTCGAACCGTATTGCGCAAGAAATGGTATGGAAACCCCGTATTTACGTATCTGCCACTGTGTAGGAGAATCCGTATAGGTGTTCGAGTGTTCGAACCGTAATGCGCAGGAAATGGTACCGAAACCCCGTATTTACATATCTGCCACTGTGCAGGAGAATCCGTATAGGTGTTCGAGTGTTCGAACCGTAATGCGCAAGAAATGGTACCGAAACCCCGTATTTACATATCTGCCACTGTGCAGGAGAATCCGTATAGGTGTTCGATTGTTCGAACCGTAAGGCGCAAGAAATGGTATGGAAACCCCGTATTTACATATCTGCCACTGTGCAGGAGAATCCGTATAGGTGTTCGAGTGTTCGAACCGTAATGCGCAAGAAATGGTACGGAAACCCCGTATTTACATATCTGCCACTGTGCAGGAGAATCCGTATAGGTGTTCGATTGTTCGAACCGTAATGCGCAAGAAATGGTATGTAAACCCCGTATTTACATATCTGCCACTGTGCAGGAGAATCCGTATAGGTGTTCGAGTGTTCGAACCGTAATGCGCAAGAAATGGTGTGTAGACCCCGTATTTACATATCTGCCACTGTGCAGGAGAATCCGCATAGGTGTTCGAGTGTTCGAACCGTAATGCGCAAGAAATGGTACCTAAACCCCGTATTTACATATCTGCCACTGTGCAGGAGAATCCGCATAGGTGTTCTAGTGTTCGAACCGTAATGCGCAAGAAATGGTACCGAAACCCCGTATTTACATATCTGCCACTATGCAGGAGAATCCGTATAGGTGTTCGAGTGTTCGAACCGTAATGCGCAAGAAATGGTACCGAAACCCCGTATTTACATATCTGCCACTGTGTAGGAGAATCCGCATAGGTGCTCGAGTGTTCGAACCGTATTGCGCAAGAAATGGTATGGAAACCCTGTATTTACGTATCTGCCACTGTGTAGGAGAATCTGTATAGGTGTTCGAGTGTTCGAACCGTAATGCGCAGGAAATGGTACCGAAACCCCGTATTTACATATCTGCCACTGTGCAGGAGAATCCGTATAGGTGTTCGAGTGTTCGAACCGTCATGCGCAAGAAATGGTACCGAAACCCCGTATTTACATATCTGCCACTGTGCAGGAGAATCCGTAGAGGTGTTCGATTGTTCGAACCGTAATGCGCAAGAAATGGTATGTAAACCCCGTATTTACATATCTGCCACTGTGCAGGAGAATCCGTATAGGTGTTCGAGTGTTCGAACCGTAATGCGCAAGAAATGGTGTGTAGACCCCGTATTTACATATCTGCCACTGTGCAGGAGAATCCGCATAGGTGTTCGAGTGTTTGAACCGTAATGCGCAAGAAATGGTACCGAAACCCCGTATTTACATATCTGCCACTGTGCAGGAGAATCCGCATAGGTGCTCGAGTGTTCGAACCGTATTGCGCAAGAAATGGTATGTAAACCCCGTATTTACATATCTGCCACTGTGCAGGAGAATCCGTATAGGTGTTCGAGTGTTCGAACCGTAATGCGCAAGAAATGGTACCGAAACCCGGTATTTACATATCGGCCACTGTGGAGGAGAATCCGTATAGGTGTTCGATTGTTCGAACCGTAATGCGCAAGAAATGGTATGTAAACCCCGTATTTACATATCTGCCACTGTGCAGGAGAATCCGTATAGGTGTTCGAGTGTTCGAACCGTAATGCGCAAGAAATGGTGTGTAGACCCCGTATTTACATATCTGCCACTGTGCAGGAGAATCCGCATAGGTGTTCGAGTGTTCGAACCGTAATGCGCAAGAAATGGTACCGAAACCCCGTATTTACATATCTGCCACTGTGCAGGAGAATCCGCATAGGTGTTCGAGTGTTCGAACCGTAATGCGCAAGAAATGGTACCGAAACCCCGTATTTACATATCTGCCACTATGCAGGAGAATCCGTATAGGTGTTCGAGTGTTCGAACCGTAATGCGCAAGAAATGGTACCGAAACCCCGTATTTACATATCTGCCACTGTGCCGGAGAATCCGCATAGGTGCTCGAGTGTTCAAACCGTATTGCGCAATAAATGGTATGGAAACCCCGTATTTACGTATCTGCCACTGTGTAGGAGAATCTGTATAGGTGTTCGAGTGTTCGAACCGTAATGCGCAGGAAATGGTACCGAAACCCCGTATTTACATATCTGCCACTGTGCAGGAGAATCCGTATAGGTGTTCGAGTGTTCGAACCGTCATGCGCAAGAAATGGTACCGAAACCCCGTATTTACATATCTGCCACTGTGCAGGAGAATCCGTATAGGTGTTCGATTGTTCGAACCGTAATGCGCAAGAAATGGTATGTAAACCCCGTATTTACATATCTGCCACTGTGCAGGAGAATCCGTATAGGTGTTCGATTGTTCGAACCGTAATGCGCAAGAAATGGTATGTAAACCCCGTATTTACATATCTGCCACTGTGCAGGAGAATCCGTATAGGTGTTCGAGTGTTCGAACCGTAATGCGCAAGAAATGGTATGGAAACCCCGTATTTACATATCTGCCACTGTGCAGGAGAATCCGCATAGGTGTTCGAGTGTTCGAACCGTAATGCGCAAGAAATGGTACGGAAACCCCGTATTTACATATCTGCCACTGTGCAGGAGAATCCGTATAGGTGTTCGATTGTTCGAACCGTAATGCGCAAGAAATGGTATGTAAACCCCGTATTTACATATCTGCCACTGTGCAGGAGAATCCGTATAGGTGTTCGATTGTTCGAACCGTAATGCGCAAGAAATGGTATGTAAACCCCGTATTTACATATCTGCCACTGTGCAGGAGAATCCGTATAGGTGTTCGAGTGTTCGAACCGTAATGCGCAAGAAATGGCATGGAAACCCCGTATTTACATATCTGCCACTGTGCAGGAGAATCCGCATAGGTGTTCGAGTGTTCGAACCGTAATGCGCAAGAAATGGTACGGAAACCCCGTATTTACATATCTGCCACTGTGCAGGAGAATCCGTATAGGTGATCGAGTGTTCGAACCGTAATGCGCAAGAAATGGTACCGAAACCCCGTATTTACATATCTGCCACTGTGCAGGAGAATCCGCATAGGTGCTCGAGTGTTCGAACCGTATTGCGCAAGAAATGGTATGTAAACCCCGTATTTAGATATCTACCACTGTGCAGGAGAATCCGTATAGGTGTTCGAGTGTTCGAACCGTAATGCGCAAGAAATGGTACCGAAACCCCGTATTTACATATCTGCCACTGTGCAGGAGAATCCGTATAGGTGTTCGATTGTTCGAACCGTAATGCGCAAGAAATGGTATGTAAACCCCGTATTTACATATCTGCCACTGTGCAGGAGAATCCGTATAGGTGTTCGAGTGTTCGAACCGTAATGCGCAAGAAATGGTGTGTAGACCCCGTATTTACATATCTGCCACTGTGCAGGAGAATCCGCATAGGTGTTCGAGTGTTCGAACCGTAATGCGCAAGAAATCGTACCGAAACCCCGTATTTACATATCTGCCACTGTGCAGGAGAATCCGCATAGGTGTTCGAGTGTTCGAACCGTAATGCGCAAGAAATGGTACGGAAACCCCGTATTTACATATCTGCCACTGTGCAGGAGAATCCGTATAGGTGATCGAGTGTTCGAACCGTAATGCGCAAGAAATGGTACCGAAACCCCGTATTTACATATCTGCCACTGTGCAGGAGAATCCGCATAGGTGCTCGAGTGTTCGAACCGTATTGCACAAGAAATGGTATGTAAACCCCGTATTTACATATCTGCCACTGTGCAGGAGAATCCGTATAGGTGTTCGAGTGTTCGAACCGTAATGCGCAAGAAATGGTACCGAAACCCCGTATTTACATATCTGCCACTGTGCAGGAGAATCCGTATAGGTGTTTGATTGTTCGAACCGTAATGCGCAAGAAATGGTATGTAAACCCCGTATTTACATATCTGCCACTGTGCAGGAGAATCCGTATAGGTGTTCGAGTGTTCGAACCGTAATGCGCAAGAAATGGTGTGTAGACCCCGTATTTACATATCTGCCACTGTGCAGGAGAATCCGCATAGGTGTTCGAGTGTTCGAACCGTAATGCGCAAGAAATGGTACCGAAACCCCGTATTTACATATCTGCCACTGTGCAGGAGAATCCGCATAGGTGTTCGAGTGTTCGAACCGTAATGCGCAAGAAATGGTACCGAAACCCCGTATTTACATATCTGCCACTATGCAGGAGAATCCGTATAGCTGTTCGAGTGTTCGAACCGTAATGCGCAAGAAATGGTACCGAAACCCCGTATTTACATATCTGCCACTGTGCAGGAGAATCCGCATAGGTGCTCGAGTGTTCAAACCGTATTGCGCAATAAATGGTATGGAAACCCCGTATTTACGTATCTGCCACTGTGTAGGAGAATCCGTATAGGTGTTCGAGTGTTCGAACCGTAATGCGCAGGAAATGGTACCGAAACCCCGTATTTACATATCTGCCACTGTGCAGGAGAATCCGTATAGGTGTTCGAGTGTTCGAACCGTCATGCGCAAGAAATGGTACCGAAACCCCGTATTTACATATCTGCCACTGTGCAGGAGAATCCGTATAGGTGTTCGATTGTTCGAACCGTAATGCGCAAGAAATGGTATGTAAACCCCGTATTTACATATCTGCCACTGTGCAGGAGAATCCGTATAGGTGTTCGATTGTTCGAACCGTAATGCGCAAGAAATGGTATGTAAACCCCGTATTTACATATCTGCCACTGTGCAGGAGAATCCGTATAGGTGTTCGAGTGTTCGAACCGTAATGCGCAAGAAATGGTATGGAAACCCCGTATTTACATATCTGCCACTGTGCAGGAGAATCCGCATAGTTGTTCGAGTGTTCGAACCGTAATGCGCAAGAAATGGTACGGAAACCCCGTATTTACATATCTGCCACTGTGCAGGAGAATCCGTATAGGTGTTCGATTGTTCGAACCGTAATGCGCAAGAAATGGTATGTAAACCCCGTATTTACATATCTGCCACTGTGCAGGAGAATCCGTATAGGTGTTCGATTGTTCGAACCGTAATGCGCAAGAAATGGTATGTAAACCCCGTATTTACATATCTGCCACTGTGCAGGAGAATCCGTATAGGTGTTCGAGTGTTCGAACCGTAATGCGCAAGAAATGGCAGGGAAACCCCGTATTTACATATCTGCCACTGTGCAGGAGAATCCGCATAGGTGTTCGAGTGTTCGAACCGTAATGCGCAAGAAATGGTACGGAAACCCCGTATTTACATATCTGCCACTGTGCAGGAGAATCCGTATAGGTGATCGAGTGTTCGAACCGTAATGCGCAAGAAATGGTACCGAAACCCCGTATTTACATATCTGCCACTGTGCAGGAGAATCCGCATAGGTGCTCGAGTGTTCGAACCGTATTGCGCAAGAAATGGTATGTAAACCCCGTATTTACATATCTACCACTGTGCAGGAGAATCCGTATAGGTGTTCGAGTGTTCGAACCGTAATGCGCAAGAAATGGTACCGAAACCCCGTATTTACATATCTGCCACTGTGCAGGAGAATCCGTATAGGTGTTCGATTGTTCGAACCGTAATGCGCAAGAAATGGTATGTAAACCCCGTATTTACATATCTGCCACTGTGCAGGAGAATCCGTATAGGTGTTCGAGTGTTCGAACCGTAATGCGCAAGAAATGGTGTGTAGACCCCGTATTTACATATCTGCCACTGTGCAGGAGAATCCGCATAGGTGTTCGAGTGTTCGAACCGTAATGCACAAGAAATCGTACCGAAACCCCGTATTTACATATCTGCCACTGTGCAGGAGAATCCGCATAGGTGTTCGAGTGTTCGAACCGTAATGCGCAAGAAATGGTACGGAAACCCCGTATTTACATATCTGCCACTGTGCAGGAGAATCCGTATAGGTGATCGAGTGTTCGAACCGTAATGCGCAAGAAATGGTACCGAAACCCCGTATTTACATATCTGCCACTGTGCAGGAGAATCCGCATAGGTGCTCGAGTGTTCGAACCGTATTGCACAAGAAATGGTATGTAAACCCCGTATTTACATATCTGCCACTGTGCAGGAGAATCCGTATAGGTGTTCGAGTGTTCGAACCGTAATGCGCAAGAAATGGTACCGAAACCCCGTATTTACATATCTGCCACTGTGCAGGAGAATCCGTATAGGTGTTCGATTGTTCGAACCGTAATGCGCAAGAAATGGTATGTAAACCCCGTATTTACATATCTGCCACTGTGCAGGAGAATCCGTATAGGTGTTCGAGTGTTCGAACCGTAATGCGCAAGAAATGGTGTGTAGACCCCGTATTTACATATCTGCCACTGTGCAGGAGAATCCGCATAGGTGTTCGAGTGTTCGAACCGTAATGCGCAAGAAATCGTACCGAAACCCCGTATTTACATATCTGCCACTGTGCAGGAGAATCCGCATAGGTGTTCGAGTGTTCGAACCGTAATGCGCAAGAAATGGTACGGAAACCCCGTATTTACATATCTGCCACTGTGCAGGAGAATCCGTATAGGTGATCGAGTGTTCGAACCGTAATGCGCAAGAAATGGTACCGAAACCCCGTATTTATATATCTGCCACTGTGCAGGAGAATCCGCATAGGTGCTCGAGTGTTCGAACCGTATTGCGCAAGAAATGGTATGTAAACCCCGTATTTACATATCTGCCACTGTGCAGGAGAATCCGTATAGGTGTTCGAGTGTTCGAACCGTAATGCGCAAGAAATGGTACCGAAACCCCGTATTTACATATCTGCCACTGTGCAGGAGAATCCGTATAGGTGTTCGATTGTTCGAACCGTAATGCGCAAGAAATGGTATGTAAACCCCGTATTTACATATCTGCCACTGTGCAGGAGAATCCGTATAGGTGTTCGAGTGTTCGAACCGTAATGCGCAAGAAATGGTGTGTAGACCCCGTATTTACATATCTGCCACTGTGCAGGAGAATCCGCATAGGTGTTCGAGTGTTCGAACCGTAATGCGCAAGAAATGGTACCGAAACCCCGTATTTACATATCTGCCACTGTGCAGGAGAATCCGCATAGGTGTTCGAGTGTTCGAACCGTAATGCGCAAGAAATGGTACCGAAACCCCGTATTTACATATCTGCCACTATGCAGGAGAATCCGTATAGGTGTTCGAGTGTTCGAACCGTAATGCGCAAGAAATGGTACCGAAACCCCGTATTTACATATCTGCCACTGTGTAGGAGAATCCGCATAGGTGCTCGAGTGTTTGAACCGTATTGCGCAAGAAATGGTATGGAAACCCCGTATTTACGTATCTGCCACTGTGTAGGAGAATCCGTATAGGTGTTCGAGTGTTCGAACCGTAATGCGCAGGAAATGGTACCGAAACCCCGTATTTACATATCTGCCACTGTGCAGGAGAATCCGTATAGGTGTCGAGTGTTCGAACCGTCATGCGCAAGAAATGGTACCGAAACCCCGTATTTACATATCTGCCACTGTGCAGTAGAATCCGTATAGGTGTTCGATTGTTCGAACCATAATGCGCAAGAAATGGTATGTAAACCCCGTATTTACATATCTGCCACTGTGCAGGAGAATCCGTATCGGTGTTCGATTGTTCGAACCGTAATGCGCAAGAAATGGTATGTAAACCCCGTATTTACATATCTGCCACTGTGCAGGAGAATCCGTATAGGTGTTCGAGTGTTCGAACCGTAATGCGCAAGAAATGGTACCGAAACCCCGTATTTACATATCTGCCACTGTGCAGGAGAATCCGTATAGGTGTTCGATTGTTCGAACCGTAATGCGCAAGAAATGGTATGTAAACCCCGTATTTACATATCTGCCACTGTGCAGGAGAATCCGTATAGGTGTTCGAGTGTTCGAACCGTAATGCGCAAGAAATGGTGTGTAGACCCCGTATTTACATATCTGCCACTGTGCAGGAGAATCCGCATAGGTGTTCGAGTGTTCGAACCGTAATGCGCAAGAAATCGTACCGAAACCCCGTATTTACATATCTGCCACTGTGCAGGAGAATCCGCATAGGTGTTCGAGTGTTCGAACCGTAATGCGCAAGAAATGGTACGGAAACCCCGTATTTACATATCTGCCACTGTGCAGGAGAATCCGTATAGGTGATCGAGTGTTCGAACCGTAATGCGCAAGAAATGGTACCGAAACCCCGTATTTATATATCTGCCACTGTGCAGGAGAATCCGCATAGGTGCTCGAGTGTTCGAACCGTATTGCGCAAGAAATGGTATGTAAACCCCGTATTTACATATCTGCCACTGTGCAGGAGAATCCGTATAGGTGTTCGAGTGTTCGAACCGTAATGCGCAAGAAATGGTACCGAAACCCCGTATTTACATATCTGCCACTGTGCAGGAGAATCCGTATAGGTGTTCGATTGTTCGAACCGTAATGCGCAAGAAATGGTATGTAAACCCCGTATTTACATATCTGCCACTGTGCAGGAGAATCCGTATAGGTGTTCGAGTGTTCGAACCGTAATGCGCAAGAAATGGTGTGTAGACCCCGTATTTACATATCTGCCACTGTGCAGGAGAATCCGCATAGGTGTTCGAGTGTTCGAACCGTAATGCGCAAGAAATGGTACCGAAACCCCGTATTTACATATCTGCCACTGTGCAGGAGAATCCGCATAGGTGTTCGAGTGTTCGAACCGTAATGCGCAAGAAATGGTACCGAAACCCCGTATTTACATATCTGCCACTATGCAGGAGAATCCGTATAGGTGTTCGAGTGTTCGAACCGTAATGCGCAAGAAATGGTACCGAAACCCCGTATTTACATATCTGCCACTGTGTAGGAGAATCCGCATAGGTGCTCGAGTGTTTGAACCGTATTGCGCAAGAAATGGTATGGAAACCCCGTATTTACGTATCTGCCACTGTGTAGGAGAATCCGTATAGGTGTTCGAGTGTTCGAACCGTAATGCGCAGGAAATGGTACCGAAACCCCGTATTTACATATCTGCCACTGTGCAGGAGAATCCGTATAGGTGTCGAGTGTTCGAACCGTCATGCGCAAGAAATGGTACCGAAACCCCGTATTTACATATCTGCCACTGTGCAGTAGAATCCGTATAGGTGTTCGATTGTTCGAACCATAATGCGCAAGAAATGGTATGTAAACCCCGTATTTACATATCTGCCACTGTGCAGGAGAATCCGTATCGGTGTTCGATTGTTCGAACCGTAATGCGCAAGAAATGGTATGTAAACCCCGTATTTACATATCTGCCACTGTGCAGGAGAATCCGTATAGGTGTTCGAGTGTTCGAACCGTAATGCGCAAGAAATGGTACCGAAACCCCGTATTTACATATCTGCCACTGTGCAGGAGAATCCGTATAGGTGTTCGATTGTTCGAACCGTAATGCGCAAGAAATGGTATGTAAACCCCGTATTTACATATCTGCCACTGTGCAGGAGAATCCGTATAGGTGTTCGAGTGTTCGAACCGTAATGCGCAAGAAATGGTGTGTAGACCCCGTATTTACATATCTGCCACTGTGCAGGAGAATCCGCATAGGTGTTCGAGTGTTCGAACCGTAATGCGCAAGAAATCGTACCGAAACCCCGTATTTACATATCTGCCACTGTGCAGGAGAATCCGCATAGGTGTTCGAGTGTTCGAACCGTAATGCGCAAGAAATGGTACGGAAACCCCGTATTTACATATCTGCCACTGTGCAGGAGAATCCGTATAGGTGATCGAGTGTTCGAACCGTAATGCGCAAGAAATGGTACCGAAACCCCGTATTTATATATCTGCCACTGTGCAGGAGAATCCGCATAGGTGCTCGAGTGTTCGAACCGTATTGCGCAAGAAATGGTATGTAAACCCCGTATTTACATATCTGCCACTGTGCAGGAGAATCCGTATAGGTGTTCGAGTGTTCGAACCGTAATGCGCAAGAAATGGTACCAAAACCCCGTATTTACATATCTGCCACTGTGCAGGAGAATCCGTATAGGTGTTCGATTGTTCGAACCGTAATGCGCAAGAAATGGTATGTAAACCCCGTATTTACATATCTGCCACTGTGCAGGAGAATCCGTATAGGTGTTCGAGTGTTCGAACCGTAATGCGCAAGAAATGGTGTGTAGACCCCGTATTTACATATCTGCCACTGTGCAGGAGAATCCGCATAGGTGTTCGAGTGTTCGAACCGTAATGCGCAAGAAATGGTACCGAAACCCCGTATTTACATATCTGCCACTGTGCAGGAGAATCCGCATAGGTGTTCGAGTGTTCGAACCGTAATGCGCAAGAAATGGTACCGAAACCCCGTATTTACATATCTGCCACTATACAGGAGAATCCGTATAGGTGTTCGAGTGTTCGAACCGTAATGCGCAAGAAATGGTACCGAAACCCCGTATTTACATATCTGCCACTGTGTAGGAGAATCCGCATAGGTGCTCGAGTGTTTGAACCGTATTGCGCAAGAAATGGTATGGAAACCCCGTATTTACGTATCTGCCACTGTGTAGGAGAATCCGTATAGGTGTTCGAGTGTTCGAACCGTAATGCGCAGGAAATGGTACCGAAACCCCGTATTTACATATCTGCCACTGTGCAGGAGAATCCGTATAGGTGTCGAGTGTTCGAACCGTCATGCGCAAGAAATGGTACCGAAACCCCGTATTTACATATCTGCCACTGTGCAGTAGAATCCGTATAGGTGTTCGATTGTTCGAACCATAATGCGCAAGAAATGGTATGTAAACCCCGTATTTACATATCTGCCACTGTGCAGGAGAATCCGTATCGGTGTTCGATTGTTCGAACCGTAATGCTTAAGAAATGGTATGTAAACCCCGTATTTACATATCTGCCACTGTGCAGGAGAATCCGTATAGGTGTTCGAGTGTTCGAACCGTAATGCGCAAGAAATGGTATGGAAACCCCGTATTTACATATCTGCCACTGTGCAGGAGAATCCGCATAGGTGTTCGAGTGTTCGAACCGTAATGCGCAAGAAATGGTACGGAAACCCCGTATTTACATATCTGCCACTGTGCAGGAGAATCCGTATAGGTGTTCGATTGTTCGAACCGTAATGCGCAAGAAATGGTATGTAAACCCCGTATTTACATATCTGCCACTGTGCAGGAGAATCCGTATAGGTGTTCGATTGTTCGAACCGTAATGCGCAAGAAATGGTATGTAAACCCCGTATTTACATATCTGCCACTGTGCAGGAGAATCCGTATAGGTGTTCGAGTGTTCGAACCGTAATGCGCAAGAAATGGCATGGAAACCCCGTATTTACATATCTGCCACTGTGCAGGAGAATCCGCATAGGTGTTCGAGTGTTCGAACCGTAGTGCGCAAGAAATGGTACGGAAACCCCGTATTTACATATCTGCCACTGTGCAGGAGAATCCGTATAGGTGATCGAGTGTTCGAACCGTAATGCGCAAGAAATGGTACCGAAACCCCGTATTTACATATCTGCCACTGTGTAGGAGAATCCGCATAGGTGCTCGAGTGTTCGAACCGTATTGCGCAAGAAATGGTATGTAAACCCCGTATTTACATATCTGCCACTGTGCAGGAGAATCCGTATAGGTGTTCGAGTGTTCGAACCGTAATGCGCAAGAAATGGTACCGAAACCCCGTATTTACATATCTGCCACTGTGCAGGAGAATCCGTATAGGTGTTCGATTGTTCGAACCGTAATGCGCAAGAAATGGTATGTAAACCCCGTATTTACATATCTGCCACTGTGCAGGAGAATCCGTATAGGTGTTCGAGTGTTCGAACCGTAATGCGCAAGAAATGGTGTGTAGACCCCGTATTTACATATCTGCCACTGTGCAGGAGAATCCGCATAGGTGTTCGAGTGTTCGAACCGTAATGCGCAAGAAATCGTACCGAAACCCCGTATTTACATATCTGCCACTGTGCAGGAGAATCCGCATAGGTGTTCGAGTGTTCGAACCGTAATGCGCAAGAAATGGTACCGAAACCCCGTATTTACATATCTGCCACTATGCAGGAGAATCCGTATAGGTGTTCGAGTGTTCGAACCGTAATGCGCAAGAAATGGTACCAAAACCCCGTATTTACATATCTGCCACTGTGCAGGAGAATCCGCATAGGTGCTCGAGTGTTCGAACCGTATTGCGCAAGAAATGGTATGGAAACCCCGTATTTACGTATCTGCCACTGTGTAGGAGAATCCGTATAGGTGTTCGAGTGTTCGAACCGTAATGCGCAGGAAATGGTACCGAAACCCCGTATTTACATATCTGCCACTGTGCAGGAGAATCCGTATAGGTGTTCGAGTGTTCGAACCGTCATGCGCAAGAAATGGTACCGAAACCCCGTATTTACATATCTGCCACTGTGCAGGAGAATCCGTATAGGTGTTCGATTGTTCGAACCGTAATGCGCAAGAAATGGTATGTAAACCCCGTATTTACATATCTGCCACTGTGCAGGAGAATCCGTATAGGTGTTTGATTGTTCGAACCGTAATGCGCAAGAAATGGTATGTAAACCCCGTATTTACATATCTGCCACTGTGCAGGAGAATCCGTATAGGTGTTCGAGTGTTCGAACCGTAATGCGCAAGAAATGGTATGGAAACCCCGTATTTACATATCTGCCACTGTGCAGGAGAATCCGCATAGGTGTTCGATTGTTCGAACCGTAATGCGCAAGAAATGGTATGTAAACCCCGTATTTACATATCTGCCACTGTGCAGGAGAATCCGTATAGGTGTTCGAGTGTTCGCACCGTAATGCGCAAGAAATGGCATGGAAACCCCGTATTTACATATCTGCCACTGTGCAGGAGAATCCGCATAGGTGTTCGAGTGTTCGAACCGTAATGCGCAAGAAATGGTACGGAAACCCCGTATTTACATATCTGCCACTGTGCAGGAGAATCCGTATAGGTGATCGAGTGTTCGAACCGTAATGCGCAAGAAATGGTGCCGAAACCCCGTATTTACATATCTGCCACTGTGTAGGAGAATCCGCATAGGTGCTCGAGTGTTCGAACCGTATTGCGCAAGAAATGGTATGTAAACCCCGTATTTACATATCTGCCACTGTGCAGGAGAATCCAAATAGGTGTTCGAGTGTTCGAACCGTAATGCGCAAGAAATGGTACCGAAACCCCGTATTTACATATCTGCCACTGTGCAGGAGAATCCGTATAGGTGTTCGATTGTTCGAACCGTAATGCGCAAGAAATGGTATGTAAACCCCGTATTTACATATCTGCCACTGTGCAGGAGAATCCGTATAGGTGTTCGAGTGTTCGAACCGTAATGCGCAAGAAATGGTGTGTAGACCCCGTATTTACATATCTGCCACTGTGCAGGAGAATCCGCATAGGTGTTCGAGTGTTCGAACCGTAATGCGCAAGAAATCGTACCGAAACCCCGTATTTACATATCTGCCACTGTGCAGGAGAATCCGCATAGGTGTTCGAGTGTTCGAACCGTAATGCGCAAGAAATGGTACCGAAACCCCGTATTTACATATCTGCCACTATGCAGGAGAATCCGTATAGGTGTTCGAGTGTTCGAACCGTAATGCGCAAGAAATGGTACCGAAACCCCGTATTTACATATCTGCCACTGTGCAGGAGAATCCGCATAGGTGCTCGAGTGTTCGAACCGTATTGCGCAAGAAATGGTATGGAAACCCCGTATTTACGTATCTGCCACTGTGTAGGAGAATCCGTATAGGTGTTCGAGTGTTCGAACCGTAATGCGCAGGAAATGGTACCGAAACCCCGTATTTACATATCTGCCACTGTGCAGGAGAATCCGTATAGGTGTTCGAGTGTTCGAACCGTAATGCGCAAGAAATGGTACCGAAACCCCGTATTTACATATCTGCCACTGTGCAGGAGAATCCGTATAGGTGTTCGATTGTTCGAACCGTAATGCGCAAGAAATGGTATGTAAACCCCGTATTTACATATCTGCCACTGTGCAGGAGAATCCGTATAGGTGTTCGATTGTTCGAACCGTAATGCGCAAGAAATGGTATGTAAACCCCGTATTTACATATCTGCCACTGTGCAGGAGAATCCGTATAGGTGTTCGAGTGTTCGAACCGTAAGGCGCAAGAAATGGTATGGAAACCCCGTATTTACATATCTGCCACTGTGCAGGAGAATCCGTATAGGTGATCGAGTGTTCGAACCGTAATGCGCAAGAAATGGTACCGAAACCCCGTATTTACATATCTGCCACTGTGCAGGAGAATCCGCATAGGTGCTCGAGTGTTCGAACCGTATTGCGCAAGAAATGGTATGTAAACCCCGTATTTACATATCTGCCACTGTGCAGGAGAATCCGTATAGGTGTTCGAGTGTTCGAACCGTAATGCGCAAGAAATGGTACCGAAACCCCGTATTTACATATCTGCCACTGTGCAGGAGAATCCGTATAGGTGTTCGATTGTTCGAACCGTAATGCGCAAGAAATGGTATGTAAACCCCGTATTTACATATCTGCCACTGTGCAGGAGAATCCGTATAGGTGTTCGAGTGTTCGAACCGTAATGCGCAAGAAATGGTGTGTAGACCCCGTATTTACATATCTGCCACTGTGCAGGAGAATCCGCATAGGTGTTCGAGTGTTCGAACCGTAATGCGCAAGAAATGGTACCTAAACCCCGTATTTACATATCTGCCACTGTGCAGGAGAATCCGCATAGGTGTTCTAGTGTTCGAACCGTAATGCGCAAGAAATGGTACCGAAACCCCGTATTTACATATCTGCCACTATGCAGGAGAATCCGTATAGGTGTTCGAGTGTTCGAACCGTAATGCGCAAGAAATGGTACCGAAACCCCGTATTTACATATCTGCCACTGTGCAGGAGAATCCGCATAGGTGCTCGAGTGTTCGAACCGTATTGCGCAAGAAATGGTATGGAAACCCTGTATTTACGTATCTGCCACTGTGTAGGAGAATCTGTATAGGTGTTCGAGTGTTCGAACCGTAATGCGCAGGAAATGGTACCGAAACCCCGTATTTACATATCTGCCACTGTGCAGGAGAATCCGTATAGGTGTTCGAGTGTTCGAACCGTCATGCGCAAGAAATGGTACCGAAACCCCGTATTTACATATCTGCCACTGTGCAGGAGAATCCGTAGAGGTGTTCGATTGTTCGAACCGTAATGCGCAAGAAATGGTATGTAAACCCCGTATTTACATATCTGCCACTGTGCAGGAGAATCCGTATAGGTGTTCGAGTGTTCGAACCGTAATGCGCAAGAAATGGTGTGTAGACCCCGTATTTACATATCTGCCACTGTGCAGGAGAATCCGCATAGGTGTTCGAGTGTTTGAACCGTAATGCGCAAGAAATGGTACCGAAACCCCGTATTTACATATCTGCCACTGTGCAGGAGAATCCGCATAGGTGCTCGAGTGCTCGAACCGTATTGCGCAAGAAATGGTATGTAAACCCCGTATTTACATATCTGCCACTGTGCAGGAGAATCCGTATAGGTGTTCGAGTGTTCGAACCGTAATGCGCAAGAAATGGTACCGAAACCCGGTATTTACATATCGGCCACTGTGGAGGAGAATCCGTATAGGTGTTCGATTGTTCGAACCGTAATGCGCAAGAAATGGTATGTAAACCCCGTATTTACATATCTGCCACTGTGCAGGAGAATCCGTATAGGTGTTCGAGTGTTCGAACCGTAATGCGCAAGAAATGGTGTGTAGACCCCGTATTTACATATCTGCCACTGTGCAGGAGAATCCGCATAGGTGTTCGAGTGTTCGAACCGTAATGCGCAAGAAATGGTACCGAAACCCAGTATTTACATATCTGCCACTGTGCAGGAGAATCCGCATAGGTGTTCGAGTGTTCGAACCGTAATGCGCAAGAAATGGTACCGAAACCCCGTATTTACATATCTGCCACTATGCAGGAGAATCCGTATAGGTGTTCGAGTGTTCGAACCGTAATGCGCAAGAAATGGTACCGAAACCCCGTATTTACAAATCTGCCACTGTGCAGGAGAATCCGCATAGGTGCTCGAGTGTTCAAACCGTATTGCGCAATAAATGGTATGGAAACCCCGTATTTACGTATCTGCCACTGTGTAGGAGAATCCGTATAGGTGTTCGAGTGTTCGAACCGAAATGCGCAGGAAATGGTACCGAAACCCCGTATTTACATATCTGCCACTGTGCAGGAGAATCCGTATAGGTGTTCGAGTGTTCGAACCGTAATGCGCAAGAAATGGTACCGAAACCCCGTATTTACATATCTGCCACTATGCAGGAGAATCCGTATAGGTGTTCGAGTGTTCGAACCGTAATGCGCAAGAAATGGTACCGAAACCCCGTATTTACAAATCTGCCACTGTGCAGGAGAATCCGCATAGGTGCTCGAGTGTTCAAACCGTATTGCGCAATAAATGGTATGGAAACCCCGTATTTACGTATCTGCCACTGTGTAGGAGAATCCGTATAGGTGTTCGAGTGTTCGAACCGAAATGCGCAGGAAATGGTACCGAAACCCCGTATTTACATATCTGCCACTGTGCAGGAGAATCCGTATAGGTGTTCGAGTGTTCGAACCGTCATGCGCAAGAAATGGTACCGAAACCCCGTATTTACATATCTGCCACTGTGCAGGAGAATCCGTATAGGTGTTCGATTGTTCGAACCGTAATGCGCAAGAAATGGTATGTAAACCCCGTATTTACATATCTGCCACTGTGCAGGAGAATCCGTATAGGTGTTCGATTGTTCGAACCGTAATGCGCAAGAAATGGTATGTAAACCCCGTATTTACATATCTGCCACTGTGCAGGAGAATCCGTATAGGTGTTCGAGTGTTCGAACCGTAATGCGCAAGAAATGGTATGGAAACCCCGTATTTACATATCTGCCACTGTGCAGGAGAATCCGCATAGGTGTTCGAGTGTTCGAACCGTAATGCGCAAGAAATGGTACGGAAACCCCGTATTTACATATCTGCCACTGTGCAGGAGAATCCGTATAGGTGTTCGATTGTTCGAACCGTAATGCGCAAGAAATGGTATGTAAACCCCGTATTTACATATCTGCCACTGTGCAGGAGAATCCGTATAGGTGTTCGATTGTTCGAACCGTAATGCGCAAGAAATGGTATGTAAACCCCGTATTTACATATCTGCCACTGTGCAGGAGAATCCGTATAGGTGTTCGAGTGTTCGAACCGTAATGCGCAAGAAATGGCATGGAAACCCCGTATTTACATATCTGCCACTTTGCAGGAGAATCCGCATAGGTGTTCGAGTGTTCGAACCGTAATGCGCAAGAAATGGTACCTAAACCCCGTATTTACATATCTGCCACTGTGCAGGAGAATCCGCATAGGTGTTCTAGTGTTCGAACCGTAATGCGCAAGAAATGGTACCGAAACCCCGTATTTACATATCTGCCACTATGCAGGAGAATCCGTATAGGTGTTCGAGTGTTCGAACCGTAATGCGCAAGAAATGGTACCGAAACCCCGTATTTACATATCTGCCACTGTGCAGGAGAATCCGCATAGGTGCTCGAGTGTTCGAACCGTATTGCGCAAGAAATGGTATGGAAACCCTGTATTTACGTATCTGCCACTGTGTAGGAGAATCTGTATAGGTGTTCGAGTGTTCGAACCGTAATGCGCAGGAAATGGTACCGAAACCCCGTATTTACATATCTGCCACTGTGCAGGAGAATCCGTATAGGTGTTCGAGTGTTCGAACCGTAATGCGCAAGAAATGGTACCGAAACCCCGTATTTACATATCTGCCACTGTGCAGGAGAATCCGTAGAGGTGTTCGATTGTTCGAACCGTAATGCGCAAGAAATGGTATGTAAACCCCGTATTTACATATCTGCCACTGTGCAGGAGAATCCGTATAGGTGTTCGAGTGTTCGAACCGTAATGCGCAAGAAATGGTGTGTAGACCCCGTATTTACATATCTGCCACTGTGCAGGAGAATCCGCATAGGTGTTCGAGTGTTTGAACCGTAATGCGCAAGAAATGGTACCGAAACCCCGTATTTACATATCTGCCACTGTGCAGGAGAATCCGCAAAGGTGCTCGAGTGTTCGAACCGTATTGCGCAAGAAATGGTATGTAAACCCCGTATTTACATATCTGCCACTGTGCAGGAGAATCCGTATAGGTGTTCGAGTGTTCGAACCGTAATGCGCAAGAAATGGTACCGAAACCCGGTATTTACATATCGGCCACTGTGGAGGAGAATCCGTATAGGTGTTCGATTGTTCGAACCGTAATGCGCAAGAAATGGTATGTAAACCCCGTATTTACATATCTGCCACTGTGCAGGAGAATCCGTATAGGTGTTCGAGTGTTCGAACCGTAATGCGCAAGAAATGGTGTGTAGACCCCGTATTTACATATCTGCCACTGTGCAGGAGAATCCGCATAGGTGTTCGAGTGTTCGAACCGTAATGCGCAAGAAATGGTACCGAAACCCCGTATTTACATATCTGCCACTGTGCAGGAGAATCCGCATAGGTGTTCGAGTGTTCGAACCGTAATGCGCAAGAAATGGTACCGAAACCCCGTATTTACATATCTGCCACTATGCAGGAGAATCCGTATAGGTGTTCGAGTGTTCGAACCGTAATGCGCAAGAAATGGTACCGAAACCCCGTATTTACATATCTGCCACTGTGCAGGAGAATCCGCATAGGTGCTCGAGTGTTCAAACCGTCTTGCGCAATAAATGGTATGGAAACCCCGTATTTACGTATCTGCCACTGTGTAGGATAATCCGTATAGGTGTTCGAGTGTTCGAACCGTAATGCGCAGGAAATGGTACCGAAACCCCGTATTTACATATCTGCCACTGTGCAGGAGAATCCGTATAGGTGTTCGAGTGTTCGAACCGTCATGCGCAAGAAATGGTACCGAAACCCCGTATTTACATATCTGCCACTGTGCAGGAGAATCCGTATAGGTGTTCGATTGTTCGAACCGTAATGCGCAAGAAATGGTATGTAAACCCCGTATTTACATATCTGCCACTGTGCAGGAGAATCCGTATAGGTGTTCGATTGTTCGAACCGTAATGCGCAAGAAATGGTATGTAAACCCCGTATTTACATATCTGCCACTGTGCAGGAGAATCCGTATAGGTGTTCGAGTGTTCGAACCGTAATGCGCAAGAAATGGTATGGAAACCCCGTATTTACATATCTGCCACTGTGCAGGAGAATCCGCATAGGTGTTCGAGTGTTCGAACCGTAATGCGCAAGAAATGGTACGGAAACCCCGTATTTACATATCTGCCACTGTGCAGGAGAATCCGTATAGGTGTTCGATTGTTCGAACCGTAATGCGCAAGAAATGGTATGTAAACCCCGTATTTACATATCTGCCACTGTGCAGGAGAATCCGTATAGGTGTTCGATTGTTCGAACCGTAATCCGCAAGAAATGGTATGTAAACCCCGTATTTACATATCTGCCACTGTGCAGGAGAATCCGTATAGGTGTTCGAGTGTTCGAACCGTAATGCGCAAGAAATGGCATGGAAACCCCGTATTTACATATCTGCCACTGTGCAGGAGAATCCGCATAGGTGTTCGAGTGTTCGAACCGTAATGCGCAAGAAATGGTACGGAAACCCCGTATTTACATATCTGCCACTGTGCAGGAGAATCCGTATAGGTGATCGAGTGTTCGAACCGTAATGCGCAAGAAATGGTACCGAAACCCCGTATTTACATATCTGCCACTGTGCAGGAGAATCCGCATAGGTGCTCGAGTGTTCGAACCGTATTGCGCAAGAAATGGTATGTAAACCCCGTATTTACATATCTGCCACTGTGCAGGAGAATCCGTATAGGTGTTCGAGTGTTCGAACCGTAATGCGCAAGAAATGGTACCGAAACCCCGTATTTACATATCTGCCACTGTGCAGGAGAATCCGTATAGGTGTTCGATTGTTCGAACCGTAATGCGCAAGAAATGGTATGTAAACCCCGTATTTACATATCTGCCACTGTGCAGGAGAATCCGTATAGGTGTTCGAGTGTTCGAACCGTAATGCGCAAGAAATGGTGTGTAGACCCCGTATTTACATATCTGCCACTGTGCAGGAGAATCCGCATAGGTGTTCGAGTGTTCGAACCGTAATGCGCAAGAAATCGTACCGAAACCCCGTATTTACATATCTGCCACTGTGCAGGAGAATCCGCATAGGTGTTCGAGTGTTCGAACCGTAATGCGCAAGAAATGGTACGGAAACCCCGTATTTACATATCTGCCACTGTGCAGGAGAATCCGTATAGGTGATCGAGTGTTCGAACCGTAATGCGCAAGAAATGGTACCGAAACCCCGTATTTACATATCTGCCACTGTGCAGGAGAATCCGCATAGGTGCTCGAGTGTTCGAACCGTATTGCACAAGAAATGGTATGTAAACCCCGTATTTACATATCTGCCACTGTGCAGGAGAATCCGTATAGGTGTTCGAGTGTTCGAACCGTAATGCGCAAGAAATGGTACCGAAACCCCGTATTTACATATCTGCCACTGTGCAGGAGAATCCGTATAGGTGTTCGATTGTTCGAACCGTAATGCGCAAGAAATGGTATGTAAACCCCGTATTTACATATCTGCCACTGTGCAGGAGAATCCGTATAGGTGTTCGAGTGTTCGAACCGTAATGCGCAAGAAATGATACCGAAACCCGGTATTTACATATCGGCCACTGTGGAGGAGAATCCGTATAGGTGTTCGATTGTTCGAACCGTAATGCGCAAGAAATGGTATGTAAACCCCGTATTTACATATCTGCCACTATGCAGGAGAATCCGTATAGGTGTTCGAGTGTTCGAACCGTAATGCGCAAGAAATGGTACCGAAACCCCGTATTTACATATCTGCCACTGTGCAGGAGAATCCGCATAGGTGCTCGAGTGTTCAAACCGTCTTGCGCAATAAATGGTATGGAAACCCCGTATTTACGTATCTGCCACTGTGTAGGATAATCCGTATAGGTGTTCGAGTGTTCGAACCGTAATGCGCAGGAAATGGTACCGAAACCCCGTATTTACATATCTGCCACTGTGCAGGAGAATCCGTATAGGTGTTCGAGTGTTCGAACCGTCATGCGCAAGAAATGGTACCGAAACCCCGTATTTACATATCTGCCACTGTGCAGGAGAATCCGTATAGGTGTTCGATTGTTCGAACCGTAATGCGCAAGAAATGGTATGTAAACCCCGTATTTACATATCTGCCACTGTGCAGGAGAATCCGTATAGGTGTTCGATTGTTCGAACCGTAATGCGCAAGAAATGGTATGTAAACCCCGTATTTACATATCTGCCACTGTGCAGGAGAATCCGTATAGGTGTTCGAGTGTTCGAACCGTAATGCGCAAGAAATGGTATGGAAACCCCGTATTTACATATCTGCCACTGTGCAGGAGAATCCGCATAGGTGTTCGAGTGTTCGAACCGTAATGCGCAAGAAATGGTACGGAAACCCCGTATTTACATATCTGCCACTGTGCAGGAGAATCCGTATAGGTGTTCGATTGTTCGAACCGTAATGCGCAAGAAATGGTATGTAAACCCCGTATTTACATATCTGCCACTGTGCAGGAGAATCCGTATAGGTGTTCGATTGTTCGAACCGTAATCCGCAAGAAATGGTATGTAAACCCCGTATTTACATATCTGCCACTGTGCAGGAGAATCCGTATAGGTGTTCGAGTGTTCGAACCGTAATGCGCAAGAAATGGCATGGAAACCCCGTATTTACATATCTGCCACTGTGCAGGAGAATCCGCATAGGTGTTCGAGTGTTCGAACCGTAATGCGCAAGAAATGGTACGGAAACCCCGTATTTACATATCTGCCACTGTGCAGGAGAATCCGTATAGGTGATCGAGTGTTTGAACCGTAATGCGCAAGAAATGGTACCGAAACCCCGTATTTACATATCTGCCACTGTGCAGGAGAATCCGCATAGGTGCTCGAGTGTTCGAACCGTATTGCGCAAGAAATGGTATGTAAACCCCGTATTTACATATCTGCCACTGTGCAGGAGAATCCGTATAGGTGTTCGAGTGTTCGAACCGTAATGCGCAAGAAATGGTACCGAAACCCCGTATTTACATATCTGCCACTGTGCAGGAGAATCCGTATAGGTGTTCGATTGTTCGAACCGTAATGCGCAAGAAATGGTATGTAAACCCCGTATTTACATATCTGCCACTGTGCAGGAGAATCCGTATAGGTGTTCGAGTGTTCGAACCGTAATGCGCAAGAAATGGTGTGTAGACCCCGTATTTACATATCTGCCACTGTGCAGGAGAATCCGCATAGGTGTTCGAGTGTTCGAACCGTAATGCGCAAGAAATCGTACCAAAACCCCGTATTTACATATCTGCCACTGTGCAGGAGAATCCGCATAGGTGTTCGAGTGTTCGAACCGTAATGCGCAAGAAATGGTACGGAAACCCCGTATTTACATATCTGCCACTGTGCAGGAGAATCCGTATAGGTGATCGAGTGTTCGAACCGTAATGCGCAAGAAATGGTACCGAAACCCCGTATTTACATATCTGCCACTGTGCAGGAGAATCCGCATAGGTGCTCGAGTGTTCGAACCGTATTGCACAAGAAATGGTATGTAAACCCCGTATTTACATATCTGCCACTGTGCAGGAGAATCCGTATAGGTGTTCGAGTGTTCGAACCGTAATGCGCAAGAAATGGTACCGAAACCCCGTATTTACATATCTGCCACTGTGCAGGAGAATCCGTATAGGTGTTCGATTGTTCGAACCGTAATGCGCAAGAAATGGTATGTAAACCCCGTATTTACATATCTGCCACTGTGCAGGAGAATCCGTATAGGTGTTCGAGTGTTCGAACCGTAATGCGCAAGAAATGGTACCGAAACCCGGTATTTACATATCGGCCACTGTGGAGGAGAATCCGTATAGGTGTTCGATTGTTCGAACCGTAATGCGCAAGAAATGGTATGTAAACCCCGTATTTACATATCTGCCACTGTGCAGGAGAATCCGTATAGGTGTTCGAGTGTTCGAACCGTAATGCGCAAGAAATGGTGTGTAGACCCCGTATTTACATATCTGCCACTGTGCAGGAGAATCCGCATAGGTGTTCGAGTGTTCGAACCGTAATGCGCAAGAAATGGTACCGAAACCCCGTATTTACATATCTGCCACTGTGCAGGAGAATCCGCATAGGTGTTCGAGTGTTCGAACCGTAATGCGCAAGAAATGGTACCGAAACCCCGTATTTACATATCTGCCACTATGCAGGAGAATCCGTATAGGTGTTCGAGTGTTCGAACCGTAATGCGCAAGAAATGGTACCGAAACCCCGTATTTACATATCTGCCACTGTGCAGGAGAATCCGCATAGGTGCTCGAGTGTTCAAACCGTATTGCGCAATAAATGGTATGGAAACCCCGTATTTACGTATCTGCCACTGTGTAGGATAATCCGTATAGGTGTTCGAGTGTTCGAACCGTAATGCGCAGGAAATGGTACCGAAACCCCGTATTTACATATCTGCCACTGTGCAGGAGAATCCGTATAGGTGTTCGAGTGTTCGAACCGTCATGCGCAAGAAATGGTACCGAAACCCCGTATTTACATATCTGCCACTGTGCAGGAGAATCCGTATAGGTGTTCGATTGTTCGAACCGTAATGCGCAAGAAATGGTATGTAAACCCCGTATTTACATATCTGCCACTGTGCAGGAGAATCCGTATAGGTGTTCGATTGTTCGAACCGTAATGCGCAAGAAATGGTATGTAAACCCCGTATTTACATATCTGCCACTGTGCAGGAGAATCCGTATAGGTGTTCGAGTGTTCGAACCGTAATGCGCAAGAAATGGTATGGAAACCCCGTATTTACATATCTGCCACTGTGCAGGAGAATCCGCATAGGTGTTCGAGTGTTCGAACCGTAATGCGCAAGAAATGGTACGGAAACCCCGTATTTACATATCTGCCACTGTGCAGGAGAATCCGTATAGGTGTTCGATTGTTCGAACCGTAATGCGCAAGAAATGGTATGTAAACCCCGTATTTACATATCTGCCACTGTGCAGGAGAATCCGTATAGGTGTTCGATTGTTCGAACCGTAATCCGCAAGAAATGGTATGTAAACCCCGTATTTACATATCTGCCACTGTGCAGGAGAATCCGTATAGGTGTTCGAGTGTTCGAACCGTAATGCGCAAGAAATGGCATGGAAACCCCGTATTTACATATCTGCCACTGTGCAGGAGAATCCGCATAGGTGTTCGAGTGTTCGAACCGTAATGCGCAAGAAATGGTACGGAAACCCCGTATTTACATATCTGCCACTGTGCAGGAGAATCCGTATAGGTGATCGAGTGTTCGAACCGTAATGCGCAAGAAATGGTACCGAAACCCCGTATTTACATATCTGCCACTGTGCAGGAGAATCCGCATAGGTGCTCGAGTGTTCGAACCGTATTGCGCAAGAAATGGTATGTAAACCCCGTATTTACATATCTGCCACTGTGCAGGAGAATCCGTATAGGTGTTCGAGTGTTCGAACCGTAATGCGCAAGAAATGGTACCGAAACCCCGTATTTACATATCTGCCACTGTGCAGGAGAATCCGTATAGGTGTTCGATTGTTCGAACCGTAATGCGCAAGAAATGGTATGTAAACCCCGTATTTACATATCTGCCACTGTGCAGGAGAATCCGTATAGGTGTTCGAGTGTTCGAACCGTAATGCGCAAGAAATGGTGTGTAGACCCCGTATTTACATATCTGCCACTGTGCAGGAGAATCCGCATAGGTGTTCGAGTGTTCGAACCGTAATGCGCAAGAAATCGTACCGAAACCCCGTATTTACATATCTGCCACTGTGCAGGAGAATCCGCATAGGTGTTCGAGTGTTCGAACCGTAATGCGCAAGAAATGGTACGGAAACCCCGTATTTACATATCTGCCACTGTGCAGGAGAATCCGTATAGGTGATCGAGTGTTCGAACCGTAATGCGCAAGAAATGGTACCGAAACCCCGTATTTACATATCTGCCACTGTGCAGGAGAATCCGCATAGGTGCTCGAGTGTTCGAACCGTATTGCACAAGAAATGGTATGTAAACCCCGTATTTACATATCTGCCACTGTGCAGGAGAATCCGTATAGGTGTTCGAGTGTTCGAACCGTAATGCGCAAGAAATGGTACCGAAACCCCGTATTTACATATCTGCCACTGTGCAGGAGAATCCGTATAGGTGTTCGATTGTTCGAACCGTAATGCGCAAGAAATGGTATGTAAACCCCGTATTTACATATCTGCCACTGTGCAGGAGAATCCGTATAGGTGTTCGAGTGTTCGAACCGTAATGCGCAAGAAATGGTGTGTAGACCCCGTATTTACATATCTGCCACTGTGCAGGAGAATCCGCATAGGTGTTCGAGTGTTCGAACCGTAATGCGCAAGAAATCGTACCGAAACCCCGTATTTACATATCTGCCACTGTGCAGGAGAATCCGCATAGGTGTTCGAGTGTTCGAACCGTAATGCGCAAGAAATGGTACGGAAACCCCGTATTTACATATCTGCCACTGTGCAGGAGAATCCGTATAGGTGATCGAGTGTTCGAACCGTAATGCGCAAGAAATGGTACCGAAACCCCGTATTTATATATCTGCCACTGTGCAGGAGAATCCGTATAGGTGTTCGAGTGTTCGAACCGTAATGCGCAAGAAATGGTGTGTAGACCCCGTATTTACATATCTGCCACTGTGCAGGAGAATCCGCATAGGTGTTCGAGTGTTCGAACCGTAATGCGCAAGAAATCGTACCGAAACCCCGTATTTACATATCTGCCACTGTGCAGGAGAATCCGCATAGGTGTTCGAGTGTTCGAACCGTAATGCGCAAGAAATGGTACCGAAACCCCGTATTTACATATCTGCCACTGTGCAGGAGAATCCGCATAGGTGTTCGAGTGTTCGAACCGTAATGCGCAAGAAATGGTACCGAAACCCCGTATTTACATATCTGCCACTGTGCATGAGAATCCGTATAGGTGTTCGATTGTTCGAACCGTAATGCGCAAGAAATGGTATGTAAACCCCGTATTTACATATCTGCCACTGTGCAGGAGAATCCGTATAGGTGTTCGAGTGTTCGAACCGTAATGCGCAAGAAATGGTGTGTAGACCCCGTATTTACATATCTGCCACTGTGCAGGAGAATCCGCATAGGTGTTCGAGTGTTCGAACCGTAATGCGCAAGAAATGGTACCGAAACCCCGTATTTACATATCTGCCACTGTGCAGGAGAATCCGCATAGGTGTTCGAGTGTTCGAACCGTAATGCGCAAGAAATGGTACCGAAACCCCGTATTTACATATCTGCCACTATGCAGGAGAATCCGTATAGGTGTTCGAGTGTTCGAACCGTAATGCGCAAGAAATGGTACCGAAACCCCGTATTTACATATCTGCCACTGTGTAGGAGAATCCGCATAGGTGCTCGAGTGTTCGAACCGTATTGCGCAAGAAATGGTATGGAAACCCCGTATTTACGTATCTGCCACTGTGTAGGAGAATCCGTATAGGTGTTCGAGTGTTCGAACCGTAATGCGCAGGAAATGGTACCGAAACCCCGTATTTACATATCTGCCACTATGTAGGAGAATTCGTATAGGTGTCGAGTGTTCGAACCGTCATGCGCAAGAAATGGTACCGAAACCCCGTATTTACATATCTGCCACTGTGCAGTAGAATCCGTATAGGTGTTCGATTGTTCGAACCATAATGCGCAAGAAATGGTATGTAAACCCCGTATTTACATATCTGCCACTGTGCAGGAGAATCCGTATCGGTGTTCGATTGTTCGAACCGTAATGCGCAAGAAATGGTATGTAAACCCCGTATTTACATATCTGCCACTGTGCAGGAGAATCCGTATAGGTGTTCGAGTGTTCGAACCGTAATGCGCAAGAAATGGTATGCAAACCCCGTATTTACATATCTGCCACTGTGCAGGAGAATCCGCATAGGTGTTCGAGTGTTCGAACCGTAATGCGCAAGAAATGGTACGGAAACCCCGTATTTACATATCTGCCACTGTGCAGGAGAATCCGTATAGGTGTTCGATTGTTCGAACCGTAATGCGCAAGAAATGGTATGTAAACCCCGTATTTACATATCTGCCACTGTGCAGGAGAATCCGTATAGGTGTTCGATTGTTCGAACCGTAATGCGCAAGAAATGGTATGTAAACCCCGTATTTACATATCTGCCACTGTGCAGGAGAATCCGTATAGGTGTTCGAGTGTTCGAACCGTAATGCGCAAGAAATGGCATGGAAACCCCGTATTTACATATCTGCCACTGTGCAGGAGAATCCGCATAGGTGTTCGAGTGTTCGAACCGTAATGCGCAAGAAATGGTACGGAAATCCCGTATTTACATATCTGCCACTGTGCAGGAGAATCCGTATAGGTGATCGAGTGTTCGAACCGTAATGCGCAAGAAATGGTACCGAAACCCCGTATTTACATATCTGCCACTGTGTAGGAGAATCCGCATAGGTGCTCGAGTGTTCGAACCGTATTGCGCAAGAAATGGTATGTAAACCCCGTATTTACATATCTGCCACTGTGCAGGAGAATCCGTATAGGTGTTCGAGTGTTCGAACCGTAATGCGCAAGAAATGGTACCGAAACCCCGTATTTACATATCTGCCACTGTGCAGGAGAATCCGTATAGGTGTTCGATTGTTCGAACCGTAATGCGCAAGAAATGGTATGTAAACCCCGTATTTACATATCTGCCACTGTGCAGGAGAATCCGTATAGGTGTTCGAGTGTTCGAACCGTAATGCGCAAGAAATGGTGTGTAGACCCCGTATTTACATATCTGCCACTGTGCAGGAGAATCCGCATAGGTGTTCGAGTGTTCGAACCGTAATGCGCAAGAAATCGTACCGAAACCCCGTATTTACATATCTGCCACTGTGCAGGAGAATCCGCATAGGTGTTCGAGTGTTCGAACCGTAATGCGCAAGAAATGGTACCGAAACCCCGTATTTACATATCTGCCACTATGCAGGAGAATCGGTATAGGTGTTCGAGTGTTCGAACCGTAATGCGCAAGAAATGGTACCGAAACCCCGTATTTACATATCTGCCACTGTGCAGGAGAATCCGCATAGGTGCTCGAGTGTTCGAACCGTATTGCGCAAGAAATGGTATGGAAACCCCGTATTTACGTATCTGCCACTGTGTAGGAGAATCCGTATAGGTGTTCGAGTGTTCGAACCGTAATGCGCAGGAAATGGTACCGAAACCCCGTATTTACATATCTGCCACTGTGCAGGAGAATCCGTATAGGTGTTCGAGTGTTCGAACCGTCATGCGCAAGAAATGGTACCGAAACCCCGTATTTACATATCTGCCACTGTGCAGGAGAATCCGTATAGGTGTTCGATTGTTCGAACCGTAATGCGCAAGAAATGGTATGTAAACCCCGTATTTACATATCTGCCACTGTGCAGGAGAATCCGTATAGGTGTTTGATTGTTCGAACCGTAATGCGCAAGAAATGGTATGTAAACCCCGTATTTACATATCTGCCACTGTACAGGAGAATCCGTATAGGTGTTCGAGTGTTCGAACCGTAATGCGCAAGAAATGGTATGGAAACCCCGTATTTACATATCTGCCACTGTGCAGGAGAATCCGCATAGGTGTTCGATTGTTCGAACCGTAATGCGCAAGAAATGGTATGTAAACCCCGTATTTACATATCTGCCACTGTGCAGGAGAATCCGTATAGGTGTTCGAGTGTTCGCACCGTAATGCGCAAGAAATGGCATGGAAACCCCGTATTTACATATCTGCCACTGTGCAGGAGAATCCGCATAGGTGTTCGAGTGTTCGAACCGTAATGCGCAAGAAATGGTACGGAAACCCCGTATTTACATATCTGCCACTGTGCAGGAGAATCCGTATAGGTGATCGAGTGTTCGAACCGTAATGCGCAAGAAATGGTACCGAAACCCCGTATTTACATATCTGCCACTGTGTAGGAGAATCCGCATAGGTGCTCGAGTGTTCGAACCGTATTGCGCAAGAAATGGTATGTAAACCCCGTATTTACATATCTGCCACTGTGCAGGAGAATCCGTATAGGTGTTCGAGTGTTCGAACCGTAATGCGCAAGAAATGGTACCGAAACCCCGTATTTACATATCTGCCACTGTGCAGGAGAATCCGTATAGGTGTTCGATTGTTCGAACCGTAATGCGCAAGAAATGGTATGTAAACCCCGTATTTACATATCTGCCACTGTGCAGGAGAATCCGTATAGGTGTTCGAGTGTTCGAACCGTAATGCGCAAGAAATGGTGTGTAGACCCCGTATTTACATATCTGCCACTGTGCAGGAGAATCCGCATAGGTGTTCGAGTGTTCGAACCGTAATGCGCAAGAAATCGTACCGAAACCCCGTATTTACATATCTGCCACTGTGCAGGAGAATCCGCATAGGTGTTCGAGTGTTCGAACCGTAATGCGCAAGAAATGGTACCGAAACCCCGTATTTACATATCTGCCACTATGCAGGAGAATCCGTATAGGTGTTCGAGTGTTCGAACCGTAATGCGCAAGAAATGGTACCGAAACCCCGTATTTACATATCTGCCACTGTGCAGGAGAATCCGCATAGGTGCTCGAGTGTTCGAACCGTATTGCGCAAGAAATGGTATGGAAACCCCGTATTTACGTATCTGCCACTGTGTAGGAGAATCCGTATAGGTGTTCGAGTGTTCGAACCGTAATGCGCAAGAAATGGTATATAAACCCCGTATTTACATATCTGCCACTGTGCAGGAGAATCCGTATAGGTGTTCGATTGTTCGAACTATAATGCGCAAGAAATGGTATATAAACCCCGTATTTACATATCTGCCACTGTGCAGGAGAATCCGTATAGGTGTTCGAGTGTTCGAACTATAATGCGCAAGAAATGGTATGGAAACCCCGTATTTACATATCTGCCACTGTGTAGGAGAATCCGCATAGGTGTTCGAGTGTTCGAACCGTAATGCGCAAGAAATGGTATGGAAACCCAGTATTTACATATCTGCCACTGTGCAGGAGAATCCGCATAGTTGTTCGAGTGTTCGAACCCTAATGCGCAAGAAATGGTACCGAAACCCCGCATTTACATATCTGCCACTGTGCAGGAGAATCCGTATAGGTGTTCGAGTGTTCGAATCGTAATACGCAAGAAATGGTACCGAAACCCCGTATTTACATATCTGCCACTGTGCAGGAGAATCCGAATAGGTGTTCGAGTGTTCGAACCGTAATGCGCAAGAAATGGTACGTAAACCCCGTATTTACATATCTGCCACTGTGCAGGAGAATCCGTATAGGTGATCGAGTGTTCGAACCGTAATGCGCAAGAAATGGTACCGAAACCCCGTATATACATATCTGCCACTGTGCAGGAGAATCCGCATAGGTGCTCGAGTGTTCGAACCGTATTGCGCAAGAAATGGTATGTAAACCCCGTATTTACATATCTGCCACTGTGCAGGAGAATCCGTATAGGTGTTCGAGTGTTCGAACCGTAATGCGCAAGAAATGGTACCGAAACCCCGTATTTACATATCTGCCACTGTGCAGGAGAATCCGAATAGGTGTTCGAGTGTTCGAACCGTAATGCGCAAGAAATGGTATATAAACCCCGTATTTACATATCTGCCACTGTGCAGGAGAATCCGAATAGGTGTTCGAGTGTTCGAACCGTAATGCGCAAGAAATGGTATATAAACCCCGTATTTACATATCTGCCACTGTGCAGGAGAATCCGTATAGGTGTTCGAGTGTTCGAACTATAATGCGCAAGAAATGGTATGGAAACCCCGTATTTACATATCTGCCACTGTGTAGGAGAATCCGCATAGGTGTTCGAGTGTTCGAACCGTAATGCGCAAGAAATGGTATGGAAACCCAGTATTTACATATCTGCCACTGTGCAGGAGAATCCGCATAGTTGTTCGAGTGTTCGAACCCTAATGCGCAAGAAATGGTACCGAAACCCCGCATTTACATATCTGCCACTGTGCAGGAGAATCCGTATAGGTGTTCGAGTGTTCGAATCGTAATACGCAAGAAATGGTACCGAAACCCCGTATTTACATATCTGCCACTGTGCAGGAGAATCCGAATAGGTGTTCGAGTGTTCGAACCGTAATGCGCAAGAAATGGTACGTAAACCCCGTATTTACATATCTGCCACTGTGCAGGAGAATCCGTATAGGTGATCGAGTGTTCGAACCGTAATGCGCAAGAAATGGTACCGAAACCCCGTATATACATATCTGCCACTGTGCAGGAGAATCCGCATAGGTGCTCGAGTGTTCGAACCGTATTGCGCAAGAAATGGTATGTAAACCCCGTATTTACATATCTGCCACTGTGCAGGAGAATCCGTATAGGTGTTCGAGTGTTCGAACCGTAATGCGCAAGAAATGGTACCGAAACCCCGTATTTACATATCTGCCACTGTGCAGGAGAATCCGAATAGGTGTTCGAGTGTTCGAACCGTAATGCGCAAGAAATGGTATATAAACCCCGTATTTACATATCTGCCACTGTGCAGGAGAATCCGAATAGGTGTTCGAGTGTTCGAACCGTAATGCGCAAGAAATGGTATATAAACCCCGTATTTACATATCTGCCACTGTGCAGGAGAATCCGTATAGGTGTTCGAGTGTTCGAACTATAATGCGCAAGAAATGGTATGGAAACCCCGTATTTACATATCTGCCACTGTGTAGGAGAATCCGCATAGGTGTTCGAGTGTTCGAACCGTAATGCGCAAGAAATGGTATGGAAACCCAGTATTTACATATCTGCCACTGTGCAGGAGAATCCGCATAGTTGTTCGAGTGTTCGAACCCTAATGCGCAAGAAATGGTACCGAAACCCCGCATTTACATATCTGCCACTGTGCAGGAGAATCCGTATAGGTGTTCGAGTGTTCGAATCGTAATACGCAAGAAATGGTACCGAAACCCCGTATTTACATATCTGCCACTGTGCAGGAGAATCCGAATAGGTGTTCGAGTGTTCGAACCGTAATGCGCAAGAAATGGTATATAAACCCCGTATTTACATATCTGCCACTGTGCAGGAGAATCCGTATAGGTGTTCGAGTGTTCGAACCGTAATGCGCAAGAAATGGTACCGAAACCCCGTATTTACATATCTGCCACTGTGCAGGAGAATCCGTATAGGTGTTCGAGTGTTCGAACCGTAATGCGCAAGAAATGGTATGGAAACCCCGTATTTACATATCTGCCACTGTGCAGGAGAATCCGCATAGGTGTTCGAGTGTTCGAACCGTAATGCGCAAGAAATGGTACGGAAACCCCGTATTTACATATCTGCCACTGTGCAGGAGAATCCGTATAGGTGATCGAGTGTTCGAACCGTAATGCGCAAGAAATGGTACCGAAACCCCGTATTTACATATCTGCCACTGTGCAGGAGAATCCGCATAGGTGCTCGAGTGTTCGAACCGTATTGCGCAAGAAATGGTATGTAAACCCCGTATTTACATAACTGCCACTGTGCAGGAGAATCCGTATAGGTGTTCGAGTGTTCGAACCGTAATGCGCATGAAATGGTACCAAAACCCCGTATTTACATATCTGCCACTGTGCAGGAGAATCCGAATAGGTGTTCGAGTGTTCGAACCGTAATGCGCAAGAAATGGTATATAAACGCCGTATTTACATATCTGCCACTGTGCAGGAGAATCCGTATCGGTGTTCGAGTGTTCGAACCGTAATGCGCAAGAAATGGTATGGAAACCCCGTATTTACATATCTGCCACGGTGTAGGAGAATCCGCATAGGTGTTCGAGTGTTCGAACCGTAATGCGCAAGAAATGGTATGGAAACCCCGTATTTACATATCTGCCACTGTGCAGGAGAATCCGCATAGTTGTTCGAGTGTTCGAACCGTAATGCGCAAGAAATGGTACCGAAACCCCGCATTTACATATCTGCCACTGTGCAGGAGAATCCATATAGGTGTTCGAGTGTTCGAACCGTAATGCGCAAGAAATGGTACCGAAACCCCGTATTTACATATCTGCCACTGTGTAGGAGAATTCGAATAGGTGTTCGAGTGTTCGAACCGTAATGCGCAAGAAATGGTACCGAAACCCCGTATTTACATATCTGCCACTTTGTAGGAGAATCCGCATAGGTGTTCGAGTGTTCGAACCGTAATGTGCAAGAAATGGTATGGAAACCCCGTATTTACATATCTGCCACTATTCAGGAGAATCCGTATAGGTGTTCGAGTGTTCGAATCGTAATACGCAAGAAATGGTACCGAAACCCCGTATTTACATATCTGCCACTGTGCAGGAGAATCCGAATAGGTGTTCGAGTGTTCGAACCGTAATGCGCAAGAAATGGTATGTAAACCCCGTATTTACATATCTGCCACTGTGCAGGAGAATCCGTATAGGTGCTCGAGTGTTCGAACCGTAATGCGCAAGAAATGGTACCGAAACCCCGTATTTACATATTTGTCACTGTGCAGGAGAATCCGCATAGGTGCTCGAGTGTTCGAACCGTATTGCGCAAGAAATGGTTTGTAAACCACGTATTTACATATCTGCCACTGTGCAGGAGAATCCGAATAGGTGTTCGAGTGTTCGAACCGTAATGCGCAAGAAATGGTATGTAAACCCCGTATTTACATATCTGCCACTGTGCAGGAGAATCCGCATCGGTGCTCGAGTGTTCGAACCGTATCGCGCAAGAAATGGTATGGAAACCCCGTATTTACGTATCTGCCACTGTGTAGGAGAATCCGTATAGGTGTTCGAGTGTTCGAACCGTAATGCGCAGGAAATGGTACCGAAACCCCGTATTTACATATCTGCCACTGTGCAGGAGAATCCGTATAGGTGTTCGAGTGTTCGAACCGTAATGCGCAAGAAATGGTACCGAAACCCCGTATTTACATATCTGCCACTGTGCAGGAGAATCCGAATAGGTGTTCGAGTGTTCGAACCGTAATGCGCAAGAAATGGTATATAAACGCCGTATTTACATATCTGCCACTGTGCAGGAGAATCCGTATCGGTGTTCGAGTGTTCGAACCGTAATGCGCAAGAAATGGTATGGAAACCCCGTATTTACATATCTGCCACTGTGTAGGAGAATCCGCATAGGTGTTCGAGTGTTCGAACCGTAATGCGCAAGAAATGGTATGGAAACCCCGTATTTACATATCTGCCACTGTGCAGGAGAATCCGCATAGTTGTTCGAGTGTTCGAACCGTAATGCGCAAGAAATGGTACCGAAACCCCGCATTTACATATCTGCCACTGTGCAGGAGAATCCATATAGGTGTTCGAGTGTTCGAACCGTAATGCGCAAGAAATGGTACCGAAACCCCGTATTTACATATCTGCCACTGTGTAGGAGAATTCGAATAGGTGTTTGAGTGTTCGAACCGTAATGCGCAAGAAATGGTACCGAAACCCCGTATTTACATATCTGCCACTTTGTAGGAGAATCCGCATAGGTGTTCGAGTGTTCGAACCGTAATGTGCAAGAAATGGTATGGAAACCCCGTATTTACATATCTGCCACTGTGCAGGAGAATACGTATAGGTGTTCGAGTGTTCGAATCGTAATACGCAAGAAATGGTACCGAAACCCCGTATTTACATATCTGCCACTGTGCAGGAGAATCCGAATAGGTGTTCGAGTGTTCGAACCGTAATGCGCAAGAAATGGTATGTAAACCCCGTATTTACATATCTGCCACTGTGCAGGAGAATCCGTATAGGTGTTCGAGTGTTCGAACCGTAATGCGCAAGAAATGGTACCGAAACCCCGTATTTACATATTTGTCACTGTGCAGGAGAATCCGCATAGGTGCTCGAGTGTTCGAACCGTATTGCGCAAGAAATGGTTTGTAAACCACGTATTTACATATCTGCCACTGTGCAGGAGAATCCGTATAGGTGTTCGAGTGTTCGAACCGTAATGCGCAAGAAATGGTACCGAAACCCCGTATTTACATATCTGCCACTGTGCAGGAGAATTCGAATAGGTGTTCGAGTGTTCGAACCGTAATGCGCAAGAAATGCTACCGAAACCCCGTATTTACATATCTGCCACTGTGCAGGAGAATCCGCATAGGTGCTCGAGTGTTCGAACCGTATCGCGCAAGAAATGGTATGGAAACCCCGTATTTACGTATCTGCCACTGTGTAGGAGAATCCGTATAGGTGTTCGAGTGTTCGAACCGTAATGCGCAGGAAATGGTACCGAAACCCCGTATTTACATATCTGCCACTGTGCAGGAGAATCCGTATAGGTGTTCGAGTGTTCGAACCGTAATGCGCAAGAAATGGTACCGAAACCCCGTATTTACATATCTGCCACTGTGCAGGAGAATCCGTATAGGTGTTCGATTGTTCGAACCGTAATGCGCAAGAAATGGTATGTAAACCCCGTATTTACATATCTGCCACTGTGCAGGAGAATCCGTATAGGTGTTCGATTGTTCGAACCGTAATGCGCAAGAAATGGTATGTAAACCCCGTATTTACATATCTGCCACTGTGCAGGAGAATCCGTATAGGTGTTCGAGTGTTCGAACCGTAATGCGCAAGAAATGATATGGAAACCCCGTATTTACATATCTGCCACTGTGCAGGAGAATCCGCATAGGTGTTCGAGTGTTCGAACCGTAATGCGCAAGAAATGGTACGGAAACCCCGTATTTACATATCTGCCACTGTGCAGGAGAATCCGTATAGGTGATCGAGTGTTCGAACCGTAATGCGCAAGAAATGGTACCGAAACCCCGTATTTACATATCTGCCACTGTGCAGGAGAATCCGCATAGGTGCTCGAGTGTTCGAACCGTATTGCGCAAGAAATGGTATGTAAACCCCGTATTTACATATCTGCCACTGTGCAGGAGAATCCGTATAGGTGTTCGAGTGTTCGAACCGTAATGCGCAAGAAATGGTACCGAAACCCCGTATTTACATATCTGCCACTGTGCAGGAGAATCCGAATAGGTGTTCGAGTGTTCGAACCGTAATGCGCAAGAAATGGTATATAAACGCCGTATTTACATATCTGCCACTGTGCAGGAGAATCCGTATCGGTGTTCGAGTGTTCGAACCGTAATGCGCAAGAAATGGTATGGAAACCCCGTATTTACATATCTGCCACTGTGTAGGAGAATCCGCATAGGTGTTCGAGTGTTCGAACCGTAATGCGCAAGAAATGGTATGGAAACCCCGTATTTACATATCTGCCACTGTGCAGGAGAATCCGTATAGGTGATCGAGTGTTCGAACCGTAATGCGCAAGAAATGGTACCGAAACCCCGTATTTACATATCTGCCACTGTGCAGGAGAATCCGCATAGGTGCTCGAGTGTTCGAACCGTATTGCGCAAGAAATGGTATGTAAACCCCGTATTTACATATCTGCCACTGTGCAGGAGAATCCGTATAGGTGTTCGAGTGTTCGAACCGTAATGCGCAAGAAATTGTACCGAAACCCCGTATTTACATATCTGCCACTGTGCAGGAGAATCCGTATAGGTGTTCGATTGTTCGAACCGTAATGCGCAAGAAATGGTATGTAAACCCCGTATTTACATATCTGCCACTGTGCAGGAGAATCCGTATAGGTGTTCGAGTGTTCGAACCGTAATGCGCAAGAAATGGTGTGTAAACCCCGTATTTACATATCTGCCACTGTGCAGGAGAATCCGCATAGGTGTTCGAGTGTTCGAACCGTAATGCGCAAGAAATGGTACCGAAACCCCGTATTTACATATCTGCCACTGTGCAGGAGAATCCGCATAGGTGTTCGAGTGTTCGAACCGTAATGCGCAAGAAATGGTACCGAAACCCCGTATTTACATATCTGCCACTGTGCAGGAGAATCCGTATAGGTGTTCGAGTGTTCGAACCGTAATGCGCAAGAAATGGTACCGAAACCCCGTATTTACATATCTGCCACTGTGCAGGAGAATCCGCATAGGTGCTCGAGTGTTCGAACCGTATTGCGCAAGAAATGGTTTGTAAACCCCGTATTTACATATCTGCCACTGTGCAGGAGAATCCGTATAGGTGTTCGAGTGTTCGAACCGTAATGCGCAAGAAATGCTACCGAAACCCCGTATTTACATATCTGCCACTGTGCAGGAGAATCCGCATAGGTGCTCGAGTGTTCGAACCGTATTGCGCAAGAAATGGTATGGAAACCCCGTATTTACGTATCTGCCACTGTGTAGGAGAATCCGTATAGGTGTTCGAGTGTTCGAACCGTAATGCGCAGGAAATGGTACCGAAACCCCATATTTACATATCTGCCACTGTGCAGGAGAATCCGTATAGGTGTTCGAGTGTTCGAACCGTAATGCGCAAGAAATGGTACCGAAACCCCGTATTTACATATCTGCCACTGTGCAGGAGAATCCGTATAGGTGTTCGATTGTTCGAACCGTAATGCGCAAGAAATGGTATGTAAACCCCGTATTTACATATCTGCCACTGTGCAGGAGAATCCGTATAGGTGTTCGAGTGTTCGAACCGTAAAGCGCAAGAAATGGTATGGAAACCCCGTATTTACATATCTGCCACTGTGCAGGAGAATCCGCATAGGTGTTCGAGTGTTCGAACCGTAATGCGCAAGAAATGGTACGGAAACCCCGTATTTACATATCTGCCACTGTGCAGGAGAATCCGTATAGGTGATCGAGTGTTCGAACCGTAATGCGCAAGAAATGGTACCGAAACCCCGTATTTACATATATGCCACTGTGCAGGAGAATCCGCATAGGTGCTCGAGTGTTCGAACCGTATTGCGCAAGAAATTGTATGTAAACCCCGTATTTACATATCTGCCACTGTGCAGGAGAATCCGTATAGGTGTTCGAGTGTTCGAACCGTAATGCGCAAGAAATGGTACCGAAACCCCGTATTTACATATCTGCCACTGTGCAGGAGAATCCGAATAGGTGTTCGAGTGTTCGAACCGTAATGCGCAAGAAATGGTATATAAACGCCGTATTTACATATCTGCCACTGTGCAGGAGAATCCGTATCGGTGTTCGAGTGTTCGAACCGTAATGCGCAAGAAATGGTATGGAAACCCCGTATTTACATATCTGCCACTGTGTAGGAGAATCCGCATAGGTGTTCGAGTGTTCGAACCGTAATGCGCAAGAAATGGTATGGAAACCCCGTATTTACATATCTGCCACTGTGCAGGAGAATCCGCATAGTTGTTCGAGTGTTCGAACCGTAATGCGCAAGAAATGGTACCGAAACCCCGCATTTACATATCTGCCACTGTGCAGGAGAATCCATATAGGTGTTCGAGTGTTCGAACCGTAATGCGCAAGAAATGGTACCGAAACCCCGTATTTACATATCTGCCACTGTGTAGGAGAATTCGAATAGGTGTTCGAGTGTTCGAACCGTAATGCGCAAGAAATGGTACCGAAACCCCGTATTTACATATCTGCCACTTTGTAGGAGAATCCGCATAGGTGTTCGAGTGTTCGAACCGTAATGTGCAAGAAATGGTATGGAAACCCCGTATTTACATATCTGCCACTGTGCAGGAGAATCCGTATAGGTGTTCGAGTTTTCGAATCGTAATACGCAAGAAATGGTACCGAAACCCCGTATTTACATATCTGCCACTGTGCAGGAGAATCCGAATAGGTGTTCGAGTGTTCGAACCGTAATGCGCAAGAAATGGTATGTAAACCCCGTATTTACATATCTGCCACTGTGCAGGAGAATCCGTATAGGTGTTCGAGTGTTCGAACCGTAATGCGCAAGAAATGGTACCGAAACCCCGTATTTACATATTTGTCACTGTGCAGGAGAATCCGTATAGGTGCTCGAGTGTTCGAACCGTATTGCGCAAGAAATGGTTTGTAAACCACGTATTTACATATCTGCCACTGTGCAGGAGAATCCGTATAGGTGTTCGAGTGTTCGAACCGTAATGCGCAAGAAATGGTACCGAAACCCCGTATTTACATATCTGCCACTGTGCAGGAGAATTCGAATAGGTGTTCGAGTGTTCGAACCGTAATGCGCAAGAAATGCTACCGAAACCCCGTATTTACATATCTGCCACTGTGCAGGAGAATCCGCATAGGTGCTCGAGTGTTCGAACCGTATCGCGCAAGAAATGGTATGGAAACCCCGTATTTACGTATCTGCCACTGTGTAGGAGAATCCGTATAGGTGTTCGAGTGTTCGAACCGTAATGCGCAGGAAATGGTACCGAAACCCCGTATTTACATATCTGCCACTGTGCAGGAGAATCCGTATAGGTGTTCGAGTGTTCGAACCGTAATGCGCAAGAAATGGTACCGAAACCCCGTATTTACATATCTGCCACTGTGCAGGAGAATCCGAATAGGTGTTCGAGTGTTCGAACCGTAATGCGCAAGAAATGGTATATAAACGCCGTATTTACATATCTGCCACTGTGCAGGAGAATCCGTATCGGTGTTCGAGTGTTCGAACCGTAATGCGCAAGAAATGGTATGGAAACCCCGTATTTACATATCTGCCACTGTGTAGGAGAATCCGCATAGGTGTTCGAGTGTTCGAACCGTAATGCGCAAGAAATGGTATGGAAACCCCGTATTTACATATCTGCCACTGTGCAGGAGAATCCGCATAGTTGTTCGAGTGTTCGAACCGTAATGCGCAAGAAATGGTACCGAAACCCCGCATTTACATATCTGCCACTGTGCAGGAGAATCCATATAGGTGTTCGAGTGTTCGAACCGTAATGCGCAAGAAATGGTACCGAAACCCCGTATTTACATATCTGCCACTGTGTAGGAGAATTCGAATAGGTGTTCGAGTGTTCGAACCGTAATGCGCAAGAAATGGTACCGAAACCCCGTATTTACATATCTGCCACTTTGTAGGAGAATCCGCATAGGTGTTCGAGTGTTCGAACCGTAATGTGCAAGAAATGGTATGGAAACCCCGTATTTACATATCTGCCACTGTGCAGGAGAATCCGTATAGGTGTTCGAGTGTTCGAATCGTAATACGCAAGAAATGGTACCGAAACCCCGTATTTACATATCTGCCACTGTGCAGGAGAATCCGAATAGGTGTTCGAGTGTTCGAACCGTAATGCGCAAGAAATGGTATGTAAACCTCGTATTTACATATCTGCCACTGTGCAGGAGAATCCGTATAGGTGTTCGAGTGTTCGAACCGTAATGCGCAAGAAATGGTACCGAAACCCCGTATTTACATATTTGTCACTGTGCAGGAGAATCCGCATAGGTGCTCGAGTGTTCGAACCGTATTGCGCAAGAAATGGTTTGTAAACCACGTATTTACATATCTGCCACTGTGCAGGAGAATCCGTATAGGTGTTCGAGTGTTCGAACCGTAATGCGCAAGAAATGGTACCGAAACCCCGTATTTACATATCTGCCACTGTGCAGGAGAATTCGAATAGGTGTTCGAGTGTTCGAACCGTAATGCGCAAGAAATGCTACCGAAACCCCGTATTTACATATCTGCCACTGTGCAGGAGAATCCGCATAGGTGCTCGAGTGTTCGAACCGTATCGCGCAAGAAATGGTATGGAAACCCCGTATTTACGTATCTGCCACTGTGTAGGAGAATCCGTATAGGTGTTCGAGTGTTCGAACCGTAATGCGCAGGAAATGGAACCGAAACCCCGTATTTACATATCTGCCACTGTGCAGGAGAATCCGTATAGGTGTTCGAGTGTTCGAACCGTAATGCGCAAGAAATGGTACCGAAACCCCGTATTTACATATCTGCCACTGTGCAGGAGAATCCGTATAGGTGTTCGATTGTTCGAACCGTAATGCGCAAGAAATGGTATGTAAACCCCGTATTTACATATCTGCCACTGTGCAGGAGAATCCGTATAGGTGTTCGATTGTTCGAACCGTAATGCGCAAGAAATGGTATGTAAACCCCGTATTTACATATCTGCCATTGTGCAGGAGAATCCGTATAGGTGTTCGAGTGTTCGAACCGTAATGCGCAAGAAATGGTATGGAAACCCCGTATTTACATATCTGCCACTGTGCAGGAGAATCCGCATAGGTGTTCGAGTGTTCGAACCGTAATGCGCAAGAAATGGTACGGAAACCCCGTATTTACATATCTCCCACTGTGCAGGAGAATCCGCATAGGTGCTCGAGTGTTCGAACCGTATCGCGCAAGAAATGGAATGGAAACCCCGTATTTACGTATCTGCCACTGTGTAGGAGAATCCGTATAGGTGTTCGAGTGTTCGAACCGTAATGCGCAGGAAATGGAACCGAAACCCCGTATTTACATATCTGCCACTGTGCAGGAGAATCCGTATAGGTGTTCGAGTGTTCGAACCGTAATGCGCAAGAAATGGTACCGAAACCCCGTATTTACATATCTGCCACTGTGCAGGAGAATCCGAATAGGTGTTCGAGTGTTCGAACCGTAATGCGCAAGAAATGGTATATAAACGCCGTATTTACATATCTGCCACTGTGCAGGAGAATCCGTATCGGTGTTCGAGTGTTCGAACCGTAATGCGCAAGAAATGGTATGGAAACCCCGTATTTACATATCTGCCACTGTGTAGGAGAATCCGCATAGGTGTTCGAGTGTTCGAACCGTAATGCGCAAGAAATGGTATGGAAACCCCGTATTTACATATCTGCCACTGTGCAGGAGAATCCGCATAGTTGTTCGAGTGTTCGAACCGTAATGCGCAAGAAATGGTACCGAAACCCCGCATTTACATATCTGCCACTGTGCAGGAGAATCCATATAGGTGTTCGAGTGTTCGAACCGTAATGCGCAAGAAATGGTACCGAAACCCCGTATTTACATATCTGCCACTGTGTAGGAGAATTCGAATAGGTGTTCGAGTGTTCGAACCGTAATGCGCAAGAAATGGTACCGAAACCCCGTATTTACATATCTGCCACTTTGTAGGAGAATCCGCATAGGTGTTCGAGTGTTCGAACCGTAATGTGCAAGAAATGGTATGGAAACCCCGTATTTACATATCTGCCACTGTGCAGGAGAATCCGTATAGGTGTTCGAGTGTTCGAATCGTAATACGCAAGAAATGGTACCGAAACCCCGTATTTACATATCTGCCACTGTGCAGGAGAATCCGAATAGGTGTTCGAGTGTTCGAACCGTAATGCGCAAGAAATGGTATGTAAACCTCGTATTTACATATCTGCCACTGTGCAGGAGAATCCGTATAGGTGTTCGAGTGTTCGAACCGTAATGCGCAAGAAATGGTACCGAAACCCCGTATTTACATATTTGTCACTGTGCAGGAGAATCCGCATAGGTGCTCGAGTGTTCGAACCGTATTGCGCAAGAAATGGTTTGTAAACCACGTATTTACATATCTGCCACTGTGCAGGAGAATCCGTATAGGTGTTCGAGTGTTCGAACCGTAATGCGCAAGAAATGGTACCGAAACCCCGTATTTACATATCTGCCACTGTGCAGGAGAATTCGAATAGGTGTTCGAGTGTTCGAACCGTAATGCGCAAGAAATGCTACCGAAACCCCGTATTTACATATCTGCCACTGTGCAGGAGAATCCGCATAGGTGCTCGAGTGTTCGAACCGTATCGCGCAAGAAATGGTATGGAAACCCCGTATTTACGTATCTGCCACTGTGTAGGAGAATCCGTATAGGTGTTCGAGTGTTCGAACCGTAATGCGCAGGAAATGGAACCGAAACCCCGTATTTACATATCTGCCACTGTGCAGGAGAATCCGTATAGGTGTTCGAGTGTTCGAACCGTAATGCGCAAGAAATGGTACCGAAACCCCGTATTTACATATCTGCCACTGTGCAGGAGAATCCGTATAGGTGTTCGATTGTTCGAACCGTAATGCGCAAGAAATGGTATGTAAACCCCGTATTTACATATCTGCCACTGTGCAGGAGAATCCGTATAGGTGTTCGATTGTTCGAACCGTAATGCGCAAGAAATGGTATGTAAACCCCGTATTTACATATCTGCCATTGTGCAGGAGAATCCGTATAGGTGTTCGAGTGTTCGAACCGTAATGCGCAAGAAATGGTATGGAAACCCCGTATTTACATATCTGCCACTGTGCAGGAGAATCCGCATAGGTGTTCGAGTGTTCGAACCGTAATGCGCAAGAAATGGTACGGAAACCCCGTATTTACATATCTCCCACTGTGCAGGAGAATCCGCATAGGTGCTCGAGTGTTCGAACCGTATCGCGCAAGAAATGGTATGGAAACCCCGTATTTACGTATCTGCCACTGTGTAGGAGAATCCGTATAGGTGTTCGAGTGTTCGAACCGTAATGCGCAGGAAATGGAACCGAAACCCCGTATTTACATATCTGCCACTGTGCAGGAGAATCCGTATAGGTGTTCGAGTGTTCGAACCGTAATGCGCAAGAAATGGTACCGAAACCCCGTATTTACATATCTGCCACTGTGCAGGAGAATCCGAATAGGTGTTCGAGTGTTCGAACCGTAATGCGCAAGAAATGGTATATAAACGCCGTATTTACATATCTGCCACTGTGCAGGAGAATCCGTATCGGTGTTCGAGTGTTCGAACCGTAATGCGCAAGAAATGGTATGGAAACCCCGTATTTACATATCTGCCACTGTGTAGGAGAATCCACATAGGTGTTCGAGTGTTCGAACCGTAATGCGCAAGAAATGGTATGGAAACCCCGTATTTACATATCTGCCACTGTGCAGGAGAATCCGCATAGTTGTTCGAGTGTTCGAACCGTAATGCGCAAGAAATGGTACCGAAACCCCGCATTTACATATCTGCCACTGTGCAGGAGAATCCATATAGGTGTTCGAGTGTTCGAACCGTAATGCGCAAGAAATGGTACCGAAACCCCGTATTTACATATCTGCCACTGTGTAGGAGAATTCGAATAGGTGTTCGAGTGTTCGAACCGTAATGCGCAAGAAATGGTACCGAAACCCCGTATTTACATATCTGCCACTTTGTAGGAGAATCCGCATAGGTGTTCGAGTGTTCGAACCGTAATGTGCAAGAAATGGTATGGAAACCCCGTATTTACATATCTGCCACTGTGCAGGAGAATCCGTATAGGTGTTCGAGTGTTCGAATCGTAATACGCAAGAAATGGTACCGAAACCCCGTATTTACATATCTGCCACTGTGCAGGAGAATCCGAATAGGTGTTCGAGTGTTCGAACCGTAATGCGCAAGAAATGGTATGTAAACCTCGTATTTACATATCTGCCACTGTGCAGGAGAATCCGTATAGGTGTTCGAGTGTTCGAACCGTAATGCGCAAGAAATGGTACCGAAACCCCGTATTTACATATTTGTCACTGTGCAGGAGAATCCGCATAGGTGCTCGAGTGTTCGAACCGTATTGCGCAAGAAATGGTTTGTAAACCACGTATTTACATATCTGCCACTGTGCAGGAGAATCCGTATAGGTGTTCGAGTGTTCGAACCGTAATGCGCAAGAAATGGTACCGAAACCCCGTATTTACATATCTGCCACTGTGCAGGAGAATTCGAATAGGTGTTCGAGTGTTCGAACCGTAATGCGCAAGAAATGCTACCGAAACCCCGTATTTACATATCTGCCACTGTGCAGGAGAATCCGCATAGGTGCTCGAGTGTTCGAACCGTATCGCGCAAGAAATGGTATGGAAACCCCGTATTTACGTATCTGCCACTGTGTAGGAGAATCCGTATAGGTGTTCGAGTGTTCGAACCGTAATGCGCAGGAAATGGAACCGAAACCCCGTATTTACATATCTGCCACTGTGCAGGAGAATCCGTATAGGTGTTCGAGTGTTCGAACCGTAATGCGCAAGAAATGGTACCGAAACCCCGTATTTACATATCTGCCACTGTGCAGGAGAATCCGTATAGGTGTTCGATTGTTCGAACCGTAATGCGCAAGAAATGGTATGTAAACCCCGTATTTACATATCTGCCACTGTGCAGGAGAATCCGTATAGGTGTTCGATTGTTCGAACCGTAATGCGCAAGAAATGGTATGTAAACCCCGTATTTACATATCTGCCATTGTGCAGGAGAATCCGTATAGGTGTTCGAGTGTTCGAACCGTAATGCGCAAGAAATGGTATGGAAACCCCGTATTTACATATCTGCCACTGTGCAGGAGAATCCGCATAGGTGTTCGAGTGTTCGAACCGTAATGCGCAAGAAATGGTACGGAAACCCCGTATTTACATATCTCCCACTGTGCAGGAGAATCCGCATAGGTGCTCGAGTGTTCGAACCGTATCGCGCAAGAAATGGTATGGAAACCCCGTATTTACGTATCTGCCACTGTGTAGGAGAATCCGTATAGGTGTTCGAGTGTTCGAACCGTAATGCGCAGGAAATGGAACCGAAACCCCGTATTTACATATCTGCCACTGTGCAGGAGAATCCGTATAGGTGTTCGAGTGTTCGAACCGTAATGCGCAAGAAATGGTACCGAAACCCCGTATTTACATATCTGCCACTGTGCAGGAGAATCCGAATAGGTGTTCGAGTGTTCGAACCGTAATGCGCAAGAAATGGTATATAAACGCCGTATTTACATATCTGCCACTGTGCAGGAGAATCCGTATCGGTGTTCGAGTGTTCGAACCGTAATGCGCAAGAAATGGTATGGAAACCCCGTATTTACATATCTGCCACTGTGTAGGAGAATCCACATAGGTGTTCGAGTGTTCGAACCGTAATGCGCAAGAAATGGTATGGAAACCCCGTATTTACATATCTGCCACTGTGCAGGAGAATCCGCATAGTTGTTCGAGTGTTCGAACCGTAATGCGCAAGAAATGGTACCGAAACCCCGCATTTACATATCTGCCACTGTGCAGGAGAATCCATATAGGTGTTCGAGTGTTCGAACCGTAATGCGCAAGAAATGGTACCGAAACCCCGTATTTACATATCTGCCACTGTGCAGGAGAATCCGTATAGGTGTTCGATTGTTCGAACCGTAATGCGCAAGAAATGGTATGTAAACCCCGTATTTACATATCTGCCACTGTGCAGGAGAATCCGTATAGGTGTTCGATTGTTCGAACCATAATGCGCAAGAAATGGTATGTAAACCCCGTATTTACATATCTGCCACTGTGCAGGAGAATCCGTATAGGTGTTCGAGTGTTCGAACCGTAATGCGCAAGAAATGGTATGGAAACCCCGTATTTACATATCTGCCACTGTGCAGGAGAATCCGTATAGGTGTTCGAGTGTTCGAAACGTAATGCGCAAGAAATGGTAAGGAAACCCCGTATTTACATATCTGCCACTGTGCAGGAGAATCCGCATAGGTGTTCGAGTGTTCGAACCGTAATGCGCAAGAAATGGTACCGAAACCCCGTATTTACATATCTGCCACTGTGCAGGAGAATCCGAATAGGTGTTCGAGTGTTCGAACCGTAATGCGCAAGAAATGGTATGTAAACCCCGTATCTACATATCTGCCACTGTGCAGGAGAATCCGTATAGGTGTTCGAGTGTTCGAACCGTAATGCGCAAGAAATGGTACCGAAACCCCGTATTTACATATTTGTCACTGTGCAGGAGAATCCGCATAGGTGCTCGAGTGTTCGAACCGTATTGCGCAAGAAATGGTTTGTAAACCACGTATTTACATATCTGCCACTGTGCAGGAGAATCCGTATAGGTGTTCGAGTGTTCGAACCGTAATGCGCAAGAAATGGTACCGAAACCCCGTATTTACATATCTGCCACTGTGCAGGAGAATTCGAATAGGTGTTCGAGTGTTCGAACCGTAATGCGCAAGAAATGGTACCGAAACCCCGTATTTACATATCTGCCACTTTGTAGGAGAATCCGCATAGGTGTTCGAGTGTTCGAACCGTAATGCGCAAGAAATGGTACCGAAACCCCGTATTTACATATCTTCCACTGTGCAGGAGAATCCGTATAGGTGTTCGAGTATTCGAACTGTAATGCGCAAGAAATGGTACCGAAACCCCGTATTTACATATCTGCCACTGTGCAGGAGAATCCGAATAGGTGTTCGAGTGTTCGAACCGTAATGCGCAAGAAATGGTATGTAAACCCCGTATTTACATATCTGCCACTGTGCAGGAGAATCCGTATAGCTGTTCGAGTGTTCGAACCGTAATGCGCAAGAAATGGTACGGAAACCCCGTATTTACATATCTGCCACTGTGCAGGAGAATCCGTATAGGTGTTCCAGTGTTCGAACCGTAATGCGCAAGAAATGGTATGTAAACCCCGTATTTACATATCTGCCACTGTGCAGGAGAATCCGTATAGGTGTTCGAGTGTTCGAAACGTAATGCGCAAGAAATGGTAGGGAAACCCCGTATTTACATATCTGCCACTGTGCAGGAGAATCCGCATAGGTGTTCGAGTGTTCGAACCGTAATGCGCAAGAAATGGTACGGAAACCCCGTATTTACAAATCTGCCACTGTGCAGGAGAATCCGTATAGGTGATCGAGTGTTCGAACCGTAACGCGCAAGAAATGGTACCGAAACCCCATATTTACATATCTGCCACTGTGCAGGAGAATCCGCATAGGTGCTCAAGTGTTCGAACCGTATTGCGCAAGAAATGGTATGTAAACCCCGTATTTACATATCTGCCACTGTGCAGGAGAATCCGTATAGGTGTTCGAGTGTTCGAACCGTAATGCGCAAGAAATGGTACCGAAACCCCGTATTTACATATCTGCCACTGTGCAGGAGAATTCGTATAGGTGTTCGATTGTTCGAACCGTAATGCGCAAGAAATGGTATGTAAACCCCGTATTTACATATCTGCCACTGTGCAGGAGAATCCGTATAGGTGTTCGAGTGTTCGAACCGTAATGCGCAAGAAATGGTGTGTAAACCCCGTATTTACATATCTGCCACTGTGCAGGAGAATCCGCATAGGTGTTCGAGTGTTCGAACCGTAATGCGCAAGAAATGGTACCGAAACCCCGTATTTACATATCTTCCACTGTGCAGGAGAATCCGCATAGGTGTTCGAGTGTTCGAACCGTAATGCGCAAGAAATGGTACCGAAACCCCGTATTTACATATCTGCCACTGTGCAGGAGAATCCGTATAGGTGTTCGAGTGTTCGAACCGTAATGCGCAAGAAATGGTACCGAAACCCCGTATTTACATATCTGCCACTGTGCAGGAGAATCCGCATCGGTGCTCGAGTGTTCGAACCGTATTGCGCAAGAAATGGTTTGTAAACCCCGTATTTACATATCTGCCACTGTGCAGGAGAATCCGTATAGGTGTTCGAGTGTTCGAACCGTAATGCGCAAGAAATGCTACCGAAACCCCGTATTTACATATCTGCCACTGTGCAGGAGAATCCGCATAGGTGCTCGAGTGTTCGAACCGTATTGCGCAAGAAATGGTATGGAAACCCCGTATTTACGTATCTGCCACTGTGTAGGAGAATCCGTATAGGTGTTCGAGTGTTCGAACCGTAATGCGCAGGAAATGGTACCGAAACCCCGTATTTACATATCTGCCACTGTGCAGGAGAATCCGTATAGGTGTTCGAGTGTTCGAACTGTAATGCGCAAGAAATGGTACCGAAACCCCGTATTTACATATCTGCCACTGTGCAGGAGAATCCGTATAGGTGTTCGAGTGTTCGAACCGTAATGCGCAAGAAATGGTACCGAAACCCCGTATTTACATATCTGTCACTGTGCAGGAGAATCCGCATAGGTGCTCGAGTGTTCGAACCGTATTGCGTAAGAAATGGTATGTAAACCACGTATTTACATATCTGCCACTGTGCAGGAGAATCCGTATAGGTGTTCGAGTGTTCGAACCGTAATGCGCAAGAAATGGTACCGAAACCCCGTATTTACATATCTGTCACTGTGCAGGAGAATCCGCATAGGTGCTCGAGTGTTCGAACCGTATTGCGCAAGAAATGGTATGTAAACCACGTATTTACATATCTGCCACTGTGCAGGAGAATCCGTATAGGTGTTCGAGTGCTCGAACCGTAATGCGCAAGAAATGGTACCGAAACCCCTTATTTACATATCTGCCACTGTGCAGGAGAATCCGTATAGGTGTTCGATTGTTCGAACCGTAATGCGCAAGAAATGGTATGTAAACCCCGTATTTACATATCTGCCACTGTGCAGGAGAATCCGTATAGGTGTTCGAGTGTTCGAACCGTAATGCGCAAGAAATGGTGTGTAAACCCCGTATTTACATATCTGCCACTGTGCAGGAGAATCCGCATAGGTGTTCGAGTGTTCGAACCGTAATGCGCAAGAAATGGTACCGAAACCCCGTATTTACATATCTGCCACTGTGCAGGAGAATCCGCATAGGTGTTCGAGTGTTCGAACCGTAATGCGCAAGAAATGGTACCGAAACCCCGTATTTACATATCTGCCACTGTGCAGGAGAATCCGTATAGGTGTTCGAGTGTTCGAACCGTAATGCGCAAGAAATGGTACCGAAACCCCGTATTTACATATCTGCCACTGTGCAGGAGAATCCGCATAGGTGCTCGAGTGTTCGAACCGTATTGCGCAAGAAATGGTTTGTAAACCCCGTATTTACATATCTGCCACTGTGCAGGAGAATCCGTATAGGTGTTCGAGTGTTCGAACCGTAATGCGCAAGAAATGGTGTGTAAACCCCGTATTTACATATCTGCCACTGTGCAGGAGAATCCGCATAGGTGTTCGAGTGTTCGAACCGTAATGCGCAAGAAATGGTACCGAAACCCCGTATTTACATATCTGCCACTGTGCAGGAGAATCCGTATAGGTGTTCGAGTGTTCGAACCGTAATGCGCAAGAAATGGTACCGAAACCCCGTATTTACATATCTGCCACTGTGCAGGAGAATCCGCATAGGTGCTCGAGTGTTCGAACCGTATTGCGCAAGAAATGGTTTGTAAACCCCGTATTTACATATCTGCCACTGTGCAGGAGAATCCGTATAGGTGTTCGAGTGTTCGAACCGTAATGCGCAAGAAATGCTACCGAAACCCCGTATTTACATATCTGCCACTGTGCAGGAGAATCCGCATAGGTGCTCGAGTGTTCGAACCGTATTGCGCAAGAAATGGTATGGAAACCCCGTATTTACGTATCTGCCACTGTGTAGGAGAATCCGTATAGGTGTTCGAGTGCTCGAACCGTAACGCGCAAGAAATGGTACCGAAACCCCGTATTTACATATCTGCCACTGTGCAGGAGAATTCGAATAGGTGTTCGAGTGTTCGAACCGTAATGCGCAAGAAATGGTACCGAAACCCCGTATTTACATATCTGCCACTTTGTAGGAGAATCCGCATAGGTGTTCGAGTGTTCGAACCGTAATGCGCAAGAAATGGTACCGAAACCCCGTATTTACATATCTGCCACTGTGCAGGAGAATCCGTATAGGTGTTCGAGTATTCGAACTGTAATGCGCAAGAAATGGTACCGAAACCCCGTATTTACATATCTGCCACTGTGCAGGAGAATCCGAATAGGTGTTCGAGTGTTCGAACCGTAATGCGCAAGAAATGGTATGTAAACCCCGTATTTACATATCTGCCACTGTGCAGGAGAATCCGTATAGCTGTTCGAGTGTTCGAACCGTAATGCGCAAGAAATGGTACGGAAACCCCGTATTTACATATCTGCCACTGTGCAGGAGAATCCGTATAGGTGTTCAAGTGTTCGAACCGTAATGCGCAAGAAATGGTATGTGAACCCCGTATTTACATATCTGCCACTGTGCAGGAGAATCCGTATAGGTGTTCGAGTGTTCGAAACGTAATGCGCAAGAAATGGTAGGGAAACCCCGTATTTACATATCTGCCACTGTGCAGGAGAATCCGCATAGGTGTTCGAGTGTTCGAACCGTAATGCGCAAGAAATGGTACGGAAACCCCGTATTTACATATCTGCCACTGTGCAGGAGAATCCGTATAGGTGATCGAGTGTTCGAACCGTAATGCGCAAGAAATGGTACCGAAACCCCGTATTTACATATCTGCCACTGTGCAGGAGAATCCGCATAGGTGCTCGAGTGTTCGAACCGTATTGCGCAAGAAATGGTATGTAAACCCCGTATTTACATATCTGCCACTGTGCAGGAGAATCCGTATAGGTGTTCGAGTGTTCGAACCGTAATGCGCAAGAAATGGTACCGAAACCCCGTATTTACATATCTGCCACTGTGCAGGAGAATCCGTATAGGTGTTCGATTGTTCGAACCGTAATGCGCAAGAAATGGTATGTAAACCCCGTATTTACATATCTGCCACTGTGCAGGAGAATCCGTATAGGTGTTCGAGTGTTCGAACCGTAATGCGCAAGAAATGGTGTGTAAACCCCGTATTTACATATCTGCCACTGTGCAGGAGAATCCGCATAGGTGTTCGAGTGTTCGAACCGTAATGCGCAAGAAATGGTACCGAAACCCCGTATTTACATATCTGCCACTGTGCAGGAGAATCCGCATAGGTGTTCGAGTGTTCGAACCGTAATGCGCAAGAAATGGTACCGAAACCCCGTATTTACATATCTGCCACTGTGCAGGAGAATCCGTATAGGTGTTCGAGTGTTCGAACCGTAATGCGCAAGAAATGGTACCGAAACCCCGTATTTACATATCTGCCACTGTGCAGGAGAATCCGCATAGGTGCTCGAGTGTTCGAACCGTATTGCGCAAGAAATGGTTTGTAAACCCCGTATTTACATATCTGCCACTGTGCAGGAGAATCCGTATAGGTGTTCGAGTGTTCGAACCGTAATGCGCAAGAAATGCTACCGAAACCCCGTATTTACATATCTGCCACTGTGCAGGAGAATCCGCATAGGTGCTCGAGTGTTCGAACCGTATTGCGCAAGAAATGGTATGGAAACCCCGTATTTACGTATCTGCCACTGTGTAGGAGAATCCGTATAGGTGTTCGAGTGTTCGAACCGTAATGCGCAGGAAATGGTACCGAAACCCCGTATTTACATATCTGCCACTGTGCAGGAGAATCCGTATAGGTGTTCGAGTGTTCGAACCGTAATGCGCAAGAAATGGTACCGAAACCCCGTATTTACATATCTGCCACTGTGCAGGAGAATCCGTATAGGTGTTCGATTGTTCGAACCGTAATGCGCAAGAAATGGTATGTAAACCCCGTATTTACATATCTGCCACTGTGCAGGAGAATCCGTATAGGTGTTCGATTGTTCGAACCGTAATGCGCAAGAAATGGTATGTAAACCCCGTATTTACATATCTGCCACTGTGCAGGAGAATCCGTATAGGTGTTCGAGTGTTCGAACCGTAACGCGCAAGAAATGGTATGGAAACCCCGTATTTACATATCTGCCACTGTGCAGGAGAATCCGCATAGGTGTTCGAGTGTTCGAACCGTAATGCGCAAGAAATGGTACGGAAACCCCGTATTTACATATCTGCCACTGTGCAGGAGAATCCGTATAGGTGTTCGATTTTTCGAACCGTAATGCGCAAGAAATGGTACCGAAACCCCGTATTTACATATCTGCCACTGTGCAGGAGAATCCGCATAGGTGTTCGAGTGTTCGAACCGTAATGCGCAAGAAATGGTACCGAAACCCCGTATTTACATATCTGCCACTGTGCAGGAGAATCCGAATTGGTGTTCGAGTGTTCGAACCGTAATGCGCAAGAAATGGTATGTAAACCCCGTATCTACATATCTGCCACTGTGCAGGAGAATCCGTATAGGTGTTCGAGTGTTCGAACCGTAATGCGCAAGAAATGGTACCGAAACCCCGTATTTACATATTTGTCACTGTGCAGGAGAATCCGCATAGGTGCTCGAGTGTTCGAACCGTATTGCGCAAGAAATGGTTTGTAAACCACGTATTTACATATCTGCCACTGTGCAGGAGAATCCGTATAGGTGTTCGAGTGTTCGAACCGTAATGCGCAAGAAATGGTACCGAAACCCCGTATTTACATATCTGCCACTGTGCAGGAGAATTCGAATAGGTGTTCGAGTGTTCGAACCGTAATGCGCAAGAAATGGTACCGAAACCCCGTATTTACATATCTGCCACTTTGTAGGAGAATCCGCATAGGTGTTCGAGTGTTCGAACCGTAATGCGCAAGAAATGGTACCGAAACCCCGTATTTACATATCTGCCACTGTGCAGGAGAATCCGTATAGGTGTTCGAGTATTCGAACTGTAATGCGCAAGAAATGGTACCGAAACCCCGTATTTACATATCTGCCATTGTGCAGGAGAATCCGAATAGGTGTTCGAGTGTTCGAACCGTAATGCGCAAGAAATGGTATGTAAACCCCGTATTTACATATCTGCCACTGTGCAGGAGAATCCGTATAGCTGTTCGAGTGTTCGAACCGTAATGCGCAAGAAATGGTACGGAAACCCCGTATTTACATATCTGCCACTGTGCAGGAGAATCCGTATAGGTGTTCCAGTGTTCGAACCGTAATGCGCAAGAAATGGTATGTAAACCCCGTATTTACATATCTGCCACTGTGCAGGAGAATCCGTATAGGTGTTCGAGTGTTCGAAACGTAATGCGCAAGAAATGGAAGGGAAACCCCGTATTTACATATCTGCCACTGTGCAGGAGAATCCGCATAGGTGTTCGAGTGTTCGAACCGTAATGCGCAAGAAATGGTACGGAAACCCCGTATTTACAAATCTGCCACTGTGCAGGAGAATCCGTATAGGTGATCGAGTGTTCGAACCGTAACGCGCAAGAAATGGTACCGAAACCCCATATTTACATATCTGCCACTGTGCAGGAGAATCCGTATAGGTGTTCGAGTGTTCGAACCGTAATGCGCAAGAAATGGTACCGAAACCCCGTATTTACATATCTGCCACTGTGCAGGAGAATTCGAATAGGTGTTCGAGTGTTCGAACCGTAATGCGCAAGAAATGGTACCGAAACCCCGTATTTACATATCTGCCACTTTGTAGGAGAATCCGCATAGGTGTTCGAGTGTTCGAACCGTAATGCGCAAGAAATGGTACCGAAACCCCGTATTTACATATCTGCCACTGTGCAGGAGAATCCGTATAGGTGTTCGAGTATTCGAACTGTAATGCGCAAGAAATGGTACCGAAACCCCGTATTTACATATCTGCCACTGTGCAGGAGAATCCGAATAGGTGTTCGAGTGTTCGAACCGTAATGCGCAAGAAATGGTATGTAAACCCCGTATTTACATATCTGCCACTGTGCAGGAGAATCCGTATAGCTGTTCGAGTGTTCGAACCGTAATGCGCAAGAAATGGTACGGAAACCCCGTATTTACATATCTGCCACTGTGCAGGAGAATCCGTATAGGTGTTCCAGTGTTCGAACCGTAATGCGCAAGAAATGGTATGTAAACCCCGTATTTACATATCTGCCACTGTGCAGGAGAATCCGTATAGGTGTTCGAGTGTTCGAAACGTAATGCGCAAGAAATGGTAGGGAAACCCCGTATTTACATATCTGCCACTGTGCAGGAGAATCCGCATAGGTGTTCGAGTGTTCGAACCGTAATGCGCAAGAAATGGTACGGAAACCCCGTATTTACAAATCTGCCACTGTGCAGGAGAATCCGTATAGGTGATCGAGTGTTCGAACCGTAACGCGCAAGAAATGGTACCGAAACCCCATATTTACATATCTGCCACTGTGCAGGAGAATCCGCATAGGTGCTCAAGTGTTCGAACCGTATTGCGCAAGAAATGGTATGTAAACCCCGTATTTACATATCTGCCACTGTGCAGGAGAATCCGTATAGGTGTTCGAGTGTTCGAACCGTAATGCGCAAGAAATGGTACCGAAACCCCGTATTTACATATCTACCACTGTGCAGGAGAATTCGTATAGGTGTTCGATTGTTCGAACCGTAATGCGCAAGAAATGGTATGTAAACCCCGTATTTACATATCTGCCACTGTGCAGGAGAATCCGTATAGGTGTTCGAGTGTTCGAACCGTAATGCGCAAGAAATGGTGTGTAAACCCCGTATTTACATATCTGCCACTGTGCAGGAGAATCCGCATAGGTGTTCGAGTGTTCGAACCGTAATGCGCAAGAAATGGTACCGAAACCCCGTATTTACATATCTGCCACTGTGCAGGAGAATCCGCATAGGTGTTCGAGTGTTCGAACCGTAATGCGCAAGAAATGGTACCGAAACCCCGTATTTACATATCTGCCACTGTGCAGGAGAATCCGTATAGGTGTTCGAGTGTTCGAACCGTAATGCGCAAGAAATGGTACCGAAACCCCGTATTTACATATCTGCCACTGTGCAGGATAATCCGCATCGGTGCTCGAGTGTTCGAACCGTATTGCGCAAGTAATGGTTTGTAAACCCCGTATTTACATATCTGCCACTGTGCAGGAGAATCCGTATAGGTGTTCGAGTGTTCGAACCGTAATGCGCAAGAAATGCTACCGAAACCCCGTATTTACATATCTGCCACTGTGCAGGAGAATCCGCATAGGTGCTCGAGTGTTCGAACCGTATTGCGCAAGAAATGGTATGGAAACCCCGTATTTACGTATCTGCCACTGTGTAGGAGAATCCGTATAGGTGTTCGAGTGTTCGAACCGTAATGCGCAGGAAATGGTACCGAAACCCCGTATTTACATATCTGCCACTGTGCAGGAGAATCCGTATAGGTGTTCGAGTGTTCGAACTGTAATGCGCAAGAAATGGTACCGAAACCCCGTATTTACATATCTGCCACTGTGCAGGAGAATCCGTATAGGTGTTCGAGTGTTCGAACCGCAATGCGCAAGAAATGGTACCGAAACCCCGTATTTACGTATCTGCCACTGTGTAGGAGAATCCGTATAGGTGTTCGAGTGTTCGAACCGTAATGCGCAGGAAATGGTACCGAAACCCCGTATTTACATATCTGCCACTGTGCAGGAGAATCCGTATAGGTGTTCGAGTGTTCGAACCGTAATGCGCAAGAAATGGTACCGAAACCCCGTATTTACATATCTGCCACTGTGCAGGAGAATCCGTATAGGTGTTCGATTGTTCGAACCGTATTGCGCAAGAAATGGTATGTAAACCACGTATTTACATATCTGCCACTGTGCAGGAGAATCCGTATAGGTGTTCGAGTGCTCGAACCGTAATGCGCAAGAAATGGTACCGAAACCCCGTATTTACATATCTGCCACTGTGCAGGAGAATTCGAATAGGAGTTCGAGTGTTCGAACTGTAATGCGCAAGAAATGGTACCGAAACCCCGTATTTACATATCTGCCACTTTGTAGGAGAATCCGCATAGGTGTTCGAGTGTTCGAACCGTAATGCGCAAGAAATGGTACCGAAACCCCGCATTTACATATCTGCCACTGTGCAGGAGAATCCGTATAGGTGTTCGAGTATTCGAACTGTAATGCGCAAGAAATGGTACCGAAACCCCGTATTTACATATCTGCCACTGTGCAGGAGAATCCGAATAGGTGTTCGAGTTTTCGAACCGTAATGCGCAAGAAATGGTATGTAAACCCCGTATTTACATATCTGCCACTGTGCAGGAGAATCCGTATAGCTGTTCGAGTGTTCGAACCGTAATGCGCAAGAAATGGTACGGAAACCCCGTATTTACATATCTGCCACTGTGCAGGAGAATCCGTATAGGTGTTCAAGTGTTCGAACCGTAATGCGCAAGAAATGGTATGTAAACCCCGTATTTATATATCTGCCACTGTGCAGGAGAATCCGCATAGGTGCTCGAGTGTTCGAACCGTATTGCGCAAGAAATGGTATGTAAACCCCGTATTTACATATCTGCCACTGTGCAGGAGAATCCGTATAGGTGCTTGAGTGTTCGAACCGTATTGCGCAAGAAATGGTTTGTAAACCCCGTATTTACATATCTGCCACTGTGCAGGAGAATCCGTATAGCTGTTCGATTGTTCGAACCGTAATGCGCAAGAAATGGTATGTAAACCCCGTATTTACATATCTGCCACTGTGCAGGAGAATCCGTATAGGTGTTCGAGTGTTCGAACCGTAATGCGCAAGAAATGGTGTGTAAACCCCGTATTTACATATCTGCCACTGTGCAGGAGAATCCGCATAGGTGTTCGAGTGTTCGAACCGTAATGCGCAAGAAATGGTACCGAAACCCCGTATTTACATACCTGCCACTGTGCAGGAGAATCCGCATAGGTGTTCGAGTGTTCGAACCGTAATGCGCAAGAAATGGTACCGAAACCCCGTATTTACATATCTGCCACTGTGCAGGAGAATTCGTATAGGTGTTCGATTGTTCGAACCGTAATGCGCAAGAAATGGTATGTAAACCCCGTATTTACATATCTGGCACTGTGCAGGAGAATCCGTATAGGTGTTCGAGTGTTCGAACCGTAATGCGCAAGAAATGGTGTGTAAACCCCGTATTTACATATCTGCCACTGTGCAGGAGAATCCGCATAGGTGTTCGAGTGTTCGAACCGTAATGCGCAAGAAATGGTACCGAAACCCCGTATTTACATATCTGCCACTGTGCAGGAGAATCCGCATAGGTGTTCGAGTGTTCGAACCGTAATGCGCAAGAAATGGTACCGAAACCCCGTATTTACATATCTGCCACTGTGCAGGAGAATCCGTATAGGTGTTCGAGTGTTCGAACCGTAATGCGCAAGAAATGGTACCGAAACCCCGTATTTACATATCTGCCACTGTGCAGGAGAATTCGAATAGGTGTTCGAGTGTTCGAACCGTAATGCGCAAGAAATGGTACCGAAACCCCGTATTTACATATCTGCCACTTTGTAGGAGAATCCGCATAGGTGTTCGAGTGTTCGAACCGTAATGCGCAAGAAATGGTACCGAAACCCCGTATTTACATATCTGCCACTGTGCAGGAGAATCCGTATAGGTGTTCGAGTATTCGAACTGTAATGCGCAAGAAATGGTACCGAAACCCCGTATTTACATATCTGCCACTGTGCAGGAGAATCCGAATAGGTGTTCGAGTGTTCGAACCGTAATGCGCAAGAAATGGTATGTAAACCCCGTATTTACATATCTGCCACTGTGCAGGAGAATCCGTATAGCTGTTCGAGTGTTCGAACCGTAATGCGCAAGAAATGGTACGGAAACCCCGTATTTACATATCTGCCACTGTGCAGGAGAATCCGTATAGGTGTTCAAGTGTTCGAACCGTAATGCGCAAGAAATGGTATGTGAACCCCGTATTTACATATCTGCCACTGTGCAGGAGAATCCGTATAGGTGTTCGAGTGTTCGAAACGTAATGCGCAAGAAATGGTAGGGAAACCCCGTATTTACATATCTGCCACTGTGCAGGAGAATCCGCATAGGTGTTCGAGTGTTCGAACCGTAATGCGCAAGAAATGGTACGGAAACCCCGTATTTACATATCTGCCACTGTGCAGGAGAATCCGTATAGGTGATCGAGTGTTCGAACCGTAATGCGCAAGAAATGGTACCGAAACCCCGTATTTACATATCTGCCACTGTGCAGGAGAATCCGCATAGGTGCTCGAGTGTTCGAACCGTATTGCGCAAGAAATGGTATGTAAACCCCGTATTTACATATCTGCCACTGTGCAGGAGAATCCGTATAGGTGTTCGAGTGTTCGAACCGTAATGCGCAAGAAATGGTACCGAAACCCCGTATTTACATATCTGCCACTGTGCAGGAGAATCCGTATAGGTGTTCGATTGTTCGAACCGTAATGCGCAAGAAATGGTATGTAAACCCCGTATTTACATATCTGCCACTGTGCAGGAGAATCCGTATAGGTGTTCGAGTGTTCGAACCGTAATGCGCAAGAAATGGTGTGTAAACCCCGTATTTACATATCTGCCACTGTGCAGGAGAATCCGCATAGGTGTTCGAGTGTTCGAACCGTAATGCGCAAGAAATGGTACCGAAACCCCGTATTTACATATCTGCCACTGTGCAGGAGAATCCGCATAGGTGTTCGAGTGTTCGAACCGTAATGCGCAAGAAATGGTACCGAAACCCCGTATTTACATATCTGCCACTGTGCAGGAGAATCCGTATAGGTGTTCGAGTGTTCGAACCGTAATGCGCAAGAAATGGTACCGAAACCCCGTATTTACATATCTGCCACTGTGCAGGAGAATCCGCATAGGTGCTCGAGTGTTCGAACCGTATTGCGCAAGAAATGGTTTGTAAACCCCGTATTTACATATCTGCCACTGTGCAGGAGAATCCGTATAGGTGTTCGAGTGTTCGAACCGTAATGCGCAAGAAATGCTACCGAAACCCCGTATTTACATATCTGCCACTGTGCAGGAGAATCCGCATAGGTGCTCGAGTGTTCGAACCGTATTGCGCAAGAAATGGTATGGAAACCCCGTATTTACGTATCTGCCACTGTGTAGGAGAATCCGTATAGGTGTTCGAGTGTTCGAACCGTAATGCGCAGGAAATGGTACCGAAACCCCGTATTTACATATCTGCCACTGTGCAGGAGAATCCGTATAGGTGTTCGAGTGTTCGAACCGTAATGCGCAAGAAATGGTACCGAAACCCCGTATTTACATATCTGCCACTGTGCAGGAGAATCCGTATAGGTGTTCGATTGTTCGAACCGTAATGCGCAAGAAATGGTATGTAAACCCCGTATTTACATATCTGCCACTGTGCAGGAGAATCCGTATAGGTGTTCGATTGTTCGAACCGTAATGCGCAAGAAATGGTATGTAAACCCCGTATTTACATATCTGCCACTGTGCAGGAGAATCCGTATAGGTGTTCGAGTGTTCGAACCGTAACGCGCAAGAAATGGTATGGAAACCCCGTATTTACATATCTGCCACTGTGCAGGAGAATCCGCATAGGTGTTCGAGTGTTCGAACCGTAATGCGCAAGAAATGGTACGGAAACCCCGTATTTACATATCTGCCACTGTGCAGGAGAATCCGTATAGGTGTTCGATTGTTCGAACCGTAATGCGCAAGAAATGGTACCGAAACCCCGTATTTACATATCTGCCACTGTGCAGGAGAATCCGCATAGGTGTTCGAGTGTTCGAACCGTAATGCGCAAGAAATGGTACCGAAACCCCGTATTTACATATCTGCCACTGTGCAGGAGAATCCGAATAGGTGTTCGAGTGTTCGAACCGTAATGCGCAAGAAATGGTATGTAAACCCCGTATCTACATATCTGCCACTGTGCAGGAGAATCCGTATAGGTGTTCGAGTGTTCGAACCGTAATGCGCAAGAAATGGTACCGAAACCCCGTATTTACATATTTGTCACTGTGCAGGAGAATCCGCATAGGTGCTCGAGTGTTCGAACCGTATTGCGCAAGAAATGGTTTGTAAACCACGTATTTACATATCTGCCACTGTGCAGGAGAATCCGTATAGGTGTTCGAGTGTTCGAACCGTAATGCGCAAGAAATGGTACCGAAACCCCGTATTTACATATCTGCCACTGTGCAGGAGAATTCGAATAGGTGTTCGAGTGTTCGAACCGTAATGCGCAAGAAATGGTACCGAAACCCCGTATTTACATATCTGCCACTTTGTAGGAGAATCCGCATAGGTGTTCGAGTGTTCGAACCGTAATGCGCAAGAAATGGTACCGAAACCCCGTATTTACATATCTGCCACTGTGCAGGAGAATCCGTATAGGTGTTCGAGTATTCGAACTGTAATGCGCAAGAAATGGTACCGAAACCCCGTATTTACATATCTGCCATTGTGCAGGAGAATCCGAATAGGTGTTCGAGTGTTCGAACCGTAATGCGCAAGAAATGGTATGTAAACCCCGTATTTACATATCTGCCACTGTGCAGGAGAATCCGTATAGCTGTTCGAGTGTTCGAACCGTAATGCGCAAGAAATGGTACGGAAACCCCGTATTTACATATCTGCCACTGTGCAGGAGAATCCGTATAGGTGTTCCAGTGTTCGAACCGTAATGCGCAAGAAATGGTATGTAAACCCCGTATTTACATATCTGCCACTGTGCAGGAGAATCCGTATAGGTGTTCGAGTGTTCGAAACGTAATGCGCAAGAAATGGAAGGGAAACCCCGTATTTACATATCTGCCACTGTGCAGGAGAATCCGCATAGGTGTTCGAGTGTTCGAACCGTAATGCGCAAGAAATGGTACGGAAACCCCGTATTTACAAATCTGCCACTGTGCAGGAGAATCCGTATAGGTGATCGAGTGTTCGAACCGTAACGCGCAAGAAATGGTACCGAAACCCCATATTTACATATCTGCCACTGTGCAGGAGAATCCGTATAGGTGTTCGAGTGTTCGAACCGTAATGCGCAAGAAATGGTACCGAAACCCCGTATTTACATATCTGCCACTGTGCAGGAGAATTCGAATAGGTGTTCGAGTGTTCGAACCGTAATGCGCAAGAAATGGTACCGAAACCCCGTATTTACATATCTGCCACTTTGTAGGAGAATCCGCATAGGTGTTCGAGTGTTCGAACCGTAATGCGCAAGAAATGGTACCGAAACCCCGTATTTACATATCTGCCACTGTGCAGGAGAATCCGTATAGGTGTTCGAGTATTCGAACTGTAATGCGCAAGAAATGGTACCGAAACCCCGTATTTACATATCTGCCACTGTGCAGGAGAATCCGAATAGGTGTTCGAGTGTTCGAACCGTAATGCGCAAGAAATGGTATGTAAACCCCGTATTTACATATCTGCCACTGTGCAGGAGAATCCGTATAGCTGTTCGAGTGTTCGAACCGTAATGCGCAAGAAATGGTACGGAAACCCCGTATTTACATATCTGCCACTGTGCAGGAGAATCCGTATAGGTGTTCCAGTGTTCGAACCGTAATGCGCAAGAAATGGTATGTAAACCCCGTATTTACATATCTGCCACTGTGCAGGAGAATCCGTATAGGTGTTCGAGTGTTCGAAACGTAATGCGCAAGAAATGGTAGGGAAACCCCGTATTTACATATCTGCCACTGTGCAGGAGAATCCGCATAGGTGTTCGAGTGTTCGAACCGTAATGCGCAAGAAATGGTACGGAAACCCCGTATTTACAAATCTGCCACTGTGCAGGAGAATCCGTATAGGTGATCGAGTGTTCGAACCGTAACGCGCAAGAAATGGTACCGAAACCCCATATTTACATATCTGCCACTGTGCAGGAGAATCCGCATAGGTGCTCAAGTGTTCGAACCGTATTGCGCAAGAAATGGTATGTAAACCCCGTATTTACATATCTGCCACTGTGCAGGAGAATCCGTATAGGTGTTCGAGTGTTCGAACCGTAATGCGCAAGAAATGGTACCGAAACCCCGTATTTACATATCTACCACTGTGCAGGAGAATTCGTATAGGTGTTCGATTGTTCGAACCGTAATGCGCAAGAAATGGTATGTAAACCCCGTATTTACATATCTGCCACTGTGCAGGAGAATCCGTATAGGTGTTCGAGTGTTCGAACCGTAATGCGCAAGAAATGGTGTGTAAACCCCGTATTTACATATCTGCCACTGTGCAGGAGAATCCGCATAGGTGTTCGAGTGTTCGAACCGTAATGCGCAAGAAATGGTACCGAAACCCCGTATTTACATATCTGCCACTGTGCAGGAGAATCCGCATAGGTGTTCGAGTGTTCGAACCGTAATGCGCAAGAAATGGTACCGAAACCCCGTATTTACATATCTGCCACTGTGCAGGAGAATCCGTATAGGTGTTCGAGTGTTCGAACCGTAATGCGCAAGAAATGGTACCGAAACCCCGTATTTACATATCTGCCACTGTGCAGGATAATCCGCATCGGTGCTCGAGTGTTCGAACCGTATTGCGCAAGTAATGGTTTGTAAACCCCGTATTTACATATCTGCCACTGTGCAGGAGAATCCGTATAGGTGTTCGAGTGTTCGAACCGTAATGCGCAAGAAATGCTACCGAAACCCCGTATTTACATATCTGCCACTGTGCAGGAGAATCCGCATAGGTGCTCGAGTGTTCGAACCGTATTGCGCAAGAAATGGTATGGAAACCCCGTATTTACGTATCTGCCACTGTGTAGGAGAATCCGTATAGGTGTTCGAGTGTTCGAACCGTAATGCGCAGGAAATGGTACCGAAACCCCGTATTTACATATCTGCCACTGTGCAGGAGAATCCGTATAGGTGTTCGAGTGTTCGAACTGTAATGCGCAAGAAATGGTACCGAAACCCCGTATTTACATATCTGCCACTGTGCAGGAGAATCCGTATAGGTGTTCGAGTGTTCGAACCGCAATGCGCAAGAAATGGTACCGAAACCCCGTATTTACGTATCTGCCACTGTGTAGGAGAATCCGTATAGGTGTTCGAGTGTTCGAACCGTAATGCGCAGGAAATGGTACCGAAACCCCGTATTTACATATCTGCCACTGTGCAGGAGAATCCGTATAGGTGTTCGAGTGTTCGAACCGTAATGCGCAAGAAATGGTACCGAAACCCCGTATTTACATATCTGCCACTGTGCAGGAGAATCCGTATAGGTGTTCGATTGTTCGAACCGTATTGCGCAAGAAATGGTATGTAAACCACGTATTTACATATCTGCCACTGTGCAGGAGAATCCGTATAGGTGTTCGAGTGCTCGAACCGTAATGCGCAAGAAATGGTACCGAAACCCCGTATTTACATATCTGCCACTGTGCAGGAGAATTCGAATAGGAGTTCGAGTGTTCGAACTGTAATGCGCAAGAAATGGTACCGAAACCCCGTATTTACATATCTGCCACTTTGTAGGAGAATCCGCATAGGTGTTCGAGTGTTCGAACCGTAATGCGCAAGAAATGGTACCGAAACCCCGCATTTACATATCTGCCACTGTGCAGGAGAATCCGTATAGGTGTTCGAGTATTCGAACTGTAATGCGCAAGAAATGGTACCGAAACCCCGTATTTACATATCTGCCACTGTGCAGGAGAATCCGAATAGGTGTTCGAGTTTTCGAACCGTAATGCGCAAGAAATGGTATGTAAACCCCGTATTTACATATCTGCCACTGTGCAGGAGAATCCGTATAGCTGTTCGAGTGTTCGAACCGTAATGCGCAAGAAATGGTACGGAAACCCCGTATTTACATATCTGCCACTGTGCAGGAGAATCCGTATAGGTGTTCAAGTGTTCGAACCGTAATGCGCAAGAAATGGTATGTAAACCCCGTATTTATATATCTGCCACTGTGCAGGAGAATCCGCATAGGTGCTCGAGTGTTCGAACCGTATTGCGCAAGAAATGGTATGTAAACCCCGTATTTACATATCTGCCACTGTGCAGGAGAATCCGTATAGGTGCTTGAGTGTTCGAACCGTATTGCGCAAGAAATGGTTTGTAAACCCCGTATTTACATATCTGCCACTGTGCAGGAGAATCCGTATAGCTGTTCGATTGTTCGAACCGTAATGCGCAAGAAATGGTATGTAAACCCCGTATTTACATATCTGCCACTGTGCAGGAGAATCCGTATAGGTGTTCGAGTGTTCGAACCGTAATGCGCAAGAAATGGTGTGTAAACCCCGTATTTACATATCTGCCACTGTGCAGGAGAATCCGCATAGGTGTTCGAGTGTTCGAACCGTAATGCGCAAGAAATGGTACCGAAACCCCGTATTTACATACCTGCCACTGTGCAGGAGAATCCGCATAGGTGTTCGAGTGTTCGAACCGTAATGCGCAAGAAATGGTACCGAAACCCCGTATTTACATATCTGCCACTGTGCAGGAGAATTCGTATAGGTGTTCGATTGTTCGAACCGTAATGCGCAAGAAATGGTATGTAAACCCCGTATTTACATATCTGGCACTGTGCAGGAGAATCCGTATAGGTGTTCGAGTGTTCGAACCGTAATGCGCAAGAAATGGTGTGTAAACCCCGTATTTACATATCTGCCACTGTGCAGGAGAATCCGCATAGGTGTTCGAGTGTTCGAACCGTAATGCGCAAGAAATGGTACCGAAACCCCGTATTTACATATCTGCCACTGTGCAGGAGAATCCGCATAGGTGTTCGAGTGTTCGAACCGTAATGCGCAAGAAATGGTACCGAAACCCCGTATTTACATATCTGCCACTGTGCAGGAGAATCCGTATAGGTGTTCGAGTGTTCGAACCGTAATGCGCAAGAAATGGTACCGAAACCCCGTATTTACATATCTGCCACTGTGCAGGAGAATTCGAATAGGTGTTCGAGTGTTCGAACCGTAATGCGCAAGAAATGGTACCGAAACCCCGTATTTACATATCTGCCACTTTGTAGGAGAATCCGCATAGGTGTTCGAGTGTTCGAACCGTAATGCGCAAGAAATGGTACCGAAACCCCGTATTTACATATCTGCCACTGTGCAGGAGAATCCGTATAGGTGTTCGAGTATTCGAACTGTAATGCGCAAGAAATGGTACCGAAACCCCGTATTTACATATCTGCCACTGTGCAGGAGAATCCGAATAGGTGTTCGAGTGTTCGAACCGTAATGCGCAAGAAATGGTATGTAAACCCCGTATTTACATATCTGCCACTGTGCAGGAGAATCCGTATAGCTGTTCGAGTGTTCGAACCGTAATGCGCAAGAAATGGTACGGAAACCCCGTATTTACATATCTGCCACTGTGCAGGAGAATCCGTATAGGTGTTCCAGTGTTCGAACCGTAATGCGCAAGAAATGGTATGTAAACCCCGTATTTACATATCTGCCACTGTGCAGGAGAATCCGTATAGGTGTTCGAGTGTTCGAAACGTAATGCGCAAGAAATGGTAGGGAAACCCCGTATTTACATATCTGCCACTGTGCAGGAGAATCCGCATAGGTGTTCGAGTGTTCGAACCGTAATGCGCAAGAAATGGTACGGAAACCCCGTATTTACAAATCTGCCACTGTGCAGGAGAATCCGTATAGGTGATCGAGTGTTCGAACCGTAACGCGCAAGAAATGGTACCGAAACCCCATATTTACATATCTGCCACTGTGCAGGAGAATCCGCATAGGTGCTCAAGTGTTCGAACCGTATTGCGCAAGAAATGGTATGTAAACCCCGTATTTACATATCTGCCACTGTGCAGGAGAATCCGTATAGGTGTTCGAGTGTTCGAACCGTAATGCGCAAGAAATGGTACCGAAACCCCGTATTTACATATCTACCACTGTGCAGGAGAATTCGTATAGGTGTTCGATTGTTCGAACCGTAATGCGCAAGAAATGGTATGTAAACCCCGTATTTACATATCTGCCACTGTGCAGGAGAATCCGTATAGGTGTTCGAGTGTTCGAACCGTAATGCGCAAGAAATGGTGTGTAAACCCCGTATTTACATATCTGCCACTGTGCAGGAGAATCCGCATAGGTGTTCGAGTGTTCGAACCGTAATGCGCAAGAAATGGTACCGAAACCCCGTATTTACATATCTGCCACTGTGCAGGAGAATCCGCATAGGTGTTCGAGTGTTCGAACCGTAATGCGCAAGAAATGGTACCGAAACCCCGTATTTACATATCTGCCACTGTGCAGGAGAATCCGTATAGGTGTTCGAGTGTTCGAACCGTAATGCGCAAGAAATGGTACCGAAACCCCGTATTTACATATCTGCCACTGTGCAGGAGAATCCGCATCGGTGCTCGAGTGTTCGAACCGTATTGCGCAAGTAATGGTTTGTAAACCCCGTATTTACATATCTGCCACTGTGCAGGAGAATCCGTATAGGTGTTCGAGTGTTCGAACCGTAATGCGCAAGAAATGCTACCGAAACCCCGTATTTACATATCTGCCACTGTGCAGGAGAATCCGCATAGGTGCTCGAGTGTTCGAACCGTATTGCGCAAGAAATGGTATGGAAACCCCGTATTTACGTATCTGCCACTGTGTAGGAGAATCCGTATAGGTGTTCGAGTGTTCGAACCGTAATGCGCAGGAAATGGTACCGAAACCCCGTATTTACATATCTGCCACTGTGCAGGAGAATCCGTATAGGTGTTCGAGTGTTCGAACTGTAATGCGCAAGAAATGGTACCGAAACCCCGTATTTACATATCTGCCACTGTGCAGGAGAATCCGTATAGGTGTTCGAGTGTTCGAACCGCAATGCGCAAGAAATGGTACCGAAACCCCGTATTTACGTATCTGCCACTGTGTAGGAGAATCCGTAGAGGTGTTCGAGTGTTCGAACCGTAATGCGCAGGAAATGGTACCGAAACCCCGTATTTACATATCTGCCACTGTGCAGGAGAATCCGTATAGGTGTTCGAGTGTTCGAACCGTAATGCGCAAGAAATGGTACCGAAACCCCGTATTTACATATCTGCCACTGTGCAGGAGAATCCGTATAGGTGTTCGATTGTTCGAACCGTATTGCGCAAGAAATGGTATGTAAACCACGTATTTACATATCTGCCACTGTGCAGGAGAATCCGTATAGGTGTTCGAGTGCTCGAACCGTAATGCGCAAGAAATGGTACCGAAACCCCGTATTTACATATCTGCCACTGTGCAGGAGAATTCGAATAGGAGTTCGAGTGTTCGAACTGTAATGCGCAAGAAATGGTACCGAAACCCCGTATTTACATATCTGCCACTTTGTAGGAGAATCCGCATAGGTGTTCGAGTGTTCGAACCGTAATGCGCAAGAAATGGTACCGAAACCCCGCATTTACATATCTGCCACTGTGCAGGAGAATCCGTATAGGTGTTCGAGTATTCGAACTGTAATGCGCAAGAAATGGTACCGAAACCCCGTATTTACATATCTGCCACTGTGCAGGAGAATCCGAATAGGTGTTCGAGTTTTCGAACCGTAATGCGCAAGAAATGGTATGTAAACCCCGTATTTACATATCTGCCACTGTGCAGGAGAATCCGTATAGCTGTTCGAGTGTTCGAACCGTAATGCGCAAGAAATGGTACGGAAACCCCGTATTTACATATCTGCCACTGTGCAGGAGAATCCGTATAGGTGTTCAAGTGTTCGAACCGTAATGCGCAAGAAATGGTATGTAAACCCCGTATTTACATATCTGCCACTGTGCAGGAGAATCCGCATAGGTGCTCGAGTGTTCGAACCGTATTGCGCAAGAAATGGTATGTAAACCCCGTATTGACATATCTGCCACTGCGCAGGAGAATCCGTATAGGTGCTCGAGTGTTCGAACCGTATTGCGCAAGAAATGGTTTGTAAACCCCGTATTTACATATCTGCCACTGTGCAGGAGAATCCGTATAGGTGTTCGATTGTTCGAACCGTAATGCGCAAGAAATGGTATGTAAACCCCGTATTTACATATCTGCCACTGTGCAGGAGAATCCGTATAGGTGTTCGAGTGTTCGAACCGTAATGCGCAAGAAATGGTGTGTAAACCCCGTATTTACATATCTGCCACTGTGCAGGAGAATCCGCATAGGTGTTCGAGTGTTCGAACCGTAATGCGCAAGAAATGGTACCGAAACCCCGTATTTACATACCTGCCACTGTGCAGGAGAATCCGCATAGGTGTTCGAGTGTTCGAACCGTAATGCGCAAGAAATGGTACCGAAACCCCGTATTTACATATCTGCCACTGTGCAGGAGAATTCGTATAGGTGTTCGATTGTTCGAACCGTAATGCGCAAGAAATGGTATGTAAACCCCGTATTTACATATCTGGCACTGTGCAGGAGAATCCGTATAGGTGTTCGAGTGTTCGAACCGTAATGCGCAAGAAATGGTGTGTAAACCCCGTATTTACATATCTGCCACTGTGCAGGAGAATCCGCATAGGTGTTCGAGTGTTCGAACCGTAATGCGCAAGAAATGGTACCGAAACCCCGTATTTACATATCTGCCACTATGCAGGAGAATCCGCATAGGTGTTCGAGTGTTCGAACCGTAATGCGCAAGAAATGGTACCGAAACCCCGTATTTACATATCTGCCACTGTGCAGGAGAATCCGTATAGGTGTTCGAGTGTTCGAACCGTAATGCGCAAGAAATGGTACCGAAACCCCGTATTTACATATCTGCCACTGTGCAGGAGAATCCGCATCGGTGCTCGAGTGTTCGAACCGTATTGCGCAAGTAATGGTTTGTAAACCCCGTATTTACATATCTGCCACTGTGCAGGAGAATCCGTATAGGTGTTCGAGTGTTCGAACCGTAATGCGCAAGAAATGGTACCGAAACCCCGTATTTACATATCTGCCACTGTGCAGGAGAATCCGTATAGGTGTTCGAGTATTCGAACTGTAATGCGCAAGAAATGGTACCGAAACCCCGTATTTACATATCTGCCACTGTGCAGGAGAATCCGAATAGGTGTTCGAGTGTTCGAACCGTAATGCGCAAGAAATGGTATGTAAACCCCGTATTTACATATCTGCCACTGTGCAGGAGAATCCGTATAGCTGTTCGAGTGTTCGAACCGTAATGCGCAAGAAATGGTACGGAAACCCCGTATTTACATATCTGCCACTGTGCAGGAGAATCCGTATAGGTGTTCAAGTGTTCGAACCGTAATGCGCAAGAAATGGTATGTGAACCCCGTATTTACATATCTGCCACTGTGCAGGAGAATCCGTATAGGTGTTCGAGTGTTCGAAACGTAATGCGCAAGAAATGGTAGGGAAACCCCGTATTTACATATCTGCCACTGTGCAGGAGAATCCGCATAGGTGTTCGAGTGTTCGAACCGTAATGCGCAAGAAATGGTACGGAAACCCCGTATTTACATATCTGCCACTGTGCAGGAGAATCCGTATAGGTGAACGAGTGTTCGAACCGTAATGCGCAAGAAATGGTACCGAAACCCCGTATTTACATATCTGCCACTGTGCAGGAGAATCCGCATAGGTGCTCGAGTGTTCGAACCGTATTGCGCAAGAAATGGTATGTAAACCCCGTATTTACATATCTGCCACTGTACAGGAGAATCCGTATAGGTGTTCGAGTGTTCGAACCGTAATGCGCAAGAAATGGTACCGAAACCCCGTATTTACATATCTGCCACTGTGCAGGAGAATCCGTATAGGTGTTCGATTGTTCGAACCGTAATGCGCAAGAAATGGTATGTAAACCCCGTATTTACATATCTGCCACTGTGCAGGAGAATCCGTATAGGTGTTCGAGTGTTCGAACCGTAATGCGCAAGAAATGGTGTGTAAACCCCGTATTTACATATCTGCCACTGTGCAGGAGAATCCGCATAGGTGTTCGAGTGTTCGAACCGTAATGCGCAAGAAATGGTACCGAAACCCCGTATTTACATATCTACCACTGTGCAGGAGAATCCGCATAGGTGTTCGAGTGTTCGAACCGTAATGCGCAAGAAATGGTACCGAAACCCCGTATTTACATATCTGCCACTGTGCAGGAGAATCCGTTTAGGTGTTCGAGTGTTCGAACCGTAATGCGCAAGAAATGGTACCGAAACCCCGTATTTACATATCTGCCACTGTGCAGGAGAATCCGCATAGGTGCTCGAGTGTTCGAACCGTATTGCGCAAGAAATGGTTTATAAACCCCGTATTTACATATCTGCCACTGTGCAGGAGAATCCGTATAGGTGTTCGAGTGTTCGAACCGTAATGCGCAAGAAATGCTACCGAAACCCCGTATTTACATATCTGCCACTGTGCGGGAGAATCCGCATAGGTGCTCGAGTGTTCGAACCGTATTGCGCAAGAAATGGTATGGAAACCCCGTATTTACGTATCTGCCACTGTGTAGGAGAATCCGTATAGGTGTTCGAGTGCTCGAACCGTAATGCGCAAGAAATGGTACCGAAACCCCGTATTTACATATCTGCCACTGTGCAGGAGAATTCGAATAGGTGTTCGAGTGTTCGAACCGTAATGCGCAAGAAATGGTACCGAAACCCCGTATTTACACATCTGCCACTTTGTAGGAGAATCCGCATAGGTGTTCGAGTGTTCGAACCGTAATGCGCAAGAAATGGTACCGAAACCCCGTATTTACATATCTGCCACTGTGCAGGAGAATCCGTATAGGTGTTCGAGTATTCGAACTGTAATGCGCAAGAAATGGTACCGAAACCCCGTATTTACATATCTGCCACTGTGCAGGAGAATCCGAATAGGTGTTCGAGTGTTCGAACCGTAATGCGCAAGAAATGGTATGTAAACCCCGTATTTACATATCTGCCACTGTGCAGGAGAATCCGTATAGCTGTTCGAGTGTTCGAACCGTAATGCGCAAGAAATGGTACGGAAACACCGTATTTACATATCTGCCACTGTGCAGGAGAATCCGTATAGGTGTTCAAGTGTTCGAACCGTAATGCGCAAGAAATGGTAGGGAAACCCCGTATTTACATATCTGCCACTGTGCAGGAGAATCCGCATAGGTGTTCGAGTGTTCGAACCGTAATGCGCAAGAAATGGTACGGAAACCCCGTATTTACATATCTGCCACTGTGCAGGAGAATCCGTATAGGTGAACGAGTGTTCGAACCGTAATGCGCAAGAAATGGTACCGAAACCCCGTATTTACATATCTGCCACTGTGCAGGAGAATCCGCATAGGTGCTCGAGTGTTCGAACCGTATTGCGCAAGAAATGGTATGTAAACCCCGTATTTACATATCTGCCACTGTACAGGAGAATCCGTATAGGTGTTCGAGTGTTCGAACCGTAATGCGCAAGAAATGGTACCGAAACCCCGTATTTACATATCTGCCACTGTGCAGGAGAATCCGTATAGGTGTTCGATTGTTCGAACCGTAATGCGCAAGAAATGGTATGTAAACCCCGTATTTACATATCTGCCACTGTGCAGGAGAATCCGTATAGGTGTTCGAGTGCTCGAACCGTAATGCGCAAGAAATGGTGTGTAAACCCCGTATTTACATATCTGCCACTGTGCAGGAGAATCCGCATAGGTGTTCGAGTGTTCGAACCGTAATGCGCAAGAAATGGTACCGAAACCCCGTATTTACATATCTACCACTGTGCAGGAGAATCCGCATAGGTGTTCGAGTGTTCGAACCGTAATGCGGAAGAAATGGTACCGAAACCCCGTATTTACATATCTGCCACTGTGCAGGAGAATCCGTATAGGTGTTCGAGTGTTCGAACCGTAATGCGCAAGAAATGGTACCGAAACCCCGTATTTACATATCTGCCACTGTGCAGGAGAATCCGCATAGGTGCTCGAGTGTTCGAACCGTATTGCGCAAGAAATGGTTTGTAAACCCCGTATTTACATATCTGCCACTGTGCAGGAGAATCCGTATAGGTGTTCGAGTGTTCGAACCGTAATGCGCAAGAAATGCTACCGAAACCCCGTATTTACATATCTGCCACTGTGCGGGAGAATCCGCATAGGTGCTCGAGTGTTCGAACCGTATTGCGCAAGAAATGGTATGGAAACCCCGTATTTACGTATCTGCCACTGTGTAGGAGAATCCGTATAGGTGTTCGAGTGCTCGAACCGTAATGCGCAAGAAATGGTACCGAAACCCCGTATTTACATATCTGCCACTGTGCAGGAGAATTCGAATAGGTGTTCGAGTGTTCGAACCGTAATGCGCAAGAAATGGTACCGAAACCCCGTATTTACACATCTGCCACTTTGTAGGAGAATCCGCATAGGTGTTCGAGTGTTCGAACCGTAATGCGCAAGAAATGGTACCGAAACCCCGTATTTACATATCTGCCACTGTGCAGGAGAATCCGTATAGGTGTTCGAGTATTCGAACTGTAATGCGCAAGAAATGGTACCGAAACCCCGTATTTACATATCTGCCACTGTGCAGGAGAATCCGAATAGGTGTTCGAGTGTTCGAACCGTAATGCGCAAGAAATGGTATGTAAACCCCGTATTTACATATCTGCCACTGTGCAGGAGAATCTGTATAGCTGTTCGAGTGTTCGAACCGTAATGCGCAAGAAATGGTACGGAAACACCGTATTTACATATCTGCCACTGTGCAGGAGAATCCGTATAGGTGTTCAAGTGTTCGAACCGTAATGCGCAAGAAATGGTATGTGAACCCCGTATTTACATATCTGCCACTGTGCAGGAGAATCCGTATAGGTGTTCGAGTGTTCGAAACGTAATGCGCAAGAAATGGTAGGGAAACCCCGTATTTACATATCTGCCACTGTGCAGGAGAATCCGCATGGGTGTTCGAGTGTTCGAACCGTAATGCGCAAGAAATGGTACGGAAACCCCGTATTTACATATCTGCCACTGTACAGGAGAATCCGTATAGGTGATCGAGTGTTCGAACCGTAATGCGCAAGAAATGGTACCGAAACCCCGTATTTACATATCTGCCACTGTGCAGGAGAATCCGCATAGGTGCTCGAGTGTTCGAACCGTATTGCGCAAGAAATGGTATGTAAACCCCGTATTTACATATCTGCCACTGTACAGGAGAATCCGTATAGGTGTTCGAGTGTTCGAACCGTAATGCGCAAGAAATGGTACCGAAACCCCGTATTTACATATCTGCCACTGTGCAGGAGAATCCGTATAGGTGTTCGATTGTTCGAACCGTAATGCGCAAGAAATGGTATGTAAACCCCGTATTTACATATCTGCCACTGTGCAGGAGAATCCGTATAGGTGTTCGAGTGTTCGAACCGTAATGCGCAAGAAATGGTGTGTAAACCCCGTATTTACATATCTGCCACTGTGCAAGAGAATCCGCATAGGTGTTCGAGTGTTCGAACCGTAATGCGCAAGAAATGGTACCGAAACCCCGTATTTACATATCTGCCACTGTGCAGGAGAATCCGCATAGGTGTTCGAGTGTTCGAACCGTAATGCGCAAGAAATGGTACCGAAACCCCGTATTTACATATCTGCCACTGTGTAGGAGAATCCGTATAGGTGTTCGAGTGTTCGAACCGTAATGCGCAAGAAATGGTACCGAAACCCCGTATTTACATATCTGCCACTGTGCAGGAGAATCCGCATAGGTGCTCGAGTGTTCGAACCGTATTGCGCAAGAAATGGTTTGTAAACCCTGTATTTACATATCTGCCACTGTGCAGGAGAATCCGTATAGGTGTTCGAGTGTTCGAACCGTAATGCGCAAGAAATGCTACCGAAACCCCGTATTTACATATCTGCCACTGTGCAGGAGAATCCGCATAGGTGCTCGAGTGTTCGAACCGTATTGCGCAAGAAATGGTATGGAAACCCCGTATTTACGTATCTGCCACTGTGTAGGAGAATCCGTATAGGTGTTCGAGTGTTCGAACCGTAATGCGCAGGAAATGGTACCGAAACCCCGTATTTACATATCTGCCACTGTGCAGGAGAATCCGTATAGGTGTTCGAGTGTTCGAACCGTAATGCGCAAGAAATGGTACCGAAACCCCGTATTTACATATCTGCCACTGTGCAGGAGAATCCGTATAGGTGTTCGATTGTTCGAACCGTAATGCGCAAGAAATGGTATGTAAACCCCGTATTTACATATCTGCCACTGTGCAGGAGAATCCGTATAGGTGTTCGATTGTTCGAACCGTAATGCGCAAGAAATGGTATGTAAACCCCGTATTTACATATCTGCCACTGTGCAGGAGAATCCGTATAGGTGTTCGAGTGTTCGAACCGTAATGCGCAAGAAATGGTATGGAAACCCCGTATTTACATATCTGCCACTGTGCAGGAGAATCCGCATAGGTGTTCGAGTGTTCGAACCGTAATGCGCAAGAAATGGTACGGAAACCCCGTATTTACATATCTGCCACTGTGCAGGAGAATCCGTATAGGTGATCGAGTGTTCGAACCGTAATGCGCAAGAAATGGTACCAAAACCCCGTATTTACATATCTGCCACTGTGCAGGAGAATCCGCATAGGTGCTCGAGTGTTCGAACCGTATTGCGCAAGAAATGGTATGTAAACCCCGCATTTACATATCTGCCACTGTGCAGGAGAATCCGTATAGGTGTTCGAGTGTTCGAACCGTAATGCGCAAAAAATGGTACCGAAACCCCGTATTTACATATCTGCCACTGTGCAGGAGAATCCGTATAGGTGTTCAAGTGTTCGAACCGTAATGCGCAAGAAATGGTATGTAAACCCCGTATTTACATATCTGCCACTGTGCAGGAGAATCCGCATAGGTGCTCGAGTGTTCGAACCGTATTGCGCAAGAAATGGTATGTAAACCCCGTATTGACATATCTGCCACTGTGCAGGAGAATCCGTATAGGTGCTCGAGTGTTCGAACCGTATTGCGCAAGAAATGGTTTGTAAACCCCGTATTTACATATCTGCCACTGTGCAGGAGAATCCGTATAGGTGTTCGATTGTTCGAACCGTAATGCGCAAGAAATGGTATGTAAACCCCGTATTTACATATCTGCCACTGTGCAGGAGAATCCGTATAGGTGTTCGAGTGTTCGAACCGTAATGCGCAAGAAATGGTGTGTAAACCCCGTATTTACATATCTGCCACTGTGCAGGAGAATCCGCATAGGTGTTCGAGTGTTCGAACCGTAATGCGCAAGAAATGGTACCGAAACCCCGTATTTACATACCTGCCACTGTGCAGGAGAATCCGCATAGGTGTTCGAGTGTTCGAACCGTAATGCGCAAGAAATGGTACCGAAACCCCGTATTTACATATCTGCCACTGTGCAGGAGAATTCGTATAGGTGTTCGATTGTTCGAACCGTAATGCGCAAGAAATGGTATGTAAACCCCGTATTTACATATCTGGCACTGTGCAGGAGAATCCGTATAGGTGTTCGAGTGTTCGAACCGTAATGCGCAAGAAATGGTGTGTAAACCCCGTATTTACATATCTGCCACTGTGCAGGAGAATCCGCATAGGTGTTCGAGTGTTCGAACCGTAATGCGCAAGAAATGGTACCGAAACCCCGTATTTACATATCTGCCACTGTGCAGGAGAATCCGCATAGGTGTTCGAGTGTTCGAACCGTAATGCGCAAGAAATGGTACCGAAACCCCGTATTTACATATCTGCCACTGTGCAGGAGAATCCGTATAGGTGTTCGAGTGTTCGAACCGTAATGCGCAAGAAATGGTACCGAAACCCCGTATTTACATATCTGCCACTGTGCAGGAGAATCCGCATCGGTGCTCGAGTGTTCGAACCGTATTGCGCAAGTAATGGTTTGTAAACCCCGTATTTACATATCTGCCACTGTGCAGGAGAATCCGTATAGGTGTTCGAGTGTTCGAACCGTAATGCGCAAGAAATGGTACCGAAACCCCGTATTTACATATCTGCCACTGTGCAGGAGAATCCGTATAGGTGTTCGAGTATTCGAACTGTAATGCGCAAGAAATGGTACCGAAACCCCGTATTTACATATCTGCCACTGTGCAGGAGAATCCGAATAGGTGTTCGAGTGTTCGAACCGTAATGCGCAAGAAATGGTATGTAAACCCCGTATTTACATATCTGCCACTGTGCAGGAGAATCCGTATAGCTGTTCGAGTGTTCGAACCGTAATGCGCAAGAAATGGTACGGAAACCCCGTATTTACATATCTGCCACTGTGCAGGAGAATCCGTATAGGTGTTCAAGTGTTCGAACCGTAATGCGCAAGAAATGGTATGTGAACCCCGTATTTACATATCTGCCACTGTGCAGGAGAATCCGTATAGGTGTTCGAGTGTTCGAAACGTAATGCGCAAGAAATGGTAGGGAAACCCCGTATTTACATATCTGCCACTGTGCAGGAGAATCCGCATAGGTGTTCGAGTGTTCGAACCGTAATGCGCAAGAAATGGTACGGAAACCCCGTATTTACATATCTGCCACTGTGCAGGAGAATCCGTATAGGTGAACGAGTGTTCGAACCGTAATGCGCAAGAAATGGTACCGAAACCCCGTATTTACATATCTGCCACTGTGCAGGAGAATCCGCATAGGTGCTCGAGTGTTCGAACCGTATTGCGCAAGAAATGGTATGTAAACCCCGTATTTACATATCTGCCACTGTACAGGAGAATCCGTATAGGTGTTCGAGTGTTCGAACCGTAATGCGCAAGAAATGGTACCGAAACCCCGTATTTACATATCTGCCACTGTGCAGGAGAATCCGTATAGGTGTTCGATTGTTCGAACCGTAATGCGCAAGAAATGGTATGTAAACCCCGTATTTACATATCTGCCACTGTGCAGGAGAATCCGTATAGGTGTTCGAGTGTTCGAACCGTAATGCGCAAGAAATGGTGTGTAAACCCCGTATTTACATATCTGCCACTGTGCAGGAGAATCCGCATAGGTGTTCGAGTGTTCGAACCGTAATGCGCAAGAAATGGTACCGAAACCCCGTATTTACATATCTACCACTGTGCAGGAGAATCCGCATAGGTGTTCGAGTGTTCGAACCGTAATGCGCAAGAAATGGTACCGAAACCCCGTATTTACATATCTGCCACTGTGCAGGAGAATCCGTATAGGTGTTCGAGTGTTCGAACCGTAATGCGCAAGAAATGGTACCGAAACCCCGTATTTACATATCTGCCACTGTGCAGGAGAATCCGCATAGGTGCTCGAGTGTTCGAACCGTATTGCGCAAGAAATGGTTTGTAAACCCCGTATTTACATATCTGCCACTGTGCAGGAGAATCCGTATAGGTGTTCGAGTGTTCGAACCGTAATGCGCAAGAAATGCTACCGAAACCCCGTATTTACATATCTGCCACTGTGCGGGAGAATCCGCATAGGTGCTCGAGTGTTCGAACCGTATTGCGCAAGAAATGGTACGGAAACCCCGTATTTACGTATCTGCCACTGTGTAGGAGAATCCGTATAGGTGTTCGAGTGCTCGAACCGTAATGCGCAAGAAATGGTACCGAAACCCCGTATTTACATATCTGCCACTGTGCAGGAGAATTCGAATAGGTGTTCGAGTGTTCGAACCGTAATGCGCAAGAAATGGTACCGAAACCCCGTATTTACACATCTGCCACTTTGTAGGAGAATCCGCATAGGTGTTCGAGTGTTCGAACCGTAATGCGCAAGAAATGGTACCGAAACCCCGTATTTACATATCTGCCACTGTGCAGGAGAATCCGTATAGGTGTTCGAGTATTCGAACTGTAATGCGCAAGAAATGGTACCGAAACCCCGTATTTACATATCTGCCACTGTGCAGGAGAATCCGAATAGGTGTTCGAGTGTTCGAACCGTAATGCGCAAGAAATGGTATGTAAACCCCGTATTTACATATCTGCCACTGTGCAGGAGAATCCGTATAGCTGTTCGAGTGTTCGAACCGTAATGCGCAAGAAATGGTACGGAAACACCGTATTTACATATCTGCCACTGTGCAGGAGAATCCGTATAGGTGTTCAAGTGTTCGAACCGTAATGCGCAAGAAATGGTATGTGAACCCCGTATTTACATATCTGCCACTGTGCAGGAGAATCCGTATAGGTGTTCGAGTGTTCGAAACGTAATGCGCAAGAAATGGTAGGGAAACCCCGTATTTACATATCTGCCACTGTGCAGGAGAATCCGCATAGGTGTTCGAGTGTTCGAACCGTAATGCGCAAGAAATGGTACGGAAACCCCGTATTTACATATCTGCCACTGTACAGGAGAATCCGTATAGGTGATCGAGTGTTCGAACCGTAATGCGCAAGAAATGGTACCGAAACCCCGTATTTACATATCTGCCACTGTGCAGGAGAATCCGCATAGGTGCTCGAGTGTTCGAACCGTATTGCGCAAGAAATGGTATGTAAACCCCGTATTTATATATCTGCCACTGTACAGGAGAATCCGTATAGGTGTTCGAGTGTTCGAACCGTAATGCGCAAGAAATGGTACCGAAACCCCGTATTTACATATCTGCCACTGTGCAGGAGAATCCGTATAGGTGTTCGATTGTTCGAACCGTAATGCGCAAGAAATGGTATGTAAACCCCGTATTTACATATCTGCCACTGTGCAGGAGAATCCGTATAGGTGTTCGAGTGTTCGAACCGTAATGCGCAAGAAATGGTGTGTAAACCCCGTATTTACATATCTGCCACTGTGCAAGAGAATCCGCATAGGTGTTCGAGTGTTCGAACCGTAATGCGCAAGAAATGGTACCGAAACCCCGTATTTACATATCTGCCACTGTGCAGGAGAATCCGCATAGGTGTTCGAGTGTTCGAACCGTAATGCGCAAGAAATGGTACCGAAACCCCGTATTTACATATCTGCCACTGTGTAGGAGAATCCGTATAGGTGTTCGAGTGTTCGAACCGTAATGCGCAAGAAATGGTACCGAAACCCCGTATTTACATATCTGCCACTGTGCAGGAGAATCCGCATAGGTGCTCGAGTGTTCGAACCGTATTGCGCAAGAAATGGTTTGTAAACCCTGTATTTACATATCTGCCACTGTGCAGGAGAATCCGTATAGGTGTTCGAGTGTTCGAACCGTAATGCGCAAGAAATGCTACCGAAACCCCGTATTTACATATCTGCCACTGTGCAGGAGAATCCGCATAGGTGCTCGAGTGTTCGAACCGTATTGCGCAAGAAATGGTATGGAAACCCCGTATTTACGTATCTGCCACTGTGTAGGAGAATCCGTATAGGTGTTCGAGTGTTCGAACCGTAATGCGCAGGAAATGGTACCGAAACCCCGTATTTACATATCTGCCACTGTGCAGGAGAATCCGTATAGGTGTTCGAGTGTTCGAACCGTAATGCGCAAGAAATGGTACCGAAACCCCGTATTTACATATCTGCCACTGTGCAGGAGAATCCGTATAGGTGTTCGATTGTTCGAACCGTAATGCGCAAGAAATGGTATGTAAACCCCGTATTTACATATCTGCCACTGTGCAGGAGAATCCGTATAGGTGTTCGATTGTTCGAACCGTAATGCGCAAGAAATGGTATGTAAACCCCGTATTTACATATCTGCCACTGTGCAGGAGAATCCGTATAGGTGTTCGAGTGTTCGAACCGTAATGCGCAAGAAATGGTATGGAAACCCCGTATTTACATATCTGCCACTGTGCAGGAGAATCCGCATAGGTGTTCGAGTGTTCGAACCGTAATGCGCAAGAAATGGTACGGAAACCCCGTATTTACATATCTGCCACTGTGCAGGAGAATCCGTATAGGTGGTCGAGTGTTCGAACCGTAATGCGCAAGAAATGGTACCGAAACCCCGTATTTACATATCTGCCACTGTGCAGGAGAATCCGCATAGGTGCTCGAGTGTTCGAACCGTATTGCGCAAGAAATGGTATGTAAACCCCGCATTTACATATCTGCCACTGTGCAGGAGAATCCGTATAGGTGTTCGAGTGTTCGAACCGTAATGCGCAAGAAATGGTACCGAAACCCCGTATTTACATATCTGCCACTGTGCAGGAGAATCCGAATAGGTGTTCGAGTGTTCGAACCGTAATGCGCATGAAATGGTATATAAACGCCGTATTTACATATCTGCCACTGTGCAGGAGAATCCGTATCGGTGTTCGAGTGTTCGAACCGTAATGCGCAAGAAATGGTATGGAAACCCCGTATTTACATATCTGCCACTGTGTAGGAGAATCCGCATAGGTGTTCGAGTGTTCGAACCGTAATGCGCAAGAAATGGTATGGAAACCCCGTATTTACATATCTGCCACTTTGCAGGAGAATCCGCATAGTTGTTCGAGTGTTCGAACCGTAATGCGCAAGAAATGGTACCGAAACCCCGCATTTACATATCTGCCACTGTGCAGGAGAATCCATATAGGTGTTCGAGTGTTCGAACCGTAATGCGGAAGAAATGGTACCGAAACCCCGTATTTACATATCTGCCACTGTGTAGGAAAATTCGAATAGGTGTTCGAGTGTTCGAACCGTAATGCGCAAGAAATGGTACCGAAACCCCGTATTTACATATCTGCCACTTTGTAGGAGAATCCGCATAGGTGTTCGAGTGTTCGAACCGTAATGTGCAAGAAATGGTATGGAAACCCCGTATTTACATATCTGCCACTGTGCAGGAGAATCCGTATAGGTGTTCGAGTGTTCGAATCGTAATACGCAAGAAATGGTACCGAAACCCCGTATTTACATATCTGCCACTGTGCAGGAGAATCCGAATAGGTGTTCGAGTGTTCGAACCGTAATGCGCAAGAAATGGTATGTAAACCCCGTATTTACATATCTGCCACTGTGCAGGAGAATCCGTATAGGTGTTCGAGTGTTCGAACCGTAATGCGCAAGAAATGGTACCGAAACCCCGTATTTACATATTTGTCACTGTGCAGGAGAATCCGCATAGGTGCTCGAGTGTTCGAACCGTATTGCGCAAGAAATGGTTTGTAAACCACGTATTTACATATCTGCCACTGTGCAGGAGAATCCGTATAGGTGTTCGAGTGTTCGAACCGTAATGCGCAAGAAATGGTACCGAAACCCCGTATTTACATATCTGCCACTGTGCAGGAGAATTCGAATAGGTGTTCGAGTGTTCGAACCGTAATGCGCAAGAAATGGTACCGAAACCCCGTATTTACATATCTGCCACTTTGTAGGAGAATCCGCATAGGTGTTCGAGTGTTCGAACCGTAATGCGCAAGAAATGGTACCGAAACCCCGTATTTACATATCTGCCACTGTGCAGGAGAATCCGTATAGGTGTTCGAGTATTCGAACTGTAATGCGCAAGAAATGGTACCGAAACCCCGTATTTACATATCTGCCACTGTGCAGGAGAATCCGAATAGGTGTTCGAGTGTTCGAACCGTAATGCGCAAGAAATGGTATGTAAACCCCGTATTTACGTATCTGCCACTGTGCAGGAGAATCCGTATAGCTGTTCGAGTGTTCGAACCGTAATGCGCAAGAAATGGTACGGAAACCCCGTATTTACATATCTGCCACTGTGCAGGAGAATCCGTATAGGTGTTCAAGTGTTCGAACCGTAATGCGCAAGAAATGGTATGTAAACCCCGTATTTACATATCTGCCACTGTGCAGGAGAATCCGTATAGGTGTTCGAGTGTTCGAAACGTAATGCGCAAGAAATGGTACGGAAACCCCGTATTTACATATCTGCCACTGTGCAGGAGAATCCGCATAGGTGTTCGAGTGTTCGAACCGTAATGCGCAAGAAATGGTACGGAAACCCCGTATTTACATATCTGCCACTGTGCAGGAGAATCCGTATAGGTGATCGAGTGTTCGAACCGTAACGCGCAAGAAATGGTACGGAAACCCCATATTTACATATCTGCCACTGTGCAGGAGAATCCGCATAGGTGTTCGAGTGTTCGAACCGTAATGCGCAAGAAATGGTACGGAAACCCCGTATTTACATATCTGCCACTGTGTAGGAGAATCCGTATAGGTGATCGAGTGTTCGAACCGTAACGCGCAAGAAATGGTACCGAAACCCCATATTTACATATCTGCCACTGTGCAGGAGAATCCGCATAGGTGCTCAAGTGTTCGAACCGTATTGCGCAAGAAATGGTATGTAAACCCCGTATTTACATATCTGCCACTGTGCAGGAGAATTCGTATAGGTGTTCGAGTGTTCGAACCGTAATGCGCAAGAAATGGTACCGAAACCCCGTATTTACATATCTGCCACTGTGCAGGAGAATTCGTATAGGTGTTCGATTGTTCGAACCGTAATGCGCAAGAAATGGTATGTAAACCCCGTATTTACATATCTGCCACTGTGCAGGAGAATCCGTATAGGTGTTCGAGTGTTCGAACCGTAATGCGCAAGAAATGGTGTGTAAACCCCGTATTTACATATCTGCCACTGTGCAGGAGAATCCGCATAGGTGTTCGAGTGTTCGAACCGTAATGCGCAAGAAATGGTACCGAAACCCCGTATTTACATATCTGCCACTGTGCAGGAGAATCCGCATAGGTGTTCGAGTGTTCGAACCGTAATGCGCAAGAAATGGTACCGAAACCCCGTATTTACATATCTGCCACTTTGTAGGAGAATCCGCATAGGTGTTCGAGTGTTCGAACCGTAATGCGCAAGAAATGGTACCGAAACCCCGTATTTACATATCTGCCACTGTGTAGGAGAATCCGTATAGGTGTTCGAGTATTCGAACTGTAATGCGCAAGAAATGGTACCGAAACCCCGTATTTACATATCTGGCACTGTGCAGGATAATCCGAATAGGTGTTCGAGTGTTCGAACCGTAATGCGCAAGAAATGGTATGTAAACCCCGTATTTACATATCTGCCACTGTGCAGGAGAATCCGTATAGCTGTTCGAGTGTTCGAACCGTAATGCGCAAGAAATGGTACGGAAACCCCGTATTTACATATCTGCCACTGTGCAGGAGAATCCGTATAGGTGTTCAAGTGTTCGAACCGTAATGCGCAAGAAATTGTATGTAAACCCCGTATTTACATATCTGCCACTGTGTAGGAGAATCCGTATAGGTGTTCGAGTGTTCGAATCGTAATGCGCAAGAAATGGTACGGAAACCCCGTATTTACATATCTGCCACTGTGCAGGAGAATCCGCATAGGTGTTCGAGTGTTCGAACCGTAATGCGCAAGAAATGGTACGGAAACCCCGTATTTACATATCTGCCACTGTACAGGAGAATCCGTATAGGTGATCGAGTGTTCGAACCGTAACGCGCAAGAAATGGTACCGAAACCCCATATTTACATATCTGCCACTGTGCAGGAGAATCCGCATAGGTGCTCAAGTGTTCGAACCGTATTGCGCAAGAAATGGTATGTAAACCCCGTATTTACATATCTGCCACTGTGCAGGAGAATCCGTATAGGTGTTCGAGTGTTCGAAACGTAATGCGCAAGAAATGGTACGGAAACCCCGTATTTACATATCTGCCACTGTGCAGGAGAATCCGCATAGGTGTTCGAGTGTTCGAACCGTAATGCGCAAGAAATGGTACGGAAACCCCGTATTTACATATCTGCCACTGTGCAGGAGAATCCGTATAGGTGATCGAGTGTTCGAACCGTAATGCGCAAGAAATGGTGTGTAAACCCTGTATTTACATATCTGCCACTGTGCAGGAGAATCCGCATAGGTGTTCGAGTGTTCGAACCGTAATGCGCAAGAAATGGTACCGAAACCCCGTATTTACATATCTGCCACTGTGCAGGAGAATCCGTATAGGTGTTCGAGTGTTCGAACTGTAATGCGCAAGAAATGGTACCGAAACCCCGTATTTACATATCTGCCACTGTGCAGGAGAATCTGTATAGGTGTTCGAGTGTTCGAACCGTAATGCGCAAGAAATGGTACGGAAACCCCGTATTTACATATCTGCCACTGTGCAGGAGAATCCGTATAGGTGTTCGATTGTTCGAACCGTAATGCGCAAGAAATGGTATGTAAACCCCGTATTTACATATCTGCCACTGTGCAGGAGAATCCGTATAGGTGTTCGAGTGTTCGAACCGTAATGCGCAAGAAATGGTACCGAAACCCCGTATTTACATATCTGCCACTGTGCGGGAGAATCCGTATAGGTGTTCGAGTGTTCGAACCGTAATGCGCAAGAAATGGTACCGAAACCCCGTATTTACATATCTGCCACTGTGCAGGAGAATCCGCATAGGTGCTCGAGTGTTCGAACCGTATTGCGCAAGAAATGGTATGGAAACCCCGTATTTACGTATCTGCCACTGTGTAGGAGAATCCGTATAGGTGTTCGAGTGTTCGAACCGTAATGCGCAGGAAATGGTACCGAAAACCCGTATTTACATATCTGCCACTGTGCAGGAGAATCCGTATAGGTGTTCGAGTGTTCGAACTGTAATGCGCAAGAAATGGTACCGAAACCCCGTATTTACATATCTGCCACTGTGCAGGAGAATCCGTATAGGTGTTCGATTGTTCGAACCGTAATGCGCAAGAAATGGTATGTAAACCCCGTATTTACATATCTGCCGCTGTGCAGGAGAATCCGTATAGGTGTTCGAGTGTTCGAACCGTAATGCGCAAGAAATGGTACGGAAACCCCGTATTTACATATCTGCCACTGTGCAGGAGAATCCGTATAGGTGTTCGATTGTTCGAACCGTAATGCGCAAGAAATGGTATGTAAACCCCGTATTTACATATCTGCCACTGTGCAGGAGAATCCGTATAGGTGTTCGATTGTTCGAACCGTAATGCGCAAGAAATGGTGTGTAAACCCCGTATTTACATATCTGCCACTGTGCAGGAGAATCCGTATAGGTGTTCGAGTGTTCGAACCGTAATACGCAAGAAATGGTATGGAAACCCCGTATTTACATATCTGCCACTGTGCAGGAGAATCCGCATAGGTGTTCGAGTGTTCGAACCGTAATGCGCAAGAAATGGTACCGAAACCCCGTATTTACATATCTGCCACTGTGTAGGAGAATCCGTATAGGTGTTCGAGTGTTCGAACCGTAATGCGCAAGAAATGGTACCGAAACCCCGTATTTACATATCTGCCACTGTGCAGGAGAATTCGAATAGGTGTTCGAGTGTTCGAACCGTAATGCGCAAGAAATGGTACCGAAACCCCGTATTTACATATCTGCCACTTTGTAGGAGAATCCGCATAGGTGTTCGAGTGTTCGAACCGTAATGTGCAAGAAATGGTATGGAAACCCCGTATTTACATATCTGCCACTGTGCAGGAGAATCCGTATAGGTGTTCGAGTGTTCGAATCGTAATACGCAAGAAATGGTACCGAAACCCCGTATTTACATATCTGCCACTGTGCAGGAGAATCCGAATAGGTGTTCGAGTGTTCGAACCGTAATGCGCAAGAAATGGTATGTAAACCCCGTATTTACATATCTGCCACTGTGCAGGAGAATCCGTATAGGTGTTCGAGTGTTCGAACCGTAATGCGCAAGAAATGGTACGGAAACCCCGTATTTACATATCTGCCACTGTACAGGAGAATCCGTATAGGTGATCGAGTGTTCGAACCGTAACGCGCAAGAAATGGTACCGAAACCCCATATTTACATATCTGCCACTGTGCAGGAGAATCCGCATAGGTGCTCAAGTGTTCGAACCGTATTGCGCAAGAAATGGTATGTAAACCCCGTATTTACATATCTGCCACTGTGCAGGAGAATCCGTATAGGTGTTCAAGTGTTCGAACCGTAATGCGCAAGAAATGGTACCGAAACCCCGTATTTACATATCTGCCACTGTGCAGGAGAATTCGTATAGGTGTTCGATTGTTCGAACCGTAATGCGCAAGAAATGGTATGTAAACCCCGTATTTACATATCTGCCACTGTGCAGGAGAATCCGTATAGGTGTTCGAGTGTTCGAACCGTAATGCGCAAGAAATGGTGTGTAAACCCTGTATTTACATATCTGCCACTGTGCAGGAGAATCCGCATAGGTGTTCGAGTGTTCGAACCGTAATGCGCAAGAAATGGTACCGAAACCCCGTATTTACATATCTGCCACTGTGCAGGAGAATCCGTATAGGTGTTCGAGTATTCGAACTGTAATGCGCAAGAAATGGTACCGAAACCCCGTATTTACATATCTGCCACTGTGCAGGAGAATCCGAATAGGTGTTCGAGTTTTCGAACCGTAATGCGCAAGAAATGGTATGTAAACCCCGTATTTACATATCTGCCACTGTGCAGGAGAATCCGTATAGCTGTTCGAGTGTTCGAACCGTAATGCGCAAGAAATGGTACGGAAACCCCGTATTTACATATCTGCCACTGTGCAGGAGAATCCGTATAGGTGTTCAAGTGTTCGAACCGTAATGCGCAAGAAATGGTATGTAAACCCCGTATTTACATATCTGCCACTGTGCAGGAGAATCCGCATAGGTGCTCGAGTGTTCGAACCGTATTGCGCAAGAAATGGTATGTAAACCCCGTATTTACATATCTGCCACTGTGCAGGAGAATCCGTATAGGTGCTCGAGTGTTCGAACCGTATTGCGCAAGAAATGGTTTGTAAACCCCGTATTTACATATCTGCCACTGTGCAGGAGAATCCGTATAGGTGTTCGATTGTTCGAACCGTAATGCGCAAGAAATGGTATGTAAACCCCGTATTTACATATCTGCCACTGTGCAGGAGAATCCGTATAGGTGTTCGAGTGTTCGAACCGTAATGCGCAAGAAATGGTGTGTAAACCCCGTATTTACATATCTGCCACTGTGCAGGAGAATCCGCATAGGTGTTCGAGTGTTCGAACCGTAATGCGCAAGAAATGGTACCGAAACCCCGTATTTACATACCTGCCACTGTGCAGGAGAATCCGCATAGGTGTTCGAGTGTTCGAACCGTAATGCGCAAGAAATGGTACCGAAACCCCGTATTTACATATCTGCCACTGTGCAGGAGAATTCGTATAGGTGTTCGATTGTTCGAACCGTAATGCGCAAGAAATGGTATGTAAACCCCGTATTTACATATCTGGCACTGTGCAGGAGAATCCGTATAGGTGTTCGAGTGTTCGAACCGTAATGCGCAAGAAATGGTGTGTAAACCCCGTATTTACATATCTGCCACTGTGCAGGAGAATCCGCATAGGTGTTCGAGTGTTCGAACCGTAATGCGCAAGAAATGGTACCGAAACCCCGTATTTACATATCTGCCACTGTGCAGGAGAATCCGCATAGGTGTTCGAGTGTTCGAACCGTAATGCGCAAGAAATGGTACCGAAACCCCGTATTTACATATCTGCCACTGTGCAGGAGAATCCGTATAGGTGTTCGAGTGTTCGAACCGTAATGCGCAAGAAATGGTACCGAAACCCCGTATTTACATATCTGCCACTGTGCAGGAGAATCCGCATCGGTGCTCGAGTGTTCGAACCGTATTGCGCAAGTAATGGTTTGTAAACCCCGTATTTACATATCTGCCACTGTGCAGGAGAATCCGTATAGGTGTTCGAGTGTTCGAACCGTAATGCGCAAGAAATGGTACCGAAACCCCGTATTTACATATCTGCCACTGTGCAGGAGAATCCGTATAGGTGTTCGAGTATTCGAACTGTAATGCGCAAGAAATGGTACCGAAACCCCGTATTTACATATCTGCCACTGTGCAGGAGAATCCGAATAGGTGTTCGAGTGTTCGAACCGTAATGCGCAAGAAATGGTATGTAAACCCCGTATTTACATATCTGCCACTGTGCAGGAGAATCCGTATAGCTGTTCGAGTGTTCGAACCGTAATGCGCAAGAAATGGTACCGAAACCCCGTATTTACATATCTGCCACTGTGCAGGAGAATCCGTATAGGTGTTCGATTGTTCGAACCGTAATGCGCAAGAAATGGTATGTAAACCCCGTATTTACATATCTGCCACTGTGCAGGAGAATCCGTATAGGTGTTCGATTGTTCGAACCGTAATGCGCAAGAAATGGTATGTAAACCCCGTATTTACATATCTGCCACTGTGCAGGAGAATCCGTATAGGTGTTCGAGTGTTCGAACCGTAACGCGCAAGAAATGGTATGGAAACCCCGTATTTACATATCTGCCACTGTGCAGGAGAATCCGCATAGGTGTTCGAGTGTTCGAACCGTAATGCGCAAGAAATGGTACGGAAACCCCGTATTTACAAATCTGCCACTGTGCAGGAGAATCCGTATAGGTGTTCGAGTGTTCGAACCGTAATGCGCAAGAAATGGTACCGAAACCCCGTATTTACATATCTGCCACTGTGCAGGAGAATCCGCATAGGTGTTCGAGTGTTCGAACCGTAATGCGCAAGAAATGGTACCGAAACCCCGTATTTACATATCTGCCACTGTGCAGGAGAATCCGAATAGGTGTTCGAGTGTTCGAACCGTAATGCGCAAGAAATGGTATGTAAACCCCGTATCTACATATCTGCCACTGTGCAGGAGAATCCGTATAGGTGTTCGAGTGTTCGAACCGTAATGCGCAAGAAATGGTACCGAAACCCCGTATTTACATATTTGTCACTGTGCAGGAGAATCCGCATAGGTGCTCGAGTGTTCGAACCGTATTGCGCAAGAAATGGTTTGTAAACCACGTATTTACATATCTGCCACTGTGCAGGAGAATCCGTATAGGTGTTCGAGTGTTCGAACCGTAATGCGCAAGAAATGGTACCGAAACCCCGTATTTACATATCTGCCACTGTGCAGGAGAATTCGAATAGGTGTTCGAGTGTTCGAACCGTAATGCGCAAGAAATGGTACCGAAACCCCGTATTTACATATCTGCCACTTTGTAGGAGAATCCGCATAGGTGTTCGAGTGTTCGAACCGTAATGCGCAAGAAATGGTACCGAAACACCGTATTTACATATCTGCCACTGTGCAGGAGAATCCGTATAGGTGTTCGAGTATTCGAACTGTAATGCGCAAGAAATGGTACCGAAACCCCGTATTTACATATCTGCCATTGTGCAGGAGAATCCGAATAGGTGTTCGAGTGTTCGAACCGTAATGCGCAAGAAATGGTATGTAAACCCCGTATTTACATATCTGCCACTGTGCAGGAGAATCCGTATAGCTGTTCGAGTGTTCGAACCGTAATGCGCAAGAAATGGTACGGAAACCCCGTATTTACATATCTGCCACTGTGCAGGAGAATCCGTATAGGTGTTCCAGTGTTCGAACCGTAATGCGCAAGAAATGGTATGTAAACCCCGTATTTACATATCTGGCACTGTGCAGGAGAATCCGTATAGGTGTTCGAGTGTTCGAAACGTAATGCGCAAGAAATGGAAGGGAAACCCCGTATTTACATATCTGCCACTGTGCAGGAGAATCCGAATAGGTGTTCGAGTGTTCGAACCGTAATGCGCAAGAAATGGTACGGAAACCCCGTATTTACAAATCTGCCACTGTGCAGGAGAATCCGTATAGGTGATCGAGTGTTCGAACCGTAACGCGCAAGAAATGGTACCGAAACCCCATATTTACATATCTGCCACTGTGCAGGAGAATCCGTATAGGTGTTCGAGTGTTCGAACCGTAATGCGCAAGAAATGGTACCGAAACCCCGTATTTACATATCTGCCACTGTGCAGGAGAATTCGAATAGGTGTTCGAGTGTTCGAACCGTAATGCGCAAGAAATGGTACCGAAACCCCGTATTTACATATCTGCCACTTTGTAGGAGAATCCGCATAGGTGTTCGAGTGTTCGAACCGTAATGCGCAAGAAATGGTACCGAAACCCCGTATTTACATATCTGCCACTGTGCAGGAGAATCCGTATAGGTGTTCGAGTATTCGAACTGTAATGCGCAAGAAATGGTACCGAAACCCCGTATTTACATATCTGCCACTGTGCAGGAGAATCCGAATAGGTGTTCGAGTGTTCGAACCGTAATGCGCAAGAAATGGTATGTAAACCCCGTATTTACATATCTGCCACTGTGCAGGAGAATCCGTATAGCTGTTCGAGTGTTCGAACCGTAATGCGCAAGAAATGGTACGGAAACCCCGTATTTACATATCTGCCACTGTGCAGGAGAATCCGTATAGGTGTTCCAGTGTTCGAACCGTAATGCGCAAGAAATGGTATGTAAACCCCGTATTTACATATCTGCCACTGTGCAGGAGAATCCGTATAGGTGTTCGAGTGTTCGAAACGTAATGCGCAAGAAATGGTAGGGAAACCCCGTATTTACATATCTGCCACTGTACAGGAGAATCCGCATAGGTGTTCGAGTGTTCGAACCGTAATGCGCAAGAAATGGTACGGAAACCCCGTATTTACAAATCTGCCACTGTGCAGGAGAATCCGTATAGGTGATCGAGTGTTCGAACCGTAACGCGCAAGAAATGGTACCGAAACCCCATATTTACATATCTGCCACTATGCAGGAGAATCCGCATAGGTGCTCAAGTGTTCGAACCGTATTGCGCAAGAAATGGTATGTAAACCCCGTATTTACATATCTGCCACTGTGCAGGAGAATCCGTATAGGTGTTCGAGTGTTCGAACCGTAATGCGCAAGAAATGGTACCGAAACCCCGTATTTACATATCTACCACTGTGCAGGAGAATTCGTATAGGTGTTCGATTGTTCGAACCGTAATGCGCAAGAAATGGTATGTAAACCCCGTATTTACATATCTGCCACTGTGCAGGAGAATCCGTATAGGTGTTCGAGTGTTCGAACCGTAATGCGCAAGAAATGGTGTGTAAACCCCGTATTTACATATCTGCCACTGTGCAGGAGAATCCGCATAGGTGTTCGAGTGTTCGAACCGTAATGCGCAAGAAATGGTACCGAAACCCCGTATTTACATATCTGCCACTGTGCAGGAGAATCCGCATAGGTGTTCGAGTGTTCGAACCGTAATGCGCAAGAAATGGTACCGAAACCCCGTATTTACATATCTGCCACTGTGCAGGAGAATCCGTATAGGTGTTCGAGTGTTCGAACCGTAATGCGCAAGAAATGGTACCGAAACCCCGTATTTACATATCTGCCACTGTACAGGAGAATCCGCATCGGTGCTCGAGTGTTCGAACCGTATTGCGCAAGTAATGGTTTGTAAACCCCGTATTTACATATCTGCCACTGTGCAGGAGAATCCGTATAGGTGTTCGAGTGTTCGAACCGTAATGCGCAAGAAATGCTACCGAAACCCCGTATTTACATATCTGCCACTGTGCAGGAGAATCCGCATAGGTGCTCGAGTGTTCGAACCGTATTGCGCAAGAAATGGTATGGAAACCCCGTATTTACGTATCTGCCACTGTGTAGGAGAATCCGTATAGGTGTTCGAGTGTTCGAACCGTAATGCGCAGGAAATGGTACCGAAACCCCGTATTTACATATCTGCCACTGTGCAGGAGAATCCGTATAGGTGTTCGAGTGTTCGAACTGTAATGCGCAAGAAATGGTACCGAAACCCCGTATTTACATATCTGCCACTGTGCAGGAGAATCCGTATAGGTGTTCGAGTGTTCGAACCGCAATGCGCAAGAAATGGTACCGAAACCCCGTATTTACGTATCTGCCACTGTGTAGGAGAATCCGTATAGGTGTTCGAGTGTTCGAACCGTAATGCGCAGGAAATGGTACCGAAACCCCGTATTTACATATCTGCCACTGTGCAGGAGAATCCGTATAGGTGTTCGAGTGTTCGAACCGTAATGCGCAAGAAATGGTACCGAAACCCCGTATTTACATATCTGCCACTGTGCAGGAGAATCCGTATAGGTGTTCGATTGTTCGAACCGTATTGCGCAAGAAATGGTATGTAAACCACGTATTTACATATCTGCCACTGTGCAGGAGAATCCGTATAGGTGTTCGAGTGCTCGAACCGTAATGCGCAAGAAATGGTACCGAAACCCCGTATTTACATATCTGCCACTGTGCAGGAGAATTCGAATAGGAGTTCGAGTGTTCGAACTGTAATGCGCAAGAAATGGTACCGAAACCCCGTATTTACATATCTGCCACTTTGTAGGAGAATCCGCATAGGTGTTCGAGTGTTCGAACCGTAATGCGCAAGAAATGGTACCGAAACCCCGCATTTACATATCTGCCACTGTGCAGGAGAATCCGTATAGGTGTTCGAGTATTCGAACTGTAATGCGCAAGAAATGGTACCGAAACCCCGTATTTACATATCTGCCACTGTGCAGGAGAATCCGAATAGGTGTTCGAGTTTTCGAACCGTAATGCGCAAGAAATGGTATGTAAACCCCGTATTTACATATCTGCCACTGTGCAGGAGAATCCGTATAGCTGTTCGAGTGTTCGAACCGTAATGCGCAAGAAATGGTACGGAAACCCCGTATTTACATATCTGCCACTGTGCAGGAGAATCCGTATAGGTGTTCAAGTGTTCGAACCGTAATGCGCAAGAAATGGTATGTAAACCCCGTATTTACATATCTGCCACTGTGCAGGAGAATCCGCATAGGTGCTCGAGTGTTCGAACCGTATTGCGCAAGAAATGGTATGTAAACCCCGTATTGACATATCTGCCACTGTGCAGGAGAATCCGTATAGGTGCTCGAGTGTTCGAACCTTATTGCGCAAGAAATGGTTTGTAAACCCCGTATTTACATATCTGCCACTGTGCAGGAGAATCCGTATAGGTGTTCGATTGTTCGAACCGTAATGCGCAAGAAATGGTATGTAAACCCCGTATTTACATATCTGCCACTGTGCAGGAGAATCCGTATAGGTGTTCGAGTGTTCGAACCGTAATGCGCAAGAAATGGTGTGTAAACCCCGTATTTACATATCTGCCACTGTGCAGGAGAATCCGCATAGGTGTTCGAGTGTTCGAACCGTAATGCGCAAGAAATGGTACCGAAACCCCGTATTTACATACCTGCCACTGTGTAGGAGAATCCGCATAGGTGTTCGAGTGTTCGAACCGTAATGCGCAAGAAATGGTACCGAAACCCCGTATTTACATATCTGCCACTGTGCAGGAGAATTCGTATAGGTGTTCGATTGTTCGAACCGTAATGCGCAAGAAATGGTATGTAAACCCCGTATTTACATATCTGGCACTGTGCAGGAGAATCCGTATAGGTGTTCGAGTGTTCGAACCGTAATGCGCAAGAAATGGTGTGTAAACCCCGTATTTACATATCTGCCACTGTGCAGGAGAATCCGAATAGGTGTTCGAGTTTTCGAACCGTAATGCGCAAGAAATGGTATGTAAACCCCGTATTTACATATCTGCCACTGTGCAGGAGAATCCGAATAGGTGTTCGAGTTTTCGAACCGTAATGCGCAAGAAATGGTATGTAAACCCCGTATTTACATATCTGCCACTGTGCAGGAGAATCCGTATAGCTGTTCGAGTGTTCGAACCGTAATGCGCAAGAAATGGTACGGAAACCCCGTATTTACATATCTGCCACTGTGCAGGAGAATCCGTATAGGTGTTCAAGTGTTCGAACCGTAATGCGCAAGAAATGGTATGTAAACCCCGTATTTACATATCTGCCACTGTGCAGGAGAATCCGCATAGGTGCTCGAGTGTTCGAACCGTATTGCGCAAGAAATGGTATGTAAACCCCGTATTGACATATCTGCCACTGTGCAGGAGAATCCGTATAGGTGCTCGAGTGTTCGAACCTTATTGCGCAAGAAATGGTTTGTAAACCCCGTATTTACATATCTGCCACTGTGCAGGAGAATCCGTATAGGTGTTCGATTGTTCGAACCGTAATGCGCAAGAAATGGTATGTAAACCCCGTATTTACATATCTGCCACTGTGCAGGAGAATCCGTATAGGTGTTCGAGTGTTCGAACCGTAATGCGCAAGAAATGGTGTGTAAACCCCGTATTTACATATCTGCCACTGTGCAGGAGAATCCGCATAGGTGTTCGAGTGTTCGAACCGTAATGCGCAAGAAATGGTACCGAAACCCCGTATTTACATACCTGCCACTGTGTAGGAGAATCCGCATAGGTGTTCGAGTGTTCGAACCGTAATGCGCAAGAAATGGTACCGAAACCCCGTATTTACATATCTGTCACTGTGCAGGAGAATTCGTATAGGTGTTCGATTGTTCGAACCGTAATGCGCAAGAAATGGTATGTAAACCCCGTATTTACATATCTGCCACTGTGCAGGAGAATCCGTATAGGTGTTCGAGTGTTCGAACCGTAATGCGCAAGAAATGGTACCGAAACCCCGTATTTACATATCTGCCACTGTGTAGGAGAATCCGCATAGGTGTTCGAGTGTTCGAACCGTAATGCGCAAGAAATGGTACCGAAACCCCGTATTTACATATCTGCCACTGTGCAGGAGAATCCGCATAGGTGTTCGAGTGTTCGAACCGTAATGCGCAAGAAATGGTACCGAAACCCCGTATTTACATATCTGCCACTGTGCAGGAGAATCCGTATAGGTGTTCGAGTGTTCGAACCGTAATGCGCAAGAAATGGTACCGAAACCCCGTATTTACATATCTGCCACTGTGCAGGAGAATCCGCATCGGTGCTCGAGTGTTCGAACCGTATTGCGCAAGTAATGGTTTGTAAACCCCGTATTTACATATCTGCCACTGTGCAGGAGAATCCGTATAGGTGTTCGAGTGTTCGAACCGTAATGCGCAAGAAATGGTACCGAAACCCCGTATTTACATATCTGCCACTGTGCAGGAGAATCCGTATAGGTGTTCGAGTATTCGAACTGTAATGCGCAAGAAATGGTACCGAAACCCCGTATTTACATATCTGCCACTGTGCAGGAGAATCCGAATAGGTGTTCGAGTGTTCGAACCGTAATGCGCAAGAAATGGTATGTAAACCCCGTATTTACATATCTGCCACTGTGCAGGAGAATCCGTATAGCTGTTCGAGTGTTCGAACCGTAATGCGCAAGAAATGGTACGGAAACCCCGTATTTACATATCTGCCACTGTGCAGGAGAATCCGTATAGGTGTTCAAGTGTTCGAACCGTAATGCGCAAGAAATGGTATGTGAACCCCGTATTTACATATCTGCCACTGTGCAGGAGAATCCGTATAGGTGTTCGAGTGTTCGAAACGTAATGCGCAAGAAATGGTAGGGAAACCCCGTATTTACATATCTGCCACTGTGCAGGAGAATCCGCATAGGTGTTCGAGTGTTCGAACCGTAATGCGCAAGAAATGGTACGGAAACCCCGTATTTACATATCTGCCACTGTGCAGGAGAATCCGTATAGGTGAACGAGTGTTCGAACCGTAATGCGCAAGAAATGGTACCGAAACCCCGTATTTACATATCTGCCACTGTGCAGGAGAATCCGCATAGGTGCTCGAGTGTTCGAACCGTATTGCGCAAGAAATGGTATGTAAACCCCGTATTTACATATCTGCCACTGTACAGGAGAATCCGTATAGGTGTTCGAGTGTTCGAACCGTAATGCGCAAGAAATGGTACCGAAACCCCGTATTTACATATCTGCCACTGTGCAGGAGAATCCGTATAGGTGTTCGATTGTTCGAACCGTAATGCGCAAGAAATGGTATGTAAACCCCGTATTTACATATCTGCCACTGTGCAGGAGAATCCGTATAGGTGTTCGAGTGTTCGAACCGTAATGCGCAAGAAATGGTGTGTAAACCCCGTATTTACATATCTGCCACTGTGCAGGAGAATCCGCATAGGTGTTCGAGTGTTCGAACCGTAATGCGCAAGCAATGGTACCGAAACCCCGTATTTACATATCTACCACTGTGCAGGAGAATCCGCATAGGTGTTCGAGTGTTCGAACCGTAATGCGCAAGAAATGGTACCGAAACCCCGTATTTACATATCTGCCACTGTGCAGGAGAATCCGTATAGGTGTTCGAGTGTTCGAACCGTAATGCGCAAGAAATGGTACCGAAACCCCGTATTTACATATCTGCCACTGTGCAGGAGAATCCGCATAGGTGCTCGAGTGTTCGAACCGTATTGCGCAAGAAATGGTTTGTAAACCCCGTATTTACATATCTGCCATTGTGCAGGAGAATCCGTATAGGTGTTCGAGTGTTCGAACCGTAATGCGCAAGAAATGCTACCGAAACCCCGTATTTACATATCTGCCACTGTGCGGGAGAATCCGCATAGGTGCTCGAGTGTTCGAACCGTATTGCGCAAGAAATGGTATGGAAACCCCGTATTTACGTATCTGCCACTGTGTAGGAGAATCCGTATAGGTGTTCGAGTGCTCGAACCGTAATGCGCAAGAAATGGTACCGAAACCCCGTATTTACATATCTGCCACTGTGCAGGAGAATTCGAATAGGTGTTCGAGTGTTCGAACCGTAATGCGCAAGAAATGGTACCGAAACCCCGTATTTACACATCTGCCACTTTGTAGGAGAATCCGCATAGGTGTTCGAGTGTTCGAACCGTAATGCGCAAGAAATGGTACCGAAACCCCGTATTTACATATCTGCCACTGTGCAGGAGAATCCGTATAGGTGTTCGAGTATTCGAACTGTAATGCGCAAGAAATGGTACCGAAACCCCGTATTTACATATCTGCCACTGTGCAGGAGAATCCGAATAGGTGTTCGAGTGTTCGAACCGTAATGCGCAAGAAATGGTATGTAAACCCCGTATTTACATATCTGCCACTGTGCAGGAGAATCCGTATAGCTGTTCGAGTGTTCGAACCGTAATGCGCAAGAAATGGTACGGAAACACCGTATTTACATATCTGCCACTGTGCAGGAGAATCCGTATAGGTGTTCAAGTGTTCGAACCGTAATGCGCAAGAAATGGTATGTGAACCCCGTATTTACATATCTGCCACTGTGCAGGAGAATCCGTATAGGTGTTCGAGTGTTCGAAACGTAATGCGCAAGAAATGGTAGGGAAACCCCGTATTTACATATCTGCCACTGTGCAGGAGAATCCGCATAGGTGTTCGAGTGTTCGAACCGTAATGCGCAAGAAATGGTACGGAAACCCCGTATTTACATATCTGCCACTGTGCAGGAGAATCCGTATAGGTGATCGAGTGTTCGAACCGTAATGCGCAAGAAATGGTACCGAAACCCCGTATTTACATATCTGCCACTGTGCAGGAGAATCCGCATAGGTGCTCGAGTGTTCGAACCGTATTGCGCAAGAAATGGTATGTAAACCCCGTATTTACATATCTGCCACTGTACAGAAGAATCCGTATAGGTGTTCGAGTGTTCGAACCGTAATGCGCAAGAAATGGTACCGAAACCCCGTATTTACATATCTGCCACTGTGCAGGAGAATCCGTATAGGTGTTCGATTGTTCGAACCGTAATGCGCAAGAAATGGTATGTAAACCCCGTATTTACATATCTGCCACTGTGCAGGAGAATCCGTATAGGTGTTCGAGTGTTCGAACCGTAATGCGCAAGAAATGGTGTGTAAACCCCGTATTTACATATCTGCCACTGTGCAGGAGAATCCGCATAGGTGTTCGAGTGTTCGAACCGTAATGCGCAAGAAATGGTACCGAAACCCCGTATTTACATATCTGCCACTGTGCAGGAGAATCCGCATAGGTGTTCGAGTGTTCGAACCGTAATGCGCAAGAAATGGTACCGAAACCCCGTATTTACATATCTGCCACTGTGTAGGAGAATCCGTATAGGTGTTCGAGTGTTCGAACCGTAATGCGCAAGAAATGGTACCGAAACCCCGTATTTACATATCTGCCACTGTGCAGGAGAATCCGCATAGGTGCTCGAGTGTTCGAACCGTATTGCGCAAGAAATGGTTTGTAAACCCCGTATTTACATATCTGCCACTGTGCAGGAGAATCCGTATAGGTGTTCGAGTGTTCGAACCGTAATGCGCAAGAAATGCTACCGAAACCCCGTATTTACATATCTGCCACTGTGCAGGAGAATCCGCATAGGTGCTCGAGTGTTCGAACCGTATTGCGCAAGAAATGGTATGGAAACCCCGTATTTACGTATCTGCCACTGTGTAGGAGAATCCGTATAGGTGTTCGAGTGTTCGAACCGTAATGCGCAGGAAATGGTACCGAAACCCCGTATTTACATATCTGCCACTGTGCAGGAGAATCCGTATAGGTGTTCGAGTGTTCGAACCGTAATGCGCAAGAAATGGTACCGAAACCCCGTATTTACATATCTGCCACTGTGCAGGAGAATCCGTATAGGTGTTCGATTGTTCGAACCGTAATGCGCAAGAAATGGTATGTAAACCCCGTATTTACATATCTGCCACTGTGTAGGAGAATCCGTATAGGTGTTCGATTGTTCGAACCGTAATGCGCAAGAAATGGTATGTAAACCCCGTATTTACATATCTGCCACTGTGCAGGAGAATCCGTATAGGTGTTCGAGTGTTCGAACCGTAATGCGCAAGAAATGGTATGGAAACCCCGTATTTACATATCTGCCACTGTGCAGGAGAATCCGCATAGGTGTTCGAGTGTTCGAACCGTAATGCGCAAGAAATGGTACGGAAACCCCGTATTTACATATCTGCCACTGTGCAGGAGAATCCGTATAGGTGATCGAGTGTTCGAACCGTAATGCGCAAGAAATGGTACCGAAACCCCGTATTTACATATCTGCCACTGTGCAGGAGAATCCGCATAGGTGCTCGAGTGTTCGAACCGTATTGCGCAAGAAATGGTATGTAAACCCCGCATTTACATATCTGCCACTGTGCAGGAGAATCCGTATAGGTGTTCGAGTGTTCGAACCGTAATGCGCAAGAAATGGTACCGAAACCCCGTATTTACATATCTGCCACTGTGCAGGAGAATCCGAATAGGTGTTCGAGTGTTCGAACCGTAATGCGCATGAAATGGTATATAAACGCCGTATTTACATATCTGCCACTGTGCAGGAGAATCCGTATCGGTGTTCGAGTGTTCGAACCGTAATGCGCAAGAAATGGTATGGAAACCCCGTATTTACATATCTGCCACTGTGTAGGAGAATCCGCATAGGTGTTCGAGTGTTCGAACCGTAATGCGCAAGAAATGGTATGGAAACCCCGTATTTACATATCTGCCACTTTGCAGGAGAATCCGCATAGTTGTTCGAGTGTTCGAACCGTAATGCGCAAGAAATGGTACCGAAACCCCGCATTTACATATCTGCCACTGTGCAGGAGAATCCATATAGGTGTTCGAGTGTTCGAACCGTAATGCGGAAGAAATGGTACCGAAACCCCGTATTTACATATCTGCCACTGTGTAGGAAAATTCGAATAGGTGTTCGAGTGTTCGAACCGTAATGCGCAAGAAATGGTACCGAAACCCCGTATTTACATATCTGCCACTTTGTAGGAGAATCCGCATAGGTGTTCGAGTGTTCGAACCGTAATGTGCAAGAAATGGTATGGAAACCCCGTATTTACATATCTGCCACTGTGCAGGAGAATCCGTATAGGTGTTCGAGTGTTCGAATCGTAATACGCAAGAAATGGTACCGAAACCCCGTATTTACATATCTGCCACTGTGCAGGAGAATCCGAATAGGTGTTCGAGTGTTCGAACCGTAATGCGCAAGAAATGGTATGTAAACCCCGTATTTACATATCTGCCACTGTGCAGGAGAATCCGTATAGGTGTTCGAGTGTTCGAACCGTAATGCGCAAGAAATGGTACCGAAACCCCGTATTTACATATTTGTCACTGTGCAGGAGAATCCGCATAGGTGCTCGAGTGTTCGAACCGTATTGCGCAAGAAATGGTTTGTAAACCACGTATTTACATATCTGCCACTGTGCAGGAGAATCCGTATAGGTGTTCGAGTGTTCGAACCGTAATGCGCAAGAAATGGTACCGAAACCCCGTATTTACATATCTGCCACTGTGCAGGAGAATTCGAATAGGTGTTCGAGTGTTCGAACCGTAATGCGCAAGAAATGGTACCGAAACCCCGTATTTACATATCTGCCACTTTGTAGGAGAATCCGCATAGGTGTTCGAGTGTTCGAACCGTAATGCGCAAGAAATGGTACCGAAACCCCGTATTTACATATCTGCCACTGTGCAGGAGAATCCGTATAGGTGTTCGAGTATTCGAACTGTAATGCGCAAGAAATGGTACCGAAACCCCGTATTTACATATCTGCCACTGTGCAGGAGAATCCGAATAGGTGTTCGAGTGTTCGAACCGTAATGCGCAAGAAATGGTATGTAAACCCCGTATTTACGTATCTGCCACTGTGCAGGAGAATCCGTATAGCTGTTCGAGTGTTCGAACCGTAATGCGCAAGAAATGGTACGGAAACCCCGTATTTACATATCTGCCACTGTGCAGGAGAATCCGTATAGGTGTTCAAGTGTTCGAACCGTAATGCGCAAGAAATGGTATGTAAACCCCGTATTTACATATCTGCCACTGTGCAGGAGAATCCGTATAGGTGTTCGAGTGTTCGAAACGTAATGCGCAAGAAATGGTACGGAAACCCCGTATTTACATATCTGCCACTGTGCAGGAGAATCCGCATAGGTGTTCGAGTGTTCGAACCGTAATGCGCAAGAAATGGTACGGAAACCCCGTATTTACATATCTGCCACTGTGCAGGAGAATCCGTATAGGTGATCGAGTGTTCGAACCGTAACGCGCAAGAAATGGTACGGAAACCCCATATTTACATATCTGCCACTGTGCAGGAGAATCCGCATAGGTGTTCGAGTGTTCGAACCGTAATGCGCAAGAAATGGTACGGAAACCCCGTATTTACATATCTGCCACTGTGTAGGACAATCCGTATAGGTGATCGAGTGTTCGAACCGTAACGCGCAAGAAATGGTACCGAAACCCCATATTTACATATCTGCCACTATGCAGGAGAATCCGCATAGGTGCTCAAGTGTTCGAACCGTATTGCGCAAGAAATGGTATGTAAACCCCGTATTTACATATCTGCCACTGTGCAGGAGAATTCGTATAGGTGTTCGAGTGTTCGAACCGTAATGCGCAAGAAATGGTACCGAAACCCCGTATTTACATATCTGCCACTGTGCAGGAGAATTCGTATAGGTGTTCGATTGTTCGAACCGTAATGCGCAAGAAATGGTATGTAAACCCCGTATTTACATATCTGCCACTGTGCAGGAGAATCCGTATAGGTGTTCGAGTGTTCGAACCGTAATGCGCAAGAAATGGTGTGTAAACCCCGTATTTACATATCTGCCACTGTGCAGGAGAATCCGCATAGGTGTTCGAGTGTTCGAACCGTAATGCGCAAGAAATGGTACCGAAACCCCGTATTTACATATCTGCCACTGTGCAGGAGAATCCGCATAGGTGTTCGAGTGTTCGAACCGTAATGCGCAAGAAATGGTACCGAAACCCCGTATTTACATATCTGCCACTTTGTAGGAGAATCCGCATAGGTGTTCGAGTGTTCGAACCGTAATGCGCAAGAAATGGTACCGAAACCCCGTATTTACATATCTGCCACTGTGCAGGAGAATCCGTATAGGTGTTCGAGTATTCGAACTGTAATGCGCAAGAAATGGTACCGAAACCCCGTATTTACATATCTGGCACTGTGCAGGATAATCCGAATAGGTGTTCGAGTGTTCGAACCGTAATGCGCAAGAAATGGTATGTAAACCCCGTATTTACATATCTGCCACTGTGCAGGAGAATCCGTATAGCTGTTCGAGTGTTCGAACCGTAATGCGCAAGAAATGGTACGGAAACCCCGTATTTACATATCTGCCACTGTGCAGGAGAATCCGTATAGGTGTTCAAGTGTTCGAACCGTAATGCGCAAGAAATTGTATGTAAACCCCGTATTTACATATCTGCCACTGTGCAGGAGAATCCGTATAGGTGTTCGAGTGTTCGAATCGTAATGCGCAAGAAATGGTACGGAAACCCCGTATTTACATATCTGCCACTGTGCAGGAGAATCCGCATAGGTGTTCGAGTGTTCGAACCGTAATGCGCAAGAAATGGTACGGAAACCCCGTATTTACATATCTGCCACTGTACAGGAGAATCCGTATAGGTGATCGAGTGTTCGAACCGTAACGCGCAAGAAATGGTACCGAAACCCCATATTTACATATCTGCCACTGTGCAGGAGAATCCGCATAGGTGCTCAAGTGTTCGAACCGTATTGCGCAAGAAATGGTATGTAAACCCCGTATTTACATATCTGCCACTGTGCAGGAGAATCCGTATAGGTGTTCGAGTGTTCGAAACGTAATGCGCAAGAAATGGTACGGAAACCCCGTATTTACATATCTGCCACTGTGCAGGAGAATCCGCATAGGTGTTCGAGTGTTCGAACCGTAATGCGCAAGAAATGGTACGGAAACCCCGTATTTACATATCTGCCACTATGCAGGAGAATCCGTATAGGTGATCGAGTGTTCGAACCGTAATGCGCAAGAAATGGTGTGTAAACCCTGTATTTACATATCTGCCACTGTGCAGGAGAATCCGCATAGGTGTTCGAGTGTTCGAACCGTAATGCGCAAGAAATGGTACCGAAACCCGTATTTACATATCTGCCACTGTGCAGGAGAATCCGTATAGGTGTTCGAGTGTTCGAACTGTAATGCGCAAGAAATGGTACCGAAACCCCGTATTTACATATCTGCCACTGTGCAGGAGAATCCGTATAGGTGTTCGAGTGTTCGAACCGTAATGCGCAAGAAATGGTACGGAAACCCCGTATTTACATATCTGCCACTGTGCAGGAGAATCCGTATAGGTGTTCGATTGTTCGAACCGTAATGCGCAAGAAATGGTATGTAAACCCCGTATTTACATATCTGCCACTGTGCAGGAGAATCCGTATAGGTGTTCGAGTGTTCGAACCGTAATGCGCAAGAAATGGTACCGAAACCCCGTATTTACATATCTGCCACTGTGCAGGAGAATCCGTATAGGTGTTCGAGTATTCGAACTGTAATGCGCAAGAAATGGTACCGAAACCCCGTATTTACATATCTGGCACTGTGCAGGATAATCCGAATAGGTGTTCGAGTGTTCGAACCGTAATGCGCAAGAAATGGTATGTAAACCCCGTATTTACATATCTGCCACTGTGCAGGAGAATCCGTATAGCTGTTCGAGTGTTCGAACCGTAATGCGCAAGAAATGGTACCGAAACCCCGTATTTACATATCTGCCACTTTGTAGGAGAATCCGCATAGGTGTTCGAGTGTTCGAACCGTAATGTGCAAGAAATGGTATGGAAACCCCGTATTTACATATCTGCCACTGTGCAGGAGAATCCGTATAGGTGTTCGAGTGTTCGAATCGTAATACGCAAGAAATGGTACCGAAACCCCGTATTTACATATCTGCCACTGTGCAGGAGAATCCGAATAGGTGTTCGAGTGTTCGAACCGTAATGCGCAAGAAATGGTATGTAAACCCCGTATTTACATATCTGCCACTGTGCAGGAGAATCCGTATAGGTGTTCGAGTGTTCGAACCGTAATGCGCAAGAAATGGTACCGAAACCCCGTATTTACATATTTGTCACTGTGCAGGAGAATCCGCATAGGTGCTCGAGTGTTCGAACCGTATTGCGCAAGAAATGGTTTGTAAACCACGTATTTACATATCTGCCACTGTGCAGGAGAATCCGTATAGGTGTTCGAGTGTTCGAACCGTAATGCGCAAGAAATGGTACGGAAACCCCGTATTTACATATCTGCCACTGTGCAGGAGAATCCGCATAGGTGTTCGAGTGTTCGAACCGTAATGCGCAAGAAATGGTACGGAAACCCCGTATTTACATATCTGCCACTGTGCAGGAGAATCCGTATAGGTGATCGAGTGTTCGAACCGTAATGCGCAAGAAATGGTGTGTAAACCCTGTATTTACATATCTGCCACTGTGCAGGAGAATCCGCATAGGTGTTCGAGTGTTCGAACCGTAATGCGCAAGAAATGGTACCGAAACCCCGTATTTACATATCTGCCACTGTGCAGGAGAATCCGTATAGGTGTTCGAGTGTTCGAACTGTAATGCGCAAGAAATGGTACCGAAACCCCGTATTTACATATCTGCCACTGTGCAGGAGAATCCGTATAGGTGTTCGAGTGTTCGAACCGTAATGCGCAAGAAATGGTACGGAAACCCCGTATTTACATATCTGCCACTGTGCAGGAGAATCCGTATAGGTGTTCGATTGTTCGAACCGTAATGCGCAAGAAATGGTATGTAAACCCCGTATTTACATATCTGCCACTGTGCAGGAGAATCCGTATAGGTGTTCGAGTGTTCGAACCGTAATGCGCAAGAAATGGTACCGAAACCCCGTATTTACATATCTGCCACTGTGCGGGAGAATCCGTATAGGTGTTCGAGTGTTCGAACCGTAATGCGCAAGAAATGGTACCGAAACCCCGTATTTACATATCTGCCACTGTGCAGGAGAATCCGCATAGGTGCTCGAGTGTTCGAACCGTATTGCGCAAGAAATGGTATGGAAACCCCGTATTTACGTATCTGCCACTGTGTAGGAGAATCCGTATAGGTGTTCGAGTGTTCGAACCGTAATGCGCAGGAAATGGTACCGAAAACCCGTATTTACATATCTGCCACTGTGCAGGAGAATCCGTGTAGGTGTTCGAGTGTTCGAACTGTAATGTGCAAGAAATGGTACCGAAACCCCGTATTTACATATCTGCCACTGTGCAGGAGAATCCGTATAGGTGTTCGATTGTTCGAACCGTAATGCGCAAGAAATGGTATGTAAACCCCGTATTTACATATCTGCCACTGTGCAGGAGAATCCGTATAGGTGTTCGAGTGTTCGAACCGTAATGCGCAAGAAATGGTACGGAAACCCCGTATTTACATATCTGCCACTGTGCAGGAGAATCCGTATAGGTGTTCGATTGTTCGAACCGTAATGCGCAAGAAATGGTATGTAAACCCCGTATTTACATATCTGCCACTGTGCAGGAGAATCCGTATAGGTGTTCGATTGTTCGAACCGTAATGCGCAAGAAATGGTGTGTAAACCCCGTATTTACATATCTGCCACTGTGCAGGAGAATCCGTATAGGTGTTCGAGTGTTCGAACCGTAATACGCAAGAAATGGTATGGAAACCCCGTATTTACATATCTGCCACTGTGCAGGAGAATCCGCATAGGTGTTCGAGTGTTCGAACCGTAATGCGCAAGAAATGGTACCGAAACCCCGTATTTACATATCTGCCACTGTGCAGGAGAATCCGTATAGGTGTTCGAGTGTTCGAACCGTAATGCGCAAGAAATGGTACCGAAACCCCGTATTTACATATCTGCCACTGTGCAGGAGAATTCGAATAGGTGTTCGAGTGTTCGAACCGTAATGCGCAAGAAATGGTACCGAAACCCCGTATTTACATATCTGCCACTTTGTCGGAGAATCCGCATAGGTGTTCGAGTGTTCGAACCGTAATGTGCAAGAAATGGTATGGAAACCCCGTATTTACATATCTGCCACTGTGCAGGAGAATCCGTATAGGTGTTCGAGTGTTCGAATCGTAATACGCAAGAAATGGTACCGAAACCCCGTATTTACATATCTGCCACTGTGCAGGAGAATCCGAATAGGTGTTCGAGTGTTCGAACCGTAATGCGCAAGAAATGGTATGTAAACCCCGTATTTACATATCTGCCACTGTGCAGGAGAATCCGTATAGGTGTTCGAGTGTTCGAACCGTAATGCGCAAGAAATGGTACGGAAACCCCGTATTTACATATCTGCCACTGTACAGGAGAATCCGTATAGGTGATCGAGTGTTCGAACCGTAACGCGCAAGAAATGGTACCGAAACCCCATATTTACATATCTGCCACTGTGCAGGAGAATCCGCATAGGTGCTCAAGTGTTCGAACCGTATTGCGCAAGAAATGGTATGTAAACCCCGTATTTACATATCTGCCACTGTGCAGGAGAATCCGTATAGGTGTTCAAGTGTTCGAACCGTAATGCGCAAGAAATGGTACCGAAACCCCGTATTTACATATCTGCCACTGTGCAGGAGAATTCGTATAGGTGTTCGATTGTTCGAACCGTAATGCGCAAGAAATGGTATGTAAACCCCGTATTTACATATCTGCCACTGTGCAGGAGAATCCGTATAGGTGTTCGAGTGTTCGAACCGTAATGCGCAAGAAATGGTGTGTAAACCCTGTATTTACATATCTGCCACTGTGCAGGAGAATCCGCATAGGTGTTCGAGTGTTCGAACCGTAATGCGCAAGAAATGGTACCGAAACCCCGTATTTACATATCTGCCACTGTGCAGGAGAATCCGTATAGGTGTTCGAGTGTTCGAACTGTAATGCGCAAGAAATGGTACCGAAACCCCGTATTTACATATCTGCCACTGTGCAGGAGAATCCGTATAGGTGTTCGATTGTTCGAACCGTAATGCGCAAGAAATGGTATGTAAACCCCGTATTTACATATCTGCCACTGTGCAGGAGAATCCGTATAGGTGTTCGAGTGTTCGAACCGTAATGCGCAAGAAATGGTACGGAAACCCCGTATTTACATATCTGCCACTGTGCAGGAGAATCCGTATAGGTGTTCGATTGTTCGAACCGTAATGCGCAAGAAATGGTATGTAAACCCCGTATTTACATATCTGCCACTGTGCAGGAGAATCCGTATAGGTGTTCGAGTGTTCGAACCGTAATGCGCAAGAAATGGTACCGAAACCCCGTATTTACATATCTGCCACTGTGCGGGAGAATCCGTATAGGTGTTCGAGTGTTCGAACCGTAATGCGCAAGAAATGGTACCGAAACCCCGTATTTACATATCTGCCACTGTGCAGGAGAATCCGCATAGGTGCTCGAGTGTTCGAACCGTATTGCGCAAGAAATGGTATGGAAACCCCGTATTTACGTATCTGCCACTGTGTAGGAGAATCCGTATAGGTGTTCGAGTGTTCGAACCGTAATGCGCAGGAAATGGTACCGAAAACCCGTATTTACATATCTGCCACTGTGCAGGAGAAACCGTATAGGTGTTCGAGTGTTCGAACTGTAATGCGCAAGAAATGGTACCGAAACCCCGTATTTACATATCTGCCACTGTGCAGGAGAATCCGTATAGGTGTTCGATTGTTCGAACCGTAATGCGCAAGAAATGGTATGTAAACCCCGTATTTACATATCTGCCACTGTGCAGGAGAATCCGTATAGGTGTTCGAGTGTTCGAACCGTAATGCGCAAGAAATGGTACGGAAACCCCGTATTTACATTTCTGCCACTGTGCAGGAGAATCCGTATAGGTGTTCGATTGTTCGAACCGTAATGCGCAAGAAATGGTATGTAAACCCCGTATTTACATATATGCCACTGTGCAGGAGAATCCGTATAGGTGTTCGATTGTTCGAACCGTAATGCGCAAGAAATGGTGTGTAAACCCCGTATTTACATATCTGCCACTGTGCAGGAGAATCCGTATAGGTGTTCGAGTGTTCGAACCGTAATACGCAAGAAATGGTATGGAAACCCCGTATTTACATATCTGCCACTGTGCAGGAGAATCCGCATAGGTGTTCGAGTGTTCGAACCGTAATGCGCAAGAAATGGTACCGAAACCCCGTATTTACATATCTGCCACTGTGCAGGAGAATCCGTATAGGTGTTCGAGTGTTCGAACCGTAATACGCAAGAAATGGTATGGAAACCCCGTATTTACATATCTGCCACTGTGCAGGAGAATCCGCATAGGTGTTCGAGTGTTCGAACCGTAATGCGCAAGAAATGGTACCGAAACCCCGTATTTACATATCTGCCACTGTGCAGGAGAATCCGTATAGGTGTTCGAGTGTTCGAACCGTAATGCGCAAGAAATGGTACCGAAACCCCGTATTTACATATCTGCCACTGTGCAGGAGAATTCGAATAGGTGTTCGAGTGTTCGAACCGTAATGCGCAAGAAATGGTACCGAAACCCCGTATTTACATATCTGCCACTTTGTAGGAGAATCCGCATAGGTGTTCGAGTGTTCGAACCGTAATGTGCAAGAAATGGTATGGAAACCCCGTATTTACATATCTGCCACTGTGCAGGAGAATCCGTATAGGTGTTCGAGTGTTCGAATCGTAATACGCAAGAAATGGTACCGAAACCCCGTATTTACATATCTGCCACTGTGCAGGAGAATCCGAATAGGTGTTCGAGTGTTCGAACCGTAATGCGCAAGAAATGGTATGTAAACCCCGTATTTACATATCTGCCACTGTGCAGGAGAATCCGTATAGGTGTTCGAGTGTTCGAACCGTAATGCGCAAGAAATGGTACGGAAACCCCGTATTTACATATCTGCCACTGTACAGGAGAATCCGTATAGGTGATCGAGTGTTCGAACCGTAACGCGCAAGAAATGGTACCGAAACCCCATATTTACATATCTGCCACTGTGCAGGAGAATCCGCATAGGTGCTCAAGTGTTCGAACCGTCATGCGCAAGAAATGGTACCGAAACCCCGTATTTACATATCTGCCACTGTGCAGGAGAATCCGTATAGGTGTTCAAGTGTTCGAACCGTAATGCGCAAGAAATGGTACCGAAACCCCGTATTTACATATCTGTCACTGTGCAGGAGAATTCGTATAGGTGTTCGATTGTTCGAACCGTAATGCGCAAGAAATGGTATGTAAACCCCGTATTTACATATCTGCCACTGTGCAGGAGAATCCGTATAGGTGTTCGAGTGTTCGAACCGTAATGCGCAAGAAATGGTACCGAAACCCCGTATTTACATATCTGCCACTGTGTAGGAGAATCCGCATAGGTGTTCGAGTGTTCGAACCGTAATGCGCAAGAAATGGTACCGAAACCCCGTATTTACATATCTGCCACTGTGCAGGAGAATCCGTATAGGTGATCGAGTGTTCGAACTGTAATGCGCAAGAAATGGTACCGAAACCCCGTATTTACATATCTGCCACTGTGCAGGAGAATCCGCATAGGTGTTCGAGTGTTCGAACCGTAATGCGCAAGAAATGGTACCGAAACCCCGTATTTACATATCTGCCACTATGCAGGAGAATCCGTATAGGTGTTCGAGTGTTCGAACTGTAATGCGCAAGAAATGGTACCGAAACCCCGTATTTACATATCTGCCACTGTGCAGGAGAATCCGTATAGGTGTTCGATTGTTCGAACCGTAATGCGCAAGAAATGGTATGTAAACCCCGTATTTACATATCTGCCACTGTGCAGGAGAATCCGTATAGGTGTTCGAGTGTTCGAACCGTAATGCGCAAGAAATGGTACGGAAACCCCGTATTTACATATCTGCCACTGTGCAGGAGAATCCGTATAGGTATTCGATTGTTCGAACCGTAATGCGCAAGAAATGGTATGTAAACCCCGTATTTACATATCTGCCACTGTGCAGGAGAATCCGTATAGGTGTTCGAGTGTTCGAATCGTAATACGCAAGAAATGGTACCGAAACCCCGTATTTACATATCTGCCACTGTGCAGGAGAATCCGAATAGGTGTTCGAGTGTTCGAACCGTAATGCGCAAGAAATGGTATGTAAACCCCGTATTTACATATCTGCCACTGTGCAGGAGAATCCGTATAGGTGTTCGAGTGTTCGAACCGTAATGCGCAAGAAATGGTACCGAAACCCCGTATTTACATATCTGCCACTGTGCAGGAGAATCCGTATAGGTGTTCGATTGTTCGAACCGTAATGCGCAAGAAATGGTATGTAAACCCCGTATTTACATATCTGCCACTGTGCAGGAGAATCCGTATAGGTGTTCGAGTGTTCGAACCGTAATGCGCAAGAAATGGTACGGAAACCCCGTATTTACATTTCTGCCACTGTGCAGGAGAATCCGTATAGGTGTTCGATTGTTCGAACCGTAGTGCGCAAGAAATGGTATGTAAACCCCGTATTTACATATCTGCCACTGTGCAGGAGAATCCGTATAGGTGTTCGATTGTTCGAACCGTAATGCGCAAGAAATGGTGTGTAAACCCCGTATTTACATATCTGCCACTGTGCAGGAGAATCCGTATAGGTGTTCGAGTGTTCGAACCGTAATACGCAAGAAATGGTATGGAAACCCCGTATTTACATATCTGCCACTGTGCAGGAGAATCCGCATAGGTGTTCGAGTGTTCGAACCGTAATGCGCAAGAAATGGTACCGAAACCCCGTATTTACATATCTGCCACTGTGCAGGAGAATCCGTATAGGTGTTCGAGTGTTCGAACCGTAATGCGCAAGAAATGGTACCGAAACCCCGTATTTACATATCTGCCACTGTGCAGGAGAATTCGAATAGGTGTTCGAGTGTTCGAACCGTAATGCGCAAGAAATGGTACCGAAACCCCGTATTTACATATCTGCCACTTTGTAGGAGAATCCGCATAGGTGTTCGAGTGTTCGAACCGTAATGTGCAAGAAATGGTATGGAAACCCCGTATTTACATATCTGCCACTGTGCAGGGGAATCCGTATAGGTGTTCGAGTGTTCGAATCGTAATACGCAAGAAATGGTACCGAAACCCCGTATTTACATATCTGCCACTGTGCAGGAGAATCCGAATAGGTGTTCGAGTGTTCGAACCGTAATGCGCAAGAAATGGTATGTAAACCCCGTATTTACATATCTGCCACTGTGCAGGAGAATCCGTATAGGTGTTCGAGTGTTCGAACCGTAATACGCAAGAAATGGTATGGAAACCCCGTATTTACATATCTGCCACTGTGCAGGAGAATCCGCATAGGTGTTCGAGTGTTCGAACCGTAATGCGCAAGAAATGGTACCGAAACCCCGTATTTACATATCTGCCACTGTGCAGGAGAATCCGTATAGGTGTTCGAGTGTTCGAACCGTAATGCGCAAGAAATGGTACCGAAACCCCGTATTTACATATCTGCCACTGTGCAGGAGAATTCGAATAGGTGTTCGAGTGTTCGAACCGTAATGCGCAAGAAATGGTACCGAAACCCCGTATTTACATATCTGCCACTTTGTAGGAGAATCCGCATAGGTGTTCGAGTGTTCGAACCGTAATGTGCAAGAAATGGTATGGAAACCCCGTATTTACATATCTGCCACTGTGCAGGAGAATCCGTATAGGTGTTCGAGTGTTCGAATCGTAATACGCAAGAAATGGTACCGAAACCCCGTATTTACATATCTGCCACTGTGCAGGAGAATCCGAATAGGTGTTCGAGTGTTCGAACCGTAATGCGCAAGAAATGGTATGTAAACCCCGTATTTACATATCTGCCACTGTGCAGGAGAATCCGTATAGGTGTTCGAGTGTTCGAACCGTAATGCGCAAGAAATGGTACGGAAACCCCGTATTTACATATCTGCCACTGTACAGGAGAATCCGTATAGGTGATCGAGTGTTCGAACCGTAACGCGCAAGAAATGGTACCGAAACCCCATATTTACATATCTGCCACTGTGCAGGAGAATCCGCATAGGTGCTCAAGTGTTCGAACCGTAATGCGCAAGAAATGGTACCGAAACCCCGTATTTACATATCTGCCACTGTGCAGGAGAATCCGTATAGGTGTTCAAGTGTTCGAACCGTAATGCGCAAGAAATGGTACCGAAACCCCGTATTTACATATCTGTCACTGTGCAGGAGAATTCGTATAGGTGTTCGATTGTTCGAACCGTAATGCGCAAGAAATGGTATGTAAACCCCGTATTTACATATCTGCCACTGTGCAGGAGAATCCGTATAGGTGTTCGAGTGTTCGAACCGTAATGCGCAAGAAATGGTACCGAAACCCCGTATTTACATATCTGCCACTGTGCAGGAGAATCCGCATAGGTGTTCGAGTGTTCGAACCGTAATGCGCAAGAAATGGTACCGAAACCCCGTATTTACATATCTGCCACTGTGCAGGAGAATCCGTATAGGTGATCGAGTGTTCGAACTGTAATGCGCAAGAAATGGTACCGAAACCCCGTATTTACATATCTGCCACTGTGCAGGAGAATCCGCATAGGTGCTCAAGTGTTCGAACCGTAATGCGCAAGAAATGGTATGTAAACCCCGTATTTACATATCTGCCACTGTGCAGGAGAATCCGTATAGGTGTTCGAGTGTTCGAACCGTAATGCGCAAGAAATGGTACCGAAACCCCGTATTTACATATCTGCCACTGTGCAGGAGAATCCGTATAGGTGTTCGATTGTTCGAACCGTAATGCGCAAGAAATGGTATGTAAACCCCGTATTTACATATCTGCCACTGTGCAGGAGAATCCGTATAGGTGTTCGAGTGTTCGAACCGTAATGCGCAAGAAATGGTACCGAAACCCCGTATTTACATATCTGCCACTGTGCGGGAGAATCCGTATAGGTGTTCGAGTGTTCGAACCGTAATGCGCAAGAAATGGTACCGAAACCCCGTATTTACATATCTGCCACTGTGCAGGAGAATCCGCATAGGTGCTCGAGTGTTCGAACCGTATTGCGCAAGAAATGGTATGGAAACCCCGTATTTACGTATCTGCCACTGTGTAGGAGAATCCGTATAGGTGTTCGAGTGTTCGAACCGTAACGCGCAGGAAATGGTACCGAAAACCCGTATTTACATATCTGCCACTGTGCAGGAGAATCCGTATAGGTGTTCGAGTGTTCGAACTGTAATGCGCAAGAAATGGTACCGAAACCCCGTATTTACATATTTGCCACTGTGCAGGAGAATCCGTATAGGTGTTCGATTGTTCGAACCGTAATGCGCAAGAAATGGTATGTAAACCCCGTATTTACATATCTGCCACTGTGCAGGAGAATCCGTATAGGTGTTCGAGTGTTCGAACCGTAATGCGCAAGAAATGGTACGGAAACCCCGTATTTACATTTCTGCCACTGTGCAGGAGAATCCGTATAGGTGTTCGATTGTTCGAACCGTAATGCGCAAGAAATGGTATGTAAACCCCGTATTTACATATCTGCCACTGTGCAGGAGAATCCGTATAGGTGTTCGATTGTTCGAACCGTAATGCGCAAGAAATGGTGTGTAAACCCCGTATTTACATATCTGCCACTGTGCAGGAGAATCCGTATAGGTGTTCGAGTGTTCGAACCGTAATACGCAAGAAATGGTATGGAAACCCCGTATTTACATATCTGCCACTGTGCAGGAGAATCCGCATAGGTGTTCGAGTGTTCGAACCGTAATGCGCAAGAAATGGTACCGAAACCCCGTATTTACATATCTGCCACTGTGCAGGAGAATCCGTATAGGTGTTCGAGTGTTCGAACCGTAATGCGCAAGAAATGGTACCGAAACCCCGTATTTACATATCTGCCACTGTGCAGGAGAATTCGAATAGGTGTTCGAGTGTTCGAACCGTAATGCGCAAGAAATGGTACCGAAACCCCGTATTTACATATCTGCCACTTTGTAGGAGAATCCGCATAGGTGTTCGAGTGTTCGAACCGTAATGTGCAAGAAATGGTATGGAAACCCCGTATTTACATATCTGCCACTGTGCAGGGGAATCCGTATAGGTGTTCGAGTGTTCGAATCGTAATACGCAAGAAATGGTACCGAAACCCCGTATTTACATATCTGCCACTGTGCAGGAGAATCCGAATAGGTGTTCGAGTGTTCGAACCGTAATGCGCAAGAAATGGTATGTAAACCCCGTATTTACATATCTGCCACTGTGCAGGAGAATCCGTATAGGTGTTCGAGTGTTCGAACCGTAATGCGCAAGAAATGGTACGGAAACCCCGTATTTACATATCTGCCACTCTGCAGGAGAATCCGTATAGGTGTTCGATTGTTCGAACCGTAATGCGCATGAAAAGGTATGTAAACCCCGTATTTACATATCTGCCACTGTGCAGGAGAATCCGTATAGGTGTTCGATTGTTCGAACCGTAATGCGCAAGAAATGGTGTGTAAACCCCGTATTTACATATCTGCCACTGTGCAGGAGAATCCGTATAGGTGTTCGAGTGTTCGAACCGTAATGCGCAAGAAATGGTATGGAAACCCCGTATTTACATATCTGCCACTGTGCAGGAGAATCCGCATAGGTGTTCGAGTGTTCGAACCGTAATGCGCAAGAAATGGTACCGAAACCCCGTATTTACATATCTGCCACTGTGCGGGAGAATCCGTATAGGTGTTCGAGTGTTCGAACCGTAATGCGCAAGAAATGGTACCGAAACCCCGTATTTACATATCTGTCACTGTGCAGGAGAATCCGCATAGGTGCTCGAGGGTTCGAACCGTATTGCGCAAGAAATGGTATGTAAACCACGTATTTACATATCTGCCACTGTGCAGGAGAATCCGTATAGGTGTTCGAGTGTTCGAACCGTAATGCGCAAGAAATGGTACCGAAACCCCGTATTTACATATCTGCCACTGTGCAGGAGAATCCGCATAGGTGTTCGAGTGTTCGAACCGTAATGCGCAAGAAATGGTACGGAAACCCCGTATTTACATATCTGCCACTGTGCAGGAGAATCCGTATAGGTGATCGAGTGTTCGAACCGTAACGCGCAAGAAATGGTACCGAAACCCCATATTTACATATCTGCCACTGTGCAGGAGAATCCGCATAGGTGCTCAAGTGTTCGAACCGTATTGCGCAAGAAATGGTATGTAAACCCCGTATTTACATATCTGCCACTGTGCAGGAGAATCCGTATAGGTGTTCGAGTGTTCGAACCGTAATGCGCAAGAAATGGTACCGAAACCCCGTATTTACATATCTGCCACTGTGCAGGAGAATTCGTATAGGTGTTCGATTGTTCGAACCGTAATGCGCAAGAAATGGTATGTAAACCCCGTATTTACATATCTGCCACTGTGCAGGAGAATCCGTATAGGTGTTCGAGTGTTCGAACCGTAATGCGCAAGAAATGGTGTGTAAACCCCGTATTTACATATCTGCCACTGTGCAGGAGAATCCGCATAGGTGTTCGAGTGTTCGAACCGTAATGCGCAAGAAATGGTACCGAAACCCCGTATTTACATATCTGCCACTGTGCAGGAGAATCCGTATAGGTGTTCGAGTGTTCGAACTGTAATGCGCAAGAAATGGTACCGAAACCCCGTATTTACATATCTGCCACTGTGCAGGAGAATCCGTATAGGTGTTCGATTGTTCGAACCGTAATGCGCAAGAAATGGTATGTAAACCCCGTATTTACATATCTGCCACTGTGCAGGAGAATCCGTATAGGTGTTCGATTGTTCGAACCGTAATGCGCAAGAATTGGTATGTAAACCCCGTATTTACATATCTGCCACTGTGCAGGAGAATCCGTATAGGTGTTCGATTGTTCGAACCGTAATGCGCAAGAAATGGTGTGTAAACCCCGTATTTACATATCTGCCACTGTGCAGGAGAATCCGTATAGGTGTTCGAGTGTTCGAACCGTAATACGCAAGAAATGGTATGGAAATCCCGTATTTACATATCTGCCACTGTGCAGGAGAATCCGCATAGGTGTTCGAGTGTTCGAACCGTAATGCGCAAGAAATGGTACCGAAACCCCGTATTCACATATCTGCCACTGTGCAGGAGAATCCGTATAGGTGTTCGAGTGTTCGAACCGTAATGCGCAAGAAATGGTACCGAAACCCCGTATTTACATATCTGCCACTGTGCAGGAGAATTCGAATACGTGTTCGAGTGTTCGAACCGTAATGCGCAAGAAATGGTACCGAAACCCCGTATTTACATATCTGCCACTTTGTAGGAGAATCCGCATAGGTGTTCGAGTGTTCGAACCGTAATGTGCAAGAAATGGTATGGAAACCCCGTATTTACATATCTGCCACTGTGCAGGAGAATCCGTATAGGTGTTCGAGTGTTCGAATCGTAATACGCAAGAAATGGTACCGAAACCCCGTATTTACATATCTGCCACTGTGCAGGAGAATCCGAATAGGTGTTCGAGTGTTCGAACCGTAATGCGCAAGAAATGGTATGTAAACCCCGTATTTACATATCTGCCACTGTGCAGGAGAATCCGTATAGGTGTTCGAGTGTTCGAACCGTAATGCGCAAGAAATGGTACGGAAACCCCGTATTTACATATCTGCCACTGTACAGGAGAATCCGTATAGGTGATCGAGTGTTCGAACCGTAACGCGCAAGAAATGGTACCGAAACCCCATATTTACATATCTGCCACTGTGCAGGAGAATCCGCATAGGTGCTCAAGTGTTCGAACCGTATTGCGCAAGAAATAGTATGTAAACCCCGTATTTACATATCTGCCACTGTGCAGGAGAATCCGTATAGGTGTTCAAGTGTTCGAACCGTAATGCGCAAGAAATGGTACCGAAACCCCGTATTTACATATCTGCCACTGTGCAGGAGAATTCGTATAGGTGTTCGATTGTTCGAACCGTAATGCGCAAGAAATGGTATGTAAACCCCGTATTTACATATCTGCCACTGTGCAGGAGAATCCGTATAGGTGTTCGAGTGTTCGAACCGTAATGCGCAAGAAATGGTGTGTAAACCCTGTATTTACATATCTGCCACTGTGCAGGAGAATCCGCATAGGTGTTCGAGTGTTCGAACCGTAATGCGCAAGAAATGGTACCGAAACCCCGTATTTACATATCTGCCACTATGCAGGAGAATCCGTATAGGTGTTCGAGTGTTCGAACTGTAATGCGCAAGAAATGGTACCGAAACCCCGTATTTACATATCTGCCACTGTGCAGGAGAATCCGTATAGGTGTTCGATTGTTCGAACCGTAATGCGCAAGAAATGGTATGTAAACCCCGTATTTACATATCTGCCACTGTGCAGGAGAATCCGTATAGGTGTTCGAGTGTTCGAACCGTAATGCGCAAGAAATGGTACGGAAACCCCGTATTTACATATCTGCCACTGTGCAGGAGAATCCGTATAGGTATTCGATTGTTCGAACCGTAATGCGCAAGAAATGGTATGTAAACCCCGTATTTACATATCTGCCACTGTGCAGGAGAATCCGTATAGGTGTTCGAGTGTTCGAATCGTAATACGCAAGAAATGGTACCGAAACCCCGTATTTACATATCTGCCACTGTGCAGGAGAATCCGAATAGGTGTTCGAGTGTTCGAACCGTAATGCGCAAGAAATGGTATGTAAACCCCGTATTTACATATCTGCCACTGTGCAGGAGAATCCGTATAGGTGTTCGAGTGTTCGAACCGTAATGCGCAAGAAATGGTACCGAAACCCCGTATTTACATATCTGCCACTGTGCAGGAGAATCCGTATAGGTGTTCGATTGTTCGAACCGTAATGCGCAAGAAATGGTATGTAAACCCCGTATTTACATATCTGCCACTGTGCAGGAGAATCCGTATAGGTGTTCGAGTGTTCGAACCGTAATGCGCAAGAAATGGTACGGAAACCCCGTATTTACATTTCTGCCACTGTGCAGGAGAATCCGTATAGGTGTTCAAGTGTTCGAACCGTAATGCGCAAGAAATGGTACCGAAACCCCGTATTTACATATCTGCCACTGTGCAGGAGAATTCGTATAGGTGTTCGATTGTTCGAACCGTAATGCGCAAGAAATGGTATGTAAACCCCGTATTTACATATCTGCCACTGTGCAGGAGAATCCGTATAGGTGTTCGTGTGTTCGAACCGTAATGCGCAAGAAATGGTGTGTAAACCCTGTATTTACATATCTGCCACTGTGCAGGAGAATCCGCATAGGTGTTCGAGTGTTCGAACCGTAATGCGCAAGAAATGGTACCGAAACCCCGTATTTACATATCTGCCACTATGCAGGAGAATCCGTATAGGTGTTCGAGTGTTCGAACTGTAATGCGCAAGAAATGGTACCGAAACCCCGTATTTACATATCTGCCACTGTGCAGGAGAATCCGTATAGGTGTTCGATTGTTCGAACCGTAATGCGCAAGAAATGGTATGTAAACCCCGTATTTACATATCTGCCACTGTGCAGGAGAATCCGTATAGGTGTTCGAGTGTTCGAACCGTAATGCGCAAGAAATGGTACGGAAACCCCGTATTTACATATCTGCCACTGTGCAGGAGAATCCGTATAGGTATTCGATTGTTCGAACCGTAATGCGCAAGAAATGGTATGTAAACCCCGTATTTACATATCTGCCACTGTGCAGGAGAATCCGTATAGGTGTTCGAGTGTTCGAACCGTAATGCGCAAGAAATGGTACCGAAACCCCGTATTTACATATCTGCCACTGTGCGGGAGAATCCGTATAGGTGTTCGAGTGTTCGAACCGTAATGCGCAAGAAATGGTACCGAAACCCCGTATTTACATATCTGCCACTGTGCAGGAGAATCCGCATAGGTGCTCGAGTGTTCGAACCGTATTGCGCAAGAAATGGTATGGAAACCCCGTATTTACGTATCTGCCACTGTGTAGGAGAATCCGTATAGGTGTTCGAGTGTTCGAACCGTAATGCGCAGGAAATGGTACCGAAAACCCGTATTTACATATCTGCCACTGTGCAGGAGAATCCGTATAGGTGTTCGAGTGTTCGAACTGTAATGCGCAAGAAATGGTACCGAAACCCCGTATTTACATATCTGCCACTGTGCAGGAGAATCCGTATAGGTGTTCGATTGTTCGAACCGTAATGCGCAAGAAATGGTATGTAAACCCCGTATTTACGTATCTGCCACTGTGCAGGAGAATCCGTATAGGTGTTCGAGTGTTCGAACCGTAATGCGCAAGAAATGGTACGGAAACCCCGTATTTACATTTCTGCCACTGTGCAGGAGAATCCGTATAGGTGTTCGATTGTTCGAACCGTAATGCGCAAGAAATGGTATGTAAACCCCGTATTTACATATCTGCCACTGTGCAGGAGAATCCGTATAGGTGTTCGATTGTTCGAACCGTAATGCGCAAGAAATGGTGTGTAAACCCCGTATTTACATATCTGCCACTGTGCAGGAGAATCCGTATAGGTGTTCGAGTGTTCGAACCGTAATACGCAAGAAATGGTATGGAAACCCCGTATTTACATATCTGCCACTGTGCAGGAGAATCCGCATAGGTGTTCGAGTGTTCGAACCGTAATGCGCAAGAAATGGTACCGAAACCCCGTATTTACATATCTGCCACTGTGCAGGAGAATCCGTATAGGTGTTCGAGTGTTCGAACCGTAATGCGCAAGAAATGGTACCGAAACCCCGTATTTACATATCTGCCACTGTGCAGGAGAATTCGAATAGGTGTTCGAGTGTTCGAACCGTAATGCGCAAGAAATGGTACCGAAACCCCGTATTTACATATCTGCCACTTTGTAGGAGAATCCGCATAGGTGTTCGAGTGTTCGAACCGTAATGTGCAAGAAATGGTATGGAAACCCCGTATTTACATATCTGCCACTGTGCAGGAGAATCCGAATAGGTGTTCGAGTGTTCGAACCGTAATGCGCAAGAAATGGTATGTAAACCCCGTATTTACATATCTGCCACTGTGCAGGAGAATCCGTATAGGTGTTCGAGTGTTCGAACCGTAATGCGCAAGAAATGGTACGGAAACCCCGTATTTACATATCTGCCACTGTACAGGAGAATCCGTATAGGTGATCGAGTGTTCGAACCGTAACGCGCAAGAAATGGTACCGAAACCCCATATTTACATATCTGCCACTGTGCAGGAGAATCCGCATAGGTGCTCAAGTGTTCGAACCGTATTGCGCAAGAAATAGTATGTAAACCCCGTATTTACATATCTGCCACTGTGCAGGAGAATCCGTATAGGTGTTCAAGTGTTCGAACCGTAATGCGCAAGAAATGGTACCGAAACCCCGTATTTACATATCTGCCACTGTGCAGGAGAATTCGTATAGGTGTTCGATTGTTCGAACCGTAATGCGCAAGAAATGGTATGTAAACCCCGTATTTACATATCTGCCACTGTGCAGGAGAATCCGTATAGGTGTTCGAGTGTTCGAACCGTAATGCGCAAGAAATGGTGTGTAAACCCTGTATTTACATATCTGCCACTGTGCAGGAGAATCCGCATAGGTGTTCGAGTGTTCGAACCGTAATGCGCAAGAAATGGTACCGAAACCCCGTATTTACATATCTGCCACTATGCAGGAGAATCCGTATAGGTGTTCGAGTGTTCGAACTGTAATGCGCAAGAAATGGTACCGAAACCCCGTATTTACATATCTGCCACTGTGCAGGAGAATCCGTATAGGTGTTCGATTGTTCGAACCGTAATGCGCAAGAAATGGTATGTAAACCCCGTATTTACATATCTGCCACTGTGCAGGAGAATCCGTATAGGTGTTCGAGTGTTCGAACCGTAATGCGCAAGAAATGGTACGGAAACCCCGTATTTACATATCTGCCACTGTGCAGGAGAATCCGTATAGGTATTCGATTGTTCGAACCGTAATGCGCAAGAAATGGTATGTAAACCCCGTATTTACATATCTGCCACTGTGCAGGAGAATCCGTATAGGTGTTCGAGTGTTCGAATCGTAATACGCAAGAAATGGTACCGAAACCCCGTATTTACATATCTGCCACTGTGCAGGAGAATCCGAATAGGTGTTCGAGTGTTCGAACCGTAATGCGCAAGAAATGGTATGTAAACCCCGTATTTACATATCTGCCACTGTGCAGGAGAATCCGTATAGGTGTTCGAGTGTTCGAACCGTAATGCGCAAGAAATGGTACGGAAACCCCGTATTTACATATCTGCCACTGTACAGGAGAATCCGTATAGGTGATCGAGTGTTCGAACCGTAACGCGCAAGAAATGGTACCGAAACCCCATATTTACATATCTGCCACTGTGCAGGAGAATCCGCATAGGTGCTCAAGTGTTCGAACCGTATTGCGCAAGAAATAGTATGTAAACCCCGTATTTACATATCTGCCACTGTGCAGGAGAATCCGTATAGGTGTTCAAGTGTTCGAACCGTAATGCGCAAGAAATGGTACCGAAACCCCGTATTTACATATCTGCCACTGTGCAGGAGAATTCGTATAGGTGTTCGATTGTTCGAACCGTAATGCGCAAGAAATGGTATGTAAACCCCGTATTTACATATCTGCCACTGTGCAGGAGAATCCGTATAGGTGTTCGTGTGTTCGAACCGTAATGCGCAAGAAATGGTGTGTAAACCCTGTATTTACATATCTGCCACTGTGCAGGAGAATCCGCATAGGTGTTCGAGTGTTCGAACCGTAATGCGCAAGAAATGGTACCGAAACCCCGTATTTACATATCTGCCACTATGCAGGAGAATCCGTATAGGTGTTCGAGTGTTCGAACTGTAATGCGCAAGAAATGGTACCGAAACCCCGTATTTACATATCTGCCACTGTGCAGGAGAATCCGTATAGGTGTTCGATTGTTCGAACCGTAATGCGCAAGAAATGGTATGTAAACCCCGTATTTACATATCTGCCACTGTGCAGGAGAATCCGTATAGGTGTTCGAGTGTTCGAACCGTAATGCGCAAGAAATGGTACGGAAACCCCGTATTTACATATCTGCCACTGTGCAGGAGAATCCGTATAGGTATTCGATTGTTCGAACCGTAATGCGCAAGAAATGGTATGTAAACCCCGTATTTACATATCTGCCACTGTGCAGGAGAATCCGTATAGGTGTTCGAGTGTTCGAACCGTAATGCGCAAGAAATGGTACCGAAACCCCGTATTTACATATCTGCCACTGTGCGGGAGAATCCGTATAGGTGTTCGAGTGTTCGAACCGTAATGCGCAAGAAATGGTACCGAAACCCCGTATTTACATATCTGCCACTGTGCAGGAGAATCCGCATAGGTGCTCGAGTGTTCGAACCGTATTGCGCAAGAAATGGTATGGAAACCCCGTATTTACGTATCTGCCACTGTGTAGGAGAATCCGTATAGGTGTTCGAGTGTTCGAACCGTAATGCGCAGGAAATGGTACCGAAAACCCGTATTTACATATCTGCCACTGTGCAGGAGAATCCGTATAGGTGTTCGAGTGTTCGAACTGTAATGCGCAAGAAATGGTACCGAAACCCCGTATTTACATATCTGCCACTGTGCAGGAGAATCCGTATAGGTGTTCGATTGTTCGAACCGTAATGCGCAAGAAATGGTATGTAAACCCCGTATTTACGTATCTGCCACTGTGCAGGAGAATCCGTATAGGTGTTCGAGTGTTCGAACCGTAATGCGCAAGAAATGGTACGGAAACCCCGTATTTACATTTCTGCCACTGTGCAGGAGAATCCGTATAGGTGTTCGATTGTTCGAACCGTAATGCGCAAGAAATGGTATGTAAACCCCGTATTTACATATCTGCCACTGTGCAGGAGAATCCGTATAGGTGTTCGATTGTTCGAACCGTAATGCGCAAGAAATGGTGTGTAAACCCCGTATTTACATATCTGCCACTGTGCAGGAGAATCCGTATAGGTGTTCGAGTGTTCGAACCGTAATACGCAAGAAATGGTATGGAAACCCCGTATTTACATATCTGCCACTGTGCAGGAGAATCCGCATAGGTGTTCGAGTGTTCGAACCGTAATGCGCAAGAAATGGTACCGAAACCCCGTATTTACATATCTGCCACTGTGCAGGAGAATCCGTATAGGTGTTCGAGTGTTCGAACCGTAATGCGCAAGAAATGGTACCGAAACCCCGTATTTACATATCTGCCACTGTGCAGGAGAATTCGAATAGGTGTTCGAGTGTTCGAACCGTAATGCGCAAGAAATGGTACCGAAACCCCGTATTTACATATCTGCCACTTTGTAGGAGAATCCGCATAGGTGTTCGAGTGTTCGAACCGTAATGTGCAAGAAATGGTATGGAAACCCCGTATTTACATATCTGCCACTGTGCAGGAGAATCCGTATAGGTGTTCGAGTGTTCGAATCGTAATACGCAAGAAATGGTACCGAAACCCCGTATTTACATATCTGCCACTGTGCAGGAGAATCCGAATAGGTGTTCGAGTGTTCGAACCGTAATGCGCAAGAAATGGTATGTAAACCCCGTATTTACATATCTGCCACTGTGCAGGAGAATCCGTATAGGTGTTCGAGTGTTCGAACCGTAATGCGCAAGAAATGGTACGGAAACCCCGTATTTACATATCTGCCACTGTGCAGGAGAATCCGTATAGGTGTTCGATTGTTCGAACCGTAATGCGCATGAAAAGGTATGTAAACCCCGTATTTACATATCTGCCACTGTGCAGGAGAATCCGTATAGGTGTTCGATTGTTCGAACCGTAATGCGCAAGAAATGGTGTGTAAACCCCGTATTTACATATCTGCCACTGTGCAGGAGAATCCGTATAGGTGTTCGAGTGTTCGAACCGTAATGCGCAAGAAATGGTATGGAAACCCCGTATTTACATATCTGCCACTGTGCAGGAGAATCCGCATAGGTGTTCGAGTGTTCGAACCGTAATGCGCAAGAAATGGTACCGAAACCCCGTATTTACATATCTGCCACTGTGCGGGAGAATCCGTATAGGTGTTCGAGTGTTCGAACCGTAATGCGCAAGAAATGGTACCGAAACCCCGTATTTACATACATCTGTCACTGTGTAGGAGAATCCGCATAGGTGCTCGAGGGTTCGAACCGTATTGCGCAAGAAATGGTATGTAAACCACGTATTTACATATCTGCCACTGTGCAGGAGAATCCGTATAGGTGTTCGAGTGTTCGAACCGTAATGCGCAAGAAATGGTACCGAAACCCCGTATTTACATATCTGCCACTGTGCAGGAGAATCCGCATAGGTGTTCGAGTGTTCGAACCGTAATGCGCAAGAAATGGTACGGAAACCCCGTATTTACATATCTGCCACTGTGCAGGAGAATCCGTATAGGTGATCGAGTGTTCGAACCGTAACGCGCAAGAAATGGTACCGAAACCCCATATTTACATATCTGCCACTGTGCAGGAGAATCCGCATAGGTGCTCAAGTGTTCGAACAGTATTGCGCAAGAAATGGTATGTAAACCCCGTATTTACATATCTGCCACTGTGCAGGAGAATCCGTATAGGTGTTCGAGTGTTCGAACCGTAATGCGCAAGAAATGGTACCGAAACCCCGTATTTACATATCTGCCACTGTGCAGGAGAATTCGTATAGGTGTTCGATTGTTCGAACCGTAATGCGCAAGAAATGGTATGTAAACCCCGTATTTACATATCTGCCACTGTGCAGGAGAATCCGTATAGGTGTTCGAGTGTTCGAACCGTAATGCGCAAGAAATGGTGTGTAAACCCCGTATTTACATATCTGCCACTGTGCAGGAGAATCCGCATAGGTGTTCGAGTGTTCGAACCGTAATGCGCAAGAAATGGTACCGAAACCCCGTATTTACATATCTGCCACTGTGCAGGAGAATCCGTATAGGTGTTCGAGTGTTCGAACTGTAATGCGCAAGAAATGGTACCGAAACCCCGTATTTACATATCTGCCACTGTGCAGGAGAATCCGTATAGGTGTTCGATTGTTCGAACCGTAATGCGCAAGAAATGGTATGTAAACCCCGTATTTACATATCTGCCACTGTGCAGGAGAATCCGTATAGGTGTTCGAGTGTTCGAACCGTAATGCGCAAGAAATGGTACGGAAACCCCGTATTTACATATCTGCCACTGTGCAGGAGAATCCGTATAGGTGTTCGATTGTTCGAACCGTAATGCGCAAGAAATGGTATGTAAATCCCGTATTTACATATCTGCCACTGTGCAGGAGAATCCGTATAGGTGTTCGAGTGTTCGAACCGTAATGCGCAAGAAATGGTACCGAAACCCCGTATTTACATATCTGCCACTGTGCGGGAGAATCCGTATAGGTGTTCGAGTGTTCGAACCGTAATGCGCAAGAAATGGTACCGAAACCCCGTATTTACATATCTGCCACTGTGCAGGAGAATCCGCATAGGTGCTCGAGTGTTCGAACCGTATTGCGCAAGAAATGGTATGGAAACCCCGTATTTACGTATCTGCCACTGTGTAGGAGAATCCGTATAGGTGTTCGAGTGTTCGAACCGTAATGCGCAGGAAACGGTACCGAAACCCCGTATTTACATATCTGCCACTGTGCAGGAGAATCCGTATAGGTGTTCGAGTGTTCGAACTGTAATGCGCAAGAAATGGTACCGAAACCCCGTATTTACATATCTGCCACTGTGCAGGAGAATCCGTATAGGTGTTCGATTGTTCGAACCGTAATGCGCAAGAAATGGTATGTAAACCCCGTATTTACATATCTGCCACTGTGCAGGAGAATCCGTATAGGTGTTCGAGTGTTCGAACCGTAATGCGCAAGAAATGGTACGGAAACCCCGTATTTACATATCTGCCACTGTGCAGGAGAATCCGTATAGGTGTTCGATTGTTCGAACCGTAATGCGCAAGAAATGGTATGTAAACCCCGTATTTACATATCTGCCACTGTGCAGGAGAATCCGTATAGGTGTTCGATTGTTCGAACCGTAATGCGCAAAAAATGGTGTGTAAACCCCGTATTTACATATCTGCCACTGTGCAGGAGAATCCGTATAGGTGTTCGAGTGTTCGAACCGTAATACGCAAGAAATGGTATGGAAGCCCCGTATTTACATATCTGTCTTTGTGCAGGAGAATCCGCATAGGTGTTCGAGTGTTCGAACCGTAATGCGCAAGAAATGGTACCGAAACCCCGTATTTACATATCTGCCACTGTGCAGGAGAATCCGTATAGGTGTTCGAGTGTTCGAACCGTAATGCGCAAGAAATGGTACCGAAACCCCGTATTTACATATCTGCCACTGTGCAGGAGAATTCGAATAGGTGTTCGAGTGTTCGAACCGTAATGCGCAAGAAATGGTACCGAAACCCCGTATTTACATATCTGCCACTTTGTAGGAGAATCCGCATAGGTGTTCGAGTGTTCGAACCGTAATGTGCAAGAAATGGTATGGAAACCCCGTATTTACATATCTGCCACTGTGCAGGAGAATCCGTATAGGTGTTCGAGTGTTCGAATCGTAATACGCAAGAAATGGTACCGAAACCCCGTATTTACATATCTGCCACTGTGCAGGAGAATCCGAATAGGTGTTCGAGTTTTCGAACCGTAATGCGCAAGAAATGGTATGTAAACCCCGTATTTACATATCTGCCACTGTGCAGGAGAATCCATATAGGTGTTCGAGTGTTCGAACCGTAATGCGCAAGAAATGGTACGGAAACCCCGTATTTACATATCTGCCACTGTGCAGGAGAATCCGTATAGGTGTTCGATTGTTCGAACCGTAATGCGCATGAAAAGGTATGTAAACCCCGTATTTACATATCTGCCACTGTGCAGGAGAATCCGTATAGGTGTTCGATTGTTCGAACCGTAATGCGCAAGAAATGGTGTGTAAACCCCGTATTTACATATCTGCCACTGTGCAGGAGAATCCGTATAGGTGTTCGAGTGTTCGAACCGTAATGCGCAAGAAATGGTATGGAAACCCCGTATTTACATATCTGCCACTGTGCAGGAGAATCCGCATAGGTGTTCGAGTGTTCGAACCGTAATGCGCAAGAAATGGTGCCGAAACCCCGTATTTACATATCTGCCACTGTGCGGGAGAATCCGTATAGGTGTTCGAGTGTTCGAACCGTAATGCGCAAGAAATGGTACCGAAACCCCGTATTTACATATCTGTCACTGTGCAGGAGAATCCGCATAGGTGCTCGAGGGTTCGAACCGTATTGCGCAAGAAATGGTATGTAAACCACGTATTTACATATCTGCCACTGTGCAGGAGAATCCGTATAGGTGTTCGAGTGTTCGAACCGTAATGCGCAAGAAATGGTACCGAAACCCCGTATTTACATATCTGCCACTGTGCAGGAGAATCCGCATAGGTGTTCGAGTGTTCGAACCGTAATGCGCAAGAAATGGTACCGAAACCCCGTATTTACATATCTGCCACTGTGCAGGAGAATCCGTATAGGTGTTCGAGTGTTCGAACCGTAATGCGCAAGAAATGGTACCGAAACCCCGTATTTACATATCTGCCACTGTGCAGGAGAATCCGCATAGGTGCTCGAGTGTTCGAACCGTATTGCGCAAGAAATGGTTTGTAAACCCCGTATTTACATATCTGCCACTGTGCAGGAGAATCCGTATAGGTGTTCGAGTGTTCGAACCGTAATGCGCAAGAAATACTACCGAAACCCCGTATTTACATATCTGCCACTGTGCAGGAGAATCCGTATCGGTGTTCGAGTATTCGAACCGTAATGCGCAAGAAATGGTACCGAAACCCCGTATTTACATATCTGCCACTGTGCAGGAGAATTCGTATAGGTGTTCGTGTGTTTGAACCGTAATGTGCAAGAAATGGTATGTAAACCCCATATTTAAATATCTGCCACTGTGCAGGAGAATCCGTATAGGTGTTCGAGTGTTCGAACCGTAATGCGCAAGAAATGGTACCGAAACCCCGTATTTACATATCTGCCACTGTGCAGGAGAATCCGTATAGGTGTTCAAGTGTTCGAACCGTAATGCGCAAGAAATGGTACCGAAACCCCGTATTTACATATCTGCCACTGTGCAGGAGAATCCGAATAGGTGTTCGGGTGTTCGAACCGTAATGCGCAAGAAATGGTACCGAAACCCCGTATTTACATATCTGCCACTTTGTAGGAGAATCCGCATAGGTGTTCGAGTGTTCGAACCGTAATGTGCAAGAAATGGTATGGAAACCCCGTATTTACATATCTGCCACTGTGCAGGAGAATCCGTATAGGTGTTCGAGTGTTAGAATCGTAATGCGCAAGAAATGGTACCGAAACCCCGTATTTACATATCTGCCACTGTGCAGGAGAATCCGAATAGGTGTTCGAGTGTTCGAACCGTAATGCGCAAGAAATGGTATGTAAACCCCGTATTTACATATCTGCCACTGTGCAGGAGAATCCGTATAGGTGTTCGATTGTTCGAACCGTAATGCGCAAGAAATGGTACGGAAACCCCGTATTTACATATCTGCCACTGTGCAGGAGAATCCGTATAGGTGTTCGATTGTTCGAACCGTAATGCGCAAGAAATGGTATGTAAACCCCGTATTTACATATCTGCCACTGTGCAGGAGAATCCGTATAGGTGTTCGATTGTTCGAACCGTAATGCGCAAGAAATGGTGTGTAAACCCCGTATTTACATATCTGCCACTGTGCAGGAGAATCCGTATAGGTGTTCGAGTGTTCGAACCGTAATGCGCAAGAAATGGTACGGAAACCCCGTATTTACATATCTGCCACTGTGCTGGAGAATCCGTATAGGTGTTCGATTGTTCGAACCGTAATGCGCAAGAAATGGTATGTAAACCCCGTATTTACATATCTGCCACTGTGCAGGAGAATCCGTATAGGTGTTCGATTGTTCGAACCGTAATGCGCAAGAAATGGTGTGTAAACCCCGTATTTACATATCTGCCACTGTGCAGGAGAATCCGTATAGGTGTTCGAGTGTTCGAACCGTAATGCGCAAGAAATGGTACCGAAACCCCGTATTTACATATCTGCCACTGTGCAGGAGAATCCGTATAGGTGTTCGAGTGTTCGAACCGTAATGCGCAAGAAATGGTACCGAAACCCCGTATTTACATATCTGCCACTGTGCAGGAGAATTTGAATAGGTGTTCGAGTGTTCGAACCGTAATGCGCAAGAAATGGTACCGAAACCCCGTATTTACATATCTGCCACTTTGTAGGAGAATCCGCATAGGTGTTCGAGTGTTCGAACCGTAATGCGCAAGAAATGGTACGGAAACCCCGTATTTACATATCTGCCACTGTGCAGGAGAATCCGTATAGGTGTTCGATTGTTCGAACCGTAATGCGCAAGAAATGGTATGTAAACCCCGTATTTACATATCTGCCACTGTGCAGGAGAATCCGTATAGGTGTTCGATTGTTCGAACCGTAATGCGCAAGAAATGGTGTGTAAACCCCGTATTTACATATCTGCCACTGTGTAGGAGAATCCGTATAGGTGTTCGAGTGTTCGAACCGTAATACGCAAGAAATGGTATGGAAACCCCGTATTTACATATCTGCCACTGTGCAGGAGAATCCGCATAGGTGTTCGAGTGTTCGAACCGTAATGCGCAAGAAATGGTACGGAAACCCCGTATTTACATATCTGCCACTGTGCAGGAGAATCCGTATAGGTGTTCGATTGTTCGAACCGTAATGCGCAAGAAATGGTATGTAAACCCCGTATTTACATATCTGCCACTGTGCAGGAGAATCCGTATAGGTGTTCGATTGTTCGAACCGTAATGCGCAAGAAATGGTGTGTAAACCCCGTATTTACATATCTGCCACTGTGCAGGAGAATCCGTATAGGTGTTCGAGTGTTCGAACCGTAATGCGCAAGAAATGGTACGGAAACCCCGTATTTACATATCTGCCACTGTGCTGGAGAATCCGTATAGGTGTTCGATTGTTCGAACCGTAATGCGCAAGAAATGGTATGTAAACCCCGTATTTACATATCTGCCACTGTGCAGGAGAATCCGTATAGGTGTTCGATTGTTCGAACCGTAATGCGCAAGAAATGGTGTGTAAACCCCGTATTTACATATCTGCCACTGTGCAGGAGAATCCGTATAGGTGTTCGAGTGTTCGAACCGTAATGCGCAAGAAATGGTACCGAAACCCCGTATTTACATATCTGCCACTGTGCAGGAGAATCCGTATAGGTGTTCGAGTGTTCGAACCGTAATGCGCAAGAAATGGTACCGAAACCCCGTATTTACATATCTGCCACTGTGCAGGAGAATTTGAATAGGTGTTCGAGTGTTCGAACCGTAATGCGCAAGAAATGGTACCGAAACCCCGTATTTACATATCTGCCACTTTGTAGGAGAATCCGCATAGGTGTTCGAGTGTTCGAACCGTAATGCGCAAGAAATGGTACGGAAACCCCGTATTTACATATCTGCCACTGTGCAGGAGAATCCGTATAGGTGTTCGATTGTTCGAACCGTAATGCGCAAGAAATGGTATGTAAACCCCGTATTTACATATCTGCCACTGTGCAGGAGAATCCGTATAGGTGTTCGATTGTTCGAACCGTAATGCGCAAGAAATGGTGTGTAAACCCCGTATTTACATATCTGCCACTGTGTAGGAGAATCCGTATAGGTGTTCGAGTGTTCGAACCGTAATACGCAAGAAATGGTATGGAAACCCCGTATTTACATATCTGCCACTGTGCAGGAGAATCCGCATAGGTGTTCGAGTGTTCGAACCGTAATGCGCAAGAAATGGTACGGAAACCCCGTATTTACATATCTGCCACTGTGCAGGAGAATCCGTATAGGTGTTCGATTGTTCGAACCGTAATGCGCAAGAAATGGTATGTAAACCCCGTATTTACATATCTGCCACTGTGCAGGAGAATCCGTATAGGTGTTCGATTGTTCGAACCGTAATGCGCAAGAAATGGTGTGTAAACCCCGTATTTACATATCTGCCACTGTGCAGGAGAATCCGTATAGGTGTTCGAGTGTTCGAACAGTAATGCGCAAGAAATGGTATGGAAACCCCGTATTTACATATCTGCCACTGTGCAGGAGAATCCGCATAGGTGTTCGAGTGTTCGAACCGTAATGCGCAAGAAATGGTACCGAAACCCCGTATTTACATATCTGCCACTGTGCAGGAGAATTCGAATAGGTGTTCGAGTGTTCGAACCGTAATGCGCAAGAAATGGTACCGAAACCCCGTATTTACATATCTGCCACTTTGTAGGAGAATCCGCATAGGTGTTCGAGTGTTCGAACCGTAATGTGCAAGAAATGGTATGTAAACCCCGTATTTACATATCTGCCACTGTGCAGGAGAATCCGTATAGGTGTTTGAGTGTTCGAATCGTAATACGCAAGAAATGGTACCGAAACCCCGTATTTACATATCTGCCACTGTGCAGGAGAATCCGAATAGTTGTTCGAGTGTTCGAACCGTAATGCGCAAGAAATGGTATGTAAACCCTGTATTTACATATCTGCCACTGTGCAGGAGAATCCGTATAGGTGTTCGAGTGTTCGAACCGTAATGCGCAAGAAATGGTACGGAAACCCCGTATTTACATATCTGCCACTGTGCAGGAGAATCCGTATAGGTGTTCGATTGTTCGAACCGTAATGCGCAAGAAATGGTATGTAAACCCCGTATTTACATATCTGCCACTGTGCAGGAGAATCCGTATAGGTGTTCGATTGTTCGAACCGTAATGCGCAAGAAATGGTACGGAAACCCCGTATTTACATATCTGCCACTGTGCAGGAGAATCCGTATAGGTGTTCGAGTGTTCGAACCGTAATGCGCAAGAAATGGTATGGAAACCCCGTATTTACATATCTGCCACTGTGCAGGAGAATCCGCATAGGTGTTCGAGTGTTCGAACCGTAATGCGCAAGAAATGGTACCGAAACCCCGTATTTACATATCTGCCACTGTGCAGGAGAATCCGTATAGGTGTTCGAGTGTTCGAACCGTAATGCGCAAGAAATGGTACAGAAACCCCGTATTTACATATCTGTCACTGTGCAGGAGAATCCGCATAGGTGCTCGAGTGTTCGAACCGTATTGCGCAAGAAATGGTATGTAAACCACGTATTTACATATCTGCCACTGTGCAGGAGAATCCGTATAGGTGTTCGAGTGTTCGAACCGTAATGCGCAAGAAATGGTACCGAAACCCCGTATTTACATATCTCCCACTGTGCAGGAGAATCCGAATAGGTGTTCGAGTGTTCGAACCGTTATGCGCAAGAAATGGTACCGAAACCCCGTATTTACATATCTGTCACTGTGCAGGAGAATCCGCATAGCTGCTCAAGTGTTCGAACCGTATTGCGCAAGAAATGGTATGTAAACCACGTATTTACATATCTGCCACTGTGCAGGAGAATCCGTATAGGTGTTCGAGTGTTCGAACCGTAATGCGCAAGAAATGGTACCGAAACCCCGTATTTACATATCTGCCACTGTGCAGGAGAATTCGAATACGTGTTCGAGTGTTCGAACCGTAATGCGCAAGAAATGGTATGTAAACCCCGTATTTACATATCTGCCACTGTGCAGGAGAATCCGTATAGGTGTTCGAGTGTTCGAACCGTAATGCGCAAGAAATGGTACGGAAACCCCGTATTTACATATCTGCCACTGTGCAGGAGAATCCGTATAGGTGTTCGATTGTTCGAACCGTAATGCGCAAGAAATGGTATGTAAACCCCGTATTTACATATCTGCCACTGTGCTGGAGAATCCGTATAGGTGTTCGAGTGTTCGAACCGTAATGCGCAAGAAATGGTATGGAAACCCCGTATTTACATATCTGCCACTGTGCAGGAGAATCCGCATAGGTGTTCGAGTGTTCGAACCGTAATGCGCAAGAAATGGTACGGAAACCCCGTATTTACATATCTGCCACTGTGCAGGAGAATCCGTATAGGTGATCGAGTGGTCGAACCGTAATGCGCAAGAAATGGTACCGAAACCCCGTATTTACATATCTGCCACTGTGCAGGAGAATCCGCATAGGTGCTCGAGTGTTCGAACCGTATTGCGCAAGAAATGGTATGTAAACCCCGTATTTACATATCTGCCACTGTGCAGGAGAATCCGTATAGGTGTTCGAGTGTTCGAACCGTAATGCGCAAGAAATGGTACCGAAACCCCGTATTTACATATCTGCCACTGTGCAGGAGAATTTGAATAGGTGTTCGAGTGTTCGAACCGTAATGCGCAAGAAATGGTACCGAAACCCCGTATTTACATATCTGCCACTTTGTAGGAGAATCCGCATAGGTGTTCGAGTGTTCGAACCGTAATGCGCAAGAAATGGTACGGAAACCCCGTATTTACATATCTGCCACTGTGCAGGAGAATCCGTATAGGTGTTCGATTGTTCGAACCGTAATGCGCAAGAAATGGTATGTAAACCCCGTATTTACATATCTGCCACTGTGCAGGAGAATCCGTATAGGTGTTCGATTGTTCGAACCGTAATGCGCAAGAAATGGTGTGTAAACCCCGTATTTACATATCTGCCACTGTGTAGGAGAATCCGTATAGGTGTTCGAGTGTTCGAACCGTAATACGCAAGAAATGGTATGGAAACCCCGTATTTACATATCTGCCACTGTGCAGGAGAATCCGCATAGGTGTTCGAGTGTTCGAACCGTAATGCGCAAGAAATGGTACGGAAACCCCGTATTTACATATCTGCCACTGTGCAGGAGAATCCGTATAGGTGTTCGATTGTTCGAACCGTAATGCGCAAGAAATGGTATGTAAACCCCGTATTTACATATCTGCCACTGTGCAGGAGAATCCGTATAGGTGTTCGATTGTTCGAACCGTAATGCGCAAGAAATGGTGTGTAAACCCCGTATTTACATATCTGCCACTGTGCAGGAGAATCCGTATAGGTGTTCGAGTGTTCGAACAGTAATGCGCAAGAAATGGTATGGAAACCCCGTATTTACATATCTGCCACTGTGCAGGAGAATCCGCATAGGTGTTCGAGTGTTCGAACCGTAATGCGCAAGAAATGGTACCGAAACCCCGTATTTACATATCTGCCACTGTGCAGGAGAATTCGAATAGGTGTTCGAGTGTTCGAACCGTAATGCGCAAGAAATGGTACCGAAACCCCGTATTTACATATCTGCCACTTTGTAGGAGAATCCGCATAGGTGTTCGAGTGTTCGAACCGTAATGTGCAAGAAATGGTATGTAAACCCCGTATTTACATATCTGCCACTGTGCAGGAGAATCCGTATAGGTGTTTGAGTGTTCGAATCGTAATACGCAAGAAATGGTACCGAAACCCCGTATTTACATATCTGCCACTGTGCAGGAGAATCCGAATAGTTGTTCGAGTGTTCGAACCGTAATGCGCAAGAAATGGTATGTAAACCCTGTATTTACATATCTGCCACTGTGCAGGAGAATCCGTATAGGTGTTCGAGTGTTCGAACCGTAATGCGCAAGAAATGGTACGGAAACCCCGTATTTACATATCTGCCACTGTGCAGGAGAATCCGTATAGGTGTTCGATTGTTCGAACCGTAATGCGCAAGAAATGGTATGTAAACCCCGTATTTACATATCTGCCACTGTGCAGGAGAATCCGTATAGGTGTTCGATTGTTCGAACCGTAATGCGCAAGAAATGGTACGGAAACCCCGTATTTACATATCTGCCACTGTGCAGGAGAATCCGTATAGGTGTTCGAGTGTTCGAACCGTAATGCGCAAGAAATGGTATGGAAACCCCGTATTTACATATCTGCCACTGTGCAGGAGAATCCGCATAGGTGTTCGAGTGTTCGAACCGTAATGCGCAAGAAATGGTACCGAAACCCCGTATTTACATATCTGCCACTGTGCAGGAGAATCCGTATAGGTGTTCGAGTGTTCGAACCGTAATGCGCAAGAAATGGTACAGAAACCCCGTATTTACATATCTGTCACTGTGCAGGAGAATCCGCATAGGTGCTCGAGTGTTCGAACCGTATTGCGCAAGAAATGGTATGTAAACCACGTATTTACATATCTGCCACTGTGCAGGAGAATCCGTATAGGTGTTCGAGTGTTCGAACCGTAATGCGCAAGAAATGGTACCGAAACCCCGTATTTACATATCTGCCACTGTGCAGGAGAATCCGAATAGGTGTTCGAGTGTTCGAACCGTTATGCGCAAGAAATGGTACCGAAACCCCGTATTTACATATCTGTCACTGTGCAGGAGAATCCGCATAGCTGCTCAAGTGTTCGAACCGTATTGCGCAAGAAATGGTATGTAAACCACGTATTTACATATCTGCCACTGTGCAGGAGAATCCGTATAGGTGTTCGAGTGTTCGAACCGTAATGCGCAAGAAATGGTACCGAAACCCCGTATTTACATATCTGCCACTGTGCAGGAGAATTCGAATACGTGTTCGAGTGTTCGAACCGTAATGCGCAAGAAATGGTATGTAAACCCCGTATTTACATATCTGCCACTGTGCAGGAGAATCCGTATAGGTGTTCGAGTGTTCGAACCGTAATGCGCAAGAAATGGTACGGAAACCCCGTATTTACATATCTGCCACTGTGCAGGAGAATCCGTATAGGTGTTCGATTGTTCGAACCGTAATGCGCAAGAAATGGTATGTAAACCCCGTATTTACATATCCGCCACTGTGCTGGAGAATCCGTATAGGTGTTCGAGTGTTCGAACCGTAATGCGCAAGAAATGGTATGGAAACCCCGTATTTACATATCTGCCACTGTGCAGGAGAATCCGCATAGGTGTTCGAGTGTTCGAACCGTAATGCGCAAGAAATGGTACGGAAACCCCGTATTTACATATCTGCCACTGTGCAGGAGAATCCGTATAGGTGATCGAGTGGTCGAACCGTAATGCGCAAGAAATGGTACCGAAACCCCGTATTTACATATCTGCCACTGTGCAGGAGAATCCGCATAGGTGCTCGAGTGTTCGAACCGTATTGCGCAAGAAATGGTATGTAAACCCCGTATTTACATATCTGCCACTGTGCAGGAGAATCCGTATAGGTGTTCGAGTGTTCGAACCGTAATGCGCAAGAAATGGTACGGAAACCCCGTATTTACATATCTGCCACTGTGCAGGAGAATCCGTGTAGGTGTTCGATTGTTCGAACCGTAATGCGCAAGAAATGGTATGTAAACCCCGTATTTACATATCTGCCACTGTGCAGGAGAATCCGTATAGGTGTTCGATTGTTCGAACCGTAATGCGCAAGAAATGGTGTGTAAACCCCGTATTTACATATCTGCCACTGTGCAGGAGAATCCGTATAGGTGTTCGAGTGTTCGAACCGTAATGCGCAAGAAATGGTATGGAAACCCCGTATTTACATATCTGCCACTGTGCAGGAGAATCCGCATAGGTGTTCGAGTGTTCGAACCGTAATGCGCAAGAAATGGTACCGAAACCCCGTATTTACATATCTGCCACTGTGCAGGAGAATCCGTATAGGTGTTCGAGTGTTCGAACCGTAATGCGCAAGAAATGGTACCGAAACCCCGTATACACATATCTGTCACTGTGCAGGAGAATCCGCATAGGTGCTCGAGTGTTCGAACCGTATTGCGCAAGAAATGGTATGTGCACCACGTATTTACATATCTGCCACTGTGCAGGAGAATCCGTATAGGTGTTCGAGTGTTCGAACCGTAATGCGCAAGAAATGGTACCGAAACCCCGTATTTACATATCTGCCACTGTGCAGGAGAATCCGAATAGGTGTTCGAGTGTTCGAACCGTTATGCGCAAGAAATGGTACCGAAACCCCGTATTTACATATCTGCCACTTTGTAGGAGAATCCGCATAGGTGTTCGATTGTTCGAACCGTAATGTGCAAGAAATGGTATGGAAACCCCGTATTTACATATCTGCCACTGTGCAGGAGAATCCGTATAGGTGTTCGAGTGTTCGAATCGTAATGCGCAAGAAATAGTACCGAAACCCCGTATTTACATATCTGCCACTGTGCAGGAGAATCCGAATAGGTGTTCGAGTGTTCGAACCGTAATGCGCAAGAAATGGTATGTAAACCCCGTATTTACATATCTGCCACTGTGTAGGAGAATCCGTATAGGTTTTCGAGTGTTCGAACCGTAATGCGCAAGAAATGGTACGGAAACCCCGTATTTACATATCTGCCACTATGCAGGAGAATCCGTATAGGTGTTCGATTGTTCGAACCGTAATGCGCAAGAAATGGTATCTAAACCCCGTATTTACATATTTGCCACTGTGCAGGAGAATCCGTATAGGTGTTCGAGTGTTCGAACCGTAATGCGCAAGAAATGGTGTGGAAACCCCGTATTTACATATCTGCCACTGTGCAGGAGAATCCGCATAGGTGTTCGAGTGTTCGAACCGTAATGCGCAAGAAATGGTACGGAAACCCTGTATTTACATATCTGCCACTGTGCAGGAGAATCCGTATAGGTGATCGAGAGGTCGAACCGTATTGCGCAAGAAATGGTACCGAAACCCCGTATTTACATATCTGCCACTGTGCAGGAGAATCCGCATAGGTGCTCGAGTGTTCGAACCGTATTGCGCAAGAAATGGTATGTAAACCCCGTATTTACATATCTGCCACTGTGCAGGAGAATCCGTATAGGTGTTCGAGTGTTCGAACCGTAATGCGCAAGAAATGGTACCGAAACCCCGTATTTACATATCTGCCACTGTGCAGGAGAATCCGAATAGGTGTTCGAGTGTTCGAACCGTAATGCGCAAGAAATGGTATATAAACCCCGTATTTACATATCTGCCACTGTGCAGGAGACTCCGTATAGGTGTTCGAGTGTTCGAACCGTAATGCGCAAGAAATGGTACCGAAACCCCGTATTTACATATCTGCCACTGTGCAGGAGAATTCGAATAGGTGTTCGAGTGTTCGAACCGTAATGCGCAAGAAATGGTACCGAAACCCCGTATTTACATATCTGCCACTTTGTAGGAGAATCCGCATAGGTGTTCGAGTGTTCGAACCGTAATGTGCAAGAAATGGTATGGAAACCCCGTATTTACATATCTGCCACTGTGCAGGAGAATCCGTATAGGTGTTCGAGTGTTCGAATCGTAATACGCAAGAAATGGTACCGAAACCCCGTATTTAAATATCTGCCACTGTGCAGGAGAATCCGAATAGGTGTTCGAGTGTTCGAACCGTAATGCGCAAGAAATGGTATGTAAACCCCGTATTTACATATCTGCCACTGTGCAGGAGAATCCGTATAGGTGTTCGACTGTTCGAACCGTAATGCGCAAGAAATGGTACGGAAACCCCGTATTTACATATCTGCCACTGTGCAGGAGAATCCGTATAGGTGTTCGATTGTTCGAACCGTAATGCGCATGAAAAGGTATGTAAACCCCGTATTTACATATCTGCCACTGTGCAGGAGAATCCGTATAGGTGTTCGATTGTTCGAACCGTAATGCGCAAGAAATGGTGTGTAAACCCCGTATTTACATATCTGCCACTGTGCAGGAGAATCCGTATAGGTGTTCGAGTGTTCGAACCGTAATGCGCAAGAAATGGTATGGAAACCCCGTATTTACATATCTGCCACTGTGCAGGAGAATCCGCATAGGTGTTCGAGTGTTCGAACCGTAATGCGCAAGAAATGGTACCGAAACCCCGTATTTACATATCTGCCACTGTGCGGGAGAATCCGTATAGGTGTTCGAGTGTTCGAACCGTAATGCGCAAGAAATGGTACCGAAACCCCGTATTTACATATCTGTCACTGTGCAGGAGAATCCGCATAGGTGCTCGAGGGTTCGAACCGTATTGCGCAAGAAATGGTACCGAAACCCCGTATACACATATCTGTCACTGTGCAGGAGAATCCGCATAGGTGCTCGAGTGTTCGAACCGTATTGCGCAAGAAATGGTATGTGCACCACGTATTTACATATCTGCCACTGTGCAGGAGAATCCGTATAGGTGTTCGAGTGTTCGAACCGTAATGCGCAAGAAATGGTACCGAAACCCCGTATTTACATATCTGCCACTGTGCAGGAGAATCCGAATAGGTGTTCGAGTGTTCGAACCGTTATGCGCAAGAAATGGTACCGAAACCCCGTATTTACATATCTGCCACTTTGTAGGAGAATCCGCATAGGTGTTCGATTGTTCGAACCGTAATGTGCAAGAAATGGTATGGAAACCCCGTATTTACATATCTGCCACTGTGCAGGAGAATCCGTATAGGTGTTCGAGTGTTCGAATCGTAATGCGCAAGAAATAGTACCGAAACCCCGTATTTACATATCTGCCACTGTGCAGGAGAATCCGAATAGGTGTTCGAGTGTTCGAACCGTAATGCGCAAGAAATGGTATGTAAACCCCGTATTTACATATCTGCCACTGTGTAGGAGAATCCGTATAGGTTTTCGAGTGTTCGAACCGTAATGCGCAAGAAATGGTACGGAAACCCCGTATTCACATATCTGCCACTATGCAGGAGAATCCGTATAGGTGTTCGATTGTTCGAACCGTAATGCGCAAGAAATGGTATGTAAACCCCGTATTTACATATTTGCCACTGTGCAGGAGAATCCGTATAGGTGTTCGAGTGTTCGAACCGTAATGCGCAAGAAATGGTGTGGAAACCCCGTATTTACATATCTGCCACTGTGCAGGAGAATCCGCATAGGTGTTCGAGTGTTCGAACCGTAATGCGCAAGAAATGGTACGGAAACCCTGTATTTACATATCTGCCACTGTGCAGGAGAATCCGTATAGGTGATCGAGAGGTCGAACCGTATTGCGCAAGAAATGGTACCGAAACCCCGTATTTACATATCTGCCACTGTGCAGGAGAATCCGCATAGGTGCTCGAGTGTTCGAACCGTATTGCGCAAGAAATGGTATGTAAACCCCGTATTTACATATCTGCCACTGTGCAGGAGAATCCGTATAGGTGTTCGAGTGTTCGAACCGTAATGCGCAAGAAATGGTACCGAAACCCCGTATTTACATATCTGCCACTGTGCAGGAGAATCCGAATAGGTGTTCGAGTGTTCGAACCGTAATGCGCAAGAAATGGTATATAAACCCCGTATTTACATATCTGCCACTGTGCAGGAGACTCCGTATAGGTGTTCGAGTGTTCGAACCGTAATGCGCAAGAAATGGTACCGAAACCCCGTATTTACATATCTGCCACTGTGCAGGAGAATTCGAATAGGTGTTCGAGTGTTCGAACCGTAATGCGCAAGAAATGGTACCGAAACCCCGTATTTACATATCTGCCACTTTGTAGGAGAATCCGCATAGGTGTTCGAGTGTTCGAACCGTAATGTGCAAGAAATGGTATGGAAACCCCGTATTTACATATCTGCCACTGTGCAGGAGAATCCGTATAGGTGTTCGAGTGTTCGAATCGTAATACGCAAGAAATGGTACCGAAACCCCGTATTTAAATATCTGCCACTGTGCAGGAGAATCCGAATAGGTGTTCGAGTGTTCGAACCGTAATGCGCAAGAAATGGTATGTAAACCCCGTATTTACATATCTGCCACTGTGCAGGAGAATCCGTATAGGTGTTCGACTGTTCGAACCGTAATGCGCAAGAAATGGTACGGAAACCCCGTATTTACATATCTGCCACTGTGCAGGAGAATCCGTATAGGTGTTCGATTGTTCGAACCGTAATGCGCATGAAAAGGTATGTAAACCCCGTATTTACATATCTGCCACTGTGCAGGAGAATCCGTATAGGTGTTCGATTGTTCGAACCGTAATGCGCAAGAAATGGTGTGTAAACCCCGTATTTACATATCTGCCACTGTGCAGGAGAATCCGTATAGGTGTTCGAGTGTTCGAACCGTAATGCGCAAGAAATGGTATGGAAACCCCGTATTTACATATCTGCCACTGTGCAGGAGAATCCGCATAGGTGTTCGAGTGTTCGAACCGTAATGCGCAAGAAATGGTACCGAAACCCCGTATTTACATATCTGCCACTGTGCGGGAGAATCCGTATAGGTGTTCGAGTGTTCGAACCGTAATGCGCAAGAAATGGTACCGAAACCCCGTATTTACATATCTGTCACTGTGCAGGAGAATCCGCATAGGTGCTCGAGGGTTCGAACCGTATTGCGCAAGAAATGGTACCGAAACCCCGTATACACATATCTGTCACTGTGCAGGAGAATCCGCATAGGTGCTCGAGTGTTCGAACCGTATTGCGCAAGAAATGGTATGTGCACCACGTATTTACATATCTGCCACTGTGCAGGAGAATCCGTATAGGTGTTCGAGTGTTCGAACCGTAATGCGCAAGAAATGGTACCGAAACCCCGTATTTACATATCTGCCACTGTGCAGGAGAATCCGAATAGGTGTTCGAGTGTTCGAACCGTTATGCGCAAGAAATGGTACCGAAACCCCGTATTTACATATCTGCCACTTTGTAGGAGAATCCGCATAGGTGTTCGATTGTTCGAACCGTAATGTGCAAGAAATGGTATGGAAACCCCGTATTTACATATCTGCCACTGTGCAGGAGAATCCGTATAGGTGTTCGAGTGTTCGAATCGTAATGCGCAAGAAATAGTACCGAAACCCCGTATTTACATATCTGCCACTGTGCAGGAGAATCCGAATAGGTGTTCGAGTGTTCGAACCGTAATGCGCAAGAAATGGTATGTAAACCCCGTATTTACATATCTGCCACTGTGTAGGAGAATCCGTATAGGTTTTCGAGTGTTCGAACCGTAATGCGCAAGAAATGGTACGGAAACCCCGTATTCACATATCTGCCACTATGCAGGAGAATCCGTATAGGTGTTCGATTGTTCGAACCGTAATGCGCAAGAAATGGTATGTAAACCCCGTATTTACATATTTGCCACTGTGCAGGAGAATCCGTATAGGTGTTCGAGTGTTCGAACCGTAATGCGCAAGAAATGGTGTGGAAACCCCGTATTTACATATCTGCCACTGTGCAGGAGAATCCGCATAGGTGTTCGAGTGTTCGAACCGTAATGCGCAAGAAATGGTACGGAAACCCTGTATTTACATATCTGCCACTGTGCAGGAGAATCCGTATAGGTGATCGAGAGGTCGAACCGTATTGCGCAAGAAATGGTACCGAAACCCCGTATTTACATATCTGCCACTGTGCAGGAGAATCCGCATAGGTGCTCGAGTGTTCGAACCGTATTGCGCAAGAAATGGTATGTAAACCCCGTATTTACATATCTGCCACTGTGCAGGAGAATCCGTATAGGTGTTCGAGTGTTCGAACCGTAATGCGCAAGAAATGGTACCGAAACCCCGTATTTACATATCTGCCACTGTGCAGGAGAATCCGAATAGGTGTTCGAGTGTTCGAACCGTAATGCGCAAGAAATGGTATATAAACCCCGTATTTACATATCTGCCACTGTGCAGGAGACTCCGTATAGGTGTTCGAGTGTTCGAACCGTAATGCGCAAGAAATGGTACCGAAACCCCGTATTTACATATCTGCCACTGTGCAGGAGAATTCGAATAGGTGTTCGAGTGTTCGAACCGTAATGCGCAAGAAATGGTACCGAAACCCCGTATTTACATATCTGCCACTTTGTAGGAGAATCCGCATAGGTGTTCGAGTGTTCGAACCGTAATGTGCAAGAAATGGTATGGAAACCCCGTATTTACATATCTGCCACTGTGCAGGAGAATCCGTATAGGTGTTCGAGTGTTCGAATCGTAATACGCAAGAAATGGTACCGAAACCCCGTATTTACATATCTGCCACTGTGCAGGAGAATCCGAATAGGTGTTCGAGTGTTCGAACCGTAATGCGCAAGAAATGGTATGTAAACCCCGTATTTACATATCTGCCACTGTGCAGGAGAATCCGTATAGGTGTTCGACTGTTCGAACCGTAATGCGCAAGAAATGGTACGGAAACCCCGTATTTACATATCTGCCACTGTGCAGGAGAATCCGTATAGGTGTTCGATTGTTCGAACCGTAATGCGCATGAAAAGGTATGTAAACCCCGTATTTACATATCTGCCACTGTGCAGGAGAATCCGTATAGGTGTTCGATTGTTCGAACCGTAATGCGCAAGAAATGGTGTGTAAACCCCGTATTTACATATCTGCCACTGTGCAGGAGAATCCGTATAGGTGTTCGAGTGTTCGAACCGTAATGCGCAAGAAATGGTATGGAAACCCCGTATTTACATATCTGCCACTGTGCTGGAGAATCCGCATAGGTGTTCGAGTGTTCGAACCGTAATGCGCAAGAAATGGTACCGAAACCCCGTATTTACATATCTGCCACTGTGCGGGAGAATCCGTATAGGTGTTCGAGTGTTCGAACCGTAATGCGCAAGAAATGGTACCGAAACCCCGTATTTACATATCTGTCACTGTGCAGGAGAATCCGCATAGGTGCTCGAGGGTTCGAACCGTATTGCGCAAGAAATGGTATGTAAACCACGTATTTACATATCTGCCACTGTGCAGGAGAATCCGTATACGTGTTCGAGTGTTCGAACCGTAATGCGCAAGAAATGGTACCGAAACCCCGTATTTACATATCTGCCACTGTGCAGGAGAATCCGCATAGGTGTTCGAGTGTTCGAACCGTAATGCGCAAGAAATGGTACCGAAACCCCGTATTTACATATCTGCCACTGTGCAGGAGAATCCGTATAGGTGTTCGAGTGTTCGAACCGTAATGCGCAAGAAATGGTACCGAAACCCCGTATTTACATATCTGCCACTGTGCAGGAGAATCCGCATAGGTGCTCGAGTGTTCGAACCGTATTGCGCAAGAAATGGTTTGTAAACCCCGTATTTACATATCTGCCACTGTGCAGGAGAATCCGTATAGGTGTTCGAGTGTTCGAACCGTAATGCGCAAGAAATGCTACCGAAACCCCGTATTTACATATCTGCCACTGTGCAGGAGAATCCGTATCGGTGTTCGAGTATTCGAACCGTAATGCGCAAGAAATGGTACCGAAACCCCGTATTTACATATCTGCCACTGTGCAGGAGAATTCGTATAGGTGTTCGTGTGTTCGAACCGTAATGTGCAAGAAATGGTATGTAAACCCCATATTTAAATATCTGCCACTGTGCAGGAGAATCCGTATAGGTGTTCGAGTGTTCGAACCGTAATGCGCAAGAAATGGTACCGAAACCCCGTATTTACATATCTGCCACTGTGCAGGAGAATCCGTATAGGTGTTCAAGTGTTCGAACCGTAATGCGCAAGAAATGGTACCGAAACCCCGTATTTACATATCTGCCACTGTGCAGGAGAATCCGAATAGGTGTTCGGGTGTTCGAACCGTAATGCGCAAGAAATGGTACCGAAACCCCGTATTTACATATTTGCCACTTTGTAGGAGAATCCGCATAGGTGTTCGAGTGTTCGAACCGTAATGTGCAAGAAATGGTATGGAAACCCCGTATTTACATATCTGCCACTGTGCAGGAGAATCCGTATAGGTGTTCGAGTGTTAGAATCGTAATGCGCAAGAAATGGTACCGAAACCCCGTATTTACATATCTGCCACTGTGTAGGAGAATCCGAATAGGTGTTCGAGTGTTCGAACCGTAATGCGCAAGAAATGGAATGTAAACCCCGTATTTACATATCTGCCACTGTGCAGGAGAATCCGTATAGGTGTTCGAGTGTTCGAACCGTAATGCGCAAGAAATGGTACGGAAACCCCGTATTTACATATCTGCCACTGTGCAGGAGAATCCGTATAGGTGTTCGATTGTTCGAACCGTAATGCGCAAGAAATGGTATGTAAACCCCGTATTTACATATCTGCCACTGTGCAGGAGAATCCGTATAGGTGTTCGATTGTTCGAACCGTAATGCGCAAGAAATGGTGTGTAAACCCCGTATTTACATATCTGCCACTGTGCAGGAGAATCCGTATAGGTGTTCGAGTGTTCGAACCGTAATGCGCAAGAAATGGTACGGAAACCCCGTATTTACATATCTGCCACTGTGCTGGAGAATCCGTATAGGTGTTCGATTGTTCGAACCGTAATGCGCAAGAAATGGTATGTAAACCCCGTATTTACATATCTGCCACTGTGCAGGAGAATCCGTATAGGTGTTCGATTGTTCGAACCGTAATGCGCAAGAAATGGTGTGTAAACCCCGTATTTACATATCTGCCACTGTGCAGGAGAATCCGTATAGGTGTTCGAGTGTTCGAACCGTAATGCGCAAGAAATGGTACCGAAACCCCGTATTTACATATCTGCCACTGTGCAGGAGAATCCGTATAGGTGTTCGAGTGTTCGAACCGTAATGCGCAAGAAATGGTACCGAAACCCCGTATTTACATATCTGCCACTATGCAGGAGAATTTGAATAGGTGTTCGAGTGTTCGAACCGTAATGCGCAAGAAATGGTACCGAAATCCCGTATTTACATATCTGCCACTTTGTAGGAGAATCCGCATAGGTGTTCGAGTGTTCGAACCGTAATGCGCAAGAAATGGTACGGAAACCCCGTATTTACATATCTGCCACTGTGCAGGAGAATCCGTATAGGTGTTCGATTGTTCGAACCGTAATGCGCAAGAAATGGTATGTAAACCCCGTATTTACATATCTGCCACTGTGCAGGAGAATCCGTATAGGTGTTCGATTGTTCGAACCGTAATGCGCAAGAAATGGTGTGTAAACCCCGTATTTACATATCTGCCACTGTGCAGGAGAATCGGTATAGGTGTTCGAACCGTAATACGCAAGAAATGGTATGGAAACCCCGTATTTACATATCTGCCACTGTGCAGGAGAATCCGCATAGGTGTTCGAGTGTTCGAACCGTAATGCGCAAGAAATGGTACGGAAACCCCGTATTTACATATCTGCCACTGTGCAGGAGAATCCGTATAGGTGTTCGATTGTTCGAACCGTAATGCGCAAGAAATGGTATGTAAACCCCGTATTTACATATCTGCCACTGTGCAGGAGAATCCGTATAGGTGTTCGATTGTTCGAACCGTAATGCGCAAGAAATGGTATGTAAACCCCGTATTTACATATCTGCCACTGTGCAGGAGAATCCGTATAGGTGTTCGAACCGTAATACGCAAGAAATGGTATGGAAACCCCGTATTTACATATCTGCCACTCTGCAGGAGAATCCGCATAGGTGTTCGAGTGTTCGAACCGTAATGCGCAAGAAATGGTACGGAAACCCCGTATTTACATATCTTCCACTGTGTAGGAGAATCCGTATAGGTGTTCGATTGTTCGAACCGTAATGCGCAAGAAATGGTATGTAAACCCCGTATTTACATATCTGCCACTGTGCAGGAGAATCCGTATAGGTGTTCGATTGTTCGAACCGTAATGCGCAAGAAATGGTGTGTAAACCCCGTATTTACATATCTGCCACTGTGCAGGAGAATCCGTATAGGTGTTCGAGTGTTCGAACAGTAATGCGCAAGAAATGGTATGGAAACCCCGTATTTACATATCTGCCACTGTGCAGGAGAATCCGCATAGGTGTTCGAGTGTTCGAACCGTAATGCGCAAGAAATGGTACCGAAACCCCGTATTTACATATCTGCCACTGTGCAGGAGAATTCGAATAGGTGTTCGAGTGTTCGAACCGTAATGCGCAAGAAATGGTACCGAAACCCCGTATTTACATATCTGCCACTTTGTAGGAGAATCCGCATAGGTGTTCGAGTGTTCGAACCGTAATGTGCAAGAAATGGTATGGAAACCCCGTATTTACATATCTGCCACCGTGCAGGAGAATCCGTATAGGTGTTTGAGTGTTCGAATCGTAATACGCAAGAAATGGTACCGAAACCCCGTATTTACATATCTGCCACTGTGCAGGAGAATCCGAATAGTTGTTCGAGTGTTCGAACCGTAATGCGCAAGAAATGGTATGTAAACCCTGTATTTACATATCTGCCACTGTGCAGGAGAATCCGTATAGGTGTTCGAGTGTTCGAACCGTAATGCGCAAGAAATGGTACGGAAACCCCGTATTTACATATCTGCCACTGTGCAGGAGAATCCGTATAGCTGTTCGATTGTTCGAACCGTAATGCGCAAGAAATGGTATGTAAACCCCGTATTTACATATCTGCCACTGTGCAGGAGAATCCGTATAGGTGTTCGATTGTTCGAACCGTAATGCGCAAGAAATGGTGTGTAAACCCCGTATTTACATATCTGCCACTGTGCAGGAGAATCCGTATAGGTGTTCGAGTGTTCGAACCGTAATGCGCAAGAAATGGTATGGAAACCCCGTATTTACATATCTGCCACTGTGCAGGAGAATCCGCATAGGTGTTCGAATGTTCGAACCGTAATGCGCAAGAAATGGTACCGAAACCCCGTATTTACATATCTGCCACTGTGCAGGAGAATCCGTATAGGTGTTCGAGTGTTCGAACCGTAATGCGCAAGAAATGGTACCGAAACCCCGTATTTACATATCTGTCACTGTGCAGGAGAATCCGCATAGGTGCTCGAGTGTTCGAACCGTATTGCGCAAGAAATGGTATGTAAACCACGTATTTACATATCTGCCACTGTGCAGGAGAATCCGTATAGGTGTTCGAGTGTTCGAACCGTAATGGGCAAGAAATGGTACCGAAACCCCGTATTTACATATCTGCCACTGTGCAGGAGAATCCGAATAGGTGTTCGAGTGTTCGAACCGTTATGCGCAAGAAATGGTACCGAAACCCCGTATTTACATATCTGTCACTGTGCAGGAGAATCCGCATAGGTGCTCAAGTGTTCGAACCGTATTGCGCAAGAAATGGTATGTAAACCACGTATTTACATATCTGCCACTGTGCAGGAGAATCCGTATAGGTGTTCGAGTGTTCGAACCGTAATGCGCAAGAAATGGTACCGAAACCCCGTATTTACATATCTGCCACTGTGCAGGAGAATTCGAGTACGTGTTCGAGTGTTCGAACCGTAATGCGCAAGAAATGGTATGTAAACCCCGTATTTACATATCTGCCACTGTGCAGGAGAATCCGTATAGGTGTTCGAGTGTTCGAACCGTAATGCGCAAGAAATGGTACCGAAACCCCGTATTTACATATCTGTCACTGTGCAGGAGAATCCGCATAGGTGCTCGAGTGTTCGAACCGTATTGCGCAAGAAATGGTATGTAAACCACGTATTTACATATCTGCCACTGTGCAGGAGAATCCGTATAGGTGTTCGAGTGTTCGAACCGTAATGGGCAAGAAATGGTACCGAAACCCCGTATTTACATATCTGCCACTGTGCAGGAGAATCCGTATAGGTGTTCGAGTGTTCGAACCGTAATGCGCAAGAAATGGTACGGAAACCCCGTATTTACATATCTGCCACTGTGCAGGAGAATCCGTATAGCTGTTCGATTGTTCGAACCGTAATGCGCAAGAAATGGTATGTAAACCCCGTATTTACATATCTGCCACTGTGCAGGAGAATCCGTATAGGTGTTCGATTGTTCGAACCGTAATGCGCAAGAAATGGTATGTAAACCCCGTATTTACATATCTGCCACTGTGCAGGAGAATCCGTATAGGTGTTCGATTGTTCGAACCGTAATGCGCAAGAAATGGTATGTAAACCCCGTATTTACATATCTGCCACTGTGCAGGAGAATCCGTATAGGTGTTCGAACCGTAATACGCAAGAAATGGTATGGAAACCCCGTATTTACATATCTGCCACTCTGCAGGAGAATCCGCATAGGTGTTCGAGTGTTCGAACCGTAATGCGCAAGAAATGGTACGGAAACCCCGTATTTACATATCTGCCACTGTGTAGGAGAATCCGTATAGGTGTTCGATTGTTCGAACCGTAATGCGCAAGAAATGGTATGTAAACCCCGTATTTACATATCTGCCACTGTGCAGGAGAATCCGTATAGGTGTTCGATTGTTCGAACCGTAATGCGCAAGAAATGGTGTGTAAACCCCGTATTTACATATCTGCCACTGTGCAGGAGAATCCGTATAGGTGTTCGAGTGTTCGAACAGTAATGCGCAAGAAATGGTATGGAAACCCCGTATTTACATATCTGCCACTGTGCAGGAGAATCCGCATAGGTGTTCGAGTGTTCGAACCGTAATGCGCAAGAAATGGTACCGAAACCCCGTATTTACATATCTGCCACTGTGCAGGAGAATTCGAATAGGTGTTCGAGTGTTCGAACCGTAATGCGCAAGAAATGGTACCGAAACCCCGTATTTACATATCTGCCACTTTGTAGGAGAATCCGCATAGGTGTTCGAGTGTTCGAACCGTAATGTGCAAGAAATGGTATGGAAACCCCGTATTTACATATCTGCCACTGTGCAGGAGAATCCGTATAGGTGTTTGAGTGTTCGAATCGTAATACGCAAGAAATGGTACCGAAACCCCGTATTTACATATCTGCCACTGTGCAGGAGAATCCGAATAGTTGTTCGAGTGTTCGAACCGTAATGCGCAAGAAATGGTATGTAAACCCTGTATTTACATATCTGCCACTGTGCAGGAGAATCCGTATAGGTGTTCGAGTGTTCGAACCGTAATGCGCAAGAAATGGTACGGAAACCCCGTATTTACATATCTGCCACTGTGCAGGAGAATCCGTATAGCTGTTCGATTGTTCGAACCGTAATGCGCAAGAAATGGTATGTAAACCCCGTATTTACATATCTGCCACTGTGCAGGAGAATCCGTATAGGTGTTCGATTGTTCGAACCGTAATGCGCAAGAAATGGTGTGTAAACCCCGTATTTACATATCTGCCACTGTGCAGGAGAATCCGTATAGGTGTTCGAGTGTTCGAACCGTAATGCGCAAGAAATGGTATGGAAACCCCGTATTTACATATCTGCCACTGTGCAGGAGAATCCGCATAGGTGTTCGAATGTTCGAACCGTAATGCGCAAGAAATGGTACCGAAACCCCGTATTTACATATCTGCCACTGTGCAGGAGAATCCGTATAGGTGTTCGAGTGTTCGAACCGTAATGCGCAAGAAATGGTACCGAAACCCCGTATTTACATATCTGTCACTGTGCAGGAGAATCCGCATAGGTGCTCGAGTGTTCGAACCGTATTGCGCAAGAAATGGTATGTAAACCACGTATTTACATATCTGCCACTGTGCAGGAGAATCCGTATAGGTGTTCGAGTGTTCGAACCGTAATGGGCAAGAAATGGTACCGAAACCCCGTATTTACATATCTGCCACTGTGCAGGAGAATCCGAATAGGTGTTCGAGTGTTCGAACCGTTATGCGCAAGAAATGGTACCGAAACCCCGTATTTACATATCTGTCACTGTGCAGGAGAATCCGCATAGGTGCTCAAGTGTTCGAACCGTATTGCGCAAGAAATGGTATGTAAACCACGTATTTACATATCTGCCACTGTGCAGGAGAATCCGTATAGGTGTTCGAGTGTTCGAACCGTAATGCGCAAGAAATGGTACCGAAACCCCGTATTTACATATCTGCCACTGTGCAGGAGAATTCGAATACGTGTTCGAGTGTTCGAACCGTAATGCGCAAGAAATGGTATGTAAACCCCGTATTTACATATCTGCCACTGTGCAGGAGAATCCGTATAGGTGTTCGAGTGTTCGAACCGTAATGCGCAAGAAATGGTACGGAGACCCCGTATTTACATATCTGCCACTGTGCAGGAGAATCCGTATAGGTGTTCGATTGTTCGAACCGTAATGCGCAAGAAATGGTATGTAAACCCCGTATTTACATATCTGCCACTGTGCAGGAGAATCCGTATAGGTGTTCGAGTGTTCGAACCGTAATGCGCAAGAAATGGTATGGAAACCCCGTATTTACATATCTGCCACTGTGCAGGAGAATCCGCATAGGTGTTCGAGTGTTCGAACCGTAATGCGCAAGAAATGGTACGGAAACCCCGTATTTACATATCTGCCACTGTGCAGGAGAATCCGTATAGGTGATCGAGTGGTCGAACCGTAATGCGCAAGAAATGGTACCGAAACCCCGTATTTACATATCTGCCACTGTGCAGGAGAATCCGCATAGGTGCTCGAGTGTTCGAACCGTATTGCGCAAGAAATGGTATGTAAACCCCGTATTTACATATCTGCCACTGTGCAGGAGAATCCGTATAGGTGTTCGAGTGTTCGAACCGTAATGCGCAAGAAATGGTACGGAAACCCCGTATTTACATATCTGCCACTGTGCAGGAGAATCCGTATAGGTGTTCGATTGTTCGAACCGTAATGCGCAAGAAATGGTATGTAAACCCTGTATTTACATATCTGCCACTGTGCAGGAGAATCCGTATAGGTGTTCGATTGTTCGAACCGTAATGCGCAAGAAATGGTGTGTAAACCCCGTATTTACATATCTGCCACTGTGCAGGAGAATCCGTATAGGTGTTCGAGTGTTCGAACCGTAATGCGCAAGAAATGGTACCGAAACCCCGTATTTACATATCTGCCACTGTGCAGGAGAATCCGCATAGGTGTTCGAGTGTTCGAACCGTAATGCGCAAGAAATGGTACCGAAACCCCGTATTTAAATATCTGCCACTGTGCAGGAGAATCCGTATAGGTGTTCGAGTGTTCGAACCGTAATGCGCAAGAAATGGTACCGAAACCCCGTATATACATATCTGTCACTGTGCAGGAGAATCCGCATAGGTGCTCGAGTGTTCGAACCGTATTGCGCAAGAAATGGTATGTGCACCACGTATTTACATATCTGCCACTGTGCAGGAGAATCCGTATAGGTGTTCGAGTGTTCGAACCGTAATGCGCAAGAAATGGTACCGAAACCCCGTATTTACATATCTGCCACTGTGCAGGAGAATCCGAATAGGTGTTCGAGTGTTCGAACCGTTATGCGCAAGAAATGGTACCGAAACCCCGTATTTACATATCTGCCACTTTGTAGGAGAATCCGCATAGGTGTTCGATTGTTCGAACCGTAATGTGCAAGAAATGGTATGGAAACCCCGTATTTACATATCTGCCACTGTTCAGGAGAATCCGTATTGGTGTTCGAGTGTTCGAATCGTAATGCGCAAGAAATAGTACCGAAACCCCGTATTTACATATCTGCCACTGTGCAGGAGAATCCGAATAGGTGTTCGAGTGTTCGAACCGTAATGCGCAAGAAATGGTATGTAAACCCCGTATTTACATATCTGCCACTGTGTAGGAGAATCCGTATAGGTTTTCGAGTGTTCGAACCGTAATGCGCAAGAAATGGTACGGAAACCCCGTATTTACATATCTGCCACTATGCAGGAGAATCCGTATAGGTGTTCGATTGTTCGAACCGTAATGCGCAAGAAATGGTATGTAAACCCCGTATTTACATATCTGCCACTGTGCAGGAGAATCCGTATAGGTGTTCGAGTGTTCGAACCGTAATGCGCAAGGAATGGTGTGGAAACCCCGTATTTACATATCTGCCACTGTGCAGGAGAATCCGCATAGGTGTTCGAGTGTTCGAACCGTAATGCGCAAGAAATGGTACGGAAACCCCGTATTTACATATCTGCCACTGTGCAGGAGAATCCGTAGAGGTGATCGAGAGGTCGAACCGTATTGCGCAAGAAATGGTACCGAAACCCCGTATTTACATATCTGCCACTGTGCAGGAGAATCCGCATAGGTGCTCGAGTGTTCGAACCGTATTGCGCAAGAAATGGTATGTAAACCCCGTATTTACATATGTGCCACTGTGCAGGAGAATCCGTATAGGTGTTCGAACCGTAATACGCAAGAAATGGTACGGAAACCCCGTATTTACATATCTGCCACTGTGCAGGAGAATCCGCATAGGTGTTCGAGTGTTCGAACCGTAATGCGCAAGAAATGGTACGGAAACCCCGTATTTACATATCTGCCACTGTGCAGGAGAATCCGTATAGGTGTTCGATTGTTCGAACCGTAATGCGCAAGAAATGGTATGTAAACCCCGTATTTACATATCTGCCACTGTGCAGGAGAATCCGTATAGGTGTTCGATTGTTCGAACCGTAATGCGCAAGAAATGGTATGTAAACCCCGTATTTACATATCTGCCACTGTGCAGGAGAATCCGTATAGGTGTTCGAACCGTAATACGCAAGAAATGGTATGGAAACCCCGTATTTACATATCTGCCACTGTGCAGGAGAATCCGCATAGGTGTTCGAGTGTTCGAACCGTAATGCGCAAGAAATGGTACGGAAACCCCGTATTTACATATCTGCCACTGTGCAGGAGAATCCGTATAGGTGTTCGATTGTTCGAACCGTAATGCGCAAGAAATGGTATGTAAACCCCGTATTTACATATCTGCCACTGTGCAGGAGAATCCGTATAGGTGTTCGAGTGTTCGAACCGTAATGCGCAAGAAATGGTATGGAAACCCCGTATTTACATATCTGCCACTGTGCAGGAGAATCCGCATAGGTGTTCGAGTGTTCGAACCGTAATGCGCAAGAAATGGTACGGAAACCCCGTATTTACATATCTGCCACTGTGCAGGAGAATCCGTATAGGTGATCGAGTGGTCGAACCGTAATGCGCAAGAAATGGTACCGAAACCCCGTATTTACATATCTGCCACTGTGCAGGAGAATCCGCATAGGTGCTCGAGTGTTCGAACCGTATTGCGCAAGAAATGGTATGTAAACCCCGTATTTACATATGTGCCACTGTGCAGGAGAATCCGTATAGGTGTTCGAGTGTTCGAACCGTAATGCGCAAGAAATGGTACGGAAACCCCGTATTTACATATCTGCCACTGTGCAGGAGAATCCGTATAGGTGTTCGATTGTTCGAACCGTAATGCGCAAGAAATGGTATGTAAACCCCGTATTTACATATCTGCCACTGTGCAGGAGAATCCGTATAGGTGTTCGATTGTTCGAACCGTAATGCGCAAGAAATGGTGTGTAAACCCCGTATTTACATATCTGCCACTGTGCAGGAGAATCCGTATAGGTGTTCGAGTGTTCGAACCGTAATGCGCAAGAAATGGTATGGAAACCCCGTATTTACATATCTGCCACTGTGCAGGAGAATCCGCATAGGTGTTCGAGTGTTCGAACCGTAATGCGCAAGAAATGGTACCGAAACCCCGTATTTACATATCTGCCACTGTGCAGGAGAATCCGTATAGGTGATCGAGTGGTCGAACCGTAATGCGCAAGAAATGGTACCGAAACCCCGTATTTACATATCTGCCACTGTGCAGGAGAATCCGCATAGGTGCTCGAGTGTTCGAACCGTATTGCGCAAGAAATGGTATGTAAACCCCGTATTTACATATCTGCCACTGTGCAGGAGAATCCGTATAGGTGTTCGAGTGTTCGAACCGTAATGCGCAAGAAATGGTACGGAAACCCCGTATTTACATATCTGCCACTGTGCAGGAGAATCCGTATAGGTGTTCGATTGTTCGAACCGTAATGCGCAAGAAATGGTATGTAAACCCCGTATTTACATATCTGCCACTGTGCAGGAGAATCCGTATAGGTGTTCGATTGTTCGAACCGTAATGCGCAAGAAATGGTATGGAAACCCCGTATTTACATATCTGCCACTGTGCAGGAGAATCCGCGTAGGTGTTCGAGTGTTCGAACCGTAATGCGCAAGAAATGGTACCGAAACCCCGTATTTACATATCTGCCACTGTGCAGGAGAATCCGTATAGGTGTTCGAGTGTTCGAACCGTAATGTGCAAGAAATGGTACCGAAACCCCGTATATACATATCTGTCACTGTGCAGGAGAATCCGCATAGGTGCTCGAGTGTTCGAACCGTATTGCGCAAGAAATGGTATGTGCACCACGTATTTACATATCTGCCACTGTGCAGGAGAATCCGTATAGGTGTTCGAGTGTTCGAACCGTAATGCGCAAGAAATGGTACCGAAACCCCGTATTTACATATCTGCCACTGTGCAGGAGAATCCGAATAGGTGTTCGAGTGTTCGAACCGTTATGCGCAAGAAATGGTACCGAAACCCCGTATTTACATATCTGCCACTTTGTAGGAGAATCCGCATAGGTGTTCGATTGTTCGAACCGTAATGTGCAAGAAATGGTATGGAAACCCCGTATTTACATATCTGCCACTGTGCAGGAGAATCCGTATTGGTGTTCGAGTGTTCGAATCGTAATGCGCAAGAAATAGTACCGAAACCCCGTATTTACATATCTGCCACTGTGCAGGAGAATCCGAATAGGTGTTCGAGTGTTCGAACCGTAATGCGCAAGAAATGGTATGTAAACCCCGTATTTACATATCTGCCACTGTGTAGGAGAATCCGTATAGGTTTTCGAGTGTTCGAACCGTAATGCGCAAGAAATGGTACGGAAACCCCGTATTTACATATCTGCCACTATGCAGGAGAATCCGTATAGGTGTTCGATTGTTCGAACCGTAATGCGCAAGAAATGGTATGTAAACCCCGTATTTACATATCTGCCACTGTGCAGGAGAATCCGTATAGGTGTTCGAGTGTTCGAACCGTAATGCGCAAGGAATGGTGTGGAAACCCCGTATTTACATATCTGCCACTGTGCAGGAGAATCCGCATAGGTGTTCGAGTGGTCGAACCGTAATGCGCAAGAAATGGTACGGAAACCCCGTATTTACATATCTGCCACTGTGCAGGAGAATCCGTATAGGTGATCGAGAGGTCGAACCGTATTGCGCAAGAAATGGTACCGAAACCCCGTATTTACATATCTGCCACTGTGCAGGAGAATCCGCATAGGTGCTCGAGTGTTCGAACCGTATTGCGCAAGAAATGGTATGTAAACCCCGTATTTACATATCTGCCACTGTGCAGGAGAATCCGTATAGGTGTTCGAACCGTAATACGCAAGAAATGGTATGGAAACCCCGTATTTACATATCTGCCACTGTGCAGGAGAATCCGCATAGGTGTTCGAGTGTTCGAACCGTAATGCGCAAGAAATGGTACGGAAACCCCGTATTTACATATCTGCCACTGTGCAGGAGAATCCGTATAGGTGTTCGATTGTTCGAACCGTAATGCGCAAGAAATGGTATGTAAACCCCGTATTTACATATCTGCCACTGTGCAGGAGAATCCGTATAGGTGTTCGATTGTTCGAACCGTAATGCGCAAGAAATGGTATGTAAACCCCGTATTTACATATCTGCCACTGTGCAGGAGAATCCGTATAGGTGTTCGAACCGTAATACGCAAGAAATGGTATGGAAACCCCGTATTTACATATCTGCCACTGTGCAGGAGAATCCGCATAGGTGTTCGAGTGTTCGAACCGTAATGCGCAAGAAATGGTACGGAAACCCCGTATTTACATATCTGCCACTGTGCAGGAGAATCCGTATTGGTGTTCGATTGTTCGAACCGTAATGCGCAAGAAATGGTATGTAAACCCCGTATTTACATATCTGCCACTGTGCAGGAGAATCCGTATAGGTGTTCGATTGTTCGAACCGTAATGCGCAAGAAATGGTGTGTAAACCCCGTATTTACATATCTGCCACTGTGCAGGAGAATCCGTATAGGTGTTCGAGTGTTCGAACAGTAATGCGCAAGAAATGGTATGGAAACCCCGTATTTACATATCTGCCACTGTGCAGGAGAATCCGCATAGGTGTTCGAGTGTTCGAACCGTAATGCGCAAGAAATGGTACCGAAACCCCGTATTTACATATCTGCCACTGTGCAGGAGAATTCGAATAGGTGTTCGAGTGTTCGAACCGTAATGCGCAAGAAATGGTACCGAAACCCCGTATTTACATATCTGCCACTTTGTAGGAGAATCCGTATAGGTGTTCGAGTGTTCGAACCGTAATGTGCAAGAAATGGTATGGAAACCCCGTATTTACATATCTGCCACTGTGCAGGAGATCCCGTATAGGTGTTCGAGTGTTCGAAACGTAATGCGCAAGAAATGGTATGTAAACCCCGTATTTACATATCTGCCACTGTGTAGGAGAATCCGTATAGGTTTTCGAGTGTTCGAACCGTAATGCGCAAGAAATGGTACGGAAACCCCGTATTTACATATCTGCCACTATGCAGGAGAATCCGTATAGGTGTTCGATTGTTCGAACCGTAATGCGCAAGAAATGGTATGTAAACCCCGTATTTACATATCTGCCACTGTGCAGGAGAATCCGTATAGGTGTTCGAGTGTTCGAACCGTAATGCGCAAGGAATGGTGTGGAAACCCCGTATTTACATATCTGCCACTGTGCAGGAGAATCCGCATAGGTGTTCGAGTGTTCGAACCGTAATGCGCAAGAAATGGTACGGAAACCCCGTATTTACATATCTGCCACTGTGCAGGAGAATCCGTATAGGTGATCGAGAGGTCGAACCGTATTGCGCAAGAAATGGTACCGAAACCCCGTATTTACATATCTGCCACTGTGCAGGAGAATCCGCATAGGTGCTCGAGTGTTCGAACCGTATTGCGCAAGAAATGGTATGTAAACCCCGTATTTACATATCTGCCACTGTGCAGGAGAATCCGTATAGGTGTTCGAACCGTAATACGCAAGAAATGGTATGGAAACCCCGTATTTACATATCTGCCACTGTGCAGGAGAATCCGCATAGGTGTTCGAGTGTTCGAATCGTAATGCGCAAGAAATAGTACCGAAACCCCGTATTTACATATCTGCCACTGTGCAGGAGAATCCGAATAGGTGTTCGAGTGTTCGAACCGTAATGCGCAAGAAATGGTATGTAAACCCCGTATTTACATATCTGCCACTGTGTAGGAGAATCCGTATAGGTTTTCGAGTGTTCGAACCGTAATGCGCAAGAAATGGTACGGAAACCCCGTATTTACATATCTGCCACTATGCAGGAGAATCCGTATAGGTGTTCGATTGTTCGAACCGTAATGCGCAAGAAATGGTATGTAAACCCCGTATTTACATATCTGCCACTGTGCAGGAGAATCCGTATAGGTGTTCGAGTGTTCGAACCGTAATGCGCAAGGAATGGTGTGGAAACCCCGTATTTACATATCTGCCACTGTGCAGGAGAATCCGCATAGGTGTTCGAGTGTTCGAACCGTAATGCGCAAGAAATGGTACGGAAACCCCGTATTTACATATCTGCCACTGTGCAGGAGAATCCGTATAGGTGATCGAGAGGTCGAACCGTATTGCGCAAGAAATGGTACCGAAACCCCGTATTTACATATCTGCCACTGTGCAGGAGAATCCGCATAGGTGCTCGAGTGTTCGAACCGTATTGCGCAAGAAATGGTATGTAAACCCCGTATTTACATATCTGCCACTGTGCAGGAGAATCCGTATAGGTGTTCGAACCGTAATACGCAAGAAATGGTATGGAAACCCCGTATTTACATATCTGCCACTGTGCAGGAGAATCCGCATAGGTGTTCGAGTGTTCGAACCGTAATGCGCAAGAAATGGTACGGAAACCCCGTATTTACATATCTGCCACTGTGCAGGAGAATCCGTATAGGTGTTCGATTGTTCGAACCGTAATGCGCAAGAAATGGTATGTAAACCCCGTATTTACATATCTGCCACTGTGCAGGAGAATCCGTATAGGTGTTCGATTGTTCGAACCGTAATGCGCAAGAAATGGTATGTAAACCCCGTATTTACATATCTGCCACTGTGCAGGAGAATCCGTATAGGTGTTCGAACCGTAATACGCAAGAAATGGTATGGAAACCCCGTATTTACATATCTGCCACTGTGCAGGAGAATCCGTATAGGTGTTCGATTGTTCGAACCGTAATGCGCAAGAAATGGTATGTAAACCCCGTATTTACATATCTGCCACTGTGCAGGAGAATCCGTATAGGTGTTCGATTGTTCGAACCGTAATGCGCAAGAAATGGTGTGTAAACCCCGTATTTACATATCTGCCACTGTGTAGGAGAATCCGTATAGGTGTTCGAGTGTTCGAACCGTAATACGCAAGAAATGGTATGGAAACCCCGTATTTACATATCTGCCACTGTGCAGGAGAATCCGCATAGGTGTTCGAGTGTTCGAACCGTAATGCGCAAGAAATGGTACGGAAACCCCGTATTTACATATCTGCCACTGTGCAGGAGAATCCGTATTGGTGTTCGATTGTTCGAACCGTAATGCGCAAGAAATGGTATGTAAACCCCGTATTTACATATCTGCCACTGTGCAGGAGAATCCGTATAGGTGTTCGATTGTTCGAACCGTAATGCGCAAGAAATGGTGTGTAAACCCCGTATTTACATATCTGCCACTGTGCAGGAGAATCCGTATAGGTGTTCGAGTGTTCGAACAGTAATGCGCAAGAAATGGTATGGAAACCCCGTATTTACATATCTGCCACTGTGCAGGAGAATCCGCATAGGTGTTCGAGTGTTCGAACCGTAATGCGCAAGAAATGGTACCGAAACCCCGTATTTACATATCTGCCACTGTGCAGGAGAATTCGAATAGGTGTTCGAGTGTTCGAACCGTAATGCGCAAGAAATGGTACCGAAACCCCGTATTTACATATCTGCCACTTTGTAGGAGAATCCGTATAGGTGTTCGAGTGTTCGAACCGTAATGTGCAAGAAATGGTATGGAAACCCCGTATTTACATATCTGCCACTGTGCAGGAGATCCCGTATAGGTGTTCGAGTGTTCGAACCGTAATGCGCAAGAAATGGTATGTAAACCCCGTATTTACATATCTGCCACTGTGTAGGAGAATCCGTATAGGTTTTCGAGTGTTCGAACCGTAATGCGCAAGAAATGGTACGGAAACCCCGTATTTACATATCTGCCACTATGCAGGAGAATCCGTATAGGTGTTCGATTGTTCGAACCGTAATGCGCAAGAAATGGTATGTAAACCCCGTATTTACATATCTGCCACTGTGCAGGAGAATCCGTATAGGTGTTCGAGTGTTCGAACCGTAATGCGCAAGGAATGGTGTGGAAACCCCGTATTTACATATCTGCCACTGTGCAGGAGAATCCGCATAGGTGTTCGAGTGTTCGAACCGTAATGCGCAAGAAATGGTACGGAAACCCCGTATTTACATATCTGCCACTGTGCAGGAGAATCCGTATAGGTGATCGAGAGGTCGAACCGTATTGCGCAAGAAATGGTACCGAAACCCCGTATTTACATATCTGCCACTGTGCAGGAGAATCCGCATAGGTGCTCGAGTGTTCGAACCGTATTGCGCAAGAAATGGTATGTAAACCCCGTATTTACATATCTGCCACTGTGCAGGAGAATCCGTATAGGTGTTCGAACCGTAATACGCAAGAAATGGTATGGAAACCCCGTATTTACATATCTGCCACTGTGCAGGAGAATCCGCATAGGTGTTCGAGTGTTCGAACCGTAATGCGCAAGAAATGGTACGGAAACCCCGTATTTACATATCTGCCACTGTGCAGGAGAATCCGTATAGGTGTTCGATTGTTCGAACCGTAATGCGCAAGAAATGGTATGTAAACCCCGTATTTACATATCTGCCACTGTGCAGGAGAATCCGTATAGGTGTTCGAACCGTAATACGCAAGAAATGGTATGGAAACCCCGTATTTACATATCTGCCACTGTGCAGGAGAATCCGCATAGGTGTTCGAGTGTTCGAACCGTAATGCGCAAGAAATGGTACGGAAACCCCGTATTTACATATCTGCCACTGTGCAGGAGAATCCGTATAGGTGATCGAGAGGTCGAACCGTATTGCGCAAGAAATGGTACCGAAACCCCGTATTTACATATCTGCCACTGTGCAGGAGAATCCGCATAGGTGCTCGAGTGTTCGAACCGTATTGCGCAAGAAATGGTATGTAAACCCCGTATTTACATATCTGCCACTGTGCAGGAGAATCCGTATAGGTGTTCGAACCGTAATACGCAAGAAATGGTATGGAAACCCCGTATTTACATATCTGCCACTGTGCAGGAGAATCCGCATAGGTGTTCGAGTGTTCGAACCGTAATGCGCAAGAAATGGTACGGAAACCCCGTATTTACATATCTGCCACTGTGCAGGAGAATCCGTATAGGTGTTCGATTGTTCGAACCGTAATGCGCAAGAAATGGTATGTAAACCCCGTATTTACATATCTGCCACTGTGCAGGAGAATCCGTATAGGTGTTCGAACCGTAATACGCAAGAAATGGTATGGAAACCCCGTATTTACATATCTGCCACTGTGCAGGAGAATCCGCATAGGTGTTCGAGTGTTCGAACCGTAATGCGCAAGAAATGGTACGGAAACCCCGTATTTACATATCTGCCACTGTGCAGGAGAATCCGTATAGGTGTTCGATTGTTCGAACCGTAATGCGCAAGAAATGGTATGTAAACCCCGTATTTACATATCTGCCACTGTGCAGGAGAATCCGTATAGGTGTTCGATTGTTCGAACCGTAATGCGCAAGAAATGGTGTGTAAACCCCGTACTTACATATCTGCCACTGTGCAGGAGAATCCGTATAGGTGTTCGAGTGTTCGAACCGTAATGCGCAAGAAATGGTATGGAAACCCCGTATTTACATATCTGCCACTCTGCAGGAGAATCCGCATAGGTGTTCGAGTGTTCGAACCGTAATGCGCAAGAAATGGTACCGAAACCCCGTATTTACATATCTGCCACTGTGCAGGAGAATCCGTATAGGTGATCGAGAGGTCGAACCGTATTGCGCAAGAAATGGTACCGAAACCCCGTATTTACATATCTGCCACTGTGCAGGAGAATCCGCATAGGTGCTCGAGTGTTCGAACCGTATTGCGCAAGAAATGGTATGTAAACCCCGTATTTACATATCTGCCACTGTGCAGGAGAATCCGTATAGGTGTTCGAACCGTAATACGCAAGAAATGGTATGGAAACCCCGTATTTACATATCTGCCACTGTGCAGGAGAATCCGCATAGGTGTTCGAGTGTTCGAACCGTAATGCGCAAGAAATGGTACGGAAACCCCGTATTTACATATCTGCCACTGTGCAGGAGAATCCGTATAGGTGTTCGATTGTTCGAACCGTAATGCGCAAGAAATGGTATGTAAACCCCGTATTTACATATCTGCCACTGTGCAGGAGAATCCGTATAGGTGTTCGATTGTTCGAACCGTAATGCGCAAGAAAATGGTATGTAAACCCCGTATTTACATATCTGCCACTGTGCAGGAGAATCCGTATAGGTGTTCGAACCGTAATACGCAAGAAATGGTATGGAAACCCCGTATTTACATATCTGCCACTGTGCAGGAGAATCCGCATAGGTGTTCGAGTGTTCGAACCGTAATGCGCAAGAAATGGTACGGAAACCCCGTATTTACATATCTGCCACTGTGCAGGAGAATCCGTATTGGTGTTCGATTGTTCGAACCGTAATGCGCAAGAAATGGTATGTAAACCCCGTATTTACATATCTGCCACTGTGCAGGAGAATCCGTATAGGTGTTCGATTGTTCGAACCGTAATGCGCAAGAAATGGTGTGTAAACCCCGTATTTACATATCTGCCACTGTGCAGGAGAATCCGTATAGGTGTTCGAGTGTTCGAACAGTAATGCGCAAGAAATGGTATGGAAACCCCGTATTTACATATCTGCCACTGTGCAGGAGAATCCGCATAGGTGTTCGAGTGTTCGAACCGTAATGCGCAAGAAATGGTACCGAAACCCCGTATTTACATATCTGCCACTGTGCAGGAGAATTCGAATAGGTGTTCGAGTGTTCGAACCGTAATGCGCAAGAAATGGTACCGAAACCCCGTATTTACATATCTGCCACTTTGTAGGAGAATCCGTATAGGTGTTCGAGTGTTCGAACCGTAATGTGCAAGAAATGGTATGGAAACCCCGTATTTACATATCTGCCACTGTGCAGGAGATCCCGTATAGGTGTTCGAGTGTTCGAACCGTAATGCGCAAGAAATGGTATGTAAACCCCGTATTTACATATCTGCCACTGTGTAGGAGAATCCGTATAGGTTTTCGAGTGTTCGAACCGTAATGCGCAAGAAATGGTACGGAAACCCCGTATTTACATATCTGCCACTATGCAGGAGAATCCGTATAGGTGTTCGATTGTTCGAACCGTAATGCGCAAGAAATGGTATGTAAACCCCGTATTTACATATCTGCCACTGTGCAGGAGAATCCGTATAGGTGTTCGAGTGTTCGAACCGTAATGCGCAAGGAATGGTGTGGAAACCCCGTATTTACATATCTGCCACTGTGCAGGAGAATCCGCATAGGTGTTCGAGTGTTCGAACCGTAATGCGCAAGAAATGGTACGGAAACCCCGTATTTACATATCTGCCACTGTGCAGGAGAATCCGTATAGGTGATCGAGAGGTCGAACCGTATTGCGCAAGAAATGGTACCGAAACCCCGTATTTACATATCTGCCACTGTGCAGGAGAATCCGCATAGGTGCTCGAGTGTTCGAACCGTATTGCGCAAGAAATGGTATGTAAACCCCGTATTTACATATCTGCCACTGTGCAGGAGAATCCGTATAGGTGTTCGAACCGTAATACGCAAGAAATGGTATGGAAACCCCGTATTTACATATCTGCCACTGTGCAGGAGAATCCGCATAGGTGTTCGAGTGTTCGAACCGTAATGCGCAAGAAATGGTACGGAAACCCCGTATTTACATATCTGCCACTGTGCAGGAGAATCCGTATAGGTGTTCGATTGTTCGAACCGTAATGCGCAAGAAATGGTATGTAAACCCCGTATTTACATATCTGCCACTGTGCAGGAGAATCCGTATAGGTGTTCGAACCGTAATACGCAAGAAATGGTATGGAAACCCCGTATTTACATATCTGCCACTGTGCAGGAGAATCCGCATAGGTGTTCGAGTGTTCGAACCGTAATGCGCAAGAAATGGTACGGAAACCACGTATTTACATATCTGCCACTGTGCAGGAGAATCCGTATAGGTGATCGAGAGGTCGAACCGTATTGCGCAAGAAATGGTACCGAAACCCCGTATTTACATATCTGCCACTGTGCAGGAGAATCCGCATAGGTGCTCGAGTGTTCGAACCGTATTGCGCAAGAAATGGTATGTAAACCCCGTATTTACATATCTGCCACTGTGCAGGAGAATCCGTATAGGTGTTCGAACCGTAATACGCAAGAAATGGTATGGAAACCCCGTATTTACATATCTGCCACTGTGCAGGAGAATCCGCATAGGTGTTCGAGTGTTCGAACCGTAATGCGCAAGAAATGGTACGGAAACCCCGTATTTACATATCTGCCACTGTGCAGGAGAATCCGTATAGGTGTTCGATTGTTCGAACCGTAATGCGCAAGAAATGGTATGTAAACCCCGTATTTACATATCTGCCACTGTGCAGGAGAATCCGTATAGGTGTTCGAACCGTAATACGCAAGAAATGGTATGGAAACCCCGTATTTACATATCTGCCACTGTGCAGGAGAATCCGCATAGGTGTTCGAGTGTTCGAACCGTAATGCGCAAGAAATGGTACGGAAACCCCGTATTTACATATCTGCCACTGTGCAGGAGAATCCGTATAGGTGTTCGATTGTTCGAACCGTAATGCGCAAGAAATGGTATGTAAACCCCGTATTTACATATCTGCCACTGTGCAGGAGAATCCGTATAGGTGTTCGATTGTTCGAACCGTAATGCGCAAGAAATGGTGTGTAAACCCCGTACTTACATATCTGCCACTGTGCAGGAGAATCCGTATAGGTGTTCGAGTGTTCGAACCGTAATGCGCAAGAAATGGTATGGAAACCCCGTATTTACATATCTGCCACTCTGCAGGAGAATCCGCATAGGTGTTCGAGTGTTCGAACCGTAATGCGCAAGAAATGGTACCGAAACCCCGTATTTACATATCTGCCACTGTGCAGGAGAATCCGTATAGGTGTTCGAGTGTTCGAACCGTAATGCGCAAGAAATGGTACCGAAACCCCGTATTTACATATCTGTCACTGTGCAGGAGAATCCGCATAGGTGCTCGAGTGTTCGAACCGTATTGCGCAAGAAATGGTATGTAAACCACGTATTTACATATCTGCCACTGTGCAGGAGAATCCGTATAGGTGTTCGAGTGTTCGAACCGTAATGGGCAAGAAATGGTACCGAAACCCCGTATTTACATATCTGCCACTGTGCAGGAGAATCCGAATAGGTGTTCGAGTGTTCGAACCGTGATGCGCAAGAAATGGTACCGAAACCCCGTATTTACATATCTGTCACTGTGCAGGAGAATCCGCATAGGTGCTCAAGTGTTCGAACCGTATTGCGCAAGAAATGGTATGTAAACCACGTATTTACATATCTGCCACTGTGCAGGAGAATCCGTATAGGTGTTCGAGTGTTCGAACCGTAATGCGCAAGAAATGGTACCGAAACCCCGTATTTACATATCTGCCACTGTGCAGGAGAATTCGAATACGTGTTCGAGTGTTCGAACCGTAATGCGCAAGAAATGGTATGTAAACCCCGTATTTACATATCTGCCACTGTGCAGGAGAATCCGTATAGGTGTTCGAGTGTTCGAACCGTAATGCGCAAGAAATGGTACGGAAACCCCGTATTTACATATCTGCCACTGTGCAGGAGAATCCGTATAGGTGTTCGATTGTTCGAACCGTAATGCGCAAGAAATGGTATGTAAACCCCGTATTTACATATCTGCCACTGTGCAGGAGAATCCGTATAGGTGTTCGAGTGTTCGAACCGTAATGCGCAAGAAATGGTATGGAAACCCCGTATTTACATATCTGCCACTGTGCAGGAGAATCCGCATAGGTGTTCGAGTGTTCGAACCGTAATGCGCAAGGAATGGTGTGGAAACCCCGTATTTACATATCTGCCACTGTGCAGGAGAATCCGCATAGGTGTTCGAGTGTTCGAACCGTAATGCGCAAGAAATGGTACGGAAACCCCGTATTTACATATCTGCCACTGTGCAGGAGAATCCGTATAGGTGATCGAGAGGTCGAACCGTATTGCGCAAGAAATGGTACCGAAACCCCGTATTTACATATCTGCCACTGTGCAGGAGAATCCGCATAGGTGCTCGAGTGTTCGAACCGTATTGCGCAAGAAATGGTATGTAAACCCCGTATTTACATATCTGCCACTGTGCAGGAGAATCCGTATAGGTGTTCGAACCGTAATACGCAAGAAATGGTATGGAAACCCCGTATTTACATATCTGCCACTGTGCAGGAGAATCCGTATAGGTGTTCGAGTGTTCGAACCGTAATGCGCAAGAAATGGTACGGAAACCCCGTATTTACATATCTGCCACTGTGCAGGAGAATCCGTATAGGTGTTCGATTGTTCGAACCGTAATGCGCAAGAAATGGTATGTAAACCCCGTATTTACATATCTGCCACTGTGCAGGAGAATCCGTATAGGTGTTCGAACCGTAATACGCAAGAAATGGTATGGAAACCCCGTATTTACATATCTGCCACTGTGCAGGAGAATCCGCATAGGTGTTCGAGTGTTCGAACCGTAATGCGCAAGAAATGGTACGGAAACCCCGTATTTACATATCTGCCACTGTGCAGGAGAATCCGTATAGGTGTTCGATTGTTCGAACCGTAATGCGCAAGAAATGGTATGTAAACCCCGTATTTACATATCTGCCACTGTGCAGGAGAATCCGTATAGGTGTTCGATTGTTCGAACCGTAATGCGCAAGAAATGGTGTGTAAACCCCGTATTTACATATCTGCCACTGTGCAGGAGAATCCGTATAGGTGTTCGAGTGTTCGAACAGTAATGCGCAAGAAATGGTATGGAAACCCCGTATTTACATATCTGCCACTGTGCAGGAGAATCCGCATAGGTGTTCGAGTGTTCGAACCGTAATGCGCAAGAAATGGTACCGAAACCCCGTATTTACATATCTGCCACTGTGCAGGAGAATTCGAATAGGTGTTCGAGTGTTCGAACCGTAATGCGCAAGAAATGGTACCGAAACCCCGTATTTACATATCTGCCACTTTGTAGGAGAATCCGCATAGGTGTTCGAGTGTTCGAACCGTAATGTGCAAGAAATGGTATGGAAACCCCGTATTTACATATCTGCCACTGTGCAGGAGAATCCGTATAGGTGTTTGAGTGTTCGAATCGTAATACGCAAGAAATGGTACCGAAACCCCGTATTTACATATCTGCCACTGTGCAGGAGAATCCGAATAGTTGTTCGAGTGTTCGAACCGTAATGCGCAAGAAATGGTATGTAAACCCTGTATTTACATATCTGCCACTGTGCAGGAGAATCCGTATAGGTGTTCGAGTGTTCGAACCGTAATGCGCAAGAAATGGTACGGAAACCCCGTATTTACATATCTGCCACTGTGCAGGAGAATCCGTATAGCTGTTCGATTGTTCGAACCGTAATGCGCAAGAAATGGTATGTAAACCCCGTATTTACATATCTGCCACTGTGCAGGAGAATCCGTATAGGTGTTCGATTGTTCGAACCGTAATGCGCAAGAAATGGTGTGTAAACCCCGTATTTACATATCTGCCACTGTGCAGGAGAATCCGTATAGGTGTTCGAGTGTTCGAACCGTAATGCGCAAGAAATGGTATGGAAACCCCGTATTTACATATCTGCCACTCTGCAGGAGAATCCGCATAGGTGTTCGAGTGTTCGAACCGTAATGCGCAAGAAATGGTACCGAAACCCCGTATTTACATATCTGCCACTGTGCAGGAGAATCCGTATAGGTGTTCGAGTGTTCGAACCGTAATGCGCAAGAAATGGTACCGAAACCCCGTATTTACATATCTGTCACTGTGCAGGAGAATCCGCATAGGTGCTCGAGTGTTCGAACCGTATTGCGCAAGAAATGGTATGTAAACCACGTATTTACATATCTGCCACTGTGCAGGAGAATCCGTATAGGTGTTCGAGTGTTCGAACCGTAATGGGCAAGAAATGGTACCGAAACCCCGTATTTACATATCTGCCACTGTGCAGGAGAATCCGAATAGGTGTTCGAGTGTTCGAACCGTTATGCGCAAGAAATGGTACCGAAACCCCGTATTTACATATCTGTCACTGTGCAGGAGAATCCGCATAGGTGCTCAAGTGTTCGAACCGTATTGCGCAAGAAATGGTATGTAAACCACGTATTTACATATCTGCCACTGTGCAGGAGAATCCGTATAGGTGTTCGAGTGTTCGAACCGTAATGCGCAAGAAATGGTACCGAAACCCCGTATTTACATATCTGCCACTGTGCAGGAGAATTCGAATACGTGTTCGAGTGTTCGAACCGTAATGCGCAAGAAATGGTATGTAAACCCCGTATTTACATATCTGCCACTGTGCAGGAGAATCCGTATAGGTGTTCGAGTGTTCGAACCGTAATGCGCAAGAAATGGTACGGAAACCCCGTATTTACATATCTGCCACTGTGCAGGAGAATCCGTATAGGTGTTCGATTGTTCGAACCGTAATGCGCAAGAAATGGTATGTAAACCCCGTATTTACATATCTGCCACTGTGCAGGAGAATCCGTATAGGTGTTCGAGTGTTCGAACCGTAATGCGCAAGAAATGGTATGGAAACCCCGTATTTACATATCTGCCACTGTGCAGGAGAATCCGCATAGGTGTTCGAGTGTTCGAACCGTAATGCGCAAGAAATGGTACGGAAACCCCGTATTTACATATCTGCCACTGTGCAGGAGAATCCGTATAGGTGATCGAGTGGTCGAACCGTAATGCGCAAGAAATGGTACCGAAACCCCGTATTTACATATCTGCCACTGTGCAGGAGAATCCGCATAGGTGCTCGAGTGTTCGAACCGTATTGCGCAAGAAATGGTATGTAAACCCCGTATTTACATATCTGCCACTGTGCAGGAGAATCCGTATAGGTGTTCGAGTGTTCGAACCGTAATGCGCAAGAAATGGTACGGAAACCCCGTATTTACATATCTGCCACTGTGCAGGAGAATCCGTATAGGTGTTCGATTGTTCGAACCGTAATGCGCAAGAAATGGTATGTAAACCCCGTATTTACATATCTGCCACTGTGCAGGAGAATCCGTATAGGTGTTCGATTGTTCGAACCGTAATGCGCAAGAAATGGTGTGTAAACCCCGTATTTACATATCTGCCACTGTGCAGGAGAATCCGTATAGGTGTTCGAGTGTTCGAACCGTAATGCGCAAGAAATGGTATGGAAACCCCGTATTTACATATCTGCCACTGTGCAGGAGAATCCGCATAGGTGTTCGAGTGTGCGAACCGTAATGCGCAAGAAATGGTACCGAAACCCCGTATTTACATATCTGCCACTGTGCAGGAGAATCCGTATAGGTGTTCGAGTGTTCGAACCGTAATGCGCAAGAAATGGTACGGAAACCCCGTATATACATATCTGTCACTGTGCAGGATAATCCGCATAGGTGCTCGAGTGTTCGAACCGTATTGCGCAAGAAATGGTATGTGCACCACGTATTTACATATCTGCCACTGTGCAGGAGAATCCGTATAGGTGTTCGAGTGTTCGAACCGTAATGCGCAAGAAATGGTACCGAAACCCCGTATTTATATATCTGCCACTGTGCAGGAGAATCCGAATAGGTGTTCGAGTGTTCGAACCGTTATGCGCAAGAAATGGTACCGAAACCCCGTATTTACATATCTGCCACTTTGTAGGAGAATCCGCATAGGTGTTCGATTGTTCGAACCGTAATGTGCAAGAAATGGTATGGAAACCCCGTATTTACATATCTGCCACTGTGCAGGAGAATCCGTATTGGTGTTCGAGTGTTCGAATCGTAATGCGCAAGAAATAGTACCGAAACCCCGTATTTACATATCTGCCACTGTGCAGGAGAATCCGAATAGGTGTTCGAGTGTTCGAACCGTAATGCGCAAGAAATGCTATGTAAACCCCGTATTTACATATCTGCCACTGTGTAGGAGAATCCGTATAGGTTTTCGAGTGTTCGAACCGTAATGCGCAAGAAATGGTACGGAAACCCCGTATTTACATATCTGCCACTATGCAGGAGAATCCGTATAGGTGTTCGATTGTTCGAACCGTAATGCGCAAGAAATGGTATGTAAACCCCGTATTTACATATCTGCCACTGTGCAGGAGAATCCGTATAGGTGTTCGAGTGTTCGAACCGTAATGCGCAAGGAATGGTGTGGAAACCCCGTATTTACATATCTGCCACTGTGCAGGAGAATCCGCATAGGTGTTCGAGTGTTCGAACCGTAATGCGGAAGAAATGGTACGGAAACTCCGTATTTACATATCTGCCACTGTGCAGGAGAATCCGTATAGGTGATCGAGAGGTCGAACCGTATTGCGCAAGAAATGGTACCGAAACCCCGTATTTACATATCTGCCACTGTGCAGGAGAATCCGCATAGGTGCTCGAGTGTTCGAACCGTATTGCGCAAGAAATGGTATGTAAACCCCGTATTTACATATCTGCCACTGTGCAGGAGAATCCGTATAGGTGTTCGAGTGTTCGAACCGTAATGCGCAAGAAATGGTACCGAAACCCCGTATTTACATATCTGCCACTGTGCAGGAGAATCCGAATAGGTGTTCGAGTGTTCGAACCGTAATGCGCAAGAAATGGTATATAAACCCCGTATTTACATATCTGCCACTGTGCAGGAGACTCCGTATAGGTGTTCGAGTGTTCGAACCGTAATGCGCAAGAAATGGTACCGAAACCCCGTATTTACATATCTGTCACTGTGCAGGAGAATCCGCATAGGTGCTCGAGTGTTCGAACCGTATTGCGCAAGAAATGGTATGTAAACCACGTATTTACATATCTGCCACTGTGCAGGAGAATCCGTATAGGTGTTCGAGTGTTCGAACCGTAATGCGTAAGAAATGGTACCGAAACCCCGTATTTACATATCTGCCACTGTGCAGGAGAATTCGAATACGTGTTCGAGTGTTCGAACCGTAATGCGCAAGAAATGGTACCGAAACCCCGTATTTACATATCTGCCACCTTGTAGGAGAATCCGCATAGGTGTTCGAGTGTTTGAACCGTAATGTGCAAGAAATGGTACCGAAACCCCGTATTTACATATCTGCCACTGTGCAGGAGAATCCGTATAGGTGTTCGAGTGTTCGAATCGTAATACGCAAGAAATGGTACCGAAACCCCGTATTTACATATCTGCCACTGTGCAGGAGAATCCGAATAGGTGTTCGAGTGTTCGAACCGTAATGCGCAAGAAATGGTATGTAAACACCGTATTTACATATCTGCCACTGTGCAGGAGAATCCGTATAGGTGTTCGAGTGTTCGAACCGTAATGCGCAAGAAATGGTACGGAAACCCCGTATTTACATATCTGCCACTGTGCAGGAGAATCCGTATAGGTGATCGAGTGGTCGAACCGTAATGCGCAAGAAATGGTACCGAAACCCCGTATTTACATATCTGCCACTGTGCAGGAGAATCCGCATAGGTGCTCGAGTGTTCGAACCGTATTGCGCAAGAAATGGTATGTAAACCCCGTATTTACATATCTGCCACTGTGCAGGAGAATCCGTATAGGTGTTCGAGTGTTCGAACCGTAATGCGCAAGAAATGGTACGGAAACCCCGTATTTACATATCTGCCACTGTGCAGGAGAATCCGTATAGGTGTTCGATTGTTCGAACCGTAATGCGCAAGAAATGGTATGTAAACCCCGTATTTACATATCTGCCACTGTGCAGGAGAATCCGTATAGGTGTTCGATTGTTCGAACCGTAATGCGCAAGAAATGGTGTGTAAACCCCGTATTTACATATCTGCCACTGTGCAGGAGAATCCGTATAGGTGTTCGAGTGTTCGAACCGTAATGCGCAAGAAATGGTATGGAAACCCCGTATTTACATATCTGCCACTGTGCAGGAGAATCCGCATAGGTGTTCGAGTGTGCGAACCGTAATGCGCAAGAAATGGTACCGAAACCCCGTATTTACATATCTGCCACTGTGCAGGAGAATCCGTATAGGTGTTCGAGTGTTCGAACCGTAATGCGCAAGAAATGGTACGGAAACCCCGTATATACATATCTGTCACTGTGCAGGAGAATCCGCATAGGTGCTCGAGTGTTCGAACCGTATTGCGCAAGAAATGGTATGTGCACCACGTATTTACATATCTGCCACTGTGCAGGAGAATCCGTATAGGTGTTCGAGTGTTCGAACCGTAATGCGCAAGAAATGGTACCGAAACCCCGTATTTATATATCTGCCACTGTGCAGGAGAATCCGAATAGGTGTTCGAGTGTTCGAACCGTTATGCGCAAGAAATGGTACCGAAACCCCGTATTTACATATCTGCCACTTTGTAGGAGAATCCGCATAGGTGTTCGATTGTTCGAACCGTAATGTGCAAGAAATGGTATGGAAACCCCGTATTTACATATCTGCCACTGTGCAGGAGAATCCGTATTGGTGTTCGAGTGTTCGAATCGTAATGCGCAAGAAATAGTACCGAAACCCCGTATTTACATATCTGCCACTGTGCAGGAGAATCCGAATAGGTGTTCGAGTGTTCGAACCGTAATGCGCAAGAAATGCTATGTAAACCCCGTATTTACATATCTGCCACTGTGTAGGAGAATCCGTATAGGTTTTCGAGTGTTCGAACCGTAATGCGCAAGAAATGGTACGGAAACCCCGTATTTACATATCTGCCACTATGCAGGAGAATCCGTATAGGTGTTCGATTGTTCGAACCGTAATGCGCAAGAAATGGTATGTAAACCCCGTATTTACATATCTGCCACTGTGCAGGAGAATCCGTATAGGTGTTCGAGTGTTCGAACCGTAATGCGCAAGGAATGGTGTGGAAACCCCGTATTTACATATCTGCCACTGTGCAGGAGAATCCGCATAGGTGTTCGAGTGTTCGAACCGTAATGCGGAAGAAATGGTACGGAAACCCCGTATTTACATATCTGCCACTGTGCAGGAGAATCCGTATAGGTGATCGAGAGGTCGAACCGTATTGCGCAAGAAATGGTACCGAAACCCCGTATTTACATATCTGCCACTGTGCAGGAGAATCCGCATAGGTGCTCGAGTGTTCGAACCGTATTGCGCAAGAAATGGTATGTAAACCCCGTATTTACATATCTGCCACTGTGCAGGAGAATCCGTATAGGTGTTCGAGTGTTCGAACCGTAATGCGCAAGAAATGGTACCGAAACCCCGTATTTACATATCTGCCACTGTGCAGGAGAATCCGAATAGGTGTTCGAGTGTTCGAACCGTAATGCGCAAGAAATGGTATATAAACCCCGTATTTACATATCTGCCACTGTGCAGGAGACTCCGTATAGGTGTTCGAGTGTTCGAACCGTAATGCGCAAGAAATGGTACCGAAACCCCGTATTTACATATCTGTCACTGTGCAGGAGAATCCGCATAGGTGCTCGAGTGTTCGAACCGTATTGCGCAAGAAATGGTATGTAAACCACGTATTTACATATCTGCCACTGTGCAGGAGAATCCGTATAGGTGTTCGAGTGTTCGAACCGTAATGCGTAAGAAATGGTACCGAAACCCCGTATTTACATATCTGCCACTGTGCAGGAGAATTCGAATACGTGTTCGAGTGTTCGAACCGTAATGCGCAAGAAATGGTACCGAAACCCCGTATTTACATATCTGCCACCTTGTAGGAGAATCCGCATAGGTGTTCGAGTGTTTGAACCGTAATGTGCAAGAAATGGTACCGAAACCCCGTATTTACATATCTGCCACTGTGCAGGAGAATCCGTATAGGTGTTCGAGTGTTCGAATCGTAATACGCAAGAAATGGTACCGAAACCCCGTATTTACATATCTGCCACTGTGCAGGAGAATCCGAATAGGTGTTCGAGTGTTCGAACCGTAATGCGCAAGAAATGGTATGTAAACACCGTATTTACATATCTGCCACTGTGCAGGAGAATCCGTATAGGTGTTCGAGTGTTCGAACCGTAATGCGCAAGAAATGGTACGGAAACCCCGTATTTACATATCTGCCACTGTGCAGGAGAATCCGTATAGGTGTTCGATTGTTCGAACCGTAATGCGCAAGAAATGGTATGTAAACCCTGTATTTACATATCTGCCACTGTGCAGGAGAATCCGTATAGGTGTTCGATTGTTCGAACCGTAATGCGCAAGAAATGGTGTGTAAACCCCGTATTTACATATCTGCCACTGTGCAGGAGAATCCGTATAGGTGTTCGAGTGTTCGAACCGTAATGCGCAAGAAATGTTATGGAAACCCCGTATTTACATATCTGCCACTGTGCAGGAGAATCCGCATAGGTGTTCGAGTGTTCGAACCGTAATGCGCAAGAAATGGTATGGAAACCCCGTATTTACATATCTGCCACTGTGCAGGAGAATCCGCATAGGTGCTCGAGTGTTCGAACCGTAATGCGCAAGAAATGGTACCGAAACCCCGTATTTACATATCTGCCACTGTGCAGGAGAATCCGTATAGGTGTTCGAGTGTTCGAACCGTAATGCGCAAGAAATGGTACCGAAACCCCGTATTTACATATCTGCCACTGTGCAGGAGAATTCGAATAGGTGTTCGAGTGTTCGAACCGTAATGCGCAAGAAATGAAACCGAAACCCCGTATTTTCATATCTGCCACTTTGTAGGAGAATCCGAATAGGTGTTCGAGTGTTCGAACCGTAATGTGCAAGAAATGGTATGGAAACCCCGTATTTACATATCTGCCACTGTGCAGGAGAATCCGTATAGGTGTTCGAGTGTTTGAATCGTAATACGCAAGAAATGGTACTGAAACCCCGTATTTACATATCTGCCACTGTGCAGGAGAATCCGAATAGGTGTTCGAGTGTTCGAACCGTAATGCGCAAGAAATGGTATGTAAACCCCGTATTTACATATCTGCCACTGTGCAGGAGAATCCGTATAGGTGTTCGAGTGTTCGAACCGTAATGCGCAAGAAATGGTACGGAAACCCCGTATTTACATATCTGCCGCTGTGCAGGAGAATCCGTATAGGTGTTCGATTGTTCGAACCGTAATGCGCAAGAAATGGTATGTAAACCCCGTATTTACATATCTTCCACTGTGCAGGAGAATCCGTATAGGTGTTCGATTGTTCGAACCGCAATGCGCAAGAAATGGTGTGTAAACCCCGTATTTACATATCTGCCACTGTGCAGGAGAATCCGTATAGGTGTTCGAGTGTTCGAACCGTAATGCGCAAGAAATGGTATGGAAACCCCGTATTTACGTATCTGCCACTGTGCAGGAGAATCCGCATAGGTGTTCGAGTGTTCGAACCGTAATGCGCAAGAAATGGTACCGAAACCCCGTATTTACATATCTGCCACTGTGCAGGAGAATCCGAATAGGTGTTCGAGTGTTCGAACCGTTATGCGCAAGAAATGGTACCGAAACCCCGTATTTACATATCTGTCACTGTGCAGGAGAATCCGCATAGGTGCTCGAGTGTTCGAACCGTATTGCGCAAGAAATGGTATGTAAACCACGTATTTACATATCTGCCACTGTGCAGGAGAATCCGTATAGGTGTTCGAGTGTTCGAACCGTAATGCGCAAGAAATGGTACCGAAACCCCGTATTTACATATCTGCCACTGTAGAGGAGAATCCGAATAGGTGTTCGAGTGTTCGAACCGTTATGCGCAAGAAATGGTACCGAAACCCCGTATTTACATATCTGCCACTTTGTAGGAGAATCCGCATAGGTGTTCGATTGTTCGAACCGTAATGTGCAAGAAATGGTATGGAAACCCCGTATTTACATATCTGCCACTGTGCTGGAGAATCCGTATAGGTGTTCGAGTGTTCGAATCGTAATGCGCAAGAAATGGTACCGATACCCCGTATTTACATATCTGCCACTGTGCAGGAGAATCCGAATAGGTGTTCGAGTGTTCGAACCGTAATGCGCAAGAAATGGTATGTAAACCCCGTATTTACATATCTGCCACTGTGCAGGAGAATCCGTATAGGTGTTCGAGTGTTCGAACCGTAATGCGCAAGAAATGGTATGGAAACCCCGTATTTACATATCTGCCACTGTGCAGGAGAATCCGTATAGGTGTTCGATTGTTCGAACCGTAATGCGCAAGAAATGGTATGTAAACCCCGTATTTACATATCTGCCACTGTGTAGGAGAATCCGTATAGGTGTTCGAGTGTTCGAACCGTAATGCGCAAGAAATGGTGTGGAAACCCCGTATTTACATATCTGCCACTGTGCAGGAGAATCCGCATAGGTGTTCGAGTGTTCGAACCGTAATGCGCAAGAAATGGTACGGAAACCCCGTATTTACATATCTGCCACTGTGCAGGAGAATCCGTATAGGTGATCGAGAGGTCGAACCGTATTGCGCAAGAAATGGTACCGAAACCCCGTATTTACATATCTGCCACTGTGCAGGAGAATCCGCATAGGTGCTCGAGTGTTCGAACCGTATTGCGCAAGAAATGGTATGTAAACCCCGTATTTACATATCTGCCACTGTGCAGGAGAATCCGTATAGGTGTTCGAGTGTTCGAACCGTAATGCGCAAGAAATGGTACCGAAACCACGTATTTACATATCTGCCACTGTGCAGGAGAATCCGAATAGGTGTTCGAGTGTTCGAACCGTAATGCGCAAGAAATGGTATATAAACCCCGTATTTACATATCTGCCACTGTGCAGGAGACTCCGTATAGGTGTTCGAGTGTTCGAACCGTAATGCGCAAGAAATGGTACCGAAACCCCGTATTTACATATCTGTCACCGTGCAGGAGAATCCGCATAGGTGCTCGAGTGTTCGAACCGTATTGCGCAAGAAATGGTATGTAAACCACGTATTTACATATCTGCCACTGTGCAGGAGAATCCGTATAGGTGTTCGAGTGTTCGAACCCTAATGCGCAAGAAATGGTACCGAAACCCCGTATTTACATATCTGCCACTGTGCAGGAGAATTCGAATACGTGTTCGAGTGTTCGAACCGTAATGCGCAAGGAATGGTACCGAAACCCCGTATTTACATATCTGCCACTTTGTAGGAGAATCCGCATAGGGGTTCGAGTGTTTGAACCGTGATGTGCAAGAAATGGTACCGAAACCCCGTATTTACATATCTGCCACTGTGCAGGAGAATCCGTATAGGTGTTCGAGTGTTCGAATCGTAATACGCAAGAAATGGTCCCGAAACCCCGTATTTACATATCTGCCACTGTGCAGGAGAATCCGAATAGGTGTTCGAGTGTTCGAACCGTAATGCGCAAGAAATGGTATGTAAACCCCGTATTTACATATCTGCCACTGTGCAGGAGAATCCGTATAGGTGTTCGAGTGTTCGAACCGTAATGCGCAAGAAATGGTATGGAAACCCCGTATTTACGTATCAGCCACTGTGCAGGAGAATCCGCATAGGTGTTCGAGTGTTCGAACCGTAATGCGCATGAAATGGTACCGAAACCCCGTATTTACATATCTGCCACTGTGCAGGAGAATCCGCATAGGTGCTCGAGTGTTCGAACCGTATTGCGCAAGAAATGGTATGTAAACCACGTATTTACATATCTGCCACTGTGCAGGAGAATCCGTATAGGTGTTTGAGTGTTCGAACCGTAATGCGCAAGAAATGGTACCGAAACCCCGTATTTACATATCTGCCACTGTGCAGGAGAATCCGAATAGGTGTTCGAGTGTTCGAACCGTTATGCGCAAGAAATGGTACCGAAACCCCGTATTTACATATCTGTCACTGTGCAGGAGAATCCGCATAGGTGCTCGAGTGTTCGAACCGTATTGCGCAAGAAATGGTATGTAAACCACGTATTTACATATCTGCCACTGTGCAGGAGAATCCGTATAGGTGTTCGAGTGTTCGAACCGTAATGCGCAAGAAATGGTACCGAAACCCCGTATTTACATATCTGCCACTGTGGAGGAGAATCCGAATAGGTGTTCGAGTGTTCGAACCGTTATGCGCAAGAAATGGTACCGAAACCCCGTATTTACATATCTGCCACTTTGTAGGAGAATCCGCATAGGTGTTCGATTATTCGAACCGTAATGCGCAAGAAATGGTACGGAAACCCCGTATTTACATATCTGCCACTGTGCAGGAGAATCCGCATAGGTGTTCGAGTGTTCGAACCGTAATGCGCAAGAAATGGTACGGAAACCCCGTATTTACATATCTGCCACTGTGCATGAGAATCCGTATAGGTGATCGAGAGGTCGAACCGTATTGCGCAAGAAATGGTACCGAAACCCCGTATTTACATATCTGCCACTGTGCAGGAGAATCCGTATAGGTGTTCGAGTGTTCGAACCGTAATGCGCAAGAAATGGTATGGAAACCCCGTATTTACGTATCAGCCACTGTGCAGGAGAATCCGCATAGGTGTTCGAGTGTTCGAACCGTAATGCGCAAGAAATGGTACTGAAACCCCGTATTTACATATCTGCCACTGTGCAGGAGAATCCGCATAGGTGCTCGAGTGTTCGAACCGTATTGCGCAAGAAATGGTATGTAAACCACGTATTTACATATCTGCCACTGTGCAGGAGAATCCGTATAGGTGTTCGAGTGTTCGAACCGTAATGCGCAAGAAATGGTACCGAAACCCCGTATTTACATATCTGCCACTGTGCCGGAGAATCCGAATAGGTGTTCGAGTGTTCGAACCGTTATGCGCAAGAAATGGTACCGAAACCCCGTATTTACATATCTGTCACTGTGCAGGAGAATCCGCATAGGTGCTCGAGTGTTCGAACCGTATTGCGCAAGAAATGGTATGTAAACCACGTATTTACATATCTGCCACTGTGCAGGAGAATCCGTATAGGTGTTCGAGTGTTCGAACCGTAATGCGCAAGAAATGGTACCGAAACCCCGTATTTACATATCTGCCACTGTGGAGGAGAATCCGAATAGGTGTTCGAGTGTTCGAACCGTTATGCGCAAGAAATGGTACCGAAACCCCGTATTTACATATCTGCCACTTTGTAGGAGAATCCGCATAGGTGTTCGATTGTTCGAACCGTAATGTGCAAGAAATGGTATGGAAACCCCGTATTTACATATCTGCCACTGTGCTGGAGAATCCGTATTGGTGTTCGAGTGTTCGAATCGTAATGCGCAAGAAATGGTACCGAAACCCCGTATTTACATATCTGCCACTGTGCAGGAGAATCCGAATAGGTGTTCGAGTGTTCGAACCGTAATGCGCAAGAAATGGTATGTAAACCCCGTATTTACATATCTGCCACTGTGCAGGAGAATCCGTATAGGTGTTCGAGTGTTCGAACCGTAATGCGCAAGAAATGGTATGGAAACCCCGTATTTACATATCTGCCACTGTGCAGGAGAATCCGTATAGGTGTTCGATTGTTCGAACCGTAATGCGCAAGAAATGGTATGTAAACCCCGTATTTACATATCTGCCACTGTGCAGGAGAATCCGTATAGGTGTTCGAGTGTTCGAACCGTAATGCGCAAGAAATGGTGTGGAAACCCCGTATTTACATATCTGCCACTGTGCAGGAGAATCCGCATAGGTGTTCGAGTGTTCGAACCGTAATGCGCAAGAAATGGTACGGAAACCCCGTATTTACATATCTGCCACTGTGCAGGAGAATCTGTATAGGTGATCGAGAGGTCGAACCGTATTGCGCAAGAAATGGTACCGAAACCCCGTATTTACATATCTGCCACTGTGCAGGAGAATCCGCATAGGTGCTCGAGTGTTCGAACCGTATTGCGCAAGAAATGGTATGTAAACCCCGTATTTACATATCTGCCACTGTGCAGGAGAATCCGTATAGGTGTTCGAGTGTTCGAACCGTAATGCGCAAGAAATGGTACCGAAACCACGTATTTACATATCTGCCACTGTGCAGGAGAATCCGAATAGGTGTTCGAGTGTTCGAACCGTAATGCGCAAGAAATGGTATATAAACCCCGTATTTACATATCTGCCACTGTGCAGGAGACTCCGTATAGGTGTTCGAGTGTTCGAACCGTAATGCGCAAGAAATGGTACCGAAACCCCGTATTTACATATCTGTCACTGTGCAGGAGAATCCGCATAGGTGCTCGAGTGTTCGAACCGTATTGCGCAAGAAATGGTATGTAAACCACGTATTTACATATCTGCCACTGTGCAGGAGAATCCGTATAGGTGTTCGAGTGTTCGAACCGTAATGCGCAAGAAATGGTACCGAAACCCCGTATTTACATATCTGCCACTGTGCAGGAGAATTCGAATACGTGTTCGAGTGTTCGAACCGTAATGCGCAAGAAATGGTACCGAAACCCCGTATTTACATATCTGCCACTTTGTAGGAGAATCCGCATAGGGGTTCGAGTGTTTGAACCGTAATGTGCAAGAAATGGTACCGAAACCCCGTATTTACATATCTGCCACTGTGCAGGAGAATCCGTATAGGTGTTCGAGTGTTCGAATCGTAATACGCAAGAAATGGTACCGAAACCCCGTATTTACATATCTGCCACTGTGCAGGAGAATCCGAATAGGTGTTCGAGTGTTCGAACCGTAATGCGCAAGAAATGGTATGTAAACCCCGTATTTACATATCTGCCACTGTGCAGGAGAATCCGTATAGGTGTTCGAGTGTTCGAACCGTAATGCGCAAGAAATGGTACGGAAACCCCGTATTTACATATCTGCCACTGTGCAGGAGAATCCGTATAGGTGTTCGATTGTTCGAACCGTAATGCGCAAGAAATGGTATGTAAACCCTGTATTTACATTTCTGCCACTGTGCAGGAGAATCCGTATAGGTGTTCGAGTGTTCGAACCGTAATGCGCAAGAAATGGTACCGAAACCCCGAATTTACATATCTGCCACTTTGTAGGAGAATCCGCAGAGGTGTTCGATTGTTCGAACCGTAATGTGCAAGAAATGGTATGGAAACCCCGTATTTACATATCTGCCACTGTGCAGGAGAATCCGTATAGGTGTTCGAGTGCTCGAATCGTAATGCGCAAGAAATGGTACCGAAACCCCGTATTTACATATCTGCCACTGTGCAGGACAATCCGCATAGGTGCTCGAGTGTTCGAACCGTAATGCGCAAGAAATGGTACCGAAACCCCGTATTTACATATCTGCCACTGTGCAGGAGAATCCGTATAGGTGTTCGAGTGTTCGAACCGTAATGCGCAAGAAATGGTACCGAAACCCCGTATTTACATATCTGCCACTGTGCAGGAGAATTCGAATAGGTGTTCGAGTGTTCGAACCGTAATGCGCAAGAAATGAAACCGAAACCCCGTATTTACATATCTGCCACTTTGTAGGAGAATCCGAATAGGTGTTCGAGTGTTCGAACCGTAATGTGCAAGAAATGGTATGGAAACCCCGTATTTACATATCTGCCACAGTGCAGGAGAATCCGTATAGGTGTTCGAGTGTTCGAATCGTAATACGCAAGAAATGGTACTGAAACACCGTATTTACATATCTGCCACTGTGCAGGAGAATCCGACTAGGTGTTCGAGTGTTCGAACCGTAATGCGCAAGAAATGGTACCGAAACCCCGTATTTACATATCTGCCACTGTGCAGGAGAATCCGCATAGGTGCTCGAGTGTTCGAACCGTATTGCGCAAGAAATGGTATGTAAACCACGTATTTACATATCTGCCACTGTGCGGGAGAATCCGTATAGGTGTTCGAGTGTTCGAACCGTAATGCGCAAGAAATGGTACCGAAACCCCGTATTTACATATCTGCCACTGTGCAGGAGAATCCGAATAGGTGTTCGAGTGTTCGAACCGTTATGCGCAAGAAATGGTACCGAAACCCCGTATTTACATATCTGTCACTGTGCAGGAGAATCCGCATAGGTGCTCGAGTGTTCGAACCGTATTGCGCAAGAAATGGTATGTAAACCACGTATTTACATATCTGCCACTGTGCAGGAGAATCCGTATAGGTGTTCGAGTGTTCGAACCGTAATGCGCAAGAAATGGTACCGAAACCCCGTATTTACATATCTGCCACTGTGCAGGAGAATTCGAATACGTGTTCGAGTGTTCGAACCGTAATGCGCAAGAAATGGTACCGAAACCCCGTATTTACATATCTGCCACTTTGTAGGAGAATCCGCATAGGGGTTCGAGTGTTTGAACCGTAATGTGCAAGAAATGGTACCGAAACCCCGTATTTACATATCTGCCACTGTGCAGGAGAATCCGTATAGGTGTTCGAGTGTTCGAATCGTAATACGCAAGAAATGGTACCGAAACCCCGTATTTACATATCTGCCACTGTGCAGGAGAATCCGAATAGGTGTTCGAGTGTTCGAACCGTAATGCGCAAGAAATGGTATGTAAACCCCGTATTTACATATCTGCCGCTGTGCAGGAGAATCCGTATAGGTGTTCGAGTGTTCGAACCGTAATGCGCAAGAAATGGTACGGAAACCCCGTATTTACATATCTGCCACTGTGCAGGAGAATCCGTATAGGTGTTCGATTGTTCGAACCGTAATGCGCAAGAAATGGTATGTAAACCCTGTATTTACATATCTGCCACTGTGCAGGAGAATCCGTATAGGTGTTCGATTGTTCGAACCGTAATGCGCAAGAAATGGTGTGTAAACCCCGTATTTACATATCTGCCACTGTGCAGGAGAATCCGTATAGGTGTTCGAGTGTTCGAACCGTAATGCGCAAGAAATGTTATGGAAACCCCGTATTTACATATCTGCCACTGTGCAGGAGAATCCGCATAGGTGTTCGAGTGTTCGAACCGTAATACGCAAGAAATGGTATGGAAACCCCGTATTTACATATCTGCCACTGTGCAGGAGAATCCGCATCGGTGCTCGAGTGTTCGAACCGTAATGCGCAAGAAATGGTACCGAAACCCCGTATTTACATATCTGCCACTGTGCAGGAGAATCCGTATAGGTGTTCGAGTGTTCGAACCGTAATGCGCAAGAAATGGTACCGAAACCCCGTATTTACATATCTGCCACTGTGCAGGAGAATTCGAATAGGTGTTCGAGTGTTCGAACCGTAATGCGCAAGAAATGAAACCGAAACCCCGTATTTACATATCTGCCACTTTGTAGGAGAATCCGAATAGGTGTTCGAGTGTTCGAACCGTAATGTGCAAGAAATGGTATGGAAACCCCGTATTTACATATCTGCCACTGTGCAGGAGAATCCGTATAGGTGTTCGAGTGTTCGAATCGTAATACGCAAGAAATGGTACTGAAACCCCGTATTTACATATCTGCCACTGTGCAGGAGAATCCGAATAGGTGTTCGAGTGTTCGAACCGTAATGCGCAAGAAATGGTATGTAAACCCCGTATTTACATATCTGCCACTGTGCAGGAGAATCCGTATAGGTGTTCGAGTGTTCGAACCGTAATGCGCAAGAAATGGTACGGAAACCCCGTATTTACATATCTGCCGCAGTGCAGGAGAATCCGTATAGGTGTTCGATTGTTCGAACCGTAATGCGCAAGAAATGGTATGTAAACCCCGTATTTACATATCTTCCACTGTGCAGGAGAATCCGTATAGGTGTTCGATTGTTCGAACCGTAATGCGCAACAAATGATGTGTAAACCCCGTATTTACATATCTGCCACTGTGCAGGAGAATCCGTATAGGTGTTCGAGTGTTCGAACCGTAATGCGCAAGAAATAGTATGGAAACCCCGTATTTACGTATCTGCCACTGTGCAGGAGAATCCGCATAGGTGTTCGAGTGTTCGAACCGTAATGCGCAAGAAATGGTACCGAAACCCCGTATTTACATATCTGCCACTGTGCAGGAGAATCCGCATAGGTGCTCGAGTGTTCGAACCGTATTGCGCAAGAAATGGTATGTAAACCACGTATTTACATATCTGCCACTGTGTAGGAGAATCCGTATAGGTGTTCGAGTGTTCGAACCGTAATGCGCAAGAAATGGTACCGAAACCCCGTATTTACATATCTGCCACTGTGCAGGAGAATCCGAATAGGTGTTCGAGTGTTCGAACCGTTATGCGCAAGAAATGGTACCGAAACCCCGTATTTACATATCTGTCACTGTGCAGGAGAATCCGCATAGGTGCTCGAGTGTTCGAACCGTATTGCGCAAGAAATGGTATGTAAACCACGTATTTACATATCTGCCACTGTGCAGGAGAATCCGTATAGGTGTTCGAGTGTTCGAACCGTAATGCGCAAGAAATGGTACCGAAACCCCGTATTTACATATCTGCCACTGTGGAGGAGAATCCGAATAGGTGTTCGAGTGTTCGAACCGTTATGCGCAAGAAATGGTACCGAAACCCCGTATTTACATATCTGCCACTTTGTAGGAGAATCCGCATAGGTGTTCGATTGTTCGAACCGTAATGTGCAAGAAATGGTATGGAAACCCCGTATTTACATATCTGCCACTGTGCTGGAGAATCCGTATAGGTGTTCGAGTGTTCGAATCGTAATGCGCAAGAAATGGTACCGAAACCCCGTATTTACATATCTGCCACTGTGCAGGAGAATCCGAAGAGGTGTTCGAGTGTTCGAACCGTAATGCGCAAGAAATGGTATGTAAACCCCGTATTTACATATCTGCCACTGTGCAGGAGAATCCGTATAGGTGTTCGAGTGTTCGAACCGTAATGCGCAAGAAATGGTATGGAAACCCCGTATTTACATATCTGCCACTGTGTAGGAGAATCCGTATAGGTGTTCGAGTGTTCGAACCGTAATGCACAAGAAATGGTACCGAAACCCCGTATTTACATATCTGCCACTGTGCAGGAGAATTCGAATAGGTGTTCGAGTGTTCGAACCGTAATGCGCCAGAAATGGTACCGAAACCCCGTATTTACATATCTGCCACTTTGGAGGAGAATCCGCATAGGTGTTCGAGTGTTCGAACCGTAATGTGCAAGAAATGGTATGGAAACCCCGTATTTACATATCTGCCACTGTGCAGGGGAATCCGTATAGGTGTTCGAGTGTTCGAATCGTAATACACAAGAAATGGTACCGAAACCCCGTATTTACATATCTGCCACTGTGCAGGAGAATCCGAATAGGTGTTCGAGTGTTCGAACCGTAATGCGCAAGAAATTGTATGGAAACCCCGTATTTACATATCTGCCACTGTGTAGGAGAATCCGCATAGGTGTTCGAGTGTTCGAACCGTAATGCGTAAGAAATGGTACCGAAACCCCGTATTTACATATCTGCCACTGTGCAGGAGAATCCGTATAGGTGTTCGAGTGTTCGAACCGTAATGCGCAAGAAATGGTACCGAAACCCCGTATTTACATATCTGCCACTGTGCAGGAGAATTCGAATAGGTGTTCGAGTGTTCGAACCGTAATGCGCAAGAAATGGTACCGAAACCCCGTATTTACATATCTGCCACTTTGTAGGAGAATCCGCATAGGTGTTCGAGTGTTCGAACCGTAATGTGCAAGAAATGGTATGGAAACCCCGTATTTACATATCTGCCACTGTGCAGGGGAATCCGTATAGGTGTTCGAGTGTTCGAATCGTAATACGCAAGAAATGGTACCGAAACCCCGTATTTACATATCTGCCACTGTGCAGGAGAATCCGAATAGGTGTTCGAGTGTTCGAACCGTAATGCGCAAGAAACGGTATGTAAACCCCGTATTTACATATCTGCCACTGTGCAGGAGAATCCGTATAGGTGTTCGAGTGTTCGAACCGTAATGCGCAAGAAATGGTACGGAAACCCCGTATTTACATATCTGCCACTGTGCAGGAGAATCCGTATAGGTGTTCGATTGTTCGAACCGTAATGCGCAAGAAATGGTATGTAAACCCTGTATTTACATATCTGCCACTGTGCAGGAGAATCTGTATAGGTGTTCGATTGTTCGAACCGTAATGCGCAAGAAATGGTGTGTAAACCCCGTATTTACATATCTGCCACTGTGCAGGAGAATCCGTATAGGTGTTCGAGTGTTCGAACCGTAATGCGCAAGAAATGTTATGGAAACCCCGTATTTACATATCTGCCACTGTGCAGGAGAATCCGCATAGGTGTTCGAGTGTTCGAACCGTAATGCGCAAGAAATGGTATGGAAACCCCGTATTTACATATCTGCCACTGTGCAGGAGAATCCGCATAGGTGCTCGAGTGTTCGAACCGTAATGCGCAAGAAATGGTACCGAAACCCCGTATTTACATATCTGCCACTGTGCAGGAGAATCCGTATAGGTGTTCGAGTGTTCGAACCGTAATGCGCAAGAAATGGTACCGAAACCCCGTATTTACATATCTGCCACTGTGCAGGAGAATTCGAATAGGTGTTCGAGTGTTCGAACCGCAATGCGCAAGAAATGGAACCGAAACCCCGTATTTACATATCTGCCACTTTGTAGGAGAATCCGAATAGGTGTTCGAGTGTTCGAACCGTAATGTGCAAGAAATGGTATGGAAACCCCGTATTTACATATCTGCCACTGTGCAGGAGAATCCGTATAGGTGTTCGAGTGTTCGAATCGTAATACGCAAGAAATGGTACCGAAACCCCGTATTTACATATCTGCCACTGTGCAGGAGAATCCGAATAGGTGTTCGAGTGTTCGAACCGTAATGCGCAAGAAATGGTATGTAAACCCCGTATTTACATATCTGCCACTGTGCAGGAGAATCCGTATAGGTGTTCGAGTGTTCGAACCGTAATGCGCAAGAAATGGTATGGAAACCCCGTATTTACATATCTGCCACTGTGCAGGAGAATCCGTATAGGTGTTCGATTGTTCGAACCGTAATGCGCAAGAAATGGTGTGTAAACCCCGTATTTACATATCTGCCACTGTGCAGGAGAATCCGTATAGGTGTTCGAGTGTTCGAACCGTAATGCGCAAGAAATGTTATGGAAACCCCGTATTTACATATCTGCCACTGTGCAGGAGAATCCGCATAGGTGTTCGAGTGTTCGAACCGTAATGCGCAAGAAATGGTATGGAAACCCCGTATTTACATATCTGCCACTGTGCAGGAGAATCCGCATAGGTGCTCGAGTGTTCGAACCGTAATGCGCAAGAAATGGTACCGAAACCCCGTATTTACATATCTGCCACTGTGCAGGAGAATCCGTATAGGTGTTCGAGTGTTCGAACCGTAATGCGCAAGAAATGGTACCGAAACCCCGTATTTACATATCTGCCACTGTGCAGGAGAATTCGAATAGGTGTTCGAGTGTTCGAACCGCAATGCGCAAGAAATGGAACCGAAACCCCGTATTTACATATCTGCCACTTTGTAGGAGAATCCGAATAGGTGTTCGAGTGTTCGAACCGTAATGTGCAAGAAATGGTATGGAAACCCCGTATTTACATATCTGCCACTGTGCAGGAGAATCCGTATAGGTGTTCGAGTGTTCGAATCGTAATACGCAAGAAATGGTACCGAAACCCCGTATTTACATATCTGCCACTGTGCAGGAGAATCCGAATAGGTGTTCGAGTGTTCGAACCGTAATGCGCAAGAAATGGTATGTAAACCCCGTATTTACATATCTGCCACTGTGCAGGAGAATCCGTATAGGTGTTCGAGTGTTCGAACCGTAATGCGCAAGAAATGGTACGGAAACCCCGTATTTACATATCTGCCATTGTGCAGGAGAATCCGTATAGGTGTTCGATTGTTCGAACCGTAATGCGCAAGAAATGGTATGTAAACCCCGTATTTACATATCTTCCACTGTGCAGGAGAATCCGTATAGGTGTTCGATTGTTCGAACCGTAATGCGCAAGAAATGGTGTGTAAACCCCGTATTTACATATCTGCCACTGTGCAGGAGAATCCGCATAGGTGCTCGAGTGTTCGAACCGTATTGCGCAAGAAATGGTATGTAAACCACGTATTTACATATCTGCCACTGTGCAGGAGAATCCGAATAGGTGTTCGAGTGTTCGAACCGTAATGCGCAAGAAATGGAATGTAAACCCCGTATTTACATATCTGCCACTGTGCAGGAGAATCCGTATAGGTGTTCGAGTGTTCGAACCGTAATGCGCAAGAAATGGTACGGAAACCCTGTATTTACATATCTGCCACTGTGCAGGAGAATCCGTATAGGTGTTCGAGTGTTCGAACCGTAATGCGCAAGAAATGGTACCGAAACCCCGTATTTACATATCTGCCACTGTGCAGGAGAATCCGTATAGGTGTTCGAGTGTTCGAATCGTAATACGCAAGAAATGGTACCGAAACCCCGTATTTACATATCTGCCACTGTGCAGGACAATCCGAATAGGTGTTCGAGTGTTCGAACCGTAATGCGCAAGAAATGGTATGTAAACCCCGTATTTACATATCTGCCACTGTGCAGGAGAATCCGTATAGGTGTTCGAGTGTTCGAACCGTAATGCGCAAGAAATGGTATGTAAACCCCGTATTTACATATCTGCCACTGTGCAGGAGAATCCGTATAGGTGTTCGAGTGTTCGAACCGTAATGCGCAAGAAATGGTATGGAAACCCCGTATTTACATATCTGCCACTGTGCAGGAGAATCCATATAGGTGTTCGAGTGTTCGAACCGTAATGCGCAAGAAATGGTACCGAAACCCCGTATTTACATATCTGCCACTGTGCAGGAGAATTCGAATAGGTGTTCGAGTGTTCGAACCGTAATGCGCAAGAAATGGTACCGAAACCCCGTATTTACATATCTGCCACTTTGTAGGAGAATCCGCATAGGTGTTCGAGTGTTCGAACCGTAATGTGCAAGAAATGGTATGGAAACCCCGTATTTACATATCTGCCACTGTGCAGGGGAATCCGTATAGGTGTTCGAGTGTTCGAATCGTAATACGCAAGAAATGGTACCGAAACCCCGTATTTACATATCTGCCACTGTGCAGGAGAATCCGAATAGGTGTTCGAGTGTTCGAACCGTAATGCGCAAGAAATTGTATGGAAACCCCGTATTTACATATCTGCCACTGTGCAGGAGAATCCGCATAGGTGTTCGAGTGTTCGAACCGTAATGCGTAAGAAATGGTACCGAAACCCCGTATTTACATATCTGCCACTGTGCAGGAGAATCCGTATAGGTGTTCGAGTGTTCGAACCGTAATGCGCAAGAAATGGTACCGAAACCCCGTATTCACATATCTGCCACTGTGCAGGAGAATTCGAATAGGTGTTCGAGTGTTCGAACCGTAATGCGCAAGAAATGGTACCGAAACCCCGTATTTACATATCTGCCACTTTGTAGGAGAATCCGCAGAGGTGTTCGAGTGTTCGAACCGTAATGTGCAAGAAATGGTATGGAAACCCCGTATTTACATATCTGCCACTGTGCAGGGGAATCCGTATAGGTGTTCGAGTGTTCGAATCGTAATACGCAAGAAATGGTACCGAAACCCCGTATTTACATATCTGCCACTGTGCAGGAGAATCCGAATAGGTGTTCGAGTGTTCGAACCGTAATGCGCAAGAAATTGTATGGAAACCCCGTATTTACATATCTGCCACTGTGCAGGAGAATCCGCATAGGTGTTCGAGTGTTCGAACCGTAATGCGTAAGAAATGGTACCGAAACCCCGTATTTACATATCTGCCACTGTGCAGGAGAATCCGTATAGGTGTTCGATTGTTCGAACCGTAATGCGCAAGAAATGGTACCGAAACCCCGTATTTACATATCTGCCACTTTGGAGGAGAATCCGCATAGGTGTTCGAGTGTTTGAACCGTAATGTGCAAGAAATGGTATGGAAACCCCGTATTTACATATCTGCCACTGTGCAGGGGAATCCGTATAGGTGTTCGAGTGTTCGAATCGTAATACGCAAGAAATGGTACCGAAACCCCGTATTTACATATCTGCCACTGTGCAGGAGAATCCGAATAGGTGTTCGAGTGTTCGAACCGTAATGCGCAAGAAATGGTATGTAAACCCCGTATTTACATATCTGCCACTGTGCAGGAGAATCCGTATAGGTGTTCGAGTGTTCGAACCGTAATGCGCAAGAAATGGTACGGAAACCCCGTATTTACATATCTGCCACTGTACAGGAGAATCCGTATAGGTGTTCGATTGTTCGAACCGTAATGCGCAAGAAATGGTATGTAAACCCTGTATTTACATATCTGCCACTGTGCAGGAGAATCCGTATAGGTGTTCGATTGTTCGAACCGTAATGCACAAGAAATGGTGTGTAAACCCCGTATTTACATATCTGCCACTGTGCAGGAGAATCCGTATAGGTGTTCGAGTGTTCGAACCGTAATGCGCAAGAAATGGTATGGAAACCCTGTATTTACATATCTGCCACTGTGCAGGAGAATCCGCATAGGTGTTCGAGTGTTCGAACCGTAATGCGCCAGAAATGGTATGGAAACCCCGTATTTACATATCTGCCACTGTGCAGGAGAATCCGCATAGGTGTTCGAGTGTTCGAACCGTAATGCGCAAGAAATGGTACCGAAACCCCGTATTTACATATCTGCCACTGTGCAGGAGAATCCGTATAGGTGTTCGAGTGTTCGAACCGTAATGCGCAAGAAATGGTACCGAAACCCCGTATTTACATATCTGCCACTGTGCAGGAGAATTCGAATAGGTGTTCGAGTGTTCGAACCGTAATGCGCAAGAAATGGTACCGAAACCCCGTATTTACATATCTGCCACTTTGTAGGAGAATCCGCATAGGTGTTCGAGTGTTCGAACCGTAATGTGCAAGAAATGGTATGGAAACCCCGTATTTACATATCTGCCACTGTGCAGTAGAATCCGTATAGGTGTTCGAGTGTTGGAATCGTAATACGCACGAAATGGTACCGAAATCCCGTATTTACATATCTGGCACTGTGCAGGAGAATCCGAATAGGTGTTCGAGTGTTCGAACCGTAATGCGCAAGAAATGGTATGTAAACCCCGTATTTACATATCTGCCACTGTGCAGGAGAATCCGTATAGGTGTTCGAGTGTTCGAACCGTAATGCGCAAGAAATGGTACGGAAACCCCGTATTTACATATCTGCCACTGTGCAGGAGAATCCGTATAGGTGTTCGATTGTTCGAACCGTAATGCGCAAGAAATGGTATGTAAACCCTGTATTTACATATCTGCCACTGTGTAGGAGAATCCGTATAGGTGTTCGATTGTTCGAACCGTAATGCGCAAGAAATGGTGTGTAAACCCCGTATTTACATATCTGCCACTGTGCAGGAGAATCCGTATAGGTGTTCGAGTGTTCGAACCGTAATGCGCAAGAAATGTTATGGAAACCCCGTATTTACATATCTGCCACTGTGCAGGAGAATCCGCATAGGTGTTCGAGTGTTCGAACCGTAATGCGCAAGAAATGGTATGGAAACCCCGTATTTACATATCTGCCACTGTGCAGGAGAATCCGCATAGGTGCTCGAGTGTTCGAACCGTAATGCGCAAGAAATGGTACCGAAACCCCGTATTTACATATCTGCCACTATGCAGGAGAATCCGTATAGGTGTTCGAGTGTTCGAACCGTAATGCGCAAGAAATGGTACCGAAACCCCGTATTTACATATCTGCCACTGTGCAGGAGAATTCGAATAGGTGTTCGAGTGTTCGAACCGTAATGCGCAAGAAATGGAACCGAAACCCCGTATTTACATATCTGCCACTTTGTAGGAGAATCCGAATAGGTGTTCGAGTGTTCGAACCGTAATGTGCAAGAAATGGTATGGAAACCCCGTATTTACATATCTGCCACTGTGCAGGAGAATCCGTATAGGTGTTCGAGTGTTCGAATCGTAATACGCAAGAAATGGTACCGAAACCCCGTATTTACATATCTGCCACTGTGCAGGAGAATCCGAATAGGTGTTCGAGTGTTCGAACCGTAATGCGCAAGAAATGGTATGTAAACCCCGTATTTACATATCTGCCACTGTGCAGGAGAATCCGTATAGGTGTTCGAGTGTTCGAACCGTAATGCGCAAGAAATGGTACGGAAACCCCGTATTTACATATCTGCCACTGTGCAGGAGAATCCGTATAGGTGTTCGATTGTTCGAACCGTAATGCGCAAGAAATGGTATGTAAACCCCGTATTTACATATCTTCCACTGTGCAGGAGAATCCGTATATGTGTTCGATTGTTCGAACCGTAATGCGCAAGAAATGGTGTGTAAACCCCGTATTTACATATCTGCCACTGTGCAGGAGAATCCGTATAGGTGTTCGAGTGTTCGAACCGTAATGCGCAAGAAATGGTATGGAAACCCCGTATTTACGTATCTGCCACTGTGCAGGAGAATCCGCATAGGTGTTCGAGTGTTCGAACCGTAATGCGCAAGAAACGGTACCGAAACCCTGTATTTACATATCTGCCACTGTGCAGGAGAATCCGTATAGGTGTTCGAGTGTTCGAACCGTAATGCGCAAGAAATGGTACCGAAACCCCGTATTTACATATCTGTCACTGTGCAGGAGAATCCGCATAGGTGCTCGAGTGTTCGAACCGTATTGCGCAAGAAAAGGTATGTAAACCACGTATTTACATATCTGCCACTGTGCAGGAGAATCCGAATAGTTGTTCGAGTGTTCGAACCGTTATGCGCAAGAAATGGTACCGAAACCCCGAATTTACATATCTGCCACTTTGTAGGAGAATCCGCAGAGGTGTTCGATTGTTCGAACCGTAATGTGCAAGAAATGGTATGGAAACCCCGTATTTACATATCTGCCACTGTGCAGGAGAATCCGTATAGGTGTTCGAGGGTTCGAACCGTAATGCGCAAGAAATGGTACGGAAACCCCGTATTTACATATCTGCCACTGTGCAGGAGAATCCGTATAGGTGTTCGATTGTTCGAACCGTAATGCGCAAGAAATGGTATGTAAACCCCGTATTTACATATCTGCCACTGTGCAGGAGAATCCGTATAGGTGTTCGAGTGTTCGAACCGTAATGCGCAAGAAATGGTATGGAAACCCCGTATTTACGTATCTGCCACTGTGCAGGAGAATCCGCATAGGTGTTCGAGTGTTCGAACCGTAATGCGCAAGAAATGGTACCGAAACCCCGTATTTACATATCTGCCACTGTGCAGGAGAATCCGTATAGGTGTTCGAGTGTTCGAACCGTAATGCGCAAGAAATGGTACCGAAACCCCGTATTTACATATCTGTCACTGTGCAGGAGAATCCGCATAGGTGCTCGAGTGTTCGAACCGTATTGCGCAAGAAATGGTATGTAAACCACGTATTTACATATCTGCCACTGTGCAGGAGAATCCGAATAGTTGTTCAAGTGTTCGAACCGTTATGCGCAAGAAATGGTACCGAAACCCCGAATTTACATATCTGCCACTTTGTAGGAGAATCCGCAGAGGTGTTCGATTGTTCGAACCGTAATGTGCAAGAAATGGTATGGAAACCCCGTATTTACATATCTGCCACTGTGCAGGAGAATCCGTATGGGTGTTCGAGTGCTCGAATCGTAATGCGCAAGAAATGGTACCGAAACGCCGTATTTACATATCTGCCACTGTGCAGGAGAATCCGAATAGGTGTTCGAGTGTTCGAACCGTAATGCGCAAGAAATGGTATGTAAACCCCGTATTTACATATCTGCCACTGTGCAGGAGAATCCGTATAGGTGTTCGAGTGTTCGAACCGTAATGCGCAAGAAATGGTACGGAAACCCCGTATTTACATATCTGCCACTGTACAGGAGAATCCGTATAGGTGTTCGATTGTTCGAACCGTAATGCGCAAGAAATGGTATGTAAACCCTGTATTTACATATCTGCCACTGTGCAGGAGAATCCGTATAGGTGTTCGAGTGTTCGAACCGTAATGCGCAAGAAATGGTACCGAAACCCCGTATTCACATATCTGCCACTGTGCAGGAGAATTCGAATAGGTGTTCGAGTGTTCGAACCGTAATGCGCAAGAAATGGTACCGAAACCCCGTATTTACATATCTGCCACTTTGTAGGAGAATCCGCAGAGGTGTTCGAGTGTTCGAACCGTAATGTGCAAGAAATGGTATGGAAACCCCGTATTTACATATCTGCCACTGTGCAGGGGAATCCGTATAGGTGTTCGAGTGTTCGAATCGTAATACGCAAGAAATGGTACCGAAACCCCGTATTTACATATCTGCCACTGTGCAGGAGAATCCGAATAGGTGTTCGAGTGTTCGAACCGTAATGCGCAAGAAATTGTATGGAAACCCCGTATTTACATATCTGCCACTGTGCAGGAGAATCCGCATAGGTGTTCGAGTGTTCGAACCGTAATGCGTAAGAAATGGTACCGAAACCCCGTATTTACATATCTGCCACTGTGCAGGAGAATCCGTATAGGTGTTCGATTGTTCGAACCGTAATGCGCAAGAAATGGTACCGAAACCCCGTATTTACATATCTGCCACTTTGGAGGAGAATCCGCATAGGTGTTCGAGTGTTTGAACCGTAATGTGCAAGAAATGGTATGGAAACCCCGTATTTACATATCTGCCACTGTGCAGGGGAATCCGTATAGGTGTTCGAGTGTTCGAATCGTAATACGCAAGAAATGGTACCGAAACCCCGTATTTACATATCTGCCACTATGCAGGAGAATCCGAATAGGTGTTCGAGTGTTCGAACCGTAATGCGCAAGAAATGGTATGTAAACCCCGTATTTACATATCTGCCACTGTGCAGGAGAATCCGTATAGGTGTTCGAGTGTTCGAACCGTAATGCGCAAGAAATGGTACGGAAACCCCGTATTTACATATCTGCCACTGTACAGGAGAATCCGTATAGGTGTTCGATTGTTCGAACCGTAATGCGCAAGAAATGGTATGTAAACCCTGTATTTACATATCTGCCACTGTGCAGGAGAATCCGTATAGGTGTTCGATTGTTCGAAACGTAATGCACAAGAAATGGTGTGTAAACCCCGTATTTACATATCTGCCACTGTGCAGGAGAATCCGTATAGGTGTTCGAGTTTTCGAACCGTAATGCGCAAGAAATGGTATGGAAACCCTGTATTTACATATCTGCCACTGTGCAGGAGAATCCGCATAGGTGTTCGAGTGTTCGAACCGTAATGCGCCAGAAATGGTAGGGAAACCCCGTATTTACATATCTGCCACTGTGCAGGAGAATCCGCATAGGTGTTCGAGTGTTCGAACCGTAACGCGCAAGAAATGGTACCGAAACCCCGTATTTACATATCTGCCACTGTGCAGGAGAATCCGTATAGGTGTTCGAGTGTTCGAACCGTAATGCGCAAGAAATGGTACCGAAACCCCGTATTTACATATCTGCCACTGTGCAGGAGAATTCGAATAGGTGTTCGAGTGTTCGAACCGTAATGCGCAAGAAATGGTACCGAAACCCCGTATTTACATATCTGCCACTTTGTAGGAGAATCCGCATAGGTGTTCGAGTGTTCGAACCGTAATGTGCAAGAAATGGTATGGAAACCCCGTATTTACATATCTGCCACTGTGCAGTAGAATCCGTATAGGTGTTCGAGTGTTGGAATCGTAATACGCACGAAATGGTACCGAAATCCCGTATTTACATATCTGCCACTGTGCAGGAGAATCCGAATAGGTGTTCGAGTGTTCGAACCGTAATGCGCAAGAAATTGTATGGAAACCCCGTATTTACATATCTGCCACTGTGCAGGAGAATCCGCATAGGTGTTCGAGTGTTCGAACCGTAATGCGTAAGAAATGGTACCGAAACCCCGTATTTACATATCTGCCACTGTGCAGGAGAATCCGTATAGGTGTTCGAGTGTTCGAACCGTAATGCGCAAGAAATGGTACCGAAACCCCGTATTTACATATCTGTCACTGTGCAGGAGAATCCGCATAGGTGCTCGAGTGTTCGAACCGTATTGCGCAAGAAATGGTATGTAAACCACGTATTTACATATCTGCCACTGTGCAGGAGAATCCGAATAGTTGTTCGAGTGTTCGAACCGTTATGCGCAAGAAATGGTACCGAAACCCCGAATTTACATATCTGCCACTTTGTAGGAGAATCCGCAGAGGTGTTCGATTGTTCGAACCGTAATGTGCAAGAAATGGTATGGAAACCCCGTATTTACATATCTGCCACTGTGCAGGAGAATCCGTATAGGTGTTCGAGTGTTCGAACCGTAATGCGCAAGAAATGGTACGGAAACCCCGTATTTACATATCTGCCACTGTGCAGGAGAATCCGTATAGGTGTTCGATTGTTCGAACCGTAATGCGCAAGAAATGGTATGTAAACCCCGTATTTACAAATCTTCCACTGTGCAGGAGAATCCGTATAGGTGTTCGATTGTTCGAACCGTAATGCGCAAGAAATGGTGTGTAAACCCCGTATTTACATATCTGCCACTGTGCAGGAGAATCCGTATAGGTGTTCGAGTGTTCGAACCGTAATGCGCAAGAAATGGTATGGAAACCCCGTATTTACGTATCTGCCACTGTGCAGGAGAATCCGCATAGGTGTTCGAGTGTTCGAACCGTAATGCGCAAGAAACGGTACCGAAACCCTGTATTTACATATCTGCCACTGTGCAGGAGAATCCGTATAGGTGTTCGAGTGTTCGAACCGTAATGCGCAAGAAATGGTACCGAAACCCCGTATTTACATATCTGTCACTGTGCAGGAGAATCCGCATAGGTGCTCGAGTGTTCGAACCGTATTGCGCAAGAAAAGGTATGTAAACCACGTATTTACATATCTGCCACTGTGCAGGAGAATCCGAATAGTTGTTCGAGTGTTCGAACCGTTATGCGCAAGAAATGGTACCGAAACCCCGAATTTACATATCTGCCACTTTGTAGGAGAATCCGCAGAGGTGTTCGATTGTTCGAACCGTAATGTGCAAGAAATGGTATGGAAACCCCGTATTTACATATCTGCCACTGTGCAGGAGAATCCGTATAGGTGTTCGAGGGTTCGAACCGTAATGCGCAAGAAATGGTACGGAAACCCCGTATTTACATATCTGCCACTGTGCAGGAGAATCCGTATAGGTGTTCGATTGTTCGAACCGTAATGCGCAAGAAATGGTATGTAAACCCCGTATTTACATATCTGCCACTGTGCAGGAGAATCCGTATAGGTGTTCGAGTGTTCGAACCGTAATGCGCAAGAAATGGTATGGAAACCCCGTATTTACGTATCTGCCACTGTGCAGGAGAATCCGCATAGGTGTTCGAGTGTTCGAACCGTAATGCGCAAGAAATGGTAACGAAACCCCGTATTTACATATCTGCCACTGTGCAGGAGAATCCGTATAGGTGTTCGAGTGTTCGAACCGTAATGCGCAAGAAATGGTACCGAAACCCCGTATTTACATATCTGTCACTGTGCAGGAGAATCCGCATAGGTGCTCGAGTGTTCGAACCGTATTGCGCAAGAAATGGTATGTAAACCACGTATTTACATATCTGCCACTGTGCAGGAGAATCCGAATAGTTGTTCAAGTGTTCGAACCGTTATGCGCAAGAAATGGTACCGAAACCCCGAATTTACATATCTGCCACTTTGTAGGAGAATCCGCAGAGGTGTTCGATTGTTCGAACCGTAATGTGCAAGAAATGGTATGGAAACCCCGTATTTACATATCTGCCACTGTGCAGGAGAATCCGTATGGGTGTTCGAGTGCTCGAATCGTAATGCGCAAGAAATGGTACCGAAACGCCGTATTTACATATCTGCCACTGTGCAGGAGAATCCGAATAGGTGTTCGAGTGTTCGAACCGTAATGCGCAAGAAATGGTATGTAAACCCCGTATTTACATATCTGCCACTGTGCAGGAGAATCCGTATAGGTGTTCGAGTGTTCGAACCGTAATGCGCAAGAAATGGTACGGAAACCCCGTATTTACATATCTGCCACTGTACAGGAGAATCCGTATAGGTGTTCGATTGTTCGAACCGTAATGCGCAAGAAATGGTATGTAAACCCTGTATTTACATATCTGCCACTGTGCAGGAGAATCCGTATAGGTGTTCGAGTGTTCGAACCGTAATGCGCAAGAAATGGTACCGAAACCCCGTATTCACATATCTGCCACTGTGCAGGAGAATTCGAATAGGTGTTCGAGTGTTCGAACCGTAATGCGCAAGAAATGGTACCGAAACCCCGTATTTACATATCTGCCACTTTGTAGGAGAATCCGCAGAGGTGTTCGAGTGTTCGAACCGTAATGTGCAAGAAATGGTATGGAAACCCCGTATTTACATATCTGCCACTGTGCAGGGGAATCCGTATAGGTGTTCGAGTGTTCGAATCGTAATACGCAAGAAATGGTACCGAAACCCCGTATTTACATATCTGCCACTGTGCAGGAGAATCCGAATAGGTGTTCGAGTGTTCGAACCGTAATGCGCAAGAAATTGTATGGAAACCCCGTATTTACATATCTGCCACTGTGCAGGAGAATCCGCATAGGTGTTCGAGTGTTCGAACCGTAATGCGTAAGAAATGGTACCGAAACCCCGTATTTACATATCTGCCACTGTGCAGGAGAATCCGTATAGGTGTTCGATTGTTCGAATCGTAATGCGCAAGAAATGGTACCGAAACCCCGTATTTACATATCTGCCACTTTGGAGGAGAATCCGCATAGGTGTTCGAGTGTTTGAACCGTAATGTGCAAGAAATGGTATGGAAACCCCGTATTTACATATCTGCCACTATGCAGGGGAATCCGTATAGGTGTTCGAGTGTTCGAATCGTAATACGCAAGAAATGGTACCGAAACCCCGTATTTACATATCTGCCACTGTGCAGGAGAATCCGAATAGGTGTTCGAGTGTTCGAACCGTAATGCGCAAGAAATGGTATGTAAACCCCGTATTTACATATCTGCCACTGTGCAGGAGAATCCGTATAGGTGTTCGAGTGTTCGAACCGTAATGCGCAAGAAATGGTACGGAAACCCCGTATTTACATATCTGCCACTGTACAGGAGAATCCGTATAGGTGTTCGATTGTTCGAACCGTAATGCGCAAGAAATGGTATGTAAACCCTGTATTTACATATCTGCCACTGTGCAGGAGAATCCGTATAGGTGTTCGATTGTTCGAAACGTAATGCACAAGAAATGGTGTGTAAACCCCGTATTTACATATCTGCCACTGTGCAGGAGAATCCGTATAGGTGTTCGAGTTTTCGAACCGTAATGCGCAAGAAATGGTATGGAAACCCTGTATTTACATATCTGCCACTGTGCAGGAGAATCCGCATAGGTGTTCGAGTGTTCGAACCGTAATGCGCCAGAAATGGTAGGGAAACCCCGTATTTACATATCTGCCACTGTGCAGGAGAATCCGCATAGGTGTTCGAGTGTTCGAACCGTAATGCGCAAGAAATGGTACCGAAACCCCGTATTTACATATCTGCCACTGTGCAGGAGAATCCGTATAGGTGTTCGAGTGTTCGAACCGTAATGCGCAAGAAATGGTACCGAAACCCCGTATTTACATATCTGCCACTGTGCAGGAGAATTCGAATAGGTGTTCGAGTGTTCGAACCGTAATGCGCAAGAAATGGTACCGAAACCCCGTATTTACATATCTGCCACTTTGTAGGAGAATCCGCATAGGTGTTCGAGTGTTCGAACCGTAATGTGCAAGAAATGGTATGGAAACCCCGTATTTACATATCTGCCACTGTGCAGTAGAATCCGTATAGGTGTTCGAGTGTTGGAATCGTAATACGCACGAAATGGTACCGAAATCCCGTATTTACATATCTGCCACTGTGCAGGAGAATCCGAATAGGTGTTCGAGTGTTCGAACCGTAATGCGCAAGAAATTGTATGGAAACCCCGTATTTACATATCTGCCACTGTGCAGGAGAATCCGCATAGGTGTTCGAGTGTTCGAACCGTAATGCGTAAGAAATGGTACCGAAACCCCGTATTTACATATCTGCCACTGTGCAGGAGAATCCGTATAGGTGTTCGAGTGTTCGAACCGTAATGCGCAAGAAATGGTACCGAAACCCCGTATTTACATATCTGTCACTGTGCAGGAGAATCCGCATAGGTGCTCGAGTGTTCGAACCGTATTGCGCAAGAAATGGTATGTAAACCACGTATTTACATATCTGCCACTGTGCAGGAGAATCCGAATAGTTGTTCGAGTGTTCGAACCGTTATGCGCAAGAAATGGTACCGAAACCCCGAATTTACATATCTGCCACTTTGTAGGAGAATCCGCAGAGGTGTTCGATTGTTCGAACCGTAATGTGCAAGAAATGGTATGGAAACCCCGTATTTACATATCTGCCACTGTGCAGGAGAATCCGTATAGGTGTTCGAGTGTTCGAACCGTAATGCGCAAGAAATGGTACGGAAACCCCGTATTTACATATCTGCCACTGTGCAGGAGAATCCGTATAGGTGTTCGATTGTTCGAACCGTAATGCGCAAGAAATGGTATGTAAACCCCGTATTTACATATCTTCCACTGTGCAGGAGAATCCGTATAGGTGTTCGATTGTTCGAACCGTAATGCGCAAGAAATGGTGTGTAAACCCCGTATTTACATATCTGCCACTGTGCAGGAGAATCCGTATAGGTGTTCGAGTGTTCGAACCGTAATGCGCAAGAAATGGTATGGAAACCCCGTATTTACGTATCTGCCACTGTGCAGGAGAATCCGCATAGGTGTTCGAGTGTTCGAACCGTAATGCGCAAGAAATGGTACCGAAACCCCGTATTTACATATCTGCCACTGTGTAGGAAAATCCGTATAGGTGTTCGAGTGTTCGAACCGTAATGCGCAAGAAATGGTACCGAAACCCCGTATTTACATATCTGTCACTGTGCAGGAGAATCCGCATAGGTGCTCGAGTGTTCGAACCGTATTGCGCAAGAAATGGTATGTAAACCACGTATTTACATATCTGCCACTGTGCAGGAGAATCCGAATAGTTGTTCAAGTGTTCGAACCGTTATGCGCAAGAAATGGTACCGAAACCCCGAATTTACATATCTGCCACTTTGGAGGAGAATCCGCAGAGGTGTTCGATTGTTCGAACCGTAATGTGCAAGAAATGGTATGGAAACCCCGTATTTACATATCTGCCACTGTGCAGGAGAATCCGTATAGGTGTTCGAGTGCTCGAATCGTAATGCGCAAGAAATGGTACCGAAACCCCGTATTTACATATCTGCCACTGTGCAGGAGAATCCGAATAGGTGTTCGAGTGTTCGAACCGTAATGCGCAAGAAATGGTATGTAAACCCCGTATTTACATATCTGCCACTGTGCAGGAGAATCCGTATAGGTGTTCGAGTGTTCGAACCGTAATGCGCAAGAAATGGTACGGAAACCCCGTATTTACATTTCTGCCACTGTGCAGGAGAATCCGTATAGGTGTTCGAGTGTTCGAACCGTAATGCGCAAGAAATGGTACCGAAACCCCGAATTTACATATCTGCCACTTTGTAGGAGAATCCGCAGAGGTGTTCGATTGTTCGAACCGTAATGTGCAAGAAATGGTATGGAAACCCCGTATTTACATATCTGCCACTGTGCAGGAGAATCCGTATAGGTGTTCGAGTGCTCGAATCGTAATGCGCAAGAAATGGTACCGAAACCCCGTATTTACATATCTGCCACTGTGCAGGAGAATCCGAATAGGTGTTCGAGTGTTCGAACCGTAATGCGCAAGAAATGGTATGTAAACCCCGTATTTACATATCTGCCACTGTGCAGGAGAATCCGTATAGGTGTTCGAGTGTTCCAACCGTAATGCGCAAGAAATGGTACGGAAACCCCGTATTTACATATCTGCCACTGTGCAGGAGAATCCGTATAGGTGTTCGATTGTTCGAACCGTAATGCGCAAGAAATGGTATGTAAACCCCGTATTTACATATCTGCCACTGTGCAGGAGAATCCGTATAGGTGTTCGAGTGTTCGAACCGTAATGCGCAAGAAATGGTATGGAAACCCCGTATTTACATATCTGCCACTGTGCAGGAGAATCCGTATAGGTGTTCGAGTGTTCGAACCGTAATGCGCAAGAAATGGTACCGAAACCCCGTATTTACATATCTGCCACTATGCAGGAGAATTCGAATAGGTGTTCGACTGTTCGAACCGTAATGCGCAAGAAATGGTACCGAAACCCCGTATTTACATATCTGCCACTTTGTAGGAGAATCCGCATAGGTGTTCGAGTGTTCGAACCGTAATGTGCAAGAAATGGTATGGAAACCCCGTATTTACATATCTGCCACTGTGCAGGGGAATCCGTATAGGTGTTCGAGTGTTCGAATCGTAATACGCAAGAAATGGTACCGAAACCCCGTATTTACATATCTGCCACTGTGTAGGAGAATCCGAATAGGTGTTCGAGTGTTCGAACCGTAATGCGCAAGAAATTGTATGGAAACCCCGTATTTACATATCTGCCACTGTGCAGGAGAATCCGCATAGGTGTTCGAGTGTTCGAACCGTAATGCGTAAGAAATGGTACCGAAACCCCGTATTTACATATCTGCCACTGTGCAGGAGAATCCGAATAGGTGTTCGAGTGTTCGAACCGTAATGCGCAAGAAATGGTATGTAAACCCCGTATTTACATATCTGCCACTGTGCAGGAGAATCCGTATAGGTGTTCGAGTGTTCGAACCGTAATGCGCAAGAAATGGTTCCGAAACCCCGTATTTACATATCTGCCACTGTGCAGGAGAATTCGAATAGGTGTTCGACTGTTCGAACCGTAATGCGCAAGAAATGGTACTGAAACCCCGTATTTACATATCTGCCACTTTGTAGGAGAATCCGCATAGGTGTTCGAGTGTTCGAACCGTAATGTGCAAGAAATGGTATGGAAACCCCGTATTTACATATCTGCCACTGTGCAGGGGAATCCGTATAGGTGTTCGAGTGTTCGAACCGTAATGCGCAAGAAATGGTACCGAAACCCCGTATTTACAAATCTGCCACTGTGCAGGAGAATCCGCATAGGTGCTCGAGTGTTCGAACCGTATTGCGCAAGAAATGATATGTAAACCACGTATTTACATATCTGCCACTGTGCAGGAGAATCCGTATAGGTGTTCGAGTGTTCGAACCGTAATGCGCAAGAAATGGTACCGAAACCCCGTATTTACATATCTGCCACTGTGCAGGAGAATCCGCATAGGTGCTCGAGTGTTCGAACCGTATTGCGCAAGAAATGGTTTGTAAACCCCGTATTTACATATCTGCCACTGTGCAGGAGAATCCGTATAGGTGTTCGAGTGTTCGAACCGTAATGCGCAAGAAATGGTACGGAAACCCCGTATTTACATATCTGCCACTGTGCAGGAGTATCCGAATAGGTGTTCGAGTGTTCGAACCGTAATGCGCAAGAAATGGTATGTAAACCCCGTATTTACATATCTGCCACTGTGCAGGAGAATCCGTATAGGTGTTCGAGTGTTCGAACCGTAATGCGCAAGAAATGGTACGGAAACCCCGTATTTACATTTCTGCCACTGTGCAGGAGAATCCGTATAGGTGTTCGATTGTTCGAACCGTAATGCGCAAGAAATGGTATGTAAACTCTGTATTTACATATCTGCCACTGTGCAGGAGAATCCGTATAGGTGTTCGATTGTTCGAACCGTAATGCGCAAGAAATTGTGTGTAAACCCCGTATTTACATATCTGCCACTGTGCAGGAGAATCCGTATAGGTGTTCGAGTGTTCGAACCGTAATGCGCAAGAAATGGTATGGAAACCCCGTATTTACATATCTGCCACTGTGCAGGAGAATCCGCATAGGTGCTCGAGTGTTCGAACCGTAATGCGCAAGAAATGGTATGGAAACCCCGTATTTACATATCTGCCACTGTGCAGGAGAATCCGTATAGGTGTTCGAGTGTTCGAACCGTAATGCGCAAGAAATGGTATGTAAACCCCGTATTTACATATCTGCCACTGTGCAGGAGAATCCGTATAGGTGTTCGAGTGTTCGAATCGTAATGCGCAAGAAATGGTACCGAAACCCCGTATTTACATATCTGCCACTGTGCAGGAGAATCCGAATAGGTGTTCGAGTGTTCGAACCGTAATGCGCAAGAAATGGTATGCAAACCCCGTATTTACATATCTGCCACTGTGCAGGAGAATCCGTATAGGTGTTCGAGTGTTCGAACCGTAATGCGCAAGAAATGGTACGGAAACCCCGTATTTACAAATCTGCCACTGTGCAGGAGAATCCGTATAGGTGTTCGATTGTTCGAACCGTAATGCGCAAGAAATGGTACGTAAACCCCGTATTTACATATCTGCCACTGTGCAGGAGAATCCGTATAGGTGTTCGATTGTTCGAACCGTATTGCGCAGGAAATGGTGTGTAAACCCCGTACTTACATATCTGCCACTGTGCAGGAGAATCCGTATAGGTGTTCGAGTGTTCGAACCGTAATGCGCAAGAAATGGTACGGAAACCCCGTATTTACATATCTGCCACTGTACAGGAGAATCCGTATAGGTGTTCGATTGTTCGAACCGTAATGCGCAAGAAATGGTATGTAAACCCCGTATTTACATATCTGCCACTGTGCAGGAGAATCCGCATAGGTCTTCGAGTGTTCGAACCGTAATGCGCAAGAAATGGTACCGAAACCCCGTATTTACATATCTGCCACTGTGCAGGAGAATCCGTATAGGTGTTCGAGTGTTCGAACCGTAATGCGCAAGAAATGGTACCGAAACCCCGTATTTACAAATCTGCCACTGTGCAGGAGAATCCGCATAGGTGCTCGAGTGTTCGAACCGTATTGCGCAAGAAATGATATGTAAACCACGTATTTACATATCTGCCACTGTGCAGGAGAATCCGTATAGGTGTTCGAGTGTTCGAACCGTAATGCGCAAGAAATGGTACCGAAACCCCGGATTTACATATCTGCCACTGTGCAGGAGAATCCGCATAGGTGCTCGAGTGTTCGAACCGTATTGCGCAAGAAATGGTTTGTAAACCCCGTATTTACATATCTGCCACTGTGCAGGAGAATCCGTATAGGTGTTCGAGTGTTCGAACCGTAATGCGCAACAAATGCTACCGAAACCCCGTATTTACATATCTGCCACTGTGCAGGAGTATCCGAATAGGTGTTCGAGTGTTCGAACCGTAATGCGCAAGAAATGGTATGTAAACCCCGTATTTACATATCTGCCACTGTGCAGGAGAATCCGTATAGGTGTTCGAGTGTTCGAACCGTAATGCGCAAGAAATGGTACGGAAACCCCGTATTTACATTTCTGCCACTGTGCAGGAGAATCCGTATAGGTGTTCGATTGTTCGAACCGTAATGCGCAAGAAATGGTATGTAAACTCTGTATTTACATATCTGCCACTGTGCAGGAGAATCCGTATAGGTGTTCGATTGTTCGAACCGTAATGCGCAAGAAATTGTGTGTAAACCCCGTATTTACATATCTGCCACTGTGCAGGAGAATCCGTATAGGTGTTCGAGTGTTCGAACCGTAATGCGCAAGAAATGGTATGGAAACCCCGTATTTACATATCTGCCACTGTGCAGGAGAATCCGCATAGGTGCTCGAGTGTTCGAACCGTAATGCGCAAGAAATGGTATGGAAACCCCGTATTTACATATCTGCCACTGTGCAGGAGAATCCGTATAGGTGTTCGAGTGTTCGAACCGTAATGCGCAAGAAATGGTATGTAAACCCCGTATTTACATATCTGCCACTGTGCAGGAGAATCCGTATAGGTGTTCGAGTGTTCGAACCGTAATGCGCAAGAAATGGTATGGAAACCCCGTATTTACATATCTGCCACTGTGCAGGAGAATCCGCATAGGTGTTCGAGTGTTCGAACTGTAATGCACAAGAAATGGTACCGAAACCCCGTATTTACATATCTGCCACTGTGCAGGAGAATCCGTATAGGTGTTCGAGTGTTCGAACCGTAATGCGCCAGAAATGCTACCGAAACCCCGTATTTACATATCTGCCACTGTGCAGGAGAATCCGCAAAGGTGCTCGAGTGTTCGAACCGTATTGCGCAAGAAATGGTATGGAAACCCCGTATTTACGTATCTGCCACTGTGTAGGAGAATCCGTATAGGTGTTCGAGTGTTCGAACCGTAATGCGCAGGAAATGGTACCGAAACCCCGTATTTACATATCTGCCACTGTGCAGGAGAATTCGTATAGGTGTTCGTGTGTTCGAACCGTAATGCGCAAGAAATGGTATGTAAACCCCATATTTAAATATCTGCCACTGTGCAGGAGAATCCGTATAGGTGTTCGAGTGTTCGAACCGTAATGCGCAAGAAATGGTACCGAAACCCCGTATTTACATATCTGCCACTGTGCAGTAGAATCCGTATAGGTGTTCGAGTGTTCGAATCGTAATGCGCAAGAAATGGTACCGAAACCCCGTATTTACATATCTGCCACTGTGCAGGAGAATCCGAATAGGTGTTCGAGTGTTCGAACCGTAATGCGCAAGAAATGGTATGCAAACCCCGTATTTACATATCTGCCACTGTGCAGGAGAATCCGTATAGGTGTTCGAGTGTTCGAACCGTAATGCGCAAGAAATGGTACGGAAACCCCGTATTTACAAATCTGCCACTGTGCAGGAGAATCCGTATAGGTGTTCGATTGTTCGAACCGTAATGCGCAAGAAATGGTACGTAAACCCCGTATTTACATATCTGCCACTGTGCAGGAGAATCCGTATAGGTGTTCGATTGTTCGAACCGTAATGCGCAGGAAATGGTGTGTAAACCCCGTACTTACATATCTGCCACTGTGCAGGAGAATCCGTATAGGTGTTCGAGTGTTCGAACCGTAATGCGCAAGAAATGGTACGGAAACCCCGTATTTACATATCTGCCACTATACAGGAGAATCCGTATAGGTGTTCGATTGTTCGAACCGTAATGCGCAAGAAATGGTATGTAAACCCCGTATTTACATATCTGCCACTGTGCAGGAGAATCCGCATAGGTCTTCGAGTGTTCGAACCGTAATGCGCAAGAAATGGTACCGAAACCCCGTATTTACATATCTGCCACTGTGCAGGAGAATCCGTATAGGTGTTCGAGTGTTCGAACCGTAATGCGCAAGAAATGGTACCGAAACCCCGTATTTACAAATCTGCCACTGTGCAGGAGAATCCGCATAGGTGCTCGAGTGTTCGAACCGTATTGCGCAAGAAATGATATGTAAACCACGTATTTACATATCTGCCACTGTGTAGGAGAATCCGTATAGGTGTTCGAGTGTTCGAACCGTAATGCGCAAGAAATGGTACCGAAACCCCGGATTTACATATCTGCCACTATGCAGGAGAATCCGCATAGGTGCTCGAGTGTTCGAACCGTATTGCGCAAGAAATGGTTTGTAAACCCCGTATTTACATATCTGCCACTGTGCAGGAGAATCCGTATAGGTGTTCGAGTGTTCGAACCGTAATGCGCAACAAATGCTACCGAAACCCCGTATTTACATATCTGCCACTGTGCAGGAGTATCCGAATAGGTGTTCGAGTGTTCGAACCGTAATGCGCAAGAAATGGTATGTAAACCCCGTATTTACATATCTGCCACTGTGCAGGAGAATCCGTATAGGTGTTCGAGTGTTCGAACCGTAATGCGCAAGAAATGGTACGGAAACCCCGTATTTACATTTCTGCCACTGTGCAGGAGAATCCGTATAGGTGTTCGATTGTTCGAACCGTAATGCGCAAGAAATGGTATGTAAACTCTGTATTTACATATCTGCCACTGTGCAGGAGAATCCGTATAGGTGTTCGATTGTTCGAACCGTAATGCGCAAGAAATTGTGTGTAAACCCCGTATTTACATATCTGCCACTGTGCAGGAGAATCCGTATAGGTGTTCGAGTGTTCGAACCGTAATGCGCAAGAAATGGTATGGAAACCCCGTATTTACATATCTGCCACTGTGCAGGAGAATCCGCATAGGTGCTCGAGTGTTCGAACCGTAATGCGCAAGAAATGGTATGGAAACCCCGTATTTACATATCTGCCACTGTGCATGAGAATCCGTATAGGTGTTCGAGTGTTCGAACCGTAATGCGCAAGAAATGGTATGTAAACCCCGTATTTACATATCTGCTACTGTGCAGGAGAATCCGTATAGGTGTTCGAGTGTTCGAACCGTAATGCGCAAGAAATGGTATGGAAACCCCGTATTTACATATCTGCCACTGTGCAGGAGAATCCGCATAGGTGTTCGAGTGTTCGAACCGTAATGCACAAGAAATGGTACCGAAACCCCGTATTTACATATCTGCCACTGTGCAGGAGAATCCGTATAGGTGTTCGGGTGTTCGAACCGTAATGCGCCAGAAATGCTACCGAAACCCCGTATTTACATATCTGCCACTGTGCAGGAGAATCCGCAAAGGTGCTCGAGTGTTCGAACCGTATTGCGCAAGAAATGGTATGGAAACCCCGTATTTACGTATCTGCCACTGTGTAGGAGAATCCGTATAGGTGTTCGAGTGTTCGAACCGTAATGCGCAGGAAATGGTACCGAAACCCCGTATTTACATATCTGCCACTGTGCAGGAGAATTCGTATAGGTGTTCGTGTGTTCGAACCGTAATGCGCAAGAAATGGTATGTAAACCCCATATTTAAATATCTGCCACTGTGCAGGAGAATCCGTATAGGTGTTCGAGTGTTCGAACCGTAATGCGCAAGAAATGGTACCGAAACCCCGTATTTACATATCTGCCACTGTGCAGTAGAATCCGTATAGGTGTTCGAGTGTTCGAACCGTAATGCGCAAGAAATGGTACCGAAACCCCGTATTTACATATCTGCCACTGTGCAGGAGAATCCGAAAAGGTGTTCGAGTGTTCGAACCGTAATGCGCAAGAAATGGTACCGAAACCCCGTATTTACATATCTGCCACTTTGTAGGAGAATCCGCATAGGTGTTCGAGTGTTCGAACCGTAATGTGCAAGAAATGTTATGGAAACCCCGTATTTACATATCTGCCACTGTGCAGGAGAATCCGTATAGGTGTTCGAGTGTTCGAATCGTAATGCGCAAGAAATGGTATGTAAACCCCGTATTTACATATCTACCACTGTGCAGGAGAATCCGTATAGGTGTTCGAGTGTTCGAACCGTAATGCGCAAGAAATGGTATGGAAACCCCGTATTTACATATCTGCCACTGTGCAGGAGAATCCTGAATAGGTGTTCGATTGTTCGAACCGTAATGCGCAAGAAATGGTATGTAAACCCCGTATTTACATATCTGCCACTGTGCAGGAGAATCCGCATAGGTGTTCGAGTGTTCGAACCGTAATGCACAAGAAATGGTACCGAAACCCCGTATTTACATATCTGCCACTGCGCAGGAGAATCCGCATAGGTGCTCGAGTGTTCGAACCGTATTGCGCAAGAAATGGTTTCTAAACCCCGTGTTTACATATCTGCCACTGTGCAAGAGAATCCGTATAGGTGTTCGAGTGTTCGAACCGTAATGCGCAAGAAATGGTACGGAAACCCCGTATTTACATATCTGCCACTGTGCAGGACAATCCGTATAGGTGTTCGAGTGTTCGAACCGTAATGCGCCAGAAATGCTACCGAAACCCCGTATTTACATATCTGCCACTGTGCAGGAGAATCCGCAAAGGTGCTCGAGTGTTCGAACCGTATTGCGCAAGAAATGGTATGGAAACCCCGTATTTACGTATCTGCCACTGTGTAGGAGAATCCGTACAGGTGTTCGAGTGTTCGAACCGTAATGCGCAGGAAATGGTACAGAAACCCCGTATTTACATATCTGCCACTGTGCAGGAGAATTCGTATAGGTGTTCGTGTGTTCGAACCGTAATGCGCAAGAAATGGTATGTAAACCCCATATTTAAATATCTGCCACTGTGCAGGAGAATCCGTATAGGTGTTCGAGTGTTCGAACCGTAATGCGCAAGAAATGGTACCGAAACCCCGTATTTACATATCTGCCACTGTGCAGGAGAGTCCGTATAGGTGTTCGAGTGTTCGAACCGTAATGCGCCAAAAATGGTACCGAAACCCCGTATTTACATATCTGCCACTGTGCGGGAGAATCCGAAAAGGTGTTCGAGTGTTCGAACCGTAATGCGCAAGAAATGGTACCGAAACCCCGTATTTACATATCTGCCACTTTGTAGGAGAATCCGCATAGGTGTTCGAGTGTTCGAACCGTAATGTGCAAGAAATGGTATGGAAACCCCGTATTTACATATCTGCCACTGTGCAGGAGAATCTGTATAGGTGTTCGAGTGTTCGAATCGTAATGCGCAAGAAATGGTATGTAAACCCCGTATTTACATATCTGCCACTGTGCAGGAGAATCCGTATAGGTGTTCGAGTGTTCGAACCGTAATGCGCAAGAAATGGTATGGAAACCCCGTATTTACATATCTGCCACTTTGTAGGAGAATCCGCATCGGTGTTCGATTGTTCGAACCGTAATGTGCAAGACATGGTATGGAAACCCCGTATTTACATATCTGCCACTGTGCAGAACAATCCGTATAAGTGTTCGAGTGTTCGAACCGTAATGCGCAAGAAATGGTACGGAAACCCCGTATTTACATATCTGCCACTGTGCAGGAGAATCCGTATAGGTGTTCGATTGTTCGAACCGTAATGCGCAAGAAATGGTACGGAAACCGCGCATTTACATATCTGCCACTGTGCAGGAGAATCCGTATAGGTGTTCGATTGTTCGAACCATAATGCGCAAGAAATGGTATGTAAACCCCGTATTTACATATCTGCCACTGTGCAGGAGAATCCGTATAGATGTTCGAGTGTTCGAACCGTAATGCGCAAGAAATGGTATGGAAACCCCGTATTTACATATCTGCCACTGTGCAGGAGAATCCTGAATAGGTGTTCGATTGTTCGAACCGTAATCCGCAAGAAATGGTATGTAAACCCCGTATTTACATATCTGCCACTGTGCAGGAGAATCCGTATAGGTGTTCGAGTGTTCGAACCGTAATGCGCAAGAAATGGTACGGAAACCCCGTATTTACATATCTGCCACTGTGCAGGAGAATCCGTATAGGTGTTCGAGTGTTCGAACCGTAATGCGCGAGAAATGGTATGTAAACCCCGTATTTACATATCTGCCACTGTGCTGGATATTCCGTATAGGTGTTCGAGTGTTCGAACCGTAATGCGCCAGAAATGGTACCGAAACCCCGTATTTACATATCTGCCACTGTGCAGTAGAATCCGTATAGGTGTTCGAGTGTTCGAACCGTAATGCGCAAGAAATGGTACTGAAATCCCGTATTTGCATATCTGCCACTGTGCAGGAGAATCCGTATAGGTGTTCGAGTGTTCGAACCGTAATGCGCAAGAAATGGTGCCGAAACCCCGTATTTACATATCTGCCACTGTGCAGGAGAATCCGCATAGGTGCTCGAGTGTTCGAACCGTATTGCGCAAGAAATGGTATGGAAACCCCGTATTTACATATCTGCCACTGTGCAGGAGAATCCGTATAGGTGTACGAGTGTTCGAACCGTAATGCGCAGGAAATGGTACCGAAACCCCGTATTTACATATCTGCCACTGTGCAGGAGAATTCGTATTGGTCTTCGTGTGTTCGAACCGTAATGCGCAAGAAATGGTATGTAAACCCCGTATTTACATATCTGCCACTGTGCAGGAGAATCCGTATAGGTGTTCGAGTGTTCGAACCGTAATGCGCAAGAAATGGTACCGAAACCCCGTATTTACATATCTGCCACTTTGTAGGAGAATCCGTATAGGTGTTCGACTGTTCGAACCGTAATGCGCAAGAAATGGTACGGAAACCCCGTATTTACATATCTGCCACTGTGCAGGAGAATCCGTATAGGTGTTCGATTGTTCGAACCGTAATGCGCAAGAAATGGTATGTAAACCCCGTATTTACATATCTGCCACTGTGCAGGAGAATCCGCATAGGTGTTCGAGTGTTCGAACCGTAATGCGCAAGAAATGGTACCGAAACCCCGTATTTACATATCTGCCACTGTGCAGGAGAATCCGTATAGGTGTTCGAGTGTTCGAATCGTAATGCGCAAGAAATGGTATGTAAACCCCGTATTTACATATCTACCACTGTGCAGGAGAATCCGTATAGGTGTTCGAGTGTTCGAACCGTAATGCGCAAGAAATGGTATGGAAACCCCGTATTTACATATCTGCCACTTTGTAGGGGAATCCGCATAGGTGTTCGATTGTTCGAACCGTAATGTGCAAGACATGGTATGGAAACCCCGTATTTACATATCTGCCACTGTGCAGAACAATCCGTATAAGTGTTCGAGTGTTCGAATCGTAATGCGCAAGAAATGGTACCGAAACCCCGTATTTACATATCTGCCACTGTGCAGGAGAATCCTGAATAGGTGTTCGAGTGTTCGAACCGTAATGCGCAAGAAATGGTATGTAAAACCCGTATTTACATATCTGCCACTGTGCAGGAGAATCCGTATAGGTGTTCGAGTGTTCGAACCGTAATGCGCAAGAAATGGTACGGAAACCCCGTATTTACATATCTGCCACTGTGCAGGAGAATCCGTATAGGTGTTCGATTGTTCGAACCGTAATGCGCAAGAAATGGTATGTAAACCCCGTATTTACATATCTGCCACTGTGCAGGAGAATCCGTATAGGTGTTCGAGTGTTCGAACCGTAATGCGCAAGAAATGGTATGGAAACCCCGTATTTACATATCTGCCACTGTGCAGGAGAATCCTGAATAGGTGTTCGATTGTTCGAACCGTAATGCGCAAGAAATGGTATGTAAACCCCGTATTTACATATCTGCCACTGTGCAGGAGAATCCGTATAGGTGTTCGAGTGTTCGAATCGTAATGCGCAAGAAATGGTACCGAAACCTCGTATTTACATATCTGCCACTGTGCAGGAGAATCCGAATAGGTGTTCGAGTGTTCGAACCGTAATGCGCAAGAAATGGTATGTAAACCCCGTATTTACATATCTGCCACTGTGCAGGAGAATCCGTATAGGTGTTCGAGTGTTCGAACCGTAATGCGCAAGAAATGGTACGGAAACCCCGTATTTACATATCTGCCACTGTGCAGGAGAATCCGTATAGGTGTTCGATTGTTCGAACCGTAATGCGCAAGAAATGGTATGTAAACCCCGTATTTACATATCTGCCACTGTGCAGGAGAATCCGTATAGGTGTTCGATTGTTCGAACCGTAATGCGCAAGAAATGGTGTGTAAACCCCGTACTTACATATCTGCCACTGTGCAGGAGAATCCGTATAGGTGTTAGAGTGTTCGAACCGTAATGCGCAAGAAATGGTACGGAAACCCCGTATTTACATATCTGCCACTGTGCAGGAGAATCCGTATAGGTGTTCGATTGTTCGAACCGTAATGCGCAAGAAATGGTATGTAAACCCCGTATTTACATATCTGCCACTGTGCAGGAGAATCCGCATAGGTGTTCGAGTGTTCGAACCGTAATGCGCAAGAAATGGTACCGAAACCCCGTATTTACATATCTGCCACTGTGCAGGAGAATCCGTATAGGTGTTCGAGTGTTCGAATCGTAATGCGCAAGAAATGGTATGTAAACCCCGTATTTACATATCTGCCACTGTGCAGGAGAATCCGTATAGGTGTTCGAGTGTTCGAACCGTAATGCGTAAGAAATGGTATGGAAACCCCGTATTTACATATCTGCCACTTTGTAGGAGAATCCGCATAGGTGTTCGATTGTTCGAACCGTAATTTGCAAGACATGGTATGGAAACCCCGTATTTACATATCTGCCACTGTGCAGAACAATCCGTATAAGTGTTCGAGTGTTCGAACCGTATTGCGCAAGAAATGGTATGGAAACCCCGTATTTACGTATCTGCCACTGTGTAGGAGAATCCGTACAGGTGTTCGAGTGTTCGAACCGTAATGCGCAGGAAATGGTACAGAAACCCCGTATTTACATATCTGCCACTGTGCAGGAGAATTCGTATAGGTGTTCGTGTGTTCGAACCGTAATGCGCAAGAAATGGTATGTAAACCCCATATTTAAATATCTGCCACTGTGCAGGAGAATCCGTATAGGTGTTCGAGTGTTCGAACCGTAATGCGCAAGAAATGGTACCGAAACCCCGTATTTACATATCTGCCACTGTGCAGGAGAGTCCGTATAGGTGTTCGAGTGTTCGAACCGTAATGCGCCAGAAATGGTACCGAAACCCCGTATTTACATATCTGCCACTTTGTAGGAGAATCCGCATAGGTGTTCGAGTGTTCGAACCGTAATGTGCAAGAAATGGTATGGAAACCCCGTATTTACATATCTGCCACTGTGCAGGAGAATCTGTATAGGTGTTCGAGTGTTCGAATCGTAATGCGCAAGAAATGGTATGTAAACCCCGTATTTACATATCTGCCACTGTGCAGGAGAATCCGTATAGGTGTTCGAGTGTTCGAACCGTAATGCGCAAGAAATGGTATGGAAACCCCGTATTTACATATCTGCCACTTTGTAGGAGAATCCGCATAGGTGTTCGATTGTTCGAACCGTAATGTGCAAGACATGGTATGGAAACCCCGTATTTACATATCTGCCACTGTGCAGAACAATCCGTATAAGTCTTCGAGTGTTCGAACCGTAATGCGCAAGAAATGGTACGGAAACCCCGTATTTACATATCTGCCACTGTGCAGGAGAATCCGTATAGGTGCTCGATTGTTCGAACCGTAATGCGCAAGAAATGGTACGGAAACCGCGCATTTACATATCTGCCACTGTGCAGGAGAATCCGTATAGGTGTTCGATTGTTCGAACCGTAATGCGCAAGAAATGGTATGTAAACCCCGTATTTACATATCTGCCACTGTGCAGGAGAATCCGTATAGGTGTTCGAGTGTTCGAACCGTAATGCGCAAGAAATGGTATGGAAACCCCGTATTTACATATCTGCCACTGTGCAGGAGAATCCTGAATAGGTGTTCGATTGTTCGAACCGTAATGCGCAAGAAATGGTATGTAAACCCCGTATTTACATATCTGCCACTGTGCAGGAGAATCCGTATAGGTGTTCGAGTGTTCGAACCGTAATGCGCAAGAAATGGTACGGAAACCCCGTATTTACATATCTGCCACTGTGCAGGAGAATCCGTATAGGTGTTCGAGTGTTCGAACCGTAATGCGCGAGAAATGGTATGTAAACCCCGTATTTACATATCTGCCACTGTGCTGGATATTCCGTATAGGTGTTCGAGTGTTCGAACCGTAATGCGCCAGAAATGGTACCGAAACCCCGTATTTACATATCTGCCACTGTGCAGTAGAATCCGTATAGGTGTTCGAGTGTTCGAACCGTAATGCGCAAGAAATGGTACCGAAATCCCGTATTTACATATCTGCCACTGTGCAGGAGAATCCGTATAGGTGTTCGAGTGTTCGAACCGTAATGCGCAAGAAATGGGGCCGAAACCCCGTATTTACATATCTGCCACTGTGCAGGAGAATCCGCATAGGTGCTCGAGTGTTCGAACCGTATTGCGCAAGAAATGGTATGGAAACCCCGTATTTACATATCTGCCACTCTGCAGGAGAATCCGTATAGGTGTGCGAGTGTTCGAACCGTAATGCGCAGGAAATGGTACCGAAACCCCGTATTTACATATCTGCCACTGTGCAGGAGAATTCGTATTGGTCTTCGTGTGTTCGAACCGTAATGCGCAAGAAATGGTATGTAAACCCCGTATTTACATATCTGCCACTGTGCAGGAGAATCCGTATAGGTGTTCGAGTGTTCGAACCGTAATGCGCAAGAAATGGTACCGAAACCCCGTATTTACATATCTGCCACTTTGTAGGAGAATCCGTATAGGTGTTCGAGTGTTCGAACCGTAATGCGCAAGAAATGGTACGGAAACCCCGTATTTACATATCTGCCACTGTGCAGGAGAATCCGTATAGGTGTTCGATTGTTCGAACCGTAATGCGCAAGAAATGGTATGTAAACCCCGTATTTACATATCTGCCACTGTGCAGGAGAATCCGCATAGGTGTTCGAGTGTTCGAACCGTAATGCGCAAGAAATGGTACCGAAACCCCGTATTTACATATCTGCCACTGTGCAGGAGAATCCGTATAGGTGTTCGAGTGTTCGAATCGTAATGCGCAAGAAATGGTATGTAAACCCCGTATTTACATATCTGCCACTGTGCAGGAGAATCCGTATAGGTGTTCGAGTGTTCGAACCGTAATGCGCAAGAAATGGTATGGAAACCCCGTATTTACATATCTGCCACTTTGTAGGGGAATCCGCATAGGTGTTCGATTGTTCGAACCGTAATGTGCAAGACATGGTATGGAAACCCCGTATTTACATATCTGCCACTGTGCAGAACAATCCGTATAAGTGTTCGAGTGTTCGAATCGTAATGCGCAAGAAATGGTACCGAAACCCCGTATTTACATATCTGCCACTGTGCAGGAGAATCCTGAATAGGTGTTCGATTGTTCGAACCGTAATCCGCAAGAAATGGTATGTAAACCCCGTATTTACATATCTGCCACTGTGCAGGAGAATCCGTATAGGTGTTCGAGTGTTCGAACCGTAATGCGCAAGAAATGGTACGGAAACTCCGTATTTACATATCTGCCACTGTGCAGGAGAATCCGTATAGGTGTTCGAGTGTTCGAACCGTAATGCGCGAGAAATGGTATGTAAACCCCGTATTTACATATCTGCCACTGTGCTGGATATTCCGTATAGGTGTTCGAGTGTTCGAACCATAATGCGCCAGAAATGGTACCGAAACCCCGTATTTACATATCTGCCACTGTGCAGTAGAATCCGTATAGGTGTTCGAGTGTTCGAACCGTAATGCGCAAGAAATGGTACCGAAATCCCGTATTTACATATCTGCCACTGTGCAGGAGAATCCGTATAGGTGTTCGAGTGTTCGAACCGTAATGCGCAAGAAATGGTGCCGAAACCCCGTATTTACATATCTGCCACTGTGCAGGAGAATCCGCATAGGTGCTCGAGTGTTCGAACCGTATTGCGCAAGAAATGGTATGGAAACCCCGTATTTACATATCTGCCACTGTGCAGGAGAATCCGTATAGGTGTACGAGTGTTCGAACCGTAATGCGCAGGAAATGGTACCGAAACCCCGTATTTACATATCTGCCACTGTGCAGGAGAATTCGTATTGGTCTTCGTGTGTTCGAACCGTAATGCGCAAGAAATGGTATGTAAACCCCGTATTTACATATCTGCCACTGTGCAGGAGAATCCGTATAGGTGTTCGAGTGTTCGAACCGTAATGCGCAAGAAATGGTACCGAAACCCCGTATTTACATATCTGCCACTTTGTAGGAGAATCCGTATAGGTGTTCGAGTGTTCGAACCGTAATGCGCAAGAAATGGTACGGAAACCCCGTATTTACATATCTGCCACTGTGCAGGAGAATCCGTATAGGTGTTCGATTGTTCGAACCGTAATGCGCAAGAAATGGTATGTAAACCCCGTATTTACATATCTGCCACTGTGCAGGAGAATCCGCATAGGTGTTCGAGTGTTCGAACCGTAATGCGCAAGAAATGGTACCGAAACCCCGTATTTACATATCTGCCACTGTGCAGGAGAATCCGTATAGGTGTTCGAGTGTTCGAATCGTAATGCGCAAGAAATGGTATGTAAACCCCGTATTTACATATCTGCCACTGTGCAGGAGTATCCGTATAGGTGTTCGAGTGTTCGAACCGTAATGCGCAAGAAATGGTATGGAAACCCCGTATTTACATATCTGCCACTTTGTAGGGGAATCCGCATAGGTGTTCGATTGTTCGAACCGTAATGTGCAAGACATGGTATGGAAACCCCGTATTTACATATCTGCCACTGTGCAGAACAATCCGTATAAGTGTTCGAGTGTTCGAATCGTAATGCGCAAGAAATGGTACCGAAACCCCGTATTTACATATCTGCCACTGTGCAGGAGAATCCTGAATAGGTGTTCGAGTGTTCGAACCGTAATGCGCAAGAAATGGTATGTAAACCCCGTATTTACATATCTGCCACTGTGCAGGAGAATCCGTATAGGTGTTCGAGTGTTCGAACCGTAATGCGCAAGAAATGGTACGGAAACCCCGTATTTACATATCTGCCACTGTGCAGGAGAATCCGTATAGGTGTTCGATTGTTCGAACCGTAATGCGCAAGAAATGGTATGTAAACCCCGTATTTACATATCTGCCACTGTGCAGGAGAATCCGTATAGGTGTTCGAGTGTTCGAACCGTAATGCGCAAGAAATGGTATGGAAACCCCGTATTTACATATCTGCCACTGTGCAGGAGAATCCTGAATAGGTGTTCGATTGTTCGAACCGTAATGCGCAAGAAATGGTATGTAAACCCCGTATTTACATATCCGCCACTGTGCAGGAGAATCCGTATAGGTGTTCGAGTGTTCGAATCGTAATGCGCAAGAAATGGTACCGAAACCTCGTATTTACATATCTGCCACTGTGCAGGAGAATCCGAATAGGTGTTCGAGTGTTCGAACCGTAATGCGCAAGAAATGGTATGTAAACCCCGTATTTACATATCTGCCACTGTGCAGGAGAATCCGTATAGGTGTTCGAGTGTTCGAACCGTAATGCGCAAGAAATGGTACGGAAACCCCGTATTTACATATCTGCCACTGTGCAGGAGAATCCGTATAGGTGTTCGATTGTTCGAACCGTAATGCGCAAGAAATGGTATGTAAACCCCGTATTTACATATCTGCCACTGTGCAGGAGAATCCGTATAGGTGTTCGAGTGTTCGAACCGTAATGCGCAAGAAATGGTATGGAAACCCCGTATTTACATATCTGCCACTGTGCAGGAGAATCCTGAATAGGTGTTCGATTGTTCGAACCGTAATGCGCAAGAAATGGTATGTAAACCCCGTATTTACATATCTGCCACTGTGTAGGAGAATCCATATAGGTGTTCGAGTGTTCGAATCGTAATGCGCAAGAAATGGTACCGAAACCCCGTATTTACATATCTGCCACTGTGCAGGAGAATCCGAATAGGTGTTCGAGTGTTCGAACCGTAATGCGCAAGAAATGGTATGTAAACCCCGTATTTACATATCTGCCACTGTGCAGGAGAATCCGTATAGGTGTTCGAGTGTTCGAACCGTAATGCGCAAGAAATGGTACGGAAACCCCGTATTTACATATCTGCCACTGTGCAGGAGAATCCGTATACGTGTTCGAGTGTTCGAACCGTAATGCGCAAGAAATGGTATGGAAACCCCGTATTTACATATCTGCCACTTTGTAGGAGAATCCGCATAGGTGTTCGATTGTTCGAACCGTAATGTGCAAGACATGGTATGGAAACCCCGTATTTACATATCTGCCACTGTGCAGAACAATCCGTATAAGTGTTCGAGTGTTCGAATCGTAATGCGCAAGAAATGGTACCGAAACCCCGTATTTACATATCTGCCACTGTGCAGGAGAATCCTGAAAAGGTGTTCGAGTGTTCGAACCGTAATGCGCAAGAAATGGTATGTAAACCCCGTATTTACATATCTGCCACTGTGCAGGAGAATCCGTATAGGTGTTCGAGTGTTCGAACCGTAATGCGCAAGAAATGGTACGGAAACCCCGTATTTACATATCTGCCACTGTGCAGGAGACTCCGTATAGGTGTTCGATTGTTCGAACCGTAATGCGCAAGAAATGGTATGTAAACCCCGTATTTACATATCTGCCACTGTGCAGGAGAATCCGTATAGGTGTTCGAGTGTTCGAACCGTAATGCGCAAGAAATGGTATGGAAACCCCGTATTTACATATCTGCCACTGTGCAGGAGAATCCTGAATAGGTGTTCGATTGTTCGAACCGTAATGCGCAAGAAATGGTATGTAAACCCCGTATTTACATATCTGCCACTGTGCAGGAGAATCCGTATAGGTGTTCGAGTGTTCGAATCGTAATGCGCAAGAAATGGTACCGAAACCCCGTATTTACATATCTGCCACTGTGCAGGAGAATCCGAATAGGTGTTCGAGTGTTCGAACCGTAATGCGCAAGAAATGGTATGTAAACCCCGTATTTACATATCTGCCACTGTGCAGGAGAATCCGTATAGGTGTTCGAGTGTTCGAACCGTAATGCGCAAGAAATGGTACGGAAACCCCGTATTTACATATCTGCCACTGTGCAGGAGAATCCGTATAGGTGTTCGATTGTTCGAACCGTAATGCGCAAGAAATGGTATGTAAACCCCGTATTTACATATCTGCCACTGTGCAGGAGAATCCGTATAGGTGTTCGATTGTTCGAACCGTAATGCGCAAGAAATGGTGTGTAAACCCCGTACTTACATATCTGCCACTGTGCAGGAGAATCCGTATAGGTGTTCGAGTGTTCGAACCGTAATGCGCAAGAAATGGTACGGAAACCCTGTATTTACATATCTGCCACTGTACAGGAGAATCCGTATAGGTGTTCGATTGTTCGAACCGTAATGCGCAAGAAATGGTATGTAAACCCCGTATTTACATATCTGCCACTGTGCAGGAGAATCCGCATAGGTGTTCGAGTGTTCGAACCGTAATGCGCAAGAAATGGTACCGAAACCCCGTATTTACATATCTGCCACTGTGCAGGAGAATCCGTATAGGTGTTCGAGTGTTCGAACCGTAATGCGCAAGAAATGGTACCGAAACCCCGTATTTACAAATCTGCCACTGTGCAGGAGAATCCGCATAGGTGCTCGAGTGTTCGAACCGTATTGCGCAAGAAATGATATGTAAACCACGTATTTACATACCTGCCACTGTGCAGGAGAATCCGTATAGGTGTTCGAGTGTTCGAACCGTAATGCGCAAGAAATTGTACCGAAACCCCGTATTTACATATATGCCACTGTGCAGGAGAATCCGCATAGGTGTTCGAGTGTTCGAACCGTATTGCGCAAGAAATGGTTTGTAAACCCCGTATTTACATATCTGCCACTGTGCAGGAGAATCCGTATAGGTGTTCGAGTGTTCGAACCGTAATGCGCAGGAAATGGTACCGAAACCCCGTATTTACATATCGGCCACTGTGCAGGAGAATTCGCATAGGTGTTCGAGTGTTCGAATCGTAATGCGCAAGAAATGGTACCGAAACCCCGTATTTACATATCTGCCACTGTGCAGGAGAATCCGAATAGGTGTTCGAGTGTTCGAACCGTAATGCGCAAGAAATGGTATGTAAACCCCGTATTTACATATCTGCCACTGTGTAGGAGAATCCGTATAGGTGTTCGAGTGTTCGAACCGTAATGCGCAAGAAATGGTACGGAAACCCCGTATTTACATATCTGCCACTGTGCAGGAGAATCCGTATAGGTGTTCGATTGTTCGAACCGTAATGCGCAAGAAATGGTATGTAAACCCCGTATTTACATATCTGCCACTGTGCAGGAGAATCCGTATAGGTGTTCGATTGTTCGAACCGTAATGCGCAGGAAATGGTGTGTAAACCCCGTACTTACAAATCTGCCACTGTGCAGGAGAATCGTATAGGTGTTCGAGTGTTCGAACCGTAATGCGCAAGAAATGGTACGGAAACCCCGTATTTACATATCTGCCACTGTGCAGGAGAATCCGAATAGGTGTTCGAGTGTTCGAACCATAATGCGCAAGAAATGGTATGTAAACCCCGTATTTACATATCTGCCACTGTGCAGGAGAATCCGTATATGTGTTCGAGTGTTCGAACCGTAATGCGCAAGAAATGGTACGGAAACCCCGTATTTACATATCTGCCACTGTGCTGGAGAATCCGTATAGGTGTTCGATTGTTCGAACCGTAATGTGCAAGACATGGTATGGAAACCCCGTATTTACATATCTGCCACTGTGCAGAACAATCCGTATAAGTGTTCGAGTGTTCGAATCGTAATGCGCAAGAAATGGTACCGAAACCCCGTATTTACATATCTGCCACTGTGCAGGAGAATCCTGAATAGGTGTTCGAGTGTTCGAACCGTAATGCGCAAGAAATGGTATGTAAACCCCGTATTTACATATCTGCCACTGTGCAGGAGAATCCGTATAGGTGTTCGAGTGTTCGAACCGTAATGCGCAAGAAATGGTACGGAAACCCCGTATTTACATATCTGCCACTGTGCTGGAGAATCCGTATAGGTGTTCGATTGTTCGAACCGTAATGCGCAAGAAATGGTATGTAAACCCCGTATTTACATATCTGGCACTGTGCAGGAGAATCCGTATAGGTGTTCGAGTGTTCGAACCGTAATGCGCAAGAAATGGTATGGAAACCCCGTATTTACATATCTGCCACTGTGCAGGAGAATCCTGAATAGGTGTTCGATTGTTCGAACCGTAATGCGCAAGAAATGGTATGTAAACCCCGTATTTACATATCTGCCACTGTGCAGGAGAATCCGTATAGGTGTTCGAGTGTTCGAATCGTAATGCGCAAGAAATGGTACCGAAACCTCGTATTTACATATCTGCCACTGTGCAGGAGAATCCGAATAGGTGTTCGAGTGTTCGAACCGTAATGCGCAAGAAATGGTATGTAAACCCCGTATTTACATATCTGCCACTGTGCAGGAGAATCCGTATAGGTGTTCGAGTGTTCGAACCGTAATGCGCAAGAAATGGTACGGAAACCCCGTATTTACATATCTGCCACTGTGCAGGAGAATCCGTATAGGTGTTCGAGTGTTCGAACCGTAATGCGCGAGAAATGGTATGTAAACCCCGTATTTACATATCTGCCACTGTGCTGGATATTCCGTATAGGTGTTCGAGTGTTCGAACCGTAATGCGCCAGAAATGGTACCGAAACCCCGTATTTACATATCTGCCACTGTGCAGTAGAATCCGTATAGGTGTTCGAGTGTTCGAACCGTAATGCGCAAGAAATGGTACCGAAATCCCGTATTTACATATCTGCCACTGTGTAGGAGAATCCGTATAGGTGTTCGAGTGTTCGAACCGTAATGCGCAAGAAATGGTGCCGAAACCCCGTATTTACATATCTGCCACTGTGCAGGAGAATCCGCATAGGTGCTCGAGTGTTCGAACCGTATTGCGCAAGAAATGGTATGGAAATCCCGTATTTACATATCTGCCACTGTGCAGGAGAATCCGTATAGGTGTACGAGTGTTCGAACCGTAATGCGCAGGAAATGGTACCGAAACCCCGTATTTACATATCTGCCACTGTGCAGGAGAATTCGTATTGGTCTTCGTGTGTTCGAACCGTAATGCGCAAGAAATGGTATGTAAACCCCGTATTTACATATCTGCCACTGTGCAGGAGAATCCGTATAGGTGTTCGAGTGTTCGAACCGTAATGCGCAAGAAATGGTACCGAAACCCCGTATTTACATATCTGCCACTTTGTAGGAGAATCCGTATAGGTGTTCGAGTGTTCGAACCGTAATGCGCAAGAAATGGTACGGAAACCCCGTATTTACATATCTGCCACTGTGCAGGAGAATCCGTATAGGTGTTCGATTGTTCGAACCGTAATGCGCAAGAAATGGTATGTAAACCCCGTATTTACATATCTGCCACTGTGTAGGAGAATCCGCATAGGTGTTCGAGTGTTCGAACCGTAATGCGCAAGAAATGGTACCGAAACCCCGTATTTACATATCTGCCACTGTGCAGGAGAATCCGTATAGGTGTTCGAGTGTTCGAATCGTAATGCGCAAGAAATGGTATGTAAACCCCGTATTTACATATCTGCCACTGTGCAGGAGAATCCGTATAGGTGTTCGAGTGTTCGAACCGTAATGCGCAAGAAATGGTATGGAAACCCCGTATTTACATATCTGCCACTTTGTAGGGGAATCCGCATAGGTGTTCGATTGTTCGAACCGTAATGTGCAAGACATGGTATGGAAACCCCGTATTTACATATCTGCCACTGTGCAGAACAATCCGTATAAGTGTTCGAGTGTTCGAATCGTAATGCGCAAGAAATGGTACCGAAACCCCGTATTTACATATCTGCCACTGTGCAGGAGAATCCTGAATAGGTGTTCGAGTGTTCGAACCGTAATGCGCAAGAAATGGTATGTAAACCCCGTATTTACATATCTGCCACTGTGCAGGAGAATCCGTATAGGTGTTCGAGTGTTCGAACCGTAATGCGCAAGAAATGGTACGGAAACCCCGTATTTACATATCTGCCACTGTGCAGGAGAATCCGTATAGGTGTTCGATTGTTCGAACCGTAATGCGCAAGAAATGGTATGTAAACCCCGTATTTACATATCTGCCACTGTGCAGGAGAATCCGTATAGGTGTTCGAGTGTTCGAACCGTAATGCGCAAGAAATGGTATGGAAACCCCGTATTTACATATCTGCCACTGTGCAGGAGAATCCTGAATAGGTGTTCGATTGTTCGAACCGTAATGCGCAAGAAATGGTATGTAAACCCCGTATTTACATATCTGCCACTGTGCAGGAGAATCCGTATAGGTGTTCGAGTGTTCGAATCGTAATGCGCAAGAAATGGTACCGAAACCTCGTATTTACATATCTGCCACTGTGCAGGAGAATCCGAATAGGTGTTCGAGTGTTCGAACCGTAATGCGCAAGAAATGGTATGTAAACCCCGTATTTACATATCTGCCACTGTGCAGGAGAATCCGTATAGGTGTTCGAGTGTTCGAACCGTAATGCGCAAGAAATGGTACGGAAACCCCGTATTTACATATCTGCCACTGTGCAGGAGAATCCGTATAGGTGTTCGATTGTTCGAACCGTAATGCGCAAGAAATGGTATGTAAACCCCGTATTTACATATCTGCCACTGTGCAGGAGAATCCGTATAGGTGTTCGAGTGTTCGAACCGTAATGCGCAAGAAATGGTATGGAAACCCCGTATTTACATATCTGCCACTGTGCAGGAGAATCCTGAATAGGTGTTCGATTGTTCGAACCGTAATGCGCAAGAAATGGTATGTAAACCCCGTATTTACATATCTGCCACTGTGCAGGAGAATCCATATAGGTGTTCGAGTGTTCGAATCGTAATGCGCAAGAAATGGTACCGAAACCCCGTATTTACATATCTGCCACTGTGCAGGAGAATCCGAATAGGTGTTCGAGTGTTCGAACCGTAATGCGCAAGAAATGGTATGTAAACCCCGTATTTACATATCTGCCACTGTGCAGGAGAATCCGTATAGGTGTTCGAGTGTTCGAACCGTAATGCGCAAGAAATGGTACGGAAACCCCGTATTTACATATCTGCCACTGTGCAGGAGAATCCGTATACGTGTTCGAGTGTTCGAACCGTAATGCGCAAGAAATGGTATGGAAACCCCGTATTTACATATCTGCCACTTTGTAGGAGAATCCGCATAGGTGTTCGATTGTTCGAACCGTAATGTGCAAGACATGGTATGGAAACCCCGTATTTACATATCTGCCACTGTGCAGAACAATCCGTATAAGTGTTCGAGTGTTCGAATCGTAATGCGCAAGAAATGGTACCGAAACCCCGTATTTACATATCTGCCACTGTGCAGGAGAATCCTGAAAAGGTGTTCGAGTGTTCGAACCGTAATGCGCAAGAAATGGTATGTAAACCCCGTATTTACATATCTGCCACTGTGCAGGAGAATCCGTATAGGTGTTCGAGTGTTCGAACCGTAATGCGCAAGAAATGGTACGGAAACCCCGTATTTACATATCTGCCACTGTGCAGGAGAATCCGTATAGGTGTTCGATTGTTCGAACCGTAATGCGCAAGAAATGGTATGTAAACCCCGTATTTACATATCTGCCACTGTGCAGGAGAATCCGTATAGGTGTTCGAGTGTTCGAACCGTAATGCGCAAGAAATGGTATGGAAACCCCGTATTTACATATCTGCCACTGTGCAGGAGAATCCTGAATAGGTGTTCGATTGTTCGAACCGTAATGCGCAAGAAATGGTATGTAAACCCCGTATTTACATATCTGCCACTGTGCAGGAGAATCCGTATAGGTGTTCGAGTGTTCGAATCGTAATGCGCAAGAAATGGTACCGAAACCCCGTATTTACATATCTGCCACTGTGCAGGAGAATCCGAATAGGTGTTCGAGTGTTCGAACCGTAATGCGCAAGAAATGGTATGTAAACCCCGTATTTACATATCTGCCACTGTGCAGGAGAATCCGTATAGGTGTTCGAGTGTTCGAACCGTAATGCGCAAGAAATGGTACGGAAACCCCGTATTTACATATCTGCCACTGTGCAGGAGAATCCGTATAGGTGTTCGATTGTTCGAACCGTAATGCGCAAGAAATGGTATGTAAACCCCGTATTTACATATCTGCCACTGTGCAGGAGAATCCGTATAGGTGTTCGATTGTTCGAACCGTAATGCGCAAGAAATGGTGTGTAAACCCCGTACTTACATATCTGCCACTGTGCAGGAGAATCCGTATAGGTGTTCGAGTGTTCGAACCGTAATGCGCAAGAAATGGTACGGAAACCCTGTATTTACATATCTGCCACTGTACAGGAGAATCCGTATAGGTGTTCGATTGTTCGAACCGTAATGCGCAAGAAATGGTATGTAAACCCCGTATTTACATATCTGCCACTATGCAGGAGAATCCGCATAGGTGTTCGAGTGTTCGAACCGTAATGCGCAAGAAATGGTACCGAAACCCCGTATTTACATATCTGCCACTGTGCAGGAGAATCCGTATAGGTGTTCGAGTGTTCGAACCGTAATGCGCAAGAAATGGTACCGAAACCCCGTATTTACAAATCTGCCACTGTGCAGGATAATCCGCATAGGTGCTCGAGTGTTCGAACCGTATTGCGCAAGAAATGATATGTAAACCACGTATTTACATACCTGCCACTGTGCAGGAGAATCCGTATAGGTGTTCGAGTGTTCGAACCGTAATGCGCAAGAAATTGTACCGAAACCCCGTATTTACATATATGCCACTGTGCAGGAGAATCCGCATAGGTGTTCGAGTGTTCGAACCGTATTGCGCAAGAAATGGTTTGTAAACCCCGTATTTACATATCTGCCACTGTGCAGGAGAATCCGTATAGGTGTTCGAGTGTTCGAACCGTAATGCGCAGGAAATGGTACCGAAACCCCGTATTTACATATCGGCCACTGTGCAGGAGAATTCGCATAGGTGTTCGAGTGTTCGAACCGTAATGCGCAAGAAATGGTACCGAAACCCCGTATTTACATATCTGCCACTGTGCAGGAGAATCCGAATAGGTGAATTCGAACCGTAATGCGCAAGAAATGGTACCGAAACCCCGTATTTACATATCTGCCACTTTGTAGGAGAATCCGCATAGGTGTTCGAGTGTTCGAACCGTAATGTGCAAGAAATGGTATGGAAACCCCGTATTTACATATCTGCCACTGTGCAGGAGAATCCGTATAGGTGTTCGAGTGTTCGAATCGTAATGCGCAAGAAATGGTACCGAAACCCCGTATTTACATATCTGCCACTGTGCAGGAGAATCCGAATAGGTGTTCGAGTGTTCGAACCGTAATGCGCAAGAAATGGAATGTAAACCCCGTATTTACATATCTGCCACTGTGTAGGAGAATCCGTATAGGTGTTCGAGTGTTCGAACCGTAATGCGCAAGAAATGGTACGGAAACCCCGTATTTACATATCTGCCACTGTGCAGGAGAATCCGTATAGGTGTTCGATTGTTCGAACCGTAATGCGCAAGAAATGGTATGTAAACCCCGTATTTACATATCTGCCACTGTGCAGGAGAATCCGTATAGGTGTTCGAGTGTTCGAACCGTAATGCGCAAGAAATGGTATGGAAACCCCGTATTTACATATCTGCCACTGTGCAGGAGAATCCTGAATAGGTGTTCGAGTGTTCGAACCGTAATGCGCAAGAAATGGTATGTAAACCCCGTATTTACATATCTGCCACTGTGCAGGAGAATCCGTATAGGTGTTCGAGTGTTCGAACCGTAATGCGCAAGAAATGGTACGGAAACCCCGTATTTACATATCTGCCACTGTGCAGGAGAATCCGTATAGGTGTTCGATTGTTCGAACCGTAATGCGCAAGAAATGGTATGTAAACCCCGTATTTACATATCTGCCACTGTGCAGGAGAATCCGTATAGGTGTTCGAGTGTTCGAACCGTAATGCGCAAGAAATGGTATGGAAACCCCGTATTTACATATCTGCCACTGTGCAGGAGAATCCTGAATAGGTGTTCGATTGTTCGAACCGTAATGCGCAAGAAATGGTATGTAAACCCCGTATTTACATATCTGCCACTGTGCAGGAGAATCCGTATAGGTGTTCGAGTGTTCGAATCGTAATGCGCAAGAAATGGTACCGAAACCTCGTATTTACATATCTGCCACTGTGCAGGAGAATCCGAATAGGTGTTCGAGTGTTCGAACCGTAATGCGCAAGAAATGGTATGTAAACCCCGTATTTACATATCTGCCACTGTGCAGGAGAATCCGTATAGGTGTTCGAGTGTTCGAACCGTAATGCGCAAGAAATGGTACGGAAACCCCGTATTTACATATCTGCCACTGTGCAGGAGAATCCGTATAGGTGTTCGATTGTTCGAACCGTAATGCGCAAGAAATGGTATGTAAACCCCGTATTTACATATCTGCCACTGTGCAGGAGAATCCGCATAGGTGTTCGAGTGTTCGAACCGTAATGCGCAAGAAATGGTACCGAAACCCCGTATTTACATATCTGCCACTGTGCAGGAGAATCCGTATAGGTGTTCGAGTGTTCGAATCGTAATGCGCAAGAAATGGTATGTAAACCCCGTATTTACATATCTGCCACTGTGCAGGAGAATCCGTATAGGTGTTCGAGTGTTCGAACCGTAATGCGCAAGAAATGGTATGGAAACCCCGTATTTACATATCTGCCACTTTGTAGGGGAATCCGCATAGGTGTTCGATTGTTCGAACCGTAATGTGCAAGACATGGTATGGAAACCCCGTATTTACATATCTGCCACTGTGCAGAACAATCCGTATAAGTGTTCGAGTGTTCGAATCGTAATGCGCAAGAAATGGTACCGAAACCCCGTATTTACATATCTGCCACTGTGCAGGAGAATCCTGAATAGGTGTTCGAGTGTTCGAACCGTAATGCGCAAGAAATGGTATGTAAACCCCGTATTTACATATCTGCCACTGTGCAGGAGAATCCGTATAGGTGTTCGAGTGTTCGAACCGTAATGCGCAAGAAATGGTACGGAAACCCCGTATTTACATATCTGCCACTGTGCAGGAGAATCCGTATAGGTGTTCGATTGTTCGAACCGTAATGCGCAAGAAATGGTATGTAAACCCCGTATTTACATATCTGCCACTGTGCAGGAGAATCCGTATAGGTGTTCGAGTGTTCGAACCGTAATGCGCAAGAAATGGTATGGAAACCCCGTATTTACATATCTGCCACTGTGCAGGAGAATCCTGAATAGGTGTTCGATTGTTCGAACCGTAATGCGCAAGAAATGGTATGTAAACCCCGTATTTACATATCTGCCACTGTGCAGGAGAATCCGTATAGGTGTTCGAGTGTTCGAATCGTAATGCGCAAGAAATGGTACCGAAACCTCGTATTTACATATCTGCCACTGTGCAGGAGAATCCGAATAGGTGTTCGAGTGTTCGAACCGTAATGCGCAAGAAATGGTATGTAAACCCCGTATTTACATATCTGCCACTGTGCAGGAGAATCCGTATAGGTGTTCGAGTGTTCGAACCGTAATGCGCAAGAAATGGTACGGAAACCCCGTATTTACATATCTGCCACTGTGCAGGAGAATCCGTATAGGTGTTCGATTGTTCGAACCGTAATGCGCAAGAAATGGTATGTAAACCCCGTATTTACATATCTGCCACTGTGCAGGAGAATCCGTATAGGTGTTCGAGTGTTCGAACCGTAATGCGCAAGAAATGGTATGGAAACCCCGTATTTACATATCTGCCACTGTGCAGGAGAATCCTGAATAGGTGTTCGATTGTTCGAACCGTAATGCGCAAGAAATGGTATGTAAACCCCGTATTTACATATCTGCCACTGTGCAGGAGAATCCATATAGGTGTTCGAGTGTTCGAATCGTAATGCGCAAGAAATGGTACCGAAACCCCGTATTTACATATCTGCCACTGTGCAGGAGAATCCGAATAGGTGTTCGAGTGTTCGAACCGTAATGCGCAAGAAATGGTATGTAAACCCCGTATTTACATATCTGCCACTGTGCAGGAGAATCCGTATAGGTGTTCGAGTGTTCGAACCGTAATGCGCAAGAAATGGTACGGAAACCCCGTATTTACATATCTGCCACTGTGCAGGAGAATCCGTATACGTGTTCGAGTGTTCGAACCGTAATGCGCAAGAAATGGTATGGAAACCCCGTATTTACATATCTGCCACTTTGTAGGAGAATCCGCATAGGTGTTCGATTGTTCGAACCGTAATGTGCAAGACATGGTATGGAAACCCCGTATTTACATATCTGCCACTGTGCAGAACAATCCGTATAAGTGTTCGAGTGTTCGAATCGTAATGCGCAAGAAATGGTACCGAAACCCCGTATTTACATATCTGCCACTGTGCAGGAGAATCCTGAAAAGGTGTTCGAGTGTTCGAACCGTAATGCGCAAGAAATGGTATGTAAACCCCGTATTTACATATCTGCCACTGTGCAGGAGAATCCGTATAGGTGTTCGAGTGTTCGAACCGTAATGCGCAAGAAATGGTACGGAAACCCCGTATTTACATATCTGCCACTGTGCAGGAGAATCCGTATAGGTGTTCGATTGTTCGAACCGTAATGCGCAAGAAATGGTATGTAAACCCCGTATTTACATATCTGCCACTGTGCAGGAGAATCCGTATAGGTGTTCGAGTGTTCGAACCGTAATGCGCAAGAAATGGTATGGAAACCCCGTATTTACATATCTGCCACTGTGCAGGAGAATCCTGAATAGGTGTTCGATTGTTCGAACCGTAATGCGCAAGAAATGGTATGTAAACCCCGTATTTACATATCTGCCACTGTGCAGGAGAATCCGTATAGGTGTTCGAGTGTTCGAATCGTAATGCGCAAGAAATGGTACCGAAACCCCGTATTTACATATCTGCCACTGTGCAGGAGAATCCGAATAGGTGTTCGAGTGTTCGAACCGTAATGCGCAAGAAATGGTATGTAAACCCCGTATTTACATATCTGCCACTGTGCAGGAGAATCCGTATAGGTGTTCGAGTGTTCGAACCGTAATGCGCAAGAAATGGTACGGAAACCCCGTATTTACATATCTGCCACTGTGCAGGAGAATCCGTATAGGTGTTCGATTGTTCGAACCGTAATGCGCAAGAAATGGTATGTAAACCCTGTATTTACATATCTGCCACTGTGCAGGAGAATCCGTATAGGTGTTCGATTGTTCGAACCGTAATGCGCAAGAAATGGTGTGTAAACCCCGTACTTACATATCTGCCACTGTGCAGGAGAATCCGTATAGGTGTTCGAGTGTTCGAACCGTAATGCGCAAGAAATGGTACGGAAACCCTGTATTTACATATCTGCCACTGTACAGGAGAATCCGTATAGGTGTTCGATTGTTCGAACCGTAATGCGCAAGAAATGGTATGTAAACCCCGTATTTACATATCTGCCACTGTGCAGGAGAATCCGCATAGGTGTTCGAGTGTTCGAACCGTAATGCGCAAGAAATGGTACCGAAACCCCGTATTTACATATCTGCCACTGTGCAGGAGAATCCGTATAGGTGTTCGAGTGTTCGAACCGTAATGCGCAAGAAATGGTACCGAAACCCCGTATTTACAAATCTGCCACTGTGCAGGAGAATCCGCATAGGTGCTCGAGTGTTCGAACCGTATTGCGCAAGAAATGATATGTAAACCACGTATTTACATACCTGCCACTGTGCAGGAGAATCCGTATAGGTGTTCGAGTGTTCGAACCGTAATGCGCAAGAAATTGTACCGAAACCCCGTATTTACATATATGCCACTGTGCAGGAGAATCCGCATAGGTGTTCGAGTGTTCGAACCGTATTGCGCAAGAAATGGTTTGTAAACCCCGTATTTACATATCTGCCACTGTGCAGGAGAATCCGTATAGGTGTTCGAGTGTTCGAACCGTAATGCGCAGGAAATGGTACCGAAACCCCGTATTTACATATCGGCCACTGTGCAGGAGAATTCGCATAGGTGTTCGAGTGTTCGAACCGTAATGCGCAAGAAATGGTACCGAAACCCCGTATTTACATATCTGCCACTGTGCAGGAGAATCCGAATAGGTGAATTCGAACCGTAATGCGCAAGAAATGGTACCGAAACCCCGTATTTACATATCTGCCACTTTGTAGGAGAATCCGCATAGGTGTTCGAGTGTTCGAACCGTAATGTGCAAGAAATGGTATGGAAACCCCGTATTTACATATCTGCCACTGTGCAGGAGAATCCGTATAGGTGTTCGAGTGTTCGAATCGTAATGCGCAAGAAATGGTACCGAAACCCCGTATTTACATATCTGCCACTGTGCAGGAGAATCCGAATAGGTGTTCGAGTGTTCGAACCGTAATGCGCAAGAAATGGTATGTAAACCCCGTATTTACATATCTGCCACTGTGTAGGAGAATCCGTATAGGTGTTCGAGTGTTCGAACCGTAATGCGCAAGAAATGGTACGGAAACCCCGTATTTACATATCTGCCACTGTGCAGGAGAATCCGTATAGGTGTTCGATTGTTCGAACCGTAATGCGCAAGAAATGGTATGTAAACCCCGTATTTACATATCTGCCACTGTGCAGGAGAATCCGTATAGGTGTTCGATTGTTCGAACCGTAATGCGCAGGAAATGGTGTGTAAACCCCGTACTTACAAATCTGCCACTGTGCAGGAGAATCGTATAGGTGTTCGAGTGTTCGAACCGTAATGCGCAAGAAATGGTACGGAAACCCCGTATTTACATATCTGCCACTGTGCAGGAGAATCCGAATAGGTGTTCGAGTGTTCGAACCATAATGCGCAAGAAATGGTATGTAAACCCCGTATTTACATATCTGCCACTGTGCAGGAGAATCCGTATATGTGTTCGAGTGTTCGAACCGTAATGCGCAAGAAATGGTACGGAAACCCCGTATTTACATATCTGCCACTGTGCTGGAGAATCCGTATAGGTGTTCGATTGTTCGAACCGTAATGTGCAAGACATGGTATGGAAACCCCGTATTTACATATCTGCCACTGTGCAGAACAATCCGTATAAGTGTTCGAGTGTTCGAATCGTAATGCGCAAGAAATGGTACCGAAACCCCGTATTTACATATCTGCCACTGTGCAGGAGAATCCTGAATAGGTGTTCGAGTGTTCGAACCGTAATGCGCAAGAAATGGTATGTAAACCCCGTATTTACATATCTGCCACTGTGCAGGAGAATCCGTATAGGTGTTCGAGTGTTCGAACCGTAATGCGCAAGAAATGGTACGGAAACCCCGTATTTACATATCTGCCACTGTGCAAGAGAATCCGTATAGGTGTTCGATTGTTCGAACCGTAATGCGCAAGAAATGGTATGTAAACCCCGTATTTACATATCTGCCACTGTGCAGGAGAATCCGTATAGGTGTTCGAGTGTTCGAACCGTAATGCGCAAGAAATGGTATGGAAACCCCGTATTTACATATCTGCCACTGTGCAGGAGAATCCTGAATAGGTGTTCGATTGTTCGAACCGTAATGCGCAAGAAATGGTATGTAAACCCCGTATTTACATATCTGCCACTGTGCAGGAGAATCCGTATAGGTGTTCGAGTGTTCGAATCGTAATGCGCAAGAAATGGTACCGAAACCTCGTATTTACATATCTGCCACTGTGCAGGAGAATCCGAATAGGTGTTCGAGTGTTCGAACCGTAATGCGCAAGAAATGGTATGTAAACCCCGTATTTACATATCTGCCACTGTGCAGGAGAATCCGTATAGGTGTTCGAGTGTTCGAACCGTAATGCGCAAGAAATGGTACGGAAACCCCGTATTTACATATCTGCCACTGTGCAGGAGAATCCGTATAGGTGTTCGATTGTTCGAACCGTAATGCGCAAGAAATGGTATGTAAACCCCGTATTTACATATCTGCCACTGTGCAGGAGAATCCGTATAGGTGTTCGAGTGTTCGAACCGTAATGCGCAAGAAATGGTATGGAAACCCCGTATTTACATATCTGCCACTGTGCAGGAGAATCCTGAATAGGTGTTCGATTGTTCGAACCGTAATGCGCAAGAAATGGTATGTAAACCCCGTATTTACATATCTGCCACTGTGCAGGAGAATCCGTATAGGTGTTCGAGTGTTCGAATCGTAATGCGCAAGAAATGGTACCGAAACCCCGTATTTACATATCTGCCACTGTGCAGGAGAATCCGAATAGGTGTTCGAGTGTTCGAACCGTAATGCGCAAGAAATGGTATGTAAACCCCGTATTTACATATCTGCCACTGTGCAGGAGAATCCGTATAGGTGTTCGAGTGTTCGAACCGTAATGCGCAAGAAATGGTACGGAAACCCCGTATTTACATATCTGCCACTGTGCAGGAGAATCCGTATACGTGTTCGAGTGTTCGAACCGTAATGCGCAAGAAATGGTATGGAAACCCCGTATTTACATATCTGCCACTTTGTAGGAGAATCCGCATAGGTGTTCGATTGTTCGAACCGTAATGTGCAAGACATGGTATGGAAACCCCGTATTTACATATCTGCCACTGTGCAGAACAATCCGTATAAGTGTTCGAGTGTTCGAATCGTAATGCGCAAGAAATGGTACCGAAACCCCGTATTTACATATCTGCCACTGTGCAGGAGAATCCTGAATAGGTGTTCGAGTGTTCGAACCGTAATGCGCAAGAAATGGTATGTAAACCCCGTATTTACATATCTGCCACTGTGCAGGAGAATCCGTATAGGTGTTCGAGTGTTCGAACCGTAATGCGCAAGAAATGGTACGGAAACCCCGTATTTACATATCTGCCACTGTGCAGGAGAATCCGTATAGGTGTTCGATTGTTCGAACCGTAATGCGCAAGAAATGGTATGTAAACCCCGTATTTACATATCTGCCACTGTGCAGGAGAATCCGTATAGGTGTTCGAGTGTTCGAACCGTAATGCGCAAGAAATGGTATGGAAACCCCGTATTTACATATCTGCCACTGTGCAGGAGAATCCTGAATAGGTGTTCGATTGTTCGAACCGTAATGCGCAAGAAATGGTATGTAAACCCCGTATTTACATATCTGCCACTGTGCAGGAGAATCCGTATAGGTGTTCGAGTGTTCGAATCGTAATGCGCAAGAAATGGTACCGAAACCCCGTATTTACATATCTGCCACTGTGCAGGAGAATCCGAATAGGTGTTCGAGTGTTCGAACCGTAATGCGCAAGAAATGGTATGTAAACCCCGTATTTACATATCTGCCACTGTGCAGGAGAATCCGTATAGGTGTTCGAGTGTTCGAACCGTAATGCGCAAGAAATGGTACGGAAACCCCGTATTTACATATCTGCCACTGTGCAGGAGAATCCGTATAGGTGTTCGATTGTTCGAACCGTAATGCGCAAGAAATGGTATGTAAACCCTGTATTTACATATCTGCCACTGTGCAGGAGAATCCGTATAGGTGTTCGATTGTTCGAACCGTAATGCGCAAGAAATGGTGTGTAAACCCCGTACTTACATATCTGCCACTGTGCAGGAGAATCCGTATAGGTGTTCGAGTGTTCGAACCGTAATGCGCAAGAAATGGTACGGAAACCCTGTATTTACATATCTGCCACTGTACAGGAGAATCCGTATAGGTGTTCGATTGTTCGAACCGTAATGCGCAAGAAATGGTATGTAAACCCCGTATTTACATATCTGCCACTGTGCAGGAGAATCCGCATAGGTGTTCGAGTGTTCGAACCGTAATGCGCAAGAAATGGTACCGAAACCCCGTATTTACATATCTGCCACTGTGCAGGAGAATCCGTATAGGTGTTCGAGTGTTCGAACCGTAATGCGCAAGAAATGGTACCGAAACCCCGTATTTACAAATCTGCCACTGTGCAGGAGAATCCGCATAGGTGCTCGAGTGTTCGAACCGTATTGCGCAAGAAATGATATGTAAACCACGTATTTACATACCTGCCACTGTGCAGGAGAATCCGTATAGGTGTTCGAGTGTTCGAACCGTAATGCGCAAGAAATTGTACCGAAACCCCGTATTTACATATATGCCACTGTGCAGGAGAATCCGCATAGGTGTTCGAGTGTTCGAACCGTATTGCGCAAGAAATGGTTTGTAAACCCCGTATTTACATATCTGCCACTGTGCAGGAGAATCCGTATAGGTGTTCGAGTGTTCGAACCGTAATGCGCAGGAAATGGTACCGAAACCCCGTATTTACATATCGGCCACTGTGCAGGAGAATTCGCATAGGTGTTCGAGTGTTCGAACCGTAATGCGCAAGAAATGGTACCGAAACCCCGTATTTACATATCTGCCACTGTGCAGGAGAATCCGAATAGGTGAATTCGAACCGTAATGCGCAAGAAATGGTACCGAAACCCCGTATTTACATATCTGCCACTTTGTAGGAGAATCCGCATAGGTGTTCGAGTGTTCGAACCGTAATGTGCAAGAAATGGTATGGAAACCCCGTATTTACATATCTGCCACTGTGCAGGAGAATCCGTATAGGTGTTCGAGTGTTCGAATCGTAATGCGCAAGAAATGGTACCGAAACCCCGTATTTACATATCTGCCACTGTGCAGGAGAATCCGAATAGGTGTTCGAGTGTTCGAACCGTAATGCGCAAGAAATGGTATGTAAACCCCGTATTTACATATCTGCCACTGTGTAGGAGAATCCGTATAGGTGTTCGAGTGTTCGAACCGTAATGCGCAAGAAATGGTACGGAAACCCCGTATTTACATATCTGCCACTGTGCAGGAGAATCCGTATAGGTGTTCGATTGTTCGAACCGTAATGCGCAAGAAATGGTATGTAAACCCCGTATTTACATATCTGCCACTGTGCAGGAGAATCCGTATAGGTGTTCGATTGTTCGAACCGTAATGCGCAGGAAATGGTGTGTAAACCCCGTACTTACAAATCTGCCACTGTGCAGGAGAATCGTATAGGTGTTCGAGTGTTCGAACCGTAATGCGCAAGAAATGGTACGGAAACCCCGTATTTACATATCTGCCACTGTGCAGGAGAATCCGAATAGGTGTTCGAGTGTTCGAACCATAATGCGCAAGAAATGGTATGTAAACCCCGTATTTACATATCTGCCACTGTGCAGGAGAATCCGTATATGTGTTCGAGTGTTCGAACCGTAATGCGCAAGAAATGGTACGGAAACCCCGTATTTACATATCTGCCACTGTGCTGGAGAATCCGTATAGGTGTTCGATTGTTCGAACCGTAATGTGCAAGACATGGTATGGAAACCCCGTATTTACATATCTGCCACTGTGCAGAACAATCCGTATAAGTGTTCGAGTGTTCGAATCGTAATGCGCAAGAAATGGTACCGAAACCCCGTATTTACATATCTGCCACTGTGCAGGAGAATCCTGAATAGGTGTTCGAGTGTTCGAACCGTAATGCGCAAGAAATGGTATGTAAACCCCGTATTTACATATCTGCCACTGTGCAGGAGAATCCGTATAGGTGTTCGAGTGTTCGAACCGTAATGCGCAAGAAATGGTACGGAAACCCCGTATTTACATATCTGCCACTGTGCAGGAGAATCCGTATAGGTGTTCGATTGTTCGAACCGTAATGCGCAAGAAATGGTATGTAAACCCCGTATTTACATATCTGCCACTGTGCAGGAGAATCCGTATAGGTGTTCGAGTGTTCGAACCGTAATGCGCAAGAAATGGTATGGAAACCCCGTATTTACATATCTGCCACTGTGCAGGAGAATCCTGAATAGGTGTTCGATTGTTCGAACCGTAATGCGCAAGAAATGGTATGTAAACCCCGTATTTACATATCTGCCACTGTGCAGGAGAATCCGTATAGGTGTTCGAGTGTTCGAATCGTAATGCGCAAGAAATGGTACCGAAACCTCGTATTTACATATCTGCCACTGTGCAGGAGAATCCGAATAGGTGTTCGAGTGTTCGAACCGTAATGCGCAAGAAATGGTATGTAAACCCCGTATTTACATATCTGCCACTGTGCAGGAGAATCCGTATAGGTGTTCGAGTGTTCGAACCGTAATGCGCAAGAAATGGTACGGAAACCCCGTATTTACATATCTGCCACTGTGCAGGAGAATCCGTATAGGTGTTCGATTGTTCGAACCGTAATGCGCAAGAAATGGTATGTAAACCCCGTATTTACATATCTGCCACTGTGCAGGAGAATCCGTATAGGTGTTCGAGTGTTCGAACCGTAATGCGCAAGAAATGGTATGGAAACCCCGTATTTACATATCTGCCACTGTGCAGGAGAATCCTGAATAGGTGTTCGATTGTTCGAACCGTAATGCGCAAGAAATGGTATGTAAACCCCGTATTTACATATCTGCCACTGTGCAGGAGAATCCGTATAGGTGTTCGAGTGTTCGAATCGTAATGCGCAAGAAATGGTACCGAAACCCCGTATTTACATATCTGCCACTGTGCAGGAGAATCCGAATAGGTGTTCGAGTGTTCGAACCGTAATGCGCAAGAAATGGTATGTAAACCCCGTATTTACATATCTGCCACTGTGCAGGAGAATCCGTATAGGTGTTCGAGTGTTCGAACCGTAATGCGCAAGAAATGGTACGGAAACCCCGTATTTACATATCTGCCACTGTGCAGGAGAATCCGTATAGGTGTTCGAGTGTTCGAACCGTAATGCGCAAGAAATGGTATGGAAACCCCGTATTTACATATCTGCCACTTTGTAGGAGAATCCGCATAGGTGTTCGATTGTTCGAACCGTAATGTGCAAGACATGGTATGGAAACCCCGTATTTACATATCTGCCACTGTGCAGAACAATCCGTATAAGTGTTCGAGTGTTCGAATCGTAATGCGCAAGAAATGGTACCGAAACCCCGTATTTACATATCTGCCACTGTGCAGGAGAATCCTGAATAGGTGTTCGAGTGTTCGAACCGTAATGCGCAAGAAATGGTATGTAAACCCCGTATTTACATATCTGCCACTGTGCAGGAGAATCCGTATAGGTGTTCGAGTGTTCGAACCGTAATGCGCAAGAAATGGTACGGAAACCCCGTATTTACATATCTGCCACTGTGCAGGAGAATCCGTATAGGTGTTCGATTGTTCGAACCGTAATGCGCAAGAAATGGTATGTAAACCCCGTATTTACATATCTGCCACTGTGCAGGAGAATCCGTATAGGTGTTCGAGTGTTCGAACCGTAATGCGCAAGAAATGGTATGGAAACCCCGTATTTACATATCTGCCACTGTGCAGGAGAATCCTGAATAGGTGTTCGATTGTTCGAACCGTAATGCGCAAGAAATGGTATGTAAACCCCGTATTTACATATCTGCCACTGTGCAGGAGAATCCGTATAGGTGTTCGAGTGTTCGAATCGTAATGCGCAAGAAATTGTACCGAAACCCCGTATTTACATATCTGCCACTGTGCAGGAGAATCCGAATAGGTGTTCGAGTGTTCGAACCGTAATGCGCAAGAAATGGTATGTAAACCCCGTATTTACATATCTGCCACTGTGCAGGAGAATCCGTATAGGTGTTCGAGTGTTCGAACCGTAATGCGCAAGAAATGGTACGGAAACCCCGTATTTACATATCTGCCACTGTGCAGGAGAATCCGTATAGGTGTTCGATTGTTCGAACCGTAATGCGCAAGAAATGGTATGTAAACCCCGTATTTACATATCTGCCACTGTGCAGGAGAATCCGTATAGGTGTTCGATTGTTCGAACCGTAATGCGCAAGAAATGGTGTGTAAACCCCGTACTTACATATCTGCCACTGTGCAGGAGAATCCGTATAGGTGTTCGAGTGTTCGAACCGTAATGCGCAAGAAATGGTACGGAAACCCTGTATTTACATATCTGCCACTGTACAGGAGAATCCGTATAGGTGTTCGATTGTTCGAACCGTAATGCGCAAGAAATGGTATGTAAACCCCGTATTTACATATCTGCCACTGTGCAGGAGAATCCGCATAGGTGTTCGAGTGTTCGAACCGTAATGCGCAAGAAATGGTACCGAAACCCCGTATTTACATATCTGCCACTGTGCAGGAGAATCCGTATAGGTGTTCGAGTGTTCGAACCGTAATGCGCAAGAAATGGTACCGAAACCCCGTATTTACAAATCTGCCACTGTGCAGGAGAATCCGCATAGGTGCTCGAGTGTTCGAACCGTATTGCGCAAGAAATGATATGTAAACCACGTATTTACATACCTGCCACTGTGCAGGAGAATCCGTATAGGTGTTCGAGTGTTCGAACCGTAATGCGCAAGAAATTGTACCGAAACCCCGTATTTACATATATGCCACTGTGCAGGAGAATCCGCATAGGTGTTCGAGTGTTCGAACCGTATTGCGCAAGAAATGGTTTGTAAACCCCGTATTTACATATCTGCCACTGTGCAGGAGAATCCGTATAGGTGTTCGAGTGTTCGAACCGTAATGCGCAGGAAATGGTACCGAAACCCCGTATTTACATATCGGCCACTGTGCAGGAGAATTCGCATAGGTGTTCGAGTGTTCGAACCGTAATGCGCAAGAAATGGTACCGAAACCCCGTATTTACATATCTGCCACTGTGCAGGAGAATCCGAATAGGTGAATTCGAACCGTAATGCGCAAGAAATGGTACCGAAACCCCGTATTTACATATCTGCCACTTTGTAGGAGAATCCGCATAGGTGTTCGAGTGTTCGAACCGTAATGTGCAAGAAATGGTATGGAAACCCCGTATTTACATATCTGCCACTGTGCAGGAGAATCCGTATAGGTGTTCGAGTGTTCGAATCGTAATGCGCAAGAAATGGTACCGAAACCCCGTATTTACATATCTGCCACTGTGCAGGAGAATCCGAATAGGTGTTCGAGTGTTCGAACCGTAATGCGCAAGAAATGGTATGTAAACCCCGTATTTACATATCTGCCACTGTGTAGGAGAATCCGTATAGGTGTTCGAGTGTTCGAACCGTAATGCGCAAGAAATGGTACGGAAACCCCGTATTTACATATCTGCCACTGTGCAGGAGAATCCGTATAGGTGTTCGATTGTTCGAACCGTAATGCGCAAGAAATGGTATGTAAACCCCGTATTTACATATCTGCCACTGTGCAGGAGAATCCGTATAGGTGTTCGATTGTTCGAACCGTAATGCGCAGGAAATGGTGTGTAAACCCCGTACTTACAAATCTGCCACTGTGCAGGAGAATCGTATAGGTGTTCGAGTGTTCGAACCGTAATGCGCAAGAAATGGTACGGAAACCCCGTATTTACATATCTGCCACTGTGCAGGAGAATCCGAATAGGTGTTCGAGTGTTCGAACCATAATGCGCAAGAAATGGTATGTAAACCCCGTATTTACATATCTGCCACTGTGCAGGAGAATCCGTATATGTGTTCGAGTGTTCGAACCGTAATGCGCAAGAAATGGTACGGAAACCCCGTATTTACATATCTGCCACTGTGCTGGAGAATCCGTATAGGTGTTCGATTGTTCGAACCGTAATGCGCAAGAAATGGTATGTAAACCCCGTATTTACATATCTGCCACTGTGCAGGAGAATCCGTATAGGTGTTCGAGTGTTCGAACCGTAATGCGCAAGAAATGGTACCGAAACCCCGTATTTACATATCTGCCACTGTGCAGGAGAATCCGTATAGGTGTTCGAGTGTTCGAACCGTAATGCGCAAGAAATGGTATGTAAACCCCGTATTTACATATCTGCCACTGTGCAGGAGAATCCGCATAGGTGTTCGAGTGTTCGAACCGTAATGCACAAGAAATGGTACCGAAACCCCGTATTTACATATCTGCCACTGTGCAGGAGAATCCGTATAGGTGTTCGAGTGTTCGAACCGTAATGCGCAAGAAATGGTACCGAAACCCCGTATTTACATATCTGCCACTGTGCAGGAGAATCCGTATAGGTGTTCGAGTGTTCGAACCGTAATGCGCCAGAAATGCTACCGAAACCCCGTATTTACATATCTGCCACTGTGCAGGAGAATCCGCAAAGGTGCTCGAGTGTTCGAACCGTATTGCGCAAGAAATGGTATGGAAACCCCGTATTTACGTATCTGCCACTGTGTAGGAGAATCCGTATAGGTGTTCGAGTGTTCGAACCGTAATGCGCAGGAAATGGTACCGAAACCCCGTATTTACATATCTGCCACTGTGCAGGAGAATTCGTATAGGTGTTCGTGTGTTCGAACCGTAATGCGCAAGAAATGGTATGTAAACCCCATATTTAAATATCTGCCACTGTGCAGGAGAATCCGTATAGGTGTTCGAGTGTTCGAACCGTAATGCGCAAGAAATGGTACCGAAACCCCGTATTTACATATCTGCCACTGTGCAGTAGAATCCGTATAGGTGTTCGAGTGTTCGAACCGTAATGCGCAAGAAATGGTACCGAAACCCCGTATTTACATATCTGCCACTGTGCAGGAGAATCCGAAAAGGTGTTCGAGTGTTCGAACCGTAATGCGCAAGAAATGGTACCGAAACCCCGTATTTACATATCTGCCACTTTGTAGGAGAATCCGCATAGGTGTTCGAGTGTTCGAACCGTAATGTGCAAGAAATGGTATGGAAACCCCGTATTTACATATCTGCCACTGTGCAGGAGAATCCGTATAGGTGTTCGAGTGTTCGAATCGTAATGCGCAAGAAATGGTATGTAAACCCCGTATTTACATATCTACCACTGTGCAGGAGAATCCGTATAGGTGTTCGATTGTTCGAACCGTAATGCGCAAGAAATGGTATGTAAACCCCGTATTTACATATCTGCCACTGTGCAGGAGAATCCGTATAGGTGTTCGATTGTTCGAACCGTAATGCGCAAGAAATGGTGTGTAAACCCCGTACTTACATATCTGCCACTGTGCAGGAGAATCCGTATAGGTGTTCGAGTGTTCGAACCGTAATGCGCAAGAAATGGTACGAAAACCCCGTATTTACATATCTGCCACTGTGCAGGAGAATCCGTATAGGTGTTCGATTGTTCGAACCGTAATGCGCAAGAAATGGTATGTAAACCCCGTATTTACATATCTGCCACTGTGCAGGAGAATCCGCATAGGTGTTCGAGTGTTCGAACCGTAATGCGCAAGAAATGGTACCGAAACCCCGTATTTACATATCTGCCACTGTGCAGGAGAATCCGTATAGGTGTTCGAGTGTTTGAACCGTAATGCGCAAGAAATGGTACCGAAACCCCGTATTTACAAATCTGCCACTGTGCAGGAGAATCCGCATAGGTGCTCGAGTGTTCGAACCGTATTGCGCAAGAAATGATATGTAAACCACGTATTTACATACCTGCCACTGTGCAAGAGAATCCGTATAGGTGTTCGAGTGTTCGAACCGTAATGCGCAAGAAATTGTACCGAAACCCCGTATTTACATATATGCCACTGTGCAGGAGAATCCGCATAGGTGTTCGAGTGTTCGAACCGTATTGCGCAAGAAATGGTTTGTAAACCCCGTATTTACATATCTGCCACTGTGCAGGAGAATCCGTATAGGTGTTCGAGTGTTCGAACCGTAATGCGCAGGAAATGGTACCGAAACCCCGTATTTACATATCGGCCACTGTGCAGGAGAATTCGCATAGGTGTTCGAGTGTTCGAACCGTAATGCGCAAGAAATGGTACCGAAACCCCGTATTTACATATCTGCCACTGTGCAGGAGAATCCGAATAGGTGAATTCGAACCGTAATGCGCAAGAAATGGTACCGAAACCCCGTATTTACATATCTGCCACTTTGTAGGAGAATCCGCATAGGTGTTCGAGTGTTCGAACCGTAATGTGCAAGAAATGGTATGGAAACCCCGTATTTACATATCTGCCACTGTGCAGGAGAATCCGTATAGGTGTTCGAGTGTTCGAATCGTAATGCGCAAGAAATGGTACCGAAACCCCGTATTTACATATCTGCCACTGTGCAGGAGAATCCGAATAGGTGTTCGAGTGTTCGAACCGTAATGCGCAAGAAATGGTATGTAAACCCCGTATTTACATATCTGCCACTGTGTAGGAGAATCCGTATAGGTGTTCGAGTGTTCGAACCGTAATGCGCAAGAAATGGTACGGAAACCCCGTATTTACATATCTGCCACTGTGCAGGAGAATCCGTATAGGTGTTCGATTGTTCGAACCGTAATGCGCAAGAAATGGTATGTAAACCCCGTATTTACATATCTGCCACTGTGCAGGAGAATCCGTATAGGTGTTCGATTGTTCGAACCGTAATGCGCAGGAAATGGTGTGTAAACCCCGTACTCACATATCTGCCACTGTGCAGGAGAATCGTATAGGTGTTCGAGTGTTCGAACCGTAATGCGCAAGAAATGGTACGGAAACCCCGTATTTACATATCTGCCACTATGCAGGAGAATCCGAATAGGTGTTCGAGTGTTCGAACCGTAATGTGCAAGAAATGGAATGTAAACCCCGTATTTACATATCTGCCACTGTGCAGGAGAATCCGTATATGTGTTCGAGTGTTCGAACCGTAATGCGCAAGAAATGGTACGGAAACCCCGTATTTACATATCTGCCACTGTGCTGGAGAATCCGTATAGGTGTTCGATTGTTCGAACCGTAATGCGCAAGAAATGGTATGTAAACCCCGTATTTACATATCTGCCACTGTGCAGGAGAATCCGTATAGGTGTTCGAGTGTTCGAACCGTAATGCGCAAGAAATGGTACCGAAACCCCGTATTTACATATCTGCCACTGTGCAGGAGAATCCGTATAGGTGTTCGAGTGTTCGAACCGTAATGCGCAAGAAATGGTACCGAAACCCCGTATTTACAAATCTGCCACTGTGCAGGAGAATCCGCATAGGTGCTCGAGTGTTCGAACCGTATTGCGCAAGAAATGATATGTAAACCACGTATTTACATACCTGCCACTGTGCAGGAGAATCCGTATAGGTGTTCGAGTGTTCGAACCGTAATGCGCAAGAAATGGTACGGAAACCCCGTATTTACATATCTGCCACTGTGCTGGAGAATCCGTATAGGTGTTCGATTGTTCGAACCGTAATGCGCAAGAAATGGTATGTAAACCCCGTATTTACATATCTGCCACTGTGCAGGAGAATCCGCATAGGTGTTCGAGTGTTCGAACCGTAATGCGCAAGAAATTGTACCGAAACCCCGTATTTACATATCTGCCACTGTGCAGGAGAATCCGTATAGGTGTTCGAGTGTTCGAATCGTAATGCGCAAGAAATGGTATGTAAACCCCGTATTTACATATCTGCCACTGTGCAGGAGAATCCGTATATGTGTTCGAGTGTTCGAACCGTAATGCGCAAGAAATGGTATGGAAACCCCGTATTTACAAATCTGCCACTTTGTAGGAGAATCCGCATAGGTGTTCGATTGTTCGAACCGTAATGTGCAAGACATGGTATGGAAACCCCGTATTTACATATCTGCCACTGTGCAGAACAATCCGTATAAGTGTTCGAGTGTTCGAACCGTAATGCGCAAGAAATGGTACGGAAACCCCGTATTTACATATCTGCCACTGTGCTGGAGAATCCGTATAGGTGTTCGATTGTTCGAACCGTAATGCGCAAGAAATGGTATGTAAACCCCGTATTTACATATCTGCCACTGTGCAGGAGAATCCGTATAGGTGTTCGATTGTTCGAACCGTAATGCGCAAGAAATGGTATGTAAACCCCGTATTTACATATCTGCCACTGTGCAGGAGAATCCGTATAGGTGTTCGAGTGTTCGAACCGTAATGCGCAAGAAATGGTATGGAAACCCCGTATTTACATATCTGCCACTGTGCAGGAGAATCCTGAATAGGTGTTCGATTGTTCGAACCGTAATGCGCAAGAAATGGTATGTAAACCCCGTATTTACATATCTGCCACTGTGCAGGAGAATCCGTATAGGTGTTCGAGTGTTCGAATCGTAATGCGCAAGAAATGGTACCGAAACCCCGTATTTACATATCTGCCACTGTGCAGGAGAATCCGAATAGGTGTTCGAGTGTTCGAACCGTAATGCGCAAGAAATGGTATGTAAACCCCGTATTTACATATCTGCCACTGTGCAGGAGAATCCGTATAGGTGTTCGAGTGTTCGAACCGTAATGCGCAAGAAATGGTACGGAAACCCCGTATTTACATATCTGCCACTGTGCAGGAGAATCCGTATAGGTGTTCGATTGTTCGAACCGTAATGCGCAAGACATGGTATGTAAACCCCGTATTTACATATCTGCCACTGTGCAGGAGAATCCGTATAGGTGTTCGATTGTTCGAACCGTAATGCGCAAGAAATGGTGTGTAAACCCCGTACTTACATATCTGCCACTGTGCAGGAGAATCCGTATAGGTGTTCGAGTGTTCGAACCGTAATGCGCAAGAAATGGTACGGAAACCCCGTATTTACATATCTGCCACTGTGCAGGAGAATCCGTATAGGTGTTCGATTGTTCGAACCGTAATGCGCAAGAAATGGTATGTAAACCCCGTATTTACATATCTGCCACTGTGCAGGAGAATCCGCATAGGTGTTCGAGTGTTCGAACCGTAATGCGCAAGAAATGGTACCGAAACCCCGTATTTACAAATCTGCCACTGTGCAGGAGAATCCGCATAGGTGCTCGAGTGTTCGAACCGTATTGCGCAAGAAATGATATGTAAACCACGTATTTACATACCTGCCACTGTGCAGGAGAATCCGTATAGGTGTTCGAGTGTTCGAACCGTAATGCGCAAGAAATGGTACGGAAACCCCGTATTTACATATCTGCCACTGTGCTGGAGAATCCGTATAGGTGTTCGATTGTTCGAACCGTAATGCGCAAGAAATGGTATGTAAACCCCGTATTTACATATCTGCCACTGTGCAGGAGAATCCGTATAGGTGTTCGATTGTTCGAACCGTAATGCGCAAGAAATGGTGTGTAAACCCCGTACTTACATATCTGCCACTGTGCAGGAGAATCCGTATAGGTGTTCGAGTGTTCGAACCGTAATGCGCAAGAAATGGTACGGAAACCCCGTATTTACATATCTGCCACTGTGCTGGAGAATCCGCATAGGTGTTCGAGTGTTCGAACCGTAATGCGCAAGAAATGGTACCGAAACCCCGTATTTACATATCTGCCACTGTGCAGGAGAATCCGCATAGGTGTTCGAGTGTTCGAACCGTAATGTGCAAGAAATGGTATGGAAACCCCGTATTTACATATCTGCCACTGTGCAGGAGAATCCGTATAGGTGTTCGATTGTTCGAATCGTAATGCGCAAGAAATGGTATGTAAACCCCGTATTTACATATCTGCCACTGTGCAGGAGAATCCGTATAGGTGTTCGAGTGTTCGAACCGTAATACGCAAGAAATGGTATGGAAACCCCGTATTTACATATCTGCCACTTTGTAGGAGAATCCGCATAGGTGTTCGATTGTTCGAACCGTAATGTGCAAGACATGGTATGGAAACCCCGTATTTACATATCTGCCACTGTGCAGGAGAATCCGTATTGGTGTTCGAGTGTTCGAATCGTAATGCGCAAGAAATGGTATGTAAACCCCGTATTTACATATCTGCCACTGTGCAGGAGAATCCGTATAGGTGTTCGAGTGTTCGAACCGTAATGCGCAAGAAATGGTATGGAAACCCCGTATTTACATATCTGCCACTTTGTAGGAGAATCCGCATAGGTGTTCGATTGTTCGAACCGTAATGTGCAAGACATGGTATGGAAACCCCGTATTTACATATCTGCCACTGTGCAGAACAATCCGCATAGGTGTTCGAGTGTTCGAACCGTAATGTGCAAGAAATGGTATGGAAACCCCGTATTTACATATCTGCCACTGTGCAGGAGAATCCTGAATAGGTGTTCGAGTGTTCGAACCGTAATGCGCAAGAAATGGTATGTAAACCCCGTATTTACATATCTGCCACTGTGCAGGAGAATCCGTATAGGTGTTCGAGTGTTCGAACCGTAATGCGCAAGAAATGGTACGGAAACCCCGTATTTACATATCTGCCACTGTGCAGGAGAATCCGTATAGGTGTTCGATTGTTCGAACCGTAATGCGCAAGAAATGGTATGTAAACCCCGTATTTACATATCTGCCACTGTGCAGGAGAATCCGTATAGGTGTTCGAGTGTTCGAACCGTAATGCGCAAGAAATGGTATGGAAACCCCGTATTTACATATCTGCCACTGTGCAGGAGAATCCTGAATAGGTGTTCGATTGTTCGAACCGTAATGCGCAAGAAATGGTATGTAAACCCCGTATTTACATTTCTGCCACTGTGCAGGAGAATCCGTATAGGTGTTCGAGTGTTCGAATCGTAATGCGCAAGAAATGGTACCGAAACCCCGTATTTACATATCTGCCACTGTGCAGGAGAATCCGAATAGGTGTTCGAGTGTTCGAACCGTAATGCGCAAGAAATGGTATGTAAACCCCGTATTTACATATCTGCCACTGTGCAGGAGAATCCGTATAGGTGTTCGAGTGTTCGAACCGTAATGCGCAAGAAATGGTACGGAAACCCCGTATTTACATATCTGCCATTGTGCAGGAGAATCCGTATAGGTGTTCGATTGTTCGAACCGTAATGCGCAAGAAATGGTACGTAAACCCCGTATTTACATATCTGCCACTGTGCAGGAGAATCCGTATAGGTGTTCGATTGTTCGAACCGTAATGCGCAAGAAATGGTGTGTAAACCCCGTACTTACATATCTGCCACTGTGCAGGAGAATCCGTATAGGTGTTCGAGTGTTCGAACCGTAATGCGCAAGAAATGGTACGGAAACCCCGTATTTACATATCTGCCACTGTGCAGGAGAATCCGTATAGGTGTTCGATTGTTCGAACCGTAATGCGCAAGAAATGGTATGTAAACCCCGTATTTACATATCTGCCACTGTGCAGGAGAATCCGCATAGGTGTTCGAGTGTTCGAACCGTAATGCGCAAGAAATGGTACCGAAACCCCGTATTTACAAATCTGCCTCTGTGCAGGAGAATCCGCATAGGTGCTCGAGTGTTCGAACCGTATTGCGCAAGAAATGATATGTAAACCACGTATTTACATACCTGCCACTGTGCAGGAGAATCCGTATAGGTGTTCGAGTGTTCGAACCGTAATGCGCAAGAAATGGTACGGAAACCCCGTATTTACATATCTGCCACTGTGCTGGAGAATCCGTATAGGTGTTCGATTGTTCGAACCGTAATGCGCAAGAAATGGTATGTAAACCCCGTATTTACATATCTGCCACTGTGCAGGAGAATCCGCATAGGTGTTCGAGTGTTCGAACCGTAATGCGCAAGAAATGGTACCGAAACCCCGTATTTACATATCTGCCACTGTGCAGGAGAATCCGTATAGGTGTTCGAGTGTTCGAATCGTAATGCGCAAGAAATGGTATGTAAACCCCGTATTTACATATCTGCCACTGTGCAGGAGAATCCGTATAGGTGTTCGAGTGTTCGAACCGTAATGCGCAAGAAATGGTATGGAAACCCCGTATTTACATATCTGCCACTTTGTAGGAGAATCCGCATAGGTGTTCGATTGTTCGAACCGTAATGTGCAAGACATGGTATGGAAACCCCGTATTTACATATCTGCCACTGTGCAGAACAATCCGTATAAGTGTTCGAGTGTTCGAATCGTAATGCGCAAGAAATGGTACCGAAACCCCGTATTTACATATCTGCCACTGTGCAGGAGAATCCTGAATAGGTGTTCGAGTGTTCGAACCGTAATGCGCAAGAAATGGTATGTAAACCCCGTATTTACATATCTGCCACTGTGCAGGAGAATCCGTATAGGTGTTCGAGTGTTCGAACCGTAATGCGCAAGAAATGGTACGGAAACCCCGTATTTACATATCTGCCACTGTGCAGGAGAATCCGTATAGGTGTTCGATTGTTCGAACCGTAATGCGCAAGAAATGGTATGTAAACCCCGTATTTACATATCTGCCACTGTGCAGGAGAATCCGTATAGGTGTTCGAGTGTTCGAACCGTAATGCGCAAGAAATGGTATGGAAACCCCGTATTTACATATCTGCCACTGTGCAGGAGAATCCTGAATAGGTGTTCGATTGTTCGAACCGTAATGCGCAAGAAATGGTATGTAAACCCCGTATTTACATATCTGCCACTGTGCAGGAGAATCCGTATAGGTGTTCGAGTGTTCGAATCGTAATGCGCAAGAAATGATACCGAAACCCCGTATTTACATATCTGCCACTGTGCAGGAGAATCCGAATAGGTGTTCGAGTGTTCGAACCGTAATGCGCAAGAAATGGTATGTAAACCCCGTATTTACATATCTGCCACTGTGCAGGAGAATCCGTATAGGTGTTCGAGTGTTCGAACCGTAATGCGCAAGAAATGGTACGGAAACCCCGTATTTACATATCTGCCACTGTGCAGGAGAATCCGTATACGTGTTCGAGTGTTCGAACCGTAATGCGCAAGAAATGGTATGGAAACCCCGTATTTACATATCTGCCACTTTGTAGGAGAATCCGCATAGGTGTTCGATTGTTCGAACCGTAATGTGCAAGACATGGTATGGAAACCCCGTATTTACATATCTGCCACTGTGCAGAACAATCCGTATAAGTGTTCGAGTGTTCGAATCGTAATGCGCAAGAAATGGTACCGAAACCCCGTATTTACATATCTGCCACTGTGCAGGAGAATCCTGAATAGGTGTTCGAGTGTTCGAACCGTAATGCGCAAGAAATGGTATGTAAACCCCGTATTTACATATCTGCCACTGTGCAGGAGAATCCGTATAGGTGTTCGAGTGTTCGAACCGTAATGCGCAAGAAATGGTACGGAAACCCCGTATTTACATATCTGCCACTGTGCAGGAGAATCCGTATAGGTGTTCGATTGTTCGAACCGTAATGCGCAAGAAATGGTATGTAAACCCCGTATTTACATATCTGCCACTGTGCAGGAGAATCCGTATAGGTGTTCGAGTGTTCGAACCGTAATGCGCAAGAAATGGTATGGAAACCCCGTATTTACATATCTGCCACTGTGCAGGAGAATCCTGAATAGGGGTTCGATTGTTCGAACCGTAATGCGCAAGAAATGGTATGTAAACCCCGTATTTACATATCTGCCACTGTGCAGGAGAATCCGTATAGGTGTTCGAGTGTTCGAATCGTAATGCGCAAGAAATGGTACCGAAACCCCGTATTTACATATCTGCCACTGTGCAGGAGAATCCGAATAGGTGTTCGAGTGTTCGAACCGTAATGCGCAAGAAATGGTATGTAAACCCCGTATTTACATATCTGCCACTGTGCAGGAGAATCCGTATAGGTGTTCGAGTGTTCGAACCGTAATGCGCAAGAAATGGTACGGAAACCCCGTATTTACATATCTGCCATTGTGCAGGAGAATCCGTATAGGTGTTCGATTGTTCGAACCGTAATGCGCAAGAAATGGTACGTAAACCCCGTATTTACATATCTGCCACTGTGCAGGAGAATCCGTATAGGTGTTCGATTGTTCGAACCGTAATGCGCAAGAAATGGTGTGTAAACCCCGTACTTACATATCTGCCACTGTGCAGGAGAATCCGTATAGGTGTTCGAGTGTTCGAACCGTAATGCGCAAGAAATGGTACGGAAACCCCGTATTTACATATCTGCCACTGTGCAGGAGAATCCGTATAGGTGTTCGATTGTTCGAACCGTAATGCGCAAGAAATGGTATGTAAACCCCGTATTTACATATCTGCCACTGTGCAGGAGAATCCGCATAGGTGTTCGAGTGTTCGAACCGTAATGCGCAAGAAATGGTACCGAAACCCCGTATTTACAAATCTGCCTCTGTGCAGGAGAATCCGCATAGGTGCTCGAGTGTTCGAACCGTATTGCGCAAGAAATGATATGTAAACCACGTATTTACATACCTGCCACTGTGCAGGAGAATCCGTATAGGTGTTCGAGTGTTCGAACCGTAATGCGCAAGAAATGGTACGGAAACCCCGTATTTACATATCTGCCACTGTGCTGGAGAATCCGTATAGGTGTTCGATTGTTCGAACCGTAATGCGCAAGAAATGGTATGTAAACCCCGTATTTACATATCTGCCACTGTGCAGGAGAATCCGCATAGGTGTTCGAGTGTTCGAACCGTAATGCGCAAGAAATGGTACCGAAACCCCGTATTTACATATCTGCCACTGTGCAGGAGAATCCGTATAGGTGTTCGAGTGTTCGAATCGTAATGCGCAAGAAATGGTATGTAAACCCCGTATTTACATATCTGCCACTGTGCAGGAGAATCCGTATAGGTGTTCGAGTGTTCGAACCGTAATGCGCAAGAAATGGTATGGAAACCCCGTATTTACATATCTGCCACTTTGTAGGAGAATCCGCATAGGTGTTCGATTGTTCGAACCGTAATGTGCAAGACATGGTATGGAAACCCCGTATTTACATATCTGCCACTGTGCAGAACAATCCGTATAAGTGTTCGAGTGTTCGAATCGTAATGCGCAAGAAATGGTACCGAAACCCCGTATTTACATATCTGCCACTGTGCAGGAGAATCCTGAATAGGTGTTCGAGTGTTCGAACCGTAATGCGCAAGAAATGGTATGTAAACCCCGTATTTACATATCTGCCACTGTGCAGGAGAATCCGTATAGGTGTTCGAGTGTTCGAACCGTAATGCGCAAGAAATGGTACGGAAACCCCGTATTTACATATCTGCCACTGTGCAGGAGAATCCGTATAGGTGTTCGATTGTTCGAACCGTAATGCGCAAGAAATGGTATGTAAACCCCGTATTTACATATCTGCCACTGTGCAGGAGAATCCGTATAGGTGTTCGAGTGTTCGAACCGTAATGCGCAAGAAATGGTATGGAAACCCCGTATTTACATATCTGCCACTGTGCAGGAGAATCCTGAATAGGTGTTCGATTGTTCGAACCGTAATGCGCAAGAAATGGTATGTAAACCCCGTATTTACATATCTGCCACTGTGCAGGAGAATCCGTATAGGTGTTCGAGTGTTCGAATCGTAATGCGCAAGAAATGGTACCGAAACCCCGTATTTACATATCTGCCACTGTGCAGGAGAATCCGAATAGGTGTTCGAGTGTTCGAACCGTAATGCGCAAGAAATGGTATGTAAACCCCGTATTTACATATCTGCCACTGTGCAGGAGAATCCGTATAGGTGTTCGAGTGTTCGAACCGTAATGCGCAAGAAATGGTACGGAAACCCCGTATTTACATATCTGCCACTGTGCAGGAGAATCCGTATACGTGTTCGATTGTTCGAACCGTAATGCGCAAGAAATGGTATGTAAACCCCGTATTTACATATCTGCCACTGTGCAGGAGAATCCGTATAGGTGTTCGATTGTTCGAACCGTAATGCCCAAGAAATGGTGTGTAAACCCCGTACTTACATATCTGCCACTGTGCAGGAGAATCCGTATAGGTGTTCGAGTGTTCGAACCGTAATGCGCAAGAAATGGTACGGAAACCCCGTATTTACATATCTGCCACTGTGCAGGAGAATCCGTATAGGTGTTCGATTGTTCGAACCGTAATGCGCAAGAAATGGTATGTAAACCCCGTATTTACATATCTGCCACTGTGCAGGAGAATCCGCATAGGTGTTCGAGTGTTCGAACCGTAATGCGCAAGAAATGGTACCGAAACCCCGTATTTACAAATCTGCCTCTGTGCAGGAGAATCCGCATAGGTGCTCGAGTGTTCGAACCGTATTGCGCAAGAAATGATATGTAAACCACGTATTTACATACCTGCCACTGTGCAGGAGAATCCGTATAGGTGTTCGAGTGTTCGAACCGTAATGCGCAAGAAATGGTACGGAAACCCCGTATTTACATATCTGCCACTGTGCTGGAGAATCCGTATAGGTGTTCGATTGTTCGAACCGTAATGCGCAAGAAATGGTATGTAAACCCCGTATTTACATATCTGCCACTGTGCAGGAGAATCCGCATAGGTGTTCGAGTGTTCGAACCGTAATGCGCAAGAAATGGTACCGAAACCCCGTATTTACATATCTGCCACTGTGCAGGAGAATCCGTATAGGTGTTCGAGTGTTCGAATCGTAATGCGCAAGAAATGGTATGTAAACCCCGTATTTACATATCTGCCACTGTGCAGGAGAATCCGTATAGGTGTTCGAGTGTTCGAACCGTAATGCGCAAGAAATGGTATGGAAACCCCGTATTTACATATCTGCCACTTTGTAGGAGAATCCGCATAGGTGTTCGATTGTTCGAACCGTAATGTGCAAGACATGGTATGGAAACCCCGTATTTACATATCTGCCACTGTGCAGAACAATCCGTATAAGTGTTCGAGTGTTCGAATCGTAATGCGCAAGAAATGGTACCGAAACCCCGTATTTACATATCTGCCACTGTGCAGGAGAATCCTGAATAGGTGTTCGAGTGTTCGAACCGTAATGCGCAAGAAATGGTATGTAAACCCCGTATTTACATATCTGCCACTGTGCAGGAGAATCCGTATAGGTGTTCGAGTGTTCGAACCGTAATGCGCAAGAAATGGTACGGAAACCCCGTATTTACATATCTGCCACTGTGCAGGAGAATCCGTATAGGTGTTCGATTGTTCGAACCGTAATGCGCAAGAAATGGTATGTAAACCCCGTATTTACATATCTGCCACTGTGCAGGAGAATCCGTATAGGTGTTCGAGTGTTCGAACCGTAATGCGCAAGAAATGGTATGGAAACCCCGTATTTACATATCTGCCACTGTGCAGGAGAATCCTGAATAGGTGTTCGATTGTTCGAACCGTAATGCGCAAGAAATGGTATGTAAACCCCGTATTTACATATCTGCCACTGTGCAGGAGAATCCGTATAGGTGTTCGAGTGTTCGAATCGTAATGCGCAAGAAATGGTACCGAAACCCCGTATTTACATATCTGCCACTGTGCAGGAGAATCCGAATAGGTGTTCGAGTGTTCGAACCGTAATGCGCAAGAAATGGTATGCAAACCCCGTATTTACATATCTGCCACTGTGCAGGAGAATCCGTATAGGTGTTCGAGTGTTCGAACCGTAATGCGCAAGAAATGGTACGGAAACCCCGTATTTACATATCTGCCACTGTGCAGGAGAATCCGTATAGGTGTTCGATTGTTCGAACCGTAATGCGCAAGAAATGGTATGTAAACCCCGTATTTACATATCTGCCACTGTGCAGGAGAATCCGTATAGGTGTTCGATTGTTCGAACCGTAATGCGCAAGAAATGGTGTGTAAACCCCGTACTTACATATCTGCCACTGTGCAGGAGAATCCGTATAGGTGTTCGAGTGTTCGAACCGTAATGCGCAAGAAATGGTACGGAAACCCCGTATTTACATATCTGCCACTGTGCAGGAGAATCCGTATAGGTGTTCGATTGTTCGAACCGTAATGCGCAAGAAATGGTATGTAAACACCGTATTTACATATCTGCCACTGTGGAGGAGAATCCGCATAGGTGTTCGAGTGTTCGAACCGTAATGCGCAAGAAATGGTACCGAAACCCCGTATTTACATATCTGCCACTGTGCAGGAGAATCCGTATAGGTGTTCGAGTGTTCGAACCGTAATGCGCAAGAAATGGTACCGAAACCCCGTATTTACAAATCTGCCACTGTGCAGGAGAATCCGCATAGGTGCTCGAGTGTTCGAACCGTATTGCGCAAGAAATGATATGTAAACCACGTATTTACATACCTGCCACTGTGCAGGAGAATCCGTATAGGTGTTCGAGTGTTCGAACCGTAATGCGCAAGAAATTGTGCCGAAACCCCGTATTTACATATATGCCACTGTGCAGGAGAATCCGCATAGGTGTTCGAGTGTTCGAACCGTATTGCGCAAGAAATGGTTTGTAAACCCCGTATTTACATATCTGCCACTGTGCAGGAGAATCCGTATAGGTGTTCGAGTGTTCGAACCGTAATGCGCAGGAAATGGTACCGAAACCCGGTATTTACATATCGGCCACTGTGCAGGAGAATTCGCATAGGTGTTCGAGTGTTCGAACCGTAATGCGCAAGAAATGGTACCGAAACACCGTATTTACATATCTGCCACTGTGCAGGAGAATCCGAATAGGTGAATTCGAACCGTAATGCGCAAGAAATGGTACCGAAACCCTGTATTTACATATCTGCCACTTTGTAGGAGAATCCGCATAGGTGTTCGAGTGTTCGAACCGTAATGTGCAAGAAATGGTATGGAAACCCCGTATTTACATATCTGCCACTGTGCAGGAGAATCCGTATAGGTGTTCGAGTGTTCGAATCGTAATGCGCAAGAAATGGTACCGAAACCCCGTATTTACATATCTGCCACTGTGCAGGAGAATCCGAATAGGTGTTCGAGTGTTCGAACCGTAATGCGCAAGAAATGGTATGTAAACCCCGTATTTACATATCTGCCACTGTGTAGGAGAATCCGTATAGGTGTTCGAGTGTTCGAACCGTAATGCGCAAGAAATCGTACGGAAACCCCGTATTTACATATCTGCCACTGTGCAGGAGAATCCGTATAGGTGTTCGATTGTTCGAACCGTAATGCGCAAGAAATGGTATGTAAACCCCGTATTTACATATCTGCCACTGTGCAGGAGAATCCGTATAGGTGTTCGATTGTTCGAACCGTAATGCGCAAGAAATGGTGTGTAAACCCCGTACTTACATATCTGCCACTGTGCAGGAGAATCCGTATAGGTGTTCGAGTGTTCGAACCGTAATGCGCAAGAAATGGTACGGAAACCCCGTATTTACATATCTGCCACTGTGCAGGAGAATCCGTATAGGTGTTCGATTGTTCGAACCGTAATGCGCAAGAAATGGTATGTAAACCCCGTATTTACATATCTGCCACTGTGCAGGAGAATCCGTATAGGTGTTCGATTGTTCGAACCGTAATGCGCAAGAAATGGTATGTAAACCCCGTATTTACATATCTGCCACTGTGCAGGAGAATCCGTATAGGTGTTCGATTGTTCGAACCGTAATGCGCAAGAAATGGTGTGTAAACCCCGTACTTACATATCTGCCACTGTGCAGGAGAATCCGTATAGGTGTTCGAGTGTTCGAACCGTAATGCGCAAGAAATGGTACGGAAACCCCGTATTTACATATCTGCCACTGTGCAGGAGAATCCGTATAGGTGTTCGATTGTTCGAACCGTAATGCGCAAGAAATGGTATGTAAACCCCGTATTTACATATCTGCCACTGTGCAGGAGAATCCGCATAGGTGTTCGAGTGTTCGAACCGTAATGCGCAAGAAATGGTACCGAAACCCCGTATTTACATATCTGCCACTGTGCAGGAGAATCCGTATAGGTGTTCGAGTGTTCGAACCGTAATGCGCAAGAAATGGTACCGAAACCCCGTATTTACAAATCTGCCACTGTGCAGGAGAATCCGCATAGGTGCTCGAGTGTTCGAACCGTATTGCGCAAGAAATGATATGTAAACCACGTATTTACATACCTGCCACTGTGCAGGAGAATCCGTATAGGTGTTCGAGTGTTCGAACCGTAATGCGCAAGAAATTGTACCGAAACCCCGTATTTACATATATGCCACTGTGCAGGAGAATCCGCATAGGTGTTCGAGTGTTCGAACCGTATTGCGCAAGAAATGGTTTGTAAACCCCGTATTTACATATCTGCCACTGTGCAGGAGAATCCGTATAGGTGTTCGAGTGTTCGAACCGTAATGCGCAGGAAATGGTACCGAAACCCGGTATTTACATATCGGCCACTGTGCAGGAGAATTCGCATAGGTGTTCGAGTGTTCGAACCGTAATGCGCAAGAAATGGTACCGAAACCCCGTATTTACATATCTGCCACTGTGCAGGAGAATCCGAATAGGTGAATTCGAACCGTAATGCGCAAGAAATGGTACCGAAACCCCGTATTTACATATCTGCCACTTTGTAGGAGAATCCGCATAGGTGTTCGAGTGTTCGAACCGTAATGTGCAAGAAATGGTATGGAAACCCCGTATTTACATATCTGCCACTGTGCAGGAGAATCCGTATAGGTGTTCGAGTGTTCGAATCGTAATGCGCAAGAAATGGTACCGAAACCCCGTATTTACATATCTGCCACTGTGCAGGAGAATCCGAATAGGTGTTCGAGTGTTCGAACCGTAATGCGCAACAAATGGTATGTAAACCCCGTATTTACATATCTGCCACTGTGTAGGAGAATCCGTATAGGTGTTCGAGTGTTCGAACCGTAATGCGCAAGAAATGGTACGGAAACCCCGTATTTACATATCTGCCACTGTGCTGGAGAATCCGTATAGGTGTTCGATTGTTCGAACCGTAATGCGCAAGAAATGGTATGTAAACCCCGTATTTACATATCTGCCACTGTGCAGGAGAATCCGTATAGGTGTTCGAGTGTTCGAACCGTAATGCGTAAGAAATGGTATGGAAACCCCGTATTTACATATCTGCCACTTTGTAGGAGAATCCGCATAGGTGTTCGATTGTTCGAACCGTAATGTGCAAGACATGGTATGGAAACCCCGTATTTACATATCTGCCACTGTGCAGAACAATCCGTATAAGTGTTCGAGTGTTCGAACCGTATTGCGCAAGAAATGGTATGGAAACCCCGTATTTACGTATCTGCCACTGTGTAGGAGAATCCGTACAGGTGTTCGAGTGTTCGAACCGTAATGCGCAGGAAATGGTACAGAAACCCCGTATTTACATATCTGCCACTGTGCAGGAGAATTCGTATAGGTGTTCGTGTGTTCGAACCGTAATGCGCAAGAAATGGTATGTAAACCCCATATTTAAATATCTGCCACTGTGCAGGAGAATCCGTATAGGTGTTCGAGTGTTCGAACCGTAATGCGCAAGAAATGGTACCGAAACCCCGTATTTACATATCTGCCACTGTGCAGGAGAGTCCGTATAGGTGTTCGAGTGTTCGAACCGTAATGCGCCAGAAATGGTACCGAAACCCCGTATTTACATATCTGCCACTTTGTAGGAGAATCCGCATAGGTGTTCGAGTGTTCGAACCGTAATGTGCAAGAAATGGTATGGAAACCCCGTATTTACATATCTGCCACTGTGCAGGAGAATCTGTATAGGTGTTCGAGTGTTCGAATCGTAATGCGCAAGAAATGGTATGTAAACCCCGTATTTACATATCTGCCACTGTGCAGGAGAATCCGTATAGGTGTTCGAGTGTTCGAACCGTAATGCGCAAGAAATGGTATGGAAACCCCGTATTTACATATCTGCCACTTTGTAGGAGAATCCGCATAGGTGTTCGATTGTTCGAACCGTAATGTGCAAGACATGGTATGGAAACCCCGTATTTACATATCTGCCACTGTGCAGAACAATCCGTATAAGTGTTCGAGTGTTCGAACCGTAATGCGCAAGAAATGGTACGGAAACCCCGTATTTACATATCTGCCACTGTGCAGGAGAATCCGTATAGGTGCTCGATTGTTCGAACCGTAATGCGCAAGAAATGGTACGGAAACCGCGCATTTACATATCTGCCACTGTGCAGGAGAATCCGTATAGGTGTTCGATTGTTCGAACCGTAATGCGCAAGAAATGGTATGTAAACCCCGTATTTACATATCTGCCACTGTGCAGGAGAATCCGTATAGGTGTTCGAGTGTTCGAACCGTAATGCGCAAGAAATGGTATGGAAACCCCGTATTTACATATCTGCCACTGTGCAGGAGAATCCTGAATAGGTGTTCGATTGTTCGAACCGTAATGCGCAAGAAATGGTATGTAAACCCCGTATTTACATATCTGCCACTGTGCAGGAGAATCCGTATAGGTGTTCGAGTGTTCGAACCGTAATGCGCAAGAAATGGTACGGAAACCCCGTATTTACATATCTGCCACTGTGCAGGAGAATCCGTATAGGTGTTCGAGTGTTCGAACCGTAATGCGCGAGAAATGGTATGTAAACCCCGTATTTACATATCTGCCACTGTGCTGGATATTCCGTATAGGTGTTCGAGTGTTCGAACCGTAATGCGCCAGAAATGGTACCGAAACCCCGTATTTACATATCTGCCACTGTGCAGTAGAATCCGTATAGGTGTTCGAGTGTTCGAACCGTAATGCGCAAGAAATGGTACCGAAATCCCGTATTTAAATATCTGCCACTGTGCAGGAGAATCCGTATAGGTGTTCGAGTGTTCGAACCGTAATGCGCAAGAAATGGTGCCGAAACCCCGTATTTACATATCTGCCACTGTGCAGGAGAATCCGCATAGGTGCTCGAGTGTTCGAACCGTATTGCGCAAGAAATGGTATGGAAACCCCGTATTTACATATCTGCCACTCTGCAGGAGAATCCGTATAGGTGTACGAGTGTTCGAACCGTAATGCGCAGGAAATGGTACCGAAACCCCGTATTTACAAATCTGCCACTGTGCAGGAGAATTCGTATTGGTCTTCGTGTGTTCGAACCGTAATGCGCAAGAAATGGTATGTAAACCCCGTATTTACATATCTGCCACTGTGCAGGAGAATCCGTATAGGTGTTCGAGTGTTCGAACCGTAATGCGCAAGAAATGGTACCGAAACCCCGTATTTACATATCTGCCACTTTGTAGGAGAATCCGTATAGGTGTTCGAGTGTTCGAACCGTAATGCGCAAGAAATGGTACGGAAACCCCGTATTTACATATCTGCCACTGTGCAGGAGAATCCGTATAGGTGTTCGATTGTTCGAACCGTAATGCGCAAGAAATGGTATGTAAACCCCGTATTTACATATCTGCCACTGTGCAGGAGAATCCGCATAGGTGTTCGAGTGTTCGAACCGTAATGCGCAAGAAATGGTACCGAAACCCCGTATTTACATATCTGCCACTGTGCAGGAGAATCCGTATAGGTGTTCGAGTGTTCGAATCGTAATGCGCAAGAAATGGTATGTAAACCCCGTATTTACATATCTGCCACTGTGCAGGAGAATCCGTATAGGTGTTCGAGTGTTCGAACCGTAATGCGCAAGAAATGGTATGGAAACCCCGTATTTACATATCTGCCACTTTGTAGGGGAATCCGCATAGGTGTTCGATTGTTCGAACCGTAATGTGCAAGACATGGTATGGAAACCCCGTATTTACATATCTGCCACTGTGCAGAACAATCCGTATAAGTGTTCGAGTGTTCGAATCGTAATGCGCAAGAAATGGTACCGAAACCCCGTATTTACATATCTGCCACTGTGCAGGAGAATCCTGAATAGGTGTTCGATTGTTCGAACCGTAATGCGCAAGAAATGGTATGTAAACCCCGTATTTACATATCTGCCACTGTGCAGGAGAATCCGTATAGGTGTTCGAGTGTTCGAACCGTAATGCGCAAGAATGGTACGGAAACCCCGTATTTACATATCTGCCACTGTGCAGGAGAATCCGTATAGGTGTTCGATTGTTCGAACCGTAATGCGCAAGAAATGGTATGTAAACCCCGTATTTACATATCTGCCACTGTGCAGGAGAATCCGTATAGGTGTTCGAGTGTTCGAACCGTAATGCGCAAGAAATGGTATGGAAACCCCGTATTTACATATCTGCCACTGTGCAGGAGAATCCTGAATAGGTGTTCGATTGTTCGAACCGTAATGCGCAAGAAATGGTATGTAAACCCCGTATTTACATATCTGTCACTGTGCAGGAGAATCCGTATAGGTGTTCGAGTGTTCGAATCGTAATGCGCAAGAAATGGTACCGAAACCTCGTATTTACATATCTGCCACTGTGCAGGAGAATCCGAATAGGTGTTCGAGTGTTCGAACCGTAATGCGCAAGAAATGGTATGTAAACCCCGTATTTACATATCTGCCACTGTGCAGGAGAATCCGTATACGTGTTCGAGTGTTCGAACCGTAATGCGCAAGAAATGGTACGGAAACCCCGTATTTACATATCTGCCACTGTGCAGGAGAATCCGTATAGGTGTTCGATTGTTCGAACCGTAATGCGCAAGAAATGTTATGTAAACCCCGTATTTACATATCTGCCACTGTGCAGGAGAATCCGTATAGGTGTTCGATTGTTCGAACCGTAATGCGCAAGAAATGGTGTGTAAACCCCGTACTTACATATCTGCCACTGTGCAGGAGAATCCGTATAGGTGTTCGAGTGTTCGAACCGTAATGCGCAAGAAATGGTACGGAAACCCCGTATTTACATATCTGCCACTGTGCAGGAGAATCCGTATAGGTGTTCGATTGTTCGAACCGTAATGCGCAAGAAATGGTATGTAAACCCCGTATTTACATATCTGCCACTGTGCAGGAGAATCCGCATAGGTGTTCGAGTGTTCGAACCGTAATGCGCAAGAAATGGTACCGAAACCCCGTATTTACATATCTGCCACTGTGCAGGAGAATCCGTATAGGTGTTCGAGTGTTCGAATCGTAATGCGCAAGAAATGGTATGTAAACCCCGTATTTACATATCTGCCACTGTGCAGGAGAATCCGTATAGGTGTTCGAGTGTTCGAACCGTAATGCGTAAGAAATGGTATGGAAACCCCGTATTTACATATCTGCCACTTTGTAGGAGAATCCGCATAGGTGTTCGATTGTTCGAACCGTAATGTGCAAGACATGGTATGGAAACCCCGTATTTACATATCTGCCACTGTGCAGAACAATCCGTATAAGTGTTCGAGTGTTCGAATCGTAATGCGCAAGAAATGGTACCGAAACCCCGTATTTACATATCTGCCACTGTGCAGGAGAATCCTGAATAGGTGTTCGAGTGTTCGAACCGTAATGCGCAAGAAATGGTATGTAAACCCCGTATTTACATATCTGCCACTGTGCAGGAGAATCCGTATAGGTGTTCGAGTGTTCGAACCGTAATGCGCAAGAAATGGTACGGAAACCCCGTATTTACATATCTGCCACTGTGCAGGAGAATCCGTATAGGTGTTCGATTGTTCGAACCGTAATGCGCAAGAAATGGTATGTAAACCCCGTATTTACATATCTGCCACTGTGCAGGAGAATCCGTATAGGTGTTCGAGTGTTCGAACCGTAATGCGCAAGAAATGGTATGGAAACCCCGTATTTACATATCTGCCACTGTGCAGGAGAATCCTGAATAGGTGTTCGATTGTTCGAACCGTAATGCGCAAGAAATGGTATGTAAACCCCGTATTTACATATCTGCCACTGTGCAGGAGAATCCGTATAGGTGTTCGAGTGTTCGAATCGTAATGCGCAAGAAATGGTACCGAAACCTCGTATTTACATATCTGCCACTGTGCAGGAGAATCCGAATAGGTGTTCGAGTGTTCGAACCGTAATGCGCAAGAAATGGTATGTAAACCCCGTATTTACATATCTGCCACTGTGCAGGAGAATCCGTATAGGTGTTCGAGTGTTCGAACCGTAATGCGCAAGAAATGGTACGGAAACCCCGTATTTACATATCTGCCACTGTGCAGGAGAATCCGTATAGGTGTTCGATTGTTCGAACCGTAATGCGCAAGAAATGGTATGTAAACCCCGTATTTACATATCTGCCACTGTGCAGGAGAATCCGTATAGGTGTTCGATTGTTCGAACCGTAATGCGCAAGAAATGGTGTGTAAACCCCGTACTTACATATCTGCCACTGTGCAGGAGAATCCGTATAGGTGTTCGAGTGTTCGAACCGTAATGCGCAAGAAATGGTACGGAAACCCCGTATTTACATATCTGCCACTGTGCAGGAGAATCCGTATAGGTGTTCGATTGTTCGAACCGTAATGCGCAAGAAATGGTATGTAAACCCCGTATTTACATATCTGCCACTGTGCAGGAGAATCCGCATAGGTGTTCGAGTGTTCGAACCGTAATGCGCAAGAAATGGTACCGAAACCCCGTATTTACATATCTGCCACTGTGCAGGAGAATCCGTATAGGTGTTCGAGTGTTCGAATCGTAATGCGCAAGAAATGGTATGTAAACCCCGTATTTACATATCTGCCACTGTGCAGGAGAATCCGTATAGGTGTTCGAGTGTTCGAACCGTAATGCGTAAGAAATGGTATGGAAACCCCGTATTTACATATCTGCCACTTTGTAGGAGAATCCGCATAGGTGTTCGATTGTTCGAACCGTAATGTGCAAGACATGGTATGGAAACCCCGTATTTACATATCTGCCACTGTGCAGAACAATCCGTATAAGTGTTCGAGTGTTCGAATCGTAATGCGCAAGAAATGGTACCGAAACCCCGTATTTACATATCTGCCACTGTGCAGGAGAATCCTGAATAGGTGTTCGAGTGTTCGAACCGTAATGCGCAAGAAATGGTATGTAAACCCCGTATTTACATATCTGCCACTGTGCAGGAGAATCCGTATAGGTGTTCGAGTGTTCGAACCGTAATGCGCAAGAAATGGTACGGAAACCCCGTATTTACATATCTGCCACTGTGCAGGAGAATCCGTATAGGTGTTCGATTGTTCGAACCGTAATGCGCAAGAAATGGTATGTAAACCCCGTATTTACATATCTGCCACTGTGCAGGAGAATCCGTATAGGTGTTCGAGTGTTCGAACCGTAATGCGCAAGAAATGGTATGGAAACCCCGTATTTACATATCTGCCACTGTGCAGGAGAATCCTGAATAGGTGTTCGATTGTTCGAACCGTAATGCGCAAGAAATGGTATGTAAACCCCGTATTTACATATCTGCCACTGTGCAGGAGAATCCGTATAGGTGTTCGAGTGTTCGAATCGTAATGCGCAAGAAATGGTACCGAAACCCCGTATTTACATATCTGCCACTGTGCAGGAGAATCCGAATAGGTGTTCGAGTGTTCGAACCGTAATGCGCAAGAAATGGTATGTAAACCCCGTATTTACATATCTGCCACTGTGCAGGAGAATCCGTATAGGTGTTCGAGTGTTCGAACCGTAATGCGCAAGAAATGGTACGGAAACCCCGTATTTACATATCTGCCACTGTGCAGGAGAATCCGTATAGGTGTTCGATTGTTCGAACCGTAATGCGCAAGAAATGGTATGTAAACCCCGTATTTACATATCTGCCACTGTGCAGGAGAATCCGTATAGGTGTTCGATTGTTCGAACCGTAATGCGCAAGAAATGGTGTGTAAACCCCGTACTTACATATCTGCCACTGTGCAGGAGAATCCGTATAGGTGTTCGAGTGTTCGAACCGTAATGCGCAAGAAATGGTACGGAAACCCTGTATTTACATATCTGCCACTGTACAGGAGAATCCGTATAGGTGTTCGATTGTTCGAACCGTAATGCGCAAGAAATGGTATGTAAACCCCGTATTTACATATCTGCCACTGTGCAGGAGAATCCGCATAGGTGTTCGAGTGTTCGAACCGTAATGCGCAAGAAATGGTACCGAAACCCCGTATTTACATATCTGCCACTGTGCAGGAGAATCCGTATAGGTGTTCGAGTGTTCGAACCGTAATGCGCAAGAAATGGTACCGAAACCCCGTATTTACAAATCTGCCACTGTGCAGGAGAATCCGCATAGGTGCTCGAGTGTTCGAACCGTATTGCGCAAGAAATGATATGTAAACCACGTATTTACATACCTGCCACTGTGCAGGAGAATCCGTATAGGTGTTCGAGTGTTCGAACCGTAATGCGCAAGAAATTGTACCGAAACCCCGTATTTACATATATGCCACTTTGCAGGAGAATCCGCATAGGTGTTCGAGTGTTCGAACCGTATTGCGCAAGAAATGGTTTGTAAACCCCGTATTTACATATCTGCCACTGTGCAGGAGAATCCGTATAGGTGTTCGAGTGTTCGAACCGTAATGCGCAGGAAATGGTACCGAAACCCCGTATTTACATATCGGCCACTGTGCAGGAGAATTCGCATAGGTGTTCGAGTGTTCGAACCGTAATGCGCAAGAAATGGTACCGAAACCCCGTATTTACATATCTGCCACTGTGCAGGAGAATCCGAATAGGTGAATTCGAACCGTAATGCGCAAGAAATGGTATCGAAACCCCGTATTTACATATCTGCCACTTTGTAGGAGAATCCGCATAGGTGTTCGAGTGTTCGAACCGTAATGTGCAAGAAATGGTATGGAAACCCCGTATTTACATATCTGCCACTGTGCAGGAGAATCCGTATAGGTGTTCGAGTGTTCGAATCGTAATGCGCAAGAAATGGTACCGAAACCCCGTATTTACATATCTGCCACTGTGCAGGAGAATCCGAATAGGTGTTCGAGTGTTCGAACCGTAATGCGCAAGAAATGGTATGTAAACCCCGTATTTACATATCTGCCACTGTGTAGGAGAATCCGTATAGGTGTTCGAGTGTTCGAACCGTAATGCGCAAGAAATGGTACGGAAACCCCGTATTTACATATCTGCCACTGTGCAGGAGAATCCGTATAGGTGTTCGATTGTTCGAACCGTAATGCGCAAGAAATGGTATGTAAACCCCGTATTTACATATCTGCCACTGTGCAGGAGAATCCGTATAGGTGTTCGATTGTTCGAACCGTAATGCGCAGGAAATGGTGTGTAAACCCCGTACTTACATATCTGCCACTGTGCAGGAGAATCGTATAGGTGTTCGAGTGTTCGAACCGTAATGCGCAAGAAATGGTACGGAAACCCCGTATTTACATATCTGCCACTATGCAGGAGAATCCGAATAGGTGTTCGAGTGTTCGAACCGTAATGCGCAAGAAATGGTATCGAAACCCCGTATTTACATATCTGCCACTGTGCAGGAGAATCCGTATAGGTGTTCGAGTGTTCGAACCGTAATGCGCAAGAAATGGTACCGAAACCCCGTATTTACAAATCTGCCACTGTGCAGGAGAATCCGCATAGGTGCTCGAGTGTTCGAACCGTATTGCGCAAGAAATGATATGTAAACCACGTATTTACATACCTGCCACTGTGCAGGAGAATCCGTATAGGTGTTCGAGTGTTCGAACCGTAATGCGCAAGAAATTGTACCGAAACCCCGTATTTACATATATGCCACTGTGCAGGAGAATCCGCATAGGTGTTCGAGTGTTCGAACCGTATTGCGCAAGAAATGGTTTGTAAACCCCGTATTTACATATCTGCCACTGTGCAGGAGAATCCGTATAGGTGTTCGAGTGTTCGAACCGTAATGCGCAGGAAATGGTACCGAAACCCCGTATTTACATATCGGCCACTGTGTAGGAGAATTCGCATAGGTGTTCGAGTGTTCGAACCGTAATGCGCAAGAAATGGTACCGAAACCCCGTATTTACATATCTGCCACTGTGCAGGAGAATCCGAATAGGTGAATTCGAACCGTAATGCGCAAGAAATGGTACCGAAACCCCGTATTTACATATCTGCCACTTTGTAGGAGAATCCGCATAGGTGTTCGAGTGTTCGAACCGTAATGTGCAAGAAATGGTATGGAAACCCCGTATTTACATATCTGCCACTGTGCAGGAGAATCCGTATAGGTGTTCGAGTGTTCGAATCGTAATGCGCAAGAAATGGTACCGAAACCCCGTATTTACATATCTGCCACTGTGGAGGAGAATCCGAATAGGTGTTCGAGTGTTCGAACCGTAATGCGCAAGAAATGGTATGTAAACCCCGTATTTACATATCTGCCACTGTGTAGGAGAATCCGTATAGGTGTTCGAGTGTTCGAACCGTAATGCGCAAGAAATGGTACGGAAACCCCGTATTTACATATCTGCCACTGTGCAGGAGAATCCGTATAGGTGTTCGATTGTTCGAACCGTAATGCGCAAGAAATGGTATGTAAACCCCGTATTTACATATCTGCCACTGTGCAGGAGAATCCGTATAGGTGTTCGATTGTTCGAACCGTAATGCGCAGGAAATGGTGTGTAAACCCCGTACTTACATATCTGCCACTGTGCCGGAGAATCGTATAGGTGTTCGAGTGTTCGAACCGTAATGCGCAAGAAATGGTACGGAAACCCCGTATTTACATATCTGCCACTGTGCAGGAGAATCCGAATAGGTGTTCGAGTGTTCGAACCGTAATGCGCAAGAAATGGTATGTAAACCCCGTATTTACATATCTGCCACTGTGCAGGAGAATCCGTATATGTGTTCGAGTGTTCGAACCGTAATGCGCAAGAAATGGTACGGAAACCCCGTATTTACATATCTGCCACTGTGCTGGAGAATCCGTATAGGTGTTCGATTGTTCGAACCGTAATGCGCAAGAAATGGTATGTAAACCCCGTATTTACATATCTGCCACTGTGCAGGAGAATCCGTATAGGTGTTCGAGTGTTCGAACCGTAATGCGCAAGAAATGGTACCGAAACCCCGTATTTACATATCTGCCACTGTGCAGGAGAATCCGTATAGGTGTTCGAGTGTTCGAACCGTAATGCGCAAGAAATGGTATGTAAACCCCGTATTTACATATCTGCCACTGTGCAGGAGAATCCGCATAGGTGTTCGAGTGTTCGAACCGTAATGCACAAGAAATGGTACCGAAACCCCGTATTTACATATCTGCCACTGTGCAGGAGAATCCGTATAGGTGTTCGAGTGTTCGAACCGTAATGCGCGAGAAATGGTACCGAAACCCCGTATTTACATATCTGCCACTGTGCAGGAGAATCCGTATAGGTGTTCGAGTGTTCGAACCGTAATGCGCCAGAAATGCTACCGAAACCCCGTATTTACATATCTGCCACTGTGCAGGAGAATCCGCAAAGGTGCTCGAGTGTTCGAACCGTATTGCGCATGAAATGATATGGAAACCCCGTATTTACGTATCTGCCACTGTGTAGGAGAATCCGTATAGGTGTTCGAGTGTTCGAACCGTAATGCGCAGGAAATGGTACCGAAACCCCGTATTTACATATCTGCCACTGTGCAGGAGAATTCGTATAGGTGTTCGTGTGTTCGAACCGTAATGCGCAAGAAATGGTATGTAAACCCCATATTTAAATATCTGCCACTGTGCAGGAGAATCCGTATAGGTGTTCGAGTGTTCGAACCGTAATGCGCAAGAAATGGTACCGAAACCCCGTATTTACATATCTGCCACTGTGCAGTAGAATCCGTATAGGTGTTCGAGTGTTCGAACCGTAATGCGCAAGAAATGGTACCGAAACCCCGTATTTACATATCTGCCACTGTGCAGGAGAATCCGAAAAGGTGTTCGAGTGTTCGAACCGTAATGCGCAAGAAATGGTACCGAAACCCCGTATTTACATATCTGCCACTTTGTAGGAGAATCCGCATAGGTGTTCGAGTGTTCGAACCGTAATGTGCAAGAAATGGTATGGAAACCCCGTATTTACATATCTGCCACTGTGCAGGAGAATCCGTATAGGTGTTCGAGTGTTCGAATCGTAATGCGCAAGAAATGGTATGTAAACCCCGTATTTACATATCTACCACTGTGCAGGAGAATCCGTATAGGTGTTCGATTGTTCGAACCGTAATGCGCAAGAAATGGTATGTAAACCCCGTATTTACATATCTGCCACTGTGCAGGAGAATCCGTATAGGTGTTCGATTGTTCGAACCGTAATGCGCAAGAAATGGTGTGTAAACCCCGTACTTACATATCTGCCACTGTGCAGGAGAATCCGTATAGGTGTTCGAGTGTTCGAATCGTAATGCGCAAGAAATGGTATGTAAACCCCGTATTTACATATCTACCACTGTGCAGGAGAATCCGTATAGGTGTTCGAGTGTTCGAACCGTAATGCGCAAGAAATGGTATGTAAACCCCGTATTTACATATCTGCCACTGTGCAGGAGAATCCGCATAGGTGTTCGAGTGTTCGAACCGTAATGCACAAGAAATGGTACCGAAACCCCGTATTTACATATCTGCCACTGTGCAGGAGAATCCGTATAGGTGTTCGAGTGTTCGAACCGTAATGCGCGAGAAATGGTACCGAAACCCCGTATTTACATATCTGCCACTGTGCAGGAGAATCCGTATAGGTGTTCGAGTGTTCGAACCGTAATGCGCCAGAAATGCTACCGAAACCCCGTATTTACATATCTGCCACTGTGCAGGAGAATCCGCAAAGGTGCTCGAGTGTTCGAACCGTATTGCGCATGAAATGATATGGAAACCCCGTATTTACGTATCTGCCACTGTGTAGGAGAATCCGTATAGGTGTTCGAGTGTTCGAACCGTAATGCGCAGGAAATGGTACCGAAACCCCGTATTTACATATCTGCCACTGTGCAGGAGAATTCGTATAGGTGTTCGTGTGTTCGAACCGTAATGCGCAAGAAATGGTATGTAAACCCCATATTTAAATATCTGCCACTGTGCAGGAGAATCCGTATAGGTGTTCGAGTGTTCGAACCGTAATGCGCAAGAAATGGTACCGAAACCCCGTATTTACATATCTGCCACTGTGCAGTAGAATCCGTATAGGTGTTCGAGTGTTCGAACCGTAATGCGCAAGAAATGGTACCGAAACCCCGTATTTACATATCTGCCACTGTGCAGGAGAATCCGAAAAGGTGTTCGAGTGTTCGAACCGTAATGCGCAAGAAATGGTACCGAAACCCCGTATTTACATATCTGCCACTTTGTAGGAGAATCCGCATAGGTGTTCGAGTGTTCGAACCGTAATGTGCAAGAAATGGTATGGAAACCCCGTATTTACATATCTGCCACTGTGCAGGAGAATCCGTATAGGTGTTCGAGTGTTCGAATCGTAATGCGCAAGAAATGGTATGTAAACCCCGTATTTACATATCTACCACTGTGCAGGAGAATCCGTATAGGTGTTCGATTGTTCGAACCGTAATGCGCAAGAAATGGTATGTAAACCCCGTATTTACATATCTGCCACTGTGCAGGAGAATCCGTATAGGTGTTCGATTGTTCGAACCGTAATGCGCAAGAAATGGTGTGTAAACCCCGTACTTACATATCTGCCACTGTGCAGGAGAATCCGTATAGGTGTTCGAGTGTTCGAACCGTAATGCGCAAGAAATGGTACGAAAACCCCGTATTTACATATCTGCCACTGTGCAGGAGAATCCGTATAGGTGTTCGATTGTTCGAACCGTAATGCGCAAGAAATGGTATGTAAACCCCGTATTTACATATCTGCCACTGTGCAGGAGAATCCGCATAGGTGTTCGAGTGTTCGAACCGTAATGCGCAAGAAATGGTACCGAAACCCCGTATTTACATATCTGCCACTGTGCAGGAGAATCCGAATAGGTGAATTCGAACCGTAATGCGCAAGAAATGGTATCGAAACCCCGTATTTACATATCTGCCACTTTGTAGGAGAATCCGCATAGGTGTTCGAGTGTTCGAACCGTAATGTGCAAGAAATGGTATGGAAACCCCGTATTTACATATCTGCCACTGTGCAGGAGAATCCGTATAGGTGTTCGAGTGTTCGAATCGTAATGCGCAAGAAATGGTACCGAAACCCCGTATTTACATATCTGCCACTGTGCAGGAGAATCCGAATAGGTGTTCGAGTGTTCGAACCGTAATGCGCAAGAAATGGTATGTAAACCCCGTATTTACATATCTGCCACTGTGTAGGAGAATCCGTATAGGTGTTCGAGTGTTCGAACCGTAATGCGCAAGAAATGGTACGGAAACCCCGTATTTACATATCTGCCACTGTGCAGGAGAATCCGTATAGGTGTTCGATTGTTCGAACCGTAATGCGCAAGAAATGGTATGTAAACCCCGTATTTACATATCTGCCACTGTGCAGGAGAATCCGTATAGGTGTTCGATTGTTCGAACCGTAATGCGCAGGAAATGGTGTGTAAACCCCGTACTTACATATCTGCCACTGTGCAGGAGAATCGTATAGGTGTTCGAGTGTTCGAACCGTAATGCGCAAGAAATGGTACGGAAACCCCGTATTTACATATCTGCCACTATGCAGGAGAATCCGAATAGGTGTTCGAGTGTTCGAACCGTAATGCGCAAGAAATGGTACCGAAACCCCGTATTTACATATCTGCCACTGTGCAGGAGAATCCGTATAGGTGTTCGAGTGTTCGAACCGTAATGCGCAAGAAATGGTACCGAAACCCCGTATTTACAAATCTGCCACTGTGCAGGAGAATCCGCATAGGTGCTCGAGTGTTCGAACCGTATTGCGCAAGAAATGATATGTAAACCACGTATTTACATACCTGCCACTGTGCAGGAGAATCCGTATAGGTGTTCGAGTGTTCGAACCGTAATGCGCAAGAAATTGTACCGAAACCCCGTATTTACATATATGCCACTGTGCAGGAGAATCCGCATAGGTGTTCGAGTGTTCGAACCGTATTGCGCAAGAAATGGTTTGTAAACCCCGTATTTACATATCTGCCACTGTGCAGGAGAATCCGTATAGGTGTTCGAGTGTTCGAACCGTAATGCGCAGGAAATGGTACCGAAACCCCGTATTTACATATCGGCCACTGTGTAGGAGAATTCGCATAGGTGTTCGAGTGTTCGAACCGTAATGCGCAAGAAATGGTACCGAAACCCCGTATTTACATATCTGCCACTGTGCAGGAGAATCCGAATAGGTGAATTCGAACCGTAATGCGCAAGAAATGGTACCGAAACCCCGTATTTACATATCTGCCACTTTGTAGGAGAATCCGCATAGGTGTTCGAGTGTTCGAACCGTAATGTGCAAGAAATGGTATGGAAACCCCGTATTTACATATCTGCCACTGTGCAGGAGAATCCGTATAGGTGTTCGAGTGTTCGAATCGTAATGCGCAAGAAATGGTACCGAAACCCCGTATTTACATATCTGCCACTGTGGAGGAGAATCCGAATAGGTGTTCGAGTGTTCGAACCGTAATGCGCAAGAAATGGTATGTAAACCCCGTATTTACATATCTGCCACTGTGTAGGAGAATCCGTATAGGTGTTCGAGTGTTCGAACCGTAATGCGCAAGAAATGGTACGGAAACCCCGTATTTACATATCTGCCACTGTGCAGGAGAATCCGTATAGGTGTTCGATTGTTCGAACCGTAATGCGCAAGAAATGGTATGTAAACCCCGTATTTACATATCTGCCACTGTGCAGGAGAATCCGTATAGGTGTTCGATTGTTCGAACCGTAATGCGCAGGAAATGGTGTGTAAACCCCGTACTTACATATCTGCCACTGTGCCGGAGAATCGTATAGGTGTTCGAGTGTTCGAACCGTAATGCGCAAGAAATGGTACGGAAACCCCGTATTTACATATCTGCCACTGTGCAGGAGAATCCGAATAGGTGTTCGAGTGTTCGAACCGTAATGCGCAAGAAATGGTATGTAAACCCCGTATTTACATATCTGCCACTGTGCAGGAGAATCCGTATATGTGTTCGAGTGTTCGAACCGTAATGCGCAAGAAATGGTACGGAAACCCCGTATTTACATATCTGCCACTGTGCTGGAGAATCCGTATAGGTGTTCGATTGTTCGAACCGTAATGCGCAAGAAATGGTATGTAAACCCCGTATTTACATATCTGCCACTGTGCAGGAGAATCCGTATAGGTGTTCGAGTGTTCGAACCGTAATGCGCAAGAAATGGTACCGAAACCCCGTATTTACATATCTGCCACTGTGCAGGAGAATCCGTATAGGTGTTCGAGTGTTCGAACCGTAATGCGCAAGAAATGGTATGTAAACCCCGTATTTACATATCTGCCACTGTGCAGGAGAATCCGCATAGGTGTTCGAGTGTTCGAACCGTAATGCACAAGAAATGGTACCGAAACCCCGTATTTACATATCTGCCACTGTGCAGGAGAATCCGTATAGGTGTTCGAGTGTTCGAACCGTAATGCGCGAGAAATGGTACCGAAACCCCGTATTTACATATCTGCCACTGTGCAGGAGAATCCGTATAGGTGTTCGAGTGTTCGAACCGTAATGCGCCAGAAATGCTACCGAAACCCCGTATTTACATATCTGCCACTGTGCAGGAGAATCCGCAAAGGTGCTCGAGTGTTCGAACCGTATTGCGCATGAAATGATATGGAAACCCCGTATTTACGTATCTGCCACTGTGTAGGAGAATCCGTATAGGTGTTCGAGTGTTCGAACCGTAATGCGCAGGAAATGGTACCGAAACCCCGTATTTACATATCTGCCACTGTGCAGGAGAATTCGTATAGGTGTTCGTGTGTTCGAACCGTAATGCGCAAGAAATGGTATGTAAACCCCATATTTAAATATCTGCCACTGTGCAGGAGAATCCGTATAGGTGTTCGAGTGTTCGAACCGTAATGCGCAAGAAATGGTACCGAAACCCCGTATTTACATATCTGCCACTGTGCAGTAGAATCCGTATAGGTGTTCGAGTGTTCGAACCGTAATGCGCAAGAAATGGTACCGAAACCCCGTATTTACATATCTGCCACTGTGCAGGAGAATCCGAAAAGGTGTTCGAGTGTTCGAACCGTAATGCGCAAGAAATGGTACCGAAACCCCGTATTTACATATCTGCCACTTTGTAGGAGAATCCGCATAGGTGTTCGAGTGTTCGAACCGTAATGTGCAAGAAATGGTATGGAAACCCCGTATTTACATATCTGCCACTGTGCAGGAGAATCCGTATAGGTGTTCGAGTGTTCGAATCGTAATGCGCAAGAAATGGTATGTAAACCCCGTATTTACATATCTACCACTGTGCAGGAGAATCCGTATAGGTGTTCGATTGTTCGAACCGTAATGCGCAAGAAATGGTATGTAAACCCCGTATTTACATATCTGCCACTGTGCAGGAGAATCCGTATAGGTGTTCGATTGTTCGAACCGTAATGCGCAAGAAATGGTGTGTAAACCCCGTACTTACATATCTGCCACTGTGCAGGAGAATCCGTATAGGTGTTCGAGTGTTCGAATCGTAATGCGCAAGAAATGGTATGTAAACCCCGTATTTACATATCTACCACTGTGCAGGAGAATCCGTATAGGTGTTCGAGTGTTCGAACCGTAATGCGCAAGAAATGGTATGTAAACCCCGTATTTACATATCTGCCACTGTGCAGGAGAATCCGCATAGGTGTTCGAGTGTTCGAACCGTAATGCACAAGAAATGGTACCGAAACCCCGTATTTACATATCTGCCACTGTGCAGGAGAATCCGTATAGGTGTTCGAGTGTTCGAACCGTAATGCGCGAGAAATGGTACCGAAACCCCGTATTTACATATCTGCCACTGTGCAGGAGAATCCGTATAGGTGTTCGAGTGTTCGAACCGTAATGCGCCAGAAATGCTACCGAAACCCCGTATTTACATATCTGCCACTGTGCAGGAGAATCCGCAAAGGTGCTCGAGTGTTCGAACCGTATTGCGCATGAAATGATATGGAAACCCCGTATTTACGTATCTGCCACTGTGTAGGAGAATCCGTATAGGTGTTCGAGTGTTCGAACCGTAATGCGCAGGAAATGGTACCGAAACCCCGTATTTACATATCTGCCACTGTGCAGGAGAATTCGTATAGGTGTTCGTGTGTTCGAACCGTAATGCGCAAGAAATGGTATGTAAACCCCATATTTAAATATCTGCCACTGTGCAGGAGAATCCGTATAGGTGTTCGAGTGTTCGAACCGTAATGCGCAAGAAATGGTACCGAAACCCCGTATTTACATATCTGCCACTGTGCAGTAGAATCCGTATAGGTGTTCGAGTGTTCGAACCGTAATGCGCAAGAAATGGTACCGAAACCCCGTATTTACATATCTGCCACTGTGCAGGAGAATCCGAAAAGGTGTTCGAGTGTTCGAACCGTAATGCGCAAGAAATGGTACCGAAACCCCGTATTTACATATCTGCCACTTTGTAGGAGAATCCGCATAGGTGTTCGAGTGTTCGAACCGTAATGTGCAAGAAATGGTATGGAAACCCCGTATTTACATATCTGCCACTGTGCAGGAGAATCCGTATAGGTGTTCGAGTGTTCGAATCGTAATGCGCAAGAAATGGTATGTAAACCCCGTATTTACATATCTACCACTGTGCAGGAGAATCCGTATAGGTGTTCGATTGTTCGAACCGTAATGCGCAAGAAATGGTATGTAAACCCCGTATTTACATATCTGCCACTGTGCAGGAGAATCCGTATAGGTGTTCGATTGTTCGAACCGTAATGCGCAAGAAATGGTGTGTAAACCCCGTACTTACATATCTGCCACTGTGCAGGAGAATCCGTATAGGTGTTCGAGTGTTCGAACCGTAATGCGCAAGAAATGGTACGAAAACCCCGTATTTACATATCTGCCACTGTGCAGGAGAATCCGTATAGGTGTTCGATTGTTCGAACCGTAATGCGCAAGAAATGGTATGTAAACCCCGTATTTACATATCTGCCACTGTGCAGGAGAATCCGCATAGGTGTTCGAGTGTTCGAACCGTAATGCGCAAGAAATGGTACCGAAACCCCGTATTTACATATCTGCCACTGTGCAGGAGAATCCGTATAGGTGTTCGAGTGTTCGAACCGTAATGCGCAAGAAATGGTACCGAAACCCCGTATTTACAAATCTGCCACTGTGCAGGAGAATCCGCATAGGTGCTCGAGTGTTCGAACCGTATTGCGCAAGAAATGATATGTAAACCACGTATTTACATACCTGCCACTGTGCAGGAGAATCCGTATAGGTGTTCGAGTGTTCGAACCGTAATGCGCAAGAAATTGTACCGAAACCCCGTATTTACATATATGCCACTGTGCAGGAGAATCCGCATAGGTGTTCGAGTGTTCGAACCGTATTGCGCAAGAAATGGTTTGTAAACCCCGTATTTACATATCTGCCACTGTGCAGGAGAATCCGTATAGGTGTTCGAGTGTTCGAACCGTAACGCGCAGGAAATGGTACCGAAACCCCGTATTTACATATCGGCCACTGTGCAGGAGAATTCGCATAGGTGTTCGAGTGTTCGAACCGTAATGCGCAAGAAATGGTACCGAAACCCCGTATTTACATATCTGCCACTGTGCAGGAGAATCCGAATAGGTGAATTCGAACCGTAATGCGCAAGAAATGGTACCGAAACCCCGTATTTACATATCTGCCACTTTGTAGGAGAATCCGCATAGGTGTTCGAGTGTTCGAACCGTAATGTGCAAGAAATGGTATGGAAACCCCGTATTTACATATCTGCCACTGTGCAGGAGAATCCGTATAGGTGTTCGAGTGTTCGAATCGTAATGCGCAAGAAATGGTACCGAAACCCCGTATTTACATATCTGCCACTGTGCAGGAGAATCCGAATAGGTGTTCGAGTGTTCGAACCGTAATGCGCAAGAAATGGTATGTAAACCCCGTATTTACATATCTGCCACTATGTAGGAGAATCCGTATAGGTGTTCGAGTGTTCGAACCGTAATGCGCAAGAAATGGTACGGAAACCCCGTATTTACATATCTGCCACTGTGCAGGAGAATCCGTATAGGTGTTCGATTGTTCGAACCGTAATGTGCAAGAAATGGTATGTAAACCCCGTATTTACATATCTGCCACTGTGCAGGAGAATCCGTATAGGTGTTCGATTGTTCGAACCGTAATGCGCAGGAAATGGTGTGTAAACCCCGTACTCACATATCTGCCACTGTGTAGGAGAATCGTATAGGTGTTCGAGTGTTCGAACCGTAATGCGCAAGAAATGGTACGGAAACCCCGTATTTACATATCTGCCACTATGCAGGAGAATCCGAATAGGTGTTCGAGTGTTCGAACCGTAATGCGCAAGAAATGGAATGTAAACCCCGTATTTACATATCTGCCACTGTGCAGGAGAATCCGTATATGTGTTCGAGTGTTCGAACCGTAATGCGCAAGAAATGGTACGGAAACCCCGTATTTACATATCTGCCACTGTGCTGGAGAATCCGTACAGGTGTTCGATTGTTCGAACCGTAATGCGCAAGAAATGGTATGTAAACCCCGTATTTACATATCTGCCACTGTGCAGGAGAATCCGTATAGGTGTTCGAGTGTTCGAACCGTAATGCGCAAGAAATGGTACCGAAACCCCGTATTTACATATCTGCCACTGTGCAGGAGAATCCGTATAGGTGTTCGAGTGTTCGAACCGTAATGCGCAAGAAATGGTACCGAAACCCCGTATTTACAAATCTGCCACTGTGCAGGAGAATCCGAAAAGGTGCTCGAGTGTTCGAACCGTAATGCGCAAGAAATGGTACCGAAACCCCGTATTTACATATCTGCCACTTTGTAGGAGAATCCGCATAGGTGTTCGAGTGTTCGAACCGTAATGTGCAAGAAATGGTATGGAAACCCCGTATTTACATATCTGCCACTGTGCAGGAGAATCCGTATAGGTGTTCGAGTGTTCGAATCGTAATGCGCAAGAAATGGTATGTAAACCCCGTATTTACATATCTACCACTGTGCAGGAGAATCCGTATAGGTGTTCGATTGTTCGAACCGTAATGCGCAAGAAATGGTATGTAAACCCCGTATTTACATATCTGCCACTGTGCAGGAGAATCCGTATAGGTGTTCGATTGTTCGAACCGTAATGCGCAAGAAATGGTGTGTAAACCCCGTACTTACATATCTGCCACTGTGCAGGAGAATCCGTATAGGTGTTCGAGTGTTCGAACCGTAATGCGCAAGAAATGGTACGAAAACCCCGTATTTACATATCTGCCACTGTGCAGGAGAATCCGTATAGGTGTTCGATTGTTCGAACCGTAATGCGCAAGAAATGGTATGTAAACCCCGTATTTACATATCTGCCACTGTGCAGGAGAATCCGCATAGGTGTTCGAGTGTTCGAACCGTAATGCGCAAGAAATGGTACCGAAACCCCGTATTTACATATCTGCCACTGTGCAGGAGAATCCGTATAGGTGTTCGAGTGTTCGAACCGTAATGCGCAAGAAATGGTACCGAAACCCCGTATTTACAAATCTGCCACTGTGCAGGAGAATCCGCATAGGTGCTCGAGTGTTCGAACCGTATTGCGTAAGAAATGATATGTAAACCACGTATTTACATACCTGCCACTGTGCAGGAGAATCCGTATAGGTGTTCGAGTGTTCGAACCGTAATGCGCAAGAAATTGTACCGAAACCCCGTATTTACATATATGCCACTGTGCAGGAGAATCCGCATAGGTGTTCGAGTGTTCGAACCGTATTGCGCAAGAAATGGTTTGTAAACCCCGTATTTACATATCTGCCACTGTGCAGGAGAATCCGTATAGGTGTTCGAGTGTTCGAACCGTAATGCGCAGGAAATGGTACCGAAACCCCGTATTTACATATCGGCCACTGTGCAGGAGAATTCGCATAGGTGTTCGAGTGTTCGAACCGTAATGCGCAAGAAATGGTACCGAAACCCCGTATTTACATATCTGCCACTGTGCAGGAGAATCCGAATAGGTGAATTCGAACCGTAATGCGCAAGAAATGGTACCGAAACCCCGTATTTACATATCTGCCACTTTGTAGGAGAATCCGCATAGGTGTTCGAGTGTTCGAACCGTAATGTGCAAGAAATGGTATGGAAACCCCGTATTTACATATCTGCCACTGTGCAGGAGAATCCGTATAGGTGTTCGAGTGTTCGAATCGTAATGCGCAAGAAATGGTACCGAAACCCCGTATTTACATATCTGCCACTGTGCAGGAGAATCCGAATAGGTGTTCGAGTGTTCGAACCGTAATGCGCAAGAAATGGTATGTAAACCCCGTATTTACATATCTGCCACTATGTAGGAGAATCCGTATAGGTGTTAGAGTGTTCGAACCGTAATGCGCAAGAAATGGTACGGAAACCCCGTAGTTACATATCTGCCACTGTGCAGGAGAATCCGTATAGGTGTTCGATTGTTCGAACCGTAATGTGCAAGAAATGGTATGTAAACCCCGTATTTACATATCTGCCACTGTGCAGGAGAATCCGTATAGGTGTTCGATTGTTCGAACCGTAATGCGCAGGAAATGGTGTGTAAACCCCGTACTCACATATCTGCCACTGTGTAGGAGAATCGTATAGGTGTTCGAGTGTTCGAACCGTAATGCGCAAGAAATGGTACGGAAACCCCGTATTTACATATCTGCCACTATGCAGGAGAATCCGAATAGGTGTTCGAGTGTTCGAACCGTAATGCGCAAGAAATGGAATGTAAACCCCGTATTTACATATCTGCCACTGTGCAGGAGAATCCGTATATGTGTTCGAGTGTTCGAACCGTAATGCGCAAGAAATGGTACGGAAACCCCGTATTTACATATCTGCCACTGTGCTGGAGAATCCGTATAGGTGTTCGATTGTTCGAACCGTAATGCGCAAGAAATGGTATGTAAACCCCGTATTTACATATCTGCCACTGTGCAGGACAATCCGTATAGGTGTTCGAGTGTTCGAACCGTAATGCGCAAGAAATGGTACCGAAACCCCGTATTTACATATCTGCCACTGTGCAGGAGAATCCGTATAGGTGTTCGAGTGTTCGAACCGTAATGCGCAAGAAATGGTACCGAAACCCCGTATTTACAAATCTGTCACTGTGCAGGAGAATCCGCATAGGTGCTCGAGTGTTCGAACCGTATTGCGCAAGAAATGATATGTAAACCACGTATTTACATACCTGCCACTGTGCAGGAGAATCCGTATAGGTGTTCGAGTGTTCGAACCGTAATGCGCAAGAAATGGTACGGAAACCCCGTATTTACATATCTGCCACTGTGCAGGAGAATCCGTATAGGTGTTCGATTGTTCGAACCGTAATGCGCAAGAAATGGTATGTAAACCCCGTATTTACATATCTGCCACTGTGCAGGAGAATCCGCATAGGTGTTCGAGTGTTCGAACCGTAATGCGCAAGAAATTGTACCGAAACCCCGTATTTACATATCTGCCACTGTGCAGGAGAATCCGTATAGGTGTTCGAGTGTTGGAATCGTAATGCGCAAGAAATGGTATGTAAACCCCGTATTTACATATCTTCCACTGTGCAGGAGAATCCGTATATGTGTTCGAGTGTTCGAACCGTAATGCGCAAGAAATGGTATGGAAACCCCGTATTTACAAATCTGCCACTTTGTAGGAGAATCCGCATAGGTGTTCGATTGTTCGAACCGTAATGTGCAAGACATGGTATGGAAACCCCGTATTTACATATCTGCCACTGTGCAGAACAATCCGTATAAGTGTTCGAGTGTTCGAATCGTAATGCGCAAGAAATGGTACCGAAACCCCGTATTTACATATCTGCCACTGTGCAGGAGAATCCTGAATAGGTGTTCGAGTGTTCGAACCGTAATGCGCAAGAAATGGTATGTAAACCCCGTATTTACATATCTGCCACTGTGCAGGAGAATCCGTATAGGTGTTCGAGTGTTCGAACCGTAATGCGCAAGAAATGGTACGGAAACCCCGTATTTACATATCTGCCACTGTGCAGGAGAATCCGTATAGGTGTTCGATTGTTCGAACCGTAATGCGCAAGAAATGGTATGTAAACCCCGTATTTACATATCTGCCACTGTGCAGGAGAATCCGTATAGGTGTTCGAGTGTTCGAACCGTAATGCGCAAGAAATGGTATGGAAACCCCGTATTTACATATCTGCCACTGTGCAGGAGAATCCTGAATAGGTGTTCGATTGTTCGAACCGTAATGCGCAAGAAATGGTATGTAAACCCCGTATTTACATATCTGCCACTGTGCAGGAGAATCCGTATAGGTGTTCGAGTGTTCGAATCGTAATGCGCAAGAAATGGTACCGAAACCCCGTATTTACATATCTGCCACTGTGCAGGAGAATCCGAATAGGTGTTCGAGTGTTCGAACCGTAATGCGCAAGAAATGGTATGTAAACCCCGTATTTACATATCTGCCACTGTGCAGGAGAATCCGTATAGGTGTTCGAGTGTTCGAACCGTAATGCGCAAGAAATGGTACGGAAACCCCGTATTTACATATCTGCCACTGTGCAGGAGAATCCGTATAGGTGTTCGATTGTTCGAACCGTAATGCGCAAGAAATGGTACGTAAACCCCGTATTTACATATCTGCCACTGTGCAGGAGAATCCGTATAGGTGTTCGATTGTTCGAACCGTAATGCGCAAGAAATGGTGTGTAAACCCCGTACTTACATATCTGCCACTGTGCAGGAGAATCCGTATAGGTGTTCGAGTGTTCGAACCGTAATGCGCAAGAAATGGTACGGAAACCCCGTATTTACATATCTGCCACTGTGCAGGAGAATCCGTATAGGTGTTCGATTGTTCGAACCGTAATGCGCAAGAAATGGTATGTAAACCCCGTATTTACATATCTGCCACTGTGCAGGAGAATCCGCATAGGTGTTCGAGTGTTCGAACCGTAATGCGCAAGAAATGGTACCGAAACCCCGTATTTACAAATCTGCCTCTGTGCAGGAGAATCCGCATAGGTGCTCGAGTGTTCGAACCGTATTGCGCAAGAAATGATATGTAAACCACGTATTTACATACCTGCCACTGTGCAGGAGAATCCGTATAGGTGTTCGAGTGTTCGAACCGTAATGCGCAAGAAATGGTACGGAAACCCCGTATTTACATATCTGCCACTGTGCTGGAGAATCCGTATAGGTGTTCGATTGTTCGAACCGTAATGCGCAAGAAATGGTATGTAAACCCCGTATTTACATATCTGCCACTGTGCAGGAGAATCCGCATAGGTGTTCGAGTGTTCGAACCGTAATGCGCAAGAAATGGTACCGAAACCCCGTATTTACATATCTGCCACTGTGCAGGAGAATCCGTATAGGTGTTCGAGTGTTCGAATCGTAATGCGCAAGAAATGGTATGTAAACCCCGTATTTACATATCTGCCACTGTGCAGGAGAATCCGTATAGGTGTTCGAGTGTTCGAACCGTAATGCGCAAGAAATGGTATGGAAACCCCGTATTTACATATCTGCCACTTTGTAGGAGAATCCGCATAGGTGTTCGATTGTTCGAACCGTAATGTGCAAGACATGGTATGGAAACCCCGTATTTACATATCTGCCACTGTGCAGAACAATCCGTATAAGTGTTCGAGTGTTCGAATCGTAATGCGCAAGAAATGGTACCGAAACCCCGTATTTACATATCTGCCACTGTGCAGGAGAATCCTGAATAGGTGTTCGAGTGTTCGAACCGTAATGCGCAAGAAATGGTATGTAAACCCCGTATTTACATATCTGCCACTGTGCAGGAGAATCCGTATAGGTGTTCGAGTGTTCGAACCGTAATGCGCAAGAAATGGTACGGAAACCCCGTATTTACATATCTGCCACTGTGCAGGAGAATCCGTATAGGTGTTCGATTGTTCGAACCGTAATGCGCAAGAAATGGTATGTAAACCCCGTGTTTACATATCTGCCACTGTGCAGGAGAATCCGTATAGGTGTTCGAGTGTTCGAATCGTAATGCGCAAGAAATGGTACCGAAACCCCGTATTTACATATCTGCCACTGTGCAGGAGAATCCGAATAGGTGTTCGAGTGTTCGAACCGTAATGCGCAAGAAATGGTATGTAAACCCCGTATTTACATATCTGCCACTGTGCAGGAGAATCCGTATAGGTGTTCGAGTGTTCGAACCGTAATGCGCAAGAAATGGTACGGAAACCCCGTATTTACATATCTGCCACTGTGCAGGAGAATCCGTATACGTGTTCGATTGTTCGAACCGTAATGCGCAAGAAATGGTATGTAAACCCCGTATTTACATATCTGCCACTGTGCAGGAGAATCCGTATAGGTGTTCGATTGTTCGAACCGTAATGCCCAAGAAATGGTGTGTAAACCCCGTACTTACATATCTGCCACTGTGTAGGAGAATCCGTATAGGTGTTCGAGTGTTCGAACCGTAATGCGCAAGAAATGGTACGGAAACCCCGTATTTACATATCTGCCACTGTGCAGGAGAATCCGTATAGGTGTTCGATTGTTCGAACCGTAATGCGCAAGAAATGGTATGTAAACCCCGTATTTACATATCTGCCACTGTGCAGGAGAATCCGCATAGGTGTTCGAGTGTTCGAACCGTAATGCGCAAGAAATGGTACCGAAACCCCGTATTTACAAATCTGCCTCTGTGCAGGAGAATCCGCATAGGTGCTCGAGTGTTCGAACCGTATTGCGCAAGAAATGATATGTAAACCACGTATTTACATACCTGCCACTGTGCAGGAGAATCCGTATAGGTGTTCGAGTGTTCGAACCGTAATGCGCAAGAAATGGTACGGAAACCCCGTATTTACATATCTGCCACTGTGCTGGAGAATCCGTATAGGTGTTCGATTGTTCGAACCGTAATGCGCAAGAAATGGTATGTAAACCCCGTATTTACATATCTGCCACTGTGCAGGAGAATCCGCATAGGTGTTCGAGTGTTCGAACCGTAATGCGCAAGAAATGGTACCGAAACCCCGTATTTACATATCTGCCACTGTGCAGGAGAATCCGTATAGGTGTTCGAGTGTTCGAATCGTAATGCGCAAGAAATGGTATGTAAACCCCGTATTTACATATCTGCCACTGTGCAGGAGAATCCGTATAGGTGTTCGAGTGTTCGAACCGTAATGCGCAAGAAATGGTATGGAAACCCCGTATTTACATATCTGCCACCTTGTAGGCGAATCCGCATAGGTGTTCGATTGTTCGAACCGTAATGTGCAAGACATGGTATGGAAACCCCGTATTTACATATCTGCCACTGTGCAGAACAATCCGTATAAGTGTTCGAGTGTTCGAATCGTAATGCGCAAGAAATGGTACCGAAACCCCGTATTTACATATCTGCCACTGTGCAGGAGAATCCTGAATAGGTGTTCGAGTGTTCGAACCGTAATGCGCAAGAAATGGTATGTAAACCCCGTATTTACATATCTGCCACTGTGCAGGAGAATCCGTATAGGTGTTCGAGTGTTCGAACCGTAATGCGCAAGAAATGGTACGGAAACCCCGTATTTACATATCTGCCACTGTGCAGGAGAATCCGTATAGGTGTTCGATTGTTCGAACCGTAATGCGCAAGAAATGGTATGTAAACCCCGTATTTACATATCTGCCACTGTGCAGGAGAATCCGTATAGGTGTTCGAGTGTTCGAACCGTAATGCGCAAGAAATGGTATGGAAACCCCGTATTTACATATCTGCCACTGTGCAGGAGAATCCTGAATAGGTGTTCGATTGTTCGAACCGTAATGCGCAAGAAATGGTATGTAAACCCCGTATTTACATATCTGCCACTGTGCAGGAGAATCCATATAGGTGTTCGAGTGTTCGAATCGTAATGCGCAAGAAATGGTACCGAAACCCCGTATTTACATATCTGCCACTGTGCAGGAGAATCCGAATAGGTGTTCGAGTGTTCGAACCGTAATGCGCAAGAAATGGTATGTAAACCCCGTATTTACATATCTGCCACTGTGCAGGAGAATCCGTATAGGTGTTCGAGTGTTCGAACCGTAATGCGCAAGAAATGGTACGGAAACCCCGTATTTACATATCTGCCACTGTGCAGGAGAATCCGTATAGGTGTTCGATTGTTCGAACCGTAATGCGCAAGAAATGGTATGTAAACCCCGTATTTACATATCTGCCACTGTGCAGGAGAATCCGTATAGGTGTTCGATTGTTCGAACCGTAATGCGCAAGAAATGGTGTGTAAACCCCGTACTTACATATCTGCCACTGTGCAGGAGAATCCGTATAGGTGTTCGAGTGTTCGAACCGTAATGCGCAAGAAATGGTACGGAAACCCCGTATTTACATATCTGCCACTGTGCAGGAGAATCCGTATAGGTGTTCGATTGTTCGAACCGTAATGCGCAAGAAATGGTATGTAAACCCCGTATTTACATATCTGCCACTGTGGAGGAGAATCCGCATAGGTGTTCGAGTGTTCGAACCGTAATGCGCAAGAAATGGTACCGAAACCCCGTATTTACATATCTGCCACTGTGCAGGAGAATCCGTATAGGTGTTCGAGTGTTCGAACCGTAATGCGCAAGAAATGGTACCGAAACCCCGTATTTACAAATCTGCCACTGTGCAGGAGAATCCGCATAGGTGCTCGAGTGTTCGAACCGTATTGCGCAAGAAATGATATGTAAACCACGTATTTACATACCTGCCACTGTGCAGGAGAATCCGTATAGGTGTTCGAGTGTTCGAACCGTAATGCGCAAGAAATTGTGCCGAAACCCCGTATTTACATATATGCCACTGTGCAGGAGAATCCGCATAGGTGTTCGAGTGTTCGAACCGTATTGCGCAAGAAATGGTTTGTAAACCCCGTATTTACATATCTGCCACTGTGCAGGAGAATCCGTATAGGTGTTCGAGTGTTCGAACCGTAATGCGCAGGAAATGGTACCGAAACCCGGTATTTACATATCGGCCACTGTGCAGGAGAATTCGCATAGGTGTTCGAGTGTTCGAACCGTAATGCGCAAGAAATGGTACCGAAACCCCGTATTTACATATCTGCCACTGTGCAGGAGAATCCGAATAGGTGAATTCGAACCGTAATGCGCAAGAAATGGTACCGAAACCCCGTATTTACATATCTGCCACTTTGTAGGAGAATCCGCATAGGTGTTCGAGTGTTCGAACCGTAATGTGCAAGAAATGGTATGGAAACCCCGTATTTACATATCTGCCACTGTGCAGGAGAATCCGTATAGGTGTTCGAGTGTTCGAATCGTAATGCGCAAGAAATGGTACCGAAACCCCGTATTTACATATCTGCCACTGTGCAGGAGAATCCGAATAGGTGTTCGAGTGTTCGAACCGTAATGCGCAAGAAATGGTATGTAAACCCCGTATTTACATATCTGCCACTGTGTAGGAGAATCCGTATAGGTGTTCGAGTGTTCGAACCGTAATGCGCAAGAAATCGTACGGAAACCCCGTATTTACATATCTGCCACTGTGCAGGAGAATCCGTATAGGTGTTCGATTGTTCGAACCGTAATGCGCAAGAAATGGTATGTAAACCCCGTATTTACATATCTGCCACTGTGCAGGAGAATCCGTATAGGTGTTCGATTGTTCGAACCGTAATGCGCAAGAAATGGTGTGTAAACCCCGTACTTACATATCTGCCACTGTGCAGGAGAATCCGTATAGGTGTTCGAGTGTTCGAACCGTAATGCGCAAGAAATGGTACGGAAACCCCGTATTTACATATCTGCCACTGTGCAGGAGAATCCGTATAGGTGTTCGATTGTTCGAACCGTAATGCGCAAGAAATGGTATGTAAACCCCGTATTTACATATCTGCCACTGTGCAGGAGAATCCGTATAGGTGTTCGATTGTTCGAACCGTAATGCGCAAGAAATGGTATGTAAACCCCGTATTTACATATCTGCCACTGTGCAGGAGAATCCGTATAGGTGTTCGATTGTTCGAACCGTAATGCGCAAGAAATGGTGTGTAAACCCCGTACTTACATATCTGCCACTGTGCAGGAGAATCCGTATAGGTGTTCGAGTGTTCGAACCGTAATGCGCAAGAAATGGTACGGAAACCCCGTATTTACATATCTGCCACTGTGCAGGAGAATCCGTATAGGTGTTCGATTGTTCGAACCGTAATGCGCAAGAAATGGTATGTAAACCCCGTATTTACATATCTGCCACTGTGCAGGAGAATCCGCATAGGTGTTCGAGTGTTCGAACCGTAATGCGCAAGAAATGGTACCGAAACCCCGTATTTACATATCTGCCACTGTGCAGGAGAATCCGTATAGGTGTTCGAGTGTTCGAACCGTAATGCGCAAGAAATGGTACCGAAACCCCGTATTTACAAATCTGCCACTGTGCAGGAGAATCCGCATAGGTGCTCGAGTGTTCGAACCGTATTGCGCAAGAAATGATATGTAAACCACGTATTTACATACCTGCCACTGTGCAGGAGAATCCGTATAGGTGTTCGAGTGTTCGAACCGTAATGCGCAAGAAATTGTACCGAAACCCCGTATTTACATATATGCCACTGTGCAGGAGAATCCGCATAGGTGTTCGAGTGTTCGAACCGTATTGCGCAAGAAATGGTTTGTAAACCCCGTATTTACATATCTGCCACTGTGCAGGAGAATCCGTATAGGTGTTCGAGTGTTCGAACCGTAATGCGCAGGAAATGGTACCGAAACCCGGTATTTACATATCGGCCACTGTGCAGGAGAATTCGCATAGGTGTTCGAGTGTTCGAACCGTAATGCGCAAGAAATGGTACCGAAACCCCGTATTTACATATCTGTCACTGTGCAGGAGAATCCGAATAGGTGAATTCGAACCGTAATGCGCAAGAAATGGTACCGAAACCCCGTATTTACATATCTGCCACTTTGTAGGAGAATCCGCATAGGTGTTCGAGTGTTCGAACCGTAATGTGCAAGAAATGGTATGGAAACCCCGTATTTACATATCTGCCACTGTGCAGGAGAATCCGTATAGGTGTTCGAGTGTTCGAATCGTAATGCGCAAGAAATGGTACCGAAACCCCGTATTTACATATCTGCCACTGTGCAGGAGAATCCGAATAGGTGTTCGAGTGTTCGAACCGTAATGCGCAAGAAATGGTATGTAAACCCCGTATTTACATATCTGCCACTGTGTAGGAGAATCCGTATAGGTGTTCGAGTGTTCGAACCGTAATGCGCAAGAAATGGTACGGAAACCCCGTATTTACATATCTGCCACTGTGCTGGAGAATCCGTATAGGTGTTCGATTGTTCGAACCGTAATGCGCAAGAAATGGTATGTAAACCCCGTATTTACATATCTGCCACTGTGCAGGAGAATCCGTATAGGTGTTCGAGTGTTCGAATCGTAATGCGCAAGAAATGGTACCGAAACCCCGTATTTACATATCTGCCACTGTGCAGGAGAATCCGAATAGGTGTTCGAGTGTTCGAACCGTAATGCGCAAGAAATGGTATGTAAACCCCGTATTTACATATCTGCCACTGTGTAGGAGAATCCGCATAGGTGTTCGAGTGTTCGAACCGTAATGCGCAAGAAATGGTACCGAAACCCCGTATTTACATATCTGCCACTGTGCAGGAGAATCCGTATAGGTGTTCGAGTGTTCGAACCGTAATGCGCAAGAAATGGTACCGAAACCCCGTATTTACAAATCTGCCACTGTGCAGGAGAATCCGCATAGGTGCTCGAGTGTTCGAACCGTATTGCGCAAGAAATGATATGTAAGCCACGTATTTACATACCTGCCACTGTGCAGGAGAATCCGTATAGGTGTTCGAGTGTTCGAACCGTAATGCGCAAGAAATTGTACCGAAACCCCGTATTTACATATATGCCACTGTGCAGGAGAATCCGCATAGGTGTTCGAGTGTTCGAACCGTATTGCGCAAGAAATGGTTTGTAAACCCCGTATTTACATATCTGCCACTGTGCAGGAGAATCCGTATAGGTGTTCGAGTGTTCGAACCGTAATGCGCAGGAAATGGTACCGAAACCCCGTATTTACATATCGGCCACTGTGCAGGAGAATTCGCATAGGTGTTCGAGTGTTCGAACCGTAATGCGCAAGAAATGGTACCGAAACCCCGTATTTACATATCTGCCACTGTGCAGGAGAATCCGAATAGGTGAATTCGAACCGTAATGCGCAAGAAATGGTACCGAAACCCCGTATTTACATATCTGCCACTTTGTAGGAGAATCCGCATAGGTGTTCGAGTGTTCGAACCGTAATGTGCAAGAAATGGTATGGAAACCCCGTATTTACATATCTGCCACTGTGCAGGAGAATCCGTATAGGTGTTCGAGTGTTCGAATCGTAATGCGCAAGAAATGGTACCGAAACCCAGTATTTACATATCTGCCACTGTGCAGGAGAATCCGAATAGGTGTTCGAGTGTTCGAACCGTAATGCGCAAGAAATGGTATGTAAACCCCGTATTTACATATCTGCCACTGTGTAGGAGAATCCGTATAGGTGTTCGAGTGTTCGAACCGTAATGCGCAAGAAATGGTACGGAAACCCCGTATTTACATATCTGCCACTGTGCAGGAGAATCCGTATAGGTGTTCGATTGTTCGAACCGTAATGCGCAAGAAATGGTATGTAAACCCCGTATTTACATATCTGCCACTGTGCAGGAGAATCCGTATAGGTGTTCGATTGTTCGAACCGTAATGCGCAGGAAATGGTGTGTAAACCCCGTACTTACATATCTGCCACTGTGCAGGAGAATCGTATAGGTGTTCGAGTGTTCGAACCGTAATGCGCAAGAAATGGTACGGAAACCCCGTATTTACATATCTGCCACTGTGCAGGAGAATCCGAATAGGTGTTCGAGTGTTCGAACCGTAATGCGCAAGAAATGGTATGTAAACCCCGTATTTACATATCTGCCACTGTGCAGGAGAATCCGTATATGTGTTCGAGTGTTCGAACCGTAATGCGCAAGAAATGGTACGGAAACCCCGTATTTACATATCTGCCACTGTGCTGGAGAATCCGTATAGGTGTTCGATTGTTCGAACCGTAATGCGCAAGAAGTGGTATGTAAACCCCGTATTTACATATCTGCCACTGTGCAGGAGAATCCGTATAGGTGTTCGAGTGTTCGAACCGTAATGCGCAAGAAATGGTACCGAAACCCCGTATTTACATATCTGCCACTGTGCAGGAGAATCCGTATAGGTGTTCGAGTGTTCGAACCGTAATGCGCAAGAAATGGTACCGAAACCCCGTATTTACAAATCTGCCACTGTGCAGGAGAATCCGCATAGGTGCTCGAGTGTTCGAACCGTATTGCGCAAGAAATGATATGTAAACCACGTATTTACATACCTGCCACTGTGCAGGAGAATCCGTATAGGTGTTCGAGTGTTCGAACCGTAATGCGCAAAAATTGTACCGAAACCCCGTATTTACATATATGCCACTGTGCAGGAGAATCCGCATAGGTGTTCGAGTGTTCGAACCGTATTGCGCAAGAAATGTTTTGTAAACCCCGTATTTACATATCTGCCACTGTGCAGGAGAATCCGTATAGGTGTTCGAGTGTTCGAACCGTAATGCGCAGGAAATGGTACCGAAACCCCGTATTTACATATCGGCCACTGTGCAGGAGAATTCGCATAGGTGTTCGAGTGTTCGAACCGTAATGCGCAAGAAATGGTACCGAAACCCCGTATTTACATATCTGCCACTGTGCAGGAGAATCCGAATAGGTGAATTCGAACCGTAATGCGCAAGCAATGGTACCGAAACCCCGTATTTACATATCTGCCACTTTGTAGGGGAATCCGCATAGGTGTTCGAGTGTTCGAACCGTAATGTGCAAGAAATGGTATGGAAACCCCGTATTTACATATCTGCCACTGTGCAGGAGAATCCGTATAGGTGTTCGAGTGTTCGAATCGTAATGCGCAAGAAATGGTACCGAAACCCCGTATTTACATATCTGCCACTGTGCAGGAGAATCCGAATAGGTGTTCGAGTGTTCGAACCGTAATGCGCAAGAAATGGTATGTAAACCCCGTATTTACATATCTGCCACTGTGTAGGAGAATCCGTATAGGTGTTCGAGTGTTCGAACCGTAATGCGCAAGAAATGGTACGGAAACCCCGTATTTACATATCTGCCACTGTGCAGGAGAATCCGTATAGGTGTTCGATTGTTCGAACCGTAATGCGCAAGAAATGGTATGTAAACCCCGTATTTACATATCTGCCACTGTGCAGGAGAATCCGTATAGGTGTTCGATTGTTCGAACCGTAATGCGCAGGAAATGGTGTGTAAACCCCGTACTTACATATCTGCCACTGTGCAGGAGAATCGTATAGGTGTTCGAGTGTTCGAACCGTAATGCGCAAGAAATGGTACGGAAACCCCGTATTTACATATCTGCCACTGTGCAGGAGAATCCGAATAGGTGTTCGAGTGTTCGAACCGTAATGCGCAAGAAATGGTATGTAAACCCCGTATTTACATATCTGCCACTGTGCAGGAGAATCCGTATAGGTGTTCGAGTGTTCGAACCGTAATGCGCAAGAAATGGTACGGAAACCCCGTATTTACATATCTGCCACTGTGCTGGAGAATCCGTATAGGTGTTCGATTGTTCGAACCGTAATGCGCAAGAAATGGTATGTAAACCCCGTATTTACATATCTGCCACTGTGCAGGAGAATCCGTATAGGTGTTCGAGTGTTCGAACCGTAATGCGCAAGAAATGGTATGGAAACCCCGTATTTACATATCTGCCACTGTGCAGGAGAATCCGCATAGGTGTTCGAGTGTTCGAACCGTAATGCACAAGAAATGGTACCGAAACCCCGTATTTACATATCTGCCACTGTGTAGGAGAATCCGTATAGGTGTTCGAGTGTTCGAACCGTAATGCGCAAGAAATGGTACCGAAACCCCGTATTTACATATCTGCCACTGCGCAGGAGAATCCGCATAGGTGCTCGAGTGCTCGAACCGTATTGCGCAAGAAATGGTTTGTAAACCCCGTGTTTACATATCTGCCACTGTGCAGGAGAATCCGTATAGGTGTTCGGGTGTTCGAACCGTAATGCGCAAGAAATGGTACGGAAACTCCGTATTTACATATCTGCCACTGTGCAGGAGAATCCGTATAGGTGTTCGAGTGTTCGAACCGTAATGCGCCAGAAATACTACCGAAACCCCGTATTTACATATCTGCCACTGTGCAGGAGAATCCGAAAAGGTGTTCGAGTGTTCGAACCGTAATGCGCAAGAAATGGTACCGAAACCCCGTATTTACATATCTGCCACTGTGCAGGAGAATCCGTATAGGTGTTCGAGTGTTCGAACCGTAATGCGCAAGAAATGGTATGGAAACCCCGTATTTACATATCTGCCACTGTGCAGGAGAATCCTGAATAGGTGTTCGATTGTTCGAACCGTAATGCGCAAGAAATGGTATGTAAACCCCGTATTTACATATCTGCCACTGTGCAGGAGAATCCGTATAGGTGTTCGAGTGTTCGAACCGTAATGCGCAAGAAATGGTACCGAAATCCCGTATTTACATATCTGCCACTGTTTAGGAGAATCCGTATAGGTGTTCGAGTGTTCGAACCGTAATGCGCAAGAAATGGTACCGAAACCCCGTATTTACATATCTGCCACTGTGCAGGAGAATCCGCATAGGTGCTCGAGTGTTCGAACCGTATTGCGCAAGAAATGGTATGGAAACCCCGTATTTACATATCTGCCACTGTGCAGGAGAATCCGTATAGGTGTTCGAGTGTTCGAACCGTAATGCGCAGGAAATGGTACCGAAACCCCGTATTTACATATCTGCCACTATGCAGGAGAATTCGTATTCGTCTTCGTGTGTTCGAACCGTAATGCGCAAGAAATGGTATGTAAACCCCGTATTTACATATCTGCCACTGTGCAGGAGAATCCGTATAGGTGTTCGAGTGTTCGAACCGTAATGCGCAAGAAATGGTACCGAAACCCCGTATTTACAAATCTGCCACTGTGCAGGAGAATCCGCATAGGTGCTCGAGTGTTCGAACCGTATTGCGCAAGAAATGATATGTAAACCACGTATTTACATACCTGCCACTGTGCAGGAGAATCCGTATAGGTGTTCGAGTGTTCGAACCGTAATGCGCAAGAAATTGTACCGAAACCCCGTATTTACATATATGCCACTGTGCAGGAGAATCCGCATAGGTGTTCGAGTGTTCGAACCGTATTGCGCAAGAAATGGTTTGTAAACCCCGTATTTACATATCTGCCACTGTGCAGGAGAATCCGTATAGGTGTTCGAGTGTTCGAACCGTAATGCGCAGGAAATGGTACCGAAACCCCGTATTTACATATCGGCCACTGTGCAGGAGAATTCGCATAGGTGTTCGAGTGTTCGAACCGTAATGCGCAAGAAATGGTACCGAAACCCCGTATTTACATATCTGCCACTGTGCAGGAGAATCCGAATAGGTGAATTCGAACCGTAATGCGCAAGAAATGGTACCGAAACCCCGTATTTACATATCTGCCACTTTGTAGGAGAATCCGCATAGGTGTTCGAGTGTTCGAACCGTAATGTGCAAGAAATGGTATGGAAACCCCGTATTTACATATCTGCCACTGTGCAGGAGAATCCGTATAGGTGTTCGAGTGTTCGAATCGTAATGCGCAAGAAATGGTACCGAAACCCCGTATTTACATATCTGCCACTGTGCAGGAGAATCCGAATAGGTGTTCGAGTGTTCGAACCGTAATGCGCAAGAAATGGTATGTAAACCCCGTATTTACATATTTGCCACTGTGTAGGAGAATCCGTATAGGTGTTCGAGTGTTCGAACCGTAATGCGCAAGAAATGGTACGGAAACCCCGTATTTACATATCTGCCACTGTGCAGGAGAATCCGTATAGGTGTTCGATTGTTCGAACCGTAATGCGCAAGAAATGGTATGTAAACCCCGTATTTACATATCTGCCACTGTGCAGGAGAATCCGTATAGGTGTTCGATTGTTCGAACCGTAATGCGCAGGAAATGGTGTGTAAACCCCGTACTTACATATCTGCCACTGTGTAGGAGAATCGTATAGGTGTTCGAGTGTTCGAACCGTAATGCGCAAGAAATGGTACGGAAACCCCGTATTTACATATCTGCCACTGTGCAGGAGAATCCGAATAGGTGTTCGAGTGTTCGAACCGTAATGCGCAAGAAATGGTATGTAAACCCCGTATTTACATATCTGCCACTGTGCAGGAGAATCCGTATATGTGTTCGAGTGTTCGAACCGTAATGCGCAAGAAATGGTACGGAAACCCCGTATTTACATATCTGCCACTGTGCTGGAGAATCCGTATAGGTGTTCGATTGTTCGAACCGTAATGCGCAAGAAATGGTATATAAACCCCGTATTTACATATCTGCCACTGTGCAGGAGAATCCGTATAGGTGTTCGAGTGTTCGAACCGTAATGCGCAAGAAATGGTACCGAAACCCCGTATTTACATATCTGCCACTGTGTAGGAGAATCGGTATAGGTGTTCGAGTGTTCGAACCGTAATGCGCAAGAAATGGTACCGAAACCCCGTATTTACAAATCTACCACTGTGCAGGAGAATCCGCATAGGTGCTCGAGTGTTCGAACCGTATTGCGCAAGAAATGATATGTAAACCACGTATTTACATACCTGCCACTGTGCAGGAGAATCCGTATAGGTGTTCGAGTGTTCGAACCGTAATGCGCAAGAAATTGTACCGAAACCCCGTATTTACATATATGCCACTGTGTAGGAGAATCCGCATAGGTGTTCGAGTGTTCGAACCGTATTGCGCAAGAAATGGTTTGTAAACCCCGTATTTACATATCTGCCACTGTGCAGGAGAATCCGTATAGGTGTTCGAGTGTTCGAACCGTAATGCGCAGGAAATGGTACCGAAACCCCGTATTTACATATCGGCCACTGTGCAGGAGAATTCGCATAGGTGTTCGAGTGTTCGAACCGTAATGCGCAAGAAATGGTACCGAAACCCCGTATTTACATATCTGCCACTGTGCAGGAGAATCCGAATAGGTGAATTCGAACCGTAATGCGCAAGAAATGGTATCGAAACCCCGTATTTACATATCTGCCACTTTGTAGGAGAATCCGCATAGGTGTTCGAGTGTTCGAACCGTAATGCGCAAGAAATGGTATGGAAACCCCGTATTTACATATCTGCCACTGTGCAGGAGAATCCGTATAGGTGTTCGAGTGTTCGAATCGTAATGCGCAAGAAATGGTACCGAAACCCCGTATTTACATATCTACCACTGTGTAGGAGAATCCAAATAGGTGTTCGAGTGTTCGAACCGTAATGCGCAAGAAATGGTATGTAAACCCCGTATTTACATATCTGCCACTGTGTAGGAGAATCCGTATAGGTGTTCGAGTGTTCGAACCGTAATGCGCAAGAAATGGTACGGAAACCCCGTATTTACATATCTGCCACTGTGCAGGAGAATCCGTATAGGTGTTCGATTGTTCGAACCGTAATGCGCAAGAAATGGTATGTAAACCCCGTATTTACATATCTGCCACTGTGCAGGAGAATCCGTATAGGTGTTCGATTGTTCGAACCGTAATGCGCAGGAAATGGTGTGTAAACCCCGTACTTACATATCTGCCACTGTGCAGGAGAATCGTATAGGTGTTCGAGTGTTCGAACCGTAATGCGCAAGAAATGGTACGGAAACCCCGTATTTACATATCTGCCACTGTGCAGGAGAATCCGAATAGGTGTTCGAGTGTTCGAACCGTAATGCGCAAGAAATGGTATGTAAACCCCGTATTTACATATCTGCCACTGTGCAGGAGAATCCGTATATGTGTTCGAGTGTTCGAACCGTAATGCGCAAGAAATGGTACGGAAACCCCGTATTTACATATCTGCCACTGTGCTGGAGAATCCGTATAGGTGTTCGATTGTTCGAACCGTAATGCGCAAGAAATGGTATGTAAACCCCGTATTTACATATCTGCCACTGTGCAGGAGAATCCGTATAGGTGTTCGAGTGTTCGAACCGTAATGCGCAAGAAATGGTATGGAAACCCCGTATTTACATATCTGCCACTGTGCAGGAGAATCCGCATAGGTGTTCGAGTGTTCGAACCGTAATGCACAAGAAATGGTACCGAAACCCCGTATTTACATATCTGCCACTGTGTAGGAGAATCCGTATAGGTGTTCGAGTGTTCGAACCGTAATGCGCAAGAAATGGTACCGAAACCCCGTATTTACATATCTGCCACTGCGCAGGAGAATCCTCATAGGTGCTGGAGTGCTCGAACCGTATTGCGCAAGAAATGGTTTGTAAACCCCGTGTTTACATATCTGCCACTGTGCAGGAGAATCCGTATAGGTGTTCGAGTGTTCGAACCGTAATGCGCAAGAAATGGTACGGAAACTCCGTATTTACATATCTGCCACTGTGCAGGAGAATCCGTATAGGTGTTCGAGTGTTCGAACCGTAATGCGCCAGAAATGCTACCGAAACCCCGTATTTACATATCTGCCACTGTGCAGGGGAATCCGAAAAGGTGTTCGAGTGTTCGAACCGTAATGCGTAAGAAATGGTACCGAAACCCCGTATTTACATATCTGCCACTTTGTAGGAGAATCCGCATAGGTGTTCGAGTGTTCGAACCGTAATGTGCAAGAAATGGTATGGAAACCCCGTATTTACATATCTGCCACTGTGCAGGAGAATCCGTATAGGTGTTCGAGTGTTCGAATCGTAATGCGCAAGAAATGGTATGTAAACCCCGTATTTACATATCTGCCACTGTGCAGGAGAATCCGTATAGGTGTTCGAGTGTTCGAACCGTAATGCGCAAGAAATGGTATGGAAACCCCGTATTTACATATCTGCCACTTTGTAGGAGAATCCGCATAGGTGTTCGATTGTTCGAACCGTAATGTGCAAGACATGGTATGGAAACCCCGTATTTACATATCTGCCACTGTGCAGAACAATCCGTATAAGTGTTCGAGTGTTCGAATCGTAATGCGCAAGAAATGGTACCGAAACCCCGTATTTACATATCTGCCACTGTGCAGGAGAATCCTGAATAGGTGTTCGAGTGTTCGAACCGTAATGCGCAAGAAATGGTCTGTAAACCCCGTATTTACATATCTGCCACTGTGCCGGAGAATCCGTATAGGTGTTCGAGTGTTCGAACCGTAATGCGCAAGAAATGGTACGGAAACCCCGTATTTACATATCTGCCACTGTGCAGGAGAATCCGTATAGGTGTTCGATTGTTCGAACCGTAATGCGCAAGAAATGGTATGTAAACCCCGTATTTACATATCTGCCACTGTGCAGGAGAATCCGTATAGGTGTTCGAGTGTTCGAACCGTAATGCGCAAGAAATGGTATGGAAACCCCGTATTTACATATCTGCCACTGTGCAGGAGAATCCTGAATAGGTGTTCGATTGTTCGAACCGTAATGCGCAAGAAATGGTATGTAAACCCCGTATTTACATATCTGCCACTGTGCAGGAGAATCCGTATAGGTGTTCGAGTGTTCGAACCGTAATGCGCAAGAAATGGTACGGAAACCCCGTATTTACATATCTGCCACTGTGCAGGGGAATCCGTATAGGTGTTCGATTGTTCGAACCGTAATGCGCAAGAAATGGTATGTAAACCCCGTATTTACATATCTGCCACTGTGCAGGAGAATCCGTATAGGTGTTCGATTGTTCGAACCGTAATGCGCAGGAAATGGTGTGTAAACCCCGTACTTACATATCTGCCACTGTGTAGGAGAATCGTATAGGTGTTCGAGTGTTTGAACCGTAATGCGCAAGAAATGGTACGGAAACCCCGTATTTACATATCTGCCACTGTGCAGGAGAATCCGAATAGGTGTTCGAGTGTTCGAACCGTAATGCGCAAGAAATGGTATGTAAACCCCGTATTTACATATCTGCCACTGTGCAGGAGAATCCGTATATGTGTTCGAGTGTTCGAACCGTAATGCGCAAGAAATGGTACGGAAACCCCGTATTTACATATCTGCCACTGTGCTGGAGAATCCGTATAGGTGTTCGATTGTTCGAACCGTAATGCGCAAGAAATGGTATATAAACCCCGTATTTACATATCTGCCACTGTGCAGGAGAATCCGTATAGGTGTTCGAGTGTTCGAACCGTAATGCGCAAGAAATGGTACCGAAACCCCGTATTTACATATCTGCCACTGTGTAGGAGAATCGGTATAGGTGTTCGACTGTTCGAACCGTAATGCGCAAGAAATGGTACCGAAACCCCGTATTTACAAATCTACCACTGTGCAGGAGAATCCGCATAGGTGCTCGAGTGTTCGAACCGTATTGCGCAAGAAATGATATGTAAACCACGTATTTACATACCTGCCACTGTGCAGGAGAATCCGTATAGGTGTTCGAGTGTTCGAACCGTAATGCGCAAGAAATTGTACCGAAACCCCGTATTTACATATATGCCACTGTGTAGGAGAATCCGCATAGGTGTTCGAGTGTTCGAACCGTATTGCGCAAGAAATGGTTTGTAAACCCCGTATTTACATATCTGCCACTGTGCAGGAGAATCCGTATAGGTGTTCGAGTGTTCGAACCGTAATGCGCAGGAAATGGTACCGAAACCCCGTATTTACATATCGGCCACTGTGCAGGAGAATTCGCATAGGTGTTCGAGTGTTCGAACCGTAATGCGCAAGAAATGGTACCGAAACCCCGTATTTACATATCTGCCACTGTGCAGGAGAATCCGAATAGGTGAATTCGAACCGTAATGCGCAAGAAATGGTATCGAAACCCCGTATTTACATATCTGCCACTTTGTAGGAGAATCCGCATAGGTGTTCGAGTGTTCGAACCGTAATGCGCAAGAAATGGTATGGAAACCCCGTATTTACATATCTGCCACTGTGCAGGAGAATCCGTATAGGTGTTCGAGTGTTCGAATCGTAATGCGCAAGAAATGGTACCGAAACCCCGTATTTACATATCTACCACTGTGTAGGAGAATCCGAATAGGTGTTCGAGTGTTCGAACCGTAATGCGCAAGAAATGGTATGTAAACCCCGTATTTACATATCTGCCACTGTGTAGGAGAATCCGTATAGGTGTTCGAGTGTTCGAACCGTAATGCGCAAGAAATGGTACGGAAACCCCGTATTTACATATCTGCCACTGTGCAGGAGAATCCGTATAGGTGTTCGATTGTTCGAACCGTAATGCGCAAGAAATGGTATGTAAACCCCGTATTTACATATCTGCCACTGTGCAGGAGAATCCGTATAGGTGTTCGATTGTTCGAACCGTAATGCGCAGGAAATGGTGTGTAAACCCCGTACTTACATATCTGCCACTGTGCAGGAGAATCGTATAGGTGTTCGAGTGTTCGAACCGTAATGCGCAAGAAATGGTACGGAAACCCCGTATTTACATATCTGCCACTGTGCAGGAGAATCCGAATAGGTGTTCGAGTGTTCGAACCGTAATGCGCAAGAAATGGTATGTAAACCCCGTATTTACATATCTGCCACTGTGCAGGAGAATCCGTATATGTGTTCGAGTGTTCGAACCGTAATGCGCAAGAAATGGTACGGAAACCCCGTATTTACATATCTGCCACTGTGCTGGAGAATCCGTATAGGTGTTCGATTGTTCGAACCGTAATGCGCAAGAAATGGTATGTAAACCCCGTATTTACATATCTGCCACTGTGCAGGAGAATCCGTATAGGTGTTCGAGTGTTCGAACCGTAATGCGCAAGAAATGGTATGGAAACCCCGTATTTACATATCTGCCACTGTGCAGGAGAATCCGCATAGGTGTTCGAGTGTTCGAACCGTAATGCACAAGAAATGGTACCGAAACCCCGTATTTACATATCTGCCACTGTGTAGGAGAATCCGTATAGGTGTTCGAGTGTTCGAACCGTAATGCGCAAGAAATGGTACCGAAACCCCGTATTTACATATCTGCCACTGCGCAGGAGAATCCGCATAGGTGCTGGAGTGCTCGAACCGTATTGCGCAAGAAATGGTTTGTAAACCCCGTGTTTACATATCTGCCACTGTGCAGGAGAATCCGTATAGGTGTTCGAGTGTTCGAACCGTAATGCGCAAGAAATGGTACGGAAACTCCGTATTTACATATCTGCCACTGTGCAGGAGAATCCGTATAGGTGTTCGAGTGTTCGAACCGTAATGCGCCAGAAATGCTACCGAAACCCCGTATTTACATATCTGCCACTGTGCAGGGGAATCCGAAAAGGTGTTCGAGTGTTCGAACCGTAATGCGTAAGAAATGGTACCGAAACCCCGTATTTACATATCTGCCACTTTGTAGGAGAATCCGCATAGGTGTTCGAGTGTTCGAACCGTAATGTGCAAGAAATGGTATGGAAACCCCGTATTTACATATCTGCCACTGTGCAGGAGAATCCGTATAGGTGTTCGAGTGTTCGAATCGTAATGCGCAAGAAATGGTATGTAAACCCCGTATTTACATATCTGCCACTGTGCAGGAGAATCCGTATAGGTGTTCGAGTGTTCGAACCGTAATGCGCAAGAAATGGTATGGAAACCCCGTATTTACATATCTGCCACTTTGTAGGAGAATCCGCATAGGTGTTCGATTGTTCGAACCGTAATGTGCAAGACATGGTATGGAAACCCCGTATTTACATATCTGCCACTGTGCAGAACAATCCGTATAAGTGTTCGAGTGTTCGAATCGTAATGCGCAAGAAATGGTACCGAAACCCCGTATTTACATATCTGCCACTGTGCAGGAGAATCCTGAATAGGTGTTCGAGTGTTCGAACCGTAATGCGCAAGAAATGGTCTGTAAACCCCGTATTTACATATCTGCCACTGTGCCGGAGAATCCGTATAGGTGTTCGAGTGTTCGAACCGTAATGCGCAAGAAATGGTACGGAAACCCCGTATTTACATATCTGCCACTGTGCAGGAGAATCCGTATAGGTGTTCGATTGTTCGAACCGTAATGCGCAAGAAATGGTATGTTAACCCCGTATTTACATATCTGCCACTGTGCAGGAGAATCCGTATAGGTGTTCGAGTGTTCGAACCGTAATGCGCAAGAAATGGTATGGAAACCCCGTATTTACATATCTGCCACTGTGCAGGAGAATCCTGAATAGGTGTTCGATTGTTCGAACCGTAATGCGCAAGAAATGGTATGTAAACCCCGTATTTACATATCTGCCACTGTGCAGGAGAATCCGTATAGGTGTTCGAGTGTTCGAACCGTAATGCGCAAGAAATGGTACCGAAATCCCGTATTTACATATCTGCCACTGTTTAGGAGAATCCGTATAGGTGTTCGAGTGTTCGAACCGTAATGCGCAAGAAATGGTATCGAAACCCCGTATTTACATATCTGCCACTGTGCAGGAGAATCCGCATAGGTGCTCGAGTGTTCGAACCGTATTGCGCAAGAAATGGTATGGAAACCCCGTATTTACATATCTGCCACTGTGCAGGAGAATCCGTATAGGTGTTCGAGTGTTCGAACCGTAATGCGCAGGAAATGGTACCGAAACCCCGTATTTACATATCTGCCACTGTGCAGGAGAATTCGTATTGGTCTTCGTGTGTTCGAACCGTAATGCGCAAGAAATGGTATGTAAACCCCGTATTTACATATCTGCCACTGTGCAGGAGAATCCGTATAGGTGTTCGAGTGTTCGAACCGTAATGCGCAAGAAATGGTACCGAAACCCCGTATTTACAGATCTGCCACTGTGCAGGAGAATCCGAATAGGTGCTCGAGTGTTCGAACCGTATTGCGCAAGAAATGGTACCGAAACCCCGTATTTACATATCTGCCACTGTGCAGGAGAATCCGTATAGGTGTTCGAGTGTTCGAACCGTAATGCGCAAGAAATGGTACCGAAACCCCGTATTTACATATCTGCCACTGTGCAGGAGAATCCGAATAGGTGTTCGAGTGTTCGAACCGTAATGCGCAAGAAATGGTACCGAAACCCCGTATTTACATATCTGCCACTTTGTTGGAGAATCCGCATAGGTGTTCGAGTGTTCGAACCGTAATGTGCAAGAAATGGTATGGAAACCCCGTATTTACATATCTGCCACTGTGCAGGAGAATCCGTATAGGTGTTCGAGTGTTCGAATCGTAATGCGCAAGAAATGGTATGTAAACCCCGTATTTACATATCTGCCACTATGCAGGAGAATCCGTATAGGTGTTCGAGTGTTCGAACCGTAATGCGCAAGAAATGGTATGGAAACCCCGTACTTACATATCTGCCACTTTGTAGGAGAATCCGCATAGGTGTTCGATTGTTCGAACCGTAATGTGCAAGACATGGTATGGAAACCCCGTATTTACATATCTGCCACTGTGCAGAACAATCCGTATAAGTGTTCGAGTGTTCGAATCGTAATGCGCAAGAAATGGTACCGAAACCCCGTATTTACATATCTGCCACTGTGTAGGAGAATCCTGAATAGGTGTTCGAGTGTTCGAACCGTAATGCGCAAGAAATTGTATGTAAACCCCGTATTTACATATCTGCCACTGTGCAGGAGAATCCGTATAGGTGTTCGAGTGTTCGAACCGTAATGCGCAAGAAATGGTACGGAAACCCCGTATTTACATATCTGCCACTGTGCAGGAGAATCCGTATAGGTGTTCGATTGTTCGAACCGTAATGCGGAAGAAATGGTATGTAAACCCCGTATTTACATATCTGCCACTGTGCAGGAGAATCCGTATAGGTGTTCGAGTGTTCGAACCGTAATGCGCAAGAAATGGTATGGAAACCCCGTATTTACATATCTGCCACTGTGCAGGAGAATCCTGAATAGGTGTTCGATTGTTCGAACCGTAATGCGCAAGAAATGGTGTGTAAACCCCGTACTTACATATCTGCCACTGTGCAGGAGAATCCGTATAGGTGTTCGAGTGTTCGAACCGTAATGCGCAAGAAATGGTACGGAAACCCCGTATTTACATATCTGCCACTGTGCAGGAGAATCCGTATAGGTGTTCGATTGTTCGAACCGTAATGCACAAGAAATGGTATGTAAACCCCGTATTTACATATCTGCCACTGTGCAGGAGAATCCGCATAGGTGTTCGAGTGTTCGAACCGTAATGCGCAAGAAATGGTACCGAAAACCCGTATTTACATATCTGCCACTGTGCAGGAGAATCCGTATAGGTGTTCGAGTGTTCGAACCGTAATGCGCAAGAAATGGTACCGAAACCCCGTATTTACAAATCTGCCACTGTGCAGGAGAATCCGCATAGGTGCTCGAGTGTTCGAACCGTATTGCGCAAGAAATGATATGTAAACCACGTATTTACATACCTGCCACTGTGCAGGAGAATCCGTATAGGTGTTCGAGTGTTCGAACCGTAATGCGCAAGAAATTGTACCGAAACCCCGTATTTACATATCTGCCACTGTGCAGGAGAATCCGCATAGGTGTTCGAGTGTTCGAACCGTATTGCGCAAGAAATGGTTTGTAAACCCCGTATTTACATATCTGCCACTGTGCAGGAGAATCCGTATAGGTGTTCGAGTGTTCGAACCGTAATGCGCAGGAAATGGTACCGAAACCCCGTATTTACATATCGGCCACTGTGCAGGAGAATTCGTATAGGTGTTCGTGTGTTCGAACCGTAATGCGCAAGAAATGGTATGTAAACCCCATATTTAAATATCTGCCACTGTGCAGGAGAATCCGTATAGATGTTCGAGTGTTCGAACCGTAATGCGCAAGAAATGGTACCGAAACCCCGTATTTACATATCTGCCACTGTGCAGGAGAATCCGAATAGGTGAATTCGAACCGTAATGCGCAAGAAATGGTACCGAAACCCCGTATTTACATATCTGCCACTTTGTAGGAGAATCCGCATAGGTCTTCGAGTGTTCGAACCGTAATGTGCAAGAAATGGTATGGAAACCCCGTATTTACATATCTGCCACTGTGCAGGAGAATCCGTATAAGTGTTCGAGTGTTCGACCCGTAATGCGCAAGAAATGGTACCGAAACCCCGTATTTACATATCTACCACTGTGCAGGAGAATCCGAATAGGTGTTCGAGTGTTCGAACCGTAATGCGCAGGAAATGGTATGTAAACCCCGTATTTACATATCTGCCACTGTGCAGGAGAATCCGTATATGTGTTCGAGTGTTCGAACCGTAATGCGCAAGAAATGGTATGGAAACCCCGTATTTACATGTCTGCCACTTTGTAGGAGAATCCGCATAGGTGTTCGATTGTTCGAACCGTAATGTGCAAGACATGGTATGGAAACCCCGTATTTACATATCTGCCACTGTGCAGAACAATCCGTATAAGTGTTCGAGTGTTCGAATCGTAATGCGCAAGAAATGGTACCGAAACCCCGTATTTACATATCTGCCACTGTGCAGGAGAATCTTGAATAGGTGTTCGAGTGTTCGAACCGTAATGCGCAAGAAATGGTATGTAAACCCCGTATTTACATATCTGCCACTGTGCAGGAGAATCCGTATAGGTGTTCGAGTGTTTGAACCGTAATGCGCAAGAAATGGTACGGAAACCCCGTATTTACATATCTGCCACTGTGCAGGAGAATCTGTATAGGTGTTCGATTGTTCGAACCGTAATGCGCAAGAAATGGTATGTAAACCCCGTATTTACATATCTGCCACTGTGCAGGAGAATCCGTATAGGTGTTCGAGTGTTCGAACCGTAATGCGCAAGAAATGGTACGGAAACCCCGTATTTACATATCTGCCACTGTGCAGGAGAATCCGTATAGGTGTTCGATTGTTCGAACCGTAATGCGCAAGAAATGGTATGTAAACCCCGTATTTACATATCTGCCACTGTGCAGGAGAATCCGTATAGGTGTTCGAGTGTTCGAACCGTAATGCGCAAGAAATGGTATGGAAACCCCGTATTTACATATCTGCCACTGTGCAGGAGAATCCGCATAGGTGTTCGAGTGTTCGAACCGTAATGCACAAGAAATGGTACCGAAACCCCGTATTTACATATCTGCCACTGTGCAGGAGAATCCGTATAGGTGTTCGAGTGTTCGAACCGTAATGCGCAAGAAATGGTACCGAAACCCCGTATTTACATATCTGCCACTGTGCAGGAGAATCCGCATAGGTGCTCGAGTGTTCGAACCGTATTGCGCAAGAAATGGTATGGAAACCCCGTATTTACATATCTGCCACTGTGCAGGAGAATCTGTATAGGTGTTCGAGTGTTCGAACCGTAATGCGCAGGAAATGGTACCGAAACCCCGTATTTACATATCTGCCACTGTGCAGGAGAATTCGTATTGGTCTTCGTGTGTTCGAACCGTAATGCGCAAGAAATGGTATGTAAACCCCGTATTTACATATCTGCCACTGTGCAGGAGAATCCGTATAGGTGTTCGAGTGTTCGAACCGTAATGCGCAAGAAATGGTACGGAAACCCCGTATTTACATATCTGCCACTGTGCAGGAGAATCCGTATAGGTGTTCGAGTGTTCGAACCGTAATGCGCCAGAAATGCTACCGAAACCCCGTATTTACATATCTGCCACTGTGCAGGAGAATCCGCAAAGGTGCTCGAGTGTTCGAACCGTATTGCGCAAGAAATGGTATGGAAACCCCGTATTTACGTATCTGCCACTGTGAAGGAGAATCCGTATAGGTGTTCGAGTGTTCGATCCGTAATGCGCAGGAAATGGTACCGAAACCCCGTATTTACATATCTGCCACTGTGCAGGAGAATTCGTATAGGTGTTCGTGTGTTCGAACCGTAATGCGCAAGAAATGGTATGTAAACCCCATATTTAAATATCTGCCACTGTGCAGGAGAATCCGTATAGGTGTTCGAGTGTTCGAACCGTAATGCGCAAGAAATGGTACCGAAACCCCGTATTTACATATCTGCCACTGTGCAGGAGAATCCGAATAGGTGAATTCGAACCGTAATGCGCAAGAAATGGTACCGAAACCCCGTATTTACATATCTGCCACTTTGTAGGAGAATCCGCATAGGTCTTCGAGTGTTCGAACCGTAATGTGCAAGAAATGGTATGGAAACCCCGTATTTACATATCTGCCACTGTGCAGGAGAATCCGTATAAGTGTTCGAGTGTTCGACCCGTAATGCGCAAGAAATGGTACCGAAACCCCGTATTTACATATCTACCACTGTGCAGGAGAATCCGAATAGGTGTTCGAGTGTTCGAACCGTAATGCGCAGGAAATGGTATGTAAACCCCGTATTTACATATCTGCCACTGTGCAGGAGAATCCGTATATGTGTTCGAGTGTTCGAACCGTAATGCGCAAGAAATGGTATGGAAACCCCGTATTTACATGTCTGCCACTTTGTAGGAGAATCCGCATAGGTGTTCGATTGTTCGAACCGTAATGTGCAAGACATGGTATGGAAACCCCGTATTTACATATCTGCCACTGTGCAGAACAATCCGTATAAGTGTTCGAGTGTTCGAATCGTAATGCGCAAGAAATGGTACCGAAACCCCGTATTTACATATCTGCCACTGTGCAGGAGAATCCTGAATAGGTGTTCGAGTGTTCGAACCGTAATGCGCAAGAAATGGTATGTAAACCCCGTATTTACATATCTGCCACTGTGCAGGAGAATCCGTATAGGTGTTCGAGTGTTTGAACCGTAATGCGCAAGAAATGGTACGGAAACCCCGTATTTACATATCTGCCACTGTGCAGGAGAATCTGTATAGGTGTTCGATTGTTCGAACCGTAATGCGCAAGAAATGGTATGTAAACCCCGTATTTACATATCTGCCACTGTGCAGGAGAATCCGTATAGGTGTTCGAGTGTTCGAACCGTAATGCGCAAGAAATGGTACGGAAACCCCGTATTTACATATCTGCCACTGTGCAGGAGAATCCGTATAGGTGTTCGATTGTTCGAACCGTAATGCGCAAGAAATGGTATGTAAACCCCGTATTTACATATCTGCCACTGTGCAGGAGAATCCGTATAGGTGTTCGAGTTCGAACCGTAATGCGCAAGAAATGGTATGGAAACCCCGTATTTACATATCTGCCACTGTGCAGGAGAATCCGCATAGGTGTTCGAGTGTTCGAACCGTAATGCACAAGAAATGGTACCGAAACCCCGTATTTACATATCTGCCACTGTGCAGGAGAATCCGTATAGGTGTTCGAGTGTTCGAACCGTAATGCGCAAGAAATGGTACCGAAACCCCGTATTTACATATCTGCCACTGTGCAGGAGAATCCGCATAGGTGCTCGAGTGTTCGAACCGTATTGCGCAAGAAATGGTATGGAAACCCCGTATTTACATATCTGCCACTGTGCAGGAGAATCTGTATAGGTGTTCGAGTGTTCGAACCGTAATGCGCAGGAAATGGTACCGAAACCCCGTATTTACATATCTGCCACTGTGCAGGACAATTCGTATTGGTCTTCGTGTGTTCGAACCGTAATGCGCAAGAAATGGTATGTAAACCCCGTATTTACATATCTGCCACTGTGCAGGAGAATCCGTATAGGTGTTCGAGTGTTCGAACCGTAATGCGCAAGAAATGGTACGGAAACCCCGTATTTACATATCTGCCACTGTGCAGGAGAATCCGTATAGGTGTTCGAGTGTTCGAACCGTAATGCGCCAGAAATGCTACCGAAACCCCGTATTTACATATCTGCCACTGTGCAGGAGAATCCGCAAAGGTGCTCGAGTGTTCGAACCGTATTGCGCAAGAAATGGTATGGAAACCCCGTATTTACGTATCTGCCACTGTGTAGGAGAATCCGTATAGGTGTTCGAGTGTTCGATCCGTAATGCGCAGGAAATGGTACCGAAACCCCGTATTTACATATCTGCCACTGTGCAGGAGAATTCGTATAGGTGTTCGTGTGTTCGAACCGTAATGCGCAAGAAATGGTATGTAAACCCCATATTTAAATATCTGCCACTGTGCAGGAGAATCCGTATAGGTGTTCGAGTGTTCGAACCGTAATGCGCAAGAAATGGTACCGAAACCCCGTATTTACATATCTGCCACTGTGCAGGAGAATCCGTATACGTGTTCGAGTGTTCGAACCGTAATGCGCAAGAAATGGTACCGAAACCCCGTATTTACATATCTGCCACTGTGCAGGAGAATCCGAAAAGGTGTTCGAGTGTTCGAACCGTAATGCGCAAGAAATGGTACCGAAACCCCGTATTTACATATCTGCCACTTTGTAGGAGAATCCGCATAGGTGTTCGAGTGTTCGAACCGTAATGTGCAAGAAATGGTATGGAAACCCCGTATTTACATATCTGCCACTGTGCAGGAGAATCCGTATAGGTGTTCGAGTGTTCGAATCGTAATGCGCAAGAAATGGTATGTAAACCCCGTATTTACATATCTGCCACTGTGCAGGAGAATCCGTATAGGTGTTCGAGTGTTCGAACCGTAATGCGCAAGAAATGGTATGGAAACCCCGTATTTACATATCTGCCACTTTGTAGGAGAATCCGCATAGGTGTTCGATTGTTCGAACCGTAATGTGCAAGACATGGTATGGAAACCCCGTATTTACATATCTGCCACTGTGCAGAACAATCCGTATAAGTGTTCGAGTGTTCGAATCGTAATGCGCAAGAAATGGTACCGAAACCCCGTATTTACATATCTGCCACTGTGCAGGAGAATCCTGAATAGGTGTTCGAGTGTTCGAACCGTAATGCGCAAGAAATGGTATGTAAACCCCGTATTTACATATCTGCCACTGTGCAGGAGAATCCGTATAGGTGTTCGAGTGTTCGAACCGTAATGCGCAAGAAATGGTACGGAAACCCGTATTTACATATCTGCCACTCTGCAGGAGAATCTGTATAGGTGTTCGATTGTTCGAACCGTAATGCGCAAGAAATGGTATGTAAACCCCGTATTTACATATCTGCCACTGTGCTGGAGAATCCGTATAGGTGTTCGAGTGTTCGAACCGTAATGCGCAAGAAATGGTACGGAAACCCTGTATTTACATATCTGCCACTGTGCAGGAGAATCCGTATAGGTGTTCGAGTGTTCGAACCGTAATGCGCGAGAAATGGTATGTAAACCCCGTATTTACATATCTGCCACTGTGCTGGATATTCCGTATAGGTGTTCGAGTGTTCGAACCGTAATGCGCCAGAAATGGTACCGAAACCCCGTATTTACATATCTGCCACTGTGCAGGAGAATCCGTATAGGTGTTCGATTGTTCGAACCGTAATGCGCAAGAAATGGTATGTAAACCCCGTATTTACATATCTGCCACTGTGCAGGAGAATCCGTATAGGTGTTCGAGTGTTCGAACCGTAATGCGCAAGAAATGGTATGGAAACCCCGTATTTACATATCTGCCACTGTGCAGGAGAATCCGCATAGGTGTTCGAGTGTTCGAACCGTAATGCACAAGAAATGGTACCGAAACCCCGTATTTACATATCTGCCACTGTGCAGGAGAATCCGTATAGGTGTTCGAGTGTTCGAACCGTAATGCGCAAGAAATGGTACCGAAACCCCGTATTTACATATCTGCCACTGTGCAGGAGAATCCGCATAGGTGCTCGAGTGTTCGAACCGTATTGCGCAAGAAATGGTATGGAAACCCCGTATTTACATATCTGCCACTGTGCAGGAGAATCTGTATAGGTGTTCGAGTGTTCGAACCGTAATGCGCAGGAAATGGTACCGAAACCCCGTATTTACATATCTGCCACTGTGCAGGAGAATTCGTATTGGTCTTCGTGTGTTCGAACCGTAATGCGCAAGAAATGGTATGTAAACCCCGTATTTACATATCTGCCACTGTGCAGGAGAATCCGTATAGGTGTTCGAGTGTTCGAACCGTAATGCGCAAGAAATGGTACGGAAACCCCGTATTTACATATCTGCCACTGTGCAGGAGAATCCGTATAGGTGTTCGAGTGTTCGAACCGTAATGCGCCAGAAATGCTACCGAAACCCCGTATTTACATATCTGCCACTGTGCAGGAGAATCCGCAAAGGTGCTCGAGTGTTCGAACCGTATTGCGCAAGAAATGGTATGGAAACCCCGTATTTACGTATCTGCCACTGTGAAGGAGAATCCGTATAGGTGTTCGAGTGTTCGATCCGTAATGCGCAGGAAATGGTACCGAAACCCCGTATTTACATATCTGCCACTGTGCAGGAGAATTCGTATAGGTGTTCGTGTGTTCGAACCGTAATGCGCAAGAAATGGTATGTAAACCCCATATTTAAATATCTGCCACTGTGCAGGAGAATCCGTATAGGTGTTCGAGTGTTCGAACCGTAATGCGCAAGAAATGGTACCGAAACCCCGTATTTACATATCTGCCACTGTGCAGGAGAATCCGAATAGGTGAATTCGAACCGTAATGCGCAAGAAATGGTACCGAAACCCCGTATTTACATATCTGCCACTTTGTAGGAGAATCCGCATAGGTCTTCGAGTGTTCGAACCGTAATGTGCAAGAAATGGTATGGAAACCCCGTATTTACATATCTGCCACTGTGCAGGAGAATCCGTATAAGTGTTCGAGTGTTCGACCCGTAATGCGCAAGAAATGGTACCGAAACCCCGTATTTACATATCTACCACTGTGCAGGAGAATCCGAATAGGTGTTCGAGTGTTCGAACCGTAATGCGCAGGAAATGGTATGTAAACCCCGTATTTACATATCTGCCACTGTGCAGGAGAATCCGTATATGTGTTCGAGTGTTCGAACCGTAATGCGCAAGAAATGGTATGGAAACCCCGTATTTACATGTCTGCCACTTTGTAGGAGAATCCGCATAGGTGTTCGATTGTTCGAACCGTAATGTGCAAGACATGGTATGGAAACCCCGTATTTACATATCTGCCACTGTGCAGAACAATCCGTATAAGTGTTCGAGTGTTCGAATCGTAATGCGCAAGAAATGGTACCGAAACCCCGTATTTACATATCTGCCACTGTGCAGGAGAATCCTGAATAGGTGTTCGAGTGTTCGAACCGTAATGCGCAAGAAATGGTATGTAAACCCCGTATTTACATATCTGCCACTGTGCAGGAGAATCCGTATAGGTGTTCGAGTGTTTGAACCGTAATGCGCAAGAAATGGTACGGAAACCCCGTATTTACATATCTGCCACTGTGCAGGAGAATCTGTATAGGTGTTCGATTGTTCGAACCGTAATGCGCAAGAAATGGTATGTAAACCCCGTATTTACATATCTGCCACTGTGCAGGAGAATCCGTATAGGTGTTCGAGTGTTCGAACCGTAATGCGCAAGAAATGGTACGGAAACCCCGTATTTACATATCTGCCACTGTGCAGGAGAATCCGTATAGGTGTTCGATTGTTCGAACCGTAATGCGCAAGAAATGGTATGTAAACCCCGTATTTACATATCTGCCACTGTGCAGGAGAATCCGTATAGGTGTTCGAGTTCGAACCGTAATGCGCAAGAAATGGTATGGAAACCCCGTATTTACATATCTGCCACTGTGCAGGAGAATCCGCATAGGTGTTCGAGTGTTCGAACCGTAATGCACAAGAAATGGTACCGAAACCCCGTATTTACATATCTGCCACTGTGCAGGAGAATCCGTATAGGTGTTCGAGTGTTCGAACCGTAATGCGCAAGAAATGGTACCGAAACCCCGTATTTACATATCTGCCACTGTGCAGGAGAATCCGCATAGGTGCTCGAGTGTTCGAACCGTATTGCGCAAGAAATGGTATGGAAACCCCGTATTTACATATCTGCCACTGTGCAGGAGAATCTGTATAGGTGTTCGAGTGTTCGAACCGTAATGCGCAGGAAATGGTACCGAAACCCCGTATTTACATATCTGCCACTGTGCAGGACAATTCGTATTGGTCTTCGTGTGTTCGAACCGTAATGCGCAAGAAATGGTATGTAAACCCCGTATTTACATATCTGCCACTGTGCAGGAGAATCCGTATAGGTGTTCGAGTGTTCGAACCGTAATGCGCAAGAAATGGTACGGAAACCCCGTATTTACATATCTGCCACTGTGCAGGAGAATCCGTATAGGTGTTCGAGTGTTCGAACCGTAATGCGCCAGAAATGCTACCGAAACCCCGTATTTACATATCTGCCACTGTGCAGGAGAATCCGCAAAGGTGCTCGAGTGTTCGAACCGTATTGCGCAAGAAATGGTATGGAAACCCCGTATTTACGTATCTGCCACTGTGTAGGAGAATCCGTATAGGTGTTCGAGTGTTCGATCCGTAATGCGCAGGAAATGGTACCGAAACCCCGTATTTACATATCTGCCACTGTGCAGGAGAATTCGTATAGGTGTTCGTGTGTTCGAACCGTAATGCGCAAGAAATGGTATGTAAACCCCATATTTAAATATCTGCCACTGTGCAGGAGAATCCGTATAGGTGTTCGAGTGTTCGAACCGTAATGCGCAAGAAATGGTACCGAAACCCCGTATTTACATATCTGCCACTGTGCAGGAGAATCCGTATACGTGTTCGAGTGTTCGAACCGTAATGCGCAAGAAATGGTACCGAAACCCCGTATTTACATATCTGCCACTGTGCAGGAGAATCCGAAAAGGTGTTCGAGTGTTCGAACCGTAATGCGCAAGAAATGGTACCGAAACCCCGTATTTACATATCTGCCACTTTGTAGGAGAATCCGCATAGGTGTTCGAGTGTTCGAACCGTAATGTGCAAGAAATGGTATGGAAACCCCGTATTTACATATCTGCCACTGTGCAGGAGAATCCGTATAGGTGTTCGAGTGTTCGAATCGTAATGCGCAAGAAATGGTATGTAAACCCCGTATTTACATATCTGCCACTGTGCAGGAGAATCCGTATAGGTGTTCGAGTGTTCGAACCGTAATGCGCAAGAAATGGTATGGAAACCCCGTATTTACATATCTGCCACTTTGTAGGAGAATCCGCATAGGTGTTCGATTGTTCGAACCGTAATGTGCAAGACATGGTATGGAAACCCCGTATTTACATATCTGCCACTGTGCAGAACAATCCGTATAAGTGTTCGAGTGTTCGAATCGTAATGCGCAAGAAATGGTACCGAAACCCCGTATTTACATATCTGCCACTGTGCAGGAGAATCCTGAATAGGTGTTCGAGTGTTCGAACCGTAATGCGCAAGAAATGGTATGTAAACCCCGTATTTACATATCTGCCACTGTGCAGGAGAATCCGTATAGGTGTTCGAGTGTTCGAACCGTAATGCGCAAGAAATGGTACGGAAACCCGTATTTACATATCTGCCACTCTGCAGGAGAATCTGTATAGGTGTTCGATTGTTCGAACCGTAATGCGCAAGAAATGGTATGTAAACCCCGTATTTACATATCTGCCACTGTGCTGGAGAATCCGTATAGGTGTTCGAGTGTTCGAACCGTAATGCGCAAGAAATGGTACGGAAACCCTGTATTTACATATCTGCCACTGTGCAGGAGAATCCGTATAGGTGTTCGAGTGTTCGAACCGTAATGCGCGAGAAATGGTATGTAAACCCCGTATTTACATATCTGCCACTGTGCTGGATATTCCGTATAGGTGTTCGAGTGTTCGAACCGTAATGCGCCAGAAATGGTACCGAAACCCCGTATTTACATATCTGCCACTGTGCAGGAGAATCCGTATAGGTGTTCGAGTGTTCGAACCGTAATGCGCAAGAAATGGTACCGAAATCCCGTATTTACATATCTGCCACTGTGCAGGAGAATCCGTATAGGTGTTCGAGTGTTCGAACCGTAATGCGCAAGAAATGGTACCGAAACCCCGTATTTACATATCTGCCACTGTGCAGGAGAATCCGCATAGGTGCTCGAGTGTTCGAACCGTATTGCGCAAGAAATGGTATGGAAACCCCGTATTTACATATCTGCCACTGTGCAGGAGAATCTGTATAGGTGTTCGAGTGTTCGAACCGTAATGCGCAGGAAATGGTACCGAAACCCCGTATTTACATATCTGCCACTGTGCAGGAGAATTCGTATTGGTCTTCGTGTGTTCGAACCGTAATGCGCAAGAAATGGTATGTAAACCCCGTATTTACATATCTGCCACTGTGCAGGAGAATCCGTATAGGTGTTTGAGTGTTCGAACCGTAATGCGCAAGAAATGGTTCCGAAACCCCGTATTTACAGATCTGCCACTGTGCAGGAGAATCCGAATAGGTGCTCGAGTGTTCGAACCGTATTGCGCAAGAAATGGTACCGAAACCCCGTATTTACATATCTGCCACTGTGCAGGAGAATCCGTATAGGTGTTCGAGTGTTCGAACCGTAATGCGCAAGAAATGGTATGTAAACCCCGTATTTACATATCTGCCACTGTGCAGGAGAATCCGTATAGGTGTTCGATTGTTCGAACCGTAATGCGCAAGAAATGGTGTGTAAACCCCGTATTTACATATCTGCCACTGTGCAGGAGAATCCGTATAGGTGTTCGAGTGTTCGAACCGTAATGCGCAAGAAATGGTACGGAAATCCAGTATTTACATATCTACCACTGTGCAGGAGAATCCGTATAGGTGTTCGAGTGTTCGAACCGTAATGCGCAAGAAATGGTACCGAAACCCCGTATTTACATATCTACCACTGTGCAGGAGAATCCGAATAGGTGTTCGAGTGTTCGAACCGTAATGCGCAAGAAATGGTACCGAAACCCCGTATTTACATATCTGCCACTTTGTTGGAGAATCCGCATAGGTGTTCGAGTGTTCGAACCGTAATGTGCAAGAAATGGTATGGTAACCCCGTATTTACATATCTGCCACTGTGCAGGAGAATCCGTATAGGTGTTCGAGTGTTCGAATCGTAATGCGCAAGAAATGGTATGTAAACCCCGTATTTACATATCTGCCACTGTGCAGGAGAATCCGTATAGGTGTTCGAGTGTTCGAACCGTAATGCGCAAGAAATGGTATGGAAACCCCGTATTTACATATCTGCCACTTTGTTGGAGAATCCGCATAGGTGTTCGATTGTTCGAACCGTAATGTGCAAGACATGGTATGGAAACCCCGTATTTACATATCTGCCACTGTGCAGAACAATCCGTATAAGTGTTCGAGTGTTCGAATCGTAATGCGCAAGAAATGGTACCGAAACCCCGTATTTACATATCTGCCACTGTGCAGGAGAATCCTGAATAGGTGTTCGAGTGTTCGAACCGTAATGCGCAAGAAATTGTATGTAAACCCCGTATTTACATATCTGCCACTGTGCAGGAGAATCCGTATAGGTGTTCGAGTGTTCGAACCGTAACGCGCAAGAAATGGTACGGAAACCCCGTATTTACATATCTGCCACTGTGCAGGAGAATCCGTATAGGTGTTCGATTGTTCGAACCGTAATGCGCAAGAAATGGTATGTAAACCCCGTATTTACATATCTGCCACTGTGCAGGAGAATCCGTATGGGTGTTCGAGTGTTCGAACCGTAATGCGCAAGAAATGGTATGGAAACCCCGTATTTACATATCTGCCACTGTGCAGGAGAATCCGTATAGGTGTTCGATTGTTCGAACCGTAATGCGCAAGAAATGGTATGTAAACCCCGTATTTACATATCTGCCACTGTGCAGGAGAATCCGTATAGGTGTTCGAGTGTTCGAACCGTAATGCGCAAGAAATGGTACCGAAACCCCGTATTTACAAATCTGCCACTGTGCAGGAGAATCCGCATAGGTGCTCGAGTGTTCGAACCGTATTGCGCAAGAAATGATATGTAAACCACGTATTTACATACCTGCCACTGTGCAGGAGAATCCGTATAGGTGTTCGAGTGTTCGAACCGTAATGCGCAAGAAATTGTACCGAAACCCCGTATTTACATATCTGCCACTGTGCAGGAGAATCCGCATTGGTGTTCGAGTGTTCGAACCGTATTGCGCAAGAAATGGTTTGTAAACCCCGTATTTACATATCTGCCACTGTGCAGGAGAATCCGTATAGGTGTTCGAGTGTTCGAACCGTAATGCGCAGGAAATGGTACCGAAACCCCGTATTTACATATCGGCCACTGTGCAGGAGAATTCGTATAGGTGTTCGTGTGTTCGAACCGTAATGCGCAAGAAATGATATGTAAACCCCATATTTAAATATCTGCCACTGTGCAGGAGAATCCGTATAGATGTTCGAGTGTTCGAACCGTAATGCGCAAGAAATGGTACCGAAACCCCATATTTACATATCTGCCACTGTGCAGGAGAATCCGAATAGGTGAATTCGAACCGTAATGCGCAAGAAATGGTACCGAAACCCCGTATTTACATATCTGCCACTTTGTAGGAGAATCCGCATAGGTCTTCGAGTGTTCGAACCGTAATGTGCAAGAAATGGTATGGAAACCCCGTATTTACATATCTGCCACTGTGCAGGAGAATCCGTATAGGTGTTCGAGTGTTCGAACCGTAATGCGCAAGAAATGGTACCGAAACCCCGTATTTACATATCTGCCACTGTGCAGGAGAATCCGAATAGGTGTTCGAGTGTTCGAACCGTAATGCGCAGGAAATGGTATGTAAACCCCGTATTTACATATCTGCCACTGTGCAGGAGAATCCGTATATGTGTTCGAGTGTTCGAACCGTAATGCGCAAGAAATGGTACGGAAACCCCGTATTTACATATCTGCCACTGTGCAGGAGAATCCGTATAGGTGTTCGATTGTTCGAACCGTAATGCGCAAGAAATGGTATGTAAACCCCGTATTTACATATCTGCCACTGTGCAGGAGAATCCGTATATGTGTTCGAGTGTTCGAACCGTAATGCGCAAGAAATGGTATGGAAACCCCGTATTTACATATCTGCCACTTTGTAGGAGAATCCGCATAGGTGTTCGATTGTTCGAACCGTAATGTGCAAGACATGGTATGGAAACCCCGTACTTACATATCTGCCACTGTGCAGAACAATCCGTATAAGTGTTCGAGTGTTCGAATCGTAATGCGCAAGAAATGGTACCGAAACCCCGTATTTACATATCTGCCACTGTGCAGGAGAATCCTGAATAGGTGTTCGAGTGTTCGAACCGTAATGCGCAAGAAATGGTATGTAAACCCCGTATTTACATATCTGCCACTGTGCAGGAGAATCCGTATAGGTGTTCGAGTGTTCGAACCGTAATGCGCAAGAAATTGTACGGAAACCCCGTATTTACATATATGCCACTGTGCAGGAGAATCTGTATAGGTGTTCGATTGTTCGAACCGTAATGCGCAAGAAATGGTATGTAAACCCCGTATTTACATATCTGCCACTGTGCAGGAGAATCCGTATAGGTGTTCGAGTGTTCGAACCGTAATGCGCAAGAAATGGTACGGAAACCCCGTATTTACATATCTGCCACTGTGCAGGAGAATCCGTATAGGTGTTCGATTGTTCGAACCGTAATGCGCAAGAAATGGTATGTAAACCCCGTATTTACATATCTGCCACTGTGCAGGAGAATCCGTATAGGTGTTCGAGTGTTCGAACCGTAATACGCAAGAAATGGTATGGAAACCCCGTATTTACATATCTGCCACTGTGCAGGAGAATCCGCATAGGTGTTCGAGTGTTCGAACCGTAATGCACAAGAAATGGTACCGAAACCCCGTATTTACATATCTGCCACTGTGCAGGAGAATCCGTATAGGTGTTCGAGTGTTCGAACCGTAATGCGCAAGAAATGGTACCGAAACCCCGTATTTACATATCTGCCACTGCGCAGGAGAATCCGCATAGGTGCTTGAGTGTTCGAACCGTATTGCGCAAGAAATGGTTTGTAAACCCCGTGTTTACATATCTGCCACTGTGCAGGAGAATCCGTATAGGTGTTCGAGTGTTCGAACCGTAATGCGCAAGAAATGGTACGGAAACCCCGTATTTACATATCTGCCACTGTGCAGGAGAATCCGTATAGGTGTTCGAGTGTTCGAACCGTAATGCGCCAGAAATGCTACCGAAACCCCGTATTTACATATCTGCCACTGTGCAGGAGAATCCGTAAAGGTGCTCGAGTGTTCGAACCGTATTGCGCAAGAAATGGTATGGAAACCCCGTATTTACGTATCTGCCACTGTGTAGGAGAATCCGTATAGGTGTTCGAGTGTTCGATCCGTAATGCGCAGGAAATGGTACCGAAACCCCGTATTTACATATCTGCCACTGTGCAGGAGAATTCGTATAGGTGTTCGTGTGTTCGAACCGTAATGCGCAAGAAATGGTATGTAAACCCCATATTTAAATATCTGCCACTGTGCAGGAGAATCCGTATAGGTGTTCGAGTGTTCGAACCGTAATGCGCAAGAAATGGTACCGAAACCCCGAATTTACATATCTGCCACTGTGCAGGAGAATCCATATAGGTGTTCGAGTGTTCGAACCGTAATGCGCAAGAAATGGTACCGAAACCCCGTATTTACATATCTGCCACTGTGCAGGAGAATCCGAAAAGGTGTTTGAGTGTTCGAACCGTAATGCGCAAGAAATGGTACCGAAACCCCGTATTTACATATCTGCCACTTTGTAGGAGAATCCGCATAGGTGTTCGAGTGTTCGAACCGTAATGTGCAAGAAATGGTATGGAAACCCCGTATTTACATATCTGCCACTATGCAGGAGAATCCGTATAGGTGTTCGAGTGTTCGAATCGTAATGCGCAAGAAATGGTATGTAAACCCCGTATTTACATATCTGCCACTGTGCAGGAGAATCCGTATAGGTGTACGAGTGTTCGAACCGTAATGCGCAAGAAATGGTATGGAAACCCCGTATTTACATATCTGCCACTTTGTAGGAGAATCCGCATAGGTGTTCGATTGTTCGAACCGTAATGTGCAAGACATGGTATGGAAACCCCGTATTTACATATCTGCCACTGTGCAGAACAATCCGTATAAGTGTTCGAGTGTTCGAATCGTAATGCGCAAGAAATGGTACCGAAACCCCGTATTTACATATCTGCCACTGTGCAGGAGAATCCTGAATAGGTGTTCGAGTGTTCGAACCGTAATGCGCAAGAAATGGTATGTAAACCCCGTATTTACATATCTGCCACTGTGCAGGAGAATCCGTATAGGTGTTCGAGTGTTCGAACCGTAATGCGCAAGAAATGGTACGGAAACCCCGTATTTACATATCTGCCACTGTGCAGGAGAATCTGTATAGGTGTTCGATTGTTCGAACCGTAATGCGCAAGAAATGGTATGTAAACCCCGTATTTACATATCTGCCACTGTGCAGGAGAATCCGTATAGGTGTTCGAGTGTTCGAACCGTAATGCGCAAGAAATGGTACGGAAACCCTGTATCTACATATCTGCCACTGTGCAGGAGAATCCGTATAGGTGTTCGAGTGTTCGAACCGTAATGCGCGAGAAATAGTATGTAAACCCCGTATTTACATATCTGCCACTGTGCTGGATATTCCGTATAGGTGTTCGAGTGTTCGAACCGTAATGCGCCAGAAATGGTACCGAAACCCCGTATTTACATATCTGCCACTGTGCAGGAGAATCCGTATAGGTGTTCGAGTGTTCGAACCGTAATGCGCAAGAAATGGTACCGAAATCCCGTATTTACATATCTGCCACTGTGCAGGAGAATCCGTATAGGTGTTCGAGTGTTCGAACCGTAATGCGCAAGAAATGGTACCGAAACCCCGTATTTACATATCTGCCACTGTGCAGGAGAATCCGCATAGGTGCTCGAGTGTTCGAACCGTATTGCGCAAGAAATGGTATGGAAACCCCGTATTTACATATCTGCCACTGTGCAGGAGAATCCGTATGGGTGTTCGAGTGTTCGAACCGTAATGCGCAGGAAATGGTACCGAAACCCCGTATTTACATATCTGCCACTGTGCAGGAGAATTCGTATTGGTCTTCGTGTGTTCGAACCGTAATGCGCAAGAAATGGTATGTAAACCCCGTATTTACATATCTGCCACTGTGCAGGAGAATCCGTATAGGTGTTCGAGTGTTCGAACCGTAATGCGCAAGAAATGGTACCGAAACCCCGTATTTACAGATCTGCCACTGTGCAGGAGAATCCGAATAGGTGCTCGAGTGTTCGAACCGTATTGCGCAAGAAATGGTACCGCAACCCCGTATTTACATATCTGCCACTGTGCAGGAGAATCCGTATAGGTGTTCGAGTGTTCGAACCGTAATGCGCAAGAAATGGTATGTAAACCCCGTATTTACATATCTGCCACTGTGCAGGAGAATCCGTATAGGTGTTCGATTGTTCGAACCGTAATGCGCAAGAAATGGTGTGTAAACCCCGTATTTACATATCTGCCACTGTGCAGGAGAATCCGTATAGGTGTTCGAGTGTTCGAACCGTAATGCGGAAGAAATGGTACGGAAACCCAGTATTTACATATCTGCCACTGTGCAGGAGAATCCGTATAGGTGTTCGAGTGTTCGAACCGTAATGCGCAAGAAATGGTACCGAAACCCCGTATTTACATATCTGCCACTGTGCAGGAGAATCCGAATAGGTGTTCGAGTGTTCGAACCGTAATGCGCAAGAAATGGTACCGAAACCCCGTATTTACATATCTGCCACTTTGTTGGAGAATCCGCATAGGTGTTCGAGTGTTCGAACCGTAATGTGCAAGAAATGGTATGGAAACCCCGTATTTACATATCTGCCACTGTGCAGGAGAATCCGTATAGGTGTTCGAGTGTTCGAATCGTAATGCGCAAGAAATGGTATGTAAACCCCGTATTTACATATCTGCCACTGTGCAGGAGAATCCGTATAGGTGTTCGAGTGTTCGAACCGTAATGCGCAAGAAATGGTATGGAAACCCCGTATTTACATATCTGCCACTTTGTAGGAGAATCCGCATAGGTGTTCGATTGTTCGAACCGTAATGTGCAAGACATGGTATGGAAACCCCGTATTTACATATCTGCCACTATGCAGAACAATCCGTATAAGTGTTCGAGTGTTCGAATCGTAATGCGCAAGAAATGGTACCGAAACCCCGTATTTACATATCTGCCACTGTGCAGGAGAATCCTGAATAGGTGTTCGAGTGTTCGAACCGTAATGCGCAAGAAATTGTATGTAAATCCCGTATTTACATATCTGCCACTGTGCAGGAGAATCCGTATAGGTGTTCGAGTGTTCGAACCGTAACGCGCAAGAAATGGTACGGAAACCCCGTATTTACATATCTGCCACTGTGCAGGAGAATCCGTATAGGTGTTCGATTGTTCGAACCGTAATGTGCAAGAAATGGTATGTAAACCCCGTATTTACATATCTGCCACTGTGCAGGAGAATCCGTATAGGTGTTCGAGTGTTCGAACCGTAATGCGCAAGAAATGGTATGGAAACCCCGTATTTACATATCTGCCACAGTGCAGGAGAATCCTGAATAGGTGTTCGATTGTTCGAACCGTAATGCGCAAGAAATGGTACCGAAACCCCGTATTTACATATCTGCCACTTTGTTGGAGAATCCGCATAGGTGTTCGAGTGTTCGAACCGTAATGTGCAAGAAATGGTATGGAAACCCCGTATTTACATATCTGCCACTGTGCAGGAGAATCCGTATAGGTGTTCGAGTGTTCGAATCGTAATGCGCAAGAAATGGTATGTAAACCCCGTATTTACATATCTGCCACTGTGCAGGAGAATCCGTATAGGTGTTCGAGTGTTCGAACCGTAATGCGCAAGAAATGGTATGGAAACCCCGTATTTACATATCTGCCACTTTGTAGGAGAATCCGCATAGGTGTTCGATTGTTCGAACCGTAATGTGCAAGACATGGTATGGAAACCCCGTATTTACATATCTGCCACTGTGCAGAACAATCCATATAAGTGTTCGAGTGTTCGAATCGTAATGCGCAAGAAATGGTACCGAAACCCCGTATTTACATATCTGCCACTGTGCAGGAGAATCCTGAATAGGTGTTCGAGTGTTCGAACCGTAATGCGCAAGAAATTGTATGTAGACCCCGTATTTACATATCTGCCACTGTGCAGGAGAATCCGTATAGGTGTTCGAGTGTTCGAACCGTAACGCGCAAGAAATGGTACGGAAACCCCGTATTTACATATCTGCCACTGTGCAGGAGAATCCGTATAGGTGTTCGATTGTTCGAACCGTAATGCGCAAGAAATGGTATGTAAACCCCGTATTTACATATCTGCCACTGTGCAGGAGAATCCGTATAGGTGTTCGAGTGTTCGAACCGTAATGCGCAAGAAATGGTATGGAAACCCCGTATTTACATATCTGCCACTGTGCAGGAGAATCCTGAATAGGTGTTCGATTGTTCGAACCGTAATGCGCAAGAAATGGTATGTAAACCCCGTATTAACATATTTGCCACTGTGCAGGAGAATCCGTATAGGTGTTCGAGTGTTCGAACTGTAATGCGCAAGAAATGGTACGGAAACCCCGTATTTACATATCTGCCACTGTGCAGGAGAATCCGTATAGGTGTTCGAGTGTTCGAACCGTAATGCGCGAGAAATGGTATGTAAACCCCGTATTTACATATCTGCCACTGTGCTGGATATTCCGTATAGGTGTTCGAGTGTTCGAACCGTAATGCGCCAGAAATGGAACCGAAACCCCGTATTTACATATCTGCCACTGTGCAGGAGAATCCGTATAGGTGTTCGAGTGTTCGAACCGTAATGCGCAAGAAATGGTACCGAAATCCTGTATTTACATATCTGCCACTGTGCAGGAGAATCCGTATAGGTGTTCGAGTGTTCGAACCGTAATGCGCAAGAAATGGTACCGAAACCCCGTATTTACATATCTGCCACTGTGCAGGAGAATCCGCATAGGTGCTCGAGTGTTCGAACCGTATTGCGCAAGAAATGGTATGGAAACCCCGTATTTACATATCTGCCACTGTGCAGGAGAATCCGTATAGGTGTTCTAGTGTTCTAACCGTAATGCGCAGGAAATGGTACCGAAACCCCGTATTTATATATCTGCCACTGTGCAGGAGAATTCGTATTGGTCTTCGTGTGTTCGAACCGTAATGCGCAAGAAATGGTATGTAAACCCCGTATTTACATATCTGCCACTGTGCAGGAGAATCCGTATAGGTGTTCGAGTGTTCGAACCGTAATGCGCAAGAAATGGTACCGAAACCCCGTATTTACATATCTGCCACTGTGCAGGAGAATCCGAATAGGTGCTCGAGTGTTCGAACCGTATTGCGCAGGAAATGGTACCGAAACCCCGTATTTACATATCTGCCACTGTGCAGGAGAATCCGTATAGGTGTTCGAGTGTTCGAACCGTAATGCGCAAGAAATGGTATGTAAACCCCGTATTTACATATCTGCCACTGTGCAGGAGAATCCGTATAGGTGTTCGATTGTTCGAACCGTAATGCGCAAGAAATGGTGTGTAAACCCCGTATTTACATATCTGCCACTGTGCAGGAGAATCCGTATAGGTGTTCGAGTGTTCGAACCGTAATGCGCAAGAAATGGTAGCGAAACCCCGTATTTACATATCTGCCACTGTGCAGGAGAATCCGTATAGGTGTCCGATTGTTCGAACCGTAATGCGCAAGAAATGGTATGTAAACCCCGTATTTACATATTTGCCACTGTGCAGGAGAATCCGCATAGGTGTTCGAGTGTTCGAACCGTAATGCGCAAGAAATGGTACGGAAACCCCGTATTTACATATCTGCCACTGTGCAGGAGTATCCGTATAGGTGTTCGATTGTTCGAACCGTAATGCGCAAGAAATGGTATGTAAACCCCGTATTTACATATCTGCCACTGTGCAGGAGAATCCGTATAGGTGTTCGATTGTGCGAACCGTAATGCGCAAGAAATGGTGTGTAAACCCCGTATTTACATATCTGCCACTGTGCAGGAGAATCCGCATAGGTGTTCGAGTGTTCGAACCGTAATGCGCAAGAAATGGTACGGAAACCCCGTATTTACATATCTGCCACTGTGCAGGAGAATCCGTATATGTGTTCGATTGTTCGAACCGTAATGCGCAAGAAATGGTATGTAAACCCCGTATTTACATATCTGCCACTGTGCAGGAGAATCCGTATAGGTGTTGGAGTGTTCGAACCGTAATGCGCAAGAAATGGTACCGAAACCCCGTATTTTCAAATCTGCCACTGTGCAGGAGAATCCGCATAGGTGCTCGAGTGTTCGAACCGTATTGCGCAAGAAATGGTTTGTAAACCACGTATTTACATATCTGCCACTGTGCAGGAGAATCCGTATAGGTGTTCGAGTGTTCGAACCGTATTGCGCAAGAAATGGTATGGAAACCCCGTATTTACATATCTGCCACTATGCAGGAGAATCCGTATAGGTGTTCGAGTGTTCGAGCCGTAATGCGCAGGAAATGGTACCGAAACCCCGTATTTACATATCTGCCACTGTGCAGGAGAATTCGTATAGGTGTTCGTGTGTTCGAACCGTAATGCGCAAGAAATGGTATGTAAACCACATATTTAAATATCTGCCACTGTGCAGGAGAATCCGTATAGGTGTTCGAGTGTTCGAACCGTAATGCGCAAGAAATGGTACCGAAACCCCGTATTTACATATCTGCCACTGTGCAGGAGAATCCGCATAGGTGCTCGAGTGTTCGAACCGTATTGCGCAAGAAATGGTATGGAAACCCCGTATTTGCATATCTGCCACTGTGCAGGAGAATCCGTATAGGTGTTCGCGTGTTCGAACCGTAATGCGCAGGAAATGGTACCGAAACCCCGTATTTACATATCTGCCACTGTGCAGGAGAATTCGTATTGGTCTTCGTGTGTTCGAACCGTAATGCGCAAGAAATGGTATGTAAACCCCGTATTTACATATCTGCCACTGTGCAGGAGAATCCGTATAGGTGTTCGAGTGTTCGAACCGTAATGCGCAAGAAATGGTACCGAAACCCCGTATTTACAGATCTGCCACTGTGCAGGAGAATCCGAATAGGTGCTCGAGTGTTCGAACCGTATTGCGCAAGAAATGGTACCGAAACCCCGTATTTACATATCTGCCACTGTGCAGGAGAATCCGTATAGGTGTTCGAGTGTTCGAACCGTAATGCGCAAGAAATGGTACCGAAACCCCGTATTTACATATCTGCCACTGTGCAGGAGAATCCGCATAGGTGCTCGAGTGTTCGAACCGTATTGCGCAAGAAATGGTATGGAAACCCCGTATTTGCATATCTGCCACTGTGCAGGAGAATCCGTATAGGTGTTCGCGTGTTCGAACCGTAATGCGCAGGAAATGGTACCGAAACCCCGTATTTACATATCTGCCACTGTGCAGGAGAATTCGTATTGGTCTTCGTGTGTTCGAACCGTAATGCGCAAGAAATGGTATGTAAACCCCGTATTTACATATCTGCCACTGTGCAGGAGAATCCGTATAGCTGTTCGAGTGTTCGAACCGTAATGCGCAAGAAATGGTACCGAAACCCCGTATTTACAGATCTGCCACTGTGCAGGAGAATCCGAATAGGTGCTCGAGTGTTCGAACCGTATTGCGCAAGAAATGGTACCGAAACCCCGTATTTACATATCTGCCACTGTGCAGGAGAATCCGTATAGGTGTTCGAGTGTTCGAACCGTAATGCGCAAGAAATGGTATGTAAACCCCGTATTTACATATCTGCCACTGTGCAGGAGAATCCGTATAGGTGTTCGAGTGTTCGAACCGTAATGCGCAAGAAATGGTGTGTAAACCCCGTATTTACATATCTGCCACTGTGGAGGAGAATCCGTATAGGTGTTCGAGTGTTCGAACCGTAATGCGCAAGAAATGGTACGGAAACCCAGTATTTACATATCTGCCACTGTGCAGGAGAATCCGTATAGGTGTTCGAGTGTTCGAACCGTAATGCGCAAGAAATGGTACCGAAACCCCGTATTTACATATCTGCCACTGTGCAGGAGAATCCGAATAGGTGTTCGAGTGTTCGAACCGTAATGCGCAAGAAATGGTACCGAAACCCCGTATTTACATATCTGCCACTTTGTTGGAGAATCCGCATAGGTGTTCGAGTGTTCGAACCGTAATGTGCAAGAAATGGTATGGAAACCCCGTATTTACATATCTGCCACTGTGCAGGAGAATCCGTATAGGTGTTCGAGTGTTCGAATCGTAATGCGCAAGAAATGGTATGTAAAATCCGTATTTACATATCTGCCACTGTGCAGGAGAATCCGTATAGGTGTTCGAGTGTTCGAACCGTAATGCGCAAGAAATGGTATGGAAACCCCGTATTTACATATCTGCCACTTTGTAGGAGAATCCGCATAGGTGTTCGATTGTTCGAACCGTAATGTGTAAGACATGGTATGGAAACCCCGTATTTACATATCTGCCACTGTGCAGAACAATCCGTATAAGTGTTCGAGTGTTCGAATCGTAATGCGCAAGAAATGGTACCGAAACCCCGTATTTACATATCTGCCACTATGCAGGAGAATCCTGAATAGGTGTTCGAGTGTTCGAACCGTAATGCGCAAGAAATTGTATGTAAACCCCGTATTTACATATCTGCCACTGTGCAGGAGAATCCGTATAGGTGTTCGAGTGTTCGAACCGTAATGCGCAAGAAATGGTACGAAAACCCCGTATTTACATATCTGCCACTATGCAGGAGAATCCGTATAGGTGTTCGATTGTTCGAACCGTAATGCGCAAGAAATGGTATGTAAACCCCGTATTTACATATCTGCCACTGTGCAGGAGAATCCGTATAGGTGTTCGAGTGTTCGAACCGTAATGCGCAAGAAATGGTATGGAAACCCCGTATTTACATATCTGCCACTGTGCAGGGGAATCCTGAATAGGTGTTCGATTGTTCGAACCGTAATGCGCAAGAAATGGTATGTAAACCCCGTATTAACATATCTGCCACTGTGCAGGAGAATCCGTATAGGTGTTCGAGTGTTCGAACCGTAATGCGCAAGAAATGGTACGGAAACCCCGTATTTACATATCTGCCACTGTGCAGGAGAATCCGTATAGGTGTTCGAGTGTTCGAACCGTAATGTGCGAGAAATGGTATGTAAACTCCGTATTTACATATCTGCCACTGTGCTGGATATTCCGTATAGGTGTTCGAGTGTTCGAACCGTAATGCGCCAGAAATGGTACCGAAACCCCGTATTTACATATCTGCCACTGTGCAGGAGAATCCGTATAGGTGTTCGAGTGTTCGAACCGTAATGCGCAAGAAATGGTACCGAAATCCCGTATTTACATATCTGCCACTGTGCAGGAGAATCCGTATAGGTGTTCGAGTGTTCGAACCGTAATGCGCAAGAAATGGTACCGAAACCCCGTATTTACATATCTGCCACTATGCAGGAGAATCCGCATAGGTGCTCGGGTGTTCGAACCGTATTGCGCAAGAAATGGTATGGAAACCCCGTATTTACATATCTGCCACTGTGCAGGAGAATCCGCATAGGTGTTCGAGTGTTCGAACCGTAATGCGCAAGAAATGGTACGGAAACCCCGTATTTACATATCTGCCACTGTGCAGGAGAATCCGTATAGGTGTTCGATTGTTCGAACCGTAATGCGCAAGAAATGGTATGTAAACCCCGTATTTACATATCTGCCACTGTGCAGGAGAATCCGTATAGGTGTTCGATTGTTCGAACCGTAATGCGCAAGAAATGGTGTGTAAACCCCGTATTTACATATCTGCCACTGTGCAGGAGAATCCGCATAGGTGTTCGAGTGTTCGAACCGTAATGCGCAAGAAATGGTACGGAAACCCCGTATTTACATATCTGCCACTGTGCAGGAGAATCCGTATATGTGTTCGATTGTTCGAACCGTAATGCGCAAGAAATGGTATGTAAACCCCGTATTTACATATCTGCCACTGTGTAGGAGAATCCGCATAGGTGTTCGAGTGTTCGAACCGTAATGCGCAAGAAATGGTACCGAAACCCCGTATTTACATATCTGCCACTGTGCAGGAGAATCCGTATAGGTGTTCGAGTGTTCGAACCGTAATGCGCAAGAAATGGTACCGAAACCCCGTATTTACAAATCTGCCACTGTGCAGGAGAATCCGCATAGGTGTTCGAGTGTTCGAACCGTATTGCGCAAGAAATGGTATGGAAACCCCGTATTTACATATCTGCCACTGTGCAGGAGAATCCGTATAGGTGTTCGAGTGTTCGAACCGTAATGCGCAGGAAATGGTACCGAAACCCCGTATTTACATATCTGCCACTGTGCAGGAGAATTCGTATTGGTCTTCGTGTGTTCGAACCGTAATGCGCAAGAAATGGTATGTAAACCCCGTATTTACAAATCTGCCACTGTGCAGGAGAATCCGTATAGGTGTTCGAGTGTTCGAACCGTAATGCGCAAGAAATGGTACCGAAACCCCGTATTTACATATCTGCCACTGTGCAGGAGAATCCGAATAGGTGCTCGAGTGTTCGAACCGTATTGCGCAAGAAATGGTACCGAAACCCCGTATTTACATATCTGCCACTGTGCAGGAGAATCCGTATAGGTGTTCGAGTGTTCGAACCGTAATGCGCAAGAAATGTATGTAAACCCCGTATTTACATATCTGCCACTGTGCAGGAGAATCCGTATAGGTATTCGATTGTTCGAACCGTAATGCGCAAGAAATGGTGTGGAAACCCCGTATTTACATATCTGCCACTGTGCAGGAGAATCCGTATAGGTGTTCGAGTGTTCGAACCGTAATGCGCAAGAAATGGTAGCGAAACCCCGTATTTACATATCTGCCACTGTGCAGGAGAATCCGTATAGGTGTTCGATTGTTCGAACCGTAATGCGCAAGAAATGGTATGTAAACCCCGTATTTACATATTTGCCACTGTGCAGGAGAATCCGCATAGGTGTTCGAGTGTTCGAACCGTAATGCGCAAGAAATGGTACGGAAACCCCGTATTTACATATCTGCCACTGTGCAGGAGAATCCGTATAGGTGTTCGATTGTTCGAACCGTAATGCGCAAGAAATGGTATGTAAACCCCGTATTTACATATCTGCCACTGTGCAGGAGAATCCGTATAGGTGTTCGATTGTTCGAACCGTAATGCGCAAGAAATGGTGTGTAAACCCCGTATTTACATATCTGCCACTGTGCAGGAGAATCCGCATAGGTGTTCGAGTGTTCGAACCGTAATGCGCAAGAAATGGTACGGAAACCCCGTATTTACATATCTGCCACTGTGCAGGAGAATCCGTATATGTGTTCGATTGTTCGAACCGTAATGCGCAAGAAATGGTATGTAAACCCCGTATTTACATATCTGCCACTGTGCAGGAGAATCCGCATAGGTGTTCGAGTGTTCGAACCGTAATGCGCAAGAAATGGTACCGAAACCCCGTATTTACATATCTGCCACTGTGCAGGAGAATCCGTATAGGTGTTCGAGTGTTCGAACCGTAATGCGCAAGAAATGGTACCGAAACCCCGTATTTACAAATCTGCCACTGTGCAGGAGAATCCGCATAGGTGCTCGAGTGTTCGAACCGTATTGCGCAAGAAATGGTATGTAAACCACGTGTTTACATATCTGCCACTGTGCAGGAGAATCCGTATAGGTGTTCGAGTGTTCGAACCGTAATGCGCAAGAAATGGTACCGAAACCCCGTATTTACATATCTGGCACTGTGCAGGAGAATCCGCATAGGTGCTCGAGTGTTCGAACCGTATTGCGCAAGAAATGGTGTGGAAACCCCGTATTTACATATCTGCCACTGTGCAGGAGAATCCGTATAGGTGTTCGAGTGTTCGAACCGTAATGCGCAGGAAATGGTACCGAAACCCCGTATTTACATATCTGCCACTGTGCAGGAGAATTCGTATAGGTGTTCGTGTGTTCGAACCATAATGCGCAAGAAATGGTATGTAAACCACATATTTAAATATCTGCCACTGTGCAGGAGAATCCGTATAGGTGTTCGAGTGTTCGAACCGTAATGCGCAAGAAATGGTACCGAAACCCCGTATTTACATATCTGCCACTGTGCAGGAGAATCCGCATAGGTGCTCGAGTGTTCGAACCGTATTGCGCAAGAAATGGTATGGAAACCCCGTATTTACATATCTGCCACTGTGCAGGAGAATCCGTATAGGTGTTCGAGTGTTCGAACCGTAATGCGCAGGAAATGGTACCGAAACCCCGTATTTACATATCTGCCACTGTGCAGGAGAATTCGTATTGGTCTTCGTGTGTTCGAACCGTAATGCGCAAGAAATGGTATGTAAACCCCGTATTTACAAATCTGCCACTGTGCAGGAGAATCCGTATAGGTGTTCGAGTGTTCGAACCGTAATGCGCAAGAAATGGTACCGAAACCCCGTATTTACATATCTGCCACTGTGCAGGAGAATCCGAATAGGTGCTCGAGTGTTCGAACCGTATTGCGCAAGAAATGGTACCGAAACCCCGTATTTACATATCTGCCACTGTGCAGGAGAATCCGTATAGGTGTTCGAGTGTTCGAACCGTAATGCGCAAGAAATGTATGTAAACCCCGTATTTACATATCTGCCACTGTGCAGGAGAATCCGTATAGGTATTCGATTGTTCGAACCGTAATGCGCAAGAAATGGTGTGGAAACCCCGTATTTACATATCTGCCACTGTGCAGGAGAATCCGTATAGGTGTTCGAGTGTTCGAACCGTAATGCGCAAGAAATGGTAGCGAAACCCCGTATTTACATATCTGCCACTGTGCAGGAGAATCCGTATAGGTGTTCGATTGTTCGAACCGTAATGCGCAAGAAATGGTATGTAAACCCCGTATTTACATATTTGCCACTGTGCAGGAGAATCCGCATAGGTGTTCGAGTGTTCGAACCGTAATGCGCAAGAAATGGTACGGAAACCCCGTATTTACATATCTGCCACTGTGCAGGAGAATCCGTATAGGTGTTCGATTGTTCGAACCGTAATGCGCAAGAAATGGTATGTAAACCCCGTATTTACATATCTGCCACTGTGCAGGAGAATCCGTATAGGTGTTCGATTGTTCGAACCGTAATGCGCAAGAAATGGTGTGTAAACCCCGTATTTACATATCTGCCACTGTGCAGGAGAATCCGCATAGGTGTTCGAGTGTTCGAACCGTAATGCGCAAGAAATGGTACGGAAACCCCGTATTTACATATCTGCCACTGTGCAGGAGAATCCGTATATGTGTTCGATTGTTCGAACCGTAATGCGCAAGAAATGGTATGTAAACCCCGTATTTACATATCTGCCACTGTGCAGGAGAATCCGCATAGGTGTTCGAGTGTTCGAACCGTAATGCGCAAGAAATGGTACCGAAACCCCGTATTTACATATCTGCCACTGTGCAGGAGAATCCGTATAGGTGTTCGAGTGTTCGAACCGTAATGCGCAAGAAATGGTACCGAAACCCCGTATTTACAAATCTGCCACTGTGCAGGAGAATCCGCATAGGTGCTCGAGTGTTCGAACCGTATTGCGCAAGAAATGGTATGTAAACCACGTGTTTACATATCTGCCACTGTGCAGGAGAATCCGTATAGGTGTTCGAGTGTTCGAACCGTAATGCGCAAGAAATGGTACCGAAACCCCGTATTTACATATCTGGCACTGTGCAGGAGAATCCGCATAGGTGCTCGAGTGTTCGAACCGTATTGCGCAAGAAATGGTGTGGAAACCCCGTATTTACATATCTGCCACTGTGCAGGAGAATCCGTATAGGTGTTCGAGTGTTCGAACCGTAATGCGCAGGAAATGGTACCGAAACCCCGTATTTACATATCTGCCACTGTGCAGGAGAATTCGTATAGGTGTTCGTGTGTTCGAACCATAATGCGCAAGAAATGGTATGTAAACCACATATTTAAATATCTGCCACTGTGCAGGAGAATCCGTATAGGTGTTCGAGTGTTCGAACCGTAATGCGCAAGAAATGGTACCGAAACCCCGTATTTACATATCTGCCACTGTGCAGGAGAATCCGCATAGGTGCTCGAGTGTTCGAACCGTATTGCGCAAGAAATGGTATGGAAACCCCGTATTTACATATCTGCCACTGTGCAGGAGAATCCGTATAGGTGTTCGAGTGTTCGAACCGTAATGCGCAGGAAATGGTACCGAAACCCCGTATTTACATATCTGCCACTGTGCAGGAGAATTCGTATTGGTCTTCGTGTGTTCGAACCGTAATGCGCAAGAAATGGTATGTAAACCCCGTATTTACAAATCTGCCACTGTGCAGGAGAATCCGTATAGGTGTTCGAGTGTTCGAACCGTAATGCGCAAGAAATGGTACCGAAACCCCGTATTTACATATCTGGCACTGTGCAGGAGAATCCGCATAGGTGCTCGAGTGTTCGAACCGTATTGCGCAAGAAATGGTGTGGAAACCCCGTATTTACATATCTGCCACTGTGCAGGAGAATCCGTATAGGTGTTCGAGTGTTCGAACCGTAATGCGCAGGAAATGGTACCGAAACCCCGTATTTACATATCTGCCACTGTGCAGGAGAATTCGTATAGGTGTTCGTGTGTTCGAACCATAATGCGCAAGAAATGGTACGGAAACCCCGTATTTACATATCTGCCACTGTGCAGGAGAATCCGTATATGTGTTCGATTGTTCGAACCGTAATGCGCAAGAAATGGTATGTAAACCCCGTATTTACATATCTGCCACTGTGCAGGAGAATCCGCATAGGTGTTCGAGTGTTCGAACCGTAATGCGCAAGAAATGGTACCGAAACCCCGTATTTACATATCTGCCACTGTGCAGGAGAATCCGTATAGGTGTTCGAGTGTTCGAACCGTAATGCGCAAGAAATGGTACCGAAACCCCGTATTTACAAATCTGCCACTGTGCAGGAGAATCCGCATAGGTGCTCGAGTGTTCGAACCGTATTGCGCAAGAAATGGTATGTAAACCACGTGTTTACATATCTGCCACTGTGCAGGAGAATCCGTATAGGTGTTCGAGTGTTCGAACCGTAATGCGCAAGAAATGGTACCGAAACCCCGTATTTACATATCTGGCACTGTGCAGGAGAATCCGCATAGGTGCTCGAGTGTTCGAACCGTATTGCGCAAGAAATGGTGTGGAAACCCCGTATTTACATATCTGCCACTGTGCAGGAGAATCCGTATAGGTGTTCGAGTGTTCGAACCGTAATGCGCAGGAAATGGTACCGAAACCCCGTATTTACATATCTGCCACTGTGCAGGAGAATTCGTATAGGTGTTCGTGTGTTCGAACCATAATGCGCAAGAAATGGTATGTAAACCACATATTTAAATATCTGCCACTGTGCAGGAGAATCCGTATAGGTGTTCGAGTGTTCGAACCGTAATGCGCAAGAAATGGTACCGAAACCCCGTATTTACATATCTGCCACTGTGCAGGAGAATCCGCATAGGTGCTCGAGTGTTCGAACCGTATTGCGCAAGAAATGGTATGGAAACCCCGTATTTACATATCTGCCACTGTGCAGGAGAATCCGTATAGGTGTTCGAGTGTTCGAACCGTAATGCGCAGGAAATGGTACCGAAACCCCGTATTTACATATCTGCCACTGTGCAGGAGAATTCGTATTGGTCTTCGTGTGTTCGAACCGTAATGCGCAAGAAATGGTATGTAAACCCCGTATTTACAAATCTGCCACTGTGCAGGAGAATCCGTATAGGTGTTCGAGTGTTCGAACCGTAATGCGCAAGAAATGGTACCGAAACCCCGTATTTACATATCTGGCACTGTGCAGGAGAATCCGCATAGGTGCTCGAGTGTTCGAACCGTATTGCGCAAGAAATGGTGTGGAAACCCCGTATTTACATATCTGCCACTGTGCAGGAGAATCCGTATAGGTGTTCGAGTGTTCGAACCGTAATGCGCAGGAAATGGTACCGAAACCCCGTATTTACATATCTGCCACTGTGCAGGAGAATTCGTATAGGTGTTCGTGTGTTCGAACCATAATGCGCAAGAAATGGTACGGAAACCCCGTATTTACATATCTGCCACTGTGCAGGAGAATCCGTATATGTGTTCGATTGTTCGAACCGTAATGCGCAAGAAATGGTATGTAAACCCCGTATTTACATATCTGCCACTGTGCAGGAGAATCCGCATAGGTGTTCGAGTGTTCGAACCGTAATGCGCAAGAAATGGTACCGAAACCCCGTATTTACATATCTGCCACTGTGCAGGAGAATCCGTATAGGTGTTCGAGTGTTCGAACCGTAATGCGCAAGAAATGGTACCGAAACCCCGTATTTACAAATCTGCCACTGTGCAGGAGAATCCGCATAGGTGCTCGAGTGTTCGAACCGTATTGCGCAAGAAATGGTATGTAAACCACGTGTTTACATATCTGCCACTGTGCAGGAGAATCCGTATAGGTGTTCGAGTGTTCGAACCGTAATGCGCAAGAAATGGTACCGAAACCCCGTATTTACATATCTGGCACTGTGCAGGAGAATCCGCATAGGTGCTCGAGTGTTCGAACCGTATTGCGCAAGAAATGGTGTGGAAACCCCGTATTTACATATCTGCCACTGTGCAGGAGAATCCGTATAGGTGTTCGAGTGTTCGAACCGTAATGCGCAGGAAATGGTACCGAAACCCCGTATTTACATATCTGCCACTGTGCAGGAGAATTCGTATAGGTGTTCGTGTGTTCGAACCATAATGCGCAAGAAATGGTATGTAAACCACATATTTAAATATCTGCCACTGTGCAGGAGAATCCGTATAGGTGTTCGAGTGTTCGAACCGTAATGCGCAAGAAATGGTACCGAAACCCCGTATTTACATATCTGCCACTGTGCAGGAGAATCCGCATAGGTGCTCGAGTGTTCGAACCGTATTGCGCAAGAAATGGTATGGAAACCCCGTATTTACATATCTGCCACTGTGCAGGAGAATCCGTATAGGTGTTCGAGTGTTCGAACCGTAATGCGCAGGAAATGGTACCGAAACCCCGTATTTACATATCTGCCACTGTGCAGGAGAATTCGTATTGGTCTTCGTGTGTTCGAACCGTAATGCGCAAGAAATGGTATGTAAACCCCGTATTTACAAATCTGCCACTGTGCAGGAGAATCCGTATAGGTGTTCGAGTGTTCGAACCGTAATGCGCAAGAAATGGTACCGAAACCCCGTATTTACATATCTGCCACTGTGCAGGAGAATCCGAATAGGTGCTCGAGTGTTCGAACCGTATTGCGCAAGAAATGGTACCGAAACCCCGTATTTACATATCTGCCACTGTGCAGGAGAATCCGTATAGGTGTTCGAGTGTTCGAACCGTAATGCGCAAGAAATGGTATGTAAACCCCGTATTTACATATCTGCCACTGTGCAGGAGAATCCGTATAGGTATTCGATTGTTCGAACCGTAATGCGCAAGAAATGGTGTGGAAACCCCGTATTTACATATCTGCCACTGTGCAGGAGAATCCGTATAGGTGTTCGAGTGTTCGAACCGTAATGCGCAAGAAATGGTAGCGAAACCCCGTATTTACATATCTGCCACTGTGCAGGAGAATCCGTATAGGTGTTCGATTGTTCGAACCGTAATGCGCAAGAAATGGTATGTAAACCCCGTATTTATATATTTGCCACTGTGCAGGAGAATCCGCATAGGTGTTCGAGTGTTCGAACCGTAATGCGCAAGAAATGGTACGGAAACCCCGTATTTACATATCTGCCACTGTGGAGGAGAATCCGTATAGGTGTTCGATTGTTCGAACCGTAATGCGCAAGAAATGGTATGTAAACCCCGTATTTACATATCTGCCACTGTGCAGGAGAATCCGTATAGGTGTTCGATTGTTCGAACCGTAATGCGCAAGAAATGGTGTGTAAACCCCGTATTTACATATCTGCCACTGTGCAGGAGAATCCGCATAGGTGTTCGAGTGTTCGAACCGTAATGCGCAAGAAATGGTACGGAAACCCCGTATTTACATATCTGCCACTGTGCAGGAGAATCCGTATATGTGTTCGATTGTTCGAACCGTAATGCGCAAGAAATGGTATGTAAACCCCGTATTTACATATCTGCCACTGTGCAGGAGAATCCGCATAGGTGTTCGAGTGTTCGAACCGTAATGCGCAAGAAATGGTACCGAAACCCCGTATTTACATATCTGCCACTGTGCAGGAGAATCCGTATAGGTGTTCGAGTGTTCGAACCGTAATGCGCAAGAAATGGTACCGAAACCCCGTATTTACAAATCTGCCACTGTGCAGGAGAATCCGCATAGGTGCTCGAGTGTTCGAACCGTATTGCGCAAGAAATGGTATGTAAACCACGTATTTACATATCTGCCACTGTGCAGGAGAATCCGTATAGGTGTTCGAGTGTTCGAACCGTAATGCGCAAGAAATGGTACCGAAACCCCGTATTTACATATCTGCCACTGTGCAGGAGAATCCGCATAGGTGCTCGAGTGTTCGAACCGTATTGCGCAAGAAATGGTGTGGAAACCCCGTATTTACATATCTGCCACTGTGCAGGAGAATCCGTATAGGTGTTCGAGTGTTCGAACCGTAATGCGCAGGAAATGGTACCGAAACCCCGTATTTACATATCTGCCACTGTGCAGGAGAATTCGTATAGGTGTTCGTGTGTTCGAACCGTAATGCGCAAGAAATGGTATGTAAACCACATATTTAAATATCTGCCACTGTGCAGGAGAATCCGTATAGGTGTTCGAGTGTTCGAACCGTAATGCGCAAGAAATGGTACCGAAACCCCGTATTTACATATCTGCCACTGTGCAGGAGAATCCGCATAGGTGCTCGAGTGTTCGAACCGTATTGCGCAAGAAATGGTATGGAAACCCCGTATTTACATATCTGCCACTGTGCAGGAGAATCCGTATAGGTGTTCGAGTGTTCGAACCGTAATGCGCAGGAAATGGTACCGAAACCCCGTATTTACATATCTGCCACTGTGCAGGAGAATTCGTATTGGTGTTCGTGTGTTCGAACCGTAATGCGCAAGAAATGGTATGCAAACCCCGTATTTACATATCTGCCACTGTGCAGGAGAATCCGTATAGGTGTTCGAGTGTTCGAACCGTAATGCGCAAGAAATGGTACCGAAACCCCGTATTTACAGATCTGCCACTGTGCAGGAGAATCCGAATAGGTGCTCGAGTGTTCGAACCGTATTGCGCAAGAAATGGTACCGAAACCCCGTATTTACATATCTGCCACTGTGCAGGAGAATCCGTATAGGTGTTCGAGTGTTCGAACCGTAATGCGCAAGAAATGGTATGTAAACCCCGTATTTACATATCTGCCACTGTGCAGGAGAATCCGTATAGGTGTTCGATTGTTCGAACCGTAATGCGCAAGAAATGGTGTGTAAACCCCGTATTTACATATCTGCCACTGTGCAGGAGAATCCGTATAGGTGTTCGAGTGTTCGAACCGTAATGCGCAAGAAATGGTACCGAAACCCCGTATTTACATATCTGCCACCGTGCAGGAGAATCCGAATAGGTGTTCGAGTGTTCGAACCGTAATGCGCAAGAAATGGTACCGAAACCCCGTATTTACATATCTGCCACTTTGTTGGAGAATCCGCATAGGTGTTCGAGTGTTCGAACCGTAATGTGCAAGAAATGGTATGGAAACCCCGTATTTACATATCTGCCACTGTGCAGGAGAATTCGTATAGGTGTTCGGGTGTTCGAATCGTAATGCGCAAGAAATGGTATGTAAACCCCGTATTTACATATCTGCCACTGTGCAGGAGAATCCGTATAGGTGTTCGAGTGTTCGAACCGTAATGCGCAAGAAATGGTATGGAAACCCCGTATTTACATATCTGCCACTTTGTAGGAGAATCCGCATAGGTGTTCGATTGTTCGAACCGTAATGTGCAAGACATGGTATGGAAACCCCGTATTTACATATCTGCCACTGTGCAGAACAATCCGTATAAGTGTTCGAGTGTTCGAATCGCAATGCGCAAGAAATGGTACCGAAACCCCGTATTTACATATCTGCCACTATGCAGGAGATCCTGAATAGGTGTTCGAGTGTTCGAACCGTAATGCGCAAGAAATTGTATGTAAACCCCGTATTTACATATCTGCCACTGTGCAGGAGAATCCGTATAGGTGTTCGAGTGTTCGAACCGTAATGCGCAAGAAATGGTACGGAAACCCCGTATTTACATATCTGCCACTGTGCAGGAGAATCCGTATAGGTGTTCGATTGTTCGAACCGTAATGCGCAAGAAATGGTATGTAAACCCCGTATTTACATATCTGCCACTGTGCAGGAGAATCCGTATAGATGTTCGAGTGTTCGAACCGTAATGCGCAAGAAATGGTATGGAAACCCCGTATTTACACATCTGCCACTGTGCAGGAGAATCCTGAATAGGTGTTCGATTGTTCGAACCGTAATGCGCAAGAAATGGTATGTAAACCCCGTATTTACATATCTGCCACTGTGCAGGAGAATCCGTATAGGTGTTCGATTGTTCGAACCGTAATGCGCAAGAAATGGTGTGTAAACCCCGTATTTACATATCTGCCACTGTGGAGGAGAATCCGTATAGGTGTTCGAGTGTTCGAACCGTAATGCGCAAGAAATGGTACGGAAACCCAGTATTTACATATCTGCCACTGTGCAGGAGAATCCGTATAGGTGTTCGATTGTTCGAACCGTAATGCGCAAGAAATGGTACCGAAACCCCGTATTTACATATCTGCCACTGTGCAGGAGAATCCGTATAGGTGTTCGATTGTTCGAACCGTAATGCGCAAGAAATGGTGTGTAAACCCCGTATTTACATATCTGCCACTGTGCAGGAGAATCCGTATAGGTGTTCGAGTGTTCGAACCGTAATGCGCAAGAAATGGTAGCGAAACCCCGTATTTACATATCTGCCACTGTGCAGGAGAATCCGTATAGGGGTTCGATTGTTCGAACCGTAATGCGCAAGAAATGGTGTGTAAACCCCGTATTTACATATCTGCCACTGTGCAGGAGAATCCGTATAGGTGTTCGAGTGTTCGAACCGTAATGCGCAAGAAATGGTAGCGAAACCCCGTATTTACATATCTGCCACTGTGCAGGAGAATCCGTATAGGTGTTCGATTGTTTGAACCGTAATGCGCAAGAAATGGTATGTAAACCCCGTATTTACATATTTGCCACTGTGCAGGAGAATCCGCATAGGTGTTCGAGTGTTCGAACCGTAATGCGCAAGAAATGGTACGGAAACCCCGTATTTACATATCTGCCACTGTGCAGGAGTATCCGTATAGGTGTTCGATTGTTCGAACCGTAATGCGCAAGAAATGGTATGTAAACCCCGTATTTACATATCTGCCACTGTGCAGGAGAATCCGTATAGGTGTTCGATTGTTCGAACCGTAATGCGCAAGAAATGGTGTGTAAACCCCGTATTTACATATCTGCCACTGTGCAGGAGAATCCGCATAGGTGTTCGAGTGTTCGAACCGTAATGCGCAAGAAATGGTACAGAAACCCCGTATTTACATATCTGCCACTGTGCAGGAGAATCCGTATATGTGTTCGATTGTTCGAACCGTAATGCGCAAGAAATGGTATGTAAACCCCGTATTTACATATCTGCCACTGTGCAGGAGAATCCGCATAGGTGTTCGAGTGTTCGAACCGTAATGCGCAAGAAATGGTACCGAAACCCCGTATTTACATATCTGCCACTGTGCAGGAGAATCCGTATAGGTGTTCGAGTGTTCGAACCGTAATGCGCAAGAAATGGTACCGAAACCCCGTATTTTCAAATCTGCCACTGTGCAGGAGAATCCGCATAGGTGCTCGAGTGTTCGAACCGTATTGCGCAAGAAATGGTATGTAAACCACGTATTTACATATCTGCCACTGTGCAGGAGAATCCGTATAGGTGTTCGAGTGTTCGAACCGTATTGCGCAAGAAATGGTATGGAAACCCCGTATTTACATATCTGCCACTGTGCAGGAGAATCCGTATAGGTGTTCGAGTGTTCGAACCGTAATGCGCAGGAAATGGTACCGAAACCCCGTATTTACATATCTGCCACTGTGCAGGAGAATTCGTATAGGTGTTCGTGTGTTCGAACCGTAATGCGCAAGAAATGGTATGTAAACCACATATTTAAATATCTGCCACTGTGCAGGAGAATCCGTATAGGTGTTCGAGTGTTCGAACCGTAATGCGCAAGAAATGGTACCGAAACCCCGTATTTACATATCTGCCACTGTGCAGGAGAATCCGCATAGGTGCTCGAGTGTTCGAACCGTATTGCGCAAGAAATGGTATGGAAACCCCGTATTTGCATATCTGCCACTGTGCAGGAGAATCCGTATAGGTGTTCGCGTGTTCGAACCGTAATGCGCAGGAAATGGTACCGAAACCCCGTATTTACATATCTGCCACTGTGCAGGAGAATTCGTATTGGTCTTCGTGTGTTCGAACCGTAATGCGCAAGAAATGGTATGTAAACCCCGTATTTACATATCTGCCACTGTGCAGGAGAATCCGTATAGGTGTTCGAGTGTTCGAACCGTAATGCGCAAGAAATGGTACCGAAACCCCGTATTTACAGATCTGCCACTGTGCAGGAGAATCCGAATAGGTGCTCGAGTGTTCGAACCGTATTGCGCAAGAAATGGTACCGAAACCCCGTATTTACATATCTGCCACTGTGCAGGAGAATCCGTATAGGTGTTCGAGTGTTCGAACCGTAATGCGCAAGAAATGGTATGTAAACCCCGTATTTACATATCTGCCACTGTGCAGGAGAATCCGTATAGGTGTTCGATTGTTCGAACCGTAATGCGCAAGAAATGGTGTGTAAACCCCGTATTTACATATCTGCCACTGTGGAGGAGAATCCGTATAGGTGTTCGAGTGTTCGAACCGTAATGCGCAAGAAATGGTACGGAAACCCAGTATTTACATATCTGCCACTGTGCAGGAGAATCCGTATAGGTGTTCAAGTGTTCGAACCGTAATGCGCAAGAAATGGTACCGAAACCCCGTATTTACATATCTGCCACTGTGCAGGAGAATCCGAATAGGTGTTCGAGTGTTCGAACCGTAATGCGCAAGAAATGGTACCGAAACCCCGTATTTACATATCTGCCACTTTGTTGGAGAATCCGCATAGGTGTTCGAGTGTTCGAACCGTAATGTGCAAGAAATGGTATGGAAACCCCGTATTTACATATCTGCCACTGTGCAGGAGAATCCGTATAGGTGTTCGAGTGTTCGAATCGTAATGCGCAAGAAATGGTATGTAAAATCCGTATTTACATATCTGCCACTGTGCAGGAGAATCCGTATAGGTGTTCGAGTGTTCGAACCGTAATGCGCAAGAAATGGTATGGAAACCCCGTATTTACATATCTGCCACTTTGTAGGAGAATCCGCATAGGTGTTCGATTGTTCGAACCGTAATGTGCAAGACATGGTATGGAAACCCCGTATTTACATATCTGCCACTGTGCAGAACAATCCGTATAAGTGTTCGAGTGTTCGAATCGTAATGCGCAAGAAATGGTACCGAAACCCCGTATTTACATATCTGCCACTATGCAGGAGAATCCTGAATAGGTGTTCGAGTGTTCGAACCGTAATGCGCAAGAAATTGTATGTAAACCCCGTATTTACATATCTGCCACTGTGCAGGAGAATCCGTATAGGTGTTCGAGTGTTCGAACCGTAATGCGCAAGAAATGGTACGGAAACCCCGTATTTACATATCTGCCACTGTGCAGGAGAATCCGTATAGGTGTTCGATTGTTCGAACCGTAATGCGCAAGAAATGGTATGTAAACCCCGTATTTACATATCTGCCACTGTGCAGGAGAATCCGTATAGGTGTTCGAGTGTTCGAACCGTAATGCGCAAGAAATGGTATGGAAACCCCGTATTTACATATCTGCCACTGTGCAGGAGAATCCTGAATAGGTGTTCGATTGTTCGAACCGTAATGCGCAAGAAATGGTATGTAAACCCCGTATTAACATATCTGCCACTGTGCAGGAGAATCCGTATAGGTGTTCGAGTGTTCGAACCGTAATGCGCAAGAAATGGTACGGAAACCCCGTATTTACATATCTGCCACTGTGCAGGAGAATCCGTATAGGTGTTCGAGTGTTCGAACCGTAATGCGCGAGAAATGGTATGTAAACCCCGTATTTACATATCTGCCACTGTGCTGGATATTCCGTATAGGTGTTCGAGTGTTCGAACCGTAATGCGCCAGAAATGGTACCGAAACCCCGTATTTACATATCTGCCACTGTGCAGGAGAATCCGTATAGGTGTTCGAGTGTTCGAACCGTAATGCGCAAGAAATGGTACCGAAATCCCGTATTTACATACCTGCCACTGTGCAGGAGAATCCGTATAGGTGTTCGAGTGTTCGAACCGTAATGCGCAAGAAATGGTACCGAAACCCCGTATTTACATATCTGCCACTGTGCAGGAGAATCCGCATAGGTGCTCGAGTGTTCGAACCGTATTGCGCAAGAAATGGTATGGAAACCCCGTATTTACATATCTGCCACTGTGCAGGAGAATCCGTATAGGTGTTCGAGTGTTCGAACCGTAATGCGCAGGAAATGGTACCGAAACCCCGTATTTACATATCTGCCACTGTGCAGGAGAATTCGTATTGGTCTTCGTGTGTTCGAACCGTAATGCGCAAGAAATGGTATGTAAACCCCGTATTTACAAATCTGCCACTGTGCAGGAGAATCCGTATAGGTGTTCGAGTGTTCGAACCGTAATGCGCAAGAAATGGTACCGAAACCCCGTATTTACATATCTGCCACTGTGCAGGAGAATCCGAATAGGTGCTCGAGTGTTCGAACCGTATTGCGCAAGAAATGGTACCGAAACCCCGTATTTACATATCTGCCACTGTGCAGGAGAATCCGTATAGGTGTTCGAGTGTTCGAACCGTAATGCGCAAGAAATGGTATGTAAACCCCGTATTTACATATCTGCCACTGTGCAGGAGAATCCGTATAGGTATTCGATTGTTCGAACCGTAATGCGCAAGAAATGGTGTGTAAACCCCGTATTTACATATCTGCCACTGTGCAGGAGAATCCGTATAGGTGTTCGAGTGTTCGAACCGTAATGCGCAAGAAATGGTAGCGAAACCCCGTATTTACATATCTGCCACTGTGCAGGAGAATCCGTATAGGTGTTCGATTGTTCGAACCGTAATGCGCAAGAAATGGTATGTAAACCCCGTATTTACATATTTGCCACTGTGCAGGAGAATCCGCATAGGTGTTCGAGTGTTCGAACCGTAATGCGCAAGAAATGGTACGGAAACCCCGTATTTACATATCTGCCACTGTGCAGGAGAATCCGTATAGGTGTTCGATTGTTCGAACCGTAATGCGCAAGAAATGGTATGTAAACCCCGTATTTACATATCTGCCACTGTGCAGGAGAATCCGTATAGGTGTTCGATTGTTCGAACCGTAATGCGCAAGAAATGGTGTGTAAACCCCGTATTTACATATCTGCCACTGTGCAGGAGAATCCGCATAGGTGTTCGAGTGTTCGAACCGTAATGCGCAAGAAATGGTACGGAAACCCCGTATTTACATATCTGCCACTGTGCAGGAGAATCCGTATATGTGTTCGATTGTTCGAACCGTAATGCGCAAGAAATGGTATGTAAACCCCGTATTTACATATCTGCCACTGTGCAGGAGAATCCGCATAGGTGTTCGAGTGTTCGAACCGTAATGCGCAAGAAATGGTACCGAAACCCCGTATTTACATATCTGCCACTGTGCAGGAGAATCCGTATAGGTGTTCTAGTGTTCGAACCGTAATGCGCAAGAAATGGTACCGAAACCCCGTATTTACAAATCTGCCACTGTGCAGGAGAATCCGCATAGGTGCTCGAGTGTTCGAACCGTATTGCGCAAGAAATGGTATGTAAACCACGTATTTACATATCTGCCACTGTGCAGGAGAATCCGTATAGGTGTTCGAGTGTTCGAACCGTAATGCGCAAGAAATGGTACCGAAACCCCGTATTTACATATCTGCCACTGTGCAGGAGAATCCGCATAGGTGCTCGAGTGTTCGAACCGTATTGCGCAAGAAATGGTGTGGAAACCCCGTATTTACATATCTGCCACTGTGCAGGAGAATCCGTATAGGTGTTCGAGTGTTCGAACCGTAATGCGCAGGAAATGGTACCGAAACCCCGTATTTACATATCTGCCACTGTGCAGGAGAATTCGTATAGGTGTTCGTGTGTTCGAACCGTAATGCGCAAGAAATGGTATGTAAACCACATATTTAAATATCTGCCACTGTGCAGGAGAATCCGTATAGGTGTTCGAGTGTTCGAACCGTAATGCGCAAGAAATGGTACCGAAACCCCGTATTTACATATCTGCCACTGTGCAGGAGAATCCGCATAGGTGCTCGAGTGTTCGAACCGTATTGCGCAAGAAATGGTATGGAAACCCCGTATTTGCATATCTGCCACTGTGCAGGAGAATCCGTATAGGTGTTCGAGTGTTCGAACCGTAATGCGCAGGAAATGGTACCGAAACCGCGTATTTACATATCTGCCACTGTGCAGGAGAATTCGTATTGGTCTTCGTGTGTTCGAACCGTAATGCGCAAGAAATGGTATGTAAACCCCGTATTTACATATCTGCCACTGTGCAGGAGAATCCGTATAGGTGTTCGAGTGTTCGAACCGTAATGCGCAAGAAATGGTACCGAAACCCCGTATTTACAGATCTGCCACTGTGCAGGAGAATCCGAATAGGTGCTCGAGTGTTCGAACCGTATTGCGCAAGAAATGGTACCGAAACCCCGTATTTACATATCTGCCACTGTGCAGGAGAATCCGTATAGGTGTTCGAGTGTTCGAACCGTAATGTGCAAGAAATGGTATGTAAACCCCGTATTTACATATCTGCCACTGTGCAGGAGAATCCGTATAGGTGTTCGATTGTTCGAACCGTAATGCGCAAGAAATGGTGTGTAAACCCCGTATTTACATATCTGCCACTGTGGAGGAGAATCCGTATAGGTGTTCGAGTGTTCGAACCGTAATGCGCAAGAAATGGTACGGAAACCCAGTATTTACATATCTGCCACTGTGCAGGAGAATCCGTATAGGTGTTCGAGTGTTCGAACCGTAATGCGCAAGAAATGGTACCGAAACCCCGTATTGACATATCTGCCACTGTGCAGGAGAATCCGAATAGGTGTTCGAGTGTTCGAACCGTAATGCGCAAGAAATGGTACCGAAACCCCGTATTTACATATCTGCCACTTTGTTGGAGAATCCGCATAGGTGTTCGAGTGTTCGAACCGTAATGTGCAAGAAATGGTATGGAAACCCCGTATTTACATATCTGCCACTGTGCAGGAGAATCCGTATAGGTGTTCGAGTGTTCGAATCGTAATGCGCAAGAAATGGTATGTAAAATCCGTATTTACATATCTGCCACTGTGCAGGAGAATCCGTATAGGTGTTCGAGTGTTCGAACCGTAATGCGCAAGAAATGGTATGGAAACCCCGTATTTACATATCTGCCACTTTGTAGGAGAATCCGCATAGGTGTTCGATTGTTCGAACCGTAATGTGCAAGACATGGTATGGAAACCCCGTATTTACATATCTGCCACTGTGCAGAACAATCCGTATAAGTGTTCGAGTGTTCGAATCGTAATGCGCAAGAAATGGTACCGAAACCCCGTATTTACATATCTGCCACTATGCAGGAGAATCCTGAATAGGTGTTCGAGTGTTCGAACCGTAATGCGCAAGAAATTGTATGTAAACCCCGTATTTACATATCTGCCACTGTGCAGGAGAATCCGTATAGGTGTTCGAGTGTTCGAACCGTAATGCGCAAGAAATGGTACGAAAACCCCGTATTTACATATCTGCCACTGTGCAGGAGAATCCGTATAGGTGTTCGATTGTTCGAACCGTAATGCGCAAGAAATGGTATGTAAACCCCGTATTTACATATCTGCCACTGTGCAGGAGAATCCGTATAGGTGTTCGAGTGTTCGAACCGTAATGCGCAAGAAATGGTATGGAAACCCCGTATTTACATATCTGCCACTGTGCAGGAGAATCCTGAATAGGTGTTCGATTGTTCGAACCGTAATGCGCAAGAGATGGTATGTAAACCCCGTATTAACATATCTGCCACTGTGCAGGAGAATCCGTATAGGTGTTCGAGTGTTCGATCCGTAATGCGCAAGAAATGGTACGGAAACCCCGTATTTACATATCTGCCACTGTGCAGGAGAATCCGTATAGGTGTTCGAGTGTTCGAACCGTAATGCGCGAGAAATGGTATGTAAACCCCGTATTTACATATCTGCCACTGTGCTGGATATTCCGTATAGGTGTTCGAGTGTTCGAACCGTAATGCGCCAGAAATGGTACCGAAACCCCGTATTTACATATCTGCCACTGTGCAGGAGAATCCGTATAGGTGTTCGAGTGTTCGAACCGTAATGCGCAAGAAATGGTACCGAAATCCCGTATTTACATATCTGCCACTGTGCAGGAGAATCCGAATAGGTGCTCGAGTGTTCGAACCGTATTGCGCAAGAAATGGTACCGAAACCCCGTATTTACATATCTGCCACTGTGCAGGAGAATCCGTATAGGTGTTCGAGTGTTCGAACCGTAATGCGCAAGAAATGGTATGTAAACCCCGTATTTACATATCTGCCACTGTGCAGGAGAATCCGTATAGGTGTTCGATTGTTCGAACCGTAATGCGCAAGAAATGGTGTGTAAACCCCGTATTTACATATCTGCCACTGTGGAGGAGAATCCGTATAGGTGTTCGAGTGTTCGAACCGTAATGCGCAAGAAATGGTACGGAAACCCAGTATTTACATATCTGCCACTGTGCAGGAGAATCCGTATAGGTGTTCGAGTGTTCGAACCGTAATGCGCAAGAAATGGTACCGAAACCCCGTATTTACATATCTGCCACTGTGCAGGAGAATCCGAATAGGTGTTCGAGTGTTCGAACCGTAATGCGCAAGAAATGGTACCGAAACCCCGTATTTACATATCTGCCACTTTGTTGGAGAATCCGCATAGGTGTTCGAGTGTTCGAACCGTAATGTGCAAGAAATGGTATGGAAACCCCGTATTTACATATCTGCCACTGTGCAGGAGAATCCGTATAGGTGTTCGAGTGTTCGAATCGTAATGCGCAAGAAATGGTATGTAAAATCCGTATTTACATATCTGCCACTGTGCAGGAGAATCCGTATAGGTGTTCGAGTGTTCGAACCGTAATGCGCAAGAAATGGTATGGAAACCCCGTATTTACATATCTGCCACTTTGTAGGAGAATCCGCATAGGTGTTCGATTGTTCGAACCGTAATGTGCAAGACATGGTATGGAAACCCCGTATTTACATATCTGCCACTGTGCAGAACAATCCGTATAAGTGTTCGAGTGTTCGAATCGTAATGCGCAAGAAATGGTACCGAAACCCCGTATTTACATATCTGCCACTATGCAGGAGAATCCTGAATAGGTGTTCGAGTGTTCGAACCGTAATGCGCAAGAAATTGTATGTAAACCCCGTATTTACATATCTGCCACTGTGCAGGAGAATCCGTATAGGTGTTCGAGTGTTCGAACCGTAATGCGCAAGAAATGGTACGGAAACCCCGTATTTACATATCTGCCACTGTGCAGGAGAATCCGTATAGGTGTTCGATTGTTCGAACCGTAATGCGCAAGAAATGGTATGTAAACCCCGTATTTACATATCTGCCACTGTGCAGGAGAATCCGTATAGGTGTTCGAGTGTTCGAACCGTAATGCGCAAGAAATGGTATGGAAACCCCGTATTTACATATCTGCCACTGTGCAGGAGAATCCTGAATAGGTGTTCGATTGTTCGAACCGTAATGCGCAAGAAATGGTATGTAAACCCCGTATTAACATATCTGCCACTGTGCAGGAGAATCCGTATAGGTGTTCGAGTGTTCGAACCGTAATGCGCAAGAAATGGTACGGAAACCCCGTATTTACATATCTGCCACTGTGCAGGAGAATCCGTATAGGTGTTCGAGTGTTCGAACCGTAATGCGCGAGAAATGGTATGTAAACCCCGTATTTACATATCTGCCACTGTGCTGGATATTCCGTATAGGTGTTCGAGTGTTCGAACCGTAATGCGCCAGAAATGGTACCGAAACCCCGTATTTACATATCTGCCACTGTGCAGGAGAATCCGTATAGGTGTTCGAGTGTTCGAACCGTAATGCGCAAGAAATGGTACCGAAATCCCGTATTTACATATCTGCCACTGTGCAGGAGAATCCGTATAGGTGTTCGAGTGTTCGAACCGTAATGCGCAAGAAATGGTACCGAAACCCCGTATTTACATATCTGCCACTGTGCAGGAGAATCCGCATAGGTGCTCGAGTGTTCGAACCGTATTGCGCAAGAAATGGTATGGAAACCCCGTATTTACATATCTGCCACTGTGCAGGAGAATCCGTATAGGTGTTCTAGTGTTCTAACCGTAATGCGCAGGAAATGGTACCGAAACCCCGTATTTACATATCTGCCACTGTGCAGGAGAATTCGTATTGGTCTTCGTGTGTTCGAACCGTAATGCGCAAGAAATGGTATGTAAACCCCGTATTTACAAATCTGCCACTGTGCAGGAGAATCCGTATAGGTGTTCGAGTGTTCGAACCGTAATGCGCAAGAAATGGTACCGAAACCCCGTATTTACATATCTGCCACTGTGCAGGAGAATCCGAATAGGTGCTCGAGTGTTCGAACCGTATTGCGCAAGAAATGGTACCGAAACCCCGTATTTACATATCTGCCACTGTGCAGGAGAATCCGTATAGGTGTTCGAGTGTTCGAACCGTAATGCGCAAGAAATGGTATGTAAACCCCGTATTTACATATCTGCCACTGTGCAGGAGAATCCGTATAGGGGTTCGATTGTTCGAACCGTAATGCGCAAGAAATGGTGTGTAAACCCCGTATTTACATATCTGCCACTGTGCAGGAGAATCCGTATAGGTGTTCGAGTGTTCGAACCGTAATGCGCAAGAAATGGTAGCGAAACCCCGTATTTACATATCTGCCACTGTGCAGGAGAATCCGTATAGGTGTTCGATTGTTCGAACCGTAATGCGCAAGAAATGGTATGTAAACCCCGTATTTACATATTTGCCACTGTGCAGGAGAATCCGCATAGGTGTTCGAGTGTTCGAACCGTAATGCGCAAGAAATGGTACGGAAACCCCGTATTTACATATCTGCCACTGTGCAGGAGAATCCGTATAGGTGTTCGATTGTTCGAACCGTAATGCGCAAGAAATGGTATGTAAACCCCGTATTTACATATCTGCCACTGTGCAGGAGAATCCGTATAGGTGTTCGATTGTTCGAACCGTAATGCGCAAGAAATGGTGTGTAAACCCCGTATTTACATATCTGCCACTGTGCAGGAGAATCCGCATAGGTGTTCGAGTGTTCGAACCGTAATGCGCAAGAAATGGTACGGAAACCCCGTATTTACACATCTGCCACTGTGCAGGAGAATCCGTATATGTGTTCGATTGTTCGAACCGTAATGCGCAAGAAATGGTATGTAAACCCCGTATTTACATATCTGCCACTGTGCAGGAGAATCCGCATAGGTGTTCGAGTGTTCGAACCGTAATGCGCAAGAAATGGTACCGAAACCCCGTATTTACATATCTGCCACTGTGCAGGAGAATCCGTATAGGTGTTCGAGTGTTCGAACCGTAATGCGCAAGAAATGGTACCGAAACCCCGTATTTACAAATCAGCCACTGTGCAGGAGAATCCGCATAGGTGCTCGAGTGTTCGAACCGTATTGCGCAAGAAATGGTATGTAAACCACGTATTTACATATCTGCCACTGTGCAGGAGAATCCGTATAGGTGTTCGAGTGTTCGAACCGTAATGCGCAAGAAATGGTACCGAAACCCCGTATTTACATATCTGCCACTGTGCAGGAGAATCCGCATAGGTGCTCGAGTGTTCGGACCGTATTGCGCAAGAAATGGTATGGAAACCCCGTATTTACATATCTGCCACTGTGCAGGAGAATCCGTATAGGTGTTCGAGTGTTCGAACCGTAATGCGCAGGAAATGGTACCGAAACCCCGTATTTACATATCTGCCACTGTGCAGGAGAATTCGTATAGGTGTTCCTGTGTTCGAACCGTAATGCGCAAGAAATGGTATGTAAACCACATATTTAAATATCTGCCACTGTGCAGGAGAATCCGTATAGGTGTTCGAGTGTTCGAACCGTAATGCGCAAGAAATGGTACCGAAACCCCGTATTTACATATCTGCCACTGTGCAGGAGAATCCGCATAGGTGCTCGAGTGTTCGAACCGTATTGCGCAAGAAATTGTATGGAAACCCCGTATTTACATATCTGCCACTGTGCAGGAGAATCCGTATAGGTGTTCGAGTGTTCGAACCGTAATGCGCAGGAAATGGTACCGAAACCCCGTATTTACATATCTGCCACTGTGCAGGAGAATTCGTATTGGTCTTCGTGTGTTCGAACCGTAATGCGCAAGAAATGGTATGTAAACCCCGTATTTACATATCTGCCACTGTGTAGGAGAATCCGTATAGGTGTTCGAGTGTTCGAACCGTAATGCGCAAGAAATGGTACCGAAACCCCGTATTTACAGATCTGCCACTGTGCAGGAGAATCCGAATAGGTGCTCGAGTGTTCGAACCGTATTGCGCAAGAAATGGTACCGAAACCCCGTATTTACATATCTGCCACTGTGCAGGAGAATCCGTATAGGTGTTCGAGTGTTCGAACCGTAATGCGCAAGAAATGGTATGTAAACCCCGTATTTACATATCTGCCACTGTGCAGGAGAATCCGTATAGGTGTTCGATTGTTCGAACCGTAATGCGCAAGAAATGGTGTGTAAACCCCGTATTTACATATCTGCCACTGTGGAGGAGAATCCGTATAGGTGTTCGAGTGTTCGAACCGTAATGCGCAAGAAATGGTACGGAAACCCAGTATTTACATATCTGCCACTGTGCAGGAGAATCCGTATAGGTGTTCGAGTGTTCGAACCGTAATGCGCAAGAAATGGTACCGAAACCCCGTATTTACATATCTGCCACCGTGCAGGAGAATCCGAATAGGTGTTCGAGTGTTCGAACCGTAATGCGCAAGAAATGGTACCGAAACCCCGTATTTACATATCTGCCACTTTGTTGGAGAATCCGCATAGGTGTTCGAGTGTTCGAACCGTAATGTGCAAGAAATGGTATGGAAACCCCGTATTTACATATCTGCCACTGTGCAGGAGAATCCGTATAGGTGTTCGAGTGTTCGAATCGTAATGCGCAAGAAATGGTATGTAAACCCCGTATTTACATATCTGCCACTGTGCAGGAGAATCCGTATAGGTGTTCGAGTGTTCGAACCGTAATGCGCAAGAAATGGTATGGAAACCCCGTATTTACATATCTGCCACTTTGTAGGAGAATCCGCATAGGTGTTCGATTGTTCGAACCGTAATGTGCAAGACATGGTATGGAAACCCCGTATTTACATATCTGCCACTGTGCAGAACAATCCGTATAAGTGTTCGAGTGTTCGAATCGTAATGCGCAAGAAATGGTACCGAAACCCCGTATTTACATATCTGCCACTATGCAGGAGAATCCTGAATAGGTGTTCGAGTGTTCGAACCGTAATGCGCAAGAAATTGTATGTAAACCCCGTATTTACATATCTGCCACTGTGCAGGAGAATCCGTATAGGTGTTCGAGTGTTCGAACCGTAATGCGCAAGAAATGGTACGGAAACCCCGTATTTACATATCTGCCACTGGGCAGGAGAATCCGTATAGGTGTTCGATTGTTCGAACCGTAATGCGCAAGAAATGGTATGTAAACCCCGTATTTACATATCTGCCACTGTGCAGGAGAATCCGTATAGGTGTTCGAGTGTTCGAACCGTAATGCGCACGAAATGGTATGGAAACCCCGTATTTACATATCTGCCACTGTGCAGGAGAATCCTGAATAGGTGTTCGATTGTTCGAACCGTATTGCGCAAGAAATGGTATGGAAACCCCGTATTTACATATCTGCCACTGTGCAGGAGAATCCGTATAGGTGTTCTAGTGTTCTAACCGTAATGCGCAGGAAATGGTACCGAAACCCCGTATTTACATATCTGCCACTGTGCAGGAGAATTCGTATTGGTCTTCGTGTGTTCGAACCGTAATGCGCAAGAAATGGTATGTAAACCCCGTATTTACAAATCTGCCACTGTGCAGGAGAATCCGTATAGGTGTTCGAGTGTTCGAACCGTAATGCGCAAGAAATGGTACCGAAACCCCGTATTTACATATCTGCCACTGTGCAGGAGAATCCGAATAGGTGCTCGAGTGTTCGAACCGTATTGCGCAAGAAATGGTACCGAAACCCCGTATTTACATATCTGCCACTGTGCAGGAGAATCCGTATAGGTGTTCGAGTGTTCGAACCGTAATGCGCAAGAAATGGTATGTAAACCCCGTATTTACATATCTGCCACTGTGCAGGAGAATCCGTATAGGTGTTCGATTGTTCGAACCGTAATGCGCAAGAAATGGTGTGTAAACCCCGTATTTACATATCTGCCACTGTGCAGGAGAATCCGTATAGGTGTTCGAGTGTTCGAACCGTAATGCGCAAGAAATGGTAGCGAAACCCCGTATTTACATATCTGCCACTGTGCAGGAGAATCCGTATAGGTGTTCGATTGTTCGAACCGTAATGCGCAAGAAATGGTATGTAAACCCCGTATTTACATATTTGCCACTGTGCAGGAGAATCCGCATAGGTGTTCGAGTGTTCGAACCGTAATGCGCAAGAAATGGTACGGAAACCCCGTATTTACATATCTGCCACTGTGCAGGAGAATCCGTATAGGTGTTCGATTGTTCGAACCGTAATGCGCAAGAAATGGTATGTAAACCCCGTATTTACATATCTGCCACTGTGCAGGAGAATCCGTATAGGTGTTCGATTGTTCGAACCGTAATGCGCAAGAAATGGTGTGTAAACCCCGTATTTACATATCTGCCACTGTGCAGGAGAATCCGCATAGGTGTTCGAGTGTTCGAACCGTAATGCGCAAGAAATGGTACGGAAACCCCGTATTTACATATCTGCCACTGTGCAGGAGAATCCGTATATGTGTTCGATTGTTCGAACCGTAATGCGCAAGAAATGGTATGTAAACCCCGTATTTACATATCTGCCACTGTGCAGGAGAATCCGCATAGGTGTTCGAGTGTTCGAACCGTAATGCGCAAGAAATGGTACCGAAACCCCGTATTTACATATCTGTCACTATGCAGGAGAATCCGTATAGGTGTTCGAGTGTTCGAACCGTAATGCGCAAGAAATGGTACCGAAACCCCGTATTTACAAATCTGCCACTGTGCAGGAGAATCCGCATAGGTGCTCGAGTGTTCGAACCGTATTGCGCAAGAAATGGTATGTAAACCACGTATTTACATATCTGCCACTGTGCAGGAGAATCCGTATAGGTGTTCGAGTGTTCGAACCGTAATGCGCAAGAAATGGTACCGAAACCCCGTATTTACATATCTGCCACTGTGCAGGAGAATCCGCATAGGTGCTCGAGTGTTCAAACCGTATTGCGCAAGAAATGGTATGGAAACCCCGTATTTACATATCTGCCACTGTGCAGGAGAATCCGTATAGGTGTTCGAGTGTTCGAACCGTAATGCGCAGGAAATGGTACCGAAACCCCGTATTTACATATCTGCCACTGTGCAGGAGAATTCGTATAGGTGTTCGTGTGTTCGAACCGTAATGCGCAAGAAATGGTATGTAAACCACATATTTAAATATCTGCCACTGTGCAGGAGAATCCGTATAGGTGTTCGAGTGTTCGAACCGTAATGCGCAAGAAATGGTACCGAAACCCCGTATTTACATATCTGCCACTGTGCAGGAGAATCCGCATAGGTGCTCGAGTGTTCGAACCGTATTGCGCAAGAAATGGTATGGAAACCCCGTATTTACATATCTGCCACTGTGCAGGAGAATCCGTATAGGTGTTCTAGTGTTCTAACCGTAATGCGCAGGAAATGGTACCGAAACCCCGTATTTACATATCTGCCACTGTGCAGGAGAATTCGTATTGGTCTTCGTGTGTTCGAACCGTAATGCGCAAGAAATGGTATGTAAACCCCGTATTTACAAATCTGCCACTGTGCAGGAGAATCCGTATAGGTGTTCGAGTGTTCGAACCGTAATGCGCAAGAAATGGTACCGAAACCCCGTATTTACATATCTGCCACTGTGCAGGAGAATCCGAATAGGTGCTCGAGTGTTCGAACCGTATTGCGCAAGAAATGGTACCGAAACCCCGTATTTACATATCTGCCACTGTGCAGGAGAATCCGTATAGGTGTTCGAGTGTTCGAACCGTAATGCGCAAGAAATGGTATGTAAACCCCGTATTTACATATCTGCCACTGTGCAGGAGAATCCGTATAGGTGTTCGATTGTTCGAACCGTAATGCGCAAGAAATGGTGTGTAAACCCCGTATTTACATATCTGCCACTGTGCAGGAGAATCCGTATAGGTGTTCGAGTGTTCGAACCGTAATGCGCAAGAAATGGTAGCGAAACCCCGTATTTACATATCTGCCACTGTGTAGGAGAATCCGTATAGGTGTTCGATTGTTCGAACCGTAATGCGCAAGAAATGGTATGTAAACCCCGTATTTACATATTTGCCACTGTGCAGGAGAATCCGCATAGGTGTTCGAGTGTTCGAACCGTAATGCGCAAGAAATGGTACGGAAACCCCGTATTTACATATCTACCACTGTGCAGGAGAATCCGTATAGGTGTTCGATTGTTCGAACCGTAATGCGCAAGAAATGGTATGTAAACCCCGTATTTACATATCTGCCACTGTGCAGGAGAATCCGTATAGGTGTTCGATTGTTCGAACCGTAATGCGCAAGAAATGGTGTGTAAACCCCGTATTTACATATCTGCCACTGTGCAGGAGAATCCGCATAGGTGTTCGAGTGTTCGAACCGTAATGCGCAAGAAATGGTACGGAAACCCCGTATTTACATATCTGCCACTGTGCAGGAGAATCCGTATATGTGTTCGATTGTTCGAACCGTAATGCGCAAGAAATGGTATGTAAACCCCGTATTTACATATCTGCCACTGTGCAGGAGAATCCGCATAGGTGTTCGAGTGTTCGAACCGTAATGCGCAAGAAATGGTACCGAAACCCCGTATTTACATATCTGCCACTGTGCAGGAGAATCCGTATAGGTGTTCGAGTGTTCGAACCGTAATGCACAAGAAATGGTACCGAAACCCCGTATTTACAAATCTGCCACTGTGCAGGAGAATCCGCATAGGTGCTCGAGTGTTCGAACCGTATTGCGCAAGAAATGGTATGTAAACCACGTATTTACATATCTGCCACTGTGCAGGAGAATCCGTATAGGTGTTCGAGTGTTCGAACCGTAATGCGCAAGAAATGGTACCGAAACCCCGTATTTACATATCTGCCACTGTGCAGGAGAATCCGCATAGGTGCTCGAGTGTTCGAACCGTATTGCGCGAGAAATGGTATGGAAACCCCGTATTTACATATCTGCCACTGTGCAGGAGAATCCGTATAGGTGTTCGAGTGTTCGAACCGTAATGCGCCGGAAATGGTACCGAAACCCCGTATTTACATATCTGCCACTGTGCAGGAGAATTCGTATAGGTGTTCGTGTGTTCGAACCGTAATGCGCAAGAAATGGTATGTAAACCACATATTTAAATATCTGCCACTGTGCAGGAGAATCCGTATAGGTGTTCGAGTGTTCGAACCGTAATGCGCAAGAAATGGTACCGAAACCCCGTATTTACATATCTGCCACTGTGCAGGAGAATCCGCATAGGTGCTCGAGTGTTCGAACCGTATTGCGCAAGAAATGGTATGGAAACCCCGTATTTACATATCTGCCACTGTGCAGGAGAATCCGTATAGGTGTTCGAGTGTTCGAACCGTAATGCGCAGGAAATGGTACCGAAACCCCGTATTTACATATCTGCCACTGTGCAGGAGAATTCGTATTGGTCTTCGTGTGTTCGAACCGTAATGCGCAGGAAATGGTATGTAAACCCCGTATTTACATATTTGCCACTGTGCAGGAGAATCCGTATAGGTGTTCGAGTGTTCGAACCGTAATGCGCAAGAAATGGTACCGAAACCCCGTATTTACAGATCTGCCACTGTGCAGGAGAATCCGAATAGGTGCTCGAGTGTTCGAACCGTATTGCGCAAGAAATGGTACCGAAACCCCGTATTTACATATCTGCCACTGTGCAGGAGAATCCGTATAGGTGTTCGAGTGTTCGAACCGTAATGCGCAAGAAATGGTATGTAAACCCCGTATTTACATATCTGCCACTGTGCAGGAGAATCCGTATAGGTGTTGGATTGTTCGAACCGTAATGCGCAAGAAATGGTGTGTAAACCCCGTATTTACATATCTGCCACTGTGGAGGAGAATCCGTATAGGTGTTCGAGTGTTCAAACCGTAATGCGCAAGAAATGGTACGGAAACCCAGTATTTACATATCTGCCACTGTGCAGGAGAATCCGTATAGGTGTTCGAGTGTTCGAACCGTAATGCGCAAGAAATGGTACCGAAACCCCGTATTTACATATCTGCCACCGTGCAGGAGAATCCGAATAGGTGTTCGAGTGTTCGAACCGTAATGCGCAAGAAATGGTACCGAAACCCCGTATTTACATATCTGCCACTTTGTTGGAGAATCCGCATAGGTGTTCGAGTGTTCGAACCGTAATGTGCAAGAAATGGTATGGAAACCCCGTATTTACATATCTGCCACTGTGCAGGAGAATCCGTATAGGTGTTCGAGTGTTCGAATCGTAATGCGCAAGAAATGGTATGTAAACCCCGTATTTACATATCTGCCACTGTGCAGGAGAATCCGTATAGGTGTTCGAGTGTTCGAACCGTAATGCGCAAGAAATGGTATGGAAACCCCGTATTTACATATCTGCCACTTTGTAGGAGAATCCGCATAGGTGTTCGATTGTTCGAACCGTAATGTGCAAGACATGGTATGGAAACCCCGTATTTACATATCTGCCACTGTGCAGAACAATCCGTATAAGTGTTCGAGTGTTCGAATCGTAATGCGCAAGAAATGGTACCGAAACCCCGTATTTACATATCTGCCACTATGCAGGAGAATCCTGAATAGGTGTTCGAGTGTTCGAACCGTAATGCGCAAGAAATTGTATGTAAACCCCGTATTTACATATCTGCCACTGTGCAGGAGAATCCGTATAGGTGTTCGAGTGTTCGAACCGTAATGCGCAAGAAATGGTACGGAAACCCCGTATTTACATATCTGCCACTGTGCAGGAGAATCCGTATAGGTGTTCGATTGTTCGAACCGTAATGCGCAAGAAATGGTATGTAAACCCCGTATTTACATATCTGCCACTGTGCAGGAGAATCCGTATAGGTGTTCGAGTGTTCGAACCGTAATGCGCAAGAAATGGTATGGAAACCCCGTATTTACATATCTGCCACTGTGCAGGAGAATCCTGAATAGGTGTTCGATTGTTCGAACCGTAATGCGCAAGAAATGGTATGTAAACCCCGTATTAACATATCTGCCACTGTGCAGGAGAATCCGTATAGGTGTTCGAGTGTTCGAACCGTAATGCGCAAGAAATGGTATGTAAACCCCGTATTTACATATCTGCCACTGTGCAGGAGAATCCGTATAGGTGTTCGATTGTTCGAACCATAATGCGCAAGAAATGGTGTGTAAACCCCGTATTTACATATCTGCCACTGTGCAGGAGAATCCGTATAGGTGTTCGAGTGTTCGAACCGTAATGCGCAAGAAATGGTAGCGAAACCCCGTATTTACATATCTACCACTGTGCAGGAGAATCCGTATAGGTGTTCGATTGTTCGAACCGTAATGCGCAAGAAATGGTATGTAAACCCCGTATTTACATATTTGCCATTGTGCAGGAGAATCCGCATAGGTGTTCGAGTGTTCGAACCGTAATGCGCAAGAAATGGTACGGAAACCCCGTATTTACATATCTGCCACTGTGCAGGAGAATCCGTATAGGTGTTCGATTGTTCGAACCGTAATGCGCAAGAAATGGTATGTAAACCCCGTATTTACATATCTGCCACTGTGCAGGAGAATCCGTATAGGTGTTCGATTGTTCGAACCGTAATGCGCAAGAAATGGTGTGTAAACCCCGTATTTACATATCTGCCACTGTGCAGGAGAATCCGCATAGGTGTTCGAGTGTTCGAACCGTAATGCGCAAGAAATGGTACGGAAACCCCGTATTTACATATCTGCCACTGTGCAGGAGAATCCGTATATGTGTTCGATTGTTCGAACCGTAATGCGCAAGAAATGGTATGTAAACCCCGTATTTACATATCTGCCACTGTGCAGGAGAATCCGCATAGGTGTTCGAGTGTTCGAACCGTAATGCGCAAGAAATGGTACCGAAACCCCGTATTTACATATCTGCCACTGTGCAGGAGAATCCGTATAGGTGTTCGAGTGTTCGAATCGTAATGCGCAAGAAATGGTACCGAAACCCCGTATTTACAAATCTGCCACTGTGCAGGAGAATCCGCATAGGTGCTCGAGTGTTCGAACCGTATTGCGCAAGAAATGGTATGTAAACCACGTATTTACATATCTGCCACTGTGCAGGAGAATCCGTATAGGTGTTCGAGTGTTCAAACCGTAATGCGCAAGAAATGGTACCGAAACCCCGTATTTACATATCTGCCACTGTGCAGGAGAATCCGCATAGGTGCTCGAGTGTTCGAACCGTATTGCGCAAGAAATGGTATGGAAACCCCGTATTTACATATCTGCCACTGTGCAGGAGAATCCGTATAGGTGTTCGAGTGTTCGAACCGTAATGCGCAGGAAATGGTACCGAAACCCCGTATTTACATATCTGCCACTGTGCAGGAGAATTCGTATAGGTGTTCGTGTGTTCGAACCGTAATGCGCAAGAAATGGTATGTAAACCACATATTTAAATATCTACCACTGTGCAGGAGAATCCGTATAGGTGTTCGATTGTTCGAACCGTAATGCGCAAGAAATGGTACCGAAACCCCGTATTTACATATCTGCCACTGTGCAGGAGAATCCGCATAGGTGCTCGAGTGTTCGAACCGTATTGCGCAAGAAATGGTATGGAAACCCCGTATTTACATATCTGCCACTGTGCAGGAGAATCCGTATAGGTGTTCGAGTGTTCGAACCGTAATGCGCAGGAAATGGTACCGAAACCCCGTATTTACATATCTGCCACTGTGCAGGAGAATTCGTATTGGTCTTCGTGTGTTCGAACCGTAATGCGCAAGAAATGGTATGTAAACCCCGTATTTACATATCTGCCACTGTGCAGGAGAATCCGTATAGGTGTTCGAGTGTTCGAACCGTAATGCGCAAGAAATGGTACCGAAACCCCGTATTTACAGATCTGCCACTGTGCAGGAGAATCCGAATAGGTGCTCGAGTGTTCGAACCGTATTGCGCAAGAAATGGTACCGAAACCCCGTATTTACATATCTGCCACTGTGCAGGAGAATCCGTATAGGTGTTCGAGTGTTCGAACCGTAATGCGCAAGAAATGGTATGTAAACCCCGTATTTACATATCTGCCACTGTGCAGGAGAATCCGTATAGGTGTTCGATTGTTCGAACCGTAATGCGCAAGAAATGGTGTGTAAACCCCGTATTTACATATCTGCCACTGTGGAGGAGAATCCGTATAGGTGTTCGAGTGTTCGAACCGTAATGCGCAAGAAATGGTACGGAAACCCAGTATTTACATATCTGCCACTGTGCAGGAGAATCCGTATAGGTGTTCGAGTGTTCGAACCGTAATGCGCAAGAAATGGTACCGAAACCCCGTATTTACATATCTGCCACTGTGCAGGAGAATCCGAATAGGTGTTCGAGTGTTCGAACCGTAATGCGCAAGAAATGGTACCGAAACCCCGTATTTACATATCTGCCACTTTGTTGGAGAATCCGCATAGGTGTTCGAGTGTTCGAACCGTAATGTGCAAGAAATGGTATGGAAACCCCGTATTTACATATCTGCCACTGTGCAGGAGAATCCGTATAGGTGTTCGAGTGTTCGAATCGTAATGCGCAAGAAATGGTATGTAAACCCCGTATTTACATATCTGCCACTGTGCAGGAGAATCCGTATAGGTGTTCGAGTGTTCGAACCGTAATGCTCAAGAAATGGTATGGAAACCCCGTATTTACATATCTGCCACTTTGTAGGAGAATCCGCATAGGTATTCGATTGTTCGAACCGTAATGTGCAAGACATGGTATGGAAACCCCGTATTTACATATCTGCCACTGTGCAGAACAATCCGTATAAGTGTTCGATTGTTCGAATCGTAATGCGCAAGAAATGGTACCGAAACCCCGTATTTACATATCTGCCACTATGCAGGAGATCCTGAATAGGTGTTCGAGTGTTCGAACCGTAATGCGCAAGAAATTGTATGTAAACCCCGTATTTACATATCTGCCACTGTGCAGGAGAATCCGTATAGGTGTTCGAGTGTTCGAACCGTAATGCGCAAGAAATGGTACGGAAACCCCGTATTTACATATCTGCCACTGTGCAGGAGAATCCGTATAGGTGTTCGATTGTTCGAACCGTAATGCGCAAGAAATGGTATGTAAACCCCGTATTTACATATCTGCCACTGTGCAGAACAATCCGTATAAGTGTTCGAGTGTTCGAATCGTAATGCGCAAGAAATGGTACCGAAACCCCGTATTTACATATCTGCCACTATGCAGGAGAATCCTGAATAGGTGTTCGAGTGTTCGAACCGTAATGCGCAAGAAATTGTATGTAAACCCCGTATTTACATATTTGCCACTATGCAGGAGAATCCGTATTGGTGTTCGAGTGTTTGAACCGTAATGCGCAGGAAATGGTACCGAAACCCCGTATTTACATATCTGCCACTGTGCAGGAGAATTCGTATTGGTCTTCGTGTGTTCGAACCGTAATGCGCAAGAAATGGTATGTAAACCCCGTATTTACATATCTGCCACTGTGTAGGAGAATCCGTATAGGTGTTCGATTGTTCGAACCGTAATGCGCAAGAAATGGTACCGAAACCCCGTATTTACAGATCTGCCACTGTGCAGGAGAATCCGAATAGGTGCTCGAGTGTTCGAACCGTATTGCGCAAGAAATGGTACCGAAACCCCGTATTTACATATCTGCCACTGTGCAGGAGAATCCGTATAGGTGTTCGAGTGTTCGAACCGTAATGCGCAAGAAATGGTATGTAAACCCCGTATTTACATATCTGCCACTGTGCAGGAGAATCCGTATAGGTGTTCGATTGTTCGAACCGTAATGCGCAAGAAATGGTGTGTAAACCCCGTATTTACATATCTGCCACTGTGGAGGAGAATCCGTATAGGTGTTCGAGTGTTCGAACCGTAATGCGCAAGAAATGGTACGGAAACCCAGTATTTACATATCTGCCACTGTGCAGGAGAATCCGTATAGGTGTTCGAGTGTTCGAACCGTAATGCGCAAGAAATGGTACCGAAACCCCGTATTTACATATCTGCCACTGTGCAGGAGAATCCGAATAGGTGTTCGAGTGTTCGAACCGTAATGCGCAAGAAATGGTACCGAAACCCCGTATTTACATATCTGCCACTTTGTTGGAGAATCCGCATAGGTGTTCGAGTGTTCGAACCGTAATGTGCAAGAAATGGTATGGAAACCCCGTATTTACATATCTGCCACTGTGCAGGAGAATCCGTATAGGTGTTCGAGTGTTCGAATCGTAATGCGCAAGAAATGGTATGTAAACCCCGTATTTACATATCTGCCACTGTGCAGGAGAATCCGTATAGGTGTTCGAGTGTTCGAACCGTAATGCTCAAGAAATGGTATGGAAACCCCGTATTTACATATCTGCCACTTTGTAGGAGAATCCGCATAGGTATTCGATTGTTCGAACCGTAATGTGCAAGACATGGTATGGAAACCCCGTATTTACATATCTGCCACTGTGCAGAACAATCCGTATAAGTGTTCGATTGTTCGAATCGTAATGCGCAAGAAATGGTACCGAAACCCCGTATTTACATATCTGCCACTATGCAGGAGATCCTGAATAGGTGTTCGAGTGTTCGAACCGTAATGCGCAAGAAATTGTATGTAAACCCCGTATTTACATATCTGCCACTGTGCAGGAGAATCCGTATAGGTGTTCGAGTGTTCGAACCGTAATGCGCAAGAAATGGTACGGAAACCCCGTATTTACATATCTGCCACTGTGCAGGAGAATCCGTATAGGTGTTCGATTGTTCGAACCGTAATGCGCAAGAAATGGTATGTAAACCCCGTATTTACATATCTGCCACTGTGCAGAACAATCCGTATAAGTGTTCGAGTGTTCGAATCGTAATGCGCAAGAAATGGTACCGAAACCCCGTATTTACATATCTGCCACTATGCAGGAGAATCCTGAATAGGTGTTCGAGTGTTCGAACCGTAATGCGCAAGAAATTGTATGTAAACCCCGTATTTACATATCTGCAACTATGCAGGAGAATCCGTATAGGTGTTCGAGTGTTTGAACCGTAATGCGCAGGAAATGGTACCGAAACCCCGTATTTACATATCTGCCACTGTGCAGGAGAATTCGTATTGGTCTTCGTGTGTTCGAACCGTAATGCGCAAGAAATGGTATGTAAACCCCGTATTTACATATCTGCCACTGTGTAGGAGAATCCGTATAGGTGTTCGATTGTTCGAACCGTAATGCGCAAGAAATGGTACCGAAACCCCGTATTTACAGATCTGCCACTGTGCAGGAGAATCCGAATAGGTGCTCGAGTGTTCGAACCGTATTGCGCAAGAAATGGTACCGAAACCCCGTATTTACATATCTGCCACTGTGCAGGAGAATCCGTATAGGTGTTCGAGTGTTCGAACCGTAATGCGCAAGAAATGGTATGTAAACCCCGTATTTACATATCTGCCACTGTGCAGGAGAATCCGTATAGGTGTTCGATTGTTCGAACCGTAATGCGCAAGAAATGGTGTGTAAACCCCGTATTTACATATCTGCCACTGTGGAGGAGAATCCGTATAGGTGTTCGAGTGTTCGAACCGTAATGCGCAAGAAATGGTACGGAAACCCAGTATTTACATATCTGCCACTGTGCAGGAGAATCCGTATAGGTGTTCGAGTGTTCGAACCGTAATGCGCAAGAAATGGTACCGAAACCCCGTATTTACATATCTGCCACTGTGCAGGAGAATCCGAATAGGTGTTCGAGTGTTCGAACCGTAATGCGCAAGAAATGGTACCGAAACCCCGTATTTACATATCTGCCACTTTGTTGGAGAATCCGCATAGGTGTTCGAGTGTTCGAACCGTAATGTGCAAGAAATGGTATGGAAACCCCGTATTTACATATCTGCCACTGTGCAGGAGAATCCGTATAGGTGTTCGAGTGTTCGAATCGTAATGCGCAAGAAATGGTATGTAAACCCCGTATTTACATATCTGCCACTGTGCAGGAGAATCCGTATAGGTGTTCGAGTGTTCGAACCGTAATGCGCAAGAAATGGTATGGAAACCCCGTATTTACATATCTGCCACTTTGTAGGAGAATCCGCATAGGTGTTCGATTGTTCGAACCGTAATGTGCAAGACATGGTATGGAAACCCCGTATTTACATATCTGCCACTGTGCAGAACAATCCGTATAAGTGTTCGATTGTTCGAATCGTAATGCGCAAGAAATGGTACCGAAACCCCGTATTTACATATCTGCCACTATGCAGGAGATCCTGAATAGGTGTTCGAGTGTTCGAACCGTAATGCGCAAGAAATTGTATGTAAACCCCGTATTTACATATCTGCCACTGTGCAGGAGAATCCGTACAGGTGTTCGAGTGTTCGAACCGTAATGCGCAAGAAATGGTACGGAAACCCCGTATTTACATATCTGCCACTTTGTAGGAGAATCCGCATAGGTGTTCGATTGTTCGAACCGTAATGTGCAAGACATGGTATGGAAACCCCGTATTTACATATCTGCCACTGTGCAGAACAATCCGTATAAGTGTTCGAGTGTTCGAATCGTAATGCGCAAGAAATGGTACCGAAACCCCGTATTTACATATCTGCCACTATGCAGGAGAATCCTGAATAGGTGTTCGAGTGTTCGAACCGTAATGCGCAAGAAATTGTATGTAAACCCCGTATTTACATATCTGCCACTGTGCAGGAGAATCCGTATAGGTGTTCGAGTGTTCGAACCGTAATGCGCAAGAAATGGTACGGAAACCCCGTATTTACATATCTGCCACTGTGCAGGAGAATCCGTATAGGTGTTCGATTGTTCGAACCGTAATGCGCAAGAAATGGTATGTAAACCCCGTATTTACATATCTGCCACTGTGCAGGAGAATCCGTATAGGTGTTCGAGTGTTCGAACCGTAATGCGCAAGAAATGGTATGGAAACCCCGTATTTACATATCTGCCACTGTGCAGGAGAATCCTGAATAGGTGTTCGATTGTTCGAACCGTAATGCGCAAGAAATGGTATGTAAACCCCGTATTAACATATCTGCCACTGTGCAGGAGAATCCGTATAGGTGTTCGAGTGTTCGAACCGTAATGCGCAAGAAATGGTATGTAAACCCCGTATTTACATATCTGCCACTGTGCAGGAGAATCCGTATAGGTGTTCGATTGTTCGAACCGTAATGCGCAAGAAATGGTGTGTAAACCCCGTATTTACATATCTGCCACTGTGCAGGAGAATCCGTATAGGTGTTCGAGTGTTCGAACCGTAATGCGCAAGAAATGGTAGCGAAACCCCGTATTTACATATCTGCCACTGTGCAGGAGAATCCGTATAGGTGTTCGATTGTTCGAACCGTAATGCGCAAGAAATGGTATGTAAACCCCGTATTTACATATTTGCCATTGTGCAGGAGAATCCGCATAGGTGTTCGAGTGTTCGAACCGTAATGCGCAAGAAATGGTACGGAAACCCCGTATTTACATATCTGCCACTGTGCAGGAGAATCCGTATAGGTGTTCGATTGTTCGAACCGTAATGCGCAAGAAATGGTATGTAAACCCCGTATTTACATATCTGCCACTGTGCAGGAGAATCCGTATAGGTGTTCGATTGTTCGAACCGTAATGCGCAAGAAATGGTGTGTAAACCCCGTATTTACATATCTGCCACTGTGCAGGAGAATCCGCATAGGTGTTCGAGTGTTCGAACCGTAATGCGCAAGAAATGGTACGGAAACCCCGTATTTACATATCTGCCACTGTGCAGGAGAATCCGTATATGTGTTCGATTGTTCGAACCGTAATGCGCAAGAAATGGTATGTAAACCCCGTATTTACATATCTGCCACTGTGCAGGAGAATCCGCATAGGTGTTCGAGTGTTCGAACCGTAATGCGCAAGAAATGGTACCGAAACCCCGTATTTACATATCTGCCACTGTGCAGGAGAATCCGTATAGGTGTTCGAGTGTTCGAACCGTAATGCGCAAGAAATGGTACCGAAACCCCGTATTTACAAATCTGCCACTGTGCAGGAGAATTCGCATAGGTGTTCGAGTGTTCGAACCGTATTGCGCAAGAAATGGTATGTAAACCACGTATTTACATATCTGCCACTGTGCAGGAGAATCCGTATAGGTGTTCGAGTGTTCGAACCGTAATGCGCAAGAAATGGTATCGAAACCCCGTATTTACATATCTGCCACTGTGCAGGAGAATCCGCATAGGTGCTCGAGTGTTCGAACCGTATTGCGCAAGAAATGGTATGGAAACCCCGTATTTACATATCTGCCACTGTGCAGGAGAATCCGTATAGGTGTTCGAGTGTTCGAACCGTAATGCGCAGGAAATGGTACCGAAACCCCGTATTTACATATCTGCCACTGTGCAGGAGAATTCGTATAGGTGTTCGTGTGTTCGAACCGTAATGCGCAAGAAATGGTATGTAAACCACATATTTAAATATCTGCCACTGTGCAGGAGAATCCGTATAGGTGTTCGAGTGTTCGAACCGTAATGCGCAAGAAATGGTACCGAAACCCCGTATTTACATATCTGCCACTGTGTAGGAGAATCCGCATAGGTGCTAGAGTGTTCGAACCGTATTGCGCAAGAAATGGTATGGAAACCCCGTATTTACATATCTGCCACTGTGCAGGAGAATCCGTATAGGTGTTCGAGTGTTTGAACCGTAATGCGCAGGAAATGGTACCGAAACCCCGTATTTACATATCTGCCACTGTGCAGGAGAATTCGTATTGGTCTTCGTGTGTTCGAACCGTAATGCGCAAGAAATGGTATGTAAACCACGTATTTACATATCTGCCACTGTGCAGGAGAATCCGTATAGGTGTTCGAGTGTTCGAACAGTAATGCGCAAGAAATGGTACCGAAACCCCGTATTTACAGATCTGCCACTGTGCAGGAGAATCCGAATAGGTGCTCGAGTGTTCGAACCGTATTGCGCAAGAAATGGTACCGAAACCCCGTATTTACATATCTGCCACTGTGCAGGAGAATCCGTATAGGTGTTCGAGTGTTCGAACCGTAATGCGCAAGAAATGGTATGTAAACCCCGTATTTACATATCTGCCACTGTGCAGGAGAATCCGTATAGGTGTTCGATTGTTCGAACCGTAATGCGCAAGAAATGGTGTGTAAACCCCGTATTTACATATCTGCCACTGTGGAGGAGAATCCGTATAGGTGTTCGAGTGTTCGAACCGTAATGCGCAAGAAATGGTACGGAAACCCAGTATTTACATATCTGCCACTGTGCAGGAGAATCCGTATAGGTGTTCGAGTGTTCGAACCGTAATGCGCAAGAAATGGTACCGAAACCCCGTATTTACATATCTGCCACTGTGCAGGAGAATCCGAATAGGTGTTCGAGTGTTCGAACCGTAATGCGCAAGAAATGGTACCGAAACCCCGTATTTACATATCTGCCACTTTGTTGGAGAATCCGCATAGGTGTTCGAGTGTTCGAACCGTAATGTGCAAGAAATGGTATGGAAACCCCGTATTTACATATCTGCCACTGTGCAGGAGAATCCGTATAGGTGTTCGAGTGTTCGAATCGTAATGCGCAAGAAATGGTATGTAAACCCCGTATTTACATATCTGCCACTGTGCAGGAGAATCCGTATAGGTGTTCGAGTGTTCGAACCGTAATGCGCAAGAAATGGTATGGAAACCCCGTATTTACATATCTGCCACTTTGTAGGAGAATCCGCATAGGTGTTCGATTGTTCGAACCGTAATGTGCAAGACATGGTATGGAAACCCCGTATTTACATATCTGCCACTGTGCAGAACAATCCGTATAAGTGTTCGATTGTTCGAATCGTAATGCGCAAGAAATGGTACCGAAACCCCGTATTTACATATCTGCCACTATGCAGGAGATCCTGAATAGGTGTTCGAGTGTTCGAACCGTAATGCGCAAGAAATTGTATGTAAACCCCGTATTTACATATCTGCCACTGTGCAGGAGAATCCGTATAGGTGTTCGAGTGTTCGAACCGTAATGCGCAAGAAATGGTACGGAAACCCCGTATTTACATATCTGCCACTGTGTAGGAGAATCCGTATAGGTGTTCGATTGTTCGAACCGTAATGCGCAAGAAATGGTATGTAAACCCCGTATTTACATATCTGCCACTGTGCAGGAGAATCCGTATAGATGTTCGAGTGTTCGAACCGTAATGCGCAAGAAATGGTATGGAAACCCCGTATTTACACATCTGCCACTGTGCAGGAGAATCCTGAATAGGTGTTCGATTGTTCGAACCGTAATGCGCAAGAAATGGTATGTAAACCCCGTATTAACATATCTGCCACTGTGCAGGAGAATCCGTATAGGTGTTCGAGTGTTCGAACCGTAATGCGCAAGAAATGGTACGGAAACCCCGTATTTACATATCTGCCACTGTGCAGGAGAATCCGTATAGGTGTTCGAGTGTTCGAACCGTAATGCGCGAGAAATGGTATGTAAACCCCGTATTTACATATCTGCCACTGTGCTGGATATTCCGTATAGGTGTTCGAGTGTTCGAACCGTAATGCGCCAGAAATGGTACCGAAACCCCGTATTTACATATCTGCCACTGTGCAGGAGAATCCGTATAGGTGTTCGAGTGTTCGAACCGTAATGCGCAAGAAATGGTACCGAAACCCCGTATTTACATATCTGCCACTGTGCAGGAGAATCCGCATAGGTGCTAGAGTGTTCGAACCGTATTGCGCAAGAAATGGTATGGAAACCCCGTATTTACATATCTGCCACTGTGCAGGAGAATCCGTATAGGTGTTCGAGTGTTTGAACCGTAATGCGCAGGAAATGGTACCGAAACCCCGTATTTACATATCTGGCACTGTGCAGGAGAATTCGTATTGGTCTTCGTGTGTTCGAACCGTAATGCGCAAGAAATGGTATGTAAACCACGTATTTACATATCTGCCACTGTGCAGGAGAATCCGTATAGGTGTTCGAGTGTTCGAACAGTAATGCGCAAGAAATGGTACCGAAACCCCGTATTTACAGATCTGCCACTGTGCAGGAGAATCCGAATAGGTGCTCGAGTGTTCGAACCGTATTGCGCAAGAAATGGTACCGAAACCCCGTATTTACATATCTGCCACTGTGCAGGAGAATCCGTATAGGTGTTCGAGTGTTCGAACCGTAATGCGCAAGAAATGGTATGTAAACCCCGTATTTACATATCTGCCACTGTGCAGGAGAATCCGTATAGGTGTTCGATTGTTCGAACCGTAATGCGCAAGAAATGGTGTGTAAACCCCGTATTTACATATCTGCCACTGTGGAGGAGAATCCGTATAGGTGTTCGAGTGTTCGAACCGTAATGCGCAAGAAATGGAACGGAAACCCAGTATTTACATATCTGCCACTGTGCAGGAGAATCCGTATAGGTGTTCGAGTGTTCGAACCGTAATGCGCAAGAAATGGTACCGAAACCCCGTATTTACATATCTGCCACTGTGCAGGAGAATCCGAATAGGTGTTCGAGTGTTCGAACCGTAATGCGCAAGAAATGGTACCGAAACCCCGTATTTACATATCTGCCACTTTGTTGGAGAATCCGCATAGGTGTTCGAGTGTTCGAACCGTAATGTGCAAGAAATGGTATGGAAACCCCGTATTTACATATCTGCCACTGTGCAGGAGAATCCGTATAGGTGTTCGAGTGTTCGAATCGTAATGCGCAAGAAATGGTATGTAAACCCCGTATTTACATATCTGCCACTGTGCAGGAGAATCCGTATAGGTGTTCGAGTGTTCGAACCGTAGTGCGCAAGAAATGGTATGGAAACCCCGTATTTACATATCTGCCACTTTGTAGGAGAATCCGCATAGGTGTTCGATTGTTCGAACCGTAATGTGCAAGACATGGTATGGAAACCCCGTATTTACATATCTGCCACTGTGCAGAACAATCCGTATAAGTGTTCGATTGTTCGAATCGTAATGCGCAAGAAATGGTACCGAAACCCCGTATTTACATATCTGCCACTATGCAGGAGATCCTGAATAGGTGTTCGAGTGTTCGAACCGTAATGCGCAAGAAATTGTATGTAAACCCCGTATTTACATATCTGCCACTGTGCAGGAGAATCCGTATAGGTGTTCGAGTGTTCGAACCGTAATGCGCAAGAAATGGTACGGAAACCCCGTATTTACATATCTGCCACTGTGCAGGAGAATCCGTATAGGTGTTCGATTGTTCGAACCGTAATGCGCAAGAAATGGTATGTAAACCCCGTATTTACATATCTGCCACTGTGCAGGAGAATCCGTATAGATGTTCGAGTGTTCGAACCGTAATGCGCAAGAAATGGTATGGAAACCCCGTATTTACACATCTGCCACTGTGCAGGAGAATCCTGAATAGGTGTTCGATTGTTCGAACCGTAATGCGCAAGAAATGGTATGTAAACCCCGTATTAACATATCTGCCACTGTGCAGGAGAATCCGTATAGGTGTTCGAGTGTTCGAACCGTAATGCGCAAGAAATGGTACGGAAACCCCGTATTTACATATCTGCCACTGTGCAGGAGAATCCGTATAGGTGTTCGAGTGTTCGAACCGTAATGCGCGAGAAATGGTATGTAAACCCCGTATTTACATATCTGCCACTGTGCTGGATATTCCGTATAGGTGTTCGAGTGTTCGAACCGTAATGCGCCAGAAATGGTACCGAAACCCCGTATTTACATATCTGCCACTGTGCAGGAGAATCCGTATAGGTGTTCGAGTGTTCGAACCGTAATGCGCAAGAAATGGTACCGAAATCCCGTATTTACATATCTGCCACTGTGCAGGAGAATCCGTATAGGTGTTCGAGTGTTCGAACCGTAATGCGCAAGAAATGGTACCGAAACCCCGTATTTACATATCTGCCACTGTGCAGGAGAATCCGCATAGGTGCTCGAGTGTTCGAACCGTATTGCGCAAGAAATGGTATGGAAACCCCGTATTTACATATCTGCCACTGTGCAGGAGAATCCGTATAGGTGTTCTAGTGTTCTAACCATAATGCGCAGGAAATGGTACCGAAACCCCGTATTTACATATCTGCCACTGTGCAGGAGAATTAGTATTGGTCTTCGTGTGTTCGAACCGTAATGCGCAAGAAATGGTATGTAAACCCCGTATTTACAAATCTGCCACTGTGCAGGAGAATCCGTATAGGTGTTCGAGTGTTCGAACCGTAATGCGCAAGAAATGGTACCGAAACCCCGTATTTACATATCTGCCACTGTGCAGGAGAATCCGAATAGGTGCTCGAGTGTTCGAACCGTATTGCGCAAGAAATGGTACCGAAACCCCGTATTTACATATCTGCCACTGTGCAGGAGAATCCGTATAGGTGTTCTAGTGTTCGAACCGTAATACGCAAGAAATGGTATGTAAACCCCGTATTTACATATCTGCCACTGTGCAGGAGAATCCGTATAGGTGTTCGATTGTTCGAACCGTAATGCGCAAGAAATGGTGTGTAAACCCCGTATTTACATATCTGCCACTGTGCAGGAGAATCCGTATAGGTGTTCGAGTGTTCGAACCGTAATGCGCAAGAAATGGTACCGAAACCCCGTATTTACATATCTGCCACTGTGCAGGAGAATCCGTATAGGTGTTCGATTGTTCGAACCGTAATGCGCAAGAAATGGTATGTAAACCCCGTATTTACATATTTGCCACTGTGCAGGAGAATCCGCATAGGTGTTCGAGTGTTCGAACCGTAATGCGCAAGAAATGGTACGGAAACCCCGTATTTACATATCTGCCACTGTGCAGGAGAATCCGTATAGGTGTTCGATTGTTCGAACCGTAATGCGCAAGAAATGGTATGTAAACCCCGTATTTACATATCTGCCACTGTGCAGGAGAATCCGTATAGGTGTTCGATTGTTCGAACCGTAATGCGCAAGAAATGGTGTGTAAACCCCGTATTTACATATCTGCCACTGTGCAGGAGAATCCGTATAGGTGTTCGAGTGTTCGAACCGTAATGCGCAAGAAATGGTACGGAAACCCCGTATTTACATATCTGCCACTGTGCAGGAGAATCCGTATATGTGTTCGATTGTTCGAACCGTAATGCGCAAGAAATGGTATGTAAACCCCGTATTTACATATCTGCCACTGTGCAGGAGAATCCGCATAGGTGTTCGAGTGTTCGAACCGTAATGCGCAAGAAATGGTACCGAAACCCCGTATTTACATATCTGCCACTGTGCAGGAGAATCCGTATAGGTGTTCGAGTGTTCGAACCGTAATGCGCAAGAAATGGTATGTAAACCCCGTATTTACATATCTGCCACTGTGCAGGAGAATCCGTATAGGTGTTCGATTGTTCGAACCGTAATGCGCAAGAAATGGTGTGTAAACCCCGTATTTACATATCTGCCACTGTGGAGGAGAATCCGTATAGGTGTTCGAGTGTTCGAACCGTAATGCGCAAGAAATGGTACGGAAACCCAGTATTTACATATCTGCCACTGTGCAGGAGAATCCGTATAGGTGTTCGAGTGTTCGAACCGTAATGCGCAAGAAATGGTACCGAAACCCCGTATTTACATATCTGCCACTGTGCAGGAGAATCCGAATAGGTGTTCGAGTGTTCGAACCGTAATGCGCAAGAAATGGTACCGAAACCCCGTATTTACATATCTGCCACTTTGTTGGAGAATCCGCATAGGTGTTCGAGTGTTCGAACCGTAATGTGCAAGAAATGGTATGGAAACCCCGTATTTACATATCTGCCACTGTGCAGGAGAATCCGTATAGGTGTTCGAGTGTTCGAATCGTAATGCGCAAGAAATGGTATGTAAACCCCGTATTTACATATCTGCCACTGTGCAGGAGAATCCGTATAGGTGTTCGAGTGTTCGAACCGTAATGCGCAAGAAATGGTATGGAAACCCCGTATTTACATATCTGCCACTTTGTAGGAGAATCCGCATAGGTGTTCGATTGTTCGAACCGTAATGTGCAAGACATGGTATGGAAACCCCGTATTTACATATCTGCCACTGTGCAGAACAATCCGTATAAGTGTTCGATTGTTCGAATCGTAATGCGCAAGAAATGGTACCGAAACCCCGTATTTACATATCTGCCACTATGCAGGAGATCCTGAATAGGTGTTCGAGTGTTCGAACCGTAATGCGCAAGAAATTGTATGTAAACCCCGTATTTACATATCTGCCACTGTGCAGGAGAATCCGTATAGGTGTTCGAGTGTTCGAACCGTAATGCGCAAGAAATGGTACGGAAACCCCGTATTTACATATCTGCCACTGTGCAGGAGAATCCGTATAGGTGTTCGAGTGTTCGAACCGTAATGCGCAAGAAATGGTACCGAAACCCCGTATTTACATATCTGCCATTGTGCAGGAGAATCCGAATAGGTGCTCGAGTGTTCGAACCGTATTCCGCAAGAAATGGTACCGAAACCCCGTATTTACATATCTGCCACTGTGCAGGAGAATCCGTATAGGTGTTCTAGTGTTCGAACCGTAATACGCAAGAAATGGTATGTAAACCCCGTATTTACATATCTGCCACTGTGCAGGAGAATCCGTATAGGTGTTCGATTGTTCGAACCGTAATGCGCAAGAAATGGTGTGTAAACCCCGTATTTACATATCTGCCACTGTGCAGGAGAATCCGTATAGGTGTTCGAGTGTTCGAACCGTAATGCGCAAGAAATGGTACCGAAACCCCGTATTTACATATCTGCCACTGTGCAGGAGAATCCGTATAGGTGTTCGATTGTTCGAACCGTAATGCGCAAGAAATGGTATGTAAACCCCGTATTTACATATTTGCCACTGTGCAGGAGAATCCGCATAGGTGTTCGAGTGTTCGAACCGTAATGCGCAAGAAATGGTACGGAAACCCCGTATTTACATATCTGCCACTGTGCAGGAGAATCCGTATAGGTGTTCGATTGTTCGAACCGTAATGCGCAAGAAATGGTATGTAAACCCCGTATTTACATATCTGCCACTGTGCAGGAGAATCCGTATAGGTGTTCGATTGTTCGAACCGTAATGCGCAAGAAATGGTGTGTAAACCCCGTATTTACATATCTGCCACTGTGGAGGAGAATCCGTATAGGTGTTCGAGTGTTCGAACCGTAATGCGCAAGAAATGGTACGGAAACCCAGTATTTACATATCTGCCACTGTGCAGGAGAATCCGTATAGGTGTTCGAGTGTTCGAACCGTAATGCGCAAGAAATGGTACCGAAACCCCGTATTTACATATCTGCCACTGTGCAGGAGAATCCGAATAGGTGTTCGAGTGTTCGAACCGTAATGCGCAAGAAATGGTACCGAAACCCCGTATTTACATATCTGCCACTTTGTTGGAGAATCCGCATAGGTGTTCGAGTGTTCGAACCGTAATGTGCAAGAAATTGTATGGAAACCCCGTATTTACATATCTGCCACTGTGCAGGAGAATCCGTATAGGTGTTCGAGTGTTCGAATCGTAATGCGCAAGAAATGGTATGTAAACCCCGTATTTACATATCTGCCACTGTGCAGGAGAATCCGTATAGGTGTTCGAGTGTTCGAACCGTAATGCGCAAGAAATGGTATGGAAACCCCGTATTTACATATCTGCCACTTTGTAGGAGAATCCGCATAGGTGTTCGATTGTTCGAACCGTAATGTGCAAGACATGGTATGGAAACCCCGTATTTACATATCTGCCACTGTGCAGAACAATCCGTATAAGTGTTCGATTGTTCGAATCGTAATGCGCAAGAAATGGTACCGAAACCCCGTATTTACATATCTGCCACTATGCAGGAGATCCTGAATAGGTGTTCGAGTGTTCGAACCGTAATGCGCAAGAAATTGTATGTAAACCCCGTATTTACATATCTGCCACTGTGCAGGAGAATCCGTATAGGTGTTCGAGTGTTCGAACCGTAATGCGCAAGAAATGGTACGGAAACCCCGTATTTACATATCTGCCACTGTGCAGGAGAATCCGTATAGGTGTTCGATTGTTCGAACCGTAATGCGCAAGAAATGGTATGTAAACCCCGTATTTACATATCTGCCACTGTGCAGGAGAATCCGTATAGATGTTCGAGTGTTCGAACCGTAATGCGCAAGAAATGGTATGGAAACCCCGTATTTACACATCTGCCACTGTGTAGGAGAATCCTGAATAGGTGTTCGATTGTTCGAACCGTAATGCGCAAGAAATGGTATGTAAACCCCGTATTAACATATCTGCCACTGTGCAGGAGAATCCGTATAGGTGTTCGAGTGTTCGAACCGTAATGCGCAAGAAATGGTACGGAAACCCCGTATTTACATATCTGCCACTGTGCAGGAGAATCCGTATAGGTGTTCGAGTGTTCGAACCGTAATGCGCGAGAAATGGTATGTAAACCCCGTATTTACATATCTGCCACTGTGCTGGATATTCCGTATAGGTGTTCGAGTGTTCGAACCGTAATGCGCCAGAAATGGTACCGAAACCCCGTATTTACATATCTGCCACTGTGCAGGAGAATCCGTATAGGTGTTCGAGTGTTCGAACCGTAATGCGCAAGAAATGGTACCGAAATCCCGTATTTACATATCTGCCACTGTGCAGGAGAATCCGTATAGGTGTTCGAGTGTTCGAACCGTAATGCGCAAGAAATGGTACCGAAACCCCGTATTTACATATCTGCCACTGTGCAGGAGAATCCGCATAGGTGCTCGAGTGTTCGAACCGTATTGCGCAAGAAATGGTATGGAAACCCCGTATTTACATATCTGCCACTGTGCAGGAGAATCCGTATAGGTGTTCTAGTGTTCTAACCGTAATGCGCAGGAAATGGTACCGAAACCCCGTATTTACATATCTGCCACTATGCAGGAGAATCCTGAATAGGTGTTCGAGTGTTCGAACCGTAATGCGCAAGAAATTGTATGTAAACCCCGTATTTACATATCTGCCACTATGCAGGAGAATCCGTATAGGTGTTCGAGTGTTTGAACCGTAATGCGCAGGAAATGGTACCGAAACCCCGTATTTACATATCTGCCACTGTGCAGGAGAATTCGTATTGGTCTTCGTGTGTTCGAACCGTAATGCGCAAGAAATGGTATGTAAACCCCGTATTTACATATCTGCCACTGTGTAGGAGAATCCGTATAGGTGTTCGATTGTTCGAACCGTAATGCGCAAGAAATGGTACCGAAACCCCGTATTTACAGATCTGCCACTGTGCAGGAGAATCCGAATAGGTGCTCGAGTGTTCGAACCGTATTGCGCAAGAAATGGTACCGAAACCCCGTATTTACATATCTGCCACTGTGCAGGAGAATCCGTATAGGTGTTCGAGTGTTCGAACCGTAATGCGCAAGAAATGGTATGTAAACCCCGTATTTACATATCTGCCACTGTGCAGGAGAATCCGTATAGGTGTTCGATTGTTCGAACCGTAATGCGCAAGAAATGGTGTGTAAACCCCGTATTTACATATCTGCTACTGTGGAGGAGAATCCGTATAGGTGTTCGAGTGTTCGAACCGTAATGCGCAAGAAATGGTACGGAAACCCAGTATTTACATATCTGCCACTGTGCAGGAGAATCCGTATAGGTGTTCGAGTGTTCGAACCGTAATGCGCAAGAAATGGTACCGAAACCCCGTATTTACATATCTGCCACTGTGCAGGAGAATCCGAATAGGTGTTCGAGTGTTCGAACCGTAATGCGCAAGAAATGGTACCGAAACCCCGTATTTACATATCTGCCACTTTGTTGGAGAATCCGCATAGGTGTTCGAGTGTTCGAACCGTAATGTGCAAGAAATCGTATGGAAACCCCGTATTTACATATCTGCCACTGTGCAGGAGAATCCGTATAGGTGTTCGAGTGTTCGAATCGTAATGCGCAAGAAATGGTATGTAAACCCCGTATTTACATATCTGCCACTGTGCAGGAGAATCCGTATAGGTGTTCGAGTGTTCGAACCGTAATGCGCAAGAAATGGTATGGAAACCCCGTATTTACATATCTGCCACTTTGTAGGAGAATCCGCATAGGTGTTCGATTGTTCGAACCGTAATGTGCAAGACATGGTATGGAAACCCCGTATTTACATATCTGCCACTGTGCAGAACAATCCGTATAAGTGTTCGATTGTTCGAATCGTAATGCGCAAGAAATGGTACCGAAACCCCGTATTTACATATCTGCCACTATGCAGGAGATCCTGAATAGGTGTTCGAGTGTTCGAACCGTAATGCGCAAGAAATTGTATGTAAACCCCGTATTTACATATCTGCCACTGTGCAGGAGAATCCGTACAGGTGTTCGAGTGTTCGAACCGTAATGCGCAAGAAATGGTACGGAAACCCCGTATTTACATATCTGCCACTTTGTAGGAGAATCCGCATAGGTGTTCGATTGTTCGAACCGTAATGTGCAAGACATGGTATGGAAACCCCGTATTTACATATCTGCCACTGTGCAGAACAATCCGTATAAGTGTTCGAGTGTTCGAATCGTAATGCGCAAGAAATGGTACCGAAACCCCGTATTTACATATCTGCCACTATGCAGGAGAATCCTGAATAGGTGTTCGAGTGTTCGAACCGTAATGCGCAAGAAATTGTATGTAAACCCCGTATTTACATATCTGCCACTGTGCAGGAGAATCCGTATAGGTGTTCGAGTGTTCGAACCGTAATGCGCAAGAAATGGTACGGAAACCCCGTATTTACATATCTGCCACTGTGCAGGAGAATCCGTATAGGTGTTCGATTGTTCGAACCGTAATGCGCAAGAAATGGTATGTAAACCCCGTATTTACATATCTGCCACTGTGCAGGAGAATCCGTATAGGTGTTCGAGTGTTCGAACCGTAATGCGCAAGAAATGGTATGGAAACCCCGTATTTACATATCTGCCACTGTGCAGGAGAATCCTGAATAGGTGTTCGATTGTTCGAACCGTAATGCGCAAGAAATGGTATGTAAACCCCGTATTAACATATCTGCCACTGTGCAGGAGAATCCGTATAGGTGTTCGAGTGTTCGAACCGTAATGCGCAAGAAATGGTATGTAAACCCCGTATTTACATATCTGCCACTGTGCAGGAGAATCCGTATAGGTGTTCGATTGTTGGAACCGTAATGCGCAAGAAATGGTGTGTAAATCCCGTATTTACATATCTGCCACTGTGCAGGAGAATCCGTATAGGTGTTCGAGTGTTCGAACCGTAATGCGCAAGAAATGGTAGCGAAACCCCGTATTTACATATCTGCCACTGTGCAGGAGAATCCGTATAGGTGTTCGATTGTTCGAACCGTAATGCGCAAGAAATGGTATGTAAACCCCGTATTTACATATTTGCCATTGTGCAGGAGAATCCGCATAGGTGTTCGAGTGTTCGAACCGTAATGCGCAAGAAATGGTACGGAAACCCCGTATTTACATATCTGCCACTGTGCAGGAGAATCCGTATAGGTGTTCGATTGTTCGAACCGTAATGCGCAAGAAATGGTATGTAAACCCCGTATTTACATATCTGCCACTGTGCAGGAGAATCCGTATAGGTGTTCGATTGTTCGAACCGTAATGCGCAAGAAATGGTGTGTAAACCCCGTATTTACATATCTGCCACTGTGCAGGAGAATCCGCATAGGTGTTCGAGTGTTCGAACCGTAATGCGCAAGAAATGGTACGGAAACCCCGTATTTACATATCTGCCACTGTGCAGGAGAATCCGTATATGTGTTCGATTGTTCGAACCGTAATGCGCAAGAAATGGTATGTAAACCCCGTATTTACATATCTGCCACTGTGCAGGAGAATCCGCATAGGTGTTCGAGTGTTCGAACCGTAATGCGCAAGAAATGGTACCGAAACCCCGTATTTACATATCTGCCACTGTGCAGGAGAATCCGTATAGGTGTTCGAGTGTTCGAACCGTAATGCGCAAGAAATGGTACCGAAACCCCGTATTTACAAATCTGCCACTGTGCAGGAGAATCCGCATAGGTGTTCGAGTGTTCGAACCGTATTGCGCAAGAAATGGTATGTAAACCACGTATTTACATATCTGCCACTGTGCAGGAGAATCCGTATAGGTGTTCGAGTGTTCGAACCGTAATGCGCAAGAAATGGTATCGAAACCCCGTATTTACATATCTGCCACTGTGCAGGAGAATCCGCATAGGTGCTCGAGTGTTCGAACCGTATTGCGCAAGAAATGGTATGGAAACCCCGTATTTACATATCTGCCACTGTGCAGGAGAATCCGTATAGGTGTTCGAGTGTTCGAACCGTAATGCGCAGGAAATGGTACCGAAACCCCGTATTTACATATCTGCCACTGTGCAGGAGAATTCGTATAGGTGTTCGTGTGTTCGAACCGTAATGCGCAAGAAATGGTATGTAAACCACATATTTAAATATCTGCCACTGTGCAGGAGAATCCGTATAGGTGTTCGAGTGTTCGAACCGTAATGCGCAAGAAATGGTACCGAAACCCCGTATTTACATATCTGCCACTGTGCAGGAGAATCCGCATAGGTGCTCGAGTGTTCGAACCGTATTGCGCAAGAAATGGTATGGAAACCCCGTATTTACATATCTGCCACTGTGCAGGAGAATCCGTATAGGTGTTCGAGTGTTTGAACCGTAATGCGCAGGAAATGGTACCGAAACCCCGTATTTACATATCTGCCACTGTGCAGGAGAATTCGTATTGGTCTTCGTGTGTTCGAACCGTAATGCGCAAGAAATGGTATGTAAACCCCGTATTTACATATCTGCCACTGTGCAGGAGAATCCGTATAGGTGTTCGAGTGTTCGAACAGTAATGCGCAAGAAATGGTACCGAAACCCCGTATTTACAGATCTGCCACTGTGCAGGAGAATCCGAATAGGTGCTCGAGTGTTCGAACCGTATTGCGCAAGAAATGGTACCGAAACCCCGTATTTACATATCTGCCACTGTGCAGGAGAATCCGTATAGGTGTTCGAGTGTTCGAACCGTAATGCGCAAGAAATGGTATGTAAACCCCGTATTTACATATCTGCCACTGTGCAGGAGAATCCGTATAGGTGTTCGATTGTTCGAACCGTAATGCGCAAGAAATGGTGTGTAAACCCCGTATTTACATATCTGCCACTGTGGAGGAGAATCCGTATAGGTGTTCGAGTGTTCGAACCGTAATGCGCAAGAAATGGTACGGAAACCCAGTATTTACATATCTGCCACTGTGCAGGAGAATCCGTATAGGTGTTCGAGTGTTCGAACCGTAATGCGCAAGAAATGGTACCGAAACCCCGAATTTACATATCTGCCACTGTGCAGGAGAATCCGAATAGGTGTTCGAGTGTTCGAACCGTAATGCGCAAGAAATGGTACCGAAACCCCGTATTTACATATCTGCCACTTTGTTGGAGAATCCGCATAGGTGTTCGAGTGTTCGAACCGTAATGTGCAAGAAATGGTATGGAAACCCCGTATTTACATATCTGCCACTGTGCAGGAGAATCCGTATAGGTGTTCGAGTGTTCGAATCGTAATGCGCAAGAAATGGTATGTAAACCCCGTATTTACATATCTGCCACTGTGCAGGAGAATCCGTATAGGTGTTCGAGTGTTCGAACCGTAATGCGCAAGAAATGGTATGGAAACCCCGTATTTACATATCTGCCACTTTGTAGGAGAATCCGCATAGGTGTTCGATTGTTCGAACCGTAATGTGCAAGACATGGTATGGAAACCCCGTATTTACATATCTGCCACTGTGCAGAACAATCCGTATAAGTGTTCGATTGTTCGAATCGTAATGCGCAAGAAATGGTACCGAAACCCCGTATTTACATATCTGCCACTATGCAGGAGATCCTGAATAGGTGTTCGAGTGTTCGAACCGTAATGCGCAAGAAATTGTATGTAAACCCCGTATTTACATATCTGCCACTGTGCAGGAGAATCCGTATAGGTGTTCGAGTGTTCGAACCGTAATGCGCAAGAAATGGTACGGAAACCCCGTATTTACATATCTGCCACTGTGCAGGAGAATCCGTATAGGTGTTCGATTGTTCGAACCGTAATGCGCAAGAAATGGTATGTAAACCCCGTATTTACATATCTGCCACTGTGCAGGAGAATCCGTATAGATGTTCGAGTGTTCGAACCGTAATGCGCAAGAAATGGTATGGAAACCCCGTATTTACACATCTCCTACTGTGCAGAAGAATCCTGAATAGGTGTTCGATTGTTCGAACCGTAATGCGCAAGAAATGGTATGTAAACCCCGTATTAACATATCTGCCACTGTGCAGGAGAATCCGTATAGGTGTTCGAGTGTTCGAACCGTAATGCGCAAGAAATGGTACGGAAACCCCGTATTTACATATCTGCCACTGTGCAGGAGAATCCGTATAGGTGTTCGAGTGTTCGAACCGTAATGCGCGAGAAATGGTATGTAAACCCCGTATTTACATATCTGCCACTGTGCTGGATATTCCGTATAGGTGTTCGAGTGTTCGAACCGTAATGCGCCAGAAATGGTACCGAAACCCCGTATTTACATATCTGCCACTGTGCAGGAGAATCCGTATAGGTGTTCGAGTGTTCGAACCGTAATGCGCAAGAAATGGTACCGAAATCCCGTATTTACATATCTGCCACTGTGCAGGAGAATCCGTATAGGTGTTCGAGTGTTCGAACCGTAATGCGCAAGAAATGGTACCGAAACCCCGTATTTACATATCTGCCACTGTGCAGGAGAATCCGCATAGGTGCTCGAGTGTTCGAACCGTATTGCGCAAGAAATGGTTTGGAAACCCCGTATTTACATATCTGCCACTGTGCAGGAGAATCCGTATAGGTGTTCTAGTGTTCTAACCGTAATGCGCAGGAAATGGTACCGAAACCCCGTATTTACATATCTGCCACTGTGCAGGAGAATTCGTATTGGTCTTCGTGTGTTCGAACCGTAATGCGCAAGAAATGGTATGTAAACCCCGTATTTACAAATCTGCCACTGTGCAGGAGAATCCGTATAGGTGTTCGAGTGTTCGAACCGTAATGCGCAAGAAATGGTACCGAAACCCCGTATTTACATATCTGCCACTGTGCAGGAGAATCCGAATAGGTGCTCGAGTGTTCGAACCGTATTGCGCAAGAAATGGTACCGAAACCCCGTATTTACATATCTGCCACTGTGCAGGAGAATCCGTATAGGTGTTCTAGTGTTCGAACCGTAATACGCAAGAAATGGTATGTAAACCCCGTATTTACATATCTGCCACTGTGCAGGAGAATCCGTATAGGTGTTCGATTGTTCGAACCGTAATGCGCAAGAAATGGTGTGTAAACCCCGTATTTACATATCTGCCACTGTGCAGGAGAATCCGTATAGGTGTTCGAGTGTTCGAACCGTAATGCGCAAGAAATGGTACCGAAACCCCGTATTTACATATCTGCCACTGTGCAGGAGAATCCGTATAGGTGTTCGATTGTTCGAACCGTAATGCGCAAGAAATGGTATGTAAACCCCGTATTTACATATTTGCCACTGTGCAGGAGAATCCGCATAGGTGTTCGAGTGTTCGAACCGTAATGCGCAAGAAATGGTACGGAAACCCCGTATTTACATATCTGCCACTGTGCATCCGTATAGGTGTTCGATTGTTCGAACCGTAATGCGCAAGAAATGGTATGTAAACCCCGTATTTACATATCTGCCACTGTGCAGGAGAATCTGTATAGGTGTTCGATTGTTCGAACCGTAATGCGCAAGAAATGGTGTGTAAACCCCGTATTTACATATCTGCCACTGTGCAGGAGAATCCGTATAGGTGTTCGAGTGTTCGAACCGTAATGCGCAAGAAATGGTACGGAAACCCCGTATTTACATATCTGCCACTGTGCAGGAGAATCCGTATATGTGTTCGATTGTTCGAACCGTAATGCGCAAGAAATGGTATGTAAACCCCGTATTTACATATCTGCCACTGTGCAGGAGAATCCGCATAGGTGTTCGAGTGTTCGAACCGTAATGCGCAAGAAATGGTACCGAAACCCCGTATTTACATATCTGCCACTGTGCAGGAGAATCCGTATAGGTGTTCGAGTGTTCGAACCGTAATGCGCAAGAAATGGTATGTAAACCCCGTATTTACATATCTGCCACTGTGCAGGAGAATCCGTATAGGTGTTCGATTGTTCGAACCGTAATGCGCAAGAAATGGTGTGTAAACCCCGTATTTACATATCTGCCACTTTGGAGGAGAATCCGTATAGGTGTTCGAGTGTTCGAACCGTAATGCGCAAGAAATGGTACGGAAACCCAGTATTTACATATCTGCCACTGTGCAGGAGAATCCGTATAGGTGTTCGAGTGTTCGAACCGTAATGCGCAAGAAATGGTACCGAAACCCCGTATTTACATATCTGCCACTGTGCAGGAGAATCCGAATAGGTGTTCGAGTGTTCGAACCGTAATGCGCAAGAAATGGTACCGAAACCCCGTATTTACATATCTGCCACTTTGTTGGAGAATCCGCATAGGTGTTCGAGTGTTCGAACCGTAATGTGCAAGAAATGGTATGGAAACCCCGTATTTACATATCTGCCACTGTGCAGGAGAATCCGTATAGGTGTTCGAGTGTTCGAATCGTAATGCGCAAGAAATGGTATGTAAACCCCGTATTTACATATCTGCCACTGTGCAGGAGAATCCGTATAGGTGTTCGAGTGTTCGAACCGTAATGCGCAAGAAATGGTATGGAAACCCCGTATTTACATATCTGCCACTTTGTAGGAGAATCCGCATAGGTGTTCGATTGTTCGAACCGTAATGTGCAAGACATGGTATGGAAACCCCGTATTTACATATCTGCCACTGTGCAGAACAATCCGTATAAGTGTTCGATTGTTCGAATCGTAATGCGCAAGAAATGGTACCGAAACCCCGTATTTACATATCTGCCACTATGCAGGAGATCCTGAATAGGTGTTCGAGTGTTCGAACCGTAATGCGCAAGAAATTGTATGTAAACCCCGTATTTACATATCTGCCACTGTGCAGGAGAATCCGTATAGGTGTTCGAGTGTTCGAACCGTAATGCGCAAGAAATGGTACCGAAACCCCGTATTTACATATCTGCCACTGTGCAGGAGAATCCGAATAGGTGTTCGAGTGTTCGAACCGTAATGCGCAAGAAATGGTACCGAAACCCCGTATTTACATATCTGCCACTTTGTTGGAGAATCCGCATAGGTGTTCGAGTGTTCGAACCGTAATGTGCAAGAAATGGTATGGAAACCCCGTATTTACATATCTGCCACTGTGCAGGAGAATCCGTATAGGTGTTCGAGTGTTCGAATCGTAATGCGCAAGAAATGGTATGTAAACCCCGTATTTACATATCTGCCACTGTGCAGGAGAATCCGTATAGGTGTTCGAGTGTTCGAACCGTAATGCGCAAGAAATGGTATGGAAACCCCGTATTTACATATCTGCCACTTTGTAGGAGAATCCGCATAGGTGTTCGATTGTTCGAACCGTAATGTGCAAGACATGGTATGGAAACCCCGTATTTACATATCTGCCACTGTGCAGAACAATCCGTATAAGTGTTCGATTGTTCGAATCGTAATGCGCAAGAAATGGTACCGAAACCCCGTATTTACATATCTGCCACTATGCAGGAGATCCTGAATAGGTGTTCGAGTGTTCGAACCGTAATGCGCAAGAAATTGTATGTAAACCCCGTATTTACATATCTGCCACTGTGCAGGAGAATCCGTATAGGTGTTCGAGTGTTCGAACCGTAATGCGCAAGAAATGGTACGGAAACCCCGTATTTACATATCTGCCACTGTGCAGGAGAATCCGTATAGGTGTTCGATTGTTCGAACCGTAATGCGCAAGAAATGGTATGTAAACCCCGTATTTACATATCTGCCACTGTGCAGGAGAATCCGTATAGATGTTCGAGTGTTCGAACCGTAATGCGCAAGAAATGGTATGGAAACCCCGTATTTACACATCTGCTACTGTGCAGGAGAATCCTGAATAGGTGTTCGATTGTTCGAACCGTAATGCGCAAGAAATGGTATGTAAACCCCGTATTAACATATCTGCCACTGTGCAGGAGAATCCGTATAGGTGTTCGAGTGTTCGAACCGTAATGCGCAAGAAATGGTACGGAAACCCCGTATTTACATATCTGCCACTGTGCAGGAGAATCCGTATAGGTGTTCGAGTGTTCGAACCGTAATGCGCGAGAAATGGGATGTAAACCCCGTATTTACATATCTGCCACTGTGCTGGATATTCCGTATAGGTGTTCGAGTGTTCGAACCGTAATGCGCCAGAAATGGTACCGAAACCCCGTATTTACATATCTGCCACTGTGCAGGAGAATCCGTATAGGTGTTCGAGTGTTCGAACCGTAATGCGCAAGAAATGGTACCGAAATCCCGTATTTACATATCTGCCACTGTGCAGGAGAATCCGTATAGGTGTTCGAGTGTTCGAACCGTAATGCGCAAGAAATGGTACCGAAACCCCGTATTTACATATCTGCCACTGTGCAGGAGAATCCGCATAGGTGCTCGAGTGTTCGAACCGTATTGCGCAAGAAATGGTATGGAAACCCCGTATTTACATATCTGCCACTGTGCAGGAGAATCCGTATAGGTGTTCTAGTGTTCTAACCGTAATGCGCAGGAAATGGTACCGAAACCCCGTATTTACATATCTGCCACTTTGCAGGAGAATTCGTATTGGTCTTCGTGTGTTCGAACCGTAATGCGCAAGAAATGGTATGTAAACCCCGTATTTACAAATCTGCCACTGTGCAGGAGAATCCGTATAGGTGTTCGAGTGTTCGAACCGTAATGCGCAAGAAATGGTACCGAAACCCCGTATTTACATATCTGCCACTGTGCAGGAGAATCCGAATAGGTGCTCGAGTGTTCGAACCGTATTGCGCAAGAAATGGTACCGAAACCCCGTATTTACATATCTGCCACTGTGCAGGAGAATCCGTATAGGTGTTCTAGTGTTCGAACCGTAATACGCAAGAAATGGTATGTAAACCCCGTATTTACATATCTGCCACTGTGCAGGAGAATCCGTATAGGTGTTCGATTGTTCGAACCGTAATGCGCAAGAAATGGTGTGTAAACCCCGTATTTACATATCTGCCACTGTGCAGGAGAATCCGTATAGGTGTTCGAGTGTTCGAACCGTAATGCGCAAGAAATGGTACCGAAACCCCGTATTTACATATCTGCCACTGTGCAGGAGAATCCGTATAGGTGTTCGATTGTTCGAACCGTAATGCGCAAGAAATGGTATGTAAACCCCGTATTTACATATTTGCCACAGTGCAGGAGAATCCGCATAGGTGTTCGAGTGTTCGAACCGTAATGCGCAAGAAATGGTACGGAAACCCCGTATTTACATATCTGCCACTGTGCATCCGTATAGGTGTTCGATTGTTCGAACCGTAATGCGCAAGAAATGGTATGTAAACCCCGTATTTACATATCTGCCACTGTGCAGGAGAATCTGTATAGGTGTTCGATTGTTCGAACCGTAATGCGCAAGAAATGGTGTGTAAACCCCGTATTTACATATCTGCCACTGTGCAGGAGAATCCGTATAGGTGTTCGAGTGTTCGAACCGTAATGCGCAAGAAATGGTACGGAAACCCCGTATTTACATATCTGCCACTGTGCAGGAGAATCCGTATATGTGTTCGATTGTTCGAACCGTAATGCGCAAGAAATGGTATGTAAATCCCGTATTTACATATCTGCCACTGTGCAGGAGAATCCGCATAGGTGTTCGAGTGTTCGAACCGTAATGCGCAAGAAATGGTACCGAAACCCCGTATTTACATATCTGCCACTGTGCAGGAGAATCCGTATAGGTGTTCGAGTGTTCGAACCGTAATGCGCAAGAAATGGTATGTAAACCCCGTATTTACATATCTGCCACTGTGCAGGAGAATCCGTATAGGTGTTCGATTGTTCGAACCGTAATGCGCAAGAAATGGTGTGTAAACCCCGTATTTACATATCTGCCACTGTGGAGGAGAATCCGTATAGGTGTTCGAGTGTTCGAACCGTAATGCGCAAGAAATGGTACGGAAACCCAGTATTTACATATCTGCCACTGTGCAGGAGAATCCGTATAGGTGTTCGAGTGTTCGAACCGTAATGCGCAAGAAATGGTACCGAAACCCCGTATTTACATATCTGCCACTGTGCAGGAGAATCCGAATAGGTGTTCGAGTGTTCGAACCGTAATGCGCAAGAAATGGTACCGAAACCCCGTATTTACATATCTGCCACTTTGTTGGAGAATCCGCATAGGTGTTCGAGTTTTCGAACCGTAATGTGCAAGAAATGGTATGGAAACCCCGTATTTACATATCTGCCACTGTGCAGGAGAATCCGTATAGGTGTTCGAGTGTTCGAATCGTAATGCGCAAGAAATGGTATGTAAACCCCGTATTTACATATCTGCCACTGTGCAGGAGAATCCGTATAGGTGTTCGAGTGTTCGAACCGTAATGCGCAAGAAATGGTATGGAAACCCCGTATTTACATATCTGCCACTTTGTAGGAGAATCCGCATAGGTGTTCGATTGTTCGAACCGTAATGTGCAAGACATGGTATGGAAACCCCGTATTTACATATCTGCCACTGTGCAGAACAATCCGTATAAGTGTTCGATTGTTCGAATCGTAATGCGCAAGAAATGGTACCGAAACCCCGTATTTACATATCTGCCACTATGCAGGAGATCCTGAATAGGTGTTCGAGTGTTCGAACCGTAATGCGCAAGAAATTGTATGTAAACCCCGTATTTACATATCTGCCACTGTGCAGGAGAATCCGTATAGGTGTTCGAGTGTTCGAACCGTAATGCGCAAGAAATGGTACGGAAACCCCGTATTTAAATATCTGCCACTGTGCAGGAGAATCCGTATAGGTGTTCGAGTGTTCGAACCGTAATGCGCAAGAAATGGTACCGAAACCCCGTATTTACATATCTGCCACTGTGCAGGAGAATCCGAATAGGTGCTCGAGTGTTCGAACCGTATTGCGCAAGAAATGGTACCGATACCCCGTATCTACATATCTGCCACTGTGCAGGAGAATCCGTATAGGTGTTCTAGTGTTCGAACCGTAATACGCAAGAAATGGTATGTAAACCCCGTATTTACATATCTGCCACTGTGCAGGAGAATCCGTATAGGTGTTCGATTGTTCGAACCGTAATGCGCAAGAAATGGTGTGTAAACCCCGTATTTACATATCTGCCACTGTGCAGGAGAATCCGTATAGGTGTTCGAGTGTTCGAACCGTAATGCGCAAGAAATGGTACCGAAACCCCGTATTTACATATCTGCCACTGTGTAGGAGAATCCGTATAGGTGTTCGATTGTTCGAACCGTAATGCGCAAGAAATGGTATGTAAACCCCGTATTTACATATTTGCCACTGTGCAGGAGAATCCGCATAGGTGTTCGAGTGTTCGAACCGTAATGCGCAAGAAATGGTACGGAAACCCCGTATTTACATATCTGCCACTGTGCAGGAGAATCCGTATAGGTGTTCGATTGTTCGAACCGTAATGCGCAAGAAATGGTATGTAAACCCCGTATTTACATATCTGCCACTGTGCAGGAGAATCCGTATAGGTGTTCGATTGTTCGAACCGTAATGCGCAAGAAATGGTGTGTAAACCCCGTATTAACATATCTGCCACTGTGCAGGAGAATCCGTATAGGTGTTCGAGTGTTCGAACCGTAATGCGCAAGAAATGGTACGGAAACCCCGTATTTACATATCTGCCACTGTGCAGGAGAATCCGTATATGTGTTCGATTGTTCGAACCGTAATGCGCAAGAAATGGTATGTAAACCCCGTATTTACATATCTGCCACTGTGCAGGAGAATCCGCATAGGTGTTCGAGTGTTCGAACCGTAATGCGCAAGAAATGGTACCGAAACCCCGTATTTACATATCTGCCACTGTGCAGGAGAATCCGTATAGGTGTTCGAGTGTTCGAACCGTAACGCGCAAGAAATGGTATGTAAACCCCGTATTTACATATCTGCCACTGTGCAGGAGAATCCGTATAGGTGTTCGATTGTTCGAACCGTAATGCGCAAGAAATGGTGTGTAAACCCCGTATTTACATATCTGCCACTGTGGAGGAGAATCCGTATAGGTGTTCGAGTGTTCGAACCGTAATGCGCAAGAAATGGTACGGAAACCCAGTATTTACATATCTGCCACTGTGCAGGAGAATCCGTATAGGTGTTCGAGTGTTCGAACCGTAATGCGCAAGAAATGGTACCGAAACCCCGTATTTACATATCTGCCACTGTGCAGGAGAATCCGAATAGGTGTTCGAGTGTTCGAACCGTAATGCGCAAGAAATGGTACCGAAACCCCGTATTTACATATCTGCCACTTTGTTGGAGAATCCGCATAGGTGTTCGAGTGTTCGAACCGTAATGTGCAAGAAATGGTATGGAAACCCCGTATTTACATATCTGCCACTGTGCAGGAGAATCCGTATAGGTGTTCGAGTGTTCGAATCGTAATGCGCAAGAAATGGTATGTAAACCCCGTATTTACATATCTGCCACTGTGCAGGAGAATCCGTATAGGTGTTCGAGTGTTCGAACCGTAATGCGCAAGAAATGGTATGGAAACCCCGTATTTACATATCTGCCACTTTGTAGGAGAATCCGCATAGGTGTTCGATTGTTCGAACCGTAATGTGCAAGACATGGTATGGAAACCCCGTATTTACATATCTGCCACTGTGCAGAACAATCCGTATAAGTGTTCGATTGTTCGAATCGTAATGCGCAAGAAATGGTACCGAAACCCCGTATTTACATATCTGCCACTATGCAGGAGATCCTGAATAGGTGTTCGAGTGTTCGAACCGTAATGCGCAAGAAATTGTATGTAAACCCCGTATTTACATATCTGCCACTGTGCAGGAGAATCCGTATAGGTGTTCGAGTGTTCGAACCGTATTGCGCAAGAAATGGTACGGAAACCCCGTATTTACATATCTGCCACTGTGCAGGAGAATCCGTATAGGTGTTCGATTGTTCGAACCGTAATGCGCAAGAAATGGTATGTAAACCCCGTATTTACATATCTGCCACTGTGCAGGAGAATCCGTATAGATGTTCGAGTGTTCGAACCGTAATGCGCAAGAAATGTTATGGAAACCCCGTATTTACACATCTGCCCCTGTGCAGGAGAATCCTGAATAGGTGTTCGATTGTTCGAACCGTAATGCGCAAGAAATGGTATGTAAACCCCGTATTAACATATCTGCCACTGTGCAGGAGAATCCGTATAGGTGTTCGAGTGTTCGAACCGTAATGCGCAAGAAATGGTACGGAAACCCCGTATTTACATATCTGCCACTGTGCAGGAGAATCCGTATAGGTGTTCGAGTGTTCGAACCGTAATGCGCGAGAAATGGTATGTAAACCCCGTATTTACATATCTGCCACTGTGCTGGATATTCCGTATAGGTGTTCGAGTGTTCGAACCGTAATGCGCCAGAAATGGTACCGAAACCCCGTATTTACATATCTGCCACTGTGCAGGAGAATCCGTATAGGTGTTCGAGTGTTCGAACCGTAATGCGCAAGAAATGGTACCGAAATCCCGTATTTACATATCTGCCACTGTGCAGGAGAATCCGTATAGGTGTTCGAGTGTTCGAACCGTAATGCGCAAGAAATGGTACCGAAACCCCGTATTTACATATCTGCCACTGTGCAGGAGAATCCGCACAGGTGCTCGAGTGTTCGAACCGTATTGCGCAAGAAATGGTATGGAAACCCCGTATTTACATATCTGCCACTGTGCAGGAGAATCCGTATAGGTGTTCTAGTGTTCTAACCGTAATGCGCAGGAAATGGTACCGAAACCCCGTATTTACATATCTGCCACTGTGCAGGAGAATTCGTATTGGTCTTCGTGTGTTCGAACCGTAATGCGCAAGAAATGGTATGTAAACCCCGTATTTACAAATCTGCCACTGTGCAGGAGAATCCGTATAGGTGTTCGAGTGTTCGAACCGTAATGCGCAAGAAATGGTACCGAAACCCCGTATTTACATATCTGCCACTGTGCAGGAGAATCCGAATAGGTGCTCGAGTGTTCGAACCGTATTGCGCAAGAAATGGTACCGAAACCCCGTATTTACATATCTGCCACTGTGCAGGAGAATCCGTATAGGTGTTCTAGTGTTCGAACCGTAATACGCAAGAAATGGTATGTAAACCCCGTATTTACATATCTGCCACTGTGCAGGAGAATCCGTATAGGTGTTCGATTGTTCGAACCGTAATGCGCAAGAAATGGTGTGTAAACCCCGTATTTACATATCTGCCACTGTGCGGGAGAATCCGTATAGGTGTTCGAGTGTTCGAACCGTAATGCGCAAGAAATGGTACCGAAACCCCGTATTTACATATCTGCCACTGTGCTGGAGAATCCGTATAGGTGTTCGATTGTTCGAACCGTAATGCGCAAGAAATGGTATGTAAACCCCGTATTTACATATTTGCCACTGTGCAGGAGAATCCGCATAGGTGTTCTAGTGTTCGAACCGTAATACGCAAGAAATGGTATGTAAACCCCGTATTTACATATCTGCCACTGTGCAGGAGAATCCGTATAGGTGTTCGATTGTTCGAACCGTAATGCGCAAGAAATGGTGTGTAAACCCCGTATTTACATATCTGCCACTGTGCAGGAGAATCCGTATAGGTGTTCGAGTGTTCGAACCGTAATGCGCAAGAAATGGTATGTAAACCCCGTATTTACATATTTGCCACTGTGCAGGAGAATCCGCATAGGTGTTCGAGTGTTCGAACCGTAATGCGCAAGAAATGGTACGGAAACCCCGTATTTACATATCTGCCACTGTGCAGGAGAATCCGTATAGGTGTTCGATTGTTCGAACCGTAATGCGCAAGAAATGGTATGTAAACCCCGTATTTACATATCTGCCACTGTGCAGGAGAATCCGTATAGGTGTTCGATTGTTCGAACCGTAATGCGCAAGAAATGGTGTGTAAACCCCGTATTTACATATCTGCCACTGTGCAGGAGAATCCGTATAGGTGTTCGAGTGTTCGAACCGTAATGCGCAAGAAATGGTACGGAAACCCCGTATTTACATATCTGCCACTGTGCAGGAGAATCCGTATATGTGTTCGATTGTTCGAACCGTAATGCGCAAGAAATGGTATGTAAACCCCGTATTTACATATCTGCCACTGTGCAGGAGAATCCGCATAGGTGTTCGAGTGTTCGAACCGTAATGCGCAAGAAATGGTACCGAAACCCCGTATTTACATATCTGCCACTGTGCAGGAGAATCCGTATAGGTGTTCGAGTGTTCGAACCGTAATGCGCAAGAAATGGTACCGAAACCCCGTATTTACAAATCTGCCACTGTGCAGGAGAATCCGCATAGGTGCTCGAGTGTTCGAACCGTATTGCGCAAGAAATGGTATGTAAACCACGTATTTACATATCTGCCACTGTGCAGGAGAATCCGTATAGGTGTTCGAGTGTTCGAACCGTAATGCGCAAGAAATGGTACGGAAACCCAGTATTTACATATCTGCCACTGTGCAGGAGAATCCGTATAGGTGTTCGAGTGTTCGAACCGTAATGCGCAAGAAATGGTACCGAAACCCCGTATTTACATATCTGCCACTGTGCAGGAGAATCCGAATAGGTGTTCGAGTGTTCGAACCGTAATGCGCAAGAAATGGTACCGAAACCCCGTATTTACATATCTGCCACTTTGTTGGAGAATCCGCATAGGTGTTCGAGTGTTCGAACCGTAATGTGCAAGAAATGGTATGGAAACCCCGTATTTACATATCTGCCACTGTGCAGGAGAATCCGTATAGGTGTTCGAGTGTTCGAATCGTAATGCGCAAGAAATGGTATGTAAACCCCGTATTTACATATCTGCCACTGTGCAGGAGAATCCGTATAGGTGTTCGAGTGTTCGAACCGTAATGCGCAAGAAATGGTATGGAAACCCCGTATTTACATATCTGCCACTTTGTAGGAGAATCCGCATAGGTGTTCGATTGTTCGAACCGTAATGTGCAAGACATGGTATGGAAACCCCGTATTTACATATCTGCCACTGTGCAGAACAATCCGTATAAGTGTTCGATTGTTCGAATCGTAATGCGCAAGAAATGGTACCGAAACCCCGTATTTACATATCTGCCACTATGCAGGAGATCCTGAATAGGTGTTCGAGTGTTCGAACCGTAATGCGCAAGAAATTGTATGTAAACCCCGTATTTACATATCTGCCACTGTGCAGGAGAATCCGTATAGGTGTTCGAGTGTTCGAACCGTATTGCGCAAGAAATGGTACGGAAACCCCGTATTTACATATCTGCCACTGTGCAGGAGAATCCGTATAGGTGTTCGATTGTTCGAACCGTAATGCGCAAGAAATGGTATGTAAACCCCGTATTTACATATCTGCCACTGTGCAGGAGAATCCGTATAGATGTTCGAGTGTTCGAACCGTAATGCGCAAGAAATGTTATGGAAACCCTGTATTTACACATCTGCCCCTGTGCAGGAGAATCCTGAATAGGTGTTCGATTGTTCGAACCGTAATGCGCAAGAAATGGTATGTAAACCCCGTATTAACATATCTGCCACTGTGCAGGAGAATCCGTATAGGTGTTCGAGTGTTCGAACCGTAATGCGCAAGAAATGGTACGGAAACCCCGTATTTACATATCTGCCACTGTGCAGGAGAATCCGTATAGGTGTTCGAGTGTTCGAACCGTAATGCGCGAGAAATGGTATGTAAACCCCGTATTTACATATCTGCCACTGTGCTGGATATTCCGTATAGGTGTTCGAGTGTTCGAACCGTAATGCGCCAGAAATGGTACCGAAACCCCGTATTTACATATCTGCCACTGTGCAGGAGAATCCGTATAGGTGTTCGAGTGTTCGAACCGTAATGCGCAAGAAATGGTACCGAAATCCCGTATTTACATATCTGCCACTGTGCAGGAGAATCCGTATAGGTGTTCGAGTGTTCGAACCGTAATGCGCAAGAAATGGTACCGAAACCCCGTATTTACATATCTGCCACTGTGCAGGAGAATCCGCACAGGTGCTCGAGTGTTCGAACCGTATTGCGCAAGAAATGGTATGGAAACCCCGTATTTACATATCTGCCACTGTGCAGGAGAATCCGTATAGGTGTTCGAGTGTTCGAACCGTAATACGCAAGAAATGGTATGTAAACCCCGTATTTACATATCTGCCACTGTGCAGGAGAATCCGTATAGGTGTTCGATTGTTCGAACCGTAATGCGCAAGAAATGGTGTGTAAACCCCGTATTTACATATCTGCCACTGTGCGGGAGAATCCGTATAGGTGTTCGAGTGTTCGAACCGTAATGCGCAAGAAATGGTACCGAAACCCCGTATTTACATATCTGCCACTGTGCAGGAGAATCCGTATAGGTGTTCGATTGTTCGAACCGTAATGCGCAAGAAATGGTATGTAAACCCCGTATTTACATATTTGCCACTGTGCAGGAGAATCCGCATAGGTGTTCTAGTGTTCGAACCGTAATACGCAAGAAATGGTATGTAAACCCCGTATTTACATATCTGCCACTGTGCAGGAGAATCCGTATAGGTGTTCGATTGTTCGAACCGTAATGCGCAAGAAATGGTGTGTAAACCCCGTATTTACATATCTGCCACTGTGCAGGAGAATCCGTATAGGTGTTCGAGTGTTCGAACCGTAATGCGCAAGAAATGGTATGTAAACCCCGTATTTACATATTTGCCACTGTGCAGGAGAATCCGCATAGGTGTTCGAGTGTTCGAACCGTAATGCGCAAGAAATGGTACGGAAACCCCGTATTTACATATCTGCCACTGTGCAGGAGAATCCGTATAGGTGTTCGATTGTTCGAACCGTAATGCGCAAGAAATGGTATGTAAACCCCGTATTTACATATCTGCCACTGTGCAGGAGAATCCGTATAGGTGTTCGATTGTTCGAACCGTAATGCGCAAGAAATGGTGTGTAAACCCCGTATTTACATATCTGCCACTGTGCAGGAGAATCCGTATAGGTGTTCGAGTGTTCGAACCGTAATGCGCAAGAAATGGTACGGAAACCCCGTATTTACATATCTGCCACTGTGCAGGAGAATCCGTATATGTGTTCGATTGTTCGAACCGTAATGCGCAAGAAATGGTATGTAAACCCCGTATTTACATATCTGCCACTGTGCAGGAGAATCCGCATAGGTGTTCGAGTGTTCGAACCGTAATGCGCAAGAAATGGTACCGAAACCCCGTATTTACATATCTGCCACTGTGCAGGAGAATCCGTATAGGTGTTCGAGTGTTCGAACCGTAATGCGCAAGAAATGGTACCGAAACCCCGTATTTACAAATCTGCCACTGTGCAGGAGAATCCGCATAGGTGCTCGAGTGTTCGAACCGTATTGCGCAAGAAATGGTATGTAAACCACGTATTTACATATCTGCCACTGTGCAGGAGAATCCGTATAGGTGTTCGAGTGTTCGAACCGTAATGCGCAAGAAATGGTACGGAAACCCAGTATTTACATATCTGCCACTGTGCAGGAGAATCCGTATAGGTGTTCGAGTGTTCGAACCGTAATGCGCAAGAAATGGTACCGAAACCCCGTATTTACATATCTGCCACTGTGCAGGAGAATCCGAATAGGTGTTCGAGTGTTCGAACCGTAATGCGCAAGAAATGGTACCGAAACCCCGTATTTACATATCTGCCACTTTGTTGGAGAATCCGCATAGGTGTTCGAGTGTTCGAACCGTAATGTGCAAGAAATGGTATGGAAACCCCGTATTTACATATCTGCCACTGTGCAGGAGAATCCGTATAGGTGTTCGAGTGTTCGAATCGTAATGCGCAAGAAATGGTATGTAAACCCCGTATTTACATATCTGCCACTGTGCAGGAGAATCCGTATAGGTGTTCGAGTGTTCGAACCGTAATGCGCAAGAAATGGTATGGAAACCCCGTATTTACATATCTGCCACTTTGTAGGAGAATCCGCATAGGTGTTCGATTGTTCGAACCGTAATGTGCAAGACATGGTATGGAAACCCCGTATTTACATATCTGCCACTGTGCAGAACAATCCGTATAAGTGTTCGATTGTTCGAATCGTAATGCGCAAGAAATGGTACCGAAACCCCGTATTTACATATCTGCCACTATGCAGGAGATCCTGAATAGGTGTTCGAGTGTTCGAACCGTAATGCGCAAGAAATTGTATGTAAACCCCGTATTTACATATCTGCCACTGTGCAGGAGAATCCGTATAGGTGTTCGAGTGTTCGAACCGTATTGCGCAAGAAATGGTACGGAAACCCCGTATTTACATATCTGCCACTGTGCAGGAGAATCCGTATAGGTGTTCGATTGTTCGAACCGTAATGCGCAAGAAATGGTATGTAAACCCCGTATTTACATATCTGCCACTGTGCAGGAGAATCCGTATAGATGTTCGAGTGTTCGAACCGTAATGCGCAAGAAATGTTATGGAAACCCCGTATTTACACATCTGCCCCTGTGCAGGAGAATCCTGAATAGGTGTTCGATTGTTCGAACCGTAATGCGCAAGAAATGGTATGTAAACCCCGTATTAACATATCTGCCACTGTGCAGGAGAATCCGTATAGGTGTTCGAGTGTTCGAACCGTAATGCGCAAGAAATGGTACGGAAACCCCGTATTTACATATCTGCCACTGTGCAGGAGAATCCGTATAGGTGTTCGAGTGTTCGAACCGTAATGCGCGAGAAATGGTATGTAAACCCCGTATTTACATATCTGCCACTGTGCTGGATATTCCGTATAGGTGTTCGAGTGTTCGAACCGTAATGCGCCAGAAATGGTACCGAAACCCCGTATTTACATATCTGCCACTGTGCAGGAGAATCCGTATAGGTGTTCGAGTGTTCGAACCGTAATGCGCAAGAAATGGTACCGAAATCCCGTATTTACATATCTGCCACTGTGCAGGAGAATCCGTATAGGTGCTCGAGTGTTCGAACCGTATTGCGCAAGAAATGGTATGGAAACCCCGTATTTACATATCTGCCACTGTGCAGGAGAATCCGTATAGGTGTTCTAGTGTTCTAACCGTAATGCGCAGGAAATGGTACCGAAACCCCGTATTTACATATCTGCCACTGTGCAGGAGAATTCGTATTGGTCTTCGTGTGTTTGAACCGTAATGCGCAAGAAATGGTATGTAAACCCCGTATTTACAAATCTGCCACTGTGCAGGAGAATCCGTATAGGTGTTCGAGTGTTCGAACCGTAATGCGCAAGAAATGGTACCGAAACCCCGTATTTACATATCTGCCACTGTGCAGGAGAATCCGAATAGGTGCTTGAGTGTTCGAACCGTATTGCGCAAGAAATGGTACCGAAACCCCGTATTTACATATCTGCCACTGTGCAGGAGAATCCGTATAGGTGTTCTAGTGTTCGAACCGTAATACGCAAGAAATGGTATGTAAACCCCGTATTTACAAATCTGCCACTGTGCAGGAGAATCCGTATAGGTGTTCGATTGTTCGAACCGTAATGCGCAAGAAATGGTGTGTAAACCCCGTATTTACATATCTGCCACTGTGCAGGAGAATCCGTATAGGTGTTCGAGTGTTCGAACCGTAATGCGCAAGAAATGGTACCGAAACCCCGTATTTACATATCTGCCACTGTGCAGGAGAATCCGTATAGGTGTTCGATTGTTCGAACCGTAATGCGAAAGAAATGGTATGTAAACCCCGTATTTACATATTTGCCACTGTGCAGGAGAATCTGCATAGGTGTTCGAGTGTTCGAACCGTAATGCGCAAGAAATGGTACGGAAACCCCGTATTTACATATCTGCCACTGTGCAGGAGAATCCGTATAGGTGTTCGATTGTTCGAACCGTAATGCGCAAGAAATGGTATGTAAACCCCGTATTTACATATCTGCCACTGTGCAGGAGAATCCGTATAGGTGTTCGATTGTTCGAACCGTAATGCGCAAGAAATGGTGTGTAAACCCCGTATTTACATATCTGCCACTGTGCAGGAGAATCCGTATAGGTGTTCGAGTGTTCGAACCGTAATGCGCAAGAAATGGTACGGAAACCCCGTATTTACATATCTGCCACTGTGCAGGAGAATCCGTATATGTGTTCGATTGTTCGAACCGTAATGCGCAAGAAATGGTATGTAAACCCCGTATTTACATATCTGCCACTGTGCAGGAGAATCCGCATAGGTGTTCGAGTGTTCGAACCGTAATGCGCAAGAAATGGTACCGAAACCCCGTATTTACATATCTGCCACTGTGCAGGAGAATCCGTATAGGTGTTCGAGTGTTCGAACCGTAATGCGCAAGAAATGGTACCGAAACCCCGTATTTACAAATCTGCCACTGTGCAGGAGAATCCGCATAGGTGCTCGAGTGTTCGAACCGTATTGCGCAAGAAATGGTATGTAAACCACGTATTTACATATCTGCCACTGTGCAGGAGAATCCGTATAGGTGTTCGAGTGCTCGAACCGTAATGCGCAAGAAATGGTACCGAAACCCCGTATTTACATATCTGCCACTGTGCAGGGGAATCCGCATAGGTGCTCGAGTGTTCGAACCGTATTGCGCAAGAAATGGTATGGAAACCCCGTATTTACATATCTGCCACTGTGCAGGAGAATCCGTATAGGTGTTCGAGTGTTCGAACCGTAATGCGCAGGAAATGGTACCGAAACCCCGTATTTACATATCTGCCACTGTGCAGGAGAATTCGTATAGGTGTTCGTGTGTTCGAACCGTAATGCGCAAGAAATGGTATGTAAACCACATATTTAAATATCTGCCACTGTGCAGGAGAATCCGTATAGGTGTTCGAGTGTTCGAACCGTAATGCGCAAGAAATGGTACCGAAACCCCGTATTTACATATCTGCCACTGTGCAGGAGAATCCGTATAGGTGTTCGAGTGTTCGAACCGTAATGCGCAAGAAATGGTACCGAAACCCCGTATTTACATATCTGCCACTGTGCAGGAGAATCCGAATAGGTGTTCGAGTGTTCGAACCGTAATGCGCAAGAAATGGTACCGAAACCCCGTATTTACATATCTGCCACTGTGCAGGAGAATCCGAATAGGTGTTCGAGTGTTCGAACCGTAATGCGCAAGAAATGGTATGTAAACCCCGTATTTACATATCTGCCACTGTGCAGGAGAATCCGTATATGTGTTCGAGTGTTCGAACCGTAATGCGCAAGAAATGGTACGGAAACCCCGTATTTACATATCTGCCACTGTGCAGGAGAATCCGTATAGGTGTTCGATTGTTCGAACCGTAATGCGCAAGAAATGGTATGTAAACCCCGTAGTTACATATCTGCCACGGTGTAGGAGAATCCGTATAGGTGTTCAAGTGTTCGAACCGTAATGCGCAAGAAATGGTATGGAAACTCCGTATTTACATATCTGCCACTGTGCAGGAGAATCCGCATAGGTGTTCGAGTGTTTGAACCGTAATGCACAAGAAATGGTACCGAAACCTCGTATTTACATATCTGCCACTGTGCAGGAGAATCCGTATAGGTGTTCGAGTGTTCGAACCGTAATGCGCAAGAAATGGTACCGAAACCCCGTATTTACATATCTGCCACTGTGCAGGAGAATCCGCATAGGTGCTCGAGTGTTCGAACCGTATTGCGCAAGAAATGGTTTGTAAACCCCGTGTTTACATATCTGCCACTGTGCAGGAGAATCCGTATAGGTGTTCGAGTGTTCGAACCGTAATGCGCAAGAAATGCTACCGAAACCCCGTATTTACATATCTGCCACTGTGCAGGAGAATCCGCAAAGGTGCTCGAGTGTTCGAACCGTATTGCGCAAGAAATGGTGTGGAAACCCCGTATTTACGTATCTGCCACTGTGTAGGAGAATCCGTATAGGTGTTCGAGTGTTCGAGCCGTAATGCGCAGGAAATGGTACCGAAACCCTGTATTTACATATCTGCCACTTTGCAGGAGAATTCGTATAGGTGTTCGTGTGTTGGAACCGTAATGCGCAAGAAATGGTATGTAAACCCCATATTTAAATATCTGCCACTGTGCAGGAGAATCCGTATAGGTGTTCGAGTGTTCGAACCGTAATGCGCAAGAAATGGTACCGAAACCCCGTATTTACATATCTGCCACTGTGCAGGAGAATCCGAATAGGTGTTCGAGTGTTCGAACCGTAATGCGCAAGAAATGGTACCGAAACCCCGTATTTACATATCTGCCACTTTGTAGGAGAATCCGCGTAGGTGTTCGAGTGTTCGAACCGTAATGTGCAAGAAATGGTATGTAAACCCCGTATTTACATATCTCCCACTGTGCAGGAGAATCCGTATATGTGTTCGAGTGTTCGAACCGTAATGCGCAAGAAATGGTACGGAAACCCCGTATTTACATATCTGCCACTGTGCAGGAGAATCCGTATAGGTGTTCGATTGTTCGAACCGTAATGCGCAAGAAATGGTATGTAAACCCCGTATTTACATATCTGCCACTGTGCAGGAGAATCCGTATAGGTGTTCGAGTGTTCGAACCGTAATGCGCAAGAAATGGTATGGAAACCCCGTATTTACATATCTGCCACTGTGCAGGAGAATCCGCATAGGTGTTCGAGTGTTCGAACCGTAATGCACAAGAAATGCTACCGAAACCTCGTGTTTACATATCTGCCACTGTGCAGGAGAATCCGTATAGGTGTTCGAGTGTTCGAACCGTAATGCGCAAGAAATGGTACCGAAACCCCGTATTTACATATCTGCCACTGTGCAGGAGAATCCGCATAGGTGCTCGAGTGTTCGAACCGTATTGCGCAAGAAATGGTTTTTAAACCCCGTGTTTACATATCTGCCACTGTGCAGGAGAATCCGTATAGGTGTTCGAGCGTTCGAACCGTAATGCGCAAGAAATGCTACCGAAACCCCGTATTTACATATCTGCCACTGTGCAGGAGAATCCGCAAAGGTGCTCGAGTGTTCGAACCGTATTGCGCAAGAAATGGTATGGAAACCCCGTATTTACGTATCTGCCACTGTGTAGGAGAATCCGTATAGGTGTTCGAGTGTTCGAACCGTAATGCGCAGGAAATAGTACCGAAACCCCGTATTTACATATCTGCCACTTTGCAGGAGAATTCGTATAGGTGTTCGTGTGTTCGAACCGTAATGCGCAAGAAATGGTATGTAAACCCCGTATTTACATATCTGCCACGGTGTAGGAGAATCCGTATAGGTGTTCGAGTGTTCGAACCGTAATGCGCAAGAAATGGTATGGAAACCCCGTATTTACATATCTGCCACTGTGGAGGAGAATCCGCATAGGTGTTCGAGTGTTCGAACCGTAATGCACAAGAAATGGTACCGAAACCTCGTATTTACATATCTGCCACTGTGTAGGAGAATCCGTATAGGTGTTCGAGTGTTCGAACCGTAATGCGCAAGAAATGGTACCGAAACCCCGTATTTACATATCTGCCACTGTGCAGGAGAATCCGCATAGGTGCTCGAGTGTTCGAACCGTATTGCGCAAGAAATGGTTTGTAAACCCCGTGTTTACATATCTGCCACTGTGCAGGAGAATCCGTATAGGTGTTCGAGTGTTCGAACCGTAATGCGCAAGAAATGCTACCGAAACCCCGTATTTACATATCTGCCACTGTGCAGGAGAATCCGCAAAGGTGCTCGAGTGTTCGAACCGTATTGCGCAAGAAATGGTATGGAAACCCCGTATTTACGTATCTGCCACTGTGTAGGAGAATCCGTATAGGTGTTCGAGTGTTCGAGCCGTAATGCGCAGGAAATGGTACCGAAACCCCGTATTTACATATCTGCCACTTTGCAGGAGAATTCGTATAGGTGTTCGTGTGTTGGAACCGTAATGCGCAAGAAATGGTATGTAAACCCCATATTTAAATATCTGCCACTGTGCAGGAGAATCCGTATAGGTGTTCGAGTGTTCGAACCGTAATGCGCAAGAAATGGTACCGAAACCCCGTATTTACATATCTGCCACTGTGCAGGAGAATCCGAATAGGTGTTCGAGTGTTCGAACCGTAATGCGCAAGAAATGGTACCGAAACCCCGTATTTACATATCTGCCACTTTGTAGGAGAATCCGCGTAGGTGTTCGAGTGTTCGAACCGTAATGTGCAAGAAATGGTATGTAAACCCCGTATTTACATATCTCCCACTGTGCAGGAGAATCCGTATATGTGTTCGAGTGTTCGAACCGTAATGCGCAAGAAATGGTACGGAAACCCCGTATTTACATATCTGCCACTGTGCAGGAGAATCCGTATTGGTGTTCGATTGTTCGAACCGTAATGCGCAAGAAATGGTATGTAAACCCCGTATTTACATATCTGCCACTGTGCAGGAGAATCCGTATAGGTGTTCGAGTGTTCGAACCGTAATGCGCAAGAAATGGTATGGAAACCCCGTATTTACATATCTGCCACTGTGCAGGAGAATCCGCATAGGTGTTCGAGTGTTCGAACCGTAATGCACAAGAAATGCTACCGAAACCTCGTATTTACATATCTGCCACTGTGCAGGAGAATCCGTATAGGTGTTCGAGTGTTCGAACCGTAATGCGCAAGAAATGGTACCGAAACCCCGTATTTACATATCTGCCACTGTGCAGGAGAATCCGCATAGGTGCTCGAGTGTTCGAACCGTATTGCGCAAGATATGGTTTTTAAACCCCGTGTTTACATATCCGCCACTGTGCAGGAGAATCCGTATAGGTGTTCAAGTGTTCGAACCGTAATGCGCAAGAAATGCTACCGAAACCCCGTATTTACATATCTGCCACTGTGCAGGAGAATCCGCAAAGGTGTTCGAGTGTTCGAACCGTAATGCGCAAGAAATGGTATGTAAACCCCATATTTAAATATCTGCCACTGTGCAGGAGAATCCGTATAGGTGTTCGAGTGTTCGAACCGTAATGCGCAAGAAATGGTACCGAAACCCCGTATTTACATATCTGCCACTGTGTAGGAGAATCCGAATAGGTGTTCGAGTGTTCGAACCGTAATGCGCAAGAAATGGTACCGAAACCCCGTATTTACATATCTGCCACTTTGTAGGAGAATCCGCGTAGGTGTTCGAGTGTTCGAACCGTAATGTGCAAGAAATGGTATGGAAACCCCGTATTTACATATCTGCCACTGTGCAGGAGAATCTGTATAGGTGTTCGAGTGTTCGAATCGTAATGCGCAAGAAATGGTATGTAAACCCCGTATTTACATATCTGCCACTGTGCAGGAGAATCCGTATAGGTGTTCGAGTGTTCGAACCGTAATGCGCAAGAAATGGTATGGAAACCCCGTATTTACATATCTGCCACTTTGTAGGAGAATCCGCATCGGTGTTCGATTGTTCGAACCGTAATGTGCAAGACATGGTATGGAAACCCCGTATTTACATATCTGCCACTGTGCAGAACAATCCGTATAAGTGTTCGACTGTTCGAATCGTAATGCGCAAGAAATGGAACCGAAACCCCGTATTTACATATCTGCCACTGTGCAGGAGAATCCGCATAGGTGCTCGAGTGTTCGAACCGTAATGCGCAAGAAATGGTATATAAACCCCGTATTTACATATCTGCCACTGTGCAGGAGAATCCGTATAGGTGTTCGAGTGTTCGAACCGTAATGCGCAAGAAATGGTACGGAAACCCCGAATTTACATATCTGCCACTGTGCAGGAGAATCCGTATAGGTGTTCGATTGTTCGAACCGTAATGCGCAAGAAATAGTATGTAAACCCCGTATTTACATATCTGCCACTGTGCAGGAGAATCCGTATAGGTGTTCGAGTGTTCGAACCGTAATGCGCAAGAAATGGTACGGAAACCCCGTATTTACATATCTGCCACTGTGCAGGAGAATCCGTACAGGTGTTCGAGTGTTCGAACCGTAATGCGCGAGAAATGGTATGTAAACCCCGTATTTACATATCTGCCACTGTGCTGGATATTCCGTATAGGTGTTCGAGTGTTCGAACCGTAATGCACCAGAAATGGTACCGAAACCCCGTATTTACATATCTGCCACTGTGCAGGAGAATCCGTATAGGTGTTCAAGTGTTCGAACCGTATTGCGCAAGAAATGGGACCGAAATCCCGTATTTACATATCTGCCACTGTGCAGGAGAATCCGTATAGGTGTTCGAGTGTTCGAACCGTAATGCGCAAGAAATGGTACCGAAACCCCGTATTTACATATCTGCCACTGTGCAGGAGAATCCGTATAGGTGCTCGAGTGTTCGATCCGTATTGCGCAAGAAATGGTATGGAAACCCCGTATTTACATATCTGCCACTGTGCAGGAGAATCCGTATAGGTGTTCAAGTGTTCGAACCGTAATGCGCAAGAAATGGTACCGAAATCCCGTATTTACATATCTGCCACTGTGCAGGAGAATCCGTATAGGTGTTCGAGTGTTCGAACCGTAATGCGCAGGAAATGGTACCGAAACCCCGTATTTACATATCTGCCACTGTGCAGGAGAATTCGTATAGGTGTTCGTGTGTTCGAACCGTAATGCGCAAGAAATGGTATGTAAACCCCATATTTAAATATCTGCCACTGTGCAGGAGAATCCGTATAGGTGTTCGTGTGTTCGAACCGTAATGCGCAAGAAATGGTACCGAAACCCCGTATTTACATATCTGCCACTGTGCAGGAGAATCCGTATTGGTGTTCGAGTGTTCGAACCGTAATGCGCAAGAAATGGTACCGAAACCCCGTATTTACATATCTGCCACTGTGCAGGAGAATCCGAATAGGTGTTCGAGTGTTCGAACCGTAATGCGCAAGAAATGGTACCGAAACCCCGTATTTACATATCTGCCACTTTGTAGGAGAATCCGCATAGGTGTTCGAGTGTTCGAACCGTAATGCGCATGAAATGGTATGTAAACCCCGTATTTACATATCTGCCACTGTGCAGGAGAATCCGTATAGGTGTTCGAGTGTTCGAACCGTAATGCGCAAGAAATGGTACGAAAACCCCGTATTTACATATCTGCCACTGTGCAGGAGAATCCGAATAGGTGTTCGAGTGTTCGAACCGTAATGCGCATGAAATGGTACCGAAATCCCGTATTTACATATCTGCCACTGTGCAGGAGAATCGGTATAGGTGTTCGAGTGTTCGAACCGTAGTGCGCAGGAAATGGTACCGAAACCCCGTATTTACATATCTGCCACTGTGCAGGAGAATTCGTATAGGTGTTCGTGTGGTCGAACCGTAATGCGCAAGAAATGGTATGTAAACCCCATATTTAAATATCGGCCACTATGCAGGAGAATCCGTATAGGTGTTCGAGTGTTCGAACCGTAATGCGCAAGAAATGGTACGGAAACCCCGTATTTACATATCTGCCACTGTGCAGGAGAATCCGCATAGGTGCGCGAGTGTTCGAACCGTATTGCGCAAGAAATGGTATGGAAACCCCGTATTTACATATCTGCCACTGTGCAGGAGAATCCGTATAGGTGTTCGAGTGTTCGAACCGTAATGCGCAAGAAATGGTACCGAAATCCCGTATTTACATATCTGCCACTGTGCAGGAGAATAGGTATAGGTGTTCGAGTGTTCGAACCGTAATGCGCAGGAAATGGTACCGAAACCCCGTATTTACATATCTGCCACTGTGCAGGAGAATTCGTATAGGTGTTCGTGTGGTCGAACCGTAATCCGCAAGAAATGGTATGTAAACCCCATATTTAAATATCTGCCACTGTGCAGGAGAATCCGTATAGGAGTTCGAGTGTTCGAACCGTAATGCGCAAGAAATGGTATGGAAACCCCGTATTTACATATCTGCCACTGTGCAGGAGAATCCGCATAGGTGTTCGAGTGTTTGAACCGTAATGCGCAATAAATGGTACGGAAACCCCGTATTTACATATCTGCCACTGTGTAGGAGAATCCGTATAGGTGATCGAGTGTTCGAACCGTAATGCGCAAGAAATGGTACCGAAACCCCGTATTTACATATCTGCCACTGTGCAGGAGAATCCGTATAGGTCTTCGAGTGCTCGAACCGTAATGCGCAAGAAATGGTACGGAAACCCCGTATTTACATATCTGCCACTGTGCAGGAGAATCCGCATAGGTGTTCGATTGTTCGAACCGTAATGCGCAAGAAATGGTATGTGAACCCCGTATTTACATATCTGCCGCTGTGCAGGAGAATCCGTATAGGTGTTCGAGTGTTCGAACCGTAATGCGCAAGAAATGGTACGGAAACCCCGTATTTACATATCTGCCACTGTGCAGGAGAATCCGTATAGGTGTTCGAGTGTTCAAACCGTAATGCGCGAGAAATGGTATGTAAACCCCGTATTTACATATCTGCCACTGTGCAGGAGAATTCGTATAGGTGTTCGTGTGGTCGAACCGTAATGCGCAAGAAATGGTATGTAAACCCCATATTTAAATATCTGCCACTGTGCAGGAGAATCCGTATAGGTGTTCGAGTGTTCGAACCGTAATGCGCAAGAAATGGTACCGAAACCCCGTATTTACATATCTGCCACTGTGCCGGAGAATCCGTATAGGTGTTCGAGTGTTCGAACCGTAATGCGCAAGAAATGGTACCGAAATCCCGTATTTACATATCTGCCACTGTGCAGGAGAATCCGAATAGGTGTTCGAGTGTTCGAACCGTAATGCGCAAGAAATGGTATATAAACCCCGTATTTACATATCTGCCACTGTGCAGGAGAATCCGTATAGGTGTTCGAGTGTTCGAACCGTAATGCGCAAGAAATGGTACAGAAACCCCGTATTTACATATCTGCCACTGTGCAGGAGAATCCGTATAGGTGTTCGATTGTTCGAACCGTAATGCGCAAGAAATGGTACGGAAACCCCGTATTTACATATCTGCCCCTGTGCAGGAGAATCCGCATAGGTGTTCGAGTGTTCGAACCGTAATGCGCAAGAAATGGTACGGAAACCCCGTATATACATATCTGCCACTGTGCAGGAGAATCCGTATAGGTGTTCGAGTGTTCAAACCGTAATGCGCGAGAAATGGTATGTAAACCCCGTATTTACATATCTGCCACTGTGCAGGAGAATTCGTATAGGTGTTCGTGTGGTCGAACCGTAATGCGCAAGAAATGGTATGTAAACCCCATATTTAAATATCTGCCACTGTGCAGGAGAATCCGTATAGGTGTTCGAGTGTTCGAACCGTAATGCGCAAGAAATGGTACCGAAACCCCGTATTTACATATCTGCCACTGTGCCGGAGAATCCGTATAGGTGTTCGAGTGTTCGAACCGTAATGCGCAAGAAATGGTACCGAAATCCCGTATTTACATATCTGCCACTGTGCAGGAGAATCCGAATAGGTGTTCGAGTGTTCGAACCGTAATGCGCAAGAAATGGTATATAAACCCCGTATTTACATATCTGCCACTGTGCAGGAGAATCCGTATAGGTGTTCGCGTGTTCGAACCGTAATGCGTAAGAAATGGTACGGAAACCCCGTATTTACATATCTGCCACTGTGCAGGAGAATCCGTATTGGTGTTCGATTGTTCGAACCGTAATGCGCAAGAAATGGTACGGAAACCCCGTATTTACATATCTGCCACTGTGCAGGAGAATCCGCATAGGTGTTCGAGTGTTCGAACCGTAATGCGCAAGAAATGGTACCGAAACCCCGTATTTACATATCTGCCACTGTGCAGGAGAATCCGCATAGGTGCTCGAGTGTTCGAACCGTATTGCGCAAGAAATGGTATGGAAACCCCGTATTTACATATCTGCCACTGTGCAGGAGAATCCGTATAGGTGTTCGAGTGTTCGAACCGTAATGCGCAGGAAATGGTACCGAAACCCCGTATTTACATATCTGCCACTGTGCAGGAGAATTCGTATAGGTCTTCGTGTGTTCGAACCGTAATGCGCAAGAAATGGTATGTAAACCCCGTATTTACATATCTGCCACTGTGCAGGAGAATCCGTATAGGTGTTCGAGTGTTCGAACCGTAATGCGCAAGAAATGGTACCGAAACCCCGTATTTACATATCTGCCACTGTGCAGGAGAATCCGAATAGGTGCTCGAGTGTTCGAACCGTATTGCGCAAGAAATGGTACCGAAACCCCATATTTACATATCTGCCACTGTGCAGGAGAATCCGTATAGGTCTTCGTGTGTTCGAACCGTAATGCGCAAGAAATGGTATGTAAACCCCGTATTTACATATCTGCCACTGTGCATGAGAATCCGTATAGGTATTCGAGTGTTCGAACCGTAATGCGCAAGAAATGGTACCGAAACCCCGTATTTACATATCTGCCATTGTGCAGGAGAATCCGAATAGGTGCTCGAGTGTTCGAACCGTATTGCGCAAGAAATGGTATATAAACCCCGTATTTACATATCTGCCACTGTGCAGGAGAATCCGTATAGGTGTTCGAGTGTTCGAACCGTAATGCGCAAGAAATGGTACGGAAACCCCGTATTTACATATCTGCCACTGTGCAGGAGAATCCGCATAGGTGTTCGATTGTTCGAACCGTAATGCGCAAGAAATGGTATGTGAACCCCGTATTTACATATCTGCCGCTGTGCAGGAGAATCCGTATAGGTGTTCGAGTGTTCGAACTGTAATGCGCAAGAAATGGTACGGAAACCCCGTATTTACATATCTGCCACTGTGCAGGAGAATCCGTATAGGTGTTCGAGTGTTCGAACCGTAATGCGCGAGAAATGGTATGTAAACCCCGTATTTACATATCTGCCACTGTGCAGGAGAATTCGTATAGGTGTTCGTGTGGTCGAACCGTAATGCGCAAGAAATGGTATGTAAACCCCATATTTAAATATCTGCCACTGTGCAGGAGAATCCGTATAGGTGTTCGAGTGTTCGAACCGTAATGCGCAAGAAATGGTACCGAAACCCCGTATTTACATATCTGCCACTGTGCCGGAGAATCCGTATAGGTGTTCGAGTGTTCGAACCGTAATGCGCAAGAAATGGTACCGAAATCCCGTATTTACATATCTGCCACTGTGCAGGAGAATCCGAATAGGTGTTCGAGTGTTCGAACCGTAATGCGCAAGAAATGGTATATAAACCCCGTATTTACATATCTGCCACTGTGCAGGAGAATCCGTATAGGTGTTCGAGTGTTCGAACCGTAATGCGCAAGAAATGGTACCGAAACCCCGTATTTACATATCTGCCACTGTGCAGGAGAATCCGTATAGGTGTTCGATTGTTCGAACCGTAATGCGCAAGAAATGGTACGGAAACCCCGTATTTACATATCTGCCACTGTGCAGGAGAATCCGCATAGGTGTTCGAGTGTTCGAACCGTAATGCGCAAGAAATGGTACGGAAACCCCGTATATACATATCTGCCACTGTGCAGGAGAATCCGTATAGGTGTTCGAGTGTTCAAACCGTAATGCGCGAGAAATGGTATGTAAACCCCGTATTTACATATCTGCCACTGTGCAGGAGAATTCGTATAGGTGTTCGTGTGGTCGAACCGTAATGCGCAAGAAATGGTATGTAAACCCCATATTTAAATATCTGCCACTGTGCAGGAGAATCCGTATAGGTGTTCGAGTGTTCGAACCGTAATGCGCAAGAAATGGTACCGAAACCCCGTATTTACATATCTGCCACTGTGCCGGAGAATCCGTATAGGTGTTCGAGTGTTCGAACCGTAATGCGCAAGAAATGGTACAGAAATCCCGTATTTACATATCTGCCACTGTGCAGGAGAATCCGAATAGGTATTCGAGTGTTCGAACCGTAATGCGCAAGAAATGGTATATAAACCCCGTATTTACATATCTGCCACTGTGCAGGAGAATCCGTATAGGTGTTCGAGTGTTCGAACCGTAATGCGCAAGAAATGGTACAGAAACCCCGTATTTACATATCTGCCACTGTGCAGGAGAATCCGTATAGGTGTTCGATTGTTCGAACCGTAATGCGCAAGAAATGGTACGGAAACCCCGTATTTACATATCTGCCACTGTGCAGGAGAATCCGCATAGGTGTTCGAGTGTTCGAACCGTAATGCGCAAGAAATGGTACGGAAACCCCGTATATACATATCTGCCACTGTGCAGGAGAATCCGTATAGGTGTTCGAGTGTTCAAAACGTAATGCGCGAGAAATGGTATGTAAACCCCGTATTTACATATCTGCCACTGTGCAGGAGAATTCGTATAGGTGTTCGTGTGGTCGAACCGTAATGCGCAAGAAATGGTATGTAAACCCCATATTTAAATATCTGCCACTGTGCTGGAGAATCCGTATAGGTGTTCGAGTGTTCGAACCGTAATGCGCAAGAAATGGTACCGAAACCCCGTATTTACATATCTGCCACTGTGCCGGAGAATCCGTATAGGTGTTCGAGTGTTCGAACCGTAATGCGCAAGAAATGGTACCGAAATCCCGTATTTACATATCTGCCACTGTGCAGGAGAATCCGAATAGGTGTTCGAGTGTTCGAACCGTAATGCGCAAGAAATGGTATATAAACCCCGTATTTACATATCTGCCACTGTGCAGGAGAATCCGTATAGGTGTTCGCGTGTTCGAACCGTAATGCGTAAGAAATGGTACGGAAACCCCGTATTTACATATCTGCCACTGTGCAGGAGAATCCGTATTGGTGTTCGATTGTTCGAACCGTAATGCGCAAGAAATGGTACGGAAACCCCGTATTTACATATCTGCCACTGTGCAGGAGAATCCGCATAGGTGTTCGAGTGTTCGAACCGTAATGCGCAAGAAATGGTACCGAAACCCCGTATTTACATATCTGCCACTGTGCAGGAGAATCCGCATAGGTGCTCGAGTGTTCGAACCGTATTGCGCAAGAAATGGTATGGAAACCCCGTATTTACATATCTGCCACTGTGCAGGAGAATCCGTATAGGTGTTCGAGTGTTCGAACCGTAATGCGCAGGAAATGGTACCGAAACCCCGTATTTACATATCTGCCACTGTGCAGGAGAATTCGTATAGGTCTTCGTGTGTTCGAACCGTAATGCGCAAGAAATGGTATGTAAACCCCGTATTTACATATCTGCCACTGTGCAGGAGAATCCGTATAGGTGTTCGAGTGTTCGAACCGTAATGCGCAAGAAATGGTACCGAAACCCCGTATTTACATATCTGCCACTGTGCAGGAGAATCCGAATAGGTGCTCGAGTGTTCGAACCGTATTGCGCAAGAAATGGTACCGAAACCCCATATTTACATATCTGCCACTGTGCAGGAGAATCCGTATAGGTCTTCGTGTGTTCGAACCGTAATGCGCAAGAAATGGTATGTAAACCCCGTATTTACATATCTGCCACTGTGCATGAGAATCCGTATAGGTATTCGAGTGTTCTAACCGTAATGCGCAAGAAATGGTACCGAAACCCCGTATTTACATATCTGCCATTGTGCAGGAGAATCCGAATAGGTGCTCGAGTGTTCGAACCGTATTGCGCAAGAAATGGTATATAAACCCCGTATTTACATATCTGCCACTGTGCAGGAGAATCCGTATAGGTGTTCGAGTGTTCGAACCGTAATGCGCAAGAAATGGTACGGAAACCCCGTATTTACATATCTGCCACTGTGCAGGAGAATCCGCATAGGTGTTCGATTGTTCGAACCGTAATGCGCAAGAAATGGTATGTGAACCCCGTATTTACATATCTGCCGCTGTGCAGGAGAATCCGTATAGGTGTTCGAGTGTTCGAACTGTAATGCGCAAGAAATGGTACGGAAACCCCGTATTTACATATCTGCCACTGTGCAGGAGAATCCGTATAGGTGTTCGAGTGTTCGAACCGTAATGCGCGAGAAATGGTATGTAAACCCCGTATTTACATATCTGCCACTGTGCAGGAGAATTCGTATAGGTGTTCGTGTGGTCGAACCGTAATGCGCAAGAAATGGTATGTAAACCCCATATTTAAATATCTGCCACTGTGCAGGAGAATCCGTATAGGTGTTCGAGTGTTCGAACCGTAATGCGCAAGAAATGGTACCGAAACCCCGTATTTACATATCTGCCACTGTGCCGGAGAATCCGTATAGGTGTTCGAGTGTTCGAACCGTAATGCGCAAGAAATGGTACCGAAATCCCGTATTTACATATCTGCCACTGTGCAGGAGAATCCGAATAGGTGTTCGAGTGTTCGAACCGTAATGCGCAAGAAATGGTATATAAACCCCGTATTTACATATCTGCCACTGTGCAGGAGAATCCGTATAGGTGTTCGAGTGTTCGAACCGTAATGCGCAAGAAATGGTACCGAAACCCCGTATTTACATATCTGCCACTGTGCAGGAGAATCCGTATAGGTGTTCGATTGTTCGAACCGTAATGCGCAAGAAATGGTACGGAAACCCCGTATTTACATATCTGCCACTGTGCAGGAGAATCCGCATAGGTGTTCGAGTGTTCGAACCGTAATGCGCAAGAAATGGTACGGAAACCCCGTATATACATATCTGCCACTGTGCAGGAGAATCCGTATAGGTGTTCGAGTGTTCAAACCGTAATGCGCGAGAAATGGTATGTAAACCCCGTATTTACATATCTGCCACTGTGCAGGAGAATTCGTATAGGTGTTCGTGTGGTCGAACCGTAATGCGCAAGAAATGGTATGTAAACCCCATATTTAAATATCTGCCACTGTGCAGGAGAATCCGTATAGGTGTTCGAGTGTTCGAACCGTAATGCGCAAGAAATGGTACCGAAACCCCGTATTTACATATCTGCCACTGTGCCGGAGAATCCGTATAGGTGTTCGAGTGTTCGAACCGTAATGCGCAAGAAATGGTACAGAAATCCCGTATTTACATATCTGCCACTGTGCAGGAGAATCCGAATAGGTGTTCGAGTGTTCGAACCGTAATGCGCAAGAAATGGTATATAAACCCCGTATTTACATATCTGCCACTGTGCAGGAGAATCCGTATAGGTGTTCGAGTGTTCGAACCGTAATGCGCAAGAAATGGTACAGAAACCCCGTATTTACATATCTGCCACTGTGCAGGAGAATCCGTATAGGTGTTCGATTGTTCGAACCGTAATGCGCAAGAAATGGTACGGAAACCCCGTATTTACATATCTGCCACTGTGCAGGAGAATCCGCATAGGTGTTCGAGTGTTCGAACCGTAATGCGCAAGAAATGGTACGGAAACCCCGTATATACATATCTGCCACTGTGCAGGAGAATCCGTATAGGTGTTCGAGTGTTCAAACCGTAATGCGCGAGAAATGGTATGTAAACCCCGTATTTACATATCTGCCACTGTGCAGGAGAATTCGTATAGGTGTTCGTGTGGTCGAACCGTAATGCGCAAGAAATGGTATGTAAACCCCCTATTTAAATATCTGCCACTGTGCAGGAGAATCCGTATAGGTGTTCGAGTGTTCGAACCGTAATGCGCAAGAAATGGTACCGAAACCCCGTATTTACATATCTGCCACTGTGCCGGAGAATCCGTATAGGTGTTCGAGTGTTCGAACCGTAATGCGCAAGAAATGGTACCGAAATCCCGTATTTACATATCTGCCACTGTGCAGGAGAATCCGAATAGGTGTTCGAGTGTTCGAACCGTAATGCGCAAGAAATGGTATATAAACCCCGTATTTACATATCTGCCACTGTGCAGGAGAATCCGTATAGGTGTTCGCGTGTTCGAACCGTAATGCGTAAGAAATGGTACGGAAACCCCGTATTTACATATCTGCCACTGTGCAGGAGAATCCGTATTGGTGTTCGATTGTTCGAACCGTAATGCGCAAGAAATGGTACGGAAACCCCGTATTTACATATCTGCCACTGTGCAGGAGAATCCGCATAGGTGTTCGAGTGTTCGAACCGTAATGCGCAAGAAATGGTACCGAAACCCCGTATTTACATATCTGCCACTGTGCAGGAGAATCCGCATAGGTGCTCGAGTGTTCGAACCGTATTGCGCAAGAAATGGTATGGAAACCCCGTATTTACATATCTGCCACTGTGCAGGAGAATCCGTATAGGTGTTCGAGTGTTCGAACCGTAATGCGCAGGAATTGGTACCGAAACCCCGTATTTACATATCTGCCACTGTGCAGGAGAATTCGTATAGGTCTTCGTGTGTTCGAACCGTAATGCGCAAGAAATGGTATGTAAACCCCGTATTTACATATCTGCCACTGTGCAGGAGAATCCGTATAGGTGTTCGAGTGTTCGAACCGTAATGCGCAAGAAATGGTACCGAAACCCCGTATTTACATATCTGCCACTGTGCAGGAGAATCCGAATAGGTGCTCGAGTGTTCGAACCGTATTGCGCAAGAAATGGTACCGAAACCCCATATTTACATATCTGCCACTGTGCAGGAGAATCCGTATAGGTCTTCGTGTGTTCGAACCGTAATGCGCAAGAAATGGTATGTAAACCCCGTATTTACATATCTGCCACTGTGCATGAGAATCCGTATAGGTATTCGAGTGTTCGAACCGTAATGCGCAAGAAATGGTACCGAAACCCCGTATTTACATATCTGCCATTGTGCAGGAGAATCCGAATAGGTGCTCGAGTGTTCGAACCGTATTGCGCAAGAAATGGTATATAAACCCCGTATTTACATATCTGCCACTGTGCAGGAGAATCCGTATAGGTGTTCGAGTGTTCGAACCGTAATGCGCAAGAAATGGTACGGAAACCCCGTATATACATATCTGCCACTGTGCAGGAGAATCCGTATAGGTGTTCGAGTGTTCAAACCGTAATGCGCGAGAAATGGTATGTAAACCCCGTATTTACATATCTGCCACTGTGCAGGAGAATTCGTATAGGTGTTCGTGTGGTCGAACCGTAATGCGCAAGAAATGGTATGTAAACCCCATATTTAAATATCTGCCACTGTGCAGGAGAATCCGTATAGGTGTTCGAGTGTTCGAACCGTAATGCGCAAGAAATGGTACCGAAACCCCGTATTTACATATCTGCCACTGTGCCGGAGAATCCGTATAGGTGTTCGAGTGTTCGAACCGTAATGCGCAAGAAATGGTACAGAAATCCCGTATTTACATATCTGCCACTGTGCAGGAGAATCCGAATAGGTATTCGAGTGTTCGAACCGTAATGCGCAAGAAATGGTATATAAACCCCGTATTTACATATCTGCCACTGTGCAGGAGAATCCGTATAGGTGTTCGAGTGTTCGAACCGTAATGCGCAAGAAATGGTACAGAAACCCCGTATTTACATATCTGCCACTGTGCAGGAGAATCCGTATAGGTGTTCGATTGTTCGAACCGTAATGCGCAAGAAATGGTACGGAAACCCCGTATTTACATATCTGCCACTGTGCAGGAGAATCCGCATAGGTGTTCGAGTGTTCGAACCGTAATGCGCAAGAAATGGTACGGAAACCCCGTATATACATATCTGCCACTGTGCAGGAGAATCCGTATAGGTGTTCGAGTGTTCAAAACGTAATGCGCGAGAAATGGTATGTAAACCCCGTATTTACATATCTGCCACTGTGCAGGAGAATTCGTATAGGTGTTCGTGTGGTCGAACCGTAATGCGCAAGAAATGGTATGTAAACCCCATATTTAAATATCTGCCACTGTGCTGGAGAATCCGTATAGGTGTTCGAGTGTTCGAACCGTAATGCGCAAGAAATGGTACCGAAACCCCGTATTTACATATCTGCCACTGTGCCGGAGAATCCGTATAGGTGTTCGAGTGTTCGAACCGTAATGCGCAAGAAATGGTACCGAAATCCCGTATTTACATATCTGCCACTGTGCAGGAGAATCCGAATAGGTGTTCGAGTGTTCGAACCGTAATGCGCAAGAAATGGTATATAAACCCCGTATTTACATATCTGCCACTGTGCAGGAGAATCCGTATAGGTGTTCGCGTGTTCGAACCGTAATGCGTAAGAAATGGTACGGAAACCCCGTATTTACATATCTGCCACTGTGCAGGAGAATCCGTATTGGTGTTCGATTGTTCGAACCGTAATGCGCAAGAAATGGTACGGAAACCCCGTATTTACATATCTGCCACTGTGCAGGAGAATCCGCATAGGTGTTCGAGTGTTCGAACCGTAATGCGCAAGAAATGGTACCGAAACCCCGTATTTACATATCTGCCACTGTGCAGGAGAATCCGCATAGGTGCTCGAGTGTTCGAACCGTATTGCGCAAGAAATGGTATGGAAACCCCGTATTTACATATCTGCCACTGTGCAGGAGAATCCGTATAGGTGTTCGAGTGTTCGAACCGTAATGCGCAGGAAATGGTACCGAAACCCCGTATTTACATATCTGCCACTGTGCAGGAGAATTCGTATAGGTCTTCGTGTGTTCGAACCGTAATGCGCAAGAAATGGTATGTAAACCCCGTATTTACATATCTGCCACTGTGCAGGAGAATCCGTATAGGTGTTCGAGTGTTCGAACCGTAATGCGCAAGAAATGGTACCGAAACCCCGTATTTACATATCTGCCACTGTGCAGGAGAATCCGAATAGGTGCTCGAGTGTTCGAACCGTATTGCGCAAGAAATGGTACCGAAACCCCATATTTACATATCTGCCACTGTGCAGGAGAATCCGTATAGGTCATCGTGTGTTCGAACCGTAATGCGCAAGAAATGGTATGTAAACCCCGTATTTACATATCTGCCACTGTGCATGAGAATCCGTATAGGTATTCGAGTGTTCTAACCGTAATGCGCAAGAAATGGTACCGAAACCCCGTATTTACATATCTGCCATTGTGCAGGAGAATCCGAATAGGTGCTCGAGTGTTCGAACCGTATTGCGCAAGAAATGGTATATAAACCCCGTATTTACATATCTGCCACTGTGCAGGAGAATCCGTATAGGTGTTCGAGTGTTCGAACCGTAATGCGCAAGAAATGGTACGGAAACCCCGTATTTACATATCTGCCACTGTGCAGGAGAATCCGCATAGGTGTTCGATTGTTCGAACCGTAATGCGCAAGAAATGGTATGTGAACCCCGTATTTACATATCTGCCGCTGTGCAGGAGAATCCGTATAGGTGTTCGAGTGTTCGAACTGTAATGCGCAAGAAATGGTACGGAAACCCCGTATTTACATATCTGCCACTGTGCAGGAGAATCCGTATAGGTGTTCGAGTGTTCGAACCGTAATGCGCGAGAAATGGTATGTAAACCCCGTATTTACATATCTGCCACTGTGCAGGAGAATTCGTATAGGTGTTCGTGTGGTCGAACCGTAATGCGCAAGAAATGGTATGTAAACCCCATATTTAAATATCTGCCACTGTGCAGGAGAATCCGTATAGGTGTTCGAGTGTTCGAACCGTAATGCGCAAGAAATGGTACCGAAACCCCGTATTTACATATCTGCCACTGTGCCGGAGAATCCGTATAGGTGTTCGAGTGTTCGAACCGTAATGCGCAAGAAATGGTACCGAAATCCCGTATTTACATATCTGCCACTGTGCAGGAGAATCCGAATAGGTGTTCGAGTGTTCGAACCGTAATGCGCAAGAAATGGTATATAAACCCCGTATTTACATATCTGCCACTGTGCAGGAGAATCCGTATAGGTGTTCGAGTGTTCGAACCGTAATGCGCAAGAAATGGTACCGAAACCCCGTATTTACATATCTGCCACTGTGCAGGAGAATCCGTATAGGTGTTCGATTGTTCGAACCGTAATGCGCAAGAAATGGTACGGAAACCCCGTATTTACATATCTGCCACTGTGCAGGAGAATCCGCATAGGTGTTCGAGTGTTCGAACCGTAATGCGCAAGAAATGGTACGGAAACCCCGTATATACATATCTGCCACTGTGCAGGAGAATCCGTATAGGTGTTCGAGTGTTCAAACCGTAATGCGCGAGAAATGGTATGTAAACCCCGTATTTACATATCTGCCACTGTGCAGGAGAATTCGTATAGGTGTTCGTGTGGTCGAACCGTAATGCGCAAGAAATGGTATGTAAACCCCATATTTAAATATCTGCCACTGTGCAGGAGAATCCGTATAGGTGTTCGAGTGTTCGAACCGTAATGCGCAAGAAATGGTACCGAAACCCCGTATTTACATATCTGCCACTGTGCCGGAGAATCCGTATAGGTGTTCGAGTGTTCGAACCGTAATGCGCAAGAAATGGTACAGAAATCCCGTATTTACATATCTGCCACTGTGCAGGAGAATCCGAATAGGTGTTCGAGTGTTCGAACCGTAATGCGCAAGAAATGGTATATAAACCCCGTATTTACATATCTGCCACTGTGCAGGAGAATCCGTATAGGTGTTCGAGTGTTCGAACCGTAATGCGCAAGAAATGGTACAGAAACCCCGTATTTACATATCTGCCACTGTGCAGGAGAATCCGTATAGGTGTTCGATTGTTCGAACCGTAATGCGCAAGAAATGGTACGGAAACCCCGTATTTACATATCTGCCACTGTGCAGGAGAATCCGCATAGGTGTTCGAGTGTTCGAACCGTAATGCGCAAGAAATGGTACGGAAACCCCGTATATACATATCTGCCACTGTGCAGGAGAATCCGTATAGGTGTTCGAGTGTTCAAACCGTAATGCGCGAGAAATGGTATGTAAACCCCGTATTTACATATCTGCCACTGTGCAGGAGAATTCGTATAGGTGTTCGTGTGGTCGAACCGTAATGCGCAAGAAATGGTATGTAAACCCCCTATTTAAATATCTGCCACTGTGCAGGAGAATCCGTATAGGTGTTCGAGTGTTCGAACCGTAATGCGCAAGAAATGGTACCGAAACCCCGTATTTACATATCTGCCACTGTGCCGGAGAATCCGTATAGGTGTTCGAGTGTTCGAACCGTAATGCGCAAGAAATGGTACCGAAATCCCGTATTTACATATCTGCCACTGTGCAGGAGAATCCGAATAGGTGTTCGAGTGTTCGAACCGTAATGCGCAAGAAATGGTATATAAACCCCGTATTTACATATCTGCCACTGTGCAGGAGAATCCGTATAGGTGTTCGCGTGTTCGAACCGTAATGCGTAAGAAATGGTACGGAAACCCCGTATTTACATATCTGCCACTGTGCAGGAGAATCCGTATTGGTGTTCGATTGTTCGAACCGTAATGCGCAAGAAATGGTACGGAAACCCCGTATTTACATATCTGCCACTGTGCAGGAGAATCCGCATAGGTGTTCGAGTGTTCGAACCGTAATGCGCAAGAAATGGTACCGAAACCCCGTATTTACATATCTGCCACTGTGCAGGAGAATCCGCATAGGTGCTCGAGTGTTCGAACCGTATTGCGCAAGAAATGGTATGGAAACCCCGTATTTACATATCTGCCACTGTGCAGGAGAATCCGTATAGGTGTTCGAGTGTTCGAACCGTAATGCGCAGGAATTGGTACCGAAACCCCGTATTTACATATCTGCCACTGTGCAGGAGAATTCGTATAGGTCTTCGTGTGTTCGAACCGTAATGCGCAAGAAATGGTATGTAAACCCCGTATTTACATATCTGCCACTGTGCAGGAGAATCCGTATAGGTGTTCGAGTGTTCGAACCGTAATGCGCAAGAAATGGTACCGAAACCCCGTATTTACATATCTGCCACTGTGCAGGAGAATCCGAATAGGTGCTCGAGTGTTCGAACCGTATTGCGCAAGAAATGGTACCGAAACCCCATATTTACATATCTGCCACTGTGCAGGAGAATCCGTATAGGTCTTCGTGTGTTCGAACCGTAATGCGCAAGAAATGGTATGTAAACCCCGTATTTACATATCTGCCACTGTGCATGAGAATCCGTATAGGTATTCGAGTGTTCGAACCGTAATGCGCAAGAAATGGTACCGAAACCCCGTATTTACATATCTGCCATTGTGCAGGAGAATCCGAATAGGTGCTCGAGTGTTCGAACCGTATTGCGCAAGAAATGGTATATAAACCCCGTATTTACATATCTGCCACTGTGCAGGAGAATCCGTATAGGTGTTCGAGTGTTCGAACCGTAATGCGCAAGAAATGGTACGGAAACCCCGTATTTACATATCTGCCACTGTGCAGGAGAATCCGCATAGGTGTTCGATTGTTCGAACCGTAATGCGCAAGAAATGGTATGTGAACCCCGTATTTACATATCTGCCGCTGTGCAGGAGAATCCGTATAGGTGTTCGAGTGTTCGAACTGTAATGCGCAAGAAATGGTACGGAAACCCCGTATTTACATATCTGCCACTGTGCAGGAGAATCCGTATAGGTGTTCGAGTGTTCGAACCGTAATGCGCGAGAAATGGTATGTAAACCCCGTATTTACATATCTGCCACTGTGCAGGAGAATTCGTATAGGTGTTCGTGTGGTCGAACCGTAATGCGCAAGAAATGGTATGTAAACCCCATATTTAAATATCTGCCACTGTGCAGGAGAATCCGTATAGGTGTTCGAGTGTTCGAACCGTAATGCGCAAGAAATGGTACCGAAACCCCATATTTACATATCTGCCACTGTGCCGGAGAATCCGTATAGGTGTTCGAGTGTTCGAACCGTAATGCGCAAGAAATGGTACCGAAATCCCGTATTTACATATCTGCCACTGTGCAGGAGAATCCGTATAGGTGTTCGAGTGTTCGAACCGTAATGCGCAAGAAATGGTACCGAAACCCCGTATTTACATATCTGCCACTGTGCAGGAGAATCCGAATAGGTGTTCGAGTGTTCGAACCGTAATGCGCAAGAAATGGTATATAAACCCCGTATTTACATATCTGCCACAGTGCAGGAGAATCCGTATAGGTGTTCGAGTGTTCGAACCGTAATGCGCAAGAAATGGTACGGAAACCCCGTATTTACATATCTGCCACTGTGCAGGAGAATCCGTATAGGTGTTCGATTGTTCGAACCGTAATGCGCAAGAAATGGTACCGAAACCCCGTATTTACATATCTGCCACTGTGCAGGAGAATCCGAATAGGTGTTCGAGTGTTCGAACCGTAATGCGCAAGAAATGGTATATAAACCCCGTATTTACATATCTGCCACAGTGCAGGAGAATCCGTATAGGTGTTCGAGTGTTCGAACCGTAATGCGCAAGAAATGGTACCGAAACCCCGTATTTACATATCTGCCACTGTGCAGGAGAATCCGAATAGGTGTTCGAGTGTTCGAACCGTAATGCGCAAGAAATGGTACCGAAACCCCGTATTTACATATCTGCCACTTTGTAGGAGAATCCGCGTAGGTGTTCGAGTGTTCGAACCGTAATGTGCAAGAAATGGTATGGAAATCCCGTATTTACATATCTGCCACTGTGCAGGAGAATCTGTATAGGTGTTCGAGTGTTCGAATCGTAATGCGCAAGAAATGGTATGTAAACCCCGTATTTACATATCTGCCACTGTGCAGGAGAATCCGTATAGGTGTTCGAGTGTTCGAACCGTAATGCGCAAGAAATGGTATGGAAACCCCGTATTTACATATCTGCCACTTTGTAGGAGAATCCGCATCGGTGTTCGATTGTTCGAACCGTAATGTGCAAGACATGGTATGGAAACCCCGTAATTACATATCTGCCACTGTGCAGAACAATCCGTATAAGTGTTCGACTGTTCGAATCGTAATGCGCAAGAAATGGAACCGAAACCCCGTATTTACATATCTGCCACTGTGCAGGAGAATCCGCATAGGTGCTCGAGTGTTCGAACCGTAATGCGCAAGAAATGGTATATAAACCCCGTATTTACATATCTGCCACTGTGCAGGAGAATCCGTATAGGTGTTCGAGTGTTCGAACCGTAATGCGCAAGATATGGTACGGAAACCCCGAATTTACATATCCGCCACTGTGCAGGAGAATCCGTATAGGTGTTCGATTGTTCGAACCGTAATGCGCAAGAAATGGTATGTAAACCCCGTATTTACATATCTGCCACTGTGCAGGAGAATCCGTATAGGTGTTCGAGTGTTCGAACCGTAATGCGCAAGAAATGGTACGGAAACCCCGTATTTACATATCTGCCACTGTGCAGGAGAATCCGTATAGGTGTTCGAGTGTTCGAACCGTAATGCGCGAGAAATGGTATGTAAACCCCGTATTTACATATCTGCCACTGTGCTGGATATTCCGTATAGGTGTTCGAGTGTTCGAACCGTAATGCACCAGAAATGGTACCGAAACCCCGTATTTACATATCTGCCACTGTGCAGGAGAATCCGTATAGGTGTTCAAGTGTTCGAACCGTAATGCGCAAGAAATGGTACCGAAATCCCGTATTTACATATCTGCCACTGTGCAGGAGAATCCGTATAGGTGTTCGAGTGTTCGAACCGTAATGCGCAAGAAATGGTACCGAAACCCCGTATTTACATATCTGCCACTGTGCAGGAGAATCCGTATAGGTGCTCGAGTGTTCGATCCGTATTGCGCAAGAAATGGTATGGAAACCCCGTATTTACATATCTGCCACTGTGCAGGAGAATCCGTATAGGTGTTCAAGTGTTCGAACCGTAATGCGCAGGAAATGGTACCGAAACCCCGTATTTACATATCTGCCACTGTGCAGGAGAATTCGTATAGGTCTTCGTGTGTTCGAACCGTAATGCGCAAGAAATGGTATGTAAACCCCGTATTTACATATCTGCCACTGTGCAGGAGAATCCGTATAGGTGTTCGAGTGTTCGAATCGTAATGCGCAAGAAATGGTACCGAAACCCCGTATTTACATATCTGCCACTGTGCAGGAGTATACGAATAGGTGCTCGAGTGTTCGAACCGTATTGCGCAAGAAATGGTACCGAAACCCCGTATTTACATATCTGCCACTGTGCAGGAGAATCCGTATAGGTGTTCTAGTGTTCGAACCGTAATGCGCAAGAAATGGTACCGAAATCCCGTATTTACATATCTGCCACTGTGCAGGAGAATCCGTATAGGTGTTCGAGTGTTCGAACCGTATTGCGCAGGAAATGGTACCGAAACCCCGTATTTACATATCTGCCACTGTGCAGGAGAATTCGTATAGGTGTTCGTGTGTTCGAACCGTAATGCGTAAGAAATGGTATGTAAACCCCATATTTAAATATCTGCCACTGTGCAGGAGAATCCGTATAGGTGTTCGAGTGTTCGAACCGTAATGCGCAAGAAATGGTACCGAAACCCCGTATTTACATATCTGCCACTGTGCTGGAGAATCCGAATAGGTGCTCGAGTGTTCGAACCGTATTGCGCAAGAAATGGTACCGAAACCCCATATTTACATATCTGCCACTGTGCAGGAGAATCCGTATAGGTCTTCGTGTGTTCGAACCGTAATGCGCATGAAATGGTATGTAAACCCCGTATTTACATATCTGCCACTGTGCATGAGAATCCGTATAGGTATTCGAGTGTTCGAACCGTAATGCGCAAGAAATGGTACCGAAACCCCGTATTTACATATCTGCCACTGTGCAGGAGAATCCGAATAGGTGCTCGAGTGTTCGAACCGTATTGCGCAAGAAATGGTACCGAAACCCCGTATTTACATATCTTCCACTGTGCAGGAGAATCCGTATAGGTGTTCGAGTGTTCGAACCGTAATGCGCAAGAAATGGTACCGAAATCCCGTATTTACATATCTGCCACTGTGCAGGAGAATCGGTATAGGTGTTCGAGTGTTCGAACCGTAATGCGCAGGAAATGGTACCGAAACCCCGTATTTACATATCTGCCACTGTGCAGGAGAATTCGTATAGGTGTTCGTGTGGTCGAACCGTAATGCGCAAGAAATGGTATGTAAACCCCATATTTAAATATCTGCCACTGTGCAGGAGAATCCGTATAGGTGTTCGAGTGTTCGAACCGTAATGCGCAAGAAATGGTACCGAAATCCCGTATTTACATATCTGCCACTGTGCAGGAGAATCCGTATAGGTGTTCGAGTGTTCGAACCGTAATGCGCAAGAAATGGTACCAAAACCCCGTATTTACATATCTGCCACTGTGCAGGAGAATTCGTATAGGTCTTCGTGTGTTCGAACCGTAATGCGCAAGAAATGGTATGTAAACCCCGTATTTACATATCTGCAACTGTGCAGGAGAATCCGTATAGGTGTTCGATTGTTCGAACCGCAATGCGCAAGAAATGGTATGTGAACCCCGTATTTACATATCTGCCGCTGTGCAGGAGAATCCGTATAGGTGTTCGAGTGTTCGAACTGTAATGCGCAAGAAATGGTACGGAAACCCCGTATTTACATATCTGCCACTGTGCAGGAGAATCCGTATAGGTGTTCGAGTGTTCGAACCGTAATGCGCGAGAAATGGTATGTAAACCCCGTATTTACATATCTGCCACTGTGCTGGATATTCCGTATAGGTGTTCGAGTGTTCGAACCATAATGCGCCAGAAATGGTACCGAAACCCCGTATTTACATATCTGCCACTGTGCAGGAAAATCCGTATAGGTGTTCGAGTGTTCGAACCGTAATGCGCAAGAAATGGTCCCGAAATCCCGTATTTACATATCTGCCACTGTGCAGGAGAATCCGTATAGGTGTTCGAGTGTTCGAACCGTAATGCGCAAGAAATGGTACCAAAACCCCGTATTTACATATCTGCCACTGTGCAGGAGAATCCGCATAGGTGCTCGAGTGTTCGAACCGTATTGCGCAAGAAATGGTATGGAAACCCTGTATTTACATATCTGCCACTGTGCAGGAGAATCCGTATAGGTGTTCGAGTGTTCGAACCGTAATGCGCAAGAAATGGTACCGAAATCCTGTATTTACATATCTGCCACTGTGCAGGAGAATAGGTATAGGTGTTCGAGTGTTCGAACCGTAATGCGCAGGAAATGGTACCGAAACCCCGAATTTACATATCTGCCACTGTGCAGGAGAATTCGTATAGGTGTTCGTGTGGTCGAACCGTAATGCGCAAGAAATGGTATCGAAACCCCGTATTTACATATCTGCCACTGTGCAGGAGAATCCGTATAGGTGTTCGAGTGTTCGAACCGTAATGCGCAAGAAATGGTTCCGAAATCCCGTATTTACATATCTGCCACTGTGCAGGAGAATCGGTATAGGTGTTCGAGTGTTCGAACCGTAATGCGCAGGAAATGGTACCGAAATCCCGTATTTACATATCTGCCACTGTGCAGGAGAATTCGTATAGGTGTTCGTGTGGTCGAACCGTAATGCGCAAGAAATGGTCTGTAAACCCCATATTTAAATATCTGCCACTGTGCAGGAGAATCCGTATAGGTGTTCGAGTGTTCGAACCGTAATGCGCAAGAAATGGTACGGAAACCCCGTATTTACATATCTGCCACTGTGCAGGAGAATCCGTATAGGTGTTCGATTGTTCGAACCGTAATGCGCAAGAAATGGTATGTGAACCCCGTATTTACATATCTGCCGCTGTGCAGGAGAATCCGTATAGGTGTTCGAGTGTTCGAACTGTAATGCGCAAGAAATGGTACGAAAACCCCGTATTTACATATCTGCCACTGTGCAGGAGAATCCGTATAGGTGTTCGAGTGTTCGAACCGTAATGCGCGAGAAATGGTATGTAAACCCCGTATTTACATATCTGCCACTGTGCTGGATATTCCGTATAGGTGTTCGAGTGTTCGAACCATAATGCGCCAGAAATGGTATCGAAACCCCGTATTTACATATCTGCCACTGTGCAGGACAATCCGTATAGGTGTTCGAGTGTTCGAACCGTAATGCGCAGGAAATGGTACCGAAACCCCGTATTTACATATCTGCCACTGTGCAGGAGAATCCGTATAGGTGTTCGAGTGTTCGAACCGTAATGCGCAAGAAATGGTACCGAAACCCCGTATTTACATATCTGCCACTGTGCAGGAGAATCGGAATAGGTGCTCAAGTGTTCGAACCGTATTGCGCAAGAAATGGTACCGAAACCCCGTATTTACATATCTGCCACTGTGCAGGAGAATCCGTATAGGTGTTCGAGTGTTCGAACCGTAATGCGCAAGAAATGGTACCGAAATCCCGTATTTACATATCTGCCACTGTGCAGGAGAATCGGTATAGGTGTTCGAGTGTTCGAACCGTAATGCGCAGGAAATGGTACCGAAACCCCGTATTTACATATCTGCCACTGTGCAGGAGAATTCGTATAGGTGTTCGTGTGGTCGAACCATAATGCGCAAGAAATGGTATGTAAACCCCATATTTAAATATCTGCCACTGTGCAGGAGAATCCGTATAGGTGTTCGAGTGTTCGAACCGTAATGCGCAAGAAATGGTACGGAAACCCCGTATTTACATATCTGCCACTGTGCAGGAGAATCCGTATAGGTGTTCGATTGTTCGAACCGTAATGCGCAAGAAATGGTATGTGAACCCCGTATTTACATATCTGCCGCGGTGCAGGAGAATCCGTATAGGTGTTCGAGTGTTCGAACTGTAATGCGCAAGAAATGGTACGGAAACCCTGTATTTACATATCTGCCACTGTGCAGGAGAATCCGTATAGGTGTTCGAGTGTTCGAACCGTAATGCGCAAGAAATGGTACCGAAATCCCGTATTTACATATCTGCCACTGTGCAGGAGAATCGGTATAGGTGTTCGAGTGTTCGAACCGTAATGCGCAGGAAATGGTACCGAAACCCCGTATTTACATATCTGCCACTGTGCAGGAGAATTCGTATAGGTGTTCGTGTGGTCGAACCGTAATGCGCAAGAAATGGTATGTAAACCCCATATTTAAATATCTGCCACTGTGCAGGAGAATCCGTATAGGTGTTCGAGTGTTCGAACCGTAATGCGCAAGAAATGGTACGGAAACCCCGTATTTACATATCTGCCACTGTGCAGGAGAATCCGTATAGGTGTTCGAGTGTTCGAACCGTAATGCGCAAGAAATGGTACCGAAATCCCGTATTTACATATCTGCCACTGTGCAGGAGAATCGGTATAGGTGTTCGAGTGTTCGAACCGTAATGCGCAGGAAATGGTACCGAAACCCCGTATTTACATATCTGCCACTGTGCAGGAGAATTCGTATAGGTGTTCGTGTGGTCGAACCGTAATGCGCAAGAAATGGTATGTAAACCCCATATTTAAATATCTGCCACTGTGCAGGAGAATCCGTATAGGTGTTCGAGTGTTCGAACCGTAATGCGCAAGAAATGGTACGGAAACCCCGTATTTACATATCTGCCACTGTGCAGGAGAATCCGTATAGGTGTTCGATTGTTCGAACCGTAATGCGCAAGAAATGGTATGTGAACCCCGTATTTACATATCTACCGCTGTGCAGGAGAATCCGTATAGGTGTTCGAGTGTTCGAACTGTAATGCGCAAGAAATGGTACGAAAACCCCGTATTTACATATCTGCCACTGTGCAGGAGAATCCGTATAGGTGTTCGAGTGTTCGAACCGTAATGCGCGAGAAATGGTATGTAAACCCCGTATTTACATATCTGCCACTGTGCTGGATATTCCGTATAGGTGTTCGAGTGTTCGAACCATAATGCGCCAGAAATGGTACCGAAACCCCGTATTTACATATCTGCCACTGTGCAGGACAATCCGTATAGGTGTTCGAGTGTTCGAACCGTAATGCGCAGGAAATGGTACCGAAACCCCGTATTTACATATCTGCCACTGTGGAGGAGAATCCGTATAGGTGTTCGAGTGTTCGAACCGTAATGCGCAAGAAATGGTACCGAAACCCCGTATTTACATATCTGCCACTGTGCAGGAGAATCCGAATAGGTGCTCGAGTGTTCGAACCGTATTGCGCAAGAAATGGTACCGAAACCCCGTATTTACATATCTGCCACTGTGCAGGAGAATCCGTATAGGTGTTCGAGTGTTCGAACCGTAATGCGCAAGAAATGGTACCGAAATCCCGTATTTACATATCTGCCACTGTGCAGGAGAATCGGTATAGGTGTTCGAGTGTTCGAACCGTAATGCGCTGGAAATGGTACCGAAACCCCGTATTTACATATCTGCCACTGTGCAGGAGAATTCGTATAGGTGTTCGTGTGGTCGAACCGTAATGCGCAAGAAATGGTATGTAAACCCCCTATTTAAATATCTGCCACTGTGCAGGAGAATCCGTATAGGTGTTCGAGTGTTCGAACCGTAATGCGCAAGAAATGGTACGGAAACCCCGTATTTACATATCTGCCACTGTGCAGGAGAATCCGTATAGGTGTTCGATTGTTCGAACCGTAATGCGCAAGAAATGGTATGTGAACCCCGTATTTACATATCTGCCGCTGTGCAGGAGAATCCGTATAGGTGTTCGAGTGTTCGAACTGTAATGCGCAAGAAATGGTACGGAAACCCCGTATTTACATATCTGCCACTGTGCAGGAGATTCCGTATAGGTGTTCGAGTGTTCGAACCGTAATGCGCAAGAAATGGTACCGAAATCCCGTATTTACATATCTGCCACTGTGCAGGAGAATCGGTATAGGTGTTCGAGTGTTCGAACCGTAATGCGCAGGAAATGGTACCGAAACCCCGTATTTACATATCTGCCACTGTGCAGGAGAATTCGTATAGGTGTTCGTGTGGTCGAACCGTAATGCGCAAGAAATGGTATGTAAACCCCGTATTTACATATCTGCCACTGTGCAGGAGAATCCGTATAGGTGTTCGAGTGTTCGAACCGTAATGCGCAAGAAATGGTACCGAAATCCCGTATTTACATATCTGCCACTGTGCAGGAGAATCGGTATAGGTGTTCGAGTGTTCGAACCGTAATGCGCAGGAAATGGTACCGAAACCCCGTATTTACATATCTGCCACTGTGCAGGAGAATTCGTATAGGTGTTCGTGTGGTCGAACCGTAATGCGCAAGAAATGGTATGTAAACCCCATATTTAAATATCTGCCACTGTGCAGGAGAATCCGTATAGGTGTTCGAGTGTTCGAACCGTAATGCGCAAGAAATGGTACGGAAACCCCGTATTTACATATCTGCCACTGTGCAGGAGAATCCGTATAGGTGTTCGATTGTTCGAACCGTAATGCGCAAGAAATGGTATGTGAACCCCGTATTTACATATCTGCCGCTGTGCAGGAGAATCCGTATAGGTGTTCGAGTGTTCGAACTGTAATGCGCAAGAAATGGTACGGAAACCCCGTATTTTCATATCTGCCACTGTGCAGGAGAATCCGTATAGGTGTTCGAGTGTTCGAACCGTAATGCGCGAGAAATGGTATGTAAACCCCGTATTTACATATCTGCTACTGTGCTGGATATTCCGTATAGTTGTTCGAGTGTTCGAACCATAATGCGCCAGAAATGGTACCGAAACCCCGTATTTACATATCTGCCACTGTGCAGGAGAATCCGTATAGGTGGTCGAGTGTTCGAACCGTAATGCGCAAGAAATGGTACCGAAATCCCGTATTTACAAATCTGCCACTGTGCAGGAGAATCCGTATAGGTGTTCGAGTGTTCGAACCGTAATGCACAAGAAATGGTACCAAAACCCCGTATTTACATATCTGCCACTGTGCAGGAGAATCCGCATAGGTGCTCGAGTGTTCGAACCGTATTGCGCAAGAAATGGTAAGGAAACCCCGTATTTACATATCTGCCACTGTGCAGGAGAATCCGTATAGGTGTTCGAGTGTTCGAACCGTAATGCGCAAGAAATGGTACCGAAATCCCGTATTTACATATCTGCCACTGTGCAGGAGAATAGGTATAGGTGTTCGAGTGTTCGAACCGTAATGCGCAGGAAATGGTACCGAAACCCCGTATTTACATATCTGCCACTGTGCAGGAGAATCCGTATAGGTGTTCGAGTGTTCGAACCGTAATGCGCAAGAAATGGTACCGAAATCCCGTATTTACATATCTGCCACTGTGCAGGAGAATCCGTATAGGTGTTCGAGTGTTCGAACCGTAATGCGCAAGAAATGGTACCAAAACCCCGTATTTACATATCTGCCACTGTGCAGGAGAATCCGTATAGGTGTTCGAGTGTTCGAACCGTAATGCGCAAGAAATGGTACCGAAATCCCGTATTTACATATCTGCCACTGTGCAGGAGAATAGGTATAGGTGTTCGAGTGTTCGAACCGTAATGCGCAGGAAATGGTACCGAAACCCCGTATTTACATATCTGCCACTGTGCAGGAGAATCCGTATAGGTGTTCGAGTGTTCGAACCGTAATGCGCAAGAAATGGTACCGAAATCCCGTATTTACATATCTGCCACTGTGCAGGAGAATAGGTATAGGTGTTCGAGTGTTCGAACCGTAATGCGCAAGAAATGGTACCGAAACCCCGTATTTACATATCTGCCTCTGTGCCGGAGAATCCGTATAGGTGTTCGAGTGTTCGAACCGTAATGCGCAAGAAATGGTACCGAAATCCCGTATTTACATATCTGCCACTGTGCAGGAGAATCCGTATAGGTGTTCGAACCGTAATGCGCAAGAAATGGTACCGAAACCCCGTATTTACATATCTGCCACTGTGCTGGATATTCCGTATAGGTGTTCGAGTGCTCGAACCATAATGCGCCAGAAATGGTACCGAAACCCCGTATTTACATATCTGCCACTGTGCAGGAGAATCCGTATAGGTGTTCGAGTGTTCGAACCGTAATGCGCAGGAAATGGTACCGAAACCCCGTATTTACATATCTGCCACTGTGCAGGAGAATCCGTATAGGTGTTCGAGTGTTCGAACCGTAATGCGCAAGAAATGGTACCGAAACCCCGTATTTACATATCTGCCACTGTGCAGGAGAATCCGAATAGGTGCTCGAGTGTTCGAACCGTATTGCGCAAGAAATGGTACCGAAATCCCGTATTTACATATCTGCCACTGTGCAGGAGAATCCGTATAGGTGTTCGAGTGTTCGAACCGTAATGCGCAAGAAATGGTACCGAAATCCCGTATTTACATATCTGCCACTGTGCAGGAGAATCGGTATAGGTGTTCGAGTGTTCGAACCGTAATGCGCAGGAAATGGTACCGAAATCCCGTATTTACATATCTGCCACTGGGCAGGAGAATTCATATAGGTGTTCGTGTGGTCGAACCGTAATGCGCAAGAAATGGTATGTAAACCCCATATTTAAATATCTGCCACTGTGCAGGAGAATCCGTATAGGTGTTCGAGTGTTCGAACCGTAATGCGCAAGAAATGGTACGGAAACCCCGTATTTACATATCTGCCACTGTGCAGCAGAATCCGTATAGGTGTTCGATTGTTCGAACCGTAATGCGCAAGAAATGGTATGTGAACCCCGTATTTACATATCTGCCGCTGTGCAGGAGAATCCGTATAGGTGTTCGAGTGTTCGAACTGTAATGCGCAAGAAATGGTACGGAAACCCCGTATTTACATATCTGCCACTGTGCAGGAGAATCCGTATAGGTGTTCGAGTGTTCGAACCGTAATGCGCGAGAAATGGTATGTAAACCCCGTATTTACATATCTGCCACTGTGCTGGATATTCCGTATAGGTGTTCGAGTGTTCGAACCATAATGCGCCAGAAATGGTACCGAAACCCCGTATTTACATATCTGCCACTGTGCAGGAGAATCCGTATAGGTGTTCGAGTGTTCGAACCGTAATGCGCAAGAAATGGTACCGAAATCCCGTATTTACATATCTGCCACTGTGCAGGAGAATCCGTATAGGTGTTCGAGTGTTCGAACCGTAATGCGCAAGAAATGGTACCAAAACCCCGTATTTACATATCTGCCACTGTGCAGGAGAATCCGCATAGGTGCTCGAGTGTTCGAACCGTATTGCGCAAGAAATGGTATGGAAACCCCGTATTTACATATCTGCCACTGTGCAGGAGAATCCGTATAGGTGTTCGAGTGTTCGAACCGTAATGCGCAAGAAATGGTACCGAAATCCCGTATTTACATATCTGCCACTGTGCAGGAGAATAGGTATAGGTGTTCGAGTGTTCGAACCGTAATGCGCAGGAAATGGTACCGAAACCCCGTATTTACATATCTGCCACTGTGCAGGAGAATTCGTATAGGTGTTCGTGTGGTCGAACCGTAATGCGCAAGAAATGGTATGTAAACCCCATATTTAAATATCTGCCACTGTGCAGGAGAATCCGTATAGGTGTTCGAGTGTTCGAACCGTAATGCGCAAGAAATGGTACGGAAACCCCGTATTTACATATCTGCCACTGTGCAGGAGAATCCGTATAGGTGTTCGATTGTTCGAACCGTAATGCGCAAGAAATGGTATGTGAACCCCGTATTTACATATCTGCCGCTGTGCAGGAGAATCCGTATAGGTGTTCGAGTGTTCGAACTGTAATGCGCAAGAAATGGTACGGAAACCCCGTATTTTCATATCTGCCACTGTGCAGGAGAATCCGTATAGGTGTTCGAGTGTTCGAACCGTAATGCGCGAGAAATGGTATGTAAACCCCGTATTTACATATCTGCTACTGTGCTGGATATTCCGTATAGTTGTTCGAGTGTTCGAACCATAATGCGCCAGAAATGGTACCGAAACCCCGTATTTACATATCTGCCACTGTGCAGGAGAATCCGTATAGGTGGTCGAGTGTTCGAACCGTAATGCGCAAGAAATGGTACCGAAATCCCGTATTTACAAATCTGCCACTGTGCAGGAGAATCCGTATAGGTGTTCGAGTGTTCGAACCGTAATGCACAAGAAATGGTACCAAAACCCCGTATTTACATATCTGCCACTGTGCAGGAGAATCCGCATAGGTGCTCGAGTGTTCGAACCGTATTGCGCAAGAAATGGTAAGGAAACCCCGTATTTACATATCTGCCACTGTGCAGGAGAATCCGTATAGGTGTTCGAGTGTTCGAACCGTAATGCGCAAGAAATGGTACCGAAATCCCGTATTTACATATCTGCCACTGTGCAGGAGAATAGGTATAGGTGTTCGAGTGTTCGAACCGTAATGCGCAGGAAATGGTACCGAAACCCCGTATTTACATATCTGCCACTGTGCAGGAGAATCCGTATAGGTGTTCGAGTGTTCGAACCGTAATGCGCAAGAAATGGTACCGAAATCCCGTATTTACATATCTGCCACTGTGCAGGAGAATCCGTATAGGTGTTCGAGTGTTCGAACCGTAATGCGCAAGAAATGGTACCAAAACCCCGTATTTACATATCTGCCACTGTGCAGGAGAATCCGTATAGGTGTTCGAGTGTTCGAACCGTAATGCGCAAGAAATGGTACCGAAATCCCGTATTTACATATCTGCCACTGTGCAGGAGAATAGGTATAGGTGTTCGAGTGTTCGAACCGTAATGCGCAGGAAATGGTACCGAAACCCCGTATTTACATATCTGCCACTGTGCAGGAGAATCCGTATAGGTGTTCGAGTGTTCGAACCGTAATGCGCAAGAAATGGTACCGAAATCCCGTATTTACATATCTGCCACTGTGCAGGAGAATAGGTGTAGGTGTTCGAGTGTTCGAACCGTAATGCGCAAGAAATGGTACCGAAACCCCGTATTTACATATCTGCCTCTGTGCCGGAGAATCCGTATAGGTGTTCGAGTGTTCGAACCGTAATGCGCAAGAAATGGTACCGAAATCCCGTATTTACATATCTGCCACTGTGCAGGAGAATCCGTATAGGTGTTCGAACCGTAATGCGCAAGAAATGGTACCGAAACCCCGTATTTACATATCTGCCACTGTGCTGGATATTCCGTATAGGTGTTCGAGTGCTCGAACCATAATGCGCCAGAAATGGTACCGAAACCCCGTATTTACATATCTGCCACTGTGCAGGAGAATCCGTATAGGTGTTCGAGTGTTCGAACCGTAATGCGCAGGAAATGGTACCGAAACCCCGTATTTACATATCTGCCACTGTGCAGGAGAATCCGTATAGGTGTTCGAGTGTTCGAACCGTAATGCGCAAGAAATGGTACCGAAACCCCGTATTTACATATCTGCCACTGTGCAGGAGAATCCGAATAGGTGCTCGAGTGTTCGAACCGTATTGCGCAAGAAATGGTACCGAAATCCCGTATTTACATATCTGCCACTGTGCAGGAGAATCCGTATAGGTGTTCGAGTGTTCGAACCGTAATGCGCAAGAAATGGTACCGAAATCCCGTATTTACATATCTGCCACTGTGCAGGAGAATCGGTATAGGTGTTCGAGTGTTCGAACCGTAATGCGCAGGAAATGGTACCGAAATCCCGTATTTACATATCTGCCACTGGGCAGGAGAATTCATATAGGTGTTCGTGTGGTCGAACCGTAATGCGCAAGAAATGGTATGTAAACCCCATATTTAAATATCTGCCACTGTGCAGGAGAATCCGTATAGGTGTTCGAGTGTTCGAACCGTAATGCGCAAGAAATGGTACGGAAACCCCGTATTTACATATCTGCCACTGTGCAGCAGAATCCGTATAGGTGTTCGATTGTTCGAACCGTAATGCGCAAGAAATGGTATGTGAACCCCGTATTTACATATCTGCCGCTGTGCAGGAGAATCCGTATAGGTGTTCGAGTGTTCGAACTGTAATGCGCAAGAAATGGTACGGAAACCCCGTATTTACATATCTGCCACTGTGCAGGAGAATCCGTATAGGTGTTCGAGTGTTCGAACCGTAATGCGCGAGAAATGGTATGTAAACCCCGTATTTACATATCTGCCACTGTGCTGGATATTCCGTATAGGTGTTCGAGTGTTCGAACCATAATGCGCCAGAAATGGTACCGAAACCCCGTATTTACATATCTGCCACTGTGCAGGAGAATCCGTATAGGTGTTCGAGTGTTCGAACCGTAATGCGCAAGAAATGGTACCGAAATCCCGTATTTACATATCTGCCACTGTGCAGGAGAATCCGTATAGGTGTTCGAGTGTTCGAACCGTAATGCGCAAGAAATGGTACCAAAACCCCGTATTTACATATCTGCCACTGTGCAGGAGAATCCGCATAGGTGCTCGAGTGTTCGAACCGTATTGCGCAAGAAATGGTATGGAAACCCCGTATTTACATATCTGCCACTGTGCAGGAGAATCCGTATAGGTGTTCGAGTGTTCGAACCGTAATGCGCAAGAAATGGTACCGAAATCCCGTATTTACATATCTGCCACTGTGCAGGAGAATAGGTATAGGTGTTCGAGTGTTCGAACCGTAATGCGCAGGAAATGGTACCGAAACCCCGTATTTACATATCTGCCACTGTGCAGGAGAATTCGTATAGGTGTTCGTGTGGTCGAACCGTAATGCGCAAGAAATGGTATCTAAACCCCATATTGAAATATCTGCCACTGTGCAGGAGAATCCGTATAGGTGTTCGAGTGTTCGAACCGTAATGCGCAAGAAATGGTACCGAAACCCCGTATTTACATATCTGCCACTGTGCAGGAGAATCCGTATAGGTGTTCGAGTGTTCGAACCGTAATGCGCAAGAAATGGTACCGAAATCCCGTATTTACATATCTGCCACTGTGCAGGAGAATCCGTATAGGTGTTCGAGTGTTCGAACCGTAATGCGCAAGAAATGGTACCGAAACCCCGTATTTACATATCTGCCACTGTGCTGGATATTCCGTATAGGTGTTCGAGTGTTCGAACCATAATGCGCCAGAAATGGTACCGAAACCCCGTATTTACATATCTGCCACTGTGCAGGAGAATCCGTATAGGTGTTCGAGTGTTCGAACCGTAATGCGCAGGAAATGGTACCGAAACCCCGTATTTACATATCTGCCACTGTGCAGGAGAATCCGTATAGGTGTTCGAGTGTTCGAACCGTAATGCGCAAGAAATGGTACCGAAACCCCGTATTTACATATCTGCCACTGTGCAGGAGAATCCGTATAGGTGTTCGAGTGTTCGAACCGTAATGCGCAAGAAATGGTACCGAAACCCCGTATTTACATATCTGCCACTGTGCAGGAGAATCCGAATAGGTGCTCGAGTGTTCGAACCGTAATGCGCAAGAAATGGTACCAAAACCCCGTATTTACATATCTGCCACTGTGCAGGAGAATCCGTATAGGTGTTCGAGTGTTCGAACCGTAATGCGCAAGAAATGGTACCGAAATCCCGTATTTACATATCTGCCACTGTGCAGGAGAATAGGTATAGGTGTTCGAGTGTTCGAACCGTAATGCGCAGGAAATGGTACCGAAACCCCGTATTTACATATCTGCCACTATGCAGGAGAATCCGTATAGGTGTTCGAGTGTTCGAACCGTAATGCGCAAGAAATGGTACCGAAATCCCGTATTTACATATCTGCCACTGTGCAGGAGAATAGGTATAGGTGTTCGAGTGTTCGAACCGTAATGCGCAAGAAATGGTACCGAAACCCCGTATTTACATATCTGCCTCTGTGCCGGAGAATCCGTATAGGTGTTCGAGTGTTCGAACCGTAATGCGCAAGAAATGGTACCGAAATCCCGTATTTACATATCTGCCACTGTGCAGGAGAATCCGTATAGGTGTTCGAACCGTAATGCGCAAGAAATGGTACCGAAACCCCGTATTTACATATCTGCCACTGTGCTGGATATTCCGTATAGGTGTTCGAGTGTTCGAACCATAATGCGCCAGAAATGGTACCGAAACCCCGTATTTACATATCTGCCACTGTGCAGGAGAATCCGTATAGGTGTTCGAGTGTTCGAACCGTAATGCGCAGGAAATGGTACCGAAACCCCGTATTTACATATCTGCCACTGTGCAGGAGAATCCGTATAGGTGTTCGAGTGTTCGAACCGTAATGCGCAAGAAATGGTACCGAAACCCCGTATTTACATATCTGCCACTGTGCAGGAGAATCCGAATAGGTGCTCGAGTGTTCGAACCGTATTGCGCAAGAAATGGTACCGAAATCCCGTATTTACATATCTGCCACTGTGCAGGAGAATCCGTATAGGTGTTCGAGTGTTCGAACCGTAATGCGCAAGAAATGGTACCGAAATCCCGTATTTACATATCTGCCACTGTGCAGGAGAATCGGTATAGGTGTTCGAGTGTTCGAACCGTAATGCGCAGGAAATGGTACCGAAATCCCGTATTTACATATCTGCCACTGTGCAGGAGAATTCGTATAGGTGTTCGTGTGGTCGAACCATAATGCGCAAGAAATGGTATGTAAACCCCATATTTAAATATCTGCCACTGTGCAGGAGAATCCGTATAGGTGTTCGAGTGTTCGAACCGTAATGCGCAAGAAATGGTACGGAAACCCCGTATTTACATATCTGCCACTGTGCAGCAGAATCCGTATAGGTGTTCGATTGTTCGAACCGTAATGCGCAAGAAATGGTATGTGAACCCCGTATTTACATATCTGCCGCTGTGCAGGAGAATCCGTATAGGTGTTCGAGTGTTCGAACTGTAATGCGCAAGAAATGGTACGGAAACCCCGTATTTACATATCTGCCACTGTGCAGGAGAATCCGTATAGGTGTTCGAGTGTTCGAACCGTAATGCGCGAGAAATGGTATGTAAACCCCGTATTTACATATCTGCCACTGTGCTGGATATTCCGTATAGGTGTTCGAGTGTTCGAACCATAATGCGCCAGAAATGGTACCGAAACCCCGTATTTACATATCTGCCACTGTGCAGGAGAATCCGTATAGGTGTTCGAGTGTTCGAACCGTAATGCGCAAGAAATGGTACCGAAATCCCGTATTTACATATCTGCCACTGTGCAGGAGAATCCGTATAGGTGTTCGAGTGTTCGAACCGTAATGCGCAAGAAATGGTACCAAAACCCCGTATTTACATATCTGCCACTGTGCAGGAGAATCCGCATAGGTGCTCGAGTGTACGAACCGTATTGCGCAAGAAATGGTAGGGAAACCCCGTATTTACATATCTGCCACTGTGCAGGAGAATCCGTATAGGTGTTCGAGTGTTCGAACCGTAATGCGCAAGAAATGGTACCGAAATCCCGTATTTACATATCTGCCACTGTGCAGGAGAATAGGTATAGGTGTTCGAGTGTTCGAACCGTAATGCGCAGGAAATGGTACCGAAACCCCGTATTTACATATCTGCCATTGTGCAGGAGAATTCGTATAGGTGTTCGTGTGGTCGAACCGTAATGCGCAAGAAATGGTATCTAAACCCCATATTTAAATATCTGCCACTGTGCAGGAGAATCCGTATAGGTGTTCGAGTGTTCGAACCGTAATGCGCAAGAAATGGTACCGAAACCCCGTATTTACATATCTGCCACTGTGCAGGAGAATCCGTATAGGTGTTCGAGTGTTCGAACCGTAATGCGCAAGAAATGGTACCGAAATCCCGTATTTACATATCTGCCACTGTGCAGGAGAATAGGTATAGGTGTTCGAGTGTTCGAACCGTAATGCGCAGGAAATGGTACCGAAACCCCGTATTTACATATCTGCCACTGTGCAGGAGAATTCGTATAGGTGTTCGTGTGGTCGAACCGTAATGCGCAAGAAATGGTATCTAAACCCCATATTTAAATATCTGCCACTGTGCAGGAGAATCCGTATAGGTGTTCGAGTGTTCGAACCGTAATGCGCAAGAAATGGTACCGAAACCCCGTATTTACATATCTGCCACTGTGCAGGAGAATCCGTATAGGTGTTCGAGTGTTCGAACCGTAATGCGCAAGAAATGGTACCGAAATCCCGTATTTACATATCTGCCACTGTGCAGGAGAATCCGTATAGGTGTTCGAGTGTTCGAACCGTAATGCGCCAGAAATGGTACCGAAACCCCGTATTTACATATCTGCCACTGTGCTGGATATTCCGTATAGGTGTTCGAGTGTTCGAACCATAATGCGCCAGAAATGGTACCGAAACCCCGTATTTACATATCTGCCACTGTGCAGGAGAATCCGTATAGGTGTTCGAGTGTTCGAACCGTAATGCGCAGGAAATGGTACCGAAACCCCGTATTTACATATCTGCCACTGTGCAGGAGAATCCGTATAGGTGTTCGAGTGTTCGAACCGTAATGCGCAAGAAATGGTACCGAAACCCCGTATTTACATATCTGCCACTGTGCAGGAGAATCCGAATAGGTGCTCGAGTGTTCGAACCGTATTGCGCAAGAAATGGTACCGAAATCCCGTATTTACATATCTGCCACTGTGCAGGAGAATCCGTATAGGTGTTCGAGTGTTCGAACCGTAATGCGCAAGAAATGGTATGTGAACCCCGTATTTACATATCTGCCGCTGTGCAGGAGAATCCGTATAGGTGTTCGAGTGTTCGAACTGTAATGCGCAAGAAATGGTACGGAAACCCCGTATTTACATATCTGCCACTGTGCAGGAGAATCCGTATAGGAGTTCGAGTGTTCGAACCGTAATGCGCGAGAAATGGTATGTAAACCCCGTATTTACATATCTGCCACTGTGCTGGATATTCCGTATAGGTGTTCGAGTGTTCGAACCATAATGCGCCAGAAATGGTACCGAAACCCCGTATTTACATATCTGCCACTGTGCAGGAGAATCCGTATAGGTGTTCGAGTGTTCGAACCGTAATGCGCAAGAAATGGTACCGAAATCCCGAATTTACATATCTGCCACTGTGCAGGAGAATCCGTATAGGTGTTCGAGTGTTCGAACCGTAATGCGCAAGAAATGGTACCAAAACCCCGTATTTACATATCTGCGACTGTGTAGGAGAATCCGCATAGGTGCTCGAGTGTTCGAACCGTATTGCGCAAGAAATGGTATGGAAACCCCGTATTTACATATCTGCCACTGTGCAGGAGAATCCGTATAGGTGTTCGAGTGTTCGAACCGTAATGCGCAAGAAATGGTACCGAAATCCCGTATTTACATATCTGCCACTGTGCAGGAGAATAGGTATAGGTGTTCGAGTGTTCGAACCGTAATGCGCAGGAAATGGTACCGAAACCCCGTATTTACATATCTGCCACTGTGCAGGAGAATTCGTATAGGTGTTCGTGTGGTCGAACCGTAATGCGCAAGAAATGGTATGTAAACCCCATATTTAAATATCTGCCACTGTGCAGGAGAATCCGTATAGGTGTTCGAGTGTTCGAACCGTAATGCGCAAGAAATGGTACCGAAACCCCGTATTTACATATCTGCCACTGTGCTGGATATTCCGTATAGGTGTTCGAGTGTTCGAACCATAATGCGCCAGAAATGGTACCGAAACCCCGTATTTACATATCTGCCACTGTGCAGGAGAATCCGTATAGGTGTTCGAGTGTTCGAACCGTAATGCGCAGGAAATGGTACCGAAACCCCGTATTTACATATCTGCCACTGTGCAGGAGAATCCGTATAGGTGTTCGAGTGTTCGAACCGTAATGCGCAAGAAATGGTACCGAAACCCCGTATTTACATATCTGCCACTGTGCAGGAGAATCCGAATAGGTGCTCGAGTGTTCGAACCGTATTGCGCAAGAAATGGTACCGAAATCCCGTATTTACATATCTGCCACTGTGCAGGAGAATCCGTATAGGTGTTCGAGTGTTCGAACCGTAATGCGCAAGAAATGGTACCGAAATCCCGTATTTACATATCTGCCACTGTGCAGGAGAATCGGTATAGGTGTTCGAGTGTTCGAACCGTAATGCGCAGGAAATGGTACCGAAACCCCGTATTTACATATCTGCCACTGTGCAGGAGAATTCGTATAGGTGTTCGTGTGGTCGAACCGTAATGCGCAAGAAATGGTATGTAAACCCCATATTTAAATATCTGCCACTGTGCAGGAGAATCCGTATAGGTGTTCGAGTGTTCGAACCGTAATGCGCAAGAAATGGTACGGAAACCCCGTATTTACATATCTGCCACTGTGCAGCAGAATCCGTATAGGTGTTCGATTGTTCGAACCGTAATGCGCAAGAAATGGTATGTGAACCCCGTATTTACATATCTGCCGCTGTGCAGGAGAATCCGTATAGGTGTTCGAGTGTTCGAACTGTAATGCGCAAGAAATGGTACGGAAACCCCGTATTTACATATCTGCCACTGTGCAGGAGAATCCGTATAGGAGTTCGAGTGTTCGAACCGTAATGCGCGAGAAATGGTATGTAAACCCCGTATTTACATATCTGCCACTGTGCTGGATATTCCGTATAGGTGTTCGAGTGTTCGAACCATAATGCGCCAGAAATGGTACCGAAACCCCGTATTTACATATCTGCCACTGTGCAGGAGAATCCGTATAGGTGTTCGAGTGTTCGAACCGTAATGCGCAAGAAATGGTACCGAAATCCTGAATTTACATATCTGCCACTGTGCAGGAGAATCCGTATAGGTGTTCGAGTGTTCGAACCGTAATGCGCAAGAAATGGTACCAAAACCCCGTATTTACATATCTGCGACTGTGTAGGAGAATCCGCATAGGTGCTCGAGTGTTCGAACCGTATTGCGCAAGAAATGGTATGGAAACCCCGTATTTACATATCTGCCACTGTGCAGGAGAATCCGTATAGGTGTTCGAGTGTTCGAACCGTAATGCGCAAGAAATGGTACCGAAATCCCGTATTTACATATCTGCCACTGTGCAGGAGAATAGGTATAGGTGTTCGAGTGTTCGAACCGTAATGCGCAGGAAATGGTACCGAAACCCCGTATTTACATATCTGCCACTGTGCAGGAGAATTCGTATAGGTGTTCGTGTGGTCGAACCGTAATGCGCAAGAAATGGTATGTAAACCCCATATTTAAATATCTGCCACTGTGCAGGAGAATCCGTATAGGTGTTCGAGTGTTCGAACCGTAATGCGCAAGAAATGGTACCGAAACCCCGTATTTACATATCTGCCACTGTGCTGGATATTCCGTATAGGTGTTCGAGTGTTCGAACCATAATGCGCCAGAAATGGTACCGAAACCCCGTATTTACATATCTGCCACTGTGCAGGAGAATCCGTATAGGTGTTCGAGTGTTCGAACCGTAATGCGCAGGAAATGGTACCGAAACCCCGTATTTACATATCTGCCACTGTGCAGGAGAATCCGTATAGGTGTTCGAGTGTTCGAACCGTAATGCGCAAGAAATGGTACCGAAACCCCGTATTTACATATCTGCCACTGTGCAGGAGAATCCGAATAGGTGCTCGAGTGTTCGAACCGTATTGCGCAAGAAATGGTACCGAAATCCCGTATTTACATATCTGCCACTGTGCAGGAGAATCCGTATAGGTGTTCGAGTGTTCGAACCGTAATGCGCAAGAAATGGTACCGAAATCCCGTATTTACATATCTGCCACTGTGCAGGAGAATCGATATAGGTGTTCGAGTGTTCGAACCGTAATGCGCAGGAAATGGTACCGAAACCCCGTATTTACATATCTGCCACTGTGCAGGAGAATTCGTATAGGTGTTCGTGTGGTCGAACCGTAATGCGCAAGAAATGGTATGTAAACCCCATATTTAAATATCTGCCACTGTGCAGGAGAATCCGTATAGGTGTTCGAGTGTTCGAACCGTAATGCGCAAGAAATGGTACGGAAACCCCGTATTTACATATCTGCCACTGTGCAGCAGAATCCGTATAGGTGTTCGATTGTTCGAACCGTAATGCGCAAGAAATGGTATGTGAACCCCGTATTTACATATCTGCCGCTGTGCAGGAGAATCCGTATAGGTGTTCGAGTGTTCGAACTGTAATGCGCAAGAAATGGTACGGAAACCCCGTATTTACATATCTGCCACTGTGCAGGAGAATCCGTATAGGAGTTCGAGTGTTCGAACCGTAATGCGCGAGAAATGGTATGTAAACCCCGTATTTACATATCTGCCACTGTGCTGGATATTCCGTATAGGTGTTCGAGTGTTCGAACCATAATGCGCCAGAAATGGTACCGAAACCCCGTATTTACATATCTGCCACTGTGCAGGAGAATCCGTATAGGTGTTCGAGTGTTCGAACCGTAATGCGCAAGAAATGGTACCGAAATCCCGAATTTACATATCTGCCACTGTGCAGGAGAATCCGTATAGGTGTTCGAGTGTTCGAACCGTAATGCGCAAGAAATGGTACCAAAACCCCGTATTTACATATCTGCCACTGTGCAGGAGAATCCGTATAGGTGTTCGAGTGTTCGAACCGTAATGCGCAAGAAATGGTACCGAAACCCCGTATTTACATATCTGCCACTGTGTAGGAGAATCCGAATAGGTGTTCGAGTGTTCGAACCGTAATGCGCAAGAAATGGTATATAAACCCCGTATTTACATATCTGCCACTGTGCAGGAGAATCCGTATAGGTGTTCGAGTGTTCGAACCGTAATGCGCAAGAAATGGTACGGAAACCCCGTATTTACATATCTGCCACTGTGCAGGAGAATCCGAATAGGTGTTCGAGTGTTCGAACCGTAATGCGCAAGAAATGGTATATAAACCCCGTATTTACATATCTGCCACTGTGCAGGAGAATCCGTATAGGTGCTCGAGTGTTCGAACCGTATTGCGCAAGAAATGGTATGGAAACCCCGTATTTACATATCTGCCACTGTGCAGGAGAATCCGTATAGGTGTTCGAGTGTTCGAACCGTAATGCGCAAGAAATGGTACCGAAATCCCGTATTTACATATCTGCCACTGTGCAGGAGAATAGGTATAGGTGTTCGAGTGTTCGAACCGTAATGCGCAGGAAATGGTACCGAAACCCCGTATTTACATATCTGCCACTGTGCAGGAGAATTCGTATAGGTGTTCGTGTGGTCGAACCGTAATGCGCAAGAAATGGTATGTAAACCCCATATTTAAATATCTGCCACTGTGCAGGAGAATCCGTATAGGTGTTCGAGTGTTCGAACCGTAATGCGCAAGAAATGGTACCGAAACCCCGTATTTACATATCTGCCACTGTGCCGGAGAATCCGTATAGGTGTTCGAGTGTTCGAACCGTAATGCGCAAGAAATGGTACCGAAATCCCGTATTTACATATCTGCCACTGTGCAGGAGAATCCGTATAGGTGTTCGAGTGTTCGAACCGTAATGCGCAAGAAATGGTACCGAAACCCCGTATTTACATATCTGCCACTGTGCAGGAGAATCCGAATAGGTGTTCGAGTGTTCGAACCGTAATGCGCAAGAAATGGTATATAAACCCCGTATTTACATATCTGCCACTGTGCAGGAGAATCCGTATAGGTGTTCGAGTGTTCGAACCGTAATGCGCAAGAAATGGTACGGAAACCCCGTATTTACATATCTGCCACTGTGCAGGAGAATCCGTATAGGTGTTCGATTGTTCGAACCATAATGCGCAAGAAATGGTACGGAAACCCCGTATTTACATATCTGCCACTGTGCAGGAGAATCCGCATAGGTGTTCGAGTGTTCGAACCGTAATGCGCAAGAAATGGTACCGAAACCCCGTATTTACATATCTGCCACTGTGCAGGAGAATCCGCATAGGTGCTCGAGTGTTCGAACCGTATTGCGCAAGAAATGGTATGGAAACCCCGTATTTACATATCTGCCACTGTGCAGGAGAATCCGTATACGTGTTCGAGTGTTCGAACCGTAATGCGCAGGAAATGGTACCGAAACCCCGTATTTACATATCTGCCACTATGCAGGAGAATTCGTATAGGTCTTCGTGTGTTCGAACCGTAATGCGCAAGAAATGGTATGTAAACCTCGTATTTACATATCTGCCACTGTGCAGGAGAATCCGTATAGGTGTTCGAGTGTTCGAACCGTAATGCGCAAGAAATGGTACCGAAACCCCGTATTTACATATCTGCCACTGTGCAGGAGAATCCGAATAGGTGCTCGAGTGTTCGAACCGTATTGCGCAAGAAATGGTACTGAAACCCCATATTTACATATCTGCCACTGTGCAGGAGAATCCGTATAGGTCTTCGTGTGTTCGAACCGTAATGCGCAAGAAATGGTATGTAAACCCCGTATTTACATATCTGCCACTGTGCATGAGAATCCGTATAGGTATTCGAGTGTTCGAAACGTAATGCGCAAGAAATGGTACCGAAACCCCGTATTTACATATCTGCCACTGTGCAGGAGAATCCGAATAGGTGCTCGAGTGTTCGAACCGTATTGCGCAAGAAATGCTACCGAAACCCCGTATTTACATATCTGCCACTGTGCAGGAGAATCGGTATAGGTGTTCGAGTGTTCGAACCGTAATGCGCAGGAAATGGTACCGAAACCCCGTATTTACATATCTACCACTGTGCAGGAGAATTCGTATAGGTGTTCGTGTGGTCGAACCGTAATGCGCAAGAAATGGTATGTAAACCCCATATTTAAATATCTGCCACTGTGCAGGAGAATCCGTATAGGTGTTCGAGTGTTCGAACCGTAATGCGCAAGAAATGGTACCGAAACCCCGTATTTACATATCTGCCACTGTGCAGGAGAATCCGTATAGGTGTTCGAGTGTTCGAACCGTAATGCGCAAGAAATGGTACCGAAATCCCGTATTTACATATCTGCCACTGTGCAGGGGAATCCGTATAGGTGTTCGAGTGTTCGAACCGTAATGCGCAAGAAATGGTACCGAAACCCCGTATTTACATATCTGCCACTGTGCAGGAGAATCCGAATAGGTGTTCGAGTGTTCGAACCGTAATGCGCAAGAAATGGTATATAAACCCCGTATTTACATATCTGCCACTGTGCAGGAGAATCCGTATAGGTGTTCGAGTGTTCGAACCGTAATGCGCAAGAAATGGTACGGAAACCCCGTATTTACATATCTGCCACTGTGCAGGAGAATCCGTATAGGTGTTCGATTGTTCGAACCGTAATGCGCAAGAAATGGTACCGAAACCCCGTATTTACATATCTGCCACTGTGCAGGAGAATTCGTATAGGTGTTCGTGTGGTCGAACCGTAATAAGCAAGAAATGGTATGTAAACCCCATATTTAAATATCTGCCACTGTGCAGGAGAATCCGTATAGGTGTTCGAGTGTTCGAACCGTAATGCGCAAGAAATGGTACCGAAACCCCGTATTTACATATCTGCCACTGTGCAGGAGAATCCGTATAGGTGTTCGAGTGTTCGAACCGTAATGCGCAAGAAATGGTACCGAAATCCCGTATTTACATATCTGCCACTGTGTAGGAGAATCCGTATAGTTGTTCGAGTGTTCGAACCGTAATGCGCAAGAAATGGTACCGAAACCCCGTATTTACATATCTGCCACTGTGCAGGAGAATCCGAATAGGTGTTCGAGTGTTCGAACCGTAATGCGCAAGAAATGGTATATAAACCCCGTATTTACATATCTGCCACTGTGCAGGAGAATCCGTATAGGTGTTCGATTGTTCGAACCGTAATGCGCAAGAAATGGTACGGAAACCCCGTATTTACATATCTGCCACTCTGCAGGAGAATCCGTATAGGTGTTCGATTGTTCGAACCGTAATGCGCAAGAAATGGTACCGAAACCCCGTATTTACATATCTGCCACTGTGCAGGAGAATCCGCATAGGTGTTCGAGTGTTCGAACCGTAATGCGCAAGAAATGGTACCGAAACCCCGTATTTACATATCTGCCACTGTGCAGGAGAATCCGCATAGGTGCTCGAGTGTTCGAACCGTATTGCGCAAGAAATTGTATGGAAACCCCATATTTACATATCTGCCACTGTGCAGGAGAATCCGTATACGTGTTCGAGTGTTCGAACCGTAATGCACAGGAAATGGTACCGAAACCCCGTATTTACATATCTGCCACTGTGCAGGAGAATTCGTATAGGTCTTCTTGTGTTCGAACCGTAATGCGCAAGAAAAGGTATGTAAACCCCGTATTTACATATCTGCCACTGTGCAGGAGAATTCGTATAGGTCTTCTTGTGTTCGAACCGTAATGCGCAAGAAAAGGTATGTAAACCCCGTATTTACATATCTGCCACTGTGCTGGAGAATCCGTATAGGTGTTCGGGTGTTCGAACCGTAATGCGCAAGAAATGGTATATAAACCCCGTATTTACATATCTGCCACTGTGCAGGAGAATCCGAATAGGTGCTCGAGTGTTCGAACCGTAATGCGCAAGAAATGGTACGGAAACCTCGTATTTACATATCTGCCACTGTGCAGGAGAATCCGTATAAGTGTTCGATTGTTCGAACCGTAATGCGCAAGAAATGGTACCGAAACCCCGTATTTACATATCTGCCACTGTGCAGGAGAATCCGCATAGGTGTTCGAGTGTTCGAACCGTAATGCGCAAGAAATGGTACCGAAACCCCGTATTTACATATCTGCCACTGTGCAGGAGAATCCGCATAGGTGTTCGAGTGTTCGAACCGTATTGCGCAAGAAATGGTATGTAAACCCCGTATTTACATATCTGCCACTGTGCAGGAGAATCCGTATACGTGTTCGAGTGTTCGAACCGTAATGCACAGGAAATGGTACCGAAACCCCGTATTTACATATCTGCCACTGTGCAGGAGAATTCGTATAGGTCTTCTTGTGTTCGAACCGTAATGCGCAAGAAAAGGTATGTAAACCCCGTATTTACATATCTGCCACTGTGCTGGAGAATCCGTATAGGTGTTCGGGTGTTCGAACCGTAATGCGCAAGAAATGGTACCGAAACCCCGTATTTACATATCTGCCACTGTGCAGGAGAATCCGAATAGGTGCTCGAGTGTTCGAACCGTAATGCGCAAGAAATGGTACCGAAATCCCGTATTTACATATCTGCCACTGTGCAGGGGAATCCGTATAGGTGTTCGAGTGTTCGAACCGTAATGCGCAAGAAATGGTACCGAAACCCCGTATTTACATATCTGCCACTGTGCAGGAGAATCCGAATAGGTGTTCGAGTGTTCGAACCGTAATGCGCAAGAAATGGTATATAAACCCCGTATTTACATATCTGCCACTGTGCAGGAGAATCCGTATAGGTGTTCGAGTGTTCGAACCGTAATGCGCAAGAAATGGTACGGAAACCCCGTATTTACATATCTGCCACTGTGCAGGAGAATCCGTATAGGTGTTCGATTGTTCGAACCGTAATGCGCAAGAAATGGTACCGAAACCCCGTATTTACATATCTGCCACTGTACAGGAGAATTCGTATAGGTGTTCGTGTGGTCGAACCGTAATAAGCAAGAAATGGTATGTAAACCCCATATTTAAATATCTGCCACTGTGCAGGAGAATCCGTATAGGTGTTCGAGTGTTCGAACCGTAATGCGCAAGAAATGGTACCGAAACCCCGTATTTACATATCTGCCACTGTGCAGGAGAATCCGTATAGGTGTTCGAGTGTTCGAACCGTAATGCGCAAGAAATGGTACCGAAATCCCGTATTTACATATCTGCCACTGTGTAGGAGAATCCGTATAGGTGTTCGAGTGTTCGAACCGTAATGCGCAAGAAATGGTACCGAAACCCCGTATTTACATATCTGCCACTGTGCAGGAGAATCCGAATAGGTGTTCGAGTGTTCGAACCGTAATGCGCAAGAAATGGTATATAAACCCCGTATTTACATATCTGCCACTGTGCAGGAGAATCCGTATAGGTGTTCGATTGTTCGAACCGTAATGCGCAAGAAATGGTACGGAAACCCCGTATTTACATATCTGCCACTGTGCAGGAGAATCCGTATAGGTGTTCGATTGTTCGAACCGTAATGCGCAAGAAATGGTACCGAAACCCCGTATTTACATATCTGCCACTGTGCAGGAGAATCCGTATAGGTGTTCGATTGTTCGAACCGTAATGCGCAAGAAATGGTACCGAAACCCCGTATTTACATATCTGCCACTGTGCAGGAGAATCCGCATAGGTGTTCGAGTGTTCGAACCGTAATGCGCAAGAAATGGTACCGAAACCCCGTATTTACATATCTGCCACTGTGCAGGAGAATCCGCATAGGTGCTCGAGTGTTCGAACCGTATTGCGCAAGAAATTGTATGGAAACCCCGTATTTACATATCTGCCACTGTGCAGGAGAATCCGTATACGTGTTCGAGTGTTCGAACCGTAATGCACAGGAAATGGTACCGAAACCCCGTATTTACATATCTGCCACTGTGCAGGAGAATTCGTATAGGTCTTCTTGTGTTCGAACCGTAATGCGCAAGAAAAGGTATGTAAACCCCGTATTTACATATCTGTCACTGTGCTGGAGAATCCGTATAGGTGTTCGGGTGTTCGAACCGTAATGCGCAAGAAATGGTATATAAACCCCGTATTTACATATCTGCCACTGTGCAGGAGAATCCGAATAGGTGCTCGAATGTTCGAACCGTAATGCGCAAGAAATGGTACGGAAACCTCGTATTTACATATCTGCCACTGTGCAGGAGAATCCGTATAAGTGTTCGATTGTTCGAACCGTAATGCGCAAGAAATGGTACCGAAACCCCGTATTTACATATCTGCCACTGTGCAGGAGAATCCGCATAGGTGTTCGAGTGTTCGAACCGTAATGCGCAAGAAATGGTACCGAAACCCCGTATTTACATATCTGCCACTGTGCAGGAGAATCCGCATAGGTGTTCGAGTGTTCGAACCGTATTGCGCAAGAAATGGTATGGAAACCCCGTATTTACATATCTGCCACTGTGCAGGAGAATCCGTATACGTGTTCGAGTGTTCGAACCGTAATGCACAGGAAATGGTACCGAAACCCCGTATTTACATATCTGCCACTGTGCAGGAGAATTCGTATAGGTCTTCTTGTGTTCGAACCGTAATGCGCAAGAAAAGGTATGTAAACCCCGTATTTACATATCTGCCACTGTGCTGGAGAATCCGTGTAGGTGTTCGGGTGTTCGAACCGTAATGCGCAAGAAATGGTACCGAAACCCCGTATTTACATATCTGCCACTGTGCAGGAGAATCCGAATAGGTGCTCGAGTGTTCGAACCGTAATGCGCAAGAAATGGTACCGAAATCCCGTATTTACATATCTGCCACTGTGCAGGGGAATCCGTATAGGTGTTCGAGTGTTCGAACCGTAATGCGCAAGAAATGGTACCGAAACCCCGTATTTACATATCTGCCACTGTGCAGGAGAATCCGAATAGGTGTTCGAGTGTTCGAACCGTAATGCGCAAGAAATGGTATATAAACCCCGTATTTACATATCTGCCACTGTGCAGGAGAATCCGTATAGGTGTTCGAGTGTTCGAACCGTAATGCGCAAGAAATGGTACGGAAACCCCGTATTTACATATCTGCCACTGTGCAGGAGAATCCGTATAGGTGTTCGATTGTTCGAACCGTAATGCGCAAGAAATGGTACCGAAACCCCGTATTTACATATCTGCCACTGTGCAGGAGAATTCGTATAGGTGTTCGTGTGGTCGAACCGTAATAAGCAAGAAATGGTATGTAAACCCCATATTTAAATATCTGCCACTGTGCAGGAGAATCCGTATAGGTGTTCGAGTGTTCGAACCGTAATGCGCAAGAAATGGTACCGAAACCCCGTATTTACATATCTGCCACTGTGCAGGAGAATCCGTATAGGTGTTCGAGTGTTCGAACCGTAATGCGCAAGAAATGGTACCGAAATCCCGTATTTACATATCTGCCACTGTGCAGGAGAATCCGTATTGGTGTTCGAGTGTTCGAACCGTAATGCGCAAGAAATGGTACCGAAACCCCGTATTTACATATCTGCCACTGTGCAGGAGAATCCGTATAGGTCTTCGTGTGTTCGAACCGTAATGCGCAAGAAATGGTATGTAAACCCCGTATTTACATATCTGCCACTGTGCAGGAGAATCCGTATAGGTATTCGAGTGTTCGAACCGTAATGCGCAAGAAATGGTACCGAAACCCCGTATTTACATATCTGCCACTGTGCAGGAGAATCCGAATAGGTGTTCGAGTGTTCGAACCGTAATGCGCAAGAAATGGTATATAAACCCCGTATTTACATATCTGCCACTGTGCAGGAGAATCCGTATAGGTGTTCGATTGTTCGAACCGTAATGCGCAAGAAATGGTACGGAAACCCCGTATTTACATATCTGCCACTGTGCAGGAGAATCCGTATAGGTGTTCGATTGTTCGAACCGTAATGCGCAAGAAATGGTACCGAAACCCCGTATTTACATATCTGCCACTGTGCAGGAGAATCCGTATAGGTGTTCGATTGTTCGAACCGTAATGGGCAAGAAATGGTACCGAAACCCCGTATTTACATATCTGCCACTGTGCAGGAGAATCCGCATAGGTGTTCGAGTGTTCGAACCGTAATGCGCAAGAAATGGTACCGAAACCCCGTATTTACATATCTGCCACTGTGCAGGAGAATCCGCATAGGTGCTCGAGTGTTCGAACCGTATTGCGCAAGAAATTGTATGGAAACCCCGTATTTACATATCTGCCACTGTGCAGGAGAATCCGTATACGTGTTCGAGTGTTCGAACCGTAATGCACAGGAAATGGTACCGAAACCCCGTATTTACATATCTGCCACTGTGCAGGAGAATTCGTATAGGTCTTCTTGTGTTCGAACCGTAATGCGCAAGAAATGGTATGTAAACCCCGTATTTACATATCTGCCACTGTGCTGGAGAATCCGTATAGGTGTTCGGGTGTTCGAACCGTAATGCGCAAGAAATGGTATATAAACCCCGTATTTACATATCTGCCACTGTGCAGGAGAATCCGAATAGGTGCTCGAGTGTTCGAACCGTAATGCGCAAGAAATGGTACGGAAACCTCGTATTTACATATCTGCCACTGTGCAGGAGAATCCGTATAAGTGTTCGATTGTTCGAACCGTAATGCGCAAGAAATGGTACCGAAACCCCGTATTTACATATCTGCCACTGTGCAGGAGAATCCGCATAGGTGTTCGAGTGTTCGAACCGTAATGCGCAAGAAATGGTACCGAAACCCCGTATTTACATATCTGCCACTGTGCAGGAGAATCCGCATAGGTGTTCGAGTGTTCGAACCGTATTGCGCAAGAAATGGTATGGAAACCCCGTATTTACATATCTGCCACTGTGCAGGAGAATCCGTATACGTGTTCGAGTGTTCGAACCGTAATGCACAGGAAATGGTACCGAAACCCCGTATTTACATATCTGCCACTGTGCAGGAGAATTCGTATAGGTCTTCTTGTGTTCGAACCGTAATGCGCAAGAAAAGGTATGTAAACCCCGTATTTACATATCTGCCACTGTGCTGGAGAATCCGTATAGGTGTTCGGGTGTTCGAACCGTAATGCGCAAGAAATGGTACCGAAACCCCGTATTTACATATCTGCCACTGTGCAGGAGAATCCGAATAGGTGCTCGAGTGTTCGAACCGTAATGCGCAAGAAATGGTACCGAAATCCCGTATTTACATATCTGCCACTGTGCAGGGGAATCCGTATAGGTGTTCGAGTGTTCGAACCGTAATGCGCAAGAAATGGTACCGAAACCCCGTATTTACATATCTGCCACTGTGCAGGAGAATCCGAATAGGTGTTCGAGTGTTCGAACCGTAATGCGCAAGAAATGGTATATAAACCCCGTATTTACATATCTGCCACTGTGCAGGAGAATCCGTATAGGTGTTCGAATGTTCGAACCGTAATGCGCAAGAAATGGTACGGAAACCCCGTATTTACATATCTGCCACTGTGCAGGAGAATCCGTATAGGTGTTCGATTGTTCGAACCGTAATGCGCAAGAAATGGTACCGAAACCCCGTATTTACATATCTGCCACTGTGCAGGAGAATTCGTATAGGTGTTCGTGTGGTCGAACCGTAATAAGCAAGAAATGGTATGTAAACCCCATATTTAAATATCTGCCACTGTGCAGGAGAATCCGTATAGGTGTTCGAGTGTTCGAACCGTAATGCGCAAGAAATGGTACCGAAACCCCGTATTTACATATCTACCACTGTGCAGGAGAATCCGTATAGGTGTTCGAGTGTTCGAACCGTAATGCGCAAGAAATGGTACCGAAATCCCGTATTTACATATCTGCCACTGTGTAGGAGAATCCGTATAGGTGTTCGAGTGTTCGAACCGTAATGCGCAAGAAATGGTACCGAAACCCCGTATTTACATATCTGCCACTGTGCAGGAGAATCCGAATAGGTGTTCGAGTGTTCGAACCGTAATGCGCAAGAAATGGTATATAAACCCCGTATTTACATATCTGCCACTGTGCAGGAGAATCCGTATAGGTGTTCGATTGTTCGAACCGTAATGCGCAAGAAATGGTACGGAAACCCCGTATTTACATATCTGCCACTGTGCAGGAGAATCCGTATAGGTGTTCGATTGTTCGAACCGTAATGCGCAAGAAATGGTACCGAAACCCCGTATTTACATATCTGCCACTGTGCAGGAGAATCCGCATAGGTGTTTGAGTGTTCGAACCGTAATGCGCAAGAAATGGAACCGAAACCCCGTATTTACATATCTGCCACTGTGCAGGAGAATCCGCATAGGTGCTCGAGTGTTCGAACCGTATTGCGCAAGAAATTGTATGGAAACCCCGTATTTACATATCTGCCACTGTGCAGGGGAATCCGTATACGTGTTCGAGTGTTCGAACCGTAATGCGCAGGAAATGGTACCGAAACCCCGTATTTACATATCTGCCACTGTGCAGGAGAATTCGTATAGGTCTTCTTGTGTTCGAACCGTAATGCGCAAGAAAAGGTATGTAAACCCCGTATTTACATATCTGCCACTGTGCTGGAGAATCCGTATAGGTGTTCGGGTGTTCGAACCGTAATGCGCAAGAAATGGTACCGAAACCCCGTATTTACATATCTGCCACTGTGCAGGAGAATCCGAATAGGTGCTCGAGTGTTCGAACCGTATTGCGCAAGAAATGGTACCGAAACCCCATATTTACATATCTGCCACTGTGCAGGAGAATCCGTATAGGTCTTCGTGTGTTCGAACCGTAATGCGCAAGAAATGGTATGTAAAACCCGTATTTACATATCTGCCACTGTGCTTGAGAATCCGTATAGGTATTCGAGTGTTCGAACCGTAATGCGCAAGAAATGGTACCGAAACCCCGTATTTACATATCTGCCACTGTGCAGGAGAATCCGAATAGGTGCTCGAGTGTTCGAACCGTATTGCGCAAGAAATGGTACCGAAACCCCGTATTTACATATCTGCCACTGTGCAGGAGAATCCGTATAAGTGTTCGAGTGTTCGAACCGTAATGCGCAAGAAATGGTACCGAAATCCCGTATTTACATATCTGCCACTGTGCAGGAGAATCGGTATAGGTGTTCGATTGTTCGAACCGTAATGCGCAGGAAATGGTACCGAAACCCCGTATTTACATATCTGCCACTGTGCAGGAGAATTCGTATAGGTGTTCGTGTGGTCGAACCGTAATGCGCAAGAAATGGTATGTAAACCCCATATTTAAATATCTGCCACTGTGCAGGAGAATCCGTATAGGTGTTCGAGTGTTCGAACCGTAATGCGCAAGAAATGGTACCGAAACCCCGTATTTACATATCTGCCACTGTGCAGGAGAATCCGTATAGGTGTTCGAGTGTTCGAACCGTAATGCGCAAGAAATGGTATGTAAACCCCGTATTTACATATCTGCCACTGTGCAGGAGAATCCGTATAGGTGTTCGAGTGTTCGAACCGTAATGCGCAAGAAATGGTACGGAAGCCCCGTATTTACATATCTGCCACTGTGCAGGAGAATCCGTATAGGTGCTCGGGTGTTCGAACCGTATTGCGCAAGAAATGGTACCGAAACCCCATATTTACATATCTGCCACTGTGCAGGAGAATCCGTATAGGTCTTCGCGTGTTCGAACCGTATTGCGCAAGAAATGGTATGTAAACCCCGTATTTACATATCTGCCACTGTGCAGGAGAATCCGTATAGGTATTCGAGTGTTCGAACCGTAATGCGCAAGAAATGGTACCGAAACCCCGTATTTACATATCTGCCACTGTGCAGGAGAATCCGAATAGGTGTTCGAGTGTTCGAACCGTAATGCGCAAGAAATGGTACCGAAATCCCGTATTTACATATCTGCCACTGTGCAGGAGAATCGGTATAGGTGTTCGAGTGTTCGAACCGTAATGCGCGAGAAATGGTACCGAAAGCCCGTATTTACATATCTGCCACTGTGCAGGAGAATCCGTATAGGTGTTCGAGTGTTCGAACCGTAATGCGCAGGAAATGGTACCGAAACCCCGTATTTACATATCTCCCACTGTGCAGGAGAATTCGTATAGGTGTTCGTGTGGTCGAACCGTAATGCGCAAGAAATGGTACGTAAACCCCATATTTAAATATCTGCCACTGTGCAGGAGAATCCGTATAGGTGCTCGAGTGTTCGAACCGTAATGCGCAAGAAATGGTACCGAAACCCCGTATTTACATATCTGCCACTGTGCAGGAGAATCCGTATAGGTGTTCGAGTGTTTGAACCGTAATGTGCAAGAAATGGTACCGAAATCCCGTATTTACATATCTGCCACTGTGCAGGAGAATCGGTATAGGTGTTCGATTGTTCGAACCGTAATGCGCAGGAAATGGTACCGAAACCCCGTATTTACATATCTGCCACTGTGCAGGAGAATTCGTATAGGTGTTCGTGTGGTCGAACCGTAATGCGCAAGAAATGGTATGTAAACCCCATATTTAAATATCTGCCACTGTGCAGGAGAATCCGTATAGGTGTTCGAGTGTTCGAACCGTAATGCGCAAGAAATGGTACCGAAACCCCGTATTTACATATCTGCCACTGTGCAGGAGAATCCGTATAGGTGTTCGAGTGTTCGAACCGTAATGCGCAAGAAATGGTATGTAAACCCCGTATTTAAATATCTGCCACTGTGCAGGAGAATCCGTATAGGTGTTCGAGTGTTCGAACCGTAATGCGCAAGAAATGGTACGGAAACCCCGTATTTACATATCTGCCACTGTGCAGGAGAATCCGTATAGGTGCTCGAGTGTTCGAACCGTATTGCGCAAGAAATGGTACCGAAACCCCATATTTACATATCTGCCACTGTGCAGGAGAATCCGTATAGGTCTTCGTGTGTTCGAACCGTATTGCGCAAGAAATGGTATGTAAACCCCGTATTTACATATCTGCCACTGTGCAGGAGAATCCGTATAGGTATTCGAGTGTTCGAACCGTAATCCGCAAGAAATGGTACCGAAACCCCGTATTTACATATCTGCCACTGTGCAGGAGAATCCGAATAGGTGCTCGAGTGTTCGAACCGTATTGCGCAAGAAATGGTACGGAAACCCCGTATTTACATATCTGCCACTGTGCAGGAGAATCCGTATAGGTGTTCGAGTGTTCGAACCGTAATGCGCAAGAAATGGTACCGAAATCCCGTATTTACATATCTGCCACTGTGCAGGAGAATCGGTATAGGTGTTCGAGTGTTCGAACCGTAATGCGCAGGAAATGGTACCGAAACCCCGTATTTACATATCTACCACTGTGCAGGAGAATTCGTATAGGTGTTCGTGTGGTCGAACCGTAATGCGCAAGAAATGGTACGTAAACTCCATATTTAAATATCTGCCACTGTGCAGGAGAATCCGTATAGGTGCTCGAGTGTTCGAACCGTAATGCGCAAGAAATGGTACCGAAACCCCGTATTTACATATCTGCCACTGTGCAGGAGAATCCGTATAGGTGTTCGAGTGTTCGAACCGTAATGCGCAAGAAATGGTACCGAAATCCCGTATTTACATATCTGCCACTGTGCAGGAGAATCCGTATAGGTGTTCGAGTGTTCGAACCGTAATGCGCAAGAAATGGTACCGAAACCCCGTATTTACATATCTACCACTGTGCAGGAGAATCCGAATAGGTGTTCGAGTGTTCGAACCGTAATGCGCAAGAAATGGTATGTAAACCCCGTATTTACATATCTGCCACTGTGCAGGAGAATCCGTATAGGTGTTCGAGTGTTCGAACCGTAATGCGCCAGAAATGGTACGGAAACCCCGTATTTACATATCTGCCACTGTGCAGGAGAATCCGTATAGGTGTTCGATTGTTCGAACCGTAATGCGCAAGAAATGGTACCGAAACCCCGTATTTACATATCTGCCACTGTGCAGGAGAATCCGCATAGGTGTTCGAGTGTTCGAACCGTAATGCGCAAGAAATGGTACCGAAACCCCGTATTTACATATCTGCCACTGTGCAGGATAATCCGCATAGGTGCTCGAGTGTTCGAACCGTATTGCGCAAGAAATGGTATGGAAACCCCGTATTTACATATCTGCCACTGTGCAGGAGAATCCGTATAGGTGTTCGAGTGTTCAAACTGTAATGCGCAGGAAATGGTACCGAAACCCCGTATTTACATATCTGCCACTGTGTAGGAGAATTCGTATAGGTCTTCGTGTGTTCGAACCGTAATGCGCAAGAAATGGTATGTAAACCCCGTATTTACATATCTGCCACTGTGCAGGAGAATCCGTATAGGTGTTCGAGTGTTCGAACCGTAATGCGCAAGAAATGGTACCGAAACCCCGTATTTACATATTTGCCACTGTGCAGGAGAATCCGAATAGGTGCTCGAGTGTTCGAACCGTATTGCGCAAGTAATGGTAACGAAACCCCATATTTACATATCTGCCACTGTGGAGGAGAATCCGTATAGGTCTTCGTGTGTTCGAACCGTAATGCGCAAGAAATGGTATGTAAACCCCGTATTTACATATCTGCCACTGTGCAGGAGAATCCGTATAGGTATTCGAGTGTTCGAACCGTAATGCGCAAGAAATGGTACCGAAACCCCGTATTTACATATCTGCCACTGTGCAGGAGAATCCGAATAGGTGCTCGAGTGTTCGAACCGTATTGCGCAAGAAATGGTACCGAAACCCCGTATTTACATATCTGCCACTGTGGAGGAGAATCCGTATAGGTCTTCGTGTGTTCGAACCGTAATGCGCAAGAAATGGTATGTAAACCCCGTATTTACATATCTACCACTGTGCAGGAGAATCCGTATAGGTGTTCGAGTGTTCGACCCGTAATGCGCAAGAAATGGTACCGAAACCCCGTATTTACATATCTGCCACTGTGCAGGAGAATCCGTATAGGTGTTCGAGTGTTCGAACCGTAATGCGCAAGAAATGGTACCGAAATCCCGTATTTACATATCTGCCACTGTGCAGGACAATCCGTATAGGTGTTCGAGTGTTCGAACCGTAATGCGCAAGAAATGGTACCAAAACCCCGTATTTACATATCTGCCACTGTGCAGGAGAATTCGTATAGGTGTTCGTGTGGTCGAACCGTAATGCGCAAGAAATGGTACCGAAACCCCGTATTTACATATCTGCCACTGTGCAGGAGAATCCGAATAGGTGCTCGAGTGTTCGAACACACGAGCACCTATACGAATTCTCCTGCACAGTGGCAGATATGTAAATACGGGGTTTCGGTACCATTTCCTGCGCATTACGGTTCGAACACTCGAACACATATACGGATTCTCCTATACGTATTTACATATCTGCCACTGTGCAGGAGAATTCGTATAGGTGTTCGTGTGTTCGAACCGTAATGCGCAAGAAATGGTATGTAAACCCCATATTTAAATATCTGCCACTGTGCAGGAGAATCCGTATAGGTGTTCGAGTGTTCGAACCGTAATGCGCAAGAAATGGTACCGAAACCCCGTATTTACATATCTGCCACTGTGCAGGAGAATCCGTATAGGTGTTCGAGTGTTCGAACCGTAATGCGCAAGAAATGGTACCGAAACCCCGTATTTACATATCTGCCACTGTGCAGGAGAATCCGAATAGGTGCTCGAGTGTTCGAACCGTATTGCGCAAGAAATGGTACCGAAAGCCCGTATTTACATCTCTGCCACTGTGCAGGAGAATCCGTATAGGTGTTCGAGTGTTCGAACCGTAATGCGCAAGAAATGGTACCGAAATCCCGTATTTACATATCTGCCACTGTGCAGGAGAATCCGTATAGGTGTTCGAGTGTTCGAACCGTAATGCGCAAGAAATGGTACCGAAACCCCGTATTTACATATCTGCCACTGTGCAGGAGAATCCGTATAGGTCTTCGTGTGTTCGAACCGTAATGCGCAAGAAATGGTATGTAAACCCCGTATTTACATATCTGCCACTGTGCAGGAGAATCCGTATAGGTATTCGAGTGTTCGAACCGTAATGCGCAAGGAATGGTACCGAAACCCTGTATTTACATATCTGCCACTGTGCAGGAGAATCCGAATTGGTGCTCGAGTGTTCGAACCGTATTGCGCAAGAAATGGTACCGAAAGCCCGTATTTACATATCTGCCACTGTGCAGGAGAATCCGTATAGGTGTTCGAGTGTTCGAACCGTAATGCGCAAGAAATGGTACCGAAATCCCGTATTTACATATCTGCCACTGTGCAGGAGAATAGGTATAGGTGTTCGAGTGTTCGAACCGTAATGCGCAGGAAATGGTACCGAAACCCCGTATTTACATATCTGCCACTGTGCAGGAGAATTCGTATAGGTGTTCGTGTGGTCGAACCGTAATGCGCAAGAAATGGTATGGAAACCCCCTATTTAAATATCTGCCACTCTGCAGGAGAATCCGTATAGGTGTTCGAGTGTTCGAACCGTAATGCGCAAGAAATGGTATCGAAACCCCGTATTTACATATCTGCCACTGTGCCGGAGAATCCGTATAGGTGTTCGAGTGTTCGAACCGTAATGCGCAAGAAATGGTACCGAAATCCCGTATTTACATATCTGCCACTGTGCAGGAGAATCCGTATAGGTGTTCGAGTGTTCGAACCGTAATGCGCAAGAAATGGTACCGAAACCCCGTATTTACATATCTGCCACTGTGCAGGAGAATCCGAAGAGGTGTTCGAGTGTTCGAACCGTAATGCGCAAGAAATGGTACCGAAACCCCGTTTTACATATCTGCCACTGTGCAGGAGAATCCGTATAGGTGTTCGAGTGTTCGAACCGTAATGCGCAAGAAATGGTACCGAAACCCCGTATTTACATATCTGCCACTGTGCAGGAGAATCCGTATAGGTATTCGAGTGTTCGAACCGTAACGCGCAAGAAATGGTACCGAAACCCCGTATTTACATATCTGCCGCTGTGCAGGAGAATCCGAATAGGTGCTCGAGTGTTCGAACCGTATTGCGCAAGAAATGGTACCGAAACCCCGTATTTACATATCTGCCACTGTGCAGGAGAATCCGTATAGGTATTCGAGTGTTCGAACCGTAACGCGCAAGAAATGGTACCGAAACCCCGTATTTACATATCTGCCGCTGTGCAGGAGAATCCGAATAGGTGCTCGAGTGTTCGAACCGTATTGCGCAAGAAATGGTACCGAAAGCCCGTATTTACATATCTGCCACTGTGCAGGAGAATCCGTATAGGTGTTCGAGTGTTCGAACCGTAATGCGCAAGAAATGGTACCGAAATCCCGTATTTACATATCTGCCACTGTGCAGGAGAATAGGTATAGGTGTTCGAGTGTTCGAACCGTAATGCGCAGGAAATGGTACCGAAACCCCGTATTTACATATCTGCCACTGTGCAGGAGAATTCGTATAGGTGTTCGTGTGGTCGAACCGTAATGCGCAAGAAATGGAATGTAAACCCCATATTTAAATATCTGCCACTATGCAGGAGAATCCGTATAGGTGTTCGAGTGTTCGAACCGTAATGCGCAAGAAATGGTACCGAAACCCCGTATTTACATATCTGCCACTGTGCCGGAAAATCCGTATAGGTGTTCGAGTGTTCGAACCGTAATGCGGAAGAAATGGTACCGAAATCCCGTATTTACATATCTGCCACTGTGCAGGAGAATCCGTATAGGTGTTCGAGTGTTCGAACCGTAATGCGCAAGAAATGGTACCGAAACCCCGTATTTACATATCTGCCACTGTGCAGGAGAATCCGAATAGGTGTTCGGGTGTTCGAACCGTAATGCGCAAGAAATGGTATATAAACCCCGTATTTACATATCTGCCACTGTGCAGGAGAATCCGTATAGGTGTTCGAGTGTTCGAACCGTAATGCGCAAGAAATGGTACGGAAACCCCGTATTTACATATCTGCCACTGTGCAAGAGAATCCGTATTGGTGTTCGATTGTTCGAACCGTAATGCGCAAGAAATGGTACGGAAACCCCGTATTTACATATCTGCCACTGTGCAGGAGAATCCGCATAGGTGTTCGAGTGTTCGAACCGTAATGCGCAAGAAATGGTACCGAAACCCCGTATTTACATATCTGCCACTGTGCTGGAGAATCCGCATAGGTGCTCGAGTGTTCGAACCGTATTGCGCAAGAAATGGTATGGAAACCCCGTATTTACATATCTGCCACTGTGCAGGAGAATCCGTATAGGTGTTCGAGTGTTCGAACCGTAATGCGCAAGAAATGGTACCGAAATCCCGTATTTACATATCTGCCACTGTGCAGGAGAATCCGTATTGGTGTTCGAGTGTTCGAACCGTAATGCGCAAGAAATGGTACCGAAACCCCGTATTTACATATCTGCCACTGTGCAGGAGAATCCGTATAGGTCTTCGTGTGTTCGAACCGTAATGCGCAAGAAATGGTATGTAAACCCCGTATTTACATATCTGCCACTGTGCAGGAGAATCCGTATAGGTATTCGAGTGTTCGAACCGTAATGCGCAAGAAATGGTACCGAAACCCCGTATTTACATATCTGCCACTGTGCAGGAGAATCCGAATAGGTGCTCGAGTGTTCGAACCGTATTGCGCAAGAAATGGTACCGAAAGCCCGTATTTACATATCTGCCACTGTGCAGGAGAATCCGTATAGGTGTTCGAGTGTTCGAACCGTAATGCGCAAGAAATGGTACCGAAATCCCGTATTTACATATCTGCCACTGTGCAGGAGAATAGGTATAGGTGTTCGAGTGTTCGAACCGTAATGCGCAGGAAATGGTACCGAAACCCCGTATTTACATATCTGCCACTATGCAGGAGAATTCGTATAGGTGTTCGTGTGGTCGAACCGTAATGCGCAAGAAATGGAATGTAAACCCCATATTTAAATATCTGGCACTGTGCAGGAGAATCCGTATAGGTGTTCGAGTGTTCGAACCGTAATGCGCAAGAAATGGTACCGAAACCCCGTATTTACATATCTGCCACTGTGCCGGAGAATCCGTATAGGTGTTCGAGTGTTCGAACCGTAATGCGGAAGAAATGGTACCGAAATCCCGTATTTACATATCTGCCACTGTGCAGGAGAATCCGTATAGGTGTTCTAGTGTTCGAACCGTAATGCGCAAGAAATGGTACCGAAACCCCGTATTTACATATCTGCCACTGTGCAGGAGAATCCGAATAGGTGTTCGGGTGTTCGAACCGTAATGCGCAAGAAATGGTATATAAACCCCGTATTTACATATCTGCCACTGTGCAGGAGAATCCGTATAGGTGTTCGAGTGTTCGAACCGTAATGCGCAAGAAATGGTACGGAAACCCCGTATTTACATATCTGCCACTGTGCAAGAGAATCCGTATTGGTGTTCGATTGTTCGAACCGTAATGCGCAAGAAATTGTACGGAAACCCCGTATTTACATATCTGCCACTGTGCAGGAGAATCCGCATAGGTGTTCGAGTGTTCGAACCGTAATGCGCAAGAAATGGTACCGAAACCCCGTATTTACATATCTGCCACTGTGCAGGAGAATCTGCATAGGTGCTCGAGTGTTCGAACCGTATTGCGCAAGAAATGGTATGTAAACCCCGTATTTACATATCTGCCACTGTGCAGGAGAATCCGTATAGGTGTTCGAGTGTTCGAACCGTAATGCGCAGGAAATGGTACCGAAATCCCGTATTTACATATCTGCCACTGTGCAGGAGAATTCGTATAGGTCTTCGTGTGTTCGAACCGTAATGCGCAAGAAATGGTATGGAAACCCCGTATTTACATATCTGCCACTGTGCAAGAGAATCCGTATAGGTGTTCGAGTGTTCGAACCGTAATGCGCAAGAAATGGTACCGAAAGCCCGTATTTACATATCTGCCACTGTGCAAGAGAATCCGAATAGGTGCTCGAATGTTCGAACCGTATTGCGCAAGAAATGGTACCGAAACCCCATATTTACATATCTGCCACTGTGCTGGAGAATCCGTATAGGTCTTCGTGTGTTCGAACCGTAATGCGCAAGAAATGGTATGTAAACCCCGTATTTACATATCTGCCACTGTGCATGAGAATCCGTATAGGTATTCGAGTGTTCGAACCGTAATGCGCAAGAAATGGTACCGAAACCCCGTATTTACATATCTGCAACTGTGCAGGAGAATCCGAATAGGTGCTCGAGTGTTCGAACCGTATTCCGCAAGAAATGGTACCGAAACCCCGTATTTACATATCTGCCACTGTGCAGGAGAATCCGTATAGGTGTTCGAGTGTTCGAACCGTAATGCGCAAGAAATGGTAACGAAATCCCGTATTTACATATCTGCCACTGTGCAGGAGAATCGGTATAGGTGTTCGAGTGTTCGAACCGTAATGCGGAGGAAATGGTACCGAAACCCCGTATTTACATATCTTCCACTGTGCAGGAGAATTCGTATAGGTGTTCGTGTGGTCGAACCGTAATGCGCAAGAAATGGTATGTAAACCCCATATTTAAATATCTGCCACTGTGCAGGAGAATCCGTATAGGTGTTCGAGTGTTCGAACCGTAATGCGCAAGAAATGGTACCGAAACCCCGTATTTACATATCTGCCACTGTGCAGGAGAATCCGTATAGGTGTTCGAGTGTTCGAACCGTAATGCGCAAGAAATGGTACCGAAATCCCGTATTTACATATCTGCCACTGTGCAGGAGAATCCGTATAGGTGTTCGAGTGTTCGAACCGTAATGCGCAAGAAATGGTACCGAAACCCCGTATTTACATATCTGCCACTGTGCAGGAGAATCCGAATAGGTGTTCGAGTGTTCGAACCGTAATGCGCAAGAAATGGTATATAAACCCCGTATTTACATATCTGCCACTGTGCAGGAGAATCCGTATAGGTGTTCGATTGTTCGAACCGTAATGCGCAAGAAATGGTACGGAAACCCCGTATTTACATATCTGCCACTATGCAGGAGAATCCGTATAGGTGTTCGATTGTTCGAACCGTAATGCGCAAGAAATGGTATGTAAACCCCGTATTTACATATCTGCCACTGTGCAGGAGAATCCGTATAGGTGTTCGAGTGTTCGAACCGTAATGCGCAAGAAATGGTACGGAAACCCCGTATTTACATATCTGCCACTGTGCAGGAGAATCCGTATAGGTGCTCGAGTGTTCGAACCGTATTGCGCAAGAAATGGTACCGAAACCCCATATTTACATATCTGCCACTGTGCAGATGAATCCGTATAGGTCTTCGTGTGTTCGAACCGTATTGCGCAAGAAATGGTACCGAAACCCCGTATTTACATATCTGCCACTGTGCAGGAGAATCCGTATAGGTGTTCGAGTGTTCGAACCGTAATGCGCAAGAAATGGTACCGAAATCCCGTATTTACATATCTGCCACTGTGCTGGATATTCTGTATTGGTGTTCGAGTGTTCGAACCGTAATGCGCCAGAAATGGTACCGAAACCCCGTATTTACATATCTGCCACTGTGCAGGAGAATCCGTATAGGTGCTCGAGTGTTCGAACCGTATTGCGCCAGAAATGGTACCGAAACCCCGTATTTACATATCTGCCACTGTGCAGTAGAATCCGTATAGGTCTTCGTGTGTTCGAACCGTATTGCGCAAGAAATGGTACCTAAACCCCGTATTTACATATCTGCCACTGCGCAGGAGAATCCGTATAGGTGTTCGAGTGTTCGAACCGTAATGCGCAAGAAATGGTACGGAAACCCCGTATTTACATATCTGCCACTGTGCAGGAGAATCCGTATAGGTGTTCGAGTGTTCGAACTGTAATGCGCGAGAAATGGTATGTAAACCCCGTATTTACATATCTGCCACTGTGCTGGATATTCCGTATTGGTGTTCGAGTGTTCGAACCGTAATGCGCCAGAAATGGTGCAGAAACCCCGTATTTACATATCTGCCACTGTGCAGGAGAATCCGTATAGGTGGTCGAGTGTTCGAACCGTAATGCGCAAGAAATGGTACCGAAATCCCGTATCTACATATCAGCCACTATGCAGGAGAATCCGTATAGGTGTTCGAGTGTTCGAACCGTAATGAGCAAGAAATGGTACCGAAACCCCGTATTTACATATCTGCCACTGTGCAGGAGAATCCGCATAGGTGCTCGAGTGTTCGAAACGTATTGCGCAAGAAATGGTATGGAAACCCCGTATTTACATATCTACCACTGTGCAGGAGAATCCGTATAGGTGTTCGAGTGTTCGAACCGTAATGCGCAAGAAATGGTACCGAAATCCCGTATTTACATATCTGCCACTGTGCAGGAGAATCCGTATAGGTGTTCGAGTGTTCGAACCGTAATGCGCAAGAAATGGTACCGAAACCCCGTATTTACATATCTGCCACTGTGCAGGAGAATCCGAATAGGTGTTCGAGTGTTCGAACCGTAATGCGCAAGAAATGGTATATAAACCCCGTATTTACATATCTGCCACTGTGCAGGAGAATCCGTATAGGTGTTCGATTGTTCGAACCGTAATGCGCAAGAAATGGTACGGAAACCCCGTATTTACATATCTGCCACTGTGCAGGAGAATCCGTATAGGTGTTCGATTGTTCGAACCGTAATGCGCAAGAAATGGTATGTAAACCCCGTATTTACATATCTGCCACTGTGCAGGAGAATCCGTATAGGTGTTCGAGTGTTCGAACCGTAATGCGCAAGAAATGGTACGGAAACCCCGTATTTACATATCTGCCACTGTGCAGGAGAATCCGTATAGGTGCTCGAGTGTTCGAACCGTATTGCGCAAGAAATGGTACCGAAACCCCATATTTACATATCTGCCACTGTGCAGATGAATCCGTATAGGTCTTCGTGTGTTCGAACCGAATTGCGCAAGAAATGGTACCGAAACCCCGTATTTACATATCTGCCACTGTGCAGGAGAATCCGTATAGTTGTTCGAGTGTTCGAACCGTAATGCGCAAGAAATGGTACCGAAATCCCGTATTTACATATCTGCCACTGTGCAGGAGAATCCGTATAGGTGTTCGAGTGTTCGAACCGTAATGCGCAAGAAATGGTACCGAAACCCCGTATTTACATATCTGCCACTGTGCAGGAGAATCCGAATAGGTGTTCGAGTGTTCGAACCGTAATGCGCAAGAAATGGTATATAAACCCCGTATTTACATATCTGCCACTGTGCAGGAGAATCCGTATAGGTGTTCGATTGTTCGAACCGTAATGCGCAAGAAATGGTACGGAAACCCCGTATTTACATATCTGCCACTGTGCAGGAGAATCCGTATAGGTGTTCGATTGTTCGAACCGTAATGCGCAAGAAATGGTATGTAAACCCCGTATTTACATATCTGCCACTGTGCAGGAGAATCCGTATAGGTGTTCGAGTGTTCGAACCGTAATGCGCAAGAAATGGTACGGAAACCCCGTATTTACATATCTGCCACTGTGCAGGAGAATCCGTATAGGTGCTCGAGTGTTCGAACCGTATTGCGCAAGAAATGGTACCGAAACCCCATATTTACATATCTGCCACTGTGCAGATGAATCCGTATAGGTCTTCGTGTGTTCGAACCGTATTGCGCAAGAAATGGTACCGAAACCCCGTATTTACATATCTGCCACTGTGCAGGAGAATCCGTATAGGTGTTCGAGTGTTCGAACCGTAATGCGCAAGAAATGGTACCGAAATCCCGTATTTACATATCTGCCACTGTGCTGGATATTCTGTATTGGTGTTCGAGTGTTCGAACCGTAATGCGCCAGAAATGGTACCGAAACCCCGTATTTACATATCTGCCACTGTGTAGGAGAATCCGTATAGGTGCTCGAGTGTTCGAACCGTATTGCGCCAGAAATGGTACCGAAACCCCGTATTTACATATCTGCCACTGTGCAGTAGAATCCGTATAGGTCTTCGTGTGTTCGAACCGTATTGCGCAAGAAATGGTACCTAAACCCCGTATTTACATATCTGCCACTGCGCAGGAGAATCCGTATAGGTGTTCGAGTGTTCGAACCGTAATGCGCAAGAAATGGTACGGAAACCCCGTATTTACATATATGCCACTGTGCAGGAGAATCCGTATAGGTGTTCGATTGTTCGAACCGTAATGCGCAAGAAATGGTACGGAAACCCCGTATTTACATATCTGCCACTGTGCAGGAGAATCCGTATAGGTGCTCGAGTGTTCGAACCGTATTGCGCAAGAAATGGTACCGAAACCCCATATTTACATATCTGCCACTGTGCAGATGAATCCGTATAGGTCTTCGTGTGTTCGAACCGAATTGCGCAAGAAATGGTACCGAAACCCCGTATTTACATATCTGCCACTGTGCAGGAGAATCCGTATAGTTGTTCGAGTGTTCGAACCGTAATGCGCAAGAAATGGTACCGAAATCCCGTATTTACATATCTGCCACTGTGCAGGAGAATCCGTATAGGTGTTCGAGTGTTCGAACCGTAATGCGCAAGAAATGGTACCGAAACCCCGTATTTACATATCTGCCACTGTGCAGGAGAATCCGAATAGGTGTTCGAGTGTTCGAACCGTAATGCGCAAGAAATGGTATATAAACCCCGTATTTACATATCTGCCACTGTGCAGGAGAATCCGTATAGGTGTTCGATTGTTCGAACCGTAATGCGCAAGAAATGGTACGGAAACCCCGTATTTACATATCTGCCACTGTGCAGGAGAATCCGTATAGGTGTTCGATTGTTCGAACCGTAATGCGCAAGAAATGGTATGTAAACCCCGTATTTACATATCTGCCACTGTGCAGGAGAATCCGTATAGGTGTTCGAGTGTTCGAACCGTAATGCGCAAGAAATGGTACGGAAACCCCGTATTTACATATCTGCCACTGTGCAGGAGAATCCGTATAGGTGCTCGAGTGTTCGAACCGTATTGCGCAAGAAATGGTACCGAAACCCCATATTTACATATCTGCCACTGTGCAGATGAATCCGTATAGGTCTTCGTGTGTTCGAACCGTATTGCGCAAGAAATGGTACCGAAACCCCGTATTTACATATCTGCCACTGTGCAGGAGAATCCGTATAGGTGTTCGAGTGTTCGAACCGTAATGCGCAAGAAATGGTACCGAAATCCCGTATTTACATATCTGCCACTGTGCTGGATATTCTGTATTGGTGTTCGAGTGTTCGAACCGTAATGCGCCAGAAATGGTACCGAAACCCCGTATTTACATATCTGCCACTGTGTAGGAGAATCCGTATAGGTGCTCGAGTGTTCGAACCGTATTGCGCCAGAAATGGTACCGAAACCCCGTATTTACATATCTGCCACTGTGCAGTAGAATCCGTATAGGTCTTCGTGTGTTCGAACCGTATTGCGCAAGAAATGGTACCTAAACCCCGTATTTACATATCTGCCACTGCGCAGGAGAATCCGTATAGGTGTTCGAGTGTTCGAACCGTAATGCGCAAGAAATGGTACGGAAACCCCGTATTTACATATATGCCACTGTGCAGGAGAATCCGTATAGGTGTTCGATTGTTCGAACCGTAATGCGCAAGAAATGGTATGTAAACCCCGTATTTACATATCTGCCACTGTGCAGGAGAATCCGTATAGGTGTTCGAGTGTTCGAACCGTAATGCGCAAGAAATGGTACGGAAACCCCGTATTTACATATCTGCCACTGTGCAGGAGAATCCGTATAGGTGTTCGAGTGTTCGAACCGTAATGCGCGAGAAATGGTATGTAAACCCCGTATTTACATATCTGCCACTGTGCTGGATATTCCGTATTGGTGTTCGAGTGTTCGAACCGTAATGCGCCAGAAATGGTACAGAAACCCCGTATTTACATATCTGCCACTGTGCAGGAGAATCCGTATAGGTGGTCGAGTGTTCGAACCGTAATGCGCAAGAAATGGTACTGAAATCCCGTATCTACATATCTGCCACTATGCAGGAGAATCCGTATAGGTGTTCGAGTGTTCGAACCGTAATGCGCAAGAAATGGTACCGAAACCCCGTATTTACATATCTGCCACTGTGCAGGAGAATCCGCATAGGTGCTCGAGTGTTCGAACCGTATTGCGCAAGAAATGGTATGGAAACCCCGTATTTACATATCTGCCACTGTGCAGGAGAATCCGTATAGGTGTTCGAGTGTTCGAACCGTAATGCGCAGGAAATGGTACCGAAACCCCGTATTTACATATCTGCCACTGTGCAGGAGAATTCGTATAGGTCTTCGTGTGTTCGAACCGTAATGCGCAAGTAATGGTATGTAAACCCCGTATTTACATATCTGCCACTGTGCTGGAGAATCCGTATAGGTGTTCGAGTGTTCGAACCGTAATGCGCAAGAAATGGTACCGAAACCCCGTATTTACATATCTGCCACTGTGCAGGAGAATCCGAATAGGTGCTCGAGTGTTCGAACCGTAATGCGCAAGAAATGGTACCGAAACCCCATATTTACATATCTGCCACTGTGCAGGAGAATCCGAATTGGTGCTCGAGTGTTCGAACCGTATTGCGCAAGAAATGGTACCGAAAGCCCGTATTTACATATCTGCCACTGTGTAGGAGAATCCGTCTAGGTGTTCGAGTGTTCGAACCGTAATGCGCAAGAAATGGTACCGAAATCCCGTATTTACATATCTGCCACTGTGCAGGAGAATAGGTATAGGTGTTCGAGTGTTCGAACCGTAATGCGCAGGAAATGGTACCGAAACCCCGTATTTACATATCTGCCACTATGCAGGAGAATTCGTATAGGTGTTCGTGTGGTCGAACCGTAATGCGCAAGAAATGGTATGTACACCCCATATTTAAATATCTGCCACTCTGCAGGAGAATCCGTATAGGTGTTCGAGTGTTCGAACCGTAATGCGCAAGAAATGGTATCGAAACCCCGTATTTACATATCTGCCACTGTGCCGGAGAATCCGTATAGGTGTTCGAGTGTTCGAACCGTAATGCGCAAGAAATGGTACCGAAATCCCGTATTTACATATCTGCCACTGTGCAGGAGAATCCGTATAGGTGTTCGAGTGTTCGAACCGTAATGCGCAAGAAATGGTACCGAAACCCCGTATTTACATATCTGCCACTGTGCAGGAGAATCCGAATAGGTGTTCGAGTGTTCGAACCGTAATGCGCAAGAAATGGTACCGAAACCCCGTATTTACATATCTGCCACTGTGCAGGAGAATCCGAATAGGTGCTCGAGTGTTCGAACACACGAACACCTATACGAATTCTCCTGCACAGTGGCAGATATGTAAATACGGGGTTTCGGTACCATTTCCTACGCATTACGGTTCGAACACTCGAACACATATACGGATTCTCCTATACGTATTTACATATCTGCCACTGTGCAGGAGAATTCGTATAGGTGTTCGTGTGTTCGAACCGTAATGCGCAAGAAATGGTATGTAAACCCCATATTTAAATATCTGCCACTGTGCAGGAGAATCCGTATAGGTGTTCGAGTGTTCGAACCGTAATGCGCAAGAAATGGTACCGAAACCCCGTATTTACATATCTGCCACTGTGCAGGAGAATCCGTATAGGTGTTCGAGTGTTCGAACCGTAATGCGCAAGAAATGGTACCGAAACCCCGTATTTACATATCTGCCACTGTGCAGGAGAATCCGAATAGGTGCTCGAGTGTTCGAACCGTATTGCGCAAGAAATGGTACCGAAAGCCCGTATTTACATATCTGCCACTGTGCAGGAGAATCCGTATAGGTGTTCGAGTGTTCGAACCGTAATGCGCAAGAAATGGTACCGAAATCCCGTATTTACATATCTGCCACTGTGCAGGAGAATCCGTATAGGTGTTCGAGTGTTCGAACCGTAATGCGCAAGAAATGGTACCGAAACCCCGTATTTACATATCTGCCACTGTGCAGGAGAATCCGTATAGGTCTTCGTGTGTTCGAACCGTAATGCGCAAGAAATGGTATGTAAACCCCGTATTTACATATCTGCCACTGTGCAGGAGAATCCGTATAGGTGTTCGAGTGTTCGAACCGTAATGCGCGAGAAATGGTATATAAACCCCGTATTTACATATCTGCCACTGTGTAGGAGAATCCGTATAGGTGTTCGAGTGTTCGAACCGTAATGCGCAAGAAATGGTACGGAAACCCCGTATTTACATATCTGCCACTGTGCAGGAGAATCCGAATAGGTGCTCGAGTGTTCGAACCGTAATGCGTAAGAAATGGTACCGAAATCCCGTATTTACATCTCTGCCACTGTACAGGAGAATCGGTATAGGTGTTCGAGTGTTCGAACCGTAATGCGCAGGAAATGGTACCGAAACCCCGTATTTACATATCTGCCACTGTGCAGGAGAATTCGTATAGGTGTTCGTGTGGTCGAACCGTAATGCGCAAGAAATGGTATGTAAACCCCATATTTAAATATCTGCCACTGTGCAGGAGAATCCGTATGGGTATTTGAGTGTTCGAACCGTAATGCGCAAGAAATGGTACCGAAACCCCGTATTTACATATCTGCCACTGTGCAGGAGAATCCGTATAGGTGTTCGAGTGTTCGAACCGTAATGCGCAAGAAATGGTACCGAAATCCCGTATTTACATATCTGCCACTGTGCAGGAGAATCCGTATAGGTGTTCGAGTGTTCGAACCGTAATGCGCAAGAAATGGTACCGAAACCCCGTATTTACATATCTGCCACTGTGCAGGAGAATCCGAATAGGTGTTCGAGTGTTCGAACCGTAATGCGCAAGAAATGGTATATAAACCCCGTATTTACATATCTACCACTGTGCAGGAGAATCCGTATAGGTGTTCGAGTGTTCGAACCGTAATGCGCAAGAAATGGTACGGAAACCCCGTATTTACATATCTGCCACTGTGCAGGAGAATCCGTATAGGTGTTCGATTGTTCGAACCGTAATGCGCAAGAAATGGTACCGAAACCCCGTATTTACATATCTGCCACTGTGCAGGAGAATCCGCATAGGTGTTCGAGTGTTCGAACCGTAATGCGCAAGAAATGGTACCGAAACCCTGTATTTACATATCTGCCACTGTGCAGGAGAATCCGCATAGGTGCTCGAGTGTTCGAACCGTATTGCGCAAGAAATGGTACCGAAACCCCATATTTACATATCTGCCACTGTGCAGGAGAATCCGAATAGGTGCTCGAGTGTTCGAACCGTATTGCGCAAGAAATGGTACCGAAACCCCATATTTACATATCTGCCACTGTGCAGGAGAATCCGTATAGGTCTTCGTGTGTTCGAACCGTAATGCGCAAGAAATGGTATGTAAACCCCGTATTTACATATCTGCCACTGTGCATGAGAATCTGTATAGGTATTCGAGTGTTCGAACCGTAATGCGCAATAAATGGTACCGAAACCCCGTATTTACATATCTGCCACTGTGCAGGAGAATCCGAATAGGTGCTCGAGTGTTCGAACCGTATTGCGCAAGAAATGGTACCGAAAGCCCGTATTTACATATCTGCCACTGTGCAGGAGAATCCGTATAGGTGTTCGAGTGTTCGAACCGTAATGCGCAAGAAATGGTACCGAAATCCCGTATTTACATATCTGCCACTGTGCAGGAGAATCCGTATAGGTGTTCGAGTGTTCGAACCGTAATGCGCAAGAAATGGTACCGAAACCCCGTATTTACATATCTGCCACTGTGCAGGAGAATCCGTATAGGTCTTCGTGTGTTCGAACCGTAATGCGCAAGAAATGGTATGTAAACCCCGTATTTACATATCTGCCACTGTGCAGGAGAATCCGTATAGGTGTTCGAGTGTTCGAACCGTAATGCGCGAGAAATGGTATATAAACCCCGTATTTACATATCTGCCACTGTGTAGGAGAATCCGTATAGGTGTTCGAGTGTTCGAACCGTAATGCGCAAGAAATGGTACGGAAACCCCGTATTTACATATCTGCCACTGTGCAGGAGAATCCGAATAGGTGCTCGAGTGTTCGAACCGTAATGCGTAAGAAATGGTACCGAAATCCCGTATTTACATCTCTGCCACTGTACAGGAGAATCGGTATAGGTGTTCGAGTGTTCGAACCGTAATGCGCAGGAAATGGTACCGAAACCCCGTATTTACATATCTGCCACTGTGCAGGAGAATTCGTATAGGTGTTCGTGTGGTCGAACCGTAATGCGCAAGAAATGGTATGTAAACCCCATATTTAAATATCTGCCACTGTGCAGGAGAATCCGTATGGGTATTTGAGTGTTCGAACCGTAATGCGCAAGAAATGGTACCGAAACCCCGTATTTACATATCTGCCACTGTGCAGGAGAATCCGTATAGGTGTTCGAGTGTTCGAACCGTAATGCGCAAGAAATGGTACCGAAATCCCGTATTTACATATCTGCCACTGTGCAGGAGAATCCGTATAGGTGTTCGAGTGTTCGAACCGTAATGCGCAAGAAATGGTACCGAAACCCCGTATTTACATATCTGCCACTGTGCAGGAGAATCCGAATAGGTGTTCGAGTGTTCGAACCGTAATGCGCAAGAAATGGTATATAAACCCCGTATTTACATATCTACCACTGTGCAGGAGAATCCGTATAGGTGTTCGAGTGTTCGAACCGTAATGCGCAAGAAATGGTACGGAAACCCCGTATTTACATATCTGCCACTGTGCAGGAGAATCCGTATAGGTGTTCGATTGTTCGAACCGTAATGCGCAAGAAATGGTACCGAAACCCCGTATTTACATATCTGCCACTGTGCAGGAGAATCCGCATAGGTGTTCGAGTGTTCGAACCGTAATGCGCAAGAAATGGTACCGAAACCCTGTATTTACATATCTGCCACTGTGCAGGAGAATCCGCATAGGTGCTCGAGTGTTCGAACCGTATTGCGCAAGAAATGGTACCGAAACCCCATATTTACATATCTGCCACTGTGCAGGAGAATCCGAATAGGTGCTCGAGTGTTCGAACCGTATTGCGCAAGAAATGGTACCGAAACCCCATATTTACATATCTGCCACTGTGCAGGAGAATCCGTATAGGTCTTCGTGTGTTCGAACCGTAATGCGCAAGAAATGGTATGTAAACCCCGTATTTACATATCTGCCACTGTGCATGAGAATCTGTATAGGTATTCGAGTGTTCGAACCGTAATGCGCAATAAATGGTACCGAAACCCCGTATTTACATATCTGCCACTGTGCAGGAGAATCCGAATAGGTGCTCGAGTGTTCGAACCGTAATGCGCAAGAAATGGTACCGAAATCCCGTATTTACATATCTGCCACTGTGCAGGAGAATCCGTATAGGTATTCGAGTGTTCGAACCGTAATGCGCAAGAAATGGTACGGAAACCCCGTATTTACATATCTGCCACTGTGCAGGAGAATTCGTATAGGTGTTCGATTGTTCGAACCGTAATGCGCAAGAAATGGTACGGAAACCCCGTATTTACATATCTGCCACTGTGTAGGAGAATCCGCATAGGTGTTCGAGTGTTCGAACCGTAATGCGCAAGAAATGGTACCGAAACCCCGTATTTACATATCTGCCACTGTGCAGGAGAATCCGCATAGGTGCTCGAGTGTTCGAACCGTATTGCGCAAGAAATGGTATGGAAACCCCGTATTTACATATCTGCCACTGTGCAGGAGAATCCGTATAGGTGTTCGAGTGTTCGAACCGTAATGCGCAGGAAATGGTACCGAAACCCCGTATTTACATATCTGCCACTGTGTAGGAGAATCCGTATAGGTGTTCGAGTGTTCGAACCGTAATGCGCAAGAAATGGTACCGAAACCCCATATTTACATATCTGCCACTGTGCAGGAGAATCCGAATAGGTGCTCGAGTGTTCGAACCGTATTGCGCAAGAAATGGTACCGAAACCCCATATTTACATATCTGCCACTGTGCAGGAGAATCCGTATAGGTCTTCGTGTGTTCGAACCGTAATGCGCAAGAAATGGTATGTAAACCCCGTATTTACATATCTGCCCCTGTGCATGAGAATCCGTATAGGTATTCGAGTGTTCGAACCGTAATGCGCAAGAAATGGTACCGAAACCCCGTATTTACATATCTGCCACTGTGCAGGAGAATCCGAATAGGTGCTCGAGTGTTCGAACCGTAATGCGTAAGAAATGGTACCGAAATCCCGTATTTACATCTCTGCCACTGTACAGGAGAATCGGTATAGGTGTTCGAGTGTTCGAACCGTAATGCGCAGGAAATGGTACCGAAACCCCGTATTTACATATCTGCCACTGTGCAGGAGAATTCGTATAGGTGTTCGTGTGGTCGAACCGTAATGCGCAAGAAATGGTATGTAAACCCCATATTTAAATATCTGCCACTGTGCAGGAGAATCCGTATGGGTATTTGAGTGTTCGAACCGTAATGCGCAAGAAATGGTACCGAAACCCCGTATTTACATATCTGCCACTGTGCAGGAGAATCCGTATAGGTGTTCGAGTGTTCGAACCGTAATGCGCAAGAAATGGTACCGAAATCCCGTATTTACATATCTGCCACTGTGCAGGAGAATCCGTATAGGTGTTCGAGTGTTCGAACCGTAATGCGCAAGAAATGGTACCGAAACCCCGTATTTACATATCTGCCACTGTGCAGGAGAATCCGAATAGGTGTTCGAGTGTTCGAACCGTAATGCGCAAGAAATGGTATATAAACCCCGTATTTACATATCTACCACTGTGCAGGAGAATCCGTATAGGTGTTCGAGTGTTCGAACCGTAATGCGCAAGAAATGGTACGGAAACCCCGTATTTACATATCTGCCACTGTGCAGGAGAATCCGTATAGGTGTTCGATTGTTCGAACCGTAATGCGCAAGAAATGGTACCGAAACCCCGTATTTACATATCTGCCACTGTGCAGGAGAATCCGCATAGGTGTTCGAGTGTTCGAACCGTAATGCGCAAGAAATGGTACCGAAACCCTGTATTTACATATCTGCCACTGTGCAGGAGAATCCGCATAGGTGCTCGAGTGTTCGAACCGTATTGCGCAAGAAATGGTACCGAAACCCCATATTTACATATCTGCCACTGTGCAGGAGAATCCGAATAGGTGCTCGAGTGTTCGAACCGTATTGCGCAAGAAATGGTACCGAAACCCCATATTTACATATCTGCCACTGTGCAGGAGAATCCGTATAGGTCTTCGTGTGTTCGAACCGTAATGCGCAAGAAATGGTATGTAAACCCCGTATTTACATATCTGCCACTGTGCATGAGAATCTGTATAGGTATTCGAGTGTTCGAACCGTAATGCGCAATAAATGGTACCGAAACCCCGTATTTACATATCTGCCACTGTGCAGGAGAATCCGAATAGGTGCTCGAGTGTTCGAACCGTAATGCGCAAGAAATGGTACCGAAATCCCGTATTTACATCTCTGCCACTGTACAGGAGAATCGGTATAGGTGTTCGAGTGTTCGAACCGTAATGCGCAGGAAATGGTACCGAAACCCCGTATTTACATATCTGCCACTGTGCAGGAGAATTCGTATAGGTGTTCGTGTGGTCGAACCGTAATGCGCAAGAAATGGTATGTAAACCCCATATTTAAATATCTGCCACTGTGCAGGAGAATCCGTATAGGTGTTTGAGTGTTCGAACCGTAATGCGCAAGAAATGGTACCGAAACCCCGTATTTACATATCTGCCACTGTGCAGGAGAATCCGTATAGGTGTTCGAGTGTTCGAACCGTAATGCGCAAGAAATGGTACCGAAATCCCGTATTTACATATCTGCCACTGTGCAGGAGAATCCGTATAGGTGTTCGAGTGTTCGAACCGTAATGCGCAAGAAATGGTACCGAAACCCCGTATTTACATATCTGCCACTGTGCAGGAGAATCCGAATAGGTGTTCGAGTGTTCGAACCGTAATGCGCAAGAAATGGTATATAAACCCCGTATTTACATATCTACCACTGTGCAGGAGAATCCGTATAGGTGTTCGAGTGTTCGAACCGTAATGCGCAAGAAATGGTACGGAAACCCCGTATTTACATATCTGCCACTGTGCAGGAGAATCCGTATAGGTGTTCGATTGTTCGAACCGTAATGCGCAAGAAATGGTACCGAAACCCCGTATTTACATATCTGCCACTGTGCAGGAGAATCCGCATAGGTGTTCGAGTGTTCGAACCGTAATGCGCAAGAAATGGTACCGAAACCCCGTATTTACATATCTGCCACTGTGCAGGAGAATCCGCATAGGTGCTCGAGTGTTCGAACCGTATTGCGCAAGAAATGGTACCGAAACCCCATATTTACATATCTGACACTGTGCAGGAGAATTCGTATAGGTCATCGTGTGTTCGAACCGTAATGCGCAAGAAATGGTATGTAAACCCCGTATTTACATATCTGCCACTGTGCATGAGAATCCGTATAGGTATTCGAGTGTTCGAACCGTAATGCGCAAGAAATGGTACCGAAACCCCGTATTTACATATCTGCCACTGTGCAGGAGAATCCGAATAGGTGCCCGAGTGTTCGAACCGTATTGCGCAAGAAATGGTACCGAAACCCCGTATTTACATATCTGCCACTGTGCAGGAGAATCCGTATAGGTGTTCGAGTGTTCGAACCGTAATGCGCAAGAAATGGTACCGAAATCCCGTATTTACATATCTGCCACTGTGCAGGAGAATCGGTATAGGTGTTCGAGTGTTCGAACCGTAATGCGCAGGAAATGGTACCGAAACCCCGTATTTACATATCTGTCACTGTGCAGGAGAATTCGTATAGGTGTTCGTGTGGTCGAACCGTAATGCGCAAGAAATGGTATGTAAACCCCATATTTAAATATCTGCCACTGTGCAGGAGAATCCGTATAGGTGTTCGAGTGTTCGAACCGTAATGCGCAATAAATGGTACCGAAACCCCGTATTTACATATCTACCACTGTGCAGGAGAATCCGTATAGGTGTTCGAGTGTTCGAACCGTAATGCGCAAGAAATGGTACCGAAATCCCGTATTTACATATCTGCCACTGTGCCGGAGAATCCGTATAGGTGTTCGAGTGTTCGAACCGTAATGCGCAAGAAATGGTACCGAAACCCCGTATTTACATATCTGCCACTGTGCAGGAGAATCCGAATAGGTGTTCGAGTGTTCGAACCGTAATGCGCAAGAAATGGTATATAAACCCCGTATTTACATATCTGCCACTGTGCAGGAGAATCCGTATAGGTGCTCGAGTGTTCGAACCGTATTGTGCACGAAATGGTACCGAAACCCCATATTTACATATCTGCCACTGTGCAGGAGAATCCGTATAGGTCTTCGTGTGTTCGAACCGTATTGCGCAAGAAATGGTATGTAAACCCCGTATTTACATATCTGCCACTGTGCAGGAGAATCCGTATAGGTGTTCGAGTGTTCGAACCGTAATGCGCAAGAAATGGTACCGAAACCCCGTATTTACATATCTGCCACTGTGCAGGAGAATCCGAATAGGTGCTCGAGTGTTCGAACCGTATTGCGCAAGAAATGGTACCGAAACCCCATATTTACATATCTGCCACTGTGGAGGAGAATCCGTATAGGTCTTCGTGTGTTCGAACCGTAATGCGCAAGAAATGGTATGTAAAGCCCGTATTTACATATCTGCCACTGTGTAGGATAATCCGTATAGGTATTCGAGTGTTCGAACCGTAATGCGCAAGAAATGGTACCGAAACCCCGTATTTACATATCTGCCACTGTGCAGGAGAATCCGAATAGGTGCTCGAGTGTTCGAACCGTATTGCGCAAGAAATGGTACCGAAACCCCGTATTTACATATCTGCCACTGTGGAGGAGAATCCGTATAGGTCTTCGTGTGTTCGAACCGTAATGCGCAAGAAATGGTATGTAAACCCCGTATTTACATATCTGCCACTGTGCAGGAGAATCCGTATAGGTATTCGAGTGTTCGAACCGTAATGCGCAAGAAATGGTACCGAAACCCCGTATTTATATATCTGCCACTGTGCAGGAGAATCCGAATAGGTGCTCGAGTGTTCGAACCGTATTGCGCAAGAAATGGTACCGAAACCCCGTATTTACATATCTGCCACTGTGCAGGAGAATCCGTATAGGTGTTCGAGTGTTCGAACCGTAATGCGCAAGAAATGGTACCGAAATCCCGTATTTACATATCTGCCACTGTGCAGGAGAATCGGTATAGGTGTTCGAGTGTTCGAACCGTAATGCGCAGGAAATGGTACCGAAACCCCGTATTTACATATCTGCCACTGTGCAGGAGAATTCGTATAGGTGTTCGTGTGGTCGAACCGTAATGCGCAAGAAATGGTATGTAAACCCCATATTTAAATATCTGCCACTGTGCAGGAGAATCCGTATAGGTGTTCGAGTGTTCGAACCGTAATGCGCAAGAAATGGTATCGAAACCCCGTATTTACATATCTGCCACTGTGCAGGAGAATCCGTATAGGTGTTCGAGTGTTCGAACCGTAATGCGCAAGAAATGGTACCGAAATCCCGTATTTATATATCTGCCACTGTGCAGGAGAATCCGTATAGGTGTTCGAGTGTTCGAACCGTAATGCGCAAGAAATGGTACCGAAACCCCGTATTTACATATCTGCCACTGTGTAGGAGAATCCGAATAGGTGTTCGAGTGTTCGAACCGTAATGCGCAAGAAATGGTATATAAACCCCGTATTTACATATCTGCCACTGTGCAGGAGAATCCGTATAGGTGTTCGAGTGTTCGAACCGTAATGCGCAAGAAATGGTACGGAAACCCCGTATTTACATATCTGCCACTGTGCAGGAGAATCCGTATAGGTGTTCGAGTGTTCGAACCGTAATGCGCCAGAAATGGTACCGAAACCCCGTATTTACATATCTGCCACTGTGCAGGAGAATCCGCATAGGTGCTCGAGTGTTCGAACCGTATTGCGCAAGAAATGGTATGGAAACCCCGTATTTACATATCTGCCACTGTGCAGGAGAATCCGTATAGGTGTTCGAGTGTTCGAACCGTAATGCGCAGGAAATGGTACCGAAACCCCGTATTTACATATCTGCCACTGTGCAGGAGAATCCGCATAGGTGCTCGAGTGTTCGAACTGAATTGCGCAAGAAATGGTATGGAAACCCCGTATTTACATATCTGCCACTGTGCAGGAGAATCCGTATAGGTGTTCGAGTGTTCGAACCGTAATGCGCAGGAAATGGTAACGAAACCCCGTATTTACATATCTGCCACTGTGCAGGAGAATTCGTATAGGTCTTCGTGTGTTCGAACCGTAATGCGCAAGAAATGGTATGTAAACCCCGTATTTACATATCTGCCACTGTGCAGGAGAATCCGTATAGGTGTTCGAGTGTTCGAACCGTAATGCGCAAGAAATGGTACCGAAACCCCGTATTTATATATCTGCCACTGTGCAGGAGAATCCGAATAGGTGCTCGAGTGTTCGAACCGTATTGCGCAAGAAATGGTACCGAAACCCCATATTTACATATCTGCCACTGTGGAGGAGAATCCGTATAGGTCTTCGTGTGTTCGAACCGTAATGCGCAAGAAATGGTATGTAAACCCCGTATTTACATATCTGCCACTGTGCAGGAGAATCCGTATAGGTATTCGAGTGTTTGAACCGTAATGCGCAAGAAATCGTACCGAAACCCCGTATTTACATATCTGCCACTGTGCAGGAGAATCCGAATAGGTGCTCGAGTGTTCGAACCGTATTGCGCAAGAAATGGTACCGAAACCCCGTATTTACATATCTGCCACTGTGCAGGAGAATCCGTATAGGTGTTCGAGTGTTCGAACCGTAATGCGCAAGAAATGGTACCGAAATCCCGTATTTACATATCTGCCACTGTGCAGGAGAATCGGTATAGGTGTTCGAGTGTTCGAACCGTAATGCGCAGGAAATGGTACCGAAACCCCGTATTTACATATCTGCCACTGTGCAGGAGAATTCGTATAGGTGTTCGTGTGGTCGAACCGTAATGCGCAAGAAATGGTATGTAAACCCCATATTCAAATATCTGCCACTGTGCAGGAGAATCCGTATAGGTGTTCGAGTGTTCGAACCGTAATGCGCAAGAAATGGTACCGAAACCCCGTATTTACATATCTGCCACTGTGCAGGAGAATCCGTATAGGTGTTCGAGTGTTCGAACCGTAATGCGCAAGAAATGGTACCGAAATCCCGTATTTACATATCTGCCACTGTGCAGGAGAATCCGTATAGGTGTTCGAGTGTTCGAACCGTAATGCGCAAGAATTGGTACCGAAACCCCGTATTTACATATCTGCCACTGTGCAGGAGAATCCGAATAGGTGTTCGAGTGTTCGAACCGTAATGCGCGAGAAATGGTATATAGACCCCGTATTTACATATCTGCCACTGTGTAGGAGAATCCGTATAGGTGTTCGAGTGTTCGAACCGTAATGCGCAAGAAATGGTACGGAAACCCCGTATTTACATATCTGCCACTGTGCAGGAGAATCCGTATAGGTGTTCGATTGTTCGAACCGTAATGCGCAAGAAATGGTACGGAAACCCCGTATTTACATATCTGCCACTGTGCAGGAGAATCCGTATAGGTGTTCGAGTGTTCGAACCGTAATGCGCAAGAAATGGTACCGAAACCCCGTATTTACATATCTGCCACTGTGCAGGAGAATCCGCATAGGTGCTCGAGTGTTCGAACCGTATTGCGCAAGAAATGGTATGGAAACCCCGTATTTACATATCTGCCACTGTGCAGGAGAATCCGTATAGGTGTTCGAGTGTTCGAACCGTAATGCGCAGGAAATGGTACCGAAACCCCGTATTTCCATATCTGCCACTGTGCAGGAGAATCCGCATAGGTGCTCGAGTGTTCGAACCGTATTGCGCAAGAAATGGTATGGAAACCCCGTATCTACATATCTGCCACTGTGCAGGAGAATCCGTATAGGTGTTCGAGTGTTCGAACCGTAATGCGCAGGAAATGGTACCGAAACCCCGTATTTACATATCTGCCACTGTGCAGGAGAATTCGTATAGGTCTTCGTGTGTTCGAACCGTAATGCGCAAGAAATGGTATGTAAACCCCGTATTTACATATCTGCCACTGTGCAGGAGAATCCGTATAGGTGTTCGAGTGTTCGAACCGTAATGCGCAAGAAATGGTACCGAAACCCCGTATTTACATATCTGCCACTGTGCAGGAGAATCCGAATAGGTGCTCGAGTGTTCGAACACACGAACACCTATACGAATTCTCCTGCACAGTGGCAGATATGTAAATACGGGGTTTCGGTACCATTTCCTGCGCATTACGGTTCGAACACTCGAACACATATACGGATTCTCCTATACGTATTTACATATCTGCCACTGTGCAGGAGAATTTGTATAGGTGTTCGTGTGTTCGAACCGTAATGCGCAAGAAATGGTATGTAAACCCCATATTTAAATATCTGCCACTGTGCAGGAGAATCCGTATAGGTGTTCGAGTGTTCGAACCGTAATGCGCAAGAAATGGTACCGAAACCCCGTATTTACATATCTGCCACTGTGCAGGAGAATCCGTATAGGTGTTCGAGTGTTCGAACCGTAATGCGCAAGAAATGGTACCGAAACCCCGTATTTACATATCTGCCACTGTGCAGGAGAATCCGAATAGGTGTTCGAGTGTTCGAACCGTAATGCGCAAGAAATGGTACCGAAACCCCGTATTTACATATCTGCCACTTTGTAGGAGAATCCGCATAGGTGTTCGAGTGTTCGAACCGTAATGTGCAAGAAATGGTATGAAAACCCCGTATTTACATATCTGCCACTGTGCAGGAGAATCCGTATAGGTGTTCGAGTGTTCGAATCGTAATGCGCAAGAAATGGTACCGAAACCCCGTATTTACATATCTGCCACTGTGCAGGAGAATCCGCATAGGTGCTCGAGTGTTCGAACCGTATTGCGCAAGAAATGGTATGGAAACCCCGTATCTACATATCTGCCACTGTGCAGGAGAATCCGTATAGGTGTTCGAGTGTTCGAACCGTAATGCGCAGGAAATGGTACCGAAACCCCGTATTTACATATCTGCCACTGTGAGGAGAATTCGTATAGGTCTTCGTGTGTTCGAACCGTAATGCGCAAGAAATGGTATGTAAACCCCGTATTTACATATCTGCCACTGTGCAGGAGAATCCGTATAGGTGTTCGAGTGTTCGAACCGTAATGCGCAAGAAATGGTACCGAAACCCCGTATTTACATATCTGCCACTGTGCAGGAGAATCCGAATAGGTGCTCGAGTGTTCGAACACACGAACACCTATACGAATTCTCCTGCACAGTGGCAGATATGTAAATACGGGGTTTCGGTACCATTTCCTGCGCATTACGGTTCGAACACTCGAACACCTATACGGATTCTCCTATACGTATTTACATATCTGCCACTGTGCAGGAGAATTTGTATAGGTGTTCGTGTGTTCGAACCGTAATGCGCAAGAAATGGTATGTAAACCCCATATTTAAATATCTGCCACTGTGCAGGAGAATCCGTATAGGTGTTCGAGTGTTCGAACCGTATTGCGCAAGAAATGGTACCGAAACCCCATATTTACATATCTGCCACTGTGCAGGAGAATCCGTATAGGTGTTCGAGTGTTCGAACCGTAATGCGCAAGAAATGGTACCGAAATCCCGTATTTACATATCTGCCACTGTGCAGGAGAATCGGTATAGGTGTTCGAGTGTTCGAACCGTAATGCGCAGGAAATGGTACCGAAACCCCGTATTTACATATCTGCCACTGTGCAGGAGAATTCGTATAGGTGTTCGTGTGGTCGAACCGTAATGCGCAAGAAATGGTATGTAAACCCCATATTTAAATATCTGCCACTGTGCAGGAGAATCCGTATAGGTGTTCGAGTGTTCGAACCGTAATGCGCAAGAAATGGTACCGAAACCCCGTATTTACATATCTGCCACTGTGCAGGAGAATCCGTATAGGTGTTCGAGTGTTCGAACCGTAATGCGCAAGAAATGGTACCGAAATCCCGTATTTACATATCTGCCACTGTGCAGGAGAATCCGTATAGGTGTTCGAGTGTTCGAACCGTAATGCGCAAGAATTGGTACCGAAACCCCGTATTTACATATCTGCCACTGTGCAGGAGAATCCGAATAGGTGTTCGAGTGTTCGAACCGTAATGCGCGAGAAATGGTATATAGACCCCGTATTTACATATCTGCCACTGTGTAGGAGAATCCGTATAGGTGTTCGAGTGTTCGAACCGTAATGCGCAAGAAATGGTACGGAAACCCCGTATTTACATATCTGCCACTGTGCAGGAGAATCCGTATAGGTGTTCGATTGTTCGAACCGTAATGCGCAAGAAATGGTACGGAAACCCCGTATTTACATATCTGCCACTGTGCAGGAGAATCCGTATAGGTGTTCGAGTGTTCGAACCGTAATGCGCAAGAAATGGTACCGAAACCCCGTATTTACATATCTGCCACTGTGCAGGAGAATCCGCATAGGTGCTCGAGTGTTCGAACCGTATTGCGCAAGAAATGGTATGGAAACCCCGTATTTACATATCTGCCACTGTGCAGGAGAATCCGTATAGGTGTTCGAGTGTTCGAACCGTAATGCGCAGGAAATGGTACCGAAACCCCGTATTTACATATCTGCCACTGTGCAGGAGAATCCGCATAGGTGCTCGAGTGTTCGAACCGTATTGCGCAAGAAATGGTATGGAAACCCCGTATCTACATATCTGCCACTGTGCAGGAGAATCCGTATAGGTGTTCGAGTGTTCGAACCGTAATGCGCAGGAAATGGTACCGAAACCCCGTATTTACATATCTGCCACTGTGCAGGAGAATTCGTATAGGTCTTCGTGTGTTCGAACCGCAATGCGCAAGAAATGGTATGTAAACCCCGTATTTACATATCTGCCACTGTGCAGGAGAATCCGTATAGGTGTTCGAGTGTTCGAACCGTAATGCGCAAGAAATGGTACCGAAACCCCGTATTTACATATCTGCCACTGTGCAGGAGAATCCGAATAGGTGCTCGAGTGTTCGAACACACGAACACCTATACGAATTCTCCTGCACAGTGGCAGATATGTAAATACGGGGTTTCGGTACCATTTCCTGCGCATTACGGTTCGAACACTCGAACACCTATACGGATTCTCCTATACGTATTTACATATCTGCCACTGTGCAGGAGAATTTGTATAGGTGTTCGTGTGTTCGAACCGTAATGCGCAAGAAATGGTATGTATACCCCATATTTAAATATCTGCCACTGTGCAGGAGAATCCGTATAGGTGTTCGAGTGTTCGAACCGTAATGCGCAAGAAATGGTACCGAAACCCCGTATTTACATATCTGCCACTGTGCAGGAGAATCCGTATAGGTGTTCGAGTGTTCGAACCGTAATGCGCAAGAAATGGTACCGAAACCCCGTATTTACATATCTGCCACTGTGCAGGAGAATCTGAATAGGTGTTCGAGTGTTCGAACCGTAATGCGCAAGAAATGGTACCGAAACCCCGTATTTACATATCTGCCACTTTGTAGGAGAATCCGCATAGGTGTTCGAGTGTTCGAACCGTAATGTGCAAGAAATGGTATGGAAACCCCGTATTTACATATCTGCCACTGTGCAGGAGAATCCGTATAGGTGTTCGAGTGTTCGAATCGTAATGCGCAAGAAATGGTACCGAAACCCCGTATTTACATATCTGCCACTGTGCAGGAGAATCCGAATAGGTGCTCGAGTGTTCGAACCGTAATGCGCAAGAAATGGTATGTAAACCCCGTATTTACATATCTGCCACTGTGCAGGAGAATCCGTATAGGTGTTCGAGTGTTCGAACCGTAATGCGCAAGAAATGGTACGGAAACCCCGTATTTACATATCTGCCACTGTGCAGGAGAATCCGTATAGGTGTTCGATTGTTCGAACCGTAATGCGCAAGAAATGGTATGTAAACCCCGTATTTACATATCTGCCACTGTGCAGGAGAATCCGGATAGGTGTTCGAGTGTTCGAATCGTAATGCGCAAGAAATGGTACCGAAACCCCGTATTTACATATATGCCACTGTGCAGGAGAATCCGAATAGGTGTTCGACTGTTCGAACCGTAATGCGCAAGAAATGGTATGTAAACCCCGTATTTACATATCTGCCACTGTGCAGGAGAATCCGTATAGGTGTTCGAGTGTTCGAACCGTAATGTGCAAGAAATGGTATGGAAACCCCGTATTTACATATCTGCCACTGTGCAGGAGAATCCGTATAGGTGTTCGAGTGTTCGAATCGTAATGCGCAAGAAATGGTACCGAAACCCCGTATTTACATATCTGCCACTGTGCAGGAGAATCCGAATAGGTGTTCGAGTGTTCGAACCGTAATGCGCAAGAAATGGTATGCAAACCCCGTATTTACATATCTGCCACTGTGCAGGAGAATCCGTATAGGTGTTCGGGTGTTCGAACCGTAATGCGCAAGAAATGGTACGGAAACCCCGTATTTACATATCTGCCACTGTGCAGGAGAATCCGTATAGGTGTTCGATTGTTCGAACCGTAATGCGCAAATATATGGTATGTAAACCCCGTATTTACATATCTGCCACTGTGCAGGAGAATCCGTATAGGTGTTCGAGTGTTCGAACCGTAATGCGCAAGAAATGGTACGGAAACCCCGTATTTACATATCTGCCACTGTGCAGGAGAATCCGTATAGGTGTTCGATTGTTCGAACCGTAATGCGCAAGAAATGGTATGTAAACCCCGTATTTACATATCTGCCACTGTGCAGGAGAATCCGTATAGGTGTTCGAGTGTTCGAACCGTAATGCGCAAGAAATGGTACGGAAACCCCGTATTTACGTATCTGCCACTGTGCAGGAGAATCCGTATAGGTGTTCGAGTGTTCGAACCGTAATGCGCGAGAAATGGTATGTAAACCCCGTATTTACATATCTGCCACTGTGCTGGATATTCCGTATAGGTGTTCGAGTGTTCGAACCGTAATGCGCCAGAAATGGTACCGAAACCCCGTATTTACATATCTGCCACTGTGCAGGAGAATCCGTATAGGTGTTCGAGTGTTCGAACCGTAATGCGCAAGAAATGGTACCAAAACCCCGTATTTACATATCTGCCACTTTGTAGGAGAATCCGCATAGGTGTTCGAGTGTTCGAACCGTAATGTGCAAGAAATGGTATGGAAACCCCGTATTTACATATCTGCCACTGTGCAGGAGAATCCGTATAGGTGTTCGAGTGTTCGAATCGTAATGCGCAAGAAATGGTACCGAAACCCCGTATTTACATATCTGCCACTGTGCAGGAGAATCCGAATAGGTGTTCGAGTGTTCGAACCGTAATGCGCAAGAAATGGTATGTAAACCCCGTATTTACATATCTGCAACTGTGCAGGAGAATCCGTATAGGTGTTCGGGTGTTCGAACCGTAATGCGCAAGAAATGGTACGGAAACCCCGTATTTACATATCTGCCACTGTGCAGGAGAATCCGTATAGGTGTTCGATTGTTCGAACCGTAATGCGCAAATATATGGTATGTAAACCCCGTATTTACATATCTGCCACTGTGCAGGAGAATCCGTATAGGTGTTCGAGTGTTCGAACCGTAATGCGCAAGAAATGGTACGGAAACCCCGTATTTACATATCTGCCACTGTGCAGGAGAATCCGTATAGGTGTTCGATTGTTCGAACCGTAATGCGCAAGAAATGGTATGTAAACCCCGTATTTACAAATCTGCCACTGTGCAGGAGAATCCGTATAAGTGTTCGAGTGTTCGAACCGTAATGCGCAAGAAATGGTACGGAAACCCCGTATTTACGTATCTGCCACTGTGCAGGAGAATCCGTATAGGTGTTCGAGTGTTCGAACCGTAATGCGCGAGAAATGGTATGTAAACCCCGTATTTACATATCTGCCACTGTGCTGGATATTCCGTATAGGTGTTCGAGTGTTCGAACCGTAATGCGCCAGAAATGGTATCGAAACCCCGTATTTACATATCTGCCACTGTGCAGGAGAATCCGTATAGGTGTTCGAGTGTTCGAACCGTAATGCGCAAGAAATGGTACCGAAATCCCGTATTTACATATCTGCCACTGTGCAGGAGAATCCGTATAGGTGTTCGAGTGTTCGAACCGTAATGCGCAAGAAATGGTACCGAAACCCCGTATTTACATATCTGCCACCGTGCAGGAGAATCCACAGAGGTGCTCGATTGTTCGAACCGTATTGCGCAAGAAATGGTATGGAAACCCCGTATTTACATATCTGCCACTGTGCAGGAGAATCCGTATAGATGTTCGATTGTTCGAACCGTAATGCGCAGGAAATGGTACCGAAACCCCGTATTTACATATCTGCCACTGTGCAGGAGAATTCGTATAGGTCTTCGTGTGTTCGAACCGTAATGCGCAAGAAATGGTATGTAAACCCCGTATTTACATATCTGCCACTGTGCAGGAGAATCCGTATAGGTATTCGAGTGTTTGAATCGTAATGCGCAAGAAATGGTACCGAAACCCCGTATTTATATATCTGCCACTGTGCAGGAGAATCCGAATAGGTGCTCGAGTGTTCGAACCGTATTGCGGAAGAAATGGTACCGAAACCCCGTATTTACATATCTTCCACTGTGCAGGAGAATCCGTATAGGTGTTCGAGTGTTCGAACCGTAATGCGCAAGAAATGGTACCGAAACCCCGTATTTACATATCTGCCACTGTGCAGGAGAATCCGTATAGGTGTTCGAGTGTTCGAACCGTAATGCGCAAGAAATGGTACCGAAACCCCGTATTTACATATCTGCCACTGTGCAGGAGAATCTGAATAGGTGTTCGAGTGTTCGAACCGTAATGCGCAAGAAATGGTACCGAAACCCCGTATTTACATATCTGCCACTTTGTAGGAGAATCCGCATAGGTGTTCGAGTGTTCGAACCGTAATGTGCAAGAAATGGTATGGAAACCCCGTATTTACATATCTGCCACTGTGCAGGAGAATCCGTATAGGTGTTCGAGTGTTCGAATCGTAATGCGCAAGAAATGGTACCGAAACCCCGTATTTACATATCTGCCACTGTGCAGGAGAATCCGAATAGGTGCTCGAGTGTTCGAACCGTAATGCGCAAGAAATGGTATGTAAACCCCGTATTTACATATCTGCCACTGTGCAGGAGAATCCGTATAGGTGTTCGAGTGTTCGAACCGTAATGCGCAAGAAATGGTACCGAAACCCCGTATTTACATATCTGTCACTGTGCAGGAGAATCCGTATAGGTGTTCGATTGTTCGAACCGTAATGCGCAAGAAATGGTATGTAAACCCCGTATTTACATATCTGCCACTGTGCAGGAGAATCCGGATAGGTGTTCGAGTGTTCGAATCGTAATGCGCAAGAAATGGTACCGAAACCCCGTATTTACATATATGCCACTGTGCAGGAGAATCCGAATAGGTGTTCGAGTGTTCGAACCGTAATGCGCAAGAAATGGTATGTAAACCCCGTATTTACATATCTGCCACTGTGCAGGAGAATCCGTATAGGTGTTCGAGTGTTCGAACCGTAATGCGCAAGAAATGGTACGGAAACCCCGTATTTACATATCTGCCACTGTGCAGGAGAATCCGTATAGGTGTTCGAGTGTTCGAACCGTAATGCGCAAGAAATGGTACCGAAACCCCGTATTTACATATCTGCCACTTTGTAGGAGAATCCGCATAGGTGTTCGAGTGTTCGAACCGTAATGTGCAAGAAATGGTATGGAAACCCCGTATTTACATATCTGCCACTGTGCAGGAGAATCCGTATAGGTGTTCGAGTGTTCGAATCGTAATGCGCAAGAAATGGTACCGAAACCCCGTATTTACATATCTGCCACTGTGCAGGAGAATCCGAATAGGTGTTCGAGTGTTCGAACCGTAATGCGCAAGAAATGGTATGCAAATCCCGTATTTACATATCTGCCACTGTGCAGGAGAATCCGTATAGGTGTTCGAGTGTTCGAACCGTAATGCGCGAGAAATGGTACGGAAACCCCGTATTTACGTATCTGCCACTGTGCAGGAGAATCCGTATAGGTGTTCGAGTGTTCGAACCGTAATGCGCGAGAAATGGTATGTAAACCCCGTATTTACATATCTGCCACTGTGCTGGATATTCCGTATAGGTGTTCGAGTGTTCGAACCGTAATGCGCCAGAAATGGTACCGAAACCCCGTATTTACATATCTGCCACTGTGCAGGAGAATCCGTATAGGTGTTCGAGTGTTCGAACCGTAATGCGCAAGAAATGGTACCGAAACCCCGTATTTACATATCTGCCACTTTGTAGGAGAATCCGCATAGGTGTTCGAGTGTTCGAACCGTAATGTGCAAGAAATGGTATGGAAACCCCGTATTTACATATCTGCCACTGTGCAGGAGAATCCGTATAGGTGTTCGAGTGTTCGAATCGTAATGCGCAAGAAATGGTACCGAAACCCCGTATTTACATATCTGCCACTGTGCAGGAGAATCCGAATAGGTGTTCGAGTGTTCGAACCGTAATGCGCAAGAAATGGTATGTAAACCCCGTATTTACATATCTGCCACTGTGCAGGAGAATCCGTATAGGTGTTCGGGTGTTCGAACCGTAATGCGCAAGAAATGGTACGGAAACCCCGTATTTACATATCTGCCACTGTGCAGGAGAATCCGTATAGGTGTTCGATTGTTCGAACCGTAATGCGCAAATATATGGTATGTAAACCCCGTATTTACATATCTGCCACTGTGCAGGAGAATCCGTATAGGTGTTCGAGTGTTCGAACCGTAATGCGCAAGAAATGGTACGGAAACCCCGTATTTACATATCTGCCACTGTGCAGGAGAATCCGTATAGGTGTTCGATTGTTCGAACCGTAATGCGCAAGAAATGGTATGTAAACCCCGTATTTACAAATCTGCCACTGTGCAGGAGAATCCGTATAAGTGTTCGAGTGTTCGAACCGTAATGCGCAAGAAATGGTACGGAAACCCCGTATTTACGTATCTGCCACTGTGCAGGAGAATCCGTATAGGTGTTCGAGTGTTCGAACCGTAATGCGCGAGAAATGGTATGTAAACCCCGTATTTACATATCTGCCACTGTGCTGGATATTCCGTATAGGTGTTCGAGTGTTCGAACCGTAATGCGCCAGAAATGGTACCGAAACCCCGTATTTACATATCTGCCACTGTGCAGGAGAATCCGTATAGGTGTTCGAGTGTTCGAACCGTAATGCGCAAGAAATGGTACCGAAATCCCGTATTTACATATCTGCCACTGTGCAGGAGAATCCGTATAGGTGTTCGAGTGTTCGAACCGTAATGCGCAAGAAATGGTACCGAAACCCCGTATTTACATATCTGCCACCGTGCAGGAGAATCCGCAGAGGTGCTCGAGTGTTCGAACCGTATTGCGCAAGAAATGGTATGGAAACCCCGTATTTACATATCTGCCACTGTGCAGGAGAATCCGTATAGATGTTCGATTGTTCGAACCGTAATGCGCAGGAAATGGTACCGAAACCCCGTATCTACATATCTGCCACTGTGCAGGAGAATTCGTATAGGTCTTCGTGTGTTCGAACCGTAATGCGCAAGAAATGGTATGTAAACCCCGTATTTACATATCTGCCACTGTGCAGGAGAATCCGTATAGGTATTCGAGTGTTTGAATCGTAATGCGCAAGAAATGGTACCGAAACCCCGTATTTACATATCTGCCACTGTGCAGGAGAATCCGAATAGGTGCTCGAGTGTTCGAACCGTATTGCGGAAGAAATGGTACCGAAACCCCGTATTTACATATCTGCCACTGTGCAGGAGAATCCGTATAGGTGTTCGAGTGTTCGAACCGTAATGCGCAAGAAATGGTACCGAAACCCCGTATTTACATATCTGCCACTGTGCAGGAGAATCCGTATAGGTGTTCGAGTGTTCGAACCGTAATGCGCAAGAAATGGTACCGAAACCCCGTATTTACATATCTGCCACTGTGCAGGAGAATCTGAATAGGTGCTCGAGTGTTCGAACCGTAATGTGCAAGAAATGGTATGGAAACCCCGTATTTACATATCTGCCACTGTGCAGGAGAATCCGTATAGGTGTTCGAGTGTTCGAATCGTAATGCGCAAGAAATGGTACCGAAACCCCGTATTTACATATCTGCCACTGTGCAGGAGAATCCGAATAGGTGCTCGAGTGTTCGAACCGTAATGCGCAAGAAATGGTATGTAAACCCCGTATTTACATATCTGCCACTGTGCAGGAGAATCCGTATAGGTGTTCGAGTGTTCGAACCGTAATGCGCAAGAAATGGTACGGAAACCCCGTATTTACATATCTGCCACTGTGCAGGAGAATCCGTATAGGTGTTCGATTGTTCGAACCGTAATGCGCAAGAAATGGTATGTAAACCCCGTATTTACATATCTGCCACTGTGCAGGAGAATCCGGATAGGTGTTCGAGTGTTCGAATCGTAATGCGCAAGAAAAGGTACCGAAACCCCGTATTTACATATATGCCACTGTGCAGGAGAATCCGAATAGGTGTTCGAGTGTTCGAACCGTAATGCGCAAGAAATGGTATGTAAACCCCGTATTTACATATCTGCCACTGTGCAGGAGAATCCGTATAGGTGTTCGAGTGTTCGAACCGTAATGCGCAAGAAATGGTACGGAAACCCCGTATTTACATATCTGCCACTGTGCAGGAGAATCCGTATAGGTGTTCGAGTGTTCGAACCGTAATGCGCAAGAAATGGTACCGAAACCCCGTATTTACATATCTGCCACTTTGTAGGAGAATCCGCATAGGTGTTCGAGTGTTCGAACCGTAATGTGCAAGAAATGGTATGGAAACCCCGTATTTACATATCTGCCACTGTGCAGGAGAATCCGTATAGGTGTTCGAGTGTTCGAATCGTAATGCGCAAGAAATGGTACCGAAACCCCGTATTTACATATCTGCCACTGTGCAGGAGAATCCGAATAGGTGTTCGAGTGTTCGAACCGTAATGCGCAAGAAATGGTATGCAAACCCCGTATTTACATATCTGCCACTGTGCAGGAGAATCCGTATAGGTGTTCGGGTGTTCGAACCGTAATGCGCAAGAAATGGTACGGAAACCCCGTATTTACATATCTGCCACTGTGCAGGAGAATCCGCATAGGTGTTCGATTGTTCGAACCGTAATGCGCAAGAAATGGTATGGAAACCCCGTATTTACATATCTGCCACTATGCAGGAGAATCCGTATAGGTGTTCGAGTGTTCGAACCGTAATGCGCAAGAAATGGTACGGAAACCCCGTATTTACATATCTGCCACTGTGCAGGAGAATCCGTATAGGTGTTCGATTGTTCGAACCGTAATGCGCAAGAAATGGTATGTAAACCCCGTATTTACATATCTGCCACTGTGCAGGAGAATCCGTATAGGTGTTCGAGTGTTCGAACCGTAATGCGCAAGAAATGGTACGGAAACCCCGTATTTACGTATCTGCCACTGTGCAGGAGAATCCGTATAGGTGTTCGAGTGTTCGAACCGTAATGCGCGAGAAATGGTTTGTAAACCCCGTATTTACATATCTGCCACTGTGCTGGATATTCCGTATAGGTGTTCGAGTGTTCGAACCGTAATGCGCCAGAAATGGTACCGAAACCCCGTATTTACATATCTGCCACTGTGCAGGATAATCCGTATAGGTGTTCGAGTGTTCGAACCGTAATGCGCAAGAAATGGTACCGAAACCCCGTATTTACATATCTGCCACTTTGTAGGAGAATCCGCATAGGTGTTCGAGTGTTCGAACCGTAATGTGCAAGAAATGGTATGGAAACCCCGTATTTACATATCTGCCACTGTGCAGGAGAATCCGTATAGGTGTTCGAGTGTTCGAATCGTAATGCGCAAGAAATGGTACCGAAACCCCGTATTTACATATCTGCCACTGTGCAGGAGAATCCGAATAGGTGTTCGAGTGTTCGAACCGTAATGTGCAAGAAATGGTATGGAAACCCCGTATTTACATATCTGCCACTGTGCAGGAGAATCCGTATAGGTGTTCGAGTGTTCGAATCGTAATGCGCAAGAAATGGTACCGAAACCCCGTATTTACATATCTGCAACTGTGCAGGAGAATCCGAATAGGTGTTCGAGTGTTCGAACCGTAATGCGCAAGAAATGGTATGCAAACCCCGTATTTACATATCTGCCACTGTGCAGGAGAATCCGTATAGGTGTTCGGGTGTTCGAACCGTAATGCGCAAGAAATGGTACGGAAACCCCGTATTTACATATCTGCCACTGCGCAGGAGAATCCGTATAGGTGTTCGATTGTTCGAACCGTAATGCGCAAACATATGGTATGTAAACCCCGTATTTACATATCTGCCACTGTGCAGGAGAATCCGTATAGGTGTTCGAGTGTTCGAACCGTAATGCGCAAGAAATGGTACGGAAACCCCGTATTTACATATCTGCCACTGTGCAGGAGAATCCGTATAGGTGTTCGATTGTTCGAACCGTAATGCGCAAGAAATGGTATGTAAACCCCGTATTTACATATCTGCCACTGTGCAGGAGAATCCGTATAGGTGTTCGAGTGTTCGAACCGTCATGCGCAAGAAATGGTACGGAAACCCCGTATTTACGTATCTGCCACTGTGCAGGAGAATCCGTATAGGTGTTCGAGTGTTCGAACCGTAATGCGCAAGAAATGGTATGTAAACCCCGTATTTACATATCTGCCACTGTGCAGGAGAATCCGTATAGGTGTTCGAGTGTTCGAACCGTAATGCGCAAGAAATGGTACGGAAACCCCGTATTTACATATCTGCCACTGTGCAGGAGAATCCGTATAGGTGTTCGATTGTTCGAACCGTAATGCGCAAGAAATGGTATGTAAACCCCGTATTTACATATCTGCCACTGTGCAGGAGAATCCGGATAGGTGTTCGAGTGTTCGAATCGTAATGCGCAAGAAATGGTACCGAAACCCCGTATTTACATATATGCCACTGTGCAGGAGAATCCGAATAGGTGTTCGAGTGTTCGAACCGTAATGCGCAAGAAATGGTATGTAAACCCCGTATTTACATATCTGCCACTGTGCAGGAGAATCCGTATAGGTGTTCGAGTGTTCGAACCGTAATGCGCAAGAAATGGTACGGAAACCCCGTATTTACATATCTGCCACTGTGCAGGAGAATCCGTATAGGTGTTCGAGTGTTCGAACCGTAATGCGCAAGAAATGGTACCGAAACCCCGTATTTACATATCTGCCACTTTGTAGGAGAATCCGCATAGGTGTTCGAGTGTTCGAACCGTAATGTGCAAGAAATGGTATGGAAACCCCGTATTTACATATCTGCCACTGTGCAGGAGAATCCGTATAGGTGTTCGAGTGTTCGAATCGTAATGCGCAAGAAATGGTACCGAAACCCCGTATTTACATATCTGCCACTGTGCAGGAGAATCCGAATAGGTGTTCGAGTGTTCGAACCGTAATGCGCAAGAAATGGTATGCAAACCCCGTATTTACATATCTGCCACTATGCAGGAGAATCCGTATAGGTGTTCGGGTGTTCGAACCGTAATGCGCAAGAAATGGTACGGAAACCCCGTATTTACATATCTGCCACTGTGCAGGAGAATCCGTATAGGTGTTCGATTGTCCGAACCGTAATGCGCAAATATATGGTATGTAAACCCCGTATTTACATATCTGCCACTGTGCAGGAGAATCCGTATAGGTGTTCGAGTGTTCGAACCGTAATGCGCAAGAAATGGTACGGAAACCCCGTATTTACATATCTGCCACTGTGCAGGAGAATCCGTATAGGTGTTCGATTGTTCGAACCGTAATGCGCAAGAAATGGTATGTAAACCCCGTATTTACATATCTGCCACTGTGCTGGATATTCCGTATAGGTGTTCGAGTGTTCGAACCGTAATGCGCCAGAAATGGTACGGAAACCCCGTATTTACATATCTGCCACTGTGCAGGAGAATCCGTATAGGTGTTCGAGTGTTCGAACCGTAATGCGCAAGAAATGGTACCGAAACCCCGTATTTACATATCTGCCACTTTGTAGGAGAATCCGCATAGGTGTTCGAGTGTTCGAACCGTAATGTGCAAGAAATGGTATGGAAACCCCGTATTTACATATCTGCCACTGTGCAGGAGAATCCGTATAGGTGTTCGAGTGTTCGAATCGTAATGCGCAAGAAATGGTACCGAAACCCCGTATTTACATATCTGCCACTGTGCAGGAGAATCCGAATAGGTGTTCGAGTGTTCGAACCGTAATGCGCAAGAAATGGTATGTAAACCCCGTATTTACATATCTGCCACTGTGCAGGAGAATCCGTATAGGTGTTCGGGTGTTCGAACCGTAATGCGCAAGAAATGGTACGGAAACCCCGTATTTACATATCTGCCACTGTGCAGGAGAATCCGTATAGGTGTTCGATTGTCCGAACCGTAATGCGCAAATATATGGTATGTAAACCCCGTATTTACATATCTGCCACTGTGCAGGAGAATCCGTATAGGTGTTCGAGTGTTCGAACCGTAATGCCCAAGAAATGGTACGGAAACCCCGTATTTACATATCTGCCACTGTGCAGGAGAATCCGTATAGGTGTTCGATTGTTCGAACCGTAATGCGCAAGAAATGGTATGTAAACCCCGTATTTACATATCTGCCACTGTGCTGGATATTCCGTATAGGTGTTCGAGTGTTCGAACCGTAATGCGCAAGAAATGGTACGGAAACCCCGTATTTACGTATCTGCCATTGTGCAGGAGAATCCGTATAGGTGTTCGAGTGTTCGAACCGTAATGCGCGAGAAATGGTATGTAAACCCCGTATTTACATATCTGCCACTGTGCTGGATATTCCGTATAGGTGTTCGAGTGTTCGAACCGTAATGCGCCAGAAATGGTTCCGAAACCCCGTATTTACATATCTGCCACTGTGCAGGAGAATCCGTATAGGTGTTCGAGTGTTCGAACCGTAATGCGCAAGAAATGGTACCGAAATCCCGTATTTACATATCTGCCACTGTGCAGGAGAATCCGTATAGGTGTTCGAGTGTTCGAACCGTAATGCGCAAGAAATGGTACCGAAACCCCGTATTTACATATCTGCCACCGTGCAGGAGAATCCGCAGAGGTGCTCGAGTGTTCGAACCGTATTGCGCAAGAAATGGTATGGAAACCCCGTATTTACATATCTGCCACTGTGCAGGAGAATCCGTATAGGTGTTCGAGTGTTCGAACCGTAATGCGCAGGAAATGGTACCGAAACCCCGTATTTACATATCTGCCACTGTGCAGGAGAATCCGCATAGGTGCTCGAGTGTTCGAACCGTATTGCGCAAGAAATGGTATGGAAACCCCGTATCTACATATCTGCCACTGTGCAGGAGAATCCGTATAGGTGTTCGAGTGTTCGAACCGTAATGCGCAGGAAATGGTACCGAAACCCCGTATTTACATATCTGCCACTGTGCAGGAGAATTCGTATAGGTCTTCGTGTGTTCGAACCGCAATGCGCAAGAAATGGTATGTAAACCCCGTATTTACATATCTGCCACTGTGCAGGAGAATCCGTATAGGTGTTCGAGTGTTCGAACCGTAATGCGCAAGAAATGGTACCGAAACCCCGTATTTACATATCTGCCACTGTGCAGGAGAATCCGAATAGGTGCTCGAGTGTTCGAACACACGAACACCTATACGAATTCTCCTGCACAGTGGCAGATATGTAAATACGGGGTTTCGGTACCATTTCCTGCGCATTACGGTTCGAACACTCGAACACCTATACGGATTCTCCTATACGTATTTACATATCTGCCACTGTGCAGGAGAATTTGTATAGGTGTTCGTGTGTTCGAACCGTAATGCGCAAGAAATGGTATGTAAACCCCATATTTAAATATCTGCCACTGTGCTGGAGAATCCGTATAGGTGTTCGAGTGTTCGAACCGTAATGCGCAAGAAATGGTACCGAAACCCCGTATTTACATATCTGCCACTGTGCAGGAGAATCCGTATAGGTGTTCGAGTGTTCGAACCGTAATGCGCCAGAAATGGTACCGAAACCCCGTATTTACATATCTGCCACTGTGCAGGAGAATCCGAATAGGTGTTCGAGTGTTCGAACCGTAATGCGCAAGAAATGGTACCGAAACCCCGTATTTACATATCTGCCACTTTGTAGGAGAATCCGCATAGGTGTTAGAGTGTTCGAACCGTAATGTGCAAGAAATGGTATGGAAACCCCGTATTTACATATCTGCCACTGTGCAGGAGAATCCGTATAGGTGTTCGAGTGTTCGAATCGTAATGCGCAAGAAATGGTACCGAAACCCCGTATTTACATATCTGCCACTGTGCAGGAGAATCCGAACAGGTGTTCGAGTGTTCGAACCGTAATGCGCAAGAAATGGTATGTAAACCCCGTATTTACATATCTGCCACTGTGCAGGAGAATCCGTATAGGTGTTCAAGTGTTCGAACCGTAATGCGCAAGAAATGGTACGGAAACCCCGTATTTACATATCTGCCACTGTGCAGGAGAATCCGTATACGTGTTCGATTGTTCGAACCGTAATGCGCAAGAAATGGTATGTAAACCCCGTATTTACATATCTGCCACTGTGCAGGAGAATCCGGATAGGTGTTCGAGTGTTCGAATCGTAATGCGCAAGAAATGGTACCGAAACCCCGTATTTACATATATGCCACTGTGCAGGAGAATCCGAATAGGTGTTCGAGTGTTCGAACCGTAATGCGCAAGAAATGGTATGTAAACCCCGTATTTACATATCTGCCACTGTGCAGGAGAATCCGTATCGGTGTTCGAGTGTTCGAACCGTAATGCGCAAGAAATGGTACGGAAACCCCGTATTTACATATCTGCCACTGTGCAGGAGAATCCGTATAGGTGTTCGAGTGTTCGAACCGTAATGTGCAAGAAATGGTACCGAAACCCCGTATTTACATATCTGCCACTTTGTAGGAGAATCCGCATAGGTGTTCGAGTGTTCGAACCGTAATGTGCAAGAAATGGTATGGAAACCCCGTATTTACATATCTGCCACTGTGCAGGAGAATCCGTATAGGTGTTCGAGTGTTCGAATCGTAATGCGCAAGAAATGGTACCGAAACCCCGTATTTACATATCTGCCACTGTGCAGGAGAATCCGAATAGGTGTTCGAGTGTTCGAACCGTAATGCGCAAGAAATGGTATGCAAACCCCGTATTTACATATCTGCCACTGTGGAGGAGAATCCGTATAGGTGTTCGGGTGTTCGAACCGTAATGCGCAAGAAATGGTACGGAAACCCCGTATTTACATATCTGCCACTGTGCAGGAGAATCCGTATAGGTGTTCGATTGTCCGAACTGTAATGCGCAAATATATGGTATGTAAACCCCGTATTTACATATCTGCCACTGTGCAGGAGAATCCGTATAGGTGTTCGAGTGTTCGAACCGTAATGCCCAAGAAATGGTACGGAAACCCCGTATTTACATATCTGCCACTGTGCAGGAGAATCCGTATAGGTGTTCGATTGTTCGAACCGTAATGCGCAAGAAATGGTATGTAAACCCCGTATTTACATATCTGCCACTGTGCTGGATATTCCGTATAGGTGTTCGAGTGTTCGAACCGTAATGCGCAAGAAATGGTACGGAAACCCCGTATTTACGTATCTGCCATTGTGCAGGAGAATCCGTATAGGTGTTCGAGTGTTCGAACCGTAATGCGCGAGAAATGGTATGTAAACCCCGTATTTACATATCTGCCACTGTGCTGGATATTCCGTATAGGTGTTCGAGTGTTCGAACCGTAATGCGCCAGAAATGGTTCCGAAACCCCGTATTTACATATCTGCCACTGTGCAGGAGAATCCGTATAGGTGTTCGAGTGTTCGAACCGTAATGCGCAAGAAATGGTACCGAAATCCCGTATTTACATATCTGCCACTGTGCAGGAGAATCCGTATAGGTGTTCGAGTGTTCGAACCGTAATGCGCAAGAAATGGTACCGAAACCCCGTATTTACATATCTGCCACCGTGCAGGAGAATCCGCAGAGGTGCTCGAGTGTTCGAACCGTATTGCGCAAGAAATGGTATGGAAACCCCGTATTTACATATCTGCCACTGTGCAGGAGAATCCGTATAGGTGTTCGAGTGTTCGAACCGTAATGCGCAGGAAATGGTACCGAAACCCCGTATTTACATATCTGCCACTGTGCAGGAGAATCCGCATAGGTGCTCGAGTGTTCGAACCGTATTGCGCAAGAAATGGTATGGAAACCCCGTATCTACATATCTGCCACTGTGCAGGAGAATCCGTATAGGTGTTCGAGTGTTCGAACCGTAATGCGCAGGAAATGGTACCGAAACCCCGTATTTACATATCTGCCACTGTGCAGGAGAATTCGTATAGGTCTTCGTGTGTTCGAACCGCAATGCGCAAGAAATGGTATGTAAACCCCGTATTTACATATCTGCCACTGTGCAGGAGAATCCGTATAGGTGTTCGAGTGTTCGAACCGTAATGCGCAAGAAATGGTACCGAAACCCCGTATTTACATATCTGCCACTGTGCAGGAGAATCCGAATAGGTGCTCGAGTGTTCGAACACACGAACACCTATACGAATTCTCCTGCACAGTGGCAGATATGTAAATACGGGGTTTCGGTACCATTTCCTGCGCATTACGGTTCGAACACTCGAACACCTATACGGATTCTCCTATACGTATTTACATATCTGCCACTGTGCAGGAGAATTTGTATAGGTGTTCGTGTGTTCGAACCGTAATGCGCAAGAAATGGTATGTAAACCCCATATTTAAATATCTGCCACTGTGCTGGAGAATCCGTATAGGTGTTCGAGTGTTCGAACCGTAATGCGCAAGAAATGGTACCGAAACCCCGTATTTACATATCTGCCACTGTGCAGGAGAATCCGTATAGGTGTTCGAGTGTTCGAACCGTAATGCGCCAGAAATGGTACCGAAACCCCGTATTTACATATCTGCCACTGTGCAGGAGAATCCGAATAGGTGTTCGAGTGTTCGAACCGTAATGCGCAAGAAATGGTACCGAAACCCCGTATTTACATATCTGCCACTTTGTAGGAGAATCCGCATAGGTGTTCGAGTGTTCGAACCGTAATGTGCAAGAAATGGTATGGAAACCCCGTATTTACATATCTGCCACTGTGCAGGAGAATCCGTATAGGTGTTCGAGTGTTCGAATCGTAATGCGCAAGAAATGGTACCGAAACCCCGTATTTACATATCTGCCACTGTGCAGGAGAATCCGAACAGGTGTTCGAGTGTTCGAACCGTAATGCGCAAGAAATGGTATGTAAACCCCGTATTTACATATCTGCCACTGTGCAGGAGAATCCGTATAGGTGTTCAAGTGTTCGAACCGTAATGCGCAAGAAATGGTACGGAAACCCCGTATTTACATATCTGCCACTGTGCAGGAGAATCCGTATACGTGTTCGATTGTTCGAACCGTAATGCGCAAGAAATGGTATGTAAACCCCGTATTTACATATCTGCCACTGTGCAGGAGAATCCGGATAGGTGTTCGAGTGTTCGAATCGTAATGCGCAAGAAATGGTACCGAAACCCCGTATTTACATATATGCCACTGTGCAGGAGAATCCGAATAGGTGTTCGAGTGTTCGAACCGTAATGCGCAAGAAATGGTATGTAAACCCCGTATTTACATATCTGCCACTGTGCAGGAGAATCCGTATCGGTGTTCGAGTGTTCGAACCGTAATGCGCAAGAAATGGTACGGAAACCCCGTATTTACATATCTGCCACTGTGCAGGAGAATCCGTATAGGTGTTCGAGTGTTCGAACCGTAATGTGCAAGAAATGGTACCGAAACCCCGTATTTACATATCTGCCACTTTGTAGGAGAATCCGCATAGGTGTTCGAGTGTTCGAACCGTAATGTGCAAGAAATGGTATGGAAACCCCGTATTTACATATCTGCCACTGTGCAGGAGAATCCGTATAGGTGTTCGAGTGTTCGAATCGTAATGCGCAAGAAATGGTACCGAAACCCCGTATTTACATATCTGCCACTGTGCAGGAGAATCCGAATAGGTGTTCGAGTGTTCGAACCGTAATGCGCAAGAAATGGTATGCAAACCCCGTATTTACATATCTGCCACTGTGGAGGAGAATCCGTATAGGTGTTCGGGTGTTCGAACCGTAATGCGCAAGAAATGGTACGGAAACCCCGTATTTACATATCTGCCACTGTGCAGGAGAATCCGTATAGGTGTTCGATTGTCCGAACTGTAATGCGCAAATATATGGTATGTAAACCCCGTATTTACATATCTGCCACTGTGCAGGAGAATCCGTATAGGTGTTCGAGTGTTCGAACCGTAATGCGCAAGAAATGGTACGGAAACCCCGTATTTACATATCTGCCACTGTGCAGGAGAATCCGTATAGGTGTTCGATTGTTCGAACCGTAATGCGCAAGAAATGGTATGTAAACCCCGTATTTACATATCTGCCACTGTGCTGGATATTCCGTATAGGTGTTCGAGTGTTCGAACCGTAATGCGCCAGAAATGGTACCGAAACCCCGTATTTACATATCTGCCACTGTGCAGGAGAATCCGAATAGGTGTTCGAGTGTTCGAACCGTAATGCGCAAGAAATGGTACCGAAACCCCGTATTTACATATCTGCCACTTTGTAGGAGAATCCGCATAGGTGTTCGAGTGTTCGAACCGTAATGTGCAAGAAATGGTATGGAAACCCCGTATTTACATATCTGCCACTGTGCAGGAGAATCCGTATAGGTGTTCGAGTGTTCGAATCGTAATGCGCAAGAAATGGTACCGAAACCCCGTATTTACATATCTGCCACTGTGCAGGAGAATCCGAACAGGTGTTCGAGTGTTCGAACCGTAATGCGCAAGAAATGGTATGTAAACCCCGTATTTACATATCTGCCACTGTGCAGGAGAATCCGTATAGGTGTTCAAGTGTTCGAACCGTAATGCGCAAGAAATGGTACGGAAACCCCGTATTTACATATCTGCCACTGTGCAGGAGAATCCGTATACGTGTTCGATTGTTCGAACCGTAATGCGCAAGAAATGGTATGTAAACCCCGTATTTACATATCTGCCACTGTGCAGGAGAATCCGGATAGGTGTTCGAGTGTTCGAATCGTAATGCGCAAGAAATGGTACCGAAACCCCGTATTTACATATATGCCACTGTGCAGGAGAATCCGAATAGGTGTTCGAGTGTTCGAACCGTAATGCGCAAGAAATGGTATGTAAACCCCGTATTTACATATCTGCCACTGTGCAGGAGAATCCGTATCGGTGTTCGAGTGTTCGAACCGTAATGCGCAAGAAATGGTACGGAAACCCCGTATTTACATATCTGCCACTGTGCAGGAGAATCCGTATAGGTGTTCGAGTGTTCGAACCGTAATGCGCAAGAAATGGTACCGAAACCCCGTATTTACATATCTGCCACTTTGTAGGAGAATCCGCATAGGTGTTCGAGTGTTCGAACCGTAATGTGCAAGAAATGGTATGGAAACCCCGTATTTACATATCTGCCACTGTGCAGGAGAATCCGTATAGGTGTTCGAGTGTTCGAATCGTAATGCGCAAGAAATGGTACCGAAACCCCGTATTTACATATCTGCCACTGTGCAGGAGAATCCGAATAGGTGTTCGAGTGTTCGAACCGTAATGCGCAAGAAATGGTATGCAAACCCCGTATTTACATATCTGCCACTGTGCAGGAGAATCCGTATAGGTGTTCGGGTGTTCGAACCGTAATGCGCAAGAAATGGTACGGAAACCCCGTATTTACATATCTGCCACTGTGCAGGAGAATCCGTATAGGTGTTCGATTGTCCGAACCGTAATGCGCAAATATATGGTATGTAAACCCCGTATTTACATATCTGTCACTGTGCAGGAGAATCCGTATAGGTGTTCGAGTGTTCGAACCGTAATGCGCAAGAAATGGTACGGAAACCCCGTATTTACATATCTGCCACTGTGCAGGAGAATCCGTATAGGTGTTCGATTGTTCGAACCGTAATGCGCAAGAAATGGTATGTAAACCCCGTATTTACATATCTGCCACTGTGCTGGATATTCCGTATAGGTGTTCGAGTGTTCGAACCATAATGCGCCAGAAATGGTACCGAAACCCCGTATTTACATATCTGCCACTGTGCAGGAGAATCCGAATAGGTGTTCGAGTGTTCGAACCGTAATGCGCAAGAAATGGTACCGAAACCCCGTATTTACATATCTGCCACTTTGTAGGAGAATCCGCATAGGTGTTCGAGTGTTCGAACCGTAATGTGCAAGAAATGGTATGGAAACCCCGTATTTACATATCTGCCACTGTGCAGGAGAATCCGTATAGGTGTTCGAGTGTTCGAATCGTAATGCGCAAGAAATGGTACCGAAACCCCGTATTTACATATCTGCCACTGTGCAGGAGAATCCGAATAGGTGTTCGAGTGTTCGAACCGTAATGCGCAAGAAATGGTATGTAAACCCCGTATTTACATATCTGCCACTGTGCAGGAGAATCCGTATAGGTGTTCGGGTGTTCGAACCGTAATGCGCAAGAAATGGTACGGAAACCCCGTATTTACATATCTGCCACTGTGCAGGAGAATCCGTATAGGTGTTCGATTGTTCGAACCGTAATGCGCAAATATATGGTATGTAAACCCCGTATTTACATATCTGCCACTGTGCAGGAGAATTCGTATAGGTGTTCGAGTGTTCGAACCGTAATGCGCAAGAAATGGTACGGAAACCCCGTATTTACATATCTGCCACTGTGCAGGAGAATCCGTATAGGTGTTCGATTGTTCGAACCGTAATGCGCAAGAAATGGTATGTAAACCCCGTATTTACAAATCTGCCACTGTGCAGGAGAATCCGTATAGGTGTTCGAGTGTTCGAACCGTAATGCGCAAGAAATGGTACGGAAACCCCGTATTTACGTATCTGCCACTGTGCAGGAGAATCCGTATAGGTGTTCGAGTGTTCGAACCGTAATGCGCGAGAAATGGTATGTAAACCCCGTATTTACATATCTGCCACTGTGCTGGATATTCCGTATAGGTGTTCGAGTGTTCGAACCGTAATGCGCCAGAAATGGTTCCGAAACCCCGTATTTACATATCTGCCACTGTGCAGGAGAATCCGTATAGGTGTTCGAGTGTTCGAACCGTAATGCGCAAGAAATGGTATCGAAATCCCGTATTTACATATCTGCCACTGTGCAGGAGAATCCGTATAGGTGTTCGAGTGTTCGAACCGTAATGCGCAAGAAATGGTACCGAAACCCCGTATTTACATATCTGCCACCGTGCAGGAGAATCCGCAGAGGTGCTCGAGTGTTCGAACCGTATTGCGCAAGAAATGGTATGGAAACCCCGTATTTACATATCTGCCACTGTGCAGGAGAATCCGTATAGGTGTTCGAGTGTTCGAACCGTAATGCGCAGGAAATGGTACCGAAACCCCGTATTTACATATCTGCCACTGTGCAGGAGAATCCGCATAGGTGCTCGAGTGTTCGAACCGTATTGCGCAAGAAATGGTATGGAAACCCCGTATCTACATATTTGCCACTGTGCAGGAGAATCCGTATAGGTGTTCGAGTGTTCGAACCGTAATGCGCAGGAAATGGTACCGAAACCCCGTATTTACATATCTGCCACTGTGCAGGAGAATTCGTATAGGTCTTCGTGTGTTCGAACCGCAATGCGCAAGAAATGGTATGTAAACCCCGTATTTACATATCTGCCACTGTGCAGGAGAATCCGTATAGGTGTTCGAGTGTTCGAACCGTAATGCGCAAGAAATGGTACCGAAACCCCGTATTTACATATCTGCCACTGTGCAGGAGAATCCGAATAGGTGCTCGAGTGTTCGAACACACGAACACCTATACGAATTCTCCTGCACAGTGGCAGATATGTAAATACGGGGTTTCGGTACCATTTCCTGCGCATTACGGTTCGAACACTCGAACACCTATACGGATTCTCCTATACGTATTTACATATCTGCCACTGTGCAGGAGAATTTGTATAGGTGTTCGTGTGTTCGAACCGTAATGCGCAAGAAATGGTATGTAAACCCCATATTTAAATATCTGCCACTGTGCAGGAGAATCCGTATAGGTGTTCGAGTGTTCGAACCGTAATGCGCAAGAAATGGTACCGAAACCCCGTATTTACATATCTGCCACTGTGCAGGAGAATCCGTATAGGTGTTCGAGTGTTCGAACCGTAATGCGCAAGAAATGGTACCGAAACCCCGTATTTACATATCTGCCACTGTGCAGGAGAATCCGAATAGGTGTTCGAGTGTTCGAACCGTAATGCGCAAGAAATGGTACCGAAACCCCGTATTTACATATCTGCCACTTTGTAGGAGAATCCGCATAGGTGTTCGAGTGTTCGAACCGTAATGTGCAAGAAATGGTATGGAAACCCCGTATTTACATATCTGCCACTGTGCAGGAGAATCCGTATAGGTGTTCGAGTGTTCGAATCGTAATGCGCAAGAAATGGTACCGAAACCCCGTATTTACATATCTGCCACTGTGCAGGAGAATCCGAACAGGTGTTCGAGTGTTCGAACCGTAATGCGCAAGAAATGGTATGTAAACCCCGTATTTACATATCTGCCACTGTGCAGGAGAATCCGTATAGGTGTTCAAGTGTTCGAACCGTAATGCGCAAGAAATGGTACGGAAACCCCGTATTTACATATCTGCCACTGTGCAGGAGAATCCGTATACGTGTTCGATTGTTCGAACCGTAATGCGCAAGAAATGGTATGTAAACCCCGTATTTACATATCTGCCACTGTGCAGGAGAATCCGGATAGGTGTTCGAGTGTTCGAATCGTAATGCGCAAGAAATGGTACCGAAACCCCGTATTTACATATATGCCACGGTGCAGGAGAATCCGAATAGGTGTTCGAGTGTTCGAACCGTAATGCGCAAGAAATGGTATGTAAACCCCGTATTTACATATCTGCCACTGTGCAGGAGAATCCGTATCGGTGTTCGAGTGTTCGAACCGTAATGCGCAAGAAATGGTACGGAAACCCCGTATTTACATATCTGCCACTGTGTAGGAGAATCCGTATAGGTGTTCGAGTGTTCGAACCGTAATGCGCAAGAAATGGTACCGAAACCCCGTATTTACATATCTGCCACTTTGTAGGAGAATCCGCATAGGTGTTCGAGTGTTCGAACCGTAATGTGCAAGAAATGGTATGGAAACCCCGTATTTACATATCTGCCACTGTGCAGGAGAATCCGTATAGGTGTTCGAGTGTTCGAATCGTAATGCGCAAGAAATGGTACCGAAACCCCGTATTTACATATCTGCCACTGTGCAGGAGAATCCGAATAGGTGTTCGAGTGTTCGAACCGTAATGCGCAAGAAATGGTATGCAAACCCCGTATTTACATATCTGCCACTGTGCAGGAGAATCCGTATAGGTGTTCGGGTGTTCGAACCGTAATGCGCAAGAAATGGTACGGAAACCCCGTATTTACATATCTGCCACTGTGCAGGAGAATCCGTATAGGTGTTCGATTGTTCGAACCGTAATGCGCAAATATATGGTATGTAAACCCCGTATTTACATATCTGCCACTGTGCAGGAGAATCCGTATAGGTGTTCGAGTGTTCGAACCGTAATGCGCAAGAAATGGTACGGAAACCCCGTATTTACATATCTGCCACTGTGCAGGAGAATCCGTATAGGTGTTCGATTGTTCGAACCGTAATGCGCAAGAAATGGTATGTAAACCCCGTATTTACATATCTGCCACTGTGCAGGAGAATCCGTATAGGTGTTCGAGTGTTCGAACCGTAATGCGCAAGAAATGGTACGGAAACCCCGTATTTACGTATCTGCCACTGTGCAGGAGAATCCGTATAGGTGTTCGAGTGTTTGAACCGTAATGCGCGAGAAATGGTATGTAAACCCCGTATTTACATATCTGCCACTGTGCTGGATATTCCGTATAGGTGTTCGAGTGTTCGAACCGTAATGCGCCAGAAATGGTATGGAAACCCCGTATTTACATATCTGCCACTGTGCAGGAGAATCCGTATAGGTGTTCGAGTGTTCGAACCGTAATGCGCAGGAAATGGTACCGAAACCCCGTATTTACATATCTGCCACTGTGCAGGAGAATCCGCATAGGTGCTCGAGTGTTCGAACCGTATTGCGCAAGAAATGGTATGGAAACCCCGTATCTACATATCTGCCACTGTGCAGGAGAATCCGTATAGGTGTTCGAGTGTTCGAACCGTAATGCGCAGGAAATGGTACCGAAACCCCGTATTTACATATCTGCCACTGTGCAGGAGAATTCGTATAGGTCTTCGTGTGTTCGAACCGCAATGCGCAAGAAATGGTATGTAAACCCCGTATTTACATATCTGCCACTGTGCAGGAGAATCCGTATAGGTGTTCGAGTGTTCGAACCGTAATGCGCAAGAAATGGTACCGAAACCCCGTATTTACATATCTGCCACTGTGCAGGAGAATCCGAATAGGTGCTCGAGTGTTCGAACACACGAACACCTATACGAATTCTCCTGCACAGTGGCAGATATGTAAATACGGGGTTTCGGTACCATTTCCTGCGCATTACGGTTCGAACACTCGAACACCTATACGGATTCTCCTATACGTATTTACATATCTGCCACTGTGCAGGAGAATTTGTATAGGTGTTCGTGTGTTCGAACCGTAATGCGCAAGAAATGGTATGCAAACCCCATATTTAAATATCTGTCACTGTGCAGGAGAATCCGTATAGGTGTTCGAGTGTTCGAACCGTAATGCGCAAGAAATGGTACCGAAACCCCGTATTTACATATCTGCCACTGTGCAGGAGAATCCGTATAGGTGTTCGAGTGTTCGAACCGTAATGCGCAAGAAATGGTACCGAAACCCCGTATTTACATATCTGCCACTGTGCAGGAGAATCCGAATAGGTGTTCGAGTGTTCGAACCGTAATGCGCAAGAAATGGTACCGAAACCCCGTATTTACATATCTGCCACTTTGTAGGAGAATCCGCATAGGTGTTCGAGTGTTCGAACCGTAATGTGCAAGAAATGGTATGGAAACCCCGTATTTACATATCTGCCACTGTGCAGGAGAATCCGTATAGGTGTTCGAGTGTTCGAATCGTAATGCGCAAGAAATGGTACCGAAACCCCGTATTTACATATCTGCCACTGTGCAGGAGAATCCGAACAGGTGTTCGAGTGTTCGAACCGTAATGCGCAAGAAATGGTATGTAAACCCCGTATTTACATATCTGCCACTGTGCAGGAGAATCCGTATAGGTGTTCAAGTGTTCGAACCGTAATGCGCAAGAAATGGTACGGAAACCCCGTATTTACATATCTGCCACTGTGCAGGAGAATCCGTATACGTGTTCGATTGTTCGAACCGTAATGCGCAAGAAATGGTATGTAAACCCCGTATTTACATATCTGCCACTGTGCAGGAGAATCCGGATAGGTGTTCGAGTGTTCGAATCGTAATGCGCAAGAAATGGTACCGAAACCCCGTATTTACATATATGCCACTGTGCAGGAGAATCCGAATAGGTGTTCGAGTGTTCGAACCGTAATGCGCAAGAAATGGTATGTAAACCCCGTATTTACATATCTGCCACTGTGCAGGAGAATCCGTATCGGTGTTCGAGTGTTCGAACCGTAATGCGCAAGAAATGGTACGGAAACCCCGTATTTACATATCTGCCACTGTGCAGGAGAATCCGTATAGGTGTTCGAGTGTTCGAACCGTAATGCGCAAGAAATGGTACCGAAACCCCGTATTTACATATCTGCCACTTTGTAGGAGAATCCGCATAGGTGTTCGAGTGTTCGAACCGTAATGTGCAAGAAATGGTATGGAAACCCCGTATTTACATATCTGCCACTGTGCAGGAGAATCCGTATAGGTGTTCGAGTGTTCGAATCGTAATGCGCAAGAAATGGTACCGAAACCCCGTATTTACATATCTGCCACTGTGCAGGAGAATCCGAATAGGTGTTCGAGTGTTCGAACCGTAATGCGCAAGAAATGGTATGCAAACCCCGTATTTACATATCTGCCACTGTGCAGGAGAATCCGTATAGGTGTTCGGGTGTTCGAACCGTAATGCGCAAGAAATGGTACGGAAACCCCGTATTTACATATCTGCCACTGTGCAGGAGAATCCGTATAGGTGTTCGATTGTTCGAACCGTAATGCGCAAATATATGGTATGTAAACCCCGTATTTACATATCTGCCACTGTGCAGGAGAATCCGTATAGGTGTTCGAGTGTTCGAACCGTAATGCGCAAGAAATGGTACGGAAACCCCGTATTTACATATCTGCCACTGTGCAGGAGAATCCGTATAGGTGTTCGATTGTTCGAACCGTAATGCGCAAGAAATGGTATGTAAACCCCGTATTTACATATCTGCCACTGTGCAGGAGAATCCGTATAGGTGTTCGAGTGTTCGAACCGTAATGCGCAAGAAATGGTACGGAAACCCCGTATTTACGTATCTGCCACTGTGCAGGAGAATCCGTATAGGTGTTCGAGTGTTTGAACCGTAATGCGCGAGAAATGGTATGTAAACCCCGTATTTACATATCTGCCACTGTGCTGGATATTCCGTATAGGTGTTCGAGTGTTCGAACCGTAATGCGCCAGAAATGGTACCGAAACCCCGTATTTACATATCTGCCACTGTGCAGGGGAATCCGTATAGGTGTTCGAGTGTTCGAACCGTAATGCGCAAGAAATGGTACCGAAACCCCGTATTTACATATCTGCCACTTTGTAGGAGAATCCGCATAGGTGTTCGAGTGTTCGAACCGTAATGTGCAAGAAATGGTATGGAAACCCGTATTTACATATCTGCCACTGTGCAGGAGAATCCGTATAGGTGTTCGAGTGTTCGAATCGTAATGCGCAAGAAATGGTACCGAAACCCCGTATTTACATATCTGCCACTGTGCAGGAGAATCCGAATAGGTGTTCGAGTGTTCGAATCGTAATGCGCAAGAAATGGTATGTAAACCCCGTATTTACATATCTGCCACTGTGCAGGAGAATCCGTATAGGTGTTCGGGTGTTCGAACCGTAATGCGCAAGAAATGGTACGGAAACCCCGTATTTACATATCTGCCACTGTGCAGGAGAATCCGTATAGGTGTTCGATTGTTCGAACCGTAATGCGCAAATATATGGTATGTAAACCCCGTATTTACATATCTGCCACTGTGCAGGAGAATCCGTATAGGTGTTCGAGTGTTCGAACCGTAATGCGCCAGAAATGGTACGGAAACCCCGTATTTACATATCTGCCACTGTGCAGGAGAATCCGTATAGGTGTTCGATTGTTCGAACCGTAATGCGCAAGAAATGGTATGTAAACCCCGTATTTACAAATCTGCCACTGTGCAGGAGAATCCGTATAGGTGTTCGAGTGTTCGAACCGTAATGCGCAAGAAATGGTACGGAAGCCCCGTATTTACGTATCTGCCACTGTGCAGGAGAATCCGTATAGGTGTTCGAGTGTTCGAACCGTAATGCGCGAGAAATGGTATGTAAACCCCGTATTTACATATCTGCCACTGTGCTGGATATTCCGTGTAGGTGTTCGAGTGTTCGAACCGTAATGCGCCAGAAATGGTACCGAAACCCCGTATTTACATATCTGCCACTGTGCAGGAGAATCCGTATAGGTGTTCGAGTGTTCGAACCGTAATGCGCAAGAAATGGTACCGAAATCCCGTATTTACATATCTGCCACTGTGCAGGAGAATCCGTATAGGTGTTCGAGTGTTCGAACCGTAATGCGCAAGAAATGGTACCGAAACCCCGTATTTACATATCTGCCACCGTGCAGGAGAATCCGCAGAGGTGCTCGAGTGTTCGAACCGTATTGCGCAAGAAATGGTATGGAAACCCCGTATTTACATATCTGCCACTGTGCAGGAGAATCCGTATAGATGTTCGAGTGTTCGAACCGTAATGCGCAGGAAATGGTACCGAAACCCCGTATTTACATATCTGCCACTGTGCAGGAGAATTCGTATAGGTCTTCGTGTGTTCGAACCGTAATGCGCAAGAAATGGTATGTAAACCCCGTATTTACATATCTGCCACTGTGCAGGAGAATCCGTATAGGTATTCGAGTGTTTGAACCGTAATGCGCAAGAAATGGTACCGAAACCCCGTCTTTACATATCTGCCACTGTGCAGGAGAATCCGAATAGGTGCTCGAGTGTTCGAACCGTATTGCGCAAGAAATGGTATCGAAATCCCGTATTTACATATCTGCCACTGTGCAGGAGAATCCGAATAGGTGTTCGAGTGTTCGAACCGTAATGCGCAAGAAATGGTATGTAAACCCCGTATTTACATATCTGCCACTGTGCAGGAGAATCCGTATAGGTGTTCGGGTGTTCGAACCGTAATGCGCAAGAAATGGTACGGAAACCCCGTATTTACATATCTGCCACTGTGCAGGAGAATCCGTATAGGTGTTCGATTGTTCGAACCGTAATGCGCAAATATATGGTATGTAAACCCCGTATTTACATATCTGCCACTGTGCAGGAGAATCCGTATAGGTGTTCGAGTGTTCGAACCGTAATGCGCAAGAAATGGTACCGAAACCCCGTATTTACATATCTGCCACTGTGCAGGAGAATTCGTATAGGTCTTCGTGTGTTCGAACCGTAATGCGCAAGAAATGGTATGTAAACCCCGTATTTACATATCTGCCACTGTGCAGGAGAATCCGTATAGGTGTTCGAGTGTTCGAACCGTAATGCGCAAGAAATGGTACCGAAACCCCGTATTTACATATCTGCCACTGTGCAGGAGAATCCAAATAGGTGCCCGAGTGTTCGAACCGTATTGCGCAAGAAATGGTACCGAAACCCCATATTTACATATCTGCCACTGTGGAGGAGAATCCGTATAGGTCTTCGTGTGTTCGAACCGTAATGCGCAAGAAATGGTATGTAAACCCCGTATTTACATATCTGCCACTGTGTAGGAGAATTCCTATAGGTATTCGAGTGTTCGAACCGTAATGCGCAAGAAATGGTACCGAAACCCCGTATTTACATATCTGCCACTGTGCAGGAGAATCCGAATAGGTGCTCGAGTGTTCGAACCGTATTGCGCAAGAAATGGTACCGAAACCCCGTATTTACATATCTGCCACTGTGGAGGAGAATCCGTATAGGTGTTCGGGTGTTCGAATCGTAATGCGCAAGAAATGGTACGGAAACCCCGTATTTACATATCTGCCACTGTGCAGGAGAATCCGTATAGGTGTTCGAGTGTTCGAACCGTAATGCGCAAGAAATGGTACGAAAACCCCGTATTTACATATCTGCCACTGTGCAGGAGAATCCGTATAGGTGTTCGATTGTTCGAACCGTAATGCGCAAGAAATGGTATGTAAACCCCGTATTTACATATCTGCCACTGTGCAGGAGAATCCGGATAGGTGTTCGAGTGTTCGAATCGTAATGCGCAAGAAATGGTACCGAAACCCCGTATTTACATATATGCCACTGTGCAGGAGAATCCGAATAGGTGTTCGAGTGTTCGAACCGTAATGCGCAAGAAATGGTATGTAAACCCCGTATTTACATATCTGCCACTGTGCAGGAGAATCCGTATAGGTGTTCGAGTGTTCGAACCGTAATGCGCAAGAAATGGTACGGAAACCCCGTATTTACATATCTGCCACTGTGCAGGAGAATCCGTATAGGTGTTCGAGTGTTCGAACCGTAATGCGCAAGAAATGGTACCGAAACCCCGTATTTACATATCTGCCACTTTGTAGGAGAATCCGCATAGGTGTTCGAGTGTTCGAACCGTAATGTGCAAGAAATGGTATGGAAACCCCGTATTTACATATCTGCCACTGTGCAGGAGAATCCGTATAGGTGTTCGAGTGTTCGAATCGTAATGCGCAAGAAGTGGTACCGAAACCCCGTATTTACATATCTGCCACTGTGCAGGAGAATCCGAATAGGTGTTCGAGTGTTCGAACCGTAATGCGCAAGAAATGGTATGCAAACCCCGTATTTACATATCTGCCACTGTGCAGGAGAATCCGTATAGGTGTTCGGGTGTTCGAACCGTAATGCGCAAGAAATGGTACGGAAACCCCGTATTTACATATCTGCCACTGTGCAGGAGAATCCGTATAGGTGTTCGATTGTTCGAACCGTAATACGCAAATATATGGTATGTAAACCCCGTATTTACATATCTGCCACTGTGCAGGAGAATCCGTATAGGTGTTCGAGTGTTCGAACCGTAATGCGCAAGAAATGGTACGGAAACCCCGTATTTACAAATCTGCCACTGTGGAGGAGAATCCGTATAGGTGTTCGATTGTTCGAACCGTAATGCGCAAGAAATGGTATGTAAACCCCGTATTTACATATCTGCCACTGTGCTGGATATTCCGTATAGGTGTTCGAGTGTTCGAACCGTAATGCGCCAGAAATGGTACCGAAACCCCGTATTTACATATCTGCCACTGTGCAGGAGAATCCGTATAGGTGTTCGAGTGTTCGAACCGTAATGCGCAAGAAATGGTACCGAAACCCCGTATTTACATATCTGCCACTTTGTAGGAGAATCCGCATAGGTGTTCGAGTGTTCGAACCGTAATGTGCAAGAAATGGTATGGAAACCCCGTATTTACATATCTGCCACTGTGCAGGAGAATCCGTATAGGTGTTCGAGTGTTCGAACCGTAATGCGCAAGAAATGGTATGTAAACCCCGTATTTACATATCTGCCACTGTGCAGGAGAATCCGGATAGGTGTTCGAGTGTTCGAATCGTAATGCGCAAGAAATGGTACCGAAACCCCGTATTTACATATATGCCACTGTGCAGGAGAATCCGAATAGGTGTTCGAGTGTTCGAACCGTAATGCGCAAGAAATGGTATGTAAACCCCGTATTTACATATCTGCCACTGTGCAGGAGAATCCGTATAGGTGTTCGAGTGTTCGAACCGTAATGCGCAAGAAATGGTACGGAAACCCCGTATTTACATATCTGCCACTGTGCAGGAGAATCCGTATAGGTGTTCGAGTGTTCGAACCGTAATGCGCAAGAAATGGTACCGAAACCCCGTATTTACATATCTGCCACTTTGTAGGAGAATCCGCATAGGTGTTCGAGTGTTCGAACCGTAATGTGCAAGAAATGGTATGGAAACCCCGTATTTACATATCTGCCACTGTGCAGGAGAATCCGTATAGGTGTTCGAGTGTTCGAATCGTAATGCGCAAGAAATGGTACCGAAACCCCGTATTTACATATCTGCCACTGTGTAGGAGAATCCGAATAGGTGTTCGAGTGTTCGAACCGTAATGCGCAAGAAATGGTATGCAAACCCCGTATTTACATATCTGCCACTGTGCAGGAGAATCCGTATAGGTGTTCGGGTGTTCGAACCGTAATGCGCAAGAAATGGTACGGAAACCCCGTATTTACATATCTGCCACTGTGCAGCAGAATCCGTATAGGTGTTCGATTGTTCGAACCGTAATGCGCAAATATATGGTATGTAAACCCCGTATTTACATATCTGCCACTGTGCAGGAGAATCCGTATAGGTGTTCGAGTGTTCGAACCGTAATGCGCAAGAAATGGTACGGAAACCCCGTATTTACAAATCTGCCACTGTGGAGGAGAATCCGTATAGGTGTTCGATTGTTCGAACCGTAATGCGCAAGAAATGGTATGTAAACCCCGTATTTACATATCTGCCACTGTGCTGGATATTCCGTATAGGTGTTCGAGTGTTCGAACCGTAATGCGCCAGAAATGGTACCGAAACCCCGTATTTACATATCTGCCACTGTGCAGGAGAATCCGTATAGGTGTTCGAGTGTTCGAACCGTAATGCGCAAGAAATGGTACCGAAACCCCGTATTTACATATCTGCCACTTTGTAGGAGAATCCGCATAGGTGTTCGAGTGTTCGAACCGTAATGTGCAAGAAATGGTATGGAAACCCGTATTTACATATCTGCCACTGTGCAGGAGAATCCGTATAGGTGTTCGAGTGTTCGAATCGTAATGCGCAAGAAATGGTACCGAAACCCCGTATTTACATATCTGCCACTGTGCAGGAGAATCCGAATAGGTGTTCGAGTGTTCGAATCGTAATGCGCAAGAAATGGTATGTAAACCCCGTATTTACATATCTGCCACTGTGCAGGAGAATCCGTATAGGTGTTCGGGTGTTCGAACCGTAATGCGCAAGAAATGGTACGGAAACCCCGTATTTACATATCTGCCACTGTGCAGGAGAATCCGTATAGGTGTTCGATTGTTCGAACCGTAATGCGCAAATATATGGTATGTAAACCCCGTATTTACATATCTGCCACTGTGCAGGAGAATCCGTATAGGTGTTCGAGTGTTCGAACCGTAATGCGCCAGAAATGGTACGGAAACCCCGTATTTACATATCTGCCACTGTGCAGGAGAATCCGTATAGGTGTTCGATTGTTCGAACCGTAATGCGCAAGAAATGGTATGTAAACCCCGTATTTACAAATCTGCCACTGTGCAGGAGAATCCGTATAGGTGTTCGAGTGTTCGAACCGTAATGCGCAAGAAATGGTACGGAAGCCCCGTATTTACGTATCTGCCACTGTGCAGGAGAATCCGTATAGGTGTTCGAGTGTTCGAACCGTAATGCGCGAGAAATGGTATGTAAACCCCGTATTTACATATCTGCCACTGTGCTGGATATTCCGTGTAGGTGTTCGAGTGTTCGAACCGTAATGCGCCAGAAATGGTACCGAAACCCCGTATTTACATATCTGCCACTGTGCAGGAGAATCCGTATAGGTGTTCGAGTGTTCGAACCGTAATGCGCAAGAAATGGTACCGAAATCCCGTATTTACATATCTGCCACTGTGCAGGAGAATCCGTATAGGTGTTCGAGTGTTCGAACCGTAATGCGCAAGAAATGGTACCGAAACCCCGTATTTACATATCTGCCACCGTGCAGGAGAATCCGCAGAGGTGCTCGAGTGTTCGAACCGTATTGCGCAAGAAATGGTATGGAAACCCCGTATTTACATATCTGCCACTGTGCAGGAGAATCCGTATAGATGTTCGAGTGTTCGAACCGTAATGCGCAGGAAATGGTACCGAAACCCCGTATTTACATATCTGCCACTGTGCAGGAGAATTCGTATAGGTCTTCGTGTGTTCGAACCGTAATGCGCAAGAAATGGTATGTAAACCCCGTATTTACATATCTGCCACTGTGCAGGAGAATCCGTATAGGTATTCGAGTGTTTGAACCGTAATGCGCAAGAAATGGTACCGAAACCCCGTCTTTACATATCTGCCACTGTGCAGGAGAATCCGAATAGGTGCTCGAGTGTTCGAACCGTATTGCGCAAGAAATGGTATCGAAATCCCGTATTTACATATCTGCCACTGTGCAGGAGAATCCGAATAGGTGTTCGAGTGTTCGAACCGTAATGCGCAAGAAATGGTATGTAAACCCCGTATTTACATATCTGCCACTGTGCAGGAGAATCCGTATAGGTGTTCGGGTGTTCGAACCGTAATGCGCAAGAAATGGTACGGAAACCCCGTATTTACATATCTGCCACTGTGCAGGAGAATCCGTATAGGTGTTCGATTGTTCGAACCGTAATGCGCAAATATATGGTATGTAAACCCCGTATTTACATATCTGCCACTGTGCAGGAGAATCCGTATAGGTGTTCGAGTGTTCGAACCGTAATGCGCAAGAAATGGTACCGAAACCCCGTATTTACATATCTGCCACTGTGCAGGAGAATTCGTATAGGTCTTCGTGTGTTCGAACCGTAATGCGCAAGAAATGGTATGTAAACCCCGTATTTACATATCTGCCACTGTGCAGGAGAATCCGTATAGGTGTTCGAGTGTTCGAACCGTAATGCGCAAGAAATGGTACCGAAACCCCGTATTTACATATCTGCCACTGTGCAGGAGAATCCAAATAGGTGCCCGAGTGTTCGAACCGTATTGCGCAAGAAATGGTACCGAAACCCCATATTTACATATCTGCCACTGTGGAGGAGAATCCGTATAGGTCTTCGTGTGTTCGAACCGTAATGCGCAAGAAATGGTATGTAAACCCCGTATTTACATATCTGCCACTGTGTAGGAGAATTCCTATAGGTATTCGAGTGTTCGAACCGTAATGCGCAAGAAATGGTACCGAAACCCCGTATTTACATATCTGCCACTGTGCAGGAGAATCCGAATAGGTGCTCGAGTGTTCGAACCGTATTGCGCAAGAAATGGTACCGAAACCCCGTATTTACATATCTGCCACTGTGGAGGAGAATCCGTATAGGTGTTCGGGTGTTCGAATCGTAATGCGCAAGAAATGGTACGGAAACCCCGTATTTACATATCTGCCACTGTGCAGGAGAATCCGTATAGGTGTTCGAGTGTTCGAACCGTAATGCGCAAGAAATGGTACGAAAACCCCGTATTTACATATCTGCCACTGTGCAGGAGAATCCGTATAGGTGTTCGATTGTTCGAACCGTAATGCGCAAGAAATGGTATGTAAACCCCGTATTTACATATCTGCCACTGTGCAGGAGAATCCGGATAGGTGTTCGAGTGTTCGAATCGTAATGCGCAAGAAATGGTACCGAAACCCCGTATTTACATATATGCCACTGTGCAGGAGAATCCGAATAGGTGTTCGAGTGTTCGAACCGTAATGCGCAAGAAATGGTATGTAAACCCCGTATTTACATATCTGCCACTGTGCAGGAGAATCCGTATAGGTGTTCGAGTGTTCGAACCGTAATGCGCAAGAAATGGTACGGAAACCCCGTATTTACATATCTGCCACTGTGCAGGAGAATCCGTATAGGTGTTCGAGTGTTCGAACCGTAATGCGCAAGAAATGGTACCGAAACCCCGTATTTACATATCTGCCACTTTGTAGGAGAATCCGCATAGGTGTTCGAGTGTTCGAACCGTAATGTGCAAGAAATGGTATGGAAACCCCGTATTTACATATCTGCCACTGTGCAGGAGAATCCGTATAGGTGTTCGAGTGTTCGAATCGTAATGCGCAAGAAGTGGTACCGAAACCCCGTATTTACATATCTGCCACTGTGCAGGAGAATCCGAATAGGTGTTCGAGTGTTCGAACCGTAATGCGCAAGAAATGGTATGCAAACCCCGTATTTACATATCTGCCACTGTGCAGGAGAATCCGTATAGGTGTTCGGGTGTTCGAACCGTAATGCGCAAGAAATGGTACGGAAACCCCGTATTTACATATCTGCCACTGTGCAGGAGAATCCGTATAGGTGTTCGATTGTTCGAACCGTAATACGCAAATATATGGTATGTAAACCCCGTATTTACATATCTGCCACTGTGCAGGAGAATCCGTATAGGTGTTCGAGTGTTCGAACCGTAATGCGCAAGAAATGGTACGGAAACCCCGTATTTACAAATCTGCCACTGTGGAGGAGAATCCGTATAGGTGTTCGATTGTTCGAACCGTAATGCGCAAGAAATGGTATGTAAACCCCGTATTTACATATCTGCCACTGTGCTGGATATTCCGTATAGGTGTTCGAGTGTTCGAACCGTAATGCGCCAGAAATGGTACCGAAACCCCGTATTTACATATCTGCCACTGTGCAGGAGAATCCGTATAGGTGTTCGAGTGTTCGAACCGTAATGCGCAAGAAATGGTACCGAAACCCCGTATTTACATATCTGCCACTTTGTAGGAGAATCCGCATAGGTGTTCGAGTGTTCGAACCGTAATGTGCAAGAAATGGTATGGAAACCCCGTATTTACATATCTGCCACTGTGCAGGAGAATCCGTATAGGTGTTCGAGTGTTCGAACCGTAATGCGCAAGAAATGGTATGTAAACCCCGTATTTACATATCTGCCACTGTGCAGGAGAATCCGGATAGGTGTTCGAGTGTTCGAATCGTAATGCGCAAGAAATGGTACCGAAACCCCGTATTTACATATATGCCACTGTGCAGGAGAATCCGAATAGGTGTTCGAGTGTTCGAACCGTAATGCGCAAGAAATGGTATGTAAACCCCGTATTTACATATCTGCCACTGTGCAGGAGAATCCGTATAGGTGTTCGAGTGTTCGAACCGTAATGCGCAAGAAATGGTACGGAAACCCCGTATTTACATATCTGCCACTGTGCAGGAGAATCCGTATAGGTGTTCGAGTGTTCGAACCGTAATGCGCAAGAAATGGTACCGAAACCCCGTATTTACATATCTGCCACTTTGTAGGAGAATCCGCATAGGTGTTCGAGTGTTCGAACCGTAATGTGCAAGAAATGGTATGGAAACCCCGTATTTACATATCTGCCACTGTGCAGGAGAATCCGTATAGGTGTTCGAGTGTTCGAATCGTAATGCGCAAGAAATGGTACCGAAACCCCGTATTTACATATCTGCCACTGTGTAGGAGAATCCGAATAGGTGTTCGAGTGTTCGAACCGTAATGCGCAAGAAATGGTATGCAAACCCCGTATTTACATATCTGCCACTGTGCAGGAGAATCCGTATAGGTGTTCGGGTGTTCGAACCGTAATGCGCAAGAAATGGTACGGAAACCCCGTATTTACATATCTGCCACTGTGCAGCAGAATCCGTATAGGTGTTCGATTGTTCGAACCGTAATGCGCAAATATATGGTATGTAAACCCCGTATTTACATATCTGCCACTGTGCAGGAGAATCCGTATAGGTGTTCGAGTGTTCGAACCGTAATGCGCAAGAAATGGTACGGAAACCCCGTATTTACAAATCTGCCACTGTGGAGGAGAATCCGTATAGGTGTTCGATTGTTCGAACCGTAATGCGCAAGAAATGGTATGTAAACCCCGTATTTACATATCTGCCACTGTGCTGGATATTCCGTATAGGTGTTCGAGTGTTCGAACCGTAATGCGCCAGAAATGGTACCGAAACCCCGTATTTACATATCTGCCACTGTGCAGGAGAATCCGTATAGGTGTTCGAGTGTTCGAACCGTAATGCGCAAGAAATGGTACCGAAACCCCGTATTTACATATCTGCCACTTTGTAGGAGAATCCGCATAGGTGTTCGAGTGTTCGAACCGTAATGTGCAAGAAATGGTATGGAAACCCCGTATTTACATATCTGCCACTGTGCAGGAGAATCCGTATAGGTGTTCGAGTGCTCGAATCGTAATGCGCAAGAAATGGTACCGAAACCCCGTATTTACATATCTGCCACTGTGCAGGAGAATCCGAATAGGTGTTCGAGTGTTCGAACCGTAATGCGAAAGAAATGGTATGTAAACCCCGTATTTACATATCTGCCACTGTGCAGGAGAATCCGTATAGGTGTTCGGGTGTTCGAACCGTAATGCGCAAGAAATGGTACGGAAACCCCGTATTTACATATCTGCCACTGTGCAGGAGAATCCGTATAGGTGTTCGATTGTTCGAACCGTAATGCGCAAATATATGGTATGTAAACCCCGTATTTACATATCTGCCACTGTGCAGGAGAATCCGTATAGGTGTTCGAGTGTTCGAACCGTAATGCGCAAGAAATGGTACGGAAACCCCGTATTTACATATCTGCCACTGTGCAGGAGAATCCGTATAGGTGTTCGATTGTTCGAACCGTAATGCGCAAGAAATGGTATGTAAACCCCGTATTTACAAATCTGCCACTGTGCAGGAGAATCCGTATAGGTGTTCGAGTGTTCGAACCGTAATGCGCAAGAAATGGTACGGAAACCCCGTATTTACGTATCTGCCACTGTGCAGGAGAATCCGTATAGGTGTTCGATTGTTCGAACCGTAAAGCGCAAGATATGGTATGTAAACCCCGTATTTACATATCTGCCACTTTGCAGGAGAATCCGTATAGGTGTTCGAGTGTTCGAACCGTAATGCGCAAGAAATGGTACGGAAACCCCGTATTTACATATCTGCCACTGTGCAGGAGAATCCGTATAGGTGTTCGAGTGTTCGAACCGTAATGCGCAAGAAATGGTACGGAAACCCCGTATTTACATATCTGCCACTGTGCAGGAGAATCCGTATAGGTGTTCGAGTGTTCGAACCGTAATGCGCAAGAAATGGTACGGAAACCCCGTATTTACATATCTGCCACTGTGCAGGAGAATCCGTATAGGTGTTCGATTGTTCGAACCGTAATGCGCAAGAAATGGTATGTAAACCCCGTATTTACAAATCTGCCACTGTGCAGGAGAATCCGTATAGGTGTTCGAGTGTTCGAACCGTAATGCGCAAGAAATGGTACGGAAACCCCGTATTTACATATCTGCCACTGTGCAGGAGAATCCGTACAGGTGTTCGATTGTTCAAACCGTAATGCGCAAATATATGGTATGTAAACCCCGTATTTACATATCTGCCACTGTGCAGGAGAATCCGTATAGGTGTTCGAGTGTTCGAACCGTAATGCGCCAGAAATGGTACGGAAACCCCGTATTTACATATCTGCCACTGTGCAGGAGAATCCGTATAGGTGTTCGATTGTTCGAACCGTAATGCGCAAGAAATGGTATGTAAACCCCGTATTTACAAATCTGCCACTGTGCAGGAGAATCCGTATAGGTGTTCGAGTGTTCGAACCGTAATGCGCAAGAAATGGTACGGAAGCCCCGTATTTACGTATCTGCCACTGTGCAGGAGAATCCGTATAGGTGTTCGAGTGTTCGAACCGTAATGCGCGAGAAATGGTATGTAAACCCCGTATTTACATATCTGCCACTGTGCTGGATATTCCGTGTAGGTGTTCGAGTGTTCGAACCGTAATGCGCCAGAAATGGTACCGAAACCCCGTATTTACATATCTGCCACTGTGCAGGAGAATCCGTATAGGTGTTCGAGTGTTCGAACCGTAATGCGCAAGAAATGGTACCGAAATCCCGTATTTACATATCTGCCACTGTGCAGGAGAATCCGTATAGGTGTTCGAGTGTTCGAACCGTAATGCGCAAGAAATGGTACCGAAACCCCGTATTTACATATCTGCCACTGTGCAGGAGAATCCGCAGAGGTGCTCGAGTGTTCGAACCGTATTGCGCAAGAAATGGTATGGAAACCCCGTATTTACATATCTGCCACTGTGCAGGAGAATCCGTATAGATGTTCGAGTGTTCGAACCGTAATGCGCAGGAAATGGTACCGAAACCCCGTATTTACATATCTGCCACTGTGCAGGAGAATCCGTATAGGTGTTCGAGTGTTCGAATCGTAATGCGCAAGAAATGGTACCGAAACCCCGTATTTACATATCTGCCACTGTGCAGGAGAATCCGAATAGGTGTTCGAGTGTTCGAACCGTAATGCGCAAGAAATGGTATGCAAACCCCGTATTTACATATCTGCCACTGTGCAGGAGAATCCGTATAGGTGTTTGGGTGTTCGAACCGTAATGCGCAAGAAATGGTACGGAAACCCCGTATTTACATATCTGCCACTGTGCAGGAGAATCCGTATAGGTGTTCGATTGTTCGAACCGTAATGCGCAAATATATGGTATGTAAACCCCGTATTTACATATCTGCCACTGTGCAGGAGAATCCGTATAGGTGTTCGAGTGTTCGAACCGTAATGCGCAAGAAATGGTACGGAAACCCCGTATTTACATATCTGCCACTGTGCAGGAGAATCCGTATAGGTGTTCGATTGTTCGAACCGTAATGCGCAAGAAATGGTATGTAAACCCCGTATTTACATATCTGCCACTGTGCAGGAGAATCCGTATAGGTGTTCGAGTGTTCGAACCGTAATGCGCAAGAAATGGTACGGAAACCCCGTATTTACGTATCTGCCACTGTGCAGGAGAATCCGCATAGGTGCTCGAGTGTTCGAACCGTATTGCGCAAGAAATGGTATGGAAACCCCGTATTTACATATCTGCCACTGTGCAGGAGAATCCGTATAGGTGTTCGAGTGTTCGAACCGTAATGCGCAGGAAATGGTACCGAAACCCCGTATTTACATATCTGCCACTGTGCAGGAGAATCCGCATAGGTGCTCGAGTGTTCGAACCGAATTGCGCAAGAAATGGTATGGAAACCCCGTATTTACATATCTGCCACTGTGCAGGAGAATCCGTATAGGTGTTCGAGTGTTCGAACCGTAATGCGCAGGAAATGGTACCGAAACCCCGTATTTACATATCTGCCACTGTGCAGGAGAATTCGTATAGGTCTTCGTGTGTTCGAACCGTAATGCGCAAGAAATGGTATGTAAACCCCGTATTTACATATCTGCCACTGTGCAGTAGAATCCGTATAGGTGTTCGAGTGTTCGAACCGTAATGCGCAAGAAATGGTACCGAAACCCCGTATTTATATATCTGCCACTGTGCAGGAGAATCCGAATAGGTGCTCGAGTGTTCGAACCGTATTGCGCAAGAAATGGTACCGAAACCCCATATTTACATATCTGCCACTGTGGAGGAGAATCCGTATAGGTCTTCGTGTGTTCGAACCGTAATGCGCAAGAAATGGTATGTAAACCCCGTATTTACATATCTGCCACTGTGCAGGAGAATCCGTATAGGTATTCGAGTGTTTGAACCGTAATGCGCAAGAAATGGTACCGAAACCCCGTATTTACATATCTGCCACTGTGCAGGAGAATCCGAATAGGTGCTCGAGTGTTCGAACCGTATTGCGCAAGAAATGGTACCGAAACCCCGTATTTACATATCTGCCACTGTGCAGGAGAATCCGTATAGGTGTTCGAGTGTTCGAACCGTAATGCGCAAGAAATGGTACCGAAATCCCGTATTTACATATCTGCCACTGTGCAGGAGAATCGGTATAGGTGTTCGAGTGTTCGAACCGTAATGCGCAGGAAATGGTACCGAAACCCCGTATTTACATATCTGCCACTGTGCAGGAGAATTCGTATAGGTGTTCGTGTGGTCGAACCGTCACTACAACAAAAAGGGCCTTTGGTGACAAACTGATTTCGTCTCCAAACATCAAAATTTCGTCACTAAAGTGATCTGTGACGAAAAAAATTTGTCACCACGTTCGTGGCCTATACGTCGTCACAAAAAGTACGTGGTGACGAAAAACAGTTTCGTCACCTATTTTTCATTTTTGGTGACGAAATGTTTCATCTCCAAATGTTAAATTTTTCGTCCTCTAAAACATCAATTTCGTCACCAAAACTAAATAATATTTTATTTTAATTATTTTTTGCGACGAAATATTTCGTCACCAAATATATTTTAGTGACGAAAGTTTTCATCACCAATGATATAGATTAAGGTGACAAAAAAATTCGTTACTAAAATGAGCAAAAAAGAAAATTATTCAATGACAAATAATATTTTGTTACCAAATATTTCAATTTAGCGACGAAATACTCAGCAAATGTGACAAAATTATTCGTCATGTTTTTTGAAAACTAATAGCGACATTTTTTATTTCGTCACTAATAAAATTTAAAATTTTTGAAAATAGGTGTACTATTTTCTTTCGAAATTTTTTCTTTTCAGTAACAATTCCCTGCGCATTTCAATAACATATTCAATAAAATATCTATTACAAACCAATAGAAAAATCTGTTCATTTTCATAAACATCGCAATCGAATTTTAACACTATCCACAAAAATACAATATGAACTGCATAGTGATTATAAACATGTCTCCTAATATCCACAAAAAACTACTAATATCTACAAAAATATAATATCAACCGTATGCAGATTACCAAACACATCTCCTAATATCCAACAAAAAACATGTCTACTAATATCAACAAAAATAAAATATCAAGGGCAGATTACCAAACATGCCCCGTAATACTAATAAAAATATAAAATTTACAACACAACCAAAATACATGTAAGGTAATATGACCAAAACACAAAATGAGCTACCATCGGCCCTCCAAATTACCAAACACGTCCATATCAAATCTCGAATCTGCAAAAAAATGAAACACAAAAAAAAAAAAATGTCAGTTAGACAACTATTATTTTATCCATAACATATAGAATTTAACATACATTTTTGGACTTAGTTTTCAAACCGGGAGTCCCGTGCTAGTTCTGTAAGTTTCCACAACTCACATTAGTCCGTCCTGAGGTGTTTGAAGTGTTTCCCGGGCCGTCTCGTGGCTGTTGCACGATTTTGGCCCCCGAAGGCTTATTTTCAAACTTAAGTATGGAAAAGTGCATTTTTGGACTTAGTTTTCAAACTGGGAGTCTTATGCTAGTTTCGTAAGTTTTCACAACTCACATTGGTCCATCCCGAGGTGTTTGAGGTGTTTCCTAGGCCGTCTCGTGGCTATTGCACGATTTTGGCCCCCGAAGGCCTATTTTCAAGCTTAAGTGTGGAAAGGTGCATTTTTGGACTTAGTTTTCGAATCGGGAGTCTCATGCTAGTTCCGTAAGTTTTCACAACTCACATTGGTCCATCCCGAGGTGTTTGAGTTGTTCCCCAGGCCGTCTCGTGGCTGTTGCACGATTTTGGCCCCCGAAGGCCTACTTTCAAGCTTAAGTGTGGAAAAATACTTTTTTGGACTTAGTTTTCAAACCGAGAGTCACAACTCACATTGGTCCATCCCGAGGTGTTTGAAGTGTTTCCCGGGCCTTCTCGTGGCTGTTGCACGATTTTGCCCCCGAAGGCCTATTTTCAAGCTTAAGTGTAAAAAAGTGCATTTTTGGACATAGTTTTCAAACCGAGAGTCCCGTGCTAGTTCCATTAGTTTCCACAACTCACATTGGTCCCTCCCGAGGTGTTTGAGGTGTTCCCCGGGCCGTCTTGTGACTGTTGCACGATTTTGGCCCTCGAAGGCCTATTTTCAAGCTTAAGTGTGGAAAAATGCATTTTTGGACTTAGTTTTCAAACCGGGAGTCCCGTGCTAGTTCCGTAAGTTTCCACAACTCACATTGGTCCATCCCGAGATGTTTGAGGTGTTTCCTAGGCCGTCTCGTGGCTGTTGCACGATTTTGGCTCCCGAAGGCCTATTTTCAAGCTTAAGTGTAAAAACGTGCATTTTTGGACTTAGTTTTCGAACAAGGAGTCTCATGCTAGTTCTGTAAGTTTCCACAACTCACATTGGTCCATCCCGAGGTGTTTGAGTTGTTCCCCAGGCCGTCTCGTGACTGTTGCACGATTTTGGCCCCCGAAGGCCTATTTTCAAGCTTAAGTGTAAAAAAATACATTTTGAACTTAGTTTTCAAACCGAGAGTCCTGTGCTATTGGTCCGTCCCGAGGTGTTTGAGGTGTTTCCTGGGCCGTCTCGTGGCTGTTGCACGATTTTGGCCCCCGAAGGCCTATTTTCAAGCTTAAGTGTAAAAAAGTACATTTTTGGACATAATTTTCAAATCGGGAGTCCCGTACTAGTTCCGTTAGTTTCTACAACTCAGATTGGTCCCTCCTGAAGTGTTTGAGGTGTTTCCTAGGCCGTCTCGTGGCTGTTGCACGATTTTGGCTCCCGAAGGCCTATTTTCAAGCTTAAGTGTGGAAAAATACATTTTTGGACTTAGTTTTCAAACCGGGTGTCCCGTGCTAGTTTCGTAAATTTCCACAACTCACATTGGTTCATCCCAAGGTGTTTGAGGTGTTCCCGGGGCTGTCTCGTGGCTGTTTCACGATTTTGGCCCCCGAAAGCCTATTTTCAAGCTTTAGTGTGAAAAAGTGCATTTTTGGACTTAGTTTTCAAACTGGGAGTCCCGTGCTAGTTCCGTAAGTTTCCACAACTCACATTGGTGCCTCCCAAGGTGTTTGAGGTGTTACCCGGGCTGTCTCGTGGCTGTTACACGATTTAGCCCTCCAATGGCCTATTTTGAAGCTTAAGTGTGAAAAAGTGCAGTTTTGGACTTAGTTTTCGAACCGGGAGTCCCGTGCTAGTTTCGTAAGTTTCCACAACTCGCATTTGTCCATCCCAAGGTGTTTGAGGTGTTTCCCGGGCCGTCTCGTGGCTGTTGCACAATTTTGGCCCCCGAAGGCCTATTTTCAATATTAAGTGTGAAAAAGTGCATTTTTGGACTTAGTTTTCAAACCGGGAGTCCCGTGCTAGTTCCGTAAGTTTTCACAACTCCATTGGTCACTCCTGAGGTGTTTGAGGTGTTCCCCGGGCCGTCTCGCTGCTGTTGCACGATTTTCGCCTCCGAAAGCCTATTTTCAAGCTTAAGTGTGAAAAAGTGCATTTTTGGACTTAGTTTTCAAACCGGGAGTCCCGTGCTAGTTCCGTAAGTTTCCACAACTCACATTGGTCCCTCCCGAGGTGTTTGAGGTGTTACCCGGGCCGTCTCGTGGCTGTTACACGATTTAGCCCTCCGATGGCCTATTTTGAAGCTTAAGTGTGAAAAAGTGTAGTTTTGGACTTAGTTTTCGAACCGGGAGTCCCGCACTAGTTTTGTAAGTTTCCACAACTCACATTTGTCCATCCCAAGGTGTTTGAGGTGTTTCCCGGGCCGTCTCGTAGCTGTTGCACGATTTTGGCCCCCAAAGGCCTATTTTCAAGCTTAAGTGTGAAAAAGTGCATTTTTGGACTTAGTTTTCAAACCGTGTGTCCCGTGTTAGTTCCGTAAGTTTTTGCAACTTACTTTGGTCCCTCCCGAGGTGTTTGAGGTGTTACCCGGGCCGTCTCATGGCTGTTACACGATTTAGCCCTCCGATGGCCTATTTTCAAGCTTACGCGTTGGAAAAGTTCATTTTTTTACTTAGTTTCATGCCTACGTGTTGAAATAGTGCAAATTTCAAAGTAGTTTTCAAATTGGGAGCCACGCGCTTCTTTCATACGTTTGCACAACTTATGTTGCTCCGTCTCAAGGTGTTTGTGATGTTTCTCGGATCTTTATATGCATATTTCACTATTTTTTTGTGACCTTTCGCCCCTAAATGTCAAAGTTTTTTTTTTATTCTACCCTAGTTGATTAAGAAATTTCTACTAAATTAACACAAAAACATAATATATTAACAAAGCCTACTAATCCAACAAAATAAATTAGTAGAACGCACCGAGCTGTATACCCTGACCAGGATTGATTTTGATCCACATCGATGTTTTGTCTTCATTTGCATCATATTATTCACATTAGCTACTGATTGTTCCTACACAATTGAAACACCAACAAAAACAAGAAAATATAACATTATTAAGAAGAAACTTAATTTTTGACAATCAACATATATAAAACATTTTACCTTGACGCTAGTCATTCACTATAATTTTTTACTATACCAGTTATGGAAAGTCATTCACTATATCAGTTTTCTCCCTATCCCTTTTGTATTGGTATTGAGACATAAGTTTTTAAATAATGAGTAGGAAGGGAATAAGTCACAATGGAGTTGGGACACATTGTTCATATGGAAGAAATTAGATGGAGGCAGAAGGCAAGGGCTTTATGACAGGAATATTCAGTTCTTTCACAAATTGACTAACACCCATAGGACACAAAACTATGTAAAAGTTTAGAAATTAATGGGGAGGAGAGGAGGGAGGGGATTAAGAGCAAAGTGATTCAGTTTTATGAGAGGCTTTATGCTGAGACCAATCATAAAAGGCCTCGTCTAATGGGGATAAGGCACCAGGCCTAGACAAGTTGACAATGTATTCCATTTGGCCTCTTAGAGCTTTGTCATAGCGCTGTACCATCACTTTAATGAGTCTGGGTATTTTAAGAAAAAGCTCAATACCTGGTTTATATATGAGAAAATATAACAATTATGACTAGCAAAAACTACACATAGAAGGAAGAAAAATGTGAAGTGTACCTTAGTTTTGGACAAGGATGACAGCATTGGAATAAGAATCGTAGCATCCTGCAAGAAAAAAAAATTCCATATTCTCAAAATTTTCAAGCCTTTGACCAAAAATGGTTGAGTTTCCCCACCAATAAGTCATCAAAAAGTATATCAACATAACAATGGCAATGAGAATGCACTTTGGTCATCAGTTTATTCTATCAAGAGGAGAAACAAACCTCCACAACAGCAACAAATGAGGTAACCATCATGGCAAAGTTCAAATAATCTAGACACTAACATGGGCATAGTGATTGTGTCAAAAATTATGTACTGCTATATGAAAAATAAGTGTGCATTGATAAAGGAACTAGTAATGATAAGATTGCCAAGCTTGAAGTTAGCTTATGTTACCAAACAAATTTAAACGTAAAATCACTTACCGAGTTGGTGGTTGCCGACCAACCTAAGATAGAAGAGTTTGCTGTAAAGTCAATAGTTGCCGAAACAGAGAAAACAGAAGTTAAGAAAGAGATGGAATGAAGAAATAAAGAAAGAAGGTGAACAAATTAATACCAAAAACAAAATTTAAAAAGGCAAACATATGCACATGCATATAGACATGCAATTGACTCATCGTTGATTGTCTGTGGACAAATACAGATACGCATGTGGATGTTGAATGGTCCCTACAAATATGAAAGCTCCCTCTCTAGGTTCAAATATGATATGATTCCGACATGTTTGCATGCCAATCATGATTTTGAGATCTCCCATGCCAAGTCCAAGAAATGGACAAAATAGAATTAAAATGGTGGACAAAATAGAATTAAAACGGGGGACAACTGAATTCCAAGTTTATAATATCCAAACCAAATAATATAAACTAAGCTTAACACATCATAACAATTACTAATGTAACCAAATTAATATCAAATGCATTTCAATATCCCAAATTTTATTCAAATATCCAACAAAACTAAACATAAGAATCATAAAATGTGTCTAACTATATCCAACAATCCCAAACATGCTGAGTGGTTACCAATTCTAAATCTACTACAGTCATGCTTACTGGCTTATCTGTGACATAATTCGACCCGATAAAGGATGGTTGTGGTAGTTCACATATAGTCACACACCTTCATAAACAAGGACCCTAATAAATAACAAACCATAAAGAAAAGAATAGAAAAGCTGTAATCAATTCCAAAGACATCCACCATCAATTAGTAAATACTGTGACATCAATGCCCTTGAGCTATCTATAATGCAAATTAATCCTTCAGGATAACAAAAGCATTCATTTACGACCACATGAAGCTTATGCTAAAATTGGCTTGCCCAGAATATATAAAATATGGTCATTCAAAATTTGGAATCTTCAATTCACAATAATAACGAGCTGGGAAAAATACACCTCCTCTTGACTGAGCCCAAAATAACTCTTTTGACTTAGAGACATCATTTCAAACCAAAAACAGATGAGGTGCCCCCCCCCCCAAAAAAAAAAAAAAAAAAAAAAAAACACGATGAAGATTGAAAATTACAGTTCTACTGAGTTTCCTCAGCACCAGAAAGATGGTTTTAGAAAATTAATCACTTTACAAATGATAATGAGAATAGAACAGCACTCACAGACTAAATCCACAATCGAAGCAGTTTTTTTAATTATAAAAAAAACCCCTAACTTTAAGCTAATTCCAACAACCCAACACGCAATGCAACACATGAACAAAATATTGAAACTCCAATACAAAACCCTAGGACAAACAATCACATTAATCGTGAATTTCGATAGCTAAATGATGGGGGAAAATGAAAAAATTAAAAATTCACCTCGAGTTTTTACAAGGCAACCGACTCGGGCGCGCGGTGATGCTCATGAAGGTCTCGATTGCTTCTTGATTGGGTCTCGCCATAAGAGAAGTCCACGAATTTGTAGAGAGATTGAGAAAGGGTCTTGATTGTATTCTCTCTGAACTGATTTGTGTGTTTATTCAAAACGAGAGAGAGAGAGAGAGAGAGAAATTAGAGAACAAAAGAGGGGTTTACCTATCTTAGAAAAAAAAAGAGGAAATTTTGAGAGGTAAACTACCCATCGCCCAAAAAAAAATTGAAATTGAAATTAAAAATAAAAATAATTTTTTGTTTTTGTTTTTCAAAATTAAAATTAATTTGAGAACTATAACAATTAAAAATATATTTTAAAAATTTTAAAAATTATTTATGACTTCCTAAAAATAAAATTATACAAAAATAATAAGAACTTTTTTATTTTTTCACTAATTTTTTTTTTTAGTTTTTCAGAAAAAAATAAATCTGAAACAAGTTTCTGAAAATAAAACCAAACATATTGAGGTCATGTAGGATGAGGTTTGGTGGTCAAATCTATGTGTGAGAAGAAGAACTGATATATCTAAGGCGCCAATATATTCATTTTCCTCGAAAAAACTTTTAGCAACTAAACCATTTATTTGGTGGCAAAATTATTTCTTCACTAAAAGATAAAATTATTAGCCACAGAAATAGTTTTCTCACTAAATAATATTAAAATATTAAAAATTATTGGTGATGAAAATATATTCGTCATTAATAATTTTATTATTGGTGACCAATTTTTTCCTCACCAAAAGTCTGAAAATTTGGCACCATCCGAAAAATTAGCGGGAAAATCTTTAGTGACAAAAAAAATATAAATAATGACGAAAAATAATTTCGTCACCTAATTTTTTTATTATGTATGCAGATTGGTGACGAAATTTTATTTTTGTCTCTAAAAATGGTACATTTGGAGACGAAAAATTATTTTCTTCACTAAATGGTACGTCTTTCGTGACAAAATTTATTTTCGTCATTAGTTTTCGTCTCCAAAGACACTTTTTGTTGTAGTGCGTAATGCGCAAGAAATGGTATGTAAACCCCATATTTAAATATCTGCCACTGTGCAGGAGAATCCGTATAGGTGTTCGAGTGTTCGAACTGTAATGCGCAAGAAATGGTACCGAAACCCCGTATTTACATATCTGCCACTGTGCAGGAGAATCCGTATAGGTGTTCGAGTGTTCGAACCGTAATGCGCAAGAAATGGTACCGAAATCCCGTATTTACATATCTGCCACTGTGCAGGAGAATCCGTATAGGTGTTCGAGTGTTCGAACCGTAATGCGCAAGAATTGGTACCGAAACCCCGTATTTACATATCTGCCACTGTGCAGGAGAATCCGAATAGGTGTTCGAGTGTTCGAACCGTAATGCGCAAGAAATGGTATATAAACCCCGTATTTACATATCTGCCACTGTGCAGGAGAATCCGTATAGGTGTTCGAGTGTTCGAACCGTAATGCGCAAGAAATGGTACCGAAATCCCGTATTTACATATCTGCCACTGTGCAGGAGAATCCGTATAGGTGTTCGAGTGTTCGAACCGTAATGCGCAAGAAATGGTACCGAAACCCCGTATTTACATATCTGCCACTGTGCAGGAGAATCCGCAGAGGTGCTCGAGTGTTCGAACCGTATTGCGCAAGAAATGGTATGGAAACCCCGTATTTACATATCTGCCACTGTGCAGGAGAATCCGTATAGATGTTCGAGTGTTCGAACCGTAATGCGCAGGAAATGGTACCGAAACCCCGTATTTACATATCTGCCACTGTGCAGGAGAATCCGTATAGGTGTTCGAGTGTTCGAATCGTAATGCGCAAGAAATGGTACCGAAACCCCGTATTTACATATCTGCCACTATGCAGGAGAATCCGAATAGGTGTTCGAGTGTTCGAACCGTAATGCGCAAGAAATGGTATGCAAACCCCGTATTTACATATCTGCCACTGTGCAGGAGAATCCGTATAGGTGTTTGGGTGTTCGAACCGTAATGCGCAAGAAATGGTACGGAAACCCCGTATTTACATATCTGCCACTGTGCAGGAGAATCCGTATAGGTGTTCGATTGTTCGAACCGTAATGCGCAAATATATGGTATGTAAACCCCGTATTTACATATCTGCCACTGTGCAGGAGAATCCGTATAGGTGTTCGAGTGTTCGAACCGTAATGCGCAAGAAATGGTACGGAAACCCCGTATTTACATATCTGCCACTGTGCAGGAGAATCCGTATAGGTGTTCGATTGTTCGAACCGTAATGCGCAAGAAATGGTATGTAAACCCCGTATTTACATATCTGCCACTGTGCAGGAGAATCCGTATAGGTGTTCGAGTGTTCGAACCGTAATGCGCAAGAAATGGTACGGAAACCCCGTATTTACGTATCTGCCACTGTGCAGGAGAATCCGCATAGGTGCTCGAGTGTTCGAACCGTATTGCGCAAGAAATGGTATGGAAACCCCGTATTTACATATCTGCCACTGTGCAGGAGAATCCGTATAGGTGTTCGAGTGTTCGAACCGTAATGCGCAGGAAATGGTACCGAAACCCCGTATTTACATATCTGCCACTGTGCAGGAGAATCCGCATAGGTGCTCGAGTGTTCGAACCGAATTGCGCAAGAAATGGTATGGAAACCCCGTATTTACATATCTGCCACTGTGCAGGAGAATCCGTATAGGTGTTCGAGTGTTCGAACCGTAATGCGCAGGAAATGGTACCGAAACCCCGTATTTACATATCTGCCACTGTGCAGGAGAATTCGTATAGGTCTTCGTGTGTTCGAACCGTAATGCGCAAGAAATGGTATGTAAACCCCGTATTTACATATCTGCCACTGTGCAGTAGAATCCGTATAGGTGTTCGAGTGTTCGAACCGTAATGCGCAAGAAATGGTACCGAAACCCCGTATTTATATATCTGCCACTGTGCAGGAGAATCCGAATAGGTGCTCGAGTGTTCGAACCGTATTGCGCAAGAAATGGTACCGAAACCCCATATTTACATATCTGCCACTGTGGAGGAGAATCCGTATAGGTCTTCGTGTGTTCGAACCGTAATGCGCAAGAAATGGTATGTAAACCCCGTATTTACATATCTGCCACTGTGCAGGAGAATCCGTATAGGTATTCGAGTGTTTGAACCGTAATGCGCAAGAAATGGTACCGAAACCCCGTATTTACATATCTGCCACTGTGCAGGAGAATCCGAATAGGTGCTCGAGTGTTCGAACCGTATTGCGCAAGAAATGGTACCGAAACCCCGTATTTACATATCTGCCACTGTGCAGGAGAATCCGTATAGGTGTTCGGGTGTTCGAACCGTAATGCGCAAGAAATGGTACGGAAACCCCGTATTTACATATCTGCCACTGTGCAGGAGAATCCGTATAGGTGTTCGATTGTTCGAACCGTAATGCGCAAATATATGGTATGTAAACCCCGTATTTACATATCTGCCACTGTGCAGGAGAATCCGTATAGGTGTTCGAGTGTTCGAACCGTAATGCGCAAGAAATGGTACGGAAACCCCGTATTTACATATATGCCACTGTGCAGGAGAATCCGTATAGGTGTTCGATTGTTCGAACCGTAATGCGCAAGAAATGGTATGTAAACCCCGTATTTACATATCTGCCACTGTGCAGGAGAATCCGTATAGGTGTTCGAGTGTTCGAACCGTAATGCGCAAGAAATGGTACGGAAACCCCGTATTTACGTATCTGCCACTGTGCAGGAGAATCCGTATAGGTGTTCGAGTGTTCGAACCGTAATGCGCGAGAAATGGTATGTAAACCCCGTATTTACATATCTGCCACTGTGCTGGATATTCCGTATAGGTGTTCGAGTGTTCGAACCGTAATGCGCCAGAAATGGTACCGAAACCCCGTATTTACATATCTGCCACTGTGCAGGAGAATCCGTATAGGTGTTCGAGTGTTCGAACCGTAATGCGCAAGAAATGGTACCGAAACCCCGTATTTACATATCTGCCACTTTGTAAGAGAATCCGCATAGGTGTTCGAGTGTTCGAACCGTAATGTGCAAGAAATGGTATGGAAACCCGTATTTACATATCTGCCACTGTGCAGGAGAATCCGTATAGGTGTTCGAGTGTTCGAATCGTAATGCGCAAGAAATGGTACCGAAACCCCGTATTTACATATCTGCCACTGTGCAGGAGAATCCGAATAGGTGTTCGAGTGTTCGAACCGTAATGCGCAAGAAATGGTATGTAAACCCCGTATTTACATATCTGCCACTGTGCAGGAGAATCCGTATAGGTGTTCGGGTGTTCGAACCGTAATGCGCAAGAAATGGTACGGAAACCCCGTATTTACATATCTGCCACTGTGCAGGAGAATCCGTACAGGTGTTCGATTGTTCAAACCGTAATGCGCAAATATATGGTATGTAAACCCCGTATTTACATATCTGCCACTGTGCAGGAGAATCCGTATAGGTGTTCGAGTGTTCGAACCGTAATGCGCCAGAAATGGTACGGAAACCCCGTATTTACATATCTGCCACTGTGCAGGAGAATCCGTATAGGTGTTCGATTGTTCGAACCGTAATGCGCAAGAAATGGTATGTAAACCCCGTATTTACAAATCTGCCACTGTGCAGGAAATCCGTATAGGTGTTCGAGTGTTCGAACCGTAATGCGCAAGAAATGGTACGGAAGCCCCGTATTTACGTATCTGCCACTGTGCAGGAGAATCCGTATAGGTGTTCGAGTGTCCGAACCGTAATGCGCGAGAAATGGTATGTAAACCCCGTATTTACATATCTGCCACTGTGCTGGATATTCCGTGTAGGTGTTCGAGTGTTCGAACCGTAATGCGCCAGAAATGGTACCGAAACCCCGTATTTACATATCTGCCACTGTGCAGGAGAATCCGTATAGGTGTTCGAGTGTTCGAACCGTAATGCGCAAGAAATGGTACCGAAATCCCGTATTTACATATCTGCCACTGTGCAGGAGAATCCGTATAGGTGTTCGAGCGTTCGAACCGTAATGCGCAAGAAATGGTACCGAAACCCCGTATTTACATATCTGCCACTGTGCAGGAGAATCCGCAGAGGTGCTCGAGTGTTCGAACCGTATTGCGCAAGAAATGGTATGGAAACCCCGTATTTACATATCTGCCACTGTGCAGGAGAATCCGTATAGATGTTCGAGTGTTCGAACCGTAATGCGCAGGAAATGGTACCGAAACCCCGTATTTACATATCTGCCACTGTGCAGGAGAATCCGTATAGGTGTTCGAGTGTTCGAATCGTAATGCGCAAGAAATGGTACCGAAACCCCGTATTTACATATCTGCCACTGTGCAGGAGAATCCGAATAGGTGTTCGAGTGTTCGAACCGTAATGCGCAAGAAATGGTATGCAAACCCCGTATTTACATATCTGCCACTGTGCAGGAGAATCCGTATAGGTGTTTGGGTGTTCGAACCGTAATGCGCAAGAAATGGTACGGAAACCCCGTATTTACATATCTGCCACTGTGCAGGAGAATCCGTATAGGTGTTCGATTGTTCGAACCGTAATGCGCAAATATATGGTATGTAAACCCCGTATTTACATATCTGCCACTGTGCAGGAGAATCCGTATAGGTGTTCGAGTGTTCGAACCGTAATGCGCAAGAAATGGTACGGAAACCCCGTATTTACATATCTGCCACTGTGCAGGAGAATCCGTATAGGTGTTCGATTGTTCGAACCGTAATGCGCAAGAAATGGTATGTAAACCCCGTATTTACATATCTGCCACTGTGCAGGAGAATCCGTATAGGTGTTCGAGTGTTCGAACCGTAATGCGCAAGAAATGGTACGGAAACCCCGTATTTACGTATCTGCCACTGTGCAGGAGAATCCGCATAGGTGCTCGAGTGTTCGAACCGTATTGCGCAAGAAATGGTATGGAAACCCCGTATTTACATATCTGCCACTGTGCAGGAGAATCCGTATAGGTGTTCGAGTGTTCGAACCGTAATGCGCAGGAAATGGTACCGAAACCCCGTATTTACATATCTGCCACTGTGCAGGAGAATCCGCATAGGTGCTCGAGTGTTCGAACCGAATTGCGCAAGAAATGGTATGGAAACCCCGTATTTACATATCTGCCACTGTGCAGGAGAATCCGTATAGGTGTTCGAGTGTTCGAACCGTAATGCGCAGGAAATGGTACCGAAACCCCGTATTTACATATCTGCCACTGTGCAGGAGAATTCGTATAGGTCTTCGTGTGTTCGAACCGTAATGCGCAAGAAATGGTATGTAAACCCCGTATTTACATATCTGCCACTGTGCAGTAGAATCCGTATAGGTGTTCGAGTGTTCGAACCGTAATGCGCAAGAAATGGTACCGAAACCCCGTATTTATATATCTGCCACTGTGCAGGAGAATCCGAATAGGTGCTCGAGTGTTCGAACCGTATTGCGCAAGAAATGGTACCGAAACCCCATATTTACATATCTGCCACTGTGGAGGAGAATCCGTATAGGTCTTCGTGTGTTCGAACCGTAATGCGCAAGAAATGGTATGTAAACCCCGTATTTACATATCTGCCACTGTGCAGGAGAATCCGTATAGGTATTCGAGTGTTTGAACCGTAATGCGCAAGAAATGGTACCGAAACCCCGTATTTACATATCTGCCACTGTGCAGGAGAATCCGAATAGGTGCTCGAGTGTTCGAACCGTATTGCGCAAGAAATGGTACCGAAACCCCGTATTTACATATCTGCCACTGTGCAGGAGAATCCGTATAGGTGTTCGAGTGTTCGAACCGTAATGCGCAAGAAATGGTACCGTAATCCCGTATTTACATATCTGCCACTGTGCAGGAGAATCGGTATAGGTGTTCGAGTGTTCGAACCGTAATGCGCAGGAAATGGTACCGAAACCCCGTATTTACATATCTGCCACTGTGCAGGAGAATTCGTATAGGTGTTCGTGTGGTCGAACCGTAATGCGCAAGAAATGGTATGTAAACCCCATATTTAAATATCTGCCACTGTGCAGGAGAATCCGTATAGGTGTTCGAGTGTTCGAACTGTAATGCGCAAGAAATGGTACCGAAACCCCGTATTTACATATCTGCCACTGTGCAGGAGAATCCGTATAGGTGTTCGAGTGTTCGAACCGTAATGCGCAAGAAATGGTACCGAAATCCCGTATTTACATATCTGCCACTGTGCAGGAGAATCCGTATAGGTGTTCGAGTGTTCGAACCGTAATGCGCAAGAATTGGTACCGAAACCCCGTATTTACATATCTGCCACTGTGCAGGAGAATCCGAATAGGTGTTCGAGTGTTCGAACCGTAATGCGCAAGAAATGGTATATAAACCCCGTATTTACATATCTGCCACTGTGCAGGAGAATCCGTATAGGTGTTCGAGTGTTCGAACCGTAATGCGCAAGAAATGGTACGGAAACCCCGTATTTACATATCTGCCACTGTGCAGGAGAATCCGTATAGGTGTTCGATTGTTCGAACCGTAATGCGCAAGAAATGGTACGGAAACCCCGTATTTACATATCTGCCACTGTGCAGGAGAATCCGTATAGGTGTTCGAGTGTTCGAACCGTAATGCGCAAGAAATGGTACCGAAACCCCGTATTTACATATCTGCCACTATGCAGGAGAATCCGCATAGGTGCTCGAGTGTTCGAACCGTATTGCGCAAGAAATGGTATGGAAACCCCGTATTTACATATCTGCCACTGTGCAGGAGAATCCGTATAGGTGTTCGAGTGTTCGAACCGTAATGCGCAGGAAATGGTACCGAAACCCCGTATTTACATATCTGCCACTGTGCAGGAGAATTCGCATAGGTGCTCGAGTGTTCGAACCGTATTGCGCAAGAAATGGTATGGAAACCCCGTATCTACATATCTGCCACTGTGCAGGAGAATCCGTATAGGTGTTCGAGTGTTCGAACCGTAATGCGCAGGAAATGGTACCGAAACCCCGTATTTACATATCTGCCACTGTGCAGGAGAATTCGTATAGGTCTTCGTGTGTTCGAACCGTAATGCGCAAGAAATGGTATGTAAACCCCGTATTTACATATCTGCCACTGTGCAGGAGAATCCGTATAGGTGTTCGAGTGTTCGAACCGTAATGCGCAAGAAATGGTACCGAAACCCCGTATTTACATATCTGCCACTGTGCAGGAGAATCCGAATAGGTGCTCGAGTGTTCGAACACACGAACACCTATACGAATTCTCCTGCACAGTGGCAGATATGTAAATACGGGGTTTCGGTACCATTTCCTGCGCATTACGGTTCGAACACTCGAACACCTATACGGATTCTCCTATACGTATTTACATATCTGCCACTGTGCAGGAGAATTTGTATAGGTGTTCGTGTGTTCGAACCGTAATGGGCAAGAAATGGTATGTAAACCCCATATTTAAATATCTGCCACTGTGCAGGAGAATCCGTATAGGTGTTCGAGTGTTCGAACCGTAATGCGCAAGAAATGGTACCGAAACCCCGTATTTACATATCTGCCACTATGCAGGAGAATCCGTATAGGTGTTCGAGTGTTCGAACCGTAATGCGCAAGAAATGGTACCGAAACCCCGTATTTAGATATCTGCCACTGTGCAGGAGAATCCGAATAGGTGTTCGAGTGTTCGAACCGTAATGCGCAAGAAATGGTACCGAAACCCCGTATTTACATATCTGCCACTTTGTAGGAGAATCCGCATAGGTGTTCGAGTGTTCGAACCGTAATGTGCAAGAAATGGTATGGAAACCCCGTATTTACATATCTGCCACTGTGCAGGAGAATCCGTATAGGTGTTCGAGTGTTCGAATCGTAATGCGCAAGAAATGGTACCGAAACCCCGTATTTACATATCTGCCACTGTGCAGGAGAATCCGAATAGGTGTTCGAGTGGTCGAACCGTGATGCGCAAGAAATGGTATGTAAACCCCGTATTCACATATCTGCCACTGTGCAGGAGAATCCGTATAGGTGTTCGAGTGTTCGAACCGTAATGCGCAAGAAATGGTACGGAAACCCCGTATTTACATATCTGCCACTGTGCAGGAGAATCCGTATAGGTGTTCGATTGTTCGAACCGTAATGCGCAAGAAATGGTATGTAAACCCCGTATTTACATATCTGCCACTGCGCAGGAGAATCCGGATAGGTGTTCGAGTGTTCGAACAGTAATGCGCAAGAAATGGTATGGAAACCCCGTATTTACATATCTGCCACTGTGCAGGAGAATCCGCATAGGTGTTCGAGTGTTCGAACCGTAATGCGGAAGAAATGGTACGGAAACCCCGTATTTACATATCTGCCACTGTGCAGGAGAATCCGTATAGGTGATCGAGTGTTCAAACTGTAATGCGCAAGAAATGGTACCGAAACCCCGTATTTACATATCTGCCACTGTGCAGGAGAATCCGTATAGGTGTTCGAGTGTTCGAACCGTAATGCGCAAGAAATGGTACCGAAACCCCGTATTTACATATCTGCCACTGTGCAGGAGAATCCGAATAGGTGTTCGAGTGTTCGAACCGTAATGCGCAAGAAATGGTATATAAACCCCGTATTTACATATCTGCCACTGTGCAGGAGAATCCGTATAGGTGTTCGAGTGTTCGAATCGTAATGCGCAAGAAATGGTACCGAAACCCCGTATTTACATATATGCCACTGTGCAGGAGAATCCGAATAGGTGTTCGAGTATTCGTACCGTAATGCGCAAGAAATGGTATGTAAACCCCGTATTTACATATCTGCCACTGTGCAGGAGAATCCGTATAGGTGTTCGAGTGTTCGAACCGTAATGCGCAAGAAATGGTACGGAAACCCCGTATTTACATATCTGCCACTGTGCAGGAGAATCCGGATAGGTGTTCGAGTGTTCGAACCGTAATGCGCAAGAAATGGTACCGAAACCCCGTATTTACATATCTGCCACTTTGTAGGAGAATCCGCATAGGTGTTCGAGTGTTCGAACCGTAATGTGCCGTATTTACATATCTGCCACTGTGCAGGAGAATCCGTGTAGGTGTTCGAGTGTTCGAATCGTAATGCGCAAGAAATGGTACCGAAACCCCGTATTTACATATCTGCCACTGTGCAGGAGAATCCGAATAGGTGTTCGAGTGTTCGAACCGTAATGCGTAAGAAATGGTATGTAAACCCCGTATTTACATATCTGCCACTGTGCAGGAGAATCCGTATAGGTGTTCGGGTGTTCGAACCGTAATGCGCAAGAAATGGTACGGAAACCCCGTATTTACATATCTGCCACTGTGCAGGAGAATCCGTATAGGTGTTCGATTGTTCGAACCGTAATGCGCAAATATATGGTATGTAAACCCCGTATTTACATATCTGCCACTGTGCAGGAGAATCCGTATAGGTGTTCGAGTGTTCGAACCGTAATGCGCAAGAAATGGTACGGAAACCCCGTATTTACATATCTGCCACTGTGCAGGAGAATCCGTATAGGTGTTCGATTGTTCGAACCGTAATGCGCAAGAAATGGTATGTAAACCCCGTATTTACATATCTGCCACTGTGCAGGAGAATCCGTATAGGTGTTCGAGTGTTCGAACCGTAATGCGCAAGAAATGGTACGGAAACCCCGTATTTACGTATCTGCCACTGTGCAGGAGAATCCGTATAGGTGTTCGAGTGTTCGAACCGTAATGCGCGAGAAATGGTATGTAAACCCCGTATTTACATATCTGCCACTGTGCTGGATATTCCGTATAGGTGTTCGAGTGTTCGAACCGTAATGCGCCAGAAATGGTACCGAAACCCCGTATTTACATATCTGCCACTGTGCAGGAGAATCCGTATAGGTGTTCGAGTGTTCGAACCGTAATGCGCAAGAAATGGTACCGAAACCCCGTATTTACATATCTGCCACTTTGTAGGAGAATCCGCATAGGTGTTCGAGTGTTCGAACCGTAATGTGCAAGAAATGGTATGGAAACCCCGTATTTACATATCTGCCACTGTGCAGGAGAATCCGTATAGGTGTTCGAGTGTTCGAATCGTAATGCGCAAGAAATGGTACCGAAACCCCGTATTTACATATCTGCCACTGTGCAGGAGAATCCGAATAGGTGTTCGAGTGTTCGAACCGTAATGCGCAAGAAATTTTATGTAAACCCCGTATTTACATATCTGCCACTGTGCAGGAGAATCCGTATAGGTGTTCGGGTGTTCGAACCGTAATGCGCAAGAAATGGTACGGAAATCCCGTATTTACATATCTGCCACTGTGCAGGAGAATCCGTATAGGTGTTCGAGTGTTCGAACCGTAATGCGCAAGAAATGGTACGGAAACCCCGTATTTACATATCTGCCACTGTGCAGGAGAATCCGAATAGGTGTTCGAGTGTTCGAACCGTAATGCGCAAGAAATGGTACCGAAACCCCGTATTTACATATCTGCCACTTTGTAGGAGAATCCGCATAGGTGTTCGAGTGTTCGAACCGTAATGTGCAAGAAATGGTATGGAAACCCCGTATTTACATATCTGCCACTGTGCAGGAGAATCCGTATAGGTGTTCGAGTGTTCGAATCGTAATGCGCAAGAAATGGTACCGAAACCCCGTATTTACATATCTGCCACTGTGCAGGAGAATCCGAATAGGTGTTCGAGTTGTCGAACCGTGATGCGCAAGAAATGGTATGTAAACCCCGTATTCACATATCTGCCACTGTGCAGGAGAATCCGTATAGGTGTTCGAGTGTTCGAACCGTAATGCGCAAGAAATGGTACGGAAACCCCGTATTTACATATCTGCCACTGTGCAGGAGAATCCGTATAGGTGTTCGATTGTTCGAACCGTAATGCGCAAGAAATGGTATGTAAACCCCGTATTTACATATCTGCCACTGTGCAGGAGAATCCGGATAGGTGTTCGAGTGTTCGAACAGTAATGCGCAAGAAATGATATGGAAACCCCGTATTTACATATCTGCCACTGTGCAGGAGAATCCGCATAGGTGTTCGAGTGTTCGAACCGTAATGCGGAAGAAATGGTACGGAAACCCCGTATTTACATATCTGCCACTGTGCAGGAGAATCCGTATAGGTGATCGAGTGTTCAAACTGTAATGCGCAAGAAATGGTACCGAAACCCCGTATTTACATATCTGCCACTGTGCAGGAGAATCCGTATAGGTGTTCGAGTGTTCGAACCGTAATGCGCAAGAAATGGTACCGAAACCCCGTATTTACATATCTGCCACTGTGCAGGAGAATCCGAATAGGTGTTCGAGTGTTCGAACCGTAATGCGCAAGAAATGGTATATAAACCCCGTATTTACATATCTGCCACTGTGCAGGAGAATCCGTATAGGTGTTCGAGTGTTCGAATCGTAATGCGCAAGAAATGGTACCGAAACCCCGTATTTACATATATGCCACTGTGCAGGAGAATCCGAATAGGTGTTCGAGTATTCGTACCGTAATGCGCAAGAAATGGTATGTAAACCCCGTATTTACATATCTGCCACTGTGCAGGAGAATCCGTATAGGTGTTCGAGTGTTCGAACCGTAATGCGCAAGAAATGGTACGGAAACCCCGTATTTACATATCTGCCACTGTGCAGGAGAATCCGTATAGGTGTTCGAGTGTTCGAACCGTAATGCGCAAGAAATGGTACCGAAACCCCGTATTTACATATCTGCCACTTTGTAGGAGAATCCGCATAGGTGTTCGAGTGTTCGAACCGTAATGTGCAAGAAATGGTATGGAAACCCCGTATTTACATATCTGCCACTGTGCAGGAGAATCCGTGTAGGTGTTCGAGTGTTCGAATCGTAATGCGCAAGAAATGGTACCGAAACCCCGTATTTACATATCTGCCACTGTGCAGGAGAATCCGAATAGGTGTTCGAGTGTTCGAACCGTAATGCGCAAGAAATGGTATGTAAACCCCGTATTTAGATATCTGCCACTGTGCAGGAGAATCCGTATAGGTGTTCGGGTGTTCGAACCGTAATGCGCAAGAAATGGTACGGAAACCCCGTATTTACATATCTGCCACTGTGCAGGAGAATCCGTATAGGTGTTCGATTGTTCGAACCGTAATGCGCAAATATATGGTATGTAAACCCCGTATTTACATATCTTCCACTGTGCAGGAGAATCCGTATAGGTGTTCGAGTGTTCGAATCGTAATGCGCAAGAAATGGTACGGAAACCCCGTATTTACATATCTGCCACTGTGCAGGAGAATCCGTATAGGTGTTCGATTGTTCGAACCGTAATGCGCAAGAAATGGTATGTAAACCCCGTATTTACATATCTGCCACTGTGCAGGAGAATCCGTATAGGTGTTCGAGTGTTCGAACCGTAATGCGCAAGAAATGGTACGGAAACCCCGTATTTACGTATCTGCCACTGTGCAGGAGAATCCGTATAGGTGTTCGAGTGTTCGAACCGTAATGCGCGAGAAATGGTATGTAAACCCCGTATTTACATATCTGCCACTGTGCTGGATATTCCGTATAGGTGTTCGAGTGTTCGAACCGTAATGCGCCAGAAATGGTACCGAAACCCCGTATTTACATATCTGCCACTGTGCAGGAGAATCCGTATAGGTGTTCGAGTGTTCGAACCGTAATGCGCAAGAAATGGTACCGAAACCCCGTATTTACATATCTGCCACTTTGTAGGAGAATCCGCATAGGTGTTCGAGTGTTCGAACCGTAATGTGCAAGAAATGGTATGGAAACCCCGTATTTACATATCTGCCACTGTGCAGGAGAATCCGTATAGGTGTTCGAGTGTTCGAATCGTAATGCGCAAGAAATGGTACCGAAACCCCGTATTTACATATCTGCCACTGTGCAGGAGAATCCGAATAGGTGTTCGAGTGTTCGAACCGTAATGCGCAAGAAATTTTATGTAAACCCCGTATTTACATATCTGCCACTGTGCAGGAGAATCCGTATAGGTGTTCGGGTGTTCGAACCGTAATGCGCAAGAAATGGTACAGATACCCCGTATTTACATATCTGCCACTGTGCAGGAGAATCCGTATAGGTGTTCGATTGTTCGAACCGTAATGCGCAAGAAATGGTACGGAAACCCCGTATTTACATATCTGCCACTGTGCAGGAGAATCCGTATAGGTGTTCGATTGTTCGAACCGTAATGCGCAAGAAATGGTATGTAAACCCCGTATTTACATATCTGCCACTGTGCAGGAGAATCCGTATAGGTGTTCGAGTGTTCGAACCGTAATGCGCAAGAAATGGTACGGAAACCCCGTATTTACGTATCTGCCACTGTGCAGGAGAATCCGTATAGGTGTTCGAGTGTTCGAACCGTAATGCGCGAGAAATGGTATGTAAACCCCGTATTTACATATCTGCCACTGTGCTGGATATTCCGTATAGGTGTTCGAGTGTTCGAACCGTAATGCGCCAGAAATGGTACCGAAACCCCGTATTTACATATCTGCCACTGTGCAGGAGAATCCGTATAGGTGTTCGAGTGTTCGAACCGTAATGCGCAAGAAATGGTACCGAAATCCCATATTTACATATCTGCCACTGTGCAGACGAATCCGTATAGGTGTTCGAGTGTTCGAACCGTAATGCGCAAGAAATGGTACCGAAACCCCGTATTTACATATCTGCCACCGTGTAGGAGAATCCGCAGAGGTGCTCGAGTGTTCGAACCGTATTGCGCAAGAAATGGTATGGAAACCCCGTATTTACATATCTGCCACTGTGCAGGAGAATCCGTATAGATGTTCGAGTGTTCGAACCGTAATGCGCAGGAAATGGTACCGAAACCCCGTATTTACATATCTGCCACTGTGCAGGAGAATTCGTATAGGTCTTCGTGTGTTCGAACCGTAATGCGCAAGAAATGGTATGTAAACCCCGTATTTACATATCTGCCACTGTGCAGGAGAATCCGTATAGGTGTTCGAGTGTTCGAACCGTAATGCGCAAGAAATGGTACCGAAACCCCGTATTTACATATCTGCCACTGTGCAGGAGAATCCGAATAGGTGTTCGAGTGTTCGAACCGTAATGCGCAAGAAATGGTATATAAACCCCGTATTTACATATCTGCCACTGTGCAGGAGAATCCGTATAGGTGTTCGAGTGTTCGAACCGTAATGCGCAAGAAATGGTACGGAAACCCCGTATTTACATATCTGCCACTGTGCAGGAGAATCCGTATAGGTGTTCGATTGTTCGAACCGTAATGCGCAAGAAATGGTATGTAAACCCCGTATTTACATATCTGCCACTGTGCAGGAGAACCCGTATAGGTGTTCGAGTGTTCGAACCGTAATGCGCAAGAAATGGTACGGAAACCCCGTATTTACAAATCTGCCACTGTGCAGGAGAATCCGTATAGGTGTTCGAGTGTTCGAACCGTAATGCGCGAGAAATGGTATGTAAACCCCGTATTTACATATCTGCCACTGTGCTGGATATTCCGTATAGGTGTTCGAGTGTTCGAACTGTAATGCGCCAGAAATGGTACCGAAACCCCGTATTTACATATCTGCCACTGTGCAGGAGAATCCGTATAGGTTTTCGAGTGTTCGAACCGTAATGCGCAAGAAATGGTACCGAAATCCCGTATTTACATATCTGCCACTGTGCAGGAGAATCCGTATAGGTGTTCGAGTGTTCGAACCGTAATGCGCAAGAAATGGTACCGAAACCCCGTATTTACATATCTGCCACTGTGCAGCAGAATCCGCATAGGTGCTCGAGTGTTCGAACCGTATTGCGCAAGAAATGGTATGGAAACCCCGTATTTACATATCTGCCACTATGCAGGAGAATCCGTATAGGTGTTCGAGTGTTCGAACCGTAATGCGCAGGAAATGGTACCGAAACCCCGTATTTACATATCTGCCACTGTGTAGGAGAATTCGTATAGGTCTTCGTGTTTTCGAACCGTAATGCGCAAGAAATGGTATGTAAACCCCGTATTTACATATCTGCCACTGTGCAGGAGAATCCGTATAGGTGTTCCAGTGTTCGAGCCGTAATGCGCAAGAAATGGTATCGAAACCCGGTATTTACATATCTGCCACTGTGCAGGAGAATCCGAATAGGTGTTCGAGTGTTCGAACCGTAATGCGCAAGAAATGGTATATAAACCCCGTATTTACATATCTGCCACTGTGCAGGAGAATCCGTATAGGTGTTCGAGTGTTCGAACCGTAATGCGCAAGAAATGGTACGGAAACCCCGTATTTACATATCTGCCACTGTGCAGGAGAATCCGTATAGGTCTTCGATTGTTCGAACCGTAATGCGCAAGAAATGGTATGTAAACCCCGTATTTACATATCTGCCACTGTGCAGGAGAATCCGTATAGGTCTTCGTGTGTTCGAACCGTAATGCGCAAGAAATGGTATGTAAACCCCATATTTAAATATCTGCCACTGTGCAGGAGAATCCGTATAGGTGTTCGGGTGTTCGAACCGTAATGTGCAAGAAATGGTACGGAAACCCCGTATTTACATATCTGCCACTGTGCAGGAGAATCCGTATAGGTGTTCGATTGTTCGAACCGTAATGCGCAAATATATGGTATGTAAACCCCGTATTTACATATCTGCCACTGTGCAGGAGAATCCGTATAGGTGTTCGAGTGTTCGAACCGTAATGCGCAAGAAATGGTACGGAAACCCCGTATTTACATATCTGCCACTGTGCAGGAGAATCCGTATAGGTGTTCGATTGTTCGAACCGTAATGCGCAAGAAATGTATGTAAACCCCGTATTTACATATCTGCCACTGTGCAGGAGAATCCGTATAGGTGTTCAAGTGTTCGAACCGTAATGCGCAAGAAATGGTACGGAAACCCCGTATTTACGTATCTGCCACTGTGCAGGAGAATCCGTATAGGTGTTCGAGTGTTCGAACCGTAATGCGCGAGAAATGGTATGTAAACCCCGTATTTACATATCTGCCACTGTGCTGGATATTCCGTATAGGTGTTCGAGTGTTCGAACCGTAATGCGCCAGAAATGGTACCGAAACCCCGTATTTACATATCTGCCACTGTGCAGGAGAATCCGTATAGGTGTTCGAGTGTTCGAACCGTAATGCGCAAGAAATGGTACCGAAATCCCGTATTTACGTATCTGCCACTGTGCAGGAGAATCCGTATAGTTGTTCGAGTGTTCGAACCGTAATGCGCAAGAAATGGTACCGAAACCCCGTATTTACATATCTGCCACCGTGCAGGAGAATCCGCAGAGGTGCTCGAGTGTTCGAAACGTATTGCGCAAGAAATGGTATGGAAACCCCGTATTTACATATCTGCCACTGTGCAGGAGAATCCGTATAGATGTTCGAGTGTTCGAACCGTAATGCGCAGGAAATGGTACCGAAACCCCGTATTTACATATCTGCCACTGTGCAGGAGAATTCGTATAGGTCTTCGTGTGTTCGAACCGTAATGCGCAAGAAATGGTATGTAAACCCCGTATTTACATATCTGCCACTGTGCAGGAGAATCCGTATAGGTGTTCGAGTGTTCGAACCGTAATGCGCAAGAAATGGTACCGAAACCCCGTATTTACATATCTGCCACTGTGCAGGAGAATCCGAATAGGTGTTCGAGTGTTCGAACCGTAATGCGCAAGAAATGGTATATAAACCCCGTATTTATATATCTGCCACTGTGCAGGAGAATCCGTATAGGTGTTCGAGTGTTCGAACCGTAATGCGCAAGAAATGGTACGGAAACCCCGTATTTACATATCTGCCACTGTGCAGGAGAATCCGTATAGGTGTTCGATTGTTCGAACCGTAATGCGCAAGAAATGGTATGTAAACCCCGTATTTACATATCTGCCACTGTGCAGGAGAATCCGTATAGGTGTTCGAGTGTTCGAACCGTAATGCGCAAGAAATGGTACGGAAACCCCGTATTTACATATCTGCCACTGTGCAGGAGAATCCGTATAGGTGTTCGAGTGTTCGAACCGTAATGCGCGAGAAATGGTATGTAAACCCCGTATTTACATATCTGCCACTGTGCTGGATATTCCGTATAGGTGTTCGAGTGTTCGAACCGTAATGCGCCAGAAATGGTACCGAAACCCCGTATTTACATATCTGCCACTGTGCAGGAGAATCCGTATAGGTTTTCGAGTGTTCGAACCGTAATGCGCAAGAAATGGTACCGAAATCCCGTATTTACATATCTGCCACTGTGCAGGAGAATCCGTATAGGTGTTCGAGTGTTCGAACCGTAATGCGCAAGAAATGGTACCGAAACCCCGTATTTACATATCTGCCACTGTGCAGCAGAATCCGCATAGGTGCTCGAGTGTTCGAACCGTATTGCGCAAGAAATGGTATGGAAACCCCGTATTTACATATCTGCCACTGTGCAGGAGAATCCGTATAGGTGTTCGAGTGTTCGAACCGTAATGCGCAGGAAATGGTACCGAAACCCCGTATTTACATATCTGCCACTGTGTAGGAGAATTCGTATAGGTCTTCGTGTTTTCGAACCGTAATGCGCAAGAAATGGTATGTAAACCCCGTATTTACATATCTGCCACTGTGCAGGAGAATCCGTATAGGTGTTCCAGTGTTCGAGCCGTAATGCGCAAGAAATGGTATCGAAACCCCGTATTTACATATCTGCCACTGTGCAGGAGAATCCGAATAGGTGTTCGAGTGTTCGAACCGTAATGCGTAAGAAATGGTATATAAACCCCGTATTTACATATCTGCCACTGTGCAGGAGAATCCGTATAGGTGTTCGAGTGTTCGAACCGTAATGCGCAAGAAATGGTACGGAAACCCCGTATTTACATATCTGCCACTGTGCAGGAGAATCCGTATAGGTCTTCGATTGTTCGAACCGTAATGCGCAAGAAATGGTATGTAAACCCCGTATTTACATATCTGCCACTGTGCAGGAGAATCCGTATAGGTGTTCGTGTGTTCGAACCGTAATGCGCAAGAAATGGTATGTAAACCCCATATTTAAATATCTGCCACTGTGCAGGAGAATCCGTATAGGTGTTCGGGTGTTCGAACCGTAATGCGCAAGAAATGGTACGGAAACCCCGTATTTACATATCTGCCACTGTGCAGGAGAATCCGTATAGGTGTTCGATTGTTCGAACCGTAATGCGCAAATATATGGTATGTAAACCCCGTATTTACATATCTGCCACTGTGCTGGAGAATCCGTATAGGTGTTCGAGTGTTCGAACCGTAATGCGCAAGAAATGGTACGGAAACCCCGTATTTACATATCTGCCACTGTGCAGGAGAATCCGTATAGGTGTTCGATTGTTCGAACCGTAATGCGCAAGAAATGTATGTAAACCCCGTATTTACATATCTGCCACTGTGCAGGAGAATCCGTATAGGTGTTCGAGTGTTCGAACCGTAATGCGCAAGAAATGGTACGGAAACCCCGTATTTACGTATCTGCCACTATGCAGGAGAATCCGTATAGGTGTTCGATTGTTCGAACCGTAATGCGCAAATATATGGTATGTAAACCCCGTATTTACATATCTGCCACTGTGCAGGAGAATCCGTATAGGTGTTCGAGTGTTCGAACCGTAATGCGCAAGAAATGGTACGGAAACCCCGTATTTACATATCTGCCACTGTGCAGGAGAATCCGTATAGGTGTTCGATTGTTCGAACCGTAATGCGCAAGAAATGGTATGTAAACCCCGTATTTACATATCTGCCACTGTGCAGGAGAATCCGTATAGGTGTTCGAGTGTTCGAACCGTAATGCGCAAGAAATGGTACGGAAACCCCGTATTTACGTATCTGCCACTGTGCAGGAGAATCCGTATAGGTGTTCGAGTGTTCGAACCGTAATGCGCGAGAAATGGTATGTAAACCCCGTATTTACATATCTGCCACTGTGCTGGATATTCCGTATAGGTGTTCGAGTGTTCGAACCGTAATGCGCCAGAAATGGTACCGAAACCCCGTATTTACATATCTGCCACTATGCAGGAGAATCCGTATAGGTGTTCGAGTGTTCGAACCGTAATGCGCAAGAAATGGTACCGAAACCCCGTATTTACATATCTGCCACTTTGTAGGAGAATCCGCATAGGTGTTCGAGTGTTCGAACCGTAATGTGCAAGAAATGGTATGGAAACCCCGTATTTACATATCTGCCACTGTGCAGGAGAATCCGTATAGGTGTTCGAGTGTTCGAATCGTAATGCGCAAGAAATGGTACCGAAACCCCGTATTTACATATCTGCCACTGTGCAGGAGAATCCGTATAGGTGTTCGAGTGTTCGAACCGTAATGCGCAAGAAATGGTACGGAAACCCCGTATTTACGTATCTGCCACTGTGCAGGAGAATCCGTATAGGTGTTCGAGTGTTCGAACCGTAATGCGCAAGAAATGGTACGGAAACCCCGTATTTACATATCTGCCACTGTGCAGGAGAATCCGTATAGGTGTTCGATTGTTCGAACCGTAATGCGCAAGAAATGGTATGTAAACCCCGTATTTACATATCTGCCACTGCGCAGGAGAATCCGGATAGGTGTTCGAGTGTTCGAACAGTAATGCGCAAGAAATGGTATGGAAACCCCGTATTTACATATCTGCCACTGTGCAGGAGAATCCGCATAGGTGTTCGAGTGTTCGAACCGTAATGCGGAAGAAATGGTACGGAAACCCCGTATTTACATATCTGCCACTGTGCAGGAGAATCCGTATAGGTGATCGAGTGTTCAAACTGTAATGCGCAAGAAATGGTACCGAAACCCCGTATTTACATATCTGCCACTGTGCAGGAGAATCCGTATAGGTGTTCGAGTGTTCGAACCGTAATGCGCAAGAAATGGTACCGAAACCCCGTATTTACATATCTGCCACTGTGCAGGAGAATCCGAATAGGTGTTCGAGTGTTCGAACCGTAATGCGCAAGAAATGGTATATAAACCCCGTATTTACATATCTGCCACTGTGCAGGAGAATCCGTATAGGTGTTCGAGTGTTCGAATCGTAATGCGCAAGAAATGGTACCGAAACCCCGTATTTACATATATGCCACTGTGCAGGAGAATCCGAATAGGTGTTCGAGTATTCGTACCGTAATGCGCAAGAAATGGTATGTAAACCCCGTATTTACATATCTGCCACTGTGCAGGAGAATCCGTATAGGTGTTCGAGTGTTCGAACCGTAATGCGCAAGAAATGGTACGGAAACCCCGTATTTACATATCTGCCACTGTGCAGGAGAATCCGGATAGGTGTTCGAGTGTTCGAACCGTAATGCGCAAGAAACGGTACCGAAACCCCGTATTTACATATCTGCCACTTTGTAGGAGAATCCGCATAGGTGTTCGAGTGTTCGAACCGTAATGTGCAAGAAATGGTATGGAAACCCCGTATTTACATATCTGCCACTGTGCAGGAGAATCCGTGTAGGTGTTCGAGTGTTCGAATCGTAATGCGCAAGAAATGGTACCGAAACCCCGTATTTACATATCTGCCACTGTGCAGGAGAATCCGAATAGGTGTTCGAGTGTTCGAACCGTAATGCGCAAGAAATGGTATGTAAACCCCGTATTTACATATCTGCCACTGTGCAGGAGAATCCGTATAGGTGTTCGGGTGTTCGAACCGTAATGCGCAAGAAATGGTACGGAAACCCCGTATTTACATATCTGCCACTGTGCAGGAGAATCCGTATAGGTGTTCGATTGTTCGAACCGTAATGCGCAAATATATGGTATGTAAACCCCGTATTTACATATCTGCCACTGTGTAGGAGAATCCGTATAGGTGTTCGAGTGTTCGAACCGTAATGCGCAAGAAATGGTACGGAAACCCCGTATTTACATATCTGCCACTGTGCAGGAGAATCCGTATAGGTGTTCGATTGTTCGAACCGTAATGCGCAAGAAATGGTATGTAAACCCCGTATTTACATATCTGCCACTGTGCAGGAGAATCCGTATAGGTGTTCGAGTGTTCGAACCGTAATGCGCAAGAAATGGTACGGAAACCCCGTATTTACGTATCTGCCACTGTGCAGGAGAATCCGTATAGGTGTTCGAGTGTTCGAACCGTAATGCGCGAGAAATGGTATGTAAACCCTGTATTTACATATCTGCCACTGTGCTGGATATTCCGTATAGGTGTTCGAGTGTTCGAACCGTAATGCGCCAGAAATGGTACCGAAACCCCGTATTTACATATCTGCCACTGTGCAGGAGAATCCGTATAGGTGTTCGAGTGTTCGAACCGTAATGCGCAAGAAATGGTACCGAAACCCCGTATTTACATATCTGCCACTTTGTAGGAGAATCCGCATAGGTGTTCGAGTGTTCGAACCGTAATGTGCAAGAAATGGTATGGAAACCCCGTATTTACATATCTGCCACTGTGCAGGAGAATCCGTATAGGTGTTCGAGTGTTCGAATCGTAATGCGCAAGAAATGGTACCGAAACCCCGTATTTACATATCTGCCACTGTGCAGGAGAATCCGAATAGGTGTTCGAGTGTTCGAACCGTAATGCGCAAGAAATTTTATGTAAACCCCGTATTTACATATCTGCCACTGTGCAGGAGAATCCGTATAGGTGTTCGGGTGTTCGAACCGTAATGCGCAAGAAATGGTACGGAAATCCCGTATTTACATATCTGCCACTGTGCAGGAGAATCCGTATAGGTGTTCGAGTGTTCGAACCGTAATGCGCAAGAAATGGTACGGAAACCCCGTATTTACATATCTGCCACTGTGCCGGAGAATCCGAATAGGTGTTCGAGTGTTCGAACCGTAATGCGCAAGAAATGGTACCGAAACCCCGTATTTACATATCTGCCACTTTGTAGGAGAATCCGCATAGGTGTTCGAGTGTTCGAACCGTAATGTGCAAGAAATGGTATGGAAACCCCGTATTTACATATCTGCCACTGTGCAGGAGAATCCGTATAGGTGTTCGAGTGTTCGAATCGTAATGCGCAAGAAATGGTACCGAAACCCCGTATTTACATATCTGCCACTGTGCAGGAGAATCCGAATAGGTGTTCGAGTTGTCGAACCGTGATGCGCAAGAAATGGTATGTAAACCCCGTATTCACATATCTGCCACTGTGCAGGAGAATCCGTATAGGTGTTCGAGTGTTCGAACCGTAATGCGCAAGAAATGGTACGGAAACCCCGTATTTACATATCTGCCACTGTGCAGGAGAATCCGTATAGGTGTTCGATTGTTCGAACCGTAATGCGCAAGAAATGGTATGTAAACCCCGTATTTACATATCTGCCACTGTGCAGGAGAATCCGGATAGGTGTTCGAGTGTTCGAACAGTAATGCGCAAGAAATGATATGGAAACCCCGTATTTACATATCTGCCACTGTGCAGGAGAATCCGCATAGGTGTTCGAGTGTTCGAACCGTAATGCGGAAGAAATGGTACGGAAACCCCGTATTTACATATCTGCCACTGTGCAGGAGAATCCGTATAGGTGATCGAGTGTTCAAACTGTAATGCGCAAGAAATGGTACCGAAACCCCGTATTTACATATCTGCCACTGTGCAGGAGAATCCGTATAGGTGTTCGAGTGTTCGAACCGTAATGCGCAAGAAATGGTACCGAAACCCCGTATTTACATATCTGCCACTGTGCAGGAGAATCCGAATAGGTGTTCGAGTGTTCGAACCGTAATGCGCAAGAAATGGTATATAAACCCCGTATTTACATATCTGCCACTGTGCAGGAGAATCCGTATAGGTGTTCGAGTGTTCGAATCGTAATGCGCAAGAAATGGTACCGAAACCCCGTATTTACATATATGCCACTGTGCAGGAGAATCCGAATAGGTGTTCGAGTATTCGTACCGTAATGCGCAAGAAATGGTATGTAAACCCCGTATTTACATATCTGCCACTGTGCAGGAGAATCCGTATAGGTGTTCGAGTGTTCGAACCGTAATGCGCAAGAAATGGTACGGAAACCCCGTATTTACATATCTGCCACTGTGCAGGAGAATCCGTATAGGTGTTCGAGTGTTCGAACCGTAATGCGCAAGAAATGGTACCGAAACCCCGTATTTACATATCTGCCACTTTGTAGGAGAATCCGCATAGGTGTTCGAGTGTTCGAACCGTAATGTGCAAGAAATGGTATGGAAACCCCGTATTTACATATCTGCCACTGTGCAGGAGAATCCGTGTAGGTGTTCGAGTGTTCGAATCGTAATGCGCAAGAAATGGTACCGAAACCCCGTATTTACATATCTGCCACTGTGCAGGAGAATCCGAATAGGTGTTCGAGTGTTCGAACCGTAATGCGCAAGAAATGGTATGTAAACCCCGTATTTACATATCTGCCACTGTGCAGGAGAATCCGTATAGGTGTTCGGGTGTTCGAACCGTAATGCGCAAGAAATGGTACGGAAACCCCGTATTTACATATCTGCCACTGTGCAGGAGAATCCGTATAGGTGTTCGATTGTTCGAACCGTAATGCGCAAATATATGGTATGTAAACCCCGTATTTACATATCTTCCACTGTGCAGGAGAATCCGTATAGGTGTTCGAGTGTTCGAATCGTAATGCGCAAGAAATGGTACGGAAACCCCGTATTTACATATCTGCCACTGTGCAGGAGAATCCGTATAGGTGTTCGATTGTTCGAACCGTAATGCGCAAGAAATGGTATGTAAACCCCGTATTTACATATCTGCCACTGTGCAGGAGAATCCGTATAGGTGTTCGAGTGTTCGAACCGTAATGCGCAAGAAATGGTACGGAAACCCCGTATTTACGTATCTGCCACTGTGCAGGAGAATCCGTATAGGTGTTCGAGTGTTCGAACCGTAATGCGCGAGAAATGGTATGTAAACCCCGTATTTACATATCTGCCACTGTGCTGGATATTCCGTATAGGTGTTCGAGTGTTCGAACCGTAATGCGCCAGAAATGGTACCGAAACCCCGTATTTACATATTTGCCACTGTGCAGGAGAATCCGTATAGGTGTTCGAGTGTTCGAACCGTAATGCGCAAGAAATGGTACCGAAACCCCGTATTTACATATCTGCCACTTTGTAGGAGAATCCGCATAGGTGTTCGAGTGTTCGAACCGTAATGTGCAAGAAATGGTATGGAAACCCCGTATTTACATATCTGCCACTGTGCAGGAGAATCCGTATAGGTGTTCGAGTGTTCGAATCGTAATGCGCAAGAAATGGTACCGAAACCCCGTATTTACATATCTGCCACTGTGCAGGAGAATCCGAATAGGTGTTCGAGTGTTCGAACCGTAATGCGCAAGAAATTTTATGTAAACCCCGTATTTACATATCTGCCACTGTGCAGGAGAATCCGTATAGGTGTTCGGGTGTTCGAACCGTAATGCGCAAGAAATGGTACGGAAACCCCGTATTTACATATCTGCCACTGTGCAGGAGAATCCGTATAGGTGTTCGAGTGTTCGAACCGTAATGCGCAAGAAATGGTACGGAAACCCCGTATTTACATATCTGCCACTGTGCAGGAGAATCCGTATAGGTGTTCGATTGTTCGAACCGTAATGCGCAAGAAATGGTATGTAAACCCCGTATTTACATATCTGCCACTGTGCAGGAGAATCCGTATAGGTGTTCGAGTGTTCGAACCGTAATGCGCAAGAAATGGTACGGAAACCCCGTATTTACGTATCTGCCACTGTGCAGGAGAATCCGTATAGGTGTTCGAGTGTTCGAACCGTAATGCGCGAGAAATGGTATGTAAACCCCGTATTTACATATCTGCCACTGTGCTGGATATTCCGTATAGGTGTTCGAGTGTTCGAACCGTAATGCGCCAGAAATGGTACCGAAACCCCGTATTTACATATCTGCCACTGTGCAGGAGAATCCGTATAGGTGTTCGAGTGTTCGAACCGTAATGCGCAAGAAATGGTACCGAAATCCCATATTTACATATCTGCCACTGTGCAGGAGAATCCGTATAGGTGTTCGAGTGTTCGAACCGTAATGCGCAAGAAATGGTACCGAAACCCCGTATTTACATATCTGCCACCGTGTAGGAGAATCCGCAGAGGTGCTCGAGTGTTCGAACCGTATTGCGCAAGAAATGGTATGGAAACCCCGTATTTACATATCTGCCACTGTGCAGGAGAATCCGTATAGATGTTCGAGTGTTCGAACCGTAATGCGCAGGAAATGGTACCGAAACCCCGTATTTACATATCTGCCACTGTGCAGGAGAATTCGTATAGGTCTTCGTGTGTTCGAACCGTAATGCGCAAGAAATGGTATGTAAACCCCGTATTTACATATCTGCCACTGTGCAGGAGAATCCGTATAGGTGTTCGAGTGTTCGAACCGTAATGCGCAAGAAATGGTACCGAAACCCCGTATTTACATATCTGCCACTGTGCAGGAGAATCCGAATAGGTGTTCGAGTGTTCGAACCGTAATGCGCAAGAAATGGTATATAAACCCCGTATTTACATATCTGCCACTGTGCAGGAGAATCCGTATAGGTGTTCGAGTGTTCGAACCGTAATGCGCAAGAAATGGTACGGAAACCCCGTATTTACATATCTGCCACTGTGCAGGAGAATCCGTATAGGTGTTCGATTGTTCGAACCGTAATGCGCAAGAAATGGTATGTAAACCCCGTATTTACATATCTGCCACTGTGCAGGAGAACCCGTATAGGTGTTCGAGTGTTCGAACCGTAATGCGCAAGAAATGGTACGGAAACCCCGTATTTACAAATCTGCCACTGTGCAGGAGAATCCGTATAGGTGTTCGAGTGTTCGAACCGTAATGCGCGAGAAATGGTATGTAAACCCCGTATTTACATATCTGCCACTGTGCTGGATATTCCGTATAGGTGTTCGAGTGTTCGAACCGTAATGCGCCAGAAATGGTACCGAAACCCCGTATTTACATATCTGCCACTATGCAGGAGAATCCGTATAGGTGTTCGAGTGTTCGAACCGTAATGCGCAAGAAATGGTACCGAAACCCCGTATTTACATATCTGCCACTTTGTAGGAGAATCCGCATAGGTGTTCGAGTGTTCGAACCGTAATGTGCAAGAAATGGTATGGAAACCCCGTATTTACATATCTGCCACTGTGCAGGAGAATCCGTATAGGTGTTCGAGTGTTCGAATCGTAATGCGCAAGAAATGGTACCGAAACCCCGTATTTACATATCTGCCACTGTGCAGGAGAATCCGTATAGGTGTTCGAGTGTTCGAACCGTAATGCGCAAGAAATGGTACGGAAACCCCGTATTTACGTATCTGCCACTGTGCAGGAGAATCCGTATAGGTGTTCGAGTGTTCGAACCGTAATGCGCAAGAAATGGTACGGAAACCCCGTATTTACATATCTGCCACTGTGCAGGAGAATCCGTATAGGTGTTCGATTGTTCGAACCGTAATGCGCAAGAAATGGTATGTAAACCCCGTATTTACATATCTGCCACTGCGCAGGAGAATCCGGATAGGTGTTCGAGTGTTCGAACAGTAATGCGCAAGAAATGGTATGGAAACCCCGTATTTACATATCTGCCACTGTGCAGGAGAATCCGCATAGGTGTTCGAGTGTTCGAACCGTAATGCGGAAGAAATGGTACGGAAACCCCGTATTTACATATCTGCCACTGTGCAGGAGAATCCGTATAGGTGATCGAGTGTTCAAACTGTAATGCGCAAGAAATGGTACCGAAACCCCGTATTTACATATCTGCCACTGTGCAGGAGAATCCGTATAGGTGTTCGAGTGTTCGAACCGTAATGCGCAAGAAATGGTACCGAAACCCCGTATTTACATATCTGCCACTGTGCAGGAGAATCCGAATAGGTGTTCGAGTGTTCGAACCGTAATGCGCAAGAAATGGTATATAAACCCCGTATTTACATATCTGCCACTGTGCAGGAGAATCCGTATAGGTGTTCGAGTGTTCGAATCGTAATGCGCAAGAAATGGTACCGAAACCCCGTATTTACATATATGCCACTGTGCAGGAGAATCCGAATAGGTGTTCGAGTATTCGTACCGTAATGCGCAAGAAATGGTATGTAAACCCCGTATTTACATATCTGCCACTGTGCAGGAGAATCCGTATAGGTGTTCGAGTGTTCGAACCGTAATGCGCAAGAAATGGTACGGAAACCCCGTATTTACATATCTGCCACTGTGCAGGAGAATCCGGATAGGTGTTCGAGTGTTCGAACCGTAATGCGCAAGAAATGGTACCGAAACCCCGTATTTACATATCTGCCACTTTGTAGGAGAATCCGCATAGGTGTTCGAGTGTTCGAACCGTAATGTGCAAGAAATGGTATGGAAACCCCGTATTTACATATCTGCCACTGTGCAGGAGAATCCGTGTAGGTGTTCGAGTGTTCGAATCGTAATGCGCAAGAAATGGTACCGAAACCCCGTATTTACATATCTGCCACTGTGCAGGAGAATCCGAATAGGTGTTCGAGTGTTCGAACCGTAATGCGCAAGAAATGGTATGTAAACCCCGTATTTACATATCTGCCACTGTGCAGGAGAATCCGTATAGGTGTTCGGGTGTTCGAACCGTAATGCGCAAGAAATGGTACGGAAACCCCGTATTTACATATCTGCCACTGTGCAGGAGAATCCGTATAGGTGTTCGATTGTTCGAACCGTAATGCGCAAATATATGGTATGTAAACCCCGTATTTACATATCTGCCACTGTGTAGGAGAATCCGTATAGGTGTTCGAGTGTTCGAACCGTAATGCGCAAGAAATGGTACGGAAACCCCGTATTTACATATCTGCCACTGTGCAGGAGAATCCGTATAGGTGTTCGATTGTTCGAACCGTAATGCGCAAGAAATGGTATGTAAACCCCGTATTTACATATCTGCCACTGTGCAGGAGAATCCGTATAGGTGTTCGAGTGTTCGAACCGTAATGCGCAAGAAATGGTACGGAAACCCCGTATTTACGTATCTGCCACTGTGCAGGAGAATCCGTATAGGTGTTCGAGTGTTCGAACCGTAATGCGCGAGAAATGGTATGTAAACCCTGTATTTACATATCTGCCACTGTGCTGGATATTCCGTATAGGTGTTCGAGTGTTCGAACCGTAATGCGCCAGAAATGGTACCGAAACCCCGTATTTACATATCTGCCACTGTGCAGGAGAATCCGTATAGGTGTTCGAGTGTTCGAACCGTAATGCGCAAGAAATGGTACCGAAACCCCGTATTTACATATCTGCCACTTTGTAGGAGAATCCGCATAGGTGTTCGAGTGTTCGAACCGTAATGTGCAAGAAATGGTATGGAAACCCCGTATTTACATATCTGCCACTGTGCAGGAGAATCCGTATAGGTGTTCGAGTGTTCGAATCGTAATGCGCAAGAAATGGTACCGAAACCCCGTATTTACATATCTGCCACTGTGCAGGAGAATCCGAATAGGTGTTCGAGTGTTCGAACCGTAATGCGCAAGAAATTTTATGTAAACCCCGTATTTACATATCTGCCACTGTGCAGGAGAATCCGTATAGGTGTTCGGGTGTTCGAACCGTAATGCGCAAGAAATGGTACGGAAATCCCGTATTTACATATCTGCCACTGTGCAGGAGAATCCGTATAGGTGTTCGAGTGTTCGAACCGTAATGCGCAAGAAATGGTACGGAAACCCCGTATTTACATATCTGCCACTGTGCCGGAGAATCCGAATAGGTGTTCGAGTGTTCGAACCGTAATGCGCAAGAAATGGTACCGAAACCCCGTATTTACATATCTGCCACTTTGTAGGAGAATCCGCATAGGTGTTCGAGTGTTCGAACCGTAATGTGCAAGAAATGGTATGGAAACCCCGTATTTACATATCTGCCACTGTGCAGGAGAATCCGTATAGGTGTTCGAGTGTTCGAATCGTAATGCGCAAGAAATGGTACCGAAACCCCGTATTTACATATCTGCCACTGTGCAGGAGAATCCGAATAGGTGTTCGAGTTGTCGAACCGTGATGCGCAAGAAATGGTATGTAAACCTCGTATTCACATATCTGCCACTGTGCAGGAGAATCCGTATAGGTGTTCGAGTGTTCGAACCGTAATGCGCAAGAAATGGTACGGAAACCCCGTATTTACATATCTGCCACTGTGCAGGAGAATCCGTATAGGTGTTCGATTGTTCGAACCGTAATGCGCAAGAAATGGTATGTAAACCCCGTATTTACATATCTGCCACTGTGCAGGAGAATCCGGATAGGTGTTCGAGTGTTCGAACAGTAATGCGCAAGAAATGATATGGAAACCCCGTATTTACATATCTGCCACTGTGCAGGAGAATCCGCATAGGTGTTCGAGTGTTCGAACCGTAATGCGGAAGAAATGGTACGGAAACCCCGTATTTACATATCTGCCACTGTGCAGGAGAATCCGTATAGGTGATCGAGTGTTCAAACTGTAATGCGCAAGAAATGGTACCGAAACCCCGTATTTACATATCTGCCACTGTGCAGGAGAATCCGTATAGGTGTTCGAGTGTTCGAACCGTAATGCGCAAGAAATGGTACCGAAACCCCGTATTTACATATCTGCCACTGTGCAGGAGAATCCGAATAGGTGTTCGAGTGTTCGAACCGTAATGCGCAAGAAATGGTATATAAACCCCGTATTTACATATATGCCACTGTGCAGGAGAATCCGTATAGGTGTTCGAGTGTTCGAATCGTAATGCGCAAGAAATGGTACCGAAACCCCGTATTTACATATATGCCACTGTGCAGGAGAATCCGAATAGGTGTTCGAGTATTCGTACCGTAATGCGCAAGAAATGGTATGTAAACCCCGTATTTACATATCTGCCACTGTGCAGGAGAATCCGTATAGGTGTTCGAGTGTTCGAACCGTAATGCGCAAGAAATGGTACGGAAACCCCGTATTTACATATCTGCCACTGTGCAGGAGAATCCGTATAGGTGTTCGAGTGTTCGAACCGTAATGCGCAAGAAATGGTACCGAAACCCCGTATTTACATATCTGCCACTTTGTAGGAGAATCCGCATAGGTGTTCGAGTGTTCGAACCGTAATGTGCAAGAAATGGTATGGAAACCCCGTATTTACATATCTGCCACTGTGCAGGAGAATCCGTGTAGGTGTTCGAGTGTTCGAATCGTAATGCGCAAGAAATGGTACCGAAACCCCGTATTTACATATCTGCCACTGTGCAGGAGAATCCGAATAGGTGTTCGAGTGTTCGAACCGTAATGCGCAAGAAATGGTATGTAAACCCCGTATTTACATATCTGCCACTGTGCAGGAGAATCCGTATAGGTGTTCGGGTGTTCGAACCGTAATGCGCAAGAAATGGTACGGAAACCCCGTATTTACATATCTGCCACTGTGCAGGAGAATCCGTATAGGTGTTCGATTGTTCGAACCGTAATGCGCAAATATATGGTATGTAAACCCCGTATTTACATATCTTCCACTGTGCAGGAGAATCCGTATAGGTGTTCGAGTGTTCGAATCGTAATGCGCAAGAAATGGTACGGAAACCCCGTATTTACATATCTGCCACTGTGCAGGAGAATCCGTATAGGTGTTCGATTGTTCGAACCATAATGCGCAAGAAATGGTATGTAAACCCCGTATTTACATATCTGCCACTGTGCAGGAGAATCCGTATAGGTGTTCGAGTGTTCGAACCGTAATGCGCAAGAAATGGTACGGAAACCCCGTATTTACGTATCTGCCACTGTGCAGGAGAATCCGTATAGGTGTTCGAGTGTTCGAACCGTAATGCGCGAGAAATGGTATGTAAACCCCGTATTTACATATCTGCCACTGTGCTGGATATTCCGTATAGGTGTTCGAGTGTTCGAACCGTAATGCGCCAGAAATGGTACCGAAACCCCGTATTTACATATTTGCCACTGTGCAGGAGAATCCGTATAGGTGTTCGAGTGTTCGAACCGTAATGCGCAAGAAATGGTACCGAAACCCCGTATTTACATATCTGCCACTTTGTAGGAGAATCCGCATAGGTGTTCGAGTGTTCGAACCGTAATGTGCAAGAAATGGTATGGAAACCCCGTATTTACATATCTGCCACTGTGCAGGAGAATCCGTATAGGTGTTCGAGTGTTCGAATCGTAATGCGCAAGAAATGGTACCGAAACCCCGTATTTACATATCTGCCACTGTGCAGGAGAATCCGAATAGGTGTTCGAGTGTTCGAACCGTAATGCGCAAGAAATTTTATGTAAACCCCGTATTTACATATCTGCCACTGTGCAGGAGAATCCGTATAGGTGTTCGGGTGTTCGAACCGTAATGCGCAAGAAATGGTACGGAAACCCCGTATTTACATATCTGCCACTGTGCAGGAGAATCCGTATAGGTGTTCGAGTGTTCGAACCGTAATGCGCAAGAAATGGTACGGAAACCCCGTATTTACATATCTGCCACTGTGCAGGAGAATCCGTATAGGTGTTCGATTGTTCGAACCGTAATGCGCAAGAAATGGTATGTAAACCCCGTATTTACATATCTGCCACTGTGCAGGAGAATCCGTATAGGTGTTCGAGTGTTCGAACCGTAATGCGCAAGAAATGGTACGGAAACCCCGTATTTACGTATCTGCCACTGTGCAGGAGAATCCGTATAGGTGTTCGAGTGTTCGAACCGTAATGCGCGAGAAATGGTATGTAAACCCCGTATTTACATATCTGCCACTGTGCTGGATATTCCGTATAGGTGTTCGAGTGTTCGAACCGTAATGCGCCAGAAATGGTACCGAAACCCCGTATTTACATATCTGCCACTGTGCAGGAGAATCCGTATAGGTGTTCGAGTGTTCGAACCGTAATGCGCAAGAAATGGTACCGAAATCCCATATTTACATATCTGCCACTGTGCAGGAGAATCCGTATAGGTGTTCGAGTGTTCGAACCGTAATGCGCAAGAAATGGTACCGAAACCCCGTATTTACATATCTGCCACCGTGTAGGAGAATCCGCAGAGGTGCTCGAGTGTTCGAACCGTATTGCGCAAGAAATGGTATGGAAACCCCGTATTTACATATCTGCCACTGTGCAGGAGAATCCGTATAGATGTTCGAGTGTTCGAACCGTAATGCGCAGGAAATGGTACCGAAACCCCGTATTTACATATCTGCCACTGTGCAGGAGAATTCGTATAGGTCTTCGTGTGTTCGAACCGTAATGCGCAAGAAATGGTATGTAAACCCCGTATTTACATATCTGCCACTGTGCAGGAGAATCCGTATAGGTGTTCGAGTGTTCGAACCGTAATGCGCAAGAAATGGTACCGAAACCCCGTATTTACATATCTGCCACTGTGCAGGAGAATCCGAATAGGTGTTCGAGTGTTCGAACCGTAATGCGCAAGAAATGGTATATAAACCCCGTATTTACATATCTGCCACTGTGCAGGAGAATCCGTATAGGTGTTCGAGTGTTCGAACCGTAATGCGCAAGAAATGGTACGGAAACCCCGTATTTACATATCTGCCACTGTGCAGGAGAATCCGTATAGGTGTTCGATTGTTCGAACCGTAATGCGCAAGAAATGGTATGTAAACCCCGTATTTACATATCTGCCACTGTGCAGGAGAACCCGTATAGGTGTTCGAGTGTTCGAACCGTAATGCGCAAGAAATGGTACGGAAACCCCGTATTTACAAATCTGCCACTGTGCAGGAGAATCCGTATAGGTGTTCGAGTGTTCGAACCGTAATGCGCGAGAAATGGTATGTAAACCCCGTATTTACATATCTGCCACTGTGCTGGATATTCCGTATAGGTGTTCGAGTGTTCGAACTGTAATGCGCCAGAAATGGTACCGAAACCCCGTATTTACATATCTGCCACTGTGCAGGAGAATCCGTATAGGTTTTCGAGTGTTCGAACCGGAATGCGCAAGAAATGGTACCGAAATCCCGTATTTACATATCTGCCACTGTGCAGGAGAATCCGTATAGGTGTTCGAGTGTTCGAACCGTAATGCGCAAGAAATGGTACGGAAACCCCGTATTTACATATCTGCCACTGTGCAGCAGAATCCGCATAGGTGCTCGAGTGTTCGAACCGTATTGCGCAAGAAATGGTATGGAAACCCCGTATTTACATATCTGCCACTATGCAGGAGAATCCGTATAGGTGTTCGAGTGTTCGAACCGTAATGCGCAGGAAATGGTACCGAAACCCCGTATTTACATATCTGCCACTGTGTAGGAGAATTCGTATAGGTCTTCGTGTTTTCGAACCGTAATGCGCAAGAAATGGTATGTAAACCCCGTATTTACATATCTGCCACTGTGCAGGAGAATCCGTATAGGTGTTCCAGTGTTCGAGCCGTAATGCGCAAGAAATGGTATCGAAACCCCGTATTTACATATCTGCCACTGTGCAGGAGAATCCGAATAGGTGTTCGAGTGTTCGAACCGTAATGCGCAAGAAATGGTATATAAACCCCGTATTTACATATCTGCCACTGTGCAGGAGAATCCGTATAGGTGTTCGAGTGTTCGAACCGTAATGCGCAAGAAATGGTACGGAAACCCCGTATTTACATATCTGCCACTGTGCAGGAGAATCCGTATAGGTCTTCGATTGTTCGAACCGTAATGCGCAAGAAATGGTATGTAAACCCCGTATTTACATATCTGCCACTGTGCAGGAGAATCCGTATAGGTCTTCGTGTGTTCGAACCGTAATGCGCAAGAAATGGTATGTAAACCCCATATTTAAATATCTGCCACTGTGCAGGAGAATCCGTATAGGTGTTCGGGTGTTCGAACCGTAATGCGCAAGAAATGGTACGGAAACCCCGTATTTACATATCTGCCACTGTGCAGGAGAATCCGTATAGGTGTTCGATTGTTCGAACCGTAATGCGCAAATATATGGTATGTAAACCCCGTATTTACATATCTGCCACTGTGCAGGAGAATCCGTATAGGTGTTCGAGTGTTCGAACCGTAATGCGCAAGAAATGGTACGGAAACCCCGTATTTACATATCTGCCACTGTGCAGGAGAATCCGTATAGGTGTTCGATTGTTCGAACCGTAATGCGCAAGAAATGTATGTAAACCCCGTATTTACATATCTGCCACTGTGCAGGAGAATCCGTATAGGTGTTCAAGTGTTCGAACCGTAATGCGCAAGAAATGGTACGGAAACCCCGTATTTACGTATCTGCCACTGTGCAGGAGAATCCGTATAGGTGTTCGAGTGTTCGAACCGTAATGCGCGAGAAATGGTATGTAAACCCCGTATTTACATATCTGCCACTGTGCTGGATATTCCGTATAGGTGTTCAAGTGTTCGAACCGTAATGCGCCAGAAATGGTACCGAAACCCCGTATTTACATATCTGCCACTGTGCAGGAGAATCCGTATAGGTGTTCGAGTGTTCGAACCGTAATGCGCAAGAAATGGTACCGAAATCCCGTATTTACGTATCTGCCACTGTGCAGGAGAATCCGTATAGGTGTTCGAGTGTTCGAACCGTAATGCGCAAGAAATGGTACCGAAACCCCGTATTTACATATCTGCCACCGTGCAGGAGAATCCGCAGAGGTGCTCGAGTGTTCGAAACGTATTGCGCAAGAAATGGTATGGAAACCCCGTATTTACATATCTGCCACTGTGCAGGAGAATCCGTATAGATGTTCGAGTGTTCGAACCGTAATGCGCAGGAAATGGTACCGAAACCCCGTATTTACATATCTGCCACTGTGCAGGAGAATTCGTATAGGTCTTCGTGTGTTCGAACCGTAATGCGCAAGAAATGGTATGTAAACCCCGTATTTACATATCTGCCACTGTGCAGGAGAATCCGTATAGGTGTTCGAGTGTTCGAACCGTAATGCGCAAGAAATGGTACCGAAACCCCGTATTTACATATCTGCCACTGTGCAGGAGAATCCGAATAGGTGTTCGAGTGTTCGAACCGTAATGCGCAAGAAATGGTATATAAACCCCGTATTTACATATCTGCCACTGTGCAGGAGAATCCGTATAGGTGTTCGAGTGTTCGAACCGTAATGCGCAAGAAATGGTACGGAAACCCCGTATTTACATATCTGCCACTGTGTAGGAGAATCCGTATAGGTGTTCGATTGTTCGAACCGTAATGCGCAAGAAATGGTATGTAAACCCCGTATTTACATATCTGCCACTGTGCAGGAGAATCCGTATAGGTGTTCGAGTGTTCGAACCGTAATGCGCAAGAAATGGTACGGAAACCCCGTATTTACATATCTGCCACTGTGCAGGAGAATCCGTATAGGTGTTCGAGTGTTCGAACCGTAATGCGCGAGAAATGGTATGTAAACCCGGTATTTACATATCTGCCACTGTGCTGGATATTCCGTATAGGTGTTCGAGTGTTCGAACCGTAATGCGCCAGAAATGGTACCGAAACCCCGTATTTACATATCTGCCACTGTGCAGGAGAATCCGTATAGGTTTTCGAGTGTTCGAACCGTAATGCGCAAGAAATGGTACCGAAATCCCGTATTTACATATCTGCCACTGTGCAGGAGAATCCGTATAGGTGTTCGAGTGTTCGAACCGTAATGCGCAAGAAATGGTACCGAAACCCCGTATTTACATATCTGCCACTGTGCAGCAGAATCCGCATAGGTGCTCGAGTGTTCGAACCGTATTGCGCAAGAAATGGTATGGAAACCCCGTATTTACATATCTGCCACTGTGCAGGAGAATCCGTATAGGTGTTCGAGTGTTCGAACCGTAATGCGCAGGAAATGGTACCGAAACCCTGTATTTACATATCTGCCACTGTGTAGGGGAATTCGTATAGGTCTTCGTGTTTTCGAACCGTAATGCGCAAGAAATGGTATGTAAACCCCGTATTTACATATCTGCCACTGTGCAGGAGAATCCGTATAGGTGTTCCAGTGTTCGAGCCGTAATGCGCAAGAAATGGTATCGAAACCCCGTATTTACATATCTGCCACTGTGCAGGAGAATCCGAATAGGTGTTCGAGTGTTCGAACCGTAATGCGTAAGAAATGGTATATAAACCCCGTATTTACATATCTGCCACTGTGCAGGAGAATCCGTATAGGTGTTCGAGTGTTCGAACCGTAATGCGCAAGAAATGGTACGGAAACCCCGTATTTACATATCTGCCACTGTGCAGGAGAATCCGTATAGGTCTTCGATTGTTCGAACCGTAATGCGCAAGAAATGGTATGTAAACCCCGTATTTACATATCTGCCACTGTGCAGGAGAATCCGTATAGGTGTTCGTGTGTTCGAACCGTAATGCGCAAGAAATGGTATGTAAACCCCATATTTAAATATCTGCCACTGTGCAGGAGAATCCGTATAGGTGTTCGGGTGTTCGAACCGTAATGCGCAAGAAATGGTACGGAAACCCCGTATTTACATATCTGCCACTGTGCAGGAGAATCCGTATAGGTGTTCGATTGTTCGAACCGTAATGCGCAAATATATGGTATGTAAACCCCGTATTTACATATCTGCCACTGTGCTGGAGAATCCGTATAGGTGTTCGAGTGTTCGAACCGTAATGCGCAAGAAATGGTACGGAAACCCCGTATTTACATATCTGCCACTGTGCAGGAGAATCCGTATAGGTGTTCGATTGTTCGAACCGTAATGCGCAAGAAATGTATGTAAATCCCGTATTTACATATCTGCCACTGTGCAGGAGAATCCGTATAGGTGTTCGAGTGTTCGAACCGTAATGCGCAAGAAATGGTACGGAAACCCCGTATTTACGTATCTGCCACTATGCAGGAGAATCCGTATAGGTGTTCGATTGTTCGAACCGTAATGCGCAAATATATGGTATGTAAACCCCGTATTTACATATCTGCCACTGTGCAGGAGAATCCGTATAGGTGTTCGAGTGTTCGAACCGTAATGCGCAAGAAATGGTACGGAAACCCCGTATTTACATATCTGCCACTGTGCAGGAGAATCCGTATAGGTGTTCGATTGTTCGAACCGTAATGCGCAAGAAATGGTATGTAAACCCCGTATTTACATATCTGCCACTGTGCAGGAGAATCCGTATAGGTGTTCGAGTGTTCGAACCGTAATGCGCAAGAAATGGTACGGAAACCCCGTATTTACGTATCTGCCACTGTGCAGGAGAATCCGTATAGGTGTTCGAGTGTTCGAACCGTAATGCGCGAGAAATGGTATGTAAACCCCGTATTTACATATCTGCCACTGTGCTGGATATTCCGTATAGGTGTTCGAGTGTTCGAACCGTAATGCGCCAGAAATGGTACCGAAACCCCGTATTTACATATCTGCCACTATGCAGGAGAATCCGTATAGGTGTTCGAGTGTTCGAACCGTAATGCGCAAGAAATGGTACCGAAACCCCGTATTTACATATCTGCCACTTTGTAGGAGAATCCGCATAGGTGTTCGAGTGTTCGAACCGTAATGTGCAAGAAATGGTATGGAAACCCCGTATTTACATATCTGCCACTGTGCAGGAGAATCCGTATAGGTGTTCGAGTGTTCGAATCGTAATGCGCAAGAAATGGTACCGAAACCCCGTATTTACATATCTGCCACTGTGCAGGAGAATCCGTATAGGTGTTCGAGTGTTCGAACCGTAATGCGCAAGAAATGGTACGGAAACCCCGTATTTACGTATCTGCCACTGTGCAGGAGAATCCGTATAGGTGTTCGATTGTTCGAACCGTAATGCGCAAATATATGGTATGTAAACCCCGTATTTACATATCTGCCACTGTGCAGGAGAATCCGTATAGGTGTTCGAGTGTTCGAACCGTAATGCGCAAGAAATGGTACGGAAACCCCGTATTTACATATCTGCCACTGTGCAGGAGAATCCGTATAGGTGTTCGATTGTTCGAACCGTAATGCGCAAGAAATGGTATGTAAACCCCGTATTTACATATCTGCCACTGTGCAGGAGAATCCGTATAGGTGTTCGAGTGTTCGAACCGTAATGCGCAAGAAATGGTACGGAAACCCCGTATTTACGTATCTGCCACTGTGCAGGAGAATCCGTATAGGTGTTCGAGTGTTCGAACCGTAATGCGCGAGAAATGGTATGTAAACCCCGTATTTACATATCTGCCACTGTGCTGGATATTCCGTATAGGTGTTCGAGTGTTCGAACCGTAATGCGCCAGAAATGGTACCGAAACCCCGTATTTACATATCTGCCACTGTGCAGGAGAATCCGTATAGGTGTTCGAGTGTTCGAACCGTAATGCGCAAGAAATGGTACCGAAACCCCGTATTTACATATCTGCCACTTTGTAGGAGAATCCGCATAGGTGTTCGAGTGTTCGAACCGTAATGTGCAAGAAATGGTATGGAAACCCCGTATTTACATATCTGCCACTGTGCAGGAGAATCCGTATAGGTGTTCGAGTGTTCGAATCGTAATGCGCAAGAAATGGTACCGAAACCCCGTATTTACATATCTGCCACTGTGCAGGAGAATCCGAATAGGTGTTCGAGTGTTCGAACCGTAATGCGCAAGAAATTTTATGTAAACCCCGTATTTACATATCTGCCACTGTGCAGGAGAATCCGTATAGGTGTTCGGGTGTTCGAACCGTAATGCGCAAGAAATGGTACGGAAACCCCGTATTTACATATCTGCCACTGTGCAGGAGAATCCGTATAGGTGTTCGAGTGTTCGAACCGTAATGCGCAAGAAATGGTACGGAAACCCCGTATTTACATATCTGCCACTGTGCAGGAGAATCCGTATAGGTGTTCGATTGTTCGAACCGTAATGCGCAAGAAATGGTATGTAAACCCCGTATTTACATATCTGCCACTGTGCAGGAGAATCCGTATAGGTGTTCGAGTGTTCGAACCGTAATGCGCAAGAAATGGTACGGAAACCCCGTATTTACGTATCTGCCACTGTGCAGGAGAATCCGTATAGGTGTTCGAGTGTTCGAACCGTAATGCGCGAGAAATGGTATGTAAACCCCGTATTTACATATCTGCCACTGTGCTGGATATTCCGTATAGGTGTTCGAGTGTTCGAACCGTAATGCGCCAGAAATGGTACCGAAACCCCGTATTTACATATCTGCCACTGTGCAGGAGAATCCGTATAGGTGTTCGAGTGTTCGAACCGTAATGCGCAAGAAATGGTACCGAAATCCCATATTTACATATCTGCCACTGTGCAGGAGAATCCGTATAGGTGTTCGAGTGTTCGAACCGTAATGCGCAAGAAATGGTACCGAAACCCCGTATTTACATATCTGCCACCGTGTAGGAGAATCCGCAGAGGTGCTCGAGTGTTCGAATCGTAATGCGCAAGAAATGGTACCGAAACCCCGTATTTACATATCTGCCACTGTGCAGGAGAATCCGAATAGGTGTTCGAGTGTTCGAACCGTAATGCGCAAGAAATTTTATGTAAACCCCGTATTTACATATCTGCCACTGTGCAGGAGAATCCGTATAGGTGTTCGGGTGTTCGAACCGTAATGCGCAAGAAATGGTACGGAAACCCCGTATTTACATATCTGCCACTGTGCAGGAGAATCCGTATAGGTGTTCGAGTGTTCGAACCGTAATGCGCAAGAAATGGTACGGAAACCCCGTATTTACATATCTGCCACTGTGCAGGAGAATCCGTATAGGTGTTCGATTGTTCGAACCGTAATGCGCAAGAAATGGTATGTAAACCCCGTATTTACATATCTGCCACTGTGCAGGAGAATCCGTATAGGTGTTCGAGTGTTCGAACCGTAATGCGCAAGAAATGGTACGGAAACCCCGTATTTACGTATCTGCCACTGTACAGGAGAATCCGTATAGGTGTTCGAGTGTTCGAACCGTAATGCGCGAGAAATGGTATGTAAACCCCGTATTTACATATCTGCCACTGTGCTGGATATTCCGTATAGGTGTTCGAGTGTTCGAACCGTAATGCGCCAGAAATGGTACCGAAACCCCGTATTTACATATCTGCCACTGTGCAGGAGAATCCGTATAGGTGTTCGAGTGTTCGAACCGTAATGCGCAAGAAATGGTACCGAAATCCCATATTTACATATCTGCCACTGTGCAGGAGAATCCGTATAGGTGTTCGAGTGTTCGAACCGTAATGCGCAAGAAATGGTACCGAAACCCCGTATTTACATATCTGCCACCGTGTAGGAGAATCCGCAGAGGTGCTCGAGTGTTCGAACCGTATTGCGCAAGAAATGGTATGGAAACCCCGTATTTACATATCTGCCACTGTGCAGGAGAATCCGTATAGATGTTCGAGTGTTCGAACCGTAATGCGCAGGAAATGGTACCGAAACCCCGTATTTACATATTTGCCACTGTGCAGGAGAATTCGTATAGGTCTTCGTGTGTTCGAACCGTAATGCGCAAGAAATGGTATGTAAACCCCGTATTTACATATCTGCCACTGTGCAGGAGAATCCGTATAGGTGTTCGAGTGTTCGAACCGTAATGCGCAAGAAATGGTACCGAAACCCCGTATTTACATATCTGCCACTGTGCAGGAGAATCCGAATAGGTGTTCGAGTGTTCGAACCGTAATGCGCAAGAAATGGTATATAAACCCCGTATTTACATATCTGCCACTGTGCAGGAGAATCCGTATAGGTGTTCGAGTGTTCGAACCGTAATGCGCAAGAAATGGTACGGAAACCCCGTATTTACATATCTGCCACTGTGTAGGAGAATCCGTATAGGTGTTCGATTGTTCGAACCGTAATGCGCAAGAAATGGTATGTAAACCCCGTATTTACATATCTGCCACTGTGCAGGAGAACCCGTATAGGTGTTCGAGTGTTCGAACCGTAATGCGCAAGAAATGGTACGGAAACCCCGTATTTACAAATCTGCCACTGTGCAGGAGAATCCGTATAGGTGTTCGAGTGTTCGAACCGTAATGCGCGAGAAATGGTATGTAAACCCCGTATTTACATATCTGCCACTGTGCTGGATATTCCGTATAGGTGTTCGAGTGTTCGAACTGTAATGCGCCAGAAATGGTACCGAAACCCCGTATTTACATATCTGCCACTGTGCAGGAGAATCCGTATAGGTTTTCGAGTGTTCGAACCGTAATGCGCCAGAAATGGTACCGAAATCCCGTATTTACATATCTGCCACTGTGCAGGAGAATCCGTATAGGTGTTCGAGTGTTCGAACCGTAATGCGCAAGAAATGGTACCGAAACCCCGTATTTACATATCTGCCACTGTGCAGCAGAATCCGCATAGGTGCTCGAGTGTTCGAACCGTATTGCGCAAGAAATGGTATGGAAACCCCGTATTTACATATCTGCCACTATGGAGGAGAATCCGTATAGGTGTTCGAGTGTTCGAACCGTAATGCGCAGGAAATGGTACCGAAACCCCGTATTTACATATCTGCCACTGTGTAGGAGAATTCGTATAGGTCTTCGTGTTTTCGAACCGTAATGCGCAAGAAATGGTATGTAAACCCCGTATTTACATATCTGCCACTGTGCAGGAGAATCCGTATAGGTGTTCCAGTGTTCTAGCCGTAATGCGCAAGAAATGGTATCGAAACCCCGTATTTACATATCTGCCACTGTGCAGGAGAATCCGAATAGGTGTTCGAGTGTTCGAACCGTAATGCGCAAGAAATGGTATATAAACCCCGTATTTACATATCTGCCACTGTGCAGGAGAATCCGTACAGGTGTTCGAGTGTTCGAACCGTAATGCGCAAGAAATGGTACGGAAACCCCGTATTTACATATCTGCCACGGTGCAGGAGAATCCGTATAGGTCTTCGATTGTTCGAACCGTAATGCGCAAGAAATGGTATGTAAACCCCGTATTTACATATCTGCCACTGTGCAGGAGAATCCGTATAGGTGTTCGTGTGTTCGAACCGTAATGCGCAAGAAATGGTATGTAAACCCCATATTTAAATATCTGCCACTGTGCAGGAGAATCCGTATAGGTGTTCGGGTGTTCGAACCGTAATGCGCAAGAAATGGTACGGAAACCCCGTATTTACATATCTGCCACTGTGCAGGAGAATCCGTATAGGTGTTCGATTGTTCGAACCGTAATGCGCAAATATATGGTATGTAAACCCCGTATTTACATATCTGCCACTGTGTTGGAGAATCCGTATAGGTGTTCGAGTGTTCGAACCGTAATGCGCAAGAAATGGTACGGAAACCCCGTATTTACATATCTGCCACTGTGCAGGAGAATCCGTATAGGTGTTCGATTGTTCGAACCGTAATGCGCAAGAAATGTATGTAAACCCCGTATTTACATATCTGCCACTGTGCAGGAGAATCCGTATAGGTGTTCGAGTGTTCGAACCGTAATGCGCAAGAAATGGTACGGAAACCCCGTATTTACGTATCTGCCACTGTGCAGGAGAATCCGTATAGGTGTTCGAGTGTTCGAACCGTAATGCGCGAGAAATGGTATGTAAACCCCGTATTTACATATCTGCCACTGTGCTGGATATTCCGTATAGGTGTTCGAGTGTTCGAACCGTAATGCGCCAGAAATGGTACCGAAACCCCGTATTTACATATCTGCCACCGTGCAGGAGAATCCGTATAGGTGTTCGAGTGTTCGAACCGTAATGCGCAAGAAATGGTACCGAAATCCCGTATTTACATATCTGCCACTGTGCAGGAGAATCCGTATAGGTGTTCGAGTGTTCGAACCGTAATGCGCAAGAAATGGTACCGAAACCCCGTATTTACATATCTGCCACCGTGCAGGAGAATCCGCAGAGGTGCTCGAGTGTTCGAACCGTATTGCGCAAGAAATGGTATGGAAACCCCGTATTTACATATCTGCCACTGTGCAGGAGAATCCGTATAGATGTTCGAGTGTTCGAACCGTAATGCGCAGGAAATGGTACCGAAACCCCGTATTTACATATCTGCCACTGTGCAGGAGAATTCGTATAGGTCTTCGTGTGTTCGAACCGTAATGCGCAAGAAATGGTATGTAAACCCCGTATTTACATATCTGCCACTGTGCAGGAGAATCCGTATAGGTGTTCGAGTGTTCGAACCGTAATGCGCAAGAAATGGTACCGAAACCCCGTATTTACATATCTGCCACTGTGCAGGAGAATCCGAATAGGTGTTCGAGTGTTCGAACCGTAATGCGCAAGAAATGGTATATAAACCCCGTATTTACATATCTGCCACTGTGCAGGAGAATCTGTATAGGTGTTCGAGTGTTCGAACCGTAATGCGCAAGAAATGGTACGGAAACCCCGTATTTACATATCTGCCACTGTGCAGGAGAATCCGTATAGGTGTTCGATTGTTCGAACCGTAATGCGCAAGAAATGGTATGTAAACCCCGTATTTACATATCTGCCACTGTGCAGGAGAATCCGTATAGGTGTTCGAGTGTTCGAACCGTAATGCGCAAGAAATGGTACGGAAACCCCGTATTTACATATCTGCCACTGTGCAGGAGAATCCGTATAGGTGTTCGAGTGTTCGAACCGTAATGCGCGAGAAATGGTATGTAAACCCCGTATTTACATATCTGCCACTGTGCTGGATATTCCGTATAGGTGTTCGAGTGTTCGAACCGTAATGCGCCAGAAATGGTACCAAAACCCCGTATTTACATATCTGCCACTGTGCAGGAGAATCCGTATAGGTTTTCGAGTGTTCGAACCGTAATGCGCAAGAAATGGTACCGAAATCCCGTATTTACATATCTGCCACTATGCAGGAGAATCCGTATAGGTGTTCGAGTGTTCGAACCGTAATGCGCAAGAAATGGTACCGAAACCCCGTATTTACATATCTGCCACTGTGCAGCAGAATCCGCATAGGTGCTCGAGTGTTCGAACCGTATTGCGCAAGAAATGGTATGGAAACCCCGTATTTACATATCTGCCACTGTGCAGGAGAATCCGTATAGGTGTTCGAGTGTTCGAACCGTAATGCGCAGGAAATGGTACCGAAACCCCGTATTTACATATCTGCCACTGTGTAGGAGAATTCGTATAGGTCTTCGTGTTTTCGAACCGTAATGCGCAAGAAATGGTATGTAAACCCCGTATTTACATATCTGCCACTGTGCAGGAGAATCCGTATAGGTGTTCCAGTGTTCGAGCCGTAATGCGCAAGAAATGGTATCGAAACCCCGTATTTACATATCTGCCACTGTGCAGGAGAATCCGAATAGGTGTTCGAGTGTTCGAACCGTAATGCGCAAGAAATGGTATATAAACCCCGTATTTACATATCTGCCACTGTGCAGGAGAATCCGTATAGGTGTTCGAGTGTTCGAACCGTAATGCGCAAGAAATGGTACGGAAACCCCGTATTTACATATCTGCCACTGTGCAGGAGAATCCGTATAGGTGTTCGATTGTTCGAACCGTAATGCGCAAATATATGGTATGTAAACCCCGTATTTACATATCTGCCACTGTGCAGGAGAATCCGTATAGGTGTTCGAGTGTTCGAACAGTAATGCGCAAGAAATGGTACGGAAACCCCGTATTTACATATCTGCCACTGTGCAGGAGAATCCGTATAGGTGTTCGATTGTTCGAACCGTAATGCGCAAGAAATGTATGTAAACCCCGTATTTACATATCTGCCACTGTGCAGGAGAATCCGTATAGGTGTTCGAGTGTTCGAACCGTAATGCGCAAGAAATGGTACGGAAACCCCGTATTTACGTATCTGCCACTGTGTAGGAGAATCCGTATAGGTGTTCGAGTGTTCGAACCGTAATGCGCGAGAAATGGTATGTAAATCTCGTATTTACATATCTGCCACTGTGCTGGATATTCCGTATAGGTGTTCGAGTGTTCGAACCGTAATGCGCCAGAAATGGTACCGAAACCCCGTATTTACATATCTGCCACTGTGCAGGAGAATCCGTATAGGTGTTCGAGTGTTCGAACCGTAATGCGCAAGAAATGGTACCGAAATCCCGTATTTACATATCTGCCACTGTGCAGGAGAATCCGTATAGGTGTTCGAGTGTTCGAACCGTAATGCGCAAGAAATGGTACCGAAACCCCGTATTTACATATCTGCCACCGTGCAGGAGAATCCGCAGAGGTGCTCGAGTGTTCGAACCGTATTGCGCAAGAAATGGTATGGAAACCCCGTATTTACATATCTGCCACTGTGCAGGAGAATCCGTATAGATGTTCGAGTGTTCGAACCGTAATGCGCAGGAAATGGTACCGAAACCCCGTATTTACATATCTGCCACTGTGCAGGAGAATTCGTATAGGTCTTCGTGTGTTCGAACCGTAATGCGCAAGAAATGGTATGTAAACCCCGTATTTACATATCTGCCACTGTGCAGGAGAATCCGTATAGGTGTTCGAGTGTTCGAACCGTAATGCGCAAGAAATGGTACCGAAACCCCGTATTTACATATCTGCCACTGTGTAGGAGAATCCGAATAGGTGTTCGAGTGTTCGAACCGTAATGCGCAAGAAATGGTATATAAACCCCGTATTTACATATCTGCCACTGTGCAGGAGAATCCGTATAGGTGTTCGAGTGTTCGAACCGTAATGCGCAAGAAATGGTACGGAAACCCCGTATTTACATATCTGCCACTGTGCAGGAGAATCCGTATAGGTGTTCGATTGTTCGAACCGTAATGCGCAAGAAATGGTATGTAAACCCCGTATTTACATATCTGCCACTGTGCAGGAGAATCCGTATAGGTGTTCGAGTGTTCGAACCGTAATGCGCAAGAAATGGTACGGAAACCCCGTATTTACATATCTGCCACTGTGCAGGAGAATCCGTATAGGTGTTCGAGTGTTCGAACCGTAATGCGCGAGAAATGGTATGTAAACCCCGTATTTACATATCTGCCACTGTGCTGGACATTCCGTATAGGTGTTCGAGTGTTCGAACCGTAATGCGCCAGAAATGGTACCGAAACCCCGTATTTACATATCTGCCACTGTGCAGGAGAATCCGTATAGGTTTTCGAGTGTTCGAACCGTAATGCGCAAGAAATGGTACCGAAATCCCGTATTTACATATCTGCCACTGTGCAGGAGAATCCGTATAGGTGTTCGAGTGTTCGAACCGTAATGCGCAAGAAATGGTACCGAAACCCCGTATTTACATATCTGCCACTGTGCAGCAGAATCCGCATAGGTGCTCGAGTGTTCGAACCGTATTGCGCAAGAAATGGTATGGAAACCCCGTATTTACATATCTGCCACTGTGCAGGAGAATCCGTATAGTTGTTCGAGTGTTCGAACCGTAATGCGCAGGAAATGGTACCGAAACCCTGTATTTACATATCTGCCACTGTGTAGGAGAATTCGTATAGGTCTTCGTGTTTTCGAACCGTAATGCGCAAGAAATGGTATGTAAACCCCGTATTTACATATCTGCCACTGTGCAGGAGAATCCGTATAGGTGTTCCAGTGTTCGAGCCGTAATGCGCAAGAAATGGTATCGAAACCCCGTATTTACATATCTGCCACTGTGCAGGAGAATCCGAATAGGTGTTCGAGTGTTCGAACCGTAATGCGCAAGAAATGGTATATAAACCCCGTATTTACATATCTGCCACTGTGCAGGAGAATCCGTATAGGTGTTCGAGTGTTCGAACCGTAATGCGCAAGAAATGGTACGGAAACCCCGTATTTACATATCTGCCACTGTGCAGGAGAATCCGTATAGGTGTTCGATTGTTCGAACCGTAATGCGCAAGAAATGGTATGTAAACCCCGTATTTACATATCTGCCACTGTGCAGGGGAATCCGTATAGGTGTTCGTGTGTTCGAACCGTAATGCGCAAGAAATGGTATGTAAACCCCATATTTAAATATCTGCCACTGTGCAGGAGAATCCGTATAGGTGTTCGGGTGTTCGAACCGTAATGCGCAAGAAATGGTACGGAAACCCCGTATTTACATATCTGCCACTGTGCAGGAGAATCCGTATAGGTGTTCGATTGTTCGAACCGTAATGCGCAAATATATGGTATGTAAACCCCGTATTTACATATCTGCCACTGTGCAGGAGAATCCGTATAGGTGTTCGAGTGTTCGAACCGTAATGCGCAAGAAATGGTACGGAAACCCCGTATTTACATATCTGCCACTGTGCAGGAGAATCCGTATAGGTATTCGATTGTTCGAACCGTAATGCGCAAGAAATGGTATGTAAACCCCGTATTTACATATCTGCCACTGTGCAGGAGAATCCGTATAGGTGTTCGAGTGTTCGAACCGTAATGCGCAAGAAATGGTACGGAAACCCCGTATTTACGTATCTACCACTGTGCAGGAGAATCCGTATAGGTGTTCGAGTGTTCGAACCGTAATGCGCGAGAAATGGTATGTAAACCCCGTATTTACATATCTGCCACTGTGCTGGATATTCCGTATAGGTGTTCGAGTGTTCGAACCGTAATGCGCCAGAAATGGTACCGAAACCCCGTATTTACATATCTGCCACTGTGCAGGAGAATCCGTATAGGTGTTCGAGTGTTCGAACCGTAATGCGCAAGAAATGGTACCGAAATCCCGTATTTACATATCTGCCACTGTGCAGGAGAATCCGGATAGGTGTTCGAGTGTTCGAACCGTAATGCGCAAGAAATGGTACCGAAACCCCGTATTTACATATCTGCCACCGTGCAGGAGAATCCGCAGAGGTGCTCGAGTGTTCGAACCGTATTGCGCAAGAAATGGTAAGGAAACCCCGTATTTACATATCTGCCACTGTGCAGGAGAATCCGTATAGGTGTTCGAGTGTTCGAACCGTAATGCGCAGGAAATGGTACCGAAACCCCGTATTTACATATCTGCCACTGTGCAGGAGAATTCGTATAGGTCTTCGTGTGTTCGAACCGTAATGCGCAAGAAATGGTATGTAAACCCCGTATTTACATATCTGCCACTGTGCAAGAGAATCCGTATAGGTGTTCGAGTGTTCGAACCGTAATGCGCAAGAAATGGTACCGAAACCCCGTATTTACATATCTGCCACTGTGCAGGAGAATCCGTATAGGTGATCGAGTGTTCGAACCGTAATGCGCAAGAAATGGTACCGAAACCCCGTATTTACATATCTGCCACTATGCAGGAGAATCCGCATAGGTGCTCGAGTGTTCGAACCGTATTGCGCAAGAAATGGTATGTAAACCCCGTATTTACATATCTGCCACTGTGTAGGAGAATCCGTATAGGTGTTCGAGTGTTCGAACCGTAATGCGCAAGAAATGGTACCGAAACCCCGTATTTACATATCTGCCACTGTGCAGGAGAATCCGAATAGGTGTTCGACTGTTCGAACCGTAATGCGCAAGAAATGGTATATAAACCCTGTATTTACATATCTGCCACTGTGCAGGAGAATCCGTATAGGTGTTCGAGTGTTCGAACCGTAATGCGCAAGAAATGGTACGGAAACCCCGTATTTACATATCTGCCACTGTGCAGGAGAATCCGTATAGGTGTTCGATTGTTCGAACTGTAATGCGCAAGAAATGGTATGTATACCCCGTATTTACATATCTGCCACTGTGTAGGAGAATCCGTATAGGTGTTCGAGTGTTCGAACCGTAATGCGCAAGAAATGGTACGGAAACCCCGTATTTACATATCTGCCACTGTGCAGCAGAATCCGTATAGGTGTTCGTGTGTTCGAACCGTAATGCGCGAGAAATGGTATGTAAACCCCGTATTTACATATCTGCCACTGTGCTGGATATTCTGTATAGGTGTTCGAGTGTTCGAACCGTAATGCGCCAGAAATGGTACCGAAACCCCGTATTTACATATCTGCCACTGTGCAGGAGAATCTGTATAGGTGTTCGAGTGTTCGAACCGTAATGCGCAAGAAATGGTACCGAAATCCCGTATTTACATATCTGCCACTGTGCAGGAGAATCCGTATAGGTGTTCGAGTGTTCGAACCGTAATGCGCTAGAAATGGTACCGAAACCCCGTATTTACATATCTGCCACTGTGCAGGAGAATCCGCATAGGTGCTCGAGTGTTCGAACCGTATTGCGCAAGAAATGGTACCGAAACCCCGTATTTACATATCTGCCACTGTGCAGGAGAATCCGTATAGGTGTTCGAGTGTTCGAACCGTAATGCGCAGGAAATGGTACCGAAACCCCGTATTTACATATCTGCCACTGTGCAGGAGAATTCGTATAGGTCTTCGTGTGTTCGAACCGTAATGCGCAAGAAATGGTATGTAAACCCCGTATTTACATATCTGCCACTGTGCAGGAGAATCCGAATAGGTGTTCGAGTGTTCGAACCGTAATGCGCAAGAAATGGTATATAAACCCCGTATTTACATATCTGCCACTGTGCAGGAGAATCCGTATAGGTGTTCGAGTGTTCGAACCGTAATGCGCAAGAAATGGTACGGAAACCCCGTATTTACATATCTGCCACTGTGCAGGAGAATCCGTATAGGTGTTCGATTGTTCGAACCGTAATGCGCAAGAAATGGTATGTAAACCCCGTATTTACATATCTGCCACTGTGCAGGAGAATCCGTATAGGTGTTCGAGTGTTCGAACCGTAATGCGCAAGAAATGGTACGGAAACCCCGTATTTACATATCTGCCACTGTGCAGGAGAATCCGTATAGGTGTTCGAGTGTTCGAACCGTAATGCGCGAGAAATGGTATGTAAACCCCGTATTTACATATCTGCCACTGTGCTGGACATTCCGTATAGGTGTTCGAGTGTTCGAACCGTAATGCGCCAGAAATGGTACCGAAACCCCGTATTTACATATCTGCCACTGTGCAGGAGAATCCGTATAGGTTTTCGAGTGTTCGAACCGTAATGCGCAAGAAATGGTACCGAAATCCCGTATTTACATATCTGCCACTGTGCAGGAGAATCCGTATAGGTGTTCGAGTGTTCGAACCGTAATGCGCAAGAAATGGTACCGAAACCCCGTATTTACATATCTGCCACTGTGCAGCAGAATCCGCATAGGTGCTCGAGTGTTCGAACCGTATTGCGCAAGAAATGGTATGGAAACCCCGTATTTACATATCTGCCACTGTGCAGGAGAATCCGTATAGTTGTTCGAGTGTTCGAACCGTAATGCGCAGGAAATGGTACCGAAACCCTGTATTTACATATCTGCCACTGTGTAGGAGAATTCGTATAGGTCTTCGTGTTTTCGAACCGTAATGCGCAAGAAATGGTATGTAAACCCCGTATTTACATATCTGCCACTGTGCAGGAGAATCCGTATAGGTGTTCCAGTGTTCGAGCCGTAATGCGCAAGAAATGGTATCGAAACCCCGTATTTACATATCTGCCACTGTGCAGGAGAATCCGAATAGGTGTTCGAGTGTTCGAACCGTAATGCGCAAGAAATGGTATATAAACCCCGTATTTACATATCTGCCACTGTGCAGGAGAATCCGTATAGGTGTTCGAGTGTTCGAACCGTAATGCGCAAGAAATGGTACGGAAACCCCGTATTTACATATCTGCCACTGTGCAGGAGAATCCGTATAGGTGTTCGATTGTTCGAACCGTAATGCGCAAGAAATGGTATGTAAACCCCGTATTTACATATCTGCCACTGTGCAGGGGAATCCGTATAGGTGTTCGTGTGTTCGAACCGTAATGCGCAAGAAATGGTATGTAAACCCCATATTTAAATATCTGCCACTGTGCAGGAGAATCCGTATAGGTGTTCGGGTGTTCGAACCGTAATGCGCAAGAAATGGTACGGAAACCCCGTATTTACATATCTGCCACTGTGCAGGAGAATCCGTATAGGTGTTCGATTGTTCGAACCGTAATGCGCAAATATATGGTATGTAAACCCCGTATTTACATATCTGCCACTGTGCAGGAGAATCCGTATAGGTGTTCGAGTGTTCGAACCGTAATGCGCAAGAAATGGTACGGAAACCCCGTATTTACATATCTGCCACTGTGCAGGAGAATCCGTATAGGTATTCGATTGTTCGAACCGTAATGCGCAAGAAATGGTATGTAAACCCCGTATTTACATATCTGCCACTGTGCAGGAGAATCCGTATAGGTGTTCGAGTGTTCGAACCGTAATGCGCAAGAAATGGTACGGAAACCCCGTATTTACGTATCTACCACTGTGCAGGAGAATCCGTATAGGTGTTCGAGTGTTCGAACCGTAATGCGCGAGAAATGGTATGTAAACCCCGTATTTACATATCTGCCACTGTGCTGGATATTCCGTATAGGTGTTCGAGTGTTCGAACCGTAATGCGCCAGAAATGGTACCGAAACCCCGTATTTACATATCTGCCACTGTGCAGGAGAATCCGTATAGGTGTTCGAGTGTTCGAACCGTAATGCGCAAGAAATGGTACCGAAATCCCGTATTTACATATCTGCCACTGTGCAGGAGAATCCGGATAGGTGTTCGAGTGTTCGAACCGTAATGCGCAAGAAATGGTACCGAAACCCCGTATTTACATATCTGCCACCGTGCAGGAGAATCCGCAGAGGTGCTCGAGTGTTCGAACCGTATTGCGCAAGAAATGGTAAGGAAACCCCGTATTTACATATCTGCCACTGTGCAGGAGAATCCGTATAGGTGTTCGAGTGTTCGAACCGTAATGCGCAGGAAATGGTACCGAAACCCCGTATTTACATATCTGCCACTGTGCAGGAGAATTCGTATAGGTCTTCGTGTGTTCGAACCGTAATGCGCAAGAAATGGTATGTAAACCCCGTATTTACATATCTGCCACTGTGCAAGAGAATCCGTATAGGTGTTCGAGTGTTCGAACCGTAATGCGCAAGAAATGGTACCGAAACCCCGTATTTACATATCTGCCACTGTGCAGGAGAATCCGTATAGGTGATCGAGTGTTCGAACCGTAATGCGCAAGAAATGGTACCGAAACCCCGTATTTACATATCTGCCACTATGCAGGAGAATCCGCATAGGTGCTCGAGTGTTCGAACCGTATTGCGCAAGAAATGGTATGTAAACCCCGTATTTACATATCTGCCACTGTGTAGGAGAATCCGTATAGGTGTTCGAGTGTTCGAACCGTAATGCGCAAGAAATGGTACCGAAACCCCGTATTTACATATCTGCCACTGTGCAGGAGAATCCGAATAGGTGTTCGACTGTTCGAACCGTAATGCGCAAGAAATGGTATATAAACCCTGTATTTACATATCTGCCACTGTGCAGGAGAATCCGTATAGGTGTTCGAGTGTTCGAACCGTAATGCGCAAGAAATGGTACGGAAACCCCGTATTTACATATCTGCCACTGTGCAGGAGAATCCGTATAGGTGTTCGATTGTTCGAACTGTAATGCGCAAGAAATGGTATGTATACCCCGTATTTACATATCTGCCACTGTGTAGGAGAATCCGTATAGGTGTTCGAGTGTTCGAACCGTAATGCGCAAGAAATGGTACGGAAACCCCGTATTTACATATCTGCCACTGTGCAGCAGAATCCGTATAGGTGTTCGTGTGTTCGAACCGTAATGCGCGAGAAATGGTATGTAAACCCCGTATTTACATATCTGCCACTGTGCTGGATATTCTGTATAGGTGTTCGAGTGTTCGAACCGTAATGCGCCAGAAATGGTACCGAAACCCCGTATTTACATATCTGCCACTGTGCAGGAGAATCTGTATAGGTGTTCGAGTGTTCGAACCGTAATGCGCAAGAAATGGTACCGAAATCCCGTATTTACATATCTGCCACTGTGCAGGAGAATCCGTATAGGTGTTCGAGTGTTCGAACCGTAATGCGCTAGAAATGGTACCGAAACCCCGTATTTACATATCTGCCACTGTGCAGGAGAATCCGCATAGGTGCTCGAGTGTTCGAACCGTATTGCGCAAGAAATGGTACCGAAACCCCGTATTTACATATCTGCCACTGTGCAGGAGAATCCGTATAGGTGTTCGAGTGTTCGAACCGTAATGCGCAGGAAATGGTACCGAAACCCCGTATTTACATATCTGCCACTGTGCAGGAGAATTCGTATAGGTCTTCGTGTGTTCGAACCGTAATGCGCAAGAAATGGTATGTAAACCCCGTATTTACATATCTGCCACTGTGCAGGAGAATCCGTATAGGTGTTCGAGTGTTCGAACCGTAATGCGCAAGAAATGGTACGGAAACCCCGTATTTACATATCTGCCACTGTGCAGGAGAATCCGTATAGGTGTTCGATTGTTCGAACCGTAATGCGCAAGAAATGGTACCGAAACCCCGTATTTACATATCTGCCACTGTGCAGGAGAATCCGCATAGGTGCTCGAGTGTTCGAACCGTATTGCGCAAGAAATGGTACGGAAACCCCGTATTTACATATCTGCCACTGTGCAGGAGAATCCGTATAGGTGTTCGAGTGTTCGAACCGTAATGCGCAAGAAATGGTACCGAAACCCCGTATTTACATATCTGCCACTGTGCAGGAGAATCCGAATAGGTGCTCGAGTGTTCGAACCGTATTGCGCAAGAAATGCTACCGAAACCCCGTATTTAAATATCTGCCACTTTGTAGGAGAATCCGCAAAGGTGTTCGAGTGTTCGAACCGTAATGCGCAAGAAATGGTACCGAAACCCCGTATTTACATATCTGCCACTGTGCAGGAGAATCCGAATAGGTGTTCGAGTGTTCGAACCGTAATGCGCAAGAAATGGTATATAAACCCCGTATTTACATATCTGCCACTGTGCAGGAGAATCCGTATAGGTGTTCGAGTGTTCGAACCGTAATGCGCAGGAAATGGTACGGAAACCCCGTATTTACATATCTGCCACTGTGCAGGAGAATCCGTATAGGTGTTCGATTGTTCGAACCGTAATGCGCAAGAAATGGTATGTAAACCCCGTATTTACATATCTGCCACTGTGCAGGAGAATCCGTATAGGTGTTCGAGTGTTCGAACCGTAATGCGCAAGAAATGGTACGGAAACCCCGTATTTACATATCTGCCACTGTGCAGGAGAATCCGTATAGGTGTTCGAGTGTTCGAACCGTAATGCGCGAGAAATGGTATGTGAACCCCGTATTTACATATCTGCCACTGTGCTGGATATTCCGTATAGGTGTTCGAGTGTTCGAACCGTAATGCGCCAGAAATGGTACCGAAACCCCGTATTTATATATCTGCCACTGTGCAGGAGAATCCGTATAGGTGTTCGCGTGCTCGAACCGTAATGCGCAAGAAATGGTACCGAAATCCCGTATTTACATATCTGCCACTGTGCAGGAGAATCCGTATATGTGTTCGAGTGTTCGAACCGTAATGCGCAAGAAATGGTACCGAAACCCCGTATTTACATATCTGCCACTGTGCAGGAGAATCCGCATAGGTGCTCGAGTGTTCGAACCGTATTGCGCAAGAAATGGTATGGAAACCCCGTATTTACATATCTGCCACTGTGCAGGAGAATCCGTATAGGTGTTCGATTGTTCGAACCGTAATGCGCAGGAAATGGTACCGAAACCCCGTATTTACATTTCTGCCACTGTGCAGGAGAATTCGTATAGGTCTTCGTGTGTTCGAACCGTAATGCGCAAGAAATGGTATGTAAACCCCGTATTTACATATCTGCCACTGTGTAGGAGAATCCGTATAGGTGTTCGAGTGTTCGAACCGTAATGCGCAAGAAATGGTACCGAAACCCCGTATTTACATATCTGCCACTGTGCAGGAGAATCCGAATAGGTGTTCGAGTGTTCGAACCGTAATGCGCAAGAAATGGTATATAAACCCCGTATTTACATATCTGCCACTGTGCAGGAGAATCCGTATAGGTGTTCGAGTGTTCGAACCGTAATGCGGAAGAAATGGTACGGAAACCCCGTATTTACATATCTGCCACTGTGCAGGAGAATCCGTAAAGGTGTTCGATTGTTCGAACCGTAATGCGCAAGAAATGGTATATAAACCCCGTATTTACATATCTGCCACTGTGCAGGAGAATCCGTATAGGTGTTCGAGTGTTCGAACCGTAATGCGCAAGAAATGGTACGGAAACCCCGTATTTACATATCTGCCACTGTGCAGGAGAATCCGTATAGGTGTTCGAGTGTTCGAACCGTAATGCGAAAGAAATGGTACCGAAACCCCGTATTTACATATCTGCCACTGTGCAGGAGAATCCGAATAGGTGCTCGAGTGTTCGAACCGTATTGCGCAAGAAATGGTACCGAAACCCCGTATTTACATATCTGCCACTGTGCAGGAGAATCCGTATAGGTGCTCGAGTGTTCGAACCGTAATGCGCGAGAAATGGTATGTGAACCCCGTATTTACATATCTGCCACTGTGCTGGATATTCCGTATAGGTGTTTGAGTGTTCGAACCGTAATGCGTGAGAAATGGTACGGAAACCCCGTATTTACATATCTGCCACTGTGCAGGAGAATCCGTATAGGTGTTCGAGTGTTCGAACCGTAATGAGCAAGAAATGGTACCGAAACCCCGTATTTACATATCTGCCACTGTGCAGGAGAATCCGTATAGGTGTTCGAGTGTTCGAACCGTAATGCGCAAGAAATGGTACCGAAACCCCGTATTTACATATCTGCCACTGTGCAAGAGAATCGGAATAGGTGTTCAAGTGTTCGAACCGTAATGCGCAAGAAATGGTACCGAAACCCCGTATTTACATATCTGCCACTTTGTAGGAGAATCCGCATAGGTGTTCGAGTGTTCGAACCGTAATGTGCAAGAAATGGTATGGAAACCCCGTATTTACATATCTGCCACTGTGCAGGAGAATCCGTATAGGTGTTCGAGTGTTCGAATCGTAATGCGCAAGAAATGGTACCGAAACCCCGTATTTACATATCTGCCACTGTGCAGGAGAATCCGAATAGGTGTTCGAGTGTTCGAACCGTAATGCGCAAGAAATGGTATATAAGCCCCGTATTTACATATCTGCCACTGTGCAGGACAATCCGTATAGGTGTTCGAGTGTTCGAACCGTAATGCGGAAGAAATGGTACGGAAACCCCGTATTTACATATCTGCCACTGTGCAGGAGAATCCGTATAGGTGTTCGATTGTTCGAACCGTAATGCGCAAGAAATGGTATGTAAACCCCGTATTTACATATCTGCCACTGTGCAGGAGAATCCGTATAGGTGTTCGAGTGTTCGAACCGTAATGCGCGAGAAATGGTACGGAAACCCCGTATTTACATATCTCCCACTGTGCAGGAGAATCCGTATAGGTGTTCGATTGTTCGAACCGTAATGCGTAAGAAATGGTACGGAAACCCTGTAATTACATATCTGCCACTGTGCAAGAGAATCCGTATAGGTGTTCGAGTGTTCGAACCGTAATGCGCGAGACATGGTATGTAAACCCCGTATTTACATATCTGCCACTGTGCTGGATATTCCGTATAGGTGTTCGAGTGTTCGAACCGTAATGCGCCAGAAATGGTACCGAAACCCCGTATTTACATATCTGCCACTGTGCAGGAGAATCCGTATAGGTGTTCGAGTATTCGAACCGTAATGCGCAAGAAATGGTACCGAAATCCCGTATTTACATATCTGCCACTGTGCAGGAGAATCCGTATAGGTGTTCGAGTGTTCGAGCCGTAATGCGCAATAAATGGTACCGAAACCCCGTCTTTACATATCTGCCACTGTGCAGGAGAATCCGCAAAGGTGCTCGAGTGTTCGAACCGTATTGCGCAAGAAATGGTATGGAAACCCCGTATTTACATATCTGCCACTGTGCAGGAGAATCCGTATAGGTGTTCGAGTGTTCGAACCGTAATGCGCAAGAAATGGTTTATAAACCCTGTATTTACATATCTGTCACTGTGCAGGAGAATCCGTATAGGTGTTCGAGTGTTCGAACCGTAATGCGCAAGAAATGGTACGGAAACCCCATATTTACATATCTGCCACTGTGCAGGAGAATCCGTATAGGTGTTCGATTGTTCGAACTGTAATGCGCAAGAAATGGTATGTAAACCCCGTATTTACATATCTGCCACTGTGCAGGAGAATCCGTATAGGTGTTCGAGTGTTCGAACCGTAATGCGCAAGAAATGGTACGGAAACCCCGTATTTACATATCTGCCACTGTGCCGGAGAATCCGTATAGGTGTTCGAGTGTTCGAACCGTAATGCGCGAGAAATGGTACGGAAACCCCGTATTTACATATCTGCCACTGTGCAGGAGAATCCGTATTGGTGTTCGATTGTTCGAACCGTAATGCGCAAGAAATGGTATGTAAACCCCGTATTTACATATCTGCCACTGTGCAGGAGAATCCGTATAGGTGTTCGAGTGTTCGAACCGTAATGCGCAAGAAATGGTACGGAAACCCCGTATTTACATATCTGCCACTGTGCAGGAGAATCCGTATAGGTGTTCGAGTGTTCGAACCGTAATGCGCGAGAAATGGTATGTAAACCCCGTATTTACATATCTGCCACTGTGCTGGATATTCCGTATAGGTGTTCGAGTGTTCGAACCGTAATGCGCCAGAAATGGTACCGAAACCCCGTATTTACATATCTCCTACTGTGCAGGAGAATCCGTATAGGTGTTCGAGTGTTCGAACCGTAATGCGCAAGAAATGGTACCGAAATCCCGTATTTACATATCTGCCACAGTGCAGGAGAATCCGTAAAGGTGTTCGAGTGTTCGAACCGTAATGCGCAAGAAATGGTACCGAAACCCCGTATTTACATATCTGCCACTGTGCAGGAGAATCCGCATAGGTGCTCGAGTGTTCGAACCGTATTGCGCAAGAAATGGTATGGAAACCCCGTATTTACATATCTGCCACTGTGCAGGAGAATCCGTATAGGTGTTCGAGTGTTCGAACCGTAATGCGCAGGAAATGGTACCGAAACCCCTTATTTACATATCTACCACTGTGCAGGAGAATTCGTATAGGTCTTCGTGTGTTCGAACCGTAATGCGCAAGAAATAGTATGTAAACCCCGTATTTACATATCTGTCACTGTGCAGGAGAATCCGTATAGGTGTTCGAGTGTTCGAACCGTAATGCGCAAGAAATGGTACCGAAACCCCGTATTTACATATCTGCCACAGTGCAGGAGAATCCGAATAGGTGTTCGAGTGTTCGAACCGTAATGCGCAAGAAATGGTATATAAACCCTGTATTTACATATCTGCCACTGTGCAGAAGAATCCGTATAGGTGTTCGAGTGTTCGAACCGTAATGCGCAAGAAATGGTACGGAAACCCTGTATTTACATATCTGCCACTGTGCAGGAGAATCCGTATAGGTGTTCGATTGTTCGAACTGTAATGCGCAAGAAATGGTATGTAAACCCCGTATTTACATATCTGCCACTGTGCAGGAGAATCCGTATAGGTGTTCGAGTGTTCGAACCGTAATGCGCAAGAAATGGTACGGAAACCCCGTATTTACATATCTGCCACTGTGCAGGAGAATCCGTATAGGTGTTCGAGTGTTCGAACCGTAATGCGCGAGAAATGGTATGTAAACCCCGTATTTACATATCTGCCACTGTGCTGGATATTCCGTATAGGTGTTCGATTGTTCGAACCGTAATGCGCCAGAAATGGTACCGAAACCCCGTATTTACATATCTGCCACTGTGCAGGAGAATCCGTATAGGTGTTCGAGTGTTTGAACCGTAATGCGCAAGAAATGGTACCGAAATCTCGTATTTACATATCTGCCACTGTACAGGAGAATCCGTATAGGTGTTCGAGTGTTCGAACCGTAATGCGCAAGAAATGGTACCGAAACCCCGTATTTACATATCTGCCACTGTGCAGGAGAATCCGCATAGGTGCTCGAGTGTTCGAACCGTAATGCGCAAGAAATGGTACGAAAACCCCGTATTTACATATCTGCCACTGTGCAGGAGAATCCGTATAGGTGTTCGAGTGTTCGAACCGTAATGCGCGAGAAATGGTATGTAAACCCCGTATTTACATATCTGCCACTGTGCTGGATATTCCGTATAGGTGTTCGAGTGTTCGAACCGTAATGCGCAAGAAATGGTACGAAAACCCCGTATTTACATATCTGCCACTGTGCAGGAGAATCCGTATAGGTGTTCGAGTGTTCGAACCGTAATGCGCGAGAAATGGTATGTAAACCCCGTATTTACATATCTGCCACTGTGCTGGATATTCCGTATAGGTGTTCGAGTGTTCGAACCGTAATGCGCAAGAAATGGTACCGAAATCCCGTATTTACATATCTGCCACTGTGCAGGAGAATCCGTATAGGTGTTCGAGTGTTCGAACCGTAATGCGCAGGAAATGGTATCGAAACCCCGTATTTACATATCTGCCACTATGCAGGAGAATCCGTATAGGTGTTCGAGTGTTCGAACCGTAATGCGCAAGAAATGGTACCGAAATCTCGTATTTACATATCTGGCACTGTGCAGGAGAATCCGTATAGGTGTTCGAGTGTTCGAACCGTAATGCGCAAGAAATGGTACCGAAACCCCGTATTTACATATCTGCCACTGTGCAGGAGAATCCGCATAGGTGCTCGAGTGTTCGAACCGTATTGCGCAAGGAATGGTATGGAAACCCAGTATTTACATATCTGCCACTGTGTAGGAGAATCCGTATAGTTGTTCGAGTGTTCGAACCGTAATGCGCAGGAAATGGTACCGAAACCCCGTATTTACATATCTGCCACTGTGCAGGAGAATTCGTATAGGTCTTCGTGTTTTCGAACCGTAATGCGCAAGAAATCGTATGTAAATCCCGTATTTACATATCTGCCTCTGTGCAGGAGAATCCGTATAGGTGTTCGAGTGTTCGAACCGTAATGCGCAAGAAATGGTACCGAAACCCCGTATTTACATATCTGCCACTGTGCAGGAGAATCCGAATAGGTGCTCGAGTGTTCGAACCGTATTGCGCAAGAAATGGTACCGAAACCCCGTATTTACATATCTGCCACTGTGCAGGAGAATCCGTATAGGTGTTCGAGTGTTCGAACCGTAATGCGCAGGAAATGGTACCGAAACCCCGTATTTACATATCTGCCACTGTGCAGGAGAATTCGTATAGGTGTTCGTGTGTTCGAACCGTAATGCGCAAGAAATGGTATGTAAACCCCATATTTACATATCTGCCACTGTGCAGGAGAATCCGTATAGGTGTTCGAGTGTTCGAACCGTAATGCGCAAGAAATGGTACCGAAACCCCGTATTTACATATCTGCCACTGTGCAGGAGAATCCGTATAGGTGTTCGAGTGTTCGAACCGTAATGCGCAAGAAATGGTACCGAAACCCCGTATTTACATATCTGCCACTGTGCAGGAGAATCCGTATAGGTGTTCGAGTGTTCGAACCGTAATGCGCAAGAAATGGTACCGAAACCCCGTATTTACATATCTGCCACTGTGCAGGAGAATCCGCATGGGTGCTCGAGTGTTCGAACCGTATTGCGCAAGAAATGGTATGGAAACCCCGTATTTGCATATCTGCCACTGTGCAGGAGAATCCGTATAGGTGTTCGAGTGTTCGAACCGTAATGCGCAGGAAATGGTACCGAAACCCCGTATTTACATATCTGCCACTGTGCAGGAGAATTCGTATAGGTCTTCGTGTTTTCGAACCGTAATGCGCAAGAAATCGTATGTAAATCCCGTATTTACATATCTGCCTCTGTGCAGGAGAATCCGTATAGGTGTTCGAGTGTTCGAACCGTAATGCGCAAGAAATGGTATCGAAATCCCGTATTTACATATCTGCCACTGTGCAGGAGAATCCGTATAGGTGTTCGAGTGTTCGAACCGTAATGCGCGAGAAATGGTATGTAAACCCCGTATTTACATATCTGCCACTGTGCTGGATATTCCGTATAGGTGTTTCAGTGTTCGAACCGTAATGCGCCAGAAATGGTACCGAAACCCCGTATTTACATATCTGCCACTATGCAGGAGAATCCGTATAGGTGTTCGAGTGTTCGAACCGTAATGCGCAAGAAATGGTACGAAAACCCCGTATTTACATATCTGCCACTGTGCAGGAGAATCCGTATAGGTGTTCGAGTGTTCGAACCGTAATGCGCGAGAAATGGTATGTAAACCCCGCATTTACATATCTGCCACTGTGCTGGATATTCCGTATAGGTGTTTGAGTGTTCGAACCGTAATGCGCCAGAAATGGTACCGAAACCCCGCATTTACATATCTGCCACTGTGCAGGAGAATCCGTATAGGTGTTCGAGAGTTCGAACCGTAATGCGCAAGAAATGGTACCGAAATCCCGTATTTACATATCTGCCACTGTGCAGGAGAATCCGTATAGGTGTTCGAGTGTTCGAACCGTAATGCGCAAGAAATGGTACCGAAACCCCGTATTTACATATCTGCCACTGTGCAGGAGAATCCGCATGGGTGCTCGAGTGTTCGAACCGTATTGCGCAAGAAATGGTATGGAAACCCCGTATTTACATATCTGCCACTGTGCAGGAGAATCCGTATAGGTGTTCGAGTGTTCGAGCCGTAATGCGCAGGAAATGGTACCGAAACCCCGTATTTACATATCTGCCACTGTGCAGGAGAATTCGTATAGGTCTTCGTGTGTTCGAACCGTAATGCGCAAGAAATGGTATGTAAACCCCGTATTTACATATCTGCCACTGTGCAGGAGAATCCGTATAGGTGTTCGAGTGTTCGAACCGTAATGCGCAGGAAATGGTACCGAAATCCCGTATTTACATATCTGTCACTGTGCAGGAGAATTCGTATAGGTCTTCGTGTTTTCGAACCGTAATGCGCAAGAAATGGTATGTAAACCCCGTATTTACATATCTGCCACTGTGCAGGAGAATCCGTATAGGTGTTCGAGTGTTCGAACCGTAATGCGCGAGAAATGGTATTTAAACCCCATATTTACATATCTGCCACTGTGCAGGAGATGCCGTATAGGTGTTCGAGTGTTCGAACCGTAATGCGCAAGAAATGGTACGAAAACCCCGTATTTACATATCTGCCACTGTGCAGGAGAATCCGTATAGGTGTTCGAGTGTTCGAACCGTAATGCGCGAGAAATGGTATGTAAACCCCGTATTTACATATCTGCCACTGTGCTGGATATTCCGTATAGGTGTTCGAGTGTTCGAACCGTAATGCGCAAGAAATGGTACCGAAATCCCGTATTTACATATCTGCCACTGTGCAGGAGAATCCGTATAGGTGTTCGAGTGTTCGAACCGTAATGCGCAGGAAATGGTACCGAAACCCCGTATTTACATATCTGCCACTATGCAGGAGAATCCGTATAGGTGTTCGAGTGTTCGAACCGTAATGCGCAAGAAATGGTACCGAAATCTCGTATTTACATATCTGGCACTGTGCAGGAGAATCCGTATAGGTGTTCGAGTGTTCGAACCGTAATGCGCAAGAAATGGTACCGAAACCCCGTATTTACATATCTGCCACTGTGCAGGAGAATCCGCATAGGTGCTCGAGTGTTCGAACCGTATTGCGCAAGAAATGGTATGGAAACCCAGTATTTACATATCTGCCACTGTGCAGGAGAATCCGTATAGGTGTTCGAGTGTTCGAACCGTAATGCGCAGGAAATGGTACCGAAACCCCGTATTTACATATCTGCCACTGTGCAGGAGAATTCGTATAGGTCTTCGTGTTTTCGAACCGTAATGCGCAAGAAATCGTATGTAAACCCCGTATTTACATATCTGCCTCTGTGCAGGAGAATCCGTATAGGTGTTCGAGTGTTCGAACCGTAATGCGCAAGAAATGGTACCGAAACCCCGTATTTACATATCTGCCACTGTGCAGGAGAATCCGAATAGGTGCTCGAGTGTTCGAACCGTATTGCGCAAGAAATGGTACCGAAACCCCGTATTTACATATCTGCCACTGTGCAGGAGAATCCGTATAGGTGTTCGAGTGTTCGAACCGTAATGCGCAGGAAATGGTACCGAAACCCCGTATTTACATATCTGCCACTGTGCAGGAGAATCCGTATAGGTGTTCGAGTGTTCGAACCGTAATGCGCGAGAAATGGTATGTAAACCCCGCATTTACATATCTGCCACTGTGCTGGATATTCCGTATAGGTGTTCGAGTGTTCGAACCGTAATGCGCCAGAAATGGTACCGAAACCCCGCATTTACATATCTGCCACTGTGCAGGAGAATCCGTATAGGTGTTCGAGTGTTCGAACCGTAATGCGCGAGAAATGGTACCGAAACCCCGTATTTACATATCTGCCACTGTGCAGGAGAATCCGAATAGGTGTTCGAGTGTTCGAACCGTAATGCGCAAGAAATGGTACGGAAACCCCGTACTTACATATCTGCCACTATGCAGGAGAATCCGTATAGGTGTTCGATTGTTCGAACCGTAATGCGCAAGAAATGGTATGTAAACCCCGTATTTACATATCTGCCACTGTGCAGGAGAATCCGTATAGGTGTTCGAGTGTTCGAACCGTAATGCGCAAGAAATGGTACGAAAACCCCGTATTTACATATCTGCCACTGTGCAGGAGAATCCGTATAGGTGTTCGAGTGTTCGAACCGTAATGCGCGAGAAATGGTATGTAAACCCCGCATTTACATATCTGCCACTGTGCTGGATATTCCGTATAGGTGTTTGAGTGTTCGAACCGTAATGCGCCAGAAATGGTACCGAAACCCCGCATTTACATATCTGCCACTGTGCAGGAGAATCCGTATAGGTGTTCGAGAGTTCGAACCGTAATGCGCAAGAAATGGTACCGAAATCCCGTATTTACATATCTGCCACTGTGCAGGAGAATCCGTATAGGTGTTCGAGTGTTCGAACAGTAATGCGCAAGAAATGGTACCGAAACCCCGTATTTACATATCTGCCACTGTGCAGGAGAATCCGCATGGGTGCTCGAGTGTTCGAACCGTATTGCGCAAGAAATGGTATGGAAACCCCGTATTTACATATCTGCCACTGTGCAGGAGAATCCGTATAGGTGTTCGAGTGTTCGAACCGTAATGCGCAGGAAATGGTACCGAAACCCCGTATTTACATATCTGCCACTGTGCAGGAGAATTCGTATAGGTCTTCGTGTGTTCGAACCGTAATGCGCAAGAAATGGTATGTAAACCCCGTATTTACATATCTGCGACTGTGCAGGAGAATCCGTATAGGTGTTCGAGTGTTCGAACCGTAATGCGCGAGAAATGGTATGTAAACCCCGTATTTACATATCTGCCACTGTGCTGGATATTCCGTATAGGTGTTCGAGTGTTCGAACCGTAATGCGCAAGAAATGGTACCGAAATCCCGTATTTACATATCTGCCACTGTGCAGGAGAATCCGTATAGGTGTTCGAGTGTTCGAACCGTAATGCGCAGGAAATGGTACCGAAACCCCGTATTTACATATCTGCCCCTATGCAGGAGAATCCGTATAGGTGTTCGAGTGTTCGAACCGTAATGCGCAAGAAATGGTACCGAAATCTCGTATTTACATATCTGGCACTGTGCAGGAGAATCCGTATAGGTGTTCGAGTGTTCGAACCGTAATGCGCAAGAAATGGTACCGAAACCCCGTATTTACATATCTGCCACTGTGCAGGAGAATCCGCATAGGTGCTCGAGTGTTCGAACCGTATTGCGCAAGAAATGGTATGGAAACCCAGTATTTACATATCTGCCACTGTGCAGGAGAATCCGTATAGGTGTTCGAGTGTTCGAACCGTAATGCGCAGGAAATGGTACCGAAACCCCGTATTTACATATCTGCCACTGTGCAGGAGAATTCGTATAGGTCTTCGTGTTTTCGAACCGTAATGCGCAAGAAATCGTATGTAAACCCCGTATTTACATATCTGCCTCTGTGCAGGAGAATCCGTATAGGTGTTCGAGTGTTCGAACCGTAATGCGCAAGAAATGGTACCGAAACCCCGTATTTACATATCTGCCACTGTGCAGGAGAATCCGAATAGGTGCTCGAGTGTTCGAACCGTATTGCGCAAGAAATGGTACCGAAACCCCGTATTTACATATCTGCCACTGTGCAGGAGAATCCGTATAGGTGTTCGAGTGTTCGAACCGTAATGCGCAGGAAATGGTACCGAAACCCCGTATTTACATATCTGCCACTGTGCAGGAGAATCCGTATAGGTGTTCGAGTGTTCGAACCGTAATGCGCGAGAAATGGTATGTAAACCCCGCATTTACATATCTGCCACTGTGCTGGATATTCCGTATAGGTGTTCGAGTGTTCGAACCGTAATGCGCCAGAAATGGTACCGAAACCCCGCATTTACATATCTGCCACTGTGCAGGAGAATCCGTATAGGTGTTCGAGTGTTCGAACCGTAATGCGCGAGAAATGGTACCGAAACCCCGTATTTACATATCTGCCACTGTGCAGGAGAATCCGAATAGGTGTTCGAGTGTTCGAACCGTAATGCGCAAGAAATGGTACGGAAACCCCGTACTTACATATCTGCCACTGTGCAGGAGAATCCGTATAGGTGTTCGATTGTTCGAACCGTAATGCGCAAGAAATGGTATGTAAACCCCGTATTTACATATCTGCCACTGTGCAGGAGAATCCGTATAGGTGTTCGAGTGTTCGAACCGTAATGCGCAAGAAATGGTACGAAAACCCCGTATTTACATATCTGCCACTGTGCAGGAGAATCCGTATAGGTGTTCGAGTGTTCGAACCGTAATGCGCGAGAAATGGTATGTAAACCCCGCATTTACATATCTGCGACTGTGCTGGATATTCCGTATAGGTGTTTGAGTGTTCGAACCGTAATGCGCCAGAAATGGTACCGAAACCCCGCATTTACATATCTGCCACTGTGCAGGAGAATCCGTATAGGTGTTCGAGAGTTCGAACCGTAATGCGCAAGAAATGGTACCGAAATCCCGTATTTACATATCTGCCACTGTGCAGGAGAATCCGTATAGGTGTTCGAGTGTTCGAACAGTAATGCGCAAGAAATGGTACCGAAACCCCGTATTTACATATCTGCCACTGTGCAGGAGAATCCGCATGGGTGCTCGAGTGTTCGAACCGTATTGCGCAAGAAATGGTATGGAAACCCCGTATTTACATATCTGCCACTGTGCAGGAGAATCCGTATAGGTGTTCGAGTGTTCGAACCGTAATGCGCAGGAAATGGTACCGAAACCCCGTATTTACATATCTGCCACTGTGCAGGAGAATTCGTATAGGTCTTCGTGTGTTCGAACCGTAATGCGCAAGAAATGGTATGTAAACCCCGTATTTACATATCTGCGACTGTGCAGGAGAATCCGTATAGGTGTTCGAGTGTTCGAACCGTAATGCGCGAGAAATGGTATGTAAACCCCGTATTTACATATCTGCCACTGTGCTGGATATTCCGTATAGGTGTTCGAGTGTTCGAACCGTAATGCGCAAGAAATGGTACCGAAATCCCGTATTTACATATCTGCCACTGTGCAGGAGAATCCGTATAGGTGTTCGAGTGTTCGAACCGTAATGCGCAGGAAATGGTACCGAAACCCCGTATTTACATATCTGCCACTATGCAGGAGAATCCGTATAGGTGTTCGAGTGTTCGAACCGTAATGCGAAAGAAATGGTACCGAAATCTCGTATTTACATATCTGGCACTATGCAGGAGAATCCGTATAGGTGTTCGAGTGTTCGAACCGTAATGCGCAAGAAATGGTACCGAAACCCCGTATTTACATATCTGCCACTGTGCAGGAGAATCCGCATAGGTGCTCGAGTGTTCGAACCGTATTGCGCAAGAAATGGTATGGAAACCCAGTATTTACATATCTGCCACTGTGCAGGAGAATCCGTATAGGTGTTCGAGTGTTCGAACCGTAATGCGCAGGAAATGGTACCGAAACCCCGTATTTACATATCTGCCACTGTGCAGGAGAATCCGTATAGGTGTTCGAGTGTTCGAACCGTAATGCGCGAGAAATGGTATGTAAACCCCGCATTTACATATCTGCCACTGTGCTGGATATTCCGTATAGGTGTTCGAGTGTTCGAACCGTAATGCGCCAGAAATGGTACCGAAACCCCGCATTTACATATCTGCCACTGTGCAGGAGAATCCGTATAGGTGTTCGAGTGTTCGAACCGTAATGCGCGAGAAATGGTACCGAAACCCCGTATTTACATATCTGCCACTGTGCAGGAGAATCCGAATAGGTGTTCGAGTGTTCGAACCGTAATGCGCAAGAAATGGTACGGAAACCCCGTACTTACATATCTGCCACTGTGCAGGAGAATCCGTATAGGTGTTCGATTGTTCGAACCGTAATGCGCAAGAAATGGTATGTAAACCCCGTATTTACATATCTGCCACTGTGCAGGAGAATCCGTATAGGTGTTCGAGTGTTCGAACCGTAATGCGCAAGAAATGGTACGAAAACCCCGTATTTACATATCTGCCACTGTGCAGGAGAATCCGTATAGGTGTTCGAGTGTTCGAACCGTAATGCGCGAGAAATGGTATGTAAACCCCGCATTTACATATCTGCGACTGTGCTGGATATTCCGTATAGGTGTTTGAGTGTTCGAACCGTAATGCGCCAGAAATGGTACCGAAACCCCGCATTTACATATCTGCCACTGTGCAGGAGAATCCGTATAGGTGTTCGAGAGTTCGAACCGTAATGCGCAAGAAATGGTACCGAAATCCCGTATTTACATATCTGCCACTGTGCAGGAGAATCCGTATAGGTGTTCGAGTGTTCGAACAGTAATGCGCAAGAAATGGTACCGAAACCCCGTATTTACATATCTGCCACTGTGCAGGAGAATCCGCATGGGTGCTCGAGTGTTCGAACCGTATTGCGCAAGAAATGGTATGGAAACCCCGTATTTACATATCTGCCACTGTGCAGGAGAATCCGTATAGGTGTTCGAGTGTTCGAACCGTAATGCGCAGGAAATGGTACCGAAACCCCGTATTTACATATCTGCCACTGTGCAGGAGAATTCGTATAGGTCTTCGTGTGTTCGAACCGTAATGCGCAAGAAATGGTATGTAAACCCCGTATTTACATATCTGCGACTGTGCAGGAGAATCCGTATAGGTGTTCGAGTGTTCGAACCGTAATGCGCGAGAAATGGTATGTAAACCCCGTATTTACATATCTGCCACTGTGCTGGATATTCCGTATAGGTGTTCGAGTGTTCGAACCGTAATGCGCAAGAAATGGTACCGAAATCCCGTATTTACATATCTGCCACTGTGCAGGAGAATCCGTATAGGTGTTCGAGTGTTCGAACCGTAATGCGCAGGAAATGGTACCGAAACCCCGTATTTACATATCTGCCACTATGCAGGAGAATCCGTATAGGTGTTCGAGTGTTCGAACCGTAATGCGAAAGAAATGGTACCGAAATCTCGTATTTACATATCTGGCACTATGCAGGAGAATCCGTATAGGTGTTCGAGTGTTCGAACCGTAATGCGCAAGAAATGGTACCGAAACCCCGTATTTACATATCTGCCACTGTGCAGGAGAATCCGCATAGGTGCTCGAGTGTTCGAACCGTATTGCGCAAGAAATGGTATGGAAACCCAGTATTTACATATCTGCCACTGTGCAGGAGAATCCGTATAGGTGTTCGAGTGTTCGAACCGTAATGCGCAGGAAATGGTACCGAAACCCCGTATTTACATATCTGCCACTGTGCAGGAGAATTCGTATAGGTCTTCGTGTTTTCGAACCGTAATGCGCAAGAAATCGTATGTAAACCCCGTATTTACATATCTGCCTCTGTGCAGGAGAATCCGTATAGGTGTTCGAGTGTTCGAACCGTAATGCGCAAGAAATGGTACCGAAACCCCGTATTTACATATCTGCCACTGTGCAGGAGAATCCGAATAGGTGCTCGAGTGTTCGAACCGTATTGCGCAAGAAATGGTACCGAAACCCCGTATTTACATATCTGCCACTGTGCAGGAGAATCCGTATAGGTGTTCGAGTGTTCGAACCGTAATGCGCAGGAAATGGTACCGAAACCCCGTATTTACATATCTGCCACTGTGCAGGAGAATTCGTATAGGTGTTCGTGTGTTCGAACCGTAATGCGCAAGAAATGGTATGTAAACCCCATATTTACATATCTGCCACTGTGCAGGAGAATCCGTATAGGTGTTCGAGTGTTCGAACCGTAATGCGCAAGAAATGGTACCGAAACCCCGTATTTACATATCTGCCACTGTGCAGGAGAATCCGTATAGGTGTTCGAGTGTTCGAACCGTAATGCGCAAGAAATGGTACCGAAACCCCGTATTTACATATCTGCCACTGTGCAGGAGAATCCGAATAGGTGTTCGAGTGTTCGAACCGTAATGCGCAAGAAATGGTACGGAAACCCCGTATTTACATATCTGCCACTGTGCAGGAGAATCCGTATAGGTGTTCGATTGTTCGAACCGTAATGCGCAAGAAATGGTATGTAAACCCCGTATTTACATATCTGCCACTGTGCAGGAGAATCCGTATAGGTGTTCGAGTGTTCGAACCGTAATGCGCAAGAAATGGTACGAAAACCCCGTATTTACATATCTGCCACTGTGCAGGAGAATCCGTATAGGTGTTCGAGTGTTCGAACCGTAATGCGCGAGAAATGGTATGTAAACCCCGCATTTACATATCTGCCACTGTGCTGGATATTCCGTATAGGTGTTTGAGTGTTCGAACCGTAATGCGCCAGAAATGGTACCGAAACCCCGCATTTACATATCTGCCACTGTGCAGGAGAATCCGTATAGGTGTTCGAGAGTTCGAACCGTAATGCGCAAGAAATGGTACCGAAATCCCGTATTTACATATCTGCCACTGTGCAGGAGAATCCGTATAGGTGTTCGAGTGTTCGAACAGTAATGCGCAAGAAATGGTACCGAAACCCCGTATTTACATATCTGCCACTGTGCAGGAGAATCCGCATGGGTGCTCGAGTGTTCGAACCGTATTGCGCAAGAAATGGTATGGAAACCCCGTATTTACATATCTGCCACTGTGCAGGAGAATCCGTATAGGTGTTCGAGTGTTCGAACCGTAATGCGCAGGAAATGGTACCGAAACCCCGTATTTACATATCTGCCACTGTGCAGGAGAATTCGTATAGGTGTTCGTGTGTTCGAACCGTAATGCGCAAGAAATGGTATGTAAACCCCGTATTTACATATCTGCCACTGTGCAGGAGAATCCGTATAGGTGTTCGAGTGTTCGAACCGTAATGCGCGAGAAATGGTATGTAAACCCCGTATTTACATATCTGCCACTGTGCTGGATATTCCGTATAGGTGTTCGAGTGTTCGAACCGTAATGCGCAAGAAATGGTACCGAAATCCCGTATTTACATATCTGCCACTGTGCAGGAGAATCCGTATAGGTGTTCGAGTGTTCGAACCGTAATGCGCAGGAAATGGTACCGAAACCCCGTATTTACATATCTGCCACTATGCAGGAGAATCCGTATAGGTGTTCGAGTGTTCGAACCGTAATGCGCAAGAAATGGTACCGAAATCTCGTATTTACATATCTGGCACTGTGCAGGAGAATCCGTATAGGTGTTCGAGTGTTCGAACCGTAATGCGCAAGAAATGGTACCGAAACCCCGTATTTACATATCTGCCACTGTGCAGGAGAATCCGTATAGGTGCTCGAGTGTTCGAACCGTAATGCGCAAGAAATGGTACCGAAATCTCGTATTTACATATCTGGCACTGTGCAGGAGAATCCGTATAGGTGTTCGAGTGTTCGAACCGTAATGCGCGAGAAATGGTATGTAAACCCCGCATTTACATATCTGCCACTGTGCTGGATATTCCGTATAGGTGTTTGAGTGTTCGAACCGTAATGCGCCAGAAATGGTACCGAAACCCCGCATTTACATATCTGCCACTGTGCAGGAGAATCCGTATAGGTGTTCGAGAGTTCGAACCGTAATGCGCAAGAAATGGTACCGAAATCCCGTATTTACATATCTGCCACTGTGCAGGAGAATCCGTATAGGTGTTCGAGTGTTCGAACAGTAATGCGCAAGAAATGGTACCGAAACCCCGTATTTACATATCTGCCACTGTGCAGGAGAATCCGCATGGGTGCTCGAGTGTTCGAACCATATTGCGCAAGAAATGGTATGGAAACCCCGTATTTACATATCTGCCACTGTGCAGGAGAATCCGTATAGGTGTTCGAGTGTTCGAACCGTAATGCGCAGGAAATGGTACCGAAACCCCGTATTTACATATCTGCCACTGTGCAGGAGAATTCGTATAGGTCTTCGTGTGTTCGAACCGTAATGCGCAAGAAATGGTATGTAAACCCCGTATTTACATATCTGCCACTGTGCAGGAGAATCCGTATAGGTGTTCGAGTGTTCGAACCGTAATGCGCGAGAAATGGTATGTAAACCTCGTATTTACATATCTGCCACTGTGCTGGATATTCCGTATAGGTGTTCGAGTGTTCGAACCGTAATGCGCAAGAAATGGTACCGAAATCCCGTATTTACATATCTGCCACTGTGCAGGAGAATCCGTATAGGTGTTCGAGTGTTCGAACCGTAATGCGCAGGAAATGGTACCGAAACCCCGTATTTACATATCTGCCACTATGCAGGAGAATCCGTATAGGTGTTCGAGTGTTCGAACCGTAATGCGCAAGAAATGGTACCGAAATCTCGTATTTACATATCTGGCACTGTGCAGGAGAATCCGTATAGGTGCTCGAGTGTTCGAACCGTAATGCGCAAGAAATGGTACGAAAACCCCGTATTTACATATCTGCCACTGTGCAGGAGAATCCGTATAGGTGTTCGAGTGTTCGAACCGTAATGCGCAGGAAATGGTACCGAAACCCCGTATTTACATATCTGCCACTGTGCAGGAGAATTCGTATAGGTCTTCGTTTGTTCGAACCGTAATGCGCAGGAAATGGTACCGAAACCCCGTATTTACATATCTGCCACTGTGCAGGAGAATCCGCATGGGTGCTCGAGTGTTCGAACCGTATTGCGCAAGAAATGGTATGGAAACCCCGTATTTACATATCTGCCACTGTGCAGGAGAATCCGTATAGGTGTTCGAGTGTTCGAACCGTAATGCGCAGGAAATGGTTCCGAAACCCCGTATTTACATATCTGCCACTGTGCAGGAGAATTCGTATAGGTCTTCGTGTTTTCGAACCGTAATGCGCAAGAAATCGTATGTAAACCCCGTATTTACATATCTGCCTCTGTGCAGGAGAATCCGTATAGGTGTTCGAGTGTTCGAACCGTAATGCGCAAGAAATGGTACCGAAACCCCGTATTTACATATCTGCCACTGTGCAGGAGAATCCGAATAGGTGCTCGAGTGTTCGAACCGTATTGCGCAAGAAATGGTACCGAAACCCCGTATTTACATATCTGCCACTGTGCAGGAGAATCCGTATAGGTGTTCGAGTGTTCGAACCGTAATGCGCAGGAAATGGTACCGAAACCCCGTATTTACATATCTGCCACTGTGCAGGAGAATTCGTATAGGTTTTCGTGTGTTCGAACCGTAATGCGCAAGAAATGGTATGTAAACCCCATATTTACATATCTGCCACTGTGCAGGAGAATCTGTATAGGTGTTCGAGTGTTCGAACCGTAATGCGCAAGAAATGGTACCGAAACCCCGTATTTACATATCTGCCACTGTGCAGGAGAATCCGTATAGGTGTTCGAGTGTTTGAACCGTAATGCGCAAGAAATGGTACCGAAACCCCGTATTTACATATCTGCCACTGTGCAGGAGAATCCGAATAGGTGTTCGAGTGTTCGAACCGTAATGCGCAAGAAATGGTACCGAAACCCCGTATTTACATATCTGCCACTGTGCAGGAGAATCCGTATAGGTGTTCGATTGTTCGAACCGTAATGCGCAAGAAATGGTATGTAAACCCCGTATTTACATATCTGCCACTGTGCAGGAGAATCCGTATAGGTGTTCGAGTGTTCGAACCGTAATGCGCAAGAAATGGTACGAAAACCCCGTATTTACATATCTGCCACTGTGCAAGAGAATCCGTATAGGTGTTCGAGTGTTCGAACCGTAATGCGCGAGAAATGGTATGTAAACCCCGCATTTACATATCTGCCACTGTGCTGGATATTCCGTATAGGTGTTTGAGTGTTCGAACCGTAATGCGCCAGAAATGGTACCGAAACCCCGCATTTACATATCTGCCACTGTGCAGGAGAATCCGTATAGGTGTTCGAGAGTTCGAACCGTAATGCGCAAGAAATGGTACCGAAATCCCGTGTTTACATATCTGCCACTGTGCAGGAGAATCCGTATAGGTGTTCGAGTGTTCGAACCGTAATGCGCGAGAAATGGTATGTAAACCCCGTATTTACATATCTGCCACTGTGCTGGATATTCCGTATAGGTGTTCGAGTGTTCGAACCGTAATGCGCAAGAAATGGTACCGAAATCCCGTATTTACATATCTGCCACTGTGCAGGAGAATCCGTATAGGTGTTCGAGTGTTCGAACCGTAATGCGCAGGAAATGGTACCGAAACCCCGTATTTACATATCTGCCACAATGCAGGAGAATCCGTATAGGTGTTCGAGTGTTCGAACCGTAATGCGCAAGAAATGGTACCGAAATCTCGTATTTACATATCTGGCACTGTGCAGGAGAATCCGTATAGGTGTTCGAGTGTTCGAACCGTAATGCGCAAGAAATGGTACCGAAACCCCGTATTTACATATCTGCCACTGTGCAGGAGAATCCGCATAGGTGCTCGAGTGTTCGAACCGTAATGCGCAAGAAATGGTACCGAAATCTCGTATTTACATATCTGGCACTGTGCAGGAGAATCCGTATAGGTGTTCGAGTGTTCGAACCGTAATGCGCGAGAAATGGTATGTAAACCCCGCATTTACATATCTGCCACTGTGCTGGATATTCCGTATAGGTGTTTGAGTGTTCGAACCGTAATGCGCCAGAAATGGTACCGAAACCCCGCATTTACATATCTGCCACTGTGCAGGAGAATCCGTATAGGTGTTCGAGAGTTCGAACCGTAATGCGCAAGAAATGGTACCGAAATCCCGTATTTACATATCTGCCACTGTGCAGGAGAATCCGTATAGGTGTTCGAGTGTTCGAACAGTAATGCGCAAGAAATGGTACCGAAACCCCGTATTTACATATCTGCCACTGTGCAGGAGAATCCGCATGGGTGCTCGAGTGTTCGAACCGTATTGCGCAAGAAATGGTATGGAAACCCCGTATTTACATATCTGCCACTGTGCAGGAGAATCCGTATAGGTGTTCGAGTGTTCGAACCGTAATGCGCAGGAAATGGTACCGAAACCCCGTATTTACATATCTGCCACTGTGCAGGAGAATTCGTATAGGTCTTCGTGTGTTCGAACCGTAATGCGCAAGAAATGGTATGTAAACCCCGTATTTACATATCTGCCACTGTGCAGGAGAATTCGTATAGGTGTTCGAGTGTTCGAACCGTAATGCGCGAGAAATGGTATGTAAACCCCGTATTTACATATCTGCCACTGTGCTGGATATTCCGTATAGGTGTTCGAGTGTTCGAACCGTAATGCGCAAGAAATGGTACCGAAATCCCGTATTTACATATCTGCCACTGTGCAGGAGAATCCGTATAGGTGTTCGAGTGTTCGAACCGTAATGTGCAGGAAATGGTACCGAAACCCCGTATTTACATATCTGCCACTATGCAGGAGAATCCGTATAGGTGTTCCAGTGTTCGAACCGTAATGCGCAAGAAATGGTACCGAAATCTCGTATTTACATATCTGGCACTGTGCAGGAGAATCCGTATAGGTGCTCGAGTGTTCGAACCGTAATGCGCAAGAAATGGTACGAAAACCCCGTATTTATATATCTGCCACTGTGCAGGAGAATCCGTATAGGTGTTCGAGTGTTCGAACCGTAATGCGCAGGAAATGGTACCGAAACCCCGTATTTACATATCTGCCACTGTGCAGGAGAATTCGTATAGGTCTTCGTGTGTTCGAACCGTAATGCGCAGGAAATGGTACCGAAACCCCGTATTTACATATCTGCCACTGTGCAGGAGAATCCGCATGGGTGCTCGAGTGTTCGAACCGTATTGCGCAAGAAATGGTATGGAAACCCCGTATTTACATATCTGCCACTGTGCAGGAGAATCCGTATAGGTGTTCGAGTGTTCGAACCGTAATGCGCAGGAAATGGTTCCGAAACCCCGTATTTACATATCTGCCACTGTGCAGGAGAATTCGTATAGGTCTTCGTGTTTTCGAACCGTAATGCGCAAGAAATCGTATGTAAACCCCGTATTTACATATCTGCCTCTGTGCAGGAGAATCCGTATAGGTGTTCGAGTGTTCGAACCGTAATGCGCAAGAAATGGTACCGAAACCCCGTATTTACATATCTGCCACTGTGCAGGAGAATCCGAATAGGTGCTCGAGTGTTCGAACCGTATTGCGCAAGAAATGGTACCGAAACCCCGTATTTACATATCTGCCACTGTGCAGGAGAATCCGTATAGGTGTTCGAGTGTTCGAACCGTAATGCGCAGGAAATGGTACCGAAACCCCGTATTTACATATCTGCCACTGTGCAGGAGAATTCGTATAGGTTTTCGTGTGTTCGAACCGTAATGCGCAAGAAATGGTGTGTAAACCCCATATTTACATATCTGCCACTGTGCAGGAGAATCTGTATAGGTGTTCGAGTGTTCGAACCGTAATGCGCAAGAAATGGTACCGAAACCCCGTATTTACATATCTGCCACTGTGCAGGAGAATCCGTATAGGTGTTCGAGTGTTCGAACCGTAATGCGCAAGAAATGGTACCGAAACCCCGTATTTACATATCTGCCACTGTGCAGGAGAATCCGAATAGGTGTTCGAGTGTTCGAACCGTAATGCGCAAGAAATGGTACCGAAACCCCGTATTTACATATCTGCCACTGTGCAGGAGAATCCGTATAGGTGTTCGATTGTTCGAACCGTAATGCGCAAGAAATGGTATGTAAACCCCGTATTTACATATCTGCCACTGTGCAGGAGAATCCGTATAGGTGTTCGAGTGTTCGAACCGTAATGCGCAAGAAATGGTACGAAAACCCCGTATTTACATATCTGCCACTGTGCAAGAGAATCCGTATAGGTGTTCGAGTGTTCGAACCGTAATGCGCGAGAAATGGTATGTAAACCCCGCATTTACATATCTGCCACTGTGCTGGATATTCCGTATAGGTGTTTGAGTGTTCGAACCGTAATGCGCCAGAAATGGTACCGAAACCCCGCATTTACATATCTGCCACTGTGCAGGAGAATCCGTATAGGTGTTCGAGAGTTCGAACCGTAATGCGCAAGAAATGGTACCGAAATCCCGTATTTACATATCTGCCACTGTGCAGGAGAATCCGTATAGGTGTTCGAGTGTTCGAACAGTAATGCGCAAGAAATGGTACCGAAACCCCGTATTTACATATCTGCCACTGTGTAGGAGAATCCGCATGGGTGCTCGAGTGTTCGAACCGTATTGCGCAAGAAATGGTGTGGAAACCCCGTATTTACATATCTGCCACTGTGCAGGAGAATCCGTATAAGTGTTCGAGTGTTCGAACCGTAATGCGCAGGAAATGGTACCGAAACCCCGTATTTACATATCTGCCACTGTGCAGGAGAATTCGTATAGGTCTTCGTGTGTTCGAACCGTAATGCGCAAGAAATGGTATGTAAACCCCGTATTTACATATCTGCCACTGTGCAGGAGAATCCGTATAGGTGTTCGAGTGTTCGAACCGTAATGCGCAAGAAATGGTACCGAAATACCGTATTTACATACCTGCCACTGTGCAGGAGAATCCGTATAGGTGTTCGAGTGTTCGAACCGTAATGCGCGAGAAATGGTATGTAAACCCCGTATTTACATATCTGCCACTGTGCTGGATATTCCGTATAGGTGTTCGAGTGTTCGAACCGTAATGCGCCAGAAATGGTACCGAAACCCCGTATTTACATATCTGCCACTATGCAGGAGAATCCGTATAGGTGTTCGAGTGTTCGAACCGTAATGCGCAAGAAATGGTACCGAAATCTCGTATTTACATATCTGGCACTGTGCAGGAGAATCCGTATAGGTGTTCGAGTGTTCGAACCGTAATGCGCAAGAAATGGTACCGAAACCCCGTATTTACATATCTGCCATTGTGCAGGAGAATCCGCATAGGTGCTCGAGTGTTCGAACCGTATTGCGCAAGAAATGGTATGGAAACCCCGTATTTACATATCTGCCACTGTGCAGGAGAATCCGTATAGGTGTTCGAGTGTTCGAACCGTAATGCGCAGGAAATGGTACCGAAACCCCGTATTTATATATCTGCCACTGTGCAGGAGAATTCGTATAGGTCTTCGTGTTTTCGAACCGTAATGCGCAAGAAATGGTATGTAAACCCCGTATTTACATATCTGCCACTGTGCAGGAGAATCCGTATAGGTGTTCGAGTGTTCGAACCGTAATGCGCAAGAAATGGTACCGAAACCCCGTATTTACATATCTGCCACTGTGCAGGAGAATCCGAATAGGTGCTCGAGTGTTCGAACCGTATTGCGCAAGAAATGGTACCGAAACCCCGTATTTACATATCTGCCACTGTGCAGGAGAATCCGTATAGGTGTTCGAGTGTTCGAACCGTAATGCGCAGGAAATGGTACCGAAACCCCGTATTTACATATCTGCCACTGTGCAGGAGAATTCGTATAGGTGTTCGTGTGTTCGAACCGTAATGCACAAGAAATGGTATGTAAACCCCATATTTAAATATCTGCCACTGTGCAGGAGAATCCGTATAGGTGTTCGAGTGTTCGAACCGTAATGCGCAAGAAATGGTACCGAAACCCCGTATTTACATATCTGCCACTGTGCAGGAGAATCCGTATAGGTGTTCGAGTGTTCGAACCGTAATGCGCAAGAAATGGTACCGAAACCCCGTATTTACATATCTGCCACTGTGCAGGAGAATCCGAATAGGTGTTCGAGTGTTCGAACCGTAATGCGCAAGAAATGGTACGGAAACCCCGTATTTACATATCTGCCACTGTGCAGGAGAATCCGTATAGGTGTTCGATTGTTCGAACCGTAATGCGCAAGAAATGGTATGTAAACCCCGTATTTACATATCTGCCACTGTGCAGGAGAATCCGTATAGGTGTTCGAGTGTTCGAACCGTAATGCGCAAGAAATGGTACGAAAACCCCGTATTTACATATCTGCCACTTTGCAGGAGAATCCGTATAGGTGTTCGAGTGTTCGAACCGTAATGCGCGAGAAATGGTATGTAAACCCCGCATTTACATATCTGCCACTGTGCTGGATATTCCGTATAGGTGTTTGAGTGTTCGAACCGTAATGCGCCAGAAATGGTACCGAAACCCCGCATTTACATATCTGCCACTGTGCAGGAGAATCCGTATAGGTGTTCGAGAGTTCGAACCGTAATGCGCAAGAAATGGTACCGAAATCCCGTATTTACATATCTGCCACTGTGCAGGAGAATCCGTATAGGTGTTCGAGTGTTCGAACCGTAATGCGCAAGAAATGGTACCGAAATCCCGTATTTACATATCTGCCACTGTGCAGGAGAATCCGCATGGGTGCTCGAGTATTCGAACCGTATTGCGCAAGAAATGGTATGGAAAACCCGTATTTACATATCTGCCACTGTGCAGGAGAATCCGTATAGGTGTTCGAGTGTTCGAACCGCAATGCGCAGGAAATGGTACCGAAACCCCGTATTTACATATCTGCCACTGTGCAGGAGAATTCGTATAGGTCTTCGTGTGTTCGAACCGTAATGCGCAAGAAATGGTATGTAAACCCCGTATTTACATATCTGCCACTGTGCAGGAGAATCCGTATAGGTGTTCGAGTGTTCGAACCGTAATGCGCAGGAAATGGTACCGAAACCCCATATTTACATATCTGCCACTGTGCAGGAGAATTCGTATAGGTGTTCGAGTGTTCGAACCGCAATGCGCAGGAAATGGTACCGAAACCCCGTATTTACATATCTGCCACTGTGCAGGAGAATTCGTATAGGTCTTCGTGTTTTCGAACCGTAATGCGCAAGAAATGGTATGTAAACCCCGTATTTACATATCTGCCACTGTGCAGGAGATTCCGTATAGGTGTTCGAGTGTTCGAACCGTAATGCGCAAGAAATGGTACGAAAACCCCGTATTTACATATCTGCCACTGTGTAGGAGAATCCGTATAGGTGTTCGAGTGTTCGAACCGTAATGCGCGAGAAATGGTATGTAAACCCCGTATTTACATATCTGCCACTGTGCTGGATATTCCGTATAGGTGTTCGAGTGTTCGAACCGTAATGCGCAAGAAATGGTACCGAAATCCCGTATTTACATATCTGCCACTGTGCAGGAGAATCCGTATAGGTGTTCGAGTGTTCGAACCGTAATGCGCAGGAAATGGTACCGAAACCCCGTATTTACATATCTGCCACTATGCAGGAGAATCCGTATAGGTGTTCGAGTGTTCGAACCGTAATGCGCAAGAAATGGTACCGAAATCTCGTATTTACATATCTGGCACTGTGCAGGAGAATCCGTATAGGTGTTCGAGTGTTCGAACCGTAATGCGCAAGAAATGGTACCGAAACCCCGTATTTACATATCTGCCACTGTGCAGGAGAATCCGCATAGGTGCTCGAGTGTTCGAACCGTATTGCGCAAGAAATGGTATGGAAACCCCGTATTTACATATCTGCCACTGTGCAGGAGAATCCGTATAGGTGTTCGAGTGTTCGAACCGTAATGCGCAGGAAATGGTACCGAAACCCCGTATTTACATATCTGCCACTGTGCAGGAGAATTCGTATAGGTCTTCGTGTTTTCGAACCGTAATGCGCAAGAAATCGTATGTAAACCCCGTATTTACATATCTGCCTCTGTGCAGGAGAATCCGTATAGGTGTTCGAGTGTTCGAACCGTAATGCGCAAGAAATGGTACCGAAACCCCGTATTTACATATCTGCCACTGTGCAGGATAATCCGAATAGGTGCTCGAGTGTTCGAACCGTATTGCGCAAGAAATGGTACCGAAACCCCGTATTTACATATCTGCCACTGTGCAGGAGAATCCGTATAGGTGTTCGAGTGTTCGAACCGTAATGCGCAGGAAATGGTACCGAAACCCCGTATTTACATATCTGCCACTGTGCAGGAGAATTCGTATAGGTGTTCGTGTGTTCGAACCGTAATGCGCAAGAAATGGTATGTAAACCCCATATTTACATATCTGCCACTGTGCAGGAGAATCCGTATAGGTGTTCGAGTGTTCGAACCGTAATGCGCAAGAAATGGTACCGAAACCCCGTATTTACATATCTGCCACTGTGCAGGAGAATCCGTATAGGTGTTCGAGTGTTCGAACCGTAATGCGCAAGAAATGGTACCGAAACCCCGTATTTACATATCTGCCACTGTCCAGGAGAATCCGAATAGGTGTTCGAGTGTTCGAACCGTAATGCGCAAGAAATGGTACGGAAACCCCGTATTTACATATCTGCCACTGTGCAGGAGAATCCGTATAAGTGTTCGATTGTTCGAACCGTAATGCGCAAGAAATGGTATGTAAACCCCGTATTTACATATCTGCCACTGTGCAGGAGAATCCGTATAGGTGTTCGAGTGTTCGAACCGTAATGCGCAAGAAATGGTATGTAAACCCCGTATTTACATATCTGCCACTGTGCAGGAGAATCCGTATAGGTGTTCGAGTGTTCGAACCGTAATGCGCAAGAAATGGTACGAAAACCCCGTATTTACATATCTGCCACTGTGCAGGAGAATCCGTATAGGTGTTCGAGTGTTCGAACCGTAATGCGCGAGAAATGGTATGTAAACCCCGCATTTACATATCTGCCACTGTGCTGGATATTCCGTATAGGTGTTTGAGTGCTCGAACCGTAATGCGCCAGAAATGGTACCGAAACCCCGCATTTACATATCTGCCACTGTGCAGGAGAATCCGTATAGGTGTTCGAAAGTTCGAACCGTAATGCGCAAGATATGGTACCGAAATCCCGTATTTACATATCTGCCACTGTGCAGGAGAATCCGTATAGGTGTTCGAGTGTTCGAACCGTAATGCGCAAGAAATGGTACCGAAACCCCGTATTTACATATCTGCCACTGTGCAGGAGAATCCGCATGGGTGCTCGTGTGTTCGAACCGTATTGCGCAAGAAATGGTATGGAAACCCCGTATTTACATATCTGCCACTGTGCAGGAGAATCCGTATAGGTGTTCGAGTGTTCGAACCGTAATGCGCAGGAAATGGTACCGAAACCCCGTATTTACATATCTGCCACTGTGCAGGAGAATTCGTATAGGTCTTCGTGTGTTCGAACCGTAATGCGCAAGAAATGGTATGTAAACCCCGTATTTACATATCTGCCACTGTGCAGGAGAATCCGTATAGGTGTTCGAGTGTTCGAACCGTAATGCGCAGGAAATGGTACCGAAACCCCGTATTTACATATCTGTCACTGTGCAGGAGAATTCGTATAGGTCTTCGTGTTTTCGAACCGTAATGCGCAAGAAATGGTATGTAAACCCCGTATTTACATATCTGCCACTGTGCAGGAGAATCCGTATAGGTGTTCGAGTGTTCGAACCGTAATGCGCGAGAAATGGTATGTAAACCCCATATTTACATATCTGCCACTGTGCAGGAGATTCCGTATAGGTGTTCGAGTGTTCGAACCGTAATGCGCAAGAAATGGTACGAAAACCCCGTATTTACATATCTGCCACTGTGCAGGAGAATCCGTATAGGTGTTCGAGTGTTCGAACCGTAATGCGCGAGAAATGGGATGTAAACCCCGTATTTACATATCTGCCACTGTGCTGGATATTCCGTATAGGTGTTCGAGTGTTCGAACCGTAATGCACAAGAAATGGTACCGAAATCCCGTATTTACATATCTGCCACTGTGCAGGAGAATCCGTATAGGTGTTCGAGTGTTCGAACCGTAATGCGCAGGAAATGGTACCGAAACCCCGTATTTACATATCTGCCACTATGCAGGAGAATCCGTATAGGTGTTCGAGTGTTCGAACCGTAATGCGCAAGAAATGGTACCGAAATCTCGTATTTACATATTTGGCACTGTGCAGGAGAATCCGTATAGGTGTTCGAGTGTTCGAACCGTAATGCGCAAGAAATGGTACCGAAACCCCGTATTTACATATCTGCCACTGTGCAGGAGAATCCGCATAGGTGCTCGAGTGTTCGAACCGTATTGCGCAAGAAATGGTATGGAAACCCCGTATTTACATATCTGCCACTGTGCAGGAGAATCCGTATAGGTGTTCGAGTGTTCGAACCGTAATGCGCAGGAAATGGTACCGAAACCCCGTATTTACATATCTGCCACTGTGCAGGAGAATTCGTATAGGTCTTCGTGTTTTCGAACCGTAATGCGCAAGAAATCGTATGTAAACCCCGTATTTACATATCTGCCTCTGTGCAGGAGAATCCGTATAGGTGTTCGAGTGTTCGAACCGTAATGCGCAAGAAATGGTACCGAAACCCCGTATTTACATATCTGCCACTGTGCAGGAGAATCCGAATAGGTGCTCGAGTGTTCGAACCGTATTGCGCAAGAAATGGTACCGAAACCCCGTATTTACATATCTGCCACTGTGCAGGAGAATCCGTATAGGTGTTCGAGTGTTCGAACCGTAATGCGCAGGAAATGGTACCGAAACCCCGTATTTACATATCTGCCACTGTGCAGGAGAATTCGTATAGGTGTTCGTGTGTTCGAACCGTAATGCGCGAGAAATGGTATGTAAACCCCGCATTTACATATCTGCCACTGTGCTGGATATTCCGTATAGGTGTTTGAGTGTTCGAACCGTAATGCGCCAGAAATGGTACCGAAACCCCGCATTTACATATCTGCCACTGTGCAGGAGAATCCGTATAGGTGTTCGAAAGTTCGAACCGTAATGCGCAAGATATGGTACCGAAATCCCGTATTTACATATCTGCCACTGTGCAGGAGAATCCGTATAGGTGTTCGAGTGTTCGAACCGTAATGCGCAAGAAATGGTACGGAAACCCCGTATTTACATATCTGCCACTGTGCAGGAGAATCCGTATAGGTGTTCGAGTGTTCGAACCGTAATGCGCGAGAAATGGTATGTAAACCCCGCATTTACATATCTGCCACTGTGCTGGATATTCCGTATAGGTGTTTGAGTGTTCGAACCGTAATGCGCCAGAAATGGTACCGAAACCCCGCATTTACATATCTGCCACTGTGCAGGAGAATCCGTATAGGTGTTCGAAAGTTCGAACCGTAATGCGCAAGATATGGTACCGAAATCCCGTATTTACATATCTGCCACTGTGCAGGAGAATCCGTATAGGTGTTCGAGTGTTCGAACCGTAATGCGCAAGAAATGGTACCGAAACCCCGTATTTACATATCTGCCACTGTGCAGGAGAATCCGCATGGGTGCTCGTGTGTTCGAACCGTATTGCGCAAGAAATGGTATGGAAACCCCGTATTTACATATCTGCCACTGTGCAGGAGAATCCGTATAGGTGTTCGAGTGTTCGAACCGTAATGCGCAGGAAATGGTACCGAAACCCCGTATTTACATATCTGCCACTGTGCAGGAGAATTCGTATAGGTCTTCGTGTGTTCGAACCGTAATGCGCAAGAAATGGTATGTAAACCCCGTATTTACATATCTGCCACTGTGCAGGAGAATCCGTATAGGTGTTCGAGTGTTCGAACCGTAATGCGCAGGAAATGGTACCGAAACCCCGTATTTACATATCTGTCACTGTGCAGGAGAATTCGTATAGGTCTTCGTGTTTTCGAACCGTAATGCGCAAGAAATGGTATGTAAACCCCGTATTTACATATCTGCCACTGTGCAGGAGAATCCGTATAGGTGTTCGAGTGTTCGAACCGTAATGCGCAGGAAATGGTACCGAAACCCCGTATTTACATATCTGTCACTGTGCAGGAGAATTCGTATAGGTCTTCGTGTTTTCGAACCGTAATGCGCAAGAAATGGTATGTAAACCCCGTATTTACATATCTGCCACTGTGCAGGAGAATCCGTATAGGTGTTCGAGTGTTCGAACCGTAATGCGCGAGAAATGGTATGTAAACCCCATATTTACATATCTGCCACTGTGCAGGAGATTCCGTATAGGTGTTCGAGTGTTCGAACCGTAATGCGCAAGAAATGGTACGAAAACCCCGTATTTACATATCTGCCACTGTGCAGGAGAATCCGTATAGGTGTTCGAGTGTTCGAACCGTAATGCGCGAGAAATGGTATGTAAACCCCGTATTTACATATCTGCCACTGTGCTGGATATTCCGTATAGGTGTTCGAGTGTTCGAACCGTAATGCGCAAGAAATGGTACCGAAATCCCGTATTTACATATCTGCCACTGTGCAAGAGAATCCGTATAGGTGTTCGAGTGTTCGAACCGTAATGCGCAGGAAATGGTACCGAAACCCCGTATTTACATATCTGCCACTATGCAGGAGAATCCGTATAGGTGTTCGAGTGTTCGAACCGTAATGCGCAAGAAATGGTACCGAAATCTCGTATTTACATATTTGGCACTGTGCAGGAGAATCCGTATAGGTGTTCGAGTGTTCGAACCGTAATGCGCAAGAAATGGTACCGAAACCCCGTATTTACATATCTGCCACTGTGCAGGAGAATCCGCATAGGTGCTCGAGTGTTCGAACCGTATTGCGCAAGAAATGGTATGGAAACCCCGTATTTACATATCTGCCACTGTGCAGGAGAATCCGTATAGGTGTTCGAGTGTTCGAACCGTAATGCGCAGGAAATGGTACCGAAACCCCGTATTTACATATCTGCCACTGTGCAGGAGAATTCGTATAGGTCTTCGTGTTTTCGAACCGTAATGCGCAAGAAATCGTATGTAAACCCCGTATTTACATATCTGCCTCTGTGCAGGAGAATCCGTATAGGTGTTCGAGTGTTCGAACCGTAATGCGCAAGAAATGGTACCGAAACCCCGTATTTACATATCTGCCACTGTGCAGGAGAATCCGAATAGGTGCTCGAGTGTTCGAACCGTATTGCGCAAGAAATGGTACCGAAACCCCGTATTTACATATCTGCCACTGTGCAGGAGAATCCGTATAGGTGTTCGAGTGTTCGAACCGTAATGCGCAGGAAATGGTACCGAAACCCCGTATTTACATATCTGCCACTGTGCAGGAGAATTCGTATAGGTGTTCGTGTGTTCGAACCGTAATGCGCGAGAAATGGTATGTAAACCCCGCATTTACATATCTGCCACTGTGCTGGATATTCCGTATAGGTGTTTGAGTGTTCGAACCGTAATGCGCCAGAAATGGTACCGAAACCCCGCATTTACATATCTGCCACTGTGCAGGAGAATCCGTATAGGTGTTCGAAAGTTCGAACCGTAATGCGCAAGATATGGTACCGAAATCCCGTATTTACATATCTGCCACTGTGCAGGAGAATCCGTATAGGTGTTCGAGTGTTCGAACCGTAATGCGCAAGAAATGGTACGGAAACCCCGTATTTACATATCTGCCACTGTGCAGGAGAATCCGTATAGGTGTTCGAGTGTTCGAACCGTAATGCGCGAGAAATGGTATGTAAACCCCGCATTTACATATCTGCCACTGTGCTGGATATTCCGTATAGGTGTTTGAGTGTTCGAACCGTAATGCGCCAGAAATGGTACCGAAACCCCGCATTTACATATCTGCCACTGTGCAGGAGAATCCGTATAGGTGTTCGAAAGTTCGAACCGTAATGCGCAAGATATGGTACCGAAATCCCGTATTTACATATCTGCCACTGTGCAGGAGAATCCGTATAGGTGTTCGAGTGTTCGAACCGTAATGCGCAAGAAATGGTACCGAAACCCCGTATTTACATATCTGCCACTGTGCAGGAGAATCCGCATGGGTGCTCGTGTGTTCGAACCGTATTGCGCAAGAAATGGTATGGAAACCCCGTATTTACATATCTGCCACTGTGCAGGAGAATCCGTATAGGTGTTCGAGTGTTCGAACCGTAATGCGCAGGAAATGGTACCGAAACCCCGTATTTACATATCTGCCACTGTGCAGGAGAATTCGTATAGGTCTTCGTGTGTTCGAACCGTAATGCGCAAGAAATGGTATGTAAACCCCGTATTTACATATCTGCCACTGTGCAGGAGAATCCGTATAGGTGTTCGAGTGTTCGAACCGTAATGCGCAGGAAATGGTACCGAAACCCCGTATTTACATATCTGTCACTGTGCAGGAGAATTCGTATAGGTCTTCGTGTTTTCGAACCGTAATGCGCAAGAAATGGTATGTAAACCCCGTATTTACATATCTGCCACTGTGCAGGAGAATCCGTATAGGTGTTCGAGTGTTCGAACCGTAATGCGCGAGAAATGGTATGTAAACCCCATATTTACATATCTGCCACTGTGCAGGAGATTCCGTATAGGTGTTCGAGTGTTCGAACCGTAATGCGCAAGAAATGGTACGAATACCCCGTATTTACATATCTGCCACTGTGCAGGAGAATCCGTATAGGTGTTCGAGTGTTCGAACCGTAATGCGCGAGAAATAGTATGTAAACCCCGTATTTACATATCTGCCACTGTGCTGGATATTCCGTATAGGTGTTCGAGTGTTCGAACCGTAATGCGCAAGAAATGGTACCGAAATCCCGTATTTACATATCTGCCACTGTGCAGGAGAATCCGTATAGGTGTTCGAGTGTTCGAACCGTAATGCGCAGGAAATGGTACCGAAACCCCGTATTTACATATCTGCCACTATGCAGGAGAATCCGTATAGGTGTTCGAGTGTTCGAACCGTAATGCGCAAGAAATGGTACCGAAATCTCGTATTTACATATTTGGCACTGTGCAGGAGAATCCGTATAGGTGTTCGAGTGTTCGAACCGTAATGCGCAAGAAATGGTACCGAAACCCCGTATTTACATATCTGCCACTGTGCAGGAGAATCCGCATAGGTGCTCGAGTGTTCGAACCGTATTGCGCAAGAAATGGTATGGAAACCCCGTATTTACATATCTGCCACTGTGCAGGAGAATCCGTATAGGTGTTCGAGTGTTCGAACCGTAATGCGCAGGAAATGGTACCGAAACCCCGTATTTACATATCTGCCACTGTGCAGGAGAATTCGTATAGGTCTTCGTGTTTTCGAACCGTAATGCGCAAGAAATCGTATGTAAACCCCGTATTTACATATCTGCCTCTGTGCAGGAGAATCCGTATAGGTGTTCGAGTGTTCGAACCGTAATGCGCAAGAAATGGTACCGAAACCCCGTATTTACATATCTGCCACTGTGCAGGAGAATCCGAATAGGTGCTCGAGTGTTCGAACCGTATTGCGCAAGAAATGGTACCGAAACCCCGTATTTACATATCTGCCACTGTGCAGGAGAATCCGTATAGGTGTTCGAGTGTTCGAACCGTAATGCGCAGGAAATGGTACCGAAACCCCGTATTTACATATCTGCCACTGTGCAGGAGAATTCGTATAGGTGTTCGTGTGTTCGAACCGTAATGCGCAAGAAATGTTATGTAAACCCCATATTTAAATATCTGCCACTGTGCAGGAGAATCCGTATAGGTGTTCGAGTGTTCGAACCGTAATGCGCAAGAAATGGTACCGAAACCCCGTATTTACATATCTGCCACTGTGCAGGAGAATCCGTATAGGTGTTCGAGTGTTCGAACCGTAATGCGCAAGAAATGGTACCGAAACCCCGTATTTACATATCTGCCACTGTGCAGGAGAATCCGAATAGGTGTTCGAGTGTTCGAACCGTAATGCGCAAGAAATGGTACGGAAACCCCGTATTTACATATCTGCCACTGTGCAGGAGAATCCGTATAGGTGTTCGATTGTTCGAACCGTAATGCGCAAGAAATGGTATGTAAACCCCGTATTTACATATCTGCCACTGTGCAGGAGAATCCGTATAGGTGTTCGAGTGTTCGAACCGTAATGCGCAAGAAATGGTACGAAAACCCCGTATTTACATATCTGCCACTGTGCAGGAGAATCCGTATAGGTGTTCGAGTGTTCGAACCGTAATGCGCGAGAAATGGTATGTAAACCCCACATTTACATATCTGCCACTGTGCTGGATATTCCGTATAGGTGTTTGAGTGTTCGAACCGTAATGCGCCAGAAATGGTACCGAAACCCCGCATTTACATATCTGCCACTGTGCAGGAGAATCCGTATAGGTGTTCGAGAGTTCGAACCGTAATGCGCAAGAAATGGTACCGAAATCCCGTATTTACATATCTGCCACTGTGCAGGAGAATCCGTATAGGTGTTCGAGTCTTCGAACAGTAATGCGCAAGAAATGGTACCGAAACCCCGTATTTACATATCTGCCACTGTGCAGGAGAATCCGCATGGGTGCTCGAGTGTTCGAACCGTATTGCGCAAGAAATGGTATGGAAACCCCGTATTTACATATCTGCCACTGTGCATGAGAATCCGTATAGGTGTTCGAGTGTTCGAACCGTAATGCGCAGGAAATGGTACCGAAACCCCGTATTTACATATCTGCCACTGTGCAGGAGAATTCGTATAGGTCTTCGTGTGTTCGAACCGTAATGCGCAAGAAATGGTATGTAAACCCCGTATTTACATATCTGCCACTGTGCAGGAGAATCCGTATAGGTGTTCGAGTGTTCGAACCGTAATGCGCAAGAAATGGTACCGAAATCCCGTATTTACATAGCTGCCACTGTGCAGGAGAATCCGTATAGGTGTTCGAGTGTTCGAACCGTAATGCGCGAGAAATGGTATGTAAACCTCGTATTTACATATCTGCCACTGTGCTGGATATTCCGTATAGGTGTTCGAGTGTTCGAACCGTAATGCGCCAGAAATGGTACCGAAACCCCGTATTTACATATCTGCCACTATGCAGGAGAATCCGTATAGGTGTTCGAGTGTTCGAACCGTACTGCGCAAGAAATGGTACCGAAATCTCGTATTTACATATCTGGCACTGTGCAGGAGAATCCGTATAGGTGTTCGAGTGTTCGAACCGTAATGCGCAAGAAATGGTACCGAAACCCCGTATTTACATATCTGCCACTGTGCAGGAGAATCCGCATAGGTGCTCGAGTGTTCGAACCGTATTGCGCAAGAAATGGTATGGAAACCCCGTATTTACATATCTGCCACTGTGCAGGAGAATCCGTATAGGTGTTCGAGTGTTCGAACCGTAATGCGCAGGAAATGGTACCGAAACCCCGTATTTACATATCTGCCACTGTGCAGGAGAATTCGTATAGGTCTTCGTGTTTTCGAACCGTAATGCGCAAGAAATGGTATGTAAACCCCGTATTTACATATCTGCCTCTGTGCAGGAGAATCCGTATAGGTGTTCGAGTGTTCGAACCGTAATGCGCAAGAAATGGTACCGAAATCCCGTATTTACATATCTGCCACTGTGCAGGAGAATCCGAATAGGTGCTCGAGTGTTCGAACCGTATTGCGCAAGAAATGGTACCGAAACCCCGTATTTACATATCTGCCACTGTGCAGGAGAATCCGTATAGGTGTTCGAGTGTTCGAACCGTAATGCGCAAGAAATGGTACCGAAACCCCGTATTTACATATCTGCCACTGTGCAGGAGAATCCGCATGGGTGCTCGAGTGTTCGAACCGTATTGCGCAAGAAATGGTATGGAAACCCCGTATTTACATATCTGCCACTGTGCAGGAGAATCCGTATAGGTGTTCGAGTGTTCGAACCGTAATGCGCAGGAAATGGTACCGAAACCCTGTATTTACATATCTGCCACTGTGCAGGAGAATTCGTATAGGTCTTCGTGTGTTCGAACCGTAATGCGCAAGAAATGGTATGTAAACCCCGTATTTACATATCTGCCACTGTGCAGGAGAATCCGTATAGGTGTTCGAGTGTTCGAACCGTAATGCGCAGGAAATGGTACCGAAACCCCGTATTTACATATCTGCAACTGTGCAGGAGAATTCGTATAGGTCTTCGTGTTTTCGAACCGTAATGCGCAAGAAATGGTATGTAAACCCCGTATTTACATATCTGCCACTATGCAGGAGAATCCGTATAGGTGTTCGAGTGTTCGAACCGTAATGCGCGAGAAATGGTATGTAAACCCCATATTTACATATCTGCCACTGTGCAGGAGATTCCGTATAGGTGTTCGAGTGTTCGAACCGTAATGCGCAAGAAATGGTACGAAAACCCCGTATTTACATATCTGCCACTATGCAGGAGAATCCGTATAGGTGTTCGAGTGTTCGAACCGTAATGCGCGAGAAATGGTATGTAAACCCCGTATTTACATATCTGCCACTGTGCTGGATATTCCGTATAGGTGTTCGAGTGTTCGAACCGTAATGCGCCAGAAATGGTACCGAAACACCGTATTTACATATCTGCCACTGTGCAGGAGAATCCGTATAGGTGTTCGAACCGTAATGCGCAAGAAATGGTACCGAAATCCCGTATTTAGATATCTGCCACTGTGCAGGAGAATCCGTATAGGTGTTCGAGTGTTCGAACCGTAATGCGCAAGAAATGGTACCGAAACCCCGTATTTACATATCTGCCACTGTGCAGGAGAATCCGCATAGGTGCTCGAGTGTTCGAACCGTATTGCGCAAGAAATGGTATGGAAACCCCGTATTTACCTATCTGCCACTGTGCAGGAGAATCCGTATAGGTGTTCGAGTGTTCGAACCGTAATGCGCAGGAAATGGTACCGAAACCCCGTATTTACATATCTGCCACTGTGCAGGAGAATTCGTATAGGTTTTCGTGTGTTCGAACCGTAATTCGCAAGAAATGGTTTGTAAACCCCGTATTTACATATCTGCCACTGTGGAGGAGAATCCGTATAGGTGTTCGAGTGTTCGAACCGTAATGCGCAAGAAATGGAACCGAAACCCCGTATTTACATATCTGCCACTGTGCAGGAGAATCCGAATAGGTGTTCGAGTGTTCGAACCGTAATGCGCAAGAAATGGTATATAAACCCCGTATTTACATATCTGCCACTATGCAGGAGAATCCGTATAGGTGTTCGAGTGTTCGAACCGTAATGCGCGAGAAATGGTATGTAAACCCCATATTTACATATCTGCCACTGTGCAGGAGATTCCGTATAGGTGTTCGAGTGTTCGAACCGTAATGCGCAAGAAATGGTACGAAAACCCCGTATTTACATATCTGCCACTATGCAGGAGAATCCGTATAGGTGTTCGAGTGTTCGAACCGTAATGCGCGAGAAATGGTATGTAAACCCCGTATTTACATATCTGCCACTGTGCTGGATATTCCGTATAGGTGTTCGAGTGTTCGAACCGTAATGCGCCAGAAATGGTACCGAAACCCCGTATTTACATATCTGCCACTGTGCAGGAGAATCCGTATAGGTGTTCGAACCGTAATGCGCAAGAAATGGTACCGAAATCCCGTATTTAGATATCTGCCACTGTGCAGGAGAATCCGTATAGGTGTTCGAGTGTTCGAACCGTAATGCGCAAGAAATGGTACCGAAACCCCGTATTTACATATCTGCCACTGTGCAGGAGAATCCGCATAGGTGCTCGAGTGTTCGAACCGTATTGCGCAAGAAATGGTATGGAAACCCCGTATTTACCTATCTGCCACTGTGCAGGAGAATCCGTATAGGTGTTCGAGTGTTCGAACCGTAATGCGCAGGAAATGGTACCGAAACCCCGTATTTACATATCTGCCACTGTGCAGGAGAATTCGTATAGGTTTTCGTGTGTTCGAACCGTAATTCGCAAGAAATGGTTTGTAAACCCCGTATTTACATATCTGCCACTGTGGAGGAGAATCCGTATAGGTGTTCTAGTGTTCGAACCGTAATGCGCAAGAAATGGAACCGAAACCCCGTATTTACATATCTGCCACTGTGCAGGAGAATCCGAATAGGTGTTCGAGTGTTCGAACCGTAATGCGCAAGAAATGGTATATAAACCCCGTATTTACATATCTGCCACTTTGTAGGAGAATCCGTATAGGTGTTCGAGTGTTCGAACCGTAATGCGCAAGAAATGGTACGGAAACCCCGTATTTACATATCTGCCACTGTGCAGGAGAATCCGTATAGTTGTTCGATTGTTCTAACCGTAATGCGCAAGAAATGGTATGTAAACCCCGTATTTACATATCTGCCACTGTGATGGAGAATCCGTATAGGTGTTCGAGTGTTCGAACCGTAATGCGCAAGAAATGGTACGGAAACCCCGTATTTACATATCTGCCACTGTGCAGGAGAATCCGTATAGGTGTTCGAGTGTTCGAACCGTAATGCGCGAGAAATGGTATGTAAACCCCGTATTTACATATCTGCCACTGTGCTGGATATTCCGTATAGGTGTTCGAGTGTTCGAACCGTAATGCGCCAGAAATGGTACCGAAACCCCGTATTTACATATCTGCCACTGTGCAGGAGAATCCGTATAGGTGTTCGAGTGTTCGAACCGTAATGCGCAAGAAATGGTACCGAAATCCCGTATTTACATGTCTGCCACTGTGCAGGAGAATCCGTATAGGTGTTCGAGTGTTCGAACCGTAATGCGCAAGAAATGGTACCGAAACCCCGTATTTACATATCTGCCACTGTGCAGGAGAATCCGCATAGGTGCTCGAGTGTTCGAACCGTATTGCGCAAGAAATGGTATGGAAACCCCGTATTTACATATCTGCCACTGTGCAGGAGAATCCGTATAGGTGTTCGAGTGTTCGAACCGTAATGCGCAGGAAATGGTACCGAAACCCCGTATTTACATATCTGCCACTGTGCAGGAGAATTCGTATAGGTCTTCATGTTTTCGATCCGTAATGCGCAAGAAATGGTATGTAAACCCCGTATTTACATATCTGCCACTGTGCAGGAGAATCCGTATAGGTGTTCGAGTGTTCGAACCGTAATGCGCAAGAAATGGTACGAAAACCCCGTATTTACATATCTGCCACTGTGCAGGAGAATCCGTATAGGTGTTCGTGGGTTCGAACCGTAATGCGCGAGAAATGGTATGTAAACCCCGTATTTACATATCTGCCACTGTGCAGGGGAATCCGTATAGGTGTTCGAGTGTTCGAACCGTAATGCGCCAGAAATGGTACCGAAACCCCGTATTTACATATCTGCCACTGTGTAGGAGAATCCGTATAGGTGTTCGAACCGTAATGCGCAAGAAATGGTACCGAAATCCCGTATTTACATATCTGCCACTGTGCAGGAGAATCCGTATAGTTGTTCGAGTGTTCGAACCGTAATGCGCAAGAAATGGTACCGAAACCCCGTATTTACATATCTGCCACTGTGCAGGAGAATCCGTATAGGTGTTCGAGTGTTCAAACCGTAATGCGCGAGAAATGGTATGTAAACCCCGTATTTACATATCTGCCACTGTGCTGGATATTCCGTATAGGTGTTCGAGTGTTCAAACCGTAATGCGCCAGAAATGGTACGGAAACCCCGTATTTACATATCTGCCACTGTGCAGGAGAATCCGTATAGGTGTTCGAGTGTTCGAACCGTAATGCGCGAGAAATGGTATGTAAACCCCGTATTTACATATCTGCCACTGTGCTGGATATTCCGTATAGGTGTTCGAGTGTTCGAACCGTAATGCGCCAGAAATGGTACCGAAACCCCGTATTTACATATCTGCCACTGTGCAGGAGAATCCGTATAGGTGTTCGAGTGTTCGAACCGTAATGCGCAAGAAATGGTACCGAAATCCCGTATTTACATGTCTGCCACTGTGCAGGAGAATCCGTATAGGTGTTCGAGTGTTCGAACCGTAATGCGCAAGAAATGGTACCGAAACCCCGTATTTACATATCTGCCACTGTGCAGGAGAATCCGCATAGGTGCTCGAGTGTTCGAACCGTATTGCGCAAGAAATGGTATGGAAACCCCGTATTTACATATCTGCCACTGTGCAGGAGAATCCGTATAGGTGTTCGAGTGTTCGAACCGTAATGCGCAGGAAATGGTACCGAAACCCCGTATTTACATATCTGCCACTGTGCAGGAGAATTCGTATAGGTCTTCATGTTTTCGATCCGTAATGCGCAAGAAATGGTATGTAAACCCCGTATTTACATATCTGCCACTGTGCAGGAGAATCCGTATAGGTGTTCGAGTGTTCGAACCGTAATGCGCAAGAAATGGTACGAAAACCCCGTATTTACATATCTGCCACTGTGCAGGAGAATCCGTATAGGTGTTCGTGGGTTCGAACCGTAATGCGCGAGAAATGGTATGTAAACCCCGTATTTACATATCTGCCACTGTGCAGGGGAATCCGTATAGGTGTTCGAGTGTTCGAACCGTAATGCGCCAGAAATGGTACCGAAACCCCGTATTTACATATCTGCCACTGTGTAGGAGAATCCGTATAGGTGTTCGAACCGTAATGCGCAAGAAATGGTACCGAAATCCCGTATTTACATATCTGCCACTGTGCAGGAGAATCCGTATAGTTGTTCGAGTGTTCGAACCGTAATGCGCAAGAAATGGTACCGAAACCCCGTATTTACATATCTGCCACTGTGCAGGAGAATCCGTATAGGTGTTCGAGTGTTCAAACCGTAATGCGCGAGAAATGGTATGTAAACCCCGTATTTACATATCTGCCACTGTGCTGGATATTCCGTATAGGTGTTCGAGTGTTCAAACCGTAATGCGCCAGAAATGGTACGGAAACCCCGTATTTACATATCTGCCACTGTGCAGGAGAATCCGTATAGGTGTTCGAGTGTTCGAACCGTAATGCGCGAGAAATGGTATGTAAACCCCGTATTTACATATCTGCCACTGTGCTGGATATTCCGTATAGGTGTTCGAGTGTTCGAACCGTAATGCGCCAGAAATGGTACCGAAACCCCGTATTTACATATCTGCCACTGTGCAGGAGAATCCGTATAGGTGTTCGAGTGTTCGAACCGTAATGCGCAAGAAATGGTACCGAAATCCCGTATTTACATGTCTGCCACTGTGCAGGAGAATCCGTATAGGTGTTCGAGTGTTCGAACCGTAATGCGCAAGAAATGGTACCGAAACCCCGTATTTACATATCTGCCACTGTGCAGGAGAATCCGCATAGGTGCTCGAGTGTTCGAACCGTATTGCGCAAGAAATGGTATGGAAACCCCGTATTTACATATCTGCCACTGTGCAGGAGAATCCGTATAGGTGTTCGAGTGTTCGAACCGTAATGCGCAGGAAATGGTACCGAAACCCCGTATTTACATATCTGCCACTGTGCAGGAGAATTCGTATAGGTCTTCATGTTTTCGAACCGTAATGCGCAAGAAATGGTATGTAAACCCCGTATTTACATATCTGCCACTGTGCAGGAGAATCCGTATAGGTGTTCGAGTGTTCGAACCGTAATGCGCAAGAAATGGTACGAAAACCCCGTATTTACATATCTGCCACTGTGCAGGAGAATCCGTATAGGTGTTCGAGTGTTCGAACCGTAATGCGCGAGAAATGGTATGTAAACCCCGTATTTACATATCTGCCACTGTGCAGGAGAATCCGTATAGGTGTTCGAGTGTTCGAACCGTAATGCGCAGGAAATGGTACGAAAACCCCGTATTTACATATCTGCCACTGTGCAGGAGAATCCGTATAGGTGTTCGAGTGTTCGAACCGTAATGCGCGAGAAATGGTATGTAAACCCGTATTTACATATCTGCCACTGTGCTGGATATTCCGTATAGGTGTTCGAGTGTTCGAACCGTAATGCGCCAGAAATGGTACCGAAACCCCGTATTTACATATCTGCCACTGTGCAGGAGAATCCGTATAGGTGTTCGAACCGTAATGCGCAAGAAATGGTACCGAAATCCCGTATTTACATATCTGCCACTGTGCAGGAGAATCCGTATAGGTGTTCGAGTGTTCGAACCGTAATGCGCAAGAAATGGTACCGAAACCCCGTATTTACATATCTGCCACTGTGCAGGAGAATCCGTATAGGTGTTCGAGTGTTCGAACCGTAATGCGCAAGAAATGGTACCGAAATCCCGTATTTACATGTCTGCCACTGTGCAGGAGAATCCGTATGGGTGTTCGAGTGTTCGAACCGTAATGCGCAAGAAATGGTACCGAAACCCCGTATTTACATATCGGCCACTGTGCAGGAGAATCCGCATAGGTGCTCGAGTGTTCGAACCGTATTGCGCAAGAAATGGTATGGAAACCCCGTATTTACATATCTGCCACTGTGCAGGAGAATCCGTATAGGTGCTCGAGTGTTCGAACCGTAATGCGCGAGAAATGGTATGTAAACCCCGTATTTACATATCTGCCACTGTGCTGGATATTCCGTATAGGTGTTCGAGTGTTCGAACCGTAATGCGCCAGAAATGGTACCGAAACCCCGTATTTACATATCTGCCACTGTGCAGGAGAATCCGTATAGGTGTTCGAACCGTAATGCGCAAGAAATGGTACCGAAATCCCGTATTTACATATCTGCCACTGTGCAGGAGAATCCGTATAGGTGTTCGAGTGTTCGAACCGTAATGCGCAAGAAATGGTACCGAAACCCCGTATTTACATATCTGCCACTGTGCAGGAGAATCCGTATAGGTGTTCGAGTGTTCGAACCGTAATGCGCGAGAAATGGTATGTAAACCCCGTATTTACATATCTGCCACTGTGCTGGATATTCCGTATAGGTGTTCGAGTGTTCGAACCGTAATGCGCAAGAAATGGTACGGAAACCCCGTATTTACATATCTACCACTGTGCAGGAGAATCCGTATAGGTGTTCGAGTGTTCGAACCGTAATGCGCGAGAAATGGTATGTAAACCCCGTATTTACATATCTGCCACTGTGCTGGATATTCCGTATAGGTGTTCGAGTGTTCGACCCGTAATGCGCCAGAAATGGTACCGAAACCCCGTATTTACATATCTGCCACTGTGCAGGAGAATCCGTATAGGTGTTCGAGTGTTCGAACCGTAATGCGCAAGAAGTGGTACCGAAACCCCGTATTTACATATCTGCCACTGTGCAGGAGAATCCGCATAGGTGCTCGAGTGTTCGAACCGTATTGCGCAAGAAATGGTATGGAAACCCCGTATTTACATATCTGCCACTGTGCAGGAGAATCCGTATAGGTGTTCGAGTGTTCGAACCGTAATGCGCAAGAAATGGTATATAAACCCCGTATTTACATATCTGCCACTTTGTAGGAGAATCCGTATAGGTGTTCGAGTGTTCGAACCGTAATGCGCAAGAAATGGTACGGAAACCCCGTATTTACATATCTGCCACTGTGCAGGAGAATCCGTATAGGTGTTCGATTGTTCGAACCGTAATGCGCAAGAAATGGTATGTAAACCCCGTATTTACATATCTGCCACTGTGATGGAGAATCCGTATAGGTGTTCGAGTGTTCGAACCGTAATGCGCAAGAAATGGTACGGAAACCCCGTATTTACATATCTGCCACTGTGCAGGAGAATCCGTATAGGTGTTCGAGTGTTCGAACCGTAATGCGCGAGAAATGGTATGTAAACCCCGTATTTACATATCTGCCACTGTGCTGGATATTCCGTATAGGTGTTCGAGTGTTCGAACCGTAATGCGCCAGAAATGGTACCGAAACCCCGTATTTACATATCTGCCACTGTGCAGGAGAATCCGTATAGGTGTTCGAGTGTTCGAACCGTAATGCGCAAGAAATGGTACCGAAATCCCGTATTTACATGTCTGCCACTGTGCAGGAGAATCCGTATAGGTGTTCGAGTGTTCGAACCGTAATGCGCAAGAAATGGTACCGAAACCCCGTATTTACATATCTGCCACTGTGCAGGAGAATCCGCATAGGTGCTCGAGTGTTCGAACTGTATTGCGCAAGAAATGGTATGGAAACCCCGTATTTACATATCTGCCACTGTGCAGGAGAATCCGTATACGTGTTCGAGTGTTCGAACCGTAATGCGCAGGAAATGGTACCGAAACCCCGTATTTACATATCTGCCACTGTGCAGGAGAATTCGTATAGGTCTTCATGTTTTCGAACCGTAATGCGCAAGAAATGGTATGTAAACCCCGTATTTACATATCTGCCACTGTGCAGGAGAATCCGTATAGGTGTTCGAGTGTTCGAACCGTAATGCGCAAGAAATGGTACGAAAACCCCGTATTTACATATCTGCCACTGTGCAGGAGAATCCGTATAGGTGTTCGAGGGTTCGAACCGTAATGCGCGAGAAATGGTATGTAAACCCCGTATTTACATATCTGCCACTGTGCAGGGGAATCCGTATAGGTGTTCGAGTGTTCGAACCGTAATGCGCCAGAAATGGTACCGAAACCCCGTATTTACATATCTGCCACTGTGTAGGAGAATCCGTATAGGTGTTCGAACCGTAATGCGCAAGAAATGGTACCGAAATCCCGTATTTACATATCTGCCACTGTGCAGGAGAATCCGTATAGTTGTTCGAGTGTTCGAACCGTAATGCGCAAGAAATGGTACCGAAACCCCGTATTTACATATCTGCCACTGTGCAGGAGAATCCGTATAGGTGTTCGAGTGTTCAAACCGTAATGCGCGAGAAATGGTATGTAAACCCCGTATTTACATATCTGCCACTGTGCTGGATATTCCGTATAGGTGTTCGAGTGTTCGAACCGTAATGCGCCAGAAATGGTACGGAAACCCCGTATTTACATATCTGCCACTGTGCAGGAGAATCCGTATAGGTGTTCGAGTGTTCGAACCGTAATGCGCGAGAAATGGTATGTAAACCCCGTATTTACATATCTGCCACTGTGCTGGATATTCCGTATAGGTGTTCGAGTGTTCGAACCGTAATGCGCAAGAAATGGTACGGAAACCCCGTATTTACATATCTGCCACTGTGCAGGAGAATCCGTATAGGTGTTTGAGTGTTCGAACCGTAATGCGCGAGAAATGGTTTGTAAACCCCGTATTTACATATCTGCCACTGTGCTGGATATTCCGTATAGGTGTTCGAGTGTTCGAACCGTAATGCGCCAGAAATGGTACCGAAACCCCGTATTTACATATCTGCCACTGTGCAGGAGAATCCGTATAGGTGTTCGAGTGTTCGAACCGTAATGCGCAAGAAGTGGTACCGAAACCCCGTATTTACATATCTGCCACTGTGCAGGAGAATCCGCATAGGTGCTCGAGTGTTCGAACCGTATTGCGCAAGAAATGGTATGGAAACCCCGTATTTACATATCTGCCACTGTGCAGGAGAATCCGTATAGGTGTTCGAGTGTTCGAACCGTAATGCGCAAGAAATGGTATATAAACCCCGTATTTACATATCTGCCACTTTGTAGGAGAATCCGTATAGGTGTTCGAGTGTTCGAACCGTAATGCGCAAGAAATGGTACGGAAACCCCGTATTTACATATCTGCCACTGTGCAGGAGAATCCGTATAGGTGTTCGATTGTTCGAACCGTAATGCGCAAGAAATGGTATGTAAACCCCGTATTTACATATCTGCCACTGTGATGGAGAATCCGTATAGGTGTTCGAGTGTTCGAACCGTAATGCGCAAGAAATGGTACGGAAACCCCGTATTTACATATCTGCCACTGTGCAGGAGAATCCGTATAGGTGTTCGAGTGTTCGAACCGTAATGCGCGAGAAATGGTATGTAAACCCCGTATTTACATATCTGCCACTGTGCTGGATATTCCGTATAGGTGTTCGAGTGTTCGAACCGTAATGCGCCAGAAATGGTACCGAAACCCCGTATTTACATATCTGCCACTGTGCAGGAGAATCCGTATAGGTGTTCGAGTGTTCGAACCGTAATGCGCAAGAAATGGTACCGAAATCCCGTATTTACATGTCTGCCACTGTGCAGGAGAATCCGTATAGGTGTTCGAGTGTTCGAACCGTAATGCGCAAGAAATGGTACCGAAACCCCGTATTTACATATCTGCCACTGTGCAGGAGAATCCGCATAGGTGCTCGAGTGTTCGAACCGTATTGCGCAAGAAATGGTATGGAAACCCCGTATTTACATATCTGCCACTGTGCAGGAGAATCCGTATAGGTGTTCGAGTGTTCGAACCGTAATGCGCAGGAAATGGTACCGAAACCCCGTATTTACATATCTGCCACTGTGCAGGAGAATCCGCATAGATGCTCGAGTGTTCGAACCGTATTGCGCAAGAAATGGTATGGAAACCCCGTATTTACATATCTGCCACTGTGCAGGAGAATCCGTATAGGTGTTCGAGTTTTCGAACCGTAATGCGCAGGAAATGGTACCGAAACCTCGTATTTACATATCTGCCACTGTGCAGGAGAATTCGTATAGGTCTTCATGTTTTCGAACCGTAATGCGCAAGAAATGGTACCGAAATCCCGTATTTACATATCTGCCACTGTGCAGGAGAATCCGTATAGTTGTTCGAGTGTTCGAACCGTAATGCGCAAGAAATGGTACCGAAACCCCGTATTTACATATCTGCCACTGTGCAGGAGAATCCGTATAGGTGTTCGAGTGTTCAAACCGTAATGCGCGAGAAATGGTATGTAAACCCCGTATTTACATATCTGCCACTGTGCTGGATATTCCGAGTAGGTGTTCGAGTGTTCGAACCGTAATGCGCCAGAAATGGTACGGAAACCCCGTATTTACATATCTGCCACTGTGCAGGAGAATCCGTATAGGTGTTCGAGTGTTCGAACCATAATGCGCGAGAAATGGTATGTAAACCCCGTATTTACATATCTGCCACTGTGCTGGATATTCCGTATAGGTGTTCGAGTGTTCGAACCGTAAGGCGCCAGAAATGGTACCGAAACCCCGTATTTACATATCTGCCACTGTGCAGGAGAATCCGTATAGGTGTTCGAGTGTTCGAACCGTAATGCGCAAGAAATGGTACCGAAATCCCGTATTTACATGTCTGCCACTGTGCAGGAGAATCCGTATAGGTGTTCGAGTGTTCGAACCGTAATGCGCAAGAAATGGTACCGAAACCCCGTATTTACATATCTGCCACTGTGCAGGAGAATCCGCATAGATGCTCGAGTGTTCGAACCGTATTGCGCAAGAAATGGTATGGAAACCCCGTATTTACATATCTGCCACTGTGCAGGAGAATCCGTATAGGTGTTCGAGTTTTCGAACCGTAATGCGCAGGAAATGGTACCGAAACCTCGTATTTACATATCTGCCACTGTGCAGGAGAATTCGTATAGGTCTTCATGTTTTCGAACCGTAATGCGCAAGAAATGGTATGTAAACCCCGTATTTACATATCTGCCACTGTGCAGGAGAATCCGTATAGGTGTTCGAGTGTTCGAACCGTAATGCGCAAGAAATGGTACGAAAACCCCGTATTTACATATCTGTCACTGTGCAGGAGAATCCGTATAGGTGTTCGAGTGTTCGAACCGTAATGCGCGAGAAATGGTATGTAAACCCCGTATTTACATATCTGCCACTGTGCAGGAGAATCCGTATAGGTGTTCGAGTGTTCGAACCGTAATGCGCAGGAAATGGTACGAAAACCCCGTATTTACATATCTGCCACTGTGCAGGAGAATCCGTATAGGTGTTCGAGTTTTCGAACCGTAATGCGCGAGAAATGGTATGTAAACCCCGTATTTACATATCTGCCACTGTGCTGGATATTCCGTATAGGTGTTCGAGTGTTCGAACCGTAATGCGCCAGAAATGGTACCGAAACCCCGTATTTACATATCTGCCACTGTGCAGGAGAATCCGTATAGGTGTTCGAACCGTAATGCGCAAGAAATGGTACCGAAATCCCGTATTTACATATCTGCCACTGTGCAGGAGAATCCGTATAGGTGTTCGAGTGTTCGAACCGTAATGCGCAAGAAATGGTACCGAAACCCCGTATTTACATATCTGCCACTGTGCAGGAGAATCCGTATAGGTGTTCGAGTGTTCGAACCGTAATGCGCGAGAAACGGTATGTAAACCCCGTATTTACATATCTGCCACTGTGCTGGATATTCCGTATAGGTGTTCGAGTGTTCGAACCGTAATGCGCAAGAAATGGTACGGAAACCCCGTATTTACATATCTGCCACTGTGCAGGAGAATCCGTATAGGTGTTCGAGTGTTCGAACCGTAATGCGCGAGAAATGGTATGTAAACCCCGTATTTACATATCTGCCACTGTGCTGGATATTCCGTATAGGTGTTCGGGTGTTCGAACCGTAATGCGCCAGAAATGGTACCGAAACCCCGTATTTACATATCTGCCACTGTGCAGGAGAATCCGTATAGGTGTTCGAGTGTTCGAACCGTAATGCGCAAGAAGTGGTACCGAAACCCCGTATTTACATATCTGCCACCGTGCAGGAGAATCCGCATAGGTGCTCGAGTGTTCGAACCGTATTGCGCAAGAAATGGTATGGAAACCCCGTATTTACATATCTGCCACTGTGCAGGAGAATCCGTATAGGTGTTCGAGTGTTCGAACCGTAATGCGCAGGAAATGGTACCGAAACCCCGTATTTACATATCTGCCACTGTGCAGGAGAATCCGTATAGGTGTTCGAGTGTTCGAACCGTAATGCGCGAGAAATGGTATGTAAACCCCGTATTTACATATCTGCCACTGTGCAGGAGAATCCGTATAGGTGTTCGAGTGTTCGAACCGTAATGCGCAAGAAATGGTACGAAAACCCCGTATTTACATATCTGCCACGGTGCAGGAGAATCCGTATAGGTGTTCGAGTGTTCGAACCGTAATGCGCGAGAAATGGTATGTAAACCCCGTATTTACATATCTGCCACTGTGCTGGTTATTCCGTATAGGTGTTCGAGTGTTCGAACCGTAATGCGCCAGAAATGGTACCGTAACCCCGTATTTACATATCTGCCACTGTGTAGGAGAATCCGTATAGGTGTTCGAACCGTAATGCGCAAGAAATGGTACCGAAATCCCGTATTTACATATCTGCCACTGTGCAGGAGAATCCGTATAGGTGTTCGAGTGTTCGAACCGTAATGCGCAAGAAATGGTACCGAAACCCCGTATTTACATATCTGCCACTGTGCAGGAGAATCCGTATAGGTGTTCGAGTGTTCGAACCGTAATGCGCGAGAAATGGTATGTAAACCCCGTATTTACATATCTGCCACTGTGCTGGATATTCCGTATAGGTGTTCGAGTGTTCGAACCGTAATGCGCAAGAAATGGTACGGAAACCCCGTATTTACATATCTGCCACTGTGCAGGAGAATCCGTATAGGTGTTCGAGTGTTCGAACCGTAATGCGCGAGAAATGGTATGTAAACCCCGTATTTACATATCTGCCACTGTGCTGGATATTCCGTATAGGTGTTCGAGTGTTCGAACCGTAATGCGCCAGAAATGGTACCGAAACCCCGTATTTACATATCTGCCACTGTGCAGGAGAATCCGTATAGGTGTTCGAGGGTTCGAACCGTAATGCGCGAGAAATGGTATGTAAACCCCGTATTTACATATCTGCCACTGTGCAGGGGAATCCGTATAGGTGTTCGAGTGTTCGAACCGTAATGCGCCAGAAATGGTACCGAAACCCCGTATTTACATATCTGCCACTGTGTAGGAGAATCCGTATAGGTGTTCGAACCGTAATGCGCAAGAAATGGTACCGAAATCCCGTATTTACATATCTGCCACTGTGCAGGAGAATCCGTATAGTTGTTCGAGTGTTCGAACCGTAATGCGCAAGAAATGGTACCGAAACCCCGTATTTACATATCTGCCACTGTGCAGGAGAATCCGTATAGGTGTTCGAGTGTTCAAACCGTAATGCGCGAGAAATGGTATGTAAACCCCGTATTTACATATCTGCCACTGTGCTGGATATTCCGTATAGGTGTTCGAGTGTTCGAACCGTAATGCGCCAGAAATGGTACGGAAACCCCGTATTTACATATCTGCCACTGTGCAGGAGAATCCGTATAGGTGTTCGAGTGTTCGAACCGTAATGCGCGAGAAATGGTATGTAAACCCCGTATTTACATATCTGCCACTGTGCTGGATATTCCGTATAGGTGTTCGAGTGTTCGAACCGTAATGCGCAAGAAATGGTACGGAAACCCCGTATTTACATATCTGCCACTGTGCAGGAGAATCCGTATAGGTGTTTGAGTGTTCGAACCGTAATGCGCGAGAAATGGTTTGTAAACCCCGTATTTACATATCTGCCACTGTGCTGGATATTCCGTATAGGTGTTCGAGTGTTCGAACCGTAATGCGCCAGAAATGGTACCGAAACCCCGTATTTACATATCTGCCACTGTGCAGGAGAATCCGTATAGGTGTTCGAGTGTTCGAACCGTAATGCGCAAGAAGTGGTACCGAAACCCCGTATTTACATATCTGCCACTGTGCAGGAGAATCCGCATAGGTGCTCGAGTGTTCGAACCGTATTGCGCAAGAAATGGTATGGAAACCCCGTATTTACATATCTGCCACTGTGCAGGAGAATCCGTATAGGTGTTCGAGTGTTCGAACCGTAATGCGCAAGAAATGGTATATAAACCCCGTATTTACATATCTGCCACTTTGTAGGAGAATCCGTATAGGTGTTCGAGTGTTCGAACCGTAATGCGCAAGAAATGGTACGGAAACCCCGTATTTACATATCTGCCACTGTGCAGGAGAATCCGTATAGGTGTTCGATTGTTCGAACCGTAATGCGCAAGAAATGGTATGTAAACCCCGTATTTACATATCTGCCACTGTGATGGAGAATCCGTATAGGTGTTCGAGTGTTCGAACCGTAATGCGCAAGAAATGGTACGGAAACCCCGTATTTACATATCTGCCACTGTGCAGGAGAATCCGTATAGGTGTTCGAGTGTTCGAACCGTAATGCGCGAGAAATGGTATGTAAACCCCGTATTTACATATCTGCCACTGTGCTGGATATTCCGTATAGGTGTTCGAGTGTTCGAACCGTAATGCGCCAGAAATGGTACCGAAACCCCGTATTTACATATCTGCCACTGTGCAGGAGAATCCGTATAGGTGTTCGAGTGTTCGAACCGTAATGCGCAAGAAATGGTACCGAAATCCCGTATTTACATGTCTGCCACTGTGCAGGAGAATCCGTATAGGTGTTCGAGTGTTCGAACCGTAATGCGCAAGAAATGGTACCGAAACCCCGTATTTACATATCTGCCACTGTGCAGGAGAATCCGCATAGGTGCTCGAGTGTTCGAACCGTATTGCGCAAGAAATGGTATGGAAACCCCGTATTTACATATCTGCCACTGTGCAGGAGAATCCGTATAGGTGTTCGAGTGTTCGAACCGTAATGCGCAGGAAATGGTACCGAAACCCCGTATTTACATATCTGCCACTGTGCAGGAGAATTCGTATAGGTCTTCATGTTTTCGAACCGTAATGCGCAAGAAATGGTATGTAAACCCCGTATTTACATATCTGCCACTGTGCAGGAGAATCCGTATAGGTGTTCGAGTGTTCGAACCGTAATGCGCAAGAAATGGTACGAAAACCCCGTATTTACATATCTGCCACTGTGCAGGAGAATCCGTATAGGTGTTCGAGGGTTCGAACCGTAATGCGCGAGAAATGGTATGTAAACCCCGTATTTACATATCTGCCACTGTGCAGGGGAATCCGTATAGGTGTTCGAGTGTTCGAACCGTAATGCGCCAGAAATGGTACCGAAACCCCGTATTTACATATCTGCCACTGTGTAGGAGAATCCGTATAGGTGTTCGAACCGTAATGCGCAAGAAATGGTACCGAAATCCCGTATTTACATATCTGCCACTGTGCAGGAGAATCCGTATAGTTGTTCGAGTGTTCGAACCGTAATGCGCAAGAAATGGTACCGAAACCCCGTATTTACATATCTGCCACTGTGCAGGAGAATCCGTATAGGTGTTCGAGTGTTCAAACCGTAATGCGCGAGAAATGGTATGTAAACCCCGTATTTACATATCTGCCACTGTGCTGGATATTCCGAGTAGGTGTTCGAGTGTTCGAACCGTAATGCGCCAGAAATGGTACGGAAACCCCGTATTTACATATCTGCCACTGTGCAGGAGAATCCGTATAGGTGTTCGAGTGTTCGAACCATAATGCGCGAGAAATGGTATGTAAACCCCGTATTTACATATCTGCCACTGTGCTGGATATTCCGTATAGGTGTTCGAGTGTTCGAACCGTAAGGCGCCAGAAATGGTACCGAAACCCCGTATTTACATATCTGCCACTGTGCAGGAGAATCCGTATAGGTGTTCGAGTGTTCGAACCGTAATGCGCAAGAAATGGTACCGAAATCCCGTATTTACATGTCTGCCACTGTGCAGGAGAATCCGTATAGGTGTTCGAGTGTTCGAACCGTAATGCGCAAGAAATGGTACCGAAACCCCGTATTTACATATCTGCCACTGTGCAGGAGAATCCGCATAGATGCTCGAGTGTTCGAACCGTATTGCGCAAGAAATGGTATGGAAACCCCGTATTTACATATCTGCCACTGTGCAGGAGAATCCGTATAGGTGTTCGAGTTTTCGAACCGTAATGCGCAGGAAATGGTACCGAAACCTCGTATTTACATATCTGCCACTGTGCAGGAGAATTCGTATAGGTCTTCATGTTTTCGAACCGTAATGCGCAAGAAATGGTATGTAAACCCCGTATTTACATATCTGCCACTGTGCAGGAGAATCCGTATAGGTGTTCGAGTGTTCGAACCGTAATGCGCAAGAAATGGTACGAAAACCCCGTATTTACATATCTGTCACTGTGCAGGAGAATCCGTATAGGTGTTCGAGTGTTCGAACCGTAATGCGCGAGAAATGGTATGTAAACCCCGTATTTACATATCTGCCACTGTGCAGGAGAATCCGTATAGGTGTTCGAGTGTTCGAACCGTAATGCGCAGGAAATGGTACGAAAACCCCGTATTTACATATCTGCCACTGTGCAGGAGAATCCGTATAGGTGTTCGAGTTTTCGAACCGTAATGCGCGAGAAATGGTATGTAAACCCCGTATTTACATATCTGCCACTGTGCTGGATATTCCGTATAGGTGTTCGAGTGTTCGAACCGTAATGCGCCAGAAATGGTACCGAAACCCCGTATTTACATATCTGCCACTGTGCAGGAGAATCCGTATAGGTGTTCGAACCGTAATGCGCGAGAAATGGTACCGAAATCCCGTATTTACATATCTGCCACTGTGCAGGAGAATCCGTATAGGTGTTCGAGTGTTCGAACCGTAATGCGCAAGAAATGGTACCGAAACCCCGTATTTACATATCTGCCACTGTGCAGGAGAATCCGTATAGGTGTTCGAGTGTTCGAACCGTAATGCGCGAGAAATGGTATGTAAACCCCGTATTTACATATCTGCCACTGTGCTGGATATTCCGTATAGGTGTTCGAGTGTTCGAACCGTAATGCGCAAGAAATGGTACGGAAACCCCGTATTTACATATCTGCCACTGTGCAGGAGAATCCGTATAGGTGTTCGAGTGTTCGAACCGTAATGCGCGAGAAATGGTATGTAAACCCCGTATTTACATATCTGCCACTGTGCTGGATATTCCGTATAGGTGTTCGAGTGTTCGAACCGTAATGCGCCAGAAATGGTACCGAAACCCCGTATTTACATATCTGCCACTGTGCAGGAGAATCCGTATAGGTGTTCGAGTGTTCGAACCGTAATGCGCAAGAAGTGGTACCGAAACCCCGTATTTACATATCTGCCACTGTGCAGGAGAATCCGCATAGGTGCTCGAGTGTTCGAACCGTATTGCGCAAGAAATGGTATGGAAACCCCGTATTTACATATCTGCCACTGTGCAGGAGAATCCGTATAGGTGTTCGAGTGTTCGAACCGTAATGCGCAGGAAATGGTACCGAAACCCCGTATTTACATATCTGCCACTGTGCAGGAGAATCCGTATAGGTGTTCGAGTGTTCGAACCGTAATGCGCGAGAAATGGTATGTAAACCCCGTATTTACATATCTGCCACTGTGCAGGAGAATCCGTATAGGTGTTCGAGTGTTCGAACCGTAATGCGCAAGAAATGGTACGAAAACCCCGTATTTACATATCTGCCACGGTGCAGGAGAATCCGTATAGGTGTTCGAGTGTTCGAACCGTAATGCGCGAGAAATGGTATGTAAACCCCGTATTTACATATCTGCCACTGTGCTGGTTATTCCGTATAGGTGTTCGAGTGTTCGAACCGTAATGCGCCAGAAATGGTACCGAAACCCCGTATTTACATATCTGCCACTGTGTAGGAGAATCCGTATAGGTGTTCGAACCGTAATGCGCAAGAAATGGTACCGAAATCCCGTATTTACATATCTGCCACTGTGCAGGAGAATCCGTATAGGTGTTCGAGTGTTCGAACCGTAATGCGCAAGAAATGGTACCGAAACCCCGTATTTACATATCTGCCACTGTGCAGGAGAATCCGTATAGGTGTTCGAGTGTTCGAACCGTAATGCGCGAGAAATGGTATGTAAACCCCGTATTTACATATCTGCCACTGTGCTGGATATTCCGTATAGGTGTTCGAGTGTTCGAACCGTAATGCGCAAGAAATGGTACGGAAACCCCGTATTTACATATCTGCCACTGTGCAGGAGAATCCGTATAGGTGTTCGAGTGTTCGAACCGTAATGCGCGAGAAATGGTATGTAAACCCCGTATTTACATATCTGCCACTGTGCTGGATATTCCGTATAGGTGTTCGAGTGTTCGAACCGTAATGCGCCAGAAATGGTACCGAAACCCCGTATTTACATATCTGCCACTGTGCAGGAGAATCCGTATAGGTGTTCGAGTGTTCGAACCGTAATGCGCAAGAAGTGGTACCGAAACCCCGTATTTACATATCTGCCACTGTGCAGGAGAATCCGCATAGGTGCTCGAGTGTTCGAACCGTATTGCGCAAGAAATGGTATGGAAACCCCGTATTTACATATCTGCCACTGTGCAGGAGAATCCGTATAGGTGTTCGAGTGTTCGAACCGTAATGCGCGAGAAATGGTATGTAAACCCCGTATTTACATATCTGCCACTGTGCAGGAGAATCCGTATAGGTGTTCGAGTGTTCGAACCGTAATGCGCAAGAAATGGTACGAAAACCCCGTATTTACATATCTGCCACTGTGCAGGAGAATCCGTATAGGTGTTCGAGTGTTCGAACCGTAATGCGCGAGAAATGGTATGTAAACCCCGTATTTACATATCTGCCACTGTGCTGGATATTCCGTATAGGTGTTCGAGTGTTCGAACCGTAATGCGCCAGAAATGGTACCGAAACCCCGTATTTACATATCTGCCACTGTGTAGGAGAATCCGTATAGGTGTTCGAACCGTAATGCGCAAGAAATGGTACCGAAATCCCGTATTTACATATCTGCCACTGTGCAGGAGAATCCGTATAGGTGTTCGAGTGTTCGAACCGTAATGCGCAAGAAATGGTACCGAAACCCCGTATTTACATATCTGCCACTGTGCAGGAGAATCCGTATAGGTGTTCGAGTGTTCGAACCGTAATGCGCGAGAAATGGTATGTAAACCCCGTATTTACATATCTGCCACTGTGCTGGATATTCCGTATAGGTGTTCGAGTGTTCGAACCGTAATGCGCCAGAAATGGTACCGAAACCCCGTATTTACATATCTGCCACTGTGCAGGAGAATCCGTATAGGTGTTCGAGTGTTCGAACCGTAATGCGCAAGAAGTGGTACCGAAACCCCGTATTTACATATCTGCCACTGTGCAGGAGAATCCGCATAGGTGCTCGAGTGTTCGAACCGTATTGCGCAAGAAATGGTATGGAAACCCCGTATTTACATATCTGCCACTGTGCAGGAGAATCCGGATAGGTGTTCGAGTGTTCGAACCGTAATGCGCAGGAAATGGTACCGAAACCCCGTATTTACATATCTGCCACTGTGCAGGAGAATCCGTATAGGTGTTCGAGTGTTCGAACCGTATTGCGCGAGAAATGGTATGTAAACCCCGTATTTACATATCTGCCACTGTGCAGGAGAATCCGTATAGGTGTTCGAGTGTTCGAACCGTAATGCGCAAGAAATGGTACGAAAACCCCGTATTTACATATCTGCCACTGTGCAGGAGAGTCCGTATAGGTGTTCGAGTGTTCGAACCGTAATGTGTGAGAAATGGTATGTAAACCCCGTATTTACTTATCTGCCACTGTGCTGGATATTCCGTATAGGTGTTCGAGTGTTCGAACCGTAATGCGCCAGAAATGGTACCGAAACCCCGTATTTACATATCTGCCACTGTGTAGGAGAATCCGTATAGGTGTTCGAACCGTAATGCGCAAGAAATGGTACCGAAATCCCGTATTTACATATCTGCCACTGTGCAGGAGAATCCGTATAGGTGTTCGAGTGTTCGAACCGTAATGCGCAAGAAATGGTACCGAAACCCCGTATTTACATATCTGCCACTGTGCAGGAGAATCCGTATAGGTGTTCGAGTGTTCGAACCGTAATGCGCGAGAAATGGTATGTAAACCCCGTATTTACATATCTGCCACTGTGCTGGATATTCCGTATAGGTGTTCGAGTGTTCGAACCGTAATGCGCAAGAAATGGTACGGAAACCACGTATTTACATATCTGCCACTGTGCAGGAGAATCCGTATAGGTGTTCGAGTGTTCGAACCGTAATGCGCGAGAAATGGTATGTAAACCCCGTATTTACATATCTGCCACTGTGCTGGATATTCCGTATAGGTGTTCGAGTGTTCGAACCGTAATGCGCCAGAAATGGTACCGAAACCCCGTATTTACATATCTGCCACTGTGCAGGAGAATCCGTATAGGTGTTCGAGTGTTCGAACCGTAATGCGCAAGAAGTGGTACCGAAACCCCGTATTTACATATCTGCCACTGTGCAGGAGAATCCGGATAGGTGTTCGAGTGTTCGAACCGTAATGCGCAGGAAATGGTACCGAAACCCCGTATTTACATATCTGCCACTGTGCAGGAGAATCCGTATAGGTGTTCGAGTGTTCGAACCGTAATGCGCGAGAAATGGTATGTAAACCCCGTATTTACATATCTGCCACTGTGCTGGATATTCCGTATAGGTGTTCGAGTGTTCGAACCGTAATGCGCAAGAAATGGTACGGAAACCCCGTATTTACATATCTGCCACTGTGCAGGAGAATCCGTATAGGTGTTCGAGTGTTCGAACCGTAATGCGCGAGAAATGGTATGTAAACCCCGTATTTACATATCTGCCACTGTGCAGGAGAATCCGTATAGGTGTTCGAGTGTTCGAACCGTAATGCGCAAGAAATGGTACGAAAACCCCGTATTTACATATCTGCCACTGTGCAGGAGAGTCCGTATAGGTGTTCGAGTGTTCGAACCGTAATGCGCGAGAAATGGTATGTAAACCCCGTATTTACATATCTGCCACTGTGCTGGATATTCCGTATAGGTGTTCGAGTGTTCGAACCGTAATGCGCCAGAAATGGTATGGAAACCCCGTATTTACATATCTGCCACTATGCAGGAGAATCCGTATAGGTGTTCGAGTGTTCGAGCCGTAATGCGCAGGAAATGGTACCGAAACCCCGTATTTACATATCTGCCACTGTGCAGGAGAATCCGTATAGGTGTTCGAGTGTTCGAACCGTAATGCGCGAGAAATGGTATGTAAACCCCGTATTTACATATCTGCCACTGTGCAGGAGAATCCGTATAGGTGTTCGAGTGTTCGAACCGTAATGCGCAAGAAATGGTACGAAAACCCCGTATTTACATATCTGCCACTGTGCAGGAGAATCCGTATAGGTGTTCGAGTGTTCGAACCGTAATGCGCGAGAAATGGTATGTAAACCCCGTATTTACATATCTGCCACTGTGCTGGATATTCCGTATAGGTGTTCGAGTGTTCGAACCGTAATGCGCCAGAAATGGTACCGAAACCCCGTATTTACATATCTGCCACTGTGTAGGAGAATCCGTATAGGTGTTCGAACCGTAATGCGCAAGAAATGGTACCGAAATCCCGTATTTACATATCTGCCACTGTGCAGGAGAATCCGTATAGGTGTTCGAGTGTTCGAACCGTAATGCGCATGAAATGGTACCGAAACCCCGTATTTACATATCTGCCACTGTGCAGGAGAATCCGTATAGGTGTTCGAGTGTTCGAACCGTAATGCGCGAGAAATGGTATGTAAACCCCGTATTTACATATCTGCCACTGTGCTGGATATTCCGTATAGGTGTTCGAGTGTTCGAACCGTAATGCGCAAGAAATGGTACGGAAACCCCGTATTTACATATCTGCCACTGTGCAGGAGAATCCGTATAGGTGTTCGAGTGTTCGAACCGTAATGCGCGAGAAATGGTATGTAAACCCCGTATTTACATATCTGCCACTGTGCTGGATATTCCGTATAGGTGTTCGAGTGTTCGAACCGTAATGCGCCAGAAATGGTAACGAAACCCCGTATTTACATATCTGCCACTGTGCAGGAGAATCCGTATAGGTGTTCGAGTTTTCGAACCGTAATGCGCAAGAAGTGGTACCGAAACCCCGTATTTACATATCTGCCACTGTGCAGGAGAATCCGCATAGGTGCTCGAGTGTTCGAACCGTATTGCGCAAGAAATGGTATGGAAACCCCGTATTTACATATCTGCCACTGTGCAGGAGAATCCGTATAGGTGTTCGAGTGTTCGAACCGTAATGCGCAAGAAATGGTACGAAAACCCCGTATTTACATATCTGCCACTGTGCAGGAGAGTCCGTATAGGTGTTCGAGTGTTCGAACCGTAATGCGCGAGAAATGGTATGTAAACCCCGTATTTACATATCTGCCACTGTGCTGGATATTCCGTATAGGTGTTCGAGTGTTCGAACCGTAATGCGCCAGAAATGGTATGGAAACCCCGTATTTACATATCTGCCACTGTGCAGGAGAATCCGTATAGGTGTTCGAGTGTTCGAACCGTAATGCGCAGGAAATGGTACCGAAACCCCGTATTTACACATCTGCCACTGTGCAGGAGAATCCGTATAGGTGTTCGAGTGTTCGAACCGTAATGCGCGAGAAATGGTATGTAAACCCCGTATTTACATATCTGCCACTGTGCAGGAGAATCCGTATAGGTGTTCGAGTGTTCGAACCGTAATGCGCAAGAAATGGTACGAAAACCCCGTATTTACATATCTGCCACTGTGCAGGAGAATCCGTATAGGTGTTCGAGTGTTCGAACCGTAATGCGCGAGAAATGGTATGTAAACCCCGTATTTACATATCTGCCACTGTGCTGGATATTCCGTATAGGTGTTCGAGTGTTCGAACCGTAATGCGCCAGAAATGGTACCGAAACCCCGTATTTACATATCTGCCACTGTGTAGGAGAATCCGTATAGGTGTTCGAACCGTAATGCGCAAGAAATGGTACCGAAATCCCGTATTTACATATCTGCCACTGTGCAGGAGAATCCGTATAGGAGTTCGAGTGTTCGAACCGTAATGCGCATGAAATGGTACCGAAACCCCGTATTTACATATCTGCCACTGTGCAGGAGAATCCGTATAGGTGTTCGAGTGTTCGAACCGTAATGCGCGAGAAATGGTATGTAAACCCCGTATTTACATATCTGCCACTGTGCTGGATATTCCGTATAGGTGTTCGAGTGTTCGAACCGTAATGCGCAAGAAATGGTACGGAAACCCCGTATTTACATATCTGCCACTGTGCAGGAGAATCCGTATAGGTGTTCGAGTGTTCGAACCGTAATGCGCGAGAAATGGTATGTAAACCCCGTATTTACATATCTGCCACTGTGCTGGATATTCCGTATAGGTGTTCGAGTGTTCGAACCGTAATGCGCCAGAAATGGTACCGAAACCCCGTATTTACATATCTGCCACTATGCAGGAGAATCCGTATAGGTGTTCGAGTGTTCGAACCGTAATGCGCAAGAAGTGGTACCGAAACCCCGTATTTACATATCTGCCACTGGGCAGGAGAATCCGCATAGGTGCTCGAGTGTTCGAACCGTATTGCGCAAGAAATGGTATGGAAACCCCGTATTTACATATCTGCCACTGTGCAGGAGAATCCGTATAGGTGTTCGAGTGTTCGAACCGTAATGCGCGAGAAATGGTATGTAAACCCCGTATTTACATATCTGCCACTGTGCAGGAGAATCCGTATAGGTGTTCGAGTGTTCGAACCGTTATGCGCAAGAAATGGTACGAAAACCCCGTATTTACATATCTGCCACTGTGCAGGAGAATCCGTATAGGTGTTCGAGTGTTCGAACCGTAATGCGCGAGAAATGGTATGTAAACCCCGTATTTACATATCTGCCACTGTGCTGGATATTCCGTATAGGTGTTCGAGTGTTCGAACCGTAATGCGCCAGAAATGGTACCGAAACCCCGTATTTACATATCTGCCACTGTGTAGGAGAATCCGTATAGGTGTTCGAACCGTAATGCGCAAGAAATGGTACCGAAATCCCGTATTTACATATCTGCCACTGTGCAGGAGAATCCGTATAGGTGTTCGAGTGTTCGAACCGTAATGCGCAAGAAATGGTACCGAAACCCCGTATTTACATATCTGCCACTGTGCAGGAGAATCCGTATAGGTGTTCGAGTGTTCGAACCGTAATGCGCGAGAAATGGTATGTAAACCCCGTATTTACATATCTGCCACTGTGCTGGATATTCCGTATAGGTGTTCGAGTGTTCGAACCGTAATGCGCAAGAAATGGTACGGAAACCCCGTATATACATATCTGCCACTGTGCAGGAGAATCCGTATAGGTGTTCGAGTGTTCGAACCGTAATGCGCGAGAAATGGTATGTAAACCCCGTATTTACATATCTGCCACTGTGCTGGATATTCCGTATAGGTGTTCGAGTGTTCGAACCGTAATGCGCCAGAAATGGTACCGAAATCCCGTATTTACATATTTGCCACTGTGCAGGAGAATCCGTATAGGTGTTCGAGTGTTCGAACCGTAATGCGCAAGAAGTGGTACCGAAACCCCGTATTTACATATCTGCCACTGTGCAGGAGAATCCGCATAGGTGCTCGAGTGTTCGAACCGTATTGCGCAAGAAATGGTATGGAAACCCCGTATTTACATATCTGCCACTGTGCAGGAGAATCCGTATAGGTGTTCGAGTGTTCGAACCGTAATGCGCGAGAAATGGTATGTAAACCCCGTATTTACATATCTGCCACTGTGCAGGAGAATCCGTATAGGTGTTCGATTGTTCGAACCGTAATGCGCAAGAAATGGTACGAAAACCCCGTATTTACATATCTGCCACTGTGCAGGAGAATCCGTATAGGTGTTCGAGTGTTCGAACCGTAATGCGCGAGAAATGGTATGTAAACCCCGTATTTACATATCTGCCACTGTGCTGGATATTCCGTATAGGTGTTCGAGTGTTCGAACCGTAATGCGCCAGAAATGGTACCGAAACCCCGTATTTACATATCTGCCACTGTGTAGGAGAATCCGTATAGGTGTTCGAACCGTAATGCGCAAGAAATGGTACCGAAATCCCGTATTTACATATCTGCCACTGTGCAGGAGAATCCGTATAGGTGTTCGAGTGTTCGAACCGTAATGCGCAAGAAATGATACCGAAACCCCGTATTTACATATCTGCCACTGTGCAGGAGAATCCGTATAGGTGTTCGAGTGTTCGAACCGTAATGCGCGAGAAATGGTATGTAAACCCCGTATTTACATATCTGCCACTGTGCTGGATATTCCGTATAGGTGTTCGAGTGTTCGAACCGTATTGCGCAAGAAATGGTACGGAAACCCCGTATTTACATATCTGCCACTGTGCAGGAGAATCCGTATAGGTGTTCGAGTGTTCGAACCGTAATGCGCGAGAAATGGTATGTAAACCCCGTATTTACATATCTGCCACTGTGCTGGATATTCCGTATAGGTGTTCGAGTGTTCGAACCGTAATGCGCCAGAAATGGTACCGAAACCCCGTATTTACATATCTGCCACTGTGCAGGAGAATCCGTATAGGTGTTCGAGTGTTCGAACCGTAATGCGCAAGAAGTGGTACCGAAACCCCGTATTTACATATCTGCCACTGTGCAGGAGAATCCGCATAGGTGCTCGAGTGTTCGAACCGTATTGCGCAAGAAATGGTATGGAAACCCCGTATTTACATATCTGCCACTGTGCAGGAGAATCCGTATAGGTGTTTGAGTGTTCGAACCGTAATGCGCGAGAAATGGTATGTAAACCCCGTATTTACATATCTGCCACTGTGCAGGAGAATCCGTATAGGTGTTCGAGTGTTCGAACCGTAATGCGCAAGAAATGGTACGAAAACCCCGTATTTACATATCTGCCACTGTGCAGGAGAATCCGTATAGGTGTTCGAGTGTTCGAACCGTAATGCGCGAGAAATGGTATGTAAACCCCGTATTTACATATCTGCCACTGTGCTGGATATTCCGTATAGGTGTTCGAGTGTTCGAACCGTAATGCGCCAGAAATGGTACCGAAACCCCGTATTTACATATCTGCCACTGTGTAGGAGAATCCGTATAGGTGTTCGAACCGTAATGCGCAAGAAATGGTACCGAAATCCCGTATTTACATATCTGCCACTGTGCAGGAGAATCCGTATAGGTGTTCGAGTGTTCGAACCGTAATGCGCAAGAAATGGTACCGAAACCCCGTATTTACATATCTGCCACTGTGCAGGAGAATCCGTATAGGTGTTCGAGTGTTCGAACCGTAATGCGCGAGAAATGGTATGTAAACCCCGTATTTACATATCTGCCACTGTGCTGGATATTCCGTATAGGTGTTCGAGTGTTCGAACCGTAATGCGCAAGAAATGGTACGGAAACCCCGTATTTACATATCTGCCACTGTGCAGGAGAATCCGTATAGGTGTTCGAGTGTTCGAACCGTAATGCGCGAGAAATGGTATGTAAACCCCGTATTTACATATCTGCCACTGTGCTGGATATTCCGTATAGGTGTTCGAGTGTTCGAACCGTAATGCGCCAGAAATGGTACCGAAACCCCGTATTTACATATCTGCCACTGTGCAGGAGAATCCGTATAGGTGTTCGAGTGTTCGAACCGTAATGCGCAAGAAGTGGTACCGAAACCCCGTATTTACATATCTGCCACTGTGCAGGAGAATCCGCATAGGTGCTCGAGTGTTCGAACCGTATTGCGCAAGAAATGGTATGGAAACCCCGTATTTACATATCTGCCACTGTGCAGGAGAATCCGGATAGGTGTTCGAGTGTTCGAACCGTAATGCGCAGGAAATGGTACCGAAACCCCGTATTTACATATCTGCCACTGTGCAGGAGAATCCGTATAGGTGTTCGAGTGTTCGAACCGTAATGCGCGAGAAATGGTATGTAAACCCCGTATTTACATATCTGCCACTGTGCAGGAGAATCCGTATAGGTGTTCGAGTGTTCGAACCGTAATGCGCAAGAAATGGTACGAAAACCCCGTATTTACATATCTGCCACTGTGCAGGAGAGTCCGTATAGGTGTTCGAGTGTTCGAACCGTAATGCGCGAGAAATGGTATGTAAACCCCGTATTTACATATCTGCCACTGTGCTGGATATTCCGTATAGGTGTTCGAGTGTTCAAACCGTAATGCGCCAGAAATGGTACCGAAACCCCGTATTTACATATCTGCCACTGTGTAGGAGAATCCGTATAGGTGTTCGAACCGTAATGCGCAAGAAATGGTACCGAAATCCCGTATTTACATATCTGCCACTGTGCAGGAGAATCCGTATAGGTGTTCGAGTGTTCGAACCGTAATGCGCAAGAAATGGTACCGAAACCCCGTATTTACATATCTGCCACTGTGCAGGAGAATCCGTATAGGTGTTCGAGTGTTCGAACCGTAATGCGCGAGAAATGGTATGTAAACCCCGCATTTACATATCTGCCACTGTGCTGGATATTCCGTATAGGTGTTCGAGTGTTCGAACCGTAATGCGCAAGAAATGGTACGGAAACCACGTATTTACATATCTGCCACTGTGCAGGAGAATCCGTATAGGTGTTCGAGTGTTCGAACCGTAATGCGCGAGAAATGGTATGTAAACCCCGTATTTACATATCTGCCACTGTGCTGGATATTCCGCATAGGTGTTCGAGTGTTCGAACCGTAATGCGCCAGAAATGGTACCGAAACCCCGTATTTACATATCTGCCACTGTGCAGGAGAATCCGTATAGGTGTTCGAGTGTTCGAACCGTAATGCGCAAGAAGTGGTACCGAAACCCCGTATTTACATATCTGCCACTGTGCAGGAGAATCTGCATAGGTGCTCGAGTGTTCGAACCGTATTGCGCAAGAAATGGTATGGAAACCCCGTATTTACATATCTGCCACTGTGCAGGAGAATCCGTATAGGTGTTCGAGTGTTCGAACCGTAATGCGCAGGAAATGGTACCGAAACCCCGTATTTACATATCTGCCACTGTGCAGGAGAATCCGTATAGGTGTTCGAGTGTTCGAACCGTAATGCGCGAGAAATGGTATGTAAACCCCGTATTTACATATCTGCCACTGTGCAGGAGAATCCGTATAGGTGTTCGAGTGTTCGAACCATAATGCGCAAGAAATGGTACGAAAACCCCGTATTTACATATCTGCCACTCTGCAGGAGAATCCGTATAGGTGTTCGAGTGTTCGAACCGTAATGCGCGAGAAATGGTATGTAAACCCCGTATTTACATATCTGCCACTGTGCTGGATATTCCGTATAGGTATTCGAGTGTTCGAACCGTATTGCGCCAGAAATGGTACCGAAACCCCGTATTTACATATCTGCCACTGTGTAGGAGAATCCGTATAGGTGTTCGAACCGTAATGCGCAAGAAATGGTACCGAAATCCCGTATTTACATATCTGCCACTGTGCAGGAGAATCCGTATAGGTGTTCGAGTGTTCGAACCGTAATGCGCAAGAAATGGTACGGAAACCCCGTATTTACATATCTGCCACTGTGCAGGAGAATCCGTATAGGTGTTCGAGTGTTCGAACCGTAATGCGCGAGAAATGGTATGTAAACCCCGTATTTACATATCTACCACTGTGCTGGATATTCCGTATACGTGTTCGAGTGTTCGAACCGTAATGCGCCAGAAATGGTACCGAAACCCCGTATTTACATATCTGCCACTGTGCTGGAGAATCCGTATAGGTGTTCGAGTGTTCGAACCGTAATGCGCAAGAAGTGGTACCGAAACCCCGTATTTACATATCTGCCACTGTGCAGGAGAATCCGCATAGGTGCTCGAGTGTTCGAACCGTATTGCGCAAGAAATGGTATGGAAACCCCGTATTTACATATCTGCCACTGTGCAGGAGAATCCGGATAGGTGTTCGAGTGTTCGAACCGTAATGCGCAGGAAATGGTACCGAAACCCCGTATTTACATATCTGCCACTGTGCAGGAGAATCCGTATAGGTGTTCGAGTGTTCGAACCGTAATGCGCGAGAAATGGTATGTAAACCCCGTATTTACATATCTGCCACTGTGCAGGAGAATCCGTATAGGTGTTCGAGTGTTCGAACCGTAATGCGCAAGAAATGGTACGAAAACCCCGTATTTACATATCTGCCACTGTGCAGGAGAGTCCGTATAGGTGTTCGAGTGTTCGAACCGTAATGCGCGAGAAATGGTATGTAAACCCCGTATTTACATATCTGCCACTGTGCTGGATATTCCGTATAGGTGTTCGAGTGTTCGAACCGTAATGCGCCAGAAATGGTACCGAAACCCCGTATTTACATATCTGCCACTGTGTAGGAGAATCCGTATAGGTGTTCGAACCGTAATGCGCAAGAAATGGTACCGAAATCCCGTATTTACATATCTGCCACTGTGCAGGAGAATCCGTATAGGTGTTCGAGTGTTCGAACCGTGATGCGCAAGAAATGGTACCGAAACCCCGTATTTACATATCTGCCACTGTGCAGGAGAATCCGTATAGGTGTTCGAGTGTTCGAACCGTAATGCGCGAGAAATGGTATGTAAACCCCGTATTTACATATCTGCCACTGTGCTGGATATTCCGTATAGGTGTTCGAGTGTTCGAACCGTAATGCGCAAGAAATGGTACGGAAACCACGTATTTACATATCTGCCACTGTGCAGGAGAATCCGTATAGGTGTTCGAGTGTTCGAACCGTAATGCGCAAGAAATGGTACCGAAACCCCGTATTTACATATCTGCCACTGTGCAGGAGAATCTGTATAGGTGTTCGAGTGTTCGAACCGTAATGCGCGAGAAATGGTATGTAAACCCCGCATTTACATATCTGCCACTGTGCTGGATATTCCGTATAGGTGTTCGAGTGTTCGAACCGTAATGCGCAAGAAATGGTACGGAAACCACGTATTTACATATCTGCCACTGTGCAGGAGAATCCGTATAGGTGTTCGAGTGTTCGAACCGTAATGCGCGAGAAATGGTATGTAAACCCCGTATTTACATATCTGCCACTGTGCAGGAGAATCCGCATAGGTGCTCGAGTGTTCGAACCGTATTGCGCAAGAAATGGTATGGAAACCCCGTATTTACATATCTGCCACTGTGCAGGAGAATCCGGATAGGTGTTCGAGTGTTCGAACCGTAATGCGCAGGAAATGGTACCGAAACCCCGTATTTACATATCTGCCACTGTGCAGGAGAATCCGTATAGGTGTTCGAGTGTTCGAACCGTAATGCGCGAGAAATGGTATGTAAACCCCGTATTTACATATCTGCCACTGTGCAGGAGAATCCGTATAGGTGTTCGAGTGTTCGAACCGTAATGCGCAAGAAATGGTACGAAAACCCCGTATTTACATATCTGCCACTGTGCAGGAGAGTCCGTATAGGTGTTCGAGTGTTCGAACCGTAATGCGCGAGAAATGGTATGTAAACCCCGTATTTACATATCTGCCACTGTGCTGGATATTCCGTATAGGTGTTCGAGTGTTCGAACCGTAATGCGCCAGAAATGGTACCGAAACCCCGTATTTACATATCTGCCACTGTGTAGGAGAATCCGTATAGGTGTTCGAACCGTAATGCGCAAGAAATGGTACCGAAATCCCGTATTTACATATCTGCCACTGTGCAGTAGAATCCGTATAGGTGTTCGAGTGTTCGAACCGTAATGCGCAAGAAATGGTACCGAAACCCCGTATTTACATATCTGCCACTGTGCAGGAGAATCCGTATAGGTGTTCGAGTGTTCGAACCGTAATGCGCGAGAAATGGTATGTAAACCCCGCATTTACATATCTGCCACTGTGCTGGATATTCCGTATAGGTGTTCGAGTGTTCGAACCGTAATGCGCAAGAAATGGTACGGAAACCACGTATTTACATATCTGCCACTGTGCAGGAGAATCCGTATAGGTGTTCGAGTGTTCGAACCGTAATGCGCGAGAAATGGTATGTAAACCCCGTATTTACATATCTGCCACTGTGCTGGATATTCCGCATAGGTGTTCGAGTGTTCGAACCGTAATGCGCCAGAAATGGTACCGAAACCCCGTATTTACATATCTGCCACTGTGCAGGAGAATCCGTATAGGTGTTCGAGTGTTCGAACCGTAATGCGCCAGAAGTGGTACCGAAACCCCGTATTTACATATCTGCCACTGTGCAGGAGAATCTGCATAGGTGCTCGAGTGTTCGAACCGTATTGCGCAAGAAATGGTATGGAAACCCCGTATTTACATATCTGCCACTGTGCAGGAGAATCCGTATAGGTGTTCGAGTGTTCGAACCGTAATGCGCAGGAAATGGTACCGAAACCCCGTATTTACATATCTGCCACTGTGCAGGAGAATCCGTATAGGTGTTCGAGTGTTCGAACCGTAATGCGCGAGAAATGGTATGTAAACCCCGTATTTACATATCTGCCACTGTGCAGGAGAATCCGTATAGGTGTTCGAGTGTTCGAACCATAATGCGCAAGAAATGGTACGAAAACCCCGTATTTACATATCTGCCACTCTGCAGGAGAATCCGTATAGGTGTTCGAGTGTTCGAACCGTAATGCGCGAGAAATGGTATGTAAACCCCGTATTTACATATCTGCCACTGTGCTGGATATTCCGTATAGGTGTTCGAGTGTTCGAACCGTATTGCGCCAGAAATGGTACCGAAACCCCGTATTTACATATCTGCCACTGTGTAGGAGAATCCGTATAGGTGTTCGAACCGTAATGCGCAAGAAATGGTACCGAAATCCCGTATTTACATATCTGCCACTGTGCAGGAGAATCCGTATAGGTGTTCGAGTGTTCGAACCGTAATGCGCAAGAAATGGTACGGAAACCCCGTATTTACATATCTGCCACTGTGCAGGAGAATCCGTATAGGTGTTCGAGTGTTCGAACCGTAATGCGCGAGAAATGGTATGTAAACCCCGTATTTACATATCTACCACTGTGCTGGATATTCCGTATACGTGTTCGAGTGTTCGAACCGTAATGCGCCAGAAATGGTACCGAAACCCCGTATTTACATATCTGCCACTGTGCTGGAGAATCCGTATAGGTGTTCGAGTGTTCGAACCGTAATGCGCAAGAAGTGGTACCGAAACCCCGTATTTACATATCTGCCACTGTGCAGGAGAATCCGCATAGGTGCTCGAGTGTTCGAACCGTATTGCGCAAGAAATGGTATGGAAACCCCGTATTTACATATCTGCCACTGTGCAGGAGAATCCGGATAGGTGTTCGAGTGTTCGAACCGTAATGCGCAGGAAATGGTACCGAAACCCCGTATTTACATATCTGCCACTGTGCAGGAGAATCCGTATAGGTGTTCGAGTGTTCGAACCGTAATGCGCGAGAAATGGTATGTAAACCCCGTATTTACATATCTGCCACTGTGCAGGAGAATCCGTATAGGTGTTCGAGTGTTCGAACCGTAATGCGCAAGAAATGGTACGAAAACCCCGTATTTACATATCTGCCACTGTGCAGGAGAGTCCGTATAGGTGTTCGAGTGTTCGAACCGTAATGCGCGAGAAATGGTATGTAAACCCCGTATTTACATATCTGCCACTGTGCTGGATATTCCGTATAGGTGTTCGAGTGTTCGAACCGTAATGCGCCAGAAATGGTACCGAAACCCCGTATTTACATATCTGCCACTGTGTAGGAGAATCCGTATAGGTGTTCGAACCGTAATGCGCAAGAAATGGTACCGAAATCCCGTATTTACATATCTGCCACTGTGCAGGAGAATCCGTATAGGTGTTCGAGTGTTCGAACCGTGATGCGCAAGAAATGGTACCGAAACCCCGTATTTACATATCTGCCACTGTGCAGGAGAATCCGTATAGGTGTTCGAGTGTTCGAACCGTAATGCGCGAGAAATGGTATGTAAACCCCGTATTTACATATCTGCCACTGTGCTGGATATTCCGTATAGGTGTTCGAGTGTTCGAACCGTAATGCGCAAGAAATGGTACGGAAACCACGTATTTACATATCTGCCACTGTGCAGGAGAATCCGTATAGGTGTTCGAGTGTTCGAACCGTAATGCGCAAGAAATGGTACCGAAACCCCGTATTTACATATCTGCCACTGTGCAGGAGAATCTGTATAGGTGTTCGAGTGTTCGAACCGTAATGCGCGAGAAATGGTATGTAAACCCCGCATTTACATATCTGCCACTGTGCTGGATATTCCGTATAGGTGTTCGAGTGTTCGAACCGTAATGCGCAAGAAATGGTACGGAAACCACGTATTTACATATCTGCCACTGTGCAGGAGAATCCGTATAGGTGTTCGAGTGTTCGAACCGTAATGCGCGAGAAATGGTATGTAAACCCCGTATTTACATATCTGCCACTGTGCAGGAGAATCCGCATAGGTGCTCGAGTGTTCGAACCGTATTGCGCAAGAAATGGTATGGAAACCCCGTATTTACATATCTGCCACTGTGCAGGAGAATCCGGATAGGTGTTCGAGTGTTCGAACCGTAATGCGCAGGAAATGGTACCGAAACCCCGTATTTACATATCTGCCACTGTGCAGGAGAATCCGTATAGGTGTTCGAGTGTTCGAACCGTAATGCGCGAGAAATGGTATGTAAACCCCGTATTTACATATCTGCCACTGTGCAGGAGAATCCGTATAGGTGTTCGAGTGTTCGAACCGTAATGCGCAAGAAATGGTACGAAAACCCCGTATTTACATATCTGCCACTGTGCAGGAGAGTCCGTATAGGTGTTCGAGTGTTCGAACCGTAATGCGCGAGAAATGGTATGTAAACCCCGTATTTACATATCTGCCACTGTGCTGGATATTCCGTATAGGTGTTCGAGTGTTCGAACCGTAATGCGCCAGAAATGGTACCGAAACCCCGTATTTACATATCTGCCACTGTGTAGGAGAATCCGTATAGGTGTTCGAACCGTAATGCGCAAGAAATGGTACCGAAATCCCGTATTTACATATCTGCCACTGTGCAGGAGAATCCGTATAGGTGTTCGAGTGTTCGAACCGTAATGCGCAAGAAATGGTACCGAAACCCCGTATTTACATATCTGCCACTGTGCAGGAGAATCCGTATAGGTGTTCGAGTGTTCGAACCGTAATGCGCGAGAAATGGTATGTAAACCCCGCATTTACATATCTGCCACTGTGCTGGATATTCCGTATAGGTGTTCGAACCGTAATGCGCAAGAAATGGTACGGAAACCACGTATTTACATATCTGCCACTGTGCAGGAGAATCCGTATAGGTGTTCGAGTGTTCGAACCGTAATGCGCGAGAAATGGTATGTAGACCCCGTATTTACATATCTGCCACTGTGCTGGATATTCCGCATAGGTGTTCGAGTGTTCGAACCGTAATGCGCCAGAAATGGTACCGAAACCCCGTATTTACATATCTGCCACTGTGCAGGAGAATCCGTATAGGTGTTCGAGTGTTCGAACCGTAATGCGCCAGAAGTGGTACCGAAACCCCGTATTTACATATCTGCCACTGTGCAGGAGAATCTGCATAGGTGCTCGAGTGTTCGAACCGTATTGCGCAAGAAATGGTATGGAAACCCCGTATTTACATATCTGCCACTGTGCAGGAGAATCCGTATAGGTGTTCGAGTGTTCGAACCGTAATGCGCAGGAAATGGTACCGAAACCCCGTATTTACATATCTGCCACTGTGCAGGAGAATCCGTATAGGTGTTCGAGTGTTCGAACCGTAATGCGCGAGAAATGGTATGTAAACCCCGTATTTACATATCTGCCACTGTGCAGGAGAATCCGTATAGGTGTTCGAGTGTTCGAACCATAATGCGCAAGAAATGGTACGAAAACCCCGTATTTACATATCTGCCACTCTGCAGGAGAATCCGTATAGGTGTTCGAGTGTTCGAACCGTAATGCGCGAGAAATGGTATGTAAACCCCGTATTTACATATCTGCCACTGTGCTGGATATTCCGTATAGGTGTTCGAGTGTTCGAACCGTATTGCGCCAGAAATGGTACCGAAACCCCGTATTTACATATCTGCCACTGTGTAGGAGAATCCGTATAGGTGTTCGAACCGTAATGCGCAAGAAATGGTACCGAAATCCCGTATTTACATATCTGCCACTGTGCAGGAGAATCCGTATAGGTGTTCGAGTGTTCGAACCGTAATGCGCAAGAAATGGTACGGAAACCCCGTATTTACATATCTGCCACTGTGCAGGAGAATCCGTATAGGTGTTCGAGTGTTCGAACCGTAATGCGCGAGAAATGGTATGTAAACCCCGTATTTACATATCTGCCACTGTGCTGGATATTCCGTATACGTGTTCGAGTGTTCGAACCGTAATGCGCCAGAAATGGTACCGAAACCCCGTATTTACATATCTGCCACTGTGCTGGAGAATCCGTATAGGTGTTCGAGTGTTCGAACCGTAATGCGCAAGAAGTGGTACCGAAACCCCGTATTTACATATCTGCCACTGTGCAGGAGAATCCGCATAGGTGCTCGAGTGTTCGAACCGTATTGCGCAAGAAATGGTATGGAAACCCCGTATTTACATATCTGCCACTGTGCAGGAGAATCCGGATAGGTGTTCGAGTGTTCGAACCGTAATGCGCAGGAAATGGTACCGAAACCCCGTATTTACATATCTGCCACTGTGCAGGAGAATCCGTATAGGTGTTCGAGTGTTCGAACCGTAATGCGCGAGAAATGGTATGTAAACCCCGTATTTACATATCTGCCACTGTGCAGGAGAATCCGTATAGGTGTTCGAGTGTTCGAACCGTAATGCGCAAGAAATGGTACGAAAACCCCGTATTTACATATCTGCCACTGTGCAGGAGAGTCCGTATAGGTGTTCGAGTGTTCGAACCGTAATGCGCGAGAAATGGTATGTAAACCCCGTATTTACATATCTGCCACTGTGCTGGATATTCCGTATAGGTGTTCGAGTGTTCGAACCGTAATGCGCCAGAAATGGTACCGAAACCCCGTATTTACATATCTGCCACTGTGTAGGAGAATCCGTATAGGTGTTCGAACCGTAATGCGCAAGAAATGGTACCGAAATCCCGTATTTACATATCTGCCACTGTGCAGGAGAATCCGTATAGGTGTTCGAGTGTTCGAACCGTGATGCGCAAGAAATGGTACCGAAACCCCGTATTTACATATCTGCCACTGTGCAGGAGAATCCGTATAGGTGTTCGAGTGTTCGAACCGTAATGCGCGAGAAATGGTATGTAAACCCCGTATTTACATATCTGCCACTGTGCTGGATATTCCGTATAGGTGTTCGAGTGTTCGAACCGTAATGCGCAAGAAATGGTACGGAAACCACGTATTTACATATCTGCCACTGTGCAGGAGAATCCGTATAGGTGTTCGAGTGTTCGAACCGTAATGCGCAAGAAATGGTACCGAAACCCCGTATTTACATATCTGCCACTGTGCAGGAGAATCCGTATAGGTGTTCGAGTGTTCGAACCGTAATGCGCGAGAAATGGTATGTAAACCCCGCATTTACATATCTGCCACTGTGCTGGATATTCCGTATAGGTGTTCGAGTGTTCGAACCGTAGTGCGCAAGAAATGGTACGGAAACCACGTATTTACATATCTGCCACTGTGCAGGAGAATCCGTATAGGTGTTCGAGTGTTCGAACCGTAATGCGCGAGAAATGGTATGTAAACCCCGTATTTACATATCTGCCACTGTGCAGGAGAATCCGCATAGGTGCTCGAGTGTTCGAACCGTATTGCGCAAGAAATGGTATGGAAACCCCGTATTTACATATCTGCCACTGTGCAGGAGAATCCGGATAGGTGTTCGAGTGTTCGAACCGTAATGCGCAGGAAATGGTACCGAAACCCCGTATTTACATATCTGCCACTGTGCAGGAGAATCCGTATAGGTGTTCGAGTGTTCGAACCGTAATGCGCGAGAAATGGTATGTAAACCCCGTATTTACATATCTGCCACTGTGCAGGAGAATCCGTATAGGTGTTCGAGTGTTCGAACCGTAATGCGCAAGAAATGGTACGAAAACCCCGTATTTACATATCTGCCACTGTGCAGGAGAGTCCGTATAGGTGTTCGAGTGTTCGAACCGTAATGCGCGAGAAATGGTATGTAAACCCCGTATTTACATATCTGCCACTGTGCTGGATATTCCGTATAGGTGTTCGAGTGTTCGAACCGTAATGCGCCAGAAATGGTACCGAAACCCCGTATTTACATATCTGCCACTGTGTAGGAGAATCCGTATAGGTGTTCGAACCGTAATGCGCAAGAAATGGTACCGAAATCCCGTATTTACATATCTGCCACTGTGCAGGAGAATCCGTATAGGTGTTCGAGTGTTCGAACCGTAATGCGCAAGAAATGGTACCGAAACCCCGTATTTACATATCTGCCACTGTGCAGGAGAATCCGTATAGGTGTTCGAGTGTTCGAACCGTAATGCGCGAGAAATGGTATGTAAACCCCGCATTTACATATCTGCCACTGTGCTGGATATTCCGTATAGGTGTTCGAGTGTTCGAACCGTAATGCGCAAGAAATGGTACGGAAACCACGTATTTACATATCTGCCACTGTGCAGGAGAATCCGTATAGGTGTTCGAGTGTTCGAACCGTAATGCGCGAGAAATGGTATGTAAACCCCGTATTTACATATCTGCCACTGTGCTGGATATTCCGCATAGGTGTTCGAGTGTTCGAACCGTAATGCGCCAGAAATGGTACCGAAACCCCGTATTTACATATCTGCCACTGTGCAGGAGAATCCGTATAGGTGTTCGAGTGTTCGAACCGTAATGCGCAAGAAGTGGTACCGAAACCCCGTATTTACATATCTGCCACTGTGCAGGAGAATCTGCATAGGTGCTCGAGTGTTCGAACCGTATTGCGCAAGAAATGGTATGGAAACCCCGTATTTACATATCTGCCACTGTGCAGGAGAATCCGTATAGGTGTTCGAGTGTTCGAACCGTAATGCGCAGGAAATGGTACCGAAACCCCGTATTTACATATCTGCCACTGTGCAGGAGAATCCGTATAGGTGTTCGAGTGTTCGAACCGTAATGCGCGAGAAATGGTATGTAAACCCCGTATTGACATATCTGCCACTGTGCAGGAGAATCCGTATAGGTGTTCGAGTGTTCGAACCGTAATGCGCAAGAAATGGTACGAAAACCCCGTATTTACATATCTGCCACTCTGCAGGAGAATCCGTATAGGTGTTCGAGTGTTCGAACCGTAATGCGCGAGAAATGGTATGTAAACCCCGTATTTACATATCTGCCACTGTGCTGGATATTCTGTATAGGTGTTCGAGTGTTCGAACCGTATTGCGCCAGAAATGGTACCGAAACCCGTATTTACATATCTGCCACTGTGTAGGAGAATCCGTATAGGTGTTCGAACCGTAATGCGCAAGAAATGGTACCGAAATCCCGTATTTACATATCTGCCACTGTGCAGGAGAATCCGTATAGGTGTTCGAGTGTTCGAACCGTAATGCGCAAGAAATGGTACCGAAACCCCGTATTTACATATCTGCCACTGTGCAGGAGAATCCGTATAGGTGTTCGAGTGTTCGAACCGTAATGCGCGAGAAATGGTATGTAAACCCCGTATTTACATATCTGCCACTGTGCTGGATATTCCGTATAGGTGTTCGAGTGTTCGAACCGTAATGCGCAAGAAATGGTACGGAAACCCCGTATTTACATATCTGCCACTGTGCAGGAGAATCCGTATAGGTGTTCGAGTGTTCGAACCGTAATGCGCGAGAAATGGTAGGTAAACCCCGTATTTACATATCTGCCACTGTGCTGGATATTCCGTATAGGTGTTCGAGTGTTCGAACCGTAATGCGCCAGAAATGGTACCGAAACCCCGTATTTACATATCTGCCACTGTGCAGGAGAATCCGTATAGGTGTTCGAGTGTTCGAACCGTAATGCGCAAGAAGTGGTACCGAAACCCCGTATTTACATATCTGCCACTGTGCAGGAGAATCCGCATAGGTGCTCGAGTGTTCGAACCGTATTGCGCAAGAAATGGTATGGAAACCCCGTATTTACATATCTGCCACTGTGCAGGAGAATCCGGATAGGTGTTCGAGTGTTCGAACCGTAATGCGCAGGAAATGGTACCGAAACCCCGTATTTACATATCTGCCACTGTGCAGGAGAATCCGTATAGGTGTTCGAGTGTTCGAACCGTAATGCGCGAGAAATGGTATGTAAACCCCGTATTTACATATCTGCCACTGTGCAGGAGAATCCGTATAGGTGTTCGAGTGTTCGAACCGTAATGCGCAAGAAATGGTACGAAAACCCCGTATTTACATATCTGCCACTGTGCAGGAGAGTCCGTATAGGTGTTCGAGTGTTCGAACCGTAATGCGCGAGAAATGGTATGTAAACCCCGTATTTACATATCTGCCACTGTGCTGGATATTCCGTATAGGTGTTCGAGTGTTCGAACCGTAATGCGCCAGAAATGGTACCGAAACCCCGTATTTACATATCTGCCACTGTGTAGGAGAATCCGTATAGGTGTTCGAACCGTAATGCGCAAGAAATGGTACTGAAATCCCGTATTTACATATCTGCCACTGTGCAGGAGAATCCGTATAGGTGTTCGAGTGTTCGAACCGTAATGCGCAAGAAATGGTACCGAAACCCCGTATTTACATATCTGCCACTGTGCAGGAGAATCCGTATAGGTGTTCGAGTGTTCGAACCGTAATGCGCGAGAAATGGTATGTAAACCCCGTATTTACATATCTGCCACTGTGCTGGATATTCCGTATAGGTGTTCGGGTGTTCGAACCGTAATGCGCAAGAAATGGTACGGAAACCACGTATTTACATATCTGCCACTGTGTAGGAGAATCCGTATAGGTGTTCGAGTGTTCGAACCGTAATGCGCGAGAAATGGTATGTAAACCCTGTATTTACATATCTGCCACTGTGCTGGATATTCCGTATAGGTGTTCGAGTGTTCGAACCTTAATGCGCCAGAAATGGTACCGAAACCCCGTATTTACATATCTGCCACTGTGCAGGAGAATCCGTATAGGTGTTCGAGTGTTCGAACCGTAATGCGCAAGAAATGGTACTGAAATCCCGTATTTACATATCTGCCACTGTGCAGGAGAATCCGTATAGGTGTTCGAGTGTTCGAACCGTAATGCGCAAGAAATGGTACCGAAACCCCGTATTTACATATCTGCCACTGTGCAGGAGAATCCGTATAGGTGTTCGAGTGTTCGAACCGTAATGCGCGAGAAATGGTATGTAAACCCCGTATTTACATATCTGCCACTGTGCTGGATATTCCGTATAGGTGTTCGGGTGTTCGAACCGTAATGCGCGAGAAATGGTACGGAAACCACGTATTTACATATCTGCCACTGTGTAGGAGAATCCGTATAGGTGTTCGAGTGTTCGAACCGTAATGCGCGAGAAATGGTATGTAAACCCTGTATTTACATATCTGCCACTGTGCTGGATATTCCGTATAGGTGTTCGAGTGTTCGAACCTTAATGCGCCAGAAATGGTACCGAAACCCCGTATTTACATATCTGCCACTGTGCAGGAGAATCCGTATAGGTGTTCGAGTGTTCGAACCGTAATGCGCAAGAAGTGGTACCGAAACCCCGTATTTACATATCTGCCACTGTGCAGGAGAATCCGCATAGGTGCTCGAGTGTTCGAACCGTATTGCGCAAGAAATGGTATGGAAACCCCGTATTTACATATCTGCCACTGTGCAGGAGAATCCGTATAGGTGTTCGAGTGTTCGAACCGTAATGCGCAGGAAATGGTACCGAAACCCCGTATTTACATATCTGCCACTGTGCAGGAGAATCCGTATAGGTGTTCGAGTGTTCGAACCGTAATGCGCGAGAAATGGTATGTAAACCCCGTATTTACATATCTGCCACTGTCCAGGAGAATCCGTATAGGTGTTCGAGTGTTCGAACCGTAATGCGCAGAAATGGTACGAAAACCCCGTATTTACATATCTGCCATTGTGCAGGAGAATCCGTATAGGTGTTCGAGTGTTCGAACCGTAATGCGCGAGAAATGGTATGTAAACCCCGTATTTACATATCTGCCACTGTGCTGGATATTCCGTATAGGTGTTCGAGTGTTCGAACCGTAATGCGCCAGAAATGGTACCGAAACCCCGTATTTACATATCTGCCACTGTGTAGGAGAATCCGTATAGGTGTTCGAACCGTAATGCGCAAGAAATGGTACCGAAATCCCGTATTTACATATCTGCCACTGTGCAGGAGAATCCGTATAGGTGTTCGAGTGTTCGAACCGTAATGCGCAAGAAATGGTACCGAAACCCCGTATTTACATATCTGCCACTGTGCAGGAGAATCCGTATAGGTGTTCGAGTGTTCGAACCGTAATGCGCGAGAAATGGTATGTAAACCCCGTATTTACATATCTGCCACTGTGCTGGATATTCCGTATAGGTGTTCGAGTGTTCGAACCGTAATGCGCAAGAAATGGTACGGAAACCCCGTATTTACATATCTGCCACTGTACAGGAGAATCCGTATAGGTGTTCGAGTGTTCGAACCGTAATGCGCGAGAATTGGTATGTAAACCCCGTATTTACATATCTGCCACTGTGCTGGATATTCCGTATAGGTGTTCGAGTGTTCGAACCGTAATGCGCCAGAAATGGTACCGAAACCCCGTATTTACATATCTGCCACTGTGCAGGAGAATCCGTATAGGTGTTCGAGTGTTCGAACCGTAATGCGCAAGAAGTGGTACCGAAACCCCGTATTTACATATCTGCCACTGTGCAGGAGAATCCGTATAGGTGCTCGAGTGTTCGAACCGTAATGCGCGAGAAATGGTATGTAAACCCCGTATTTACATATCTGCCACTGTGCTGGATATTCCGTATAGGTGTTCGAGTGTTCGAACCGTAATGCGCCAGAAATGGTACCGAAACCCCGTATTTACATATCTGCCACTGTGCAGGAGAATCCGTATAGGTGTTCGAGTGTTCGAACCGTAATGCGCAAGAAGTGGTACCGAAACCCCGTATTTACATATCTGCCACTGTGCAGGAGAATCCGCATAGGTGCTCGAGTGTTCGAACCGTATTGCGCAAGAAATGGTATGGAAACCCCGTATTTACATATCTGCCACTGTGCAGGAGAATCCGGATAGGTGTTCGAGTGTTCGAACCGTAATGCGCAGGAAATGGTACCGAAACCCCATATTTACATATCTGCCACTGTGCAGGAGAATCCGTATAGGTGTTCGAGTGTTCGAACCGTAATGCGCGAGAAATGGTATGTAAACCCCGTATTTACATATCTGCCACTGTGCAGGAGAATCCGTATAGGTGTTCGAGTGTTCGAACCGTAATGCGCAAGAAATGGTACGAAAACCCCGTATTTACATATCTGCCACTGTGCAGGAGAGTCCGTATAGGTGTTCGAGTGTTCGAACCGTAATGCGCGAGAAATGGTATGTAAACCCCGTATTTACATATCTGCCACTGTGCTGGATATTCCGTATTGGTGTTCGAGTGTTCGAACCGTAATGCGCCAGAAATGGTACCGAAACCCCGTATTTACATATCTGCCACTGTGTAGGAGAATCCGTATAGGTGTTCGAACCGTAATGCGCAAGAAATGGTACCGAAATCCCGTATTTACATATCTGCCACTGTGCAGGAGAATCCGTACAGGTGTTCGAGTGTTCGAACCGTAATGCGCAAGAAATGGTACCGAAACCCCGTATTTACATATCTGCCACTGTGCAGGAGAATCCGTATAGGTGTTCGAGTGTTCGAACCGTAATGCGCGAGAAATGGTATGTAAACCCCGTATTTACATATCTGCCACTGTGCTAGATATTCCGTATAGGTGTTCGAGTGTTCGAACCGTAATGCGCAAGAAATGGTACGGAAACCACGTATTTACATATCTGCCACTGTGCAGGAGAATCCGTATAGGTGTTCGAGTGTTCGAACCGTAATGCGCGAGAAATGGTATGTAAACCCCGTATTTACATATCTGCCACTGTGCTGGATATTCCGTATAGGTGTTCGAGTGTTCGAACCGTAATGCGCCAGAAATGGTACCGAAACCCCGTATTTACATATCTGCCACTGTGCAGGAGAATCCGTATAGGTGTTCGAGTGTTCGAACCGTAATGCGCGAGAAGTGGTACCGAAACCCCGTATTTACATATCTGCCACTGTGCAGGAGAATCCGCATAGGTGCTCGAGTGTTCGAACCGTATTGCGCAAGAAATGGTATGGAAACCCCGTATTTACATATCTGCCACTGTGCAGGAGAATCCGTATAGGTGTTCGAGTGTTCGAACCGTAATGCGCAGGAAATGGTACCGAAACCCCGTATTTACATATCTGCCACTGTGCAGGAGAATCCGTATAGGTGTTCGAGTGTTCGAACCGTAATGCGCGAGAAATGGTATGTAAACCCCGTATTTACATATCTTCCACTGTGCAGGAGAATCCGTATAGGTGTTCGAGTGTTCGAACCGTAATGCGCAAGAAATGGTACGAAAACCCCGTATTTACATATCTGCCACTGTGCAGGAGAATCCGTATAGGTGTTCGAGTGTTCGAACCGTAATGCGCGAGAAATGGTATGTAAACCCCGTATTTACATATCTGCCACTGTGCTGGATATTCCGTATAGGTGTTCGAGTGTTCGAACCGTAATGCGCCAGAAATGGTACCGAAACCCCGTATTTACATATCTGCCACTGTGCAGGAGAATCCGTATAGGTGTTCGAGTGTTCGAACCGTAATGCGCAAGAAGTGGTACCGAAACCCCGTATTTACATATCTGCCACTGTGCAGGAGAATCCGCATAGGTGCTCGAGTGTTCGAACCGTATTGCGCAAGAATTGGTATGGAAACCCCGTATTTACATATCTGCCACTGTGCAGGAGAATCCGGATAGGTGTTCGAGTGTTCGAACCGTAATGCGCAGGAAATGGTACCGAAACCCCGTATTTAAATATCTGCCACTGTGCAGGAGAATCCGTATAGGTGTTCGAGTGTTCGAACCGTAATGCGCGAGAAATGGTATGTAAACCCCGTATTTACATATCTGCCACTGTGCAGGAGAATCCGTATAGGTGTTCGAGTGTTCGAACCGTAATGCGCAAGAAATGGTACGAAAACCCCGTATTTACATATCTGCCACTGTGCAAGAGAGTCCGTATAGGTGTTCGAGTGTTCGAACCGTAATGCGCGAGAAATGGTATGTAAACCCCGTATTTACATATCTGCCACTGTGCTGGATATTCCGTATAGGTGTTCGAGTGTTCGAACCGTAATGCGCCAGAAATGGTACCGAAACCCCGTATTTACATATCTGCCACTGTGCAGGAGAATCCGTATAGGTGTTCGAGTGTTCGAACCGTAATGCGCAAGAAGTGGTACCGAAACCCCGTATTTACATATCTGCCACTGTGCAGGAGAATCCGCATAGGTGCTCGAGTGTTCGAACCGTATTGCGCAAGAAATGGTATGGAAACCCCGTATTTACATATCTGCCACTGTGCAGGAGAATCCGGATAGGTGTTCGAGTGTTCGAACCGTAATGCGCAGGAAATGGTACCGAAACCCCGTATTTACATATCTGCCACTGTGCAGGAGAATCCGTATAGGTGTTCGAGTGTTCGAACCGTAATGCGCGAGAAATGGTATGTAAACCCCGTATTTACATATCTGCCACTGTGCAGGAGAATCCGTATAGGTGTTCGAGTGTTCGAACCGTAATGCGCAAGAAATGGTACGAAAACCCCGTATTTACATATCTGCCACTGTGCAGGAGAGTCCGTATAGGTGTTCGAGTGTTCGAACCGTAATGCGCGAGAAATGGTATGTAAACCCCGTATTTACATATCTGCCACTGTGCTGGATATTCCGTATAGGTGTTCGAGTGTTCGAACCGTAATGCGCCAGAAATGGTACCGAAACCCCGTATTTACATATCTGCCACTGTGTAGGAGAATCCGTATAGGTGTTCGAACCGTAATGCGCAAGAAATGGTACCGAAATCCCGTATTTACATATCTGCCACTGTGCAGGAGAATCCGTACAGGTGTTCGAGTGTTCGAACCGTAATGCGCAAGAAATGGTACCGAAACCCCGTATTTACATATCTGCCACTGTGCAGGAGAATCCGTATAGGTGTTCGAGTGTTCGAACCGTAATGCGCGAGAAATGGTATGTAAACCCCGTATTTACATATCTGCCACTGTGCTAGATATTCCGTATAGGTGTTCGAGTGTTCGAACCGTAATGCGCAAGAAATGGTACAGAAACCACGTATTTACATATCTGCCACTGTGTAAGAGAATCCGTATAGGTGTTCGAGTGTTCGAACCGTAATGCGCGAGAAATGGTATGTAAACCCCGTATTTACATATCTGCCACTGTGCTGGATATTCCGTATAGGTGTTCGAGTGTTCGAACCGTAATGCGCCAGAAATGGTACCGAAACCCCGTATTTACATATCTGCCACTGTGCAGGAGAATCCGTATAGGTGTTCGAGTGTTCGAACCGTAATGCGCGAGAAGTGGTACCGAAACCCCGTATTTACATATCTGCCACTGTGCAGGAGAATCCGCATAGGTGCTCGAGTGTTCGAACCGTATTGCGCAAGAAATGGTATGGAAACCCCGTATTTACATATCTGCCACTGTGCAGGAGAATCCGTATAGGTGTTCGAGTGTTCGAACCGTAATGCGCAGGAAATGGTACCGAAACCCCGTATTTACATATCTGCCACTGTGCAGGAGAATCCGTATAGGTGTTCGAGTGTTCGAACCGTAATGCGCGAGAAATGGTATGTAAACCCCGTATTTACATATCTGCCACTGTGCAGGAGAATCCGTATAGGTGTTCGAGTGTTCGAACCGTAATGCGCAAGAAATGGTACGAAAACCCCGTATTTACATATCTGCCACTGTGCAGGAGAATCCGTATAGGTGTTCGAGTGTTCGAACCGTAATGCGCGAGAAATGGTATGTAAACCCCGTATTTACATATCTGCCACTGTGCTGGATATTCCGTATAGGTGTTCGAGTGTTCGAACCGTAATGCGCCAGAAATGGTACCGAAACCCCGTATTTACATATCTGCCACTGTGTAGGAGAATCCGTATAGGTGTTCGAACCGTAATGCGCAAGAAATGGTACCGAAATCCCGTATTTACATATCTGCCACTGTGCAGGAGAATCCGTATAGGTGTTCGAGTGTTCGAACCGTAATGCGCAAGAAATGGTACCGAAACCCCGTATTTACATATCTGCCACTGTGCAGGAGAATCCGTATAGGTGTTCGAGTGTTCGAACCGTAATGCGCGAGAAATGGTATGTAAACCCCGTATTTACATATCTGCCACTGTGCTGGATATTCCGTATAGGTGTTCGAGTGTTCGAACCGTAATGCGCAAGAAATGGTACGGAAACCCCGTATTTACATATCTGCCACTGTGCAGGAGAATCCGTATAGGTGTTCGAGTGTTCGAACCGTAATGCGCGAGAAATGGTATGTAAACCCCGTATTTACATATCTGCCACTGTGCTGGATATTCCGTATAGGTGTTCGAGTGTTCGAACCGTAATGCGCCAGAAATGGTACCGAAACCCCGTATTTACATATCTGCCACTGTGCAGGAGAATCCGTATAGGTGTTCGAGTGTTCGAACCGTAATGCGCGAGAAGTGGTACCGAAACCCCGTATTTACATATCTGCCACTGTGCAGGAGAATCCGCATAGGTGCTCGAGTGTTCGAACCGTATTGCGCAAGAAATGGTATGGAAACCCCGTATTTACATATCTGCCACTGTGCAGGAGAATCCGTATAGGTGTTCGAGTGTTCGAACCGTAATGCGCAGGAAATGGTACCGAAACCCCGTATTTACATATCTGCCACTGTGCAGGAGAATCCGTATAGGTGTTCGAGTGTTCGAACCGTAATGCGCGAGAAATGGTATGTAAACCCCGTATTTACATATCTGCCACTGTGCAGGAGAATCCGTATAGGTGTTCGAGTGTTCGAACCGTAATGCGCAAGAAATGGTACGAAAACCCCGTATTTACATATCTGCCACTGTGCAGGAGAATCCGTATAGGTGTTCGAGTGTTCGAACCGTAATGCGCGAGAAATGGTATGTAAACCCCGTATTTACATATCTGCCACTGTGCTGGATATTCCGTATAGGTGTTCGAGTGTTCGAACCGTAATGCGCCAGAAATGGTACCGAAACCCCGTATTTACATATCTGCCACTGTGTAGGAGAATCCGTATAGGTGTTCGAACCGTAATGCGCAAGAAATGGTACCGAAATCCCGTATTTACATATCTGCCACTGTGCAGGAGAATCCGTATAGGTGTTCGAGTGTTCGAACCGTAATGCGCAAGAAATGGTACCGAAACCCCGTATTTACATATCTGCCACTGTGCAGGAGAATCCGTATAGGTGTTCGAGTGTTCGAACCGTAATGCGCGAGAAATGGTATGTAAACCCCGTATTTACATATCTGCCACTGTGCTGGATATTCCGTATAGGTGTTCGAGTGTTCGAACCGTAATGCGCAAGAAATGGTACGGAAACCCCGTATTTACATATCTGCCACTGTGCAGGAGAATCCGTATAGGTGTTCGAGTGTTCGAACCGTAATGCGCGAGAAATGGTATGTAAACCCCGTATTTACATATCTGCCACTGTGCTGGATATTCCGTATAGGTGTTCGAGTGTTCGAACCGTAATGCGCCAGAAATGGTACCGAAACCCCGTATTTACATATCTGCCACTGTGCAGGAGAATCCGTATAGGTGTTCGAGTGTTCGAACCGTAATGCGCGAGAAGTGGTACCGAAACCCCGTATTTACATATCTGCCACTGTGCAGGAGAATCCGCATAGGTGCTCGAGTGTTCGAACCGTATTGCGCAAGAAATGGTATGGAAACCCCGTATTTACATATCTGCCACTGTGCAGGAGAATCCGTATAGGTGTTCGAGTGTTCGAACCGTAATGCGCAGGAAATGGTACCGAAACCCCGTATTTACATATCTGCCACTGTGCAGGAGAATCCGTATAGGTGTTCGAGTGTTCGAACCGTAATGCGCGAGAAATGGTATGTAAACCCCGTATTTACATATCTGCCACTGTGCAGGAGAATCCGTATAGGTGTTCGAGTGTTCGAACCGTAATGCGCAAGAAATGGTACGAAAACCCCGTATTTACATATCTGCCACTGTGCAGGAGAATCCGTATAGGTGTTCGAGTGTTCGAACCGTAATGCGCGAGAAATGGTATGTAAACCCCGTATTTACATATCTGCCACTGTGCTGGATATTCCGTATAGGTGTTCGAGTGTTCGAACCGTAATGCGCCAGAAATGGTACCGAAAGCCCGTATTTACATATCTGCCACTGTGTAGGAGAATCCGTATGGGTGTTCGAACCGTAATGCGCAAGAAATGGTACCGAAATCCCGTATTTACATATCTGCCACTGTGCAGGAGAATCCGTATAGGTGTTCGAGTGTTCGAACCGTAATGCGCAAGAAATGGTACCGAAACCCCGTATTTACATATCTGCCACTGTGCAGGAGAATCCGTATAGGTGTTCGAGTGTTCGAACCGTAATGCGCGAGAAATGGTATGTAAACCCCGTATTTACATATCTGCCACTGTGCTGGATATTCCGTATAGGTGTTCGAGTGTTCGAACCGTAATGCGCAAGAAATGGTACGGAAACCCCGTATTTACATATCTGCCACTGTGCAGGAGAATCCGTATAGGTGTTCGAGTGTTCGAACCGTAATGCGCGAGAAATGGTATGTAAACCCCGTATTTACATATCTGCCACTGTGCTGGATATTCCGTATAGGTGTTCGAGTGTTCGAACCGTAATGCGCCAGAAATGGTACCGAAACCCCGTATTTACATATCTGCCACTGTGCAGGAGAATCCGTATAGGTGTTCGAGTGTTCGAACCGTAATGCGCGAGAAGTGGTACCGAAACCCCGTATTTACATATCTGCCACTGTGCAGGAGAATCCGCATAGGTGCTCGAGTGTTCGAACCGTATTGCGCAAGAAATGGTATGGAAACCCCGTATTTACATATCTGCCACTGTGCAGGAGAATCCGTATAGGTGTTCGAGTGTTCGAACCGTAATGCGCAGGAAATGGTACCGAAACCCCGTATTTACATATCTGCCACTGTGCAGGAGAATCCGTATAGGTGTTCGAGTGTTCGAACCGTAATGCGCGAGAAATGGTATGTAAACCCCGTATTTACATATCTGCCACTGTGCAGGAGAATCCGTATAGGTGTTCGAGTGTTCGAACCGTAATGCGCAAGAAATGGTACGAAAACCCCGTATTTACATATCTGCCACTGTGCAGGAGAATCCGTATAGGTGTTCGAGTGTTCGAACCGTAATGCGCGAGAAATGGTATGTAAACCCCGTATTTACATATCTGCCACTGTGCTGGATATTCCGTATAGGTGTTCGAGTGTTCGAACCGTAATGCGCCAGAAATGGTACCGAAACCCCGTATTTACATATCTGCCACTGTGTAGGAGAATCCGTATAGGTGTTCGAACCGTAATGCGCAAGAAATGGTACCGAAATCCCGTATTTACATATCTGCCACTGTGCAGGAGAATCCGTATAGGTGTTCGAGTGTTCGAACCGTAATGCGCAAGAAATGGTACCGAAACCCCGTATTTACATTTCTGCCACTGTGCAGGAGAATCCGTATAGGTGTTCGAGTGTTCGAACCGTAATGCGCGAGAAATGGTATGTAAACCCCGTATTTACATATCTGCCACTGTGCTGGATATTCCGTATAGGTGTTCGAGTGTTCGAACCGTAATGCGCAAGAAATGGTACGGAAACCCCGTATTTACATATCTGCCACTGTGCAGGAGAATCCGTATAGGTGTTCGAGTGTTCGAACCGTAATGCGCGAGAAATGGTATGTAAACCCCGTATTTACATATCTGCCACTGTGCTGGATATTCCGTATAGGTGTTCGAGTGTTCGAACCGTAATGCGCCAGAAATGGTACCGAAACCCCGTATTTACATATCTGCCACTGTGCAGGAGAATCCGTATAGGTGTTCGAGTGTTCGAACCGTAATGCGCGAGAAGTGGTACCGAAACCCCGTATTTACATATCTGCCACTGTGCAGGAGAATCCGCATAGGTGCTCGAGTGTTCGAACCGTATTGCGCAAGAAATGGTATGGAAACCCCGTATTTACATATCTGCCACTGTGCAGGAGAATCCGTATAGGTGTTCGAGTGTTCGAACCGTAATGCGCAGGAAATGGTACCGAAACCCCGTATTTACATATCTGCCACTGTGCAGGAGAATCCGTATAGGTGTTCGAGTGTTCGAACCGTAATGCGCGAGAAATGGTATGTAAACCCCGTATTTACATATCTGCCACTGTGCAGGAGAATCCGTATAGGTGTTCGAGTGTTCGAACCGTAATGCGCAAGAAATGGTACGAAAACCCCGTATTTACATATCTGCCACTGTGCAGGAGAATCCGTATAGGTGTTCGAGTGTTCGAACCGTAATGCGCGAGAAATGGTATGTAAACCCCGTATTTACATATCTGCCACTGTGCTGGATATTCCGTATAGGTGTTCGAGTGTTCGAACCGTAATGCGCCAGAAATGGTACCGAAACCCCGTATTTACATATCTGCCACTGTGTAGGAGAATCCGTATAGGTGTTCGAACCGTAATGCGCAAGAAATGGTACCGAAATCCCGTATTTACATATCTGCCACTGTGCAGGAGAATCCGTATAGGTGTTCGAGTGTTCGAACCGTAATGCGCAAGAAATGGTACCGAAACCCCGTATTTACATATCTGCCACTGTGCAGGAGAATCCGTATAGGTGTTCGAGTGTTCGAACCGTAATGCGCGAGAAATGGTATGTAAACCCCGTATTTACATATCTGCCACTGTGCTGGATATTCCGTATAGGTGTTCGAGTGTTCGAACCGTAATGCGCAAGAAATGGTACGGAAACCCCGTATTTACATATCTGCCACTGTGCAGGAGAATCCGTATAGGTGTTCGAGTGTTCGAACCGTAATGCGCGAGAAATGGTATGTAAACCCCGTATTTACATATCTGCCACTGTGCTGGATATTCCGTATAGGTGTTCGAGTGTTCGAACCGTAATGCGCCAGAAATGGTACCGAAACCCCGTATTTACATATCTGCCACTGTGCAGGAGAATCCGTATAGGTGTTCGAGTGTTCGAACCGTAATGCGCAAGAAGTGGTACCGAAACCCCGTATTTACATATCTGCCACTGTGCAGGAGAATCCGCATAGGTGCTCGAGTGTTCGAACCGTATTGCGCAAGAAATGGTATGGAAACCCCGTATTTACATATCTGCCACTGTGCAGGAGAATCCGGATAGGTGTTCGAGTGTTCGAACCGTAATGCGCAGGAAATGGTACCGAAACCCCGTATTTACATATCTGCCACTGTGCAGGAGAATCCGTATAGGTGTTCGAGTGTTCGAACCGTAATGCGCGAGAAATGGTATGTAAACCCCGTATTTACATATCTGCCACTGTGCAGGAGAATCCGTATAGGTGTTCGAGTGTTCGAACCGTAATGCGCAAGAAATGGTACGAAAACCCCGTATTTACATATCTGCCACTGTGCAGGAGAGTCCGTATAGGTGTTCGAGTGTTCGAACCGTAATGCGCGAGAAATGGTATGTAAACCCCGTATTTACATATCTGCCACTGTGCTGGATATTCCGTATAGGTGTTCGAGTGTTCGAACCGTAATGCGCCAGAAATGGTACCGAAACCCCGTATTTACATATCTGCCACTGTGTAGGAGAATCCGTATAGGTGTTCGAACCGTAATGCGCAAGAAATGGTACCGAAATCCCGTATTTACATATCTGCCACTGTGCAGGAGAATCCGTATAGGTGTTCGAGTGTTCGAACCGTAATGCGCAAGAAATGGTACCGAAACCCCGTATTTACATATCTGCCGCTGTGCAGGAGAATCCGTATAGGTGTTCGAGTGTTCGAACCGTAATGCGCGAGAAATGGTATGTAAACCCCGTATTTACATATCTGCCACTGTGCTGGATATTCCGTATAGGTGTTCGAGTGTTCGAACCGTAATGCGCAAGAAATGGTACGGAAACCCCGTATTTACATATCTGCCACTGTGCAGGAGAATCCGTATAGGTGTTCGAGTGTTCGAACCGTAATGCGCGAGAAATGGTATGTAAACCCCGTATTTACATATCTGCCACTGTGCTGGATATTCCGTATAGGTGTTCGAGTGTTCGAACCGTAATGCGCCAGAAATGGTACCGAAACCCCGTATTTACATATCTGCCACTGTGCAGGAGAATCCGTATAGGTGTTCGAGTGTTCGAACCGTAATGCGCAAGAAGTGGTACCGAAACCCCGTATTTACATATCTGCCACTGTGCAGGAGAATCCGCATAGGTGCTCGAGTGTTCGAACCGTATTGCGCAAGAAATGGTATGGAAACCCCGTATTTACATATCTGCCACTGTGCAGGAGAATCCGGATAGGTGTTCGAGTGTTCGAACCGTAATGCGCAGGAAATGGTACCGAAACCCCGTATTTACATATCTGCCACTGTGCAGGAGAATCCGTATAGGTGTTCGAGTGTTCGAACCGTAATGCGCGAGAAATGGTATGTAAACCCCGTATTTACATATCTGCCACTGTGCAGGAGAATCCGTATAGGTGTTCGAGTGTTCGAACCGTAATGCGCAAGAAATGGTACGAAAACCCCGTATTTACATATCTGCCACTGTGCAGGAGAGTCCGTATAGGTGTTCGAGTGTTCGAACCGTAATGCGCGAGAAATGGTATGTAAACCCCGTATTTACATATCTGCCACTGTGCTGGATATTCCGTATAGGTGTTCGAGTGTTCGAACCGTAATGCGCCAGAAATGGTACCGAAACCCCGTATTTACATATCTGCCACTGTGTAGGAGAATCCGTATAGGTGTTCGAACCGTAATGCGCAAGAAATGGTACCGAAATCCCGTATTTACATATCTGCCACTGTGCAGGAGAATCCGTATAGGTGTTCGAGTGTTCGAACCGTAATGCGCAAGAAATCGTACCGAAACCCCGTATTTACATATCTGCCGCTGTGCAGGAGAATCCGTATAGGTGTTCGAGTGTTCGAACCGTAATGCGCGAGAAATGGTATGTAAACCCCGTATTTACATATCTGCCACTGTGCTGGATATTCCGTATAGGTGTTCGAGTGTTCGAACCGTAATGCGCAAGAAATGGTACGGAAACCACGTATTTACATATCTGCCACTGTGCAGGAGAATCCGTATAGGTGTTCGAGTGTTCGAACCGTAATGCGCGAGAAATGGTATGTAAACCCCGTATTTACATATCTGCCACTGTGCTGGATATTCCGTATAGGTGTTCGAGTGTTCGAACCATAATGCGCCAGAAATGGTACCGAAACCCCGTATTTACATATCTGCCACTGTGCAGGAGAATCCGTATAGGTGTTCGAGTGTTCGAACCGTAATGCGCAAGAAGTGGTACCGAAACCCCGTATTTACATATCTGCCACTGTGCAGGAGAATCCGCATAGGTGCTCGAGTGTTCGAACCGTATTGCGCAAGAAATGGTATGGAAACCCCGTATTTACATATCTGCCACTGTGCAGGAGAATCCGTATAGGTGTTCGAGTGTTCGAACCGTAATGCGCAGGAAATGGTACCGAAACCCCGTATTTACATATCTGCCACTGTGCAGGAGAATCCGTATAGGTGTTCGAGTGTTCGAACCGTAATGCGCGAGAAATGGTATGTAAACCCCGTATTTACATATCTGCCACTGTGCAGGAGAATCCGTATAGGTGTTCGAGTGTTCGAACCGTAATGCGCAAGAAATGGTACGAAAACCCCGTATTTACATATCTGCCACTGTGCAGGAGAATCCGTATAGGTGTTCGAGTGTTCGAACCGTAATGCGCGAGAAATGGTATGTAAACCCCGTATTTACATATCTGCCACTGTGCTGGATATTCCGTATAGGTGTTCGAGTGTTCGAACCGTAATGCGCCAGAAATGGTACCGAAACCCCGTATTTACATATCTGCCACTGTGTAGGAGAATCCGTATAGGTGTTCGAACCGTAATGCGCAAGAAATGGTACCGAAATCCCGTATTTACATATCTGCCACTGTGCAGGAGAATCCGTATAGGTGTTCGAGTGTTCGAACCGTAATGCGCAAGAAATGGTACCGAAACCCCGTATTTACATATCTGCCACTGTGCAGGAGAATCCGTATAGGTGTTCGAGTGTTCGAACCGTAATGCGCGAGAAATGGTATGTAAACCCCGTATTTACATATCTGCCACTGTGCAGGAGAATCCGTATAGGTGTTCGAGTGTTCGAACCGTAATGCGCAAGAAGTGGTACCGAAACCCCGTATTTACATATCTGCCACTGTGCAGGAGAATCCGCATAGGTGCTCGAGTGTTCGAACCGTATTGCGCAAGAAATGGTATGGAAACCCCGTATTTACATATCTGCCACTGTGCAGGAGAATCCGGATAGGTGTTCGAGTGTTCGAACCGTAATGCGCAGGAAATGGTACCGAAACCCCGTATTTACATATCTGCCACTGTGCAGGAGAATCCGTATAGGTGTTCGAGTGTTCGAACCGTAATGCGCGAGAAATGGTATGTAAACCCCGTATTTACATATCTGCCACTGTGCAGGAGAATCCGTATAGGTGTTCGAGTGTTCGAACCGTAATGCGCAAGAAATGGTACGAAAACCCCGTATTTACATATCTGCCACTGTGCAGGAGAGTCCGTATAGGTGTTCGAGTGTTCGAACCGTAATGCGCAGGAAATGGTACCGAAACCCCGTATTTACATATCTGCCACTGTGCAGGAGAATCCGTATAGGTGTTCGAGTGTTCGAACCGTAATGCGCGAGAAATGGTATGTAAACCCCGTATTTACATATCTGCCACTGTGCAGGAGAATCCGTATAGGTGTTCGAGTGTTCGAACCGTAATGCGCAAGAAATGGTACGAAAACCCCGTATTTACATATCTGCCACTGTGCAGGAGAGTCCGTATAGGTGTTCGAGTGTTCGAACCGTAATGCGCGAGAAATGGTATGTAAACCCCGTATTTACATATCTGCCACTGTGCTGGATATTCCGTATAGGTGTTCGAGTGTTCGAACCGTAATGCGCCAGAAATGGTACCGAAACCCCGTATTTACATATCTGCCACTGTGTAGGAGAATCCGTATAGGTGTTCGAACCGTAATGCGCAAGAAATGGTACCGAAATCCCGTATTTACATATCTGCCACTGTGCAGGAGAATCCGTATAGGTGTTCGAGTGTTCGAACCGTAATGCGCAAGAAATCGTACCGAAACCCCGTATTTACATATCTGCCACTGTGCAGGAGAATCCGTATAGGTGTTCGAGTGTTCGAACCGTAATGCGCGAGAAATGGTATGTAAACCCCGTATTTACATATCTGCCACTGTGCTGGATATTCCGTATAGGTGTTCGAGTGTTCGAACCGTAATGCGCAAGAAATGGTACGGAAACCACGTATTTACATATCTGCCACTGTGCAGGAGAATCCGTATAGGTGTTCGAGTGTTCGAACCGTAATGCGCGAGAAATGGTATGTAAACCCCGTATTTACATATCTGCCACTGTGCTGGATATTCCGTATAGGTGTTCGAGTGTTCGAACCGTAATGCGCCAGAAATGGTACCGAAACCCCGTATTTACATATCTGCCACTGTGCAGGAGAATCCGTATAGGTGTTCGAGTGTTCGAACCGTAATGCGCAAGAAGTGGTACCGAAACCCCGTATTTACATATCTGCCACTGTGCAGGAGAATCCGCATAGGTGCTCGAGTGTTCGAACCGTATTGCGCAAGAAATGGTATGGAAACCCCGTATTTACATATCTGCCACTGTGCAGGAGAATCCGTATAGGTGTTCGAGTGTTCGAACCGTAATGCGCAGGAAATGGTACCGAAACCCCGTATTTACATATCTGCCACTGTGCAGGAGAATCCGTATAGGTGTTCGAGTGTTCGAACCGTAATGCGCGAGAAATGGTATGTAAACCCCGTATTTACATATCTGCCACTGTGCAGGAGAATCCGTATAGGTGTTCGAGTGTTCAAACCGTAATGCGCAAGAAATGGTACGAAAACCCCGTATTTACATATCTGCCACTGTGCAGGAGAATCCGTATAGGTGTTCGAGTGTTCGAACCGTAATGCGCGAGAAATGGTATGTAAACCCCGTATTTACATATCTGCCACTGTGCTGGATATTCCGTATAGGTGTTCGAGTGTTCGAACCGTAATGCGCCAGAAATGGTACCGAAACCCCGTATTTACATATCTGCCACTGTGTAGGAGAATCCGTATAGGTGTTCGAACCGTAATGCGCAAGAAATGGTACCGAAATCCCGTATTTACATATCTGCCACTGTGCAGGAGAATCCGTATAGGTGTTCGAGTGTTCGAACCGTAATGCGCAAGAAATGGTACCGAAACCCCGTATTTACATATCTGCCACTGTGCAGGAGAATCCGTATAGGTGTTCGAGTGTTCGAACCGTAATGCGCGAGAAATGGTATGTAAACCCCGTATTTACATATCTGCCACTGTGCTGGATATTCCGTATAGGTGTTCGAGTGTTCGAACCGTAATGCGCAAGAAATGGTACGGAAACCCCGTATTTACATATCTGCCACTGTGCAGGAGAATCCGTATAGGTGTTCGAGTGTTCGAACCGTAATGCGCGAGAAATGGTATGTAAACCCCGTATTTACATATCTGCCACTGTGCTGGATATTCCGTATAGGTGTTCGAGTGTTCGAACCGTAATGCGCAAGAAATGGTACGAAAACCCCGTATTTACATATCTGCCACTGTGCAGGAGAATCCGTATAGGTGTTCGAGTGTTCGAACCGTAATGCGCGAGAAATGGTATGTAAACCCCGTATTTACATATCTGCCACTGTGCTGGATATTCCGTATAGGTGTTCGAGTGTTCGAACCGTAATGCGCCAGAAATGGTACCGAAACCCCGTATTTACATATCTGCCACTGTGTAGGAGAATCCGTATAGGTGTTCGAACCGTAATGCGCAAGAAATGGTACCGAAATCCCGTATTTACATATCTGCCACTGTGCAGGAGAATCCGTATAGGTGTTCGAGTGTTCGAACCGTAATGCGCAAGAAATGGTACCGAAACCCCGTATTTACATATCTGCCACTGTGCAGGAGAATCCGTATAGGTGTTCGAGTGTTCGAACCGTAATGCGCGAGAAATGGTATGTAAACCCCGTATTTACATATCTGCCACTGTGCTGGATATTCCGTATAGGTGTTCGAGTGTTCGAACCGTAATGCGCAAGAAATGGTACGGAAACCCCGTATTTGCATATCTGCCACTTTGCAGGAGAATCCGTATAGGTGTTCGAGTGTTCGAACCGTAATGCGCGAGAAATGGTATGTAAACCCCGTATTTACATATCTGCCACTGTGCTGGATATTCCGTATAGGTGTTCGAGTGTTCGAACCGTAATGCGCCAGAAATGGTACCGAAACCCCGTATTTACATATCTGCCACTGTGCAGGAGAATCCGTATAGGTGTTCGAGTGTTCGAACCGTAATGCGCAAGAAATGGTACCGAAATCCCGTATTTACATATCTGCCACTGTGCAGGAGAATCCGTATAGGTGTTCGAGTGTTCGAACCGTAATGCGCAAGAAATGGTACCGAAACCCCGTATTTACATATCTGCCACTGTGCAGGAGAATCCGTATAGGTGTTCGAGTGTTCGAACCGTAATGCGCGAGAAATGGTATGTAAACCCCGTATTTACATATCTGCCACTGTGCTGGATATTCCGTATAGGTGTTCGAGTGTTCGAACCGTAATGCGCAAGAAATGGTACGGAAACCCCGTATTTACATATCTGCCACTGTGCAGGAGAATCCGTATAGGTGTTCGAGTGTTCGAACCGTAATGCGCGAGAAATGGTATGTAAACCCCGTATTTACATATCTGCCACTGTGCTGGATATTCCGTATAGGTGTTCGAGTGTTCGAACCGTAATGCGCCAGAAATGGTACCGAAACCCCGTATTTACATATCTGCCACTGTGCAGGAGAATCCGTATAGGTGTTCGAGTGTTCGAACCGTAATGCGCAAGAAGTGGTACCGAAACCCCGTATTTACATATCTGCCACTGTGCAGGAGAATCCGCATAGGTGCTCGAGTGTTCGAACCGTATTGCGCAAGAAATGGTATGGAAACCCCGTATTTACATATCTGCCACTGTGCAGGAGAATCCGTATAGGTGTTCGAGTGTTCGAACCGTAATGCGCAGGAAATGGTACCGAAACCCCGTATTTACATATCTGCCACTGTGCAGGAGAATCCGTATAGGTGTTCGAGTGTTCGAACCGTAATGCGCGAGAAATGGTATGTAAACCCCGTATTTACATATCTGCCACTGTGCAGGAGAATCCGTATAGGTGTTCGAGTGTTCAAACCGTAATGCGCAAGAAATGGTACGAAAACCCCGTATTTACATATCTGCCACTGTGCAGGAGAATCCGTATAGGTGTTCGAGTGTTCGAACCGTAATGCGCGAGAAATGGTATGTAAACCCCGTATTTACATATCTGCCACTGTGCTGGATATTCCGTATAGGTGTTCGAGTGTTCGAACCGTAATGCGCCAGAAATGGTACCGAAACCCCGTATTTACATATCTGCCACTGTGTAGGAGAATCCGTATAGGTGTTCGAACCGTAATGCGCAAGAAATGGTACCGAAATCCCGTATTTACATATCTGCCACTGTGCAGGAGAATCCGTATAGGTGTTCGAGTGTTCGAACCGTAATGCGCAAGAAATGGTACCGAAACCCCGTATTTACATATCTGCCACTGTGCAGGAGAATCCGTATAGGTGTTCGAGTGTTCGAACCGTAATGCGCGAGAAATGGTATGTAAACCCCGTATTTACATATCTGCCACTGTGCTGGATATTCCGTATAGGTGTTCGAGTGTTCGAACCGTAATGCGCAAGAAATGGTACGGAAACCCCGTATTTACATATCTGCCACTGTGCAGGAGAATCCGTATAGGTGTTCGAGTGTTCGAACCGTAATACGCGAGAAATGGTATGTAAACCCCGTATTTACATATCTGCCACTGTGCTGGATATTCCGTATAGGTGTTCGAGTGTTCGAACCGTAATGCGCAAGAAATGGTACGAAAACCCCGTATTTACATATCTGCCACTGTGCAGGAGAATCCGTATAGGTGTTCGAGTGTTCGAACCGTAATGCGCGAGAAATGGTATGTAAACCCCGTATTTACATATCTGCCACTGTGCTGGATATTCCGTATAGGTGTTCGAGTGTTCGAACCGTAATGCGCCAGAAATGGTACCGAAACCCCGTATTTACATATCTGCCACTGTGTAGGAGAATCCGTATAGGTGTTCGAACCGTAATGCGCAAGAAATGGTACCGAAATCCCGTATTTACATATCTGCCACTGTGCAGGAGAATCCGTATAGGTGTTCGAGTGTTCGAACCGTAATGCGCAAGAAATGGTACCGAAACCCCGTATTTACATATCTGCCACTGTGCAGGAGAATCCGTATAGGTGTTCGAGTGTTCGAACCGTAATGCGCAAGAAATGGTACGGAAACCCCGTATTTACATATCTGCCACTGTGCAGGAGAATCCGTATAGGTGTTCGAGTGTTCGAACCGTAATGCGCGAGAAATGGTATGTAAACCCCGTATTTACATATCTGCCACTGTGCTGGATATTCCGTATAGGTGTTCGAGTGTTCGAACCGTAATGCGCCAGAAATGGTACCGAAACCCCGTATTTACATATCTGCCACTGTGCAGGAGAATTCGTATAGGTGTTCGAGTGTTCGAACCGTAATGCGCAAGAAGTGGTACCGAAACCCCGTATTTACATATCTGCCACTGTGCAGGAGAATCCGCATAGGTGCTCGAGTGTTCGAACCGTATTGCGCAAGAAATGGTATGGAAACCCCGTATTTACATATCTGCCACTGTGCAGGAGAATCCGTATAGGTGTTCGAGTGTTCGAACCGTAATGCGCAGGAAATGGTACCGAAACCCCGTATTTACATATCTGCCACTGTGCAGGAGAATCCGTATAGGTGTTCGAGTGTTCGAACCGTAATGCGCGAGAAATGGTATGTAAACCCCGTATTTACATATCTGCCACTGTGCAGGAGAATCCTTATAGGTGTTCGAGTGTTCAAACCGTAATGCGCAAGAAATGGTACGAAAACCCCGTATTTACATATCTGCCACTGTGCAGGAGAATCCGTATAGGTGTTCGAGTGTTCGAACCGTAATGCGCGAGAAATGGTATGTAAACCCCGTATTTACATATCTGCCACTGTGCTGGATATTCCGTATAGGTGTTCGAGTGTTCGAACCGTAATGCGCCAGAAATGGTACCGAAACCCCGTATTTACATATCTGCCACTGTGTAGGAGAATCCGTATAGGTGTTCGAACCGTAATGCGCAAGAAATGGTACCGAAATCCCGTATTTACATATCTGCCACTGTGCAGGAGAATCCGTATAGGTGTTCGAGTGTTCGAACCGTAATGCGCAAGAAATGGTACCGAAACCCCGTATTTACATATCTGCCACTGTGCAGGAGAATCCGTATAGGTGTTCGAGTGTTCGAACCGTAATGCGCGAGAAATGGTATGTAAACCCCGTATTTACATATCTGCCACTGTGCTGGATATTCCGTATAGGTGTTCGAGTGTTCGAACCGTAATGCGCAAGAAATGGTACGGAAACCCCGTATTTACATATCTGCCACTGTGCAGGAGAATCCGTATAGGTGTTCGAGTGTTCGAACCGTAATGCGCAGGAAATGGTACCGAAACCCCGTATTTACATATCTGCCACTGTGCAGGAGAATCCGTATAGGTGTTCGAGTGTTCGAACCGTAATGCGCAAGAAATGGTACGAAAACCCCGTATTTACATATCTGCCACTGTGCAGGAGAATCCGTATAGGTGTTCGAGTGTTCGAACCGTAATGCGCGAGAAATGGTATGTAAACCCCGTATTTACATATCTGCCACTGTGCTGGATATTCCGTATAGGTGTTCGAGTGTTCGAACCGTAATGCGCCAGAAATGGTACCGAAACCCCGTATTTACATATCTGCCACTGTGTAGGAGAATCCGTATAGGTGTTCGAACCGTAATGCGCAAGAAATGGTACCGAAATCCCGTATTTACATATCTGCCACTGTGCAGGAGAATCCGTATAGGTGTTCGAGTGTTCGAACCGTAATGCGCAAGAAATGGTACCGAAACCCCGTATTTACATATCTGCCACTGTGCAGGAGAATCCGTATAGGTGTTCGAGTGTTCGAACCGTAATGCGCGAGAAATGGTATGTAAACCCCGTATTTACATATCTGCCACTGTGCTGGATATTCCGTATAGGTGTTCGAGTGTTCGAACCGTAATGCGCAAGAAATGGTACGGAAACCCCGTATTTACATATCTGCCACTGTGCAGGAGAATCCGTATAGGTGTTCGAGTGTTCGAACCGTAATGCGCGAGAAATGGTATGTAAACCCCGTATTTACATATCTGCCACTGTGCTGGATATTCCGTATAGGTGTTCGAGTGTTCGAACCGTAATGCGCAAGAAATGGTACGAAAACCCCGTATTTACATATCTGCCACTGTGCAGGAGAATCCGTATAGGTGTTCGAGTGTTCGAACCGTAATGCGCGAGAAATGGTATGTAAACCCCGTATTTACATATCTGCCACTGTGCTGGATATTCCGTATAGGTGTTCGAGTGTTCGAACCGTAATGCGCCAGAAATGGTACCGAAACCCCGTATTTACATATCTGCCACTGTGTAGGAGAATCCGTATAGGTGTTCGAACCGTAATGCGCAAGAAATGGTACCGAAATCCCGTATTTACATATCTGCCACTGTGCAGGAGAATCCGTATAGGTGTTCGAGTGTTCGAACCGTAATGCGCAAGAAATGGTACCGAAACCCCGTATTTACATATCTGCCACTGTGCAGGAGAATCCGTATAGGTGTTCGAGTGTTCGAACCGTAATGCGCGAGAAATGGTATGTAAACCCCGTATTTACATATCTGCCACTGTGCTGGATATTCCGTATAGGTGTTCGAGTGTTCGAACCGTAATGCGCAAGAAATGGTACGGAAACCCCGTATTTGCATATCTGCCACTTTGCAGGAGAATCCGTATAGGTGTTCGAGTGTTCGAACCGTAATGCGCGAGAAATGGTATGTAAACCCCGTATTTACATATCTGCCACTGTGCTGGATATTCCGTATAGGTGTTCGAGTGTTCGAACCGTAATGCGCCAGAAATGGTACCGAAACCCCGTATTTACATATCTGCCACTGTGCAGGAGAATCCGTATAGGTGTTCGAACCGTAATGCGCAAGAAATGGTACCGAAATCCCGTATTTACATATCTGCCACTGTGCAGGAGAATCCGTATAGGTGTTCGAGTGTTCGAACCGTAATGCGCAAGAAATGGTACCGAAACCCCGTATTTACATATCTGCCACTGTGCAGGAGAATCCGTATAGGTGTTCGAGTGTTCGAACCGTAATGCGCGAGAAATGGTATGTAAACCCCGTATTTACATATCTGCCACTGTGCTGGATATTCCGTATAGGTGTTCGAGTGTTCGAACCGTAATGCGCAAGAAATGGTACGGAAACCCCGTATTTACATATCTGCCACTGTGCAGGAGAATCCGTATAGGTGTTCGAGTGTTCGAACCGTAATGCGCGAGAAATGGTATGTAAACCCCGTATTTACATATCTGCCACTGTGCTGGATATTCCGTATAGGTGTTCGAGTGTTCGAACCGTAATGCGCCAGAAATGGTACCGAAACCCCGTATTTACATATCTGCCACTGTGCAGGAGAATCCGTATAGGTGGTCGAGTGTTCGAACCGTAATGCGCAAGAAGTGGTACCGAAACCCCGTATTTACATATCTGCCACTGTGCAGGAGAATCCGCATAGGTGCTCGAGTGTTCGAACCGTATTGCGCAAGAAATGGTATGGAAACCCCGTATTTACATATCTGCCACTGTGCAGGAGAATCCGTATAGGTGTTCGAGTGTTCGAACCGTAATGCGCAGGAAATGGTACCGAAACCCCGTATTTACATATCTGCCACTGTGCAGGAGAATCCGTATAGGTGTTCGAGTGTTCGAACCGTAATGCGCGAGAAATGTTATGTAAACCCCGTATTTACATATCTGCCACTGTGCAGGAGAATCCGTATAGGTGTTCGAGTGTTCGAACCGTAATGCGCAAGAAATGGTACGAAAACCCCGTATTTACATATCTGCCACTGTGCAGGAGAATCCGTATAGGTGTTCGAGTGTTCGAACCGTAATGCGCGAGAAATGGTATGTAAACCCCGTATTTACATATCTGCCACTGTGCAGGAGAATCCGTATAGGTGTTCGAGTGTTCGAACCGTAATGCGCAAGAAATGGTACCGAAACCCCGTATTTACATATCTGCCACTGTGCAGGAGAATCCGTATAGGTGTTCGAGTGTTCGAACCGTAATGCGCGAGAAATGGTATGTAAACCCCGTATTTACATATCTGCCACTGTGCTGGATATTCCGTATAGGTGTTCGAGTGTTCGAACCGTAATGCGCAAGAAATGGTACGGAAACCCCGTATTTACATATCTGCCACTGTGCAGGAGAATCCGTATAGGTGTTCGAGTGTTCGAACCGTAATGCGCGAGAAATGGTATGTAAACCCCGTATTTACATATCTGCCACTGTGCTGGATATTCCGTATAGGTGTTCGAGTGTTCGAACCGTAATGCGCCAGAAATGGTACCGAAACCCCGTATTTACATATCTGCCACTGTGCAGGAGAATCCGTATAGGTGGTCGAGTGTTCGAACCGTAATGCGCAAGAAGTGGTACCGAAACCCCGTATTTACATATCTGCCACTGTGCAGGAGAATCCGCATAGGTGCTCGAGTGTTCGAACCGTATTGCGCAAGAAATGGTATGGAAACCCCGTATTTACATATCTGCCACTGTGCAGGAGAATCCGTATAGGTGTTCGAGTGTTCGAACCGTAATGCGCAGGAAATGGTACCGAAACCCCGTATTTACATATCTGCCACTGTGCAGGAGAATCCGTATAGGTGTTCGAGTGTTCGAACCGTAATGCGCGAGAAATGTTATGTAAACCCCGTATTTACATATCTGCCACTGTGCAGGAGAATCCGTATAGGTGTTCGAGTGTTCGAACCGTAATGCGCAAGAAATGGTACGAAAACCCCGTATTTACATATCTGCCACTGTGCAGGAGAATCCGTATAGGTGTTCGAGTGTTCGAACCGTAATGCGCGAGAAATGGTATGTAAACCCCGTATTTACATATCTGCCACTGTGCTGGATATTCCGTATAGGTGTTCGAGTGTTCGAACCGTAATGCGCCAGAAATGGTACCGAAACCCCGTATTTACATATCCGCCACTGTGTAGGAGAATCCGTATAGGTGATCGAACCGTAATGCGCAAGAAATGGTACCGAAATCCCGTATTTACATATCTGCCACTGTGCAGGAGAATCCGTATAGGTGTTCGAGTGTTCGAACCGTAATGCGCAAGAAATGGTACTGAAACCCCGTATTTACATATCTGCCACTGTGCAGGAGAATCCGTATAGGTGTTCGAGTGTTCGAACCGTAATGCGCGAGAAATGGTATGTAAACCCCGTATTTACATATCTGCCACTGTGCTGGATATTCCGTATAGGTGTTCGAGTGTTCGAACCGTAATGCGCAAGAAATGGTACGGAAACCCCGTATTTACATATCTGCCACTGTGCAGGAGAATCCGTATAGGTGTTCGAGTGTTCGAACCGTAATGCGCGAGAAATGGTATGTAAACCCCGTATTTACATATCTGCCACTGTGTTGGATATTCCGTATAGGTGTTCGAGTGTTCGAACCGTAATGCGCCAGAAATGGTACCGAAACCCCGTATTTACATATCTGCCACTGTGCAGGAGAATCCGTATAGGTGTTCGAACCGTAATGCGCAAGAAATGGTACCGAAATCCCGTATTTACATATCTGCCACTGTGCAGGAGAATCCGTATAGGTGTTCGAGTGTTCGAACCGTAATGCGCAAGAAATGGTACCGAAACCCCGTATTTACATATCTGCCACTGTGCAGGAGAATCCGTATAGGTGTTCGAGTGTTCGAACCGTAATGCGCGAGAAATGGTATGTAAACCCCGTATTTACATATCTGCCACTGTGCTGGATATTCCGTATAGGTGTTCGAGTGTTCGAATCGTAATGCGCAAGAAATGGTACGGAAACCCCGTATTTACATATCTGCCACTGTGCAGGAGAATCCGTATAGGTGTTCGAGTGTTCGAACCGTAATGCGCGAGAAATGGTATGTAAACCCCGTATTTACATATCTGCCACTGTGCTGGATATTCCGTATAGGTGTTCGAGTGTTCGAACCGTAATGCGCCAGAAATGGTACCGAAACCCCGTATTTACATATCTGCCACTGTGCAGGAGAATCCGTATAGGTGTTCGAGTGTTCGAACCGTAATGCGCAAGAAGTGGTACCGAAACCCCGTATTTACATATCTGCCACTGTGCAGGAGAATCCGCATAGGTGCTCGAGTGTTCGAACCGTATTGCGCAAGAAATGGTATGGAAACCCCGTATTGACATATCTGCCACTGTGCAGGAGAATCCGTATAGGTGTTCGAGTGTTCGAACCGTAATGCGCAGGAAATGGTACCGAAACCCCGTATTTACATATCTGCCACTGTGCAGGAGAATCCGTATAGGTGTTCGAGTGTTCGAACCGTAATGCGCGAGAAATGGTATGTAAACCCCGTATTTACATATCTGCCACTGTGCAGGAGAATCCGTATAGGTGTTCGAGTGTTCGAACCGTAATGCGCAAGAAATGGTACGAAAACCCCGTATTTACATATCTGCCACTGTGCAGGAGAATCCGTATAGGTGTTCGAGTGTTCGAACCGTAATGCGCGAGAAATGGTATGTAAACCCCGTATTTACATATCTGCCACTGTGCTGGATATTCCGTATAGGTGTTCGAGTGTTCGAACCGTAATGCGCCAGAAATGGTACCGAAACCCCGTATTTACATATCTGCCACTGTGTAGGAGAATCCGTATAGGTGTTCGAACCGTAATGCGCAAGAAATGGTACCGAAATCCCGTATTTACATATCTGCCACTGTGCAGGAGAATCCGTATAGGTGTTCGAGTGTTCGAACCGTAATGCGCAAGAAATGGTACCGAAACCCCGTATTTACATATCTGCCACTGTGCAGGAGAATCCGTATAGGTGTTCGACTGTTCGAACCGTAATGCGCGAGAAATGGTATGTAAACCCCGTATTTACATATCTGCCACTGTGCTGGATATTCCGTATAGGTGTTCGAGTGTTCGAACCGTAATGCGCCAGAAATGGTACCGAAACCCCGTATTTACATATCTGCCACTGTGCAGGAGAATCCGTATAGGTGTTCGAGTGTTCGAACCGTAATGCGCAAGAAATGGTACCGAAATCCCGTATTTACATATCTGCCACTGTGCAGGAGAATCCGTATAGGTGTTCGAGTGTTCGAACCGTAATGCGCAAGAAATGGTACCGAAACCCCGTATTTACATATCTGCCACTGTGCAGGAGAATCCGTATAGGTGTTCGAGTGTTCGAACCGTAATGCGCGAGAAATGGTATGTAAACCCCGTATTTACATATCTGCCACTGTGCTGGATATTCCGTATAGGTGTTCGAGTGTTCGAACCGTAATGCGCAAGAAATGGTACGGAAACCCCGTATTTACATATCTGCCACTGTGCAGGAGAATCCGTATAGGTGTTCGAGTGTTCGAACCGTAATGCGCGAGAAATGGTATGTAAACCCCGTATTTACATATCTGCCACTGTGCTGGATATTCCGTATAGGTGTTCGAGTGTTCGAACCGTAATGCGCCAGAAATGGTACCGAAACCCCGTATTTACATATCTGCCACTGTGCAGGAGAATCCGTATAGGTGGTCGAGTGTTCGAACCGTAATGCGCAAGAAGTGGTACCGAAACCCCGTATTTACATATCTGCCACTGTGCAGGAGAATCCGCATAGGTGCTCGAGTGTTCGAACCGTATTGCGCAAGAAATGGTATGGAAACCCCGTATTTACATATCTGCCACTGTGCAGGAGAATCCGTATAGGTGTTCGAGTGTTCGAACCGTAATGCGCAGGAAATGGTACCGAAACCCCGTATTTACATATCTGCCACTGTGCAGGAGAATCCGTATAGGTGTTCGAGTGTTCGAACCGTAATGCGCGAGAAATGTTATGTAAACCCCGTATTTACATATCTGCCACTGTGCAGGAGAATCCGTATAGGTGTTCGAGTGTTCGAACCGTAATGCGCAAGAAATGGTACGAAAACCCCGTATTTACATATCTGCCACTGTGCAGGAGAATCCGTATAGGTGTTCGAGTGTTCGAACCGTAATGCGCGAGAAATGGTATGTAAACCCCGTATTTACATATCTGCCACTGTGCTGGATATTCCGTATAGGTGTTCGAGTGTTCGAACCGTAATGCGCCAGAAATGGTACCGAAACCCCGTATTTACATATCCGCCACTGTGTAGGAGAATCCGTATAGGTGATCGAACCGTAATGCGCAAGAAATGGTACCGAAATCCCGTATTTACATATCTGCCACTGTGCAGGAGAATCCGTATAGGTGTTCGAGTGTTCGAACCGTAATGCGCAAGAAATGGTACCGAAACCCCGTATTTACATATCTGCCACTGTGCAGGAGAATCCGTATAGGTGTTCGAGTGTTCGAACCGTAATGCGCGAGAAATGGTATGTAAACCCCGTATTTACATATCTGCCACTGTGCTGGATATTCCGTATAGGTGTTCGAGTGTTCGAACCGTAATGCGCAAGAAATGGTACGGAAACCCCGTATTTACATATCTGCCACTGTGCAGGAGAATCCGTATAGGTGTTCGAGTGTTCGAACCGTAATGCGCGAGAAATGGTATGTAAACCCCGTATTTACATATCTGCCACTGTGCTGGATATTCCGTATAGGTGTTCGAGTGTTCGAACCGTAATGCGCCAGAAATGGTACCGAAACCCCGTATTTACATATCTGCCACTGTGCAGGAGAATCCGTATAGGTGTTCGAACCGTAATGCGCAAGAAATGGTACCGAAATCCCGTATTTACATATCTGCCACTGTGCAGGAGAATCCGTATAGGTGTTCGAGTGTTCGAACCGTAATGCGCAAGAAATGGTACCGAAACCCCGTATTTACATATCTGCCACTGTGCAGGAGAATCCGTATAGGTGTTCGAGTGTTCGAACCGTAATGCGCGAGAAATGGTATGTAAACCCCGTATTTACATATCTGCCACTGTGCTGGATATTCCGTATAGGTGTTCGAGTGTTCGAATCGTAATGCGCAAGAAATGGTACGGAAACCCCGTATTTACATATCTGCCACTGTGCAGGAGAATCCGTATAGGTGTTCGAGTGTTCGAACCGTAATGCGCGAGAAATGGTATGTAAACCCCGTATTTACATATCTGCCACTGTGCTGGATATTCCGTATAGGTGTTCGAGTGTTCGAACCGTAATGCGCCAGAAATGGTACCGAAACCCCGTATTTACATATCTGCCACTGTGCAGGAGAATCCGTATAGGTGTTCGAGTGTTCGAACCGTAATGCGCAAGAAGTGGTACCGAAACCCCGTATTTACATATCTGCCACTGTGCAGGAGAATCCGCATAGGTGCTCGAGTGTTCGAACCGTATTGCGCAAGAAATGGTATGGAAACCCCGTATTGACATATCTGCCACTGTGCAGGAGAATCCGTATAGGTGTTCGAGTGTTCGAACCGTAATGCGCAGGAAATGGTACCGAAACCCCGTATTTACATATCTGCCACTGTGCAGGAGAATCCGTATAGGTGTTCGAGTGTTCGAACCGTAATGCGCGAGAAATGGTATGTAAACCCCGTATTTACATATCTGCCACTGTGCAGGAGAATCCGTATAGGTGTTCGAGTGTTCGAACCGTAATGCGCAAGAAATGGTACGAAAACCCCGTATTTACATATCTGCCACTGTGCAGGAGAATCCGTATAGGTGTTCGAGTGTTCGAACCGTAATGCGCGAGAAATGGTATGTAAACCCCGTATTTACATATCTGCCACTGTGCTGGATATTCCGTATAGGTGTTCGAGTGTTCGAACCGTAATGCGCCAGAAATGGTACCGAAACCCCGTATTTACATATCTGCCACTGTGTAGGAGAATCCGTATAGGTGTTCGAACCGTAATGCGCAAGAAATGGTACCGAAATCCCGTATTTACATATCTGCCACTGTGCAGGAGAATCCGTATAGGTGTTCGAGTGTTCGAACCGTAATGCGCAAGAAATGGTACCGAAACCCCGTATTTACATATCTGCCACTGTGCAGGAGAATCCGTATAGGTGTTCGACTGTTCGAACCGTAATGCGCGAGAAATGGTATGTAAACCCCGTATTTACATATCTGCCACTGTGCTGGATATTCCGTATAGGTGTTCGAGTGTTCGAACCGTAATGCGCCAGAAATGGTACCGAAACCACGTATTTACATATCTGCCACTGTGCAGGAGAATCCGTATAGGTGTTCGAGTGTTCGAACCGTAATGCGCAAGAAATGGTACCGTAATCCCGTATTTACATGTCTGCCACTGTGCAGGAGAATCCGTATAGGTGTTCGAGTGTTCGAACCGTAATGCGCAAGAAATGGTACCGCAATCCCGTATTTACATGTCTGCCACTGTGCAGGAGAATCCGTATAGGTGTTCGAGTGTTCGAACCGTAATGCGCAAGAAATGGTACCGAAACCCCGTATTTACATATCTGCCACTGTGCAGGAGAATCCGAATAGGTGTTCGAGTGTTCGAACCGTAATGCGCAAGAAATGGTACCGAAACCACGTATTTACATATCTGCCACTGTGCAGGAGAATCCGTATAGGTGTTCGATTGTTCGAACCGTAATGCGCAAGAAATGGTATGTAAACCCCGTATTTACATATCTGCCACTGTGCAGGAGAATCCGTATAGGTGTTCGAGTGTTCGAACCGTAATGCGCAAGAAATGGTACGAAAACCCCGTATTTACATATCTGCCACTGTGCAGGAGAATCCGTATAGGTGTTCGAGTGTTCGAACCGTAATGCGCGAGAAATGGTATGTAAACCCCGCATTTACATATCTGCCACTGTGCTGGATATTCCGTATAGGTGTTCGAGTGTTCGAACCGTAATGCGCAAGAAGTGGTACCGAAACCCCGTATTTACATATCTGCCACTGTGCAGGAGAATCCGCATAGGTGCTCGAGTGTTCGAACCGTAATGCGCAAGAAATGGTACCGAAACCCCGTATTTACATATCTGCCACTGTGCAGGAGAATCCGTATAGGTGTTCGAGTGTTCGAATCGTAATGCGCGAGAAATGGTATGTAAACCCCGTATTTACATATCTGCCACTGTGCTGGATATTCCGTATAGGTGTTCGAGTGTTCGAACCGTAATGCGCAAGAAATGGTACGGAAACCCCGTATTTACATATCTGCCACTGTGCAGGAGAATCCGTATAGGTGTTCGAGTGTTCGAACCGTAATGCGCGAGAAATGGTATGTAAACCCCGTATTTACATATCTGCCACTGTGCTGGATATTCCGTATAGGTGTTCGAGTGTTCGAACCGTAATGCGCCAGAAATGGTACCGAAACCCCGTATTTACATATCTGCCACTGTGCAGGAGAATCCGTATAGGTGGTCGAGTGTTCGAACCGTAATGCGCAAGAAGTGGTACCGAAACCCCGTATTTACATATCTGCCACTGTGCAGGAGAATCCGCATAGGTGCTCGAGTGTTCGAACCGTATTGCGCAAGAAATGGTATGGAAACCCCGTATTTACATATCTGCCACTGTGCAGGAGAATCCGTATAGGTGTTCGAGTGTTCGAACCGTAATGCGCAGGAAATGGTACCGAAACCCCGTATTTACATATCTGCCACTGTGCAGGAGAATCCGTATAGGTGTTCGAGTGTTCGAACCGTAATGCGCGAGAAATGTTATGTAAACCCCGTATTTACATATCTGCCACTGTGCAGGAGAATCCGTATAGGTGTTCGAGTGTTCGAACCGTAATGCGCAAGAAATGGTACGAAAACCCCGTATTTACATATCTGCCACTGTGCAGGAGAATCCGTATAGGTGTTCGAGTGTTCGAACCGTAATGCGCGAGAAATGGTATGTAAACCCCGTATTTACATATCTGCCACTGTGCTGGATATTCCGTATAGGTGTTCGAGTGTTCGAACCGTAATGCGCCAGAAATGGTACCGAAACCCCGTATTTACATATCTGCCACTGTGTAGGAGAATCCGTATAGGTGTTCGAACCGTAATGCGCAAGAAATGGTACCGAAATCCCGTATTTACATATCTGCCACTGTGCAGGAGAATCCGTATAGGTGTTCGAGTGTTCGAACCGTAATGCGCAAGAAATGGTACCGAAACCCCGTATTTACATATCTGCCACTGTGCAGGAGAATCCGTATTGGTGTTCGACTGTTCGAACCGTAATGCGCAAGAAATGGTATGTAAACCCCGTATTTACATATCTGCCACTGTGCTGGATATTCCGTATAGGTGTTCGAGTGTTCGAACCGTAATGCGCCAGAAATGGTACCGAAACCACGTATTTACATATCTGCCACTGTGCAGGAGAATCCGTATAGGTGTTCGAGTGTTCGAACCGTAATGCGCAAGAAATGGTACCGCAATCCCGTATTTACATGTCTGCCACTGTGCAGGAGAATCCGTATAGGTGTTCGAGTGTTCGAACCGTAATGCGCAAGAAATGGTACCGCAATCCCGTATTTACATGTCTGCCACTGTGCAGGAGAATCCGTATAGGTGTTCGAGTGTTCGAACCGTAATGCGCAAGAAATGGTACCGAAACCCCGTATTTACATATCTGCCACTGTGCAGGAGAATCCGAATACGTGTTCGAGTGTTCGAACCGTAATGCGCAAGAAATGGTACCGAAACCACGTATTTACATATCTGCCACTGTGCAGGAGAATCCGTATAGGTGTTCGATTGTTCGAACCGTAATGCGCAAGAAATGGTATGTAAACCCCGTATTTACATATCTGCCACTGTGCAGGAGAATCCGTATAGGTGTTCGAGTGTTCGAACCGTAATGCGCAAGAAATGGTACGAAAACCCCGTATTTACATATCTGCCACTGTGCAGGAGAATCCGTATAGGTGTTCGAGTGTTCGAACCGTAATGCGCGAGAAATGGTATGTAAACCCCGCATTTACATATCTGCCACTGTGCTGGATATTCCGTATAGGTGTTCGAGTGTTCGAACCGTAATGCGCAAGAAGTGGTACCGAAACCCCGTATTTACATATCTGCCACTGTGCAGGAGAATCCGCATAGGTGCTCGAGTGTTCGAACCGTAATGCGCAAGAAATGGTACCGAAACCCCGTATTTACATATCTGCCACTGTGCAGGAGAATCCGTATAGGTGTTCGAGTGTTCGAACCGTAATGCGCGAGAAATGGTATGTAAACCCCGTATTTACATATCTGCCACTGTGCTGGATATTCCGTATAGGTGTTCGAGTGTTCGAACCGTAATGCGCAAGAAATGGTACGGAAACCCCGTATTTACATATCTGCCACTGTGCAGGAGAATCCGTATAGGTGTTCGAGTGTTCGAACCGTAATGCGCGAGAAATGGTATGTAAACCCCGTATTTACATATCTGCCACTATGCTGGATATTCCGTATAGGTGTTCGAGTGTTCGAACCGTAATGCGCCAGAAATGGTACCGAAACCCCGTATTTACATATCTGTCACTGTGCAGGAGAATCCGTATAGGTGGTCGAGTGTTCGAACCGTAATGCGCAAGAAGTGGTACCGAAACCCCGTATTTACATATCTGCCACTGTGCAGGAGAATCCGCATAGGTGCTCGAGTGTTCGAACCGTATTGCGCAAGAAATGGTATGGAAACCCCGTATTTACATATCTGCCACTGTGCAGGAGAATCCGTATAGGTGTTCGAGTGTTCGAACCGTAATGCGCAGGAAATGGTACCGAAACCCCGTATTTACATATCTGCCACTGTGCAGGAGAATCCGTATAGGTGTTCGAGTGTTCGAACCGTAATGCGCGAGAAATGGTATGTAAACCCCGTATTTACATATCTGCCACTGTGCTGGATATTCCGTATAGGTGTTCGAGTGTTCGAACCGTAATGCGCCAGAAATGGTACCGAAACCCCGTATTTACATATCTGCCACTGTGTAGGAGAATCCGTATAGGTGTTCGAACCGTAATGCGCAAGAAATGGTACCGAAATCCCGTATTTACATATCTGCCACTGTGCAGGAGAATCCGTATAGGTGTTCGAGTGTTCGAACCGTAATGCGCAAGAAATGGTACCGAAACCCCGTATTTACATATCTGCCACTGTGCAGGAGAATCCGTATAGGTGTTCGACTGTTCGAACCGTAATGCGCGGGAAATGGTATGTAAACCCCGTATTTACATATCTGCCACTGTGCTGGATATTCCGTATAGGTGTTCGAGTGTTCGAACCGTAATGCGCCAGAAATGGTACCGAAACCACGTATTTACATATCTGCCACTGTGCAGGAGAATCCGTATAGGTGTTCGAGTGTTCGAACCGTAATGCGCAAGAAATGGTACCGCAATCCCGTATTTACATGTCTGCCACTGTGCAGGAGAATCCGTATAGGTGTTCGAGTGTTCGAACCGTAATGCGCAAGAAATGGTACCGCAATCCCGTATTTACATGTCTGCCACTGTGCAGGAGAATCCGTATAGGTGTTCGAGTGTTCGAACCGTAATGCGCAAGAAATGGTACCGAAACCCCGTATTTACATATCTGCCACTGTGCAGGAGAATCCGAATAGGTGTTCGAGTGTTCGAACCGTAATGCGCAAGAAATGGTACCGAAACCACGTATTTACATATCTGCCACTGTGCAGGAGAATCCGTATAGGTGTTCGATTGTTCGAACCGTAATGCGCAAGAAATGATATGTAAACCCCGTATTTACATATCTGCCACTGTGCAGGAGAATCCGTATAGGTGTTCGAGTGTTCGAACCGTAATGCGCAAGAAATGGTACGAAAACCCCGTATTTACATATCTGCCACTGTGCAGGAGAATCCGTATAGGTGTTCGAGTGTTCGAACCGTAATGCGCGAGAAATGGTATGTAAACCCCGCATTTACATATCTGCCACTGTGCTGGATATTCCGTATAGGTGTTCGAGTGTTCGAACCGTAATGCGCAAGAAGTGGTACCGAAACCCCGTATTTACATATCTGCCACTGTGCAGGAGAATCCGCATAGGTGCTCGAGTGTTCGAACCGTAATGCGCAAGAAATGGTACCGAAACCCCGTATTTACATATCTGCCACTGTGCAGGAGAATCCGTATAGGTGTTCGAGTGTTCGAACCGTAATGCGCGAGAAATGGTATGTAAACCCCGTATTTACATATCTGCCACTGTGCTGGATATTCCGTATAGGTGTTCAAGTGTTCGAACCGTAATGCGCAAGAAATGGTACGGAAACCCCGTATTTACATATCTGCCACTGTGCAGGAGAATCCGTATAGGTGTTCGAGTGTTCGAACCGTAATGCGCGAGAAATGGTATGTAAACCCCGTATTTACATATCTGCCACTGTGCTGGATATTCCGTATAGGTGTTCGAGTGTCCGAACCGTAATGCGCCAGAAATGGTACCGAAACCCCGTATTTACATATCTGCCACTGTGCAGGAGAATCCGTATAGGTGGTCGAGTGTTCGAACCGTAATGCGCAAGAAGTGGTACCGAAACCCCGTATTTACATATCTGCCACTGTGCAGGAGAATCCGCATAGGTGCTCGAGTGTTCGAACCGTATTGCGCAAGAAATGGTATGGAAACCCCGTATTTACATATCTGCCACTGTGCAGGAGAATCCGTATAGGTGTTCGAGTGTTCGAACCGTAATGCGCAGGAAATGGTACCGAAACCCCGTATTTACATATCTGCCACTGTGCAGGAGAATCCGTATAGGTGTTCGAGTGTTCGAACCGTAATGCGCGAGAAATGTTATGTAAACCCCGTATTTACATATCTGCCACTGTGCAGGAGAATCCGTATAGGTGTTCGAGTGTTCGAACCGTAATGCGCAAGAAATGGTACGAAAACCCCGTATTTACATATCTGCCACTGTGCAGGAGAATCCGTATAGGTGTTCGAGTGTTCGAACCGTAATGCGCGAGAAATGGTATGTAAACCCCGTATTTACATATCTGCCACTGTGCTGGATATTCCGTATAGGTGTTCGAGTGTTCGAACCGTAATGCGCCAGAAATGGTACCGAAACCCCGTATTTATATATCTGCCACTGTGTAGGAGAATCCGTATAGGTGATCGAACCGTAATGCGCAAGAAATGGTACCGAAATCCCGTATTTACATATCTGCCACTGTGCAGGAGAATCCGTATAGGTGTTCGAGTGTTCGAACCGTAATGCGCAAGAAATGGTACCGAAACCCCGTATTTACATATCTGCCACTGTGCAGGAGAATCCGTATAGGTGTTCGAGTGTTCGAACCGTAATGCGCGAGAAATGGTATGTAAACCCCGTATTTACATATCTGCCACTGTGCTGGATATTCCGTATAGGTGTTCGAGTGTTCGAACCGTAATGCGCCAGAAATGGTACCGAAACCACGTATTTACATATCTGCCACTGTGCAGGAGAATCCGTATAGGTGTTCGAGTGTTCGAACCGTAATGCGCAAGAAATGGTACCGCAATCCCGTATTTACATGTCTGCCACTGTGCAGGAGAATCCGTATAGGTGTTCGAGTGTTCGAACCGTAATGCGCAAGAAATGGTACCGCAATCCCGTATTTACATGTCTGCCACTGTGCAGGAGAATCCGTATAGGTGTTCGAGTGTTCGAACCGTAATGCGCAAGAAATGGTACCGAAACCCCGTATTTACATATCTGCCACTGTGCAGGAGAATCCGAATAGGTGTTCGAGTGTTCGAACCGTAATGCGCAAGAAATGGTACCGAAACCACGTATTTACATATCTGCCACTGTGTAGGAGAATCTGTATAGGTGTTCGATTGTTCGAATCGTAATGCGCAAGAAATGGTATGTAAACCCCGTATTTACATATCTGCCACTGTGCAGGAGAATCCGTATAGGTGTTCGAGTGTTCGAACCGTAATGCGCAAGAAATGGTACGAAAACCCCGTATTTACATATCTGCCACTGTGCAGGAGAATCCGTATAGGTGTTCGAGTGTTCGAACCGTAATGCGCGAGAAATGGTATGTAAACCCCGCATTTACATATCTGCCACTGTGCTGGATATTCCGTATAGGTGTTCGAGTGTTCGAACCGTAATGCGCAAGAAGTGGTACCGAAACCCCGTATTTACATATCTGCCACTGTGCAGGAGAATCCGCATAGGTGCTCGAGTGTTCGAACCGTAATGCGCAAGAAATGGTACCGAAACCCCGTATTTACATATCTGCCACTGTGCAGGAGAATCCGTATAGGTGTTCGAGTGTTCGAACCGTAATGCGCGAGAAATGGTATGTAAACCCCGTATTTACATATCTGCCACTGTGCTGGATATTCCGTATAGGTGTTCGAGTGTTCGAACCGTAATGCGCAAGAAATGGTACGGAAACCCCGTATTTACATATCTGCCACTGTGCAGGAGAATCCGAATAGGTGTTCGAGTGTTCGAACCGTAATGCGCAAGAAATGGTACCGAAACCACGTATTTACATATCTGCCACTGTGTAGGAGAATCCGTATAGGTGTTCGATTGTTCGAATCGTAATGCGCAAGAAATGGTATGTAAACCCCGTATTTACATATCTGCCACTGTGCAGGAGAATCCGTATAGGTGTTCGAGTGTTCGAACCGTAATGCGCAAGAAATGGTACGAAAACCCCGTATTTACATATCTGCCACTGTGCAGGAGAATCCGTATAGGTGTTCGAGTGTTCGAACCGTAATGCGCGAGAAATGGTATGTAAACCCCGTATTTACATATCTGCCACTGTGCTGGATATTCCGTATAGGTGTTCGAGTGTTCGAACCGTAATGCGCCAGAAATGGTACCGAAACCCCGTATTTACATATCTGCCACTGTGCAGGAGAATCCGTATAGGTGGTCGAGTGTTCGAACCGTAATGCGCAAGAAGTGGTACCGAAACCCCGTATTTACATATCTGCCACTGTGCAGGAGAATCCGCATAGGTGCTCGAGTGTTCGAACCGTATTGCGCAAGAAATGGTATGGAAACCCCGTATTTACATATCTGCCACTGTGCAGGAGAATCCGTATAGGTGTTCGAGTGTTCGAACCGTAATGCGCAGGAAATGGTACCGAAACCCCGTATTTACATATCTGCCACTGTGCAGGAGAATCCGTATAGGTGTTCGAGTGTTCGAACCGTAATGCGCGAGAAATGTTATGTAAACCCCGTATTTACATATCTGCCACTGTGCAGGAGAATCCGTATAGGTGTTCGAGTGTTCGAACCGTAATGCGCAAGAAATGGTACGAAAACCCCGTATTTACATATCTGCCACTGTGCAGGAGAATCCGTATAGGTGTTCGAGTGTTCGAACCGTAATGCGCGAGAAATGGTATGTAAACCCCGTATTTACATATCTGCCACTGTGCTGGATATTCCGTATAGGTGTTCGAGTGTTCGAACCGTAATGCGCCAGAAATGGTACCGAAACCCCGTATTTATATATCTGCCACTGTGTAGGAGAATCCGTATAGCTGATCGAACCGTAATGCGCAAGAAATGGTACCGAAATCCCGTATTTACATATCTGCCACTGTGCAGGAGAATCCGTATAGGTGTTCGAGTGTTCGAACCGTAATGCGCAAGAAATGGTACCGAAACCCCGTATTTACATATCTGCCACTGTGCAGGAGAATCCGTATAGGTGTTCGAGTGTTCGAACCGTAATGCGCGAGAAATGGTATGTAAACCCCGTATTTACATATCTGCCACTGTGCTGGATATTCCGTATAGGTGTTCGAGTGTTCGAACCGTAATGCGCAAGAAATGGTACGGAAACCCCGTATTTACATATCTGCCACTGTGCAGGAGAATCCGTATAGGTGTTCGAGTGTTCGAACCATAATGCGCGAGAAATGGTATGTAAACCCCGTATTTACATATCTGCCACTGTGCTGGATATTCCGTATAGGTGTTCGAGTGTTCGAACCGTAATGCGCCAGAAATGGTACCGAAACCCCGTATTTACATATCTGCCACTGTGCAGGAGAATCCGTATAGGTGTTCGAACCGTAATGCGCAAGAAATGGTACCGAAATCCCGTATTTACATATCTGCCACTGTGCAGGAGAATCCGTATAGGTGTTCGAGTGTTCGAACCGTAATGCGCAAGAAATGGTACCGAAACCCCGTATTTACATATCTGCCACTGTGCAGGAGAATCCGTATAGGTGTTCGAGTGTTCGAACCGTAATGCGCGAGAAATGGTATGTAAACCCCGTATTTACATATCTGCCACTGTGCTGGATATTCCGTATAGGTGTTCGAGTGTTCGAATCGTAATGCGCAAGAATTGGTACGGAAACCCCGTATTTACATATCTGCCACTGTGCAGGAGAATCCGTATAGGTGTTCGAGTGTTCGAACCGTAATGCGCAAGAAATGGTACGGAAACCCCGTATTTACATATCTGCCACTGTGCAGGAGAATCCGTATAGGTGTTCGAGTGTTCGAACCATAATGCGCGAGAAATGGTATGTAAACCCCGTATTTACATATCTGCCACTGTGCTGGATATTCCGTATAGGTGTTCGAGTGTTCGAACCGTAATGCGCCAGAAATGGTACCGAAACCCCGTATTTACATATCTGCCACTGTGCAGGAGAATCCGTATAGGTGTTCGAACCGTAATGCGCAAGAAATGGTACCGAAATCCCGTATTTACATATCTGCCACTGTGCAGGAGAATCCGTATAGGTGTTCGAGTGTTCGAACCGTAATGCGCAAGAAATGGTACCGAAACCCCGTATTTACATATCTGCCACTGTGCAGGAGAATCCGTATAGGTGTTCGAGTGTTCGAACCGTAATGCGCGAGAAATGGTATGTAAACCCCGTATTTACATATCTGCCACTGTGCTGGATATTCCGTATAGGTGTTCGAGTGTTCGAATCGTAATGCGCAAGAATTGGTACGGAAACCCCGTATTTACATATCTGCCACTGTGCAGGAGAATCCGTATAGGTGTTCGAGTGTTCGAACCGTAATGCGCGAGAAATGGTATGTAAACCCCGTATTTACATATCTGCCACTGTGCTGGATATTCCGTATAGGTGTTCGAGTGTTCGAACCGTAATGCGCCAGAAATGGTACCGAAACCCCGTATTTACATATCTGCCACTGTGCAGGAGAATCCGTATAGGTGTTCGAGTGTTCGAACCGTAATGCGCAAGAAGTGGTACCGAAACCCCGTATTTACATATCTGCCACTGTGCAGGAGAATCCGCATAGGTGCTCGAGTGTTCGAACCGTATTGCGCAAGAAATGGTATGGAAACCCCGTATTTACATATCTGCCACTGTGCAGGAGAATCCGTATAGGTGTTCGAGTGTTCGAACCGTAATGCGCAGGAAATGGTACCGAAACCCCGTATTTACATATCTGCCACTGTGCAGGAGAATCCGTATAGGTGTTCGAGTGTTCGAACCGTAATGCGCGAGAAATGGTATGTAAACCCCGTATTTACATATCTGCCACTGTGCAGGAGAATCCGTATAGGTGTTCGAGTGTTCGAACCGTAATGCGCAAGAAATGGTACGAAAACCCCGTATTTACATATCTGCCACTGTGCAGGAGAATCCGTATAGGTGTTCGAGTGTTCGAACTGTAATGCGCGAGAAATGGTATGTAAACCCCGTATTTACATATCTGCCACTGTGCTGGATATTCCGTATAGGTGTTCGAGTGTTCGAACCGTATTGCGCAAGAAATGGTATGGAAACCCCGTATTTACATATCTGCCACTGTGCAGGAGAATCCGAATAGGTGTTCGAGTGTTCGAACCGTAATGCGCAAGAAATGGTACCGAAACCACGTATTTACATATCTGCCACTGTGCAGGAGAATCCGTATAGGTGTTCGAGTGTTCGAATCGTAATGCGCAAGAAATGGTATGTAAACCCCGTATTTACATATCTGCCACTGTGCAGGAGAATCCGTATAGGTGTTCGAGTGTTCGAACCGTAATGCGCGAGAAATGGTATGTAAACCCCGTATTTACATATCTGCCACTGTGCTGGATATTCCGTATAGGTGTTCGAGTGTTCGAACCGTAATGCGCCAGAAATGGTACCGAAACCCCGTATTTACATATCTGCCACTGTGCAGGAGAATCCGTATAGGTGGTCGAGTGTTCGAACCGTAATGCGCAAGAAGTGGTACCGAAACCCCGTATTTACATATCTGCCACTGTGCAGGAGAATCCGCATAGGTGCTCGAGTGTTCGAACCGTATTGCGCAAGAAATGGTATGGAAACCCCGTATTTACATATCTGCCACTGTGCAGGAGAATCCGTATAGGTGTTCGAGTGTTCGAACCGTAATGCGCAGGAAATGGTACCGAAACCCCGTATTTACATATCTGCCACTGTGCAGGAGAATCCGTATAGGTGTTCGAGTGTTCGAACCGTAATGCGCGAGAAATGTTATGTAAACCCCGTATTTACATATCTGCCACTGTGCAGGAGAATCCGTATAGGTGTTCGAGTGTTCGAACCGTAATGCGCAAGAAATGGTACGAAAACCCCGTATTTACATATCTGCCACTGTGCAGGAGAATCCGTATAGGTGTTCGAGTGTTCGAACCGTAATGCGCGAGAAATGGTATGTAAACCCCGTATTTACATATCTGCCACTGTGCTGGATATTCCGTATAGGTGTTCGAGTGTTCGAACCGTAATGCGCCAGAAATGGTACCGAAACCCCGTATTTATATATCTGCCACTGTGTAGGAGAATCCGTATAGCTGATCGAACCGTAATGCGCAAGAAATGGTACCGAAATCCCGTATTTACATATCTGCCACTGTGCAGGAGAATCCGTATAGGTGTTCGAGTGTTCGAACCGTAATGCGCAAGAAATGGTACCGAAACCCCGTATTTACATATCTGCCACTGTGCAGGAGAATCCGTATAGGTGTTCGAGTGTTCGAACCGTAATGCGCGAGAAATGGTATGTAAACCCCGTATTTACATATCTGCCACTGTGCTGGATATTCCGTATAGGTGTTCGAGTGTTCGAACCGTAATGCGCAAGAAATGGTACGGAAACCCCGTATTTACATATCTGCCACTGTGCAGGAGAATCCGTATAGGTGTTCGAGTGTTCGAACCATAATGCGCGAGAAATGGTATGTAAACCCCGTATTTACATATCTGCCACTGTGCTGGATATTCCGTATAGGTGTTCGAGTGTTCGAACCGTAATGCGCCAGAAATGGTACCGAAACCCCGTATTTACATATCTGCCACTGTGCAGGAGAATCCGTATAGGTGTTCGAACCGTAATGCGCAAGAAATGGTACCGAAATCCCGTATTTACATATCTGCCACTGTGCAGGAGAATCCGTATAGGTGTTCGAGTGTTCGAACCGTAATGCGCAAGAAATGGTACCGAAACCCCGTATTTACATATCTGCCACTGTGCAGGAGAATCCGTATAGGTGTTCGAGTGTTCGAACCGTAATGCGCGAGAAATGGTATGTAAACCCCGTATTTACATATCTGCCACTGTGCTGGATATTCCGTATAGGTGTTCGAGTGTTCGAATCGTAATGCGCAAGAATTGGTACGGAAACCCCGTATTTACATATCTGCCACTGTGCAGGAGAATCCGTATAGGTGTTCGAGTGTTCGAACCGTAATGCGCGAGAAATGGTATGTAAACCCCGTATTTACATATCTGCCACTGTGCTGGATATTCCGTATAGGTGTTCGAGTGTTCGAACCGTAATGCGCCAGAAATGGTACCGAAACCCCGTATTTACATATCTGCCACTGTGCAGGAGAATCCGTATAGGTGTTCGAGTGTTCGAACCGTAATGCGCAAGAAGTGGTACCGAAACCCCGTATTTACATATCTGCCACTGTGCAGGAGAATCCGCATAGGTGCTCGAGTGTTCGAACCGTATTGCGCAAGAAATGGTATGGAAACCCCGTATTTACATATCTGCCACTGTGCAGGAGAATCCGTATAGGTGTTCGAGTGTTCGAACCGTAATGCGCAGGAAATGGTACCGAAACCCCGTATTTACATATCTGCCACTGTGCAGGAGAATCCGTATAGGTGTTCGAGTGTTCGAACCGTAATGCGCGAGAAATGGTATGTAAACCCCGTATTTACATATCTGCCACTGTGCAGGAGAATCCGTATAGGTGTTCGAGTGTTCGAACCGTAATGCGCAAGAAATGGTACGAAAACCCCGTATTTACATATCTGCCACTGTGCAGGAGAATCCGTATAGGTGTTCGAGTGTTCGAACTGTAATGCGCGAGAAATGGTATGTAAACCCCGTATTTACATATCTGCCACTGTGCTGGATATTCCGTATAGGTGTTCGAGTGTTCGAACCGTAATGCGCCAGAAATGGTACCGAAACCACGTATTTACATATCTGCCACTGTGTAGGAGAATCCATATAGGTGTTCGAACCGTAATGCGCAAGAAATGGTACCGAAATCCCGTATTTACATATCTGCCACTGTGCAGGAGAATCCGTATAGGTGTTCGAGTGTTCGAACCGTAATGCGCAAGAAATGGTACCGAAACCCCGTATTTACATATCTGCCACTGTGCAGGAGAATCCGTATAGGTGTTCGAGTGTTCGAACCGTAATGCGCGAGAAATGGTATGTAAACCCCGTATTTACATATCTGCCACTGTGCTGGATATTCCGTATAGGTGTTCGAGTGTTCGAACCGTAATGCGCCAGAAATGGTACCGAAACCACGTATTTACATATCTGCCACTGTGCAGGAGAATCCGTATAGGTGTTCGAGTGTTCGAACCGTAATGCGCAAGAAATGGTACCGCAATCCCGTATTTACATGTCTGCCACTGTGCAGGAGAATCCGTATAGGTGTTCGAGTGTTCGAACCGTAATGCGCAAGAAATGGTACCGCAATCCCGTATTTACATGTCTGCCACTGTGCAGGAGAATCCGTATAGGTGTTCGAGTGTTCGAACCGTAATGCGCAAGAAATGGTACCGAAACCCCGTATTTACATATCTGCCACTGTGCAGGAGAATCCGAATAGGTGTTCGAGTGTTCGAACCGTAATGCGCAAGAAATGGTACGGAAACCACGTATTTACATATCTGCCACTGTGCAGGAGAATCCGTATAGGTGTTCGATTGTTCGAACCGTAATGCGCAAGAAATGGTATGTAAACCCCGTATTTACATATCTGCCACTGTGCAGGAGAATCCGTATAGGTGTTCGAGTGTTAGAACCGTAACGCGCAAGAAATGGTACGAAAACCCCGTATTTACATATCTGCCACTGTGCAGGAGAATCCGTATAGGTGTTCGAGTGTTCGAACCGTAATGCGCGAGAAATGGTATGTAAACCCCGCATTTACATATCTGCCACTGTGCTGGATATTCCGTATAGGTGTTCGAGTGTTCGAACCGTAATGCGCAAGAAGTGGTACCGAAACCCCGTATTTACATATCTGCCACTATGCAGGAGAATCCGCATAGGTGCTCGAGTGTTCGAACCGTATTGCGCAAGAAATGGTATGGAAACCCCGTATTTACATATCTGCCACTGTGCAGGAGAATCCGTATAGGTGTTCGAGTGTTCGAACCGTAATGCGCAGGAAATGGTACCGAAACCCCGTATTTACATATCTGCCACTGTGCAGGAGAATCCGTATAGGTGTTCGAGTGTTCGAACCGTAATGCGCAAGAAATGGTACGAAAACCCCGTATTTACATATCTGCCACTGTGCAGGAGAATCCGTATAGGTGTTCGAGTGTTCGAACCGTAATGCGCGAGAAATGGTATGTAAACCCCGTATTTACATATCTGCCACTGTGCTGGATATTCCGTATAGGTGTTCGAGTGTTCGAACCGTAATGCGCCAGAAATGGTACCGAAACCCCGTATTTACATATCTGCCACTGTGTAGGAGAATCCGTATAGGTGTTCGAACCGTAATGCGCAAGAAATGGTACCGAAATCCCGTATTTACATATCTGCCACTGTGCAGGAGAATCCGTATAGGTGTTCGAGTGTTCGAACCGTAATGCGCAAGAAATGGTACCGAAACCCCGTATTTACATATCTGCCACTGTGCAGGAGAATCCGTATAGGTGTTCGAGTGTTCGAACCGTAATGCGCGAGAAATGGTATGTAAACCCCGTATTTACATATCTGCCACTGTGCTGGATATTCCGTATAGGTGTTCGAGTGTTCGAACCGTAATGCGCAAGAAATGGTACGGAAACCCCGTATTTACATATCTGCCACTGTGCAGGAGAATCCGTATAGGTGTTCGAGTGTTCGAACCGTAATGCGCGAGAAATGGTATGTAAACCCCGTATTTACATATCTGCCACTGTGCTGGATATTCCGTATAGGTGTTCGAGTGTTCGAACCGTAATGCGCCAGAAATGGTACCGAAACCCCGTATTTACATATCTACCACTGTGCAGGAGAATCCGTATAGGTGTTCGAGTGTTCGAACCGTTATGCGCAAGAAATGGTACCGAAATCCCGTATTTACATATCTGCCACTGTGCAGGAGAATCCGTATAGGTGTTCGAGTGTTCGAACCGTAATGCGCAAGAAATGGTACCGAAACCCCGTATTTACATATCTGCCACTGTGCAGGATAATCCGTATAGGTGTTCGAGTGTTCGAACCGTAATGCGCGAGAAATGGTATGTAAACCCCGTATTTATATATCTGCCACTGTGCTGGATATTCCGTATAGGTGTTCGAGTGTTCGAACCGTAATGCGCAAGAAATGGTACGGAAACCCCGTATTTACATATCTGCCACTGTGCAGGAGAATCCGTATAGGTGTTCGAGTGTTCGAACCGTAATGCGCGAGAAATGGCATGTAAACCCCGTATTTACATATCTGCCACTGTGCTGGATATTCCGTATAGGTGTTCGAGTGTTCGAACCGTAATGCGCCAGAAATGGTACCGAAACCCCGTATTTACATATCTGCCACTGTGCAGGAGAATCCGTATAGGTGTTCGAGTGTTCGAACCGTAATGCGCAAGAAGTGGTACCGAAACCCCGTATTTACATATCTGCCACTGTGCAGGAGAATCCGCATAGGTGCTCGAGTGTTCGAACCGTATTGCGCAAGAAATGGTATGGAAACCCCGTATTTACATATCTACCACTGTGCAGGAGAATCCGTATAGGTGTTCGAGTGTTCGAACCGTAATGCGCAGGAAATGGTACCGAAACCCCGTATTTACCTATCTGCCACTGTGCAGGAGAATCCGTATAGGTGTTCGAGTGTTCGAACCGTAATGCGCGAGAAATGTTATGTAAATCCCGTATTTACATATCTGCCACTGTGCAGGAGAATCCGTATAGGTGTTCGAGTGTTCGAACCGTAATGCGCAAGAAATGGTACGAAAACCCCGTATTTACATATCTGCCACTGTGCAGGAGAATCCGTATAGGTGTTCGAGTGTTCGAACCGTAATGCGCGAGAAATGGTATGTAAACCCCGTATTTACATATCTGCCACTGTGCTGGATATTCCGTATAGGTGTTCGAGTGTTCGAACCGTAATGCGCAAGAAATGGTACGGAAACCCCGTATTTACATATCTGCCACTGTGCAGGAGAATCCGTATAGGTGTTCGAGTGTTCGAACCGTAATGCGCGAGAAATGGTATGTAAACCCCGTATTTACATATCTGCCACTGTGCTGGATATTCCGTATAGGTGTTCGAGTGTTCGAACCGTAATGCGCCAGAAATGGTACCGAAACCCCGTATTTACATATCTGCCACTGTGCAGGAGAATCCGTATAGGTGTTCGAGTGTTCGAACCGTAATGCGCAAGAAGTGGTACCGAAACCCCGTATTTACATATCTGCCACTGTGCAGGAGAATCCGCATAGGTGCTCGAGTGTTCGAACCGTATTGCGCAAGAAATGGTATGGAAACCCCGTATTTACATATCTGCCACTGTGCAGGAGAATCCGTATAGGTGTTCGAGTGTTCGAACCGTAATGCGCAGGAAATGGTACCGAAACCCCGTATTTACATATCTGCCACTGTGCAGGAGAATCCGTATAGGTGTTCGAGTGTTCGAACCGTAATGCGCGAGAAATGGTATGTAAACCCCGTATTTACATATCTGCCACTGTGCAGGAGAATCCGTATAGGTGTTCGAGTGTTCGAACCGTAATGCGCAAGAAATGGTACGAAAACCCCGTATTTACATATCTGCCACTGTGCAGGAGAATCCGTATAGGTGTTCGAGTGTTCGAACTGTAATGCGCGAGAAATGGTATGTAAACCCCGTATTTACATATCTGCCACTGTGCTGGATATTCCGTATAGGTGTTCGAGTGTTCGAACCGTAATGCGCCAGAAATGGTACCGAAACCCCGTATTTACATATCTGCCACTGTGTAGGAGAATCCGTATAGGTGTTCGAACCGTAATGCGCAAGAAATGGTACCGAAATCCCGTATTTACATATCTGCCACTGTGCAGGAGAATCCGTATAGGTGTTCGAGTGTTCGAACCGTAATGCGCAAGAAATGGTACCGAAACCCCGTATTTACATATCTGCCACTGTGCAGGAGAATCCGTATAGGTGTTCGAGTGTTCGAACCGTAATGCGCGAGAAATGGTATGTAAACCCCGTATTTACATATCTGCCACTGTGCTGGATATTCCGTATAGGTGTTCGAGTGTTCGAACCGTAATGCGCCAGAAATGGTACCGAAACCACGTATTTACATATCTGCCACTGTGCAGGAGAATCCGTATAGGTGTTCGAGTGTTCGAACCGTAATGCGCAAGAAATGGTACCGCAATCCCGTATTTACATGTCTGCCACTGTGCAGGAGAATCCGTATAGGTGTTCGAGTGTTCGAACCGTAATGCGCAAGAAATGGTACCGCAATCCCGTATTTACATGTCTGCCACTGTGCAGGAGAATCCGTATAGGTGTTCGAGTGTTCGAACCGTAATGCGCAAGAAATGGTACCGAAACCCCGTATTTACATATCTGCCACTGTGCAGGAGAATCCGAATAGGTGTTCGAGTGTTCGAACCGTAATGCGCAAGAAATGGTACGGAAACCACGTATTTACATATCTGCCACTGTGCAGGAGAATCCGTATAGGTGTTCGATTGTTCGAACCGTAATGCGCAAGAAATGGTATGTAAATCCCGTATTTACATATCTGCCACTGTGCAGGAGAATCCGTATAGGTGTTCGAGTGTTAGAACCGTAATGCGCAAGAAATGGTACGAAAACCCCGTATTTACATATCTGCCACTGTGCAGGAGAATCCGTATAGGTGTTCGAGTGTTCGAACCGTAATGCGCGAGAAATGGTATGTAAACCCCGCATTTACATATCTGCCACTGTGCTGGATATTCCGTATAGGTGTTCGAGTGTTCGAACCGTAATGCGCAAGAAGTGGTACCGAAACCCCGTATTTACATATCTGCCACTGTGCAGGAGAATCCGCATAGGTGCTCGAGTGTTCGAACCGTATTGCGCAAGAAATGGTATGGAAACCCCGTATTTACATATCTGCCACTGTGCAGGAGAATCCGTATAGGTGTTCGAGTGTTCGAACCGTAATGCGCAGGAAATGGTACCGAAACCCCGTATTTACATATCTGCCTTTGTGCAGGAGAATCCGTATAGGTGTTCGAGTGTTCGAACCGTAATGCGCGAGAAATGGTATGTAAACCCCGTATTTACATATCTGCCACTGTGCAGGAGAATCCGTATAGGTGTTCGAGTGTTCGAACCGTAATGCGCAAGAAATGGTACGAAAACCCCGTATTTACATATCTGCCACTGTGCAGGAGAATCCGTATAGGTGTTCGAGTGTTCGAACCGTAATGCGCGAGAAATGGTATGTAAACCCCGTATTTACATATCTGCCACTGTGCTGGATATTCCGTATAGGTGTTCGAGTGTTCGAACCGTAATGCGCCAGAAATGGTACCGAAACCCCGTATTTACATATCTGCCACTGTGTAGGAGAATCCGTATAGGTGTTCGAACCGTAATGCGCAAGAAATGGTACCGAAATCCCGTATTTACATATCTGCCACTGTGCAGGAGAATCCGTATAGGTGTTCGAGTGTTCGAACCGTAATGCGCAAGAAATGGTACCGAAACCCCGTATTTACATATCTGCCACTGTGCAGGAGAATCCGTATAGGTGTTCGAGTGTTCGAACCGTAATGCGCGAGAAATGGTATGTAAACCCCGTATTTACATATCTGCCACTGTGCTGGATATTCCGTATAGGTGTTCGAGTGTTCGAACCGTAATGCGCAAGAAATGGTACGGAAACCCCGTATTTACATATCTGCCACTGTGCAGGAGAATCCGTATAGGTGTTCGAGTGTTCGAACCGTAATGCGCGAGAAATGGTATGTAAACCCCGTATTTACATATCTGCCACTGTGCTGGATATTCCGTATAGGTGTTCGAGTGTTCGAACCGTAATGCGCCAGAAATGGTACCGAAACCCCGTATTTACATATCTGCCACTGTGCAGGAGAATCCGTATAGGTGTTCGAGTGTTCGAACCGTTATGCGCAAGAAATGGTACCGAAATCCCGTATTTACATATCTGCCACTGTGCAGGAGAATCCGTATAGGTGTTCGAGTGTTCGAACCGTAATGCGCAAGAAATGGTACCGAAACCCCGTATTTACATATCTGCCACTGTGCAGGATAATCCGTATAGGTGTTCGAGTGTTCGAACCGTAATGCGCGAGAAATGGTATGTAAACCCCGTATTTATATATCTGCCACTGTGCTGGATATTCCGTATAGGTGTTCGAGTGTTCGAACCGTAATGCGCAAGAAATGGTACGGAAACCCCGTATTTACATATCTGCCACTGTGCAGGAGAATCCGTATAGGTGTTCGAGTGTTCGAACCGTAATGCGCGAGAAATGGCATGTAAACCCCGTATTTACATATCTGCCACTGTGCTGGATATTCCGTATAGGTGTTCGAGTGTTCGAACTGTAATGCGCCGGAAATGGTACCGAAACCCCGTATTTACATATCTGCCACTGTGCAGGAGAATCCGTATAGGTGTTCGAGTGTTCGAACCGTAATGCGCAAGAAGTGGTACCGAAACCCCGTATTTACATATCTGCCACTGTGCAGGAGAATCCGCATAGGTGCTCGAGTGTTCGAACCGTATTGCGCAAGAAATGGTATGGAAACCCCGTATTTACATATCTGCCACTGTGCAGGAGAATCCGTATAGGTGTTCGAGTGTTCGAACCGTAATGCGCAGGAAATGGTACCGAAACCCCGTATTTACCTATCTGCCACTGTGCAGGAGAATCCGTATAGGTGTTCGAGTGTTCGAACCGTAATGCGCGAGAAATGTTATGTAAACCCCGTATTAACATATCTGCCACTGTGCAGGAGAATCCGTATAGGTGTTCGAGTGTTCGAACCGTAATGCGCAAGAAATGGTACGAAAACCCCGTATTTACATATCTGCCACTGTGCAGGAGAATCCGTATAGGTGTTCGAGTGTTCGAACCGTAATGCGCGAGAAATGGTATGTAAACCCCGTATTTACATATCTGCCACTGTGCTGGATATTCCGTATAGGTGTTCGAGTGTTCGAACCGTAATGCGCCAGAAATGGTACCGAAACCCCGTATTTACATATCTGCCACTGTGTAGGAGAATCCGTATAGGTGTTCGAACCGTAATGCGCAAGAAATGGTACCGAAATCCCGTATTTACATATCTGCCACTGTGCAGGAGAATCCGTATAGGTGTTCGAGTGTTCGAACCGTAATGCGCAAGAAATGGTACCGAAACCCCGTATTTACATATCTGCCACTGTGCAGGAGAATCCGTATAGGTGTTCGAGTGTTCGAACCGTAATGCGCGAGAAATGGTATGTAAACCCCGTATTTACATATCTGCCACTGTGCTGGATATTCCGTATAGGTGTTCGAGTGTTCGAACCGTAATGCGCAAGAAATGGTACGGAAACCCCGTATTTACATATCTGCCACTGTGCAGGAGAATCCGTATAGGTGTTCGAGTGTTCGAACCGTAATGCGCGAGAAATGGTATGTAAACCCCGTATTTACATATCTGCCACTGTGCTGGATATTCCGTATAGGTGTTCGAGTGTTCGAACCGTAATGCGCCAGAAATGGTACCGAAACCCCGTATTTACATATCTGCCACTGTGCAGGAGAATCCGTATAGGTGTTCGAACCGTAATGCGCAAGAAATGGTACCGAAATCCCGTATTTACATATCTGCCACTGTGCAGGAGAATCCGTATAGGTGTTCGAGTGTTCGAACCGTAATGCGCAAGAAATGGTACCGAAACCCCGTATTTACATATCTGCCACTGTGCAGGAGAATCCGTATAGGTGTTCGAGTGTTCGAACCGTAATGCGCGAGAAATGGTATGTAAACCCCGTATTTACATATCTGCCACTGTGCTGGATATTCCGTATAGGTGTTCGAGTGTTCGAACCGTAATGCGCCAGAAATGGTACCGAAACCCCGTATTTACATATCTGCCACTGTGTAGGAGAATCCGTATAGGTGTTCGAACCGTAATGCGCAAGAAATGGTACCGAAATCCCGTATTTACATATCTGCCACTGCGCAGGAGAATCCGTATAGGTGTTCAAGTGTTCGAACCGTAATGCGCAAGAAATGGTACCGAAACCCCGTATTTACATATCTGCCACTGTGCAGGAGAATCCGTATAGGTGTTCGAGTGTTCGAACCGTAATGCGCGAGAAATGGTATGTAAACCCCGTATTTACATATCTGCCACTGTGCTGGATATTCCGTATAGGTGTTCGAGTGTTCGAACCGTAATGCGCCAGAAATGGTACCGAAACCCCGTATTTACATATCTGCCACTGTGCAGGAGAATCCGTATAGGTGTTCGAGTGTTCGAACCGTAATGCGCAAGAAGTGGTACCGAAACCCCGTATTTACATATCTGCCACTGTGCAGGAGAATCCGCATAGGTGCTCGAGTGTTCGAACCGTATTGCGCAAGAAATGGTATGGAAACCCCGTATTTACATATCTACCACTGTGCAGGAGAATCCGTATAGGTGTTCGAGTGTTCGAACCGTAATGCGCAGGAAATGGTACCGAAACCCCGTATTTACATATCTGCCACTGTGCAGGAGAATCCGTATAGGTGTTCGAGTGTTCGAACCGTAATGCGCGAGAAATGTTATGTAAACCCCGTATTTACATATCTGCCACTGTGCAGGAGAATCCGTATAGGTGTTCGAGTGTTCGAACCGTAATGCGCAAGAAACTGTACGGAAACCCCGTATTTACATATCTGCCACTGTGCAGGAGAATCCGTATAGGTGTTCGAGTGTTCGAACCGTAATGCGCAAGAAATGGTACCGAAATCCCGTATTTACATATCTGCCACTGTGCAGGAGAATCCGTATAGGTGTTCGAGTGTTCGAACCGTAATGCGCAAGAAATGGTACCGAAACCCCGTATTTACATATCTGCCACTGTGCAGGAGAATCCGTATAGGTGTTCGAGTGTTCGAACCGTAATGCGCGAGAAATTGTATGTAAACCCCGTATTTACATATCTGCCACTGTGCTGGATATTCCGTATAGGTGTTCGAGTGTTCGAACCGTAATGCGCAAGAAATGGTACGGAAACCCCGTATTTACATATCTGCCACTGTGCAGGAGAATCCGTATAGGTGTTCGAGTGTTCGAACCGTAATGCGCGAGAAATGGTATGTAAACCCCGTATTTACATATCTGCCACTGTGCTGGATATTCCGTATAGGTGTTCGAGTGTTCGAACCGTAATGCGCCAGAAATGGTACCGAAACCCCGTATTTACATATCTGCCACTGTGCAGGAGAATCCGTATAGGTGTTCGAACCGTAATGCGCAAGAAATGGTACCGAAATCCCGTATTTACATATCTGCCACTGTGCAGGAGAATCCGTATAGGTGTTCGAGTGTTCGAACCGTAATGCGCAAGAAATGGTACCGAAACCCCGTATTTACATATCTGCCACTGTGCAGGAGAATCCGTATAGGTGTTCGAGTGTTCGAACCGTAATGCGTGAGAAATGGTATGTAAACCCCGTATTTACATATCTGCCACTGTGCTGGATATTCCGTATAGGTGTTCGAGTGTTCGAACCGTAATGCGCAAGAAATGGTACGGAAACCCCGTATTTACATATCTGCCACTGTGCAGGAGAATCCGTATAGGTGTTCGAGTGTTCGAACCGTAATGCGCGAGAAATGGTATGTAAACCCCGTATTTACATATCTGCCACTGTGCTGGATATTCCGTATAGGTGTTCGAGTGTTCGAACCGTAATGCGCGAGAAATGGTACCGAAACCCCGTATTTACATATCTGCCACTGTGCAGGAGAATCCGTATAGGTGTTCGAGTGTTCGAACCGTAATGCGCAAGAAGTGGTACCGAAACCCCGTATTTACATATCTGCCACTGTGCAGGAGAATCCGCATAGGTGCTCGAGTGTTCGAACCGTATTACGCAAGAAATGGTATGGAAACCCCGTATTTACATATCTGCCACTGTGCAGGAGAATCCGTATAGGTGTTCGAGTGTTCGAACCGTAATGCGCAGGAAATGGTACCGAAACCCCGTATTTACATATCTGCCACTGTACAGGAGAATCCGTATAGGTGTTCGAGTGTTCGAACCGTAATGCGCGAGAAATGGTATGTAAACCCCGTATTTACATATCTGCCACTGTGCAGGAGAATCCGTATAGGTGTTCGAGTGTTCGAACCGTAATGCGCGAGAAATGGTATGTAAACCCCGTATTTACATATCTGCCACTGTGCTGGATATTCCGTATAGGTGTTCGAGTGTTCGAACCGTAATGCGCAAGAAATGGTACGGAAACCCCGTATTTACATATCTGCCACTGTGCAGGAGAATCCGTATAGGTGTTCGAGTGTTCGAACCGTAATGCGCGAGAAATGGTATGTAAACCCCGTATTTACATATCTGCCACTGTGCTGGATATTCCGTATAGGTGTTCGAGTGTTCGAACCGTAATGCGCCAGAAATGGTACCGAAACCCCGTATTTACATATCTGCCACTGTGTAGGAGAATCCGTATAGGTGTTCGAACCGTAATGCGCAAGAAATGGTACCGAAATCCCGTATTTACATATCTGCCACTGCGCAGGAGAATCCGTATAGGTGTTCAAGTGTTCGAACCGTAATGCGCAAGAAATGGTACCGAAACCCCGTATTTACATATCTGCCACTGTGCAGGAGAATCCGTATAGGTGTTCGAGTGTTCGAACCGTAATGCGCGAGAAATGGTATGTAAACCCCGTATTTACATATCTGCCACTGTGCTGGATATTCCGTATAGGTGTTCGAGTGTTCGAACCGTAATGCGCCAGAAATGGTACCGAAACCCCGTATTTACATATCTGCCACTGTGCAGGAGAATCCGTATAGGTGTTCGAGTGTTCGAACCGTAATGCGCAAGAAGTGGTACCGAAACCCCGTATTTACATATCTGCCACTGTGCAGGAGAATCCGCATAGGTGCTCGAGTGTTCGAACCGTATTGCGCAAGAAATGGTATGGAAACCCCGTATTTACATATCTACCACTGTGCAGGAGAATCCGTATAGGTGTTCGAGTGTTCGAACCGTAATGCGCAGGAAATGGTACCGAAACCCCGTATTTACATATCTGCCACTGTGCAGGAGAATCCGTATAGGTGTTCGAGTGTTCGAACCGTAATGCGCGAGAAATGTTATGTAAACCCCGTATTTACATATCTGCCACTGTGCAGGAGAATCCGTATAGGTGTTCGAGTGTTCGAACCGTAATGCGCAAGAAATGGTACGGAAACCCCGTATTTACATATCTGCCACTGTGCAGGAGAATCCGTATAGGTGTTCGAGTGTTCGAACCGTAATGCGCAAGAAATGGTACCGAAATCCCGTATTTACATATCTGCCACTGTGCAGGAGAATCCGTATAGGTGTTCGAGTGTTCGAACCGTAATGCGCAAGAAATGGTACCGAAACCCCGTATTTACATATCTGCCACTGTGCAGGAGAATCCGTATAGGTGTTCGAGTGTTCGAACCGTAATGCGCGAGAAATTGTATGTAAACCCCGTATTTACATATCTGCCACTGTGCTGGATATTCCGTATAGGTGTTCGAGTGTTCGAACCGTAATGCGCAAGAAATGGTACGGAAACCCCGTATTTACATATCTGCCACTGTGCAGGAGAATCCGTATAGGTGTTCGAGTGTTCGAACCGTAATGCGCGAGAAATGGTATGTAAACCCCGTATTTACATATCTGCCACTGTGCTGGATATTCCGTATAGGTGTTCGAGTGTTCGAACCGTAATGCGCCAGAAATGGTACCGAAACCCCGTATTTACATATCTGCCACTGTGCAGGAGAATCCGTATAGGTGTTCGAACCGTAATGCGCAAGAAATGGTACCGAAATCCCGTATTTACATATCTGCCACTGTGCAGGAGAATCCGTATAGGTGTTCGAGTGTTCGAACCGTAATGCGCAAGAAATGGTACCGAAACCCCGTATTTACATATCTGCCACTGTGCAGGAGAATCCGTATAGGTGTTCGAGTGTTCGAACCGTAATGCGTGAGAAATGGTATGTAAACCCCGTATTTACATATCTGCCACTGTGCTGGATATTCCGTATAGGTGTTCGAGTGTTCGAACCGTAATGCGCAAGAAATGGTACGGAAACCCCGTATTTACATATCTGCCACTGTGCAGGAGAATCCGTATAGGTGTTCGAGTGTTCGAACCGTAATGCGCGAGAAATGGTATGTAAACCCCGTATTTACATATCTGCCACTGTGCTGGATATTCCGTATAGGTGTTCGAGTGTTCGAACCGTAATGCGCGAGAAATGGTACCGAAACCCCGTATTTACATATCTGCCACTGTGCAGGAGAATCCGTATAGGTGTTCGAGTGTTCGAACCGTAATGCGCAAGAAGTGGTACCGAAACCCCGTATTTACATATCTGCCACTGTGCAGGAGAATCCGCATAGGTGCTCGAGTGTTCGAACCGTATTACGCAAGAAATGGTATGGAAACCCCGTATTTACATATCTGCCACTGTGCAGGAGAATCCGTATAGGTGTTCGAGTGTTCGAACCGTAATGCGCAGGAAATGGTACCGAAACCCCGTATTTACATATCTGCCACTGTACAGGAGAATCCGTATAGGTGTTCGAGTGTTCGAACCGTAATGCGCGAGAAATGGTATGTAAACCCCGTATTTACATATCTGCCACTGTGCAGGAGAATCCGTATAGGTGTTCGAGTGTTCGAACCGTAATGCGCGAGAAATGGTATGTAAACCCCGTATTTACATATCTGCCACTGTGCTGGATATTCCGTATAGGTGTTCGAGTGTTCGAACCGTAATGCGCAAGAAATGGTACGGAAACCCCGTATTTACATATCTGCCACTGTGCAGGAGAATCCGTATAGGTGTTCGAGTGTTCGAACCGTAATGCGCGAGAAATGGTATGTAAACCCCGTATTTACATATCTGCCACTGTGCTGGATATTCCGTATAGGTGTTCGAGTGTTCGAACCGTAATGCGCCAGAAATGGTACCGAAACCCCGTATTTACATATCTGCCACTGTGCAGGAGAATCCGTATAGGTGTTCGAGTGTTCGAACCGTAATGCGCAAGAAGTGGTACCGAAACCCCGTATTTACATATCTGCCACTGTGCAGGAGAATCCGCATAGGTGCTCGAGAGCTCGAACCGTATTGCGCAAGAAATGGTATGGAAACCCCGTATTTACATATCTGCCACTGTGCAGGAGAATCCGTATAGGTGTTCGAGTGTTCGAACCGTAATGCGCAGGAAATGGTACCGAAACCCCGTATTTACCTATCTGCCACTGTGCAGGAGAATCCGTATAGGTGTTCGAGTGTTCGAACCGTAATGCGCGAGAAATGTTATGTAAACCCCGTATTTACATATCTGCCACTGTGTAGGAGAATCCGTATAGGTGTTCGAGTGTTCGAACCGTAATGCGCAAGAAATGGTACGAAAACCCCGTATTTACATATCTGCCACTGTGCAGGAGAATCCGTATAGGTGTTCGAGTGTTCGAACCGTAATGCGCGAGAAATGGTATGTAAACCCCGTATTTACATATCTGCCACTGTGCTGGATATTCCGTATAGGTGTTCGAGTGTTCGAACCGTAATGCGCCAGAAATGGTACCGAAACCCCGTATTTACATATCTGCCACTGTGTAGGAGAATCCGTATAGGTGTTCGAACCGTAATGCGCAAGAAATGGTACCGAAATCCCGTATTTACATATCTGCCACTGTGCAGGAGAATCCGTATAGGTGTTCGAGTGTTCGAACCGTAATGCGCAAGAAATGGTACCGAAACCCCGTATTTACATATCTGCCACTGTGCAGGAGAATCCGTATAGGTGTTCGAGTGTTCGAACCGTAATGCGCGAGAAATGGTATGTAAACCCCGTATTTACATATCTGCCACTGTGCTGGATATTCCGTATAGGTGTTCGAGTGTTCGAACCGTAATGCGCAAGAAATGGTACGGAAACCCCGTATTTACATATCTGCCACTGTGCAGGAGAATCCGTATAGGTGTTCGAGTGTTCGAACCGTAATGCGCGAGAAATGGTATGTAAACCCCGTATTTACATATCTGCCACTGTGCTGGATATTCCGTATAGGTGTTCGAGTGTTCGAACCGTAATGCGCCAGAAATGGTACCGAAACCCCGTATTTACATATCTGCCACTGTGCAGGAGAATCCGTATAGGTGTTCGAACCGTAATGCGCAAGAAATGGTACCGAAATCCCGTATTTACATATCTGCCACTGTGCAGTAGAATCCGTATAGGTGTTCGAGTGTTTGAACCGTAATGCGCAAGAAATGGTACCGAAACCCCGTATTTACATATCTGCCACTGTGCAGGAGAATCCGTATAGGTGTTCGAGTGTTCGAACCGTAATGCGCGAGAAATGGTATGTAAACCCCGTATTTACATATCTGCCACTGTGCTGGATATTCCGTATAGGTGTTCGAGTGTTCGAACCGTAATGCGCCAGAAATGGTACCGAAACCCCGTATTTACATATCTGCCACTGTGTAGGAGAATCCGTATAGGTGTTCGAACCGTAATACGCAAGAAATGGTACCGAAATCCCGTATTTACATATCTGCCACTGTGCAGGAGAATCCGTATAGGTGTTCGAGTGTTCGAACCGTAATGCGCAAGAAATGGTACCGAAACCCCGTATTTACATATCTGCCACTGTGCAGGAGAATCCGTATAGGTGTTCGAGTGTTCGAACCGTAATGCGCGAGAAATGGTATGTAAACCCCGTATTTACATATCTGCCACTGTGCTGGATATTCCGTATAGGTGTTCGAGTGTTCGAACCGTAATGCGCAAGAAATGGTACGGAAACCCCGTATTTACATATCTGCCACTGTGCAGGAGAATCCGTATAGGTGTTCGAGTGTTCGAACCGTAATGCGCGAGAAATGGTATCTAAACCCCGTATTTACATATCTGCCACTGTGCTGGATATTCCGTATAGGTGTTCGAGTGTTCGAACCGTAATGCGCCAGAAATGGTACCGAAACCCCGTATTTAAATATCTGCCACTGTGCAGGAGAATCCGTATAGGTGTTCGAACCGTAATGCGCAAGAAATGGTACCGAAATCCCGTATTTACATATCTGCCACTGTGCAGGAGAATCCGTATAGGTGTTCGAGTGTTCGAACCGTAATGCGCAAGAAATGGTACCGAAACCCCGTATTTACATATCTGCCACTGTGCAGGAGAATCCGTATAGGTGTTCGAGTGTTCGAACCGTAATGCGCGAGAAATGGTATGTAAACCCCGTATTTACATATCTGCCACTGTGCTGGATATTCCGTATAGGTGTTCGAGTGTTCGAACCGTAATGCGCAAGAAATGGTACGGAAACCCCGTATTTACATATCTGCCACTGTGCAGGAGAATCCGTATAGGTGTTCGAGTGTTCGAACCGTAATGCGCGAGAAATGGTATGTAAACCCCGTATTTACATATCTGCCACTGTGCTGGATATTCCGTATAGGTGTTCGAGTGTTCGAACCGTAATGCGCCAGAAATGGTACCGAAACCCCGTATTTACATATCTGCCACTGTGCAGGAGAATCCGTATAGGTGTTCGAGTGTTCGAACCGTAATGCGCAAGAAGTGGTACCGAAACCCCGTATTTACATATCTGCCACTGTGCAGGAGAATCCGCATAGGTGCTCGAGTGTTCGAACCGTATTGCGCAAGAAATGGTATGGAAACCCCGTATTTACATATCTGCCACTGTGCAGGAGAATCCGTATAGGTGTTCGAGTGTTCGAACCGTAATGCGCAGGAAATGGTACCGAAACCCCGTATTTACCTATCTGCCACTGTGCAGGAGAATCCGTATAGGTGTTCGAGTGTTCGAACCGTAATGCGCGAGAAATGTTATGTAAACCCCGTATTTACATATCTGCCACTATGCAGGAGAATCCGTATAGGTGTTCGAGTGTTCGAACCGTAATGCGCAAGAAATGGTACGAAAACCCCGTATTTACATATCTGCCACTGTGCAGGAGAATCCGTATAGGTGTTCGAGTGTTCGAACCGTAATGCGCGAGAAATGGTATGTAAACCCCGTATTTACATATCTGCCACTGTGCTGGATATTCCGTATAGGTGTTCGAGTGTTCGAACCGTAATGCGCCAGAAATGGTACCGAAACCCCGTATTTACATATCTGCCACTGTGTAGGAGAATCCGTATAGGTGTTCGAACCGTAATGCGCAAGAAATGGTACCGAAATCCCGTATTTACATATCTGCCACTGTGCAGGAGAATCCGTATAGGTGTTCGAGTGTTCGAACCGTAATGCGCAAGAAATGGTACCGAAACCCCGTATTTACATATCTGCCACTGTGCAGGAGAATCCGTATAGGTGTTCGAGTGTTCGAACCGTAATGCGCGAGAAATGGTATGTAAACCCCGTATTTACATATCTGCCACTGTGCTGGATATTCCGTATAGGTGTTCGAGTGTTCGAACCGTAATGCGCAAGAAATGGTACGGAAACCCCGTATTTACATATCTGCCACTGTGCAGGAGAATCCGTATAGGTGTTCGAGTGTTCGAACCGTAATGCGCGAGAAATGGTATCTAAACCCCGTATTTACATATCTGCCACTGTGCTGGATATTCCGTATAGGTGTTCGAGTGTTCGAACCGTAATGCGCCAGAAATGGTACCGAAACCCCGTATTTACATATCTGCCACTGTGCAGGAGAATCCGTATAGGTGTTCGAACCGTAATGCGCAAGAAATGGTACCGAAATCCCGTATTTACATATCTGCCACTGTGCAGGAGAATCCGTATAGGTGTTCGAGTGTTCGAACCGTAATGCGCAAGAAATGGTACCGAAACCCCGTATTTACATATCTGCCACTGTGCAGGAGAATCCGTATAGGTGTTCGAGTGTTCGAACCGTAATGCGCGAGAAATGGTATGTAAACCCCGTATTTACATATCTGCCACTGTGCTGGATATTCCGTATAGGTGTTCGAGTGTTCGAACCGTAATGCGCAAGAAATGGTACGGAAACCCCGTATTTACATATCTGCCACTGTGCAGGAGAATCCGTATAGGTGTTCGAGTGTTCGAACCGTAATGCGCGAGAAATGGTATGTAAACCCCGTATTTACATATCTGCCACTGTGCTGGATATTCCGTATAGGTGTTCGAGTGTTCGAACCGTAATGCGCCAGAAATGGTACCGAAACCCCGTATTTACATATCTGCCACTGTGCAGGAGAATCCGTATAGGTGTTCGAGTGTTCGAACCGTAATGCGCAAGAAGTGGTACCGAAACCCCGTATTTACATATCTGCCACTGTGCAGGAGAATCCGCATAGGTGCTCGAGTGTTCGAACCGTATTGCGCAAGAAATGGTATGGAAACCCCGTATTTACATATCTGCCACTGTGCAGGAGAATCCGTATAGGTGTTCGAGTGTTCGAACCGTAATGCGCAGGAAATGGTACCGAAACCCCGTATTTACCTATCTGCCACTGTGCAGGAGAATCCGTATAGGTGTTCGAGTGTTCGAACCGTAATGCGCGAGAAATGTTATGTAAACCCCGTATTTACATATCTGCCACTGTGCAGGAGAATCCGTATAGGTGTTCGAGTGTTCGAACCGTAATGCGCAAGAAATGGTACGAAAACCCCGTATTTACATATCTGCCACTGTGCAGGAGAATCCGTATAGGTGTTCGAGTGTTCGAACCGTAATGCGCGAGAAATGGTATGTAAACCCCGTATTTACATATCTGCCACTGTGCTGGATATTCCGTATAGGTGTTCGAGTGTTCGAACCGTAATGCGCCAGAAATGGTACCGAAACCCCGTATTTACATATCTGCCACTGTGTAGGAGAATCCGTATAGGTGTTCGAACCGTAATACGCAAGAAATGGTACCGAAATCCCGTATTTACATATCTGCCACTGTGCAGGAGAATCCGTATAGGTGTTCGAGTGTTCGAACCGTAATGCGCAAGAAATGGTACCGAAACCCCGTATTTACATATCTGCCACTGTGCAGGAGAATCCGTATAGGTGTTCGAGTGTTCGAACCGTAATGCGCGAGAAATGGTATGTAAACCCCGTATTTACATATCTGCCACTGTGCTGGATATTCCGTATAGGTGTTCGAGTGTTCGAACCGTAATGCGCAAGAAATGGTACGGAAACCCCGTATTTACATATCTGCCACTGTGCAGGAGAATCCGTATAGGTGTTCGAGTGTTCGAACCGTAATGCGCGAGAAATGGTATCTAAACCCCGTATTTACATATCTGCCACTGTGCTGGATATTCCGTATAGGTGTTCGAGTGTTCGAACCGTAATGCGCCAGAAATGGTACCGAAACCCCGTATTTAAATATCTGCCACTGTGCAGGAGAATCCGTATAGGTGTTCGAACCGTAATGCGCAAGAAATGGTACCGAAATCCCGTATTTACATATCTGCCACTGTGCAGGAGAATCCGTATAGGTGTTCGAGTGTTCGAACCGTAATGCGCAAGAAATGGTACCGAAACCCCGTATTTACATATCTGCCACTGTGCAGGAGAATCCGTATAGGTGTTCGAGTGTTCGAACCGTAATGCGCGAGAAATGGTATGTAAACCCCGTATTTACATATCTGCCACTGTGCTGGATATTCCGTATAGGTGTTCGAGTGTTCGAACCGTAATGCGCAAGAAATGGTACGGAAACCCCGTATTTACATATCTGCCACTGTGCAGGAGAATCCGTATAGGTGTTCGAGTGTTCGAACCGTAATGCGCGAGAAATGGTATGTAAACCCCGTATTTACATATCTGCCACTGTGCTGGATATTCCGTATAGGTGTTCGAGTGTTCGAACCGTAATGCGCCAGAAATGGTACCGAAACCCCGTATTTACATATCTGCCACTGTGCAGGAGAATCCGTATAGGTGTTCGAGTGTTCGAACCGTAATGCGCAAGAAGTGGTACCGAAACCCCGTATTTACATATCTGCCACTGTGCAGGAGAATCCGCATAGGTGCTCGAGTGTTCGAACCGTATTGCGCAAGAAATGGTATGGAAACCCCGTATTTACATATCTGCCACTGTGCAGGAGAATCCGTATAGGTGTTCGAGTGTTCGAACCGTAATGCGCAGGAAATGGTACCGAAACCCCGTATTTACCTATCTGCCACTGTGCAGGAGAATCCGTATAGGTGTTCGAGTGTTCGAACCGTAATGCGCGAGAAATGTTATGTAAACCCCGTATTTACATATCTGCCACTATGCAGGAGAATCCGTATAGGTGTTCGAGTGTTCGAACCGTAATGCGCAAGAAATGGTACGAAAACCCCGTATTTACATATCTGCCACTGTGCAGGAGAATCCGTATAGGTGTTCGAGTGTTCGAACCGTAATGCGCGAGAAATGGTATGTAAACCCCGTATTTACATATCTGCCACTGTGCTGGATATTCCGTATAGGTGTTCGAGTGTTCGAACCGTAATGCGCCAGAAATGGTACCGAAACCCCGTATTTACATATCTGCCACTGTGTAGGAGAATCCGTATAGGTGTTCGAACCGTAATGCGCAAGAAATGGTACCGAAATCCCGTATTTACATATCTGCCACTGTGCAGGAGAATCCGTATAGGTGTTCGAGTGTTCGAACCGTAATGCGCAAGAAATGGTACCGAAACCCCGTATTTACATATCTGCCACTGTGCAGGAGAATCCGTATAGGTGTTCGAGTGTTCGAACCGTAATGCGCGAGAAATGGTATGTAAACCCCGTATTTACATATCTGCCACTGTGCTGGATATTCCGTATAGGTGTTCGAGTGTTCGAACCGTAATGCGCAAGAAATGGTACGGAAACCCCGTATTTACATATCTGCCACTGTGCAGGAGAATCCGTATAGGTGTTCGAGTGTTCGAACCGTAATGCGCGAGAAATGGTATCTAAACCCCGTATTTACATATCTGCCACTGTGCTGGATATTCCGTATAGGTGTTCGAGTGTTCGAACCGTAATGCGCCAGAAATGGTACCGAAACCCCGTATTTACATATCTGCCACTGTGCAGGAGAATCCGTATAGGTGTTCGAACCGTAATGCGCAAGAAATGGTACCGAAATCCCGTATTTACATATCTGCCACTGTGCAGGAGAATCCGTATAGGTGTTCGAGTGTTCGAACCGTAATGCGCAAGAAATGGTACCGAAACCCCGTATTTACATATCTGCCACTGTGCAGGAGAATCCGTATAGGTGTTCGAGTGTTCGAACCGTAATGCGCGAGAAATGGTATGTAAACCCCGTATTTACATATCTGCCACTGTGCTGGATATTCCGTATAGGTGTTCGAGTGTTCGAACCGTAATGCGCAAGAAATGGTACGGAAACCCCGTATTTACATATCTGCCACTGTGCAGGAGAATCCGTATAGGTGTTCGAGTGTTCGAACCGTAATGCGCGAGAAATGGTATGTAAACCCCGTATTTACATATCTGCCACTGTGCTGGATATTCCGTATAGGTGTTCGAGTGTTCGAACCGTAATGCGCCAGAAATGGTACCGAAACCCCGTATTTACATATCTGCCACTGTGCAGGAGAATCCGTATAGGTGTTCGAGTGTTCGAACCGTAATGCGCAAGAAGTGGTACCGAAACCCCGTATTTACATATCTGCCACTGTGCAGGAGAATCCGCATAGGTGCTCGAGTGTTCGAACCGTATTGCGCAAGAAATGGTATGGAAACCCCGTATTTACATATCTGCCACTGTGCAGGAGAATCCGTATAGGTGTTCGAGTGTTCGAACCGTAATGCGCAGGAAATGGTACCGAAACCCCGTATTTACCTATCTGCCACTGTGCAGGAGAATCCGTATAGGTGTTCGAGTGTTCGAACCGTAATGCGCGAGAAATGTTATGTAAACCCCGTATTTACATATCTGCCACTGTGCAGGAGAATCCGTATAGGTGTTCGAGTGTTCGAACCGTAATGCGCAAGAAATGGTACGAAAACCCCGTATTTACATATCTGCCACTGTGCAGGAGAATCCGTATAGGTGTTCGAGTGTTCGAACCGTAATGCGCGAGAAATGGTATGTAAACCCCGTATTTACATATCTGCCACTGTGCTGGATATTCCGTATAGGTGTTCGAGTGTTCGAACCGTAATGCGCCAGAAATGGTACCGAAACCCCGTATTTACATATCTGCCACTGTGTAGGAGAATCCGTATAGGTGTTCGAACCGTAATGCGCAAGAAATGGTACCGAAATCCCGTATTTACATATCTGCCACTGTGCAGGAGAATCCGTATAGGTGTTCGAGTGTTCGAACCGTAATGCGCAAGAAATGGTACCGAAACCCCGTATTTACATATCTGCCACTGTGCAGGAGAATCCGTATAGGTGTTCGAGTGTTCGAACCGTAATGCGCGAGAAATGGTATGTAAACCCCGTATTTACATATCTGCCACTGTGCTGGATATTCCGTATAGGTGTTCGAGTGTTCGAACCGTAATGCGCAAGAAATGGTACGGAAACCCCGTATTTACATATCTGCCACTGTGCAGGAGAATCCGTATAGGTGTTCGAGTGTTCGAACCGTAATGCGCGAGAAATGGTATGTAAACCCCGTATTTACATATCTGCCACTGTGCTGGATATTCCGTATAGGTGTTCGAGTGTTCGAACCGTAATGCGCAAGAAATGGTACGGAAACCCCGTATTTACATATCTGCCACTGTGCAGGAGAATCCGTATAGGTGTTCGAGTGTTCGAACCGTAATGCGCGAGAAATGGTATCTAAACCCCGTATTTACATATCTGTCACTGTGCTGGATATTCCGTATAGGTGTTCGAGTGTTCGAACCGTAATGCGCCAGAAATGGTACCGAAACCCCGTATTTACATATCTGCCACTGTGCAGGAGAATCCGTATAGGTGTTCGAACCGTAATGCGCAAGAAATGGTACCGAAATCCCGTATTTACATATCTGCCACTGTGCAGGAGAATCCGTATAGGTGTTCGAGTGTTCGAACCGTAATGCGCAAGAAATGGTACCGAAACCCCGTATTTACATATCTGCCACTGTGCAGGAGAATCCGTATAGGTGTTCGAGTGTTCGAACCGTAATGCGCGAGAAATGGTATGTAAACCCCGTATTTACATATCTGCCACTGTGCTGGATATTCCGTATAGGTGTTCGAGTGTTCGAACCGTAATGCGCAAGAAATGGTACGGAAACCCCGTATTTACATATCTGCCACTGTGCAGGAGAATCCGTATAGGTGTTCGAGTGTTCGAACCGTAATGCGCGAGAAATGGTATGTAAACCCCGTATTTACATATCTGCCACTGTGCTGGATATTCCGTATAGGTGTTCGAGTGTTCGAACCGTAATGCGCCAGAAATGGTACCGAAACCCCGTATTTACATATCTGCCACTGTGCAGGAGAATCCGTATAGGTGTTCGAGTGTTCGAACCGTAATGCGCAAGAAGTGGTACCGAAACCCCGTATTTACATATCTGCCACTGTGCAGGAGAATCCGCATAGGTGCTCGAGTGTTCGAACCGTATTGCGCAAGAAATGGTATGGAAACCCCGTATTTACATATCTGCCACTGTGCAGGAGAATCCGTATAGGTGTTCGAGTGTTCGAACCGTAATGCGCAGGAAATGGTACCGAAACCCCGTATTTACCTATCTGCCACTGTGCAGGAGAATCCGTATAGGTGTTCGAGTGTTCGAACCGTAATGCGCGAGAAATGTTATGTAAACCCCGTATTTACATATCTGCCACTGTGCAGGAGAATCCGTATAGGTGTTCGAGTGTTCGAACCGTAATGCGCAAGAAATGGTACGAAAACCCCGTATTTACATATCTGCCACTGTGCAGGAGAATCCGTATAGGTGTTCGAGTGTTCGAACCGTAATGCGCGAGAAATGGTATGTAAACCCCGTATTTACATATCTGCCACTGTGCTGGATATTCCGTATAGGTGTTCGAGTGTTCGAACCGTAATGCGCCAGAAATGGTACCGAAACCCCGTATTTACATATCTGCCACTGTGTAGGAGAATCCGTATAGGTGTTCGAACCGTAATGCGCAAGAAATGGTACCGAAATCCCGTATTTACATATCTGCCACTGTGCAGGAGAATCCGTATAGGTGTTCGAGTGTTCGAACCGTAATGCGCAAGAAATGGTACCGAAACCCCGTATTTACATATCTGCCACTGTGCAGGAGAATCCGTATAGGTGTTCGAGTGTTCGAACCGTAATGCGCGAGAAATGGTATGTAAACCCCGTATTTACATATCTGCCACTGTGCTGGATATTCCGTATAGGTGTTCGAGTGTTCGAACCGTAATGCGCAAGAAATGGTACGGAAACCCCGTATTTACATATCTGCCACTGTGCAGGAGAATCCGTATAGGTGTTCGAGTGTTCGAACCGTAATGCGCGAGAAATGGTATCTAAACCCCGTATTTACATATCTGCCACTGTGCTGGATATTCCGTATAGGTGTTCGAGTGTTCGAACCGTAATGCGCCAGAAATGGTACCGAAACCCCGTATTTACATATCTGCCACTGTGCAGGAGAATCCGTATAGGTGTTCGAACCGTAATGCGCAAGAAATGGTACCGAAATCCCGTATTTACATATCTGCCACTGTGCAGGAGAATCCGTATAGGTGTTCGAGTGTTCGAACCGTAATGCGCAAGAAATGGTACCGAAACCCCGTATTTACATATCTGCCACTGTGCAGGAGAATCCGTATAGGTGTTCGAGTGTTCGAACCGTAATGCGCGAGAAATGGTATGTAAACCCCGTATTTACATATCTGCCACTGTGCTGGATATTCCGTATAGGTGTTCGAGTGTTCGAACCGTAATGCGCAAGAAATGGTACGGAAACCCCGTATTTACATATCTGCCACTGTGCAGGAGAATCCGTATAGGTGTTCGAGTGTTCGAACCGTAATGCGCGAGAAATGGTATGTAAACCCCGTATTTACATATCTGCCACTGTGCTGGATATTCCGTATAGGTGTTCGAGTGTTCGAACCGTAATGCGCCAGAAATGGTACCGAAACCCCGTATTTACATATCTGCCACTGTGCAGGAGAATCCGTATAGGTGTTCGAGTGTTCGAACCGTAATGCGCAAGAAGTGGTACCGAAACCCCGTATTTACATATCTGCCACTGTGCAGGAGAATCCGCATAGGTGCTCGAGTGTTCGAACCGTATTGCGCAAGAAATGGTATGGAAACCCCGTATTTACATATCTGCCACTGTGCAGGAGAATCCGTATAGGTGTTCGAGTGTTCGAACCGTAATGCGCAGGAAATGGTACCGAAACCCCGTATTTACCTATCTGCCACTGTGCAGGAGAATCCGTATAGGTGTTCGAGTGTTCGAACCGTAATGCGCGAGAAATGTTATGTAAACCCCGTATTTACATATCTGCCACTGTGCAGGAGAATCCGTATAGGTGTTCGAGTGTTCGAACCGTAATGCGCAAGAAATGGTACGAAAACCCCGTATTTACATATCTGCCACTGTGCAGGAGAATCCGTATAGGTGTTCGAGTGTTCGAACCGTAATGCGCGAGAAATGGTATGTAAACCCCGTATTTACATATCTGCCACTGTGCTGGATATTCCGTATAGGTGTTCGAGTGTTCGAACCGTAATGCGCCAGAAATGGTACCGAAACCCCGTATTTACATATCTGCCACTGTGTAGGAGAATCCGTATAGGTGTTCGAACCGTAATGCGCAAGAAATGGTACCGAAATCCCGTATTTACATATCTGCCACTGTGCAGGAGAATCCGTATAGGTGTTCGAGTGTTCGAACCGTAATGCGCAAGAAATGGTACCGAAACCCCGTATTTACATATCTGCCACTGTGCAGGAGAATCCGTATAGGTGTTCGAGTGTTCGAACCGTAATGCGCGAGAAATGGTATGTAAACCCCGTATTTACATATCTGCCACTGTGCTGGATATTCCGTATAGGTGTTCGAGTGTTCGAACCGTAATGCGCAAGAAATGGTACGGAAACCCCGTATTTACATATCTGCCACTGTGCAGGAGAATCCGTATAGGTGTTCGAGTGTTCGAACCGTAATGCGCGAGAAATGGTATGTAAACCCCGTATTTACATATCTGCCACTGTGCTGGATATTCCGTATAGGTGTTCGAGTGTTCGAACCGTAATGCGCCAGAAATGGTACCGAAACCCCGTATTTACATATCTGCCACTGTGCAGGAGAATCCGTATAGGTGTTCGAACCGTAATGCGCAAGAAATGGTACCGAAATCCCGTATTTACATATCTGCCACTGTGCAGGAGAATCCGTATAGGTGTTCGAGTGTTCGAACCGTAATGCGCAAGAAATGGTACCGAAACCCCGTATTTACATATCTGCCACTGTGCAGGAGAATCCGTATAGGTGTTCAAGTGTTCGAACCGTAATGCGCGAGAAATGGTATGTAAACCCCGTATTTACATATCTGCCACTGTGCTGGATATTCCGTATAGGTGTTCGAGTGTTCGAACCGTAATGCGCCAGAAATGGTACCGAAACCCCGTATTTACATATCTGCCACTGTGTAGGAGAATCCGTATAGGTGTTCGAACCGTAATGCGCAAGAAATGGTACCGAAATCCCGTATTTACATATCTGCCACTGCGCAGGAGAATCCGTATAGGTGTTCAAGTGTTCGAACCGTAATGCGCAAGAAATGGTACCGAAACCCCGTATTTACATATCTGCCACTGTGCAGGAGAATCCGTATAGGTGTTCGAGTGTTCGAACCGTAATGCGCGAGAAATGGTATGTAAACCCCGTATTTACATATCTGCCACTGTGCTGGATATTCCGTATAGGTGTTCGAGTGTTCGAACCGTAATGCGCCAGAAATGGTACCGAAACCCTGTATTTACATATCTGCCACTGTGCAGGAGAATCCGTATAGGTGTTCGAGTGTTCGAACCGTAATGCGCAAGAAGTGGTACCGAAACCCCGTATTTACATATCTGCCACTGTGCAGGAGAATCCGCATAGGTGCTCGAGTGTTCGAACCGTATTGCGCAAGAAATGGTATGGAAACCCCGTATTTACATATCTACCACTGTGCAGGAGAATCCGTATAGGTGTTCGAGTGTTCGAACCGTAATGCGCGAGAAATGTTATGTAAACCCCGTATTTACATATCTGCCACTGTGCAGGAGAATCCGTATAGGTGTTCGAGTGTTCGAACCGTAATGCGCAAGAAATGGTACGAAAACCCCGTATTTACATATCTGCCACTGTGCAGGAGAATCTGTATAGGTGTTCGAGTGTTCTAACCGTAATGCGCGAGAAATGGTATGTAAACCCCGTATTTACATATCTGCCACTGTGCTGGATATTCCGTATAGGTGTTCGAGTGTTCGAATCGTAATGCGCCAGAAATGGTACCGAAACCCCGTATTTACATATCTGCCACTGTGTAGGAGAATCCGTATAGGTGTTCGAACCGTAATGCGCAAGAAATGGTACCGAAATCCCGTATTTACATATCTGCCACTGTGCAGGAGAATCCGTATAGGTGTTCGAGTGTTCGAACCGTAATGCGCAAGAAATGGTACCGAAACCCCGTATTTACATATCTGCCACTGTGCAGGAGAATCCGTATAGGTGTTCGAGTGTTCGAACCGTAATGCGCGAAAAATGGTATGTAAACCCCGTATTTACATATCTGCCACTGTGCTGGATATTCCGTATAGGTGTTCGAGTGTTCGAACCGTAATGCGCAAGAAATGGTACGGAAACCCCGTATTTACATATCTGCCACTGTGCAGGAGAATCCGTATAGGTGTTCGAGTGTTCGAACCGTAATGCGCGAGAATTGGTATGGAAACCCCGTATTTACATATCTGCCACTGTGCTGGATATTCCGTATAGGTGTTCGAGTGTTCGAACCGTAATGCGCCAGAAATGGTACCGAAACCCCGTATTTACATATCTGCCACTGTGCAGGAGAATCCGTATAGGTGTTCGAACCGTAATGCGCAAGAAATGGTACCGAAATCCCGTATTTACATATCTGCCACTGTGCAGGAGAATCCGTATAGGTGTTCGAGTGTTCGAACCGTAATGCGCAAGAAATGGTACCGAAACCCCGTATTTACATATCTGCCACTGTGCAGGAGAATCCGTATAGGTGTTCGAGTGTTCGAACCGTAATGCGCGAGAAATGGTATGTAAACCCCGTATTTACATATCTGCCACTGTGCTGGATATTCCGTATAGGTGTTCGAGTGTTCGAACCGTAATGCGCAAGAAATGGTACGGAAACCCCGTATTTACATATCTGCCACTGTGCAGGAGAATCCGTATAGGTGTTCGAGTGTTCGAACCGTAATGCGCGAGAAATGGTATGTAAACCCCGTATTTACATATCTGCCACTGTGCTGGATATTCCGTATAGGTGTTCGAGTGTTCGAACCGTAATGCGCCAGAAATGGTACCGAAACCCCGTATTTACATATCTGCCACTGTGCAGGAGAATCCGTATAGGTGTTCGAGTGTTCGAACCGTAATGCGCAAGAAGTGGTACCGAAACCCCGTATTTACATATCTGCCACTGTGCAGGAGAATCCGCATAGGTGCTCGAGTGTTCGAACCGTATTGCGCAAGAAATGGTATGGAAACCCCGTATTTACATATCTGCCACTGTGCAGGAGAATCCGTATAGGTGTTCGAGTGTTCGAACCGTAATGCGCAGGAAATGGTACCGAAACCCCGTATTTACATATCTGCCACTGTGCAGGAGAATCCGTATAGGTGTTCGAGTGTTCGAACCGTAATGCGCGAGAAATGGTATGTAAACCCCGTATTTACATATCTGCCACTGTGCAGGAGAATCCGTATAGGTGTTCGAGTGTTCGAACCGTAATGCGCGAGAAATGGTATGTAAACCCCGTATTTACATATCTGCCACTGTGCTGGATATTCCGTATAGGTGTTCGAGTGTTCGAACCGTAATGCGCAAGAAATGGTACGGAAACCCCGTATTTACATATCTGCCACTGTGCAGGAGAATCCGTATAGGTGTTCGAGTGTTCGAACCGTAATGCGCGAGAAATGGTATGTAAACCCCGTATTTACATATCTGCCACTGTGCTGGATATTCCGTATAGGTGTTCGAGTGTTCGAACCGTAATGCGCCAGAAATGGTACCGAAACCCCGTATTTACATATCTGCCACTGTGCAGGAGAATCCGTATAGGTGTTCGAGTGTTCGAACCGTAATGCGCAAGAAGTGGTACCGAAACCCCGTATTTACATATCTGCCACTGTGCAGGAGAATCCGCATAGGTGCTCGAGTGTTCGAACCGTATTGCGCAAGAAATGGTATGGAAACCCCGTATTTACATATCTACCACTGTGCAGGAGAATCCGTATAGGTGTTCGAGTGTTCGAACCGTAATGCGCAGGAAATGGTACCGAAACCCCGTATTTACATATCTGCCACTGTGCAGGAGAATCCGTATAGGTGTTCGAGTGTTCGAACCGTAATGCGCGAGAAATGTTATGTAAACCCCGTATTTACATATCTGCCACTGTGCAGGAGAATCCGTATAGGTGTTCGAGTGTTCGAACCGTAATGCGCAAGAAATGGTACGAAAACCCCGTATTTACATATCTGCCACTGTGCAGGAGAATCCGTATAGGTGTTCGAGTGTTCTAACCGTAATGCGCGAGAAATGGTATGTAAACCCCGTATTTACATATCTGCCACTGTGCTGGATATTCCGTATAGGTGTTCGAGTGTTCGAACCGTAATGCGCCAGAAATGGTACCGAAACCCCGTATTTACATATCTGCCACTGTGTAGGAGAATCCGTATAGGTGTTCGAACAGTAATGCGCAAGAAATGGTACCGAAATCCCGTATTTACATATCTGCCACTGTGCAGGAGAATCCGTATAGGTGTTCGAGTGTTCGAACCGTAATGCGCAAGAAATGGTACCGAAACCCCGTATTTACATATCTGCCACTGTGCAGGAGAATCCGTATAGGTGTTCGAGTGTTCGAACCGTAATGCGCGAGAAATGGTATGTAAACCCCGTATTTACATATCTGCCACTGTGCTGGATATTCCGTATAGGTGTTCGAGTGTTCGAACCGTAATGCGCAAGAAATGGTACGGAAACCCCGTATTTACATATCTGCCACTGTGCAGGAGAATCCGTATAGGTGTTCGAGTGTTCGAACCGTAATGCGCGAGAAATGGTATGTAAACCCCGTATTTACATATCTGCCACTGTGCTGGATATTCCGTATAGGTGTTCGAGTGTTCGAACCGTAATGCGCCAGAAATGGTACCGAAACCCCGTATTTACATATCTGCCACTGTGCAGGAGAATCCGTATAGGTGTTCGAACCGTAATGCGCAAGAAATGGTACCGAAATCCCGTATTTACATATCTGCCACTGTGCAGGAGAATCCGTATAGGTGTTCGAGTGTTCGAACCGTAATGCGCAAGAAATGGTACCGAAACCCCGTATTTACATATCTGCCACTGTGCAGGAGAATCCGTATAGGTGTTCGAGTGTTCGAACCGTAATGCGCGAGAAATGGTATGTAAACCCCGTATTTACATATCTGCCACTGTGCTGGATATTCCGTATAGGTGTTCGAGTGTTCGAACCGTAATGCGCAAGAAATGGTACGGAAACCCCGTATTTACATATCTGCCACTGTGCAGGAGAATCCGTATAGGTGTTCGAGTGTTCGAACCGTAATGCGCGAGAAATGGTATGTAAACCCCGTATTTACATATCTGCCACTGTGCTGGATATTCCGTATAGGTGTTCGAGTGTTCGAACCGTAATGCGCCAGAAATGGTACCGAAACCCCGTATTTACATATCTGCCACTGTGCAGGAGAATCCGTATAGGTGTTCGAGTGTTCGAACCGTAATGCGCAAGAAGTGGTACCGAAACCCCGTATTTACATATCTGCCACTGTGCAGGAGAATCCGCATAGGTGCTCGAGTGTTCGAACCGTATTGCGCAAGAAATGGTATGGAAACCCCGTATTTACATATCTACCACTGTGCAGGAGAATCCGTATAGGTGTTCGAGTGTTCGAACCGTAATGCGCAGGAAATGGTACCGAAACCCCGTATTTACATATCTGCCACTGTGCAGGAGAATCCGTATAGGTGTTCGAGTGTTCGAACCGTAATGCGCGAGAAATGTTATGTAAACCCCGTATTTACATATCTGCCACTGTGCAGGAGAATCCGTATAGGTGTTCGAGTGTTCGAACCGTAATGCGCAAGAAATGGTACGAAAACCCCGTATTTACATATCTGCCACTGTGCAGGAGAATCCGTATAGGTGTTCGAGTGTTCTAACCGTAATGCGCGAGAAATGGTATGTAAACCCCGTATTTACATATCTGCCACTGTGCTGGATATTCCGTATAGGTGTTCGAGTGTTCGAACCGTAATGCGCCAGAAATGGTACCGAAACCCCGTATTTACATATCTGCCACTGTGTAGGAGAATCCGTATAGGTGTTCGAACCGTAATGCGCAAGAAATGGTACCGAAATCCCGTATTTACATATCTGCCACTGTGCAGGAGAATCCGTATAGGTGTTCGAGTGTTCGAACCGTAATGCGCAAGAAATGGTACCGAAACCCCGTATTTACATATCTGCCACTGTGCAGGAGAATCCGTATAGGTGTTCGAGTGTTCGAACCGTAATGCGCGAGAAATGGTATGTAAACCCCGTATTTACATATCTGCCACTGTGCTGGATATTCCGTATAGGTGTTCGAGTGTTCGAACCGTAATGCGCAAGAAATGGTACGGAAACCCCGTATTTACATATCTGCCACTGTGCAGGAGAATCCGTATAGGTGTTCGAGTGTTCGAACCGTAATGCGCGAGAAATGGTATGTAAACCCCGTATTTACATATCTGCCACTGTGCTGGATATTCCGTATAGGTGTTCGAGTGTTCGAACCGTAATGCGCCAGAAATGGTACCGAAACCCCGTATTTACATATCTGCCACTGTGCAGGAGAATCCGTATAGGTGTTCGAACCGTAATGCGCAAGAAATGGTACCGAAATCCCGTATTTACATATCTGCCACTGTGCAGGAGAATCCGTATAGGTGTTCGAGTGTTCGAACCGTAATGCGCAAGAAATGGTACCGAAACCCCGTATTTACATATCTGCCACTGTGCAGGAGAATCCGTATAGGTGTTCGAGTGTTCGAACCGTAATGCGCGAGAAATGGTATGTAAACCCCGTATTTACATATCTGCCACTGTGCTGGATATTCCGTATAGGTGTTCGAGTGTTCGAACCGTAATGCGCAAGAAATGGTACGGAAACCCCGTATTTACATATCTGCCACTGTGCAGGAGAATCCGTATAGGTGTTCGAGTGTTCGAACCGTAATGCGCGAGAAATGGTATGTAAACCCCGTATTTACATATCTGCCACTGTGCTGGATATTCCGTATAGGTGTTCGAGTGTTCGAACCGTAATGCGCCAGAAATGGTACCGAAACCCCGTATTTACATATCTGCCACTGTGCAGGAGAATCCGTATAGGTGTTCGAGTGTTCGAACCGTAATGCGCAAGAAGTGGTACCGAAACCCCGTATTTACATATCTGCCACTGTGCAGGAGAATCCGCATAGGTGCTCGAGTGTTCGAACCGTATTGCGCAAGAAATGGTATGGAAACCCCGTATTTACATATCTGCCACTGTGCAGGAGAATCCGTATAGGTGTTCGAGTGTTCGAACCGTAATGCGCAGGAAATGGTACCGAAACCCCGTATTTACATATCTGCCACTGTGCAGGAGAATCCGTATAGGTGTTCGAGTGTTCGAACCGTAATGCGCGAGAAATGGTATGTAAACCCCGTATTTACATATCTGCCACTGTGCAGGAGAATCCGTATAGGTGTTCGAGTGTTCGATCCGTAATGCGCGAGAAATGGTATGTAAACCCCGTATTTACATATCTGCCACTGTGCTGGATATTCCGTATAGGTGTTCGAGTGTTCGAACCGTAATGCGCAAGAAATGGTACGGAAACCCCGTATTTACATATCTGCCACTGTGCAGGAGAATCCGTATAGGTGTTCGAGTGTTCGAACCGTAATGCGCGAGAAATGGTATGTAAACCCCGTATTTACATATCTGCCACTGTGCTGGATATTCCGTATAGGTGTTCGAGTGTTCGAACCGTAATGCGCCAGAAATGGTACCGAAACCCCGTATTTACATATCTGCCACTGTGCAGGAGAATCCGTATAGGTGTTCGAGTGTTCGAACCGTAATGCGCAAGAAGTGGTACCGAAACCCCGTATTTACATATCTGCCACTGTGCAGGAGAATCCGCATAGGTGCTCGAGTGTTCGAACCGTATTGCGCAAGAAATGGTATGGAAACCCCGTATTTACATTTCTACCACTGTGCAGGAGAATCCGTATAGGTGTTCGAGTGTTCGAACCGTAATGCGCAGGAAATGGTACCGAAACCCCGTATTTACATATCTGCCACTGTGCAGGACAATCCGTATAGGTGTTCGAGTGTTCGAACCGTAATGCGCGAGAAATGTTATGTAAACCCCGTATTTACATATCTGCCACTGTGCAGGAGAATCCGTATAGGTGTTCGAGTGTTCGAACCGTAATGCGCAAGAAATGGTACGAAAACCCCGTATTTACATATCTGCCACTGTGCAGGAGAATCCGTATAGGTGTTCGAGTGTTCTAACCGTAATGCGCGAGAAATGGTATGTAAACCCCGTATTCACATATCTGCCACTGTGCTGGATATTCCGTATAGGTGTTCGAGTGTTCGAACCGTAAAGCGCCAGAAATGGTACCGAAACCCCGTATTTACATATCTGCCACTGTGTAGGAGAATCTGTATAGGTGTTCGAACCGTAATGCGCAAGAAATGGTACCGAAATCCCGTATTTACATATCTGCCACTGTGCAGGAGAATCCGTATAGGTGTTCGAGTGTTCGAACCGTAATGCGCGAGAAATGTTATGTAAACCCCGTATTTACATATCTGCCACTGTGCAGGAGAATCCGTATAGGTGTTCGAGTGTTCGAACCGTAATGCGCAAGAAATGGTACGAAAACCCCGTATTTACATATCTGCCACTGTGCAGGAGAATCCGTATAGGTGTTCGAGTGTTCTAACCGTAATGCGCGAGAAATGGTATGTAAACCCCGTATTTACATATCTGCCACTGTGCTGGATATTCCGTATAGGTGTTCGAGTGTTCGAACCGTAATGCGCCAGAAATGGTACCGAAACCCCGTATTTACATATCTGCCACTGTGTAGGAGAATCCGTATAGGTGTTCGAACCGTAATGCGCAAGAAATGGTACCGAAATCCCGTATTTACATATCTGCCACTGTGCAGGAGAATCCGTATAGGTGTTCGAGTGTTCGAACCGTAATGCGCAAGAAATGGTACCGAAACCCCGTATTTACATATCTGCCACTGTGCAGGAGAATCCGTATAGGTGTTCGAGTGTTCGAACCGTAATGCGCGAGAAATGGTATGTAAACCCCGTATTTACATATCTGCCACTGTGCTGGATATTCCGTATAGGTGTTCGAGTGTTCGAACCGTAATGCGCAAGAAATGGTACGGAAACCCCGTATTTACATATCTGCCACTGTGCAGGAGAATCCGTATAGGTGTTCGAGTGTTCGAACCGTAATGCGCGAGAAATGGTATGTAAACCCCGTATTTACATATCTGCCACTGTGCTGGATATTCCGTATAGGTGTTCGAGTGTTCGAACCGTAATGCGCCAGAAATGGTACCGAAACCCCGTATTTACATATCTGCCACTGTGTAGGAGAATCCGTATAGGTGTTCGAGTGTTCGAACCGTAATGCGCAAGAAGTGGTACCGAAACCCCGTATTTACATATCTGCCACTGTGCAGGAGAATCCGCATAGGTGCTCGAGTGTTCGAGCCGTATTGCGCAAGAAATGGTATGGAAACCCCGTATTTACATATCTGCCACTGTGCAGGAGAATCCGTATAGGTGTTCGAGTGTTCGAACCGTAATGCGCAGGAAATGGTACCGAAACCCCGTATTTACATATCTGCCACTGTGCAGGAGAATCCGTATAGGTGTTCGAGTGTTCGAACCGTAATGCGCGAGAAATGGTATGTAAACCCCGTATTTACATATCTGCCACTGTGCAGGAGAATCCGTATAGGTGTTCGAGTGTTCGAACCGTAATGCGCGAGAAATGGTATGTAAACCCCGTATTTACATATCTGCCACTGTGCTGGATATTCCGTATAGGTGTTCGAGTGTTCGAACCGTGATGCGCAAGAAATGGTACGGAAACCCCGTATTTACATATCTGCCACTGTGCAGGAGAATCCGTATAGGTGTTCGAGTGTTCGAACCGTAATGCGCGAGAAATGGTATGTAAACCCCGTATTTACATATCTGCCACTGTGCTGGATATTCCGTATAGGTGTTCGAGTGTTCGAACCGTAATGCGCCAGAAATGGTACCGAAACCCCGTATTTACATATCTGCCACTGTGCAGGAGAATCCGTATAGGTGTTCGAACCGTAATGCGCAAGAAATGGTACCGAAATCCCGTATTTACATATCTGCCACTGTGCAGGAGAATCCGTATAGGTGTTCGAGTGTTCGAACCGTAATGCGCAAGAAATGGTACCGAAACCCCGTATTTACATATCTGCCACTGTGCAGGAGAATCCGTATAGGTGTTCGAGTGTTCGAACCGTAATGCGCGAGAAATGGTATGTAAACCCCGTATTTACATATCTGCCACTGTGCTGGATATTCCGTATAGGTGTTCGAGTGTTCGAACCATAATGCGCCAGAAATGGTACCGAAACCCCGTATTTACATATCTGCCACTGTGTAGGAGAATCCGTATAGGTGTTCGAACCGTAATGCGCAAGAAATGGTACCGAAATCCCGTATTTACATATCTGCCACTGCGCAGGAGAATCCGTATAGGTGTTCAAGTGTTCGAACCGTAATGCGGAAGAAATGGTACCGAAACCCCGTATTTACATATCTGCCACTGTGCAGGAGAATCCGTATAGGTGTTCGAGTGTTCGAACCGTAATGCGCGAGAAATGGTATGTAAACCCCGTATTTACATATCTGCCACTGTGCTGGATATTCCGTATAGGTGTTCGAGTGTTCGAACCGTAATGCGCCAGAAATGGTACCGAAACCCCGTATTTACATATCTGCCACTGTGCAGGAGAATCCGTATAGGTGTTCGAGTGTTCGAACCGTAATGCGCAAGAAGTGGTACCGAAACCCCGTATTTACATATCTGCCACTGTGCAGGAGAATCCGCATAGGTGCTCGAGTGTTCGAACCGTATTGCGCAAGAAATGGTATGGAAACCCCGTATTTACATATCTACCACTGTGCAGGAGAATCCGTATAGGTGTTCGAGTGTTCGAACCGTAATGCGCAGGAAATGGTACCGAAACCCCGTATTTACATATCTGCCACTGTGCAGGAGAATCCGTATAGGTGTTCGAGTGTTCGAACCGTAATGCGCGAGAAATGTTATGTAAACCCCGTATTTACATATCTGCCACTGTGCAGGAGAATCCGTATAGGTGTTCGAGTGTTCGAACCGTAATGCGCAAGAAATGGTACGAAAACCCCGTATTTACATATCTGCCACTGTGCAGGAGAATCCGTATAGGTGTTCGAGTGTTCGAACCGTAATGCGCGAGAAATGGTATGTAAACCCCGTATTTACATATCTGCCACTGTGCTGGATATTCCGTATAGGTGTTCGAGTGTTCGAACCGTAATGCGCCAGAAATGGTACCGAAACCCCGTATTTACATATCTGCCACTGTGTAGGAGAATCCGTATAGGTGTTCGAACCGTAATGCGCAAGAAATGGTACTGAAATCCCGTATTTACATATCTGCCACTGTGCAGGAGAATCCGTATAGGTGTTCGAGTGTTCGAACCGTAATGCGCAAGAAATGGTACGGAAACCCCGTATTTACATATCTGCCACTGTGCAGGAGAAACCGTATAGGTGTTCGAGTGTTCGAACCGTAATGCGCGAGAAATGGTATGTAAACCCCGTATTTACATATCTGCCACTGTGCTGGATATTCCGTATAGGTGTTCGAGTGTTCGAACCGTAATGAGCAAGAAATGGTACGGAAACCCCGTATTTACATATCTGCCACTGTGCAGGAGAATCCGTATAGGTGTTCGAGTGTTCGAACCGTAATGCGCGAGAAATGGTATGTAAACCCCGTATTTACATATCTGCCACTGTGCTGGATATTCCGTATAGGTGTTCGAGTGTTCGAACCGTAATGCGCCAGAAATGGTACCGAAACCCCGTATTTACATATCTGCCACTGTGCAGGAGAATCCGTATAGGTGTTCGAACCGTAATGCGCAAGAAATGGTACCGAAATCCCGTATTTACATATCTGCCACTGTGCAGGAGAATCCGTATAGGTGTTCGAGTGTTCGAACCGTAATGCGCAAGAAATGGTACCGAAACCCCGTATTTACATATTTGCCACTGTGCAGGAGAATCCGTATAGGTGTTCGAGTGTTCGAACCGTAATGCGCGAGAAATGGTATGTAAACCCCGTATTTACATATCTGCCACTGTGCTGGATATTCCGTATAGGTGTTCGAGTGTTCGAACCGTAATGCGCAAGAAATGGTACGGAAACCCCGTATTTACATATCTTCCACTGTGCAGGAGAATCCGTATAGGTGTTCGAGTGTTCGAACCGTAATGCGCGAGAAATGGTATGTAAACCCCGTATTTACATATCTGCCACTGTGCTGGATATTCCGTATAGGTGTTCGAGTGTTCGAACCGTAATGCGCCAGAAATGGTACCGAAACCCCGTATTTACATATCTGCCACTGTGCAGGAGAATCCGTATAGGTGTTCGAGTGTTCGAACCGTAATGCGCAAGAAGTGGTACCGAAACCCCGTATTTACATATCTGCCACTGTGCAGGAGAATCCGCATAGGTGCTCGAGTGTTCGAACCGTATTGCGCAAGAAATGGTATGGAAACCCCGTATTTACATATCTGCCACTGTGCAGGAGAATCCGTATAGGTGTTCGAGTGTTCGAACCGTAATGCGCAGGAAATGGTACCGAAACCCCGTATTTACATATCTGCCACTGTGCAGGAGAATCCGTATAGGTGTTCGAGTGTTCGAACCGTAATGCGCGAGAAATGGTATGTAAACCCCGTATTTACATATCTGCCACTGTGCAGGAGAATCCGTATAGGTGTTCGAGTGTTCGAACCGTAATGCGCAAGAAATGGTACGAAAACCCCGTATTTACATATCTGCCACTGTGCAGGAGAATCCGTATAGGTGTTCGAGTGTTCGAACCGTAATGCGCGAGAAATGGTATGTAAACCCCGCATTTACATATCTGCCACTGTGCTGGATATTCCGTATAGGTGTTCGAGTGTTCGAACCGTAATGCGCCAGAAATGGTACCGAAACCCCGTATTTACATATCTGCCACTGTGCAGGAGAATCCGTATAGGTGTTCGAGAGTTCGAACCGTAATGCGCAAGAAATGGTACCGAAATCCCGTATTTACATATCTGCCACTATGCAGGACAATCCGTATAGGTGTTCGAGTGTTCGAACCGTAATGCGCAAGAAATGGTACCGAAACCCCGTATTTACATATCTGCCACCGTGCAGGAGAATCCGCATGGGTGCTCGAGTGTTCGAACCGTATTGCGCAAGAAATTGTATGGAAACCCCGTATTTACATATCTGCCACTGTGCAGGAGAATCCGTATAGGTGTTCGAGTGTTCGAACCGTAATGCGCAGGAAATGGTACCGAAACCCCGTATTTACATATCTGCCACTGTGCAGGAGAATTCGTATAGGTCTTCGTGTGTTCGAACCGTAATGCGCAAGAAATTGTATGTAAACCCCATATTTACATATCTGCCACTATGCAGGAGAATCCGTATAGGTGTTCGAGTGTTCGAACCGTAATGCGCAGGAAATGGTACCGAAACCCCGTATTTATATATCTGCCACTGTGCAGGAGAATTCGTATAGGTCTTCGTGTTTTCGAACCGTAATGCGCAAGAAATGGTATGTAAACCCCGTATTTACATATCTGCCACTGTGCAGGAGAATCCGTATAGGTGTTCGAGTGTTCGAACCGTAATGCGCGAGAAATGGTATGTAAACCCCGTATTTACATATCTGCCACTGTGCAGGAGAATCCGTATAGGTGTTCGAGTGTTCGAACCGTAATGCGCAAGAAATGGTACGAAAACCCCGTATTTACATATCTGCCACTGTGCAGGAGAATCCGTATAGGTGTTCGAGTGTTCGAACCGTAATGCGCGAGAAATGGTATGTAAACCCCGTATTTACATATCTGCCACTGTGCTGGATATTCCGTATAGGTGTTCGAGTGTTCGAACCGTAATGAGCAAGAAATGGTACGGAAACCCCGTATTTACATATCTGCCACTGTGCAGGAGAATCCGTATAGGTGTTCGAGTGTTCGAACCGTAATGCGCGAGAAATGGTATGTAAACCCCGTATTTACATATCTGCCACTGTGCTGGATATTCCGTATAGGTGTTCGAGTGTTCGAACCGTAATGCGCCAGAAATGGTACCGAAACCCCGTATTTACATATCTGCCACTGTGCAGGAGAATCCGTATAGGTGTTCGAACCGTAATGCGCAAGAAATGGTACCGAAATCCCGTATTTACATATCTGCCACTGTGCAGGAGAATCCGTATAGGTGTTCGAGTGTTCGAACCGTAATGCGCAAGAAATGGTACCGAAACCCCGTATTTACATATTTGCCACTGTGCAGGAGAATCCGTATAGGTGTTCGAGTGTTCGAACCGTAATGCGCGAGAAATGGTGTGTAAACCCCGTATTTACATATCTGCCACTGTGCAGGAGAATCCGTATAGGTGTTCGAGTGTTCGAACCGTAATGCGCAAGAAATGGTACCGAAATCCCGTATTTACATATCTGCCACTGTGCAGGAGAATCCGTATAGGTGTTCGAGTGTTCGAACCGTAATGCGCAAGAAATGGTACCGAAACCCCGTATTTACATATCTGCCACTGTGCAGGAGAATCCGCGTAGGTGCTCGAGTGTTCGAACCGTATTGCGCAAGAAATGGTATGGAAACCCCGTATTTACATATCTGCCACTGTGCAGGAGAATCCGTATAGGTGTTCGAGTGTTCGAACCGTAATGCGCAGGAAATGGTACCGAAACCCCGTATTTACATATCTGCCACTGTGCAGGAGAATTCGTATAGGTCTTCATGTTTTCGAACCGTAATGCGCAAGAAATGGTATGTAAACCCCGTATTTACATATCTGCCACTGTGCAGGAGAATCCGTATAGGTGTTCGAGTGTTCGAACCGTAATGCGCGAGAAATGGTATGTAAACCCCGTATTTACATATCTGCCACTGTGCAGGAGAATCCGTATAGGTGTTCGAGTGTTCGAACCGTAATGCGCAAGAAATGGTACGAAAACCCCGTATTTACATATCTGCCACTGTGCAGGAGAATCCGTATAGGTGTTCGAGTGTTCGAACCGTAATGCGCGAGAAATGGTATGTAAACCCCATATTTACATATCTGCCACTGTGCTGGATATTCCGTATAGGTGTTCGAGTGTTCGAACCGTAATGCGCCAGAAATGGTACCGAAACCCCGTATTTACATATCTGCCACTGTGCAGGAGAATCCGTATAGGTGTTCGAACCGCAATGCGCAAGAAATGGTACCGAAATCCCGTATTTACATATCTGCCACTGTGCAGGAGAATCCGAATAGGTGTTCGAGTGTTCGAACCGTAATGCGCAAGAAATGGTACCGAAACCCCGTATTTACATATATGCCACTGTGCAGGAGAATCCGCATAGGTGCTCGAGTGTTCGAACCGTATTGCGCAAGAAATGGTATGGAAACCCCGTATTTACATATCTGCCACTGTGCAGGAGAATCCGTATAGGTGTTCGAGTGTTCGAACCGTAATGCGCAGGAAATGGTACCGAAACCCCGTATTTACATATCTGCCACTGTGCAGGAGAATTCGTATAGGTCTTCATGTTTTCGAACCGTAATGCGCAAGAAATGGTATGTAAACCCCGTATTTACATATCTGCCACTGTGCAGGAGAATCCGTATAGGTGTTCGAGTGTTCGAACCGTAATGCGCGAGAAATGGTATGTAAACCCCGTATTTACATATCTGCCACTGTGCAGGAGAATCCGTATAGGTGTTCGAGTGTTCGAACCGTAATGCGCAAGAAATGGTACGAAAACCCCGTATTTACATATCTGCCACTGTGCAGGAGAATCCGTATAGGTGTTCGAGTGTTCGAACCGTAATGCGCGAGAAATGGTATGTAAACCCCATATTTACATATCTGCCACTGTGCTGGATATTCCGTATAGGTGTTCGAGTGTTCGAACCGTAATGCGCCAGAAATGGTACCGAAACCCCGTATTTACATATCTGCCACTGTGCAGGAGAATCCGTATAGGTGTTCGAACCGCAATGCGCAAGAAATGGTACCGAAATCCCGTATTTACATATCTGCCACTGTGCAGGAGAATCCGAATAGGTGTTCGAGTGTTCGAACCGTAATGCGCAAGAAATGGTACCGAAACCCCGTATTTACATATCTGCCACTGTGCAGGAGAATCCGCATAGGTGCTCGAGTGTTCGAACCGTATTGCGCAAGAAATGGTATGGAAACCCCGTATTTACCTATCTGCCACTGTGCAGGAGAATCCGTATAGGTGTTCGAGTGTTCGAACCGTAATGCGCAGGAAATGGTACCGAAACCCCGTATTTACATATCTGCCACTGTGCAGGAGAATTCGTATAGGTTTTCGTGTGTTCGAACCGTAATGCGCAAGAAATGGTATGTAAACCCCGTATTTACATATCTGCCACTGTGGAGGAGAATCCGTATAGGTGTTCGAGTGTTCGAACCGTAATGCGCAAGAAATGGAACCGAAACCCCGTATTTACATATCTGCCACTGTGTAGGAGAATCCGAATAGGTGTTCGAGTGTTCGAACCGTAATGCGCAAGAAATGGTATATAAACCCCGTATTTACATATCTGCCACTGTGCAGGAGAATCCGTATAGGTGTTCAAGTGTTCGAACCGTAATGCGCGAGAAATGGTATGTAAACCCCGTATTTACATATCTGCCACTGTGCTGGATATTCCGTATAGGTGTTCGAGTGTTCGAACCGTAATGCGCCAGAAATGGTACCGAAACCCCGTATTTACATATCTGCCACTGTGCAGGAGAATCCGTATAGGTGGTCGAGTGTTCGAACCGTAATGCGCAAGAAGTGGTACCGAAACCCCGTATTTACATATCTGCCACTGTGCAGGAGAATCCGCATAGGTGCTCGAGTGTTCGAACCGTATTGCGCAAGAAATGGTATGGAAACCCCGTATTTACATATCTGCCACTGTGCAGGAGAATCCGTATAGGTGTTCGAGTGTTCGAACCGTAATGCGCAGGAAATGGTACCGAAACCCCGTATTTACATATCTGCCACTGTGCAGGAGAATCCGTATAGGTGTTCGAGTGTTCGAACCGTAATGCGCGAGAAATGTTATGTAAATCCCGTATTTACATATCTGCCACTGTGCAGGAGAATCCGTATAGGTGTTCGAGTGTTCGAACCGTAATGCGCAAGAAATGGAACGAAAACCCCGTATTTACATATCTGCCACTGTGCAGGAGAATCCGTATAGGTGTTCGAGTGTTCGAACCGTAATGCGCGAGAAATGGTATGTAAACCCCGTATTTACATATCTGCCACTGTGCTGGATATTCCGTATAGGTGTTCGAGTGTTCGAACCGTAATGCGCCAGAAATGGTACCGAAACCCCGTATTTACATATCCGCCACTGTGTAGGAGAATCCGTATAGGTGATCGAACCGTAATGCGCAAGAAATGGTACCGAAATCCCGTATTTACATATCTGCCACTGTGCAGGAGAATCCGTATAGGTGTTCGAGTGTTCGAACCGTAATGCGCAAGAAATGGTACCGAAACCCCGTATTTACATATCTGCCACTGTGCAGGAGAATCCGTATAGGTGTTCGAGTGTTCGAACCGTAATGCGCGAGAAATGGTATGTAAACCCCGTATTTACATATCTGCCACTGTGCTGGATATTCCGTATAGGTGTTCGAGTGTTCGAACCGTAATGCGCAAGAAATGGTACGGAAACCCCGTATTTACATATCTGCCACTGTGCAGGAGAATCCGTATAGGTGTTCGAGTGTTCGAACCGTAATGCGCGAGAAATGGTATGTAAACCCCGTATTTACATATCTGCCACTGTGCTGGATATTCCGTATAGGTGTTCGAGTGTTCGAACCGTAATGCGCCAGAAATGGTACCGAAACCCCGTATTTACATATCTGCCACTGTGCAGGAGAATCCGTATAGGTGTTCGAACCGTAATGCGCAAGAAATGGTACCGAAATCCCGTATTTACATATCTGCCACTGTGCAGGAGAATCCGTATAGGTGTTCGAGTGTTCGAACCGTAATGCGCAAGAAATGGTACCGAAACCCCGTATTTACATATCTGCCACTGTGCAGGAGAATCCGTATAGGTGTTCGAGTGTTCGAACCGTAATGCGCGAGAAATGGTATGTAAACCCCGTATTTACATATCTGCCACTGTGCTGGATATTCCGTATAGGTGTTCGAGTGTTCGAATCGTAATGCGCAAGAAATGGTACGGAAACCCTGTATTTACATATCTGCCACTGTGCAGGAGAATCCGTATAGGTGTTCGAGTGTTCGAACCGTAATGCGCGAGAAATGGTATGTAAACCCCGTATTTACATATCTGCCACTGTGCTGGATATTCCGTATAGGTGTTCGAGTGTTCGAACCGTAATGTGCCAGAAATGGTACCGAAACCCCGTATTTACATATCTGCCACTGTGCAGGAGAATCCGTATAGGTGTTCGAGTGTTCGAACCGTAATGCGCAAGAAGTGGTACCGAAACCCCGTATTTACATATCTGCCACTGTGCAGGAGAATCCGCATAGGTGCTCGAGTGTTCGAACCGTATTGCGCAAGAAATGGTATGGAAACCCCGTATTGACATATCTGCCACTGTGCAGGAGAATCCGTATAGGTGTTCGAGTGTTCGAACCGTAATGCGCAGGAAATGGTACCGAAACCCCGTATTTACATATCTGCCACTGTGCAGGAGAATCCGTATAGGTGTTCGAGTGTTCGAACCGTAATGCGCGAGAAATGGTATGTAAACCCCGTATTTACATATCTGCCACTGTGCAGGAGAATCCGTATAGGTGTTCGAGTGTTCGAACCGTAATGCGCAAGAAATGGTACGAAAACCCCGTATTTACATATCTGCCACTGTGCAGGAGAATCCGTATAGGTGTTCGAGTGTTCGAACCGTAATGCGCGAGAAATGGTATGTAAACCCCGTATTTACATATCTGCCACTGTGCTGGATATTCCGTATAGGTGTTCGAGTGTTCGAACCGTAATGCGCCAGAAATGGTACCGAAACCACGTATTTACATATCTGCCACTGTGCAGGAGAATCCGTATAGGTGTTCGAGTGTTCGAACCGTAATGCGCAAGAAATGGTACCGTAATCCCGTATTTACATGTCTGCCACTGTGCAGGAGAATCCGTATAGGTGTTCGAGTGTTCGAACCGTAATGCGCAAGAAATGGTACCGCAATCCCGTATTTACATGTCTGCCACTGTGCAGGAGAATCCGTATAGGTGTTCGAGTGTTCGAACCGTAATGCGCAAGAAATGGTACCGAAACCCCGTATTTACATATCTGCCACTGTGCAGGAGAATCCGAATAGGTGTTCGAGTGTTCGAACCGTAATGCGCAAGAAATGGTACCGAAACCACGTATTTACATATCTGCCACTGTGCAGGAGAATCCGTATAGGTGTTCGATTGTTCGAACCGTAATGCGCAAGAAATGGTATGTAAACCCCGTATTTACATATCTGCCACTGTGCAGGAGAATCCGTATAGGTGTTCGAGTGTTCGAACCGTAATGCGCAAGAAATGGTACGAAAACCCCGTATTTACATATCTGCCACTGTGCAGGAGAATCCGTATAGGTGTTCGAGTGTTCGAACCGTAATGCGCGAGAAATGGTATGTAAACCCCGCATTTACATATCTGCCACTGTGCTGGATATTCCGTATAGGTGTTCGAGTGTTCGAACCGTAATGCGCAAGAAGTGGTACCGAAACCCCGTATTTACATATCTGCCACTGTGCAGGAGAATCCGCATAGGTGCTCGAGTGTTCGAACCGTAATGCGCAAGAAATGGTACCGAAACCCCGTATTTACATATCTGCCACTGTGCAGGAGAATCCGTATAGGTGTTCGAGTGTTCGAACCGTAATGCGCGAGAAATGGTATGTAAACCCCGTATTTACATATCTGCCACTGTGCTGGATATTCCGTATAGGTGTTCGAGTGTTCGAACCGTAATGCGCAAGAAATGGTACGGAAACCCCGTATTTACATATCTGCCACTGTGCAGGAGAATCCGTATAGGTGTTCGAGTGTTCGAACCGTAATGCGCGAGAAATGGTATGTAAACCCCGTATTTACATATCTGCCACTGTGCTGGATATTCCGTATAGGTGTTCGAGTGTTCGAACCGTAATGCGCCAGAAATGGTACCGAAACCCCGTATTTACATATCTGCCACTGTGCAGGAGAATCCGTATAGGTGGTCGAGTGTTCGAACCGTAATGCGCAAGAAGTGGTACCGAAACCCCGTATTTACATATCTGCCACTGTGCAGGAGAATCCGCATAGGTGCTCGAGTGTTCGAACCGTATTGCGCAAGAAATGGTATGGAAACCCCGTATTTACATATCTGCCACTGTGCAGGAGAATCCGTATAGGTGTTCGAGTGTTCGAACCGTAATGCGCAGGAAATGGTACCGAAACCCCGTATTTACATATCTGCCACTGTGCAGGAGAATCCGTATAGGTGTTCGAGTGTTCGAACCGTAATGCGCGAGAAATGTTATGTAAACCCCGTATTTACATATCTGCCACTGTGCAGGAGAATCCGTATAGGTGTTCGAGTGTTCGAACCGTAATGCGCAAGAAATGGTACGAAAACCCCGTATTTACATATCTGCCACTGTGCAGGAGAATCCGTATAGGTGTTCGAGTGTTCGAACCGTAATGCGCGAGAAATGGTATGTAAACCCCGTATTTACATATCTGCCACTGTGCTGGATATTCCGTATAGGTGTTCGAGTGTTCGAACCGTAATGCGCCAGAAATGGTACCGAAACCCCGTATTTACATATCTGCCACTGTGTAGGAGAATCCGTATAGGTGTTCGAACCGTAATGCGCAAGAAATGGTACCGAAATCCCGTATTTACATATCTGCCACTGTGCAGGAGAATCCGTATAGGTGTTCGAGTGTTCGAACCGTAATGCGCAAGAAATGGTACCGAAACCCCGTATTTACATATCTGCCACTGTGCAGGAGAATCCGTATAGGTGTTCGACTGTTCGAACCGTAATGCGCGAGAAATGGTATGTAAACCCCGTATTTACATATCTGCCACTGTGCTGGATATTCCGTATAGGTGTTCGAGTGTTCGAACCGTAATGCGCCAGAAATGGTACCGAAACCACGTATTTACATATCTGCCACTGTGCAGGAGAATCCGTATAGGTGTTCGAGTGTTCGAACCGTAATGCGCAAGAAATGGTACCGCAATCCCGTATTTACATGTCTGCCACTGTGCAGGAGAATCCGTATAGGTGTTCGAGTGTTCGAACCGTAATGCGCAAGAAATGGTACCGCAATCCCGTATTTACATGTCTGCCACTGTGCAGGAGAATCCGTATAGGTGTTCGAGTGTTCGAACCGTAATGCGCAGGAAATGGTACCGAAACCCCGTATTTACATATCTGCCACTGTGCAGGAGAATCCGAATAGGTGTTCGATTGTTCGAACCGTAATGCGCAAGAAATGGTACCGAAACCACGTATTTACATATCTGCCACTGTGCAGGAGAATCCGTATAGGTGTTCGATTGTTCGAACCGTAATGCGCAAGAAATGGTATGTAAACCCCGTATTTACATATCTGCCACTGTGCAGGAGAATCCGTATAGGTGTTCGAGTGTTCGAACCGTAATGCGCAAGAAATGGTACGAAAACCCCGTATTTACATATCTGCCACTGTGCAGGAGAATCCGTATAGGTGTTCGAGTGTTCGAACCGTAATGCGCGAGAAATGGTATGTAAACCCCGCATTTACATATCTGCCACTGTGCTGGATATTCCGTATAGGTGTTCGAGTGTTCGAACCGTAATGCGCAAGAAGTGGTACCGAAACCCCGTATTTACATATCTGCCACTGTGCAGGAGAATCCGCATAGGTGCTCGAGTGTTCGAACCGTAATGCGCAAGAAATGGTACCGAAACCCCGTATTTACATATCTGCCACTGTGCAGGAGAATCCGTATAGGTGTTCGAGTGTTCGAACCGTAATGCGCGAGAAATGGTATGTAAACCCCGTATTTACATATCTGCCACTGTGCTGGATATTCCGTATAGGTGTTCGAGTGTTCGAACCGTAATGCGCAAGAAATGGTACGGAAACCCCGTATTTACATATCTGCCACTGTGCAGGAGAATCCGTATAGGTGTTCGAGTGTTCGAACCGTAATGCGTGAGAAATGGTATGTAAACCCCGTATTTACATATCTGCCACTATGCTGGATATTCCGTATAGGTGTTCGAGTGTTCGAACCGTAATGCGCCAGAAATGGTACCGAAACCCCGTATTTACATATCTGCCACTGTGCAGGAGAATCCGTATAGGTGGTCGAGTGTTCGAACCGTAATGCGCAAGAAGTGGTACCGAAACCCCGTATTTACATATCTGCCACTGTGCAGGAGAATCCGCATAGGTGCTCGAGTGTTCGAACCGTATTGCGCAAGAAATGGTATGGAAACCCCGTATTTACATATCTGCCACTGTGCAGGAGAATCCGTATAGGTGTTCGAGTGTTCGAACCGTAATGCGCAGGAAATGGTACCGAAACCCCGTATTTACATATCTGCCACTGTGCAGGAGAATCCGTATAGGTGTTCGAGTGTTCGAACCGTAATGCGCGAGAAATGTTATGTAAACCCCGTATTTACATATCTGCCACTGTGCAGGAGAATCCGTATAGGTGTTCGAGTGTTCGAACCGTAATGCGCAAGAAATGGTACGAAAACCCCGTATTTACATATCTGCCACTGTGCAGGAGAATCCGTATAGGTGTTCGAGTGTTCGAACCGTAATGCGCGAGAAATGGTATGTAAACCCCGTATTTACATATCTGCCACTGTGCTGGATATTCCGTATATGTGTTCGAGTGTTCGAACCGTAATGCGCCAGAAATGGTACCGAAACCCCGTATTTACATATCTGCCACTGTGTAGGAGAATCCGTATAGGTGTTCGAACCGTAATGCGCAAGAAATGGTACCGAAATCCCGTATTTACATATCTGCCACTGTGCAGGAGAATCCGTATAGGTGTTCGAGTGTTCGAACCGTAATGCGCAAGAAATGGTACCGAAACCCCGTATTTACATATCTGCCACTGTGCAGGAGAATCCGTATAGGTGTTCGACTGTTCGAACCGTAATGCGCGAGAAATGGTATGTAAACCCCGTATTTACATATCTGCCACTGTGCTGGATATTCCGTATAGGTGTTCGAGTGTTCGAACCGTAATGCGCCAGAAATGGTACCGAGACCACGTATTTACATATCTGCCACTGTGCAGGAGAATCCGTATAGGTGTTCGAGTGTTCGAACCGTAATGCGCAAGAAATGGTACCGCAATCCCGTATTTACATGTCTGCCACTGTGCAGGAGAATCCGTATAGGTGTTCGAGTGTTCGAACCGTAATGCGCAAGAAATGGTACCGCAATCCCGTATTTACATGTCTGCCACTGTGCAGGAGAATCCGTATAGGTGTTCGAGTGTTCGAACCGTAATGCGCAAGAAATGGTACCGAAACCCCGTATTTTGCATATCTGCCACTGTGCAGGAGAATCCGAATAGGTGTTCGAGTGTTCGAACCGTAATGCGCAAGAAATGGTACCGAAACCACGTATTTACATATCTGCCACTGTGCAGGAGAATCCGTATAGGTGTTCGATTGTTCGAACCGTAATGCGCAAGAAATGGTATGTAAACCCCGTATTTACATATCTGCCACTGTGCAGGAGAATCCGTATAGGTGTTCGAGTGTTCGAACCGTAATGCGCAAGAAATGGTACGAAAACCCCGTATTTACATATCTGCCACTGTGCAGGAGAATCCGTATAGGTGTTCGAGTGTTCGAACCGTAATGCGCGAGAAATGGTATGTAAACCCCGCATTTACATATCTGCCACTGTGCTGGATATTCCGTATAGGTGTTCGAGTGTTCAAACCGTAATGCGCAAGAAGTGGTACCGAAACCCCGTATTTACATATCTGCCACTGTGCAGGAGAATCCGCATAGGTGCTCGAGTGTTCGAACCGTAATGCGCAAGAAATGGTACCGAAACCCCGTATTTACATATCTACCACTGTGCAGGAGAATCCGTATAGGTGTTCGAGTGTTCGAACCGTAATGCGCGAGAAATGGTATGTAAACCCCGTATTTACATATCTGCCACTGTGCTGGATATTCCGTATAGGTGTTCGAGTGTTCGAACCGTAATGCGCAAGAAATGGTACGGAAACCCCGTATTTACATATCTGCCACTGTGCAGGAGAATCCGTATAGGTGTTCGAGTGTTCGAACCGTAATGCGCGAGAAATGGTATGTAAACCCCGTATTTACATATCTGCCACTGTGCTGGATATTCCGTATAGGTGTTCGAGTGTTCGAACCGTAATGCGCCAGAAATGGTACCGAAACCCCGTATTTACATATCTGCCACTGTGCAGGAGAATCCGTATAGGTGGTCGAGTGTTCGAACCGTAATGCGCAAGAAGTGGTACCGAAACCCCGTATTTACATATCTGCCACTGTGCAGGAGAATCCGCATAGGTGCTCGAGTGTTCGAACCGTATTGCGCAAGAAATGGTATGGAAACCCCGTATTTACATATCTGCCACTGTGCAGGAGAATCCGTATAGGTGTTCGAGTGTTCGAACCGTAATGCGCAGGAAATGGTACCGAAACCCCGTATTTACATATCTGCCACTGTGCAGGAGAATCCGTATAGGTGTTCGAGTGTTCGAACCGTAATGCGCGAGAAATGTTATGTAAACCCCGTATTTACATATCTGCCACTGTGCAGGAGAATCCGTATAGGTGTTCGAGTGTTCGAACCGTAATGCGCAAGAAATGGTACGAAAACCCCGTATTTACATATCTGCCACTGTGCAGGAGAATCCGTATAGGTGTTCGAGTGTTCGAACCGTAATGCGCGAGAAATGGTATGTAAACCCCGTATTTACATATCTGCCACTGTGCTGGATATTCCGTATAGGTGTTCGAGTGTTCGAACCGTAATGCGCCAGAAATGGTACCGAAACCCCGTATTTATATATCTGCCACTGTGTAGGAGAATCCGTATAGGTGATCGAACCGTAATGCGCAAGAAATGGTACCGAAATCCCGTATTTACATATCTGCCACTGTGCAGGAGAATCCGTATAGGTGTTCGAGTGTTCGAACCGTAATGCGCAAGAAATGGTACCGAAACCCCGTATTTACATATCTGCCACTGTGCAGGAGAATCCGTATAGGTGTTCGAGTGTTCGAACCGTAATGCGCGAGAAATGGTATGTAAACCCCGTATTTACATATCTGCCACTGTGCTGGATATTCCGTATAGGTGTTCGAGTGTTCGAACCGTAATGCGCCAGAAATGGTACCGAAACCACGTATTTACATATCTGCCACTGTGCAGGAGAATCCGTATAGGTGTTCGAGTGTTCGAACCGTAATGCGCAAGAAATGGTACCGCAATCCCGTATTTACATGTCTGCCACTGTGCAGGAGAATCCGTATAGGTGTTCGAGTGTTCGAACCGTAATGCGCAAGAAATGGTACCGCAATCCCGTATTTACATGTCTGCCACTGTGCAGGAGAATCCGTATAGGTGTTCGAGTGTTCGAACCGTAATGCGCAAGAAATGGTACCGAAACCCCGTATTTACATATCTGCCACTGTGCAGGAGAATCCGAATAGGTGTTCGAGTGTTCGAACCGTAATGCGCAAGAAATGGTACCGAAACCACGTATTTACATATCTGCCACTGTGCAGGAGAATCCGTATAGGTGTTCGATTGTTCGAATCGTAATGCGCAAGAAATGGTATGTAAACCCCGTATTTACATATCTGCCACTGTGCAGGAGAATCCGTATAGGTGTTCGAGTGTTCGAACCGTAATGCGCAAGAAATGGTACGAAAACCCCGTATTTACATATCTGCCACTGTGCAGGAGAATCCGTATAGGTGTTCGAGTGTTCGAACCGTAATGCGCGAGAAATGGTATGTAAACCCCGCATTTACATATCTGCCACTGTGCTGGATATTCCGTATAGGTGTTCGAGTGTTCGAACCGTAATGCGCAAGAAGTGGTACCGAAACCCCGTATTTACATATCTGCCACTGTGCAGGAGAATCCGCATAGGTGCTCGAGTGTTCGAACCGTAATGCGCAAGAAATGGTACCGAAACCCCGTATTTACATATCTGCCACTGTGCAGGAGAATCCGTATAGGTGTTCGAGTGTTCGAACCGTAATGCGCGAGAAATGGTATGTAAACCCCGTATTTACATATCTGCCACTGTGCTGGATATTCCGTATAGGTGTTCGAGTGTTCGAACCGTAATGCGCAAGAAATGGTACGGAAACCCCGTATTTACATATCTGCCACTGTGCAGGAGAATCCGTATAGGTGTTCGAGTGTTCGAACCGTAATGCGCGAGAAATGGTATGTAAACCCCGTATTTACATATCTGCCACTGTGCTGGATATTCCGTATAGGTGTTCGAGTGTTCGAACCGTAATGCGCCAGAAATGGTACCGAAACCCCGTATTTACATATCTGCCACTGTGCAGGAGAATCCGTATAGGTGGTCGAGTGTTCGAACCGTAATGCGCAAGAAGTGGTACCGAAACCCCGTATTTACATATCTGCCACTGTGCAGGAGAATCCGCATAGGTGCTCGAGTGTTCGAACCGTATTGCGCAAGAAATGGTATGGAAACCCCGTATTTACATATCTGCCACTGTGCAGGAGAATCCGTATAGGTGTTCGAGTGTTCGAACCGTAATGCGCAGGAAATGGTACCGAAACCCCGTATTTACATATCTGCCACTGTGCAGGAGAATCCGTATAGGTGTTCGAGTGTTCGAACCGTAATGCGCGAGAAATGTTATGTAAACCCCGTATTTACATATCTGCCACTGTGAAGGAGAATCCGTATAGGTGTTCGAGTGTTCGAACCGTAATGCGCAAGAAATGGTACGAAAACCCCGTATTTACATATCTGCCACTGTGCAGGAGAATCCGTATAGGTGTTCGAGTGTTCGAACCGTAATGCGCGAGAAATGGTATGTAAACCCCGTATTTACATATCTGCCACTGTGCTGGATATTCCGTATAGGTGTTCGAGTGTTCGAACCGTAATGCGCCAGAAATGGTACCGAAACCCCGTATTTATATATCTGCCACTGTGTAGGAGAATCCGTATAGGTGATCGAACCGTAATGCGCAAGAAATGGTACCGAAATCCCGTATTTACATATCTGCCACTGTGCAGGAGAATCCGTATAGGTGTTCGAGTGTTCGAACCGTAATGCGCAAGAAATGGTACCGAAACCCCGTATTTACATATCTGCCACTGTGCAGGAGAATCCGTATAGGTGTTCGAGTGTTCGAACCGTAATGCGCGAGAAATGGTATGTAAACCCCGTATTTACATATCTGCCACTGTGCTGGATATTCCGTATAGGTGTTCGAGTGTTCGAACCGTAATGCGCCAGAAATGGTACCGAAACCACGTATTTACATATCTGCCACTGTGCAGGAGAATCCGTATAGGTGTTCGAGTGTTCGAACCGTAATGCGCAAGAAATGGTACCGCAATCCCGTATTTACTTGTCTGCCACTGTGCAGGAGAATCCGTATAGGTGTTCGAGTGTTCGAACCGTAATGCGCAAGAAATGGTACCGCAATCCCGTATTTACATGTCTGCCACTGTGCAGGAGAATCCGTATAGGTGTTCGAGTGTTCGAACCGTAATGCGCAAGAAATGGTACCGAAACCCCGTATTTACATATCTGCCACTGTGCAGGAGAATCCGAATAGGTGTTCGAGTGTTCGAACCGTAATGCGCAAGAAATGGTACCGAAACCACGTATTTACATATCTGCCACTGTGCAGGAGAATCCGTATAGGTGTTCGATTGTTCGAATCGTAATGCGCAAGAAATGGTATGTAAACCCCGTATTTACATATCTGCCACTGTGCAGGAGAATCCGTATAGGTGTTCGAGTGTTCGAACCGTAATGCGCAAGAAATGGTACGAAAACCCCGTATTTACATATCTGCCACTGTGCAGGAGAATCCGTATAGGTGTTCGAGTGTTCGAACCGTAATGCGCGAGAAATGGTATGTAAACCCCGCATTTACATATCTGCCACTGTGCTGGATATTCCGTATAGGTGTTCGAGTGTTCGAACCGTAATGCGCAAGAAGTGGTACCGAAACCCCGTATTTACATATCTGCCACTGTGCAGGAGAATCCGCATAGGTGCTCGAGTGTTCGAACCGTAATGCGCAAGAAATGGTACCGAAACCCCGTATTTACATATCTGCCACTGTGCAGGAGAATCCGTATAGGTGTTCGAGTGTTCGAACCGTAATGCGCGAGAAATGGTATGTAAACCCCGTATTTACATATCTGCCACTGTGCTGGATATTCCGTATAGGTGTTCGAGTGTTCGAACCGTAATGCGCAAGAAATGGTACGGAAACCCCGTATTTACATATCTGCCACTGTGCAGGAGAATCCGTATAGGTGTTCGAGTGTTCGAACCGTAATGCGCGAGAAATGGTATGTAAACCCCGTATTTACATATCTGCCACTGTGCTGGATATTCCGTATAGGTGTTCGAGTGTTCGAACCGTAATGCGCCAGAAATGGTACCGAAACCCCGTATTTACATATCTGCCACTGTGCAGGAGAATCCGTATAGGTGGTCGAGTGTTCGAACCGTAATGCGCAAGAAGTGGTACCGAAACCCCGTATTTACATATCTGCCACTGTGCAGGAGAATCCGCATAGGTGCTCGAGTGTTCGAACCGTATTGCGCAAGAAATGGTATGGAAACCCCGTATTTACATATCTGCCACTGTGCAGGAGAATCCGTATAGGTGTTCGAGTGTTCGAACCGTAATGCGCAAGAAATGGTACCGAAACCCCGTATTTACATATCTGCCACTGTGCAGGAGAATCCGTATAGGTGTTCGAGTGTTCGAACCGTAATGCGCGAGAAATGTTATGTAAACCCCGTATTTACATATCTGCCACTGTGCAGGAGAATCCGTATAGGTGTTCGAGTGTTCGAACCGTAATGCGCAAGAAATGGTACGAAAACCCCGTATTTACATATCTGCCACTGTGCAGGAGAATCCGTATAGGTGTTCGAGTGTTCGAACCGTAATGCGCGAGAAATGGTATGTAAACCCCGTATTTACATATCTGCCACTGTGCTGGATATTCCGTATAGGTGTTCGAGTGTTCGAACCGTAATGCGCCAGAAATGGTACCGAAACCCCGTATTTATATATCTGCCACTGTGTAGGAGAATCCGTATAGCTGATCGAACCGTAATGCGCAAGAAATGGTACCGAAATCCCGTATTTACATATCTGCCACTGTGCAGGAGAATCCGTATAGGTGTTCGAGTGTTCGAACCGTAATGCGCAAGAAATGGTACCGAAACCCCGTATTTACATATCTGCCACTGTGCAGGAGAATCCGTATAGGTGTTCGAGTGTTCGAACCGTAATGCGCGAGAAATGGTATGTAAACCCCGTATTTACATATCTGCCACTGTGCTGGATATTCCGTATAGGTGTTCGAGTGTTCGAACCGTAATGCGCAAGAAATGGTACGGAAACCCCGTATTTACATATCTGCCACTGTGCAGGAGAATCCGTATAGGTGTTCGAGTGTTCGAACCGTAATGCGCGAGAAATGGTATGTAAACCCCGTATTTACATATCTGCCACTGTGCTGGATATTCCGTATAGGTGTTCGAGTGTTCGAACCGTAATGCGCCAGAAATGGTACCGAAACCCCGTATTTACATATCTGCCACTGTGCAGGAGAATCCGTATAGGTGTTCGAACCGTAATGCGCAAGAAATGGTACCGAAATCCCGTATTTACATATCTGCCACTGTGCAGGAGAATCCGTATAGGTGTTCGAGTGTTCGAACCGTAATGCGCAAGAAATGGTACCGAAACCCCGTATTTACATATCTGCCACTGTGCAGGAGAATCCGTATAGGTGTTCGAGTGTTTGAACCGTAATGCGCGAGAAATGGTATGTAAACCCCGTATTTACATATCTGCCACTGTGCTGGATATTCCGTATAGGTGTTCGAGTGTTCGAATCGTAATGCGCAAGAAATGGTACGGAAACCCCGTATTTACATATCTGCCACTGTGCAGGAGAATCCGTATAGGTGTTCGAGTGTTCGAACCGTAATGCGCGAGAAATGGTATGTAAACCCCGTATTTACATATCTGCCACTGTGCTGGATATTCCGTATAGGTGTTCGAGTGTTCGAACCGTAATGCGCCAGAAATGGTACCGAAACCCCGTATTTACATATCTGCCACTGTGCAGGAGAATCCGTATAGGTGTTCGAGTGTTCGAACCGTAATGCGCAAGAAGTGGTACCGAAACCCCGTATTTACATATCTGCCACTGTGCAGGAGAATCCGCATAGGTGCTCGAGTGTTCGAACCGTATTGCGCAAGAAATGGTATGGAAACCCCGTATTTACATATCTGCCACTGTGCAGGAGAATCCGTATAGGTGTTCGAGTGTTCGAACCGTAATGCGCAGGAAATGGTACCGAAACCCCGTATTTACATATCTGCCACTGTGCAGGAGAATCCGTATAGGTGTTCGAGTGTTCGAACCGTAATGCGCGAGAAATGGTATGTAAACCCCGTATTTACATATCTGCCACTGTGCAGGAGAATCCGTATAGGTGTTCGAGTGTTCGAACCGTAATGCGCAAGAAATGGTACGAAAACCCCGTATTTACATATCTGCCACTGTGCAGGAGAATCCGTATAGGTGTTCGAGTGTTCGAACTGTAATGCGCGAGAAATGGTATGTAAACCCCGTATTTACATATCTGCCACTGTGCTGGATATTCCGTATAGGTGTTCGAGTGTTCGAACCGTAATGCGCCAGAAATGGTACCGAAACCCCGTATTTACATATCTGCCACTGTGTAGGAGAATCCGTAGAGGTGTTCGAACCGTAATGCGCAAGAAATGGTACCGAAATCCCGTATTTACATATCTGCCACTGTGCAGGAGAATCCGTATAGGTGTTCGAGTGTTCGAACCGTAATGCGCAAGAAATGGTACCGAAACCCCGTATTTACATATCTGCCACTGTGCAGGAGAATCCGTATAGGTGTTCGAGTGTTCGAACCGTAATGCGCGAGAAATGGTATGTAAACCCCGTATTTACATATCTGCCACTGTGCTGGATATTCCGTATAGGTGTTCGAGTGTTCGAACCGTAATGCGCCAGAAATGGTACCGAAACCACGTATTTACATATCTGCCACTGTGCAGGAGAATCCGTATAGGTGTTCGAGTGTTCGAACCGTAATGCGCAAGAAATGGTACCGCAATCCCGTATTTACATGTCTGCCACTGTGCAGGAGAATCCGTATAGGTGTTCGAGTGTTCGAACCGTAATGCGCAAGAAATGGTACCGCAATCCCGTATTTACATGTCTGCCACTGTGCAGGAGAATCCGTATAGGTGTTCGAGTGTTCGAACCGTAATGCGCAAGAAATGGTACCGAAACCCCGTATTTACATATCTGCCACTGTGCAGGAGAATCCGAATAGGTGTTCGAGTGTTCGAACCGTAATGCGCAAGAAATGGTACGGAAACCACGTATTTACATATCTGCCACTGTGTAGGAGAATCCGTATAGGTGTTCGAACCGTAATGCGCAAGAAATGGTATGGAAACCCCGTATTTACATATCTGCCACTGTGCTGGATATTCCGCATAGGTGCTCGAGTGTTCGAACCGTATTGCGCAAGAAATGGTATGGAAACCCCGTATTTACATATCTGCCACTGTGCAGGAGAATCCGTATAGGTGTTCGAGTGTTCGAACCGTAATGCGCAGGAAATGGTACCGAAACCCCGTATTTACATATCTGCCACTGTGCAGGAGAATCCGTATAGGTGTTCGAGTGTTCGAACCGTAATGCGCAAGAAGTGGTACCGAAACCCCGTATTTACATATCTGCCACTGTGCAGGAGAATCCGTATAGGTGTTCGAGTGTTAGAACCGTAATGCGCAAGAAATGGTACGAAAACCCCGTATTTACATATCTGCCACTGTGCAGGAGAATCCGTATAGGTGTTCGAGTGTTCGAACCGTAATGCGCGAGAAATGGTATGTAAACCCCGTATTTACATATCTGCCACTGTGCTGGATATTCCGTATAGGTGTTCGAGTGTTCGAACCGTAATGCGCCAGAAATGGTACCGAAACCCCGTATTTATATATCTGCCACTGTGTAGGAGAATCCGTATAGGTGATCGAACCGTAATGCGCAAGAAATGGTACCGAAATCCCGTATTTACATATCTGCCACTGTGCAGGAGAATCCGTATAGGTGTTCGAGTGTTCGAACCGTAATGCGCAAGAAATGGTACCGAAACCCCGTATTTACATATCTGCCACTGTGCAGGAGAATCCGTATAGGTGTTCGAGTGTTCGAACCGTAATGCGCGAGAAATGGTATGTAAACCCCGTATTTACATATCTGCCACTGTGCTGGATATTCCGTATAGGTGTTCGAGTGTTCGAACCGTAATGCGCCAGAAATGGTACCGAAACCACGTATTTACATATCTGCCACTGTGCAGGAGAATCCGTATAGGTGTTCGAGTGTTCGAACCGTAATGCGCAAGAAATGGTACCGCAATCCCGTATTTACTTGTCTGCCACTGTGCAGGAGAATCCGTATAGGTGTTCGAGTGTTCGAACCGTAATGCGCAAGAAATGGTACCGCAATCCCGTATTTACATGTCTGCCACTGTGCAGGAGAATCCGTATAGGTGTTCGAGTGTTCGAACCGTAATGCGCAAGAAATGGTACCGAAACCCCGTATTTACATATCTGCCACTGTGCAGGAGAATCCGAATAGGTGTTCGAGTGTTCGAACCGTAATGCGCAAGAAATGGTACCGAAACCACGTATTTACATATCTGCCACTGTGCAGGAGAATCCGTATAGGTGTTCGATTGTTCGAATCGTAATGCGCAAGAAATGGTATGTAAACCCCGTATTTACATATCTGCCACTGTGCAGGAGAATCCGTATAGGTGTTCGAGTGTTCGAACCGTAATGCGCAAGAAATGGTACGAAAACCCCGTATTTACATATCTGCCACTGTGCAGGAGAATCCGTATAGGTGTTCGAGTGTTCGAACCGTAATGCGCGAGAAATGGTATGTAAACCCCGCATTTACATATCTGCCACTGTGCTGGATATTCCGTATAGGTGTTCGAGTGTTCGAACCGTAATGCGCAAGAAGTGGTACCGAAACCCCGTATTTACATATCTGCCACTGTGCAGGAGAATCCGCATAGGTGCTCGAGTGTTCGAACCGTAATGCGCAAGAAATGGTACCGAAACCCCGTATTTACATATCTGCCACTGTGCAGGAGAATCCGTATAGGTGTTCGAGTGTTCGAACCGTAATGCGCGAGAAATGGTATGTAAACCCCGTATTTACATATCTGCCACTGTGCTGGATATTCCGTATAGGTGTTCGAGTGTTCGAACCGTAATGCGCAAGAAATGGTACGGAAACCCCGTATTTACATATCTGCCACTGTGCAGGAGAATCCGTATAGGTGTTCGAGTGTTCGAACCGTAATGCGCGAGAAATGGTATGTAAACCCCGTATTTACATATCTGCCACTGTGCTGGATATTCCGTATAGGTGTTCGAGTGTTCGAACCGTAATGCGCCAGAAATGGTACCGAAACCCCGTATTTACATATCTGCCACTGTGTAGGAGAATCCGTAGAGGTGTTCGAACCGTAATGCGCAAGAAATGGTACCGAAATCCCGTATTTACATATCTGCCACTGTGCAGGAGAATCCGTATAGGTGTTCGAGTGTTCGAACCGTAATGCGCAAGAAATGGTACCGAAACCCCGTATTTACATATCTGCCACTGTGCAGGAGAATCCGTATAGGTGTTCGAGTGTTCGAACCGTAATGCGCGAGAAATGGTATGTAAACCCCGTATTTACATATCTGCCACTGTGCTGGATATTCCGTATAGGTGTTCGAGTGTTCGAACCGTAATGCGCCAGAAATGGTACCGAAACCACGTATTTACATATCTGCCACTGTGCAGGAGAATCCGTATAGGTGTTCGAGTGTTCGAACCGTAATGCGCAAGAAATGGTACCGCAATCCCGTATTTACATGTCTGCCACTGTGCAGGAGAATCCGTATAGGTGTTCGAGTGTTCGAACCGTAATGCGCAAGAAATGGTACCGCAATCCCGTATTTACATGTCTGCCACTGTGCAGGAGAATCCGTATAGGTGTTCGAGTGTTCGAACCGTAATGCGCAAGAAATGGTACCGAAACCCCGTATTTACATATCTGCCACTGTGCAGGAGAATCCGAATAGGTGTTCGAGTGTTCGAACCGTAATGCGCAAGAAATGGTACGGAAACCACGTATTTACATATCTGCCACTGTGTAGGAGAATCCGTATAGGTGTTCGAACCGTAATGCGCAAGAAATGGTATGGAAACCCCGTATTTACATATCTGCCACTGTGCTGGATATTCCGCATAGGTGCTCGAGTGTTCGAACCGTATTGCGCAAGAAATGGTATGGAAACCCCGTATTTACATATCTGCCACTGTGCAGGAGAATCCGTATAGGTGTTCGAGTGTTCGAACCGTAATGCGCAGGAAATGGTACCGAAACCCCGTATTTACATATCTGCCACTGTGCAGGAGAATCCGTATAGGTGTTCGAGTGTTCGAACCGTAATGCGCAAGAAGTGGTACCGAAACCCCGTATTTACATATCTGCCACTGTGCAGGAGAATCCGTATAGGTGTTCGAGTGTTAGAACCGTAATGCGCAAGAAATGGTACGAAAACCCCGTATTTACATATCTGCCACTGTGCAGGAGAATCCGTATAGGTGTTCGAGTGTTCGAACCGTAATGCGCGAGAAATGGTATGTAAACCCCGTATTTACATATCTGCCACTGTGCTGGATATTCCGTATAGGTGTTCGAGTGTTCGAACCGTAATGCGCCAGAAATGGTACCGAAACCCCGTATTTATATATCTGCCACTGTGTAGGAGAATCCGTATAGGTGATCGAACCGTAATGCGCAAGAAATGGTACCGAAATCCCGTATTTACATATCTGCCACTGTGCAGGAGAATCCGTATAGGTGTTCGAGTGTTCGAACCGTAATGCGCAAGAAATGGTACCGAAACCCCGTATTTACATATCTGCCACTGTGCAGGAGAATCCGTATAGGTGTTCGAGTGTTCGAACCGTAATGCGCGAGAAATGGTATGTAAACCCCGTATTTACATATCTGCCACTGTGCTGGATATTCCGTATAGGTGTTCGAGTGTTCGAACCGTAATGCGCCAGAAATGGTACCGAAACCACGTATTTACATATCTGCCACTGTGCAGGAGAATCCGTATAGGTGTTCGAGTGTTCGAACCGTAATGCGCAAGAAATGGTACCGCAATCCCGTATTTACTTGTCTGCCACTGTGCAGGAGAATCCGTATAGGTGTTCGAGTGTTCGAACCGTAATGCGCAAGAAATGGTACCGCAATCCCGTATTTACATGTCTGCCACTGTGCAGGAGAATCCGTATAGGTGTTCGAGTGTTCGAACCGTAATGCGCAAGAAATGGTACCGAAACCCCGTATTTACATATCTGCCACTGTGCAGGAGAATCCGAATAGGTGTTCGAGTGTTCGAACCGTAATGCGCAAGAAATGGTACCGAAACCACGTATTTACATATCTGCCACTGTGCAGGAGAATCCGTATAGGTGTTCGATTGTTCGAATCGTAATGCGCAAGAAATGGTATGTAAACCCCGTATTTACATATCTGCCACTGTGCAGGAGAATCCGTATAGGTGTTCGAGTGTTCGAACCGTAATGCGCAAGAAATGGTACGAAAACCCCGTATTTACATATCTGCCACTGTGCAGGAGAATCCGTATAGGTGTTCGAGTGTTCGAACCGTAATGCGCGAGAAATGGTATGTAAACCCCGCATTTACATATCTGCCACTGTGCTGGATATTCCGTATAGGTGTTCGAGTGTTCGAACCGTAATGCGCAAGAAGTGGTACCGAAACCCCGTATTTACATATCTGCCACTGTGCAGGAGAATCCGCATAGGTGCTCGAGTGTTCGAACCGTAATGCGCAAGAAATGGTACCGAAACCCCGTATTTACATATCTGCCACTGTGCAGGAGAATCCGTATAGGTGTTCGAGTGTTCGAACCGTAATGCGCGAGAAATGGTATGTAAACCCCGTATTTACATATCTGCCACTGTGCTGGATATTCCGTATAGGTGTTCGAGTGTTCGAACCGTAATGCGCAAGAAATGGTACGGAAACCCCGTATTTACATATCTGCCACTGTGCAGGAGAATCCGTATAGGTGTTCGAGTGTTCGAACCGTAATGCGCGAGAAATGGTATGTAAACCCCGTATTTACATATCTGCCACTGTGCTGGATATTCCGTATAGGTGTTCGAGTGTTCGAACCGTAATGCGCCAGAAATGGTACCGAAACCCCGTATTTACATATCTGCCACTGTGCAGGAGAATCCGTATAGGTGGTCGAGTGTTCGAACCGTAATGCGCAAGAAGTGGTACCGAAACCCCGTATTTACATATCTGCCACTGTGCAGGAGAATCCGCATAGGTGCTCGAGTGTTCGAACCGTATTGCGCAAGAAATGGTATGGAAACCCCGTATTTACATATCTGCCACTGTGCAGGAGAATCCGTATAGGTGTTCGAGTGTTCGAACCGTAATGCGCAAGAAATGGTACCGAAACCCCGTATTTACATATCTGCCACTGTGCAGGAGAATCCGTATAGGTGTTCGAGTGTTCGAACCGTAATGCGCGAGAAATGTTATGTAAACCCCGTATTTACATATCTGCCACTGTGCAGGAGAATCCGTATAGGTGTTCGAGTGTTCGAACCGTAATGCGCAAGAAATGGTACGAAAACCCCGTATTTACATATCTGCCACTGTGCAGGAGAATCCGTATAGGTGTTCGAGTGTTCGAACCGTAATGCGCGAGAAATGGTATGTAAACCCCGTATTTACATATCTGCCACTGTGCTGGATATTCCGTATAGGTGTTCGAGTGTTCGAACCGTAATGCGCCAGAAATGGTACCGAAACCCCGTATTTATATATCTGCCACTGTGTAGGAGAATCCGTATAGCTGATCGAACCGTAATGCGCAAGAAATGGTACCGAAATCCCGTATTTACATATCTGCCACTGTGCAGGAGAATCCGTATAGGTGTTCGAGTGTTCGAACCGTAATGCGCAAGAAATGGTACCGAAACCCCGTATTTACATATCTGCCACTGTGCAGGAGAATCCGTATAGGTGTTCGAGTGTTCGAACCGTAATGCGCGAGAAATGGTATGTAAACCCCGTATTTACATATCTGCCACTGTGCTGGATATTCCGTATAGGTGTTCGAGTGTTCGAACCGTAATGCGCAAGAAATGGTACGGAAACCCCGTATTTACATATCTGCCACTGTGCAGGAGAATCCGTATAGGTGTTCGAGTGTTCGAACCGTAATGCGCGAGAAATGGTATGTAAACCCCGTATTTACATATCTGCCACTGTGCTGGATATTCCGTATAGGTGTTCGAGTGTTCGAACCGTAATGCGCCAGAAATGGTACCGAAACCCCGTATTTACATATCTGCCACTGTGCAGGAGAATCCGTATAGGTGTTCGAACCGTAATGCGCAAGAAATGGTACCGAAATCCCGTATTTACATATCTGCCACTGTGCAGGAGAATCCGTATAGGTGTTCGAGTGTTCGAACCGTAATGCGCAAGAAATGGTACCGAAACCCCGTATTTACATATCTGCCACTGTGCAGGAGAATCCGTATAGGTGTTCGAGTGTTCGAACCGTAATGCGCGAGAAATGGTATGTAAACCCCGTATTTACATATCTGCCACTGTGCTGGATATTCCGTATAGGTGTTCGAGTGTTCGAATCGTAATGCGCAAGAAATGGTACGGAAACCCCGTATTTACATATCTGCCACTGTGCAGGAGAATCCGTATAGGTGTTCGAGTGTTCGAACCGTAATGCGCGAGAAATGGTATGTAAACCCCGCATTTACATATCTGCCACTGTGCTGGATATTCCGTATAGGTGTTCGAGTGTTCGAACCGTAATGCGCAAGAAGTGGTACCGAAACCCCGTATTTACATATCTGCCACTGTGCAGGAGAATCCGCATAGGTGCTCGAGTGTTCGAACCGTAATGCGCAAGAAATGGTACCGAAACCCCGTATTTACATATCTGCCACTGTGCAGGAGAATCCGTATAGGTGTTCGAGTGTTCGAACCGTAATGCGCGAGAAATGGTATGTAAACCCCGTATTTACATATCTGCCACTGTGCTGGATATTCCGTATAGGTGTTCGAGTGTTCGAACCGTAATGCGCAAGAAATGGTACGGAAACCCCGTATTTACATATCTGCCACTGTGCAGGAGAATCCGTATAGGTGTTCGAGTGTTCGAACCGTAATGCGTGAGAAATGGTATGTAAACCCCGTATTTACATATCTGCCACTATGCTGGATATTCCGTATAGGTGTTCGAGTGTTCGAACCGTAATGCGCCAGAAATGGTACCGAAACCCCGTATTTACATATCTGCCACTGTGCAGGAGAATCCGTATAGGTGGTCGAGTGTTCGAACCGTAATGCGCAAGAAGTGGTACCGAAACCCCGTATTTACATATCTGCCACTGTGCAGGAGAATCCGCATAGGTGCTCGAGTGTTCGAACCGTATTGCGCAAGAAATGGTATGGAAACCCCGTATTTACATATCTGCCACTGTGCAGGAGAATCCCTATAGGTGTTCGAGTGTTCGAACCGTAATGCGCAGGAAATGGTACCGAAACCCCGTATTTACATATCTGCCACTGTGCAGGAGAATCCGTATAGGTGTTCGAGTGTTCGAACCGTAATGCGCGAGAAATGTTATGTAAACCCCGTATTTACATATCTGCCACTGTGCAGGAGAATCCGTATAGGTGTTCGAGTGTTCGAACCGTAATGCGCAAGAAATGGTACGAAAACCCCGTATTTACATATCTGCCACTGTGCAGGAGAATCCGTATAGGTGTTCGAGTGTTCGAACCGTAATGCGCGAGAAATGGTATGTAAACCCCGTATTTACATATCTGCCACTGTGCTGGATATTCCGTATATGTGTTCGAGTGTTCGAACCGTAATGCGCCAGAAATGGTACCGAAACCCCGTATTTACATATCTGCCACTGTGTAGGAGAATCCGTATAGGTGTTCGAACCGTAATGCGCAAGAAATGGTACCGAAATCCCGTATTTACATATCTGCCACTGTGCAGGAGAATCCGTATAGGTGTTCGAGTGTTCGAACCGTAATGCGCAAGAAATGGTACCGAAACCCCGTATTTACATATCTGCCACTGTGCAGGAGAATCCGTATAGGTGTTCGACTGTTCGAACCGTAATGCGCGAGAAATGGTATGTAAACCCCGTATTTACATATCTGCCACTGTGCTGGATATTCCGTATAGGTGTTCGAGTGTTCGAACCGTAATGCGCCAGAAATGGTACCGAGACCACGTATTTACATATCTGCCACTGTGCAGGAGAATCCGTATAGGTGTTCGAGTGTTCGAACCGTAATGCGCAAGAAATGGTACCGCAATCCCGTATTTACATGTCTGCCACTGTGCAGGAGAATCCGTATAGGTGTTCGAGTGTTCGAACCGTAATGCGCAAGAAATGGTACCGCAATCCCGTATTTACATGTCTGCCACTGTGCAGGAGAATCCGTATAGGTGTTCGAGTGTTCGAACCGTAATGCGCAAGAAATGGTACCGAAACCCCGTATTTTGCATATCTGCCACTGTGCAGGAGAATCCGAATAGGTGTTCGAGTGTTCGAACCGTAATGCGCAAGAAATGGTACCGAAACCACGTATTTACATATCTGCCACTGTGCAGGAGAATCCGTATAGGTGTTCGATTGTTCGAACCGTAATGCGCAAGAAATGGTATGTAAACCCCGTATTTACATATCTGCCACTGTGCAGGAGAATCCGTATAGGTGTTCGAGTGTTCGAACCGTAATGCGCAAGAAATGGTACGAAAACCCCGTATTTACATATCTGCCACTGTGCAGGAGAATCCGTATAGGTGTTCGAGTGTTCGAACCGTAATGCGCGAGAAATGGTATGTAAACCCCGCATTTACATATCTGCCACTGTGCTGGATATTCCGTATAGGTGTTCGAGTGTTCAAACCGTAATGCGCAAGAAGTGGTACCGAAACCCCGTATTTACATATCTGCCACTGTGCAGGAGAATCCGCATAGGTGCTCGAGTGTTCGAACCGTAATGCGCAAGAAATGGTACCGAAACCCCGTATTTACATATCTACCACTGTGCAGGAGAATCCGTATAGGTGTTCGAGTGTTCGAACCGTAATGCGCGAGAAATGGTATGTAAACCCCGTATTTACATATCTGCCACTGTGCTGGATATTCCGTATAGGTGTTCGAGTGTTCGAACCGTAATGCGCAAGAAATGGTACGGAAACCCCGTATTTACATATCTGCCACTGTGCAGGAGAATCCGTATAGGTGTTCGAGTGTTCGAACCGTAATGCGCGAGAAATGGTATGTAAACCCCGTATTTACATATCTGCCACTGTGCTGGATATTCCGTATAGGTGTTCGAGTGTTCGAACCGTAATGCGCCAGAAATGGTACCGAAACCCCGTATTTACATATCTGCCACTGTGCAGGAGAATCCGTATAGGTGGTCGAGTGTTCGAACCGTAATGCGCAAGAAGTGGTACCGAAACCCCGTATTTACATATCTGCCACTGTGCAGGAGAATCCGCATAGGTGCTCGAGTGTTCGAACCGTATTGCGCAAGAAATGGTATGGAAACCCCGTATTTACATATCTGCCACTGTGCAGGAGAATCCGTATAGGTGTTCGAGTGTTCGAACCGTAATGCGCAGGAAATGGTACCGAAACCCCGTATTTACATATCTGCCACTGTGCAGGAGAATCCGTATAGGTGTTCGAGTGTTCGAACCGTAATGCGCGAGAAATGTTATGTAAACCCCGTATTTACATATCTGCCACTGTGCAGGAGAATCCGTATAGGTGTTCGAGTGTTCGAACCGTAATGCGCAAGAAATGGTACGAAAACCCCGTATTTACATATCTGCCACTGTGCAGGAGAATCCGTATAGGTGTTCGAGTGTTCGAACCGTAATGCGCGAGAAATGGTATGTAAACCCCGTATTTACATATCTGCCACTGTGCTGGATATTCCGTATAGGTGTTCGAGTGTTCGAACCGTAATGCGCCAGAAATGGTACCGAAACCCCGTATTTATATATCTGCCACTGTGTAGGAGAATCCGTATAGGTGATCGAACCGTAATGCGCAAGAAATGGTACCGAAATCCCGTATTTACATATCTGCCACTGTGCAGGAGAATCCGTATAGGTGTTCGAGTGTTCGAACCGTAATGCGCAAGAAATGGTACCGAAACCCCGTATTTACATATCTGCCACTGTGCAGGAGAATCCGTATAGGTGTTCGAGTGTTCGAACCGTAATGCGCGAGAAATGGTATGTAAACCCCGTATTTACATATCTGCCACTGTGCTGGATATTCCGTATAGGTGTTCGAGTGTTCGAACCGTAATGCGCCAGAAATGGTACCGAAACCACGTATTTACATATCTGCCACTGTGCAGGAGAATCCGTATAGGTGTTCGAGTGTTCGAACCGTAATGCGCAAGAAATGGTACCGCAATCCCGTATTTACATGTCTGCCACTGTGCAGGAGAATCCGTATAGGTGTTCGAGTGTTCGAACCGTAATGCGCAAGAAATGGTACCGCAATCCCGTATTTACATGTCTGCCACTGTGCAGGAGAATCCGTATAGGTGTTCGAGTGTTCGAACCGTAATGCGCAAGAAATGGTACCGAAACCCCGTATTTACATATCTGCCACTGTGCAGGAGAATCCGAATAGGTGTTCGAGTGTTCGAACCGTAATGCGCAAGAAATGGTACCGAAACCACGTATTTACATATCTGCCACTGTGCAGGAGAATCCGTATAGGTGTTCGATTGTTCGAATCGTAATGCGCAAGAAATGGTATGTAAACCCCGTATTTACATATCTGCCACTGTGCAGGAGAATCCGTATAGGTGTTCGAGTGTTCGAACCGTAATGCGCAAGAAATGGTACGAAAACCCCGTATTTACATATCTGCCACTGTGCAGGAGAATCCGTATAGGTGTTCGAGTGTTCGAACCGTAATGCGCGAGAAATGGTATGTAAACCCCGCATTTACATATCTGCCACTGTGCTGGATATTCCGTATAGGTGTTCGAGTGTTCGAACCGTAATGCGCAAGAAGTGGTACCGAAACCCCGTATTTACATATCTGCCACTGTGCAGGAGAATCCGCATAGGTGCTCGAGTGTTCGAACCGTAATGCGCAAGAAATGGTACCGAAACCCCGTATTTACATATCTGCCACTGTGCAGGAGAATCCGTATAGGTGTTCGAGTGTTCGAACCGTAATGCGCGAGAAATGGTATGTAAACCCCGTATTTACATATCTGCCACTGTGCTGGATATTCCGTATAGGTGTTCGAGTGTTCGAACCGTAATGCGCAAGAAATGGTACGGAAACCCCGTATTTACATATCTGCCACTGTGCAGGAGAATCCGTATAGGTGTTCGAGTGTTCGAACCGTAATGCGCGAGAAATGGTATGTAAACCCCGTATTTACATATCTGCCACTGTGCTGGATATTCCGTATAGGTGTTCGAGTGTTCGAACCGTAATGCGCCAGAAATGGTACCGAAACCCCGTATTTACATATCTGCCACTGTGCAGGAGAATCCGTATAGGTGGTCGAGTGTTCGAACCGTAATGCGCAAGAAGTGGTACCGAAACCCCGTATTTACATATCTGCCACTGTGCAGGAGAATCCGCATAGGTGCTCGAGTGTTCGAACCGTATTGCGCAAGAAATGGTATGGAAACCCCGTATTTACATATCTGCCACTGTGCAGGAGAATCCGTATAGGTGTTCGAGTGTTCGAACCGTAATGCGCAGGAAATGGTACCGAAACCCCGTATTTACATATCTGCCACTGTGCAGGAGAATCCGTATAGGTGTTCGAGTGTTCGAACCGTAATGCGCGAGAAATGTTATGTAAACCCCGTATTTACATATCTGCCACTGTGAAGGAGAATCCGTATAGGTGTTCGAGTGTTCGAACCGTAATGCGCAAGAAATGGTACGAAAACCCCGTATTTACATATCTGCCACTGTGCAGGAGAATCCGTATAGGTGTTCGAGTGTTCGAACCGTAATGCGCGAGAAATGGTATGTAAACCCCGTATTTACATATCTGCCACTGTGCTGGATATTCCGTATAGGTGTTCGAGTGTTCGAACCGTAATGCGCCAGAAATGGTACCGAAACCCCGTATTTATATATCTGCCACTGTGTAGGAGAATCCGTATAGGTGATCGAACCGTAATGCGCAAGAAATGGTACCGAAATCCCGTATTTACATATCTGCCACTGTGCAGGAGAATCCGTATAGGTGTTCGAGTGTTCGAACCGTAATGCGCAAGAAATGGTACCGAAACCCCGTATTTACATATCTGCCACTGTGCAGGAGAATCCGTATAGGTGTTCGAGTGTTCGAACCGTAATGCGCGAGAAATGGTATGTAAACCCCGTATTTACATATCTGCCACTGTGCTGGATATTCCGTATAGGTGTTCGAGTGTTCGAACCGTAATGCGCCAGAAATGGTACCGAAACCACGTATTTACATATCTGCCACTGTGCAGGAGAATCCGTATAGGTGTTCGAGTGTTCGAACCGTAATGCGCAAGAAATGGTACCGCAATCCCGTATTTACTTGTCTGCCACTGTGCAGGAGAATCCGTATAGGTGTTCGAGTGTTCGAACCGTAATGCGCAAGAAATGGTACCGCAATCCCGTATTTACATGTCTGCCACTGTGCAGGAGAATCCGTATAGGTGTTCGAGTGTTCGAACCGTAATGCGCAAGAAATGGTACCGAAACCCCGTATTTACATATCTGCCACTGTGCAGGAGAATCCGAATAGGTGTTCGAGTGTTCGAACCGTAATGCGCAAGAAATGGTACCGAAACCACGTATTTACATATCTGCCACTGTGCAGGAGAATCCGTATAGGTGTTCGATTGTTCGAATCGTAATGCGCAAGAAATGGTATGTAAACCCCGTATTTACATATCTGCCACTGTGCAGGAGAATCCGTATAGGTGTTCGAGTGTTCGAACCGTAATGCGCAAGAAATGGTACGAAAACCCCGTATTTACATATCTGCCACTGTGCAGGAGAATCCGTATAGGTGTTCGAGTGTTCGAACCGTAATGCGCGAGAAATGGTATGTAAACCCCGCATTTACATATCTGCCACTGTGCTGGATATTCCGTATAGGTGTTCGAGTGTTCGAACCGTAATGCGCAAGAAGTGGTACCGAAACCCCGTATTTACATATCTGCCACTGTGCAGGAGAATCCGCATAGGTGCTCGAGTGTTCGAACCGTAATGCGCAAGAAATGGTACCGAAACCCCGTATTTACATATCTGCCACTGTGCAGGAGAATCCGTATAGGTGTTCGAGTGTTCGAACCGTAATGCGCGAGAAATGGTATGTAAACCCCGTATTTACATATCTGCCACTGTGCTGGATATTCCGTATAGGTGTTCGAGTGTTCGAACCGTAATGCGCAAGAAATGGTACGGAAACCCCGTATTTACATATCTGCCACTGTGCAGGAGAATCCGTATAGGTGTTCGAGTGTTCGAACCGTAATGCGCGAGAAATGGTATGTAAACCCCGTATTTACATATCTGCCACTGTGCTGGATATTCCGTATAGGTGTTCGAGTGTTCGAACCGTAATGCGCCAGAAATGGTACCGAAACCCCGTATTTACATATCTGCCACTGTGCAGGAGAATCCGTATAGGTGGTCGAGTGTTCGAACCGTAATGCGCAAGAAGTGGTACCGAAACCCCGTATTTACATATCTGCCACTGTGCAGGAGAATCCGCATAGGTGCTCGAGTGTTCGAACCGTATTGCGCAAGAAATGGTATGGAAACCCCGTATTTACATATCTGCCACTGTGCAGGAGAATCCGTATAGGTGTTCGAGTGTTCGAACCGTAATGCGCAAGAAATGGTACCGAAACCCCGTATTTACATATCTGCCACTGTGCAGGAGAATCCGTATAGGTGTTCGAGTGTTCGAACCGTAATGCGCGAGAAATGTTATGTAAACCCCGTATTTACATATCTGCCACTGTGCAGGAGAATCCGTATAGGTGTTCGAGTGTTCGAACCGTAATGCGCAAGAAATGGTACGAAAACCCCGTATTTACATATCTGCCACTGTGCAGGAGAATCCGTATAGGTGTTCGAGTGTTCGAACCGTAATGCGCGAGAAATGGTATGTAAACCCCGTATTTACATATCTGCCACTGTGCTGGATATTCCGTATAGGTGTTCGAGTGTTCGAACCGTAATGCGCCAGAAATGGTACCGAAACCCCGTATTTATATATCTGCCACTGTGTAGGAGAATCCGTATAGCTGATCGAACCGTAATGCGCAAGAAATGGTACCGAAATCCCGTATTTACATATCTGCCACTGTGCAGGAGAATCCGTATAGGTGTTCGAGTGTTCGAACCGTAATGCGCAAGAAATGGTACCGAAACCCCGTATTTACATATCTGCCACTGTGCAGGAGAATCCGTATAGGTGTTCGAGTGTTCGAACCGTAATGCGCGAGAAATGGTATGTAAACCCCGTATTTACATATCTGCCACTGTGCTGGATATTCCGTATAGGTGTTCGAGTGTTCGAACCGTAATGCGCAAGAAATGGTACGGAAACCCCGTATTTACATATCTGCCACTGTGCAGGAGAATCCGTATAGGTGTTCGAGTGTTCGAACCGTAATGCGCGAGAAATGGTATGTAAACCCCGTATTTACATATCTGCCACTGTGCTGGATATTCCGTATAGGTGTTCGAGTGTTCGAACCGTAATGCGCCAGAAATGGTACCGAAACCCCGTATTTACATATCTGCCACTGTGCAGGAGAATCCGTATAGGTGTTCGAACCGTAATGCGCAAGAAATGGTACCGAAATCCCGTATTTACATATCTGCCACTGTGCAGGAGAATCCGTATAGGTGTTCGAGTGTTCGAACCGTAATGCGCAAGAAATGGTACCGAAACCCCGTATTTACATATCTGCCACTGTGCAGGAGAATCCGTATAGGTGTTCGAGTGTTTGAACCGTAATGCGCGAGAAATGGTATGTAAACCCCGTATTTACATATCTGCCACTGTGCTGGATATTCCGTATAGGTGTTCGAGTGTTCGAATCGTAATGCGCAAGAAATGGTACGGAAACCCCGTATTTACATATCTGCCACTGTGCAGGAGAATCCGTATAGGTGTTCGAGTGTTCGAACCGTAATGCGCGAGAAATGGTATGTAAACCCCGTATTTACATATCTGCCACTGTGCTGGATATTCCGTATAGGTGTTCGAGTGTTCGAACCGTAATGCGCCAGAAATGGTACCGAAACCCCGTATTTACATATCTGCCACTGTGCAGGAGAATCCGTATAGGTGTTCGAGTGTTCGAACCGTAATGCGCAAGAAGTGGTACCGAAACCCCGTATTTACATATCTGCCACTGTGCAGGAGAATCCGCATAGGTGCTCGAGTGTTCGAACCGTATTGCGCAAGAAATGGTATGGAAACCCCGTATTTACATATCTGCCACTGTGCAGGAGAATCCGTATAGGTGTTCGAGTGTTCGAACCGTAATGCGCAGGAAATGGTACCGAAACCCCGTATTTACATATCTGCCACTGTGCAGGAGAATCCGTATAGGTGTTCGAGTGTTCGAACCGTAATGCGCGAGAAATGGTATGTAAACCCCGTATTTACATATCTGCCACTGTGCAGGAGAATCCGTATAGGTGTTCGAGTGTTCGAACCGTAATGCGCAAGAAATGGTACGAAAACCCCGTATTTACATATCTGCCACTGTGCAGGAGAATCCGTATAGGTGTTCGAGTGTTCGAACTGTAATGCGCGAGAAATGGTATGTAAACCCCGTATTTACATATCTGCCACTGTGCTGGATATTCCGTATAGGTGTTCGAGTGTTCGAACCGTAATGCGCCAGAAATGGTACCGAAACCCCGTATTTACATATCTGCCACTGTGTAGGAGAATCCGTAGAGGTGTTCGAACCGTAATGCGCAAGAAATGGTACCGAAATCCCGTATTTACATATCTGCCACTGTGCAGGAGAATCCGTATAGGTGTTCGAGTGTTCGAACCGTAATGCGCAAGAAATGGTACCGAAACCCCGTATTTACATATCTGCCACTGTGCAGGAGAATCCGTATAGGTGTTCGAGTGTTCGAACCGTAATGCGCGAGAAATGGTATGTAAACCCCGTATTTACATATCTGCCACTGTGCTGGATATTCCGTATAGGTGTTCGAGTGTTCGAACCGTAATGCGCCAGAAATGGTACCGAAACCACGTATTTACATATCTGCCACTGTGCAGGAGAATCCGTATAGGTGTTCGAGTGTTCGAACCGTAATGCGCAAGAAATGGTACCGCAATCCCGTATTTACATGTCTGCCACTGTGCAGGAGAATCCGTATAGGTGTTCGAGTGTTCGAACCGTAATGCGCAAGAAATGGTACCGCAATCCCGTATTTACATGTCTGCCACTGTGCAGGAGAATCCGTATAGGTGTTCGAGTGTTCGAACCGTAATGCGCAAGAAATGGTACCGAAACCCCGTATTTACATATCTGCCACTGTGCAGGAGAATCCGAATAGGTGTTCGAGTGTTCGAACCGTAATGCGCAAGAAATGGTACGGAAACCACGTATTTACATATCTGCCACTGTGTAGGAGAATCCGTATAGGTGTTCGAACCGTAATGCGCAAGAAATGGTATGGAAACCCCGTATTTACATATCTGCCACTGTGCTGGATATTCCGCATAGGTGCTCGAGTGTTCGAACCGTATTGCGCAAGAAATGGTATGGAAACCCCGTATTTACATATCTGCCACTGTGCAGGAGAATCCGTATAGGTGTTCGAGTGTTCGAACCGTAATGCGCAGGAAATGGTACCGAAACCCCGTATTTACATATCTGCCACTGTGCAGGAGAATCCGTATAGGTGTTCGAGTGTTCGAACCGTAATGCGCAAGAAGTGGTACCGAAACCCCGTATTTACATATCTGCCACTGTGCAGGAGAATCCGTATAGGTGTTCGAGTGTTAGAACCGTAATGCGCAAGAAATGGTACGAAAACCCCGTATTTACATATCTGCCACTGTGCAGGAGAATCCGTATAGGTGTTCGAGTGTTCGAACCGTAATGCGCGAGAAATGGTATGTAAACCCCGTATTTACATATCTGCCACTGTGCTGGATATTCCGTATAGGTGTTCGAGTGTTCGAACCGTAATGCGCCAGAAATGGTACCGAAACCCCGTATTTATATATCTGCCACTGTGTAGGAGAATCCGTATAGGTGATCGAACCGTAATGCGCAAGAAATGGTACCGAAATCCCGTATTTACATATCTGCCACTGTGCAGGAGAATCCGTATAGGTGTTCGAGTGTTCGAACCGTAATGCGCAAGAAATGGTACCGAAACCCCGTATTTACATATCTGCCACTGTGCAGGAGAATCCGTATAGGTGTTCGAGTGTTCGAACCGTAATGCGCGAGAAATGGTATGTAAACCCCGTATTTACATATCTGCCACTGTGCTGGATATTCCGTATAGGTGTTCGAGTGTTCGAACCGTAATGCGCCAGAAATGGTACCGAAACCACGTATTTACATATCTGCCACTGTGCAGGAGAATCCGTATAGGTGTTCGAGTGTTCGAACCGTAATGCGCAAGAAATGGTACCGCAATCCCGTATTTACTTGTCTGCCACTGTGCAGGAGAATCCGTATAGGTGTTCGAGTGTTCGAACCGTAATGCGCAAGAAATGGTACCGCAATCCCGTATTTACATGTCTGCCACTGTGCAGGAGAATCCGTATAGGTGTTCGAGTGTTCGAACCGTAATGCGCAAGAAATGGTACCGAAACCCCGTATTTACATATCTGCCACTGTGCAGGAGAATCCGCATAGGTGCTCGAGTGTTCGAACCGTAATGCGCAAGAAATGGTACCGAAACCACGTATTTACATATCTGCCACTGTGCAGGAGAATCCGTATAGGTGTTCGATTGTTCGAATCGTAATGCGCAAGAAATGGTATGTAAACCCCGTATTTACATATCTGCCACTGTGCAGGAGAATCCGTATAGGTGTTCGAGTGTTCGAACCGTAATGCGCAAGAAATGGTACGAAAACCCCGTATTTACATATCTGCCACTGTGCAGGAGAATCCGTATAGGTGTTCGAGTGTTCGAACCGTAATGCGCGAGAAATGGTATGTAAACCCCGCATTTACATATCTGCCACTGTGCTGGATATTCCGTATAGGTGTTCGAGTGTTCGAACCGTAATGCGCAAGAAGTGGTACCGAAACCCCGTATTTACATATCTGCCACTGTGCAGGAGAATCCGCATAGGTGCTCGAGTGTTCGAACCGTAATGCGCAAGAAATGGTACCGAAACCCCGTATTTACATATCTGCCACTGTGCAGGAGAATCCGTATAGGTGTTCGAGTGTTCGAACCGTAATGCGCGAGAAATGGTATGTAAACCCCGTATTTACATATCTGCCACTGTGCTGGATATTCCGTATAGGTGTTCGAGTGTTCGAACCGTAATGCGCAAGAAATGGTACGGAAACCCCGTATTTACATATCTGCCACTGTGCAGGAGAATCCGTATAGGTGTTCGAGTGTTCGAACCGTAATGCGCGAGAAATGGTATGTAAACCCCGTATTTACATATCTGCCACTGTGCTGGATATTCCGTATAGGTGTTCGAGTGTTCGAACCGTAATGCGCCAGAAATGGTACCGAAACCCCGTATTTACATATCTGCCACTGTGCAGGAGAATCCGTATAGGTGGTCGAGTGTTCGAACCGTAATGCGCAAGAAGTGGTACCGAAACCCCGTATTTACATATCTGCCACTGTGCAGGAGAATCCGCATAGGTGCTCGAGTGTTCGAACCGTATTGCGCAAGAAATGGTATGGAAACCCCGTATTTACATATCTGCCACTGTGCAGGAGAATCCGTATAGGTGTTCGAGTGTTCGAACCGTAATGCGCAAGAAATGGTACCGAAACCCCGTATTTACATATCTGCCACTGTGCAGGAGAATCCGTATAGGTGTTCGAGTGTTCGAACCGTAATGCGCGAGAAATGTTATGTAAACCCCGTATTTACATATCTGCCACTGTGCAGGAGAATCCGTATAGGTGTTCGAGTGTTCGAACCGTAATGCGCAAGAAATGGTACGAAAACCCCGTATTTACATATCTGCCACTGTGCAGGAGAATCCGTATAGGTGTTCGAGTGTTCGAACCGTAATGCGCGAGAAATGGTATGTAAACCCCGTATTTACATATCTGCCACTGTGCTGGATATTCCGTATAGGTGTTCGAGTGTTCGAACCGTAATGCGCCAGAAATGGTACCGAAACCCCGTATTTATATATCTGCCACTGTGTAGGAGAATCCGTATAGCTGATCGAACCGTAATGCGCAAGAAATGGTACCGAAATCCCGTATTTACATATCTGCCACTGTGCAGGAGAATCCGTATAGGTGTTCGAGTGTTCGAACCGTAATGCGCAAGAAATGGTACCGAAACCCCGTATTTACATATCTGCCACTGTGCAGGAGAATCCGTATAGGTGTTCGAGTGTTCGAACCGTAATGCGCGAGAAATGGTATGTAAACCCCGTATTTACATATCTGCCACTGTGCTGGATATTCCGTATAGGTGTTCGAGTGTTCGAACCGTAATGCGCAAGAAATGGTACGGAAACCCCGTATTTACATATCTGCCACTGTGCAGGAGAATCCGTATAGGTGTTCGAGTGTTCGAACCGTAATGCGCGAGAAATGGTATGTAAACCCCGTATTTACATATCTGCCACTGTGCTGGATATTCCGTATAGGTGTTCGAGTGTTCGAACCGTAATGCGCCAGAAATGGTACCGAAACCCCGTATTTACATATCTGCCACTGTGCAGGAGAATCCGTATAGGTGTTCGAACCGTAATGCGCAAGAAATGGTACCGAAATCCCGTATTTACATATCTGCCACTGTGCAGGAGAATCCGTATAGGTGTTCGAGTGTTCGAACCGTAATGCGCAAGAAATGGTACCGAAACCCCGTATTTACATATCTGCCACTGTGCAGGAGAATCCGTATAGGTGTTCGAGTGTTCGAACCGTAATGCGCGAGAAATGGTATGTAAACCCCGTATTTACATATCTGCCACTGTGCTGGATATTCCGTATAGGTGTTCGAGTGTTCGAATCGTAATGCGCAAGAAATGGTACGGAAACCCCGTATTTACATATCTGCCACTGTGCAGGAGAATCCGTATAGGTGTTCGAGTGTTCGAACCGTAATGCGCGAGAAATGGTATGTAAACCCCGTATTTACATATCTGCCACTGTGCTGGATATTCCGTATAGGTGTTCGAGTGTTCGAACCGTAATGCGCCAGAAATGGTACCGAAACCCCGTATTTACATATCTGCCACTGTGCAGGAGAATCCGTATAGGTGTTCGAGTGTTCGAACCGTAATGCGCAAGAAGTGGTACCGAAACCCCGTATTTACATATCTGCCACTGTGCAGGAGAATCCGCATAGGTGCTCGAGTGTTCGAACCGTATTGCGCAAGAAATGGTATGGAAACCCCGTATTTACATATCTGCCACTGTGCAGGAGAATCCGTATAGGTGTTCGAGTGTTCGAACCGTAATGCGCAGGAAATGGTACCGAAACCCCGTATTTACATATCTGCCACTGTGCAGGAGAATCCGTATAGGTGTTCGAGTGTTCGAACCGTAATGCGCGAGAAATGGTATGTAAACCCCGTATTTACATATCTGCCACTGTGCAGGAGAATCCGTATAGGTGTTCGAGTGTTCGAACCGTAATGCGCAAGAAATGGTACGAAAACCCCGTATTTACATATCTGCCACTGTGCAGGAGAATCCGTATAGGTGTTCGAGTGTTCGAACTGTAATGCGCGAGAAATGGTATGTAAACCCCGTATTTACATATCTGCCACTGTGCTGGATATTCCGTATAGGTGTTCGAGTGTTCGAACCGTAATGCGCCAGAAATGGTACCGAAACCCCGTATTTACATATCTGCCACTGTGTAGGAGAATCCGTAGAGGTGTTCGAACCGTAATGCGCAAGAAATGGTACCGAAATCCCGTATTTACATATCTGCCACTGTGCAGGAGAATCCGTATAGGTGTTCGAGTGTTCGAACCGTAATGCGCAAGAAATGGTACCGAAACCCCGTATTTACATATCTGCCACTGTGCAGGAGAATCCGTATAGGTGTTCGAGTGTTCGAACCGTAATGCGCGAGAAATGGTATGTAAACCCCGTATTTACATATCTGCCACTGTGCTGGATATTCCGTATAGGTGTTCGAGTGTTCGAACCGTAATGCGCCAGAAATGGTACCGAAACCACGTATTTACATATCTGCCACTGTGCAGGAGAATCCGTATAGGTGTTCGAGTGTTCGAACCGTAATGCGCAAGAAATGGTACCGCAATCCCGTATTTACATGTCTGCCACTGTGCAGGAGAATCCGTATAGGTGTTCGAGTGTTCGAACCGTAATGCGCAAGAAATGGTACCGCAATCCCGTATTTACATGTCTGCCACTGTGCAGGAGAATCCGTATAGGTGTTCGAGTGTTCGAACCGTAATGCGCAAGAAATGGTACCGAAACCCCGTATTTACATATCTGCCACTGTGCAGGAGAATCCGAATAGGTGTTCGAGTGTTCGAACCGTAATGCGCAAGAAATGGTACGGAAACCACGTATTTACATATCTGCCACTGTGTAGGAGAATCCGTATAGGTGTTCGAACCGTAATGCGCAAGAAATGGTATGGAAACCCCGTATTTACATATCTGCCACTGTGCTGGATATTCCGCATAGGTGCTCGAGTGTTCGAACCGTATTGCGCAAGAAATGGTATGGAAACCCCGTATTTACATATCTGCCACTGTGCAGGAGAATCCGTATAGGTGTTCGAGTGTTCGAACCGTAATGCGCAGGAAATGGTACCGAAACCCCGTATTTACATATCTGCCACTGTGCAGGAGAATCCGTATAGGTGTTCGAGTGTTCGAACCGTAATGCGCAAGAAGTGGTACCGAAACCCCGTATTTACATATCTGCCACTGTGCAGGAGAATCCGTATAGGTGTTCGAGTGTTAGAACCGTAATGCGCAAGAAATGGTACGAAAACCCCGTATTTACATATCTGCCACTGTGCAGGAGAATCCGTATAGGTGTTCGAGTGTTCGAACCGTAATGCGCGAGAAATGGTATGTAAACCCCGCATTTACATATCTGCCACTGTGCTGGATATTCCGTATAGGTGTTCGAGTGTTCGAACCGTAATGCGCAAGAAGTGGTACCGAAACCCCGTATTTACATATCTGCCACTGTGCAGGAGAATCCGCATAGGTGCTCGAGTGTTCGAACCGTATTGCGCAAGAAATGGTATGGAAACCCCGTATTTACATATCTGCCACTGTGCAGGAGAATCCGTATAGGTGTTCGAGTGTTCGAACCGTAATGCGCAGGAAATGGTACCGAAACCCCGTATTTACATATCTGCCACTGTGCAGGAGAATCCGTATAGGTGTTCGAGTGTTCGAACTGTAATGCGCGAGAAATGGTATGTAAACCCCGTATTTACATATCTGCCACTGTGCTGGATATTCCGTATAGGTGTTCGAGTGTTCGAACCGTAATGCGCCAGAAATGGTACCGAAACCCCGTATTTACATATCTGCCACTGTGTAGGAGAATCCGTATAGGTGTTCGAACCGTAATGCGCAAGAAATGGTACCGAAATCCCGTATTTACATATCTGCCACTGTGCAGGAGAATCCGTATAGGTGTTCGAGTGTTCGAACCGTAATGCGCAAGAAATGGTACCGAAACCCCGTATTTACATATCTGCCACTGTGCAGGAGAATCCGTATAGGTGTTCGAGTGTTCGAACCGTAATGCGCGAGAAATGGTATGTAAACCCCGTATTTACATATCTGCCACTGTGCTGGATATTCCGTATAGGTGTTCGAGTGTTCGAACCGTAATGCGCCAGAAATGGTACCGAAACCACGTATTTACATATCTGCCACTGTGCAGGAGAATCCGTATAGGTGTTCGAGTGTTCGAACCGTAATGCGCAAGAAATGGTACCGCAATCCCGTATTTACATGTCTGCCACTGTGCAGGAGAATCCGTATAGGTGTTCGAGTGTTCGAACCGTAATGCGCAAGAAATGGTACCGCAATCCCGTATTTACATGTCTGCCACTGTGCAGGAGAATCCGTATAGGTGTTCGAGTGTTCGAACCGTAATGCGCAAGAAATGGTACCGAAACCCCGTATTTACATATCTGCCACTGTGCAGGAGAATCCGAATAGGTGTTCGAGTGTTCGAACCGTAATGCGCAAGAAATGGTACGGAAACCACGTATTTACATATCTGCCACTGTGTAGGAGAATCCGTATAGGTGTTCGAACCGTAATGCGCAAGAAATGGTATGGAAACCCCGTATTTACATATCTGCCACTGTGCTGGATATTCCGCATAGGTGCTCGAGTGTTCGAACCGTATTGCGCAAGAAATGGTATGGAAACCCCGTATTTACATATCTTCCACTGTGCAGGAGAATCCGTATAGGTGTTCGAGTGTTCGAACCGTAATGCGCAGGAAATGGTACCGAAACCCCGTATTTACATATCTGCCACTGTGCAGGAGAATCCGTATAGGTGTTCGAGTGTTCGAACCGTAATGCGCAAGAAGTGGTACCGAAACCCCGTATTTACATATCTGCCACTGTGCAGGAGAATCCGTATAGGTGTTCGAGTGTTAGAACCGTAATGCGCAAGAAATGGTACGAAAACCCCGTATTTACATATCTGCCACTGTGCAGGAGAATCCGTATAGGTGTTCGAGTGTTCGAACCGTAATGCGCGAGAAATGGTATGTAAACCCCGCATTTACATATCTGCCACTGTGCTGGATATTCCGTATAGGTGTTCGAGTGTTCGAACCGTAATGCGCAAGAAGTGGTACCGAAACCCCGTATTTACATATCTGCCACTGTGCAGGAGAATCCGCATAGGTGCTCGAGTGTTCGAACCGTATTGCGCAAGAAATGGTATGGAAACCCCGTATTTACATATCTGCCACTGTGCAGGAGAATCCGTATAGGTGTTCGAGTGTTCGAACCGTAATGCGCAGGAAATGGTACCGAAACCCCGTATTTACATATCTGCCACTGTGCAGGAGAATCCGTATAGGTGTTCGAGTGTTCGAACTGTAATGCGCGAGAAATGGTATGTAAACCCCGTATTTACATATCTGCCACTGTGCTGGATATTCCGTATAGGTGTTCGAGTGTTCGAACCGTAATGCGCCAGAAATGGTACCGAAACCCCGTATTTACATATCTGCGACTGTGTAGGAGAATCCGTATAGGTGTTCGAACCGTAATGCGCAAGAAATGGTACCGAAATCCCGTATTTACATATCTGCCACTGTGCAGGAGAATCCGTATAGGTGTTCGAGTGTTCGAACCGTAATGCGCAAGAAATGGTACCGAAACCCCGTATTTACATATCTGCCACTGTGCAGGAGAATCCGTATAGGTGTTCGAGTGTTCGAACCGTAATGCGCGAGAAATGGTATGTAAACAACGTATTTACATATCTGCCACTGTGCTGGATATTCCGTATAGGTGTTCGAGTGTTCGAACCGTAATGCGCCAGAAATGGTACCGAAACCACGTATTTACATATCTGCCACTGTGCAGGAGAATCCGTATAGGTGTTCGAGTGTTCGAACCGTAATGCGCAAGAAATGGTACCGCAATCCCGTATTTACATGTCTGCCACTGTGCAGGAGAATCCGTATAGGTGTTCGAGTGTTCGAACCGTAATGCGCGAGAAATGGTATGTAAACCCCGCATTTACATATCTGCCACTGTGCTGGATATTCCGTATAGGTGTTCGAGTGTTCGAACCGTAATGCGCAAGAAGTGGTACCGAAACCCCGTATTTACATATCTGCCACTGTGCAGGAGAATCCGCATAGGTGCTCGAGTGTTCGAACCGTATTGCGCAAGAAATGGTATGGAAACCCCGTATTTACATATCTGCCACTGTGCAGGAGAATCCGTATAGGTGTTCGAGTGTTTGAACCGTAATGCGCAGGAAATGGTACCGAAACCCCGTATTTACATATCTGCCTTTGTGCAGGAGAATCCGTATAGGTGTTCGAGTGTTCGAACCGTAATGCGCGAGAAATGGTATGTAAACCCCGTATTTACATATCTGCCACTGTGCAGGAGAATCCGTATAGGTGTTCGAGTGTTCGAACCGTAATGCGCAAGAAATGGTACGAAAACCCCGTATTTACATATCTGCCACTGTGCAGGAGAATCCGTATAGGTGTTCGAGTGTTCGAACCGTAATGCGCGAGAAATGGTATGTAAACCCCGTATTTACATATCTGCCACTGTGCTGGATATTCCGTATAGGTGTTCGAGTGTTCGAACCGTAATGCGCCAGAAATGGTACCGAAACCCCGTATTTACATATCTGCCACTGTGTAGGAGAATCCGTATAGGTGTTCGAACCGTAATGCGCAAGAAATGGTACCGAAATCCCGTATTTACATATCTGCCACTGTGCAGGAGAATCCGTATAGGTGTTCGAGTGTTCGAACCGTAATGCGCAAGAAATGGTACCGAAACCCCGTATTTACATATCTGCCACTGTGCAGGAGAATCCGTATAGGTGTTCGAGTGTTCGAACCGTAATGCGCGAGAAATGGTATGTAAACCCCGTATTTACATATCTGCCACTGTGCTGGATATTCCGTATAGGTGTTCGAGTGTTCGAACCGTAATGCGCAAGAAATGGTACGGAAACCCCGTATTTACATATCTGCCACTGTGCAGGAGAATCCGTATAGGTGTTCGAGTGTTCGAACCGTAATGCGCGAGAAATGGTATGTAAACCCCGTATTTACATATCTGCCACTGTGCTGGATATTCCGTATAGGTGTTCGAGTGTTCGAACCGTAATGCGCCAGAAATGGTACCGAAACCCCGTATTTACATATCTGCCACTGTGCAGGAGAATCCGTATAGGTGTTCGAGTGTTCGAACCGTTATGCGCAAGAAATGGTACCGAAATCCCGTATTTACATATCTGCCACTGTGCAGGAGAATCCGTATAGGTGTTCGAGTGTTCGAACCGTAATGCGCAAGAAATGGTACCGAAACCCCGTATTTACATATCTGCCACTGTGCAGGATAATCCGTATAGGTGTTCGAGTGTTGGAACCGTAATGCGCGAGAAATGGTATGTAAACCCCGTATTTATATATCTGCCACTGTGCTGGATATTCCGTATAGGTGTTCGAGTGTTCGAACCGTAATGCGCAAGAAATGGTACGGAAACCCCGTATTTACATATCTGCCACTGTGCAGGAGAATCCGTATAGGTGTTCGAGTGTTCGAACCGTAATGCGCGAGAAATGGCATGTAAACCCCGTATTTACATATCTGCCACTGTGCTGGATATTCCGTATAGGTGTTCGAGTGTTCGAACCGTAATGCGCCAGAAATGGTACCGAAACCCCGTATTTACATATCTGCCACTGTGCAGGAGAATCCGTATAGGTGTTCGAGTGTTCGAACCGTAATGCGCAAGAAGTGGTACCGAAACCCCGTATTTACATATCTGCCACTGTGCAGGAGAATCCGCATAGGTGCTCGAGTGTTCGAACCGTATTGCGCAAGAAATGGTATGGAAACCCCGTATTTACATATCTGCCACTGTGCAGGAGAATCCGTATAGGTGTTCGAGTGTTCGAACCGTAATGCGCAGGAAATGGTACCGAAACCCCGTATTTACCTATCTGCCACTGTGGAGGAGAATCCGTATAGGTGTTCGAGTGTTCGAACCGTAATGCGCGAGAAATGTTATGTAAACCCCGTATTTACATATCTGCCACTGTGCAGGAGAATCCGTATAGGTGTTCGAGTGTTCGAACCGTAATGCGCAAGAAATGGTACGAAAACCCCGTATTTACATATCTGCCACTGTGCAGGAGAATCCGTATAGGTGTTCGAGTGTTCGAACCGTAATGCGCGAGAAATGGTATGTAAACCCCGTATTTACATATCTGCCACTGTGCTGGATATTCCGTATAGGTGTTCGAGTGTTCGAACCGTAATGCGCAAGAAATGGTACGGAAACCCCGTATTTACATATCTGCCACTGTGCAGGAGAATCCGTATAGGTGTTCGAGTGTTCGAACCGTAATGCGCGAGAAATGGTATGTAAACCCCGTATTTACATATCTGCCACTGTGCTGGATATTCCGTATAGGTGTTCGAGTGTTCGAACCGTAATGCGCCAGAAATGGTACCGAAACCCCGTATTTACATATCTGCCACTGTGCAGGAGAATCCGTATAGGTGTTCGAGTGTTCGAACCGTAATGCGCAAGAAGTGGTACCGAAACCCCGTATTTACATATCTGCCACTGTGCAGGAGAATCCGCATAGGTGCTCGAGTGTTCGAACCGTATTGCGCAAGAAATGGTATGGAAACCCCGTATTTACATATCTGCCACTGTGCAGGAGAATCCGTATAGGTGTTCGAGTGTTCGAACCGTAATGCGCAGGAAATGGTACCGAAACCCCGTATTTACATATCTGCCACTGTGCAGGAGAATCCGTATAGGTGTTCGAGTGTTCGAACTGTAATGCGCGAGAAATGGTATGTAAACCCCGTATTTACATATCTGCCACTGTGCTGGATATTCCGTATAGGTGTTCGAGTGTTCGAACCGTAATGCGCCAGAAATGGTACCGAAACCCCGTATTTACATATCTGCGACTGTGTAGGAGAATCCGTATAGGTGTTCGAACCGTAATGCGCAAGAAATGGTACCGAAATCCCGTATTTACATATCTGCCACTGTGCAGGAGAATCCGTATAGGTGTTCGAGTGTTCGAACCGTAATGCGCAAGAAATGGTACCGAAACCCCGTATTTACATATCTGCCACTGTGCAGGAGAATCCGTATAGGTGTTCGAGTGTTCGAACCGTAATGCGCGAGAAATGGTATGTAAACAACGTATTTACATATCTGCCACTGTGCTGGATATTCCGTATAGGTGTTCGAGTGTTCGAACCGTAATGCGCCAGAAATGGTACCGAAACCACGTATTTACATATCTGCCACTGTGCAGGAGAATCCGTATAGGTGTTCGAGTGTTCGAACCGTAATGCGCAAGAAATGGTACCGCAATCCCGTATTTACATGTCTGCCACTGTGCAGGAGAATCCGTATAGGTGTTCGAGTGTTCGAACCGTAATGCGCGAGAAATGGTATGTAAACCCCGCATTTACATATCTGCCACTGTGCTGGATATTCCGTATAGGTGTTCGAGTGTTCGAACCGTAATGCGCAAGAAGTGGTACCGAAACCCCGTATTTACATATCTGCCACTGTGCAGGAGAATCCGCATAGGTGCTCGAGTGTTCGAACCGTATTGCGCAAGAAATGGTATGGAAACCCCGTATTTACATATCTGCCACTGTGCAGGAGAATCCGTATAGGTGTTCGAGTGTTTGAACCGTAATGCGCAGGAAATGGTACCGAAACCCCGTATTTACATATCTGCCTTTGTGCAGGAGAATCCGTATAGGTGTTCGAGTGTTCGAACCGTAATGCGCGAGAAATGGTATGTAAACCCCGTATTTACATATCTGCCACTGTGCAGGAGAATCCGTATAGGTGTTCGAGTGTTCGAACCGTAATGCGCAAGAAATGGTACGAAAACCCCGTATTTACATATCTGCCACTGTGCAGGAGAATCCGTATAGGTGTTCGAGTGTTCGAACCGTAATGCGCGAGAAATGGTATGTAAACCCCGTATTTACATATCTGCCACTGTGCTGGATATTCCGTATAGGTGTTCGAGTGTTCGAACCGTAATGCGCCAGAAATGGTACCGAAACCCCGTATTTACATATCTGCCACTGTGTAGGAGAATCCGTATAGGTGTTCGAACCGTAATGCGCAAGAAATGGTACCGAAATCCCGTATTTACATATCTGCCACTGTGCAGGAGAATCCGTATAGGTGTTCGAGTGTTCGAACCGTAATGCGCAAGAAATGGTACCGAAACCCCGTATTTACATATCTGCCACTGTGCAGGAGAATCCGTATAGGTGTTCGAGTGTTCGAACCGTAATGCGCGAGAAATGGTATGTAAACCCCGTATTTACATATCTGCCACTGTGCTGGATATTCCGTATAGGTGTTCGAGTGTTCGAACCGTAATGCGCAAGAAATGGTACGGAAACCCCGTATTTACATATCTGCCACTGTGCAGGAGAATCCGTATAGGTGTTCGAGTGTTCGAACCGTAATGCGCGAGAAATGGTATGTAAACCCCGTATTTACATATCTGCCACTGTGCTGGATATTCCGTATAGGTGTTCGAGTGTTCGAACCGTAATGCGCCAGAAATGGTACCGAAACCCCGTATTTACATATCTGCCACTGTGCAGGAGAATCCGTATAGGTGTTCGAGTGTTCGAACCGTTATGCGCAAGAAATGGTACCGAAATCCCGTATTTACATATCTGCCACTGTGCAGGAGAATCCGTATAGGTGTTCGAGTGTTCGAACCGTAATGCGCAAGAAATGGTACCGAAACCCCGTATTTACATATCTGCCACTGTGCAGGATAATCCGTATAGGTGTTCGAGTGTTGGAACCGTAATGCGCGAGAAATGGTATGTAAACCCCGTATTTATATATCTGCCACTGTGCTGGATATTCCGTATAGGTGTTCGAGTGTTCGAACCGTAATGCGCAAGAAATGGTACGGAAACCCCGTATTTACATATCTGCCACTGTGCAGGAGAATCCGTATAGGTGTTCGAGTGTTCGAACCGTAATGCGCGAGAAATGGCATGTAAACCCCGTATTTACATATCTGCCACTGTGCTGGATATTCCGTATAGGTGTTCGAGTGTTCGAACCGTAATGCGCCAGAAATGGTACCGAAACCCCGTATTTACATATCTGCCACTGTGCAGGAGAATCCGTATAGGTGTTCGAGTGTTCGAACCGTAATGCGCAAGAAGTGGTACCGAAACCCCGTATTTACATATCTGCCACTGTGCAGGAGAATCCGCATAGGTGCTCGAGTGTTCGAACCGTATTGCGCAAGAAATGGTATGGAAACCCCGTATTTACATATCTGCCACTGTGCAGGAGAATCCGTATAGGTGTTCGAGTGTTCGAACCGTAATGCGCAGGAAATGGTACCGAAACCCCGTATTTACCTATCTGCCACTGTGGAGGAGAATCCGTATAGGTGTTCGAGTGTTCGAACCGTAATGCGCGAGAAATGTTATGTAAACCCCGTATTTACATATCTGCCACTGTGCAGGAGAATCCGTATAGGTGTTCGAGTGTTCGAACCGTAATGCGCAAGAAATGGTACGAAAACCCCGTATTTACATATCTGCCACTGTGCAGGAGAATCCGTATAGGTGTTCGAGTGTTCGAACCGTAATGCGCGAGAAATGGTATGTAAACCCCGTATTTACATATCTGCCACTGTGCTGGATATTCCGTATAGGTGTTCGAGTGTTCGAACCGTAATGCGCAAGAAATGGTACGGAAACCCCGTATTTACATATCTGCCACTGTGCAGGAGAATCCGTATAGGTGTTCGAGTGTTCGAACCGTAATGCGCGAGAAATGGTATGTAAACCCCGTATTTACATATCTGCCACTGTGCTGGATATTCCGTATAGGTGTTCGAGTGTTCGAACCGTAATGCGCCAGAAATGGTACCGAAACCCCGTATTTACATATCTGCCACTGTGCAGGAGAATCCGTATAGGTGTTCGAGTGTTCGAACCGTAATGCGCAAGAAGTGGTACCGAAACCCCGTATTTACATATCTGCCACTGTGCAGGAGAATCCGCATAGGTGCTCGAGTGTTCGAACCGTATTGCGCAAGAAATGGTATGGAAACCCCGTATTTACATATCTGCCACTGTGCAGGAGAATCCGTATAGGTGTTCGAGTGTTCGAACCGTAATGCGCAGGAAATGGTACCGAAACCCCGTATTTACATATCTGCCACTGTGCAGGAGAATCCGTATAGGTGTTCGAGTGTTCGAACCGTAATGCGCGAGAAATGGTATGTAAACCCCGTATTTACATATCTGCCACTGTGCAGGAGAATCCGTATAGGTGTTCGAGTGTTCGAACCGTAATGCGCAAGAAATGGTACGAAAACCCCGTATTTACATATCTGCCACTGTGTAGGAGAATCCGTATAGGTGTTCGAGTGTTCGAACTGTAATGCGCGAGAAATGGTATGTAAACCCCGTATTTACATATCTGCCACTGTGCTGGATATTCCGTATAGGTGTTCGAGTGTTCGAACCGTAATGCGCCAGAAATGGTACCGAAACCTCGTATTTACATATCTGCCACTGTGTAGGAGAATCCGTATAGGTGTTCGAACCGTAATGCGCAAGAAATGGTACCGAAATCCCGTATTTACATATCTGCCACTGTGCAGGAGAATCCGTATAGGTGTTCGAGTGTTCGAACCGTAATGCGCAAGAAATGGTACCGAAACCCCGTATTTACATATCTGCCACTGTGCAGGAGAATCCGTATAGGTGTTCGAGTGTTCGAACCGTAATGCGCGAGAAATGGTATGTAAACCCCGTATTTACATATCTGCCACTGTGCTGGATATTCCGTATAGGTGTTCGAGTATTCGAACCGTAATGCGCCAGAAATGGTACCGAAACCACGTATTTACATATCTGCCACTGTGCAGGAGAATCCGTATAGGTGTTCGAGTGTTCGAACCGTAATGCGCAAGAAATGGTACCGCAATCCCGTATTTACATGTCTGCCACTGTGCAGGAGAATCCGTATAGGTGTTCGAGTGTTCGAACCGTAATGCGCAAGAAATGGTACCGCAATCCCGTATTTACATGTCTGCCACTGTGCAGGAGAATCCGTATAGGTGTTCGAGTGTTCGAACCGTAATGCGCAAGAAATGGTACCGAAACCCCGTATTTACATATCTGCCACTGTGCAGGAGAATCCGAATAGGTGTTCGAGTGTTCGAACCGTAATGCGCAAGAAATGGTACGGAAACCACGTATTTACATATCTGCCACTGTGCAGGAGAATCCGTATAGGTGTTCGATTGTTCGAACCGTAATGCGCAAGAAATGGTATGTAAACCCCGTATTTACATATCTGCCACTGTACAGGAGAATCCGTATAGGTGTTCGAGTGTTAGAACCGTAATGCGCAAGAAATGGTACGAAAACCCCGTATTTACATATCTGCCACTGTGCAGGAGAATCCGTATAGGTGTTCGAGTGTTCGAACCGTAATGCGCGAGAAATGGTATGTAAACCCCGCATTTACATATCTGCCACTGTGCTGGATATTCCGTATAGGTGTTCGAGTGTTCGAACCGTAATGCGCAAGAAGTGGTACCGAAACCCCGTATTTACATATCTGCCACTGTGCAGGAGAATCCGCATAGGTGCTCGAGTGTTCGAACCGTATTGCGCAAGAAATGGTATGGAAACCCCGTATTTACATATCTGCCACTGTGCAGGAGAATCCGTATAGGTGTTCGAGTGTTCGAACCGTAATGCGCAGGAAATGGTACCGAAACCCCGTATTTACATATCTGCCTTTGTGCAGGAGAATCCGTATAGGTGTTCGAGTGTTCGAACCGTAATGCGCGAGAAATGGTATGTAAACCCCGTATTTACATATCTGCCACTGTGCAGGAGAATCCGTATAGGTGTTCGAGTGTTCGAACCGTAATGCGCAAGAAATGGTACGAAAACCCCGTATTTACATATCTGCCACTGTGCAGGAGAATCCGTATAGGTGTTCGAGTGTTCGAACCGTAATGCGCGAGAAATGGTATGTAAACCCCGTATTTACATATCTGCCACTGTGCTGGATATTCCGTATAGGTGTTCGAGTGTTCGAACCGTAATGCGCCAGAAATGGTACCGAAACCCCGTATTTACATATCTGCCACTGTGTAGGAGAATCCGTATAGGTGTTCGAACCGTAATGCGCAAGAAATGGTACCGAAATCCCGTATTTACATATCTGCCACTGTGCAGGAGAATCCGTATAGGTGTTCGAGTGTTCGAACCGTAATGCGCAAGAAATGGTACCGAAACCCCGTATTTACATATCTGCCACTGTGCAGGAGAATCCGTATAGGTGTTCGAGTGTTCGAACCATAATGCGCGAGAAATGGTATGTAAACCCCGTATTTACATATCTGCCACTGTGCTGGATATTCCGTATAGGTGTTCGAGTGTTCGAACCGTAATGCGCAAGAAATGGTACGGAAACCCCGTATTTACATATCTGCCACTGTGCAGGAGAATCCGTATAGGTGTTCGAGTGTTCGAACCGTAATGCGCGAGAAATGGTATGTAAACCCCGTATTTACATATCTGCCACTGTGCTGGATATTCCGTATAGGTGTTCGAGTGTTCGAACCGTAATGCGCCAGAAATGGTACCGAAACCCCGTATTTACATATCTGCCACTGTGCAGGAGAATCCGTATAGGTGTTCGAGTGTTCGAACCGTTATGCGCAAGAAATGGTACCGAAATCCCGTATTTACATATCTGCCACTGTGCAGGAGAATCCGTATAGGTGTTCGAGTGTTCGAACCGTAATGCGCAAGAAATGGTACCGAAACCCCGTATTTACATATCTGCCACTGTGCAGGATAATCCGTATAGGTGTTCGAGTGTTCGAACCGTAATGCGCGAGAAATGGTATGTAAACCCCGTATTTATATATCTGCCACTGTGCTGGATATTCCGTATAGGTGTTCGAGTGTTCGAACCGTAATGCGCAAGAAATGGTACGGAAACCCCGTATTTACATATCTGCCACTGTGCAGGAGAATCCGTATAGGTGTTCGAGTGTTCGAACCGTAATGCGCGAGAAATGGCATGTAAACCCCGTATTTACATATCTGCCACTGTGCTGGATATTCCGTATAGGTGTTCGAGTGTTCGAACCGTAATGCGCCAGAAATGGTACCGAAACCCCGTATTTACATATCTGCCACTGTGCAGGAGAATCCGTATAGGTGTTCGAGTGTTCGAACCGTAATGCGCAAGAAGTGGTACCGAAACCCCGTATTTACATATCTGCCACTGTGCAGGAGAATCCGCATAGGTGCTCGAGTGTTCGAACCGTATTGCGCAAGAAATGGTATGGAAACCCCGTATTTACATATCTGCCACTGTGCAGGAGAATCCGTATAGGTGTTCGAGTGTTCGAACCGTAATGCGCAGGAAATGGTACCGAAACCCCGTATTTACCTATCTGCCACTGTGCAGGAGAATCCGTATAGGTGTTCGAGTGTTCGAACCGTAATGCGCGAGAAATGTTATGTAAACCCCGTATTTACATATCTGCCACTGTGCAGGAGAATCCGTATAGGTGTTCGAGTGTTCGAACCGTAATGCGCAAGAAATGGTACGAAAACCCCGTATTTACATATCTGCCACTGTGCAGGAGAATCCGTATAGGTGTTCGAGTGTTCGAACCGTAATGCGCGAGAAATGGTATGTAAACCCCGTATTTACATATCTGCCACTGTGCTGGATATTCCGTATAGGTGTTCGAGTGTTCGAACCGTAATGCGCCAGAAATGGTACCGAAACCCCGTATTTACATATCTGCCACTGTGTAGGAGAATCCGTATAGGTGTTCGAACCGTAATGCGCAAGAAATGGTACCGAAATCCCGTATTTACATATCTGCCACTGTGCAGGAGAATCCGTATAGGTGTTCGAGTGTTCGAACCGTAATGCGCAAGAAATGGTACCGAAACCCCGTATTTACATATCTGCCACTGTGCAGGAGAATCCGTATAGGTGTTCGAGTGTTCGAACCGTAATGCGCGAGAAATGGTATGTAAACCCCGTATTTACATATCTGCCACTGTGCTGGATATTCCGTATAGGTGTTCGAGTGTTCGAACCGTAATGCGCAAGAAATGGTACGGAAACCCCGTATTTACATATCTGCCACTGTGCAGGAGAATCCGTATAGGTGTTCGAGTGTTCGAACCGTAATGCGCGAGAAATGGTATGTAAACCCCGTATTTACATATCTGCCACTGTGCTGGATATTCCGTATAGGTGTTCGAGTGTTCGAACCGTAATGCGCCAGAAATGGTACCGAAACCCCGTATTTACATATCTGCCACTGTGCAGGAGAATCCGTATAGGTGTTCGAACCGTAATGCGCAAGAAATGGTACCGAAATCCCGTATTTACATATCTGCCACTGTGCAGGAGAATCCGTATAGGTGTTCGAGTGTTCGAACCGTAATGCGCAAGAAATGGTACCGAAACCCCGTATTTACATATCTGCCACTGTGCAGGAGAATCCGTATAGGTGTTCGAGTGTTCGAACCGTAATGCGCGAGAAATGGTATGTAAACCCCGTATTTACATATCTGCCACTGTGCTGGATATTCCGTATAGGTGTTCGAGTGTTCGAACCGTAATGCGCCAGAAATGGTACCGAAACCCCGTATTTACATATCTGCCACTGTGTAGGAGAATCCGTATAGGTGTTCGAACCGTAATGCGCAAGAAATGGTACCGAAATCCCGTATTTACATATCTGCCACTGCGCAGGAGAATCCGTATAGGTGTTCAAGTGTTCGAACCGTAATGCGCAAGAAATGGTACCGAAACCCCGTATTTACATATCTGCCACTGTGCAGGAGAATCCGTATAGGTGTTCGAGTGTTCGAACCGTAATGCGCGAGAAATGGTATGTAAACCCCGTATTTACATATCTGCCACTGTGCTGGATATTCCGTATAGGTGTTCGAGTGTTCGAACCGTAATGCGCCAGAAATGGTACCGAAACCCCGTATTTACATATCTGCCACTGTGCAGGAGAATCCGTATAGGTGTTCGAACCGTAATGCGCAAGAAATGGTACCGAAATCCCGTATTTACATATCTGCCACTGTGCAGGAGAATCCGTATAGGTGTTCGAGTGTTCGAACCGTAATGCGCAAGAAATGGTACCGAAACCCCGTATTTACATATCTGCCACTGTGCAGGAGAATCCGTATAGGTGTTCGAGTGTTCGAACCGTAATGCGCGAGAAATGGTATGTAAACCCCGTATTTACATATCTGCCACTGTGCTGGATATTCCGTATAGGTGTTCGAGTGTTCGAACCGTAATGCGCAAGAAATGGTACGGAAACCCCGTATTTACATATCTGCCACTGTGCAGGAGAATCCGTATAGGTGTTCGAGTGTTCGAACCGTAATGCGCGAGAAATGGTATGTAAACCCCGTATTTACATATCTGCCACTGTGCTGGATATTCCGTATAGGTGTTCGAGTGTTCGAACCGTAATGCGCCAGAAATGGTACCGAAACCCCGTATTTACATATCTGCCACTGTGCAGGAGAATCCGTATAGGTGTTCGAACCATAATGCGCAAGAAATGGTACCGAAATCCCGTATTTACATATCTGCCACTGTGCAGGAGAATCCGTATAGGTGTTCGAGTGTTCGAACCGTAATGCGCAAGAAATGGTACCGAAACCCCGTATTTACATATCTGCCACTGTGCAGGAGAATCCGTATAGGTGTTCGAGTGTTCGAACCGTAATGCGCGAGAAATGGTATGTAAACCCCGTATTTACATATCTGCCACTGTGCTGGATATTCCGTATAGGTGTTCGAGTGTTCGAACCGTAATGCGCAAGAAATGGTACGGAAACCCCGTATTTACATATCTGCCACTGTGCAGGAGAATCCGTATAGGTGTTCGAGTGTTCGAACCGTAATGCGCGAGAAATGGTATGTAAACCCCGTATTTACATATCTGCCACTGTGCTGGATATTCCGTATAGGTGTTCGAGTGTTCGAACCGTAATGCGCCAGAAATGGTACCGAAACCCCGTATTTACATATCTGCCACTGTGCAGGAGAATCCGTATAGGTGTTCGAGTGTTCGAACCGTAATGCGCAAGAAGTGGTACCGAAACCCCGTATTTACATATCTGCCACTGTGCAGGAGAATCCGCATAGGTGCACGAGTGTTCGAACCGTATTGCGCAAGAAATGGTATGGAAACCCCGTATTTACATATCTGCCACTGTGCAGGAGAATCCGTATAGGTGTTCGAGTGTTCGAACCGTAATGCGCAGGAAATGGTACCGAAACCCCGTATTTACCTATCTGCCACTGTGCAGGAGAATCCGTATAGGTGTTCGAGTGTTCGAACCGTAATGCGCGAGAAATGTTATGTAAACCCCGTATTTACATATCTGCCACTGTGCAGGAGAATCCGTATAGGTGTTCGAGTGTTCGAACCGTAATGCGCAAGAAATGGTACGAAAACCCCGTATTTACATATCTGCCACTGTGCAGGAGAATCCGTATAGGTGTTCGAGTGTTCGAACCGTAATGCGCGAGAAATGGTATGTAAACCCCGTATTTACATATCTGCCACTGTGCTGGATATTCCGTATAGGTGTTCGAGTGTTCGAACCGTAATGCGCCAGAAATGGTACCGAAACCCCGTATTTACATATCTGCCACTGTGTAGGAGAATCCGTATAGGTGTTCGAACCGTAATGCGCAAGAAATGGTACCGAAATCCCGTATTTACATATCTGCCACTGTGCAGGAGAATCCGTATAGGTGTTCGAGTGTTCGAACCGTAATGCGCAAGAAATGGTACCGAAACCCCGTATTTACATATCTGCCACTGTGCAGGAGAATCCGTATAGGTGTTCGAGTGTTCGAACCGTAATGCGCGAGAAATGGTATGTAAACCCCGTATTTACATATCTGCCACTGTGCTGGATATTCCGTATAGGTGTTCGAGTGTTCGAACCGTAATGCGCAAGAAATGGTACGGAAACCCCGTATTTACAGATCTGCAACTGTGCAGGAGAATCCGTATAGGTGTTCGAGTGTTCGAACCGTAATGCGCGAGAAATGGTATGTAAACCCCGTATTTACATATCTGCCACTGTGCTGGATATTCCGTATAGGTGTTCGAGTGTTCGAACCGTAATGCGCCAGAAATGGTACCGAAACCCCGTATTTACATATCTGCCACTGTGCAGGAGAATCCGTATAGGTGTTCGAACCGTAATGCGCAAGAAATGGTACCGAAATCCCGTATTTACATATCTGCCACTGTGCAGGAGAATCCGTATAGGTGTTCGAGTGTTCGAACCGTAATGCGCAAGAAATGGTACCGAAACCCCGTATTTACATATCTGCCACTGTGCAGGAGAATCCGTATAGGTGTTCGAGTGTTCGAACCGTAATGCGCGAGAAATGGTATGTAAACCCCGTATTTACATATCTGCCACTGTGCTGGATATTCCGTATAGGTGTTCGAGTGTTCGAACCGTAATGCGCCAGAAATGGTACCGAAACCCCATATTTACATATCTGCCACTGTGTAGGAGAATCCGTATAGGTGTTCGAACCGTAATGCGCAAGAAATGGTACCGAAACCCCGTATTTACATATCTGCCACTGTGCAGGAGAATCCGTATAGGTGTTCGAGTGTTCGAACCGTAATGCGTGAGAAATGGTATGTAAACCCCGTATTTACATATCTGCCACTGTGCTGGATATTCCGTATAGGTGTTCGAGTGTTCGAACCGTAATGCGCAAGAAGTGGTACCGAAACCCCGTATTTACATATCTGCCACTGTGCAGGAGAATCCGCATAGGTGCTCGAGTGTTCGAACCGTATTGCGCAAGAAATGGTATGGAAACCCCGTATTTACATATCTGCCACTGTGCAGGAGAATCCGTATAGGTGTTCGAGTGTTCGAACCGTAATGCGCAGGAAATGGTACCGAAACCCCGTATTTACATATCTGCCACTGTGCAGGAGAATCCGTATAGGTGTTCGAGTGTTCGAACCGTAATGCGCGAGAAATGGTATGTAAACCCCGTATTTACATATCTGCCACTGTGCAGGAGAATCCGTATAGGTGTTCGAGTGTTCGAACCGTAATGCGCGAGAAATGGTATGTAAACCCCGTATTTACATATCTGCCACTGTGCTGGATATTCCGTATAGGTGTTCGAGTGTTCGAACCGTAATGCGCAAGAAATGGTACGGAAACCCCGTATTTACATATCTGCCACTGTGCAGGAGAATCCGTATAGGTGTTCGAGTGTTCGAACCGTAATGCGCGAGAAATGGTATGTAAACCCCGTATTTACATATCTGCCACTGTGCTGGATATTCCGTATAGGTGTTCGAGTGTTCGAACCGTAATGCGCCAGAAATGGTACCGAAACCCCGTATTTACATATCTGCCACTGTGCAGGAGAATCCGTATAGGTGTTCGAGTGTTCGAACCGTAATGCGCAAGAAGTGGTACCGAAACCCCGTATTTACATATCTGCCACTGTGCAGGAGAATCCGCATAGGTGCTCGAGTGTTCGAACCGTATTGCGCAAGAAATGGTATGGAAACCCCGTATTTACATATCTGCCACTGTGCAGGAGAATCCGTATAGGTGTTCGAGTGTTCGAACCGTAATGCGCAGGAAATGGTACCGAAACCCCGTATTTACCTATCTGCCACTGTGCAGGAGAATCCGTATAGGTGTTCGAGTGTTCGAACCGTAATGCGCGAGAAATGTTATGTAAACCCCGTATTTACATATCTGCCACTGTGCAGGAGAATCCGTATAGGTGTTCGAGTGTTCGAACCGTAATGCGCAAGAAATGGTACGAAAACCCCGTATTTACATATCTGCCACTGTGCAGGAGAATCCGTATAGGTGTTCGAGTGTTCGAACCGTAATGCGCGAGAAATGGTATGTAAACCCCGTATTTACATATCTGCCACTGTGCTGGATATTCCGTATAGGTGTTCGAGTGTTCGAACCGTAATGCGCCAGAAATGGTACCGAAACCCCGTATTTACATATCTGCCACTGTGTAGGAGAATCCGTATAGGTGTTCGAACCGTAATGCGCAAGAAATGGTACCGAAATCCCGTATTTACATATCTGCCACTGTGCAGGAGAATCCGTATAGGTGTTCGAGTGTTCGAACCGTAATGCGCAAGAAATGGTACCGAAACCCCGTATTTACATATCTGCCACTGTGCAGGAGAATCCGTATAGGTGTTCGAGTGTTCGAACCGTAATGCGCGAGAAATGGTATGTAAACCCCGTATTTACATATCTGCCACTGTGCTGGATATTCCGTATAGGTGTTCGAGTGTTCGAACCGTAATGCGCAAGAAATGGTACGGAAACCCCGTATTTACATATCTGCAACTGTGCAGGAGAATCCGTATAGGTGTTCGAGTGTTCGAACCGTAATGCGCGAGAAATGGTATGTAAACCCCGTATTTACATATCTGCCACTGTGCTGGATATTCCGTATAGGTGTTCGAGTGTTCGAACCGTAATGCGCCAGAAATGGTACCGAAACCCCGTATTTACATATCTGCCACTGTGCAGGAGAATCCGTATAGGTGTTCGAACCGTAATGCGCAAGAAATGGTACCGAAATCCCGTATTTACATATCTGCCACTGTGCAGGAGAATCCGTATAGGTGTTCGAGTGTTCGAACCGTAATGCGCAAGAAATGGTACCGAAACCCCGTATTTACATATCTGCCACTGTGCAGGAGAATCCGTATAGGTGTTCGAGTGTTCGAACCGTAATGCGCGAGAAATGGTATGTAAACCCCGTATTTACATATCTGCCACTGTGCTGGATATTCCGTATAGGTGTTCGAGTGTTCGAACCGTAATGCGCCAGAAATGGTACCGAAACCCCATATTTACATATCTGCCACTGTGTAGGAGAATCCGTATAGGTGTTCGAACCGTAATGCGCAAGAAATGGTACCGAAACCCCGTATTTACATATCTGCCACTGTGCAGGAGAATCCGTATAGGTGTTCGAGTGTTCGAACCGTAATGCGTGAGAAATGGTATGTAAACCCCGTATTTACATATCTGCCACTGTGCTGGATATTCCGTATAGGTGTTCGAGTGTTCGAACCGTAATGCGCAAGAAGTGGTACCGAAACCCCGTATTTACATATCTGCCACTGTGCAGGAGAATCCGCATAGGTGCTCGAGTGTTCGAACCGTATTGCGCAAGAAATGGTATGGAAACCCCGTATTTACATATCTGCCACTGTGCAGGAGAATCCGTATAGGTGTTCGAGTGTTCGAACCGTAATGCGCAGGAAATGGTACCGAAACCCCGTATTTACATATCTGCCACTGTGCAGGAGAATCCGTATAGGTGTTCGAGTGTTCGAACCGTAATGCGCGAGAAATGGTATGTAAACCCCGTATTTACATATCTGCCACTGTGCAGGAGAATCCGTATAGGTGTTCGAGTGTTCGAACCGTAATGCGCGAGAAATGGTATGTAAACCCCGTATTTACATATCTGCCACTGTGCTGGATATTCCGTATAGGTGTTCGAGTGTTCGAACCGTAATGCGCAAGAAATGGTACGGAAACCCCGTATTTACATATCTGCCACTGTGCAGGAGAATCCGTATAGGTGTTCGAGTGTTCGAACCGTAATGCGCGAGAAATGGTATGTAAACCCCGTATTTACATATCTGCCACTGTGCTGGATATTCCGTATAGGTGTTCGAGTGTTCGAACCGTAATGCGCCAGAAATGGTACCGAAACCCCGTATTTACATATCTGCCACTGTGCAGGAGAATCCGTATAGGTGTTCGAGTGTTCGAACCGTAATGCGCAAGAAGTGGTACCGAAACCCCGTATTTACATATCTGCCACTGTGCAGGAGAATCCGCATAGGTGCTCGAGTGTTCGAACCGTATTGCGCAAGAAATGGTATGGAAACCCCGTATTTACATATCTGCCACTGTGCAGGAGAATCCGTATAGGTGTTCGAGTGTTCGAACCGTAATGCGCAGGAAATGGTACCGAAACCCCGTATTTACCTATCTGCCACTGTGCAGGAGAATCCGTATAGGTGTTCGAGTGTTCGAACCGTAATGCGCGAGAAATGTTATGTAAACCCCGTATTTACATATCTGCCACTGTGCAGGAGAATCCGTATAGGTGTTCGAGTGTTCGAACCGTAATGCGCAAGAAATGGTACGAAAACCCCGTATTTACATATCTGCCACTGTGCAGGAGAATCCGTATAGGTGTTCGAGTGTTCGAACCGTAATGCGCGAGAAATGGTATGTAAACCCCGTATTTACATATCTGCCACTGTGCTGGATATTCCGTATAGGTGTTCGAGTGTTCGAACCGTAATGCGCCAGAAATGGTACCGAAACCCCGTATTTACATATCTGCCACTGTGTAGGAGAATCCGTATAGGTGTTCGAACCGTAATGCGCAAGAAATGGTACCGAAATCCCGTATTTACATATCTGCCACTGTGCAGGAGAATCCGTATAGGTGTTCGAGTGTTCGAACCGTAATGCGCAAGAAATGGTACCGAAACCCCGTATTTACATATCTGCCACTGTGCAGGAGAATCCGTATAGGTGTTCGAGTGTTCGAACCGTAATGCGCGAGAAATGGTATGTAAACCCCGTATTTACATATCTGCCACTGTGCTGGATATTCCGTATAGGTGTTCGAGTGTTCGAACCGTAATGCGCAAGAAATGGTACGGAAACCCCGTATTTACATATCTGCAACTGTGCAGGAGAATCCGTATAGGTGTTCGAGTGTTCGAACCGTAATGCGCGAGAAATGGTATGTAAACCCCGTATTTACATATCTGCCACTGTGCTGGATATTCCGTATAGGTGTTCGAGTGTTCGAACCGTAATGCGCCAGAAATGGTACCGAAACCCCGTATTTACATATCTGCCACTGTGCAGGAGAATCCGTATAGGTGTTCGAACCGTAATGCGCAAGAAATGGTACCGAAATCCCGTATTTACTTATCTGCCACTGTGCAGGAGAATCCGTATAGGTGTTCGAGTGTTCGAACCGTAATGCGCAAGAAATGGTACCGAAACCCCGTATTTACATATCTGCCACTGTGCAGGAGAATCCGTATAGGTGTTCGAGTGTTCGAACCGTAATGCGCGAGAAATGGTATGTAAACCCCGTATTTACATATCTGCCACTGTGCTGGATATTCCGTATAGGTGTTCGAGTGTTCGAACCGTAATGCGCCAGAAATGGTACCGAAACCCCGTATTTACATATCTGCCACTGTGTAGGAGAATCCGTATAGGTGTTCGAACCGTAATGCGCAAGAAATGGTACCGAAATCCCGTATTTACATATCTGCCACTGTGCAGGAGAATCCGTATAGGTGTTCGAGTGTTCGAACCGTAATGCGCAAGAAATGGTACCGAAACCCCGTATTTACATATCTGCCACTGTGCAGGAGAATCCGTATAGGTGTTCGAGTGTTCGAACCGTAATGCGCGAGAAATGGTATGTAAACCCCGTATTTACATATCTGCCACTGTGCTGGATATTCCGTATAGGTGTTCGAGTGTTCGAACCGTAATGCGCAAGAAATGGTACGGAAACCCCGTATTTACATATCTGCCACTGTGCAGGAGAATCCGTATAGGCGTTCGAGTGTTCGAACCGTAATGCGCGAGAAATGGTATCTAAACCCCGTATTTACATATCTGCCACTGTGCTGGATATTCCGTATAGGTGTTCGAGTGTTCGAACCGTAATGCGCCAGAAATGGTACCGAAACCCCGTATTTACATATCTGCCACTGTGCAGGAGAATCCGTATAGGTGTTCGAACCGTAATGCGCAAGAAATGGTACCGAAATCCCGTATTTACATATCTGCCACTGTGCAGGAGAATCCGTATAGGTGTTCGAGTGTTCGAACCGTAATGCGCAAGAAATGGTACCGAAACCCCGTATTTACATATCTGCCACTGTGCAGGAGAATCCGTATAGGTGTTCGAGTGTTCGAACCGTAATGCGCGAGAAATGGTATGTAAACCCCGTATTTACATATCTGCCACTGTGCTGGATATTCCGTATAGGTGTTCGAGTGTTCGAACCGTAATGCGCAAGAAATGGTACGGAAACCCCGTATTTACATATCTGCCACTGTGCAGGAGAATCCGTATAGGTGTTCGAGTGTTCGAACCGTAATGCGCGAGAAATGGTATGTAAACCCCGTATTTACATATCTGCCACTGTGCTGGATATTCCGTATAGGTGTTCGAGTGTTCGAACCGTAATGCGCCAGAAATGGTACCGAAACCCCGTATTTACATATCTGCCACTGTGCAGGAGAATCCGTATAGGTGTTCGAGTGTTCGAACCGTAATGCGCAAGAAGTGGTACCGAAACCCCGTATTTACATATCTGCCACTGTGCAGGAGAATCCGCATAGGTGCTCGAGTGTTCGAACCGTATTGCGCAAGAAATGGTATGGAAACCCCGTATTTACATATCTGCCACTGTGCAGGAGAATCCGTATAGGTGTTCGAGTGTTCGAACCGTAATGCGCAGGAAATGGTACCGAAACCCCGTATTTACCTATCTGCCACTGTGCAGGAGAATCCGTATAGGTGTTCGAGTGTTCGAACCGTAATGCGCGAGAAATGTTATGTAAACCCCGTATTTACATATCTGCCACTGTGCAGGAGAATCCGTATAGGTGTTCGAGTGTTCGAACCGTAATGCGCAAGAAATGGTACGAAAACCCCGTATTTACATATCTGCCACTGTGCAGGAGAATCCGTATAGGTGTTCGAGTGTTCGAACCGTAATGCGCGAGAAATGGTATGTAAACCCCGTATTTACATATCTGCCACTGTGCTGGATATTCCGTATAGGTGTTCGAGTGTTCGAACCGTAATGCGCCAGAAATGGTACCGAAACCCCGTATTTACATATCTGCCACTGTGTAGGAGAATCCGTATAGGTGTTCGAACCGTAATGCGCAAGAAATGGTACCGAAATCCCGTATTTACATATCTGCCACTGTGCAGGAGAATCCGTATAGGTGTTCGAGTGTTCGAACCGTAATGCGCAAGAAATGGTACCGAAACCCCGTATTTACATATCTGCCACTGTGCAGGAGAATCCGTATAGGTGTTCGAGTGTTCGAACCGTAATGCGCGAGAAATGGTATGTAAACCCCGTATTTACATATCTGCCACTGTGCTGGATATTCCGTATAGGTGTTCGAGTGTTCGAACCGTAATGCGCAAGAAATGGTACGGAAACCCCGTATTTACATATCTGCCACTGTGCAGGAGAATCCGTATAGGTGTTCGAGTGTTCGAACCGTAATGCGCGAGAAATGGTATGTAAACCCCGTATTTACATATCTGCCACTGTGCTGGATATTCCGTATAGGTGTTCGAGTGTTCGAACCGTAATGCGCCAGAAATGGTACCGAAACCCCGTATTTACATATCTGCCACTGTGCAGGAGAATCCGTATAGGTGTTCGAACCGTAATGCGCAAGAAATGGTACCGAAATCCCGTATTTACATATCTGCCACTGTGCAGGAGAATCCGTATAGGTGTTCGAGTGTTCGAACCGTAATGCGCAAGAAATGGTACCGAAACCCCGTATTTACATATCTGCCACTGTGCAGGAGAATCCGTATAGGTGTTCGAGTGTTCGAACCGTAATGCGCGAGAAATGGTATGTAAACCCCGTATTTACATATCTGCCACTGTGCTGGATATTCCGTATAGGTGTTCGAGTGTTCGAACCGTAATGCGCCAGAAATGGTACCGAAACCCCGTATTTACATATCTGCCACTGTGTAGGAGAATCCGTATAGGTGTTCGAACCGTAATGCGCAAGAAATGGTACCGAAATCCCGTATTTACATATCTGCCACTGCGCAGGAGAATCCGTATAGGTGTTCAAGTGTTCGAACCGTAATGCGCAAGAAATGGTACCGAAACCCCGTATTTACATATCTGCCACTGTGCAGGAGAATCCGTATAGGTGTTCGAGTGTTCGAACCGTAATGCGCGAGAAATGGTATGTAAACCCCGTATTTACATATCTGCCACTGTGCTGGATATTCCGTATAGGTGTTCGAGTGTTCGAACCGTAATGCGCCAGAAATGGTACCGAAACCCCGTATTTACATATATGCCACTGTGCAGGAGAATCCGTATAGGTGTTCGAGTGTTCGAACCGTAATGCGCAAGAAGTGGTACCGAAACCCCGTATTTACATATCTGCCACTGTGCAGGAGAATCCGCATAGGTGCTCGAGTGTTCGAACCGTATTGCGCAAGAAATGGTATGGAAACCCCGTATTTACATATCTACCACTGTGCAGGAGAATCCGTATAGGTGTTCGAGTGTTCGAACCGTAATGCGCAGGAAATGGTACCGAAACCCCGTATTTACATATCTGCCACTGTGCAGGAGAATCCGTATAGGTGTTCGAGTGTTCGAACCGTAATGCGCGAGAAATGTTATGTAAACCCCGTATTTACATATCTGCCACTGTGCAGGAGAATCCGTATAGGTGTTCGAGTGTTCGAACCGTAATGCGCAAGAAATGGTACGAAAACCCCGTACTTACATATCTGCCACTGTGCAGGAGAATCCGTATAGGTGTTCGAGTGTTCTAACCGTAATGCGCGAGAAATGGTATGTAAACCCCGTATTTACATATCTGCCACTGTGCTGGATATTCCGTATAGGTGTTCGAGTGTTCGAACCGTAATGCGCCAGAAATGGTACCGAAACCCCGTATTTACATATCTGCCACTGTGTAGGAGAATCCGTATAGGTGTTCGAACCGTAATGCGCAAGAAATGGTACCGAAATCCCGTATTTACATATCTGCCACTGTGCAGGAGAATCCGTATAGGTGTTCGAGTGTTCGAACCGTAATGCGCAAGAAATGGTACCGAAACCCCGTATTTACATATCTGCCACTGTGCAGGAGAATCCGCATAGGTGCTCGAGTGTTCGAACCGTATTGCGCAAGAAATGGTATGGAAACCCCGTATTTACCTATCTGCCACTGTGCAGGAGAATCCGTATAGGTGTTCGAGTGTTCGAACCGTAATGCGCAGGAAATGGTACCGAAACCCCGTATTTACATATCTGCCACTGTGCAGGAGAATTCGTATAGGTTTTCGTGTGTTCGAACCGTAATGCGCAAGAAATGGTATGTAAACCCCGTATTTACATATCTGCCACTGTGGAGGAGAATCCGTATAGGTGTTCGAGTGTTCGAACCGTAATGCGCAAGAAATGGAACCGAAACCCCGTATTTACATATCTGCCACTGTGCAGGAGAATCCGAATAGGTGTTCGAGTGTTCGAACCGTAATGCGCAAGAAATGGTATATAAACCCCGTATTTACATATCTGCCACTGTGCAGGAGAATCCGTATAGGTGTTCAAGTGTTCGAACCGTAATGCGCAAGAAATGGTACGGAAACCCCGTATTTACATATCTGCCACTGTGTAGGAGAATCCGTATAGGTGTTCGATTGTTCGAACCGTAATGCGCAAGAAATGGTATGTAAACCCCGTATTTACATATCTGCCACTGTGCAGGAGAATCCGTATAGGTGTTCGAGTGTTCGAACCGTAATGCGCAAGAAATGGTACGGAAACCCCGTATTTACATATCTGCCACTGTGCAGGAGAATCCGTATAGGTGCTCGAGTGTTCGAACCGTAATGCGCGAGAAATGGTATGTAAACCCCGTATTTACATATCTGCCACTGTGCTGGATATTCCGTATAGGTGTTCGAGTGTTCGAACCGTAATGCGCCAGAAATGGTACCGAAACCCCGTATTTACATATCTGCCACTGTGCAGGAGAATCCGTATAGGTGTTCGAGTGTTCGAACCGTAATGCGCAAGAAATGGTACCGAAATCCCGTATTTACATATCTGCCACTGTGCAGGAGAATCCGTATAGGTGTTCGAGTGTTCGAACCGTAATGCGCAAGAAATGGTACCGAAACCCCGTATTTACATATCTGCCACTGTGCAGGAGAATCCGCATAGGTGCTCGAGTGTTCGAACCGTATTGCGCAAGAAATGGTATGGAAACCCCGTATTTACATATCTGCCACTGTGCAGGAGAATCCGTATAGTTGTTCGAGTGTTCGAACCGTAATGCGCAGGAAATGGTACCGAAACCCCGTATTTACATATCTGCCACTGTGCAGGAGAATTCGTATAGGTCTTCGTGTTTTCGAACCGTAATGCGCAAGAAATGGTATGTAAACCCCGTATTTACATATCTGCCACTGTGCAGGAGAATCCGTATTGGTGTTCGAGTGTTCGAACCGTAATGCGCAAGAAATGGTACCGAAACCCCGTATTTACATATCTGCCACTGTGCAGGAGAATCCGAATAGGTGCTCGATTGTTAGAACCGTATTGCGCAAGAAATGGTACCGAAACCCTGTATTTACATATCTGCCACTGTGCAGGAGAATCCGTATAGGTGTTCGAGTGTTCGAACCGTAATGCGCAAGAAATGGTACCGAAATCCCGTATTTACAAATCTGCCACTGTGCAGGAGAATCCGTATAAGTGTTCGAGTGTTCGAACCGTAATGCGCAGGAAATGGTACCGAAACCCCGTATTTACATATCTGGCACTGTGCAGGAGAATTCGTATAGGTGTTCGTGTGTTCGAACCGTAATGCGCAAGAAATGGTATGTAAACCCCATATTTAAATATCTGCCACTGTGCAGGAGAATCCGTATAGGTGTTCGAGTGTTCGAACCGTAATGCGCAAGAAATGGTACCGAAACCCCGTATTTAAATATCTGCCACTGTGCAGGAGAATCCGTATAGGTGTTCGAGTGTTCGAACCGTAATGCGCAAGAAATGGTACCGAAACCCCGTATTTACATATCTGGCACTGTGCAGGAGAATCCGTATAGGTGTTCGAGTGTTCGAACCGTAATGCGCAAGAAATGGTACCGAAACCCCGTATTTACATATCTGCCACTGTGCAGGAGAATCCGAATAGGTGTTCGAGTGTTCGAACCGTAATGCGCAAGAAATGGTACGGAAACCCCGTATTTACATATCTGCCACTGTGCAGGAGAATCCGTATAGGTGTTCGATTGTTCGAACCGTAATGCGCAAGAAATGGTATGTAAACCCCGTATTTACATATCTGGCACTGTGCAGGAGAATCCGTATAGGTGTTCGAGTGTTCGAATCGTAATGCGCAAGAAATGGTACCGAAACCCCGTATTTACATATCTGCCACTGTGCAGGAGAATCCGAATAGGTGTTCGAGTGTTCGAACCGTAATGCGCAAGAAATGGTATGTAAACCCCGTATTTACATATCTGCCACTGTGCAGGAGAATCCGTATAGGTGTTCGAGTGTTCGAACCGTAATGCGCAAGAAATGGTACGGAAACCCCGTATTTACATATCTGCCACTGTGCAGGAGAATCCGTATAGGTGTTCGATTGTTCGAACCGTAATGCGCAAGAAATGGTATGTAAACCCCGTATTTACATATCTGCCACTGTGCAGGAGAATCCGTATAGGTGTTCGAGTGTTCGAACCGTAATGCGCGAGAAATGGTATGTAAACCCCGTATTTACATATCTGCCACTGTGCAGGAGAATCCGAATAGGTGTTCGAGTGTTCGAACCGTAATGCGCCAGAAATGGTACCGAAACCCCGTATTTACATATCTGCCACTGTGCAGGAGAATCCGTATAGGTGTTCGAGTGTTCGAACCGTAATGCGCAAAAAATGGTACCGAAATCCCGTATTTACATATCTGCCACTGTGCAGGAGAATCCGTATAGGTGTTCGAGTGTTCGAACCGTAATGCGCAAGAAATGGTACCGAAACCCCGTATTTACATATCTGCCACTGTGCAGGAGAATCCGCATAGGTGCTCGAGTGTTCGAACCGTATTGCGCAAGAAATGGTACGGAAACCCCGTATTTACATATCTGCCACTGTGCAGGAGAATCCGTATAGGTGCTCGAGTGTTCGAACCGTAATGCGCGAGAAATGGTATGTAAACCCCGTATTTACATATCTGCCACTGTGCTGGATATTCCGTATAGGTGTTCGAGTGTTCGAACCGTAATGCGCCAGAAATGGTACCGAAACCCCGTATTTACATATCTGCCACTGTGCAGGAGAATCCGTATAGGTGTTCGAGTGTTCGAACCGTAATGCGCAAGAAATGGTACCGAAATCCCGTATTTACATATCTGCCACTGTGCAGGAGAATCCGTATAGGTGTTCGAGTGTTCGAACCGTAATGCGCAAGAAATGGTACCGAAACCCCGTATTTACATATCTGCCACTGTGCAGGAGAATCCGCATAGGTGCTCGAGTGTTCGTACCGTATTGCGCAAGAAATGGTATGGAAACCCCGTATTTACATATCTGCCACTGTGCAGGAGAATCCGTATAGTTGTTTGAGTGTTCGAACCGTAATGCGCAGGAAATGGTACCGAATCCCCGTATTTACATATCTGCCACTGTGCAGGAGAATTCGTATAGGTCTTCGTGTTTTCGAACCGTAATGCGCAAGAAATGGTATGTAAACCCCGTATTTACATATCTGCCACTGTGCAGGAGAATCCGTATTGGTGTTCGAGTGTTCGAACCGTAATGCGCAAGAAATGGTACCGAAACCCCGTATTTACATATCTGCCACTGTGCAGGAGAATCCGAATAGGTGCTCGAGTGTTAGAACCGTATTGCGCAAGAAATGGTACCGAAACCCTGTATTTACATATCTGCCACTGTGCAGGAGAATCCGTATAGGTGTTCGAGTGTTCGAACCGTAATGCGCAAGAAATGGTACCGAAATCCCGTATTTACAAATCTGCCACTGTGCAGGAGAATCCGTATAGGTGTTCGAGTGTTCGAACCGTAATGCGCAAGAAATGGTACGGAAACCCCGTATTTACATGTCTGCCAATGTGCAGGAGAATCCGTATAGGTGTTCGATTGTTCAAACCGTAATGCGCAAGAAATGGTATGTAAACTCCGTATTTACATATCTGCCACTGTGCAGGAGAATCCGTATAGGTGTTCGAGTGTTCGAACCGTAATGCGCAAGAAATGGTACGGAAACCCCGTATTTACATATCTGCCACTGTGCAGGAGAATCCGTATAGGTGTTCGAGTGTTCGAACCGTAATGCGCAAGAAATGGTACCGAAACCCCGTATTTACATATCTGCCACTGTGCAGGAGAATCCGAATAGGTGTTCGAGTGTTCGAACCGTAATGCGCAAGAAATGGTACGGAAACCCCGTATTTACATATCTGCCACTGTGCAGGAGAATCCGTATAGGTGTTCGATTGTTCGAACCGTAATGCGCAAGAAATGGTATGTAAACCCCGTATTTACATATCTGGCACTGTGCAGGAGAATCCGTATAGGTGTTCGAGTGTTCGAATCGTAATGCGCAAGAAATGGTACCGAAACCCCATATTTACATATCTGCCACTGTGCAGGAGAATCCGAATAGGTGTTCGAGTGTTCGAACCGTAATGCGCAAGAAATGGTATGTAAACCCCGTATTTACATATCTGCCACTGTGCAGGAAAATCCGTATAGGTGTTCGAGTGTTCGAACCGTAATGCGCAAGAAATGGTACGGAAACCCCGTATTTACATATCTGCCACTGTGCAGGAGAATCCGTATAGGTGTTCGATTGTTCGAACCGTAATGCGCAAGAAATGGTATGTAAACCCCGTATTTACATATCTGCCACTGTGCAGGAGAATCCGTATAGGTGTTCGAGTGTTCGAACCGTAATGCGCAAGAAATGGTGCCGAAACCCCGTATTTACATATCTGCCACTGTGCAGGAGAATCCGTATAGGTGTTCGAGTGTTCGAACCGTAATGCGCGAGAAATGGTATGTAAACCCCGTATTTACATATCTGCCACTGTGCTAGAGAATCCGAATAGTTGTTCGAGTGTTCGAACCGTAATGCGCCAGAAATGGTACCGAAACACCGTATTTATATATCTGCCACTGTGCAGGAGAATCCGCATAGGTGCTCGAGTGTTCGAACCGTATTGCGCAAGAAATGGTGTGTAAACCCCGTATTTACATATCTGCCACTGTGCAGGAGAATCCGTATAGGTGTTCGAGTGTTCGAACCGTAATGCGCAAGAAATGGTACCGAAACCCCGTATTTACATATCTGCCACTGTGCAGGAGAATCCGCATAGGTGCTCGAGTGTTCGAACCGTATTGCGTAAGAAATGGTACGGAAACCCCGTATTTACATATCTGCCACTGTGCAGGAGAATCCGTATAGGTGTTCGAGTGTTCGAACCGTAATGCGCAGGAAATGGTACCGAAACCCCGTATTTACATATCTGCCACTGTGCAGGAGAATTCGTATAGGTCTTCGTGTTTTCGAACCGTAATGCGCAAGAAATGGTGTGTAAACCCCATATTTACATATCTGCCACTGTGGAGGAGAATCCGTATAGGTGTTCGAGTGTTCGAACCGTAATGCGCAAGAAATGGTACGGAAACCCCGTATTTACATATCTGCCACTGTGCAGGAGAATCCGTATAGGTGTTCGAGTGTTCGAACCGTAATGCGCAAGAAATGGTACCGAAACCCCGTATTTACAAATCTGTCACTTTGTAGGAGAATCCGCATAGGTGTTCGAGTGTTCGAACCGTAATGTGCAACAAATGGTATGGAAACCCCGTATTTACATATCTGCCACTGTGCAGGAGAATCCGTATAGGTGTTCGAGTGTTCGAACCGTAATGCGCAAGAAATGGTACGGAAACCCCGTATTTACATATCTGCCACTGTGCAGGAGAATCCGTATAGGTGTTCGAGTGTTCGAACCGTAATGCGCAAGAAATGGTACCGAAACCCCGTATTTACATATCTGCCACTGTGCAGGAGAATCCGAATAGGTGTTCGAGTGTTCGAACCGTAATGCGCAAGAAATGGTATGTAAACCCCGTATTTACATATCTGCCACTGTGCAGGAGAATCCGTATAGGTGTTCGAGTGTTCGAACCGTAATGCGCAAGAAATGGTACGGAAACCCCGTATTTACATATCTGCCACTGTGCAGGAGAATCCGTATAGGTGTTCGATTGTTCGAACCGTAATGCGCAAGAAATGGTATGTAAACCCCGTATTTACATATCTGCCACTGTGCAGGAGAATCCGTATAGGTGTTCGAGTGTTCGAACCGTAATGCGCAAGAAATGGTATGGAAACCCCGTATCTATATATCTGCCACTGTGCAGGAGAATCCGCATAGGTGTTCGAGTGTTCGAACCGTAATGCGCAAGAAATGGTACGAAAACCCCGTATTTACATATCTGCCACTGTGCAGGAGAATCCGTATAGGTGATCGAGTGTTCGAACCGTAATGCGCAAGAAATGGTACCGAAACACCGTATTTATATATCTGCCACTGTGCAGGAGAATCCGCATAGGTGCTCGAGTGTTCGAACCGTATTGCGCAAGAAATGGTGTGTAAACCCCGTATTTACATATCTGCCACTGTGCAGGAGAATCCGTATAGGTGTTCGAGTGTTCGAACCGTAATGCGCAAGAAATGGTACCGAAACCCCGTATTTACATATCTGCCACTGTGCAGGAGAATCCGAATAGGTGTTCGAGTGTTCGAACCGTAATGCGCAAGAAATGGTATATAAACCCCGTATTTACTTATCTGGCACTGTGCAGGAGAATCCGTATAGGTGTTCGAGTGTTCGAATCGTAATGCGCAAGAAATGGTACCGAAACCCCGTATTTACATATCTGCCACTGTGCAGGAGAATCCGAATAGGTGTTCGCGTGTTCGAACCGTAATGCGCAAGAAATGGTATGTAAACCCCGTATTTACATATCTGCCACTGTGCAGGAGAATCGGTATAGGTGTTCGAGTGTTCGAACCGTAATGCGCCAGAAATGGTACCGAAACCCCGTATTTACATATCTGCCACTGTGCAGGAGAATCCGTATAGGTGTTCGAGTGTTCGAACCGTAATGCGCAAGAAATGGTACCGAAATCCCGTATTTACATATCTGCCACTGTGCAGCAGAATCCGTATAGGTGTTCGAGTGTTCGAACCGTAATGCGCAAGAAATGGTACCGAAACCCCGTATTTACATATCTGCCACCGTGCAGGAGAATCCGCAGAGGTGCTCGAGTGTTCGAACCGTACTGCGCAAGAAATGGTATGGAAACCCCGTATTTACATATCTGCCACTGTGCAGGAGAATCCGTATAGGTGTTCGAGTGTTCGAACCGTAATGCGCAGGAAATGGTACCGAAACCCCGTATTTACATATCTGCCCCTGTGCAGGAGAATTCGTATAGGTCTTCGTGTGTTCGAACCGTAATGCGCAAGAAATGGTATGTAAACCCCGTATTTACATATCTGCCACTGTGCAGGAGAATCCGTATAGGTGTTCGAGTGTTCGAACCGTAATGCGCAAGAAATGGTACCGAAACCCCGTATTTACATATCTGCCACTGTGCAGGAGAATCCGAATACGTGTTCGATTGTTCGAACCGTAATGCGCAAGAAATGGTACCGAAATCCCGTATTTACATATCTGCCACTGTGCAGGAGAATCCGTATAGGTGTTCGAGTGTTCGAACCGTAATGAGCAAGAAATGGTACCGAAACCCCGTATTTACATATCTGCCACTGTGCAGGAGAATCCGTATAGGTGTTCGAGTGTTCGAACCGTAATGCACGAGTAATGGTATGTAAACCCCGTATTTACATATCTGCCACTGTGCTGGATATTCCGTATAGGTGTTCGAGTGTTCGAACCGTAATGCGCCAGAAATGGTACCGAAACCCCGTATTTACATATCTGCCACTGTGCAGGAGAATCCGTATAGGTGTTCGAGTGTTCGAACCGTAATGCGCAAGAAATGGTACCGAAATCCCGTATTTACATATCTGCCACTGTGCAGCAGAATCCGTATAGGTGTTCGAGTGTTCGAACCGTAATGCGCAAGAAATGGTACCGAAACCCCGTATTTACATATCTGCCACCGTGCAGGAGAATCCGCAGAGGTGCTCGAGTGTTCGAACCGTACTGCGCAAGAAATGGTATGGAAACCCCGTATTTACATATCTGCCACTGTGCAGGAGAATCCGTATAGGTGTTCGAGTGTTCGAACCGTAATGTGCAGGAAATGGTACCGAAACCCCGTATTTACATATCTGCCCCTGTGCAGGAGAATTCGTATAGGTCTTCGTGTGTTCGAACCGTAATGCGCAAGAAATGGTATGTAAACCCCGTATTTACATATCTGCCACTGTGCAGGAGAATCCGTATAGGTGTTCGAGTGTTCGAACCGTAATGCGCAAGAAATGGTATGTAAACCCCGTATTTACATATCTGCCACTGTGCAGGAGAATCCGTATAGGTGTTCGAGTGTTCGAACCGTAATGCGCAAGAAATGGTATGGAAACCGCGTATCTATATATCTGCCACTGTGCAGGAGAATTCGCATAGGTGTTCGAGTGTTCGAACCGTAATGCGCAAGAAATGGTACGAAAACCCCGTATTTACATATCTGCCACTGTGCAGGAGAATCCGTATAGGTGATCGAGTGTTCGAACCGTAATGCGCAAGAAATGGTACCGAAACACCGTATTTATATATCTGCCACTGTGCAGGAGAATCCGCATAGGTGCTCGAGTGTTCGAACCGTATTGCGCAAGAAATGGTGTGTAAACCCCGTATTTACATATCTGCCACTGTGCAGGAGAATCCGTATAGGTGTTCGAGTGTTCGAACCGTAATGCGCAAGAAATGGTACCGAAACCCCGTATTTACATATCTGCCACTGTGCAGGAGAATCCGAATAGGTGTTCGAGTGTTCGAACCGTAATGCGCAAGAAATGGTATGTAAACCCCGTATTTACATATCTGCCACTGTGCAGGAGAATCCGTATAGGTGTTCGAGTGTTCGAACCGTAATGCGCAAGAAATGGTACGGAAACCCCGTATTTACATATCTGCCACTGTGCAGGAGAATCCGTATAGGTGTTCGATTGTTCGAACCGTAATGCGCAAGAAATGGTATGTAAACCCCGTATTTACATATCTGCCACTGTGCAGGAGAATCCGTATAGGTGTTCGAGTGTTCGAACCGTAATGCGCAAGAAATGGTATGGAAACCCCGTATCTATATATCTGCCACTGTGCAGGAGAATCCGCATAGGTGTTCGAGTGTTCGAACCGTAATGCGCAAGAAATGGTACGAAAACCCCGTATTTACATATCTGCCACTGTGCAGGAGAATCCGTATAGGTGTTCGAGTGTTCGAACCGTAATGCGCAAGAAATGGTACCGAAACACCGTATTTATATATCTGCCACTGTGCAGGAGAATCCGCATAGGTGCTCGAGTGTTCGAACCGTATTGCGCAAGAAATGGTGTGTAAACCCCGTATTTACATATCTGCCACTGTGCAGGAGAATCCGTATAGGTGTTCGAGTGTTCGAACCGTAATGCGCAAGAAATGGTACCGAAACCCCGTATTTACATATCTGCCACTGTGCAGGAGAATCCGAATAGGTGTTCGAGTGTTCGAACCGTAATGCGCAAGAAATGGTATGTAAACCCCGTATTTACATATCTGCCACTGTGCAGGAGAATCCGTATAGGTGTTCGAGTGTTCGAACCGTAATGCGCAAGAAATGGTACGGAAACCCCGTATTTACATATCTGCCACTGTGCAGGAGAATCCGTATAGGTGTTCGATTGTTCGAACCGTAATGCGCAAGAAATGGTATGTAAACCCCGTATTTACATATCTGCCACTGTGCAGGAGAATCCGTATAGGTGTTCGAGTGTTCGAACCGTAATGCGCAAGAAATGGTACCGAAACCCCGTATTTACATATCTGCCACTGTGCAGGAGAATCCGTATAGGTGTTCGAGTGTTCGAACCGTAATGCACGAGTAATGGTATGTAAACCCCGTATTTACATATCTGCCACTGTGCTGGATATTCCGTATAGGTGTTCGAGTGTTCGAACCGTAATGCGCCAGAAATGGTACCGAAACCCCGTATTTACATATCTGCCACTGTGCAGGAGAATCCGTATAGGTGTTCGAGTGTTCGAACCGTAATGCGCAAGAAATGGTACCGAAATCCCGTATTTACATATCTGCCACTGTGCAGCAGAATCCGTATAGGTGTTCGAGTGTTCGAACCGTAATGCGCAAGAAATGGTACCGAAACCCCGTATTTACATATCTGCCACCGTGCAGGAGAATCCGCAGAGGTGCTCGAGTGTTCGAACCGTACTGCGCAAGAAATGGTATGGAAACCCCGTATTTACATATCTGCCACTGTGCAGGAGAATCCGTATAGGTGTTCGAGTGTTCGAACCGTAATGTGCAGGAAATGGTACCGAAACCCCGTATTTACATATCTGCCCCTGTGCAGGAGAATTCGTATAGGTCTTCGTGTGTTCGAACCGTAATGCGCAAGAAATGGTATGTAAACCCCGTATTTACATATCTGCCACTGTGCAGGAGAATCCGTATAGGTGTTCGAGTGTTCGAACCGTAATGCGCAAGAAATGGTATGTAAACCCCGTATTTACATATCTGCCACTGTGCAGGAGAATCCGTATAGGTGTTCGAGTGTTCGAACCGTAATGCGCAAGAAATGGTATGGAAACCGCGTATCTATATATCTGCCACTGTGCAGGAGAATTCGCATAGGTGTTCGAGTGTTCGAACCGTAATGCGCAAGAAATGGTACGAAAACCCCGTATTTACATATCTGCCACTGTGCAGGAGAATCCGTATAGGTGATCGAGTGTTCGAACCGTAATGCGCAAGAAATGGTACCGAAACACCGTATTTATATATCTGCCACTGTGCAGGAGAATCCGCATAGGTGCTCGAGTGTTCGAACCGTATTGCGCAAGAAATGGTGTGTAAACCCCGTATTTACATATCTGCCACTGTGCAGGAGAATCCGTATAGGTGTTCGAGTGTTCGAACCGTAATGCGCAAGAAATGGTACCGAAACCCCGTATTTACATATCTGCCACTGTGCAGGAGAATCCGAATAGGTGTTCGAGTGTTCGAACCGTAATGCGCAAGAAATGGTATGTAAACCCCGTATTTACATATCTGCCACTGTGCAGGAGAATCCGTATAGGTGTTCGAGTGTTCGAACCGTAATGCGCAAGAAATGGTACGGAAACCCCGTATTTACATATCTGCCACTGTGCAGGAGAATCCGTATAGGTGTTCGATTGTTCGAACCGTAATGCGCAAGAAATGGTATGTAAACCCCGTATTTACATATCTGCCACTGTGCAGGAGAATCCGTATAGGTGTTCGAGTGTTCGAACCGTAATGCGCAAGAAATGGTATGGAAACCCCGTATCTATATATCTGCCACTGTGCAGGAGAATCCGCATAGGTGTTCGAGTGTTCGAACCGTAATGCGCAAGAAATGGTACGAAAACCCCGTATTTACATATCTGCCACTGTGCAGGAGAATCCGTATAGGTGTTCGAGTGTTCGAACCGTAATGCGCAAGAAATGGTACCGAAACACCGTATTTATATATCTGCCACTGTGCAGGAGAATCCGCATAGGTGCTCGAGTGTTCGAACCGTATTGCGCAAGAAATGGTGTGTAAACCCCGTATTTACATATCTGCCACTGTGCAGGAGAATCCGTATAGGTGTTCGAGTGTTCGAACCGTAATGCGCAAGAAATGGTACCGAAACCCCGTATTTACATATCTGCCACTGTGCAGGAGAATCCGAATAGGTGTTCGAGTGTTCGAACCGTAATGCGCAAGAAATGGTATGTAAACCCCGTATTTACATATCTGCCACTGTGCAGGAGAATCCGTATAGGTGTTCGAGTGTTCGAACCGTAATGCGCAAGAAATGGTACGGAAACCCCGTATTTACATATCTGCCACTGTGCAGGAGAATCCGTATAGGTGTTCGATTGTTCGAACCGTAATGCGCAAGAAATGGTATGTAAACCCCGTATTTACATATCTGCCACTGTGCAGGAGAATCCGTATAGGTGTTCGAGTGTTCGAACCGTAATGCGCAAGAAATGGTATGGAAACCCCGTATCTATATATCTGCCACTGTGCAGGAGAATCCGCATAGGTGTTCGAGTGTTCGAACCGTAATGCGCAAGAAATGGTACGAAAACCCCGTATTTACATATCTGCCACTGTGCAGGAGAATCCGTATAGGTGATCGAGTGTTCGAACCGTAATGCGCAAGAAATGGTACCGAAACACCGTATTTATATATCTGCCACTGTGCAGGAGAATCCGCATAGGTGCTCGAGTGTTCGAACCGTATTGCGCAAGAAATGGTGTGTAAACCCCGTATTTACATATCTGCCACTGTGCAGGAGAATCCGTATAGGTGTTCGAGTGTTCGAACCGTAATGCGCAAGAAATGGTACCGAAACCCCGTATTTACATATCTGCCACTGTGCAGGAGAATCCGAATAGGTGTTCGAGTGTTCGAACCGTAATGCGCAAGAAATGGTATATAAACCCCGTATTTACTTATCTGGCACTGTGCAGGAGAATCCGTATAGGTGTTCGAGTGTTCGAATCGTAATGCGCAAGAAATGGTACCGAAACCCCGTATTTACATATCTGCCACTGTGCAGGAGAATCCGAATAGGTGTTCGCGTGTTCGAACCGTAATGCGCAAGAAATGGTATGTAAACCCCGTATTTACATATCTGCCACTATGCAGGAGAATCGGTATAGGTGTTCGAGTGTTCGAACCGTAATGCGCCAGAAATGGTACCGAAACCCCGTATTTACATATCTGCCACTGTGCAGGAGAATCCGTATAGGTGTTCGAGTGTTCGAACCGTAATGCGCAAGAAATGGTACCGAAATCCCGTATTTACATATCTGCCACTGTGCAGCAGAATCCGTATAGGTGTTCGAGTGTTCGAACCGTAATGCGCAAGAAATGGTACCGAAACCCCGTATTTACATATCTGCCACCGTGCAGGAGAATCCGCAGAGGTGCTCGAGTGTTCGAACCGTACTGCGCAAGAAATGGTATGGAAACCCCGTATTTACATATCTGCCACTGTGCAGGAGAATCCGTATAGGTGTTCGAGTGTTCGAACCGTAATGCGCAGGAAATGGTACCGAAACCCCGTATTTACATATCTGCCCCTGTGCAGGAGAATTCGTATAGGTCTTCGTGTGTTCGAACCGTAATGCGCAAGAAATGGTATGTAAACCCCGTATTTACATATCTGCCACTGTGCAGGAGAATCCGTATAGGTGTTCGAGTGTTCGAACCGTAATGCGCAAGAAATGGTACCGAAACCCCGTATTTACATATCTGCCACTGTGCAGGAGAATCCGAATACGTGTTCGATTGTTCGAACCGTAATGCGCAAGAAATGGTACCGAAATCCCGTATTTACATATCTGCCACTGTGCAGGAGAATCCGTATAGGTGTTCGAGTGTTCGAACCGTAATGCGCAAGAAATGGTACCGAAACCCCGTATTTACATATCTGCCACTGTGCAGGAGAATCCGTATAGGTGTTCGAGTGTTCGAACCGTAATGCACGAGTAATGGTATGTAAACCCCGTATTTACATATCTGCCACTGTGCTGGATATTCCGTATAGGTGTTCGAGTGTTCGAACCGTAATGCGCCAGAAATGGTACCGAAACCCCGTATTTACATATCTGCCACTGTGCAGGAGAATCCGTATAGGTGTTCGAGTGTTCGAACCGTAATGCGCAAGAAATGGTACCGAAATCCCGTATTTACATATCTGCCACTGTGCAGCAGAATCCGTATAGGTGTTCGAGTGTTCGAACCGTAATGCGCAAGAAATGGTACCGAAACCCCGTATTTACATATCTGCCACCGTGCAGGAGAATCCGCAGAGGTGCTCGAGTGTTCGAACCGTACTGCGCAAGAAATGGTATGGAAACCCCGTATTTACATATCTGCCACTGTGCAGGAGAATCCGTATAGGTGTTCGAGTGTTCGAACCGTAATGCGCAGGAAATGGTACCGAAACCCCGTATTTACATATCTGCCCCTGTACAGGAGAATCGTATAGGTCTTCGTGTGTTCGAACCGTAATGCGCAAGAAATGGTATGTAAACCCCGTATTTACATATCTGCCACTGTGCAGGAGAATCCGTATAGGTGTTCGAGTGTTCGAACCGTAATGCGCAAGAAATGGTATGTAAACCCCGTATTTACATATCTGCCACTGTGCAGGAGAATCCGTATAGGTGTTCGAGTGTTCGAACCGTAATGCGCAAGAAATGGTATGGAAACCCCGTATCTATATATCTGCCACTGTGCAGGAGAATTCGCATAGGTGTTCGAGTGTTCGAACCGTAATGCGCAAGAAATGGTACGAAAACCCCGTATTTACATATCTGCCACTGTGCAGGAGAATCCGTATAGGTGATCGAGTGTTCGAACCGTAATGCGCAAGAAATGGTACCGAAACACCGTATTTATATATCTGCCACTGTGCAGGAGAATCCGCATAGGTGCTCGAGTGTTCGAACCGTATTGCGCAAGAAATGGTGTGTAAACCCCGTATTTACATATCTGCCACTGTGCAGGAGAATCCGTATAGGTGTTCGAGTGTTCGAACCGTAATGCGCAAGAAATGGTACCGAAACCCCGTATTTACATATCTGCCACTGTGCAGGAGAATCCGAATAGGTGTTCGAGTGTTCGAACCGTAATGCGCAAGAAATGGTATATAAACCCCGTATTTACTTATCTGGCACTGTGCAGGAGAATCCGTATAGGTGTTCGAGTGTTCGAATCGTAATGCGCAAGAAATGGTACCGAAACCCCGTATTTACATATCTGCCACTGTGCAGGAGAATCCGAATAGGTGTTCGCGTGTTCGAACCGTAATGCGCAAGAAATGGTATGTAAACCCCGTATTTACATATCTGCCACTGTGCAGGAGAATCGGTATAGGTGTTCGAGTGTTCGAACCGTAATGCGCCAGAAATGGTACCGAAACCCCGTATTTACATATCTGCCACTGTGCAGGAGAATCCGTATAGGTGTTCGAGTGTTCGAACCGTAATGCGCAAGAAATGGTACCGAAATCTCGTATTTACATATCTGCCACTGTGCAGCAGAATCCGTATAGGTGTTCGAGTGTTCGAACCGTAATGCGCAAGAAATGGTACCGAAACCCCGTATTTACATATCTGCCACCGTGCAGGAGAATCCGCAGAGGTGCTCGAGTGTTCGAACCGTACTGCGCAAGAAATGGTATGGAAACCCCGTATTTACATATCTGCCACTGTGCAGGAGAATCCGTATAGGTGTTCGAGTGTTCGAACCGTAATGCGCAGGAAATGGTACCGAAACCCCGTATTTACATATCTGCCCCTGTGCAGGAGAATTCGTATAGGTCTTCGTGTGTTCGAACCGTAATGCGCAAGAAATGGTATGTAAACCCCGTATATACATATCTGCCACTGTGCAGGAGAATCCGTATAGGTGTTCGAGTGTTCGAACCGTAATGCGCAAGAAATGGTACCGAAACCCCGTATTTACATATCTGCCACTGTGCAGGAGAATCCGAATACGTGTTCGATTGTTCGAACCGTAATGCGCAAGAAATGGTACCGAAATCCCGTATTTACATATCTGCCACTGTGCAGGAGAATCCGTATAGGTGTTCGAGTGTTCGAACCGTAATGCGCAAGAAATGGTACCGAAACCCCGTATTTACATATCTGCCACTGTGCAGGAGAATCCGTATAGGTGTTCGAGTGTTCGAACCGTAATGCACGAGTAATGGTATGTAAACCCCGTATTTACATATCTGCCACTGTGCTGGATATTCCGTATAGGTGTTCGAGTGTTCGAACCGTAATGCGCCAGAAATGGTACCGAAACCCCGTATTTACATATCTGCCACTGTGCAGGAGAATCCGTATAGGTGTTCGAGTGTTCGAACCGTAATGCGCAAGAAATGGTACCGAAATCCCGTATTTACATATCTGCCACTGTGCAGCAGAATCCGTATAGGTGTTCGAGTGTTCGAACCGTAATGCGCAAGAAATGGTACCGAAACCCCGTATTTACATATCTGCCACCGTGCAGGAGAATCCGCAGAGGTGCTCGAGTGTTCGAACCGTACTGCGCAAGAAATGGTATGGAAACCCCGTATTTACATATCTGCCACTGTGCAGGAGAATCCGTATAGGTGTTCGAGTGTTCGAACCGTAATGCGCAGGAAATGGTACCGAAACCCCGTATTTACATATCTGCCCCTGTGCAGGAGAATTCGTATAGGTCTTCGTGTGTTCGAACCGTAATGCGCAAGAAATGGTATGTAAACCCCGTATTTACATATCTGCCACTGTGCAGGAGAATCCGTATAGGTGTTCGAGTGTTCGAACCGTAATGCGCAAGAAATGGTACCGAAACCCCGTATTTACATATCTGCCACTGTGCAGGAGAATCCGAATACGTGTTCGAGTGTTCGAACCGTAATGCGCAAGAAATGGTATATAAACCCCGTATTTACATATCTGCCACTGTGCAGGAGAATCCGTATAGGTGTTCGAGTGTTCGAACCGTAATGCGCAAGAAATGGTACGGAAACCCCGTATTTACATATCTGCCACTGTGCAGGAGAATCCGTATAGGTGTTCGATTGTTCGAACCGTAATGCGCAAGAAATGGTATGTAAACCCCGTATTTACATATCTGCCACTGTGCAGGAGAATCCGTATAGGTGTTCGAGTGTTCGAACCGTAATGCGCAAGAAATGGTACGAAAACCCCGTATTTACATATCTGCCACTGTGCAGGAGAATCCGTATAGGTGTTCGAGTGTTCGAACCGTAATGCGCGAGAAATGGGACGTAAACCCCGTATTTACATATCTGCCACTGTGCTGGATATTCCGTATAGGTGTTCGAGTGTTCGAACCGTAATGCGCCAGAAATGGTACCGAAACCCCGTATTTACATATCTGCCACTGTGCAGGAGAATCCGTATAGGTGTTCGAGTGTTCGAACCGTAATGCGCAAGAAATGGTACCGAAATCCCGTATTTACATATCTGCCACTGTGCAGGAGAATACGTATAGGTGTTCGAGTGTTCGAACCGTAATGCGCAAGAAATGGTACCGAAACCCCGTATTTACATATCTGCCACCGTGCAGGAGAATCCGCAGAGGTGCTCGAGTGTTCGAACCGTACTGCGCAAGAAATGGTATGGAAACCCCGTATTTACATATCTGCCACTGTGCAGGAGAATCCGTATAGGTGTTCGAGTGTTCGAACCGTAATGCGCAGGAAATGGTACCGAAACCCCGTATTTACATATCTGCCCCTGTGCAGGAGAATTCGTATAGGTCTTCGTGTGTTCGAACCGTAATGCGCAAGAAATGGTATGTAAACCCCGTATTTACATATCTGCCACTGTGCAGGAGAATCCGTATAGGTGTTCGAGTGTTCGAACCGTAATGCGCAAGAAATGGTACCGAAACCCCGTATTTACATATCTGCCACTGTGCAGGAGAATGCGAATACGTGTTCGAGTGTTCGAACCGTAATGCGCAAGAAATGGTATATAAACCCCGTATTTACATATCTGCCACTGTGCAGGAGAATCCGTATAGGTGTTCGAGTGTTCGAACCGTAATGCGCAAGAAATGGTACGGAAACCCCGTATTTACATATCTGCCACTGTGCAGGAGAATCCGTATAGGTGTTCGATTGTTCGAACCGTAATGCGCAAGAAATGGTATGTAAACCCCGTATTTACATATCTGCCACTGTGCAGGAGAATCCGTATAGGTGTTCGAGTGTTCGAACCGTAATGCGCAAGAAATGGTACGGAAACCCCGTATTTACATATCTGCCACTGTGCAGGAGAATCCGTATAGGTGTTCGAGTGTTCGAACCGTAATGCACGAGTAATGGTATGGAAACCCCGTATTTACATATCTGCCACTGTGCAGGAGAATCCGTATAGGTGTTCGAGTGTTCGAACCGTAATGCGCAGGAAATGGTACCGAAACCCCGTATTTACATATCTGCCCCTGTGCAGGAGAATTCGTATAGGTCTTCGTGTGTTCGAACCGTAATGCGCAAGAAATGGTATGTAAACCCCGTATTTACATATCTGCCACTGTGCAGGAGAATCCGTATAGGTGTTCGAGTGTTCGAACCGTAATGCGCAAGAAATGGTACCGAAACCCCGTATTTACATATCTGCCACTGTGCAGGAGAATCCGAATACGTGTTCGAGTGTTCGAACCGTAATGCGCAAGAAATGGTATATAAACCCCGTATTTACATATCTGCCACTGTGCAGGAGAATCCGTATAGGTGTTCGAGTGTTCGAACCGTAATGCGCAAGAAATGGTACGGAAACCCCGTATTTACATATCTGCCACTGTGCAGGAGAATCCGTATAGGTGTTCGATTGTTCGAACCGTAATGCGCAAGAAATGGTATGTAAACCCCGTATTTACATATCTGCCACTGTGCAGGAGAATCCGTATAGGTGTTCGAGTGTTCGAACCGTAATGCGCAAGAAATGGTACGAAAACCCCGTATTTACATATCTGCCACTGTGCAGGAGAATCCGTATAGGTGTTCGAGTGTTCGAACCGTAATGCGCGAGAAATGGGACGTAAACCCCGTATTTACATATCTGCCACTGTGCTGGATATTCCGTATAGGTGTTCGAGTGTTCGAACCGTAATGCGCCAGAAATGGTACCGAAACCCCGTATTTACATATCTGCCACTGTGCAGGAGAATCCGTATAGGTGTTCGAGTGTTCGAACCGTAATGCGCAAGAAATGGTACCGAAATCCCGTATTTACATATCTGCCACTGTGCAGGAGAATACGTATAGGTGTTCGAGTGTTCGAACCGTAATGCGCAAGAAATGGTACCGAAACCCCGTATTTACATATCTGCCACCGTGCAGGAGAATCCGCAGAGGTGCTCGAGTGTTCGAACCGTACTGCGCAAGAAATGGTATGGAAACCCCGTATTTACATATCTGCCACTGTGCAGGAGAATCCGTATAGGTGTTCGAGTGTTCGAACCGTAATGCGCAGGAAATGGTACCGAAACCCCGTATTTACATATCTGCCCCTGTGCAGGAGAATTCGTATAGGTCTTCGTGTGTTCGAACCGTAATGCGCAAGAAATGGTATGTAAACCCCGTATTTACATATCTGCCACTGTGCAGGAGAATCCGTATAGGTGTTCGAGTGTTCGAACCGTAATGCGCAAGAAATGGTACCGAAACCCCGTATTTACATATCTGCCACTGTGCAGGAGAATGCGAATACGTGTTCGAGTGTTCGAACCGTAATGCGCAAGAAATGGTATATAAACCCCGTATTTACATATCTGCCACTGTGCAGGAGAATCCGTATAGGTGTTCGAGTGTTCGAACCGTAATGCGCAAGAAATGGTACGGAAACCCCGTATTTACATATCTGCCACTGTGCAGGAGAATCCGTATAGGTGTTCGATTGTTCGAACCGTAATGCGCAAGAAATGGTATGTAAACCCCGTATTTACATATCTGCCACTGTGCAGGAGAATCCGTATAGGTGTTCGAGTGTTCGAACCGTAATGCGCAAGAAATGGTACGGAAACCCCGTATTTACATATCTGCCACTGTGCAGGAGAATCCGTATAGGTGTTCGAGTGTTCGAACCGTAATGCACGAGTAATGGTATGTAAACCCCGTATTTACATATCTGCCACTGTGCTGGATATTCCGTATAGGTGTTCGAGTGTTCGAACCGTAATGCGCCAGAAATGGTACCGAAACCCCGTATTTACATATCTGCCACTGTGCAGGAGAATCCGTATAGGTGTTCGAGTGTTCGAACCGTAATGCGCAAGAAATGGTACCGAAATCCCGTATTTACATATCTGCCACTGTGCAGCAGAATCCGTATAGGTGTTCGAGTGTTCGAACCGTAATGCGCAAGAAATGGTACCGAAACCCCGTATTTACATATCTGCCACCGTGCAGGAGAATCCGCAGAGGTGCTCGAGTGTTCGAACCGTACTGCGCAAGAAATGGTATGGAAACCCCGTATTTACATATCTGCCACTGTGCAGGAGAATCCGTATAGGTGTTCGAGTGTTCGAACCGTAATGCGCAGGAAATGGTACCGAAACCCCGTATTTACATATCTGCCCCTGTGCAGGAGAATTCGTATAGGTCTTCGTGTGTTCGAACCGTAATGCGCAAGAAATGGTATGTAAACCCCGTATTTACATATCTGCCACTGTGCAGGAGAATCCGTATAGGTGTTCGAGTGTTCGAACCGTAATGCGCAAGAAATGGTACCGAAACCCCGTATTTACATATCTGCCACTGTGCAGGAGAATGCGAATACGTGTTCGAGTGTTCGAACCGTAATGCGCAAGAAATGGTATATAAACCCCGTATTTACATATCTGCCACTGTGCAGGAGAATCCGTATAGGTGTTCGAGTGTTCGAACCGTAATGCGCAAGAAATGGTACGGAAACCCCGTATTTACATATCTGCCACTGTGCAGGAGAATCCGTATAGGTGTTCGATTGTTCGAACCGTAATGCGCAAGAAATGGTATGTAAACCCCGTATTTACATATCTGCCACTGTGCAGGAGAATCCGTATAGGTGTTCGAGTGTTCGAACCGTAATGCGCAAGAAATGGTACGAAAACCCCGTATTTACATATCTGCCACTGTGCAGGAGAATCCGTATAGGTGTTCGAGTGTTCGAACCGTAATGCGCGAGAAATGGGACGTAAACCCCGTATTTACATATCTGCCACTTTGCTGGATATTCCGTATAGGTGTTCGAGTGTTCGAACCGTAATGCGCCAGAAATGGTACCGAAACCCCGTATTTACATATCTGCCACTGTGCAGGAGAATCCGTATAGGTGTTCGAGTGTTCGAACCGTAATGCGCAAGAAATGGTACCGAAACCCCGTATTTACATATCTGCCCCTGTGCAGGAGAATTCGTATAGGTCTTCGTGTGTTCGAACCTTAATGCGCAAGAAATGGTATGTAAACCCCGTATTTACATATCTGCCACTGTGCAGGAGAATCCGAATAGGTGTTCGAGTGTTCGAACCGTAATGCGCAAGAAATGGTACCGAAACCCCGTATTTACATATCTGCCACTGTGCAGGAGAATCCGAATACGTGTTCGAGTGTTCGAACCGTAATGCGCAAGAAATGGTATATAAACCCCGTATTTACATATCTGCCACTGTGCAGGAGAATCCGTATAGGTGTTCGAGTGTTCGAACCGTAATGCGCAAGAAATGGTACGGAAACCCCGTATTTACATATCTGCCACTGTGCAGGAGAATCCGTATAGGTGTTCGATTGTTCGAACCGTAATGCGCAAGAAATGGTATGTAAACCCCGTATTTACATATCTGCCACTGTGCAGGAGAATCCGTATAGGTGTTCGAGTGTTCGAACCGTAATGCGCAAGAAATGGTACGGAAACCCCGTATTTACATATCTGCCACTGTGCAGGAGAATCCGTATAGGTGTTCGAGTGTTCGAACCGTAATGCGCGAGAAATGGGACGTAAACCCCGTATTTACATATCTGCCACTGTGCTGGATATTCCGTATAGGTGTTCGAGTGTTTGAACCGTAATGCGCCAGAAATGGTACCGAAACCCCGTATTTACATATCTGCCACTGTGCAGGAGAATCCGTATAGCTGTTCGAGTGTTCGAACCGTAATGCGCAAGAAATGGTACCGAAATCCCGTATTTACATATCTGCCACTGTGCAGGAGAATCCGTATAGGTGTTCGAGTGTTCGAACCGTAATGCGCAAGAAATGGTACCGAAACCCCGTATTTACATATCTGCCACTGTGCAGGAGAATCCGTACAGGTGTTCGAGTGTTCGAACCGTAATGCACGAGTAATGGTATGTAAACCCCGTATTTACATATCTGCCACTGTGCTGGATATTCCGTATAGGTGTTCGAGTGTTCGAACCGTAATGCGCCAGAAATGGTACCGAAACCCCGTATTTACATATCTGCCACTGTGCAGGAGAATCCGTATAGGTGTTCGAGTGTTCGAACCGTAATGCGCAAGAAATGGTACCGAAATCCCGTATTTACATATCTGCCACTGTGCAGCAGAATCCGTATAGGTGTTCGAGTGTTCGAACCGTAATGCGCAAGAAATGGTACCGAAACCCCGTATTTACATATCTGCCACCGTGCAGGAGAATCCGCAGAGGTGCTCGAGTGTTCGAACCGTACTGCGCAAGAAATGGTATGGAAACCCCGTATTTACATATCTGCCACTGTGCAGGAGAATCCGTATAGGTGTTCGAGTGTTCGAACCGTAATGCGCAGGAAATGGTACCGAAACCCCGTATTTACATATCTGCCCCTGTGCAGGAGAATTCGTATAGGTCTTCGTGTGTTCGAACCGTAATGCGCAAGAAATGGTATGTAAACCCCGTATTTACATATCTGCCACTGTGCAGGAGAATCCGTATAGGTGTTCGAGTGTTCGAACCGTAATGCGCAAGAAATGGTACCGAAACCCCGTATTTACATATCTGCCACTGTGCAGGAGAATCCGAATACGTGTTCGAGTGTTCGAACCGTAATGCGCAAGAAATGGTATATAAACCCCGTATTTACATATCTGCCACTGTGCAGGAGAATCCGTATAGGTGTTCGAGTGTTCGAACCGTAATGCGCAAGAAATGGTACGGAAACCCCGTATTTACATATCTGCCACTGTGCAGGAGAATCCGTATAGGTGTTCGATTGTTCGAACCGTAATGCGCAAGAAATGGTATGTAAACCCCGTATTTACATATCTGCCACTGTGCAGGAGAATCCGTATAGGTGTTCGAGTGTTCGAACCGTAATGCGCAAGAAATGGTACGGAAACCCCGTATTTACATATCTGCCACTGTGCAGGAGAATCTGTATAGGTGTTCGAGTGTTCGAACCGTAATGCACGAGTAATGGTATGTAAACCCCGTATTTACATATCTGCCACTGTGCTGGATATTCCGTATAGGTGTTCGAGTGTTCGAACCGTAATGCGCCAGAAATGGTACCGAAACCCCGTATTTACATATCTGCCACTGTGCAGGAGAATCCGTATAGGTGTTCGAGTGTTCGAACCGTAATGCGCAAGAAATGGTACCGAAATCCCGTATTTACATATCTGCCACTGTGCAGCAGAATCCGTATAGGTGTTCGAGTGTTCGAACCGTAATGCGCAAGAAATGGTACCGAAACCCCGTATTTACATATCTGCCACCGTACAGGAGAATCCGCAGAGGTGCTCGAGTGTTCGAACCGTACTGCGCAAGAAATGGTATGGAAACCCCGTATTTACATATCTGCCACTGTGCAGGAGAATCCGTATAGGTGTTCGAGTGTTCGAACCGTAATGCGCAGGAAATGGTACCGAAACCCCGTATTTACATATCTGCCCCTGTGCAGGAGAATTCGTATAGGTCTTCGTGTGTTCGAACCGTAATGCGCAAGAAATGGTATGTAAACCCCGTATTTACATATCTGCCACTGTGCAGGAGAATCCGTATAGGTGTTCGAGTGTTCGAACCGTAATGCGCAAGAAATGGTACCGAAACCCCGTATTTACATATCTGCCACTGTGCAGGAGAATGCGAATACGTGTTCGAGTGTTCGAACCGTAATGCGCAAGAAATGGTATATAAACCCCGTATTTACATATCTGCCACTGTGCAGGAGAATCCGTATAGGTGTTCGAGTGTTCGAACCGTAATGCGCAAGAAATGGTACGGAAACCCCGTATTTACATATCTGCCACTGTGCAGGAGAATCCGTATAGGTGTTCGATTGTTCGAACCGTAATGCGCAAGAAATGGTATGTAAACCCCGTATTTACATATCTGCCACTGTGCAGGAGAATCCGTATAGGTGTTCGAGTGTTCGAACCGTAATGCGCAAGAAATGGTACGGAAACCCCGTATTTACATATCTGCCACTGTGCAGGAGAATCCGTATAGGTGTTCGAGTGTTCGAACCGTAATGCACGAGTAATGGTATGTAAACCCCGTATTTACATATCTGCCACTGTGCTGGATATTCCGTATAGGTGTTCGAGTGTTCGAACCGTAATGCGCCAGAAATGGTACCGAAACCCCGTATTTACATATCTGCCACTGTGCAGGAGAATCCGTATAGGTGTTCGAGTGTTCGAACCGTAATGCGCAAGAAATGGTACCGAAATCCCGTATTTACATATCTGCCACTGTGCAGCAGAATCCGTATAGGTGTTCGAGTGTTCGAACCGTAATGCGCAAGAAATGGTACCGAAACCCCGTATTTACATATCTGCCACCGTGCAGGAGAATCCGCAGAGGTGCTCGAGTGTTCGAACCGTACTGCGCAAGAAATGGTATGGAAACCCCGTATTTACATATCTGCCACTGTGCAGGAGAATCCGTATAGGTGTTCGAGTGTTCGAACCGTAATGCGCAGGAAATGGTACCGAAACCCCGTATTTACATATCTGCCCCTGTGCAGGAGAATTCGTATAGGTCTTCGTGTGTTCGAACCGTAATGCGCAAGAAATGGTATGTAAACCCCGTATTTACATATCTGCCACTGTGCAGGAGAATCCGTATAGGTGTTCGAGTGTTCGACCCGTAATGCGCAAGAAATGGTACCGAAACCCCGTATTTACATATCTGCCACTGTGCAGGAGAATCCGAATACGTGTTCGAGTGTTCGAACCGTAATGCGCAAGAAATGGTATATAAACCCCGTATTTACATATCTGCCACTGTGCAGGAGAATCCGTATAGGTGTTCGAGTGTTCGAACCGTAATGCGCAAGAAATGGTACGGAAACCCCGTATTTACATATCTGCCACTGTGCAGGAGAATCCGTATAGGTGTTCGATTGTTCGAACCGTAATGCGCAAGAAATGGTATGTAAACCCCGTATTTACATATCTGCCACTGTGCAGGAGAATCCGTATAGGTGTTCGAGTGTTCGAACCGTAATGCGCAAGAAATGGTACGGAAACCCCGTATTTACATATCTGCCACTGTGCAGGAGAATCCGTATAGGTGTTCGAGTGTTCGAACCGTAATGCGCGAGAAATGGGACGTAAACCCCGTATTTACATATCTGCCACTGTGCTGGATATTCCGTATAGGTGTTCGAGTGTTTGAACCGTAATGCGCCAGAAATGGTACCGAAACCCCGTATTTACATATCTGCCACTGTGCAGGAGAATCCGTATAGGTGTTCGAGTGTTCGAACCGTAATGCGCAAGAAATGGTACCGAAATCCCGTATTTACATATCTGCCACTGTGCAGGAGAATCCGTATAGGTGTTCGAGTGTTCGAACCGTAATGCGCAAGAAATGGTACCGAAACCCCGTATTTACATATCTGCCACTGTGCAGGAGAATCTGCATAGGTGCTCGAGTGTTCGAACCGTATTGCGCAAGAAATGGTATGGAAACCCCGTATTTACATATCTGCCACTGTGTAGGAGAATCCGTATAGGTGTTCGAGTGTTCGAACCGTAATGCGCAGGAAATGGTACCGAAACCCCGTATTTACATATCTGCCACTGTGCAGGAGAATTCGTATAGGTCTTCGTGTTTTCGAACCGTAATGCGCAAGAAATGGTATGTAAACCCCGTATTTACATATCTGCCACTGTGCAGGAGAATCCGTATAGGTGTTCGAGTGTTCGAACCGTAATGCGCGAGAAATGGTATGTAAACCCCGTATTTACATATCTGCCACTGTGCAGGAGAATCCGTATAGGTGTTCGAGTGTTCGAACCGTAATGCGCAAGAAATGGTACGAAAACCCCGTATTTACATATCTGCCACTGTGCAGGAGAATCCGTATAGGTGTTCGAGTGTTCGAACCGTAATGCGCGAGAAATGGTATGTAAACCCCGTATTTACATATCTGCCACTGTGCTGGATATTCCGTATAGGTGTTCGAGTGTTCGAACCGTAATGCGCCAGAAATGGTACCGAAACCCCGTATTTACATATCTGCCACTGTGCAGGAGAATCCGTATAGGTGTTCGAACCGTAATGCGCAAGAAATGGTACCGAAATCCCGTATTTACATATCTGCCACTGTGCAGGAGAATCCGTATAGGTGTTCGAGTGTTCGAACCGTAATGCGCAAGAAATGGTACGGAAACCCCGTATTTACATATCTGCCACTGTGCAGGAGAATCCGTATAGGTGTTCGAGTGTTCGAACCGTAATGCGCGAGAAATGGGACGTAAACCCCGTATTTACATATCTGCCACTGTGCTGGATATTCCGTATAGGTGTTCGAGTGTTTGAACCGTAATGCGCCAGAAATGGTACCGAAACCCCGTATTTACATATCTGCCACTGTGCAGGAGAATCCGTATAGGTGTTCGAGTGTTCGAACCGTAATGCGCAAGAAATGGTACCGAAATCCCGTATTTACATATCTGCCACTGTGCAGGAGAATCCGTATAGGTGTTCGAGTGTTCGAACCGTAATGCGCAAGAAATGGTACCGAAACCCCGTATTTACATATCTGCCACTGTGCAGGAGAATCTGCATAGGTGCTCGAGTGTTCGAACCGTATTGCGCAAGAAATGGTATGGAAACCCCGTATTTACATATCTGCCACTGTGTAGGAGAATCCGTATAGGTGTTCGAGTGTTCGAACCGTAATGCGCAGGAAATGGTACCGAAACCCCGTATTTACATATCTGCCACTGTGCAGGAGAATTCGTATAGGTCTTCGTGTTTTCGAACCGTAATGCGCAAGAAATGGTATGTAAACCCCGTATTTACATATCTGCCACTGTGCAGGAGAATCCGTATAGGTGTTCGAGTGTTCGAACCGTAATGCGCGAGAAATGGTATGTAAACCCCGTATTTACATATCTGCCACTGTGCAGGAGAATCCGTATAGGTGTTCGAGTGTTCGAACCGTAATGCGCAAGAAATGGTACGAAAACCCCGTATTTACATATCTGCCACTGTGCAGGAGAATCCGTATAGGTGTTCGAGTGTTCGAACCGTAATGCGCGAGAAATGGTATGTAAACCCCGTATTTACATATCTGCCACTGTGCTGGATATTCCGTATAGGTGTTCGAGTGTTCGAACCGTAATGCGCCAGAAATGGTACCGAAACCCCGTATTTACATATCTGCCACTGTGCAGGAGAATCCGTATAGGTGTTCGAACCGTAATGCGCAAGAAATGGTACCGAAATCCCGTATTTACATATCTGCCACTGTGCAGGAGAATCCGTATAGGTGTTCGAGTGTTCGAACCGTAATGCGCAAGAAATGGTACCGAAACCCCGTATTTACATATCTGCCACTGTGCAGGAGAATCCGCATAGGTGCTCGAGTGTTCGAACCGTATTGCGCAAGAAATGGTATGGAAACCCCGTATTTACATATCTGCCACTGTGCAGGAGAATCCGTATAGGTGTTCGAGTGTTCGAACCGTAATGCGCAGGAAATGGTACCAAAACCCCGTATTTACATATCTGCCACTGTGCAGGAGAATTCGTATAGGTCTTCGTGTGTTCGAACCGTAATGCGCAAGAAATGGTATGTAAACACCGTATTTACATATCTGCCACTGTGCAGGAGAATCCGTATAGGTGTTCGAGTGTTCGAACCGTAATGCGCAAGAAATGGTACCAACACCCCGTATTTACATATCTGCCACTGTGCAGGAGAATCCGAATAGGTGTTCGAGTGTTCGAACCGTAATGCGCAAGAAATGGTATATAAACCCCGTATTTACATATCTGCCACTGTGCAGGAGAATCCGTATAGGTGTTCGAGTGTTCGAACCGTAATGCGCAAGAAATGGTACGGAAACCCCGTATTTACATATCTGCCACTGTGCAGGAGAATCCGTATAGGTGTTCGATTGTTCGAACCGTAATGCGCAAGAAATGGTATGTAAACCCCGTATTTACATATCTGCCACTGTGCAGGAGAATCCGTATAGGTGTTCGAGTGTTCGAACCGTAATGCGCAAGAAATGGTACGGAAACCCCGTATTTACATATCTGCCACTGTGCAGGAGAATCCGTATAGGTGTTCGAGTGTTCGAACCGTAATGCGCGAGAAATGGTATGTAAACCCCGTATTTACATATCTGCCACTGTGCTGGAGAATCCGAATAGGTGTTCGAGTGTTCGAACCGTAATGCGCAAGAAATGGTACCGAAACCCCGTATTTACATATCTGCCACTGTGCAGGAGAATGCGAATACGTGTTCGAGTGTTCGAACCGTAATGCGCAAGAAATGGTATATAAACCCCGTATTTACATATCTGCCACTGTGCAGGAGAATCCGTATAGGTGTTCGAGTGTTCGAACCGTAATGCGCAAGAAATGGTACGGAAACCCCGTATTTACATATCTGCCACTGTGCAGGAGAATCCGTATAGGTGTTCGATTGTTCGAACCGTAATGCGCAAGAAATGGTATGTAAACCCCGTATTTACATATCTGCCACTGTGCAGGAGAATCCGTATAGGTGTTCGAGTGTTCGAACCGTAATGCGCAAGAAATGGTACGGAAACCCCGTATTTACATATCTGCCACTGTGCAGGAGAATCCGTATAGGTGTTCGAGTGTTCGAACCGTAATGCACGAGTAATGGTATGTAAACCCCGTATTTACATATCTGCCACTGTGCTGGATATTCCGTATAGGTGTTCGAGTGTTCGAACCGTAATGCGCCAGAAATGGTACCGAAACCCCGTATTTACATATCTGCCACTGTGCAGGAGAATCCGTATAGGTGTTCGAGTGTTCGAACCGTAATGCGCAAGAAATGGTACCGAAATCCCGTATTTACATATCTGCCACTGTGCAGCAGAATCCGTATAGGTGTTCGAGTGTTCGAACCGTAATGCGCAAGAAATGGTACCGAAACCCCGTATTTACATATCTGCCACCGTGCAGGAGAATCCGCAGAGGTGCTCGAGTGTTCGAACCGTACTGCGCAAGAAATGGTATGGAAACCCCGTATTTACATATCTGCCACTGTGCAGGAGAATCCGTATAGGTGTTCGAGTGTTCGAACCGTAATGCGCAGGAAATGGTACCGAAACCCCGTATTTACATATCTGCCCCTGTGCAGGAGAATTCGTATAGGTCTTCGTGTGTTCGAACCGTAATGCGCAAGAAATGGTATGTAAACCCCGTATTTACATATCTGCCACTGTGCAGGAGAATCCGTATAGGTGTTCGAGTGTTCGACCCGTAATGCGCAAGAAATGGTACCGAAACCCCGTATTTACATATCTGCCACTGTGCAGGAGAATCCGAATACGTGTTCGAGTGTTCGAACCGTAATGCGCAAGAAATGGTATATAAACCCCGTATTTACATATCTGCCACTGTGCAGGAGAATCCGTATAGGTGTTCGAGTGTTCGAACCGTAATGCGCAAGAAATGGTACGGAAACCCCGTATTTACATATCTGCCACTGTGCAGGAGAATCCGTATAGGTGTTCGATTGTTCGAACCGTAATGCGCAAGAAATGGTATGTAAACCCCGTATTTACATATCTGCCACTGTGCAGGAGAATCCGTATAGGTGTTCGAGTGTTCGAACCGTAATGCGCAAGAAATGGTACGGAAACCCCGTATTTACATATCTGCCACTGTGCAGGAGAATCCGTATAGGTGTTCGAGTGTTCGAACCGTAATGCGCGAGAAATGGGACGTAAACCCCGTATTTACATATCTGCCACTGTGCTGGATATTCCGTATAGGTGTTCGAGTGTTTGAACCGTAATGCGCCAGAAATGGTACCGAAACCCCGTATTTACATATCTGCCACTGTGCAGGAGAATCCGTATAGGTGTTCGAGTGTTCGAACCGTAATGCGCAAGAAATGGTACCGAAATCCCGTATTTACATATCTGCCACTGTGCAGGAGAATCCGTATAGGTGTTCGAGTGTTCGAACCGTAATGCGCAAGAAATGGTACCGAAACCCCGTATTTACATATCTGCCACTGTGCAGGAGAATCTGCATAGGTGCTCGAGTGTTCGAACCGTATTGCGCAAGAAATGGTATGGAAACCCCGTATTTACATATCTGCCACTGTGTAGGAGAATCCGTATAGGTGTTCGAGTGTTCGAACCGTAATGCGCAGGAAATGGTACCGAAACCCCGTATTTACATATCTGCCACTGTGCAGGAGAATTCGTATAGGTCTTCGTGTTTTCGAACCGTAATGCGCAAGAAATGGTATGTAAACCCCGTATTTACATATCTGCCACTGTGCAGGAGAATCCGTATAGGTGTTCGAGTGTTCGAACCGTAATGCGCGAGAAATGGTATGTAAACCCCGTATTTACATATCTGCCACTGTGCAGGAGAATCCGTATAGGTGTTCGAGTGTTCGAACCGTAATGCGCAAGAAATGGTACGAAAACCCCGTATTTACATATCTGCCACTGTGCAGGAGAATCCGTATAGGTGTTCGAGTGTTCGAACCGTAATGCGCGAGAAATGGTATGTAAACCCCGTATTTACATATCTGCCACAGTGCTGGATATTCCGTATAGGTGTTCGAGTGTTCGAACCGTAATGCGCCAGAAATGGTACCTAAACCCCGTATTTACATATCTGCCACTGTGCAGGAGAATCCGTATAGGTGTTCGAACCGTAATGCGCAAGAAATGGTACCGAAATCCCGTATTTACATATCTGCCACTGTGCAGGAGAATCCGTATAGGTGTTCGAGTGTTCGAACCGTAATGCGCAAGAAATGGTACCGAAACCCCGTATTTACATATCTGCCACTGTGCAGGAGAATCCGCATAGGTGCTCGAGTGTTCGAACCGTATTGCGCAAGAAATGGTATGGAAACCCCGTATTTACATATCTGCCACTGTGCAGGAGAATCCGTATAGGTGTTCGAGTGTTCGAACCGTAATGCGCAGGAAATGGTACCAAAACCCCGTATTTACATATCTGCCACTGTGCAGGAGAATTCGTATAGGTCTTCGTGTGTTCGAACCGTAATGCGCAAGAAATGGTATGTAAACACCGTATTTACATATCTGCCACTGTGCAGGAGAATCCGTATAGGTGTTCGAGTGTTCGAACCGTAATGCGCAAGAAATGGTACCAACACCCCGTATTTACATATCTGCCACTGTGCAGGAGAATCCGAATAGGTGTTCGAGTGTTCGAACCGTAATGCGCAAGAAATGGTATATAAACCCCGTATTTACATATCTGCCACTGTGCAGGAGAATCCGTATAGGTGTTCGAGTGTTCGAACCGTAATGCGCAAGAAATGGTACGGAAACCCCGTATTTACATATCTGCCACTGTGCAGGAGAATCCGTATAGGTGTTCGATTGTTCGAACCGTAATGCGCAAGAAATGGTATGTAAACCCCGTATTTACATATCTGCCACTGTGCAGGAGAATCCGTATAGGTGTTCGAGTGTTCGAACCGTAATGCGCAAGAAATGGTACGGAAACCCCGTATTTACATATCTGCCACTGTGCAGGAGAATCCGTATAGGTGTTCGAGTGTTCGAACCGTAATGCGCGAGAAATGGTATGTAAACCCCGTATTTACATATCTGCCACAGTGCTGGAGAATCCGAATAGGTGTTCGAGTGTTCGAACCGTAATGCGCAAGAAATGGTACCGAAACCCCGTATTTACATATCTGCCACTGTGTAGGAGAATCCGTATAGGTGTTCGAGTGTTCGAACCGTAATGCGCAAGAAATGGTACCGAAATCCCGTATTTACATATCTGCCACTGTGCAGGAGAATCCGTATAGGTGTTCGAGTGTTCGAACCGTAATGCGCAAGAAATGGTACCGAAACCCCGTATTTACATATCTGCCACTGTGCAGGAGAATCCGCATAGGTGCTCGAGTGTTCGAACCGTATTGCGCAAGAAATGGTATGGAAACCCCGTATTTACATATCTGCCACTGTGCAGGAGAATCCGTATAGGTGTTCGAGTGTTCGAACCGTAATGCGCAAGAAATGGTACGGAAACCCCGTATTTACATATCTGCCACTGTGCAGGAGAATCCGTATAGGTGTTCGAGTGTTCGAACCGTAATGCGCGAGAAATGGGACGTAAACCCCGTATTTACATATCTGCCACTGTGCTGGATATTCCGTATAGGTGTTCGAGTGTTTGAACCGTAATGCGCCAGAAATGGTACCGAAACCCCGTATTTACATATTTGCCACTGTGCAGGATAATCCGTATAGGTGTTCGAGTGTTCGAACCGTAATGCGCAAGAAATGGTACCGAAATCCCGTATTTACATATCTGCCACTGTGCAGGAGAATCCGTATAGGTGTTCGAGTGTTCGAACCGTAATGCGCAAGAAATGGTACCGAAACCCCGTATTTACATATCTGCCACTGTGCAGGAGAATCTGCATAGGTGCTCGAGTGTTCGAACCGTATTGCGCAAGAAATGGTATGGAAACCCCGTATTTACATATCTGCCACTGTGCAGGAGAATCCGTATAGGTGTTCGAGTGTTCGAACCGTAATGCGCAGGAAATGGTACCGAAACCCCGTATTTACATATCTGCCACTGTGCAGGAGAATTCGTATAGGTCTTCGTGTTTTCGAACCGTAATGCGCAAGAAATGGTATGTAAACCCCGTATTTACATATCTGCCACTGTGCAGGAGAATCCGTATAGGTGTTTGAGTGTTCGAACCGTAATGCGCGAGAAATGGTATGTAAACCCCGTATTTACATATCTGCCACTGTGCAGGAGAATCCGTATAGGTGTTCGAGTGTTCGAACCGTAATGCGCAAGAAATGGTACGAAAACCCCGTATTTACATATCTGCCACTGTGCAGGAGAATCCGTATAGGTGTTCGAGTGTTCGAACCGTAATGCGCGAGAAATGGTATGTAAACCCCGTATTTACATATCTGCCACTGTGCTGGATATTCCGTATAGGTGTTCGAGTGTTCGAACCATAATGCGCCAGAAATGGTACCGAAACCCCGTATTTACATATCTGCCACTGTGCAGGAGAATCCGTATAGGTGTTCGAACCGTAATGCGCAAGAAATGGTACCGAAATCCCGTATTTACATATCTGCCACTGTGCAGGAGAATCCGTATAGGTGTTCGAGTGTTCGAACCGTAATGCGCAAGAAATGGTACCGAAACCCCGTATTTACATATCTGCCACTGTGCAGGAGAATCCGCATAGGTGCTCGAGTGTTCGAACCGTATTGCGCAAGAAATGGTATGGAAACCCCGTATTTACATATCTGCCACTGTGCAGGAGAATCCGTATAGGTGTTCGAGTGTTCGAACCGTAATGCGCAGGAAATGGTGCCAAAACCCCGTATTTACATATCTGCCACTGTGCAGGAGAATTCGTATAGGTCTTCGTGTGTTCGAACCGTAATGCGCAAGAAATGGTATGTAAACACCGTATTTACATATCTGCCACTGTGCAGGAGAATCCGTATAGGTGTTCGAGTGTTCGAACCGTAATGCGCAAGAAATGGTACCAAAACCCCGTATTTACATATCTGCCACTGTGCAGGAGAATCCGAATAGGTGTTCGAGTGTTCGAACCGTAATGCGCAAGAAATGGTATATAAACCCCGTATTTACATATCTGCCACGGTGCAGGAGAATCCGTATAGGTGTTCGAGTGTTCGAACCGTAATGCGCAAGAAATGGTACGGAAACCCCGTATTTACATATCTGCCACTGTGCAGGAGAATCCGTATAGGTGTTCGATTGTTCGAACCGTAATGCGCAAGAAATGGTATGTAAACCCCGTATTTACATATCTGCCACTGTGCAGGAGAATCCGTATAGGTGTTCGAGTGTTCGAACCGTAATGCGCAAGAAATGGTACGGAAACCCCGTATTTACATATCTGCCACTGTGCAGGAGAATCCGTATAGGTGTTCGAGTGTTCGAACCGTAATGCGCGAGAAATGGTATGTAAACCCCGTATTTACATATCTGCCACTGTGCTGGAGAATCCGAATAGGTGTTCGAGTGTTCGAACCGTAATGCGCAAGAAATGGTACCGAAACCCCGTATTTACATATCTGCCACTGTGTAGGAGAATCCGTATAGGTGTTCGAGTGTTCGAACCGTAATGCGCAAGAAATGGTACCGAAATCCCGTATTTACATATCTGCCACTGTGCAGGAGAATCCGTATAGGTGTTCGAGTGTTCGAACCGTAATGCGCAAGAAATGGTACCGAAACCCCGTATTTACATATCTGCCACTGTGCAGGAGAATCCGCATAGGTGCTCGAGTGTTCGAACCGTATTGCGCAAGAAATGGTATGGAAACCCCGTATTTACATATCTGCCACTGTGCAGGAGAATCCGTATAGGTGTTCGAGTGTTCGAACCGTAATGCGCAAGAAATGGTACGGAAACCCCGTATTTACATATCTGCCACTGTGCAGGAGAATCCGTATAGGTGTTCGAGTGTTCGAACCGTAATGCGCGAGAAATGGGACGTAAACCCCGTATTTACATATCTGCCACTGTGCTGGATATTCCGTATAGGTGTTCGAGTGTTTGAACCGTAATGCGCCAGAAATGGTACCGAAACCCCGTATTTACATATTTGCCACTGTGCAGGATAATCCGTATAGGTGTTCGAGTGTTCGAACCGTAATGCGCAAGAAATGGTACCGAAATCCCGTATTTACATATCTGCCACTGTGCAGGAGAATCCGTATAGGTGTTCGAGTGTTCGAACCGTAATGCGCAAGAAATGGTACCGAAACCCCGTATTTACATATCTGCCACTGTGCAGGAGAATCTGCATAGGTGCTCGAGTGTTCGAACCGTATTGCGCAAGAAATGGTATGGAAACCCCGTATTTACATATCTGCCACTGTGCAGGAGAATCCGTATAGGTGTTCGAGTGTTCGAACCGTAATGCGCAGGAAATGGTACCGAAACCCCGTATTTACATATCTGCCACTGTGCAGGAGAATTCGTATAGGTCTTCGTGTTTTCGAACCGTAATGCGCAAGAAATGGTATGTAAACCCCGTATTTACATATCTGCCACTGTGCAGGAGAATCCGTATAGGTGTTTGAGTGTTCGAACCGTAATGCGCGAGAAATGGTATGTAAACCCCGTATTTACATATCTGCCACTGTGCAGGAGAATCCGTATAGGTGTTCGAGTGTTCGAACCGTAATGCGCAAGAAATGGTACGAAAACCCCGTATTTACATATCTGCCACTGTGCAGGAGAATCCGTATAGGTGTTCGAGTGTTCGAACCGTAATGCGCGAGAAATGGTATGTAAACCCCGTATTTACATATCTGCCACTGTGCTGGATATTCCGTATAGGTGTTCGAGTGTTCGAACCATAATGCGCCAGAAATGGTACCGAAACCCCGTATTTACATATCTGCCACTGTGCAGGAGAATCCGTATAGGTGTTCGAACCGTAATGCGCAAGAAATGGTACCGAAATCCCGTATTTACATATCTGCCACTGTGCAGGAGAATCCGTATAGGTGTTCGAGTGTTCGAACCGTAATGCGCAAGAAATGGTACCGAAACCCCGTATTTACATATCTGCCACTGTGCAGGAGAATCCGCATAGGTGCTCGAGTGTTCGAACCGTATTGCGCAAGAAATGGTATGGAAACCCCGTATTTACATATCTGCCACTGTGCAGGAGAATCCGTATAGGTGTTCGAGTGTTCGAACCGTAATGCGCAGGAAATGGTGCCAAAACCCCGTATTTACATATCTGCCACTGTGCAGGAGAATTCGTATAGGTCTTCGTGTGTTCGAACCGTAATGCGCAAGAAATGGTATGTAAACACCGTATTTACATATCTGCCACTGTGCAGGAGAATCCGTATAGGTGTTCGAGTGTTCGAACCGTAATGCGCAAGAAATGGTACCAAAACCCCGTATTTACATATCTGCCACTGTGCAGGAGAATCCGAATAGGTGTTCGAGTGTTCGAACCGTAATGCGCAAGAAATGGTATATAAACCCCGTATTTACATATCTGCCACGGTGCAGGAGAATCCGTATAGGTGTTCGAGTGTTCGAACCGTAATGCGCAAGAAATGGTACGGAAACCCCGTATTTACATATCTGCCACTGTGCAGGAGAATCCGTATAGGTGTTCGATTGTTCGAACCGTAATGCGCAAGAAATGGTATGTAAACCCCGTATTTACATATCTGCCACTGTGCAGGAGAATCCGTATAGGTGTTCGAGTGTTCGAACCGTAATGCGCAAGAAATGGTACGGAAACCCCGTATTTACATATCTGCCACTGTGCAGGAGAATCCGTATAGGTGTTTGAGTGTTCGAACCGTAATGCGCGAGAAATGGTATGTAAACCCCGTATTTACATATCTGCCACTGTGCTGGAGAATCCGAATAGGTGTTCGAGTGTTCGAACCGTAATGCGCAAGAAATGGTACCGAAACCCCGTATTTACATATCTGCCACTGTGTAGGAGAATCCGTATAGGTGTTCGAGTGTTCGAACCGTAATGCGCAAGAAATGGTACCGAAATCCCGTATTTACATATCTGCCACTGTGCAGGAGAATCCGTATAGGTGTTCGAGTGTTCGAACCGTAATGCGCAAGAAATGGTACCGAAACCCCGTATTTACATATCTGCCACTGTGCAGGAGAATCCGCATAGGTGCTCGAGTGTTCGAACCGTATTGCGCAAGAAATGGTATGGAAACCCCGTATTTACATATCTGCCACTGTGCAGGAGAATCCGTATAGGTGTTCGAGTGTTCGAACCGTAATGCGCAAGAAATGGTACGGAAACCCCGTATTTACATATCTGCCACTGTGCAGGAGAATCCGTATAGGTGTTCGAGTGTTCGAACCGTAATGCGCGAGAAATGGGACGTAAACCCCGTATTTACATATCTGCCACTGTGCTGGATATTCCGTATAGGTGTTCGAGTGTTTGAACCGTAATGCGCCAGAAATGGTACCGAAACCCCGTATTTACATATCTGCCACTGTGCAGGATAATCCGTATAGGTGTTCGAGTGTTCGAACCGTAATGCGCAAGAAATGGTACCGAAATCCCGTATTTACATATCTGCCACTGTGCAGGAGAATCCGTATAGGTGTTCGAGTGTTCGAACCGTAATGCGCAAGAAATGGTACCGAAACCCCGTATTTACATATCTGCCACTGTGCAGGAGAATCCGTATAGGTGTTCGATTGTTCGAACCGTAATGCACAAGAAATGGTATGTAAACCCCGTATTTACATATCTGCCACTGTGCAGGAGAATCCGTATAGGTGTTCGAGTGTTCGAACCGTAATGCGCAAGAAATGGTACGGAAACCCCGTATTTACATATCTGCCACTGTGCAGGAGAATCCGTATAGGTGTTCGAGTGTTCGAACCGTAATGCGCGAGAAATGGTATGTAAACCCCGTATTTACATATCTGCCACTGTGCTGGAGAATCCGAATAGGTGTTCGAGTGTTCGAACCGTAATGCGCAAGAAATGGTACCGAAACCCCGTATTTACATATCTGCCACTGTGTAGGAGAATCCGTATAGGTGTTCGAGTGTTCGAACCGTAATGCGCAAGAAATGGTACCGAAATCCCGTATTTACATATCTGCCACTGTGCAGGAGAATCCGTATAGGTGTTCGAGTGTTCGAACCGTAATGCGCAAGAAATGGTACCGAAACCCCGTATTTACATATCTGCCACTGTGCAGGAGAATCCGCATAGGTGCTCGAGTGTTCGAACCGTATTGCGCAAGAAATGGTATGGAAACCCCGTATTTACATATCTGCCACTGTGCAGGAGAATCCGTATAGGTGTTCGAGTGTTCGAACCGTAATGCGCAGGAAATGGTACCGAAACCCCGTATTTACATATCTGCCACTGTGCGGGAGAATTCGGATAGGTCTTCGTGTTTTCGAACCGTAATGCGCAAGAAATGGTATGTAAACCCCGTATTTACATATCTGCCACTGTGCAGGAGAATCCGTATTGGAGTTCGAGTGTTCGAACCGTAATGCGCAAGAAATGGTACCGAAACCCCGTATTTACGTATCTGCCACTGTGCAGGAGAATCCGAATAGGTGCTCGAGTGTTCGAACCGTATTGCGCAAGAAATGGTACCGAAACTCTGTATTTACATATCTGCCACTGTGCTGGAGAATCCGTATAGGTGTTCGAGTGTTCGAACCGTAATGCGCAAGAAATGGTACCGAAATCCCGTATTTACATATCTGCCACTGTGCAGGAGAATCCGTATAGGTGTTCGAGTGTTCGAACCGTAATGCGCAGGAAATGGTACCGAAACCCCGTATTTACATATCTGCCACTGTGCAGGAGAATTCGTATAGGTGTTCGTGTGTTCGAACCGTAATGCGCAAGAAATGGTATGTAAACCCCATATTTAAATATCTGCCACTATGCAGGAGAATCCGTATAGGTGTTCGAGTGTTCGAACCGTAATGCGCAAGAAATGGTACCGAAACCCCGTATTTACATATCTGCCACTGTGCAGGAGAATCCGTATAGGTGTTCGAGTGTTCGAACCGTAATGCGCAAGAAATGGTACCGAAACCCCGTATTTACATATCTGCCACTTTGTAGGAGAATCCGCATAGGTGTTCGAGTGTCCAAACCGTTATGTGCAAGAAATGGTATGGAAACCCCGTATTTACATATCTACCACTGTGCAGGAGAATCCGTATAGGTGTTCGAGTGTTCGAATCGTAATGCGCAAGAAATGGTACCGAAACCCCGTATTTACATATCTGCCACTGTGCAGGAGAATCCGAATAGGTGTTCGAGTGTTCGAACCGTAATGCGCAAGAAATGGTATGTAAACCCTGTATTTACATATCTGCCACTGTGTAGGAGAATCCGTATAGGTGTTCGAGTGTTCGAACCGTAATGCGCGAGAAATGGTATGTAAACCCCGTATTTACATATCTGCCACTGTGCTGGATATTCCGTATAGGTGTTCGAGTGTTCGAACCGTAATGCGCCAGAAATGGTACCGAAACCCCGTATTTACATATCTGCCACTGTGCAGGAGAATCCGTATAGGTGTTCGAACCGTAATGCGCAAGAAATGGTACCGAAATCCCGTATTTACATATCTGCCACTGTGCAGGAGAATCCGTATAGGTGTTCGAGTGTTCGAACCGTAATGCGCAAGAAATGGTACCGAAACCCCGTATTTACATATCTGCCACTGTGCTGGATATTCCGTATAGGTGTTCGAGTGTTCGAACCGTAATGCGCCAGAAATGGTACCGAAACCCCGTATTTACATATCTGCCACTGTGCAGGAGAATCCGAATAGGTGTTCGAGTGTTCGAACCGTAATGCGCAAGAAATGGTACCGAAACCCCGTATTTACATATCTGCCACTTTGTAGGAGAATCCGCATAAGTGTTCGAGTGTTCGAACCGTAATGCGCAAGAAATGGTATGGAAACCCCGTATTTACATATCTGCCACTGTGCAGGAGAATCCGCATAGGTGTTCGAGTGTTCGAACCGTAATGCGCAAGAAATGGTACGGAAACCCCGTATTTACATATCTGCCACTGTGTAGGAGAATCCGTATAGGTGATCGAGTGTTCGAACCGTAATGCGCAAGAAATGGTACCGAAACCCCGTATTTACATATCTGCCACTGTGCAGGAGAATCCGCATAGGTGCTCGAGTGTTCGAACCGTATTGCGCAAGAAATGGTATGTAAACCCCGTATTTACATATCTGCCACTATGCAGGAGAATCCGTATAGGTGTTCGATTGTTCGAACCGTAATGCGCAAGAAATGGTACGGAAACCCCGTATTTACATGTCTGCCAATGTGCAGCAGAATCCGTATAGGTGTTCGATTGTTCAAACCGTAATGCGCAAGAAATGGTATGTAAACCCCGTATTTACATATCTGCCACTGTGCAGGAGAATCCGTATAGGTGTTCGAGTGTTCGAACCGTAATGCGCAAGAAATGGTACCGAAATCCCGTATTTACATATCTGCCACTGTGCAGAAGAATCCGTATAGGTGTTCGAGTGTTCGAACCGTAATGCGCGAGAAACGGTATGTAAACCCCGTATTTACATATCTGCCACTGTGCTGGATATTCCGTATAGGTGTTCGAGTGTTCGAACCGTAATGCGCCAGAAATGGTACCGAAATCCCGTATTTACATATCTGCCACTGTGCAGGAGAATCCGTATAGGTGTTCGAGTGTTCGAACCGTAACGCGCAAGAAATGGTACCGAAATCCCGTATTTACATATCTGCCACTGTGCAGGGGAATCCGTATAGGTGTTCGAGTGTTCGAACCGTAATGCGCAAGAAATGGTACCGAAACCCCGTATATACATATCTGCCACTGTGCAGGAGAATCTGCATAGGTGCTCGAGTGTTCGAACCGTATTGCGCAAGAAATGGTATGGAAACCCCGTATTTACATATCTGCCACTGTGCAGGAGAATCCGTATAGGTGTTCGAGTGTTCGAACCGTAATGCGCAAGAAATGGTATCGAAACCCCGTATTTACATATCTGCCACTGTGCAGGAGAATTCGTATAGGTCTTCGTGTGTTCGAACCGTAATGCGCAAGAAATGGTATGTAAACCCCGTATTTACATATCTGCCACTGTGCAGGAGAATCCGTATAGGTGTTCGACTGTTCGAACCGTAATGCGCAAGAAATGGTACCGAAACCCCGTATTTACATATCTGCCACTGTGCAGGAGAATCCGAATAGGTGTTCGAGTGTTCGAACCGTAATGTGCAAGAAATGGTATATAAACCCCGTATTTACATATCTGCCACGGTGCAGGAGAATCCGTATAGGTGTTCGAGTGTTCGAACCGTAATGCGCAAGAAATGGTACGGAAACCCCGTATTTACATATCTGCCACTGTGCAGGAGAATCCGTATAGGTGTTCGATTGTTCGAACCGTAATGCGCAAGAAATGGTATGTAAACCCCGTATTTACATATCTGCCACTGTGCAGGAGAATCCGTATAGGTGTTCGAGTGTTCGAACCGTAATGCGCAAGAAATGGTACGGAAACCCCGGATTTACATATCTGCCACTGTGCAGGAGAATCCGTATAGGTGTTCGAGTGTTCGAACCGTAATGCGCAAGAAATGGTACCGAAACCCCGTATTTACATATCTGCCACTGTGCAGGAGAATCCGAATAGGTGCTCGAGTGTTCGAACCGTATTGCGCAAGAAATGGTACCGAAACCCCGTATTTACATATCTGCCACTTTGTAGGAGAATCCGCATAGGTGTTCGAGTGTTCGAACCGTAATGCGCAAGAAATGGTACCGAAACCCCGTATTTACATATCTGCCACTGTGCAGGAGAATCCGAATAGGTGTTCGAGTGTTCGAACCGTAATGCGCAAGAAATGGTATATAAACCCCGTATTTACATATCTGCCACTATGCAGGAGAATCCGTATAGGTGTTCGAGTGTTCGAACCGTAATGCGCAAGAAATGGTACGGAAACCCCGTATTTACATATCTGCCACTGTGCAGGAGAATCCGTATAGGTGTTCGATTGTTCGAACCGTAATACGCAAGAAATGGTATGTAAACCCCGTATTTACATATCTGCCACTGTGCAGGAGAATCCGTATAGGTGTTCGAGTGTTCGAACCGTAATGCGCAAGAAATGGTACGGAAACCCCGTATTTACATATCTGCCACTGTGCAGGAGAATCCGTATAGGTGTTCGAGTGTTCGAACCATAATGCGCGAGAAATGGTATGTAAATCCCGTATTTACATATCTGCCACTGTGCTGGATATTCCGTATAGGTGTTCAAGTGTTCGAACCGTAATGCGCCAGAAATGGTACCGAAACCCCGTATTTACATATCTGTCACTGTGCAGGAGAATCCGTATAGGTGTTCGCGTGTTCGAACCGTAATGCGCAAGAAATGGTACCGAAATCCCGTATTTACATATCTGCCACTGTGTAGGAGAATCCGTATAGGTGTTCGAGTGTTCGAACCGTAATGCGCAAGAAATGGTACGGAAACCCCGTATTTACATGTCTGCCAATGTGCAGGAGAATCCGTATAGGTGTTCGATTGTTCAAACCGTAATGCGCAAGAAATGGTATGTAAACCCCGTATTTACATATCTGCCACTGTGCAGGAGAATCCGTATAGGTGTTCGAGTGTTCGAACCGTAATGCGCAAGAAATGGTACGGAAACCCCGTATTTACATATCTGCCACTGTGCAGGAGAATCCGTATAGGTGTTCGAGTGTTCGAACCGTAATGCGCAAGAAATGGTACCGAAACCCCGTATTTACATATCTGCCACTGTGCAGGAGAATCCGAATAGGTGCTCGAGTGTTCGAACCGTATTGCGCAAGAAAAGGTACCGAAACCCCGTATTTACATATCTGCCACTTTATAGGAGAATCCGCATAGGTGTTCGAGTGTTCGAACCGTAATGCGCAAGAAATGGTACGGAAACCCCGTATTTACATATCTGCCACTGTGCAGGAGAATCCGTATAGGTGATCGAGTGTTCGAACCGTAATGCGCAAGAAATGGTACCGAAACCCCGTATTTACATATCTGCCACTGTGCAGGAAAATCCGCATAGGTGCTCGAGTGTTCGAACCGTATTGCGCAAGAAATGGTATGTAAACCCCGTATTTACATATATGCCACTGTGTAGGAGAATCCGTATAGGTGTTCGAGTGTTCGAACCGTAATGCGCAAGAAATGGTACCGAAACCCCGTATTTACATATCTGCCACTGTGCAGGAGAATCCGAATAGGTGTTCGAGTGTTCGAACCGTAATGCGCAAGAAATGGTATATAAACCCCGTATTTACATATCTGCCACTGTGCAGGAGAATCCGTATAGGTGTTCGAGTGTTCGAACCGTAATGCGCAAGAAATGGTACGGAAACCCCGTATTTACATATCTGCCACTGTGCAGGAGAATCCGTATAGGTGTTCGATTGTTCGAACCGTAATGCACAAGAAATGGTATGTAAACCCCGTATTTACATATCTGCCACTGTGCAGGAGAATCCGTATAGGTGTTCGAGTGTTCGAACCGTAATGCGCAAGAAATGGTACGGAAATCCCGTATTTACATATCTGCCACTGTGCAGGAGAATCCGTATAGGTGTTCGAGTGTTCGAACCGTAATGCGCGAGAAATGGTATGTGAACCCCGTATTTACATATCTGCCACTGTGCTGGATATTCCGTATAGGTGTTCGAGTGTTCGAACCGTAATGCGCCAGAAATGGTACCGAAACCCCGTATTTACATATCTGCCACTGTGCAGGAGAATCCGTATAGGTGTTCAAGTGTTCGAACCGTAATGCGCAAGAAATGGTACCGAAATCCCGTATTTACATATCTGCCACTGTGCAGGAGAATCCGTATAGGTGTTCGATTGTTCGAACCGTAATACGCAAGAAATGGTATGTAAACCCCGTATTTACATATCTGCCACTGTGCAGGAGAATCCGTATAGGTGTTCGAGTGTTCGAACCGTAATGCGCAATAAATGGTACTGAAACCCCGTATTTACATATCTGCCACTGTGCAGGAGAATCCGTATAGGTGTTCGAGTGTTCGAACCGTAATGCGCGAGAAATGGTATGTAAACCCCGTATTTACATATCTGCCACTGTGCTGGATATTCCGTATAGGTGTTCGAGTGTTCGAACCGTAATGCGCCAGAAATGGTACCGAAACCCCGTATTTACATATCTGCCACTGTGCAGGAGAATCCGTATAGGTGTTCGCGTGTTCGAACCGTAATGCGCAAGAAATGGTACCGAAATCCCGTATTTATATATCTGCCACTGTGCAGGAGAATCCGTATAGGTGTTCGAGTGTTCGAACCGTAATGCGCAAGAAATGGTACGGAAACCCCGTATTTACATTTCTGCCAATGTGCAGGAGAATCCGTATAGGTGTTCGATTGTTCAAACCGTAATGCGCAAGAAATGGTATGTAAACCCCGTATTTATGTGCAGGAGAATCCGTATAGGTGTTCGAGTGTTCGAACCGTAATGCGCAAGAAATGGTACGGAAACCCCGTATTTACATATCTGCCGCTGTGCAGGAGAATCCGTATAGGTGTTCGAGTGTTCGAACCGTAATGCGCAAGAAATGGTACCGAAACCCCGTATTTACATATCTGCCACTGTGCAGGAGAATCCGAATAGGTGCTCGAGTGTTCGAACCGTATTGCGCAAGAAATGGTATGTAAACCCCGTATTTACATATATGCCACTGTGCAGGAGAATCCGTATAGGTGTTCGAGTGTTCGAACCGTAATGCGCAAGAAATGGTACGGAAACCCCGTATTTACATATCTGCCACTGTGTAGGAGAATCCGTATAGGTGATCGAGTGTTCGAACCGTAATGCGCAAGAAATGGTACCGAAACCCCGTATTTACATATCTGCCACTGTGCCGGAAAATCCGCATAGGTGCTCGAGTATTCGAACCGTATTGCGCAAGAAATGGTATGTAAACCCCGTATTTACATATATGCCACTGTGCAGGAGAAACCATATAGGTGTTCGAGTGTTCGAACCGTAATGCGCAAGAAATGGTACCGAAACCCCGTATTTACATATCTGCCACTGTGCAGGAGAATCCGAATAGGTGTTCGAGTGTTCGAACCGTAATGCGCAAGAAATGGTATATAAACCCCGTATTTACATATCTGCCACTGTGCAGGAGAATCCGTATAGGTGTTCGAGTGTTCGAACCGTAATGCGCAAGAAATGGTACGGAAACCCCGTATTTACATATCTGCCACTGTGCAGGAGAATCCGTATAGGTGTTCGATTGTTCGAACCGTAATGCGCAAGAAATGGTATGTAAACCCCGTGTTTACATATCTGCCACTGTGCAGGAGAATCCGTATAGGTGTTCGAGTGTTCGAACCGTAATGCGCAAGAAATGGTACGGAAACCCCGTATTTACATATCTGCCACTGTGCAGGAGAATCCGTATAGGTGTTCGAGTGTTCGAACCGTAATGCGCGAGAAATGGTATGTGAACCCCGTATTTACATATCTGCCACTGTGCTGGATATTCCGTATAGGTGTTCGAGTGTTCGAACCGTAATGCGCCAGAAATGGTACCGAAACCCCGTATTTACATATCTGCCACTGTGCAGGAGAATCCGTATAGGTGTTCAAGTGTTCGAACCGTAATGCGCAAGAAATGGTACCGAAATCCCGTATTTACATATCTGCCACTGTGCAGGAGAATCCGTATAGGTGTTCGATTGTTCGAACCGTAATACGCAAGAAATGGTATGTAAACCCCGTATTTACATATCTGCCACTGTGCAGGAGAATCCGTATAGGTGTTCGAGTGTTCGAACCGTAATGCGCAAGAAATGGTACGGAAACCCCGTATTTACATATCTGCCACTGTGCAGGAGAATCCGTATAGGTGTTCGAGTGTTCGAACCGTAATGCGCGAGAAATGGTATGTAAACCCCGTATTTACATATCTGCCACTGTGCTGGATATTCCGTATAGGTGTTCGAGTGTTCGAACCGTAATGCGCCAGAAATGGTACCGAAACCCCGTATTTACATATCTGCCACTGTGCAGGAGAATCCGTATAGGTGTTCGCGTGTTCGAACCGTAATGCGCAAGAAATGGTACCGAAATCCCGTATTTATATATCTGCCACTGTGCAGGAGAATCCGTATAGGTGTTCGAGTGTTCGAACCGTAATGCGCAAGAAATGGTACGGAAACCCCGTATTTACATTTCTGCCAATGTGCAGGAGAATCCGTATAGGTGTTCGATTGTTCAAACCGTAATGCGCAAGAAATGGTATGTAAACCCCGTATTTACATATCTGCCACTGTGCAGGAGAATCCGTAAAGGTGTTCGAGTGTTCGAACCGTAATGCGCAAGAAATGGTACGGAAACCCCGTATTTATATATCTGCCGCTGTGCAGGAGAATCCGTATAGGTGTTCGAGTGTTCGAACCGTAATGCGCAAGAAATGGTACCGAAACCCCGTATTTACATATCTGCCACTGTGCAGGAGAATCCAAATAGGTGCTCGAGTGTTCGAACCGTATTGCGCAAGAAAAGGTACCGAAACCCCGTATTTACATATTTGCCACTTTGTAGGAGAATCCGCATAGGTGTTCGAGTGTTCGAACCGTAATGCGCAAGAAATGGTACGGAAACCCCGTATTTACATATCTGCCACTGTGCAGGAGAATCCGTATAGGTGATCGAGTGTTCGAACCGTAATGCGCAAGAAATGGTACCGAAACCCCGTATTTACATATCTGCCACTGTGCCGGAAAATCCGCATAGGTGCTCGAGTGTTCGAACCGTATTGCGCAAGAAATGGTATGTAAACCCCGTATTTACATATATGCCACTGTGCAGGAGAATCCGTATAGGTGTTCGAGTGTTCGAACCGTAATGCGCAAGAAATGGTACCGAAACCCCGTATTTACATATCTGCCACTGTGCAGGAGAATCCGAATAGGTGTTCGAGTGTTCGAACCGTAATGCGCAAGAAATAGTATATATAAACCCCGTATTTACATATCTGCCACTATGCAGGAGAATCCGTATAGGTGTTCGAGTGTTCGAACCGTAATGCGCAAGAAATGGTACCGAAACCCCGTATTTACATATCTGCCACTGTGCAGGAGAATCCGTATAGGTGTTCGATTGTTCGAACCGTAATGCGCAAGAAATGGTATGTAAACCCCGTATTTACATATCTGCCACTGTGCAGGAGAATCCGTATAGGTGTTCGAGTGTTCGAACCGTAATGCGCAAGAAATGGTACGGAAACCCCGTATTTACATATCTGCCACTGTGCAGGAGAATCCGTATAGGTGTTCGAGTGTTCGAACCGTAATGCGCGAGAAATGGTATGTGAACCCCGTATTTACATATCTGCCACTGTGCTGGATATTCCGTATAGGTGTTCGAGTGTTCGAACCGTAATGCGCCAGAAATGGTACCGAAACCCCGTATTTACATATCTGCCACTGTGCAGGAGAATCCGTGTAGGTGTTCAAGTGTTCGAACCGTAATGCGCAAGAAATGGTACCGAAATCCCGTATTTACATATCTGCCACTGTGCAGGAGAATCCGTATAGGTGTTCGAGTGTTCAAACCGTAATGCGCAAGAAATGGTACCGAAACCCCGTATTTACATATCTGCCACTGTCCAGGAGAATCCGCATAGGTGCTCGAGTGTTCGAACCGTATTGCGCAAGAAATGGTATGGAAACCCCGTATTTACATATCTGCCACTGTGCAGGAGAATCCGTATAGGTGTTCGAGTGTTCGAACCGTAATGCGCAGGAAATGGTACCGAAACCCCGTAGTTACATATCTGCCACTGTGCAGGAGAATTCGTATAGGTCTTCGTGTGTTCGAACCGTAATGCGCAAGAAATGGTATGTAAACCCCGTATTTACATATCTGCCACTGTGCTGGAGAACCCGTATAGGTGTTCGAGTGTTCGAACCGTAATGCGCAAGAAATGGTACCGAAACCCCGTATTTACATATCTGCCACTGTGCCGGAAAATCCGCATAGGTGCTCGAGTGTTCGAACCGTATTGCGCAAGAAATGGTATGTAAACCCCGTATTTACATATATGCCACTGTGCAGGAGAATCCGTATAGGTGTTCGAGTGTTCGAACCGTAATGCGCAAGAAATGGTACCGAAACCCCGTATTTACATATCTGCCACTGTGCAGGAGAATCCGAATAGGTGTTCGAGTGTTCGAACCGTAATGCGCAAGAAATAGTATATATAAACCCCGTATTTACATATCTGCCACTATGCAGGAGAATCCGTATAGGTGTTCGAGTGTTCGAACCGTAATGCGCAAGAAATGGTACCGAAACCCCGTATTTACATATCTGCCACTGTGCAGGAGAATCCGTATAGGTGTTCGATTGTTCGAACCGTAATGCGCAAGAAATGGTATGTAAACCCCGTATTTACATATCTGCCACTGTGCAGGAGAATCCGTATAGGTGTTCGAGTGTTCGAACCGTAATGCGCAAGAAATGGTACGGAAACCCCGTATTTACATATCTCCCACTGTGCAGGAGAATCCGTATAGGTGTTCGAGTGTTCGAACCGTAATGCGCGAGAAATGGTATGTGAACCCCGTATTTACATATCTGCCACTGTGCTGGATATTCCGTATAGGTGTTCGAGTGTTCGAACCGTAATGCGCCAGAAATGGTACCGAAACCCCGTATTTACATATCTGCCACTGTGCAGGAGAATCCGTATAGGTGTTCAAGTGTTCGAACCGTAATGCGCAAGAAATGGTACCGAAATCCCGTATTTACATATCTGCCACTGTGCAGGAGAATCCGTATAGGTGTTCGAGTGTTCAAACCGTAATGCGCAAGAAATGGTACCGAAACCCCGTATTTACATATCTGCCACTGTCCAGGAGAATCCGCATAGGTGCTCGAGTGTTCGAACCGTATTGCGCAAGAAATGGTATGGAAACCCCGTATTTACATATCTGCCACTGTGCAGGAGAATCCGTATAGGTGTTCGAGTGTTCGAACCGTAATGCGCAGGAAATGGTACCGAAACCCCGTAGTTACATATCTGCCACTGTGCAGGAGAATTCGTATAGGTCTTCGTGTGTTCGAACCGTAATGCGCAAGAAATGGTATGTAAACCCCGTATTTACATATCTGCCACTGTGCTGGAGAACCCGTATAGGTGTTCGAGTGTTCGAACCGTAATGCGCAAGAAATGGTACCGAAACCCCGTATTTACATATCTGCCACTGTGCAGGAGAATCCGAATAGGTGTTCGAGTGTTCTAACCGTAATGCGCTAGAAATGGTATATAAACCCCGTATTTACATATCTGCCACTGTGCAGGAGAATCCGTATAGGTGTTCGAGTGTTCGAACCGTAATGCGCAAGAAATGGTACGGAAACCCCGTATTTACATATCTGCCACTGTGCAGGAGAATCCGTATAGGTGTTCGATTGTTCGAACCGTAATGCGCAAGAAATGGTATGTAAACCCCGTATTTACATATCTGCCACTGTGCAGGAGAATCCGTATAGGTGTTCGAGTGTTCGAACCGTAATGCGCAAGAAATGGTACCGAAACCCCGTATTTACATATCTGCCACTGTGCAGGAGAATCCGCATAGTTGCTCGAGTGTTCGAACCGTAATGCGCAAGAAATGGTATGTAAACCCCGTAGTTACATATCTGATACTGTGCAGGAGAATCCGTATAGGTGTTCGAGTGTTCGAACTGTAATGCGCAAGAAATGGTACCGAAACCCCGTATTTACATATCTGCCACTGTGCAGGAGAATCCGAATAGGTGTTCGAGTGTTCGAACCGTAATGCGCAAGAAATGGTACCGAAATCCCGTATTTACATATCTGCCACTGTGCAGGAGAATCCGTATAGGTGTTCGAGTGTTCGAACCGTAATGCGCAAGAAATGGTACCGAAACCCCGTATTTACATATCTGCCACTGTCCAGGAGAATCCGCATAGGTGCTCGAGTGTTCGAACCGTATTGCGCAAGAAATGGTATGGAAACCCCGTATTTACATATCTGCCACTGTGCAGGGGAATCCGTATAGGTGTTCGAGTGTTCGAACCGTAATGCGCAGGAAATGGTACCGAAACCCCGTAGTTACATATCTGCCACTGTGCAGGAGAATTCGTATAGGTCTTCGTGTGTTCGAACCTTAATGCGCAAGAAATGGTATGTAAACCCCGTATTTACATATCTGCCACTGTGCAGGAGAACCCGTATAGGTGTTCGAGTGTTCGAACCGTAATGCGCAAGAAATGGTACCGAAACCCCGTATTTACATATCTGCCACTGTGCAGGAGAATCCGAATAGGTGTTCGAGTGTTCGAACCGTAATGCGCTAGAAATGGTATATAAACCCCGTATTTACATATCTGCCACTTTGTAGGAGAATCCGCATAGGTGTTCGAGTGTTCGAACCGTAATGCGCAAGAAATGGTACCGAAACCCCGTATTTACATATCTGCCACTGTGCAGGAGAATCCGAATAGGTGTTCGAGTGTTCGAACCGTAATGCGCAAGAAATGGTATATAAACCCCGTATTTACATATCTGCCACTATGCAGGAGAATCCGTATAGGTGTTCGAGTGTTCGAACCGTAATGCGCAAGAAATGGTACGGAAACCCCGTATTTACATATCTGCCACTGTGCAGGAGAATCCGTATAGGTGTTCGATTGTTCGAACCGTAATACGCAAGAAATGGTATGTAAACCCCGTATTTACATATCTGCCACTGTGCAGGAGAATCCGTATAGGTGTTCGAGTGTTCGAACCGTAATGCGCAAGAAATGGTACGGAAACCCCGTATTTACATATCTGCCACTGTGCAGGAGAATCCGTATAGGTGTTCGAGTGTTCGAACCGTAATGCGCGAGAAATGGTATGTAAACCCCGTATTTACATATCTGCCACTGTGCTGGATATTCCGTATAGGTGTTCGAGTGTTCGAACCGTAATGCGCCAGAAATGGTACCGAAACCCCGTATTTACATATCTGCCACTGTGCAGGAGAATCCGTATAGGTGTTCGCGTGTTCGAACCGTAATGCGCAAGAAATGGTACCGAAATCCCGTATTTACATATCTGCCACTGTGCAGGAGAATCCGTATAGGTGTTCGAGTGTTCGAACCGTAATGCGCAAGAAATGGTACGGAAACCCCGTATTTACATGTCTGCCAATGTGCAGGAGAATCCGTATAGGTGTTCGATTGTTCAAACCGTAATGCGCAAGAAATGGTATGTAAACCCCGTATTTACATATCTGCCACTGTGCAGGAGAATCTGTATAGGTGTTCGAGTGTTCGAACCGTAATGCGCAAGAAATGGTACGGAAACCCCGTATTTACATATCTGCCACTGTGCAGGAGAATCCGTATAGGTGTTCGAGTGTTCGAACCGTAATGCGCAAGAAATGGTACCGAAACCCCGTATTTACATATCTGCCACTGTGCAGGAGAATCCGAATAGGTGCTCGAGTGTTCGAACCGTATCGCGCAAGAAAAGGTACCGAAACCCCGTATTTACATATCAGCCACTTTGTAGGAGAATCCGCATAGGTGTTCGAGTGTTCGAACCGTAATGCGCAAGAAATGGTACGGAAACCCCGTATTTACATATCTGCCACTGTGCAGGAGAATCCGTATAGGTGATCGAGTGTTCGAACCGTAATGCGCAAGAAATGGTACCGAAACCCCGTATTTACATATCTGCCACTGTGCAGGAAAATCCGCATAGGTGCTCGAGTGTTCGAACCGTATTGCGCAAGAAATGGTATGTAAACCCCGTATTTACATATATGCCACTGTGCAGGAGAATCCGTATAGGTGTTCGAGTGTTCGAACCGTAATGCGCAAGAAATGGTACCGAAACCCCGTATTTACATATCTGCCACTGTGCAGGAGAATCCGAATAGGTGTTCGAGTGTTCGAACCGTAATGCGCAAGAAATGGTATATAAACCCCGTATTTACATATCTGCCACTGTGCAGGAGAATCCGTATAGGTGTTCGAGTGTTCGAACCGTAATGCGCAAGAAATGGTATGGAAACCCCGTATTTACATATCTGCCACTGTGCAGGAGAATCCGTATAGGTGTTCGATTGTTCGAACCGTAATGCGCAAGAAATGGTATGTAAACCCCGTATTTACATATCTGCCACTGTGCAGGAGAATCCGTATAGGTGTTCGAGTGTTCGAACCGTAATGCGCAAGAAATGGTACGGAAACCCCGTATTTACATATCTGCCACTGTGCAGGAGAATCCGTATAGGTGTTCGAGTGTTCGAACCGTAATGCGCGAGAAATGGCATGTGAACCCCGTATTTACATATCTGCCACTGTGCTGGATATTCCGTATAGGTGTTCGAGTGTTCGAACCGTAATGCGCCAGAAATGGTACCGAAACCCCGTATTTACATATCTGCCACTGTGCAGGAGAATCCGTATAGGTGTTCAAGTGTTCGAACCGTAATGCGCAAGAAATGGTACCGAAATCCCGTATTTACATATCTGCCACTGTGCAGGAGAATCCGTATAGGTGTTCGATTGTTCGAACCGTAATACGCAAGAAATGGTATGTAAACCCCGTATTTACATATCTGCCACTGTGCAGGAGAATCCGTATAGGTGTTCGAGTGTTCGAACCGTAATGCGCAAGAAATGGTACGGAAACCCCGTATTTACATATCTGCCACTGTGCAGGAGAATCCGTATAGGTGTTCGAGTGTTCGAACCGTAATGCGCGAGAAATGGTATGTAAACCCCGTATTTACATATCTGCCACTGTGCTGGATATTCCGTATAGGTGTTCGAGTGTTCGAACCGTAATGCGCCAGAAATGGTACCGAAACCCCGTATTTACATATCTGCCACTGTGCAGGAGAATCCGTATAGGTGTTCGCGTGTTCGAACCGTAATGCGCAAGAAATGGTACCGAAATCCCGTATTTACATATCTGCCACTGTGCAGGAGAATCCGTATAGGTGTTCGAGTGTTCGAACCGTAATGCGCAAGAAATGGTACGGAAACCCCGTATTTACATGTCTGCCAATGTGCAGGAGAATCCGTATAGGTGTTCGATTGTTCAAACCGTAATGCGCAAGAAATGGTATGTAAACCCCGTATTTACATATCTGCCACTGTGCAGGAGAATCCGTATAGGTGTTCGAGTGTTCGAACCGTAATGCGCAAGAAATGGTACGGAAACCCCGTATTTACATATCTGCCACTGTGCAGGAGAATCCGTATAGGTGTTCGAGTGTTCGAACCGTAATGCGCAAGAAATGGTACCGAAACCCCGTATTTACATATCTGCCACTGTGCAGGAGAATCCGAATAGGTGCTCGAGTGTTCGAACCGTATCGCGCAAGAAAAGGTACCGAAACCCCGTATTTACATATCTGCCACTTTGTAGGAGAATCCGCATAGGTGTTCGAGTGTTCGAACCGTAATGCGCAAGAAATGGTACGGAAACCCCGTATTTACATATCTGCCACTGTGCAGGAGAATCCGTATAGGTGATCGAGTGTTCGAACCGTAATGCGCAAGAAATGGTACCGAAACCCCGTATTTACATATCTGCCACTGTGCAGGAAAATCCGCATAGGTGCTCGAGTGTTCGAACCGCATTGCGCAAGAAATGGTATGTAAACCCCGTATTTACATATATGCCACTGTGCAGGAGAATCCGTATAGGTGTTCGAGTGTTCGAACCGTAATGCGCAAGAAATGGTACCGAAACCCCGTATTTACATATCTGCCACTGTGCAGGAGAATCCGAATAGGTGTTCGAGTGTTCGAACCGTAATGCGCAAGAAATGGTATATAAACCCCGTATTTACATATCTGCCACTGTGCAGGAGAATCCGTATAGGTGTTCGAGTGTTCGAACCGTAATGCGCAAGAAATGGTACGGAAACCCCGTATTTACATATCTGCCACTGTGCAGGAGAATCCGTATAGGTGTTCGATTGTTCGAACCGTAATGCGCAAGAAATGGTATGTAAACCCCGTATTTACATATCTGCCATTGTGCAGGAGAATCCGTATAGGTGTTCGAGTGTTCGAACCGTAATGCGCAAGAAATGGTACGGAAACCCCGTATTTACATATCTGCCACTGTGCAGGAGAATCCGTATAGGTGTTCGAGTGTTCGAACCGTAATGCGCGAGAAATGGTATGTGAACCCCGTATTTACATATCTGCCACTGTGCTGGATATTCCGTATAGGTGTTCGAGTGTTCGAACCGTAATGCGCCAGAAATGGTACCGAAACCCCGTATTTACATATCTGCCACTGTGCAGGAGAATCCGTATAGGTGTTCAAGTGTTCGAACCGTAATGCGCAAGAAATGGTACCGAAATCCCGTATTTACATATCTGCCACTGTGCAGGAGAATCCGTATAGGTGTTCGAGTGTTCAAACCGTAATGCGCAAGAAATGGTACCGAAACCCCGTATTTACATATCTGCCACTGTCCAGGAGAATCCGCATAGGTGCTCGAGTGTTCGAACCGTATTGCGCAAGAAATGGTATGGAAACCCCGTATTTACATATCTGCCACTGTGCAGGAGAATCCGTATAGGTGTTCGAGTGTTCGAACCGTAATGCGCAGGAAATGGTACCGAAACCCCGTAGTTACATATCTGCCACTGTGCAGGAGAATTCGTATAGGTCTTCGTGTGTTCGAACCGTAATGCGCAAGAAATGGTATGTAAACCCCGTATTTACATATCTGCCACTGTGCAGGAGAACCCGTATAGGTGTTCGAGTGTTCGAACCGTAATGCGCAAGAAATGGTACCGAAACCCCGTATTTACATATCTGCCACTGTGCAGGAGAATCCGAATAGGTGTTCGAGTGTTCGAACCGTAATGCGCTAGAAATGGTATATAAACCCCGTATTTACATATCTGCCACTGTGCAGGAGAATCCGTATAGGTGTTCGAGTGTTCGAACCGTAATGCGCAAGAAATGGTACGGAAACCCCGTATTTACATATCTGCCACTGTGCAGGAGAATCCGTATAGGTGTTCGATTGTTCGAACCGTAATGCGCAAGAAATGGTATGTAAACCCCGTATTTACATATCTGCCACTGTGCAGGAGAATCCGTATAGGTGTTCGAGTGTTCGAACCGTAATGCGCAAGAAATGGTACCGAAACCCCGTATTTACATATCTGCCACTGTGCAGGAGAATCCGCATAGTTGCTCGAGTGTTCGAACCGTAATGCGCAAGAAATGGTATGTAAACCCCGTAGTTACATATCTGATACTGTGCAGGAGAATCCGTATAGGTGTTCGAGTGTTCGAACTGTAATGCGCAAGAAATGGTACTGAAACCCCGTATTTACATATCTGCCACTGTGCAGGAGAATCCGAATAGGTGTTCGAGTGTTCGAACCGTAATGCGCAAGAAATGGTACCGAAATCCCGTATTTACATATCTGCCACTGTGCAGGAGAATCCGTATAGGTGTTCGAGTGTTCGAACCGTAATGCGCAAGAAATGGTACCGAAACCCCGTATTTACATATCTGCCACTGTCTAGGAGAATCCGCATAGGTGCTCGACTGTTCGAACCGTATTGCGCAAGAAATGGTATGGAAACCCCGTATTTACATATCTGCCACTGTGCAGGAGAATCCGTATAGGTGTTCGAGTGTTCGAACCGTAATGCGCAGGAAATGGTACCGAAACCCCGTAGTTACATATCTGCCACTGTGCAGGAGAATTCGTATAGGTCTTCGTGTGTTCGAACCGTAATGCGCAAGAAATGGTATGTAAACCCCGTATTTACATATCTGCCACTGTGCAGGAGAACCCGTATAGGTGTTCGAGTGTTCGAACCGTAATGCGCAAGAAATGGTACCGAAACCCCGTATTTACATATCTGCCACTGTGCAGGAGAATCCGAATAGGTGTTCGAGTGTTCGAACCGTAATGCGCTAGAAATGGTATATAAACCCCGTATTTACATATCTGCCACTGTGCAGGAGAATCCGTATAGGTGTTCGAGTGTTCGAACCGTAATGCGCAAGAAATGGTACGGAAACCCCGTATTTACATATCTGCCACTGTGCAGGAGAATCCGTATAGGTGTTCGATTGTTCGAACCATAATGCGCAAGAAATGGTATGTAAACCCCGTATTTACATATCTGCCACTGTGCAGGAGAATCCGTATAGGTGTTCGAGTGTTCGAACCGTAATGCGCAAGAAATGGTACCGAAACCCCGTATTTACATATCTGCCACTGTGCAGGAGAATCCGCATAGTTGCTCGAGTGTTCGAACCGTAATGCGCAAGAAATGGTATGTAAACCCCGTAGTTACATATCTGCCACTGTGCAGGAGAATCCGTATAGGTGTTCGAGTGTTCGAACTGTAATGCGCAAGAAATGGTACCGAAACCCCGTATTTACATATCTGCCACTGTGCAGGAGAATCCGAATAGGTGTTCGAGTGTTCGAACCGTAATGCGCAAGAAATGGTACCGAAATCCCGTATTTACATATCTGCCACTGTGCAGGAGAATCCGTATAGGTGTTCGATTGTTCGAACCGTAATACGCAAGAAATGGTATGTAAACCCCGTATTTACATATCTGCCACTGTGCAGGAGAATCCGTATAGATGTTCGAGTGTTCGAACCGTAATGCGCAAGAAATGGTACGGAAACCCCGTATTTACATATCTGCCACTGTGCAGGAGAATCCGAATAGGTGTTCGAGTGTTCGAACCGTAATGCGCAAGAAATGGTACCGATACCCCGTATTTACATATCTGCCACTGTGCAGGAGAATCCGTATAGGTGTTCGAGTGTTCGAACCGTAATGCGCAAGAAATGGTACGGAAACCCCGTATTTACATATCTGCCACTGTGCAGGAGAATCCGTATAGGTGTTCGATTGTTCGAACCATAATGCGCAAGAAATGGTATGTAAACCCCGTAGTTACATATCTGCCACTGTGCAGGAGAATCCGTATAGGTGTTCGAGTGTTCGAACTGTAATGCGCAAGAAATGGTACCGAAACCCCGTATTTACATATCTGCCACTGTGCAGGAGAATCCGAATAGGTGTTCGAGTGTTCGAACCGTATTGCGCAAGAAATGGTATGGAAACCCCGTATTTACATATCTGCCACTGTGTAGGAGAATCCGTATAAGTGTTCGAGTGTTCGAACCGTAATGCGCAGGAAATGGTACCGAAACCCCGTAGTTACATATCTGCCACTGTGCAGGAGAATTCGTATAGGTCTTCGTGTGTTCGAACCGTAATGCGCAAGAAATGGTATGTAAACCCCGTATTTACATATCTGCCACTGTGCAGGAGAATCCGTATAGGTGTTCGAGTGTTCGAACCGTAATGCGCAAGAAATGGTACCGAAACCCCGTATTTACATATCTGCCACTGTGCAGGAGAATCCGAATAGGTGTTCGAGTGTTCGAACCGTAATGCGCAAGAAATGGTATATAAACCCCGTATTTACATATCTGCCACTGTGCAGGAGAATCCGTATAGGTGTTCGAGTGTTCGAACCGTAATGCGTAAGAAATGGTACGGAAACCCCGTATTTACATATCTGCCACTGTGCAGGAGAATCCGTATAGGTGTTCGATTGTTCGAACCGTAATGCGCAAGAAATGGTATGTAAACCCCGTATTTACATATCTGCCACTGTGCAGGAGAATCCGTATAGGTGTTCGAGTGTTCGAACCGTAATGCGCAAGAAATGGTACCGAAACCCCGTATTTACATATCTGCCACTGTGCAGGAGAATCCGCATAGTTGCTCGAGTGTTCGAACCGTAATGCGCAAGAGATGGTATGTAAACCCCGTAGTTACATATCTGCCACTGTGCAGGAGAATCCGTATAGGTGTTCGAGTGTTTGAACTGTAATGCGCAAGAAATGGTACCGAAACCCCGTATTTACATATCTGCCACTGTGCAGGAGAATCCGAATAGGTGTTCGAGTGTTCGAACCGTAATGCGCAAGAAATGGTATATAAACCCCGTATTTACATATCTGCCACTGTGCAGGAGAATCCGTATAGGTGTTCGAGTGTTCGAACCGTAATGCGCAAGAAATGGTACGGAAACCCCGTATTTACATATCTGCCACTGTGCAGGAGAATCCGTATAGGTGTTCGATTGTTCGAACCGTAATGCGAGAGAAATGGTATGTAAACCCCGTATTTACATATCTGCCACTGTGCTGGATATTCCGGATAGGTGTTCGAGTGTTCTGAAAAACTAAGTGATTCGTGATTAGATCAAGATTAAAATATTCCAAATCCCAAAAATCCAAAACACACAATCTAAATCAACAAGCACTTACGAAAGTGATTTAGATTGTTTGTTTTGTCAGATTAAATAATAAATCGACACAAAAGATTTTTACGTGGAAAAAACCACAATTGGACACCTCCAACTGTGATTAAAAAAACCACGGGCGAAACGCCATAAATCAATCCACTACTGAAGTAAAAAGATTACAAAGATAGCTTACAAATTACCCAACTTAGTCAATCTGTCTCCGAATCTTCTGTAACTCTTTTTCACGACTTCATCTCGGAACTGATCAATCTTGAAGTTGATTCCACAACCTCACCCACATATAGAATCAAACACCTTTCGAAACTATATGCTAGAATCTTCGGAATCCACCGAAGCGAACTCTCTCTTGAATATAAAGAAACCAACTCCTTGATGTATGTATTTTAGATCCTGAGTGAAGAACTCTTCTCAAGACATCAAGAAAATACTCTCAAAAATCTCCCAAGAAGACTTTAAACTCAACCCTAGTTTGTTTTGATCAGATCTAGGAAAACGTTTCCAACAAAAAACGTTAGCAGCTTTAAATAAGAATCTGCAACCGCGATCTCCGCTCGAGCTCAACATAGCCCGCTCGAGCGGACTGAACAAAAACTGCATACGAAGAAACAGAGCTGCGCTCGAGCGTAGGAGTTTCCGCTCGAGCGTCAAATCACACCTTCCAGAATCTGTGCTTGCCCTGTCAAACTACTGTGACCTGCTAATCTACGCTCGAGCTCAAGAGGCTCCGCTCGAGCGGACAGTACAAAAACAGAAAAACACAGTTTTGAACTAACATAAGATTTTGTCTCCGGATTTGACAACACAGGGACCTAACAATCTCCCCCTTTGTCAATTCCCGGACAAAACTTTTCTAAACAAACATTCTTAAACACACGCACTAGACAAGATTCAACAACTAATACTAAAACACTTCAAAACAAATCTATGAACAAACAAACTATCCAATCTTGCCATTGCCATATATCAATCCATCAAGTCAAGTCATCATCCACCATTCACCTGTGAAACAACTAGCAACATACAAAACCAAAACTTGTGGAACTGTATAAGAATATAGCAAAATGTATCCATTCAATAGAACCAACGGAACAAAAGATCTATCAAAAAATATCCATGTATCATAACCAAAAGACAAAACGAAGCTAAAGATATCAACAATATCCAAGAACCATCAACAAAATATACCAATATATCAACAATATCCATGTGTCAGCAATATCCAGCAATAGCCAGCAACAGCAGCAGATATGGATCCAAACTCTCCCCCTTTTTGACCGGGAATGAAGAAAGCAACAAATCAAGCACCAGAGGGAGGAGGTGGCGGCTGAAGCGTCAGTAAGGAAATGATGTGATCCAGCTGCGAAGTATTGTGAGCAGCAGTCTGCTCCAGCTGACCAAGTCGACCATCAAAGGCGTCAAAACGAGCATCAAGAAAGTCTAACCTCCGAGTCATGGCCTCCTCAAAATGGCGAAGCTGATCAGGAAACGAGCTAGATGGAACAGGTGGAGTAGGATCCTCCTCACCCCCGGCAGCAGCAGCATCATATTCATCCTCCTCAGCAAGACCAGCAGCGGTACCTGTAGAAGGACCAGCCCTAGAGGACTCCCCCTTAACATGAGCCCGACTCTGCGAGACAGTTTTCTTAGTGAAAGGGCGAGAGGGAGAGGCAAACTCATCATCATCAAGGGTAGGAGCCCCAAGGTCAGACAAAAGTCGGTTGATCAAGCAACCGTAAGGAAGGCCAAGCTTGGAATGGCCATGAGCACTGATCATTTTGGTGACAATAAGAGAGGCAAGATCAATAGAGCGATGATTGGCAATACAAGACAGAATGAAGCCTTGGTCTTGTTTGACCTCGGAAGAATGTGTGGTGACAAGGATGTTGGCGCAGACAAGCAAATTAAGCAGTCGGAACTCCGGAAGAAGTTCAAACTGTTTAATCAAACCGCCTTTAGGCCAATGACGAGCAACGCCACAAAGTTCCAAAGACACCTCATCAAAGTCACAAGTCGGACGATCCGGTACAGGAAATGGATAGTATTGGGGAGAACCCTGCTCAATCTGAAGTAGTTGGCGAATCAAAGCAGGGGTGACAGAAATGGATTTGGACCTAACCCAAGTGGTGAAAGAAGGCTCATAATCCCTAATACCCTCCATATTACAGTAGAATTCTCAAACCCAATCGAGATTCTGACGCCCCGAGAATAATAAAACACGGTCACCTCCTAGAGGGTCGAACAAAGGACGAATTTTGATGGACTCAAAAGTATCGGGTTGAACATTACGTTCTAAATGAACGGTTCGAGTCACAAATGATTTATGGTATGACTTGGATTGAGAGGCGGACTTAAACCGCTCAGGGTTAAAGGTAGGGCGAGAAACGGTGGCCTTTCGGCGTTTTGGGGCAGGAACAGACATAGCAAAGAAGACACTAAGATACCCAACATAGCAGCAAACCCAAAACCCAACCCAAACCAAAACAAACCAAAACACAACATTAGGGCAAGAATCAAATCAAAAACAGGGCATAACAAAAAACAGGGCATGAAAGCATGGTTTTGAAGAACTCATAAGTAATACACAAAATGTGAGAGAAATTGCACAGAATAAGTATGAATCATGAGGAAATCACAGCACTGTATCTAAGCCCAAATTGATACCCACACAAAGAGACCGCAACAGCCCATTAAAGGAGGAACACAGATATCTGCAAAATCCCACAGACACAACACAAGAACAAAAACACAAACAAAAAAAAACAGACAAAGAGACAAAGGAAAAAAAATGAGAGAGAGAACCACAGACACGACACACAACCCCCCACAAAGCTATAAACCCAACAATCAATCGAACCAAATAGAACAAAAAAAAAACGGGAAAAAGGAGAGGATAAAACTTACCAATGAGCAAATCAGTGGGAAGGATGAGGAATGGGAGGAGAATCGACCACAATGCAGCCACACGACCAACCCTAGATCGAGAGAATGAAACAGGAAGAGAAAACAAATACCTCGAAGAGTCAAGAGAGGGAGTTAAGTATGAAACAGGTCCGCTCGAGCGTACTGAGTACCGCTCGAGCGTACAACACTGCAAGCAGACTCCCGCTCGAGCGTTAAAAATACCGCTCGAGCTCAAAATACCATCTCTCAGAACTGTTAAAACGCGAACAAACTGCTGCAAGAGTGAAAACCACGCTCGAGCGTAAAACAAGCCGCTCGAGCGTAACGAAACAAAAACAAACCCTCTTTTTTTTTTTTTTTTTTTTTTTTTTTTTTTTTTTTTTAAAACAATCCAATATGCAAAATCACGGGGTGATACCTGAAACAAAAATAGATGATCAGACAGAGCCAAATGAATACCACGATGAAATCATCCACAAGTCATGAATCGTGTGAACTTGCACCTTTTTTTTTTTAGTTTAAAAGAAAACGACACTTGAAATCATGAGCAAGCAAAAAAAAATATAATCAGTGATCATAAGCTACATGAGAATGTACACCTCAAAATCCCAAATGAGAGCTCACATAAAAAAGTGTGTGTGTGCAATCCATGAGAGGTCACTGAGCTAGAGTTAATCCTAGTAGTGATCGGATGGCTGGACCTCCATCAAGAGTAACTCAACAATACAGTGAAAAGTCAAACCACTAGGAATCACGGGGTATTTGTTGAGTAAATGCGGAGGCTCCCCCTCAGTCAAAGAGTCCCTTTTTTTTTTTTTTTTTTTTTTTTTTTTTTTTTCTTGTGAGCACTCACTGGTGGCTTTCACTCTCAAGAGTATGGAAACCAAACCAGAGAAGAATGAAATCATAAAGGATGGCCTGGTTGGTGCCTCTGAGGTAGCCTTTTCCTAATGCCCGGACTTCAAGGAACTGAGGGAGAAACCGTGGAAGTGAAAACAGATGGTGGATGGTTAAGAGACTCAACATCACCCATGATATGCTAGTATCGGTCAATTCCACAGTAAAAGTACAAGAAACACTGTTAGTGGTCCATAGAGAACTTTGATCACATGTGCGGAAACCCCTGCAACAATTAATCTCAAGGATGTGTACAGAATGAGATCATGAGGTTAATGAGCATGGGCATTCAAAAAGAGCTATGACCAATGAACAAGAAGATCTTGTAAGCAGCAAGAGTATTGAAAAAAATTTGATGCAAGTAAACAGATATCAATGATAATGAGATTATCACATCCAAGCATTCATAAGGCACAAACATTTACACCTACTCAAGAAACAAGTAACACTCTAGTGATCGAGCATGACACCCAAGGTCTTTCTAAGGAACTCAAACCGAAGAAGATCAAGGGGTTTTGTAAAAATATCAGCTTTTTGATGCTCAGTGGGAATATGCTCAATAACAACAAGGCCCTCTTCCACTAACTCTCGAATAAAATGATGACGAATGTCAATGTGTTTGGTGCGAGAGTGTTGGACAGGATTTTTTGAAATGTTTATGGCACTTGTGTTATCACAGAAAAGAGTAAGAGTGTTCTGTTCTATCCCATAATCATGAAGCATTTGCTTCATCCACAACATTTGAGCACAACAACTCCCTGCAGCAATATACTCAGCCTCAGCAGTGGAAAGAGAGATGGCATTCTGCTTTTTACTATGCCAAGAAACCAGATTATTCCCAAGGTAAAAACACCCCCCAGATGTACTTTTCCTATCATCAGCACATCCTGCCCAGTCAGCATCAGAAAAACCAGTAATTTCGGCTGTAGTGTCAGTGGAAAACCAAACCCCATACCCCAAAGTCCCATTAACATACTTGATGATGCGTTTTACCGCAAGAAGGTGAGACTCTTTAGGACTGGCTTGGTAACGAGCACAGACACCGACACTGAAAGAAATATCAGGACGACTGGCTGTAAGATACAAAAGACTCCCTATCATACTCCTATAAAGGGTAGGATCAACATCAATACCAGAGGAATCTTTGGAGAGGTGAAGACTGGTGCTCATGGGAGTGCGTGCATGCTTGGAAGACTCAAGACCAAACTTAGACACAAGATTTCTCGCATACTTAGACTGAGACACAAATATACCTGAAGAAGACTGTTTAATCTGAAGACCCAAAAAATAAGACAACTCTCCCATCATGCTCATTTCAAACTCATGTGTCATGCAATCCGAAAAATATTTCACAAGATGATCAGCAGTGGATCCAAACACAATATCATCAACATAAATCTGAGCAACAAGAATATGAGACTTAGTATGTTTCACAAACAAGGTCTTATCCACACTACCCCTTTGAAAATCATTGTCAAGAAGAAATGTAGTAAGTCTATCATACCAAGCTCGAGGGGCTTGTTTCAACCCATACAAAGCCTTGTCTAACTTGTAGACATGATTGGGACATTTAGGGTCCTCAAACCCTTTTGGTTGCTCAACATATGCCTCTTCTCTCAAGTATCCATTCAAAAAGGCACTTTTCACATCCATTTGAAACAATTTAAAGCCAAGAAAACATGCAACACCAAGCAAAATACGAATAGATTCGAGACGTGCAACTGGGGCAAACGTCTCATCATAGTCAACACCCTCTACTTGTGTGTAGCCTTGAGCAACCAACCTAGCTTTGTTCCTAACAACAGTACCATTCTCATCAGATTTATTTTTAAAGATCCACTTGGTACCTATCACATTCATGTCTCTAGGTCTGGGAACTAGAGTCCAAACTTTGTTACGTTCAAATTGACCTAATTCTTCATGCATAGCATTGACCCAACTATCATCTAGCAAGGCCTCTTTAAAATTCTTAGGTTCAATTAAAGAAACATAACACATATGTGATACCTCATCCCGAATCTGTCTTCGGGTTTTCATTCGATCCGAGACACTTCCAATCACCTGTTGGGCTGGATGATTCAGTTTCACCCTAGCTGATGGTTTAAGCTCAGGACTCGCAGTGACAGGGGCAATAGGAGTGATGTCCCTTGGAGCACTTTTTGGACTTGACCTTACCTGTGAAGATGGTTCTGTAACCATTTCTTGTGACGGGTCCGCACCTTCTCCTTGATTTTGTGAATCTGTGTCCAAGATTGAAGCCTCATCATTATCATCCTCATGTGTTGCTGGAGTAGGTGCACCTGTGTCATCTATAACCACATTAATAGATTCCATTAAAGATGAAGTTCGCAGGTTATAGACTCTAAAAGCCCTACTAGTGGTTGAATACCCTAGAAAAATACCTTCATCACTTCGGGAGTCAAATTTGCCCAAGGGCTCTCTATCTTTGAAGATGTAACACTTACTCCCAAAGGTTTTGAAGTATTTTACATTAGGTTTCAAGCCCTTCCACAATTCATATGGAGTTTGTAAAGTACCGGGCCTTAAATATACGCGATTTATGACATACACAGCAGTATTTAAGGCTTCAGCCCAAAACTTGGGAGGAAGTTTCTTACTAAGGAGCATGACCCTAGCCATTTCTTGAACAACCCTGTTCTTCCTCTCAACAACTCCATTTTGTTGTGGAGTAATAGGGGCAGAAAATTCATGCTTGATTCCATGCATATCACAAAAATTCGAAAACAAACTATTTTCAAATTCACGACCATGATCGGTTCGGATTCTTATGATACGCCCAATGGAAATACCCTGTTCATTTTGGATTTTGAGGACTAAGGCCTGGAAAGCATCAAACGTATCAGATTTTTCCCTTAAAAAATTTACCCACGAAAATCGAGTAAAATCATCAACAGTTAAAAAAATGTATCTTTTACCTCCGATGCTTTCAGTGCGAGTAGGACCCATTAAATCCATATGAACTAATTCAAGAGGACGTTTGGTTGTAAAGCTGTTCACCTTTTTATGAGGAGAACGGGTTTGCTTTCCAAGCTGACATGGTCCACACACATGGCTCAAATTCTTACCTAGTTTAGGTATTCCCCTCACAAGCTCTTTGTTGGCAATCTTAGTTAGGTCATTGAAATTCATGTGACCTAATCTTTGATGCCACAAATCAATGTTACTAATGATGGCAGAGTGACAAGTGAGATCATTAGTTGTAACAATCCCATAGCAGTTATCAGATGTGCGAACCCCATGTAAGACAGTATTTCCTTTTTTATCCAAAATTTCACATTTATTTTTAGAAAACAATACTTCATGATGGGAATCACACATTTGACTAATGCTTAAGAGATTTGCTTTAAGACCATCAACTAGTAAAACATTATCTAGCTTGGGAAGACCTGTAACACTTATAGAGCCCTTACCAATGACTCTCGAAGTGCCACCGTCTCCAAAGGTAACAATTCCTCCTTCATATTTTTCAAGAGAGGTGAAGTAGGATTTGTTACCGGACATATGACGAGAACACCCACTATCAAGATACCACATGTGTGAATCACGTGCTTTTAGAGCAGTGTGAGCAACAAAACAAGTCAAATCCTCTTTTCTAATCCAAACCTTTTTAGTCTTGGTGTTCAGCCTAGACATGTAAGGTTGTCTCCTAACCCGAAAAGTATTAGAATTTCTACCCTTTTGAGACACCTTACCATAGAGATCAAAGCAGTAAGGACGAATGTGGCCATACCTACCACAGTGATGACAAATAAAAACTGGTTTTACCTCATTTTTGTTGATTTTACCAGCTTTCGGTAGACGGATAGAGAGATCAGCCTGGTCTACCTTCAATTTTCCCTTTGCTTGAGTCTTCTTGTCATGTGAAGTAGAGGCCTGTCCCTTGTGTGCTGTTGCATCATAGCCTAACCCGCTTTTATCGCAACCCATTTGTTGAGACCCGAGGATGTCTTCTAAGGATTTTGAGCCTTTGTTCCACATGGCAATAGTGGTTCTAGCAACCCGAAGCTCTTCATCCTTTTGACAGATTATCTCTTCCAATCTGGCTTGTGACAGCTCAAGACTTTCAAGCTTTTCTTCAAATGTGGAATACACCTTCAGAAGTTCATTCCTTTCAGTTTCAGAGGATAGTAATTTTCCACATAAGTCTTGCCTGTCACTCGAGATCTTGACAATATTCTGCTTTGCTGCTACAAGTTCTTCTTTCAGCCTGACATTCTCACTCTCACATGTCTTGAGCTTGAGAGAGAGTCTGTCGTTGAGTTTGGATAAATTCAAAGATTCCTCGTACAGCTTTTCGTAGGCTTGTTGTAGTTCATCGCCATTGATCTCCTCATTATCCTCAGATGTCTCATCATCCTCTTTTTGCTCTTCATTCTCCTTTGCCTCCTCCAATCTTGCAACTAGGACTGAAAAGTCGCTGGATGGTGGTGAATGTGAGTTTCCTCTTTCATGGAATTGGCTCAAAATTTCCCATGCCTCTTTAGCCTTTGTGCAACGAACAACCCGTTGCTGTTCTTCAGCAGAAATTGCTCTACGAATAGTGCTAAGGGCTCTCAGATTGCTCGGACTGTCAACACTTTCTGTATCTTCTTCAATGGCCTGCCAGCCTTCTGGATCAAAGGCTCTCAGAAAAGCCCTCATTCTGATTTTCCAAAACAGGTAGTTACTCCCATCAAAAGTAGGAGCATGATGCAAGTTCTGACCACGAGCTAACTCCGCTGGCTTTGGAAGAGTTTGAGTGAAAGTGGACCAAAAAGCCATAAAAGCACTATCCCCGTCTTCTCCAGATTCAGGTTCTTCGGGTTCTTGCTCCGACCCGCTTTCATCATCCCAAGTTACAGTGTAGACTTTCTTTCGATTCTTTTTCGAAGGGCATTCAAGGGCAATGTGACCAAAGCCTTGACACTCATAACACTTGACCCCTGGTCCCCTAACAATCTTTTTTTCAGTAGTTTGAGCAAATTTTGGTGGAACATTTTTGGGTTTGTCATTACTCTTATCTTTTGAAATAGGGGCTCTGAAATTCGGCTTCTTTTTCAAAAATTTTTTAAACTGTTTTGTAAGCATAGCCGTCATCTCAGACTCTAAATCAAATTCAGTCTCCGGAGGTTTTGCAGTCTCATGGGCACTCGTGAAAGCCATATTTTCTTTTTGCTTTTTCTTAGAAATTTGATGGGCTTCATAAGTCTGCAAATTTCCAACCAATTGATCGAGCTTGAGGGTATCAACATTCTGAGCCTCCTCAATGGCTGTCACCTTTGGTTGGAACCTCTCGGGAAGGGACCTCAAAATTTTTCCAACAACTCTTGCTTCCGGGATTTTCTCACCGAGAGTGAAACAGGAATTCACGATATCACTGAGTTTTGCATAAAATTCATCGAACGTCTCATCGTCGCGCATAAAAAGGGTTTCAAAGGCGGACGTGAGACGTTGAAGTTTTGCCCTTTTAACAGAGGTGGTACCTTCGTGAATCGTTTCAAGAATATCCCACGCCTCTTTTGCTATTTCACACGTGCAAATTCGACGGAATTCTTCAGGTGTGACAGAGCAAAAGAGGGAGTTTAGAGCTTTGCTGTTCCAACTCGAATTCTGGTAATCGATTGTGTCCCATTTATCTAGGGGTTTAGGAATATCAATCCCATCAACGGTGATTGTAGGTTCACTCCACCCAAAGATTACGGAGTGCCAAACTTTCTCATCGATGGATTTTAAAAATGCTCTCATACGAGCTTTCCAAAAAGAATAGTTTGTACCGTCTAGTAAAGGGGGTCTATGAGTGGAGTTACCTTCACGAATAGAATCCATGATACTAATCACACAAAATCACACTCCTATAGTTTTGAAAAACTAAGTGTGACCTGCTCTGATACCAATTGAAAAACTAAGTGATTCGTGATTAGATCAAGATTAAAATATTCCAAATCCCAAAAATCCAAAACACACAATCTAAATCAACAAGCACTTACGAAAGTGATTTAGATTGTTTGTTTTGTCAGATTAAATAATAAATCGACACAAAAGATTTTTACGTGGAAAAAACCACAATTGGACACCTCCAACTGTGATTAAAAAAACCACGGGCGAAACGCCATAAATCAATCCACTACTGAAGTAAAAAGATTACAAAGATAGCTTACAAATTACCCAACTTAGTCAATCTGTCTCCGAATCTTCTGTAACTCTTTTTCACGACTTCATCTCGGAACTGATCAATCTTGAAGTTGATTCCACAACCTCACCCACATATAGAATCAAACACCTTTCGAAACTATATGCTAGAATCTTCGGAATCCACCGAAGCGAACTCTCTCTTGAATATAAAGAAACCAACTCCTTGATGTATGTATTTTAGATCCTGAGTGAAGAACTCTTCTCAAGACATCAAGAAAATACTCTCAAAAATCTCCCAAGAAGACTTTAAACTCAACCCTAGTTTGTTTTGATCAGATCTAGGAAAACGTTTCCAACAAAACAACGTTAGCAGCTTTAAATAAGAATCTGCAACCGCGATCTCCGCTCGAGCTCAACATAGCCCGCTCGAGCGGACTGAACAAAAACTGCATACGAAGAAACAGAGCTGCGCTCGAGCGTAGGAGTTTCCGCTCGAGCGTCAAATCACACCTTCCAGAATCTGTGCTTGCCCTGTCAAACTACTGTGACCTGCTAATCTACGCTCGAGCTCAAGAGGCTCCGCTCGAGCGGACAGTACAAAAACAGAAAAACACAGTTTTGAACTAACATAAGATTTTGTCTCCGGATTTGACAACACAGGGACCTAACATGTTCGAACCGTAATGCGCCAGAAATGGTACCGAAACCCCGTATTTACATATCTGCCACTGTGCAGGAGAATCCGTATAGGTGTTCGAGTGTTCGAACCGTAATGCGCAAGAAATGGTACCGAAATCCCGTATTTACATATCTGCCACTGTGCAGGAGAATCCGAATAGGTGTTCGAGTGTTCGAACCGTAATGCGCAAGAAATGGTATATAAACCCCGTATTTACATATCTGCCACTGTGCAGGAGAATCCGTATAGGTGTTCGAGTGTTCGAACCGTAATGCGCAAGAAATGGTACGGAAACCCCGTATTTACATATCTGCCACTGTGCAGGAGAATCCGTATAGGTGTTCGATTGTTCGAACCGTAATGCGAGAGAAATGGTATGTAAACCCCGTATTTACATATCTGCCACTGTGCTGGATATTCCGTATAGGTGTTCGAGTGTTCGAACCGTAATGCGCCAGAAATGGTACCGAAACCCCGTATTTACATATCTGCCACTGTGCAGGAGAATCCGCACAGGTGTTCGAGTGTTCGAACCGTAATGCGCAAGAAATGGTACCGAAACCCCGTATTTACATATATGCCACTGTGCAGGAGAATCCGAATAGGTGTTCGAGTGTTCGAACCGTAATGCGCAAGAAATGGTATATAAACCCCGTATTTACATATCTGCCACTGTGCAGGAGAATCCGTATAGGTGTTCGAGTGTTCGAACCGTAATGCGCAAGAAATGGTACGGAAACCCCGTATTTACATATCTGCCACTGTGCAGGAGAATCCGTATAGGTGTTCGATTGTTCGAACCGTAATGCGCAAGAAATGGTATGTAAACCCCGTATTTACATATCTGCCACTGTGCAGGAGAATCCGTATAGGTGTTCGAGTGTTCGAACCGTAATGCGCAAGAAATGGTACCGAAACCCCGTATTTACATATCTGCCACTGTGCAGGAGAATCCGCATAGTTGCTCGAGTGTTCGAACCGTAATGCGCAAGAAATGGTATGTAAACCCCGTAGTTACATATCTGCCACTGTGCAGGAGAATCCGTATAGGTGTTCGAGTGTTCGAACTGTAATGCGCAAGAAATGGTACCGAAACCCCGTATTTACATATCTGCCACTGTGCAGGAGAATCCGAATAGGTGTTCGAGTGTTCGAACCGTATTGCGCAAGAAATGGTATGGAAACCCCGTATTTACATATCTGCCACTGTGTAGGAGAATCCGTATAGGTGTTCGAGTGTTCGAACCGTAATGCGCTGGAAATGGTACCGAAACCCCGTTGTTACATATCTGCCACTGTGCAGGAGAATTCGTATAGGTCTTCGTGTGTTCGAACCGTAATGCGCAAGAAATGGTATGTAAACCCCGTATTTACATATCTGCCACTGTGCAGGAGAATCCGTATAGGTGTTCGAGTGTTCGAACCGTAATGCGCAAGAAATGGTACCGAAACCCCGTATTTACATATCTGCCACTGTGCAGGAGAATCCGAATAGGTGTTCGAGTGTTCGAACCGTAATGCGCAAGAAATGGTATATAAACCCCGTATTTACATATCTGCCACTGTGCAGGAGAATCCGTATAGGTGTTCGAGTGTTCGAACCGTAATGCGTAAGAAATGGTACGGAAACCCCGTATTTACATATCTGCCACTGTGCAGGAGAATCCGTATAGGTGTTCGATTGTTCGAACCGTAATGCGCAAGAAATGGTATGTAAACCCCGTATTTACATATCTGCCACTGTGCAGGAGAATCCGTATAGGTGTTCGAGTGTTCGAACCGTAATGCGCAAGAAATGGTACCGAAACCCCGTATTTACATATCTGCCACTGTGCAGGAGAATCCGCATAGTTGCTCGAGTGTTCGAACCGTAATGCGCAAGAAATGGTATGTAAACCCCGTAGTTACATATCTGCCACTGTGCAGGAGAATCCGTATAGGTGTTCGAGTGTTTGAACTGTAATGCGCAAGAAATGGTACCGAAACCCCGTATTTACATATCTGCCACTGTGCAGGAGAATCCGAATAGGTGTTCGAGTGTTCGAACCGTAATGCGCAAGAAATGGTATATAAACCCCGTATTTACATATCTGCCACTGTGCAGGAGAATCCGTATAGGTGTTCGAGTGTTCGAACCGTAATGCGCAAGAAATGGTACCGAAATCCCGTATTTACATATCTGCCACTCTGCAGGAGAATCCGTATAGGTGTTCGAGTGCTCGAACCGTAATGCGCAAGAAATGGTACCGAAACCCCGTATTTACATATCTGCCACTGTCCAGTAGAATCCGCATAGGTGCTCGAGTGTTCGAACCGTATTGCGCAAGAAATGGTATGGAAACCCCGTATTTACATATCTGCCACTGTGCAGGAGAATCCGTATAGGTGTTCGAGTGTTCGAACCGTAATGCGCATGAAATGGTACCGAAACCCCGTATTTACATATCTGCCACTGTGCAGGAGAATTCGTATAGGTCTTCGTGTGTTCGAACCGTAATGCGCAAGGAATGGTATGTAAACCCCGTATTTACATATCTGCCACTGTGCAGGAGAATCCGTATAGGTGTTCGAGTGTTCGAACCGTAATGCGCAAGAAATGGTACCGAAACCCCGTATTTACATATCTGCCACTGTGCAGGAGAATCCGAATAGGTGTTCGAGTGTTCGAACCGTAATGCGCAAGAAATGGTATATAAACCCCGTATTTACATATCTGCTACTGTGCAGGAGAATCCGTATAGGTGTTCGAGTGTTCGAACCGTAATGCGCAAGAAATGGTACGGAAACCCCGTATTTACATATCTGCCACTGTGCAGGAGAATCCGTATAGGTGTTCGATTGTTCAAACCGTAATGCGCAAGAAATGGTATGTAAACCCCGTATTTACATATCTGCCACTGTGCAGGAGAATCCGTATAGGTGTTCGAGTGTTCGAACCGTAATGCGCAAGAAATGGTACCGAAACCCCGTATTTACATATCTGCCACTGTGCAGGAGAATCCGCATAGTTGCTCGAGTGTTCGAACCGTAATGCGCAAGAAATGGTATGTAAACCCCGTAGTTACATATCTGCCACTGTGCAGGAGAATCCGTATAGGTGTTCGAGTGTTTGAACTGTAATGCGCAAGAAATGGTACCGAAACCCCGTATTTACATATCTGCCACTGTGCAGGAGAATCCGAATAGGTGTTCGAGTGTTCGAACCGTAATGCGCAAGAAATGGTATATAAACCCCGTATTTACATATCTGCCACTGTGCAGGAGAATCCGTATAGGTGTTCGAGTGTTCGAACCGTAATGCGCAAGAAATGGTACGGAAACCCCGTATTTACATATCTGCCACTGTGCAGGAGAATCCGTATAGGTGTTCGATTGTTCGAACCGTAATGCGAGAGAAATGGTATGTAAACCCCGTATTTACATATCTGCCACTGTGCTGGATATTCCGTATAGGTGTTCGAGTGTTCGAACCGTAATGCGCCAGAAATGGTACCGAAACCCCGTATTTACATATCTGCCACTGTGCAGGAGAATCCGTACAGGTGTTCGAGTGTTCGAACCGTAATGCGCAAGAAATGGTACCGAAATCCCGTATTTACATATCTGCCACTGTGCAGGAGAATCCGTATAGGTGTTCGAGTGTTCGAACCGTAATGCGCAAGAAATGGTACCGAAACCCCGTATTTACATATCTGCCACTGTCCAGGAGAATCCGCATAGGTGCTCGAGTGTTCGAACCGTATTGCGCAAGAAATGGTATGGAAACCCCGTATTTACATATCTACCACTGTGCAGGAGAATCCGTATAGGTGTTCGAGTGTTCGAACCGTAATGCGCAGGAAATGGTACCGAAACCCCGTAGTTACATATCTGCCACTGTGCAGGAGAATTCGTATAGGTCATCGTGTGTTCGAACCGTAATGCGCAAGAAATGGTATGTAAACCCCGTATTTACATATCTGCCACTGTGCAGGAGAACCCGTATAGGTGTTCGAGTGTTCGAACCGTAATGCGCAAGAAATGGTACCGAAACCCCGTATTTACATATATGCCACTGTGCAGGAGAATCCGAATAGGTGTTCGAGTGTTCGAACCGTAATGCGCAAGAAATGGTATATAAACCCCGTATTTACATATCTGCCACTGTGCAGGAGAATCCGTATAGGTGTTCGAGTGTTCGAACCGTAATGCGCAAGAAATGGTACGGAAACCCCGTATTTACATATCTGCCACTGTGGAGGAGAATCCGTATAGGTGTTCGATTGTTCGAACCGTAATGCGCAAGAAATGGTATGTAAACCCCGTATTTACATATCTGCCACTGTGCAGGAGAATCCGTATAGGTGTTCGAGTGTTCGAACCGTAATGCGCAAGAAATGGTACCGAAACCCCGTATTTACATATCTGCCACTGTGCAGGAGAATCCGCATAGTTGCTCGAGTGTTCGAACCGTAATGCGCAAGAAATGGTATGTAAACCCCGTAGTTACATATCTGCCACTGTGCAGGAGAATCCGTATAGGTGTTCGAGTGTTCGAACTGTAATGCGCAAGAAATGGTACCGAAACCCCGTATTTACATATCTGCCACTGTGCAGGAGAATCCGAATAGGTGTTCGAGTGTTCGAACCGTATTGCGCAAGAAATGGTATGGAAACCCCGTATTTACATATCTGCCACTGTGTAGGAGAATCCGTATAGGTGTTCGAGTGTTCGAACCGTAATGCGCTGGAAATGGTACCGAAACCCCGTTGTTACATATCTGCCACTGTGCAGGAGAATTCGTATAGGTCTTCGTGTGTTCGAACCGTAATGCGCAAGAAATGGTATGTAAACCCCGTATTTACATATCTGCCACTGTGCAGGAGAATCCGTATAGGTGTTCGAGTGTTCGAACCGTAATGCGCAAGAAATGGTACCGAAACCCCGTATTTACATATCTGCCACTGTGCAGGAGAATCCGAATAGGTGTTCGAGTGTTCGAACCGTAATGCGCAAGAAATGGTATATAAACCCCGTATTTACATATCTGCTACTGTGCAGGAGAATCCGTATAGGTGTTCGAGTGTTCGAACCGTAATGCGCAAGAAATGGTACGGAAACCCCGTATTTACATATCTGCCACTGTGCAGGAGAATCCGTATAGGTGTTCGATTGTTCAAACCGTAATGCGCAAGAAATGGTATGTAAACCCCGTATTTACATATCTGCCACTGTGCAGGAGAATCCGTATAGGTGTTCGAGTGTTCGAACCGTAATGCGCAAGAAATGGTACCGAAACCCCGTATTTACATATCTGCCACTGTGCAGGAGAATCCGCATAGTTGCTCGAGTGTTCGAACCGTAATGCGCAAGAAATGGTATGTAAACCCCGTAGTTACATATCTGCCACTGTGCAGGAGAATCCGTATAGGTGTTCGAGTGTTTGAACTGTAATGCGCAAGAAATGGTACCGAAACCCCGTATTTACATATCTGCCACTGTGCAGGAGAATCCGAATAGGTGTTCGAGTGTTCGAACCGTAATGCGCAAGAAATGGTATATAAACCCCGTATTTACATATCTGCCACTGTGCAGGAGAATCCGTATAGGTGTTCGAGTGTTCGAACCGTAATGCGCAAGAAATGGTACGGAAACCCCGTATTTACATATCTGCCACTGTGCAGGAGAATCCGTATAGGTGTTCGATTGTTCGAACCGTAATGCGAGAGAAATGGTATGTAAACCCCGTATTTACATATCTGCCACTGTGCTGGATATTCCGTATAGGTGTTCGAGTGTTCGAACCGTAATGCGCCAGAAATGGTACCGAAACCCCGTATTTACATATCTGCCACTGTGCAGGAGAATCCGTACAGGTGTTCGAGTGTTCGAACCGTAATGCGCAAGAAATGGTACCGAAATCCCGTATTTACATATCTGCCACTGTGCAGGAGAATCCGTATAGGTGTTCGAGTGTTCGAACCGTAATGCGCAAGAAATGGTACCGAAACCCCGTATTTACATATCTGCCACTGTCCAGGAGAATCCGCATAGGTGCTCGAGTGTTCGAACCGTATTGCGCAAGAAATGGTATGGAAACCCCGTATTTACATATCTACCACTGTGCAGGAGAATCCGTATAGGTGTTCGAGTGTTCGAACCGTAATGCGCAGGAAATGGTACCGAAACCCCGTAGTTACATATCTGCCACTGTGCAGGAGAATTCGTATAGGTCATCGTGTGTTCGAACCGTAATGCGCAAGAAATGGTATGTAAACCCCGTATTTACATATCTGCCACTGTGCAGGAGAACCCGTATAGGTGTTCGAGTGTTCGAACCGTAATGCGCAAGAAATGGTACCGAAACCCCGTATTTACATATATGCCACTGTGCAGGAGAATCCGAATAGGTGTTCGAGTGTTCGAACCGTAATGCGCAAGAAATGGTATATAAACCCCGTATTTACATATCTGCCACTGTGCAGGAGAATCCGTATAGGTGTTCGAGTGTTCGAACCGTAATGCGCAAGAAATGGTACGGAAACCCCGTATTTACATATCTGCCACTGTGGAGGAGAATCCGTATAGGTGTTCGATTGTTCGAACCGTAATGCGCAAGAAATGGTATGTAAACCCCGTATTTACATATCTGCCACTGTGCAGGAGAATCCGTATAGGTGTTCGAGTGTTCGAACCGTAATGCGCAAGAAATGGTACCGAAACCCCGTATTTACATATCTGCCACTGTGCAGGAGAATCCGCATAGTTGCTCGAGTGTTCGAACCGTAATGCGCAAGAAATGGTATGTAAACCCCGTAGTTACATATCTGCCACTGTGCAGGAGAATCCGTATAGGTGTTCGAGTGTTCGAACTGTAATGCGCAAGAAATGGTACCGAAACCCCGTATTTACATATCTGCCACTGTGCAGGAGAATCCGAATAGGTGTTCGAGTGTTCGAACCGTATTGCGCAAGAAATGGTATGGAAACCCCGTATTTACATATCTGCCACTGTGTAGGAGAATCCGTATAGGTGTTCGAGTGTTCGAACCGTAATGCGCTGGAAATGGTACCGAAACCCCGTTGTTACATATCTGCCACTGTGCAGGAGAATTCGTATAGGTCTTCGTGTGTTCGAACCGTAATGCGCAAGAAATGGTATGTAAACCCCGTATTTACATATCTGCCACTGTGCAGGAGAATCCGTATAGGTGTTCGAGTGTTCGAACCGTAATGCGCAAGAAATGGTACCGAAACCCCGTATTTACATATCTGCCACTGTGCAGGAGAATCCGAATAGGTGTTCGAGTGTTCGAACCGTAATGCGCAAGAAATGGTATATAAACCCCGTATTTACATATCTGCCACTGTGCAGGAGAATCCGTATAGGTGTTCGAGTGTTCGAACCGTAATGCGTAAGAAATGGTACGGAAACCCCGTATTTACATATCTGCCACTGTGCAGGAGAATCCGTATAGGTGTTCGATTGTTCGAACCGTAATGCGCAAGAAATGGTATGTAAACCCCGTATTTACATATCTGCCACTGTGCAGGAGAATCCGTATAGGTGTTCGAGTGTTCGAACCGTAATGCGCAAGAAATGGTACCGAAACCCCGTATTTACATATCTGCCACTGTGCAGGAGAATCCGCATAGTTGCTCGAGTGTTCGAACCGTAATGCGCAAGAAATGGTATGTAAACCCCGTAGTTACATATCTGCCACTGTGCAGGAGAATCCGTATAGGTGTTCGAGTGTTTGAACTGTAATGCGCAAGAAATGGTACCGAAACCCCGTATTTACATATCTGCCACTGTGCAGGAGAATCCGAATAGGTGTTCGAGTGTTCGAACCGTAATGCGCAAGAAATGGTATATAAACCCCGTATTTACATATCTGCCACTGTGCAGGAGAATCCGTATAGGTGTTCGAGTGTTCGAACCGTAATGCGCAAGAAATGGTACGGAAACCCCGTATTTACATATCTGCCACTGTGCAGGAGAATCCGTATAGGTGTTCGATTGTTCGAACCGTAATGCGCGAGAAATGGTATGTAAACCCCGTATTTACATATCTGCCACTGTGCTGGATATTCCGTATAGGTGTTCGAGTGTTCGAACAGTAATGCGCCAGAAATGGTACCGAAACCCCGTATTTACATATCTGCCACTGTGCAGGAGAATCCGTATAGGTGTTCGAGTGTTCGAACCGTAATGCGCAAGAAATGGTACCGAAATCCCGTATTTACATATCTGCCACTGTGCAGGAGAATCCGTATAGGTGTTCGAGTGCTCGAACCGTAATGCGCAAGAAATGGTACCGAAACCCCGTATTTACATATCTGCCACTGTCCAGTAGAATCCGCATAGGTGCTCGAGTGTTCGAACCGTATTGCGCAAGAAATGGTATGGAAACCCCGTATTTACATATCTGCCACTGTGCAGGAGAATCCGTATAGGTGTTCGAGTGTTCGTACCGTAATGCGCATGAAATGGTACCGAAACCCCGTATTTACATATCTGCCACTGTGCAGGAGAATTCGTATAGGTCTTCGTGTGTTCGAACCGTAATGCGCAAGAAATGGTATGTAAACCCCGTATTTACATATCTGCCACTGTGCAGGAGAATCCGTATAGGTGTTCGAGTGTTCGAACCGTAATGCGCAAGAAATGGTACCGAAACCCCGTATTTACATATCTGCCACTGTGCAGGAGAATCCGAATAGGTGTTCGAGTGTTCGAACCGTAATGCGCAAGAAATGGTATATAAACCCCGTATTTACATATCTGCTACTGTGCAGGAGAATCCGTATAGGTGTTCGAGTGTTCGAACCGTAATGCGCAAGAAATGGTACGGAAACCCCGTATTTACATATCTGCCACTGTGCAGGAGAATCCGTATAGGTGTTCGATTGTTCGAACCGTAATGCGCAAGAAATGGTATGTAAACCCCGTATTTACATATCTGCCACTGTGCAGGAGAATCCGTATAGGTGTTCGAGTGTTCGAACCGTAATGCGCAAGAAATGGTACCGAAACCCCGTATTTACATATCTGCCACTGTGCAGGAGAATCCGCATAGTTGCTCGAGTGTTCGAACCGTAATGCGCAAGAAATGGTATGTAAACCCCGTAGTTACATATCTGCCACTGTGCAGGAGAATCCGTATAGGTGTTCGAGTGTTCGAACTGTAATGCGCAAGAAATGGTATATAAACCCCATATTTAAATATCTGCCACTGTGCAGGAGAATCCGTATAGGTGTTCGAGTGTTCGAACCGTAATGCGCAAGAAATGGTATATAAACCCCATATTTAAATATCTGCCACTGTGCAGGAGAATCCGTATAGGTGTTCGAGTGTTCGAACCGTAATGCGCAAGAAATGGTACCGAAATCCCGTATTTACATATCTGCCACTGTGCAGGAGAATCCGTATAGGTGTTCGAGTGTTCGAACCGTAATGCGCAAGAAATGGTACCGAAACCCCGTATTTACATATCTGCCACTGTCCAGGAGAATCCGCATAGGTGCTCGAGTGTTCGAACCGTATTGCGCAAGAAATGGTATACAAACCCCGTATTTACATATCTGCCACTGTGCAGGAGAATCCGTATAGGTGTTCGAGTGTTCGAACCGTAATGCGCAAGAAATGGTACGGAAACCCCGTATTTACATATCTGCCACTGTGCAGGAGAATCCGTATAGGTGTTCGATTGTTCGAACCGTAATGCGCGAGAAATGGTATGTAAACCCCGTATTTACATATCTGCCACTGTGCTGGATATTCCGTATAGGTGTTCGAGTGTTCGAACCGTAATGCGCCAGAAATGGTACCGAAACCCCGTATTTACATATCTGCCACTGTGCAGGAGAATCCGTATAGGTGTTCGAGTGTTCGAACCGTAATGCGCAAGAAATGGTATATAAACCCCATATTTAAATATCTGCCACTGTGCAGGAGAATCCGTATAGGTGTTCGAGTGTTCGAACCGTAATGCGCAAGAAATGGTACCGAAATCCCGTATTTACATATCTGCCACTGTGCAGGAGAATCCATATAGGTGTTCGAGTGTTCGAACCGTAATGCGCAAGAAATGGTACCGAAACCCCGTATTTACATATCTGCCACTGTCCAGGAGAATCCGCATAGGTGCTCGAGTGTTCGAACCGTATTGCGCAAGAAATGGTATACAAACCCCGTATTTACATATCTGCCACTGTGCAGGAGAATCCGTATAGGTGTTCGAGTGTTCGAACCATAATGCGCAAGAAATGGTACGGAAACCCCGTATTTACATATCTGCCACTGTGCAGGAGAATCCGTATAGGTGTTCGATTGTTCGAACCGTAATGCGCGAGAAATGGTATGTAAACCCCGTATTTACATATCTGCCACTGTGCTGGATATTCCGTATAGGTGTTCGAGTGTTCGAACCGTAATGCGCCAGAAATGGTACCGAAACCCCGTATTTACATATCTGCCACTGTGCAGGAGAATCCGTATAGGTGTTCGAGTGTTCGAACCGTAATGCGAAAGAAATGGTACCGAAATCCCGTATTTACATATCTGCCACTGTGCAGGAGAATCCGGATAGGTGTTCGAGTGTTCGAACCGTAATGCGCAAGAAATGGTACCGAAACCCCGTATTTACATATCTGCCACTGTCCAGGAGAATCCGCATAGGTGCTCGAGTGTTCGAACCGTATTGCACAAGAAATGGTATGGAAACCCCGTATTTACATATCTGCCACTGTGCAGGAGAATTCGTATAGGTGTTCGAGTGTTCGAACCGTAATGCGCAGGAAATGGTACCGAAACCCCGTATTTACATATCTGCCACTGTGTAGGAGAATTCGTATCGGTCTTCGTGTGTTCGAACCGTAATGCGCAAGAAATGGTATGTAAACCCCGTATTTACATATCTGCCACTGTGCAGGAGAATCCGTATAGGTGTTCGAGTGTTCGAACTGTAATGCGCAAGAAATGGTATATAAACCCCATATTTAAATATCTGCCACTGTGCAGGAGAATCCGTATAGGTGTTCGAGTGTTCGAACCGTAATGCGCAAGAAATGGTATATAAACCCCATATTTAAATATCTGCCACTGTGCAGGAGAATCCGTATAGGGGTTCGAGTGTTCGAACCGTAATGCGCAAGAAATGGTACCGAAATCCCGTATTTACATATCTGCCACTGTGCAGGAGAATCCGTATAGGTGTTCGAGTGTTCGAACCGTAATGCGCAAGAAATGGTACCGAAACCCCGTATTTACATATCTGCCACTGTCCAGTAGAATCCGCATAGGTGCTCGAGTGTTCGAACCGTATTGCGCAAGAAATGGTATGGAAACCCCGTATTTACATATCTGCCACTGTGCAGGAGAATCCGTATAGGTGTTCGAGTGTTCGAACCGTAATGCGCATGAAATGGTACCGAAACCCCGTATTTACATATCTGCCACTGTGCAGGAGAATTCGTATAGGTCTTCGTGTGTTCGAACCGTAATGCGCAAGAAATGGTATGTAAACCCCGTATTTACATATCTGCCACTGTGCAGGAGAATCCGTATAGGTGTTCGAGTGTTCGAACCGTAATGCGCAAGAAATGGTACCGAAACCCCGTATTTACATATCTGCCACTGTGCAGGAGAATCCGAATAGGTGTTCGAGTGTTCGAACCGTAATGCGCAAGAAATGGTATATAAACCCCGTATTTACATATCTGCTACTGTGCAGGAGAATCCGTATAGGTGTTCGAGTGTTCGAACCGTAATGCGCAAGAAATGGTACGGAAACCCCTTATTTACATATCTGCCACTGTGGAGGAGAATCCGTATAGGTGTTCGATTGTTCGAACCGTAATGCGCAAGAAATGGTATGTAAACCCCGTATTTACATATCTGCCACTGTGCAGGACAATCCGTATAGGTGTTCGAGTGTTCGAACCGTAATGCGCAAGAAATGGTACCGAAACCCCGTATTTACATATCTGCCACTGTGCAGGAGAATCCGCATAGTTGCTCGAGTGTTCGAACCGTAATGCGCAAGAAATGGTATGTAAACCCCGTAGTTACATATCTGCCACTGTGCAGGAGAATCCGTATAGGTGTTCGAGTGTTCGAACTGTAATGCGCAAGAAATGGTATATAAACCCCATATTTAAATATCTGCCACTGTGCAGGAGAATCCGTATAGGTGTTCGAGTGTTCGAACCGTAATGCGCAAGAAATGGTATATAAACCCCATATTTAAATATCTGCCACTGTGCAGGAGAATCCGTATAGGTGTTCGAGTGTTCGAACCGTAATGCGCAAGAAATGGTACCGAAATCCCGTATTTACATATCTGCCACTGTGCAGGAGAATCCGTATAGGTGTTCGAGTGTTCGAACCGTAATGCGCAAGAAATGGTACCGAAACCCCGTATTTACATATCTGCCACTGTCCAGGAGAATCCGCATAGGTGCTCGAGTGTTCGAACCGTATTGCGCAAGAAATGGTATACAAACCCCGTATTTAGATATCTGCCACTGTGCAGGAGAATCCGTATAGGTGTTCGAGTGTTCGAACCGTAATGCGCAAGAAATGGTACGGAAACCCCGTATTTACATATCTGCCACTGTGCAGGAGAATCCGTATAGGTGTTCGATTGTTCGAACCGTAATGCGCGAGAAATGGTATGTAAACCCCGTATTTACATATCTGCCACTGTGCTGGATATTCTGTATAGGTGTTCGAGTGTTCGAACCGTAATGCGCCAGAAATGGTACCGAAACCCCGTATTTACATATCTGCCACTGTGCAGGAGAATCCGTATAGGTGTTCGAGTGTTCGAACCGTAATGCGAAAGAAATGGTACCGAAATCCCGTATTTACATATCTGCCACTGTGCAGGAGAATCCGGATAGGTGTTCGAGTGTTCGAACCGTAATGCGCAAGAAATGGTACCGAAACCCCGTATTTACATATCTGCCACTGTCCAGGAGAATCCGCATAGGTGCTCGAGTGTTCGAACCGTATTGCACAAGAAATGGTATGGAAACCCCGTATTTACATATCTGCCACTGTGCAGGAGAATTCGTATAGGTGTTCGAGTGTTCGAACCGTAATGCGCAGGAAATGGTACCGAAACCCCGTATTTACATATCTGCCACTGTGTAGGAGAATTCGTATCGGTCTTCGTGTGTTCGAACCGTAATGCGCAAGAAATGGTATGTAAACCCCGTATTTACATATCTGCCACTGTGCAGGAGAATCCGTATAGGTGTTCGAGTGTTCGAACCGTAATGCGCAAGAAATGGTACCGAAACCCCGTATTTACATATCTGCCACTGTGTAGGAGAATCCGTATAGGTGTTCGAGTGTTCGAACCGTAATGCGCAAGAAATGGTACGGAAAACCCGTATTTACATATCTGCCACTGTGCAGGAGAATTCGTATCGGTCTTCGTGTGTTCGAACCGTAATGCGCAAGAAATGGTATGGAAACCCCGTATTTACATATCTGCCACTGTGCAGGAGAATTCGTATAGGTGTTCGAGTGTTCGAACCGTAATGCGCAAGAAATGGTACCGAAACCCTGTATTTACATATCTGCCACTGTCCAGGAGAATCCGCATAGGTGCTCGAGTGTTCGAACCGTATTGCGCTAGAAATGGTATACAAACCCCGTATTTACATATCTGCCACTGTGCAGGAGAATCCGTATAGGTGTTCGAGTGTTCGAACCGTAATGCGGAAGAAATGGTACGGAAACCCCGTATTTACATATCTGCCACTGTGCAGGAGAATCCGTATAGGTGTTCGATTGTTCGAACCGTAATGCGCGAGAAATGGTATGTAAACCCCGTATTTACATATCTGCCACTGTGCTGGATATTCTGTATAGGTGTTCGAGTGTTCGAACCGTAATGCGCCAGAAATGGTACCGAAACCCCGTATTTACATATCTGCCACTGTGCAGGAGAATCCGTATAGGTGTTCGAGTGTTCGAACCGTAATGCGAAAGAAATGGTACCGAAATCCCGTATTTACATATCTGCCACTGTGCAGGAGAATCCGGATAGGTGTTCGAGTGTTCGAACCGTAATGCGCAAGAAATGGTACCGAAACCCCGTATTTACATATCTGCCACTGTCCAGGAGAATCCGCATAGGTGCTCGAGTGTTCGAACCGTATTGCACAAGAAATGGTATGGAAACCCCGTATTTACATATCTGCCACTGTGCAGGAGAATTCGTATAGGTGTTCGAGTGTTCGAACCGTAATGCGCAGGAAATGGTACCGAAACCCCGTATTTACATATCTGCCACTGTGTAGGAGAATTCGTATCGGTCTTCGTGTGTTCGAACCGTAATGCGCAAGAAATGGTATGTAAACCCCGTATTTACATATCTGCCACTGTGCAGGAGAATCCGTATAGGTGTTCGAGTGTTCGAACCGTAATGCGCAAGAAATGGTACCGAAACCCCGTATTTACATATCTGCCACTGTGTAGGAGAATCCGTATAGGTGTTCGAGTGTTCGAACCGTAATGCGCAAGAAATGGTACGGAAAACCCGTATTTACATATCTGCCACTGTGCAGGAGAATTCGTATCGGTCTTCGTGTGTTCGAACCGTAATGCGCAAGAAATGGTATGGAAACCCCGTATTTACATATCTGCCACTGTGCAGGAGAATTCGTATAGGTGTTCGAGTGTTCGAACCGTAATGCGCAAGAAATGGTACCGAAACCCTGTATTTACATATCTGCCACTGTCCAGGAGAATCCGCATAGGTGCTCGAGTGTTCGAACCGTAATGCGCAAGAAATGGTATGCAAACCCCGTATTTACATATCTGCCACTGTGCAGGAGAATCCGTATAGGTGTTCGAGTGTTCGAACCGTAATGCGCAAGAAATGGTACCGAAACCCCGTATTTACATATCTGCCACTGTGCTGGAGAATCCGCATAGTTGCTCGAGTGTTCGAACCGTAATGCGCAAGAAATGGTATGTAAACCCCGTAGTTACATATCTGCCACTGTGCAGGAGAATCCGTATAGGTGATCGAGTGTTCGAACTGTAATGCGCAAGAAATGGTACCGAAACCCCGTATTTACATATCTGCCACTGTGCAGGAGAATCCGAATAGGTGTTCGAGTGTTCGAACCGTAATGCGCAAGAAATGGTATATAAACCCCATATTTAAATATCTGCCACTGTGCAGGAGAATCCGTATAGGTGTTCGAGTGTTCGAACCGTAATGCGCAAGAAATGGTACCGAAACCCCGTATTTACATATCTGCCACTGTGTAGGAGAATCCGTATAGGTGTTCGAGTGTTCGAACCGTAATGCGCAAGAAATGGTACGGAAAACCCGTATTTACATATCTGCCACTGTGCAGGAGAATCCGTATAGGTGATCGAGTGTTCGAACCGTAATGCGCAAGAAATGGTACCGAAACCCCGTATTTACATATCTGCCACTGTGCAGGAGAATCCGCATAGGTGCTCGAGTGTTCGAACCGTATTGCGCAAGAAATGGTATGTAAACCCCGTATTTACATATATGCCACTGTGCAGGAGAATCCGTATAGGTGTTCGAGTGTTCGAACCGTAATGCGCAAGAAATGGTACCGAAACCCCGTATTTACATATCTGCCACTGTGCAGGAGAATCCGAATAGGTGTTCGAGTGTTCGAACCGTAATGCGCAAGAAATGGTATATAAACCCCGTATTTACATATCTGCCACTGTGCAGGAGAATCCGTATAGGTGTTCGAGTGTTCGAACCGTAATGCGCAAGAAATGGTACGGAAACCCCGTCTTTACATATCTGCCACTGTGCAGGAGAATCCGTATAGGTGTTCGATTGTTCGAACCGTAATGCGCAAGAAATGGTATGTAAACCCCGTATTTACATATCTGCCACTGTGCAGGAGAATCCGTATAGGTGTTCGAGTGTTCGAACCGTAATGCGCAAGAAATGGTACGGAAACCCCGTATTTACATATCTGCCACTGTGCAGGAGAATCCGTATAGGTGTTCGAGTGTTCGAACCGTAATGCGCGAGAAATGGTATGTAAACCCCGTATTTACATATCTGCCACTGTGCTGGATATTCCGTATAGGTGTTCGAGTGTTCGAACCGTAATGCGCAAGAAATGGTACCGAAACCCCGTATTTACATATCTGCCACTGTGCAGGAGAATCCGAATAGGTGTTCGAGTGTTCGAACCGTAATGCGCAAGAAATGGTATATAAACCCCGTATTTACATATCTGCCACTGTGCATGAGAATCCGTATAGGTGTTCGAGTGTTCGAACCGTAATGCGTAAGAAATGGTACGGAAACCCCGTATTTACATATCTGCCACTGTGCAGGAGAATCCGTATAGGTGTTCGATTGTTCGAACCGTAATGCGCAAGAAATGGTATGTAAACCCCGTATTTACATATCTGCCACTGTGCAGGAGAATCCGTATAGGTGTTCGAGTGTTCGAACCGTAATGCGCAAGAAATGGTACCGAAACCCCGTATTTACATATCTGCCACTTTGCAGGAGAATCCGCATAGTTGCTCGAGTGTTCGAACCGTAATGCGCAAGAAATGGTATGTAAACCCCGTAGTTACATATCTGCCACTGTGCAGGAGAATCCGTATAGGTGTTCGAGTGTTTGAACTGTAATGCGCAAGAAATGGTACCGAAACCCCGTATTTACATATCTGCCACTGTGCAGGAGAATCCGAATAGGTGTTCGAGTGTTCGAACCGTAATGCGCAAGAAATGGTATATAAACCCCGTATTTACATATCTGCCACTGTGCAGGAGAATCCGTATAGGTGTTCGAGTGTTCGAACCGTAATGCGCAAGAAATGGTACGGAAACCCCGTATTTACATATCTGCCACTGTGCAGGAGAATCCGTATAGGTGTTCGATTGTTCGAACCGTAATGCGCGAGAAATGGTATGTAAACCCCGTATTTACATATCTGCCACTGTGCTGGATATTCCGTATAGGTGTTCGAGTGTTCGAACCGTAATGCGCCAGAAATGGTACCGAAACCCCGTATTTACATATCTGCCACTGTGCAGGAGAATCCGTATAGGTGTTCGAGTGTTTGAACCGTAATGCGCAAGAAATGGTACCGAAATCCCGTATTTACATATCTGCCACTGTGCAGGAGAATCCGTATAGGTGTTCGAGTGTTCGAACCGTAATGCGCAAGAAATGGTACCGAAACCCCGTATTTACATATCTGCCACTGTCCAGGAGAATCCGCATAGGTGCTCGAGTGTTCGAACCGTATTGCGCAAGAAATGGTATGGAAACCCCGTATTTACATATCTGCCACTGTGCAGGAGAATTCGTATCGGTCTTCGTGTGTTCGAACCGTAATGCGCAAGAAATGGTATGGAAACCCCGTATTTACATATCTGCCACTGTGCAGGAGAATTCGTATAGGTGTTCGAGTGTTCGAACCGTAATGCGCAAGAAATGGTACCGAAACCCCGTATTTACATATCTGCCACTGTCCAGGAGAATCCGCATAGGTGCTCGAGTGTTCGAACCGTAATGCGCAAGAAATGGTATGCAAACCCCGTATTTACATATCTGCCACTGTGCAGGAGAATCCGTATAGGTGTTCGAGTGTTCGAACCGTAATGCGCAAGAAATGGTACCGAAACCCCGTATTTACATATCTGCCACTGTGCTGGAGAATCCGCATAGTTGCTCGAGTGTTCGAACCGTAATGCGCAAGAAATGGTATGTAAACCCCGTAGTTACATATCTGCCACTGTGCAGGAGAATCCGTATAGGTGATCGAGTGTTCGAACTGTAATGCGCAAGAAATGGTACCGAAACCCCGTATTTACATATCTGCCACTGTGCAGGAGAATCCGAATAGGTGTTCGAGTGTTCGAACCGTAATGCGCAAGAAATGGTATATAAACCCCATATTTAAATATCTGCCACTGTGCAGGAGAATCCGTATAGGTGTTCGAGTGTTCGAACCGTAATGCGCAAGAAATGGTACCGAAACCCCGTATTTACATATCTGCCACTGTGTAGGAGAATCCGTATAGGTGTTCGAGTGTTCGAACCGTAATGCGCAAGAAATGGTACGGAAAACCCTTATTTACATATCTGCCACTGTGCAGGAGAATCCGTATAGGTGATCGAGTGTTCGAACCGTAATGCGCAAGAAATGGTACCGAAACCCCGTATTTACATATCTGCCACTGTGCAGGAGAATCCGCATAGGTGCTCGAGTGTTCGAACCGTATTGCGCAAGAAATGGTATGTAAACCCCGTATTTACATATATGCCACTGTGCAGGAGAATCCGTATAGGTGTTCGAGTGTTCGAACCGTAATGCGCAAGAAATGGTACCGAAACCCCGTATTTACATATCTGCCACTGTGCAGGAGAATCCGAATAGGTGTTCGAGTGTTCGAACCGTAATGCGCAAGAAATGGTATATAAACCCCGTATTTACATATCTGCCACTGTGCAGGAGAATCCGTATAGGTGTTCGAGTGTTCGAACCGTAATGCGCAAGAAATGGTACGGAAACCCCGTCTTTACATATCTGCCACTGTGCAGGAGAATCCGTATAGGTGTTCGATTGTTCGAACCGTAATGCGCAAGAAATGGTATGTAAACCCCGTATTTACATATCTGCCACTGTGCAGGAGAATCCGTATAGGTGTTCGAGTGTTCGAACCGTAATGCGCAAGAAATGGTACGGAAACCCCGTATTTACATATCTGCCACTGTGCAGGAGAATCCGTATAGGTGTTCGAGTGTTCGAACCGTAATGCGCGAGAAATGGTATGTAAACCCCGTATTTACATATCTGCCACTGTGCTGGATATTCCGTATAGGTGTTCGAGTGTTCGAACCGTAATGCGCAAGAAATGGTACCGAAACCCCGTATTTACATATCTGCCACTGTGCAGGAGAATCCGAATAGGTGTTCGAGTGTTCGAACCGTAATGCGCAAGAAATGGTATATAAACCCCGTATTTACATATCTGCCACTGTGCAGGAGAATCCGTATAGGTGTTCGAGTGTTCGAACCGTAATGCGTAAGAAATGGTACGGAAACCCCGTATTTACATATCTGCCACTGTGCAGGAGAATCCGTATAGGTGTTCGATTGTTCGAACCGTAATGCGCAAGAAATGGTATGTAAACCCCGTATTTACATATCTGCCACTGTGCAGGAGAATCCGTATAGGTGTTCGAGTGTTCGAACCGTAATGCGCAAGAAATGGTACCGAAACCCCGTATTTACATATCTGCCACTTTGCAGGAGAATCCGCATAGTTGCTCGAGTGTTCGAACCGTAATGCGCAAGAAATGGTATGTAAACCCCGTAGTTACATATCTGCCACTGTGCAGGAGAATCCGTATAGGTGTTCGAGTGTTTGAACTGTAATGCGCAAGAAATGGTACCGAAACCCCGTATTTACATATCTGCCACTGTGCAGGAGAATCCGAATAGGTGTTCGAGTGTTCGAACCGTAATGCGCAAGAAATGGTATATAAACCCCGTATTTACATATCTGCCACTGTGCAGGAGAATCCGTATAGGTGTTCGAGTGTTCGAACCGTAATGCGCAAGAAATGGTACGGAAACCCCGTATTTACATATCTGCCACTGTGCAGGAGAATCCGTATAGGTGTTCGATTGTTCGAACCGTAATGCGCGAGAAATGGTATGTAAACCCCGTATTTACATATCTGCCACTGTGCTGGATATTCCGTATAGGTGTTCGAGTGTTCGAACCGTAATGCGCCAGAAATGGTACCGAAACCCCGTATTTACATATCTGCCACTGTGCAGGAGAATCCGTATAGGTGTTCGAGTGTTTGAACCGTAATGCGCAAGAAATGGTACCGAAATCCCGTATTTACATATCTGCCACTGTGCAGGAGAATCCGTATAGGTGTTCGAGTGTTCGAACCGTAATGCGCAAGAAATGGTACCGAAACCCCGTATTTACATATCTGCCACTGTCCAGGAGAATCCGCATAGGTGCTCGAGTGTTCGAACCGTATTGCGCAAGAAATGGTATGGAAACCCCGTATTTACATATCTGCCACTGTGCAGGAGAATCCGTATAGGTGTTCGAGTGTTCGAACCGTAATGCGCAGGAAATGGTACCGAAACCTCGTATTTACATATCTGCCACTGTGCAGGAGAATTCGTATAGGTCTTCGTGTGTTCGAACCGTAATGCGCAAGAAATGGTATGTAAACCCCGTATTTACATATCTGCCACTGTGCAGGAGAATCCGTATAGGTGTTCGAGTGTTCGAACCGTAATGCGCAAGAAATGGTACCGAAACCCCGTATTTACATATCTGCCACTGTGCAGGAGAATCCGAATAGGTGTTCGAGTGTTCGAACCGTAATGCGCAAGAAATGGTATATAAACCCCGTATTTACATATCTGCCACTGTGCAGGAGAATCCGTATAGGTGTTCGAGTGTTCGAACCGTAATGCGCAAGAAATGGTACGGAAACCCCGTATTTATATATCTGCCACTGTGCAGGAGAATCCGTATAGGTGTTCGATTGTTCGAACCGTAATGTGCAAGAAATGGTATGTAAACCCCGTATTTACATATCTGCCACTGTGCAGGAGAATCCGTATAGGTGTTCGAGTGTTCGAACCGTAATGCGCAAGAAATGGTACCGAAACCCCGTATTTACATATCTGCCACTGTGCAGGAGAATCCGCATAGTTGCTCGAGTGTTCGAACCGTAATGCGCAAGAAATGGTATGTAAACCCCGTAGTTACATATCTGCCACTGTGCAGGAGAATCCGTATAGGTGTTCGAGTGCTCGAACTGTAATGCGCAAGAAATGGTACCGAAACCCCGTATTTACATATCTGCCACTGTGCAGGAGAATCCGAATAGGTGTTCGAGTGTTCGAACCGTAATGCGCAAGAAATGGTATATAAACCCCATATTTAAATATCTGCCACTGTGCAGGAGAATCCGTATAGGTGTTCGAGTGTTCGAACCGTAATGCGCAAGAAATGGTACCGAAACCCCGTATTTACATATCTGCCACTGTCCAGGAGAATCCGTATAGGTGTTCGAGTGTTCGAACCGTAATGCGCAAGAAATGGTACGGAAACCCCGTATTTACATATCTGCCACTGTGCAGGAGAATCCGTATAGGTGTTCGATTGTTCGAACCGTAATGCGCGAGAAATGGTATGTAAACCCCGTATTTACATATCTGCCACTGTGCTGGATATTCCGTATAGGTGTTCGAGTGTTCGAACCGTAATGCGCCAGAAATGGTACCGAAACCCCGTATTTACATATCTGCCACTGTGCAGGAGAATCCGTATGGGTGTTCGAGTGTTCGAACCGTAATGCGCAAGAAATGGTACCGAAATACCGTATTTACATATCTGCCACTGTGCAGGAGAATCCGTATAGGTGTTCGAGTGTTCGAACCGTAATGCGCAAGAAATGGTACCGAAACCCCGTATTTACATATCTGCCACTGTCCAGGAGAATCCGCATAGGTGCTCGAGTGTTCGAACCGTATTGCGCAAGAAATGGTATGGAAACCCCGTATTTACATATCTGCCACTGTGCAGGAGATTCCGTATAGGTGTTCGAGTGTTCGAACCGTAATGCGCAGGAAATGGTACCGAAACCCCGTATTTACATATCTGCCACTGTGTAGGAGAATTCGTATCGGTCTTCGTGTGCTCGAACCGTAATGCGCAAGAAATGGTATGTAAACCCCGTATTTACATATCTGCCACTGTGCAGGAGAATCCGTATAGGTGTTCGAGTGTTCGAACCGTAATGCGCAAGAAATGGTACCGAAACCCCGTATTTACATATCTGCCACTGTGCAGGAGAATCCGAATAGGTGTTCGAGTGTTCGAACCGTAATGCACAAGAAATGGTATATAAACCCCGTATTTACATATCTGCCACTGTGCAGGAGAATCCGTATAGGTGTTCGAGTGTTCGAACCGTAATGCGCAAGAAATGGTACCGAAACCCCGTATTTACATATCTGCCACTGTGCAGGAGAATCCGTATCGGTGTTCGATTGTTCGAACCGTAATGCGCAAGAAATGGTATGTAAACCCCGTATTTACATATCTGCCACTGTGCAGGAGAATCCGTATAGGTGTTCGAGTGTTCGAACCGTAATGCGCAAGAAATGGTACCGAAACCCCGTATTTACATATCTGCCACTGTGCAGGAGAATCCGCATAGTTGCTCTAGTGTTCGAACCGTAATGCGCAAGAAATGGTATGTAAACCCCGTAGTTACATATTTGCCACTGTGCAGGAGAATCCGTATAGGTGTTCGAGTGTTCGAACTGTAATGCGCAAGAAATGGTACCGAAACCCCGTATTTACATATCTGCCACTGTGCAGGAGAATCCGAATAGGTGTTCGAGTGTTCGAACCGTAATGCGCAAGAAATGGTATATAAACCCCATATTTAAATATCTGCCACTGTGCAGGAGAATCCGTATAGGTGTTCGAGTGTTCGAACCGTAATGCGCAAGAAATGGTTCCGAAACACCGTATTTACATATCTGCCACTGTGTATGAGAATCCGTATAGGTGTTCCAGTGTTCGAACCGTAATGCGCAAGAAATGGTACGGAAAACCCATATTTACATATCTGCCACTGTGCAGGAGAATCCGTATAGGTGATCGAGTGTTCGAACCGTAATGCGCAAGAAATGGTACCGAAACCCCGTATTTATATATCTGCCACTGTGCAGGAGAATCCGCATAGGTGCTCGAGTGTTCGAACCGTATTGCGCAAGAAATGGTATGTAAACCCCGTATTTACATATATGCCACTGTGCAGGAGAATCCGTATAGGTGTTCGAGTGTTCGAACCGTAATGCGCAAGAAATGGTACCGAAACCCCGTATTTACATATCTGCCACTGTGCAGGAGAATCCGAATAGGTGTTCGAGTGTTCGAACCGTAATGCGCAAGAAATGGTATATAAACCCCGTATTTACATATCTGCCACTGTGCAGGAGAATCCGTATAGGTGTTCGAGTGTTCGAACCGTAATGCGCAAGAAATGGTACGGAAACCCCGTATTTACATATCTGCCACTGTGCAGGAGAATCCGTATAGGTGTTCGATTGTTCGAACCGTAATGCGCAAGAAATGGTATGTAAACCCCGTATTTACATATCTGCCACTGTGCAGGAGAATCCGTATAGGTGTTCGAGTCTTCGAACCGTAATGCGCAAGAAATGGTACGGAAACCCCGTATTTACATATCTGCCACTGTGCAGGAGAATCCGTATAGGTGTTCGAGTGTTCGAACCGTAATGCGCGAGAAATGGTATGTAAACCCCGTATTTACATATCTGCCACTGTGCTGGATATTCCGTATAGGTGTTCGAGTGTTCGAACCGTAATGCGCCAGAAATGGTACCGAAACCCCGTATTTACATATCTGCCACTGTGCAGGAGAATCCGTATAGGTGTTCGATTGTTCGAACCGTAATGCGCAAGAAATGGTGCGGAAACCGCGTATTTACATATCTGCCACTGTGCAGGAGAATCCGTATAGGTGTTCGATTGTTCGAACCGTAATGCGCGAGAAATGGTATGTAAACCCCGTATTTACATATCTGCCACTGTGGTGGATATTCCGTATAGGTGTTCGAGTGTTCGAACCGTAATGCGCCAGAAATGGTACCGAAACCCCGTATTTACATATCTGCCACTGTGCCGGAGAATCCGTATAGGTATTCGAGTGTTCGAACCGTAATGCGCAAGAAATTGTACCGAAATCCCGTATTTACATATCTGCCACTGTGCAGGAGAATCCGTATAGGTGTTCGAGTGTTCGAACCGTAATGCGCAAGAAATGGTACCGAAACCCCGTATTTACATATCTGCCACTGTCCAGGAGAATCCGCATATGTGCTCGAGTGTTCGAACCGTATTGTGCAAGAAATGGTATGGAAACCCCGTATTTACATATCTGCCACTGTGCAGGAGAATCCGTATAGGTGTTCGAGTGTTCGAACCGTAATGCGCAGGAAATGGTACCGAAACCCCGTATTTACATATCAGCCACTGTGCAGGAGAATTCGTATAGGTCTTCGTGTGTTCGAACCGTAATGCGCAAGAAATGGTATGTAAACCCCGTATTTACATATCTGCCACTGTGCAGGAGAATCCGTATAGGTGTTCGAGTGTTCGAACCGTAATGCGCAAGAAATGGTACCGAAACCCCGTATTTACATATCTGCCACTGTGCAGGAGAATCCGAATAGGTGTTCGAGTGTTCGAACCGTAATGCGCAAGAAATGGTATATAAACCCCGTATTTACATATCTGCCACTGTGCAGGAGAATCCGTATAGGTGTTCGAGTGTTCAAACCGTAATGCGCAAGAAATGGTACCGAAACCCCGTATTTACATATCTGCCACTGTGCAGGAGAATCCGTATAGGTGTTCGATTGTTCGAACCGTAATGCGCAAGAAATGGTATGTAAACCCCGTATTTACATATCTGCCACTGTGCAGGAGAATCCGTATAGGTGTTCGAGTGTTCGAACCGTAATGCGCAAGAAATGGTACCGAAACCCCGTATTTACATATCTGCCACTGTGCAGGAGAATCCGCATAGTTGCTCGAGTGTTCGAACCGTAATGCGCAAGAAATGGTATGTAAACCCCGTAGTTACATATCTGCCACTGTGCAGGAGAATCCGTATAGGTGTTCGAGTGTTCGAACTGTAATGCGCAAGAAATGGTACCGAAACACCGTATTTACATATCTGCCACTGTGCAGGAGAATCCGAATAGGTGTTCGAGTGTTCGAACCGTAATGCGCAAGAAATGGTATATAAACCCCATATTTAAATATCTGCCACTGTGCAGGAGAATCCGTATAGGTGTTCGAGTGTTCGAACCGTAATGCGCAAGAAATGGTTCCGAAACCCCGTATTTACATATCTGCCACTGTGTAGGAGAATCCGTATAGGTGTTCGAGTGTTCGAACCGTAATGCGCAAGAAATGGTACGGAAAACCCGTATTTACATATCTGCCACTGTGCAGGAGAATCCGTATAGGTGATCGAGTGTTCGAACCGTAATGCGCAAGAAATGGTACCGAAACCCCGTATTTACATATCTGCCACTGTGCAGGAGAATCCGCATAGGTGCTCGAGTGTTCGAACCGTATTGCGCAAGAAATGGTATGTAAACCCCGTATTTACATATATGCCACTGTGCAGGAGAATCCGTATAGGTGTTCGAGTGTTCGAACCGTAATGCGCAAGAAATGGTACCGAAACCCCGTATTTACATATCTGCCACTGTGCAGGAGAATCCGAATAGGTGTTCGAGTGTTCGAACCGTAATGCGCAAGAAATGGTATATAAACCCCGTATTTACATATCTGCCACTGTGCAGGAGAATCCGTATAGGTGTTCGAGTGTTCGAACCGTAATGCGCAAGAAATGGTACGGAAACCCCGTATTTACATATCTGCCACTGTGCAGGAGAATCCGTATAGGTGTTCGATTGTTCGAACCGTAATGCGCAAGAAATGGTATGTAAACCCCGTATTTACATATCTGCCACTGTGCAGGAGAATCCGTATAGGTGTTCGAGTGTTCGAACCGTAATGCGCAAGAAATGGTACGGAAACCCCGTATTTACATATCTGCCACTGTGCAGGAGAATCCGTATAGGTGTTCGAGTGTTCGAACCGTAATGCGCGAGAAATGGTATGTAAACCCCGTATTTACATATCTGCCACTGTGCTGGATATTCCGTATAGGTCTTCGAGTGTTCGAACCGTAATGCGCCAGAAATGGTACCGAAACCCCGTATTTACATATCTGCCACTGTGCAGGAGAATCCGTATAGGTGTTCGATTGTTCGAACCGTAATGCGCAAGAAATGGTGCGGAAACCGCGTATTTACATATCTGCCACTGTGCAGGAGAATCCGTATAGGTGTTCGATTGTTCGAACCGTAATGCGCGAGAAATGGTATGTAAACCCCGTATTTACATATCTGCCACTGTGGTGGATATTCCGTATAGGTGTTCGAGTGTTCGAACCGTAATGCGCCAGAAATGATACCGAAACCCCGTATTTACATATCTGCCACTGTGCAGGAGAATCCGTATAGGTGTTCGAGTGTTCGAACCGTAATGCGCAAGAAATTGTACCGAAATCCCGTATTTACATATCTGCCACTGTGCAGGAGAATCCGTATAGGTGTTCGAGTGTTCGAACCGTAATGCGCAAGAAATGGTACCGAAACCCCGTATTTACATATCTGCCACTGTCCAGGAGAATCCGCATAGGTGCTCGAGTGTTCGAACCGTATTGCGCAAGAAATGGTATGGAAACCCCGTATTTACATATCTGCCACTGTGCAGGAGAATCCGTATAGGTGTTCGAGTGTTCGAACCGTAATGCGCAGGAAATGGTACCGAAACCCCGTATTTACATATCTGCCACTGTGCAGGAGAATTCGTATAGGTCTTCGTGTGTTCGAACCGTAATCCGCAAGAAATGGTATGTAAACCCCGTATTTACATATCTGCCACTGTGCAGGAGAATCCGTATAGGTGTTAGAGTGTTCGAACCGTAATGCGCAAGAAATGGTACCGAAACCCCGTATTTACATATCTGCCACTGTGCAGGAGAATCCGAATAGGTGTTCGAGTGTTCGAACCGTAATGCGCAAGAAATGGTATATAAACCCCGTATTTACATATCTGCCACTGTGCAGGAGAATCCGTATAGGTGTTCGAGTGCTCGAACCGTAATGCGCAAGAAATGGTACCGAAACCCCGTATTTACATATCTGCCACTGTGCAGGAGAATCCGTATAGGTGTTCGATTGTTCGAACCGTAATGCGCAAGAAATGGTATGTAAACCCCGTATTTACATATCTGCCACTGTGCAGGACAATCCGTATAGGTGTTCGAGTGTTCGAACCGTAATGCGCAAGAAATGGTACGGAAACCCCGTATTTACATATCTGCCACTGTGCAGGAGAATCCGTATAGGTGTTCGAGTGTTCGAACCGTAATGCGCGAGAAATGGTATGTAAACCCAGTATTTACATATCTGCCACTGTGCTGGATATTTCGTATAGGTGTTCGAGTGTTCGAACCGTAATGCGCCAGAAATGGTACCGAAACCCCGTATTTACATATCTGCCACTGTGCAGGAGAATCCGTATAGGTGTTCGATTGTTCGAACCGTAATGCGCAAGAAATGGTGCGGAAACCGCGTATTTACATATCTGCCACTGTGTAGGAGAATCCGTATAGGTGTTCGATTGTTCGAACCGTAATGCGCGAGAAATGGTATGTAAACCCCGTATTTACATATCTGCCACTGTGGTGGATATTCCGTATAGGTGTTCGAGTGTTCGAACCGTAATGCGCCAGAAATGGTACCGAAACCCCGTATTTACATATCTGCCACTGTGCAGGAGAATCCGTATAGGTGTTCGAGTGTTCGAACCGTAATGCGCAAGAAATTGTACCGAAATCCCGTATTTACATATCTGCCACTGTGCAGGAGAATCCGTATAGGTGTTCGAGTGTTCGAACCGTAATGCGCAAGAAATGGTACGGAAACCCCGTATTTACATATCTGCCACTGTGCAGGAGAATCCGTATAGGTGTTCGATTGTTCGAACCGTAATGCGCAAGAAATGGTATGTAAACCCCGTATTTACATATCTGCCACTGTGCAGGAGAATCCGTATAGGTGTTCGAGTGTTCGAACCGTAATGCGCAAGAAATGGTACGGAAACCCCGTATTTACATATCTGCCACTGTGCAGGAGAATCCGTATAGGTGTTCGAGTGTTCGAACCGTAATGCGCGAGAAATGGTATGTAAACCCCGTATTTACATATCTGTCACTGTGCTGGATATTCCGTATAGGTGTTCGAGTGTTCGAACCGTAATGCGCCAGAAATGGTACCGAAACCCCGTATTTACATATCTGCCACTGTGCAGGAGAATCCGTATAGGTGTTCGATTGTTCGAACCGTAATGCGCAAGAAATGGTACGGAAACCTCGTATTTACATATCTGCCACTGTGCAGGAGAATCCGTATAGGTGTTCGATTGTTCGAACCGTAATGCGCGAGAAATGGTATGTAAACCCCGTATTTACATATCTGCCACTGTGCTGGATATTCCGTATAGGTGTTTGAGTGTTCGAACCGTAATGCGCCAGAAATGGTACCGAAACCCCGTATTTACATATCTGCCACTATGCAGGGGAATCCGTATAGGTGTTCGAGTGTTCGAACCGTAATGCGCAAGAAATGGTACCGAAACCCCGTATTTACATATCTGCCACTGTGCAGGAGAATCCGCATAGGTGCTCGAGTGTTCGAACCGTAATGCGCAAGAAATGGTATGTAAACCCCGTATTTACATATATGCCACTGTGCAGGAATATCCGTATAGGTGTTCGAGTGTTCGAACCGTAATGCGCAAGAAATGGTACCGAAACCCCGTATTTACATATCTCCCACTGTGCAGGAGAATCCGAATAGGTGTTCGAGTGTTCGAACCGTAATGCGCAAGAAATGGTATATAAACCCCGTATTTACATATCTGCCACTGTGCAGGAGAATCCGTATAGGTGTTCGAGTGTTCGAACCGTAATGCGCAAGAAATGGTACGGAAACCCCGTATTTACATATCTGCCACTGTGCAGGAGAATCCGTATAGGTGTTCGATTGTTCGAACCGTAATGCGCAAGAAATGGTATGTAAACCCCGTATTTACATATCTGCCACTGTGCAGGACAATCCGTATAGGTGTTCGAGTGTTCGAACCGTAATGCGCAAGAAATGGTACGGAAACCCCGTATTTACATATCTGCCACTGTGCAGGAGAATCCGTATAGGTGTTCGAGTGTTCGAACCGTAATGCGCGAGAAATGGTATGTAAACCCCGTATTTACATATCTGCCACTGTGCTGGATATTCCGTATAGGTGTTCGAGTGTTCGAACCGTAATGCGCCAGAAATGGTACCGAAACCCCGTATTTACATATCTGCCACTGTGCAGGAGAATCCGTATAGGTGTTCGATTGTTCGAACCGTAATGCGCAAGAAATGGTGCGGAAACCGCGTATTTACATATCTGCCACTGTGCAGGAGAATCCGTATAGGTGTTCGATTGTTCGAACCGTAATGCGCGAGAAATGGTATGTAAACCCCGTATTTACATATCTGCCACTGTGGTGGATATTCCGTATAGGTGTTCGAGTGTTCGAACCGTAATGCGCCAGAAATGGTACCGAAACCCCGTATTTACATATCTGCCACTGTGCAGGAGAATCCGTATAGGTGTTCGAGTGTTCGAACCGTAATGCGCAAGAAATTGTACCGAAATCCCGTATTTACATATCTGCCACTGTGCAGGAGAATCCGTATAGGTGTTCGAGTGTTCGAACCGTAATGCGCAAGAAATGGTACGGAAACCCCGTATTTACATATCTGCCACTGTGCAGGAGAATCCGTATAGGTGTTCGATTGTTCGAACCGTAATGCGCAAGAAATGGTATGTAAACCCCGTATTTACATATCTGCCACTGTGCAGGAGAATCCGTATAGGTGTTCGAGTGTTCGAACCGTAATGCGCAAGAAATGGTACGGAAACCCCGTATTTACATATCTGCCACTGTGCAGGAGAATCCGTATAGGTGTTCGAGTGTTCGAACCGTAATGCGCGAGAAATGGTATGTAAACCCCGTATTTACATATCTGCCACTGTGCTGGATATTCCGTATAGGTGTTCGAGTGTTCGAACCGTAATGCGCCAGAAATGGTACCGAAACCCCGTATTTACATATCTGCCACTGTGCAGGAGAATCCGTATAGGTGTTCGAGTGTTCGAACCGTAATGCGCGAGAAATGGTATGTAAACCCCGTATTTACATATCTGCCACTGTGCTGGATATTCCGTATAGGTGTTCGAGTGTTCGAACCGTAATGCGCCAGAAATGGTACCGAAACCCCGTATTTACATATCTGCCACTGTGCAGGAGAATCCGTATAGGTGTTCGATTGTTCGAACCGTAATGCGCAAGAAATGGTACGGAAACCTCGTATTTACATATCTGCCACTGTGCAGGAGAATCCGTATAGGTGTTCGATTGTTCGAACCGTAATGCGCGAGAAATGGTATGTAAACCCCGTATTTACATATCTGCCACTGTGCTGGATATTCCGTATAGGTGTTTGAGTGTTCGAACCGTAATGCGCCAGAAATGGTACCGAAACCCCGTATTTACATATCTGCCACTATGCAGGGGAATCCGTATAGGTGTTCGAGTGTTCGAACCGTAATGCGCAAGAAATGGTACCGAAACCCCGTATTTACATATCTGCCACTGTGCAGGAGAATCCGCATAGGTGCTCGAGTGTTCGAACCGTAATGCGCAAGAAATGGTATGTAAACCCCGTATTTACATATATGCCACTGTGCAGGAATATCCGTATAGGTGTTCGAGTGTTCGAACCGTAATGCGCAAGAAATGGTACCGAAACCCCGTATTTACATATCTGCCACTGTGCAGGAGAATCCGAATAGGTGTTCGAGTGTTCGAACCGTAATGCGCAAGAAATGGTATATAAACCCCGTATTTACATATCTGCCACTGTGCAGGAGAATCCGTATAGGTGTTCGAGTGTTCGAACCGTAATGCGCAAGAAATGGTACGGAAACCCCGTATTTACATATCTGCCACTGTGCAGGAGAATCCGTATAGGTGTTCGATTGTTCGAACCGTAATGCGCAAGAAATGGTATGTAAACCCCGTATTAACATATCTGCCACTGTGCAGGACAATCCGTATAGGTGTTCGAGTGTTCGAACCGTAATGCGCAAGAAATGGTACGGAAACCCCGTATTTACATATCTGCCACTGTGCAGGAGAATCCGTATAGGTGTTCGAGTGTTCGAACCGTAATGCAAGAGAAATGGTATGTAAACCCCGTATTTACATATCTGCCACTGTGCTGGATATTCCGTATAGGTGTTCGAGTGTTCGAACCGTAATGCGCCAGAAATGGTACCGAAACCCCGTATTTACATATCTGCCACTGTGCAGGAGAATCCGTATAGGTGTTCGATTGTTCGAACCGTAATGCGCAAGAAATGGTGCGGAAACCGCGTATTTACATATCTGCCACTGTGCAGGAGAATCCGTATAGGTGTTCGATTGTTCGAACCGTAATGCGCGAGAAATGGTATGTAAACCCCGTATTTACATATCTGCCACTGTGGTGGATATTCCGTATAGGTGTTCGAGTGTTCGAACCGTAATGCGCCAGAAATGGTACCGAAACCCCGTATTTACATATCTGCCACTGTGCAGGAGAATCCGTATAGGTGTTCGAGTGTTCGAACCGTAATGCGCAAGAAATTGTACCGAAATCCCGTATTTACATATCTGCCACTGTGCAGGAGAATCCGTATAGGTGTTCGAGTGTTCGAACCGTAATGCGCAAGAAATGGTACGGAAACCCCGTATTTACATATCTGCCACTGTGCAGGAGAATCCGTATAGGTGTTCGATTGTTCGAACCGTAATGCGCAAGAAATGGTATGTAAACCCCGTATTTACATATCTGCCACTGTGCAGGAGAATCCGTATAGGTGTTCGAGTGTTCGAACCGTAATGCGCAAGAAATGGTACGGAAACCCCGTATTTACATATCTGCCACTGTGCAGGAGAATCCGTATAGGTGTTCGAGTGTTCGAACCGTAATGCGCGAGAAATGGTATGTAAACCCCGTATTTACATATCTGCCACTGTGCTGGATATTCCGTATAGGTGTTCGAGTGTTCGAACCGTAATGCGCCAGAAATGGTACCGAAACCCCGTATTTACATATCTGCCACTGTGCAGGAGAATCCGTATAGGTGTTCGATTGTTCGAACCGTAATGCGCAACAAATGGTACGGAAACCCCGTATTTACATATCTGCCACTGTGCAGGAGAATCCGTATAGGTGTTCGATTGTTCGAACCGTAATGCGCGAGAAATGGTATGTAAACCCCGTATTTACATATCTGCCACTGTGCTGGATATTCCGTATAGGTGTTTGAGTGTTCGAACCGTAATGCGCCAGAAATGGTACCGAAACCCCGTATTTACATATCTGCCACTATGCAGGGGAATCCGTATAGGTGTTCGAGTGTTCGAACCGTAATGCGCAAGAAATTGTACCGAAATCCCGTATTTACATATCTGCCACTGTGCAGGAGAATCCGTATAGGTGTTCGAGTGTTCGAACCGTAATGCGCAAGAAATGGTACCGAAACCCCGTATTTACATATCTGCCACTGTCCAGGAGAATCCGCATAGGTGCTCGAGTGTTCGAACCGTATTGCGCAAGAAATGGTATGGAAACCCCGTATTTACATATCTGCCACTGTGCAGGAGAATCCGTATAGGTGTTCGAGTGTTCGAACCGTAATGCGCAGGAAATGGTACCGAAACCCCGTATTTACATATCTGCCACTGTGCAGGAGAATTCGTATAGGTCTTCGTGTGTTCGAACCGTAATGCGCAAGAAATGGTATGTAAACCCCGTATTTACATATCTGCCACTGTGCAGGAGAATCCGTATAGGTGTTCGAGTGTTCGAACCGTAATGCGCAAGAAATGGTACCGAAACCCCGTATTTACATATCTGCCACTGTGCAGGAGAATCCGTATAGGTGTTCGAGTGTTCGAACCGTAATGCGCAAGAAATGGTACGGAAACCCCGTATTTACATATCTGCCACTGTGTAGGAGAATCCGTACAGGTGTTCGATTGTTCGAACCGTAATGCGCAAGAAATGGTATATAAACCCCGTATTTACATATCTGCCACGGTGCAGGAGAATCCGTATAGGTGTTCGAGTGTTCGAACCGTAATGCGCAAGAAATGGTACGGAAACCCCGTATTTACATATCTGCCACTGTGCAGGAGAATCCGTATAGGTGTTCGATTGTTCGAACCGTAATGCGCAAGAAATGGTATGTAAACCCCGCATTTACATATCTGCCACTGTGCAGGAGAATCCGTATAGGTGTTCGAGTGTTCGAACCGTAATGCGCAAGAAATGGTACGGAAACCCCGTATTTACATATCTGCCACTGTGCATGAGAATCTGTATAGGTGTTCGAGTGTTCGAACCGTAATGCGCGAGAAATGGTATGTAAACCCCGTATTTACATATCTGCCACTGTGCTGGATATTCCGTATAGGTGTTCGAGTGTTCGAACCGTAGTGCGCCAGAAATGGTACCGAAACCCCGTATTTACATATCTACCACTGTGCAGGAGAATCCGTATAGGTGTTCGAGTGTTCGAACCGTAATGCGCAAGAAATGGTACCGAAATCCCGTATTTACATATCTGCCACTGTGCAGGAGAATCCGTATAGGTGTTCGAGTGTTCGAACCGTAATGCGGAAGAAATGGTACCGAAACCCCGTATTTACATATCTGCCACTGTCCAGGAGAATCCGCATAGGTGCTCGAGTGTTCGAACCGTATTGCGCAAGAAATGGTATGGAAACCCCGTATTTACATATCTGCCACTGTGCAGGAGAATCCGTATAGGTGTTCGAGTGTTCGAACCGTAATGCGCAGGAAATGGTACTGAAACCCCGTATTTACATATCTACCACTGTGCCGGAGAATTCGTATAGGTCTTCGTGTGTTCGAACCGTAATACGCAAGAAATGGTATGTAAACCCCGTATTTACATATCTGCCACTGTGCAGGAGAATCCGTATAGGTGTTCGAGTGTTCGAACCGTAATGCGCAAGAAATGGTACCGAAACCCCGTATTTACATATCTGCCACTGTGCAAGAGAATCCGAATAGGTGTTCGAGTGTTCGAACCGTAATGCGCAAGAAATGGTATATAAACCTCGTATTTACATATCTGCCACTGTGCAGGAGAATCCGTATAGGTGTTCGAGTGTTTGAACCGTAATGCGCAAGAAATGGTACGGAAACCCCGTATTTACATATCTGCCACTGTGCAGGAGAATCCGTATAGGTGTTCGATTGTTCGAACCGTAATGCGCAAGAAATGGTATGTAAACCCCGTATTTACATATCTGCCACTGTGCAGGACAATCCGTATAGGTGTTCGAGTGTTCGAACCGTAATGCGCAAGAAATGGTACGGAAACCCCGTATTTACATATCTGCCACTGTGCAGGAGAATCCGTATAGGTGTTCGAGTGTTCGAACCGTAATGCGCGAGAAATGGTATGTAAACCCCGTATTTACATATCTGCCACTGTGCTGGATATTCCGTATAGGTGTTCGAGTGTTCGAACCGTAATGCGCCAGAAATGGTACCGAAACCCCGTATTTACATATCTGCCACTGTGCAGGAGAATCCGTATAGGTGTTCGATTGTTCGAACCGTAATGCGCAAGAAATGGTGCGGAAACCGCGTATTTACATATCTGCCACTGTGCAGGAGAATCCGTATAGGTGTTCGATTGTTCGAACCGTAATGCGCGAGAAATGGTATGTAAACCCCGTATTTACATATCTGCCACTGTGGTGGATATTCCGTATAGGTGTTCGAGTGTTCGAACCGTAATGCGCCAGAAATGGTACCGAAACCCCGTATTTACATATCTGCCACTGTGCAGGAGAATCCGTATAGGTGTTCGAGTGTTCGAACCGTAATGCGCAAGAAATTGTACCGAAATCCCGTATTTACATATCTGCCACTGTGCAGGAGAATCCGTATAGGTGTTCGAGTGTTCGAACCGTAATGCGCAAGAAATGGTACGGAAACCCCGTATTTACATATCTGCCACTGTGCAGGAGAATCCGTATAGGTGTTCGATTGTTCGAACCGTAATGCGCAAGAAATGGTATGTAAACCCCGTATTTACATATCTGCCACTGTGCAGGAGAATCCGTATAGGTGTTCGAGTGTTCGAACCGTAATGCGCAAGAAATGGTACGGAAACCCCGTATTTACATATCTGCCACTGTGCAGGAGAATCCGTATAGGTGTTCGAGTGTTCGAACCGTAATGCGCGAGAAATGGTATGTAAACCCCGTATTTACATATCTGCCACTGTGCTGGATATTCCGTATAGGTGTTCGAGTGTTCGAACCGTAATGCGCCAGAAATGGTACCGAAACCCCGTATTTACATATCTGCCACTGTGCAGGAGAATCCGTATAGGTGTTCGAGTGTTCGAACCGTAATGCGCGAGAAATGGTATGTAAACCCCGTATTTACATATCTGCCACTGTGCTGGATATTCCGTATAGGTGTTCGAGTGTTCGAACCGTAATGCGCCAGAAATGGTACCGAAACCCCGTATTTACATATCTGCCACTGTGCAGGAGAATCCGTATAGGTGTTCGATTGTTCGAACCGTAATGCGCAAGAAATGGTACGGAAACCTCGTATTTACATATCTGCCACTGTGCAGGAGAATCCGTATAGGTGTTCGATTGTTCGAACCGTAATGCGCGAGAAATGGTATGTAAACCCCGTATTTACATATCTGCCACTGTGCTGGATATTCCGTATAGGTGTTTGAGTGTTCGAACCGTAATGCGCCAGAAATGGTACCGAAACCCCGTATTTACATATCTGCCACTATGCAGGGGAATCCGTATAGGTGTTCGAGTGTTCGAACCGTAATGCGCAAGAAATGGTACCGAAACCCCGTATTTACATATCTGCCACTGTGCAGGAGAATCCGCATAGGTGCTCGAGTGTTCGAACCGTAATGCGCAAGAAATGGTATGTAAACCCCGTATTTACATATATGCCACTGTGCAGGAATATCCGTATAGGTGTTCGAGTGTTCGAACCGTAATGCGCAAGAAATGGTACCGAAACCCCGTATTTACATATCTGCCACTGTGCAGGAGAATCCGAATAGGTGTTCGAGTGTTCGAACCGTAATGCGCAAGAAATGGTATATAAACCCCGTATTTACATATCTGCCACTGTGCAGGAGAATCCGTATAGGTGTTCGAGTGTTCGAACCGTAATGCGCAAGAAATGGTACGGAAACCCCGTATTTACATATCTGCCACTGTGCAGGAGAATCCGTATAGGTGTTCGATTGTTCGAACCGTAATGCGCAAGAAATGGTATGTAAACCCCGTATTAACATATCTGCCACTGTGCAGGACAATCCGTATAGGTGTTCGAGTGTTCGAACCGTAATGCGCAAGAAATGGTACGGAAACCCCGTATTTACATATCTGCCACTGTGCAGGAGAATCCGTATAGGTGTTCGAGTGTTCGAACCGTAATGCAAGAGAAATGGTATGTAAACCCCGTATTTACATATCTGCCACTGTGCTGGATATTCCGTATAGGTGTTCGAGTGTTCGAACCGTAATGCGCCAGAAATGGTACCGAAACCCCGTATTTACATATCTGCCACTGTGCAGGAGAATCCGTATAGGTGTTCGATTGTTCGAACCGTAATGCGCAAGAAATGGTGCGGAAACCGCGTATTTACATATCTGCCACTGTGCAGGAGAATCCGTATAGGTGTTCGATTGTTCGAACCGTAATGCGCGAGAAATGGTATGTAAACCCCGTATTTACATATCTGCCACTGTGGTGGATATTCCGTATAGGTGTTCGAGTGTTCGAACCGTAATGCGCCAGAAATGGTACCGAAACCCCGTATTTACATATCTGCCACTGTGCAGGAGAATCCGTATAGGTGTTCGAGTGTTCGAACCGTAATGCGCAAGAAATTGTACCGAAATCCCGTATTTACATATCTGCCACTGTGCAGGAGAATCCGTATAGGTGTTCGAGTGTTCGAACCGTAATGCGCAAGAAATGGTACGGAAACCCCGTATTTACATATCTGCCACTGTGCAGGAGAATCCGTATAGGTGTTCGATTGTTCGAACCGTAATGCGCAAGAAATGGTATGTAAACCCCGTATTTACATATCTGCCACTGTGCAGGAGAATCCGTATAGGTGTTCGAGTGTTCGAACCGTAATGCGCAAGAAATGGTACGGAAACCCCGTATTTACATATCTGCCACTGTGCAGGAGAATCCGTATAGGTGTTCGAGTGTTCGAACCGTAATGCGCGAGAAATGGTATGTAAACCCCGTATTTACATATCTGCCACTGTGCTGGATATTCCGTATAGGTGTTCGAGTGTTCGAACCGTAATGCGCCAGAAATGGTACCGAAACCCCGTATTTACATATCTGCCACTGTGCAGGAGAATCCGTATAGGTGTTCGATTGTTCGAACCGTAATGCGCAACAAATGGTACGGAAACCCCGTATTTACATATCTGCCACTGTGCAGGAGAATCCGTATAGGTGTTCGATTGTTCGAACCGTAATGCGCGAGAAATGGTATGTAAACCCCGTATTTACATATCTGCCACTGTGCTGGATATTCCGTATAGGTGTTTGAGTGTTCGAACCGTAATGCGCCAGAAATGGTACCGAAACCCCGTATTTACATATCTGCCACTATGCAGGGGAATCCGTATAGGTGTTCGAGTGTTCGAACCGTAATGCGCAAGAAATTGTACCGAAATCCCGTATTTACATATCTGCCACTGTGCAGGAGAATCCGTATAGGTGTTCGAGTGTTCGAACCGTAATGCGCAAGAAATGGTACCGAAACCCCGTATTTACATATCTGCCACTGTCCAGGAGAATCCGCATAGGTGCTCGAGTGTTCGAACCGTATTGCGCAAGAAATGGTATGGAAACCCCGTATTTACATATCTGCCACTGTGCAGGAGAATCCGTATAGGTGTTCGAGTGTTCGAACCGTAATGCGCAGGAAATGGTACCGAAACCCCGTATTTACATATCTGCCACTGTGCAGGAGAATTCGTATAGGTCTTCGTGTGTTCGAACCGTAATGCGCAAGAAATGGTATGTAAACCCCGTATTTACATATCTGCCACTGTGCAGGAGAATCCGTATAGGTGTTCGAGTGTTCGAACCGTAATGCGCAAGAAATGGTACCGAAACCCCGTATTTACATATCTGCCACTGTGCAGGAGAATCCGTATAGGTGTTCGAGTGTTCGAACCGTAATGCGCAAGAAATGGTACGGAAACCCCGTATTTACATATCTGCCACTGTGTAGGAGAATCCGTACAGGTGTTCGATTGTTCGAACCGTAATGCGCAAGAAATGGTATATAAACCCCGTATTTACATATCTGCCACGGTGCAGGAGAATCCGTATAGGTGTTCGAGTGTTCGAACCGTAATGCGCAAGAAATGGTACGGAAACCCCGTATTTACATATCTGCCACTGTGCAGGAGAATCCGTATAGGTGTTCGATTGTTCGAACCGTAATGCGCAAGAAATGGTATGTAAACCCCGCATTTACATATCTGCCACTGTGCAGGAGAATCCGTATAGGTGTTCGAGTGTTCGAACCGTAATGCGCAAGAAATGGTACGGAAACCCCGTATTTACATATCTGCCACTGTGCATGAGAATCTGTATAGGTGTTCGAGTGTTCGAACCGTAATGCGCGAGAAATGGTATGTAAACCCCGTATTTACATATCTGCCACTGTGCTGGATATTCCGTATAGGTGTTCGAGTGTTCGAACCGTAGTGCGCCAGAAATGGTACCGAAACCCCGTATTTACATATCTACCACTGTGCAGGAGAATCCGTATAGGTGTTCGAGTGTTCGAACCGTAATGCGCAAGAAATGGTACCGAAATCCCGTATTTACATATCTGCCACTGTGCAGGAGAATCCGTATAGGTGTTCGAGTGTTCGAACCGTAATGCGGAAGAAATGGTACCGAAACCCCGTATTTACATATCTGCCACTGTCCAGGAGAATCCGCATAGGTGCTCGAGTGTTCGAACCGTATTGCGCAAGAAATGGTATGGAAACCCCGTATTTACATATCTGCCACTGTGCAGGAGAATCCGTATAGGTGTTCGAGTGTTCGAACCGTAATGCGCAGGAAATGGTACTGAAACCCCGTATTTACATATCTACCACTGTGCCGGAGAATTCGTATAGGTCTTCGTGTGTTCGAACCGTAATACGCAAGAAATGGTATGTAAACCCCGTATTTACATATCTGCCACTGTGCAGGAGAATCCGTATAGGTGTTCGAGTGTTCGAACCGTAATGCGCAAGAAATGGTACCGAAACCCCGTATTTACATATCTGCCACTGTGCAAGAGAATCCGAATAGGTGTTCGAGTGTTCGAACCGTAATGCGCAAGAAATGGTATATAAACCTCGTATTTACATATCTGCCACTGTGCAGGAGAATCCGTATAGGTGTTCGAGTGTTTGAACCGTAATGCGCAAGAAATGGTACGGAAACCCCGTATTTACATATCTGCCACTGTGCAGGAGAATCCGTATAGGTGTTCGATTGTTCGAACCGTAATGCGCAAGAAATGGTATGTAAACCCCGTATTTACATATCTGCCACTGTGCAGGAGAATCCGTATAGGTGTTCGAGTGTTCGAACCGTAATGCGCAAGAAATGGTACGGAAACCCCGTATTTACATATCTGCTACTGTGCAGGAGAATCCGTATAGGTGTTCGATTGTTCGAACCGTAATGCGCAAGAAATGGTATGTAAACCCCGTATTTACATATCTGCCACTGTGCAGGAGAATCCGTATAGGTGTTCGAGTGTTCGAACCGTAATGCGCAAGAAATGGTACCGAAACCCCGTATTTACATATCTGCCACTGTGCAGGAGAATCCGTATAGGTGTTCGATTGTTCGAACCGTAATGCGCAAGAAATGGTATGTAAACCCCGTATTTACATATCTGCCACTGTGCAGGAGAATCCGTATAGGTGTTCGAGTGTTCGAACCGTAATGCGCAAGAAATGGTACCGAAACCCCGTATTTACATATCTGCCACTGTGCAGGAGAATCCGCATAGTTGCTCGAGTGTTCGAACCGTAATGCGCAAGAAATGGTATGTAAACCCCGTAGTTACATATCTGCCACTGTGCAGGAGAATCCGTATAGGTGTTCGAGTGTTCGAACTGTAATGCGCAAGAAATGGTACCGAAACCCCGTATTTACATATCTGCCACTGTGCAGGAGAATCCGAATAGGTGTTCGAGTGTTCGAACCGTAATGCGCAAGAAATGGTATATAAACCCCGTATTTACATATCTGCCACTGTGCAGGAGAATCCGTATAGGTGTTCGAGTGTTCGAACCGTAATGCGCAAGAAATGGTACGGAAACCCCGTATTTACATATCTGCCACTGTGCAGGAGAATCCGTATAGGTGTTCGATTGTTCGAACCGTAATGCGCAAGAAATGGTATGTAAACCCCGTATTTACATATCTGCCACTGTGCAGGAGAATCCGTATAGGTGTTCGAGTGTTCGAACCGTAATGCGCAAGAAATGGTACGGAAACCCCGTATTTACATATCTGCCACTGTACAGATGAATCCGTATAGGTGTTCGAGTGTTCGAACCGTAATGCGCGAGAAATGGTATGTAAACCCCGTATTTACATATCTGCCACTGTGCTGGATATTCCGTATAGGTGTTCGAGTGTTCGAACCGTAATGCGCCAGAAATGGTACCGAAACCCCGTATTTACATATCTGCCACTGTGTAGGAGAATCCGTATAGGTGTTCGAGTGTTCGAACCGTAATGCGCAAGAAATGGTACCGAAATCTCGTATTTACATATCTGCCACTGTGCAACAGAATCCGTATAGGTGTTCGAGTGTTCGAACCGTATTGCGCAAGAAATGGTACGGAAACCCCGTATTTACATATCTGCCACTGTGCAGGAAAATCCGTATAGGTGTTCGAGTGTTCGAACCGTAATGCGTGAGAAATGGTATGTAAACCCCGTATTTACATATCTGCCACTGTGCTGGATATTCCGTATAGGTGTTCGAGTGTTCGAACCGTAATGCGCCAGAAATGGTACCGAAACCCCGTATTTACATATCTGCCACTGTGCAGGAGAATCCGTATTGGTGTTCGATTGTTCGAACCGTAATGCGCAAGAAATGGTATGGAAACCCCGTATTTACATATCTGCCACTGTGCAGGAGAATCCGTATAGGTGTTCGAGTGTTCGAACCGTAAGGCGCAGGAAATGGTACCGAAACCCCGTATTTACATATCTGCCACTGTGCAGGAGAATTCGTATAGGTCTTCGTGTGTTCGAACCGTAATGCGCAAGAAATGGTATGTAAACCCCATATTTACATATCTGCCACTGTGCAGGAGAATCCGTATAGGTGTTCGAGTGTTCGAACCGTAATGCGCAAGAAATGGTACGGAAACCCCGTATTTACATATCTGCCACTGTGCAGGAGAATCCGTATAGGTGTTCGATTGTTCGAACCGTAATGCGCAAGAAATGGTATGTAAACCCCGTATTTACATATCTGCCACTGTGCAGGAGAATCCGTATAGGTGTTCGAGTGTTCGAACCGTAATGCGCAAGAAATGGTACGGAAACCCCGTATTTACATATCTGCTACTGTGCAGGAGAATCCGTATAGGTGTTCGATTGTTCGAACCGTAATGCGCAAGAAATGGTATGTAAACCCCGTATTTACATATCTGCCACTGTGCAGGAGAATCCGTATAGGTGTTCGAGTGTTCGAACCGTAATGCGCAAGAAATGGTACCGAAACCCCGTATTTACATATCTGCCACTGTGCAGGAGAATCCGTATAGGTGTTCGATTGTTCGAACCGTAATGGGCAAGAAATGGTATGTAAACCCCGTATTTACATATCTGCCACTGTGCAGGAGAATCCGTATCGGTGTTCGAGTGTTCGAACCGTAATGCGCAAGAAATGGTACGGAAACCCCGTATTTACATATCTGCCACTGTACAGATGAATCCGTATAGGTGTTCGAGTGTTCGAACCGTAATGCGCGAGAAATGGTATGTAAACCCCGTATTTACATATCTGCCACTGTGCTGGATATTCCGTATAGGTGTTCGAGTGTTCGAACCGTAATGCGCCAGAAATGGTACCGAAACCCCGTATTTACATATCTGCCACTGTGTAGGAGAATCCGTATAGGTGTTCGAGTGTTCGAACCGTAATGCGCAAGAAATGGTACCGAAATCTCGTATTTACATATCTGCCACTGTGCAAGAGAATCCGTATAGGTGTTCGAGTGTTCGAACCGTAATGCGCAAGAACTGGTACGGAAACCCCGTATTTACATATCTGCCACTGTGCAGGAGAATCCGTATAGGTGTTCGAGTGTTCGAACCGTAATGCGTGAGAAATGGTATGTAAACCCCGTATTTACATATCTGCCACTGTGCTGGATATTCCGTATAGGTGTTCGAGTGTTCGAACCGTAATGCGCCAGAAATGGTACCGAAACCCCGTATTTACATATCTGCCACTGTGCAGGAGAATCCGTATAGGTGTTCGATTGTTCGAACCGTAATGCGCAAGAAATGGTATGGAAACCCCGTATTTACATATCTGCCACTGTGCAGGAGAATCCGTATAGGTGTTCGAGTGTTCGAACCGTAAGGCGCAGGAAATGGTACCGAAACCCCGTATTTACATATCTGCCACTGTGCAGGAGAATTCGTATAGGTCTTCGTGTGTTCGAACCGTAATGCGCAAGAAATGGTATGTAAACCCCATATTTACATATCTGCCACTGTGCAGGAGAATCCGTATAGGTGTTCGAGTGTTCGAACCGTAAGGCGCAGGAAATGGTACCGAAACCCCGTATTTACATATCTGCCACTGTGCAGGAGAATTCGTATAGGTCTTCGTGTGTTCGAACCGTAATGCGCAAGAAATGGTATGTAAACCCCATATTTACATATCTGCCACTGTGCAGGAGAATCCGTATAGGTGTTCGAGTGTTCGAACCGTAATGCGCAAGAAATGGTACGGAAACCCCGTATTTACATATCTGCCACTGTGCAGGAGAATCCGTATAGGTGTTCGATTGTTCGAACCGTAATGCGCAAGAAATGGTATGTAAACCCCGTATTTACATATCTGCCACTGTGCAGGAGAATCCGTATAGGTGTTCGAGTGTTCGAACCGTAATGCGCAAGAAATGGTACGGAAACCCCGTATTTACATATCTGCTACTGTGCAGGAGAATCCGTATAGGTGTTCGATTGTTCGAACCGTAATGCGCAAGAAATGGTATGTAAACCCCGTATTTACATATCTGCCACTGTGCAGGAGAATCCGTATAGGTGTTCGAGTGTTCGAACCGTAATGCGCAAGAAATGGTACCGAAACCCCGTATTTACATATCTGCCACTGTGCAGGAGAATCCGTATAGGTGTTCGATTGTTCGAACCGTAATGGGAAAGAAATGGTATGTAAACCCCGTATTTACATATCTGCCACTGTGCAGGAGAATCCGTATCGGTGTTCGAGTGTTCGAACCGTAATGCGCAAGAAATGGTACGGAAACCCCGTATTTACATATCTGCCACTGTACAGATGAATCCGTATAGGTGTTCGAGTGTTCGAACCGTAATGCGCGAGAAATGGTATGTAAACCCCGTATTTACATATCTGCCACTGTGCTGGATATTCCGTATAGGTGTTCGAGTGTTCGAACCGTAATGCGCCAGAAATGGTACCGAAACCCCGTATTTACATATCTGCCACTGTGTAGGAGAATCCGTATAGGTGTTCGAGTGTTCGAACCGTAATGCGCAAGAAATGGTACCGAAATCTCGTATTTACATATCTGCCACTGTGCAAGAGAATCCGTATAGGTGTTCGAGTGTTCGAACCGTAATGCGCAAGAACTGGTACGGAAACCCCGTATTTACATATCTGCCACTGTGCAGGAGAATCCGTATAGGTGTTCGAGTGTTCGAACCGTAATGCGTGAGAAATGGTATGTAAACCCCGTATTTACATATCTGCCACTGTGCTGGATATTCCGTATAGGTGTTCGAGTGTTCGAACCGTAATGCGCCAGAAATGGTACCGAAACCCCGTATTTACATATCTGCCACTGTGCAGGAGAATCCGTATAGGTGTTCGATTGTTCGAACCGTAATGCGCAAGAAATGGTATGGAAACCCCGTATTTACATATCTGCCACTGTGCAGGAGAATCCGTATAGGTGTTCGAGTGTTCGAACCGTAAGGCGCAGGAAATGGTACCGAATCCCCGTATTTACATATCTGCCACTGTGCAGGAGAATTCGTATAGGTCTTCGTGTGTTCGAACCGTAATGCGCAAGAAATGGTATGTAAACCCCATATTTACATATCTGCCACTGTGCAGGAGAATCCGTATAGGTGTTCGAGTGTTCGAACCGTAATGCGCAAGAAATGGTACGGAAACCCCGTATTTACATATCTGCCACTGTACAGGAGAATCCGTATAGGTGTTCGATTGTTCGAACCGTAATGCGCAAGAAATGGTATGTAAACCCCGTATTTACATATCTGCCACTGTGCAGGAGAATCCATATAGGTGTTCGAGTGTTCGAACCGTAATGTGCAAGAAATGGTACGGAAACCCCGTATTTACATATCTGCTACTGTGCAGGAGAATCCGTATAGGTGTTCGATTGTTCGAACCGTAATGCGCAAGAAATGGTATGTAAACCCCGTATTTACATATCTGCCACTGTGCAGGAGAATCCGTATAGGTGTTCGAGTGTTCGAACCGTAATGCGCAAGAAATGGTACCGAAACCCCGTATTTACATATCTGCCACTTTGTAGGAGAATCCGCATAGGTGTTCGAGTGTCCGAACCGTTATGTGCAAGAAATGGTATGGAAACCCCGTATTTACATATCTACCACTGTGCAGGAGAATCCGTATAGGTGTTCGAGTGTTCGAATCGTAATGCGCAAGAAATGGTACGGAAACCCCGTATTTACATATCTGCCACTGTGCAGGAGAATCCGAATAGGTGTTCGAGTGTTCGAACCGTAATGCGCAAGAAATGGTATGTAAACCCCGTATTTACATATCTGCCACTGTGCAGGGGAATCCGTAAAGGTGTTCGAGTGTTCGAACCGTAATGCGCAAGAAATGGTACGGAAACCCCGTATTTACATATCTGCCACTGTGCAGGAGAATCCGTATAGGTGTTCGATTGTTCGAACCGTAATGCGCAAGAAATGGTATGTAAACCCCGTATTTACATATCTGCCACTGTGCAGGAGAATCCGTATAGGTGTTCGAGTGTTCGAATAATGCGCAAGAAATGGTATGGAAACCCCGTATTTACATATCTGCCACTGTGCCGGAGAATCCGCATAGGTGTTCGTGTGTTCGAACCGTAATGCGCAAGAAATGGTACGGAAACCCCGTATTTACATATCTGCCACTGTGCTGGAGAATCCGTATAGGTGATCGAGTGTTCGAACCGTAATGTGCAAGAAATGGTACCGAAACCCCGTATTTACATATCTGCCACTGTGCAGGAGAATCCGCATAGGTGCTCGAGTGTTCGAACCGTATTGCGCAAGAAATGGTATGTAAACCCCGTATTTACATATATGCCACTGTGCAGGAGAATCCGTATAGGTGTTCGAGTGTTCGAACTGTAATGCGCAAGAAATGGTACCGAAACCCCGTATTTACATATCTGCCACTGTGCAGGAGAATCCGTATAGGTGTTCAAGTGTTAGAACCGTAATGCGCAAGAAATGGTACCGAAACTCCGTATTTACATATCTGCCACTGTGCAGGAGAATCCGAATAGGTGTTCGAGTGTTCGAACCGTAATGCGCAAGAAATGGTACCGAAACCCCGTATTTACATATCTGCCACTTTGTAGGAGAATCCGCATAGGTGTTCGAGTGTCCGAACCGTTATGTGCAAGAAATGGTATGGAAACCCCGTATTTACATATCTACCACTGTGCAGGAGAATCCGTATAGGTGTTCGAGTGTTCGAATCGTAATGCGCAAGAAATGGTACCGAAACCCCGTATTTACATATCTGCCACTGTGCAGGAGAATCCGAATAGGTGTTCGAGTGTTCGAACCGTAATGCACAAGAAATGGTATGTAAACCCCGTATTTACATATCTGCCACTGTGCAGGAGAATCCGTATAGGTGTTCGAGTGTTCGAACCGTAATGCGCAAGAAATGGTTCGGAAACCCCGTATTTACATATCTGCCACTGTGCAGGAGAATCCGTATAGGTGTTCGATTGTTCGAACCGTAATGCGCAAGAAATGGTATGTAAACCCCGTATTTACATATCTGCCACTGTGCAGGAGAATCCGTATAGTTGTTCGAGTGTTCGAACCGTAATGCGCAAGAAATGGTATGGAAACCCCGTATTTACATATCTGCCACTGTGCTTGAGAATCCGCATAGGTGTTCGAGTGTTCGAACCGTAATGCGCAAGAAATGGTACGGAAACCCCGTATTTACATATCTGCCACTGTGCAGGAGAATCCGTATAGGTGTTCGATTGTTCGAACCGTAATGCGCAAGAAATGGTATGTAAACCCCGTATTTACATATCTGCCACTGTGCAGGAGAATCCGTATCGGTGTTCGAGTGTTCGAACCGTAATGCGCAAGAAATGGTACGGAAACCCCGTATTTACATATCTGCCACTGTACAGATGAATCCGTATAGGTGTTCGAGTGTTCGAACCGTAATGCGCGAGAAATGGTATGTAAACCCCGTATTTACATATCTGCCACTGTGCTGGATATTCCGTATAGGTGTTCGAGTGTTCGAACCGTAATGCGCCAGAAATGGTACCGAAACCCCGTATTTACATATCTGCCACTGTGTAGGAGAATCCGTATAGGTGTTCGAGTGTTCGAACCGTAATGCGCAAGAAATGGTACCGAAATCTCGTATTTACATATCTGCCACTGTGCAAGAGAATCCGTATAGGTGTTCGAGTGTTCGAACCGTAATGCGCAAGAACTGGTACGGAAACCCCGTATTTACATATCTGCCACTGTGCAGGAGAATCCGTATAGGTGTTCGAGTGCTCGAACCGTAATGCGTGAGAAATGGTATGTAAACCCCGTATTTACATATCTGCCACTGTGCTGGATATTCCGTATAGGTGTTCGAGTGTTCGAACCGTAATGCGCCAGAAATGGTACCGAAACCCCGTATTTACATATCTGCCACTGTGCAGGAGAATCCGTATAGGTGTTCGATTGTTCGAACCGTAATGCGCAAGAAATGGTATGGAAACCCCGTATTTACATATCTGCCACTGTGCAGGAGAATCCGTATAGGTGTTCGAGTGTTCGAACCGTAAGGCGCAGGAAATGGTACCGAAACCCCGTATTTACATATCTGCCACTGTGCAGGAGAATTCGTATAGGTCTTCGTGTGTTCGAACCGTAATGCGCAAGAAATGGTATGTAAACCCCGTATTTACATATCTGCCACTGTGCAGGAGAATCCGTATAGGTGTTCGAGTGTTCGAATAATGCGCAAGAAATGGTATGGAAACCCCGTATTTACATATCTGCCACTGTGCCGGAGAATCCGCATAGGTGTTCGTGTGTTCGAACCGTAATGCGCAAGAAATGGTACGGAAACCCCGTATTTACATATCTGCCACTGTGCTGGAGAATCCGTATAGGTGATCGAGTGTTCGAACCGTAATGTGCAAGAAATGGTACCGAAACCCCGTATTTACATATCTGCCACTGTGCAGGAGAATCCGCATAGGTGCTCGAGTGTTCGAACCGTATTGCGCAAGAAATGGTATGTAAACCCCGTATTTACATATATGCCACTGTGCAGGAGAATCCGTATAGGTGTTCGAGTGTTCGAACTGTAATGCGCAAGAAATGGTACCGAAACCCCGTATTTACATATCTGCCACTGTGCAGGAGAATCCGTATAGGTGTTCAAGTGTTAGAACCGTAATGCGCAAGAAATGGTACCGAAACTCCGTATTTACATATCTGCCACTGTGCAGGAGAATCCGAATAGGTGTTCGAGTGTTCGAACCGTAATGCGCAAGAAATGGTACCGAAACCCCGTATTTACATATCTGCCACTTTGTAGGAGAATCCGCATAGGTGTTCGAGTGTCCGAACCGTTATGTGCAAGAAATGGTATGGAAACCCCGTATTTACATATCTACCACTGTGCAGGAGAATCCGTATAGGTGTTCGAGTGTTCGAATCGTAATGCGCAAGAAATGGTACCGAAACCCCGTATTTACATATCTGCCACTGTGCAGGAGAATCCGAATAGGTGTTCGAGTGTTCGAACCGTAATGCACAAGAAATGGTATGTAAACCCCGTATTTACATATCTGCCACTGTGCAGGAGAATCCGTATAGGTGTTCGAGTGTTCGAACCGTAATGCGCAAGAAAAATGGTTCGGAAACCCCGTATTTACATATCTGCCACTGTGCAGGAGAATCCGTATAGGTGTTCGATTGTTCGAACCGTAATGCGCAAGAAATGGTATGTAAACCCCGTATTTACATATCTGCCACTGTGCAGGAGAATCCGTATAGGTGTTCGAGTGTTCGAACCGTAATGCGCAAGAAATGGTATGGAAACCCCGTATTTACATATCTGCCACTGTGCTTGAGAATCCGCATAGGTGTTCGAGTGTTCGAACCGTAATGCGCAAGAAATGGTACGGAAACCCCGTATTTACATATCTGCCACTGTGCAGGAGAATCCGTATAGGTGTTCGATTGTTCGAACCGTAATGCGCAAGAAATGGTATGTAAACCCCGTATTTACATATCTGCCACTGTGCAGGAGAATCCGTATCGGTGTTCGAGTGTTCGAACCGTAATGCGCAAGAAATGGTACGGAAACCCCGTATTTACATATCTGCCACTGTACAGATGAATCCGTATAGGTGTTCGAGTGTTCGAACCGTAATGCGCGAGAAATGGTATGTAAACCCCGTATTTACATATCTGCCACTGTGCTGGATATTCCGTATAGGTGTTCGAGTGTTCGAACCGTAATGCGCCAGAAATGGTACCGAAACCCCGTATTTACATATCTGCCACTGTGTAGGAGAATCCGTATAGGTGTTCGAGTGTTCGAACCGTAATGCGCAAGAAATGGTACCGAAATCTCGTATTTACATATCTGCCACTGTGCAAGAGAATCCGTATAGGTGTTCGAGTGTTCGAACCGTAATGCGCAAGAACTGGTACGGAAACCCCGTATTTACATATCTGCCACTGTGCAGGAGAATCCGTATAGGTGTTCGAGTGTTCGAACCGTAATGCGTGAGAAATGGTATGTAAACCCCGTATTTACATATTTGCCACTGTGCTGGATATTCCGTATAGGTGTTCGAGTGTTCGAACCGTAATGCGCCAGAAATGGTACCGAAACCCCGTATTTACATATCTGCCACTGTGCAGGAGAATCCGTATAGGTGTTCGATTGTTCGAACCGTAATGCGCAAGAAATGGTATGGAAACCCCGTATTTACATATCTGCCACTGTGCAGGAGAATCCGTATAGGTGTTCGAGTGTTCGAACCGTAAGGCGCAGGAAATGGTACCGAAACCCCGTATTTACATATCTGCCACTGTGCAGGAGAATTCGTATAGGTCTTCGTGTGTTCGAACCGTAATGCGCAAGAAATGGTATGTAAACCCCATATTTACATATCTGCCACTGTGCAGGAGAATCCGTATAGGTGTTCGAGTGTTCGAACCGTAATGCGCAAGAAATGGTACGGAAACCCCGTATTTACATATCTGCCACTGTACAGGAGAATCCGTATAGGTGTTCGATTGTTCGAACCGTAATGCGCAAGAAATGGTATGTAAACCCCGTATTTACATATCTGCCACTGTGCAGGAGAATCCATATAGGTGTTCGAGTGTTCGAACCGTAATGTGCAAGAAATGGTACGGAAACCCCGTATTTACATATCTGCTACTGTGCAGGAGAATCCGTATAGGTGTTCGATTGTTCGAACCGTAATGCGCAAGAAATGGTATGTAAACCCCGTATTTACATATCTGCCACTGTGCAGGAGAATCCGTATAGGTGTTTGAGTGTTCGAACCGTAATGCGCAAGAAATGGTACCGAAACCCCGTATTTACATATCTGCCACTTTGTAGGAGAATCCGCATAGGTGTTCGAGTGTCCGAACCGTTATGTGCAAGAAATGGTATGGAAACCCCGTATTTACATATCTACCACTGTGCAGGAGAATCCGTATAGGTGTTCGAGTGTTCGAATCGTAATGCGCAAGAAATGGTACGGAAACCCCGTATTTACATATCTGCCACTGTGCAGGAGAATCCGAATAGGTGTTCGAGTGTTCGAACCGTAATGCGCAAGAAATGGTATGTAAACCCCGTATTTACATATCTGCCACTGTGCAGGGGAATCCGTAAAGGTGTTCGAGTGTTCGAACCGTAATGCGCAAGAAATGGTACGGAAACCCCGTATTTACATATCTGCCACTGTGCAGGAGAATCCGTATAGGTGTTCGATTGTTCGAACCGTAATGCGCAAGAAATGGTATGTAAACCCCGTATTTACATATCTGCCACTGTGCAGGAGAATCCGTATAGGTGTTCGAGTGTTCGAATAATGCGCAAGAAATGGTATGGAAACCCCGTATTTACATATCTGCCACTGTGCCGGAGAATCCGCATAGGTGTTCGTGTGTTCGAACCGTAATGCGCAAGAAATGGTACGGAAACCCCGTATTTACATATCTGCCACTGTGCTGGAGAATCCGTATAGGTGATCGAGTGTTCGAACCGTAATGTGCAAGAAATGGTACCGAAACCCCGTATTTACATATCTGCCACTGTGCAGGAGAATCCGCATAGGTGCTCGAGTGTTCGAACCGTATTGCGCAAGAAATGGTATGTAAACCCCGTATTTACATATATGCCACTGTGCAGGAGAATCCGTATAGGTGTTCGAGTGTTCGAACTGTAATGCGCAAGAAATGGTACCGAAACCCCGTATTTACATATCTGCCACTGTGCAGGAGAATCCGTATAGGTGTTCAAGTGTTAGAACCGTAATGCGCAAGAAATGGTACCGAAACTCCGTATTTACATATCTGCCACTGTGCAGGAGAATCCGAATAGGTGTTCGAGTGTTCGAACCGTAATGCGCAAGAAATGGTACCGAAACCCCGTATTTACATATCTGCCACTTTGTAGGAGAATCCGCATAGGTGTTCGAGTGTCCGAACCGTTATGTGCAAGAAATGGTATGGAAACCCCGTATTTACATATCTACCACTGTGCAGGAGAATCCGTATAGGTGTTCGAGTGTTCGAATCGTAATGCGCAAGAAATGGTACCGAAACCCCGTATTTACATATCTGCCACTGTGCAGGAGAATCCGAATAGGTGTTCGAGTGTTCGAACCGTAATGCGCAAGAAATGGTATGTAAACCCCGTATTTACATATCTGCCACTGTGCAGGAGAATCCGTATAGGTGTTCGAGTGTTCGAACCGTAATGCGCAAGAAATGGTTCGGAAACCCCGTATTTACATATCTGCCACTGTGCAGGAGAATCCGTATAGGTGTTCGATTGTTCGAACCGTAATGCGCGAGAAATGGTATGTAAACCTCGTATTTACATATCTGCCACTGTGCAGGAGAATCCGTATAGGTGTTCGAGTGTTCGAACCGTAATGCGCAAGAAATGGTATGGAAACCCCGTATTTACATATCTGCCACTGTGCTTGAGAATCCGCATAGGTGTTCGAGTGTTCGAACCGTAATGCGCAAGAAATGGTACGGAAACCCCGTATTTACATATCTGCCATTGTGCAGGAGAATCCGTATAGGTGTTCGAGTGTTCGAACCGTAATGCGTGAGAAATGGTATGTAAACCCCGTATTTACATATCTGCCACTGTGCTACATAATCCGTATAGGTGTTCGAGTGTTCGAACCGTAATTCGCAAAAAATGGTACCGAAACCCCGTATTTACATATCTGCCACTGTGCAGGAGAATCCGCATAGGTGTTCGAGTGTTCGAACCGTAATGCGCAAGAAATGGTACCGAAACCCCGTATTTACATATCTGCCACTGTGCAGGAGAATCCGTATAGGTGTTCGAGTGTTCGAACCGTAATGCGCAGGAAATGGTATGGAAACCCCGTATTTACATATTTGCCACTGTGCAGGAGAATCCGGATAGGTGTTCGATTGTTCGAACCGTAATGCGCAAGAAATGGTAGGTAAACCCCGTATTTACATATCTGCCACTGTGCAGGAGAATCCGTATAGGTGTTCGAGTGTTCGAACCGTAATGCGCAAGAAATGGTACGGAAATCCCGTATTTACATATCTGCCACTGTGCAGGAGAATCCGTATAGGTGTTCGATTGTTCGAACCGTAATGCGCAAGAAATGGTATGTAAACCCCGTATTTACATATCTACCACTGTGCAGGAGAATCCGTATAGGTGTTCGAGTGTTCGAACCGTAATGCGCAAGAAATGGTACGGAAACCCCGTATTTACATATCTGCCACTGTGCAGGAGAATCCGTATAGGTGTTCGAGTGTTCGAACCGTAATGCGCGAGAAATGGTATGTAAACCCCGTATTTAAATATCTGCCACTGTGCTGGATATTCCGTATAGGTGTTCGAGTGTTCGAACCATAATGCGCCAGAAATGGTACCGAAACCCCGTATTTACATATCTGCCACTGTGCAGGAGAATCCGTATAGGTGTTCGAGTGTTCGAACCGTAATGCGCAAGAAATGGTACCGGAATCCCGTATTTACATATCTGCCACTGTGCAAGAGAATCCATATAGGTGTTCGAGTGTTCGAACCGTAATGCGCAAGAAATGGTACCGAAACCCCGTATTTACATATCTGCCACTGTGCAGGAGAATCCGCATAGGTGCTCGAGTGTTCGAACCGTATTGCGCAAGAAATGGTATGGAAACCCCGTATTTACATATCTGCCACTGTGCAGGAGAATCCGTATAGGTGTTCGAGTGTTCGAACCGTAATGCGCAAGAAATGGTACGGAAACCCCGTATTTACATATCTGCCACTGTGCAGGAGAATCCGTATAGGTGTTCGAGTGTTCGAACCGTAATGCGTGAGAAATGGTATGTAAATCCCGTATTTACATATCTGCCACTGTGCTGGATATTCCGTATAGGTGTTCGAGTGTTCGAACCGTAATGCGCCAGAAATGGTACCTAAACCCCGTATTTACATATCTGCCACTGTGCAGGAGAATCCGTATAGGTGTTCGAGTGTTCGAACCGTAATGCGCAAGAAATGGTACCGAAATCCCGTATTTACATATCTGCCACTGTGCAGGAGAATCCGTATAGGTGTTCGAGTGTTCGAACCGTAATGCGCAAGAAATGGTACGGAAACCCCGTATTTACATATCTGCCACTGTGCAGGAGAATCCGTATAGGTGTTCGAGTGTTCGAACCGTAATGCGTGAGAAATGGTATGTAAACCCCGTATTTACATATCTGCCACTGTGCTGGATATTCCGTATAGGTGTTCGAGTGTTCGAACCGTAATGCGCCAGAAATGGTACCGAAACCCCGTATTTACATATCTGCCACTGTGCAGGAGAATCCGTATAGGTGTTCGAGTGTTCGAACCGTAATGCGCAAGAAATGGTACCGAAATCCCGTATTTACATATCTGCCACTGTGCAGGAGAATCCGTATAGGTGTTCGAGTGTTCGAACCGTAATGCGCAAGAAATGGTACCGAAACCCCGTATTTACATATCTGCCACTGTCCAGGAGAATCCGCATAGGTGCTCGAGTGTTCGAACCGTATTGCGCAAGAAATGGTATGGAAACCCCGTATTTACATATCTGCCACTGTGCAGGAGAATCCGTATAGGTGTTCGAGTGTTCGAACCGTAATGCGCAGGAAATGGTACCGAAACCCCGTATTTACATATCTGCCACTGTGCAGGAGAATTCGTATAGGTCTTCGTGTGTTCGAACCGTAATGCGCAAGAAATGGTATGTAAACCCCGTATTTACATATCTGCCACTGTGCAGGAGAATCCGTATAGGTGTTCGCGTGTTCGAACCGTAATGCGCAAGAAATGGTACCGAAACCCCGTATTTACATATCTGCCACTGTGCAGGAGAATCCGAATAGGTGTTCGAGTGTTCGAACCGTAATGCGCAAGAAATGGTATATAAACCCCGTATTTACATATCTGCCACTGTACAGGAGAATCCGTATAGGTGTTCGAGTGTTCGAACCGTAATGCGCAAGAAATGGTACGGAAACCCCGTATTTACATATTTGCCACTGTGCAGGAGAATCCGGATAGGTGTTCGATTGTTCGAACCGTAATGCGCAAGAAATGGTATGTAAACCCCGTATTTACATATCTGCCACTGTGCAGGAGAATCCGTATAAGTGTTCGAGTGTTCGAACCGCAATGCGCAAGAAATGGTATCGAAACCCCGTATTTACATGTCTGCCACTGTGCAGGAGAATCCGCATAGGTGCTCGAGTGTTCGAACCGTAATGCGCAAGAAATGGTATGTAAACCCCGTAGTTACATATCTGTCACTGTGCAGGAGAATCCGTATAGGTGTTCGAGTGTTCGAACTGTAATGCGCAAGAAATGGTACCGAAACCCCGTATTTACATATCTGCCACTGTGCAGCAGAATCCGAATAGGTGTTCGAGTGTTCGAACCGTAATGCGCAAGAAATGGTATATAAACCCCGTATTTACATATCTGCCACTGTGCAGGAGAATCCGTATAGGTTTTCGAGTGTTCGAACCGTAATGCGCAAGAAATGGTACGGAAACCCCGTATTTACATATCTGCCACTGTGCAGGAGAATCTGTATAGGTGTTCGATTGTCCGAACCGTAATGCGCAAGAAATGGTATGTAAACCCCGTATTTACATATCTGCCACTGTGCAGGAGAATCCGTATAGGTGTTCGAGTGTTCGAACAGTAATGCGCAAGAAATGGTACGGAAACCCCGTATTTACATATCTGCCACTGTGCAGGAGAATCCGTATAGGTGTTCGATTGTTCGAACCGTAATGCGCAAGAAATGGTATGTAAACCCCGTATTTACATATCTGCCACTGTGCAGGAGAATCCGTATAGGTGTTCGAGTGTTCGAACCGTAATGCGCAAGAAATGGTACGGAAACCCCGTATTTACATATCTGCCACTGTGCAGGAGAATCCGTATAGGTGTTCGATTGTTCGAACCGTAATGCGCAAAAATGGTATGTAAACCCCGTATTTACATATCTGCCACTGTGCAGGAGAATCCGTATAGGTGTTCGAGTGTTCGAACCGTAATGCGCAAGAAATGGTACGGAAACCCCGTATTTACATATCTGCCACTGTGCAGGAGAATCCGTATAGGTGTTCGATTGTTCGAACCGTAATGCGCAAGAAATGGTATGTAAACCCCGTACTTACATATCTGCCACTGTGCAGGAGAATCCGTATAGGTGTTCGAGTATTCGAACCGTAATGCGCAAGAAATGGTACGGAAACCCCGTATTTACATATCTGCCACTGTGCAGGAGAATCCGTATAGGTGTTCGAGTGTTCGAACCGTAATGCGCGAGAAATGGTATGTAAACCCCGTATTTAAATATCTGCCACTGTGCTGGATATTCCGTATAGGTGTTCGAGTGTTCGAACCATAATGCGCCAGAAATGGAACCGAAACCTCGTATTTACATATCTGCCACTGTGCAGGAGAATCCGTATAGGTGTTCGAGTGTTCGAACCGTAATGCGCAAGAAATGGTACCGAAATCCCGTATTTACATATCTGCCACTGTGCAAGAGAATCCGTATAGGTGTTCGAGTGTTCGAACCGTAATGCGCAAGAAATGGTACCGAAACCCCGTATTTACATATTTGCCACTGTGCAGGAGAATCCGGATAGGTGTTCGATTGTTCGAACCGTAATGCGCAAGAAATGGTATGTAAACCCCGTATTTACATATCTGCCACTGTGCAGGAGAATCCGTATAAGTGTTCGAGTGTTCGAACCGCAATGCGCAAGAAATGGTATCGAAACCCCGTATTTACATGTCTGCCACTGTGCAGGAGAATCCGCATAGGTGCTCGAGTGTTCGAACCGTAATGCGCAAGAAATGGTATGTAAACCCCGTAGTTACATATCTACCACTGTGCAGGAGAATCCGTATAGGTGTTCGAGTGTTCGAACTGTAATGCGCAAGAAATGGTACCGAAACCCCGTATTTACATATCTGCCACTGTGCAGCAGAATCCGAATAGGTGTTCGAGTGTTCGAACCGTAATGCGCAAGAAATGGTATATAAACCCCGTATTTACATATCTGCCACTGTGCAGGAGAATCCGTATAGGTTTTCGAGTGTTCGAACCGTAATGCGCAAGAAATGGTACGGAAACCCCGTATTTACATATCTGCCACTGTGCAGGAGAATCTGTATAGGTGTTCGATTGTCCGAACCGTAATGCGCAAGAAATGGTATGTAAACCCCGTATTTACATATCTGCCACTGTGCAGGAGAATCCGTATAGGTGTTCGAGTGTTCGAACAGTAATGCGCAAGAAATGGTACGGAAACCCCGTATTTACATATCTGCCACTGTGCAGGAGAATCCGTATAGGTGTTCGATTGTTCGAACCGTAATGCGCAAGAAATGGTATGTAAACCCCGTATTTACATATCTGCCACTGTGCAGGAGAATCCGTATAGGTGTTCGAGTGTTCGAACCGTAATGCGCAAGAAATGGTACGGAAACCCCGTATTTACATATCTGCCACTGTGCAGGAGAATCCGTATAGGTGTTCGATTGTTCGAACCGTAATGCGCAAAAATGGTATGTAAACCCCGTATTTACATATCTGCCACTGTGCAGGAGAATCCGTATAGGTGTTCGAGTGTTCGAACCGTAATGCGCAAGAAATGGTACGGAAACCCCGTATTTACATATCTGCCACTGTGCAGGAGAATCCGTATAGGTGTTCGATTGTTCGAACCGTAATGCGCAAGAAATGGTATGTAAACCCCGTACTTACATATCTGCCACTGTGCAGGAGAATCCGTATAGGTGTTCGAGTATTCGAACCGTAATGCGCAAGAAATGGTACGGAAACCCCGTATTTACATATCTGCCACTGTGCAGGAGAATCCGTATAGGTGTTCGAGTGTTCGAACCGTAATGCGCGAGAAATGGTATGTAAACCCCGTATTTAAATATCTGCCACTGTGCTGGATATTCCGTATAGGTGTTCGAGTGTTCGAACCATAATGCGCCAGAAATGGAACCGAAACCTCGTATTTACATATCTGCCACTGTGCAGGAGAATCCGTATAGGTGTTCGAGTGTTCGAACCGTAATGCGCAAGAAATGGTACCGAAATCCCGTATTTACATATCTGCCACTGTGCAAGAGAATCCGTATAGGTGTTCGAGTGTTCGAACCGTAATGCGCAAGAAATGGTACCGAAACCCCGTATTTACATATCTGCCACTGTGCAGGAGAATCCGCATAGGTGCTCGAGTGTTCGAACCGTATTGCGCAAGAAATGGTATGGAAACCCCGTATTTACATATCTGCCACCGTGCAGGAGAATCCGTATAGGTGTTCGAGTGTTCGAACCGTAATGCGCAGGAAATGGTACCGAAACCCCGTATTTACATATCTGCCACTGTGCAGGAGAATTCGTATAGGTCTTCGTGTGTTCGAACCGTAATGCGCAAGAAATGGTATGTAAACCCCGTATTTACATATCTGCCACTGTGCAGGAGAATCCGTATAGGTGTTCGAGTGTTCGAACCGTAATGCGCAAGAAATGGTACGGAAACCCCGTATTTACATATCTGCCACTGTGCAGGAGAATCCGTATAGGTGTTCGATTGTTCGAACCGTAATGCGCAAGAAATGGTATGTAAACCCCGTATTTACATATCTGCCACTGTGCAGGAGAATCCGTATAGGTGTTCGAGTGTTCGAACCGTAATGCGCAAGAAATGGTACGGAAACCCCGTATTTATATATCTGCCACTGTGCAGGAGAATCCGTATTGGTGTTCGAGTGTTCGAACCGTAATGCGCGAGAAATGGTATGTAAACCCCGTATTTAAATATCTGCCACTGTGTTGGATATTCCGTATAGGTGTTCGAGTGTTCGAACCGTAATGCGCCAGAAATGGTACCGAAACCCCGTATTTACATATCTGCCACTGTGCAGGAGAATCCGTATAGGTGTTCGAGTGTTCGAACCGTAATGCGCAAGAAATGGTACCGAAATCCCGTATTTACATATCTGCCACTGTGCAAGAGAATCCGTATAGGTGTTCGAGTGTTCGAACCGTAATGCGCAAGAAATGGTACCGAAACCCCGTATTTACATATCTGCCACTGTGCAGGAGAATCCGCATAGGTGCTCGAGTGTTCGAACCGTATTGCGCAAGAAATGGTATGGAAACCCCGTATTTACATATCTGCCACTGTGCAGGAGAATCCGCATAGGTGTTCGTGTGTTCGAACCGTAATGCGCAAGAAATGGTACGAAAACCCCGTATTTACATATCTGCCACTGTGCTGGAGAATCCGTATAGGTGATCGAGTGTTCGAACCGTAATGTGCAAGAAATGGTACCGAAACCCCGTATTTACATATCTGCCACTGTGCAGGAGAATCCGTATAGGTGTTCGAGTGTTCGAACCGTAATGCGCGAGAAATGGTATGTAAACCCCGTATTTAAATATCTGCCACTGTGCTGGATATTCCGTATAGGTGTTCGAGTGTTCGAACCATAATGCGCCAGAAATGGAACCGAAACCTCGTATTTACATATCTGCCACTGTGCAGGAGAATCCGTATAGGTGTTCGAGTGTTCGAACCGTAATGCGCAAGAAATGGTACCGAAATCCCGTATTTACATATCTGCCACTGTGCAAGAGAATCCGTATAGGTGTTCGAGTGTTCGAACCGTAATGCGCAAGAAATGGTACCGAAACCCCGTATTTACATATCTGCCACTGTGCAGGAGAATCCGCATAGGTGCTCGAGTGTTCGAACCGTATTGCGCAAGAAATGGTATGGAAACCCCGTATTTACATACCTGCCACCGTGCAGGAGAATCCGTATAGGTGTTCGAGTGTTCGAACCGTAATGCGCAGGAAATGGTACCGAAACCCCGTATTTACATATCTGCCACTGTGCAGGAGAATTCGTATAGGTCTTCGTGTGTTCGAACCGTAATGCGCAAGAAATGGTATGTAAACCCCGTATTTACATATCTGCCACTGTGCAGGAGAATCCGTATAGGTGTTCGAGTGTTCGAACCGTAATGCGTAAGAAATGGTACGGAAACCCCGTATTTACATATCTGCCACTGTGCAGGAGAATCCGTATAGGTGTTCGATTGTTCGAACCGTAATGCGCAAGAAATGGTATGTAAACCCCGTATTTACATATCTGCCACTGTGCAGGAGAATCCGTATAGGTGTTCGAGTGTTCGAACCGTAATGCGCAAGAAATGGTACGGAAACCCCGTATTTACATATCTGCCACTGTGCAGGAGAATCCGTATAGGTGTTCGAGTGTTCGAACCGTAATGCGCGAGAAATGGTATGTAAACCCCGTATTTAAATATCTGCCACTGTGTTGGATATTCCGTATAGGTGTTCGAGTGTTCGAACCGTAATGCGCCAGAAATGGTACCGAAACCCCGTATTTACATATCTGCCACTGTGCAGGAGAATCCGCATAGGTGCTCGAGTGTTCGAACCGTATTGCGCAAGAAATGGTATGGAAACCCCGTATTTACATACCTGCCACCGTGCAGGAGAATCCGTATAGGTGTTCGAGTGTTCGAACCGTAATGCGCAGGAAATGGTACCGAAACCCCGTATTTACATATCTGCCACTGTGCAGGAGAATTCGTATAGGTCTTCGTGTGTTCGAACCGTAATGCGCAAGAAATGGTATGTAAACCCCGTATTTACATATCTGCCACTGTGCAGGAGAATCCGTATAGGTGTTCGAGTGTTCGAACCGTAATGCGCAAGAAATGGTACGGAAACCCCGTATTTACATATCTGCCACTGTGCAGGAGAATCCGTATAGGTGTTCGATTGTTCGAACCGTAATGCGCAAGAAATGGTATGTAAACCCCGTACTTACATATCTGCCACTGTGCAGGAGAATCCGTATAGGTGTTCGAGTATTCGAACCGTAATGCGCAAGAAATGGTACGGAAACCCCGTATTTACATATCTGCCACTGTGCAGGAGAATCCGTATAGGTGTTCGAGTGTTCGAACCGTAATGCGCGAGAAATGGTATGTAAACCCCGTATTTAAATATCTGCCACTGTGCTGGATATTCCGTATAGGTGTTCGAGTGTTCGAACCATAATGCGCCAGAAATGGAACCGAAACCTCGTATTTACATATCTGCCACTGTGCAGGAGAATCCGTATAGGTGTTCGAGTGTTCGAACCGTAATGCGCAAGAAATGGTACCGAAATCCCGTATTTACATATCTGCCACTGTGCAAGAGAATCCGTATAGGTGTTCGAGTGTTCGAACCGTAATGCGCAAGAAATGGTACCGAAACCCCGTATTTACATATTTGCCACTGTGTAGGAGAATCCGGATAGGTGTTCGATTGTTCGAACCGTAATGCGCAAGAAATGGTATGTAAACCCCGTATTTACATATCTGCCACTGTGCAGGAGAATCCGTATAAGTGTTCGAGTGTTCGAACCGCAATGCGCAAGAAATGGTATCGAAACCCCGTATTTACATGTCTGCCACTGTGCAGGAGAATCCGCATAGGTGCTCGAGTGTTCGAACCGTAATGCGCAAGAAATGGTATGTAAACCCCGTAGTTACATATCTGCCACTGTGCAGGAGAATCCGTATAGGTGTTCGAGTGTTCGAACTGTAATGCGCAAGAAATGGTACCGAAACCCCGTATTTACATATCTGCCACTGTGCAGCAGAATCCGAATAGGTGTTCGAGTGTTCGAACCGTAATGCGCAAGAAATGGTATATAAACCCCGTATTTACATATCTGCCACTGTGCAGGAGAATCCGTATAGGTTTTCGAGTGTTCGAACCGTAATGCGCAAGAAATGGTACGGAAACCCCGTATTTACATATCTGCCACTGTGCAGGAGAATCTGTATAGGTGTTCGATTGTCCGAACCGTAATGCGCAAGAAATGGTATGTAAACCCCGTATTTACATATCTGCCACTGTGCAGGAGAATCCGTATAGGTGTTCGAGTGTTCGAACAGTAATGCGCAAGAAATGGTACGGAAACCCCGTATTTACATATCTGCCACTGTGCAGGAGAATCCGTATAGGTGTTCGATTGTTCGAACCGTAATGCGCAAGAAATGGTATGTAAACCCCGTATTTACATATCTGCCACTGTGCAGGAGAATCCGTATAGGTGTTCGAGTGTTCGAACCGTAATGCGCAAGAAATGGTACGGAAACCCCGTATTTACATATCTGCCACGGTGCAGGAGAATCCGTATAGGTGTTCGATTGTTCGAACCGTAATGCGCAAAAATGGTATGTAAACCCCGTATTTACATATCTGCCACTGTGCAGGAGAATCCGTATAGGTGTTCGAGTGTTCGAACCGTAATGCGCAAGAAATGGTACGGAAACCCCGTATTTACATATCTGCCACTGTGCAGGAGAATCCGTATAGGTGTTCGATTGTTCGAACCGTAATGCGCAAGAAATGGTATGTAAACCCCGTACTTACATATCTGCCACTGTGCAGGAGAATCCGTATAGGTGTTCGAGTATTCGAACCGTAATGCGCAAGAAATGGTACGGAAACCCCGTATTTACATATCTGCCACTGTGCAGGAGAATCCGTATAGGTGTTCGAGTGTTCGAACCGTAATGCGCGAGAAATGGTATGTAAACCCCGTATTTAAATATCTGCCACTGTGCTGGATATTCCGTATAGGTGTTCGAGTGTTCGAACCATAATGCGCCAGAAATGGAACCGAAACCTCGTATTTACATATCTGCCACTGTGCAGGAGAATCCGTATAGGTGTTCGAGTGTTCGAACCGTAATGCGCAAGAAATGGTACCGAAATCCCGTATTTACATATCTGCCACTGTGCAAGAGAATCCGTATAGGTGTTCGAGTGTTCGAACCGTAATGCGCAAGAAATGGTACCGAAACCCCGTATTTACATATCTGCCACTGTGCAGGAGAATCCGCATAGGTGCTCGAGTGTTCGAACCGTATTGCGCAAGAAATGGTATGGAAACCCCGTATTTACATATCTGCCACCGTGCAGGAGAATCCGTATAGGTGTTCGAGTGTTCGAACCGTAATGCGCAGGAAATGGTACCGAAACCCCGTATTTACATATCTGCCACTGTCCAGGAGAATTCGTATAGGTCTTCGTGTGTTCGAACCGTAATGCGCAAGAAATGGTATGTAAACCCCGTATTTACATATCTGCCACTGTGCAGGAGAATCCGTATAGGTGTTCGAGTGTTCGAACCGTAATGCGCAAGAAATGGTACGGAAACCCCGTATTTACATATCTGCCACTGTGCAGGAGAATCCGTATAGGTGTTCGATTGTTCGAACCGTAATGCGCAAGAAATGGTATGTAAACCCCGTATTTACATATCTGCCACTGTGCAGGAGAATCCGTATAGGTGTTCGAGTGTTCGAACCGTAATGCGCAAGAAATGGTACGGAAACCCCGTATTTATATATCTGCCACTGTGCAGGAGAATCCGTATAGGTGTTCGAGTGTTCGAACCGTAATGCGCGAGAAATGGTATGTAAACCCCGTATTTAAATATCTGCCACTGTGTTGGATATTCCGTATAGGTGTTCGAGTGTTCGAACCGTAATGCGCCAGAAATGGTACCGAAACCCCGTATTTACATATCTGCCACTGTGCAGGAGAATCCGTATAGGTGTTCGAGTGTTCGAACCGTAATGCGCAAGAAATGGTACCGAAATCCCGTATTTACATATCTGCCACTGTGCAAGAGAATCCGTATAGGTGTTCGAGTGTTCGAACCGTAATGCGCAAGAAATGGTACCGAAACCCCGTATTTACATATCTGCCACTGTGCAGGAGAATCCGCATAGGTGCTCGAGTGTTCGAACCGTATTGCGCAAGAAATGGTATGGAAACCCCGTATTTACATATCTGCCACTGTGCAGGAGAATCCGCATAGGTGTTCGTGTGTTCGAACCGTAATGCGCAAGAAATGGTACGAAAACCCCGTATTTACATATCTGCCACTGTGCTGGAGAATCCGTATAGGTGATCGAGTGTTCGAACCGTAATGTGCAAGAAATGGTACCGAAACCCCGTATTTACATATCTGCCACTGTGCAGGAGAATCCGTATAGGTGTTCGAGTGTTCGAACCGTAATGCGCGAGAAATGGTATGTAAACCCCGTATTTAAATATCTGCCACTGTGCTGGATATTCCGTATAGGTGTTCGAGTGTTCGAACCATAATGCGCCAGAAATGGAACCGAAACCTCGTATTTACATATCTGCCACTGTGCAGGAGAATCCGTATAGGTGTTCGAGTGTTCGAACCGTAATGCGCAAGAAATGGTACCGAAATCCCGTATTTACATATCTGCCACTGTGCAAGAGAATCCGTATAGGTGTTCGAGTGTTCGAACCGTAATGCGCAAGAAATGGTACCGAAACCCCGTATTTACATATCTGCCACTGTGCAGGAGAATCCGCATAGGTGCTCGAGTGTTCGAACCGTATTGCGCAAGAAATGGTATGGAAACCCCGTATTTACATACCTGCCACCGTGCAGGAGAATCCGTATAGGTGTTCGAGTGTTCGAACCGTAATGCGCAGGAAATGGTACCGAAACCCCGTATTTACATATCTGCCACTGTGCAGGAGAATTCGTATAGGTCTTCGTGTGTTCGAACCGTAATGCGCAAGAAATGGTATGTAAACCCCGTATTTACATATCTGCCACTGTGCAGGAGAATCCGTATAGGTGTTCGAGTGTTCGAACCGTAATGCGTAAGAAATGGTACGGAAACCCCGTATTTACATATCTGCCACTGTGCAGGAGAATCCGTATAGGTGTTCGATTGTTCGAACCGTAATGCGCAAGAAATGGTATGTAAACCCCGTATTTACATATCTGCCACTGTGCAGGAGAATCCGTATAGGTGTTCGAGTGTTCGAACCGTAATGCGCAAGAAATGGTACGGAAACCCCGTATTTACATATCTGCCACTGTGCAGGAGAATCCGTATAGGTGTTCGAGTGTTCGAACCGTAATGCGCGAGAAATGGTATGTAAACCCCGTATTTAAATATCTGCCACTGTGTTGGATATTCCGTATAGGTGTTCGAGTGTTCGAACCGTAATGCGCCAGAAATGGTACCGAAACCCCGTATTTACATATCTGCCACTGTGCAGGAGAATCCGCATAGGTGCTCGAGTGTTCGAACCGTATTGCGCAAGAAATGGTATGGAAACCCCGTATTTACATACCTGCCACCGTGCAGGAGAATCCGTATAGGTGTTCGAGTGTTCGAACCGTAATGCGCAGGAAATGGTACCGAAACCCCGTATTTACATATCTGCCACTGTGCAGGAGAATTCGTATAGGTCTTCGTGTGTTCGAACCGTAATGCGCAAGAAATGGTATGTAAACCCCGTATTTACATATCTGCCACTGTGCAGGAGAATCCGTATAGGTGTTCGAGTGTTCGAACCGTAATGCGCAAGAAATGGTACGGAAACCCCGTATTTACATATCTGCCACTGTGCAGGAGAATCCGTATAGGTGTTCGATTGTTCGAACCGTAATGCGCAAGAAATGGTATGTAAACCCCGTACTTACATATCTGCCACTGTGCAGGAGAATCCGTATAGGTGTTCGAGTATTCGAACCGTAATGCGCAAGAAATGGTACGGAAACCCCGTATTTACATATCTGCCACTGTGCAGGAGAATCCGTATAGGTGTTCGAGTGTTCGAACCGTAATGCGCGAGAAATGGTATGTAAACCCCGTATTTAAATATCTGCCACTGTGCTGGATATTCCGTATAGGTGTTCGAGTGTTCGAACCATAATGCGCCAGAAATGGAACCGAAACCTCGTATTTACATATCTGCCACTGTGCAGGAGAATCCGTATAGGTGTTCGAGTGTTCGAACCGTAATGCGCAAGAAATGGTACCGAAATCCCGTATTTACATATCTGCCACTGTGCAAGAGAATCCGTATAGGTGTTCGAGTGTTCGAACCGTAATGCGCAAGAAATGGTACCGAAACCCCGTATTTACATATTTGCCACTGTGTAGGAGAATCCGGATAGGTGTTCGATTGTTCGAACCGTAATGCGCAAGAAATGGTATGTAAACCCCGTATTTACATATCTGCCACTGTGCAGGAGAATCCGTATAAGTGTTCGAGTGTTCGAACCGCAATGCGCAAGAAATGGTATCGAAACCCCGTATTTACATGTCTGCCACTGTGCAGGAGAATCCGCATAGGTGCTCGAGTGTTCGAACCGTAATGCGCAAGAAATGGTATGTAAACCCCGTAGTTACATATCTGCCACTGTGCAGGAGAATCCGTATAGGTGTTCGAGTGTTCGAACTGTAATGCGCAAGAAATGGTACCGAAACCCCGTATTTACATATCTGCCACTGTGCAGCAGAATCCGAATAGGTGTTCGAGTGTTCGAACCGTAATGCGCAAGAAATGGTATATAAACCCCGTATTTACATATCTGCCACTGTGCAGGAGAATCCGTATAGGTTTTCGAGTGTTCGAACCGTAATGCGCAAGAAATGGTACGGAAACCCCGTATTTACATATCTGCCACTGTGCAGGAGAATCTGTATAGGTGTTCGATTGTCCGAACCGTAATGCGCAAGAAATGGTATGTAAACCCCGTATTTACATATCTGCCACTGTGCAGGAGAATCCGTATAGGTGTTCGAGTGTTCGAACAGTAATGCGCAAGAAATGGTACGGAAACCCCGTATTTACATATCTGCCACTGTGCAGGAGAATCCGTATAGGTGTTCGATTGTTCGAACCGTAATGCGCAAGAAATGGTATGTAAACCCCGTATTTACATATCTGCCACTGTGCAGGAGAATCCGTATAGGTGTTCGAGTGTTCGAACCGTAATGCGCAAGAAATGGTACCGAAACCCCGTATTTACATATCTGCCACTGTCCAGGAGAATCCGCATAGGTGCTCGAGTGTTCGAACCGTAATGCGCAAGAAATGGTATGGAAACCCCGTATTTACATATCTGCCACTGTGCAGGAGAATCCGTATAGGTGTTCGAGTGTTCGAACCGTAATGCGCAAGAAATGGTACGGAAACCCCGTATTTACATATCTGCCACTGTGCAGGAGAATCCGTATAGGTGTTCGATTGTTCGAACCGTAATGCGCAAAAATGGTATGTAAACCCCGTATTTACATATCTGCCACTGTGCAGGAGAATCCGTATAGGTGTTCGAGTGTTCGAACCGTAATGCGCAAGAAATGGTACGGAAACCCCGTATTTACATATCTGCCACTGTGCAGGAGAATCCGTATAGGTGTTCGATTGTTCGAACCGTAATGCGCAAGAAATGGTATGTAAACCCCGTACTTACATATCTGCCACTGTGCAGGAGAATCCGTATAGGTGTTCGAGTATTCGAACCGTAATGCGCAAGAAATGGTACGGAAACCCCGTATTTACATATCTGCCACTGTGCAGGAGAATCCGTATAGGTGTTCGAGTGTTCGAACCGTAATGCGCGAGAAATGGTATGTAAACCCCGTATTTAAATATCTGCCACTGTGCTGGATATTCCGTATAGGTGTTCGAGTGTTCGAACCATAATGCGCCAGAAATGGAACCGAAACCTCGTATTTACATATCTGCCACTGTGCAGGAGAATCCGTATAGGTGTTCGAGTGTTCGAACCGTAATGCGCAAGAAATGGTACCGAAATCCCGTATTTACATATCTGCCACTGTGCAAGAGAATCCGTATAGGTGTTCGAGTGTTCGAACCGTAATGCGCAAGAAATGGTACCGAAACCCCGTATTTACATATCTGCCACTGTGCAGGAGAATCCGCATAGGTGCTCGAGTGTTCGAACCGTATTGCGCAAGAAATGGTATGGAAACCCCGTATTTACATATCTGCCACCGTGCAGGAGAATCCGTATAGGTGTTCGAGTGTTCGAACCGTAATGCGCAGGAAATGGTACCGAAACCCCGTATTTACATATCTGCCACTGTCCAGGAGAATTCGTATAGGTCTTCGTGTGTTCGAACCGTAATGCGCAAGAAATGGTATGTAAACCCCGTATTTACATATCTGCCACTGTGCAGGAGAATCCGTATAGGTGTTCGAGTGTTCGAACCGTAATGCGCAAGAAATGGTACGGAAACCCCGTATTTACATATCTGCCACTGTGCAGGAGAATCCGTATAGGTGTTCGATTGTTCGAACCGTAATGCGCAAGAAATGGTATGTAAACCCCGTATTTACATATCTGCCACTGTGCAGGAGAATCCGTATAGGTGTTCGAGTGTTCGAACCGTAATGCGCAAGAAATGGTACGGAAACCCCGTATTTATATATCTGCCACTGTGCAGGAGAATCCGTATAGGTGTTCGAGTGTTCGAACCGTAATGCGCGAGAAATGGTATGTAAACCCCGTATTTAAATATCTGCCACTGTGTTGGATATTCCGTATAGGTGTTCGAGTGTTCGAACCGTAATGCGCCAGAAATGGTACCGAAACCCCGTATTTACATATCTGCCACTGTGCAGGAGAATCCGTATAGGTGTTCGAGTGTTCGAACCGTAATGCGCAAGAAATGGTACCGAAATCCCGTATTTACATATCTGCCACTGTGCAAGAGAATCCGTATAGGTGTTCGAGTGTTCGAACCGTAATGCGCAAGAAATGGTACCGAAACCCCGTATTTACATATCTGCCACTGTGCAGGAGAATCCGCATAGGTGCTCGAGTGTTCGAACCGTATTGCGCAAGAAATGGTATGGAAACCCCGTATTTACATATCTGCCACTGTGCAGGAGAATCCGCATAGGTGTTCGTGTGTTCGAACCGTAATGCGCAAGAAATGGTACGAAAACCCCGTATTTACATATCTGCCACTGTGCTGGAGAATCCGTATAGGTGATCGAGTGTTCGAACCGTAATGTGCAAGAAATGGTACCGAAACCCCGTATTTACATATCTGCCACTGTGCAGGAGAATCCGTATAGGTGTTCGAGTGTTCGAACCGTAATGCGCGAGAAATGGTATGTAAACCCCGTATTTAAATATCTGCCACTGTGCTGGATATTCCGTATAGGTGTTCGAGTGTTCGAACCATAATGCGCCAGAAATGGAACCGAAACCTCGTATTTACATATCTGCCACTGTGCAGGAGAATCCGTATAGGTGTTCGAGTGTTCGAACCGTAATGCGCAAGAAATGGTACCGAAATCCCGTATTTACATATCTGCCACTGTGCAAGAGAATCCGTATAGGTGTTCGAGTGTTCGAACCGTAATGCGCAAGAAATGGTACCGAAACCCCGTATTTACATATCTGCCACTGTGCAGGAGAATCCGCATAGGTGCTCGAGTGTTCGAACCGTATTGCGCAAGAAATGGTATGGAAACCCCGTATTTACATACCTGCCACCGTGCAGGAGAATCCGTATAGGTGTTCGAGTGTTCGAACCGTAATGCGCAGGAAATGGTACCGAAACCCCGTATTTACATATCTGCCACTGTGCAGGAGAATTCGTATAGGTCTTCGTGTGTTCGAACCGTAATGCGCAAGAAATGGTATGTAAACCCCGTATTTACATATCTGCCACTGTGCAGGAGAATCCGTATAGGTGTTCGAGTGTTCGAACCGTAATGCGCAAGAAATGGTACGGAAACCCCGTATTTACATATCTGCCACTGTGCAGGAGAATCCGTATAGGTGTTCGATTGTTCGAACCGTAATGCGCAAGAAATGGTATGTAAACCCCGTATTTACATATCTGCCACTGTGCAGGAGAATCCGTATAGGTGTTCGAGTGTTCGAACCGTAATGCGCAAGAAATGGTACGGAAACCCCGTATTTATATATCTGCCACTGTGCAGGAGAATCCGTATAGGTGTTCGAGTGTTCGAACCGTAATGCGCGAGAAATGGTATGTAAACCCCGTATTTAAATATCTGCCACTGTGTTGGATATTCCGTATAGGTGTTCGAGTGTTCGAACCGTAATGCGCCAGAAATGGTACCGAAACCCCGTATTTACATATCTGCCACTGTGCAGGAGAATCCGTATAGGTGTTCGAGTGTTCGAACCGTAATGCGCAAGAAATGGTACCGAAATCCCGTATTTACATATCTGCCACTGTGCAAGAGAATCCGTATAGGTGTTCGAGTGTTCGAACCGTAATGCGCAAGAAATGGTACCGAAACCCCGTATTTACATATCTGCCACTGTGCAGGAGAATCCGCATAGGTGCTCGAGTTTTCGAACCGTATTGCGCAAGAAATGGTATGGAAACCCCGTATTTACATATCTGCCACTGTGCAGGAGAATCCGCATAGGTGTTCGTGTGTTCGAACCGTAATGCGCAAGAAATGGTACGAAAACCCCGTATTTACATATCTGCCACTGTGCTGGAGAATCCGTATAGGTGATCGAGTGTTCGAACCGTAATGTGCAAGAAATGGTACCGAAACCCCGTATTTACATATCTGCCACTGTGCAGGAGAATCCGTATAGGTGTTCGAGTGTTCGAACCGTAATGCGCGAGAAATGGTATGTAAACCCCGTATTTAAATATCTGCCACTGTGCTGGATATTCCGTATAGGTGTTCGAGTGTTCGAACCATAATGCGCCAGAAATGGAACCGAAACCTCGTATTTACATATCTGCCACTGTGCAGGAGAATCCGTATAGGTGTTCGAGTGTTCGAACCGTAATGCGCAAGAAATGGTACCGAAATCCCGTATTTACATATCTGCCACTGTGCAAGAGAATCCGTATAGGTGTTCGAGTGTTCGAACCGTAATGCGCAAGAAATGGTACCGAAACCCCGTATTTACATATCTGCCACTGTGCAGGAGAATCCGCATAGGTGCTCGAGTGTTCGAACCGTATTGCGCAAGAAATGGTATGGAAACCCCGTATTTACATACCTGCCACCGTGCAGGAGAATCCGTATAGGTGTTCGAGTGTTCGAACCGTAATGCGCAGGAAATGGTACCGAAACCCCGTATTTACATATCTGCCACTGTGCAGGAGAATTCGTATAGGTCTTCGTGTGTTCGAACCGTAATGCGCAAGAAATGGTATGTAAACCCCGTATTTACATATCTGCCACTGTGCAGGAGAATCCGTATAGGTGTTCGAGTGTTCGAACCGTAATGCGTAAGAAATGGTACGGAAACCCCGTATTTACATATCTGCCACTGTGCAGGAGAATCCGTATAGGTGTTCGATTGTTCGAACCGTAATGCGCAAGAAATGGTATGTAAACCCCGTATTTACATATCTGCCACTGTGCAGGAGAATCCGTATAGGTGTTCGAGTGTTCGAACCGTAATGCGCAAGAAATGGTACGGAAACCCCGTATTTACATATCTGCCACTGTGCAGGAGAATCCGTATAGGTGTTCGAGTGTTCGAACCGTAATGCGCGAGAAATGGTATGTAAACCCCGTATTTAAATATCTGCCACTGTGTTGGATATTCCGTATAGGTGTTCGAGTGTTCGAACCGTAATGCGCCAGAAATGGTACCGAAACCCCGTATTTACATATCTGCCACTGTGCAGGAGAATCCGCATAGGTGCTCGAGTGTTCGAACCGTATTGCGCAAGAAATGGTATGGAAACCCCGTATTTACATAACTGCCACCGTGCAGGAGAATCCGTATAGGTGTTCGAGTGTTCGAACCGTAATGCGCAGGAAATGGTACCGAAACCCCGTATTTACATATCTGCCACTGTGCAGGAGAATTCGTATAGGTCTTCGTGTGTTCGAACCGTAATGCGCAAGAAATGGTATGTAAACCCCGTATTTACATATCTGCCACTGTGCAGGAGAATCCGTATAGGTGTTCGAGTGTTCGAACCGTAATGCGCAAGAAATGGTACGGAAACCCCGTATTTACATATCTGCCACTGTGCAGGAGAATCCGTATAGGTGTTCGATTGTTCGAACCGTAATGCGCAAGAAATGGTATGTAAACCCCGTACTTACATATCTGCCACTGTGCAGGAGAATCCGTATAGGTGTTCGAGTATTCGAACCGTAATGCGCAAGAAATGGTACGGAAACCCCGTATTTACATATCTGCCACTGTGCAGGAGAATCCGTATAGGTGTTCGAGTGTTCGAACCGTAATGCGCGAGAAATGGTATGTAAACCCCGTATTTAAATATCTGCCACTGTGCTGGATATTCCGTATAGGTGTTCGAGTGTTCGAACCATAATGCGCCAGAAATGGAACCGAAACCTCGTATTTACATATCTGCCACTGTGCAGGAGAATCCGTATAGGTGTTCGAGTGTTCGAACCGTAATGCGCAAGAAATGGTACCGAAATCCCGTATTTACATATCTGCCACTGTGCAAGAGAATCCGTATAGGTGTTCGAGTGTTCGAACCGTAATGCGCAAGAAATGGTACCGAAACCCCGTATTTACATATCTGCCACTGTGCAGGAGAATCCGCATAGGTGCTCGAGTGTTCGAACCGTATTGCGCAAGAAATGGTATGGAAACCCCGTATTTACATACCTGCCACCGTGCAGGAGAATCCGTATAGGTGTTCGAGTGTTCGAACCGTAATGCGCAGGAAATGGTACCGAAACCCCGTATTTACATATCTGCCACTGTGCAGGAGAATTCGTATAGGTCTTCGTGTGTTCGAACCGTAATGCGCAAGAAATGGTATGTAAACCCCGTATTTACATATCTGCCACTGTGCAGGAGAATCCGTATAGGTGTTCGAGTGTTCGAACCGTAATGCGCAAGAAATGGTACGGAAACCCCGTATTTACATATCTGCCACTGTGCAGGAGAATCCGTATAGGTGTTCGATTGTTCGAACCGTAATGCGCAAGAAATGGTATGTAAACCCCGTACTTACATATCCGCCACTGTGCAGGAGAATCCGTATAGGTGTTCGAGTATTCGAACCGTAATGCGCAAGAAATGGTACGGAAACCCCGTATTTACATATCTGCCACTGTGCAGGAGAATCCGTATAGGTGTTCGAGTGTTCGAACCGTAATGCGCGAGAAATGGTATGTAAACCCCGTATTTAAATATCTGCCACTGTGCTGGATATTCCGTATAGGTGTTCGAGTGTTCGAACCATAATGCGCCAGAAATGGAACCGAAACCTCGTATTTACATATCTGCCACTGTGCAGGAGAATCCGTATAGGTGTTCGAGTGTTCGAACCGTAATGCGCAAGAAATGGTACCGAAATCCCGTATTTACATATCTGCCACTGTGCAAGAGAATCCGTATAGGTGTTCGAGTGTTCGAACCGTAATGCGCAAGAAATGGTACCGAAACCCCGTATTTACATATCTGCCACTGTGCAGGAGAATCCGCATAGGTGCTCGAGTGTTCGAACCGTATTGCGCAAGAAATGGTATGGAAACCCCGTATTTACATACCTGCCACCGTGCAGGAGAATCCGTATAGGTGTTCGAGTGTTCGAACCGTAATGCGCAGGAAATGGTACCGAAACCCCGTATTTACATATCTGCCACTGTGCAGGAGAATTCGTATAGGTCTTCGTGTGTTCGAACCGTAATGCGCAAGAAATGGTATGTAAACCCCGTATTTACATATCTGCCACTGTGCAGGAGAATCCGTATAGGTGTTCGAGTGTTCGAACCGTAATGCGCAAGAAATGGTACGGAAACCCCGTATTTACATATCTGCCACTGTGCAGGAGAATCCGTATAGGTGTTCGATTGTTCGAACCGTAATGCGCAAGAAATGGTATGTAAACCCCGTACTTACATATCTGCCACTGTGCAGGAGAATCCGTATAGGTGTTCGAGTATTCGAACCGTAATGCGCAAGAAATGGTACGGAAACCCCGTATTTACATATCTGCCACTGTGCAGGAGAATCCGTATAGGTGTTCGAGTGTTCGAACCGTAATGCGCGAGAAATGGTATGTAAACCCCGTATTTAAATATCTGCCACTGTGCTGGATATTCCGTATAGGTGTTCGAGTGTTCGAACCATAATGCGCCAGAAATGGAACCGAAACCTCGTATTTACATATCTGCCACTGTGCAGGAGAATCCGTATAGGTGTTCGAGTGTTCGAACCGTAATGCGCAAGAAATGGTACCGAAATCCCGTATTTACATATCTGCCACTGTGCAAGAGAATCCGTATAGGTGTTCGAGTGTTCGAACCGTAATGCGCAAGAAATGGTACCGAAACCCCGTATTTACATATCTGCCACTGTGCAGGAGAATCCGCATAGGTGCTCGAGTGTTCGAACCGTATTGCGCAAGAAATGGTATGGAAACCCCGTATTTACATACCTGCCACCGTGCAGGAGAATCCGTATTGGTGTTCGAGTGTTCGAACCGTAATGCGCAGGAAATGGTACCGAAACCCCGTATTTACATATCTGCCACTGTGCAGGAGAATTCGTATAGGTCTTCGTGTGTTCGAACCGTAATGCGCAAGAAATGGTATGTAAACCCCGTATTTACATATCTGCCACTGTGCAGGAGAATCCGTATAGGTGTTCGAGTGTTCGAACCGTAATGCGCAAGAAATGGTACGGAAACCCCGTATTTACATATCTGCCACTGTGCAGGAGAATCCGTATAGGTGTTCGATTGTTCGAACCGTAATGCGCAAGAAATGGTATGTAAACCCCGTACTTACATATCTGCCACTGTGCAGGAGAATCCGTATAGGTGTTCGAGTGTTCGAACCGTAATGCGCAAGAAATGGTACGGAAACCCCGTATTTACATATCTGCCACTGTGCAGGAGAATCCGTATAGGTGTTCGATTGTTCGAACCGTAATGCGCAAGAAATGGTAGGTAAACCCCGTATTTACATATCTGCCACTGTGCAGGAGAATCCGTATAGGTGTTCGAGTGTTCGAACCGTAATGCGCAAGAAATGGTACGGAAACCCCGTATTTACATATCTGCCACTGTGCAGGAGAATCCGTATAGGTGTTCGAGTGTTCGAACCGTAATGCGCGAGAAATGGTATGTAAACCCCGTATTTAAATATCTGCCACTGTGTTGGATATTCCGTATAGGTGTTCGAGTGTTCGAACCGTAATGCGCCAGAAATGGTACCGAAACCCCGTATTTACATATCTGCCACTGTGCAGGAGAATCCGTATAGGTGTTCGAGTGTTCGAACCGTAATGCGCAAGAAATGGTACCGAAATCCCGTATTTACATATCTGCCACTGTGCAAGAGAATCCGTATAGGTGTTCGAGTGTTCGAACCGTAATGCGCAAGAAATGGTACCGAAACCCCGTATTTACATATCTGCCACTGTGCAGGAGAATCCGCATAGGTGCTCGAGTGTTCGAACCGTATTGCGCAAGAAATGGTATGGAAACCCCGTATTTACATATCTGCCACTGTGCAGGAGAATCCGCATAGGTGTTCGTGTGTTCGAACCGTAATGCGCAAGAAATGGTACGGAAACCCCGTATTTACATATCTGCCACTGTGCTGGAGAATCCGTATAGGTGATCGAGTGTTCGAACCGTAATGTGCAAGAAATGGTACCGAAACCCCGTATTTACATATCTGCCACTGTGCAGGAGAATCCGTATAGGTGTTCGAGTGTTCGAACCGTAATGCGCGAGAAATGGTATGTAAACCCCGTATTTAAATATCTGCCACTGTGCTGGATATTCCGTATAGGTGTTCGAGTGTTCGAACCATAATGCGCCAGAAATGGAACCGAAACCTCGTATTTACATATCTGCCACTGTGCAGGAGAATCCGTATAGGCGTTCGAGTGTTCGAACCGTAATGCGCAAGAAATGGTACCGAAATCCCGTATTTACATATCTGCCACTGTGCAAGAGAATCCGTATAGGTGTTCGAGTGTTCGAACCGTAATGCGCAAGAAATGGTACCGAAACCCCGTATTTACATATCTGCCACTGTGCAGGAGAATCCGCATAGGTGCTCGAGTGTTCGAACCGTATTGCGCAAGAAATGGTATGGAAACCCCGTATTTACATACCTGCCACCGTGCAGGAGAATCCGTATAGGTGTTCGAGTGTTCGAACCGTAATGCGCAGGAAATGGTACCGAAACCCCGTATTTACATATCTGCCACTGTGCAGGAGAATTCGTATAGGTCTTCGTGTGTTCGAACCGTAATGCGCAAGAAATGGTATGTAAACCCCGTATTTACATATCTGCCACTGTGCAGGAGAATCCGTATAGGTGTTCGAGTGTTCGAACCGTAATGCGTAAGAAATGGTACGGAAACCCCGTATTTACATATCTGCCACTGTGCAGGAGAATCCGTATAGGTGTTCGATTGTTCGAACCGTAATGCGCAAGAAATGGTATGTAAACCCCGTATTTACATATCTGCCACTGTGCAGGAGAATCCGTATAGGTGTTCGAGTGTTCGAACCGTAATGCGCAAGAAATGGTACGGAAACCCCGTATTTACATATCTGCCACTGTGCAGGAGAATCCGTATAGGTGTTCGAGTGTTCGAACCGTAATGCGCGAGAAATGGTATGTAAACCCCGTATTTAAATATCTGCCACTGTGTTGGATATTCCGTATAGGTGTTCGAGTGTTCGAACCGTAATGCGCCAGAAATGGTACCGAAACCCCGTATTTACATATCTGCCACTGTGCAGGAGAATCCGTATAGGTGTTCGAGTGTTCGAACCGTAATGCGCAAGAAATGGTACCGAAATCCCGTATTTACATATCTGCCACTGTGCAAGAGAATCCGTATAGGTGTTCGAGTGTTCGAACCGTAATGCGCAAGAAATGGTACCGAAACCCCGTATTTACATATCTGCCACTGTGCAGGAGAATCCGCATAGGTGCTCGAGTGTTCGAACCGTATTGCGCAAGAAATGGTATGGAAACCCCGTATTTACATATCTGCCACTGTGCAGGAGAATCCGCATAGGTGTTCGTGTGTTCGAACCGTAATGCGCAAGAAATGGTACGGAAACCCCGTATTTACATATCTGCCACTGTGCTGGAGAATCCGTATAGGTGATCGAGTGTTCGAACCGTAATGTGCAAGAAATGGTACCGAAACCCCGTATTTACAAATCTGCCACTGTGCAGGAGAATCCGCATAGGTGCTCGAGTGTTCGAACCGTATTGCGCAAGAAATAGTATGTAAACCCCGTATTTACATATATGCCACTGTGCAGGAGAATCCGTATAGGTGTTCGAGTGTTCGAACTGTAATGCGCAAGAAATGGTACCGAAACCCCGTATTTACATATCTGCCACTGTGCAGGAGAATCCGTATAGGTGTTCGAGTGTTAGAACCGTAATGCGCAAGAAATGGTACCGAAACCCCGTATTTACATATCTGCCACTGTGCAGGAGAATCCGAATAGGTGTTCGAGTGTTCGAACCGTAATGCGCAAGAAATGGTACCGAAACCCTGTATTTACATATCTGCCACTTTGTAGGAGAATCCGCATAGGTGTTCGAGTGTCCGAACCGTTATGTGCAAGAAATGGTATGGAAACCCCGTATTTACATATCTACCACTGTGCAGGAGAATCCGTATAGGTGTTCGAGTGTTCGAATCGTAATGCGCAAGAAATGGTACCGAAACCCCGTATTTACATATCTGCCACTCTGCAGGAGAATCCGAATAGGTGTTCGAGTGTTCGAACCGTAATGCGCAAGAAATGGTATGTAAACCCCGTATTTACATATCTGCCACTGTGCAGGAGAATCCGTATAGGTGTTCGAGTGTTCGAACCGTAATGCGCAAGAAATGGTACGGAAACCCCGTATTTACATATCTGCCACTGTGCAGGAGAATCCGTATAGGTGTTCGATTGTTCGAACCGTAATGCGCAAGAAATGGTATGTAAACCCCGTATTTACATATCTGCCACTGTGCAGGAGAATCCGTATAGGTGTTCGAGTGTTCGAACCGTAATGCGCAAGAAATGGTATCGAAACCCCGTATTTACATATCTGCCACTGTGCTTGAGAATCCGCATAGGTGTTCGAGTGTTCGAACCGTAATGCGCAAGAAATGGTACGGAAACCCCGTATTCACATATCTGCCACTGTGCAGGAGAATCCGTATAGGTGTTCGAGTGTTCGAACCGTAATGCGTGAGAAATGGTATGTAAACCCCGTATTTACATATCTGCCACTGTGCTAGATAATCCGTATAGGTGTTCGAGTGTTCGAACCGTAATGCGCAAAAAATGGTACCGAAACCCCGTATTTACATATCTGCCACTGTGCAGGAGAATCCGCATAGGTGTTCGAGTGTTCGAACCGTAATGCGCAAGAAATGGTACCGAAACCCCGTATTTACATATCTGCCACTGTGCAGGAGAATCCGTATAGGTGTTCGAGTGTTCGAACCGTAATGCGCAGGAAATGGTATGGAAACCCCGTATTTACAAATTTGCCACTGTGCAGGAGAATCCGGATAGGTGTTCGATTGTTCGAACCGTAATGCGCAAGAAATGGTATGTAAACCCCGTATTTACATATCTGCCACTGTGCAGGAGAATCCGTATAGGTGTTCGAGTGTTCGAACCGTAATGCGCAAGAAATGGTACGGAAATCCCGTATTTACATATCTGCCACTGTGCAGGAGAATCCGTATAGGTGTTCGATTGTTCGAACCGTAATGCGCAAGAAATGGTATGTAAACCCCGTATTTACATATCTACCACTGTGCAGGAGAATCCGTATAGGTGTTCGAGTGTTCGAACCGTAATGCGCAAGAAATGGTACGGAAACCCCGTATTTACATATCTGCCACTGTGCAGGAGAATCCGTATAGGTGTTCGAGTGTTCGAACCGTAATGCGCGAGAAATGGTATGTAAACCCCGTATTTAAATATCTGCCACTGTGCTGGATATTCCGTATAGGTGTTCGAGTGTTCGAACCATAATGCGCCAGAAATGGTACCGAAACCCCGTATTTACATATCTGCCCCTGTGCAGGAGAATCCGTATAGGTGTTCGAGTGTTCGAACCGTAATGCGCAAGAAATGGTACCGAAATCCCGTATTTACATATCTGCCACTGTGCAAGAGAATCCGTATAGGTGTTCGAGTGTTCGAACCGTAATGCGCAAGAAATGGTACCGAAACCCCGTATTTACATATCTGCCACTGTGCAGGAGAATCCGCATAGGTGCTCGAGTGTTCGAACCGTATTGCGCAAGAAATGGTACGGAAACCCCGTATTTACATATCTGCCACTGTGCAGGAGAATCCGTATAGGTGTTCGAGTGTTCGAACCGTAATGCGCAAGAAATGGTACGGAAACCCCGTATTTACATATCTGCCACTGTGCAGGAGAATCCGTATAGGTGTTCGAGTGTTCGAACCGTAATGCGTGAGAAATTGTATGTAAACCCCGTATTTACATATCTGCCACTGTGCTGGATATTCCGTATAGGTGTTCGAGTGTTCGAACCGTAATGCGCAAAAAATGGTACCGAAACCCCGTATTTACATATCTGCCACTGTGCAGGAGAATCCGCATAGGTGTTCGAGTGTTCGAACCGTAATGCGCAAGAAATGGTACCGAAACCCCGTATTTACATATCTGCCACTGTGCAGGAGAATCCGTATAGGTGTTCGAGTGTTCGAACCGTAATGCGCAGGAAATGGTATGGAAACCCCGTATTTACATATTTGCCACTATGCAGGAGAATCCGGATAGGTGTTCGATTGTTCGAACCGTAATGCGCAAGAAATGGTATGTAAACCCCGTATTTACATATCTGCCACTGTGCAGGAGAATCCGTATAGGTGTTCGAGTGTTCGAACCGTAATGCGCAAGAAATGGTACGGAAATCCCGTATTTACATATCTGCCACTGTGCAGGAGAATCCGTATAGGTGTTCGATTGTTCGAACCGTAATGCGCAAGAAATGGTTTGTAAACCCCGTATTTACATATCTACCACTGTGCAGGAGAATCCGTATAGGTGTTCGAGTGTTCGAACCGTAATGCGCAAGAAATGGTACGGAAACCCCGTATTTACATATCTGCCACTGTGCAGGAGAATCCGTATAGGTGTTCGAGTGTTCGAACCGTAATGCGCGAGAAATGGTATGTAAACCCCGTATTTAAATATCTGCCACTGTGCTGGATATTCCGTATAGGTGTTCGAGTGTTCGAACCGTAATGCGCAAGAAATGGTACGGAAACCCCGTATTCACATATCTGCCACTGTGCAGGAGAATCCGTATAGGTGTTCGAGTGTTCGAACCGTAATGCGTGAGAAATGGTATGTAAACCCCGTATTTACATATCTGCCACTGTGCTAGATAATCCGTATAGGTGTTCGAGTGTTCGAACCGTAATGCGCAAAAAATGGTACCGAAACCCCGTATTTACATATCTGCCACTGTGCAGGAGAATCCGCATAGGTGTTCGAGTGTTCGAACCGTAATGCGCAAGAAATGGTACCGAAACCCCGTATTTACATATCTGCCACTGTGCAGGAGAATCCGTATAGGTGTTCGAGTGTTCGAACCGTAATGCGCAGGAAATGGAATGGAAACCCCGTATTTACATATTTGCCACTGTGCAGGAGAATCCGGATAGGTGTTCGATTGTTCGAACCGTAATGCGCAAGAAATGGTATGTAAACCCCGTATTTACATATCTGCCACTGTGCAGGAGAATCCGTATAGGTGTTCGAGTGTTCGAACCGTAATGCGCAAGAAATGGTACGGAAATCCCGTATTTACATATCTGCCACTGTGCAGGAGAATCCGTATAGGTGTTCGATTGTTCGAACCGTAATGCGCAAGAAATGGTATGTAAACCCCGTATTTACATATCTACCACTGTGCAGGAGAATCCGTATAGGTGTTCGAGTGTTCGAACCGTAATGCGCAAGAAATGGTACGGAAACTCCGTATTTACATATCTGCCACTGTGCAGGAGAATCCGTATAGGTGTTCGAGTGTTCGAACCGTAATGCGCGAGAAATGGTATGTAAACCCCGTATTTAAATATCTGCCACTGTGCTGGATATTCCGTATAGGTGTTCGAGTGTTCGAACCATAATGCGCCAGAAATGGTACCGAAACCCCGTATTTACATATCTGCCACTGTGCAGGAGAATCCGTATAGGTGTTCGAGTGTTCGAACCGTAATGCGCAAGAAATGGTACCGAAATCCCGTATTTACATATCTGCCACTGTGCAAGAGAATCCGTATAGGTGTTCGAGTGTTCGAACCGTAATGCGCAAGAAATGGTACCGAAACCCCGTATTTACATATCTGCCACTGTGCAGGAGAATCCGCATAGGTGCTCGAGTGTTCGAACCGTATTGCGCAAGAAATGGTACGGAAACCCCGTATTTACATATCTGCCACTGTGCAGGAGAATCCGTATAGGTGTTCGAGTGTTCGAACCGTAATGCGCAAGAAATGGTACGGAAACCCCGTATTTACATATCTGCCACTGTGCAGGAGAATCCGTATAGGTGTTCGAGTGTTCGAACCGTAATGCGTGAGAAATGGTATGTAAACCCCGTATTTACATATCTGCCACTGTGCTGGATATTCCGTATAGGTGTTCGAGTGTTCGAACCGTAATGCGCAAAAAATGGTACCGAAACCCCGTATTTACATATCTGCCACTGTGCAGGAGAATCCGCATAGGTGTTCGAGTGTTCGAACCGTAATGCGCAAGAAATGGTACCGAAACCCCGTATTTACATATCTGCCACTGTGCAGGAGAATCCGTATAGGTGTTCGAGTGTTCGAACCGTAATGCGCAGGAAATGGTATGGAAACCCCGTATTTACATATTTGCCACTATGCAGGAGAATCCGGATAGGTGTTCGATTGTTCGAACCGTAATGCGCAAGAAATGGTATGTAAACCCCGTATTTACATATCTGCCACTGTGCAGGAGAATCCGTATAGGTGTTCGAGTGTTCGAACCGTAATGCGCAAGAAATGGTACGGAAATCCCGTATTTACATATCTGCCACTGTGCAGGAGAATCCGTATAGGTGTTCGATTGTTCGAACCGTAATGCGCAAGAAATGGTATGTAAACCCCGTATTTACATATCTACCACTGTGCAGGAGAATCCGTATAGGTGTTCGAGTGTTCGAACCGTAATGCGCAAGAAATGGTACGGAAACCCCGTATTTACATATCTGCCACTGTGCAGGAGAATCCGTATAGGTGTTCGAGTGTTCGAACCGTAATGCGCGAGAAATGGTATGTAAACCCCGTATTTAAATATCTGGCACTGTGCTGGATATTCCGTATAGGTGTTCGAGTGTTCGAACCATAATGCGCCAGAAATGGTACCGAAACCCCGTATTTACATATCTGCCACTGTGCAGGAGAATCCGTATAGGTGTTCGAGTGTTCGAACCGTAATGCGCAAGAAATGGTACCGAAATCCCGTATTTACATATCTGCCACTGTGCAAGAGAATCCGTATAGGTGTTCGAGTGTTCGAACCGTAATGCGCAAGAAATGGTACCGAAACCCCGTATTTACATATCTGCCACTGTGCAGGAGAATCCGCATAGGTGCTCGAGTGTTCGAACCGTATTGCGCAAGAAATGGTATGGAAACCCCGTATTTACATATCTGCCACTGTGCAGGAGAATCCGTATAGGTGTTCGAGTGTTCGAACCGTAATGCGCAAGAAATGGTACGGAAACCCCGTATTTACATATCTGCCACTGTGCAGGAGAATCCGTATAGGTGTTCGAGTGTTCGAACCGTAATGCGTGAGAAATGGTATGTAAACCCCGTATTTACATATCTGCCACTGTGCTGGATATTCCGTATAGGTGTTCGAGTGTTCGAACCGTAATGCGCCAGAAATGGTACCGAAATCCCGTATTTACATATCTGCCACTGTGCAAGAGAATCCGTATAGGTGTTCGAGTGTTCGAACCGTAATGCGCAAGAAATGGTACCGAAACCCCGTATTTACATATCTGCCACTGTGCAGGAGAATCCGTATAGGTGTTCGAGTGTTCGAACCGTAATGCGCAAGAAATGGTACCGAAATCCCGTATTTACATATCTGCCACTGTGCAGGAGAATCCGTATAGGTGTTCGAGTGTTCGAACCGTAATGCGCAAGAAATGGTACGGAAACCCCGTATTTACATATCTGCCACTGTGCAGGAGAATCCGTATAGGTGTTCGAGTGTTCGAACCGTAATGCGTGAGAAATGGTATGTAAACCCCGTATTTACATATCTGCCACTATGCTGGATATTCCGTATAGGTGTTCGAGTGTTCGAACCGTAATGCGCCAGAAATGGTACCGAAACCCCGTATTTACATATCTGCCACTGTGCAGGAGAATCCGTATAGGTGTTCGAGTGTTCGAACCGTAATGCGCAAGAAATGGTACCGAAATCCCGTATTTACATATCTGCCACTGTGCTGGAGAATCCGTATAGGTGTTCGAGTGTTCGAACCGTAATGCGCAAGAAATGGTACCGAAACCCCGTATTTACATATCTGCCACTGTCCAGGAGAATCCGCATAGGTGCTCGAGTGTTCGAACCGTATTGCGCAAGAAATGGTATGGAAACCCCGTATTTACATATCTGCCACTGTGCAGGAGAATCCGTATAGGTGTTCGAGTGTTCGAACCGTAATGCGCAGGAAATGGTACCGAAACCCCGTATTTACATATCTGCCACTGTGCAGGAGAATTCGTATAGGTCTTCGTGTGTTCGAACCGTAATGCGCAAGAAATGGTATGTAAACCCCGTATTTACATATCTGCCACTGTGCAGGAGAATCCGTATAGGTGTTCGCGTGTTCGAACCGTAATGCGCAAGAAATGGTACCGAAACCCCGTATTTACATATCTGCCACTGCGCAGGAGAATCCGAATAGGTGTTCGAGTGTTCGAACCGTAATGCGCAAGAAATGGTATATAAACCCCGTATTTACATATCTGCCACTGTGCAGGAGAATCCGTATAGGTGTTCGAGTGTTCGAACCGTAATGCGCAAGAAATGGTACGGAAACCCCGTATTTACATATTTGCCACTGTGCAGGAGAATCCGGATAGGTGTTCGATTGTTCGAACCGTAATGCGCAAGAAATGGTATGTAAACCCCGTATTTACATATCTGCCACTGTGCAGGAGAATCCGTATAAGTGTTCGAGTGTTCGAACCGTAATGCGCAAGAAATGGTATCGAAACCCCGTATTTACATGTCTGCCACTGTGCAGGAGAATCCGCATAGGTGCTCGAGTGTTCGAACCGTAATGCGCAAGAAATGGTATGTAAACCCCGTACTTACATATCTGCCACTGTGCAGGAGAATCCGTATAGGTGTTCGAGTGTTCGAACTGTAATGCGCAAGAAATGGTACCGAAACCCCGTATTTGCATATCTGCCACTGTGCAGCAGAATCCGAATAGGTGTTCGAGTGTTCGAACCGTAATGCGCAAGAAATGGTATATAAACCCCGTATTTACATATCTGCCACTGTGCAGGAGAATCCGTATAGGTTTTCGAGTGTTCGAACCGTAATGCGCAAGAAATGGTACGGAAACCCCGTATTTACATATCTGCCACTGTGCAGGAGAATCTGTATAGGTGTTCGATTGTCCGAACCGTAATGCGCAAGAAATGGTATGTAAACCCCGTATTTACATATCTGCCACTGTGCAGGAGAATCCGTATAGGTGTTCGAGTGTTCGAACCGTAATGCGCAAGAAATGGTACGGAAATCCCGTATTTACATATCTGCCACTGTGCAGGAGAATCCGTATAGGTGTTCGATTGTTCGAACCGTAATGCGCAAGAAATGGTATGTAAACCCCGTATTTACATATCTACCACTGTGCAGGAGAATCCGTATAGGTGTTCGAGTGTTCGAACCGTAATGCGCAAGAAATGGTACGGAAACCCCGTATTTACATATCTGCCACTGTGCAGGAGAATCCGTATAGGTGTTCGAGTGTTCGAACCGTAATGCGCGAGAAATGGTATGTAAACCCCGTATTTAAATATCTGGCACTGTGCTGGATATTCCGTATAGGTGTTCGAGTGTTCGAACCATAATGCGCCAGAAATGGTACCGAAACCCCGTATTTACATATCTGCCACTGTGCAGGAGAATCCGTATAGGTGTTCGAGTGTTCGAACCGTAATGCGCAAGAAATGGTACCGAAATCCCGTATTTACATATCTGCCACTGTGCAAGAGAATCCGTATAGGTGTTCGAGTGTTCGAACCGTAATGCGCAAGAAATGGTACCGAAACCCCGTATTTACATATCTGCCACTGTGCAGGAGAATCCGCATAGGTGCTCGAGTGTTCGAACCGTATTGCGCAAGAAATGGTATGGAAACCCCGTATTTACATATCTGCCACTGTGCAGGAGAATCCGTATAGGTGTTCGAGTGTTCGAACCGTAATGCGCAAGAAATGGTACGGAAACCCCGTATTTACATATCTGCCACTGTGCAGGAGAATCCGTATAGGTGTTCGAGTGTTCGAACCGTAATGCGTGAGAAATGGTATGTAAACCCCGTATTTACATATCTGCCACTGTGCTGGATATTCCGTATAGGTGTTCGAGTGTTCGAACCGTAATGCGCCAGAAATGGTACCGAAACCCCGTATTTACATATCTGCCACTGTGCAGGAGAATCCGTATAGGTGTTCGAGTGTTCGAACCGTAATGCGCAAGAAATGGTACCGAAATCCCGTATTTACATATCTGCCACTGTGCAGGAGAATCCGTATAGGTGTTCGAGTGTTCGAACCGTAATGCGCAAGAAATGGTACGGAAACCCCGTATTTACATATCTGCCACTGTGCAGGAGAATCCGTATAGGTGTTCGAGTGTTCGAACCGTAATGCGTGAGAAATGGTATGTAAACCCCGTATTTACATATCTGCCACTATGCTGGATATTCCGTATAGGTGTTCGAGTGTTCGAACCGTAATGCGCCAGAAATGGTACCGAAACCCCGTATTTACATATCTGCCACTGTGCAGGAGAATCCGTATAGGTGTTCGAGTGTTCGAACCGTAATGCGCAAGAAATGGTACCGAAATCCCGTATTTACATATCTGCCACTGTGCTGGAGAATCCGTATAGGTGTTCGAGTGTTCGAACCGTAATGCGCAAGAAATGGTACCGAAACCCCGTATTTACATATCTGCCACTGTCTAGGAGAATCCGCATAGGTGGTCGAGTGTTCGAACCGTATTGCGCAAGAAATGGTATGGAAACCCCGTATTTACATATCTGCCACTGTGCAGGAGAATCCGTATAGGTGTTCGAGTGTTCGAACCGTAATGCGCAGGAAATGGTACCGAAACCCCGTATTTACATATCTGCCACTGTGCAGGAGAATTCGTATAGGTCTTCGTGTGTTCGAACCGTAATGCGCAAGAAATGGTATGTAAACCCCGTATTTACATATCTGCCACTGTGCAGGAGAATCCGTATAGGTGTTCGCGTGTTCGAACCGTAATGCGCAAGAAATGGTACCGAAACCCCGTATTTACATATCTGCCACTGTGCAGGAGAATCCGAATAGGTGTTCGAGTGTTCGAACCGTAATGCGCAAGAAATGGTATATAAACCCCGTATTTACATATCTGCCACTGTGCAGGAGAATCCGTATAGGTGTTCGAGTGTTCGAACCGTAATGCGCAAGAAATGGTACGGAAACCCCGTATTTACATATTTGCCACTGTGCAGGAGAATCCGGATAGGTGTTCGATTGTTCGAACCGTAATGCGCAAGAAATGGTATGTAAACCCCGTATTTACATATCTGCCACTGTGCAGGAGAATCCGTATAAGTGTTCGAGTGTTCGAACCGTAATGCGCAAGAAATGGTATCGAAACCCCGTATTTACATGTCTGCCACTGTGCAGGAGAATCCGCATAGGTGCTCGAGTGTTCGAACCGTAATGCGCAAGAAATGGTATGTAAACCCCGTAGTTACATATCTGCCACTGTGCAGGAGAATCCGTATAGGTGTTCGAGTGTTCGAACTGTAATGCGCAAGAAATGGTACCGAAACCCCGTATTTACATATCTGCCACTGTGCAGCAGAATCCGAATAGGTGTTCGAGTGTTCGAACCGTAATGCGCAAGAAATGGTATATAAACCCCGTATTTACATATCTGCCACTGTGCAGGAGAATCCGTATAGGTTTTCGAGTGTTCGAACCGTAATGCGCAAGAAATGGTACGGAAACCCCGTATTTACATATCTGCCACTGTGCAGGAGAATCTGTATAGGTGTTCGATTGTCCGAACCGTAATGCGCAAGAAATGGTATGTAAACCCCGTATTTACATATCTGCCACTGTGCAGGAGAATCCGTATAGGTGTTCGAGTGTTCGAACCGTAATGCGCAAGAAATGGTACGGAAACCCCGTATTTACATATTTGCCACTGTACAGGAGAATCCGGATAGGTGTTCGATTGTTCGAACCGTAATGCGCAAGAAATGGTATGTAAACCCCGTATTTACATATCTGCCACTGTGCAGGAGAATCCGTATAAGTGTTCGAGTGTTCGAACCGTAATGCGCAAGAAATGGTATCGAAACCCCGTATTTACATGTCTGCCACTGTGCAGGAGAATCCGCATAGGTGCTCGAGTGTTCGAACCGTAATGCGCAAGAAATGGTATGTAAACCCCGTAGTTACATATCTGCCACTGTGCAGGAGAATCCGTATAGGTGTTCGAGTGTTCGAACTGTAATGCGCAAGAAATGGTACCGAAACCCCGTATTTACATATCTGCCACTGTGCAGCAGAATCCGAATAGGTGTTCGAGTGTTCGAACCGTAATGCGCAAGAAATGGTATATAAACCCCGTATTTACATATCTGCCACTGTGCAGGAGAATCCGTATAGGTTTTCGAGTGTTCGAACCGTAATGCGCAAGAAATGGTACGGAAACCCCGTATTTACATATCTGCCACTGTGCAGGAGAATCCGTATAGGTGTTCGAGTGTTCGAACCGTAATGCGCAAGAAATGGTACCGAAATCCCGTATTTACATATCTGCCACTGTGCAAGAGAATCCGTATAGGTGTTCGAGTGTTCGAACCGTAATGCGCAAGAAATGGTACCGAAACCCCGTATTTACATATCTGCCACTGTGCAGGAGAATCCGCATAGGTGCTCGAGTGTTCGAACCGTATTGCGCAAGAAATGGTATGGAAACCCCGTATTTACATATCTGCCACTGTGCAGGAGAATCCGTATAGGTGTTCGAGTGTTCGAACCGTAATGCGCAAGAAATGGTACGGAAACCCCGTATTTACATATCTGCCACTGTGCAGGAGAATCCGTATAGGTGTTCGAGTGTTCGAACCGTAATGCGTGAGAAATGGTATGTAAACCCCGTATTTACATATCTGCCACTGTGCTGGATATTCCGTATAGGTGTTCGAGTGTTCGAACCGTAATGCGCCAGAAATGGTACCGAAACCCCGTATTTACATATCTGCCACTGTGCAGGAGAATCCGTATAGGTGTTCGAGTGTTCGAACCGTAATGCGCAAGAAATGGTACCGAAATCCCGTATTTACATATCTGCCACTGTGCAGGAGAATCCGTATAGGTGTTCGAGTGTTCGAACCGTAATGCGCAAGAAATGGTACGGAAACCCCGTATTTACATATCTGCCACTGTGCAGGAGAATCCGTATAGGTGTTCGAGTGTTCGAACCGTAATGCGTGAGAAATGGTATGTAAACCCCGTATTTACATATCTGCCACTGTGCTGGATATTCCGTATAGGTGTTCGCGTGTTCGAACCGTAATGCGCCAGAAATGGTACCGAAACCCCGTATTTACATATCTGCCACTGTGCAGGAGAATCCGTATAGGTGTTCGAGTGTTCGAACCGTAATGCGCAAGAAATGGTACCGAAATCCCGTATTTACATATCTGCCACTGTGCAGGAGAATCCGTATAGGTGTTCGAGTGTTCGAACCGTAATGCGCAAGAAATGGTACCGAAACCCCGTATTTACATATCTGCCACTGTCCAGGAGAATCCGCATAGGTGCTCGAGTGTTCGAACCGTATTGCGCAAGAAATGGTATGGAAACCCCGTATTTACATATCTGCCACTGTGGAGGAGAATCCGTATAGGTGTTCGAGTGTTCGAACCGTAATGCGCAGGAAATGGTACCGAAACCCCGTATTTACATATCTGCCACTATGCAGGAGAATTCGTATAGGTCTTCGTGTGTTCGAACCGTAATGCGCAAGAAATGGTATGTAAACCCCGTATTTACATATCTGCCACTGTGCAGGAGAATCCGTATAGGTGTTCGCGTGTTCGAACCGTAATGCGCAAGAAATGGTACCGAAACCCCGTATTTACATATCTGCCACTGTGCAGGAGAATCCGAATAGGTGTTCGAGTGTTCGAACCGTAATGCGCAAGAAATGGTATATAAACCCCGTATTTACATATCTGCCACTGTGCAGGAGAATCCGTATAGGTGTTCGAGTGTTCGAACCGTAATGCGCAAGAAATGGTACGGAAACCCCGTATTTACATATTTGCCACTGTGCAGGAGAATCCGGATAGGTGTTCGATTGTTCGAACCGTAATGCGCAAGAAATGGTATGTAAACCCCGTATTTACATATCTGCCACTGTGCAGGAGAATCCGTATAAGTGTTCGAGTGTTCGAACCGTAATGCGCAAGAAATGGTATCGAAACCCCGTATTTACATGTCTGCCACTGTGCAGGAGAATCCGCATAGGTGCTCGAGTGTTCGAACCGTAATGCGCAAGAAATGGTATGTAAACCCCGTAGTTACATATCTGCCACTGTGCAGGAGAATCCGTATAGGTGTTCGAGTGTTCGAACTGTAATGCGCAAGAAATGGTACCGAAACCCCGTATTTACATATCTGCCACTGTGCAGCAGAATCCGAATAGGTGTTCGAGTGTTCGAACCGTAATGCGCAAGAAATGGTATATAAACCCCGTATTTACATATCTGCCACTGTGCAGGAGAATCCGTATAGGTTTTCGAGTGTTCGAACCGTAATGCGCAAGAAATGGTACGGAAACCCCGTATTTACATATCTGCCACTGTGCAGGAGAATCCGTATAGGTGTTCGAGTGTTCGAACCGTAATGCGCAAGAAATGGTACCGAAATCCCGTATTTACATATCTGCCACTGTGCAAGAGAATCCGTATAGGTGTTCGAGTGTTCGAACCGTAATGCGCAAGAAATGGTACCGAAACCCCGTATTTACATATCTGCCACTGTGCAGGAGAATCCGCATAGGTGCTCGAGTGTTCGAACCGTATTGCGCAAGAAATGGTATGGAAACCCCGTATTTACATATCTGCCACTGTGCAGGAGAATCCGTATAGGTGTTCGAGTGTTCGAACCGTAATGCGCAAGAAATGGTACGGAAACCCCGTATTTACATATCTGCCACTGTGCAGGAGAATCCGTATAGGTGTTCGAGTGTTCGAACCGTAATGCGTGAGAAATGGTATGTAAACCCCGTATTTACATATCTGCCACTGTGCTGGATATTCCGTATAGGTGTTCGAGTGTTCGAACCGTAATGCGCCAGAAATGGTACCGAAACCCCGTATTTACATATCTGCCACTGTGCAGGAGAATCCGTATAGGTGTTCGAGTGTTCGAACCGTAATGCGCAAGAAATGGTACCGAAATCCCGTATTTACATATCTGCCACTGTGCAGGAGAATCCGTATAGGTGTTCGAGTGTTCGAACCGTAATGCGCAAGAAATGGTACGGAAACCCCGTATTTACATATCTGCCACTGTGCAGGAGAATCCGTATAGGTGTTCGAGTGTTCGAACCGTAATGCGTGAGAAATGGTATGTAAACCCCGTATTTACATATCTGCCACTGTGCTGGATATTCCGTATAGGTGTTCGCGTGTTCGAACCGTAATGCGCCAGAAATGGTACCGAAACCCCGTATTTACATATCTGCCACTGTGCAGGAGAATCCGTATAGGTGTTCGAGTGTTCGAACCGTAATGCGCAAGAAATGGTACCGAAATCCCGTATTTACATATCTGCCACTGTGCAGGAGAATCCGTATAGGTGTTCGAGTGTTCGAACCGTAATGCGCAAGAAATGGTACCGAAACCCCGTATTTACATATCTGCCACTGTCCAGGAGAATCCGCATAGGTGCTCGAGTGTTCGAACCGTATTGCGCAAGAAATGGTATGGAAACCCCGTATTTACATATCTGCCACTGTGGAGGAGAATCCGTATAGGTGTTCGAGTGTTCGAACCGTAATGCGCAGGAAATGGTACCGAAACCCCGTATTTACATATCTGCCACTATGCAGGAGAATTCGTATAGGTCTTCGTGTGTTCGAACCGTAATGCGCAAGAAATGGTATGTAAACCCCGTATTTACATATCTGCCACTGTGCAGGAGAATCCGTATAGGTGTTCGCGTGTTCGAACCGTAATGCGCAAGAAATGGTACCGAAACCCCGTATTTACATATCTGCCACTGTGCAGGAGAATCCGAATAGGTGTTCGAGTGTTCGAACCGTAATGCGCAAGAAATGGTATATAAACCCCGTATTTACATATCTGCCACTGTGCAGGAGAATCCGTATAGGTGTTCGAGTGTTCGAACCGTAATGCGCAAGAAATGGTACGGAAACCCCGTATTTACATATTTGCCACTGTGCAGGAGAATCCGGATAGGTGTTCGATTGTTCGAACCGTAATGCGCAAGAAATGGTATGTAAACCCCGTATTTACATATCTGCCACTGTGCAGGAGAATCCGTATAAGTGTTCGAGTGTTCGAACCGTAATGCGCAAGAAATGGTATCGAAACCCCGTATTTACATGTCTGCCACTGTGCAGGAGAATCCGCATAGGTGCTCGAGTGTTCGAACCGTAATGCGCAAGAAATGGTATGTAAACCCCGTAGTTACATATCTGCCACTGTGCAGGAGAATCCGTATAGGTGTTCGAGTGTTCGAACTGTAATGCGCAAGAAATGGTACCGAAACCCCGTATTTACATATCTGCCACTGTGCAGCAGAATCCGAATAGGTGTTCGAGTGTTCGAACCGTAATGCGCAAGAAATGGTATATAAACCCCGTATTTACATATCTGCCACTGTGCAGGAGAATCCGTATAGGTTTTCGAGTGTTCGAACCGTAATGCGCAAGAAATGGTACGGAAACCCCGTATTTACATATCTGCCACTGTGCAGGAGAATCCGTATAGGTGTTCGAGTGTTCGAACCGTAATGCGCAAGAAATGGTACCGAAATCCCGTATTTACATATCTGCCACTGTGCAAGAGAATCCGTATAGGTGTTCGAGTGTTCGAACCGTAATGCGCAAGAAATGGTACCGAAACCCCGTATTTACATATCTGCCACTGTGCAGGAGAATCCGCATAGGTGCTCGAGTGTTCGAACCGTATTGCGCAAGAAATGGTATGGAAATCCCGTATTTACATATCTGCCACTGTGCAGGAGAATCCGTATAGGTGTTCGAGTGTTCGAACCGTAATGCGCGAGAAATGGTATGTAAACCCCGTATTTAAATATCTGCCACTGTGCTGGATATTCCGTATAGGTGTTCGAGTGTTCGAACCCTAATGCGCCAGAAATGGTACCGAAACCCCGTATTTACATATCTGCCACTGTGCAGGAGAATCCGTATAGGTGTTCGAGTGTTCGAACCGTAATGCGCAAGAAATGGTACCGAAATCCCGTATTTACATATCTGCCACTGTGCAAGAGAATCCGTATAGGTGTTCGAGTGTTCGAACCGTAATGCGCAAGAAATGGTACCGAAACCCCGTATTTACATATCTGCCACTGTGCAGGAGAATCCGCATAGGTGCTCGAGTGTTCGAACCGTATTGCGCAAGAAATGGTACGGAAACCCCGTATTTACATATCTGCCACTGTGCAGGAGAATCCGTATAGGTGTTCGAGTGTTCGAACCGTAATGCGCAAGAAATGGTACGGAAACCCCGTATTTACATATCTGCCACTGTGCAGGAGAATCCGTATAGGTGTTCGAGTGTTCGAACCGTAATGCGTGAGAAATGGTATGTAAACCCCGTATTTACATATCTGCCACTGTGCTGGATATTCCGTATAGGTGTTCGAGTGTTCGAACCGTAATGCGCAAAAAATGGTACCGAAACCCCGTATTTACATATCTGCCACTGTGCAGGAGAATCCGCATAGGTGTTCGAGTGTTCGAACCGTAATGCGCAAGAAATGGTACCGAAACCCCGTATTTACATATCTGCCACTGTGCAGGAGAATCCGTATAGGTGTTCGAGTGTTCGAACCGTAATGCGCAGGAAATGGTATGGAAACCCCGTATTTACATATTTGCCACTATGCAGGAGAATCCGGATAGGTGTTCGATTGTTCGAACCGTAATGCGCAAGAAATGGTATGTAAACCCCGTATTTACATATCTGCCACTGTGCAGGAGAATCCGTATAGGTGTTCGAGTGTTCGAACCGTAATGCGCAAGAAATGGTACGGAAATCCCGTATTTACATATCTGCCACTGTGCAGGAGAATCCGTATAGGTGTTCGATTGTTCGAACCGTAATGCGCAAGAAATGGTATGTAAACCCCGTATTTACATATCTACCACTGTGCAGGAGAATCCGTATAGGTGTTCGAGTGTTCGAACCGTAATGCGCAAGAAATGGTACGGAAACCCCGTATTTACATATCTGCCACTGTGCAGGAGAATCCGTATAGGTGTTCGAGTGTTCGAACCGTAATGCGCGAGAAATGGTATGTAAACCCCGTATTTAAATATCTGCCACTGTGCTGGATATTCCGTATAGGTGTTCGAGTGTTCGAACCATAATGCGCCAGAAATGGTACCGAAACCCCGTATTTACATATCTGCCACTGTGCAGGAGAATCCGTATAGGTGTTCGAGTGTTCGAACCGTAATGCGCAAGAAATGGTACCGAAATCCCGTATTTACATATCTGCCACTGTGCAAGAGAATCCGTATAGGTGTTCGAGTGTTCGAACCGTAATGCGCAAGAAATGGTACCGAAACCCCGTATTTACATATCTGCCACTGTGCAGGAGAATCCGCATAGGTGCTCGAGTGTTCGAACCGTATTGCGCAAGAAATGGTATGGAAACCCCGTATTTACATATCTGCCACTGTGCAGGAGAATCCGTATAGGTTTTCGAGTGTTCGAACCGTAATGCGCAAGAAATGGTACAGAAACCCCGTATTTACATATCTGCCACTGTGCAGGAGAATCTGTATAGGTGTTCGATTGTCCGAACCGTAATGCGCAAGAAATGGTATGTAAACCCCGTATTTACATATCTGCCACTGTGCAGGAGAATCCGTATAGGTGTTCGAGTGTTCGAACCGTAATGCGCAAGAAATGGTACGGAAACCCCGTATTTACATATTTGCCACTGTACAGGAGAATCCGGATAGGTGTTCGATTGTTCGAACCGTAATGCGCAAGAAATGGTATGTAAACCCCGTATTTACATATCTGCCACTGTGCAGGAGAATCCGTATAAGTGTTCGAGTGTTCGAACCGTAATGCGCAAGAAATGGTATCGAAACCCCGTATTTACATGTCTGCCACTGTGCAGGAGAATCCGCATAGGTGCTCGAGTGTTCGAACCGTAATGCGCAAGAAATGGTATGTAAACCCCGTAGTTACATATCTGCCACTGTGCAGGAGAATCCGTATAGGTGTTCGAGTGTTCGAACTGTAATGCGCAAGAAATGGTACCGAAACCCCGTATTTACATATCTGCCACTGTGCTGCAGAATCCGAATAGGTGTTCGAGTGTTCGAACCGTAATGCGCAAGAAATGGTATATAAACCCCGTATTTACATATCTGCCACTGTGCAGGAGAATCCGTATAGGTTTTCGAGTGTTCGAACCGTAATGCGCAAGAAATGGTACGGAAACCCCGTATTTACATATCTGCCACTGTGCAGGAGAATCCGTATAGGTGTTCGAGTGTTCGAACCGTCATGCGCAAGAAATGGTACCGAAATCCCGTATTTACATATCTGCCACTGTGCAAGAGAATCCGTATAGGTGTTCGAGTGTTCGAACCGTAATGCGCAAGAAATGGTACCGAAACCCCGTATTTACATATCTGCCACTGTGCAGGAGAATCCGCATAGGTGCTCGAGTGTTCGAACCGTATTGCGCAAGAAATGGTATGGAAACCCCGTATTTACATATCTGCCACTGTGCAGGAGAATCCGTATAGGTGTTCGAGTGTTCGAACCGTAATGCGCAAGAAATGGTACGGAAACCCCGTATTTACATATCTGCCACTGTGCAGGAGAATCCGTATAGGTGTTCGAGTGTTCGAACCGTAATGCGTGAGAAATGGTATGTAAACCCCGTATTTACATATCTGCCACTGTGCTGGATATTCCGTATAGGTGTTCGAGTGTTCGAACCGTAATGCGCCAGAAATGGTACCGAAACCCCGTATTTACATATCTGCCACTGTGCAGGAGAATCCGTATAGGTGTTCGAGTGTTCGAACCGTAATGCGCAAGAAATGGTACCGAAATCCCGTATTTACATATCTGCCACTGTGCAGGAGAATCCGTATAGGTGTTCGAGTGTTCGAACCGTAATGCGCAAGAAATGGTACGGAAACCCCGTATTTACATATCTGCCACTGTGCAGGAGAATCCGTATAGGTGTTCGAGTGTTCGAACCGTAATGCGCAAGAAATGGTACGGAAATCCCGTATTTACATATCTGCCACTGTGCAGGAGAATCCGTATAGGTGTTCGATTGTTCGAACCGTAATGCGCAAGAAATGGTATGTAAACCCCGTATTTACATATCTACCACTGTGCAGGAGAATCCGTATAGGTGTTCGAGTGTTCGAACCGTAATGCGCAAGAAATGGTACGGAAACCCCGTATTTACATATCTGCCACTGTGCAGGAGAATCCGTATAGGTGTTCGAGTGTTCGAACCGTAATGCGCGAGAAATGGTATGTAAACCCCGTATTTAAATATCTGCCACTGTGCTGGATATTCCGTATAGGTGTTCGAGTGTTCGAACCATAATGCGCCAGAAATGGTACCGAAACCCCGTATTTGCATATCTGCCACTGTGCAGGAGAATCCGTATAGGTGTTCGAGTGTTCGAACCGTAATGCGCAAGAAATGGTACCGAAATCCCGTATTTACATATCTGCCACTGTGCAAGAGAATCCGTATAGGTGTTCGAGTGTTCGAACCGTAATGCGCAAGAAATGGTACCGAAACCCCGTATTTACATATCTGCCACTGTGCAGGAGAATCCGCATAGGTGCTCGAGTGTTCGAACCGTATTGCGCAAGAAATGGTATGGAAACCCCGTATTTACATATCTGCCACTGTGCAGGAGAATCCGTATAGGTTTTCGAGTGTTCGAACCGTAATGCGCAAGAAATGGTACGGAAACCGCGTATTTACATATCTGCCACTGTGCAGGAGAATCTGTATAGGTGTTCGATTGTCCGAACCGTAATGCGCAAGAAATGGTATGTAAACCCCGTATTTACATATCTGCCACTGTGCAGGAGAATCCGTATAGGTGTTCGAGTGTTCGAACCGTAATGCGCAAGAAATGGTACGGAAACCCCGTATTTACATATTTGCCACTGTACAGGAGAATCCGGATAGGTGTTCGATTGTTCGAACCGTAATGCGCAAGAAATGGTATGTAAACCCCGTATTTACATATCTGCCACTGTGCAGGAGAATCCGTATAAGTGTTCGAGTGTTCGAACCGTAATGCGCAAGAAATGGTATCGAAACCCCGTATTTACATGTCTGCCACTGTGCAGGAGAATCCGCATAGGTGCTCGAGTGTTCGAACCGTAATGCGCAAGAAATGGTATGTAAACCCCGTAGTTACATATCTGCCACTGTGCAGGAGAATCCGTATAGGTGTTCGAGTGTTCGAACTGTAATGCGCAAGAAATGGTACCGAAACCCCGTATTTACATATCTGCCACTGTGCTGCAGAATCCGAATAGGTGTTCGAGTGTTCGAACCGTAATGCGCAAGAAATGGTATATAAACCCCGTATTTACATATCTGCCACTGTGCAGGAGAATCCGTATAGGTTTTCGAGTGTTCGAACCGTAATGCGCAAGAAATGGTACGGAAACCCCGTATTTACATATCTGCCACTGTGCAGGAGAATCCGTATAGGTGTTCGAGTGTTCGAACCGTCATGCGCAAGAAATGGTACCGAAATCCCGTATTTACATATCTGCCACTGTGCAAGAGAATCCGTATAGGTGTTCGAGTGTTCGAACCGTAATGCGCAAGAAATGGTACCGAAACCCCGTATTTACATATCTGCCACTGTGCAGGAGAATCCGCATAGGTGCTCGAGTGTTCGAACCGTATTGCGCAAGAAATGGTATGGAAACCCCGTATTTACATATCTGCCACTGTGCAGGAGAATCCGTATAGGTGTTCGAGTGTTCGAACCGTAATGCGCAAGAAATGGTACGGAAACCCCGTATTTACATATCTGCCACTGTGCAGGAGAATCCGTATAGGTGTTCGAGTGTTCGAACCGTAATGCGTGAGAAATGGTATGTAAACCCCGTATTTACATATCTGCCACTGTGCTGGATATTCCGTATAGGTGTTCGAGTGTTCGAACCGTAATGCGCCAGAAATGGTACCGAAACCCCGTATTTACATATCTGCCACTGTGCAGGAGAATCCGTATAGGTGTTCGAGTGTTCGAACCGTAATGCGCAAGAAATGGTACCGAAATCCCGTATTTACATATCTGCCACTGTGCAGGAGAATCCGTATAGGTGTTCGAGTGTTCGAACCGTAATGCGCAAGAAATGGTACGGAAACCCCGTATTTACATATCTGCCACTGTGCAGGAGAATCCGTATAGGTGTTCGAGTGTTCGAACCGTAATGCGTGAGAAATGGTATGTAAACCCCGTATTTACATATCTGCCACTGTGCTGGATATTCCGTATAGGTGTTCGCGTGTTCGAACCGTAATGCGCCAGAAATGGTACCGAAACCCCGTATTTACATATCTGCCACTGTGCAGGAGAATCCGTATAGGTGTTCGAGTGTTCGAACCGTAATGCGCAAGAAATGGTACCGAAATCCCGTATTTACATATCTGCCACTGTGCAGGAGAATCCGTATAGGTGTTCGAGTGTTCGAACCGTAATGCGCAAGAAATGGTACCGAAACCCCGTATTTACATATCTGCCACTGTCCAGGAGAATCCGCATAGGTGCTCGAGTGTTCGAACCGTATTGCGCAAGAAATGGTATGGAAATCCCGTATTTACATATCTGCCACTGTGCAGGAGAATCCGTATAGGTGTTCGAGTGTTCGAACCGTAATGCGCGAGAAATGGTATGTAAACCCCGTATTTAAATATCTGCCACTGTGCTGGATATTCCGTATAGGTGTTCGAGTGTTCGAACCGTAATGCGCAAGAAATGGTACCGAAATCCCGTATTTACATATCTGCCACTGTGCAGGAGAATCCGTATAGGTGTTCGAGTGTTCGAACCGTAATGCGCAAGAAATGGTACCGAAACCCCGTATTTACATATCTGCCACTGTCCAGGAGAATCCGCATAGGTGCTCGAGTGTTCGAACCGTATTGCGCAAGAAATGGTATGGAAATCCCATATTTACATATCTGCCACTGTGCAGGAGAATCCGTATAGGTGTTCGAGTGTTCGAACCGTAATGCGCGAGAAATGGTATGTAAACCCCGTATTTAAATATCTGCCACTGTGCTGGATATTCCGTATAGGTGTTCGAGTGTTCGAACCCTAATGCGCCAGAAATGGTACCGAAACCCCGTATTTACATATCTGCCACTGTGCAGGAGAATCCGTATAGGTGTTCGAGTGTTCGAACCGTAATGCGCAAGAAATGGTACCGAAATCCCGTATTTACATATCTGCCACTGTGCAGGAGAATCCGTATAGGTGTTCGAGTGTTCGAACCGTAATGCGCAAGAAATGGTACGGAAACCCCGTATTTACATATCTGCCACTGTGCAGGAGAATCCGTATAGGTGTTCGAGTGTTCGAACCGTAATGCGTGAGAAATGGTATGTAAACCCCGTATTTACATATCTGCCACTGTGCTGGATATTCCGTATAGGTGTTCGAGTGTTCGAACCGTAATGCGCAAAAAATGGTACCGAAACCCCGTATTTACATATCTGCCACTGTGCAGGAGAATCCGCATAGGTGTTCGAGTGTTCGAACCGTAATGCGCAAGAAATGGTACCGAAACCCCGTATTTACATATCTGCCACTGTGCAGGAGAATCCGTATAGGTGTTCGAGTGTTCGAACCGTAATGCGCAGGAAATGGTATGGAAACCCCGTATTTACATATTTGCCACTATGCAGGAGAATCCGGATAGGTGTTCGATTGTTCGAACCGTAATGCGCAAGAAATGGTATGTAAACCCCGTATTTACATATCTGCCACTGTGCAGGAGAATCCGTATAGGTGTTCGAGTGTTCGAACCGTAATGCGCAAGAAATGGTACGGAAATCCCGTATTTACATATCTGCCACTGTGCAGGAGAATCCGTATAGGTGTTCGATTGTTCGAACCGTAATGCGCAAGAAATGGTATGTAAACCCCGTATTTACATATCTACCACTGTGCAGGAGAATCCGTATAGGTGTTCGAGTGTTCGAACCGTAATGCGCAAGAAATGGTACCGAAACCCCGTATTTACATATCTGCCACTGTCCAGGAGAATCCGCATAGGTGCTCGAGTGTTCGAACCGTATTGCGCAAGAAATGGTATGGAAATCCCGTATTTACATATCTGCCACTGTGCAGGAGAATCCGTATAGGTGTTCGAGTGTTCGAACCGTAATGCGCGAGAAATGGTATGTAAACCCCGTATTTAAATATCTGCCACTGTGCTGGATATTCCGTATAGGTGTTCGAGTGTTCGAACCGTAATGCGCAAGAAATGGTACGGAAACCCCGTATTTACATATCTGCCACTGTGCAGGAGAATCCGTATAGGTGTTCGAGTGTTCGAACCGTAATGCGCGAGAAATGGTATGTAAACCCCGTATTTAAATATCTGCCACTGTGCTGGATATTCCGTATAGGTGTTCGAGTGTTCGAACCCTAATGCGCCAGAAATGGTACCGAAACCCCGTATTTACATATCTGCCACTGTGCAGGAGAATCCGTATAGGTGTTCGAGTGTTCGAACCGTAATGCGCAAGAAATGGTACCGAAATCCCGTATTTACATATCTGCCACTGTGCAGGAGAATCCGTATAGGTGTTCGAGTGTTCGAACCGTAATGCGCAAGAAATGGTACGGAAACCCCGTATTTACATATCTGCCACTGTGCAGGAGAATCCGTATAGGTGTTCGAGTGTTCGAACCGTAATGCGCAAGAAATGGTACCGAAATCCCGTATTTACATATCTGCCACTGTGCAGGAGAATCCGTATAGGTGTTCGAGTGTTCGAACCGTAATGCGCAAGAAATGGTACCGAAACCCCGTATTTACATATCTGCCACTGTCCAGGAGAATCCGCATAGGTGCTCGAGTGTTCGAACCGTATTGCGCAAGAAATGGTATGGAAATCCCGTATTTACATATCTGCCACTGTGCAGGAGAATCCGTATAGGTGTTCGAGTGTTCGAACCGTAATGCGCGAGAAATGGTATGTAAACCCCGTATTTAAATATCTGCCACTGTGCTGGATATTCCGTATAGGTGTTCGAGTGTTCGAACCGTAATGCGCAAGAAATGGTACGGAAACCCCGTATTTACATATCTGCCACTGTGCAGGAGAATCCGTATAGGTGTTCGAGTGTTCGAACCGTAATGCGTGAGAAATGGTATGTAAACCCCGTATTTACATATCTGCCACTGTGCTGGATATTCCGTATAGGTGTTCGCGTGTTCGAACCGTAATGCGCCAGAAATGGTACCGAAACCCCGTATTTACATATCTGCCACTGTGCAGGAGAATCCGTATAGGTGTTCGAGTGTTCGAACCGTAATGCGCAAGAAATGGTACCGAAATCCCGTATTTACATATCTGCCACTGTGCAGGAGAATCCGTATAGGTGTTCGAGTGTTCGAACCGTAATGCGCAAGAAATGGTACCGAAACCCCGTATTTACATATCTGCCACTGTGCAGGAGAATCCGCATAGGTGCTCGAGTGTTCGAACCGTATTGCGCAAGAAATGGTATGGAAACCCCGTATTTACATATCTGCCACTGTGCAGGAGAATCCGTATAGGTTTTCGAGTGTTCGAACCGTAATGCGCGAGAAATGGTACGGAAACCCCGTATTTACATATCTGCCACTGTGCAGGAGAATCTGTATAGGTGTTCGATTGTCCGAACCGTAATGCGCAAGAAATGGTATGTAAACCCCGTATTTACATATCTGCCACTGTGCAGGAGAATCCGTATAGGTGTTCGAGTGTTCGAACCGTAATGCGCAAGAAATGGTACGGAAACCCCGTATTTACATATTTGCCACTGTACAGGAGAATCCGGATAGGTGTTCGATTGTTCGAACCGTAATGCGCAAGAAATGGTATGTAAACCCCGTATTTACATATCTGCCACTGTGCAGGAGAATCCGTATAAGTGTTCGAGTGTTCGAACCGTAATGCGCAAGAAATGGTATCGAAACCCCGTATTTACATGTCTGCCACTGTGCAGGAGAATCCGCATAGGTGCTCGAGTGTTCGAACCGTAATGCGCAAGAAATGGTATGTAAACCCCGTAGTTACATATCTGCCACTGTGCAGGAGAATCCGTATAGGTGTTCGAGTGTTCGAACTGTAATGCGCAAGAAATGGTACCGAAACCCCGTATTTACATATCTGCCACTTTGCTGCAGAATCCGAATAGGTGTTCGAGTGTTCGAACCGTAATGCGCAAGAAATGGTATATAAACCCCGTATTTACATATCTGCCACTGTGCAGGAGAATCCGTATAGGTTTTCGAGTGTTCGAACCGTAATGCGCAAGAAATGGTACGGAAACCCCGTATTTACATATCTGCCACTGTGCAGGAGAATCCGTATAGGTGTTCGAGTGTTCGAACCGTCATGCGCAAGAAATGGTACCGAAATCCCGTATTTACATATCTGCCACTGTGCAAGAGAATCCGTATAGGTGTTCGAGTGTTCGAACCGTAATGCGCAAGAAATGGTACCGAAACCCCGTATTTACATATCTGCCACTGTGCAGGAGAATCCGCATAGGTGCTCGAGTGTTCGAACCGTATTGCGCAAGAAATGGTATGGAAACCCCGTATTTACATATCTGCCACTGTGCAGGAGAATCCGTATAGGTGTTCGAGTGTTCGAACCGTAATGCGCAAGAAATGGTACGGAAACCCCGTATTTACATATCTGCCACTGTGTAGGAGAATCCGTATAGGTGTTCGAGTGTTCGAACCGTAATGCGTGAGAAATGGTATGTAAACCCCGTATTTACATATCTGCCACTGTGCTGGATATTCCGTATAGGTGTTCGAGTGTTCGAACCGTAATGCGCCAGAAATGGTACCGAAACCCCGTATTTACATATCTGCCACTGTGCAGGAGAATCCGTATAGGTGTTCGAGTGTTCGAACCGTAATGCGCAAGAAATGGTACCGAAATCCCGTATTTACATATCTGCCACTGTGCAGGAGAATCCGTATAGGTGTTCGAGTGTTCGAACCGTAATGCGCAAGAAATGGTACGGAAACCCCGTATTTACATATCTGCCACTGTGCAGGAGAATCCGTATAGGTGTTCGAGTGTTCGAACCGTAATGCGTGAGAAATGGTATGTAAACCCCGTATTTACATATCTGCCACTGTGCTGGATATTCCGTATAGGTGTTCGCGTGTTCGAACCGTAATGCGCCAGAAATGGTACCGAAACCCCGTATTTACATATCTGCCACTGTGCAGGAGAATCCGTATAGGTGTTCGAGTGTTCGAACCGTAATGCGCAAGAAATGGTACCGAAATCCCGTATTTACATATCTGCCACTGTGCAGGAGAATCCGTATAGGTGTTCGAGTGTTCGAACCGTAATGCGCAAGAAATGGTACCGAAACCCCGTATTTACATATCTGCCACTGTCCAGGAGAATCCGCATAGGTGCTCGAGTGTTCGAACCGTATTGCGCAAGAAATGGTATGGAAACCCCGTATTTACATATCTGCCACTGTGGAGGAGAATCCGTATAGGTGTTCGAGTGTTCGAACCGTAATGCGCAGGAAATGGTACCGAAACCCCGTATTTACATATCTGCCACTGTGCAGGAGAATTCGTATAGGTCTTCGTGTGTTCGAACCGTAATGCGCAAGAAATGGTATGTAAACCCCGTATTTACATATCTGCCACTGTGCAGGAGAATCCGTATAGGTGTTCGCGTGTTCGAACCGTAATGCGCAAGAAATGGTACCGAAACCCCGTATTTACATATCTGCCACTGTGCAGGAGAATCCGAATAGGTGTTCGAGTGTTCGAACCGTAATGCGCAAGAAATGGTATATAAACCCCGTATTTACATATCTGCCACTGTGCAGGAGAATCCGTATAGGTGTTCGAGTGTTCGAACCGTAATGCGCAAGAAATGGTACGGAAACCCCGTATTTACATATTTGCCACTGTGCAGGAGAATCCGGATAGGTGTTCGATTGTTCGAACCGTAATGCGCAAGAAATGGTATGTAAACCCCGTATTTACATATCTGCCACTGTGCAGGAGAATCCGTATAAGTGTTCGAGTGTTCGAACCGTAATGCGCAAGAAATGGTATAGAAACCCCGTATTTACATGTCTGCCACTGTGCAGGAGAATCCGCATAGGTGCTCGAGTGTTCGAACCGTAATGCGCAAGAAATGGTATGTAAACCCCGTAGTTACATATCTGCCAATGTGCAGGAGAATCCGTATAGGTGTTCGAGTGTTCGAACTGTAATGCGCAAGAAATGGTACCGAAACCCCGTATTTACATATCTGCCACTGTGCAGCAGAATCCGAATAGGTGTTCGAGTGTTCGAACCGTAATGCGCAAGAAATGGTATATAAACCCCGTATTTACATATCTGCCACTGTGCAGGAGAATCCGTATAGGTTTTCGAGTGTTCGAACCGTAATGCGCAAGAAATGGTACGGAAACCCCGTATTTACATATCTGCCACTGTGCAGGAGAATCTGTATAGGTGTTCGATTGTCCGAACCGTAATGCGCAAGAAATGGTATGTAAACCCCGTATTTACATATCTGCCACTGTGCAGGAGAATCCGTATAGGTGTTCGAGTGTTCGAACCGTAATGCGCAAGAAATGGTACGGAAACCCCGTATTTACATATTTGCCACTGTGCAGGAGAATCCGGATAGGTGTTCGATTGTTCGAACCGTAATGCGCAAGAAATGGTATGTAAACCCCGTATTTACATATCTGCCACTGTGCAGGAGAATCCGTATAAGTGTTCGAGTGTTCGAACCGTAATGCGCAAGAAATGGTATCGAAACCCCGTATTTACATGTCTGCCACTGTGCAGGAGAATCCGCATAGGTGCTCGAGTGTTCGAACCGTAATGCGCAAGAAATGGTATGTAAACCCCGTAGTTACATATCTGCCACTGTGCAGGAGAATCCGTATAGGTGTTCGAGTGTTCGAACTGTAATGCGCAAGAAATGGTACCGAAACCCCGTATTTACATATCTGCCACTGTGCAGCAGAATCCGAATAGGTGTTCGAGTGTTCGAACCGTAATGCGCAAGAAATGGTATATAAACCCCGTATTTACATATCTGCCACTGTGCAGGAGAATCCGTATAGGTTTTCGAGTGTTCGAACCGTAATGCGCAAGAAATGGTACGGAAACCCCGTATTTACATATCTGCCACTGTGCAGGAGAATCTGTATAGGTGTTCGATTGTCCGAACCGTAATGCGCAAGAAATGGTATGTAAACCCCGTATTTACATATCTGCCACTGTGCAGGAGAATCCGTATAGGTGTTCGAGTGTTCGAACCGTAATGCGCAAGAAATGGTACGGAAACCCCGTATTTACATATTTGCCACTGTGCAGGAGAATCCGGATAGGTGTTCGATTGTTCGAACCGTAATGCGCAAGAAATGGTATGTAAACCCCGTATTTACATATCTGCCACTGTGCAGGAGAATCCGTATAAGTGTTCGAGTGTTCGAACCGTAATGCGCAAGAAATGGTATCGAAACCCCGTATTTACATGTCTGCCACTGTGCAGGAGAATCCGCATAGGTGCTCGAGTGTTCGAACCGTAATGCGCAAGAAATGGTATGTAAACCCCGTAGTTACATATCTGCCACGGTGCAGGAGAATCCGTATAGGTGTTCGAGTGTTCGAACTGTAATGCGCAAGAAATGGTACCGAAACCCCGTATTTACATATCTGCCACTGTGCAGCAGAATCCGAATAGGTGTTCGAGTGTTCGAACCGTAATGCGCAAGAAATGGTATATAAACCCCGTATTTACATATCTGCCACTGTGCAGGAGAATCCGTATAGGTTTTCGAGTGTTCGAACCGTAATGCGCAAGAAATGGTACGGAAACCCCGTATTTACATATCTGCCACTGTGCAGGAGAATCTGTATAGGTGTTCGATTGTCCGAACCGTAATGCGCAAGAAATGGTATGTAAACCCCGTATTTACATATCTGCCACTGTGCAGGAGAATCCGTATAGGTGTTCGAGTGTTCGAACCGTAATGCGCAAGAAATGGTACGGAAACCCCGTATTTACATATCTGCCACTGTGCAGGAGAATCCGTATAGGTGTTCGAGTGTTCGAACCGTAATGCGCAAGAAATGGTACGGAAACCCCGTATTTACATATCTGCCACTGTGCAGGAGAATCCGTATAGGTGTTCGATTGTTCGAACCGTAATGCGCAAGAAATGGTATGTAAACCCCGTATTTACATATCTGCCACTGTGCAGGAGAATCCGTATAGGTGTTCGAGTGTTCGAACCGTAATGCGCAGGAAATGGTACCGAAACCCCGTATTTACATATCTGCCACCGTGTAGGAGAATTCGTATAGGTCTTCGTGTGTTCGAACCGTAATGCGCAAGAAATGGTATGTAAACCCCGTATTTACATATCTGCCACTATGCAGGAGAATCCGTATAGGTGTTCGAGTGTTCGAACCGTAATGCGCAAGAAATGGTACGGAAACCCCGTATTTACATATCTGCCACTGTGCAGGAGAATCCGTATAGGTGTTCGATTGTTCGAACCGTAATGCGCAAGAAATGGTATGTAAACCCCGTATTTACATATCTGCCACTGTGCAGGAGAATCCGTATAGGTGTTCGAGTGTTCGAACCGTAATGCGCAAGAAATGGTACGGAAACCCCGTATTTACATATCTGCCACTGTGCAGGAGAATCCGTATAGGTGTTCGAGTGTTCGAACCGTAATGCGCGAGAAATGGTATGTAAACCCCGTATTTACATATCTGCCACTGTGCAGGAGAATCCGTATAGGTGTTCGAGTGTTCGAACCGTAATGCGTGAGAAATGGTATGTAAACCCCGTATTTACATATCTGCCACTGTGCTGGATATTCCGTATAGGTGTTCGAGTGTTCGAACCGTAATGCGCCAGAAATGGTACCGAAACCCCGTATTTACATATCTGCCACTGTGCAGGAGAATCCGTATAGGTGTTCGAGTGTTCGAACCGTAATGCGCAAGAAATGGTACCGAAATCCCGTATTTACATATCTGCCACTGTGCAGGAGAATCCGTATAGGTGTTCGAGTGTTCGAACCGTAATGCGCAAGAAATGGTACGGAAACCCCGTATTTACATATCTGCCACTGTGCAGGAGAATCCGTATAGGTGTTCGAGTGTTCGAACCGTAATGCGTGAGAAATGGTATGTAAACCCCGTATTTACATATCTGCCACTGTGCTGGATATTCCGTATAGGTGTTCGCGTGTTCGAACCGTAATGCGCCAGAAATGGTACCGAAACCCCGTATTTACATATCTGCCACTGTGCAGGAGAATCCGTATAGGTGTTCGAGTGTTCGAACCGTAATGCGCAAGAAATGGTACCGAAATCCCGTATTTACATATCTGCCACTGTGCAGGAGAATCCGTATAGGTGTTCGAGTGTTCGAACCGTAATGCGCAAGAAATGGTACCGAAACCCCGTATTTACATATCTGCCACTGTCCAGGAGAATCCGCATAGGTGCTCGAGTGTTCGAACCGTATTGCGCAAGAAATGGTATGGAAACCCCGTATTTACATATCTGCCACTGTGGAGGAGAATCCGTATAGGTGTTCGAGTGTTCGAACCGTAATGCGCAGGAAATGGTACCGAAACCCCGTATTTACATATCTGCCACTGTGCAGGAGAATTCGTATAGGTCTTCGTGTGTTCGAACCGTAATGCGCAAGAAATGGTATGTAAACCCCGTATTTACATATCTGCCACTGTGCAGGAGAATCCGTATAGGTGTTCGCGTGTTCGAACCGTAATGCGCAAGAAATGGTACCGAAACCCCGTATTTACATATCTGCCACTGTGCAGGAGAATCCGAATAGGTGTTCGAGTGTTCGAACCGTAATGCGCAAGAAATGGTATATAAACCCCGTATTTACATATCTGCCACTGTGCAGGAGAATCCGTATAGGTGTTCGAGTGTTCGAACCGTAATGCGCAAGAAATGGTACGGAAACCCCGTATTTACATATTTGCCACTGTGCAGGAGAATCCGGATAGGTGTTCGATTGTTCGAACCGTAATGCGCAAGAAATGGTATGTAAACCCCGTATTTACATATCTGCCACTGTGCAGGAGAATCCGTATAAGTGTTCGAGTGTTCGAACCGTAATGCGCAAGAAATGGTATAGAAACCCCGTATTTACATGTCTGCCACTGTGCAGGAGAATCCGCATAGGTGCTCGAGTGTTCGAACCGTAATGCGCAAGAAATGGTATGTAAACCCCGTAGTTACATATCTGCCACTGTGCAGGAGAATCCGTATAGGTGTTCGAGTGTTCGAACTGTAATGCGCAAGAAATGGTACCGAAACCCCGTATTTACATATCTGCCACTGTGCAGCAGAATCCGAATAGGTGTTCGAGTGTTCGAACCGTAATGCGCAAGAAATGGTATATAAACCCCGTATTTACATATCTGCCACTGTGCAGGAGAATCCGTATAGGTTTTCGAGTGTTCGAACCGTAATGCGCAAGAAATGGTACGGAAACCCCGTATTTACATATCTGCCACTGTGCAGGAGAATCTGTATAGGTGTTCGATTGTCCGAACCGTAATGCGCAAGAAATGGTATGTAAACCCCGTATTTACATATCTGCCACTGTGCAGGAGAATCCGTATAGGTGTTCGAGTGTTCGAACCGTAATGCGCAAGAAATGGTACGGAAACCCCGTATTTACATATTTGCCACTGTGCAGGAGAATCCGGATAGGTGTTCGATTGTTCGAACCGTAATGCGCAAGAAATGGTATGTAAACCCCGTATTTACATATCTGCCACTGTGCAGGAGAATCCGTATAAGTGTTCGAGTGTTCGAACCGTAATGCGCAAGAAATGGTATCGAAACCCCGTATTTACATGTCTGCCACTGTGCAGGAGAATCCGCATAGGTGCTCGAGTGTTCGAACCGTAATGCGCAAGAAATGGTATGTAAACCCCGTAGTTACATATCTGCCACTGTGCAGGAGAATCCGTATAGGTGTTCGAGTGTTCGAACTGTAATGCGCAAGAAATGGTACCGAAACCCCGTATTTACATATCTGCCACTGTGCAGCAGAATCCGAATAGGTGTTCGAGTGTTCGAACCGTAATGCGCAAGAAATGGTATATAAACCCCGTATTTACATATCTGCCACTGTGCAGGAGAATCCGTATAGGTTTTCGAGTGTTCGAACCGTAATGCGCAAGAAATGGTACGGAAACCCCGTATTTACATATCTGCCACTGTGCAGGAGAATCTGTATAGGTGTTCGATTGTCCGAACCGTAATGCGCAAGAAATGGTATGTAAACCCCGTATTTACATATCTGCCACTGTGCAGGAGAATCCGTATAGGTGTTCGAGTGTTCGAACCGTAATGCGCAAGAAATGGTACGGAAACCCCGTATTTACATATTTGCCACTGTGCAGGAGAATCCGGATAGGTGTTCGATTGTTCGAACCGTAATGCGCAAGAAATGGTATGTAAACCCCGTATTTACATATCTGCCACTGTGCAGGAGAATCCGTATAAGTGTTCGAGTGTTCGAACCGTAATGCGCAAGAAATGGTATCGAAACCCCGTATTTACATGTCTGCCACTGTGCAGGAGAATCCGCATAGGTGCTCGAGTGTTCGAACCGTAATGCGCAAGAAATGGTATGTAAACCCCGTAGTTACATATCTGCCACGGTGCAGGAGAATCCGTATAGGTGTTCGAGTGTTCGAACTGTAATGCGCAAGAAATGGTACCGAAACCCCGTATTTACATATCTGCCACTGTGCAGCAGAATCCGAATAGGTGTTCGAGTGTTCGAACCGTAATGCGCAAGAAATGGTATATAAACCCCGTATTTACATATCTGCCACTGTGCAGGAGAATCCGTATAGGTTTTCGAGTGTTCGAACCGTAATGCGCAAGAAATGGTACGGAAACCCCGTATTTACATATCTGCCACTGTGCAGGAGAATCTGTATAGGTGTTCGATTGTCCGAACCGTAATGCGCAAGAAATGGTATGTAAACCCCGTATTTACATATCTGCCACTGTGCAGGAGAATCCGTATAGGTGTTCGAGTGTTCGAACCGTAATGCGCAAGAAATGGTACGGAAACCCCGTATTTACATATCTGCCACTGTGCAGGAGAATCCGTATAGGTGTTCGAGTGTTCGAACCGTAATGCGCAAGAAATGGTACGGAAACCCCGTATTTACATATCTGCCACTGTGCAGGAGAATCCGTATAGGTGTTCGATTGTTCGAACCGTAATGCGCAAGAAATGGTATGTAAACCCCGTATTTACATATCTGCCACTGTGCAGGAGAATCCGTATAGGTGTTCGAGTGTTCGAACCGTAATGCGCAGGAAATGGTACCGAAACCCCGTATTTACATATCTGCCACCGTGTAGGAGAATTCGTATAGGTCTTCGTGTGTTCGAACCGTAATGCGCAAGAAATGGTATGTAAACCCCGTATTTACATATCTGCCACTATGCAGGAGAATCCGTATAGGTGTTCGAGTGTTCGAACCGTAATGCGCAAGAAATGGTACGGAAACCCCGTATTTACATATCTGCCACTGTGCAGGAGAATCCGTATAGGTGTTCGATTGTTCGAACCGTAATGCGCAAGAAATGGTATGTAAACCCCGTATTTACATATCTGCCACTGTGCAGGAGAATCCGTATAGGTGTTCGAGTGTTCGAACCGTAATGCGCAAGAAATGGTACGGAAACCCCGTATTTACATATCTGCCACTGTGCAGGAGAATCCGTATAGGTGTTCGAGTGTTCGAACCGTAATGCGCGAGAAATGGTATGTAAACCCCGTATTTAAATATCTGCCACTGTGCTGGATATTCCATATAGGTGTTCGAGTGTTCGAACCATAATGCGCCAGAAATGGTACCGAAACCCCGTATTTACATATCTGCCACTGTGCAGGAGAATCCGTATAGGTGTTCGAGTGTTCAACCGTAATGCGCAAGAAATGGTACCGAAATCCCGTATTTACATATCTGCCACTGTGCAAGAGAATCCGTATAGGTGTTCGAGTGTTCGAACCGTAATGCGCAAGAAATGGTACCGAAATCCCGTATTTACATATCTGCCACTGTGCAGGAGAATCCGTATAGGTGTTCGAGTGTTCGAACCGTAATGCGCAAGAAATGGTACGGAAACCCCGTATTTACATATCTGCCACTGTGCAGGAGAATCCGTATAGGTGTTCGAGTGTTCGAACCGTAATGCGTGAGAAATGGTATGTAAACCCCGTATTTACATATCTGCCACTGTGCTGGATATTCCGTATAGGTGTTCGCGTGTTCGAACCGTAATGCGCCAGAAATGGTACCGAAACCCCGTATTTACATATCTGCCACTGTGCAGGAGAATCCGTATAGGTGTTCGAGTGTTCGAACCGTAATGCGCAAGAAATGGTACCGAAATCCCGTATTTACATATCTGCCACTGTGCAGGAGAATCCGTATAGGTGTTCGAGTGTTCGAACCGTAATGCGCAAGAAATGGTACCGAAACCCCGTATTTACATATCTGCCACTGTCCAGGAGAATCCGCATAGGTGCTCGAGTGTTCGAACCGTATTGCGCAAGAAATGGTATGGAAACCCCGTATTTACATATCTGCCACTGTGGAGGAGAATCCGTATAGGTGTTCGAGTGTTCGAACCGTAATGCGCAGGAAATGGTACCGAAACCCCGTATTTACATATCTGCCACTGTGCAGGAGAATTCGTATAGGTCTTCGTGTGTTCGAACCGTAATGCGCAAGAAATGGTATGTAAACCCCGTATTTACATATCTGCCACTGTACAGGAGAATCCGTATAGGTGTTCGCGTGTTCGAACCGTAATGCGCAAGAAATGGTACCGAAACCCCGTATTTACATATCTGCCACTGTGCAGGAGAATCCGAATAGGTGTTCGAGTGTTCGAACCGTAATGCGCAAGAAATGGTATATAAACCCCGTATTTACATATCTGCCACTGTGCAGGAGAATCCGTATAGGTGTTCGAGTGTTCGAACCGTAATGCGCAAGAAATGGTACGGAAACCCCGTATTTACATATTTGCCACTGTGCAGGAGAATCCGGATAGGTGTTCGATTGTTCGAACCGTAATGCGCAAGAAATGGTATGTAAACCCCGTATTTACATATCTGCCACTGTGCAGGAGAATCCGTATAAGTGTTCGAGTGTTCGAACCGTAATGCGCAAGAAATGGTATAGAAACCCCGTATTTACATGTCTGCCACTGTGCAGGAGAATCCGCATAGGTGCTCGAGTGTTCGAACCGTAATGCGCAAGAAATGGTATGTAAACCCCGTAGTTACATATCTGCCACTGTGCAGGAGAATCCGTATAGGTGTTCGAGTGTTCGAACTGTAATGCGCAAGAAATGGTACCGAAACCCCGTATTTACATATCTGCCACTGTGCAGCAGAATCCGAATAGGTGTTCGAGTGTTCGAACCGTAATGCGCAAGAAATGGTATATAAACCCCGTATTTACATATCTGCCACTGTGCAGGAGAATCCGTATAGGTTTTCGAGTGTTCGAACCGTAATGCGCAAGAAATGGTACGGAAACCCCGTATTTACATATCTGCCACTGTGCAGGAGAATCTGTATAGGTGTTCGATTGTCCGAACCGTAATGCGCAAGAAATGGTATGTAAACCCCGTATTTACATATCTGCCACTGTGCAGGAGAATCCGTATAGGTGTTCGAGTGTTCGAACCGTAATGCGCAAGAAATGGTACGGAAACCCCGTATTTACATATTTGCCACTGTGCAGGAGAATCCGGATAGGTGTTCGATTGTTCGAACCGTAATGCGCAAGAAATGGTATGTAAACCCCGTATTTACATATCTGCCACTGTGCAGGAGAATCCGTATAAGTGTTCGAGTGTTCGAACCGTAATGCGCAAGAAATGGTATCGAAACCCCGTATTTACATGTCTGCCACTGTGCAGGAGAATCCGCATAGGTGCTCGAGTGTTCGAACCGTAATGCGCAAGAAATGGTATGTAAACCCCGTAGTTACATATCTGCCACTGTGCAGGAGAATCCGTATAGGTGTTCGAGTGTTCGAACTGTAATGCGCAAGAAATGGTACCGAAACCCCGTATTTACATATCTGCCACTGTGCAGCAGAATCCGAATAGGTGTTCGAGTGTTCGAACCGTAATGCGCAAGAAATGGTATATAAACCCCGTATTTACATATCTGCCACTGTGCAGGAGAATCCGTATAGGTTTTCGAGTGTTCGAACCGTAATGCGCAAGAAATGGTACGGAAACCCCGTATTTACATATCTGCCACTGTGCAGGAGAATCTGTATAGGTGTTCGATTGTCCGAACCGTAATGCGCAAGAAATGGTATGTAAACCCCGTATTTACATATCTGCCACTGTGCAGGAGAATCCGTATAGGTGTTCGAGTGTTCGAACCGTAATGCACAAGAAATGGTACGGAAACCCCGTATTTACATATTTGCCACTGTGCAGGAGAATCCGGATAGGTGTTCGATTGTTCGAACCGTAATGCGCAAGAAATGGTATGTAAACCCCGTATTTACATATCTGCCACTGTGCAGGAGAATCCGTATAAGTGTTCGAGTGTTCGAACCGTAATGCGCAAGAAATGGTATCGAAACCCCGTATTTACATGTCTGCCACTGTGCAGGAGAATCCGCATAGGTGCTCGAGTGTTCGAACCGTAATGCGCAAGAAATGGTATGTAAACCCCGTAGTTACATATCTGCCACTGTGCAGGAGAATCCGTATAGGTGTTCGAGTGTTCGAACTGTAATGCGCAAGAAATGGTACCGAAACCCCGTATTTACATATCTGCCACTGTGCAGCAGAATCCGAATAGGTGTTCGAGTGTTCGAACCGTAATGCGCAAGAAATGGTATATAAACCCCGTATTTACATATCTGCCACTGTGCAGGAGAATCCGTATAGGTTTTCGAGTGTTCGAACCGTAATGCGCAAGAAATGGTACGGAAACCCCGTATTTACATATCTGCCACTGTGCAGGAGAATCTGTATAGGTGTTCGATTGTCCGAACCGTAATGCGCAAGAAATGGTATGTAAACCCCGTATTTACATATCTGCCACTGTGCAGGAGAATCCGTATAGGTGTTCGAGTGTTCGAACCGTAATGCGCAAGAAATGGTACGGAAACCCCGTATTTACATATCTGCCACTGTGCAGGAGAATCCGTATAGGTGTTCGAGTGTTCGAACCGTAATGCGCAAGAAATGGTACGGAAACCCCGTATTTACATATCTGCCACTGTGCAGGAGAATCCGTATAGGTGTTCGATTGTTCGAACCGTAATGCGCAAGAAATGGTATGTAAACCCCGTATTTACATATCTGCCACTGTGCAGGAGAATCCGTATAGGTGTTCGAGTGTTCGAACCGTAATGCGCAGGAAATGGTACCGAAACCCCGTATTTACATATCTGCCACTGTGTAGGAGAATTCGTATAGGTCTTCGTGTGTTCGAACCGTAATGCGCAAGAAATGGTATGTAAACCCCGTATTTACATATCTGCCACTATGCAGGAGAATCCGTATAGGTGTTCGAGTGTTCGAACCGTAATGCGCAAGAAATGGTACGGAAACCCCGTATTTACATATCTGCCACTGTGCAGGAGAATCCGTATAGGTGTTCGATTGTTCGAACCGTAATGCGCAAGAAATGGTATGTAAACCCCGTATTTACATATCTGCCACTGTGCAGGAGAATCCGTATAGGTGTTCGAGTGTTCGAACCGTAATGCGCAAGAAATGGTACGGAAACCCCGTATTTACATATCTGCCACTGTGCAGGAGAATCCGTATAGGTGTTCGAGTGTTCGAACCGTAATGCGCGAGAAATGGTATGTAAACCCCGTATTTAAATATCTGCCACTGTGCTGGATATTCCATATAGGTGTTCGAGTGTTCGAACCATAATGCGCCAGAAATGGTACCGAAACCCCGTATTTACATATCTGCCACTGTGCAGGAGAATCCGTATAGGTGTTCGAGTGTTCAACCGTAATGCGCAAGAAATGGTACCGAAATCCCGTATTTACATATCTGCCACTGTGCAAGAGAATCCGTATAGGTGTTCGAGTGTTCGAACCGTAATGCGCAAGAAATGGTACCGAAACCCCGTATTTACATATCTGCCACTGTGCAGGAGAATCCGCATAGGTGCTCGAGTGTTCGAACCGTATTGCGCAAGAAATGGTATGGAAACCCCGTATTTACATATCTGCCACTGTGCAGGAGAATCCGTATAGGTGTTCGAGTGTTCGAACCGTAATGCGCAGGAAATGGTACCGAAACCCCGTATTTACATATCTGCCACTGTGCAGGAGAATTCGTATAGGTCTTCGTGTGTTCGAACCGTAATGCGCAAGAAATGGTATGTAAACCCCGTATTTACATATCTGCCACTGTGCAGGAGAATCCGTATAGGTGTTCGAGTGTTCGAACCGTAATGCGCAAGAAATGGTACCGAAACCCCGTATTCACATATCTGCCACTGTGCAGGAGAATCCGAATAGGTGTTCGAGTGTTCGAACCGTAATGCGCAAGAAATGGTATATAAACCCCGTATTTACATATCTGTCACTGTGCAGGAGAATCCGTATAGGTGTTCGAGTGTTCGAACCGTAATGCGCAAGAAATGGTACGGAAATCCCGTATTTACATATCTGCCACTGTGCAGGAGAATCCGTATAGGTGTTCGATTGTTCGAACCGTAATGCGCAAGAAATGGTATGTAAACCCCGTATTTACATATCTGCCACTGTGCAGGAGAATCCGTATAGGTGTTCGAGTGTTCGAACCGTAATGCGCAAGAAATGGTACGGAAACCCCGTATTTACATATCTGCCACTGTGGAGGAGAATCCGTATAGGTGTTCGAGTGTTCGAACCGTAATGCGCGAGAAATGGTATGTAAACCCCGTATTTAAATATCTGCCATTGTGCTGGATATTCCGTATAGGTGTTCGAGTGTTCGAACCATAATGCGCCAGAAATGGTACCGAAACCCCGTATTTACATATCTGCCACTGTGCAGGAGAATCCGTATAGGTGTTCGAGTGTTCGAACCGTAATGCGCAAGAAATGGTACCGAAATCACGTATTTACATATCTGCCACTGTGCAAGAGAATCCGTATAGGTGTTCGAGTGTTCGAACCGTAATGCGCAAGAAATGGTACCGAAACCCCGTATTTACATATCTGCCACTGTGCAGGAGAATCCGCATAGGTGCTCGAGTGTTCGAACCGTATTGCGCAAGAAATGGTATGGAAACCCCGTATTTACATATCTGCCACTGTGCAGGAGAATCCGTATAGGTGTTCGAGTGTTCGAACTGTAATGCGCAAGAAATGGTACCGAAACCCCGTATTCACATATCTGCCACTGTGCAGGAGAATCCGAATAGGTGTTCGAGTGTTCGAACCGTAATGCGCAAGAAATGGTATATAAACCCCGTATTTACATATCTGCCACTGTGCAGGAGAATCCGTATAGGTGTTCGAGTGTTCGAACCGTAATGCGCAAGAAATGGTACGGAAACCCCGTATTTACATATCTGCCACTGTGCAGGAGAATCCGTATAGGTGTTCGATTGTTCGAACCGTAATGCGCAAGAAATGGTATGTAAACCCCGTATTTACATATCTGCCACTGTACAGGAGAATCCGTATAGGTGTTCGAGTGTTCGAACCGTAATGCGCAAGAAATGGTACGGAAACCCCGTATTTACATATCTGCCACTGTGCAGGAGAATCCGTATAGGTGTTCGAGTGTCCGAACCGTAATGCGTGAGAAATGGTATGTAAACCCCGTATTTACATATCTGCCACTGTGCTGGATATTCCGTATAGGTGTTCGAGTGTTCGAACCGTAATGCGCCAGAAATGGTACCGAAACCCTGTATTTACATATCTGCCACTGTGCAGGAGAATCCGTATAGGTGTTCGAGTGTTCGAACCGTAATGCGCAAGAAATGGTACCGAAATCCCGTATTTACATATCTGCCACTGTGCAGGAGAATCCGTATAGGTGTTCGAGTGTTCGAACCGTAATGCACAAGAAATGGTACCGAAACCCCGTATTTACATATCTGCCACTGTCCAGGAGAATCCGCATAGGTGCTCGAGTGTTCGAACCGTATTGCGCAAGAAATGGTATGGAAACCCCGTATTTACATATCTGCCACTGTGCAGGAGAATCCGTATAGGTGTTCGAGTGTTCGAACCGTAATGCGCAGGAAATGGTACCGAAACCCCGTATTTACATATCTGCCACTGTGCAGGAGAATTCGTATAGGTCTTCGTGTGTTCGAACCGTAATGCGCAAGAAATGGTATGTAAACCCCGTATTTACATATCTACCACTGTGCAGGAGAATCCGTATAGGTGTTCGAGTGTTCGAACCGTAATGCGCAAGAAATGGTACCGAAACCCCGTATTTACATATCTGCCACTGTGCAGGAGAATCCGAATAGGTGTTCGAGTGTTCGAACCGTAATGCGCAAGAAATGGTATATAAACCCCGTATTTACATATCTGCCACTGTGCAGGAGAATCCGTATAGGTGTTCGAGTGTTCGAACCGTAATGCGCAAGAAATGGTACGGAAACCCCGTATTTACATATTTGCCACTGTGCAGGAGAATCCGGATAGGTGTTCGATTGTTCGAACCGTAATGCGCGAGAAATGGTATGTAAACCCCGTATTTACATATCTGCCACTGTGCAGGAGAATCCGTATAAGTGTTCGAGTGTTCGAACCGTAATGCGCAAGAAATGGTGTCGAAACCCCGTATTTACATGTCTGCCACTGTGCAGGAGAATCCGCATAGGTGCTCGAGTGTTCGAACCGTAATGCGCAAGAAATGGTATGGAAACCCTGTAGTTACATATCTGCCACTGTGCAGGAGAATCCGTATAGGTGTTCGAGTGTTCGAACTGTAATGCGCAAGAAATGGTACCAAAACCCCGTATTTACATATCTGCCACTGTGCAGCAGAATCCGAATAGGTGTTCGAGTGTTCGAACCGTAATGCGCAAGAAATGGTATATAAACCCCGTATTTACATATCTGCCACTGTGCAGGAGAATCCGTATAGGTTTTCGAGTGTTCGAACCGTAATGCGCAAGAAATGGTACGGAAACCCCGTATTTACATATCTGCCACTGTGCAGGAGAATCTGTATAGGTGTTCGATTGTCCGAACCGTAATGCGCAAGAAATGGTATGTAAACCCCGTATTTACATATCTGCCACTGTGCAGGAGAATCCGTATAGGTGTTCGGGTGTTCGAACAGTAATGCGCAAGAAATGGTACGGAAACCCCGTATTTACATATCTGCCACTGTGTAGGAGAATCCGTATAGGTGTTCGATTGTTCGAACCGTAATGCGCAAGAAATGGTATGTAAACCCCGTATTTACATATCTGCCACTGTGCAGGAGAATCCGTATAGGTGTTCGAGTGTTCGAACCGTAATGCGCAAGAAATGGTACGGAAACCCCGTATTTACATATCTGCCACTGTGCAGGAGAATCCGTATAGGTGTTCGATTGTTCGAACCGTAATGCGCAAGAAATGGTATGTAAACCCCGTATTTACATATCTACCACTGTGCAGGAGAATCCGTATAGGTGTTCGAGTGTTCGAACCGTAATGCGCTAGAAATGATACAGAAACCCCGTATTTACATATCTGCCACTGTGCAGGAGAATCCGTATAGGTGTTCGATTGTTCGAACCGTAATGCGCTAGAAATGGTATGTAAACCCCGTATTTACATATCTACCACTGTGCAGGAGATTCCGTATAGGTGTTCGAGTGTTCGAACCGTAATGCGCAAGAAATGGTACGGAAACCCCGTATTTACATATCTGCCACTGTGCAGGAGAATCCGTATAGGTGTTCGAGTGTTCGAACCGTAATGCGCGAGAAATGGTATGTAAACCCCGTATTTAAATATCTGCCACTGTGCTGGATATTCCGTATAGGTGTTCGAGTGTTCGAACCATAATGCGCCAGAAATGGTACCGAAACCCCGTATTTACATATCTGCCACTGTGCAGGAGAATCCGTATAGGTGTTCGAGTGTTCGAACCGTAATGCGCAAGAAATGGTACCGAAATCCCGTATTTACATATCTGCCACTGTGCAAGAGAATCCGTATAGGTGTTCGAGTGTTCGAACCGTAATGCGCAAGAAATGGTACCGAAACCCCGTATTTACATATCTGCCACTGTGCAGGAGAATCCGCATAGGTGCTCGAGTGTTCGAACCGTATTGCGCAAGAAATGGTATGGAAACCTCGTATTTACATATCTGCCACCGTGCAGGAGAATCCATATAGGTGCTCGAGTGTTCGAGCCGTAATGCGCAGGAAATGGTACCGAAACCCCGTATTTACATATCTGCCACTGTGCAGGAGAATTCGTATAGGTCTTCGTGTGTTCGAACCGTAATGCGCAAGAAATGGTATGTAAACCCCGTATTTACATATCTGCCACTGTGCAGGAGAATCCGTATAGGTGTTCGAGTGTTCGAACCGTAATGCGCAAGAAATGGTACCGAAACCCCGTATTCACATATCTGCCACTGTGCAGGAGAATCCGAATAGGTGTTCGAGTGTTCGAACCGTAATGCGCAAGAAATGGTATATAAACCCCGTATTTACATATCTGCCACTGTGCAGGAGAATCCGTATAGGTGTTCGAGTGTTCGAACCGTAATGCGCAAGAAATTGTACGGAAACCCCGTATTTACATATCTGCCACTGTGCAGGAGAATCCGTATAGGTGTTCGATTGTTCGAACCGTAATGCGCAAGAAATGGTATGTAAACCCCGTATTTACATATCTGCCACTGTGCAGGAGAATCCGTATAGGTGTTCGAGTGTTCGAACCGTAATGCGCAAGAAATGGTACGGAAACCCCGTATTTACATATCTGCCACTGTGCAGGAGAATCCGTATAGGTGTTCGAGTATTCGAACCGTAATGCGCGAGAAATGGTATGTAAACCCCGTATTTAAATATCTGCCACTGTGCTGGATATTCCGTATAGGTGTTCGAGTGTTCGAACCGTAATGCGCCAGAAATGGTACCGAAACCCCGTATTTACATATCTGCCACTGTGCAGGAGAATCCGTATAGGTGTTCGAGTGTTCGAACCGTAATGCGCAAGAAATGGTACCGAAATCCCGTATTTACATATCTGCCACTCTGCAAGAGAATCCGTATAGGTGTTCGAGTGTTCGAACCGTAATGCGCAAGAAATGGTACCGAAACCCCGTATTTACATATCTGCCACTGTGCAGGAGAATCCGCATAGGTGCTCGAGTGTTCGAACCGTATTGCGCAAGAAATGGTATGGAAACCCCGTATTTACATATCTGCCACTGTGCAGGAGAATCCGTATAGGTGTTCGAGTGTTCGAACCGTAATGCGCAGGAAATGGTATATAAACCCCGTATTTACATATCTGCCACTGTGCAGGAGAATTCGTATAGGTCTTCGTGTGTTCGAACCGTAATGCGCAAGAAATGGTATGTAAACCCCGTATTTACATATCTGCCACTGTGCAGGAGAATTCGTATAGGTCTTCGTGTGTTCGAACCGTAATGCGCAAGAAATGGTATGTAAACCCCGTATTTACATATCTGCCACTGTGCAGGAGAATCCGTATAGGTGTTCGAGTGTTCGAACCGTAATGCGCAAGAAATGGTACCGAAACCCCGTATTCACATATCTGCCACTGTGCAGGAGAATCCGAATAGGTGTTCGAGTGTTCGAACCGTAATGCGCAAGAAATGGTATATAAACCCCGTATTTACATATCTGCCACTGTGCAGGAGAATCCGTATAGGTGTTCGAGTGTTCGAACCGTAATGCGCAAGAAATGATACGGAAACCCCGTATTTACATATCTGCCACTGTGCAGGAGAATCCGTATAGGTGTTCGATTGTTCGAACCGTAATGCGCGAGAAATGGTATGTAAACCCCGTATTTACATATCTGCCACTGTGCTGGATATTCCGTATAGGTGTTCGAGTGTTCGAACCGTAATGCGCCAGAAATGGTACCGAAACCCCGTATTTACATATCTGCCACTGTGCAGGAGAATCCGTATATGTGTTCGAGTGTTCGAACAGTAATGCGCAAGAAATGGTACCGAAATCCCGTATTTACATATCTGCCACTGTGCAAGAGAATCCGTATAGGTGTTCGAGTGTTCGAACCGTAATGCGCAAGAAATGGTACCGAAACCCCGTATTTACATATCTGCCACTGTGCAGGAGAATCCGCATAGGTGCTCGAGTGTTCGAACCGTATTGCGCAAGAAATGGTATGGAAACCCCGTATTTACATATCTGCCACTGTGCAGGAGAATCCGTATAGGTGTTCGAGTGTTCGAACCGTAATGCGCAGGAAATGGTACCGAAACCCCGTATTTACATATCTGCCACTGTGCAGGAGAATTCGTATAGGTCTTCGTGTGTTCGAACCGTAATGCGCAAGAAATGGTATGTAAACCCCGTATTTACATATCTGCCACTGTGCAGGAGAATCCGTATAGGTGTTCGAGTGTTCGAACCGTAATGCGCAAGAAATGGTACGGAAACCCCGTATTTACATATCTGCCACTGTGCAGGAGAATCCGTATAGGTGTTCGAGTGTTCGAACCGTAATGCGCGAGAAATGGTATGTAAACTCCGTATTTACATATCTGCCACTGTGCTGGATATTCCGTATAGGAGTTCGAGTGTTCGAACCGTAATGCGCCAGAAATGGTACCGAAACCCCGTATTTACATATCTGCCACTGTGCAGGAGAATCCGTATAGGTGTTCGAGTGTTCGAACCGTAATGCGCAAGAAATGGTACCGAAATCCCGTATTTACATATCTGCCACTGTGCAAGAGAATCCGTATAGGTGTTCGAGTGTTCGAACCGTAATGCGCAAGAAATGGTACCGAAACCCCGTATTTACATATCTGCCACTGTGCAGGAGAATCCGCATAGGTGCTCGAGTGTTCGAACCGTATTGCGCAAGAAATGGTATGGAAACCCCGTATTTACATATCTGCCACTGTGCAGGAGAATTCGTATAGGTCTTCGTGTGTTCGAACCGTAATGCGCAAGAAATGGTATGTAAACCCCGTATTTACATATCTGCCACTGTGCAGGAGAATCCGTATAGGTGTTCGAGTGTTCGAACCGTAATGCGCAAGAAATGGTACGGAAACCCCGTATTTACATATCTGCCACTGTGCAGGAGAATCCGTATAGGTGTTCGAGTGTTCGAACCGTAATGCGCGAGAAATGGTATGTAAACCCCGTATTTACATATCTGCCACTGTGCTGGATATTCCGTATAGGTGTTCGAGTGTTCGAACCGTAATGCGCAAGAAATGGTACCGAAACCCCGTATTTACATATCTGCCACTGTGCAGGAGAATCCGTATAGGTGTTCGAGTGTTCGAACCGTAATGCGCAAGAAATGGTACCGAAATCCCGTATTCAAATATCTGCCACTGTGCAAGAGAATCCGTATAGGTGTTCGAGTGTTCGAACCGTAATGCGCAAGAAATGGTACCGAAACCCCGTATTTACATATCTGCCACTGTGCAGGAGAATCCGCATAGGTGCTCGAGTGTTCGAACCGTATTGCGCAAGAAATGGTATGGAAACCCCGTATTTACATATCTGCCACTGTGCAGGAGAATCCGTATAGGTGTTCGAGTGTTCGAACCGTAATGCGCAAGAAATGGTACGGAAACCCCGTATTTACGTATCTGCCACTGTGCAGGAGAATCCGTATAGGTGTTCGATTGTTCGAACCGTAATGCGCAAGAAATGGTATGTAAACCCCGTATTTACATATCTGCCACTGTGCAGGAGAATCCGTATAGGTGTTCGAGTGTTCGAACCGTAATGCGCAAGAAATGGTACGGAAACCCCGTATTTACATATCTGCCACTGTGCAGGAGAATCCGTATAGGTGTTCGAGTGTTCGAACCGTAATGCGCGAGAAACGGTATGTAAACTCCGTATTTACATATCTGCCACTGTGCTGGATATTCCGTATAGGAGTTCGAGTGTTCGAACCGTAATGCGCCAGAAATGGTACCGAAACCCCGTATTTACATATCTGCCACTGTGCAGGAGAATCCGTATAGGTGTTCGAGTGTTCGAACCGTAATGCGCAAGAAATGGTACCGAAATCCCGTATTTACATATCTGCCACTGTGCAAGAGAATCCGTATAGGTGTTCGAGTGTTCGAACCGTAATGCGCAAGAAATGGTACCGAAACCCCGTATTTACATATCTGCCACTGTGCAGGAGAATCCGCATAGGTGCTCGAGTGTTCGAACCGTATTGCGCAAGAAATGGTATGGAAACCCCGTATTTACATATCTGCCACTGTGCAGGAGAATCCGTATAGGTGTTCGAGTGTTCGAACCGTAATGCGCAGGAAATGGTACCGAAACCCCGTATTTACATATCTGCCACTGTGCAGGAGAATTCGTATAGGTCTTCGTGTGTTCGAACCGTAATGCGCAAGAAATGGTATGTAAACCCCGTATTTACATATCTGCCACTGTGCAGGAGAATCCGTATAGGTGTTCGAGTGTTCGAACCGTAATGCGCAAGAAATGGTACGGAAACCCCGTATTTACATATCTGCCACTGCGCAGGAGAATCCGTATAGGTGTTCGAGTGTTCGAACCGTAATGCGCGAGAAATGGTATGTAAACCCCGTATTTACATATCTGCCACTGTGCAGGAGAATCCGTATAGGTGTTCGAGTGTTCGAACCGTAATGCGCAAGAAATGGTACGGAAACCCCGTATTTACATATCTGCCACTGTGCAGGAGAATCCGTATAGGTGTTCGAGTGTTCGAACCGTAATGCGCGAGAAATGGTATGTAAACCCCGTATTTACATATCTGCCACTGTGCTGGATATTCCGTATAGGTGTTCGAGTGTTCGAACCGTAATGCGCAAGAAATGGTACCGAAACCCCGTATTTACATATCTGCCACTGTGCAGGAGAATCCGTATAGGTGTTCGAGTGTTCGAACCGTAATGCGCAAGAAATGGTACCGAAATCCCGTATTCAAATATCTGCCACTGTGCAAGAGAATCCGTATAGGTGTTCGAGTGTTCGAACCGTAATGCGCAAGAAATGGTACCGAAACCCCGTATTTACATATCTGCCACTGTGTAGGAGAATCCGCATAGGTGCTCGAGTGTTCGAACCGTATTGCGCAAGAAATGGTATGGAAACCCCGTATTTACATATCTGCCACTGTGCAGGAGAATCCGTATAGGTGTTCGAGTGTTCGAACCATAATGCGCAAGAAATGGTACGGAAACCCCGTATTTACGTATCTGCCACTGTGCAGGAGAATCCGTATAGGTGTTCGATTGTTCGAACCGTAATGCGCAAGAAATGGTATGTAAACCCCGTATTTACATATCTGCCACTGTGCAGGAGAATCCGTATAGGTGTTCGAGTGTTCGAACCGTAATGCGCAAGAAATTGTACGGAAACCCCGTATTTACATATCTGCCACTGTGCAGGAGAATCCGTATAGGTGTTCGAGTGTTCGAACCGTAATGCGCGAGAAATGGTATGTAAACTCCGTATTTACATATCTGCCACTGTGCTGGATATTCCGTATAGGAGTTCGAGTGTTCGAACCGTAATGCGCCAGAAATGGTACCGAAACCCCGTATTTACATATCTGCCACTGTGCAGGAGAATCCGTATAGGTGTTCGAGTGTTCGAACCGTAATGCGCAAGAAATGGTACCGAAATCCCGTATTTACATATCTGCCACTGTGCAAGAGAATCCGTATAGGTGTTCGAGTGTTCGAACCGTAATGCGCAAGAAATGGTACCGAAACCCCGTATTTACATATCTGCCACTGTGCAGGAGAATCCGCATAGGTGCTCGAGTGTTCGAACCGTATTGCGCAAGAAATGGTATGGAAACCCCGTATTTACATATCTGCCACTGTGCAGGAGAATCCGTATAGGTGTTCGAGTGTTCGAACCGTAATGCGCAGGAAATGGTACCGAAACCCCGTATTTACATATCTGCCACTGTGCAGGAGAATTCGTATAGGTCTTCGTGTGTTCGAACCGTAATGCGCAAGAAATGGTATGTAAACCCCGTATTTACATATCTGCCACTGTGCAGGAGAATCCGTATAGGTGTTCGAGTGTTCGAACCGTAATGCGCAAGAAATGGTACGGAAACCCCGTATTTACATATCTGCCACTGTGCAGGAGAATCCGTATAGGTGTTCGAGTGTTCGAACCGTAATGCGCGAGAAATGGTATGTAAACCCCGTATTTACATATCTGCCACTGTGCTGGATATTCCGTATAGGTGTTCGAGTGTTCGAACCGTAATGCGCAAGAAATGGTACCGAAACCCCGTATTTACATATCTGCCACTGTGCAGGAGAATCCGTATAGGTGTTCGAGTGTTCGAACCGTAATGCGCAAGAAATGGTACCGAAATCCCGTATTCAAATATCTGCCACTGTGCAAGAGAATCCGTATAGGTGTTCGAGTGTTCGAACCGTAATGCGCAAGAAATGGTACCGAAACCCCGTATTTACATATCTGCCACTGTGCAGGAGAATCCGCATAGGTGCTCGAGTGTTCGAACCGTATTGCGCAAGAAATGGTATGGAAACCCCGTATTTACATATCTGCCACTGTGCAGGAGAATCCGTATAGGTGTTCGAGTGTTCGAACCGTAATGCGCAAGAAATGGTACGGAAACCCCGTATTTACGTATCTGCCACTGTGCAGGAGAATCCGTATAGGTGTTCGATTGTTCGAACCGTAATGCGCAAGAAATGGTATGTAAACCCCGTATTTACATATCTGCCACTGTGCAGGAGAATCCGTATAGGTGTTCGAGTGTTCGAACCGTAATGCGCAAGAAATGGTACGGAAACCCCGTATTTACATATCTGCCACTGTGCAGGAGAATCCGTATAGGTGTTCGAGTGTTCGAACCGTAATGCGCGAGAAATGGTATGTAAACCCGTATTTAAATATCTGCCACTGTGCAGGATATTCCGTATAAGTGTTCGAGTGTTCGAACCGTAATGCGCCAGAAATGGTACCGAAACCCCGTATTTACATATCTGCCACTGTGCAGGAGAATCCGTATAGGTGTTCGAGTGTTCGAACCGTAATGCGCAAGAAATGGTACCGAAATCCCGTATTTACATATCTGCCACTGTGCAAGAGAATCCGTATAGGTGTTCGAGTGTTCGAACCGTAATGCGCAAGAAATGGTACCGAAACCCCGTATTTACATATCTGCCACTGTGCAGGAGAATCCGCATAGGTGCTCGAGTGTTCGAACCGTATTGCGCAAGAAATGGTATGGAAACCCCGTATTTACATATCTGCCACTGTGCAGGAGAATCCGTATAGGTGTTCGAGTGTTCGAACCGTAATGCGCAGGAAATGGTACCGAAACCCCGTATTTACATATCTGCCACTGTGCTGGAGAATTCGTATAGGTCTTCGTGTGTTCGAACCGTAATGCGCAAGAAATGGTATGTAAACCCCGTATTTACATATCTGCCACTGTGCAGGAGAATCCGTATAGGTGTTCGAGTGTTTGAACCGTAATGCGCAAGAAATGGTACGGAAACCCCGTATTTACATATCTGCCACTGTGCAGGAGAATCCGTATAGGTGTTCGATTGTTCGAACCGTAATGCGCAAGAAATGGTATGTAAACCCCGTATTTACATATCTGCCACTGTGCAGGAGAATCCGTATAGGTGTTCGAGTGTTCGAACCGTAATGCGCAAGAAATGGTACGGAAACCCCGTATTTACATATCTGCCACTGTGCAGGAGAATCCGTATAGGTGTTCGAGTGTTCGAACCGTAATGCGCGAGAAATGGTATGTAAACCCCGTATTTACATATCTGCCACTGTGCTGGATATTCCGTATAGGTGTTCGAGTGTTTGAACCGTAATGCGCCAGAAATGGTACCGAAACCCCGTATTTACATATCTGCCACTGTGCAGGAGAATCCGTATAGGTGTTCGAGTGTTCGAACCGTAATGCGCAAGAAATGGTACCGAAATCCCGTATTTACATATCTGCCACTGTGCAAGAGAATCCGTATAGGTGTTCGAGTGTTCGAACCGTAATGCGCAAGAAATGGTACCGAAACCCCGTATTTACATATCTGCCACTGTGCAGGAGAATCCGAATAGGTGTTGGAGTGTTCGAACCGTAATGCGCAAGAAATGGTATATAAACCCCGTATTTACATATCTGCCACTGTGCAGGAGAATCCGTATAGGTGTTCGAGTGTTCGAACCGTAATGCGCAAGAAATGGTACGGAAACCCCGTATTTACATATCTGCCACTGTGCAGGAGAATCCGTATAGGTGTTCGATTGTTCGAACCGTAATGCGCAAGAAATGGTATGTAAACCCCGTATTTACATATCTGCCACTGTGCTGGATATTCCGTATAGGTGTTCGAGTGTTCGAACCGTAATGCGCCAGAAATGGTACCGAAACCCCGTATTTACATATCTGCCACTGTGCAGGAGAATCCGTATAGGTGTTCGAGTGTTCGAACCGTAATGCGCGAGAAATGGTATGTAAACCCCGTATTTACATATCTGCCACTGTGCTGGATATTTCGTATAGGTGTTCGAGTGTTCGAACCGTAATGCGCCAGAAATGGTACCGAAACCCCGTATTTACATATCTGCCACTGTGCAGGAGAATCCGTATAGGTGTTCGAGTGTTCGAACCGTAATGCGCAAGAAATGGTACCGAAATCCCGTATTTACATATCTGCCACTGTGCAAGAGAATCCGTATAGGTGTTCCAGTGTTCGAACCGTAATGCGCAAGAAATGGTACCGAAACCCCGTATTTACATATCTGCCACTGTGCAGGAGAATCCGCATAGGTGCTCGAGTGTTCGAACCGTATTGCGCAAGAAATGGTATGGAAACCCCGTATTTACATATCTGCCACTGTGCAGGAGAATCCGTATAGGTGTTCGAGTGTTCGAACGGTAATGCGCAGGAAATGGTACCGAAACCCCGTATTTACATATCTGCCACTGTGCAGGAGAATCCGAATAGGTCTTCGTGTGTTCGAATCGTAATGCGCAAGAAATGGTATTAAACCCCGTATTTACATATCTGCCACTGTGTAGGAGAATCCGTATAGGTGTTCGAGTGTTCGAACCGTAATGCGCAAGAAATGGTACGGAAACCCCGTATTTACAAATCTGCCACTATGTAGGAGAATCCGTATAGGTGTTCGATTGTTCGAACCGTAATGCGCAAGAAATGGTATGTAAACCCCGTATTTACATATCTGCCACTGTGTAGGAGAATCCGTATAGGTGTTTGAGTGTTCGAACCGTAATGCGCAAGAAATGGTACGGAAACCCCGTATTTACATATCTGCCACTGTGCAGGAGAATCCGTATAGGTGTTCGAGTGTTCGAACCGTAATGCGCGAGAAATGGTATGTAAACCCCGTATTTAAATATCTGCCACTGTGCTGGATATTCCGTATAGGTGTTCGAGTGTTCGAACCGTAATGCGCAAGAAATGGTACGGAAACCCCGTATTTACAAATCTGCCACTATGTAGGAGAATCCGTATAGGTGTTCGATTGTTCGAACCGTAATGCGCAAGAAATGGTATGTAAACCCCGTATTTACATATCTGCCACTGTGTAGGAGAATCCGTATAGGTGTTTGAGTGTTCGAACCGTAATGCGCAAGAAATGGTACCGAAATCCCGTATTTACATATCTGCCACTGTGCAAGAGAATCCGTATAGGTGTTCGAGTGTTCGAACCTTAATGCGCAAGAAATGGTACCGAAACCCCGTATTTACATATCTGCCACTGTGCAGGAGAATCCGCATAGGTGCTCGAGTGTTCGAACCGTATTGCGCAAGAAATGGTATGGAAACCCCGTATTTACATATCTGCCACTGTGCAGGAGAATCCGTATAGGTGTTCGAGTGTTCGAACCGTAATGCGCAGGAAATGGTACCGAAACCCGGTATTTACATATCTGCCACTGTGCAGGAGAATTCGTATAGGTCTTCGTGTGTTCGAACCGTAATGCGCAAGAAATGGTATGTAAACCCCGTATTTACATATCTGCCACTGTGCAGGAGAATCCGTATAGGTGTTCGAGTGTTCGAACCGTAATGCGCAAGAAATGGTACGGAAACCCCGTATTTACATATCTGCCACTGTGCGGGAGAATCCGTATAGGTGTTCGATTGTTCGAACCGTAATGCGCAAGAAATGGTATGTAAACCCCATATTTACATATCTGCCACTGTGCAGGAGAATCCGTATAGGTGTTCGAGTGTTCGAACCGTAATGCGCAAGAAATGGTACGGAAACCCCGTATTTACATATCTGCCACTGTGCAGGAGAATCCGTATAGGTGTTCGAGTGTTCGAACCGTAATGCGCAAGAAATGGTATGTAAACCCCGTATTTACATATCTGCCACTGTGCAGGAGAATCCGTATAGGTGTTCGAGTGTTCGAACCGTAATGCGCAAGAAATGGTACGGAAACCCCGTATTTACATATCTGCCACTGTGGAGGAGAATCCGTATAGGTGTTCGAGTGTTCGAACCGTAATGCGCAAGAAAAGGTATGTAAACCCCGTATTTTCATCTCTGCCACTGTGCTGGATATTCCGTATAGGTGTTCGAGTGTTCGAACCGTAATGCGCAAGAAATGGTACCGAAACCCCGTATTTACATATCTGCCACTGTGCAGGAGAATCCGTATAGGTGTTCGAGTGTTCGAACCGTAATGCGCAAGAAATGGTACCGAAATCCCGTATTCAAATATCTGCCACTGTGCAAGAGAATCCGTATAGGTGTTCGAGTGTTCGAACCGTAATGCGCAAGAAATGGTATCGAAACCCCGTATTTACATATCTGCCACTGTGCAGGAGAATCCGCATAGGTGCTCGAGTGTTCGAACCGTATTGCGCAAGAAATGGTATGGAAACCCCGTATTTACATATCTGCCACTGTGCAGGAGAATCCGTATAGGTGTTCGAGTGTTCGAACCGTAATGTGCAGGAAATGGTACCGAAACCCCGTATTTACATATCTGCCACTGTGCAGGAGAATTCTTATAGGTCTTCGTGTGTTCGAACCGTAATGCGCAAGAAATGGTATGTAAACCCCGTATTTACATATCTGCCACTGTGCAGGAGAATCCGTATAGGTGTTCGAGTGTTCGAACCGTAATGCGCAAGAAATGGTACGGAAACCCCGTATTTACGTATCTGCCACTGTGCAGGAGAATCCGTATAGGTGTTCGATTGTTCGAACCGTAATGCGCAAGAAATGGTATGTAAACCCCGTATTTACATATCTGCCACTGTGCAGGAGAATCCGTATAGGTGTTCGAGTGTTCGAACCGTAATGCGCAAGAAATGGTACGGAAACCCCGTATTTACATATCTGCCACTGTGCAGGAGAATCCGTATAGGTGTTCGAGTGTTCGAACCGTAATGCGCGAGAAATGGTATGTAAACCCGTATTTAAATATCTGCCACTGTGCTGGATATTCCGTATAAGTGTTCGAGTGTTCGAACCGTAATGCGCCAGAAATGGTACCGAAACCCCGTATTTACATATCTGCCACTGTGCAGGAGAATCCGTATAGGTGTTCGAGTGTTCGAACCGTAATGCGCAAGAAATGGTACCGAAATCCCGTATTTACATATCTGCCACTGTGCAAGAGAATCCGTATAGGTGTTCGAGTGTTCGAACCGTAATGCGCAAGAAATGGTACCGAAACCCCGTATTTACATATCTGCCACTGTGCAGGAGAATCCGCATAGGTGCTCGAGTGTTCGAACCGTATTGCGCAAGAAATGGTATGGAAACCCCGTATTTACATATCTGCCACTGTGCAGGAGAATCCGTATAGGTGTTCGAGTGTTCGAACCGTAATGCACAGGAAATGGTACCGAAACCCCGTATTTACACATCTGCCACTGTGCTGGAGAATTCGTATAGGTCTTCGTGTGTTCGAACCGTAATGCGCAAGAAATGGTATGTAAACCCCGTATTTACATATCTGCCACTGTGCAGGAGAATCCGTATAGGTGTTCGAGTGTTTGAACCGTAATGCGCAAGAAATGGTACGGAAACCCCGTATTTACATATCTGCCACTGTGCAGGAGAATCCGTATAGGTGTTCGATTGTTCGAACCGTAATGCGCAAGAAATGGTATGTAAACCCCGTATTTACATATCTGCCACTGTGCAGGAGAATCCGTATAGGTGTTCGAGTGTTCGAACCGTAATGCGCAAGAAATCGTACGGAAACCCCGTATTTACATATCTGCCACTGTGCAGGAGAATCCGTATAGGTGTTCGAGTGTTCGAACCGTAATGCGCGAGAAATGGTATGTAAACCCCGTATTTACATATCTGCCACTGTGCTGGATATTCCGTATAGGTGTTCGAGTGTTTGAACCGTAATGCGCCAGAAATGGTACCGAAACCCCGTATTTACATATCTGCCACTGTGCAGGAGAATCCGTATAGGTGTTCGAGTGTTCGAACCGTAATGCGCAAGAAATGGTACCGAAATCCCGTATTTACATATCTGCCACTGTGCAAGAGAATCCGTATAGGTGTTCGAGTGTTCGAACCGTAATGCGCAAGAAATGGTACCGAAACCCCGTATTTACATATCTGCCACTGTGCAGGAGAATCCGAATAGGTGTTCGAGTGTTCGAACCGTAATGTGCAAGAAATGGTATATAAACCCCGTATTTACATATCTGCCACTGTGCAGGAGAATCCGTATAGGTGTTCGAGTGTTCGAACCGTAATGCGCAAGAAATGGTACGGAAACCCCGTATTTACATATCTGCCACTGTGCAGGAGAATCCGTATAGGTGTTCGATTGTTCGAACCGTAATGCGCAAGAAATGGTATGTAAACCCCGTATTTACATATCTGCCACTGTGCTGGATATTCCGTATAGGTGTTCGAGTGTTCGAACCGTAATGCGCCAGAAATGGTACCGAAACCCCGTATTTACATATCTGCCACTGTGCAGGAGAATCCGTATAGGTGTTCGAGTGTTCGAACCGTAATGCGCGAGAAATGGTATGTAAACCCCGTATTTACATATCTGCCACTGTGCTGGATATTCCGTATAGGTGTTCGAGTGTTCGAACCGTAATGCGCCAGAAATGGTACCGAAACCCCGTATTTACATATCTGCCACTGTGCAGGACAATCCGTATAGGTGTTCGAGTGTTCGAACCGTAATGCGCAAGAAAGGGTACCGAAATCCCGTATTTACATATCTGCCACTGTGCAAGAGAATCCGTATAGGTGTTCGAGTGTTCGAACTGTAATGCGCAAGAAATGGTACCGAAACCCCGTATTTCCATATCTGCCACTGTGCAGGAGAATCCGCATAGGTGCTCGAGTGTTCGAACCGTATTGCGCAAGAAATGGTATGGAAACCCCGTATTTACATATCTGCCACTGTGCAGGAGAATCCGTATAGGTGTTCGAGTGTTCGAACGGTAATGCGCAGGAAATGATACCGAAACCCCGTATTTACATATCTGCCACTGTGCAGGAGAATCCGAATAGGTCTTCGTGTGTTCGAACCGTAATGCGCAAGAAATGGTATGTAAACCCCGTATTTACATATCTGCCACTGTGTAGGAGAATCCGTATAGGTGTTCGAGTGTTCGAACCGTAATGCGCAAGAAATGGTACGGAAACCCCGTATTTACATATCTGCCACTATGCAGGAGAATCCGTATAGGTGTTCGATTGTTCGAACCGTAATGCGCAAGAAAAGGTATGTAAACCCCGTATTTACATATCTGCCACTGTGCAGGAGAATCCGTATAGGTGTTCGAGTGTTCGAACCGTAATGCGCAAGAAATGGTACGGAAACCCCGTATTTACATATCTGCCACTGTGTAGGAGAATCCGTATAGGTGTTCGAGTGTTCGAACCGTAATGCGCGAGAAATGGTATGTAAACCCCGTATTTAAATATCTGCCACTGTGCTGGATATTCCGTATAGGTGTTCGAGTGTTCGAACTGTAATGCGCCAGAAATGGTACCGAAACCCCGTATTTACATATCTGCCACTGTGCAGGAGAATCCGTATAGGTGTTCGAGTGTTCGAACCGTAATGCGCAAGAAATGGTACCGAAATCCCGTATTTACATATCTGCCACTGTGCAAGAGAATCCGTATAGGTGTTCGAGTGTTCGAACCTTAATGCGCAAGAAATGGTACCGAAACCCCGTATTTACATATCTGCCACTGTGCAGGAGAATCCGCATAGGTGCTCGAGTGTTCGAACCGTATTGCGCAAGAAATGGTATGGAAACCCCGTATTTACATATCTGCCACTGTGCAGGAGAATCCGTATGGGTGTTCGAGTGTTCGAACCGTAATGCGCAGGAAATGGTACCGAAACCCGGTATTTACATATCTGCCACTGTGCAGGAGAATTCGTATAGGTCTTCGTGTGTTCGAACCGTAATGCGCAAGAAATGGTATGTAAACCCCGTATTTACATATCTGCCACTGTGCAGGAGAATCCGTATAGGTGTTCGAGTGTTCGAACCGTAATGCGCAAGAAATGGTACGGAAACCCCGTATTTACATATCTGCCACTGTGCAGGAGAATCCGTATAGGTGTTCGATTGTTCGAACCGTAATGCGCAAGAAATGGTATGTAAACCCCATATTTACATATCTGCCACTGTGCAGGAGAATCCGTATAGGTGTTCGAGTGTTCGAACCGTAATGCGCAAGAAATGGTACGGAAACCCCGTATTTACATATCTGCCACTGTGCAGGAGAATCCGTATAGGTGTTCGAGTGTTCGAACCGTAATGCGCAAGAAATGGTATGTAAACCCCGTATTTACATATCTGCCACTGTGCAGGAGAATCCGTATAGGTGTTCGAGGGTTCGAACCGTAATGCGCAAGAAATGGTACGGAAATCCCGTATTTACATATCTGCCACTGTGGAGGAGAATCCGTATAGGTGTTCGAGTGTTCGAACCGTAATGCGCAAGAAATGGTATGTAAACCCCTATTTACATATCTGCCACTGTGCTGGATATTCCGTATAGGTGTTCGAGTGTTCGAACCGTAATGCGCAAGAAATGGTACCGAAATCCCGTATTTACATATCTGCCACTGTGCAAGAGAATCCGTATAGGTGTTCGAGTGTTCGAACCGTAATGCGCAAGAAATGGTACCGAAACCCCGTATTTACATATCTGCCACTGTGCAGGAGAATCCGCATAGGTGCTCGAGTGTTCGAACCGTATTGCGCAAGAAATGGTATAGAAACCCCGTATTTACATATCTGCCACTGTGCAGGAGAATCCGTATAGGTGTTCGAGTGTTCGAACCGTAATGCGCAGGAAATGGTACCGAAACCCCGTATTTACATATCTGCCACTGTGCTGGAGAATTCGTATAGGTCTTCGTGTGTTCGAACCGTAATGCGCAAGAAATGGTATGTAAACCCCGTATTTACATATCTGCCACTGTGCAGGAGAATCCGTATAGGTGTTCGAGTGTTTGAACCGTAATGCGCAAGAAATGGTACGAAAACCCCGTATTTACATATCTGCCACTGTGCAGGAGAATCCGTATAGGTGTTCGATTGTTCGAACCGTAATGCGCAAGAAATGGTATGTAAACCCCGTATTTACATATCTGCCACTGTGCAGGAGAATCCGTATAGGTGTTCGAGTGTTCGAACCGTAATGCGCAAGAAATGGTACGGAAACCCCGTATTTACATATCTGCCACTGTGCAGGAGAATCCGTATAGGTGTTCGAGTGTTCAAACCGTAATGCGCGAGAAATGGTATGTAAACCCCGTATTTACATATCTGCCACTGTGCTGGATATTCCGTATAGGTGTTCGAGTGTTTGAACCGTAATGCGCCAGAAATGGTACCGAAACCCCGTATTTACATATCTGCCACTGTGCAGGAGAATCCGTATAGGTGTTCGAGTGTTCAAACCGTAATGCGCAAGAAATGGTACCGAAATCCCGTATTTACATATCTGCCACTGTGCAAGAGAATCCGTATAGGTGTTCGAGTGTTCGAACCGTAATGCGCAAGAAATGGTACCGAAACCCCGTATTTACATATCTGCCACTGTGCAGGAGAATCCGAATAGGTGTTCGAGTGTTCGAACCGTAATGCGCAAGAAATGGTATATAAACCCCGTATTTACATATCTGCCACTGTGCAGGAGAATCCGTATAGGTGTTCGAGTGTTCGAACCGTAATGCGCAAGAAATGGTACGGAAACCCCGTATTTACATATCTGCCACTGTGCAGGAGAATCCGTATAGGTGTTCGATTGTTCGAACCGTAATGCGCAAGAAATGGTATGTAAACCCCGTATTTACATATCTGCCACTGTGCTGGATATTCCGTATAGGTGTTCGAGTGTTCGAACCGTAATGCGCCAGAAATGGTACCGAAACCCCGTATTTACATATCTGCCACTGTGCAGGAGAATCCGTATAGGTGTTCGAGTGTTCGAACCGTAATGCGCGAGAAATGGTATGTAAACCCCGTATTTACATATCTGCCACTGTGCTGGATATTCCGTATAGGTGTTCGAGTGTTCGAACCGTAATGCGCCAGAAATGGTACCGAAACCCCGTATTTACATATCTGCCACTGTGCAGGAGAATCCGTATAGGTGTTCGAGTGTTCGAACCGTAATGCGCAAGAAATGGTACCGAAATCCCGTATTTACATATCTGCCACTGTGCAAGAGAATCCGTATAGGTGTTCGAGTGTTCGAACCGTAATGCGCAAGAAATGGTACCGAAACCCCGTATTTACATATCTGCCACTGTGCAGGAGAATCCGCATAGGTGCTCGAGTGTTCGAACCGTATTGCGCAAGAAATGGTATGGAAACCCCGTATTTACATATCTGCCACTGTGCAGGAGAATCCGTATAGGTGTTCGAGTGTTCGAACGGTAATGCGCAGGAAATGGTACCGAAACCCCGTATTTACATATCTGCCACTGTGCAGGAGAATCCGAATAGGTCTTCGTGTGTTCGAACCGTAATGCGCAAGAAATGGTATGTAAACCCCGTATTTACATATCTGCCACTGTGTAGGAGAATCCGTATAGGTGTTCGAGTGTTCGAACCGTAATGCGCAAGAAATGGTACGGAAACCCCGTATTTACATATCTGCCACTGTGCAGGAGAATCCGTATAGGTGTTCGATTGTTCGAACCGTAATGCGCAAGAAATGGTATGTAAACCCCGTATTTACATATCTGCCACTGTGCAGGAGAATCCGTATAGGTGTTCGAGTGTTCGAACCGTAATGCGCAAGAAATGGTACGGAAACCCCGTATTTACATATCTGCCACTGTGCAGGAGAATCCGTATAGGTGTTCGAGTGTTCGAACCGTAATGCGCGAGAAATGGTATGTAAACCCCGTATTTAAATATCTGCCACTGTGCTGGATATTCCGTATAGGTGTTCGAGTGTTCGAACCGTAATGCGCCAGAAATGGTACCGAAACATATCTGCCACTGTGCAGGAGAATCCGTATAGGTGTTCGAGTGTTCGAACCGTAATGCGCAAGAAATGGTACCGAAATCCCGTATTTACATATCTGCCACTGTGCAAGAGAATCCGTATAGGTGTTCGAGTGTTCGAACCTTAATGCGCAAGAAATGGTACCGAAACCCCGTATTTACATATCTGCCACTGTGCAGGAGAATCCACATAGGTGCTCGAGTGTTCGAACCGTATTGCGCAAGAAATGGTATGGAAACCCCGTATTTACATATCTGCCACTGTGCAGGAGAATCCGTATAGGTGTTCGAGTGTTCGAACCGTAATGCGCAAGAAATGGTACGGAAACCCCGTATTTACATATCTGCCACTGTGCAGGAGAATCCGTATAGGTGTTCGAGTGTTCGAACCGTAATGCGCAAGAAATGGTATGTAAACCCCGTATTTACATATCTGCCACTGTGCAGGAGAATCCGTATAGGTGTTCGAGTGTTCGAACCGTAATGCGCAAGAAATGGTACGGAAACCCCGTATTTACATATCTACCACTGTGGAGGAGAATCCGTGTAGGTGTTCGAGTGTTCGAACCGTAATGCGCAAGAAATGGTATGTAAACCCCGTATTTACATATCTGCCACTGTGCTGGATATTCCGTATAGGTGTTCGAGTGTTCGAACCGTAATGCGCAAGAAATGGTACCGAAATCCCGTATTTACATATCTGCCACTGTGCAAGAGAATCCGTATAGGTGTTCGAGTGTTCGAACCGTAATGCGCAAGAAATGGTACCGAAACCCCGTATTTACATATCTGCCACTGTGCAGGAGAATCCGCATAGGTGCTCGAGTGTTCGAACCGTATTGCGCAAGAAATGGTATGGAAACCCCGTATTTACATATCTGCCACTGTGCAGGAGAATCCGTATAGGTGTTCGAGTGTTCGAACCGTAATGCGCAAGAAATGGTACGGAAACCCCGTATTTACATATCTGCCACTGTGCAGGAGAATCCGTATAGGTGTTCGATTGTTCGAACCGTAATGCGCAAGAAATGGTATGTAAACCCCATATTTACATATCTGCCACTGTGCAGGAGAATCCGTATAGGTGTTCGAGTTTTCGAACCGTAATGCGCAAGAAATGGTACGGAAACCCCGTATTTACATATCTGCCACTGTGCAGGAGAATCCGTATAGGTGTTCGAGTGTTCGAACCGTAATGCGCAAGAAATGGTATGTAAACCCCGTATTTACATATCTGCCACTGTGCAGGAGAATCCGTATAGGTGTTCGAGTGTTCGAACCGTAATGCGCAAGAAATGGTACGGAAATCCCGTATTTACATATCTGCCACTGTGGAGGAGAATCCGTATAGGTGTTCGAGTGTTCGAACCGTAATGCGCAAGAAATGGTATGTAAACCCCTATTTACATATCTGCCACTGTGCTGGATATTCCGTATAGGTGTTCGAGTGTTCGAACCGTAATGCGCAAGAAATGGTACCGAAATCCCGTATTTACATATCTGCCACTGTGCAAGAGAATCCGTATAGGTGTTCGAGTGTTCGAACCGTAATGCGCAAGAAATGGTACCGAAACCCCGTATTTACATATCTGCCACTGTGCAGGAGAATCCGCATAGGTGCTCGAGTGTTCGAACCGTATTGCGCAAGAAATGGTATGGAAACCCCGTATTTACATATCTGCCACTGTGCAGGAGAATCCGTATAGGTGTTCGAGTGTTCGAACCGTAATGCGCAGGAAATGGTACCGAAACCCCGTATTTACATATCTGCCACTGTGCAGGAGAATCCGAATAGGTCTTCGTGTGTTCGAACCGTAATGCGCAAGAAATGGTATGTAAACCCCGTATTTACATATCTGCCACTGTGCAGGAGAATCCGTATAGGTGTTCGAGTGTTCGAACCGTAATGCGCAAGAAATGGTACGGAAACCCCGTATTTACATATCTGCCACTGTGCAGGAGAATCCGTATAGGTGTTCGATTGTTCGAACCGTAATGCGCAAGAAATGGTATGTAAACCCCGTATTTACATATCTGCCACTGTGCTGGATATTCCGTATAGGTGTTCGAGTGTTCGAACCGTAATGCGCCAGAAATGGTACCGAAACCCCGTATTTACATATCTGCCACTGTGCAGGAGAATCCGTATAGGTGTTCGAGTGTTCGAACCGTAATGCGCGAGAAATGGTATGTAAACCCCGTATTTACATATCTGCCACTGTGCTGGATATTCCGTATAGGTGTTCGAGTGTTCGAACCGTAATGCGCCAGAAATGGTACCGAAACCCCGTATTTACATATCTGCCACTGTGCAGGAGAATCCGTATAGGTGTTCGAGTGTTCGAACCGTAATGCGCAAGAAATGGTACCGAAATCCCGTATTTACATATCTGCCACTGTGCAAGAGAATCCGTATAGGTGTTCGAGTGTTCGAACCGTAATGCGCAAGAAATGGTACCGAAACCCCGTATTTACATATCTGCCACTGTGCAGGAGAATCCGCATAGGTGCTCGAGTGTTCGAACCGTATTGCGCAAGAAATGGTATGGAAACCCCGTATTTACATATCTGCCACTGTGCAGGAGAATCCGTATAGGTGTTCGAGTGTTCGAACGGTAATGCGCAGGAAATGGTACCGAAACCCCGTATTTACATATCTGCCACTGTGCAGGAGAATCCGAATAGGTCTTCGTGTGTTCGAACCGTAATGCGCAAGAAATGGTATGTAAACCCCGTATTTACATATCTGCCACTGTGTAGGAGAATCCGTATAGGTGTTCGAGTGTTCGAACCGTAATGCGCAAGAAATGGTACGGAAACCCCGTATTTACATATCTGCCACTGTGCAGGAGAATCCGTATAGGTGTTCGATTGTTCGAACCGTAATGCGCAAGAAATGGTATGTAAACCCCGTATTTACATATCTGCCACTGTGCAGGAGAATCCGTATAGGTGTTCGAGTGTTCGAACCGTAATGCGCAAGAAATGGTACGGAAACCCCGTATTTACATATCTGCCACTGTGCAGGAGAATCCGTATAGGTGTTCGAGTGTTCGAACCGTAATGCGCGAGAAATGGTATGTAAACCCCGTATTTAAATATCTGCCACTGTGCTGGATATTCCGTATAGGTGTTCGAGTGTTCGAACCGTAATGCGCCAGAAATGGTACCGAAACATATCTGCCACTGTGCAGGAGAATCCGTATAGGTGTTCGAGTGTTCGAACCGTAATGCGCAAGAAATGGTACCGAAATCCCGTATTTACATATCTGCCACTGTGCAAGAGAATCCGTATAGGTGTTCGAGTGTTCGAACCTTAATGCGCAAGAAATGGTACCGAAACCCCGTATTTACATATCTGCCACTGTGCAGGAGAATCCACATAGGTGCTCGAGTGTTCGAACCGTATTGCGCAAGAAATGGTATGGAAACCCCGTATTTACATATCTGCCACTGTGCAGGAGAATCCGTATAGGTGTTCGAGTGTTCGAACCGTAATGCGCAAGAAATGGTACGGAAACCCCGTATTTACATATCTGCCACTGTGCAGGAGAATCCGTATAGGTGTTCGAGTGTTCGAACCGTAATGCGCAAGAAATGGTATGTAAACCCCGTATTTACATATCTGCCACTGTGCAGGAGAATCCGTATAGGTGTTCGAGTGTTCGAACCGTAATGCGCAAGAAATGGTACGGAAACCCCGTATTTACATATCTACCACTGTGGAGGAGAATCCGTGTAGGTGTTCGAGTGTTCGAACCGTAATGCGCAAGAAATGGTATGTAAACCCCGTATTTACATATCTGCCACTGTGCTGGATATTCCGTATAGGTGTTCGAGTGTTCGAACCGTAATGCGCAAGAAATGGTACCGAAATCCCGTATTTACATATCTGCCACTGTGCAAGAGAATCCGTATAGGTGTTCGAGTGTTCGAACCGTAATGCGCAAGAAATGGTACCGAAACCCCGTATTTACATATCTGCCACTGTGCAGGAGAATCCGCATAGGTGCTCGAGTGTTCGAACCGTATTGCGCAAGAAATGGTATGGAAACCCCGTATTTACATATCTGCCACTGTGCAGGAGAATCCGTATAGGTGTTCGAGTGTTCGAACCGTAATGCGCAAGAAATGGTACGGAAACCCCGTATTTACATATCTGCCACTGTGCAGGAGAATCCGTATAGGTGTTCGATTGTTCGAACCGTAATGCGCAAGAAATGGTATGTAAACCCCATATTTACATATCTGCCACTGTGCAGGAGAATCCGTATAGGTGTTCGAGTTTTCGAACCGTAATGCGCAAGAAATGGTACGGAAACCCCGTATTTACATATCTGCCACTGTGCAGGAGAATCCGTATAGGTGTTCGAGTGTTCGAACCGTAATGCGCAAGAAATGGTATGTAAACCCCGTATTTACATATCTGCCACTGTGCAGGAGAATCCGTATAGGTGTTCGAGTGTTCGAACCGTAATGCGCAAGAAATGGTACGGAAATCCCGTATTTACATATCTGCCACTGTGGAGGAGAATCCGTATAGGTGTTCGAGTGTTCGAACCGTAATGCGCAAGAAATGGTATGTAAACCCCTATTTACATATCTGCCACTGTGCTGGATATTCCGTATAGGTGTTCGAGTGTTCGAACCGTAATGCGCAAGAAATGGTACCGAAATCCCGTATTTACATATCTGCCACTGTGCAAGAGAATCCGTATAGGTGTTCGAGTGTTCGAACCGTAATGCGCAGGAAATGGTACCGAAACCCCGTATTTACATATCTGCCACTGTGCAGGAGAATCCGAATAGGTCTTCGTGTGTTCGAACCGTAATGCGCAAGAAATGGTATGTAAACCCCGTATTTACATATCTGCCACTGTGCAGGAGAATCCGTATAGGTGTTCGAGTGTTCGAACCGTAATGCGCAAGAAATGGTACGGAAACCCCGTATTTACATATCTGCCACTGTGCAGGAGAATCCGTATAGGTGTTCGATTGTTCGAACCGTAATGCGCAAGAAATGGTATGTAAACCCCGTATTTACATATCTGCCACTGTGCTGGATATTCCGTATAGGTGTTCGAGTGTTCGAACCGTAATGCGCCAGAAATGGTACCGAAACCCCGTATTTACGTATCTGCCACTGTGCAGGAGAATCCGTATAGGTGTTCGAGTGTTCGAACCGTAATGCGCGAGAAATGGTATGTAAACCCCGTATTTACATATCTGCCACTATGCTGGATATTCCGTATAGGTGTTCGAGTGTTCGAACCGTAATGCGCCAGAAATGGTACCGAAACCCCGTATTTACATATCTGCCACTGTGCAGGAGAATCCGTATAGGTGTTCGAGTGTTCGAACCGTAATGCGCAAGAAATGGTACCGAAATCCCGTATTTACATATCTGCCACTGTGCAAGAGAATCCGTATAGGTGTTCGAGTGTTCGAACCGTAATGCGCAAGAAATGGTACCGAAACCCCGTATTTACATATCTGCCACTGTGCAGGAGAATCCGCATAGGTGCTCGAGTGTTCGAACCGTATTGCGCAAGAAATGGTATGGAAACCCCGTATTTACATATCTGCCACTGTGCAGGAGAATCCGTATAGGTGTTCGAGTGTTCGAACGGTAATGCGCAGGAAATGGTACCGAAACCCCGTATTTACATATCTGCCACTGTGCAGGAGAATCCGAATAGGTCTTCGTGTGTTCGAACCGTAATGCGCAAGAAATGGTATGTAAACCCCGTATTTACATATCTGCCACTGTGTAGGAGAATCCGTATAGGTGTTCGAGTGTTCGAACCGTAATGCGCAAGAAATGGTACGGAAACCCCGTATTTACATATCTGCCACTATGCAGGAGAATCCGTATAGGTGTTCGATTGTTCGAACCGTAATGCGCAAGAAATGGTATGTAAACCCCGTATTTACATATCTGCCACTGTGCAGGAGAATCCGTATAGGTGTTCGAGTGTTCGAACCGTAATGCGCAAGAAATGGTACGGAAACCCCGTATTTACATATCTGCCACTGTGCAGGAGAATCCGTATAGGTGTTCGAGTGTTCGAACCGTAATGCGCGAGAAATGGTATGTAAACCCCGTATTTAAATATCTGCCACTGTGCTGGATATTCCGTATAGGTGTTCGAGTGTTCGAACCGTAATGCGCCAGAAATGGTACCGAAACCCCGTATTTACATATCTGCCACTGTGCAGGAGAATCCGTATAGGTGTTCGAGTGTTCGAACCGTAATGCGCAAGAAATGGTACCGAAATCCCGTATTTACATATCTGCCACTGTGCAAGAGAATCCGTATAGGTGTTCGAGTGTTCGAACCTTAATGCGCAAGAAATGGTACCGAAACCCCGTATTTACATATCTGCCACTGTGCAGGAGAATCCACATAGGTGCTCGAGTGTTCGAACCGTATTGCGCAAGAAATGGTATGGAAACCCCGTATTTACATATCTGCCACTGTGCAGGAGAATCCGTATAGGTGTTCGAGTGTTCGAACCGTAATGCGCAAGAAATGGTACGGAAACCCCGTATTTACATATCTGCCACTGTGCAGGAGAATCCGTATAGGTGTTCGAGTGTTCGAACCGTAATGCGCAAGAAATGGTATGTAAACCCCGTATTTACATATCTGCCACTGTGCAGGAGAATCCGTATAGGTGTTCGAGTGTTCGAACCGTAATGCGCAAGAAATGGTACGGAAACCCCGTATTTACATATCTACCACTGTGGAGGAGAATCCGTGTAGGTGTTCGAGTGTTCGAACCGTAATGCGCAAGAAATGGTATGTAAACCCCGTATTTACATATCTGCCACTGTGCTGGATATTCCGTATAGGTGTTCGAGTGTTCGAACCGTAATGCGCAAGAAATGGTACCGAAATCCCGTATTTACATATCTGCCACTGTGCAAGAGAATCCGTATAGGTGTTCGAGTGTTCGAACCGTAATGCGCAAGAAATGGTACCGAAACCCCGTATTTACAGATCTGCCACTGTGCAGGAGAATCCGCATAGGTGCTCGAGTGTTCGAACCGTATTGCGCAAGAAATGGTATGGAAACCCCGTATTTACATATCTGCCACTGTGCAGGAGAATCCGTATAGGTGTTCGAGTGTTCGAACCGTAATGCGCAAGAAATGGTACGGAAACCCCGTATTTACATATCTGCCACTGTGCAGGAGAATCCGTATAGGTGTTCGATTGTTCGAACCGTAATGCGCAAGAAATGGTATGTAAACCCCATATTTACATATCTGCCACTGTGCAGGAGAATCCGTATAGGTGTTCGAGTTTTCGAACCGTAATGCGCAAGAAATGGTATGTAAACCCCGTATTTACATATCTGCCACTGCGCAGGAGAATCCGTATAGGTGTTCGAGTGTTCGAACCGTAATGTGCAAGAAATGGTACGGAAATCCCGTATTTATATATCTGCCACTGTGGAGGAGAATCCGTATAGGTGTTCGAGTGTTCGAACCGTAATGCGCAAGAAATGGTATGTAAACCCCTATTTACATATCTGCCACTGTGCTGGATATTCCGTATAGGTGTTCGAGTGTTCGAACCGTAATGCGCAAGAAATGGTACCGAAATCCCGTATTTACATATCTGCCACTGTGCAAGAGAATCCGTATAGGTGTTCGAGTGTTCGAACCGTAATGCGCAAGAAATGGTACCGAAACCCCGTATTTACATATCTGCCACTGTGCAGGAGAATCCGCATAGGTGCTCGAGTGTTCGAACCGTATTGCGCAAGAAATGGTTTGGAAACCCCGTATTTACATATCTGCCACTGTGCAGGAGAATCCGTATAGGTGTTCGAGTGTTCGAACCGTAATGCGCAGGAAATGGTACCGAAACCCCGTATTTACATATCTGCCACTGTGCAGGAGAATCCGAATAGGTCTTCGTGTGTTCGAACCGTAATGCGCAAGAAATGGTATGTAAACCCCGTATTTACATATCTGCCACTGTGCAGGAGAATCCGTATAGGTGTTCGAGTGTTCGAACCGTAATGCGCAAGAAATGGTACGGAAACCCCGTATTTACATATCTGCCACTGTGCAGGAGAATCCGTATAGGTGTTCGATTGTTCGAACCGTAATGCGCAAGAAATGGTATGTAAACCCCGTATTTACATATCTGCCACTGTGCTGGATATTCCGTATAGGTGTTCGAGTGTTCGAACCGTAATGCGCCAGAAATGGTACCGAAACCCCGTATTTACGTATCTGCCACTGTGCAGGAGAATCCGTATAGGTGTTCGAGTGTTCGAACCGTAATGCGCGAGAAATGGTATGTAAACCCCGTATTTACATATCTGCCACTATGCTGGATATTCCGTATAGGTGTTCGAGTGTTCGAACCGTAATGCGCCAGAAATGGTACCGAAACCCCGTATTTACATATCTGCCACTGTGCAGGAGAATCCGTATAGGTGTTCGAGTGTTCGAACCGTAATGCGCAAGAAATGGTACCGAAATCCCGTATTTACATATCTGCCACTGTGCAAGAGAATCCGTATAGGTGTTCGAGTGTTCGAACCGTAATGCGCAAGAAATGGTACCGAAACCCCGTATTTACATATCTGCCACTGTGCAGGAGAATCCGCATAGGTGCTCGAGTGTTCGAACCGTATTGCGCAAGAAATGGTATGGAAACCCCGTATTTACATATCTGCCACTGTGCAGGAGAATCCGTATAGGTGTTCGAGTGTTCGAACGGTAATGCGCAGGAAATGGTACCGAAACCCCGTATTTACATATCTGCCACTGTGCAGGAGAATCCGAATAGGTCTTCGTGTGTTCGAACCGTAATGCGCAAGAAATGGTATGTAAACCCCGTATTTACATAACTGCCACTGTGTAGGAGAATCCGTATAGGTGTTCGAGTGTTCGAACCGTAATGCGCAAGAAATGGTACGGAAACCCCGTATTTACATATCTGCCACTATGCAGGAGAATCCGTATAGGTGTTCGATTGTTCGAACCGTAATGCGCAAGAAATGGTATGTAAACCCCGTATTTACATATCTGCCACTGTGCAGGAGAATCCGTATAGGTGTTCGAGTGTTCGAACCGTAATGCGCGAGAAATGGTATGTAAACCCCGTATTTACATATCTGCCACTATGCTGGATATTCCGTATAGGTGTTCGAGTGTTCGAACCGTAATGCGCCAGAAATGGTACCGAAACCCCGTATTTACATATCTGCCACTGTGCAGGAGAATCCGTATAGGTGTTCGAGTGTTCGAACCGTAATGCGCAAGAAATGGTACCGAAATCCCGTATTTACATATCTGCCACTGTGCAAGAGAATCCGTATAGGTGTTCGAGTGTTCGAACCGTAATGCGCAAGAAATGGTACCGAAACCCCGTATTTACATATCTGCCACTATGCAGGAGAATCCGCATAGGTGCTCGAGTGTTCGAACCGTATTGCGCAAGAAATGGTATGGAAACCCCGTATTTACATATCTGCCACTGTGCAGGAGAATCCGTATAGGTGTTCGAGTGTTCGAACGGTAATGCGCAGGAAATGGTACCGAAACCCCGTATTTACATATCTGCCACTGTGCAGGAGAATCCGAATAGGTCTTCGTGTGTTCGAACCGTAATGCGCAAGAAATGGTATGTAAACCCCGTATTTACATAACTGCCACTGTGTAGGAGAATCCGTATAGGTGTTCGAGTGTTCGAACCGTAATGCGCAAGAAATGGTACGGAAACCCCGTATTTACATATCTGCCACTATGCAGGAGAATCCGTATAGGTGTTCGATTGTTCGAACCGTAATGCGCAAGAAATGGTATGTAAACCCCGTATTTACATATCTGCCACTGTGCAGGAGAATCCGTATAGGTGTTCGAGTGTTCGAACCGTAATGCGCAAGAAATGGTACGGAAACCCCGTATTTACATATCTGCCACTGTGCAGGAGAATCCGTATAGGTGTTCGAGTGTTCGAACCGTAATGCGCGAGAAATGGTATGTAAACCCCGTATTTAAATATCTGCCACTGTGCTGGATATTCCGTATAGGTGTTCGAGTGTTCGAACCGTAATGCGCCAGAAATGGTACCGAAACCCCGTATTTACATATCTGCCACTGTCCAGGAGAATCCGTATAGGTGTTCGAGTGTTCGAACCGTAATGCGCAAGAAATGGTACCGAAATCCCGTATTTACATATCTGCCACTGTGCAAGAGAATCCGTATAGGTGTTCGAGTGTTCGAACCTTAATGCGCAAGAAATGGTACCGAAACCCCGTATTTACATATCTGCCACTGTGCAGGAGAATCCACATAGGTGCTCGAGTGTTCGAACCGTATTGCGCAAGAAATGGTATGGAAACCCCGTATTTACATATCTGCCACTGTGCAGGAGAATCCGTATAGGTGTTCGAGTGTTCGAACCGTAATGCGCAAGAAATGGTACGGAAACCCCGTATTTACATATCTGCCACTGTGCAGGAGAATCCGTATAGGTGTTCGAGTGTTCGAACCGTAATGCGCAAGAAATGGTATGTAAACCCCGTATTTACATATCTGCCACTGTGCAGGAGAATCCGTATAGGTGTTCGAGTGTTCGAACCGTAATGCGCAAGAAATGGTACGAAAACCCCGTATTTACATATCTACCACTGTGGAGGAGAATCCGTATAGGTGTTCGAGTGTTCGAACCGTAATGCGCAAGAAATGGTATGTATACCCCGTATTTACATATCTGCCACTGTGCTGGATATTCCGTATAGGTGTTCGAGTGTTCGAACCGTAATGCGCAAGAAATGGTACCGAAATCCCGTATTTACATATCTGCCACTGTGCAAGAGAATCCGTATAGGTGTTCGAGTGTTCGAACCGTAATGCGCAAGAAATGGTACCGAAACCCCGTATTTACATATCTGCCACTGTGCAGGAGAATCCACATAGGTGCTCGAGTGTTCGAACCGTATTGCGCAAGAAATGGTAGGGAAACCCCGTATTTACATATCTGCCACTGTGCAGGAGAATCCGTATAGGTGTTCGAGTGTTCGAACCGTAATGCGCAAGAAATGGTACGGAAACCCCGTATTTACATATCTGCCACTGTGCAGGAGAATCCGTATAGGTGTTCGAGTGTTCGAACCGTAATGCGCAAGAAATGGTATGTAAACCCCGTATTTACATATCTGCCACTGTGCAGGAGAATCCGTATAGGTGTTCGAGTGTTCGAACCGTAATGCGCAAGAAATGGTACGGAAACCCCGTATTTACATATCTACCACTGTGGAGGAGAATCCGTATAGGTGTTCGAGTGTTCGAACCGTAATGCGCAAGAAATGGTATGTAAACCCCGTATTTACATATCTGCCACTGTGCTGGATATTCCGTATAGGTGTTCGAGTGTTCGAACCGTAATGCGCAAGAAATGGTACCGAAATCCCGTATTTACATATCTGCCACTGTGCAAGAGAATCCGTATAGGTGTTCGAGTGTTCGAACCGTAATGCGCAAGAAATGGTACCGAAACCCCGTATTTACATATCTGCCACTGTGCAGGAGAATCCGCATAGGTGCTCGAGTGTTCGAACCGTATTGCGCAAGAAATGGTATGGAAACCCCGTATTTACATATCTGCCACTGTGCAGGAGAATCCGTATAGGTGTTCGAGTGTTCGAACCGTAATGCGCAGGAAATGGTACCGAAACCCCGTATTTACATATCTGCCACTGTGCAGGAGAATCCGAATAGGTCTTCGTGTGTTCGAACCGTAATGCGCAAGAAATGGTATGTAAACCCCGTATTTACATATCTGCCACTGTGCAGGAGAATCCGTATAGGTGTTCGAGTGTTCGAACCGTAATGCGCAAGAAATGGTACGGAAACCCCGTATTTACATATCTGCCACTGTGCAGGAGAATCCGTATAGGTGTTCGATTGTTCGAACCGTAATGCGCAAGAAATGGTATGTAAACCCCGTATTTACATATCTGCCACTGTGCAGGAGAATCCGTATAGGTGTTCGAGTGTTCGAACCGTAATGCGCAAGAAATGGTACGGAAACCCCGTATTTACATATCTGCCACTGTGCAGGAGAATCCGTATAGGTGTTCGAGTGTTCGAACCGTAATGCGCGAGAAATGGTATGTAAACCCCGTATTTAAATATCTGCCACTGTGCTGGATATTCCGTATAGGTGTTCGAGTGTTCGAACCGTAATGCGCCAGAAATGGTACCGAAACCCCGTATTTACATATCTGCCACTGTGCAGGAGAATCCATATAGGGGTTCGAGTGTTCGAACCGTAATGCGCAGGAAATGGTACCGAAACCCCATATTTACATATCTGCCACTGTGCAGGAGAATTCGTATAGGTCTTCGTGTGTTCGAACCGTAATGCGCAAGAAATGGTATGTAAACCCCGTATTTACATATCTGCCACTGTGCAGGAGCATCCGTATAGGTGTTCGAGTGTTCGAACCGTAATGCGCAAGAAATGGTACCGAAACCCCGTATTTACATATCTGCCACTGTGCAGGAGAATCCGAATAGGTGTTCGAGTGTTCGAACCGTAATGCGCAAGAAATGGTACGGAAACCCCGAATTTACATATCTGCCACTGTGCAGGAGAATCCGTATATGTGTTCGATTGTTCGAACCGTAATGCGCGAGAAATGGTATGTAAACCCCGTATTTAAATATCTGCCACTGTGCTGGATATTCCGTATAGGTGTTCGAGTGTTCGAACCGTAATGCGCCAGAAATGGTACCGAAACCCCGTATTTACATATCTGCCACTGTGCAGGAGAATCCATATAGGGGTTCGAGTGTTCGAACCGTAATGCGCAGGAAATGGTACCGAAACCCCATATTTACATATCTGCCACTGTGCAGGAGAATTCGTATAGGTCTTCGTGTGTTCGAACCGTAATGCGCAAGAAATGGTATGTAAACCCCGTATTTACATATCTGCCACTGTGCAGGAGCATCCGTATAGGTGTTCGAGTGTTCGAACCGTAATGCGCAAGAAATGGTACCGAAACCCCGTATTTACATATCTGCCACTGTGCAGGAGAATCCGAATAGGTGTTCGAGTGTTCGAACCGTAATGCGCAAGAAATGGTACCGAAATCCCGTATTTACATATCTGCCACTGTGCAAGAGAATCCGTATAGGTGTTCGAGTGTTCGAACCATAATGCGCAAGAAATGGCACCGAAACCCCGTATTTACATATCTGCCACTGTGCAGGAGAATCCGCATAGGTGCTCGAGTGTTCGAACCGTATTGCGCAAGAAATGGTATGGAAACCCCGTATTTACATATCTGCCACTGTGCAGGAGAATCCGTATAGGTGTTCGAGTGTTCGAACCGGAATGCGCAGGAAATGGTACCGAAACCCCGTATTTACATATCTGCCACTGTGCAGGAGAATTCGTATAGGTCTTCGTGTGTTCGAACCGTAATGCGCAAGAAATGGTATGTAAACCCCGTATTTACATATCTGCCACTGTGCAGGAGAATCCGTATAGGTGTTCGAGTGTTCGAACCGTAATGCGCAAGAAATGGTACGGAAACCCCGTATTTACATATCTGCCACTGTGCAGGAGAATCCGAATAGGTGTTCGAGTGTTCGAACCGTAATGCGCAAGAAATGGTATGTAAACCCCGTATTTACATATCTGCCACTGTGCAGGAGAATCCGTATAGGTGTTCGAGTGTTCGAACCGTAATGCGCAAGAAATGGTACGGAAACCCCGTATTTACATATCTGCCACTGTGTAGGAGAATCCGCATAGGTGTTCGAGTGTTCGAACCGTAATGTGCAAGAAATGGTATGTAAACCCCGTATTTACATATCTGCCACTGTGCAGGAGAATCCGTATAGGTGTTCGAGCGTTCGAACCGTAATGCGCAAGAAATGGTACGGAAACCCCGTATTTACATATCTGCCACTGTGCCGGAGAATCCGTATAGGTGTTCGATTGTTCGAACCGTAATGCGCAAGAAATGGTATGTAAACCCCGTATTTACATATCTGCCACTGTGCAGGAGAATCCGTATAGGTGTTCGGGTGTTCGAACCGTAATGCGCAAGAAATGGTTCGGAAACCCCGTATTTACATATGTGCCGCTGTGCAGGAGAATCCGTATCGGTGTTCGTGTGTTCGAACCGTAATGCGCAAGAAATGGTACGGAAACCCCGTATTTAAATATCTGCCACTGTGCAGGAGAATCCGTATAGGTGTTCGAGTGTTCGAACCGTAATGCGCAAGAAATGGTACCGAAACCCCGTATTTACATATCTGCCACTGTGCAGGAGAATCCGAATTGGTGTTCGAGTGTTCGAACCGTATTGCGCAAGAAATGGTATGTAAACCCCGTATTTACATATCTGCCACTGTGCAGGAGAATCCGTATAGGTGTTCGAGTGTTCGAACCGTAATGCGCAAGAAATGGTACCGAATCCCCGTATTTACATATCTGCCACTGTGCAGGAGAATCCGCGTAGGTGCTCGAGTGTTCGAACCGTATTGCGCAAGAAATGGTATGGAAACCCCGTATTTACATATCTGCCACTGTGCCGGAGAATCCGTATAGGTGTTCGAGTGTTCGAACCGTAATGCGCAGGAAAGGGTACCGAAACCCCGTATTTACATATCTGCCACTGTGCAGGAGAATTCGTATAGGTGTTCGTGTGTTCGAACCGTAATGCGCAAGAAATGGTATGTAAACCCCTTATTTAAATATCAGCCACTGTGCAGGAGAATCCGTATAGGTGTTCGAGTGTTCGAACCGTAATGCGCAAGAAATGGTACCGAAACCCCGTATTTACATATCTGCCACTGTGCAGGAGAATCCGAATAGGTGTTCGAGTGTTCGAACCGTAATGCGCAAGAAATGGTACCGAAACCCCGTATTTACATATCTGCCACTGTGCAGGAGAATCCGTATAGGTGTTCGAGTGTTCGAACCGTAATGCGCAAGAAATGGTACGGAAACCCCGAATTTACATATCTGCCACTGTGCAGGAGAATCCGTATATGTGTTCGATTGTTCGAACCGTAATGCGCGAGAAATGGTATGTAAACCCCGTATTTAAATATCTGCCTCTGTGCTGGATATTCCGTATAGGTGTTCGAGTGTTCGAACCGTAATGCGCAAGAAATGGTACCGAAATCCCGTATTTACATATCTGCCATTGTGCAAGAGAATCCGTATAGGTGTTCGAGTGTTCGAACCGTAATGCGCAAGAAATGGTACGGAAACCCCGTATTTACATATCTGCCACTGTGTAGGAGAATCCGTATAGGTGTTCGATTGTTCGAACCGTAATGCGCAAGAAATGGTATGTAAACCCCGTATTTACATATCTGCCACTGTGCAGGAGAATCCGTATAGGTGTTCGAGTGTTCGAACCGTAATGCGCAAGAAATGGTACGGAAACCCCGTATTTACATATCTGCCACTGTGCAGGAGAATCCGTATAGGTGTTCGAGTGTTCGAACCGTAATGCGCGAGAAATGGTATGTAAACCCCGTATTTACATATCTGCCACTGTGCTGGATATTCCGTATAGGTGTTCGAGTGTTTGAACCGTAATGCGCCAGAAATGGTACCGAAACCCCGTATTTACATATCTGCCACTGTGCAGGAGAATCCGTATAGGTGTTCGATTGTTCGAACCGTAATGCGCAAGAAATGGTACCGAAATCCCGTATTTACATATCTGCCACTGTGCAAGAGAATCCGTATAGGTGTTCGAGTGTTCGAACCGTAATGCGCAAGAAATGGTACCGAAACCCCGTATTTACATATCTGCCACTGTGCAGGAGAATCCGCATAGGTGCTCGAGTGTTCGAACCGTATTGCGCAAGAAATGGTATGGAAACCCCGTATTTACATATCTGCCACTATGCAGGAGAATCCGTATAGGTGTTCGAGTGTTCGAACCGTAATGCGCAGGAAATGGTACCGAAACCCCGTATTTACATATCTGCCACTGTGCAGGAGAATTCGTATAGGTCTTCGTGTGTTCGAACCGTAATGCGCAAGAAATGGTATGTAAACCCCGTATTTACATATCTGCCACTGTGCAGGAGAATCCGTATAGGTGTTCGAGTGTTCGAACCGTAATACGCAAGAAATGGTACGGAAACCCCGTATTTACATGTCTGCCACTATGCAGGAGAATCCGTATAGGTCTTCGTGTGTTCGAACCGTAATGCGCAAGAAATGGTATGTAAACCCCGTATTTACATATCTGCCACTGTGCAGGAGAATCCGTATAGGTGTTCGAGTGTTCGAACCGTAATGCGCAAGAAATGGTACGGAAACCCCGTATTTACATATCTGCCACTGTGCAGGAGAATCCGTATAGGTGTTCGATTGTTCGAACCGTAATGCGCAAGAAATGGTATGTAAACCCCGTATTTACATATCTGCCACTGTGCAGGAGAATCCGTATAGGTGTTCGAGTGTTCGAACCGTAATGCGCAAGAAATGGTACGGAAACCCCGTATTTACATATCTGCCACTGTGCAGGAGAATCCGTATAGGTGTTCGAGTGTTCGAACCGTAATGCGCGAGAAATGGTATGTAAACCCCGTATTTAAATATCTGCCACTGTGCTGGATATTCCGTATAGGTGTTCGAGTGTTCGAACCGTAATGCGCCAGAAATGGTACCGAAACCCCGTATTTACATATCTGCCACTGTGCAGGAGAATCCGTATAGGTGTTCGAGTGTTCGAACCGTAATGCGCAAGAAATGGTACCGAAATCCCGTATTTATATATCTGCCATTGTGCAAGAGAATACGTATAGGTGTTCGAGTGTTCGAACCGTAATGCGCAAGAAATGGTACGGAAACCCCGTATTTACATATCTGCCACTGTGCAGGAGAATCCGTATAGGTGTTCGATTGTTCGAACCGTAATGCGCAAGAAATGGAATGTAAACCCCGTATTTACATATCTGCCACTGTGCAGGAGAATCCGTATAGGTGTTCGAGTGTTCGAACCGTAATGCGCAAGAAATGGTACGGAAACCCCGTATTTACATATCTGCCACTGTGCAGGAGAATCCGTATAGGTGTTCGAGTGTTCGAACCGTAATGCGCGAGAAATGGTATGTAAACCCCGTATTTACATATCTGCCACTGTGCTGGATATTCCGTATAGGTGTTCGAGTGTTTGAACCGTAATGCGCCAGAAATGGTACCGAAACCCCGTATTTACATATCTGCCACTGTGCAGGAGAATCCGTATAGGTGTTCGAGTGTTCGAACCGTAATGCGCAAGAAATGGTACCGAAATCCCGTATTTACATATCTGCCACTGTGCAAGAGAATCCGTATAGGTGTTCGAGTGTTTGAACCGTAATGCGCAAGAAATGGTACCGAAACCCCGTATTTACATATCTGCCACTATGCAGGAGAATCCGCATAGGTGCTCGAGTGTTCGAACCGTATTGCGCAAGAAATGGTATGGAAACCCCGTATTTACATATCTGCCACTATGCAGGAGAATCCGTATAGGTGTTCGAGTGTTCGAACCGTAATGCGCAGGAAATGGTACCGAAACCCCGTATTTACATATCTGCCACTGTGCAGGAGAATTCGTATAGGTCTTCGTGTGTTCGAACCGTAATGCGCAAGAAATGGTATGTAAACCCCGTATTCACATATCTGCCACTGTGCAGGAGAATCCGTATAGGTGTTCGAGTGTTCGAACCGTAATACGCAAGAAATGGTACGGAAACCCCGTATTTACATATCTGCCACTGTGCAGGAGAATCCGTATAGGTGTTCGATTGTTCGAACCGTAATGCGCAAGAAATGGTATGTAAACCCCGTATTTACATATCTGCCACTGTGCAGGAGAATCCGTATAGGTGTTCGAGTGTTCGAACCGTAATGCGCAAGAAATGGTACCGAAATCCCGTATTTATATATCTGCCATTGTGCAAGAGAATACGTATAGGTGTTCGAGTGTTCGAACCGTAATGCGCAAGAAATGGTACGGAAACCCCGTATTTACATATCTGCCACTGTGCAGGAGAATCCGTATAGGTGTTCGATTGTTCGAACCGTAATGCGCAAGAAATGGTATGTAAACCCCGTATTTACATATCTGCCACTGTGCAGGAGAATCCGTATAGGTGTTCGGGTGTTCGAACCGTAATGCGCAAGAAATGGTTCGGAAACCCCGTATTTACATATGTGCCGCTGTGCAGGAGAATCCGTATCGGTGTTCGTGTGTTCGAACCGTAATGCGCAAGAAATGGTACGGAAACCCCGTATTTAAATATCTGCCACTGTGCAGGAGAATCCGTATAGGTGTTCGAGTGTTCGAACCGTAATGCGCAAGAAATGGTACCGAAACCCCGTATTTACATATCTGCCACTGTGCAGGAGAATCCGAATTGGTGTTCGAGTGTTCGAACCGTATTGCGCAAGAAATGGTATGTAAACCCCGTATTTACATATCTGCCACTGTGCAGGAGAATCCGTATAGGTGTTCGAGTGTTCGAACCGTAATGCGCAAGAAATGGTACCGAATCCCCGTATTTACATATCTGCCACTGTGCAGGAGAATCCGCATAGGTGCTCGAGTGTTCGAACCGTATTGCGCAAGAAATGGTATGGAAACCCCGTATTTACATATCTGCCACTGTGCCGGAGAATCCGTATAGGTGTTCGAGTGTTCGAACCGTAATGCGCAGGAAAGGGTACCGAAACCCCGTATTTACATATCTGCCACTGTGCAGGAGAATTCGTATAGGTGTTCGTGTGTTCGAACCGTAATGCGCAAGAAATTGTATGTAAACCCCTTATTTAAATATCAGCCACTGTGCAGGAGAATCCGTATAGGTGTTCGAGTGTTCGAACCGTAATGCGCAAGAAATGGTACCGAAACCCCGTATTTACATATCTGCCACTGTGCAGGAGAATCCGAATAGGTGTTCGAGTGTTCGAACCGTAATGCGCAAGAAATGGTACCGAAACCCCGTATTTACATATCTGCCACTGTGCAGGAGAATCCGTATAGGTGTTCGAGTGTTCGAACCGTAATGCGCAAGAAATGGTACGGAAACCCCGAATTTACATATCTGCCACTGTGCAGGAGAATCCGTATATGTGTTCGATTGTTCGAACCGTAATGCGCGAGAAATGGTATGTAAACCCCGTATTTAAATATCTGCCACTGTGCTGGATATTCCGTATAGGTGTTCGAGTGTTCGAACCGTAATGCGCCAGAAATGGTACCGAAACCCCGTATTTACATATCTGCCACTGTGCAGGAGAATCTGTATAGGTGTTCGAGTGTTCGAACCGTAATGCGCAAGAAATGGTACCGAAATCCCGTATTTACATATCTGCCATTGTGCAAGAGAATCCGTATAGGTGTTCGAGTGTTCGAACCGTAATGCGCAAGAAATGGTACGGAAACCCCGTATTTACATATCTGCCACTGTGCAGGAGAATCCGTATAGGTGTTCGATTGTTCGAACCGTAATGCGCAAGAAATGGTATGTAAACCCCGTATTTACATATCTGCCACTGTGCAGGAGAATCCGTATAGGTGTTCGAGTGTTCGAACCGTAATGCGCAAGAAATGGTACGGAAACCCCGTATTTACATATCTGCCACTGTGCAGGAGAATCCGTATAGGTGTTCGAGTGTTCGAACCGTAATGCGCGAGAAATGGTATGTAAACCCCGTATTTACATATCTGCCACTGTGCTGGATATTCCGTATAGGTGTTCGAGTGTTTGAACCGTAATGCGCCAGAAATGGTACCGAAACCCCGTATTTACATATCTGCCACTGTGCAGGAGAATCCGTATAGGTGTTCGATTGTTCGAACCGTAATGCGCAAGAAATGGTACCGAAATCCCGTATTTACATATCTGCCACTATGCAAGAGAATCCGTATAGGTGTTCGAGTGTTCGAACCGTAATGCGCAAGAAATGGTAACGAAACCCCGTATTTACATATCTGCCACTGTGCAGGAGAATCCGCATAGGTGCTCGAGTGTTCGAACCGTATTGCGCAAGAAATGGTATGGAAACCCCGTATTTACATATCTGCCACTATGCAGGAGAATCCGTATAGGTGTTCGAGTGGTCGAACCGTAATGCGCAGGAAATGGTACCGAAACCCCGTATTTACATATCTGCCACTGTGCAGGAGAATTCGTATAGGTCTTCGTGTGTTCGAACCGTAATGCGCAAGAAATGGTATGTAAACCCCGTATTTACATATCTGCCACTGTGCAGGAGAATCCGTATAGGTGTTCGAGTGTTCGAACCGTAATGCGCAAGAAATGGTACCGAAACCCCGTATTTACATATCTGCCACTGTGCAGGAGAATCCGTATAGGTGTTCGAGTGTTCGAACCGTAATGCGCAAGAAATGGTACGGAAACCCCGAATTTACATATCTGCCACTGTGCAGGAGAATCCGTATATGTGTTCGATTGTTCGAACCGTAATGCGCGAGAAATGGTATGTAAACCCCGTATTTACATATCTGCCACTGTGCTGGATATTCCGTATAGGTGTTCGAGTGTTTGAACCGTAATGCGCCAGAAATGGTACCGAAACCCCGTATTTACATATCTGCCACTGTGCAGGAGAATCCGTATAGGTGTTCGATTGTTCGAACCGTAATGCGCAAGAAATGGTACCGAAATCCCGTATTTACATATCTGCCACTATGCAAGAGAATCCGTATAGGTGTTCGAGTGTTCGAACCGTAATGCGCAAGAAATGGTAACGAAACCCCGTATTTACATATCTGCCACTGTGCAGGAGAATCCGCATAGGTGCTCGAGTGTTCGAACCGTATTGCGCAAGAAATGGTATGGAAACCCCGTATTTACATATCTGCCACTATGCAGGAGAATCCGTATAGGTGTTCGAGTGTTCGAACCGTAATGCGCAGGAAATGGTACCGAAACCCCGTATTTACATATCTGCCACTGTGCAGGAGAATTCGTATAGGTCTTCGTGTGTTCGAACCGTAATGCGCAAGAAATGGTATGTAAACCCCGTATTTACATATCTGCCACTGTGCAGGAGAATCCGTATAGGTGTTCGAGTGTTCGAACCGTAATACGCAAGAAATGGTACGGAAACCCCGTATTTACATGTCTGCCACTATGCAGGAGAATCCGTATAGGTCTTCGTGTGTTCGAACCGTAATGCGCAAGAAATGGTATGTAAACCCCGTATTTACATATCTGCCACTGTGCAGGAGAATCCGTATAGGTGTTCGAGTGTTCGAACCGTAATGCGCAAGAAATGGTACGGAAACCCCGTATTTACATATCTGCCACTGTGCAGGAGAATCCGTATAGGTGTTCGAGTGTTCGAACCGTAATGCGCGAGAAATGGTATGTAAACCCCGTATTTAAATATCTGCCACTGTGCTGGATATTCCGTATAGGTGTTCGAGTGTTCGAACCGTAATGCGCCAGAAATGGTACCGAAACCCCGTATTTACATATCTGCCACTGTGCAGGAGAATCCGTATAGGTGTTCGAGTGTTCGAACCGTAATGCGCAAGAAATGGTACCGAAATCCCGTATTTATATATCTGCCATTGTGCAAGAGAATACGTATAGGTGTTCGAGTGTTCGAACCGTAATGCGCAAGAAATGGTACGGAAACCCCGTATTTACATATCTGCCACTGTGCAGGAGAATCCGTATAGGTGTTCGATTGTTCGAACCGTAATACGCAAGAAATGGAATGTAAACCCCGTATTTACATATCTGCCACGGTGCAGGAGAATCCGTATAGGTGTTCGAGTGTTCGAACCGTAATGCGCAAGAAATGGTACGGAAACCCCGTATTTACATATCTGCCACTGTGCAGGAGAATCCGTATAGGTGTTCGAGTGTTCGAACCGTAATGCGCGAGAAATGGTATGTAAACCCCGTATTTACATATCTGCCACTGTGCTGGATATTCCGTATAGGTGTTCGAGTGTTTGAACCGTAATGCGCCAGAAATGGTACCGAAACCCCGTATTTACATATCTGCCACTGTGCAGGAGAATCCGTATAGGTGTTCGAGTGTTCGAACCGTAATGCGCAAGAAATGGTACCGAAATCCCGTATTTACATATCTGCCACTGTGCAGGAGAATCCGTATAGGTGTTCGAGTGTTCGAACCGTAATGCGCGAGAAATGGTATGTAAACCCCGTATTTACATATCTGCCACTGTGCTGGATATTCCGTATAGGTGTTCGAGTGTTCGAACCGTAATGCGCCAGAAATGGTACCGAAACCCCGTATTTACATATCTGCCACTGTGCAGGAGAATCTGTATAGGTGTTCGAGTGTTCGAACCGTAATGCGCAAGAAATGGTATGTAAACCCCGTATTCACATATCTGCCACTGTGCAGGAGAATCCGTATAGGTGTTCGAGTGTTCGAACCGTAATGCGCAAGAAATGGTACGGAAACCCCGTATTTACATATCTGCCACTGTGCAGGAGAATCCGTATAGGTGTTCGATTGTTCGAACCGTAATGCGCAAGAAATGGTATGTAAACCCCGTATTTACATATCTGCCACTGTGCAGGAGAATCCGTATAGGTGTTCGAGTGTTCGAACCGTAATGCGCAAGAAATGGTACGGAAACCCCGTATTTACATATCTGCCACTGTGCAGGAGAATCCGTATAGGTGTTCGAGTGTTCGAACCGTAATGCGCGAGAAATGGTATGTAAACCCCGTATTTAAATATCTGCCACTGTGCTGGATATTCCGTATAGGTGTTCGAGTGTTCGAACCGTAATGCGCCAGAAATGGTACCGAAACCCCGTATTTACATATCTGCCACTGTGCAGGAGAATCCGTATAGGTGTTCGAGTGTTCGAACCGTAATGCGCAAGAAATGGTACCGAAATCCCGTATTTATATATCTGCCATTGTGCAAGAGAATACGTATAGGTGTTCGAGTGTTCGAACCGTAATGCGCAAGAAATGGTACGGAAACCCCGTATTTACATATCTGCCACTGTGCAGGAGAATCCGTATAGGTGTTCGATTGTTCGAACCGTAATGCGCAAGAAATGGAATGTAAACCCCGTATTTACATATCTGCCACTGTGCAGGAGAATCCGTATAGGTGTTCGAGTGTTCGAACCGTAATGCGCAAGAAATGGTACGGAAACCCCGTATTTACATATCTGCCACTGTGCAGGAGAATCCGTATAGGTGTTCGAGTGTTCGAACCGTAATGCGCGAGAAATGGTATGTAAACCCCGTATTTACATATCTGCCACTGTGCTGGATATTCCGTATAGGTGTTCGAGTGTTTGAACCGTAATGCGCCAGAAATGGTACCGAAACCCCGTATTTACATATCTGCCACTGTGCAGGAGAATCCGTATAGGTGTTCGAGTGTTCGAACCGTAATGCGCAAGAAATGGTACCGAAATCCCGTATTTACATATCTGCCACTGTGCAAGAGAATCCGTATAGGTGTTCGAGTGTTCGAACCGTAATGCGCAAGAAATGGTACCGAAACCCCGTATTTACATATCTGCCACTATGCAGGAGAATCCGCATAGGTGCTCGAGTGTTCGAACCGTATTGCGCAAGAAATGGTATGGAAACCCCGTATTTACATATCTGCCACTATGCAGGAGAATCCGTATAGGTGTTCGAGTGTTCGAACCGTAATGCGCAGGAAATGGTACCGAAACCCCGTATTTACATATCTGCCACTGTGCAGGAGAATTCGTATAGGTCTTCGTGTGTTCGAACCGTAATGCGCAAGAAATGGTATGTAAACCCCGTATTCACATATCTGCCACTGTGCAGGAGAATCCGTATAGGTGTTCGAGTGTTCGAACCGTAATACGCAAGAAATGGTACGGAAACCCCGTATTTACATATCTGCCACTGTGCAGGAGAATCCGTATAGGTGTTCGATTGTTCGAACCGTAATGCGCAAGAAATGGTATGTAAACCCCGTATTTACATATCTGCCACTGTGCAGGAGAATCCGTATAGGTGTTCGAGTGTTCGAACCGTAATGCGCAAGAAATGGTACGGAAACCCCGTATTTACATATCTGCCACTGTACAGGAGAATCCGTATAGGTGTTCGATTGTTCGAACCGTAATGCGCAAGAAATGGTATGTAAACCCCGTATTTACATATCTGCCACTGTGCAGGAGAATCCGTATAGGTGTTCGAGTGTTCGAACCGTAATGCGCAAGAACTGGTACGGAAACCCCGTATTTACATATCTGCCACTGTGCAGGAGAATCCGTATAGGTGTTCGAGTGTTCGAACCGTAATACGCAAGAAATGGTACGGAAACCCCGTATTTACATGTCTGCCACTATGCAGGAGAATCCGTATAGGTCTTCGTGTGTTCGAACCGTAATGCGCAAGAAATGGTATGTAAACCCCGTATTTACATATCTGCCACTGTGCAGGAGAATCCGTATAGGTGTTCGAGTGTTCGAACCGTAATGCGCAAGAAATGGTACGGAAACCCCGTATTTACATATCTGCCACTGTGCAGGAGAATCCGTATAGGTGTTCGATTGTTCGAACCGTAATGCGCAAGAAATGGTATGTAAACCCCGTATTTACATATCTGCCACTGTGCAGGAGAATCCGTATAGGTGTTCGAGTGTTCGAACCGTAATGCGCAAGAAATGGTACGGAAACCCCGTATTTACATATCTGCCACTGTGCAGGAGAATCCGTATAGGTGTTCGAGTGTTCGAACCGTAATGCGCGAGAAATGGTATGTAAACCCCGTATTTAAATATCTGCCACTGTGCTGGATATTCCGTATAGGTGTTCGAGTGTTCGAACCGTAATGCGCCAGAAATGGTACCGAAACCCCGTATTTACATATCTGCCACTGTGCAGGAGAATCCGTATAGGTGTTCGAGTGTTCGAACCGTAATGCGCAAGAAATGGTACCGAAATCCCGTATTTATATATCTGCCATTGTGCAAGAGAATACGTATAGGTGTTCGAGTGTTCGAACCGTAATGCGCAAGAAATGGTACGGAAACCCCGTATTTACATATCGGCCACTGTGCAGGAGAATCCGTATAGGTGTTCGATTGTTCGAACCGTAATGCGCAAGAAATGGAATGTAAACCCCGTATTTACATATCTGCCACTGTGCAGGAGAATCCGTATAGGTGTTCGAGTGTTCGAACCGTAATGCGCAAGAAATGGTACGGAAACCCCGTATTTACATATCTGCCACTGTGCAGGAGAATCCGTATAGGTGTTCGAGTGTTCGAACCGTAATGCGCGAGAAATGGTATGTAAACCCCGTATTTACATATCTGCCACTGTGCTGGATATTCCGTATAGGTGTTCGAGTGTTTGAACCGTAATGCGCCAGAAATGGTACCGAAACCCCGTATTTACATATCTGCCACTGTGCAGGAGAATCCGTATAGGTGTTCGAGTGTTCGAACCGTAATGCGCAAGAAATGGTACCGAAATCCCGTATTTACATATCTGCCACTGTGCAAGAGAATCCGTATAGGTGTTCGAGTGTTCGAACCGTAATGCGCAAGAAATGGTACCGAAACCCCGTATTTACATATCTGCCACTATGCAGGAGAATCCGCATAGGTGCTCGAGTGTTCGAACCGTATTGCGCAAGAAATGGTATGGAAACCCCGTATTTACATATCTGCCACTATGCAGGAGAATCCGTATAGGTGTTCGAGTGTTCGAACCGTAATGCGCAGGAAATGGTACCGAAACCCCGTATTTACATATCTGCCACTGTGCAGGAGAATTCGTATAGGTCTTCGTGTGTTCGAACCGTAATGCGCAAGAAATGGTATGTAAACCCCGTATTCACATATCTGCCACTGTGCAGGAGAATCCGTATAGGTGTTCGAGTGTTCGAACCGTAATACGCAAGAAATGGTACGGAAACCCCGTATTTACATATCTGCCACTGTGCAGGAGAATCCGTATAGGTGTTCGATTGTTCGAACCGTAATGCGCAAGAAATGGTATGTAAACCCCGTATTTACATATCTGCCACTGTGCAGGAGAATCCGTATAGGTGTTCGAGTGTTCGAACCGTAATGCGCAAGAAATGGTACGGAAACCCCGTATTTACATATCTGCCACTGTGCAGGAGAATCCGTATAGGTGTTTGAGTGTTCGAACCGTAATGCGCGAGAAATGGTATGTAAACCCCGTATTTAAATATCTGCCACTGTGCTGGATATTCCGTATAGGTGTTCGAGTGTTCGAACCGTAATGCGCCAGAAATGGTACCGAAACCCCGTATTTACATATCTGCCACTGTGCAGGAGAATCTGTATAGGTGTTCGAGTGTTCGAACCGTAATGCGCAAGAAATGGTACCGAAATCCCGTATTTACATATCTGCCACTGTGCAGGAGAATCCGTATAGGTGTTCGAGTGTTCGAACCGTAATGCGCAAGAAATGGTATGGAAACCCCGTATTTACATATCTGCCACTGTGCAGGAGAATCCGCATAGGTGCTCGAGTGTTCGAACCGTATTGTGCAAGAAATGGTATGAAAACCCCGTATTTACATATCTGCCACTGTGCAGGAGAATCCGTATAGGTGTTCGAGTGTTCGAACCGTAATGCGCAGGAAATGGTACCGAAACCCCGTATTTACATATCTGCCACTGTGCAGGAGAATTCGTATAGGTCTTCGTGTGTTCGAACCGTAATGCGCAAGAAATGGTATGTAAACCCCGTATTTACATATCTGCCACTGTGCAGGAGAATCCGTATAGGTGTTCGAGTGTTCGAACCGTAATGCGCAAGAAATGGTACCGAAACCCCGTATTTACATATCTGCCACTGTGCAGGAGAATCCGAATAGGTGTTCGAGTGTTCGAACCGTAATGCGCAAGAAATGGTATATAAACCCCGTATTTAAATATCTGCCACTGTGCAGGAGAATCCGTATAGGTGTTCGAGTGTTCGAACCGTAATGCGCAAGAAATGGTACGGAAACCCCGTATTTACATATCTGCCACTGTGCAGGAGAATCCGTATAGGTGTTCGATTGTTCGAACCGTAATGCGTAAGAAATGGTATGTAAACCCCGTATTTACATATCTGCCACTGTGCAGGAGAATCCGTATAGGTGTTCGAGTGTTCGAACCGTAATGCGCAAGAAATGGTACGGAAACCCCGTATTTACATATATGCCACTGTGCAGGAGAATCCGTATAGGTGTTCGAGTGTTCGAACCGTAATGCGCGAGAAATGGTATGTAAACCCCGTATTTACATATCTGCCACTGTGCTGGATATTCCGTATAGGTGTTCGAGTGTTCGAACCGTAATGCGCCAGAAATGGTACCGAAACCCCGTATTTACATATCTGCCACTGTGCAGGAGAATCCGTATAGGTGTTCGAGTGTTCAAACCGTAATGCGCAAGAAAAGGTACCGAAATCCCGTATTTACATATCTGCCACTGTGCAAGAGAATCCGCATAGGTGCTCGAGTGTTCGAACCGTATTGCGCAAGAAATGGTATGTAAACCCCGTATTTACATATCTGCCACTGTGCAGGAGAATCCGTATAGGTGTTCGAGTGTTCGAACCGTAATGCGCAAGAAATGGTACGGAAACCCCGTATTTACAAATCTGCCACTGTGTAGGAGAATCCGCATAGGTGTTCGAGTGTTCGAACCGTAATGTGCAAGAAATGGTATGTAAACCCCGTATTTACATATCTGCCATTGTGCAGGAGAATCCGTATAGGTGTTCGAGCGTTCGAACCGTAATGCGCAAGAAATGGTACGGAAACCCCGTATTTACATATCTGCCACTGTGCCGGAGAATCCGTATAGGTGTTCGATTGTTCGAACCGTAATGCGCAAGAAATGGTATGTAAACCCCGTATTTACATATCTGCCACTATGCAGGAGAATCCGTATAGGTGTTCGGGTGTTCGAACCGTAATGCGCAAGAAATGGTTCGGAAACCCCGTATTTACATATCTGCCGCTGTGCAGGAGAATCCGTATCGGTGTTCGTGTGTTCGAACCGTAATGCGCAAGAAATGGTACGGAAACCCCGTATTTAAATATCTGCCACTGTGCAGGAGAATCCGTATAGGTGTTCGAGTGTTCGAACCGTAATGCGCAAGAAATGGTACCGAAACCCCGTATTTACATATCTGCCACTGTGCAGGAGAATCTGAATTGGTGTTCGAGTGTTCGAACCGTATTGCGCAAGAAATGGTATGTAAACCCCGTATTTACATATCTGCCACTGTGCAGGAGAATCCGTATAGGTGTTCGAGTGTTCGAACCGTAATGCGCAAGAAATGGTACCGAATCCCCGTATTTACATATCTGCCACTGTGCAGGAGAATCCGCATAGGTGCTCGAGTGTTCGAACCGTATTGCGCAAGAAATGGTATGGAAACCCCGTATTTACATATCTGCCACTGTGCCGGAGAATCCGTATAGGTGTTCGAGTGTTCGAACCGTAATGCGCAGGAAAGGGTACCGAAACCCCGTATTTACATATCTGCCACTGTGCAGGAGAATTCGTATAGGTGTTCGTGTGTTCGAACCGTAATGCGCAAGAAATGGTATGTAAACCCCTTATTTAAATATCAGCCACTGTGCAGGAGAATCCGTATAGGTGTTCGAGTGTTCGAACCGTAATGCGCAAGAAATGGTACCGAAACCCCGTATTTACATATCTGCCACTGTGCAGGAGAATCCGAATAGGTGTTCGAGTGTTCGAACCGTAATGCGCAAGAAATGGTACCGAAACCCCGTATTTACATATCTGCCACTGTGCAAAAGAATCCGTATAGGTGTTCGAGTGTTCGAACCGTAATGCGCAAGAAATGGTACGGAAACCCCGAATTTACATATCTGCCACTGTGCAGGAGAATCCGTATATGTGTTCGATTGTTCGAACCGTAATGCGCGAGAAATGGTATGTAAACCCCGTATTTAAATATCTGCCACTGTGCTGGATATTCCGTATAGGTGTTCGAGTGTTCGAACCGTAATGCGCCAGAAATGGTACCGAAACCCCGTATTTACATATCTGCCACTGTGCAGGAGAATCCGTATAGGTGTTCGAGTGTTCGAACCGTAATGCGCAAGAAATGGTACCGAAATCCCGTATTTACATATCTGCCATTGTGCAAGAGAATCCGTATAGGTGTTCGAGTGTTCGAACCGTAATGCGCAAGAAATGGTACGGAAACCCCGTATTTACATATCTGCCACTGTGCAGGAGAATCCGTATAGGTGTTCGATTGTTCGAACCGTAATGCGCAAGAAATGGTATGTAAACCCCGTATTTACATATCTGCCACTGTGTAGGAGAATCCGTATAGGTGTTCAAGTGTTCGAACCGTAATGCGTGAGAAATGGTATGTAAACCCCGTATTTACATATCTGCCACTGTGCTGGATAATCCGTATAGGTGTTCGAGTGTTCGAACCGTAATGCGCAAAAAATGGTACCGAAACCCGGTATTTACATATCTGCCACTGTGCAGGAGAATCCGTATAGGTGTTCGAGTGTTCGAACCGTAATGCGCAAGAAATGGTACGGAAACCCCGTATTTACATATCTGCCACTGTGTAGGAGAATCCGCATAGGTGTTCGAGTGTTCGAACCGTAATGTGCAAGAAATGGTATGTAAACCCCGTATTTACATATCTGCCACTGTGCAGGAGAATCCGTATAGGTGTTCGAGTGTTCGAATCGTAATGCGCAAGAAATGGTACCGAAACCCCGTATTTACATATCTGCCACTGTGCAGGAGAATCCGAATAGGTGTTCGAGTGTTCGAACCGTAATGCGCAAGAAATGGTATGTAAACCCCGTATTTACATATCTGCCACTGTGCAGGGGAATCCGTATAGGTGTTCGAGTGTTCGAACCGTAATGCGCAAGAAATGGTACGGAAACCCCGTATTTACATATCTGCCACTGTGTAGGAGAATCCGCATAGGTGTTCGAGTGTTCGAACCGTAATGTGCAAGAAATGGTATGTAAACCCCGTATTTACATATCTGCCATTGTGCAGGAGAATCAGTATAGGTGTTCGAGCGTTCGAACCGTAATGCGCAAGAAATGGTACGGAAACCCCGTATTTACATATCTGCCACTGTACCGGAGAATCCGTATAGGTGTTCGATTGTTCGAACCGTAATGCGCAAGAAATGGTATGTAAACCCCGTATTTACATATCTGCCACTGTGCAGGAGAATCCGTATAGGTGTTCGGGTGTTCGAACCGTAATGCGCAAGAAATGGTTCGGAAACCCCGTATTTACATATCTGCCGCTGTGCAGGAGAATCCGTATCGGTGTTCGTGTGTTCGAACCGTAATGCGCAAGAAATGGTACGGAAACCCCGTATTTAAATATCTGCCACTGTGCAGGAGAATCCGTATAGGTGTTCGAGTGTTCGAACCGTAATGCGCAAGAAATGGTACCGAAACCCCGTATTTACATATCTGCCACTGTGCAGGAGAATCCGAATTGGTGTTCGAGTGTTCGAACCGTATTGCGCAAGAAATGGTATGTAAACCCCGTATTTACATATCTGCCACTGTGCTGGATATTCCGTATAGGTGTTCGAGTGTTCGAACCGTAATGCGCAAGAAATGGTACCGAAATCCCGTATTTACATATCTGCCACTGTGCAAGAGAATCCGTATAGGTGTTCGAGTGTTCGAACCGTAATGCGCAAGAAATGGTACCGAAACCCCGTATTTACATATCTGCCACTGTGCAGGAGAATCCGCATAGGTGCTCGAGTGTTCGAACCGTATTGCGCAAGAAATGGTATGGAAACCCCGTATTTACATATCTGCCACTATGCAGGAGAATCCGTATAGGTGTTCGAGTGTTCGAACCGTAATGCGCAGGAAATGGTACCGAAACCCCGTATTTACATATCTGCCACTGTGCAGGAGAATTCGTATAGGTCTTCGTGTGTTCGAACCGTAATGCGCAAGAAATGGTATGTAAACCCCGTATTTACATATCTGCCACTGTGCAGGAGAATCCGTATAGGTGTTCGAGTGTTCGAACCGTAATACGCAAGAAATGGTACGGAAACCCCGTATTTACATGTCTGCCACTATGCAGGAGAATCCGTATAGGTGTTCGATTGTTCGAACCGTAATGCGCAAGAAATGGTATGTAAACCCCGTATTTACATATCTGCCACTGTGCAGGAGAATCCGTATAGGTGTTCGAGTGTTCGAACCGTAATGCGCAAGAAATGGTACGGAAACCCCGTATTTACATATCTGCCACTGTGCAGGAGAATCCGTATAGGTGTTCGAGTGTTCGAACCGTAATGCGCGAGAAATGGTATGTAAACCCCGTATTTAAATATCTGCCACTGTGCTGGATATTCCGTATAGGTGTTCGAGTGTTCGAACCGTAATGCGCCAGAAATGGTACCGAAACCCCGTATTTACATATCTGCCACTGTGCAGGAGAATCTGTATAGGTGTTCGAGTGTTCGAACCGTAATGCGCAAGAAATGGTACCGAAATCCCGTATTTACATATCTGCCACTGTGCAAGAGAATCCGTATAGGTGTTCGAGTGTTCGAACCGTAATGCGCAAGAAATGGTACCGAAACCCCGTATTTACATATCTGCCACTGTGCAGGAGAATCCGCATAGGTGCTCGAGTGTTCGAACCGTATTGTGCAAGAAAAGGTATGGAAACCCCGTATTTACATATCTGCCACTGTGCAGGAGAATCCGTATAGGTGTTCGAGTGTTCGAACCGTAATGCGCAGGAAATGGTACCGAAACCCCGTATTTACATATCTGCCACTGTGCAGGAGAATTCGTATAGGTCTTCGTGTGTTCGAACCGTAATGCGCGAGAAATGGTATGTAAACCCCGTATTTACATATCTGCCACTGTGCAGGAGAATCCGTATAGGTGTTCGAGTGTTCGAACCGTAATGCGCAAGAAATGGTACCGAAACCCCGTATTTACATATCTGCCACTGTGCAGGAGAATCCGAATAGGTGTTCGAGTGTTCGAACCGTAATGCGCAAGAAATGGTATATAAAACCCGTATTTAAATATCTGCCACTGTGCAGGAGAATCCGTATAGGTGTTCGAGTGTTCGAACCGTAATGCGCAAGAAATGGTACGGAAACCCCGTATTTACATATCTGCCACTGTGCAGGAGAATCCGTATAGGTGTTCGATTGTTCGAACCGTAATGCGTAAGAAACGGTATGTAAACCCCGTATTTACATATCTGCCACTGTGCAGGAGAATCCGTATAGGTGTTTGAGTGTTCGAACCGTAATGCGCAGGAAATGGTACCGAAACCCCGTATTTACATATCTGCCACTGTGCAGGAGAATTCGTATAGGTCTTCGTGTGTTCGAACCGTAATGCGCAAGAAATGGTATGTAAACCCCGTATTTACATATCTGCCACTGTGCAGGAGAATCCGTATAGGTGTTCGAGTGTTCGAACCGTAATACGTAAGAAATGGTACGGAAACCCCGTATTTACATATCTGCCACTGTGCAGGAGAATCCGTATAGGTGTTCGATTGTTCGAACCGTAATGCGCAAGAAATGGTATGTAAACCCCGTATTTACATATCTGCCACTGTGCAGGAGAATCCGTATAGGTGTTCGAGTGTTCGAACCGTAATGCGCAAGAAATGGTACGGAATCCCCGTATTTACATATCTGCCACTGTGCAGGAGAATCCGTATAGGTGTTCGAGTGTTCGAACCGTAATGCGCGAGAAATGGTATGTAAACCCCGTATTTAAATATCTGCCACTGTGCTGGATATTCCGTATAGGTGTTCGAGTGTTCGAACCGTAATGCGCCAGAAATGGTACCGAAACCCCGTATTTACATATCTGCCACTGTGCAGGAGAATCTGTATAGGTGTTCGAGTGTTCGAACCGTAATGCGCAAGAAATGGTACCGAAATCCCGTATTTACATATCTGCCACTGTGCAAGAGAATCCGTATAGGTGTTCGAGTGTTCGAACCGTAATGCGCAAGAAATGGTACCGAAACCCCGTATTTACATATCTGCCACTGTGCAGGAGAATCCGCATAGGTGCTCGAGTGTTCGAACCGTATTGTGCAAGAAATGGTATGGAAACCCCGTATTTACATATCTGCCACTGTGCAGGAGAATCCGTATAGGTGTTCGAGTGTTCGAACCGTAATGCGCAGGAAATGGTACCGAAACCCCGTATTTACATATCTGCCACTGTGCAGGAGAATTCGTATAGGTCTTCGTGTGTTCGAACCGTAATGCGCAAGAAATGGTATGTAAACCCCGTATTTACATATCTGCCACTGTGCAGGAGAATCCGTATAGGTGTTCGAGTGTTCGAACTGTAATGCGCAAGAAATGGTACCGAAACCCCGTATTTACATATCTGCCACTGTGCAGGAGAATCCGAATAGGTGTTCGAGTGTTCGAACCGTAATGCGCAAGAAATGGTATATAAACCCCGTATTTAAATATCTGCCACTGTGCAGGAGAATCCGTATAGGTGTTCGAGTGTTCGAACCGTAATGCGCAAGAAATGGTACGGAAACCCCGTATTTACATATCTGCCACTGTGCAGGAGAATCCGTATAGGTGTTCGATTGTTCGAACCGTAATGCGTAAGAAATGGTATGTAAACCCCGTATTTACATATCTGCCACTGTGCAGGAGAATCCGTATAGGTGTTCGAGTGTTCGAACCGTAATGCGCAAGAAATGGTACGGAAACCCCGTATTTACATATCTGCCACTGTGCAGGAGAATCCGAATAGGTGTTCGAGTGTTCGAACCGTAATGCGCAAGAAATGGTATATAAACCCCGTATTTAAATATCTGCCACTGTGCAGGAGAATCCGTATAGGTGTTCGAGTGTTCGAACCGTAATGCGCAAGAAATGGTACGGAAACCCCGTATTTACATATCTGCCACTGTGCAGGAGAATCCGTATAGGTGTTCGATTGTTCGAACCGTAATGCGTAAGAAATGGTATGTAAACCCCGTATTTACATATCTGCCACTGTGCAGGAGAATCCGTATAGGTGTTCGAGTGTTCGAACCGTAATGCGCAGGAAATGGTACCGAAACCCCGTATTTACATATCTGCCACTGTGCAGGAGAATTCGTATAGGTCTTCGTGTGTTCGAACCGTAATGCGCAAGAAATGGTATGTAAACCCCGTATTTACATATCTGCCACTGTGCAGGAGAATCCGTATAGGTGTTCGAGTGTTCGAACCGTAATACGCAAGAAATGGTACGGAAACCCCGTATTTACATATCTGCCACTGTGCAGGAGAATCCGTATAGGTGTTCGATTGTTCGAACCGTAATGCGCAAGAAATGGTATGTAAACCCCGTATTTACATATCTGCCACTGTGCAGGAGAATCCGTATAGGTGTTCGAGTGTTCGAACCGTAATGCGAAAGAAATGGTACGGAAACCCCGTATTTACATATCTGCCACTGTGCAGGAGAATCCGTATAGGTGTTCGAGTGTTCGAACCGTAATGCGTGAGAAACGGTATGTAAACCCCGTATTTACATATCTGCCACTGTGCTGGATAATCCGTATAGGTGTTCGAGTGTTCGAACCGTAATGCGCAAAAAATGGTACCGAAACCCGGTATTTACATATCTGCCACTGTGCAGGAGAATCCGTATAGGTGTTCGAGTGTTCGAACCGTAATGCGCAAGAAATGGTACGGAAACCCCGTATTTACATATCTGCCACTGTGTAGGAGAATCCGCATAGGTGTTCGAGTGTTCGAACCGTAATGTGCAACAAATGGTATGTAAACCCCGTATTTACATATCTGCCACTGTGCAGGAGAATCCGTATAGGTGTTCGAGTGTTCGAATCGTAATGCGCAAGAAATGGTACCGAAACCCCGTATTTACATATCTGCCACTGTGCTGGATAATCCGTATAGGTGTTCGAGTGTTCGAACCGTAATGCGCAAAAAATGGTACCGAAACCCGGTATTTACATATCTGCCACTGTGCAGGAGAATCCGTATAGGTGTTCGAGTGTTCGAACCGTAATGCGCAAGAAATGGTACGGAAACCCCGTATTTACATATCTGCCACTGTGTAGGAGAATCCGCATAGGTGTTCGAGTGTCCGAACCGTAATGTGCAAGAAATGGTATGTAAACCCCGTATTTACATATCTGCCACTGTGCAGGAGAATCCGTATAGGTGTTCGAGCGTTCGAACCGTAATGCGCAAGAAATGGTACGGAAACCCCGTATTTACATATCTGCCACTGTGCCGGAGAATCCGTATAGGTGTCCGATTGTTCGAACCGTAATGCGCAAGAAATGGTATGTAAACCCCGTATTTACATATCTGCCACTGTGCAGGAGAATCCGTATAGGTGTTCGGGTGTTCGAACCGTAATGCGCAAGAAATGGTTCGGAAACCCCGTATTTACATATCTGCCGCTGTGCAGGAGAATCCGTATCGGTGTTCGTGTGTTCGAACCGTAATGCGCAAGAAATGGTACGGAAACCCCGTATTTAAATATCTGCCACTGTGCAGGAGAATCCGTATAGGTGTTCGAGTGTTCGAACCGTAATGCGCAAGAAATGGTACCGAATCCCCGTATTTACATATCTGCCACTGTGTAGGAGAATCCGCATAGGTGCTCGAGTGTTCGAACCGTATTGCGCAAGAAATGGTATGGAAACCCCGTATTTACATATCTGCCACTGTGCCGGAGAATCCGTATAGGTGTTCGAGTGTTCGAATCGTAATGCGCAGGAAAGGGTACCGAAACCCCGTATTTACATATCTGCCACTGTGCAGGAGAATTCGTATAGGTGTTCGTGTGTTCGAACCGTAATGCGCAAGAAATGGTATGTAAACCCCTTATTTAAATATCAGCCACTGTGCAGGAGAATCCGTATAGGTGTTCGAGTGTTCGAACCGTAATGCGCAAAAAATGGTACCGAAACCCCGTATTTACATATCTGCCACTGTGCAGGAGAATCCGTATAGGTGTTCGAGTGTTCGAACTGTAATGCGCAAGAAATGGTACGGAAACCCCGAGTTTACATATCTGCCACTGTGCAGGAGAATCCGTATATGTGTTCGATTGTTCGAACCGTAATGCGCGAGAAATGGTATGTAAACCCCGTATTTAAATATCTGCCACTGTGCTGGATATTCCATATAGGTGTTCGAGTGTTCGAACCGTAATGCGCCAGAAATGGTACCGAAACCCCGTATTTACATATCTGCCACTGTGCAGGAGAATCCGTATAGGTGTTCGAGTGTTCGAACCGTAATGCGCAAGAAATGGTACCGAAATCCCGTATTTACATATCTGCCATTGTGCAAGAGAATCCGTATAGGTGTTCGAGTGTTCGAACCGTAATGCGCAAGAAATGGTACGGAAACCCCGTATTTACGTATCTGCCACTGTGCAGGAGAATCCGTATAGGTGTTCGATTGTTCGAACCGTAATGCGCAAGAAATGGTATGTAAACCCCGTATTTACATATCTGCCACTGTGTAGGAGAATCCGTATAGGTGTTCGAGTGTTCGAACCGTAATGCGCAAGAAATGGTACGGAAACCCCGTATTTACATATCTGCCACTGTGCAGGAGAATCCGAATAGGTGTTCGAGTGTTCGAACCGTAATGCGCAAGAAATGGTATATAAACCCCGTATTTAAATATCTGCCACTGTGCAGGAGAATCCGTATAGGTGTTCGAGTGTTCGAACCGTAATGCGCAAGAAATGGTACGGAAACCCCGTATTTACATATCTGCCACTGTGCAGGAGAATCCGTATAGGTGTTCGATTGTTCGAACCGTAATGCGTAAGAAATGGTATGTAAACCCCGTATTTACATATCTGCCACTGTGCAGGAGAATCCGTATAGGTGTTCGAGTGTTCGAACCGTAATGCGCAGGAAATGGTACCGAAACCCCGTATTTACATATCTGCCACTGTGCAGGAGAATTCGTATAGGTCTTCGTGTGTTCGAACCGTAATGCGCAAGAAATGGTATGTAAACCCCGTATTTACATATCTGCCACTGTGCAGGAGAATCCGTATAGGTGTTCGAGTGTTCGAACCGTAATGCGCAAGAAATGGTACCGAAATCCCGTATTTACATATCTGCCATTGTGCAAGAGAATCCGTATAGGTGTTCGAGTGTTCGAACCGTAATGCGCAAGAAATGGTACGGAAACCCCGTATTTACGTATCTGCCACTGTGCAGGAGAATCCGTATAGGTGTTCGATTGTTCGAACCGTAATGCGCAAGAAATGGTATGTAAACCCCGTATTTACATATCTGCCACTGTGTAGGAGAATCCGTATAGGTGTTCGAGTGTTCGAACCGTAATGCGCAAGAAATGGTACGGAAACCCCGTATTTACATATCTGCCACTGTGCAGGAGAATCCGAATAGGTGTTCGAGTGTTCGAACCGTAATGCGCAAGAAATGGTATATAAACCCCGTATTTAAATATCTGCCACTGTGCAGGAGAATCCGTATAGGTGTTCGAGTGTTCGAACCGTAATGCGCAAGAAATGGTACGGAAACCCCGTATTTACATATCTGCCACTGTGCAGGAGAATCCGTATAGGTGTTCGATTGTTCGAACCGTAATGCGTAAGAAATGGTATGTAAACCCCGTATTTACATATCTGCCACTGTGCAGGAGAATCCGTATAGGTGTTCGAGTGTTCGAACCGTAATGCGCAGGAAATGGTACCGAAACCCCGTATTTACATATCTGCCACTGTGCAGGAGAATTCGTATAGGTCTTCGTGTGTTCGAACCGTAATGCGCAAGAAATGGTATGTAAACCCCGTATTTACATATCTGCCACTGTGCAGGAGAATCCGTATAGGTGTTCGAGTGTTCGAACCGTAATACGCAAGAAATGGTACGGAAACCCCGTATTTACATATCTGCCACTGTGCAGGAGAATCCGTATAGGTGTTCGATTGTTCGAACCGTAATGCGCAAGAAATGGTATGTAAACCCCGTATTTACATATCTGCCACTGTGCAGGAGAATCCGTATAGGTGTTCGAGTGTTCGAACCGTAATGCGCAAGAAATGGTACGGAATCCCCGTATTTACATATCTGCCACTGTGCAGGAGAATCCGTATAGGTGTTCGAGTGTTCGAACCGTAATGCGCGAGAAATGGTATGTAAACCCCGTATTTAAATATCTGCCACTGTGCTGGATATTCCGTATAGGTGTTCGAGTGTTCGAACCGTAATGCGCCAGAAATGGTACCGAAACCCCGTATTTACATATCTGCCACTGTGCAGGAGAATCTGTATAGGTGTTCGAGTGTTCGAACCGTAATGCGCAAGAAATGGTACCGAAATTCCGTATTTACATATCTGCCACTGTGCAAGAGAATCCGTATAGGTGTTCGAGTGTTCGAACCGTAATGCGCAAGAAATGGTACGGAAACCCCGTATTTACATATCTGCCACTGTGCAGGAGAATCCGCATAGGTGCTCGAGTGTTCGAACCGTATTGTGCAAGAAATGGTATGGAAACCCCGTATTTACATATCTGCCACTGTGCAGGAGAATCCGTATAGGTGTTCGAGTGTTCGAACCGTAATGCGCAGGAAATGGTACCGAAACCCCGTATTTTCATATCTGCCACTGTGCAGGAGAATTCGTATAGGTCTTCGTGTGTTCGAACCGTAATGCGCAAGAAATGGTATGTAAACCCCGTATTTACATATCTGCCACTGTGCAGGAGAATCCGTATAGGTGTTCGAGTGTTCGAACCGTAATGCGCAAGAAATGGTACCGAAACCCCGTATTTACATATCTGCCACTGTGCAGGAGAATCCGAATAGGTGTTCGAGTGTTCGAACCGTAATGCGCAAGAAATGGTATATAAACCCCGTATTTAAATATCTGCCACTGTGCAGGAGAATCCGTATAGGTGTTCGAGTGTTCGAACCGTAATGCGCAAGAAATGGTACGGAAATCCCGTATTTACATATCTGCCACTGTGCAGGAGAATCCGTATAGGTGTTCGATTGTTCGAACCGTAATGCGTAAGAAATGGTATGTAAACCCCGTATTTACATATCTGCCACTGTGCAGGAGAATCCGTATAGGTGTTCGAGTGTTCGAACCGTAATGCGCAAGAAATGGTACGGAAACCCCGTATTTACATATCTGCCACTGTGCAGGAGAATCCGAATAGGTGTTCGAGTGTTCGAACCGTAATGCGCAAGAAATGGTATATAAACCCCGTATTTAAATATCTGCCACTGTGCAGGAGAATCCGTATAGGTGTTCGAGTGTTCGAACCGTAATGCGCAAGAAATGGTACGGAAACCCCGTATTTACATATCTGCCACTGTGCAGGAGAATCCGTATAGGTGTTCGATTGTTCGAACCGTAATGCGTAAGAAATGGTATGTAAACCCCGTATTTACATATCTGCCACTGTGCAGGAGAATCCGTATAGGTGTTCGAGTGTTCGAACCGTAATGCGCAGGAAATGGTACCGAAACCCCGTATTTACATATCTGCCACTGTGCAGGAGAATTCGTATAGGTCTTCGTGTGTTCGAACCGTAATGCGCAAGAAATGGTATGTAAACCCCGTATTTACATATCTGCCACTGTGCAGGAGAATCCGTATAGGTGTTCGAGTGTTCGAACCGTAATACGCAAGAAATGGTACGGAAACCCCGTATTTACATATCTGCCACTGTGCAGGAGAATCCGTATAGGTGTTCGATTGTTCGAACCGTAATGCGCAAGAAATGGTATGTAAACCCCGTATTTACATATCTGCCACTGTGCAGGAGAATCCGTATAGGTGTTCGAGTGTTCGAACCGTAATGCGAAAGAAATGGTACGGAAACCCCGTATTTACATATCTGCCACTGTGCAGGAGAATCCGTATAGGTGTTCGAGTGTTCGAACCGTAATGCGTGAGAAACGGTATGTAAACCCCGTATTTACATATCTGCCACTGTGCTGGATAATCCGTATAGGTGTTCGAGTGTTCGAACCGTAATGCGCAAAAAATGGTACCGAAACCCGGTATTTACATATCTGCCACTGTGCAGGAGAATCCGTATAGGTGTTCGAGTGTTCGAACCGTAATGCGCAAGAAATGGTACGGAAACCCCGTATTTACATATCTGCCACTGTGTAGGAGAATCCGCATAGGTGTTCGAGTGTTCGAACCGTAATGTGCAACAAATGGTATGTAAACCCCGTATTTACATATCTGCCACTGTGCAGGAGAATCCGTATAGGTGTTCGAGTGTTCGAATCGTAATGCGCAAGAAATGGTACCGAAACCCCGTATTTACATATCTGCCACTGTGCTGGATAATCCGTATAGGTGTTCGAGTGTTCGAACCGTAATGCGCAAAAAATGGTACCGAAACCCGGTATTTACATATCTGCCACTGTGCAGGAGAATCCGTATAGGTGTTCGAGTGTTCGAACCGTAATGCGCAAGAAATGGTACGGAAACCCCGTATTTACATATCTGCCACTGTGTAGGAGAATTCGCATAGGTGTTCGAGTGTCCGAACCGTAATGTGCAAGAAATGGTATGTAAACCCCGTATTTACATATCTGCCACTGTGCAGGAGAATCCGTATAGGTGTTCGAGCGTTCGAACCGTAATGCGCAAGAAATGGTACGGAAACCCCGTATTTACATATCTGCCACTGTGCCGGAGAATCCGTATAGGTGTCCGATTGTTCGAACCGTAATGCGCAAGAAATGGTATGTAAACCCCGTATTTACATATCTGCCACTGTGCAGGAGAATCCGTATAGGTGTTCGGGTGTTCGAACCGTAATGCGCAAGAAATGGTTCGGAAACCCCGTATTTACATATCTGCCGCTGTGCAGGAGAATCCGTATCGGTGTTCGTGTGTTCGAACCGTAATGCGCAAGAAATGGTACGGAAACCCCGTATTTAAATATCTGCCACTGTGCAGGAGAATCCGTATAGGTGTTCGAGTGTTCGAACCGTAATGCGCAAGAAATGGTACCGAATCCCCGTATTTACATATCTGCCACTGTGTAGGAGAATCCGCATAGGTGCTCGAGTGTTCGAACCGTATTGCGCAAGAAATGGTATGGAAACCCCGTATTTACATATCTGCCACTGTGCCGGAGAATCCGTATAGGTGTTCGAGTGTTCGAACCGTAATGCGCAGGAAAGGGTACCGAAACCCCGTATTTACATATCTGCCACTGTGCAGGAGAATTCGTATAGGTGTTCGTGTGTTCGAACCGTAATGCGCAAGAAATGGTATGTAAACCCCTTATTTAAATATCAGCCACTGTGCAGGAGAATCCGTATAGGTGTTCGAGTGTTCGAACCGTAATGCGCAAAAAATGGTACCGAAACCCCGTATTTACATATCTGCCACTGTGCAGGAGAATCCGTATAGGTGTTCGAGTGTTCGAACTGTAATGCGCAAGAAATGGTACGGAAACCCCGAGTTTACATATCTGCCACTGTGCAGGAGAATCCGTATATGTGTTCGATTGTTCGAACCGTAATGCGCGAGAAATGGTATGTAAACCCCGTATTTAAATATCTGCCACTGTGCTGGATATTCCATATAGGTGTTCGAGTGTTCGAACCGTAATGCGCCAGAAATGGTACCGAAACCCCGTATTTACATATCTGCCACTGTGCAGGAGAATCCGTATAGGTGTTCGAGTGTTCGAACCGTAATGCGCAAGAAATGGTACCGAAATCCCGTATTTACATATCTGCCATTGTGCAAAAGAATCCGTATAGGTGTTCGAGTGTTCGAACCGTAATGCGCAAGAAATGGTACGGAAACCCCGTATTTACGTATCTGCCACTGTGCAGGAGAATCCGTATAGGTGTTCGATTGTTCGAACCGTAATGCGCAAGAAATGGTATGTAAACCCCGTATTTACATATCTGCCACTGTGTAGGAGAATCCGTATAGGTGTTCGAGTGTTCGAACCGTAATGCGCAAGAAATGGTACGGAAACCCCGTATTTACATATCTGCCACTGTGCAGGAGAATCCGAATAGGTGTTCGAGTGTTCGAACCGTAATGCGCAAGAAATGGTATATAATCCCCGTATTTAAATATCTGCCACTGTGCAGGAGAATCCGTATAGGTGTTCGAGTGTTCGAACCGTAATGCGCAAGAAATGGTACGGAAACCCCGTATTTACATATCTGCCACTGTGCAGGAGAATCCGTATAGGTGTTCGATTGTTCGAACCGTAATGCGTAAGAAATGGTATGTAAACCCCGTATTTACATATCTGCCACTGTGCAGGAGAATCCGTATAGGTGTTCGAGTGTTCGAACCGTAATGCGCAGGAAATGGTACCGAAACCCCGTATTTACATATCTGCCACTGTGCAGGAGAATTCGTATAGGTCTTCGTGTGTTCGAACCGTAATGCGCAAGAAATGGTATGTAAACCCCGTATTTACATATCTGCCACTGTGCAGGAGAATCCGTATAGGTGTTCGAGTGTTCGAACCGTAATACGCAAGAAATGGTACGGAAACCCCGTATTTACATATCTGCCACTGTGCAGGAGAATCCGTATAGGTGTTCGATTGTTCGAACCGTAATGCGCAAGAAATGGTATGTAAACCCCGTATTTACATATCTGCCACTGTGCAGGAGAATCCGTATAGGTGTTCGAGTGTTCGAACCGTAACGCGAAAGAAATGGTACGGAAACCCCGTATTTACATATCTGCCACTGTGCAGGAGAATCCGTATAGGTGTTCGAGTGTTCGAACCGTAATGCGTGAGAAACGGTATGTAAACCCCGTATTTACATATCTGCCACTGTGCTGGATAATCCGTATAGGTGTTCGAGTGTTCGAACCGTAATGCGCAAAAAATGGTACCGAAACCCGGTATTTACATATCTGCCACTGTGCAGGAGAATCCGTATAGGTGTTCGAGTGTTCGAACCGTAATGCGCAAGAAATGGTACGGAAACCCCGTATTTACATATCTGCCACTGTGTAGGAGAATCCGCATAGGTGTTCGAGTGTTCGAACCGTAATGTGCAACAAATGGTATGTAAACCCCGTATTTACATATCTGCCACTGTGCAGGAGAATCCGTATAGGTGTTCGAGTGTTCGAATCGTAATGCGCAAGAAATGGTACCGAAACCCCGTATTTACATATCTGCCACTGTGCTGGATAATCCGTATAGGTGTTCGAGTGTTCGAACCGTAATGCGCAAAAAATGGTACCGAAACCCGGTATTTACATATCTGCCACTGTGCAGGAGAATCCGTATAGGTGTTCGAGTGTTCGAACCGTAATGCGCAAGAAATGGTACGGAAACCCCGTATTTACATATCTGCCACTGTGTAGGAGAATCCGCATAGGTGTTTGAGTGTCCGAACCATAATGTGCAAGAAATGGTATGTAAACCCCGTATTTACATATCTGCCACTGTGCAGGAGAATCCGTATAGGTGTTCGAGCGTTCGAACCGTAATGCGCAAGAAATGGTACGGAAACCCCGTATTTACATATCTGCCACTGTGCCGGAGAATCCGTATAGGTGTCCGATTGTTCGAACCGTAATGCGCAAGAAATGGTATGTAAACCCCGTATTTACATATCTGCCACTGTGCAGGAGAATCCGTATAGGTGTTCGGGTGTTCGAACCGTAATGCGCAAGAAATGGTTCGGAAACCCCGTATTTACATATCTGCCGCTGTGCAGGAGAATCCGTATCGGTGTTCGTGTGTTCGAACCGTAATGCGCAAGAAATGGTACGGAAACCCCGTATTTAAATATCTGCCACTGTGCAGGAGAATCCGTATAGGTGTTCGAGTGTTCGAACCGTAATGCGCAAGAAATGGTACCGAATCCCCGTATTTACATATCTGCCACTGTGTAGGAGAATCCGCATAGGTGCTCGAGTGTTCGAACCGTATTGCGCAAGAAATGGTATGGAAACCCCGTATTTACATATCTGCCACTGTGCCGGAGAATCCGTATAGGTGTTCGAGTGTTCGAACCGTAATGCGCAGGAAAGGGTACCGAAACCCCGTATTTACATATCTGCCACTGTGCAGGAGAATTCGTATAGGTGTTCGTGTGTTCGAACCGTAATGCGCAAGAAATGGTATGTAAACCCCTTATTTAAATATCAGCCACTGTGCAGGAGAATCCGTATAGGTGTTCGAGTGTTCGAACCGTAATGCGCAAGAAATGGTACCGAAACCCCGTATTTACATATCTGCCACTGTGCAGGAGAATCCGTATAGGTGTTCGAGTGTTCGAACCGTAATGCGCAAGAAATGGTACGGAAACCCCGAGTTTACATATCTGCCACTGTGCAGGAGAATCCGTATAGGTGTTCGAGTGTTCGAACCGTAATGCGCGAGAAATGGTATGTATACCCCGTATTTAAATATCTGCCACTGTGCTGGATATTCCGTATAGGTGTTCGAGTGTTCGAACCGTAATGCGCCAGAAATGGTACCGAAACCCCGTATTTACATATCTGCCACTGTGCAGGAGAATCTGTATAGGTGTTCGAGTGTTCGAACCGTAATGCGCAAGAAATGGTACCGAAATCCCGTATTTACATATCTGCCACTGTGCAAGAGAATCCGTATAGGTGTTCGAGTGTTCGAACCGTAATGCGCAAGAAATGGTACCGAAACCCCGTATTTACATATCTGCCACTGTGCAGGAGAATCCGCATAGGTGCTCGAGTGTTCGAACTGTATTGTGCAACAAATGGTATGGAAACCCCGTATTTACATATCTGCCACTGTGCAGGAGAATCCGTATAGGTGTTCGAGTGTTCGAACCGTAATGCGCAAGAAATGGTACCGAAACCCCGTATTTACATATCTGCCACCGTTCAGGAGAATCCGTATAGGTGTTCGAGTGTTCGAACCGTAATGCGCGAGAAATGGTATGTAAACCCCGTATTTACATATCTGCCACTGTGCTGGATATTCCGTATAGGTGTTCGAGTGTTCGAACCGTAATGCGCGAGAAATGGTATGTAAACCCCGTATTTACATATCTGCCACTGTGCAGGAGAATCCGTATAGGTGTTCGAGTGTTCGAACCGTAATGCGCAAGAAATGGTACCGAAATCACGTATTTACATATCTGCCACTGTGCAAGAGAATCCGTATAGGTGTTCGAGTGTTCGAACCGTAATGCGCAAGAAATGGTACCGAAACCCCGTATTTACATATCTGCCACTCTGCAGGAGAATCCGCATAGGTGCTCGAGTGTTCGAACCGTATTGCGCAAGAAATGGTATGGAAACCCCGTATTTACATATCTGCCACTGTGCTAGATATTCCGTATAGGTGTTCGAGTGTTCGAACCGTAATGCGCCAGAAATGGTACCGAAACCCCGTTTTTACATATCTGCCACTTTGCAGGAGAATCTGTATAGGTGTTCGAGTGTTCGAACCGTAATGCGCAAGAAATGGTACCGAAATCCCGTATTTACATATCTGCCACTGTGCAGGAGAATCCGTATAGGTGTTCGAGTGTTCGAACCGTAATGCGCAAGAAATGGTACCGAAACCCCGTATTTACATATCTGCCACTGTGCAGGAGAATCCGAATAGGTGTTCGAGTGTTCGAACCGTAATGCGCAAGAAATGGTATATAAACCCCGTATTTAAATATCTGCCACTGTGCAGGAGAATCCGTATAGGTGTTCGAGTGTTCGAACCGTAATGCGCAAGAAATGGTACGGAAACCCCGTATTTACATATCTGCCACTGTGCAGGAGAATCCGTATAGGTGTTCGATTGTTCGAACCGTAATGCGTGAGAAATGGTATGTAAACCCCGTATTTACATATCTGCCACTGTGCAGGAGAATCCGTATAGGTGTTCGAGTGTTCGAACCGTAATGCGCAAGAAATGGTACGGAAACCCCGTATTTACATATCTGCCACTGTGCAGGAGAATCCGAATAGGTGTTCGAGTGTTCGAACCGTAATGCGCAAGAAATGGTATATAAACCCCGTATTTAAATATCTGCCACTGTGCAGGAGAATCCGTATAGGTGTTCGAGTGTTCGAACCGTAATGCGCAAGAAATGGTACGGAAACCCCGTATTTACATATCTGCCACTGTGCAGGAGAATCCGTATAGGTGTTCGATTGTTCGAACCGTAATGCGTAAGAAATGGTATGTAAACCCCGTATTTACATATCTGCCACTGTGCAGGAGAATCCGTATAGGTGTTCGAGTGTTCGAACCGTAATGCGCAGGAAATGGTACCGAAACCCCGTATTTACATATCTGCCACTGTGCAGGAGAATTCGTATAGGTCTTCGTGTGTTCGAACCGTAATGCGCAAGAAATGGTATGTAAACCCCGTATTTACATATCTGCCACTGTGCAGGAGAATCCGTATAGGTGTTCGAGTGTTCGAACCGTAATACGCAAGAAATGGTACGGAAACCCCGTATTTACATATCTGCCACTGTGCAGGAGAATCCGTATAGGTGTTCGATTGTTCGAACCGTAATGCGCAAGAAATGGTATGTAAACCCCGTATTTACATATCTGCCACTGTGCAGGAGAATCCGTATAGGTGTTCGAGTGTTCGAACCGTAACGCGAAAGAAATGGTACGGAAACCCCGTATTTACATATCTGCCACTGTGCAGGAGAATCCGTATAGGTGTTCGAGTGTTCGAACCGTAATGCGTGAGAAACGGTATGTAAACCCCGTATTTACATATCTGCCACTGTGCTGGATAATCCGTATAGGTGTTCGAGTGTTCGAACCGTAATGCGCAAAAAATGGTACCGAAACCCGGTATTTACATATCTGCCACTGTGCAGGAGAATCCGTATAGGTGTTCGAGTGTTCGAACCGTAATGCGCAAGAAATGGTACGGAAACCCCGTATTTACATATCTGCCACTGTGTAGGAGAATCCGGATAGGTGTTCGAGTGTTCGAACCGTAATGTGCAACAAATGGTATGTAAACCCCGTATTTACATATCTGCCACTGTGCAGGAGAATCCGTATAGGTGTTCGAGTGTTCGAATCGTAATGCGCAAGAAATGGTACCGAAACCCCGTATTTACATATCTGCCACTGTGCTGGATAATCCGTATAGGTGTTCGAGTGTTCGAACCGTAATGCGCAAAAAATGGTACCGAAACCCGGTATTTACATATCTGCCACTGTGCAGGAGAATCCGTATAGGTGTTCGAGTGTTCGAACCGTAATGCGCAAGAAATGGTACGGAAACCCCGTATTTACATATCTGCCACTGTGTAGGAGAATCCGCATAGGTGTTCGAGTGTCCGAACCGTAATGTGCAAGAAATGGTATGTAAACCCCGTATTTACATATCTGCCACTGTGCAGGAGAATCCGTATAGGTGTTCGAGCGTTCGAACCGTAATGCGCAAGAAATGGTACGGAAACCCCGTATTTACATATCTGCCACTGTGCCGGAGAATCCGTATAGGTGTCCGATTGTTCGAACCGTAATGCGCAAGAAATGGTATGTAAACCCCGTATTTACATATCTGCCACTGTGCAGGAGAATCCGTATAGGTGTTCGGGGGTTCGAACCGTAATGCGCAAGAAATGGTTCGGAAACCCCGTATTTACATATCTGCCGCTGTGCAGGAGAATCCGTATCGGTGTTCGTGTGTTCGAACCGTAATGCGCAAGAAATGGTACGGAAACCCCGTATTTAAATATCTGCCACTGTGCAGGAGAATCCGTATAGGTGTTCGAGTGTTCGAACCGTAATGCGCAAGAAATGGTACCGAATCCCCGTATTTACATATCTGCCACTGTGTAGGAGAATCCGCATAGGTGCTCGAGTGTTCGAACCGTATTGCGCAAGAAATGGTATGGAAACCCCGTATTTACATATCTGCCACTGTGCCGGAGAATCCGTATAGGTGTTCGAGTGTTCGAACCGTAATGCGCAGGAAAGGGTACCGAAACCCCGTATTTACATATCTGCCACTGTGCAGGAGAATTCGTATAGGTGTTCGTGTGTTCGAACCGTAATGCGCAAGAAATGGTATGTAAACCCCTTATTTAAATATCAGCCACTGTGCAGGAGAATCCGTATAGGTGTTCGAGTGTTCGAACCGTAATGCGCAAGAAATGGTACCGAAACCCCGTATTTACATATCTGCCACTGTGCAGGAGAATCCGTATAGGTGTTCGAGTGTTCGAACTGTAATGCGCAAGAAATGGTACGGAAACCCCGAGTTTACATATCTGCCACTGTGCAGGAGAATCCGTATATGTGTTCGATTGTTCGAACCGTAATGCGCGAGAAATGGTATGTAAACCCCGTATTTAAATATCTGCCACTGTGCTGGATATTCCGTATAGGTGTTCGAGTGTTCGAACCGTAATGCGCCAGAAATGGTACCGAAACCCCGTATTTACATATCTGCCACTGTGCAGGAGAATCCGTATAGGTGTTCGAGTGTTCGAACCGTAATGCGCAAGAAATGGTACCGAAATCCCGTATTTACATATCTGCCATTGTGCAAGAGAATCCGTATAGGTGTTCGAGTGTTCGAACCGTAATGCGCAAGAAATGGTGCGGAAACCCCGTATTTACATATCTGCCACTGTGCAGGAGAATCCGTATAGGTGTTCGATTGTTCGAACCGTAATGCGCAAGAAATGGTATGTAAACCCCGTATTTACATATCTGCCACTGTGTAGGAGAATCCGTATAGGTGTTCGAGTGTTCGAACCGTAATGCGCAAGAAATGGTACGGAAACCCCGTATTTACATATCTGCCACCGTGCAGGAGAATCCGTATAGGTGTTCGAGTGTTCGAACCGTAATGCGCGAGAAATGGTATGTAAACCCCGTATTTACATATCTGCCACTGTGCTAGATATTCCGTATAGGTGTTCGAGTGTTCGAACCGTAATGCGCGAGAAATGGTATGTAAACCCCGTATTTACATATCTGCCACTGTGCAGGAGAATCCGTATAGGTGTTCGAGTGTTCGAACCGTAATGCGCAAGAAATGGTACCGAAATCCCGTATTTACATATCTGCCACTGTGCAAGAGAATCCGTATAGGTGTTCGAGTGTTCGAACCGTAATGCGCAAGAAATGGTACCGAAACCCCGTATTTACATATCTGCCACTGTGCAGGAGAATCCGCATAGGTGCTCGAGTGTTCGAACCGTATTGCGCAAGAAATGGTATGGAAACCCCGTATTTACATATCTGCCACTATGCAGGAGAATCCGTATAGGTGTTCGAGTGTTCGAACCGTAATGCGCAGGAAATGGTTCCGAAACCCCGTATTTACATATCTGCCACTGTGCAGGAGAATTCGTATAGGTCTTCGTGTGTTCGAACCGTAATGCGCAAGAAATGGTATGTAAACCCCGTATTTACATATCTGCCACTGTGCAGGAGAATCCGTATAGGTGTTCGAGTGTTCGAACCGTAATACGCAAGAAATGGTACGGAAACCCCGTATTTACATATATCTGCCACTGTGCAGGAGAATCCGTATAGGTGTTCGATTGTTCGAACCATAATGCGCAAGAAATGGTATGTAAACCCCGTATTTACATATCTGCCACTGTGCAGGAGAATCCGTATAGGTGTTCGAGTGTTCGAACCGTAATGCGCAAGAAATGGCACGGTAACCCCGTATTTACATATCTGCCACGGTGCAGGAGAATCCGTATAGGTGTTCGAGTGTTCGAACCGTAATGCGCGAGAAATGGTATGTAAACCCCGTATTTACATATCTGCCACTGTGCTGGATATTCCGTATAGGTGTTCGAGTGTTTGAACCGTAATGCGCCAGAAATGGTACCGAAACCCCGTATTTACATATCTGCCACTGTGCAGGAGAATCCGTATAGGTGTTCGAGTGTTCGAACCGTAATGCGCAAGAAATGGTACCGAAATCCCGTATTTACATATCTGCCACTGTGCAAGAGAATCCGTATAGGTGTTCGAGTGTTCGAACCGTAATGCGCAAGAAATGGTACCGAAACCCCGTATTTACATATCTGCCACTGTGCAGGAGAATCCGCATAGGTGCTCGAGTGTTCGAACCGTATTGCGCAAGAAATGGTATGGAAACCCCGTATTTACATATCTGCCACTATGCAGGAGAATCCGTATAGGTGTTCGAGTGTTCGAACCGTAATGCGCAGGAAATGGTACCGAAACCCCGTATTTACATATCTGCCACGGTGCAGGAGAATTCGTATAGGTCTTCGTGTGTTCGAACCGTAATGCGCAAGAAATGGTATGTAAACCCCGTATTTACATATCTGCCACTGTGCAGGAGAATCCGTATAGGTGTTCGAGTGTTCGAACCGTAATACGCAAGAAATGGTACGGAAACCCCGTATTTACATATCTGCCACTGTGCAGGAGAATCCGTATAGGTGTTCGATTGTTCGAACCGTAATGCGCAAGAAATGGTATGTAAACCCCGTATTTACATATCTGCCACTGTGCAGGAGAATCCGTATAGGTGTTCGAGTGTTCGAACCGTAATGCGCAAGAAATGGTACGGAAACCCCGTATTTACATATCTGCCACTGTGCAGGAGAATCCGTATAGGTGTTCGAGTGTTCGAACCGTAATGCGCGAGAAATGGTATGTAAACCCCGTATTTAAATATCTGCCACTGTGCTGGATATTCCGTATAGGTGTTCGAGTGTTCGAACCGTAATGCGCCAGAAATGGTACCGAAACCCCGTATTTACATATCTGCCACTGTGTAGGAGAATCCGTATAGGTGTTCGAGTGTTCGAACCGTAATGCGCAAGAAATGGTACCGAAATCCCGTATTTACATATCTGCCACTGTGCAAGAGAATCCGTATAGGTGTTCGAGTGTTCGAACCGTAATGCGCAAGAAATGGTACCGAAACCCCGTATTTACATATCTGCCACTGTGCAGGAGAATCCGCATAGGTGCTCGAGTGTTCGAACCGTATTGCGCAAGAAATGGTATGGAAACCCCGTATTTACATATCTGCCACTATGCAGGAGAATCCGTATAGGTGTTCGAGTGTTCGAACCGTAATGCGCAGGAAATGGTACCGAAACCCCGTATTTACATATCTGCCACGGTGCAGGAGAATTCGTATAGGTCTTCGTGTGTTCGAACCGTAATGCGCAAGAAATGGTATGTAAACCCCGTATTTACATATCTGCCACTGTGCAGGAGAATCCGTATAGGTGTTCGAGTGTTCGAACCGTAATACGCAAGAAATGGTACGGAAACCCCGTATTTACATATCTGCCACTGTGCAGGAGAATCCGTATAGGTGTTCGATTGTTCGAACCGTAATGCGCAAGAAATGGTATGTAAACCCCGTATTTACATATCTGCCACTGTGCAGGAGAATCCGTATAGGTGTTCGAGTGTTCGAACCGTAATGCGCAAGAAATGGTACGGAAACCCCGTATTTACATATCTGCCACTGTGCAGGAGAATCCGTATAGGTGTTCGAGTGTTCGAACCGTAATACGCAAGAAATGGTACGGAAACCCCGTATTTACATATCTGCCACTGTGCAGGAGAATCCGTATAGGTGTTCGATTGTTCGAACCGTAATGCGCAAGAAATGGTATGTAAACCCCGTATTTACATATCTGCCACTGTGCAAGAGAATCCGTATAGGTGTTCGAGTGTTCGAACCGTAATGCGCAAGAAATGGTACCGAAACCCCGTATTTACATATCTGCCACTGTGCAGGAGAATCCGCATAGGTGCTCGAGTGTTCGAACCGTATTGTGCAACAAATGGTATGGAAACCCCGTATGTACATATCTGCCACTGTGCAGGAGAATCCGTATAGGTGTTCGAGTGTTCGAACCGTAATGCGCAGGAAATGGTACCGAAACCCCGTATTTACATATCTGCCACTGTGCAGGAGAATTCGTATAGGTCTTCGTGTGTTCGAACCGTAATGCGCAAGAAATGGTATGTAAACCCCGTATTTACATATCTGCCAGTGTGCAGGAGAATCCGTATAGGTGTTCGAGTGTTCGAACCGTAATGCGCAAGAAATGGTACCGAAACCCCGTATTTACATATCTGCCACTGTGCAGGAGAATCCGCATAGGTGCTCGAGTGTTCGAACCGTATTGCGCAAGAAATGGTATGGAAACCCCGTATTTACATATCTGCCACTATGCAGGAGAATCCGTATAGGTGTTCGAGTGTTCGAACCGTAATGCGCAGGAAATGGTATGTAAACCCCGTATTTACATATCTGCCACTGTGCAGGAGAATTCGTATAGGTGTTCGAGTGTTCGAACCGTAATACGCAAGAAATGGTACGGAAACCCCGTATTTACATATCTGCCACTGTGCAGGAGAATCCGTATAGGTGTTCGATTGTTCGAACCGTAATGCGCAAGAAATGGTATGTAAACCCCGTATTTACATATCTGCCACTGTGCAGGAGAATCCGTATAGGTGTTCGAGTGTTCGAACCGTAATGCGCAAGAAATGGTACGGAAACCCCGTATTTACATATCTGCCACTGTGCAGGAGAATCCGTATAGGTGTTCGAGTGTTCGAACCGTAATGCGCGAGAAATGGTATGTAAACCCCGTATTTAAATATCTGCCACTGTGCTAGATATTCCGTATAGGTGTTCGAGTGTTCGAACCGTAATGCGCCAGAAATGGTACCGAAACCCCGTATTTACATATCTGCCACTTTGCAGGAGAATCTGTATAGGTGTTCGAGTGTTCGAACCGTAATGCGCAAGAAATGGTACCGAAATCCCGTATTTACATATCTGCCACTGTGCAAGAGAATCCGTATAGGTGTTCGAGTGTTCGAACCGTAATGCGCAAGAAATGGTACCGAAACCCCGTATTTACATATCTGCCACTGTGTAGGAGAATCCGCATAGGTGCTCGAGTGTTCGAACCGTATTGTGCAAGAAATGGTATGGAAACCCCGTATTTACATATCTGCCACTGTGCAGGAGAATCCGTATAGGTGTTCCAGTGTTCGAACCGTAATGCGCAGGAAATGGTACCGAAACCCCGTATTTACATATCTGCCACTGTGCAGGAGAATTCGTATAGGTCTTCGTGTGTTCGAACCGTAATGCGCAAGAAATGGTATGTAAACCCCGTATTTACATATCTGCCACTGTGCAGGAGAATCCGTATAGGTGTTCGAGTGTTCGAACCGTAATGCGCAAGAAATGGTACCGAAACCCCGTATTTACATATCTGCCACTGTGTAGGAGAATCCGCATAGGTGCTCGAGTGTTCGAACCGTATTGCGCAAGAAATGGTATGGAAACCCCGTATTTACATATCTGCCACTATGCAGGAGAATCCGTATAGGTGTTCGAGTGTTCGAACCGTAATGCGCAGGAAATGGTACCGAAACCCCGTATTTACATATCTGCCACTGTGCAGGAGAATTCGTATAGGTCTTCGTGTGTTCGAACCGTAATGCGCAAGAAATGGTATGTAAACCCCGTATTTACATATCTGCCACTGTGCAGGAGAATCCGTATAGGTGTTCGAGTGTTCGAACCGTAATACGCAAGAAATGGTACGGAAACCCCGTATTTACATATCTGCCACTGTGCAGGAGAATCCGTATAGGTGTTCGATTGTTCGAACCGTAATGCGCAAGAAATGGTATGTAAACCCCGTATTTACATATCTGCCACTGTGCAGGAGAATCCGTATAGGTGTTCGAGTGTTCGAACCGTAATGCGCAAGAAATGGTACGGAAACCCCGTATTTACATATCTGCCACTGTGCAGGAGAATCCGTATAGGTGTTCGAGTGTTCGAACCGTAATGTGCGAGAAATGGTATGTAAACCCCGTATTTAAATATCTGCCACTGTGCTGGATATTCCGTATAGGTGTTCGAGTGTTCGAACCGTAATGCGCCAGAAATGGTACCGAAACCCCGTATTTACATATCTGCCACTGTGCAGGAGAATCTGTGTAGGTGTTCGAGTGTTCGAACCGTAATGCGCAAGAAATGGTACCGAAATCCCGTATTTACATATCTGCCACTGTGCAAGAGAATCCGTATAGGTGTTCGAGTGTTCGAACCGTAATGCGCAAGAAATGGTACCGAAACCCCGTATTTACATATCTGCCACTGTGTAGGAGAATCCGCATAGGTGCTCGAGTGTTCGAACCGTATTGTGCAAGAAATGGTATGGAAACCCCGTATTTACATATCTGCCACTGTGCAGGAGAATCCGTATAGGTGTTCGAGTGTTCGAACCGTAATGCGCAGGAAATGGTACCGAAACCCCGTATTTAAATATCTGCCACTGTGCAGGAGAATTCGTATAGGTCTTCGTGTGTTCGAACCGTAATGCGCAAGAAATGATATGTAAACCCCGTATTTACATATCTGCCACTGTGCAGGAGAATCCGTATAGGTGTTCGAGTGTTCGAACCGTAATGCGCAAGAAATGGTACCGAAACCCCGTATTTACATATCTGCCACTGTGCAGGAGAATCCGAATAGGTGTTCGAGTGTTCGAACCGTAATGCGCAAGAAATGGTATATAAACCCCGTATTTAAATATCTGCCACTGTGCAGGAGAATCCGTATAGGTGTTCGAGTGTTCGAACCGTAATGCGCAAGAAATGGTACGGAAACCCCGTATTTACATATCTGCCACTGTGCAGGAGAATCCGTATAGGTGTTCGATTGTTCGAACCGTAATGCGTAAGAAATGGTATGTAAACCCCATATTTACATATCTGCCACTATGCAGGAGAATCCGTATAGGTGTTCGAGTGTTCGAACCGTAATGCGCAGGAAATGGTACCGAAACCCCGTATTTACATATCTGCCACTGTGTAGGAGAATGCGTATAGGTCTTCGTGTGTTCGAACCGTAATGCGCAAGAAATGGTATGTAAACCCCGTATTTACATATCTGCCACTGTGCTGGAGAATCCGTATAGGTGTTCGAGTGTTCGAACCGTAATACGCAAGAAATGGTACGGAAACCCCGTATTTACATATCTGCCACTGTGCAGGAGAATCCGTATAGGTGTTCGATTGTTCGAACCGTAATGCGCAAGAAATGGTATGTAAACCCCGTATTTACATATCTGCCACTGTGCAGGAGAATCCGTATAGGTGTTCGAGTGTTCGAACCGTAATGCGCAAGAAATGGTACGGAAACCCCGTATTTACATATCTGCCACTGTGCAGGAGAATCCGTATAGGTGTTCGAGTGTTCGAACCGTAATGCGCGAGAAATGGTATGTAAACCCCGTATTTAAATATCTGCCACTGTGCTGGATATTCCGTATAGGTGTTCGAGTGTTCGAACCGTAATGCGCCAGAAATGGTACCGAAACCCCGTATTTACATATCTGCCACTGTGCAGGAGAATCTGTATAGGTGTTCGAGTGTTCGAACCGTAATGCGCAAGAAATGGTACCGAAATCCCGTATTTACATATCTGCCACTGTGCAAGAGAATCCGTATAGGTGTTCGAGTGTTCGAACCGTAATGCGCAAGAAATGGTACCGAAACCCCGTATTTACATATCTGGCACTGTGCAGGAGAATCCGCATAGGTGCTCGAGTGTTCGAACCGTATTGTGCAAGAAATGGTATGGAAACCCCGTATTTACATATCTGCCACTGTGCAGGAGAATCCGTATAGGTGTTCGAGTGTTCGAACCGTAATGCGCAGGAAATGGTACCGAAACCCCGTATTTACATATCTGCCACTGTGCAGGAGAATTCGTATAGGTCTTCGTGTGTTCGAACCGTAATGCGCAAGAAATGGTATGTAAACCCCGTATTTACATATCTGCCACTGTGCAGGAGAATCCGTATAGGTGTTCGAGTGTTCGAACCGTAATGCGCAAGAAATGGTACCGAAACCCCGTATTTACATATCTGCCACTGTGCAGGAGAATCCGAATAGGTGTTCGAGTGTTCGAACCGTAATGCGCAAGAAATGGTATACAAACCTCGTATTTAAATATCTGCCACTGTGCAGGAGAATCCGTATAGGTGTTCGAGTGTTCGAACCGTAATGCGCAAGAAATGGTACGGAAACCCCGTATTTACATATCTGCCACTGTGCAGGAGAATCCGTATAGGTGTTCGATTGTTCGAACCGTAATGCGTAAGAAATGGTATGTAAACCCCGTATTTACATATCTGCCACTGTGCAGGAGAATCCGTATAGGTGTTCGAGTGTTCGAACCGTAATGCGCAGGAAATGGTACCGAAACCCCGTATTTACATATCTGCCACTGTGCAGGAGAATTCGTATAGGTCTTCGTGTGTTCGAACCGTAATGCGCAAGAAATGGTATGTAAACCCCGTATTTACATATCTGCCACTGTGCAGGAGAATCCGTATAGGTGTTCGAGTGTTCGAACCGTAATACGCAAGAAATGGTACGGCAACCCCGTATTTACATATCTGCCACTGTGCAGGAGAATCCGTATAGGTGTTCGATTGTTCGAACCGTAATGCGCAAGAAATGGTATGTAAACCCCGTATTTACATATCTGCCACTGTGCAGGAGAATCCGTATAGGTGTTCGAGTGTTCGAACCGTAATGCGCAAGAAATGGTACGGAAACCCCGTATTTACATATCTGCCACTGTGCAGGAGAATCCGTATAGGTGTTCGAGTGTTCGAACCGTAATGCGTGAGAAATGGTATGTAAACCCCGTATTTACATATCTGCCACTGTGCTGGATAATCCGTATAGGTGTTCGAGTGTTCGAACCGTAATGCGCCAGAAATGGTACCGAAACCCCGTATTTACATATCTGCCACTGTGCAGGAGAATCTGTATAGGTGTTCGAGTGTTCGAACCGTAATGCGCAAGAAATGGTACCGAAATCCCGTATTTACATATCTGCCACTGTGCAGGAGAATCCGTATAGGTGTTCGAGTGTTCGAACCGTGATGCGCAAGAAATGGTACCGAAACCCCGTATTTACATATCTGCCACTGTGTAGGAGAATCCGCATAGGTGCTCGAGTGTTCGAACCGTATTGTGCAAGAAATGGTATGGAAACCCCGTATTTACATATCTGCCACTGTGCAGGAGAATCCGTATAGGTGTTCGAGTGTTCGAACCGTAATGCGCAGGAAATGGTACCGAAACCCCGTATTTACATATCTGCCACTGTGCAGGAGAATTCGTATAGGTCTTCGTGTGTTCGAACCGTAATGCGCAAGAAATGGTATGTAAACCCCGTATTTACATATCTGCCACTGTGCAGGAGAATCCGTATAGGTGTTCGAGTGTTCGAACCGTAATGCGCAAGAAATGGTACCGAAACCCCGTATTTACATATCTGCCACTGTGCAGGAGAATCCGAATAGGTGTTCGAGTGTTCGAACCGTAATGCGCAAGAAATGGTATATAAACCCCGTATTTAAATATCTGCCACTGTGCAGGAGAATCCGTATAGGTGTTCGAGTGTTCGAACCGTAATGCGCAAGAAATGGTACGGAAACCCCGTATTTACATATCTGCCACTGTGCAGGAGAATCCGTATAGGTGTTCGATTGTTCGAACCGTAATGCGTAAGAAATGGTATGTAAACCCCGTATTTACATATCTGCCACTATGCAGGAGAATCCGTATAGGTGTTCGAGTGTTCGAACCGTAATGCGCAAGAAATGGTACGGAAACCCCGTATTTACATATCTGCCACTGTGCAGGAGAATCCGTATAGGTGTTCGAGTGTTCGAACCGTAATGCGCGAGAAATGGTATGTAAACCCCGTATTTACATATCTGCCACTGTGCTGGATATTCCGTATAGGTGTTCGAGTGTTCGAACCGTAATGCGCCAGAAATGGTACCGAAACCCCGTATTTACATATCTGCCACTGTGCAGGAGAATCCGTATAGGTGTTCGAGTGTTCAAACCGTAATGCGCAAGAAAAGGTACCAAAATCCCGTATTTACATATCTGCCACTGTGCAAGAGAATCCGGATAGGTGCTCGAGTGTTCGAACCGTATTGCGCAAGAAATGGTATGGAAACCCCGTATTTACATATCTGCCACTGTGCAGGAGAATCCGTATAGGTGTTCGAGTGTTCGAACCGTAATGCGCAGGAAATGGTACCGAAACCCCGTATTTACATATCTGCCACTGTGCAGGAGAATGCGTATAGGTCTTCGTGTGTTCGAACCGTAATGCGCAAGAAATGGTATGTAAACCCCGTATTTACATATCTGCCACTGTGCAGGAGAATCCGTATAGGTGTTCGAGTGTTCGAACCGTAATGCGCAAGAAATGGTACCGAAACCCCGTATTTACATATCTGCCACTGTGCAGGAGAATCCGTATAGGTATTCGAGTGTTCGAACCGTAATGCGCAAGAAATGGTACCGAAACCCCGTATTTACATATCTGCCACTGTGCAGGAGAATCCGAATAGGTGTTCGAGTGTTCGAACCGTAATGCGCAAGAAATGGTACTGAAACCCCGTATTTACATATCTGCAACTTTGTAGGAGAATCCGCATAGGTGTTCGAGTGTTCGAACCGTAATGGGCAAGAAATGGTATGGAAACCCCGTATTTACATATCTGCCACTGTGCAGAGGAATCCGTATAGGTGTTCGAGTGTTCGAATCGTAATGCGCAAGAAATGGTACCGAAACCCCGTATTTACATATCTGCCACTGTGCAGGAGAATCCGAATAGGTGTTCGAGTGTTCGAACCGTAATGCGCAAGAAATGGTATGTAAACCCCGTATTTACATAGCTGCCACTGTGCAGGAGAATCCGTATAGGTGTTCGAGTGTTCGAACCGTAATGCGCAAGAAATGGTACGGAAACCCCGTATTTACATATCTGCCATTGTGCAGGAGAATCCGTATAGGTGTTCGATTGTTCGAACCGTAATGCGCAAGAAATGGTATGTAAACCCCGTATTTACATATCTGCCACTGTGCAGGAGAATCCGTATAGGTGTTCGAGTGTTCGAACCGTAATGCGCAAGAAATGGTATGGAAACCCCGTATTTACATATCTGCCACTGTGCAGGAGAATCCGCATAGGTGTTCGAGTGTTCGAACCGTAATGCGCAAGAAATGGTACGGAAACCCCGTATTTACATATCTGCCACTGTGCAGGAGAATCCGTATAGGTGATCGAGTGTTCGAACCGTAATGCGCAAGAAATGGTACCGAAACCCCGTATTTACATATCTGCCACTGTGGAGGAGAATCCGCATAGGTGCTCGAGTGTTCGAACCGTATTGCGCAAGAAATGGTATGTAAACCCCGTATTTACATATCTGCCACTGTGCAGGATAATCCGTATAGGTGTTCGAGTGTTTGAACCGTAATGCGCAAGAAATGGCACCGAAACCCCGTATTTACATTTCTGCCACTTTGCAGGAGAATCCGAATAGGTGTTCGAGTGTTCGAACCGTAATGCGCAAGAAATGGTATATAAACCCCGTATTTACATATCTGCCACTGTGCAGGAGAATACGTATACGTGTTCGAGTGTTCGAACCGTAATGCGCAAGAAATGGTACGGAAACCCCGTATTTACATATCTGCCACTGTGCAGGACAATCCGTATAGGTGTTCGATTGTTCGAACCGTAATGCGCAAGAAATGGTATGTAAACCCCGTATTTACATATCTGCCACTGTGCAGGAGAATCCGTATAGGTGTTCGAGTGTTCGAACCGTAATGCGCAAGAAATGGCACGGAAACCCCCTATTTACATATCTGCCACTGTGCAGGAGAATCCGTATAGGTGTTCGAGTGTTCGAACCGTAATGCGCGAGAAATGGTATGTAAACCCCGTATTTACATATCTGCCACTGTGCTGGAGAATCCGTATAGGTGTTCGAGTGTTCGAACCGTAATGCGCAAGAAATGGTACCGAAATCCCGTATTTACATATCTGCCACTGTGCAGGAGAATCCGTATAGGTGTTCGAGTGTTCGAACCGTAATGCGCAAGAAATGGTACCGAAACCCCGTATTTACATATCTGCCACTGTGCAGGAGAATCCGCATAGGTGCTCGAGTCTTCGATCCGTATTGCGCAAGAAATGGTATGGAAACCCCGTATTTACATATCTGCCACTGTGCAGGAGAATCCGTATATGTGTTCGATTGTTCGAACCGTAATGCGCAAGAAATGGTATGTAAACCCCGTATTTACATATCTACCACTGTACAGGAGAATCCGTATAGGTGTTCGAGTGTTCGAACCGTAATGCGCAAGAAATGGTATGGAAACCCCGTATTTACATATCAGCCACTGTGCAGGAGAATCCGTATAGGTGTTCGAGTGTTCGAACCGTAATGCGCAAGAAATGGTATATAAACCCCGTATTTACATATCTGCCAATGTGCAGGAGAATCCGTATAGGTGTTCGAGTGTTCGAACCGTAATGCGCAAGAAATGGTACGGAAACCCCGTATTTACATATCTGCCACTGTGTAGGAGAATCCGCATAGGTGTTCGAGTGTTCGAACCGTAATGTGCAAGAAATGGTATGTAAACCCCGTATTTACATATCTGCCACTGTGCAGGAGAATCCGTATAGGTGTTCGAGCGTTCGAACCGTAATGCGCAAGAAATGGTATGGAAACCCCGTATTTACATATCTGCCACTGTGCCGGAGAATCCGTATAGGTGTTCGATTGTTCGAACCGTAATGCGCAAGAAATGGTTTGTAAACCCCGTATTTACATATCTGCCACTGTGCAGGAGAATCCGTATAGGTGTTCGAGTGGTCGAACCGTAATGCGCAAGAAATGGTACGGAAACCCCGTATTTACATATCTGCCACTGTGCAGGAGAATCCGTATAGGTGTTCGAGTGTTCGAACCGTAATGCGTGAGAAATGGTATGTAAACCCCGTATTTACATATCTGCCACTGTGCTGGATAATCCGTATAGGTGTTCGAGTGTTCGAACCGTAATGCGCAAAAAATGGTACCGAAACCCGGTATTTACATATCTGCCACTGTGCAGGAGAATCCGTATAGGTGTTCGAGTGTTCGAACCGTAATGCGCAAGAAATGGTACGGAAACCCCGTATTTACATATCTGCCACTGTGTAGGAGAATCCGCATAGGTGTTCGAGTGTTCGAACCGTAATGTGCAAGAAATGGTATGTAAACCCCGTATTTACATATCTGCCACTGTGCAGGAGAATCCGTATAGGTGTTCGAGTGTTCGAACCGTAATGCGCAAGAAATGGTACGGAAACCCCGTATTTACATATCTGCCACTGTGCCGGAGAATCCGTATAGGTGTTCGATTGTTTGAACCGTAATGCGCAAGAAATGGTATGTAAACCCCGTATTTACATATCTGCCACTGTGCCGAAGAATCCGTATAGGTGTTCGATTGTTCGAACCGTAATGCGCAAGAAATGGTATGTAAACCCCGTATTTACATATCTGCCACTGTGCAGGAAAATCCGTATAGGTGTTCGGGTGTTCGAACCGTAATGCGCAAGAAATGGTTCGGAAACCCCGTATTTACATATCTGCCGCTGTGCAGGAGAATCCGTATCGGTGTTCGTGTGTTCGAACCGTAATGCGCAAGAAATGGTACGGAAACCCCGTATTTAAATATCTGCCACTGTGCAGGAGAATCCGTATAGGTGTTCGAGTGTTCGAACCGTAATGCGCAAGAAATGGTACCGAAACCCCGTATTTACATATCTGCCACTGTGCAGGAGAATCCGAATTGGTGTTCGAGTGTTCGAACCGTATTGCGCAAGAAATGGTATGTAAACCCCGTATTTACATATCTGCCACTGTGCAGGAGAATCCGTATAGGTGTTCGAGTGTTCGAACCGTAATGCGCAACAAATGGTACCGAATCCCCGTATTTACATATCTGCCACTGTGCAGGAGAATCCGCATAGGTGCTCGAGTGTTCGAACCGTATTGCGCAAGAAACGGTATGGAAACCCCGTATTTACATATCTGCCACTGTGCCGGAGAATCCGTATAGGTGTTCGAGTGTTCGAACCGTAATGCGCAGGAAAGGGTACCGAAACCCCGTATTTACATATCTGCCACTGTGCAGGAGAATTCGTATAGGTGTTCCTGTGTTCGAACCGTAATGCGCAAGAAATGGTATGTAAACCCCTTATTTAAATATCATCCACTGTGCAGGAGAATCCGTATAGGTGTTCGACTGTTCGAACCGTAATGCGCAAGAAATGGTACCGAAACCCCGTATTTACATATCTGCCACTGTGCAGGAGAATCCGTATAGGTATTCGAGTGTTCGAACCGTAATGCGCAAGAAATGGTACGGAAACCCCGAATTTACATATCTGCCACTGTGCAGGAGAATCCGTATATGTGTTCGATTGTTCGAACCGTAATGCGCAAGAAATGGTATGTAAACCCCGTATTTACATATCTACCACTGTGCAGAAGAATCCGTATAGGTGTTCGAGTGTTCAAACCGTAATGCTCAAGAAATGGTATGGAAACCCCGTATTTACATATCAGCCACCGTGCAGGAGAATCCGTATAGGTGTTCGAGTGTTCGAACCGTAATGCGCATGAAATGGGATGGAAACCCCGTATTTACATATCTGCCACTGTGCAGGAGAATCCGTATAGGTGTTCGAGTGTTCGAACCGTAATGCGCAAGAAATGGTACGGAAACCCCGTATTTACATATCTGCCACTGTGTCGGAGAATCCGCATAGGTGTTCGAGTGTTCGAACCGTAATGTGCAAGAAATGGTATGTAAACCCCGTATTTACATATCAGCCACTGTGCAGGAGAATCCGTATAGGTGTTCGAATGTTCGAACCGTAATGCGCAAGAAATGGTATATAAACCCCGTATTTACATATCTGCCAATGTGCAGGAGAATCCGTATAGGTGTTCGAGTGTTCGAACCGTAATGCGCAAGAAATGGTACGGAAACCCCGTATTTACATATCTGCCACTGTGTAGGAGAATCCGCATAGGTGTTCGAGTGTTCGAACCGTAATGTGCAAGAAATGGTATGTAAACCCCGTATTTACATATCTGCCACTGTGCAGGAGAATCCGTATAGGTGTTCGAGCGTTCGAACCGTAATGCGCAAGAAATGGTATGGAAACCCCGTATTTACATATCTGCCACTGTGCCGGAGAATCCGTATAGGTGTTCGATTGTTCGAACCGTAATGCGCAAGAAATGGTTTGTAAACCCCGTATTTACATATCTGCCACTGTGCAGGAGAATCCGTATAGGTGTTCGAGTGGTCGAACCGTAATGCGCAAGAAATGGTACGGAAACCCCGTATTTACATATCTGCCACTGTGCAGGAGAATCCGTATAGGTGTTCGAGTGTTCGAACCGTAATGCGTGAGAAATGGTATGTAAACCCCGTATTTACATATCTGCCACTGTGCTGGATAATCCGTATAGGTGTTCGAGTGTTCGAACCGTAATGCGCAAAAAATGGTACCGAAACCCGGTATTTACATATCTGCCACTGTGCAGGAGAATCCGTATAGGTGTTCGAGTGTTCGAACCGTAATGCGCAAGAAATGGTACGGAAACCCCGTATTTACATATCTGCCACTGTGTAGGAGAATCCGCATAGGTGTTCGAGTGTTCGAACCGTAATGTGCAAGAAATGGTACGGAAACCCCGTATTTACATATCTGCCACTGTGCAGGAGAATCCGTATAGGTGTTCGAGCGTTCGAACCGTAATGCGCAAGAAATGGTATGGAAACCCCGTATTTACATATCTGCCACTGTGCCGGAGAATCCGTATAGGTGTTCGATTGTTCGAACCGTAATGCGCAAGAAATGGTTTGTAAACCCCGTATTTACATATCTGCCACTGTGCAGGAGAATCCGTATAGGTGTTCGAGTGGTCGAACCGTAATGCGCAAGAAATGGTACGGAAACCCCGTATTTACATATCTGCCACTGTGCAGGAGAATCCGTATAGGTGTTCGAGTGTTCGAACCGTAATGCGTGAGAAATGGTATGTAAACCCCGTATTTACATATCTGCCACTGTGCTGGATAATCCGTATAGGTGTTCGAGTGTTCGAACCGTAATGCGCAAAAAATGGTACCGAAACCCGGTATTTACATATCTGCCACTGTGCAGGAGAATCCGTATAGGTGTTCGAGTGTTCGAACCGTAATGCGCAAGAAATGGTACGGAAACCCCGTATTTACATATCTGCCACTGTGCCGGAGAATCCGTATAGGTGTTCGATTGTTTGAACCGTAATGCGCAAGAAATGGTATGTAAACCCCGTATTTACATATCTGCCACTGTGCCGAAGAATCCGTATAGGTGTTCGATTGTTCGAACCGTAATGCGCAAGAAATGGTATGTAAACCCCGTATTTACATATCTGCCACTGTGCAGGAAAATCCGTATAGGTGTTCGGGTGTTCGAACCGTAATGCGCAAGAAATGGTTCGGAAACCCCGTATTTACATATCTGCCGCTGTGCAGGAGAATCCGTATCGGTGTTCGTGTGTTCGAACCGTAATGCGCAAGAAATGGTACGGAAACCCCGTATTTAAATATCTGCCACTGTGCAGGAGAATCCGTATAGGTGTTCGAGTGTTCGAACCGTAATGCGCAAGAAATGGTACCGAAACCCCGTATTTACATATCTGCCACTGTGCAGGAGAATCCGAATTGGTGTTCGAGTGTTCGAACCGTATTGCGCAAGAAATGGTATGTAAACCCCGTATTTACATATCTGCCACTGTGCAGGAGAATCCGTATAGGTGTTCGAGTGTTCGAACCGTAATGCGCAAGAAATGGTACCGAATCCCCGTATTTACATATCTGCCACTGTGCAGGAGAATCCGCATAGGTGCTCGAGTGTTCGAACCGTATTGCGCAAGAAACGGTATGGAAACCCCGTATTTACATATCTGCCACTGTGCCGGAGAATCCGTATAGGTGTTCGATTGTTCGAACCGTAATGCGCAGGAAATGGTACCGAAACCCCGTATTTAAATATCTGCCACTGTGCAGGAGAATTCGTATAGGTCTTCGTGTGTTCGAACCGTAATGCGCAAGAAATGATATGTAAACCCCGTATTTACATATCTGCCACTGTGCAGGAGAATCCGTATAGGTGTTCGAGTGTTCGAACCGTAATGCGCAAGAAATGGTACCGAAACCCCGTATTTACATATCTGCCACTGTGCAGGAGAATCCGAATAGGTGTTCGAGTGTTCGAACCGTAATGCGCAAGAAATGGTATATAAACCCCGTATTTAAATATCTGCCACTGTGCAGGAGAATCCGTATAGGTGTTCGAGTGTTCGAACCGTAATGCGCAAGAAATGGTACGGAAACCCCGTATTTACATATCTGCCACTGTGCAGGAGAATCCGTATAGGTGTTCGATTGTTCGAACCGTAATGCGTAAGAAATGGTATGTAAACCCCATATTTACATATCTGCCACTGTGCAGGAGAATCCGTATAGGTGTTCGAGTGTTCGAACCGTAATGCGCAGGAAATGGTACCGAAACCCCGTATTTACATATCTGCCACTGTGTAGGAGAATGCGTATAGGTCTTCGTGTGTTCGAACCGTAATGCGCAAGAAATGGTATGTAAACCCCGTATTTACATATCTGCCACTGTGCTGGAGAATCCGTATAGGTGTTCGAGTGTTCGAACCGTAATACGCAAGAAATGGTACGGAAACCCCGTATTTACATATCTGCCACTGTGCAGGAGAATCCGTATAGGTGTTCGATTGTTCGAACCGTAATGCGCAAGAAATGGTATGTAAACCCCGTATTTACATATCTGCCACTGTGCAGGAGAATCCGTATAGGTGTTCGAGTGTTCGAACCGTAATGCGCAAGAAATGGTACGGAAACCCCGTATTTACATATCTGCCACTGTGCAGGAGAATCCGTATAGGTGTTCGAGTGTTCGAACCGTAATGCGCGAGAAATGGTATGTAAACCCCGTATTTAAATATCTGCCACTGTGCTGGATATTCCGTATAGGTGTTCGAGTGTTCGAACCGTAATGCGCCAGAAATGGTACCGAAACCCCGTATTTACATATCTGCCACTGTGCAGGAGAATCTGTATAGGTGTTCGAGTGTTCGAACCGTAATGCGCAAGAAATGGTACCGAAATCCCGTATTTACATATCTGCCACTGTGCAAGAGAATCCGTATAGGTGTTCGAGTGTTCGAACCGTAATGCGCAAGAAATGGTACCGAAACCCCGTATTTACATATCTGCCACTGTGCAGGAGAATCCGCATAGGTGCTCGAGTGTTCGAACCGTATTGTGCAAGAAATGGTATGGAAACCCCGTATTTACATATCTGCCACTGTGCAGGAGAATCCGTATAGGTGTTCGAGTGTTCGAACCGTAATGCGCAGGAAATGGTACCGAAACCCCGTATTTACATATCTGCCACTGTGCAGGAGAATTCGTATAGGTCTTCGTGTGTTCGAACCGTAATGCGCAAGAAATGGTATGTAAACCCCGTATTTACATATCTGCCACTGTGCAGGAGAATCCGTATAGGTGTTCGAGTGTTCGAACCGTAATGCGCAAGAAATGGTACCGAAACCCCGTATTTACATATCTGCCACTGTGCAGGAGAATCCGAATAGGTGTTCGAGTGTTCGAACCGTAATGCGCAAGAAATGGTATACAAACCTCGTATTTAAATATCTGCCACTGTGCAGGAGAATCCGTATAGGTGTTCGAGTGTTCGAACCGTAATGCGCAAGAAATGGTACCGAAACCCCGTATTTACATATCTGCCACTGTGCAGGAGAATCCGAATTGGTGTTCGAGTGTTCGAACCGTATTGCGCAAGAAATGGTATGTAAACCCCGTATTTACATATCTGCCACTGTGCAGGAGAATCCGTATAGGTGTTCGAGTGTTCGAACCGTAATGCGCAACAAATGGTACCGAATCCCCGTATTTACATATCTGCCACTGTGCAGGAGAATCCGCATAGGTGCTCGAGTGTTCGAACCGTATTGCGCAAGAAACGGTATGGAAACCCCGTATTTACATATCTGCCACTGTGCCGGAGAATCCGTATAGGTGTTCGAGTGTTCGAACCGTAATGCGCAGGAAAGGGTACCGAAACCCCGTATTTACATATCTGCCACTGTGCAGGAGAATTCGTATAGGTGTTCCTGTGTTCGAACCGTAATGCGCAAGAAATGGTATGTAAACCCCTTATTTAAATATCATCCACTGTGCAGGAGAATCCGTATAGGTGTTCGACTGTTCGAACCGTAATGCGCAAGAAATGGTACCGAAACCCCGTATTTACATATCTGCCACTGTGCAGGAGAATCCGTATAGGTATTCGAGTGTTCGAACCGTAATGCGCAAGAAATGGTACGGAAACCCCGAATTTACATATCTGCCACTGTGCAGGAGAATCCGTATATGTGTTCGATTGTTCGAACCGTAATGCGCAAGAAATGGTATGTAAACCCCGTATTTACATATCTACCACTGTGCAGAAGAATCCGTATAGGTGTTCGAGTGTTCAAACCGTAATGCTCAAGAAATGGTATGGAAACCCCGTATTTACATATCAGCCACCGTGCAGGAGAATCCGTATAGGTGTTCGAGTGTTCGAACCGTAATGCGCATGAAATGGGATGGAAACCCCGTATTTACATATCTGCCACTGTGCAGGAGAATCCGTATAGGTGTTCGAGTGTTCGAACCGTAATGCGCAAGAAATGGTACGGAAACCCCGTATTTACATATCTGCCACTGTGTCGGAGAATCCGCATAGGTGTTCGAGTGTTCGAACCGTAATGTGCAAGAAATGGTATGTAAACCCCGTATTTACATATCAGCCACTGTGCAGGAGAATCCGTATAGGTGTTCGAGTGTTCGAACCGTAATGCGCAAGAAATGGTATATAAACCCCGTATTTACATATCTGCCAATGTGCAGGAGAATCCGTATAGGTGTTCGAGTGTTCGAACCGTAATGCGCAAGAAATGGTACGGAAACCCCGTATTTACATATCTGCCACTGTGTAGGAGAATCCGCATAGGTGTTCGAGTGTTCGAACCGTAATGTGCAAGAAATGGTATGTAAACCCCGTATTTACATATCTGCCACTGTGCAGGAGAATCCGTATAGGTGTTCGAGCGTTCGAACCGTAATGCGCAAGAAATGGTATGGAAACCCCGTATTTACATATCTGCCACTGTGCCGGAGAATCCGTATAGGTGTTCGATTGTTCGAACCGTAATGCGCAAGAAATGGTTTGTAAACCCCGTATTTACATATCTGCCACTGTGCAGGAGAATCCGTATAGGTGTTCGAGTGGTCGAACCGTAATGCGCAAGAAATGGTACGGAAACCCCGTATTTACATATCTGCCACTGTGCAGGAGAATCCGTATAGGTGTTCGAGTGTTCGAACCGTAATGCGTGAGAAATGGTATGTAAACCCCGTATTTACATATCTGCCACTGTGCTGGATAATCCGTATAGGTGTTCGAGTGTTCGAACCGTAATGCGCAAAAAATGGTACCGAAACCCGGTATTTACATATCTGCCACTGTGCAGGAGAATCCGTATAGGTGTTCGAGTGTTCGAACCGTAATGCGCAAGAAATGGTACGGAAACCCCGTATTTACATATTTGCCACTGTGTAGGAGAATCCGCATAGGTGTTCGAGTGTTCGAACCGTAATGTGCAAGAAATGGTATGTAAACCCCGTATTTACATATCTGCCACTGTGCAGGAGAATCCGTATAGGTGTTCGAGTGTTCGAACCGTAATGCGCAAGAAATGGTACGGAAACCCCGTATTTACATATCTGCCACTGTGCCGGAGAATCCGTATAGGTGTTCGATTGTTTGAACCGTAATGCGCAAGAAATGGTATGTAAACCCCGTATTTACATATCTGCCACTGTGCCGAAGAATCCGTATAGGTGTTCGATTGTTCGAACCGTAATGCGCAAGAAATGGTATGTAAACCCCGTATTTACATATCTGCCACTGTGCAGGAAAATCCGTATAGGTGTTCGGGTGTTCGAACCGTAATGCGCAAGAAATGGTTCGGAAACCCCGTATTTACATATCTGCCGCTGTGCAGGAGAATCCGTATCGGTGTTCGTGTGTTCGAACCGTAATGCGCAAGAAATGGTACGGAAACCCCGTATTTAAATATCTGCCACTGTGCAGGAGAATCCGTATAGGTGTTCGAGTGTTCGAACCGTAATGCGCAAGAAATGGTACCGAAACCCCGTATTTACATATCTGCCACTGTGCAGGAGAATCCGAATTGGTGTTCGAGTGTTCGAACCGTATTGCGCAAGAAATGGTATGTAAACCCCGTATTTACATATCTGCCACTGTGCAGGAGAATCCGTACAGGTGTTCGAGTGTTCGAACCGTAATGCGCAAGAAATGGTACCGAATCCCCGTATTTACATATCTGCCACTGTGCAGGAGAATCCGCATAGGTGCTCGAGTGTTCGAACCGTATTGCGCAAGAAACGGTATGGAAACCCCGTATTTACATATCTGCCACTGTGCCGGAGAATCCGTATAGGTGTTCGAGTGTTCGAACCGTAATGCGCAGGAAAGGGTACCGAAACCCCGTATTTACATATCTGCCACTGTGCAGGAGAATTCGTATAGGTGTTCCTGTGTTCGAACCGTAATGCGCAAGAAATGGTATGTAAACCCCTTATTTAAATATCATCCACTGTGCAGGAGAATCCGTATAGGTGTTCGAGTGTTCGAACCGTAATGCGCAAGAAATGGTACCGAAACCCCGTATTTACATATCTGCCACTGTGCAGGAGAATCCGTATAGGTGTTCGAGTGTTCGAACCGTAATGCGCAAGAAATGGTACGGAAACCCCGAATTTACATATCTGCCACTGTGCAGGAGAATCCGTATATGTGTTCGATTGTTCGAACCGTAATGCGCAAGAAATGGTATGTAAACCCCGTATTTACATATCTACCACTGTGCAGAAGAATCCGTATAGGTGTTCGAGTGTTCAAACCGTAATGCTCAAGAAATGGTATGGAAACCCCGTATTTACATATCAGCCACCGTGCAGGAGAATCCGTATAGGTGTTCGAGTGTTCGAACCGTAATGCGCAAGAAATGGGATGGAAACCCCGTATTTACATATCTGCCACTGTGCAGGAGAATCCGTATAGGTGTTCGAGTGTTCGAACCGTAATGCGCAAGAAATGGTACGGAAACCCCGTATTTACATATCTGCCACTGTGTCGGAGAATCCGCATAGGTGTTCGAGTGTTCGAACCGTAATGTGCAAGAAATGGTATGTAAACCCCGTATTTACATATCTGCCACTGTGCAGGAGAATCCGTATAGGTGTTCGAGCCTTCGAACCGTAATGCGCAAGAAATGGTACGGAAACCCCGTATTTACATGTCTGCCACTGTGCCGGAGAATCCGTATAGGTGTTCGATTGTTCGAACCGTAATGCGCAAGAAATGGTATGTAAACCCCGTATTTACATATCTTCCACTGTGCAGGAGAATCCGTATAGGTGTTCGAGTGGTCGAACCGTAATGCGCAAGAAATGGTACGGAAACCCCGTATTTACATATCTGCCACTGTGCAGGAGAATCCGTATAGGTGTTCGAGTGTTCGAACCGTAATGCGTGAGAAATGGTATGTAAACCCCGTATTTACATATCTGCCACTGTGCTGGATAATCCGTATAGGTGTTCGAGTGTTCGAACCGTAATGCGCAAAAAATGGTACCGAAACCCCGTATTTACATATCTGCCACTGTGCAGGAGAATCCGTATATGTGTTCGATTGTTCGAACCGTAATGCGCAAGAAATGGTATGTAAACCCCGTATTTACATATCTACCACTGTGCAGGAGAATCCGTATTGGTGTTCGAGTGTTCGAACCGTAATGCGCAAGAAATGGTACGGAAACCCCGTATTTACATATCTACCACTGTGCAGGAGAATCCGTATAGGTGTTCGAGTGTTCAAACCGTAATGCTCAAGAAATGGTATGGAAACCCCGTATTTACATATCAGCCACTGTGCAGGAGAATTCGTATAGGTGTTCGAGTGTTCGAACCGTAATGCGCAAGAAATGGGATGGAAACCTCGTATTTACATATCTGCCACTGTGCAGGAGAATCCGTATAGGTGTTCGAGTGTTCGAACCGTAATGCGCAAGAAATGGTACGGAAACCCCGTATTTACATATCTGCCACTGTGTAGGAGAATCCGCATAGGTGTTCGACTGTTCGAACCGTAATGGGCAAGAAATGGTATGTAAACCCCGTATTTACATATCTGCCACTGTGCAGGAGAATCCGTATAGGTGTTCGAGCGTTCGAACCGTAACGCGCAAAAATGGTACGGAAACCCCGTATTTACATATCTGCCACTGTGCCGGAGAATCCGTATAGGTGTTCGATTGTTCGAACCGTAATGCGCAAGAAATGGTATGTAAACCCCGTATTTACATATCAGCCACTGTGCAGGAGAATCCGTATAGGTGTTCGAGTGTTCGAACCGTAATGCGCAAGAAATGGTACGGAAACCCCGTATTTACATATCTGCCACTGTGTCGGAGAATCCGCATAGGTGTTCGAGTGTTCGAACCGTAATGTGCAAGAAATGATATGTAAACCCCGTATTTACATATCTGCCACTGTGCAGGAGAATCCGTATAGGTGTTCGAGCGTTCGAACCGTAATGCGCAAGAAATGGTACGGAAACCCCGTATTTACATGTCTGCCACTGTGCCGGAGAATCCGTATAGGTGTTCGATTGTTCGAACCGTAATGCGCAAGAAATGGTATGTAAACCCCGTATTTACATATCTGCCACTCTGCAGGAGAATCCGTATAGGTGTTCGAGTGGTCGAACCGTAATGCGCAAGAAATGGTACGGAAACCCCGTATTTACATATCTGCCACTGTGCAGGAGAATCCGTATAGGTGTTCGAGTGTTCGAACCGTAATGCGTGAGAAATGGTATGTAAACCCCGTATTTACATATCTGCCACTGTGCTGGATAATCCGTATAGGTGTTCGAGTGTTCGAACCGTAATGCGCAAAAAATGGTACCGAAACCCCGTATTTACATATCTGCCACTGTGCAGGAGAATCCGTATATGTGTTCGATTGTTCGAACCGTAATGCGCAAGAAATGGTATGTAAACCCCGTATTTACATATCTACCACTGTGCAGGAGAATCCGTATTGGTGTTCGAGTGTTCGAACCGTAATGCGCAAGAAATGGTACGGAAACCCCGTATTTACATATCTACCACTGTGCAGGAGAATCCGTATAGGTGTTCGAGTGTTCAAACCGTAATGCTCAAGAAATGGTATGGAAACCCCGTATTTACATATCAGCCACTGTGCAGGAGAATTCGTATAGGTGTTCGAGTGTTCGAACCGTAATGCGCAAGAAATGGGATGGAAACCTCGTATTTACATATCTGCCACTGTGCAGGAGAATCCGTATAGGTGTTCGAGTGTTCGAACCGTAATGCGCAAGAAATGGTACGGAAACCCCGTATTTACATATCTGCCACTGTGTAGGAGAATCCGCATAGGTGTTCGACTGTTCGAACCGTAATGGGCAAGAAATGGTATGTAAACCCCGTATTTACATATCTGCCACTGTGCAGGAGAATCCGTATAGGTGTTCGAGCGTTCGAACCGTAACGCGCAAAAATGGTACGGAAATCCCGTATTTACATATCTGCCACTGTGCCGGAGAATCCGTATAGGTGTTCGATTGTTCGAACCGTAATGCGCAAGAAATGGTATGTAAACCCCGTATTTACATATCAGCCACTGTGCAGGAGAATCCGTATAGGTGTTCGAGTGTTCGAACCGTAATGCGCAAGAAATGGTACCGAAACCCCGTATTTACATATCTGCCACTGTGCAGGAGAATCCGTATAGGTGTTCGAGTGTTCGAACCGTAATGCGCAAGAAATGGTACGGAAACCCCGTATTTACATATCTGCCACTGTGCAGGAGAATCCGTATATGTGTTCGATTGTTCGAACCGTAATGCGCAAGAAATGGTATGTAAACCCCGTATTTACATATCTACCACTGTGCAGGAGAATCCGTATAGGTGTTCGAGTGTTCAAACCGTAATGCTCAAGAAATGGTATGGAAACCCCGTATTTACATATCAGCCACTTTGCAGGAGAATCCGTATAGGTGTTCGAGTGTTCGAATCGTAATGCGCAAGAAATGGGAAGGAAACCCCGTATTTACATATCTGCCACTGTGCAGGAGAATCCGTATAGGTGTTCGAGTGTTCGAACCGTAATGCGCAAGAAATGGTACGGAAACCCCATATTTACATATCTGCCACTGTGTAGGAGAATCCGCATAGGTGTTCGAGTGTTCGAACCGTAATGTGCAAGAAATGGTATGTAAACCCCGTATTTACATATCTGCCACTGTGCAGGAGAATGCGTATAGGTGTTCGAGCGTTCGAACCGTAATGCGCAAGAAATGGTACGGAAACCCCGTATTTACATATCTGCCACTGTGCCGGAGAATCCGTATAGGTGTTCGATTGTTCGAACCGTAATGCGCAAGAAATGGTATGTAAACCCCGTATTTACATATCTGCCACTGTGCAGGAGTATCCGTATAGGTGTTCGAGTGGTCGAACCGTAATGCGCAAGAAATGGTACGGAAACCCCGTATTTACATATCTGCCACTGTGCAGGAGAATCCGTATAGGTGTTCGAGTGTTCGAACCGTAATGCGTGAGAAATGGTATGTAAACCCCGTATTTACATATCTGCCACTGTGCTGGATAATCCGTATAGGTGTTCGAGTGTTCGAACCGTAATGCGCAAAAAATGGTACCGAAACCCCGTATTTACATATCTGCCACTGTGCAGGAGAATCCGTATATGTGTTCGATTGCTCGAACCGTAATGCGCAAGAAATGGTATGTAAACCCCGTATTTACATATCTACCACTGTGCAGGAGAATCCGTATTGGTGTTCGAGTGTTCGAACCGTAATGCGCAAGAAATGGTACGGAAACCCCGTATTTACATATCTACCACTGTGCAGGAGAATCCGTATAGGTGTTCGAGTGTTCAAACCGTAATGCTCAAGAAATGGTATGGAAACCCCGTATTTACATATCAGCCACTGTGCAGGAGAATTCGTATAGGTGTTCGAGTGTTCGAACCGTAATGCGCAAGAAATGGGATGGAAACCTCGTATTTACATATCTGCCACTGTGCAGGAGAATCCGTATAGGTGTTCGAGTGTTCGAACCGTAATGCGCAAGAAATGGTACGGAAACCCCGTATTTACATATCTGCCACTGTGTAGGAGAATCCGCATAGGTGTTCGACTGTTCGAACCGTAATGGGCAAGAAATGGTATGTAAACCCCGTATTTACATATCTGCCACTGTGCAGGAGAATCCGTATAGGTGTTCGAGCGTTCGAACCGTAATGCGCAAAAATGGTACGGAAACCCCGTATTTACATATCTGCCACTGTGCCGGAGAATCCGTATAGGTGTTCGATTGTTCGAACCGTAATGCGCAAGAAATGGTATGTAAACCCCGTATTTACATATCAGCCACTGTGCAGGAGAATCCGTATAGGTGTTCGAGTGTTCGAACCGTAATGCGCAAGAAATGGTACCGAAACCCCGTATTTACATATCTGCCACTATGCAGGAGAATCCGTATAGGTGTTCGAGTGTTCGAACCGTAATGCGCAAGAAATGGTACGGAAACCCCGTATTTACATATCTGCCACTGTGCAGGAGAATCCGTATATGTGTTCGATTGTTCGAACCGTAATGCGCAAGAAATGGTATGTAAACCCCGTATTTACATATCTACCACTGTGCAGGAGAATCCGTATAGGTGTTCGAGCGTTCGAACCGTAATGCGCAAGAAATGGTACGGAAACCCCGTATTTACATATCTGCCACTGTGCCGGAGAATCCGTATAGGTGTTCGATTGTTCGAACCGTAATGCGCAAGAAATGGTATGTAAACCCCGTATTTACATATCTGCCACTGTGCAGGAGTATCCGTATAGGTGTTCGAGTGGTCGAACCGTAATGCGCAAGAAATGGTACGGAAACCCCGTATTTACATATCTGCCACTGTGCAGGAGAATCCGTATAGGTGTTCGAGTGTTCGAACCGTAATGCGTGAGAAATGGTATGTAAACCCCGTATTTACATATCTGCCACTGTGCTGGATAATCCGTATAGGTGTTCGAGTGTTCGAACCGTAATGCGCAAAAAATGGTACCGAAACCCCGTATTTACATATCTGCCACTGTGCAGGAGAATCCGTATAGGTGTTCGAGTGTTCGAACCGTAATGCGCAAGAAATGGTATGGAAACCCCGTATTTACATATCAGCCACTGTGCAGGAGAATCCGTATAGGTGTTCGAGTGTTCGAACCGTAATCCGCAAGAAATGGGATGGAAACCCCGTATTTACATATCTGCCACTGTGGAGGAGAATCCGTATAGGTGTTCGAGTGTTCGAACCGTAATGCGCAAGAAATGGTACGGAAACCCCGTATTTACATATCTGCCACTGTGCAGGAGAATCCGTATATGTGTTCGATTGTTCGAACCGTAATGCGCAAGAAATGGTATGTAAACACCGTATTTACATATCTACCACTGTGCAGGAGAATCCGTATAGGTGTTCGAGTGTTCAAACCGTAATGCTCAAGAAATGGTATGGAAACCCCGTATTTACATATCAGCCACTGTGCAGGAGAATCCGTATAGGTGTTCGAGTGTTCGAACCGTAATGCGCAAGAAATGGGAAGGAAACCCCGTATTTACATATCTGCCACTGTGCAGGAGAATCCGTATAGGAGTTCGAGTGTTCGAACCGTAATGCGCAAGAAATGGTACGGAAACCCTATATTTACATATCTGCCACTGTGTAGGAGAATCCGCATAGGTGTTCGAGTGTTCGAACCGTAATGTGCAAGAAATGGTATGTAAACCCCGTATTTACATATCTGCCACTGTGCAGGAGAATCCGTATAGGTGTTCGAGCGTTCGAACCGTAATGCGCAAGAAATGGTACGGAAACCCCGTATTTACATATCTGCCACTGTGCCGGAGAATCCGTATAGGTGTTCGATTGTTCGAACCGTAATGCGCAAGAAATGGTATGTAAACCCCGTATTTACATATCTGCCACTGTGCAGGAGTATCCGTATAGGTGTTCGAGTGGTCGAACCGTAATGCGCAAGAAATGGTACGGAAACCCCGTATTTACATATCTGCCACTGTGCAGGAGAATCCGTATAGGTGTTCGAGTGTTCGAACCGTAATGCGTGAGAAATGGTATGTAAACCCCGTATTTACATATCTGCCACTGTGCTGGATAATCCGTATAGGTGTTCGAGTGTTCGAATCGTAATGCGCAAGAAATGGGAAGGAAACCCCGTATTTACATATCTGCCACTGTGCAGGAGAATCCGTATAGGTGTTCGAGTGTTCGAACCGTAATGCGCAAGAAATGGTACGGAAACCCCATATTTACATATCTGCCACTGTGTAGGAGAATCCGCATAGGTGTTCGAGTGTTCGAACCGTAATGTGCAAGAAATGGTATGTATACCCCGTATTTACATATCTGCCACTGTGCAGGAGAATGCGTATAGGTGTTCGAGCGTTCGAACCGTAATGCACAAGAAATGGTACGGAAACCCCGTATTTACATATCTGCCACTGTGCCGGAGAATCCGTATAGGTGTTCGATTGTTCGAACCGTAATGCGCAAGAAATGGTATGTAAACCCCGTATTTACATATCTGCCACTGTGCAGGAGTATCCGTATAGGTGTTCGAGTGGTCGAACCGTAATGCGCAAGAAATGGTACGGAAACCCCGTATTTACATATCTGCCACTGTGCAGGAGAATCCGTATAGGTGTTCGAGTGTTCGAACCGTAATGCGTGAGAAATGGTATGTAAACCCCGTATTTACATATCTGCCACTGTGCTGGATAATCCGTATAGGTGTTCGAGTGTTCGAACCGTAATGCGCAAAAAATGGTACCGAAACCCCGTATTTACATATCTGCCACTGTGCAGGAGAATCCGTATAGGTGTTCGAGTGTTCGAACCGTAATGCGCAAGAAATGGTATGGAAACCCCGTATTTACATATCAGCCACTGTGCAGGAGAATCCGTATAGGTGTTCGAGTGTTCGAACCGTAATCCGCAAGAAATGGGATGGAAACCCCGTATTTACATATCTGCCACTGTGGAGGAGAATCCGTATAGGTGTTCGAGTGTTCGAACCGTAATGCGCAAGAAATGGTACGGAAACCCCGTATTTACATATCTGCCACTGTGCAGGAGAATCCGTATATGTGTTCGATTGTTCGAACCGTAATGCGCAAGAAATGGTATGTAAACACCGTATTTACATATCTACCACTGTGCAGGAGAATCCGTATAGGTGTTCGAGTGTTCAAACCGTAATGCTCAAGAAATGGTATGGAAACCCCGTATTTACATATCAGCCACTGTGCAGGAGAATCCGTATAGGTGTTCGAGTGTTCGAACCGTAATGCGCAAGAAATGGGAAGGAAACCCCGTATTTACATATCTGCCACTGTGCAGGAGAATCCGTATAGGAGTTCGAGTGTTCGAACCGTAATGCGCAAGAAATGGTACGGAAACCCTATATTTACATATCTGCCACTGTGTAGGAGAATCCGCATAGGTGTTCGAGTGTTCGAACCGTAATGTGCAAGAAATGGTATGTAAACCCCGTATTTACATATCTGCCACTGTGCAGGAGAATCCGTATAGGTGTTCGAGCGTTCGAACCGTAATGCGCAAGAAATGGTACGGAAACCCCGTATTTACATATCTGCCACTGTGCCGGAGAATCCGTATAGGTGTTCGAGTGTTCGAACCGTAATGCGCAAGAAATGGTACGGAAACCCCGTATTTACATATCTGCCACTGTGTAGGAGAATCCGCATAGGTGTTCGAGTGTTCGAACCGTAATGTGTAAGAAATGGTATGTAAACCCCGTATTTACATATCTGCCACTGTGCAGGAGAATCTGTATTGGTGTTCGAGCGTTCGAACCGTAATGCGCAAGAAATGGTACGGAAACCCCGTATTTACATATCTGCCACTGTGCCGGAGAATCCGTATAGGTGTTCGATTGTTCGAACCGTAATGCGCAAGAAATGGTATGTAAACCCCGTATTTACATATCTGCCACTGTGCAGGTGAATCCGTATAGGTGTTCGAGTGGTCGAACCGTAATGCGCAAGAAATGGTACGGAAACCCCGTATTTACATATCTGCCACTGTGCAGGAGAATCCGTATAGGTGTTCGAATCGTAATGCGTGAGAAATGGTATGTAAGCCCCGTATTTACATATCTGCCACTGTGCAGGAGAATCCGTACAGGTGTTCGAGTGTTCGAACCGTAATGCGTGAGAAATGGTATGTAAACCCCGTATTTACATATATGCCACTGTGTTGGATAATCCGTATAGGTGTTCGAGTGTTCGAACCGTAATGCGCAAAAAATGGTACCGAAACCCCGTATTTACATATCTGCCACTGTGCAGGAGAATCCGTATAGGTGTTCGAGTGTTCGAACCGTAATGCGCAAGAAATGGTATGGAAACCCCGTATTTACATATCTGCCACTGTGCAGGAGAATCCGTATAGGTGTTCGAGTGTTCGAACCGTAATGCGCAAGAAATGGTACGGAAACCCCGTATTTACATATCTGCCACTGTGCAGGAGAATCCGTATATGTGTTCGATTGTTCGAACCGTAATGCGCAAGAAATGGTATGTAAACCCCGTATTTACATATCTACCACTGTGCAGGAGAATCCGTATAGGTGTTCGAGTGCTCGAACCGTAATGCGCAAGAAATGGTATGGAAACCCCGTATTTACATATCAGCCACTGTGCAGGAGAATCCGTATAGGTGTTCGAGTGTTCGAACCGTAATGCGCAAGAAATTGGATGGAAACCCCGTATTTACATATCTGCCACTGTGCAGGAGAATCCGTATAGGTGTTCGAGTGTTCGAACCGTAATGCGCAAGAAATGGTACGGAAACCCCGTATTTACATATCTGCCACTGTGTAGGAGAATCCGCATAGGTGTTCGAGTGTTCGAACCGTAATGTGTAAGAAATGGTATGTAAACCCCGTATTTACATATCTGCCACTGTGCAGGAGAATCTGTATTGGTGTTCGAGCGTTCGAACCGTAATGCGCAAGAAATGGTACGGAAACCCCGTATTTACATATCTGCCACTGTGCCGGAGAATCCGTATAGGTGTTCGATTGTTCGAACCGTAATGCGCAAGAAATGGTATGTAAACCCCGTATTTACATATCTGCCACTGTGCAGGTGAATCCGTATAGGTGTTCGAGTGGTCGAACCGTAATGCGCAAGAAATGGTACGGAAACCCCGTATTTACATATCTGCCACTGTGCAGGAGAATCCGTATAGGTGTTCGAGTGTTCGAACCGTAATGCGTGAGAAATGGTATGTAAGCCCCGTATTTACATATCTGCCACTGTGCAGGAGAATCCGTATAGGTGTTCGAGTGTTCGAACCGTAATGCGTGAGAAATGGTATGTAAACCCCGTATTTACATATCTGCCACTGTGCTGGATAATCCGTATAGGTGTTCGAGTGTTCGAACCGTAATGCGCAAAAAATGGTACCGAAACCCCGTATTTACATATCTGCCACTGTGCAGGAGAATCCGTATAGGTGTTCGAGTGTTCGAACCGTAATGCGCAAGAAATGGTATGCAAACCCCGTATTTACATATCTGCCACTGTGCAGGAGAATCCGTATAGGTGTTCGAGTGTTCGAACCGTAATGCGCAAGAAATGGTATGGAAACCCCGTATTTACATATCAACCACTGTGCAGGAGAATCCGTATAGGTGTTCGAGTGTTCGAACCGTAATGCGCAAGAAATGAGATGGAAACCCCGTATTTACATATCTGCCACTGTGCAGGAGAATCTGTATAGGTGTTCGAGTGTTCGAACCGTAATGCGCAAGAAATGGTACGGAAACCCCGTATTTACATATCTGCCACTGTGTAGGAGAATCCGCATAGGTGTTCGAGTGTTCGAACCGTAATGTGCAAGAAATGGTATGTAAACCCCGTATTTACATATCTGCCACTGTGCAGGAGAATCCGTATAGGTGTTCGAGCGTTCGAACCGTAATGCGCAAGAAATGGTACGGAAACCCCGTATTTACATATCTGCCACTGTGCCGGAGAATCCGTATAGGTGTTCGATTGTTCGAACCGTAATGCGCAAGAAATGGTATGTAAACCCCGTATTTACATATCTGCCACTGTGCAGGAGAATCCGTATAGTTGTTCGAGTGGTCGAACCGTAATGCGCAAGAAATGGTACGGAAACCCCGTATTTACATATCTGCCACTGTGCAGGAGAATCCGTATAGGTGTTCGAGTGTTCGAACCGTAATGCGTGAGAAATGGTATGTAAACCCCGTATTTACATATCTGCCACTGTGCTGGATAATCCGTATAGGTGTTCGGGTGTTCGAACCGTAATGCGCAAATAATGGTACCGAAACCCGGTATTTACATATCTGCCACTGTGCAGGAGAATCCGTATAGGTGTTCGAGTGTTCGAACCGTAATGCGCAAGAAATGGTATGGCAACCCCGTATTTACATATCTGCCACTCTGCAGGAGAATCCGTATAGGTGTTCGAGTGTTCGAACCGTAATGCGCAAGAAATGGTACCGAAACCCCGTATTTACATATCTGCCACTGTGCAGGAGAATCCGTATAGGTGTTCGAGTGTTCGAACCGTAATGCGCAAGAAATGGTACGGAAACCCCGTATTTACATATCTGCCACTGTGGAGGAGAATCCGTATATGTGTTCGATTGTTCGAACCGTAATGCGCAAGAAATGGTATGTAAACCCCGTATTTACATATCTGCCACTGTGCAGGAGAATCCGTATAGGTGTTCGAGTGGTCGAACCGTAATGCGCAAGAAATGGTACGAAAACCCCGTATTTACATATCTGCCACTGTGCAGGAGAATCCGTATAGGTGTTCGAGTGTTCGAACCGTAATGCGTGAGAAATGGTATGTAAACCCCGTATTTACATATCTGCCACTGTGCTGGATAATCCGTATAGGTGTTCGAGTGTTCGAACCGTAATGCGCAAAAAATGGTACCGAAACCCCGTATTTACATATCTGCCACTGTGCAGGAGAATCCGTATAGGTGTTCGAGTGTTCGAACCGTAATGCGCAAGAAATGGTATGGAAACCCCGTATTTACATATCTGCCACTGTGCAGGAGAATCCGTATAGGTGTTCGAGTGTTCGAACCGTAATGCGCAAGAAATGGTACGGAAACCCCGTATTTACATATCTGCCACTGTGCAGGAGAATCCGTATATGTGTTCGATTGTTCGAACCGTAATGCGCAAGAAATGGTATGTAAACCCCGTATTTACATATCTACCACTGTGCAGGAGAATCCGTATAGGTGTTCGAGTGTTCGAACCGTAATGCGCAAGAAATGGTATGGAAACCCCGTATTTACATATCAGCCACTGTGCAGGAGAATCCGTATAGGTGTTCGAGTGTTCGAACCGTAATGCGCAAGAAATGGGATGGAAACCCCGTATTTACATATCTGCCACTATGCAGGAGAATCCGTATAGGTGTTCGAGTGTTCGAACCGTAATGCGCAAGAAATGGTACGGAAACCCCGTATTTACATATCTGCCACTGTGTAGGAGAATCCGCATAGGTGTTCGAGTGTTCGAACCGTAATGTGCAAGAAATGGTATGTAAACCCCGTATTTACATATCTGCCACTGTGCAGGAGAATCCGTATAGGTGTTCGAGCGTTCGAACCGTAATGCGCAAGAAATGGTACGGAAACCCCGTATTTACATATCTGCCACTGTGCCGGAGAATCCGTATAGGTGTTCGATTGTTCGAACCGTAATGCGCAAGAAATGGTATGTAAACCCCGTATTTACATATCTGCCACTGTGCAGGAGAATCCGTATAGGTGTTCGAGTGGTCGAACCGTAATGCGCAAGAAATGGTACGGAAACCCCGTATTTACATATCTGCCACTGTGCAGGAGAATCCGTATAGGTGTTCGAGTGTTCGAACCGTAATGCGTGAGAAATGGTATGTAAACCCCGTATTTACATATCTGCCACTGTGTTGGATAATCCGTATAGGTGTTCGAGTGTTCGAACCGTAATGCGCAAGAAATGGTACCGAAACCCCGTATTTACATATCTGCCACTGTGCAGGAGAATCCGTATAGGTGTTCGAGTGTTCGAACCGTAATGCGCAAGAAATGGTACGGAAACCCCGTATTTACATATCTGCCACTGTGGAGGAGAATCCGTATATGTGTTCGATTGTTCGAACCGTAATGCGCAAGAAATGGTATGTAAACCCCGTATTTACATATCTGCCACTGTGCAGGAGAATCCGTATAGGTGTTCGAGTGGTCGAACCGTAATGCGCAAGAAATGGTACGAAAACCCCGTATTTACATATCTGCCACTGTGCAGGAGAATCCGTATAGGTGTTCGAGTGTTCGAACTGTAATGCGTGAGAAATGGTATGTAAACCTCGTATTTACATATCTGCCACTGTGCTGGATAATCCGTATAGGTGTTCGAGTGTTCGAACCGTAATGCGCAAAAAATGGTACCGAAACCCCGTATTTACATATCTGCCACTGTGCAGGAGAATCCGTATAGGTGTTCGAGTGTTCGAACCGTAATGCGCAAGAAATGGTATGGAAACCCCGTATTTACATATCTGCCACTGTGCAGGAGAATCCGTATAGGTGTTCGAGTGTTCGAACCGTAATGCGCAAGAAATGGTACGGAAACCCCGTATTTACATATCTGCCACTGTGCAGGAGAATCCGTATATGTGTTCGATTGTTCGAACCGTAATGCGCAAGAAATGGTATGTAAACCCCGTATTTACATATCTACCACTGTGCAGGAGAATCCGTATAGGTGTTCGAGTGTTCGAACCGTAATGCGCAAGAAATGGTATGGAAACCCCGTATTTACATATCAGCCACTGTGCAGGAGAATCCGTATAGGTGTTCGAGTGTTCGAACCGTAATGCGCAAGAAATGGGATGGAAACCCCGTATTTACATATCTGCCACTATGCAGGAGAATCCGTATAGGTGTTCGAGTGTTCGAACCGTAATGCGCAAGAAATGGTACGGAAACCCCGTATTTACATATCTGCCACTGTGTAGGAGAATCCGCATAGGTGTTCGAGTGTTCGAACCGTAATGTGCAAGAAATGGTATGTAAACCCCGTATTTACATATCTGCCACTGTGCAGGAGAATCCGTATAGGTGTTCGAGCGTTCGAACCGTAATGCGCAAGAAATGGTACGGAAACCCCGTATTTACATATCTGCCACTGTGCCGGAGAATCCGTATAGGTGTTCGATTGTTCGAACCGTAATGCGCAAGAAATGGTATGTAAACCCCGTATTTACATATCTGCCACTGTGCAGGAGAATCCGTATAGGTGTTCGAGTGGTCGAACCGTAATGCGCAAGAAATGGTACGGAAACCCCGTATTTACATATCTGCCACTGTGCAGGAGAATCCGTATAGGTGTTCGAGTGTTCGAACCGTAATGCGTGAGAAATGGTATGTAAACCCCGTATTTACATATCTGCCACTGTGTTGGATAATCCGTATAGGTGTTCGAGTGTTCGAACCGTAATGCGCAAAAAATGGTACCGAAACCCCGTATTTACATATCTGCCACTGTGCAGGAGAATCCGTATAGGTGTTCGAGTGTTCGAACCGTAATGCGCAAGAAATGGTATGGAAACCCCGTATTTACATATCTGCCACTGTGCAGGAGAATCCATATAGGTGTTCGAGTGTTCGAACCGCAATGCGCAAGAAATGGTACGGAAACCCCGTATTTACATATCTGCCACTGTGCAGGAGAATCCGTATATGTGTTCGATTGTTCGAACCGTAATGCGCAAGAAATGGTATGTAAACCCCGTATTTACATATCTACCACTGTGCAGGAGAATCCGTAGAGGTGTTCGAGTGCTCGAACCGTAATGCGCAAGAAATGGTATGGAAACCCCGTATTTACATATCAGCCACTGTGCAGGAGAATCCGTATAGGTGTTCGAGTGTTCGAACCGTAATGCGCAAGAAATTGGATGGAAACCCCGTATTTACATATCTGCCACTGTGCAGGAGAATCCGTATAGGTGTTCGAGTGTTCGAACCGTAATGCGCAAGAAATGGTACGGAAACCCCGTATTTACATATCTGCCACTGTGTAGGAGAATCCGCATAGGTGTTCGAGTGTTCGAACCGTAATGTGTAAGAAATGGTATGTAAACCCCGTATTTACATATCTGCCACTGTGCAGGAGAATCTGTATTGGTGTTCGAGCGTTCGAACCGTAATGCGCAAGAAATGGTACGGAAACCCCGTATTTACATATCTGCCACTGTGCCGGAGAATCCGTATAGGTGTTCGATTGTTCGAACCGTAATGCGCAAGAAATGGTATGTAAACCCCGTATTTACATATCTGCCACTGTGCAGGTGAATCCGTATAGGTGTTCGAGTGGTCGAACCGTAATGCGCAAGAAATGGTACGGAAACCCCGTATTTACATATCTGCCACTGTGCAGGAGAATCCGTATAGGTGTTCGAGTGTTCGAACCGTAATGCGTGAGAAATGGTATGTAAGCCCCGTATTTACATATCTGCCACTGTGCAGGAGAATCCGTATAGGTGTTCGAGTGTTCGAACCGTAATGCGTGAGAAATGGTATGTAAACCCCGTATTTACATATCTGCCACTGTGCTGGATAATCCGTATAGGTGTTCGAGTGTTCGAACCGTAATGCGCAAAAAATGGTACCGAAACCCCGTATTTACATATCTGCCACTGTCCAGGAGAATCCGTATAGGTGTTCGAGTGTTCGAACCGTAATGCGCAAGAAATGGTATGCAAACCCCGTATTTACATATCTGCCACTGTGCAGGAGAATCCGTATAGGTGTTCGAGTGTTCGAACCGTAATGCGCAAGAAATGGTACGGAAACCCCGTATTTACATATCTGCCACTGTGCAGGAGAATCCGTATATGTGTTCGATTGTTCGAACCGTAATGCGCAAGAAATGGTATGTAAACCCCGTATTTACATATCTACCACTGTGCAGGAGAATCCGTAGGGGTGTTCGAGTGTTCGAACCGTAATGCGCAAGAAATGGTATGGAAACCCCGTATTTACATATCAGCCACTGTGCAGGAGAATCCGTATAGGTGTTCGAGTGTTCGAACCGTAATGCGCAAGAAATGGGATGGAAACCCCGTATTTACATATCTGCCACTGTGCAGGAGAATCTGTATAGGTGTTCGAGTGTTCGAACCGTAATGCGCAAGAAATGGTACGGAAACCCCGTATTTACATATCTGCCACTGTGTAGGAGAATCCGCATAGGTGTTCGAGTGTTCGAACCGTAATGTGCAAGAAATGGTATGTAAACCCCGTATTTACATATCTGCCACTGTGCAGGAGAATCCGTATAGGTGTTCGAGCGTTCGAACCGTAATGCGCAAGAAATGGTACGGAAACCCCGTATTTACATATCTGCCACTGTGCCGGAGAATCCGTATAGGTGTTCGATTGTTCGAACCGTAATGCGCAAGAAATGGTATGTAAACCCCGTATTTACATATCTGCCACTGTGCAGGAGAATCCGTATAGGTGTTCGAGTGGTCGAACCGTAATGCGCAAGAAATGGTACGGAAACCCCGTATTTACATATCTGCCACTGTGCAGGAGAATCCGTATAGGTGTTCGAGTGTTCGAACCGTAATGCGTGAGAAATGGTATGTAAACCCCGTATTTACATATCTGCCACTGTGCTGGATAATCCGTATAGGTGTTCGAGTGTTCGAACCGTAATGCGCAAAAAATGGTACCGAAACCCGGTATTTACATATCTGCCACTGTGCAGGAGAATCCGTATAGGTGTTCGAGTGTTCGAACCGTAATGCGCAAGAAATGGTATGGAAACCCCGTATTTACATATCTGCCACTCTGCAGGAGAATCCGTATAGGTGTTCGAGTGTTCGAACCGTAATGCGCAAGAAATGGTACCGAAACCCCGTATTTACATATCTGCCACTGTGCAGGAGAATCCGTATAGGTGTTCGAGTGTTCGAACCGTAATGCGCAAGAAATGGTACGGAAACCCCGTATTTACATATCTGCCACTGTGGAGGAGAATCCGTATATGTGTTCGATTGTTCAAACCGTAATGCGCAAGAAATGGTATGTAAACCCCGTATTTACATATCTGCCACTGTGCAGGAGAATCTGTATAGGTGTTCGAGTGGTCGAACCGTAATGCGCAAGAAATGGTACGAAAACCCCGTATTTACATATCTGCCACTGTGCAGGAGAATCCGTATAGGTGTTCGAGTGTTCGAACCGTAATGCGTGAGAAATGGTATGTAAACCCCGTATTTACATATCTGCCACTGTGCTGGATAATCCGTATAGGTGTTCGAGTGTTCGAACCGTAATGCGCAAAAAATGGTACCGAAACCCCGTATTTACATATCTGCCACTGTGCAGGAGAATCCGTATAGGTGTTCGAGTGTTCGAACCGTAATGCGCAAGAAATGGTATGGAAACCCCGTATTTACATATCTGCCACTGTGCAGGAGAATCTGTATAGGTGTTCGAGTGTTCGAACCGTAATGCGCAAGAAATGGTACGGAAACCCCGTATTTACATATCTGCCACTGTGCAGGAGAATCCGTATATGTGTTCGATTGTTCGAACCGTAATGCGCAAGAAATGGTATATAAACCCCGTATTTACATATCTACCACTGTGCAGGAGAATCCGTATAGGTGTTCGAGTGTTCGAACCGTAATGCGCAAGAAATGGTATGGAAACCCCGTATTTACATATCAGCCACTGTGCAGGAGAATCCGTATAGGTGTTCGAGTGTTCGAACCGTAATGCGCAAGAAATGGGATGGAAACCCCGTATTTACATATCTGCCACTGTGTAGGAGAATCCGCATAGGTGTTCGAGTGTTCGAACCGTAATGTGCAAGAAATGGTATGTAAACCCCGTATTTACATATCTGCCACTGTGCAGGAGAATCCGTATAGGTGTTCGAGCGTTCGAACCGTAATGCGCAAGAAATGGTACGGAAACCCCGTATTTACATATCTGCCACTGTGCCGGAGAATCCGTATAGGTGTTCGATTGTTCGAACCGTAATGCGCAAGAAATGGTATGTAAACCCCGTATTTACATATCTGCCACTGTGCTGGAGAATCCGTATAGGTGTTCGAGTGGTCGAACCGTAATGCGCAAGAAATGGTACGGAAACCCCGTATTTACATATCTGCCACTGTGCAGGAGAATCCGTATAGGTGTTCGAGTGTTCGAACCGTAATGCGTGAGAAATGGTATGTAAACCCCGTATTTACATATCTGCCACTGTGCTGGATAATCCGTATAGGTGTTCGAGTGTTCGAACCGTAATGCGCAAAAAATGGTACCGAAACCCGGTATTTACATATCTGCCACTGTGCAGGAGAATCCGTATAGGTGTTCGAGTGTTCGAACCGTAATGCGCAAGAAATGGTATGGAAACCCCGTATTTACATATCTGCCACTCTGCAGCAGAATCCGTATAGGTGTTCGAGTGTTCGAACCGTAATGCGCAAGAAATGGTACCGAAACCCCGTATTTACATATCTGCCACTGTGCAGGAGAATCCGTATAGGTGTTCGAGTGTTCGAACCGTAATGCGCAAGAAATGGTACGGAAACCCCGTATTTACATATCTGCCACTGTGGAGGAGAATCCGTATATGTGTTCGATTGTTCGAACCGTAATGCGCAAGAAATGGTACGTAAACCCCGTATTTACATATCTGCCACTGTGCAGGAGAATCCGTATAGGTGTTCGAGTGTTCGAACCGTAATGCGCAAGAAATGGTATGGAAACCCCGTATTTATATATCTGCCACTCTGCAGGAGAATCCGTATAGGTGTTCGAGTGTTCGAACCGTAATGCGCAAGAAATGGTACCGAAACCCCGTATTTACATATCTGCCACTGTGCAGGAGAATCCGTATAGGTGTTCGAGTGTTCGAACCGTAATGCGCAAGAAATGGTACGGAAACCCCGTATTTACATATCTGCCACTATGGAGGAGAATCCGTATATGTGTTCGATTGTTCGAACCGTAATGCGCAAGAAATGGTATGTAAACCCCGTATTTACATATCTACCACTGTGCAGGAGAATCCGTATAGGTGTTCGAGTGTTCAAACCGTAATGCGCAAGAAATGGTATGGAAACCCCGTATTTACATATCAGCCACTGTGCAGGAGAATCCGTACAGGTGTTCGAGTGTTCGAACCGTAATGCGCAAGAAATGGTATGGAAACCCCGTATTTACATATCTGCCACTGTGCAGGAGAATCCGTATAGGTGTTCGAGTGTTCGAACCGTAATGCGCAAGAAATGGTACGGAAACCCCGTATTTACATATCTGCCACGGTGTAGGAGAATCCGCATAGGTGTTCGAGTGTTCGAACCGTAATGTGCAAGAAATGGTACCGAAACCCCGTATTTACATATCTGCCACTGTGCAGGAGAATCCGTATTGGTGTTCGAGCGTTCGAACTGTAATGCGCAAGAAATGGTATGTAAACCCCGTATTTACATATCTGCCACTGTGCAGGAGAATCCGTATAGGTGTTCGAGTGGTCGAACCGTAATGCGCAAGAAATGGTACGGAAACCCCGTATTTACATATCTGCCACTGTGCAGGAGAATCCGTATAGGTGTTCGAGTGTTCGAACCGTAATGCGTGAGAAATGGTATGTAAACCCCGTATTTACATATCTGCCACTGTGCTGGATAATCCGTATAGGTGTTCGAGTGTTCGAACCGTAATGCGCAAAAAATGGTACCGAAACCCGGTATTTACATATCTGCCACTGTGCAGGAGAATCCGTATAGGTGTTCGAGTGTTCGAACCGTAATGCGCAAGAAATGGGATGGAAACCCCGTATTTACATATCTGCCACTGTGCAGGAGAATCCGTATAGGTGTTCGAGTGTTCGAACCGTAATGCGCAAGAAATGGTACGGAAACCCCGTATTTACATATCTGCCACTGTGTAGGAGAATCCGCATAGGTGTTCGAGTGTTCGAACCGTAATGTGCAAGAAATGGTATGTAAACCCCGTATTTACATATCTACCACTGTGCAGGAGAATCCGTATAGGTGTTCGAGCGTTCGAACCGTAATGCGCAAGAAATGGTACGGAAACCACGTATTTACATATCTGCCACTGTGCCGGAGAATCCGTATAGGTGTTCGATTGTTCGAACCGTAATGCGCAAGAAATGGTATGTAAACCCCGTATTTACATATCTGCCACTGTGCAGGAGAATCCGTATAGGTGTTCGAGTGGTCGAACCGTAATGCGCAAGAAATGGTACGGAAACCCCGTATTTACATATCTGCCACTGTGCAGGAGAATCCGTATAGGTGTTCGAGTGTTCGAATCGTAATGCGTGAGAAATGGTATGTAAACCCCGTATTTACATATCTGCCACTGTGCTGGATAATCCGTATAGGTGTTCGAGTGTTCGAACCGTAATGCGCAAAAAATGGTACCGAAACCCGGTATTTACATATCTGCCACCGTGCAGGAGAATCCGTATAGGTGTTCGAGTGTTCGAACCATAATGCGCAAGAAATGGTATGGAAACCCCGTATTTACATATCTGCCACTGTGCAGGAGAATCCGTATAGGTGTTCGAGTGTTCGAACCGTAATGCGCAAGAAATGGTACCGAAACCCCGTATTTACATATCTGCCACTGTGCAGGAGAATCCGTATAGGTGTTCGAGTGTTCGAACCGTAATGCGCAAGAAATGGTACGGAAACCCCGTATTTACATATCTGCCACTGTGGAGGAGAATCCGTATATGTGTTCGAGTGTTCGAACCGTAATGCGCAAGAAATGGTATGGAAACCCCGTATTTACATATCAGCCACTGTGCAGGAGAATCCGTATAGGTGTTCGAGTGTTCGAACCGTAATGCGCAAGAAATGGGATGGAAACCCCGTATTTACATATCTGCCACTGTGCAGGAGAATCCGTATAGGTGTTCGAGTGTTCGAACCGTAATGCGCAAAAAATGGTACCGAAACCCGGTATTTACATATCTGCCACTGTGCAGGAGAATCCGTATAGGTGTTCGAGTGTTCGAACCGTAATGCGCAAGAAATGGTATGGAAACCCCGTATTTACATATCTGCCACTCTGCAGGAGAATCCGTATAGGTGTTCGAGTGTTCGAACCGTAATGCGCAAGAAATGGTACCGAAACCCCGTATTTACATATCTGCCACTGTGCAGGAGAATCCGTATAGGTGTTCGAGTGTTCGAACCGTAATGCGCAAGAAATGGTACGGAAACCCCGTATTTACATATCTGCCACTGTGGAGGAGAATCCGTATGTGTGTTCGATTGTTCGAACCGTAATGCGCAAGAAATGGTATGTAAACCCCGTATTTACATATCTGCCACTGTGTAGGAGAATCCGTATAGGTGTTCGAGTGGTCGAACCGTAATGCGCAAGAAATGGTACGGAAACCCCGTATTTACATATCTGCCACTGTGCAGGAGAATCCGTATAGGTGTTCGAGTGTTCGAACCGTAATGCGTGAGAAATGGTATGTAAACCCCGTATTTACATATCTGCCACTGTGCTGGATAATCCGTATAGGTGTTCGAGTGTTCGAACCGTAATGCGCAAAAAATGGTACCGAAACCCGGTATTCACATATCTGCCACTGTGCAGGAGAATCCGTATAGGTGTTCGAGTGTTCGCACCGTAATGCGCAAGAAATGGTATGGAAACCCCGTATTTACATATCTGCCACTGTGCAGGAGAATCCGTATAGGTGTTCGAGTGTTCGAACCGTAATGCGCAAGAAATGGTACGGAAGCCCCGTATTTACATATCTGCCACTGTGCAGGAGAATCCGTATATGTGTTCGATTGTTCGAACCGTAATGCGCAAGAAATGGTACGGAAACCCCGTATTTACATATCTGCCACTGTGCAGGAGAATCCGTATAGGTGTTCGAGTGTTCGAACCGTAATGCGTGAGAAATGGTATGTAAGCCCCGTATTTACATATCTGCCACTGTGCAGGAGAATCCGTATAGGTGTTCGAGTGTTCGAACCGTAATGCGTGAGAAATGGTATGTAAACCCCGTATTTACATATCTGCCACTGTGCTGGATAATCCGTATAGGTGTTCGAGTGTTCGAACCGTAATGCGCAAAAAATGGTACCGAAACCCCGTATTTACATATCTGCCACTGTGCAGGAGAATCCGTATAGGTGTTCGAGTGTTCGAACCGTAATGCGCAAGAAATGCTATGGAAACCCCGTATTTACATATGTGCCACTGTGCAGGAGAATCCGTATAGGTGTTCGAGTGTTCGAACCGTAATGCGCAAGAAATGGTACGGAAACCCCGTATTTACATATCTGCCACTGTGCCGGAGAATCCGTATAGGTGTTCGATTGTTCGAACCGTAATGCGCAAGAAATGGTATGTAAACCCCGTATTTACATATCTGCCACTGTGCAGGAGAATCCGTATAGGTGTTCGAGTGGTCGAACCGTAATGCGCAAGAAATGGTACGGAAACCCCGTATTTACATATCTGCCACTGTGCAGGAGAATCCGTATAGGTGTTCGAGTGTTCGAACCGTAATGCGTGAGAAATGGTATGTAAACCCCGTATTTACATATCTGCCACTGTGCTGGATAATCCGTATAGGTGTTCGAGTGTTCGAACCGTAATGCGCAAAAAATGGTACCGAAACCCGGTATTTACATATCTGCCACTGTGCAGGAGAATCCGTATAGGTGTTCGAGTGTTCGAACCGTAATGCGCAAGAAATGGTATGGAAACCCCGTATTTACATATCTGCCACTCTGTAGGAGAATCCGTATAGGTGTTCGAGTGTTCGAACCGTAATGCGCAAGAAATGGTACCGAAACCCCGTATTTACATATCTGCCACTGTGTAGGAGAATCCGTATAGGTGTTCGAGTGTTCGAACCGTAATGCGCAAGAAATGGTACGGAAACCCCGTATTTACATATCTGCCACTGTGGAGGAGAATCCGTATATGTGTTCGATTGTTCGAACCGTAATGCGCAAGAAATGGTATGTAAACCCCGTATTTACATATCTACCACTGTGCAGGAGAATCCGTATAGGTGTTCGAGTGTTCAAACCGTAATGCGCAAGAAATGGTATGGAAACCCCGTATTTACATATCAGCCACTGTGCAGGAGAATCCGTATAGGTGTTCGAGTGTTCGAACCGTAATGCGCAAGAAATGGGATGGAAACCCCGTATTTACATATCTGCCACTGTGCAGGAGAATCCGTATAGGTGTTCGAGTGTTCGAACCGTAATGCGCAAGAAATGGTGCGGAAACCCCGTATTTACATATCTGCCACTGTGCAGGAGAATCCGTATAGGTGTTCGAGTGTTCGAACCGTAATGCGTGAGAAATGGTATGTAAGCCCCGTATTTACATATCTGCCACTGTGCAGGAGAATCCGTATAGGTGTTCGAGTGTTCGAACCGTAATGCGTGAGAAATGGTATGTAAATCCCGTATTTACATATCTGCCACTGTGCTGGATAATCCGTATAGGTGTTCGAGTGTTCGAACCGTAATGCGCAAAAAATGGTACCGAAACCCGGTATTTACATATCTGCCACTGTGCAGGAGAATCCGTATAGGTGTTCGAGTGTTCGAACAGTAATGCGCAAGAAATGGTATGGAAACCCCGTATTTACATATCTGCCACTGTGCAGGAGAATCCGTATAGGTGTTCGAGTGTTCGAACCGTAATGCGCAAGAAATGGTACCGAAACCCCGTATTTACATATCTGCCACTGTGCAGGAGAATCCGTATAGGTGTTCGAGTGTTCGAACCGTAATGCGCAAGAAATGGTACGGAAACCCCGTATTTACATATCTGCCACTGTGGAGGAGAATCCGTATATGTGTTCGAGTGTTCGAACCGTAATGCGCAAGAAATGGTATGGAAACCCCGTATTTACATATCAGCCACTGTGCAGGAGAATCCGTATAGGTGTTCGAGCGTTCGAACCGTAATGCGCAAGAAATGGTACGGAAACCCCGTATTTACATATATGCCACTGTGCCGGAGAATCCGTATAGGTGTTCGATTGTTCGAACCGTAATGCGCAAGAAATGGTATGTAAACCCCGTATTTACATATCTGCCACTGTGCAGGAGAATCCGTATTGGTGTTCGAGTGGTCGAACCGTAATGCGCAAGAAATGGTACGAAAACCCCGTATTTACATATCTGCCACTGTGCAGGAGAATCCGTATAGGTGTTCGAGTGTTCGAACCGTAATGCGCAAGAAATGGTACGGAAATCCCGTATTTACATATCTGCCACTGTGTAGGAGAATCCGCATAGGTGTTCGAGTGTTCGAACCGTAATGTGCAAGAAATGGTATGTAAACCCCGTATTTACATATCTGCCACTGTGCAGGAGAATCCGTATTGGTGTTCGAGCGTTCGAACCGTAATGCGCAAGAAATGGTAGGGAAACCCCGTATTTACATATCTGCCACTGTGCCGGAGAATCCGTATAGGTGTTCGATTGTTCGAACCGTAATGCGCAAGAAATGGTATGTAAACCCCGTATTTACATATCTGCCACTGTGCAGGTGAATCCGTATAGGTGTTCGAGTGGTCGAACCGTAATGCGCAAGAAATGGTACGGAAACCCCGTATTTACATATCTGCCACTGTGCAGGAGAATCCGTATAGGTGTTCGAGTGTTCGAACCGTAATGCGTGAGAAATGGTATGTAAGCCCCGTATTTACATATCTGCCACTGTGCAGGAGAATCCGTATAGGTGTTCGAGTGTTCGAACCGTAATGCGTGAGAAATGGTATGTAAACCCCGTATTTACATATCTGCCACTGTGCTGGATAATCCGTATAGGTGTTCGAGTGTTCGAACCGTAATGCGCAAAAAATGGTACCGAAACCCCGTATTTACATATCTGCCACTATGCAGGAGAATCCGTATAGGTGTTCGAGTGTTCGAACCGTAATGCGCAAGAAATGGTACCGAAACCCCGTATTTACATATCTGCCACTATGCAGGAGAATCCGTATAGGTGTTCGAGTGTTCGAACCGTAATGCGCAAGAAATGGTACGGAAACCCCGTATTTACATATCTGCCACTGTGGAGGAGAATCCGTATATGTGTTCGATTGTTCGAACCGTAATGCGCAAGAAATGGTATGTAAACCCCGTATTTACATATCTACCACTGTGCAGGAGAATCCGTATAGGTGTTCGAGTGTTCAAACCGTAATGCGCAAGAAATGGTATGGAAACCCCGTATTTACATATCAGCCACTGTGCAGGAGAATCCGTATAGGTGTTCGAGTGTTCGAACCGTAATGCGCAAGAAATGGGATAGAAACCCCGTATTTACATATCTGCCACTGTGCAGGAGAATCCGCACAGGTGTTCGAGTGTTCGAACCGTAATGCGCAAGAAATGGTACGGAAACCCCGTATTTACATATATGCCACTGTGTAGGAGAATCCGCTTAGGTGTTCGAGTGTTCGAACCGTAATGTGCAAGAAATGGTATGTAAACCCTGTATTTACATATCTGCCACTGTGCAGGAGAATCCGTATAGGTGTTCGAGCGTTCGAACCGTAATGCGCAAGAAATGGTACGGAAACCCCGTATTTACATATCTGCCACTGTGGAGGAGAATCCGTATATGTGTTCGATTGTTCGAACCGTAATGCGCAAGAAATGGTATGTAAACCCCGTATTTACATATCTACCACTGTGCAGGAGAATCCGTATAGGTGTTCGAGTGTTCGAACCGTAATGCGCAAGAAATGGTACGGAAACCCCGTATTTACATATCTGCCACTGTGTAGGAGAATCCGTATAGGTGTTCGAGTGTTCGAACCGTAATGCGTGAGAAATGGTATGTAAACCCCGTATTTACATATCTGCCACTGTGCTGGATAATCCGTATAGGTGTTCGAGTGTTCGAACCGTAATGCGCAAAAAATGGTACCGAAACCCGGTATTCACATATCTGCCACTGTGCAGGAGAATCCGTATAGGTGTTCGAGTGTTCGCACCGTAATGCGCAAGAAATGGTATGGAAACCCCGTATTTACATATCTGCCACTGTGCAGGAGAATCCGTATAGGTGTTCGAGTGTTCGAACCGTAATGCGCAAGAAATGGTACGGAAGCCCCGTATTTACATATCTGCCACTGTGCAGGAGAATCCGTATATGTGTTCGATTGTTCGAACCGTAATGCGGAAGAAATGGTACGGAAACCCCGTATTTACATATCTGCCACTGTGCAGGAGAATCCGTATAGGTGTTCGAGTGTTCGAACCGTAATGCGTGAGAAATGGTATGTAAGCCCCGTATTTACATATCTGCCACTGTGCAGGAGAATCCGTATAGGTGTTCGAGTGTTCGAACCGTAATGCGTGAGAAATGGTATGTAAACCCCGTATTTACATATCTGCCACTGTGCTGGATAATCCGTATAGGTGTTCGAGTGTTCGAACCGTAATGCGCAAAAAATGGTACCGAAACCCCGTATTTACATATCTGCCACTGTGCAGGAGAATCCGTATAGGTGTTCGAGTGTTCGAACCGTAATGCGCAAGAAATGCTATGGAAACCCCGTATTTACATATGTGCCACTGTGCAGGAGAATCCGTATAGGTGTTCGAGTGTTCGAACCGTAATGCGCAAGAAATGGTACGGAAACCCCGTATTTACATATCTGCCACTGTGCCGGAGAATCCGTATAGGTGTTCGAGTGTTCGAACCGTAATGCGCAAGAAATGGTACGGAAACCCCGTATTTACATATCTGCCACTGTGCCGGAGAATCCGTATAGGTGTTCGATTGTTCGAACCGTAATGCGCAAGAAATGGTATGTAAACCCCGTATTTACATATCTGCCACTGTGCAGGAGAATCCGTATAGGTGTTCGAGTGGTCGAACCGTAATGCGCAAGAAATGGTACGGAAACCCCGTATTTACATATCTGCCACTGTGCAGGAGAATCCGTATAGGTGTTCGAGTGTTCGAACCGTAATGCGTGAGAAATGGTATGTAAACCCCGTATTTACATATCTGCCACTGTGCTGGATAATCCGTATAGGTGTTCGAGTGTTCGAACCGTAATGCGCAAAAAATGGTACCGAAACCCGGTATTTACATATCTGCCACTGTGCAGGAGAATCCGTATAGGTGTTCGAGTGTTCGAACCGTAATGCGCAAGAAATGGTATGGAAACCCCGTATTTACATATCTGCCACTCTGTAGGAGAATCCGTATAGGTGTTCGAGTGTTCGAACCGTAATGCGCAAGAAATGGTACCGAAACCCCGTATTTACATATCTGCCACTGTGTAGGAGAATCCGTATAGGTGTTCGAGTGTTCGAACCGTAATGCGCAAGAAATGGTACGGAAACCCCGTATTTACATATCTGCCACTGTGGAGGAGAATCCGTATATGTGTTCGATTGTTCGAACCGTAATGCGCAAGAAATGGTATGTAAACCCCGTATTTACATATCTACCACTGTGCAGGAGAATCCGTATAGGTGTTCGAGTGTTCAAACCGTAATGCGCAAGAAATGGTATGGAAACCCCGTATTTACATATCAGCCACTGTGCCGGAGAATCCGTATAGGTGTTCGATTGTTCGAACCGTAATGCGCAAGAAATGGGATGGAAACCCCGTATTTACATATCTGCCACTGTGCAGGAGAATCCGTATAGGTGTTCGAGTGTTCGAACCGTAATGCGCAAGAAATGGTACCGAAACCCCGTATTTACATATCTGCCACTGTGCAGGAGAATCCGTATAGGTGTTCGAGTGTTCGAACCGTAATGCGCAAGAAATGGTACGGAAACCCCGTATTTACATATCTGCCACTCTGTAGGAGAATCCGTATAGGTGTTCGAGTGTTCGAACCGTAATGCGCAAGAAATGGTACCGAAACCCCGTATTTACATATCTGCCACTGTGGAGGAGAATCCGTATATGTGTTCGAGTGTTCGAACCGTAATGCGCAAGAAATGGTATGGAAACCCCGTATTTACATATCAGCCACTGTGCAGGAGAATCCGTATAGGTGTTCGAGTGTTCGAACCGTAATGCGCAAGAAATGGGATGGAAACCCCGTATTTACATATCTGCCACTGTGCAGGAGAATCCGTATAGGTGTTCGAGTGTTCGAACCGTAATGCGCAAGAAATGGTATGGAAACCCCGTATTTACATATCTGCCACTCTGCAGGAGAATCCGTATAGGTGTTCGAGTGTTCGAACCGTAATGCGCAAGAAATGGTACCGAAACCCCGTATTTACATATCTGCCACTGTGCAGGAGAATCCGTATAGGTGTTCGAGTGTTCGAACCGTAATGCGCAAGAAATGGTACGGAAACCCCGTATTTACATATCTGCCACTGTGGAGGAGAATCCGTATGTGTGTTCGATTGTTCGAACCGTAATGCGCAAGAAATGGTATGTAAACCCCGTATTTACATATCTGCCACTGTGTAGGAGAATCCGTATAGGTGTTCGAGTGGTCGAACCGTAATGCGCAAGAAATGGTACGGAAACCCCGTATTTACATATCTGCCACTGTGCAGGAGAATCCGTATAGGTGTTCGAGTGTTCGAACCGTAATGCGTGAGAAATGGTATGTAAACCCCGTATTTACATATCTGCCACTGTGCTGGATAATCCGTATAGGTGTTCGAGTGTTCGAACCGTAATGCGCAAAAAATGGTACCGAAACCCGGTATTCACATATCTGCCACTGTGCAGGAGAATCCGTATAGGTGTTCGAGTGTTCGCACCGTAATGCGCAAGAAATGGTATCGAAACCCCGTATTTACATATCTGCCACTGTGCAGGAGAATCCGTATAGGTGTTCGAGTGTTCGAACCGTAATGCGCAAGAAATGGTACGGAAGCCCCGTATTTACATATCTGCCACTGTGCAGGAGAATCCGTATATGTGTTCGATTGTTCGAACCGTAATGCGCAAGAAATGGTACGGAAACCCCGTATTTACATATCTGCCACTGTGCAGGAGAATCCGTATAGGTGTTCGAGTGTTCGAACCGTAATGCGTGAGAAATGGTATGTAAGCCCCGTATTTACATATCTGCCACTGTGCAGGAGAATCCGTATAGGTGTTCGAGTGTTCGAACCGTAATGCGTGAGAAATGGTATGTAAACCCCGTATTTACATATCTGCCACTGTGCTGGATAATCCGTATAGGTGTTCGAGTGTTCGAACCGTAATGCGCAAAAAATGGTACCGAAACCCCGTATTTACATATCTGCCACTGTGCAGGAGAATCCGTATAGGTGTTCGAGTGTTCGAACCGTAATGCGCAAGAAATGCTATGGAAACCCCGTATTTACATATGTGCCACTGTGCAGGAGAATCCGTATAGGTGTTCGAGTGTTCGAACCGTAATGCGCAAGAAATGGTACGGAAACCCCGTATTTACATATCTGCCACTGTGCCGGAGAATCCGTATAGGTGTTCGATTGTTCGAACCGTAATGCGCAAGAAATGGTATGTAAACCCCGTATTTACATATCTGCCACTGTGCAGGAGAATCCGTATAGGTGTTCGAGTGGTCGAACCGTAATGCGCAAGAAATGGTACGGAAACCCCGTATTTACATATCTGCCACTGTGCAGGAGAATCCGTATAGGTGTTCGAGTGTTCGAACCGTAATGCGTGAGAAATGGTATGTAAACCCCGTATTTACATATCTGCCACTGTGCTGGATAATCCGTATAGGTGTTCGAGTGTTCGAACCGTAATGCGCAAAAAATGGTACCGAAACCCGGTATTTACATATCTGCCACTGTGCAGGAGAATCCGTATAGGTGTTCGAGTGTTCGAACCGTAATGCGCAAGAAATGGTATGGAAACCCCGTATTTACATATCTGCCACTCTGTAGGAGAATCCGTATAGGTGTTCGAGTGTTCGAACCGTAATGCGCAAGAAATGGTACCGAAACCCCGTATTTACATATCTGCCACTGTGTAGGAGAATCCGTATAGGTGTTCGAGTGTTCGAACCGTAATGCGCAAGAAATGGTACGGAAACCCCGTATTTACATATCTGCCACTGTGGAGGAGAATCCGTATATGTGTTCGATTGTTCGAACCGTAATGCGCAAGAAATGGTATGTAAACCCCGTATTTACATATCTACCACTGTGCAGGAGAATCCGTATAGGTGTTCGAGTGTTCAAACCGTAATGCGCAAGAAATGGTATGGAAACCCCGTATTTACATATCAGCCACTGTGCAGGAGAATCCGTATAGGTGTTCGAGTGTTCGAACCGTAATGCGCAAGAAATGGGATGGAAACCCCGTATTTACATATCTGCCACTGTGCAGGAGAATCCGTATAGGTGTTCGAGTGTTCGAACCGTAATGCGCAAGAAATGGTACGGAAACCCCGTATTTACATATCTGCCACTGTGCAGGAGAATCCGTATAGGTGTTCGAGTGTTCGAACCGTAATGCGTGAGAAATGGTATGTAAGCCCCGTATTTACATATCTGCCACTGTGCAGGAGAATCCGTATAGGTGTTCGAGTGTTCGAACCGTAATGCGTGAGAAATGGTATGTAAATCCCGTATTTACATATCTGCCACTGTGCTGGATAATCCGTATAGGTGTTCGAGTGTTCGAACCGTAATGCGCAAAAAATGGTACCGAAACCCGGTATTTACATATCTGCCACTGTGCAGGAGAATCCGTATAGGTGTTCGAGTGTTCGAACAGTAATGCGCAAGAAATGGTATGGAAACCCCGTATTTACATATCTGCCACTGTGCAGGAGAATCCGTATAGGTGTTCGAGTGTTCGAACCGTAATGCGCAAGAAATGGTACCGAAACCCCGTATTTACATATCTGCCACTGTGCAGGAGAATCCGTATAGGTGTTCGAGTGTTCGAACCGTAATGCGCAAGAAATGGTACGGAAACCCCGTATTTACATATCTGCCACTGTGGAGGAGAATCCGTATATGTGTTCGAGTGTTCGAACCGTAATGCGCAAGAAATGGTATGGAAACCCCGTATTTACATATCAGCCACTGTGCAGGAGAATCCGTATAGGTGTTCGAGCGTTCGAACCGTAATGCGCAAGAAATGGTACGGAAACCCCGTATTTACATATATGCCACTGTGCCGGAGAATCCGTATAGGTGTTCGATTGTTCGAACCGTAATGCGCAAGAAATGGTATGTAAACCCCGTATTTACATATCTGCCACTGTGCAGGAGAATCCGTATTGGTGTTCGAGTGGTCGAACCGTAATGCGCAAGAAATGGTACGAAAACCCCGTATTTACATATCTGCCACTGTGCAGGAGAATCCGTATAGGTGTTCGAGTGTTCGAACCGTAATGCGCAAGAAATGGTACGGAAATCCCGTATTTACATATCTGCCACTGTGTAGGAGAATCCGCATAGGTGTTCGAGTGTTCGAACCGTAATGTGCAAGAAATGGTATGTAAACCCCGTATTTACATATCTGCCACTGTGCAGGAGAATCCGTATTGGTGTTCGAGCGTTCGAACCGTAATGCGCAAGAAATGGTAGGGAAACCCCGTATTTACATATCTGCCACTGTGCCGGAGAATCCGTATAGGTGTTCGATTGTTCGAACCGTAATGCGCAAGAAATGGTATGTAAACCCCGTATTTACATATCTGCCACTGTGCAGGTGAATCCGTATAGGTGTTCGAGTGGTCGAACCGTAATGCGCAAGAAATGGTACGGAAACCCCGTATTTACATATCTGCCACTGTGCAGGAGAATCCGTATAGGTGTTCGAGTGTTCGAACCGTAATGCGTGAGAAATGGTATGTAAGCCCCGTATTTACATATCTGCCACTGTGCAGGAGAATCCGTATAGGTGTTCGAGTGTTCGAACCGTAATGCGTGAGAAATGGTATGTAAACCCCGTATTTACATATCTGCCACTGTGCTGGATAATCCGTATAGGTGTTCGAGTGTTCGAACCGTAATGCGCAAAAAATGGTACCGAAACCCCGTATTTACATATCTGCCACTATGCAGGAGAATCCGTATAGGTGTTCGAGTGTTCGAACCGTAATGCGCAAGAAATGGTACCGAAACCCCGTATTTACATATCTGCCACTGTGCAGGAGAATCCGTATAGGTGTTCGAGTGTTCGAACCGTAATGCGCAAGAAATGGTACGGAAACCCCGTATTTACATATCTGCCACTGTGGAGGAGAATCCGTATATGTGTTCGATTGTTCGAACCGTAATGCGCAAGAAATGGTATGTAAACCCCGTATTTACATATCTACCACTGTGCAGGAGAATCCGTATAGGTGTTCGAGTGTTCAAACCGTAATGCGCAAGAAATGGTATGGAAACCCCGTATTTACATATCAGCCACTGTGCAGGAGAATCCGTATAGGTGTTCGAGTGTTCGAACCGTAATGCGCAAGAAATGGGATAGAAACCCCGTATTTACATATCTGCCACTGTGCAGGAGAATCCGCACAGGTGTTCGAGTGTTCGAACCGTAATGCGCAAGAAATGGTACGGAAACCCCGTATTTACATATATGCCACTGTGTAGGAGAATCCGCTTAGGTGTTCGAGTGTTCGAACCGTAATGTGCAAGAAATGGTATGTAAACCCTGTATTTACATATCTGCCACTGTGCAGGAGAATCCGTATAGGTGTTCGAGCGTTCGAACCGTAATGCGCAAGAAATGGTACGGAAACCCCGTATTTACATATCTGCCACTGTGGAGGAGAATCCGTATATGTGTTCGATTGTTCGAACCGTAATGCGCAAGAAATGGTATGTAAACCCCGTATTTACATATCTACCACTGTGCAGGAGAATCCGTATAGGTGTTCGAGTGTTCGAACCGTAATGCGCAAGAAATGGTACGGAAACCCCGTATTTACATATCTGCCACTGTGTAGGAGAATCCGTATAGGTGTTCGAGTGTTCGAACCGTAATGCGTGAGAAATGGTATGTAAACCCCGTATTTACATATCTGCCACTGTGCTGGATAATCCGTATAGGTGTTCGAGTGTTCGAACCGTAATGCGCAAAAAATGGTACCGAAACCCGGTATTCACATATCTGCCACTGTGCAGGAGAATCCGTATAGGTGTTCGAGTGTTCGCACCGTAATGCGCAAGAAATGGTATGGAAACCCCGTATTTACATATCTGCCACTGTGCAGGAGAATCCGTATAGGTGTTCGAGTGTTCGAACCGTAATGCGCAAGAAATGGTACGGAAGCCCCGTATTTACATATCTGCCACTGTGCAGGAGAATCCGTATATGTGTTCGATTGTTCGAACCGTAATGCGGAAGAAATGGTACGGAAACCCCGTATTTACATATCTGCCACTGTGCAGGAGAATCCGTATAGGTGTTCGAGTGTTCGAACCGTAATGCGTGAGAAATGGTATGTAAGCCCCGTATTTACATATCTGCCACTGTGCAGGAGAATCCGTATAGGTGTTCGAGTGTTCGAACCGTAATGCGTGAGAAATGGTATGTAAACCCCGTATTTACATATCTGCCACTGTGCTGGATAATCCGTATAGGTGTTCGAGTGTTCGAACCGTAATGCGCAAAAAATGGTACCGAAACCCCGTATTTACATATCTGCCACTGTGCAGGAGAATCCGTATAGGTGTTCGAGTGTTCGAACCGTAATGCGCAAGAAATGCTATGGAAACCCCGTATTTACATATGTGCCACTGTGCAGGAGAATCCGTATAGGTGTTCGAGTGTTCGAACCGTAATGCGCAAGAAATGGTACGGAAACCCCGTATTTACATATCTGCCACTGTGCCGGAGAATCCGTATAGGTGTTCGAGTGTTCGAACCGTAATGCGCAAGAAATGGTACGGAAACCCCGTATTTACATATCTGCCACTGTGCCGGAGAATCCGTATAGGTGTTCGATTGTTCGAACCGTAATGCGCAAGAAATGGTATGTAAACCCCGTATTTACATATCTGCCACTGTGCAGGAGAATCCGTATAGGTGTTCGAGTGGTCGAACCGTAATGCGCAAGAAATGGTACGGAAACCCCGTATTTACATATCTGCCACTGTGCAGGAGAATCCGTATAGGTGTTCGAGTGTTCGAACCGTAATGCGTGAGAAATGGTATGTAAACCCCGTATTTACATATCTGCCACTGTGCTGGATAATCCGTATAGGTGTTCGAGTGTTCGAACCGTAATGCGCAAAAAATGGTACCGAAACCCGGTATTTACATATCTGCCACTGTGCAGGAGAATCCGTATAGGTGTTCGAGTGTTCGAACCGTAATGCGCAAGAAATGGTATGGAAACCCCGTATTTACATATCTGCCACTCTGTAGGAGAATCCGTATAGGTGTTCGAGTGTTCGAACCGTAATGCGCAAGAAATGGTACCGAAACCCCGTATTTACATATCTGCCACTGTGTAGGAGAATCCGTATAGGTGTTCGAGTGTTCGAACCGTAATGCGCAAGAAATGGTACGGAAACCCCGTATTTACATATCTGCCACTGTGGAGGAGAATCCGTATATGTGTTCGATTGTTCGAACCGTAATGCGCAAGAAATGGTATGTAAACCCCGTATTTACATATCTACCACTGTGCAGGAGAATCCGTATAGGTGTTCGAGTGTTCAAACCGTAATGCGCAAGAAATGGTATGGAAACCCCGTATTTACATATCAGCCACTGTGCCGGAGAATCCGTATAGGTGTTCGATTGTTCGAACCGTAATGCGCAAGAAATGGGATGGAAACCCCGTATTTACATATCTGCCACTGTGCAGGAGAATCCGTATAGGTGTTCGAGTGTTCGAACCGTAATGCGCAAGAAATGGTACGGAAACCCCGTATTTACATATCTGCCACTGTGCAGGAGAATCCGTATAGGTGTTCGAGTGTTCGAACCGTAATGCGCAAGAAATGGTATGTAAACCCCGTATTTACATATCTACCACTGTGCAGGAGAATCCGTATAGGTGTTCGAGTGTTCGAACCGTAATGCGCAAGAAATGGTAGGGAAACCCCGTATTTACATATCTGCCACTGTGTAGGAGAATCCGTATAGGTGTTCGAGTGTTCGAACCGTAATGCGTGAGAAATGGTATGTAAACCCCGTATTTACATATCTGCCACTGTGCTGGATAATCCGTATAGGTGTTCGAGTGTTCGAACCGTAATGCGCAAAAAATGGTACCGAAACCCGGTATTCACATATCTGCCACTGTGCAGGAGAATCCGTATAGGTGTTCGAGTGTTCGCACCGTAATGCGCAAGAAATGGTATGGAAACCCCGTATTTACATATCTGCCACTGTGCAGGAGAATCCGTATAGGTGTTCGAGTGTTCGAACCGTAATGCGCAAGAAATGGTACGGAAGCCCCGTATTTACATATCTGCCACTGTGCAGGAGAATCCGTATAGGTGTTCGAGCGTTCGAACCGTAATGCGCAAGAAATGGTACGGAAACCCCGTATTTACATATCTGCCACTGTGGAGGAGAATCCGTATATGTGTTCGATTGTTCGAACCGTAATGCGCAAGAAATGGTATGTAAACCCCGTATTTACATATCTACCACTGTGCAGGAGAATCCGTATAGGTGTTCGAGTGTTCGAACCGTAATGCGCAAGAAATGGTACGGAAACCCTGTATTTACATATCTGCCACTGTGTAGGAGAATCCGTATAGGTGTTCGAGTGTTCGAACCGTAATGCGTGAGAAATGGTATGTAAACCCCGTATTTACATATCTGCCACTGTTCTGGATAATCCGTATAGGTGTTCGAGTGTTCGAACCGTAATGCGCAAAAAATGGTACCGAAACCCGGTATTCACATATCTGCCACTGTGCAGGAGAATCCGTATAGGTGTTCGAGTGTTCGCACCGTAATGCGCAAGAAATGGTATGGAAACCCCGTATTTACATATCTGCCACTGTGCAGGAGAATCCGTATAGGTGTTCGAGTGTTCGAACCGTAATGCGCAAGAAATGGTACGGAAGCCCCGTATTTACATATCTGCCACTGTGCAGGAGAATCCGTATATGTGTTCGATTGTTCGAACCGTAATGCGCAAGAAATGGTACGGAAACCCCGTATTTACATATCTGCCACTGTGCAGGAGAATCCGTATAGGTGTTCGAGTGTTCGAACCGTAATGCGTGAGAAATGGTATGTAAGCCCCGTATTTACATATCTGCCACTGTGCAGGAGAATCCGTATAGGTGTTCGAGTGTTCGAACCGTAATGCGTGAGAAATGGTATGTAAACCCCGTATTTACATATCTGCCACTGTGCTGGATAATCCGTATAGGTGTTCGAGTGTTCGAACCGTAATGCGCAAAAAATGGTACCGAAACCCCGTATTTACATATCTGCCACTGTGCAGGAGAATCCGTATAGGTGTTCGAGTGTTCGAACCGTAATGCGCAAGAAATGCTATGGAAACCCCGTATTTACATATGTGCCACTGTGCAGGAGAATCCGTATAGGTGTTCGAGTGTTCGAACCGTAATGCGCAAGAAATGGTACGGAAACCCCGTATTTACATATCTGCCACTGTGCCGGAGAATCCGTATAGGTGTTCGATTGTTCGAACCGTAATGCGCAAGAAATGGTATGTAAACCCCGTATTTACATATCTGCCACTGTGCAGGAGAATCCGTATAGGTGTTCGAGTGGTCGAACCGTAATGCGCAAGAAATGGTACGGAAACCCCGTATTTACATATCTGCCACTGTGCAGGAGAATCCGTATAGGTGTTCGAGTGTTCGAACCGTAATGCGTGAGAAATGGTATGTAAACCCCGTATTTACATATCTGCCACTGTGCTGGATAATCCGTATAGGTGTTCGAGTGTTCGAACCGTAATGCGCAAAAAATGGTACCGAAACCCGGTATTTACATATCTGCCACTGTGCAGGAGAATCCGTATAGGTGTTCGAGTGTTCGAACCGTAATGCGCAAGAAATGGTATGGAAACCCCGTATTTACATATCTGCCACTCTGTAGGAGAATCCGTATAGGTGTTCGAGTGTTCGAACCGTAATGCGCAAGAAATGGTACCGAAACCCCGTATTTACATATCTGCCACTGTGTAGGAGAATCCGTATAGGTGTTCGAGTGTTCGAACCGTAATGCGCAAGAAATGGTACGGAAACCCCGTATTTACATATCTGCCACTGTGGAGGAGAATCCGTATATGTGTTCGATTGTTCGAACCGTAATGCGCAAGAAATGGTATGTAAACCCCGTATTTACATATCTACCACTGTGCAGGAGAATCCGTATAGGTGTTCGAGTGTTCAAACCGTAATGCGCAAGAAATGGTATGGAAACCCCGTATTTACATATCAGCCACTGTGCCGGAGAATCCGTATAGGTGTTCGATTGTTCGAACCGTAATGCGCAAGAAATGGGATGGAAACCCCGTATTTACATATCTGCCACTGTGCAGGAGAATCCGTATAGGTGTTCGAGTGTTCGAACCGTAATGCGCAAGAAATGGTACGGAAACCCCGTATTTACATATCTGCCACTGTGCAGGAGAATCCGTATAGGTGTTCGAGTGTTCGAACCGTAATGCGCAAGAAATGGTATGTAAACCCCGTATTTACATATCTACCACTGTGCAGGAGAATCCGTATAGGTGTTCGAGTGTTCGAACCGTAATGCGCAAGAAATGGTACGGAAACCCCGTATTTACATATCTGCCACTGTGTAGGAGAATCCGTATAGGTGTTCGAGTGTTCGAACCGTAATGCGTGAGAAATGGTATGTAAACCCCGTATTTACATATCTGCCACTGTGCTGGATAATCCGTATAGGTGTTCGAGTGTTCGAACCGTAATGCGCAAAAAATGGTACCGAAACCCGGTATTCACATATCTGCCACTGTGCAGGAGAATCCGTATAGGTGTTCGAGTGTTCGCACCGTAATGCGCAAGAAATGGTATGGAAACCCCGTATTTACATATCTGCCACTGTGCAGGAGAATCCGTATAGGTGTTCGAGTGTTCGAACCGTAATGCGCAAGAAATGGTACGGAAGCCCCGTATTTACATATCTGCCACTGTGCAGGAGAATCCGTATAGGTGTTCGAGCGTTCGAACCGTAATGCGCAAGAAATGGTACGGAAACCCCGTATTTACATATCTGCCACTGTGGAGGAGAATCCGTATATGTGTTCGATTGTTCGAACCGTAATGCGCAAGAAATGGTATGTAAACCCCGTATTTACATATCTACCACTGTGCAGGAGAATCCGTATAGGTGTTCGAGTGTTCGAACCGTAATGCGCAAGAAATGGTACGGAAACCCCGTATTTACATATCTGCCACTGTGTAGGAGAATCCGTATAGGTGTTCGAGTGTTCGAACCGTAATGCGTGAGAAATGGTATGTAAACCCCGTATTTACATATCTGCCACTGTGCTGGATAATCCGTATAGGTGTTCGAGTGTTCGAACCGTAATGCGCAAAAAATGGTACCGAAACCCGGTATTCACATATCTGCCACTGTGCAGGAGAATCCGTATAGGTGTTCGAGTGTTCGCACCGTAATGCGCAAGAAATGGTATGGAAACCCCGTATTTACATATCTGCCACTGTGCAGGAGAATCCGTATAGGTGTTCGAGTGTTCGAACCGTAATGCGCAAGAAATGGTACGGAAGCCCCGTATTTACATATCTGCCACTGTGCAGGAGAATCCGTATATGTGTTCGATTGTTCGAACCGTAATGCGCAAGAAATGGTACGGAAACCCCGTATTTACATATCTGCCACTGTGCAGGAGAATCCGTATAGGTGTTCGAGTGTTCGAACCGTAATGCGTGAGAAATGGTATGTAAGCCCCGTATTTACATATCTGCCACTGTGCAGGAGAATCCGTATAGGTGTTCGAGTGTTCGAACCGTAATGCGTGAGAAATGGTATGTAAACCCCGTATTTACATATCTGCCACTGTGCTGGATAATCCGTATAGGTGTTCGAGTGTTCGAACCGTAATGCGCAAAAAATGGTACCGAAACCCCGTATTTACATATCTGCCACTGTGCAGGAGAATCCGTATAGGTGTTCGAGTGTTCGAACCGTAATGCGCAAGAAATGCTATGGAAACCCCGTATTTACATATGTGCCACTGTGCAGGAGAATCCGTATAGGTGTTCGAGTGTTCGAACCGTAATGCGCAAGAAATGGTACGGAAACCCCGTATTTACATATCTGCCACTGTGCCGGAGAATCCGTATAGGTGTTCGATTGTTCGAACCGTAATGCGCAAGAAATGGTATGTAAACCCCGTATTTACATATCTGCCACTGTGCAGGAGAATCCGTATAGGTGTTCGAGTGGTCGAACCGTAATGCGCAAGAAATGGTACGGAAACCCCGTATTTACATATCTGCCACTGTGCAGGAGAATCCGTATAGGTGTTCGAGTGTTCGAACCGTAATGCGTGAGAAATGGTATGTAAACCCCGTATTTACATATCTGCCACTGTGCTGGATAATCCGTATAGGTGTTCGAGTGTTCGAACCGTAATGCGCAAAAAATGGTACCGAAACCCGGTATTTACATATCTGCCACTGTGCAGGAGAATCCGTATAGGTGTTCGAGTGTTCGAACCGTAATGCGCAAGAAATGGTATGGAAACCCCGTATTTACATATCTGCCACTCTGTAGGAGAATCCGTATAGGTGTTCGAGTGTTCGAACCGTAATGCGCAAGAAATGGTATGTAAACCCCGTATTTACATATCTGCCACTGTGCAGGAGAATCCGTATAGGTGTTCGAGCGTTAGAACCGTAATGCGCAAGAAATGGTACGGAAACCCCGTATTTACATATCTGCCACTGTGGAGGAGAATCCGTATATGTGTTCGATTGTTCGAACCGTAATGCGCAAGAAATGGTATGTAAACCCCGTATTTACATATCTACCACTGTGCAGGAGAATCCGTATAGGTGTTCGAGTGTTCGAACCGTAATGCGCAAGAAATGGTACGGAAACCCCGTATTTACATATCTGCCACTGTGTAGGAGAATCCGTATAGGTGTTCGAGTGTTCGAACCGTAATGCGTGAGAAATGGTATGTAAACCCCGTATTTACATATCTGCCACTGTGCTGGATAATCCGTATAGGTGTTCGAGTGTTCGAACCGTAATGCGCAAAAAATGGTACCGAAACCCGGTATTCACATATCTGCCACTGTGCAGGAGAATCCGTATAGGTGTTCGAGTGTTCGCACCGTAATGCGCAAGAAATGGTATGGAAACCCCGTATTTACATATCTGCCACTGTGCAGGAGAATCCGTATAGGTGTTCGAGTGTTCGAACCGTAATGCGCAAGAAATGGTACGGAAGCCCCGTATTTACATATCTGCCACTGTGCAGGAGAATCCGTATATGTGTTCGATTGTTCGAACCGTAATGCGCAAGAAATGGTACGGAAACCCCGTATTTACATATCTGCCACTGTGCAGGAGAATCCGTATAGGTGTTCGAGTGTTCGAACCGTAATGCGTGAGAAATGGTATGTAAGCCCCGTATTTACATATCTGCCACTGTGCAGGAGAATCCGTATAGGTGTTCGAGTGTTCGAACCGTAATGCGTGAGAAATGGTATGTAAACCCCGTATTTACATATCTGCCACTGTGCTGGATAATCCGTATAGGTGTTCGAGTGTTCGAACCGTAATGCGCAAAAAATGGTACCGAAACCCCGTATTTACATATCTGCCACTGTGCAGGAGAATCCGTATAGGTGTTCGAGTGTTCGAACCGTAATGCGCAAGAAATGCTATGGAAACCCCGTATTTACATATGTGCCACTGTGCAGGAGAATCCGTATAGGTGTTCGAGTGTTCGAACCGTAATGCGCAAGAAATGGTACGGAAACCCCGTATTTACATATCTGCCACTGTGCCGGAGAATCCGTATAGGTGTTCGATTGTTCGAACCGTAATGCGCAAGAAATGGTATGTAAACCCCGTATTTACATATCTGCCACTGTGCAGGAGAATCCGTATAGGTGTTCGAGTGGTCGAACCGTAATGCGCAAGAAATGGTACGGAAACCCCGTATTTACATATCTGCCACTGTGCAGGAGAATCCGTATAGGTGTTCGAGTGTTCGAACCGTAATGCGTGAGAAATGGTATGTAAACCCCGTATTTACATATCTGCCACTGTGCTGGATAATCCGTATAGGTGTTCGAGTGTTCGAACCGTAATGCGCAAAAAATGGTACCGAAACCCGGTATTTACATATCTGCCACTGTGCAGGAGAATCCGTATAGGTGTTCGAGTGTTCGAACCGTAATGCGCAAGAAATGGTATGGAAACCCCGTATTTACATATCTGCCACTCTGTAGGAGAATCCGTATAGGTGTTCGAGTGTTCGAACCGTAATGCGCAAGAAATGGTACCGAAACCCCGTATTTACATATCTGCCACTGTGTAGGAGAATCCGTATAGGTGTTCGAGTGTTCGAACCGTAATGCGCAAGAAATGGTACGGAAACCCCGTATTTACATATCTGCCACTGTGGAGGAGAATCCGTATATGTGTTCGATTGTTCGAACCGTAATGCGCAAGAAATGGTATGTAAACCCCGTATTTACATATCTACCACTGTGCAGGAGAATCCGTATAGGTGTTCGAGTGTTCAAACCGTAATGCGCAAGAAATGGTATGGAAACCCCGTATTTACATATCTGCCACTGTGCCGGAGAATCCGTATAGGTGTTCGATTGTTCGAACCGTAATGCGCAAGAAATGGTATGTAAACCCCGTATTTACATATCTGCCACTGTGCAGGTGAATCCGTATAGGTGTTCGAGTGGTCGAACCGTAATGCGCAAGAAATGGTACGGAAACCCCGTATTTACATATCTGCCACTGTGCAGGAGAATCCGTATAGGTGTTCGAGTGTTCGAACCGTAATGCGTGAGAAATGGTATGTAAGCCCCGTATTTACAAATCTGCCACTGTGCAGGAGAATCCGTATAGGTGTTCGAGTGTTCGAACCGTAATGCGTGAGAAATGGTATGTAAACCCCGTATTTACATATCTGCCACTGTGCTGGATAATCCGTATAGGTGTTCGAGTGTTCGAACCGTAATGCGCAAAAAATGGTACCGAAACCCCGTATTTACATATCTGCCACTATGCAGGAGAATCCGTATAGGTGTTCGAGTGTTCGAACCGTAATGCGCAAGAAATGGTACCGAAACCCCGTATTTACATATCTGCCACTGTGCAGGAGAATCCGTATAGGTGTTCGAGTGTTCGAACCGTAATGCGCAAGAAATGGTACGGAAACCCCGTATTTACATATCTGCCACTGTGGAGGAGAATCCGTATATGTGTTCGATTGTTCGAACCGTAATGCGCAAGAAATGGTATGTAAACCCCGTATTTACATATCTACCACTGTGCAGGAGAATCCGTATAGGTGTTCGAGTGTTCAAACCGTAATGCGCAAGAAATGGTATGGAAACCCCGTATTTACATATCAGCCACTGTGCAGGAGAATCCGTATAGGTGTTCGAGTGTTCGAACCGTAATGCGCAAGAAATGGGATAGAAACCCCGTATTTACATATCTGCCACTGTGCAGGAGAATCCGTACAGGTGTTCGAGTGTTCGAACCGTAATGCGCAAGAAATGGTACGGAAACCCCGTATTTACATATCTGCCACTGTGTAGGAGAATCCGCATAGGTGTTCGAGTGTTCGAACCGTAATGTGCAAGAAATGGTATGTAAACCCCGTATTTACATATCTGCCACTGTGCAGGAGAATCCGTATAGGTGTTCGAGCGTTCGAACCGTAATGCGCAAGAAATGGTACGGAAACCCCGTATTTACATATATGCCACTGTGCCGGAGAATCCGTATAGGTGTTCGATTGTTCGAACCGTAATGCGCAAGAAATGGTATGTAAACCCCGTATTTACATATCTGCCACTGTGCAGGAGAATCCGTATAGGTGTTCGAGTGGTCGAACCGTAATGCGCAAGAAATGGTACGAAAACCCCGTATTTACATATCTGCCACTGTGCAGGAGAATCCGTATAGGTGTTCGAGTGTTCGAATCGTAATGCGCAAGAAATGGTACGGAAACCCCGTATTTACATATCTGCCACTGTGTAGGAGAATCCGCATAGGTGTTCGAGTGTTCGAACCGTAATGTGCAAGAAATGGTATGTAAACCCCGTATTTACATATCTGCCACTGTGCAGGAGAATCCGTATTGGTGTTCGGGCGTTCGAACCGTAATGCGCAAGAAATGGTAGGGAAACCCCGTATTTACATATCTGCCACTGTGCCGGAGAATCCGTATAGGTGTTCGATTGTTCGAACCGTAATGCGCAAGAAATGGTATGTAAACCCCGTATTTACATATCTGCCACTGTGCAGGTGAATCCGTATAGGTGTTCGAGTGGTCGAACCGTAATGCGCAAGAAATGGTACGGAAACCCCGTATTTACATATCTGCCACTGTGCAGGAGAATCCGTATAGGTGTTCGAGTGTTCGAACCGTAATGCGTGAGAAATGGTATGTAAGCCCCGTATTTACATATCTGCCACTGTGCAGGAGAATCCGTATAGGTGTTCGAGTGTTCGAACCGTAATGCGTGAGAAATGGTATGTAAACCCCGTATTTACATATCTGCCACTGTGCTGGATAATCCGTATAGGTGTTCGAGTGTTCGAACCGTAATGCGCAAAAAATGGTACCGAAACCCCGTATTTACATATCTGCCACTATGCAGGAGAATCCGTATAGGTGTTCGAGTGTTCGAACCGTAATGCGCAAGAAATGGTATGGAAACCCCGTATTTACATATCTGCCACTGTGCAGGAGAATCCGTATAGGTGTTCGAGTGTTCGAACCGTAATGCGCAAGAAATGGTACGGAAACCCCGTATTTACATATCTGCCACTGTGCAGGAGAATCCGTATATGTGTTCGATTGTTCGAACCGTAATGCGCAAGAAATGGTATGTAAACCCCGTATTTACATATCTACCACTGTGCAGGAGAATCCGTATAGGTGTTCGAGTGTTCGAACCGTAATGCGCAAGAAATGGTATGGAAACCCCGTATTTACATATCAGCCACTGTGCAGGAGAATCCGTATAGGTGTTCGAGTGTTCGAACCGTAATGCGCAAGAAATGGGAAGGAAACCCCGTATTTACATATCTGCCACTGTGCAGGAGAATCCGTATAGGTGTTCGAGTGTTCGAACCGTAATGCGCAAGAAATGGTACGGAAACCCCGTATTTACATATCTGCCACTGTGTAGGAGAATCCGCATATGTGTTCGAGTGTTCGAACCGTAATGTGCAAGAAATGGTATGTAAACCCCGTATTTACATATCTGCCACTGTGCAGGAGAATCCGTATAGGTGTTCGAGCGTTCGAACCGTAATGCGCAAGAAATGGTACGGAAACCCCGTATTTACATATCTGCCACTGTGCCGGAGAATCCGTATAGGTGTTCGATTGTTCGAACCGTAATGCGCAAGAAATGGTATGTAAACCCCGTATTTACATATCTGCCATTGTGCAGGAGAATCCGTATAGGTGTTCGAGTGGTCGAACCGTAATGCGCAAGAAATGGTACGGAAACCCCGTATTTACATATCTGCCACTGTACAGGAGAATCCGTATAGGTGTACGAGTGTTCGAACCGTAATGCGTGAGAAATGGTATGTAAATCCCGTATTTACATATCTGCCACTGTGCTGGATAATCCGTATAGGTGTTCGAGTGTTCGAACCGTAATGCGCAAAAAATGGTACCGAAACCCGGTATTTACATATCTGCCACTGTGCAGGAGAATCCGTATAGGTGTTCGAGTGTTCGAACCGTAATGCGCAAGAAATGGTATGGAAACCCCGTATTTACATATCTGCCACTGTGCAGGAGAATCCGTATAGGTGTTCGAGTGTTCGAACCGTAATGCGCAAGAAATGGTACCGAAACCCCGTATTTACATATCTGCCACTGTGCAGGAGAATCCGTATAGGTGTTCGAGTGTTCGAACCGTAATGCGCAAGAAATGGTACGGAAACCCCGTATTTACATATCTGCCACTGTGGAGGAGAATCCGTATATGTGTTCGAGTGTTCGAACCGTAATGCGCAAGAAATGGTATGGAAACCCCGTATTTACATATCAGCCACTGTGCAGGAGAATCCGTATAGGTGTTCGAGTTTTCGAACCGTAATGCGCAAGAAATGGGAGGGAAACCCCGTATTTACATATCTGCCACTGTGCAGGAGAATCCGTATAGGTGTTCGCGTGTTCGAACCGTAATGCGCAAGAAATGGTACGGAAACCCCGTATTTACATATCTGCCACTGTGTAGGAGAATCCGCATAGGTGTTCGAGTGTTCGAACCGTAATGTGCAAGAAATGGGAAGGAAACCCCGTATTTACATATCTGCCACTGTGCAGGAGAATCCGTATAGGTGTTCGAGCGTTCGAACCGTAATGCGCAAGAAATGGGATGGAAACCCCGTATTTACATATCTGCCACTGTGCAGGAGAATCCGTATAGGTGTTCGAGTGTTCGAACCGTAATGCGCAAGAAATGGTACGGAAACCCCGTATTTACATATCTGCCACTGTGTAGGAGAATCCGCATAGGTGTTCGAGTGTTCGAACCGTAATGTGCAAGAAATGGTATGTAAACCCCGTATTTACATATCTGCCACTGTGCAGGAGAATCCGTATAGGTGTTCGAGCGTTCGAACCGTAATGCGCAAGAAATGGTACGGAAACCTCGAATTTACATATCTGCCACTGTGGAGGAGAATCCGTATATGTGTTCGATTGTTCGAACCGTAATGCGCAAGAAATGGTATGTAAACCCCGTATTTACATATCTACCACTGTGCAGGAGAATCCGTATAGGTGTTCGAGTGTTCAAACCGTAATGCGCAAGAAATGGTATGGAAACCCCGTATTTACATATCAGCCACTGTGCAGGAGAATCCGTATAGGTGTTCGAGTGTTCGAACCGTAATGCGCAAGAAATGGGATGGAAACCCCGTATTTACATATCTGCCACTGTGCAGGAGAATCCGTATAGGTGTTCGAGTGTTCGAACCGTAATGCGCAAGAAATGGTACGGAAACCCCGTATTTACATATCTGCCACTGTGTAGGAGAATCCGCATAGGTGTTCGAGTGTTCGAACCGTAATGTGCAAGAAATGGTATGTAAACCCCGTATTTACATATCTGCCACTGTGCAGGAGAATCCGTATAGGTGTTCGAGCGTTCGAACCGTAATGCGCAAGAAATGGTACGGAAACCCCGTATTTACATATATGCCACTGTGCCGGAGAATCCGTATAGGTGTTCGATTGTTCGAACCGTAATGCGCAAGAAATGGTATGTAAACCCCGTATTTACATATCTGCCACTGTGCAGGAGAATCCGTATAGGTGTTCGAGTGGTCGAACCGTAATGCGCAAGAAATGGTACGAAAACCCCGTATTTACATATCTGCCACTGTGCAGGAGAATCCGTATAGGTGTTCGAGTGTTCGAACCGTAATGCGTGAGAAATGGTATGTAAACCCCGTATTTACATATCTGCCACTGTGCTGGATAATCCGTATAGGTGTTCGAGTGTTCGAACCGTAATGCGCAAAAAATGGTACCGAAACCCCGTATTTACATATCTGCCACTGTGCAGGAGAATCCGTATAGGTGTTCGAGTGTTCGAACCGTAATGCGCAAGAAATGGTATGGAAACCCCGTATTTACATATCTGCCACTGTGCAGGAGAATCCGTATAGGTGTTCGAGTGTTCGAACCGTAATGCGCAAGAAATGGTACGGAAACCCCGTATTTACATATCTGCCACTGTGCAGGAGAATCCGTATATGTGTTCGAGTGTTCGAACCGTAATGCGCAAGAAATGGTATGGAAACCCCGTATTTACATATCTGCCACTGTGCAGGAGAATCCGTATAGGTGTTCGAGCGTTTGAACCGTAATGCGCAAGAAATGGTACGGGAACCCCGTATTTACATATCTGCCACTGTGCCGGAGAATCCGTATAGGTGTTCGAGTGTTCGAACCGTAATGCGTGAGAAATGGTATGTAAGCCCCGTATTTACATATCTTCCACTGTGCAGGAGAATCCGTATAGGTGTTCGAGTGTTCGAACCGTAATGCGTGAGAAATGGTATGTAAACCCCGTATTTACATATCTGCCACTGTGCAGGAGAATCCGTATAGGTGTTCGAGTGTTCGAACCGTAATGCGCAAGAAATGGTACGGAAACCCCGTATTTACATATCTGCCACTGTGTAGGAGAATCCGCATAGGTGTTCGAGTGTTCGAACCGTAATGTGCAAGAAATGGTATGTAAACCCCGTATTTACATATCTGCCACTGTGCAGGAGAATCCGTATAGGTGTTCGAGCGTTCGAACCGTAATGCGCAAGAAATGGTACGGAAACCCCGTATTTACATATCTGCCACTGTGCAGGAGAATCCGTATATGTGTTCGATTGTTCGAACCGTAATGCGCAAGAAATGGTATGTAAACCCCGTATTTACATATCTACCACTGTGCAGGAGAATCCGTATAGGTGTTCGAGTGTTCGAACCGTAATGCGCAAGAAATGGTATGGAAACCCCGTATTTACATATCAGCCACTGTGCAGGAGAATCCGTATAGGTGTTCGAGTGTTCGAACCGTAATGCGCAAGAAATGGGAAGGAAACCCCGTATTTACATATCTGCCACTGTGCAGGAGAATCCGTATAGGTGTTCGAGTGTTCGAACCGTAATGCGCAAGAAATGGTACGGAAACCCCGTATTTACATATCTGCCACTGTGTAGGAGAATCCGCATAGGTGTTCGAGGGTTAGAACCGTAATGTGCAAGAAATGGTATGTAAACCCCGTATTTACATATCTGCCACTGTGCAGGAGAATCCGTATAGGTGTTCGAGCGTTCGAACCGTAATGCGCAAGAAATGGTACGGAAACCCCGTATTTACATATCTGCCACTGTGCCGGAGAATCCGTATAGGTGTTCGATTGTTCGAACCGTAATGCGCAAGAAATGGTATGTAAACCCCGTATTTAGATATCTGCCACTGTGCAGGAGAATCCGTATAGGTGTTCGAGTGGTCGAACCGTAATGCGCAAGAAATGGTACGGAAACCCCGTATTTACATATCTGCCACTGTGCAGGAGAATCCGTATAGGTGTTCGAGTGTTCGAACCGTAATGCGTGAGAAATGGTATGTAAACCCCGTATTTACATATCTGCCACTGTGCTGGATAATCCGTATAGGTGTTCGAGTGTTCGAACCGTAATGCGCAAAAAATGGTACCGAAACCCGGTATTTACATATCTGCCACTGTGCAGGAGAATCCGTATAGGTGTTCGAGTGTTCGAACCGTAATGCGCAAGAAATGGTATGGAAACCCCGTATTTACATATCTGCCACTGTGCAGGAGAATCCGTATAGGTGTTCGAGTGTTCGAACCGTAATACGCAAGAAATGGTACCGAAACCCCGTATTTACATATCTGCCACTGTGCAGGAGAATCCGTATAGGTGTTCGAGTGTTCGAACCGTAATGCGCAAGAAATGGTACGGAAACCCCGTATTTACATATCTGCCACTGTGGAGGAGAATCCGTATATGTGTTCGAGTGTTCGAACCGTAATGCGCAAGAAATGGTATGGAAACCCCGTATTTACATATCAGCCACTGTGCAGGAGAATCCGTATAGGTGTTCGAGTGTTCGAACCGTAATGCGCAAGAAATGGGAGGGAAACCCCGTATTTACATATCTGCCACTGTGCAGGAGAATCCGTATAGGTGTTCGCGTGTTCGAACCGTAATGCGCAAGAAATGGTACGGAAACCCCGTATTTACATATCTGCCACTGTGTAGGAGAATCCGCATAGGTGTTCGAGTGTTCGAACCGTAATGTGCAAGAAATGGTATGTAAACCCCGTATTTACATATCTGCCACTGTGCAGGAGAATCCGTATAGGTGTTCGAGCGTTCGAACCGTAATGCGCAAGAAATGGTACGGAAACCCCGTATTTACATATATGCCACTGTGCCGGAGAATCCGTATAGGTGTTCGATTGTTCGAACCGTAATGCGCAAGAAATGGTATGTAAACCCCGTATTTACATATCTGCCACTGTGCAGGAGAATCCGTATAGGTGTTCGAGTGGTCGAACCGTAATGCGCAAGAAATGGTACGAAAACCCCGTATTTACATATCTGCCACTGTGCAGGAGAATCCGTATAGGTGTTCGAGTGTTCGAACCGTAATGCGTGAGAAATGGTATGTAAACCCCGTATTTACATATCTGCCACTGTGCTGGATAATCCGTATAGGTGTTCGAGTGTTCGAACCGTAATGCGCAAAAAATGGTACCGAAACCCCGTATTTACATATCTGCCACTGTGCAGGAGAATCCGTATAGGTGTTCGAGTGTTCGAACCGTAATGCGCAAGAAATGGTATGGAAACCCCGTATTTACATATCTGCCACTGTGCAGGAGAATCCGTATAGGTGTTCGAGTGTTCGAACCGTAATGCGCAAGAAATGGTACGGAAACCCCGTATTTACATATCTGCCACTGTGCAGGAGAATCCGTATATGTGTTCGAGTGTTCGAACCGTAATGCGCAAGAAATGGTATGGAAACCCCGTATTTACATATCTGCCACTGTGCAGGAGAATCCGTATAGGTGTTCGAGCGTTTGAACCGTAATGCGCAAGAAATGGTACGGGAACCCCGTATTTACATATCTGCCACTGTGCCGGAGAATCCGTATAGGTGTTCGAGTGTTCGAACCGTAATGCGTGAGAAATGGTATGTAAGCCCCGTATTTACATATCTTCCACTGTGCAGGAGAATCCGTATAGGTGTTCGAGTGTTCGAACCGTAATGCGTGAGAAATGGTATGTAAACCCCGTATTTACATATCTGCCACTGTGCAGGAGAATCCGTATAGGTGTTCGAGTGTTCGAACCGTAATGCGCAAGAAATGGTACGGAAACCCCGTATTTACATATCTGCCACTGTGTAGGAGAATCCGCATAGGTGTTCGAGTGTTCGAACCGTAATGTGCAAGAAATGGTATGTAAACCCCGTATTTACATATCTGCCACTGTGCAGGAGAATCCGTATAGGTGTTCGAGCGTTCGAACCGTAATGCGCAAGAAATGGTACGGAAACCCCGTATTTACATATCTGCCACTGTGCAGGAGAATCCGTATATGTGTTCGATTGTTCGAACCGTAATGCGCAAGAAATGGTATGTAAACCCCGTATTTACATATCTACCACTGTGCAGGAGAATCCGTATAGGTGTTCGAGTGTTCGAACCGTAATGCGCAAGAAATGGTATGGAAACCCCGTATTTACATATCAGCCACTGTGCAGGAGAATCCGTATAGGTGTTCGAGTGTTCGAACCGTAATGCGCAAGAAATGGGAAGGAAACCCCGTATTTACATATCTGCCACTGTGCAGGAGAATCCGTATAGGTGTTCGAGTGTTCGAACCGTAATGCGCAAGAAATGGTACGGAAACCCCGTATTTACATATCTGCCACTGTGTAGGAGAATCCGCATAGGTGTTCGAGGGTTAGAACCGTAATGTGCAAGAAATGGTATGTAAACCCCGTATTTACATATCTGCCACTGTGCAGGAGAATCCGTATAGGTGTTCGAGCGTTCGAACCGTAATGCGCAAGAAATGGTACGGAAACCCCGTATTTACATATCTGCCACTGTGCCGGAGAATCCGTATAGGTGTTCGATTGTTCGAACCGTAATGCGCAAGAAATGGTATGTAAACCCCGTATTTAGATATCTGCCACTGTGCAGGAGAATCCGTATAGGTGTTCGAGTGGTCGAACCGTAATGCGCAAGAAATGGTACGGAAACCCCGTATTTACATATCTGCCACTGTGCAGGAGAATCCGTATAGGTGTTCGAGTGTTCGAACCGTAATGCGTGAGAAATGGTATGTAAACCCCGTATTTACATATCTGCCACTGTGCTGGATAATCCGTATAGGTGTTCGAGTGTTCGAACCGTAATGCGCAAAAAATGGTACCGAAACCCGGTATTTACATATCTGCCACTGTGCAGGAGAATCCGTATAGGTGTTCGAGTGTTCGAACCGTAATGCGCAAGAAATGGTATGGAAACCCCGTATTTACATATCTGCCACTGTGCAGGAGAATCCGTATAGGTGTTCGAGTGTTCGAACCGTAATACGCAAGAAATGGTACCGAAACCCCGTATTTACATATCTGCCACTGTGCAGGAGAATCCGTATAGGTGTTCGAGTGTTCGAACCGTAATGCGCAAGAAATGGTACGGAAACCCCGTATTTACATATCTGCCACTGTGGAGGAGAATCCGTATATGTGTTCGAGTGTTCGAACCGTAATGCGCAAGAAATGGTATGGAAACCCCGTATTTACATATCAGCCACTGTGCAGGAGAATCCGTATAGGTGTTCGAGTGTTCGAACCGTAATGCGCAAGAAATGGGAGGGAAACCCCGTATTTACATATCTGCCACTGTGCAGGAGAATCCGTATAGGTGTTCGCGTGTTCGAACCGTAATGCGCAAGAAATGGTACGGAAACCCCGTATTTACATATCTGCCACTGTGTAGGAGAATCCGCATAGGTGTTCGAGTGTTCGAACCGTAATGTGCAAGAAATGGTATGTAAACCCCGTATTTACATATCTGCCACTGTGCAGGAGAATCCGTATAGGTGTTCGAGCGTTCGAACCGTAATGCGCAAGAAATGGGATGGAAACCCCGTATTTACATATCTGCCACTGTGCAGGAGAATCCGTATAGGTGTTCGAGTGTTCGAACCGTAATGCGCAAGAAATGGTACGGAAACCCCGTATTTACATATCTGCCACTGTGTAGGAGAATCCGCATAGGTGTTCGAGTGTTCGAACCGTAATGTGCAAGAAATGGTATGTAAACCCCGTATTTACATATCTGCCACTGTGCAAGAGAATCCGTATAGGTGTTCGAGCGTTCGAACCGTAATGCGCAAGAAATGGTACGGAAACCCCGTATTTACATATCTGCCACTGTGGAGGAGAATCCGTATATGTGTTCGATTGTTCGAACCGTAATGCGCAAGAAATGGTATGTAAACCCCGTATTTACATATCTACCACTGTGCAGGAGAATCCGTATAGGTGTTCGAGTGTTCAAACCGTAATGCGCAAGAAATGGTATGGAAACCCCGTATTTACATATCAGCCACTGTGCAGGAGAATCCGTATAGGTGTTCGAGTGTTCGAACCGTAATGCGCAAGAAATGGGATGGAAACCCCGTATTTACATATCTGCCACTGTGCAGGAGAATCCGTATAGGTGTTCGAGTGTTCGAACCGTAATGCGCAAGAAATGGTACGGAAACCCCGTATTTACATATCTGCCACTGTGTAGGAGAATCCGCATAGGTGTTCGAGTGTTCGAACCGTAATGTGCAAGAAATGGTATGTAAACCCCGTATTTACATATCTGCCACTGTGCAGGAGAATCCGTATAGGTGTTCGAGCGTTCGAACCGTAATGCGCAAGAAATGGTACCGAAACCCCGTATTTACATATATGCCACTGTGCCGGAGAATCCGTATAGGTGTTCGATTGTTCGAACCGTAATGCGCAAGAAATGGTATGTAAACCCCGTATTTACATATCTGCCACTGTGCAGGAGAATCCGTATAGGTGTTCGAGTGGTCGAACCGTAATGCGCAAGAAATGGTACGAAAACCCCGTATTTACATATCTGTCACTGTGCAGGAGAATCCGTATAGGTGTTCGAGTGTTCGAACCGTAATGCGTGAGAAATGGTATGTAAACCCCGTATTTACGTATCTGCCACTGTGCTGGATAATCCATATAGGTGTTCGAGTGTTCGAACCGTAATGCGCAAAAAATGGTACCGAAACCCCGTATTTACATATCTGCCACTGTGCAGGAGAATCCGTATAGGTGTTCGAGTGTTCGAACCGTAATGCGCAAGAAATGGTATGGAAACCCCGTATTTACATATCTGCCACTGTGCAGGAGAATCCGTATAGGTGTTCGAGTGTTCGAACCGTAATGCGCAAGAAATGGTACGGAAACCCCGTATTTACATATCTGCCACTGTGCAGGAGAATCCGTATATGTGTTCGAGTGTTCGAACCGTAATGCGCAAGAAATGGTATGGAAACCCCGTATTTACATATCTGCCACTGTGCAGGAGAATCCGTATAGGTGTTCGAGCGTTTGAACCGTAATGCGCAAGAAATGGTACGGGAACCCCGTATTTACATATCTGCCACTGTGTCGGAGAATCCGTATAGGTGTTCGAGTGTTCGAACCGTAATGCGTGAGAAATGGTATGTAAGCCCCGTATTTACATATCTGCCACTGTGCAGGAGAATCCGTATAGGTGTTCGAGTGTTCGAACCGTAATGCGTGAGAAATGGTATGTAAACCCCGTATTTACATATCTGCCACTGTGCTGGATAATCCGTATAGGTGTTCGAGTGTTCGAACCGTAATGCGCAAAAAATGGTACCGAAACCCCGTATTTACATATCTGCCACTATGCAGGAGAATCCGTATAGGTGTTCGAGTGTTCGAACCGTAATGCGCAAGAAATGGTATGGAAACCCCGTATTTACATATCTGCCACTGTGCAGGAGAATCCGTATAGGTGTTCGAGTGTTCGAACCGTAATGCGCAAGAAATGGTACGGAAACCCCGTATTTACATATCTGCCACTGTGCAGGAGAATCCGTATATGTGTTCGATTGTTCGAACCGTAATGCGCAAGAAATGGTATGTAAACCCCGTATTTACATATCTACCACTGTGCAGGAGAATCCGTATAGGTGTTCGAGTGTTCGAACCGTAATGCGCAAGAAATGGTATGGAAACCCCGTATTTACATATCAGCCACTGTGCAGGAGAATCCGTATAGGTGTTCGAGTGTTCGAACCGTAATGCGCAAGAAATGGGAAGGAAACCCCGTATTTACATATCTGCCACTGTGCAGGAGAATCCGTATAGGTGTTCGAGTGTTCGAACCGTAATGCGCAAGAAATGGTACGGAAACCCCGTATTTACATATCTGCCACTGTGTAGGAGAATCCGCATAGGTGTTCGAGGGTTAGAACCGTAATGTGCAAGAAATGGTATGTAAACCCCGTATTTACATATCTGCCACTGTGCAGGAGAATCCGTATAGGTGTTCGAGCGTTCGAACCGTAATGCGCAAGAAATGGTACGGAAACCCCGTATTTACATATCTGCCACTGTGCCGGAGAATCCGTATAGGTGTTCGATTGTTCGAACCGTAATGCGCAAGAAATGGTATGTAAACCCCGTATTTAGATATCTGCCACTGTGCAGGAGAATCCGTATAGGTGTTCGAGTGGTCGAACCGTAATGCGCAAGAAATGGTACGGAAACCCCGTATTTACATATCTGCGACTGTGCAGGAGAATCCGTATAGGTGTTCGAGTGTTCGAACCGTAATGCGTGAGAAATGGTATGTAAACCCCGTATTTACATATCTGCCACTGTGCTGGATAATCCGTATAGGTGTTCGAGTGTTCGAACCGTAATGCGCAAAAAATGGTACCGAAACCCGGTATTTACATATCTGCCACTGTGCAGGAGAATCCGTATAGGTGTTCGAGTGTTCGAACCGTAATGCGCAAGAAATGGTATGGAAACCCCGTATTTACATATCTGCCACTGTGCAGGAGAATCCGTATAGGTGTTCGAGTGTTCGAACCGTAATACGCAAGAAATGGTACCGAAACCCCGTATTTACATATCTGCCACTGTGCAGGAGAATCCGTATAGGTGTTCGAGTGTTCGAACCGTAATGCGCAAGAAATGATACGGAAACCCCGTATTTACATATCTGCCACTGTGGAGGAGAATCCGTATATGTGTTCGAGTGTTCGAACCGTAATGCGCAAGAAATGGTATGGAAACCCCGTATTTACATATCAGCCACTGTTCAGGAGAATCCGTATAGGTGTTCAAGTGTTCGAACCGTAATGCGCAAGAAATGGGAGGGAAACCCCGTATTTACATATCTGCCACTGTGCAGGAGAATCCGTATAGGTGTTCGCGTGTTCGAACCGTAATGCGCAAGAAATGGTACGGAAACCCCGTATTTACATATCTGCCACTGTGTAGGAGAATCCGCATAGGTGTTCGAGTGTTCGAACCGTAATGTGCAAGAAATGGTATGTAAACCCCGTATCTACATATCTGCCACTGTGCAGGAGAATCCGTATAGGTGTTCGAGCGTTCGAACCGTAATGCGCAAGAAATGGGATGGAAACCCCGTATTTACATATCTGCCACTGTGCAGGAGAATCCGTATAGGTGTTCGAGTGTTCGAACCGTAATGCGCAAGAAATGGTACGGAAACCCCGTATTTACATATCTGCCACTGTGTAGGAGAATCCGCATAGGTGTTCGAGTGTTCGAACCGTAATGTGCAAGAAATGGTATGTAAACCCCGTATTTACATATCTGCCACTGTGCAAGAGAATCCGTATAGGTGTTCGAGCGTTCGAACCGTAATGCGCAAGAAATGGTACGGAAACCCCGTATTTACATATCTGCCACTGTGGAGGAGAATCCGTATATGTGTTCGATTGTTCGAACCGTAATGCGCAAGAAATGGTATGTAAACCCCGTATTTACATATCTACCACTGTGCAGGAGAATCCGTATAGGTGTTCGAGTGTTCAAACCGTAATGCGCAAGAAATGGTATGGAAACCCCGTATTTACATATCAGCCACTGTGCAGGAGAATCCGTATAGGTGTTCGAGTGTTCGAACCGTAATGCGCAAGAAATGGGATGGAAACCCCGTATTTACATATCTGCCACTGTGCAGGAGAATCCGTATAGGTGTTCGAGTGTTCGAACCGTAATGCGCAAGAAATGGTACGGAAACCCCGTATTTACATATCTGCCACTGTGTAGGAGAATCCGCATAGGTGTTCGAGTGTTCTAACCGTAATGTGCAAGAAATGGTATGTAAACCCCGTATTTACATATCTGCCACTGTGCAGGAGAATCCGTATAGGTGTTCGAGCGTTCGAACCGTAATGCGCAAGAAATGGTACGGAAACCCCGTATTTACATATATGCCACTGTGCCGGAGAATCCGTATAGGTGTTCGATTGTTCGAACCGTAATGCGCAAGAAATGGTATGTAAACCCCGTATTTACATATCTGCCACTGTGCAGGAGAATCCGTATAGGTGTTCGAGTGGTCGAACCGTAATGCGCAAGAAATGGTACGAAAACCCCGTATTTACATATCTGCCACTGTGCAGGAGAATCCGTATAGGTGTTCGAGTGTTCGAACCGTAATGCGTGAGAAATGGTATGTAAACCCCGTATTTACGTATCTGCCACTGTGCTGGATAATCCATATAGGTGTTCGAGTGTTCGAACCGTAATGCGCAAAAAATGGTACCGAAACCCCGTATTTACATATCTGCCACTGTGCAGGAGAATCCGTATAGGTGTTCGAGTGTTCGAACCGTAATGCGCAAGAAATGGTATGGAAACCCCGTATTTACATATCTGCCACTGTGCAGGAGAATCCGTATAGGTGTTCGAGTGTTCGAACCGTAATGCGCAAGAAATGGTACGGAAACCCCGTATTTACATATCTGCCACTGTGCAGGAGAATCCGTATATGTGTTCGAGTGTTCGAACCGTAATGCGCAAGAAATGGTATGGAAACCCCGTATTTACATATCTTCCACTGTGCAGGAGAATCCGTATAGGTGTTCGAGCGTTTGAACCGTAATGCGCAAGAAATGGTACGGGAACCCCGTATTTACATATCTGCCACTGTGCCGGAGAATCCGTATAGGTGTTCGAGTGTTCGAACCGTAATGCGTGAGAAATGGTATGTAAGCCCCGTATTTACATATCTGCCACTGTGCAGGAGAATCCGTATAGGTGTTCGAGTGTTCGAACCGTAATGCGTGAGAAATGGTATGTAAACCCCGTATTTACATATCTGCCACTGTGCTGGATAATCCGTATAGGTGTTCGAGTGTTCGAACCGTAATGCGCAAAAAATGGTACCGAAACCCCGTATTTACATATCTGCCACTATGCAGGAGAATCCGTATAGGTGTTCGAGTGTTCGAACCGTAATGCGCAAGAAATGGTATGGAAACCCCGTATTTACATATCTGCCACTGTGCAGGAGAATCCGTATAGGTGTTCGAGTGTTCGAACCGTAATGCGCAAGAAATGGTACGGAAACCCCGTATTTACATATCTGCCACTGTGCAGGAGAATCCGTATATGTGTTCGATTGTTCGAACCGTAATGCGCAAGAAATGGTATGTAAACCCCGTATTTACATATCTACCACTGTGCAGGAGAATCCGTATAGGTGTTCGAGTGTTCGAACCGTAATGCGCAAGAAATGGTATGGAAACCCCGTATTTACATATCAGCCACTGTGCAGGAGAATCCGTATAGGTGTTCGAGTGTTCGAACCGTAATGCGCAAGAAATGGGAAGGAAACCCCGTATTTACATATCTGCCACTGTGCAGGAGAATCCGTATAGGTGTTCGAGTGTTCGAACCGTAATGCGCAAGAAATGGTACGGAAACCCCGTATTTACATATCTGCCACTGTGTAGGAGAATCCGCATAGGTGTTCGAGGGTTAGAACCGTAATGTGCAAGAAATGGTATGTAAACCCCGTATTTACATATCTGCCACTGTGCAGGAGAATCCGTATAGGTGTTCGAGCGTTCGAACCGTAATGCGCAAGAAATGGTACGGAAACCCCGTATTTACATATCTGCCACTGTGCCGGAGAATCCGTATAGGTGTTCGATTGTTCGAACCGTAATGCGCAAGAAATGGTATGTAAACCCCGTATTTAGATATCTGCCACTGTGCAGGAGAATCCGTATAGGTGTTCGAGTGGTCGAACCGTAATGCGCAAGAAATGGTACGGAAACCCCGTATTTACATATCTGCCACTGTGCAGGAGGATCCGTATAGGTGCTCGAGTGTTCGAACCGTAATGCGTGAGAAATGGTATGTAAACCCCGTATTTACATATCTGCCACTGTGCTGGATAATCCGTATAGGTGTTCGAGTGTTCGAACCGTAATGCGCAAAAAATGGTACCGAAACCCGGTATTTACATATCTGCCACTGTGCAGGAGAATCCGTATAGGTGTTCGAGTGTTCGAACCGTAATGCGCAAGAAATGGTATGGAAACCCCGTATTTACATATCTGCCACTGTGCAGGAGAATCCGTATAGGTGTTCGAGTGTTCGAACCGTAATACGCAAGAAATGGTACCGAAACCCCGTATTTACATATCTGCCACTGTGCAGGAGAATCCGTATAGGTGTTCGAGTGTTCGAACCGTAATGCGCAAGAAATGATACGGAAACCCCGTATTTACATATCTGCCACTGTGGAGGAGAATCCGTATATGTGTTCGAGTGTTCGAACCGTAATGCGCAAGAAATGGTATGGAAACCCCGTATTTACATATCAGCCACTGTGCAGGAGAATCCGTATAGGTGTTCGAGTGTTCGAACCGTAATGCGCAAGAAATGGGAGGGAAACCCCGTATTTACATATCTGCCACTGTGCAGGAGAATCCGTATAGGTGTTCGCGTGTTCGAACCGTAATGCGCAAGAAATGGTACGGAAACCCCGTATTTACATATCTGCCACTGTGTAGGAGAATCCGCATAGGTGTTCGAGTGTTCGAACCGTAATGTGCAAGAAATGGTATGTAAACCCCGTATTTACATATCTGCCACTGTGCAGGAGAATCCGTATAGGTGTTCGAGCGTTCGAACCGTAATGCGCAAGAAATGGGATGGAAACCCCGTATTTACATATCTGCCACTGTGCAGGAGAATCCGTATAGGTGTTCGAGTGTTCGAACCGTAATGCGCAAGAAATGGTACGGAAACCCCGTATTTACATATCTGCCACTGTGTAGGAGAATCCGCATAGGTGTTCGAGTGTTCGAACCGTAATGTGCAAGAAATGGTATGTAAACCCCGTATTTACATATCTGCCACTGTGCAAGAGAATCCGTATAGGTGTTCGAGCGTTCGAACCGTAATGCGCAAGAAATGGTACGGAAACCCCGTATTTACATATCTGCCACTGTGGAGGAGAATCCGTATATGTGTTCGATTGTTCGAACCGTAATGCGCAAGAAATGGTATGTAAACCCCGTATTTACATATCTACCACTGTGCAGGAGAATCCGTATAGGTGTTCGAGTGTTCAAACCGTAATGCGCAAGAAATGGTATGGAAACCCCGTATTTACATATCAGCCACTGTGCAGGAGAATCCGTATAGGTGTTCGAGTGTTCGAACCGTAATGCGCAAGAAATGGGATGGAAACCCCGTATTTACATATCTGCCACTGTGCAGGAGAATCCGTATAGGTGTTCGAGTGTTCGAACCGTAATGCGCAAGAAATGGTACGGAAACCCCGTATTTACATATCTGCCACTGTGTAGGAGAATCCGCATAGGTGTTCGAGTGTTCTAACCGTAATGTGCAAGAAATGGTATGTAAACCCCGTATTTACATATCTGCCACTGTGCAGGAGAATCCGTATAGGTGTTCGAGCGTTCGAACCGTAATGCGCAAGAAATGGTACGGAAACCCCGTATTTACATATATGCCACTGTGCCGGAGAATCCGTATAGGTGTTCGATTGTTCGAACCGTAATGCGCAAGAAATGGTATGTAAACCCCGTATTTACATATCTGCCACTGTGCAGGAGAATCCGTATAGGTGTTCGAGTGGTCGAACCGTAATGCGCAAGAAATGGTACGAAAACCCCGTATTTACATATCTGCCACTGTGCAGGAGAATCCGTATAGGTGTTCGAGTGTTCGAACCGTAATGCGTGAGAAATGGTATGTAAACCCCGTATTTACGTATCTGCCACTGTGCTGGATAATCCATATAGGTGTTCGAGTGTTCGAACCGTAATGCGCAAAAAATGGTACCGAAACCCCGTATTTACATATCTGCCACTGTGCAGGAGAATCCGTATAGGTGTTCGAGTGTTCGAACCGTAATGCGCAAGAAATGGTATGGAAACCCCGTATTTACATATCTGCCACTGTGCAGGAGAATCCGTATAGGTGTTCGAGTGTTCGAACCGTAATGCGCAAGAAATGGTACGGAAACCCCGTATTTACATATCTGCCACTGTGCAGGAGAATCCGTATATGTGTTCGAGTGTTCGAACCGTAATGCGCAAGAAATGGTATGGAAACCCCGTATTTACATATCTGCCACTGTGCAGGAGAATCCGTATAGGTGTTCGAGTGTTTGAACCGTAATGCGCAAGAAATGGTACGGGAACCCCGTATTTACATATCTGCCACTGTGCCGGAGAATCCGTATAGGTGTTCGAGTGTTCGAACCGTAATGCGTGAGAAATGGTATGTAAGCCCCGTATTTACATATCTGCCACTGTGCAGGAGAATCCGTATAGGTGTTCGAGTGTTCGAACCGTAATGCGTGAGAAATGGTATGTAAACCCCGTATTTACATATCTGCCACTGTGCTGGAGAATCCGTATAGGTGTTCGAGTGTTCGAACCGTAATGCGCAAGAAATGGGAGGGAAACCCCGTATTTACATATCTGCCACTGTGTAGGAGAATCCGTATAGGTGTTCGAGTGTTCGAACCGTAATGCGCAAGAAATGGTATGGAAACCCCGTATTTACATATCTGCCACTGTGCAGGAGAATCCGTATATGTGTTCGATTGTTCGAACCGTAATGCGCAAGAAATGGTATGTAAACCCCGTATTTACATATCTACCACTGTGCAGGAGAATCCGTATAGGTGTTCGAGTGTTCGAACCGTAATGCGCAAGAAATGGTATGGAAACCCCGTATTTACATATCAGCCACTGTACAGGAGAATCTGTATAGGTGTTCGAGTGTTCGAACCGTAATGCGCAAGAAATGGGAAGGAAACCCCGTATTTACATATCTGCCACTGTGCAGGAGAATCCGTATAGGTGTTCGAGTGTTTGAACCGTAATGCGCAAGAAATGGTACGGAAACCCCGTATTTACATATCTGCCACTGTGTAGGAGAATCCGCATAGGTGTTCGAGGGTTCGAACCGTAATGTGCAAGAAATGGTATGTAAACCCCTTATTTACATATCTGCCACTGTGCAGGAGAATCCGTATAGGTGTTCGAGCGTTCGAACCGTAATGCGCAAGAAATGGTACGGAAACCCGTATTTACATATCTGCCACTGTGCCGGAGAATCCGTATAGGTGTTCGATTGTTCGAACCGTAATGCGCAAGAAATGGTAGGTAAACCCCGTATTTACATATCTGCCACTGTGCAGGAGAATCCGTATAGGTGTTCGAGTGGTCGAACCGTAATGCGCAAGAAATGGTACGTAAACCCCGTATTTACATATCTGCCACTGTGCAGGAGAATCCGTATAGGTGTTCGAGTGTTCGAACCGTAAAGCGTGAGAAATGGTATGTAAACCCCGTATTTACATATCTGCCACTGTGCTGGATAATCCGTATAGGTGTTCGAGTGTTCGAACCGTAATGCGCAAAAAATGGTACCGAAACCCGGTATTTACATATCTGCCACTGTGCAGGAGAATCCGTATAGGTGTTCGAGTGTTCGAACCGTAATGCGCAAGAAATGGTATGGAAACCCCGTATTTACATATCTGCCACTGTGCAGGAGAATCCGTATAGGTGTTCGAGTGTTCGAACCGTAATACGCAAGAAATGGTACCGAAACCCCGTATTTACATATCTGCCACTGTGTAGGAGAATCCGTATAGGTGTTCGAGTGTTAGAACCGTAATGCGCAAGAAATGGTACGGAAACCCCGTATTTACATATCTGCCACTGTGGAGGAGAATCCGTATATGTGTTCGAGTGTTCGAACCGTAATGCGCAAGAAATGGTATGGAAACCTCGTATTTACATATCTGCCACTGTGCAGGAGAATCCGTATAGGTGTTCGAGTGTTCGAACCGTAATGCGCAAGAAATGGGAGGGAAACCCCGTATTTACATATCTGCCACTGTGTAGGAGAATCCGTATAGGTGTTCGAGTGTTCGAACCGTAATGCGCAAGAAATGGTACGGAAACCCCGTATTTACATATCTGCCACTGTGTAGGAGAATCCGCATAGGTGTTCGAGTGTTCGAACCGTAATGTGCAAGAAATGGTATGTAAACCCCGTATTTACATATCTGCCACTGTGCAGGAGAATCCGTATAGGTGTTCGAGCGTTCGAACCGTAATGCGCAAGAAATGGGATGGAAACCCCGTATTTACATATCTGCCACTGTGCAGGAGAATCCGTATAGGTGTTCGAGTGTTCGAACCGTAATGCGCAAGAAATGGTACGGAAACCCCGTATTTACATATCTGCCACTGTGTAGGAGAATCCGCATAGGTGTTCGAGTGTTCGAACCGTAATGTGCAAGAAATGGTATGTAAACCCCGTATTTACATATCTGCCACTGTGCAGGAGAATCCGTATAGGTGTTCGAGCGTTCGAACCGTAATGCGCAAGAAATGGTACAGAAACCCCGTATTTACATATCTGCCACTGTGGAGGAGAATCCGTATATGTGTTCGATTGTTCGAACCGTAATGCGCAAGAAATGGTATGTAAACCCCGTATTTACATATCTACCACTGTGCAGGAGAATCCGTATAGGTGTTCGAGTGTTCAAACCGTAATGCGCAAGAAATGGTATGGAAACCCCGTATTTACATATCAGCCACTGTGCAGGAGAATCCGTATAGGTGTTCGAGTGTTCGAACCGTAATGCGCAAGAAATGGGATGGAAACCCCGTATTTACATATCTGCCACTGTGCAGGAGAATCCGTATAGGTGTTCGAGTGTTCGAACCGTAATGCGCAAGAAATGGTACGGAAACCCCGTATTTACATATCTGCCACTGTGTAGGAGAATCCGCATAGGTGTTCGAGTGTTCTAACCGTAATGTGCAAGAAATGGTATGTAAACCCCGTATTTACATATCTGCCACTGTGCAGGAGAATCCGTATAGGTGTTCGAGCGTTCGAACCGTAATGCGCAAGAAATGGTACGGAAACCCCGTATTTACATATATGCCACTGTGCCGGAGAATCCGTATAGGTGTTCGATTGTTCGAACCGTAATGCGCAAGAAATGGTATGTAAACCCCGTATTTACATATCTGCCACTGTGCAGGAGAATCCGTATAGGTGTTCGAGTGGTCGAACCGTAATGCGCAAGAAATGGTACGAAAACCCCGTATTTACATATCTGCCACTGTGCAGGAGAATCCGTATAGGTGTTCGAGTGTTCGAACCGTAATGCGTGAGAAATGGTATGTAAACCCCGTATTTACGTATCTGCCACTGTGCTGGATAATCCATATAGGTGTTCGAGTGTTCGAACCGTAATGCGCAAAAAATGGTACCGAAACCCCGTATTTACATATCTGCCACTGTGCAGGAGAATCCGTATAGGTGTTCGAGTGTTCGAACCGTAATGCGCAAGAAATGGTATGGAAACCCCGTATTTACATATCTGCCACTGTGCAGGAGAATCCGTATAGGTGTTCGAGTGTTCGAACCGTAATGCGCAAGAAATGGTACGGAAACCCCGTATTTACATATCTGCCACTGTGCAGGAGAATCCGTATATGTGTTCGAGTGTTCGAACCGTAATGCGCAAGAAATGGTATGGAAACCCCGTATTTACATATCTGCCACTGTGCAGGAGAATCCGTATAGGTGTTCGAGTGTTTGAACCGTAATGCGCAAGAAATGGTACGGGAACCCCGTATTTACATATCTGCCACTGTGCCGGAGAATCCGTATAGGTGTTCGAGTGTTCGAACCGTAATGCGTGAGAAATGGTATGTAAGCCCCGTATTTACATATCTGCCACTGTGCAGGAGAATCCGTATAGGTGTTCGAGTGTTCGAACCGTAATGCGTGAGAAATGGTATGTAAACCCCGTATTTACATATCTGCCACTGTGCTGGAGAATCCGTATAGGTGTTCGAGTGTTCGAACCGTAATGCGCAAGAAATGGGAGGGAAACCCCGTATTTACATATCTGCCACTGTGTAGGAGAATCCGTATAGGTGTTCGAGTGTTCGAACCGTAATGCGCAAGAAATGGTATGGAAACCCCGTATTTACATATCTGCCACTGTGCAGGAGAATCCGTATATGTGTTCGATTGTTCGAACCGTAATGCGCAAGAAATGGTATGTAAACCCCGTATTTACATATCTACCACTGTGCAGGAGAATCCGTATAGGTGTTCGAGTGTTCGAACCGTAATGCGCAAGAAATGGTATGGAAACCCCGTATTTACATATCAGCCACTGTACAGGAGAATCTGTATAGGTGTTCGAGTGTTCGAACCGTAATGCGCAAGAAATGGGAAGGAAACCCCGTATTTACATATCTGCCACTGTGCAGGAGAATCCGTATAGGTGTTCGAGTGTTTGAACCGTAATGCGCAAGAAATGGTACGGAAACCCCGTATTTACATATCTGCCACTGTGTAGGAGAATCCGCATAGGTGTTCGAGGGTTCGAACCGTAATGTGCAAGAAATGGTATGTAAACCCCTTATTTACATATCTGCCACTGTGCAGGAGAATCCGTATAGGTGTTCGAGCGTTCGAACCGTAATGCGCAAGAAATGGTACGGAAACCCGTATTTACATATCTGCCACTGTGCCGGAGAATCCGTATAGGTGTTCGATTGTTCGAACCGTAATGCGCAAGAAATGGTAGGTAAACCCCGTATTTACATATCTGCCACTGTGCAGGAGAATCCGTATAGGTGTTCGAGTGGTCGAACCGTAATGCGCAAGAAATGGTACGTAAACCCCGTATTTACATATCTGCCACTGTGCAGGAGAATCCGTATAGGTGTTCGAGTGTTCGAACCGTAATGCGTGAGAAATGGTATGTAAACCCCGTATTTACATATCTGCCACTGTGCTGGATAATCCGTATAGGTGTTCGAGTGTTCGAACCGTAATGCGCAAAAAATGGTACCGAAACCCGGTATTTACATATCTGCCACTGTGCAGGAGAATCCGTATAGGTGTTCGAGTGTTCGAACCGTAATGCGCAAGAAATGGTATGGAAACCCCGTATTTACATATCTGCCACTGTGCAGGAGAATCCGTATAGGTGTTCGAGTGTTCGAACCGTAATACGCAAGAAATGGTACCGAAACCCCGTATTTACATATCTGCCACTGTGTAGGAGAATCCGTATAGGTGTTCGAGTGTTAGAACCGTAATGCGCAAGAAATGGTACGGAAACCCCGTATTTACATATCTGCCACTGTGGAGGAGAATCCGTATATGTGTTCGAGTGTTCGAACCGTAATGCGCAAGAAATGGTATGGAAACCTCGTATTTACATATCTGCCACTGTGCAGGAGAATCCGTATAGGTGTTCGAGTGTTCGAACCGTAATGCGCAAGAAATGGGAGGGAAACCCCGTATTTACATATCTGCCACTGTGTAGGAGAATCCGTATAGGTGTTCGAGTGTTCGAACCGTAATCCGCAAGAAATGGTACGGAAACCCCGTATTTACATATCTGCCACTGTGTAGGAGAATCCGCATAGGTGTTCGAGTGTTCGAACCGTAATGTGCAAGAAATGGTATGTAAACCCCGTATTTACATATCTGCCACTGTGCAGGAGAATCCGTATAGGTGTTCGAGCGTTCGAACCGTAATGCGCAAGAAATGGGATGGAAACCCCGTATTTACATATCTGCCACTGTGCAGGAGAATCCGTATAGGTGTTCGAGTGTTCGAACCGTAATGCGCAAGAAATGGTACGGAAACCCCGTATTTACATATCTGCCACTGTGTAGGAGAATCCGCATAGGTGTTCGAGTGTTCGAACCGTAATGTGCAAGAAATGGTATGTAAACCCCGTATTTACATATCTGCCACTGTGCAGGAGAATCCGTATAGGTGTTCGAGCGTTCGAACCGTAATGCGCATGAAATGGTACAGAAACCCCGTATTTACATATCTGCCACTGTGGAGGAGAATCCGTATATGTGTTCGATTGTTCGAACCGTAATGCGCAAGAAATGGTATGTAAACCCCGTATTTACATATCTACCACTGTGCAGGAGAATCCGTATAGGTGTTCGAGTGTTCAAACCGTAATGCGCAAGAAATGGTATGGAAACCCCGTATTTACATATCAGCCACTGTGCGGGAGAATCCGTATAGGTGTTCGAGTGTTCGAACCGTAATGCGCAAGAAATGGGATGGAAACCCCGTATTTACATATCTGCCACTGTGCAGGAGAATCCGTATAGGTGTTCGAGTGTTCGAACCGTAATGCGCAAGAAATGGTACGGAAACCCCGTATTTACATATCTGCCACTGTGTAGGAGAATCCGCATAGGTGTTCGAGTGTTCGAACCGTAATGCGTGAGAAATGGTATGTAAACCCCGTATTTACATATCTGCCACTGTGCTGGATAATCCGTATATGTGTTCGAGTGTTCGAACCGTAATGCGCAAAAAATGGTACCGAAACCCGGTATTTACATATCTGCCACTGTGCAGGAGAATCCGTATAGGTGTTCGAGTGTTCGAACCGTAATGCGCAAGAAATGGTATGGAAACCCCGTATTTACATATCTGCCACTGTGCAGGAGAATCCGTATAGGTGTTCGAGTGTTCGAACCGTAATACGCAAGAAATGGTACCGAAACCCCGTATTTACATATCTGCCACTGTGCAGGAGAATCCGTATAGGTGTTCGAGTGTTCGAACCGTAATGCGCAAGAAATGGTACGGAAACCCCGTATTTACATATCTGCCACTGTGGAGGAGAATCCGTATATGTGTTCGAGTGTTCGAACCGTAATGCGCAAGAAATGGTATGGAAACCCCGTATTTACATATCAGCCACTGTGCAGGAGAATCCGTATAGGTGTTCGAGTGTTCGAACCGTAATGCGCAAGAAATGGGAGGGAAACCCCGTATTTACATATCTGCCACTGTGCAGGAGAATCCGTATAGGTGTTCGAGTGTTCGAACCGTAATGCGCAAGAAATGGTACGGAAACCCCGTATTTACATATCTGCCACTGTGTAGGAGAATCCGCATAGGTGTTCGAGTGTTCGAACCGTAATGTGCAAGAAATGGTATGTAAACCCCGTATTTACATATCTGCCACTGTGCAGGAGAATCCGTATAGGTGTTCGAGCGTTCGAACCGTAATGCGCAAGAAATGGTACGGAAACCCCGTATTTACATATCTGCCACTGTGGAGGAGAATCCGTATATGTGTTCGATTGTTCGAACCGTAATGCGCAAGAAATGGTATGTAAACCCCGTATTTACATATCTACCACTGTGCAGGAGAATCCGTATAGGTGTTCGAGTGTTCAAACCGTAATGCGCAAGAAATGGTATGGAAACCCCGTATTTACATATCAGCCGCTGTGCAGGAGAATCCGTATAGGTGTTCGAGTGTTCGAACCGTAATGCGCAAGAAATGGGATGGAAACCCCGTATTTACATATCTGCCACTGTGCAGGAGAATCCGTATAGGTGTTCGAGTGTTCGAACCGTAATGCGCAAGAAATGGTACGGAAACCCCGTATTTACATATCTGCCACTGTGTAGGAGAATCCGCATAGGTGTTCGAGTGTTCGAACCGTAATGTGCAAGAAATGGTATGTAAACCCCGTATTTACATATCTGCCACTGTGCAGGAGAATCCGTATAGGTGTTCGAGCGTTCGAACCGTAATGCGCAAGAAATGGTACGGAAACCCCGTATTTACATATATGCCACTGTGCCGGAGAATCCGTATAGGTGTTCGATTGTTCGAACCGTAATGCGCAAGAAATGGGAAGGAAACCCCGTATTTACATATCTGCCACTGTGCAGGAGAATCCGTATAGGTGTTCGAGTGTTTGAACCGTAATGCGCAAGAAATGGTACGGAAACCCCGTATTTACATATCTGCCACTGTGTAGGAGAATCCGCATAGGTGTTCGAGGGTTCGAACCGTAATGTGCAAGAAATGGTATGTAAACCCCTTATTTACATATCTGCCACTGTGCAGGAGAATCCGTATAGGTGTTCGAGCGTTCGAACCGTAATGCGCAAGAAATGGTACGGAAACCCGTATTTACATATCTGCCACTGTGCCGGAGAATCCGTATAGGTGTTCGATTGTTCGAACCGTAATGCGCAAGAAATGGTAGGTAAACCCCGTATTTACATATCTGCCACTGTGCAGGAGAATCCGTATAGGTGTTCGAGTGGTCGAACCGTAATGCGCAAGAAATGGTACGTAAACCCCGTATTTACATATCTGCCACTGTGCAGGAGAATCCGTATAGGTGTTCGAGTGTTCGAACCGTAATGCGTGAGAAATGGTATGTAAACCCCGTATTTACATATCTGCCACTGTGCTGGATAATCCGTATAGGTGTTCGAGTGTTCGAACCGTAATGCGCAAAAAATGGTACCGAAACCCGGTATTTACATATCTGCCACTGTGCAGGAGAATCCGTATAGGTGTTCGAGTGTTCGAACCGTAATGCGCAAGAAATGGTATGGAAACCCCGTATTTACATATCTGCCACTGTGCAGGAGAATCCGTATAGGTGTTCGAGTGTTCGAACCGTAATACGCAAGAAATGGTACCGAAACCCCGTATTTACATATCTGCCACTGTGTAGGAGAATCCGTATAGGTGTTCGAGTGTTAGAACCGTAATGCGCAAGAAATGGTACGGAAACCCCGTATTTACATATCTGCCACTGTGGAGGAGAATCCGTATATGTGTTCGAGTGTTCGAACCGTAATGCGCAAGAAATGGTATGGAAACCTCGTATTTACATATCTGCCACTGTGCAGGAGAATCCGTATAGGTGTTCGAGTGTTCGAACCGTAATGCGCAAGAAATGGGAGGGAAACCCCGTATTTACATATCTGCCACTGTGTAGGAGAATCCGTATAGGTGTTCGAGTGTTCGAACCGTAATCCGCAAGAAATGGTACGGAAACCCCGTATTTACATATCTGCCACTGTGTAGGAGAATCCGCATAGGTGTTCGAGTGTTCGAACCGTAATGTGCAAGAAATGGTATGTAAACCCCGTATTTACATATCTGCCACTGTGCAGGAGAATCCGTATAGGTGTTCGAGCGTTCGAACCGTAATGCGCAAGAAATGGGATGGAAACCCCGTATTTACATATCTGCCACTGTGCAGGAGAATCCGTATAGGTGTTCGAGTGTTCGAACCGTAATGCGCAAGAAATGGTACGGAAACCCCGTATTTACATATCTGCCACTGTGTAGGAGAATCCGCATAGGTGTTCGAGTGTTCGAACCGTAATGTGCAAGAAATGGTATGTAAACCCCGTATTTACATATCTGCCACTGTGCAGGAGAATCCGTATAGGTGTTCGAGCGTTCGAACCGTAATGCGCAAGAAATGGTACAGAAACCCCGTATTTACATATCTGCCACTGTGGAGGAGAATCCGTATATGTGTTCGATTGTTCGAACCGTAATGCGCAAGAAATGGTATGTAAACCCCGTATTTACATATCTACCACTGTGCAGGAGAATCCGTATAGGTGTTCGAGTGTTCAAACCGTAATGCGCAAGAAATGGTATGGAAACCCCGTATTTACATATCAGCCACTGTGCGGGAGAATCCGTATAGGTGTTCGAGTGTTCGAACCGTAATGCGCAAGAAATGGGATGGAAACCCCGTATTTACATATCTGCCACTGTGCAGGAGAATCCGTATAGGTGTTCGAGTGTTCGAACCGTAATGCGCAAGAAATGGTACGGAAACCCCGTATTTACATATCTGCCACTGTGTAGGAGAATCCGCATAGGTGTTCGAGTGTTCGAACCGTAATGCGTGAGAAATGGTATGTAAACCCCGTATTTACATATCTGCCACTGTGCTGGATAATCCGTATATGTGTTCGAGTGTTCGAACCGTAATGCGCAAAAAATGGTACCGAAACCCGGTATTTACATATCTGCCACTGTGCAGGAGAATCCGTATAGGTGTTCGAGTGTTCGAACCGTAATGCGCAAGAAATGGTATGGAAACCCCGTATTTACATATCTGCCACTGTGCAGGAGAATCCGTATAGGTGTTCGAGTGTTCGAACCGTAATACGCAAGAAATGGTACCGAAACCCCGTATTTACATATCTGCCACTGTGCAGGAGAATCCGTATAGGTGTTCGAGTGTTCGAACCGTAATGCGCAAGAAATGGTACGGAAACCCCGTATTTACATATCTGCCACTGTGGAGGAGAATCCGTATATGTGTTCGAGTGTTCGAACCGTAATGCGCAAGAAATGGTATGGAAACCCCGTATTTACATATCAGCCACTGTGCAGGAGAATCCGTATAGGTGTTCGAGTGTTCGAACCGTAATGCGCAAGAAATGGGAGGGAAACCCCGTATTTACATATCTGCCACTGTGCAGGAGAATCCGTATAGGTGTTCGAGTGTTCGAACCGTAATGCGCAAGAAATGGTACGGAAACCCCGTATTTACATATCTGCCACTGTGTAGGAGAATCCGCATAGGTGTTCGAGTGTTCGAACCGTAATGTGCAAGAAATGGTATGTAAACCCCGTATTTACATATCTGCCACTGTGCAGGAGAATCCGTATAGGTGTTCGAGCGTTCGAACCGTAATGCGCAAGAAATGGTACGGAAACCCCGTATTTACATATCTGCCACTGTGGAGGAGAATCCGTATATGTGTTCGATTGTTCGAACCGTAATGCGCAAGAAATGGTATGTAAACCCCGTATTTACATATCTACCACTGTGCAGGAGAATCCGTATAGGTGTTCGAGTGTTCAAACCGTAATGCGCAAGAAATGGTATGGAAACCCCGTATTTACATATCAGCCGCTGTGCAGGAGAATCCGTATAGGTGTTCGAGTGTTCGAACCGTAATGCGCAAGAAATGGGATGGAAACCCCGTATTTACATATCTGCCACTGTGCAGGAGAATCCGTATAGGTGTTCGAGTGTTCGAACCGTAATGCGCAAGAAATGGTACGGAAACCCCGTATTTACATATCTGCCACTGTGTAGGAGAATCCGCATAGGTGTTCGAGTGTTCGAACCGTAATGTGCAAGAAATGGTATGTAAACCCCGTATTTACATATCTGCCACTGTGCAGGAGAATCCGTATAGGTGTTCGAGCGTTCGAACCGTAATGCGCAAGAAATGGTACGGAAACCCCGTATTTACATATATGCCACTGTGCCGGAGAATCCGTATAGGTGTTCGATTGTTCGAACCGTAATGCGCAAGAAATGGTATGTAAACCCCGTATTTACATATCTGCCACTGTGCAGGAGAATCCGTATAGGTGTTCGAGTGGTCGAACCGTAATGCGCAAGAAATGGTACGAAAACCCCGTATTTACATATCTGCCACTGTGCAGGAGAATCCGTATAGGTGTTCGAGTGTTCGAACCGTAATGCGTGAGAAATGGTATGTAAACCCCGTATTTACATATCTGCCACTGTGCTGGATAATCCGTATAGGTGTTCGAGTGTTCGAACCGTAATGCGCAAAAAATGGTACCGAAACCCCGTATTTACATATCTGCCACTGTGCAGGAGAATCCGTATAGGTGTTCGAGTGTTCGAACCGTAATGCGCAAGAAATGGTATGGAAACCCCGTATTTACATATCTGCCACTGTGCAGGAGAATCCGTATAGGTGTTCGAGTGTTCGAACCGTAATGCGCAAGAAATGGTACGGAAACCCCGTATTTACATATCTGCCACTGTGCAGGAGAATCCGTATATGTGTTCGAGTGTTCGAACCGTAATGCGCAAGAAATGGTATGGAAACCCCGTATTTACATATCTGCCACTGTGCAGGAGAATCCGTATAGGTGTTCGAGCGTTTGAACCGTAATGCGCAAGAAATGGTACGGGAACCCCGTATTTACATATCTGCCACTGTGCCGGAGAATCCGTATAGATGTTCGATTGTTCGAACCGTAATGCGCAAGAAATGGTATGTAAACCCCGTATTTACATATCTGCCACTGTGCAGGAGAATCCGTATAGGTGTTCGAGTGGTCGAACCGTAATGCGAAAGAAATGGTACGGAAACCCCGTATTTACATATCGGCCACTGTGCAGGAGAATCCGTATAGGTGTTCGAGTGTTCGAACCGTAATGCGTGAGAAATGGGATGGAAACCCCGTATTTACATATCTGCCACTGTGCTGGACAATCCGTACAGGTGTTCGAGTGTTCGAAAAGTAATGCGCAAGAAATGGTATGGAAACCCCGTATTTACATATCTGCCACTGTGCAGGAGAATCCGTATAGGTGTTCGAGTGTTCGAACCGTAATGCGCAAGAAATGGTACCGAAACCCCGTATTTACATATCTGCCACTGTGCAGGAGAATCCGTATAGGTGTTCGAGTGTTCGAACCGTAATGCGCAAGAAATGGTACGGAAACACCGTATTTACATATCTGCCACTTTGCAGGAGAATCCGCATAGGTGTTCGAGTGTTCGAACCGCAATGTGCAAGAAATGGTATGGAAACCCCGTATTTACATATCTGCCACTGTGGAGGAGAATCCGTATAGGTGTTCGAGTGTTCGAATCGTAATGCGCAAGAAATGCTACCGAAACCCCGTATTTACATATCTGCCACTGTGCAGGAGAATCCGAATAGGTGTTCGAGTGTTCGAACCGTAATGCGCAAGAAATGGTATGTAAACCCCGTATTTACATATCTGCCACTGTGCAGGAGAATCCGTATAGGTGTTCGAGTGTTCGAACCGTAATGCGCTACAAATGGTACGAAAACCCCGTATTTACATATCTCCCACTGTGCAGGAGAATCCGTATAGGTGTTCGATTGTTCGAACCGTAATGCGCAAGAAATGGTATGTAAACCCCGTATTTACATATCTGCCACTGTGCAGGAGAATCCGTATAGGTGTTCGAGTGTTCGAACCGTAATGCGCAAGAAATGGTACGGAAACCCCGTATTTACATATCTGCCACTGTGCATGAGAATCCGTATAGGTGTTCGAGTGTTCGAACCGTAATGCGTGAGAAATGGTATGTAAACCCCGTATTTATATATCTGCCACTGTGCTGGATAATCCGTATAGGTGTTCGAGTGTTCGAACCGTAATGCGCCAGAAATGGTACCGAAACACCGTATTTACATATCTGCCACTGTGTAGGAGAATCCGCATAGGTGTTCGAGTGTTCGAACCGTAATGTGCAAGAAATGGTATGTAAACCCCGTATTAACATATCTGCCACTGTGCAGGAGAATCCGTATAGGTGTTCGAGCATTCGAACCGTAATGCGCAAGAAATGGTACGGAAACCCCGTATTTACATATCTGCCACTGTGCCGGAGAATCCGTATAGGTGTTCGATTGTTCGAACCGTAATGCGCAAGAAATGGTATGTAAACCCCGTATTTACATATCTGCCACTGTGCAGGAGAATCCGTATAAGTGTTCGAGTGGTCGAACCGTAATGCGCAAGAAATGGTACGGAAACCCCGTATTTACATATCTGCCACTGTGCTGGAGAATCCGTATAGGTGTTCGAGTGTTCGAACCGTAATGCGTGAGAAATGGTATGTAAACCCCGTATTTACATATCTGCCACTGTGCTGGACAATCCGTATAGGTGTTCGAGTGTTCGAACCGTAATGCGCAAAAAATGGTACCGAAACCCCGTATTTACATATCTGGCACTGTGCGGGAGAATCCGTATAGGTGTTCGAGTGTTCGAACCGTAATGCGCAAGAAATGGTATGGAAACCCCGTATTTACATATCTGCCACTGTGCAGGAGAATCCGTATAGGTGTTCGAGTGTTCGAACCGTAATGCGCAAGAAATGGTACCGAAACCCCGTATTTACATATCTGCCACTGTGCAGGAGAATCCGTATAGGTGTTCGAGTGTTCGAACCGTAATGCGCAAGAAATGGTACGGAAACCCCGTATTTACATATCTGCCACTGTGGAGGAGAATCCGTATATGTGTTCGAGTGTTCGAACCGTAATGCGCAAGAAATGGTATGGAAACCCCGTATTTACATATCAGCCACTGTGCAGGAGAATCCGTATAGGTGTTCGAGTGTTCGAACCGTAATGCGCAAGAAATGGGAGGGAAACCCCGTATTTACATATCTGCCACTGTGCAGGAGAATCCGTATAGGTGTTCGAGTGTTCGAACCGTAATGCGCAAGAAATGGTACGGAAACCCCGTATTTACATATCTGCCACTGTGTGGGAGAATCCGCATAGGTGCTCGAGTGTTCGAACCGTAATGTCCAAGAAATGGTATGTAAACCCCGTATTTACATATCTGCCACTGTGCAGGAGAATCCGTATAGGTGTTCGAGCGTTCGAACCGTAATGCGCAAGAAATGGGATGGAAACCCCGTATTTACATATCTGCCACTGTGCAGGAGAATCCGTATAGGTGTTCGAGTGTTCGAACCGTAATGCGCAAGAAATGGTACGGAAACCCCGTATTTACATATCTGCCACTGTGTAGGAGAATCCGCATAGGTGTTCGAGTGTTCGAACCGTAATGTGCAAGAAATGGTATGTAAACCCCGTATTTACATATCTGCCACTGTGCAGGAGAATCCGTATAGGTGTTCGAGCGTTCGAACCGTAATGCGCAAGAAATGGTACGGAAACCCCGTATTTACATATCTGCCACTGTGGAGGAGAATCCGTATATGCGTTCGATTGTTCGAACCGTAATGCGCAAGAAATGGTATGTAAACCCCGTATTTACATATCTACCACTGTGCAGGAGAATCCGTATAGGTGTTCGAGTGTTCAAACCGTAATGCGCAAGAAATGGTATGGAAACCCCGTATTTACATATCAGCCACTGTGCTGGAGAATCCGTATAGGTGTTCGAGTGTTCGAACCGTAATGCGCAAGAAATGGGATGGAAACCCCGTATTTACATATCTGCCACTGTGCAGGAGAATCCGTATAGGTGTTCGAGTGTTCGAACCGTAATGCGCAAAAAATGGTACCGAAACCCCGTATTTACATATCTGCCACTGTGCAGGAGAATCCGTATAGGTGTTCGAGTGTTCGAACCGTAATGCGCAAGAAATGGTATGGAAACCCCGTATTTACATATCTGCCACTGTGCAGGAGAATCCGTATAGGTGTTCGAGTGTTCGAACCGTAATGCGCAAGAAATGGTACGGAAACCCCGTATTTACATATCTGCCACTGTGCAGGAGAATCCGTATATGTGTTCGAGTGTTCGAACCGTAATGCGCAAGAAATGGTATGGAAACCCCGTATTTACATATCTGCCACTGTGCAGGAGAATCCGTATAGGTGTTCGAGCGTTTGAACCGTAATGCGCAAGAAATGGTACGGGAACCCCGTATTTACATATCTGCCACTGTGCCGGAGAATCCGTATAGATGTTCGATTGTTCGAACCGTAATGCGCAAGAAATGGTATGTAAACCCCGTATTTACATATCTGCCACTGTGCAGGAGAATCCGTATAGGTGTTCGAGTGGTCGAACCGTAATGCGAAAGAAATGGTACGGAAACCCCGTATTTACATATCTGCCACTGTGCAGGAGAATCCGTATAGGTGTTCGAGTGTTCGAACCGTAATGCGTGAGAAATGGGATGGAAACCCCGTATTTACATATCTGCCACTGTGCTGGACAATCCGTATAGGTGTTCGAGTGTTCGAAAAGTAATGCGCAAGAAATGGTATGGAAACCCCGTATTTACATATCTGCCACTGTGCAGGAGAATCCGTATAGGTGTTCGAGTGTTCGAACCGTAATGCGCAAGAAATGGTACCGAAACCCCGTATTTACATATCTGCCACTGTGCAGGAGAATCCGTATAGGTGTTCGAGTGTTCGAACCGTAATGCGCAAGAAATGGTACGGAAACACCGTATTTACATATCTGCCACTTTGCAGGAGAATCCGCATAGGTGTTCGAGTGTTCGAACCGCAATGTGCAAGAAATGGTATGGAAACCCCGTATTTACATATCTGCCACTGTGGAGGAGAATCCGTATAGGTGTTCGAGTGTTCGAATCGTAATGCGCAAGAAATGCTACCGAAACCCCGTATTTACATATCTGCCACTGTGCAGGAGAATCCGAATAGGTGTTCGAGTGTTCGAACCGTAATGCGCAAGAAATGGTATGTAAACCCCGTATTTACATATCTGCCACTGTGCAGGAGAATCCGTATAGGTGTTCGAGTGTTCGAACCGTAATGCGCTACAAATGGTACGAAAACCCCGTATTTACATATCTCCCACTGTGCAGGAGAATCCGTATAGGTGTTCGATTGTTCGAACCGTAATGCGCAAGAAATGGTATGTAAACCCCGTATTTACATATCTGCCACTGTGCAGGAGAATCCGTATAGGTGTTCGAGTGTTCGAACCGTAATGCGCAAGAAATGGTACGGAAACCCCGTATTTACATATCTGCCACTGTGCATGAGAATCCGTATAGGTGTTCGAGTGTTCGAACCGTAATGCGTGAGAAATGGTATGTAAACCCCGTATTTATATATCTGCCACTGTGCTGGATAATCCGTATAGGTGTTCGAGTGTTCGAACCGTAATGCGCCAGAAATGGTACCGAAACACCGTATTTACATATCTGCCACTGTGTAGGAGAATCCGCATAGGTGTTCGAGTGTTCGAACCGTAATGTGCAAGAAATGGTATGTAAACCCCGTATTTACATATCTGCCACTGTGCAGGAGAATCCGTATAGGTGTTCGAGCATTCGAACCGTAATGCGCAAGAAATGGTACGGAAACCCCGTATTTACATATCTGCCACTGTGCCGGAGAATCCGTATAGGTGTTCGATTGTTCGAACCGTAATGCGCAAGAAATGGTATGTAAACCCCGTATTTACATATCTGCCACTGTGCAGGAGAATCCGTATAAGTGTTCGAGTGGTCGAACCGTAATGCGCAAGAAATGGTACGGAAACCCCGTATTTACATATCTGCCACTGTGCTGGAGAATCCGTATAGGTGTTCGAGTGTTCGAACCGTAATGCGTGAGAAATGGTATGTAAACCCCGTATTTACATATCTGCCACTGTGCTGGACAATCCGTATAGGTGTTCGAGTGTTCGAACCGTAATGCGCAAAAAATGGTACCGAAACCCCGTATTTACATATCTGGCACTGTGCGGGAGAATCCGTATAGGTGTTCGAGTGTTCGAACCGTAATGCGCAAGAAATGGTATGGAAACCCCGTATTTACATATCTGCCACTGTGCAGGAGAATCCGTATAGGTGTTCGAGTGTTCGAACCGTAATGCGCAAGAAATGGTACCGAAACCCCGTATTTACATATCTGCCACTGTGCAGGAGAATCCGTATAGGTGTTCGAGTGTTCGAACCGTAATGCGCAAGAAATGGTACGGAAACCCCGTATTTACATATCTGCCACTGTGGAGGAGAATCCGTATATGTGTTCGAGTGTTCGAACCGTAATGCGCAAGAAATGGTATGGAAACCCCGTATTTACATATCAGCCACTGTGCAGGAGAATCCGTATAGGTGTTCGAGTGTTCGAACCGTAATGCGCAAGAAATGGGAGGGAAACCCCGTATTTACATATCTGCCACTGTGCAGGAGAATCCGTATAGGTGTTCGAGTGTTCGAACCGTAATGCGCAAGAAATGGTACGGAAACCCCGTATTTACATATCTGCCACTGTGTGGGAGAATCCGCATAGGTGCTCGAGTGTTCGAACCGTAATGTCCAAGAAATGGTATGTAAACCCCGTATTTACATATCTGCCACTGTGCAGGAGAATCCGTATAGGTGTTCGAGCGTTCGAACCGTAATGCGCAAGAAATGGGATGGAAACCCCGTATTTACATATCTGCCACTGTGCAGGAGAATCCGTATAGGTGTTCGAGTGTTCGAACCGTAATGCGCAAGAAATGGTACGGAAACCCCGTATTTACATATCTGCCACTGTGTAGGAGAATCCGCATAGGTGTTCGAGTGTTCGAACCGTAATGTGCAAGAAATGGTATGTAAACCCCGTATTTACATATCTGCCACTGTGCAGGAGAATCCGTATAGGTGTTCGAGCGTTCGAACCGTAATGCGCAAGAAATGGTACGGAAACCCCGTATTTACATATCTGCCACTGTGGAGGAGAATCCGTATATGCGTTCGATTGTTCGAACCGTAATGCGCAAGAAATGGTATGTAAACCCCGTATTTACATATCTACCACTGTGCAGGAGAATCCGTATAGGTGTTCGAGTGTTCAAACCGTAATGCGCAAGAAATGGTATGGAAACCCCGTATTTACATATCAGCCACTGTGCTGGAGAATCCGTATAGGTGTTCGAGTGTTCGAACCGTAATGCGCAAGAAATGGAATGGAAACCCCGTATTTACATATCTGCCACTGTGCAGGAGAATCCGTATAGGTGTTCGAGTGTTCGAACCGTAATGCGCAAGAAATGGTACGGAAACCCCGTATTTACATATCTGCCACTGTGTAGGAGAATCCGCATAGGTGTTCGAGTGTTCGAACCGTAATGTGCAAGAAATGGTATGTAAACCCCGTATTTACATATCTGCCACTGTGCAGGAGAATCCGTATAGGTGTTCGAGCGTTCGAACCGTAATGCGCAAGAAATGGTACGGAAACCCCGTATTTACATATATGCCACTGTGCCGGAGAATCCGTGTAGGTGTTCGATTGTTCGAACCGTAATGCGCAAGAAATGGTATGTAAACCCCGTATTTACATATCTGCCACTGTGCAGGAGAATCCGTATAGGTGTTCGAGTGGTCGAACCGTAATGCGCAAGAAATGGTACGAAAACCCCGTATTTACATATCTGCCACTGTGCAGGAGAATCCGTATAGGTGTTCGAGTGTTCGAACCGTAATGCGTGAGAAATGGTATGTAAACCCCGTATTTACATATCTGCCACTGTGCTGGATAATCCGTATAGGTGTTCGAGTGTTCGAACCGTAATGCGCAAAAAATGGTACCGAAACCCCGTATTTACATATCTGCCACTGTGCAGGAGAATCCGTATAGGTGTTCGAGTGTTCCAACCGTAATGCGCAAGAAATGGTATGGAAACCCCGTATTTACATATCTGCCACTGTGCAGGAGAATCCGTATAGGTGTTCGAGTGTTCGAACCGTAATGCGCAAGAAATGGTACGGAAACCCCGTATTTACATATCTGCCACTGTGCAGGAGAATCCGTATATGTGTTCGAGTGTTCGAACCGTAATGCGCAAGAAATGGTATGGAAACCCCGTATTTACATATCTGCCACTGTGCAGGAGAATCCGTATAGGTGTTCGAGTGGTCGAACCGTAATGCGCAAGAAATGGTACGAAAACCCCGTATTTACATATCTGCCACTGTGCAGGAGAATCCGTATAGGTGTTCGAGTGTTCGAACCGTAATGCGTGAGAAATGGTATGTAAACCCCGTATTTACATATCTGCCACTGTGCTGGATAATCCGTATAGGTGTTCGAGTGTTTGAACCGTAATGCGCAAGAAATGGTACGGGAACCCCGTATTTACATATCTGCCACTGTGCCGGAGAATCCGTATAGGTGTTCGATTGTTCGAACCGTAATGCGCAAGAAATGGTATGTAAACCCCGTATTTACATATCTGCCACTGTGCAGGAGAATCCGTATAGGTGTTCGAGTGGTCGAACCGTAATGCGCAAGAAATGGTACGGAAACCCCGTATTTACATATCTGCCACTGTGCAGGAGAATCCGTATAGGTGTTCGAGTGTTCGAACCGTAATGCGTGAGAAATGGTATGTAAACCCTGTATTTACATATCTGCCACTGTGCTGGACAATCCGTATAGGTGTTCGAGTGTTCGAACCGTAATGCGCAAAAAATGGTACCGAAACCCCGTATTTACATATCTGGCACTGTGCAGGAGAATCCGTATAGGTGTTCGAGTGTTCGAAAAGTAATGCGCAAGAAATGGTATGGAAACCCCGTATTTACATATCTGCCACTGTGCAGGAGAATCCGTATAGGTGTTCGAGTGTTCGAACCGTAATGCGCAAGAAATGGTACCGAAACCCCGTATTTACATATCTGCCACTGTGCAGGAGAATCCATATAGGTGTTCGAGTGTTCGAACCGTAATGCGCAAGAAATGGTACGGAAACACCGTATTTACATATCTGCCACTTTGCAGGAGAATCCGCATAGGTGTTCGAGTGTTCGAACCGTAATGTGCAAGAAATGGTATGGAAACCCCGTATTTACATATCTGCCACTGTGGAGGAGAATCCGTATAGGTGTTCGAGTGTTCGAATCGTAATGCGCAAGAAATGCTACCGAAACCCCGTATTTACATATCTGCCACTGTGCAGGAGAATCCGAATAGGTGTTCGAGTGTTCGAATCGTAATGCGCAAGAAATGGTATGTAAACCCCGTATTTACATATCTGCCACTGTGCAGGAGAATCCGTATAGGTGTTCGAGTGGTCGAACCGTAATGCGCAAGAAATGGTACGAAAACCCCGTATTTACATATCTGCCACTGTGCAGGAGAATCCGTATAGGTGTTCGAGTGTTCGAACCGTAATGCGTGAGAAATGGTATGTAAACCCCGTATTTACATATCTGCCACTGTGCTGGATAATCCGTATAGGTGTTCGAGTGTTCGAACCGTAATGCGCAAAAAATGGTACCGAAACCCCGTATTTACATATCTGCCACTGTGCAGGAGAATCCGTATAGGTGTTCGAGTGTTCCAACCGTAATGCGCAAGAAATGGTATGGAAACCCCGTATTTACATATCTGCCACTGTGCAGGAGAATCCGTATAGGTGTTCGAGTGTTCGAACCGTAATGCGCAAGAAATGGTACGGAAACCCCGTATTTACATATCTGCCACTGTGCAGGAGAATCCGTATATGTGTTCGAGTGTTCGAACCGTAATGCGCAAGAAATGGTATGGAAACCCCGTATTTACATATCTGCCACTGTGCAGGAGAATCCGTATAGGTGTTCGAGCGTTTGAACCGTAATGCGCAAGAAATGGTACGGGAACCCCGTATTTACATATCTGCCACTGTGCCGGAGAATCCGTATAGGTGTTCGATTGTTCGAACCGTAATGCGCAAGAAATGGTATGTAAACCCCGTATTTACATATCTGCCACTGTGCAGGAGAATCCGTATAGGTGTTCGAGTGGTCGAACCGTAATGCGCAAGAAATGGTACGGAAACCCCGTATTTACATATCTGCCACTGTGCAGGAGAATCCGTATAGGTGTTCGAGTGTTCGAACCGTAATGCGTGAGAAATGGTATGTAAACCCTGTATTTACATATCTGCCACTGTGCTGGACAATCCGTATAGGTGTTCGAGTGTTCGAACCGTAATGCGCAAAAAATGGTACCGAAACCCCGTATTTACATATCTGGCACTGTGCAGGAGAATCCGTATAGGTGTTCGAGTGTTCGAAAAGTAATGCGCAAGAAATGGTATGGAAACCCCGTATTTACATATCTGCCACTGTGCAGGAGAATCCGTATAGGTGTTCGAGTGTTCGAACCGTAATGCGCAAGAAATGGTACCGAAACCCCGTATTTACATATCTGCCACTGTGCAGGAGAATCCATATAGGTGTTCGAGTGTTCGAACCGTAATGCGCAAGAAATGGTACGGAAACACCGTATTTACATATCTGCCACTTTGCAGGAGAATCCGCATAGGTGTTCGAGTGTTCGAACCGTAATGTGCAAGAAATGGTATGGAAACCCCGTATTTACATATCTGCCACTGTGGAGGAGAATCCGTATAGGTGTTCGAGTGTTCGAATCGTAATGCGCAAGAAATGCTACCGAAACCCCGTATTTACATATCTGCCACTGTGCAGGAGAATCCGAATAGGTGTTCGAGTGTTCGAATCGTAATGCGCAAGAAATGGTATGTAAACCCCGTATTTACATATCTGCCACTGTGCAGGAGAATCCGTATAGGTGTTCGAGTGTTCGAACCGTAATGCGCAAGAAATGGTACGAAAACCCCGTATTTACATATCTCCCACTGCTCAGGAGAATCCGTATAGGTGTTCGATTGTTCGAACCGTAATGCGCAAGAAATGGTATGTAAACCCCGTATTTACATATCTGCCACTGTGCAGGAGAATCCGTATAGGTGTTCGAGTGTTCGAACCGTAATGCGCAAGAAATGGTACGGAAACCCCGTATTTACATATCTGCCACTGTGCATGAGAATCCGTATAGGTGTTCGAGTGTTCGAACCGTAATGCGTGAGAAATGGTATCTAAACCCCGTATTTATATATCTGCCACTGTGCTGGATAATCCGTATAGGTGTTCGAGTGTTCGAACCGTAATGCGCCAGAAATGGTACCGAAACCCCGTATTTACATATCTGCCACTGTGTAGGAGAATCCGCATAGGTGTTCGAGTGTTCGAACCGTAATGTGCAAGAAATGGTATGTAAACCCCGTATTTACATATCTGCCACTGTGCAGGAGAATCCGTATAGGTGTTCGAGCATTCGAACCGTAATGCGCAAGAAATGGTACGGAAACCCCGTATTTACATATCTGCCACTGTGCCGGAGAATCCGTATAGGTGTTCGATTGTTCGAACCGTAATGCGCAAGAAATGGTATGTAAACCCCGTATTTACATATTTGCCACTGTGCAGGAGAATCCGTATAAGTGTTCGAGTGGTCGAACCGTAATGCGCAAGAAATGGTACGGAAACCCCGTATTTACATATCTGCCACTGTGCTGGAGAATCCGTATAGGTGTTCGAGTGTTCGAACCGTAATGCGTGAGAAATGGTATGTAAACCCCGTATTTACATATCTGCCACTGTGCTGGACAATCCGTATAGGTGTTCGAGTGTTCGAACCGTAATGCGCAAAAAATGGTACCGAAACCCCGTATTTACATATCTGCCACTGTGCAGGAGAATCCGTATAGGTGTTCGAGTGTTCGAACCGTAATGCGCAAGAAATGGTATGGAAACCCCGTATTTACATATCTGCCACTGTGCAGGAGAATCCGTATAGGTGTTCGAGTGTTCGAACCGTAATGCGCAAGAAATGGTACCGAAACCCCGTATTTACATATCTGCCACTGTGCAGGAGAATCCGTATAGGTGTTCGAGTGTTCGAACCGTAATGCGCAAGAAATGGTACGGAAACACCGTATTTACATATCTGCCACTTTGCAGGAGAATCCGCATAGGTGTTCGAGTGTTCGAACCGTAATGTGCAAGAAATGGTATGGAAACCCCGTATTTACATATCTGCCACTGTGGAGGAGAATCCGTATAGGTGTTCGAGTGTTCGAATCGTAATGCGCAAGAAATGGTACCGAAACCCCGTATTTACATATCTGCCACTGTGCAGGAGAATCCGAATAGGTGTTCGAGTGTTCGAACCGTAATGCGCAAGAAATGGTATGTAAACCCCGTATTTACATATCTGCCACTGTGCAGGAGAATCCGTATAGGTGTTCGAGTGTTCGAACCGTAATGCGCAAGAAATGGTACGAAAACCCCGTATTTACATATCTGCCACTGTGCAGGAGAATCCGTATAGGTGTTCGATTGTTCGAACCGTAATGCGCAAGAAATGGTATGTAAACCCCGTTTTTACATATCTGCCACTGTGCAGGAGAATCCGTATAGGTGTTCGAGCGTTCGAACCGTAATGCGCAAGAAATGGTACGGAAACCCCGTATTTACATATCTGCCACTGTGCATGAGAATTCGTATAGGTGTTCGAGTGTTCGAACCGTAATGCGTGAGAAATGGTATGTAAACCCCGTATTTATATATCTGCCACTGTGCTGGATAATCCGTATAGGTGTTCGAGTGTTCGAACCGTAATGCGCAAGAAATGGTACCGAAACCCCGTATTTACATATCTGCCACTGTGCAGGAGAATCCATATAGGTGTTCGAGTGTTCGAACCGTAATGCGCAAGAAATGGTACGGAAACACCGTATTTACATATCTGCCACTTTGCAGGAGAATCCGCATAGGTGTTCGAGTGTTCGAACCGTAATGTGCAAGAAATGGTATGGAAACCCCGTATTTACATATCTGCCACTGTGGAGGAGAATCCGTATAGGTGTTCGAGTGTTCGAATCGTAATGCGCAAGAAATGCTACCGAAACCCCGTATTTACATATCTGCCACTGTGCAGGAGAATCCGAATAGGTGTTCGAGTGTTCGAATCGTAATGCGCAAGAAATGGTATGTAAACCCCGTATTTACATATCTGCCACTGTGCAGGAGAATCCGTATAGGTGTTCGAGTGGTCGAACCGTAATGCGCAAGAAATGGTACGAAAACCCCGTATTTACATATCTGCCACTGTGCAGGAGAATCCGTATAGGTGTTCGAGTGTTCGAACCGTAATGCGTGAGAAATGGTATGTAAACCCCGTATTTACATATCTGCCACTGTGCATGAGAATTCGTATAGGTGTTCGAGTGTTCGAACCGTAATGCGCAAAAAATGGTACCGAAACCCCGTATTTACATATCTGCCACTGTGCAGGAGAATCCGTATAGGTGTTCGAGTGTTCCAACCGTAATGCGCAAGAAATGGTATGGAAACCCCGTATTTACATATCTGCCACTGTGCAGGAGAATCCGTATAGGTGTTCGAGTGTTCGAACCGTAATGCGCAAGAAATGGTACGGAAACCCCGTATTTACATATCTGCCACTGTGCAGGAGAATCCGTATATGTGTTCGAGTGTTCGAACCGTAATGCGCAAGAAATGGTATGGAAACCCCGTATTTACATATCTGCCACTGTGCAGGAGAATCCGTATAGGTGTTCGAGCGTTTGAACCGTAATGCGCAAGAAATGGTACGGGAACCCCGTATTTACATATCTGCCACTGTGCCGGAGAATCCGTATAGGTGTTCGATTGTTCGAACCGTAATGCGCAAGAAATGGTATGTAAACCCCGTATTTACATATCTGCCACTGTGCAGGAGAATCCGTATAGGTGTTCGAGTGGTCGAACCGTAATGCGCAAGAAATGGTACGGAAACCCCGTATTTACATATCTGCCACTGTGCAGGAGAATCCGTATAGGTGTTCGAGTGTTCGAACCGTAATGCGTGAGAAATGGTATGTAAACCCTGTATTTACATATCTGCCACTGTGCTGGACAATCCGTATAGGTGTTCGAGTGTTCGAACCGTAATGCGCAAAAAATGGTACCGAAACCCCGTATTTACATATCTGGCACTGTGCAGGAGAATCCGTATAGGTGTTCGAGTGTTCGAAAAGTAATGCGCAAGAAATGGTATGGAAACCCCGTATTTACATATCTGCCACTGTGCAGGAGAATCCGTATAGGTGTTCGAGTGTTCGAACCGTAATGCGCAAGAAATGGTACCGAAACCCCGTATTTACATATCTGCCACTGTGCAGGAGAATCCATATAGGTGTTCGAGTGTTCGAACCGTAATGCGCAAGAAATGGTACGGAAACACCGTATTTACATATCTGCCACTTTGCAGGAGAATCCGCATAGGTGTTCGAGTGTTCGAACCGTAATGTGCAAGAAATGGTATGGAAACCCCGTATTTACATATCTGCCACTGTGGAGGAGAATCCGTATAGGTGTTCGAGTGTTCGAATCGTAATGCGCAAGAAATGCTACCGAAACCCCGTATTTACATATCTGCCACTGTGCAGGAGAATCCGAATAGGTGTTCGAGTGTTCGAATCGTAATGCGCAAGAAATGGTATGTAAACCCCGTATTTACATATCTGCCACTGTGCAGGAGAATCCGTATAGGTGTTCGAGTGTTCGAACCGTAATGCGCAAGAAATGGTACGAAAACCCCGTATTTACATATCTCCCACTGTTCAGGAGAATCCGTATAGGTGTTCGATTGTTCGAACCGTAATGCGCAAGAAATGGTATGTAAACCCCGTATTTACATATCTGCCACTGTGCAGGAGAATCCGTATAGGTGTTCGAGTGTTCGAACCGTAATGCGCAAGAAATGGTACGGAAACCCCGTATTTACATATCTGCCACTGTGCATGAGAATCCGTATAGGTGTTCGAGTGTTCGAACCGTAATGCGTGAGAAATGGTATGTAAACCCCGTATTTATATATCTGCCACTGTGCTGGATAATCCGTATAGGTGTTCGAGTGTTCGAACCGTAATGCGCCAGAAATGGTACCGAAACCCCGTATTTACATATCTGCCACTGTGTAGGAGAATCCGCATAGGTGTTCGAGTGTTCGAACCGTAATGTGCAAGAAATGGTATGTAAACCCCGTATTTACATATCTGCCACTGTGCAGGAGAATCCGTATAGGTGTTCGAGCATTCGAACCGTAATGCGCAAGAAATGGTACGGAAACCCCGTATTTACATATCTGCCACTGTGCCGGAGAATCCGTATAGGTGTTCGATTGTTCGAACCGTAATGCGCAAGAAATGGTATGTAAACCCCGTATTTACATATTTGCCACTGTGCAGGAGAATCCGTATACGTGTTCGAGTGGTCGAACCGTAATGCGCAAGAAATGGTACGGAAACCCCGTATTTACATATCTGCCACTGTGCTGGAGAATCCGTATAGGTGTTCGAGTGTTCGAACCGTAATGCGTGAGAAATGGTATGTAAACCCCGTATTTACATATCTGCCACTGTGCTGGACAATCCGTATAGGTGTTCGAGTGTTCGAACCGTAATGCGCAAAAAATGGTACCGAAACCCCGTATTTACATATCTGCCACTGTGCAGGAGAATCCGTATAGGTGTTCGAGTGTTCGAACCGTAATGCGCAAGAAATGGTATGGAAACCCCGTATTTACATATCTGCCACTGTGCAGGAGAATCCGTATAGGTGTTCGAGTGTTCGAACCGTAATGCGCAAGAAATGGTACCGAAACCCCGTATTTACATATCTGCCACTGTGCAGGAGAATCCGTATAGGTGTTCGAGTGTTCGAACCGTAATGCGCAAGAAATGGTACGGAAACACCGTATTTACATATCTGCCACTTTGCAGGAAAATCCGCATAGGTGTTCGAGTGTTCGAACCGTAATGTGCAAGAAATGGTATGGAAACCCCGTATTTACATATCTGCCACTGTGGAGGAGAATCCGTATAGGTGTTCGAGTGTTCGAATCGTAATGCGCAAGAAATGGTACCGAAACCCCGTATTTACATATCTGCCACTGTGCAGGAGAATCCGAATAGGTGTTCGAGTGTTCGAACCGTAATGCGCAAGAAATGGTATGTAAACCCCGTATTTACATATCTGCCACTGTGCAGGAGAATCCGTATAGGTGTTCGAGTGTTCGAACCGTAATGCGCAAGAAATGGTACGAAAACCCCGTATTTACATATCTGCCACTGTGCAGGAGAATCCGTATAGGTGTTCGATTGTTCGAACCGTAATGCGCAAGAAATGGTATGTAAACCCCGTTTTTACATATCTGCCACTGTGCAGGAGAATCCGTATAGGTGTTCGAGCGTTCGAACCGTAATGCGCAAGAAATGGTACGGAAACCCCGTATTTACATATCTGCCACTGTGCATGAGAATTCGTATAGGTGTTCGAGTGTTCGAACCGTAATGCGTGAGAAATGGTATGTAAACCCCGTATTTATATATCTGCCACTGTGCTGGATAATCCGTATAGGTGTTCGAGTGTTCGAACCGTAATGCGCCAGAAATGGTACCGAAACCCCGTATTTACATATCTGCCACTGTGTAGGAGAATCCGCATAGGTGTTCGAGTGTTCGAACCGTAATGTGCAAGAAATGGTATGTAAACCCCGTATTTACATATCTGCCACTGTGCAGGAGAATCCGTATAGGTGTTCGAGCGTTCGAACCGTAATGCGCAAGAAATGGTACGGAAACCCCGTATTTACATATCTGCCACTGTGCCGGAGAATCCGTATAGGTGTTCGATTGTTCGAACCGTAATGCGCAAGAAATGGTATGTAAACCCCGTATTTACATATCTGCCACTGTGCAGGAGAATCCGTATAAGTGTTCGAGTGGTCGAACCGTAATGCGCAAGAAATGGTACGGAAACCCCGTATTTACATATCTGCCACTGTGCAGGAGAATCCGTATAGGTGTTCGAGTGTTCGAACCGTAATGCGTTCGAAATGGTATGTAAACCCCGTATTTACATATCTGCCACTGTGCTGGACAATCCGTATAGGTGTTCGAGTGTTCGAACCGTAATGCGCAAAAAATGGTACCGAAACCCCGTATTTACATATCTGCCACTGTGCAGGAGAATCCGTATAGGTGTTCGAGTGTTCGAACCGTAATGCGCAAGAAATGGTATGGAAACCCCGTATTTACATATCTGCCACTGTGCAGGAGAATCCGTATAGGTGTTCGAGTGTTCGAACCGTAATGCGCAAGAAATGGTACCGAAACCCTGTATTTACATATCTGCCACTGTGCAGGAAAATCCGTATAGGTGTTCGAGTGTTCGAACCGTAATGCGCAAGAAATGGTACCGAAACCCCGTATTTACATATCTGCCACTGTGCAGGAGAATCCGAATAGGTGTTCGAGTGTTCGAACCGTAATGCGCAAGAAATGGTACGGAAACACCGTATTTACATATCTGCCACTTTGCAGGAGAATCCGCATAGGTGTTCGAGTGTTCGAACCGTAATGTGCAAGAAATGGTATGGAAACCCCGTATTTACATATCTGCCACTGTGGAGGAGAACCCGTATAGGTGTTCGAGTGTTCGAATCGTAATGCGCAAGAAATGCTACCGAAACCCCGTATTTACATATCTGCCACTGTGCAGGAGAATCCGAATAGGTGTTCGAGTGTTCGAACCGTAATGCGCAAGAAATGGTATGTAAACCCCGTATTTACATATCTGCCACTATGCAGGAGAATCCGTATAAGTGTTCGAGTGGTCGAACCGTAACGCGCAAGAAATGGTACGGAAACCCCGTATTTACATATCTGCCACTGTGCAGGAGAATCCGTATAGGTGTTCGAGTGTTCGAACCGTAATGCGCAAGAAATGGTACGAAAACCACGTATTTACATATCTGCCACTGTGCAGGAGAATCCGTATAGGTGTTCGATTGTTCGAACCGTAATGCGCAAGAAATGGTATGTAAACCCCGTATTTACATATCTGCCACTGTGCAGGAGAATCCGTATAGGTGTTCGAGTGTTCGAACCGTAATGCGCAAGAAATGGTACGGAAACCCCGTATTTACATATCTGCCACTGTGCATGAGAATCCGTATAGGTGTTCGAGTGTTCAAACCGTAATGCGTGAGAAATGGTATGTAAACCCCGTATTTATATATCTGCCACTGTGCTGGATAATCCGTATAGGTGTTCGAGTGTTCGAACCGTAATGCGCCAGAAATGGTACCGAAACCCCGTATTTACATATCTGCCACTGTGTAGGAGAATCCGCATAGGTGTTCGAGTGTTCGAACCGTAATGTGCAAGAAATGGTATGTAAACCCCGTATTTACATATCTGCCACTGTGCTGGAGAATCCGTATAGGTGTTCGAGCATTCGAACCGTAATGCGCAAGAAATGGTACGGAAACCCCGTATTTACATATCTGCCACTGTGCCGGAGAATCCGTATAGGTGTTCGATTGTTCGAACCGTAATGCGCAAGAAATGGTATGTAAACCCCGTATTTACATATCTGCCACTGTGCAGGAGAATCCGTATAAGTGTTCGAGTGGTCGAACCGTAATGCGCAAGAAATGGTACGGAAACCCCGTATTTACATATCTGCCACTGTGCAGGAGAATCCGTATAGGTGTTCGAGTGTTCGAACCGTAATGCGTGAGAAATGGTATGTAAACCCCGTATTTACATATCTGCCACTGTGCTGGACAATCCGTATAGGTGTTCGAGTGTTCGAACCGTAATGCGCAAAAAATGGTACCGAAACCCCGTATTTACATATCTGCCACTGTGCAGGAGAATCCGTATAGGTGTTCGAGTGTTCGAACCGTAATGCGCAAGAAATGGTATGGAAACCCCGTATTTACATATCTGCCACTGTGTAGGAGAATCCGTATAGGTGTTCGAGTGTTCGAACCGTAATGCGCAAGAAATGGTACCGAAACCCCGTATTTACATATCTGCCACTGTGCAGGAGAATCCGTATAGGTGTTCGAGTGTTCGAACCGTAATGCGCAAGAAATGGTACGGCAACACCGTATTTACATATCTGCCACTTTGCAGGAGAATCCGCATAGGTGTTCGAGTGTTCGAACCGTAATGTGCAAGAAATGGTATGGAAACCCCGTATTTACATATCTGCCACTGTGGAGGAGAATCCGTATAGGTGTTCGAGTGTTCGAATCGTAATGCGCAAGAAATGGTACCGAAACCTCGTATTTACATATCTGCCACTGTGCAGGAGAATCCGAATAGGTGTTTGAGTGTTCGAACCGTAATGCGCAAGAAATGGTATGTAAACCCCGTATTTACATATCTGCCACTGTGCAGGAGAATCCGTATAGGTGTTCGAGTGTTCGAACCGTAATGCGCAAGAAATGGTACGAAAACCCCGTATTTACATATCTGCCACTGTGCAGGAGAATCCGTATAGGTGTTCGATTGTTCGAACCGTAATGCGCAAGAAATGGTATGTAAACCCCGTTTTTACATATCTGCCACTGTGCAGGAGAATCCGTATAGGTGTTCGAGCGTTCGAACCGTAATGCGCAAGAAATGGTACGGAAACCCCGTATTTACATATCTGCCACTGTGCATGAGAATTCGTATAGGTGTTCGAGTGTTCGAACCGTAATGCGCAAGAAATGGGATGGAAACCCCGTATTTACATATCTGCCACTGTGCAGGAGAATCCGTATAGGTGTTCGAGTGTTCGAACCGTAATGCGCAAGAAATGGTACGGAAACCCCGTATTTACATATCTGCCACTGTGTAGGAGAATCCGCATAGGTGTTCGAGTGTTCGAACCGTAATGTGCAAGAAATGGTATGTAAACCCCGTATTTACATATCTGCCACTGTGCAGGAGAATCCGTATAGGTGTTCGAGCGTTCGAACCGTAATGCGCAAGAAATGGTACGGAAACCCCGTATTTACATATATGCCACTGTGCCGGAGAATCCGTGTAGGTGTTCAATTGTTCGAACCGTAATGCGCAAGAAATGGTATGTAAACCCCGTATTTACATATCTGCCACTGTGCAGGAGAATCCGTATAGGTGTTCGAGTGGTCGAACCGTAATGCGCAAGAAATGGTACGAAAACCCCGTATTTACATATCTGCCACTGTGCAGGAGAATCCGTATAGGTGTTCGAGTGTTCGAACCGTAATGCGTGAGAAATGGTATGTAAACCCCGTATTTACATATCTGCCACTGTGCTGGATAATCCGTATAGGTGTTCGAGTGTTCGAACCGTAATGCGCAAAAAATGGTACCGAAACCCCGTATTTACATATCTGCCACTGTGCAGGAGAATCCGTATAGGTGTTCGAGTGTTCCAACCGTAATGCGCAAGAAATGGTATGGAAACCCCGTATTTACATATCTGCCACTGTGCAGGAGAATCCGTATAGGTGTTCGAGTGTTCGAACCGTAATGCGCAAGAAATGGTACGGAAACCCCGTATTTACATATCTGCCGCTGTGCAGGAGAATCCGTATATGTGTTCGAGTGTTCGAACCGTAATGCGCAAGAAATGGTATGGAAACCCCGTATTTACATATCTGCCACTGTGCAGGAGAATCCGTATAGGTGTTCGAGCGTTTGAACCGTAATGCGCAAGAAATGGTACGGGAACCCCGTATTTACATATCTGCCACTGTGCCGGAGAATCCGTATAGGTGTTCGATTATTCGAACCGTAATGCGCAAGAAATGGTATGTAAACCCCGTATTTACATATCTGCCACTGTGCAGGAGAATCCGTATAGGTGTTCGAGTGGTCGAACCGTAATGCGCAAGAAATGGTACGGAAACCCCGTATTTACATATCTGCCACTGTGCAGGAGAATCCGTATAGGTGTTCGAGTGTTCGAACCGTAATGCGTGAGAAATGGTATGTAAACCCTGTATTTACATATCTGCCACTGTGCTGGACAATCCGTATAGGTGTTCGAGTGTTCGAACCGTAATGCGCAAAAAATGGTACCGAAACCCCGTATTTACATATCTGGCACTGTGCAGGAGAATCCGTATAGGTGTTCGAGTGTTCGAAAAGTAATGCGCAAGAAATGGTATGGAAACCCCGTATTTACATATCTGCCACTGTGCAGGAGAATCCGTATAGGTGTTCGAGTGTTCGAACCGTAATGCGCAAGAAATGGTACCGAAACCCCGTATTTACATATCTGCCACTGTGCAGGAGAATCCATATAGGTGTTCGAGTGTTCGAACCGTAATGCGCAAGAAATGGTACGGAAACACCGTATTTACATATCTGCCACTTTGCAGGAGAATCCGCATAAGTGTTCGAGTGTTCGAACCGTAATGTGCAAGAAATGGTATGGAAACCCCGTATTTACATATCTGCCACTGTGGAGGAGAATCCGTATAGGTGTTCGAGTGTTCGAATCGTAATGCGCAAGAAATGCTACCGAAACCCCGTATTTACATATCTGCCACTGTGCAGGAGAATCCGAATAGGTGTTCGAGTGTTCGAATCGTAATGCGCAAGAAATGGTATGTAAACCCCGTATTTACATATCTGCCACTGTGCAGGAGAATCCGTATAGGTGTTCGAGTGTTCGAACCGTAATGCGCAAGAAATGGTACGAAAACCCCGTATTTACATATCTCCCACTGTTCAGGAGAATCCGTATAGGTGTTCGATTGTTCGAACCGTAATGCGCAAGAAATGGTATGTAAACCCCGTATTTACATATCTGCCACTGTGCAGGAGAATCCGTATAGGTGTTCGAGTGTTCGAACCGTAATGCGCAAGAAATGGTACGGAAACCCCGTATTTACATATCTGCCACTGTGCATGAGAATCCGTATAGGTGTTCGAGTGTTCGAACCGTAATGCGTGAGAAATGGTATGTAAACCCCGTATTTATATATCTGCCACTGTGCTGGATAATCCGTATAGGTGTTCGAGTGTTCGAACCGTAATGCGCCAGAAATGGTACCGAAACCCCGTATTTACATATCTGCCACTGTGTAGGAGAATCCGCATAGGTGTTCGAGTGTTCGAACCGTAATGTGCAAGAAATGGTATGTAAACCCCGTATTTACATATCTGTCACTGTGCAGGAGAATCCGTATAGGTGTTCGAGCATTCGAACCGTAATGCGCAAGAAATGGTACGGAAACCCCGTATTTACATATCTGCCACTGTGCCGGAGAATCCGTATAGGTGTTCGATTGTTCGAACCGTAATGCGCAAGAAATGGTATGTAAACCCCGTATTTACATATTTGCCACTGTGCAGGAGAATCCGTATAAGTGTTCGAGTGGTCGAACCGTAATGCGCAAGAAATGGTACGGAAACCCCGTATTTACATATCTGCCACTGTGCTGGAGAATCCGTATAGGTGTTCGAGTGTTCGAACCGTAATGCGTGAGAAATGGTATGTAAACCCCGTATTTACATATCTGCCACTGTGCTGGACAATCCGTATAGGTGTTCGAGTGTTCGAACCGTAATGCGCAAAAAATGGTACCGAAACCCCGTATTTACATATCTGCAACTGTGCAGGAGAATCCGTATAGGTGTTCGAGTGTTCGAACTGTAATGCGCAAGAAATGGTATGGAAACCCCGTATTTACATATCTGCCACTGTGCAGGAGAATCCGTATAGGTGTTCGAGTGTTCGAACCGTAATGCGCAAGAAATGGTACCGAAACCCCGTATTTACATATCTGCCACTGTGCAGGAGAATCCGTATAGGTGTTCGAGTGTTCGAACCGTAATGCGCAAGAAATGGTACGGAAACACCGTATTTACATATCTGCCACTTTGCAGGAGAATCCGCATAGGTGTTCGAGTGTTCGAACCGTAATGTGCAAGAAATGGTATGGAAACCCCGTATTTACATATCTGCCACTGTGGAGGAGAATCCGTATAGGTGTTCGAGTGTTCGAATCGTAATGCGCAAGAAATGGTACCGAAACCCCGTATTTACATATCTGCCACTGTGCAGGAGAATCCGAATAGGTGTTCGAGTGTTCGAACCGTAATGCGCAAGAAATGGTATGTAAACCCCGTATTTACATATCTGCCACTGTGCAGGAGAATCCGTATAGGTGTTCGAGTGTTCGAACCGTAATGCGCAAGAAATGGTACGAAAACCCCGTATTTACATATCTGCCACTGTGCAGGAGAATCCGTATAGGTGTTCGATTGTTCGAACCGTAATGCGCAAGAAATGGTATGTAAACCCCGTTTTTACATATCTGCCACTGTGCAGGAGAATCCGTATAGGTGTTCGAGCGTTCGAACCGTAATGCGCAAGAAATGGTACGGAAACCCCGTATTTACATATCTGCCACTGTGCATGAGAATTCGTATAGGTCTTCGAGTGTTCGAACCGTAATGCGTGAGAAATGGTATGTAAACCCCGTATTTATATATCTGCCACTGTGCTGGATAATCCGTATAGGTGTTCGAGTGTTCGAACCGTAATGCGCCAGAAATGGTACCGAAACCCCGTATTTACATGTCTGCCACTGTGTAGGAGAATCCGCATAGGTGTTCGAGTGTTCGAACCGTAATGTGCAAGAAATGGTATGTAAACCCCGTATTTACATATCTGCCACTGTGCAGGAGAATCCGTATAGGTGTTCGAGCGTTCGAACCGTAATGCGCAAGAAATGGTACGGAAACCCCGTATTTACATATCTGCCACTGTGCCGGAGAATCCGTATAGGTGTTCGATTGTTCGAACCGTAATGCGCAAGAAATGGTATGTAAACCCCGTATTTACATATCTGCCACTGTGCAGGAGAATCCGTATAAGTGTTCGAGTGGTCGAACCGTAATGCGCAAGAAATGGTACGGAAACCCCGTATTTACATATCTGCCACTGTGCAGGAGAATCCGTATAGGTGTTCGAGTGTTCGAACCGTAATGCGTGAGAAATGGTATGTAAACCCCGTATTTACATATCTGCCACTGTGCTGGACAATCCGTATAGGTGTTCGAGTGTTCGAACCGTAATGCGCAAAAAATGGTACCGAAACCCCGTATTTACATATCTGCCACTGTGCAGGAGAATCCGTATAGGTGTTCGAGTGTTCGAACCGTAATGCGCAAGAAATGGTATGGAAACCCCGTATTTACATATCTGCCACTGTGCAGGAGAATCCGTATAGGTGTTCGAGTGTTCGAACCGTAATGCGCAAGAAATGGTACCGAAACCCCGTATTTACATATCTGCCACTGTGCAGGAAAATCCGTATAGGTGTTCGAGTGTTCGAACCGTAATGCGCAAGAAATGGTACCGAAACCCCGTATTTACATATCTGCCACTGTGCAGGAGAATCCGTATAGGTGTTCGAGTGTTCGAACCGTAATGCGCAAGAAATGGTACGGAAACACCGTATTTACATATCTGCCACTTTGCAGGAGAATCCGCATAGGTGTTCGAGTGTTCGAACCGTAATGTGCAAGAAATGGTATGGAAACCCCGTATTTACATATCTGCCACTGTGGAGGAGAACCCGTATAGGTGTTCGAGTGTTCGAATCGTAATGCGCAAGAAATGCTACCGAAACCCCGTATTTACATATCTGCCACTGTGCAGGAGAATCCGAATAGGTGTTCGAGTGTTCGAACCGTAATGCGCAAGAAATGGTATGTAAACCCCGTATTTACATATCTGCCACTGTGCAGGAGAATCCGTATAAGTGTTCGAGTGGTCGAACCGTAACGCGCAAGAAATGGTACGGAAACCCCGTATTTACATATCTGCCACTGTGCAGGAGAATCCGTATAGGTGTTCGAGTGTTCGAACCGTAATGCGCAAGAAATGGTACGAAAACCACGTATTTACATATCTGCCACTGTGCAGGAGAATCCGTATAGGTGTTCGATTGTTCGAACCGTAATGCGCAAGAAATGGTATGTAAACCCCGTATTTACATATCTGCCACTGTGCAGGAGAATCCGTATAGGTGTTCGAGTGTTCGAACCGTAATGCGCAAGAAATGGTACGGAAACCCCGTATTTACATATCTGCCACTGTGCATGAGAATCCGTATAGGTGTTCGAGTGTTCAAACCGTAATGCGTGAGAAATGGTATGTAAACCCCGTATTTATATATCTGCCACTGTGCTGGATAATCCGTATAGGTGTTCGAGTGTTCGAACCGTAATGCGCCAGAAATGGTACCGAAACCCCGTATTTACATATCTGCCACTGTGTAGGAGAATCCGCATAGGTGTTCGAGTGTTCGAACCGTAATGTGCAAGAAATGGTATGTAAACCCCGTATTTACATATCTGCCACTGTGCTGGAGAATCCGTATAGGTGTTCGAGCATTCGAACCGTAATGCGCAAGAAATGGTACGGAAACCCCGTATTTACATATCTGCCACTGTGCCGGAGAATCCGTATAGGTGTTCGATTGTTCGAACCGTAATGCGCAAGAAATGGTATGTAAACCCCGTATTTACATATCTGCCACTGTGCAGGAGAATCCGTATAAGTGTTCGAGTGGTCGAACCGTAATGCGCAAGAAATGGTACGGAAACCCCGTATTTACATATCTGCCACTGTGCAGGGGAATCCGTATAGGTGTTCGAGTGTTCGAACCGTAATGCGTGAGAAATGGTATGTAAACCCCGTATTTACATATCTGCCACTGTGCTGGACAATCCGTATAGGTGTTCGAGTGTTCGAACCGTAATGCGCAAAAAATGGTACCGAAACCCCGTATTTACATATCTGCCACTGTGCAGGAGAATCCGTATAGGTGTTCGAGTGTTCGAACCGTAATGCGCAAGAAATGGTATGGAAACCCCGTATTTACATATCTGCCACTGTGTAGGAGAATCCGTATAGGTGTTCGAGTGTTCGAACCGTAATGCGCAAGAAATGGTACCGAAACCCCGTATTTACATATCTGCCACTGTGCAGGAGAATCCGTATAGGTGTTCGAGTGTTCGAACCGTAATGCGCAAGAAATGGTACGGAAACACCGTATTTACATATCTGCCACTTTGCAGGAGAATCCGCATAGGTGTTCGAGTGTTCGAACCGTAATGTGCAAGAAATGGTATGGAAACCCCGTATTTACATATCTGCCACTGTGGAGGAGAATCTGTATAGGTGTTCGAGTGTTCGAATCGTAATGCGCAAGAAATGGTACCGAAACCTCGTATTTACATATCTGCCACTGTGCAGGAGAATCCGAATAGGTGTTCGAGTGTTCGAACCGTAATGCGCAAGAAATGGTATGTAAACCCCGTATTTACATATCTGCCACTGTGCAGGAGAATCCGTATAGGTGTTCGAGTGTTCGAACCGTAATGCGCAAGAAATGGTACGAAAACCCCGTATTTACATATCTGCCACTGTGCAGGAGAATCCGTATAGGTGTTCGATTGTTCGAACCGTAATGCGCAAGAAATGGTATGTAAACCCCGTTTTTACATATCTGCCACTGTGCAGGAGAATCCGTATAGGTGTTCGAGCGTTCGAACCGTAATGCGCAAGAAATGGTACGGAAACCCCGTATTTACATATCTGCCACTGTGCATGAGAATTCGTATAGGTGTTCGAGTGTTCGAACCGTAATGCGTGAGAAATGGTATGTAAACCCCGTATTTATATATCTGCCACTGTGCTGGATAATCCGTATAGGTGTTCGAGTGTTCGAACCGTAATGCGCCAGAAATGGTACCGAAACCCCGTATTTACATATCTGCCACTGTGTAGGAGAATCCGCATAGGTGTTCGAGTGTTCGAACCGTAATGTGCAAGAAATGGTATGTAAACCCCGTATTTACATATCTGCCACTGTGCAGGAGAATCCGTATAGGTGTTCGAGCGTTCGAACCGTAATGCGCAAGAAATGGTACGGAAACCCCGTATTTACATATCTGCCACTGTGCCGGAGAATCCGTATAGGTGTTCGATTGTTCGAACCGTAATGCGCAAGAAATGGTATGTAAACCCCGTATTTACATATCTGCCACTGTGCAGGAGAATCCGTATAAGTGTTCGAGTGGTCGAACCGTAATGCGCAAGAAATGGTACGGAAACCCCGTATTTACATATCTGCCACTGTGCAGGAGAATCCGTATAGGTGTTCGAGTGTTCGAACCGTAATGCGTGAGAAATGGTATCTAAACCCCGTATTTACATATCTGCCACTGTGCTGGACAATCCGTATAGGTGTTCGAGTGTTCGAACCGTAATGCGCAAAAAATGGTACCAAAACCCCGTATTTACATATCTGCCACTGTGCAGGAGAATCCGTATAGGTGTTCGAGTGTTCGAACCGTAATGCGCAAGAAATGGTATGGAAACCCCGTATTTACATATCAGCCACTGTGCAGGAGAATCCGTATAGGTGTTCGAGTGTTCGAACCGTAATGCGCTAGAAATGGTACCGAAACCCCGTATTTACATATCTGCCACTGTGCAGGAGAATCCGTATAGGTGTTCGAGTGTTCGAACCGTAATGCGTGAGAAATGGTATGTAAACCCCGTATTTATATATCTACCACTGTGCTGGATAATCCGTATAGATGTTCGAGTGCTCGAACCGTAATGCGCCAGAAATGGTACCGAAACCCCGTATTTACATATCTGCCACTGTGTAGGAGAATCCGCATAGGTGTTCGAGTGTTCGAACCGTAATGTGCAAGAAATGGTATGTAAACCCCGTATTTACATATCTGCCACTGTGCAGGAGAATCCGTATAGGTGTTCGAGCGTTCGAACCGTAATGCGCAAGAAATGGTACGGAAACCCCGTATTTACATATCTGCCACTGTGCCGGAGAATCCGTATAGGTGTTCGATTGTTCGAACCGTAATGCGCAAGAAATGGTATGTAAACCCCGTATTTACATATCTGCCACTGTGCAGGAGAATCCGTATAGGTGTTCGAGTGGTCGAACCGTAATGCGCAAGAAATGGTACGGAAACCCCGTATTTACATATCTGCCACTGTGCAGGAGAATCCGTATAGGTGTTCGAGTGTTCGAACCGTAATGCGTGAGAAATGGTATGTAAACCCCGTATTTACATATCTGCCACTGTGCTGGATAATCCGTATAGGTGTTCGAGTGTTCGAACCGTAATGCGCAAAAAATGGTACCGAAACCCCGTATTTACATATCTGCCACTGTGCAGGAGAATCCGTATAGGTGTTCGAGTGTTCGAACCGTAATGCGCAAGAAATGGTATGGAAACCCCGTATATACATATCTGCCTCTGTGTAGGAGAATCCGTATAGGTGTTCGAGTGTTCGAACCATAATGCGCAAGAAATGGTACCGAAACCCCGTATTTACATATCAGCCACTGTGCAGGAGAATCCGTATAGGTGTTCGAGTGTTCGAACCGTAATGCACAAGAAATGGTAAGGAAACCCCGTATTTACATATCAGCCACTGTGCAGGAGAATCCGTATAGGTGTTCGAGTGTTCGAACCGTAATGCGCAAGAAATGGTACGGAAACCCCGTATTTACATATCTGCCACTGTGCAGGAGAATCCGTATAGGTGTTCGAGTGTTCGAACCGTAATGCGTGAGAAATGGTATGTAAACCCCGTATTTATATATCTGCCACTGTGCTGGATAATCCGTATAGGTGTTCGAGTGTTCGAACCGTAATGCGCCAGAAATGGTACCGAAACCCCGTATTTACATATCTGCCACTGTGTAGGAGAATCCGCATAGGTGTTCGAGTGTTCGAACCGTAATGTGCAAGAAATGGTATGTAAACCCCGTATTTACATATCTGCCACTGTGCAGGAGAATCCGTATAAGTGTTCGAGTGGTCGAACCGTAATGCGCAAGAAATGGTACGGAAACCCCGTATTTACATATCTGCCACTGTGCAGGAGAATCCGTATAGGTGTTCGAGTGTTCGAACCGTAATGCCTGAGAAATGGTATGTAAACCCCGTATTTACATATCTGCCACTGTGCTGGACAATCCGTATAGGTGTTCGAGTGTTCGAACCGTAATGCGTAAAAATGGTACCGAAACCCCGTATTTACATATCTGCCACTGTGCAGGAGAATCCGTATAGGTGTTCGAGTGTTCGAACCGTAATGCGCAAGAAATGGTATGGAAACCCCGTATTTACATATCTGCCACTGTGCAGGAGAATCCGTATAGGTGTTCGAGTGTTCGAACTGTAATGCGCAAGAAATGGTACCGAAACCCCGTATTTACATATCTGCCACTGTGCAGGAGAATCCGTATAGGTGTTCGAGTGTTCGAACCGTAATGCGCAAGAAATGGTACGGAAACACCGTATTTACATATCTGCCACTTTGCAGGAGAATCCGCATAGGTGTTCGAGTGTTCGAACCGTAATGTGCAAGAAATGGTATGGAAACCCCGTATTTACATATCTGCCACTGTGGAGGAGAATCCGTATAGGTGTTCGAGTGTTCGAATCGTAATGCGCAAGAAATGGTACCGAAACCCCGTATTTACATATCTGCCACTGTGCAGGAGAATCCGTATAGGTGTTCGAGCGTTCGAACCGTAATGCGCAAGAAATGGTACGGAAACCCCGTATTTACATATCTGCCACTGTGCCGGAGAATCCGTATAGGTGTTCGATTGTTCGAACCGTAATGCGCAAGAAATGGTATGTAAACCCCGTATTAACATATCTGCCACTGTGCAGGAGAATCCGTATAGGTGTTCGAGTGGTCGAACCGTAATGCACAAGAAATGGTACGGAAACCCCGTATTTACATATCTGCCACTGTGCAGGAGAATCCGTATAGGTGTTCGAGTGTTCGAACCGTAATGCGTGAGAAATGGTATGTAAACCCCGTATTTACATATCTGCCACTGTGCTGGATAATCCGTATAGGTGTTCGAGTGTTCGAACCGTAATGCGCCAGAAATGGTACCGAAACCCCGTATTTACATATCTGCCACTGTGCAGGAGAATCCGTATAGGTATTCGAGTGTTCGAACCGTAATGCGCAAAAAATGGTACCGAAACCCCGTATTTACATATCTGCCACTGTGCAGGAGAATCCGTATAGGTGTTCGAGTGTTCGAACCGTAATGCGCAAGAAATGGTATGGAAACCCCGTATATACATATCAGCCACTGTGCAGGAGAATCCGTATAGGTGTTCGAGTGTTCGAACCGTAATGCGCAAGAAATGGTACCGAAACCCCGTATTTACATATCAGCCACTGTGCAGGAGAATCCGTATAGGTGTTCGAGTGTTCGAACCGTAATGCGCAAGAAATGGTATGGAAACCCCGTATTTACATATCAGCCACTGTGCAGGAGAATCCGTATAGGTGTTCGAGTGTTCGAACCGTAATGCGTGAGAAATGGTATGTAAACTCCGTATTTATATATCTGCCACTGTGCTGGATAATCCGTATAGGTGTTCGAGTGTTCGAACCGTAATGCGCCAGAAATGGTACCGAAACCCGTATTTACATATCTGCCACTGTGTAGGAGAATCCGCATAGGTGTTCGAGTGTTCGAACCGTAATGTGCAAGAAATGGTATGTAAACCCCGTATTTACATATCTGCCACTGTGCAGGAGAATCCGTATAGGTGTTCGAGCGTTCGAACCGTAATGCGCAAGAAATGGTACGAAAACCCCGTATTTACATATCTGCCACTGTGCCGGAGAATCCGTATAGGTGTTCGAGTGTTCGAACCGTAATGCGCAAGAAATGGTACCGAAACCCCGTATTTACATATCAGCCACTGTGCAGGAGAATCCGTATAGGTGTTCGAGTGTTCGAACCGTAATGCGCAAGAAATGGTATGGAAACCCCGTATTTACATATCAGCCGCTGTGCAGGAGAATCCGTATAGGTGTTCGAGTGTTCGAACCGTAATGCGCAAGAAATGGTACGGAAACCACGTATTTACATATCTGCCACTGTGGAGGAGAATCCGTATAGGTGTTCGAGTGTTCGAACCGTAATGCGTGAGAAATGGTATGTAAACCCCGTATTTATATATCTGCCACTGTGCGGGATAATCCGTATAGGTGTTCGAGTGTTCAAACCGTAATGCGCCAGAAATGGTACCGAAACCCCGTATTTACATATCTGCCACTGTGTAGGAGAATCCGCATAGGTGTTCGAGTGTTCGAACCGTAATGTGCAAGAAATGGTATGTAAACCCCGTATTTACATATCTGCCACTGTGCAGGAGAATCCGTATAGGTGTTCGAGCGTTCGAACCGTAATGCGCAAGAAATGGTACGGAAACCCCGTATTTACATATCTGCCACTATGTCGGAGAATCCGTATAGGTGTTCGATTGTTCGAACCGTAATGCGCAAGAAATGGTATGTAAACCCCGTATTAACATATCTGCCACTGTGCAGGAGAATCCGTATAGGTGTTCGAGTGGTCGAACCGTAATGCGCAAGAAATGGTACGGAAACCCCGTATTTACATATCTGTCACTGTGCAGGAGAATCCGTATAGGTGTTCGAGTGTTCGAACCGTAATGCGTGAGAAATGGTATGTAAACCCCGTATTTACATATCTGCCACTGTGCTGGATAATCCGTATAGGTGTTCGAGTGTTCCAACCGTAATGCGCAAAAAATAGTACCGAAACCCCGTATTTACATATCTGCCACTGTGCAGGAGAATCCGTATAGGTGTTCGAGTTTTCGAACCGTAATGCGCAAGAAATGGTATGGAAACCCCGTATATACATATCTGCCACTGTGCAGGAGAATCCGTATAGGTGTTCGAGTGTTCGAACCGTAATGCGCAAGAAATGGTACCAAAACCCCGTATTTACATATCAGCCACTGTGCAGGAGAATCCGTATAGGTGTTCGAGTGTTCGAACCGTAATGCGCAAGAAATGGTATGGAAACCCCGTATTTACATATCAGCCACTGTGCAGGAGAATCCGTATAGGTGTTCGAGTGTTCGAACCGTAATGCGCAAGAAATGGTACGGAAACCCCGTATTTACATATCTGCCACTGTGCAGGAGAATCCGTATAGGTGTTCGAGTGTTCGAACCGTAATGCGTGAGAAATGGTATGTAAACCCCGTATTTATATATCTGCCACTGTGCTGGATAATCCGTATAGGTGTTCGAGTGTTCGAACCGTAATGCGCCAGAAATGGTACCGAAACCCCGTATTTACATATCTGCCACTGTGTAGGAGAATCCGCCTAGGTGTCCGAGTGTTCGAACCGTAATGTGCAAGAAATGGTATGTAAACCCCGTATTTACATATCTGCCACTGTGCAGGAGAATCCGTATAGGTGTTCGAGCGTTCGAACCGTAATGCGCAAGAAATGGTACGGAAACCCCGTATTTACATATCTGCCACTGTGCCGGAGAATCCGTATAGGTGTTCGAGTGTTCGAACCGTAATGCGCAAGAAATGGTACCGAAACCCCGTATTTACATATCAGCCACTGTGCAGGAGAATCCGTATAGGTGTTCGAGTGTTCGAACCGTAATGCGCAAGAAATGGTACGGAAACCCCGTATTTACATATCTGCCACTGTGCAGGAGAATCCGTATAGGTGTTCGAGTGTTCGAACCGTAATGCGTGAGAAATGGTACCGAAACCCCGTATTTACATATCAGCCACTGTGCAGGAGAATCCGTATAGGTGTTCGAGTGTTCGAACCGTAATGCACAAGAAATGGTAAGGAAACCCCGTATTTACATATCAGCCACTGTGCAGGAGAATCCGTATAGGTGTTCGAGTGTTCGAACCGTAATGCGCAAGAAATGGTACGGAAACCCCGTATTTACATATCTGCCACTGTGCAGGAGAATCCGTATAGGTGTTCGAGTGTTCGAACCGTAATGCGTGAGAAATGGTATGTAAACCCCGTATTTATATATCTGCCACTGTGCTGGATAATCCGTATAAGTGTTCGAGTGTTCGAACCGTAATGCGCCAGAAATGGTACCGAAACCCCGTATTTACATATCTGCCACTGTGTAGGAGAATCCGCATAGGTGTTCGAGTGTTCGAACCGTAATGTGCAAGAAATGGTATGTAAACCCCGTATTTACATATCTGCCACTGTGCAGGAGAATCCGTATAAGTGTTCGAGTGGTCGAACCGTAATGCGCAAGAAATGGTACGGAAACCCCGTATTTACATATCTGCCACTGTGCAGGAGAATCCGTATAGGTGTTCGAGTGTTCGAACCGTAATGCCTGAGAAATGGTATGTAAACCCCGTATTTACATATCTGCCACTGTGCTGGACAATCCGTATAGGTGTTCGAGTGTTCGAACCGTAATGCGTAAAAAATGGTACCGAAACCCCGTATTTACATATCTGCCACTGTGCAGGAGAATCCGTATAGGTGTTCGAGTGTTCGAACCGTAATGCGCAAGAAATGGTATGGAAACCCCGTATTTACATATCTGCCACTGTGCAGGACAATCCGTATAGGTGTTCGAGTGTTCGAACCGTAATGCGCAAGAAATGGTACGGAAACCCCGTATTTACATATCTGCCACTGTGCAGGAGAATCCGTATAGGTGTTCGAGTGTTCGAACCGTAATGCGCAAGAAATGGTACGGAAACACCGTATTTACATATCTGCCACTTTGCAGGAGAATCCGCATAGGTGTTCGAGTGTTCGAACCGTAATGTGCAAGAAATGGTATGGAAACCCCGTATTTACATATCTGCCACTGTGGAGGAGAATCCGTATAGGTGTTCGAGTGTTTGAATCGTAATGCGCAAGAAATGGTACCGAAACCCCGTATTTACATATCTGCCACTGTGTAGGAGAATCCGCATAGGTGTTCGAGTGTTCGAACCGTAATGTGCAAGAAATGGTATGTAAACCCCGTATTTACATATCTGCCACTGTGCAGGAGAATCCGTATAAGTGTTCGAGTGGTCGAACCGTAATGCGCAAGAAATGGTACGGAAACCCCGTATTTACATATCTACCACTGTGCAGGAGAATCCGTATAGGTGTTCGAGTGTTCGAACCGTAATGCCTGAGAAATGGTATGTAAACCCCGTATTTACATATCTGCCACTGTGCTGGACAATCCGTATAGGTGTTCGAGTGTTCGAACCGTAATGCGTAAAAAATGGTACCGAAACCCCGTATTTACATATCTGCCACTGTGCAGGAGAATCCGTATAGGTGTTCGAGTGTTCGAACCGTAATGCGCAAGAAATGGTATGGAAACCCCGTATTTACATATCTGCCACTGTGCAGGAGAATCCGTATAGGTGTTCGAGTGTTCGAACCGTAATGCGCAAGAAATGGTACCGAAACCCCGTATTTACATATCTGCCACTGTGCAGGAGAATCCGTATAGGTGTTCGAGTGTTCGAACCGTAATGCGCAAGAAATGGTACGGAAACACCGTATTTACATATCTGCCACTTTGCAGGAGAATCCGCATAGGTGTTCGAGTGTTCGAACCGTAATGTGCAAGAAATGGTATGGAAACCCCGTATTTACATATCTGCCACTGTGGAGGAGAATCCGTATAGGTGTTCGAGTGTTCGAATCGTAATGCGCAAGAAATGGTACCGAAACCCCGTATTTACATATCTGCCACTGTGCAGGAGAATCCGTATAGGTGTTCGAGCGTTCGAACCGTAATGCGCAAGAAATGGTACGGAAACCCCGTATTTACATATCTGCCACTGTGCCGGAGAATCCGTATAGGTGTTCGATTGTTCGAACCGTAATGCGCAAGAAATGGTATGTAAACCCCGTATTAACATATCTGCCACTGTGCAGGAGAATCCGTATAGGTGTTCGAGTGGTCGAACCGTAATGCGCAAGAAATGGTACGGAAACCCCGTATTTACATATCTGCCACTGTGCAGGAGAATCCGTATAGGTGTTCGAGTGTTCGAACCGTAATGCGTGAGAAATGGTATGTAAACCCCGTATTTACATATCTGCCACTGTGCTGGATAATCCGTATAGGTGTTCGAGTGTTCGAACCGTAATGCGCCAGAAATGGTACCGAAACTCCGTATTTACATATCTGCCACTGTGCAGGAGAATCCGTATAGGTGTTCGAGTGTTCGAACCGTAATGCGCAAAAAATGGTACCGAAACCCCGTATTTACATATCTGCCACTGTGCAGGAGAATCCGTATAGGTGTTCGAGTGTTCGAACCGTAATGCGCAAGAAATGGTATGGAAACCCCGTATATACATATCAGCCACTGTGCAGGAGAATCCGTATAGGTGTTCGAGTGTTCGAACCGTAATGCGCAAGAAATGGTACCGAAACCCCGTATTTACATATCAGCCACTGTGCAGGAGAATCCGTATAGGTGTTCGAGTGTTCGAACCGTAATGCGCAAGAAATGGTATGGAAACCCCGTATTTACATATCAGCCACTGTGCAGGAGAATCCGTATAGGTGTTCGAGTGTTCGAACCGTAATGCGTGAGAAATGGTATGTAAACTCCGTATTTATATATCTGCCACTGTGCTGGATAATCCGTATAGGTGTTCGAGTGTTCGAACCGTAATGCGCCAGAAATGGTACCGAAACCCGTATTTACATATCTGCCACTGTGTAGGAGAATCCGCATAGGTGTTCGAGTGTTCGAACCGTAATGTGCAAGAAATGGTATGTAAACCCCGTATTTACATATCTGCCACTGTGCAGGAGAATCCGTATAGGTGTTCGAGCGTTCGAACCGTAATGCGCAAGAAATGGTACGAAAACCCCGTATTTACATATCTGCCACTGTGCCGGAGAATCCGTATAGGTGTTCGAGTGTTCGAACCGTAATGCGCAAGAAATGGTACCGAAACCCCGTATTTACATATCAGCCACTGTGCAGGAGAATCCGTATAGGTGTTCGAGTGTTCGAACCGTAATGCGCAAGAAATGGTATGGAAACCCCGTATTTACATATCAGCCGCTGTGCAGGAGAATTCGTATAGGTGTTCGAGTGTTCGAACCGTAATGCGCAAGAAATGGTACGGAAACCACGTATTTACATATCTGCCACTGTGGAGGAGAATCCGTATAGGTGTTCGAGTGTTCGAACCGTAATGCGTGAGAAATGGTATGTAAACCCCGTATTTATATATCTGCCACTGTGCGGGATAATCCGTATAGGTGTTCGAGTGTTCAAACCGTAATGCGCCAGAAATGGTACCGGAACCCCGTATTTACATATCTGCCACTGTGTAGGAGAATCCGCATAGGTGTTCGAGTGTTCGAACCGTAATGTGCAAGAAATGGTATGTAAACCCCGTATTTACATATCTGCCACTGTGCAGGAGAATCCGTATAGGTGTTCGAGCGTTCGAACCGTAATGCGCAAGAAATGGTACGGAAACCCCGTATTTACATATCTGCCACTATGTCGGAGAATCCGTATAGGTGTTCGATTGTTCGAACCGTAATGCGCAAGAAATGGTATGTAAACCCCGTATTAACATATCTGCCACTGTGCAGGAGAATCCGTATAGGTGTTCGAGTGGTCGAACCGTAATGCGCAAGAAATGGTACGGAAACCCCGTATTTACATATCTGTCACTGTGCAGGAGAATCCGTATAGGTGTTCGAGTGTTCGAACCGTAATGCGTGAGAAATGGTATGTAAACCCCGTATTTACATATCTGCCACTGTGCTGGATAATCCGTATAGGTGTTCGAGTGTTCCAACCGTAATGCGCAAAAAATAGTACCGAAACAACGTATTTACATATCTGCCACTGTGCAGGAGAATCCGTATAGGTGTTCGAGTTTTCGAACCGTAATGCGCAAGAAATGGTATGGAAACCCCGTATATACATATCTGCCACTGTGCAGGAGAATCCGTATAGGTGTTCGAGTGTTCGAACCGTAATGCGCAAGAAATGGTACCAAAACCCCGTATTTACATATCAGCCACTGTGCAGGAGAATCCGTATAGGTGTTCGAGTGTTCGAACCGTAATGCGCAAGAAATGGTATGGAAACCCCGTATTTACATATCAGCCACTGTGCAGGAGAATCCGTATAGGTGTTCGAGTGTTCGAACCGTAATGCGCAAGAAATGGTACGGAAACCCCGTATTTACATATCTGCCACTGTGCAGGAGAATCCGTATAGGTGTTCGAGTGTTCGAACCGTAATGCGTGAGAAATGGTATGTAAACCCCGTATTTATATATCTGCCACTGTGCTGGATAATCCGTATAGGTGTTCGAGTGTTCGAACCGTAATGCGCCAGAAATGGTACCGAAACCCCGTATTTACATATCTGCCACTGTGTAGGAGAATCCGCATAGGTGTCCGAGTGTTCGAACCGTAATGTGCAAGAAATGGTATGTAAACCCCGTATTTACATATCTGCCACTGTGCAGGAGAATCCGTATAGGTGTTCGAGCGTTCGAACCGTAATGCGCAAGAAATGGTACGGAAACCCCGTATTTACATATCTGCCACTGTGCCGGAGAATCCGTATAGGTGTTCGAGTGTTCGAACCGTAATGCGCAAGAAATGGTACCGAAACCCCGTATTTACATATCAGCCACTGTGCAGGAGAATCCGTATAGGTGTTCGAGTGTTCGAACCGTAATGCGCAAGAAATGGTACGGAAACCCCGTATTTACATATCTGCCACTGTGCAGGAGAATCCGTATAGGTGTTCGAGTGTTCGAACCGTAATGCGTGAGAAATGGTACCGAAACCCCGTATTTACATATCAGCCACTGTGCAGGAGAATCCGTATAGGTGTTCGAGTGTTCGAACCGTAATGCACAAGAAATGGTAAGGAAACCCCGTATTTACATATCAGCCACTGTGCAGGAGAATCCGTATAGGTGTTCGAGTGTTCGAACCGTAATGCGCAAGAAATGGTACGGAAACCCCGTATTTACATATCTGCCACTGTGCAGGAGAATCCGTATAGGTGTTCGAGTGTTCGAACCGTAATGCGTGAGAAATGGTATGTAAACCCCGTATTTATATATCTGCCACTGTGCTGGATAATCCGTATAAGTGTTCGAGTGTTCGAACCGTAATGCGCCAGAAATGGTACCGAAACCCCGTATTTACATATCTGCCACTGTGTAGGAGAATCCGCATAGGTGTTCGAGTGTTCGAACCGTAATGTGCAAGAAATGGTATGTAAACCCCGTATTTACATATCTGCCACTGTGCAGGAGAATCCGTATAAGTGTTCGAGTGGTCGAACCGTAATGCGCAAGAAATGGTACGGAAACCCCGTATTTACATATCTGCCACTGTGCAGGAGAATCCGTATAGGTGTTCGAGTGTTCGAACCGTAATGCCTGAGAAATGGTATGTAAACCCCGTATTTACATATCTGCCACTGTGCTGGACAATCCGTATAGGTGTTCGAGTGTTCGAACCGTAATGCGTAAAAAATGGTACCGAAACCCCGTATTTACATATCTGCCACTGTGCAGGAGAATCCGTATAGGTGTTCGAGTGTTCGAACCGTAATGCGCAAGAAATGGTATGGAAACCCCGTATTTACATATCTGCCACTGTGCAGGAGAATCCGTATAGGTGTTCGAGTGTTCGAACCGTAATGCGCAAGAAATGGTACGGAAACCCCGTATTTACATATCTGCCACTGTGCAGGAGAATCCGTATAGGTGTTCGAGTGTTCGAACCGTAATGCGCAAGAAATGGTACGGAAACACCGTATTTACATATCTGCCACTTTGCAGGAGAATCCGCATAGGTGTTCGAGTGTTCGAACCGTAATGTGCAAGAAATGGTATGGAAACCCCGTATTTACATATCTGCCACTGTGGAGGAGAATCCGTATAGGTGTTCGAGTGTTCGAATCGTAATGCGCAAGAAATGGTACCGAAACCCCGTATTTACATATCTGCCACTGTGTAGGAGAATCCGTATAGGTGTTCGAGCGTTCGAACCGTAATGCGCAAGAAATGGTACGGAAACCCCGTATTTACATATCTGCCACTGTGCCGGAGAATCCGTATAGGTGTTCGATTGTTCGAACCGTAATGCGCAAGAAATGGTATGTAAACCCCGTATTAACATATCTGCCACTGTGCAGGAGAATCCGTATAGGTGTTCGAGTGGTCGAACCGTAATGCGCAAGAAATGGTACGGAAACCCCGTATTTACATATCTGCCACTGTGCAGGAGAATCCGTATAGGTGTTCGAGTGTTCGAACCGTAATGCGTGAGAAATGGTATGTAAACCCCGTATTTACATATCTGCCACTGTGCTGGATAATCCGTATAGGTGTTCGAGTGTTCGAACCGTAATGCGCTAGAAATGGTACCGAAACCCCGTATTTACATATCTGCCACTGTGTAGGAGAATCCGTATAGGTGTTCGAGTGTTCGAACCGTAATGCGCAAAAAATGGTACCGAAACCCCGTATTTACATATCTGCCACTGTGCAGGAGAATCCGTATAGGTGTTCGAGTGTTCGAACCGTAATGCGCAAGAAATGGTATGGAAACCCCGTATATACATATCTGCCACTGTGCAGGAGAATCCGTATAGGTGTTCGAGTGTTCGAACCGTAATGCGCAAGAAATGGTACCGAAACCCCGTATTTACATATCAGCCACTGTGCAGGAGAATCCGTATAGGTGTTCGAGTGTTCGAACCGTAATGCGCAAGAAATGGTATGGAAACCCCGAATTTACATATCAGCCACTGTGCAGGAGAATCCGTATAGGTGTTCGAGTGTTCGAACCGTAATGCGTGAGAAATGGTATGTAAACTCCGTATTTATATATCTGCCACTGTGCTGGATAATCCGTATAGGTGTTCGAGTGTTCGAACCGTAATGCGCCAGAAATGGTACCGAAACCCGTATTTACATATCTGCCACTGTGTAGGAGAATCCGCATAGGTGTTCGAGTGTTCGAACCGTAATGTGCAAGAAATGGTATGTAAACCCCGTATTTACATATCTGCCACTGTGCAGGAGAATCCGTATAGGTGTTCGAGCGTTCGAACCGTAATGCGCAAGAAATGGTACGAAAACCCCGTATTTACATATCTGCCACTGTGCCGGAGAATCCGTATAGGTGTTCGAGTGTTCGAACCGTAATGCGCAAGAAATGGTACCGAAACCCCGTATTTACATATCAGCCACTGTGCAGGAGAATCCGTATAGGTGTTCGAGTGTTCGAACCGTAATGCGCAAGAAATGGTATGGAAACCCCGTATTTACATATCAGCCACTGTGCAGGAGAATCCGTATAGGTGTTCGAGTGTTCGAACCGTAATGCGCAAGAAATGGTACGGAAACCCCGTATTTACATATCTGCCACTGTGCAGGAGAATCCGTATAGGTGTTCGAGTGTTCGAACCGTAATGCGTGAGAAATGGTATGTAAACCCCGTATTTATATATCTGCCACTGTGCGGGATAATCCGTATAGGTGTTCGAGTGTTCAAACCGTAATGCGCCAGAAATGGTACCGAAACCCCGTATTTACATATCTGCCACTATGTAGGAGAATCCGCATAGGTGTTCGAGTGTTCGAACCGTAATGTGCAAGAAATGGTATGTAAACCCCGTATTTACATATCTGCCACTGTGCAGGAGAATCCGTATAGGTGTTCGAGCGTTCGAACCGTAATGCGCAAGAAATGGTACGGAAACCCCGTATTTACATATCTTCCACTATGTCGGAGAATCCGTATAGGTGTTCGATTGTTCGAACCGTAATGCGCAAGAAATGGTATGTAAACCCCGTATTTACATATCTACCACTGTGCAGGAGAATCCGTATAGGTGTTCGAGTGTTCGAACCGTAATGCGCAAGAAATGGTATGGAAACCCCGTACTTACATATCAGCCACTGTGTAGGAGAATCCGTATAGGTGTTCGAGTGTTCGAACCGTAATGCGCAAGAAATGGTACGGAAACCCCGTATTTACATATCTGCCACTGTATAGGAGAATCCGTATAGGAGTTCGAGTGTTTGAACCGTAATGCGTGAGAAATGGTAAGTAAACCCCGTATTTATATATCTGCCACTGTGCTGGATAATCCGTATAGGTGTTCGAGTGTTCGAACCGTAATGCGCCAGAAATGGTACCGAAACCCCGTATTTACATATCTGCCACTGTGCAGGAGAATCCGTATAGGTGTTCGAGTGTTCGAACCGTAATGCGCAAGAAATGGTACCGAAACCCCGTATTTACATATCTGCCACTGTGCAGGAGAATCCGTATAGGTGTTCGAGTGTTCGAACCGTAATGCACAAAAAATGGTACCGAAACCCCGTATTTACATATCTGCCACTGTGCAGGAGAATCCGTATAGGTGTTCGAGTGTTCGAACCGTAATGCGCAAGAAATGGTATGGAAACCCCGTATTTACATATCTGCCACTGTGCAGGAGAATCCGTATAGGTGTTCGAGTGTTCGAACCGTAATGCGCAAGAAATGGTACCGAAATCCCGTATTTACATATCTGCCACTGTACAGGAGAATCCGTATAGGTGTTCGAGTGTTCGAACCGTAATGCGCAAGAAATGGTACGGAAACACCGTATTTACATATCTGCCACTTTGTAGGAGAATCCGCATAGGTGTTCGAGTGTTCGAACCGTAATGTGCAAGAAATGGTATGGAAACCCCGAATTTACATATCTGCCACTGTGCAGGAGAATCCGTACAGGTGTTCGAGTGTTCGAATCGTAATGCGCAAGAAATGGTACCGAAACCCCGTATTTACATATCTGGCACTGTGCAGGAGAATCCAAATAGGTGTTCGAGTGTTCGAACCGTAATGCGCAAGAAAAGGTATGTAAACCCCGTATTTACATATCTGCCACTGTGCAGGAGAATCCGTATAGGTGTTCGAGTGTTCGAACCGTAATGCGCAAGAAATGGTACGGAAACCCCGTATTTACATATCTGCCACTGTGCAGGAAAATCCGTATAGGTGTTCGATTGTTCGAACCGTAATGCGCAAGAAATGGTATGTAAACCCCGTTTTTACATATCTGCCACTGTGCAGGAGAATCCGTATAGGTGTTCGAGTGTTCGAACCGTAATGCGCAAGAAATGGTACGGAAACCCCGTATTTACATATCTGCCACTGTGCATGAGAATTCGTATAGGTGTTCGAGTGTTCGAACCGTAATGCGTGAGAAATGGTATGTAAACCCCGTATTTACATATCTGCCACTGTGCTGGATAATCCGTATAGGTGTTCGAGTGTTCGAACCGTAATGCGCCAGAAATGGTACCGAAACCCCGTATTTACATATCTGCCACTGTGCAGGAGAATCCGTATAGGTGTTCGAGTGTTCGAACCGTAATGCGCAAAAAATGGTACCGAAACCCCGTATTTACATATCTGCCACTGTGTAGGAGAATCCGTATAGGTGTTCGAGTGTTCGAACCGTAATGCGCAAGAAATGGTATGGAAACCCCGTATATACATATCTGCTACTGTGCAGGAGAATCCGTATAGGAGTTCGAGTGTTCGAACCGTAATGCGCAAGAAATGGTACCGAAACCCCGTATTTACATATCAGCCACTGTGCAGGAGAATCCGTATAGGTGTTCGAGTGTTCGAACCGTAATGCGCAAGAAATGGTACCGAAACCCCGTATTTACATATCTGCCACTGTGCAGGAGAATCCGAATAGGTGTTCGAGTGTTCGAACCGTAACGCGCAAGAAATGGTATGTAAACACCGTATTTACATATCTGCCACTGTGCAGGAGAATCCGTATAGGTGTTCGAGTGTTCGAACCGTAATGCGCAAGAAATGGTACGGAAACCCCGTATTTACATATCTGCCACTGTGCAGGAGAATCCGTATAGGTGTTCGATTGTTCGAACCGTAATGCGCAAGAAATGGTATGTAAATCCCGTTTTTACATATCTGCCACTGTGCAGGAGAATCCGTATAGGTGTTCGAGTGTTCGAACCGTAATACGCAAGAAATGGTACGGAAACCCCGTATTTACATATCTGCCACTGTGCTGGATAATCCGTATAGGTGTTCGATTGTTCGAACCGTAATGCGCAAGAAATGGTATGTAAACCCCGTATTTACATATCTACCACTGTGCAGGAGAATCCGTATAGGTGTTCGAGTGTTCGAACCGTAATGCGCAAGAAATGGTACCGAAATCCCGTATTTACATATCTGCCACTGTGCAGGAGAATCCGAATAGGTGTTCGAGTGTTCGAACCGTAATGCGCAAGAAATGGTATATAAACCCCGTATTTACATATCTGCCACTGTGCAGGAGAATCCGTATAGGTGTTCGAGTGTTCGAACCGTAATGCGCAAGAAATGGTACGGAAACCCCGTATTTACATATCTGCCACTGTGCAGGAGAATCCGTATAGGTGTTCGATTGTTCGAACCGTAATGCGCAAGAAATGGTATGTAAACCCCGTATTTACATATCTACCACTGTGCAGGAGAATCCGTATAGGTGTTCGAGTGTTCGAACCGTAATGCGCAAGAAATGGTATGGAAACCCCGTACTTACATATCAGCCACTGTGTAGGAGAATCCGTATAGGTGTTCAAGTGTTCGAACCGTAATGCGCAAGAAATGGTACGGAAACCCCGTATTTACATATCTGCCACTGTATAGGAGAATCCGTATAGGAGTTCGAGTGTTTGAACCGTAATGCGTGAGAAATGGTAAGTAAACCCCGTATTTATATATCTGCCACTGTGCTGGATAATCCGTATAGGTGTTCGAGTGTTCGAACCGTAATGCGCCAGAAATGGTACCGAAACCCCGTATTTACATATCTGCCACTGTGCAGGAGAATCCGTTAGGTGTTCGAGTGTTCGAACCGTAATGCGCAAGAAATGGTACCGAAACCCCGTATTTACATATCTGCCACTGTGCAGGAGAATCCGTATAGGTGTTCGAGTGTTCGAACCGTAATGCACAAAAAATGGTACCGAAACCCCGTATTTACATATCTGCCACTGTGCAGGAGAATCCGTATAGGTGTTCGAGTGTTCGAACCGTAATGCGCAAGAAATGGTATGGAAACCCCGTATTTACATATCTGCCACTGTGCAGGAGAATCCGTATAGGTGTTCGAGTGTTCGAACCGTAATGCGCAAGAAATGGTACCGAAACCCCGTATTTACATATCTGCCACTGTACAGGAGAATCCGTATAGGTGTTCGAGTGTTCGAACCGTAATGCGCAAGAAATGGTACGGAAACACCGTATTTACATATCTGCCACTTTGTAGGAGAATCCGCATAGGTGTTCGAGTGTTTGAACCGTAATGTGCAAGAAATGGTATGGAAACCCCGAATTTACATATCTGCCACTGTGCAGGAGAATCCGTACAGGTGTTCGAGTGTTCGAATCGTAATGCGCAAGAAATGGTACCGAAACCCCGTATTTACATATCTGGCACTATGCAGGAGAATCCAAATAGGTGTTCGAGTGTTCGAACCGTAATGCGCAAGAAAAGGTATGTAAACCCCGTATTTACATATCTGCCACTGTGCAGGAGAATCCGTATAGGTGTTCGAGTGTTCGAACCGTAATGCGCAAGAAATGGTACGGAAACCCCGTATTTACATATCTGCCACTGTGCATGAGAATCCGTATAGGTGTTCGATTGTTCGAACCGTAATGCGCAAGAAATGGTATGTAAACCCCGTTTTTACATATCTGCCACTGTGCAGGAGAATCCGTAAAGGTGTTCGAGTGTTCGAACCGTAATGCGCAAGAAATGGTACGGAAACCCCGTATTTACATATCTGCCACTGTGCATGAGAATTCGTATAGGTGTTCGAGTGTTCGAACCGTAATGCGTGAGAAATGGTATGTAAACCCCGTATTTACATATCTGCCACTGTGCTGGATAATCCGTATAGGTGTTCGAGTGTTCGAACCGTAATGCGCCAGAAATGGTACCGAAACCCCGTATTTACATATCTGCCACTGTGCAGGAGAATCCGTATAGGTGTTCGAGTGTTCGAACCGTAATGCGCATCAAATGGTACCGAAACCCCGTATTTACATATCTGCCACTGTGTAGGAGAATCCGTATAGGTGTTCGAGTGTTCGAACCGTAATGCGCAAGAAATGGTATGGAAACCCCGTATATACATATCTGCTACTGTGCAGGAGAATCCGTATAGGTGTTCGAGTGTTCGAACCGTAATGCGCAAGAAATGGTACCGAAACCCCGTATTTACATATCAGCCACTGTGCAGGAGAATCCGTATAGGTGTTCGAGTGTTCGAACCGTAATGCGCAAGAAATGGTACCGAAACCCCGTATTTACATATCTGCCACTGTGCAGGAGAATCCGAATAGGTGTTCGAGTGTTCGAACCGTAATGCGCAAGAAATGGTATGTAAACCCCGTATTTACATATCTGCCACTGTGCAGGAGAATCCGTATAGGTGTTCGAGTGTTCGAACCGTAATGCGCAAGAAATGGTACGGAAACCCCGTATTTACATATCTGCCACTGTGCAGGAGAATCCGTATAGGTGTTCGATTGTTCGAACCGTAATGCGCAAGAAATGGTATGTAAATCCCGTTTTTACATATCTGCCACTGTGCAGGAGAATCCGTATAGGTGTTCGATTGTTCGAACCGTAATGCGCAAGAAATGGTACGGAAACCCCGTATTTACATATCTGCCACTGTGCAGGAGAATCCGTATAGGTGTTCGAGTGTTCGAACCGTAATCCGCAAGAAATGGTATGGAAACCCCGTACTTACATATCTGCCACTGTGCAGGAGAATCCGTATAGGTGTTCGAGTGTTCGAACCGTAATGCGCAAGAAATGGTTCCGAAACCCCGTATTTACATATCTGCCACTGTGCAGGAGAATCCGTATAGGTGTTCGAGAGTTCGAACCGTAATGCGCAAGAAATGGTACGGAAACCCCGTATTTACATATCTGCCACTTTGTAGGAGAATCCGCATAGGTGTTCGAGTGTTCGAACCGTAATGTGCAAGAAATGGTATGGAAACCCCGTATTTACATATCTGCCACTGTGGAGGAGAATCCGTATAGGTGTTCGAGTGTTCGAACCGTAATGCGCAAGAAATGGTACCGAAACCCCGTATTTACATATCTGCCACTGTGCAGGAGAATCCGTATAGGTGTTCGAGTGTTCGAACCGTAATGCGCAAGAAATGGTACGGAAACCCCGTATTTACATATCTGCCACTGTGCAGGAGAATCCGTATAGGTGTTCGATTGTTCGAACCGTAATGCGCAAGAAATGGTATGTAAATCCCGTATTTACATATCTGCCACTGTGCAGGAGAATCCGTATAGGTGTTCGAGTGTTCGAACCGTAATGCGCAAGAAATGGTACGGAAACCCCGTATTTACATATCTGCCACTGTGCAGGAGAATCCGTATAGGTGTTCGATTGTTCGAACCGTAATGCGCAAGAAATGGTATGTAAATCCCGTTTTTACATATCTGCCACTGTGCAGGAGAATCCGTATAGGTGTTCGAGTGTTCGAACCGTAATGCGCAAGAAATGGTACGGAAACCCCGTATTTACATATCTGCCACTGTGCAGGAGAATCCGTATAGGTGTTCGATTGTTCGAACCGTAATGCGCAAGAAATGGTATGTAAACTCCGTATTTACATATCTACCACTGTGCAGGAGAATCCGTATAGGTGTTCGAGTGTTCGAACCGTAATGCGCAAGAAATGGTATGGAAACCCCGTATTTACATATCAGCCACTGTGCAGGAGAATCCGTATAGGTGTTCGGGTCTTCGAACCGTAATGCGCAAGAAATGGTACCGAAACCCCGTATTTACATATCTGCCACTGTGCAGGAGAATCCGTATAGGTGTTCGAGTGTTTGAACCGTAATGCGTGAGAAATGGTATGTAAACCCCGTATTTATATATCTGCCACTGTGCTGGATAATCCGTATAGGTGTTCGAGTGTTCGAACCGTAATGCGCCAGAAATGGTACCGAAACCCCGTATTTACATATCTGCCACTGTGCAGGAGAATCCGTATAGGTGTTCGAGTGTTCGAACCGTAATGCGCAAGAAATGGTACCGAAACCCCGTATTTACATATCTGCCACTGTGCAGGAGAATCCGTATAGGTGTTCGAGAGTTCGAACCGTAATGCGCAAGAAATGGTACGGAAACCCCGTATTTACATATCTGCCACTTTGTAGGAGAATCCGCATAGGTGTTCGAGTGTTCGAACCGTAATGTGCAAGAAATGGTATGGAAACCCCGTATTTACATATCTGCCACTGTGCAGGAGAATCCGTATAGGTGTTCGAGTGTTCGAACCGTAATGCGCAAGAAATGGTACCGAAACCCCGTATTTACATATCTGCCACTGTGCAGGAGAATCCGAATAGGTGTTCGAGTGTTCGAACCGTAATGCGCAAGAAATGGTTCCGAAACCCCGTATTTACATATCTGCCACTGTGCAGGAGAATCCGTATAGGTGTTCGAGAGTTCGAACCGTAATGCGCAAGAAATGGTACGGAAACCCCGTATTTACATATCTGCCACTTTGTAGGAGAATCCGCATAGGTGTTCGAGTGTTCGAACCGTAATGTGCAAGAAATGGTATGGAAACCCCGTATTTACATATCTGCCACTGTGCAGGAGAATCCGTATAGGTGTTCGAGTGTTCGAACCGTAATGCGCAAGAAATGGTACCGAAACCCCGTATTTACATATCTGCCACTGTGCAGGAGAATCCGAATAGGTGTTCGAGTGTTCGAACCGTAATGCGCAAGAAATGGTATGTAAACCCCGTATTTACAAATCTGCCACTGTGCAGGAGAATCCGTATAGGTGTTCGATTGTTCGAACCGTAATGCGCAAGAAATGGTATGTAAATCCCGTATTTACATATATGCCACTGTGCAGGAGAATCCGTATAGGTGTTCGAGTGTTCGAACCGTAATGCGCAAGAAATGGTACGGAAACCCCGTATTTACATATCTGCCACTGTGCAGGAGAATCCGTATAGGTGTTCGATTGTTCGAACCGTAATGCGCAAGAAATGGTATGTAAATCCCGTTTTTACATATCTGCCACTGTGCAGGAGAATCCGTATAGGTGTTCGAGTGTTCGAACCGTAATGCGCAAGAAATGGTACGGAAACCCCGTATTTACATATCTGCCACTGTGCAGGAGAATCCGTATAGGTGTTCGATTGTTCGAACCGTAATGCGCAAGAAATGGTATGTAAACCCCGTATTTACATATCTACCACTGTGCAGGAGAATCCGTATAGGTGTTCGAGTGTTCGAACCGTAATGCGCAAGAAATGGTATGGAAACCCCGTACTTACATATCAGCCACTGTGTAGGAGAATCCGTATAGGTGTTCGAGTGTTCGAACCGTAATGCGCAAGAAATGGTACGGAAACCCCGTATTTACATATCTGCCACTGTATAGGAGAATCCGTATAGGAGTTCGAGTGTTTGAACCGTAATGCGTGAGAAATGGTAAGTAAACCCCGTATTTATATATCTGCCACTGTGCTGGATAATCCGTATAGGTGTTCGAGTGTTCGAACCGTAATGCGCCAGAAATGGTACCGAAACCCCGTATTTACATATCTGCCACTGTGCAGGAGAATCCGTATAGGTGTTCGAGTGTCCGAACCGTAATGCGCAAGAAATGGTATGGAAACCCCGTATTTACATATCTGCCACTGTGCAGGAGAATCCGCATAGGTGTTCGAGTGTTCGAACCGTAATGCGCAAGAAATGGTTCCGAAACCCCGTATTTACATATCTACCACTGTGCAGGAGAATCCGTATCGGTGTTCGAGAGTTCGAACCGTAATGCGCAAGAAATGGTACGGAAACCCCGTATTTACATATCTGCCACTTTGTAGGAGAATCCGCATAGGTGTTCGAGTGTTCGAACCGTAATGTGCAAGAAATGGTATGGAAACCCCGTATTTACATATCTGCCACTGTGCAGGAGAATCCGTATAGGTGTTCGAGTGTTCGAATCGTAATGCGCAAGAAATGGTACCGAAACCCCGTATTTACATATCTGCCACTGTGCAGGAGAATCCGAATAGGTGTTCGAGTGTTCGAACCGTAATGCGCAAGAAATGGTATGTAAACCCCATATTTACATATCTGCCACTGTGCAGGAGAATCCGTATAGGTGTTCGAGTGTTCGAACCGTAATGCGCAAGAAATGGTATGTAAACCCCGTATTTACATATCTGCCACTTTGCAGGAGAATCCGTATAGGTGTTCGAGTGTTCGAACCGTAATGCGCAAGAAATGGTACGGAAACCCCGTATTTAGATATCTGCCACTGTGCAGGAGAATCCGTATAGGTGTTCGATTGTTCGAACCGTAATGCGCAAGAAATGGTATGTAAACTCCGTATTTACATATCTACCACTGTGCAGGAGAATCCGTATAGGTGTTCGAGTGTTCGAACCGTAATGCGCAAGAAATGGTATGGAAACCCCGTATTTACATATCAGCCACTGTGCAGGAGAATCCGTATAGGTGTTCGGGTGTTCGAACCGTAATGCGCAAGAAATGGTACCGAAACCCCGTATTTACATTTCTGCCACTGTGCAGGAGAATCCGTATAGGTGTTCGAGTGTTTGAACCGTAATGCGTGAGAAATGGTATGTAAACCCCGTATTTATATATCTGCCACTGTGCTGGATAATCCGTATAGGTGTTCGAGTGTTCGAACCGTAATGCGCCAGAAATGGTACCGAAACCCCGTATTTACATATCTGCCACTGTGCAGGAGAATCCGTATGGGTGTTCGAGTGTTCGAACCGTAATGCGCAAGAAATGGTACCGAAACCCCGTATTTACATATCTGCCACTGTGCAGGAGAATCCGTATAGGTGTTCGAGTGTTCGAACCGTAATCCGCAAGAAATGGTATGGAAACCCCGTACTTACATATCTGCCACTGTGCAGGAGAATCCGTATAGGTGTTCGAGTGTTCGAACCGTAATGCGCAAGAAATGGTTCCGAAACCCCGTATTTACATATCTGCCACTGTGCAGGAGAATCCGTATAGGTGTTCGAGAGTTCGAACCGTAATGTGCAAGAAATGGTATGGAAACCCCGTATTTACATATCTGCCACTGTGCAGGAGAATCCGTATAGGTGTTCGAGTGTTCGAACCGTAATGCGCAAGAAATGGTATGTAAACCCCGTATTTACATATCTGCCACTGTGCAGGAGAATCCGTATAGGTGTTCGAGTGTTCGAATCGTAATGCGCTAGAAATGGTTCCGAAACCCCGTATTTACATATCTGCCACTGTGCAGGAGAATCCGTATAGGTGTTCGAGAGTTCGAACCGTAATGCGCAAGAAATGGTACGGAAACCCCGTATTTACATATCTGCCACTTTGTAGGAGAATCCGCATAGGTGTTCGAGTGTTCGAACCGTAATGTGCAAGAAATGGTATGGAAACCCCGTATTTACATATCTGCCACTGTGCAGGAGAATCCGTATAGGTGTTCGAGTGTTCGAACCGTAATGCGCAAGAAATGGTATGTAAACCCCGTATTTACAAATCTGCCACTGTGCAGGAGAATCCGTATAGGTGTTCGATTGTTCGAACCGTAATGCGCAAGAAATGGTATGTAAATCCCGTATTTACATATCTGCCACTGTGCAGGAGAATCCGTATAGGTGTTCGAGTGTTCGAACCGTAATGCGCAAGAAATGGTACGGAAACCCCGTATTTACATATCTGCCACTGTGCAGGAGAATCCGTATAGGTGTTCGATTGTTCGAACCGTAATGCGCAAGAAATGGTATGTAAATCCCGTTTTTACATATCTGCCACTGTGCAGGAGAATCCGTATAGGTGTTCGAGTGTTCGAACCGTAATGCGCAAGAAATGGTACGGAAACCCCGTATTTACATATCTGCCACTGTGCAGGAGAATCCGTATAGGTGTTCGATTGTTCGAACCGTAATGCGCAAAAAATGGTATGTAAACCCCGTATTTACATATCTACCACTGTGCAGGAGAATCCGTATAGGTGTTCGAGTGTTCGAACCGTAATGCGCAAGAAATGGTATGGAAACCCCGTACTTACATATCAGCCACTGTGTAGGAGAATCCGTATAGGTGTTCGAGTGTTCGAACCGTAATGCGCAAGAAATGGTACGGAAACCCCGTATTTACATATCTGCCACTGTATAGGAGAATCCGTATAGGAGTTCGAGTGTTTTTACCGTAATGCGTGAGAAATGGTAAGTAAACCCCGTATTTATATATCTGCCACTGTGCTGGATAATCCGTATAGGTGTTCGAGTGTTCGAACCGTAATGCGCCAGAAATGGTACCGAAACCCCGTATTTACATATCTGCCACTGTGCAGGAGAATCCGTATAGGTGTTCAAGTGTTCGAACCGTAATGCGCAAGAAATGGTACCGAAACCCCGTATTTACATATCTGCCACTGTGCAGGAGAATCCGTATAGGTGTTCGAGTGTTCGAACCGTAATGCGCAAGAAATGGTATGGAAACCCCGTATTCACATATCTACCACTGTGCAGGAGAATCCGCATAGGTGTTCGAGTGTTCGAACCGTAATGCGCAAGAAATGGTTCCGAAACCCCGTATTTACATATCTACCACTGTGCAGGAGAATCCGTATCGGTGTTCGAGAGTTCGAACCGTAATGCGCAAGAAATGGTACGGAAACCCCGTATTTACATATCTGCCACTTTGTAGGAGAATCCGCATAGGTGTTCGAGTGTTCGAACCGTAATGTGCAAGAAATGGTATGGAAACCCCGTATTTACATATCAGCCACTGTGCAGGAGAATCCGAATAGGTGTTCGAGTGTTCGAACCGTAATGCGCAAGAAATGGTACGGAAACCCCGTATTTAGATATCTGCCACAGTGCAGGAGAATCCGTATAGGTGTTCAATTGTTCGAACCGTAATGCGCAAGAAATGGTATGTAAACTCCGTATTTACATATCTACCACTGTGCAGGAGAATCCGTATAGGTGTTCGAGTGTTCGAACCGTAATGCGCAAGAAATGGTATGGAAACCCCGTATTTACATATCAGCCACTGTGCAGGAGAATCCGTATAGGTGTTCGGGTGTTCGAACCGTAATGCGCAAGAAATGGTACCGAAACCCCGTATTTACATATCTGCCACTGTGCAGGAGAATCCGTATAGGTGTTCGAGTGTTTGAACCGTAATGCGTGAGAAATGGTATGTAAACCCCGTATTTATATATCTGCCACTGTGCTGGATAATCCGTATAGGTGTTCGAGTGTTCGAACCGTAATGCGCCAGAAATGGTACCGAAACCCCGTATTTACATATCTGCCACTGTGCAGGAGAATCCGTATAGGTGTTCGAGTGTTCGAACCGTAATGCGCAAGAAATGGTACCGAAACCCCGTATTTACATATCTGCCACTGTGCAGGAGAATCCGTATAGGTGTTCGAGTGTTCGAACCGTAATCCGCAAGAAATGGTATGGAAACCCCGTACTTACATATCTGCCACTGTGCAGGAGAATCCGTATAGGTGTTCGAGTGTTCGAACCGTAATGCGCAAGAAATGGTTCCGAAACCCCGTATTTACATATCTGCCACTGTGCAGGAGAATCCGTATAGGTGTTCGAGAGTTCAAACCGTAATGCGCAAGAAATGGTACGGAAACCCCGTATTTACATATCTGCCACTTTGTAGGAGAATCCGCATAGGTGTTCGAGTGTTCGAACCGTAATGTGCAAGAAATGGTATGGAAACCCCGTATTTACATATCTGCCACTGTGCAGGAGAATCCGTATAGGTATTCGAGTGTTCGAACCGTAATGCGCAAGAAATGGTACGGAAACCCCGTATTTACATATCTGCCACTGTGCAGGAGAATCCGTATAGGTATTCGAGTGTTCGAACCGTAATGCGCAAGAAATGGTACGGAAACCCCGTATTTACATATCTGCCACTGTGCAGGAGAATCCGTATAGGTATTCGAGTGTTCGAACCGTAATGCGTGAGAAATGGTATGTAAACCCCGTATTTATATATCTGCCACTGTGCTGGATAATCCGTATAGGTGTTCGAGTGTTCGAACCGTAATGCGCCAGAAATGGTACCGAAACCCCGTATTTACATATCTGCCACTGTGTAGGAGAATCCGCATAGGTATTCGAGTATTCGAACCGTAATGTGCAAGAAATGGTATGTAAACCCCGTATTTACATATCTGCCACTGTGCAGGAGAATCCGTATAGGTGTTCGAGTGTTCGAATCGTAATGCGCAAGAAATGGTACCGAAACCCCGTATTTACATATCTGCCACTGTGCAGGAGAATCCGAATAGGTGTTCGAGCGTTCGAACCGTAATGCGCAAGAAATGGTACGGAAACCCCGTATTTACATATCTGCCACTATGCTGGAGAATCCGTATAGGTGTTCGATTGTTCGAACCGTAATGCGCAAGAAATGGTATGTAAACCCCGTATTAACATATCTGCCACTGTGCAGAAGAATCCGTATAGGTGTTCGAGTGGTCGAACCGTAATGCGCAAGAAATGGTACGGAAACCCCGTATTTACATATCTGCCACTGTGCAGGAGAATCCGTATAGGTGTTCGAGTGTTCGAACCGTAATGCGTGAGAAATGGTATGTAAACCCCGTATTTACATATCTGCCACTGTGCTGGATAATCCGTATAGGTGTTCGAGTGTTCCAACCGTAATGCGCAAAAAATAGTACCGAAACCCCGTATTTACATATCTGCCACTGTGCAGGAGAATCCGTTTAGGTGTTCGAGTGTTCGAACCGTAATGCGCAAGAAATGGTATGGAAACCCCGTATATACATATCTGCCACTGTGCAGGAGAATCCGTATAGGAGTTCGAGTGTTCGAATCGTAATGCGCAAGAAATGGTACGGAAAGCCCGTATTTACATATCTCCCACTGTGCAGGAGAATCCGTATAGGTGTTCGAGTGTTCGAACCGTAATGCGTGAGAAATGGTATGTAAACCCCGTATTTATATATCTGCCACTGTGTTGGATAATCCGTATAGGTGTTCGAGTGTTCGAACCATAATGCGTGAGAAATGGTATGTAAACCCCGTATTTATATATCTGCCACTGTGCTGGATAATCCGTATAGGTGTTCGAGTGTTCGAACCGTAATGCGCCAGAAATGGTACCGAAACCCCGTATTTACATATCTGCCACTGTGTAGGAGAATCCGCATAGGTGTTCGAGCGTTCGAACCGTAATGCGCAAGAAATGGTACGGAAACCCCGTATTTATATATCTGCCACTGTGCCGGAGAATCCGTATAGGTGTTCGATTGTTCGAACCGTAATGCGCAAAAAATGGTATGTAAACCCCTTATTTACATATCTGCCACTGTGCAGGAGAATCCGTATAAGTGTTCGAGTGGTCGAACCGTAATGCGCAAGAAATGGTACGGAAACCCCGTATTTACATATCTGCCACTGTGCAGGAGAATCCGTATAGGTGTTCGAGTGTTCGAACCGTAATGCGCAAGAAATGGTACGGAAACCCCGTATTTACATATCTGCCACTGTGCAGGAGAATCCTTATAGGTGTTCGAGTGTTCGAACCGTAATGCGTGAGAAATGGTATGTAAACCCCGTATTTATATATCTGCCACTATGCAGGATATTCCGTATAGGTGTTCGAGTGTTCGAACCGTAATGCGCCAGAAATGGTACCGAAACCCCGTATTTACATATCTGCCACTGTGTAGGAGAATTCGCATAGGTGTTCGAGTGTTCGAACCATAATGTCCAAGAAATGGTATGTAAACCCCGTATTTACATATCTGCCACTGTGCAGGAGAATCCGTATAGGTGTTCGAGTGTTCGAATCGTAATGCGCAAGAAATGGTACGGAAACCCCGTATTTACATATCTGCCACTGTGCAGGAGAATCCGTATAGGTGTTCGAGTGTTCGAACCGTAATGCGTGAGAAATGGTATGTAAACCCCGTATTTATATATCTGCCACTGTGCTGGATAATCCGTATAGGTGTTCGAGTGTTCGAACCGTAATGCGCCAGAAATGGTACCGAAACCCCGTATTTACATATCTGCCACTGTGTAGGAGAATCCGCATAGGTGTTCGAGCGTTTGAACCGTAATGCGCAAGAAATGGTACGGAAACCCCGTATTTACATATCTGCCACTGTGCCGGAGAATCCGTATAGGTGTTCGATTGTTCGAACCGTAATGCGCAAAAAATGGTATGTAAACCCCGTATTTACATATCTGCCACTGTGCAGGAGAATCCGTATAAGTGTTCGAGTGGTCGAACCGTAATGCGCAAGAAATGGTACAGAAACCCCGTATTTACATATCTGCCACTGTGCAGGAGAATCCTTATAGGTGTTCGAGTGTTCGAACCGTAATGCGTGAGAAATGGTATGTAAACCCCGTATTTATATATCTGCCACTGTGCGGGATATTCAGTATAGGTGTTCGAGTGTTCGAACCGTAATGCGCCAGAAATGGTACCGAAACCCCGTATTTACATATCTGCCACTGTGCCGGAGAATCCGTATAGGTGTTCGATTGTTCGAACCGTAATGCGCAAAAAATGGTATGTAAACCCCGTATTTACATATCTGCCACTGTGCAGGAGAATCCGTATAAGTGTTCGAGCGTTCGAACCGTAATGCGCAAGAAATGGTACGGAAACCCCGTATTTACATATCTGCCGCTGTGCAGGAGAATCCGTATAGGTGTTCGATTGTTCGAACCGTAATGCGCAAGAAATGGTATGTAAACCCCGTATTTACATATCTGCCACTGTGCAGGAGAATCCGTATAAGTGCTCGAGTGGTCGAACCGTAATGCGCAAGAAATGGTACGGAAACCCCGTATTTACATATCTGCCACTGTGCAGGAGAATCCGTATAGGTGTTCGAGTGTTCGAACCGTAATGCGTGAGAAATGGTATGTAAACCCCGTATTTACATATCTGCCACTGTGCTGGACAATCCGTATAGGTGTTCGAGTGTTCGAACCGTAATGCGCAAAAAATGGTACCGAAACCCCGTATTTACATATCTACCACTGTGCAGGAGAATCCGTATAGGTGTTCGAGTGTTCGAACAGTAATAGGCAAGAAATGGTATGGAAACCCCGTATTTACATATCTGCCACTGTGCAGGAGAATCCGTATAGGTGTTCGAGTGTTCGAACCGTAATGCGCAAGAAATGGTACCGAAACCCCGTATTTACATATCTGCCACTGTGCAGGAGAATCCGTATAGGTGTTCGAGTGTTCGAACCGTAATGCGCAAGAAATGGTACGGAAACACCGTATTTACATATCTGCCACTTTGTAGGAGAATCCGCATAGGTGTTCGAGTGTTCGAACCGTAATGGCAAGAAATGGTATGGAAACCCCGTATTTACATATCTGCCACTGTGCAGGAGAATCCGTATAGGTGTTCGAGTGTTCGAATCGTAATGCGCAAGAAATGGTACCGAAACCCCGTATTTACATATCTGCCACTGTGCAGGAGAATCCGAATAGGTGTTCGAGTGTTCGAACCGTAATGCGCAAGAAATGGTACGGAAACCCCGTATTTACATATCTGCCACTGTGCAGGAAAATCCGTATAGGTGTTCGATTGTTCGAACCGTAATGCGCAAGAAATGGTATGTAAACCCCGTTTTTACATATCTGCCACTGTGCAGGAGAATCCGTATAGGTGTTCGAGTGTTCGAACCGTAATGCGCAAGAAATGGTACGGAAACCCCGTATTTACATATCTGCCACTGTGCGTGAGAATTCGTATAGGTGTTCGAGTGTTCGAACCGTAATGCGTGAGAAATGGTATGTAAATCCCGTATTTACATATCTGCCACTGTGCAGGAAAATCCGTATATGTGTTCGATTGTTCGAACCGTAATGCGGGAGAAATGGTATATAAACCCCGTATTTACATATCTGCCACTGTGCAGGAGAATCCGTATAGGTGTTCGAGTGTTCGAACCGTAATGCGCAAAAAATGGTACCGAAACCCCGTATTTACATATCTGCCACTGTGCAGGAGAATCCGTATAGGTGTTCGAGTGTTCGAACCGTAATGCGCAAGAAATGGTATGGAAACCCCGTATTTACATATCTGCCACTGTGCAGGAGAATCCGTATAGGTGTTCGAGTGTTCGAACCGTAATGCGCAAGAAATGGTACCGAAACCCCGTATTTACATATCTGCCACTGTACAGGAGAATCCGTATAGGTGTTCGAGTGTTCGAACCGTAATGCGCAAGAAATGGTACGGAAACACCGTATTTACATATCTGCCACTTTGTAGGAGAATCCGCATAGGTGTTCGAGTGTTCGAACCGTAATGTGCAAGAAATGGTATGGAAACCCCGAATTTACATATCTGCCACTGTGTAGGAGAATCCGTACAGGTGTTCGAGTGTTCGAACCGTAATGCGCAAGAAATGGTACAGAAACCCCGTATTTACATATCTGCCACTGTGCAGGAAAATCCGTATAGGTGTTCGATTCTTCGAACCGTAATGCGCAAGAAATGGTATGTAAACCCCGTTTTTACATATCTGCCACTGTGCAGGAGAATCCGTATAGGTGTTCGAGTGTTCGAACCGTAATGCGCAAGAAATGGTACGGAAACCCCGTATTTACATATCTGCCACTGTGCATGAGAATTCGTATAGGTGTTCGAGTGTTCGAACCGTAATGCGTGAGAAATGGTATGTAAACCCCGTATTTACATATCTGCCACTGTGCTGGATAATCCGTATAGGTGTTCGAGTGTTCGAACCGTAATGCGCCAGAAATGGTACCGAAACCCCGTATTTACATATCTGCCACTGTGCAGGAGAATCCGTATAGGTGTTCGAGTGTTCGAACCGTAATGCGCAAAAAATGGTACCGAAACCCCGTATTTACATATCTGCCACTGTGTAGGAGAATCCGTATAGGTGTTCGAGTGTTCGAACCGTAATGCGCAAGAAATGGTATGGAAACCCCGTATATACATATCTGCTACTGTGCAGGAGAATCCGTATAGGTGTTCGAGTGTTCGAACCGTAATGCGCAAGAAATGGTACCGAAACCCCGTATTTACATATCAGCCACTGTGCAGGATAATCCGTATAGGTGTTCGAGTGTTCGAACCGTAATGCGCAAGAAATGGTACCGAAACCCCGTATTTACATATCTGCCACTGTGCAGGAGAATCCGAATAGGTGTTCGAGTGTTCGAACCGTAATGCGCAAGAAATGGTATGTAAACCCCGTATTTACATATCTGCCACTGTGCAGGAGAATCCGTATAGGTGTTCGAGTGTTCGAACCGTAATGCGCAAGAAATGGTACGGAAACCCCGTATTTACATATCTGCCACTGTGCAGGAGAATCCGTATAGGTGTTCGATTGTTCGAACCGTAATGCGCAAGAAATGGTATGTAAATCCCGTTTTTACATATCTGCCACTGTGCAGGAGAATCCGTATAGGTGTTCGAGTGTTCGAACCGTAATGCGCAAGAAATGGTACGGAAACCCCGTATTTACATATCTGCCACTGTGCAGGAGAATCCGTATAGGTGTTCGATTGTTCGAACCGTAATGCGCAAGAAATGGTATGTAAACCCCGTATTTACATATCTACCACTGTGCAGGAGAATCCGTATAGGTGTTCGAGTGTTCGAACCGTAATGCGCAAGAAATGGTATGGAAACCCCGTATTTACATATCAGCCACTGTGTAGGAGAATCCATATAGGTGTTCGAGTGTTCGAACCGTAATGCGCAAGAAATGGTACGGAAACCCCGTATTTACATATCTGCCACTGTACAGGAGAATCCGTATAGGAGTTCGAGTGTTTGAACCGTAATGCGTGAGAAATGGTATGTAAACCCCGTATTTATATATCTGCCACTGTGCTGGATAATCCGTATAGGTGTTCGAGTGTTCGAACCGTAATGCGCCAGAAATGGTACCGAAACCCCGTATTTACATATCTGCCACTGTGCAGGAGAATCCGTATAGGTGTTCGAGTGTTCGAACCGTAATGCGCAAGAAATGGTACCGAAACCCCGTATTTACATATCTGCCACTGTGCAGGAGAATCCGTATAGGTGTTCGAGTGTTCGAACCGTAATGCGCAAGAAATGGTATGGAAACCCCGTATTTACATATCTGCCACTGTGCAGGAGAATCCGCATAGGTGTTCGAGTGTTCGAACCGTAATGCGGAAGAAATGGTTCCGAAACCCCGTATTTACATATCTGCCGCTGTGCAGGAGAATCCGTATCGGTGTTCGAGAGTTCGAACCGTAATGCGCAAGAAATGGTACGGAAACCCCGTATTTACATATCTGCCACTTTGTAGGAGAATCCGCATAGGTGTTCGAGTGTTCGAACCGTAATGTGCAAGAAATGGTATGGAAACCCCGTATTTACATATCTGCCACTGTGCAGGAGAATCCGTATAGGTGTTCGAGTGTTCGAATCGTAATGCGCAAGAAATGGTACCGAAACCCCGTATTTACATATCTGCCACTCTGCAGGAGAATCCGAATAGGTGTTCGAGTGTTCGAACCGTAATGCGCAAGAAATGGTATGTAAACCCCATATTTAAATATCTGCCACTGTGCAGGAGAATCCGTATAGGTGTTCGAGTGTTCGAACCGTAATGCGCAAGAAATTGTATGTAAACCCCGTATTTACATATCTGCCACTGTGCAGGAGAATCCGTATAGGTGTTCGAGTGTTCGAATCGTAATGCGCAAGAAATGGTACGGAAACCCCGTATTTAGATATCTGCCACTGTGCAGGAGAATCCGTATAGGTGTTCGATTGTTCGAACCGTAATGCGCAAGAAATGGTATGTAAACTCCGTATTTACATATCTACCACTGTGCAGGAGAATCCGTATAGGTGTTCGAGTGTTCGAACCGTAATGCGCAAGAAATGGTATGGAAACCCCGTATTTACATATCAGCCACTGTGTAGGAGAATCCGTATAGGTGTTCGAGTGTTCGAACCGTAATGCGCAAGAAATGGTACGGAAACCCCGTATTTACATATCTGCCACTGTACAAGAGAATCCGTATAGGAGTTCGAGTGTTTGAACCGTAATGCGTGAGAAATGGTATGTAAACCCCGTATTTATATATCTGCCACTGTGCTGGATAATCCGTATAGGTGTTCGAGTGTTCCAACCGTAATGCGCCAGAAATGGTACCGAAACCCCGTATTTACATATCTGCCACTGTGCAGGAGAATCCGTATAGGTGTTCGAGTGTTCGAACCGTAATGCGCAAGAAATGGTATGGAAACCCCGTATTTACATATCTGCCACTGTGCAGGAGAATCCGCATAGGTGTTCGAGTGTTCGAACCGTAATGCGCAAGAAATGGTTCCGAAACCCCGTATTTACATATCTGCCACTGTGCAGGAGAATCCGTATCGGTGTTCGAGAGTTCGAACCGTAATGCGCAAGAAATGGTACGGAAACCCCGTATTTACATATCTGCCACTTTGTAGGAGAATCCGCATAGGTGTTCGAGTGTTCGAACCGTAATGTGCAAGAAATGGTATGGAAACCCCGTATTTACATATCTGCCATTGTGCAGGAGAATCCGTATAGCTGTTCGAGTGTTCGAATCGTAATGCGCAAGAAATGGTACCGAAACCCCGTATTTACATATCTGCCACTCTGTAGGAGAATCCGAATAGGTGTTCGAGTGTTCGAACCGTAATGCGCAAGAAATGGTATGTAAACCCCATATTTACATATCTGCCACTGTGCAGGAGAATCCGTATAGGTGTTCGAGTGTTCGAACCGTAATGCGCAAGAAATGGTATGTAAACCCCGTATTTACATATCTGCCACTGTGCAGGAGAATCCGTATAGGTGTTCGAGTGTTCGAACCGTAATGCGCAAGAAATGGTACGGAAACCCCGTATTTAGATATCTGCCACTGTGCAGGAGAATCCGTATAGGTGTTCGATTGTTCGAACCGTAATGCGCAAGAAATGGTATGTAAACTCCGTATTTACATATCTACCACTGTGCAGGAGAATCCGTGTAGGTGTTCGAGTGTTCGAACCGTAATGCGCAAGAAATGGTATGGAAACCCCATATTTACATATCAGCCACTGTGCAGGAGAATCCGTATAGGTGTTCGGGTGTTCGAACCGTAATGCGCAAGAAATGGTACCGAAACCCCGTATTTACATATCTGCCACTGTGCAGGAGAATCCGTATAGGTGTTCGAGTGTTTGAACCGTAATGCGTGAGAAATGGTATGTAAACCCCGTATTTATATATCTGCCACTGTGCTGGATAATCCGTATAGGTGTTCGAGTGTTCGAACCGTAATGCGCCAGAAATGGTACCGAAACCCCGTATTTACATATCTGCCACTGTGCAGGAGAATCCGTATAGGTGTTCGAGTGTTCGAACCGTAATGCGCAAGAAATGGTACCGAAACCCCGTATTTACATATCTGCCACTGTGCAGGAGAATCCGTATAGGTGTTCGAGTGTTCGAACCGTAATGCGCAAGAAATGGTATGGAAACCCCGTATTTACATATCTGCCACTGTGCAGGAGAATCCGTATAGGTGTTCGAGTGTTCGAACCGTAATGCGCAAGAAATGGTTCCGAAACCCCGTATTTACATATCTGCCACTGTGCAGGAGAATCCGTATAGGTGTTCGAGAGTTCGAACCGTAATGCGCAAGAAATGGTACGGAAACCCCGTATTTACATATCTGCCACTTTGTAGGAGAATCCGCATAGGTGTTCGAGTGTTCGAACCGTAATGTGCAAGAAATGGTATGGAAACCCCGTATTTACAAGTCTGCCACTGTGCAGGAGAATCCGTATAGGTGTTCGAGTGTTCGAATCGTAATGCGCAAGAAATGGTACCGAAACCCCGTATTTACATATCTGCCACTGTGCAGGAGAATCCGAATAGGTGTTCGAGTGTTCGAACCGTAATGCGCAAGAAATGGTATGTAAACCCCGTATTTACAAATCTGCCACTCTGCAGTAGAATCCGTATAGGTGTTCGAGTGTTCGAACCGTAATGCGCAAGAAATGGTTCTGAAACCCCGTATTTACGTATTTGCCCCTGTGCAGGAGAATCCGTATAGGTGTTCGATTGTTGGAACCGTAACGCGCAAGAAATGGTACGGAAACCCCGTATTTACATATCTGCCACTGTGCAGGAGAATCCGTATAGGAGTTCGAGTGTTCGAACCGTAATGCGCAAAAAATGGTACCGAAACCCCGTATTTACATATCTGCCACTGTGCAGGAGAATCCGTATAGGTGTTCGATTGTTCGAACCGTAATGCGCAAGAAATGGTAGCGAAACCCCGTATTTACATATCTGCCACTGTGCAGGAGAATCCGAATTGGTGTTCGAGTGTTCGAACCGTAATGCGCAAGAAATGGTATGTAAACCCCGTATTTGCATATCAGCCACTGTGCAGGAGAATCCGTATAGGTGTTCGAGTGTTCGAACCGTAATGCGCAAGAAATGGTACGGAAACCCCGTATTTACATATCTGCCACTGTGCAGGAGAATCCGTATAGGTGTTCGAGTGTTTGAACCGTAATGCGTGAGAAATGGTATGTAAACCCCGTATTTATATATCTACCACTGTGCTGGATAATCCGTATAGGTGTTCGAGTGTTCGAACCGAAATGCGCCAGAAATGGTACCGAAACCCCGTATTTACATATCTGCCACTGTGCAGGAGAATCCGTATAGGTGTTCGAGTGTTCGAACCGTAATGCGCAAGAAATGGTATGGAAACCCCGTATTTACATATCAGCCACTGTGTAGGAGAATCCGTATAGGTGTTCGAGTGTTCGAACCGTAATGCGCAAGAAATGGTACGGAAACCCCGTATTTACATATCTGCCACTATACAGGAGAATCCGTATAGGAGTTCGAGTGTTTGAACCGTAATGCGTGAGAAATGGTATGTAAACCCCGTATTTATATATCTGCCACTGTGCTGGATAATCCGTATAGGTGTTCGAGTGTTCGAACCGTAATGCGCCAGAAATGGTACCGAAACCCCGTATTTACATATCTGCCACTGTGCAGGAGAATCCGTATAGGTGTTCGAGTGTTCGAACCGTAATGCGCAAGAAATGGTACCGAAACCCCGTATTTACATATCTGCCACTGTGCAGGAGAATCCGTATAGGTGTTCGAGTGTTCGAACCGTAATGCGCAAGAAATGGTACCGAAACCCCGTATTTACATATCTGCCACTGTGCAGGAGAATCCGTATAGGTGTTCGAGTGTTCGAACCGTAATGCGCAAGAAATGGTATGGAAACCCCGTATTTACATATCTGCCACTGTGCAGGAGAATCCGCATAGGTGTTCGAGTGTTCGAACCGTAATGCGCAAGAAATGGTTCCGAAACCCCGTATTTACATATCTGCCACTGTGCAGGAGAATCCGTATCGGTGTTCGAGAGTTCGAACCGTAATGCGCAAGAAATGGTACGGAAACCCCGTATTTACATATCTGCCACTTTGTAGGAGAATCCGCATAGGTGTTCGAGTGTTCGAACCGTAATGTGCAAGAAATGGTATGGAAACCCCGTATTTACATATCTGCCACTGTGCAGGAGAATCCGTATAGGTGTTCGAGTGTTCGAATCGTAATGCGCAAGAAATGGTACCGAAACCCCGTATTTACATATCTGCCACTCTGTAGGAGAATCCGAATAGGTGTTCGAGTGTTCGAACCGTAATGCGCAAGAAATGGTATGTAAACCCCATATTTACATATCTGCCACTGTGCAGGAGAATCCGTATAGGTGTTCGAGTGTTCGAACCGTAATGCGCAAGAAATGGTATGTAAACCCCGTATTTACATATCTGCCACTGTGCAGGAGAATCCGTATAGGTGTTCGAGTGTTCGAACCGTAATGCGCAAGAAATGGTACGGAAACCCCGTATTTAGATATCTGCCACTGTGCAGGAGAATCCGTATAGGTGTTCGATTGTTCGAACCGTAATGCGCAAGAAATGGTATGTAAACTCCGTATTTACATATCTACCACTGTGCAGGAGAATCCGTATAGGTGTTCGAGTGTTCGAACCGTAATGCGCAAGAAATGGTATGGAAACCCCGTATTTACATATCAGCCACTGTGCAGGAGAATCCGTATAGGTGTTCGGGTGTTCGAACCGTAATGCGCAAGAAATGGTACCGAAACCCCGTATTTACATATCTGCCACTGTGCAGGAGAATCCGTATAGGTGTTCGAGTGTTTGAACCGTAATGCGTGAGAAATGGTATGTAAACCCCGTATTTATATATCTGCCACTGTGCTGGATAATCCGTATAGGTGTTCGAGTGTTCGAACCGTAATGCGCCAGAAATGGTACCGAAACCCCGTATTTACATATCTGCCACTGTGCAGGAGAATCCGTATAGGTGTTCGAGTGTTCGAACCGTAATGCGCAAGAAATGGTACCGAAACCACGTATTTACATATCTGCCACTGTGCAGGAGAATCCGTATAGGTGTTCGAGTGTTCGAACCGTAATGCGCAAGAAATGGTATGGAAACCCCGTATTTACATATCTGCCACTGTGCAGGAGAATCCGTATAGGTGTTCGAGTGTTCGAACCGTAATGCGCAAGAAATGGTTCCGAAACCCCGTATTTACATATCTGCCACTGTGCAGGAGAATCCGTATAGGTGTTCGAGCGTTCGAACCGTAATGCGCAAGAAATGGTACGGAAACCCCGTATTTACATATCTGCCACTTTGTAGGAGAATCCGCATAGGTGTTCGAGTGTTCGAACCGTAATGTGCAAGAAATGGTATGGAAACCCCGTATTTACATATCTGCCACTGTGCAGGAGAATCCGTATAGGTGTTCGAGTGTTCGAATCGTAATGCGCAAGAAATGGTACCGAAACCCCGTATTTACATATCTGCCACTGTGCAGGAGAATCCGAATAGGTGTTCGAGTGTTCGAACCGTAATGCGCAAGAAATGGTATGTAAAGCCCGTATTTACAAATCTGCCACTCTGCTGGAGAATCCGTATAGGTGTTCGAGTGTTCGAACCGTAATGCGCAAGAAATGGTTCTGAAACCCCGTATTTACGTATCTGCCCCTGTGCAGGAGAATCCGTATAGGTGTTCGATTGTTGGAACCGTAATGCGCAAGAAATGGTACGGAAACCCCGTATTTACATATCTGCCACTGTGCAGGAGAATCCGTATAGGAGTTCGAGTGTTCGAACCGTAATGCGCAAAAAATGGTACCGAAACCCCGTATTTACATATCTGCCACTGTGCAGGAGAATCCGTATAGGTGTTCGATTGTTCGAACCGTAATGCGCAAGAAATGGTAGCGAAACCCCGTATTTACATATCTGCCACTGTGCAGGAGAATACGAATAGGTGTTCGAGTGTTCGAACCGTAATGCGCAAGAAATGGTATGTAAACCCCGTATTTGCATATCAGCCACTGTGCAGGAGAATCCGTATAGGTGTTCGAGTGTTCGAACCGTAATGCGCAAGAAATGGTACGGAAACCCCGTATTTACATATCTGCCACTGTGCAGGAGAATCCGTATAGGTGTTCGAGTGTTTGAACCGTAATGCGTGAGAAATGGTATGTAAACCCCGTATTTATATATCTACCACTGTGCTGGATAATCCGTATAGGTGTTCGAGTGTTCGAACCGAAATGCGCCAGAAATGGTACCGAAACCCCGTATTTACATATCTGCCACTGTGCAGGAGAATCCGTATAGGTGTTCGAGTGTTCGAACCGTAATGCGCAAGAAATGGTACCGAAACCCCGTATTTACATATCTGCCACTGTGCAGGAGAATCCGTATAGGTGTTCGAGTGTTCGAACCGTAATGCGCAAGAAATGGTACGGAAACCCCGTATTTACATATCTGCCACTGTGCAGGATAATCCGTATAGGTGTTCGAGTGTTCGAACCGTAATGCGCAAGAAATGGTTCTGGAACCCCGTATTTACATATCTGCCACTGTGCAGGAGAATCCGTATAGGTGTTCGAGAGTTCGAACCGTAATGCGCAAGAAATGGTACGGAAACCCCGTATTTACATATCTGCCACTTTGTAGGAGAATCCGCATAGGTGTTCGAGTGTTCGAACCGTAATGTGCAAGAAATGGAATGGAAACCCCGTATTTACATATCTGCCACTGTGCAGGAGAATCCGTATAGGTGTTCGAGTGTTCGAATCGTAATGCGCAAGAAATGGTACCGAAACCCCGTATTTACATATCTGCCACTGTGCAGGAGAATCCGAATAGGTGTTCGAGTGTTCGAACCGTAATGCGCAAGAAATGGTATGTAAACCCCGTATTTACATATCTGCCACTGTGCAGGAGAATCTGTATAGGTGTTCGAGTGTTCGAATCGTAATGCGCAAGAAATGGTACCGAAACCCCGTATTCACATATCTGCCACTGTGCAGGAGAATCCGAATAGGTGTTCGAGTGTTCGAACCGTAATGCGCAAGAAATGGTATGTAAACCCCGTATTTACATATCTGCCACTGTGCAGGAGAATCCGTATAGGTGTTCGAGTGTTCGAACCGTAATGCGCAAGAAATGGTACGAAAACCCCGTATTTACATATCTGCCACTGTGCAGGAGAATCCGTATAGGTGTTCGATTGTTCGAACCGTAATGCGTGAGAAATGGTATGTAAACCCCGTATTTATATATCTGCCACTGTGCAGGAGAATCCGTATAGGTGTTCGAGTGTTCGAACCGTAATGCGCAAGAAATGGTACGGAAACCCCGTATTTATATATCTGCCACTGTGCAGGAGAATCCGTATAGGTGTTCGATTGTTCGAACCGTAATGCGCAAGAAATGGTATGTAAACCCCGTTTTTACATATCTGCCACTGTGCAGGAGAATCCGTATAGGTGTTCGAGTGTTCGAACCGTAATGCGCAAGAAATGGTACGGAAACCCCGTATTTACATATCTGCCACTGTGCATTAGAATTCGTATAGGTGTTCGAGTGTTCGAACCGTAATGCGTGAGAAATGGTTTGTAAATCCCGTATTTACATATCTGCCACTGTGCTGGATAATCCGTATAGGTGTTCGAGTGTTCGAACCGTAATGCGCAAGAAATGGTACCGAAACCCCGTATTTACATATCAGCCACTGTGCAGGAGAATCCGTATAGGTGTTCGAGTGTTCGAACCGTAATGCGCAAGAAATGGTATGGAAACCCCGTATTTACATATCTGCCACTGTGCAGGAGAATCCGTAAAGGTGTTCGAGTGTTCGAACCGTAATGCGCAAAAAATGGTACCGAAATCCCGTATTTACATATCTGCCGCTGTGCAGGAGAATCCGTATAGGTGTTTGAGTGTTCGAACCGTAATGCGCAAGAAATGGTATGGAAACCCCGTATATACATATCTGCCACTGTGCAGGAGAATCCGTATAGGTGTTCGAGTGTTCGAACCGTAATGCGCAAGAAATGGTACCGAAACCCCGTATTTACATATCAGCCACTGTGCAGGAGAATCCGTATAGGTGTTCGAGTGTTCGAACCGTAATGCGCAAGAAATGGTATGGAAACCCCGTATTTACATATCAGCCACTGTGCAGGAGAATCCGTATAGGTGTTCGAGTGTTCGAACCGTAATGCGCAAGAAATGGTACGGAAACCCCGTATTTACATATCTGCCACTGTGCAGGAGAATCCGTATAGGTGTTCGAGTGTTCGAACCGTAATGCGTGAGAAATGGTATGTAAACCCCGTGTTTATATATCTGCCACTGTGCTGGATAATCCGTATAGGTGTTCGAGTGTTCGAACCGTAATGCGCCATAAATGGTACCGAAACCCCGTATTTACATATCTGCCACTGTGTAGGAGAATCCGCATAGGTGTTCGAGTGTTCGAACCGTAATGTGCAAGAAATGGTATGTAAACCCCGTATTTACATATCTGCCACTGTGCAGGAGAATCCGTATAGGTGTTCGAGCGTTCGAACCGTAATGCGCAAGAAATGGTACGGAAAGCCCGTATTTACATATCTGCCACTGTGCCGGAGAATCCGTATAGGTGTTCGATTGTTCGAACCGTAATGCGCAAGAAATGGTATGTAAACCCCGTATTAACATATCTGCCACTGTGCAGGAGAATCCGTATAGGTGTTCGAGTGGTCGAACCGTAATGCGCAAGAAATGGTACGGAAACCCCGTATTTACATATCTGCCACTGTGCAGGAGAATCCGTAAAGGTGTTCGAGTGTTCGAACCGTAATGCGTGAGAAATGGTATGTAAATCCCGTATTTACATATCTGCCACTGTGCTGGATAATCCGTATAGGTGTTCGAGTGTTCGAACCGTAATGCGCAAAAAATGGTACCGAAACCCCGTATTTACATATCTGCCACTGTGCAGGAGAATCCGTATAGGTGTTCGAGTGTTCGAACCGTAATGCGCAAGAAATGGTATGGAAACCCCGTATATACATATCTGCCACTGTGCAGGAGAATCCGTATAGGTGTTCGAGTGTTCGAACCGTAATGCGCAAGAAATGGTACCGAAACCCCGTATTTACATATCAGCCACTGTGCAGGAGAATCCGTATAGGTGTTCGAGTGTTCGAACCGTAATGCGCAAGAAATGGTATGGAAACCCCGTATTTACATATTAGCCACTGTGCAGGAGAATCCGTATAGGTGTTCGAGTGTTCGAACCGTAATGCGCAAGAAATGGTACGGAAACCCCGTATTTACATATCTGCCACTGTGCAGGAGAATCCGTATAGGTGTTCGAGTGTTCGAACCGTAATGCGTGAGAAATGGTATGTAAACCCCGTATTTATATATCTGCCACTGTGCAGGAGAATCCGTATAGGTGTTCGAGTGTTCGAACCGTAATGCGCAAGAAATGGTACGGAAACCCCGTATTTACATATCTGCCACTGTGTAGGAGAATCCGTATAGGTGTTCGATTGTTCGAACCGTAATGCGCAAGAAATGGTATGTAAACCCCGTTTTTACATATCTGCCACTGTGCAGGAGAATCCGTATAGGTGTTCGAGTGTTCGAACCGTAATGCGTGAGAAATGGTATGTAAACCCCGTATTTACATATCTGCCACTGTGCAGGAGAATCCGTATAGGTGTTCGAGTGTTCGAATCGTAATGCGCAAGAAATGGTACCGAAACCCCGTATTTACATATCTGCCACTGTGCAGGAGAATCCGAATAGGTGTTCGAGTGTTCGAACCGTAATGCGCAAGAAATGGTATGTAAACCCCGTATTTACAAATCTGCCACTCTGCAGGAGAATCCGTATAGGTGTTCGAGTGTTCGAACCGTAATGCGCAAGAAATGGTTCTGAAACCCCGTATTTACGTATCTGCCCCTGTGCAGGAGAATCCGTATAGGTGTTCGATTGTTGGAACCGTAATGCGCAAGAAATGGTACGGAAACCCCGTATTTACATATCTGCCACTGTGCAGGAGAATCCGTATAGGAGTTCGAGTGTTCGAACCGTAATGCGCAAAAAATGGTACCGAAACCCCGTATTTACATATCTGCCACTGTGCAGGAGAATCCGTATAGGTGTTCGATTGTTCGAACCGTAATGCGCAAGAAATGGTAGCGAAACCCCGTATTTACATATCTGCCACTGTGCAGGAGAATCCGAATAGGTGTTCGAGTGTTCGAACCGTAATGCGCAAGAAATGGTATGTAAACCCCGTATTTGCATATCAGCCACTGTGCAGGAGAATCCGTATAGGTGTTCGAGTGTTCGAACCGTAATGCGCAAGAAATGGTACGGAAACCCCGTATTTACATATCTGCCACTGTGCAGGAGAATCCGTATAGGTGTTCGAGTGTTTGAACCGTAATGCGTGAGAAATGGTATGTAAACCCCGTATTTATATATCTACCACTGTGCTGGATAATCCGTATAGGTGTTCGAGTGTTCGAACCGAAATGCGCCAGAAATGGTACCGAAACCCCGTATTTACATATCTGCCACTGTGCAGGAGAATCCGTATAGGTGTTCGAGTGTTCGAACCGTAATGCGCAAGAAATGGTACCGAAACCCCGTATTTACATATCTGCCACTGTGCAGGAGAATCCGTATAGGTGTTCGAGTGTTCGAACCGTAATGCGCAAGAAATGGTACGGAAACCCCGTATTTACATATCTGCCACTGTGCAGGATAATCCGTATAGGTGTTCGAGTGTTCGAACCGTAATGCGCAAGAAATGGTTCTGGAACCCCGTATTTACATATCTGCCACTGTGCAGGAGAATCCGTATAGGTGTTCGAGAGTTCGAACCGTAATGCGCAAGAAATGGTACGGAAACCTCGTATTTACATATCTGCCACTTTGTAGGAGAATCCGCATAGGTGTTCGAGTGTTCGAACCGTAATGTGCAAGAAATGGAATGGAAACCCCGTATTTACATATCTGCCACTGTGCAGGAGAATCCGTATAGGTGTTCGAGTGTTCGAATCGTAATGCGCAAGAAATGGTACCGAAACCCCGTATTTACATATCTGCCACTGTGCAGGAGAATCCGAATAGGTGTTCGAGTGTTCGAACCGTAATGCGCAAGAAATGGTATGTAAACCCCGTATTTACATATCTGCCACTGTGCAGGAGAATCTGTATAGGTGTTCGAGTGTTCGAATCGTAATGCGCAAGAAATGGTACCGAAACCCCGTATTCACATATCTGCCACTGTGCAGGAGAATCCGAATAGGTGTTCGAGTGTTCGAACCGTAATGCGCAAGAAATGGTATGTAAACCCCGTATTTACATATCTGCCACTGTGCAGGAGAATCCGTATAGGTGTTCGAGTGTTCGAACCGTAATGCGCAAGAAATGGTACGAAAACCCCGTATTTACATATCTGCCACTGTGCAGGAGAATCCGTATAGGTGTTCGATTGTTCGAACCGTAATGCGTGAGAAATGGTATGTAAACCCCGTATTTATATATCTGCCACTGTGCAGGAGAATCCGTATAGGTGTTCGAGTGTTCGAACCGTAATGCGCAAGAAATGGTACGGAAACCCCGTATTTATATATCTGCCACTGTGCAGGAGAATCCGTATAGGTGTTCGATTGTTCGAACCGTAATGCGCAAGAAATGGTATGTAAACCCCGTTTTTACATATCTGCCACTGTGCAGGAGAATCCGTATAGGTGTTCGAGTGTTCGAACCGTAATGCGCAAGAAATGGTACGGAAACCCCGTATTTACATATCTGCCACTGTGCATTAGAATTCGTATAGGTGTTCGAGTGTTCGAACCGTAATGCGTGAGAAATGGTTTGTAAATCCCGTATTTACATATCTGCCACTGTGCTGGATAATCCGTATAGGTGTTCGAGTGTTCGAACCGTAATGCGCAAGAAATGGTACCGAAACCCCGTATTTACATATCAGCCACTGTGCAGGAGAATCCGTATAGGTGTTCGAGTGTTCGAACCGTAATGCGCAAGAAATGGTATGGAAACCCCGTATTTACATATCTGCCACTGTGCAGGAGAATCCGTAAAGGTGTTCGAGTGTTCGAACCGTAATGCGCAAAAAATGGTACCGAAATCCCGTATTTACATATCTGCCACTGTGCAGGAGAATCCGTATAGGTGTTTGAGTGTTCGAACCGTAATGCGCAAGAAATGGTATGGAAACCCCGTATATACATATCTGCCACTGTGCAGGAGAATCCGTATAGGTGTTCGAGTGTTCGAACCGTAATGCGCAAGAAATGGTACCGAAACCCCGTATTTACATATCAGCCACTGTGCAGGAGAATCCGTATAGGTGTTCGAGTGTTCGAACCGTAATGCGCAAGAAATGGTATGGAAACCCCGTATTTACATATCAGCCACTGTGCAGGAGAATCCGTATAGGTGTTCGAGTGTTCGAACCGTAATGCGCAAGAAATGGTACGGAAACCCCGTATTTACATATCTGCCACTGTGCAGGAGAATCCGTATAGGTGTTCGAGTGTTCGAACCGTAATGCGTGAGAAATGGTATGTAAACCCCGTGTTTATATATCTGCCACTGTGCTGGATAATCCGTATAGGTGTTCGAGTGTTCGAACCGTAATGCGCCAGAAATGGTACCGAAACCCCGTATTTACATATCTGCCACTGTGTAGGAGAATCCGCATAGGTGTTCGAGTGTTCGAACCGTAATGTGCAAGAAATGGTATGTAAACCCCGTATTTACATATCTGCCACTGTGTAGGAGAATCCGTATAGGTGTTCGAGCGTTCGAACCGTAATGCGCAAGAAATGGTACGGAAAGCCCGTATTTACATATCTGCCACTGTGCCGGAGAATCCGTATAGGTGTTCGATTGTTCGAACCGTAATGCGCAAGAAATGGTATGTAAACCCCGTATTAACATATCTGCCACTGTGCAGGAGAATCCGTATAGGTGTTCGAGTGGTCGAACCGTAATGCGCAAGAAATGGTACGGAAACCCCGTATTTACATATCTGCCACTGTGCAGGAGAATCCGTAAAGGTGTTCGAGTGTTCGAACCGTAATGCGTGAGAAATGGTATGTAAATCCCGTATTTACATATCTGCCACTGTGCTGGATAATCCGTATAGGTGTTCGAGTGTTCGAACCGTAATGCGCAAAAAATGGTACCGAAACCCCGTATTTACATATCTGCCACTGTGCAGGAGAATCCGTATAGGTGTTCGAGTGTTCGAACCGTAATGCGCAAGAAATGGTATGGAAACCCCGTATATACATATCTGCCACTGTGCAGGAGAATCCGTATAGGTGTTCGAGTGTTCGAACCGTAATGCGCAAGAAATGGTACCGAAACCCCGTATTTACATATCAGCCACTGTGCAGGAGAATCCGTATAGGTGTTCGAGTGTTCGAACCGTAATGCGCAAGAAATGGTATGGAAACCCCGTATTTACATATTAGCCACTGTGCAGGAGAATCCGTATAGGTGTTCGAGTGTTCGAACCGTAATGCGCAAGAAATGGTACGGAAACCCCGTATTTACATATCTGCCACTGTGCAGGAGAATCCGTATAGGTGTTCGAGTGTTCGAACCGTAATGCGTGAGAAATGGTATGTAAACCCCGTATTTATATATCTGCCACTGTGCAGGAGAATCCGTATAGGTGTTCGAGTGTTCGAACCGTAATGCGCAAGAAATGGTACGGAAACCCCGTATTTACATATCTGCCACTGTGCAGGAGAATCCGTATAGGTGTTCGATTGTTCGAACCGTAATGCGCAAGAAATGGTATGTAAACCCCGTTTTTACATATCTGCCACTGTGCAGGAGAATCCGTATAGGTGTTCGAGTGTTCGAACCGTAATGCGCAAGAAATGGTACGGAAACCCCGTATTTACATATCTGCCACTGTGCATTATAATTCGTATAGGTGTTCGAGTGTTCGAACCGTAATGCGTGAGAAATGGTATGTAAATCCCGTATTTACATATCTGCCACTGTGCTGGATAATCCGTATAGGTGTTCGAGTGTTCGAACCGTAATGCGCAAGAAATGGTACCGAAACCCCGTATTTACATATCAGCCACTGTGCAGGAGAATCCGTATAGGTGTTCGAGTGTTCGAACCGTAATGCGCAAGAAATGGTATGGAAACCCCGTATTTACATATCTGCCACTGTGCAGGAGAATCCGTAAAGGTGTTCGAGTGTTCGAACCGTAATGCGCAAAAAATGGTACCGAAATCCCGTATTTACATATCTGCCACTGTGCAGGAGAATCCGTATAGGTGTTTGAGTGTTCGAACCGTAATGCGCAAGAAATGGTATGGAAACCCCGTATATACATATCTGCCACTGTGCAGGAGAATCCGTATAGGTGTTCGAGTGTTCGAACCGTAATGCGCAAGAAATGGTACCGAAACCCCGTATTTACATATCAGCCACTGTGCAGGAGAATCCGTATAGGTGTTCAAGTGTTCGAACCGTAATGCGCAAGAAATGGTATGGAAACCCCGTATTTACATATCAGCCACTGTGCAGGAGAATCCGTATAGGTGTTCGAGTGTTCGAACCGTAATGCGCAAGAAATGGTACGGAAACCCCGTATTTACATATCTGCCACTGTGCAGGAGAATCCGTATAGGTGTTCGAGTGTTCGAACCGTAATGCGTGAGAAATGGTATGTAAATCCCGTATTTACATATCTGCCACTGTGCTGGATAATCCGTATAGGTGTTCGAGTGTTCGAACCGTAATGCGCAAGAAATGGCATGGAAACCCCGTATATACATATCTGCCACTGTGCAGGAGAATCCGTATAGGTGTTCGAGTGTTCGAACCGTAATGCGCAAGAAATGGTACCGAAACCCCGTATTTACATATCAGCCACTGTGCAGGAGAATCCGTATAGGTGTTCGAGTGTTCGAACCGTAATGCGCAAGAAATGGTACGGAAACCCCATATTTACATATCTGCCACTGTGCAGGAGAATCCGTATAGGTGTTCGAGTTTTCGAACCGTAATGCGTGAGAAATGGTATGTAAACCCCGTATTTATATATCTGCCACTGTGCTGGATAATCCGTATAGGTGTTCGAGTGTTCGAACCGTAATGCGCCAGAAATGGTACCGAAACCCCGTATTTACATATCTGCCACTGTGTAGGAGAATCCGCATAGGTGTTCGAGTGTTCGAACCGTAATGCGCAAGAAATGGAATGGAAACCCCGTATTTACATATCAGCCACTGTGTAGGAGAATCCGTATAGGTGTTCGAGTGTTCGAACCGTAATGCGCAAGAAATGGTACGGAAACCCCGTATTTACATATCTGCCACTGTACAGGAGAATCCGTATAGGAGTTCGAGTGTTTGAACCGTAATGCGTGAGAAATGGTATGTAAACCCCGTATTTATATATCTGCCACTGTGCTGGATAATCCGTATAGGTGTTCGAGTGTTCGAACCGTAATGCGCCAGAAATGGTACCGAAACCCCGTATTTACATATCTGCCACTGTGCAGGAGAATCCGTATAGGTGTTCGAGTGTTCGAACCGTAATGCGCAAGAAATGGTACCGAAACCCCGTATTTACATATCTGCCACTGTGCAGGAGAATCCGTATAGGTGTTCGAGTGTTCGAACCGTAATGCGCAAGAAATGGTATGGAAACCCCGTATTTACATATCTGCCACTGTGCAGGAGAATCCGCATAGGTGTTCGAGTGTTCGAACCGTAATGCGCAAGAAATGGTTCCGAAACCCCGTATTTACATATCTGCCACTGTGCAGGAGAATCCGTATCGGTGTTCGAGAGTTCGAACCGTAATGCGCAAGAAATGGTACGGAAACCCCGTATTTACATATCTGCCACTTTGTAGGAGAATCCGCATCGGTGTTCGAGTGTTCGAACCGTAATGTGCAAGAAATGGTATGGAAACCCCGTATTTACATATCTGCCACTGTGCTGGAGAATCCGTATAGGTGTTCGAGTGTTCGAATCGTAATGCGCAAGAAATGGTACCGAAACCCCGTATTTACATATCTGCCACTGTGCAGGAGAATCCGAATAGGTGTTCGAGTGTTCGAACCGTAATGCGCAAGAAATGGTATGTAAACCCCATATTTACATATCTGCCACTGTGCAGGAGAATCCGTATAGGTGTTCGAGTGTTCGAACCGTAATGCGCAAGAAATGGTATGTAAACCCCGTATTTACATATCTGCCACTGTGCAGGAGAATCCGTATAGGTGTTCGAGTGTTCGAACCGTAATGCGCAAGAAATGGTACGGAAACCCCGTATTTAGATATCTGCCACTGTGCAGGAGAATCCGTATAGGTGTTCGATTGTTCGAACCGTAATGCGCAAGAAATGGTATGTAAACTCCGTATTTACATATCTACCACTGTGCAGGAGAATCCGTATAGGTGTTCGAGTGTTCGAACCGTAATGCGGAAGAAATGGTATGGAAACCCCGTATTTACATATCAGCCACTGTGCAGGAGAATCCGTATAGGTGTTCGGGTGTTCGAACCGTAATGCGCAAGAAATGGTACCGAAACCCCGTATTTACATATCTGCCACTGTGTAGGAGAATCCGTATAGGTGTTCGAGTGTTTGAACCGTAATGCGTGAGAAATGGTATGTAAACCCCGTATTTGTATATCTGCCACTGTGCTGGATAATCCGTATAGGTGTTCGAGTGTTCGAACCGTAATGCGCCAGAAATGGTACCGAAACCCCGTATTTACAAATCTGCCACTGTGCAGGAGAATCCGTATAGGTGTTCGAGTGTTCGAACCGTAATGCGCAAGAAATGGTACCGAAACCCCGTCTTTACATATCTGCCACTGTGCAGGAGAATCCGTATAAGTGTTCGAGTGTTCGAACCGTAATGCGCAAGAAATGGTATGGAAACCCCGTATTTACATATCTGCCACTGTGCAGGAGAATCCGTATAGGTGTTCGAGTGTTCGAACCGTAATGCGCAAGAAATGGTTCCGAAACCCCGTATTTACATATCTGCCACTGTGCAGGAGAATCCGTATAGGTGTTCGAGAGTTCGAACCGTAATGCGCAAGAAATGGTACGGAAACCCCGTATTTACATATCTGCCACTTTGTAGCAGAATCCGCATAGGTGTTCGAGTGTTCGAACCGTAATGTGCAAGAAATGGTATGGAAACCCCGCATTTACATATCTGCCACTGTGCAGGAGAATCTGTATAGGTGTTCGAGTGTTCGAATCGTAATGCGCAAGAAATGGTACCGAAACCCCGTATTTACATATCTGCCACTGTGCAGGAGAATCCGAATAGGTGTTCGAGTGTTCGAACCGTAATGCGCAAGAAATGGTATGTAAACCCCGTATTTACAAATCTGCCACTGTGCAGGAGAATCCGTATAGGTGTTCGAGTGTTCGAACCGTAATGCGCAAGAAATGGTTCCGAAACCCCGTATTTACGTATCTGCCCCTGTGCAGGAGAATCCGTATAGGTGTTCGATTGTTCGAACCGTAATGCGCAAGAAATGGTACGGAAACCCCATATTTACATATCTGCCACTGTGCAGGAGAATCCGTATAGGTGTTCGAGTTTTCGAACCGTAATGCGTGAGAAATGGTATGTAAACCCCGTATTTATATATCTGCCACTGTGCTGGATAATCCGTATAGGTGTTCGAGTGTTCGAACCGTAATGCGCCAGAAATGGTACCGAAACCCCGTATTTACATATCTGCCACTGTGTAGGAGAATCCGCATAGGTGTTCGAGTGTTCGAACCGTAATGCGCAAGAAATGGTATGGAAACCCCGTATTTACATATCAGCCACTGTGTAGGAGAATCCGTATAGGTGTTCGAGTGTTCGAACCGTAATGCGCAAGAAATGGTACGGAAACCCCGTATTTACATATCTGCCACTGTACAGGAGAATCCGTATAGGAGTTCGAGTGTTTGAACCGTAATGCGTGAGAAATGGTATGTAAACCCCGTATTTATATATCTGCCACTGTGCTGGATAATCCGTATAGGTGTTCGAGTGTTCGAACCGTAATGCGCCAGAAATGGTACCGAAACCCCGTATTTACATATCTGCCACTGTGCAGGAGAATCCGTATAGGTGTTCGAGTGTTCGAACCGTAATGCGCAAGAAATGGTACCGAAACCCCGTATTTACATATCTGCCACTGTGCAGGAGAATCCGTATAGGTGTTCGAGTGTTCGAACCGTAATGCGCAAGAAATGGTATGGAAACCCCGTATTTACATATCTGCCACTGTGCAGGAGAATCCGCATAGGTGTTCGAGTGTTCGAACCGTAATGCGCAAGAAATGGTTCCGAAACCCCGTATTTACATATCTGCCACTGTGCAGGAGAATCCGTATCGGTGTTCGAGAGTTCGAACCGAAATGCGCAAGAAATGGTACGGAAACCCCGTATTTACATATCTGCCACTTTGTAGGAGAATCCGCATAGGTGTTCGAGTGTTCGAACCGTAATGTGCAAGAAATGGTATGGAAACCCCGTATTTACATATCTGCCACTGTGCTGGAGAATCCGTATAGGTGTTCGAGTGTTCGAATCGTAATGCGCAAGAAATGGTACCGAAACCCCGTATTTACATATCTGCCACTGTGCAGGAGAATCCGAATAGGTGTTCGAGTGTTCGAACCGTAATGCGCAAGAAATGGTATGTAAACCCCATATTTACATATCTGCCACTGTGCAGGAGAATCCGTATAGGTGTTCGAGTGTTCGAACCGTAATGCGCAAGAAATGGTATGTAAACCCCGTATTTACATATCTGCCACTGTGCAGGAGAATCCGTATAGGTGTTCGAGTGTTCGAACCGTAATGCGCAAGAAATGGTACGGAAACCCCGTATTTAGATATCTGCCACTGTGCAGGAGAATCCGTATAGGTGTTCGATTGTTCGAACCGTAATGCGCAAGAAATGGTATGTAAACTCCGTATTTACATATCTACCACTGTGCAGGAGAATACGTATAGGTGTTCGAGTGTTCGAACCGTAATGCGGAAGAAATGGTATGGAAACCCCGTATTTACATATCAGCCACTGTGCAGGAGAATCCGTATAGGTGTTCGGGTGTTCGAACCGTAATGCGCAAGAAATGGTACCGAAACCCCGTATTTACATATCTGCCACAGTGTAGGAGAATCCGTATAGGTGTTCGAGTGTTTGAACCGTAATGCGTGAGAAATGGTATGTAAACCCCGTATTTATATATCTGCCACTGTGCTGGAGAATCTGTATAGGTGTTCGAGTGTTCGAATCGTAATGCGCAAGAAATGGTACCGAAACCCCGTATTTACATATCTGCCACTGTGCAGGAGAATCCGAATAGGTGTTCGAGTGTTCGAACCGTAATGCGCAAGAAATGGTATGTAAACCCCATATTTACATATCTGCCACTGTGCAGGAGAATCCGTATAGGTGTTCGAGTGTTCGAACCGTAATGCGCAAGAAATGGTATGTAAACCCCGTATTTACATATCTGCCACTGTGCAGGAGAATCCGTATAGGTGTTCGAGTGTTCGAACCGTAATGCGCAAGAAATGGTACGGAAACCCCGTATTTAGATATCTGCCACTGTGCAGGAGAATCCGTATAGGTGTTCGATTGTTCGAACCGTAATGCGCAAGAAATGGTATGTAAACTCCGTATTTACATATCTACCACTGTGCAGGAGAATCCGTATAGGTGTTCGAGTGTTCGAACCGTAATGCGCAAGAAATGGTATGTAAACCCCGTATTTACATATCTGCCACTGTGCAGGAGAATCCGTATAGGTGTTCGAGTGTTCGAACCGTAATGCGCAAGAAATGGTTCCGAAACCCCGTATTTACATATCTGCCACTGTGCAGGAGAATCCGTATTGGTGTTCGAGAGTTCGAACCGTAATGCGCAAGAAATGGTACGGAAACCCCGTATTTACATATCTGCCACTGTGCAGGAGAATCCGAATAGGTGTTCGAGTGTTCGAACCGTAATGCGCAAGAAATGGTATGTAAACCCCATATTTACATATCTGCCACTGTGCAGGAGAATCCGTATAGGTGTTCGAGTGTTCGAACCGTAATGCGCAAGAAATGGTATGTAAACCCCGTATTTACATATCTGCCACTGTGCAGGAGAATCCGTATAGGTGTTCGAGTGTTCGAACCGTAATGCGCAAGAAATGGTACGGAAACCCCGTATTTAGATATCTGCCACTGTGCAGGAGAATCCGTATAGGTGTTCGATTGTTCGAACCGTAATGCGCAAGAAATGGTATGTAAACTCCGTATTTACATATCTACCACTGTGCAGGAGAATCCGTATAGGTGTTCGAGTGTTCGAACCGTAATGCGCAAGAAATGGTATGTAAACCCCGTATTTACATATCTGCCACTGTGCAGGAGAATCCGTATAGGTGTTCGAGTGTTCGAACCGTAATGCGCAAGAAATGGTTCCGAAACCCCGTATTTACATATCTGCCACTGTGCAGGAGAATCCGTATTGGTGTTCGAGAGTTCGAACCGTAATGCGCAAGAAATGGTACGGAAACCCCGTATTTACATATCTGCCACTTTGTAGCAGAATCCGCATAGGTGTTCGAGTGTTCGAACCGTAATGTGCAAGAAATGGTATGGAAACCCCGCATTTACATATCTGCCACTGTGCAGGAGAATCTGTATAGGTGTTCGAGTGTTCGAATCGTAATGCGCAAGAAATGGTACCGAAACCCCGTATTTACATATCTGCCACTGAGCAGGAGAATCCGAATAGGTGTTCGAGTGTTCGAACCGTAATGCGCAAGAAATGGTATGTAAACCCCGTATTTACAAATCTGCCACTGTGCAGGAGAATCCGTATAGGTGTTCGAGTGTTCGAACCGTAATGCGCAAGAAATGGTTCCGAAACCCCGTATTTACGTATCTGCCCCTGTGCAGGAGAATCCGTATAGGTGTTCGATTGTTCGAACCGTAATGCGCAAGAAATGGTACGGAAACCCCGTATTTACATATCTGCCACTGTGCAGGAGAATCCGTATAGGAGTTCGAGTGTTCGAACCGTAATGCGCAAAAAATGGTACCGAAACCCCGTAGTTACATATCTGCCACTGTGCAGGAGAATCCGTATAGGTGTTCGAGTGTTCGAACCGTAATGCGCAAGAAATGGTACGGAAACCCCGTATTTACATATCTGCCACTGTGCAGGATAATCCGTATAGGTGTTCGAGTGTTCGAACCGTAATGCGCAAGAAATGGTTCCGGAACCCCGTATTTACATATCTGCCACTGTGTAGGAGAATCCGTATAGGTGTTCGAGAGTTCGAACCGTAATGCCCAAGAAATGGTACGGAAACCCCGTATTTACATATCTGCCACTTTGTAGGAGAATCCGCATAGGTGTTCGAGTGTTCGAACCGTAATGTGCAAGAAATGGTATGGAAACCCCGTATTTACATATCTGCCACTGTGCAGGAGAATCCGTATAGGTGTTCGAGTGTTCGAATCGTAATGCGCAAGAAATGGTACCGAAACCCCGTATTTACATATCTTCCACTGTGCAGGAGAATCCGAATAGGTGTTCGAGTGTTCGAACCGTAATGCGCAAGAAATGGTATGTAAACCCCGTATTTACAAATCTGCCACTGTGCAGGAGAATCCGTATAGGTGTTCGAGTGTTCGAACCGTAATGCGCAAGAAATGGTTCCGAAACCCCGTATTTACGTATCTGCCCCTGTGTAGGAGAATCCGTATAGGTGTTCGATTGTTCGAACCGTAATGCGCAAGAAATGGTACGGAAACCCCGTATTTACATATCTGCCACTGTGGAGGAGAATCCGTATAGGAGTTCGAGTGTTCGAACCGTAATGCGCAAAAAATGGTACCGAAACCCCGTATTTACATATCTGCCACTGTGCAGGAGAATCCGTATAGGTTTTCGATTGTTCGAACCGTAATGCGCAAGAAATGGTAGCGAAACCCCGTATTTACATATCTGCCACTGTGCAGGAGAATCCGAATAGGTGTTCGAGTGTTCGAACCGTAATGCGCAAGAAATGGTATGTAAACCCCGTATTTGCATATCTGCCACTGTACAGGAGAATCCGTATAGGAGTTCGAGTGTTTGAACCGTAATGCGTGACAAATGGTATGTAAACCCCGTATTTATATATCTGCCACTGTGCTGGATAATCCGTATAGGTGTTCGAGTGTTCGAACCGTAATGCGCCAGAAATGGTACCGAAACCCCGTATTTACATATCTGCCACTGTGCAGGAGAATCCGTATAGGTGTTCGAGTGTTCGAACTGAAATGCGCCAGAAATGGTACCGAAACCCCGTATTTACATATCTGCCACTGTGCAGGAGAATCCGTATAGGTGTTCGAGTGTTCGAACCGTAATGCGCAAGAAATGGTACCGAAAACCCCGTATTTACATATCTGCCACTGTGCAGGAGAATCCGTATAGGTGTTCGAGTGTTCGAACCGTAATGCGCAAGCAATGGTACGGAAACCCCGTATTTACATATCTGCCACTGTGCAGGAGAATCCGTATAGGTGTTCGAGTGTTCGAACCGTAATGCGTGAGAAATGGTATGTAAACCCCGTATTTATATATCTGCCACTGTGCTGGATAATCCGTATAGGTGTTCGAGTGTTCGAACCGTAATGCGCCAGAAATGGTACCGAAACCCCGTATTTACATATCTGCCACTGTGTAGGAGAATCCGCATAGGTGTTCGAGTGTTCGAACCGTAATGCGCAAGAAATGGTATGGAAACCCCGTATTTACATATCAGCCACTGTGTAGGAGAATCCGTATAGGTGTTCGAGTGTTCGAACCGTAATGCGCAAGAAATGGTACGGAAACCCCGTATTTACATATCTGCCACTGTACAGGAGAATCCGTATAGGAGTTCGAGTGTTTGAACCGTAATGCGTGACAAATGGTATGTAAACCCCGTATTTATATATCTGCCACTGTGCTGGATAATCCGTATAGGTGTTCGAGTGTTCGAACCGTAATGCGCCAGAAATGGTACCGAAACCCCGTATTTACATATCTGCCACTGTGCAGGAGAATCCGTATAGGTGTTCGAGTGTTCGAACCGTAATGCGCAAGAAATGGTACCGAAACCCCGTATTTACATATCTGCCACTGTGCAGGAGAATCCGTATAGGTGTTCGAGTGTTCGAACCGTAATGCGCAAGAAATGGTACGGAAACCCCGTATTTACATATCTGCCACTTTGTAGGAGAATCCGCATAGGTGTTCGAGTGTTCGAACCGTAATGTGCAAGAAATGGTATGGAAACCCCGTATTTACATATCTGTCACTGTGCAGGAGAATCCGTATAGGTGTTCGAGTGTTCGAATCGTAATGCGCAAGAAATGGTACCGAAACCCCGTATTTACATATCTGCCACTGTGCAGGAGAATCCGAATAGGTGTTCGAGTGTTCGAACCGTAATGCGCAAGAAATGGTATGTAAACCCCATATTTACATATCTGCCACTGTGCAGGAGAATCCGTATAGGTGTTCGAGTGTTCGAACCGTAATGCGCAAGAAATGGTATGTAAACCCCGTATTTACATATCTGCCACTGTGCAGGAGAATCCGTATAGGTGTTCGAGTGTTCGAACCGTAATGCGCAAGAAATGGTACGGAAACCCCGTATTTAGATATCTGCCACTGTGCAGGAGAATCCGTATAGGTGTTCGATTGTTCGAACCGTAATGCGCAAGAAATGGTATGTAAACTCCGTATTTACATATCTACCACTGTGCAGGAGAATCCGTATAGGTGTTCGAGTGTTCGAACCGTAATGCGCAAGAAATGGTATGGAAACCCCGTATTTACATATCAGCCACTGTGCAGGAGAATCCGTATAGGTGTTCGGGTGTTCGAACCGTAATGCGCAAGAAATGGTACCGAAACCCCGTATTTACATATCTGCCACTGTGCAGGAGAATCCGTATAGGTGTTCGAGTGTTTGAACCGTAATGCGTGAGAAATGGTATGTAAACCCCGTATTTATATATCTGCCACTGTGCTGGATAATCCGTATAGGTGTTCGAGTGTTCGAACCGTAATGCGCCAGAAATGGTACCGAAACCCCGTATTTACATATCTGCCACTGTGCAGGAGAATCCGTATAGGTGTTCGAGTGTTCGAACCGTAATGCGCAAGAAATGGTACCGAAACCCCGCATTTACATATCTGCCACAGTGCAGGAGAATCCGTATAGGTGTTCGAGTGTTCGAACCGTAATGCGCAAGAAATGGTATGGAAACCCCGTATTTACATATCTGCCACTGTGCAGGAGAATCCGTATAGGTGTTCGAGTGTTCGAACCGTAATGCGCAAGAAATGGTTCCGAAACCCCGTATTTACATATCTGCCACTGTGCAGGAGAATCCGTATAGGTGTTCGAGAGTTCGAACCGTAATGCGCAAGAAATGGTACGGAAACCCCGTATTTACATATCTGCCACTTTGTAGGAGAATCCGCATAGGTGTTCGAGTGTTCGAACCGTAATGTGCAAGAAATGGTATGGAAACCCCGCATTTACATATCTGCCACTGTGCAGGAGAATCCGTATAGGTGTTCGAGTGTTCGAATCGTAATGCGCAAGAAATGGTACCGAAACCCCGTATTTACATATCTGCCACTGTGCAGGAGAATCCGAATAGGTGTTCGAGTGTTCGAACCGTAATGCGCAAGAAATGGTATCTAAACCCCGTATTTACAAATCTGCCACTGTGCAGGAGAATCCGTATAGGTGTTCGAGTGTTCGAACCGTAATGCGCAAGAAATGGTTCCGAAACCCCGTATTTACGTATCTGCCCCTGTGCAGGAGAATCCGTATAGGTGTTCGATTGTTCGAACCGTAATGCGCAAGAAATGGTACGGAAACCCCGTATTTACATATCTGCCACTGTGCAGGAGAATCCGTATAGGGGTTCGAGTGTTCGAACCGTAATGCGCAAAAAATGGTACCGAAACCCCGTATTTACATATCTGCCACTGTGCAGGAGAATCCGTATAGGTGTTCGATTGTTCGAACCGTAATGCGCAAGAAATGGTAGCGAAACCCCGTATTTACATATCTGCCACTGTGCAGGAGAATCCGAATAGGTGTTCGAGTGTTCGAACCGTTATGCGCAAGAAATGGTATGTAAACCCCGTATTTGCATATCAGCCACTGTGCAGGAGAATCCGTATAGGTGTTCGAGTGTTCGAACCGTAATGCGCAAGAAATGGTACGGAAACCCCGTATTTACATATCTGCCACTGTGCAGGAGAATCCGTATAGGTGTTCGAGTGTTTGAACCGTAATGCGTGAGAAATGGTATGTAAACCCCGTATTTATATATCTGCCACTGTGCTGGATAATCCGTATAGGTGTTCGAGTGTTCGAACCGAAATGCGCCAGAAATGGTTCCGAAACCCCGTATTTACATATCTGCCACTGTGCAGGAGAATCCGTATAGGTGTTCGGGTGTTCGAACCGTAATGCGCAAGAAATGGTACCGAAACCCCGTATTTACATATCTGCCACTGTGCAGGAGAATCCGTATAGGTGTTCGAGTGTTTGAACCGTAATGCGTGAGAAATGGTATGTAAACCCCGTATTTATATATCTGCCACTGTGCTGGATAATCCGTATAGGTGTTCGAGTGTTCGAACCGTAATGCGCCAGAAATGGTACCGAAACCCCGTATTTACATATCTGCCACTGTGCTGGATAATCCGTATAGGTGTTCGACTGTTCGAACCGTAATGCGCAAGAAATGGTACCGAAACCCCGTATTTACATATCTGCCACTGTGCAGGAGAATCCGTATAGGTGTTCGAGTGTTCGAACCGTAATGCGCAAGAAATGGTATGGAAACCCCGTATTTACATATCTGCCACTGTGCAGGAGAATCCGTATAGGTGTTCGAGTGTTCGAACCGTAATGCGCAAAAAATGGTTCCGAAACCCCGTATTTACATATCTGCCACTGTGCAGGAGAATCCGTATAGGTGTTCGAGAGTTCGAACCGTAATGCGCAAGAAATGGTACGGAAACACCGTATTTACATATCTGCCACTTTGTAGGAGAATCCGCATAGGTGTTCGAGTGTTCGAACCGTAATGTGCAAGAAATGGTATGGAAACCCCGCATTTACATATCTGCCACTGTGCAGGAGAATCCGTATAGGTGTTCGAGTGTTCGAATCGTAATGCGCAAGAAATGGTACCGAAACCCCGTATTTACATATCTGCCACTGTGCAGGAGAATCCGAATAGGTGTTCGAGTGTTCGAACCGTAATGCGCAAGAAATGGTATGTAAACCCCGTATTTACAAATCTGCCACTGTGTAGGAGAATCCGTATAGGTGTTCGAGTGTTCGAACCGTAATGCGCAAGAAATGGTTCCGAAACCCCGTATTTACGTATCTGCCCCTGTGCAGGAGAATCCGTATAGGTGTTCGATTGTTCGAACCGTAATGCGCAAGAAATGGTACGGAAACCCCGTATTTACATATCTGCCACTGTGCAGGAGAATCCGTATAGGAGTTCGAGTGTTCGAACCGTAATGCGCAAAAAATGGTAGCGAAACCCCGTATTTACATATCTGCCACTGTGCAGGAGAATCCGAATAGGTGTTCGAGTGTTCGAACCGTAATGCGCAAGAAATGGTATGTAAACCCCGTATTTGCATATCAGCCACTGTGCAGGAGAATCCGTATAGGTGTTCGAGTGTTCGAACCGTAATGCGCAAGAAATGGTACGGAAACCCCGTATTTACATATCTGCCACTGTGCAGGAGAATCCGTATAGGTGTTCGAGTGTTTGAACCGTAATGCGTGAGAAATGGTATGTAAACCCCGTATTTATATATCTGCCACTGTGCTGGATAATCCGTATAGGTGTTCGAGTGTTCGAACCGAAATGCGCCAGAAATGGTACCGAAACCCCGTATTTACATATCTGCCACTGTGCAGGAGAATCCGTATAGGTGTTCGGGTGTTCGAACCGTAACGCGCAAGAAATGGTACCGAAACCCCGTATTTACATATCTGCCACTGTGCAGGAGAATCCGTATAGGTGTTCGAGTGTTTGAACCGTAATGCGTGAGAAATGGTATGTAAACCCCGTATTTATATATCTGCCACTGTGCTGGATAATCCGTATAGGTGTTCGAGTGTTCGAACCGTAATGCGCCAGAAATGGTACCGAAACCCCGTATTTACATATCTGCCACTGTGCAGGAGAATCCGTATAGGTGTTCGAGTGTTCGAACCGTAATGCGCAAGAAATGGTACCGAAACCCCGTATTTACATATCTGCCACTGTGCAGGAGAATCCGTATAGGTGTTCGAGTGTTCGAACCGTAATGCGCAAGAAATGGTATGGAAACCCCGTATTTACATATCTGCCACTGTGCAGGAGAATCCGTATAGGTGTTCGAGTGTTCGAACCGTAATGCGCAAGAAATGGTTCCGAAACCCCGTATTTACATATCTGCCACTGTGCAGGAGAATCCGTATAGGTGTTCGAGAGTTCGAACCGTAATGCGCAAGAAATGGTACGGAAACCCCGTATTTACATATCTGCCACTTTGTAGGAGAATCCGCATAGGTGTTCGAGTGTTCGAACCGTAATGTGCAAGAAATGGTATGGAAACCCCGCATTTACATATCTGCCACTGTGCAGGAGAATCCGTATAGGTGTTCGAGTGTTCGAATCGTAATGCGCAAGAAATGGTACCGAAACCCCGTATTTACATATCTGCCACTGTGCAGGAGAATCCGAATAGGTGTTCGAGTGTTCGAACCGTAATGCGCAAGAAATGGTATGTAAACCCCGTAATTACAAATCTGCCACTGTGCAGGAGAATCCGTATAGGTGTTCGAGTGTTCGAACCGTAATGCGCAAGAAATGGTTCCGAAATCCCGTATTTACGTATCTGCCCCTGTGCAGGAGAATCCGTATAGGTGTTCGATTGTTCGAACCGTAATGCGCAAGAAATGGTACGGAAACCCCGTATTTACATATCTGCCACAGTGCAGGAGAATCCGTATAGGAGTTCGAGTGTTCGAACCGTAATGCGCAAAAAATGGTACCGAAACCCCGTATTTACATATCTGCCACTGTGCAGGAGAATCCGTATAGGTGTTCGATTGTTCGAACCGTAATGCGCAAGAAATGGTAGCGAAACCCCGTATTTACATATCTGCCACTGTGCAGGAGAATCCGAATAGGTGTTCGAGTGTTCGAACCGTAATGCGCAAGAAATGGTATGTAAACCCCGTATTTGCATATCAGCCACTGTGCAGGAGAATCCGTATAGGTGTTCGAGTGTTCGAACCGTAATGCGCAAGAAATGGTACGGAAACCCCGTATTTACATATCTGCCACTGTGCAGGAGAATCCGTATAGGTGTTCGAGTGTTTGAACCGTAATGCGTGAGAAATGGTATGTAAACCCCGTATTTATATATCTGCCACTGTGCTGGATAATCCGTATAGGTGTTCGAGTGTTCGAACCGAAATGCGCCAGAAATGGTACCGAAACCCCGTATTTACATATCTGCCACTGTGCAGGAGAATCCGTATAGGTGTTCGAGTGTTCGAACCGTAGTGCGCAAGAAATGGTACCGAAACCCCGTATTTACATATCTGCCACTGTGCAGGAGAATCCGTATAGGTGTTCGAGTGTTCGAACCGTAATGCGCAAGAAATGGTACCGAAACCCCGTATTTACATATCTGCCACTGTGCAGGAGAATCCGTATAGGTGTTCGAGTGTTCGAACCGTAATGCGCAAGAAATGGTATGTAAACCCCGTATTTACAAATCTGCCACTGTGCAGGAGAATCCGTATAGGTGTTCGAGTGTTCGAACCGTAATGCGCAAGAAATGGTTCCGAAACCCTGTATTTACGTATCTGCCCCTGTGCAGGAGAATCCGTATAGGTGTTCGATTGTTCGAACCGTAATGCGCAAGAAATGGTACGGAAACCCCGTATTTACATATCTGCCACTGTGCAGGAGAATCCGTATAGGAGTTCGAGTGTTCGAACCGTAATGCGCAAAAAATGGTACCGAAACCCCGTATTTACATATCTGCCACTGTGCAGGAGAATCCGTATAGGTGTTCGATTGTTCGAACCGTAATGCGCAAGAAATGGTAGCGAAACCCCGTATTTACATATCTGCCACTGTGCAGGAGAATCTGAATTGGTGTTCGAGTGTTCGAACCGTAATGCGCAAGAAATGGTATGTAAACCCCGTATTTACAAATCTGCCACTGTGCAGGAGAATCCGTATAGGTGTTCGAGTGTTCGAACCGTAATGCGCAAGAAATGGTTCCGAAACCCCGTATTTACGTATCTGCCCCTGTGCAGGAGAATCCGTATAGGTGTTCGATTGTTCGAACCGTAATGCGCAAGAAATGGTACAGAAACCCCGTATTTACATATCTGCCACTGTGGAGGAGAATCCGTATAGGAGTTCGAGTGTTCGAACCGTAATGCGCAAAAAATGGTACCGAAACCCCGTATTTACATATCTGCCACTCTGCAGGAGAATCCGTATAGGTGTTCGATTGTTCGAACCGTAATGCGCAAGAAATGGTAGCGAAACCCCGTATTTACATATCTGCCACTGTGCAGGAGAATCCGAATAGGTGTTCGAGTGTTCGAACCGTAATGCGCAAGAAATGGTATGTAAACCCCGTATTTGCATATCAGCCACTGTGCAGGAGAATCCGTATAGGTGTTCGAGTGTTCGAACCGTAATGCGCAAGAAATGGTACGGAAACCCCGTATTTACATATCTGCCACTGTGCAGGAGAATCCGTATAGGTGTTCAAGTGTTTGAACCGTAATGCGTGAGAAATGGTATGTAAACCCCGTATTTATATATCTGCCACTGTGCTGGATAATCCGTATAGGTGTTCGAGTGTTCGAACCGAAATGCGCCAGAAATGGTACCGAAACCCCGTATTTACATATCTACCACTGTGCAGGAGAATCCGTATAGGTGTTCGAGTGTTCGAACCGTAATGCGCAAGAAATGGTACCGAAACCCCGTATTTACATTTCTGCCACTGTGCAGGAGAATCCGTATAGGTGTTCGAGTGTTCGAACCGTAATGCGCAAGAAATGGTACGGAAACCCCGTATTTACATATCTGCCACTTTGTAGGAGAATCCGCATAGGTGTTCGAGTGTTCGAACCGTAATGTGCAAGAAATGGTATGGAAACCCCGCATTTACATATCTGCCACTGTGCAGGAGAATCCGTATAGGTGTTCGAGTGTTCGAATCGTAATGCGCAAGAAATGGTACCGAAACCCCGTATTTACATATCTGCCACTGTGCAGGAGAATCCGAATAGGTGTTCGAGTGTTCGAACCGTAATGCGCAAGAAATGGTACGGAAACCCCGTATTTACATATCTGCCACTGTGCAGGAGAATCCGTATAGGTGTTCGAGTGTTTGAACCGTAATGCGTGAGAAATGGTATGTAAACCCCGTATTTATATATCTGCCACTGTGCTGGATAATCCGTATAGGTGTTCGAGTGTTCGAACCGAAATGCGCCAGAAATGGTACCGAAACCCCGTATTTACATATCTGCCACTGTGCAGGAGAATCCGTATAGGTGTTCGGGTGTTCGAACCGTAACGCGCAAGAAATGGTACCGAAACCCCGTATTTACATATCTGCCACTGTGCAGGAGAATCCGTATAGGTTTTCGAGTGTTTGAACCGTAATGCGTGAGAAATGGTATGTAAACCCCGTATTTATATATCTGCCACTGTGCTGGATAATCCGTATAGGTGTTCGAGTGTTCGAACCGTAATGCGCCAGAAATGGTACCGAAACCCCGTATTTACATATCTGCCACTGTGCAGGAGAATCCGTATAGGTGTTCGAGTGTTCGAACCGTAATGCGCAAGAAATGGTACCGAAACCCCGTATTTACATATCTGCCACTGTGCAGGAGAATCCGTATAGGTGTTCGAGTGTTCGAACCGTAATGCGCAAGAAATGGTATGGAAACCCCGTATTTACATATCTGCCACTGTGCAGGAGAATCCGTATAGGTGTTCGAGTGTTCGAACCGTAATGCGCAAGAAATGGTTCCGAAACCCCGTATTTACATATCTGCCACTGTGCAGGAGAATCCGTATAGGTGTTCGAGAGTTCGAACCGTAATGCGCAAGAAATGGTACGGAAACCCCGTATTTACATATCTGCCACTTTGTAGGAGAATCCGCATAGGTGTTCGAGTGTTCGAACCGTAATGTGCAAGAAATGGTATGGAAACCCCGCATTTACATATCTGCCACTGTGCAGGAGAATCCGTATAGGTGTTCGAGTGTTCGAATCGTAATGCGCAAGAAATGGTACCGAAACCCCGTATTTACATATCTGCCACTGTGCAGGAGAATCCGAATAGGTGTTCGAGTGTTCGAACCGTAATGCGCAAGAAATGGTATGTAAACCCCGTATTTACAAATCTGCCACTGTGCAGGAGAATCCGTATAGGTGTTCGAGTGTTCGAACCGTAATGCGCAAGAAATGGTTCCGAAACCCCGTATTTACGTATCTGCCCCTGTGCAGGAGAATCCGTATAGGTGTTCGATTGTTCGAACCGTAATGCGCAAGAAATGGTACGGAAACCCCGTATTTACATATCTGCCACTGTGCAGGAGAATCCGTATAGGAGTTCCAGTGTTCGAACCGTAATGCGCAAAAAATGGTACCGAAACCCCGTATTTACATATCTGCCACTGTGCAGGAGAATCCGTATAGGTGTTCGATTGTTCGAACCGTAATGCGCAAGAAATGGTAGCGAAACCCCGTATTTACATATCTGCCACTGTGCAGGAGAATCCGAATAGGTGTTCGAGTGTTCGAACCGTAATGCGCAAGAAATGGTATGTAAACCCCGTATTTGCATATCAGCCACTGTGCAGGAGAATCCGTATAGGTGTTCGAGTGTTCGAACCGTAATGCGCAAGAAATGGTACGGAAACCCCGTATTTACATATCTGCCACTGTGCAGGAGAATCCGTATAGGTGTTCGAGTGTTTGAACCGTAATGCGTGAGAAATGGTATGTAAACCCCGTATTTATATATCTGCCACTGTGCTGGATAATCCGTATAGGTGTTCGAGTGTTCGAACCGAAATGCGCCAGAAATGGTACCGAAACCCCGTATTTACATATCTGCCACTGTGCAGGAGAATCCGTATAGGTGTTCGAGTGTTCGAACCGTAATGCGCAAGAAATGGTACCGAAACCCCGTATTTACATATCTGCCACTGTGCAGGAGAATCCGTATAGGTGTTCGAGTGTTCGAACCGTAATGCGCAAGAAATGGTACGGAAACCCCGTATTTACATATCTGCCACTGTGCAGGATAATCCGTATTGGTGTTCGAGTGTTCGAACCGTAATGCGCAAGAAATGGTTCCGGAACCCCGTATTTACATATCTGCCACTGTGCAGGAGAATCCGTATAGGTGTTCGAGAGTTCGAACCGTAATGCGCAAGAAATGGTACGGAAACCCCGTATTTACATATCTGCCACTTTGTACGAGAATCCGCATAGGTGTTCGAGTGTTCGAACCGTAATGTGCAAGAAATGGTATGGAAACCCCGTTTTTACATATCTGCCACTGTGCAGGAGAATCCGTATAGGTGTTCGAGTGTTCGAATCGTAATGCGCAAGAAATGGTACCGAAACCCCGTATTTACATATCTGCCACTGTGCAGGAGAATCCGAATAGGTGTTCGAGTGTTCGAACCGTATTGCGCAAGAAATGGTATGTAAACCCCGTATTTACAAATCTGCCACTGTGCAGGAGAATCCGTATAGGTGTTCGAGTGTTCGAACCGTAATGCGCAAGAAATGGTTCCGAAACCCCGTATTTACGTATCTGCCCCTGTGCAGGTGAATCCGTATAGGTGTTCGATTGTTCGAACCGTAATGCGCAAGAAATGGTACGGAAACCCCGTATTTACATATCTGCCACTGTGGAGGAGAATCCGTATAGGAGTTCGAGTGTTCGAACCGTAATGCGCAAAAAATGGTACCGAAACCCCGTATTTACATATCTGCCACTCTGCAGGAGAATCCGTATAGGTGTTCGATTGTTCGAACCGTAATGCGCAAGAAATGGTAGCGAAACCCCGTATTTACATATCTGCCACTGTGCAGGAGAATCCGAATAGGTGTTCGAGTGTTCGAACCGTAATGCGCAAGAAATGGTATGTAAACCCCGTATTTGCATATCAGCCACTGTGCAGGAGAATCCGTATAGGTGTTCGAGTGTTCGAACCGTAATGCGCAAGAAGTGGAACGGAAACCCCGTATTTACATATCTGCCACTGTGCAGGATAATCCGTATTGGTGTTCGAGTGTTCGAACCGTAATGCGCAAGAAATGGTTCCGGAACCCCGTATTTACATATCTGCCACTGTGCAGGAGAATCCGTATAGGTGTTCGAGAGTTCGAACCGTAATGCGCAAGAAATGGTACGGAAACCCCGTATTTACATATCTGCCACTTTGTAGGAGAATCCGCATAGGTGTTCGAGTGTTCGAACCGTAATGTGCAAGAAATGGTATGGAAACCCCGCATTTACATATCTGCCACTGTGCAGGAGAATCCGTATAGGTGTTCGAGTGTTCGAATCGTAATGCGCAAGAAATGGTACCGAAACCCCGTATTTACATATCTGCCACTGTGCAGGAGAATCCGAATAGGTGTTCGAGTGTTCGAACCGTAATGCGCAAGAAATGGTATGTAAACCCCGTATTTACAAATCTGCCACTGTGCAGGAGAATCCGTATAGGTGTTCGAGTGTTCGAACCGTAATGCGCAAGAAATGGTTCCGAAACCCCGTATTTACGTATCTGCCCCTGTGCAGGAGAATCCGTATAGGTGTTCGATTGTTCGAACCGTAATGCGCAAGAAATGGTACGGAAACCCCGTATTTACATATCTGCCACTGTGCAGGAGAATCCGTATAGGAGTTCGAGTGTTCGAACCGTAATGCGCAAAAAATGGTACCGAAACCCCGTATTTACATATCTGCCACTGTGCAGGAGAATCCGTATAGGTGTTCGATTGTTCGAACCGTAATGCGCAAGAAATGGTAGCGAAACCCCGTATTTACATATCTGCCACTGTGCAGGAGAATCCGAATAGGTGTTCGAGTGTTCGAACCGTAATGCGCAAGAAATGGAATGTAAACCCCGTATTTGCATATCAGCCACTGTGCAGGAGAATCCGTATAGGTGTTCGAGTGTTCGAACCGTAATGCGCAAGAAATGGTACGGAAACCCCGTATTTACATATCTGCCACTGTGCAGGAGAATCCGTATAGGTGTTCGAGTGTTTGAACCGTAATGCGTGAGAAATGGTATGTAAACCCCGTATTTATATATCTGCCACTGTGCTGGATAATCCGTATAGGTGTTCGAGTGTTCGAACCGAAATGCGCCAGAAATGGTACCGAAACCCCGTATTTACATATCTGCCACTGTGCAGGAGAATCCGTATAGGTGTTCGAGTGTTCGAACCGTAATGCGCAAGAAATGGTACCGAAACCCCGTATTTACATATCTGCCACTGTGCAGGAGAATCCGTATAGGTGTTCGAGTGTTCGAACCGTAATGCGCAAGAAATGGTACGGAAACCCCGTATTTACATATCTGCCACTGTGCAGGATAATCCGTATTGGTGTTCGAGTGTTCGAACCGTAATGCGCAAGAAATGGTTCCGGAACCCCGTATTTACATATCTGCCACTGTGCAGGAGAATCCGTATAGGTGTTCGAGAGTTCGAACCGTAATGCGCAAGAAATGGTACGGAAACCCCGTATTTACATATCTGCCACTTTGTACGAGAATCCGCATAGGTGTTCGAGTGTTCGAACCGTAATGTGCAAGAAATGGTATGGAAACCCCGTCTTTACATATCTGCCACTGTGCAGGAGAATCCGTATAGGTGTTCGAGTGTTCGAATCGTAATGCGCAAGAAATGGTACCGAAACCCCGTATTTACATATCTGCCACTGTGTAGGAGAATCCGAATAGGTGTTCGAGTGTTCGAACCGTATTGCGCAAGAAATGGTATGTAAACCCCGTATTTACAAATCTGCCACTGTGCAGGAGAATCCGTATAGGTGTTCGAGTGTTCGAACCGTAATGCGCAAGAAATGGTTCCGAAACCCCGTATTTACGTATCTGCCCCTGTGCAGGTGAATCCGTATAGGTGTTCGATTGTTCGAACCGTAATGCGCAAGAAATGGTATGGAAACCCCGTATTTACATATCTGCCACTGTGGAGGAGAATCCGTATAGGAGTTCGAGTGTTCGAACCGTAATGCGCAAAAAATGGTACCGAAACCCCGTATTTACATATCTGCCACTCTGCAGGAGAATCCGTATAGGTGTTCGATTGTTCGAACCGTAATGCGCAAGAAATGGTAGCGAAACCCCGTATTTACATATCTGCCACTGTGCAGGAGAATCCGAATAGGTGTTCGAGTGTTCGAACCGTAATGCGCAAGAAATGGTATGTAAACCCCGTATTTGCATATCAGCCACTGTGCAGGAGAATCCGTATAGGTGTTCGAGTGTTCGAACCGTAATGCGCAAGAAGTGGAACGGAAACCCCGTATTTACATATCTGCCACTGTGCAGGATAATCCGTATTGGTGTTCGAGTGTTCGAACCGTAATGCGCAAGAAATGGTTCCGGAACCCCGTATTTACATATCTGCCACTGTGCAGGAGAATCCGTATAGGTGTTCGAGAGTTCGAACCGTAATGCGCAAGAAATGGTACGGAAACCCCGTATTTACATATCTGCCACTTTGTAGGAGAATCCGCATAGGTGTTCGAGTGTTCGAACCGTAATGTGAAAGAAATGGTATGGAAACCCCGCATTTACATATCTGCCACTGTGCAGGAGAATCCGTATAGGTGTTCGAGTGTTCGAATCGTAATGCGCAAGAAATGGTACCGAAACCCCGTATTTACATATCTGCCACTGTGCAGGAGAATCCGAATAGGTGTTCGAGTGTTCGAACCGTAATGCGCAAGAAATGGTATGTAAACCCCGTATTTACAAATCTGCCACTGTGCAGGAGAATCCGTATAGGTGTTCGAGTGTTCGAACCGTAATGCGCAAGAAATGGTTCCGAAACCCCGTATTTACGTATCTGCCCCTGTGCAGGAGAATCCGTATAGGTGTTCGATTGTTCGAACCGTAATGCGCAAGAAATGGTACGGAAACCCCGTATTTACATATCTGCCACTGTGCAGGAGAATCCGTATAGGAGTTCCAGTGTTCGAACCGTAATGCGCAAAAAATGGTACCGAAACCCCGTATTTACATATCTGCCACTGTGCAGGAGAATCCGTATAGGTGTTCGATTGTTCGAACCGTAATGCGCAAGAAATGGTAGCGAAACCCCGTATTTACATATCTGCCACTGTGCAGGAGAATCCGAATAGGTGTTCGAGTGTTCGAACCGTAATGCGCAAGAAATGGTATGTAAACCCCGTATTTGCATATCAGCCACTGTGCAGGAGAATCCGTATAGGTGTTCGAGTGTTCGAACCGTAATGCGCAAGAAATGGTACGGAAACCCCGTATTTACATATCTGCCACTGTGCAGGAGAATCCGTATAGGTGTTCGAGTGTTTGAACCGTAATGCGTGAGAAATGGTATGTAAACCCCGTATTTATATATCTGCCACTGTGCTGGATAATCCGTATAGGTGTTCGAGTGTTCGAACCGAAATGCGCCAGAAATGGTACCGAAACCCCGTATTTACATATCTGCCACTGTGCAGGAGAATCCGTATAGGTGTTCGAGTGTTCGAACCGTAATGCGCAAGAAATGGTACTGAAACCCCGTATTTACATATCTGCCACTGTGCAGGAGAATCCGTATAGGTGTTCGAGTGTTCGAACCGTAATGCGCAAGAAATGGTACGGAAACCCCGTATTTACATATCTGCCACTGTGCAGGATAATCCGTATTGGTGTTCGAGTGTTCGAACCGTAATGCGCAAGAAATGGTTCCGGAACCCCGTATTTACATATCTGCCACTGTGCAGGAGAATCCGTATAGGTGTTCGAGAGTTCGAACCGTAATGCGCAAGAAATGGTACGGAAACCCCGTATTTACATATCTGCCACTTTGTACGAGAATCCGCATAGGTGTTCGAGTGTTCGAACCGTAATGTGCAAGAAATGGTATGGAAACCCCGTCTTTACATATCTGCCACTGTGCAGGAGAATCCGTATAGGTGTTCGAGTGTTCGAATCGTAATGCGCAAGAAATGGTACCGAAACCCCGTATTTACATATCTGCCACTGTGCAGGAGAATCCGAATAGGTGTTCGAGTGTTCGAACCGTAATGCGCAAGAAATGGTATGTAAACCCCGTATTTACAAATCTGCCACTGTGCAGGAGAATCCGTATAGGTGTTCGAGTGTTCGAACCGTAATGCGCAAGAAATGGTTCCGAAACCCCGTATTTACGTATCTGCCCCTGTGCAGGAGAATCCGTATAGGTGTTCGATTGTTCGAACCGTAATGCGCAAGAAATGGTACGGAAACCCCGTATTTACATATCTGCCACTGTGGAGGAGAATCCGTATAGGAGTTCGAGTGTTCGAACCGTAATGCGCAAAAAATGGTACCGAAACCCCGTATTTACATATCTGCCACTCTGCAGGAGAATCCGTATAGGTGTTCGATTGTTCGAACCGTAATGCGCAAGAAATGGTAGCGAAACCCCGTATTTACATATCTGCCACTGTGCAGGAGAATCCGAATAGGTGTTCGAGTGTTCGAACCGTAATGCGCAAGAAATGGTATGTAAACCCCGTATTTGCATATCAGCCACTGTGCAGGAGAATCCGTATAGGTGTTCGAGTGTTCGAACCGTAATGCGCAAGAAATGGTACGGAAACCCCGTATTTACATATCTGCCACTGTGCAGGAGAATCCGTATAGGTGTTCGAGTGTTTGAACCGTAATGCGTGAGAAATGGTATGTAAACCCCGTATTTATATATCTGCCACTGTGCTGGATAATCCGTATAGGTGTTCGAGTGTTCGAACCGAAATGCGCCAGAAATGGTACCGAAACCCCGTATTTACATATCTACCACCGTGCAGGAGAATCCGTATAGGTGTTCGAGTGTTCGAACCGTAATGCGCAAGAAATGGTACCGAAACCCCGTATTTAAATATCTGCCACTGTGCAGGAGAATCCGTATAGGTGTTCGAGTGTTCGAACCGTAATGCGCAAGAAGTGGTACGGAAACCCCGTATTTACATATCTGCCACTGTGCAGGATAATCCGTATTGGTGTTCGAGTGTTCGAACCGTAATGCGCAAGAAATGGTTCCGGAACCCCGTATTTACATATCTGCCACTGTGCAGGAGAATCCGTATAGGTGTTCGAGAGTTCGAACCGTAATGCGCAAGAAATGGTACGGAAACCCCGTATTTACATATCTGCCACTTTGTAGGAGAATCCGCATAGGTGTTCGAGTGTTCGAACCGTAATGTGCAAGAAATGGTATGGAAACCCCGTATTTACATATCTGCCACTGTGCAGGAGAATCCGTATAGGTGTTCGAGTGTTCGAATCGTAATGCGCAAGAAATGGTACCGAAACCCCGTATTTACATATCTGCCACTGTGCAGGAGAATCCGAATAGGTGTTCGAGTGTTCGAACCGTAATGCGCAAGAAATGGTATGTAAACCCCGTATTTACATATCTGCCACTGTGCAGGAGAATCCGTATAGGTGTTCGAGTGTTCGAATCGTAATGCGCAAGAAATGGTACCGAAACCCCGTATTTACATATCTGCCACTGTGCAGGAGAATCCGAATAGGTGTTCGAGTGTTCGAACCGTAATGCGCAAGAAATGGTATGTAAACCCCGTATTTACATATCTGCCACTGTGCAGGAGAAACCGTATAGGTGTTCGAGTGTTCGAACCGTAATGCGCAAGAAATGGTACGGAAACACCGTATTTACATATCTGCCACTGTGCAGGAAAATCCGTACAGGTGTTCGATTGTTCGAACCGTAATGCGCAAGAAATGGTATGTAAACCCCGTTTTTACATATCTGCCACTGTACAGGAGAATCCGTATAGGTGTTCGAGTGTTCGAACCGTAATGCGCAAGAAATGGTACGGAAACCCCGTATTTACATATCTGCCACTGTGCATTAGAATTCGTATAGGTGTTCGAGTGTTCGAACCGTAATGCGTGAGAAATGGTATGTAAATCCCGTATTTACATATCTGCCACTGTGCAGGAGAATCCGTATAGGTGTTCGAGTGTTCGAACCGTAATGCGCAAGAAATGGTACGGAAACCCCGTATTTACATATCTGCCACTGTGCAGGAAAATCCGTATAGGTGTTCGAGTGTTCGAACCGTAATGCGCAAGAAATGGTACGGAAACCCCGTATTTACATATCTGCCACTGTGCAGGATAATCCGTATAGGTGTTCGAGTGTTCGAACCGTAATGCGCAAGAAATGGTACTGAAACCCCGTATTTACATATCTGCCACTGTGCAGGAGAATCCGTATAGGTGTTCGAGTGTTCGAACCGTAATGCGCAAGAAATGGTACGGAAACCCCGTATTTACATATCTGCCACTGTGCAGGATAATCCGTATTGGTGTTCGAGTGTTCGAACCGTAATGCGCAAGAAATGGTTCCGGAACCCCGTATTTACATATCTGCCACTGTGCAGGAGAATCCGTATAGGTGTTCGAGAGTTCGAACCGTAATGCGCAAGAAATGGTACGGAAACCCCGTATTTACATATCTGCCACTTTGTACGAGAATCCGCATAGGTGTTCGAGTGTTCGAACCGTAATGTGCAAGAAATGGTATGGAAACCCCGTCTTTACATATCTGCCACTGTGCAGGAGAATCCGTATAGGTGTTCGAGTGTTCGAATCGTAATGCGCAAGAAATGGTACCGAAACCCCGTATTTACATATCTGCCACTGTGCAGGAGAATCCGAATAGGTGTTCGAGTGTTCGAACCGTAATGCGCAAGAAATGGTATGTAAACCCCGTATTTACAAATCTGCCACTGTGCAGGAGAATCCGTATAGGTGTTCGAGTGTTCGAACCGTAATGCGCAAGAAATGGTTCCGAAACCCCGTATTTACGTATCTGCCCCTGTGCAGGAGAATCCGTATAGGTGTTCGATTGTTCGAACCGTAATGCGCAAGAAATGGTACGGAAACCCCGTATTTACATATCTGCCACTGTGGAGGAGAATCCGTATAGGAGTTCGAGTGTTCGAACCGTAATGCGCAAAAAATGGTACCGAAACCCCGTATTTACATATCTGCCACTCTGCAGGAGAATCCGTATAGGTGTTCGATTGTTCGAACCGTAATGCGCAAGAAATGGTAGCGAAACCCCGTATTTACATATCTGCCACTGTGCAGGAGAATCCGAATAGGTGTTCGAGTGTTCGAACCGTAATGCGCAAGAAATGGTATGTAAACCCCGTATTTGCATATCAGCCACTGTGCAGGAGAATCCGTATAGGTGTTCGAGTGTTCGAACCGTAATGCGCAAGAAATGGTACGGAAACCCCGTATTTACATATCTGCCACTGTGCAGGAGAATCCGTATAGGTGTTCGAGTGTTTGAACCGTAATGCGTGAGAAATGGTATGTAAACCCCGTATTTATATATCTGCCACTGTGCTGGATAATCCGTATAGGTGTTCGAGTGTTCGAACCGAAATGCGCCAGAAATGGTACCGAAACCCCGTATTTACATATCTACCACCGTGCAGGAGAATCCGTATAGGTGTTCGAGTGTTCGAACCGTAATGCGCAAGAAATGGTACCGAAACCCCGTATTTACATATCTGCCACTGTGCAGGAGAATCCGTATAGGTGTTCGAGTGTTCGAACCGTAATGCGCAAGAAGTGGTACGGAAACCCCGTATTTACATATCTGCCACTGTGCAGGATAATCCGTATTGGTGTTCGAGTGTTCGAACCGTAATGCGCAAGAAATGGTTCCGGAACCCCGTATTTACATATCTGCCACTGTGCAGGAGAATCCGTATAGGTGTTCGAGAGTTCGAACCGTAATGCGCAAGAAATGGTACGGAAACCCCGTATTTACATATCTGCCACTTTGTAGGAGAATCCGCATAGGTGTTCGAGTGTTCGAACCGTAATGTGCAAGAAATGGTCTGGAAACCCCGTATTTACATATCTGCCACTGTGCAGGAGAATCCGTATAGGTGTTCGAGTGTTCGAATCGTAATGCGCAAGAAATGGTACCGAAACCCCGTATTTACATATCTGCCACTGTGCAGGAGAATCCGAATAGGTGTTCGAGTGTTCGAACCGTAATGCGCAAGAAATGGTATGTAAACCCCGTATTTACATATCTGCCACTGTGCAGGAGAATCCGTATAGGTGTTCGAGTGTTCGAATCGTAATGCGCAAGAAATGGTACCGAAACCCCGTATTTACATATCTGCCACTGTGCAGGAGAATCCGAATAGGTGTTCGAGTGTTCGAACCGTAATGCGCAAGAAATGGTATGTAAACCCCGTATTTACATATCTGCCACTGTGCAGGAGAATCCGTATAGGTGTTCGAGTGTTCGAACCGTAATGCGCAAGAAATGGTACCGAAATCCCGTATTTACATATCTGCCACTGTGTAGGAGAATCCGTATAGGTGTTTGAGTGTTCGAACCGTAATGCGCAAGAAATGGTATGGAAACCCCGTATATACATATCTGCCACTGTGCAGGAGAATCCGTATAGGTGTTCGAGTGTTCGAACCGTAATGCGCAAGAAATGGTACCGAAACCCCGTATTTACATATCAGCTACTGTGCAGGAGAATCCGTATAGGTGTTCGAGTGTTCGAACCGTAATGCGCAAGAAATGGTATGGAAACCCCGTATTTACATATCAGCCACTGTGCAGGAGAATCCGTATAGGTGTTCGAGTGTTCGAACCGTAATGCGCAAGAAATGGTACGGAAACCCCGTATTTACATATCTGCCACTGTGCAGGAGAATCCGTATAGGTGTTCGAGTGTTCGAACCGTAATGCGTGAGAAATGGTATGTAAACCCCGTATTTATATATCTGCCACTGTGCTGGATAATCCGTATAGGTGTTCGAGTGTTCGAACTGTAATGCGCCAGAAATGATACCGAAACCCCGTATTTACATATCTGCCACTGTGTAGGAGAATCCGCATAGGTGTTCGAGTGTTCGAACCGTAATGTGCAAGAAATGGTATGTAAACCCCGTATTTACATATCTGCCACTGTGCAGGAGAATCCGTATAGGTGTTCGAGCGTTCGAACCGTAATGCGTAAGAAATGGTACGGAAACCCCGTATTTACATATCTGCCACTGTGCCGGAGAATCCGTATAGGTGTTCGATTGTTCGAACCGTAATGCGCAAGAAATGGTATGTAAACCCCGTATTAACATATCTGCCACTGTGCAGGAGAATCCGTATAGGTGTTCGAGTGGTCGAACCGTAATGCGCAAGAAATGGTACGGAAACCCCGTATTTACATATCTGCCACTGTGCAGGAGAATCCGTAAAGGTGTTCGAGTGTTCGAACCGTAATGCGTGAGAAATGGTATGTAAATCCCGTATTTACATATCTGCCACTGTGCTGGATAATCCGTATAGGTGTTCGAGTCTTCGAACCGTAATGCGCAAAAAATGGTACCGAAACCCCGTATTTACATATCTGCCACTGTGCAGGAGAATCCGTATAGGTGTTCGAGTGTTCGAACCGTAATGCGCAAGAAATGGTATGGAAACCCCGTATATACATATCTGCCACTGTGCAGGAGAATCCGTATAGGTGTTCGAGTGTTCGAACCGTAATGCGCAAGAAATGGTTCCGGAACCCGTATTTACATATCTGCCACTGTGCAGGAGAATCCGTATAGGTGTTCGAGAGTTCGAACCGTAATGCGCAAGAAATGGTACGGAAACCCCGTATTTACATATCTGCCACTTTGTAGGAGAATCCGCATAGGTGTTCGAGTGTTCGAACCGTAATGTGCAAGAAATGGTATGGAAACCCCGTATTTACATATCTGCCACTGTGCAGGAGAATCCGTATAGGTGTTCGAGTGTTCGAATCGTAATGCGCAAGAAATGGTACCGAAACCCCGTATTTACATATCTGCCACTGTGCAGGAGAATCCGAATAGGTGTTCGAGTGTTCAAACCGTAATGCGCAAGAAATGGTATGTAAACCCCGTATTTACATATCTGCCACTGTGCAGGAGAATCCGTATAGGTGTTCGAGTGTTCGAATCGTAATGCGCAAGAAATGGTACCGAAACCCCGTATTTACATATCTGCCACTGTGCAGGAGAATCCGAATAGGTGTTCGAGTGTTCGAACCGTAATGCGCAAGAAATGGTATGTAAACCCCGTATTTACATATCTGCCACTGTGCAGGAGAATCCGTATAGGTGTTCGAGTGTTCGAACCGTAATGCGCAAGAAATGGTACGGAAACCCCGTATTTACATATCTGCCACTGTGCAGGAAAATCCGTATAGGTGTTCGAGTGTTCGAACCGTAATGCGCAAGAAATGGTATGGAAACCCCGTATATACATATCTGCCACTGTGCAGGAGAATCCGTATAGGTGTTCGAGTGTTCGAACCGTAATGCGCAAGAAATGGTACCGAAACCCCGTATTTACATATCAGCTACTGTGCAGGAGAATCCGTATAGGTGTTCGAGTGTTCGAACCGTAATGCGCAAGAAATGGTATGGAAACCCCGTATTTACATATCAGCCACTGTGCAGGAGAATCCGTATAGGTGTTCGAGTGTTCGAACCGTAATGCGCAAGAAATGGTACGGAAACCCCGTATTTACATATCTGCCACTGTGCAGGAGAATCCGTATAGGTGTTCGAGTGTTCGAACCGTAATGCGTGAGAAATGGTATGTAAACCCCGTATTTATATATCTGCCACTGTGCTGGATAATCCGTATAGGTGTTCGAGTGTTCGAACCGTAATGCGCCAGAAATGATACCGAAACCCCGTATTTACATATCTGCCACTGTGTAGGAGAATCCGCATAGGTGTTCGAGTGTTCGAACCGTAATGTGCAAGAAATGGTATGTAAACCCCGTATTTACATATCTGCCACTGTGCAGGAGAATCCGTATAGGTGTTCGAGCGTTCGAACCGTAATGCGTAAGAAATGGTACGGAAACCCCGTATTTACATATCTGCCACTGTGCCGGAGAATCCGTATAGGTGTTCGATTGTTCGAACCGTAATGCGCAAGAAATGGTATGTAAACCCCGTATTAACATATCTGCCACTGTGCAGGAGAATCCGTATAGGTGTTCGAGTGGTCGAACCGTAATGCGCAAGAAATGGTACGGAAACCCCGTATTTACATATCTGCCACTGTGCAGGAGAATCCGTAAAGGTGTTCGAGTGTTCGAACCGTAATGCGTGAGAAATGGTATGTAAATCCCGTATTTACATATCTGCCACTGTGCTGGATAATCCGTATAGGTGTTCGAGTCTTCGAACCGTAATGCGCAAAAAATGGTACCGAAACCCCGTATTTACATATCTGCCACTGTGCAGGAGAATCCGTATAGGTGTTCGAGTGTTCGAACCGTAATGCGCAAGAAATGGTATGGAAACCCCGTATATACATATCTGCCACTGTGCAGGAGAATCCGTATAGGTGTTCGAGTGTTCGAACCGTAATGCGCAAGAAATGGTTCCGGAACCCGTATTTACATATCTGCCACTGTGCAGGAGAATCCGTATAGGTGTTCGAGAGTTCGAACCGTAATGCGCAAGAAATGGTACGGAAACCCCGTATTTACATATCTGCCACTTTGTAGGAGAATCCGCATAGGTGTTCGAGTGTTCGAACCGTAATGTGCAAGAAATGGTATGGAAACCCCGTATTTACATATCTGCCACTGTGCAGGAGAATCCGTATAGGTGTTCGAGTGTTCGAATCGTAATGCGCAAGAAATGGTACCGAAACCCCGTATTTACATATCTGCCACTGTGCAGGAGAATCCGAATAGGTGTTCGAGTGTTCAAACCGTAATGCGCAAGAAATGGTATGTAAACCCCGTATTTACATATCTGCCACTGTGCAGGAGAATCCGTATAGGTGTTCGAGTGTTCGAATCGTAATGCGCATGAAATGGTACCGAAACCCCGTATTTACATATCTGCCACTGTGCAGGAGAATCCGAATAGGTGTTCGAGTGTTCGAACCGTAATGCGCAAGAAATGGTATGTAAACCCCGTATTTACATATCTGCCACTGTGCAGGAGAATCCGTATAGGTGTTCGAGTGTTCGAACCGTAATGCGCAAGAAATGGTACGGAAACCCCGTATTTACATATCTGCCACTGTGCAGGAAAATCCGTATAGGTGTTCGAGTGTTCGAACCGTAATGCGCAAGAAATGGTATGGAAACCCCGTATATACATATCTGCCACTGTGCAGGAGAATCCGTATAGGTGTTCGAGTGTTCGAACCGTAATGCGCAAGAAATGGTACCGAAACCCCGTATTTACATATCAGCTACTGTGCAGGAGAATCCGTATAGGTGTTCGAGTGTTCGAACCGTAATGCGCAAGAAATGGTATGGAAACCCCGTATTTACATATCAGCCACTGTGCAGGAGAATCCGTATAGGTGTTCGAGTGTTCGAACCGTAATGCGCAAGAAATGGTACGGAAACCCCGTATTTACATATCTGCCACTGTGCAGGAGAATCCGTATAGGTGTTCGAGTGTTCGAACCGTAATGCGTGAGAAATGGTATGTAAACCCCGTATTTATATATCTGCCACTGTGCTGGATAATCCGTATAGGTGTTCGAGTGTTCGAACCGTAATGCGCCAGAAATGATACCGAAACCCCGTATTTACATATCTGCCACTGTGTAGGAGAATCCGCATAGGTGTTCGAGTGTTCGAACCGTAATGTGCAAGAAATGGTATGTAAACCCCGTATTTACATATCTGCCACTGTGCAGGAGAATCCGTATAGGTGTTCGAGCGTTCGAACCGTAATGCGTAAGAAATGGTACGGAAACCCCGTATTTACATATCTGCCACTGTGCCGGAGAATCCGTATAGGTGTTCGATTGTTCGAACCGTAATGCGCAAGAAATGGTATGTAAACCCCGTATTAACATATCTGCCACTGTGCAGGAGAATCCGTATAGGTGTTCGAGTGGTCGAACCGTAATGCGCAAGAAATGGTACGGAAACCCCGTATTTACATATCTGCCACTGTGCAGGAGAATCCGTAAAGGTGTTCGAGTGTTCGAACCGTAATGCGTGAGAAATGGTATGTAAATCCCGTATTTACATATCTGCCACTGTGCTGGATAATCCGTATAGGTGTTCGAGTCTTCGAACCGTAATGCGCAAAAAATGGTACCGAAACCCCGTATTTACATATCTGCCACTGTGCAGGAGAATCCGTATAGGTGTTCGAGTGTTCGAACCGTAATGCGCAAGAAATGGTATGGAAACCCCGTATATACATATCTGCCACTGTGCAGGAGAATCCGTATAGGTGTTCGAGTGTTCGAACCGTAATGCGCAAGAAATGGTTCCGGAACCCGTATTTACATATCTGCCACTGTGCAGGAGAATCCGTATAGGTGTTCGAGAGTTCGAACCGTAATGCGCAAGAAATGGTACGGAAACCCCGTATTTACATATCTGCCACTTTGTAGGAGAATCCGCATAGGTGTTCGAGTGTTCGAACCGTAATGTGCAAGAAATGGTATGGAAACCCCGTATTTACATATCTGCCACTGTGCAGGAGAATCCGTATAGGTGTTCGAGTGTTCGAATCGTAATGCGCAAGAAATGGTACCGAAACCCCGTATTTACATATCTGCCACTGTGCAGGAGAATCCGAATAGGTGTTCGAGTGTTCAAACCGTAATGCGCAAGAAATGGTATGTAAACCCCGTATTTACATATCTGCCACTGTGCAGGAGAATCCGTATAGGTGTTCGAGTGTTCGAATCGTAATGCGCAAGAAATGGTACCGAAACCCCGTATTTACATATCTGCCACTGTGCAGGAGAATCCGAATAGGTGTTCGAGTGTTCGAACCGTAATGCGCAAGAAATGGTATGTAAACCCCGTATTTACATATCTGCCACTGTGCAGGAGAATCCGTATAGGTGTTCGAGTGTTCGAACCGTAATGCGCAAGAAATGGTACGGAAACCCCGTATTTACATATCTGCCACTGTGCAGGAAAATCCGTATAGGTGTTCGATTGTTCGAACCGTAATGCGCAAGAAATGGTATGTAAACCCCGTTTTTACATATCTGCCACTGTGCAGGAGAATCCGTATAGGTGTTCAAGTTTTCGAACCGTAATGCGCAAGAAATGGTACGGAAACCCCGTATTTACATATCTGCCACTGTGCATTAGAATTCGTATAGGTGTTCGAGTGTTCGAACCGTAATGCGCAAGAAATGGTACGGAAACCCCGTATTTACATATCTGCCACTGTGCAGGAGAATCCGTATAGGTGTTCGAGTGTTCGAACCGTAATGCGTGAGAAATGGTATGTAAACCCCGTATTAACATATCTGCCACTGTGCAGGAGAATCCGTATAGGTGTTCGAGTGGTCGAACCGTAATGCGCAAGAAATGGTACGGAAACCCCGTATTTACATATCTGCCACTGTGCAGGAGAATCCGTAAAGGTGTTCGAGTGTTCGAACCGTAATGCGTGAGAAATGGTATGTAAATCCCGTATTTACATATCTGCCACTATGCTGGATAATCCGTATAGGTGTTCGAGTGTTCGAACCGTAATGCGCAAGAAATGGTACGGAAACCCCGTATTTACATATCTGCCACTGTGCAGGAGAATCTGTATAGGTGTTCGAGTGTTCGAATCGTAATGCGCAAGAAATGGTACCGAAACCCCGTATTTACATATCTGCCACTGTGCAGGAGAATCCGAATAGGTGTTCGAGTGTTCGAACCGTAATGCGCAAGAAATGGTATGTAAACCCCGTATTTACATATCTGCCACTGTGCAGGAGAATCCGTATAGGTGTTCGAGTGTTCGAATCGTAATGCGCAAGAAATGGTACCGAAACCCCGTATTTACATATCTGCCACTGTGCAGGAGAATCCGAATAGGTGTTCGAGTGTTCGAACCGTAATGCGCAAGAAATGGTATGTAAACCCCGTATTTACATATCTGCCACTGTGCAGGAGAATCCGTATAGGTGTTCGAGTGTTCGAACCGTAATGCGCAAGAAATGGTACGGAAACCCCGTATTTACATATCTGCCACTGTGCAGGAAAATCCGTATAGGTGTTCGATTGTTCGAACCGTAATGCGCAAGAAATGGTATGTAAACCCCGTTTTTACATATCTGCCACTGTGCTGGAGAATCCGTATAGGTGTTCGAGTGTTCGAACCGTAATGCGCAAGAAATGGTACGGAAACCCCGTATTTACATATCTGCCACTGTGCATTAGAATTCGTATAGGTGTTCGAGTGTTCGAACCGTAATGCGTGAGAAATGGTATGTAAATCCCGTATTTACATATCTGCCACTGTGCAGGAGAATCCGTATAGGTGTTCGAGTGTTCGAACCGTAATGCGCAAGAAATGGTACGGAAACCCCGTATTTACATATCTGCCACTGTGCAGGAAAATCCGTATAGGTGTTCGATTGTTCGAACCGTAATGCGCAAGAAATGGTATGTAAACCCCGTTTTTACATATCTGCCACTGTGCAGGAGAATCCGTATAGGTGTTCGAGTGTTCGAACCGTAATGCGCAAGAAATGGTACGGAAACCCCGTATTTACATATCTGCCACTGTGCATTAGAATTCGTATAGGTGTTCGAGTGTTCGAACCGTAATGCGCAAGAAATGGTACGGAAACCCCGTATTTACATATCTGCCACTGTGCATTAGAATTCGTATAGGTGTTCGAGTGTTCGAACCGTAATGCGCAAGAAATGGTACGGAAACCCCGTATTTACATATTTGCCACTGTGCAGGAAAATCCGTATAGGTGTTCGATTGTTCGAACCGTAATGCGCAAGAAATGGTATGTAAACCCCGTTTTTACATATCTGCCACTGTGCAGGAGAATCCGTATAGGTATTCGAGTGTTCGAACCGTAATGCGCAAGAAATGGTACGGAAACCCCGTATTTACATATCTGCCACTGTGCATTAGAATTCGTATAGGTGTTCGAGTGTTCGAACCGTAATGCGCATGAAATGGTACGGAAACCCCGTATTTACATATCTGCCACTGTGCAGGAGAATCCGTATAGGTGTTCGAGTGTTCGAATCGTAATGCGCAAGAAATGGTACCGAAACCTCGTATTTACATATCTGCCACTGTGCAGGAGAATCCGTATAGGTGTTCGAGTGTTCGAACCGTAATGCGCAAGAAATGGTATGGAAACCCCGTATATACATATCTGCCACTGTGCAGGAGAATCCGTATAGGTGTTCGAGTGTTCGAACCGTAATGCGCAAGAAATGGTTCCGGAACCCGTATTTACATATCTGCCACTGTGCAGGAGAATCCGTGTAGGTGTTCGAGAGTTCGAACCGTAATGCGCAAGAAATGGTACGGAAACCCCGTATTTACATATCTGCCACTTTGTAGGAGAATCCGCATAGGTGTTCGAGTGTTCGAACCGTAATGTGCAAGAAATGGTATGGAAACCCCGTATTTACATATCTGCCACTGTGCAGGAGAATCCGTATAGGTGTTCGAGTGTTCGAATCGTAATGCGCAAGAAATGGTACCGAAACCCCGTATTTACATATCTGCCACTGTGCAGGAGAATCCGAATAGGTGTTCGAGTGTTAAAACCGTAATGCGCAAGAAATGGTATGTAAACCCCGTATTTACATATCTGCCACTGTGCAGGAGAATCCGTATAGGTGTTCGAGTGTTCGAATCGTAATGCGCAAGAAATGGTACCGAAACCCCGTATTTACATATCTGCCACTGTGCAGGAGAATCCGAATAGGTGTTCGAGTGTTCGAACCGTAATGCGCAAGAAATGGTTCCGGAACCCCGTATTTACATATCTGCCACTGTGCAGGAGAATCCGTATAGGTGTTCGAGTGTTCGAACCGTAATGCGCAAGAAATGGTACGGAAACCCCGTATTTACATATCTGCCACTGTGCAGGAAAATCCGTATAGGTGTTCGATTGTTCGAACCGTAATGCGCAAGAAATGGTATGTAAACCCCGTTTTTACATATCTGCCACTGTGCAGGAGAATCCGTATAGGTGTTCGAGTTTTCGAACCGTAATGCGCAAGAAATGGTACGGAAACCCCGTATTTACATATCTGCCACTGTGCATTAGAATTCGTATAGGTGTTCGAGTGTTCGAACCGTAATGCGTGAGAAATGGAATGTAAATCCCGTATTTACATATCTGCCACTGTGCAGGAGAATCCGTATAGGTGTTCGAGTGTTCGAACCGTAATGCGCAAGAAATGGTACGGAAACCCCGTATTTACATATCTGCCACTGTGTAGGAAAATCCGTATAGGTGTTCGATTGTTCGAACCGTAATGCGCAAGAAATGGTATGTAAACCCCGTTTTTACATATCTGCCACTGTGCAGGAGAATCCGTATAGGTGTTCGAGTGTTCGAACCGTAATGCGCAAGAAATGGTACGGAAACCCCGTATTTACAGATCTGCCACTGTGCATTAGAATTCGTATAGGTGTTCGAGTGTTCGAACCGTAATGCGCAAGAAATGGTACGGAAACCCCGTATTTACATATCTGCCACTGTGCAGGAGAATCCGTATAGGTGTTCGAGTGTTCGAATCGTAATGCGCAAGAAATGGTACCGAAACCCCGTATTTACATATCTGCCACTGTGCAGGAGAATCCGAATAGGTGTTCGAGTGTTCGAACCGTAATGCGCAAGAAATGGTATGTAAACCCGTATTTACATATCTGCCACTGTGCAGGAGAATCCGTATAGGTGTTCGAGTGTTCGAATCGTAATGCGCAAGAAATGGTACCGAAACCCCGTATTTACATATCTGCCACTGTGCAGGAGAATCCGAATAGGTGTTCGAGTGTTCGAACCGTAATGCGCAAGAAATGGTATGTAAACCCCGTATTTACATATCTGCCACTGTGCAGGAGAATCCGTATAGGTGTTCGAGTGTTCGAACCGTAATGCGCAAGAAATGGTACGGAAACCCCGTATTTACATATCTGCCACTGTGCAGGAAAATCCGTATAGGTGTTCGATTGTTCGAACCGTAATGCGCAAGAAATGGTATGTAAACCCCGTTTTTACATATCTGCCACTGTGCAGGAGAATCCGTATAGGTGTTCGAGTGTTCGAACCGTAATGCGCAAGAAATGGTACGGAAACCCCGTATTTACATATCTGCCACTGTGCATTAGAATTCGTATAGGTGTTCGAGTGTTCGAACCGTAATGCGTGAGAAATGGTATGTAAATCCCGTATTTACATATCTGCCACTGTGCAGGAGAATCCGTATAGGTGTTCGAGTGTTCGAACCGTAATGCGCAAGAAATGGTACGGAAACCCCGTATTTACATATCTGCCACTGTGCAGGAAAATCCGTATAGGTGTTCGATTGTTCGAACCGTAATGCGCAAGAAATGGTATGTAAACCCCGTTTTTACATATCTGCCGCTGTGCAGGAGAATCCGTATAGGTGTTCGAGTGTTCGAACCGTAATGCGCAAGAAATGGTACGGAAACCCCGTGTTTACATATCTGCCACTGTGCATTAGAATTCGTATAGGTGTTCGAGTGTTCGAACCGTAATGCGCAAGAAATGGTACGGAAACCCCGTATTTACATAACTGCCACTGTGCAGGAGAATCCGTATAGGTGTTCGAGTGTTTGAACCGTAATGCGTGAGAAATGGTATGTAAACCCCGTATTTATATATCTGCCACTGTGCTGGATAATCCGTATAGGTGTTCGAGTGTTCGAACCGAAATGCGCCAGAAATGGTACCGAAACCCCGTATTTACATATCTGCCACTGTGCAGGAGAATCCGTATAGGTGTTCGAGTGTTCGAACCGTAATGCGCCAGAAATGGTACCGAAACCCCGTATTTACGTATCAGCCACTGTGCAGGAGAATCCGTATAGGTGTTCGAGTGTTCGAACCGTAATGCGCAAGAAATGGTATGGAAACCCCGTATTTACATATCTGCCACTGTGCAGGAGAATCCGTAAAGGTGTTCGAGTGTTCGAACCGTAATGCGCAAAAAATGGTACCGAAATCCCGTATTTACATATCTGCCACTGTGCAGGAGAATCCGTATAGGTGTTTGAGTGTTCGAACCGTAATGCGCAAGAAATGGTATGGAAACCCCGTATATACATATCTGCCACTGTGCAGGAGAATCCGTATAGGTGTTCGAGTGTTCGAACCGTAATGCGCAAGAAATGGTACCGAAACCCCGTATTTACATATCAGCTACTGTGCAGGAGAATCCGTATAGGTGTTCGAGTGTTCGAACCGTAATGCGCAAGAAATGGTATGGAAACCCCGTATTTACATATCAGCCACTGTGCAGGAGAATCCGTATAGGTGTTCGAGTGTTCGAACCGTAATGCGCAAGAAATGGTACGGAAACCCCGTATTTACATATCTGCCACTGTGCAGGAGAATCCGTATAGGTGTTCGAGTGTTCGAACCGTAATGCGTGAGAAATGGTATGTAACCCCCGTATTAACATATCTGCCACTGTGCAGGAGAATCCGTATAGGTGTTCGAGTGGTCGAACCGTAATGCGCAAGAAATGGTACGGAAACCCCGTATTTACATATCTGCCACTGTGCAGGAGAATCCGTAAAGGTGTTCGAGTGTTCGAACCGTAATGCGTGAGAAATGGTATGTAAATCCCGTATTTACATATCTGCCACTATGCTGGATAATCCGTATAGGTGTTCGAGTGTTCGAACCGTAATGCGCAAGAAATGGTACGGAAACCCCGTATTTACATATCTGCCACTGTGCAGGAGAATCCGTATAGGTGTTCGAGTGTTCGAATCGTAATGCGCAAGAAATGGTACCGAAACCCCGTATTTACATATCTGCCACTGTGCAGGAGAATCCGAATAGGTGTTCGAGTGTTCGAACCGTAATGCGTAAGAAATGGTATGTAAACCCCGTATTTACATATCTGCCACTGTGCAGGAGAATCCGTATAGGTGTTCGAGTGTTCGAATCGTAATGCGCAAGAAATGGTACCGAAACCCCGTATTTACATATCTGCCACTGTGCAGGAGAATCCGAATAGGTGTTCGAGTGTTCGAACCGTAATGCGCAAGAAATGGTATGTAAACCCCGTATTTACATATCTGCCACTGTGCAGGAGAATCCGTATAGGTGTTCGAGTGTTCGAACCGTAATGCGCAAGAAATGGTACGGAAACCCCGTATTTACATATCTGCCACTGTGCAGGAAAATCCGTATAGGTGTTCGATTGTTCGAACCGTAATGCGCAAGAAATGGTATGTAAACCCCGTTTTTACATATCTGCCACTGTGCAGGAGAATCCGTATAGGTGTTCGAGTGTTCGAACCGTAATGCGCAAGAAATGGTACGGAAACCCCGTATTTACATATCTGCCACTGTGCATTAGAATTCGTATAGGTGTTCGAGTGTTCGAACCGTAATGCGTGAGAAATGGTATGTAAATCCCGTATTTACATATCTGCCACTGTGCAGGAGAATCCGTATAGGTGTTCGAGTGTTCGAACCGTAATGCGCAAGAAATGGTACGGAAACCCCGTATTTACATATCTGCCACTGTGCAGGAAAATCCGTATAGGTGTTCGATTGTTCGAACCGTAATGCGCAAGAAATGGTATGTAAACCCCGTTTTTACATATCTGCCACTGTGCAGGAGAATCCGTATAGGTGTTCGAGTGTTCGAACCGTAATGCGCAAGAAATGGTACGGAAACCCCGTATTTACATATCTGCCACTGTGCATTAGAATTCGTATAGGTGTTCGAGTGTTCGAACCGTAATGCGCAAGAAATGGTACGGAAACCCCGTATTTACATATCTGCCACTGTGCAGGAGAATCCGTATAGGTGTTCGAGTGTTTGAACCGTAATGCGTGAGAAATGGTATGTAAACCCCGTATTTATATATCTGCCACTGTGCTGGATAATCCGTATAGCTGTTCGAGTGTTCGAACCGAAATGCGCCAGAAATGGAACCGAAACCCCGTATTTACATATCTGCCACTGTGCAGGAGAATCCGTATAGGTGTTCGAGTGTTCGAACCGTAATGCGCCAGAAATGGTACCGAAACCCCGTATTTACGTATCAGCCACTGTGCAGGAGAATCCGTATAGGTGTTCGAGTGTTCGAACCGTAATGCGCAAGAAATGGTATGGAAACCCCGTATTTACATATCTGCCACTGTGCAGGAGAATCCGTAAAGGTGTTCGAGTGTTCGAACCGTAATGCGCAAAAAATGGTACCGAAATCCCGTATTTACATATCTGCCACTGTGCAGGAGAATCCGTATAGGTGTTTGAGTGTTCGAACCGTAATGTGCAAGAAATGGTATGGAAACCCCGTATATACATATCTGCCACTGTGCAGGAGAATCCGTATAGGTGTTCGAGTGTTCGAACCGTAATGCGCAAGAAATGGTACCGAAACCCCGTATTTACATATCAGCTACTGTGCAGGAGAATCCGTATAGGTGTTCGAGTGTTCGAACCGTAATGCGCAAGAAATGGTATGGAAACCCCGTATTTACATATCAGCCACTGTGCAGGAGAATCCGTATAGGTGTTCGAGTGTTCGAACCGTAATGCGCAAGAAATGGTACGGAAACCCCGTATTTACATATCTGCCACTGTGCAGGAGAATCCGTATAGGTGTTCGAGTGTTCGAACCGTAATGCGTGAGAAATGGTATGTAAACCCCGTATTAACATATCTGCCACTGTGCAGGAGAATCCGTATAGGTGTTCGAGTGGTCGAACCGTAATGCGCAAGAAATGGTACGGAAACCCCGTATTTACATATCTGCCACTGTGCAGGAGAATCCGTAAAGGTGTTCGAGTGTTCGAACCGTAATGCGTGAGAAATGGTATGTAAATCCCGTATTTACATATCTGCCACTATGCTGGATAATCCGTATAGGTGTTCGAGTGTTCGAACCGTAATGCGCAAGAAATGGTACGGAAACCCCGTATTTACATATCTGCCACTGTGCAGGAGAATCCGTATAGGTGTTCGAGTGTTCGAATCGTAATGCGCAAGAAATGGTACCGAAACCCCGTATTTACATATCTGCCACTGTGCAGGAGAATCCGAATAGGTGTTCGAGTGTTCGAACCGTAATGCGTAAGAAATGGTATGTAAACCCCGTATTTACATATCTGCCACTGTGCAGGAGAATCCGTATAGGTGTTCGAGTGTTCGAATCGTAATGCGCAAGAAATGGTACCGAAACCCCGTATTTACATATCTGCCACTGTGCAGGAGAATCCGAATAGGTGTTCGAGTGTTCGAACCGTAATGCGCAAGAAATGGTATGTAAACCCCGTATTTACATATCTGCCACTGTGCAGGAGAATCCGTATAGGTGTTCGAGTGTTCGAACCGTAATGCGCAAGAAATGGTACGGAAACCCCGTATTTACATATCTGCCACTGTGCAGGAAAATCCGTATAGGTGTTCGATTGTTCGAACCGTAATGCGCAAGAAATGGTATGTAAACCCCGTTTTTACATATCTGCCACTGTGCAGGAGAATCCGTATAGGTGTTCGAGTGTTCGAACCGTAATGCGCAAGAAATGGTACGGAAACCCCGTATTTACATATCTGCCACTGTGCATTAGAATTCGTATAGGTGTTCGAGTGTTCGAACCGTAATGCGTGAGAAATGGTATGTAAATCCCGTATTTACATATCTGCCACTGTGCAGGAGAATCCGTATAGGTGTTCGAGTGTTCGAACCGTAATGCGCAAGAAATGGTACGGAAACCCCGTATTTACATATCTGCCACTGTGCAGGAAAATCCGTATAGGTGTTCGATTGTTCGAACCGTAATGCGCAAGAAATGGTATGTAAACCCCGTTTTTACATATCTGCCACTGTGCAGGAGAATCCGTATAGGTGTTCGAGTGTTCGAACCGTAATGCGCAAGAAATGGTACGGAAACCCCGTATTTACATATCTGCCACTGTGCATTAGAATTCGTATAGGTGTTCGAGTGTTCGAACCGTAATGCGCAAGAAATGGTACGGAAACCCCGTATTTACATATCTGCCACTGTGCAGGAGAATCCGTATAGGTGTTCGAGTGTTTGAACCGTAATGCGTGAGAAATGGTATGTAAACCCCGTATTTATATATCTGCCACTGTGCTGGATAATCCGTATAGCTGTTCGAGTGTTCGAACCGAAATGCGCCAGAAATGGAACCGAAACCCCGTATTTACATATCTGCCACTGTGCAGGAGAATCCGTATAGGTGTTCGAGTGTTCGAACCGTAATGCGCCAGAAATGGTACCGAAACCCCGTATTTACGTATCAGCCACTGTGCAGGAGAATCCGTATAGGTGTTCGAGTGTTCGAACCGTAATGCGCAAGAAATGGTATGGAAACCCCGTATTTACATATCTGCCACTGTGCAGGAGAATCCGTAAAGGTGTTCGAGTGTTCGAACCGTAATGCGCAAAAAATGGTACCGAAATCCCGTATTTACATATCTGCCACTGTGCAGGAGAATCCGTATAGGTGTTTGAGTGTTCGAACCGTAATGTGCAAGAAATGGTATGGAAACCCCGTATATACATATCTGCCACTGTGCAGGAGAATCCGTATAGGTGTTCGAGTGTTCGAACCGTAATGCGCAAGAAATGGTACCGAAACCCCGTATTTACATATCAGCTACTGTGCAGGAGAATCCGTATAGGTGTTCGAGTGTTCGAACCGTAATGCGCAAGAAATGGTATGGAAACCCCGTATTTACATATCAGCCACTGTGCAGGAGAATCCGTATAGGTGTTCGAGTGTTCGAACCGTAATGCGCAAGAAATGGTACGGAAACCCCGTATTTACATATCTGCCACTGTGCAGGAGAATCCGTATAGGTATTCGAGTGTTCGAACCGTAATGCGTGAGAAATGGTATGTAAACCCCGTATTAACATATCTGCCACTGTGCAGGAGAATCCGTATAGGTGTTCGAGTGGTCGAACCGTAATGCGCAAGAAATGGTACGGAAACCCCGTATTTACATATCTGCCACTGTGCAGGAGAATCCGTAAAGGTGTTCGAGTGTTCGAACCGTAATGCGTGAGAAATGGTATGTAAATCCCGTATTTACATATCTGCCACTGTGCTGGATAATCCGTATAGGTGTTCGAGTGTTCGAACCGTAATGCGCAAAAAATGGTACCGAAACCCCGTATTTACATATCTGCCACTGTGCAGGAGAATCCGTATAGGTGTTCGAGTGTTCGAACCGTAATGCGCAAGAAATGGTACGGAAACCCCGTATATACATATCTGCCACTGTGCAGGAGAATCCGTATAGGTGTTCGAGTGTTCGAACCATAATGTGCAAGAAATGGTATGTAAACCCCGTATTTACATATCTGCCACTGTGCAGGAGAATCCGTATAGGTGTTCGAGAGTTCGAACCGTAATGCGCAAGAAATGGTACGGAAACCCCGTATTTACATATCTGCCACTTTGTAGGAGAATCCGCATAGGTGTTCGAGTGCTCGAACCGTAATGTGCAAGAAATGGTATGGAAACCCCGTATTTACATATCTGCCACTGTGCAGGAGAGTCCGTATAGGTGTTCGAGTGTTCGAATCGTAATGCGCAAGAAATGGTACCGAAACCCCGTATTTACATATCTGCCACTGTGCAGGAGAATCCGAATAGGTGTTCGAGTGTTCAAACCGTAATGCGCAAGAAATGGTATGTAAACCCCGTATTTACATATCTGCCACTGTGCAGGAGAATCCGTATAGGTGTTCGAGTGTTCGAATCGTAATGCGCAAGAAATGGTACCGAAACCCCGTATTTACATATCTGCCACTGTGCAGGAGAATCCGAATAGGTGTTCGAGTGTTCGAACCGTAATGCGCAAGAAATGGTATGTAAACCCCGTATTTACATATCTGCCACTGTGCAGGAGAATCCGTATAGGTGTTCGAGTGTTCGAACCGTAATGCGCAAGAAATGGTACGGAAACCCCGTATTTACATATCTGCCACTGTGCAGGAAAATCCGTATAGGTGTTCGATTGTTCGAACCGTAATGCGCAAGAAATGGTATGTAAACCCCGTTTTTACATATCTTCCACTGTGCAGGAGAATCCGTATAGGTGTTCGAGTTTTCGAACCGTAATGCGCAAGAAATGGTACGGAAACCCCGTATTTACATATCTGCCACTGTGCATTAGAATTCGTATAGGTGTTCGAGTGTTCGAACCGTAATGCGTGAGAAATGGAATGTAAATCCCGTATTTACATATCTGCCACTGTGCAGGAGAATCCGTATAGGTGTTCGAGTGTTCGAACCGTAATGCGCAAGAAATGGTACGGAAACCCCGTATTTACATATCTGCCACTGTGCAGGAAAATCCGTATAGGTGTTCGATTGTTCGAACCGTAATGCGCAAGAAATGGTATGTAAACCCCGTTTTTACATATCTGCCACTGTGCAGGAGAATCCGTATAGGTGTTCGAGTGTTCGAACCGTAATGCGCAAGAAATGGTACGGAAACCACGTATTTACATATCTGCCACTGTGCATTAGAATTCGTATAGGTGTTCGAGTGTTCGAACCGTAATGCGCAAGAAATGGTACGGAAACCCCGTATTTACATATCTGCCACTGTGCAGGAGAATCCGTATAGGTGTTCGAGTGTTCGAATCGTAATGCGCAAGAAATGGTACCGAAACCCCGTATTTACATATCTGCCACTGTGCAGGAGAATCCGAATAGGTGTTCGAGTGTTCGAACCGTAATGCGCAAGAAATGGTATGTAAACCCCGTATTTACATATCTGCCACTGTGCAGGAGAATCCGTATAGGTGTTTGAGTGTTCGAATCGTAATGCGCAAGAAATGGTACCGAAACCCCGTATTTACATATCTGCCACTGTGCAAGAGAATCCGAATAGGTGTTCGAGTGTTCGAACCGTAATGCGCAAGAAATGGTATGTAAACCCCGTATTTACATATCTGCCACTGTGCAGGAGAATCCGTATAGGTGTTCGAGTGTTCGAACCGTAATGCGCAAGAAATGGTACGGAAACCCCGTATTTACATATCTGCCACTGTGCAGGAAAATCCGTATAGGTGTTCGATTGTTCGAACCGTAATGCGCAAGAAATGGTATGTAAACCCCGTTTTTACATATCTGCCACTATGCAGGAGAATCCGTATAGGTGTTCGAGTGTTCGAACCGTAATGCGCAAGAAATGGTACGGAAACCCCGTATTTACATATCTGCCACTGTGCATTAGAATTCGTATAGGTGTTCGAGTGTTCGAACCGTAATGCGTGAGAAATGGTATGTAAATCCCGTATTTACATATCTGCCACTGTGCAGGAGAATCCGTATAGGTGTTCGAGTGTTCGAACCGTAATGCGCAAGAAATGGTACGGAAACCCCGTATTTACATATCTGCCACTGTGCACGAAAATCCGTATAGGTGTTCGATTGTTCGAACCGTAATGCGCAAGAAATGGTATGTAAACCCCGTTTTTACATATCTGCCACTGTGCAGGAGAATCCGTATAGGTGTTCGAGTGTTCGAACCGTAATGCGCAAGAAATGGTACGGAAACCCCGTATTTACATATCTGCCACTGTGCATTAGAATTCGTATAGGTGTTCGAGTGTTCGAACCGTAATGTGCAAGAAATGGTATGGAAACCCCGTATTTACATATCTGCCACTGTGCAGGAGAATCCGTATAGGTGTTCGAGTGTTCGAATCGTAATGCGCAAGAAATGGTACCGAAACCCCGTATTTACATATCTGCCACTGTGCAGGAGAATCCGAATAGGTGTTCGAGTGTTCAAACCGTAATGCGCAAGAAATGGTATGTAAACCCCGTATTTACATATCTGCCACTGTGCAGGAGAATCCGTATAGGTGTTCGAGTGTTCGAATCGTAATGCGCAAGAAATGGTACCGAAACCCCGTATTTACATGTCTGCCACTGTGCAGGAGAATCCGAATAGGTGTTCGAGTGTTCGAACCGTAATGCGCAAGAAATGGTATGTAAACCCCGTATTTACATATCTGCCACTGTGCAGGAGAATCCGTATAGGTGTTCGAGTGTTCGAACCGTAATGCGCAAGAAATGGTACGGAAACCCCGTATTTACATATCTGCCACTGTGCAGGAAAATCCGTATAGGTGTTCGATTGTTCGAACCGTAATGCGCAAGAAATGGTATGTAAACCCCGTTTTTACATATCTGCCACTGTGCAGGAGAATCCGTATAGGTGTTCGAGTTTTCGAACCGTAATGCGCAAGAAATGGTACGGAAACCCCGTATTTACATATCTGCCACTGTGCATTAGAATTCGTATAGGTGTTCGAGTGTTCGAACCGTAATGCGTGAGAAATGGTATGTAAATCCCGTATTTACATATCTGCCACTGTGCAGGAGAATCCGTATAGGTGTTCGACTGTTCGAACCGTAATGCGCAAGAAATGGTACGGAAACCCCGTATTTACATATCTGCCACTGTGCATTAGAATTCGTATAGGTGTTCGAGTGTTCGAACCGTAATGCGCAAGAAATGGTACGGAAACCCCGTATTTACATATCTGCCACTGTGCAGGAGAATCCGTATAGGTGTTCGAGTGTTCGAATCGTAATGCGCAAGAAATGGTACCGAAACCCCGTATTTACATATCTGCCACTGTGCAGGAGAATCCGAATAGGTGTTCGAGTGTTCGAACCGTAATGCGCAAGAAATGGTATGTAAACCCCGTATTTACATATCTGCCACTGTGCAGGAGAATCCGTATAGGTGTTTGAGTGTTCGAATCGTAATGCGCAAGAAATGGTACCGAAACCCCGTATTTACATATCTGCCACTGTGCAGGAGAATCCGAATAGGTGTTCGAGTGTTCGAACCGTAATGCGCAAGAAATGGTATGTAAACCCCGTATTTACATATCTGCCACTGTGCAGGAGAATCCGTATAGGTGTTCGAGTGTTCGAACCGTAATGCACAAGAAATGGTACGGAAACCCCGTATTTACATATCTGCCACTGTGCAGGAAAATCCGTATAGGTGTTCGATTGTTCGAACCGTAATGCGCAAGAAATGGTATGTAAACCCCGTTTTTACATATCTGCCACTGTGCAGGAGAATCCGTATAGGTGTTCGAGTGTTCGAACCGTAATGCGCAAGAAATGGTACGGAAACCCCGTATTTACATATCTGCCACTGTGCATTAGAATTCGTATAGGTGTTCGAGTGTTCGAACCGTAATGCGTGAGAAATGGTATGTAAATCCCGTATTTACATATCTGCCACTGTGCAGGAGAATCCGTATAGGTGTTCGAGTGTTCGAACCGTAATGCGCAAGAAATGGTACGGAAACCCCGTATTTACATATCTGCCACTGTGCATTAGAATTCATATAGGTGTTCGAGTGTTCGAACCGTAATGCGTGAGAAATGGAATGTAAATCCCGTATTTACATATCTGCCACTGTGCAGGAGAATCCGTATAGGTGTTCGAGTGTTCGAACCGTAATGCGCAAGAAATGGTACGGAAACCCCGTATTTACATATCTGCCACTGTGCAGGAAAATCCGTATAGGTGTTCGATTGTTCGAACCGTAATGCGCAAGATATGGTATGTAAACCCCGTTTTTACATATCTGCCACTGTGCAGGAGAATCCGTATAGGTGTTCGAGTGTTCGAATCGTAATGCGCAAGAAATGGTACGGAAACCCCGTATTTACATATCTGCCACTGTGCATTAGAATTCGTATAGGTGTTCGAGTGTTCGAACCGTAATGCGCAAGAAATGGTACGGAAACCCCGTATTTACATATCTGCCACTGTGCAGGAGAATCCGTATAGGTGTTCGAGTGTTCGAATCGTAATGCGCAAGAAATGGTACCGAAACCCCGTATTTACATATCTACCACTGTGCAGGAGAATCCGAATAGGTGTTCGAGTGTTCGAACCGTAATGCGCAAGAAATGGTATGTAAACCCCGTATTTACATATCTGCCACTGTGCAGGAGAATCCGTATAGGTGTTCGAGTGTTCGAATCGTAATGCGCAAGAAATGGTACCGAAACCCTGTATTTACATATCTGCCACTGTGCAGGAGAATCCGAATAGGTGTTCGAGTGTTCGAACCGTAATGCGCAAGAAATGGTATGTAAACCCCGTATTTACATATCTGCCACTGTGCAGGAGAATCCGTATAGGTGTTCCAGTGTTCGAACCGTAATGCGCAAGAAATGGTACGGAAACCCCGTATTTACATATCTGCCACTGTGCAGGAAAATCCGTATAGGTGTTCGATTGTTCGAACCGTAATGCGCAAGAAATTGTATGTAAACCCCGTTTTTACATATCTGCCACTGTGCAGGAGAATCCGTATAGGTGTTCGAGTGTTCGAACCGTAATGCGCAAGAAATGGTACGGAAACCCCGTATTTACATATCTGCCACTGTGCATTAGAATTCGTATAGGTGTTCGAGTGTTCGAACCGTAATGCGCAAGAAATGGTACGGAAACCCCGTATATACATATCTGCCACTGTGCAGGAGAATCCGTATAGGTGTTCGAGTGTTCGAACCGTAATGCGCAAGAAATGGTTCCGGAACCCGTATTTACATATCTGCCACTGTGCAGGAGAATCCGTATAGGTGTTCGAGAGTTCGAACCGTAATGCGCAAGAAATGGTACGGAAACCCCGTATTTACATATCTGCCACTTTGTAGGAGAATCCGCATAGGTGTTCGAGTGTTCGAACCGTAATGTGCAAGAAATGGTATGGAAACCCCGTATTTACATATCTGCCACTGTGCAGGAGAATCCGTATAGGTGTTCGAGTGTTCGAATCGTAATGCGCAAGAAATGGTACCGAAACCCCGTATTTACATATCTGCCACTGTGCAGGAGAATCCGAATAGGTGTTCGAGTGTTCAAACCGTAATGCGCAAGAAATGGTATGTAAACCCCGTATTTACATATCTGCCACTGTGCAGGAGAATCCGTATAGGTGTTCGAGTGTTCGAATCGTAATGCGCAAGAAATGGTACCGAAACCCCGTATTTACATATCTGCCACTGTGCAGGAGAATCCGAATAGGTGTTCGAGTGTTCGAACCGTAATGCGCAAGAAATGGTATGTAAACCCCGTATTTACATATCTGCCACTGTGCAGGAGAATCCGTATAGGTGTTCGAGTGTTCGAACCGTAATGCGCAAGAAATGGTACGGAAACCCCGTATTTACATATCTGCCACTGTGCAGGAAAATCCGTATAGGTGTTCGATTGTTCGAACCGTAATGCGCAAGAAATGGTATGTAAACCCCGTTTTTACATATCTGCCACTGTGCAGGAGAATCCGTATAGGTGTTCGAGTTTTCGAACCGTAATGCGCAAGAAATGGTACGGAAACCCCGTATTTACATATCTGCCACTGTGCAGGAGAATCCGTATAGGTGTTCGAGAGTTCGAACCGTAATGCGCAAGAAATGGTACGGAAACCCCGTATTTACATATCTGCCACTTTGTAGGAGAATCCGCATAGGTGTTCGAGTGTTCGAACCGTAATGCGCAAGAAATGGTACGGAAACCCCGTATTTACATATCTGCCACTGTGCAGGAAAATCCGTATAGGTGTTCGATTGTTCGAACCGTAATGCGCAAGATATGGTATGTAAACCCCGTTTTTACATATCTGCCACTGTGCAGGAGAATCCGTATAGGTGTTCGAGTGTTCAAACCGTAATGCGCAAGAAATGGTACGGAAACCCCGTATTTACATATCTGCCACTGTGCATTAGAATTCGTATAGGTGTTCGAGTGTTCGAACCGTAATGCGCAAGAAATGGTACGGAAACCCCGTATTTACATATCTGCCACTGTGCAGGAGAATCTGTATAGGTGTTCGAGTGTTCGAATCGTAATGCGCAAGAAATGGTACCGAAACCCCGTATTTACATATCTGCCACTGTGCAGGAGAATCCGAATAGGTGTTCGAGTGTTCGAACCGTAATGCGCAAGAAATGGTATGTAAACCCCGTATTTACATATCTGCCACTGTGCAGGAGAATCCGTATAGGTGTTCGAGTGTTCGAATCGTAATGCGCAAGAAATGGTACCGAAACCCCGTATTTACATATCTGCCACTGTGCAGGAGAATCCGAATAGGTGTTCGAGTGTTCGAACCGTAATGCGCAAGAAATGGTATGTAAACCCCGTATTTACATATCTGCCACTGTGCAGGAGAATCCGTATAGGTGTTCGAGTGTTCGAACCGTAATGCGCAAGAAATGGTACGGAAACCCCGTATTTACATATCTGCCACTGTGCAGGAAAATCCGTATAGGTGTTCGATTGTTCGAACCGTAATGCGCAAGAAATGGTATGTAAACCCCGTTTTTACATATCTGCCACTGTGCAGGAGAATCCGTATAGGTGTTCGAGTGTTCGAACCGTAATGCGCAAGAAATGGTACGGAAACCCCGTATTTACATATCTGCCACTGTGCATTAGAATTCGTATAGGTGTTCGAGTGTTCGAACCGTAATGCGTGAGAAATGGTATGTAAATCCCGTATTTACATATCTGCCACTGTGCAGGAGAATCCGTATAGGTGTTCGAGTGTTCGAACCGTAATGCGCAAGAAATGGTACGGAAACCCCGTATTTACATATCTGCCACTATGCAGGAAAATCCGTATAGGTGTTCGATTGTTCGAACCGTAATGCGCAAGAAATGGTATGTAAACCCCGTTTTTACATATCTGCCACTGTGCAGGAGAACCGTATAGGTGTTCGAGTGTTCGAACCGTAATGCGCAAGAAATGGTACGGAAACCCCGTATTTACATATCTGCCACTGTGCATTAGAATTCGTATAGGTGTTCGAGTGTTCGAACCGTAATGCGCAAGAAATGGTACGGAAACCCCGTATTTACATATCTGCCACTGTGCAGGAGAATCCGTATAGGTGTTCGAGTGTTTGAACCGTAATGCGTGAGAAATGGTATGTAAACCCCGTATTTATATATCTGCCACTGTGCTGGATAATCCGTATAGGTGTTCGAGTGTTCGAACCGAAATGCGCCAGAAATGGTACCGAAACCCCGTATTTACATATCTGCCACTGTGCAGGAGAATCCGTATAGGTGTTCGAGTGTTCGAACCGTAATGCGCAAGAAATGGTACCGAAACCCCGTATTTACGTATCAGCCACTTTGCAGGAGAATCCGTATAGGTGTTCGAGTGTTCGAACCGTAATGCGCAAGAAATGGTATGGAAACCCCGTATTTACATATCTGCCACTGTGCAGGAGAATCCGTAAAGGTGTTCGAGTGTTCGAACCGTAATGCGCAAAAAATGGTACCGAAATCCCGTATTTACATATCTGCCACTGTGCAGGAGAATCCGTATAGGTGTTTGAGTGTTCGAACCGTAATGCGCAAGAAATGGTATGGAAACCCCGTATATACATATCTGCCACTGTGCAGGAGAATCCGTATAGGTGTTCGAGTGTTCGAACCGTAATGCGCAAGAAATGGTACCGAAACCCCGTATTTACATATCAGCTACTGTGCAGGAGAATCCGTATAGGTGTTCGAGTGTTCGAACCGTAATGCGCAAGAAATGGTATGGAAACCCCGTATTTACATATCAGCCACTGTGCAGGAGAATCCGTATAGGTGTTCGAGTGTTCGAACCGTAATGCGCAAGAAATGGTACGGAAACCCCGTATTTACATATCTGCCACTGTGCAGGAGAATCCGTATAGGTGTTCGAGTGTTCGAACCGTAATGCGTGAGAAATGGTATGTAAACCCCGTATTAACATATCTGCCACTGTGCAGGAGAATCCGTATAGGTGTTCGAGTGGTCGAACCGTAATGCGCAAGAAATGGTACGGAAACCCCGTATTTACATATCTGCCACTGTGCAGGAGAATCCGTAAAGGTGTTCGAGTGTTCGAACCGTAATGCGTGAGAAATGGTATGTAAATCCCGTATTTACATATCTGCCACTGTGCTGGATAATACGTATAGGTGTTCGAGTGTTCGAACCGTAATGCGCAAAAAATGGTACCGAAACCCCGTATTTACATATCTGCCACTGTGCAGGAGAATCCGTATAGGTGTTCGAGTGTTCGAACCGTAATGCGCAAGAAATGGTATGGAAACCCCGTATATACATATCTGCCACTGTGCAGGAGAATCCGTATAGGTGTTCGAGTGTTCGAACCGTAATGCGCAAGAAATGGTTCCGGAACCCGTATTTACATATCTGCCACTGTGCAGGAGAATCCGTATAGGTGTTCGAGAGTTCGAACCGTAATGCGCAAGAAATGGTACGGAAACCCCGTATTTACATATCTGCCACTTTGTAGGAGAATCCGCATAGGTGTTCGAGTGTTCGAACCGTAATGTGCAAGAAATGGTATGGAAACCCCGTATTTACATATCTGCCACTGTGCAGGAGAATCCGTATAGGTGTTCGAGTGTTCGAATCGTAATGCGCAAGAAATGGTACCGAAACCCCGTATTTACATATCTGCCACTGTGCAGGAGAATCCGAATAGGTGTTCGAGTGTTCAAACCGTAATGCGCAAGAAATGGTATGTAAACCCCGTATTTACATATCTGCCACTGTGCAGGAGAATCCGTATAGGTGTTCGAGTGTTCGAATCGTAATGCGCAAGAAATGGTACCGAAACCCCGTATTTACATATCTGCCACTGTGCAGGAGAATCCGAATAGGTGTTCGAGTGTTCGAACCGTAATGCGCAAGAAATGGTATGTAAACCCCGTATTTACATATCTGCCACTGTGCAGGAGAATCCGTATAGGTGTTCGAGTGTTCGAACCGTAATGCGCAAGAAATGGTACGGAAACCCCGTATTTACATATCTGCCACTGTGCAGGAAAATCCGTATAGGTGTTCGATTGTTCGAACCGTAATGCGCAAGAAATGGTATGTAAACCCCGTTTTTACATATCTGCCACTGTGCAGGAGAATCCGTATAGGTGTTCGAGTTTTCGAACCGTAATGCGCAAGAAATGGTACGGAAACCCCGTATTTACATATCTGCCACTGTGCATTAGAATTCGTATAGGTGTTCGAGTGTTCGAACCGTAATGCGTGAGAAATGGAATGTAAATCCCGTATTTACATATCTGCCACTGTGCAGGAGAATCCGTATAGGTGTTCGAGTGTTCGAACCGTAATGCGCAAGAAATGGTACGGAAACCCCGTATTTACATATCTGCCACTGTGCAGGAAAATCCGTATAGGTGTTCGATTGTTCGAACCGTAATGCGCAAGATATGGTATGTAAACCCCGTTTTTACATATCTGCCACTGTGCAGGAGAATCCGTATAGGTGTTCGAGTGTTCAAACCGTAATGCGCAAGAAATGGTACGGAAACCCCGTATTTACATATCTGCCACTGTGCATTAGAATTCGTATAGGTGTTCGAGTGTTCGAACCGTAATGCGCAAGAAATGGTACGGAAACCCCGTATTTACATATCTGCCACTGTGCAGGAGAATCTGTATAGGTGTTCGAGTGTTCGAATCGTAATGCGCAAGAAATGGTACCGAAACCCCGTATTTACATATCTGCCACTGTGCAGGAGAATCCGAATAGGTGTTCGAGTGTTCGAACCGTAATGCGCAAGAAATGGTATGTAAACCCCGTATTTACATATCTGCCACTGTGCAGGAGAATCCGTATAGGTGTTCGAGTGTTCGAATCGTAATGCGCAAGAAATGGTACCGAAACCCCGTATTTACATATCTGCCACTGTGCAGGAGAATCCGAATAGGTGTTCGAGTGTTCGAACCGTAATGCGCAAGAAATGGTATGTAAACCCCGTATTTACATATCTGCCACTGTGCAGGAGAATCCGTATAGGTGTTCGAGTGTTCGAACCGTAATGCGCAAGAAATGGTACGGAAACCCCGTATTTACATATCTGCCACTGTGCAGGAAAATCCGTATAGGTGTTCGATTGTTCGAACCGTAATGCGCAAGAAATGGTATGTAAACCCCGTTTTTACATATCTGCCACTGTGCAGGAGAATCCGTATAGGTGTTCGAGTGTTCGAACCGTAATGCGCAAGAAATGGTACGGAAACCCCGTATTTACATATCTGCCACTGTGCATTAGAATTCGTATAGGTGTTCGAGTGTTCGAACCGTAATGCGTGAGAAATGGTATGTAAATCCCGTATTTACATATCTGCCACTGTGCAGGAGAATCCGTATAGGTGTTCGAGTGTTCGAACCGTAATGCGCAAGAAATGGTACGGAAACCCCGTATTTACATATCTGCCACTGTGCAGGAAAATCCGTATAGGTGTTCGATTGTTCGAACCGTAATGCGCAAGAAATGGTATGTAAACCCCGTTTTTACATATCTGCCACTGTGCAGGAGAACCGTATAGGTGTTCGAGTGTTCGAACCGTAATGCGCAAGAAATGGTACGGAAACCCCGTATTTACATATCTGCCACTGTGCATTAGAATTCGTATAGGTGTTCGAGTGTTCGAACCGTAATGCGCAAGAAATGGTACGGAAACCCCGTATTTACATATCTGCCACTGTGCAGGAGAATCCGTATAGGTGTTCGAGTGTTTGAACCGTAATGCGTGAGAAATGGTATGTAAACCCCGTATTTATATATCTGCCACTGTGCTGGATAATCCGTATAGGTGTTCGAGTGTTCGAACCGAAATGCGCCAGAAATGGTACCGAAACCCCGTATTTACATATCTGCCACTGTGCAGGAGAATCCGTATAGGTGTTCGAGTGTTCGAACCGTAATGCGCAAGAAATGGTACCGAAACCCCGTATTTACGTATCAGCCACTTTGCAGGAGAATCCGTATAGGTGTTCGAGTGTTCGAACCGTAATGCGCAAGAAATGGTATGGAAACCCCGTATTTACATATCTGCCACTGTGCAGGAGAATCCGTAAAGGTGTTCGAGTGTTCGAACCGTAATGCGCAAAAAATGGTACCGAAATCCCGTATTTACATATCTGCCACTGTGCAGGAGAATCCGTATAGGTGTTTGAGTGTTCGAACCGTAATGCGCAAGAAATGGTATGGAAACCCCGTATATACATATCTGCCACTGTGCAGGAGAATCCGTATAGGTGTTCGAGTGTTCGAACCGTAATGCGCAAGAAATGGTACCGAAACCCCGTATTTACATATCAGCTACTGTGCAGGAGAATCCGTATAGGTGTTCGAGTGTTCGAACCGTAATGCGCAAGAAATGGTATGGAAACCCCGTATTTACATATCAGCCACTGTGCAGGAGAATCCGTATAGGTGTTCGAGTGTTCGAACCGTAATGCGCAAGAAATGGTACGGAAACCCCGTATTTACATATCTGCCACTGTGCAGGAGAATCCGTATAGGTGTTCGAGTGTTCGAACCGTAATGCGTGAGAAATGGTATGTAAACCCCGTATTAACATATCTGCCACTGTGCAGGAGAATCCGTATAGGTGTTCGAGTGGTCGAACCGTAATGCGCAAGAAATGGTACGGAAACCCCGTATTTACATATCTGCCACTGTGCAGGAGAATCCGTAAAGGTGTTCGAGTGTTCGAACCGTAATGCGTGAGAAATGGTATGTAAATCCCGTATTTACATATCTGCCACTGTGCTGGATAATACGTATAGGTGTTCGAGTGTTCGAACCGTAATGCGCAAAAAATGGTACCGAAACCCCGTATTTACATATCTGCCACTGTGCAGGAGAATCCGTATAGGTGTTCGAGTGTTCGAACCGTAATGCGCAAGAAATGGTATGGAAACCCCGTATATACATATCTGCCACTGTGCAGGAGAATCCGTATAGGTGTTCGAGTGTTCGAACCGTAATGCGCAAGAAATGGTTCCGGAACCCGTATTTACATATCTGCCACTGTGCAGGAGAATCCGTATAGGTGTTCGAGAGTTCGAACCGTAATGCGCAAGAAATGGTACGGAAACCCCGTATTTACATATCTGCCACTTTGTAGGAGAATCCGCATAGGTGTTCGAGTGTTCGAACCGTAATGTGCAAGAAATGGTATGGAAACCCCGTATTTACTATCTGCCACTGTGCAGGAGAATCCGTATAGGTGTTCGAGTGTTCGAATCGTAATGCGCAAGAAATGGTACCGAAACCCCGTATTTACATATCTGCCACTGTGCAGGAGAATCCGAATAGGTGTTCGAGTGTTCAAACCGTAATGCGCAAGAAATGGTATGTAAACCCCGTATTTACATATCTGCCACTGTGCAGGAGAATCCGTATAGGTGTTCGAGTGTTCGAATCGTAATGCGCAAGAAATGGTACCGAAACCCCGTATTTACATATCTGCCACTGTGCAGGAGAACCGTATAGGTGTTCGAGTGTTCGAACCGTAATGCGCAAGAAATGGTACGGAAACCCCGTATTTACATATCTGCCACTGTGCATTAGAATTCGTATAGGTGTTCGAGTGTTCGAACCGTAATGCGCAAGAAATGGTACGGAAACCCCGTATTTACATATCTGCCACTGTGCAGGAGAATCCGTATAGGTGTTCGAGTGTTTGAACCGTAATGCGTGAGAAATGGTATGTAAACCCCGTATTTATATATCTGCCACTGTGCTGGATAATCCGTATAGGTGTTCGAGTGTTCGAACCGAAATGCGCCAGAAATGGTACCGAAACCCCGTATTTACATATCTGCCACTGTGCAGGAGAATCCGTATAGGTGTTCGAGTGTTCGAACCGTAATGCGCAAGAAATGGTACCGAAACCCCGTATTTACGTATCAGCCACTTTGCAGGAGAATCCGTATAGGTGTTCGAGTGTTCGAACCGTAATGCGCAAGAAATGGTATGGAAACCCCGTATTTACATATCTGCCACTGTGCAGGAGAATCCGTAAAGGTGTTCGAGTGTTCGAACCGTAATGCGCAAAAAATGGTACCGAAATCCCGTATTTACATATCTGCCACTGTGCAGGAGAATCCGTATAGGTGTTTGAGTGTTCGAACCGTAATGCGCAAGAAATGGTATGGAAACCCCGTATATACATATCTGCCACTGTGCAGGAGAATCCGTATAGGTGTTCGAGTGTTCGAACCGTAATGCGCAAGAAATGGTACCGAAACCCCGTATTTACATATCAGCTACTGTGCAGGAGAATCCGTATAGGTGTTCGAGTGTTCGAACCGTAATGCGCAAGAAATGGTATGGAAACCCCGTATTTACATATCAGCCACTGTGCAGGAGAATCCGTATAGGTGTTCGAGTGTTCGAACCGTAATGCGCAAGAAATGGTACGGAAACCCCGTATTTACATATCTGCCACTGTGCAGGAGAATCCGTATAGGTGTTCGAGTGTTCGAACCGTAATGCGTGAGAAATGGTATGTAAACCCCGTATTAACATATCTGCCACTGTGCAGGAGAATCCGTATAGGTGTTCGAGTGGTCGAACCGTAATGCGCAAGAAATGGTACGGAAACCCCGTATTTACATATCTGCCACTGTGCAGGAGAATCCGTAAAGGTGTTCGAGTGTTCGAACCGTAATGCGTGAGAAATGGTATGTAAATCCCGTATTTACATATCTGCCACTGTGCTGGATAATCCGTATAGGTGTTCGAGTGTTCGAACCGTAATGCGCAAAAAATGGTACCGAAACCCCGTATTTACATATCTGCCACTGTGCAGGAGAATCCGTATAGGTGTTCGAGTGTTCGAACCGTAATGCGCAAGAAATGGTATGGAAACCCCGTATATACATATCTGCCACTGTGCAGGAGAATCCGTATAGGTGTTCGAGTGTTCGAACCGTAATGCGCAAGAAATGGTTCCGGAACCCGTATTTACATATCTGCCACTGTGCAGGAGAATCCGTATAGGTGTTCGAGAGTTCGAACCGTAATGCGCAAGAAATGGTACGGAAACCCCGTATTTACATATCTGCCACTTTGTAGGAGAATCCGCATAGGTGTTCGAGTGTTCGAACCGTAATGTGCAAGAAATGGTATGGAAACCCCGTATTTACTATCTGCCACTGTGCAGGAGAATCCGTATAGGTGTTCGAGTGTTCGAATCGTAATGCGCAAGAAATGGTACCGAAACCCCGTATTTACATATCTGCCACTGCGCAGGAGAATCCGAATAGGTGTTCGAGTGTTCAAACCGTAATGCGCAAGAAATGGTATGTAAACCCCGTATTTACATATCTGCCACTGTGCAGGAGAATCCGTATAGGTGTTCGAGTGTTCGAATCGTAATGCGCAAGAAATGGTACCGAAACCCCGTATTTACATATCTGCCACTGTGCAGGAGAATCCGAATAGGTGTTCGAGTGTTCGAACCGTAATGCGCAAGAAATGGTATGTAAACCCCGTATTTACATATCTGCCACTGTGCAGGAGAATCCGTATAGGTGTTCGAGTGTTCGAACCGTAATGCGCAAGAAATGGTACGGAAACCCCGTATTTACATATCTGCCACTGTGCAGGAAAATCCGTATAGGTGTTCGATTGTTCGAACCGTAATGCGCAAGAAATGGTATGTAAACCCCGTTTTTACATATCTGCCACTGTGCAGGAGAATCCGTATAGGTGTTCGAGTGTTCGAACCGTAATGCGCAAGAAATGGTACGGAAACCCCGTATTTACATATCTGCCACTGTGCATTAGAATTCGTATAGGTGTTCGAGTGTTCGAACCGTAATGCGTGAGAAATGGTATGTAAATCCCGTATTTACATATCTGCCACTGTGCAGGAGAATCCGTATAGGTGTTCGAGTGTTCGAACCGTAATGCGCAAGAAATGGTACGGAAACCCCGTATTGACATATCTGCCACTGTGCAGGAAAATCCGTATAGGTGTTCGATTGTTCGAACCGTAATGCGCAAAAATGGTATGTAAACCCCGTTTTTACATATCTGCCACTGTGCAGGAGAATCCGTATAGGTGTTCGAGTGTTCGAACCGTAATGCGCAAGAAATTGTACGGAAACCCCGTATTTACATATCTGTCACTGTGCATTAGAATTCGTATAGGTGTTCGAGTGTTCGAACCGTAATGCGCAAGAAATGGTACGGAAACCCCGTATTTACATATCTGCCACTGTGCAGGAGAATCCGTATAGGTGTTCGAGTGTTTGAACCGTAATGCGTGAGAAATGGTATGTAAACCCCGTATTTATATATCTGCCACTGTGCTGGATAATCCGTATAGGTGTTCGAGTGTTCGAACCGAAATGCGCCAGAAATGGTACCGAAACCCCGTATTTACATATCTGCCACTGTGCAGGAGAATCCGTATAGGTGTTCGAGTGTTCGAACCGTAATGCGCAAGAAATGGTACCGAAACCCCGTATTTACGTATCAGCCACTGTGCAGAAGAATCCGTATAGGTGTTCGAGTGTTCGAACCGTAATGCGCAAGAAATGGTATGGAAACCCCGTATTTACATATCTGCCACTGTGCAGGAGAATCCGTAAAGGTGTTCGAGTGTTCGAACCGTAATGCGCAAAAAATGGTACCGAAATCCCGTATTTACATATCTGCCACTGTGCAGGAGAATCCGTATAGGTGTTTGAGTGTTCGAACCGAAATGCGCCAGAAATGGTACCGAAACCCCGTATTTACATATCTGCCACTGTGCAGGAGAATTCGTATAGGTGTTCGAGTGTTCGAACCGTAATGCGCAAGAAATGGTACCGAAACCCCGTATTTACGTATCAGCCACTGTGCAGGAGAATCCGTATAGGTGTTCGAGTGTTCGAACCGTAATGCGCAAGAAATGGTATGGAAACCCCGTATTTACATATCTGCCACTGTGCAGGAGAATCCGTAAAGGTGTTCGAGTGTTCGAACCGTAATGCGCAAAAAATGGTACTGAAATCCCGTATTTACATATCTGCCACTGTGCAGGAGAATCCGTATAGGTGTTTGAGTGTTCGAACCGTAATGCGCAAGAAATGGTATGGAAACCCCGTATATACATATCTGCCACTGTGCAGGAGAATCCGTATAGGTGTTCGAGTGTTCGAACCGTAATGCGCAAGAAATGGTACCGAAACCCCGTATTTACATATCAGCTACTGTGCAGGAGAATCCGTATAGGTGTTCGAGTGTTCGAACCGTAATGCGCAAGAAATGGTATGGAAACCCCGTATTTACATATCAGCCACTGTGCAGGAGAATCCGTATAGGTGTTCGAGTGTTCGAACCGTAATGCGCAAGAAATGGTACGGAAACCCCGTATTTACATATCTGCCACTGTGCAGGAGAATCCGTATAGGTGTTCGAGTGTTCGAACCGTAATGCGTGAGAAATGGTATGTAAACCCCGTATTAACATATCTGCCACTGTGCAGGAGAATCCGTATAGGTGTTCGAGTGGTCGAACCGTAATGCGCAAGAAATGGTACAGAAACCCCGTATTTACATATCTGCCACTGTGCAGGAGAATCCGTAAAGGTGTTCGAGTGTTCGAACCGTAATGCGTGAGAAATGGTATGTAAATCCCGTATTTACATATCTGCCACTGTGCTGGATAATCCGTATAGGTGTTCGAGTGTTCGAACCGTAATGCGCAAAAAATGGTACCGAAACCCCGTATTTACATATCTGCCACTGTGCAGGAGAATCCGTATAGGTGTTCGAGTGTTCTAACCGTAATGCGCAAGAAATGGTACGGAAACCCCGTATATACATATCTGCCACTGTGCAGGAGAATCCGTATAGGTGTTCGAGTGTTCGAACCGTAATGCGCAAGAAATGGTTCCGGAACCCGTATTTACATATCTGCCACTGTGCAGGAGAATCCGTATAGGTGTTCGAGAGTTCGAACCGTAATGCGCAAGAAATGGTACGGAAACCCCGTATTTACATATCTGCCACTTTGTAGGAGAATCCGCATAGGTGTTCGAGTGTTCGAACCGTAATGTGTAAGAAATGGTATGGAAACCCCGTATTTACATATCTGCCACTGTGCAGGAGAATCCGTATAGGTGTTCGAGTGTTCGAATCGTAATGCGCAAGAAATGGTACCGAAACCCCGTATTTACATATCTGCCACTGTGCAGGAGAATCCGAATAGGTGTTCGAGTGTTCAAACCGTAATGCGCAAGAAATGGTATGTAAACCCCGTATTTACATATCTGCCACTGTGCAGGAGAATCCGTATAGGTGTTCGAGTGTTCGAATCGTAATGCGCAAGAAATGGTACCGAAACCCCGTATTTACATATCTGCCACTGTGCAGGAGAATCCGAATAGGTGTTCGAGTGTTCGAACCGTAATGCGCAAGAAATGGTATGTAAACCCCGTATTTACATATCTGCCACTGTGCAGGAGAATCCGTATAGGTGTTCGAGTGTTCGAACCGTAATGCGCAAGAAATGGTACGGAAACCCCGTATTTACATATCTGCCACTGTGCAGGAAAATCCGTATAGGTGTTCGATTGTTCGAACCGTAATGCGCAAGAAATGGTATGTAAACCCCGTTTTTACATATCTGCCACTGTGCAGGAGAATCCGTATAGGTGTTCGAGTTTTCGAACCGTAATGCGCAAGAAATGGTACGGAAACCCCGTATTTACATATCTGCCACTGTGCATTAGAATTCGTATAGGTGTTCGAGTGTTCGAACCGTAATGCGTGAGAAATGGAATGTAAATCCCGTATTTACATATCTGCCACTGTGCATTAGAATTCGTATAGGTGTTCGAGTGTTCGAACCGTAATGCGCAAGAAATGGTACGGAAACCCCGTATTTACATATCTGCCACTGTGCAGGAGAATCCGTATAGGTGTTCGAGTGTTCGAATCGTAATGCGCAAGAAATGGTACCGAAACCCCGTATTTACATATCTACCACTGTGCAGGAGAATCCGAATAGGTGTTCGAGTGTTCGAACCGTAATGCGCAAGAAATGGTATGTAAACCCCGTATTTACATATCTGCCACTGTGCAGGAGAATCCGTATAGGTGTTCGAGTGTTCGAATCGTAATGCGCAAGAAATGGTACCGAAACCCTGTATTTACATATCTGCCACTGTGCAGGAGAATCCGAATAGGTGTTCGAGTGTTCGAACCGTAATGCGCAAGAAATGGTATGTAAACCCCGTATTTACATATCTGCCACTGTGCAGGAGAATCCGTATAGGTGTTCGAGTGTTCGAACCGTAATGCGCAAGAAATGGTACGGAAACCCCGTATTTACATATCTGCCACTGTGCAGGAAAATCCGTATAGGTGTTCGATTGTTCGAACCGTAATGCGCAAGAAATTGTATGTAAACCCCGTTTTTACATATCTGCCACTGTGCAGGAGAATCCGTATAGGTGTTCGAGTGTTCGAACCGTAATGCGCAAGAAATGGTACGGAAACCCCGTATTTACATATCTGCCACTGTGCATTAGAATTCGTATAGGTGTTCGAGTGTTCGAACCGTAATGCGCAAGAAATGGTACGGAAACCCCGTATATACATATCTGCCACTGTGCAGGAGAATCCGTATAGGTGTTCGAGTGTTCGAACCGTAATGCGCAAGAAATGGTTCCGGAACCCGTATTTACATATCTGCCACTGTGCAGGAGAATCCGTATAGGTGTTCGAGAGTTCGAACCGTAATGCGCAAGAAATGGTACGGAAACCCCGTATTTACATATCTGCCACTTTGTAGGAGAATCCGCATAGGTGTTCGAGTGTTCGAACCGTAATGTGCAAGAAATGGTATGGAAACCCCGTATTTACATATCTGCCACTGTGCAGGAGAATCCGTATAGGTGTTCGAGTGTTCGAATCGTAATGCGCAAGAAATGGTACCGAAACCCCGTATTTACATATCTGCCACTGTGCAGGAGAATCCGAATAGGTGTTCGAGTGTTCAAACCGTAATGCGCAAGAAATGGTATGTAAACCCCGTATTTACATATCTGCCACTGTGCAGGAGAATCCGTATAGGTGTTCGAGTGTTCGAATCGTAATGCGCAAGAAATGGTACCGAAACCCCGTATTTACATATCTGCCACTGTGCAGGAGAATCCGAATAGGTGTTCGAGTGTTCGAACCGTAATGCGCAAGAAATGGTATGTAAACCCCGTATTTACATATCTGCCACTGTGCAGGAGAATCCGTATAGGTGTTCGAGTGTTCGAACCGTAATGCGCAAGAAATGGTACGGAAACCCCGTATTTACATATCTGCCACTGTGCAGGAAAATCCGTATAGGTGTTCGATTGTTCGAACCGTAATGCGCGAGAAATGGTATGTAAACCCCGTTTTTACATATCTGCCACTGTGCAGGAGAATCCGTATAGGTGTTCGAGTTTTCGAACCGTAATGCGCAAGAAATGGTACGGAAACCCCGTATTTACATATCTGCCACTGTGCATTAGAATTCGTATAGGTGTTCGAGTGTTCGAACCGTAATGCGTGAGAAATGGAATGTAAATCCCGTATTTACATATCTGCCACTGTGCAGGAGAATCCGTATAGGTGTTCGAGTGTTCGAACCGTAATGCGCAAGAAATGGTACGGAAACCCCGTATTTACATATCTGCCACTGTGCAGGAAAATCCGTATAGGTGTTCGATTGTTCGAACCGTAATGCGCAAGATATGGTATGTAAACCCCGTTTTTACATATCTGCCACTGTGCAGGAGAATCCGTATAGGTGTTCGAGTGTTCAAACCGTAATGCGCAAGAAATGGTACGGAAACCCCGTATTTACATATCTGCCACTGTGCATTAGAATTCGTATAGGTGTTCGAGTGTTCGAACCGTAATGCGCAAGAAATGGTACGGAAACCCCGTATTTACATATCTGCCACTGTGCAGGAGAATCTGTATAGGTGTTCGAGTGTTCGAATCGTAATGCGCAAGAAATGGTACCGAAACCCCGTATTTACATATCTGCCACTGTGCAGGAGAATCCGAATAGGTGTTCGAGTGTTCGAACCGTAATGCGCAAGAAATGGTATGTAAACCCCGTATTTACATATCTGCCACTGTGCAGGAGAATCCGTATAGGTGTTCGAGTGTTCGAATCGTAATGCGCAAGAAATGGTACCGAAACCCCGTATTTACATATCTGCCACTGTGCAGGAGAATCCGAATAGGTGTTCGAGTGTTCGAACCGTAATGCGCAAGAAATGGTATGTAAACCCCGTATTTACATATCTGCCACTGTGCAGGAGAATCCGTATAGGTGTTCGAGTGTTCGAACCGTAATGCGCAAGAAATGGTACGGAAACCCCGTATTTACATATCTGCCACTGTGCAGGAAAATCCGTATAGGTGTTCGATTGTTCGAACCGTAATGCGCAAGAAATGGTATGTAAACCCCGTTTTTACATATCTGCCACTGTGCAGGAGAATCCGTATAGGTGTTCGAGTGTTCGAACCGTAATGCGCAAGAAATGGTACGGAAACCCCGTATTTACATATCTGCCACTGTGCATTAGAATTCGTATAGGTGTTCGAGTGTTCGAACCGTAATGCGTGAGAAATGGTATGTAAATCCCGTATTTACATATCTGCCACTGTGCAGGAGAATCCGTATAGGTGTTCGAGTGTTCGAACCGTAATGCGCAAGAAATGGTACGGAAACCCCGTATTTACATATCTGCCACTGTGCAGGAAAATCCGTATAGGTGTTCGATTGTTCGAACCGTAATGCGCAAGAAATGGTATGTAAACCCCGTTTTTACATATCTGCCACTGTGCAGGAGAACCGTATAGGTGTTCGAGTGTTCGAACCGTAATGCGCAAGAAATGGTACGGAAACCCCGTATTTACATATCTGCCACTGTGCATTAGAATTCGTATAGGTGTTCGAGTGTTCGAACCGTAATGCGCAAGAAATGGTACGGAAACCCCGTATTTACATATCTGCCACTGTGCAGGAGAATCCGTATAGGTGTTCGAGTGTTTGAACCGTAATGCGTGAGAAATGGTATGTAAACCCCGTATTTATATATCTGCCACTGTGCTGGATAATCCGTATAGGTGTTCGAGTGTTCGAACCGAAATGCGCCAGAAATGGTACCGAAACCCCGTATTTACATATCTGCCACTGTGCAGGAGAATCCGTATAGGTGTTCGAGTGTTCGAACCGTAATGCGCAAGAAATGGTACCGAAACCCCGTATTTACGTATCAGCCACTTTGCAGGAGAATCCGTATAGGTGTTCGAGTGTTCGAACCGTAATGCGCAAGAAATGGTATGGAAACCCCGTATTTACATATCTGCCACTGTGCAGGAGAATCCGTAAAGGTGTTCGAGTGTTCGAACCGTAATGCGCAAAAAATGGTACCGAAATCCCGTATTTACATATCTGCCACTGTGCAGGAGAATCCGTATAGGTGTTTGAGTGTTCGAACCGTAATGCGCAAGAAATGGTATGGAAACCCCGTATATACATATCTGCCACTGTGCAGGAGAATCCGTATAGGTGTTCGAGTGTTCGAACCGTAATGCGCAAGAAATGGTACCGAAACCCCGTATTTACATATCAGCTACTGTGCAGGAGAATCCGTATAGGTGTTCGAGTGTTCGAACCGTAATGCGCAAGAAATGGTATGGAAACCCCGTATTTACATATCAGCCACTGTGCAGGAGAATCCGTATAGGTGTTCGAGTGTTCGAACCGTAATGCGCAAGAAATGGTACGGAAACCCCGTATTTACATATCTGCCACTGTGCAGGAGAATCCGTATAGGTGTTCGAGTGTTCGAACCGTAATGCGTGAGAAATGGTATGTAAACCCCGTATTAACATATCTGCCACTGTGCAGGAGAATCCGTATAGGTGTTCGAGTGGTCGAACCGTAATGCGCAAGAAATGGTACGGAAACCCCGTATTTACATATCTGCCACTGTGCAGGAGAATCCGTATAGGTGTTCGAGTGTTCGAACCGTAATGCGCAAGAAATGGTACGGAAACCCCGTATTTACATATCTGCCACTGTGCAGGAAAATCCGTATAGGTGTTCGATTGTTCGAACCGTAATGCGCAAGAAATGGTATGTAAACCCCGTTTTTACATATCTGCCACTGTGCAGGAGAATCCGTATAGGTGTTCGAGTGTTCGAACCGTAATGCGCAAGAAATGGTATGGAAACCCCGTATATACATATCTGCCACTGTGCAGGAGAATCCGTATAGGTGTTCGAGTGTTCGAACCGTAATGCGCAAGAAATGGTTCCGGAACCCGTATTTACATATCTGCCACTGTGCAGGAGAATCCGTATAGGTGTTCGAGAGTTCGAATCGTAATGCGCAAGAAATGGTACGGAAACCCCGTATTTACATATCTGCCACTTTGTAGGAGAATCCGCATAGGTGTTCGAGTGTTCGAACCGTAATGTGCAAGAAATGGTATGGAAACCCCGTATTTACTATCTGCCACTGTGCAGGAGAATCCGTATAGGTGTTCGAGTGTTCGAATCGTAATGCGCAAGAAATGGTACCGAAACCCCGTATTTACATATCTACCACTGTGCAGGAGAATCCGAATAGGTGTTCGAGTGTTCGAACCGTAATGCGCAAGAAATGGTATGTAAACCCCGTATTTACATATCTGCCACTGTGCAGGAGAATCCGTATAGGTGTTCGAGTGTTCGAATCGTAATGCGCAAGAAATGGTACCGAAACCCTGTATTTACATATCTGCCACTGTGCAGGAGAATCCGAATAGGTGTTCGAGTGTTCGAACCGTAATGCGCAAGAAATGGTATGTAAACCCCGTATTTACATATCTGCCACTGTGCAGGAGAATCCGTATAGGTGTTCGAGTGTTCGAACCGTAATGCGCAAGAAATGGTACGGAAACCCCGTATTTACATATCTGCCACTGTGCAGGAAAATCCGTATAGGTGTTCGATTGTTCGAACCGTAATGCGCAAGAAATTGTATGTAAACCCCGTTTTTACATATCTGCCACTGTGCAGGAGAATCCGTATAGGTGTTCGAGTGTTCGAACCGTAATGCGCAAGAAATGGTACGGAAACCCCGTATTTACATATCTGCCACTGTGCATTAGAATTCGTATAGGTGTTCGAGTGTTCGAACCGTAATGCGCAAGAAATGGTACGGAAACCCCGTATATACATATCTGCCACTGTGCAGGAGAATCCGTATAGGTGTTCGAGTGTTCGAACCGTAATGCGCAAGAAATGGTTCCGGAACCCGTATTTACATATCTGCCACTGTGCAGGAGAATCCGTATAGGTGTTCGAGAGTTCGAACCGTAATGCGCAAGAAATGGTACGGAAACCCCGTATTTACATATCTGCCACTTTGTAGGAGAATCCGCATAGGTGTTCGAGTGTTCGAACCGTAATGTGCAAGAAATGGTATGGAAACCCCGTATTTACATATCTGCCACTGTGCAGGAGAATCCGTATAGGTGTTCGAGTGTTCGAATCGTAATGCGCAAGAAATGGTACCGAAACCCCGTATTTACATATCTGCCACTGTGCAGGAGAATCCGAATAGGTGTTCGAGTGTTCAAACCGTAATGCGCAAGAAATGGTATGTAAACCCCGTATTTACATATCTGCCACTGTGCAGGAGAATCCGTATAGGTGTTCGAGTGTTCGAATCGTAATGCGCAAGAAATGGTACCGAAACCCCGTATTTACATATCTGCCACTGTGCAGGAGAATCCGAATAGGTGTTCGAGTGTTCGAACCGTAATGCGCAAGAAATGGTATGTAAACCCCGTATTTACATATCTGCCACTGTGCAGGAGAATCCGTATAGGTGTTCGAGTGTTCGAACCGTAATGCGCAAGAAATGGTACGGAAACCCCGTATTTACATATCTGCCACTGTGCAGGAAAATCCGTATAGGTGTTCGATTGTTCGAACCGTAATGCGCAAGAAATGGTATGTAAACCCCGTTTTTACATATCTGCCACTGTGCAGGAGAATCCGTATAGGTGTTCGAGTTTTCGAACCGTAATGCGCAAGAAATGGTACGGAAACCCCGTATTTACATATCTGCCACTGTGCATTAGAATTCGTATAGGTGTTCGAGTGTTCGAACCGTAATGCGTGAGAAATGGAATGTAAATCCCGTATTTACATATCTGCCACTGTGCAGGAGAATCCGTATAGGTGTTCGAGTGTTCGAACCGTAATGCGCAAGAAATGGTACGGAAACCCCGTATTTACATATCTGCCACTGTGCAGGAAAATCCGTATAGGTGTTCGATTGTTCGAACCGTAATGCGCAAGATATGGTATGTAAACCCCGTTTTTACATATCTGCCACTGTGCAGGAGAATCCGTATAGGTGTTCGAGTGTTCAAACCGTAATGCGCAAGAAATGGTACGGAAACCCCGTATTTACATATCTGCCACTGTGCATTAGAATTCGTATAGGTGTTCGAGTGTTCGAACCGTAATGCGCAAGAAATGGTACGGAAACCCCGTATTTACATATCTGCCACTGTGCAGGAGAATCTGTATAGGTGTTCGAGTGTTCGAATCGTAATGCGCAAGAAATGGTACCGAAACCCCGTATTTACATATCTGCCACTGTGCAGGAGAATCCGAATAGGTGTTCGAGTGTTCGAACCGTAATGCGCAAGAAATGGTATGTAAACCCCGTATTTACATATCTGCCACTGTGCAGGAGAATCCGTATAGGTGTTCGAGTGTTCGAATCGTAATGCGCAAGAAATGGTACCGAAACCCCGTATTTACATATCTGCCACTGTGCAGGAGAATCCGAATAGGTGTTCGAGTGTTCGAACCGTAATGCGCAAGAAATGGTATGTAAACCCCGTATTTACATATCTGCCACTGTGCAGGAGAATCCGTATAGGTGTTCGAGTGTTCGAACCGTAATGCGCAAGAAATGGTACGGAAACCCCGTATTTACATATCTGCCACTGTGCAGGAAAATCCGTATAGGTGTTCGATTGTTCGAACCGTAATGCGCAAGAAATGGTATGTAAACCCCGTTTTTACATATCTGCCACTGTGCAGGAGAATCCGTATAGGTGTTCGAGTGTTCGAACCGTAATGCGCAAGAAATGGTACGGAAACCCCGTATTTACATATCTGCCACTGTGCATTAGAATTCGTATAGGTGTTCGAGTGTTCGAACCGTAATGCGTGAGAAATGGTATGTAAATCCCGTATTTACATATCTGCCACTGTGCAGGAGAATCCGTATAGGTGTTCGAGTGTTCGAACCGTAATGCGCAAGAAATGGTACGGAAACCCCGTATTTACATATCTGCCACTGTGCAGGAAAATCCGTATAGGTGTTCGATTGTTCGAACCGTAATGCGCAAGAAATGGTATGTAAACCCCGTTTTTACATATCTGCCACTGTGCAGGAGAACCGTATAGGTGTTCGAGTGTTCGAACCGTAATGCGCAAGAAATGGTACGGAAACCCCGTATTTACATATCTGCCACTGTGCATTAGAATTCGTATAGGTGTTCGAGTGTTCGAACCGTAATGCGCAAGAAATGGTACGGAAACCCCGTATTTACATATCTGCCACTGTGCAGGAGAATCCGTATAGGTGTTCGAGTGTTTGAACCGTAATGCGTGAGAAATGGTATGTAAACCCCGTATTTATATATCTGCCACTGTGCTGGATAATCCGTATAGGTGTTCGAGTGTTCGAACCGAAATGCGCCAGAAATGGTACCGAAACCCCGTATTTACATATCTGCCACTGTGCAGGAGAATCCGTATAGGTGTTCGAGTGTTCGAACCGTAATGCGCAAGAAATGGTACCGAAACCCCGTATTTACGTATCAGCCACTTTGCAGGAGAATCCGTATAGGTGTTCGAGTGTTCGAACCGTAATGCGCAAGAAATGGTATGGAAACCCCGTATTTACATATCTGCCACTGTGCAGGAGAATCCGTAAAGGTGTTCGAGTGTTCGAACCGTAATGCGCAAAAAATGGTACCGAAATCCCGTATTTACATATCTGCCACTGTGCAGGAGAATCCGTATAGGTGTTTGAGTGTTCGAACCGTAATGCGCAAGAAATGGTATGGAAACCCCGTATATACATATCTGCCACTGTGCAGGAGAATCCGTATAGGTGTTCGAGTGTTCGAACCGTAATGCGCAAGAAATGGTACCGAAACCCCGTATTTACATATCAGCTACTGTGCAGGAGAATCCGTATAGGTGTTCGAGTGTTCGAACCGTAATGCGCAAGAAATGGTATGGAAACCCCGTATTTACATATCAGCCACTGTGCAGGAGAATCCGTATAGGTGTTCGAGTGTTCGAACCGTAATGCGCAAGAAATGGTACGGAAACCCCGTATTTACATATCTGCCACTGTGCAGGAGAATCCGTATAGGTGTTCGAGTGTTCGAACCGTAATGCGTGAGAAATGGTATGTAAACCCCGTATTAACATATCTGCCACTGTGCAGGAGAATCCGTATAGGTGTTCGAGTGGTCGAACCGTAATGCGCAAGAAATGGTACGGAAACCCCGTATTTACATATCTGCCACTGTGCAGGAGAATCCGTATAGGTGTTCGAGTGTTCGAACCGTAATGCGCAAGAAATGGTACGGAAACCCCGTATTTACATATCTGCCACTGTGCAGGAAAATCCGTATAGGTGTTCGATTGTTCGAACCGTAATGCGCAAGAAATGGTATGTAAACCCCGTTTTTACATATCTGCCACTGTGCAGGAGAATCCGTATAGGTGTTCGAGTGTTCGAACCGTAATGCGCAAGAAATGGTATGGAAACCCCGTATATACATATCTGCCACTGTGCAGGAGAATCCGTATAGGTGTTCGAGTGTTCGAACCGTAATGCGCAAGAAATGGTTCCGGAACCCGTATTTACATATCTGCCACTGTGCAGGAGAATCCGTATAGGTGTTCGAGAGTTCGAACCGTAATGCGCAAGAAATGGTACGGAAACCCCGTATTTACATATCTGCCACTTTGTAGGAGAATCCGCATAGGTGTTCGAGTGTTCGAACCGTAATGTGCAAGAAATGGTATGGAAACCCCGTATTTACTATCTGCCACTGTGCAGGAGAATCCGTATAGGTGTTCGAGTGTTCGAATCGTAATGCGCAAGAAATGGTACCGAAACCCCGTATTTACATATCTGCCACTGTGCAGGAGAATCCGAATAGGTGTTCGAGTGTTCAAACCGTAATGCGCAAGAAATGGTATGTAAACCCCGTATTTACATATCTGCCACTGTGCAGGAGAATCCGTATAGGTGTTCGAGTGTTCGAATCGTAATGCGCAAGAAATGGTACCGAAACCCCGTATTTACATATCTGCCACTGTGCAGGAGAATCCGAATAGGTGTTCGAGTGTTCGAACCGTAATGCGCAAGAAATGGTATGTAAACCCCGTATTTACATATCTGCCACTGTGCAGGAGAATCCGTATAGGTGTTCGAGTGTTCGAACCGTAATGCGCAAGAAATGGTACGGAAACCCCGTATTTACATATCTGCCACTGTGCAGGAGAATCCGTATAGGTGTTCGAGTGTTTGAACCGTAATGCGTGAGAAATGGTATGTAAACCCCGTATTTATATATCTGCCACTGTGCTGGATAATCCGTATAGGTGTTCGAGTGTTCGAACCGAAATGCGCCAGAAATGGTACCGAAACCCCGTATTTACATATCTGCCACTGTGCAGGAGAATCCGTATAGGTGTTCGAGTGTTCGAACCGTAATGCGCAAGAAATGGTACCGAAACCCCGTATTTACGTATCAGCCACTTTGCAGGAGAATCCGTATAGGTGTTCGAGTGTTCGAACCGTAATGCGCAAGAAATGGTATGGAAACCCCGTATTTACATATCTGCCACTGTGCAGGAGAATCCGTAAAGGTGTTCGAGTGTTCGAACCGTAATGCGCAAAAAATGGTACCGAAATCCCGTATTTACATATCTGCCACTGTGCAGGAGAATCCGTATAGGTGTTTGAGTGTTCGAACCGTAATGCGCAAGAAATGGTATGGAAACCCCGTATATACATATCTGCCACTGTGCAGGAGAATCCGTATAGGTGTTCGAGTGTTCGAACCGTAATGCGCAAGAAATGGTACCGAAACCCCGTATTTACATATCAGCTACTGTGCAGGAGAATCCGTATAGGTGTTCGAGTGTTCGAACCGTAATGCGCAAGAAATGGTATGGAAACCCCGTATTTACATATCAGCCACTGTGCAGGAGAATCCGTATAGGTGTTCGAGTGTTCGAACCGTAATGCGCAAGAAATGGTACGGAAACCCCGTATTTACATATCTGCCACTGTGCAGGAGAATCCGTATAGGTGTTCGAGTGTTCGAACCGTAATGCGTGAGAAATGGTATGTAAACCCCGTATTAACATATCTGCCACTGTGCAGGAGAATCCGTATAGGTGTTCGAGTGGTCGAACCGTAATGCGCAAGAAATGGTACGGAAACCCCGTATTTACATATCTGCCACTGTGCAGGAGAATCCGTAAAGGTGTTCGAGTGTTCGAACCGTAATGCGTGAGAAATGGTATGTAAATCCCGTATTTACATATCTGCCACTGTGCTGGATAATCCGTATAGGTGTTCGAGTGTTCGAACCGTAATGCGCAAAAAATGGTACCGAAACCCCGTATTTACATATCTGCCACTGTGCAGGAGAATCCGTATAGGTGTTCGAGTGTTCGAACCGTAATGCGCAAGAAATGGTATGGAAACCCCGTATATACATATCTGCCACTGTGCAGGAGAATCCGTATAGGTGTTCGAGTGTTCGAACCGTAATGCGCAAGAAATGGTTCCGGAACCCGTATTTACATATCTGCCACTGTGCAGGAGAATCCGTATAGGTGTTCGAGAGTTCGAACCGTAATGCGCAAGAAATGGTACGGAAACCCCGTATTTACATATCTGCCACTTTGTAGGAGAATCCGCATAGGTGTTCGAGTGTTCGAACCGTAATGTGCAAGAAATGGTATGGAAACCCCGTATTTACTATCTGCCACTGTGCAGGAGAATCCGTATAGGTGTTCGAGTGTTCGAATCGTAATGCGCAAGAAATGGTACCGAAACCCCGTATTTACATATCTGCCACTGCGCAGGAGAATCCGAATAGGTGTTCGAGTGTTCAAACCGTAATGCGCAAGAAATGGTATGTAAACCCCGTATTTACATATCTGCCACTGTGCAGGAGAATCCGTATAGGTGTTCGAGTGTTCGAATCGTAATGCGCAAGAAATGGTACCGAAACCCCGTATTTACATATCTGCCACTGTGCAGGAGAATCCGAATAGGTGTTCGAGTGTTCGAACCGTAATGCGCAAGAAATGGTATGTAAACCCCGTTTTTACATATCTGCCACTGTGCAGGAGAATCCGTATAGGTGTTCGAGTGTTCGAACCGTAATGCGCAAGAAATGGTACGGAAACCCCGTATTTACATATCTGCCACTGTGCAGGAAAATCCGTATAGGTGTTCGATTGTTCGAACCGTAATGCGCAAGAAATGGTATGTAAACCCCGTTTTTACATATCTGCCACTGCGCAGGAGAATCCGTATAGGTGCTCGAGTTTTCGAACCGTAATGCGCAAGAAATGGTACGGAAAACCCGTATTTACATATCTGCCACTGTGCATTAGAATTCGTATAGGTGTTCAAGTGTTCGAACCGTAATGCGTGAGAAATGGAATGTAAATCCCGTATTTACATATCTGCCACTGTGCAGGAGAATCCGTATAGGTGTTCGAGTGTTCGAACCGTAATGCGCAAGAAATGGTACGGAAACCCCGTATTTACATATCTGCCACTGTGCATTAGAATTCGTATAGGTGTTCGAGTGTTCGAACCGTAATGCGCAAGAAATGGTACGGAAACCCCGTATTTACATATCTGCCACTGTGCAGGAGAATCCGTATAGGTGTTCGAGTGTTTGAACCGTAATGCGTGAGAAATGGTATGTAAACCCCGTATTTATATATCTGCCACTGTGCTGGATAATCCGTATAGGTGTTCGAGTGTTCGAACCGAAATGCGCCAGAAATGGTACCGAAACCCCGTATTTACATATCTGCCACTGTGCAGGAGAATCCGTATAGGTGTTCGAGTGTTCGAATCGTAATGCGCAAGAAATGGTACCGAAACCCCGTATTTACATATCTGCCACTGTGCAGGAGAATCCGAATAGGTGTTCGAGTGTTCGAACCGTAATGCGCAAGAAATGGTATGTAAACCCCGTATTTACATATCTGCCACTGTGCAGGAGAATCCGTATAGGTGTTCGAGTGTTCGAACCGTAATGCGCAAGAAATGGTACGGAAACCCCGTATTTACATATCTGCCACTGTGCAAGAAAATTCGTATAGGTGTTCGATTGTTCGAACCGTAATGCGCAAGAAATGGTATGTAAACCCCGTTTTTACATATCTGCCACTGTGCAGGAGAATCCGTATAGGTGTTCGAGTGTTCGAACCGTAATGCGCAAGAAATGGTACGGAAACCCCGTATTTACATATCTGCCACTGTGCATTAGAATTCGTATAGGTGTTCGAGTGTTCGAACCGTAATGCGTGAGAAATGGTATGTAAATCCCATATTTACATATCTGCCACTGTGCAGGAGAATCCGTATAGGTGTTCGAGTGTTCGAACCGTAATGCGCAAGAAATGGTACGGAAACCCCGTATTTACATATCTGCCACTGTGCAGGAAAATCCGTATAGGTGTTCGAGTGTTCGAACCGTAATGCGCAAGAAATGGTTCCGGAACCCGTATTTACATATCTGCCACTGTGCAGGAGAATCCGTATAGGTGTTCGAGAGTTCGAACCGTAATGCGCAAGAAATGGTACGGAAACCCCGTATTTACATATCTGCCACTTTGTAGGAGAATCCGCATAGGTGTTCGAGTGTTCGAACCGTAATGTGCAAGAAATGGTATGGAAACCCCGTATTTACTATCTGCCACTGTGCAGGAGAATCCGTATAGGTGTTCGAGTGTTCGAATCGTAATGCGCAAGAAATGGTACCGAAACCCCGTATTTACATATCTGCCACTGTGCAGGAGAATCCGAATATGTGTTCGAGTGTTCAAACCGTAATGCGCAAGAAATGGTATGTAAACCCCGTATTTACATATCTGCCACTGTGCAGGAGAATCCGTATAGGTGTTCGAGTGTTCGAATCGTAATGCGCAAGAAATGGTACCGAAACCCCGTATTTACATATCTGCCACTGTGCAGGAGAATCCGAATAGGTGTTCGAGTGTTCGAACCGTAATGCGCAAGAAATGGTATGTAAACCCCGTATTTACATATCTGCCACTGTGCAGGAGAATCCGTATAGGTGTTCGAGTGTTCGAACCGTAATGCGCAAGAAATGGCACGGAAACCCCGTATTTACATATCTGCCACTGTGCAGGAGAATCCGTATAGGTGTTCGAGTGTTTGAACCGTAATGCGTGAGAAATGGTATGTAAACCCCGTATTTATATATCTGCCACTGTGCTGGATAATCCGTATAGGTGTTCGAGTGTTCGAACCGAAATGCGCCAGAAATGGTACCGAAACCCCGTATTTACATATCTGCCACTGTGCAGGAGAATCCGTATAGGTGTTCGAGTGTTCGAACCGTAATGCGCAAGAAATGGTACCGAAACCCCGTATTTACGTATCAGCCACTTTGCAGGAGAATCCGTATAGGTGTTCGAGTGTTCGAACCGTAATGCGCAAGAAATGGTACCGAAATCCCGTATTTACATATCTGCCACTGTGCAGGAGAATCCGTATAGGTGTTTGAGTGTTCGAACCGTAATGCGCAAGAAATGGTATGGAAACCCCGTATATACATATCTGCCACTGTGCAGGAGAATCCGTATAGGTGTTCGAGTGTTTGAACCGTAATGCGTGAGAAATGGTATGTAAACCCCGTATTTATATATCTGCCACTGTGCTGGATAATCCGTATAGGTGTTCGAGTGTTCGAACCGAAATGCGCCAGAAATGGTACCGAAACCCCGTATTTACATATCTGCCACTGTGCAGGAGAATCCGTATAGGTGTTCGAGTGTTCGAACCGTAATGCGCAAGAAATGGCACCGAAACCCCGTATTTACGTATCAGCCACTTTACAGGAGAATCCGTATAGGTGTTCGAGTGTTCGAACCGTAATGCGCAACAAATGGTATGGAAACCCCGTATTTACATATCTGCCACTGTGCAGGAGAATCCGTAAAGGTGTTCGAGTGTTCGAACCGTAATGCGCAAAAAATGGTACCGAAATCCCGTATTTACATATCTGCCACTGTGCAGGAGAATCCGTATAGGTGTTTGAGTGTTCGAACCGTAATGCGCAAGAAATGGTATGGAAACCCCGTATATACATATCTGCCACTGTGCAGGAGAATCCGTATAGGTGTTCGAGTGTTCGAACCGTAATGCGCAAGAAATGGTACCGAAACCCCGAATTTACATATCAGCTACTGTGCAGGAGAATCCGTATAGGTGTTCGAGTGTTCGAACCGTAATGCGCAAGAAATGGTATGGAAACCCCGTATTTACATATCAGCCACTGTGCAGGAGAATCCGTATAGGTGTTCGAGTGTTCGAACCGTAATGCGCAAGAAATGGTACGGAAACCCCGTATTTACATATCTGCCACTGTGCAGGAGAATCCGTATAGGTGTTCGAGTGTTCGAACCGTAATGCGTGAGAAATGGTATGTAAACCCCGTATTAACATATCTGCCACTGTGCAGGAGAATCCGTATAGGTGTTCGAGTGGTCGAACCGTAATGCGCAAGAAATGGTACGGAAACCCCGTATTTACATATCTGCCACTGTGCAGGAGAATCCGTAAAGGTGTTCGAGTGTTCGAACCGTAATGCGTGAGAAATGGTATGTAAATCCCGTATTTACATATCTGCCACTGTGCTGGATAATCCGTATAGGTGTTCGAGTGTTCGAACCGTAATGCGCAAAAAATGGTACCGAAACCCCGTATTTACATATCTGCCACTGTGCAGGAGAATCCGTATAGGTGTTCGAGTGTTCGAACCGTAATGCGCAAGAAATGGTACCGAAATCCCGTATTTACATATCTGCCACTGTGCAGGAGAATCCGTATAGGTGTTTGAGTGTTCGAACCGTAATGCGCAAGAAATGGTATGGAAACCCCGTATATACATATCTGCCACTGTGCAGGAGAATCCGTATAGGTGTTCGAGTGTTCGAACCGTAATGCGCAAGAAATGGTACCGAAACCCCGAATTTACATATCAGCTACTGTGCAGGAGAATCCGTATAGGTGTTCGAGTGTTCGAACCGTAATGCGCAAGAAATGGTATGGAAACCCCGTATTTACATATCAGCCACTGTGCAGGAGAATCCGTATAGGTGTTCGAGTGTTCGAACCGTAATGCGCAAGAAATGGTACGGAAACCCCGTATTTACATATCTGCCACTGTGTAGGAGAATCCGTATAGGTGTTCGAGTGTTCGAACCGTAATGCGTGAGAAATGGTATGTAAACCCCGTATTAACATATCTGCCACTGTGCAGGAGAATCCGTATAGGTGTTCGAGTGGTCGAACCGTAATGCGCAAGAAATGGTACGGAAACCCCGTATTTACATATCTGCCACTGTGCAGGAGAATCCGTAAAGGTGTTCGAGTGTTCGAACCGTAATGCGTGAGAAATGGTATGTAAATCCCGTATTTACATATCTGCCACTGTGCTGGATAATCCGTATAGGTGTTCGAGTGTTCGAACCGTAATGCGCAAAAAATGGTACCGAAACCCCGTATTTACATATCTGCCACTGTGCAGGAGAATCCGTATAGGTGTTCGAGTGTTCGAACCGTAATGCGCAAGAAATGGTATGGAAACCCCGTATATACATATCTGCCACTGTGTAGGAGAATCCGTATAGGTGTTCGAGTGTTCGAACCGTAATGCGCAAGAAATGGTTCCGGAACCCGTATTTACATATCTGCCACTGTGCAGGAGAATCCGTATAGGTGTTCGAGAGTTCGAACCGTAATGCGCAAGAAATGGTACGGAAACCCCGTATTTACATATCTGCCACTTTGTAGGAGAATCCGCATAGGTGTTCGAGTGTTCGAACCGTAATGTGCAAGAAATGGTATGGAAACCCCGTATTTACTATCTGCCACTGTGCAGGAGAATCCGTATAGGTGTTCGAGTGTTCGAATCGTAATGCGCAAGAAATGGTACCGAAACCCCGTATTTACATATCTGCCACTGTGCAGGAGAATCCGAATAGGTGTTCGAGTGTTCAAACCGTAATGCGCAAGAAATGGTATGTAAACCCCGTATTTACATATCTGCCACTGTGCAGGAGAATCCGTATAGGTGTTCGAGTGTTCGAATCGTAATGCGCAAGAAATGGTATCGAAACCCCGTATTTACATATCTGCCACTGTGCAGGAGAATCCGAATAGGTGTTCGAGTGTTCGAACCGTAATGCGCAAGAAATGGTATGTAAACCCCGTATTTACATATCTGCCACTGTGCAGGAGAATCCGTATAGGTGTTCGAGTGTTCGAACCGTAATGCGCAAGAAATGGTACGGAAACCCCGTATTTACATATCTGCCACTGTGCAGGAAAATCCGTATAGGTGTTCGATTGTTCGAACCGTAATGCGCAAGAAATGGTATGTAAACCCCGTTTTTACATATCTGCCACTGCGCAGGAGAATCCGTATAGGTGCTCGAGTTTTCGAACCGTAATGCGCAAGAAATGGTACGGAAAACCCGTATTTACATATCTGCCACTGTGCATTAGAATTCGTATAGGTGTTCAAGTGTCCGAACCGTAATGCGTGAGAAATGGAATGTAAATCCCGTATTTACATATCTGCCACTGTGCAGGAGAATCCGTATAGGTGTTCGAGTGTTCGAACCGTAATGCGCAAGAAATGGTACGGAAACCCCGTATTTACATATCTGCCACTGTGCAGGAAAATCCGTATAGGTGTTCGATTGTTCGAACCGTAATGCGCAAGAAATGGTATGTAAACCCCGTTTTTACATATCTGCCACTGCGCAGGAGAATCCGTATAGGTGCTCGAGTTTTCGAACCGTAATGCGCAAGAAATGGTACGGAAAACCCGTATTTACATATCTGCCACTGTGCATTAGAATTCGTATAGGTGTTCAAGTGTTCGAACCGTAATGCGTGAGAAATGGAATGTAAATCCCGTATTTACATATCTGCCACTGTGCAGGAGAATCCGTATAGGTGTTCGAGTGTTCGAACCGTAATGCGCAAGAAATGGTACGGAAACCCCGTATTTACATATCTGCCACTGTGCATTAGAATTCGTATAGGTGTTCGAGTGTTCGAACCGTAATGCGCAAGAAATGGTACGGAAACCCCGTATTTACATATCTGCCACTGTGCAGGAGAATCCGTATAGGTGTTCGAGTGTTTGAACCGTAATGCGTGAGAAATGGTATGTAAACCCCGTATTTATATATCTGCCACTGTGCTGGATAATCCGTATAGGTGTTCGAGTGTTCGAACCGAAATGCGCCAGAAATGGTACCGAAACCCCGTATTTACATATCTGCCACTGTGCAGGAGAATCCGTATAGGTGTTCGAGTGTTCGAATCGTAATGCGCAAGAAATGGTACCGAAACCCCGTATTTACATATCTGCCACTGTGCAGGAGAATCCGAATAGGTGTTCGAGTGTTCGAACCGTAATGCGCAAGAAATGGTATGTAAACCCCGTATTTACATATCTGCCACTGTGCAGGAGAATCCGTATAGGTGTTCGAGTGTTCGAACCGTAATGCGCAAGAAATGGTACGGAAACCCCGTATTTACATATCTGCCACTGTGCAAGAAAATTCGTATAGGTGTTCGATTGTTCGAACCGTAATGCGCAAGAAATGGTATGTAAACCCCGTTTTTACATATCTGCCACTGTGCAGGAGAATCCGTATAGGTGTTCGAGTGTTCGAACCGTAATGCGCAAGAAATGGTACGGAAACCCCGTATTTACATATCTGCCACTGTGCATTAGAATTCGTATAGGTGTTCGAGTGTTCGAACCGTAATGCGTGAGAAATGGTATGTAAATCCCATATTTACATATCTGCCACTGTGCAGGAGAATCCGTATAGGTGTTCGAGTGTTCGAACCGTAATGCGCAAGAAATGGTACGGAAACCCCGTATTTACATATCTGCCACTGTGCAGGAAAATCCGTATAGGTGTTCGAGTGTTCGAACCGTAATGCGCAAGAAATGGTTCCGGAACCCGTATTTACATATCTGCCACTGTGCAGGAGAATCCGTATAGGTGTTCGAGAGTTCGAACCGTAATGCGCAAGAAATGGTACGGAAACCCCGTATTTACATATCTGCCACTTTGTAGGAGAATCCGCATAGGTGTTCGAGTGTTCGAACCGTAATGTGCAAGAAATGGTATGGAAACCCCGTATTTACTATCTGCCACTGTGCAGGAGAATCCGTATAGGTGTTCGAGTGTTCGAATCGTAATGCGCAAGAAATGGTACCGAAACCCCGTATTTACATATCTGCCACTGTGCAGGAGAATCCGAATATGTGTTCGAGTGTTCAAACCGTAATGCGCAAGAAATGGTATGTAAACCCCGTATTTACATATCTGCCACTGTGCAGGAGAATCCGTATAGGTGTTCGAGTGTTCGAATCGTAATGCGCAAGAAATGGTACCGAAACCCCGTATTTACATATCTGCCACTGTGCAGGAGAATCCGAATAGGTGTTCGAGTGTTCGAACCGTAATGCGCAAGAAATGGTATGTAAACCCCGTATTTACATATCTGCCACTGTGCAGGAGAATCCGTATAGGTGTTCGAGTGTTCGAACCGTAATGCGCAAGAAATGGTACGGAAACCCCGTATTTACATATCTGCCACTGTGCAGGAGAATCCGTATAGGTGTTCGAGTGTTTGAACCGTAATGCGTGAGAAATGGTATGTAAACCCCGTATTTATATATCTGCCACTGTGCTGGATAATCCGTATAGGTGTTCGAGTGTTCGAACCGAAATGCGCCAGAAATGGTACCGAAACCCCGTATTTACATATCTGCCACTGTGCAGGAGAATCCGTATAGGTGTTCGAGTGTTCGAACCGTAATGCGCAAGAAATGGTACCGAAACCCCGTATTTACGTATCAGCCACTTTGCAGGAGAATCCGTATAGGTGTTCGAGTGTTCGAACCGTAATGCGCAAGAAATGGTACCGAAATCCCGTATTTACATATCTGCCACTGTGCAGGAGAATCCGTATAGGTGTTTGAGTGTTCGAACCGTAATGCGCAAGAAATGGTATGGAAACCCCGTATATACATATCTGCCACTGTGCAGGAGAATCCGTATAGGTGTTCGAGTGTTTGAACCGTAATGCGTGAGAAATGGTATGTAAACCCCGTATTTATATATCTGCCACTGTGCTGGATAATCCGTATAGGTGTTCGAGTGTTCGAACCGAAATGCGCCAGAAATGGTACCGAAACCCCGTATTTACATATCTGCCACTGTGCAGGAGAATCCGTATAGGTGTTCGAGTGTTCGAACCGTAATGCGCAAGAAATGGCACCGAAACCCCGTATTTACGTATCAGCCACTTTGCAGGAGAATCCGTATAGGTGTTCGAGTGTTCGAACCGTAATGCGCAACAAATGGTATGGAAACCCCGTATTTACATATCTGCCACTGTGCAGGAGAATCCGTAAAGGTGTTCGAGTGTTCGAACCGTAATGCGCAAAAAATGGTACCGAAATCCCGTATTTACATATCTGCCACTGTGCAGGAGAATCCGTATAGGTGTTTGAGTGTTCGAACCGTAATGCGCAAGAAATGGTATGGAAACCCCGTATATACATATCTGCCACTGTGCAGGAGAATCCGTATAGGTGTTCGAGTGTTCGAACCGTAATGCGCAAGAAATGGTACCGAAACCCCGAATTTACATATCAGCTACTGTGCAGGAGAATCCGTATAGGTGTTCGAGTGTTCGAACCGTAATGCGCAAGAAATGGTATGGAAACCCCGTATTTACATATCAGCCACTGTGCAGGAGAATCCGTATAGGTGTTCGAGTGTTCGAACCGTAATGCGCAAGAAATGGTACGGAAACCCCGTATTTACATATCTGCCACTGTGCAGGAGAATCCGTATAGGTGTTCGAGTGTTCGAACCGTAATGCGTGAGAAATGGTATGTAAACCCCGTATTAACATATCTGCCACTGTGCAGGAGAATCCGTATAGGTGTTCGAGTGGTCGAACCGTAATGCGCAAGAAATGGTACGGAAACCCCGTATTTACATATCTGCCACTGTGCAGGAGAATCCGTAAAGGTGTTCGAGTGTTCGAACCGTAATGCGTGAGAAATGGTATGTAAATCCCGTATTTACATATCTGCCACTGTGCTGGATAATCCGTATAGGTGTTCGAGTGTTCGAACCGTAATGCGCAAAAAATGGTACCGAAACCCCGTATTTACATATCTGCCACTGTGCAGGAGAATCCGTATAGGTGTTCGAGTGTTCGAACCGTAATGCGCAAGAAATGGTACCGAAATCCCGTATTTACATATCTGCCACTGTGCAGGAGAATCCGTATAGGTGTTTGAGTGTTCGAACCGTAATGCGCAAGAAATGGTATGGAAACCCCGTATATACATATCTGCCACTGTGCAGGAGAATCCGTATAGGTGTTCGAGTGTTCGAACCGTAATGCGCAAGAAATGGTACCGAAACCCCGAATTTACATATCAGCTACTGTGCAGGAGAATCCGTATAGGTGTTCGAGTGTTCGAACCGTAATGCGCAAGAAATGGTATGGAAACCCCGTATTTACATATCAGCCACTGTGCAGGAGAATCCGTATAGGTGTTCGAGTGTTCGAACCGTAATGCGCAAGAAATGGTACGGAAACCCCGTATTTACATATCTGCCACTGTGCAGGAGAATCCGTATAGGTGTTCGAGTGTTCGAACCGTAATGCGTGAGAAATGGTATGTAAACCCCGTATTAACATATCTGCCACTGTGCAGGAGAATCCGTATAGGTGTTCGAGTGGTCGAACCGTAATGCGCAAGAAATGGTACGGAAACCCCGTATTTACATATCTGCCACTGTGCAGGAGAATCCGTAAAGGTGTTCGAGTGTTCGAACCGTAATGCGTGAGAAATGGTATGTAAATCCCGTATTTACATATCTGCCACTGTGCTGGATAATCCGTATAGGTGTTCGAGTGTTCGAACCGTAATGCGCAAAAAATGGTACCGAAACCCCGTATTTACATATCTGCCACTGTGCAGGAGAATCCGTATAGGTGTTCGAGTGTTCGAACCGTAATGCGCAAGAAATGGTATGGAAACCCCGTATATACATATCTGCCACTGTGTAGGAGAATCCGTATAGGTGTTCGAGTGTTCGAACCGTAATGCGCAAGAAATGGTTCCGGAACCCGTATTTACATATCTGCCACTGTGCAGGAGAATCCGTATAGGTGTTCGAGAGTTCGAACCGTAATGCGCAAGAAATGGTACGGAAACCCCGTATTTACATATCTGCCACTTTGTAGGAGAATCCGCATAGGTGTTCGAGTGTTCGAACCGTAATGTGCAAGAAATGGTATGGAAACCCCGTATTTACTATCTGCCACTGTGCAGGAGAATCCGTATAGGTGTTCGAGTGTTCGAATCGTAATGCGCAAGAAATGGTACCGAAACCCCGTATTTACATATCTGCCACTGTGCAGGAGAATCCGAATAGGTGTTCGAGTGTTCAAACCGTAATGCGCAAGAAATGGTATGTAAACCCCGTATTTACATATCTGCCACTGTGCAGGAGAATCCGTATAGGTGTTCGAGTGTTCGAATCGTAATGCGCAAGAAATGGTATCGAAACCCCGTATTTACATATCTGCCACTGTGCAGGAGAATCCGAATAGGTGTTCGAGTGTTCGAACCGTAATGCGCAAGAAATGGTATGTAAACCCCGTATTTACATATCTGCCACTGTGCAGGAGAATCCGTATAGGTGTTCGAGTGTTCGAACCGTAATGCGCAAGAAATGGTACGGAAACCCCGTATTTACATATCTGCCACTGTGCAGGAAAATCCGTATAGGTGTTCGATTGTTCGAACCGTAATGCGCAAGAAATGGTATGTAAACCCCGTTTTTACATATCTGCCACTGCGCAGGAGAATCCGTATAGGTGCTCGAGTTTTCGAACCGTAATGCGCAAGAAATGGTACGGAAAACCCGTATTTACATATCTGCCACTGTGCATTAGAATTCGTATAGGTGTTCAAGTGTTCGAACCGTAATGCGTGAGAAATGGAATGTAAATCCCGTATTTACATATCTGCCACTGTGCAGGAGAATCCGTATAGGTGTTCGAGTGTTCGAACCGTAATGCGCAAGAAATGGTACGGAAACCCCGTATTTACATATCTGCCACTGTGCATTAGAATTCGTATAGGTGTTCGAGTGTTCGAACCGTAATGCGCAAGAAATGGTACGGAAACCCCGTATTTACATATCTGCCACTGTGCAGGAGAATCCGTATAGGTGTTCGAGTGTTTGAACCGTAATGCGTGAGAAATGGTATGTAAACCCCGTATTTATATATCTGCCACTGTGCTGGATAATCCGTATAGGTGTTCGAGTGTTCGAACCGAAATGCGCCAGAAATGGTACCGAAACCCCGTATTTACATATCTGCCACTGTGCAGGAGAATCCGTATAGGTGTTCGAGTGTTCGAATCGTAATGCGCAAGAAATGGTACCGAAACCCCGTATTTACATATCTGCCACTGTGCAGGAGAATCCGAATAGGTGTTCGAGTGTTCGAACCGTAATGCGCAAGAAATGGTATGTAAACCCCGTATTTACATATCTGCCACTGTGCAGGAGAATCCGTATAGGTGTTCGAGTGTTCGAACCGTAATGCGCAAGAAATGGTACGGAAATCCCGTATTTACATATCTGCCACTGTGCAGGAAAATCCGTATAGGTGTTCGATTGTTCGAACCGTAATGCGCAAGAAATGGTATGTAAACCCCGTTTTTACATATCTGCCACTGTGCAGGAGAATCCGTATAGGTGTTCGAGTGTTCGAACCGTAATGCGCAAGAAATGGTACGGAAACCCCGTATTTACATATCTGCCACTGTGCATTAGAATTCGTATAGGTGTTCGAGTGTTCGAACCGTAATGCGTGAGAAATGGTATGTAAATCCCGTATTTACATATCTGCCACAGTGCAGGAGAATCCGTATAGGTGTTCGAGTGTTCGAACCGTAATGCGCAAGAAATGGTACGGAAACCCCGTATTTACATATCTGCCACTGTGCAGGAAAATCCGTATAGGTGTTCGATTGTTCGAACCGTAATGCGCAAGAAATGGTATGTAAACCCCGTTTTTACATATCTGCCACTGTGCAGGAGAATCCGTATAGGTGTTCGAGTGTTCGAACCGTAATGCGCAAGAAATGGTACGGAAACCCCGTATTTACATATCTGCCACTGTGCATTAGAATTCGTATAGGTGTTCGAGTGTTCGAACCGTAATGCGTGAGAAATGGTATGTAAATCCCGTATTTACATATCTGCCACTGTGCAGGAGAATCCGTATAGGTGTTCGAGTGTTCGAACCGTAATGCGCAAGAAATGGTACGGAAACCCCGTATTTACATATCTGCCACTGTGCAGGAAAATCCGTATAGGTGTTCGATTGTTCGAACCGTAATGCGCAAGAAATGGTATGTAAACCCCGTTTTTACATATCTGCCACTGTGCAGGAGAATCCGTATAGGTGTTCGAGTGTTCGAACCGTAATGCGCAAGAAATGGTACGGAAACCCCGTATTTACATATCTGCCACTGTGCATTAGAATTCGTATAGGTGTTCGAGTGTTCGAACCGTAATGCGCAAGAAATGGTACGGAAACCCCGTATTTACATATCTGCCACTGTGCAGGAGAATCCGTATAGGTGTTCGAGTGTTTGAACCGTAATGCGTGAGAAATGGTATGTAAACCCCGTATTTATATATCTGCCACTGTGCTGGATAATCCGTATAGGTGTTCGAGTGTTCGAACCGAAATGCGCCAGAAATGGTACCGAAACCCCGTATTTACATATCTGCCACTGTGCAGGAGAATCCGTATAGGTGTTCGAGTGTTCGAACCGTAATGCGCAAGAAATGGTACCGAAACCCCGTATTTACGTATCAGCCACTTTGCAGGAGAATCCGTATAGGTGTTCGAGTGTTCGAACCGTAATGCGCAACAAATGGTATGGAAACCCCGTATTTACATATCTGCCACTGTGCAGGAGAATCCGTAAAGGTGTTCGAGTGTTCGAACCGTAATGCGCAAAAAATGGTACCGAAATCCCGTATTTACATATCTGCCACTGTGCAGGAGAATCCGTATAGGTGTTTGAGTGTTCGAACCGTAATGCGCAAGAAATGGTATGGAAACCCCGTATATACATATCTGCCACTGTGCAGGAGAATCCGTATAGGTGTTCGAGTGTTCGAACCGTAATGCGCAAGAAATGGTACCGAAACCCCGAATTTACATATCAGCTACTGTGCAGGAGAATCCGTATAGGTGTTCGAGTGTTCGAACCGTAATGCGCAAGAAATGGTATGGAAACCCCGTATTTACATATCAGCCACTGTGCAGGAGAATCCGTATAGGTGTTCGAGTGTTCGAACCGTAATGCGCAAGAAATGGTACGGAAACCCCGTATTTACATATCTGCCACTGTGCAGGAGAATCCGTATAGGTGTTCGAGTGTTCGAACCGTAATGCGTGAGAAATGGTATGTAAACCCCGTATTAACATATCTGCCACTGTGCAGGAGAATCCGTATAGGTGTTCGAGTGGTCGAACCGTAATGCGCAAGAAATGGTACGGAAACCCCGTATTTACATATCTGCCACTGTGCAGGAGAATCCGTAAAGGTGTTCGAGTGTTCGAACCGTAATGCGTGAGAAATGGTATGTAAATCCCGTATTTACATATCTGCCACTGTGCTGGATAATCCGTATAGGTGTTCGAGTGTTCGAACCGTAATGCGCAAAAAATGGTACCGAAACCCCGTATTTACATATCTGCCACTGTGCAGGAGAATCCGTATAGGTGTTCGAGTGTTCGAACCGTAATGCGCAAGAAATGGTATGGAAACCCCGTATATACATATCTGCCACTGTGTAGGAGAATCCGTATAGGTGTTCGAGTGTTCGAACCGTAATGCGCAAGAAATGGTTCCGGAACCCGTATTTACATATCTGCCACTGTGCAGGAGAATCCGTATAGGTGTTCGAGAGTTCGAACCGTAATGCGCAAGAAATGGTACGGAAACCCCGTATTTACATATCTGCCACTTTGTAGGAGAATCCACATAGGTGTTCGAGTGTTCGAACCGTAATGTGCAAGAAATGGTATGGAAACCCCGTATTTACATATCTGCCACTGTGCAGGAGAATCCGTATAGGTGTTCGAGTGTTCGAATCGTAATGCGCAAGAAATGGTACCGAAACCCCGTATTTACATATCTGCCACTGTGCAGGAGAATCCGAATAGGTGTTCGAGTGTTCAAACCGTAATGCGCAAGAAATGGTATGTAAACCCCGTATTTACATATCTGCCACTGTGCAGGAGAATCCGTATAGGTGTTCGAGTGTTCGAATCGTAATGCGCAAGAAATGGTACCGAAACCCCGTATTTACATATCTGCCACTGTGCAGGAGAATCCGAATAGGTGTTCGAGTGTTCGAACCGTAATGCGCAAGAAATGGTACGGAAACCCCGTATTTACATATCTGCCACTGTGCAGGAAAATCCGTATAGGTGTTCGATTGTTCGAACCGTAATGCGCAAGAAATGGTATGTAAACCCCGTTTTTACATATCTGCCACTGTGCAGGAGAATCCGTATAGGTGCTCGAGTTTTCGAACCGTAATGCGCAAGAAATGGTACGGAAAACCCGTATTTACATATCTGCCACTGTGCCTTAGAATTCGTATAGGTGTTCAAGTGTTCGAACCGTAATGCGTGAGAAATGGAATGTAAATCCCGTATTTACATATCTGCCACTGTGCAGGAGAATCCGTATAGGTGTTCGAGTGTTCGAACCGTAATGCGCAAGAAATGGTACGGAAACCCCGTATTTACATATCTGCCACTGTGCAGGAAAATCCGTATAGGTGTTCGATTGTTCGAACCGTAATGCGCAAGAAATGGTATGTAAACCCCGTTTTTACATATCTGCCACTGTGCAGGAGAATCCGTATAGGTGTTCGAGTTTTCGAACCGTAATGCGCAAGAAATGGTACGGAAACCCCGTATTTACATATCTGCCACTGTGCATTAGAATTCGTATAGGTGTTCGAGTGTTCGAACCGTAATGCGTGAGAAATGGAATGTAAATCCCGTATTTACATATCTGCCACTGTGCAGGAGAATCCGTATAGGTGTTCGAGTGTTCGAACCGTAATGCGCAAGAAATGGTACGGAAACCCCGTATTTACATATCTGCCACTGTGCAGGAAAATCCGTATAGGTGTTCGATTGTTCGAACCGTAATGCGCAAGATATGGTATGTAAACCCCGTTTTTACATATCTGCCACTGTGCAGGAGAATCCGTATAGGTTTTCGAGTGTTCGAACCGTAATGCGCAAGAAATGGTACGGAAACCCCGTATTTACATATCTGCCACTGTGCATTAGAATTCGTATAGGTGTTCGAGTGTTCGAACCGTAATGCGCAAGAAATGGTACGGAAGCCCCGTATTTACATATCTGCCACTGTGCAGGAGAATCCGTATAGGTGTTCGAATGTTCGAATCGTAATGCGCAAGAAATGGTACCGAAACCCCGTATTTACATATCTGCCACTGTGCAGGAGAATCCGAATAGGTGTTCGAGTGTTCGAACCGTAATGCGCAAGAAATGGTATGTAAACCCCGTATTTACATATCTGCCACTGTGCAGGAGAATCCGTATAGGTGTTCGAGTGTTCGAATCGTAATGCGCAAGAAATGGTACCGAAACCCCGTATTTACATATCTGCCACTGTGCAGGAGAATCCGAATAGGTGTTCGAGTGTTCGAACCGTAATGCGCAAGAAATGGTATGTAAACCCCGTATTTACATATCTGCCACTGTGCAGGAGAATCCGTATAGGTGTTCGAGTGTTCTAACCGTAATGCGCAAGAAATGGTACGGAAACCCCGTATTTACATATCTGCCACTGTGCAGGAAAATCCGTATAGGTGTTCGATTGTTCGAACCGTAATGCGCAAGAAATGGTATGTAAACCCCGTTTTTACATATCTGCCACTGTGCAGGAGAATCCGTATAGGTGTTCGAGTGTTCGAACCGTAATGCGCAAGAAATGGTACGGAAACCCCGTATTTACATATCTGCCACTGTGCATTAGAATTCGTATAGGTGTTCGAGTGTTCGAACCGTAATGCGTGAGAAATGGTATGTAAATCCCGTATTTACATATCTGCCACTGTGCAGGAGAATCCGTATAGGTGTTCGAGTGTTCGAACCGTAATGCGCAAGAAATGGTACGGAAACCCCGTATTTACATATCTGCCACTGTGCAGGAAAATCCGTATAGGTGTTCGATTGTTCGAACCGTAATGCGCAAGAAATGGTATGTAAACCCCGTTTTTACATATCTGCCACTGTGCAGGAGAATCCGTATAGGTGTTCGAGTGTTCGAACCGTAATGCGCAAGAAATGGTACGGAAACCCCGTATTTACATATCTGCCACTGTGCATTAGAATTCGTATAGGTGTTCGAGTGTTCGAACCGTAATGCGCAAGAAATGGTACGGAAACCCCGTATTTACATATCTGCCACTGTGCAGGAGAATCCGTATAGGTGTTCGAGTGTTTGAACCGTAATGCGTGAGAAATGGTATGTAAACCCCGTATTTATATATCTGCCACTGTGCTGGATAATCCGTCTAGGAGTTCGAGTGTTCGAACCGAAATGCGCCAGAAATGGTACCGAAACCCCGTATTTACATATCTGCCACTGTGCAGGAGAATCCGTATAGGTGTTCGAGTGTTCGAACCGTAATGCGCAAGAAATGGTACCGAAACCCCGTATTTACGTATCAGCCACTGTGCAGGAGAATCCGTATAGGTGTTCGAGTGTTCGAACCGTAATGCGCAAGAAATGGTATGGAAACCCCGTATTTACATATCTGCCACTGTGCAGGAGAATCCGTAAAGGTGTTCGAGTGTTCGAACCGTAATGCGCAAAAAATGGTACCGAAATCCCGTATTTACATATCTGCCACTGTGCAGGAGAATCCGTATAGGTGTTTGAGTGTTCGAACCGTAATGCGCAAGAAATGGTATGGAAACCCCGTATATACATATCTGCCACTGTGCAGGAGAATCCGTATAGGTGTTCGAGTGTTCGAACCGTAATGCGCAAGAAATGGTACCGAAACCCCGTATTTACATATCAGCTACTGTGCAGGAGAATCCGTATAGGTGTTCGAGTGTTCGAACCGTAATGCGCAAGAAATGGTATGGAAACCCCGTATTTACATATCAGCCACTGTGCAGGAGAATCCGTATAGGTGTTCGAGTGTTCGAACCGTAATGCGCAAGAAATGGTACGGAAACCCCGTATTTACATATCTGCCACTGTGCAGGAGAATCCGTATAGGTGTTCGAGTGTTCGAACCGTAATGCGTGAGAAATGGTATGTAAACCCCGTATTAACATATCTGCCACTGTGCAGGAGAATCCGTATAGGTGTTCGAGTGGTCGAACCGTAATGCGCAAGAAATGGTACGGAAACCCCGTATTTACATATCTGCCACTGTGCAGGAGAATCCGTAAAGGTGTTCGAGTGTTCGAACCGTAATGCGTGAGAAATGGTATGTAAATCCCGTATTTACATATCTGCCACTGTGCTGGATAATCCGTATAGGTGTTCGAGTGTTCGAACCGTAATGCGCAAAAAATGGTACCGAAACCCCGTATTTACATATCTGCCACTGTGCAGGAGAATCCGTATAGGTGTTCGAGTGTTCGAACCGTAATGCGCAAGAAATGGTATGGAAACCCCGTATATACATATCTGCCACTGTGCAGGAGAATCCGTATAGGTGTTCGAGTGTTCGAACCGTAATGCGCAAGAAATGGTTCCGGAACCCGTATTTACATATCTGCCACTGTGCAGGAGAATCCGTATAGGTGTTCGAGAGTTCGAACCGTAATGCGCAAGAAATGGTACGGAAACCCCGTATTTACATATCTGCCACTTTGTAGGAGAATCCGCATAGGTGTTCGAGTGTTCGAACCGTAATGTGCAAGAAATGGTATGGAAACCCCGTATTTACATATCTGCCACTGTGCAGGAGAATCCATATAGGTGTTCGAGTGTTCGAATTGTAATGCGCAAGAAATGGTACCGAAACCCCGTATTTACATATCTGCCACTGTGCAGGAGAATCCGAATAGGTGTTCGAGTGTTCAAACCGTAATGCGCAAGAAATGGTATGTAAACCCCGTATTTACATATCTGCCACTGTGCAGGAGAATCCGTATAGGTGTTCGAGTGTTCGAATCGTAATGCGCAAGAAATGGTACCGAAACCCCGTATTTACATATCTGCCACTGTGCAGGAGAATCCGAATAGGTGTTCGAGTGTTCGAACCGTAATGCGCAAGAAATGGTATGTAAACCCCGTATTTACATATCTGCCACTGTGCAGGAGAATCCGTATAGGTGTTCGAGTGTTCGAACCGTAATGCGCAAGAAATGTTACGGAAACCCCGTATTTACATATCTGCCACTGTGCAGGAAAATCCGTATAGGTGTTCGATTGTTCGAACCGTAATGCGCAAGAAATGGTATGTAAACCCCGTTTTTACATATCTGCCACTGTGCAGGAGAATCCGTATAGGTGTTCGAGTTTTCGAACCGTAATGCGCAAGAAATGGTACGGAAAACCCGTATTTACATATCTGCCACTGTGCATTAGAATTCGTATAGGTGTTCAAGTGTTCGAACCGTAATGCGTGAGAAATGGAATGTAAATCCCGTATTTACATATCTGCCACTGTGCAGGAGAATCCGTATAGGTGTTCGAGTGTTCGAACCGTAATGCGCAAGAAATGGTACGGAAACCCCGTATTTACATATCTGCCACTGTGCAGGAAAATCCGTATAGGTGTTCGATTGTTTGAACCGTAATGCGCAAGAAATGGTATGTAAACCCCGTTTTTACATATCTGCCACTGTGCAGGAGAATCCGTATAGGTGTTCGAGTGTTCGAACCGTAATGCGCAAGAAATGGTACGGAAACCCCGTATTTACATATCTGCCACTGTGCATTAGAATTCGTATAGGTGTTCGAGTGTTCGAACCGTAATGCGCAAGAAATGGTACGGAAACCCCGTATTTACATATCTGCCACTGTGCAGGAGAATCCGTATAGGTGTTCGAGTGTTCGAATCGTAATGCGCCAGAAATGGTACCGAAACCCCGTATTTACATATCTGCCACTGTGCAGGAGAATCCGAATAGGTGTTCGAGTGTTCGAACCGTAATGCGCAAGAAATGGTATGTAAACCCCGTATTTACATATCTGCCACTGTGCAGGAGAATCCGTATAGGTGTTCGAGTGTTCGAACCGTAATGCGCAAAAAATGGTACCGAAACCCCGTATTTACATATCTGCCACTGTGCAGGAGAATCCGTATAGGTGTTCGAGTGTTCGAACCGTAATGCGCAAGAAATGGTATGGAAACCCCGTATATACATATCTGCCACTGTGCAGGAGAATCCGTATAGGTGTTCGAGTGTTCGAACCGTAATGCGCAAGAAATGGTTCCGGAACCCGTATTTACATATCTGCCACTGTGCAGGAGAATCCGTATAGGTGTTCGAGAGTTCGAACCGTAATGCGCAAGAAATGGTACGGAAACCCCGTATTTACATATCTGCCACTTTGTAGGAGAATCCGCATAGGTGTTCGAGTGTTCGAACCGTAATGTGCAAGAAATGGTATGGAAACCCCGTATTTACATATCTGCCACTGTGCAGGAGAATCCATATAGGTGTTCGAGTGTTCGAATCGTAATGCGCAAGAAATGGTACCGAAACCCCGTATTTACATATCTGCCACTGTGCAGGAGAATCCGAATAGGTGTTCGAGTGTTCAAACCGTAATGCGCAAGAAATGGTATGTAAACCCCGTATTTACATATCTGCCACTGTGCAGGAGAATCCGTATAGGTGTTCGAGTGTTCGAATCGTAATGCGCAAGAAATGGTACCGAAACCCCGTATTTACATATCTGCCACTGTGCAGGAGAATCCGAATAGGTGTTCGAGTGTTCGAACCGTAATGCGCAAGAAATGGTATGTAAACCCCGTATTTACATATCTGCCACTGTGCAGGAGAATCCGTATAGGTGTTCGAGTGTTCGAACCGTAATGCGCAAGAAATGGTACGGAAACCCCGTATTTACATATCTGCCACTGTGCAGGAAAATCCGTATAGGTGTTCGATTGTTCGAACCGTAATGCGCAAGAAATGGTATGTAAACCCCGTTTTTACATATCTGCCACTGTGCAGGAGAATCCGTATAGGTGTTCGAGTTTTCGAACCGTAATGCGCAAGAAATGGTACGGAAAACCCGTATTTACATATCTGCCACTGTGCATTAGAATTCGTATAGGTGTTCAAGTGTTCGAACCGTAATGCGTGAGAAATGGAATGTAAATCCCGTATTTACATATCTGCCACTGTGCAGGAGAATCCGTATAGGTGTTCGAGTGTTCGAACCGTAATGCGCAAGAAATGGTACGGAAACCCCGTATTTACATATCTGCCACTGTGCAGGAAAATCCGTATAGGTGTTCGATTGTTCGAACCGTAATGCGCAAGAAATGGTATGTAAACCCCGTTTTTACATATCTGCCACTGTGCATTAGAATTCGTATAGGTGTTCGAGTGTTCGAACCGTAATGCGCAAGAAATGGTACGGAAACCCCGTATTTACATATCTGCCACTGTGCAGGAGAATCCGTATAGGTGTTCGAGTGTTCGAATCGTAATGCGCCAGAAATGGTACCGAAACCCCGTATTTACATATCTGCCACTGTGCAGGAGAATCCGAATAGGTGTTCGAGTGTTCGAACCGTAATGCGCAAGAAATGGTATGTAAACCCCGTATTTACATATCTGCCACTGTGCAGGAGAATCCGTATAGGTGTTCGAGTGTTCGAATCGTAATGCGCAAGAAATGGTACCGAAACCCCGTATTTACATATCTGCCACTGTGCAGGAGAATCCGAATAGGTGTTCGAGTGTTCGAACCGTAATGCGCAAGAAATGGTATGTAAACCCCGTATTTACATATCTGCCACTGTGCAGGAGAATCCGTATAGGTGTTCGAGTGTTCGAACCGTAATGCGCAAGAAATGGTACGGAAACCCCGTATTTACATATCTGCCACTGTGCAGGAAAATCCGTATAGGTGTTCGATTGTTCGAACCGTAATGCGCAAGAAATGGTATGTAAACCCCGTTTTTACATATCTGCCACTGTGTAGGAGAATCCGTATAGGTGTTCGAGTGTTCGAACCGTAATGCGCAAGAAATGGTACCGAAACCCCGTATTTACATATCTGCCACTGTGCATTAGAATTCGTATAGGTGTTCGAGTGTTCGAACCGTAATGCGTGAGAAATGGTATGTAAATCCCGTATTTACATATCTGCCACTGTGCAGGAGAATCCGTATAGGTGTTCGAGTGTTCGAACCGTAATGCGCAAGAAATGGTACGGAAACCCCGTATTTACATATCTGCCACTGTGCAGGAAAATCCGTATAGGTGTTCGATTGTTCGAACCGTAATGCGCAAGAAATGGTATGTAAACCCCGTTTTTACATATCTGCCACTGTGCAGGAGAATCCGTATAGGTGTTCGAGTGTTCGAACCGTAATGCGCAAGAAATGGTACGGAAACCCCGTATTTACATATCTGCCACTGTGCATTAGAATTCGTATAGGTGTTCGAGTGTTCGAACCGTAATGCGCAAGAAATGGTACGGAAACCCCGTATTTACATATCTGCCACTGTGCAGGAGAATCCGTATAGGTGTTCGAGTGTTTGAACCGTAATGCGTGAGAAATGGTATGTAAACCCCGTATTTATATATCTGCCACTGTGCTGGATAATCCGTATAGGTGTTCGAGTGTTCGAATCGTAATGCGCCAGAAATGGTACCGAAACCCCGTATTTACATATCTGCCACTGTGCAGGAGAATCCGAATAGGTGTTCGAGTGTTCGAACCGTAATGCGCAAGAAATGGTATGTAAACCCCGTATTTACATATCTGCCACTGTGCAGGAGAATCCGTATAGGTGTTCGAGTGTTCGAATCGTAATGCGCAAGAAATGGTACCGAAACCCCGTATTTACATATCTGCCACTGTGCAGGAGAATCCGAATAGGTGTTCGAGTGTTCGAACCGTAATGCGCAAGAAATGGTATGTAAACCCCGTATTTACATATCTGCCACTGTGCAGGAGAATCCGTATAGGTGTTCGAGTGTTCGAACCGTAATGCGCAAGAAATGGTACGGAAACCCCGTATTTACATATCTGCCACTGTGCAGGAAAATCCGTATAGGTGTTCGATTGTTCGAACCGTAATGCGCAAGAAATGGTATGTAAACCCCGTTTTTACATATCTGCCACTGTGCAGGAGAATCCGTATAGGTGTTCGAGTGTTCGAACCGTAATGCGCAAGAAATTGTACGGAAACCCCGTATTTACATATCTGCCACTGTGCATTAGAATTCGTATAGGTGTTCGAGTGTTCGAACCGTAATGCGCAAGAAATGGTACGGAAACCCCGTAATTACATATCTGCCACTGTGCAGGAGAATCCGTATAGGTGTTCGAGTGTTTGAACCGTAATGCGTGAGAAATGGTATGTAAACCCCGTATTTATATATCTGCCACTGTGCTGGATAATCCGTATAGGTGTTCGAGTGTTCGAATCGTAATGCGCCAGAAATGGTACCGAAACCCCGTATTTACATATCTGCCACTGTGCAGGAGAATCCGAATAGGTGTTCGAGTGTTCGAACCGTAATGCGCAAGAAATGGTATGTAAACCCCGTATTTACATATCTGCCACTGTGCAGGAGAATCCGTATAGGTGTTCGAGTGTTCGAATCGTAATGCGCAAGAAATGGTACCGAAACCCCGTATTTACATATCTGCCACTGTGCAGGAGAATCCGAATAGGTGTTCGAGTGTTCGAACCGTAATGCGCAAGAAATGGTATGTAAACCCCGTATTTACATATCTGCCACTGTGCAGGAGAATCCGTATAGGTGTTCGAGTGTTCGAACCGTAATGCGCAAGAAATGGTACGGAAACCCCGTATTTACATATCTGCCACTGTGCAGGAAAATCCGTATAGGTGTTCGATTGTTCGAACCGTAATGCGCAAGAAATGGTATGTAAACCCCGTTTTTACATATCTGCCACTGTGCAGGAGAATCCGTATAGGTGTTCGAGTGTTCGAACCGTAATGCGCAAGAAATGGTACGGAAACCCCGTATTTACATATCTGCCACTGTGCATTAGAATTCGTATAGGTGTTCGAGTGTTCGAACCGTAATGCGTGAGAAATGGTATGTAAATCCCGTATTTACATATCTGCCACTGTGCAGGAGAATCCGTATAGGCGTTCGAGTGTTCGAACCGTAATGCGCAAGAAATGGTACGGAAACCCCGTATTTACATATCTGCCACTGTGCAGGAAAATCCGTATAGGTGTTCGATTGTTCGAACCGTAATGCGCAAGAAATGGTATGTAAACCCCGTTTTTACATATCTGCCACTGTGCAGGAGAATCCGTATAGGTGTTCGAGTGTTCGAACCGTAATGCGCAAGAAATGGTACGGAAACCCCGTATTTACATATCTGCCACTGTGCATTAGAATTCGTATAGGTGTTCGAGTGTTCGAACCGTAATGCGCAAGAAATGGTACGGAAACCCCGTATTTACATATCTGCCACTGTGCAGGAGAATCCGTATAGGTGTTCGAGTATTTGAACCGTAATGCGTGAGAAATGGTATGTAAACCCCGTATTTATATATCTGCCACTGTGCTGGATAATCCGTATAGGTGTTCGAGTGTTCGACCCGAAATGCGCCAGAAATGGTACCGAAACCCCGTATTTACATATCTGCCACTGTGCAGGAGAATCCATATAGGTGTTCGAGTGTTCGAACCGTAATGCGCAAGAAATGGTACCGAAACCCCGTATTTACATATCAGCCACTGTGCAGGAGAATCCGTATAGGTGTTCGAGTGTTCGAACCGTAATGCGCAAGAAATGGTATGGAAACCCCGTATTTACATATCTGCCACTGTGCAGGAGAATCCGTAAAGGTGTTCGAGTGTTCGAACCGTAATGCGCAAAAAATGGTACCGAAATCCCGTATTTACATATCTGCCACTGTGCAGGAGAATCCGTATAGGTGTTTGAGTGTTCGAACCGTAATGCGCAAGAAATGGTATGGAAACCCCGTATATACATATCTGCCACTGTGCAGGAGAATCCGTATAGGTGTTCGAGTGTTCGAACCGTAATGCGCAAGAAATGGTACCGAAACCCCGTATTTACATATCAGCTACTGTGCAGGAAAATCCGTATAGGTGTTCGAGTGTTCGAACCGTAATGCGCAAGAAATGGTATGGAAACCCCGTATTTACATATCAGCCACTATGCAGGAGAATCCGTATAGGTGTTCGAGTGTTCGAACCGTAATGCGCAAGAAATGGTACGGAAACCCCGTATTTACATATCTGCCACTGTGCAGGAGAATCCGTATAGGTGTTCGAGTGTTCGAACCGTAATGCGTGAGAAATGATATGTAAACCCCGTATTTATATATCTGCCACTGTGCTGGATAATCCGTATAGGTGTTCGAGTGTTCGAACCGTAATGCGCCAGAAATGGTACCGAAACCCCGTATTTACATATCTGCCACTGTGTAGGAGAATCCGCATAGGTGTTCGAGAGTTCAAACCGTAATGTGCAAGAAATGGTATGTAAACCCCGTATTTACATATCTGCCACTGTGCAGGAGAATCCGTATAGGTGTTCGAGCGTTCGAACCGTAATGCGTAAGAAATTGTACGGAAACCCCGTATTTACATATCTGCCACTGTGCCGGAGAATCCGTATAGGTGTTCGAGTGTTCGAACCGTAATGCGCAAGAAATGGTATGGAAACCCCGTATTTACATATCTGCCACTGTGCAGGAGAATCCGTAAAGGTGTTCGAGTGTTCGAACCGTAATGCGCAAAAAATGGTACCGAAATCCCGTATTTACATATCTGCCACTGTGCAGGAGAATCCGTATAGGTGTTTGAGTGTTCGAACCGTAATGCGCAAGAAATGGTATGGAAACCCCGTATATACATATCTGCCACTGTGCAGGAGAATCCGTATAGGTGTTCGAGTGTTCGAACCGTAATGCGCAAGAAATGGTACCGAAACCCCGTATTTACATATCAGCTACTGTGCAGGAAAATCCGTATAGGTGTTCGAGTGTTCGAACCGTAATGCGCAAGAAATGGTATGGAAACCCCGTATTTACATATCAGCCACTATGCAGGAGAATCCGTATAGGTGTTCGAGTGTTCGAACCGTAATGCGCAAGAAATGGTACGGAAACCCCGTATTTACATATCTGCCACTGTGCAGGAGAATCCGTATAGGTGTTCGAGTGTTCGAACCGTAATGCGTGAGAAATGATATGTAAACCCCGTATTTATATATCTGCCACTGTGCTGGATAATCCGTATAGGTGTTCGAGTGTTCGAACCGTAATGCGCCAGAAATGGTACCGAAACCCCGTATTTACATATCTGCCACTGTGCAGGAGAATCCGTATAGGTGTTCGAGTGTTCGAACCGTAATGCGCAAGAAATGGTACGGAAACCCCGTATTTACATATCTGCCACTGTGCAGGAAAATCCGTATAGGTGTTCGATTGTTCGAACCGTAATGCGCAAGAAATGGTATGTAAACCCCGTTTTTACATATCTGCCACTGTGCAGGAGAATCCGTATAGGTGTTCGAGTTTTCGAACCGTAATGCGCAAGAAATGGTACGGAAAACCCGTATTTACATATCTGCCACTGTGCATTAGAATTCGTATAGGTGTTCAAGTGTTCGAACCGTAATGCGTGAGAAATGGAATGTAAATCCCGTATTTACATATCTGCCACTGTGCAGGAGAATCCGTATAGGTGTTCGAGTGTTCGAACCGTAATGCGCAAGAAATGGTACGGAAACCCCGTATTTACATATCTGCCACTGTGCAGGAAAATCCGTATAGGTGTTCGATTGTTCGAACCGTAATGCGCAAGAAATGGTATGTAAACCCCGTTTTTACATATCTGCCACTGTGCAGGAGAATCCGTATAGGTGTTCGAGTGTTCGAACCGTAATGCGCAAGAAATGGTACGGAAACCCCGTATTTACATATCTGCCACTGTGCATTAGAATTCGTATAGGTGTTCGAGTGTTCGAACCGTAATGCGCAAGAAATGGTACGGAAACCCCGTATTTACATATCTGCCACTGTGCAGGAGAATCCGTATAGGTGTTCGAGTGTTCGAACCGTAATGCGCCAGAAATGGTACCGAAACCCCGTATTTACATATCTGCCACTGTGCAGGAGAATCCGAATAGGTGTTCGAGTGTTCGAACCGTAATGCGCAAGAAATGGTATGTAAACCCCGTATTTACATATCTGCCACTGTGCAGGAGAATCCGTATAGGTGTTCGAGTGTTCGAACCGTAATGCGCAAAAAATGGTACCGAAACCCCGTATTTACATATCTGCCACTGTGCAGGAGAATCCGTATAGGTGTTCGAGTGTTCGAACCGTAATGCGCAAGAAATGGTACGGAAACCCCGTATATACATATCTGCCACTGTGCAGGAGAATCCGTATAGGTGTTCGAGTGTTCGAACCGTAATGCGCAAGAAATGGTTCCGGAACCCGTATTTACATATCTGCCACTGTGCAGGAGAATCCGTATAGGTGTTCGAGAGTTCGAACCGTAATGCGCAAGAAATGGTACGGAAACCCCGTATTTACATATCTGCCACTTTGGAGGAGAATCCGCATAGGTGTTCGAGTGTTCGAACCGTAATGTGCAAGAAATGGTATGGAAACCCCGTATTTACATATCTGCCACTTTGTAGGAGAATCCGCATAGGTGTTCGAGTGTTCGAACCGTAATGCGCAAGAAATGGTACGGAAACCCCGTATTTACATATCTGCCACTGTGCATTAGAATTCGTATAGGTGTTCGAGTGTTCGAACCGTAATGCGTGAGAAATGGTATGTAAATCCCGTATTTACATATCTGCCACTGTGCAGGAGAATCCGTATAGGTGTTCGAGTGTTCGAACCGTAATGCGCAAGAAATGGTACGGAAACCCCGTATTTACATATCTGCCACTGTGCAGGAAAATCCGTATAGGTGTTCGATTGTTCGAACCGTAATGCGCAAGAAATGGTATGTAAACCCCGTTTTTACATATCTGCCACTGTGCAGGAGAATCCGTATAGGTGTTCGAGTGTTCGAACCGTAATGCGCAAGAAATGGTACGGAAACCCCGTATTTACATATCTGCCACTGTGCATTAGAATTCGTATAGGTGTTCGAGTGTTCGAACCGTAATGCGCAAGAAATGGTACGGAAACCCCGTATTTACATATCTGCCACTGTGCAGGAGAATCCGTATAGGTGTTCGAGTGTTCGAATCGTAATGCGCCAGAAATGGTACCGAAACCCCGTATTTACATATCTGCCACTGTGCAGGAGAATCCGAATAGGTGTTCGAGTGTTCGAACCGTAATGCGCAAGAAATGGTATGTAAACCCCGTATTTACATATCTGCCACTGTGCAGGAGAATCCGTATAGGTGTTCGAGTGTTCGAACCGTAATGCGCAAAAAATGGTACCGAAACCCCGTATTTACATATCTGCCACTGTGCAGGAGAATCCGTATAGGTGTTCGAGTGTTCGAACCGTAATGCGCAAGAAATGGTACGGAAACCCCGTATTTACATATCTGCCACTGTGCAGGAAAATCCGTATAGGTGTTCGATTGTTCGAACCGTAATGCGCAAGAAATGGTATGTAAACCCCGTTTTTACATATCTGCCACTGTGCAGGAGAATCCGTATAGGTGTTCGAGTTTTCGAACCGTAATGCGCAAGAAATGGTACGGAAACCCCGTATTTACATATCTGCCACTGTGCATTAGAATTCGTATAGGTGTTCGAGTGTTCGAACCGTAATGCGTGAGAAATGGAATGTAAATCCCGTATTTACATATCTGCCACTGTGCAGGAGAATCCGTATAGGTGTTCGAGTGTTCGAACCGTAATGCGCAAGAAATGGTACGGAAACCCCGTATTTACATATCTGCCACTGTGCAGGAAAATCCGTATAGGTGTTCGATTGTTCGAACCGTAATGCGCAAGAAATGGTATGTAAACCCCGTTTTTATATATCTGCCACTGTGCAGGAGAATCCGTATAGGTGTTCGAGTGTTCGAACCGTAATGCGCAAGAAATGGTACGGAAACCCCGTATTTACATATCTGCCACTGTGCATTAGAATTCGTATAGGTGTTCGAGTGTTCGAACCGTAATGCGCAAGAAATGGTACGGAAACCCCGTATTTACATATCTGCCACTGTGCAGGAGAATCCGTATAGGTGTTCGAGTGTTCGAATCGTAATGCGCAAGAAATGGTACCGAAACCCCGTATTTACATATCTGCCACTGTGCAGGAGAATCCGAATAGGTGTTCGAGTGTTCGAACCGTAATGCGCAAGAAATGGTATGTAAACCCCGTATTTACATATCTGCCACTGTGCAGGAGAATCCGTATAGGTGTTCGAGTGTTCGAATCGTAATGCGCAAGAAATGGTACGGAAACCCCGTATTTACATATCTGCCACTGTGCAGGAGAATCCGAATAGGTGTTCGAGTGTTCGAACCGTAATGCGCAAGAAATGGTATGTAAACCCCGTATTTACATATCTGCCACTGTGCAGCAGAATCCGTATAGGTGTTCGAGTGTTCGAACCGTAATGCGCAAGAAATGGTACGGAAACCCCGTATTTACATATCTGCCACTGTGCAGGAAAATCCGTATAGGTGTTCGATTGTTCGAACCGTAATGCGCAAGAAATGGTATGTAAACCCCGTTTTTACATATCTGCCACTGTGCAGGAGAATCCGTATAGGTGTTCGAGTGTTCGAACCGTAATGCGCAAGAAATGGTACGGAAACCCCGTATTTACATATCTGCCACTGTGCATTAGAATTCGTATAGGTGTTCGAGTGTTCGAACCGAAATGCGCAAGAAATGGTACGGAAACCCCGTATTTACATATCTGCCACTGTGCAGGAGAATCCGTATAGGTGTTCGAGTGTTTGAACCGTAATGCGTGAGAAATGGTATGTAAACCCCGTATTTATATATCTGCCACTGTGCTGGATAATCCGTATAGGTGTTCGAGTGTTCGAACCGAAATGCGCCAGAAATGGTACTGAAACCCCGTATTTACATATCTGCCACTGTGCAGGAGAATCCGTATAGGTGTTCGAGTGTTCGAACCGTAATGCGCAAGAAATGGTACCGAAACCCCGTATTTACGTATCAGCCACTGTGCAGGAGAATCCGTATAGGTGTTCGAGTGTTCGAACCGTAATGCGCAAGAAATGGTATGGAAATCCCGTATTTACATATCTGCCACTGTACAGGAGAATCCGTAAAGGTGTTCGAGTGTTCGAACCGTAATGCGCAAAAAATGGTACCGAAATCCCGTATTTACATATCTGCCACTGTGCAGGAGAATCCGTATAGGTGTTTGAGTGTTCGAACCGTAATGCGCAAGAAATGGTATGGAAACCCCGTATATACATATCTGCCACTGTGCAGGAGAATCCGTATAGGTGTTCGAGTGTTCGAACCGTAATGCGCAAGAAATGGTACCGAAACCCCGTATTTACATATCAGCTACTGTGCAGGAGAATCCGTATAGGTGTTCGAGTGTTCGAACTGTAATGCGCAAGAAATGGTAGGGAAACCCCGTATTTACATATCAGCCACTGTGCAGGAGAATCCGTATAGGTGTTCGAGTGTTCGAACCGTAATGCGCAAGAAATGGTACGGAAACCCCGTATTTACATATCTGCCACTGTGCAGGAGAATCCGTATAGGTGTTCGAGTGTTCGAACCGTAATGCGTGAGAAATGGTATGTAAACCCCGTATTTATATATCTGCCACTGTGCTGGATAATCCGTATAGGTGTTCGAGTGTTCGAACCGTAATGCGCCAGAAATGGTACCGAAACCCCGTATTTACATATCTGCCACTGTGTAGGAGAATCCGCATAGATGTTCGAGTGTTCGAACCGTAATGTGCAAGAAATGGTATGTAAACCCCGTATTTACATATCTGCCACTGTGCTGGAGAATCCGTATAGGTGTTCGAGCGTTCGAACCGTAATGCGTAAGAAATGGTACGGAAACCCCGTATTTACATATCTGCCACTGTGCCGGAGAATCCGTATAGGTGTTCGATTGTTCGAACCGTAATGCGCAAGAAATGGTATGTAAACCCCGTATTAACATATCTGCCACTGTGCAGGAGAATCCGTATAGGTGTTCGAGTGTTCGAACCGTAATGCGCCAGAAATGGTACCGAAACCCCGTATTTACATATCTGCCACTGTGTAGGAGAATCCGCATAGGTGTTCGAGTGTTCGAACCGTAATGTGCAAGAAATGGTATGTAAACCCCGTATTTACATATCTGCCACTGTGCAGGAGAATCCGTATAGGTGTTCGAGTGTTCGAACCGTAATGCGCAAGAAATGGTACGGAAACCCCGTATTTACATATCTGCCACTGTGCAGGAAAATCCGTATAGGTGTTCGATTGTTCGAACCGTAATGCGCAAGAAATGGTATGTAAACCCCGTTTTTACATATCTGCCACTGTGCAGGAGAATCCGTATAGGTGTTCGAGTTTTCGAACCGTAATGCGCAAGAAATGGTACGGAAACCCCGTATTTACATATCTGCCACTGTGCATTAGAATTCGTATAGGTGTTCGAGTGTTCGAACCGTAATGCGTGAGAAATGGAATGTAAATCCCGTATTTACATATCTGCCACTGTGCAGGAGAATCCGTATAGGTGTTCGAGTGTTCGAACCGTAATGCGCAAGAAATGGTACGGAAACCCCGTATTTACATATCTGCCACTGTGCAGGAAAATCCGTATAGGTGTTCGATTGTTCGAACCGTAATGCGCAAGAAATGGTATGTAAACCCCGTTTTTACATATCTGCCACTGTGCAGGAGAATCCGTATAGGTGTTCGAGTGTTCGAACCGTAATGCGCAAGAAATGGTACGGAAACCCCGTATTTACATATCTGCCACTGTGCATTAGAATTCGTATAGGTGTTCGAGTGTTCGAACCGAAATGCGCAAGAAATGGTACGGAAACCCCGTATTTACATATCTGCCACTGTGCAGGAGAATCCGTATAGGTGTTCGAGTGTTTGAACCGTAATGCGTGAGAAATGGTATGTAAACCCCGTATTTATATATCTGCCACTGTGCTGGATAATCCGTATAGGTGTTCGAGTGTTCGAACCGAAATGCGCCAGAAATGGTACTGAAACCCCGTATTTACATATCTGCCACTGTGCAGGAGAATCCGTATAGGTGTTCGAGTGTTCGAACCGTAATGCGCAAGAAATGGTACCGAAACCCCGTATTTACGTATCAGCCACTGTGCAGGAGAATCCGTATAGGTGTTCGAGTGTTCGAACCGTAATGCGCAAGAAATGGTATGGAAATCCCGTATTTACATATCTCCCACTGTACAGGAGAATCCGTAAAGGTGTTCGAGTGTTCGAACCGTAATGCGCAAAAAATGGTACCGAAATCCCGTATTTACATATCTGCCACTGTGCAGGAGAATCCGTATAGGTGTTTGAGTGTTCGAACCGTAATGCGCAAGAAATGGTATGGAAACCCCGTATATACATATCTGCCACTGTGCAGGAGAATCCGTATAGGTGTTCGAGTGTTCGAACCGTAATGCGCAAGAAATGGTACCGAAACCCCGTATTTACATATCAGCTACTGTGCAGGAGAATCCGTATAGGTGTTCGAGTGTTCGAACCGTAATGCGCAAGAAATGGTAGGGAAACCCCGTATTTACATATCAGCCACTGTGCAGGAGAATCCGTATAGGTGTTCGAGTGTTCGAACCGTAATGCGCAAGAAATGGTACGGAAACCCCGTATTTACATATCTGCCACTGTGCAGGAGAATCCGTATAGGTGTTCGAGTGTTCGAACCGTAATGCGTGAGAAATGGTATGTAAACCCCGTATTTATATATCTGCCACTGTGCTGGATAATCCGTATAGGTGTTCGAGTGTTCGAACCGTAATGCGCCAGAAATGGTACCGAAACCCCGTATTTACATATCTGCCACTGTGTAGGAGAATCCGCATAGATGTTCGAGTGTTCGAACCGTAATGTGCAAGAAATGGTATGTAAACCCCGTATTTACATATCTGCCACTGTGCTGGAGAATCCGTATAGGTGTTCGAGCGTTCGAACCGTAATGCGTAAGAAATGGTACGGAAACCCCGTATTTACATATCTGCCACTGTGCCGGAGAATCCGTATAGGTGTTCGATTGTTCGAACCGTAATGCGCAAGAAATGGTATGTAAACCCCGTATTAACATATCTGCCACTGTGCAGGAGAATCCGTATAGGTGTTCGAGTGGTCGAACCGTAATGCGCAAGAAATGGTACGGAAACCCCGTATTTACATATCTGCCACTGTGCAGGAGAATCCGTAAAGGTGTTCGAGTGTTCGAACCGTAATGCGTGAGAAATGGTATGTAAATCCCGTATTTACATATCTGCCACTGTGCTGGATAATCCGTATAGGTGTTCGAGTGTTCGAACCGTAATGCGCAAAAAATGGTACCGAAACCCCGTATTTACATATCTGCCACTGTGCAGGAGAATCCGAATAGGTGTTCGAGTGTTCGAACCGTAATGCGCAAGAAATGGTACGGAAACCCCGTATTTACATATCTGCCACTGTGCAGGAAAATCCGTATAGGTGTTCGATTGTTCGAACCGTAATGCGCAAGAAATGGTATGTAAACCCCGTTTTTACATATCTGCCACTGTGCAGGAGAATCCGTATAGGTGTTCGAGTGTTCGAACCGTAATGCGCAAGAAATGGTACGGAAACCCCGTATTTACATATCTGCCACTGTGCATTAGAATTCGTATAGGTGTTCGAGTGTTCGAACCGTAATGCGTGAGAAATGGTCTGTAAATCCCGTATTTACATATCTGCCACTGTGCTGGATAATCCGTATAGGTGTTCGAGTGTTCGAACCGTAATGCGCAAGAAATGGTACCGAAACCCCGTATTTACATATCAGCCACTGTGCAGGAGAATCCGTATAGGTGTTCGAGTGTTCGAACCGTAATGCGCAAGAAATGGTATGGAAACCCCGTATTTACATATCTGCCACTGTGCAGGAGAATCCGTAAAGGTGTTCGAGTGTTCGAACCGTAATGCGCAAAAAATGGTACCGAAATCCCGTATTTACATATCTGCCACTGTGCAGGAGAATCCGTATAGGTGTTTGAGTGTTCGAACCGTAATGCGCAAGAAATGGTATGGAAACCCCGTATATACATATCTGCCACTGTGCAGGAGAATCCGTATAGGTGTTCGAGTGTTCGAACCGTAATGCGCAAGAAATGGTACGGAAACCCCGTATTTACATATCTGCCACTGTGCAGGAGAATCCGTATATGTGTTCGAGTGTTCGAACCGTAATGCGTGAGAAATGGTATGTAAACCCCGTATTTATATATCTGCCACTGTGCTGGATAATCCGTATAGGTGTTCGAGTGTTCGAACCGTAATGCGCCAGAAATGGTACCGAAACCCCGTATTTACATATCTGCCACTGTGTAGGAGAATCCGCATAGGTGTTCGAGTGTTCGAACCGTAATGTGCAAGAAATGGTATGTAAACCCCGTATTTACATATCTGCCACTGTGCAGGAGAATCCGTATAGGTGTTCGAGCGTTCGAACCGTAACGCGCAAGAAATGGTACGGAAACCCCGTATTTACATATCTGCCACTGTGCCGGAGAATCCGTATAGGTGTTCGATTGTTCGAACCGTAATGCGCAAGAAATAGTATGTAAACCCCGTATTAACATATCTGCCTCTGTGCAGGAGAATCCGTATAGGTGTTCGAGTGTTCAAACCGTAATGCGCCAGAAATGGTACCGAAACCCCGTATTTACATATCTGCCACTATGCAGGAGAATCCGTATAGGTGTTCGAGTGTTCGAACCGTAATGCGCAAAAAGTGTACCGAAACCCCGTATTTACATATCTGCCACTGTGCAGGAGAATCCGTATAGGTGTTCGAGTGTTCGAACCGTAATGCGCAAGAAATGGTATGGAAACCCCGTATATACATATCTGCCACTGTGCAGGAGAATCCGTATAGGTGTTCGAGTGTTCGAACCGTAATGCGCAAGAAATGGTACCGAAACCCCGTATTTACATATCAGCCACTGTGCAGGAGAATCCGTATAGGTGTTCGAGTGTTCGAACCGTAATGCGCAAGAAATGGTACCGAAACCCCGTATTTACATATCTGCCACTGTGCAGGAGAATCCGAATAGGTGTTCGAGTGTTCGAACCGTAATGCGCAAGAAATGGTATGTAAACCCCGTATTTACATATCTGCCACTGTGCAGGAGAATCCGTATAGGTGTTCGAGTGTTCGAACCGTAATGCGCAAGAAATGGTACGGAAACCCCGTATTTACATATCTGCCACTGTGCCGGAGAATCCGTATAGGTGTTCGATTGTTCGAACCGTAATGCGCAAGAAATGGTATGTAAACCCCGTATTAACATATCTGCCTCTCTGCAGGAGAATCCGTATAGGTGTTCGAGTGGTCGAACCGTAATGCGCAAGAAATGGTACGGAAACCCCGTATTTACATATCTGCCACTGTGCAGGAGAATCCGTAAAGGTGTTCGAGTGTTCGAACCGTAATGCGTGAGAAATGGTATGTAAATCCCGTATTTACATATCTGCCACTGTGCTGGATAATCCGTATAGGTGTTCGAGTGTTCGAACCGTAATGCGCAAAAAATGGTACCGAAACCTCGTATTTACATATCTGCCACTGTGCAGGAGAATCCGTATAGGTTTTCGAGTGTTCGAACCGTAATGCGCAAGAAATGGTATGGAAACCCCGTATATACATATCTGCCACTGTGCAGGAGAATCCGTATAGGTGTTCGAGTGTTCGAACCGTAATGCGCAAGAAATGGTACCGAAACCCCGTATTTACATATCAGCCACTGTGCAGGAGAATCCGTATAGGTGTTCGAGTGTTCGAACCGTAATGCGCAAGAAATGGTATGGAAACCCCGTATTTACATATCAGCCACTGTGCAGGAGAATCCGTATAGGTGTTCGAGTGTTCGAACCGTAATGCGCAAGAAATGGTACGGAAACCCCGTATTTACATATCTGCCACTGTGCAGGAGAATCCGTATAGGTGTTCGAGTGTTCGAACCGTAATGCGCAAGAAATGGTATGGAAACCCCGTATTTACATATCTGCCACTGTGCAGGAGAATCCGTATATGTGTTCGAATGTTCGAACCGTAATGCGCAAGAAATGGTACCGAAACCCCGTATTTACATATATGCCACTGTGCAGGAGAATTCGCATAGGTGTTCGAGTGTTCGAACCGTAATGCGCAAGAAATGGTACGGAAACACCGTATTTACATATCTGCCACTTTGTAGGAGAATCCGCATAGGTGTTCGAGTGTTCGAACCGTAATGTGCAAGAAATGGTATGGAAACCCCGTATTTACATATCTGCCACTGTGCAGCAGAATCCATATAGGTGTTCGAGTGTTCGAATCGTAATGCGCAAGAAATGGTACCGAAACCCTGTATTTACATATCTGCCACTGTGCAGGAGAATCCGAATAGGTGTTCGAGTGTTCGAACCGTAATGCGCAAGAAATGGTATGTAAACCCCGTATTTACATATCTGCCACTGTGCAGGAGAATCCGTATAGGTGTTTGAGCGTTCGAAACGTAATGCGCAAGAAAGGGTACGGAAATCCCGTATTTACATATCTGCCACTGTGCAGGAAAATCCGTATAGGTGTTCGATTGTTCGAACCGTAATGCGCAAGAAATGGTATGTAAACCCCGTTTTTACATATCTGCCACTGTGCAGGAGAATCCGTATAGGTGTTCGAGTGTTCGAACCGTAATGCGCAAGAAATGGTACGGAAACCCCGTATTTACATATCTGCCACTGTGCATGAGAATTAGTATAGGTGTTCGAGTGTTCGAACCGTAATGCGTGAGAAATAGTATGTAAACCCCGTATTTACATATCTGCCACTGTGCTGGATAATCCGTATAGGTGTTCGAGTGTTCAAACCGTAATGCGCCAGAAATGGTACCGAAACCCCGTATTTACATATCTGCCACTGTGCAGGAGAATCCGTATAGGTGTTCGAGTGTTCGAACCGTAATGCGCAAAAAGTGTACCGAAACCCCGTATTTACATATCTGCCACTGTGCAGGAGAATCCGTATAGGTGTTCGAGTGTTCGAACCGTAATGCGCAAGAAATGGTATGGAAACCCCGTATATACATATCTGCCACTGTGCAGGAGAATCCGTATAGGTGTTCGAGTGTTCGAACCGTAATGCGCAAGAAATGGTACCGAAACCCCGTATTTACATATCTGCCACTATGCAGGAGAATCCGTATAGGTGTTCGAGTGTTCGAACCGTAATGCGCAAAAAGTGTACCGAAACCCCGTATTTACATATCTGCCACTGTGCAGGAGAATCCGTATAGGTGTTCGAGTGTTCGAACCGTAATGCGCAAGAAATGGTATGGAAACCCCGTATATACATATCTGCCACTGTGCAGGAGAATCCGTATAGGTGTTCGAGTGTTCGAACCGTAATGCGCAAGAAATGGTACCGAAACCCCGTATTTACATATCAGCCACTGTGCAGGAGAATCCGTATAGGTGTTCGAGTGTTCGAACCGTAATGCGCAAAAAGTGTACCGAAACCCCGTATTTACATATCTGCCACTGTGCAGGAGAATCCGTATAGGTGTTCGAGTGTTCGAACCGTAATGCGCAAGAAATGGTATGGAAACCCCGTATATACATATCTGCCACTGTGCAGGAGAATCCGTATAGGTGTTCGAGTGTTCGAACCGTAATGCGCAAGAAATGGTACCGAAACCCCGTATTTACATATCAGCCACTGTGCAGGAGAATCCGTATAGGTGTTCGAGTGTTCGAACCGTAATGCGCAAGAAATGGTACCGAAACCCCGTATTTACATATCTGCCACTGTGCAGGAGAATCCGAATAGGTGTTCGAGTGTTCGAACCGTAATGCGCAAGAAATGGTATGTAAACCCCGTATTTACATATCTGCCACTGTGCAGGAGAATCCGTATAGGTGTTCGAGTGTTCGAACCGTAATGCGCAAGAAATGGTACGGAAACCCCGTATTTACATATCTGCCACTGTGCCGGAGAATCCGTATAGGTGTTCGATTGTTCGAACCGTAATGCGCAAGAAATGGTATGTAAACCCCGTATTAACATATCTGCCTCTCTGCAGGAGAATCCGTATAGGTGTTCGAGTGGTCGAACCGTAATGCGCAAGAAATGGTACGGAAACCCCGTATTTACATATCTGCCACTGTGCAGGAGAATCCGTAAAGGTGTTCGAGTGTTCGAACCGTAATGCGTGAGAAATGGTATGTAAATCCCGTATTTACATATCTGCCACTGTGCTGGATAATCCGTATAGGTGTTCGAGTGTTCGAACCGTAATGTGCAAGAAATGGTATGTAAACCCCGTATTTACATATCTGCCACTGTGCAGGAGAATCCGTATAGGTGTTCGAGCGTTCGAACCGTAACGCGCAAGAAATGGTACGGAAACCCCGTATTTACATATCTGCCACTGTGCCGGAGAATCCGTATAGGTGTTCGATTGTTCGAACCGTAATGCGCAAGAAATAGTATGTAAACCCCGTATTAACATATCTGCCTCTGTGCAGGAGAATCCGTATAGGTGTTCGAGTGTTCAAACCGTAATGCGCCAGAAATGGTACCGAAACCCCGTATTTACATATCTGCCACTATGCAGGAGAATCCGTATAGGTGTTCGAGTGTTCGAACCGTAATGCGCAAAAAGTGTACCGAAACCCCGTATTTACATATCTGCCACTGTGCAGGAGAATCCGTATAGGTGTTCGAGTGTTCGAACCGTAATGCGCAAGAAATGGTATGGAAACCCCGTATATACATATCTGCCACTGTGCAGGAGAATCCGTATAGGTGTTCGAGTGTTCGAACCGTAATGCGCAAGAAATGGTACCGAAACCCCGTATTTACATATCAGCCACTGTGCAGGAGAATCCGTATAGGTGTTCGAGTGTTCGAACCGTAATGCGCAAGAAATGGTACCGAAACCCCGTATTTACATATCTGCCACTGTGCAGGAGAATCCGAATAGGTGTTCGAGTGTTCGAACCGTAATGCGCAAGAAATGGTATGTAAACCCCGTATTTACATATCTGCCACTGTGCAGGAGAATCCGTATAGGTGTTCGAGTGTTCGAACCGTAATGCGCAAGAAATGGTACGGAAACCCCGTATTTACATATCTGCCACTGTGCCGGAGAATCCGTATAGGTGTTCGATTGTTCGAACCGTAATGCGCAAGAAATGGTATGTAAACCCCGTATTAACATATCTGCCTCTCTGCAGGAGAATCCGTATAGGTGTTCGAGTGGTCGAACCGTAATGCGCAAGAAATGGTACGGAAACCCCGTATTTACATATCTGCCACTGTGCAGGAGAATCCGTAAAGGTGTTCGAGTGTTCGAACCGTAATGCGTGAGAAATGGTATGTAAATCCCGTATTTACATATCTGCCACTGTGCTGGATAATCCGTATAGGTGTTCGAGTGTTCGAACCGTAATGCGCAAAAAATGGTACCGAAACCTCGTATTTACATATCTGCCACTGTGCAGGAGAATCCGTATAGGTTTTCGAGTGTTCGAACCGTAATGCGCAAGAAATGGTATGGAAACCCCGTATATACATATCTGCCACTGTGCAGGAGAATCCGTATAGGTGTTCGAGTGTTCGAACCGTAATGCGCAAGAAATGGTACCGAAACCCCGTATTTACATATCAGCCACTGTGCAGGAGAATCCGTATAGGTGTTCGAGTGTTCGAACCGTAATGCGCAAGAAATGGTATGGAAACCCCGTATTTACATATCAGCCACTGTGCAGGAGAATCCGTATAGGTGTTCGAGTGTTCGAACCGTAATGCGCAAGAAATGGTACGGAAACCCCGTATTTACATATCTGCCACTGTGCAGGAGAATCCGTATAGGTGTTCGAGTGTTCGAACCGTAATGCGCAAGAAATGGTATGGAAACCCCGTATTTACATATCTGCCACTGTGCAGGAGAATCCGTATATGTGTTCGAATGTTCGAACCGTAATGCGCAAGAAATGGTACCGAAACCCCGTATTTACATATATGCCACTGTGCAGGAGAATTCGCATAGGTGTTCGAGTGTTCGAACCGTAATGCGCAAGAAATGGTACGGAAACACCGTATTTACATATCTGCCACTTTGTAGGAGAATCCGCATAGGTGTTCGAGTGTTCGAACCGTAATGTGCAAGAAATGGTATGGAAACCCCGTATTTACATATCTGCCACTGTGCAGCAGAATCCATATAGGTGTTCGAGTGTTCGAATCGTAATGCGCAAGAAATGGTACCGAAACCCTGTATTTACATATCTGCCACTGTGCAGGAGAATCCGAATAGGTGTTCGAGTGTTCGAACCGTAATGCGCAAGAAATGGTATGTAAACCCCGTATTTACATATCTGCCACTGTGCAGGAGAATCCGTATAGGTGTTTGAGCGTTCGAAACGTAATGCGCAAGAAAGGGTACGGAAATCCCGTATTTACATATCTGCCACTGTGCAGGAAAATCCGTATAGGTGTTCGATTGTTCGAACCGTAATGCGCAAGAAATGGTATGTAAACCCCGTTTTTACATATCTGCCACTGTGCAGGAGAATCCGTATAGGTGTTCGAGTGTTCGAACCGTAATGCGCAAGAAATGGTACGGAAACCCCGTATTTACATATCTGCCACTGTGCATGAGAATTAGTATAGGTGTTCGAGTGTTCGAACCGTAATGCGTGAGAAATAGTATGTAAACCCCGTATTTACATATCTGCCACTGTGCTGGATAATCCGTATAGGTGTTCGAGTGTTCAAACCGTAATGCGCCAGAAATGGTACCGAAACCCCGTATTTACATATCTGCCACTGTGCAGGAGAATCCGTATAGGTGTTCGAGTGTTCGAACCGTAATGCGCAAAAAGTGTACCGAAACCCCGTATTTACATATCTGCCACTGTGCAGGAGAATCCGTATAGGTGTTCGAGTGTTCGAACCGTAATGCGCAAGAAATGGTATGGAAACCCCGTATATACATATCTGCCACTGTGCAGGAGAATCCGTATAGGTGTTCGAGTGTTCGAACCGTAATGCGCAAGAAATGGTACCGAAACCCCGTATTTACATATCAGCCACTGTGCAGGAGAATCCGTATAGGTGTTCGAGTGTTCGAACCGTAATGCGCAAGAAATGGTACCGAAACCCCGTATTTACATATCTGCCACTGTGCAGGAGAATCCGAATAGGTGTTCGAGTGTTCGAACCGTAATGCACAAGAAATGGTATGTAAACCCCGTATTTACATATCTGCCACTGTGCAGGAGAATCCGTATAGGTGTTCGAGTGTTCGAACCGTAATGCGCAAGAAATGGTACGGAAACCCCGTATTTACATATCTGCCACTGTGCAGGAGAATCCGTATAGGTGTTCGATTGTTCGAACCGTAATGCGCAAGAAATGGTATGTAAACCCCGTTTTTACATATCTGCCACTGTGCAGGAGAATCCGTATAGGTGTTCGAGTGTTCGAACCGTAATGCGCAAGAAATGGTACCGAAACCCCGTATTTACATATCTGCCACTGTGCAGGAGAATCCGTATAGGTGTTCGAGTGTTCGAACCGTAATGCGCAAGAAATGGTATGGAAACCCCGTATTTACATATCAGCCACTGTGCAGGAGAATCCGTATAGGTGTTCGAGTGTTCGAACCGTAATGCGCAAGAAATGGTTCCGAAACCCCGTATTTACATATCTGCCACTGTGCAGGAGAATCCGTATAGGTGTTCGAGTGTTCGAACCGTAATGCGCAAGAAATGGTACGGAAACCCCGTATTTACATATCTGCCACTGTGCAGGAGAATCCGTATATGTGTTCGAATGTTCGAACCGTAATGCGCAAGAAATGGTACCGAAACCCCGTATTTACATATCTGCCACTGTGCAGGAGAATCCGTATAGGTGTTCGAGTGTTCGAACCGTAATGCGCAAGAAATGGTACGGAAACACCGTATTTACATATCTGCCACTTTGTAGGAGAATCCGCATAGGTGTTCGAGTGTTCGAACCGTAATGCGCAAGAAATGGTATGTAAACCACGTATTTACATATCTGCCACTGTGCAGCAGAATCCGTATAGGTGTTCGAGTGTTCGAACCGTAATGCGCAAGAAATGGTACGGAAACCCCGTATTTACATATCTGCCACTGTGCAGGAGAATCCGTATAGGTGTTCGATTGTTCGAACCGTAATGCGCAAGAAATGTTATGTAAACCCCGTTTTTACATATCTGCCACTGTGCAGGAGAATCCGTATAGGTGTTCGAGTGTTCGAACCGTAATGCGCAAAAAATGGTACCGAAACCCCGTATTTACATATCTGCCACTGTGCAGGAGAATCCGTATAGGTGTTCGAGTGTTCGAACCGTAATGCGCAAGAAATGGTATGGAAACCCCGTATTTACATATCTGCCACTGTGCAGGAGAATCCGTATAGGTGTTCGAGTGTTCGAACCGTAATGCGCAAGAAATGGTTCCGAAACCCCGTATTTACATATCTGCCACTGTGCAGGAGAATCCGTATAGGTGTTCGAGAGTTCGAACCGTAATGCGCAAGAAATGGTACGGAAACCCCGTATTTACATATCTGCCACTTTGTAGGAGAATCCGCATAGGTGTTCGAGTGTTCGAACCGTAATGCGCCAGAAATGGTACCGAAACCCCGTATTAACATATCTGCCACTGTGCAGGAGAATCCGTATAGGTGTTCGAGTGTTCGAATCGTAATGCGCAAGAAATGGTACCGAAACCCCGTATTTACATATCCGCCACTGTGCAGGAGAATCCGAATAGGTGTTCGAGTGTTCGAACCGTAATGCGCAAGAAATGGTATGTAAACCCCGTATTTACATATCTGCCACTGTGCAGGAGAATCCGTATAGGTGTTCGAGAGTTCGAACCGTAATGCGCAAGAAATGGTACCGAAACCCCGTATTTACATATCTGCCACTGTGCAGGAGAATCCGTATAGGTGTTCGAGTGTTCAAACCGTAATGCGCAAGAAATGGTACGGAAACCCCGTATTTACATATCTGCCACTGTGCAGGAGAATCCGTATAGGTGTTCGAGTGTTTGAACCGTAATGCGTGAGAAATGGTATGTAAACCCCGTATTTATATATCTGCCACTGTGCTGGATAATCCGTATAGGTGTTCGAGTGTTCGAACCGTAATGCGCCAGAAATGGTTCCGAAACCCCGTATTTACATATCTGCCACTATGCAGGAGAATCCGTATAGGTGTTCGAGTGTTCGAACCGTAATGCGCAAGAAATGGTACCGAAACCCCGTATTTACATATCTGCCACTATGCAGGAGAATCCGTATAGGTGTTCGAGTGTTTGAACCGTAATGCGTGAGAAATGGTATGTAAACCCCGTATTTATATATCTGCCACTGTGCTGGATAACCCGTATAGGTGTTCGAGTGTTCGAACCGTAATGCGCCAGAAATGGTTCCGAAACCCCGTATTTACATATCTGCCACTGTGCAGGAGAATCCGTATAGGTGTTCGAGAGTTCGAACCGTAATGCGCAAGAAATGGTACGGAAACCCCGTATTTACATATCTGCCACTGTGCAGGAGAATCCGTATAGGTGTTCGATTGTTCGAACCGTAATGCGCAAGAAATGGTATGTAAACCCCGTATTTACATATCTACCACTGTGCAGGAGAATCCGTATAGGTGTTCGAGTGTTCGAACCGTAATGCGCAAGAAATGGTATGGAAACCCCGTATTTACATATCAGCAACTGTGTAGGAGAATCCGTATAGGTGTTCGAGTGTTCGAACCGTAATGCGCAAGAAATGGTACGGAAACCCCGTATTTACATAACTGCCACTGTGCAGGAGAATCCGTATAGGAGTTCGAGTGTTTGAACCGTAATGCGTGAGAAATGGTATGTAATCCCCGTATTTATATATCTGCCACTGTGCTGGATAATCCGTGTAGGTGTTCGAGTGTTCGAACCGTAATGCGCCAGAAATGGTTCCGAAACCCCGTATTTACATATTTGCCACTGTGCAGGAGAATCCGTATAGGTGTTCGAGAGTTCGAACCGTAATGCGCAAGAAATGATACGGAAACCCCGTATTTAGATATCTGCCACTGTGCAGGGGAATCCGTATAGGTGTTCGATTGTTCGAACCGTAATGCGCAAGAAATGGTATGTAAACCCCGTATTTACATATCTACCACTGTGCAGTAGAATCCGTATAGGTGTTCGAGTGTTCGAACCGTAATGCGCAAGAAATGGTATGTAAACCCCGTATTTACATATCTACCACTGTGCAGGAGAATCCGTATAGGTGTTCGAGAGTTCGAACCGTAATGCGCAAGAAATGATACGGAAACCCCGTATTTAGATATCTGCCACTGTGCAGGAGAATCCGTATAGGTGTTCGATTGTTCGAACCGTAATGCGCAAGAAATGGTATGTAAACCCCGTATTTACATATCTACCACTGTGCAGTAGAATCCGTATAGGTGTTCGAGTGTTCGAACCGTAATGCGCAAGAAATGGTACGGAAATCCCGTATTTACATATCTGCCACTGTGCAGGAGAATCCGTATAGGAGTTCGAGTGTTTGAACCGTAATGCGTGAGAAATGGTATGTAAACCCCGTATTTATATATCTGCCACTGTGCTGGATAATCCGTATAGGTGTTCGAGTGTTCGAACCGTAATGCGCCAGAAATGGTACCGAAACCCCGTATTTACATATCTGCCACTGTGCAGGAGAATCCGTATAGGTGTTCGAGTGTTCGGACCGTAATGCGCAAGAAATGGTGCCGAAACCCCGTATTTACATCTCTGCCACTGTGCAGGAGAATCCGTATAGGTGTTCGAGTGTTCGAACCGTAATGCGCAAGAAATGGTATGGAAACCCCGTATTTACATATCTGCCACTGTGCAGGAGAATCCGTATAGGTGTTCGAGTGTTCGAACCGTAATGCACAAGAAATGGTTCCGAAACCCCGTATTTACATATCTGCCACTGTGCAGGAGAATCCGTATAGGTGTTCGAGAGTTCGAACCGTAATGCGCAAGAAATGGTACGGAAACCCCGTATTTACATATCTGCCACTTTGTAGGAGAATCCGCATAGGTGTTCGAGTGTTCGAACCGTAATGTGCAAGAAATGGTATGGGAACCCCGTATTTACATATCTGCCACTGTGCAGGAGAATCCGTATAGGTGTTCGAGTGTTCGAATCGTAATGCGCAAGAAATGGTACCGAAACCCTGTATTTACATATCTGCCACTGTGCCGGAGAATCCGAATAGGTGTTCGAGTGTTCGAACCGTAATGCGCAAGAAATGGTATGTAAACCCCGTATTTACATATCTGCCACTGTGCAGGAGAATCCGTATAGGTGTTCGAGTGTTCGAACCGTAATGCGCAAGAAATGGTACGGAAACCCCGTATTTACATATCTGCCACTGTGCAGGAGAATCCGTATAGGTGTTCGATTGTTCGAACCGTAATGCGCAAGAAATGTTATGTAAACCCCGTTTTTACATATCTGCCACTGTGCAGGAGAATCCGTATAGGTGTTCAAGTGTTCGAACCGTAATGCGCAAAAAATGGTACCGAAACCCCGTATTTACATATCTGCCACTGTGCAGGAGAATCCGTATAGGTGTTCGAGTGTTCGAACCGTAATGCGCAAGAAATGGTATGGAAACCCCGTATTTACATATCTGCCACTGTGCAGGAGAATCCGTATAGGTGTTCGAGTGTTCGAACCGTAATGCGCAAGAAATGGTTCCGAAACCCCGTATTTACATATCTGCCACTGTGCAGGAGAATCCGTATAGGTGTTCGAGAGTTCGAACCGTAATGCGCAAGAAATGGTACGGAAACCCCGTATTTACATATCTGCCACTTTGTAGGAGAATCCGCATAGGTGTTCGAGTGTTCGAACCGTAATGCGCCAGAAATGGTACCGAAACCCCGTATTAACATATCTGCCGCTGTGCAGGAGAATCCGTATAGGTGTTCGAGTGTTCGAATCGTAATGCGCAAGAAATGGTACCGAAACCCCGTATTTACATATCCGCCACTGTGCAGGAGAATCCGAATAGGTGTTCGAGTGTTCGAACCGTAATGCGCAAGAAATGGTACGTAAACCCCGTATTTACATATCTGCCACTGTGCAGGAGAATCCGTATAGGTGTTCGAGAGTTCGAACCGTAATGCGCAAGAAATGGTACCGAAACCCCGTATTTACATATCTGCCACTGTGCAGGAGAATCCGTATAGGTGTTCGAGTGTTTGAACCGTAATGCGTGAGAAATGGTATGTAAACCCCGTATTTACATATCTGCCACTGTGCAGGAGAATCCGTATAGGTGTTCGAGTGTTCGAACCGTAATGCGCAAGAAATGGTACGGAAACCCCGTATTTACATATCTGCCACTGTGCAGGAGAATCCGTATAGGTGTTCGAGTGTTTGAACCGTAATGCGTGAGAAATGGTATGTAAACCCCGTATTTATATATCTGCCACTGTGCTGGATAATCCGTATAGGTGTTCGAGTGTTCGAACCGTAATGCGCCAGAAATGGTTCCGAAACCCCGTATTTACATATCTGCCACTATGCAGGAGAATCCGTATAGGTGTTCGAGTGTTCGAACCGTAATGCGCAAGAAATGGTACCGAAACCCCGTATTTACATATCTGCCACTATGCAGGAGAATCCGTATAGGTGTTCGAGTGTTTGAACCGTAATGCGTGAGAAATGGTATGTAAACCCCGTATTTATATATCTGCCACTGTGCTGGATAACCCGTATAGGTGTTCGAGTGTTCGAACCGTAATGCGCCAGAAATGGTTCCGAAACCCCGTACTTACATATCTGCCACTGTGCAGGAGAATCCGTATAGGTGTTCGAGTGTTCGAACCGTAATGCGCAAGAAATGGTACGGAAACCCCGTATTTACATATCTGCCACTGTGCAGGAAAATCCGTATAGGTGTTCGAGAGTTCGAACCGTAATGCGCAAGAAATGGTACGGAAACCCCGTATTTACATATCTGCCACTGTGCAGGAGAATCCGTATAGGTGTTCGATTGTTCGAACCGTAATGCGCAAGAAATGGTATGTAAACCCCGTATTTACATATCTACCACTGTGCAGGAGAATCCGTATAGGTGTTCGAGTGTTCGAACCGTAATGCGCAAGAAATGGTATGGAAACCCCGTATTTACATATCAGCAACTGTGTAGGAGAATCCGTATAGGTGTTCGAGTGTTCGAACCGTAATGCGCAAGAAATGGTACGGAAACCCCGTATTTACATAAATGCCACTGTGCAGGAGAATCCGTATAGGAGTTCGAGTGTTTGAACCGTAATGCGTGAGAAATGGTATGTAATCCCCGTATTTATATATCTGCCACTGTGCTGGATAATCCGTGTAGGTGTTCGAGTGTTCGAACCGTAATGCGCCAGAAATGGTTCCGAAACCCCGTATTTACATATCTGCCACTGTGCAGGAGAATCCGTATAGGTGTTCGAGAGTTCGAACCGTAATGCGCAAGAAATGATACGGAAACCCCGTATTTAGATATCTGCCACTGTGCAGGAGAATCCGTATAGGTGTTCGATTGTTCGAACCGTAATGCGCAAGAAATGGTATGTAAACCCCGTATTTACATATCTACCACTGTGCAGTAGAATCCGTATAGGTGTTCGAGTGTTCGAACCGTAATGCGCAAGAAATGGTATGTAAACCCCGTATTTACATATCTACCACTGTGCAGGAGAATCCGTATAGGTGTTCGAGAGTTCGAACCGTAATGCGCAAGAAATGATACGGAAACCCCGTATTTAGATATCTGCCACTGTGCAGGAGAATCCGTATAGGTGTTCGATTGTTCGAACCGTAATGCGCAAGAAATGGTATGTAAACCCCGTATTTACATATCTACCACTGTGCAGTAGAATCCGTATAGGTGTTCGAGTGTTCGAACCGTAATGCGCAAGAAATGGTACGGAAATCCCGTATTTACGTATCTGCCACTGTGCAGGAGAATCCGTATAGGAGTTCGAGTGTTTGAACCGTAATGCGTGAGAAATGGTATGTAAACCCCGTATTTATATATCTGCCACTGTGCTGGATAATCCGTATAGGTGTTCGAGTGTTCGAACCGTAATGCGCCAGAAATGGTAGCGAAACCCCGTATTTACATATCTGCCACTGTGCAGGAGAATCCGTATAGGTGTTCGAGTGTTCGGACCGTAATGCGCAAGAAATGGTGCCGAAACCCCGTATTTACATCTCTGCCACTGTGCAGGAGAATCCGTATAGGTGTTCGAGTGTTCGAACCGTAATGCGCAAGAAATGGTATGGAAACCCCGTATTTACATATCTGCCACTGTGCAGGAGAATCCGTATAGGTGTTCGAGTGTTCGAACCGTAATGCACAAGAAATGGTTCCGAAACCCCGTATTTACATATCTGCCACTGTGCAGGAGAATCCGTATAGGTGTTCGAGAGTTCGAACCGTAATGCGCAAGAAATGGTACGGAAACCCCGTATTTACATATCTGCCACTTTGTAGGAGAATCCGCATAGGTGTTCGAGTGTTCGAACCGTAATGTGCAAGAAATGGTATGGGAACCCCGTATTTACATATCTGCCACTGTGCAGGAGAATCCGTATAGGTGTTCGAGTGTTCGAATCGTAATGCGCAAGAAATGGTACCGAAACCCTGTATTTACATATCTGCCACTGTGCCGGAGAATCCGAATAGGTGTTCGAGTGTTCGAACCGTAATGCGCAAGAAATGGTATGTAAACCCCGTATTTACATATCTGCCACTGTGCAGGAGAATCCGTATAGGTGTTCGAGTGTTCGAACCGTAATGCGCAAGAAATGGTACGGAAACCCCGTATTTACATATCTGCCACTGTGCAGGAGAATCCGTATAGGTGTTCGATTGTTCGAACCGTAATGCGCAAGAAATGTTATGTAAACCCCGTTTTTACATATCTGCCACTGTGCAGGAGAATCCGTATAGGTGTTCGAGTGTTCGAACCGTAATGCGCAAAAAATGGTACCGAAACCCCGTATTTACATATCTGCCACTGTGCAGGAGAATCCGTATAGGTGTTCGAGTGTTCGAACCGTAATGCGCAAGAAATGGTATGGAAACCCCGTATTTACATATCTGCCACTGTGCAGGAGAATCCGTATAGGTGTTCGAGTGTTCGAACCGTAGTGCGCAAGAAATGGTTCCGAAACCCCGTATTTACATATCTGCCACTGTGCAGGAGAATCCGTATAGGTGTTCGAGAGTTCGAACCGTAATGCGCAAGAAATGGTACGGAAACCCCGTATTTACATATCTGCCACTTTGCAGGAGAATCCGTATAGGTGTTCGAGTGTTCGAACCGTAATGCGCAAGAAATGGTTCCGAAACCCCGTATTTACATATCTGCCACTGTGCAGGAGAATCCGTATAGGTGTTCGAGAGTTCGAACCGTAATGCGCAAGAAATGGTACGGAAACCCCGTATTTACATATCTGCCACTTTGTAAGAGAATCCGCATAGGTGTTCGAGTGTTCGAACCGTAATGTGCAAGAAATGGTATGGGAACCCCGTATTTACATATCTGCCACTGTGCAGGAGAATCCGTATAGGTGTTCGAGTGTTCGAATCGTAATGCGCAAGAAATGGTACCGAAACCCCGTATTTACATATCTGCCACTGTGCCGGAGAATCCGAATAGGTGTTCGAGTGTTCGAACCGTAATGCGCAAGAAATGGTATGTAAACCCCGCATTTACATATCTGCCACTGTGCAGGAGAATCCGTATAGGTGTTCGAGTGTTCGAACCGTAATGCGCAAGAAATGGTACGGAAACCCCGTATTTACATATCTGCCACTGTGCAGGAGAATCCGTATAGGTGTTCGATTGTTCGAACCGTAATGCGCAAGAATTGTTATGTAAACCCCGTTTTTACATATCTGCCACTGTGCAAGAGAATCCGTATAGGTGTTCGAGTGTTCGAACCGTAATGCGCAAAAAATGGTACCGAAACCCCGTATTTACATATCTGCCACTGTGCAGGAGAATCCGTATAGGTGTTCGAGTGTTCGAACCGTAATGCGCAAGAAATGGTATGGAAACCCCGTATTTACATATCTGCCACTGTGCAGGAGAATCCGTATAGGTGTTCGAGTGTTCGAACCGTAGTGCGCAAGAAATGGTTCCGAAACCCCGTATTTACATATCTGCCACTGTGCAGGAGAATCCGTATAGGTGTTCGAAGTTCGAACCGTAATGCGCAAGAAATGGTACGGAAACCCCGTATTTACATATCTGCCACTTTGCAGGAGAATCCGCATAGGTGTTCGAGTGTTCTAACCGTAATGCGCAAGAAATGGTACGGAAACCCCGTATTTACATATCTGCCACTGTGCCTGAGAATTCGTATAGGTGTTCGAGTGTTCGAACCGTAATGCGTGAGAAATGGTATGTAAACCCCGTATTTACATATCTGCCACTATGCTGGATAATCCGTATAGGTGTTCGAGTGTTCGACCGTAATGCGCCAGAAATGGTACCGAAACCCCGTATTTACATATCTGCCACTGTGCAGGAGAATCCGTATAGGTGTTCGAGTGTTCGAACCGTAATGCGCAAAAAATGGTACCGAAACCCCGTATTTACATATCTGCCACTGTGCAGGAGAATCCGTATAGGTGTTCGAGTGTTCGAACCGTAATGCGGAAGAAATGGTATGGAAACCCCGTATATACATATCTGCCACTGTGTAGGAGAATCCGTATAGGTGTTCGAGTGTTCGAACCGTAAGGCGCAAGAAATGGTACCGAAACACCGTATTTACATATCAGCCACTGTGCAGGAGAATCCGTATAGGTGTTCGAGTGTTCGAACCGTAATGCGCAAGAAATGGTACCGAAACCCCGTATTTACATATCTGCCACTGTGCAGGACAATCCGAATAGGTGTTCGAGTGTTCGAACCGTAATGCGCAAGAAATAGTATGTAAACCCCGTATTTACATATCTGCCACTGTGCAGGAGAATCCGTATAGGTGTTCGGGTGTTCGAACCGTAATGCGCAAGAAATGGTACGGAAACCCTGTATTTACATATCTGCCACTGTGCAGGACAATCCGTATAGGTGTTCGATTGTTCGAACCGTAATGCGCAAGAAATGGTATGTAAACCCCGTTTTTACATATCTGCCACTGTGCAGGAGAATCCGTATAGGTGTTCGAGTGTTCGAACCGTAATGCGCAAAAAATGGTACCGAAACCCCGTATTTACATATCTGCCACTGTGCAGGAGAATCCGTATAGGTGTTCGAGTGTTCGAACCGTAATGCGCAAGAAATGGTATGTAAACCCCGTATTTACATATCTGCCACTGTGCAGGAGAATCCGTATAGCTGTTCGAGTGTTCGAACCGTAATGCGCAAGAAATGGTTCCGAAATCCCGTATTTACATATCTGCCACTGTGCAGGAGAATCCGTATAGGTGTTCGAGAGTTCGAACCGTAATGCGCAAGAAATGGTACGGAAACCCCGTATTTACATATCTGCCACTTTGTAGGAGAATCCGCATAGGTGTTCGAGTGTTCGAACCGTAATGTGCAAGAAATGGTATGGAAACCCCGTATTTACATATCTGCCACTGTGCAGGAGAATCCGTATAGGTGTTCGAGTGTTCGAATCGTAATGCGCAAGAAATGGTACCGAAACCCCGTATTTACATATCTGCCACTGTGCAGGAGAATACGAATAGGTGTTCGACTGTTCGAACCGTAATGCGCAAGAAATGGTATGTAAACCCCGTATTTACATATCTGCCACTGTGCAGGAGAATCCGTATAGGTGTTCGAGTGTTCGAACCGTAATGCGCAAGAAATGGTACGGAAACCCCGTATTTACATATCTGCCACTGTGCAGGAGAATCCGTATAGGTGTTCGATTGTTCGAACCGTAATGCGCAAGAAATGTTATGTAAACCCCGTTTTTACATATCTGCCACTGTGCAGGAGAATCCGTATAGGTGTTCGAGTGTTCGAACCGTAATGCGCAAAAAATGGTTCCGAAACCCCGTATTTACATATCTGCCACTGTGCAGGAGAATCCGTATAGGTGTTCGAGTGTTCGAACCGTAATGCGCAAGAAATGGTATGGAAACTCCGTATTTACATATCTGCCACTGTGCAGGAGAATCCGTATAGGTGTTCGAGTGTTCGAACCGTAATGCGCAAGAAATGGTTCCGAAACCCCGTATTTACATATCTGCCACTGTGCAGGAGAATCCGTATAGGTGTTCGAGAGTTCGAACCGTAATGCGCAAGAAATGGTACGGAAACCCCGTATTTACATATCTGCCACTTTGTAGGAGAATCCGCATAGGTGTTCGAGTGTTCGAACCGTAATGTGCAAGAAATGGTATGGAAACCCCGTATTTACATATCTGCCACTGTGCAGGAGAATCCGTATAGGTGTTCGAGTGTTCGAATCGTAATGCGCAAGAAATGGTACCGAAACCCCGTATTTACATATCTGCCAGTGTGCAGGAGAATCCGAATAGGTGTTCGAGTGTTCGAACCGTAATGCGCAAGAAATGGTATGTAAACCCCGTATTTACATATCTGCCACTGTGCAGGAGAATCCGTAAAGGTGTTCGAGTGTTCGAACCGTAATGCGCAAGAAATGGTACGGAAACCCCGTATTTACATATCTGCCACTGTGTAGGAGAATCCGTATAGGTGTTCAATTGTTCGAACCGTAATGCGCAAGAAATGGTATGTAAACCCCGTATTTACATATCTACCACTGTGCAGGAGAATCCGTATAGGTGTTCGAGTGTTCGAACCGTAATGCGCAAGAAATGGTATGGAAACCCCGTATTTACATATCAGCCACTGTGTAGGAGAATCCGTATAGGTGTTCGAGTGTTCGAACCGTAATGCGCAAGAAATGGTACGGAAACCCCGTGTTTACATATCTGCCATTGTGCAGGAGAATCCGTATAGGAGTTCGAGTGTTTGAACCGTAATGCGTGAGAAATGGTATGTAAACCCCGTATTTATATATCTGCCACTGTGCTGGATAATCCGTATAGGTGTTCGAGTGTTCAAACCGTAATGCGCCAGAAATGGTACCGAAACCCCGTATTTACATATCTGCCACTGTGCAGGAGAATCCGTATAGGTGTTCGAGTGTTCGAACCGTAATGCGCAAGAAATGGTACCGAAACCCGTATTTACATATCTGCCACTGTGCAGGAGAATCCGTATAGGTGTTCGAGTGTTCGAACCGTAATGCGCAAGAAATGGTATGGAAACCCCGTATTTACATATCTGCCACTGTGCAGGAGAATCCGTATAGGTGTTCGAGTGTTCGAACCGTAATGCGCAAGAAATGGTTCCGAAACCCCGTATTTACATATCTGCCACTGTGCAGGAGAATCCGTATAGGTGTTCGAGAGTTCGAACCGTAATGCGCAAGAAATGGTACGGAAACCCCGTATTTACATATCTGCCACTTTGTAGGAGAATCCGCATAGGTGTTCGAGTGTTCGAACCGTAATGTGCAAGAAATGGTATGGAAACCCCGTATTTACATATCTGCCACTGTGCAGGAGAATCCGTATAGGTGTTCGAGTGTTCGAATCGTAATGCGCAAGAAATGGTACCGAAACCCCGTATTTACATATCTGCCACTGTGCAGGAGAATTCGAATAGGTGTTCGAGTGTTCGAACCGTAATGCGCAAGAAATGGTATGTAAACCCCGTATTTACATATCTGCCACAGTGCAGGAGAATCCGTAAAGGTGTTCGAGTGTTCGAACCGTAATGCGCAAGAAATGGTACGGAAACCCCGTATTTACATATCTGCCACTGTGTAGGAGAATCTGTATAGGTGTTCGATTGTTCGAACCGTAATGCGCAAGAAATGGTATGTAAACCCCGTATTTACATATCTACCACTGTGCAGGAGAATCCGTATAGGTGTTCGAGTGTTCGAACCGTAATGCGCAAGAAATGGTATGGAAACCCCGTATTTACATATCAGCCACTGTGTAGGAGAATCCGTATAGGTGTTCGAGTGTTCGAACCGTAATGCGCAAGAAATGGTACGGAAACCCCGTGTTTACATATCTGCCACTGTGTAGGAGAATCCGTATAGGTGTTCGAGAGTTCGAACCGTAATGCGCTAGAAATGGTACGGAAACCCCGTATTTACAAATCTGCCACTTTGTAGGAGAATCCGCATAGGTGTTCGAGTGTTCGAACCGTAATGTGCAAGAAATGGTATGGAAACCCCGTATTTACATATCTGCCACTGTGCAGGAGAATCCGTATAGGTGTTCGAGTGTTCGAATCGTAATGCGCAAGAAATGGTACCGAAACCCCGTATTTACATATCTGCCACTGTGCAGGAGAATCCGAATAGGTGTTCGAGTGTTCGAACCGTAATGCGCAAGAAATGGTATGTAAACCCCGTATTTACATATCTGCCACAGTGCAGGAGAATCCGTAAAGGTGTTCGAGTGTTCGAACCGTAATGCGCAAGAAATGGTACGGAAACCCCGTATTTACATATCTGCCACTGTGTAGGAGAATCTGTATAGGTGTTCGATTGTTCGAACCGTAATGCGCAAGAAATGGTATTTAAACTCCGTATTTACATATCTACCACTGTGCAGGAGAATCCGTATAGGTGTTCGAGTGTTCGAACCGTAATGCGCAAGAAATGGTATGGAAACCCCGTATTTACATATCAGCCACTGTGTAGGAGAATCCGTATAGGTGTTCGAGTGTTCGAACCGTAATGCGCAAGAAATGGTACGGAAACCCCGTGTTTACATATCTGCCACTGTGCAGGAGAATCCGTAAAGGAGTTCGAGTGTTTGAACCGTAATGCGTGAGAAATGGTATGTAAACCCCGTATTTATATATCTGCCACTGTGCTGGATAATCCGTATAGGTGTTCGAGTGTTCAAACCATAATGCGCCAGAAATGGTACCGAAACCCCGTATTTACATATCTGCCACTGTGCAGGAGAATCCGTATAGGTGTTCGAGTGTTCGAACCGTAATGCGCAAGAAATGGTACCGAAACCCCGTGTTTACATATCTGCCACTGTGCAGGAGAATCCGTATAGGAGTTCGAGTGTTCGAACCGTAATGCGCAAGAAATGGTACGGAAACCCCGTATTTACATATCTGCCACTGTGCAGGAGAATTCGTATAGGTGTTCGATTGTTCGAACCGTAATGCGCAAGAAATGTTATGTAAACCCCGTTTTTACATATCTGCCACTGTGCAGGAGAATCCGTATAGGTGTTCGAGTGTTCGAACCGTAATGCGCAAAAAATGGTACCGAAACCCCGTATTTACATATCTGCCACTGTGCAGGAGAATCCGGATAGGTGTTCGAGTGTTCGAACCGTAATGCGCAAGAAATGGTATGGAAACTCCGTATTTACATATCTGCCACTGTGCAGGAGAATCCGTATAGGTGTTCGAGTGTTCGAACCGTAATGCGCAAGAAATGGTTCCGAAACCCCGTATTTACATATCTGCCACTGTGCAGGAGAATCCGTATAGGTGTTCGAGTGTTCGAACCGTAATGCGCAAGAAATGGTTCCGAAACCCCGTATTTACATATCTGCCACTGTGCAGGAGAATCCGTATAGGTGTTCGAGAGTTCGAACCGTAATGCGCAAAAATGGTACGGAAACCCCGTATTTACATATCTGCCACTTTGTAGGAGAATCCGCATAGGTGTTCGAGTGTTCAAACCGTAATGTGCAAGAAATGGTATGGGAAACCCGTATTTACATATCTGCCACTGTGCAGGAGAATCCATATAGGTGTTCGAGTGTTCGAATCGTAATGCGCAAGAAATGGTACCGAAACCCCGTATTTACATATCTGCCACTGTGCCGGAGAATCCGAATAGGTGTTCGAGTGTTCGAACCGTAATGCGCAAGAAATGGTATGTAAACCCCGTATTTACATATCTGCCACTGTGCAGGAGAATCCGTATAGGTGTTCGAGTGTTCGAACCGTAATGCGCAAGAAATGGTACGGAAACCCCGTATTTACATATCTGCCACTGTGCAGGAGAATCCGTATAGGTGTTCGATTGTTCGAACCGTAATGCGCAAGAAATGTTATGTAAACCCCGTTTTTACATATCTGCCACTGTGCAGGAGAATCCGTATAGGTGTTCGAGTGTTCGAACCGTAATGCGCAAAAAATGGTACCGAAACCCCGTATTTACATATCTGCCACTGTGCAGGAGAATCCGTATAGGTGTTCGAGTGTTCGAACCGTAATGCGCAAGAAATGGTATGGAAACCCCGTATTTACATATCTGCCACTGTGCAGGAGAATCCGTATAGGTGTTCGAGTGTTCGAACCGTAGTGCGCAAGAAATGGTTCCGAAACCCCGTATTTACATATCTGCCACTGTGCAGGAGAATCCGTATAGGTGTTCGAGAGTTCGAACCGTAATGCGCAAGAAATGGTACGGAAACCCCGTATTTACATATCTGCCACTTTGCAGGAGAATCCGCATAGGTGTTCGAGTGTTCGAACCGTAATGCGCAAGAAATGGTACGGAAACCCCGTATTTACATATCTGCCACTGTGCATGAGAATTCGTATAGGTGTTCGAGTGTTCGAACCGTAATGCGTGAGAAATGGTATGTAAACCCCGTATTTACATATCTGCCACTGTGCTGGATAATCCGTATAGGTGTTCGAGTGTTCGACCGTAATGCGCCAGAAATGGAACCGAAACCGCGTATTTACATATCTGCCACTGTGCAGGAGAATCCGTATAGGTGTTCGAGTGTTCGAACCGTAATGCGCAAAAAATGGTACCGAAACCCCGTATTCACATATCTGCCACTGTGCAGGAGAATCCGTATAGGTGTTCGAGTGTTCGAACCGTAATGCGCAAGAAATGGTATGGAAACCCCGTATTTACATATCAGCCACTGTGTAGGAGAATCCGTATAGGTGTTCGAGTGTTCGAACCGTAATGCGCAAGAAATGGTACGGAAACCCCGTGTTTACATATCTGCCACTGTGTAGGAGAATCCGTATAGGTGTTCGAGAGTTCGAACCGTAATGCGCTAGAAATGGTACGGAAACCCCGTATTTACAAATCTGCCACTTTGTAGGAGAATCCGCATAGGTGTTCGAGTGTTCGAACCGTAATGTGCAAGAAATGGTATGGAAACCCCGTATTTACATATCTGCCACTGTGCAGGAGAATCCGTATAGGTGTTCGAGTGTTCGAATCGTAATGCGCAAGAAATGGTACCGAAACCCCGTATTTACATATCTGCCACTGTGCAGGAGAATCCGAATAGGTGTTCGAGTGTTCGAACCGTAATGCGCAAGAAATGGTATGTAAACCCCGTATTTACATATCTGCCACAGTGCAGGAGAATCCGTAAAGGTGTTCGAGTGTTCGAACCGTAATGCGCAAGAAATGGTACGGAAACCCCGTATTTACATATCTGCCACTGTGTAGGAGAATCTGTATAGGTGTTCGATTGTTCGAACCGTAATGCGCAAGAAATGGTATTTAAACTCCGTATTTACATATCTACCACTGTGCAGGAGAATCCGTATAGGTGTTCGAGTGTTCGAACCGTAATGCGCAAGAAATGGTATGGAAACCCCGTATTTACATATCAGCCACTGTGTAGGAGAATCCGTATAGGTGTTCGAGTGTTCGAACCGTAATGCGCAAGAAATGGTACGGAAACCCCGTGTTTACATATCTGCCACTGTGCAGGAGAATCCGTAAAGGAGTTCGAGTGTTTGAACCGTAATGCGTGAGAAATGGTATGTAAACCCCGTATTTATATATCTGCCACTGTGCTGGATAATCCGTATAGGTGTTCGAGTGTTCAAACCATAATGCGCCAGAAATGGTACCGAAACCCCGTATTTACATATCTGCCACTGTGCAGGAGAATCCGTATAGGTGTTCGAGTGTTCGAACCGTAATGCGCAAGAAATGGTACCGAAACCCCGTGTTTACATATCTGCCACTGTGCAGGAGAATCCGTATAGGAGTTCGAGTGTTCGAACCGTAATGCGCAAGAAATGGTACGGAAACCCCGTATTTACATATCTGCCACTGTGCAGGAGAATTCGTATAGGTGTTCGATTGTTCGAACCGTAATGCGCAAGAAATGTTATGTAAACCCCGTTTTTACATATCTGCCACTGTGCAGGAGAATCCGTATAGGTGTTCGAGTGTTCGAACCGTAATGCGCAAAAAATGGTACCGAAACCCCGTATTTACATATCTGCCACTGTGCAGGAGAATCCGGATAGGTGTTCGAGTGTTCGAACCGTAATGCGCAAGAAATGGTATGGAAACTCCGTATTTACATATCTGCCACTGTGCAGGAGAATCCGTATAGGTGTTCGAGTGTTCGAACCGTAATGCGCAAGAAATGGTTCCGAAACCCCGTATTTACATATCTGCCACTGTGCAGGAGAATCCGTATAGGTGTTCGAGTGTTCGAACCGTAATGCGCAAGAAATGGTTCCGAAACCCCGTATTTACATATCTGCCACTGTGCAGGAGAATCCGTATAGGTGTTCGAGAGTTCGAACCGTAATGCGCAAAAATGGTACGGAAACCCCGTATTTACATATCTGCCACTTTGTAGGAGAATCCGCATAGGTGTTCGAGTGTTCAAACCGTAATGTGCAAGAAATGGTATGGGAAACCCGTATTTACATATCTGCCACTGTGCAGGAGAATCCGTATAGGTGTTCGAGTGTTCGAATCGTAATGCGCAAGAAATGGTACCGAAACCCCGTATTTACATATCTGCCACTGTGCCGGAGAATCCGAATAGGTGTTCGAGTGTTCGAACCGTAATGCGCAAGAAATGGTATGTAAACCCCGTATTTACATATCTGCCACTGTGCAGGAGAATCCGTATAGGTGTTCGAGTGTTCGAACCGTAATGCGCAAGAAATGGTACGGAAACCCCGTATTTACATATCTGCCACTGTGCAGGAGAATCCGTATAGGTGTTCGATTGTTCGAACCGTAATGCGCAAGAAATGTTATGTAAACCCCGTTTTTACATATCTGCCACTGTGCAGGAGAATCCGTATAGGTGTTCGAGTGTTCGAACCGTAATGCGCAAAAAATGGTACCGAAACCCCGTATTTACATATCTGCCACTGTGCAGGAGAATCCGTATAGGTGTTCGAGTGTTCGAACCGTAATGCGCAAGAAATGGTATGGAAACCCCGTATTTACATATCTGCCACTGTGCAGGAGAATCCGTATAGGTGTTCGAGTGTTCGAACCGTAGTGCGCAAGAAATGGTTCCGAAACCCCGTATTTACATATCTGCCACTGTGCAGGAGAATCCGTATAGGTGTTCGAGAGTTCGAACCGTAATGCGCAAGAAATGGTACGGAAACCCCGTATTTACATATCTGCCACTTTGCAGGAGAATCCGCATAGGTGTTCGAGTGTTCGAACCGTAATGCGCAAGAAATGGTACGGAAACCCCGTATTTACATATCTGCCACTGTGCATGAGAATTCGTATAGGTGTTCGAGTGTTCGAACCGTAATGCGTGAGAAATGGTATGTAAACCCCGTATTTACATATCTGCCACTGTGCTGGATAATCCGTATAGGTGTTCGAGTGTTCGACCGTAATGCGCCAGAAATGGAACCGAAACCGCGTATTTACATATCTGCCACTGTGCAGGAGAATCCGTATAGGTGTTCGAGTGTTCGAACCGTAATGCGCAAAAAATGGTACCGAAACCCCGTATTCACATATCTGCCACTGTGCAGGAGAATCCGTATAGGTGTTCGAGTGTTCGAACCGTAATGCGCAAGAAATGGTATGGAAACCCCGTATATACATATCTGCCACTGTGCAGGAGAATCCGTATAGGTGTTCGAGTGTTCGAACCGTAAGGCGCAAGAAATGGTACCGAAACCCCGTATTTACATATCAGCCACTGTGCAGGAGAATCCGTATAGGTGTTCGAGTGTTCGAACCGTAATGCGCAAGAAATGGTACCGAAACCCCGTATTTACATATCTGCCACTGTGCAGGAGAATCCGAATAGGTGTTCGAGTGTTCGAACAGTAATGCGCAAGAAATGGTATGTAAACCCCGTATTTACAAATCTGCCACTGTGCAGGAGAATCCGTATAGGTGTTCGAGTGTTCGAACCGTAATGCGCAAGAAATGGTACGGAAACCCCGTATTTACATATCTGCCACTGTGCAGGAGAATCCGTATAGGTGTTCGATTGTTCGAACCGTAATGCGCAAGAAATGGTATGTAAACCCCGTTTTTACATATCTGCCACTGTGCAGGAGAATCCGTATAGGTGTTCGAGTGTTCGAACCGTAATGCGCAAAAAATGGTACCGAAACCCCGTATTTACATATCTGCCACTGTGCAGGAGAATCCGTATAGGTGTTCGAGTGTTCGAACCGTAATGCGCAAGAAATGGTATGGAAACCCCGTATTTATATATCTGCCACTGTGCAGGAGAATCCGTATAGGTGTTCGAGTGTTCGAACCGTAATGCGCAAGAAATGGTTCCGAAATCCCGTATTTACATATCTGCCACTGTGCAGGAGAATCCGTATAGGTGTTCGAGAGTTCGAACCGTAATGCGCAAGAAATGGTACGGAAACCCTGTATTTACATATCTGCCACTTTGTAGGAGAATCCGCATAGGTGTTCGAGTGTTCGAACCGTAATGTGCAAGAAATGGTGTGAAACCCCGTATTTACATATCTGCCACTGTGCAGGAGGATCCGTATAGGTGTTCGAGTGTTCGAATCGTAATGCGCAAGAAATGGTACCGAAACCCCGTATTTACATATCTGCCACTGTGCAGGAGAATCCGTATAGGTGTTCGAGTGTTCGAACCGTAATGCGCAAGAAATGGTACGGAAACCCTGTATTTACATATCTGCCACTGTGCAGGAGAATCCGTATAGGTGTTCGATTGTTCGAACCGTAATGCGCAAGAAATGTTATGTAAACCCCGTTTTTACATATCTGCCACTGTGCAGGAGAATCCGTATAGGTGTTCGAGTGTTCGAACCGTAATGCGCAAAAAATGGTACCGAAACCCCGTATTTACATATCTGCCACTGTGCAGGAGAATCCGTATAGGTGTTCGAGTGTTCGAACCGTAATGCGCAAGAAATGGTATGGAAACTCCGTATTTACATATCTGCCACTGTGCAGGAGAATCCGTATAGGTGTTCGAGTGTTCGAACCGTAATGCGCAAGAAATGGTTCCGAAACCCCGTATTTACATATCTGCCACTGTGCAGGAGAATCCGTATAGGTGTTCGAGAGTTCGAACCGTAATGCGCAAGAAATGGTACGGAAACCCCGTATTTACATATCTGCCACTTTGTAGGAGAATCCGCATAGGTGTTCGAGTGTTCGAACCGTAATGTGCAAGAAATGGTATGGAAACCCCGTATTTACATATCTGCCACTGTGCAGGAGAATCCGTATAGGTGTTCGAGTGTTCGAATCGTAATGCGCAAGAAATGGTACCGAAATCCCGTATTTACATATCTGCCACTGTGCAGGAGAATCCGAATAGGTGTTCGAGTGTTCGAACCGTAATGCGCAAGAAATGGTATGTAAACCCCGTATTTACATATCTGCCACTGTGCAGGAGAATCCGTAAAGGTGTTCGAGTGTTCGAACCGTAATGCGCAAGAAATGGTACGGAAACCCCGTATTTACATATCTGCCACTGTGTAGGAGAATCCGTATAGGTGTTCGATTGTTCGAACCGTAATGCGCAAGAAATGGTATGTAAACCCCGTATTTACATATCTACCACTGTGGAGGAGAATCCGTATAGGTGTTCGAGTGTTCGAACCGTAATGCGCAAGAAATGGTATGGAAACCCCGTATTTACATATCAGCCACTGTGTAGGAGAATCCGTATAGGTGTTCGAGTGTTCGAACCGTAATGCGCAAGAAATGGTACGGAAACCCCGTGTTTACATATCTGCCACTGTGCTGGAGAATCCGTATAGGAGTTCGAGTGTTTGAACCGTAATGCGTGAGAAATGGTATGTAAACCCCGTATTTATATATCTGCCACTGTGCTGGATAATCCGTATAGGTGTTCGAGTGTTCAAACCGTAATGCGCCAGAAATGGTACCGAAACCCCGTATTTACATATCTGCCACTGTGCAGGAGAATCCGTATAGGTGTTCGAGTGTTCGAACCGTAATGCGCAAGAAATGGTACCGAAACACCGTATTTACATATCTGCCACTGTGCAGGAGAATCCGTATAGGTGTTCGAGTGTTCGAACCGTAATGCGCAAGAAATGGTATGGAAACCCCGTATTTACATATCTGCCACTGTGCAGGAGAATCCGTATAGGTGTTCGAGTGTTCGAACCGTAATGCGCAAGAAATGGTTCCGAAACCCCGTATTTACATATCTGCCACTGTGCAGGAGAATCCGTATAGGTGTTCGAGAGTTCGAACCGTAATGCGCAAGAAATGGTACGGAAACCCCGTATTTACATATATGCCACTTTGTAGGAGAATCCGCATAGGTGTTCGAGTGTGCGAACCGTAATGTGCAAGAAATGGTATGGAAACCCCGTATTTACATATCTGCCACTGTGCAGGAGAATCCGTATAGGTGTTCGAGTGTTCGAATCGTAATGCGCAAGAAATGGTACCGAAACCCCGTATTTACATATCTGCCACTGTGCAGGAGAATCCGAATAGGTGTTCGAGTGTTCGAACCGTAATGCGCAAGAAATGGTATGTAAACCCCGTATTTACATATCTGCCACTGTGCAGGAGAATCCGTATAGGTGTTCGAGTGTTCGAACCGTAATGCGCAAAAATGGTATGTAAACCCCGTATTTACATATCTGCCACTGTGCAGGACAATCCGTATAGGTGTTCGAGTGTTCGAACCGTAATGCGCAAGAAATGATACGGAAACCCCGTATTTAGATATCTGCCACTGTGCAGGAGAATCCGTATAGGTGTTCGATTGTTCGAACCGTAATGCGCAAGAAATGGTATGTAAACTCCGTATTTACATATCTACCACTGTGCAGGAGAATCCGTATAGGTGTTCGAGTGTTCGAACCGTAATGCGCAAGAAATGGTATGGAAACCCCGTATTTACATATCAGCCACTGTGCAGGAGAATCCGTATAGGTGTTCGAGTGTTCGAACCGTAATGCGCAAGAAATGGTACCGAAACCCCGTATTTACATATCTGCCACTGTGCAGGAGAATCCGTATAGGTGTTCGAGTGTTTGAACCGTAATGCGTGAGAAATGGTATGTAAACCCCGTATTTATATATCTGCCACTGTGCTGGATAATCCGTATAGGTGTTCGAGTGTTCGAACCGTAATGCGCCAGAAATGGTTCCGAAACCCCGTATTTACATATCTGCCACTGTGCAGGAGAATCCGTATAGGTGTTCGAGAGTTCGAACCGTAATGCGCAAGAAATGGTACGGAAACCCCGTATTTACATATCTGCCACTTTGTAGGAGAATCCGCATAGGTGTTCGAGTGTTCGAACCGTAATGTGCAAGAAATGGTATGGAAACCCCGTATTTACATATCTGCCACTGTACAGGAGAATCCGTATAGGTGTTCGAGTGTTCGAATCGTAATGCGCAAGAAATGGTACCGAAACCCCGTATTTACATATCTGCCACTGTGCAGGAGAATCCGAATAGGTGTTCGAGTGTTCGAACCGTAATGTGCAAGAAATGGTATGTAAACCCCGTATTTACATATCTGCCACTGTGCAGGAGAATCCGTATAGGTGTTCGAGAGTTCGAACCGTAATGCGCAAGAAATGGTACGGAAACCCCGTATTTACATATCTGCCACTTTGTAGGAGAATCCGCATAGGTGTTCGAGTGTTCGAACCGTAATGTGCAAGAAATGGTATGGAAACCCCGTATTTACATATCTGCCACTGTGCAGGAGAATCCTTATAGGTGTTCGAGTGTTCGAATCGTAATGCGCAAGAAATGGTACCGAAACCCCGTATTTACATATCTGCCACTGTGCAGGAGAATCCGAATAGGTGTTCGAGTGTTCGAACCGTAATGCGCAAGAAATGGTATGTAAACCCCGTATTTACATATCTGCCACTGTGCAGGAGAATCCGTATAGGTGTTCGAGTGTTCGAACCGTAATGCGCAAGAAATGGTACGGAAACCCCGTATTTACATATCTGCCACTGTGCAGGAGATTCCGTATAGGTGTTCGATTGTTCGAACCGTAATGCGCAAGAAATATTATGTAAACCCCGTTTTTACATATCTGCCACTGTGCAGGAGAATCCGTATAGGTGTTCGAGTGTTCGAACCGTAATGCGCAAGAAATGGTACCGAAACCCCGTATTTACATATCTGCCACTGTGCAGGAGAATCCGTATAGGTGTTCGAGTGTTCGAACCGTAATGCGCAAGAAATGGTATGGAAACCCCGTATTTACATATCTGCCACTGTGCAGGAGAATCCGTATAGGTGTTCGAGTGTTCGAACCGTAATGCGCAAGAAATGGTTCCGAAACCCCGTATTTACATATCTGCCACTGTGCAGGAGAATCCGTATAGGTGTTCGAGAGTTCGAACCGTAATGCGCAAGAAATGGTACGGAAACCCCGTATTTACATATATGCCACTTTGTAGGAGAATCCGCATAGGTGTTCGAGTGTTCGAACCGTAATGTGCAAGAAATGGTATGGAAACCCCGTATTTACATATCTGCCACTGTGCAGGAGAATCCGTATAGGTGTTCGAGTGTTCGAATCGTAATGCGCAAGAAATGGTACCGAAACCCCGTATTTACATATCTGCCACTGTGCAGGAGAATCCGAATAGGTGTTCGAGTGTTCGAACCATAATGCGCAAGAAATGGTATGTAAACCCCGTATTTACATTTCTGCCACTGTGCAGGAGAATCCGTATAGGTGTTCGAGTGTTCGAACCGTAATGCGCAAAAATGGTATGTAAACCCCGTATTTACATATCTGCCACTGTGCAGGAGAATCCGTATAGGTGTTCGAGTGTTCGAACCGTAATGCGCAAGAAATGATACGGAAACCCCGTATTTAGATATCTGCCACTGTGCAGGAGAATCCGTATAGGTGTTCGATTGTTCGAACCGTAATGCGCAAGAAATGGTATGTAAACTCCGTATTTACATATCTACCACTGTGCAGGAGAATCCGTATAGGTGTTCGAGTGTTCGAACCGTAATGCGCAAGAAATGGTATGGAAACCCCGTATTTACATATCAGCCACTGTACAGGAGAATCCGTATAGGTGTTCGAGTGTTCGAACCGTAATGCGCAAGAAATGGTACCGAAACCCCGTATTTACATATCTGCCACTGTGCAGGAGAATCCGTATAGGTGTTCGAGTGTTTGAACCGTAATGCGTGAGAAATGGTATGTAAACCCCGTATTTATATATCTGCCACTGTGCTGGATAATCCGTATAGGTGTTCGAGTGTTCGAACCGTAATGCGCCAGAAATGGTTCCGAAACCCCGTATTTACATATCTGCCACTGTGCAGGAGAATCCGTATAGGTGTTCGAGAGTTCGAACCGTAATGCGCAAGAAATGGTACGGAAACCCCGTATTTACATATCTGCCACTTTGTAGGAGAATCCGCATAGGTGTTCGAGTGTTCGAACCGTAATGTGCAAGAAATGGTATGGAAACCCCGTATTTACATATCTGCCACTGTGCAGGAGAATCCGTATAGGTGTTCGAGTGTTCGAATCGTAATGCGCAAGAAATGGTACCGAAACCCCGTATTTACATATCTGCCACTGTGCAGGAGAATCCGAATAGGTGTTCGAGTGTTCGAACCGTAATGTGCAAGAAATGGTATGTAAACCCCGTATTTACATATCTGCCACTGTGCAGGAGAATCCGTATAGGTGTTCGAGAGTTCGAACCGTAATGCGCAAGAAATGGTACGGAAACCCCGTATTTACATATCTGCCACTTTGTAGGAGAATCCGCATAGGTGTTCGAGTGTTCGAACCGTAATGTGCAAGAAATGGTATGGAAACCCCGTATTTACATATCTGCCACTGTGCAGGAGAATCCTTATAGGTGTTCGAGTGTTCGAATCGTAATGCGCAAGAAATGGTACCGAAACCCCGTATTTACATATCTGCCACTGTGCAGGAGAATCCGAATAGGTGTTCGAGTGTTCGAACCGTAATGCGCAAGAAATGGTATGTAAACCCCGTATTTACATATCTGCCACTGTGCAGGAGAATCCGTATAGGTGTTCGAGTGTTCGAACCGTAATGCGCAAGAAATGGTACCGAAACCCCGTATTTACATATCTGCCACTGTGCAGGAGAATCCGTATAGGTGTTCGAGTGTTCGAACCGTAATGCGCAAGAAATGGTATGGAAACCCCGTATTTACATATCTGCCACTGTGCAGGAGAATCCGTATAGGTGTTCGAGTGTTCGAACCGTAATGCGCAAGAAATGGTTCCGAAACCCCGTATTTACATATCTGCCACTGTGCAGGAGAATCCGTATAGGTGTTCGAGAGTTCGAACCGTAATGCGCAAGAAATGGTACGGAAACCCCGTATTTACATATATGCCACTTTGTAGGAGAATCCGCATAGGTGTTCGAGTGTTCGAACCGTAATGTGCAAGAAATGGTATGGAAACCCCGTATTTACATATCTGCCACTGTGCAGGAGAATCCGTATAGGTGTTCGAGTGTTCGAATCGTAATGCGTAAGAAATGGTACCGAAACCCCGTATTTACATATCTGCCACTGTGCAGGAGAATCCGAATAGGTGTTCGAGTGTTCGAACCGTAATGCGCAAGAAATGGTATGTAAACCCCGTATTTACATTTCTGCCACTGTGCAGGAGAATCCGTATAGGTGTTCGAGTGTTCGAACCGTAATGCGTAAAAATGGTATGTAAACCCCGTATTTACATATCTGCCACTGTGCAGGAGAATCCGTATAGGTGTTCGAGTGTTCGAACCGTAATGCGCAAGAAATGATACGGAAACCCCGTATTTAGATATCTGCCACTGTGCAGGAGAATCCGTATAGGTGTTCGATTGTTCGAACCGTAATGCGCAAGAAATGGTATGTAAACTCCGTATTTACATATCTACCACTGTGCAGGAGAATCCGTATAGGTGTTCGAGTGTTCGAACCGTAATGCGCAAGAAATGGTATGGAAACCCCGTATTTACATATCAGCCACTGTGCAGGAGAATCCGTATAGGTGTTCGAGTGTTCGAACCGTAATGCGCAAGAAATGGTACCGAAACCCCGTATTTACATATCTGCCACTGTGCAGGAGAATCCGTATAGGTGTTCGAGTGTTTGAACCGTAATGCGTGAGAAATGGTATGTAAACCCCGTATTTATATATCTGCCACTGTGCTGGATAATCCGTATAGGTGTTCGAGTGTTCGAACCGTAATGCGCCAGAAATGGTTCCGAAACCCCGTATTTTCATATCTGCCACTGTGCAGGAGAATCCGTATAGGTGTTCGAGAGTTCGAACCGTAATGCGCAAGAAATGGTATGGAAACCCCGTATTTACATATCTGCCACTGTGCAGGAGAATCCTTATAGGTGTTCGAGTGTTCGAATCGTAATGCGCAAGAAATGGTACCGAAACCCCGTATTTACATATCTGCCACTGTGGAGGAGAATCCGAATAGGTGTTCGAGTGTTCGAACCGTAATGCGCAAGAAATGGTATGTAAACCCCGTATTTACATATCTGCCACTGTGCAGGAGAATCCGTATAGGTGTTCGAGTGTTCGAACCGTAATGCGCAAGAAATGGTACCGAAACCCCGTATTTACATATCTGCCACTGTGCAGGAGAATCCGTATAGGTGTTCGAGTGTTCGAACCGTAATGCGCAAGAAATGGTATGGAAACCCCGTATTTACATATCTGCCACTGTGCAGGAGAATCCGTATAGGTGTTCGAGTGTTCGAACCGTAATGCGCAAGAAATGGTTCCGAAACCCCGTATTTACATATCTGCCACTGTGCAGGAGAATCCGTATAGGTGTTCGAGAGTTCGAACCGTAATGCGCAAGAAATGGTACGGAAACCCCGTATTTACATATATGCCACTTTGTAGGAGAATCCGCATAGGTGTTCGAGTGTTCGAACCGTAATGTGCAAGAAATGGTATGGAAACCCCGTATTTACATATCTGCCACTGTGCAGGAGAATCCGTATAGGTGTTCGAGTGTTCGAATCGTAATGCGCAAGAAATGGTACCGAAACCCCGTATTTACATATCTGCCACTGTGCAGGAGAATCCGAATAGGTGTTCGAGTGTTCGAACCGTAATGCGCAAGAAATGGTATGTAAACCCCGTATTTACATTTCTGCCACTGTGCAGGAGAATCCGTATAGGTGTTCGAGTGTTCGAACCGTAATGCGCAAAAATGGTATGTAAACCCCGTATTTACATATCTGCCACTGTGCAGGAGAATCCGTATAGGTGTTCGAGTGTTCGAACCGTAATGCGCAAGAAATGATACGGAAACCCCGTATTTAGATATCTGCCACTGTGCAGGAGAATCCGTATAGGTGTTCGATTGTTCGAACCGTAATGCGCAAGAAATGGTATGTAAACTCCGTATTTACATATCTACCACTGTGCAGGAGAATCCGTATAGGTGTTCGAGTGTTCGAACCGTAATGCGCAAGAAATGGTATGGAAACCCCGTATTTACATATCTGCCACTGTGCAGGAGAATCCGTATAGGTGTTCGAGTGTTCGAACCGTAATGCGCAAGAAATGGTTCCGAAACCCCGTATTTACATATCTGCCACTGTGCAGGAGAATCCGTATAGGTGTTCGAGAGTTCGAACCGTAATGCGCAAGAAATGGTACGGAAACCCCGTATTTACATATATGCCACTTTGTAGGAGAATCCGCATAGGTGTTCGAGTGTTCGAACCGTAATGTGCAAGAAATGGTATGGAAACCCCGTATTTACATATCTGCCACTGTGCAGGAGAATCCGTATAGGTGTTCGAGTGTTCGAATCGTAATGCGCAAGAAATGGTACCGAAACCCCGTATTTACATATCTGCCACTGTGCAGGAGAATCCGAATAGGTGTTCGAGTGTTCGAACCGTAATGCGCAAGAAATGGTATGTAAACCCCGTATTTACATTTCTGCCACTGTGCAGGAGAATCCGTATAGGTGTTCGAGTGTTCGAACCGTAATGCGCAAAAATGGTATGTAAACCCCGTATTTACATATCTGCCACTGTGCAGGAGAATCCGTATAGGTGTTCGAGTGTTCGAACCGTAATGCGCAAGAAATGATACGGAAACCCCGTATTTAGATATCTGCCACTGTGCAGGAGAATCCGTATAGGTGTTCGATTGTTCGAACCGTAATGCGCAAGAAATGGTATGTAAACTCCGTATTTACATATCTACCACTGTGCAGGAGAATCCGTATAGGTGTTCGAGTGTTCGAACCGTAATGCGCAAGAAATGGTATGGAAACCCCGTATTTACATATCAGCCACTGTGCAGGAGAATCCGTATAGGTGTTCGAGTGTTCGAACCGTAATGCGCAAGAAATGGTACCGAAACCCCGTATTTACATATCTGCCACTGTGTAGGAGAATCCGTATAGGTGTTCGAGTGTTTGAACCGTAATGCGTGAGAAATGGTATGTAAACCCCGTATTTATATATCTGCCACTGTGCTGGATAATCCGTATAGGTGTTCGAGTGTTCGAACCGTAATGCGCCAGAAATGGTTCCGAAACCCCGTATTTACATATCTGCCACTGTGCAGGAGAATCCGTATAGGTGTTCGAGAGTTCGAACCGTAATGCGCAAGAAATGGTACGGAAACCCCGTATTTACATATCTGCCACTTTGTAGGAGAATCCGCATAGGTGTTCGAGTGTTCGAACCGTAATGTGCAAGAAATGGTATGGAAACCCCGTATTTACATATCTGCCACTGTGCAGGAGAATCCGTATAGGTGTTCGAGTGTTCGAATCGTAATGCGCAAGAAATGGTACCGAAACCCCGTATTTACATATCTGCCACTGTGCAGGAGAATCCGAATAGGTGTTCGAGTGTTCGAACCGTAATGTGCAAGAAATGGTATGTAAACCCCGTATTTACATATCTGCCACTGTGCAGGAGAATCCGTATAGGTGTTCGAGAGTTCGAACCGTAATGCGCAAGAAATGGTACGGAAACCCCGTATTTACATATCTGCCACTTTGTAGGAGAATCCGCATAGGTGTTCGAGTGTTCGAACCGTAATGTGCAAGAAATGGTATGGAAACCCCGTATTTACATATCTGCCACTGTGCAGGAGAATCCTTATAGGTGTTCGAGTGTTCGAATCGTAATGCGCAAGAAATGGTACCGAAACCCCGTATTTACATATCTGCCACTGTGCAGGAGAATCCGAATAGGTGTTCGAGTGTTCGAACCGTAATGCGCAAGAAAAGGTATGTAAACCCCGTATTTACATATCTGCCACTGTGCAGGAGAATCCGTATAGGTGTTCGAGTGTTCGAACCGTAATGCGCAAGAAATGGTACGGAAACCCCGTATTTACATATCTGCCACTGTGCAGGAGATTCCGTATAGGTGTTCGATTGTTCGAACCGTAATGCGCAAGAAATATTATGTAAACCCCGTTTTTACATATCTGCCACTGTGCAGGAGAATCCGTATAGGTGTTCGAGTGTTCGAACCGTAATGCGCAAGAAATGGTACCGAAACCCCGTATTTACATATCTGCCACTGTGCAGGAGAATCCGTATAGGTGTTCGAGTGTTCGAACCGTAATGCGCAAGAAATGGTATGGAAACCCCGTATTTACATATCTGCCACTGTGCAGGAGAATCCGTATAGGTGTTCGAGTGTTCGAACCGTAATGCGCAAGAAATGGTTCCGAAACCCCGTATTTACATATCTGCCACTGTGCAGGAGAATCCGTATAGGTGTTCGAGAGTTCGAACCGTAATGCGCAAGAAATGGTACGGAAACCCCGTATTTACATATATGCCACTTTGTAGGAGAATCCGCATAGGTGTTCGCGTGTTCGAACCGTAATGTGCAAGAAATGGTATGGAAACCCCGTATTTACATATCTGCCACTGTGCAGGAGAATCCGTATAGGTGTTCGAGTGTTCGAATCGTAATGCGCAAGAAATGGTACCGAAACCCCGTATTTACATATCTGCCACTGTGCAGGAGAATCCGAATAGGTGTTCGAGTGTTCGAACCGTAATGCGGAAGAAATGGTATGTAAACCCCGTATTTACATTTCTGCCACTGTGCAGGAGAATCCGTATAGGTGTTCGAGTGTTCGAACCGTAATGCGCAAAAATGGTATGTAAACCCCGTATTTACATATCTGCCACTGTGCAGGAGAATCCGTATAGGTGTTCGAGTGTTCGAACCGTAATGCGCAAGAAATGATACGGAAACCCCGTATTTAGATATCTGCCACTGTGCAGGAGAATCCGTATAGGTGTTCGATTGTTCGAACCGTAATGCGCAAGAAATGGTATGTAAACTCCGTATTTACATATCTACCACTGTGCAGGAGAATCCGTATAGGTGTTCGAGTGTTCGAACCGTAATGCGCAAGAAATGGTATGGAAACCCCGTATTTACATATCAGCCACTGTGCAGGAGAATCCGTATAGGTGTTCGAGTGTTCGAACCGTAATGCGCAAGAAATGGTACCGAAACCCCGTATTTACATATCTGCCACTGTGCAGGAGAATCCGTATAGGTGTTCGAGTGTTTGAACCGTAATGCGTGAGAAATGGTATGTAAACCCCGTATTTATATATCTGCCACTGTGCTGGATAATCCGTATAGGTGTTCGAGTGTTCGAACCGTAATGCGCCAGAAATGGTTCCGAAACCCCGTATTTACATATCTGCCACTGTGCAGGAGAATCCGTATAGGTGTTCGAGAGTTCGAACCGTAATGCGCAAGAAATGGTACGGAAACCCCGTATTTACATATCTGCCACTTTGTAGGAGAATCCGCATAGGTGTTCGAGTGTTCGAACCGTAATGTGCAAGAAATGGTATGGAAACCCCGTATTTACATATCTGCCACTGTGCAGGAGAATCCGTATAGGTGTTCGAGTGTTCGAATCGTAATGCGCAAGAAATGGTACCGAAACCCCGTATTTACATATCTGCCACTGTGCAGGAGAATCCGAATAGGTGTTCGAGTGTTCGAACCGTAATGTGCAAGAAATGGTATGTAAACCCCGTATTTACATATCTGCCACTGTGCAGGAGAATCCGTATAGGTGTTCGAGAGTTCGAACCGTAATGCGCAAGAAATGGTACGGAAACCCCGTATTTACATATCTGCCACTTTGTAGGAGAATCCGCATAGGTGTTCGAGTGTTCGAACCGTAATGTGCAAGAAATGGTATGGAAACCCCGTATTTACATATCTGCCACTGTGCAGGAGAATCCTTATAGGTGTTCGAGTGTTCGAATCGTAATGCGCAAGAAATGGTACCGAAACCCCGTATTTACATATCTGCCACTGTGCAGGAGAATCCGAATAGGTGTTCGAGTGTTCGAACCGTAATGCGCAAGAAATGGTATGTAAACCCCGTATTTACATATCTGCCACTGTGCAGGAGAATCCGTATAGGTGTTCGAGTGTTCGAACCGTAATGCGCAAGAAATGGTACGGAAACCCCGTATTTACATATCTGCCACTGTGCAGGAGATTCCGTATAGGTGTTCGATTGTTCGAACCGTAATGCGCAAGAAATATTATGTAAACCCCGTTTTTACATATCTGCCACTGTGCAGGAGAATCCGTATAGGTGTTCGAGTGTTCGAACCGTAATGCGCAAGAAATGGTACCGAAACCCCGTATTTACATATCTGCCACTGTGCAGGAGAATCCGTATAGGTGTTCGAGTGTTCGAACCGTAATGCGCAAGAAATGGTATGGAAACCCCGTATTTACATATCTGCCACTGTGCAGGAGAATCCGTATAGGTGTTCGAGTGTTCGAACCGTAATGCGCAAGAAATGGTTCCGAAACCCCGTATTTACATATCTGCCACTGTGCAGGAGAATCCGTATAGGTGTTCGAGAGTTCGAACCGTAATGCGCAAGAAATGGTACGGAAACCCCGTATTTACATATATGCCACTTTGTAGGAGAATCCGCATAGGTGTTCGCGTGTTCGAACCGTAATGTGCAAGAAATGGTATGGAAACCCCGTATTTACATATCTGCCACTGTGCAGGAGAATCCGTATAGGTGTTCGAGTGTTCGAATCGTAATGCGCAAGAAATGGTACCGAAACCCCGTATTTACATATCTGCCACTGTGCAGGAGAATCCGAATAGGTGTTCGAGTGTTCGAACCGTAATGCGCAAGAAATGTTATGTAAACCCCGTATTTACATTTCTGCCACTGTGCAGGAGAATCCGTATAGGTGTTCGAGTGTTCGAACCGTAATGCGCAAAAATGGTATGTAAACCCCGTATTTACATATCTGCCACTGTGCAGGAGAATCCGTATAGGTGTTCGAGTGTTCGAACCGTAATGCGCAAGAAATGATACGGAAACCCCGTATTTAGATATCTGCCACTGTGCAGGAGAATCCGTATAGGTGTTCGATTGTTCGAACCGTAATGCGCAAGAAATGGTATGTAAACTCCGTATTTACATATCTACCACTGTGCAGGAGAATCCGTATAGGTGTTCGAGTGTTCGAACCGTAATGCGCAAGAAATGGTATGGAAACCCCGTATTTACATATCAGCCACTGTGCAGGAGAATCCGTATAGGTGTTCGAGTGTTCGAACCGTAATGCGCAAGAAATGGTACCGAAACCCCGTATTTACATATCTGCCACTGTGCAGGAGAATCCGTATAGGTGTTCGAGTGTTTGAACCGTAATGCGTGAGAAATGGTATGTAAACCCCGTATTTATATATCTGCCACTGTGCTGGATAATCCGTATAGGTGTTCGAGTGTTCGAACCGTAATGCGCCAGAAATGGTTCCGAAACCCCGTATTTACATATCTGCCACTGTGCAGGAGAATCCGTATAGGTGTTCGAGAGTTCGAACCGTAATGCGCAAGAAATGGTACGGAAACCCCGTATTTACATATCTGCCACTTTGTAGGAGAATCCGCATAGGTGTTCGAGTGTTCGAACCGTAATGTGCAAGAAATGGTATGGAAACCCCGTATTTACATATCTGCCACTGTGCAGGAGAATCCGTATAGGTGTTCGAGTGTTCGAATCGTAATGCGCAAGAAATGGTACCGAAACCCCGTATTTACATATCTGCCACTGTGCAGGAGAATCCGAATAGGTGTTCGAGTGTTCGAACCGTAATGTGCAAGAAATGGTATGTAAACCCCGTATTTACATATCTGCCACTGTGCAGGAGAATCCGTATAGGTGTTCGAGAGTTCGAACCGTAATGCGCAAGAAATGGTACGGAAACCCCGTATTTACATATCTGCCACTTTGTAGGAGAATCCGCATAGGTGTTCGAGTGTTCGAACCGTAATGTGCAAGAAATGGTATGGAAACCCCGTATTTACATATCTGCCACTGTGCAGGAGAATCCTTATAGGTGTTCGAGTGTTCGAATCGTAATGCGCAAGAAATGGTACCGAAACCCCGTATTTACATATCTGCCACTGTGCAGGAGAATCCGAATAGGTGTTCGAGTGTTCGAACCGTAATGCGCAAGAAATGGTATGTAAACCCCGTATTTACATATCTGCCACTGTGCAGGAGAATCCGTATAGGTGTTCGAGTGTTCGAACCGTAATGCGCAAGAAATGGTACGGAAACCCCGTATTTACATATCTGCCACTGTGCAGGAGATTCCGTATAGGTGTTCGATTGTTCGAACCGTAATGCGCAAGAAATATTATGTAAACCCCGTTTTTACATATCTGCCACTGTGCAGGAGAATCCGTATAGGTGTTCGAGTGTTCGAACCGTAATGCGCAAGAAATGGTACCGAAACCCCGTATTTACATATCTGCCACTGTGCAGGAGAATCCGTATAGGTGTTCGAGTGTTCGAACCGTAATGCGCAAGAAATGGTATGGAAACCCCGTATTTACATATCTGCCACTGTGCAGGAGAATCCGTATAGGTGTTCGAGTGTTCGAACCGTAATGCGCAAGAAATGGTTCCGAAACCCCGTATTTACATATCTGCCACTGTGCAGGAGAATCCGTATAGGTGTTCGAGAGTTCGAACCGTAATGCGCAAGAAATGGTACGGAAACCCCGTATTTACATATATGCCACTTTGTAGGAGAATCCGCATAGGTGTTCGCGTGTTCGAACCGTAATGTGCAAGAAATGGTATGGAAACCCCGTATTTACATATCTGCCACTGTGCAGGAGAATCCGTATAGGTGTTCGAGTGTTCGAATCGTAATGCGCAAGAAATGGTACCGAAACCCCGTATTTACATATCTGCCACTGTGCAGGAGAATCCGAATAGGTGTTCGAGTGTTCGAACCGTAATGCGCAAGAAATGTTATGTAAACCCCGTATTTACATTTCTGCCACTGTGCAGGAGAATCCGTATAGGTGTTCGAGTGTTCGAACCGTAATGCGCAAAAATGGTATGTAAACCCCGTATTTACATATCTGCCACTGTGCAGGAGAATCCGTATAGGTGTTCGAGTGTTCGAACCGTAATGCGCAAGAAATGATACGGAAACCCCGTATTTAGATATCTGCCACTGTGCAGGAGAATCCGTATAGGTGTTCGATTGTTCGAACCGTAATGCGCAAGAAATGGTATGTAAACTCCGTATTTACATATCTACCACTGTGCAGGAGAATCCGTATAGGTGTTCGAGTGTTCGAACCGTAATGCGCAAGAAATGGTATGGAAACCCCGTATTTACATATCAGCCACTGTGCAGGAGAATCCGTATAGGTGTTCGAGTGTTCGAACCGTAATGCGCAAGAAATGGTACCGAAACCCCGTATTTACATATCTGCCACTGTGCAGGAGAATCCGTATAGGTGTTCGAGTGTTTGAACCGTAATGCGTGAGAAATGGTATGTAAACCCCGTATTTATATATCTGCCACTGTGCTGGATAATCCGTATAGGTGTTCGAGTGTTCGAACCGTAATGCGCCAGAAATGGTTCCGAAACCCCGTATTTACATATCTGCCACTGTGCAGGAGAATCCGTATAGGTGTTCGAGAGTTCGAACCGTAATGCGCAAGAAATGGTACGGAAACCCCGTATTTACATATCTGCCACTTTGTAGGAGAATCCGCATAGGTGTTCGAGTGTTCGAACCGTAATGTGCAAGAAATGGTATGGAAACCCCGTATTTACATATCTGCCACTGTACAGGAGAATCCGTATAGGTGTTCGAGTGTTCGAATCGTAATGCGCAAGAAATGGTACCGAAACCCCGTATTTACATATCTGCCACTGTGCAGGAGAATCCGAATAGGTGTTCGAGTGTTCGAACCGTAATGTGCAAGAAATGGTATGTAAACCCCGTATTTACATATCTGCCACTGTGCAGGAGAATCCGTATAGGTGTTCGAGAGTTCGAACCGTAATGCGCAAGAAATGGTACGGAAACCCCGTATTTACATATCTGCCACTTTGTAGGAGAATCCGCATAGGTGTTCGAGTGTTCGAACCGTAATGTGCAAGAAATGGTATGGAAACCCCGTATTTACATATCTGCCACTGTGCAGGAGAATCCTTATAGGTGTTCGAGTGTTCGAATCGTAATGCGCAAGAAATGGTACCGAAACCCCGTATTTACATATCTGCCACTGTGCAGGAGAATCCGAATAGGTGTTCGAGTGTTCGAACCGTAATGCGCAAGAAATGGTATGTAAACCCCGTATTTACATATCTGCCACTGTGCAGGAGAATCCGTATAGGTGTTCGAGTGTTCGAACCGTAATGCGCAAGAAATGGTACGGAAACCCCGTATTTACATATCTGCCACTGTGCAGGAGATTCCGTATAGGTGTTCGATTGTTCGAACCGTAATGCGCAAGAAATATTATGTAAACCCCGTTTTTACATATCTGCCACTGTGCAGGAGAATCCGTATAGGTGTTCGAGTGTTCGAACCGTAATGCGCAAAAAATGGTACCGAAACCCCGTATTTACATATCTGCCACTGTACAGGAGAATCCGTATAGGTGTTCGACTGTTCGAACCGTAATGCGCAAGAAATGGTATGGAAACCCCGTATTTACATATCTGCCACTGTGCAGGAGAATCCGTATAGGTGTTCGAGTGTTCGAACCGTAATGCGCAAGAAATGGTTCCGAAACCCCGTATTTACATATCTGCCACTGTGCAGGAGAATCCGTATAGGTGTTCGAGAGTTCGAACCGTAATGCGCAAGAAATGGTACGGAAACCCCGTATTTACATATATGCCACTTTGTAGGAGAATCCGCATAGGTGTTCGAGTGTTCGAACCGTAATGTGCAAGAAATGGTATGGAAACCCCGTATTTACATATCTGCCACTGTGCAGGAGAATCCGTATAGGTGTTCGAGTGTTCGAATCGTAATGCGCAAGAAATGGTACCGAAACCCCGTATTTACATATCTGCCACTGTGCAGGAGAATCCGAATAGGTGTTCGAGTGTTCGAACCGTAATGCGCAAGAAATGGTATGTAAACCCCGTATTTACATTTCTGCCACTGTGCAGGAGAATCCGTATAGGTGTTCGAGTGTTCGAACCGTAATGCGCAAAAATGGTATGTAAACCCCGTATTTACATATCTGCCACTGTGCAGGAGAATCCGTATAGGTGTTCGAGTGTTCGAACCGTAATGCGCAAGAAATGATACGGAAACCCCGTATTTAGATATCTGCCACTGTGCAGGAGAATCCGTATAGGTGTTCGATTGTTCGAACCGTAATGCGCAAGAAATGGTATGTAAACTCCGTATTTACATATCTACCACTGTGGAGGACAATCCGTATAGGTGTTCGAGTGTTCGAACCGTAATGCGCAAGAAATGGTATGGAAACCCCGTATTTACATATCAGCCACTGTGCAGGAGAATCCGTATAGGTGTTCGAGTGTTCGAACCGTAATGCGCAAGAAATGGTACCGAAACCCCGTATTTACATATCTGCCACTGTGCAGGAGAATCCGTATAGGTGTTCGAGTGTTTGAACCGTAATGCGTGAGAAATGGTATGTAAACCCCGTATTTATATATCTGCCACTGTGCTGGATAATCCGTATAGGTGTTCGAGTGTTCGAACCGTAATGCGCCAGAAATGGTTCCGAAACCCCGTATTTACATATCTGCCACTGTGCAGGAGAATCCGTATAGGTGTTCGAGAGTTCGAACCGTAATGCGCAAGAAATGGTACGGAAACCCCGTATTTACATATCTGCCACTTTGTAGGAGAATCCGCATAGGTGTTCGAGTGTTCGAACCGTAATGTGCAAGAAATGGTATGGAAACCCCGTATTTACATATCTGCCACTGTGCAGGAGAATCCGTATAGGTGTTCGAGTGTTCGAATCGTAATGCGCAAGAAATGGTACCGAAACCCCGTATTTACATATCTGCCACTGTGCAGGAGAATCCGAATAGGTGTTCGAGTGTTCGAACCGTAATGCGCAAGAAATGGTATGTAAACCCCGTATTTACATGTCTGCCACTGTGCAGGAGAATCCGTATAGGTGTTCGAGAGTTCGAACCGTAATGCGCAAGAAATGGTACGGAAACCCCGTATTTACATATCTGCCACTTTGTAGGAGAATCCGCATAGGTGTTCGAGTGTTCGAACCGTAATGTGCAAGAAATGGTATGGAAACCCCGTATTTACATATCTGCCACTGTGCAGGAGAATCCTTATAGGTGTTCGAGTGTTCGAATCGTAATGCGCAAGAAATGGTACCGAAACCCCGTATTTACATATCTGCCACTGTGCAGGAGAATCCGAATAGGTGTTCGAGTGTTCGAACCGTAATGCGCAAGAAATGGTATGTAAACCCCGTATTTACATATCTGCCACTGTGCAGGAGAATCCGTATAGGTGTTCGAGTGTTCGAACCGTAATGCGCAAGAAATGGTACGGAAACCCCGTATTTACATATCTGCCACTGTGCAGGAGAATCCGTATAGGTGTTCGATTGTTCGAACCGTAATGCGCAAGAAATATTATGTAAACCCCGTTTTTACATATCTGCCACTGTGCAGGAGAATCCGTATAGGTGTTCGAGTGTTCGAACCGTAATGCGCAAAAAATGGTACCGAAACCCCGTATTTACATATCTGCCACTGTGCAGGAGAATCCGTATAGGTGTTCGACTGTTCGAACCGTAATGCGCAAGAAATGGTATGGAAACCCTGTATTTACATATCTGCCACTGTGCAGGAGAATCCGTATAGGTGTTCGAGTGTTCGAACCGTAATGCGCAAGAAATGGTTCCGAAACCCCGTATTTACATATCTGCCACTGTGCAGGAGAATCCGTATAGGTGTTCGAGAGTTCGAACCGTAATGCGCACGAAATGGTACGGAAACCCCGTATTTACATATATGCCACTTTGTAGGAGAATCCGCATAGGTGTTCGAGTGTTCGAACCGTAATGTGCAAGAAATGGTATGGAAACCCCGTATTTACATATCTGCCACTGTGCAGGAGAATCCGTATAGGTGTTCGAGTGTTCGAATCGTAATGCGCAAGAAATGGTACCGAAACCCCGTATTTACATATCTGCCACTGTGCAGGAGAATCCGAATAGGTGTTCGAGTGTTCGAACCGTAATGCGCAAGAAATGGTATGTAAACCCCGTATTTACATATCTGCCACTGTGCAGGAGAATCCGTATAGGTGTTCGAGTGTTCGAACCGTAATGCGCAAGAAATGGTATGTAAACCCCGTATTTACATATCTGCCACCGTGCAGGAGAATCCGTATAGGTGTTCGAGTGTTCGAACCGTAATGCGCAAGAAATGGTACGGAAACCCCGTATTTAGATATCTGCCACTGTGCAGGAGAATCCGTATAGGTGTTCGATTGTTCGAACCGTAATGCGCAAGAAATGGTATGTAAACTCCGTATTTACATATCTACCACTGTGCAGGAGAATCCGTATAGGTGTTCGAGTGTTCGAACCGTAATGCGCAAGAAATGGTATGGAAACCCCGTATTTACCTATCAGCCACTGTGTAGGAGAATCCGTATAGGTGTTCGAGTGTTCGAACCGTAATGCGCAAGAAATGGTACCGAAACCCCGTATTTACATATCTGCCACTGTGCAGGAGAATCCGTATAGGTGTTCGAGTGTTTGAACCGTAATGCGTGAGAAATGGTATGTAAACCCCGTATTTATATATCTGCCACTGTGCTGGATAATCCGTATAGGTGTTCGAGTGTTCGAACCGTAATGCGCCAGAAATGGTTCCGAAACCCCGTATTTACATATCTGCCACTGTGCAGGAGAATCCGTATAGGTGTTCGAGAGTTCGAACCGTAATGCGCAAGAAATGGTACGGAAACCCCGTATTTACATATCTGCCACTTTGTAGGAGAATCCGCATAGGTGTTCGAGTGTTCGAACCGTAATGTGCAAGAAATGGTATGGAAACCCCGTATTTACATATCTGCCACTGTGCAGGAGAATCCGTATAGGTGTTCGAGTGTTCGAATCGTAATGCGCAAGAAATGGTACCGAAACCCCGTATTTACATATCTGCCACTGTGCAGGAGAATCCGAATAGGTGTTCGAGTGTTCGAACCGTAATGCGCAAGAAATGGTATGTAAACCCCGTATTTACATATCTGCCACTGTGCAGGAGAATCCGTATAGGTGTTCGAGAGTTCGAACCGTAATGCGCAAGAAATGGTACGGAAACCCCGTATTTACATATCTGCCACTTTGTAGGAGAATCCGCATAGGTGTTCGAGTGTTCGAACCGTAATGTGCAAGAAATGGTATGGAAACCCCGTATTTACATATCTGCCACTGTGCAGGAGAATCCTTATAGGTGTTCGAGTGTTCGAATCGTAATGCGCAAGAAATGGTACCGAAACCCCGTATTTACATATCTGCCACTGTGCAGGAGAATCCGAATAGGTGTTCGAGTGTTCGAACCGTAATGCGCAAGAAATGGTATGTAAACCCCGTATTTACATATCTGCCACTGTGCAGGAGAATCCGTATAGGTGTTCGAGTGTTCGAACCGTAATGCGCAAGAAATGGTACGGAACCCCCGTATTTACATATCTGCCACTGTGCAGGAGATTCCGTATAGGTGTTCGAGTGTTCGAACCGTAATGCGCAAGAAATGGTATGTAAACCCCGTATTTACATATCTGCCACTGTGCAGGAGAATCCGTATAGGTGTTCGAGTGTTCGAACCGTAATGTGCAAGAAATGGTATGGAAACCCCGTATTTACATATCTGCCACTGTGCAGGAGAATCCGTATAGGTGTTCGAGTGTTCGAATCGTAATGCGCAAGAAATGGTACCGAAACCCCGTATTTACATATCTGCCACTGTGCAGGAGAATCCGAATAGGTGTTCGAGTGTTCGAACCGTAATGCGCAAGAAATGGTATGTAAACCCCGTATTTACATTTCTGCCACTGTGCAGGAGAATCCGTATAGGTGTTCGAGTGTTCGAACCGTAATGCGCAAAAATGGTATGTAAACCCCGTATTTACATATCTGCCACTGTGCAGGAGAATCCGTATAGGTGTTCGAGTGTTCGAACCGTAATGCGCAAGAAATGATACGGAAACCCCGTATTTAGATATCTGCCACTGTGCAGGAGAATCCGTATAGGTGTTCGATTGTTCGAACCGTAATGCGCAAGAAATGGTATGTAAACTCCGTATTTACATATCTACCACTGTGCAGGAGAATCCGTATAGGTGTTCGAGTGTTCGAACCGTAATGCGCAAGAAATGGTATGGAAACCCCGTATTTACATATCAGCCACTGTGCAGGAGAATCCGTATAGGTGTTCGAGTGTTCGAACCGTAATGCGCAAGAAATGGTACCGAAACCCCGTATTTACATATCTGCCACTGTGCAGGAGAATCCGTATAGGTGTTCGAGTGTTTGAACCGTAATGCGTGAGAAATGGTATGTAAACCCCGTATTTATATATCTGCCACTGTGCTGGATAATCCGTATAGGTGTTCGAGTGTTCGAACCGTAATGCGCCAGAAATGGTTCCGAAACCCCGTATTTACATATCTGCCACTGTGCAGGAGAATCCGTATAGGTGTTCGAGAGTTCGAACCGTAATGCGCAAGAAATGGTACGGAAACCCCGTATTTACATATCTGCCACTTTGTAGGAGAATCCGCATAGGTGTTCGAGTGTTCGAACCGTAATGTGCAAGAAATGGTATGGAAACCCCGTATTTACATATCTGCCACTGTGCAGGAGAATCCGTATAGGTGTTCGAGTGTTCGAATCGTAATGCGCAAGAAATGGTACCGAAACCCCGTATTTACATATCTGCCACTGTGCAGGAGAATCCGAATAGGTGTTCGAGTGTTCGAACCGTAATGCGCAAGAAATGGTATGTAAACCCCGTATTTACATATCTGCCACTGTGCAGGAGAATCCGTATAGGTGTTCGAGAGTTCGAACCGTAATGCGCAAGAAATGGTACGGAAACCCCGTATTTACATATCTGCCACTTTGTAGGAGAATCCGCATAGGTGTTCGAGTGTTCGAACCGTAATGTGCAAGAAATGGTATGGAAACCCCGTATTTACATATCTGCCACTGTGCAGGAGAATCCTTATAGGTGTTCGAGTGTTCGAATCGTAATGCGCAAGAAATGGTACCGAAACCCCGTATTTACATATCTGCCACTGTGCAGGAGAATCCGAATAGGTGTTCGAGTGTTCGAACCGTAATGCGCAAGAAATGGTATGTAAACCCCGTATTTACATATCTGCCACTGTGCAGGAGAATCCGTATAGGTGTTCGAGTGTTCGAACCGTAATGCGCAAGAAATGGTACGGAAACCCCGTATTTACATATCTGCCACTGTGCAGGAGAATCCGTATAGGTGTTCGATTGTTCGAACCGTAATGCGCAAGAAATATTATGTAAACCCCGTTTTTACATATCTGCCACTGTGCAGGAGAATCCGTATAGGTGTTCGAGTGTTCGAACCGTAATGCGCAAAAAATGGTACCGAAACCCCGTATTTACATATCTGCCACTGTGCAGGAGAATCCGTATAGGTGTTCGACTGTTCGAACCGTAATGCGCAAGAAATGGTATGGAAACCCTGTATTTACATATCTGCCACTGTGCAGGAGAATCCGTATAGGTGTTCGAGTGTTCGAACCGTAATGCGCAAGAAATGGTTCCGAAACCCCGTATTTACATATCTGCCACTGTGCAGGAGAATCCGTATAGGTGTTCGAGAGTTCGAACCGTAATGCGCACGAAATGGTACGGAAACCCCGTATTTACATATATGCCACTTTGTAGGAGAATCCGCATAGGTGTTCGAGTGTTCGAACCGTAATGTGCAAGAAATGGTATGGAAACCCCGTATTTACATATCTGCCACTGTGCAGGAGAATCCGTATAGGTGTTCGAGTGTTCGAATCGTAATGCGCAAGAAATGGTACCGAAACCCCGTATTTACATATCTGCCACTGTGCAGGAGAATCCGAATAGGTGTTCGAGTGTTCGAACCGTAATGCGCAAGAAATGGTATGTAAACCCCGTATTTACATATCTGCCACTGTGCAGGAGAATCCGTATAGGTGTTCGAGTGTTCGAACCGTAATGCGCAAGAAATGGTATGTAAACCCCGTATTTACATATCTGCCACCGTGCAGGAGAATCCGTATAGGTGTTCGAGTGTTCGAACCGTAATGCGCAAGAAATGGTATGTAAACCCCGTATTTACATATCTGCCACTATGCAGGAGAATCCGTATAGGTGTTCGAGAGTTCGAACCCTAATGCGCAAGAAATGGTGCGGAAACCCCGTATTTACATATATGCCACTTTGTAGGAGAATCCGCATAGGTGTTCGAGTGTTCGAACCGTAATGTGCAAGAAATGGTATGGAAACCCCGTATTTACATATCTGCCACTGTGCAGGAGAATCCGTATAGGTGTTCGAGTGTTCGAATCGTAATGCGCAAGAAATGGTACCGAAACCCCGTATTTACATATCTGCCACTGTGCAGGAGAATCCGTATAGGTGTTCAAGTGTTTGAACCGTAATGCGTGAGAAATGGTATGTAAACCCCGTATTTATATATCTGCCACTGTGCTGGATAATCCGTATAGGTGTTCGAGTGTTCGAACCGTAATGCGCCAGAAATGGTACCGAAACCCCGTATTTACATATCTGCCACTGTGCAGGAGAATCCGTATAGGTGTTCGAGAGTTCGAACCGTAATGCGCAAGAAATGGTACGGAAACCCCGTATTTACATATCTGCCACTTTGTAGGAGAATCCGCATAGGTGTTCGAGTGTTCGAACCGTAATGTGCAAGAAATGGTATGGAAACCCCGTATTTACATATCTGCCACTGTGCAGGAGAATCCTTATAGGTGTTCGAGTGTTCGAATCGTAATGCGCAAGAAATGGTACCGAAACCCCGTATTTACATATCTGCCACTGTGCAGGAGAATCCGAATAGGTGTTCGAGTGTTCGAACCGTAATGCGCAAGAAATGTTATGGAAACCCCGTATTTACATATCTGCCACTGTGCAGGAGAATCCGTATAGGTGTTCGAGTGTTCGAATCGTAATGCGCAAGAAATGGTACCGAAACCCCGTATTTACATATCTGCCACTTTGTAGGAGAATCCGCATAGGTGTTCGAGTGTTCGAACCGTAATGTGCAAGAAATGGTATGGAAACCCCGTATTTACATATCTGCCACTGTGCAGGAGAATCCGTATAGGTGTTCGAGTGTTCGAATCGTAATGCGCAAGAAATGGTACCGAAACCCCGTATTTACATATCTGCCACTGTGCAAGAGAATCTGAATAGGTGTTCGGGTGTTCGAACCGTAATGCGCAAGAAATGGTTCCGAAACCCCGTATTTACATATCTGCCACTGTGCAGGAGAATCCGTTTAGGTGTTCGAGAGTTCGAACCGTAATGCGCAAGAAATGGTACGGAAACCCCGTATTTACATATATGCCACTTTGTAGGAGAATCCGCATAGGTGTTCGAGTGTTCGAACCGTAATGTGCAAGAAATGGTATGGAAACCCCGTATTTACATATCTGCCACTGTGCAGGAGAATCCGTATAGGTGTTCGAGTGTTCGAATCGTAATGCGCAAGAAATGGTACCGAAACCCCGTATTTACATATCTGCCACTGTGCAGGAGAATCCGAATAGGTGTTCGAGTGTTCAAACCGTAATGCGCAAGAAATGGTATGTAAACCCCGTATTTACATATCTGCCACTGTGCAGGAGAATCCGTATAGGTGTTCGAGTGTTCGAACCGTAATGCGCAAGAAATGGTACGGAAACCCCGTATTTACATATCTGCCACTGTGCAGGAGAATCCGTATAGGTGTTCGATTGTTCGAACCGTAATGCGCAAGAAATGGTATGTAAACTCCGTATTTACATATCTACCACTGTGCAGGAGAATCCGTATAGGTGTTCGAGTGTTCGAACCGTAATGCGCAAGAAATGGTATGGAAACCCCGTATTTACCTATCAGCCACTGTGCAGGAGAATCCGTATAGGTGTTCGAGTGTTCGAACCGTAATGCGCAAGAAATGGTACCGAAACCCCGTATTTACATATCTGCCACTGTGCAGGAGAATCCGTATAGGTGTTCGAGTGTTTGAACCGTAATGCGTGAGAAATGGTATGTAAACCCCGTATTTATATATCTGCCACTGTGCTGGATAATCCGTATAGGTGTTCGAGTGTTCGAACCGTAATGCGCCAGAAATGGTACCGAAACCCCGTATTTACATATCTGCCACTTTGTAGGAGAATCCGCATAGGTGTTCGAGTGTTCGAACCGTAATGTGCAAGAAATGGTATGGAAACCCCGTATTTACATATCTGCCACTGTGCAGGAGAATCCGTATAGGTGTTCGAGAGTTCGAACCGTAATGCGCAAGAAATGGTACGGAAACCCCGTATTTACATATCTGCCACTTTGTAGGAGAATCCGCATAGGTGTTCGAGTGTTCGAACCGTAATGTGCAAGAAATGGTATGGAAACCCCGTATTTACATATCTGCCACTGTGCAGGAGAATCCTTATAGGTGTTCGAGTGTTCGAATCGTAATGCGCAAGAAATGGTACCGAAACCCCGTATTTACATATCTGCCACTGTGCAGGAGAATCCGAATAGGTGTTCGAGTGTTCGAACCGTAATGCGCAAGAAATGGTATGTAAACCCCGTATTTACATATCTGCCACTGTGCAGGAGAATCCGTATAGGTGTTCGAGTGTTCGAACCGTAATGCGCAAGAAATGGTACGGAAACCCCGTATTTACATATCTGCCACTGTGCAGGAGAATCCGAATAGGTGTTCGATTGTTCGAACCGTAATGCGCAAGAAATGTTATGTAAACCCTGTTTTTACATATCTGCCACTGTGCAGGAGAATCCGTATAGGTGTTCGAGTGTTCGAACCGTAATGCGCAAAAAATGGTACCGAAACCCCGTATTTACATATCTGCCACTGTGCAGGAGAATCCGTATAGGTGTTCGACTGTTCGAACCGTAATGCGCAAGAAATGGTATGGAAACCCCGTATTTACATATCTGCCACTGTGCAGGAGAATCCGTATAGGTGTTCGAGTGTTCGAACCGTAATGCGCAAGAAATGGTTCCGAAACCCCGTATTTACAAATCTGCCACTGTGCAGGAGAATCCGTATAGGTGTTCGAGAGTTCGAACCGTAATGCGCACGAAATGGTACGGAAACCCCGTATTTACATATCTGCCACTTTGTAGGAGAATCCGCATAGGTGTTCGAGTGTTCGAACCGTAATGTGCAAGAAATGGTATGGAAACCCCGTATTTACATATCTGCCACTATGCAGGATAATCCGTATAGGTGTTCGAGTGTTCGAATCGTAATGCGCAAGAAATGGTACCGAAACCCCGTATTTACATATCTGCCACTGTGCAGGAGAATCCGAATAGGTGTTCGAGTGTTCGAACCGTAATGCGCAAGAAATGGTACGGAAACCCCGTATTTACATATCTGCCACAGTGCAGGAGAATCCGTATAGGTGTTCGATTGTTCGAACCGTAATGCGCAAGAAATGGTACCGAAACCCCGTATTTACATATCTGCCACTGTGCAGGAGAATCCGTATAGGTGTTCGAGTGTTCGAACCGTAATGCGCAAGAAATGGTATGGAAACCCCGTATTTACATATCTGCCACTGTGCAGGAGAATCCGTATAGGTGTTCGAGTGTTTGAACCGTAATGCGTGAGAAATGGTATGTAAACCCCGTATTTATATATCTGCCACTGTGCTGGATAATCCGTATAGGTGTTCGAGTGTTCGAACCGTAATGCGCAAGAAATGGTTCCGAAACCCCGTATTTACAAATCTGCCACTGTGCAGGAGAATCCGTATAGGTGTTCGAGAGTTCGAACCGTAATGCGCACGAAATGGTACGGAAACCCCGTATTTACATATCTGCCACTTTGTAGGAGAATCCGCATAGGTGTTCGAGTGTTCGAACCGTAATGTGCAAGAAATGGTATGGAAACCCCGTATTTACATATCTGCCACTATGCAGGATAATCCGTATAGGTGTTCGAGTGTTCGAATCGTAATGCGCAAGAAATGGTACCGAAAACCCGTATTTACATATCTGCCACTGTGCAGGAGAATCCGAATAGGTGTTCGAGTGTTCGAACCGTAATGCGCAAGAAATGGTACGGAAACCCCGTATTTACATATCTGCCACAGTGCAGGAGAATCCGTATAGGTGTTCGATTGTTCGAACCGTAATGCGCAAGAAATGGTACCGAAACCCCGTATTTACATATCTGCCACTGTGCAGGAGAATCCGTATAGGTGTTCGACTGTTCGAACCGTAATGCGCAAGAAATGGTATGGAAACCCCGTATTTACATATCTGCCACTGTGCAGGAGAATCCGTATAGGTGTTCGAGTGTTCGAACCGTAATGCGCAAGAAATGGTTCCGAAACCCCGTATTTACAAATCTGCCACTGTGCAGGAGAATCCGTATAGGTGTTCGAGAGTTCGAACCGTAATGCGCACGAAATGGTACGGAAACCCCGTATTTACATATCTGCCACTTTGTAGGAGAATCCGCATAGGTGTTCGAGTGTTCGAACCGTAATGTGCAAGAAATGGTATGTAAACCCCGTATTTACATATCTGCCACTGTGCAGGAGAATCCGTATAGGTGTTCGAGTGTTCGAACCGTAATGCGCAAGAAATGGTACGGAAACCCCGTATTTACATATCTGCCACTGTGCAGGAGAATCCGAATAGGTGTTCGATTGTTCGAACCGTAATGCGCAAGAAATGTTATGTAAACCCTGTTTTTACATATCTGCCACTGTGCAGGAGAATCCGTATAGGTGTTCGAGTGTTCGAACCGTAATGCGCAAAAAATGGTACCGAAACCCCGTATTTACATATCTGCCACTGTGCAGGAGAATCCGTATAGGTGTTCGACTGTTCGAACCGTAATGCGCAAGAAATGGTATGGAAACCCCGTATTTACATATCTGCCACTGTGCAGGAGAATCCGTATAGGTGTTCGAGTGTTCGAACCGTAATGCGCAAGAAATGGTTCCGAAACCCCGTATTTACAAATCTGCCACTGTGCAGGAGAATCCGTATAGGTGTTCGAGAGTTCGAACCGTAATGCGCACGAAATGGTACGGAAACCCCGTATTTACATATCTGCCACTTTGTAGGAGAATCCGCATAGGTGTTCGAGTGTTCGAACCGTAATGTGCAAGAAATGGTATGGAAACCCCGTATTTACATATCTGCCACTATGCAGGATAATCCGTATAGGTGTTCGAGTGTTCGAATCGTAATGCGCAAGAAATGGTACCGAAACCCCGTATTTACATATCTGCCACTGTGCAGGAGAATCCGAATAGGTGTTCGAGTGTTCGAACCGTAATGCGCAAGAAATGGTACGGAAACCCCGTATTTACATATCTGCCACAGTGCAGGAGAATCCGTATAGGTGTTCGATTGTTCGAACCGTAATGCGCAAGAAATGGTACCGAAACCCCGTATTTACATATCTGCCACTGTGCAGGAGAATCCGTATAGGTGTTCGAGTGTTCGAACCGTAATGCGCAAGAAATGGTATGGAAACCCCGTATTTACATATCTGCCACTGTGCAGGAGAATCCGTATAGGTGTTCGAGTGTTTGAACCGTAATGCGTGAGAAATGGTATGTAAACCCCGTATTTATATATCTGCCACTGTGCTGGATAATCCGTATAGGTGTTCGAGTGTTCGAACCGTAATGCGCCAGAAATGGTACCGAAACCCCGTATTTACATATCTGCCACTGTGCAGGAGAATCCGTATAGGTGTTCGAGAGTTCGAACCGTAATGCGCAAGAAATGGTACGGAAACCCCGTATTTACATATCTGCCACTTTGTAGGAGAATCCGCATAGGTGTTCGAGTGTTCGAACCGTAATGTGCAAGAAATGGTATGGAAACCCCGTATTTACATATCTGCCACTGTGCAGGAGAATCCTTATAGGTGTTCGAGTGTTCGAATCGTAATGCGCAAGAAATGGTACCGAAACCCCGTATTTACATATCTGCCACTGTGCAGGAGAATCCGAATAGGTGTTCGAGTGTTCGAAACGTAATGCGCAAGAAATGGTATGTAAACCCCGTATTTACATATCTGCCACTGTGCAGGAGAATCCGTATAGGTGTTCGAGTGTTCGAACCGTAATGCGCAAGAAATGGTACGGAAACCCCGTATTTACATATCTGCCACTGTGCAGGAGAATCCGAATAGGTGTTCGATTGTTCGAACCGTAACGCGCAAGAAATGTTATGTAAACCCTGTTTTTACATATCTGCCACTGTGCAGGAGAATCCGTATAGGTGTTCGAGTGTTCGAACCGTAATGCGCAAAAAATGGTACCGAAACCCCGTATTTACATATCTGCCACTGTGCAGGAGAATCCGTATAGGTGTTCGACTGTTCGAACCGTAATGCGCAAGAAATGGTATGGAAACCCCGTATTTACATATCTGCCACTGTGCAGGAGAATCCGTATAGGTGTTCGAGTGTTCGAACCGTAATGCGCAAGAAATGGTTCCGAAACCCCGTATTTACAAATCTGCCACTGTGCAGGAGAATCCGTATAGGTGTTCGAGAGTTCGAACCGTAATGCGCACGAAATGGTACGGAAACCCCGTATTTACATATCTGCCACTTTGTAGGAGAATCCGCATAGGTGTTCGAGTGTTCGAACCGTAATGTGCAAGAAATGGTATGGAAACCCCGTATTTACATATCTGCCACTGTGCAGGATAATCCGTATAGGTGTTCGAGTGTTCGAATCGTAATGCGCAAGAAATGGTACCGAAACCCCGTATTTACATATCTGCCACTGTGCAGGAGAATCCGAATAGGTGTTCGAGTGTTCGAACCGTAATGCGCAAGAAATGGTACGGAAACCCCGTATTTACATATCTGCCACAGTGCAGGAGAATCCGTATAGGTGTTCGATTGTTCGAACCGTAATGCGCAAGAAATGGTACCGAAACCCCGTATTTACATATCTGCCACTGTGCAGGAGAATCCGTATAGGTGTTCGAGTGTTCGAACCGTAATGCGCAAGAAATGGTATGGAAACCCCGTATTTACATATCTGCCACTGTGCAGGAGAATCCGTATAGGTGTTCGAGTGTTCGAACCGTGATGCGCAAGAAATGGTTCCGAAACCCCGTATTTACATATCTGCCACTGTGCAGGAGAATCCGTATAGGTGTTCGAGAGTTCGAACCGTAATGCGCAAGAAATGGTTCGGAAACCCCGTATTTACATATATGCCACTTTGTAGGAGAATCCGCATAGGTGTTCGAGTGTTCGAACCGTAATGTGCAAGAAATGGTATGGAAACCCCGTATTTACATATCTGCCACTGTGCAGGAGAATCCGTATAGGTGTTCGAGTGTTCGAATCGTAATGCGCAAGAAATGGTACCGAAACCCCGTATTTACATATCTGCCACTGTGCAGGAGAATCCGAATAGGTGTTCGAGTGTTCGAACCGTAATGCGCAAGAAATGTTATGTAAACCCCGTATTTACATATCTGCCACTGTGCAGGAGAATCCGTATAGGTGTTCGAGTGTTCGAACCGTAATGCGCAAGAAATGGTACGGAAACCCCGTATTTACATATCTGCCACTGTGCAGGAGAATCCGTATAGGTGTTCGATTGTTCGAACCGTAATGCGCAAGAAATGGTATGTAAACTCCGTATTTACATATCTACCACTGTGCAGGAGAATCCGTATAGGTGTTCGAGTGTTCGAACCGTAATGCGCAAGAAATGGTATGGAAACCCCGTATTTACCTATCAGCCACTGTGCAGGAGAATCCGTATAGGTGTTCGAGTGTTCGAACCGTAATGCGCAAGAAATGGTACCGAAACCCCGTATTTACATATCTGCCACTGTGCAGGAGAATCCGTATAGGTGTTCGAGTGTTTGAACCGTAATGCGTGAGAAATGGTATGTAAACCCCGTATTTATATATCTGCCACTGTGCTGGATAATCCGTATAGGTGTTCGAGTGTTCGAACCGTAATGCGCCAGAAATGGTACCGAAACCCCGTATTTACATATCTGCCACTGTGCAGGAGAATCCGTATAGGTGTTCGAGAGTTCGAACCGTAATGCGCAAGAAATGGTACGGAAACCCCATATTTACATATCTGCCACTTTGTAGGAGAATCCGCATAGGTGTTCGAGTGTTCGAACCGTAATGTGCAAGAAATGGTAAGGAAACCCCGTATTTACATATCTGCCACTGTGCAGGAGAATCCTTATAGGTGTTCGAGTGTTCGAATCGTAATGCGCAAGAAATGGTACCGAAACCCCGTATTTACATATCTGCCACTGTGCAGGAGAATCCGAATAGGTGTTCGAGTGTTCGAACCGTAATGCGCAAGAAATGGTATGTAAACCCCGTATTTACATATCTGCCACTGTGCAGGAGAATCCGTATAGGTGTTCGAGTGTTCGAACCGTAATGCGCAAGAAATGGTACGGAAACCCCGTATTTACATATCTGCCACTGTGCAGGAGAATCCGAATAGGTGTTCGATTGTTCGAACCGTAATGCGCAAGAAATGTTATGTAAACCCTGTTTTTACATATCTGCCACTGTGCAGGAGAATCCGTATAGGTGTTCGAGTGTTCGAACCGTAATGCGCAAAAAATGGTACCGAAACCCCGTATTTACATATCTGCCACTGTGCAGGAGAATCCGTATAGGTGTTCGACTGTTCGAACCGTAATGCGCAAGAAATGGTATGGAAACCCCGTATTTACATATCGGCCACTGTGCAGGAGAATCCGTATAGGTGTTCGAGTGTTCGAACCGTAATGCGCAAGAAATGGTTCCGAAACCCCGTATTTACAAATCTGCCACTGTGCAGGAGAATCCGTATAGGTGTTCGAGAGTTCGAACCGTAATGCGCACGAAATGGTACGGAAACCCCGTATTTACATATCTGCCACTTTGTAGGAGAATCCGCATAGGTGTTCGAGTGTTCGAACCGTAATGTGCAAGAAATGGTATGGAAACCCCGTATTTACATATCTGCCACTGTGCAGGATAATCCGTATAGGTGTTCGAGTGTTCGAATCGTAATGCGCAAGAAATGGTACCGAAACCCCGTATTTACATATCTGCCACTGTGCAGGAGAATCCGAATAGGTGTTCGAGTGTTCGAACCGTAATGCGCAAGAAATGGTACGAAAACCCCGTATTTACATATCTGCCACTGTGCAGGAGAATCCGTATAGGTGTTCGAGTGTTCGAACCGTAATGCGCAAGAAATGGTACCGAAACCCCGTATTTACATATCTGCCACTGTGCAGGAGAATCCGTATAGGTGTTCGAGTGTTCGAACCGTAATGCGCAAGAAATGGTATGGAAACCCCGTATTTACATATCTGCCACTGTGCAGGAGAATCCGTATAGGTGTTCGAGTGTTCGAACCGTGATGCGCAAGAAATGGTTCCGAAACCCCGTATTTACATATCTGCCACTGTGCAGGAGAATCCGTATAGGTGTTCGAGAGTTCGAACCGTAATGCGCAAGAAATGGTTCGGAAACCCCGTATTTACATATATGCCACTTTGTAGGAGAATCCGCATAGGTGTTCGAGTGTTCGAACCGTAATGTGCAAGAAATGGTATGGAAACCCCATATTTACATATCTGCCACTGTGCAGGAGAATCCGTATAGGTGTTCGAGTGTTCGAATCGTAATGCGCAAGAAATGGTACCGAAACCCCGTATTTACATATCTGCCACTGTGCAGGAGAATCCGAATAGGTGTTCGAGTGTTCGAACCGTAATGCGCAAGAAATGGTATGTAAACCCCGTATTTACATATCTGCCACTGTGCAGGAGAATCCGTATAGGTGTTCGAGTGTTCGAACCGTAATGCGCAAGAAATGGTTCCGAAACCCCGTATTTACAAATCTGCCACTGTGCAGGAGAATCCGTATAGGTGTCCGAGTGTTCGAACCGTAATGCGCTAGAAATGGTACGGAAACCCCGTATTTACATATATGCCACTTTGTAGGAGAATCCGCATAGGTGTTCGAGTGTTCGAACCGTAATGTGCAAGAAATGGTATGGAAACCCCGTATTTACATATCTGCCACTGTGCAGGAGAATCCGTATAGGTGTTCGAGTGTTCGAATCGTAATGCGCAAGAAATGGTACCGAAACCCCGTATTTACATATCTGCCACTGTGCAAGAGAATCCGAATAGGTGTTCGAGTGTTCGAACCGTAATGCGCAAGAAATGGTTCCGAAACCCCGTATTTACATATCTGCCACTGTGCAGGAGAATCCGTATAGGTGTTCGAGAGTTCGAACCGTAATGCGCAAGAAATGGTACGGAAACCCCGTATTTACATATATGCCACTTTGTAGGAGAATCCGCATAGGTGTTCGAGTGTTCGAACCGTAATGTGCAAGAAATGGTATGGAAACCCCGTATTTACATATCTGCCACTGTGCAGGAGAATCCGTATAGGTGTTCGAGTGTTCGAATCGTAATGCGCAAGAAATGGTACCGAAACCCCGTATTTACATATCTGCCACTGTGCAGGAGAATCCGAATAGGTGTTCGAGTGTTCGAACCGTAATGCGCAAGAAATGGTATGTAAACCCCGTATTTACATATCTGCCACTGTGCAGGAGAATCCGTATAGGTGTTCGAGTGTTCGAACCGTAATGCGCAAGAAATGGTATGTAAACCCCGTATTTACATATCTGCCACTATGCAGGAGAATCCGTATAGGTGTTCGAGAGTTCGAACCGTAATGCGCAAGAAATGGTACGGAAACCCCGTATTTACATATATGCCACTTTGTAGGAGAATCCGCATAGGTGTTCGAGTGTTCGAACCGTAATGTGCAAGAAATGGTATGGAAACCCCGTATTTACATATCTGCCACTGTGCAGGAGAATCCGTATAGGTGTTCGAGTGTTCGAATCGTAATGCGCAAGAAATGGTACCGAAACCCCGTATTTACATATCTGCCACTGTGCAGGAGAATCCGTATAGGTGTTCGAGTGTTTGAACCGTAATGCGTGAGAAATGGTATGTAAACCCCGTATTAATATATCTGCCACTGTGCTGGATAATCCGTATAGGTGTTCGAGTGTTCGAACCGTAATGCGCCAGAAATGGTACCGAAACCCCGTATTTACATATCTGCCACTGTGCAGGAGAATCCGTATAGGTGTTCGAGAGTTCGAACCGTAATGCGCAAGAAATGGTACGGAAACCCCGTATTTACATATCTGCCACTTTGTAGGAGAATCCGCATAGGTGTTCGAGTGTTCGAACCGTAATGTGCAAGAAATGGTATGGAAACCCCGTATTTACATATCTGCCACTGTGCAGGAGAATCCTTATAGGTGTTCGAGTGTTCGAATCGTAATGCGCAAGAAATGGTACCGAAACCCCGTATTTACATATCTGCCACTGTGCAGGAGAATCCGAATAGGTGTTCGAGTGTTCGAACCGTAATGCGCAAGAAATGGTATGGAAACCCCGTATTTACATATCTGCCACTGTGCAGGAGAATCCGTATAGGTGTTCGAGTGTTCGAATCGTAATGCGCAAGAAATGGTACCGAAACCCCGTATTTACATATCTGCCACTTTGTAGGAGAATCCGCATAGGTGTTCGAGTGTTCGAACCGTAATGTGCAAGAAATGGTATGGAAACCCCGTATTTACATATCTGCCACTGTGCAGGAGAATCCGTATAGGTGTTCGAGTGTTCGAATCGTAATGCGCAAGAAATGGTACCGAAACCCCGTATTTACATATCTGCCACTGTGCAAGAGAATCCGAATAGGTGTTCGAGTGTCCGAACCGTAATGCGCAAGAAATGGTTCCGAAACCCCGTATTTACATATCTGCCACTGTGCAGGAGAATCCGTTTAGGTGTTCGAGAGTTCGAACCGTAATGCGCAAGAAATGGTACGGAAACCCCGTATTTACATATATGCCACTTTGTAGGAGAATCCGCATAGGTGTTCGAGTGTTCGAACCGTAATGTGCAAGAAATGGTATGGAAACCCCGTATTTACATATCTGCCACTGTGCAGGAGAATCCGTATAGGTGTTCGAGTGTTCGAATCGTAATGCGCAAGAAATGGTACCGAAACCCCGTATTTACATATCTGCCACTGTGTAGGAGAATCCGAATAGGTGTTCGAGTGTTCGAACCGTAATGCGCAAGAAACGGTATGTAAACCCCGTATTTATATATCTGCCACTGTGCAGGAGAATCCGTATAGGTGTTCGAGTGTTCGAACCGTAATGCGCAAGAAATGGTATGTAAACCCCGTATTTACATATCTGCCACTATGCAGGAGAATCCGTATAGGTGTTCGAGAGTTCGAACCGTAATGCGCAAGAAATGGTACGGAAACCCCGTATTTACATATATGCCACTTTGTAGGAGAATCCGCATAGGTGTTCGAGTGTTCGAACCGTAATGTGCAAGAAATGGTATGGAAACCCCGTATTTACATATCTGCCACTGTGCAGGAGAATCCGTATAGGTGTTCGAGTGTTCGAATCGTAATGCGCAAGAAATGGTACCGAAACCCCGTATTTACATATCTGCCACTGTGCAGGAGAATCCGTATAGGTGTTCGAGTGTTTGAACCGTAATGCGTGAGAAATGGTATGTAAACCCCGTATTTATATATCTGCCACTGTGCTGGATCATCCGTATAGGTGTTCGAGTGTTCGAACCGTAATGCGCCAGAAATGGTACCGAAACCCCGTATTTACATATCTGCCACTGTGCAGGAGAATCCGTATAGGTGTTCGAGAGTTCGAACCGTAATGCGCAAGAAATGGTACGGAAACCCCGTATTTACATATCTGCCACTTTGTAGGAGAATCCGCATAGGTGTTCGAGTGTTCGAACCGTAATGTGCAAGAAATGGTATGGAAACCCCGTATTTACATATCTGCCACTGTGCAGGAGAATCCTTATAGGTGTTCGAGTGTTCGAATCGTAATGCGCAAGAAATGGTACCGAAACCCCGTATTTACATATCAGCCACTGTGCAGGAGAATCCGAATAGGTGTTCGAGTGTTCGAACCGTAATGCGCAAGAAATGGTATGGAAACCCCGTATTTACATATCTGCCACTGTGCAGGGGAATCCGTATAGGTGTTCGAGTGTTCGAATCGTAATGCGCAAGAAATGGTACTGAAACCCCGTATTTACATATCTGCCACTTTGTAGGAGAATCCGCATAGGTGTTCGAGTGTTCGAACCGTAATGTGCAAGAAATGGTATGGAAACCCCGTATTTACATATCTGCCACTGTGCAGGAGAATCCGTATAGGTGTTCGAGTGTTCGAATCGTAATGCGCAAGAAATGGTACCGAAACCCCGTATTTACATATCTGCCACTGTGCAAGAGAATCCGAATAGGTGTTCGAGTGTTCGAACCGTAATGCGCAAGAAATGGTTCCGAAACCCCGTATTTACATATCTGCCACTGTGCAGGAGAATCCGTTTAGGTGTTCGAGAGTTCGAACCGTAATGCGCAAGAAATGGTACGGAAACCCCGTATTTACATATATGCCACTTTGTAGGAGAATCCGCATAGGTGTTCGAGTGTTCGAACCGTAATGTGCAAGAAATGGTATGGAAACCCCGTATTTACATATCTGCCACTGTGCAGGAGAATCCGTATAGGTGTTCGAGTGTTCGAATCGTAATGCGCAAGAAATGGTACCGAAACCCCGTATTTACATATCTGCCACTGTGCAGGAGAATCCGAATAGGTGTTCGAGTGTTCGAACCGTAATGCGCAAGAAATGGTATGTAAACCCCGTATTTACATATCTGCCACTGTGCAGGAGAATCCGTATAGGTGTTCGAGTGTTCGAACCGTAATGCGCAAGAAATGGTATGTAAACCCCGTATTTACATATCTGCCACTTTGCAGGAGAATCCGTATAGGTGTTCGAGAGTTCGAACCGTAATGCGCAAGAAATGGTACGGAAACCCCGTATTTACATATATGCCACTTTGTAGGAGAATCCGCATAGGTGTTCGAGTGTTCGAACCGTAATGTGCAAGAAATGGTATGGAAACCCCGTATTTACATATCTGTCACTGTGCAGGAGAATCCGTATAGGTGTTCGAGTGTTCGAATCGTAATGCGCAAGAAATGGTACCGAAACCCCGTATTTACATATCTGCCACTGTGCAGGAGAATCCGTATAGGTGTTCGAGTGTTTGAACCGTAATGCGTGAGAAATGGTATGTAAACCCCGTATTTATATATCTGCCACTGTGCTGGATAATCCGTATAGGTGTTCGAGTGTTCGAACCGTAATGCGCCAGAAATGGTACCGAAACCCCGTATTTACATATCTGCCACTGTGCAAGAGAATCCGTATAGGTGTTCGAGAGTTCGAACCGTAATGCGCAAGAAATGGTACGGAAACCCCGTATTTACATATCTGCCACTTTGTAGGAGAATCCGCATAGGTGTTCGAGTGTTCGAACCGTAATGTGCAAGAAATGGTATGGAAACCCCGTATTTACATATCTGCCACTGTGTAGGAGAATTCTTATAGGTGTTCGAGTGTTCGAATCGTAATGCGCAAGAAATGGTACCGAAACCCCGTATTTACATATCTGCCACTATGCAGGAGAATCCGAATAGGTGTTCGAGTGTTCGAACCGTAATGCGCAAGAAATGGTATGGAAACCCCGTATTTACATATCTGCCACTGTGCAGGAGAATCCGTATAGGTGTTCGAGTGTTCGAATCGTAATGCGCAAGAAATGGTACCGAAACCCCGTATTTACATATCTGCCACTGTGCCGGAGAGTCCGAATAGGTGTTCGAGTGTTCGAACCGTAATGCGCAAGAAATGGTATGTAAACCCCGTATTTACATATCTGCCACTGTGCAGGAGAATCCGTATAGGTGTTCGAGTGCTCGAACCGTAATGCGCAAGAAATGGTACGGAAACCCCGTATTTACATATCTGCCACTGTGCAGGAGAATCCGTATAGGTGTTCGATTGCTCGAACCGTAATGCGCAAGAAATGTTATGTAAACCCCGTTTTTACATATCTGCCACTGTGCAGCAGAATCCGTATAGGTGTTCGAGTGTTCGAACCGTAATGCGCAAAAAATGGTACCGAAACCCCGTATTTACATATCTGCCACTGTGCAGGAGAATCCGTATAGGTGTTCGAGTGTTCGAACCGTAATGCGCAAGAAATGGTATGGAAACCCCGTATTTACATATCTGCCACTGTGCAGGAGAATCCGTATAGGTGTTCGAGTGTTCGAACCGTAGTGCGCAAGAAATGGTTCCGAAACCCCGTATTTACATATCTGCCACTGTGCAGGAGAATCCGTATAGGTGTTCGAGAGTTCGAACCGTAATGCGCAAGAAATGGTACGGAAACCCCGTATTTACATATCTGCCACTTTGCAGGAGAATCCGCATAGGTGTTCGAGTGTTCGAACCGTAATGCGCAAGAAATGGTACGGAAACCCCGTATTTACATATCTGCCACTGTGCATGAGAATTCGTATAGGTGTTCGAGTGTTCGAACCGTAATGCGTGAGAAATGGTATGTAAACCCCGTACTTACATATCTGCCACTGTGCTGGATAATCCGTATAGGTGTTCGAGTGTTCGACCGTAATGCGCCAGAAATGGTACCGAAACCCCGTATTTACATATCTGCCACTGTGCAGGAGAATCCGTATAGGTGTTCGAGTGTTCGAACCGCAATGCGCAAAAAATGGTACCGAAACCCCGTATTTACATATCTGCCACTGTGCAGGAGAATCCGTATAGGTGTTCGAGTGTTCGAACCGTAATGCGCAAGAAATGGTATGGAAACCCCGTATATACATATCTCCCACTGTGCAGGAGAATCCGTATAGGTGTTCGAGTGTTTGAACCGTAATGCGTGAGAAATGGTATGTAAACCCCGTATTTATATATCTGCCACTGTGCTGGATAATCCGTATAGGTGTTCGAGTGTTCGAACCGTAATGCGCCAGAAATGGTACCGAAACCCCGTATTTACATATCTGCCACTGTGCAAGAGAATCCGTATAGGTGTTCGAGAGTTCGAACCGTAATGCGCAAGAAATGGTACGGAAACCCCGTATTTACATATCTGCCACTTTGTAGGAGAATCCGCATAGGTGTTCGAGTGTTCGAACCGTAATGTGCAAGAAATGGTATGGAAACCCCGTATTTACATATCTGCCACTGTGTAGGAGAATCCTTATAGGTGTTCGAGTGTTCGAATCGTAATGCGCAAGAAATGGTACCGAAACCCCGTATTTACATATCTGCCACTATGCAGGAGAATCCGAATAGGTGTTCGAGTGTTCGAACCGTAATGCGCAAGAAATGGTATGGAAACCCCGTATTTACATATCTGCCACTGTGCAGGAGAATCCGTATAGGTGTTCGAGTGTTCGAATCGTAATGCGCAAGAAATGGTACCGAAACCCCGTATTTACATATCTGCCACTGTGCCGGAGAGTCCGAATAGGTGTTCGAGTGTTCGAACCGTAATGCGCAAGAAATGGTATGTAAACCCCGTATTTACATATCTGCCACTGTGCAGGAGAATCCGTATAGGTGTTCGAGTGCTCGAACCGTAATGCGCAAGAAATGGTACGGAAACCCCGTATTTACATATCTGCCACTGTGCAGGAGAATCCGTATAGGTGTTCGATTGCTCGAACCGTAATGCGCAAGAAATGTTATGTAAACCCCGTTTTTACATATCTGCCACTGTGCAGCAGAATCCGTATAGGTGTTCGAGTGTTCGAACCGTAATGCGCAAAAAATGGTACCGAAACCCCGTATTTACATATCTGCCACTGTGCAGGAGAATCCGTATAGGTGTTCGAGTGTTCGAACCGTAATGCGCAAGAAATGGTATGGAAACCCCGTATTTACATATCTGCCACTGTGCAGGAGAATCCGTATAGGTGTTCGAGTGTTCGAACCGTAGTGCGCAAGAAATGGTTCCGAAACCCCGTATTTACATATCTGCCACTGTGCAGGAGAATCCGTATAGGTGTTCGAGAGTTCGAACCGTAATGCGCAAGAAATGGTACGGAAACCCCGTATTTACATATCTGCCACTTTGCAGGAGAATCCGCATAGGTGTTCGAGTGTTCGAACCGTAATGCGCAAGAAATGGTACGGAAACCCCGTATTTACATATCTGCCACTGTGCATGAGAATTCGTATAGGTGTTCGAGTGTTCGAACCGTAATGCGTGAGAAATGGTATGTAAACCCCGTACTTACATATCTGCCACTGTGCTGGATAATCCGTATAGGTGTTCGAGTGTTCGACCGTAATGCGCCAGAAATGGTACCGAAACCCCGTATTTACATATCTGCCACTGTGCAGGAGAATCCGTATAGGTGTTCGAGTGTTCGAACCGCAATGCGCAAAAAATGGTACCGAAACCCCGTATTTACATATCTGCCACTGTGCAGGAGAATCCGTATAGGTGTTCGAGTGTTCGAACCGTAATGCGCAAGAAATGGTATGGAAACCCCGTATATACATATCTCCCACTGTGCAGGAGAATCCGTATAGGTGTTCGAGTGTTCGAACCGTAAGGCGCAAGAAATGGTACCGAAACCCCGTATTTACATATCAGCCACTGTGCAGGAGAATCCGTATAGGTGTTCGAGTGTTCGAACCGTAATGCGCAAGAAATGGTACCGAAACCCCGTATTTACATATATGCCACTGTGCAGGAGAATCCGAATAGGTGTTCGAGTGTTCGAACCGTAATGCGCAAGAAATGGTATGTAAACCCCGTATTTACATATCTGCCACTGTGCAGGAGAATCCGTATAGGTGTTCGAGTGTTCGAACCGTAATGCGCAAGAAATGGTACGGAAACCCCGTATTTACATATCTGCCACTGTGCAGGAGAATCCGTATAGGTGTTCGATTGTTCGAACCGTAATGCGCAAGAAATGGTATGTAAACCCCGTTTTTACATATCTGCCACTGTGCAGGAGAATCCGTATAGGTGTTCGAGTGTTCGAACCGTAATGCGCAAAAAATGGTACCGAAACCCCGTATTTACATATCTGTCACTGTGCAGGAGAATCCGTATAGGTGTTCGAGTGTTCAACCGGTAATGCGCAAGAAATGGTATGGAAACCCCGTATTTACATATCTGCCACTGTACAGGAGAATCCGTATAGGTGTTCGAGTGTTCGAACCGTAATGCGCAAGAAATGGTTCCGAAATCCCGTATTTACATATCTGCCACTGTGTAGGAGAATCCGTATAGGTGTTCGAGAGTTCGAACCGTAATGCGCAAGAAATGGTACGGAAACCCCGTATTTACATATCTGCCACTTTGTAGGAGAATCCGCATAGGTGTTCGAGTGTTCGAACCGTAATGTGCAAGAAATGGTATGGAAACCCCGTATTTACATATCTGCCACTGTGCAGGAGAATCCGTATAGGTGTTCGAGTGTTCGAATCGTAATGCGCAAGAAATGGTACCGAAACCCCGTATTTACATATCTGCCATTGTGCAGGAGAATCCGTATAGGTGTTCGAGTGTTCGAATCGTAATGCGCAAGAAATGGTACCGAAACCCCGTATTTACATATCTGCCACTGTGCAAGAGAATCCGAATAGGTGTTCGAGTGTTCGAACCGTAATGCGCAAGAAATGGTTCCGAAACCCCGTATTTACATATCTGCCACTGTGCAGGAGAATCCGTATAGGTGTTCGAGAGTTCGAACCGTAATGCGGAAGAAATGGTACGGAAACCCCGTATTTACATATATGCCACTTTGTAGGAGAATCCGCATAGGTGTTCGAGTGTTCGAACCGTAATGTGCAAGAAATGGTATGGAAACCCCGTATTTACATATCTGCCACTGTGCAGGAGAATCCGTATAGGTGTTCGAGTGTTCGAATCGTAATGCGCAAGAAATGGTACCGAAACCCCGTATTTACATATCTGCCACGGTGCAGGAGAATCCGAATAGGTGTTCGAGTGTTCGAACCGTAATGCGCAAGAAATGGTATGTAAACCCCGTATTTACATAACTGCCACTGTGCAGGAGAATCCGTATAGGTGTTCGAGTGTTCGAACCGTAATGCGCAAGAAATGGTATGTAAACCCCGTATTTACATATCTGCCACTTTGCAGGAGAATCCGTATAGGTGTTCGAGAGTTCGAACCGTAATGCGCAAGAAATGGTACGGAAACCCCGTATTTACATATATGCCACTTTGTAGGAGAATCCGCATAGGTGTTCGAGTGTTCGAACCGTAATGTGCAAGAAATGGTATGGAAACCCCGTATTTACATATCTGCCACTGTGCAGGAGAATCCGTATAGGTGTTCGAGTGTTCGAATCGTAATGCGCAAGAAATGGTACCGAAACCCCGTATTTACATATCTGCCACTGTGCAGGAGAATCCGTATAGGTGTTCGAGTGTTTGAACCGTAATGCGTGAGAAATGGTATGTAAACCCCGTATTTATATATCTGCCACTGTGCTGGATAATCCGTATAGGTGTTCGAGTGTTCGAACCGTAATGCGCCAGAAATGGTACCGAAACCCCGTATTTACATATCTGCCACTGTGCAGGAGAATCCGTATAGGTGTTCGAGAGTTCAACCCTTAATGCGCAAGAAATGGTACGGAAACCCCGTATTTACATATCTGCCACTTTGTAGGAGAATCCGCATAGGTGTTCGAGTGTTCGAACCGTAATGTGCAAGAAATGGTATGGAAACCCCGTATTTACATATCTGCCACTGTGCAGGAGAATCCTTATAGGTGTTCGAGTGTTCGAATCGTAATGCGCAAGAAATGGTACCGAAACCCCGTATTTACATATCTGCCACTGTGCAGGAGAATCCGAATAGGTGTTCGAGTGTTCGAACCGTAATGCGCAACAAATGGTATGGAAACCCCGTATTTACATATCTGCCACTGTGCAGGAGAATCCGTATAGGTGTTCGAGTGTTCGAATCGTAATGCGCAAGAAATGGTACCGAAACCCCGTATTTACATATCTGCCACTGTGCCGGAGAGTCCGAATAGGTGTTCGAGTGTTCGAACCGTAATGCGCAAGAAATGGTATGTAAACCCCGTATTTACATATCTGCCACTGTGCAGGAGAATCCGTATAGGTGTTCGAGTGTTCGAACCGTAATGCGCAAGAAATGGTACGGAAACCCCGTATTTACATATCTGCCACTGTGTTGGAGAATCCGTATAGGTGTTCGATTGTTCGAACGTAATGCGCAAGAAATGTTATGTAAACCCCGTTTGTACATATCTGCCACTGTGCAGGAGAATCCGTATAGGTGTTCGAGTGTTCGAACCGTAATGCGCAAAAAATGGTACCGAAACCCCGTATTTACATATCTGCCACTGTGCAGGAGAATCCGTATAGGTGTTCGAGTGTTCGAACCGTAATGCGCAAGAAATGGTACGGAAACCCCGTATTTACATATCTGCCACAGTGCAGGAGAATCCGTATAGGTGTTCGAGTGTTCGAACCGTAGTGCGCAAGAAATGGTTCCGAAACCCCGTATTTACGTATCTGCCACTGTGCAGGAGAATCCGTATAGGTGTTCGAGAGTTCGAACCGTAATGCGCAAGAAATGGTACGGAAACCCCGTATTTACATATCTGCCACTTTGCAGGAGAATCCGCATAGGTGTTCGAGTGTTCGAACCGTAATGCGCAAGAAATGGTACAGAAACCCCGTATTTACATATCTGCCACTGTGCATGAGAATTCGTATAGGTGTTCGAGTGTTCGAACCGTAATGCGTGAGAAATGGTATGTAAACCCCGTATTTACAAATCTGCGACTGTGCCGGATAATCCGTATAGGTGTTTGAGTGTTCGACCGTAATGCGCCAGAAATGGTACCGAAACCCCGTATTTACATATCTGCCACTGTGCAGGAGAATCCGTATAGGTGTTCGAGTGTTCGAACCGTAATGCGCAAAAAATGGTACCGAAACCCCGTATTTACATATCTGCCACTGTGCAGGAGAATCCGTATAGGTGTTCGAGTGTTCGAACCGTAATGCGCAAGAAATGGTATGGAAACCCCGTATATACATATCTGCCACTGTGCAGGAGAATCCGTATAGGTGTTCGAGTGTTCGAACCGTAAGGCGCAAGAAATGGTACCGAAACCCCGTATTTACATATCAGCCACTGTGCAGGAGAATCCATATAGGTGTTCGAGTGTTCGAACCGTAATGCGCAAGAAATGGTACGGAAACCCCGTATTTACATATCTGCCACTGTGCAGGAGAATCCGTATAGGTGTTGGAGAGTTCGAACCGTAATGCGCAAGAAATGGTACGGAAACCCCGTATTTACATATCTGCCACTTTGTAGGAGAATCCGCATAGGTGTTGGAGAGTTCGAACCGTAATGCGCAAGAAATGGTACGGAAACCCCGTATTTACATATCTGCCACTTTGTAGGAGAATCCGCATAGGTGTTCGGGAGTTCGAACCGTAATGCGCAAGAAATGGTACCGAAACCCCGTATTTACATATCAGCCACTGTGCAGGAGAATCCGTATAGGTGTTCGAGTGTTCGAATCGTAATGCGCAAGAAATGGTACCGAAACCCCGTATTTACATATCTGCCACTGTGCAGGAGAATCCGAATAGGTGTTCGAGTGTTCGAACCGTAATGCGCAAGAAATGGTATGTAAACCCCGTATTTACATATCTGCCACTGTGCAGGAGAATCCGTATAGGTGTTCGAGTGTTCGAACCGTAATGCGCAAGAAATGGTACGGAAACCCCGTATTTACATATCTGCCACTGTGCAGGAGAATCCGTATAGGTGTTCGATTGTTCGAACCGTAATGCACAAGAAATGGTATGTAAACCCCGTTTTTACATATCTGCCACTGTGCAGGAGAATCCGTATAGGTGTTCGAGTGTTCGAACCGTAATGCGCAAAAAATGGTACCGAAACCCCGTATTTACATATCTGCCACTGTGCAGGAGAATCCGTATAGGTGTTCGAGTGTTCGAACCGTAATGCGCAAGAAATGGTATGGAAACCCCGTATTTACATATCTGCCACTGTGCAGGAGAATCCGTATAGGTGTTCGAGTGTTCGAACCGTAATGCGCAAGAAATGGTTCCGAAATCCCGTATTTACATATCTGCCACTGTGCAGGAGAATCCGTATAGGTGTTCGAGAGTTCGAACCGTAATGCGCAAGAAATGGTACGGAAACCCCGTATTTACATATCTGCACTTTGTAGGAGAATCCGCATAGGTGTTCGAGTGTTCGAACCGTAATGTGCAAGAAATGGTATGGAAACCCCGTATTTACGTATCTGCCACTGTGCAGGAGAATCCGTATAGGTGTTCGAGTGTTCGAATCGTAATGCGCAAGAAATGGTACCGAAACCCCGTATTTACATATCTGCCACTGTGCAGGAGAATCCGAATAGGTGTTCGAGTGTTCGAACCGTAATGCGCAAGAAATGGTATGTAAACCCCGTATTTACATATCTGCCACTGTGCAGGAGAATCCGTATAGGTGTTCGAGTGTTCGAACCGTAATGCGCAAGAAATGGTACGGAAACCCCGTATTTACATATCTGCCACTGTGCAGGAGAATCCGTATAGGTGTTCGATTGTTCGAACCGTAATGCGCAAGAAATGTTATGTAAACCCCGTTTTTACATATCTGCCACTGTGCAGGAGAATCCGTATAGGTGTTCGAGTGTTCGAACCGTAATGCGCAAAAAATGGTACCGAAACCCCGTATTTACATATCTGCCACTGTGCAGGAGAATCCGTATAGGTGTTCGAGTGTTCGAACCGTAATGCGCAAGAAATGGTATGGAAACTCCGTATTTACATATCTGCCACTGTGCAGGAGAATCCGTATAGGTGTTCGAGTGTTCGAACCGTAATGCGCAAGAAATGGTTCCGAAACCCCGTATCTACATATCTGCCACTGTGCAGGAGAATCCATATAAGTGTTCGAGAGTTCGAACCGTAATGCGCAAGAAATGGTACGGAAACCCCGTATTTACATATCTGCCACTTTGTAGGAGAATCCGCATAGGTGTTCGAGTGTTCGAACCGTAATGTGCAAGAAATGGTATGTAAACCCCGTATTTACATATCTGCCACTGTGCAGGAGAATCCGTAAAGGTGTTCGAGTGTTCGAACCGTAATGCGCAAGAAATGGTATGTAAACCCCGTATTTACATATCTGCCACTGTGCAGGAGAATCCGTAAAGGTGTTCGAGTGTTCGAACCGTAATGCGCAAGAAATGGTACGGAAACCCCGTATTTACATATCTGCCACTGTGTAGGAGAATCCGTATAGGTGTTCGATTGTTCGAACCGTAATGCGCAAGAAATGGTATGTAAACCCCGTATTTACATATCTACCACTGTGCAGGAGAATCCGTATAGGTGTTCGAGTGTTCGAACCGTAATGCGCAAGAAATGGTATGGAAACCCCGTATTTACATATCAGCCACTGTGTAGGAGAATCCGTATAGGTGTTCGAGTGTTCGAACCGTAATGCGCAAGAAATGGTACGGAAACCCCGTGTTTACATATCTGCCACTGTGCTGGAGAATCCGTATAGGAGTTCGAGTGTTTGAACCGTAATGCGTGAGAAATGGTATGTAAACCCCGTATTTATATATCTGCCACTGTGCTGGATAATACGTATAGGTGTTCGAGTGTTCAAACCGTAATGCGCCAGAAATGGTACCGAAACCCCGTATTTACATATCTGCCACTGTGCAGGGGAATCCGTATAGGTGTTCGAGTGTTCGAATCGTAATGCGCAAGATATGGTACCGAAACCCCGTATTTACATATCTGCCACTGTGCAGGAGAATCCGAATAGGTGTTCGAGTGTTCGAACCGTAATGCGCAAGAAATGGTATGTAAACCCCGTATTTACATATCTGCCACTGTGCAGGAGAATCCGTAAAGGTGTTCGAGTGTTCGAACCCTAATGCGCAAGAAATGGTACGGAAACCCCGTATTTACATATCTGCCACTGTGTAGGAGAATCCGTATAGGTGTTCGATTGTTCGAACCGTAATGCGCAAGAAATGGTATGTAAACCCCGTATTTACATATCTACCACTGTGCAGGAGAATCCGTATAGGTGTTCGAGTGTTCGAACCGTAATGCGCAAGAAATGGTATGGAAACCCCGTATTTACATATCAGCCACTGTGTAGGAGAATCCGTATAGGTGTTCGAGTGTTCGAACCGTAATGCGCAAGAAATGGTACGGAAACCCCGTGTTTACATATCTGCCACTGTGCTGGAGAATCCGTATAGGAGTTCGAGTGTTTGAACCGTAATGCGTGAGAAATGGTATGTAAACCCCGTATTTATATATCTGCCACTGTGCTGGATAATACGTATAGGTGTTCGAGTGTTCAAACCGTAATGCGCCAGAAATGGTACCGAAACCCCGTATTTACATATCTGCCACTGTGCAGGAGAATCCGTATAGGTGTTCGAGTGTTCGAACCGTAATGCGCAAGAAATGGTACCGAAACACCGTATTTACATATCTGCCACTGTGCAGGAGAATCCGTATAGGTGTTCGAGTGTTCGAACCGTAATGCGCAAGAAATGGTATGGAAACCCCGTATTTACATATCTGCCACTGTGCAGGAGAATCCGTATAGGTGTTCGAGTGTTCGAACCGTAATGCGCAAGAAATGGTTCCGAAACCACGTATTTACATATCTGCCACTGTGCAGGAGAATCCGTATAGGTGTTCGAGAGTTCGAACCGTAATGCGCAAGAAATTGTACGGAAACCCCGTATTTACATATATGCCACTTTGTAGGAGAATCCGCATAGGTGTTCGAGTGTTCGAACCGTAATGTGCAAGAAATGGTATGGCAACCCCGTATTTACATATCTGCCACTGTGCAGGAGAATCTGTATAGGTGTTCGAGTGTTCGAATCGTAATGCGCAAGAAATGGTACCGAAACCCCGTATTTACATATCTGCCACTGTGCAGGAGAATCCGAATAGGTGTTCGAGTGTTCGAACCGTAATGCGCAAGAAATGGTATGTAAACCCCGTATTTACATATCTGCCACTGTGCAGGAGAATCCGTATAGGTGTTCGAGTGTTCGAACCGTAATGCGCAAAAATGGTATGTAAACCCCGTATTTACATATCTGCCACTGTGCAGGAGAATCCGTATAGGTGTTCGAGTGTTCGAACCGTAATGCGCAAGAAATGATACGGAAATCCCGTATTTAGATATCTGCCACTGTGCAGGAGAATCCGTATAGGTGTTCGATTGTTCGAACCGTAATGCGCAAGAAATGGTATGTAAACTCCGTATTTACATATCTACCACTGTGCAGGAGAATCCGTATAGGTGTTCGAGTGTTCGAACCGTAATGCGCAAGAAATGGTATGGAAACCCCGTATTTACATATCAGCCACTGTGCAGGAGAATCCGTATAGGTGTTCGAGTGTTCGAACCGTAATGCGCAAGAAATGGTACCGAAACCCCGTATTTACATATCTGCCACTGTGTAGGAGAATCCGTATAGGTGTTCGAGTGTTTGAACCGTAATGCGTGAGAAATGGTATGTAAACCCCGTATTTATATATCTGCCACTGTGCTGGATAATCCGTATAGGTGTTCGAGTGTTCGAACCGTAATGCGCCAGAAATGGTTCCGAAACCCCGTATTTACATATCTGCCACTGTGCAGGAGAATCCGTATAGGTGTTCGAGAGTTCGAACCGTAATGCGCAAGAAATGGTACGGAAACCCCGTATTTACATATCTGCCACTTTGTAGGAGAATCCGCATAGGTGTTCGAGTGTTCGAACCGTAATGTGCAAGAAATGGTATGGAAACCCCGTATTTACATATCTGCCACTGTGCAGGAGAATCCGAATAGGTGTTCGAGTGTTCGAACCGTAATGCGCAAGAAATGGTATGTAAACCCCGTATTTACATATCTGCCACTGTGCAGGAGAATCCGTAAAGGTGTTCGAGTGTTCGAACCGTAATGCGCAAGAAATGGTACGAAAACCCCGTATTTACATATCTGCCACTGTGTAGGAGAATCCGTATAGGTGTTCGATTGTTCGAACCGTAATGCGCAAGAAATGGTATGTAAACCCCGTATTTACATATCTACCACTGTGCAGGAGAATCCGTATAGGTGTTCGAGTGTTCGAACCGTAATGCGCAAGAAATGGTATGGAAACCCCGTATTTACATATCAGCCACTGTGTAGGAGAATCCGTATAGGTGTTCGAGTGTTCGAACCGTAATGCGCAAGAAATGGTACGGAAACCCCGTATTTACATATCTGCCACTGTGCAGGAAAATCCGTATAGGAGTTCGAGTGTTTGAACCGTAATGCGTGAGAAATGGTATGTAAACCCCGTATTTATATATCTGCCACTGTGCTGGATAATCCGTATAGGTGTTCGAGTGTTCGAACCGTAATGCGCCAGAAATGGTACCGAAACCCCGTATTTACATATCTGCCACTGTGCAGGAGAATCCGTATAGATGTTCGAGTGTTCGAACCGTAATGCGCATGAAATGGTACCGAAACCCCGTATTTACATATCTGCCACTGTGTAGGAGAATCCGTATAGGTGTTCGAGTGTTCGAACCGTAATGCGCAAGAAATGGTATGGAAACCCCGTATTTACATATCTGCCACTGTGCAGGAGAATCCGTATAGGTGTTCGAGTGTTCGAACCGTAATGCGCAAGAAATGGTTCCGAAACCCCGTATTTACATATCTGCCACTGTGCAGGAGAATCCGTATAGGTGTTCGAGAGTTCGAACCGTAATGCGCAAGAAATGGTACGGAAACCCCGTATTTACATATATGCCACTTTGTAGGAGAATCCGCATAGGTGTTCGAGTGTTCGAACCGTAATGTGCAAGAAATGGTATGGAAACCCCGTATTTACATATCTGCCACTGTGCCGGAGAATCCGTATAGGTGTTCGAGTGTTCGAATCGTAATGCGCAAGAAATGGTATGTAAACCCCGTATTTACATATCTGCCACTGTGCAGGAGAATCCGTATAGGTGTTCGAGTGTTCGAACCGTAATGCGCAAGAAATGGTACGGAAACCCCGTATTTAGATATCTGCCACTGTGCAGGAGAATCCGTATAGGTGTTCGATTGTTCGAACCGTAATGCGCAAGAAATGGTATGTAAACTCCGTATTTACATATCTACCACTGTGCAGGATAATCCGTATAGGTGTTCGAGTGTTCGAACCGTAATGCGCAAGAAATGGTATGGAAACCCCGTATTTACATATCAGCCACTGTGCAGGAGAATCTGTATAGGTGTTCGAGTGTTCGAACCGTAATGCGCAAGAAATGGTACCGAAACCCCGTATTTACATATCTGCCACTGTGCAGGAGATTCCGTATAGGTGTTCGAGTGTTTGAACCGTAATGCGTGAGAAATGGTATGTAAACCCCGTATTTATATATCTGCCACTGTGCTGGATAATCCGTATAGGTGTTCGAGTGTTCGAACCGTAATGCGCCAGAAATGGTACCGAAACCCCGTATTTACATATCTGCCACTGTGCAGGAGAATCCGTATAGGTGTTCGAGTGTTCGAACCGTAATGCGCAAGAAATGGTACGGAAACCCCGTATTTACATATCTGCTACTGTGCAGGAGAATCCGTATAGGTGTTCGATTGTTCGAACCGTAATGCGCAAGAAATGTTATGTAAACCCCGTTTTTACATATCTGCCACTGTGCAGGAGAATCCGTATAGGTGTTCGAGTGTTCGAACCGTAACGCGCAAAAAATGGTACCGAAACCCCGTATTTACATATCTGCCACTGTGCAGGAGAATCCGTATAGGTGTTCGACTGTTCGAACCGTAATGCGCAAGAAATGGTATGGAAACCCCGTATTTACATATCTGCCACTGTGCAGGAGAATCCGTATAGGTGTTCGAGTGTTCGAACCGTAATGCGCAAGAAATGGTTCCGAAACCCCGTATTTACATATCTGCCACTGTGCAGGAGAATCCGTATAGGTGTTCGAGAGTTCGAACCGTAATGCGCACGAAATGGTACGGAAACCCCGTATTTACATATCTGCCACTTTGTAGGAGAATCCGCATAGGTGTTCGAGTGTTCGAACCGTAATGTGCAAGAAATGGTATGGAAACCCCGTATTTACATATCTGCCACTGTGCAGGATAATCCGTATAGGTGTTCGAGTGTTCGAATCGTAATGCGCAAGAAATGGTACCGAAACCCCGTATTTACATATCTGCCACTGTGCAGGAGAATCCGAATAGGTGTTCGAGTGTTCGAACCGTAATGCGCAAGAAATGGTATGTAAACCCCGTATTTACATATCTGCCACTGTGCAGGAGAATCCGTATAGGTGTTCGAGTGTTCGAACCGTAATGCGCAAGAAATGGTACGGAAACCCCGTATTTACATATCTGCCACTGTGCAGGAGAATCCGTATAGGTGTTCGATTGTTCGAACCGTAATGCGCAAGAAATGGTATGTAAACTCCGTATTTACATATCTACCACTGTGCAGGAGAATCCGTATAGGTGTTCGAGTGTTCGAACCGTAATGCGCAAGAAATGGTATGGAAACCCCGTATTTACATATGAGCCACTGTGCAGGAGAATCCGTATAGGTGTTCGAGTGTTCGAACCGTAATGCGCAAGAAATGGTACCGAAACCCCGTATTTACATATCTGCCACTGTGCAGGAGAATCCGTATAGGTGTTCGAGTGTTTGAACCGTAATGCGTGAGAAATGGTATGTAAACCCCGTATTTATATATCTGCCACTGTGCTGGATAATCCGTATAGGTGTTCGAGTGTTCGAACCGTAATGCGCCAGAAATGGTTCCGAAACCCCGTATTTACATATCTGCCACTGTGCAGGAGAATCCGAATAGGTGTTCGAGTGTTCGAACCGTAATGCGCAAGAAATGGTATGTAAACCCCGTATTTACATATCTGCCACTGTGCAGGAGAATCCGTAAAGGTGTTCGAGTGTTCGAACCGTAATGCGCAAGAAATGGTACGGAAACCCCGTATTTACATATCTACCACTGTGCAGGAGAATCCGTATAGGAGTTCGAGTGTTTGAACCGTAATGCGTGAGAAATGGTATGTAAACCCCGTATTTATATATCTGCCATTGTGCTGGATAATCCGTATAGGTGTTCGAGTGTTCGAACCGTAATGCGCCAGAAATGGTACCGAAACCCCGTATTTACATATCTGCCACTGTGCAGGAGAATCCGTATAGGTGTTCGAGTGTTCGAACCGTAATGCGCAAGAAATGGTTCCGAAACCCCGTATTTACATATCTGCCACTGTGCAGGAGAATCCGTATAGGTGTTCGAGAGTTCGAACCGTAATGCGCAAGAAATGGTACGGAAACCCCGTATTTACATATATGCCACTTTGTAGGAGAATCCGCATAGGTGTTCGAGTGTTCGAACCGTAATGTGCAAGAAATGGTATGGAAACCCCGTATTTACATATCTGCCACTGTGCAGGAGAATCCGTATAGGTGTTCGAGTGTTCGAATCGTAATGCGCAAGAAATGGTACCGAAACCCCGTATTTACATATCTGCCACTGTGCAGGAGAATCCGAATAGGTGTTCGAGTGTTCGAACCGTAATGCGCAAGAAATGGTATGTAAACCCCGTATTTACATATCTGCCACTGTGCAGGAGAATCCGTATAGGTGTTCGAGTGTTCGAACCGTAATGCGCAAGAAATGGTATGTAAACCCCGTATTTACATATCTGCCACTGTGCAGGAGAATCCGTATAGGTGTTCGAGTGTTCGAACCGTAATGCGCAAGAAATGGTACGGAAACCCCGTATTTAGATATCTGCCACTGTGCAGGAGAATCCGTATAGGTGTTCGATTGTTCGAACCGTAATGCGCAAGAAATGGTATGTAAACTCCGTATTTACATATCTACCACTGTGCAGGAGAATCCGTATAGGTGTTCGAGTGTTCGAACCGTAATGCGCAAGAAATGGTACGGAAACCCCGTATTTACATATCAGCCACTGTGCAGGAGAATCCGTAAAGGTGTTCGAGTGTTCGAACCGTAATGCGCAAGAAATGGTACGGAAACCCCGTATTTACATATCTGCCACTGTGCAGGAGAATCCGTATAGGTGTTCGATTGTTCGAAACGTAATGCGCAAGAAATGGTATGTAAACCCCGTATTTACATATCTACCACTGTGCAGGAGAATCCGTATATGTGTTCGACTGTTCGAACCGTAATGCGCAAGAAATGGTATGGAAACCCCGTATTTACATATCAGCCACTGTGTAGGAGAATCCGTATAGGTGTTCGAGTGTTCGAACCGTAATGCGCAAGAAATGGTACGGAAACCCCGTATTTACATATCTGCCACTGTGCAGGAGAATCCGTATAGGAGTTCGAGTGTTTGAACCGTAATGCGTGAGAAATGGTATGTAAACCCCGTATTTATATATCTGCCACTGTGCTGGATAATCCGTATAGGTGTTCGAGTGTTCGAACCGTAATGCGCCAGAAATGGTACCGAAACCCCGTATTTACATATCTGCCACTGTGCAGGAGAATCCGTATAGGTGTTCGAGTGTTCGAACCGTAATGCGCAAGAAATGGTTCCGAAACCCCGTATTTACATATCTGCCACTGTGCAGGAGAATCCGTATAGGTGTTCGAGAGTTCGAACCGTAATGCGCAAGAAATGGTACGGAAACACCGTATTTACATATATGCCACTTTGTAGGAGAATCCGCATAGGTGTTCGAGTGTTCGAACCGTAATGTGCAAGAAATGGTATGGAAACCCCGTATTTACATATCTGCCACTGTGCAGGAGAATCCGTATAGGTGTTCGAGTGTTCGAATCGTAATGCGCAAGAAATGGTACCGAAACCCCGTATTTACATATCTGCCACTGTGCAGGAGAATCCGAATAGGTGTTCGAGTGTTCGAACCGTAATGCGCAAGAAATGGTATGTAAACCCCGTATTTACATATCTGCCACTGTGCAGGAGAATCCGTAAAGGTGTTCGAGTGTTCGAACCGTAATGCGCAAGAAATGGTACGGAAACCCCGTATTTACATATCTGCCACTGTGCAGGAGAATCCGTATAGGTGTTCGATTGTTCGAACCGTAATGCGCAAGAAATGGTATGTAAACCCCGTATTTACATATCAACCACTGTGCAGGAGAATCCGTATATGTGTTCGAGTGTTCGAACCGTAATGCGCAAGAAATGGTAGGGAAACCCCGTATTTACATATCAGCCACTGTGTAGGAGAATCCGTATAGGTGTTCGAGTGTTCGAACCGTAATGCGCAAGAAATGGTACGGAAACCCCGTATTTACATATCTGCCACTGTGCAGGAGAATCCGTATAGGAGTTCGAGTGTTTGAACCGTAATGCGTGAGAAATGGTATGTAAACCCCGTATTTATATATCTGCCATTGTGCTGGATAATCCGTATAGGTGTTCGAGTGTTCGAACCGTAATGCGCCAGAAATTGTACCGAAACCCCGTATTTACATATCTGCCACTGTGCAGGAGAATCCGTATAGGTGTTCGAGTGTTCGAACCGTAATGCGCAAGAAATGGTTCCGAAACCCCGTATTTACATATCTGCCACTGTGCAGGAGAATCCGTATAGGTGTTCGAGAGTTCGAACCGTAATGCGCAAGAAATGGTACGGAAACCCCGTATTTACATATATGCCACTTTGTAGGAGAATCCGCATAGGTGTTCGAGTGTTCGAACCGTAATGTGCAAGAAATGGTATGGAAACCCCGTATTTACATATCTGCCACTGTGCAGGAGAATCCGTATAGGTGTTCGAGTGTTCGAACCGTAATGCGCAAGAAATGGTACCGAAACCCCGTATTTACATATCTGCCACTGTGCAGGAGAATCCGTATAGGTGTTCGAGTGTTTGAACCGTAATGCGTGAGAAATGGTATGTAAACCCCGTATTTATATATCTGCCACTGTGCTGGATAATCCGTATAGGTGTTCGAGTGTTCGAACCGTAATGCGCCAGAAATGGTTCCGAAACCCCGTATTTACATATCTGCCACTGTGCAGGAGAATCCGAATAGGTGTTCGAGTGTTCGAACCGTAATGCGCAAGAAATGGTATGTAAACCCCGTATTTACATATCTGCCACTGTGCAGGAGAATCCGTAAAGGTGTTCGAGTGTTCGAACCGTAATGCGCAAGAAATGGTACGGAAACCCCGTATTTACATATCTACCACTGTGCAGGAGAATCCGTATAGGAGTTCGAGTGTTTGAACCGTAATGCGTGAGAAATGGTATGTAAACCCCGTATTTATATATCTGCCATTGTGCTGGATAATCCGTATAGGTGTTCGAGTGTTCGAACCGTAATGCGCCAGAAATGGTACCGAAACCCCGTATTTACATATCTGCCACTGTGCAGGAGAATCCGTATAGGTGTTCGAGTGTTCGAACCGTAATGCGCAAGAAATGGTTCCGAAACCCCGTATTTACATATCTGCCACTGTGCAGGAGAATCCGTATAGGTGTTCGAGAGTTCGAACCGTAATGCGCAAGAAATGGTACGGAAACCCCGTATTTACATATATGCCACTTTGTAGGAGAATCCGCATAGGTGTTCGAGTGTTCGAACCGTAATGTGCAAGAAATGGTATGGAAACCCCGTATTTACATATCTGCCACTGTGCAGGAGAATCCGTATAGGTGTTCGAGTGTTCGAATCGTAATGCGCAAGAAATGGTACCGAAACCCCGTATTTACATATCTGCCACTGTGCAGGAGAATCCGAATAGGTGTTCGAGTGTTCGAACCGTAATGCGCAAGAAATGGTATGTAAACCCCGTATTTACATATCTGCCACTGTGCAGGAGAATCCGTATAGGTGTTCGAGTGTTCGAACCGTAATGCGCAAGAAATGGTATGTAAACCCCGTATTTACATATCTGCCACTGTGCAGGAGAATCCGTATAGGTGTTCGAGTGTTCGAACCGTAATGCGCAAGAAATGGTACGGAAACCCCGTATTTAGATATCTGCCACTGTGCAGGAGAATCCGTATAGGTGTTCGATTGTTCGAACCGTAATGCGCAAGAAATGGTATGTAAACTCCGTATTTACATATCTACCACTGTGCAGGAGAATCCGTATAGGTGTTCGAGTGTTCGAACCGTAATGCGCAAGAAATGGTACGGAAACCCCGTATTTACATATCAGCCACTGTGCAGGAGAATCCGTAAAGGTGTTCGAGTGTTCGAACCGTAATGCGCAAGAAATGGTACGGAAACCCCGTATTTACATATCTGCCACTGTGCAGGAGAATCCGTATAGGTGTTCGATTGTTCGAAACGTAATGCGCAAGAAATGGTATGTAAACCCCGTATTTACATATCTACCACTGTGCAGGAGAATCCGTATATGTGTTCGACTGTTCGAACCGTAATGCGCAAGAAATGGTATGGAAACCCCGTATTTACATATCAGCCACTGTGTAGGAGAATCCGTATAGGTGTTCGAGTGTTCGAACCGTAATGCGCAAGAAATGGTACGGAAACCCCGTATTTACATATCTGCCACTGTGCAGGAGAATCCGTATAGGAGTTCGAGTGTTTGAACCGTAATGCGTGAGAAATGGTATGTAAACCCCGTATTTATATATCTGCCACTGTGCTGGATAATCCGTATAGGTGTTCGAGTGTTCGAACCGTAATGCGCCAGAAATGGTACCGAAACCCCGTATTTACATATCTGCCACTGTGCAGGAGAATCCGTATAGGTGTTCGAGTGTTCGAACCGTAATGCGCAAGAAATGGTTCCGAAACCCCGTATTTACATATCTGCCACTGTGCAGGAGAATCCGTATAGGTGTTCGAGAGTTCGAACCGTAATGCGCAAGAAATGGTACGGAAACACCGTATTTACATATATGCCACTTTGTAGGAGAATCCGCATAGGTGTTCGAGTGTTCGAACCGTAATGTGCAAGAAATGGTATGGAAACCCCGTATTTACATATCTGCCACTGTGCAGGAGAATCCGTATAGGTGTTCGAGTGTTCGAATCGTAATGCGCAAGAAATGGTACCGAAACCCCGTATTTACATATCTGCCACTGTGCAGGAGAATCCGAATAGGTGTTCGAGTGTTCGAACCGTAATGCGCAAGAAATGGTATGTAAACCCCGTATTTACATATCTGCCACTGTGCAGGAGAATCCGTAAAGGTGTTCGAGTGTTCGAACCGTAATGCGCAAGAAATGGTACGGAAACCCCGTATTTACATATCTGCCACTGTGCAGGAGAATCCGTATAGGTGTTCGATTGTTCGAACCGTAATGCGCAAGAAATGGTATGTAAACCCCGTATTTACATATCAACCACTGTGCAGGAGAATCCGTATATGTGTTCGAGTGTTCGAACCGTAATGCGCAAGAAATGGTAGGGAAACCCCGTATTTACATATCAGCCACTGTGTAGGAGAATCCGTATAGGTGTTCGAGTGTTCGAACCGTAATGCGCAAGAAATGGTACGGAAACCCCGTATTTACATATCTGCCACTGTGCAGGAGAATCCGTATAGGAGTTCGAGTGTTTGAACCGTAATGCGTGAGAAATGGTATGTAAACCCCGTATTTATATATCTGCCATTGTGCTGGATAATCCGTATAGGTGTTCGAGTGTTCGAACCGTAATGCGCCAGAAATGGTACCGAAACCCCGTATTTACATATCTGCCACTGTGCAGGAGAATCCGTATAGGTGTTCGAGTGTTCGAACCGTAATGCGCAAGAAATGGTTCCGAAACCCCGTATTTACATATCTGCCACTGTGCAGGAGAATCCGTATAGGTGTTCGAGAGTTCGAACCGTAATGCGCAAGAAATGGTACGGAAACCCCGTATTTACATATATGCCACTTTGTAGGAGAATCCGCATAGGTGTTCGAGTGTTCGAACCGTAATGTGCAAGAAATGGTATGGAAACCCCGTATTTACATATCTGCCACTGTGCAGGAGAATCCGTATAGGTGTTCGAGTGTTCGAATCGTAATGCGCAAGAAATGGTACCGAAACCCCGTATTTACATATCTGCCACTGTGCAGGAGAATCCGAATAGGTGTTCGAGTGTTCGAACCGTAATGCGCAAGAAATGGTATGTAAACCCCGTATTTACATATCTGCCACTGTGCAGGAGAATCCGTATAGGTGTTCGAGTGTTCGAACCGTAATGCGCAAGAAATGGTATGTAAACCCCGTATTTACATATCTGCCACTGTGCAGGAGAATCCGTATAGGTGTTCGAGTGTTCGAACCGTAATGCGCAAGAAATGGTACGGAAACCCCGTATTTAGATATCTGCCACTGTGCAGGAGAATCCGTATAGGTGTTCGATTGTTCGAACCGTAATGCGCAAGAAATGGTATGTAAACTCCGTATTTACATATCTACCACTGTGCAGGAGAATCCGTATAGGTGTTCGAGTGTTCGAACCGTAATGCGCAAGAAATGGTACGGAAACCCCGTATTTACATATCAGCCACTGTGCAGGAGAATCCGTAAAGGTGTTCGAGTGTTCGAACCGTAATGCGCAAGAAATGGTACGGAAACCCCGTATTTACATATCTGCCACTGTGCAGGAGAATCCGTATAGGTGTTCGATTGTTCGAAACGTAATGCGCAAGAAATGGTATGTAAACCCCGTATTTACATATCTACCACTGTGCAGGAGAATCCGTATATGTGTTCGAGTGTTCGAACCGTAATGCGCAAGAAATGGTATGGAAACCCCGTATTTACATATCAGCCACTGTGTAGGAGAATCCGTATAGGTGTTCGAGTGTTCGAACCGTAATGCGCAAGAAATGGTACGGAAACCCCGTATTTACATATCTGCCACTGTGCAGGAGAATCCGTATAGGAGTTCGAGTGTTTGAACCGTAATGCGTGAGAAATGGTATGTAAACCCCGTATTTATATATCTGCCACTGTGCTGGATAATCCGTATAGGTGTTCGAGTGTTCGAACCGTAATGCGCCAGAAATGGTACCGAAACCCCGTATTTACATATCTGCCACTGTGCAGGAGAATCCGTATAGGTGTTCGAGTGTTCGAACCGTAATGCGCAAGAAATGGTTCCGAAACCCCGTATTTACATATCTGCCACTGTGCAGGAGAATCCGTATAGGTGTTCGAGAGTTCGAACCGTAATGCGCAAGAAATGGTACGGAAACCCCGTATTTACATATATGCCACTTTGTAGGAGAATCCGCATAGGCGTTCGAGTGTTCGAACCGTCATGTGCAAGAAATGGTATGGAAACCCCGTATTTACATATCTGCCACTGTGCAGGAGAATCCGTATAGGTGTTCGAGTGTTCGAATCGTAATGCGCAAGAAATGGTACCGAAACCCCGTATTTACATATCTGCCACTGTGCAGGAGAATCCGAATAGGTGTTCGAGTGTTCGAACCGTAATGCGCAAGAAATGGTATGTAAACCCCGTATTTACATATCTGCCACTGTGCAGGAGAATCCGTATAGGTGTTCGAGTGTTCGAACCGTAATGCGCAAGAAATGGTATGTAAACCCCGTATTTACATATCTGCCACTGTGCAGGAGAATCCGTATAGGTGTTCGAGTGTTCGAACCGTAATGCGCAAGAAATGGTACGGAAACCCCGTATTTAGATATCTGCCACTGTGCAGGAGAATCCGTATAGGTGTTCGATTGTTCGAACCGTAATGCGCAAGAAATGGTATGTAAACTCCGTATTTACATATCTACCACTGTGCAGGAGAATCCGTATAGGTGTTCGAGTGTTCGAACCGTAATGCGCAAGAAATGGTATGGAAACCCCGTATTTACATATCAGCCACTGTGCAGGAGAATCCGTATAGGTGTTCGAGTGTTCGAACCATAATGCGCAAGAAATGGTACCGAAACCCCGTATTTACATATCTGCCACTGTGCAGGAGAATCCGTATAGGTGTTCGAGTGTTCGAACCGTAATGCGCAAGAAATGGTATGTAAACCCCGTATTTATATATCTGCCACTGTGCTGGATAATCCGTATAGGTGTTCGAGTGTTCGAACCGTAATGCGCCAGAAATGATACCGAAACACCGTATTTACATATCTGCCACTGTGCAGGAGAATCCGTATAGGTGTTCGAGAGTTCGAACCGTAATGCGCAAGAAATGGTACGGAAACCCCGTATTTACATATCTGCCACTTTGTAGGAGAATCCGCATAGGTGTTCGAGTGTTCGAACCGTAATGTGCAAGAAATGGTATGGAAACCCCGTATTTACATATCTGCCACTGTGCAGGAGAATCCTTATAGGTGTTCGAGTGTTCGAATCGTAATGCGCAAGAAATGGTACCGAAACCCCGTATTTACATATCTGCCACTGTGCAGGAGAATCCGTATAGGTGTTCGAGTGTTCGAACCGTAATGCGCAAGAAATGGTACCGAAACCCCGTATTTACATATCTGCCACTGTGCAGGAGAATCCGTATAGGTGTTCGAGTGTTCGAACCGTAATGCGCAAGAAATGGTATGGAAACCCCGTATTTACATATGAGCCACTGTGCAGGAGAATCCGTATAGGTGTTCGAGTGTTCGAACCGTAATGCGCAAGAAATGGTACCGAAACCCCGTATTTACATATCTGCCACTGTGCAGGAGAATCCGTATAGGTGTTCGAGTGTTTGAACCGTAATGCGTGAGAAATGGTATGTAAACCCCGTATTTATATATCTGCCACTGTGCTGGATAATCCGTATAGGTGTTCGAGTGTTCGAACCGTAATGCGCCAGAAATGGTTCCGAAACCCCGTATTTACATATCTGCCACTGTGCAGGAGAATCCGAATAGGTGTTCGAGTGTTCGAACCGTAATGCGCAAGAAATGGTATGTAAACCCCGTATTTACATATCTGCCATTGTGCAGGAGAATCCGTAAAGGTGTTCGAGTGTTCGAACCGTAATGCGCAAGAAATGGTACGGAAACCCCGTATTTACATATCTGCCACTGTGCAGGAGAATCCGTATAGGTGTTCGATTGTTCGAACCGTAATGCGCAAGAAATGGTATGTAAACCCCGTATTTACATATCTACCACTGTGCAGGAGAATCCGTATATGTGTTCGAGTGTTCGAACCGTAATGCGCAAGAAATGGTATGGAAACCCCGTATTTACATATCAGCCACTGTGTAGGAGAATCCGTATAGGTGTTCGAGTGTTCGAACCGTAATGCGCAAGAAATGGTACGGAAACCCCGTATTTACATATCTGCCACTGTGCAGGAGAATCCGTATAGGAGTTCGAGTGTTTGAACCGTAATGCGTGAGAAATGGTATGTAAACCCCGTATTTATATATCTGCCATTGTGCTGGATAATCCGTATAGGTGTTCGAGTGTTCGAACCGTAATGCGCCAGAAATGGTACCGAAACCCCGTATTTACATATCTGCCACTGTGCAGGAGAATCCGTATAGGTGTTCGAGTGTTCGAACCGTAATGCGCAAGAAATGGTTCCGAAACCCCGTATTTACATATCTGCCACTGTGCAGGAGAATCCGTATAGGTGTTCGAGAGTTCGAACCGTAATGCGCAAGAAATGGTACGGAAACCCCGTATTTACATATATGCCACTTTGTAGGAGAATCCGCATAGGTGTTCGAGTGTTCGAACCGTAATGTGCAAGAAATGGTATGGAAACCCCGTATTTACATATCTGCCACTGTGCAGGAGAATCCGTATAGGTGTTCGAGTGTTCGAATCGTAATGCGCAAGAAATGGTACCGAAACCCCGTATTTACATATCTGCCACTGTGCAGGAGAATCCGAATAGGTGTTCGAGTGTTCGAACCGTAATGCGCAAGAAATGGTATGTAAACCCCGTATTTACATATCTGCCACTGTGCAGGAGAATCCGTATAGGTGTTCGAGTGTTCGAACCGTAATGCGCAAGAAATGGTATGTAAACCCCGTATTTACATATCTGCCACTGTGCAGGAGAATCCGTATAGGTGTTCGAGTGTTCGAACCGTAATGCGCAAGAAATGGTACGGAAACCCCGTATTTAGATATCTGCCACTGTGCAGGATAATCCGTATAGGTGTTCGATTGTTCGAACCGTAATGCGCAAGAAATGGTATGTAAACTCCGTATTTACATATCTACCACTGTGCAGGAGAATCCGTATAGGTGTTCGAGTGTTCGAACCGTAATGCGCAAGAAATGGTACGGAAACCCCGTATTTACATATCAGCCACTGTGCAGGAGAATCCGTAAAGGTGTTCGAGTGTTCGAACCGTAATGCGCAAGAAATGGTACGGAAACCCCGTATTTACATATCTGCCACTGTGCAGGAGAATCCGTATAGGTGTTCGATTGTTCGAAACGTAATGCGCAAGAAATGGTATGTAAACCCCGTATTTACATATCTACCACTGTGCAGGAGAATCCGTATATGTGTTCGAGTGTTCGAACCGTAATGCGCAAGAAATGGTATGGAAACCCCGTATTTACATATCAGCCACTGTGTAGGAGAATCCGTATAGGTGTTCGAGTGTTCGAACCGTAATGCGCAAGAAATGGTACGGAAACCCCGTATTTACATATCTGCCACTGTGCAGGAGAATCCGTATAGGAGTTCGAGTGTTTGAACCGTAATGCGTGAGAAATGGTATGTAAACCCCGTATTTATATATCTGCCATTGTGCTGGATAATCCGTATAGGTGTTCGAGTGTTCGAACCGTAATGCGCCAGAAATGGTACCGAAACCCCGTATTTACATATCTGCCACTGTGCAGGAGAATCCGTATAGGTGTTCGAGTGTTCGAACCGTAATGCGCAAGAAATGGTTCCGAAACCCCGTATATACATATCTGCCACTGTGCAGGAGAATCCGTATAGGTGTTCGAGAGTTCGAACCGTAATGCGCAAGAAATGGTACGGAAACCCCGTATTTACATATATGCCACTTTGTAGGAGAATCCGCATAGGTGTTCGAGTGTTCGAACCGTAATGTGCAAGAAATGGTATGGAAACCCCGTATTTACATATCTGCCACTGTGCAGGAGAATCCGTATAGGTGTTCGAGTGTTCGAATCGTAATGCGCAAGAAATGGTACCGAAACCCCGTATTTACATATCTGCCACTGTGCAGGAGAATCCGAATAGGTGTTCGAGTGTTCGAACCGTAATGCGCAAGAAATGGTATGTAAACCCCGTATTTACATATCTGCCACTGTGCAGGAGAATCCGTAAAGGTGTTCGAGTGTTCGAACCGTAATGCGCAAGAAATGGTACGGAAACCCCGTATTTACATATCTGCCACTGTGCAGGAGAATCCGTATAGGTGTTCGATTGTTCGAACCGTAATGCGCAAGAAATGGTATGTAAACCCCGTATTTACATATCTACCACTGTGCAGGAGAATCCGTATATGTGTTCGAGTGTTCGAACCGTAATGCGCAAGAAATGGTATGGAAACCCCGTATTTACATATCAGCCACTGTGTAGGAGAATCCGTATAGGTGTTCGAGTGTTCGAACCGTAATGCGCAAGAAATGGTACGGAAACCCCGTATTTACATATCTGCCACTGTGCAGGAGAATCCGTATAGGAGTTCGAGTGTTTGAACCGTAATGCGTGAGAAATGGTATGTAAACCCCGTATTTATATATCTGCCATTGTGCTGGATAATCCGTATAGGTGTTCGAGTGTTCGAACCGTAATGCGCCAGAAATGGTACCGAAACCCCGTATTTACATATCTGCCACTGTGCAGGAGAATCCGTATAGGTGTTCGAGTGTTCGAACCGTAATGCGCAAGAAATGGTTCCGAAACCCCGTATATACATATCTGCCACTGTGCAGGAGAATCCGTATAGGTGTTCGAGAGTTCGAACCGTAATGCGCAAGAAATGGTACGGAAACCCCGTATTTACATATATGCCACTTTGTAGGAGAATCCGCATAGGTGTTCGAGTGTTCGAACCGTAATGTGCAAGAAATGGTATGGAAACCCCGTATTTACATATCTGCCACTGTGCAGGAGAATCCGTATAGGTGTTCGAGTGTTCGAATCGTAATGCGCAAGAAATGGTACCGAAACCCCGTATTTACATATCTGCCACTGTGCAGGAGAATCCGAATAGGTGTTCGAGTGTTCGAACCGTAATGCGCAAGAAATGGTATGTAAACCCCGTATTTACATATCTGCCACTGTGCAGGAGAATCCGTATAGGTGTTCGAGTGTTCGAACCGTAATGCGCAAGAAATGGTATGTAAACCCCGTATTTACATATCTGCCACTGTGCAGGAGAATCCGTATAGGTGTTCGAGTGTTCGAACCGTAATGCGCAAGAAATGGTACGGAAACCCCGTATTTAGATATCTGCCACTGTGCAGGAGAATCCGTATAGGTGTTCGATTGTTCGAACCGTAATGCGCAAGAAATGGTATGTAAACTCCGTATTTACATATCTACCACTGTGCAGGAGAATCCGTATAGGTGTTCGAGTGTTCGAACCGTAATGCGCAAGAAATGGTACGGAAACCCCGTATTTACATATCAGCCACTGTGCAGGAGAATCCGTAAAGGTGTTCGAGTGTTCGAACCGTAATGCGCAAGAAATGGTACGGAAACCCCGTATTTACATATCTGCCACTGTGCAGAAGAATCCGTATAGGTGTTCGATTGTTCGAAACGTAATGCGCAAGAAATGGTATGTAAACCCCGTATTTACATATCTACCACTGTGCAGGAGAATCCGTATATGTGTTCGAGTGTTCGAACCGTAATGCGCAAGAAATGGTATGGAAACCCCGTATTTACATATCAGCCACTGTGTAGGAGAATCCGTATAGGTGTTCGAGTGTTCGAACCGTAATGCGCAAGAAATGGTACGGAAACCCCGTATTTACATATCTGCCACTGTGCAGGAGAATCCGTATAGGAGTTCGAGTGTTTGAACCGTAATGCGTGAGAAATGGTATGTAAACCCCGTATTTATATATCTGCCACTGTGCTGGATAATCCGTATAGGTGTTCGAGTGTTCGAACCGTAATGCGCCAGAAATGGTACCGAAACCCCGTATTTACATATCTGCCACTGTGCAGGAGAATCCGTATAGGTGTTCGAGTGTTCGAACCGTAATGCGCAAGAAATGGTTCCGAAACCCCGTATTTACATATCTGCCACTGTGCAGGAGAATCCGTATAGGTGTTCGAGAGTTCGAACCGTAATGCGCAAGAAATGGTACGGAAACCCCGTATTTACATATATGCCACTTTGTAGGAGAATCCGCATAGGCGTTCGAGTGTTCGAACCGTAATGTGCAAGAAATGGTATGGAAACCCCGTATTTACATATCTGCCACTGTGCAGGAGAATCCGTATAGGTGTTCGAGTGTTCGAATCGTAATGCGCAAGAAATGGTACCGAAACCCCGTATTTACATATCTGCCACTGTGCAGGAGAATCCGAATAGGTGTTCGAGTGTTCCTACCGTAATGCGCAAGAAATGGTATGTAAACCCCGTATTTACATATCTGCCACTGTGCAGGAGAATCCGTATAGGTGTTCGAGTGTTCGAACCGTAATGCGCAAGAAATGGTATGTAAACCCCGTATTTACATATCTGCCACTGTGCAGGAGAATCCGTATAGGTGTTCGAGTGTTCGAACCGTAATGCGCAAGAAATGGTACGGAAACCCCGTATTTAGATATCTGCCACTGTGCAGGAGAATCCGTATAGGTGTTCGATTGTTCGAACCGTAATGCGCAAGAAATGGTATGTAAACTCCGTATTTACATATCTACCACTGTGCAGGAGAATCCGTATAGGTGTTCGAGTGTTCGAACCGTAATGCGCAAGAAATGGTATGGAAACCCCGCATTTACATATCAGCCACTGTGCAGGAGAATCCGTATAGGTGTTCGAGTGTTCGAACCATAATGCGCAAGAAATGGTACCGAAACCCCGTATTTACATATCTGCCACTGTGCAGGAGAATCCGTATAGGTGTTCGAGTGTTCGAACCGTAATGCGCAAGAAATGGTATGTGAACCCCGTATTTATATATCTGCCACTGTGCTGGATAATCCGTATAGGTGTTCGAGTGTTCGAACCGTAATGCGCCAGAAATGATACCGAAACACCGTATTTACATATCTGCCACTGTGCAGGAGAATCCGTATAGGTGTTCGAGAGTTCGAACCGTAATGCGCAAGAAATGGTACGGAAACCCCGTATTTACATATCTGCCACTTTGTAGGAGAATCCGCATAGGTGTTCGAGTGTTCGAACCGTAATGTGCAAGAAATGGTATGGAAACCCCGTATTTACATATCTGCCACTGTGCAGGAGAATCCTTATAGGTGTTCGAGTGTTCGAATCGTAATGCGCAAGAAATGGTACCGAAACCCCGTATTTACATATCTACCACTGTGCAGGAGAATCCGAATAGGTGTTCGACTGTTCGAACCGTAATGCGCAAGAAATGGTATGTAAACCCCGTATTTACATATCTGCCACTGTGCAGGAGAATCCGTATAGGTGTTCGAGTGTTCGAACCGTAATGCGCAAGAAATGGTACGGAAACCCCGTATTTACATATCTGCCACTGTGCAGGAGAATCCGTATAGGTGTTCGATTGTTCGAACCGTAATGCGCAAGAAATGTTATGTAAACCCCGTTTTTACATATCTGCCACTGTGCAGGAGAATCCGTATAGGTGTTCGAGTGTTCGAACCGTAATGCGCAAAAAATGGTACCGAAACCCCGTATTTACATATCTGCCACTGTGCAGGAGAATCCGTATAGGTGTTCGACTGTTCGAACCGTAATGCGCAAGAAATGGTATGGAAACCCCGTATTTACATATCTGCCACTGTGCAGGAGAATCCGTATAGGTGTTCGAGTGTTCGAACCGTAATGCGCAAGAAATGGTTCCGAAACCCCGTATTTACATATCTGCCACTGTGCAGGAGAATCCGTATAGGTGTTCGAGAGTTCGAACCGTAATGCGCACGAAATGGTACGGAAACCCCGTATTTACATATCTGCCACTTTGTAGGAGAATCCGCATAGGTGTTCGAGTGTTCGAACCGTAATGTGCAAGAAATGGTATGGAAACCCCGTATTTACATATCTGCCACTGTGCAGGATAATCCGTATAGGTGTTCGAGTGTTCGAATCGTAATGCGCAAGAAATGGTACCGAAACCCCGTATTTACATATCTGCCACTGTGCAGGAGAATCCGAATAGGTGTTCGAGTGTTCGAACCGTAATGCGCAAGAAATGGTATGTAAACCCTGTATTTACATATCTGCCACTGTGCAGGAGAATCCGTATAGTTGTTCGAGTGTTCGAACCGTAATGCGCAAGAAATGGTACGGAAACCCCGTATTTAGATATCTGCCACTGTGCAGGAGAATCCGTATAGGTGTTCGATTGTACGAACCGTAATGCGCAAGAAATGGTATGTAAACTCCGTATTTACATATCTACCACTGTGCAGGAGAATCCGTATAGGTGTTCGAGTGTTCGAACCGTAATGCGCAAGAAATGGTATGGAAACCCCGTATTTACATATCAGCCACTGTGCAGGAGAATCCGTATAGGTGTTCGAGTGTTCGAACCGTAATGCGCAAGAAATGGTACCGAAACCCCGTATTTACATATCTGCCACTGTGCAGGAGAATCCGTATAGGTGTTCGAGTGTTCGAACCGTAATGCGCAAGAAATGGTATGTAAACCCCGTATTTATATATCTGCCACTGTGCTGGATAATCCGTATAGGTGTTCGAGTGTTCGAACCGTAATGCGCCAGAAATGATACCGAAACACCGTATTTACATATCTGCCACTGTGCAGGAGAATCCGTATAGGTGTTCGAGAGTTCGAACCGTAATGCGCAAGAAATGGTACGGAAACCCCGTATTTACATATCTGCCACTTTGTAGGAGAATCCGCATAGGTGTTCGAGTGTTCGAACCGTAATGTGCAAGAAATGGTATGGAAACCCCGTATTTACATATCTGCCACTGTGCAGGAGAATCCTTATAGGTGTTCGAGTGTTCGAATCGTAATGCGCAAGAAATGGTACCGAAACCCCGTATTTACATATCTACCACTGTGCAGGAGAATCCGAATAGGTGTTCGACTGTTCGAACCGTAATGCGCAAGAAATGGTATGTAAACCCCGTATTTACATATCTGCCACTGTGCAGGAGAATCCGTATAGGTGTTCGAGTGTTCGAACCGTAATGCGCAAGAAATGGTACGGAAACCCCGTATTTACATATCTGCCACTGTGCAGGAGAATCCGTATAGGTGTTCGATTGTTCGAACCGTAATGCGCAAGAAATGTTATGTAAACCCCGTTTTTACATATCTGCCACTGTGCAGGAGAATCCGTATAGGTGTTCGAGTGTTCGAACCGTAATGCGCAAAAAATGGTACCGAAACCCCGTATTTACATATCTGCCACTGTGCAGGAGAATCCGTATAGGTGTTCGACTGTTCGAACCGTAATGCGCAAGAAATGGTATGGAAACCCCGTATTTACATATCTGCCACTGTGCAGGAGAATCCGTATAGGTGTTCGAGTGTTCGAACCGTAATGCGCAAGAAATGGTTCCGAAACCCCGTATTTACATATCTGCCACTGTGCAGGAGAATCCGTATAGGTGTTCGAGAGTTCGAACCGTAATGCGCACGAAATGGTACGGAAACCCCGTATTTACATATCTGCCACTTTGTAGGAGAATCCGCATAGGTGTTCGAGTGTTCGAACCGTAATGTGCAAGAAATGGTATGGAAACCCCGTATTTACATATCTGCCACTGTGCAGGATAATCCGTATAGGTGTTCGAGTGTTCGAATCGTAATGCGCAAGAAATGGTACCGAAACCCCGTATTTACATATCTGCCACTGTGCAGGAGAATCCGAATAGGTGTTCGAGTGTTCGAACCGTAATGCGCAAGAAATGGTATGTAAACCCTGTATTTACATATCTGCCACTGTGCAGGAGAATCCGTATAGTTGTTCGAGTGTTCGAACCGTAATGCGCAAGAAATGGTACGGAAACCCCGTATTTAGATATCTGCCACTGTGCAGGAGAATCCGTATAGGTGTTCGATTGTACGAACCGTAATGCGCAAGAAATGGTATGTAAACTCCGTATTTACATATCTACCACTGTGCAGGAGAATCCGTATAGGTGTTCGAGTGTTCGAACCGTAATGCGCAAGAAATGGTATGGAAACCCCGTATTTACATATCAGCCACTGTGCAGGAGAATCCGTATAGGTGTTCGAGTGTTCGAACCGTAATGCGCAAGAAATGGTACCGAAACCCCGTATTTACATATCTGCCACTGTGCAGGAGAATCCGTATAGGTGTTCGAGTGTTCGAACCGTAATGCGCAAGAAATGGTATGTAAACCCCGTATTTATATATCTGCCACTGTGCTGGATAATCCGTATAGGTGTTCGAGTGTTCGAACCGTAATGCGCCAGAAATGGTACCGAAACCCCGTATTTACATATCTGCCACTGTGCAGGAGAATCCGTATAGGTGTTCGAGAGTTCGAACCGTAATGCGCAAGAAATGGTACGGAAACCCCGTATTTACATATCTGCCACTTTGTAGGAGAATCCGCATAGGTGTTCGAGTGTTCGAACCGTAATGTGCAAGAAATGGTATGGAAACCCCGTATTTACATATCTGCCACTGTGCAGGAGAATCCTTATAGGTGTTCGAGTGTTCGAATCGTAATGCGCAAGAAATGGTACCGAAACCCCGTATTTACATATCTGCCACTGTGCAGGAGAATCCGAATAGGTGTTCGACTGTTCGGACCGTAATGCGCAAGAAATGGTATGTAAACCCCGTATTTACATATCTGCCACTGTGCAGGAGAATCCGTATAGGTGTTCGAGTGTTCGAACCGTAATGCGCAAGAAATGGTACGGAAACCCCGTATTTACATATCTGCCACTGTGCAGGAGAATCCGTATAGGTGTTCGATTGTTCGAACCGTAATGCGCAAGAAATGTTACGTAAACCCCGTTTTTACATATCTGCCACTGTGCAGGAGAATCCGTATAGGTGTTCGAGTGTTCGAACCGTAATGCGCAAAAAATGGTACCGAAACCCCGTATTTACATATCTGCCACTGTGCAGGAGAATCCGTATAGGTGTTCGACTGTTCGAACCGTAATGCGCAAGAAATGGTATGGAAACCCCGTATTTACATATCTGCCACTGTGCAGGAGAATCCGTATAGGTGTTCGAGTGTTCGAACCGTAATGCGCAAGAAATGGTTCCGAAACCCCGTATTTACATATCTGCCACTGTGCAGGAGAATCCGTATAGGTGTTCGAGAGTTCGAACCGTAATGCGCACGAAATGGTACGGAAACCCCGTATTTACATATCTGCCACTTTGTAGGAGAATCCGCATAGGTGTTCGAGTGTTCGAACCGTAATGTGCAAGAAATGGTATGGAAACCCCGTATTTACATATCTGCCACTGTGCAGGATAATCCGTATAGGTGTTCGAGTGTTCGAATCGTAATGCGCAAGAAATGGTACCGAAACCCCGTATTTACATATCTGCCACTGTGCAGGAGAATCCGAATAGGTGTTCGAGTGTTCGAACCGTAATGCGCAAGAAATGGTATGTAAACCCTGTATTTACATATCTGCCACTGTGCAGGAGAATCCGTATAGTTGTTCGAGTGTTCGAACCGTAATGCGCAAGAAATGGTACGGAAACCCCGTATTTAGATATCTGCCACTGTGCAGGAGAATCCGTATAGGTGTTCGATTGTACGAACCGTAATGCGCAAGAAATGGTATGTAAACTCCGTATTTACATATCTACCACTGTGCAGGAGAATCCGTATAGGTGTTCGAGTGTTCGAACCGTAATGCGCAAGAAATGGTATGGAAACCCCGTATTTACATATCAGCCACTGTGCAGGAGAATCCGTATAGGTGTTCGAGTGTTCGAACCGTAATGCGCAAGAAATGGTACCGAAACCCCGTATTTACATATCTGCCACTGTGCAGGAGAATCCGTATAGGTGTTCGAGTGTTCGAACCGTAATGCGCAAGAAATGGTATGTAAACCCCGTATTTATATATCTGCCACTGTGCTGGATAATCCGTATAGGTGTTCGAGTGTTCGAACCGTAATGCGCCAGAAATGGTACCGAAACCCCGTATTTACATATCTGCCACTGTGCAGGAGAATCCGTATAGGTGTTCGAGAGTTCGAACCGTAATGCGCAAGAAATGGTACGGAAACCCCGTATTTACATATCTGCCACTTTGTAGGAGAATCCGCATAGGTGTTCGAGTGTTCGAACCGTAATGTGCAAGAAATGGTATGGAAACCCCGTATTTACATATCTGCCACTGTGCAGGAGAATCCTTATAGGTGTTCGAGCGTTCGAATCGTAATGCGCAAGAAATGGTACCGAAACCCCGTATTTACATATCTGCCACTGTGCAGGAGAATCCGAATAGGTGTTCGACTGTTTGAACCGTAATGCGCAAGAAATGGTATGTAAACCCCGTATTTACATATCTGCCACTGTGCAGGAGAATCCGTATAGGTGTTCGAGTGTTCGAACCGTAATGCGCAAGAAATGGTACGGAAACCCCGTATTTACATATCTGCCACTGTGCAGGAGAATCCGTATAGGTGTTCGATTGTTCGAACCGTAATGCGCAAGAAATGTTATGTAAACCCCGTTTTTACATATCTGCCACTGTGCAGGAGAATCTGTATAGGTGTTCGAGTGTTCGAACCGTAATGCGCAAGAAATGGTACGGAAACCCCGTATTTACATATCTGCCACTGTGCAGGAGAATCCGTATAGGTGTTCGATTGTTCGAACCGTAATGCGCAAGAAATGTTATGTAAACCCCGTTTTTACATATCTGCCACTGTGCAGGAGAATCCGTATAGGTGTTCGAGTGTTCGAACCGTAATGCGCAAAAAATGGTACCGAAACCCTGTATTTACATATCTGCCACTGTGCAGGAGAATCCGTATAGGTGTTCGAGTGTTCGAACCGTAATGCGCAAGAAATGGTACGGAAACCCCGTATTTAGATATCTGCCACTGTGCAGGAGAATCCGTATAGGTGTTCGATTGTTCGAACCGTAATGCGCAAGAAATGGTATGTAAACTCCGTATTTACATATCTACCACTGTGCAGGAGAATCCGTATAGGTGTTCGAGTGTTCGAACCGTAATGCGCAAGAAATGGTATGGAAACCCCGTATTTACATATCAGCCACTGTGCAGGAGAATCCGTATAGGTGTTCGAGTGTTCGAACCGTAATGCGCAAGAAATGGTACCGAAACCCCGTATTTACATATCTGCCACTATGCAGGAGAATCCGTATAGGTGTTCGAGTGTTCGAACCGTAATGCGCAAGAAATGGTATGTAAACCCCGTATTTATATATCTGCCACTGTGCTGGATAATCCGTATAGGTGTTCGAGTGTTCGAACCGTAATGCGCCAGAAATGGTACCGAAACCCCGTATTTACATATCTGCCACTGTGCAGGAGAATCCGTATAGGTGTTCGAGAGTTCGAACCGTAATGCGCAAGAAATGGTACGGAAACCCCGTATTTACATATCTGCCACTTTGTAGGAGAATCCGCATAGGTGTTCGAGTGTTCGAACCGTAATGTGCAAGAAATGGTATGGAAACCCCGTATTTACATATCTGCCACTGTGCAGGAGAATCCTTATAGGTGTTCGAGTGTTCGAATCGTAATGCGCAAGAAATGGTACCGAAACCCCGTATTTACATATCTGCCACTGTGCAGGAGAATCCGAATAGGTGTTCGACTGTTTGAACCGTAATGCGCAAGAAATGGTATGTAAACCCCGTATTTACATATCTGCCACTGTGCAGGAGAATCCGTATAGGTGTTCGAGTGTTCGAACCGTAATGCGCAAGAAATGGTACGGAAACCCCGTATTTACATATCTGCCACTGTGCAGGAGAATCCGTATAGGTGTTCGATTGTTCGAACCGTAATGCGCAAGAAATGTTATGTAAACCCCGTTTTTACATATCTGCCACTGTGCAGGAGAATCCGTATAGGTGTTCGAGTGTTCGAACCGTAATGCGCAAAAAATGGTACCGAAACCCCGTATTTACATATCTGCCACTGTGCAGGAGAATCCGTATAGGTGTTCGACTGTTCGAACCGTAATGCGCAAGAAATGGTATGGAAACCCCGTATTTACATATCTGCCACTGTGCAGGAGAATCCGTATAGGTGTTCGAGTGTTCGAACCGTAATGCGCAAGAAATGGTTCCGAAACCCCGTATTTACATATCTGCCACTGTGCAGGAGAATCCGTATAGGTGTTCGAGAGTTCGAACCGTAATGCGCACGAAATGGTACGGAAACCCCGTATTTACATATCTGCCACTTTGTAGGAGAATCCGCATAGGTGTTCGAGTGTTCGAACCGTAATGTGCAAGAAATGGTATGGAAACCCCGTATTTACATATCTGCCACTGTGCAGGATAATCCGTATAGGTGTTCGAGTGTTCGAATCGTAATGCGCAAGAAATGGTACCGAAACCCCGTATTTACATATCTGCCACTGTGCAGGAGAATCCGAATAGGTGTTCGAGTGTTCGAACCGTAATGCGCAAGAAATGGTATGTAAACCCCGTATTTACATATCTGCCACTGTGCAGGAGAATCTGTATAGGTGTTCGAGTGTTCGAACCGTAATGCGCAAGAAATGGTACGGAAACCCCGTATTTACATATCTGCCACTGTGCAGGAGAATCCGTATAGGTGTTCGATTGTTCGAACCGTAATGCGCAAGAAATGTTATGTAAACCCCGTTTTTACATATCTGCCACTGTGCAGGAGAATCCGTATAGGTGTTCGAGTGTTCGAACCGTAATGCGCAAAAAATGGTACCGAAACCCTGTATTTACATATCTGCCACTGTGCAGGAGAATCCGTATAGGTGTTCGAGTGTTCGAACCGTAATGCGCAAGAAATGGTACGGAAACCCCGTATTTAGATATCTGCCACTGTGCAGGAGAATCCGTATAGGTGTTCGATTGTTCGAACCGTAATGCGCAAGAAATGGTATGTAAACTCCGTATTTACATATCTATCACTGTGCAGGAGAATCCGTATAGGTGTTCGAGTGTTCGAACCGTAATGCGCAAGAAATGGTATGGAAACCCCGTATTTACATATCAGCCACTGTGCAGGAGAATCCGTATAGGTGTTCGAGTGTTCGAACCGTAATGCGCAAGAAATGGTACCGAAACCCCGTATTTACATATCTGCCACTGTGCAGGAGAATCCGTATAGGTGTTCGAGTGTTCGAACCGTAATGCGCAAGAAATGGTATGTAAACCCCGTATTTATATATCTGCCACTGTGCTGGATAATCCGTATAGGTGTTCGAGTGTTCGAACCGTAATGCGCCAGAAATGGTACCGAAACCCCGTATTTACATATCTGCCACTGTGCAGGAGAATCCGTATAGGTGTTCGAGAGTTCGAACCGTAATGCGCAAGAAATGGTACGGAAACCCCGTATTTACATATCTGCCACTTTGTAGGAGAATCCGCATAGGTGTTCGAGTGTTCGAACCGTAATGTGCAAGAAATGGTATGGAAACCCCGTATTTACATATCTGCCACTGTGCAGGAGAATCCTTATAGGTGTTCGAGTGTTCGAATCGTAATGCGCAAGAAATGGTACCGAAACCCCGTATTTACATATCTGCCACTGTGCAGGAGAATCCGAATACGTGTTCGACTGTTTGAACCGTAATGCGCAAGAAATGGTATGTAAACCCCGTATTTACATATCTGCCACTGTGCAGGAGAATCCGTATAGGTGTTCGAGTGTTCGAACCGTAATGCGCAAGAAATGGTACGGAAACCCCGTATTTACATATCTGCCACTGTGCAGGAGAATCCGTATAGGTGTTCGATTGTTCGAACCGTAATGCGCAAGAAATGTTATGTAAACCCCGTTTTTACATATCTGCCACTGTGCAGGAGAATCCGTATAGGTGTTCGAGTGTTCGAACCGTAATGCGCAAAAAATGGTACCAAAACCCCGTATTTACATATCTGCCACTGTGCAGGAGAATCCGTATAGGTGTTCGACTGTTCGAACCGTAATGCGCAAGAAATGGTATGGAAACCCCGTATTTACATATCTGCCACTGTGCAGGAGAATCCGTATAGGTGTTCGAGTGTTCGAACCGTAATGCGCAAGAAATGGTTCCGAAACCCCGTATTTACATATCTGCCACTGTGCAGGAGAATCCGTATAGGTGTTCGATAGTTCGAACCGTAATGCGCACGAAATGGTACGGAAACCCCGTATTTACATATCTGCCACTTTGTAGGAGAATCCGCATAGGTGTTCGAGTGTTCGAACCGTAATGTACAAGAAATGGTATGGAAACCCCGTATTTACATATCTGCCACTGTGCAGGATAATCCGTATAGGTGTTCGAGTGTTCGAATCGTAATGCGCAAGAAATGGTACCGAAACCCCGTATTTACATATCTGCCACTGTGCAGGAGAATCCGAATAGGTGTTCGAGTGTTCGAACCGTAATGCGCAAGAAATGGTATGTAAACCCCGTATTTACATATCTGCCACTGTGCAGGAGAATCTGTATAGGTGTTCGAGTGTTCGAACCGTAATGCGCAAGAAATGGTACGGAAACCCCGTATTTACATATCTTCCACTATGCAGGAGAATCCGTATAGGTGTTCGATTGTTCGAACCGTAATGCGCAAGAAATGGTACCGAAACCCCGTATTTACATATCTGCCACTGTGCAGGAGAATCCGTATAGGTGTTCGAGTGTTCGAACCGTAATGCGCAAGAAATGGTATGGAAACCCCGTATTTACATATCTGCCACTGTGCAGGAGAATCCGTATAGGTGTTCGAGTGTTCGAACCGTAATGCGCAAGAAATGGTTCCGAAACCCCGTATTTACATATCTGCCACTGTGCAGGAGAATCCGTATAGGTGTTCGAGAGTTCGAACCGTAATGCGCAAGAAATGGTTCGGAAACCCCGTATTTACATATATGCCACTTTGTAGGAGAATCCGCATAGGTGTTCGAGTGTTCGAACCGTAATGTGCAAGAAATGGTATGGAAATCCCGTATTTACATATCTGCCACTGTGCAGGAGAATCCGTATAGGTGTTCGAGTGTTCGAATCGTAATGCGCAAGAAATGGTACCGAAACCCCGTATTTACATATCTGCCACTGTGCAGGAGAATCCGAATAGGTGTTCGAGTGTTCGAACCGTAATGCGCAAGAAATGGTATGTAAACCCCGTATTTACATATCTGCCACTGTGCAGGAGAATCCGTATAGGTGTTCGAGTGTTCGAACCGTAATGCGCAAGAAATGGTATGTAAACCCCGTATTTACATATCTGCCACTGTGCAGGAGAATCCGTATAGGTGTCCGAGTGTTCGAACCGTAATGCGCAAGAAATGGTACGGAAACCCCGTATTTACATATATGCCACTTCGTTGGAGAATCCGCATAGGTGTTCGAGTGTTGGAACCGTAATGTGCAAGAAATGGTATGGAAACCCCGTATTTACATATCTGCCACTGTGCAGGAGAATCCGTATAGGTGTTCGAGTGTTCGAATCGTAATGCGCAAGAAATGGTACCGAAACCCCGTATTTACATATCTGCCACTGTGCAAGAGAATCCGAATAGGTGTTCGAGTGTTCGAACCGTAATGCGCAAGAAATGGTTCCGAAACCCCGTATTTACATATCTGTCACTGTGCAGGAGAATCCGTATAGGTGTTCGAGAGTTCGAACCGTAATGCGCAAGAAATGGTACGGAAACCCCGTATTTACATATATGCCACTTTGTAGGAGAATCTGCATAGGTGTTCGAGTGTTCGAACCGTAATGTGCAAGAAATGGTATGGAAACCCCGTATTTACATATCTGCCACTGTGCAGGAGAATCCGTATAGGTGCTCGAGTGTTCGAATCGTAATGCGCAAGAAATGGTACCGAAACCCCGTATTTACATATCTGCCACTGTGCAGGAGAATCCGAATAGGTGTTCGAGTGTTCGAACCGTAATGCGCAAGAAATGGTATGTAAACCCCGTATTTACATATCTGCCACTGTGCAGGAGAATCCGTATAGGTGTTCGAGTGTTCGAACCGTAATGCGAAAGAAATGGTATGGAAACCCCGTATTTACATATCTGCCACTGTGCAGGAGAATCCTTATAGGTGTTCGAGTGTTCGAATCGTAATGCGCAAGAAATGGTACCGAAACCCCGTATTTACATATCTGCCACTGTGCAGGAGAATCCGAATAGGTGTTCGAGTGTTCGAACCGTAATGCGCAAGAAATGGTATGTAAACCCCGTATTTACATATCTGCCACTGTGCAGGAGAATCCGTATAGGTGTTCGAGTGTTCGAACCGTAATGCGAAAGAAATGGTATGGAAACCCCGTATTTACATATCTGCCACTGTGCAGGAGAATCCTTATAGGTGTTCGAGTGTTCGAATCGTAATGCGCAAGAAATGGTACCGAAACCCCGTATTTACATATCTGCCACTGTGCAGGAGAATCCGAATAGGTGTTCGAGTGTTCGAACCGTAATGCGCAAGAAATGGTATGTAAACCCCGTATTTACATATCTGCCACTGTGCAGGAGAATCCGTATAGGTGTTCGAGTGTTCGAACCGTAATGCGCAAGAAATGGTACGGAAACCTCGTATTTACATATCTGCCACTGTGCAGGAGAATCCGTATAGGTGTTCGATTGTTCGAACCGTAATGCGCAAGAAATGTTATGTAAACCCCGTTTTTACATATCTGCCACTGTGCAGGAGAATCCGTATAGGTGTTCGAGTGTTCGAACCGTAATGCGCAAAAAATGGTACCGAAACCCCGTATTTACATATCTGCCACTGTGCAGGAGAATTCGTATAGGTGTTCGACTGTTCGAACCGTAATGCGCAAGAAATGGTATGGAAACCCCGTATTTACATATCTGCCACTGTGCAGGAGAATCCGTATAGGTGTTCGAGTGTTCGAACCGTAATGCGCAAGAAATGGTTCCGAAACCCCGTATTTACATATCTGCCACTATGCAGGAGAATCCGTATAGGTGTTCGAGAGTTCGAACCGTAATGCGCACGAAATGGTACGGAAACCCCGTATTTACATATCTGCCACTTTGTAGGAGAATCCGCATAGGTGTTCGAGTGTTCGAACCGTAATGTGCAAGAAATGGTATGGAAACCCCGTATTTACATATCTGCCACTGTGCAGGATAATCCGTATAGGTGTTCGAGTGTTCGAATCGTAATGCGCAAGAAATGGTACCGAAACCCCGTATTTACATATCTGCCACTGTGCAGGAGAATCCGAATAGGTGTTCGAGTGTTCGAACCGTAATGCGCAAGAAATGGTATGTAAACCCCGTATTTACATATCTGCCACTGTGCAGGGGAATCCGTATAGGTGTTCGAGTGTTCGAACCGTAATGCGCAAGAAATGGAACGGAAACCCCGTATTTACATATCTGCCACTGTGCAGGAGAATCCGTATAGGTGTTCGATTGTTCGAACCGTAATGCGCAAGAAATGGTACCGAAACCCCGTATTTACATATCTGCCACTGTGCAGGAGAATCCGTATAGGTGTTCGAGTGTTCGAACCGTAATGCGCAAGAAATGGTATGGAAACCCCGTATTTACATATCTGCCACTGTGCAGGAGAATCCGTATAGGTGTTCGAGTGTTCGAACCGTAATGCGCAAGAAATGGTTCCGAAACCCCGTATTTACATATCTGCCACTGTGCAGGAGAATCCGTATAGCTGTTCGAGAGTTCGAACCGTAATGCGCAAGAAATGGTACGGAAACCCCGTATTTACATATATGCCACTTTGTAGGAGAATCCGCATAGGTGTTCGAGTGTTCGAACCGTAATGTGCAAGAAATGGTATGGAAACCCCGTATTTACATATCTGCCACTGTGCAGGAGAATCCGTATAGGTGTTCGAGTGTTCGAATCGTAATGAGCAAGAAATGGTACCGAAACCCCATATTTACATATCTGCCACTGTGCAGGAGAATCCGAATAGGTGTTCGAGTGTTCGAACCGTAATGCGCAAGAAATGGTATGTAAACCCCGTATTTACATATCTGCCACTGTGCAGGAGAATCCGTATAGGTGTTCGAGTGTTCGAACCGTAATGTGCAAGAAATGATATGTAAACCCCGTATTTACATATCTGCCACTTTGCAGGAGAATCCGTATAGGTGTTCGAGTGTTCGAACCGTAATGCGCAAGAAATGGTACGGAAACCCCGTATTTAGATATCTGCCACTGTGCAGGAGAATCCGTATAGGTGTTCGATTGTTCGAACCGTAATGCGCAAGAAATGGTATGTAAACTCCGTATTTACATATCTACCACTATGCAGGAGAATCCGTATAGGTGTTCGAGTGTTCGAACCGTAATGCGCAAGAAATGGTATGGAAACCCCGTATTTACATATCAGCCACTGTGCAGGAGAATCCGTATAGGTGTTCGAGTGTTCGAACCGTAATGCGCAAGAAATGGTACCGAAACCCCGTATTTACATATCTGCCACTGTGCAGGAGAATCCGTATAGGTGTTCGAGTGTTCGAACCGTAATGCGCAAGAAATGGTATGTAAACCCCGTATTTATATATCTGCCACTGTGCTGGATAATCCGTATAGGTGTCCGAGTGTTCGAACCGTAATGCGCAAGAAATGGTACGGAAACCCCGTATTTACATATATGCCACTTTGTTGGAGAATCCGCATAGGTGTTCGAGTGTTGGAACCGTAATGTGCAAGAAATGGTATGGAAACCCCGTATTTACATATCTGCCACTGTGCAGGAGAATCCGTATAGGTGTTCGAGTGTTCGAATCGTAATGCGCAAGAAATGGTACCGAAACCCCGTATTTACATATCTGCCACTGTGCAAGAGAATCCGAATAGGTGTTCGAGTGTTCGAACCGTAATGCGCAAGAAATGGTTCCGAAACCCCGTATTTACATATCTGTCACTGTGCAGGAGAATCCGTATAGGTGTTCGAGAGTTCGAACCGTAATGCGCAAGAAATGGTACGGAAACCCCGTATTTACATATATGCCACTTTGTAGGAGAATCTGCATAGGTGTTCGAGTGTTCGAACCGTAATGTGCAAGAAATGGTATGGAAACCCCGTATTTACATATCTGCCACTGTGCAGGAGAATCCGTATAGGTGCTCGAGTGTTCGAATCGTAATGCGCAAGAAATGGTACCGAAACCCCGTATTTACATATCTGCCACTGTGCAGGAGAATCCGAATAGGTGTTCGAGTGTTCGAACCGTAATGCGCAAGAAATGGTATGTAAACCCCGTATTTACATATCTGCCACTGTGCAGGAGAATCCGTATAGGTGTTCGAGTGTTCGAACCGTAATGCGAAAGAAATGGTATGGAAACCCCGTATTTACATATCTGCCACTGTGCAGGAGAATCCTTATAGGTGTTCGAGTGTTCGAATCGTAATGCGCAAGAAATGGTACCGAAACCCCGTATTTACATATCTGCCACTGTGCAGGAGAATCCGAATAGGTGTTCGAGTGTTCGAACCGTAATGCGCAAGAAATGGTATGTAAACCCCGTATTTACATATCTGCCACTGTGCAGGAGAATCCGTATAGGTGTTCGAGTGTTCGAACCGTAATGCGAAAGAAATGGTATGGAAACCCCGTATTTACATATCTGCCACTGTGCAGGAGAATCCTTATAGGTGTTCGAGTGTTCGAATCGTAATGCGCAAGAAATGGTACCGAAACCCCGTATTTACATATCTGCCACTGTGCAGGAGAATCCGAATAGGTGTTCGAGTGTTCGAACCGTAATGCGCAAGAAATGGTATGTAAACCCCGTATTTACATATCTGCCACTGTGCAGGAGAATCCGTATAGGTGTTCGAGTGTTCGAACCGTAATGCGCAAGAAATGGTACGGAAACCTCGTATTTACATATCTGCCACTGTGCAGGAGAATCCGTATAGGTGTTCGATTGTTCGAACCGTAATGCGCAAGAAATGTTATGTAAACCCCGTTTTTACATATCTGCCACTGTGCAGGAGAATCCGTATAGGTGTTCGAGTGTTCGAACCGTAATGCGCAAAAAATGGTACCGAAACCCCGTATTTACATATCTGCCACTGTGCAGGAGAATTCGTATAGGTGTTCGACTGTTCGAACCGTAATGCGCAAGAAATGGTATGGAAACCCCGTATTTACATATCTGCCACTGTGCAGGAGAATCCGTATAGGTGTTCGAGTGTTCGAACCGTAATGCGCAAGAAATGGTTCCGAAACCCCGTATTTACATATCTGCCACTATGCAGGAGAATCCGTATAGGTGTTCGAGAGTTCGAACCGTAATGCGCACGAAATGGTACGGAAACCCCGTATTTACATATCTGCCACTTTGTAGGAGAATCCGCATAGGTGTTCGAGTGTTCGAACCGTAATGTGCAAGAAATGGTATGGAAACCCCGTATTTACATATCTGCCACTGTGCAGGATAATCCGTATAGGTGTTCGAGTGTTCGAATCGTAATGCGCAAGAAATGGTACCGAAACCCCGTATTTACATATCTGCCACTGTGCAGGAGAATCCGAATAGGTGTTCGAGTGTTCGAACCGTAATGCGCAAGAAATGGTATGTAAACCCCGTATTTACATATCTGCCACTGTGCAGGGGAATCCGTATAGGTGTTCGAGTGTTCGAACCGTAATGCGCAAGAAATGGAACGGAAACCCCGTATTTACATATCTGCCACTGTGCAGGAGAATCCGTATAGGTGTTCGATTGTTCGAACCGTAATGCGCAAGAAATGGTACCGAAACCCCGTATTTACATATCTGCCACTGTGCAGGAGAATCCGTATAGGTGTTCGAGTGTTCGAACCGTAATGCGCAAGAAATGGTATGGAAACCCCGTATTTACATATCTGCCACTGTGCAGGAGAATCCGTATAGGTGTTCGAGTGTTCGAACCGTAATGCGCAAGAAATGGTTCCGAAACCCCGTATTTACATATCTGCCACTGTGCAGGAGAATCCGTATAGCTGTTCGAGAGTTCGAACCGTAATGCGCAAGAAATGGTACGGAAACCCCGTATTTACATATATGCCACTTTGTAGGAGAATCCGCATCGGTGTTCGAGTGTTCGAACCGTAATGTGCAAGAAATGGTATGGAAACCCCGTATTTACATATCTGCCACTGTGCAGGAGAATCCGTATAGGTGTTCGAGTGTTCGAATCGTAATGAGCAAGAAATGGTACCGAAACCCCATATTTACATATCTGCCACTGTGCAGGAGAATCCGAATAGGTGTTCGAGTGTTCGAACCGTAATGCGCAAGAAATGGTATGTAAACCCCGTATTTACATATCTGCCACTGTGCAGGAGAATCCGTATAGGTGTTCGAGTGTTCGAACCGTAATGTGCAAGAAATGATATGTAAACCCCGTATTTACATATCTGCCACTTTGCAGGAGAATCCGTATAGGTGTTCGAGTGTTCGAACCGTAATGCGCAAGAAATGGTACGGAAACCCCGTATTTAGATATCTGCCACTGTGCAGGAGAATCCGTATAGGTGTTCGATTGTTCGAACCGTAATGCGCAAGAAATGGTATGTAAACTCCGTATTTACATATCTACCACTATGCAGGAGAATCCGTATAGGTGTTCGAGTGTTCGAACCGTAATGCGCAAGAAATGGTATGGAAACCCCGTATTTACATATCAGCCACTGTGCAGGAGAATCCGTATAGGTGTTCGAGTGTTCGAACCGTAATGCGCAAGAAATGGTACCGAAACCCCGTATTTACATATCTGCCACTGTGCAGGAGAATCCGTATAGGTGTTCGAGTGTTCGAACCGTAATGCGCAAGAAATGGTATGTAAACCCCGTATTTATATATCTGCCACTGTGCTGGATAATCCGTATAGGTGTCCGAGTGTTCGAACCGTAATGCGCAAGAAATGGTACGGAAACCCCGTATTTACATATATGCCACTTTGTTGGAGAATCCGCATAGGTGTTCGAGTGTTGGAACCGTAATGTGCAAGAAATGGTATGGAAACCCCGTATTTACATATCTGCCACTGTGCAGGAGAATCCGTATAGGTGTTCGAGTGTTCGAATCGTAATGCGCAAGAAATGGTACCGAAACCCCGTATTTACATATCTGCCACTGTGCAAGAGAATCCGAATAGGTGTTCGAGTGTTCGAACCGTAATGCGCAAGAAATGGTTCCGAAACCCCGTATTTACATATCTGTCACTGTGTAGGAGAATCCGTATAGGTGTTCGAGAGTTCGAACCGTAATGCGCAAGAAATGGTACGGAAACCCCGTATTTACATATATGCCACTTTGTAGGAGAATCTGCATAGGTGTTCGAGTGTTCGAACCGTAATGTGCAAGAAATGGTATGGAAACCCCGTATTTACATATCTGCCACTGTGCAGGAGAATCCGTATAGGTGTTCGAGTGTTCGAACCGTAATGCGCAAGAAATGGTACCGAAACCCCGTATTTACATATCTGCCACTGTGCAGGAGAATCCTTATAGGTGTTCGAGTGTTCGAATCGTAATGCGCAAGAAATGGTACCGAAACCCCGTATTTACATATCTGCCACTGTGCAGGAGAATCCGTATAGGTGTTCGAGTGTTCGAACCGTAATGCGCAGGAAATGGTATGTAAACCCCGTATTTACATATCTGCCACTGTGCAGGAGAATCCGTATAGGTGTTCGAGTGTTCGAACCGTAATGCGCAAGAAATGGTTCCGAAACCCCGTATTTACATATCTGCCACTGTGCAGGAGAATCCGTATAGGTGTTCGAGAGTTCGAACCGTAATGCGCAAGAAATGGTACGGAAACCCCGTATTTACATATCTGCCACTTTGTAGGAGAATCCGCAAAGGTGTTCGAGTGTTCGAACCGTAATGCGAAAGAAATGGTATGGAAACCCCGTATTTACATATCTGCCACTGTGCAGGAGAATCCTTATAGGTGTTCGAGTGTTCGAATCGTAATGCGCAAGAAATGGTACCGAAACCCCGTATTTACATATCTGCCACTGTGCAGGAGAATCCGAATAGGTGTTCGAGTGTTCGAACCGTAATGCGCAAGAAATGGTATGTAAACCCCGTATTTACATATCTGCCACTGTGCAGGAGAATCCGTATAGGTGTTCGAGTGTTCGAACCGTAATGCGCAAGAAATGGTACGGAAACCTCGTATTTACATATCTGCCACTGTGCAGGAGAATCCGTATAGGTGTTCGATTGTTCGAACCGTAATGCGCAAGAAATGTTATGTAAACCCCGTTTTTACATATCTGCCACTGTGCAGGAGAATCCGTATAGGTGTTCGAGTGTTCGAACCGTAATGCGCAAAAAATGGTACCGAAACCCCGTATTTACATATCTGCCACTGTGCAGGAGAATTCGTATAGGTGTTCGACTGTTCGAACCGTAATGCGCAAGAAATGGTATGGAAACCCCGTATTTACATATCTGCCACTGTGCAGGAGAATCCGTATAGGTGTTCGAGTGTTCGAACCGTAATGCGCAAGAAATGGTTCCGAAACCCCGTATTTACATATCTGCCACTGTGCAGGAGAATCCGTATAGGTGTTCGAGAGTTCGAACCGTAATGCGCACGAAATGGTACGGAAACCCCGTATTTACATATCTGCCACTTTGTAGGAGAATCCGCATAGGTGTTCGAGTGTTCGAACCGTAATGTGCAAGAAATGGTATGGAAACCCCGTATTTACATATCTGCCACTGTGCAGGATAATCCGTATAGGTGTTCGAGTGTTCGAATCGTAATGCGCAAGAAATGGTACCGAAACCCCGTATTTACATATCTGCCACTGTGCAGGAGAATCCGAATAGGTGTTCGAGTGTTCGAACCGTAATGCGCAAGAAATGGTATGTAAACCCCGTATTTACATATCTGCCACTGTGCAGGGGAATCCGTATAGGTGTTCGAGTGTTCGAACCGTAATGCGCAAGAAATGGAACGGAAACCCCGTATTTACATATCTGCCACTGTGCAGGAGAATCCGTATAGGTGTTCGATTGTTCGAACCGTAATGCGCAAGAAATGGTACCGAAACCCCGTATTTACATATCTGCCACTGTGCAGGAGAATCCGTATAGGTGTTCGAGTGTTCGAACCGTAATGCGCAAGAAATGGTATGGAAACCCCGTATTTACATATCTGCCACTGTGCAGGAGAATCCGTATAGGTGTTCGAGTGTTCGAACCGTAATGCGCAAGAAATGGTTCCGAAACCCCGTATTTACATATCTTCCACTGTGCAGGAGAATCCGTATAGCTGTTCGAGAGTTCGAACCGTAATGCGCAAGAAATGGTACGGAAACCCCGTATTTACATATATGCCACTTTGTAGGAGAATCCGCATAGGTGTTCGAGTGTTCGAACCGTAATGTGCAAGAAATGGTATGGAAACCCCGTATTTACATATCTGCCACTGTGCAGGAGAATCCGTATAGGTGTTCGAGTGTTCGAATCGTAATGAGCAAGAAATGGTACCGAAACCCCATATTTACATATCTGCCACTGTGCAGGAGAATCCGAATAGGTGTTCGAGTGTTCGAACCGTAATGCGCAAGAAATGGTATGTAAACCCCGTATTTACATATCTGCCACTGTGCAGGAGAATCCGTATAGGTGTTCGAGTGTTCGAACCGTAATGTGCAAGAAATGATATGTAAACCCCGTATTTACATATCTGCCACTTTGCAGGAGAATCCGTATAGGTGTTCGAGTGTTCGAACCGTAATGCGCAAGAAATGGTACGGAAACCCCGTATTTAGATATCTGCCACTGTGCAGGAGAATCCGTATAGGTGTTCGATTGTTCGAACCGTAATGCGCAAGAAATGGTATGTAAACTCCGTATTTACATATCTACCACTATGCAGGAGAATCCGTATAGGTGTTCGAGTGTTCGAACCGTAATGCGCAAGAAATGGTATGGAAACCCCGTATTTACATATCAGCCACTGTGCAGGAGAATCCGTATAGGTGTTCGAGTGTTCGAACCGTAATGCGCAAGAAATGGTACCGAAACCCCGTATTTACATATCTGCCACTGTGCAGGAGAATCCGTATAGGTGTTCGAGTGTTTGAACCGTAATGCGTGAGAAATGGTATGTAAACCCCGTATTTATATATCTGCCACTGTGCTGGATAATCCGTATAGGTGTTCGAGTGTTCGAACCGTAATGCGCCAGAAATGGTACCGAAACCCCGTATTTACATATCTGCCACTGTGCAGGAGAATCCGTATAGGTGTTCGAGAGTTCGAACCGTAATGCGCAAGAAATGGTACGGAAACCCCGTATTTACATATCTGCCACTTTGTAGGAGAATCCGCATAGGTGTTCGAGTGTTCGAACCGTAATGTGCAAGAAATGGTATGGAAACCCCGTATTTACATATCTGCCACTGTGCAGGAGAATCCTTATAGGTGTTCGAGTGTTCGAATCGTAATGCGCAAGAAATGGTACCGAAACCCCGTATTTACATATCTGCCACTGTGCAGGAGAATCCGAATAGGTGTTCGAGTGTTCGAACCGTAATGCGCAAGAAATGGTATGTAAACCCCGTATTTACATATCTGCCACTGTGCAGGAGAATCCGTATAGGTGTTCGAGTGTTCGAACCGTAATGCGCAAGAAATGGTACCGAAACCCCGTATTTACATATCTGCCACTGTGCAGGAGAATCCGTATAGGTGTTCGAGTGTTCGAACCGTAATGCGCAAGAAATGGTATGTAAACCCCGTATTTATATATCTGCCACTGTGCTGGATAATCCGTATAGGTGTCCGAGTGTTCGAACCGTAATGCGCAAGAAATGGTACGGAAACCCCGTATTTACATATATGCCACTTTGTTGGAGAATCCGCATAGGTGTTCGAGTGTTGGAACCGTAATGTGCAAGAAATGGTATGGAAACCCCGTATTTACATATCTGCCACTGTGCAGGAGAATCCGTATAGGTGTTCGAGTGTTCGAATCGTAATGCGCAAGAAATGGTACCGAAACCCCGTATTTACATATCTGCCACTGTGCAAGAGAATCCGAATAGGTGTTCGAGTGTTCGAACCGTAATGCGCAAGAAATGGTTCCGAAACCCCGTATTTACATATCTGTCACTGTGTAGGAGAATCCGTATAGGTGTTCGAGAGTTCGAACCGTAATGCGCAAGAAATGGTACGGAAACCCCGTATTTACATATATGCCACTTTGTAGGAGAATCTGCATAGGTGTTCGAGTGTTCGAACCGTAATGTGCAAGAAATGGTATGGAAACCCCGTATTTACATATCTGCCACTGTGCAGGAGAATCCGTATAGGTGTTCGAGTGTTCGAACCGTAATGCGCAAGAAATGGTACCGAAACCCCGTATTTACATATCTGCCACTGTGCAGGAGAATCCTTATAGGTGTTCGAGTGTTCGAATCGTAATGCGCAAGAAATGGTACCGAAACCCCGTATTTACATATCTGCCACTGTGCAGGAGAATCCGTATAGGTGTTCGAGTGTTCGAACCGTAATGCGCAGGAAATGGTATGTAAACCCCGTATTTACATATCTGCCACTGTGCAGGAGAATCCGTATAGGTGTTCGAGTGTTCGAACCGTAATGCGCAAGAAATGGTTCCGAAACCCCGTATTTACATATCTGCCACTGTGCAGGAGAATCCGTATAGGTGTTCGAGAGTTCGAACCGTAATGCGCAAGAAATGGTACGGAAACCCCGTATTTACATATCTGCCACTTTGTAGGAGAATCCGCAAAGGTGTTCGAGTGTTCGAACCGTAATGCGAAAGAAATGGTATGGAAACCCCGTATTTACATATCTGCCACTGTGCAGGAGAATCCTTATAGGTGTTCGAGTGTTCGAATCGTAATGCGCAAGAAATGGTACCGAAACCCCGTATTTACATATCTGCCACTGTGCAGGAGAATCCGAATAGGTGTTCGAGTGTTCGAACCGTAATGCGCAAGAAATGGTATGTAAACCCCGTATTTACATATCTGCCACTGTGCAGGAGAATCCGTATAGGTGTTCGAGTGTTCGAACCGTAATGCGCAAGAAATGGTACGGAAACCTCGTATTTACATATCTGCCACTGTGCAGGAGAATCCGTATAGGTGTTCGATTGTTCGAACCGTAATGCGCAAGAAATGTTATGTAAACCCCGTTTTTACATATCTGCCACTGTGCAGGAGAATCCGTATAGGTGTTCGAGTGTTCGAACCGTAATGCGCAAAAAATGGTACCGAAACCCCGTATTTACATATCTGCCACTGTGCAGGAGAATTCGTATAGGTGTTCGACTGTTCGAACCGTAATGCGCAAGAAATGGTATGGAAACCCCGTATTTACATATCTGCCACTGTGCAGGAGAATCCGTATAGGTGTTCGAGTGTTCGAACCGTAATGCGCAAGAAATGGTTCCGAAACCCCGTATTTACATATCTGCCACTGTGCAGGAGAATCCGTATAGGTGTTCGAGAGTTCGAACCGTAATGCGCACGAAATGGTACGGAAACCCCGTATTTACATATCTGCCACTTTGTAGGAGAATCCGCATAGGTGTTCGAGTGTTCGAACCGTAATGTGCAAGAAATGGTATGGAAACCCCGTATTTACATATCTGCCACTGTGCAGGATAATCCGTATAGGTGTTCGAGTGTTCGAATCGTAATGCGCAAGAAATGGTACCGAAACCCCGTATTTACATATCTGCCACTGTGCAGGAGAATCCGAATAGGTGTTCGAGTGTTCGAACCGTAATGCGCAAGAAATGGTATGTAAACCCCGTATTTACATATCTGCCACTGTGCAGGGGAATCCGTATAGGTGTTCGAGTGTTCGAACCGTAATGCGCAAGAAATGGAACGGAAACCCCGTATTTACATATCTGCCACTGTGCAGGAGAATCCGTATAGGTGTTCGATTGTTCGAACCGTAATGCGCAAGAAATGGTACCGAAACCCCGTATTTACATATCTGCCACTGTGCAGGAGAATCCGTATAGGTGTTCGAGTGTTCGAACCGTAATGCGCAAGAAATGGTATGGAAACCCCGTATTTACATATCTGCCACTGTGCAGGAGAATCCGTATAGGTGTTCGAGTGTTCGAACCGTAATGCGCAAGAAATGGTTCCGAAACCCCGTATTTACATATCTGCCACTGTGCAGGAGAATCCGTATAGCTGTTCGAGAGTTCGAACCGTAATGCGCAAGAAATGGTACGGAAACCCCGTATTTACATATATGCCACTTTGTAGGAGAATCCGCATAGGTGTTCGAGTGTTCGAACCGTAATGTGCAAGAAATGGTATGGAAACCCCGTATTTACATATCTGCCACTGTGCAGGAGAATCCGTATAGGTGTTCGAGTGTTCGAATCGTAATGAGCAAGAAATGGTACCGAAACCCCATATTTACATATCTGCCACTGTGCAGGAGAATCCGAATAGGTGTTCGAGTGTTCGAACCGTAATGCGCAAGAAATGGTATGTAAACCCCGTATTTACATATCTGCCACTGTGCAGGAGAATCCGTATAGGTGTTCGAGTGTTCGAACCGTAATGTGCAAGAAATGATATGTAAACCCCGTATTTACATATCTGCCACTTTGCAGGAGAATCCGTATAGGTGTTCGAGTGTTCGAACCGTAATGCGCAAGAAATGGTACGGAAACCCCGTATTTAGATATCTGCCACTGTGCAGGAGAATCCGTATAGGTGTTCGATTGTTCGAACCGTAATGCGCAAGAAATGGTATGTAAACTCCGTATTTACATATCTACCACTATGCAGGAGAATCCGTATAGGTGTTCGAGTGTTCGAACCGTAATGCGCAAGAAATGGTATGGAAACCCCGTATTTACATATCAGCCACTGTGCAGGAGAATCCGTATAGGTGTTCGAGTGTTCGAACCGTAATGCGCAAGAAATGGTACCGAAACCCCGTATTTACATATCTGCCACTGTGCAGGAGAATCCGTATAGGTGTTCGAGTGTTTGAACCGTAATGCGTGAGAAATGGTATGTAAACCCCGTATTTATATATCTGCCACTGTGCTGGATAATCCGTATAGGTGTTCGAGTGTTCGAACCGTAATGCGCCAGAAATGGTACCGAAACCCCGTATTTACATATCTGCCACTGTGCAGGAGAATCCGTATAGGTGTTCGAGAGTTCGAACCGTAATGCGCAAGAAATGGTACGGAAACCCCGTATTTACATATCTGCCACTTTGTAGGAGAATCCGCATAGGTGTTCGAGTGTTCGAACCGTAATGTGCAAGAAATGGTATGGAAACCCCGTATTTACATATCTGCCACTGTGCAGGAGAATCCTTATAGGTGTTCGAGTGTTCGAATCGTAATGCGCAAGAAATGGTACCGAAACCCCGTATTTACATATCTGCCACTGTGCAGGAGAATCCGAATAGGTGTTCGAGTGTTCGAACCGTAATGCGCAAGAAATGGTATGTAAACCCCGTATTTACATATCTGCCACTGTGCAGGAGAATCCGTATAGGTGTTCGAGTGTTCGAACCGTAATGCGCAAGAAATGGTACGGAAACCCCGTATTTACATATCTGCCACTGTGCAGGAGAATCCGTATAGGTGTTCGATTGTTCGAACCGTAATGCGCAAGAAATGTTATGTAAACCCCGTTTTTACATATCTGCCACTGTGCAGGAGAATCCGTATAGGTGTTCGAGTGTTCGAACCGTAATGCGCAAAAAATGGTACCGAAACCCCGTATTTACATATCTGCCACTGTGCAAGAGAATCCGTATAGGTGTCCGAGTGTTCGAACCGTAATGCGCAAGAAATGGTACGGAAACCCCGTATTTACATATATGCCACTTTGTAGGAGAATCCGCATAGGTGTTCGAGTGTTCGAACCGTAATGTGCAAGAAATGGTATGGAAACCCCGTATTTACATATCTGCCACTGTGCAGGAGAATCCGTATAGGTGTTCGAGTGTTCGAATCGTAATGCGCAAGAAATGGTACCGAAACCCCGTATTTACATATCTGCCACTGTGCAAGAGAATCCGAATAGGTGTTCGAGTGTTCGAACCGTAATGCGCCAGAAATGGTACCGAAACCCCGTATTTACATATCTGCCACTGTGCAGGAGAATCCGTATAGGTGTTCGAGAGTTCGAACCGTAATGCGCAAGAAATGGTACGGAAACCCCGTATTTACATATCTGCCACTTTGTAGGAGAATCCGCATAGGTGTTCGAGTGTTCGAACCGTAATGTGCAAGAAATGGTATGGAAACCCCGTATTTACATATCTGCCACTGTGCAGGAGAATCCTTATAGGTGTTCGAGTGTTCGAATCGTAATGCGCAAGAAATGGTACCGAAACCCCGTATTTACATATCTGCCACTGTGCAGGAGAATCCGAATAGGTGTTCGAGTGTTCGAACCGTAATGCGCAAGAAATGGTATGTAAACCCCGTATTTACATATCTGCCACTGTGCAGGAGAATCCGTATAGGTGTTCGAGTGTTCGAACCGTAATGCGCAAGAAATGGTACGGAAACCCCGTATTTACATATCTGCCACTGTGCAGGAGAATCCGTATAGGTGTTCGATTGTTCGAACCGTAATGCGCAAGAAATGTTATGTAAACCCCGTTTTTACATATCTGCCACTGTGCAGGAGAATCCGTATAGGTGTTCGAGTGTTCGAACCGTAATGCGCAAAAAATGGTACCGAAACCCCGTATTTACATATCTGCCACTGTGCAAGAGAATCCGTATAGGTGTCCGAGTGTTCGAACCGTAATGCGCAAGAAATGGTACGGAAACCCCGTATTTACATATATGCCACTTTGTAGGAGAATCCGCATAGGTGTTCGAGTGTTCGAACCGTAATGTGCAAGAAATGGTATGGAAACCCCGTATTTACATATCTGCCACTGTGCAGGAGAATCCGTATAGGTGTTCGAGTGTTCGAATCGTAATGCGCAAGAAATGGTACCGAAACCCCGTATTTACATATCTGCCACTGTGCAAGAGAATCCGAATAGGTGTTCGAGTGTTCGAACCGTAATGCGCAAGAAATGGTTCCGAAATCCCGTATTTACATATCTGCCACTGTGCAGGAGAATCCGTATAGGTGTTCGAGAGTTCGAACCGTAATGCGCAAGAAATGGTACGGAAACCCCGTATTTACATATATGCCACTTTGTAGGAGAATCCGCATAGGTGTTCGAGTGTTCGAACCGTAATGTGCAAGAAATGGTATGGAAACCCCGTATTTACATATCTGCCACTGTGCAGGAGAATCCGTATAGGTGTTCGAGTGTTCGAATCATAATGCGCAAGAAATGGTACCGAAACCCCGTATTTACATATCTGCCACTGTGCAGGAGAATCCGAATAGGTGTTCGAGTGTTCGAACCGTAATGCGCAAGAAATGGTATGTAAACCCCGTATTTACATATCTGCCACTGTGCAGGAGAATCCGTATAGGTGTTTGAGTGTTCGAACCGTAATGCGCAAGAAATGGTATGTAAACCCCGTATTTACATATCTGCCACTATGCAGGAGAATCCGTATAGGTGTTCGAGAGTTCGAACCGTAATGCGCAAGAAATGGCACGGAAACCCCGTATTTACATATATGCCACTTTGTAGGAGAATCCGCATAGGTGTTCGAGTGTTCGAACCGTAATGTGCAAGAAATGGTATGGAAACCCCGTATTTACATATCTGCCACTGTGCAGGAGAATCCGTATAGGTGTTCGAGTGTTCGAATCGTAATGCGCAAGAAATGGTACCGAAACCCCGTATTTACATATCTGCCACTGTGCAGGAGAATCCGAATTGGTGTTCGAGTGTTCGAACCGTAATGCGCAAGAAATGGTATGTAAACCCCGTATTTACATATCTGCCACTGTGCAGGAGAATCTGTATAGGTGTTCGAGTGTTCGAACCGTAATGTGCAAGAAATGATATGTAAACCCCGTATTTACATATCTGCCACTTTGCAGGAGAATCCGTATAGGTGTTCGAGTGTTCGAACCGTAATGCGCAAGAAATGGTACGGAAACCCCGTATTTAGATATCTGCCACTGTGCAGGAGAATCCGTATAGGTGTTCGATTGTTCGAACCGTAATGCGCAAGAAATGGTATGTAAACTCCGTATTTACATATCTACCACTATGCAGGAGAATCCGTATAGGTGTTCGAGTGTTCGAACCGTAATGCGCAAGAAATGGTATGGAAACCCCGTATTTACATATCAGCCACTGTGCAGGAGAATCCGTATAGGTGTTCGAGTGTTCGAACCGTAATGCGCAAGAAATGGTACCGAAACCCCGTATTTACATATCTGCCACTATGCAGGAGAATCCGTATAGGTGTTCGAGTGTTTGAACCGTAATGCGTGAGAAATGGTATGTAAACCCCGTATTTATATATCTGCCACTGTGCTGGATAATCCGTATAGGTGTTCGAGTGTTCGAACCGTAATGCGCCAGAAATGGTACCGAAACCCCGTATTTACATATCTGCCACTGTGCAGGAGAATCCGTATAGGTGTTCGAGAGTTCGAACCGTAATGCGCAAGAAATGGTACGGAAACCCCGTATTTACATATCTGCCACTTTGTAGGAGAATCCGCATAGGTGTTCGAGTGTTCGAACCGTAATGTGCAAGAAATGGTATGGAAACCCCGTATTTACATATCTGCCACTGTGCAGGAGAATCCTTATAGGTGTTCGAGTGTTCGAATCGTAATGCGCAAGAAATGGTACCGAAACCCCGTATTTACATATCTGCCACTGTGCAGGAGAATCCGAATAGGTGTTCGAGTGTTCGAACCGTAATGCGCAAGAAATGGTATGTAAACCCCGTATTTACATATCTGCCACTGTGCAGGAGAATCCGTATAGGTGTTCGAGTGTTCGAACCGTAATGCGCAAGAAATGGTACGGAAACCCCGTATTTACATATCTGCCACTGTGCAGGAGAATCCGTATAGGTGTTCGATTGTTCGAACCGTAATGCGCAAGAAATGTTATGTAAACCCCGTTTTTACATATCTGCCACTGTGCAGGAGAATCCGTATAGGTGTTCGAGTGTTCGAACCGTAATGCGCAAAAAATGGTACCGAAACCCCGTATTTACATATCTGCCACTGTGCAAGAGAATCCGTATAAGTGTCCGAGTGTTCGAACCGTAATGCGCAAGAAATGGTACGGAAACCCCGTATTTACATATATGCCACTTTGTAGGAGAATCCGCATAGGTGTTCGAGTGTTCGAACCGTAATGTGCAAGAAATGGTATGGAAACCCCGTATTTACATATCTGCCACTGTGCAGGAGAATCCGTATAGGTGTTCGAGTGTTCGAATCGTAATGCGCAAGAAATGGTACCGAAACCCCGTATTTACATATCTGCCACTGTGCAGGAGAATCCGAATAGGTGTTCGAGTGTTCGAACCGTAATGCGCAAGAAATGGTATGTAAACCCCGTATTTACATATCTGCCACTGTGCAGGAGAATCCGTATAGGTGTTCGAGTGTTCGAACCGTAATGCGCAAGAAATGGTATGTAAACCCCGTATTTACATATCTGCCACTGTGCAGGAGAATCCGTATAGGTGTTCGAGTGTTCGAACCGTAATGCGCAAGAAATGGTACGGAAACCCCGTATTTAGATATCTGCCACTGTGCAGGAGAATCCGTATAGGTGTTCGATTGTTCGAACCGTAATGCGCAAGAAATGGTACCGAAACCCCGTATTTACATATCTGCCACTGTGCAGGAGAATCCGTATAGGTGTTCTAGTGTTCGAACCGTAATGCGCAAGAAATGGTATGGAAACCCCGTATTTACATATCTGCCACTGTGCAGGAGAATCCGTATAGGTGTTCGAGTGTTCGAACCGTAATGCGCAAGAAATGGTACCGAAACCCCGTATTTACATATCTGCCACTGTGCAGGAGAATCCGTATAGGTGTTCGAGTGTTTGAACCGTAATGCGTGAGAAATGGTATGTAAACCCCGTATTTATATATCTGCCACTGTGCTGGATAATCCGTATAGGTGTTCGAGTGTTCGAACCGTAATGCGCCAGAAATGGTACCGAAACCCCGTATTTACATATCTGCCACTGTGCAGGAGAATCCGTATAGGTGTTCGAGAGTTCGAACCGTAATGCGCAAGAAATGGTACGGAAACCCCGTATTTACATATCTGCCACTTTGTAGGAGAATCCGCATAGGTGTTCGAGTGTTCGAACCGTAATGTGCAAGAAATGGTATGGAAACCCCGTATTTACATATCTGCCACTGTGCAGGAGAATCCTTATAGGTGTTCGAGTGTTCGAATCGTAATGCGCAAGAAATGGTACCGAAACCCCGTATTTACAAATCTGCCACTGTGCAGGAGAATCCGAATAGGTGTTCGAGTGTTCGAACCGTAATGCGCAAGAAATGGTATGTAAACCCCGTATTTACATATCTGCCACTGTGCAGGAGAATCCGTATAGGTGTTCGAGTGTTCGAACCGTAATGCGCAAGAAATGGTACGGAAACCCCGTATTTACATATCTGTCACTGTGCAGGAGAATCCGTATAGGTGTTCGATTGTTCGAACCGTAATGCGCAAGAAATGTTATGTAAACCCCGTTTTTACATATCTGCCACTGTGCAGGAGAATCCGTATAGGTGTTCGAGTGTTCGAACCGTAATGCGCAAAAAATGGTACCGAAACCCCGTATTTACATATCTGCCACTGTGCAAGAGAATCCGTATAGGTGTCCGAGTGTTCGAACCGTAATGCGCAAGAAATGGTACGGAAACCCCGTATTTACATATATGCCACTTTGTAGGAGAATCCGCATAGGTGTTCGAGTGTTCGAACCGTAATGTGCAAGAAATGGTATGGAAACCCCGTATTTACATATCTGCCACTGTGCAGGAGAATCCGTATAGGTGTTCGAGTGTTCGAATCGTAATGCGCAAGAAATGGTACCGAAACCCCGTATTTACATATCTGCCACTGTGCAAGAGAATCCGAATAGGAGTTCGAGTGTTCGAACCGTAATGCGCAAGAAATGGTTCCGAAACCCCGTATTTACATATCTGCCACTGTGCAGGAGAATCCGTATAGGTGTTCGAGAGTTCGAACCGTAATGCGCAAGAAATGGTACGGAAACCCCGTATTTACATATATGCCACTTTGTAGGAGAATCCGCATAGGTGTTCGAGTGTTCGAACCGTAATGTGCAAGAAATGGTATGGAAACCCCGTATTTACATATCTGCCACTGTGCAGGAGAATCCGTATAGGTGTTCGAGTGTTCGAATCGTAATGCGCAAGAAATGGTACCGAAACCCCGTATTTACATATCTGCCACTGTGCAGGAGAATCCGAATAGGTGTTCGAGTGTTCGAACCGTAATGCGCAAGAAATGGTATGTAAACCCCGTATTTACATATCTGCCACTGTGCAGGAGAATCCGTATAGGTGTTCGAGTGTTCGAACCGTAATGCGCAAGAAATGGTATGTAAACCCCGTATTTACATATCTGCCACTATGCAGGAGAATCCGTATAGGTGTTCGAGAGTTCGAACCGTAATGCGCAAGAAATGGTACGGAAACCCCGTATTTACATATATGCCACTTTGTAGGAGAATCCGCATAGGTGTTCGAGTGTTCGAACCGTAATGTGCAAGAAATGGTATGGAAACCCCGTATTTACATATCTGCCACTGTGCAGGAGAATCCGTATAGGTGTTCGAGTGTTCGAATCGTAATGCGCAAGAAATGGTACCGAAACCCCGTATTTACATATCTGCCACTGTGCAGGAGAATCCGAATAGGTGTTCGAGTGTTCGAACCGTAATGCGCAAGAAATGGTATGTAAACCCCGTATTTACATATCTGCCACTGTGCAGGAGAATCCGTATAGGTGTTCGAGTGTTCGAACCGTAATGCGCAAGAAATGGTATGTAAACCCCGTATTTACATATCTGCCACTGTGCAGGAGAATCCGTATAGGTGTTCGAGTGTTCGAACCGTAATGCGCAAGAAATGGTACGGAAACCCCGTATTTAGATATCTGCCACTGTGCAGGAGAATCCGTATAGGTGTTCGATTGTTCGAACCGTAATGCGCAAGAAATGGTACCGAAACCCCGTATTTACATATCTGCCACTGTGTAGGAGAATCCGTATAGGTGTTCGAGTGTTCGAACCGTAATGCGCAAGAAATGGTATGGAAACCCCGTATTTACATATCTGCCACTGTGCAGGAGAATCCGTATAGGTGTTCGAGTGTTCGAACCGTAATGCGCAAGAAATGGTACCGAAACCCCGTATTTACATATCTACCACTGTGCAGGAGAATCCGTATAGGTGTTCGAGTGTTTGAACCGTAATGCGTGAGAAATGGTATGTAAACCCCGTATTTATATATCTGCCACTGTGCTGGATAATCCGTATAGGTGTTCGAGTGTTCGAACCGTAATGCGCCAGAAATGGTACCGAAACCCCGTATTTACATATCTGCCACTGTGCAGGAGAATCCGTATAGGTGTTCGAGAGTTCGAACCGTAATGCGCAAGAAATGGTACGGAAACCCCGTATTTACATATCTGCCACTTTGTAGGAGAATCCGCATAGGTGTTCGAGTGTTCGAACCGTAATGTGCAAGAAATGGTATGGAAACCCCGTATTTACATATCTGCCACTGTGCAGGAGAATCCTTATAGGTGTTCGAGTGTTCGAATCGTAATGCGCAAGAAATGGTACCGAAACCCCGTATTTACAAATCTGCCACTGTGCAGGAGAATCCGAATAGGTGTTCGAGTGTTCGAACCGTAATGCGCAAGAAATGGTATGTAAACCCCGTATTTATATATCTGCCACTGTGCTGGATAATCCGTATAGGTGTTCGAGTGTTCGAACCGTAATGCGCCAGAAATGGTACCGAAACCCCGTATTTACATATCTGCCACTGTGCAGGAGAATCCGTATAGGTGTTCGAGAGTTCGAACCGTAATGCGCAAGAAATGGTACGGAAACCCCGTATTTACATATCTGCCACTTTGTAGGAGAATCCGCATAGGTGTTCGAGTGTTCGAACCGTAATGTGCAAGAAATGGTATGGAAACCCCGTATTTACATATCTGCCACTGTGCAGGAGAATCCGTATAGGTGTTCGAGTGTTTGAACCGTAATGCGTGAGAAATGGTATGTAAACCCCGTATTTATATATCTGCCACTGTGCTGGATAATCCGTATAGGTGTTCGAGTGTTCGAACCGTAATGCGCCAGAAATGGTACCGAAACCCCGTATTTACATATCTGCCACTGTGCAGGAGAATCCGTATAGGTGTTCGAGAGTTCGAACCGTAATGCGCAAGAAATGGTACGGAAACCCCGTATTTACATATCTGCCACTTTGTAGGAGAATCCGCATAGGTGTTCGAGTGTTCGAACCGTAATGTGCAAGAAATGGTATGGAAACCCCGTATTTACATATCTGCCACTGTGCAGGAGAATCCTTATAGGTGTTCGAGTGTTCGAATCGTAATGCGCAAGAAATGGTACCGAAACCCCGTATTTACAAATCTGCCACTGTGCAGGAGAATCCGAATAGGTGTTCGAGTGTTCGAACCGTAATGCGCAAGAAATGGTATGTAAACCCCGTATTTACATATCTGCCACTGTGCAGGAGAATCCGTATAGGTGTTCGAGTGTTCGAACCGTAATGCGCAAGAAATGGTACGGAAACCCCGTATTTACATATCTGTCACTGTGCAGGAGAATCCGTATAGGTGTTCGATTGTTCGAACCGTAATGCGCAAGAAATGTTATGTAAACCCCGTTTTTACATATCTGCCACTGTGCAGGAGAATCCGTATAGGTGTTCGAGTGTTCGAACCGTAATGCGCAAAAAATGGTACCGAAACCCCGTATTTACATATCTGCCACTGTGCAAGAGAATCCGTATAGGTGTCCGAGTGTTCGAACCGTAATGCGCAAGAAATGGTACGGAAACCCCGTATTTACATATATGCCACTTTGTAGGAGAATCCGCATAGGTGTTCGAGTGTTCGAACCGTAATGTGCAAGAAATGGTATGGAAACCCCGTATTTACATATCTGCCACTGTGCAGGAGAATCCGTATAGGTGTTCGAGTGTTCGAATCGTAATGCGCAAGAAATGGTACCGAAACCCCGTATTTACATATCTGCCACTGTGCAAGAGAATCCGAATAGGAGTTCGAGTGTTCGAACCGTAATGCGCAAGAAATGGTTCCGAAACCCCGTATTTACATATCTGCCACTGTGCAGGAGAATCCGTATAGGTGTTCGAGAGTTCGAACCGTAATGCGCAAGAAATGGTACGGAAACCCCGTATTTACATATATGCCACTTTGTAGGAGAATCCGCATAGGTGTTCGAGTGTTCGAACCGTAATGTGCAAGAAATGGTATGGAAACCCCGTATTTACATATCTGCCACTGTGCAGGAGAATCCGTATAGGTGTTCGAGTGTTCGAATCGTAATGCGCAAGAAATGGTACCGAAACCCCGTATTTACATATCTGCCACTGTGCAGGAGAATCCGAATAGGTGTTCGAGTGTTCGAACCGTAATGCGCAAGAAATGGTATGTAAACCCCGTATTTACATATCTGCCACTGTGCAGGAGAATCCGTATAGGTGTTCGAGTGTTCGAACCGTAATGCGCAAGAAATGGTATGTAAACCCCGTATTTACATATCTGCCACTATGCAGGAGAATCCGTATAGGTGTTCGAGAGTTCGAACCGTAATGCGCAAGAAATGGTACGGAAACCCCGTATTTACATATATGCCACTTTGTAGGAGAATCCGCATAGGTGTTCGAGTGTTCGAACCGTAATGTGCAAGAAATGGTATGGAAACCCCGTATTTACATATCTGCCACTGTGCAGGAGAATCCGTATAGGTGTTCGAGTGTTCGAATCGTAATGCGCAAGAAATGGTACCGAAACCCCGTATTTACATATCTGCCACTGTGCAGGAGAATCCGAATAGGTGTTCGAGTGTTCGAACCGTAATGCGCAAGAAATGGTATGTAAACCCCGTATTTACATATCTGCCACTGTGCAGGAGAATCCGTATAGGTGTTCGAGTGTTCGAACCGTAATGCGCAAGAAATGGTATGTAAACCCCGTATTTACATATCTGCCACTGTGCAGGAGAATCCGTATAGGTGTTCGAGTGTTCGAACCGTAATGCGCAAGAAATGGTACGGAAACCCCGTATTTAGATATCTGCCACTGTGCAGGAGAATCCGTATAGGTGTTCGATTGTTCGAACCGTAATGCGCAAGAAATGGTACCGAAACCCCGTATTTACATATCTGCCACTGTGTAGGAGAATCCGTATAGGTGTTCGAGTGTTCGAACCGTAATGCGCAAGAAATGGTATGGAAACCCCGTATTTACATATCTGCCACTGTGCAGGAGAATCCGTATAGGTGTTCGAGTGTTCGAACCGTAATGCGCAAGAAATGGTACCGAAACCCCGTATTTACATATCTACCACTGTGCAGGAGAATCCGTATAGGTGTTCGAGTGTTTGAACCGTAATGCGTGAGAAATGGTATGTAAACCCCGTATTTATATATCTGCCACTGTGCTGGATAATCCGTATAGGTGTTCGAGTGTTCGAACCGTAATGCGCCAGAAATGGTACCGAAACCCCGTATTTACATATCTGCCACTGTGCAGGAGAATCCGTATAGGTGTTCGAGAGTTCGAACCGTAATGCGCAAGAAATGGTACGGAAACCCCGTATTTACATATCTGCCACTTTGTAGGAGAATCCGCATAGGTGTTCGAGTGTTCGAACCGTAATGTGCAAGAAATGGTATGGAAACCCCGTATTTACATATCTGCCACTGTGCAGGAGAATCCTTATAGGTGTTCGAGTGTTCGAATCGTAATGCGCAAGAAATGGTACCGAAACCCCGTATTTACAAATCTGCCACTGTGCAGGAGAATCCGAATAGGTGTTCGAGTGTTCGAACCGTAATGCGCAAGAAATGGTATGTAAACCCCGTATTTATATATCTGCCACTGTGCTGGATAATCCGTATAGGTGTTCGAGTGTTCGAACCGTAATGCGCCAGAAATGGTACCGAAACCCCGTATTTACATATCTGCCACTGTGCAGGAGAATCCGTATAGGTGTTCGAGAGTTCGAACCGTAATGCGCAAGAAATGGTACGGAAACCCCGTATTTACATATCTGCCACTTTGTAGGAGAATCCGCATAGGTGTTCGAGTGTTCGAACCGTAATGTGCAAGAAATGGTATGGAAACCCCGTATTTACATATCTGCCACTGTGCAGGAGAATCCTTATAGGTGTTCGAGTGTTCGAATCGTAATGCGCAAGAAATGGTACCGAAACCCCGTATTTACAAATCTGCCACTGTGCAGGAGAATCCGAATAGGTGTTCGAGTGTTCGAACCGTAATGCGCAAGAAATGGTATGTAAACCCCGTATTTACATATCTGCCACTGTGCAGGAGAATCCGTATAGGTGTTCGAGTGTTCGAACCGTAATGCGCAAGAAATGGTACGGAAACCCCGTATTTACATATCTGTCACTGTGCAGGAGAATCCGTATAGGTGTTCGATTGTTCGAACCGTAATGCGCAAGAAATGTTATGTAAACCCCGTTTTTACATATCTGCCACTGTGCAGGAGAATCCGTATAGGTGTTCGAGTGTTCGAACCGTAATGCGCAAAAAATGGTACCGAAACCCCGTATTTACATATCTGCCACTGTGCAAGAGAATCCGTATAGGTGTCCGAGTGTTCGAACCGTAATGCGCAAGAAATGGTACGGAAACCCCGTATTTACATATATGCCACTTTGTAGGAGAATCCGCATAGGTGTTCGAGTGTTCGAACCGTAATGTGCAAGAAATGGTATGGAAACCCCGTATTTACATATCTGCCACTGTGCAGGAGAATCCGTATAGGTGTTCGAGTGTTCGAATCGTAATGCGCAAGAAATGGTACCGAAACCCCGTATTTACATATCTGCCACTGTGCAAGAGAATCCGAATAGGAGTTCGAGTGTTCGAACCGTAATGCGCAAGAAATGGTTCCGAAACCCCGTATTTACATATCTGCCACTGTGCAGGAGAATCCGTATAGGTGTTCGAGAGTTCGAACCGTAATGCGCAAGAAATGGTACGGAAACCCCGTATTTACATATATGCCACTTTGTAGGAGAATCCGCATAGGTGTTCGAGTGTTCGAACCGTAATGTGCAAGAAATGGTATGGAAACCCCGTATTTACATATCTGCCACTGTGCAGGAGAATCCGTATAGGTGTTCGAGTGTTCGAATCGTAATGCGCAAGAAATGGTACCGAAACCCCGTATTTACATATCTGCCACTGTGCAGGAGAATCCGAATAGGTGTTCGAGTGTTCGAACCGTAATGCGCAAGAAATGGTATGTAAACCCCGTATTTACATATCTGCCACTGTGCAGGAGAATCCGTATAGGTGTTCGAGTGTTCGAACCGTAATGCGCAAGAAATGGTATGTAAACCCCGTATTTACATATCTGCCACTATGCAGGAGAATCCGTATAGGTGTTCGAGAGTTCGAACCGTAATGCGCAAGAAATGGTACGGAAACCCCGTATTTACATATATGCCACTTTGTAGGAGAATCCGCATAGGTGTTCGAGTGTTCGAACCGTAATGTGCAAGAAATGGTATGGAAACCCCGTATTTACATATCTGCCACTGTGCAGGAGAATCCGTATAGGTGTTCGAGTGTTCGAATCGTAATGCGCAAGAAATGGTACCGAAACCCCGTATTTACATATCTGCCACTGTGCAGGAGAATCCGAATAGGTGTTCGAGTGTTCGAACCGTAATGCGCAAGAAATGGTATGTAAACCCCGTATTTACATATCTGCCACTGTGCAGGAGAATCCGTATAGGTGTTCGAGTGTTCGAACCGTAATGCGCAAGAAATGGTATGTAAACCCCGTATTTACATATCTGCCACTGTGCAGGAGAATCCGTATAGGTGTTCGAGTGTTCGAACCGTAATGCGCAAGAAATGGTACGGAAACCCCGTATTTAGATATCTGCCACTGTGCAGGAGAATCCGTATAGGTGTTCGATTGTTCGAACCGTAATGCGCAAGAAATGGTACGGAAACCCCGTATTTACATATCTGCCACTTTGTAGGAGAATCCGCATAGGTGTTCGAGTGTTCGAACCGTAATGTGCAAGAAATGGTATGGAAACCCCGTATTTACATATCTGCCACTGTGCAGGAGAATCCTTATAGGTGTTCGAGTGTTCGAATCGTAATGCGCAAGAAATGGTACCGAAACCCCGTATTTACAAATCTGCCACTGTGCAGGAGAATCCGAATAGGTGTTCGAGTGTTCGAACCGTAATGCGCAAGAAATGGTATGTAAACCCCGTATTTATATATCTGCCACTGTGCTGGATAATCCGTATAGGTGTTCGAGTGTTCGAACCGTAATGCGCCAGAAATGGTACCGAAACCCCGTATTTACATATCTGCCACTGTGCAGGAGAATCCGTATAGGTGTTCGAGAGTTCGAACCGTAATGCGCAAGAAATGGTACGGAAACCCCGTATTTACATATCTGCCACTTTGTAGGAGAATCCGCATAGGTGTTCGAGTGTTCGAACCGTAATGTGCAAGAAATGGTATGGAAACCCCGTATTTACATATCTGCCACTGTGCAGGAGAATCCTTATAGGTGTTCGAGTGTTCGAATCGTAATGCGCAAGAAATGGTACCGAAACCCCGTATTTACAAATCTGCCACTGTGCAGGAGAATCCGAATAGGTGTTCGAGTGTTCGAACCGTAATGCGCAAGAAATGGTATGTAAACCCCGTATTTACATATCTGCCACTGTGCAGGAGAATCCGTATAGGTGTTCGAGTGTTCGAACCGTAATGCGCAAGAAATGGTACGGAAACCCCGTATTTACATATCTGTCACTGTGCAGGAGAATCCGTATAGGTGTTCGATTGTTCGAACCGTAATGCGCAAGAAATGTTATGTAAACCCCGTTTTTACATATCTGCCACTGTGCAGGAGAATCCGTATAGGTGTTCGAGTGTTCGAACCGTAATGCGCAAAAAATGGTACCGAAACCCCGTATTTACATATCTGCCACTGTGCAAGAGAATCCGTATAGGTGTCCGAGTGTTCGAACCGTAATGCGCAAGAAATGGTACGGAAACCCCGTATTTACATATATGCCACTTTGTAGGAGAATCCGCATAGGTGTTCGAGTGTTCGAACCGTAATGTGCAAGAAATGGTATGGAAACCCCGTATTTACATATCTGCCACTGTGCAGGAGAATCCGTATAGGTGTTCGAGTGTTCGAATCGTAATGCGCAAGAAATGGTACCGAAACCCCGTATTTACATATCTGCCACTGTGCAAGAGAATCCGAATAGGAGTTCGAGTGTTCGAACCGTAATGCGCAAGAAATGGTTCCGAAACCCCGTATTTACATATCTGCCACTGTGCAGGAGAATCCGTATAGGTGTTCGAGAGTTCGAACCGTAATGCGCAAGAAATGGTACGGAAACCCCGTATTTACATATATGCCACTTTGTAGGAGAATCCGCATAGGTGTTCGAGTGTTCGAACCGTAATGTGCAAGAAATGGTATGGAAACCCCGTATTTACATATCTGCCACTGTGCAGGAGAATCCGTATAGGTGTTCGAGTGTTCGAATCGTAATGCGCAAGAAATGGTACCGAAACCCCGTATTTACATATCTGCCACTGTGCAGGAGAATCCGAATAGGTGTTCGAGTGTTCGAACCGTAATGCGCAAGAAATGGTATGTAAACCCCGTATTTACATATCTGCCACTGTGCAGGAGAATCCGTATAGGTGTTCGAGTGTTCGAACCGTAATGCGCAAGAAATGGTATGTAAACCCCGTATTTACATATCTGCCACTATGCAGGAGAATCCGTATAGGTGTTCGAGAGTTCGAACCGTAATGCGCAAGAAATGGTACGGAAACCCCGTATTTACATATATGCCACTTTGTAGGAGAATCCGCATAGGTGTTCGAGTGTTCGAACCGTAATGTGCAAGAAATGGTATGGAAACCCCGTATTTACATATCTGCCACTGTGCAGGAGAATCCGTATAGGTGTTCGAGTGTTCGAATCGTAATGCGCAAGAAATGGTACCGAAACCCCGTATTTACATATCTGCCACTGTGCAGGAGAATCCGAATAGGTGTTCGAGTGTTCGAACCGTAATGCGCAAGAAATGGTATGTAAACCCCGTATTTACATATCTGCCACTGTGCAGGAGAATCCGTATAGGTGTTCGAGTGTTCGAACCGTAATGCGCAAGAAATGGTATGTAAACCCCGTATTTACATATCTGCCACTGTGCAGGAGAATCCGTATAGGTGTTCGAGTGTTCGAACCGTAATGCGCAAGAAATGGTACGGAAACCCCGTATTTAGATATCTGCCACTGTGCAGGAGAATCCGTATAGGTGTTCGATTGTTCGAACCGTAATGCGCAAGAAATGGTACCGAAACCCCGTATTTACATATCTGCCACTGTGTAGGAGAATCCGTATAGGTGTTCGAGTGTTCGAACCGTAATGCGCAAGAAATGGTATGGAAACCCCGTATTTACATATCTGCCACTGTGCAGGAGAATCCGTATAGGTGTTCGAGTGTTCGAACCGTAATGCGCAAGAAATGGTACCGAAACCCCGTATTTACATATCTACCACTGTGCAGGAGAATCCGTATAGGTGTTCGAGTGTTTGAACCGTAATGCGTGAGAAATGGTATGTAAACCCCGTATTTATATATCTGCCACTGTGCTGGATAATCCGTATAGGTGTTCGAGTGTTCGAACCGTAATGCGCCAGAAATGGTACCGAAACCCCGTATTTACATATCTGCCACTGTGCAGGAGAATCCGTATAGGTGTTCGAGAGTTCGAACCGTAATGCGCAAGAAATGGTACGGAAACCCCGTATTTACATATCTGCCACTTTGTAGGAGAATCCGCATAGGTGTTCGAGTGTTCGAACCGTAATGTGCAAGAAATGGTATGGAAACCCCGTATTTACATATCTGCCACTGTGCAGGAGAATCCTTATAGGTGTTCGAGTGTTCGAATCGTAATGCGCAAGAAATGGTACCAAAACCCCGTATTTACATATCTGCCACTGTGCAGGAGAATCCGAATAGGTGTTCGAGTGTTCGAACCGTAATGCGCAAGAAATGGTATGTAAACCCCGTATTTACATATCTGCCACTGTGCAGGAGAATCCGTATAGGTGTTCGAGTGTTCGAACCGTAATGCGCAAGAAATGGTACGGAAACCCCGTATTTACATATCTGCCACTGTGCAGGAGAATCCGTATAGGTGTTCGATTGTTCGAACCGTAATGCGCAAGAAATGTTATGTAAACCCCGTTTTTACATATCTGCCACTGTGCAGGAGAATCCGTATAGGTGTTCGAGTGTTCGAACCGTAATGCGCAAAAAATGGTACCGAAACCCCGTATTTACATATCTGCCACTGTGCAGGAGAATCCGTATAGGTGTTCGACTGTTCGAACCGTAATGCGCAAGAAATGGTATGGAAACCCCGTATTTACATATCTGCCACTGTGCAGGAGAATCCGTATAGGTGTTCGAGTGTTCGAACCGTAATGCGCAAGAAATGGTTCCGAAACCCCGTATTTACATATCTGCCACTGTGCAGGAGAATCCGTATAGGTGTTCGAGAGTTCGAACCGTAATGCGCACGAAATGGTACGGAAACCCCGTATTTACATATCTGCCACTTTGTAGGAGAATCCGCATAGGTGTTCGAGTGTTCGAACCGTAATGTGCAAGAAATGGTATGGAAACCCCGTATTTACATATCTGCCACTGTGCAGGATAATCCGTATAGGTGTTCGAGTGTTCGAATCGTAATGCGCAAGAAATGGTACCGAAACCCCGTATTTACATATCTGCCACTGTGCAGGAGAATCCGAATAGGTGTTCGAGTGTTCGAACCGTAATGCGCAAGAAATGGTACGGAAACCCCGTATTTACATATCTGCCACTGTGCAGGAGAATCCGTATAGGTGTTCGATTGTTCGAACCGTAATGCGCAAGAAATGTTATGTAAACCCCGTTTTTACATATCTGCCACTGTGCAGGAGAATCCGTATAGGTGTTCGAGTGTTCGAACCGTAATGCGCAAAAAATGGTACCGAAACCCCGTATTTACATATCTGCCACTGTGCAGGAGAATCCGTATAGGTGTTCGACTGTTCGAACCGTAATGCGCAAGAAATGGTACCGAAACCCCGTATTTACATATATGCCACTTTGTAGGAGAATCCGCATAGGTGTTCGAGTGTTCGAACCGTAATGTGCAAGAAATGGTATGGAAACCCCGTATTTACATATCTGCCACTGTGCAGGAGAATCCGTATAGGTGTTCGAGTGTTCGAATCGTAATGCGCAAGAAATGGTACCGAAACCCCGTATTTACATATCTGCCACTGTGCAGGAGAATCCGAATAGGTGTTCGAGTGTTCGAACCGTAATGCGCAAGAAATGGTATGTAAACCCCGTATTTACATATCTGCCACTGTGCAGGAGAATCCGTATAGGTGTTCGAGTGTTCGAACCGTAATGCACAAGAAATGGTATGTAAACCCCGTATTTACATATCTGCCACTATGCAGGAGAATCCGTATAGGTGTTCGAGAGTTCGAACCGTAATGCGCAAGAAATGGTACGGAAACCCCGTATTTACATATATGCCACTTTGTAGGAGAATCCGCATAGGTGTTCGAGTGTTCGAACCGTAATGTGCAAGAAATGGTATGGAAACCCCGTATTTACATATCTGCCACTGTGCAGGAGAATCCGTATAGGTGTTCGAGTGTTCGAATCGTAATGCGCAAGAAATGGTACCGAAACCCCGTATTTACATATCTGCCACTGTGCAGGAGAATCCGAATAGGTGTTCGAGTGTTCGAACCGTAATGCGCAAGAAATGGTATGTAAACCCCGTATTTACATATCTGCCACTGTGCAGGAGAATCCGTATAGGTGTTCGAGTGTTCGAACCGTAATGCGCAAGAAATGGTATGTAAACCCCGTATTTACATATCTGCCACTGTGCAGGAGAATCCGTATAGGTGTTCGAGTGTTCGAACCGTAATGCGCAAGAAATGGTACGGAAACCCCGTATTTAGATATCTGCCACTGTGCAGGAGAATCCGTATAGGTGTTCGATTGTTCGAACCGTAATGCGCAAGAAATGGTACCGAAACCCCGTATTTACATATCTGCCACTGTGTAGGAGAATCCGTATAGGTGTTCGAGTGTTCGAACCGTAATGCGCAAGAAATGGTATGGAAACCCCGTATTTACATATCTGCCACTGTGCAGGAGAATCCGTATAGGTGTTCGAGTGTTCGAACCGTAATGCGCAAGAAATGGTACCGAAACCCCGTATTTACATATCTACCACTGTGCAGGAGAATCCGTATAGGTGTTCGAGTGTTCGAACCGTAATGCGCCAGAAATGGTACCGAAACCCCGTATTTACATATCTGCCACTGTGCAGGAGAATCCGTATAGGTGTTCGAGAGTTCGAACCGTAATGCGCAAGAAATGGTACGGAAACCCCGTATTTACATATCTGCCACTTTGTAGGAGAATCCGCATAGGTGTTCGAGTGTTCGAACCGTAATGTGCAAGAAATGGTATGGAAACCCCGTATTTACATATCTGCCACTGTGCAGGAGAATCCTTATAGGTGTTCGAGTGTTCGAATCGTAATGCGCAAGAAATGGTACCAAAACCCCGTATTTACATATCTGCCACTGTGCAGGAGAATCCGAATAGGTGTTCGAGTGTTCGAACCGTAATGCGCAAGAAATGGTATGTAAACCCCGTATTTACATATCTGCCACTGTGCAGGAGAATCCGTATAGGTGTTCGAGTGTTCGAACCGTAATGCGCAAGAAATGGTACGGAAACCCCGTATTTACATATCTGCCACTGTGCAGGAGAATCCGTATAGGTGTTCGATTGTTCGAACCGTAATGCGCAAGAAATGTTATGTAAACCCCGTTTTTACATATCTGCCACTGTGCAGGAGAATCCGTATAGGTGTTCGAGTGTTCGAACCGTAATGCGCAAAAAATGGTACCGAAACCCCGTATTTACATATCTGCCACTGTGCAGGAGAATCCGTATAGGTGTTCGACTGTTCGAACCGTAATGCGCAAGAAATGGTATGGAAACCCCGTATTTACATATCTGCCACTGTGCAGGAGAATCCGTATAGGTGTTCGAGTGTTCGAACCGTAATGCGCAAGAAATGGTTCCGAAACCCCGTATTTACATATCTGCCACTGTGCAGGAGAATCCGTATTGGTGTTCGAGAGTTCGAACCGTAATGCGCACGAAATGGTACGGAAACCCCGTATTTACATATCTGCCACTTTGTAGGAGAATCCGCATAGGTGTTCGAGTGTTCGAACCGTAATGTGCAAGAAATGGTATGGAAACCCCGTATTTACATATCTGCCACTGTGCAGGATAATCCGTATAGGTGTTCGAGTGTTCGAATCGTAATGCGCAAGAAATGGTACCGAAACCCCGTATTTACATATCTGCCACTGTGCAGGAGAATCCGAATAGGTGTTCGTGTGTTCGAACCGTAATGCGCAAGAAATGGTACGGAAACCCCGTATTTACATATCTGCCACTGTGCAGGAGAATCCGTATAGGTGTTCGATTGTTCGAACCGTAATGCGCAAGAAATGTTATGTAAACCCCGTTTTTACATATCTGCCACTGTGCAGGAGAATCCGTATAGGTGTTCGAGTGTTCGAACCGTAATGCGCAAAAAATGGTACCGAAACCCCGTATTTACATATCTGCCACTGTGCAGGAGAATCCGTATAGGTGTTCGACTGTTCGAACCGTAATGCGCAAGAAATGGTATGGAAACCCCGTATTTACATATCTGCCACTGTGCAGGAGAATCCGTATAGGTGTTCGAGTGTTCGAACCGTAATGCGCCAGAAATGGTACCGAAACCCCGTATTTACATATCTGCCACTGTGCAGGAGAATCCGTATAGGTGTTCGAGAGTTCGAACCGTAATGCGCAAGAAATGGTACGGAAACCCCGTATTTACATATCTGCCACTTTGTAGGAGAATCCGCATAGGTGTTCGAGTGTTCGAACCGTAATGTGCAAGAAATGGTATGGAAACCCCGTATTTACATATCTGCCACTGTGCAGGAGAATCCGTATAGGTGTTCGAGTGTTCGAATCGTAATGCGCAAGAAATGGTACCGAAACCCCGTATTTACATATCTGCCACTGTGCAGGAGAATCCGAATAGGTGTTCGAGTGTTCGAACCGTAATGCGCAAGAAATGGTATGTAAACCCCGTATTTACATATCTGCCACTGTGCAGGAGAATCCGTATAGGTGTTCGAGTGTTCGAACCGTAATGCGCAAGAAATGGTATGTAAACCCCGTATTTACATATCTGCCACTATGCAGGAGAATCCGTATAGGTGTTCGAGAGTTCGAACCGTAATGCGCAAGAAATGGTACGGAAACCCCGTATTTACATATATGCCACTTTGTAGGAGAATCCGCATAGGTGTTCGAGTGTTCGAACCGTAATGTGCAAGAAATGGTACCGAAACCCCGTATTTACATATCTGCCACTGTGCAGGAGAATCCGTATAGGTGTTCGAGTGTTCGAATCGTAATGCGCAAGAAATGGTACCGAAACCCCGTATTTACATATCTGCCACTGTGCAGGAGAATCCGAATAGGTGTTCGAGTGTTCGAACCGTAATGCGCAAGAAATGGTATGTAAACCCCGTATTTACATATCTGCCACTGTGCAGGAGAATCCGTATAGGTGTTCGAGTGTTCGAACCGTAATGCGCAAGAAATGGTATGTAAACCCCGTATTTACATATCTGCCACTGTGCAGGAGAATCCGTATAGGTGTTCGAGTGTTCGAACCGTAATGCGCAAGAAATGGTACGGAAACCCCGTATTTAGATATCTGCCACTGTGCAGGAGAATCCGTATAGGTGTTCGATTGTTCGAACCGTAATGCGCAAGAAATGGTACCGAAACCCCGTATTTACATATCTGCCACTGTGTAGGAGAATCCGTATAGGTGTTCGAGTGTTCGAACCGTAATGCGCAAGAAATGGTATGGAAACCCCGTATTTACATATCTGCCACTGTGCAGGAGAATCCGTATAGGTGTTCGAGTGTTCGAACCGTAATGCGCAAGAAATGGTACCGAAACCCCGTATTTACATATCTACCACTGTGCAGGAGAATCCGTATAGGTGTTCGAGTGTTTGAACCGTAATGCGTGAGAAATGGTATGTAAACCCCGTATTTACATATCTGCCACTGTGCTGGATAATCCGTATAGGTGTTCGAGTGTTCGAACCGTAATGCGCCAGAAATGGTACCGAAACCCCGTATTTACATATCTGCCACTGTGCAGGAGAATCCGTATAGGTGTTCGAGAGTTCGAACCGTAATGCGCAAGAAATGGTACGGAAACCCCGTATTTACATATCTGCCACTTTGTAGGAGAATCCGCATAGGTGTTCGAGTGTTCGAACCGTAATGTGCAAGAAATGGTATGGAAACCCCGTATTTACATATCTGCCACTGTGCAGGAGAATCCGTATAGGTGTTCGACTGTTCGAACCGTAATGCGCAAGAAATGGTATGGAAACCCCGTATTTACATATCTGCCACTGTGCAGGAGAATCCGTATAGGTGTTCGAGTGTTCGAACCGTAATGCGCAAGAAATGGTTCCGAAACCCCGTATTTACATATCTGCCACTGTGCAGGAGAATCCGTATAGGTGTTCGAGAGTTCGAACCGTAATGCGCACGAAATGGTACGGAAACCCCGTATTTACATATCTGCCACTTTGTAGGAGAATCCGCATAGGTGTTCGAGTGTTCGAACCGTAATGTGCAAGAAATGGTATGGAAACCCCGTATTTACATATCTGCCACTGTGCAGGATAATCCGTATAGGTGTTCGAGTGTTCGAATCGTAATGCGCAAGAAATGGTACCGAAACCCCGTATTTACATATCTGCCACTGTGCAGGAGAATCCGAATAGGTGTTCGAGTGTTCGAACCGTAATGCGCAAGAAATGGTACGGAAACCCCGTATTTACATATCTGCCACTGTGCAGGAGAATCCGTATAGGTGTTCGATTGTTCGAACCGTAATGTGCAAGAAATGTTATGTAAACCCCGTTTTTACATATCTGCCACTGTGCAGGAGAATCCGTATAGGTGTTCGAGTGTTCGAACCGTAATGCGCAAAAAATGGTACCGAAACGCCGTATTTACATATCTGCCACTGTGCAGGAGAATCCGTATAGGTGTTCGACTGTTCGAACCGTAATGCGCAAGAAATGGTATGGAAACCCCGTATTTACATATCTGCCACTGTGCAGGAGAATCCGTATAGGTGTTCGAGTGTTCGAACCGTAATGCGCCAGAAATGGTACCGAAACCCCGTATTTACATATCTGCCACTGTGCAGGAGAATCCGTATAGGTGTTCGAGAGTTCGAACCGTAATGCGCAAGAAATGGTACGGAAACCCCGTATTTACATATCTGCCACTTGTTAGGAGAATCCGCATAGGTGTTCGAGTGTTCGAACCGTAATGTGCAAGAAATGGTATGGAAACCCCGTATTTACATATCTGCCACTGTGCAGGAGAATCCTTATAGGTGTTCGAGTGTTCGAATCGTAATGCGCAAGAAATGGTACCGAAACCCCGTATTTACATATCTGCCACTGTGCAGGAGAATCCGAATAGGTGTTCGAGTGTTCGAACCGTAATGCGCAAGAAATGGTATGTAAACCCCGTATTTACATATCTGCCACTGTGCAGGAGAATCCGTATAGGTGTTCGAGTGTTCGAACCGTAATGCGCAAGAAATGGTACGGAAACCACGTATTTACATATCTGTCACTGTGCAGGAGAATCCGTATAGGTGTTCGATTGTTCGAACCGTAATGCGCAAGAAATGTTATGTAAACCCCGTTTTTACATATCTGCCACTGTGCAGGAGAATCCGTATAGGTGTTCGAGTGTTCGAACCGTAATGCGCAAAAAATGGTACCGAAACCCCGTATTTACATATCTGCCACTGTGCAAGAGAATCCGTATAGGTGTCCGAGTGTTCGAACCGTAATGCGCAAGAAATGGTACGGAAACCCCGTATTTACATATATGCCACTTTGTAGGAGAATCCGCATAGGTGTTCGAGTGTTCGAACCGTAATGTGCAAGAAATGGTATGGAAACCCCGTATTTACATATCTGCCACTGTGCAGGAGAATCCGTATAGGTGTTCGAGTGTTCGAATCGTAATGCGCAAGAAATGGTACCGAAACCCCGTATTTACGTATCTGCCACTGTGCAAGAGAATCCGAATAGGTGTTCGAGTGTTCGAACCGTAATGCGCAAGAAATGGTTCCGAAACCCCGTATTTACATATCTGCCACTGTGCAGGAGAATCCGTATAGATGTTCGAGAGTTCGAACCGTAATGCGCAAGAAATGGTACGGAAACCCCGTATTTACATATATGCCACTTTGTAGGAGAATCCGCATAGGTGTTCGAGTGTTCGAACCGTAATGTGCAAGAAATGGTATGGAAACCCCGTATTTACATATCTGCCACTGTGCAGGAGAATCCGTATAGGTGTTCGAGTGTTCGAATCGTAATGCGCAAGAAATGGTACCGAAACCCCGTATTTACATATCTGCCACTGTGCAGGAGAATCCGAATAGGTGTTCGAGTGTTCGAACCGTAATGCGCAAGAAATGGTATGTAAACCCCGTATTTACATATCTGCCACTGTGCAGGAGAATCCGTATAGGTGTTCGAGTGTTCGAACCGTAATGCGCAAGAAATGGTATGTAAACCCCGTATTTATATATCTGCCACTATGCAGGAGAATCCGTATAGGTGTTCGAGAGTTCGAACCGTAATGCGCAAGAAATGGTACGGAAACCCCGTATTTACATATATGCCACTTTGTAGGAGAATCCGCATCGGTGTTCGAGTGTTCGAACCGTAATGTGCAAGAAATGGTATGGAAACCCCGTATTTACATATCTGCCACTGTGCAGGAGAATCCGTATAGGTGTTCGAGTGTTCGAATCGTAATGCGCAAGAAATGGTACCGAAATCCCGTATTTACATATCTGCCACTGTGCAGGAGAATCCGAATAGGTGTTCGAGTGTTCGAACCGTAATGCGCAAGAAATGGTATGTAAACCCCGTATTTACATATCTGCCACTGTGCAGGAGAATCCGTATAGGTGTTCGAGTGTTCGAACCGTAATGCGCAAGAAATGGTATGTAAACCCCGTATTTACATATCTGCCACTGTGCAGGAGAATCCGTATAGGTGTTCGAGTGTTCGAACCGTAATGCGCAAGAAATGGTACGGAAACCCCGTATTTAGATATCTGCCACTGTGCAGGAGAATCCGTATAGGTGTTCGATTGTTCGAACCGTAATGCGCAAGAAATGGTACCGAAACCCCGTATTTACATATCTGCCACTGTGCAGGAGAATCCGTATAGGTGTTCGAGTGTTCGAACCGTAATGCGCAAGAAATGGTATGGAAACCCCGTATTTACATATCTGCCACCGTGCAGGAGAATCCGTATAGGTGTTCGAGTGTTCGAACCGTAATGCGCAAGAAATGGTACCGAAACCCCGTATTTACATATCTACCACTGTGCAGGAGAATCCGTATAGGTGTTCGAGTGTTTGAACCGTAATGCGTGAGAAATGGTATGTAAACCCCGTATTTATATATCTGCCACTGTGCTGGATAATCCGTATAGGTGTTCGAGTGTTCGAACCGTAATGCGCCAGAAATGGTACCGAAACCCCGTATTTACATATCTGCCACTGTGCAGGAGAATCCGTATAGGTGTTCGAGAGTTCGAACCGTAATGCGCAAGAAATGGTACGGAAACCCCGTATTTACATATCTGCCACTTTGTAGGAGAATCCGCATAGGTGTTCGAGTGTTCGAACCGTAATGTGCAAGAAATGGTATGGAAACCCCGTATTTACATATCTGCCACTGTGTAGGAGAATCCTTATAGGTGTCCGAGTGTTCGAACCGTAATGCGCAAGAAATGGTACGGAAACCCCGTATTTACATATATGCCACTTTGTAGGAGAATCCGCATAGGTGTTCGAGTGTTCGAACCGTAATGTGCAAGAAATGGTATGGAAACCCCGTATTTACATATCTGCCACTGTGCAGGAGAATCCGTATAGGTGTTCGAGTGTTCGAATCGTAATGCGCAAGAAATGGTACCGAAACCCCGTATTTACGTATCTGCCACTGTGCAAGAGAATCCGAATAGGTGTTCGAGTGTTCGAACCGTAATGCGCAAGAAATGGTTCCGAAACCCCGTATTTACATATCTGCCACTGTGCAGGAGAATCCGTATAGATGTTCGAGAGTTCGAACCGTAATGCGCAAGAAATGGTACGGAAACCCCGTATTTACATATATGCCACTTTGTAGGAGAATCCGCATAGGTGTTCGAGTGTTCGAACCGTAATGTGCAAGAAATGGTATGGAAACCCCGTATTTACATATCTGCCACTGTGCAGGAGAATCCGTATAGGTGTTCGAGTGTTCGAATCGTAATGCGCAAGAAATGGTACCGAAACCCCGTATTTACATATCTGCCACTGTGCAGGAGAATCCGAATAGGTGTTCGAGTGTTCGAACCGTAATGCGCAAGAAATGGTATGTAAACCCCGTATTTACATATCTGCCACTGTGCAGGAGAATCCGTATAGGTGTTCGAGTGTTCGAACCGTAATGCGCAAGAAATGGTATGTAAACCCCGTATTTACATATCTGCCACTATGCAGGAGAATCCGTATAGGTGTTCGAGAGTTCGAACCGTAATGCGCAAGAAATGGTACGGAAACCCCGTATTTACATATATGCCACTTTGTAGGAGAATCCGCATCGGTGTTCGAGTGTTCGAACCGTAATGTGCAAGAAATGGTATGGAAACCCCGTATTTACATATCTGCCACTGTGCAGGAGAATCCGTATAGGTGTTCGAGTGTTCGAATCGTAATGCGCAAGAAATGGTACCGAAACCCCGTATTTACATATCTGCCACTGTGCAGGAGAATCCGAATAGGTGTTCGAGTGTTCGAACCGTAATGCGCAAGAAATGGTATGTAAACCCCGTATTTACATATCTGCCACTGTGCAGGAGAATCCGTATAGGTGTTCGAGTGTTCGAACCGTAATGCGCAAGAAATGGTATGTAAACCCCGTATTTACATATCTGCCACTGTGCAGGAGAATCCGTATAGGTGTTCGAGTGTTCGAACCGTAATGCGCAAGAAATGGTACGGAAACCCCGTATTTAGATATCTGCCACTGTGCAGGAGAATCCGTATAGGTGTTCGATTGTTCGAACCGTAATGCGCAAGAAATGGTACCGAAACCCCGTATTTACATATCTGCCACTGTGCAGGAGAATCCGTATAGGTGTTCGAGTGTTCGAACCGTAATGCGCAAGAAATGGTATGGAAACCCCGTATTTACATATCTGCCACCGTGCAGGAGAATCCGTATAGGTGTTCGAGTGTTCGAACCGTAATGCGCAAGAAATGGTACCGAAACCCCGTATTTACATATCTACCACTGTGCAGGAGAATCCGTATAGGTGTTCGAGTGTTTGAACCGTAATGCGTGAGAAATGGTATGTAAACCCCGTATTTATATATCTGCCACTGTGCTGGATAATCCGTATAGGTGTTCGAGTGTTCGAACCGTAATGCGCCAGAAATGGTACCGAAACCCCGTATTTACATATCTGCCACTGTGCAGGAGAATCCGTATAGGTGTTCGAGAGTTCGAACCGTAATGCGCAAGAAATGGTACGGAAACCCCGTATTTACATATCTGCCACTTTGTAGGAGAATCCGCATAGGTGTTCGAGTGTTCGAACCGTAATGTGCAAGAAATGGTATGGAAACCCCGTATTTACATATCTGCCACTGTGTAGGAGAATCCTTATAGGTGTTCGAGTGTTCGAATCGTAATGCGCAAGAAATGGTACCCAAACCCCGTATTTACATATCTGCCACTGTGCAGGAGAATCCGAATAGGTGTTCGAGTGTTCGAACCGTAATGCGCAAGAAATGGTATGTAAATCCCGTATTTACATATCTGCCGTTGTGCAGGAGAATCCGTATAGGTGTTCGAGTGTTCGAACCGTAATGCGCAAGAAATGGTACGGAAACCCCGTATTTACATATCTGCCACTGTGCAGGAGAATCCGTATAGGTGTTCGATTGTTCGAACCGTAATGCGCAAGAAATGTTATGTAAACCCCGTTTTTACATATCTGCCACTGTGCAGGAGAATCCGTATAGGTGTTCGAGTGTTCGAACCGTAATGCGCAAAAAATGGTACCGAAACCCCGTATTTACATATCTGCCACTGTGCAGGAGAATCCGTATAGGTGTTCGACTGTTCGAACCGTAATGCGCAAGAAATGGTATGGAAACCCCGTATTTACATATCTGCCACTGTGCAGGAAAATCCGTATAGGTGTTCGAGTGTTCGAACCGTAATGCGCAAGAAATGGTTCCGAAACCCCGTATTTACATATCTGCCACTGTGCAGGAGAATCCGTATAGGTGTTCGAGAGTTCGAACCGTAATGCGCACGAAATGGTACGGAAACCCCGTATTTACATATCTGCCACTTTGTAGGAGAATCCGCATAGGTGTTCGAGTGTTCGAACCGTAATGTGCAAGAAATGGTATGGAAACCCCGTATTTACATATCTGCCACTGTGCAGGATAATCCGTATAGGTGTTCGAGTGTTCGAATCGTAATGCGCAAGAAATGGTACCGAAACCCCGTATTTACATATCTGCCACTGTGCAAGAGAATCCGAATAGGTGTTCGAGTGTTCGAACCGTAATGCGCAAGAAATGGTATGTAAACCCCGTATTTACATATCTGCCACTGTGCAGGAGAATCCGTATAGGTGTTCGAGTGTTCGAACCGTAATGCGCAAGAAATGGAACGGAAACCCCGTATTTACATATCTGCCACTGTGCAGGAGAATCCGTATAGGTGTTCGACAGTTCGAACCGTAATGCGCAAGAAATGGTACGGAAACCCCGTATTTACATATCTGCCACTTTGTAGGAGAATCCGCATAGGTGTTCGAGTGTTCGAACCGTAATGTGCAAGAAATGGTATGTAAACCCAGTATTTACATATCTGCCACTGTGCAGGAGAATCCGAATAGGTGTTCGAGTGTTCGAACCGTAATGCGCAAGAAATGGTATGTAAACCCCGTATTTACATATCTGCCACTGTGCAGGAGAATCCGTATAGGTGTTCGAGTGTTCGAACCGTAATGCGCAAGAAATGGTACGGAAACCCCGTATTTACATATCTGCCACTGTGCAGGAGAATCCGTATAGGTGTTCGAGTGTTCGAACCGTAATGCGCAAGAAATGGTATGTAAACCCCGTATTTACATATCTGACACTGTGCAGGAGAATCCGTATAGGTGTTCGAGTGTTCGAACCGTAATGCGCAAGAAATGGTACGGAAATCCCGTATTTACATATCTGCCACTGTGCAGGAGAATCCGTATAGGTGTTCGATTGTTCGAACCGTAATGCGCAAGAAATGTTATGTAAACCCCGTTTTTACATATCTGCCACTGTGCAGGAGAATCCGTATAGGTGTTCGAGTGTTCGAACCGTAATGCGCAAAAAATGGTACCGAAACCCCGTATTTACATATCTGCCACTGTGCAAGAGAATCCGTATAGGTGTTCGACTGTTCGAACCGTAATGCGCAAGAAATGGTATGGAAACCCCGTATTTACATATCTCCCACTGTGCAGGAGAATCCGTATAGGTGTTCGAGTGTTCGAACCGTAATGCGCAAGAAATGGTTCCGAAACCCCGTATTTACATATCTGCCACTGTGCAGGAGAATCCGTATAGGTGTTCGAGAGTTCGAACCGTAATGCGCACGAAATGGTACGGAAACCCCGTATTTACATATCTGCCACTTTGTAGGAGAATCCGCATAGGTGTTCGAGTGTTCGAACCGTAATGTGCAAGAAATGGTATGGAAACCCCGTATTTACATATCTGCCACTGTGCAGGATAATCCGTATAGGTGTTCGAGTGTTCGAATCGTAATGCGCAAGAAATGGTACCGAAACCCCGTATTTACATATCTGCCACTGTGCAGGAGAATCCGAATAGGTGTTCGAGTGTTCGAACCGTAATGCGCAAGAAATGGTATGTAAACCCCGTATTTACATATCTGCCACTGTGCAGGAGAATCCGTATAGGTGTTCGAGTGTTCGAACCGTAATGCGCAAGAAATGGTACGGAAACCCCGTATTTACATATCTGCCACTATGCAGGAGAATCCGTATAGGTGTTCGATTGTTCGAACCGTAATGCGCAAGAAATGGTATGTAAACCCCGTATTTACATATCTGCCACTGTGCAGGAGAATCCGTATAGGTGTTCGAGTGTTCGAACCGTAATGCGCAAGAAATGGTACGGAAACCCCGTATTTACATATCTGCCACTGTGCAGGAGAATCCGTATAGGTGTTCGATTGTTCGAACCGTAATGCACAAGAAATGTTATGTAAACCCCGTTTTTACATATCTGCCACTGTGCAGGAGAATCCGTATAGGTGTTCGAGTGTTCGAACCGTAATGCGCAAAAAATGGTACCGAAACCCCGTATTTACATATCTGCCACTGTGCAGGAGAATCCGTATAGGTGTTCGAGTGTTCGAACCGTAATGCGCAAGAAATGGTATCGAAACCCCGTATTTACATATCTGCCACTGTGCAGGAGAATCCGTATAGGTGTTCGAGTGTTCGAACCGTAATGCGCAAGAAATGGTTCCGAAACCCCGTATTTACATATCTGCCACTGTGCAGGAGAATCCGTATAGGTGTTCGAGAGTTCGAACCGTAATGCGCAAGAAATGGTACGGAAACCTCGTATTTACATATCTGCCACTTTGTAGGAAAATCCGCATAGGTGTTCGAGTGTTCGAACCATAATGTGCAAGAAATGTTATGGAAACCCCGTATTTACATATCTGCCACTGTGCAGGAGAATTCGTATAGGTGTTCGAGTGTTCGAATCGTAATGCGCAAGAAATGGTACCGAAACCCCGTATTTACATATCTGCCACTGTGCAGGAGAATCCGAATAGGTGTTCGAGTGTTCGAACCGTAATGCGCAAGAAATGGTATGTAAACCCCGTATTTACATATCTGCCACTATGCAGGAGAATCCGTATAGGTGTTCGAGTGTTCGAACCGTATTGCGCAAGAAATGGTACGGAAACCCCGTATTTACATATCTGCCACTGTGCAGGAGAATCCGTATAGGTGTTCGATTGTTCGAACCGTAATGCGCAAGAAATGGTATGTAAACCCCGTATTTACATATCTGCCACTGTGCAGGAGAATCCGTATAGGTGTTCGAGTGTTCGAACCGTAATGCGCAAGAAATGGTACGGAAACCCCGTATTTAGATATCTGCCACTGTGCAGGAGAATCCGTATAGGTGTTCGATTGTTCGAACCGTAATGCGCAAGAAATGGTACCGAAACCCCGTATTTACATATCTGCCACTGTGCAGGAGAATCCGTATAGGTGTTCGAGTGTTCGAACCGTAATGCGCAAGAAATGGTATGGAAACCCCGTATTTACATATCTGCCACCGTGCAGGAGAATCCGTATAGGTGTTCGAGTGTTCGAACCGTAATGCGCAAGAAATGGTACCGAAACCCCGTATTTACATATCTACCACTGTGCAGGAGAATCCGTATAGGTGTTCGAGTGTTTGAACCGTAATGCGTGAGAAATGGTATGTAAACCCCGTATTTATATATCTGCCACTGTGCTGGATAATCCGTATAGGTGTTCGAGTGTTCGAACCGTAATGCGCCAGAAATGGTACCGAAACCCCGTATTTACATATCTGCCACTGTGCAGGAGAATCCGTATAGGTGTTCGAGAGTTCGAACCGTAATGCGCAAGAAATGGTACGGAAACCCCGTATTTACATATCTGCCACTTTGTAGGAGAATCCGCATAGGTGTTCGAGTGTTCGAACCGTAATGTGCAAGAAATGGTATGGAAACCCCGTATTTACATATCTGCCACTGTGTAGGAGAATCCTTATAGGTGTTCGAGTGTTCGAATCGTAATGCGCAAGAAATGGTACCCAAACCCCGTATTTACATATCTGCCACTGTGCAGGAGAATCCGAATAGGTGTTCGAGTGTTCGAACCGTAATGCGCAAGAAATGGTATGTAAATCCCGTATTTACATATCTGCCGTTGTGCAGGAGAATCCGTATAGGTGTTCGAGTGTTCGAACCGTAATGCGCAAGAAATGGTACGGAAACCCCGTATTTACATATCTGCCACTGTGCAGGAGAATCCGTATAGGTGTTCGATTGTTCGAACCGTAATGCGCAAGAAATGTTATGTAAACCCCGTTTTTACATATCTGCCACTGTGCAGGAGAATCCGTATAGGTGTTCGAGTGTTCGAACCGTAATGCGCAAAAAATGGTACCGAAACCCCGTATTTACATATCTGCCACTGTGCAGGAGAATCCGTATAGGTGTTCGACTGTTCGAACCGTAATGCGCAAGAAATGGTATGGAAACCCCGTATTTACATATCTGCCACTGTGCAGGAAAATCCGTATAGGTGTTCGAGTGTTCGAACCGTAATGCGCAAGAAATGGTTCCGAAACCCCGTATTTACATATCTGCCACTGTGCAGGAGAATCCGTATAGGTGTTCGAGAGTTCGAACCGTAATGCGCACGAAATGGTACGGAAACCCCGTATTTACATATCTGCCACTTTGTAGGAGAATCCGCATAGGTGTTCGAGTGTTCGAACCGTAATGTGCAAGAAATGGTATGGAAACCCCGTATTTACATATCTGCCACTGTGCAGGATAATCCGTATAGGTGTTCGAGTGTTCGAATCGTAATGCGCAAGAAATGGTACCGAAACCCCGTATTTACATATCTGCCACTGTGCAAGAGAATCCGAATAGGTGTTCGAGTGTTCGAACCGTAATGCGCAAGAAATGGTATGTAAACCCCGTATTTACATATCTGCCACTGTGCAGGAGAATCCGTATAGGTGTTCGAGTGTTCGAACCGTAATGCGCAAGAAATGGAACGGAAACCCCGTATTTACATATCTGCCACTGTGCAGGAGAATCCGTATAGGTGTTCGACAGTTCGAACCGTAATGCGCAAGAAATGGTACGGAAACCCCGTATTTACATATCTGCCACTTTGTAGGAGAATCCGCATAGGTGTTCGAGTGTTCGAACCGTAATGTGCAAGAAATGGTATGTAAACCCAGTATTTACATATCTGCCACTGTGCAGGAGAATCCGAATAGGTGTTCGAGTGTTCGAACCGTAATGCGCAAGAAATGGTATGTAAACCCCGTATTTACATATCTGCCACTGTGCAGGAGAATCCGTATAGGTGTTCGAGTGTTCGAACCGTAATGCGCAAGAAATGGTACGGAAACCCCGTATTTACATATCTGCCACTGTGCAGGAGAATCCGTATAGGTGTTCGAGTGTTCGAACCGTAATGCGCAAGAAATGGTATGTAAACCCCGTATTTACATATCTGACACTGTGCAGGAGAATCCGTATAGGTGTTCGAGTGTTCGAACCGTAATGCGCAAGAAATGGTACGGAAATCCCGTATTTACATATCTGCCACTGTGCAGGAGAATCCGTATAGGTGTTCGATTGTTCGAACCGTAATGCGCAAGAAATGTTATGTAAACCCCGTTTTTACATATCTGCCACTGTGCAGGAGAATCCGTATAGGTGTTCGAGTGTTCGAACCGTAATGCGCAAAAAATGGTACCGAAACCCCGTATTTACATATCTGCCACTGTGCAAGAGAATCCGTATAGGTGTTCGACTGTTCGAACCGTAATGCGCAAGAAATGGTATGGAAACCCCGTATTTACATATCTCCCACTGTGCAGGAGAATCCGTATAGGTGTTCGAGTGTTCGAACCGTAATGCGCAAGAAATGGTTCCGAAACCCCGTATTTACATATCTGCCACTGTGCAGGAGAATCCGTATAGGTGTTCGAGAGTTCGAACCGTAATGCGCACGAAATGGTACGGAAACCCCGTATTTACATATCTGCCACTTTGTAGGAGAATCCGCATAGGTGTTCGAGTGTTCGAACCGTAATGTGCAAGAAATGGTATGGAAACCCCGTATTTACATATCTGCCACTGTGCAGGATAATCCGTATAGGTGTTCGAGTGTTCGAATCGTAATGCGCAAGAAATGGTACCGAAACCCCGTATTTACATATCTGCCACTGTGCAGGAGAATCCGAATAGGTGTTCGAGTGTTCGAACCGTAATGCGCAAGAAATGGTATGTAAACCCCGTATTTACATATCTGCCACTGTGCAGGAGAATCCGTATAGGTGTTCGAGTGTTCGAACCGTAATGCGCAAGAAATGGTACGGAAACCCCGTATTTACATATCTGCCACTATGCAGGAGAATCCGTATAGGTGTTCGATTGTTCGAACCGTAATGCGCAAGAAATGGTATGTAAACCCCGTATTTACATATCTGCCACTGTGCAGGAGAATCCGTATAGGTGTTCGAGTGTTCGAACCGTAATGCGCAAGAAATGGTACGGAAACCCCGTATTTACATATCTGCCACTGTGCAGGAGAATCCGTATAGGTGTTCGATTGTTCGAACCGTAATGCACAAGAAATGTTATGTAAACCCCGTTTTTACATATCTGCCACTGTGCAGGAGAATCCGTATAGGTGTTCGAGTGTTCGAACCGTAATGCGCAAAAAATGGTACCGAAACCCCGTATTTACATATCTGCCACTGTGCAGGAGAATCCGTATAGGTGTTCGAGTGTTCGAACCGTAATGCGCAAGAAATGGTATCGAAACCCCGTATTTACATATCTGCCACTGTGCAGGAGAATCCGTATAGGTGTTCGAGTGTTCGAACCGTAATGCGCAAGAAATGGTTCCGAAACCCCGTATTTACATATCTGCCACTGTGCAGGAGAATCCGTATAGGTGTTCGAGAGTTCGAACCGTAATGCGCAAGAAATGGTACGGAAACCTCGTATTTACATATCTGCCACTTTGTAGGAAAATCCGCATAGGTGTTCGAGTGTTCGAACCATAATGTGCAAGAAATGTTATGGAAACCCCGTATTTACATATCTGCCACTGTGCAGGAGAATTCGTATAGGTGTTCGAGTGTTCGAATCGTAATGCGCAAGAAATGGTACCGAAACCCCGTATTTACATATCTGCCACTGTGCAGGAGAATCCGAATAGGTGTTCGAGTGTTCGAACCGTAATGCGCAAGAAATGGTATGTAAACCCCGTATTTACATATCTGCCACTATGCAGGAGAATCCGTATAGGTGTTCGAGTGTTCGAACCGTATTGCGCAAGAAATGGTACGGAAACCCCGTATTTACATATCTGCCACTGTGCAGGAGAATCCGTATAGGTGTTCGATTGTTCGAACCGTAATGCGCAAGAAATGGTATGTAAACCCCGTATTTACATATCTCCCACTGTGCAGGAGAATCCGTATAGGTGTTCGAGTGTTCGAACCGTAATGCGCAAAAAATGGTACCGAAACCCCGTATTTACATATCTGCCACTGTGCAGGAGAATCCGTATAGGTGTTCGAGTGTTCGAACCGTAATGCGCAAGAAATGGTATCGAAACCCCGTATTTACATATCTGCCACTGTGCAGGAGAATCCGTATAGGTGTTCGAGTGTTCGAACCGTAATGCGCAAGAAATGGTTCCGAAACCCCGTATTTACATATCTGCCACTGTGCAGGAGAATCCGTATAGGTGTTCGAGAGTTCGAACCGTAATGCGCAAGAAATGGTACGGAAACCTCGTATTTACATATCTGCCACTTTGTAGGAGAATCCGCATAGGTGTTCGAGTGTTCGAACCATAATGTGCAAGAAATGTTATGGAAACCCCGTATTTACATATCTGCCACTGTGCAGGAGAATTCGTATAGGTGTTCGAGTGTTCGAATCGTAATGCGCAAGAAATGGTACCGAAACCCCGTATTTACATATCTGCCACTGTGCAGGAGAATCCGAATAGGTGTTCGAGTGTTCGAACCGTAATGCGCAAGAAATGGTATGTAAACCCCGTATTTACATATCTGCCACTGTGCAGGAGAATCCGTATAGGTGTTCGAGTGTTCGAACCGTATTGCGCAAGAAATGGTACGGAAACCCCGTATTTACATATCTGCCACTGTGCAGGAGAATCCGTATAGGTGTTCGATTGTTCGAACCGTAATGCGCAAGAAATGGTATGTAAACCCCGTATTTACATATCTCCCACTGTGCAGGAGAATCCGTATAGGTGTTCGAGTGTTCGAACCGTAATGCGCAAGAAATGGTATGGAAACCCCGTATTTACATATCAGCCGCTGTGTAGGAGAATCCGTATAGGTGTTCGAGTGTTCGAACCGTAATGCGCAAGAAATGGTACGGAAACCCCGTATTTACATATCTGCCACTGTGCAGGAGAATCCGTATAGGAGTTCGAGTGTTTGAACCGTAATGCATGAGAAATGGTATGTAAACCCCGTATTTATATATCTGCCACTGTGCTGGATAATCCGTATAGGTGTTCGAACCGTAATGCGCCAGAAATGGTACCGAAACCCTGTATTTACATATCTGCCACTGTGTAGGAGAATCCGTATAGGTGTTCGAGTGTTCGAACCGTAATGCGCAAGAAATGGTACCGAAACCCCGTATTTACATATCTGCCACTGTGCAGGAGAATCCGTATAGGTGTTCGAGTGTTCGAACCGTAATGCGCAAGAAATGGTATGGAAACCCCGTATTTACATATCTGCCACTGTGCAGGAGAATCCGTATAGGTGTTCGAGTGTTCGAACCGTAATGCGCAAGAAATGGTTCCGAAACCCCGTATTTACATATCTGCCACTGTGCAGGAGAATCCGTATAGGTGTTCGAGAGTTCGAACCGTAATGCGCACGAAATGGTACGGAAACCCCGTATTTACATATCTGCCACTTTGTAGGAGAATCCGCATAGGTGTTCGAGTGTTCGAACCGTAATGTGCAAGAAATGGTATGGAAACCCCGTATTTACATATCTGCCACTGTGCAGGATAATCCGTATAGGTGTTCGAGTGTTCGAATCGTAATGCGCAAGAAATGGTACCGAAACCCCGTATTTACATATCTGCCACTGTGCAGGAGAATCCGAATAGGTGTTCGAGTGTTCGAACCGTAATGCGCAAGAAATGGTATGTAAACCCCGTATTTACATATCTGCCACTGTGCAGGAGAATCCGTATAGGTGTTCGAGTGTTCGAACCGTAATGCGCAAGAAATGGTACGGAAACCCCGTATTTACATATCTGCCACTATGCAGGAGTATCCGTATAGGTGTTCGATTGTTCGAACCGTAATGCGCAAGAAATGGTATGTAAACCCCGTATTTACATATCTGCCACTGTGCAGGAGAATCCGTATAGGTGTTCGAGTGTTCGAACCGTAATGCGCAAGAAATGGTACGGAAACCCCGTATTTACATATCTGCCACTGTGCAGGAGAATCCGTATAGGTGTTCGATTGTTCGAACCGTAATGCACAAGAAATGTTATGTAAACCCCGTTTTTACATATCTGCCACTGTGCAGGAGAATCCGTATAGGTGTTCGAGTGTTCGAACCGTAATGCGCAAAAAATGGTACCGAAACCCCGTATTTACATATCTGCCACTGTGCAGGAGAATCCGTATAGGTGTTCGAGTGTTCGAACCGTAATGCGCAAGAAATGGTATGGAAACCCCGTATTTACATATCTGCCACTGTGCAGGAGAATCCGTATAGGTGTTCGAGTGTTCGAACCGTAATGCGCAAGAAATGGTTCCGAAACCCCGTATTTACATATCTGCCACTGTGCAGGAGAATCCGTATAGGTGTTCGAGAGTTCGAACCGTAATGCGCAAGAAATGGTACGGAAACCTCGTATTTACATATCTGCCACTTTGTAGGAGAATCCGCATAGGTGTTCGAGTGTTCGAACCGTAATGTGCAAGAAATGTTATGGAAACCCCGTATTTACATATCTGCCACTGTGCAGGAGAATTCGTATAGGTGTTCGAGTGTTCGAATCGTAATGCGCAAGAAATGGTACCGAAACCCCGTATTTACATATCTGCCACTGTGCAGGAGAATCCGAATAGGTGTTCGAGTGTTCGAACCGTAATGCGCAAGAAATGGTATGTAAACCCCGTATTTACATATCTGCCACTGTGCAGGAGAATCCGTATAGGTGTTCGAGTGTTCGAACCGTAATGCGCAAGAAATGGTACGGAAACCCCGTATTTACATATCTGCCACTGTGCAGGAGAATCCGTATAGGTGTTCGATTGTTCGAACCGTAATGCGCAAGAAATGGTATGTAAACCCCGTATTTACATATCTCCCACTGTGCAGGAGAATCCGTATAGGTGTTCGAGTGTTCGAACCGTAATGCGCAAGAAATGGTATGGAAACCCCGTATTTACATATCAGCCACTGTGTAGGAGAATCCGTATAGGTGTTCGAGTGTTCGAACCGTAATGCGCAAGAAATGGTACGGAAACCCCGTATTTACATATCTGCCACTGTGCAGGAGAATCCGTATAGGAGTTCGAGTGTTTGAACCGTAATGCGTGAGAAATAGTATGTAAACCCCGTATTTATATATCTGCCACTGTGCTGGATAATCCGTATAGGTGTTCGAACCGTAATGCGCCAGAAATTGAACCGAAACCCCGTATTTACATATCTGCCACTGTGCAGGAGAATCCGTATAGGTGTTCGAGTGTTCGAACCGTAATGCGCAAGAAATGGTACCGAAACCCCGTATTTACATATCTGCCACTGTGCAGGAGAATCCGTATAGGTGTTCGAGTGTTCGAACCGTAATGCGCAAGAAATGGTATGGAAACCCCGTATTTACATATCTGCCACTGTGCAGGAGAATCCGTATAGGTGTTCGAGTGTTCGAACCGTAATGCGCAAGAAATGGTTCCGAATCCCCGTATTTACATATCTGCCACTGTGCAGGAGAATCCGTATAGGTGTTCGAGAGTTCGAACCGTAATGCGCAAGAAATGGTACGGAAACCCCGTATTTACATATATGCCACTTTGTAGGAGAATCCGCATAGGTGTTCGAGTGTTCGAACCGTAATGTGCAAGAAATGGTATGGAAACCCCGTATTTACATATCTGCCACTGTGCAGGAGAATCCGTATAGGTGTTCGAGTGTTCGAATCGTAATGCGCAAGAAATGGTACCGAAACCCCGTATTTACATATCTGCCACTGTGCAGGAGAATCCGAATAGGTGTTCGAGTGTTCGAACCGTAATGCGCAAGAAATGGTATGTAAACCCCGTATTTACATATCTGCCACTGTGCAGGAGAATCCGTATAGGTGTTCGAGTGTTCGAACCGTAATGCGCAAGAAATGGTATGTAAACCCCGTATTTACATATCTGCCACTGTGCAGGAGAATCCGTATAGGTGTTCGAGTGTTCGAACCGTAATGCGCAAGAAATGGTACGGAAACCCCGTATTTAGATATCTGCCACTGTGCAGGAGAATCCGTATAGGTGTTCGATTGTTCGAACCGTAATGCGCAAGAAATGGTATGTAAACTCCGTATTTACATATCTACCACTGTGCAGGAGAATCCGTATAGGTGTTCGAGTGTTCGAACCATAATGCGCAAGAAATGGTATGGAAACCCCGTATTTACATATCAGCCACTGTGCAGGAGAATCCGTATAGGTGTTCGAGTGTTCGAACCGTAATGCGCAAGAAATGGTACCGAAACCCCGTATTTACATATCTGCCACTGTGCAGGAGAATCCGTATAGGTGTTCGAGTGTTTGAACCGTAATGCGTGAGAAATGGTATGTAAACCCCGTATTTATATATCTGCCACTGTGCTGGATAATCCGTATAGGTGTTCGAGTGTTCGAACCGTAATGCGCCAGAAATGGTACCGAAACCCCGTATTTACATATCTGCCACTGTGCAGGAGAATCCGTATAGGTGTTCGAGAGTTCGAACCGTAATGCGCATGAAATGGTACGGAAACCCCGTATTTACATATCTGCCACTTTGTAGGAGAATCCGCATAGGTGTTCGAGTGTTCGAACCGTAATGTGCAAGAAATGGTATGGAAACCCCGTATTTACATATCTGCCACTGTGCAGGAGAATCCGTATAGGTGTTCGAGTGTTCGAATCGTAATGCGCAAGAAATGGTACCGAAACCCCGTATTTACATATCTGCCACTGTGCAGGAGAATCCGAATAGGTGTTCGAGTGTTCGAACCGTAATGCGCAAGAAATGGTATGTAAACCCCGTATTTACATATCTGCCACTGTGCAGGAGAATCCGTATAGGTGTTCGAGTGTTCGAACCGTAATGCGCAAGAAATGGTACGGAAACCCCGTATTTACATATCTGCCACTGTGCAGGAGAATCCGTATAGGTGTTCGATTGTTCGAACCGTAATGCGCAAGAAATGTTATGTAAACCCCGTTTTTACATATCTGCCACTGTGCAGGAGAATCCGTATAGGTGTTCGAGTGTTCGAACCGTAATGCGCAAGAAATGGTACCGAAACCCCGTATTTACATATCTGCCACTGTGCAGGAGAATCCGTATAGGTGTTCGAGTGTTCAAACCGTAATGCGCAAGAAATGGTATGGAAACCCCGTATTTACATATCTGCCACTTTGTAGGAGAATCCGAATAGGTGTTCGAGTGTTCGAACCGTAATGCGCAAGAAATGGTATGTAAACCCCGTATTTACATATCTGCCACTGTGCAGGAGAATCCGTATAGGTGTTCGAGTGTTCGAACCGTAATGCGCAAGAAATGGTATGGAAACCCCGTATTTACATATCAGCCACTGTGCAGGAGAATCCGTATAGGTGTTCGAGTGTTCGAACCGTAATGCGCAAGAAATGGTACCGAAACCCCGTATTTACATATCTGCCACTGTGCAAGAGAATCCGTATAGGTGTTCGAGTGTTTGAACCGTAATGCGTGAGAAATGGTATGTAAACCCCGTATTTATATATCTGCCACTGTGCTGGATAATCCGTATAGGTGTTCGAGTGTTCGAACCGTAATGCGCCAGAAATGGTACCGAAACCCCGTATTTACATATCTGCCACTGTGCAGGAGAATCCGTATAGGTGTTCGAGAGTTCGAACCGTAATGCGCAAGAAATGGTACGGAAACCCCGTATTTACATATCTGCCACTTTGTAGGAGAATCCGCATAGGTGTTCGAGTGTTCGAACCGTAATGTGCAAGAAATGGTATGGAAACCCCGTATTTACATATCTGCCACTGTGCAGGAGAATCCTTATAGGTGTTCGAGTGTTCGAATCGTAATGCGCAAGAAATGGTACCGAAACCCCGTATTTACATATCTGCCACTGTGCAGGAGAATCCGAATAGGTGTTCGAGTGTTCGAACCGTAATGCGCAAGAAATGGTATGTAAACCCCGTATTTACATATCTGCCACTGTGCAGGAGAATCCGTATAGGTGTTCGAGAGTTCGAACCGTAATGCGCAAGAAATGGTACGGAAACCCCGTATTTACATATCTGCCACTTTGTAGGAGAATCCGCATAGGTGTTCGAGTGTTAGAACCGTAATGTGCAAGAAATGGTATAGAAACCCCGTATTTACATATCTGCCACTGTGCAGGAGAATCCTTATAGGTGTTCGAGTGTTCGAATCGTAATGCGCAAGAAATGGTACCGAAACCCCGTATTTACATATCTGCCACTGTGCAGGAGAATCCGAATAGGTGTTCGAGTGTTCGAACCGTAATGCGCAAGAAATGGTATGTAAACCCCGTATTTACATATCTGCCACTGTGCAGGAGAATCCGTATAGGTGTTCGAGTGTTCGAACCGTAATGCGCAAGAAATGGTACGGAAACCCCGTATTTACATATCTGTCACTGTGCAGGAGAATCCGTATAGGTGTTCGATTGTTCGAACCGTAATGCGCAAGAAATGTTATGTAAACCCCGTTTTTACATATCTGCCACTGTGCAGGAGAATCCGTATAGGTGTTCGAGTGTTCGAACCGTAATGCGCAAAAAATGGTACCGAAACCCCGTATTTACATATCTGCCACTGTGCAAGAGAATCCGTATAGGTGTCCGAGTGTTCGAACCGTAATGCGCAAGAAATGGTACGGAAACCCCGTATTTACATATATGCCACTTTGTAGGAGAATCCGCATAGGTGTTCGAGTGTTCGAACCGTAATGTGCAAGAAATGGTATGGAAACCCCGTATTTACATATCTGCCACTGTGCAGGAGAATCCGTATAGGTGTTCGAGTGTTCGAATCGTAATGCGCAAGAAATGGTACCGAAACCCCGTATTTACATATCTGCCACTGTGCAAGAGAATCCGAATAGGTGTTCGAGTGTTCGAACCGTAATGCGCAAGAAATGGTTCCGAAACCCCGTATTTACATATCTGCCACTGTGCAGGAGAATCCGTATAGGTGTTCGAGAGTTCGAACCGTAATGCGCAAGAAATGGTACGGAAACCCCGTATTTACATATATGCCACTTTGTAGGAGAATCCGCATAGGTGTTCGAGTGTTCGAACCGTAATGTGCAAGAAATGGTATGGAAACCCCGTATTTACATATCTGCCACTGTGCAGGAGAATCCGTATAGGTGTTCGAGTGTTCGAATCGTAATGCGCAAGAAATGGTACCGAAACCCCGTATTTACATATCTGCCACTGTGCAGGAGAATCCGAATAGGTGTTCGAGTGTTCGAACCGTAATGCGCAAGAAATGGTATGTAAACCCCGTATTTACATATCTGCCACTGTGCAGGAGAATCCGTATAGGTGTTCGAGTGTTCGAACCGTAATGCGCAAGAAATGGTATGTAAACCCCGTATTTACATATCTGCCACTATGCAGGAGAATCCGTATAGGTGTTCGAGAGTTCGAACCGTAATGCGCAAGAAATGGTACGGAAACCCCGTATTTACATATATGCCACTTTGTAGGAGAATCCGCATAGGTGTTCGAGTGTTCGAACCGTAATGTGCAAGAAATGGTATGGAAACCCCGTATTTACATATCTGCCACTGTGCAGGAGAATCCGTATAGGTGTTCGAGTGTTCGAATCGTAATGCGCAAGAAATGGTACCGAAACCCCGTATTTACATATCTGCCACTGTGCAGGAGAATCCGAATAGGTGTTCGAGTGTTCGAACCGTAATGCGCAAGAAATGGTATGTAAACCCCGTATTTACATATCTGCCACTGTGCAGGAGAATCCGTATAGGTGTTCGAGAGTTCGAACCGTAATGCGCAAGAAATGGTACGGAAACCCCGTATTTACATATATGCCACTTTGTAGGAGAATCCGCATAGGTGTTCGAGTGTTCGAACCGTAATGTGCAAGAAATGGTATGGAAACCCCGTATTTACATATCTGCCACTGTGCAGGAGAATCCGTATAGGTGTTCGAGTGTTCGAATCGTAATGCGCAAGAAATGGTACCGAAACCCCGTATTTACATATCTGCCACTGTGCAGGAGAATCCGAATAGGTGTTCGAGTGTTCGAACCGTAATGCGCAAGAAATGGTATGTAAACCCCGTATTTACATATCTGCCACTGTGCAGGAGAATCCGTATAGGTGTTCGAGTGTTCGAACCGTAATGCGCAAGAAATGGTATGTAAACCCCGTATTTACATATCTGCCACTATGCAGGAGAATCCGTATAGGTGTTCGAGAGTTCGAACCGTAATGCGCAAGAAATGGTACGGAAACCCCGTATTTACATATATGCCACTTTGTAGGAGAATCCGCATAGGTGTTCGAGTGTTCGAACCGTAATGTGCAAGAAATGGTATGGAAACCCCGTATTTACATATCTGCCACTGTGCAGGAGAATCCGTATAGGTGTTCGAGTGTTCGAATCGTAATGCGCAAGAAATGGTACCGAAACCCCGTATTTACATATCTGCCACTGTGCAGGAGAATCCGAATAGGTGTTCGAGTGTTCGAACCGTAATGCGCAAGAAATGGTATGTAAACCCCGTATTTACATATCTGCCACTGTGCAGGAGAATCCGTATAGGTGTTCGAGTGTTCGAACCGTAATGCGCAAGAAATGGTATGTAAACCCCGTATTTACATATCTGCCACTGTGCAGGAGAATCCGTATAGGTGTTCGAGTGTTCGAACCGTAATGCGCAAGAAATGGTACGGAAACCCCGTATTTAGATATCTGCCACTGTGCAGGAGAATCCGTATAGGTGTTCGATTGTTCGAACCGTAATGCGCAAGAAATGGTACCGAAACCCCGTATTTACATATCTGCCACTGTGCAGGAGAATCCGTATAGGTGTTCGAGTGTTCGAACCGTAATGCGCAAGAAATGGTATGGAAACCCCGTATTTACATATCTGCCACTGTGCAGGAGAATCCGTATAGGTGTTCGAGTGTTCGAACCGTAATGCGCAAGAAATGGTACCGAAACCCCGTATTTACATATCTACCACTGTGCAGGAGAATCCGTATAGGTGTTCGAGTGTTTGAACCGTAATGCGTGAGAAATGGTATGTAAACCCCGTATTTATATATCTGCCACTGTGCTGGATAATCCGTATAGGTGTTCGAGTGTTCGAACCGTAATGCGCCAGAAATGGTACCGAAACCCCGTATTTACATATCTGCCACTGTGCAGGAGAATCCGTATAGGTGTTCGAGAGTTCGAACCGTAATGCGCAAGAAATGGTACGGAAACCCCGTATTTACATATCTGCCACTTTGTAGGAGAATCCGCATAGGTGTTCGAGTGTTCGAACCGTAATGTGCAAGAAATGGTATGGAAACCCCGTATTTACATATCTGCCACTGTGCAGGAGAATCCTTATAGGTGTTCGAGTGTTCGAATCGTAATGCGCAAGAAATGGTACCAAAATCCCGTATTTACATATCTGCCACTGTGCAGGAGAATCCGAATAGGTGTTCGAGTGTTCGAACCGTAATGCGCAAGAAATGGTATGTAAACCCCGTATTTACATATCTGCCACTGTGCAGGAGAATCCGTATAGGTGTTCGAGTGTTCGAACCGTAATGCGCAAGAAATGGTACGGAAACCCCGTATTTACATATCTGCCACTGTGCAGGAGAATCCGTATAGGTGTTCGATTGTTCGAACCGTAATGCGCAAGAAATGTTATGTAAACCCCGTTTTTACATATCTGCCACTGTGCAGGAGAATCCGTATAGGTGTTCGAGTGTTCGAACCGTAATGCGCAAAAAATGGTACCGAAACCCCGTATTTACATATCTGCCACTGTGCAGGAGAATCCGTACAGGTGTTCGACTGTTCGAACCGTAATGCGCAAGAAATGGTATGGAAACCCCGTATTTACATATCTGCCACTGTGCAGGAGAATCCGTATAGGTGTTCGAGTGTTCGAACCGTAATGCGCAAGAAATGGTTCCGAAACCCCGTATTTACATATCTGCCACTGTGCAGGAGAATCCGTATAGGTGTTCGAGAGTTCGAACCGTAATGCGCACGAAATGGTACGGAAACCCCGTATTTACATATCTGCCACTTTGTAGGAGAATCCGCATAGGTGTTCGAGTGTTCGAACCGTAATGTGCAAGAAATGGTATGGAAACCCCGTATTTACATATCTGCCACTGTGCAGGATAATCCGTATAGGTGTTCGAGTGTTCGAATCGTAATGCGCAAGAAATGGTACCGAAACCCCGTATTTACATATCTGCCACTGTGCAGGAGAATCCGAATAGGTGTTCGAGTGTTCGAACCGTAATGCGCAAGAAATGGTACGGAAACCCCGTATTTACATATCTGCCACTGTGCAGGAGAATCCGTATAGGTGTTCGATTGTTCGAACCGTAATGCGCAAGAAATGTTATGTAAACCCCGTTTTTACATATCTGCCACTGTGCAGGAGAATCCGTATAGGTGTTCGAGTGTTCGAACCGTAATGCACAAAAAATGGTACCGAAACCCCGTATTTACATATCTGCCACTGTGCAGGAGAATCCGTATAGGTGTTCGACTGTTCGAACCGTAATGCGCAAGAAATGGTATGGAAACCCCGTATTTACATATCTGCCACTGTGCAGGAGAATCCGTATAGGTGTTCGAGTGTTCGAACCGTAATGCGCCAGAAATGGTACCGAAACCCCGTATTTACATATCTGCCACTGTGCAGGAGAATCCGTATAGGTGTTCGAGAGTTCGAACCGTAATGCGCAAGAAATGGTACGGAAACCCCGTATTTACATATCTGCCACTTTGTAGGAGAATCCGCATAGGTGTTCGAGTGTTCGAACCGTAATGTGCAAGAAATGGTATGGAAACCCCGTATTTACATATCTGCCACTGTGCAGGAGAATCCTTATAGGTGTTCGAGTGTTCGAATCGTAATGCGCAAGAAATGGTACCGAAACCCCGTATTTACATATCTGCCACTGTGCAGGAGAATCCGAATAGGTGTTCGAGTGTTCGAACCGTAATGCGCAAGAAATGGTATGTAAACCCCGTATTTACATATCTGCCACTGTGCAGGAGAATCCGTATAGGTCTTCGAGTGTTCGAACCGTAATGCGCAAGAAATGGTACGGAAACCCCGTATTTACATATCTGTCACTGTGCAGGAGAATCCGTATAGGTGTTCGATTGTTCGAACCGTAATGCGCAAGAAATGTTATGTAAACCCCGTTTTTACATATCTGCCACTGTGCAGGAGAATCCGTATAGGTGTTCGAGTGTTCGAACCGTAATGCGCAAAAAATGGTACCGAAACCCCGTATTTACATATCTGCCACTGTGCAAGAGAATCCGTATAGGTGTCCGAGTGTTCGAACCGTAATGCGCAAGAAATGGTACGGAAACCCCGTATTTACATATATGCCACTTTGTAGGAGAATCCGCATAGGTGTTCGAGTGTTCGAACCGTAATGTGCAAGAAATGGTATGGAAACCCCGTATTTACATATCTGCCACTGTGCAGGAGAATCCGTATAGGTGTTCGAGTGTTCGAATCGTAATGCGCAAGAAATGGTACCGAAACCCCGTATTTACATATCTGCCACTGTGCAAGAGAATCCGAATAGGTGTTCGAGTGTTCGAACCGTAATGCGCAAGAAATGGTTCCGAAACCCCGTATTTACATATCTGCCACTGTGCAGGAGAATCCGTATAGGTGTTCGAGAGTTCGAACCGTAATGCGCAAGAAATGGTACGGAAACCCCGTATTTACATATATGCCACTTTGTAGGAGAATCCGCATAGGTGTTCGAGTGTTCGAACCGTAATGTGCAAGAAATGGTATGGAAACCCCGTATTTACATATCTGCCACTGTGCAGGAGAATCCGTATAGGTGTTCGAGTGTTCGAATCGTAATGCGCAAGAAATGGTACCGAAACCCCGTATTTACATATCTGCCACTGTGCAGGAGAATCCGAATAGGTGTTCGAGTGTTCGAACCGTAATGCGCAAGAAATGGTATGTAAACCCCGTATTTACATATCTGCCACTGTGCAGGAGAATCCGTATAGGTGTTCGAGTGTTCGAACCGTAATGCGCAAGAAATGGTATGTAAACCCCGTATTTACATATCTGCCACTGTGCAGGAGAATCCGTATAGGTGTTCGAGTGTTCGAACCGTAATGCGCAAGAAATGGTACGGAAACCCCGTATTTAGATATCTGCCACTGTGCAGGAGAATCCGTATAGGTGTTCGATTGTTCGAACCGTAATGCGCAAGAAATGGTACCGAAACCCCGTATTTACATATCTGCCACTGTGCAGGAGAATCCGTATAGGTGTTCGAGTGTTCGAACCGTAATGCGCAAGAAATGGTATGGAAACCCCGTATTTACATATCTGCCACTGTGCAGGAGAATCCGTATAGGTGTTCGAGTGTTCGAACCGTAATGCGCAAGAAATGGTACCGAAACCCCGTATTTACATATCTACCACTGTGCAGGAGAATCCGTATAGGTGTTCGAGTGTTTGAACCGTAATGCGTGAGAAATGGTATGTAAACCCCGTATTTATATATCTGCCACTGTGCTGGATAATCCGTATAGGTGTTCGAGTGTTCGAACCGTAATGCGCCAGAAATGGTACCGAAACCCCGTATTTACATATCTGCCACTGTGCAGGAGAATCCGTATAGGTGTTCGAGAGTTCGAACCGTAATGCGCAAGAAATGGTACGGAAACCCCGTATTTACATATCTGCCACTTTGTAGGAGAATCCGCATAGGTGTTCGAGTGTTCGAACCGTAATGTGCAAGAAATGGTATGGAAACCCCGTATTTACATATCTGCCACTGTGCAGGAGAATCCTTATAGGTGTTCGAGTGTTCGAATCGTAATGCGCAAGAAATGGTACCAAAATCCCGTATTTACATATCTGCCACTGTGCAGGAGAATCCGAATAGGTGTTCGAGTGTTCGAACCGTAATGCGCAAGAAATGGTATGTAAACCCCGTATTTACATATCTGCCACTGTGCAGGAGAATCCGTATAGGTGTTCGAGTGTTCGAACCGTAATGCGCAAGAAATGGTACGGAAACCCCGTATTTACATATCTGCCACTGTGCAGGAGAATCCGTATAGGTGTTCGATTGTTCGAACCGTAATGCGCAAGAAATGTTATGTAAACCCCGTTTTTACATATCTGCCACTGTGCAGGAGAATCCGTATAGGTGTTCGAGTGTTCGAACCGTAATGCGCAAAAAATGGTACCGAAACCCCGTATTTACATATCTGCCACTGTGCAGGAGAATCCGTACAGGTGTTCGACTGTTCGAACCGTAATGCGCAAGAAATGGTATGGAAACCCCGTATTTACATATCTGCCACTGTGCAGGAGAATCCGTATAGGTGTTCGAGTGTTCGAACCGTAATGCGCAAGAAATGGTTCCGAAACCCCGTATTTACATATCTGCCACTGTGCAGGAGAATCCGTATAGGTGTTCGAGAGTTCGAACCGTAATGCGCACGAAATGGTACGGAAACCCCGTATTTACATATCTGCCACTTTGTAGGAGAATCCGCATAGGTGTTCGAGTGTTCGAACCGTAATGTGCAAGAAATGGTATGGAAACCCCGTATTTACATATCTGCCACTGTGCAGGATAATCCGTATAGGTGTTCGAGTGTTCGAATCGTAATGCGCAAGAAATGGTACCGAAACCCCGTATTTACATATCTGCCACTGTGCAGGAGAATCCGAATAGGTGTTCGAGTGTTCGAACCGTAATGCGCAAGAAATGGTACGGAAACCCCGTATTTACATATCTGCCACTGTGCAGGAGAATCCGTATAGGTGTTCGATTGTTCGAACCGTAATGCGCAAGAAATGTTATGTAAACCCCGTTTTTACATATCTGCCACTGTGCAGGAGAATCCGTATAGGTGTTCGAGTGTTCGAACCGTAATGCACAAAAAATGGTACCGAAACCCCGTATTTACATATCTGCCACTGTGCAGGAGAATCCGTATAGGTGTTCGACTGTTCGAACCGTAATGCGCAAGAAATGGTATGGAAACCCCGTATTTACATATCTGCCACTGTGCAGGAGAATCCGTATAGGTGTTCGAGTGTTCGAACCGTAATGCGCCAGAAATGGTACCGAAACCCCGTATTTACATATCTGCCACTGTGCAGGAGAATCCGTATAGGTGTTCGAGAGTTCGAACCGTAATGCGCAAGAAATGGTACGGAAACCCCGTATTTACATATCTGCCACTTTGTAGGAGAATCCGCATAGGTGTTCGAGTGTTCGAACCGTAATGTGCAAGAAATGGTATGGAAACCCCGTATTTACATATCTGCCACTGTGCAGGAGAATCCTTATAGGTGTTCGAGTGTTCGAATCGTAATGCGCAAGAAATGGTACCGAAACCCCGTATTTACATATCTGCCACTGTGCAGGAGAATCCGAATAGGTGTTCGAGTGTTCGAACCGTAATGCGCAAGAAATGGTATGTAAACCCCGTATTTACATATCTGCCACTGTGCAGGAGAATCCGTATAGGTCTTCGAGTGTTCGAACCGTAATGCGCAAGAAATGGTACGGAAACCCCGTATTTACATATCTGTCACTGTGCAGGAGAATCCGTATAGGTGTTCGATTGTTCGAACCGTAATGCGCAAGAAATGTTATGTAAACCCCGTTTTTACATATCTGCCACTGTGCAGGAGAATCCGTATAGGTGTTCGAGTGTTCGAACCGTAATGCGCAAAAAATGGTACCGAAACCCCGTATTTACATATCTGCCACTGTGCAAGAGAATCCGTATAGGTGTCCGAGTGTTCGAACCGTAATGCGCAAGAAATGGTACGGAAACCCCGTATTTACATATATGCCACTTTGTAGGAGAATCCGCATAGGTGTTCGAGTGTTCGAACCGTAATGTGCAAGAAATGGTATGGAAACCCCGTATTTACATATCTGCCACTGTGCAGGAGAATCCGTATAGGTGTTCGAGTGTTCGAATCGTAATGCGCAAGAAATGGTACCGAAACCCCGTATTTACATATCTGCCACTGTGCAAGAGAATCCGAATAGGTGTTCGAGTGTTCGAACCGTAATGCGCAAGAAATGGTTCCGAAACCCCGTATTTACATATCTGCCACTGTGCAGGAGAATCCGTATAGGTGTTCGAGAGTTCGAACCGTAATGCGCAAGAAATGGTACGGAAACCCCGTATTTACATATATGCCACTTTGTAGGAGAATCCGCATAGGTGTTCGAGTGTTCGAACCGTAATGTGCAAGAAATGGTATGGAAACCCCGTATTTACATATCTGCCACTGTGCAGGAGAATCCGTATAGGTGTTCGAGTGTTCGAATCGTAATGCGCAAGAAATGGTACCGAAACCCCGTATTTACATATCTGCCACTGTGCAGGAGAATCCGAATAGGTGTTCGAGTGTTCGAACCGTAATGCGCAAGAAATGGTATGTAAACCCCGTATTTACGTATCTGCCACTGTGCAGGAGAATCCGTATAGGTGTTCGAGTGTTCGAACCGTAATGCGCAAGAAATGGTATGTAAACCCCGTATTTACATATCTGCCACTATGCAGGAGAATCCGTATAGGTGTTCGAGAGTTCGAACCGTAATGCGCAAGAAATGGTACGGAAACCCCGTATTTACATATATGCCACTTTGTAGGAGAATCCGCATAGGTGTTCGAGTGTTCGAACCGTAATGTGCAAGAAATGGTATGGAAACCCCGTATTTACATATCTGCCACTGTGCAGGAGAATCCGTATAGGTGTTCGAGTGTTCGAATCGTAATGCGCAAGAAATGGTACCGAAACCCCGTATTTACATATCTGCCACTGTGCAGGAGAATCCGAATAGGTGTTCGAGTGTTCGAACCGTAATGCGCAAGAAATGGTATGTAAACCCCGTATTTACATATCTGCCACTGTGCAGGAGAATCCGTATAGGTGTTCGAGTGTTCGAACCGTAATGCGCAAGAAATGGTATGTAAACCCCGTATTTACATATCTGCCACTGTGCAGGAGAATCCGTATAGGTGTTCGAGTGTTCGAACCGTAATGCGCAAGAAATGGTACGGAAACCTCGTATTTAGATATCTGCCACTGTGCAGGAGAATCCGTATAGGTGTTCGATTGTTCGAACCGTAATGCGCAAGAAATGGTACCGAAACCCCGTATTTACATATCTGCCACTGTGCAGGAGAATCCGTATAGGTGTTCGATTGTTCGAACCGTAATGCGCAAGAAATGTTATGTAAACCCCGTTTTTACATATCTGCCACTGTGCAGGAGAATCCGTATAGGTGTTCGAGTGTTCGAACCGTAATGCGCAAGAAATGGTATGGAAACCCCGTATTTACATATCTGCCACTGTGCAGGAGAATCCGTATAGGTGTTCGAGTGTTCGAACCGTAATGCGCAAGAAATGGTGCCGAAACCCCGTATTTACATATCTACCACTGTGCAGGAGAATCCGTATAGGTGTTCGAGTGTTTGAACCGTAATGCGTGAGAAATGGTATGTAAACCCCGTATTTATATATCTGCCACTGTGCTGGATAATCCGTATAGGTGTTCGAGTGTTCGAACCGTAATGCGCCAGAAATGGTACCGAAACCCCGTATTTACATATCTGCCACTGTGCAGGAGAATCCGTATAGGTGTTCGAGAGTTCGAACCGTAATGCGCAAGAAATGGTACGGAAACCCCGTATTTACATATCTGCCACTTTGTAGGAGAATCCGCATAGGTGTTCGAGTGTTCGAACCGTAATGTGCAAGAAATGGTATGGAAACCCCGTATTTACATATCTGCCACTGTGCAGGAGAATCCTTATAGGTGTTCGAGTGTTCGAATCGTAATGCGCAAGAAATGGTACCAAAATCCCGTATTTACATATCTGCCACTGTGCAGGAGAATCCGAATAGGTGTTCGAGTGTTCGAACCGTAATGCGCAAGAAATGGTATGTAAACCCCGTATTTACATATCTGCCACTGTGCAGGAGAATCCGTATAGGTGTTCGAGTGTTCGAACCGTAATGCGCAAGAAATGGTACGGAAACCCCGTATTTACATATCTGCCACTGTGCAGGAGAATCCGTATAGGTGTTCGATTGTTCGAACCGTAATGCGCAAGAAATGTTATGTAAACCCCGTTTTTACACATCTGCCACTGTGCAGGAGAATCCGTATAGGTGTTCGAGTGTTCGAACCGTAATGCGCAAAAAATGGTACCGAAACCCCGTATTTACATATCTGCCACTGTGCAGGAGAATCCGTACAGGTGTTCGACTGTTCGAACCGTAATGCGCAAGAAATGGTATGGAAACCCCGTATTTACATATCTGCCACTGTGCAGGAGAATCCGTATAGGTGTTCGAGTGTTCGAACCGTAATGCGCAAGAAATGGTTCCGAAACCCCGTATTTACATATCTGCCACTGTGCAGGAGAATCCGTATAGGTGTTCGAGAGTTCGAACCGTAATGCGCACGAAATGGTACGGAAACCCCGTATTTACATATCTGCCACTTTGTAGGAGAATCCGCATAGGTGTTCGAGTGTTCGAACCGTAATGTGCAAGAAATGGTATGGAAACCCCGTATTTACATATCTGCCACTGTGCAGGATAATCCGTATAGGTGTTCGAGTGTTCGAATCGTAATGCGCAAGAAATGGTACCGAAACCCCGTATTTACATATCTGCCACTGTGCAGGAGAATCCGAATAGGTGTTCGAGTGTTCGAACCGTAATGCGCAAGAAATGGTACGGAAACCCCGTATTTACATATCTGCCACTGTGCAGGAGAATCCGTATAGGTGTTCGATTGTTCGAACCGTAATGCGCAAGAAATGTTATGTAAACCCCGTTTTTACATATCTGCCACTGTGCAGGAGAATCCGTATAGGTGTTCGAGTGTTCGAACCGTAATGCACAAAAAATGGTACCGAAACCCCGTATTTACATATCTGCCACTGTGCAGGAGAATCCGTATAGGTGTTCGACTGTTCGAACCGTAATGCGCAAGAAATGGTATGGAAACCCCGTATTTACATATCTGCCACTGTGCAGGAGAATCCGTATAGGTGTTCGAGTGTTCGAACCGTAATGCGCCAGAAATGGTACCGAAACCCCGTATTTACATATCTGCCACTGTGCAGGAGAATCCGTATAGGTGTTCGAGAGTTCGAACCGTAATGCGCAAGAAATGGTACGGAAACCCCGTATTTACATATCTGCCACTTTGTAGGAGAATCCGCATAGGTGTTCGAGTGTTCGAACCGTAATGTGCAAGAAATGGTATGGAAACCCCGTATTTACATATCTGCCACTGTGCAGGAGAATCCTTATAGGTGTTCGAGTGTTCGAATCGTAATGCGCAAGTAATGGTACCGAAACCCCGTATTTACATATCTGCCACTGTGCAGGAGAATCCGAATAGGTGTTCGAGTGTTCGAACCGTAATGCGCAAGAAATGGTATGTAAACCCCGTATTTACATATCTGCCACTGTGCAGGAGAATCCGTATAGGTCTTCGAGTGTTCGAACCGTAATGCGCAAGAAATGGTACGGAAACCCCGTATTTACATATCTGTCACTATGCAGGAGAATCCGTATAGGTGTTCGATTGTTCGAACCGTAATGCGCAAGAAATGTTATGTAAACCCCGTTTTTACATATCTGCCACTGTGCAGGAGAATCCGTATAGGTGTTCGAGTGTTCGAACCGTAATTCGCAAAAAATGGTACCGAAACCCCGTATTTACATATCTGCCACTGTGCAAGAGAATCCGTATAGGTGTCCGAGTGTTCGAACCGTAATGCGCAAGAAATGGTACGGAAACCCCGTATTTACATATATGCCACTTTGTAGGAGAATCCGCATAGGTGTTCGAGTGTTCGAACCGTAATGTGCAAGAAATGGTATGGAAACCCCATATTTACATATCTGCCACTGTGCAGGAGAATCCGTATAGGTGTTCGAGTGTTCGAATCGTAATGCGCAAGAAATGGTACCGAAACCCCGTATTTACATATCTGCCACTGTGCAAGAGAATCCGAATAGGTGTTCGAGTGTTCGAACCGTAATGCGCAAGAAATGGTTCCGAAACCCCGTATTTACATATCTGCCACTGTGCAGGAGAATCCGTATAGGTGTTCGAGAGTTCGAACCGTAATGCGCAAGAAATGGTACGGAAACCCCGTATTTACATATATGCCACTTTGTAGGAGAATCCGCATAGGTGTTCGAGTGTTCGAACCGTAATGTGCAAGAAATGGTATGGAAACCCCGTATTTACATATCTGCCACTGTGCAGGAGAATCTGTATAGGTGTTCGAGTGTTCGAATCGTAATGCGCAAGAAATGGTACCGAAACCCCGTATTTACATATCTGCCACTGTGCAGGAGAATCCGAATAGGTGTTCGAGTGTTCGAACCGTAATGCGCAAGAAATGGTATGTAAACCCCGTATTTACGTATCTGCCAGTGTGCAGGAGAATCCGTATAGGTGTTCGAGTGTTCGAACCGTAATGCGCAAGAAATGGTATGTAAACCCCGTATTTACATATCTGCCACTATGCAGGAGAATCCGTATAGGTGTTCGAGAGTTCGAACCGTAATGCGCAAGAAATGGTACGGAAACCCCGTATTTACATATATGCCACTTTGTAGGAGAATCCGCATAGGTGTTCGAGTGTTCGAACCGTAATGTGCAAGAAATGGTATGGAAACCCCGTATTTACATATCTGCCACTGTGCAGGAGAATCCGTATAGGTGTTCGAGTGTTCGAATCGTAATGCGCAAGAAATGGTACCGAAACCCCGTATTTACAAATCTGCCACTGTGCAGGAGAATCAGAATAGGTGTTCGAGTGTTCGAACCGTAATGCGCAAGAAATGGTATGTAAACCCCGTATTTACATATCTGCCACTGTGCAGGAGAATCCGTATAGGTGTTCGAGTGTTCGAACCGTAATGCGCAAGAAATGGTATGTAAACCCCGTATTTACATATCTGCCACTGTGCAGGAGAATCCGTATAGGTGTTCGAGTGTTCGAACCGTAATGCGCAAGAAATGGTACGGAAACCCCGTATTTAGATATCTGCCACTGTGCAGGAGAATCCGTATAGGTGTTCGATTGTTCGAACCGTAATGCGCAAGAAATGGTACCGAAACCCCGTATTTACATATCTGCCACTGTGCAGGAGAATCCGTATAGGTGTTCGAGTGTTCGAACCGTAATGCGCAAGAAATGGTATGGAAACCCCGTATTTACATATCTGCCACTGTGCAGGAGAATCCGTATAGGTGTTCGAGTGTTCGAACCGTAATGCGCAAGAAATGGTACCGAAACCCCGTATTTACATATCTACCACTGTGCAGGAGAATCCGTATAGGTGTTCGAGTGTTTGAACCGTAATGCGTGAGAAATGGTATGTAAACCCCGTATTTATATATCTGCCACTGTGCTGGATAATCCGTATAGGTGTTCGAGTGTTCGAACCGTAATGCGCCAGAAATGGTACCGAAACCCCGTATTTACATATCTGCCACTGTGCAGGAGAATCCGTATAGGTGTTCGAGAGTTCGAACCGTAATGCGCAAGAAATGGTACGGAAACCCCGTATTAACATATCTGCCACTTTGTAGGAGAATCCGCATAGGTGTTCGAGTGTTCGAACCGTAATGTGCAAGAAATGGTATGGAAACCCCGTATTTACATATCTGCCACTGTGCAGGAGAATCCGTATAGGTGTTCGAGTGTTCGAATCGTAATGCGCAAGAAATGGTACCGAAACCCCGTATTTACATATCTGCCACTGTGCAAGAGAATCCGAATAGGTGTTCGAGTGTTCGAACCGTAATGCGCAAGAAATGGTTCCGAAACCCCGTATTTACATATCTGCCACTGTGCAGGAGAATCCGTATAGGTGTTCGAGAGTTCGAACCGTAATGCGCAAGAAATGGTACGGAAACCCCGTATTTACATATATGCCACTTTGTAGGAGAATCCGCATAGGTGTTCGAGTGTTCGAACCGTAATGTGCAAGAAATGGTATGGAAACCCCGTATTTACATATCTGCCACTGTGCAGGAGAATCCGTATAGGTGTTCGAGTGTTCGAATCGTAATGCGCAAGAAATGGTACCGAAACCCCGTATTTACATATCTGCCACTGTGCAGGAGAATCCGAATAGGTGTTCGAGTGTTCGAACCGTAATGCGCAAGAAATGGTATGTAAACCCCGTATTTACGTATCTGCCACTGTGCAGGAGAATCCGTATAGGTGTTCGAGTGTTCGAACCGTAATGCGCAAGAAATGGTATGTAAACCCCGTATTTACATATCTGCCACTATGCAGGAGAATCCGTATAGGTGTTCGAGAGTTCGAACCGTAATGCACAAGAAATGGTACGGAAACCCCGTATTTACATATATGCCACTTTGTAGGAGGATCCGCATAGGTGTTCGAGTGTTCGAACCGTAATGTGCAAGAAATGGTATGGAAACCCCGTATTTACATATCTGCCACTGTGCAGGAGAATCCGTATAGGTGTTCGAGTGTTCGAATCGTAATGCGCAAGAAATGGTACCGAAACCCCGTATTTACATATCTGCCACTGTGCAGGAGAATCAGAATAGGTGTTCGAGTGTTCGAACCGTAATGCGCAAGAAATGGTATGTAAACCCCGTATTTACATATCTGCCACTGTGCAGGAGAATCCGTATAGGTGTTCGAGTGTTCGAACCGTAATGCGCAAGAAATGGTATGTAAACCCCGTATTTACATATCTGCCACTGTGCAGGAGAATCCGTATAGGTGTTCGAGTGTTCGAACCGTAATGCGCAAGAAATGGTACGGAAACCCCGTATTTAGATATCTGCCACTGTGCAGGAGAATCCGTATAGGTGTTCGATTGTTCGAACCGTAATGCGCAAGAAATGGTACCGAAACCCCGTATTTACATATCTGCCACTGTGCAGGAGAATCCGTATAGGTGTTCGAGTGTTCGAACCGTAATGCGCAAGAAATGGTATGGAAACCCCGTATTTACATATCTGCCACTGTGCAGGAGAATCCGTATAGGTGTTCGAGTGTTCGAACCGTAATGCGCAAGAAATGGTACCGAAACCCCGTATTTACATATCTACCACTGTGCAGGAGAATCCGTATAGGTGTTCGAGTGTTTGAACCGTAATGCGTGAGAAATGGTATGTAAACCCCGTATTTATATATCTGCCACTGTGCTGGATAATCCGTATAGGTGTTCGAGTGTTCGAACCGTAATGCGCCAGAAATGGTACCGAAACCCCGTATTTACATATCTGCCACTGTGCAGGAGAATCCGTATAGGTGTTCGAGAGTTCGAACCGTAATGCGCAAGAAATGGTACGGAAACCCCGTATTTACATATCTGCCACTTTGTAAGAGAATCCGCATAGGTGTTCGAGTGTTCGAACCGTAATGTGCAAGAAATGGTATGGAAACACCGTATTTACATATCTGCCACTGTGCAGGAGAATCCTTATAGGTGTTCGAGTGTTCGAATCGTAATGCGCAAGAAATGGTACCAAAACCCCGTATTTACATATCTGCCACTGTGCAGGAGAATCCGAATAGGTGTTCGAGTGTTCGAACCGTAATGCGCAAGAAATGGTATGTAAACCCCGTATTTACATATTTGCCACTGTGCAGGAGAATCCGTATAGGTGTTCGAGTGTTCGAACCGTAATGCGCAAGAAATGGTACGGAAACCCCGTATTTACATATCTGCCACTGTGCAGGAGAATCCGTATAGGTGTTCGATTGTTCGAACCGTAATGCGCAAGAAATGTTATGTAAACCCCGTTTTTACATATCTGCCACTGTGCAGGAGAATCCGTATAGGTGTTCGAGTGTTCGAACCGTAATGCGCAAAAAATGGTACCGAAACCCCGTATTTACATATCTGCCACTGTGCAGGAGAATCCGTATAGGTGTTCGACTGTTCGAACCGTAATGCGCAAGAAATGGTATGGAAACCCCGTATTTACATATCTGCCACTGTGCAGGAGAATCCGTATAGGTGTTCGAGTGTTCGAACCGTAATGCGCAAGAAATGGTTCCGAAACCCCGTATTTACATATCTGCCACTGTGCAGGAGAATCCGTATAGGTGTTCGAGAGTTCGAACCGTAATGCGCACGAAATGGTACGGAAACCCCGTATTTACATATCTGCCACTTTGTAGGAGAATCCGCATAGGTGTTCGAGTGTTCGAACCGTAATGTGCAAGAAATGGTATGGAAACCCCGTATTTACATATCTGCCACTGTGCAGGATAATCCGTATAGGTGTTCGAGTGTTCGAATCGTAATGCGCAAGAAATGGTACCGAAACCCCGTATTTACATATCTGCCACTGTGCAGGAGAATCCGAATAGGTGTTCGAGTGTTCGAACCGTAATGCGCAAGAAATGGTATTTAAACCCCGTATTTACATATCTGCCACTGTGCAGGAGAATCCGTATAGGTGTTCGAGTGTTCGAACCGTAATGCGCAAGAAATGGAACGGAAACCCCGTATTTACATATCTGCCACTGTGCAGGAGAATCCGTATAGGTGTTCGAGAGTTCGAACCGTAATGCGCAAGAAATGGTACGGAAACCCCGTATTTACATATCTGCCACTTTGTAGGAGAATCCGCATAGGTGTTCGAGTGTTCGAACCGTAATGTGCAAGAAATGGTATGTAAACCCAGTATTTACATATCTGCCACTGTGCAGGAGAATCCGAATAGGTGTTCGAGTGTTCGAACCGTAATGCGCAAGAAATGGTATGTAAACCCCGTATTTACATATCTGCCACTGTGCAGGAGAATCCGTATAGGTGTTCGAGTGTTCGAACCGTAATGCGCAAGAAATGGTACGGAAACCCCGTATTTACATATCTGCCACTGTGCAGGAGAATCCGTATAGGTGTTCGAGTGTTCGAACCGTAATGCGCAAGAAATGGTATGTAAACCCCGTATTTACATATCTGCCACTGTGCAGGAGAATCCGTATAGGTGTTCGAGTGTTCGAACCGTAATGCGCAAGAAATGGTACGGAAATCCCGTATTTACATATCTGCCACTGTGCAGGAGAATCCGTATAGGTGTTCGATTGTTCGAACCGTAATGCGCAAGAAATGTTATGTAAACCCCGTTTTTACATATCTGCCACTGTGCAGGAGAATCCGTATAGGTGTTCGAGTGTTCGAACCGTAATGCGCAAAAAATGGTAGCGAAACCCCGTATTTACATATCTGCCACTGTGCAAGAGAATCCGTATAGGTGTTCGACTGTTCGAACCGTAATGCGCAAGAAATGGTATGGAAACCCCGTATTTACATATCTGCCACTGTGCAGGAGAATCCGTATAGGTGTTCGAGTGTTCGAACCGTAATGCGCAAGAAATGATTCCGAAACCCCGTATTTACATATCTGCCACTGTGCAGGAGAATCCGTATAGGTGTTCGAGAGTTCGAACCGTAATGCGCACGAAATGGTACGGAAACCCCGTATTTACATATCTGCCACTTTGTAGGAGAATCCGCATAGGTGTTCGAGTGTTCGAACCGTAATGTGCAAGAAATGGTATGGAAACCCCGTATTTACATATCTGCCACTGTGCAGGATAATCCGTATAGGTGTTCGAGTGTTCGAATCGTAATGCGCAAGAACTGGTACCGAAACCCCGTATTTACATATCTGCCACTGTGCAGGAGAATCCGAATAGGTGTTCGAGTGTTCGAACCGTAATGCGCAAGAAATGGTATGTAAACCCCGTATTTACATATCTGCCACTGTGCAGGAGAATCCGTATAGGTGTTCGAGTGTTCGAACCGTAATGCGCAAGAAATGGTACGGAAACCCCGTATTTACATATCTGCCACTATGCAGGAGAATCCGTATAGGTGTTCGATTGTTCGAACCGTAATGCGCAAGAAATGGTATGTAAACCCCGTATTTACATATCTGCCACTGTGCAGGAGAATCCGTATAGGTGTTCGAGTGTTCGAACCGTAATGCGCAAGAAATGGTACGGAAACCCCGTATTTACATATCTGCCACTGTGCAGGAGAATCCGTATAGTTGTTCGATTGTTCGAACCGTAATGCACAAGAAATGTTATGTAAACCCCGTTTTTACATATCTGCCACTGTGCAGGAGAATCCGTATAGGTGTTCGAGTGTTCGAACCGTAATGCGCAAAAAATGGTACCGAAACCCCGTATTTACATATCTGCCACTGTGCAGGAGAATCCGTATAGGTGTTCGAGTGTTCGAACCGTAATGCGCAAGAAATGGTATGTAAACCCCGTATTTACATATCTGCCACTATGCAGGAGAATCCGTATAGGTGTTCGAGAGTTCGAACCGTAATGCGCAAGAAATGGTACGGAAACCCCGTATTTACATATATGCCACTTTGTAGGAGAATCCGCATAGGTGTTCGAGTGTTCGAACCGTAATGTGCAAGAAATGGTATGGAAACCCCGTATTTACATATCTGCCACTGTGCAGGAGAATCCGTATAGGTGTTCGAGTGTTCGAATCGTAATGCGCAAGAAATGGTACCGAAACCCCGTATTTACAAATCTGCCACTGTGCAGGAGAATCAGAATAGGTGTTCGAGTGTTCGAACCGTAATGCGCAAGAAATGGTATGTAAACCCCGTATTTACATATCTGCCACTGTGCAGGAGAATCCGTATAGGTGTTCGAGTGTTCGAACCGTAATGCGCAAGAAATGGTATGTAAACCCCGTATTTACATATCTGCCACTGTGCAGGAGAATCCGTATAGGTGTTCGAGTGTTCGAACCGTAATGCGCAAGAAATGGTACGGAAACCCCGTATTTAGATATCTGCCACTGTGCAGGAGAATCCGTATAGGTGTTCGATTGTTCGAACCGTAATGCGCAAGAAATGGTACCGAAACCCCGTATTTACATATCTGCCACTGTGCAGGAGAATCCGTATAGGTGTTCGAGTGTTCGAACCGTAATGCGCAAGAAATGGTATGGAAACCCCGTATTTACATATCTGCCACTGTGCAGGAGAATCCGTATAGGTGTTCGAGTGTTCGAACCGTAATGCGCAAGAAATGGTACCGAAACCCCGTATTTACATATCTACCACTGTGCAGGAGAATCCGTATAGGTGTTCGAGTGTTTGAACCGTAATGCGTGAGAAATGGTATGTAAACCCCGTATTTATATATCTGCCACTGTGCTGGATAATCCGTATAGGTGTTCGAGTGTTCGAACCGTAATGCGCCAGAAATGGTACCGAAACCCCGTATTTACATATCTGCCACTGTGCAGGAGAATCCGTATAGGTGTTCGAGAGTTCGAACCGTAATGCGCAAGAAATGGTACGGAAACCCCGTATTTACATATCTGCCACTTTGTAGGAGAATCCGCATAGGTGTTCGAGTGTTCGAACCGTAATGTGCAAGAAATGGTATGGAAACCCCGTATTTACATATCTGCCACTGTGCAGGAGAATCCGTATAGGTGTTCGAGTGTTCGAATCGTAATGCGCAAGAAATGGTACCGAAACCCCGTATTTACATATCTGCCACTGTGCAAGAGAATCCGAATAGGTGTTCGAGTGTTCGAACCGTAATGCGCAAGAAATGGTTCCGAAACCCCGTATTTACATATCTGCCACTGTGCAGGAGAATCCGTATAGGTGTTCGAGAGTTCGAACCGTAATGCGCAAGAAATGGTACGGAAACCCCGTATTTACATATATGCCACTTTGTAGGAGAATCCGCATAGGTGTTCGAGTGTTCGAACCGTAATGTGCAAGAAATGGTATGGAAACCCCGTATTTACATATCTGCCACTGTGCAGGAGAATCCGTATAGGTGTTCGAGTGTTCGAATCGTAATGCGCAAGAAATGGTACCGAAACCCCGTATTTACATATCTGCCACTGTGCAGGAGAATCCGAATAGGTGTTCGAGTGTTCGAACCGTAATGCGCAAGAAATGGTATGTAAACCCCGTATTTACGTATCTGCCACTGTGCAGGAGAATCCGTATAGGTGTTCGAGTGTTCGAACCGTAATGCGCAAGAAATGGTATGTAAACCCCGTATTTACATATCTGCCACTATGCAGGAGAATCCGTATAGGTGTTCGAGAGTTCGAACCGTAATGCGCAAGAAATGGTACGGAAACCCCGTATTTACATATATGCCACTTTGTAGGAGGATCCGCATAGGTGTTCGAGTGTTCGAACCGTAATGTGCAAGAAATGGTATGGAAACCCCGTATTTACATATCTGCCACTGTGCAGGAGAATCCGTATAGGTGTTCGAGTGTTCGAATCGTAATGCGCAAGAAATGGTACCGAAACCCCGTATTTACATATCTGCCACTGTGCAGGAGAATCAGAATAGGTGTTCGAGTGTTCGAACCGTAATGCGCAAGAAATGGTATGTAAACCCCGTATTTACATATCTGCCACTGTGCAGGAGAATCCGTATAGGTGTTCGAGTGTTCGAACCGTAATGCGCAAGAAATGGTATGTAAACCCCGTATTTACATATCTGCCACTGTGCAGGAGAATCCGTATAGGTGTTCGAGTGTTCGAACCGTAATGCGCAAGAAATGGTACGGAAACCCCGTATTTAGATATCTGCCACTGTGCAGGAGAATCCGTATAGGTGTTCGATTGTTCGAACCGTAATGCGCAAGAAATGGTACCGAAACCCCGTATTTACATATCTGCCACTGTGCAGGAGAATCCGTATAGGTGTTCGAGTGTTCGAACCGTAATGCGCAAGAAATGGTATGGAAACCCCGTATTTACATATCTGCCACTGTGCAGGAGAATCCGTATAGGTGTTCGAGTGTTCGAACCGTAATGCGCAAGAAATGGTACCGAAACCCCGTATTTACATATCTACCACTGTGCAGGAGAATCCGTATAGGTGTTCGAGTGTTTGAACCGTAATGCGTGAGAAATGGTATGTAAACCCCGTATTTATATATCTGCCACTGTGCTGGATAATCCGTATAGGTGTTCGAGTGTTCGAACCGTAATGCGCCAGAAATGGTACCGAAACCCCGTATTTACATATCTGCCACTGTGCAGGAGAATCCGTATAGGTGTTCGAGAGTTCGAACCGTAATGCGCAAGAAATGGTACGGAAACCCCGTATTTACATATCTGCCACTTTGTAGGAGAATCCGCATAGGTGTTCGAGTGTTCGAACCGTAATGTGCAAGAAATGGTATGGAAACACCGTATTTACATATCTGCCACTGTGCAGGAGAATCCTTATAGGTGTTCGAGTGTTCGAATCGTAATGCGCAAGAAATGGTACCAAAACCCCGTATTTACATATCTGCCACTGTGCAGGAGAATCCGAATAGGTGTTCGAGTGTTCGAACCGTAATGCGCAAGAAATGGTATGTAAACCCCGTATTTACATATTTGCCACTGTGCAGGAGAATCCGTATAGGTGTTCGAGTGTTCGAACCGTAATGCGCAAGAAATGGTACGGAAACCCCGTATTTACATATCTGCCACTGTGCAGGAGAATCCGTATAGGTGTTCGATTGTTCGAACCGTAATGCGCAAGAAATGTTATGTAAACCCCGTTTTTACATATCTGCCACTGTGCAGGAGAATCCGTATAGGTGTTCGAGTGTTCGAACCGTAATGCGCAAAAAATGGTACCGAAACCCCGTATTTACATATCTGCCACTGTGCAGGAGAATCCGTATAGGTGTTCGACTGTTCGAACCGTAATGCGCAAGAAATGGTATGGAAACCCCGTATTTACATATCTGCCACTGTGCAGGAGAATCCGTATAGGTGTTCGAGTGTTCGAACCGTAATGCGCAAGAAATGGTTCCGAAACCCCGTATTTACATATCTGCCACTGTGCAGGAGAATCCGTATAGGTGTTCGAGAGTTCGAACCGTAATGCGCACGAAATGGTACGGAAACCCCGTATTTACATATCTGCCACTTTGTAGGAGAATCCGCATAGGTGTTCGAGTGTTCGAACCGTAATGTGCAAGAAATGGTATGGAAACCCCGTATTTACATATCTGCCACTGTGCAGGATAATCCGTATAGGTGTTCGAGTGTTCGAATCGTAATGCGCAAGAAATGGTACCGAAACCCCGTATTTACATATCTGCCACTGTGCAGGAGAATCCGAATAGGTGTTCGAGTGTTCGAACCGTAATGCGCAAGAAATGGTATGTAAACCCCGTATTTACATATCTGCCACTGTGCAGGAGAATCCGTATAGGTGTTCGAGTGTTCGAACCGTAATGCGCAAGAAATGGAACGGAAACCCCGTATTTACATATCTGCCACTGTGCAGGAGAATCCGTATAGGTGTTCGAGAGTTCGAACCGTAATGCGCAAGAAATGGTACGGAAACCCCGTATTTACATATCTGCCACTTTGTAGGAGAATCCGCATAGGTGTTCGAGTGTTCGAACCGTAATGTGCAAGAAATGGTATGTAAACCCAGTATTTACATATCTGCCACTGTGCAGGAGAATCCGAATAGGTGTTCGAGTGTTCGAACCGTAATGCGCAAGAAATGGTATGTAAACCCCGTATTTACATATCTGCCACTGTGCAGGAGAATCCGTATAGGTGTTCGAGTGTTCGAACCGTAATGCGCAAGAAATGGTACGGAAACCCCGTATTTACATATCTGCCACTGTGCAGGAGAATCCGTATAGGTGTTCGAGTGTTCGAACCGTAATGCGCAAGAAATGGTATGTAAACCCCGTATTTACATATCTGCCACTGTGCAGGAGAATCCGTATAGGTGTTCGAGTGTTCGAACCGTAATGCGCAAGAAATGGTACGGAAATCCCGTATTTACATATCTGCCACTGTGCAGGAGAATCCGTATAGGTGTTCGATTGTTCGAACCGTAATGCGCAAGAAATGTTATGTAAACCCCGTTTTTACATATCTGCCACTGTGCAGGAGAATCCGTATAGGTGTTCGAGTGTTCGAACCGTAATGCGCAAAAAATGGTAGCGAAACCCCGTATTTACATATCTGCCACTGTGCAAGAGAATCCGTATAGGTGTTCGACTGTTCGAACCGTAATGCGCAAGAAATGGTATGGAAACCCCGTATTTACATATCTGCCACTGTGCAGGAGAATCCGTATAGGTGTTCGAGTGTTCGAACCGTAATGCGCAAGAAATGATTCCGAAACCCCGTATTTACATATCTGCCACTGTGCAGGAGAATCCGTATAGGTGTTCGAGAGTTCGAACCGTAATGCGCACGAAATGGTACGGAAACCCCGTATTTACATATCTGCCACTTTGTAGGAGAATCCGCATAGGTGTTCGAGTGTTCGAACCGTAATGTGCAAGAAATGGTATGGAAACCCCGTATTTACATATCTGCCACTGTGCAGGATAATCCGTATAGGTGTTCGAGTGTTCGAATCGTAATGCGCAAGAACTGGTACCGAAACCCCGTATTTACATATCTGCCACTGTGCAGGAGAATCCGAATAGGTGTTCGAGTGTTCGAACCGTAATGCGCAAGAAATGGTATGTAAACCCCGTATTTACATATCTGCCACTGTGCAGGAGAATCCGTATAGGTGTTCGAGTGTTCGAACCGTAATGCGCAAGAAATGGTACGGAAACCCCGTATTTACATATCTGCCACTATGCAGGAGAATCCGTATAGGTGTTCGATTGTTCGAACCGTAATGCGCAAGAAATGGTATGTAAACCCCGTATTTACATATCTGCCACTGTGCAGGAGAATCCGTATAGGTGTTCGAGTGTTCGAACCGTAATGCGCAAGAAATGGTACGGAAACCCCGTATTTACATATCTGCCACTGTGCAGGAGAATCCGTATAGTTGTTCGATTGTTCGAACCGTAATGCACAAGAAATGTTATGTAAACCCCGTTTTTACATATCTGCCACTGTGCAGGAGAATCCGTATAGGTGTTCGAGTGTTCGAACCGTAATGCGCAAAAAATGGTACCGAAACCCCGTATTTACATATCTGCCACTGTGCAGGAGAATCCGTATAGGTGTTCGAGTGTTCGAACCGTAATGCGCAAGAAATGGTATGGAAACCCCGTATTTACATATCTGCCACTGTGCAGGAGAATCCGTATAGGTGTTCGAGTGTTCGAACCGTAATGCGCAAGAAATAGTTCCGAAACCCCGTATTTACATATCTGCCACTGTGCAGGAGAATCCGTATAGGTGTTCGAGAGTTCGAACCGTAATGCGCAAGAAATGGTACGGAAACCTCGTATTTACATATCTGCCACTTTGTAGGAGAATCCGCATAGGTGTTCGAGTGTTCGAACCGTAATGTGCAAGAAATGTTATGGAAACCCCGTATTTACATATCTGCCACTGTGCAGGAGAATTCGTATAGGTGTTCGAGTGTTTGAATCGTAATGCGCAAGAAATGGTACCGAAACCCCGTATTTACATATCTGCCACTGTGCAGGAGAATCCGAATAGGTGTTCGAGTGTTCGAACCGTAATGCGCAAGAAATGGTATGTAAACCCCGTATTTACATATCTGCCACTGTGCAGGAGAATCCGTATAGGTGTTCGAGTGTTCGAACCGTAATGCGCAAGAAATGGTACGGAAACCCCGTATTTACATATCTGCCACTGTGCAGGAGAATCCGTATAGGTGTTCGATTGTTCGAACCGTAATGCGCAAGAAATGGTATGTAAACCCCGTATTTACATATCTCCCACTGTGCAGGAGAATCCGTATAGGTGTTCGAGTGTTCGAACCGTAATGCGCAAGAAATGGTATGGAAACCCCGTATTTACATATCAGCCACTGTGTAGGAGAATCCGTATAGGTGTTCGAGTGTTCGAACCGTAATGCGCAAGAAATGGTACGGAAACCCCGTATTTACATATCTGCCACAGTGCAGGAGAATCCGTATAGGAGTTCGAGTGTTTGAACCGTAATGCATGAGAAATGGTATGTAAACCCCGTATTTATATATCTGCCACTGTGCTGGATAATCCGTATAGGTGTTCGAACCGTAATGCGCCAGAAATGGTACCGAAACCCCGTATTTACATATCTGCCACTGTGCAGGAGAATCCGTATAGGTGTTCGGGTGTTCGAGTGTTCGAACCGTAATGCGCAAGAAATGGTACCGAAACCCCGTATTTACATATCTGCCATTGTGCAGGAGAATCCGTATAGGTGTTCGAGTGTTCGAACCGTAATGCGCAAGAAATGGTATGGAAACCCCGTATTTACATATCTGCCACTGTGCAGTAGAATCCGTATAGGTGTTCGAGTGTTCGAACCGTAATGCGCAAGAAATGGTTCCGAAACCCCGTATTCACATATCTGCCACTGTGTAGGAGAATCCGTATAGGTGTTCGAGAGTTCGAACCGTAATGCGCACGAAATGGTACGGAAACCCCGTATTTACATATCTGCCACTTTGTAGGAGAATCCGCATAGGTGTTCGAGTGTTCGAACCGTAATGTGCAAGAAATGGTATGGAAACCCCGTATTTACATATCTGCCACTGTGCAGGATAATCCGTATAGGTGTTCGAGTGTTCGAATCGTAATGCGCAAGAAATGGTACCGAAACCCCGTATTTACATATCTGCCACTGTGCAGGAGAATCCGAATAGGTGTTCGAGTGTTCGAACCGTAATGCGCAAGAAATGGTATGTAAACCCCGTATTTACATATCTGCCACTGTGCAGGAGAATCCGTATAGGTGTTCGAGTGTTCGAACCGTAATGCGCAAGAAATGGTACGGAAATCCCGTATTTACATATCTGCCACTATGCAGGAGTATCCGTATAGGTGTTCGATTGTTCGAACCGTAATGCGCAAGAAATGGTATGTAAACCCCGTATTTACATATCTGCCACTGTGCAGGAGAATCCGTATAGGTGTTCGAGTGTTCGAACCGTAATGCGCAAGAAATGGTACGGAAACCCCGTATTTACATATCTGCCACTGTGCAGGAGAATCCGTATAGGTGTTCGATTGTTCGAACCGTAATGCACAAGAAATGTTATGTAAACCCCGTTTTTACATATCTGCCACTGTGCAGGAGAATCCGTATAGGTGTTCGAGTGTTCGAACCGTAATGCGCAAAAAATGGTACCGAAACCCCGTATTTACATATCTGCCACTGTGCAGGAGAATCCGTATAGGTGTTCGAGTGTTCGAACCGTAATGCGCAAGAAATGGTATGGAAACCCCGTATTTACATATCTGCCACTGTGCAGGAGAATCCGTATAGGTGTTCGAGTGTTCGAACCGTAATGCGCAAGAAATGGTTCCGAAACCCCGTATTTACATATCTGCCACTGTGTAGGAGAATCCGTATAGGTGTTCGAGAGTTCGAACCGTAATGCGCAAGAAATGGTACGGAAACCTCGTATTTACATATCTGCCACTTTGTAGGAGAATCCGCATAGGTGTTCGAGTGTTCGAACCGTAATGTGCAAAAAATGTTATGGAAACCCCGTATTTACATATCTGCCACTGGGCAGGAGAATTCGTATAGGTGTTCGAGTGTTCGAATCGTAATGCGCAAGAAATGGTACCGAAACCCCGTATTTACATATCTGCCACTGTGCAGGAGAATCCGAATAGGTGTTCGAGTGTTCGAACCGTAATGCGCAAGAAATGGTATGTAAACCCCGTATTTACATATCTGCCACTTTGCAGGAGAATCCGTATAGGTGTTCGAGTGTTCGAACCGTAATGCGCAAGAAATGGTACGGAAACCCCGTATTTACATATCTGCCACTGTGCAGGAGAATCCGTATAGGTGTTCGATTGTTCGAACCGTAATGCGCAAGAAATGGTATGTAAACCCCGTATTTACATATCTCCCACTGTGCAGGAGAATCCGTATAGGTGTTCGAGTGTTCGAACCGTAATGCGCAAGAAATGGTACGGAAACCCCGTATTTACATATCAGCCACTGTGTAGGAGAATCCGTATAGGTGTTCGAGTGTTCGAACCGTAATGCGCAAGAAATGGTACGGAAACCCCGTATTTACATATCTGCCACTGTGCAGGAGAATCCATATAGGAGTTCGAGTGTTTGAACCGTAATGCGTGAGAAATGGTATGTAAACCCCGTATTTATATATCTGCCACTGTGCTGGATAATCCGTATAGGTGTTCGAGTGTTCGAACCGTAATGCGCCAGAAATGGTACCGAAACCCCGTATTTACATATCTGCCACTGTGCAGGAGAATCCGTATAGGTGTTCGAGTGTTTGAACCGTAATGCGTGAGAAATGGTATGTAAACCCCGTATTTATATATCTGCCACTGTGCTGGATAATCCGTATAGGTGTTCGAGTGTTCGAACCGTAATGCGCCAGAAATGGTACCGAAACCCCGTATTTACATATCTGCCACTGTGCAGGAGAATCCGTATAGGTGTTCGAGAGTTCGAACCGTAATGCGCATGAAATGGTACGGAAACCCCGTATTTACATATCTGCCACTTTGTAGGAGAATCCGCATAGGTGTTCGAGTGTTCGAACCGTAATGTGCAAGAAATGGTATGGAAACCCCGTATTTACATATCTGCCACTGTGCAGGAGAATCCGTATAGGTGTTCGAGTGTTCGAATCGTAATGCGCAAGAAATGGTACCGAAACCCCGTATTTACATATCTGCCACTGTGCAGGAGAATCCGAATAGGTGTTCGAGTGTTCGAACCGTAATGCGCAAGAAATGGTATGTAAACCCCGTATTTACATATCTGCCACTGTGCAGGAGAATCCGTATAGGTGTTCGAGTGTTCGAACCGTAATGCGCAAGAAATGGTACGGAAACCCCGTATTTACATATCTGCCACTGTGCAGGAGAATCCGTATAGGTGTTCGATTGTTCGAACCGTAATGCGCAAGAAATGTTATGTAAACCCCGTTTTTACATATCTGCCACTGTGCAGGAGAATCCGAATAGGTGTTCGAGTGTTCGAACCGTAATGCGCCAGAAATGGTACCGAAACCCCGTATTTACATATCTGCCACTGTGCAGGAGAATCCGTATAGGTGTTCGAGAGTTCGAACCGTAATGCGCAAGAAATGGTACGGAAACCCCGTATTTACATATCTGCCACTTTGTAGGAGAATCCGCATAGGTGTTCGAGTGTTCGAACCGTAATGTGCAAGAAATGGTATGGAAACCCCGTATTTACATATCTTCCACTGTGCAGGAGAATCCTTATAGGTGTTCGAGTGTTCGAATCGTAATGCGCAAGAAATGGTACCAAAACCCCGTATTTACATATCTGCCACTGTGCAGGAGAATCCGAATAGGTATTCGAGTGTTCGAACCGTAATGCGCAAGAAATGGTATGTAAACCCCGTATTTACATATCTGCCACTGTGCAGGAGAATCCGTATAGGTGTTCGAGTGTTCGAACCGTAATGCGCAAGAAATGGTACGGAAACCCCGTATTTACATATCTGCCACTGTGCAGGAGAATCCGTATAGGTGTTCGATTGTTCGAACCGTAATGCGCAAGAAATGTTATGTAAACCCCGTTTTTACATATCTGCCACTGTGCAGGAGAATCCGTATAGGTGTTCGAGTGTTCGAACCGTAATGCGCAAGAAATGGTACCGAAACCCCGTATTTACATATCTGCCACTGTGCAGGAGAATCCGAATAGGTGTTCGAGTGTTCGAACCGTAATGCGCAAGAAATGGTATGTAAACCCCGTATTTACATATCTGCCACTGTGCAGGAGAATCCGTATAGGTGTTCGAGTGTTCGAACCGTAATGCGCAAGAAATGGTACGGAAACCCCGTATTTACATATCTGCCACTGTGCAGGAGAATCCGTATAGGTGTTCGATTGTTCGAACCGTAATGCGCAAGAAATGTTATGTAAACCCCGTTTTTACATATCTGCCACTGTGCAGGAGAATCCGAATAGGTGTTCGAGTGTTCGAACCGTAATGCGCCAGAAATGGTATCGAAACCCCGTATTTACATATCTGCCACTGTGCAGGAGAATCCGTATAGGTGTTCGAGAGTTCGAACCGTAATGCGCAAGAAATGGTACGGAAACCCCGTATTTACATATCTGCCACTTTGTAGGAGAATCCACATAGGTGTTCGAGTGTTCGAACCGTAATGTGCAAGAAATGGTATGGAAACCCCGTATTTACATATCTGCCACTGTGCAGGAGAATCCTTATAGGTGTTCGAGTGTTCGAATCGTAATGCGCAAGAAATGGTACCAAAACCCCGTATTTACATATCTGCCACTGTGCAGGAGAATCCGAATAGGTGTTCGAGTGTTCGAACCGTAATGCGCAAGAAATGGTATGTAAACCCCGTATTTACATATCTGCCACTGTGCAGGAGAATCCGTATAGGTGTTCGAGTGTTCGAACCGTAATGCGCAAGAAATGGTACCGAAACCCCGTATTTACATATCTGCCACTGTGCAGGAGAATCCGAATAGGTGTTCGAGTGTTCGAACCGTAATGCGCAAGAAATGGTATGTAAACCCCGTATTTACATATCTGCCACTGTGCAGGAGAATCCGTATAGGTGTTCGAGTGTTCGAACCGTAATGCGCAAGAAATGGTACGGAAACCCCGTATTTACATATCTGCCACTGTGCAGGAGAATCCGTATAGGTGTTCGATTGTTCGAACCGTAATGCGCAAGAAATGTTATGTAAACCCCGTTTTTACATATCTGCCACTGTGCAGGAGAATCCGAATAGGTGTTCGAGTGTTCGAACCGTAATGCGCCAGAAATGGTATCGAAACCCCGTATTTACATATCTGCCACTGTGCAGGAGAATCCGTATAGGTGTTCGAGAGTTCGAACCGTAATGCGCAAGAAATGGTACGGAAACCCCGTATTTACATATCTGCCACTTTGTAGGAGAATCCACATAGGTGTTCGAGTGTTCGAACCGTAATGTGCAAGAAATGGTATGGAAACCCCGTATTTACATATCTGCCACTGTGCAGGAGAATCCTTATAGGTGTTCGAGTGTTCGAATCGTAATGCGCAAGAAATGGTACCAAAACCCCGTATTTACATATCTGCCACTGTGCAGGAGAATCCGAATAGGTGTTCGAGTGTTCGAACCGTAATGCGCAAGAAATGGTATGTAAACCCCGTATTTACATATCTGCCACTGTGCAGGAGAATCCGTATAGGTGTTCGAGTGTTCGAACCGTAATGCGCAAGAAATGGTACGGAAACCCCGTATTTACATATCTGCCACTGTGCAGGAGAATCCGTATAGGTGTTCGATTGTTCGAACCGTAATGCGCAAGAAATGTTATGTAAACCCCGTTTTTACATATCTGCCACTGTGCAGGAGAATCCGTATAGGTGTTCGAGTGTTCGAACCGTAATGCGCAAAAAATGGTACCGAAACCCCGTATTTACATATCTGCCACTGTGCAGGAGAATCCGTATAGGTGTTCGACTGTTCGAACCGTAATGCGCAAGAAATGGTATGGAAACCCCGTATTTACATATCTGCCACTGTGCAGGAGAATCCGTATAGGTGTTCGAGTGTTCGAACCGTAATGCGCAAGAAATGGTTCCGAAACCCTGTATTTACATATCTGCCACTGTGCAGGAGAATCCGTATAGGTGTTCGAGAGTTCGAACCGTAATGCGCACGAAATGGTACGGAAACCCCGTATTTACATATCTGCCACTTTGTAGGAGAATCCGCATAGGTGTTCGAGTGTTCGAACCGTAATGTGCAAGAAATGGTATGGAAACCCCGTATTTACATATCTGCCACTGTGCAGGATAATCCGTATAGGTGTTCGAGTGTTCGAATCGTAATGCGCAAGAAATGGTACCGAAACCCCGTATTTACATATCTGCCACTGTGCAGGAGAATCCAATTAGGTGTTCGAGTGTTCGAACCGTAATGCGCAAGAAATGGTATGTAAACCCCGTATTTACATATCTGCCACTGTGCAGGAGAATCCGTATAGGTGTTCGAGTGTTCGAACCGTAATGCGCAAGAAATGGAACGGAAACCCCGTATTTACATATCTGCCACTGTGCAGGAGAATCCGTATAGGTGTTCGAGAGTTCGAACCGTAATGCGCAAGAAATGGTACGGAAACCCCGTATTTACATATCAGCCAGTTTGTAGGAGAATCCGCATAGGTGTTCGAGTGTTCGAACCGTAATGTGCAAGAAATGGTATGTAAACCCAGTATTTACATATCTGCCACTGTGCAGGAGAATCCGAATAGGTGTTCGAGTGTTCGAACCGTAATGCGCAAGAAATGGTATGTAAACCCCGTATTTACATATCTGCCACTGTGTAGGAGAATCCGTATAGGTGTTCGAGTGTTCGAACCGTAATGCGCAAGAAATGGTACGGAAACCCCGTATTTACATATCTGCCACTGTGCAGGAGAATCCGTATAGGTGTTCGAGTGTTCGAACCGTAATGCGCAAGAAATGGTATGTAAACCCCGTATTTACATATCTGCCACTGTGTAGGAGAATCCGTATAGGTGTTCGAGAGTTCGAACCGTAATGCGCATGAAATGGTACGGAAACCCCGTATTTACATATCTGCCACTTTGTAGGAGAATCCGCATAGGTGTTCGAGTGTTCGAACCGTAATGTGCAAGAAATGGTATGGAAACCCCGTATTTACATATCTGCCACTGTGCAGGAGAATCCGTATAGGTGTTCGAGTGTTCGAATCGTAATGCGCAAGAAATGGTACCGAAACCCCGTATTTACATATCTGCCACTGTGCAGGAGAATCCGAATAGGTGTTCGAGTGTTCGAACCGTAATGCGCAAGAAATGGTATGTAAACCCCGTATTTACATATCTGCCACTGTGCAGGAGAATCCGTATAGGTGTTCGAGTGTTCGAACCGTAATGCGCAAGAAATGGTACGGAAACCCCGTATTTACATATCTGCCACTGTGCAGGAGAATCCGTATAGGTGTTCGATTGTTCGAACCGTAATGCGCAAGAAATGTTATGTAAACCCCGTTTTTACATATCTGCCACTGTGCAGGAGAATCCGAATAGGTGTTCGAGTGTTCGAACCGTAATGCGCCAGAAATGGTACCGAAACCCCGCATTTACATATCTGCCACTGTGCAGGAGAATCCGTATAGGTGTTCGAGAGTTCGAACCGTAATGCGCAAGAAATGGTACGGAAACCCCGTATTTACATATCTGCCACTTTGTAGGAGAATCCGCATAGGTGTTCGAGTGTTCGAACCGTAATGTGCAAGAAATGGTATGGAAACCCCGTATTTACATATCTGCCACTGTGCAGGAGAATCCGTATAGGTGTTCGAGTGTTCGAACCGTAATGCGCAAAAAATGGTACCGAAACCCCGTATTTACATATCTGCCACTGTGCAGGAGAATCCGTATAGGTGTTCGACTGTTCGAACCGTAATGCGCAAGAAATGGTATGGAAACCCCGTATTTACATATCTGCCACTGTGCAGGAGAATCCGTATAGGTGTTCGAGTGTTCGAACCGTAATGCGCAAGAAATGGTTCCGAAACCCCGTATTTACATATCTGCCACTGTGCAGGAGAATCCGTATAGGTGTTCGAGAGTTCGAACCGTAATGCGCACGAAATGGTACGGAAACCCCGTATTTACATATCTGCCACTTTCTAGGAGAATCCGCATAGGTGTTCGAGTGTTCGAACCGTAATGTGCAAGAAATGGTATGGAAACCCCGTATTTACATATCTGCCACTGTGCAGGATAATCCGTATAGGTGTTCGAGTGTTCGAATCGTAATGCGCAAGAAATGGTACCGAAACCCCGTATTTACATATCTGCCACTGTGCAGGAGAATCCGAATAGGTGTTCGAGTGTTCGAACCGTAATGCGCAAGAAATGGTATGTAAACCCCGTATTTACATATCTGCCACTGTGCAGGAGAATCCGTATAGGTGTTCGAGTGTTCGAACCGTAATGCGCAAGAAATGGAACGGAAACCCCGTATTTACATATCTGCCACTGTGCAGGAGAATCCGTATAGGTGTTCGAGAGTTCGAACCGTAATGCGCAAGAAATGGTACGGAAACCCCGTATTTACATATCAGCCAGTTTGTAGGAGAATCCGCATAGGTGTTCGAGTGTTCGAACCGTAATGTGCAAGAAATGGTATGTAAACCCAGTATTTACATATCTGCCACTGTGCAGGAGAATCCGAATAGGTGTTCGAGTGTTCGAACCGTAATGCGCAAGAAATGGTATGTAAACCCCGTATTTACATATCTGCCACTGTGCAGGAGAATCCGTATAGGTGTTCGAGTGTTCGAACCGTAATGCGTAAGAAATGGTACGGAAACCCCGTATTTACATATCTGCCACTGTGCAGGAGAATCCGTATAGGTGTTCGAGTGTTCGAACCGTAATGCGCAAGAAATGGTATGTAAACCCCGTATTTACATATCTGCCACTGTGCAGGAGAATCCGTATAGGTGTTCGAGAGTTCGAACCGTAATGCGCATGAAATGGTACGGAAACCCCGTATTTACATATCTGCCACTTTGTAGGAGAATCCGCATAGGTGTTCGAGTGTTCGAACCGTAATGTGCAAGAAATGGTATGGAAACCCCGTATTTACATATCTCCCACTGTGCAGGAGAATCCGTATAGGTGTTCGAGTGTTCGAATCGTAATGCGCAAGAAATGGTACCGAAACCCCGTATTTACATATCTGCCACTGTGCAGGAGAATCCGAATAGGTGTTCGAGTGTTCGAACCGTAATGCGCAAGAAATGGTATGTAAACCCCGTATTTACATATCTGCCACTGTGCAGGAGAATCCGTATAGGTGTTCGAGTGTTCGAACCGTAATGCGCAAGAAATGGTACGGAAACCCCGTATTTACATATCTGCCACTGTGCAGGAGAATCCGTATAGGTGTTCGATTGTTCGAACCGTAATGCGCAAGAAATGTTATGTAAACCCCGTTTTTACATATCTGCCACTGTGCAGGAGAATCCGAATAGGTGTTCGAGTGTTCGAACCGTAATGCGCCAGAAATGGTACCGAAACCCCGTATTTACATATCTGCCACTGTGCAGGAGAATCCGTATAGGTGTTCGAGAGTTCGAACCGTAATGCGCAAGAAATGGTACGGAAACCCCGTATTTACATATCTGCCACTTTGTAGGAGAATCCGCATAGGTGTTCGAGTGTTCGAACCGTAATGTGCAAGAAATGGTATGGAAACCCCGTATTTACATATCTGCCACTGTGCAGGAGAATCCTTATAGGTGTTCGAGTGTTCGAATCGTAATGCGCAAGAAATGGTACCAAAACCCCGTATTTACATATCTGCCACTGTGCAGGAGAATCCGAATAGGTGTTCGAGTGTTCGAACCGTAATGCGCAAGAAATGGTATGTAAACCCCGTATTTACATATCTGCCACTGTGCAGGAGAATCCGTATAGGTGTTCGAGTGTTCGAACCGTAATGCGCAAGAAATGGTATGTAAACCCCGTATTTACATATCTGCCACTGTGCAGGAGAATCCGTATAGGTGTTCGAGTGTTCGAACCGTAATGCGCAAGAAATGGTACGGAAACCCCGTATTTACATATCTGCCACTGTGCAGGAGAATCCGTATAGGTGTTCGAGTGTTCGAACCGTAATGCGCAAGAAATGGTATGTAAACCCCGTATTTACATATCTGCCACTGTGCAGGAGAATCCGTATAGGTGTTCGAGTGTTCGAACCGTAATGCGCAAGAAATGGTACGGAAATCCCGTATTTACATATCTGCCACTGTGCAGGAGAATCCGTATAGGTGTTCGATTGTTCGAACCGTAATGCGCAAGAAATGTTATGTAAACCCCGTTTTTACATATCTGCCACTGTGCAGGAGAATCCGTATAGGTGTTCGAGTGTTCGAACCGTAATGCGCAAAAAATGGTACCGAAACCCCGTATTTACATATCTGCCACTGTGCAAGAGAATCCGTATAGGTGTTCGACTGTTCGAACCGTAATGCGCAAGAAATGGTATGGAAACCCCGTATTTACATATCTGCCACTGTGCAGGAGAATTCGTATAGGTGTTCGAGTGTTCGAACCGTAATGCGCAAGAAATGGTTCCGAAACCCCGTATTTACATATCTGCCACTGTGCAGGAGAATCCGTATAGGTGTTCGAGAGTTCGAACCGTAATGCGCACGAAATGGTACGGAAACCCCGTATTTACATATCTGCCACTTTGTAGGAGAATCCGCATAGGTGTTCGAGTGTTCGAACCGTAATGTGCAAGAAATGGTATGGAAACCCCGTATTTACATATCTGCCACTGTGCAGGATAATCCGTATAGGTGTTCGAGTGTTCGAATCGTAATGCGCAAGAAATGGTACCGAAACCCCGTATTTACATATCTGCCACTGTGCAGGAGAATCCGAATAGGTGTTCGAGTGTTCGAACCGTAATGCGCAAGAAATGGTATGTAAACCCCGTATTTACATATCTGCCACTGTGCAGGAGAATCCGTATAGGTGTTCGAGTGTTCGAACCGTAATGCGCAAGAAATGGTACGGAAACCCCGTATATACATATCTGCCACTATGCAGGAGAATCCGTATAGGTGTTCGATTGTTCGAACCGTAATGCGCAAGAAATGGTATGTAAACCCCGTATTTACATATCTGCCACTGTGCAGGAGAATCCGTATAGGTGTTCGAGTGTTCGAACCGTAATGCGCAAGAAATGGTACGGAAACCCCGTATTTACATATCTGCCACTGTGCAGGAGAATCCGTATAGGTGTTCGATTGTTCGAACCGTAATGCACAAGAAATGTTATGTAAACCCCGTTTTTACATATCTGCCACTGTGCAGGAGAATCCGTATAAGTGTTCGAGTGTTCGAACCGTAATGCGCAAAAAATGGTACCGAAACCCCGTATTTACATATCTGCCACTGTGCAGGAGAATCCGTATAGGTGTTCGAGTGTTCGAACCGTAATGCGCAAGAAATGGTTCCGAAACCCCGTATTTACATATCTGCCACTGTGCAGGAGAATCCGTATAGGTGTTCGAGAGTTCGAACCGTAATGCGCAAGAAATGGTACGGAAACCTCGTATTTACATATCTGCCACTTTGTAGGAGAATCCGCATAGGTGTTCGAGTGTTCGAACCGTAATGTGCAAGAAATGTTATGGACACCCCGTATTTACATATCTGCCACTGTGCAGGAGAATTCGTATAGGTGTTCGAGTGTTCGAATCGTAATGCGCAAGAAATGGTACCGAAACCCCGTATTTACATATCTGCCACTGTGCAGGAGAATCCGAATAGGTGTTCGAGTGTTCGAACCGTAATGCGCAAGAAATGGTATGTAAACCCCGTATTTACATATCTGTCACTGTGCAGGAGAATCCGTATAGGTGTTCGAGTGTTCGAACCGTAATGCGCAAGAAATGGTACGGAAACCCCGTATTTACATATCTGCCACTGTGCAGGAGAATCCGTATAGGTGTTCGATTGTTCGAACCGTAATGCGCAAGAAATGGTATGTAAACCCCGTATTTACATATCTCCCACTGTGCAGGAGAATCCGTATAGGTGTTCGAGTGTTCGAACCGTAATGCGCAAGAAATGGTATGGAAACCCCGTATTTACATATCAGCCACTGTGTAGGAGAATCCGTATAGGTGTTCGAGTGTTCGAACCGTAATGCGCAAGAAATGGTACGGAAACCCCGTATTTACATATCTGCCACTGTGCAGGAGAATCCGTATAGGAGTTCGAGTGTTTGAACCGTAATGCATGAGAAATGGTATGTAAACCCCGTATTTATATATCTGCCACTGTGCTGGATAATCCGTATAGGTGTTCGAACCGTAATGCGCCAGAAATGGTACCGAAACCCCGTATTTACATATCTGCCACTGTGCAGGAGAATCCGTATAGGTGTTCGAGTGTTCGAACCGTAATGCGCAAGAAATGGTACCGAAACCCCGTATTTACATATCTGCCACTGTGCAGGAGAATCCGTATAGGTGTTCGATTGTTCGAACCGTAATGCGCAAGAAATGGTATGTAAACCCCGTATTTACATATCTCCCACTGTGCAGGAGAATCCGTATAGGTGTTCGAGTGTTCGAACCGTAATGCGCAAGAAATGGTATGGAAACCCCGTATTTACATATCAGCCACTGTGTAGGAGAATCCGTATAGGTGTTCGAGTGTTCGAACCGTAATGCGCAAGAAATGGTACGGAAACCCCGTATTTACATATCTGCCACTGTGCAGGAGAATCCGTATAGGAGTTCGAGTGTTTGAACCGTAATGCATGAGAAATGGTATGTAAACCCCGTATTTATATATCTGCCACTGTGCTGGATAATCCGTATAGGTGTTCGAACCGTAATGCGCCAGAAATGGTACCGAAACCCCGTATTTACATATCTGCCACTGTGCAGGAGAATCCGTATAGGTGTTCGAGTGTTCGAACCGTAATGCGCAAGAAATGGTACGGAAACCCCGTATTTACATATCTGCCACTGTGCAGGAGAATCCGTATAGGTGTTCGATTGTTCGAACCGTAATGCGCAAGAAATGGTATGTAAACCCCGTATTTACATATCTCCCACTGTGCAGGAGAATCCGTATAGGTGTTCGAGTGTTCGAACCGTAATGCGCAAGAAATGGTATGGAAACCCCGTATTTACATATCAGCCACTGTGTAGGAGAATCCGTATAGGTGTTCGAGTGTTCGAACCGTAATGCGCAAGAAATGGTACGGAAACCCCGTATTTACATATCTGCCACTGTGCAGGAGAATCCGTATAGGAGTTCGAGTGTTTGAACCGTAATGCATGAGAAATGGTATGTAAACCCCGTATTTATATATCTGCCACTGTGCTGGATAATCCGTATAGGTGTTCGAACCGTAATGCGCCAGAAATGGTACCGAAACCCCGTATTTACATATCTGCCACTGTGCAGGAGAATCCGTATAGGTGTTCGAGTGTTCGAACCGTAATGCGCAAGAAATGGTACCGAAACCCCGTATTTACATATCTGCCACTGTGCAGGAGAATCCGTATTGGTGTTCGAGTGTTCGAACCGTAATGCGCAAGAAATGGTATGGAAACCCCGTATTTACATATCTGCCACTGTGCAGGAGAATCCGTATAGGTGTTCGAGTGTTCGAACCGTAATGCGCAAGAAATGGTTCCGAAACCCCGTATTTACATATCTGCCACTGTGCAGGAGAATCCGTATAGGTGTTCGAGAGTTCGAACCGTAATGCGCACGAAATGGTACGGAAACCCCGTATTTACATATCTGCCACTTTGTAGGAGAATCCGCATAGGTGTTCGAGTGTTCGAACCGTAATGTGCAAGAAATGGTATGGAAACCCCGTATTTACATATCTGCCATTGTGCAGGATAATCCGTATAGGTGTTCGAGTGTTCGAATCGTAATGCGCAAGAAATGGTACCGAAACCCCGTATTTACATATCTGCCACTGTGAAGGAGAATCCGAATAGGTGTTCGAGTGTTCGAACCGTAATGCGCAAGAAATGGTATGTAAACCCCGTATTTACATATCTGCCACTGTGCAGGAGAATCCGTATAGGTGTTCGAGTGTTCGAACCGTAATGCGCAAGAAATGGTACGGAAACCCCGTATTTACATATCTGCCACTATGCAGGAGTATCCGTATAGGTGTTCGATTGTTCGAACCGTAATGCGCAAGAAATGGTATGTAAACCCCGTATTTACATATCTGCCACTGTGCAGGAGAATCCGTATAGGTGTTCGAGTGTTCGAACCGTAATGCGCAAGAAATGGTACGGAAACCCCGTATTTACATATCTGCCACTGTGCAGGAGAATCCGTATAGGTGTTCGATTGTTCGAACCGTAATGCACAAGAAATGTTATGTAAACCCCGTTTTTACATATCTGCCACTGTGCAGGAGAATCCGTATAGGTGTTCGAGTGTTCGAACCGTAATGCGCAAAAAATGGTACCGAAACCCCGTATTTACATATCTGCCACTGTGCAGGAGAATCCGTATAGGTGTTCGAGTGTTCGAACCGTAATGCGCAAGAAATGGTATGGAAACCCCGTATTTACATATCTGCCACTGTGCAGGAGAATCCGTATAGGTGTTCGAGTGTTCGAACCGTAATGCGCAAGAAATGGTTCCGAAACCCCGTATTTACATATCTGCCACTGTGCAGGAGAATCCGTATAGGTGTTCGAGAGTTCGAACCGTAATGCGCAAGAAATGGTACGGAAACCTCGTATTTACATATCTGCCACTTTGTAGGAGAATCTGCATAGGTGTTCGAGTGTTCGAACCGTAATGTGCAAGAAATGTTATGGACACCCCGTATTTACATATCTGCCACTGTGCAGGAGAATTCGTATAGGTGTTCGAGTGTTCGAATCGTAATGCGCAAGAAATGGTACCGAAACCCCGTATTTACATATCTGCCACTGTGCAGGAGAATCCGAATAGGTGTTCGAGTGTTCGAACCGTAATGCGCAAGAAATGGTATGTAAACCCCGTATTTACATATCTGTCACTGTGCAGGAGAATCCGTATAGGTGTTCGAGTGTTCGAACCGTAATGCGCAAGAAATGGTACGGAAACCCCGTATTTACATATCTGCCACTGTGCAGGAGAATCCGTATAGGTGTTCGATTGTTCGAACCGTAATGCGCAAGAAATGGTATGTAAACCCCGTATTTACATATCTCCCACTGTGCAGGAGAATCCGTATAGGTGTTCGAGTGTTCGAACCGTAATGCGCAAGAAATGGTATGGAAACCCCGTATTTACATATCAGCCACTGTGTAGGAGAATCCGTATAGGTGTTCGAGTGTTCGAACCGTAATGCGCAAGAAATGGTACGGAAACCCCGTATTTACATATCTGCCACTGTGCAGGAGAATCCGTATAGGAGTTCGAGTGTTTGAACCGTAATGCATGAGAAATGGTATGTAAACCCCGTATTTATATATCTGCCACTGTGCTGGATAATCCGTATAGGTGTTCGAACCGTAATGCGCCAGAAATGGTACCGAAACCCCGTATTTACATATCTGCCACTGTGCAGGAGAATCCGTATAGGTGTTCGAGTGTTCGAACCGTAATGCGCAAGAAATGGTACCGAAACCCCGTATTTACATATCTGCCACTGTGCAGGAGAATCCGTATAGGTGTTCGATTGTTCGAACCGTAATGCGCAAGAAATGGTATGTAAACCCCGTATTTACATATCTCCCACTGTGCAGGAGAATCCGTATAGGTGTTCGAGTGTTCGAACCGTAATGCGCAAGAAATGGTATGGAAACCCCGTATTTACATATCAGCCACTGTGTAGGAGAATCCGTATAGGTGTTCGAGTGTTCGAACCGTAATGCGCAAAAATGGTACGGAAACCCCGTATTTACATATCTGCCACTGTGCAGGAGAATCCGTATAGGAGTTCGAGTGTTTGAACCGTAATGCATGAGAAATGGTATGTAAACCCCGTATTTATATATCTGCCACTGTGCTGGATAATCCGTATAGGTGTTCGAACCGTAATGCGCCAGAAATGGTACCGAAACCCCGTATTTACATATCTGCCACTGTGCAGGAGAATCCGTATAGGTGTTCGAGTGTTCGAACCGTAATGCGCAAGAAATGGTACGGAAACCCCGTATTTACATATCTGCCACTGTGCAGGAGAATCCGTATAGGTGTTCGATTGTTCGAACCGTAATGCGCAAGAAATGGTATGTAAACCCCGTATTTACATATCTCCCACTGTGCAGGAGAATCCGTATAGGTGTTCGAGTGTTCGAACCGTAATGCGCAAGAAATGGTATGGAAACCCCGTATTTACATATCAGCCACTGTGTAGGAGAATCCGTATAGGTGTTCGAGTGTTCGAACCGTAATGCGCAAGAAATGGTACGGAAACCCCGTATTTACATATCTGCCACTGTGCAGGAGAATCCGTATAGGAGTTCGAGTGTTTGAACCGTAATGCATGAGAAATGGTATGTAAACCCCGTATTTATATATCTGCCACTGTGCTGGATAATCCGTATAGGTGTTCGAACCGTAATGCGCCAGAAATGGTACCGAAACCCCGTATTTACATATCTGCCACTGTGCAGGAGAATCCGTATAGGTGTTCGAGTGTTCGAACCGTAATGCGCAAGAAATGGTACCGAAACCCCGTATTTACATATCTGCCACTGTGCAGGAGAATCCGTATTGGTGTTCGAGTGTTCGAACCGTAATGCGCAAGAAATGGTATGGAAACCCCGTATTTACATATCTGCCACCGTGCAGGAGAATCCGTATAGGTGTTCGAGTGTTCGAACCGTAATGCGCAAGAAATGGTTCCGAAACCCCGTATTTACATATCTGCCACTGTGCAGGAGAATCCGTATAGGTGTTCGAGAGTTCGAACCGTAATGCGCACGAAATGGTACGGAAACCCCGTATTTACATATCTGCCACTTTGTAGGAGAATCCGCATAGGTGTTCGAGTGTTCGAACCGTAATGTGCAAGAAATGGTATGGAAACCCCGTATTTACATATCTGCCACTGTGCAGGATAATCCGTATAGGTGTTCGAGTGTTCGAATCGTAATGCGCAAGAAATGGTACCGAAACCCCGTATTTACATATCTGCCACTGTGCAGGAGAATCCGAATAGGTGTTCGAGTGTTCGAACCGTAATGCGCAAGAAATGGTATGTAAACCCCGTATTTACATATCTGCCACTGTGCAGGAGAATCCGTATAGGTGTTCGAGTGTTCGAACCGTAATGCGCAAGAAATGGTACGGAAACCCCGTATTTACATATCTGCCACTATGCAGGAGTATCCGTATAGGTGTTCGATTGTTCGAACCGTAATGCGCAAGAAATGGTATGTAAACCCCGTATTTACATATCTGCCACTGTGCAGGAGAATCCGTATAGGTGTTCGAGTGTTCGAACCGTAATGCGCAAGAAATGGTACGGAAACCCCGTATTTACATATCTGCCACTGTGCAGGAGAATCCGTATAGGTGTTCGATTGTTCGAACCGTAATGCACAAGAAATGTTATGTAAACCCCGTTTTTACATATCTGCCACTGTGCAGGAGAATCCGTATAGGTGTTCGAGTGTTCGAACCGTAATGCGCAAAAAATGGTACCGAAACCCCGTATTTACATATCTGCCACTGTGCAGGAGAATCCGTATAGGTGTTCGAGTGTTCGAACCGTAATGCGCAAGAAATGGTATGGAAACCCCGTATTTACATATCTGCCACTGTGCAGGAGAATCCGTATAGGTGTTCGAGTGTTCGAACCGTAATGCGCAAGAAATGGTTCCGAAACCCCGTATTTACATATCTGCCACTGTGCAGGAGAATCCGTATAGGTGTTCGAGAGTTCGAACCGTAATGCGCAAGAAATGGTACGGAAACCTCGTATTTACATATCTGCCACTTTGTAGGAGAATCCGCATAGGTGTTCGAGTGTTCGAACCGTAATGTGCAAGAAATGTTATGGAAACCCCGTATTTACATATCTGCCACTGTGCAGGAGAATTCGTATAGGTGTTCGAGTGTTCGAATCGTAATGCGCAAGAAATGGTACCGAAACCCCGTATTTACATATCTGCCACTGTGCAGGAGAATCCGAATAGGTGTTCGAGTGTTCGAACCGTAATGCGCAAGAAATGGTATGTAAACCCCGTATTTACATATCTGCCACTGTGCAGGAGAATCCGTATAGGTGTTCGAGTGTTCGAACCGTAATGCGCAAGAAATGGTACGGAAACCCCGTATTTACATATCTGCCACTGTGCAGGAGAATCCGTATAGGTGTTCGATTGTTCGAACCGTAATGCGCAAGAAATGGTATGTAAACCCCGTATTTACATATCTCCCACTGTGCAGGAGAATCCGTATAGGTGTTCGAGTGTTCGAACCGTAATGCGCAAGAAATGGTATGGAAACCCCGTATTTACATATCAGCCACTGTGTAGGAGAATCCGTATAGGTGTTCGAGTGTTCGAACCGTAATGCGCAAGAAATGGTACGGAAACCCCGTATTTACATATCTGCCACTGTGCAGGAGAATCCATATAGGAGTTCGAGTGTTTGAACCGTAATGCGTGAGAAATGGTATGTAAACCCCGTATTTATATATCTGCCACTGTGCTGGATAATCCGTATAGGTGTTCGAACCGTAATGCGCAAAAAATGGTACCGAAACCCCGTATTTACATATCTGCCACTGTGCAGGAGAATCCGTATAGGTGTTCGAGTGTTCGAACCGTAATGCGCAAGAAATGGTATGGAAACCCCGTATTTACATATCTGCCACTGTGCAGGAGAATCCGTATAGGTGTTCGAGTGTTCGAACCGTAATGCGCAAGAAATGGTTCCGAAACCCCGTATTTACATATCTGCCACTGTGCAGGAGAATCCGTATAGGTGTTCAAGAGTTCGAACCGTAATGCGCAAGAAATGGTACGGAAACCCCGTATTTACATATATGCCACTTTGTAGGAGAATCCGCATAGGTGTTCGAGTGTTCGAACCGTAATGTGCAAGAAATGGTATGGAAACCCCGTATCTACATATCTGCCACTGTGCAGGAGAATCCGTATAGGTGTTCGAGTGTTCGAATCGTAATGCGCAAGAAATGGTACCGAAACCCCGTATTTACATATCTGCCACTGTGCAGGAGAATCCGAATAGGTGTTCGAGTGTTCGAACCGTAATGCGCAAGAAATGGTATGTAAACCCCGTATTTACATATCTGCCACTGTGCAGGAGAATCCGTATAGGTGTTTGAGTGTTCGAACCGTAATGCGCAAGAAATGGTATGTAAACCCCGTATTTACATATCTGCCACTGTGCAGGAGAATCCGTATAGGTGTTCGAGTGTTCGAACCGTAATGCGCAAGAAATGGTACGGAAACCCCGTATTTAGATATCTGCCACTGTGCAGGAGAATCCGTATAGGTGTTCGATTGTTCGAACCGTAATGCGCAAGAAATGGTATGTAAACTCCGTATTTACATATCTACCACTGTGCAGGAGAATCCGTATAGGTGTTCGAGTGTTCGAACCGTAATGCGCAAGAAATGGTATGGAAACCCCGTATTTACATATCAGCCACTGTGCAGGAGAATCCGTATAGGTGTTCGAGTGTTCGAACCGTAATGCGCAAGAAATGGTACCGAAACCCCGTATTTACATATCTGCCACTGTGCAGGAGAATCCGTATAAGTGTTCGACTGTTCGAACCGTAATGCGCAAGAAATGGTATGGAAACCCCGTATTTACATATCTGCCACTGTGCAGGAGAATCCGTATAGGTGTTCGAGTGTTCGAACCGTAATGCGCAAGAAATGGTATGGAAACCCCGTATTTACATATCTGCCACTGTGCAGGATAATCCGTACAGGTGTTCGAGTGTTCGAATCGTAATGCGCAAGAAATGGTACCGAAACCCCGTATTTACATATCTGCCACTGTGCAGGAGAATCCGAATAGGTGTTCGAGTGTTCGAACCGTAATGCGCAAGAAATGGTATGTAAACCCCGTATTTACATATCTGCCACTGTGCAGGAGAATCCGTATAGGTGTTCGAGTGTTCGAACCGTAATGCGCAAGAAATGGAACGGAAACCCCGTATTTACATATCTGCCACTGTGCAGGAGAATCCGTATAGGTGTTCGATTGTTCGAACCGTAATGCGCAAGAAATGGTACCGAAACCCCGTATTTACATATCTGCCACTGTGCAGGAGAATCCGTATAGGTGTTCGAGTGTTCGAACCGTAATGCGCAAGAAATGGTATGGAAACCCCGTATTTACATATCTGCCACTGTGCAGGAGAATCCGTATAGGTGTTCGAGTGTTCGAACCGTAATGCGCAAGAAATGGTTCCGAAACCCCGTATTTACATATCTGCCACTGTGCAGGAGAATCCGTATAGGTGTTCGAGAGTTCGAACCGTAATGCGCAAGAAATGGTACGGAAACCCCGTATTTACATATATGCCACTTTGTAGGAGAATCCGCATAGGTGTTCGAGTGTTCGAACCGTAATGTGCAAGAAATGGTATGGAAACCCCGTATTTACATATCTGCCACTGTGCAGGAGAATCCGTATAGGTGTTCGAGTGTTCGAATCGTAATGCGCAAGAAATGATACCGAAACCCCGTATTTACATATCTGCCACTGTGCAGGAGAATCCGAATAGGTGTTCGAGTGTTCGAACCGTAATGCGCAAGAAATGGTATGTAAACCCCGTATTTACATATCTGCCACTGTGCAGGAGAATCCGTATAGGTGTTCGAGAGTTCGAACCGTAATGCGCAAGAAATGGTACGGAAACCCCGTATTTACATATATGCCACTTTGTAGGAGAATCCGCATAGGTGTTCGAGTGTTCGAACCGTAATGTGCAAGAAATGGTATGGAAACACCGTATTTACATATCTGCCACTGTGCAGGAGAATCCGTATAGGTGTTCGAGTGTTCGAATCGTAATGCGCAAGAAATGGTACCGAAACCCCGTATTTACATATCTGCCACTGTGCAGGAGAATCCGAATAGGTGTTCGAGTGTTCGAACCGTAATGCGCAAGAAATGGTATGTAAACCCCGTATTTACATATCTGCCACTGTGCAGGAGAATCCGTATAGGTGTTCGAGTGTTCGAACCGTAATGCGCAAGAAATGGTATGTAAACCCCGTATTTACATATCTGCCACTGTGCAGGAGAATCCGTATAGGTGTTCGAGTGTTCGAACCGTAATGCGCAAGAAATGGTACGGAAACCCCGTATTTAGATATCTGCCACTGTGCAGGAGAATCCGTATAGGTGTTCGATTGTTCGAACCGTAATGCGCAAGAAATGGTATGTAAACTCCGTATTTACATATCTACCACTGTGCAGGAGAATCCGTATAGGTGTTCGAGTGTTCGAACCGTAATGCGCAAGAAATGGTATGGAAACCCCGTATTTACATATCAGCCACTGTGCAGGAGAATCCGTATAGGTGTTCGAGTGTTCGAACCGTAATGCGCAAGAAATGGTACCGAAACCCCGTATTTACATATCTGCCACTGTGCAGGAGAATCCGTATAGGTGTTCGAGTGTTTGAACCGTAATGCGTGAGAAATGGTATGTAAACCCCGTATTTATATATCTGCCACTGTGCTGGATAATCCGTATAGGTGTTCGAGTGTTCGAACCGTAATGCGCCAGAAATGGTACCGAAACCCTGTATTTACATATCTGCCACTGTGCAGGAGAATCCGTATAGGTGTTCGAGAGTTCGAACCGTAATGCGCATGAAATGGTACGGAAACCCCGTATTTACATATCTGCCACTTTGTAGGAGAATCCGCATAGGTGTTCGAGTGTTCGAACCGTAATGTGCAAGAAATGGTATGGAAACCCCGTATTTACATATCTGCCACTGTGCAGGAGAATCCGTATAGGTGTTCGAGTGTTCGAATCGTAATGCGCAAGAAATGGTACCGAAACCCCGTATTTACATATCTGCCACTGTGCAGGAGAATCCGAATAGGTGTTCGAGTGTTCGAACCGTAATGCGCAAGAAATGGTATGTAAACCCCGTATTTACATATCTGCCACTGTGTAGGAGAATCCGTATAGGTGTTCGAGTGTTCGAACCGTAATGCGCAAGAAATGGTACGGAAACCCCGTATTTACATATCTGCCACTGTGCAGGAGAATCCGTATAGGTGTTCGATTGTTCGAACCGTAATGCGCAAGAAATGTTATGTAAACCCCGTTTTTACATATCTGCCACTGTGCAGGAGAATCCGTATAGGTGTTCGAGTGTTCGAACCGTAATGCGCAAAAAATGGTACCGAAACCCCGTATTTACATATCTGCCACTGTGCAGGAGAATCCGTATAAGTGTTCGACTGTTCGAACCGTAATGCGCAAGAAATGGTATGGAAACCCCGTATTTACATATCTGCCACTGTGCAGGAGAATCCGTATAGGTGTTCGAGTGTTCGAACCGTAATGCGCAAGAAATGGTATGGAAACCCCGTATTTACATATCTGCCACTGTGCAGGATAATCCGTACAGGTGTTCGAGTGTTCGAATCGTAATGCGCAAGAAATGGTACCGAAACCCCGTATTTACATATCTGCCACTGTGCAGGAGAATCCGAATAGGTGTTCGAGTGTTCGAACCGTAATGCGCAAGAAATGGTATGGAAACCCCGTATTTACATATCTGCCACTGTGCAGGAGAATCCGTATAGGTGTTCGAGTGTTCGAACCGTAATGCGCAAGAAATGGTATGGAAACCCCGTATTTACATATCAGCCACTGTGCAGGAGAATCCGTATAGGTGTTCGAGTGTTCGAACCGTAATGCGCAAGAAATGGTACCGAAACCCCGTATTTACATATCTGCCACTGTGCAGGAGAATCCGTATAGGTGTTCGAGTGTTTGAACCGTAATGCGTGAGAAATGGTATGTAAACCCCGTATTTATATATCTGCCACTGTGCTGGATAATCCGTATAGGTGTTCGAGTGTTCGAACCGTAATGCGCCAGAAATGGTACCGAAACCCTGTATTTACATATCTGCCACTGTGCAGGAGAATCCGTATAGGTGTTCGAGAGTTCGAACCGTAATGCGCATGAAATGGTACGGAAACCCCGTATTTACATATCTGCCACTTTGTAGGAGAATCCGCATAGGTGTTCGAGTGTTCGAACCGTAATGTGCAAGAAATGGTATGGAAACCCCGTATTTACATATCTGCCACTGTGCAGGAGAATCCGTATAGGTGTTCGAGTGTTCGAATCGTAATGCGCAAGAAATGGTACCGAAACCCCGTATTTACATATCTGCCACTGTGCAGGAGAATCCGAATAGGTGTTCGAGTGTTCGAACCGTAATGCGCAAGAAATGGTATGTAAACCCCGTATTTACATATCTGCCACTGTGTAGGAGAATCCGTATAGGTGTTCGAGTGTTCGAACCGTAATGCGCAAGAAATGGTACGGAAACCCCGTATTTACATATCTGCCACTGTGCAGGAGAATCCGTATAGGTGTTCGATTGTTCGAACCGTAATGCGCAAGAAATGTTATGTAAACCCCGTTTTTACATATCTGCCACTGTGCAGGAGAATCCGTATAGGTGTTCGAGTGTTCGAACCGTAATGCGCAAAAAATGGTACCGAAACCCCGTATTTACATATCTGCCACTGTGCAGGAGAATCCGTATAAGTGTTCGACTGTTCGAACCGTAATGCGCAAGAAATGGTATGGAAACCCCGTATTTACATATCTGCCACTGTGCAGGAGAATCCGTATAGGTGTTCGAGTGTTCGAACCGTAATGCGCAAGAAATGGTATGGAAACCCCGTATTTACATATCTGCCACTGTGCAGGATAATCCGTACAGGTGTTCGAGTGTTCGAATCGTAATGCGCAAGAAATGGTACCGAAACCCCGTATTTACATATCTGCCACTGTGCAGGAGAATCCGAATAGGTGTTCGAGTGTTCGAACCGTAATGCGCAAGAAATGGTATGTAAACCCCGTATTTACATATCTGCCACTGTGCAGGAGAATCCGTATAGGTGTTCGAGTGTTCGAACCGTAATGCGCAAGAAATGGAACGGAAACCCCGTATTTACATATCTGCCACTGTGCAGGAGAATCCGTATAGGTGTTCGATTGTTCGAACCGTAATGCGCAAGAAATGGTACCGAAACCCCGTATTTACATATCTGCCACTGTGCAGGAGAATCCGTATAGGTGTTCGAGTGTTCGAACCGTAATGCGCAAGAAATGGTATGGAAACCCCGTATTTACATATCTGCCACTGTGCAGGAGAATCCGTATAGGTGTTCGAGTGTTCGAACCGTAATGCGCAAGAAATGGTTCCGAAACCCCGTATTTACATATCTGCCACTGTGCAGGAGAATCCGTATAGGTGTTCGAGAGTTCGAACCGTAATGCGCAAGAAATGGTACGGAAACCCCGTATTTACATATATGCCACTTTGTAGGAGAATCCGCATAGGTGTTCGAGTGTTCGAACCGTAATGTGCAAGAAATGGTATGGAAACCCCGTATTTACATATCTGCCACTGTGCAGGAGAATCCGTATAGGTGTTCGAGTGTTCGAATCGTAATGCGCAAGAAATGATACCGAAACCCCGTATTTACATATCTGCCACTGTGCAGGAGAATCCGAATAGGTGTTCGAGTGTTCGAACCGTAATGCGCAAGAAATGGTATGTAAACCCCGTATTTACATATCTGCCACTGTGCAGGAGAATCCGTATAGGTGTTCGAGAGTTCGAACCGTAATGCGCAAGAAATGGTACGGAAACCCCGTATTTACATATATGCCACTTTGTAGGAGAATCCGCATAGGTGTTCGAGTGTTCGAACCGTAATGTGCAAGAAATGGTATGGAAACACCGTATTTACATATCTGCCACTGTGCAGGAGAATCCGTATAGGTGTTCGAGTGTTCGAATCGTAATGCGCAAGAAATGGTACCGAAACCCCGTATTTACATATCTGCCACTGTGCAGGAGAATCCGAATAGGTGTTCGAGTGTTCGAACCGTAATGCGCAAGAAATGGTATGTAAACCCCGTATTTACATATCTGCCACTGTGCAGGAGAATCCGTATAGGTGTTCGAGTGTTCGAACCGTAATGCGCAAGAAATGGTATGTAAACCCCGTATTTACATATCTGCCACTGTGCAGGAGAATCCGTATAGGTGTTCGAGTGTTCGAACCGTAATGCGCAAGAAATGGTACGGAAACCCCGTATTTAGATATCTGCCACTGTGCAGGAGAATCCGTATAGGTGTTCGATTGTTCGAACCGTAATGCGCAAGAAATGGTATGTAAACTCCGTATTTACATATCTACCACTGTGCAGGAGAATCCGTATAGGTGTTCGAGTGTTCGAACCGTAATGCGCAAGAAATGGTATGGAAACCCCGTATTTACATATCAGCCACTGTGCAGGAGAATCCGTATAGGTGTTCGAGTGTTCGAACCGTAATGCGCAAGAAATGGTACCGAAACCCCGTATTTACATATCTGCCACTGTGCAGGAGAATCCGTATAGGTGTTCGAGTGTTTGAACCGTAATGCGTGAGAAATGGTATGTAAACCCCGTATTTATATATCTGCCACTGTGCTGGATAATCCGTATAGGTGTTCGAGTGTTCGAACCGTAATGCGCCAGAAATGGTACCGAAACCCTGTATTTACATATCTGCCACTGTGCAGGAGAATCCGTATAGGTGTTCGAGAGTTCGAACCGTAATGCGCATGAAATGGTACGGAAACCCCGTATTTACATATCTGCCACTTTGTAGGAGAATCCGCATAGGTGTTCGAGTGTTCGAACCGTAATGTGCAAGAAATGGTATGGAAACCCCGTATTTACATATCTGCCACTGTGCAGGAGAATCCGTATAGGTGTTCGAGTGTTCGAATCGTAATGCGCAAGAAATGGTACCGAAACCCCGTATTTACATATCTGCCACTGTGCAGGAGAATCCGAATAGGTGTTCGAGTGTTCGAACCGTAATGCGCAAGAAATGGTATGTAAACCCCGTATTTACATATCTGCCACTGTGTAGGAGAATCCGTATAGGTGTTCGAGTGTTCGAACCGTAATGCGCAAGAAATGGTACGGAAACCCCGTATTTACATATCTGCCACTGTGCAGGAGAATCCGTATAGGTGTTCGATTGTTCGAACCGTAATGCGCAAGAAATGTTATGTAAACCCCGTTTTTACATATCTGCCACTGTGCAGGAGAATCCGTATAGGTGTTCGAGTGTTCGAACCGTAATGCGCAAAAAATGGTACCGAAACCCCGTATTTACATATCTGCCACTGTGCAGGAGAATCCGTATAAGTGTTCGACTGTTCGAACCGTAATGCGCAAGAAATGGTATGGAAACCCCGTATTTACATATCTGCCACTGTGCAGGAGAATCCGTATAGGTGTTCGAGTGTTCGAACCGTAATGCGCAAGAAATGGTATGGAAACCCCGTATTTACATATCTGCCACTGTGCAGGATAATCCGTACAGGTGTTCGAGTGTTCGAATCGTAATGCGCAAGAAATGGTACCGAAACCCCGTATTTACATATCTGCCACTGTGCAGGAGAATCCGAATAGGTGTTCGAGTGTTCGAACCGTAATGCGCAAGAAATGGTATGTAAACCCCGTATTTACATATCTGCCACTGTGCAGGAGAATCCGTATAGGTGTTCGAGTGTTCGAACCGTAATGCGCAAGAAATGGAACGGAAACCCCGTATTTACATATCTGCCACTGTGCAGGAGAATCCGTATAGGTGTTCGATTGTTCGAACCGTAATGCGCAAGAAATGGTACCGAAACCCCGTATTTACATATCTGCCACTGTGCAGGAGAATCCGTATAGGTGTTCGAGTGTTCGAACCGTAATGCGCAAGAAATGGTATGGAAACCCCGTATTTACATATCTGCCACTGTGCAGGAGAATCCGTATAGGTGTTCGAGTGTTCGAACCGTAATGCGCAAGAAATGGTTCCGAAACCCCGTATTTACATATCTGCCACTGTGCAGGAGAATCCGTATAGGTGTTCGAGAGTTCGAACCGTAATGCGCAAGAAATGGTACGGAAACCCCGTATTTACATATATGCCACTTTGTAGGAGAATCCGCATAGGTGTTCGAGTGTTCGAACCGTAATGTGCAAGAAATGGTATGGAAACCCCGTATTTACATATCTGCCACTGTGCAGGAGAATCCGTATAGGTGTTCGAGTGTTCGAATCGTAATGCGCAAGAAATGGTACCGAAACCCCGTATTTACATATCTGCCACTGTGCAGGAGAATCCGAATAGGTGTTCGAGTGTTCGAACCGTAATGCGCAAGAAATGGTATGTAAACCCCGTATTTACATATCTGCCACTGTGCAGGAGAATCCGTATAGGTGTTCGAGAGTTCGAACCGTAATGCGCAAGAAATGGTACGGAAACCCCGTATTTACATATATGCCACTTTGTAGGAGAATCCGCATAGGTGTTCGAGTGTTCGAACCGTAATGTGCAAGAAATGGTATGGAAACACCGTATTTACATATCTGCCACTGTGCAGGAGAATCCGTATAGGTGTTCGAGTGTTCGAATCGTAATGCGCAAGAAATGGTACCGAAACCCCGTATTTACATATCTGCCACTGTGCAGGAGAATCCGAATAGGTGTTCGAGTGTTCGAACCGTAATGCGCAAGAAATGGTATGTAAACCCCGTATTTACATATCTGCCACTGTGCAGGAGAATCCGTATAGGTGTTCGAGTGTTCGAACCGTAATGCGCAAGAAATGGTATGTAAACCCCGTATTTACATATCTGCCACTGTGCAGGAGAATCCGTATAGGTGTTCGAGTGTTCAAACCGTAATGCGCAAGAAATGGTACGGAAACCCCGTATTTAGATATCTGCCACTGTGCAGGAGAATCCGTATAGGTGTTCGATTGTTCGAACCGTAATGCGCAAGAAATGGTATGTAAACTCCGTATTTACATATCTACCACTGTGCAGGAGAATCCGTATAGGTGTTCGAGTGTTCGAACCGTAATGCGCAAGAAATGGTATGGAAACCCCGTATTTACATATCAGCCACTGTGCAGGAGAATCCGTATAGGTGTTCGAGTGTTCGAACCGTAATGCGCAAGAAATGGTACCGAAACCCCGTATTTACATATCTGCCACTGTGCAGGAGAATCCGTATAGGTGTTCGAGTGTTTGAACCGTAATGCGTGAGAAATGGTATGTAAACCCCGTATTTATATATCTGCCACTGTGCTGGATAATCCGTATAGGTGTTCGAGTGTTCGAACCGTAATGCGCCAGAAATGGTACCGAAACCCTGTATTTACATATCTGCCACTGTGCAGGAGAATCCGTATAGGTGTTCGAGAGTTCGAACCGTAATGCGCATGAAATGGTACGGAAACCCCGTATTTACATATCTGCCACTTTGTAGGAGAATCCGCATAGGTGTTCGAGTGTTCGAACCGTAATGTGCAAGAAATGGTATGGAAACCCCGTATTTACATATCTGCCACTGTGCAGGAGAATCCGTATAGGTGTTCGAGTGTTCGAATCGTAATGCGCAAGAAATGGTACCGAAACCCCGTATTTACATATCTGCCACTGTGCAGGAGAATCCGAATAGGTGTTCGAGTGTTCGAACCGTAATGCGCAAGAAATGGTATGTAAACCCCGTATTTACATATCTGCCACTGTGTAGGAGAATCCGTATAGGTGTTCGAGTGTTCGAACCGTAATGCGCAAGAAATGGTACGGAAACCCCGTATTTACATATCTGCCACTGTGCAGGAGAATCCGTATAGGTGTTCGATTGTTCGAACCGTAATGCGCAAGAAATGTTATGTAAACCCCGTTTTTACATATCTGCCACTGTGCAGGAGAATCCGTATAGGTGTTCGAGTGTTCGAACCGTAATGCGCAAAAAATGGTACCGAAACCCCGTATTTACATATCTGCCACTGTGCAGGAGAATCCGTATAAGTGTTCGACTGTTCGAACCGTAATGCGCAAGAAATGGTATGGAAACCCCGTATTTACATATCTGCCACTGTGCAGGAGAATCCGTATAGGTGTTCGAGTGTTCGAACCGTAATGCGCAAGAAATGGTATGGAAACCCCGTATTTACATATCTGCCACTGTGCAGGATAATCCGTACAGGTGTTCGAGTGTTCGAATCGTAATGCGCAAGAAATGGTACCGAAACCCCGTATTTACATATCTGCCACTGTGCAGGAGAATCCGAATAGGTGTTCGAGTGTTCGAACCGTAATGCGCAAGAAATGGTATGTAAACCCCGTATTTACATATCTGCCACTGTGCAGGAGAATCCGTATAGGTGTTCGAGTGTTCGAACCGTAATGCGCAAGAAATGGAACGGAAACCCCGTATTTACATATCTGCCACTGTGCAGGAGAATCCGTATAGGTGTTCGATTGTTCGAACCGTAATGCGCAAGAAATGGTACCGAAACCCCGTATTTACATATCTGCCACTGTGCAGGAGAATCCGTCTAGGTGTTCGAGTGTTCGAACCGTAATGCGCAAGAAATGGTATGGAAACCCCGTATTTACATATCTGCCACTGTGCAGGAGAATCCGTATAGGTGTTCGAGTGTTCGAACCGTAATGCGCAAGAAATGGTTCCGAAACCCCGTATTTACATATCTGCCACTGTGCAGGAGAATCCGTATAGGTGTTCGAGAGTTCGAACCGTAATGCGCAAGAAATGGTACGGAAACCCCGTATTTACATATATGCCACTTTGTAGGAGAATCCGCATAGGTGTTCGAGTGTTCGAACCGTAATGTGCAAGAAATGGTATGGAAACCCCGTATTTACATATCTGCCACTGTGCAGGAGAATCCGTATAGGTGTTCGAGTGTTCGAATCGTAATGCGCAAGAAATGGTACCGAAACCCCGTATTTACATATCTGCCACTGTGCAGGAGAATCTGAATAGGTGTTCGAGTGTTCGAATCGTAATGCGCAAGAAATGGTATGTAAACCCCGTATTTACATATCTGCCACTGTGCAGGAGAATCCGTATAGGTGTTCGAGTGTTCGAACCGTAATGCGCAAGAAATGGTACGGAAACCCCGTATTTACATATCTGCCACTGTGCAGGAGAATCCGTATAGGTGTTCGATTGTTCGAACCGTAATGCGCAAGAAATGTTATGTAAACCCCGTTTTTACATATCTGCCACTGTGCAGGAGAATCCGTATAGGTGTTCGAGTGTTCGAACCGTAATGCGCAAAAAATGGTACCGAAACCCCGTATTTACATATCTGCCACTGTGCAGGAGAATCCGTATAAGTGTTCGACTGTTCGAACCGTAATGCGCAAGAAATGGTATGGAAACCCCGTATTTACATATCTGCCACTGTGCAGGAGAATCCGTATAGGTGTTCGAGTGTTCGAACCGTAATGCGCAAGAAATGGTATGGAAACCCCGTATTTACATATCTGCCACTGTGCAGGATAATCCGTACAGGTGTTCGAGTGTTCGAATCGTAATGCGCAAGAAATGGTACCGAAACCCCGTATTTACATATCTGCCACTGTGCAGGAGAATCCGAATAGGTGTTCGAGTGTTCGAACCGTAATGCGCAAGAAATGGTATGTAAACCCCGTATTTACATATCTGCCACTGTGCAGGAGAATCCGTATAGGTGTTCGAGTGTTCGAACCGTAATGCGCAAGAAATGGAACGGAAACCCCGTATTTACATATCTGCCACTGTGCAGGAGAATCCGTATAGGTGTTCGATTGTTCGAACCGTAATGCGCAAGAAATGGTACCGAAACCCCGTATTTACATATCTGCCACTGTGCAGGAGAATCCGTATAGGTGTTCGAGTGTTCGAACCGTAATGCGCAAGAAATGGTATGGAAACCCCGTATTTACATATCTGCCACTGTGCAGGAGAATCCGTATAGGTGTTCGAGTGTTCGAACCGTAATGCGCAAGAAATGGTTCCGAAACCCCGTATTTACATATCTGCCACTGTGCAGGAGAATCCGTATAGGTGTTCGAGAGTTCGAACCGTAATGCGCAAGAAATGGTACGGAAACCCCGTATTTACATATATGCCACTTTGTAGGAGAATCCGCATAGGTGTTCGAGTGTTCGAACCGTAATGTGCAAGAAATGGTATGGAAACCCCGTATTTACATATCTGCCACTGTGCAGGAGAATCCGTATAGGTGTTCGAGTGTTCGAATCGTAATGCGCAAGAAATGGTACCGAAACCCCGTATTTACATATCTGCCACTGTGCAGGAGAATCCGAATAGGTGTTCGAGTGTTCGAACCGTAATGCGCAAGAAATGGTATGTAAACCCCGTATTTACATATCTGCCACTGTGCAGGAGAATCCGTATAGGTGTTCGAGAGTTCGAACCGTAATGCGCAAGAAATGGTACGGAAACCCCGTATTTACATATATGCCACTTTGTAGGAGAATCCGCATAGGTGTTCGAGTGTTCGAACCGTAATGTGCAAGAAATGGTATGGAAACCCCGTATTTACATATCTGCCACTGTGCAGGAGAATCCGTATAGGTGTTCGAGTGTTCGAATCGTAATGCGCAAGAAATGGTACCGAAACCCCGTATTTACATATCTGCCACTGTGCAGGAGAATCCGAATAGGTGTTCGAGTGTTCGAACCGTAATGCGCAAGAAATGGTATGTAAACCCCGTATTTACATATCTGCCACTGTGCAGGAGAATCCGTATAGGTGTTCGAGTGTTCGAACCGTAATGCGCAAGAAATGGTATGTAAACCCCGTATTTACATATCTGCCACTGTGCAGGAGAATCCGTATAGGTGTTCGAGTGTTCGAACCGTAATGCGCAAGAAATGGTACGGAAACCCCGTATTTAGATATCTGCCACTGTGCAGGAGAATCCGTATAGGTGTTCGATTGTTCGAACCGTAATGCGCAAGAAATGGTATGTAAACTCCGTATTTACATATCTACCACTGTGTAGGAGAATCCGTATAGGTGTTCGAGTGTTCGAACCGTAATGCGCAAGAAATGGTATGGAAACCCCGTATTTACATATCAGCCACTGTGCAGGAGAATCCGTATAGGTGTTCGAGTGTTCGAAGCGTAATGCGCAAGAAATGGTACCGAAACCCCGTATTTACATATCTGCCACTGTGCAGGAGAATCCGTATAGGTGTTCGAGTGTTTGAACCGTAATGCGTGAGAAATGGTATGTAAACCCCGTATTTATATATCTGCCACTGTGCTGGATAATCCGTATAGGTGTTCGAGTGTTCGAACCGTAATGCGCCAGAAATGGTACCGAAACCCCGTATTTACATATCTGCCACTGTGCAGGAGAATCCGTATAGGTGTTCGAGAGTTCGAACCGTAATGCGCATGAAATGGTACGGAAACCCCGTATTTACATATCTGCCACTTTGTAGGAGAATCCGCATAGGTGTTCGAGTGTTCGAACCGTAATGTGCAAGAAATGGTATGGAAACCCCGTATTTACATATCTGCCACTGTGCAGGAGAATCCGTATAGGTGTTCGAGTGTTCGAATCGTAATGCGCAAGAAATGGTACCGAAACCCCGTATTTACATATCTGCCACTGTGCAGGAGAATCCGAATAGGTGTTCGAGTGTTCGAACCGTAATGCGCAAGAAATGGTATGTAAACCCCGTATTTACATATCTGCCACTGTGTAGGAGAATCCGTATAGGTGTTCGAGTGTTCGAACCGTAATGCGCAAGAAATGGTACGGAAACCCCGTATTTACATATCTGCCACTGTGCAGGAGAATCCGTATAGGTGTTCGATTGTTCGAACCGTAATGCGCAAGAAATGTTATGTAAACCCCGTTTTTACATATCTGCCACTGTGCAGGAGAATCCGTATAGGTGTTCGAGTGTTCGAACCGTAATGTGCAAAAAATGGTACCGAAACCCCGTATTTACATATCTGCCACTGTGCAGGAGAATCCGTATAAGTGTTCGACTGTTCGAACCGTAATGCGCAAGAAATGGTATGGAAACCCCGTATTTACATATCTGCCACTGTGCAGGAGAATCCGTATAGGTGTTCGAGTGTTCGAACCGTAATGCGCAAGAAATGGTATGGAAACCCCGTATTTACATATCTGCCACTGTGCAGGATAATCCGTACAGGTGTTCGAGTGTTCGAATCGTAATGCGCAAGAAATGGTACCGAAACCCCGTATTTACATATCTGCCACTGTGCAGGAGAATCCGAATAGGTGTTCGAGTGTTCGAACCGTAATGCGCAAGAAATGGTATGTAAACCCCGTATTTACATATCTGCCACTGTGCAGGAGAATCCGTATAGGTGTTCGAGTGTTCGAACCGTAATGCGCAAGAAATGGAACGGAAACCCCGTATTTACATATCTGCCACTGTGCAGGAGAATCCGTATAGGTGTTCGATTGTTCGAACCGTAATGCGCAAGAAATGGTACCGAAACCCCGTATTTACATATCTGCCACTGTGCAGGAGAATCCGTATAGGTGTTCGAGTGTTCGAACCGTAATGCGCAAGAAATGGTATGGAAACCCCGTATTTACATATCTGCCACTGTGCAGGAGAATCCGTATAGGTGTTCGAGTGTTCGAACCGTAATGCGCAAGAAATGGTTCCGAAACCCCGTATTTACATATCTGCCACTGTGCAGGAGAATCCGTATAGGTGTTCGAGAGTTCGAACCGTAATGCGCAAGAAATGGTACGGAAACCCCGTATTTACATATATGCCACTTTGTAGGAGAATCCGCATAGGTGTTCGAGTGTTCGAACCGTAATGTGCAAGAAATGGTATGGAAACCCCGTATTTACATATCTGCCACTGTGCAGGAGAATCCGTATAGGTGTTCGAGTGTTCGAATCGTAATGCGCAAGAAATGGTACCGAAACCCCGTATTTACATATCTGCCACTGTGCAGGAGAATCCGAATAGGTGTTCGAGTGTTCGAACCGTAATGCGCAAGAAATGGTATGTAAACCCCGTATTTACATATCTGCCACTGTGCAGGAGAATCCGTATAGGTGTTCGAGTGTTCGAACCGTAATGCGCAAGAAATGATATGTAAACCCCGTATTTACATATCTGCCACTTTGCAGGAGAATCCGTATAGGTGTTCGAGTGTTCGAACCGTAATGCGCAAGAAATGGTACGAAAACCCCGTATTTAGATATCTGCCACTGTGCAGGAGAATCCGTATAGGTGTTCGATTGTTCGAACCGTAATGCGCAAGAAATGGTATGTAAACTCCGTATTTACATATCTACCACTATGCAGGAGAATCCGTATAGGTGTTCGAGTGTTCGAACCGTAATGCGCAAGAAATGGTATGGAAACCCCGTATTTACATATCAGCCACTGTGCAGGAGAATCCGTATAGGTGTTCGAGTGTTCGAACCGTAATGCGCAAGAAATGGTACCGAAACCCCGTATTTACATATCTGCCACTGTGCAAGAGAATCCGTATAGGTGTTCGAGTGTTTGAACCGTAATGCGTGAGAAATGGTATGTAAACCCCGTATTTATATATCTGCCACTGTGCTGGATAATCCGTATAGGTGTTCGAGTGTTCGAACCGTAATGCGCCAGAAATGGTACCGAAACCCCGTATTTACATATCTGCCACTGTGCAGGAGAATCCGTATAGGTGTTCGAGAGTTCGAACCGTAATGCGCAAGAAATGGTACGGAAACCCCGTATTTACATATCTGCCACTTTGTAGGAGAATCCGCATAGGTGTTCGAGTGTTCGAACCGTAATGTGCAAGAAATGGTATGGAAACCCCGTATTTACATATCTGCCACTATGCAGGAGAATCCTTATAGGTGTTCGAGTGTTCGAATCGTAATGCGCAAGAAATGGTACCGAAACCCCGTATTTACATATCTGCCACTGTGCAGGAGAATCCGAATAGGTGTTCGAGTGTTCGAACCGTAATGCGCAAGAAATGGTATGTAAACCCCGTATTTACATATCTGCCACTGTGCAGGAGAATCCGTATAGGTGTTCGAGTGTTCGAACCGTAATGCGCAAGAAATGGTACGGAAACCCCGTATTTACATATCTGCCACTGTGTAGGAGAATCCGTATAGGTGTTCGATTGTTCGAACCGTAATGCACAAGAAATGTTATGTAAACCCCGTTTTTACATATCTGCCACTGTGCAGGAGAATCCGTATAGGTGTTCGAGTGTTCGAACCGTAATGCGCAAAAAATGGTACCGAAACCCCGTATTTACATATCTGCCACTGTGCAAGAGAATCCGTATAGGTGTTCGACTGTTCGAACCGTAATGCGCAAGAAATGGTATGGAAACCCCGTATTTACATACCTGCCACTGTGCAGGAGAATCCGTATAGGTGTTCGAGTGTTCGAACCCTAATGCGCAAGAAATGGTTCCGAAACCCCGTATTTACATATCTGCCACTGTGCAGGAGAATCCGTATAGGTGTTCGAGAGTTCGAACCGTAATGCGCAAGAAATGGTACGGAAACCCCGTATTTACATATCTGCCACTTTGTAGGAGAATCCGCATAGGTGTTCGTGTGTTCGAACCGTAATGTGCAAGAAATGGTATGGAAACCCCGTATTTACATATCTGCCACTGTGCAGGAGAATCCTTATAGGTGTTCGAGTGTTCGAATCGTAATGCGCAAGAAATGGTACCGAAACCCCGTATTTACATATCTGCCACTGTGCAGGAGAATCCGAATAGGTGTTCGAGTGTTCGAACCGTAATGCGCAAGAAATGGTATGTAAACCCCGTATTTACATATCTGCCACTGTGCAGGAGAATCCGTATAGGTGTTCGAGTGTTCGAACCGTAATGCGCAAGAAATGGTGCGGAAACCCCGTATTTACATATCTGCCACTGTGCAGGAGAATCCGTATAGGTGTTCGATTGTTCGAACCGTAATGCGCAAGAAATGTTATGTAAACCCCGTTTTTACATATCTGCCACTGTGCAGGAGAATCCGTATAGGTGTTCGAGTGTTCGAACCGTAATGCGCAAAAAATGGTACCGAAACCCCGTATTTACATATCTGCCACTGTGCAAGAGAATCCGTATAGGTGTTCGACTGTTCGAACCGTAATGCGCAAGAAATGGTATGGAAACCCCGTATTTACATATCTGCCACTGTGCAGGAGAATCCGTATAGGTGTTCGAGTGTTCGAACCCTAATGCGCAAGAAATGGTTCCGAAACCCCGTATTTACATATCTGCCACTGTGCAGGAGAATCCGTATAGGTGTTCGAGAGTTCGAACCGTAATGCGCACGAAATGGTACGGAAACCCCGTATTTACATATCTGCCACTTTGTAGGAGAATCCGCATAGGTGTTCGAGTGTTCGAACCGTAATGTGCAAGAAATGGTATGGAAACCCCGTATTTACATATCTGCCACTGTGCAGGATAATCCGTATAGGTGTTCGAGTGTTCGAATCGTAATGCGCAAGAAATGGTACCGAAACCCCGTATTTACATATCTGCCACTGTGCAGGAGAATCCGAATAGGTGTTCGAGTGTTCGAACCGTAATGCGCAAGAAATGGTATGTAAACCCCGTATTTACATATCTGCCACTGTGCAGGAGAATCCGTATAGGTGTTCGAGTGTTCGAACCGTAATGCGCAAGAAATGGTACGGAAACCCCGTATTTACATATCTGCCACTATGCAGGAGAATCCGTATAGGTGTTCGATTGTTCGAACCGTAATGCGCAAGAAATGGTATGTAAACCCCGTATTTACATATCTGCCACTGTGCCGGAGAATCCGTATAGGTGTTCGAGTGTTCGAACCGTAATGCGCAAGAAATGGTACGGAAACCCCGTATTTACATATCTGCCACTGTGCAGGAGAATCCGTATAGGTGTTCGATTGTTCGAACCGTAATGCACAAGAAATGTTATGTAAACCCCGTTTTTACATATCTGCCACTGTGCAGGAGAATCCGTATAGGTGTTCGAGTGTTCGAACCGTAATGCGCAAAAAATGGTACCGAAACCCCGTATTTACATATCTGCCACTGTGCAGGAGAATCCGTATAGGTGTTCGAGTGTTCGAACCGTAATGCGCAAGAAATGGTATGGAAACCCCGTATTTACATATCTGCCACTGTGCAGGTGAATCCGTATAGGTGTTCGAGTGTTCGAACCGTAATGCGCAAGAAATGGTTCCGAAACCCCGTATTTACATATCTGCCACTGTGCAGGAGAATCCGTATAGGTGTTCGAGTGTTTGAACCGTAATGCGTGAGAAATGGTATGTAAACCCCGTATTTATATATCTGCCACTGTGCTGGATAATCCGTATAGGTGTTCGAGTGTTCGAACCGTAATGCGCCAGAAATGGTACCGAAACCCCGTATTTACATATCTGCCACTGTGCAGGAGAATCCGTATAGGTGTTCGAGAGTTCGAACCGTAATGCGCAAGAAATGGTACGGAAACCCCGTATTTACATATATGCCACTTTGTAGGAGAATCCGCATAGGTGTTCGAGTGTTCGAACCGTAATGTGCAAGAAATGGTATGGAAACCCCGTATTTACATATCTGCCACTGTGCAGGAGAATCCGTATAGGTGTTCGAGTGTTCGAATCGTAATGCGCAAGAAATGGTACCGAAACCCCGTATTTACATATCTGCCACTGTGCAGGAGAATCCGAATAGGTGTTCGAGTGTTCGAACCGTAATGCGCAAGAAATGGTATGTAAACCCCGTATTTACATATCTGCCACTGTGCAGGAGAATCCGTATAGGTGTTCGAGTGTTCGAACCGTAATGCGCAAGAAATGATATGTAAACCCCGTATTTACATATCTGCCACTTTGCAGGAGAATCCGTATAGGTGTTCGAGTGTTCGAACCGTAATGCGCAAGAAATGGTACGAAAACCCCGTATTTAGATATCTGCCACTGTGCAGGAGAATCCGTATAGGTGTTCGATTGTTCGAACCGTAATGCGCAAGAAATGGTATGTAAACTCCGTATTTACATATCTACCACTATGCAGGAGAATCCGTATAGGTGTTCGAGTGTTCGAACCGTAATGCGCAAGAAATGGTATGGAAACCCCGTATTTACATATCAGCCACTGTGCAGGAGAATCCGTATAGGTGTTCGAGTGTTCGAACCGTAATGCGCAAGAAATGGTACCGAAACCCCGTATTTACATATCTGCCACTGTGCAAGAGAATCCGTATAGGTGTTCGAGTGTTTGAACCGTAATGCGTGAGAAATGGTATGTAAACCCCGTATTTATATATCTGCCACTGTGCTGGATAATCCGTATAGGTGTTCGAGTGTTCGAACCGTAATGCGCCAGAAATGGTACCGAAACCCCGTATTTACATATCTGCCACTGTGCAGGAGAATCCGTATAGGTGTTCGAGAGTTCGAACCGTAATGCGCAAGAAATGGTACGGAAACCCCGTATTTACATATCTGCCACTTTGTAGGAGAATCCGCATAGGTGTTCGAGTGTTCGAACCGTAATGTGCAAGAAATGGTATGGAAACCCCGTATTTACATATCTGCCACTATGCAGGAGAATCCTTATAGGTGTTCGAGTGTTCGAATCGTAATGCGCAAGAAATGGTACCGAAACCCCGTATTTACATATCTGCCACTGTGCAGGAGAATCCGAATAGGTGTTCGAGTGTTCGAACCGTAATGCGCAAGAAATGGTATGTAAACCCCGTATTTACATATCTGCCACTGTGCAGGAGAATCCGTATAGGTGTTCGAGTGTTCGAACCGTAATGCGCAAGAAATGGTACGGAAACCCCGTATTTACATATCTGCCACTGTGTAGGAGAATCCGTATAGGTGTTCGATTGTTCGAACCGTAATGCACAAGAAATGTTATGTAAACCCCGTTTTTACATATCTGCCACTGTGCAGGAGAATCCGTATAGGTGTTCGAGTGTTCGAACCGTAATGCGCAAAAAATGGTACCGAAACCCCGTATTTACATATCTGCCACTGTGCAAGAGAATCCGTATAGGTGTTCGAGTGTTCGAACCGTAATGCGCAAGAAATGGTACGGAAACCCCGTATTTACATATCTGCCACTGTGTAGGAGAATCCGTATAGGTGTTCGATTGTTCGAACCGTAATGCACAAGAAATGTTATGTAAACCCCGTTTTTACATATCTGCCACTGTGCAGGAGAATCCGTATAGGTGTTCGAGTGTTCGAACCGTAATGCGCAAAAAATGGTACCGAAACCCCGTATTTACATATCTGCCACTGTGCAAGAGAATCCGTATAGGTGTTCGACTGTTCGAACCGTAATGCGCAAGAAATGGTATGGAAACCCCGTATTTACATACCTGCCACTGTGCAGGAGAATCCGTATAGGTGTTCGAGTGTTCGAACCCTAATGCGCAAGAAATGGTTCCGAAACCCCGTATTTACATATCTGCCACTGTGCAGGAGAATCCGTATAGGTGTTCGAGAGTTCGAACCGTAATGCGCAAGAAATGGTACGGAAACCCCGTATTTACATATCTGCCACTTTGTAGGAGAATCCGCATAGGTGTTCGTGTGTTCGAACCGTAATGTGCAAGAAATGGTATGGAAACCCCGTATTTACATATCTGCCACTGTGCAGGAGAATCCTTATAGGTGTTCGAGTGTTCGAATCGTAATGCGCAAGAAATGGTACCGAAACCCCGTATTTACATATCTGCCACTGTGCAGGAGAATCCGAATAGGTGTTCGAGTGTTCGAACCGTAATGCGCAAGAAATGGTATGTAAACCCCGTATTTACATATCTGCCACTGTGCAGGAGAATCCGTATAGGTGTTCGAGTGTTCGAACCGTAATGCGCAAGAAATGGTGCGGAAACCCCGTATTTACATATCTGCCACTGTGCAGGAGAATCCGTATAGGTGTTCGATTGTTCGAACCGTAATGCGCAAGAAATGTTATGTAAACCCCGTTTTTACATATCTGCCACTGTGCAGGAGAATCCGTATAGGTGTTCGAGTGTTCGAACCGTAATGCGCAAAAAATGGTACCGAAACCCCGTATTTACATATCTGCCACTGTGCAAGAGAATCCGTATAGGTGTTCGACTGTTCGAACCGTAATGCGCAAGAAATGGTATGGAAACCCCGTATTTACATATCTGCCACTGTGCAGGAGAATCCGTATAGGTGTTCGAGTGTTCGAACCCTAATGCGCAAGAAATGGTTCCGAAACCCCGTATTTACATATCTGCCACTGTGCAGGAGAATCCGTATAGGTGTTCGAGAGTTCGAACCGTAATGCGCACGAAATGGTACGGAAACCCCGTATTTACATATCTGCCACTTTGTAGGAGAATCCGCATAGGTGTTCGAGTGTTCGAACCGTAATGTGCAAGAAATGGTATGGAAACCCCGTATTTACATATCTGCCACTGTGCAGGATAATCCGTATAGGTGTTCGAGTGTTCGAATCGTAATGCGCAAGAAATGGTACCGAAACCCCGTATTTACATATCTGCCACTGTGCAGGAGAATCCGAATAGGTGTTCGAGTGTTCGAACCGTAATGCGCAAGAAATGGTATGTAAACCCCGTATTTACATATCTGCCACTGTGCAGGAGAATCCGTATAGGTGTTCGAGTGTTCGAACCGTAATGCGCAAGAAATGGTACGGAAACCCCGTATTTACATATCTGCCACTATGCAGGAGAATCCGTATAGGTGTTCGATTGTTCGAACCGTAATGCGCAAGAAATGGTATGTAAACCCCGTATTTACATATCTGCCACTGTGCCGGAGAATCCGTATAGGTGTTCGAGTGTTCGAACCGTAATGCGCAAGAAATGGTACGGAAACCCCGTATTTACATATCTGCCACTGTGCAGGAGAATCCGTATAGGTGTTCGATTGTTCGAACCGTAATGCACAAGAAATGTTATGTAAACCCCGTTTTTACATATCTGCCACTGTGCAGGAGAATCCGTATAGGTGTTCGAGTGTTCGAACCGTAATGCGCAAAAAATGGTACCGAAACCCCGTATTTACATATCTGCCACTGTGCAGGAGAATCCGTATAGGTGTTCGAGTGTTCGAACCGTAATGCGCAAGAAATGGTATGGAAACCCCGTATTTACATATCTGCCACTGTGCAGGTGAATCCGTATAGGTGTTCGAGTGTTCGAACCGTAATGCGCAAGAAATGGTTCCGAAACCCCGTATTTACATATCTGCCACTGTGCAGGAGAATCCGTATAGGTGTTCGAGTGTTTGAACCGTAATGCGTGAGAAATGGTATGTAAACCCCGTATTTATATATCTGCCACTGTGCTGGATAATCCGTATAGGTGTTCGAGTGTTCGAACCGTAATGCGCCAGAAATGGTACCGAAACCCCGTATTTACATATCTGCCACTGTGCAGGAGAATCCGTATAGGTGTTCGAGAGTTCGAACCGTAATGCGCAAGAAATGGTACGGAAACCCCGTATTTACATATCTGTCACTTTGTAGGAGAATCCGCATAGGTGTTCGAGTGTTCGAACCGTAATGTGCCAGAAATGGTATGGAAACCCCGTATTTACATATCTGCCACTGTGCAGGAGAATCCTTATAGGTGTTCGAGTGTTCGAATCGTAATGCGCAAGAAATGGTACCGAAACCCCGTATTTACATATCTGCCACTGTGCAGGAGAATCCGAATAGTTGTTCGAGTGTTCGAACCGTAATGCGCAAGAAATGGTATGTAAACCCCGTATTTACATATCTGCCACTGTGCAGGAGAATCCGTATAGGTGTTCGAGTGTTCGAACCGTAATGCGCAAGAAATGGTACGGAAACCCCGTATTTACATATCTGCCACTGTGCAGGAGAATCCGTATAGGTGTTCGATTGTTCGAACCGTAATGCGCAAGAAATGTTATGTAAACCCCGTTTTTACATATCTGCCACTGTGCAGGAGAATCCGTATAGGTGTTCGAGTGTTCGAACCGTAATGCGCAAAAAATGGTACCGAAACCCCGTATTTACATATCTGCCACTGTGCAAGAGAATCCGTATAGGTGTTCGACTGTTCGAACCGTAATGCGCAAGAAATGGTATGGAAACCCCGTATTTACATATCTGCCACTGTGCAGGAGAATTCGTATAGGTGTTCGAGTGTTCGAACCCTAATGCGCAAGAAATGGTTCCGAAACCCCGTATTTACATATCTGCCACTGTGCAGGAGAATCCGTATAGGTGTTCGAGAGTTCGAACCGTAATGCGCACGAAATGGTACGGAAACCCCGTATTTACATATCTGCCACTTTGTAGGAGAATCCGCATAGGTGTTCGAGTGTTCGAACCGTAATGTGCAAGAAATGGTATGGAAACCCCGTATTTACATATCTGCCACTGTGCAGGATAATCCGTATAGGTGTTCGAGTGTTCGAACCGTAATGCGCAAGAAATGGTACGGAAACCCCGTATTTACATATCTGCCACTTTGTAGGAGAATCCGCATAGGTGTTCGAGTGTTCGAACCGTAATGTGCCAGAAATGGTATGGAAACCCCGTATTTACATATCTGCCACTGTGCAGGAGAATCCTTATAGGTGTTCGAGTGTTCGAATCGTAATGCGCAAGAAATGGTACCGAAACCCCGTATTTACATATCTGCCACTGTGCAGGAGAATCCGAATAGTTGTTCGAGTGTTCGAACCGTAATGCGCAAGAAATGGTATGTAAACCCCGTATTTACATATCTGCCACTGTGCAGGAGAATCCGTATAGGTGTTCGAGTGTTCGAACCGTAATGCGCAAGAAATGGTACGGAAACCCCGTATTTACATATCTGCCACTGTGGAGGAGAATCCGTATAGGTGTTCGATTGTTCGAACCGTAATGCGCAAGAAATGTTATGTAAACCCCGTTTTTACATATCTGCCACTGTGCAGGAGAATCCGTATAGGTGTTCGAGTGTTCGAACCGTAATGCGCAAAAAATGGTACCGAAACCCCGTATTTACATATCTGCCACTGTGCAAGAGAATCCGTATAGGTGTTCGACTGTTCGAACCGTAATGCGCAAGAAATGGTATGGAAACCCCGTATTTACATATCTGCCACTGTGCAGGAGAATTCGTATAGGTGTTCGAGTGTTCGAACCCTAATGCGCAAGAAATGGTTCCGAAACCCCGTATTTACATATCTGCCACTGTGCAGGAGAATCCGTATAGGTGTTCGAGAGTTCGAACCGTAATGCGCACGAAATGGTACGGAAACCCCGTATTTACATATCTGCCACTTTGTAGGAGAATCCGCATAGGTGTTCGAGTGTTCGAACCGTAATGTGCAAGAAATGGTATGGAAACCCCGTATTTACATATCTGCCACTGTGCAGGATAATCCGTATAGGTGTTCGAGTTTTCGAATCGTAATGCGCAAGAAATGGTACCGAAACCCCGTATTTACATATCTGCCACTGTGCAGGAGAATCCGAATAGGTGTTCGAGTGTTCGAACCGTAATGCGCAAGAAATGGTATGTAAACCCCGTATTTACATATCTGCCACTGTGCAGGAGAATCCGTATAGGTGTTCGAGTGTTCGAACCGTAATGCGCAAGAAATGGTACGGAAACCCCGTATTTACATATCTGCCACTTTGCAGGAGAATCCGTATAGGTGTTCGATTGTTCGAACCGTAATGCGCAAGAAATGGTATGTAAACCCCGTATTTACATATCTGCCACTGTGCAGGAGAATCCGTATAGGTGTTCGAGTGTTCGAACCGTAATGCGCAAGAAATGGTACAGAAACCCCGTATTTACATATCTGCCACTGTGCAGGAGAATCCGTATAGGTGTTCGATTGTTCGAACCGTAATGCACAAGAAATGTTATGTAAACCCCGTTTTACATATCTGCCACTGTGCAGGAGAATCCGTATAGGTGTTCGAGTGTTCGAACCGTAATGCGCAAAAAATGGTACCGAAACCCCGTATTTACATATCTGCCACTGTGCAGGAGAATCCGTATAGGTGTTCGAGTGTTCGAACCGTAATGCGCAAGAAATGGTATGGAAACCCCGTATTTACATATCTGCCACTGTGCAGGTGAATCCGTATAGGTGTTCGAGTGTTCGAACCGTAATGCGCAAGAAATGGTTCCGAAACCCCGTATTTACATATCTGCCACTGTGCAGGAGAATCCGTATAGGTGTTCGAGAGTTCGAACCGTAATGCGCAACAAATGGTACGGAAACCCCGTATATACATATCTTCCACTTTGTAGGAGAATCCGCATAGGTGTTCGAGTGTTCGAACCGTAATGTGCAAGAAATGTTATGGAAACCCCGTATTTACATATCTGCCACTGTGCAGGAGAATTCGTATAGGTGTTCGAGTGTTCGAATCGTAATGCGCAAGAAATGGTACCGAAACCCCGTATTTACATATCTGCCACTGTGCAGGAGAATCCGAATAGGTGTTCGAGTGTTCGAACCGTAATGCGCAAGAAATGGTATGTAAACCCCGTATTTACATATCTGCCACTGTGCAGGAGAATCCGTATAGGTGTTCGAGTGTTCGAACCGTAATGCGCAAGAAATGATACGGAAACCCCGTATTTACAAATCTGCCACTGTGCAGGAGAATCCGTATAGGTGTTCGATTGTTCGAACCGTAATGCGCAAGAAATGGTATGTAAACCCCGTATTTACATATCTCCCACTGTGCAGGAGAATCCGTATAGGTGTTCGAGTGTTCGAACCGTAATGCGCAAGAAATGGTATGGAAACCCCGTATTTACATATCAGCCACTGTGTAGGAGAATCCGTATAGGTGTTCGAGTGTTCGAACCGTAATGCGCAAGAAATGGTACGGAAACCCCGTATTTACATATCTGCCACTGTGCAGGAGAATCCGTATAGGAGTTCGAGTGTTTGAACCGTAATGCGTGAGAAATGGTATGTAAACCCCGTATTTATATATCTGCCACTGTGCTGGATAATCCGTATAGGTGTTCGAACCGTAATGCGCCAGAAATGGTACCGAAACCCCGTATTTACATATCTGCCACTGTGCAGGAGAATCCGTATAGGTGTTCGAGTGTTCGAACCCTAATGCGCAAGAAATGGTTCCGAAACCCCGTATTTACATATCTGCCACTGTGTAGGAGAATCCGCATAGGTGTTCGAGTGTTCGAACCGTAATGCGCAAGAAATGGTACGGAAACCCCGTATTTACATATCTGCCACTTTGTAGGAGAATCCGCATAGGTGTTCGAGTGTTCGAACCGTAATGTGCCAGAAATGGTATGGAAACCCCGTATTTACATATCTGCCACTGTGCAGGAGAATCCTTATAGGTGTTCGAGTGTTCGAATCGTAATGCGCAAGAAATGGTACCGAAACCCCGTATTTACATATCTGCCACTGTGCAGGAGAATCCGAATAGTTGTTCGAGTGTTCGAACCGTAATGCGCAAGAAATGGTATGTAAACCCCGTATTTACATATCTGCCACTGTGCAGGAGAATCCGTATAGGTGTTCGAGTGTTCGAACCGTAATGCGCAAGAAATGGTACGGAAACCCCGTATTTACATATCTGCCACTGTGGAGGAGAATCCGTATAGGTGTTCGATTGTTCGAACCGTAATGCGCAAGAAATGTTATGTAAACCCCGTTTTTACATATCTGCCACTGTGCAGGAGAATCCGTATAGGTGTTCGAGTGTTCGAACCGTAATGCGCAAAAAATGGTACCGAAACCCCGTATTTACATATCTGCCACTGTGCAAGAGAATCCGTATAGGTGTTCGACTGTTCGAACCGTAATGCGCAAGAAATGGTATGGAAACCCCGTATTTACATATCTGCCACTGTGCAGGAGAATTCGTATAGGTGTTCGAGTGTTCGAACCCTAATGCGCAAGAAATGGTTCCGAAACCCCGTATTTACATATCTGCCACTGTGCAGGAGAATCCGTATAGGTGTTCGAGAGTTCGAACCGTAATGCGCACGAAATGGTACGGAAACCCCGTATTTACATATCTGCCACTTTGTAGGAGAATCCGCATAGGTGTTCGAGTGTTCGAACCGTAATGTGCAAGAAATGGTATGGAAACCCCGTATTTACATATCTGCCACTGTGCAGGATAATCCGTATAGGTGTTCGAGTTTTCGAATCGTAATGCGCAAGAAATGGTACCGAAACCCCGTATTTACATATCTGCCACTGTGCAGGAGAATCCGAATAGGTGTTCGAGTGTTCGAACCGTAATGCGCAAGAAATGATATGTAAACCCCGTATTTACATATCTGCCACTGTGCAGGAGAATCCGTATAGGTGTTCGAGTGTTCGAACCGTAATGCGCAAGAAATGGTACGGAAACCCCGTATTTACATATCTGCCACTTTGCAGGAGAATCCGTATAGGTGTTCGATTGTTCGAACCGTAATGCGCAAGAAATGGTATGTAAACCCCGTATTTACATATCTGCCACTGTGCAGGAGAATCCGTATAGGTGTTCGAGTGTTCGAACCGTAATGCGCAAGAAATGGTACAGAAACCCCGTATTTACATATCTGCCACTGTGCAGGAGAATCCGTATAGGTGTTCGATTGTTCGAACCGTAATGCACAAGAAATGTTATGTAAACCCCGTTTTACATATCTGCCACTGTGCAGGAGAATCCGTATAGGTGTTCGAGTGTTCGAACCGTAATGCGCAAAAAATGGTACCGAAACCCCGTATTTACATATCTGCCACTGTGCAGGAGAATCCGTATAGGTGTTCGAGTGTTCGAACCGTAATGCGCAAGAAATGGTATGGAAACCCCGTATTTACATATCTGCCACTGTGCAGGTGAATCCGTATAGGTGTTCGAGTGTTCGAACCGTAATGCGCAAGAAATGGTTCCGAAACCCCGTATTTACATATCTGCCACTGTGCAGGAGAATCCGTATAGGTGTTCGAGAGTTCGAACCGTAATGCGCAACAAATGGTACGGAAACCCCGTATATACATATCTTCCACTTTGTAGGAGAATCCGCATAGGTGTTCGAGTGTTCGAACCGTAATGTGCAAGAAATGTTATGGAAACCCCGTATTTACATATCTGCCACTGTGCAGGAGAATTCGTATAGGTGTTCGAGTGTTCGAATCGTAATGCGCAAGAAATGGTACCGAAACCCCGTATTTACATATCTGCCACTGTGCAGGAGAATCCGAATAGGTGTTCGAGTGTTCGAACCGTAATGCGCAAGAAATGGTATGTAAACCCCGTATTTACATATCTGCCACTGTGCAGGAGAATCCGTATAGGTGTTCGAGTGTTCGAACCGTAATGCGCAAGAAATGATACGGAAACCCCGTATTTACAAATCTGCCACTGTGCAGGAGAATCCGTATAGGTGTTCGATTGTTCGAACCGTAATGCGCAAGAAATGGTATGTAAACCCCGTATTTACATATCTCCCACTGTGCAGGAGAATCCGTATAGGTGTTCGAGTGTTCGAACCGTAATGCGCAAGAAATGGTATGGAAACCCCGTATTTACATATCAGCCACTGTGTAGGAGAATCCGTATAGGTGTTCGAGTGTTCGAACCGTAATGCGCAAGAAATGGTACGGAAACCCCGTATTTACATATCTGCCACTGTGCAGGAGAATCCGTATAGGAGTTCGAGTGTTTGAACCGTAATGCGTGAGAAATGGTATGTAAACCCCGTATTTATATATCTGCCACTGTGCTGGATAATCCGTATAGGTGTTCGAACCGTAATGCGCCAGAAATGGTACCGAAACCCCGTATTTACATATCTGCCACTGTGCAGGAGAATCCGTATAGGTGTTCGAGTGTTCGAACCGTAATGCGCAAAAAATGGTACCGAAACCCCGTATTTACATATCTGCCACTTTGCAGGAGAATCCGTATAGGTGTTCGATTGTTCGAACCGTAATGCGCAAGAAATGGTATGTAAACCCCGTATTTACATATCTGCCACTGTGCAGGAGAATCCGTATAGGTGTTCGAGTGTTCGAACCGTAATGCGCAAGAAATGGTACAGAAACCCCGTATTTACATATCTGCCACTGTGCAGGAGAATCCGTATAGGTGTTCGATTGTTCGAACCGTAATGCACAAGAAATGTTATGTAAACCCCGTTTTTACATATCTGCCACTGTGCAGGAGAATCCGTATAGGTGTTCGAGTGTTCGAACCGTAATGCGCAAAAAATGGTACCGAAACCCCGTATTTACATATCTGCCACTGTGCAGGAGAATCCGTATAGGTGTTCGAGTGTTCGAACCGTAATGCGCAAGAAATGGTATGGAAACCCCGTATTTACATATCTGCCACTGTGCAGGTGAATCCGTATAGGTGTTCGAGTGTTCGATCCGTAATGCGCAAGAAATGGTTCCGAAACCCCGTATTTACATATCTGCCACTGTGCAGGAGAATCTGTATAGGTGTTCGAGAGTTCGAACCGTAATGCGCAACAAATGGTACGGAAACCCCGTATTTACATATCTGCCACTTTGTAGGAGAATCCGCATAGGTGTTCGAGTGTTCGAACCGTAATGTGCAAGAAATGTTATGGAAACCCCGTATTTACATATCTGCCACTGTGCAGGAGAATTCGTATAGGTGTTCGAGTGTTCGACTCGTAATGCGCAAGAAATGGTACCGAAACCCCGTATTTACATATCTGCCACTATGCAGGAGAATCCGAATAGGTGTTCGAGTGTTCGAACCGTAATGCGCAAGAAATGGTATGTAAACCCCGTATTTACATATCTGCCACTGTGCCGGAGAATCCGTATAGGTGTTCGAGTGTTCGAACCGTAATGCGCAAGAAATGGTACGGAAACCCCATATTTACAAATCTGCCACTGTGCAGGAGAATCCGTATAGGTGTTCGATTGTTCGAACCGTAATGCGCAAGAAATGGTATGTAAACCCCGTATTTACATATCTCCCACTGTGCAGGAGAATCCGTATAGGTGTTCGAGTGTTCGAACCGTAATGCGCAAGAAATGGTATGGAAACCCCGTATTTACATATCAGCCACTGTGTAGGAGAATCCGTATAGGTGTTCGAGTGTTCGAACCGTAATGCGCAAGAAATGGTACGGAAACCCCGTATTTACATATCTGCCACTGTGCAGGAGAATCCGTATAGGAGTTCGAGTGTTTGAACCGTAATGCGTGAGAAATGGTATGTAAACCCCGTATTTATATATCTGCCACTGTGCTGGATAATCCGTATAGGTGTTCGAACCGTAATGCGCCAGAAATGGTACCGAAACCCCGTATTTACATATCTGCCACTGTGCAGGAGAATCCGTATAGGTGTTCGAGTGTTCGAACCGTAATGCGCAAGAAATGGTACCGAAACCCCGTATTTACATATCTGCCACTGTGCAGGAGAATCCGTATAGGTGTTCGAGTGTTCGAACCGTAATGCGCAAGAAATGGTATGGAAACCCCGTATTTACATATCTGCCACTGTGCAGGAGAATCCGTATAGGTGTTCGAGTGTTCGAACCGTAATGCGCAAGAAATGGTTCCGAAACCCCGTATTTACATATCTGCCACTGTGCAGGAGAATCCGTATAGGTGTTCGAGAGTTCGAACCGTAATGCGCAAGAAATGGTACGGAAACCCCGTATTTACATATATGCCACTTTGTAGGAGAATCCGCATAGGTGTTCGAGTGTTCGAACCGTAATGTGCAAGAAATGGTATGGAAACCCCGTATTTACATATCTGCCACTGTGCAGGAGAATCCGTATAGGTGTTCGAGTGTTCGAATCGTAATGCGCAAGAAATGGTACCGAAACCCCGTATTTACATATCTGCCACTGTGTAGGAGAATCCGAATAGGTGTTCGAGTGTTCGAACCGTAATGCGAAAGAAATGGTATGTTAACCCCGTATTTACATATCTGCCACTGTGCAGGAGAATCCGTATAGGTGTTCGAGTGTTCGAACCGTAATGCGCAAGAAATGGTATGTAAACCCCGTATTTACATATCTGCCACTGTGCAGGAGAATCCGTATAGGTGTTCGAGTGTTCGAACCGTAATGCGCAAGAAATGGTACGGAAACCCCGTATTTAGATATCTGCCACTGTGCAGGAGAATCCGTATAGGTGTTCGATTGTTCGAACCGTAATGCGCAAGAAATGGTATGTAAACTCCGTATTTACATATCTACCACTGTGCAGGAGAATCCGTATAGGTGTTCGAGTGTTCGAACCGTAATGCGCAAGAAATGGTATGGAAACCCCGTATTTACATATCAGCCACTGTGCAGGAGAATCCGTATAGGTGTTCGAGTGTTCGAACCGTAATGCGCAAGAAATGGTACCAAAACCCCGTATTTACATATCTGCCATTGTGCAGGAGAATCCGTATAGGTGTTCGAGTGTTTGAACCGTAATGCGTGAGAAATGGTATGTAAACCCCGTATTTATATATCTGCCACTGTGCTGGATAATCCGGATAGGTGTTCGAGTGTTCGAACCGTAATGCGCAAGAAATGGTACCGAAACCCCGTATTTACATATCTGCCACTATGCAGGAGAATCCGTATAGGTGTTCGAGAGTTCGAACCGTAATGCGCATGAAATGGTACGGAAACCCCGTATTTACATATCTGCCACTTTGTAGGAGAATCCGCATAGGTGTTCGAGTGTTCGAACCGTAATGTGCAAGAAATGGTATGGAAACCCCGTATTTACATATCTGCCACTGTGTAGGAAAATCCGTATAGGTGTTCGAGTGTTCGAATCGTAATGCGCAAGAAATGGTACCGAAACCCCGTATTTACATATCTGCCACTGTGTAGGAGAATCCGAATAGGTGTTCGAGTGTTCGAACAGTAATGCGCAAGAAATGGTATGTAAACCCCGTATTTACATATCTGCCACTGTGCAGGAGAATCCTTATAGGTGTTCGAGTGTTCGAACCGTAATGCGCAAGAAATGGTACGGAAACCCCGTATTTACATATCTGCCACTGTGCAGGAGAATCCGTATAGGTGTTCGATTGTTCGAACCGTAATGCGCAAGAAATGTTATGTAAACCCCGTTTTTACATATCTGCCACTGTGCAGGAGAATCCGTATAGGTGTTCGAGTGTTCGAACCGTAATGCGCAAAAAATGGTACCGAAACCCCGTATTTACATATCTGCCACTGTGCAGGAGAATCCGTATAGGTGTTCGAGTGTTCGAACCGTAATGCGCAAGAAATGGTATGGAAACCCCGTATTTACATATCTGCCACTGTGCAGGAGAATCCGTATAGGTGTTCGAGTGTTCGAACCGTAATGCGCAAGAAATGGTTCCGAAACCCCGTATTTACATATCTGCCACTGTGCAGGAGAATCCGTATAGGTGTTCGAGAGTTCGAACCGTAATGCGCAAGAAATGGTACGGAAACCCCGTATTTACATATCTGCCACTTTGTAGGAGAATCCGCATAGGTGTTCGAGTGTTCGAACCGTAATGTGCAAGAAATGGTATGGAAACCCCGTATTTACATATCTGCCACTGTGCAGGAGAATCCGTATAGGTGTTCGAGTGTTCGAATCGTAATGCGCAAGAAATGGTACCGAAACCCCGTATTTACATATCTGCCACTGTGCAGGAGAATCCGAATAGGTGTTCGAGTGTTCGAACCGTAATGCGCAAGAAATGGTATGTAAACCCCGTATTTACATATCTGCCACTGTGCAGGAGAATCCGTATAGGTGTTCGAGTGTTCGAACCGTAATGCGCAAGAAATGGTACGGAAACCCCGTATTTACATATCTGCCACTGTGCAGGAGAATCCGTATAGGAGTTCGAGTGTTTGAACCGTAATGCGTGAGAAATGGTATGTAAACCCCGTATTTATATATCTGCCACTGTGCTGGATAATCCGTATAGGTGTTCGAGTGTTCGAACCGTAATGTGCCAGAAATGATACCGAAACCCCGTATTTACATATCTGCCACTGTGCAGGAGAATCCGTATAGGTGTTCGAGAGTTCGAACCGTAATGCGCACGAAATGGTACGGAAACCCCGTATTTACATATCTGCCACTTTGTAGGAGAATCCGCATAGGTGTTCGAGTGTTCGAACCGTAATGTGCAAGAAATGGTATGGAAACCCCGTATTTACATATCTGCCACTGTGCTGGATAATCCGTATAGGTGTTCGAGTGTTCGAATCATAATGCGCAAGAAATGGTACCGAAACCCCGTATTTACATATCTGCCACTGTGCAGGAGAATCCGAATAGGTGTTCGAGTGTTCGAACCGTAATGCGCAAGAAATGGTATGTAAACCCCGTATTTACATATCTGCCACTGTGCAGGAGAATCCGTATAGGTGTTCGAGTGTTCGAACCGTAATGCGCAAGAAATGGTACGGAAACCCCGTATTTACATATCTGCCACTATGCAGGAGAATCCGTATAGGTGTTCGATTGTTCGAACCGTAATGCGCAAGAAATGGTATGTAAACCCCGTATTTACATATCTGCCACTGTGCAGGAGAATCCGTATAGGTGTTCGAGTGTTCGAACCGTAATGCGCAAGAAATGGTACGGAAACCCCGTATTTACATATCTGCCACTGTGCAGGAGAATCCGTATAGGTGTTCGATTGTTCGAACCGTAATGCACAAGAAATGTTATGTAAACCCCGTTTTTACATATCTGCCACTGTGCAGGAGAATCCGTATAGGTGTTCGAGTGTTCGAACCGTAATGCGCAAAAAATGGTACCGAAACCCCGTATTTACATATCTGCCACTATGCAGGAGAATCCGTATAGGTGTTCGAGTGTTCGAACCGTAATGCGCAAGAAATGGTATGGAAACCCCGTATTTACATATCTGCCACTGTGCAGGAGAATCCGTATAGGTGTTCGAGTGTTCGAACCGTAATTCGCAAGAAATGGTTCCGAAACCCCGTATTTACATATCTGCCACTGTGCAGGAGAATCCGTATAGGTGTTCGAGAGTTCGAACCGTAATGCGCAAGAAATGGTACGGAAACCCCGTATTTACATATCTGCCACTTTGTAGGAGAATCCGCATAGGTGTTCGAGTGTTCGAACCGTAATGTGCAAGAAATGTTATGGAAACCCCGTATTTACATATCTGCCACTGTGCAGGAGAATTCGTATAGGTGTTCGAGTGTTCGAATCGTAATGCGCAAGAAATGGTACCGAAACCCCGTATTTACATATCTGCCACTATGCAGGAGAATCCGAATAGGTGTTCGAGTGTTCGAACCGTAATGCGCAAGAAATGGTATGTAAACCCCGTATTTACATATCTGCCACTGTGCAGGAGAATCCGTATAGGTGTTCGAGTGTTCGAACCGTAATGCGCAAGAAATGGTATGGAAACCCCGTATTTACATATCAGCCACTGTGTAGGAGAATCCGTATAGGTGTTCGAGTGTTCGAACCGTAATGCGCAAGAAATGGTACGGAAACCCCGTATTTACATATCTGCCACTGTGCAGGAGAATCCGTATAGGAGTTCGAGTGTTTGAACCGTAATGCGTGAGAAATGGTATGTAAACCCCGTATTTATATATCTGCCACTGTGCTGGATAATCCGTATAGGTGTTCGAACCGTAATGCGCCAGAAATGGTACCGAAACCCCGTATTTACATATCTGCCACTGTGCAGGAGAATCCGTATAGGTGTTCGAGTGTTCGAATCGTAATGCGCAAGAAATGGTACCGAAACCCCGTATTTACATATCTGCCACTGTGCAGGAGAATCCGAATAGGTGTTCGAGTGTTCGAACCGTAATGCGCAAGAAATGGTATGTAAACCCCGTATTTACATATCTGCCACTGTGCAGGAGAATCCGTATAGGTGTTCGAGTGTTCGAACCGTAATGCGCAAGAAATGGTACGGAAACCCCGTATTTACATATCTGCCACTGTGCAGGAGAATCCGTATAGGAGTTCGAGTGTTTGAACCGTAATGCGTGAGAAATGGTATGTAAACCCCGTATTTATATACCTGCCACTGTGCTGGATAATCCGTATAGGTGTTCGAGTGTTCGAACCGTAATGTGCCAGAAATGATACCGAAACCCCGTATTTACATATCTGCCACTGTGCAGGAGAATCCGTACAGGTGTTCGAGAGTTCGAACCGTAATGCGCACGAAATGGTACGGAAACCCCGTATTTACATATCTGCCACTTTGTAGGAGAATCCGCATAGGTGTTCGAGTGTTCGAACCGTAATGTGCAAGAAATGGTATGGAAACCCCGTATTTACATATCTGCCACTGTGCTGGATAATCCGTATAGGTGTTCGAGTGTTCGAATCATAATGCGCAAGAAATGGTACCGAAACCCCGTATTTACATATCTGCCACTGTGCAGGAGAATCCGAATAGGTGTTCGAGTGTTCGAACCGTAATGCGCAAGAAATGGTATGTAAACCCCGTATTTACATATCTGCCACTGTGCAGGAGAATCCGTATAGGTGTTCGAGTGTTCGAACCGTAATGCGCAAGAAATGGTACGGAAACCCCGTATTTACATATCTGCCACTATGCAGGAGAATCCGTATAGGTGTTCGATTGTTCGAACCGTAATGCGCAAGAAATGGTATGTAAACCCCGTATTTACATATCTGCCACTGTGCAGGAGAATCCGTATAGGTGTTCGAGTGTTCGAACCGTAATGCGCAAGAAATGGTACGGAAACCCCGTATTTACATATCTGCCACTGTGCAGGAGAATCCGTATAGGTGTTCGATTGTTCGAACCGTAATGCACAAGAAATGTTATGTAAACCCCGTTTTTACATATCTGCCACTGTGCAGGAGAATCCGTATAGGTGTTCGAGTGTTCGAACCGTAATGCGCAAAAAATGGTACCGAAACCCCGTATTTACATATCTGCCACTATGCAGGAGAATCCGTATAGGTGTTCGAGTGTTCGAACCGTAATGCGCAAGAAATGGTATGGAAACCCCGTATTTACATATCTGCCACTGTGCAGGAGAATCCGTATAGGTGTTCGAGTGTTCGAACCGTAATTCGCAAGAAATGGTTCCGAAACCCCGTATTTACATATCTGCCACTGTGCAGGAGAATCCGTATAGGTGTTCGAGAGTTCGAACCGTAATGCGCAAGAAATGGTACGGAAACCCCGTATTTACATATCTGCCACTTTGTAGGAGAATCCGCATAGGTGTTCGAGTGTTCGAACCGTAATGTGCAAGAAATGTTATGGAAACCCCGTATTTACATATCTGCCACTGTGCAGGAGAATTCGTATAGGTGTTCGAGTGTTCGAATCGTAATGCGCAAGAAATGGTACCGAAACCCCGTATTTACATATCTGCCACTGTGCAGGAGAATCCGAATAGGTGTTCGAGTGTTCGAACCGTAATGCGCAAGAAATGGTATGTAAACCCCGTATTTACATATCTGCCACTGTGCAGGAGAATCCGTATAGGTGTTCGAGTGTTCGAACCGTAATGCGCAAGAAATGGTATGGAGACCCCGTATTTACATATCAGCCACTGTGTAGGAGAATCCGTATAGGTGTTCGAGTGTTCGAACCGTAATGCGCAAGAAATGGTACGGAAACCCCGTATTTACATATCTGCCACTGTGCAGGAGAATCCGTATAGGAGTTCGAGTGTTTGAACCGTAATGCGTGAGAAATGGTATGTAAACCCCGTATTTATATATCTGCCACTGTGCTGGATAATCCGTATAGGTGTTCGAGTGTTCGAACCGTAATGTGCCAGAAATGATACCGAAACCCCGTATTTACATATCTGCCACTGTGCAGGAGAATCCGTATAGGTGTTCGAGAGTTCGAACCGTAATGCGCACGAAATGGTACGGAAACCCCGTATTTACATATCTGCCACTTTGTAGGAGAATCCGCATAGGTGTTCGAGTGTTCGAACCGTAATGTGCAAGAAATGGTATGGAAACCCCGTATTTACATATCTGCCACTGTGCTGGATAATCCGTATAGGTGTTCGAGTGTTCGAATCATAATGCGCAAGAAATGGTACCGAAACCCCGTATTTACATATCTGCCACTGTGCAGGAGAATCCGAATAGGTGTTCGAGTGTTCGAACCGTAATGCGCAAGAAATGGTATGTAAACCCCGTATTTACATATCTGCCACTGTGCAGGAGAATCCGTATAGGTGTTCGAGTGTTCGAACCGTAATGCGCAAGAAATGGTACGGAAACCCCGTATTTACATATCTGCCACTATGCAGGAGAATCCGTATAGGTGTTCGATTGTTCGAACCGTAATGCGCAAGAAATGGTATGTAAACCCCGTATTTACATATCTGCCACTGTGCAGGAGAATCCGTATAGGTGTTCGAGTGTTCGAACCGTAATGCGCAAGAAATGGTACGGAAACCCCGTATTTACATATCTGCCACTGTGCAGGAGAATCCGTATAGGTGTTCGATTGTTCGAACCGTAATGCACAAGAAATGTTATGTAAACCCCGTTTTTACATATCTGCCACTGTGCAGGAGAATCCGTATAGGTGTTCGAGTGTTCGAACCGTAATGCGCAAAAAATGGTACCGAAACCCCGTATTTACATATCTGCCACTATGCAGGAGAATCCGTATAGGTGTTCGAGTGTTCGAACCGTAATGCGCAAGAAATGGTATGGAAACCCCGTATTTACATATCTGCCACTGTGCAGGAGAATCCGTATAGGTGTTCGAGTGTTCGAACCGTAATTCGCAAGAAATGGTTCCGAAACCCCGTATTTACATATCTGCCACTGTGCAGGAGAATCCGTATAGGTGTTCGAGAGTTCGAACCGTAATGCGCAAGAAATGGTACGGAAACCCCGTATTTACATATCTGCCACTTTGTAGGAGAATCCGCATAGGTGTTCGAGTGTTCGAACCGTAATGTGCAAGAAATGTTATGGAAACCCCGTATTTACATATCTGCCACTGTGCAGGAGAATTCGTATAGGTGTTCGAGTGTTCGAATCGTAATGCGCAAGAAATGGTACCGAAACCCCGTATTTACATATCTGCCACTATGCAGGAGAATCCGAATAGGTGTTCGAGTGTTCGAACCGTAATGCGCAAGAAATGGTATGTAAACCCCGTATTTACATATCTGCCACTGTGCAGGAGAATCCGTATAGGTGTTCGAGTGTTCGAACCGTAATGCGCAAGAAATGGTATGGAAACCCCGTATTTACATATCAGCCACTGTGTAGGAGAATCCGTATAGGTGTTCGAGTGTTCGAACCGTAATGCGCAAGAAATGGTACGGAAACCCCGTATTTACATATCTGCCACTGTGCAGGAGAATCCGTATAGGAGTTCGAGTGTTTGAACCGTAATGCGTGAGAAATGGTATGTAAACCCCGTATTTATATATCTGCCACTGTGCTGGATAATCCGTATAGGTGTTCGAACCGTAATGCGCCAGAAATGGTACCGAAACCCCGTATTTACATATCTGCCACTGTGCAGGAGAATCCGTATAGGTGTTCGAGTGTTCGAATCGTAATGCGCAAGAAATGGTACCGAAACCCCGTATTTACATATCTGCCACTGTGCAGGAGAATCCGAATAGGTGTTCGAGTGTTCGAACCGTAATGCGCAAGAAATGGTATGTAAACCCCGTATTTACATATCTGCCACTGTGCAGGAGAATCCGTATAGGTGTTCGAGTGTTCGAACCGTAATGCGCAAGAAATGGTACGGAAACCCCGTATTTACATATCTGCCACTGTGCAGGAGAATCCGTATAGGAGTTCGAGTGTTTGAACCGTAATGCGTGAGAAATGGTATGTAAACCCCGTATTTATATACCTGCCACTGTGCTGGATAATCCGTATAGGTGTTCGAGTGTTCGAACCGTAATGTGCCAAAAATGATACCGAAACCCCGTATTTACATATCTGCCACTGTGCAGGAGAATCCGTACAGGTGTTCGAGAGTTCGAACCGTAATGCGCACGAAATGGTACGGAAACCCCGTATTTACATATCTGCCACTTTGTAGGAGAATCCGCATAGGTGTTCGAGTGTTCGAACCGTAATGTGCAAGAAATGGTATGGAAACCCCGTATTTACATATCTGCCACTGTGCTGGATAATCCGTATAGGTGTTCGAGTGTTCGAATCATAATGCGCAAGAAATGGTACCGAAACCCCGTATTTACATATCTGCCACTGTGCAGGAGAATCCGAATAGGTGTTCGAGTGTTCGAACCGTAATGCGCAAGAAATGGTATGTAAACCCCGTATTTACATATCTGCCACTGTGCAGGAGAATCCGTATAGGTGTTCGAGTGTTCGAACCGTAATGCGCAAGAAATGGTACGGAAACCCCGTATTTACATATCTGCCACTATGCAGGAGAATCCGTATAGGTGTTCGATTGTTCGAACCGTAATGCGCAAGAAATGGTATGTAAACCCCGTATTTACATATCTGCCACTGTGCAGGAGAATCCGTATAGGTGTTCGAGTGTTCGAACCGTAATGCGCAAGAAATGGTACGGAAACCCCGTATTTACATATCTGCCACTGTGCAGGAGAATCCGTATAGGTGTTCGATTGTTCGAACCGTAATGCACAAGAAATGTTATGTAAACCCCGTTTTTACATATCTGCCACTGTGCAGGAGAATCCGTATAGGTGTTCGAGTGTTCGAACCGTAATGCGCAAAAAATGGTACCGAAACCCCGTATTTACATATCTGCCACTATGCAGGAGAATCCGTATAGGTGTTCGAGTGTTCGAACCGTAATGCGCAAGAAATGGTATGGAAACCCCGTATTTACATATCTGCCACTGTGCAGGAGAATCCGTATAGGTGTTCGAGTGTTCGAACCGTAATTCGCAAGAAATGGTTCCGAAACCCCGTATTTACATATCTGCCACTGTGCAGGAGAATCCGTATAGGTGTTCGAGAGTTCGAACCGTAATGCGCAAGAAATGGTACGGAAACCCCGTATTTACATATCTGCCACTTTGTAGGAGAATCCGCATAGGTGTTCGAGTGTTCGAACCGTAATGTGCAAGAAATGTTATGGAAACCCCGTATTTACATATCTGCCACTGTGCAGGAGAATTCGTATAGGTGTTCGAGTGTTCGAATCGTAATGCGCAAGAAATGGTACCGAAACCCCGTATTTACATATCTGCCACTGTGCAGGAGAATCCGAATTGGTGTTCGAGTGTTCGAACCGTAATGCGCAAGAAATGGTATGTAAACCCCGTATTTACATATCTGCCACTGTGCAGGAGAATCCGTATAGGTGTTCGAGTGTTCGAACCGTAATGCGCAAGAAATGGTATGGAGACCCCGTATTTACATATCAGCCACTGTGTAGGAGAATCCGTATAGGTGTTCGAGTGTTCGAACCGTAATGCGCAAGAAATGGTACGGAAACCCCGTATTTACATATCTGCCACTGTGCAGGAGAATCCGTATAGGAGTTCGAGTGTTTGAACCGTAATGCGTGAGAAATGGTATGTAAACCCCGTATTTATATATCTGCCACTGTGCTGGATAATCCGTATAGGTGTTCGAACCGTAATGCGCCAGAAATGGTACCGAAACCCCGTATTTACATATCTGCCACTGTGCAGGAGAATCCGTATAGGTGTTCGAGAGTTCGAACCGTAATGCGCATGAAATGGTACGGAAACCCCGTATTTACATATCTGCCACTTTGTAGGAGAATCCGCATAGGTGTTCGAGTGTTCGAACCGTAATGTGCAAGAAATGGTATGGAAACCCCGTATTTACATATCTGCCACTGTGCAGGAGAATCCGTATAGGTGTTCGAGTGTTCGAATCGTAATGCGCAAGAAATGGTACCGAAACCCCGTATTTACATATCTGCCACTGTGTAGGAGAATCCGAATAGGTGTTCGAGTGTTCGAACAGTAATGCGCAAGAAATGGTATGTAAACCCCGTATTTACATATCTGCCACTGTGTAGGAGAATCCGTATAGGTGTTCGAGTGTTCGAACCGTAATGCGCAAGAAATGGTACGGAAACCCCGTATTTACATATCTGCCACTGTGCAGGAGAATCCGTATAGGTGTTCGATTGTTCGAACCGTAATGCGCAAGAAATGGTATGGAAACCCCGTATTTACATATCTGCCACTGTGCAGGAGAATCCGTATAGGTGTTCGAGTGTTCGAACCGTAATGCGCAAGAAATGGTTCCGAAACCCCGTATTTACATATCTGCCACTGTGCAGGAGAATCCGTATAGGTGTTCGAGAGTTCGAACCGTAATGCGCTAGAAATGGTACGGAAACCCCGTATTTACATATCTGCCACTTTGTAGGAGAATCCGCATAGGTGTTCGAGTGTTCGAACCGTAATGCGCAAGAAATGGTACGGAAACCCCGTATTTACATATCTGCCACTGTGCAGGAGAATCCGAATAGGTGTTCGAGAGTTCGAACCGTAATGCGCTAGAAATGGTACGGAAACCCCGTATTTACATATCTGCCACTTTGTAGGAGAATCCGCATAGGTGTTCGAGTGTTCGAACCGTAATGCGCAAGAAATGGTATGTAAACCCCGTATTTACATATCTGCCACTGTGCAGGAGAATCCGTATAGGTGTTCGAGTGTTCGAACCGTAATGCGCAAGAAATGGTACGGAAACCCCGTATTTACATATCTGCCACTGTGCAGGAGAATCCGTATAGGAGTTCGAGTGTTTGAACCGTAATGCGTGAGAAATGGTATGTAAACCCCGTATTTATATATCTGCCACTGTGCTGGATAATCCGTATAGGTGTTCGAGTGTTCGAACCGTAATGTGCCAGAAATGATACCGAAACCCCGTATTTACATATCTGCCACTGTGCAGGAGAATCCGTATAGGTGTTCGAGAGTTCGAACCGTAATGCGCACGAAATGGTACGGAAACCCCGTATTTACATATCTGCCACTTTGTAGGAGAATCCGCATAGGTGTTCGAGTGTTCGAACCGTAATGTGCAAGAAATGGTATGGAAACCCCGTATTTACATATCTGCCACTGTGCTGGATAATCCGTATAGGTGTTCGAGTGTTCGAATCATAATGCGCAAGAAATGGTACCGAAACCCCGTATTTACATATCTGCCACTGTGCAGGAGATTCCGAATAGGTGTTCGAGTGTTCGAACCGTAATGCGCAAGAAATGGTATGTAAACCCCGTATTTACATATCTGCCACTGTGCAGGAGAATCCGTATAGGTGTTCGAGTGTTCGAACCGTAATGCGCAAGAAATGGTACGGAAACCCCGTATTTACATATCTGCCACTATGCAGGAGAATCCGTATAGGTGTTCGATTGTTCGAACCGTAATGCGCAAGAAATGGTATGTAAACCCCGTATTTACATATCTGGCACTGTGCAGGAGAATCCGTATAGGTGTTCGAGTGTTCGAACCGTAATGCGCAAGAAATGGTACGGAAACCCCGTATTTACATATCTGCCACTGTGCAGGAGAATCCGTATAGGTGTTCGATTGTTCGAACCGTAATGCACAAGAAATGTTATGTAAACCCCGTTTTTACATATCTGCCACTGTGCAGGAGAATCCGTATAGGTGTTCGAGTGTTCGAACCGGAATGCGCAAAAAATGGTACCGAAACCCCGTATTTACATATCTGCCACTATGCAGGAGAATCCGTATAGGTGTTCGAGTGTTCGAACCGTAATGCGCAAGAAATGGTATGGAAACCCCGTATTTACATATCTGCCACTGTGCAGGAGAATCCGTATAGGTGTTCGAGTGTTCGAACCGTAATTCGCAAGAAATGGTTCCGAAACCCCGTATTTACATATCTGCCACTGTGCAGGAGAATCCGTATAGGTGTTCGAGAGTTCGAACCGTAATGCGCAAGAAATGGTACGGAAACCCCGTATTTACATATCTGCCACTTTGTAGGAGAATCCGCATAGGTGTTCGAGTGTTCGAACCGTAATGTGCAAGAAATGTTATGGAAACCCCGTATTTACATATCTGCCACTGTGCAGGAGAATTCGTATAGGTGTTCGAGTGTTCGAATCGTAATGCGCAAAATTTGGTACCGAAACCCCGTATTTACATATCTGCCACTGTGCAGGAGAATCCGAATAGGTGTTCGAGTGTTCGAACCGTAATGCGCAAGAAATGGTATGTAAACCCCGTATTTACATATCTGCCACTGTGCAGGAGAATCCGTATAGGTGTTCGAGTGTTCGAACCGTAATGCGCAAGAAATGGTACGGAAACCCCGTATTTACATATCTGCCACTATGCAGGAGAATCCGTATAGGTGTTCGATTGTTCGAACCGTAATGCGCAAGAAATGGTATGTAAACCCTGTATTTACATATCTGCCACTGTGCAGGAGAATCCGTATAGGTGTTCGAGTGTTCGAACCGTAATGCGCAAGAAATGGTACGGAAACCCCGTATTTACATATCTGCCACTGTGCAGGAGAATCCGTATAGGTGTTCGATTGTTCGAACCGTAATGCACAAGAAATGTTATGTAAACCCCGTTTTTACATATCTGCCACTGTGCAGGAGAATCCGTATAGGTGTTCGAGTGTTCGAACCGTAATGCGCAAAAAATGGTACCGAAACCCCGTATTTACATATCTGCCACTATGCAGGAGAATCCGTATAGGTGTTCGAGTGTTCGAACCGTAATGCGCAAGAAATGGTATGGAAACCCCGTATTTACATATCTGCCACTGTGCAGGAGAATCCGTATAGGTGTTCGAGTGTTCGAACCGTAATTCGCAAGAAATGGTTCCGAAACACCGTATTTACATATCTGCCACTGTGCAGGAGAATCCGTATAGGTGTTCGAGAGTTCGAACCGTAATGCGCAAGAAATGGTACGGAAACCCCGTATTTACATATCTGCCACTTTGTAGGAGAATCCGCATAGGTGTTCGAGTGTTCGAACCGTAATGTGCAAGAAATGTTATGGAAACCCCGTATTTACATATCTGCCACTGTGCAGGAGAATTCGTATAGGTGTTCGAGTGTTCGAATCGTAATGCGCAAGAAATGGTACCGAAACCCCGTATTTACATATCTGCCACTGTGCAGGAGAATCCGAATAGGTGTTCGAGTGTTCGAACCGTAATGCGCAAGAAATGGTATGTAAACCCCGTATTTACATATCTGCCACTGTGCAGGAGAATCCGTATAGGTGTTCGAGTGTTCGAACCGTAATGCGCAAGAAATGGTACGGAAACCCCGTATTTACATATCTGCCACTGTGCAGGAGAATCCGTATAGGTGTTCGATTGTTCGAACCGTAATGCGCAAGAAATGGTATGTAAACCCCGTATTTACATATCTGCCACTGTGCAGGAGAATCCGTATAGGTGTTCGAGTGTTCGAACCGTAATGCGCAAGAAATGGTATAGAAACCCCGTATTTACATATCAGCCACTGTGTAGGAGAATCCGTATAGGTGTTCGAGTGTTCGAACCGTAATGCGCAAGAAATGGTACGGAAACCCCGTATTTACATATCTGCCACTGTGCAGGAGAATCCGTATAGGAGTTCGAGTGTTTGGACCGTAATGCGTGAGAAATGGTATGTAAACCCCGTATTTATATATCTGCCACTGTGCTGGATAATCCGTATAGGTGTTCGAACCGTAATGCGCCAGAAATGGTACCGAAACCCCGTATTTACATATCTGCCACTGTGCAGGAGAATCCGTATAGGTGTTCGAGTGTTCGAACCGTAATGCGCAAGAAATGGTACCGAAACCCCGTATTTACATATCTGCCACTGTGCAGGAGAATCCGTATAGGTGTTCGAGTGTTCGAACCGTAATGCGCAAGAAATGGTATGTAAACTCCGTATTTACATATCTACCACTGTGCAGGAGAATCCGTATAGGTGTTCGAGTGTTCGAACCGTAATGCGCAAGAAATGGTATAGAAACCCCGTATTTACATATCAGCCACTGTGTAGGAGAATCCGTATAGGTGTTCGAGTGTTCGAACCGTAATGCGCAAGAAATGGTACGGAAACCCCGTATTTACATATCTGCCACTGTGCAGGAGAATCCGTATAGGAGTTCGAGTGTTTGAACCGTAATGCGTGAGAAATGGTATGTAAACCCCGTATTTATATATCTGCCACTGTGCTGGATAATCCGTATAGGTGTTCGAACCGTAATGCGCCAGAAATGGTACCGAAACCCCGTATTTACATATCTGCCACTGTGCAGGAGAATCTGTATAGGTGTTCGAGTGTTCGAACCGTAATGCGCAAGAAATGGTACCGAAACCCCGTATTTACATATCTGCCACTGTGCAGGAGAATCCGTATAGGTGTTCGAGTGTTCGAACCGTAATGCGCAAGAAATGGTATGGAAACCCCGTATTTACATATCTGCCACTGTGCAAGAGAATCCGTATAGGTGTTCGAGTGTTCGAACCGTAATGCGCAAGAAATGGTTCCGAAACCCCGTATTTACATATCTGCCACTGTGCAGGAGAATCCGTATAGGTGTTCGAGAGTTCGAACCGTAATGCGCAAGAAATGGTACGGAAACCCCGTATTTACATATATGCCACTTTGTAGGAGAATCCGCATAGGTGTTCGAGTGTTCGAACCGTAATGTGCAAGAAATGGTATGGAAACCCCGTATTTACATATCTGCCACTGTGCAGGAGAATCCGTATAGGTGTTCGAGTGTTCGAATCGTAATGCGCAAGAAATGGTACCGAAACCCCGTATTTACATATCTGCCACTGTGCAGGAGAATCCGAATAGGTGTTCGAGTGTTCGAACCGTAATGCGCAAGAAATGGTATGTAAACCCCGTATTTACATATCTGCCACTGTGCAGGAGAATCCGTATAGGTGTTCGAGTGTTCGAACCGTAATGCGCAAGAAATGGTATGTAAACCCCGTATTTACATATCTGCCACTGTGCAGGAGAATCTGTATAGGTGTTCGAGTGTTCGAACCGTAATGCGCAAGAAATGGTACGGAAACCCCGTATTTAGATATCTGCCACTGTGCAGGAGAATCCGTATAGGTGTTCGATTGTTCGAACCGTAATGCGCAAGAAATGGTATGTAAACTCCGTATTTACATATCTACCACTCTGCAGGAGAATCCGTATAGGTGTTCGAGTGTTCGAACCGTAATGCGCAAGAAATGGTATGGAAACCCCGTATTTACATATCTGCCACTGTGCAGGAGAATCCGTATAGGTGTTCGAGAGTTCGAACCGTAATGCGCAAGAAATGGTACGGAAACCCCGTATTTACATATATGCCACTTTGTAGGAGAATCCGCATAGGTGTTCGAGTGTTCGAACCGTAATGTGCAAGAAATGGTATGGAAACCCCGTATTTACATATCTGCCACTGTGCAGGAGAATCCGTATAGGTGTTCGAGTGTTCGAATCGTAATGCGCAAGAAATGGTACCGAAACCCCGTATTTACATATCTGCCACTGTGCAGGAGAATCCGAATAGGTGTTCGAGTGTTCGAACCGTAATGCGCAAGAAATGATATGTAAACCCCGTATTTACATATCTGCCACTGTGCAGGAGAATCCGTATAGGTGTTCGAGTGTTCGAACCGTAATGCGCAAGAAATGGTATGTAAACCCCGTATTTACATATCTGCCACTGTGTAGGAGAATCCGTATAGGTGTTCGAGTGTTCGAACCGTAATGCGCAAGAAATGGTACGGAAACCCCGTATTTAGATATCTGCCACTGTGCAGGAGAATCCGTATAGGTGTTCGATTGTTCGAACCGTAATGCGCAAGAAATGGTATGTAAACTCCGTATTTACATATCTACCACTGTGCAGGAGAATCCGTATAGGTGTTCCAGTGTTCGAACCGTAATCCGCAAGAAATGGTATGGAAACCCCGTATTTACATATCTGCCACTGTGCAGGAGAATCCGTATAGGTGTTCGAGAGTTCGAACCGTAATCCGCAAGAAATGGTACGGAAACCCCGTATTTACATATATGCCACTTTGTAGGAGAATCCGCATAGGTGTTCGAGTGTTCGAACCGTAATGTGCAAGAAATGGTATGGAAACCCCGTATTTACATATCTGCCACTGTGCAGGAGAATCCGTATAGGTGTTCGAGTGTTCGAATCGTAATGCGCAAGAAATGGTACCGAAACCCCGTATTTACATATCTGCCACTGTGCAGGAGAATCCGAATAGGTGTTCGAGTGTTCGAACCGTAATGCGCAAGAAATGGTATGTAAACCCCGTATTCACATATCTGCCACTGTGCAGGAGAATCCGTATAGGTGTTCGAGTGTTCGAACCGTAATGCGCAAGAAAAGGTATGTAAACCCCGTATTTACATATCTGCCACTGTGCAGGAGAATCCGTATAGGTGTTCGAGTGTTCAAACCGTAATGCGCAAGAAATGGTACGGAAACCCCGTATTTAGATATCTGCCACTGTGAAGGAGAATCCGTATAGGTGTTCGATTGTTCGAACCGTAATGCGCAAGAAATGGTATGTAAACTCCGTATTTACATATCTACCACTGTGCAGGAGAATCCATATAGGTGTTCGAGTGGTCGAACCGTAATGCGCAAGAAATGGTATGGAAACCCCGTATTTACATATCTGCCACTGTGCAGGAGAATCCGTATAGGTGTTCGAGTGTTCGAACCGTAATGCGCAAGAAATGGTTCCGAAACCCCGTATTTACATATCTGCCACTGTGCAGGAGAATCCGTATAGGTGTTCGAGAGTTCGAACCGTAATGCGCAAGAAATGGTACGGAAACCCCGTATTTACATATCTGCCACTTTGTAGGAGAATCCGCATAGGTGTTCAAGTGTTCGAACCGTAATGTGCAAGAAATGGTATGGAAACCCCGTATTTACATATCTGCCACTGTGCAGGAGAATCCGTATAGGTGTTCGAGTGTTCGAATCGTAATGCGCAAGAAATGGTACCGAAACCCCGTATTTACATATCTGCCACTGTGCAGGAGAATCCGAATAGGTGTTCGAGTGTTCGAACCGTAATGCGCAAGAAATGGTATGTAAACCCCGTATTTACATATCTGCCACTGTGCAGGAGAATCCGTATAGGTGTTCGAGTGTTCGAACCGTAATGCGCAAGAAATGGTACGGAAACCCCGTATTTAGATATCTGCCACTGTGCAGGAGAATCCGTATAGGTGTTCGATTGTTCGAACCGTAATGCGCAAGAAATGGTATGTAAACTCCGTATTTACATATCTACCACTCTGCAGGAGAATCCGTATAGGTGTTCGAGTGTTCGAACCGTAATGCGCAAGAAATGGTATGGAAACCCCGTATTTACATATCTGCCACTGTGCAGGAGAATCCGTATAGGTGTTCGAGAGTTCGAACCGTAATGCGCAAGAAATGGTACGGAAACCCCGTATTTACATATATGCCACTTTGTAGGAGAATCCGCATAGGTGTTCGAGTGTTCGAACCGTAATGTGCAAGAAATGGTATGGAAACCCCGTATTTACATATCTGCCACTGTGCAGGAGAATCCGTATAGGTGTTCGAGTGTTCGAATCGTAATGCGCAAGAAATGGTACCGAAACCCCGTATTTACATATCTGCCACTGTGCAGGAGAATCCGAATAGGTGTTCGAGTGTTCGAACCGTAATGCGCAAGAAATGATATGTAAACCCCGTATTTACATATCTGCCACTGTGCAGGAGAATCCGTATAGGTGTTCGAGTGTTCGAACCGTAATGCGCAAGAAATGGTATGTAAACCCCGTATTTACATATCTGCCACTGTGTAGGAGAATCCGTATAGGTGTTCGAGTGTTCGAACCGTAATGCGCAAGAAATGGTACGGAAACCCCGTATTTAGATATCTGCCACTGTGCAGGAGAATCCGTATAGGTGTTCGATTGTTCGAACCGTAATGCGCAAGAAATGGTATGTAAACTCCGTATTTACATATCTACCACTGTGCAGGAGAATCCGTATAGGTGTTCCAGTGTTCGAACCGTAATCCGCAAGAAATGGTATGGAAACCCCGTATTTACATATCTGCCACTGTGCAGGAGAATCCGTATAGGTGTTCGAGAGTTCGAACCGTAATCCGCAAGAAATGGTACGGAAACCCCGTATTTACATATATGCCACTTTGTAGGAGAATCCGCATAGGTGTTCGAGTGTTCGAACCGTAATGTGCAAGAAATGGTATGGAAACCCCGTATTTACATATCTGCCACTGTGCAGGAGAATCCGTATAGGTGTTCGAGTGTTCGAATCGTAATGCGCAAGAAATGGTACCGAAACCCCGTATTTACATATCTGCCACTGTGCAGGAGAATCCGAATAGGTGTTCGAGTGTTCGAACCGTAATGCGCAAGAAATGGTATGTAAACCCCGTATTCACATATCTGCCACTGTGCAGGAGAATCCGTATAGGTGTTCGAGTGTTCGAACCGTAATGCGCAAGAAAAGGTATGTAAACCCCGTATTTACATATCTGCCACTGTGCAGGAGAATCCGTATAGGTGTTCGAGTGTTCAAACCGTAATGCGCAAGAAATGGTACGGAAACCCCGTATTTAGATATCTGCCACTGTGAAGGAGAATCCGTATAGGTGTTCGATTGTTCGAACCGTAATGCGCAAGAAATGGTATGTAAACTCCGTATTTACATATCTACCACTGTGCAGGAGAATCCGTATAGGTGTTCGAGTGTTCGAACCGTAATGTGCCAGAAATGGTACCGAAACCCCGTATTTACATATCTGCCACTGTGCAGGAGAATCCATATAGGTGTTCGAGTGTTCGAACCGTAATGCGCAAGAAATGGTACCGAAACCCCGTATTTACATATCTGCCACTGTGCAGCAGAATCCGTATAGGTGTTCGAGTGTTCGAACCGTAATGCGCAAGAAATGGTATGGAAACCCCGTATTTACATATCTGCCACTGTGCAGGAGAATCCGTATAGGTGTTCGAGTGTTCGAACCGTAATGCGCAAGAAATGGTACCGAAACCCCGTATTTACATATCTGCCACTGTGCAGCAGAATCCGTATAGGTGTTCGAGTGTTCGAACCGTAATGCGCAAGAAATGGTATGGAAACCCCGTATTTACATATCTGCCACTGTGCAGGAGAATCCGTATAGGTGTTCGAGTGTTCGAACCGTAATGCGCAAGAAATGGTTCCGAAACCTCGTATTTACATATCTGCCACTGTGCAGGAGAATCCGTATAGGTGTTCGTGAGTTCGAACCGTAATGCGCAAGAAATGGTACGGAAACCCCGTATTTACATATCTGCCACTTTGTAGGAGAATCCGCATAGGTGTTCGAGTGTTCGAACCGTAATGTGCAAGAAATGGTATGGAAACCCCGTATTTACATATCTGCCACTGTGCAGGAGAATCCGTATAGGTGTTCGAGAGTTCGAACCGTAATGCGCAAGAAATGGTACGGAAACCCCGTATTTACATATCTGCCACTTTGTAGGAGAATCCGCATAGGTGTTCGAGTGTTCGAACCGTAATGTGCAAGAAATGGTATGGAAACCCCGTATTTACATATCTGCCACTGTGCAGGAGAATCCGTATAGGTGTTCGAGTGTTCGAATCGTAATGCGCAAGAAATGGTACCGAAACCCCGTATTTACATATCTGCCACTGTGCAGGAGAATCCGAATAGGTGTTCGAGTGTTCGAACCGTAATGCGCAAGAAATGGTATGTAAACCCCGTATTTACATATCTGCCACTGTGCAGGAGAATCCGTATAGGTGTTCGAGTGTTCGAACCGTAATGCGCAAGAAATGGTACGGAAACCCCGTATTTACATATCTGCCACTGTGCAGGAGAATCCGTATAGGAGTTCGAGTGTTTGAACCGTAATGCGTGAGAAATGGTATGTAAACCCCGTATTTATATATCTGCCACTGTGCTGGATAATCCGTATAGGTGTTCGAGTGTTCGAACCGTAATGTGCCAGAAATGGTACCGAAACCCCGTATTTACATATCTGCCACTGTGCAGGAGAATCCGTATAGGTGTTCGAGTGTTCGAACCGTAATGCGCAAGAAATGGTACCGAAACCCCGTATTTACATATCTGCCACTGTGCAGCAGAATCCGTATAGGTGTTCGAGTGTTCGAACCGTAATGCGCAAGAAATGGTATGGAAACCCCGTATTTACATATCTGCCACTGTGCAGGAGAATCCGTATAGGTGTTCGAGTGTTCGAACCGTAATGCGCAAGAAATGGTTCCGAAACCTCGTATTTACATATCTGCCACTGTGCAGGAGAATCCGTATAGGTGTTCGTGAGTTCGAACCGTAATGGGCAAGAAATGGTACGGAAACCCCGTATTTACATATCTGCCACTTTGTAGGAGAATCCGCATAGGTGTTCGAGTGTTCGAACCGTAATGTGCAAGAAATGGTATGGAAACCCCGTATTTACATATCTGCCACTGTGCAGGAGAATCCGTATAGGTGTTCGAGTGTTCGAACCGTAATGCGCAAGAAATGGTACGGAAACCCCGTATTTACATATCTGCCACTGTGCAGGAGAATCCGTATAGGAGTTCGAGTGTTTGAACCGTAATGCGTGAGAAATGGTATGTAAACCCCGTATTTATATATCTGCCACTGTGCTGGATAATCCGTATAGGTGTTCGAGTGTTCGAACCGTAATGTGCCAGAAATGGTACCGAAACCCCGTATTTACATATCTGCCACTGTGCAGGAGAATCCGTATAGGTGTTCGAGTGTTCGAACCGTAATGCGCAAGAAATGGTACCGAAACCCCGTATTTAGATATCTACCACTGTGCAGGAGAATTCGTATAGGTGTTCGAGTGTTCGAACCGTAATGCGCAAGAAATGGTATGGAAACCCCGTATTTACATATCTGCCACTGTGCAGGAGAATCCGTATAGGTGTTCGAGTGTTCGAACCGTAATGCGCAAGAAATGGTTCCGAAACCCCGTATTTACATATCTGCCACTGTGCAGGAGAATCCGTATAGGTGTTCGAGAGTTCGAACCGTAATGCGCAAGAAATGGTACGGAAACCCCGTATTTACATATCTGCCACTTTGTAGGAGAATCCGCATAGGTGTTCGAGTGTTCGAACCGTAATGTGCAAGAAATGGTATGGAAACCCCGTATTTACATATCTGCCACTGTGCAGGAGAATCCGTATAGGTGTTCGTGAGTTCGAACCGTAATGCGCAAGAAATGGTACGGAAACCCCGTATTTACATATCTGCCACTTTGTAGGAGAATCCGCATAGGTGTTCGAGTGTTCGAACCGTAATGTGCAAGAAATGGTATGGAAACCCCGTATTTACATATCTGCCACTGTGCAGGAGAATCCGTATAGGTGTTCGAGTGTTCGAACCGTAATGCGCAAGAAATGGTACGGAAACCCCGTATTTACATATCTGCCACTGTGCAGGAGAATCCGTATAGGAGTTCGAGTGTTTGAACCGTAATGCGTGAGAAATGGTATGTAAACCCCGTATTTATATATCTGCCACTGTGCTGGATAATCCGTATAGGTGTTCGAGTGTTCGAACCGTAATGTGCCAGAAATGGTACCGAAACCCCGTATTTACATATCTGCCACTGTGCAGGAGAATCCGTATAGGTGTTCGAGTGTTCGAACCGTAATGCGCAAGAAATGGTACCGAAACCCCGTATTTACATATCTACCACTGTGCAGGAGAATCCGTATAGGTGTTCGAGTGTTCGAACCGTAATGCGCAAGAAATGGTATGGAAACCCCGTATTTACATATCTGCCACTGTGCAGGAGAATCCGTATAGGTGTTCGAGTGTTCGAACCGTAATGCGCAAGAAATGGTTCCGAAACCCCGTATTTACATATCTGCCACTGTGCAGGAGAATCCGTATAGGTGTTCGAGAGTTCGAACCGTAATGCGCAAGAAATGGTACGGAAACCCCGTATTTACATATCTGCCACTTTGTAGGAGAATCCGCATAGGTGTTCGAGTGTTCGAACCGTAATGTGCAAGAAATGGTATGGAAACCCCGTATTTACATATCTACCACTGTGCAGGAGAATCCGTATAGGTGTTCGAGTGTTCGAACCGTAATGCGCAAGAAATGGTACGGAAACCCCGTATTTACATATCTGCCACTGTGCAGGAGAATCCGTATAGGTGTTCGATTGTTGGAACCGTAATGCGCAAGAAATGTTATGTAAACCCCGTTTTTACATATCTGCCACTGTGCAGGAGAATCCGTATAGGTGTTCGAGTGTTCGAACCGTAATGCGCAAAAAATGGTACCGAAACCCCGTATTTACATATCTGCCACTGTGCAGGAGAATCCGTATAGGTGTTCGAGTGTTCGAACCGTAATGCGCAAGAAATGGTATGGAAACCCCGTATTTACATATCTGCCACTGTGCAGGAGAATCCGTATAGGTGTTCGAGTGTTCGAACCGTAATGCGCAAGAAATGGTTCCGAAACCCCGTATTTACAAATCTGCCACTGTGCAGGAGAATCCGTATATGTGTTCGAGAGTTCGAACCGTAATGCGCAAGAAATGGTACGGAAACCCCGTATTTACATATCTGCCACTTTGTAGGAGAATCCGCATAGGTGTTCGAGTGTTCGAACCGTAATGTGCAAGAAATGGTATGGAAACCCCGTATTTACATATATGCCACTGTGCAGGAGAATCCGTATAGGTGTTCGAGTGTTCGAATCGTAATGCGCAAGAAATGGTACCGAAACCCCGTATTTACATATCTGCCACTGTGCAGGAGAATCCGAATAGGTGTTCGAGTGTTCGAACCGTAATGCGCAAGAAATGGTATGTAAACCCCGTATTTACATATCTGCCACTGTGCAGGAGAATCCGTATAGGTGTTCGAGTGTTCGAACCGTAATGCGCAAGAAATGGTACGGAAACCCCGTATTTACATATCTGCCACTGTGCAGGAGAATCCGTATAGGTGTTCGACTGTTCGAACCGTAATGCGCAAGAAATGGTATGTAAACCCCGTATTTACATATCTGCCACTGTGCAGGAGAATCCGTATAGGTGTTCGAGTGTTCGAACCGTAATGCGCAAGAAATGGTATGGAAACCCCATATTTACATATCAGCCACTGTGTAGGAGAATCCGTATAGGTGTTCGAGTGTTCGAACCGTAATGCGCAAGAAACGGTACGGAATCCCCGTATTTACATATCTGCCACTGTGCAGGAGAATCCGTATAGGAGATAGAGTGTTTGAACCGTAATGCGTGAGAAATGGTATGTAAACCCCGTATTTATATATCTACCACTGTGCTGGATAATCCGTATAGGTGTTCGAGTGTTCGAACCGTAATGCGCCAGAAATGGTACCGAAACCCCGTATTTACATATCTGCCACTGTGCAGGAGAATCCGTATAGGTGTTCGACTGTTCGAACCGTAATGCGCAAGAAATGGTACCGAAACCCTGTATTTACATATCTGCCACTGTGCAGGAGAATCCGTATAGGTGTTCGAGTGTTCGAACCGTAATGCGCAAGAAATGGTATGGAAACCCCGTATTTACATATCTGCCACTGTGCAGGAGAATCCGTATAGGTGTTCGAGTGTTCGAACCGTAATGCGCAAGAAATGGTTCTGAAACCCCGTATTTACATATCTGCCACTGTGCAGGAGAATCCGTATAGGTGTTCGAGTGTTCGAACCGTAATGCGCAAGAAATTGTACGGAAACCCCGTATTTACATATATGCCACTTTGTAGGAGAATCCGCATAGGTGTTCGAGGGTTCGAACCGTAATGTGCAAGAAATGGTATGGAAACCCCGTATTTACATATCTGCCACTGTGCAGGAGAATCCGTATAGGTGTTCGAGTGTTCGAATCGTAATGCGCAAGAAATGGTACCGAAACCCCGTATTTACATATCTACCACTGTGCAGGAGAATCCGAATAGGTGTTCGAGTGTTCGAATCGTAATGCGCAAGAAATGGTATGTAAACCCCGTATTTACTTATCTGCCACTGTGCAGGAGAATCCGTATAGGTGTTCGAGTGTTCGAACCGTAATGCGCAAGAAATGGTATGTAAACCCCGTATTTACATATCTGCCACTGTGCAGGAGAATCCGTATAGGTGTTCGAGTGTTCGAACCGTAATGCGCAAGAAATGGTACGGAAACCCCGTATTTAGATATCTGCCACTGTGCAGGAGAATCCATATAGGTGTTCGATTGTTCGAACCGTAATGCGCAAGAAATGGTATGTAAACTCCGTATTTACATATCTACCACTGTGCAGGAGAATCCGTATAGGTGTTCGAGTGTTCGAACCGTAATGCGCAAGAAATGGTATGGAAACCCCGTATTTACATATCAGCCACTGTGCAGGAGAATCCGTATAGGTGTACGAGTGTTCGAACCGTAATGCGTAAGAAATGGTACCGAAACCCCGTATTTACATATCTGCCACTGTGCAGGAGAATCCGTATAGGTGTTCGAGTGTTTGAACCGTAATGCGTGAGAAATGGTATGTAAACCCCGTATTTATATATCTGCCACTGTGCTGGATAATCCGTATAGGTGTTCGAGTGTTCGAACCGTAATGCGCCAGAAATGGTATGGAAACCCCGTATTTACATATCTGCCACTGTGCAGGAGAATCCGTATAGGTGTTCGAGAGTTCGAACCGTAATGCGCAAGAAATGGTACGGAAACCCCGTATTTACATATCCGCCACTTTGTAGGAGAATCCGCATAGGTGTTCGAGTGTTCGAACCGTAATGTGCAAGAAATGGTATGGAAACCCCGTATTTACATATCTGCCACTGTGAAGGAGAATCCGTATAGGTGTTCGAGTGTTCGAATCGTAATGCGCAAGAAATGGTACCGAAACCCCGTATTTACATATCTGCCACTGTGCAGGAGAATCCGAATAGGTGTTCGAGTGTTCGAACCGTAATGCGCAAGAAATGGTATGTAAACCCCGTATTTACATATCTGCCACTGTGCAGGAGAATCCGTATAGGTGTTCGAGTGTTCGAACCGTAATGCGCAAGAAATGGTACGGAAACCCCGTATTTACATATCTGCCACTGTGCAGGAGAATCCGTATAGGTGTTCGATTGTTGGAACCGTAATGCGCAAGAAATGTTATGTAAACCCCGTTTTTACATATCTGCCACTGTGCAGGAGAATCCGTATAGGTGTTCGAGTGTTCGAACCGTAATGCGCAAAAAATGGTACCGAAACCCCGTATTTACATATCTGCCACTGTGCAGGAGAATCCGTATAGGTGTTCTAGTATTCGAACCGTAATGCGCAAGAAATGGTATGGAAACCCCGTATTTACATATCTGCCACTGTGCAGGAGAATCCGTATAGGTGTTCGAGTGTTCGAACCGTAATGCGCAAGAAATGGTTCCGAAACCCCGTATTTACATATCTGCCACTGTGCAGGAGAATCCGTATAGGTGTTCGAGAGTTCGAACCGTAATGTGCAAGAAATGGTACGGAAACCCCGTATTTACATATCTGCCACTTTGTAGGAGAATCCGCATAGGTGTTCGAGTGTTCGAACCGTAATGTGCAAGAAATGGTATGGAAACCCCGTATTTACATATCTGCCACTGTGCAGGAGAATCCGTATAGGTGTTCGAGTGTTCGAACCGTAATGCGCAAGAAATTGTACGGAAACCCCGTATTTACATATATGCCACTTTGTAGGAGAATCCGCATAGGTGTTCGAGGGTTCGAACCGTAATGTGCAAGAAATGGTATGGAAACCCCGTATTTACATATCTGCCACTGTGCAGGAGAATCCGTATAGGTGTTCGAGTGTTCGAATCGTAATGCGCAAGAAATGGTACCGAAACCCCGTATTTACATATCTACCACTGTGCAGGAGAATCCGAATAGGTGTTCGAGTGTTCGAATCGTAATGCGCAAGAAATGGTATGTAAACCCCGTATTTACTTATCTGCCACTGTGCAGGAGAATCCGTATAGGTGTTCGAGTGTTCGAACCGTAATGCGCAAGAAATGGTATGTAAACCCCGTATTTACATATCTGCCACTGTGCAGGAGAATCCGTATAGGTGTTCGAGTGTTCGAACCGTAATGCGCAAGAAATGGTACGGAAACCCCGTATTTAGATATCTGCCACTGTGCAGGAGAATCCATATAGGTGTTCGATTGTTCGAACCGTAATGCGCAAGAAATGGTATGTAAACTCCGTATTTACATATCTACCACTGTGCAGGAGAATCCGTATAGGTGTTCGAGTGTTCGAACCGTAATGCGCAAGAAATGGTATGGAAACCCCGTATTTACATATCAGCCACTGCGCAGGAGAATCCGTATAGGTGTACGAGTGTTCGAACCGTAATGCGTAAGAAATGGTACCGAAACCCCGTATTTACATATCTGCCACTGTGCAGGAGAATCCGTATAGGTGTTCGAGTGTTTGAACCGTAATGCGTGAGAAATGGTATGTAAACCCCGTATTTATATATCTGCCACTGTGCTGGATAATCCGTATAGGTGTTCGAGTGTTCGAACCGTAATGCGCCAGAAATGGTATGGAAACCCCGTATTTACATATCTGCCACTGTGCAGGAGAATCCGTATAGGTGTTCGAGAGTTCGAACCGTAATGCGCAAGAAATGGTACGGAAACCCCGTATTTACATATCCGCCACTTTGTAGGAGAATCCGCATAGGTGTTCGAGTGTTCGAACCGTAATGTGCAAGAAATGGTATGGAAACCCCGTATTTACATATCTGCCACTGTGAAGGAGAATCCGTATAGGTGTTCGAGTGTTCGAATCGTAATGCGCAAGAAATGGTACCGAAACCCCGTATTTACATATCTGCCACTGTGCAGGAGAATCCGAATAGGTGTTCGAGTGTTCGAACCGTAATGCGCAAGAAATGGTATGTAAACCCCGTATTTACATATCTGCCACTGTGCAGGAGAATCCGTATAGGTGTTCGAGTGTTCGAACCGTAATGCGCAAGAAATGGTACGGAAACCCCGTATTTACATATCTGCCACTGTGCAGGAGAATCCGTATAGGTGTTCGATTGTTGGAACCGTAATGCGCAAGAAATGTTATGTAAACCCCGTTTTTACATATCTGCCACTGTGCAGGAGAATCCGTATAGGTGTTCGAGTGTTCGAACCGTAATGCGCAAAAAATGGTACCGAAACCCCGTATTTACATATCTGCCACTGTGCAGGAGAATCCGTATAGGTGTTCTAGTATTCGAACCGTAATGCGCAAGAAATGGTATGGAAACCCCGTATTTACATATCTGCCACTGTGCAGGAGAATCCGTATAGGTGTTCGAGTGTTCGAACCGTAATGCGCAAGAAATGGTTCCGAAACCCCGTATTTACATATCTGCCACTGTGCAGGAGAATCCGTATAGGTGTTCGAGAGTTCGAACCGTAATGTGCAAGAAATGGTACGGAAACCCCGTATTTACATATCTGCCACTTTGTAGGAGAATCCGCATAGGTGTTCGAGTGTTCGAACCGTAATGTGCAAGAAATGGTATGGAAACCCCGTATTTACATATCTGCCACTGTGCAGGAGAATCCGTATAGGTGTTCGAGTGTTCGAACCGTAATGCGCAAGAAATGGTACCGAAACCCCGTATTTACATATCTGCCACTGTGCAGGAGAATCCGAATAGGTGTTCGAGTGTTCGAACCGTAATGCGCAAGAAATGGTATGTAAACCCCGTATTTACGTATCTGCCACTGTGCAGGAGAATCCGTATAGGTGTTCGAGTGTTCGAACCGTAATGCGCAAAAAATGGTACGGAAACCCCGTATTTACATATCTGCCACTGTGCAGGAGAATCCGTATAGGTGTTCGACTGTTCGAACCGTAATGCGCAAGAAATGGTATGTAAACCCCGTATTTACATATCTCCCACTGTGCAGGAGAATCCGTATAGGTGTTCGAGTGTTCGAACCGTAATGCGCAAGAAATGGTACGGAAACCCCGTATTTACATATCTGCCACTTTGTAGGAGAATCCGCATAGGTGTTCGAGTGTTCGAACCGTAATGTGCAAGAAATGGTATGGAAACCCCGTATTTACATATCTGCCACTGTGCAGGAGAATCCGTATAGGTGTTCGTGAGTTCGAACCGTAATGCGCAAGAAATGGTACGGAAACCCCGTATTTACATATCTGCCACTTTGTAGGAGAATCCGCATAGGTGTTCGAGTGTTCGAACCGTAATGTGCAAGAAATGGTATGGAAACCCCGTATTTACATATCTGCCACTGTGCAGGAGAATCCGTATAGGTGTTCGAGTGTTCGAACCGTAATGCGCAAGAAATGGTACGGAAACCCCGTATTTACATATCTGCCACTGTGCAGGAGAATCCGTATAGGAGTTCGAGTGTTTGAACCGTAATGCGTGAGAAATGGTATGTAAACCCCGTATTTATATATCTGCCACTGTGCTGGATAATCCGTATAGGTGTTCGAGTGTTCGAACCGTAATGTGCCAGAAATGGTACCGAAACCCCGTATTTACATATCTGCCACTGTGCAGGAGAATCCGTATAGGTGTTCGAGTGTTCGAACCGTAATGCGCAAGAAATGGTACCGAAACCCCGTATTTACATATCTACCACTGTGCAGGAGAATCCGTATAGGTGTTCGAGTGTTCAAACCGTAATGCGCAAGAAATGGTATGGAAACCCCGTATTTACATATCTGCCACTGTGCAGGAGAATCCGTATAGGTGTTCGAGTGTTCGAACCGTAATGCGCAAGAAATGGTTCCGAAACCCCGTATTTACATATCTGCCACTGTGCAGGAGAATTCGTATAGGTGTTCGAGAGTTCGAACCGTAATGCGCAAGAAATGGTACGGAAACCCCGTATTTACATATCTGCCACTTTGTAGGAGAATCCGCATAGGTGTTCGAGTGTTCGAACCGTAATGTGCAAGAAATGGTGTGGAAACCCCGTATTTACATATCTGCCACTGTGCAGGAGAATCCGTATAGGTGTTCGAGTGTTCGAACCGTAATGCGCAAGAAATGGTACGGAAACCCCGTATTTACATATCTGCCACTGTGCAGGAGAATCCGTATAGGTGTTCGATTGTTGGAACCGTAATGCGCAAGAAATGTTATGTAAACCCCGTTTTTACATATCTGCCACTGTGCAGGAGAATCCGTATAGGTGTTCGAGTGTTCGAACCGTAATGCGCAAAAAATGGTACCGAAACCCCGTATTTACATATCTGCCACTGCGCAGGAGAATCCGTATAGGTGTTCGAGTGTTCGAACCGTAATGCGCAAGAAATGGTATGGAAACCCCGTATTTACATATCTGCCACTGTGCAGGAGAATCCGTATAGGTGTTCGAGTGTTCGAACCGTAATGCGCAAGAAATGGTTCCGAAACCCCGTATTTACATATCTGCCACTGTGCAGGAGAATCCGTATATGTGTTCGAGAGTTCGAACCGTAATGCGCAAGAAATGGTACGGAAACCCCGTATTTACATATCTGCCACTTTGTAGGAGAATCCGCATAGGTGTTCGAGTGTTCGAACCGTAATGTGCAAGAAATGGTATGGAAACCCCGTATTTACATATCTGCCACTGTGCAGGAGAATCCGTATAGGTGTTCGAGTGTTCGAATCGTAATGCGCAAGAAATGGTACCGAAACCCCGTATTTACATATCTGCCACTGTGCAGGAGAATCCGAATAGGTGTTCGAGTGTTCGAACCGTAATGCGCAAGAAATGGTATGTAAACCCCGTATTTACATATCTGCCACTGTGCAGGAGAATCCGTATAGGTGTTCGAGTGTTCGAACCGTAATGCGCAAGAAATGGTACGGAAACCCCGTATTTACATATCTGCCACTGTGCAGGAGAATCCGTATAGGTGTTCGACTGTTCGAACCGTAATGCGCAAGAAATGGTATGTAAACCCCGTATTTACATATCTGCCACTGTGCAGGAGAATCCGTATAGGTGTTCGAGTGTTCGAACCGTAATGCGCAAGAAATGGTATGGAAACCCCATATTTACATATTAGCCACTGTGTAGGAGAATCCGTATAGGTGTTCGAGTGTTCGAACCGTAATGCGCAAGAAACGGTACGGAATCCCCGTATTTACATATCTGCCACTGTGCAGGAGAATCCGTATAGGAGATCGAGTGTTTGAACCGTAATGCGTGAGAAATGGTATGTAAACCCCGTATTTATATATCTACCACTGTGCTGGATAATCCGTATAGGTGTTCGAGTGTTCGAACCGTAATGCGCCAGAAATGGTACCGAAACCCCGTATTTACATATCTGCCACTGTGCAGGAGAATCTGTATAGGTGTTCGACTGTTCGAACCGTAATGCGCAAGAAATGGTACCGAAACCCCGTATTTACATATCTGCCACTGTGCAGGAGAATCCGTATAGGTGTTCGAGTGTTCGAACCGTAATGCGCAAGAAATGGTATGGAAACCCCGTATTTACATATCTGCCACTGTGCAGGAGAATCCGTATAGGTGTTCGAGTGTTCGAACCGTAATGCGCAACAAATGGTTCTGAAACCCCGTATTTACATATCTGCCACTGTGCAGGAGAATCCGTATAGGTGTTCGAGTGTTCGAACCGTAATGCGCAAGAAATTGTACGGAAACCCCGTATTTACATATATGCCACTTTGTAGGAGAATCCGCATAGGTGTTCGAGGGTTCGAACCGTAATGTGCAAGAAACGGTATGGAAACCCCGTATTTACATATCTGCCACTGTGCAGGAGAATCCGTATAGGTGTTCGAGTGTTCGAATCGTAATGCGCAAGAAATGGTACCGAAACCCCGTATTTACATATCTACCACTGTGCAGGAGAATCCGAATAGGTGTTCGAGTGTTCGAATCGTAATGCGCAAGAAATGGTATGTAAACCCCGTATTTACTTATCTGCCACTGTGCAGGAGAATCCGTATAGGTGTTCGAGTGTTCGAACCGTAATGCGCAAGAAATGGTATGTAAACCCCGTATTTACATATCTGCCACTGTGCAGGAGAATCCGTATAGGTGTTCGAGTGTTCGAACCGTAATGCGCAAGAAATGGTACAGAAACCCCGTATTTAGATATCTGCCACTGTGCAGGAGAATCCATATAGGTGTTCGATTGTTCGAACCGTAATGCGCAAGAAATGGTATGTAAACTCCGTATTTACATATCTACCACTGTGCAGGAGAATCCGTATAGGTGTTCGAGTGTTCGAACCGTAATGCGCAAGAAATGGTATGGAAACCCCGTATTTACATATCAGCCACTGTGCAGGAGAATCCGTATAGGTGTACGAGTGTTCGAACCGTAATGCGCAAGAAATGGTACCGAAACCCCGTATTTACATATCTGCCACTGTGCAGGAGAATCCGTATAGGTGTTCGAGTGTTTGAACCGTAATGCGTGAGAAATGGTATGTAAACCCCGTATTTATATATCTGCCACTGTGCTGGATAATCCGTATAGGTGTTCGAGTGTTCGAACCGTAATGTGCCAGAAATGGTACCGAAACCCCGTATTTACATATCTGCCACTGTGCAGGAGAATCCGTATAGGTGTTCGAGAGTTCGAACCGTAATGCGCAAGAAATGGTACGGAAACCCCGTATTTACATATCTGCCACTTTGTAGGAGAATCCGCATAGGTGTTCGAGTGTTCGAACCGTAATGTGCAAGAAATGGTATGGAAACCCCGTATTTACATATCTGCCACTGTGAAGGAGAATCCGTATAGGTGTTCGAGTGTTCGAATCGTAATGCGCAAGAAATGGTACCGAAACCCCGTATTTACATATCTGCCACTGTGCAGGAGAATCCGAATAGGTGTTCGAGTGTTCGAACCGTAATGCGCAAGAAATGGTATGTAAACCCCGTATTTACATATCTGCCACTGTGCAGGAGAATCCGTATAGGTGTTCGAGTGTTCGAACCGTAATGCGCAAGAAATGGTACGGAAACCCCGTATTTACATATCTGCCACTGTGCAGGAGAATCCGTATAGGTGTTCGATTGTTGGAACCGTAATGCGCAAGAAATGTTATGTAAACCCCGTTTTTACATATCTGCCACTGTGCAGGAGAATCCGTATAGGTGTTCGAGTGTTCGAACCGTAATGCGCAAAAAATGGTACCGAAACCCCGTATTTACATATCTGCCACTGTGCAGGAGAATCCGTATAGGTGTTCTAGTATTCGAACCGTAATGCGCAAGAAATGGTATGGAAACCCCGTATTTACATATCTGCCACTGTGCAGGAGAATCCGTATAGGTGTTCGAGTGTTCGAACCGTAATGCGCAAGAAATGGTTCCGAAACCCCGTATTTACATATCTGCCACTGTGCAGGAGAATCCGTATAGGTGTTCGAGAGTTCGAACCGTAATGCGCAAGAAATGGTACGGAAACCCCGTATTTACATATCTGCCACTTTGTAGGAGAATCCGCATAGGTGTTCGAGTGTTCGAACCGTAATGTGCAAGAAATGGTATGGAAACCCCGTATTTACATATCTGCCACTGTGCAGGAGAATCCGTATAGGTGTTCGAGTGTTCGAACCGTAATGCGCAAGAAATGGTACCGAAACCCCGTATTTACATATCTGCCACTGTGCAGGAGAATCCGAATAGGTGTTCGAGTGTTCGAACCGTAATGCGCAAGAAATGGTATGTAAACCCCGTATTTACGTATCTGCCACTGTGCAGGAGAATCCGTATAGGTGTTCGAGTGTTCGAACCGTAATGCGCAAAAAATGGTACGGAAACCCCGTATTTACATATCTGCCACTGTGCAGGAGAATCCGTATAGGTGTTCGACTGTTCGAACCGTAATGCGCAAGAAATGGTATGTAAACCCCGTATTTACATATCTCCCACTGTGCAGGAGAATCCGTATAGGAGTTCGAGTGTTTGAACCGTAATGCGTGAGAAATGGTATGTAAACCCCGTATTTATATATCTGCCACTGTGCTGGATAATCCGTATAGGTGTTCGAGTGTTCGAACCGTAATGCGCCAGAAATGGTACCGAAACCCCGTATTTACATATCTGCCACTGTGTAGGAGAATCCGTATAGGTGTTCGAGTGTTCGAACCGTAATGCGCAAGAAATGGTACCGAAACCCCGTATTTACATATCTGCCACTGTGCAGGAGAATCCGTATAGGTGTTCGAGTGTTCGAACCGTAATGCGCCAGAAATGGTACCGAAACCCCGTATTTACATATCTGCCACTGTGCAGGAGAATCCGTATAGGTGTTCGAGTGTTCGAACCGTAATGCGGAAGAAATGGTACCGAAACCCCGTATTTACATATCTGCCACTGTGCAGGAGAATCCGTATCGGTGTTCGAGTGTTCGAACCGTAATGCGCAAGAAATGGTATGGAAACCCCGTATTTACATATCTGCCACTGTGCAGGAGAATCCGTATAGGTGTTCGACTGTTCGAACCGTAATGCGCAAGAAATGGTTCTGAAACCCCGTATTTACATATCTGCCACTGTGCAGGAGAATCCGTATAGGTGTTCGAGTGTTCGAACCGTAATGCGCAAGAAATGGTACGGAAACCCCGTATTTACATATATACCACTTTGTAGGAGAATCCGCATAGGTGTTCGAGTGTTCGAACCGTAATGTGCAAGAAATGGTATGGAAACCCCGTATTTACATATCTGCCACTGTGCAGGAGAATCCGTATAGGTGTTCGAGTGTTCGAATCGTAATGCGCAAGAAATGGTACCGAAATCCCGTATTTACATATCTGCCACTGTGCAGGAGAATCCGAATAGGTGTTCGAGTGTTCGAACCGTAATGCGCAAGAAATGGTATGTAAACCCCGTATTTACATATCTGCCACTGTGCAGGAGAATCCGTATAGGTGTTCGAGTGTTCGAACCGTAATGCGCAAGAAATGGTATGTAAACCCCGTATTTACATATCTGCCACTGTTCAGGAGAATCCGTATAGGTGTTCGAGTGTTCGAACCGTAATGCGCAAGAAATGGTACGGAAACCTCGTATTTAGATATCTGCCACTGTGCAGGAGAATCCGTATAGGTGTTCGATTGTTCGAACTGTAATGCGCAAGAAATGGTATGTAAACTCCGTATTTACATATCTCCCACTGTGCAGGAGAATCCGTATAGGTGTTCGAGTGTTCGAACCGTCATGCGCGAGAAATGGTATGGAAACCCCGTATTTACATATCAGCCACTGTGCAGGAGAATCCGTATAGGTGTACGAGTGTTCGAACCGTAATGCGCAAGAAATGGTACCGAAACCCCGTATTTACATATCTGCCACTGTGCAGGAGAATCCGTATAGGTGTTCGAGTGTTTGAACCGTAATGCGTGAGAAATGGTATGTAAACCCCGTATTTATATATCTGCCACTGTGCTGGATAATCCGTATAGGTGTTCGAGTGTTCGAACTGTAATGCGCCAGAAATGGTACCGAAACCCCGTATTTACATATCTGCCACTGTGCAGGAGAATCCGTATAGGTGTTCGAGAGTTCGAACCGTAATGCGCAAGAAATGGTACGGAAACCCCGTATTTACATATCTGCCACTTTGTAGGAGAATCCGCATAGGTGTTCGAGTGTTCGAACCGTAATGTGCAAGAAATGGTATGGAAACCCCGTATTTACATATCTGCCACTGTGCAGGAGAATCCGTATAGGTGTTCGAGTGTTCGAATCGTAATGCGCAAGAAATGGTACCGAAACCCCGTATTTACATATCTGCCACTGTGCAGGAGAATCCGAATAGGTGTTCGAGTGTTCGAACCGTAATGCGCAAGAAATGGTATGTAAACCCCGTATTTACATATCTGCCACTGTGCAGGAGAATCCGTATAGGTGTTCGAGTGTTCGAACCGTAATGCGCAAGAAATGGTACGGAAACCCCGTATTTACATATCTGCCACTGTGCAGGAGAATCCGTATAGGTGTTCGATTGTTCGAACCGTAATGCGCAAGAAATGGTATGTAAACCCCGTATTTACATATCTCCCACTGTGCAGGAGAATCCGTATAGGTGTTCGAGTGTTCGAACCGTAATGCGCAAGAAATGGTATGGAAACCCCGTATTTACATATCAGCCACTGTGTAGGAGAATCCGTATAGGTGTTCGAGTGTTCGAACCGTAATGCGCAAGAAATGGTAAGGAAACCCCGTATTTACATATCTGCCACTTTGTAGGAGAATCCGTATAGGTGTTCGAGTGTTCGAACCGTAATGTGCAAGAAATGGTACGGAAACCCCGTATTTACATATCTGCCACTGTGCAGGAGAATCCGTATAGGTGTTCGATTGTTCGAACCGTAATGCGCAAGAAATGTTATGTCAACCCCGTTTTTACATATCTGCCACTGTGCAGGAGAATCCGTATAGGTGTTCGGGTGTTCGAACCGTAATGCGCAAAAAATGGTACCGAAACCCCGTATTTACATATCTGCCACTGTGCAGGAGAATCCGTATAGGTGTTCGAGTGTTCGAACCGTAATGCGCAAGAAATGGTATGGAAACCCCGTATTTACATATCTGCCACTGTGCAGGGGAATCCGTATAGGTATTCGAGTGTTCGAACCGTAATGCGCAAGAAATGGTTCCGAAACCCCGTATTTACATATCTGCCACTGTGCAGGAGAATCCGTATAGGTGTTCGAGAGTTCGAACCGTAATGCGCAAGAAATGGTACGGAAACCCCGTATTTACATATCTGCCACTTTGTAGGAGAATCCGCATAGGTGTTCGAGTGTTCGAACCGTAATGTGCAAGAAATGGTATGGAAACCCCGTATTTACATATCTGTCACTGTGCAGGAGAATTCGTATAGGTGTTCGAGTGTTCGAATCGTAACGCGCAAGAAATGGTACCGAAACCCCGTATTTACATATCTGCCACTGTGCAGGAGAATCCGAATAGGTGTTCGAGTGTTCGAACCGTAATGCGCAAGAAATGGTATGTAAACCCCGTATTTACATATCTGCCACTGTGCAGGAGAATCCGTATAGGTGTTCGAGTGTTTGAACCGTAATGCGCAACAAATGGTACGGAAACCCCGTATTTACATATCTGCCACTGTGCCGGAGAATCCGTATAGGTGTTCGATTGTTCGAACCGTAATGCGCAAGAAATGGTATGTAAACCCCGTATTTACATATCTCCCACTGTGCAGGAGAATCCGTATAGGTGTTCGAGTGCTCGAACCGTAATGCGCAAGAAATGGTATGGAAACCCCGTATTTACGTATCAGCCACTGTGTAGGAGAATCCGTATAGGTGTTCGAGTGTTCGAACCGTAATGTGCAAGAAATGGTATGGAAACCCCGTATTTACATATCTGCCACTGTGCAGGAGAATCCGTATAGGTGTTCGAGTGTTCGAACCGTAATGCGCAAGAAATGGTACCGAAACCCCGTATTTACATATCTGCCACTGTGCAGGAGAATCCGAATAGGTGTTCGAGTGTTCGAACCGTAATGCGCAAGAAATGGTATGTAAACCCCGTATTTACGTATCTGCCACTGTGCAGGAGAATCCGTATAGGTGTTCGAGTGTTCGAACCGTAATGCGCAAAAAATGGTACGGAAACCCCGTATTTACATATCTGCCACTGTGCAGGAGAATCCGTATAGGTGTTCGACTGTTCGAACCGTAATGCGCAAGAAATGGTATGTAAACCCCGTATTTACATATCTCCCACTGTGCAGGAGAATCCGTATAGGAGTTCGAGTGTTTGAACCGTAATGCGTGAGAAATGGTATGTAAACCCCGTATTTATATATCTGCCACTGTGCTGGATAATCCGTATAGGTGTTCGAGTGTTCGAACCGTAATGCGCCAGAAATGGTACCGAAACCCCGTATTTACATATCTGCCACTGTGTAGGAGAATCCGTATAGGTGTTCGAGTGTTCGAACCGTAATGCGCAAGAAATGGTACCGAAACCCCGTATTTACATATCTGCCACTGTGCAGGAGAATCCGTATAGGTGTTCGAGTGTTCGAACCGTAATGCGCCAGAAATGGTACCGAAACCCCGTATTTACATATCTGCCACTGTGCAGGAGAATCCGTATAGGTGTTCGAGTGTTCGAACCGTAATGCGGAAGAAATGGTACCGAAACCCCGTATTTACATATCTGCCACTGTGTAGGAGAATCCGTATCGGTGTTCGAGTGTTCGAACCGTAATGCGCAAGAAATGGTACGGAAACCCCGTATTTACATATCTGCCACTTTGTAGGAGAATCCGCATAGGTGTTCGAGTGTTCGAACCGTAATGTGCAAGAAATGGTATGGAAACCCCGTATTTACATATCTGCCACTGTGCAGGAGAATCCGTATAGGTGTTCGAGTGTTCGAACCGTAATGCGCAAGAAATGGTACCGAAACCCCGTATTTACATATCTGCCACTGTGCAGGAGAATCCGAATAGGTGTTCGAGTGTTCGAACCGTAATGCGCAAGAAATGGTATGTAAACCCCGTATTTACGTATCTGCCACTGTGCAGGAGAATCCGTATAGGTGTTCGAGTGTTCGAACCGTAATGCGCAAAAAATGGTACGGAAACCCCGTATTTACATATCTGCCACTGTGCAGGAGAATCCGTATAGGTGTTCGACTGTTCGAACCGTAATGCGCAAGAAATGGTATGTAAACCCCGTATTTACATATCTCCCACTGTGCAGGAGAATCCGTATAGGAGTTCGAGTGTTTGAACCGTAATGCGTGAGAAATGGTATGTAAACCCCGTATTTATATATCTGCCACTGTGCTGGATAATCCGTATAGGTGTTCGAGTGTTCGAACCGTAATGCGCCAGAAATGGTACCGAAACCCCGTATTTACATATCTGCCACTGTGTAGGAGAATCCGTATAGGTGTTCGAGTGTTCGAACCGTAATGCGCAAGAAATGGTACCGAAACCCCGTATTTACATATCTGCCACTGTGCAGGAGAATCCGTATAGGTGTTCGAGTGTTCGAACCGTAATGCGCCAGAAATGGTACCGAAACCCCGTATTTACATATCTGCCACTGTGCAGGAGAATCCGTATAGGTGTTCGAGTGTTCGAACCGTAATGCGGAAGAAATGGTACCGAAACCCCGTATTTACATATCTGCCACTGTGCAGGAGAATCCGTATCGGTGTTCGAGTGTTCGAACCGTAATGCGCAAGAAATGGTATGGAAACCCCGTATTTACATATCTGCCACTGTGCAGGAGAATCCGTATAGGTGTTCGACTGTTCGAACCGTAATGCGCAAGAAATGGTTCTGAAACCCCGTATTTACATATCTGCCACTGTGCAGGAGAATCCGTATAGGTGTTCGAGTGTTCGAACCGTAATGCGCAAGAAATGGTACGGAAACCCCGTATTTACATATATGCCACTTTGTAGGAGAATCCGCATAGGTGTTCGAGTGTTCGAACCGTAATGTGCAAGAAATGGTATGGAAACCCCGTATTTACATATCTGCCACTGTGCAGGAGAATCCGTATAGGTGTTCGAGTGTTCGAATCGTAATGCGCAAGAAATGGTACCGAAATCCCGTATTTACATATCTGCCACTGTGCAGGAGAATCCGAATAGGTGTTCGAGTGTTCGAACCGTAATGCGCAAGAAATGGTATGTAAACCCCGTATTTACATATCTGCCACTGTGCAGGAGAATCCGTATAGGTGTTCGAGTGTTCGAACCGTAATGCGCAAGAAATGGTATGTAAACCCCGTATTTACATATCTGCCACTGTTCAGGAGAATCCGTATAGGTGTTCGAGTGTTCGAACCGTAATGCGCAAGAAATGGTACGGAAACCTCGTATTTAGATATCTGCCACTGTGCAGGAGAATCCGTATAGGTGTTCGATTGTTCGAACTGTAATGCGCAAGAAATGGTATGTAAACTCCGTATTTACATATCTCCCACTGTGCAGGAGAATCCGTATAGGTGTTCGAGTGTTCGAACCGTCATGCGCGAGAAATGGTATGGAAACCCCGTATTTACATATCAGCCACTGTGCAGGAGAATCCGTATAGGTGTACGAGTGTTCGAACCGTAATGCGCAAGAAATGGTACCGAAACCCCGTATTTACATATCTGCCACTGTGCAGGAGAATCCGTATAGGTGTTCGAGTGTTTGAACCGTAATGCGTGAGAAATGGTATGTAAACCCCGTATTTATATATCTGCCACTGTGCTGGATAATCCGTATAGGTGTTCGAGTGTTCGAACTGTAATGCGCCAGAAATGGTACCGAAACCCCGTATTTACATATCTGCCACTGTGCAGGAGAATCCGTATAGGTGTTCGAGAGTTCGAACCGTAATGCGCAAGAAATGGTACGGAAACCCCGTATTTACATATCTGCCACTTTGTAGGAGAATCCGCATAGGTGTTCGAGTGTTCGAACCGTAATGTGCAAGAAATGGTATGGAAACCCCGTATTTACATATCTGCCACTGTGCAGGAGAATCCGTATAGGTGTTCGAGTGTTCGAATCGTAATGCGCAAGAAATGGTACCGAAACCCCGTATTTACATATCTGCCACTGTGCAGGAGAATCCGAATAGGTGTTCGAGTGTTCGAACCGTAATGCGCAAGAAATGGTATGTAAACCCCGTATTTACATATCTGCCACTGTGCAGGAGAATCCGTATAGGTGTTCGAGTGTTCGAACCGTAATGCGCAAGAAATGGTACGGAAACCCCGTATTTACATATCTGCCACTGTGCAGGAGAATCCGTATAGGTGTTCGATTGTTCGAACCGTAATGCGCAAGAAATGGTATGTAAACCCCGTATTTACATATCTCCCACTGTGCAGGAGAATCCGTATAGGTGTTCGAGTGTTCGAACCGTAATGCGCAAGAAATGGTATGGAAACCCCGTATTTACATATCAGCCACTGTGTAGGAGAATCCGTATAGGTGTTCGAGTGTTCGAACCGTAATGCGCAAGAAATGGTAAGGAAACCCCGTATTTACATATCTGCCACTTTGTAGGAGAATCCGTATAGGTGTTCGAGTGTTCGAACCGTAATGTGCAAGAAATGGTACGGAAACCCCGTATTTACATATCTGCCACTGTGCAGGAGAATCCGTATAGGTGTTCGATTGTTCGAACCGTAATGCGCAAGAAATGTTATGTCAACCCCGTTTTTACATATCTGCCACTGTGCAGGAGAATCCGTATAGGTGTTCGGGTGTTCGAACCGTAATGCGCAAAAAATGGTACCGAAACCCCGTATTTACATATCTGCCACTGTGCAGGAGAATCCGTATAGGTGTTCGAGTGTTCGAACCGTAATGCGCAAGAAATGGTATGGAAACCCCGTATTTACATATCTGCCACTGTGCAGGGGAATCCGTATAGGTATTCGAGTGTTCGAACCGTAATGCGCAAGAAATGGTTCCGAAACCCCGTATTTACATATCTGCCACTGTGCAGGAGAATCCGTATAGGTGTTCGAGAGTTCGAACCGTAATGCGCAAGAAATGGTACGGAAACCCCGTATTTACATATCTGCCACTTTGTAGGAGAATCCGCATAGGTGTTCGAGTGTTCGAACCGTAATGTGCAAGAAATGGTATGGAAACCCCGTATTTACATATCTGTCACTGTGCAGGAGAATTCGTATAGGTGTTCGAGTGTTCGAATCGTAACGCGCAAGAAATGGTACCGAAACCCCGTATTTACATATCTGCCACTGTGCAGGAGAATCCGAATAGGTGTTCGAGTGTTCGAACCGTAATGCGCAAGAAATGGTATGTAAACCCCGTATTTACATATCTGCCACTGTGCAGGAGAATCCGTATAGGTGTTCGAGTGTTTGAACCGTAATGCGCAACAAATGGTACGGAAACCCCGTATTTACATATCTGCCACTGTGCCGGAGAATCCGTATAGGTGTTCGATTGTTCGAACCGTAATGCGCAAGAAATGGTATGTAAACCCCGTATTTACATATCTCCCACTGTGCAGGAGAATCCGTATAGGTGTTCGAGTGCTCGAACCGTAATGCGCAAGAAATGGTATGGAAACCCCGTATTTACGTATCAGCCACTGTGTAGGAGAATCCGTATAGGTGTTCGAGTGTTCGAACCGTAATGCGCAAGAAATGGTACGGAAACCCCGTATTTACATATCTGCCACTGTGCAGGAGAATCCGTATAGGAGTTCGAGTGTTTGAACCGTAATGCGTGAGAAATGGTATGTAAACCCCGTATTTATATATCTGCCACTGTGCTGGATAATCCGTATAGGTGTTCGAGTGTTCGAACCGTAATGCGCCAGAAATGGTACCGAAACCCCGTATTTACATATCTGCCACTGTGTAGGAGAATCCGTATAGGTGTTCGAGTGTTCGAACCGTAATGCGCAAGAAATGGTACCGAAACCCCGTATTTACATATCTGCCACTGTGCAGGAGAATCCGTATAGGTGTTCGAGTGTTCGAACCGTAATGCGCAAGAAATGGTATGGAAACCCCGTATTTACATATCTGCCACTGTGCAGGAGAATCCGTATAGGTGTTCGAGTGTTCGAACCGTAATGCGCAAGAAATGGTTCCGAAACCCCGTATTTACATATCTGCCACTGTGCAGGAGAATCCGTATAGGTGTTCGAGAGTTCGAACCATAATGCGCAAGAAATGGTACGGAAACCCCGTATTTACATATATGCCACTTTATAGAAGAATCCGCATAGGTGTTCGAGTGTTCGAACCGTAATGTGCAAGAAATGGTATGGAAACCCCGTATTTACATATCTGCCACTGTGCAGCAGAATCCGTATAGGTGTTCGAGTGTTCGAATCGTAATGCGCAAGAAATGATACCGAAACCCCGTATTTACATATCTGCCACTGTGCAGGAGAATCCGAATAGGTGTTCGAGTGTTCGAACTGTAATGCGCAAGAAATGGTATGTAAACCCCGTATTTACATATCTGCCACTGTGCAGGAGAATCCGTATAGGTGTTCGAGTGTTTGAACCGTAATGCGTGAGAAATGGTATGTAAACCCCGTATTTATATATCTGCCACTGTGCTGGATAATCCGTATAGGTGTTCGAGTGTTCGAACTGTAATGCGCCAGAAATGGTACCGAAACCCCGTATTTACATATCTGCCACTGTGCAGGAGAATCCGTATAGGTGTTCGAGAGTTCGAACCGTAATGCGCAAGAAATGGTACGGAAACCCCGTATTTACATATCTGCCACTTTGTAGGAGAATCCGCATAGGTGTTCGAGTGTTCGAACCGTAATGTGCAAGAAATGGTATGGAAACCCCGTATTTACATATCTGCCACTGTGCAGGAGAATCCGTATAGGTGTTCGAGTGTTCGAATCGTAATGCGCAAGAAATGGTACCGAAACCCCGTATTTACATATCTGCCACTGTGCAGGAGAATCCGAATAGGTGTTCGAGTGTTCGAACCGTAATGCGCAAGAAATGGTATGTAAACCCCGTATTTACATATCTGCCACTGTGCAGGAGAATCCGTATAGGTGTTCGAGTGTTCGAACCGTAATGCGCAAGAAATGGTACGGAAACCCCGTATTTACATATCTGCCACTGTGCAGGAGAATCCGTATAGGTGTTCGATTGTTCGAACCGTAATGCGCAAGAAATGGTATGTAAACCCCGTATTTACATATCTCCCACTGTGCAGGAGAATCCGTATAGGTGTTCGAGTGTTCGAACCGTAATGCGCAAGAAATGGTATGGAAACCCCGTATTTACATATCAGCCACTGTGTAGGAGAATCCGTATAGGTGTTCGAGTGTTCGAACCGTAATGCGCAAGAAATGGTAAGGAAACCCCGTATTTACATATCTGCCACTTTGTAGGAGAATCCGTATAGGTGTTCGAGTGTTCGAACCGTAATGTGCAAGAAATGGTACGGAAACCCCGTATTTACATATCTGCCACTGTGCAGGAGAATCCGTATAGGTGTTCGATTGTTCGAACCGTAATGCGCAAGAAATGTTATGTCAACCCCGTTTTTACATATCTGCCACTGTGCAGGAGAATCCGTATAGGTGTTCGGGTGTTCGAACCGTAATGCGCAAAAAATGGTACCGAAACCCCGTATTTACATATCTGCCACTGTGCAGGAGAATCCGTATAGGTGTTCGAGTGTTCGAACCGTAATGCGCAAGAAATGGTATGGAAACCCCGTATTTACATATCTGCCACTGTGCAGGGGAATCCGTATAGGTATTCGAGTGTTCGAACCGTAATGCGCAAGAAATGGTTCCGAAACCCCGTATTTACATATCTGCCACTGTGCAGGAGAATCCGTATAGGTGTTCGAGAGTTCGAACCGTAATGCGCAAGAAATGGTACGGAAACCCCGTATTTACATATCTGCCACTTTGTAGGAGAATCCGCATAGGTGTTCGAGTGTTCGAACCGTAATGTGCAAGAAATGGTATGGAAACCCCGTATTTACATATCTGTCACTGTGCAGGAGAATTCGTATAGGTGTTCGAGTGTTCGAATCGTAACGCGCAAGAAATGGTACCGAAACCCCGTATTTACATATCTGCCACTGTGCAGGAGAATCCGAATAGGTGTTCGAGTGTTCGAACCGTAATGCGCAAGAAATGGTATGTAAACCCCGTATTTACATATCTGCCACTGTGCAGGAGAATCCGTATAGGTGTTCGAGTGTTTGAACCGTAATGCGCAACAAATGGTACGGAAACCCCGTATTTACATATCTGCCACTGTGCCGGAGAATCCGTATAGGTGTTCGATTGTTCGAACCGTAATGCGCAAGAAATGGTATGTAAACCCCGTATTTACATATCTCCCACTGTGCAGGAGAATCCGTATAGGTGTTCGAGTGCTCGAACCGTAATGCGCAAGAAATGGTATGGAAACCCCGTATTTACGTATCACCCACTGTGTAGGAGAATCCGTATAGGTGTTCGAGTGTTCGAACCGTAATGCGCAAGAAATGGTACGGAAACCCCGTATTTACATATCTGCCGCTGTGCAGGAGAATCCGTATAGGAGTTCGAGTGTTTGAACCGTAATGCGTGAGAAATGGTATGTAAACCCCGTATTTATATATCTGCCACTGTGCTGGATAATCCGTATAGGTGTTCGAGTGTTCGAACCGTAATGCGCCAGAAATGGTACCGAAACCCCGTATTTACATATCTGCCACTGTGTAGGAGAATCCGTATAGGTGTTCGAGTGTTCGAACCGTAATGCGCAAGAAATGGTACCGAAACCCCGTATTTACATATCTGCCACTGTGCAGGAGAATCCGTATAGGTGTTCGAGTGTTCGAACCGTAATGCGCAAGAAATGGTATGGAAACCCCGTATTTACATATCTGCCACTGTGCAGGAGAATCCGTATAGGTGTTCGAGTGTTCGAACCGTAATGCGCAAGAAATGGTTCCGAAACCCCGTATTTACATATCTGCCACTGTGCAGGAGAATCCGTATAGGTGTTCGAGAGTTCGAACCATAATGCGCAAGAAATGGTACGGAAACCCCGTATTTACATATATGCCACTTTATAGAAGAATCCGCATAGGTGTTCGAGTGTTCGAACCGTAATGTGCAAGAAATGGTATGGAAACCCCGTATTTACATATCTGCCACTGTGCAGCAGAATCCGTATAGGTGTTCGAGTGTTCGAATCGTAATGCGCAAGAAATGATACCGAAACCCCGTATTTACATATCTGCCACTGTGCAGGAGAATCCGAATAGGTGTTCGAGTGTTCGAACTGTAATGCGCAAGAAATGGTATGTAAACCCCGTATTTACATATCTGCCACTGTGCAGGAGAATCCGTATAGGTGTTCGAGTGTTCGAACTGTAATGCGCAAGAAATGGTATGTAAACCCCGTATTTACATATCTGCCATTGTGCAGGAGAATCCGTATAGGTGTTCGAGTGTTCGAACCGTAATGCGCAAGAAATGGTACGGAAATCCCGTATTTAGATATCTGCCACTGTGCAGGAGAATCCGTATAGGTGTTCGATTGTTCGAACCGTAATGCGCAAGAAATGGTATGTAAACTCCGTATTTACATATCTACCACTGTGCAGGAGAATCCGTATAGGTGTTCGAGTGTTCGAACCGTAATGCGCAAGAAATGGTATGTAAACCCCGTATTTACATATCTGCCACTGTGCAGAAGAATCCGTATAGGTGTTCGAGTGTTCGAACCGTAATGCGCAAGAAATGGTACGGAAACCCCGTATTTAGATATCTGCCACTGTGCAGGAGAATCCGTATAGGTGTTCGATTGTTCGAACCGTAATGCGCAAGAAATGGTATATAAACTCCGTATTTACATATCTACCACTGTGCAGGAGAATCCGTATAGGTGTTCCAGTGTTCGAACCGTAATGCGCAAGAAATGGTATGGAAACCCCGTATTTACATATCAGCCACTGTGCAGGAGAATCCGTATAGGTGTTCGAGTGTTCGAACCGTAATGCGCAAGAAATGGTACGGAAACCCCGTATTTACATATCTGCCACTGTGCAGGAGAATCCGTATAGGAGTTCGAGTGTTTGAACCGTAATGCGTGAGAAATGGTATGTAAACCCCGTATTTATATATCTGCCACTGTGCTGGATAATCCGTATAGGTGTTCGAGTGTTCGAACCGTAATGCGCCAGAAATGGTACCGAAACCCCGTATTTACATATCTGCCACTATGTAGGAGAATCCGTATAGGTGTTCGAGTGTTCGAACCGTAATGCGCAAGAAATGGTACCGAAACCCCGTATTTACATATCTGCCACTGTGCAGGAGAATCCGTATAGGTGTTCGAGTGTTCGAACCGTAATGCGCAAGAAATGGTATGGAAACCCCGTATTTACATATCTGCCACTGTGCAGGAGAATCCGTATAGGTGTTCGAGTGTTCGAACCGTAATGCGCAAGAAATGGTTCCGAAACCCCGTATTTACATATCTGCCACTGTGCAGGAGAATCCGTATAGGTGTTCGAGAGTTCGAACCATAATGCGCAAAAAATGGTACGGAAACCCCGTATTTACATATATGCCACTTTATAGAAGAATCCGCATAGGTGTTCGAGTGTTCGAACCGTAATGTGCAAGAAATGGTATGGAAACCCCGTATTTACATATCTGCCACTGTGCAGGAGAATCCGTATAGGTGTTCGAGTGTTCGAATCGTAATGCGCAAGAAATGGTACCGAAACCCCGTATTTACATATCTGCCACTGTGCAGGAGAATCCGAATAGGTGTTCGAGTGTTCGAACTGTAATGCGCAAGAAATGGTATGTAAACCCCGTATTTACATATCTGCCACTGTGCAGGAGAATCCGTATAGGTGTTCGAGTGTTCGAACCGTAATGCGCAAGAAATGGTATGTAAACCCCGTATTTACATATCTGCCATTGTGCAGGAGAATCCGTATAGGTGTTCGAGTGTTCGAACCGTAATGCGCAAGAAATGGTACGGAAATCCCGTATTTAGATATCTGCCACTGTGCAGGAGAATCCGTATAGGTGTTCGATTGTTCGAACCGTAATGCGCAAGAAATGGTATGTAAACTCCGTATTTACATATCTACCACTGTGCAGGAGAATCCGTATAGGTGTTCGAGTGTTCGAACCGTAATGCGCAAGAAATGGTATGTAAACCCCGTATTTACATATCTGCCACTGTGCAGAAGAATCCGTATAGGTGTTCGAGTGTTCGAACCGTAATGCGCAAGAAATGGTACGGAAACCCCGTATTTAGATATCTGCCACTGTGCAGGAGAATCCGTATAGGTGTTCGATTGTTCGAACCGTAATGCGCAAGAAATGGTATATAAACTCCGTATTTACATATCTACCACTGTGCAGGAGAATCCGTATAGGTGTTCGAGTGTTCGAACCGTAATGCGCAAGAAATGGTATGGAAACCCCGTATTTACATATCAGCCACTGTGCAGGAGAATCCGTATAGGTGTTCGAGTGTTCGAACCGTAATGCGCAAGAAATGGTACCGAAACCCCGTATTTACATATCTGCCACTGTGCAGGAGAATCCGTATAGGTGTTCGAGTGTTTGAACCGTAATGCGTGAGAAATGGTATGTAAACCCTGTATTTATATATCTGCCACTGTGCTAGATAATCCGTATAGGTGTTCGAGTGTTCGATCCGTAATGCGCCAGAAATGGTACCGAAACCCCGTATTTACATATCTGCCACTGTGCAGGAGAATCCGTATAGGTGTTCGAGAGTTCGAACCGTAATGCGCAAGAAATGGTACGGAAACCCCGTATTTACATATCTGCCACTTTGTAGGAGAATCCGCATAGGTGTTCGAGTGTTCGAATCGTAATGCGCAAGAAATGGTACCGAAACCCCGTATTTACATATCTGCCACTGTGCAGGAGAATCCGAATAGGTGTTCGAGTGTTCGAACCGTAATGCGCAAGAAATGGTATGTAAACCCCGTATTTACATATCTGCCACTGTGCAGGAGAATCCGTATAGGTGTTCGAGTGTTCGAACCGTAATGCGCAAGAAATGGTACGGAAACCCCGTATTTACATATCTGCCACTGTGCAGGAGAATCCGTATAGGTGTTCGATTGTTCGAACCGTAATGCGCAAGAAATGTTTTGTAAACCCCATTTTTACATATCTGCCACTGTGCAGGAGAATCCGTATAGGTGTTCGAGTGTTCGAACCGTAATGCGCAAAAAATGGTACCGAAACCCCGTATTTACATATCTGCCACTGTGCAGGAGAATCCGTATAGGTGTTCGAGTGTTCGAACCGTAATGCGCAAGAAATGGTATGGAAACCCCGTATTTACATATCTGCCACTGTGCAGGAGAATCCGTATAGGTGTTCGAGTGTTCGAACCGTAATGCGCAAGAAATGGTTCCGAAACCCCGTATTTACATATCTGCCACTGTGCAGGAGAATCCGTATAGGTGTTCGAGAGTTCGAACCGTAATGCGCAAGAAATGGTACGGAAACCCCGTATTTACATATCTGCCACTTTGTAGGAGAATCCGCATAGGTGTTCGAGTGTTCGAACCGTAATGTGCAAGAAATGGTATGGAAACCCCGTATTTACATATCTGCCACTGTGGAGGAGAATCCGTATAGGTGTTCGAGTGTTCGAATCGTAATGCGCAAGAAATGGTACCGAAACCCCGTATTTACATATCTGCCACTGTGCAGGAGAATCCGAATAGGTGTTCTAGTGTTCGAACCGTAATGCGCAAGAAATGGTATGTAAACCCCGTATTTACATATCTGCCACTGTGCAGGAGAATCCGTATAGGTGTTCGAGTGTTCGAACCGTAATGCGCAAGAAATGGTACGGAAACCCCGTATTTACATATCTGCCACTGTGCAGGAGAATCCGTATAGGTGTTCGATTGTTCGAACCGTAATGCGCAAGAAATGGTATGTAAACCCCGTATTTACATATCTCCCACTGTGCAGGAGAATCCGTATAGGTGTTCGAGTGTTCGAACCGTAATGCGCAAGAAATGGTATGGAAACCCCGTATTTACATATCAGCCACTGTGTAGGAGAATCCGTATAGGTGTTCGAGTGTTCGAACCGTAATGCGCAAGAAATGGTACGGAAACCCCGTATTTACATATCTGCCACTGTGCAGGAGAATCCGTATAGGAGTTCGAGTGTTTGAACCGTAATGCGTGAGAAATGGTATGTAAACCCCGTATTTATATATCTGCCACTGTGCTGGATAATCCGTATAGGTGTTCGAGTGTTCGAACCGTAATGCGCCAGAAATGGTACCGAAACCCCGTATTTACATATCTGCCACTGTGCAGGACAATCCGTATAGGTGTTCGAGTGTTCGAACCGTAATGCGCAAGAAATGGTACCGAAACCCCGTATTTACATATCTGCCACTGTGCAGGAGAATCCGTATAGGTGTTCGAGTGTTCGAACCGTAATGCGCAAGAAATGGTATGGAAACCCCGTATTTACATATCTGCCATTGTGCAGGAGAATCCGTATAGGTGTTGGAGTGTTCAAACCGTAATGCGCAAGAAATGGTTCCGAAACCCCGTATTTACATATCTGCCACTGTGCAGGAGAATCCGTATAGGTGTTCGAGTGTTCGAACCGTAATGCGCAAGAAATGGTACGGAAACCCCGTATTTACATATATGCCACTTTGTAGGAGAATCCGCATAGGTGTTCGAGTGTTCGAACCGTAATGTGCAAGAAATGGTATGGAAACCCCGTATTTACATATCTGCCACTGTGCAGGAGAATCCGTATAGGTGTTCGAGTGTTCGAATCGTAATGCGCAAGAAATGGTACCGAAACCCCGTATTTACATATCTGCCACTGTGCAGGAGAATCCGAATAGGTGTTCGAGTGTTCGAACCGTAATGCGCAAGAAATGGTATGTAAACCCCGTATTTACATATCTGCCACTGTGCAGGAGAATCCGTATAGGAGTTCGAGTGTTTGAACCGTAATGCGTGAGAAATGGTATGTAAACCCCGTATTTATATATCTGCCACTATGCTGGATAATCCGTATAGGTGTTCGAGTGTTCGAACCGTAATGCGCCAGAAATGGTACCGAAACCCCGTATTTACATATCTGCCACTGTGCAGGAGAATCCGTATAGGTGTTCGAGTGTTCGAACCGTAATGCGCAAGAAATGGTACCGAAACCCCGTATTTACATATCTGCCACTGTGCAGGAGAATCCGTATAGGTGTTCGAGTGTTCGAACCGTAATGCGCAAGAAATGGTATGGAAACCCCGTATTTACATATCTGCCACTGTGCAGGAGAATCCGTATAGGTGTTCGAGTGTTCGAACCGTAATGCGCAAGAAATGGTTCCGAAACCCCGTATTTACATATCTGCCACTGTGCAGGAGAATCCGTATAGGTGTTCGAGTGTTAGAACCGTAATGCGCAAGAAATGGTACGGAAACCCCGTATTTACATATATGCCACTTTGTAGGAGAATCCGCATAGGTGTTCGAGTGTTCGAACCGTAATGTGCAAGAAATGGTATGGAAACCCCGTATTTACATATCTGCCACTGTGCAGGAGAATCCGTATAGGTGTTCGAGTGTTCGAATCGTAATGCGCAAGAAATGGTACCGAAACCCCGTATTTACATATCTGCCACTGTGCAGGAGAATCCGAATAGGTGTTCGAGTGTTCGAACCGTAATGCGCAAGAAATGGTATGTAAACCCCGTATTTACATATCTGCCACTGTGCAGGAGAATCCGTATAGGAGTTCAAGTGTTTAAACCGTAATGCGTGAGAAATGGTATGTAAACCCCGTATTTATATATCTGCCACTGTGCTGGATAATCCGTATAGGTGTTCGAGTGTTCGAACCGTAATGCGCCAGAAATGGTACCGAAACCCCGTATTTACATATCTGCCACTGTGCAGGAGAATCCGTATAGGTGTTCGAGTGTTCGATCCGTAATGCGCAAGAAATGGTACCGAAACCCCGTATTTACATATCTGCCACTGTGCAGGAGAATCCGTATAGGTGTTCGAGTGTTCGAACCGTAATGCGCAAGAAATGGTATGGAAACCCCGTATTTACATATCTGCCACTGTGCAGGAGAATCCGTATAGGAGTTCGAGTGTTTGAACCGTAATGCGTGAGAAATGGTATGTAAACCCCGTATTTATATATCTGCCACTATGCTGGATAATCCGTATAGGTGTTCGAGTGTTCGAACCGTAATGCGCCAGAAATGGTACCGAAACCCCGTATTTACATATCTGCCACTGTGCAGGAGAATCCGTATAGGTGTTCGAGTGTTCGAACCGTAATGCGCAAGAAATGGTACCGAAACCCCGTATTTACATATCTGCCACTGTGCAGGAGAATCCGTATAGGTGTTCGAGTGTTCGAACCGTAATGCGCAAGAAATGGTATGGAAACCCCGTATTTACATATCTGCCACTGTGCAGGAGAATCCGTATAGGTGTTCGAGTGTTCGAACCGTAATGCGCAAGAAATGGTTCCGAAACCCCGTATTTACATATCTGCCACTGTGCAGGAGAATCCGTATAGGTGTTCGAGAGTTCGAACCGTAATGCGCAAGAAATGGTACGGAAACCCCGTATTTACATATCTGCCACTTTGTAGGAGAATCCGCATAGGTGTTCGAGTGTTCGAACCGTAATGTGCAAGAAATGGTATGGAAACCCCGTATTTACATATCTGCCACTGTGCAGGAGAATCCGTATAGTGTTCGAGTGTTCGAATCGTAATGCGCAAGAAATGGTACCGAAACCCCGTATTTACATATCTGCCACTGTGCAGGAGAATCCGAATAGGTGTTCGAGTGTTCGAACCGTAATGCGCAAGAAATGGTATGTAAACCCCGTATTTACATATCTGCCACTGTGCAGGAGAATCCGTATAGGTGTTCGAGTGTTCGAACCGTAATGCGCAAGAAATGGTACGGAAACCCCGTATTTACATATCTGCCACTGTGCAGGAGAATCCGTATAGGTGTTCGATTGTTCGAACCGTAATGCGCAAGAAATGGTATGTAAACCCCGTATTTACATATCTCCCACTGTGCAGGAGAATCCGTATAGGTGTTCGAGTGTTCGAACCGTAATGCGCAAGAAATGGTATGGAAACCCCGTATTTACATATCAGCCACTGTGTAGGAGAATCCGTATAGGTGTTCGAGTGTTCGAACCGTAATGCGCAAGAAATGGTACGGAAACCCCGCATTTACATATCTGCCACTGTGCAGGAGAATCCGTATAGGAGTTCGAGTGTTTGAACCGTAATGCGTGAGAAATGGTATGTAAACCCCGTATTTATATATCTGCCACTGTGCTGGATAATCCGTATAGGTGTTCGAGTGTTCGAACCGTAATGCGCCAGAAATGGTACCGAAACCCCGTATTTACATATCTGCCACTGTGCAGGACAATCCGTATAGGTGTTCGAGTGTTCGAACCGTAATGCGCAAGAAATGGTACCGAAACCCCGTATTTACATATCTGCCACTGTGCAGGAGAATCCGTATAGGTGTTCGAGTGTTCGAACCGTAATGCGCAAGAAATGGTATGGAAACCCCGTATTTACATATCTGCCATTGTGCAGGAGAATCCGTATAGGTGTTGGAGTGTTCAAACCGTAATGCGCAAGAAATGGTTCCGAAACCCCGTATTTACATATCTGCCACTGTGCAGGAGAATCCGTATAGGTGTTCGAGTGTTCGAACCGTAATGCGCAAGAAATGGTACGGAAACCCCGTATTTACATATATGCCACTTTGTAGGAGAATCCGCATAGGTGTTCGAGTGTTCGAACCGTAATGTGCAAGAAATGGTATGGAAACCCCGTATTTACATATCTGCCACTGTGCAGGAGAATCCGTATAGGTGTTCGAGTGTTCGAATCGTAATGCGCAAGAAATGGTACCGAAACCCCGTATTTACATATCTGCCACTGTGCAGGAGAATCCGAATAGGTGTTCGAGTGTTCGAACCGTAATGCGCAAGAAATGGTATGTAAACCCCGTATTTACATATCTGCCACTGTGCAGGAGAATCCGTATAGGAGTTCGAGTGTTTGAACCGTAATGCGTGAGAAATGGTATGTAAACCCCGTATTTATATATCTGCCACTATGCTGGATAATCCGTATAGGTGTTCGAGTGTTCGAACCGTAATGCGCCAGAAATGGTACCGAAACCCCGTATTTACATATCTGCCACTGTGCAGGAGAATCCGTATAGGTGTTCGAGTGTTCGAACCGTAATGCGCAAGAAATGGTACCGAAACCCCGTATTTACATATCTGCCACTGTGCAGGAGAATCCGTATAGGTGTTCGAGTGTTCGAACCGTAATGCGCAAGAAATGGTATGGAAACCCCGTATTTACATATCTGCCACTGTGCAGGAGAATCCGTATAGGTGTTCGAGTGTTCGAACCGTAATGCGCAAGAAATGGTTCCGAAACCCCGTATTTACATATCTGCCACTGTGCAGGAGAATCCGTATAGGTGTTCGAGTGTTCGAACCGTAATGCGCAAGAAATGGTACGGAAACCCCGTATTTACATATATGCCACTTTGTAGGAGAATCCGCATAGGTGTTCGAGTGTTCGAACCGTAATGTGCAAGAAATGGTATGGAAACCCCGTATTTACATATCTGCCACTGTGCAGGAGAATCCGTATAGGTGTTCGAGTGTTCGAATCGTAATGCGCAAGAAATGGTACCGAAACCCCGTATTTACATATCTGCCACTGTGCAGGAGAATCCGAATAGGTGTTCGAGTGTTCGAACCGTAATGCGCAAGAAATGGTATGTAAACCCCGTATTTACATATCTGCCACTGTGCAGGAGAATCCGTATAGGAGTTCAAGTGTTTGAACCGTAATGCGTGAGAAATGGTATGTAAACCCCGTATTTATATATCTGCCACTGTGCTGGATAATCCGTATAGGTGTTCGAGTGTTCGAACCGTAATGCGCCAGAAATGGTACCGAAACCCCGTATTTACATATCTGCCACTGTGCAGGAGAATCCGTATAGGTGTTCGAGTGTTCGAACCGTAATGCGCAAGAAATGGTACCGAAACCCCGTATTTACATATCTGCCACTGTGCAGGAGAATCCGTATAGGTGTTCGAGTGTTCGAACCGTAATGCGCAAGAAATGGTATGGAAACCCCGTATTTACATATCTGCCACTGTGCAGGAGAATCCGTATAGGAGTTCGAGTGTTTGAACCGTAATGCGTGAGAAATGGTATGTAAACCCCGTATTTATATATCTGCCACTATGCTGGATAATCCGTATAGGTGTTCGAGTGTTCGAACCGTAATGCGCCAGAAATGGTACCGAAACCCCGTATTTACATATCTGCCACTGTGCAGGAGAATCCGTATAGGTGTTCGAGTGTTCGAACCGTAATGCGCAAGAAATGGTACCGAAACCCCGTATTTACATATCTGCCACTGTGCAGGAGAATCCGTATAGGTGTTCGAGTGTTCGAACCGTAATGCGCAAGAAATGGTACGGAAACCCCGTATTTACATATCTGCCACTGTGCAGGAGAATCCGTATAGGTGTTCGATTGTTCGAACCGTAATGCGCAAGAAATGGTATGTAAACCCCGTATTTACATATCTCCCACTGTGCAGGAGAATCCGTATAGGTGTTCGAGTGTTCGAACCGTAATGCGCAAGAAATGGTATGGAAACCCCGTATTTACATATCAGCCACTGTGTAGGAGAATCCGTATAGGTGTTCGAGTGTTCGAACCGTAATGCGCAAGAAATGGTACGGAAACCCCGTATTTACATATCTGCCACTGTGCAGGAGAATCCGTATAGGAGTTCGAGTGTTTGAACCGTAATGCGTGAGAAATGGTATGTAAACCCCGTATTTATATATCTGCCACTGTGCTGGATAATCCGTATAGGTGTTCGAGTGTTCGAACCGTAATGCGCCAGAAATGGTACCGAAACCCCGTATTTACATATCTGCCACTGTGCAGGACAATCCGTATAGGTGTTCGAGTGTTCGAACCGTAATGCGCAAGAAATGGTACCGAAACCCCGTATTTACATATCTGCCACTGTGCAGGAGAATCCGTATAGGTGTTCGAGTGTTCGAACCGTAATGCGCAAGAAATGGTATGGAAACCCCGTATTTACATATCTGCCATTGTGCAGGAGAATCCGTATAGGTGTTGGAGTGTTCAAACCGTAATGCGCAAGAAATGGTTCCGAAACCCCGTATTTACATATCTGCCACTGTGCAGGAGAATCCGTATAGGTGTTCGAGTGTTCGAACCGTAATGCGCAAGAAATGGTACGGAAACCCCGTATTTACATATATGCCACTTTGTAGGAGAATCCGCATAGGTGTTCGAGTGTTCGAACCGTAATGTGCAAGAAATGGTATGGAAACCCCGTATTTACATATCTGCCACTGTGCTGGAGAATCCGTATAGGTGTTCGAGTGTTCGAATCGTAATGCGCAAGAAATGGTACCGAAACCCCGTATTTACATATCTGCCACTGTGCAGGAGAATCCGAATAGGTGTTCGAGTGTTCGAACCGTAATGCGCAAGAAATGGTATGTAAACCCCGTATTTACATATCTGCCACTGTGTAGGAGAATCCGTATAGGAGTTCGAGTGTTTGAACCGTAATGCGTGAGAAATGGTATGTAAACCCCGTATTTATATATCTGCCACTATGCTGGATAATCCGTATAGGTGTTCGAGTGTTCGAACCGTAATGCGCCAGAAATGGTACCGAAACCCCGTATTTACATATCTGCCACTGTGCAGGAGAATCCGTATAGGTGTTCGAGTGTTCGAACCGTAATGCGCAAGAAATGGTACCGAAACCCCGTATTTACATATCTGCCACTGTGCAGGAGAATCCGTATAGGTGTTCGAGTGTTCGAACCGTAATGCGCAAGAAATGGTATGGAAACCCCGTATTTACATATCTGCCACTGTGCAGGAGAATCCGTATAGGTGTTCGAGTGTTCGAACCGTAATGCGCAAGAAATGGTTCCGAAACCCCGTATTTACATATCTGCCACTGTGCAGGAGAATCCGTATAGGTGTTCGAGTGTTCGAACCGTAATGCGCAAGAAATGGTACGGAAACCCCGTATTTACATATATGCCACTTTGTAGGAGAATCCGCATAGGTGTTCGAGTGTTCGAACCGTAATGTGCAAGAAATGGTATGGAAACCCCGTATTTACATATCTGCCACTGTGCAGGAGAATCCGTATAGGTGTTCGAGTGTTCGAATCGTAATGCGCAAGAAATGGTACCGAAACCCCGTATTTACATATCTGCCACTGTGCAGGAGAATCCGAATAGGTGTTCGAGTGTTCGAACCGTAATGCGCAAGAAATGGTATGTAAACCCCGTATTTACATATCTGCCACTGTGCAGGAGAATCCGTATAGGAGTTCAAGTGTTTGAACCGTAATGCGTGAGAAATGGTATGTAAACCCCGTATTTATATATCTGCCACTGTGCTGGATAATCCGTATAGGTGTTCGAGTGTTCGAACCGTAATGCGCCAGAAATGGTACCGAAACCCCGTATTTACATATCTGCCACTGTGCAGGAGAATCCGTATAGGTGTTCGAGTGTTCGAACCGTAATGCGCAAGAAATGGTACCGAAACCCCGTATTTACATATCTGCCACTGTGCAGAGAATCCGTATAGGTGTTCGAGTGTTCGAACCGTAATGCGCAAGAAATGGTATGGAAACCCCGTATTTACATATCTGCCACTGTGCAGGAGAATCCGTATAGGAGTTCGAGTGTTTGAACCGTAATGCGTGAGAAATGGTATGTAAACCCCGTATTTATATATCTGCCACTATGCTGGATAATCCGTATAGGTGTTCGAGTGTTCGAACCGTAATGCGCCAGAAATGGTACCGAAACCCCGTATTTACATATCTGCCACTGTGCAGGAGAATCCGTATAGGTGTTCGAGTGTTCGAACCGTAATGCGCAAGAAATGGTACCGAAACCCCGTATTTACATATCTGCCACTGTGCAGGAGAATCCGTATAGGTGTTCGAGTGTTCGAACCGTAATGCGCAAGAAATGGTATGGAAACCCCGTATTTACATATCTGCCACTGTGCAGGAGAATCCGTATAGGTGTTCGAGTGTTCGAACCGTAATGCGCAAGAAATGGTTCCGAAACCCCGTATTTACATATCTGCCACTGTGCAGGAGAATCCGTATAGGTGTTCGAGTGTTCGAACCGTAATGCGCAAGAAATGGTACGGAAACCCCGTATTTACATATATGCCACTTTGTAGGAGAATCCGCATAGGTGTTCGAGTGTTCGAACCGTAATGTGCAAGAAATGGTATGGAAACCCCGTATTTACATATCTGCCACTGTGCAGGAGAATCCGTATAGGTGTTCGAGTGTTCGAATCGTAATGCGCAAGAAATGGTACCGAAACCCCGTATTTACATATCTGCCACTGTGCAGGAGAATCCGTATAGGTGTTCGAGTGTTCGAACCGTAATGCGCAAGAAATGGTATGGAAACCCCGTATTTACATATCTGCCACTGTGCAGGAGAATCCGTATAGGTGTTCGAGTGTTCGAATCGTAATGCGCAAGAAATGGTACCGAAACCCTGTATTTACATATCTGCCACTGTGCAGGAGAATCCGAATAGGTGTTCGAGTGTTCGAACCGTAATGCGCAAGAAATGGTATGTAAACCCTGTATTTACATATCTGCCACTGTGCAGGAGAATCCGTATAGGAGTTCGAGTGTTTGAACCGTAATGCGTGAGAAATGGTATGTAAACCCCGTATTTATATATCTGCCACTGTGCTGGATAATCCGTATAGGTGTTCGAGTGTTCGAACCGTAATGCGCCAGAAATGGTACCGAAACCCCGTATTTACATATCTGCCACTGTGCAGGAGAATCCGTATAGGTGTTCGAGTGTTCGAACCGTAATGCGCAAGAAATGGTACCGAAACCCCGTATTTACATATCTGCCACTGTGCAGGAGAATCCGTATAGGTGTTCGAGTGTTCGAACCGTAATGCGCAAGAAATGGTGTGGAAACCCCGTATTTACATATCTGCCACAGTGCAGGAGAATCCGTATAGGTGTTCGAGTGTTCGAACCGTAATGCGCAAGAAATGGTATGGAAACCCCGTATTTACATATCAGCCACTGTGTAGGAGAATCCGTATAGGTGTTCGAGTGTTCGAACCGTAATGCGCAAGAAATGGTACGGAAACCCCGTATTTACATATCTGCCACTGTGCAGGAGAATCCGTATAGGAGTTCGAGTGTTTGAACCGTAATGCGTGAGAAATGGTATGTAAACCCCGTATTTATATATCTTCCACTGTGCTGGATAATCCGTATAGGTGTTCGAGTGTTCGAACCGTAATGCGCCAGAAATGGTACCGAAACCCCGTATTTACATATCTGCCACTGTGCAGGAGAATCCGTATAGGTGTTCGAGTGTTCGAACCGTAATGCGCAAGAAATGGTACCGAAACCCCGTATTTACATATCTGCCACTGTGCAGGAGAATCCGTATAGGTGTTCGAGTGTTCGAACCGTAATGCGCAAGAAATGGTATGGAAACCCCGTATTTACATATCAGCCACTGTGCAGGAGAATCCGTATAGGTGTTCGAGTGTTCAAACCGTAATGCGCAAGAAATGGTTCCGAAACCCCGTATTTACATATCTGCCACTGTGCAGGAGAATCCGTATAGGTGTTCGAGTGTTCGAACCGTAATGCGCAAGAAATGGTACGGAAACCCCGTATTTACATATATGCCACTTTGTAGGAGAATCCGCATAGGTGTTCGAGTGTTCGAACCGTAATGTGCAAGAAATGGTATGGAAACCCCGTATTTACATATCTGCCACTGTGTAGGAGAATCCGTATAGGTGTTCGAGTGTTCGAATCGTAATGCGCAAGAAATGGTACTGAAACCCCGTATTTACATATCTGCCACTGTGTAGGAGAATCCGAATAGGTGTTCGAGTGTTCGAACCGTAATGCGCAAGAAATGGTATGTAAACCCCGTATTTACATATCTGCCACTGTGCAGGAGAATCCGTATAGGAGTTCGAGTGTTTGAACCGTAATGCGTGAGAAATGGTATGTAAACCCCGTATTTACATATCTGCCACTGTGCTGGATAATCCGTATAGGTGTTCGAGTGTTCGAACCGTAATGCGCCAGAAATGGTACCGAAACCCCGTATTTACATATCTGCCACTGTGCAGGAGAATCTGTATAGGTGTTCGAGTGTTCGAACCGTAATGCGCAAGAAATGGTACCGAAACCCCGTATTTACATATCTGCCACTGTGCAGGAGAATCCGTATAGGTGTTCGAGTGTTCGAACCGTAATGCGCAAGAAATGGTATGGAAACCCCGTATTTACATATCTGCCACTGTGCAGGAGAATCCGTATAGGTGTTCGAGTGTTCGAACCGTAATGCGCAAGAAATGGTTCCGAAACCCCGTATTTACATATCTGCCACTGTGCAGGAGAATCCGTATAGGTGTTCGAGTGTTCGAACCGTAATGCGCAAGAAATGGTACGGAAACCCCGTATTTACATATATGCCACTTTGTAGGAGAATCCGCATAGGTGTTCGAGTGTTCGAACCGTAATGTGCAAGAAATGGTATGGAAACCCCGTATTTACATATCTGCCACTGTGCAGGAGAATCCGTATAGGTGTTCGAGTGTTCGAATCGTAATGCGCAAGAAATGGTACCGAAACCCCGTATTTACATATCTGCCACTGTGCAGGAGAATCCGAATAGATGTTCGAGTGTTCGAACCGTAATGCGCAAGAAATGGTATGTAAACCCCGTATTTACATATCTACCACTGTGCAGGAGAATCCGTATAGGAGTTCGAGTGTTTGAACCGTAATGCGTGAGAAATGGTATGTAAACCCCGTATTTATATATCTGCCACTGTGCTGGATAATCCGTATAGGTGTTCGAGTGTTCGAACCGTAATGCGCCAGAAATGGTACCGAAACCCCGTATTTACATATCTGCCACTGTGCAGGAGAATCCGTATAGGTGTTCGAGTGTTCGAACCGTAATGCGCAAGAAATGGTACCGAAACCCCGTATTTACATATCTGCCACTGTGCAGGAGAATCCGTATAGGTGTTCGAGTGTTCGAACCGTAATGCGCAAGAAATGGTATGGAAACCCCGTATTTACATATCTGCCACTGTGCAGGAGAATCCGTATAGGTGTTCGAGTGTTCGAACCGTAATGCGCAAGAAATGGTATGGAAACCCCGTATTTACATATCTGCCACTGTGCAGGAGAATCCGTATAGGTGTTCGAGTGTTCGAACCGTAATGCGCAAGAAATGGTATGGAAACCCCGTATTTACATATCTGCCACTGTGCAGGGGAATCCGTATAGGAGTTCGAGTGTTTGAACCGTAATGCGTGAGAAATGGTATGTAAACCCCGTATTTATATATCTGCCACTATGCTGGATAATCCGTATAGGTGTTCGAGTGTTCGAACCGTAATGCGCCAGAAATGGTACCGAAACCCCGTATTTACATATCTGCCACTGTGCAGGAGAATCCGTATAGGTGTTCGAGTGTTCGAACCGTAATGCGCAAGAAATGGTACCGAAACCCCGTATTTAAATATCTGCCACTGTGCAGGAGAATCCGTATAGGTGTTCGAGTGTTCGAACCGTAATGCGCAAGAAATGGTATGGAAACCCCGTATTTACATATCTGCCACTGTGCAGGAGAATCCGTATAGGTGTTCGAGTGTTCGAATCGTAATGCGCAAGAAATGGTTCCGAAACCCCGTATTTACATATCTGCCACTGTGCAGGAGAATCCGTATAGGTGTTCGAGTGTTCGAACCGTAATGCGCAAGAAATGGTACCGAAACCCCGTATTTACATATCTGCCACTGTGCAGGAGAATCCGTATAGGTGTTCGAGTGTTCGAACCGTAATGCGCAAGAAATGGTATGGAAACCCCGTATTTACATATCTACCACTGTGCAGGAGAATCCGTATAGGAGTTCGAGTGTTTGAACCGTAATGCGTGAGAAATGGTTCCGAAACCCCGTATTTACATATCTGCCACTGTGCAGGAGAATCCGTATAGGTGTTCGAGTGTTCGAACCGTAATGCGCAAGAAATGGTATGGAAACCCCGTATTTACATATCTGCCACTGTGCAGGAGAATCCGTATAGGTGTTCGAGTGTTCGAACCGTAATGCGCAAGAAATGGTACCGAAACCCCGTATTTACATATCAGCCACTGTGCAGGAGAATCCGTATAGGTGTTCGAGTGTTCGAACCGTAATGCGCAAGAAATGGTTCCGAAACCCCGTATTTACATATCTGCCACTGTGCAGGAGAATCCGTATAGGTGTTCGAGTGTTCGAACCGTAATGCGCAAGAAATGGTACGGAAACCCCGTATTTACATATATGCCACTTTGTAGGAGAATCCGCATAGGTGTTCGAGTGTTCGAACCGTAATGTGCAAGAAATGGAATGGAAACCCCGTATTTACATATCTGCCACTGTGCAGGAGAATCCGTATAGGTGTTCGAGTGTTCGAATCGTAATGCGCAAGAAATGGTACTGAAACCCCGTATTTACATATCTGCCACTGTGTAGGAGAATCCGAATAGGTGTTCGAGTGTTCGAACCGTAATGCGCAAGAAATGGTATGTAAACCCCGTATTTACATATCTGCCACTGTGCAGGAGAATCCGTATAGGAGTTCGAGTGTTTGAACCGTAATGCGTGAGAAATGGTATGTAAACCCCGTATTTACATATCTGCCACTGTGCTGGATAATCCGTATAGGTGTTCGAGTGTTCGAACCGTAATGCGCCAGAAATGGTACCGAAACCCCGTATTTACATATCTGCCACTGTGCAGGAGAATCTGTATAGGTGTTCGAGTGTTCGAACCGTAATGCGCAAGAAATGGTACCGAAACCCCGTATTTACATATCTGCCACTGTGCAGGAGAATCCGTATAGGTGTTCGAGTGTTCGAACCGTAATGCGCAAGAAATGGTATGGAAACCCCGTATTTACATATCTGCCACTGTGCAGGAGAATCCGTATAGGTGTTCGAGTGTTCGAACCGTAATGCGCAAGAAATGGTTCCGAAACCCCGTATTTACATATCTGCCACTGTGCAGGAGAATCCGTATAGGTGTTCGAGTGTTCGAACCGTAATGCGCAAGAAATGGTACGGAAACCCCGTATTTACATATATGCCACTTTGTAGGAGAATCCGCATAGGTGTTCGAGTGTTCGAACCGTAATGTGCAAGAAATGGTATGGAAACCCCGTATTTACATATCTGCCACTGTGCAGGAGAATCCGTATAGGTGTTCGAGTGTTCGAATCGTAATGCGCAAGAAATGGTACCGAAACCCCGTATTTACATATCTGCCACTGTGCAGGAGAATCCGAATAGATGTTCGAGTGTTCGAACCGTAATGCGCAAGAAATGGTATGTAAACCCCGTATTTACATATCTACCACTGTGCAGGAGAATCCGTATAGGAGTTCGAGTGTTTGAACCGTAATGCGTGAGAAATGGTATGTAAACCCCGTATTTATATATCTGCCACTGTGCTGGATAATCCGTATAGGTGTTCGAGTGTTCGAACCGTAATGCGCCAGAAATGGTACCGAAACCCCGTATTTACATATCTGCCACTGTGCAGGAGAATCCGTATAGGTGTTCGAGTGTTCGAACCGTAATGCGCAAGAAATGGTACCGAAACCCCGTATTTACATATCTGCCACTGTGCAGGAGAATCCGTATAGGTGTTCGAGTGTTCGAACCGTAATGCGCAAGAAATGGTATGGAAACCCCGTATTTACATATCTGCCACTGTGCAGGAGAATCCGTATAGGTGTTCGAGTGTTCGAACCGTAATGCGCAAGAAATGGTATGGAAACCCCGTATTTACATATCTGCCACTGTGCAGGAGAATCCGTATTGGTGTTCGAGTGTTCGAACCGTAATGCGCAAGAAATGGTATGGAAACCCCGTATTTACATATCTGCCACTGTGCAGGGGAATCCGTATAGGAGTTCGAGTGTTTGAACCGTAATGCGTGAGAAATGGTATGTAAACCCCGTATTTATATATCTGCCACTATGCTGGATAATCCGTATAGGTGTTCGAGTGTTCGAACCGTAATGCGCCAGAAATGGTACCGAAACCCCGTATTTACATATCTGCCACTGTGCAGGAGAATCCGTATAGGTGTTCGAGTGTTCGAACCGTAATGCGCAAGAAATGGTACCGAAACCCCGTATTTAAATATCTGCCACTGTGCAGGAGAATCCGTATAGGTGTTCGAGTGTTCGAACCGTAATGCGCAAGAAATGGTATGGAAACCCCGTATTTACATATCTGCCACTGTGCAGGAGAATCCGTATAGGTGTTCGAGTGTTCGAACCGTAATGCGCAAGAAATGGTTCCGAAACCCCGTATTTACATATCTGCCACTGTGCAGGAGAATCCGTATAGGTGTTCGAGTGTTCGAACCGTAATGCGCAAGAAATGGTACCGAAACCCCGTATTTACATATCTGCCACTGTGCAGGAGAATCCGTATAGGTGTTCGAGTGTTCGAACCGTAATGCGCAAGAAATGGTATGGAAACCCCGTATTTACATATCAGCCACTGTGCAGGAGAATCCGTATAGGTGTTCGAGTGTTCGAACCGTAATGCGCAAGAAATGGTTCCGAAACCCCGTATTTACATATCTGCCACTGTGCAGGAGAATCCGTATAGGTGTTCGAGTGTTCGAACCGTAATGCGCAAGAAATGGTACGGAAACCCCGTATTTACATATATGCCACTTTGTAGGAGAATCCGCATAGGTGTTCGAGTGTTCGAACCGTAATGTGCAAGAAATGGAATGGAAACCCCGTATTTACATATCTGCCACTGTGCAGGAGAATCCGTATAGGTGTTCGAGTGTTCGAATCGTAATGCGCAAGAAATGGTACCGAAACCCCGTATTTACATATCTGCCACTGTGTAGGAGAATCCGAATAGGTGTTCGAGTGTTCGAACCGTAATGCGCAAGAAATGGTATGTAAACCCCGTATTTACATATCTGCCACTGTGCAGGAGAATCCGTATAGGAGTTCGAGTGTTTGAACCGTAATGCGTGAGAAATGGTATGTAAACCCCGTATTTACATATCTGCCACTGTGCTGGATAATCCGTATAGGTGTTCGAGTGTTCGAACCGTAATGCGCCAGAAATGGTACCGAAACCCCGTATTTACATATCTGCCACTGTGCAGGAGAATCTGTATAGGTGTTCGAGTGTTCGAACCGTAATGCGCAAGAAATGGTACCGAAACCCCGTATTTACATATCTGCCACTGTGCAGGAGAATCCGTATAGGTGTTCGAGTGTTCGAACCGTAATGCGCAAGAAATGGTATGGAAACCCCGTATTTACATATCTGCCACTGTGCAGGAGAATCCGTATAGGTGTTCGAGTGTTCGAACCGTAATGCGCAAGAAATGGTTCCGAAACCCCGTATTTACATATCTGCCACTGTGCAGGAGAATCCGTATAGGTGTTCGAGTGTTCGAACCGTAATGCGCAAGAAATGGTACGGAAACCCCGTATTTACATATATGCCACTTTGTAGGAGAATCCGCATAGGTGTTCGAGTGTTCGAACCGTAATGTGCAAGAAATGGTATGGAAACCCCGTATTTACATATCTGCCACTGTGTAGGAGAATCCGTATAGGTGTTCGAGTGTTCGAATCGTAATGCGCAAGAAATGGTACCGAAACCCCGTATTTACATATCTGCCACTGTGCAGGAGAATCCGAATAGATGTGCGAGTGTTCGAACCGTAATGCGCAAGAAATGGTATGTAAACCCCGTATTTACATATCTACCACTGTGCAGGAGAATCCGTATAGGAGTTCGAGTGTTTGAACCGTAATGCGTGAGAAATGGTATGTAAACCCCGTATTTATATATCTGCCACTGTGCTGGATAATCCGTATAGGTGTTCGAGTGTTCGAACCGTAATGCGCCAGAAATGGTACCGAAACCCCGTATTTACATATCTGCCACTGTGCAGGAGAATCCGTATAGGTGTTCGAGTGTTCGAACCGTAATGCGCAAGAAATGGTACCGAAACCCCGTATTTACATATCTGCCACTGTGCAGGAGAATCCGTATAGGTGTTCGAGTGTTCGAACCGTAATGCGCAAGAAATGGTATGGAAACCCCGTATTTACATATCTGCCACTGTGCAGGAGAATCCGTATAGGTGTTCGAGTGTTCGAACCGTAATGCGCAAGAAATGGTATGGAAACCCCGTATTTACATATCAGCCACTGTGTAGGAGAATCCGTATAGGTGTTCGAGTGTTCGAACCGTAATGCGCAAGAAATGGTATGGAAACCCCGTATTTACATATCTGCCACTGTGCAGGAGAATCCGTATAGGTGTTCGAGTGTTCGAACCGTAATGCGCAAGAAATGGTATGGAAACCCCGTATTTACATATCAGCCACTGTGTAGGAGAATCCGTATAGGTGTTCGAGTGTTCGAACCGTAATGCGCAAGAAATGGTACGGAAACCCCGTATTTACATATCTGCCACTGTGCAGGAGAATCCGTATAGGAGTTCGAGTGTTTGAACCGTAATGCGTGAGAAATGGTATGTAAACCCCGTATTTATATATCTGCCACTGTGCTGGATAATCCGTATAGGTGTTCGAGTGTTCGAACCGTAATGCGCCAGAAATGGTACCGAAACCCCGTATTTACATATCTGCCACTGTGCAGGAGAATCCGTATAGGTGTTCGAGTGTTCGAACCGTAATGCGCAAGAAATGGTACCGAAACCCCGTATTTACATATCTGCCACTGTGCAGGAGAATCCGTATAGGTGTTCGAGTGTTCGAACCGTAATGTGCAAGAAATGGTACGGAAACCCCGTATTTACATATATGCCACTTTGTAGGAGAATCCGCATAGGTGTTCGAGTGTTCGAACCGTAATGTGCAAGAAATGGAAAGGAAACCCCGTATTTACATATCTGCCACTATGCAGGAGAATCCGTATAGGTGTTCGAGTGTTCGAATCGTAATGCGCAAGAAATGGTACCGAAACCCCGTATTTACATATCTGCCACTGTGTAGGAGAATCCGAATAGGTGTTCGAGTGTTCGAACCGTAATGCGCAAGAAATGGTATGTAAACCCCGTATTTACATATCTGCCACTGTGCAGGAGAATCCGTATAGGAGTTCGAGTGTTTGAACCGTAATGCGTGAGAAATGGTATGTAAACCCCGTATTTACATATCTGCCACTGTGCTGGATAATCCGTATAGGTGTTCGAGTGTTCGAACCGTAATGCGCCAGAAATGGTACCGAAACCCCGTATTTACATATCTGCCACTGTGCAGGAGAATCTGTATAGGTGTTCGAGTGTTCGAACCGTAATGCGCAAGAAATGGTACCGAAACCCCGTATTTACATATCTGCCACTGTGCAGGAGAATCCGTATAGGTGTTCGAGTGTTCGAACCGTAATGCGCAAGAAATGGTATGGAAACCCCGTATTTACATATCTGCCACTGTGCAGGAGAATCCGTATAGGTGTTCGAGTGTTCGAACCGTAATGCGCAAGAAATGGTTCCGAAACCCCGTATTTACATATCTGCCACTGTGCAGGAGAATCCGTATAGGTGTTCGAGTGTTCGAACCGTAATGCGCAAGAAATGGTACGGAAACCCCGTATTTACATATATGCCACTTTGTAGGAGAATCCGCATAGGTGTTCGAGTGTTCGAACCGTAATGTGCAAGAAATGGTATGGAAACCCCGTATTTACATATCTGCCGCTGTGCAGGAGAATCCGTATAGGTGTTCGAGTGTTCGAACCGTAATGCGCAAGAAATGGTACCGAAACCCCGTATTTACATATCTGCCACTGTGCAGGAGAATCCGAATAGATGTTCGAGTGTTCGATCCGTAATGCGCAAGAAATGTTATGTAAATCCCGTATTTACATATCTACCACTGTGCAGGAGAATCCGTATAGGAGTTCGAGTGTTTGAACCGTAATGCGTGAGAAATGGTATGTAAACCCCGTATTTATATATCTGCCACTGTGCTGGATAATCCGTATAGGTGTTCGAGTGTTCGAACCGTAATGCGCCAGAAATGGTACCGAAACCCCGTATTTACATATCTGCCACTGTGCAGGAGAATCCGTATAGGTGTTCGAGTGTTCGAACCGTAATGCGCAAGAAATGGTACCGAAACCCCGTATTTACATATCTGCCACTGTGCAGGAGAATCCGTATAGGTGTTCGAGTGTTCGAACCGTAATGCGCAAGAAATGGTATGGAAACCCCGTATTTACATATCTGCCACTGTGCAGGAGAATCCGTATAGGTGTTCGAGTGTTCGAACCGTAATGCGCAAGAAATGGTACCGAAACCCCGTATTTAAATATCTGCCACTGTGCAGGAGAATCCGTATAGGTGTTCGAGTGTTCGAACCGTAATGCGCAAGAAATGGTATGGAAACCCCGTATTTACATATCTGCCACTGTGCAGGAGAATCCGTATAGGTGTTCGAGTGTTCGAACCGTAATGCGCAAGAAATGGTTCCGAAACCCCGTATTTACATATCTGCCACTGTGCAGGAGAATCCGTATAGGTGTTCGAGTGTTCGAACCGTAATGCGCAAGAAATGGTACCGAAACCCCGTATTTACATATCTGCCACTGTGCAGGAGAATCCGTATAGGTGTTCGAGTGTTCGAACCGTAATGCGCAAGAAATGGTATGGAAACCCCGTATTTACATATCAGCCACTGTGCAGGAGAATCCGTATAGGTGTTCGAGTGTTCGAACCGTAATGCGCAAGAAATGGTTCCGAAACCCCGTATTTACATATCTGCCACTGTGCAGGAGAATCCGTATAGGTGTTCGAGTGTTCGAACCGTAATGCGCAAGAAATGGTACGGAAACCCCGTATTTACATATATGCCACTTTGTAGGAGAATCCGCATAGGTGTTCGAGTGTTCGAACCGTAATGTGCAAGAAATGGAAAGGAAACCCCGTATTTACATATCTGCCACTGTGCAGGAGAATCCGTATAGGTGTTCGAGTGTTCGAATCGTAATGCGCAAGAAATGGTACCGAAACCCCGTATTTACATATCTGCCACTGTGTAGGAGAATCCGAATAGGTGTTCGAGTGTTCGAACCGTAATGCGCAAGAAATGGTATGTAAACCCCGTATTTACATATCTGCCACTGTGCAGGAGAATCCGTATAGGAGTTCGAGTGTTTGAACCGTAATGCGTGAGAAATGGTATGTAAACCCCGTATTTACATATCTGCCACTGTGCTGGATAATCCGTATAGGTGTTCGAGTGTTCGAACCGTAATGCGCCAGAAATGGTACCGAAACCCCGTATTTACATATCTGCCACTGTGCAGGAGAATCTGTATAGGTGTTCGAGTGTTCGAACCGTAATGCGCAAGAAATGGTACCGAAACCCCGTATTTACATATCTGCCACTGTGCAGGAGAATCCGTATAGGTGTTCGAGTGTTCGAACCGTAATGCGCAAGAAATGGTATGGAAACCCCGTATTTACATATCTGCCACTGTGCAGGAGAATCCGTATAGGTGTTCGAGTGTTCGAACCGTAATGCGCAAGAAATGGTTCCGAAACCCCGTATTTACATATCTGCCACTGTGCAGGAGAATCCGTATAGGTGTTCGAGTGTTCGAACCGTAATGCGCAAGAAATGGTACGGAAACCCCGTATTTACATATATGCCACTTTGTAGGAGAATCCGCATAGGTGTTCGAGTGTTCGAACCGTAATGTGCAAGAAATGGTATGGAAACCCCGTATTTACATATCTGCCGCTGTGCAGGAGAATCCGTATAGGTGTTCGAGTGTTCGAACCGTAATGCGCAAGAAATGGTACCGAAACCCCGTATTTACATATCTGCCACTGTGCAGGAGAATCCGAATAGATGTTCGAGTGTTCGATCCGTAATGCGCAAGAAATGTTATGTAAATCCCGTATTTACATATCTACCACTGTGCAGGAGAATCCGTATAGGAGTTCGAGTGTTTGAACCGTAATGCGTGAGAAATGGTATGTAAACCCCGTATTTATATATCTGCCACTGTGCTGGATAATCCGTATAGGTGTTCGAGTGTTCGAACCGTAATGCGCCAGAAATGGTACCGAAACCCCGTATTTACATATCTGCCACTGTGCAGGAGAATCCGTATAGGTGTTCGAGTGTTCGAACCGTAATGCGCAAGAAATGGTACCGAAACCCCGTATTTACATATCTGCCACTGTGCAGGAGAATCCGTATAGGTGTTCGAGTGTTCGAACCGTAATGCGCAAGAAATGGTATGGAAACCCCGTATTTACATATCTGCCACTGTGCAGGAGAATCCGTATAGGTGTTCGAGTGTTCGAACCGTAATGCGCAAGAAATGGTACCGAAACCCCGTATTTAAATATCTGCCACTGTGCAGGAGAATCCGTATAGGTGTTCGAGTGTTCGAACCGTAATGCGCAAGAAATGGTATGGAAACCCCGTATTTACATATCTGCCACTGTGCAGGAGAATCCGTATAGGTGTTCGAGTGTTCGAACCGTAATGCGCAAGAAATGGTTCCGAAACCCCGTATTTACATATCTGCCACTGTGCAGGAGAATCCGTATAGGTGTTCGAGTGTTCGAACCGTAATGCGCAAGAAATGGTACCGAAACCCCGTATTTACATATCTGCCACTGTGCAGGAGAATCCGTATAGGTGTTCGAGTGTTCGAACCGTAATGCGCAAGAAATGGTATGGAAACCCCGTATTTACATATCAGCCACTGTGCAGGAGAATCCGTATAGGTGTTCGAGTGTTCGAACCGTAATGCGCAAGAAATGGTTCCGAAACCCCGTATTTACATATCTGCCACTGTGCAGGAGAATCCGTATAGGTGTTCGAGTGTTCGAACCGTAATGCGCAAGAAATGGTACGGAAACCCCGTATTTACATATATGCCACTTTGTAGGAGAATCCGCATAGGTGTTCGAGTGTTCGAACCGTAATGTGCAAGAAATGGAATGGAAACCCCGTATTTACATATCTGCCACTGTGCAGGAGAATCCGTATAGGTGTTCGAGTGTTCGAATCGTAATGCGCAAGAAATGGTACCGAAACCCCGTATTTACATATCTGCCACTGTGTAGGAGAATCCGAATAGGTGTTCGAGTGTTCGAACCGTAATGCGCAAGAAATGGTATGTAAACCCCGTATTTACATATCTGCCACTGTGCAGGAGAATCCGTATAGGAGTTCGAGTGTTTGAACCGTAATGCGTGAGAAATGGTATGTAAACCCCGTATTTACATATCTGCCACTGTGCTGGATAATCCGTATAGGTGTTCGAGTGTTCGAACCGTAATGCGCCAGAAATGGTACCGAAACCCCGTATTTACATATCTGCCACTGTGCAGGAGAATCTGTATAGGTGTTCGAGTGTTCGAACCGTAATGCGCAAGAAATGGTACCGAAACCCCGTATTTACATATCTGCCACTGTGCAGGAGAATCCGTATAGGTGTTCGAGTGTTCGAACCGTAATGCGCAAGAAATGGTATGGAAACCCCGTATTTACATATCTGCCACTGTGCAGGAGAATCCGTATAGGTGTTCGAGTGTTCGAACCGTAATGCGCAAGAAATGGTTCCGAAACCCCGTATTTACATATCTGCCACTGTGCAGGAGAATCCGTATAGGTGTTCGAGTGTTCGAACCGTAATGCGCAAGAAATGGTACGGAAACCCCGTATTTACATATATGCCACTTTGTAGGAGAATCCGCATAGGTGTTCGAGTGTTCGAACCGTAATGTGCAAGAAATGGTATGGAAACCCCGTATTTACATATCTGCCACTGTGCAGGAGAATCCGTATAGGTGTTCGAGTGTTCGAATCGTAATGCGCAAGAAATGGTACCGAAACCCCGTATTTACATATCTGCCACTGTGCAGGAGAATCCGAATAGATGTGCGAGTGTTCGAACCGTAATGCGCAAGAAATGGTATGTAAACCCCGTATTTACATATCTACCACTGTGCAGGAGAATCCGTATAGGAGTTCGAGTGTTTGAACCGTAATGCGTGAGAAATGGTATGTAAACCCCGTATTTATATATCTGCCACTGTGCTGGATAATCCGTATAGGTGTTCGAGTGTTCGAACCGTAATGCGCCAGAAATGGTACCGAAACCCCGTATTTACATATCTGCCACTGTGCAGGAGAATCCGTATAGGTGTTCGAGTGTTCGAACCGTAATGCGCAAGAAATGGTACCGAAACCCCGTATTTACATATCTGCCACTGTGCAGGAGAATCCGTATAGGTGTTCGAGTGTTCGAACCGTAATGCGCAAGAAATGGTATGGAAACCCCGTATTTACATATCTGCCACTGTGCAGGAGAATCCGTATAGGTGTTCGAGTGTTCGAACCGTAATGCGCAAGAAATGGTATGGAAACCCCGTATTTACATATCAGCCACTGTGTAGGAGAATCCGTATAGGTGTTCGAGTGTTCGAACCGTAATGCGCAAGAAATGGTACGGAAACCCCGTATTTACATATCTGCCACTGTGCAGGAGAATCCGTATAGGAGTTCGAGTGTTTCAACCGTAATGCGTGAGAAATGGTATGTAAACCCCGTATTTATATATCTGCCACTGTGCTGGATAATCCGTATAGGTGTTCGAGTGTTCGAACCGTAATGCGCCAGAAATGGTACCGAAACCCCGTATTTACATATCTGCCACTGTGCAGGAGAATCCGTATAGGTGTTCGAGTGTTCGAACCGTAATGCGCAAGAAATGGTACCGAAACCCCGTATTTACATATCTGCCACTGTGCAGGAGAATCCGTATAGGTGTTCGAGTGTTCGAACCGTAATGCGCAAGAAATGGTATGGAAACCCCGTATTTACATATCAGCCACTGTGCAGGAGAATCCGTATAGGTGTTCGAGTGTTCGAACCGTAATGCGCAAGAAATGGTTCCGAAACCCCGTATTTACATATCTGCCACTGTGCAGGAGAATCCGTATAGGTGTTCGAGTGTTCGAACCGTAATGTGCAAGAAATGGTACGGAAACCCCGTATTTACATATATGCCACTTTGTAGGAGAATCCGCATAGGTGTTCGAGTGTTCGAACCGTAATGTGCAAGAAATGGAATGGAAACCCCGTATTTACATATCTGCCACTATGCAGGAGAATCCGTATAGGTGTTCGAGTGTTCGAATCGTAATGCGCAAGAAATGGTACCGAAACCCCGTATTTACATATCTGCCACTGTGTAGGAGAATCCGAATAGGTGTTCGAGTGTTCGAACCGTAATGCGCAAGAAATGGTATGTAAACCCCGTATTTACATATCTGCCACTGTGCAGGAGAATCCGTATAGGAGTTCGAGTGTTTGAACCGTAATGCGTGAGAAATGGTATGTAAACCCCGTATTTACATATCTGCCACTGTGCTGGATAATCCGTATAGGTGTTCGAGTGTTCGAACCGTAATGCGCCAGAAATGGTACCGAAACCCCGTATTTACATATCTGCCACTGTGCAGGAGAATCTGTATAGGTGTTCGAGTGTTCGAACCGTAATGCGCAAGAAATGGTACCGAAACCCCGTATTTACATATCTGCCACTGTGCAGGAGAATCCGTATAGGTGTTCGAGTGTTCGAACCGTAATGCGCAAGAAATGGTATGGAAACCCCGTATTTACATATCTGCCACTGTGCAGGAGAATCCGTATAGGTGTTCGAGTGTTCGAACCGTAATGCGCAAGAAATGGTTCCGAAACCCCGTATTTACATATCTGCCACTGTGCAGGAGAATCCGTATAGGTGTTCGAGTGTTCGAACCGTAATGCGCAAGAAATGGTACGGAAACCCCGTATTTACATATATGCCACTTTGTAGGAGAATCCGCATAGGTGTTCGAGTGTTCGAACCGTAATGTGCAAGAAATGGTATGGAAACCCCGTATTTACATATCTGCCGCTGTGCAGGAGAATCCGTATAGGTGTTCGAGTGTTCGAACCGTAATGCGCAAGAAATGGTACCGAAACCCCGTATTTACATATCTGCCACTGTGCAGGAGAATCCGAATAGATGTTCGAGTGTTCGATCCGTAATGCGCAAGAAATGTTATGTAAATCCCGTATTTACATATCTACCACTGTGCAGGAGAATCCGTATAGGAGTTCGAGTGTTTGAACCGTAATGCGTGAGAAATGGTATGTAAACCCCGTATTTATATATCTGCCACTGTGCTGGATAATCCGTATAGGTGTTCGAGTGTTCGAACCGTAATGCGCCAGAAATGGTACCGAAACCCCGTATTTACATATCTGCCACTGTGCAGGAGAATCCGTATAGGTGTTCGAGTGTTCGAACCGTAATGCGCAAGAAATGGTACCGAAACCCCGTATTTACATATCTGCCACTGTGCAGGAGAATCCGTATAGGTGTTCGAGTGTTCGAACCGTAATGCGCAAGAAATGGTATGGAAACCCCGTATTTACATATCTGCCACTGTGCAGGAGAATCCGTATAGGTGTTCGAGTGTTCGAACCGTAATGCGCAAGAAATGGTATGGAAACCCCGTATTTACATATCAGCCACTGTGTAGGAGAATCCGTATAGGTGTTCGAGTGTTCGAACCGTAATGCGCAAGAAATGGTACGGAAACCCCGTATTTACATATCTGCCACTGTGCAGGAGAATCCGTATAGGAGTTCGAGTGTTTGAACCGTAATGCGTGAGAAATGGTATGTAAACCCCGTATTTATATATCTGCCACTGTGCTGGATAATCCGTATAGGTGTTCGAGTGTTCGAACCGTAATGCGCCAGAAATGGTACCGAAACCCCGTATTTACATATCTGCCACTGTGCAGGAGAATCCGTATAGGTGTTCGAGTGTTCGAACCGTAATGCGCAAGAAATGGTACCGAAACCCCGTATTTACATATCTGCCACTGTGCAGGAGAATCCGTATAGGTGTTCGAGTGTTCGAACCGTAATGCGCAAGAAATGGTATGGAAACCCCGTATTTACATATCTGCCACTGTGCAGGAGAATCCGTATAGTTGTTCGAGTGTTCGAACCGTAATGCGCAAGAAATGGTTCCGAAACCCCGTATTTACATATCTGCCACTGTGCAGGAGAATCTGTATAGGTGTTCGAGTGTTCGAACCGTAATGCGCAAGAAATGGTACGGAAACCCCGTATTTACATATATGCCACTTTGTAGGAGAATCCGCATACGTGTTCGAGTGTTCGAACCGTAATGTGCAAGAAATGGTATGGAAACCCCGTATTTACATATCTGCCACTGTGCAGGAGAATCCGTATAGGTGTTCGAGTGTTCGAATCGTAATGCGCAAGAAATGGTACCAAAACCCCGTATTTACATATCTGCCACTGTGCAGGTGAATCCAAATAGGTGTTCGAGTGTTCGAACCGTAATGCGCAAGAAATGGTATGTAAACCCCGTATTTACATATCTGCCACTGTGCAGGAGAATCCGTATAGGTGTTCGAGTGTTCGAACCGTAATGCGCAAGAAATGGTACGGAAACCCCGTATTTAGATATCTGCCACTGTGCAGGAGAATCCGTATAGGTGTTCGATTGTTCGAACCGTAATGCGCAAGAAATGGTATGTAAACTCCGTATTTACATATCTACCACTGTGCAGGAGAATCCGTATAGGTGTTCGAGTGTTCGAACCGTAATGCGCAAGAAATGGCATGGAAACCCCGTATTTACACATCAGCCACTGTGCAGGAGAATCCGTATAGGTGTACGAGTGTTCGAACCGTAATGCGCAAGAAATGGTACCGAAACCCCGTATTTACATATCTGCCACTGTGCAGGAGAATCCGTATAGGTGTTCGAGTGTTTGAACCGTAATGCGTGAGAAATGGTATGTAAACCCCGTATTTATATATCTGCCACTGTGCTGGATAATCCGTATAGGTGTTCGAGTGTTCGAACCGTAATGCGCCAGAAATGGAACCGAAACCCCGTATTTACATATCTACCACTGTGCAGGAGAATCCGTATAGGTGTTCGAGAGTTTGAACCGTAATGCGCAAGAAATGGTACGGAAACCCCGTATTTACATATCTGCCACTTTGTAGGAGAATCCGCATAGGTGTTCGAGTGTTCGAACCGTAATGTGCAAGAAATGGTATGGAAACCCCGTATTTACATATCTGCCACTGTGCAGGAGAATCCGTATAGGTGTTCGAGTGTTCGAATCGTAATGCGCAAGAAATGGTACCGAAACCCCGTATTTACATATCTGCCACTGTGCAGGAGAATCCGAATAGGTGTTCGAGTGTTCGAACCGTAATGCGCAAGAAATGGTATGTAAACCCCGTATTTACATATCTGCCACTGTGCAGGAGAATCCGTATAGGTGTTCGAGTGTTCGAACCGTAATGCGCAAGAAATGGTACGGAAACCCCGTATTTACATATCTGCCACTGTGCAGGAGAATCCGTATAGGTGTTCGAGTGTTCGAACCGTAATGCGCAAGAAATGGTACCGAAACGCCGTATTTACATATCTGCCACTGTGCAGGAGAATCCGTATAGGTGTTCGAGTGTTCGAATCGTAATGCGCAAGAAATGGTACCGAAACCCCGTATTTACATATCTGCCACTGTGCAGGAGAATCCGAATAGGTGTTCGAGTGTTCGAACCGTAATGCGCAAGAAATGGTATGTAAACCCCGTATTTACATATCTGCCACTGTGCAGGAGAATCCGTATAGGAGTTCGAGTGCTTGAACCGTAATGCGTGAGAAATGGTATGTAAACCCCGTATTTATATATCTGCCACTGTGCTGGATAATCCGTATAGGTGTTCGAGTGTTCGAACCGTAATGCGCCAGAAATGGTACCGAAACCCCGTATTTACATATCTGCCACTGTGCAGGAGAATCCGTATAGGTGTTCGAGTGTTCGAACCGTAATGCGCAAGAAATGGTACCGAAACCCCGTATTTACATATCTACCACTGTGCAGGAGAATCCGTATAGGTGTTCGAGTGTTCGAACCGTAATGCGCAAGAAATGGTATGGAAACCCCGTATTTACATATCTGCCACTGTGCAGGAGAATCCGTATAGGTGTTCGAGTGTTCGAACCGTAATGCGCAAGAAATGGTTCCGAAACCCCGTATTTACATATCTGCCACTGTGCAGGAGAATCCGTATAGGTGTTCGAGTGTTCGAACCGTAATGCGCAAGAAATGGTACGGAAACCCCGTATTTACATATATGCCACTTTGTAGGAGAATCCGCATAGGTGTTCGAGTGTTCGAACCGTAATGTGCAAGATATGGTATGGAAACCCCGTATTTACATATCTGCCACTGTGCAGGAGAATCCGTATAGGTGTTCGAGTGTTCGAACCGTAATGCGCAAGAAATGGTACGGAAACCCCGTATTTACATATCTGCCACTGTGCAGGAGAATCCGTATAGGTGTTCGAGTGTTGGAACCGTAATGCGTGAGAAATGGTATGTAAACCCCGTATTTATATATCTGCCACTGTGCTGGATAATCCGTGTAGGTGTTCGAGTGTTCGAACCGTAATGCGCTAGAAATGGTACCGAAACCCCGTATTTACATATCTGCCACTGTGCAGGAGAATCCGTATAGGTGTTCGAGTGTTCGAACCGTAATGCGCAAGAAATGGTACCGAAACCCCGTATTTACATATCTGCCACTGTGCAGGAGAATCCGTATAGGTGTTCGAGTGTTCGAACCGTAATGCGGAAGAAATGGTATGGAAACCCCGTATTTACATATCTGCCACTGTGCAGGAGAATCCGTATAGGTGTTCGAGTGTTCGAACCGTAATGCGCAAGAAATGGTTCCGAAACCCCGTATTTACATATCTGCCACTGTGCAGGAGAATCCGTATAGGTGTTCGAGAGTTCGAACCGTAATGCGCAAGAAATGGTACGGAAACCCCGTATTTACATATCTGCCACTTTGTAGGAGAATCCGCATAGGTGTTCGAGTGTTCGAACCGTAATGTGCAAGAAATGGTATGGAAACCCCGTATTTACATATCTGCCACTGTGCAGGAGAATCTGTATAGGTGTTCGAGTGTTCGAATCGTAATGCGCAAGAAATGGTACCGAAACCCCGTATTTACATATCTGCCACTGTGCAGGAGAATCCGAATAGGTGTTCGAGTGTTCGAACCGTAATGCGCAAGAAATGGTATGTAAACCCCGTATTTACATATCTGCCACTGTGCAGGAGAATCCGTATAGGTGTTCGAGTGTTCGAACCGTAATGCGCAAGAAATGGTACGGAAACCCCGTATTTACATATCTGCCACTGTGCAGGAGAATCCGTATAGGTGTTCGAGTGTTGGAACCGTAATGCGTGAGAAATGGTATGTAAACCCCGTATTTATATATCTGCCACTGTGCTGGATAATCCGTATAGGTGTTCGAGTGTTCGAACCGTAATGCGCCAGAAATGGTACCGAAACCCCGTATTTACATATCTGCCACTGTGCAGGAGAATCCGTATAGGTGTTCGAGTGTTCGAATCGTAATGCGCAAGAAATGGTACCGAAACCCCGTATTTACATATCTGCCACTGTGCAGGTGAATCCGAATAGGTGTTCGAGTGTTCGAACCGTAATGCGCAAGAAATGGTATGTAAACCCCGTATTTACATATCTGCAACTGTGCAGGAGAATCCGTATAGGTGTTCGAGTGTTCGAACCGTAATGCGCAAGAAATGGTACGGAAACCCCGTATTTAGATATCTGCCACTGTGCAGGAGAATCCGTATAGGTGTTCGATTGTTCGAACCGTAATGCGCAAGAAATGGTATGTAAACTCCGTATTTACATATCTACCACTGTGCAGGAGAATCCGTATAGGTGTTCGAGTGTTCGAACCGTAATGCGCAAGAAATGGTATGGAAACCCCGTATTTACACATCAGCCACTGTGCAGGAGAATCCGTATAGGTGTACGAGTGTTCGAACCGTAATGCGCAAGAAATGGTACCGAAACCCCGTATTTACATATCTGCCACTGTGCAGGAGAATCCGTATAGGTGTTCGAGTGTTTGAACCGTAATGCGTGAGAAATGGTATGTAAACCCCGTATTTATATATCTGCCACTGTGCTGGATAATCCGTATAGGTGTTCGAGTGTTCGAACCGTAATGCGCCAGAAATGGAACCGAAACCCCGTATTTACATATCTACCACTGTGCAGGAGAATCCGTATAGGTGTTCGAGAGTTTGAACCGTAATGCGCAAGAAATGGTACGGAAACCCCGTATTTACATATCTGCCACTTTGTAGGAGAATCCGCATAGGTGTTCGAGTGTTCGAACCGTAATGTGCAAGAAATGGTATGGAAACCCCGTATTTACATATCTGCCACTGTGCAGGAGAATCCGTATAGGTGTTCGAGTGTTCGAATCGTAATGCGCAAGAAATGGTACCGAAACCCCGTATTTACATATCTGCCACTGTGCAGGAGAATCCGAATAGGTGTTCGAGTGTTCGAACCGTAATGCGCAAGAAATGGTATGTAAACCCCGTATTTACATATCTGCCACTGTGCAGGAGAATCCGTATAGGTGTTCGAGTGTTCGAACCGTAATGCGCAAGAAATGGTACGGAAACCCCGTATTTACATATCTGCCACTGTGCAGGAGAATCCGTATAGGTGTTCGAGTGTTCGAACCGTAATGCGCAAGAAATGGTACCGAAACCCCGTATTTACATATCTGCCACTGTGCAGGAGAATCCGTATAGGTGTTCGAGTGTTCGAATCGTAATGCGCAAGAAATGGTACCGAAACCCCGTATTTACATATCTGCCACTGTGCAGGAGAATCCGTATAGGTGTTCTAGTATTCGAACCGTAATGCGCAAGAAATGGTACGGAAACCCCGTATTTACATATCTGCCACTGTGCAGGAGAATCCGTATAGGTGTTCGAGTGTTGGAACCGTAATGCGTGAGAAATGGTATGTAAACCCCGTATTTATATATCTGCCACTGTGCTGGATAATCCGTGTAGGTGTTCGAGTGTTCGAACCGTAATGCGCTAGAAATGGTACCGAAACCCCGTATTTACATATCTGCCACTGTGCAGGAGAATCCGTATAGGTGTTCGAGTGTTCGAACCGTAATGCGCAAGAAATGGTACCGAAACCCCGTATTTACATATCTGCCACTGTGCAGGAGAATCCGTATAGGTGTTCGAGTGTTCGAACCGTAATGCGCAAGAAATGGTATGGAAACCCCGTATTTACATATCTGCCACTGTGCAGGAGAATCCGTATAGGTGTTCGAGTGTTCGAACCGTAATGCGCAAGAAATGGTTCCGAAACCCCGTATTTACATATCTGCCACTGTGCAGGAGAATCCGTATAGGTGTTCGAGAGTTCGAACTGTAATGCGCAAGAAATGGTACGGAAACCCCGTATTTACATATCTGCCACTTTGTAGGAGAATCCGCATAGGTGTTCGAGTGTTCGAACCGTAATGTGCAAGAAATGGTATGGAAACCCCGTATTTACATATCTGCCACTGTGCAGGAGAATCCGTATAGGTGTTCGAGTGTTCGAATCGTAATGCGCAAGAAATGGTACCGAAACCCCGTATTTACATATCTGCCACTGTGCAGGAGAATCCGAATAGGTGTTCGAGTGTTCGAACCGTAATGCGCAAGAAATGGTATGTAAACCCCGTATTTACATATCTGCCACTGTGCAGGAGAATCCGTATAGGTGTTCGAGTGTTCGAACCGTAATGCGCAAGAAATGGTACGGAAACCCCGTATTTACATATCTGCCACTGTGCAGGAGAATCCGTATAGGTGTTCGAGTGTTGGAACCGTAATGCGTGAGAAATGGTATGTAAACCCCGTATTTATATATCTGCCACTGTGCTGGATAATCCGTATAGGTGTTCGAGTGTTCGAACCGTAATGCGCCAGAAATGGTACCGAAACCCCGTATTTACATATCTGCCACTGTGCAGGAGAATCCGTATAGGTGTTCGAGTGTTCGAACCGTAATGCGCAAGAAATGGTACCGAAACCCCGTATTTACATATCTGCCACTGTGCAGGAGAATCTGTATAGGTGTTCAAGTGTTCGAATCGTAATGCGCAAGAAATGGTACCGAAACCCCGTATTTACATATCTGCCACTGTGCAGGAGAATCCGAATAGGTGTTCGAGTGTTCGAACCGTAATGCGCAAGAAATGGTATGTAAACCCCGTATTTATATATCTGCCACTGTGCAGGAGAATCCGTATAGGTGTTCGAGTGTTCGAACCGTAATGCGCAAGAAATGGTTCCGAAACACCGTATTTACGTATCTGCCACTGTGCAGGAGAATCCGTATAGGTGTTCGATTGTTCGAACCGTAATGCGCAAGAAATGGTACGGAAACCCCGTATTTACATATCTGCCACGGTGCAGGAGAATCCGTATAGGTGTTCGAGTGTTCGAACCGTAATGCGCAAAAAATGGTACCGAAACCCCGTATTTACATATCTGTCACTGTGCAGGAGAATCCGTATAGGTGTTCGAGTGTTCGAACCGTAATGCGCAACAAATGGTAGCGAAACCCCGTATTTACATATCTGCCAGTGTGCAGGAGAATCCGAATAGGTGTTCGAGTGTTCGAACCGTAATGCGCAAGAAATGGTATGTAAACCCCGTATTTACATATCTGGCTCTGTGCAGGAGAATCCGCATAGGTGTTCGAGTGTTCGAACCGTAATGTGCAAGAAATGGTATGGAAACCCCGTATTTACATATCTGCCACTGTGCAGGAGAATCCGTATAGGTGTTCGAGTGTTCGAACCGTAATGCGCAAGAAATGGTACGGAAACCCCGTATTTACATATCTGCCACTGTGCAGGAGAATCCGTATAGGTGTTCGAGTGTTGGAACCGTAATGCGTGAGAAATGGTATGTAAACCCCGTATTTATATATCTGCCACTGTGCTGGATAATCCGTGTAGGTGTTCGAGTGTTCGAACCGTAATGCGCTAGAAATGGTACCGAAACCCCGTATTTACATATCTGCCACTGTGCAGGAGAATCCGTATAGGTGTTCGAGTGTTCGAACCGTAATGCGCAAGAAATGGTACCGAAACCCCGTATTTACATATCTGCCACTGTGCAGGAGAATCCGTATAGGTGTTCGAGTGTTCTAACCGTAATGCGCAAGAAATGGTATGGAAACCCCGTATTTACATATCTGCCACTGTGCAGGAGAATCCGTATAGGTGTTCGAGTGTTCGAACCGTAATGCGCAAGAAATGGTTCCGAAACCCCGTATTTACATATCTGCCACTGTGCAGGAGAATCCGTATAGGTGTTCGAGAGTTCGAACTGTAATGCGCAAGAAATGGTACGGAAACCCCGTATTTACATATCTGCCACTTTGTAGGAGAATCCGCATAGGTGTTCGAGTGTTCGAACCGTAATGTGCAAGAAATGGTATGGAAACCCCGTATTTACATATCTGCCACTGTGTAGGAGAATCCGTATAGGTGTTCGAGTGTTCGAATCGTAATGCGCAAGAAATGGTATCGAAACCCCGTATTTACATATCTGCCACTGTGCAGGAGAATCCGAATAGGTGTTCGAGTGTTCGAACCGTAATGCGCAAGAAATGGTATGTAAACCCCGTATTTACATATCTGCCACTGTGCAGGAGAATCCGTATAGGTGTTCGAGTGTTCGAACCGTAATGCGCAAGAAATGGTACGGAAACCCCGTATTTACATATCTGCCACTGTGCAGGAGAATCCGTATAGGTGTTCGAGTGTTGGAACCGTAATGCGTGAGAAATGGTATGTAAACCCCGTATTTATATATCTGCCACTGTGCTGGATAATCCGTATAGGTGTTCGAGTGTTCGAACCGTAATGCGCCAGAAATGGTACCGAAACCCCGTATTTACATATCTGCCACTGTGCAGGAGAATCCGTATAGGTGTTCGAGTGTTCGAACCGTAATGCGCAAGAAATGGTACCGAAACCCCGTATTTACATATCTGCCACTGTGCAGGAGAATCTGTATAGGTGTTCAAGTGTTCGAATCGTAATGCGCAAGAAATGGTACCGAAACCCCGTATTTACATATCTGCCACTGTGCAGGAGAATCCGAATAGGTGTTCGAGTGTTCGAACCGTAATGCGCAAGAAATGGTATGTAAACCCCGTATTTATATATCTGCCACTATGCAGGAGAATCCGTATAGGTGTTCGAGTGTTCGAACCGTAATGCGCAAGAAATGGTTCCGAAACACCGTATTTACGTATCTGCCACTGTGCAGGAGAATCCGTATAGGTGTTCGATTGTTCGAACCGTAATGCGCAAGAAATGGTACGGAAACCCCGTATTTACATATCTGCCACGGTGCAGGAGAATCCGTATAGGTGTTCGAGTGTTCGAACCGTAATGCGCAAAAAATGGTACCGAAACCCCGTATTTACATATCTGTCACTGTGCAGGAGAATCCGTATAGGTGTTCGAGTGTTCGAACCGTAATGCGCAACAAATGGTAGCGAAACCCCGTATTTACATATCTGCCAGTGTGCAGGAGAATCCGAATAGGTGTTCGAGTGTTCGAACCGTAATGCGCAAGAAATGGTATGTAAACCCCGTATTTACATATCTGGCTCTGTGCAGGAGAATCCGTATAGGTGTTCGAGTGTTCGAACCGTAATGCGCAAGAAATGGTACGGAAACCCCGTATTTACATATCTGCCACTGTGCAGGAGAATCCGTATAGGTGTTCGAGTGTTGGAACCGTAATGCGTGAGAAATGGTATGTAAACCCCGTATTTATATATCTGCCATTGTGCTGGATAATCCGTATAGGTGTTCGAGTGTTCGAACCGTAATGCGCCAGAAATGGTACCGAAACCCCGTATTTACATATCTGCCACTGTGCAGGAGAATCCGTATAGGTGTTCGAGTGTTCGAACCGTAATGCGCAAGAAATGGAACCGAAACCCCGTATTTACATATCTGCCACTGTGCAGGAGAATCCGTATAGGTGTTCGAGTGTTCGAACCGTAATGCGCAAGAAATGGTATGGAAACCCCGTATTTACATATCTGCCACTGTACAGGAGAATCCGTATAGGTGTTGGAGTGTTCGAACCGTAATGCGCAAGAAATGGTTCCGAAACCCCGTATTTACATATCTGCCACTGTACAGGAGAATCCGTATAGGTGTTCGAGAGTTCGAACCGTAATGCGCAAGAAATGGTACGGAAACCCCGTATTTACATATCTGCCACTTTGTAGGAGAATCCGCATAGGTGTTCGAGTGTTCGAACCGTAATGTGCAAGAAATGGTATGGAAACCCCGTATTTACATATCTGCCACTGTGCAGGAGAATCCGTATAGGTGTTCGAGTGTTCGAATCGTAATGCGCAAGAAATGGTACCGAAACCCCGTATTTACATATCTGCCACTGTGCAGGAGAATCCGAATAGGTGTTCGAGTGTTCGAACCGTAATGCGCAAGAAATGGTATGTAAACCCCGTATTTACATATCTGCCACTGTGCAGGAGAATCCGTATAGGTGTTCGAGTGTTCGAACCGTAATGCGCAAGAAATGGTACGGAAACCCCGTATTTACATATCTGCCACTGTGCAGGAGAATCCGTATAGGTGTTCGAGTGTTGGAACCGTAATGCGTGAGAAATGGTATGTTAACCCCGTATTTATATATCTGCCACTGTGCTGGATAATCCGTATAGGTGTTCGAGTGTTCGAACCGTAATGTGCCAGAAATGGCACCGAAACCCCGTATTTACATATCTGCCACTGTGCAGGAGAATCCGTATAGGTGTTCGAGTGTTCGAACCGTAATGCGCAAGAAATGGCACCGAAACCCCGTATTTACATATCTGCCACTGTGCAGGAGAATCCGTATAGGTGTTCGAGTGTTCGAACCGTAATGCGCAAGAAATGGTATGGAAACCCCGTATTTACATATCTGCCACTGTGCAGGAGAATCCGTATACGTGTTCGAGTGTTCGAACCGTAATGCGCAAGAAATGGTTCCGAAACCCCGTATTTACATATCTGCCACTGTGCCGGAGAATCCGTATAGGTGTTCGAGAGTTCGAACCGTAATGCGCAAGAAATGGTACGGAAACCCCGTATTTACATATCTGCCACTTTGTAGGAGAATCCGCATAGGTGTTCGAGTGTTCGAACCGTAATGTGCAAGAAATGGTATGGAAACCCCGTATTTACATATCTGCCACTGTGCAGGAGAATCCGTATAGGTGTTCGAGTGTTCGAATCGTAATGCGCAAGAAATGGTACCGAAACCCCGTATTTACATATCTACCATTGTGCAGGAGAATCCGAATAGGTGTTCGAGTGTTCGAACCGTAATGCGCAAGAAATGGTATGTAAACCCCGTATTTATATATCTGCCACTGTGCAGGAGAATCCGTATAGGTGTTCGAGTGTTCGAACCGTAATGCGCAAGAAATGGTTCCGACACCCCGTATTTACGTATCTGCCACTGTGCAGGAGAATCCGTATAGGTGTTCGATTGTTCGAACCGTAATGCGCAAGAAATGGTACGGAAACCCCGTATTTACATATCTGCCACTGTGCAGGAGAATCCGTATAGGTGTTCGAGTGTTCGAACCGTAATGCGCAAAAAATGGTACCGAAACCCCGTATTTACATATCTGCCACTGTGCAGGAGAATCCGTATAGGTGTTCGAGTGTTCGAACCGTAATGCGCAAGAAATGGTAGCGAAACCCCGTATTTACATATCTGCCAGTGTGCAGGAGAATCCGAATAGGTGTTCGAGTGTTCGAACCGTAATGCGCAAGAAATGGTATGTAAACCCCGTATTTACATATCTGGCACTGTGCAGGAGAATCCGTATAGGTGTTCGAGTGTTCGAACCGTAATGCGCAAGAAATGGTACGGAAACCCCGTATTTACATATCTGCCACTGTGCAGGAGAATCCGTATAGGTGTTCGAGTGTTGGAACCGTAATGCGTGAGAAATGGTATGTAAACCCCGTATTTATATATCTGCCACTGTGCTGGATAATCCGTATAGGTGTTCGAGTGTTCGAACCGTAATGCGCCAGAAATGGTACCGAAACCCCGTATTTACATATCTGCCACTGTGCAGGAGAATCCGTATAGGTGTTCGAGTGTTCGAACCGTAATGCGCAAGAAATGGTACCGAAACCCCGTATTTACATATCTGCCACTGTGCAGGAGAATCCGTATAGGTGTTCGAGTGTTCGAACCGTAATGCGCAAGAAATGGTATGGAAACCCCGTATTTACATATCTGCCACAGTGCAGGAGAATCCGTATACGTGTTCGAGTGTTCGAACCGTAATGCGCAAGAAATGGTTCCGAAACCCCGTATTTACATATCTGCCACTGTGCCGGAGAATCCGTATAGGTGTTCGAGAGTTCGAACCGTAATGCGCAAGAAATGGTACGGAAACCCCGTATTTACATATCTGCCACTTTGTAGGAGAATCCGCATAGGTGTTCGAGTGTTCGAACCGTAATGTGCAAGAAATGGTATGGAAACCCCGTATTTACATATCTGCCACTGTGCAGGAGAATCCGTATAGGTGTTCGAGTGTTCGAATCGTAATGCGCAAGAAATGGTACCGAAACCCCGTATTTACATATCTACCATTGTGCAGGAGAATCCGAATAGGTGTTCGAGTGTTCGAACCGTAATGCGCAAGAAATGGTATGTAAACCCCGTATTTATATATCTGCCACTGTGCAGGAGAATCCGTATAGGTGTTCGAGTGTTCGAACCGTAATGCGCAAGAAATGGTTCCGACACCCCGTATTTACGTATCTGCCACTGTGCAGGAGAATCCGTATAGGTGTTCGATTGTTCGAACCGTAATGCGCAAGAAATGGTACGGAAACCCCGTATTTACATATCTGCCACTGTGCAGGAGAATCCATATAGGTGTTCGAGTGTTCGAACCGTAATGCGCAAAAAATGGTACCGAAACCCCGTATTTACATATCTGCCACTGTGCAGGAGAATCCGTATAGGTGTTCGAGTGTTCGAACCGTAATGCGCAAGAAATGGTAGCGAAACCCCGTATTTACATATCTGCCAGTGTGCAGGAGAATCCGAATAGGTGTTCGAGTGTTCGAACCGTAATGCGCAAGAAATGGTATGTAAACCCCGTATTTACATATCTGGCACTGTGCAGGAGAATCCGTATAGGTGTTCGAGTGTTCGAACCGTAATGCGCAAGAAATGGTACAGAAACCCCGTATTTACATATCTGCCACTGTGCAGGAGAATCCGTATAGGTGTTCGAGTGTTGGAACCGTAATGCGTGAGAAATGGTATGTAAACCCCGTATTTATATATCTGCCACTGTGCTGGATAATCCGTATAGGTGTTCGAGTGTTCGAACCGTAATGCGCCAGAAATGGTACCGAAACCCCGTATTTACATATCTGCCACTGTGCAGCAGAATCCGTATAGGTGTTCGAGTGTTCGAACCGTAATGCGCAAGAAATGGTACCGAAACCCCGTATTTACATATCTGCCACTGTGCAGGAGAATCCGTATAGGTGTTCGAGTGTTCGAACCGTAATGCGCAAGAAATGGTATGGAAACCCCGTATTTACATATCTGCCACTGTACAGGAGATTCCGTATAGGTGTTGGAGAGTTCGAACCGTAATGCGCAAGAAATGGTTCCGAAACCCCGTATTTACATATCTGCCACTGTGCAGGAGAATCCGTATAGGTGTTCGAGAGTTCGAACCGTAATGCGCAAGAAATGGTACGGAAACCCCGTATTTACATATCTGCCACTTTGTAGGAGAATCCGCATAGGTGTTCGAGTGTTCGAACCGTAATGTGCAAGAAATGGTATGGAAACCCCGTATTTACATATCTGCCACTGTGCAGGAGAATCCGTATAGGTGTTCGAGTGTTCGAATCGTAGTGCGCAAGAAATGGTACCGAAACCCCGTATTTACATATCTGCCACTGTGCAGGAGAATCCGAATAGGTGTTCGAGTGTTCGAACCGTAATTCGCAAGAAATGGTATGTAAACCCCGTATTTACATATCTGCCACTGTGCATGAGAATCCGTATAGGTGTTCGAGTGTTCGAACCGTAATGCGCAAGAAATGGTACGGAAACCCCGTATTTACATATCTGCCACTGTGCAGGAGAATCCGTATAGGTGTTCGAGTGTTGGAACCGTAATGCGTGAGAAATGGTATGTAAACCCCGTATTTATATATCTGCCACTGTGCTGGATAATCCGTATAGGTGTTCGAGTGTTCGAACCGTAATGCGCCAGAAATGGTACCGAAACCCCGTATTTACATATCTGCCACTGTGCAGGAGAATCCGTATAGGTGTTCGAGTGTTCGAACCGTAATGCGCAAGAAATGGTACCGAAACCCCGTATTTACATATCTGCCACTGTGCAGGAGAATCCGTATAGGTGTTCGAGTGCTCGAACCGTAATGCGCAAGAAATGGTATGGAAACCCCGTATTTACATATCTGCCACTGTGCAGGAGAATCCGTATACGTGTTCGAGTGTTCGAACCGTAATGCGCAAGAAATGGTTCCGAAACCCCGTATTTACATATCTGCCACTGTGCAGGAGAATCCGTATAGGTGTTCGAGAGTTCGAACCGTAATGCGCAAGAAATGGTACGGAAACCCCGTATTTACATATCTGCCACTTTGTAGGAGAATCCGCATAGGTGTTCGAGTGTTCGAACCGTAATGTGCAAGAAATGGTATGGAAACCCCGTATTTACATATCTGCCACTGTGCAGGAGAATCCGTATAGGTGTTCGAGTGTTCGAATCGTAATGCGCAAGAAATGGTACCGAAACCCCGTATTTACATATCTGCCACTGTGCAGGAGAATCCGAATAGGTGTTCGAGTGTTCGAACCGTAATGCGCAAGAAATGGTATGTAAACCCCGTATTTATATATCTGCCACTATGCAGGAGAATCCGTATAGGTGTTCGAGTGTTCGAACCGTAATGCGCAAGAAATGGTTCCGAAACCCCGTATTTACGTATCTGCCACTGTGCAGGAGAATCCGTATAGGTGTTCGGTTGTTCGAACCGTAATGCGCAAGAAATGGTACGGAAACCCCGTATTTACATATCTGCCACTGTGCAGGAGAATCCGTATAGGTGTTCGAGTGTTCGAACCGTAATGCGCAAAAAATGGTACCGAAACCCCGTATTTAAATATCTGCCACTGTGCAGGAGAATCCGTATAGGTGTTCGAGTGTTCGAACCGTAATGCGCAAGAAATGGTAGCGAAACCCCGTATTTACATATCTGCCAGTGTGCAGGAGAATCCGAATAGGTGTTCGAGTGTTCGAACCGTAATGCGCAAGAAATGGTATGTAAACCCCGTATTTACATATCTGCCACTGTGCAGGAGAATCCGTATAGGTGTTCGAGTGTTCGAACCGTAATGCGCAAGAAATGGTACGGAAACCCCGTATTTACATATCTGGCACTGTGCAGGAGAATCCGTATAGGTGTTCGAGTGTTCGAACCGTAATGCGCAAGAAATGGTACAGAAACCCCGTATTTACATATCTGCCACTGTGCAGGAGAATCCGTATAGGTGTTCGAGTGTTGGAACCGTAATGCGTGAGAAATGGTATGTAAACCCCGTATTTATATATCTGCCACTGTGCTGGATAATCCGTATAGGTGTTCGAGTGTTCGAACCGTAATGCGCCAGAAATGGTACCGAAACCCCGTATTTACATATCTGCCACTGTGCAGCAGAATCCGTATAGGTGTTCGAGTGTTCGAACCGTAATGCGCAAGAAATGGTACCGAAACCCCGTATTTACATATCTGCCACTGTGCAGGAGAATCCGTATAGGTGTTCGAGTGTTCGAACCGTAATGCGCAAGAAATGGTATGGAAACCCCGTATTTACATATCTGCCACTGTACAGGAGATTCCGTATAGGTGTTGGAGAGTTCGAACCGTAATGCGCAAGAAATGGTTCCGAAACCCCGTATTTACATATCTGCCACTGTGCAGGAGAATCCGTATAGGTGTTCGAGAGTTCGAACCGTAATGCGCAAGAAATGGTACGGAAACCCCGTATTTACATATCTGCCACTTTGTAGGAGAATCCGCATAGGTGTTCGAGTGTTCGAACCGTAATGTGCAAGAAATGGTATGGAAACCCCGTATTTACATATCTGCCACTGTGCAGGAGAATCCGTATAGGTGTTCGAGTGTTCGAATCGTAGTGCGCAAGAAATGGTACCGAAACCCCGTATTTACATATCTGCCACTGTGCAGGAGAATCCGAATAGGTGTTCGAGTGTTCGAACCGTAATTCGCAAGAAATGGTATGTAAACCCCGTATTTACATATCTGCCACTGTGCAGGAGAATCCGTATAGGTGTTCGAGTGTTCGAACCGTAATGCGCAAGAAATGGTACGGAAACCCCGTATTTACATATCTGCCACTGTGCAGGAGAATCCGTATAGGTGTTCGAGTGTTGGAACCGTAATGCGTGAGAAATGGTATGTAAACCCCGTATTTATATATCTGCCACTGTGCTGGATAATCCGTATAGGTGTTCGAGTGTTCGAACCGTAATGCGCCAGAAATGGTACCGAAACCCCGTATTTACATATCTGCCACTGTGCAGGAGAATCCGTATAGGTGTTCGAGTGTTCGAACCGTAATGCGCAAGAAATGGTACCGAAACCCCGTATTTACATATCTGCCACTGTGCAGGAGAATCCGTATAGGTGTTCGAGTGCTCGAACCGTAATGCGCAAGAAATGGTATGGAAACCCCGTATTTACATATCTGCCACTGTGCAGGAGAATCCGTATACGTGTTCGAGTGTTCGAACCGTAATGCGCAAGAAATGGTTCCGAAACCCCGTATTTACATATCTGCCACTGTGCAGGAGAATCCGTATAGGTGTTCGAGAGTTCGAACCGTAATGCGCAAGAAATGGTACGGAAACCCCGTATTTACATATCTGCCACTTTGTAGGAGAATCCGCATAGGTGTTCGAGTGTTCGAACCGTAATGTGCAAGAAATGGTATGGAAACCCCGTATTTACATATCTGCCACTGTGCAGGAGAATCCGTATAGGTGTTCGAATGTTCGAATCGTAATGCGCAAGAAATGGTACCGAAACCCCGTATTTACATATCTGCCACTGTGCAGGAGAATCCGAATAGGTGTTCGAGTGTTCGAACCGTAATGCGCAAGAAATGGTATGGAAACCCCGTATTTATATATCTGCCACTATGCAGGAGAATCCGTATAGGTGTTCGAGTGTTCGAACCGTAATGCGCAAGAAATGGTTCCGAAACCCCGTATTTACGTATCTGCCACTGTGCAGGAGAATCCGTATAGGTGTTCGGTTGTTCGAACCGTAATGCGCAAGAAATGGTACGGAAACCCCGTATTTACATATCTGCCACTGTGCAGGAGAATCCGTATAGGTGTTCGAGTGTTCGAACCGTAATGCGCAAAAAATGGTACCGAAACCCCGTATTTACATATCTGCCACTGTGCAGGAGAATCCGTATAGGTGTTCGAGTGTTCGAACCGTAATGCGCAAGAAATGGTAGCGAAACCCCGTATTTACATATCTGCCAGTGTGCAGGAGAATCCGAATAGGTGTTCGAGTGTTCGAACCGTAATGCGCAAGAAATGGTATGTAAACCCCGTATTTACATATCTGCCACTGTGCAGGAGAATCCGTATAGGTGTTCGAGTGTTCGAACCGTAATGCGCAAGAAATGGTACGGAAACCCCGTATTTACATATCTGCCACTGTGCAGGAGAATCCGTATAAGGGTTCGAGTGTTGGAACCGTAATGCGTGAGAAATGGTATGTAAACCCCGTATTTATATATCTGCCACTGTGCTGGATAATCCGTATAGGTGTTCGAGTGTTCGAACCGTAATGCGCCAGAAATGTTACCGAAACCCCTTATTTACATATCTGCCACTGTGCAGGAGAATCCGTATAGGTGTTCGAGTGTTCGAACCGTAATGCGCAAGAAATGGTACCGAAACCCCGTATTTACATATCTGCCACTGTGCAGGAGAATCCGTATAGGTGTTCGAGTGTTCGAACCGTAATGCGCAAGAAATGGTATGGAAACCCCGTATTTACATATCTGCCACTGTACAGGAGAATCCGTATAGGTGTTGGAGTGTTCGAACCGTAATGCGCAAGAAATGGTTCCGAAACCCCGTATTTACATATCTGCCACTGTGCAGGAGAATCCGTATAGGTGTTCGAGTGTTCGAATCGTAATGCGCAAGAAATGGTACCGAAACCCCGTATTTACATATCTGCCACTGTGCAGGAGAATCCGAATAGGTGTTCGAGTATTCGAACCGTAATGCGCAAGAAATGGTATGTAAACCCCGTATTTATATATCTGCCACTATGCAGGAGAATCCGTATAGGTGTTCGAGTGTTCGAACCGTAATGCGCAAGAAATGGTTCCGAAACCCCGTATTTACGTATCTGCCACTGTGCAGGAGAATCCGTATAGGTGTTCGGTTGTTCGAACCGTAATGCGCAAGAAATGGTACGGAAACCCCGTATTTACATATCTGCCACTGTGCAGGAGAATCCGTATAGGTGTTCGAGTGTTCGAACCGTAATGCGCAAGAAATGGTACCGAAACCCCGTATTTACATATCTGCCACTGTGCAGGAGAATCCGTATAGGTGTTCGAGTGTTCGAACCGTAATGCGAAGAAATGGTATGGAAACCCCGTATTTACATATCTGCCACTGTACAGGAGATTCCGTATAGGTGTTGGAGTGTTCGAACCGTAATGCGCAAGAAATGGTTCCGAAACCCCGTATTTACATATCTGCCACTGTGCAGGAGAATCCGTATAGGTGTTCGAGAGTTCGAACCGTAATGCGCAAGAAATGGTACGGAAACCCCGTATTTACATATCTGCCACTTTGTAGGAGAATCCGCATAGGTGTTCGAGTGTTCGAACCGTAATGTGCAAGAAATGGTATGGAAACCCCGTATTTACATATCTGCCACTGTGCAGGAGAATCCGTATAGGTGTTCGAGTGTTCGAATCGTAGTGCGCAAGAAATGGTACCGAAACCCCGTATTTACATATCTGCCACTGTGCAGGAGAATCCGAATAGGTGTTCGAGTGTTCGAACCGTAATTCGCAAGAAATGGTATGTAAACCCCGTATTTACATATCTGCCACTGTGCAGGAGAATCCGTATAGGTGTTCGAGTGTTCGAACCGTAATGCGCAAGAAATGGTACGGAAACCCCGTATTTACATATCTGCCACTGTGCAGGAGAATCCGTATAGGTGTTCGAGTGTTGGAACCGTAATGCGTGAGAAATGGTATGTAAACCCCGTATTTATATATCTGCCACTGTGCTGGATAATCCGTATAGGTGTTCGAGTGTTCGAACCGTAATGCGCCAGAAATGGTTCCGAAACCCCGTATTTACATATCTGCCACTGTGCAGGAGAATCCGTATAGGTGTTCGAGTGTTCGAACCGTAATGCGCAAGAAATGGTACCGAAACCCCGTATTTACATATCTGCCACTGTGCAGGAGAATCCGTATAGGTGTTCGAGTGCTCGAACCGTAATGCGCAAGAAATGGTATGGAAACCCCGTATTTACATATCTGCCACTGTGCAGGAGAATCCGTATACGTGTTCGAGTGTTCGAACCGTAATGCGCAAGAAATGGTTCCGAAACCCCGTATTTACATATCTGCCACTGTGCAGGAGAATCCGTATAGGTGTTCGAGAGTTCGAACCGTAATGCGCAAGAAATGGTACGGAAACCCCGTATTTACATATCTGCCACTTTGTAGGAGAATCCGCATAGGTGTTCGAGTGTTCGAACCGTAATGTGCAAGAAATGGTATGGAAACCCCGTATTTACATATCTGCCACTGTGCAGGAGAATCCGTATAGGTGTTCGAGTGTTCGAATCGTAATGCGCAAGAAATGGTACCGAAACCCCGTATTTACATATCTGCCACTGTGCAGGAGAATCCGAATAGGTGTTCGAGTGTTCGAACCGTAATGCGCAAGAAATGGTATGTAAACCCCGTATTTATATATCTGCCACTATGCAGGAGAATCCGTATAGGTGTTCGAGTGTTCGAACCGTAATGCGCAAGAAATGGTTCCGAAACCCCGTATTTACGTATCTGCCACTGTGCAGGAGAATCCGTATAGGTGTTCGGTTGTTCGAACCGTAATGCGCAAGAAATGGTACGGAAACCCCGTATTTACATATCTGCCACTGTGCAGGAGAATCCGTATAGGTGTTCGAGTGCTCGAACCGTAATGCGCAAAAAATGGTACCGAAACCCCGTATTTACATATCTGCCACTGTGCAGGAGAATCCGTATAGGTGTTCGAGTGTTCGAACCGTAATGCGCAAGAAATGGTAGCGAAACCCCGTATTTACATATCTGCCAGTGTGCAGGAGAATCCGAATAGGTGTTCGAGTGTTCGAACCGTAATGCGCAAGAAATGGTATGTAAACCCCGTATTTACATATCTGCCACTGTGCAGGAGAATCCGTATAGGTGTTCGAGTGTTCGAACCGTAATGCGCAAGAGATGGTACGGAAACCCCGTATTTACATATCTGCCACTGTGCAGGAGAATCCGTATAAGGGTTCGAGTGTTGGAACCGTAATGCGTGAGAAATGGTATGTAAACCCCGTATTTATATATCTGCCACTGTGCTGGATAATCCGTATAGGTGTTCGAGTGTTCGAACCGTAATGCGCCAGAAATGGTACCGAAACCCCTTATTTACATATCTGCCACTGTGCAGGAGAATCCGTATAGGTGTTCGAGTGTTCGAACCGTAATGCGCAAGAAATGGTACCGAAACCCCGTATTTACATATCTGCCACTGTGCAGGAGAATCCGTATAGGTGTTCGAGTGTTCGAACCGTAATGCGCAAGAAATGGTATGGAAACCCCGTATTTACATATCTGCCACTGTACAGGAGAATCCGTATAGGTGTTGGAGTGTTCGAACCGTAATGCGCAAGAAATGGTTCCGAAACCCCGTATTTACATATCTGCCACTGTGCAGGAGAATCCGTATAGGTGTTCGAGAGTTCGAACCGTAATGCGCAAGAAATGGTACGGAAACCCCGTATTTACATATCTGCCACTTTGTAGGAGAATCCGCATAGGTGTTCGAGTGTTCGAACCGTAATGTGCAAGAAATGGTATGGAAACCCCGTATTTACATATCTGCCACTGTGCAGGAGAATCCGTATAGGTGTTCGAGTGTTCGAATCGTAATGCGCAAGAAATGGTACCGAAACCCCGTATTTACATATCTGCCAATGTGCAGGAGAATCCGAATAGGTGTTCGAGTGTTCGAACCGTAATGCGCAAGAAATGGTATGTAAACCCCGTATTTACATATCTGCCACTGTGCAGGAGAATCTGTATAGGTGTTCGAGTGTTCGAACCGTAATGCGCAAGAAATGGTTGCGAAACCCCGTATTTACGTATCTGCCACTGTGCAGGAGAATCCGTATAGGTGTTCCATCGTTCGAACCGTAATGCGCAAGAAATGGTACGGAAACCCCGTATTTACATATCTGCCACTGTGCAGGAGAATCCGTATAGGTGTTCGAGTGTTCGAACCGTAATGAGCAAAAAATGGTACCGAAACCCCGTATTTACATATCTGCCACTGTGCAGGAGAATCCGTATAGGTGTTCGAGTGTTCGAACCGTAATGCGCAAGAAATGGTAGCGAAACCCCGTATTTACATATCTGCCACTGTGCAGGAGAATCCGAATATGTGTTCGAGTGTTCGAACCGTAATGCGCAAGAAATGGTACGGAAACCCCGTATTTACATATCTGCCACTTTGTAGGAGAATCCGCATAGGTGTTCGAGTGTTCGAACCGTAATGTGCAAGAAATGGTATGGAAACCCCGTATTTACATATCTGCCACTGTGCAGGAGAATCCGTATAGGTGTTCGAGTGTTCGAATCGTAATGCGCAAGAAATGGTACCGAAACCCCGTATTTACATATCTGCCACTGTGCAGGAGAATCCGAATAGGTGTTCGAGTGTTCGAACCGTAATGCGCAAGAAATGGTATGTAAACCCCGTATTTATATATCTGCCACTGTGCAGGAGAATCCGTATAGTTGTTCGAGTGTTCGAACCGTAATGCGCAAGAAATGGTTGCGAAACCCCGTATTTACGTATCTGCCACTGTGCAGGAGAATCCGTATAGGTGTTCCATCGTTCGAACTGTAATGCGCAAGAAATGGTACGGAAACCCCGTATTTACATATCTGCCACTGTGCAGGAGAATCCGTATAGGTGTTCGAGTGTTCGAACCGTAATGAGCAAAAAATGGTACCGAAACCCCGTATTTACATATCTGCCACTGTGCAGGAGAATCCGTATAGGTGTTCGAGTGTTCGAACCGTAATGCGCAAGAAATGGTAGCGAAACCCCGTATTTACATATCTGCCACTGTGCAGGAGAATCCAAATATGTGTTCGAGTGTTCGAACCGTAATGCGCAAGAAATGGTACGTAAACCCCGTATTTACATATCTGCCACTGTGCAGGAGAATCCGTATAGGTGTTCGAGTGTTCGAACCGTAATGCGCAAGAAATGGTACGGAAACCCCGTATTTACATATCTGCCACTGTGCAGGAGAATCCGTATAGGTGTTCGAGTGTTTGAACCGTAATGCGTGAGAAATGGTATGTAAACCCCATATTTATATATCTGCCACTGTCCTGGATAATCCGTATAGGTGTTCGAGTGTTCGAACCGTAATGCGCCAGAAATGGTACCGAAACCCCGTATTTACATATCTGCCACTGTGCAGGAGAATCCGTATAGGTGTTCGAGTGTTCGAACCGTAATGCGCAAGAAATGGTACCGAAACCCCGTATTTACATATCTGCCACTGTGCAGGAGAATCCGTATAGGTGTTCGAGTGTTCGAACCGTAATGCGCAAGAAATGGTATGGAAACCCCGTATTTACATATCTGCCACTGTACAGGAGAATCCGTATAGGTGTTGGAGTGTTCGAACCGTAATGCGCAAGAAATGGTTCCGAAACCCCGTATTTACATATCTGCCACTGTGCAGGAGAATCCGTATAGGTGTTCGAGAGTTCGAACCGTAATGCGCAAGAAATGGTACGGAAACCCCGTATTTACATATCTGCCACTTTGTAGGAGAATCCGCATAGGTGTTCGAGTGTTCGAACCGTAATGTGCAAGAAATGGTATGGAAACCCCGTATTTACATATCTGCCACTGTGCAGGAGAATCCGTATAGGTGTTCGAGTGTTCGAATCGTAATGCGCAAGAAATGGTACCGAAACCCCGTATTTACATATCTGCCACTGTGCAGGAGAATCCGAATAGGTGTTCGAGTGTTCGAACCGTAATGCGCAAGAAATGGTATGTAAACCCCGTATTTACATATCTGCCACTGTGCAGGAGAATCTGTATAGGTGTTCGAGTGTTCGAACCGTAATGCGCAAGAAATGGTTGCGAAACCCCGTATTTACGTATCTGCCACTGTGCAGGAGAATCCGTATAGGTGTTCCATCGTTCGAACCGTAATGCGCAAGAAATGGTACGGAAACCCCGTATTTACATATCTGCCACTGTGCAGGAGAATCCGTATAGGTGTTCGAGTGTTCGAACCGTAATGAGCAAAAAATGGTACCGAAACCCCGTATTTACATATCTGCCACTGTGCAGGAGAATCCGTATAGGTGTTCGAGTGTTCGAACCGTAATGCGCAAGAAATGGTAGCGAAACCCCGTATTTACATATCTGCCACTGTGCAGGAGAATCCGAATATGTGTTCGAGTGTTCGAACCGTAATGCGCAAGAAATGGTATGTAAACCCCGTATTTACATATCTGGCACTCTGCAGGAGAATCCGTATAGGTGTTCGAGTGTTCGAACCGTAATGCGCAAGAAATGGTACGGAAACCCCGTATTTACATATCTGCCACTATGCAGGAGAATCCGTATAGGTGTTCGAGTGTTTGAACCGTAATGCGTGAGAAATGGTATGTAAACCCCATATTTATATATCTGCCACTGTCCTGGATAATCCGTATAGGTGTTCGAGTGTTCGAACCGTAATGCGCCAGAAATGGTACCGAAACCCCGTATTTACATATCTGCCACTGTGCAGGAGAATCCGTATAGGTGTTCGAGTGTTCGAACCGTAATGCGCAAGAAATGGTACCGAAACCCCGTATTTAAATATCTGCCACTGTGCAGGAGAATCCGTATAGGTGTTCGAGTGTTCGAACCGTAATGCGCAAGAAATGGTATGGAAACCCCGTATTTACATATCTGCCACTGTACGGGAGAATCCGTATAGGTGTTGGAGTGTTCGAACCGTAATGCGCAAGAAATGGTTCCGAAACCCCGTATTTGCATATCTGCCACTGTGCAGGAGAATCCGTATAGGTGTTCGAGAGTTCGAACCGTAATGCGCAAGAAATGGTACGGAAACCCCGTATTTACATATCTGCCACTTTGTAGGAGAATCCGCATAGGTGTTCGAGTGTTCGAACCGTAATGTGCAAGAAATGGTATGGAAACCCCGTATTTACATATCTGCCACTGTGCAGGAGAATCCGTATAGGTGTTCGAGTGTTCGAATCGTAATGCGCAAGAAATGGTACCGAAACCCCGTATTTACATATCTGCCACTGTGCAGGAGAATCCGAATAGGTGTTCGAGTGTTCGAACCGTAATGCGCAAGAAATGGTATGTAAACCCCGTATTTACATATCTGCCACTGTGCAGGAGAATCCGTATAGGTGTTCGAGTGTTCGAACCGTAATGCGCAAGAAATGGTTGCGAAACCCCGTATTTACGTATCTGCCACTGTGCAGGAGAATCCGTATAGGTGTTCCATTGTTCGAACCGTAATGCGCAAGAAATGGTACGGAAACCCCGTATTTACATATCTGCCACTGTGCAGGAGAATCCGTATAGGTGTTCGAGTGTTCGAACCGTAATGACCAAAAAATGGTACCGAAACCCCGTATTTACATATCTGCCACTGTGCAGGAGAATCCGTATAGGTGTTCGAGTGTTCGAACCGTAATGCGCAAGAAATGGTAGCGAAACCCCGTATTTACATATCTGCCACTGTGCAGGAGAATCCGAATATGTGTTCGAGTGTTCGAACCGTAATGCGCAAGAAATGGTATGTAAACCCCGTATTTACATATCTGCCGCTGTGCAGGAGAATCCGTATAGGTGTTCGAGTGTTCGAACCGTAATGCGCAAGAAATGGTACGGAAACCCCGTATTTACATATCTGCCACTGTGCAGGAGAATCCGTATAGGTGTTCGAGTGTTTGAACCGTAATGCGTGAGAAATGGTATGTAAACCCCATATTTATATATCTGCCACTGTCCTGGATAATCCGTATAGGTGTTCGAGTGTTCGAACCGTAATGCGCCAGAAATGGTACCGAAACCCCGTATTTACATATCTGCCACTGTGCAGGAGAATCCGTATAGGTGTTCGAGTGTTCGAACCGTAATGCGCAAGAAATGGTACCGAAACCCCGTATTTACATATCTGCCACTGTGCAGGAGAATCCGTATAGGTGTTCGAGTGTTCGAACCGTAATGCGCAAGAAATGGTATGGAAACCCCGTATTTACATATCTGCCACTGTACGGGAGAATCCGTATAGGTGTTGGAGTGTTCGAACCGTAATGCGCAAGAAATGGTTCCGAAACCCCGTATTTACATATCTGCCACTGTGCAGGAGAATCCGTATAGGTGTTCGAGAGTTCGAACCGTAATGCGCAAGAAATGGTACGGAAACCCCGTATTTACATATCTGCCACTTTGTAGGAGAATCCGCATAGGTGTTCGAGTGTTCGAACCGTAATGTGCAAGAAATGGTATGGAAACCCCGTATTTACATATCTGCCACTGTGCAGGAGAATCCGTATAGGTGTTCGAGTGTTCGAATCGTAATGCGCAAGAAATGGTACCGAAACCCCGTATTTACATATCTGCCACTGTGCAGGAGAATCCGAATAGGTGTTCGAGTGTTCGAACCGTAATGCGCAAGAAATGGTATGTAAACCCCGTATTTACATATCTGCCACTGTGCAGGAGAATCCGTATAGGTGTTCGAGTGTTCGAACCGTAATGCGCAAGAAATGGTTGCGAAACCCCGTATTTACGTATCTGCCACTGTGCAGGAGAATCCGTATAGGTGTTCCATTGTTCGAACCGTAATGCGCAAGAAATGGTACGGAAACCCCGTATTTACATATCTGCCACTGTGCAGGAGAATCCGTATAGGTGTTCGAGTGTTCGAACCGTAATGCGCAAAAAATGGTACCGAAACCCCGTATTTACATATCTGCCACTGTGCAGGAGAATCCGTATAGGTGTTCGAGTGTTCGAACCGTAATGCGCAAGAAATGGTAGCGAAACCCCGTATTTACATATCTGCCACTGTGCAGGAGAATCCGAATATGTGTTCGAGTGTTCGAACCGTAATGCGCAAGAAATGGTATGTAAACCCCGTATTTACATATCTGCCGCTGTGCAGGAGAATCCGTATAGGTGTTCGAGTGTTCGAACCGTAATGCGCAAGAAATGGTACGGAAACCCCGTATTTACATATCTGCCACTGTGCAGGAGAATCCGTATAGGTGTTCGAGTGTTTGAACCGTAATGCGTGAGAAATGGTATGTAAACCCCGTATTTATATATCTGCCACTGTCCTGGATAATCCGTATAGGTGTTCGAGTGTTCGAACCGTAATGCGCCAGAAATGGTACCGAAACCCCGTATTTACATATCTGCCACTGTGCAGGAGAATCCGTATAGGTGTTCGAGTGTTCGAACCGTAATGCGCAAGAAATGGTACCGAAACCCCGTATTTACATATCTGCCACTGTGCAGGAGAATCCGTATAGGTGTTCGAGTGTTCGAACCGTAATGCGCAAGAAATGGTATGGAAACCCCGTATTTACATATCTGCCACTGTACAGGAGAATCCGTATAGGTGTTGGAGTGTTCGAACCGTAATGCGCAAGAAATGGTTCCGAAACCCCGTATTTACATATCTGCCACTGTGCAGGAGAATCCGTATAGGTGTTCGAGAGTTCGAACCGTAATGCGCAAGAAATGGTACGGAAACCCCGTATTTACATATCTGCCACTTTGTAGGAGAATCCGCATAGGTGTTCGAGTGTTCGAACCGTAATGTGCAAGAAATGGTATGGAAACCCCGTATTTACATATCTGCCACTGTGCAGGAGAATCCGTATAGGTGTTCGAGTGTTCGAATCGTAATGCGCAAGAAATGGTACCGAAACCCCGTATTTACATATCTGCCACTGTGCAGGAGAATCCGAATAGGTGTTCGAGTGTTCGAACCGTAATGCGCAAGAAATGGTATGTAAACCCCGTATTTACATATCTGCCACTGTGCAGGAGAATCCGTATAGGTGTTCGAGTGTTCGAACCGTAATGCGCAAGAAATGGTTGCGAAACCCCGTATTTACGTATCTGCCACTGTGCAGGAGAATCCGTATAGGTGTTCCATTGTTCGAACCGTAATGCGCAAGAAATGGTACGGAAACCCCGTATTTACATATCTGCCACTGTGCAGGAGAATCCGTATAGGTGTTCGAGTGTTCGAACCGTAATGCGCAAAAAATGGTACCGAAACCCCGTATTTACATATCTGCCACTGTGCAGGAGAATCCGTATAGGTGTTCGAGTGTTCGAACCGTAATGCGCAAGAAATGGTAGCGAAACCCCGTATTTACATATCTGCCACTGTGCAGGAGAATCCGAATATGTGTTCGAGTGTTCGAACCGTAATGCGCAAGAAATGGTATGTAAACCCCGTATTTACATATCTGCCGCTGTGCAGGAGAATCCGTATAGGTGTTCGAGTGTTCGAACCGTAATGCGCAAGAAATGGTACGGAAACCCCGTATTTACATATCTGCCACTGTGCAGGAGAATCCGTATAGGTGTTCGAGTGTTTGAACCGTAATGCGTGAGAAATGGTATGTAAACCCCGTATTTATATATCTGCCACTGTCCTGGATAATCTGTATAGGTGTTCGAGTGTTCGAACCGTAAGGCGCCATAAATGGTACCGAAACCCCGTATTTACATATCTGCCACTGTGCAGGAGAATCCGTATAGGTGTTCGAGTGTTCGAACCGTAATGCGCAAGAAATGGTACCGAAACCCCGTATTTACATATCTGCCACTGTGCAGGAGAATCCGTATAGGTGTTCGAGTGTTCGAACCGTAATGCGCAAGAAATGGTATGGAAACCCCGTATTTACATATCTGCCACTGTACAGGAGAATCCGTATAGGTGTTGGAGTGTTCGAACCGTAATGCGCAAGAAATGGTTCCGAAACCCCGTATTTACATATCTGCCACTGTGCAGGAGAATCCGTATAGGTGTTCGAGAGTTCGAACCGTAATGCGCAAGAAATGGTACGGAAACCCCGTCTTTACATATCTGCCACTTTGTAGGAGAATCCGCATAGGTGTTCGAGTGTTCGAACCGTAATGTGCAAGAAATGGTATGGAAACCCCGTATTTACATATCTGCCACTGTGCAGGAGAATCCGTATAGGTGTTCGAGTGTTCGAATCGTAATGCGCAAGAAATGGTACCGAAACCCCGTATTTACATATCTGCCACTGTGCAGGAGAATCCGAATAGGTGTTCGAGTGTTCGAACCGTAATGCGCAAGAAATGGTATGTAAACCCCGTATTTACATATCTGCCACTGTGCAGGAGAATCCGTATAGGTGTTCGAGTGTTCGAACCGTAATGCGCAAGAAATGGTTGCGAAACCCCGTATTTACGTATCTGCCACTGTGCAGGAGAATCCGTATAGGTGTTCCATTGTTCGAACCGTAATACGCAAGAAATGGTACGGAAACCCCGTATTTACATATCTGCCACTGTGCAGGAGAATCCGTATAGGTGTTCGAGTGTTCGAACCGTAATGCGCAAAAAATGGTACCGAAACCCCGTATTTACATATCTGCCACTGTGCAGGAGAATCCGTATAGGTGTTCGAGTGTTCGAACCGTAATGCGCAAGAAATGGTAGCGAAACCCCGTATTTACATATCTGCCACTGTGCAGGAGAATCCGAATATGTGTTCGAGTGTTCGAACCGTAATGCGCAAGAAATGGTATGTAAACCCCGTATTTACATATCTGCCACTGTGCAGGAGAATCCGTATAGGTGTTCGAGTGTTCGAACCGTAATGCGCAAGAAATGGTACGGAAACCCCGTATTTACATATCTGCCACTGTGCAGGAGAATCCGTATAGGTGTTCGAGTGTTCGAACCGTAATGCGCAAAAAATGGTACCGAAACCCCGTATTTACATATCTGCCACTGTGCAGGAGAATCCGTATAGGTGTTCGAGTGTTCGAACCGTAATGCGCAAGAAATGGTAGCGAAACCCCGTATTTACATATCTGCCACTGTGCAGGAGAATCCGAATATGTGTTCGAGTGTTCGAACCGTAATGCGCAAGAAATGGTATGTAAACCCCGTATTTACATATCTGCCGCTGTGCAGGAGAATCCGTATAGGTGTTCGAGTGTTCGAACCGTAATGCGCAAGAAATGGTACGGAAACCCCGTATTTACATATCTGCCACTGTGCAGGAGAATCCGTATAGGTGTTCGAGTGTTTGAACCGTAATGCGTGAGAAATGGTATGTAAACCCCGTATTTATATATCTGCCACTGTCCTGGATAATCCGTATAGGTGTTCGAGTGTTCGAACCGTAATGCGCCAGAAATGGTACCGAAACCCCGTATTTACATATCTGCCACTGTGCAGGAGAATCCGTATAGGTGTTCGAGTGTTCGAACCGTAATGCGCAAGAAATGGTACCGAAACCCCGTATTTACATATCTGCCACTGTGCAGGAGAATCCGTATAGGTGTTCGAGTGTTCGAACCGTAATGCGCAAGAAATGGTATGGAAACCCCGTATTTACATATCTGCCACTGTACAGGAGAATCCGTATAGGTGTTGGAGTGTTCGAACCGTAATGCGCAAGAAATGGTTCCGAAACCCCGTATTTACATATCTGCCACTGTGCAGGAGAATCCGTATAGGTGTTCGAGAGTTCGAACCGTAATGCGCAAGAAATGGTACGGAAACCCCGTATTTACATATCTGCCACTTTGTAGGAGAATCCGCATAGGTGTTCGAGTGTTCGAACCGTAATGTGCAAGAAATGGTATGGAAACCCCGTATTTACATATCTGCCACTGTGCAGGAGAATCCGTATAGGTGTTCGAGTGTTCGAATCGTAATGCGCAAGAAATGGTACCGAAACCCCGTATTTACATATCTGCCACTGTGCAGGAGAATCCGTATAGGTGTTCGAGTGTTCGAACCGTAATGCGCAAGAAATGGTTGCGAAACCCTGTATTTACATATCTGCCACTGTGCAGGAGAATCCGTATAGGTGTTCCATTGTTCGAACCGTAATGCGCAAGAAATGGTACGGAAACCCCGTATTTACATATCTGCCACTGTGCAGGAGAATCCGTATAGGTGTTCGAGTGTTCGAACCGTAATGCGCAAAAAATGGTACCGAAACCCCGTATTTACATATCTGCCACTGTGCAGGAGAATCCGTATAGGTGTTCGAGTGTTCGAACCGTAATGCGCAAGAAATGGTAGCGAAACCCCGTATTTACATATCTGCCACTGTGCAGGAGAATCCGAATATGTGTTCGAGTGTTCGAACCGTAATGCGCAAGAAATGGTATGTAAACCCCGTATTTACATATCTGCCGCTGTGCAGGAGAATCCGTATAGGTGTTCGAGTGTTCGAACCGTAATGCGCAAGAAATGGTACGGAAACCCCGTATTTACATATCTGCCACTGTGCCGGAGAATCCGTATAGGTGTTCGAGTGTTCGAACCGTAATGCGCAAAAAATGGTACCGAAACCCCGTATTTACATATCTGCCACTGTGCAGGAGAATCCGTATAGGTGTTCGAGTGTTCGAACCGTAATGCGCAAGAAATGGTAGCGAAACCCCGTATTTACATATCTGCCACTGTGCAGGAGAATCCGAATATGTGTTCGAGTGTTCGAACCGTAATGCGCAAGAAATGGTATGTAAACCCTGTATTTACATATCTGCCACTGTGCAGGAGAATCCGTATAGGTGTTCGAGTGTTCGAACCGTAATGCGCAAGAAATGGTACGGAAACCCCGTATTTACATATCTGCCACTGTGCAGGAGAATCCGTATAGGTGTTCGAGTGTTTGAACCGTAATGCGTGAGAAATGGTATGTAAACCCCGTATTTATATATCTGCCACTGTGCTGGATAATCCGTATAGGTGTTCGAGTGTTCGAACCGTAATGCGCCAGAAATGGTACCGAAACCCCGTATTTACATATCTGCCACTGTGCAGGAGAATCCGTATAGGTGTTCGAGTGTTCGAACCGTAATGCGCAAGAAATGGTACCGAAACCCCGTATTTACATATCTGCCACTGTGCAGGAGAATCCGTATAGGTGTTCGAGTGTTCGAACCGTAATGCGCAAGAAATGGTATGGAAACCCCGTATTTACATATCTGCCACTGTACAGGAGAATCCGTATAGGTGTTGGAGTGTTCGAACCGTAATGCGCAAGAAATGGTTCCGAAACCCCGTATTTACATATCTGCCACTGTGCAGGAGAATCCGTATAGGTGTTCGAGAGTTCGAACCGTAATGCGCAAGAAATGGTACGGAAACCCCGTATTTATATATCTGCCACTTTGTAGGAGAATCCGCATAGGTGTTCGAGTGTTCGAACCGTAATGTGCAAGAAATGGTATGGAAACCCCGTATTTACATATCTGCCACTGTGCAGGAGAATCCGTATAGGTGTTCGAGTGTTCGAATCGTAATGCGCAAGAAATGTTACCGAAACCCCGTATTTACATATCTGCCACTGTGCAGGAGAATCCGAATAGGTGTTCGAGTGTTCGAACCGTAATGCGCAAGAAATGGTATGTAAACCCCGTATTTACATATCTGTCGCTGTGCAGGAGAATCCGTATAGGTGTTCGAGTGTTCGAACCGTAATGCGCAAGAAATGGTATGGAAACCCCGTATTTACATATCTGCCACTGTACAGGAGAATCCGTATAGGTGTTGGAGTGTTCGAACCGTAATGCGCAAGAAATGGTTCCGAAACCCCGTATTTACATATCTGCCACTGTGCAGGAGAATCCGTATAGGTGTTCGAGAGTTCGAACCGTAATGCGCAAGAAATGGTACGGAAACCCCGTATTTATATATCTGCCACTTTGTAGGAGAATCCGCATAGGTGTTCGAGTGTTCGAACCGTAATGTGCAAGAAATGGTATGGAAACCCCGTATTTACATATCTGCCACTGTGCAGGAGAATCCGTATAGGTGTTCGAGTGTTCGAATCGTAATGCGCAAGAAATGTTACCGAAACCCCGTATTTACATATCTGCCACTGTGCAGGAGAATCCGAATAGGTGTTCGAGTGTTCGAACCGTAATGCGCAAGAAATGGTATGTAAACCCCGTATTTACATATCTGTCGCTGTGCAGGAGAATCCGTATAGGTGTTCGAGTGTTCGAACCGTAATGCGCAAGAAATGGTATGGAAACCCCGTATTTACATATCTGCCACTGTACAGGAGAATCCGTATAGGTGTTGGAGTGTTCGAACCGTAATGCGCAAGAAATGGTTCCGAAACCCCGTATTTACATATCTGCCACTGTGCAGGAGAATCCGTATAGGTGTTCGAGAGTTCGAACCGTAATGCGCAAGAAATGGTACGGAAACCCCGTATTTATATATCTGCCACTTTGTAGGAGAATCCGCATAGGTGTTCGAGTGTTCGAACCGTAATGTGCAAGAAATGGTATGGAAACCCCGTATTTACATATCTGCCACTGTGTAGGAGAATCCGTATAGGTGTTCGAGTGTTCGAATCGTAATGCGCAAGAAATGTTACCGAAACCCCGTATTTACATATCTGCCACTGTGCAGGAGAATCCGAATAGGTGTTCGAGTGTTCGAACCGTAATGCGCAAGAAATGGTATGTAAACCCCGTATTTACATATCTGCCACAGTGCAGGAGAATCCGTATAGGTGTTCGAGTGTTCGAACTGTAATGCGCAAGAAATGGTATGGAAACCCCGTATTTACATATCTGCCACTGTACAAGAGAATCCGTATAGGTGTTGGAGTGTTCGAACCGTAATGCGCAAGAAATGGTTCCGAAACCCCGTATTTACATATCTGCCACTGTGCAGGAGAATCCGTATAGGTGTTCGAGAGTTCGAACCGTAATGCGCAAGAAATGGTACGGAAACCCCGTATTTACATATCTGCCACTTTGTAGGAGAATCCGCATAGGTGTTCGAGTGTTCGAACCGTAATGTGCAAGAAATGGTATGGAAACCCCGTATTTACATATCTGCCACTGTGCAGGAGAATCCGTATAGGTGTTCGAGTGTTCGAATCGTAATGCGCAAGAAATGGTACCGAAACCCCGTATTTACATATCTGCCACTGTGCAGGAGAATCCGAATAGGTGTTCGAGTGTTCGAACCGTAATGCGCAAGAAATGGTATGTAAACCCCGTATTTACATATCTGCCACTGTGCAGGAGAATCCGTATAGGTGTTCGAGTGTTCGAACCGTAATGCGCAAGAAATGGTTGCGAAACCCCGTATTTACGTATCTGCCACTGTGCAGGAGAATCCGTATAGGTGTTCCATTGTTCGAACCGTAATGCGCAAGAAATGGTACGGAAACCCCGTATTTACATATCTGCCACTGTGCAGGAGAATCCGTATAGGTGTTCGAGTGTTCGAACCGTAATGCGCAAAAAATGGTACCGAAACCCCGTATTTACATATCTGCCACTGTGCAGGAGAATCCGTATAGGTGTTCGAGTGTTCGAACCGTAATGCGCAAGAAATGGTAGCGAAACCCCGTATTTACATATCTGCCACTGTGCAGGAGAATCCGAATATGTGTTCGAGTGTTCGAACCGTAATGCGCAAGAAATGGTATGTAAACCCCGTTTTTACATATCTGCCACTGTGCAGGAGAATCCGTATAGGTGTTCAAGTGTTCGAACCGTAATGCGCAAGAAATGGTACGGAAACCCCGTATTTACATATCTGCCACTGTGCAGGAGAATCCGTATAGGTGTTCGAGTGTTTGAACCGTAATGCGTGAGAAATGGTATGTAAACCCCATATTTATATATCTGCCACTGTCCTGGATAATCCGTATAGGTGTTCGAGTGTTCGAACTGTAATGCGCCAGAAATGGTACCGAAACCCCGTATTTACATATCTGCCACTGTGCAGGAGAATCCGTATAGGTGTTCGAGTGTTCGAACCGTAATGCGCAAGAAATGGTACCGAAACCCCGTATTTACATATCTGCCACTGTGCAGGAGAATCCGTATAGGTGTTCGAGTGTTCGAACCGTAATGCGCAAGAAATGGTATGGAAACCCCGTATTTACATATCTGCCACTGTACAGGAGAATCCGTATAGGTGTTGGAGTGTTCGAACCGTAATGCGCAAGAAATGGTTCCGAAACCCCGTATTTACATATCTGCCACTGTGCAGGAGAATCCGTATAGGTGTTCGAGAGTTCGAACCGTAATGCGCAAGAAATGGTACGGAAACCCCGTATTTACATATCTGCCACTTTGTTGGAGAATCCGCATAGGTGTTCGAGTGTTCGAACCGTAATGTGCAAGAAATGGTATGGAAACCCCGTATTTACATATCTGCCACTGTGCAGGAGAATCCGTATAGGTGTTCGAGTGTTCGAATCGTAATGCGCAAGAAATGGTACCGAAACCCCGTGTTTACATATCTGCCACTGTGCAGGAGAATCCGAATAGGTGTTCGAGTGTTCGAACCGTAATGCGCAAGAAATGGTATGTAAACCCCGTATTTACATATCTGCCACTGTGCAGGAGAATCCGTATAGGTGTTCGAGTGTTCGAACCGTAATGCGCAAGAAATGGTTGCGAAACCCCGTATTTACGTATCTGCCACTGTGCAGGAGAATCCGTATAGGTGTTCCATTGTTCGAACCGTAATGCGCAAGAAATGATACGGAAACCCCGTATTTACATATCTGCCACTGTGCCGGAGAATCCGTATAGGTGTTCGAGTGTTCGAACCGTAATGCGCAAAAAATGGTACCGAAACCCCGTATTTACATATCTGCCACTGTGCAGGAGAATCCGTATAGGTGTTCGAGTGTTCGAACCGTAATGCGCAAGAAATGGTAGCGAAACCCCGTATTTACATATCTGCCACTGTGCAGGAGAATCCGAATATGTGTTCGAGTGTTCGAACCGTAATGCGCAAGAAATGGTATGTAAACCCTGTATTTACATATCTGCCACTGTGCAGGAGAATCCGTATAGGTGTTCGAGTGTTCGAACCGTAATGCGCAAGAAATGGTACGGAAACCCCGTATTTACATATCTGCCACTGTGCAGGAGAATCCGTATAGGTGTTCGAGTGTTTGAACCGTAATGCGTGAGAAATGGTATGTAAACCCCGTATTTATATATCTGCCACTGTGCTGGATAATCCGTATAGGTGTTCGAGTGTTCGAACCGTAATGCGCCAGAAATGGTACCGAAACCCCGTATTTACATATCTGCCACTGTGCAGGAGAATCCGTATAGGTGTTCGAGTGTTCGAACCGTAATGCGCAAGAAATGGTACCGAAACCCCGTATTTACATATCTGCCACTGTGCAGGAGAATCCGTATAGGTGTTCGAGTGTTCGAACCGTAATGCGCAAGAAATGGTATGGAAACCCCGTATTTACATATCTGCCACTGTACAGGAGAATCCGTATAGGTGTTGGAGTGTTCGAACCGTAATGCGCAAGAAATGGTTCCGAAACCCCGTATTTACATATCTGCCACTGTGCAGGAGAATCCGTATAGGTGTTCGAGAGTTCGAACCGTAATGCGCAAGAAATGGTACGGAAACCCCGTATTTATATATCTGCCACTTTGTAGGAGAATCCGCATAGGTGTTCGAGTGTTCGAACCGTAATGTGCAAGAAATGGTATGGAAACCCCGTATTTACATATCTGCCACTGTGCAGGAGAATCCGTATAGGTGTTCGAGTGTTCGAATCGTAATGCGCAAGAAATGTTACCGAAACCCCGTATTTACATATCTGCCACTGTGCAGGAGAATCCGAATAGGTGTTCGAGTGTTCGAACCGTAATGCGCAAGAAATGGTATGTAAACCCCGTATTTACATATCTGTCGCTGTGCAGGAGAATCCGTATAGGTGTTCGAGTGTTCGAACCGTAATGCGCAAGAAATGGTATGGAAACCCCGTATTTACATATCTGCCACTGTACAGGAGAATCCGTATAGGTGTTGGAGTGTTCGAACCGTAATGCGCAAGAAATGGTTCCGAAACCCCGTATTTACATATCTGCCACTGTGCAGGAGAATCCGTATAGGTGTTCGAGAGTTCGAACCGTAATGCGCAAGAAATGGTACGGAAACCCCGTATTTATATATCTGCCACTTTGTAGGAGAATCCGCATAGGTGTTCGAGTGTTCGAACCGTAATGTGCAAGAAATGGTATGGAAACCCCGTATTTACATATCTGCCACTGTGTAGGAGAATCCGTATAGGTGTTCGAGTGTTCGAATCGTAATGCGCAAGAAATGTTACCGAAACCCCGTATTTACATATCTGCCACTGTGCAGGAGAATCCGAATAGGTGTTCGAGTGTTCGAACCGTAATGCGCAAGAAATGGTATGTAAACCCCGTATTTACATATCTGCCACAGTGCAGGAGAATCCGTATAGGTGTTCGAGTGTTCGAACTGTAATGCGCAAGAAATGGTATGGAAACCCCGTATTTACATATCTGCCACTGTACAAGAGAATCCGTATAGGTGTTGGAGTGTTCGAACCGTAATGCGCAAGAAATGGTTCCGAAACCCCGTATTTACATATCTGCCACTGTGCAGGAGAATCCGTATAGGTGTTCGAGAGTTCGAACCGTAATGCGCAAGAAATGGTACGGAAACCCCGTATTTACATATCTGCCACTTTGTAGGAGAATCCGCATAGGTGTTCGAGTGTTCGAACCGTAATGTGCAAGAAATGGTATGGAAACCCCGTATTTACATATCTGCCACTGTGCAGGAGAATCCGTATAGGTGTTCGAGTGTTCGAATCGTAATGCGCAAGAAATGGTACCGAAACCCCGTATTTACATATCTGCCACTGTGCAGGAGAATCCGAATAGGTGTTCGAGTGTTCGAACCGTAATGCGCAAGAAATGGTATGTAAACCCCGTATTTACATATCTGCCACTGTGCAGGAGAATCCGTATAGGTGTTCGAGTGTTCGAACCGTAATGCGCAAGAAATGGTTGCGAAACCCCGTATTTACGTATCTGCCACTGTGCAGGAGAATCCGTATAGGTGTTCCATTGTTCGAACCGTAATGCGCAAGAAATGGTACGGAAACCCCGTATTTACATATCTGCCACTGTGCAGGAGAATCCGTATAGGTGTTCGAGTGTTCGAACCGTAATGCGCAAAAAATGGTACCGAAACCCCGTATTTACATATCTGCCACTGTGCAGGAGAATCCGTATAGGTGTTCGAGTGTTCGAACCGTAATGCGCAAGAAATGGTAGCGAAACCCCGTATTTACATATCTGCCACTGTGCAGGAGAATCCGAATATGTGTTCGAGTGTTCGAACCGTAATGCGCAAGAAATGGTATGTAAACCCCGTTTTTACATATCTGCCACTGTGCAGGAGAATCCGTATAGGTGTTCAAGTGTTCGAACCGTAATGCGCAAGAAATGGTACGGAAACCCCGTATTTACATATCTGCCACTGTGCAGGAGAATCCGTATAGGTGTTCGAGTGTTTGAACCGTAATGCGTGAGAAATGGTATGTAAACCCCATATTTATATATCTGCCACTGTCCTGGATAATCCGTATAGGTGTTCGAGTGTTCGAACTGTAATGCGCCAGAAATGGTACCGAAACCCCGTATTTACATATCTGCCACTGTGCAGGAGAATCCGTATAGGTGTTCGAGTGTTCGAACCGTAATGCGCAAGAAATGGTACCGAAACCCCGTATTTACATATCTGCCACTGTGCAGGAGAATCCGTATAGGTGTTCGAGTGTTCGAACCGTAATGCGCAAGAAATGGTATGGAAACCCCGTATTTACATATCTGCCACTGTACAGGAGAATCCGTATAGGTGTTGGAGTGTTCGAACCGTAATGCGCAAGAAATGGTTCCGAAACCCCGTATTTACATATCTGCCACTGTGCAGGAGAATCCGTATAGGTGTTCGAGAGTTCGAACCGTAATGCGCAAGAAATGGTACGGAAACCCCGTATTTACATATCTGCCACTTTGTTGGAGAATCCGCATAGGTGTTCGAGTGTTCGAACCGTAATGTGCAAGAAATGGTATGGAAACCCCGTATTTACATATCTGCCACTGTGCAGGAGAATCCGTATAGGTGTTCGAGTGTTCGAATCGTAATGCGCAAGAAATGGTACCGAAACCCCGTGTTTACATATCTGCCACTGTGCAGGAGAATCCGAATAGGTGTTCGAGTGTTCGAACCGTAATGCGCAAGAAATGGTATGTAAACCCCGTATTTACATATCTGCCACTGTGCAGGAGAATCCGTATAGGTGTTCGAGTGTTCGAACCGTAATGCGCAAGAAATGGTTGCGAAACCCCGTATTTACGTATCTGCCACTGTGCAGGAGAATCCGTATAGGTGTTCCATTGTTCGAACCGTAATGCGCAAGAAATGATACGGAAACCCCGTATTTACATATCTGCCACTGTGCCGGAGAATCCGTATAGGTGTTCGAGTGTTCGAACCGTAATGCGCAAAAAATGGTACCGAAACCCCGTATTTACATATCTGCCACTGTGCAGGAGAATCCGTATAGGTGTTCGAGTGTTCGAACCGTAATGCGCAAGAAATGGTAGCGAAACCCCGTATTTACATATCTGCCACTGTGCAGGAGAATCCGAATATGTGTTCGAGTGTTCGAACCGTAATGCGCAAGAAATGGTATGTAAACCCTGTATTTACATATCTGCCACTGTGCAGGAGAATCCGTATAGGTGTTCGAGTGTTCGAACCGTAATGCGCAAGAAATGGTACGGAAACCCCGTATTTACATATCTGCCACTGTGCAGGAGAATCCGTATAGGTGTTCGAGTGTTTGAACCGTAATGCGTGAGAAATGGTATGTAAACCCCGTATTTATATATCTGCCACTGTGCTGGATAATCCGTATAGGTGTTCGAGTGTTCGAACCGTAATGCGCCAGAAATGGTACCGAAACCCCGTATTTACATATCTGCCACTGTGCAGGAGAATCCGTATAGGTGTTCGAGTGTTCGAACCGTAATGCGCAAGAAATGGTACCGAAACCCCGTATTTACATATCTGCCACTGTGCAGGAGAATCCGTATAGGTGTTCGAGTGTTCGAACCGTAATGCGCAAGAAATGGTATGGAAACCCCGTATTTACATATCTGCCACTGTACAGGAGAATCCGTATAGGTGTTGGAGTGTTCGAACCGTAATGCGCAAGAAATGGTTCCGAAACCCCGTATTTACATATCTGCCACTGTGCAGGAGAATCCGTATAGGTGTTCGAGAGTTCGAACCGTAATGCGCAAGAAATGGTACGGAAACCCCGTATTTATATATCTGCCACTTTGTAGGAGAATCCGCATAGGTGTTCGAGTGTTCGAACCGTAATGTGCAAGAAATGGTATGGAAACCCCGTATTTACATATCTGCCACTGTGCAGGAGAATCCGTATAGGTGTTCGAGTGTTCGAATCGTAATGCGCAAGAAATGTTACCGAAACCTCGTATTTACATATCTGCCACTGTGCAGGAGAATCCGAATAGGTGTTCGAGTGTTCGAACCGTAATGCGCAAGAAATGGTATGTAAACCCCGTATTTACATATCTGTCGCTGTGCAGGAGAATCCGTATAGGTGTTCGAGTGTTCGAACCGTAATGCGCAAGAAATGGTATGGAAACCCCGTATTTACATATCTGCCACTGTACAGGAGAATCCGTATAGGTGTTGGAGTGTTCGAACCGTAATGCGCAAGAAATGGTTCCGAAACCCCGTATTTACATATCTGCCACTGTGCAGGAGAATCCGTATAGGTGTTCGAGAGTTCGAACCGTAATGCGCAAGAAATGGTACGGAAACCCCGTATTTATATATCTGCCACTTTGTAGGAGAATCCGCATAGGTGTTCGAGTGTTCGAACCGTAATGTGCAAGAAATGGTATGGAAACCCCGTATTTACATATCTGCCACTGTGTAGGAGAATCCGTATAGGTGTTCGAGTGTTCGAATCGTAATGCGCAAGAAATGTTACCGAAACCCCGTATTTACATATCTGCCACTGTGCAGGAGAATCCGAATAGGTGTTCGAGTGTTCGAACCGTAATGCGCAAGAAATGGTATGTAAACCCCGTATTTACATATCTGCCACAGTGCAGGAGAATCCGTATAGGTGTTCGAGTGTTCGAACTGTAATGCGCAAGAAATGGTATGGAAACCCCGTATTTACATATCTGCCACTGTACAAGAGAATCCGTATAGGTGTTGGAGTGTTCGAACCGTAATGCGCAAGAAATGGTTCCGAAACCCCGTATTTACATATCTGCCACTGTGCAGGAGAATCCGTATAGGTGTTCGAGAGTTCGAACCGTAATGCGCAAGAAATGGTACGGAAACCCCGTATTTACATATCTGCCACTTTGTAGGAGAATCCGCATAGGTGTTCGAGTGTTCGAACCGTAATGTGCAAGAAATGGTATGGAAACCCCGTATTTACATATCTGCCACTGTGCAGGAGAATCCGTATAGGTGTTCGAGTGTTCGAATCGTAATGCGCAAGAAATGGTACCGAAACCCCGTATTTACATATCTGCCACTGTGCAGGAGAATCCGAATAGGTGTTCGAGTGTTCGAACCGTAATGCGCAAGAAATGGTATGTAAACCCCGTATTTACATATCTGCCACTGTGCAGGAGAATCCGTATAGGTGTTCGAGTGTTCGAACCGTAATGCGCCAGAAATGGTACCGAAACCCCGTATTTACATATCTGCCACTGTGCAGGAGAATCCGTATAGGTGTTCGAGTGTTCGAACCGTAATGCGCAAGAAATGGTACCGAAACCCCGTATTTACATATCTGCCACTGTGCAGGAGAATCCGTATAGGTGTTCGAGTGTTCGAACCGTAATGCGCAAGAAATGGTATGGAAACCCCGTATTTACATATCTGCCACTGTACAGGAGAATCCGTATAGGTGTTGGAGTGTTCGAACCGTAATGCGCAAGAAATGGTTCCGAAACCCCGTATTTACATATCTGCCACTGTGCAGGAGAATCCGTATAGGTGTTCGAGAGTTCGAACCGTAATGCGCAAGAAATGGTACGGAAACCCCGTATTTACATATCTGCCACTTTGTTGGAGAATCCGCATAGGTGTTCGAGTGTTCGAACCGTAATGTGCAAGAAATGGTATGGAAACCCCGTATTTACATATCTGCCACTGTGCAGGAGAATCCGTATAGGTGTTCGAGTGTTCGAATCGTAATGCGCAAGAAATGGTACCGAAACCCCGTGTTTACATATCTGCCACTGTGCAGGAGAATCCGAATAGGTGTTCGAGTGTTCGAACCGTAATGCGCAAGAAATGGTATGTAAACCCCGTATTTACATATCTGCCACTGTGCAGGAGAATCCGTATAGGTGTTCGAGTGTTCGAACCGTAATGCGCAAGAAATGGTTGCGAAACCCCGTATTTACGTATCTGCCACTGTGCAGGAGAATCCGTATAGGTGTTCCATTGTTCGAACCGTAATGCGCAAGAAATGGTACGGAAACCCCGTATTTACATATCTGCCACTGTGCAGGAGAATCCGTATAGGTGTTGGAGTGTTCGAACCGTAATGCGCAAGAAATGGTTCCGAAACCCCGTATTTACATATCTGCCACTGTGCAGGAGAATCCGTATAGGTGTTCGAGAGTTCGAACCGTAATGCGCAAGAAATGGTACGGAAACCCCGTATTTACATATCTGCCACTTTGTTGGAGAATCCGCATAGGTGTTCGAGTGTTCGAACCGTAATGTGCAAGAAATGGTATGGAAACCCCGTATTTACATATCTGCCACTGTGCAGGAGAATCCGTATAGGTGTTCGAGTGTTCGAATCGTAATGCGCAAGAAATGGTACCGAAACCCCGTGTTTACATATCTGCCACTGTGCAGGAGAATCCGAATAGGTGTTCGAGTGTTCGAACCGTAATGCGCAAGAAATGGTATGTAAACCCCGTATTTACATATCTGCCACTGTGCAGGAGAATCCGTATAGGTGTTCGAGTGTTCGAACCGTAATGCGCAAGAAATGGTTGCGAAACCCCGTATTTACGTATCTGCCACTGTGCAGGAGAATCCGTATAGGTGTTCCATTGTTCGAACCGTAATGCGCAAGAAATGGTACGGAAACCCCGTATTTACATATCTGCCACTGTGCCGGAGAATCCGTATAGGTGTTCGAGTGTTCGAACCGTAATGCGCAAAAAATGGTACCGAAACCCCGTATTTACATATCTGCCACTGTGCAGGAGAATCCGTATAGGTGTTCGAGTGTTCGAACCGTAATGCGCAAGAAATGGTAGCGAAACCCCGTATTTACATATCTGCCACTGTGCAGGAGAATCCGAATATGTGTTCGAGTGTTCGAACCGTAATGCGCAAGAAATGGTATGTAAACCCTGTATTTACATATCTGCCACTGTGCAGGAGAATCCGTATAGGTGTTCGAGTGTTCGAACCGTAATGCGCAAGAAATGGTACGGAAACCCCGTATTTACATATCTGCCACTGTGCAGGAGAATCCGTATAGGTGTTCGAGTGTTTGAACCGTAATGCGTGAGAAATGGTATGTAAACCCCGTATTTATATATCTGCCACTGTGCTGGATAATCCGTATAGGTGTTCGAGTGTTCGAACCGTAATGCGCCAGAAATGGTACCGAAACCCCGTATTTACATATCTGCCACTGTGCAGGAGAATCCATATAGGTGTTCGAGTGTTCGAACCGTAATGCGCAAGAAATGGTACCGAAACCCCGTATTTACATATCTGCCACTGTGCAGGAGAATCCGTATAGGTGTTCGAGTGTTCGAACCGTAATGCGCAAGAAATGGTATGGAAACCCCGTATTTACATATCTGCCACTGTACAGGAGAATCCGTATAGGTGTTGGAGTGTTCGAACCGTAATGCGCAAGAAATGGTTCCGAAACCCCGTATTTACATATCTGCCACTGTGCAGGAGAATCCGTATAGGTGTTCGAGAGTTCGAACCGTAATGCGCAAGAAATGGTACGGAAACCCCGTATTTACATATCTGCCACTTTGTTGGAGAATCCGCATAGGTGTTCGAGTGTTCGAACCGTAATGTGCAAGAAATGGTTTGGAAACCCCGTATTTACATATCTGCCACTGTGCAGGAGAATCCGTATAGGTGTTCGAGTGTTCGAATCGTAATGCGCAAGAAATGGTACCGAAACCCCGTGTTTACATATCTGCCACTGTGCAGGAGAATCCGAATAGGTGTTCGAGTGTTCGAACCGTAATGCGCAAGAAATGGTATGTAAACCCCGTATTTACATATCTGCCACTGTGCAGGAGAATCCGTATAGGTGTTCGAGTGTTCGAACCGTAATGCGCAAGAAATGGTTGCGAAACCCCGTATTTACGTATCTGCCACTGTGCAGGAGAATCCGTATAGGTGTTCCATTGTTCGAACCGTAATGCGCAAGAAATGGTACGGAAACCCCGTATTTACATATCTGCCACTGTGCCGGAGAATCCGTATAGGTGTTCGAGTGTTCGAACCGTAATGCGCAAAAAATGGTACCGAAACCCCGTATTTACATATCTGCCACTGTGCAGGAGAATCCGTATAGGTGTTCGAGTGTTCGAACCGTAATGCGCAAGAAATGGTAGCGAAACCCCGTATTTACATATCTGCCACTGTGCAGGAGAATCCGAATATGTGTTCGAGTGTTCGAACCGTAATGCGCAAGAAATGGTATGTAAACCCTGTATTTACATATCTGCCACTGTGCAGGAGAATCCGTATAGGTGTTCGAGTGTTCGAACCGTAATGCGCAAGAAATGGTACGGAAACCCCGTATTTACATATCTGCCACTGTGCAGGAGAATCCGTATAGGTGTTCGAGTGTTTGAACCGTAATGCGTGAGAAATGGTATGTAAACCCCGTATTTATATATCTGCCACTGTGCTGGATAATCCGTATAGGTGTTCGAGTGTTCGAACCGTAATGCGCCAGAAATGGTACCGAAACCCCGTATTTACATATCTGCCACTGTGCAGGAGAATCCGTATAGGTGTTCGAGTGTTCGAACCGTAATGCGCAAGAAATGGTACCGAAACCCCGTATTTACATATCTGCCACTGTGCAGGAGAATCCGTATAGGTGTTCGAGTGTTCGAACCGTAATGCGCAAGAAATGGTATGGAAACCCCGTATTTACATATCTGCCACTGTACAGGAGAATCCGTATAGGTGTTGGAGTGTTCGAACCGTAATGCGCAAGAAATGGTTCCGAAACCCCGTATTTACATATCTGCCACTGTGCAGGAGAATCCGTATAGGTGTTCGAGAGTTCGAACCGTAATGCGCAAGAAATGGTACGGAAACCCCGTATTTATATATCTGCCACTTTGTAGGAGAATCCGCATAGGTGTTCGAGTGTTCGAACCGTAATGTGCAAGAAATGGTATGGAAACCCCGTATTTACATATCTGCCACTGTGTAGGAGAATCCGTATAGGTGTTCGAGTGTTCGAATCGTAATGCGCAAGAAATGTTACCGAAACCCCGTATTTACATATCTGCCACTGTGCAGGAGAATCCGAATAGGTGTTCGAGTGTTCGAACCGTAATGCGCAAGAAATGGTATGTAAACCCCGTATTTACATATCTGCCACAGTGCAGGAGAATCCGTATAGGTGTTCGAGTGTTCGAACTGTAATGCGCAAGAAATGGTATGGAAACCCCGTATTTACATATCTGCCACTGTACAAGAGAATCCGTATAGGTGTTGGAGTGTTCGAACCGTAATGCGCAAGAAATGGTTCCGAAACCCCGTATTTACATATCTGCCACTGTGCAGGAGAATCCGTATAGGTGTTCGAGAGTTCGAACCGTAATGCGCAAGAAATGGTACGGAAACCCCGTATTTACATATCTGCCACTTTGTAGGAGAATCCGCATAGGTGTTCGAGTGTTCGAACCGTAATGTGCAAGAAATGGTATGGAAACCCCGTATTTACATATCTGCCACTGTGCAGGAGAATCCGTATAGGTGTTCGAGTGTTCGAATCGTAATGCGCAAGAAATGGTACCGAAACCCCGTATTTACATATCTGCCACTGTGCAGGAGAATCCGAATAGGTGTTCGAGTGTTCGAACCGTAATGCGCAAGAAATGGTATGTAAACCCCGTATTTACATATCTGCCACTGTGCAGGAGAATCCGTATAGGTGTTCGAGTGTTCGAACCGTAATGCGCCAGAAATGGTACCGAAACCCCGTATTTACATATCTGCCACTGTGCAGGAGAATCCGTATAGGTGTTCGAGTGTTCGAACCGTAATGCGCAAGAAATGGTACCGAAACCCCGTATTTACATATCTGCCACTGTGCAGGAGAATCCGTATAGGTGTTCGAGTGTTCGAACCGTAATGCGCAAGAAATGGTATGGAAACCCCGTATTTACATATCTGCCACTGTACAGGAGAATCCGTATAGGTGTTGGAGTGTTCGAACCGTAATGCGCAAGAAATGGTTCCGAAACCCCGTATTTACATATCTGCCACTGTGCAGGAGAATCCGTATAGGTGTTCGAGAGTTCGAACCGTAATGCGCAAGAAATGGTACGGAAACCCCGTATTTACATATCTGCCACTTTGTTGGAGAATCCGCATAGGTGTTCGAGTGTTCGAACCGTAATGTGCAAGAAATGGTATGGAAACCCCGTATTTACATATCTGCCACTGTGCAGGAGAATCCGTATAGGTGTTCGAGTGTTCGAATCGTAATGCGCAAGAAATGGTACCGAAACCCCGTGTTTACATATCTGCCACTGTGCAGGAGAATCCGAATAGGTGTTCGAGTGTTCGAACCGTAATGCGCAAGAAATGGTATGTAAACCCCGTATTTACATATCTGCCACTGTGCAGGAGAATCCGTATAGGTGTTCGAGTGTTCGAACCGTAATGCGCAAGAAATGGTTGCGAAACCCCGTATTTACGTATCTGCCACTGTGCAGGAGAATCCGTATAGGTGTTCCATTGTTCGAACCGTAATGCGCAAGAAATGGTACGGAAACCCCGTATTTACATATCTGCCACTGTGCAGGAGAATCCGTATAGGTGTTGGAGTGTTCGAACCGTAATGCGCAAGAAATGGTTCCGAAACCCCGTATTTACATATCTGCCACTGTGCAGGAGAATCCGTATAGGTGTTCGAGAGTTCGAACCGTAATGCGCAAGAAATGGTACGGAAACCCCGTATTTACATATCTGCCACTTTGTTGGAGAATCCGCATAGGTGTTCGAGTGTTCGAACCGTAATGTGCAAGAAATGGTATGGAAACCCCGTATTTACATATCTGCCACTGTGCAGGAGAATCCGTATAGGTGTTCGAGTGTTCGAATCGTAATGCGCAAGAAATGGTACCGAAACCCCGTGTTTACATATCTGCCACTGTGCAGGAGAATCCGAATAGGTGTTCGAGTGTTCGAACCGTAATGCGCAAGAAATGGTATGTAAACCCCGTATTTACATATCTGCCACTGTGCAGGAGAATCCGTATAGGTGTTCGAGTGTTCGAACCGTAATGCGCAAGAAATGGTTGCGAAACCCCGTATTTACGTATCTGCCACTGTGCAGGAGAATCCGTATAGGTGTTCCATTGTTCGAACCGTAATGCGCAAGAAATGGTACGGAAACCCCGTATTTACATATCTGCCACTGTGCCGGAGAATCCGTATAGGTGTTCGAGTGTTCGAACCGTAATGCGCAAAAAATGGTACCGAAACCCCGTATTTACATATCTGCCACTGTGCAGGAGAATCCGTATAGGTGTTCGAGTGTTCGAACCGTAATGCGCAAGAAATGGTAGCGAAACCCCGTATTTACATATCTGCCACTGTGCAGGAGAATCCGAATATGTGTTCGAGTGTTCGAACCGTAATGCGCAAGAAATGGTATGTAAACCCTGTATTTACATATCTGCCACTGTGCAGGAGAATCCGTATAGGTGTTCGAGTGTTCGAACCGTAATGCGCAAGAAATGGTACGGAAACCCCGTATTTACATATCTGCCACTGTGCAGGAGAATCCGTATAGGTGTTCGAGTGTTTGAACCGTAATGCGTGAGAAATGGTATGTAAACCCCGTATTTATATATCTGCCACTGTGCTGGATAATCCGTATAGGTGTTCGAGTGTTCGAACCGTAATGCGCCAGAAATGGTACCGAAACCCCGTATTTACATATCTGCCACTGTGCAGGAGAATCCGTATAGGTGTTCAAGTGTTCGAACCGTAATGCGCAAGAAATGGTACCGAAACCCCGTATTTACATATCTGCCACTGTGCAGGAGAATCCGTATAGGTGTTCGAGTGTTCGAACCGTAATGCGCAAGAAATGGTATGGAAACCCCGTATTTACATATCTGCCACTGTACAGGAGAATCCGTATAGGTGTTGGCGTGTTCGAACCGTAATGCGCAAGAAATGGTTCCGAAACCCCGTATTTACATATCTGCCACTGTGCAGGAGAATCCGTATAGGTGTTCGAGAGTTCGAACCGTAATGCGCAAGAAATGGTACGGAAACCCCGTATTTACATATCTGCCACTTTGTTGGAGAATCCGCATAGGTGTTCGAGTGTTCGAACCGTAATGTGCAAGAAATGGTTTGGAAACCCCGTATTTACATATCTGCCACTGTGCAGGAGAATCCGTATAGGTGTTCGAGTGTTCGAATCGTAATGCGCAAGAAATGGTACCGAAACCCCGTGTTTACATATCTGCCACTGTGCAGGAGAATCCGAATAGGTGTTCGAGTGTTCGAACCGTAATGCGCAAGAAATGGTATGTAAACCCCGTATTTACATATCTGCCACTGTGCAGGAGAATCCGTATAGGTGTTCGAGTGTTCGAACCGTAATGCGCAAGAAATGGTTGCGAAACCCCGTATTTACGTATCTGCCACTGTGCAGGAGAATCCGTATAGGTGTTCCATTGTTCGAACCGTAATGCGCAAGAAATGGTACGGAAACCCCGTATTTACATATCTGCCACTGTGCCGGAGAATCCGTATAGGTGTTCGAGTGTTCGAACCGTAATGCGCAAAAAATGGTACCGAAACCCCGTATTTACATATCTGCCACTGTGCAGGAGAATCCGTATAGGTGTTCGAGTGTTCGAACCGTAATGCGCAAGAAATGGTAGCGAAACCCCGTATTTACATATCTGCCACTGTGCAGGAGAATCCGAATATGTGTTCGAGTGTTCGAACCGTAATGCGCAAGAAATGGTATGTAAACCCTGTATTTACATATCTGCCACTGTGCAGGAGAATCCGTATAGGTGTTCGAGTGTTCGAACCGTAATGCGCAAGAAATGGTACGGAAACCCCGTATTTACATATCTGCCACTGTGCAGGAGAATCCGTATAGGTGTTCGAGTGTTTGAACCGTAATGCGTGAGAAATGGTATGTAAACCCCGTATTTATATATCTGCCACTGTGCTGGATAATCCGTATAGGTGTTCGAGTGTTCGAACCGTAATGCGCCAGAAATGGTACCGAAACCCCGTATTTACATATCTGCCACTGTGCAGGAGAATCCGTATAGGTGTTCGAGTGTTCGAACCGTAATGCGCAAGAAATGGTACCGAAACCCCGTATTTACATATCTGCCACTGTGCAGGAGAATCCGTATAGGTGTTCGAGTGTTCGAACCGTAATGCGCAAGAAATGGTATGGAAACCCCGTATTTACATATCTGCCACTGTACAGGAGAATCCGTATAGGTGTTGGAGTGTTCGAACCGTAATGCGCAAGAAATGGTTCCGAAACCCCGTATTTACATATCTGCCACTGTGCAGGAGAATCCGTATAGGTGTTCGAGAGTTCGAACCGTAATGCGCAAGAAATGGTACGGAAACCCCGTATTTATATATCTGCCACTTTGTAGGAGAATCCGCATAGGTGTTCGAGTGTTCGAACCGTAATGTGCAAGAAATGGTATGGAAACCCCGTATTTACATATCTGCCACTGTGCAGGAGAATCCGTATAGGTGTTCGAGTGTTCGATTCGTAATGCGCAAGAAATGTTACCGAAACCCCGTATTTACATATCTGCCACTGTGCAGGAGAATCCGAATAGGTGTTCGAGTGTTCGAACCGTAATGCGCAAGAAATGGTATGTAAACCCCGTATTTATATATCTGCCACTGTGGAGGAGAATCCGTATAGGTGTTCGAGTGTTCGAACCGTAATGCGCAAGAAATGGTTGCGAAACCCCGTATTTACGTATCTGCCACTATGCAGGAGAATCCGTATAGGTGTTCCATTGTTCGAACCATAATGCGCAAGAAATGGTACGGAAACCCCGTATTTACATATCTGCCACTGTGCAGGAGAATCCGTATAGGTGTTCGAGTGTTCGAACCGTAATGCGCAAAAAATGGTACCGAAACCCCGTATTTACATATCTGCCACTGTGCAGGAGAATCCGTATAGGTGTTCGAGTGTTCGAACCGTAATGCGCAAGAAATGGTAGCGAAACCCCGTATTTACATATCTGCCACTGTGCAGGAGAATCCGAATATTTGTTCGAGTGTTCGAACCGTAATGCGCAAGAAATGGTATGTAAACCCCGTATTTACATATCTGGCACTGTGCAGGAGAATCCGTATAGGTGTTCGAGTGTTCGAACTGTAATGCGCAAGAAATGGTACGGAAACCCCGTATTTACATATCTGCCACTGTGCAGGAGAATCCGTATAGGTGTTCGAGTGTTTGAACCGTAATGCGTGAGAAATGGTATGTAAACCCCGTATTTATATATCTGCCACTGTGCTGGATAATACGTATAGGTGTTCGAGTGTTCGAACCGTAATGCGCAAGAAAAGGTACCGAAACCCCGTATTTACATATCTGCCACTGTGTAGGAGAATCCGTGTAGGTGTTCGAGTGTTCGAACCGTAATGCGCAAGAAATGGTATGGAAACCCCGTATTTACATATCTGCCACTGTACAGGAGAATCCGTATAGGTGTTGGAGTGTACGAACCGTAATGCGCAAGAAATGGTTCCGAAACCCCGTAGTTACATATCTGCCACTGTGCAGGAGAATCCCTATAGGTGTTCGAGAGTTCGAACCGTAATGCGCAAGAAATGGTACGGAAACCCCGTATTTACATATCTACCACTTTGTAGGAGAATCCGCATAGGTGTTCGAGTGTTCGAACCGTAATGTGCAAGAAATGGTATGGAAACCCCGTATTTACATATCTGCCACTGTGCAGGAGAATCCGTATAGGTGTTCGAGTGTTCGAATCGTAATGCGCAAGAAATGGTACCGAAACCCCGTATTTACATATCTGCCACTGTGCAGGAGAATCCGAATTGGTGTTCGAGTGTTCGAACCGTAATGCGCAAGAAATGGTATGTAAACCCCGTATTTACATATCTACCACTGTGCAGGAGAATCCGTATAGGTGTTCGAGTGTTCGAACCGTAATGCGCAAGAAATGGTTGCGAAACCCCGTATTTACGTATCTGCCACTGTGCAGGAGAATCCGTATAGGTGTTCCATTGTTCGAACCGTAATGCGCAAGAAATGGTACGGAAACCCCGTATTTACATATCTGCCACTGTGCAGGAGAATCCGTATAGGTGTTCGAGTGTTCGAACCGTAATGCGCAAAAAATGGTACCGAAACCCCGTATTTACATATCTGCCACTGCGCAGGAGAATCCGTATAGGTGTTCGAGTGTTCGAACCGTAATGCGCAAGAAATGGTTCCGAAACCCCGTATTTACGTATCTGCCACTGTGCAGGAGAATCCGTATAGGTGTTCCATTGTTCGAACCGTAATGCGCAAGAAATGGTACGGAAACCCCGTATTTACATATCTGCCACTTTGTAGGAGAATCCGCATAGGTGTTCGAGTGTTCGAACCGTAATGTGCAAGAAATGGTATGGAAACCCCGTATTTACATATCTGCCACTGTGCAGGAGAATCCGTATAGGTGTTCGAGTGTTCGAATCGTAATGCGCAAGAAATGGTACCGAAACCCCGTATTTACATATCTGCCACTGTGCAGGAGAATCCGAATAGGTGTTCGAGTGTTCGAACCGTAATGCGCAAGAAATGGTATGTAAACCCCGTATTTACATATCTGCCACTGTGCAGGAGAATCCGTATAGGTGTTCGAGTGTTCGAACCGTAATGCGCAAGAAATGGTACAGAAACCCCGTATTTACATATCTGCCACTGTGCAGGAGAATCCGTATAGGTGTTCGAGTGTTTGAACCGTAATGCGTGAGAAATGGTATGTAAACCCCGTATTTATATATCTGCCACTGTCCTGGATAATCCGTATAGGTGTTCGAGTGTTCGAACCGTAATGCGCCAGAAATGGTACCGAAACCCCGTATTTACATATCTGCCACTGTGCAGGAGAATCCGTATAGGTGTTCGAGTGTTCGAACCGTAATGCGCAAGAAATGGTATGGAAACCCCGTATTTACATATCTGCCACTGTACAGGAGAATCCGTATAGGTGTTGGAGTGTTCGAACCGTAATGCGAAAGAAATGGTTCCGAAACCCCGTATTTACATATCTGCCACTGTGCAGGAGAATCCGTATAGGTGTTCGAGAGTTCGAACCGTAATGCGCAAGAAATGGTACGGAAACCCCGTATTTACATATCTGCCACTTTGTAGGAGAATCCGCATAGGTGTTCGAGTGTTCGAACCGTAATGTGCAAGAAATGGTATGGAAACCCCGTATTTACATATCTGCCACTGTGCAGGAGAATCCGTATAGGTGTTCGAGTGTTCGAATCGTAATGCGCAAGAAATGGTACCGAAACCCCGTATTTACATATCTGCCACTGTGCAGGAGAATCCGAATAGGTGTTCGAGTGTTCGAACCGTAATGCGCAAGAAATGGTATGTAAACCCCGTATTTATATATCTGCCACTGTGCAGGAGAATCCGTATAGGTGTTCGAGTGTTCGAACCGTAATGCGCAAGAAATGGTTGCGAAACCCCGTATTTACGTATCTGCCACTATGCAGGAGAATCCGTATAGGTGTTCCATTGTTCGAACCATAATGCGCAAGAAATGGTACGGAAACCCCGTATTTACATATCTGCCACTGTGCAGGAGAATCCGTATAGGTGTTCGAGTGTTCGAACCGTAATGCGCAAAAAATGGTACCGAAACCCCGTATTTACATATCTGCCACTGTGCAGGAGAATCCGTATAGGTGTTCGAGTGTTCGAACCGTAATGCGCAAGAAATGGTAGCGAAACCCCGTATTTACATATCTGCCACTGTGCAGGAGAATCCGAATATTTGTTCGAGTGTTCGAACCGTAATGCGCAAGAAATGGTATGTAAACCCCGTATTTACATATCTGGCACTGTGCAGGAGAATCCGTATAGGTGTTCGAGTGTTCGAACCGTAATGCGCAAGAAATGGTACGGAAACCCCGTATTTACATATCTGCCACTGTGCAGGAGAATCCGTATAGGTGTTCGAGTGTTTGAACCGTAATGCGTGAGAAATGGTATGTAAACCCCGTATTTATATATCTGCCACTGTGCTGGATAATACGTATAGGTGTTCGAGTGTTCGAACCGTAATGCGCAAGAAAAGGTACCGAAACCCCGTATTTACATATCTGCCACTGTGTAGGAGAATCCGTGTAGGTGTTCGAGTGTTCGAACCGTAATGCGCAAGAAATGGTATGGAAACCCCGTATTTACATATCTGCCACTGTACAGGAGAATCCGTATAGGTGTTGGAGTGTACGAACCGTAATGCGCAAGAAATGGTTCCGAAACCCCGTAGTTACATATCTGCCACTGTGCAGGAGAATCCGTATAGGTGTTCGAGAGTTCGAACCGTAATGCGCAAGAAATGGTACGGAAACCCCGTATTTACATATCTACCACTTTGTAGGAGAATCCGCATAGGTGTTCGAGTGTTCGAACCGTAATGTGCAAGAAATGGTATGGAAACCCCGTATTTACATATCTGCCACTGTGCAGGAGAATCCGTATAGGTGTTCGAGTGTTCGAATCGTAATGCGCAAGAAATGGTACCGAAACCCCGTATTTACATATCTGCCACTGTGCAGGAGAATCCGAATTGGTGTTCGAGTGTTCGAACCGTAATGCGCAAGAAATGGTATGTAAACCCCGTATTTACATATCTACCACTGTGCAGGAGAATCCGTATAGGTGTTCGAGTGTTCGAACCGTAATGCGCAAGAAATGGTTGCGAAACCCCGTATTTACGTATCTGCCACTGTGCAGGAGAATCCGTATAGGTGTTCCATTGTTCGAACCGTAATGCGCAAGAAATGGTACGGAAACCCCGTATTTACATATCTGCCACTGTGCAGGAGAATCCGTATAGGTGTTCGAGTGTTCGAACCGTAATGCGCAAAAAATGGTACCGAAACCCCGTATTTACATATCTGCCACTGCGCAGGAGAATCCGTATAGGTGTTCGAGTGTTCGAACCGTAATGCGCAAGAAATGGTTCCGAAACCCCGTATTTACGTATCTGCCACTGTGCAGGAGAATCCGTATAGGTGTTCCATTGTTCGAACCGTAATGCGCAAGAAATGGTACGGAAACCCCGTATTTACATATCTGCCACTTTGTAGGAGAATCCGCATAGGTGTTCGAGTGTTCGAACCGTAATGTGCAAGAAATGGTATGGAAACCCCGTATTTACATATCTGCCACTGTGCAGGAGAATCCGTATAGGTGTTCGAGTGTTCGAATCGTAATGCGCAAGAAATGGTACCGAAACCCCGTATTTACATATTTGCCACTGTGCAGGAGAATCCGAATAGGTGTTCGAGTGTTCGAACCGTAATGCGCAAGAAATGGTATGTAAACCCCGTATTTACATATCTGCCACTGTGCAGGAGAATCCGTATAGGTGTTCGAGTGTTCGAACCGTAATGCGCAAGAAATGGTACGGAAACCCCGTATTTACATATCTGCCACTGTGCAGGAGAATCCGTATAGGTGTTCGAGTGTTTGAACCGTAATGCGTGAGAAATGGTATGTAAACCCCGTATTTATATATCTGCCACTGTCCTGGATAATCCGTATAGGTGTTCGAGTGTTCGAACCGTAATGCGCCAGAAATGGTACCGAAACCCCGTATTTACATATCTGCCACTGTGCAGGAGAATCCGTATAGGTGTTCGAGAGTTCGAACCGTAATGCGCAAGAAATGGTACGGAAACCCCGTATTTACATATCTGCCACTTTGTAGGAGAATCCGCATAGGTGTTGGAGTGTTCGAACCGTAATGTGCAAGAAATGGTATGGAAACCCCGTATTTACATATCTGCCACTGTGCAGGAGAATCCGTATAGGTGTTCGAGTGTTCGAATCGTAATGCGCAAGAAATGGTACGGAAACCCCGTATTTACATATCTGCCACTTTGTAGGAGAATCCGCATAGGTGTTCGAGTGTTCGAACCGTAATGTGCAAGAAATGGTATGGAAACCCCGTATTTACATATCTGCCACTGTGCAGGAGAATCCGTATAGGTGTTCGAGTGTTCGAATCGTAATGCGCAAGAAATGGTACCGAAACCCCGTATTTACATATCTGCCACTGTGCAGGAGAATCCGAATAGGTGTTCGAGTGTTCGAACCGTAATGCGCAAGAAATGGTACGGAAACCCCGTATTTACATATCTGCCACTTTGTAGGAGAATCCGCATAGGTGTTCGAGTGTTCGAACCGTAATGTGCAAGAAATGGTATGGAAACCCCGTATTTACATATCTGCCACTGTGCAGGAGAATCCGTATAGGTGTTCGAGTGTTCGAATCGTAATGCGCAAGAAATGGTACCGAAACCCCGTATTTACATATCTGCCACTGTGCAGGAGAATCCGAATAGGTGTTCAAGTGTTCGAACCGTAATGCGCAAGAAATGGTATGTAAACCCCGTATTTACATATCTGCCACTGTGCAGGAGAATCCGTATAGGTGTTCGAGTGTTCGAACCGTAATGCGCAAGAAACGGTTGCGAAACCCCGTATTTACGTATCTGCCACTGTGCAGGAGAATCCGTATAGGTGTTCCATTGTTCGAACCGTAATGCGCAAGAAATGGTACGGAAACCCCGTATTTACATATCTGCCACTGTGCAGGAGAATCCGTATAGGTGTTCGAGTGTTCGAACCGTAATGCGCAAAAAATGGTACCGAAACCCCGTATTTACATATCTGCCACTGTGCAGGAGAATCCGTATAGGTGTTCGAGTGTTCGAACCGTAATGCGCAAGAAATGGTAGCGAAACCCCGTATTTACATATCTGCCACTGTGCAGGAGAATCCGAATATGTGTTCGAGTGTTCGAACTGTAATGCGCAAGAAATGGTATGTAAACCCCGTATTTACATATCTGCCACTGTGCAGGAGAATCCGTATAGGTGTTCGAGTGTTCGAACCGTAATGCGCAAGAAATGGTACGGAAACCCCGTAGTTACATATCTGCCACTGTGCAGGAGAATCCATATAGGTGTTCGAGTGTTTGAACCGTAATGCGTGAGAAATGGTATGTAAACCCCGTATTTATATATCTGCCACTGTCCTGGATAATCCGTATAGGTGTTCGAGTGTTCGAACCGTAATGCGCCAGAAATGGTACCGAAACCCCGTATTTACATATCTGCCACTGTGCAGGAGAATCCGTATAGGTGTTTGAGTGTTCGAACCGTAATGCGCAAGAAATGGTATGGAAACCCCGTATTTACATATCTGCCACTGTACAGGAGAATCCGTATAGGTGTTGGAGTGTTCGAACCGTAATCCGAAAGAAATGGTTCCGAAACCCCGTATTTACATATCTGCCACTGTGCAGGAGAATCCGTATAGGTGTTCGAGAGTTCGAACCGTAATGCGCAAGAAATGGTACGGAAACCCCGTATTTACATATCTACCACTTTGTAGGAGAATCCGCATAGGTGTTCGAGTGTTCGAACCGTAATGTGCAAGAAATGGTATGGAAACCCCGTATTTACATATCTGCCACTGTGCAGGAGAATCCGTATAGGTGTTCGAGTGTTCGAATCGTAATGCGCAAGAAATGGTACCGAAACCCCGTATTTACATATCTGCCACTGTGCAGGAGAATCCGAATTGGTGTTCGAGTGTTCGAACCGTAATGCGCAAGAAATGGTATGTAAACCCCGTATTTACATATCTACCACTGTGCAGGAGAATCCGTATAGGTGTTCGAGTGTTCGAACCGTAATGCGCAAGAAATGGTTGCGAAACCCCGTATTTACGTATCTGCCACTGTGCAGGAGAATCCGTATAGGTGTTCCATTGTTCGAACCGTAATGCGCAAGAAATGGTACGGAAACCCCGTATTTACATATCTGCCACTGTGCAGGAGAATCCGTATAGGTGTTCGAGTGTTCGAACCGTAATGCGCAAAAAATGGTACCGAAACCCCGTATTTACATATCTGCCACTGCGCAGGAGAATCCGTATAGGTGTTCGAGTGTTCGAACCGTAATGCGCAAGAAATGGTTCCGAAACCCCGTATTTACGTATCTGCCACTGTGCAGGAGAATCCGTATAGGTGTTCCATTGTTCGAACCGTAATGCGCAAGAAATGGTACGGAAACCCCGTATTTACATATCTGCCACTTTGTAGGAGAATCCGCATAGGTGTTCGAGTGTTCGAACCGTAATGTGCAAGAAATGGTATGGAAACCCCGTATTTACATATCTGCCACTGTGCAGGAGAATCCGTATAGGTGTTCGAGTGTTCGAATCGTAATGCGCAAGAAATGGTACCGAAACCCCGTATTTACATATTTGCCACTGTGCAGGAGAATCCGAATAGGTGTTCGAGTGTTCGAACCGTAATGCGCAAGAAATGGTATGTAAACCCCGTATTTACATATCTGCCACTGTGCAGGAGAATCCGTATAGGTGTTCGAGTGTTCGAACCGTAATGCGCAAGAAATGGTACGGAAACCCCGTATTTACATATCTGCCACTGTGCAGGAGAATCCGTATAGGTGTTCGAGTGTTTGAACCGTAATGCGTGAGAAATGGTATGTAAACCCCGTATTTATATATCTGCCACTGTCCTGGATAATCCGTATAGGTGTTCGAGTGTTCGAACCGTAATGCGCCAGAAATGGTACCGAAACCCCGTATTTACATATCTGCCACTGTGCAGGAGAATCCGTATAGGTGTTCGAGAGTTCGAACCGTAATGCGCAAGAAATGGTACGGAAACCCCGTATTTACATATCTGCCACTTTGTAGGAGAATCCGCATAGGTGTTGGAGTGTTCGAACCGTAATGTGCAAGAAATGGTATGGAAACCCCGTATTTACATATCTGCCACTGTGCAGGAGAATCCGTATAGGTGTTCGAGTGTTCGAATCGTAATGCGCAAGAAATGGTACGGAAACCCCGTATTTACATATCTGCCACTTTGTAGGAGAATCCGCATAGGTGTTCGAGTGTTCGAACCGTAATGTGCAAGAAATGGTATGGAAACCCCGTATTTACATATCTGCCACTGTGCAGGAGAATCCGTATAGGTGTTCGAGTGTTCGAATCGTAATGCGCAAGAAATGGTACCGAAACCCCGTATTTACATATCTGCCACTGTGCAGGAGAATCCGAATAGGTGTTCGAGTGTTCGAACCGTAATGCGCAAGAAATGGTACGGAAACCCCGTATTTACATATCTGCCACTTTGTAGGAGAATCCGCATAGGTGTTCGAGTGTTCGAACCGTAATGTGCAAGAAATGGTATGGAAACCCCGTATTTACATATCTGCCACTGTGCAGGAGAATCCGTATAGGTGTTCGAGTGTTCGAATCGTAATGCGCAAGAAATGGTACCGAAACCCCGTATTTACATATCTGCCACTGTGCAGGAGAATCCGAATAGGTGTTCAAGTGTTCGAACCGTAATGCGCAAGAAATGGTATGTAAACCCCGTATTTACATATCTGCCACTGTGCAGGAGAATCCGTATAGGTGTTCGAGTGTTCGAACCGTAATGCGCAAGAAACGGTTGCGAAACCCCGTATTTACGTATCTGCCACTGTGCAGGAGAATCCGTATAGGTGTTCCATTGTTCGAACCGTAATGCGCAAGAAATGGTACGGAAACCCCGTATTTACATATCTGCCACTGTGCAGGAGAATCCGTATAGGTGTTCGAGTGTTCGAACCGTAATGCGCAAAAAATGGTACCGAAACCCCGTATTTACATATCTGCCACTGTGCAGGAGAATCCGTATAGGTGTTCGAGTGTTCGAACCGTAATGCGCAAGAAATGGTAGCGAAACCCCGTATTTACATATCTGCCACTGTGCAGGAGAATCCGAATATGTGTTCGAGTGTTCGAACTGTAATGCGCAAGAAATGGTATGTAAACCCCGTATTTACATATCTGCCACTGTGCAGGAGAATCCGTATAGGTGTTCGAGTGTTCGAACCGTAATGCGCAAGAAATGGTACGGAAACCCCGTAGTTACATATCTGCCACTGTGCAGGAGAATCCATATAGGTGTTCGAGTGTTTGAACCGTAATGCGTGAGAAATGGTATGTAAACCCCGTATTTATATATCTGCCACTGTCCTGGATAATCCGTATAGGTGTTCGAGTGTTCGAACCGTAATGCGCCAGAAATGGTACCGAAACCCCGTATTTACATATCTGCCACTGTGCAGGAGAATCCGTATAGGTGTTTGAGTGTTCGAACCGTAATGCGCAAGAAATGGTATGGAAACCCCGTATTTACATATCTGCCACTGTACAGGAGAATCCGTATAGGTGTTGGAGTGTTCGAACCGTAATCCGAAAGAAATGGTTCCGAAACCCCGTATTTACATATCTGCCACTGTGCAGGAGAATCCGTATAGGTGTTCGAGAGTTCGAACCGTAATGCGCAAGAAATGGTACGGAAACCCCGTATTTACATATCTACCACTTTGTAGGAGAATCCGCATAGGTGTTCGAGTGTTCGAACCGTAATGTGCAAGAAATGGTATGGAAACCCCGTATTTACATATCTGCCACTGTGCAGGAGAATCCGTATAGGTGTTCGAGTGTTCGAATCGTAATGCGCAAGAAATGGTACCGAAACCCCGTATTTACATATCTGCCACTGTGCAGGAGAATCCGAATTGGTGTTCGAGTGTTCGAACCGTAATGCGCAAGAAATGGTATGTAAACCCCGTATTTACATATCTACCACTGTGCAGGAGAATCCGTATAGGTGTTCGAGTGTTCGAACCGTAATGCGCAAGAAATGGTTGCGAAACCCCGTATTTACGTATCTGCCACTGTGCAGGAGAATCCGTATAGGTGTTCCATTGTTCGAACCGTAATGCGCAAGAAATGGTACGGAAACCCCGTATTTACATATCTGCCACTGTGCAGGAGAATCCGTATAGGTGTTCGAGTGTTCGAACCGTAATGCGCAAAAAATGGTACCGAAACCCCGTATTTACATATCTGCCACTGCGCAGGAGAATCCGTATAGGTGTTCGAGTGTTCGAACCGTAATGCGCAAGAAATGGTTCCGAAACCCCGTATTTACGTATCTGCCACTGTGCAGGAGAATCCGTATAGGTGTTCCATTGTTCGAACCGTAATGCGCAAGAAATGGTACGGAAACCCCGTATTTACATATCTGCCACTTTGTAGGAGAATCCGCATAGGTGTTCGAGTGTTCGAACCGTAATGTGCAAGAAATGGTATGGAAACCCCGTATTTACATATCTGCCACTGTGCAGGAGAATCCGTATAGGTGTTCGAGTGTTCGAATCGTAATGCGCAAGAAATGGTACCGAAACCCCGTATTTACATATTTGCCACTGTGCAGGAGAATCCGAATAGGTGTTCGAGTGTTCGAACCGTAATGCGCAAGAAATGGTATGTAAACCCCGTATTTACATATCTGCCACTGTGCAGGAGAATCCGTATAGGTGTTCGAGTGTTCGAACCGTAATGCGCAAGAAATGGTACGGAAACCCCGTATTTACATATCTGCCACTGTGCAGGAGAATCCGTATAGGTGTTCGAGTGTTTGAACCGTAATGCGTGAGAAATGGTATGTAAACCCCGTATTTATATATCTGCCACTGTCCTGGATAATCCGTATAGGTGTTCGAGTGTTCGAACCGTAATGCGCCAGAAATGGTACCGAAACCCCGTATTTACATATCTGCCACTGTGCAGGAGAATCCGTATAGGTGTTCGAGAGTTCGAACCGTAATGCGCAAGAAATGGTACGGAAACCCCGTATTTACATATCTGCCACTTTGTAGGAGAATCCGCATAGGTGTTGGAGTGTTCGAACCGTAATGTGCAAGAAATGGTATGGAAACCCCGTATTTACATATCTGCCACTGTGCAGGAGAATCCGTATAGGTGTTCGAGTGTTCGAATCGTAATGCGCAAGAAATGGTACGGAAACCCCGTATTTACATATCTGCCACTTTGTAGGAGAATCCGCATAGGTGTTCGAGTGTTCGAACCGTAATGTGCAAGAAATGGTATGGAAACCCCGTATTTACATATCTGCCACTGTGCAGGAGAATCCGTATAGGTGTTCGAGTGTTCGAATCGTAATGCGCAAGAAATGGTACCGAAACCCCGTATTTACATATCTGCCACTGTGCAGGAGAATCCGAATAGGTGTTCGAGTGTTCGAACCGTAATGCGCAAGAAATGGTACGGAAACCCCGTATTTACATATCTGCCACTTTGTAGGAGAATCCGCATAGGTGTTCGAGTGTTCGAACCGTAATGTGCAAGAAATGGTATGGAAACCCCGTATTTACATATCTGCCACTGTGCAGGAGAATCCGTATAGGTGTTCGAGTGTTCGAATCGTAATGCGCAAGAAATGGTACCGAAACCCCGTATTTACATATCTGCCACTGTGCAGGAGAATCCGAATAGGTGTTCAAGTGTTCGAACCGTAATGCGCAAGAAATGGTATGTAAACCCCGTATTTACATATCTGCCACTGTGCAGGAGAATCCGTATAGGTGTTCGAGTGTTCGAACCGTAATGCGCAAGAAACGGTTGCGAAACCCCGTATTTACGTATCTGCCACTGTGCAGGAGAATCCGTATAGGTGTTCCATTGTTCGAACCGTAATGCGCAAGAAATGGTACGGAAACCCCGTATTTACATATCTGCCACTGTGCAGGAGAATCCGTATAGGTGTTCGAGTGTTCGAACCGTAATGCGCAAAAAATGGTACCGAAACCCCGTATTTACATATCTGCCACTGTGCAGGAGAATCCGTATAGGTGTTCGAGTGTTCGAACCGTAATGCGCAAGAAATGGTAGCGAAACCCCGTATTTACATATCTGCCACTGTGCAGGAGAATCCGAATATGTGTTCGAGTGTTCGAACTGTAATGCGCAAGAAATGGTATGTAAACCCCGTATTTACATATCTGCCACTGTGCAGGAGAATCCGTATAGGTGTTCGAGTGTTCGAACCGTAATGCGCAAGAAATGGTACGGAAACCCCGTAGTTACATATCTGCCACTGTGCAGGAGAATCCATATAGGTGTTCGAGTGTTTGAACCGTAATGCGTGAGAAATGGTATGTAAACCCCGTATTTATATATCTGCCACTGTCCTGGATAATCCGTATAGGTGTTCGAGTGTTCGAACCGTAATGCGCCAGAAATGGTACCGAAACCCCGTATTTACATATCTGCCACTGTGCAGGAGAATCCGTATAGGTGTTCGAGTGTTCGAACCGTAATGCGCAAGAAATGGTATGGAAACCCCGTATTTACATATCTGCCACTGTACAGGAGAATCCGTATAGGTGTTGGAGTGTTCGAACCGTAATGCGAAAGAAATGGTTCCGAAACCCCGTATTTACATATCTGCCACTGTGCAGGAGAATCCGTATAGGTGTTCGAGAGTTCGAACCGTAATGCGCAAGAAATGGTACGGAAACCCCGTATTTACATATCTGCCACTTTGTAGAAGAATCCGCATAGGTGTTCGAGTGTTCGAACCGTAATGTGCAAGAAATGGTATGGAAACCCCGTATTTACATATCTGCCACTGTGCAGGAGAATCCGTATAGGTGTTCGAGTGTTCGAATCGTAATGCGCAAGAAATGGTACCGAAACCCCGTATTTACATATCTGCCACTGTGCAGGAGAATCCGAATAGGTATTCGAGTGTTCGAACCGTAATGCGCAAGAAATGGTATGTAAACCCCGTATTTACATATCTGCCACTGTGCAGGAGAATCCGTATAGGTGTTCGAGTGTTCGAACCGTAATGCGCAAGAAATGGTTGCGAAACCCCGTATTTACGTATCTGCCACTGTGCAGGAGAATCCGTATAGGTGTTCCATTGTTCGAACCGTAATGCGCAAGAAATGGTACGGAAACCCCGTATTTACATATCTGCCACTGTGCCGGAGAATCCGTATAGGTGTTCGAGTGTTCGAACCGTAATGCGCAAAAAATGGTACCGAAACCCCGTATTTACATATCTGCCACTGTGCAGGAGAATCCGTATAGGTGTTCGAGTGTTCGAACCGTAATGCGCAAGAAATGGTAGCGAAACCCCGTATTTACATATCTGCCACTGTGCAGGAGAATCCGAATATGTGTTCGAGTGTTCGAACCGTAATGCGCAAGAAATGGTATGTAAACCCCGTATTTACATATCTGCCACTGTGCAGGAGAATCCGTATAGGTGTTCGAGTGTTCGAACCGTAATGCGCAAGAAATGGTACGGAAACCCCGTATTTACATATCTACCACTTTGTAGGAGAATCCGCATAGGTGTTCGAGTGTTCGAACCGTAATGTACAAGAAATGGTATGGAAACCCCGTATTTACATATCTGCCACTGTGCAGGAGAATCCGTATAGGTGTTCGAGTGTTCGAATCGTAATGCGCAAGAAATGGTACCGAAACCCCGTATTTACATATCTGCCACTCTGCTGGAGAATCCGAATTGGTGTTCGAGTGTTCGAACCGTAATGCGCAAGAAATGGTATGTAAACCCCGTATTTACATATCTACCACTGTGCAGGAGAATCCGTATAGGTGTTCGAGTGTTCGAACCGTAATGCGCAAGAAATTGTTGCGAAACCCCGTATTTACGTATCTGCCACTGTGCAGGAGAATCCGTATAGGTGTTCCATTGTTCGAATCGTAATGCGCAAGAAATGGTACGGAAACCCCGTATTTACATATCTGCCACTGCGCAGGAGAATCCGTATAGGTGTTCGAGTGTTCGAACCGTAATGCGCAAAAAATGGTACCGAAACCCCGTATTTACATATCTGCCACTGTGCAGGAGAATCCGTATAGGTGTTCGAGTGTTCGAACCGTAATGCGCAAGAAATGGTTCCGAAACCCCGTATTTACGTATCTGCCACTGTGCAGGAGAATCCGTATAGGTGTTCCATTGTTCGAACCGTAATGCGCAAGAAATGGTATGTAAACCCCGTATTTACATATCTGCCACTGTGCAGGAGAATCCGTATAGGTGTTCGAGTGTTCGAACCGTAATGCGCAAGAAATGGTTGCGAAACCCCGTATTTACGTATCTGCCACTGTGCAGGAGAATCCGTATAGGTGTTCCATTGTTCGAACCGTAATGCGCAAGAAATGGTACGGAAACCCCGTATTTACATATCTGCCACTGTGCAGGAGAATCCGTATAGGTGTTCGAGTGTTCGAACCGTAATGCGCAAAAAATGGTACCGAAACCCCGTATTTACATATCTGCCACTGTGCAGGAGAATCCGTAAAGGTGTTCGAGTGTTCGAACCGTAATGCGCAAGAAATGGTTCCGAAACCCCGTATTTACGTATCTGCCACTGTGCAGGAGAATCCGTATAGGTGTTCCATTGTTCGAACCGTAATGCGCAAGAAATGGTACGGAAACCCCGTATTTACATATCTGCCACTGTGCAGGAGAATCCGTATAGGTGTTCGAGTGTTCGAACCGTAATGCGCAAAAAATGGTACCGAAACCCCGTATTTACATATCTGCCACTATGCAGGAGAATCCGTATAGGTGTTCGAGTGTTCGAACCGTAATGCGCAAGAAATGGTTCCGAAACCCTGTATTTACGTATCTTCCACTGTGCAGGAGAATCCGTATAGGTGTTCCATTGTTCGAACCGTAATGCGCAAGAAATGGTACGGAAACCCCGTATTTACATATCTGCCACTGTGCAGGAGAATCCGTATAGGTGTTCGAGTGTTCGAACCGTAATGCGCAAAAAATGGTACCGAAACCCCGTATTTACATATCTGCCACTGTGCAGGAGAATCCGTATAGGTGTTCGAGTGTTCGAACCGTAATGCGCAAGAAATGGTTCCGAAACCCCGTATTTACGTATCTGCCACTGTGCAGGAGAATCCGTATAGGTGTTCCATTGTTCGAACCGTAATGCGCAAGAAATGGTACGGAAACCCCGTATTTACATATCTGCCACTGTGCAGGAGAATCTGTATAGGTGTTCGAGTGTTCGAACCGTAATGCGCAAAAAATGGTACCGAAACCCCGTATTTACATATCTGCCACTGTGCAGGAGAATCCGTATAGGTGTTCGAGTGTTCGAACCGTAATGCGCAAGAAATGGTTGCGAAACCCCGTATTTACGTATCTGCCACTGTGCAGGAGAATCCGTATAGGTGTTCCATTGTTCGAACCGTAATGCGCAAGAAATGGTACGGAAACCCCGTATTTACATATCTGCCACTGTGCAGGAGAATCCGTATAGGTGTTCGAGTGTTCGAACCGTAATGCGCAAAAAATGGTACCGAAACCCCGTATTTACATATCTGCCACTGTGCAGGAGAATCCGTATAGGTGTTCGAGTGTTCGAACCGTAATGCGCAAGAAATGGTTCCGAAACCCCGTATTTACGTATCTGCCACTGTGCAGGAGAATCCGTATAGGTGTTCCATTGTTCGAACCGTAATGCGCAAGAAATGGTACGGAAACCCCGTATTTACATATCTGCCACTGTGCAGGAGAATCCGTATAGGTGTTCGAGTGTTCGAACCGTAATGCGCAAAAAATGGTACCGAAACCCCGTATTTACATATCTGCCACTGTGCAGGAGAATCCGTATAGGTGTTCGAGTGTTCGAACCGTAATGCGCAAGAAATGGTTGCGAAACCCCGTATTTACGTATCTGCCACTGTGCAGGAGAATCCGTATAGGTGTTCCATTGTTCGAACCGTAATGCGCAAGAAATGGTACGGAAACCCCGTATTTACATATCTGCCACTGTGCAGGAGAATCCGTATAGGTGTTCGAGTGTTCGAACCGTAATGCGCAAAAAATGGTACCGAAACCCCGTATTTACATATCTGCCACTGTGCAGGAGAATCCGTATAGGTGTTCGAGTGTTCGAACCGTAATGCGCAAGAAATGGTTCCGAAACCCCGTATTTACGTATCTGCCACTGTGCAGGAGAATCCGTATAGGTGTTCCATTGTTCGAACCGTAATGCGCAAGAAATGGTACGGAAACCCCGTATTTACATATCTGCCACTGTGCAGGAGAATCCGTATAGGTGTTCGAGTGTTCGAACCGTACTGCGCAAAAAATGGTACCGAAACCCCGTATTTACATATCTGCCACTATGCAGGAGAATCCGTATAGGTGTTCGAGTGTTCGAACCGTAATGCGCAAGAAATGGTACCGAAACCCCGTATTTACATATCTGCCACTGTGCAGGAGAATCCGAATTGGTGTTCGAGTGTTCGAACCGTAATGCGCAAGAAATGGTATGTAAACCCCGTATTTACATATCTGCCACTGTGCAGGAGAATCCGTATAGGTGTTCGAGTGTTCGAACCGTAATGCGCAAGAAATGGTACGGAAACCCCGTATTTACATATCTGCCACTGTGCAGGAGAATCCGTATAGGTGTTCGAGTGTTTGAACCGTAATGCGTGAGAAATGGTATGTAAACCCCGTATTTATATATCTGCCACTGTGCTGGATAATCCGTATAGGTGTTCGAGTGTTCGAACCGTAATGTGCCAGAAATGGTACCGAAACCCCGTATTTACATATCTGCCACTGTGCAGGAGAATCCGTATAGGTGTTCGAGTGTTCGAACCGTAATGCGCAAGAAATGGTACCGAAACCCCGTATTTACATAACTGCCACTGTGCAGGAGAATCCGTATAGGTGTTCGAGTGTTGGAACCGTAATGCGCAAGAAATGGTATGGAAACCCCATATTTACATATCTACCACTGTGCAGGAGAATCCGTGTAGGTGTTCGAGTGTTCGAACCGTAATGCGCAAGAAATGGTTCCGAAACCCCGTATTTACATATCTGCCACTGTGCAGGAGAATCCGTATAGGTGTTCGAGAGTTCGAACCGTAATGCGCAAGAAATGGTACGGAAACCCCGTATTTACATATCTGCCACTTTGTAGGAGAATCCGCATAGGTGTTCGAGTGTTCGAACCGTAATGTGCAAGAAATGGTATGGAAACCCCGTATTTACATATCTGCCACTATGCAGGAGAATCCGTATAGGTGTTCGAGTGTTCGAATCGTAATGCGCAAGAAATGGTACCGAAACCCCGTATTTACATATCTGCCACTGTGCAGGAGAATCCGAATAGGTGTTCGAGTGTTCGAACCGTAATGCGCAACAAAAAAGGTATGTAAACCCCGTATTTACATATCTGCCACTGTGCAGGAGAATCCGTATAGGTGTTCGAGTGTTCGAACCGTAATGCGCAAGAAATGGTACCGAAACCCCGTATTTACATATCTGCCACTGTGCAGGAGAATCCGAATAGGTGTTCGAGTGTTCGAACCGTAATGCGCAAGAAATGGTATGTAAACCCCGTATTTACATATCTGCCACTGTGCAGGAGAATCCGTATAGGTGTTCGAGTGTTCGAACCGTAATGCGCAAGAAATGGTTCCGAAACCCCGTATTTACGTATCTGCCACTGTGCAGGAGAATCCGTATAGGTGTTCCATTGTTCGAACCGTAATGCGCAAGAAATGGTACGGAAACCCCGTATTTACATATCTGCCACTGTGCAGGAGAATCCGTATAGGTGTTCGAGTGTTCGAACCGTAATGCGCAAAAAATGGTACCGAAACCCCGTATTTACATATCTGCCACTGTGCAGGAGAATTCGTATAGGTGTTCGAGTGTTCGAACCGTAATGCGCAAGAAATGGTACCGAAACCCCGTATTTACATATCTGCCACTGTGCAGGAGAATCCGAATAGGTGTTCGAGTGTTCGAACCGTAATGCGCAAGAAATGGTATGTAAACCCCGTATTTACATATCTGCCACTGTGCAGGAGAATCTGTATAGGTGTTCGAGTGTTCGAACCGTAATGCGCAAGAAATGGTACGGAAACCCCGTATTTACATATCTGCCACTGTGCAGGAGAATCCGTATAGGTGTTCGAGTGTTTGAACCGTAATGCGTGAGAAATGGTATGTAAACCCCGTATTTATATATCTGCCACTGTGCTGGATAATCCGTATAGGTGTTCGAGTGTTCGAACCGTAATGCGCCAGAAATGGTACCGAAACCCCGTATTTACATATCTGCCACTGTGCAGGAGAATCCGTATAGGTGTTCGAGTGTTCGAACCGTAATGCGCAAGAAATGGTGCCGAAACCCCGTATTTACATAACTGCCACTGTGCAGGAGAATCCGTATAGGTGTTCGAGTGTTGGAACCGTAATGCGCAAGAAATGGTATGGAAACCCCGTATTTACATATCTGCCACTGTGCAGGAGAATCCGTGTAGGTGTTCGAGTGTTCGAACCGTAATGCGCAAGAAATGGTTCCGAAACCCCGTATTTACATATCTGCCACTGTGCAGGAGAATCCGTATAGGTGTTCGAGAGTTCGAACCGTAATGCGCAAGAAATGGTACGGAAATCCCGTATTTACATATCTGCCACTTTGTAGGAGAATCCGCATAGGTGTTCGAGTGTTCGAACCGTAATGTGCAAGAAATGGTATGGAAACCCCGTATTTACATATCTGCCACTGTGCAGGAGAATCCGTATAGGTGTTCGAGTGTTCGAATCGTAATGCGCAAGAAATGGTACCGAAACCCCGTATTTACATATCTGCCACTGTGCAGGAGAATCCGAATAGGTGTTCGAGTGTTCGAACCGTAATGCGCAACAAAAAAGGTATGTAAACCCCGTATTTACATATCTGCCACTGTGCAGGAGAATCCGTATAGGTGTTCGAGTGTTCGAACCGTAATGCGCAAGAAATGGTTCCGAAACCCCGAATTTATGTATCTGCCACTGTGCAGGAGAATCCGTATAGGTGTTCCATTGTTCGAACCGTAATGCGCAAGAAATGGTACGGAAACCCTGTATTTACATATCTGCCACTGTGCAGGAGAATCCGTATAGGTGTTCGAGTGTTCGAACCGTAATGCGCAAAAAATGGTACCGAAACCCCGTATTTACATATCTGCCACTGTGCAGGAGAATCCGTATAGGTGTTCGAGTGTTCGAACCGTAATGCGCAAGAAATGGTAGCGAAACCCCGTATTTACATATCTGCCACTGTGCAGGAGAATCCGAATAGGTGTTCGAGTGTTCGAACCGTAATGCGCAAGAAATGGTATGTAAACCCCGTATTTACATATCTGGCACTGTGCAGGAGAATCCGTATAGGTGTTCGAGTGTTCGAACCGTAATGCGCAAGAAATGGTACGGAAACCCCGTATTTACATATCTGCCACGGTGCAGGAGAATCCGTATAGGTGTTCGAGTGTTTGAACCGTAATGCGTGAGAAATGGTACGTAAACCCCGTATTTATATATCTGCCACTGTGCTGGATAATCCGTATAGGTGTTCGAGTGTTCGAACCGTAATGCGCCAGAAATGGTACCGAAACCCCGTATTTACATATATGCCACTGTGTAGGAGAATCCGTATAGGTGTTCGAGTGTTCGAACCGTAATGCGCAAGAAATGGTACCGAAACCCCGTATTTACATATCTGCCACTGTGCAGGAGAATCCGTGTAGGTGTTCGAGTGTTCGAACCGTAATGCGCAAGAAATGGTATGGAAACCCCGTATTTACATATCTGCCACTGTATAGGAGAATCCGTATAGGTGTTGGAGTGTTTGAACCGTAATGCGCAAGAAATGGTTCCGAAACCCCGTATTTACATATCTGCCACTGTGCAGGAGAATCCGTATAGGTGTTCGAGAGTTCGAACCGTAATGCGCAAGAAATGGTACGGAAACCCCGTATTTACATATCTGCCACTTTGTAGGAGAATCCGCATAGGTGTTCGAGTGTTCGAACCGTAATGTGCAAGAAATGGTATGGAAACCCCGTATTTACATATCTGCCACTGTGCAGGAGAATCCGTATAGGTGTTCGAGTGTTCGAATCGTAATGCGCAAGAAACGGTACCGAAACCCCGTATTTACATATCTGCCACTGTATAGGAGAATCCGTATAGGTGTTGGAGTGTTCGAACCGTAATGCGCAAGAAATGGTTCCGAAACCCCGTATTTACATATCTGCCACTGTGCAGGAGAATCCGTATAGGTGTTCGAGAGTTCGAACCGTAATGCGCAAGAAATGGTACGGAAACCCCGTATTTACATATCTGCCACTTTGTAGGAGAATCCGCATAGGTGTTCGAGTGTTCGAACCGTAATGTGCAAGAAATGGTATGGAAACCCCGTATTTACATATCTGCCACTGTGCAGGAGAATCCGTATAGGTGTTCGAGTGTTCGAATCGTAATGCGCAAGAAACGGTACCGAAACCCCGTATTTACATATCTGCCACTGTGCAGGAGAATCCGAATAGGTGTTCGAGTGTTCGAACCGTAATGCGCAAGAAATGGTATGTAAACCCCGTATTTACATATCTGCCACTGTGCAGGAGAATCCGTGTAGGTGTTCGAGTGTTCGAACCGTAATGCGCAAGAAATGGTATGGAAACCCCGTATTTACATATCTGCCACTGTATAGGAGAATCCGTATAGGTGTTGGAGTGTTCGAACCGTAATGCGCAAGAAATGGTTCCGAAACCCTGTATTTACATATCTGCCACTGTGCAGGAGAATCCGTATAGGTGTTCGAGAGTTCGAACCGTAATGCGCAAGAAATGGTACGGAAACCCCGTATTTACATATCTGCCACTTTGTAGGAGAATCCGCATAGGTGTTCGAGTGTTCGAACCGTAATGTGCAAGAAATGGTATGGAAACCCCGTATTTACATATCTGCCACTGTGCAGGAGAATCCGTATAGGTGTTCGAGTGTTTGAACCGTAATGCGTGAGAAATGGTACGTAAACCCCGTATTTATATATCTGCCACTGTGCTGGATAATCCGTATAGGTGTTCGAGTGTTCGAACCGTAATGCGCCAGAAATGGTACCGAAACCCCGTATTTACATATATGCCACTGTGTAGGAGAATCCGTATAGGTGTTCGAGTGTTCGAACCGTAATGCGCAAGAAATGGTACCGAAACCCCGTATTTACATATCTGCCACTGTGCAGGAGAATCCGTGTAGGTGTTCGAGTGTTCGAACCGTAATGTGCAAGAAATGGTATGGAAACCCCGTATTTACATATCTGCCACTGTGCAGGAGAATCCGTATAGGTGTTCGAGTGTTCGAACCGTAATGCGCAAGAAATGGTACGGAAATCCCGTATTTACATATCTGCCACTTTGTAAGAGAATCCGCATAGGTGTTCGAGTGTTCGAACCGTAATGTGCAAGAAATGGTATGGAAACCCCGTATTTACATATCTGCCACTGTGCAGGAGAATCCGTATAGGTGTTCGAGTGTTCGAATCGTCATGCGCAAGAAATGGTACCGAAACCCCGTATTTACATATCTGCCACTGTGCAGGAGAATCGGAATAGGTGTTCGAGTGTTCGAACCGTAATGCGCAAGAAAAGGTATGTAAACCCCGTATTTACATATCTGCCACTGTGCAGGAGAATCCGTATAGGTGTTCGAGTGTTCGAACCGTAATGCGCAAGAAATGGTTCCGAAACCCCGAATTTATGTATCTGCCACTGTGCAGGAGAATCCGTATAGGTGTTCCATTGTTCGAACCGTAATGCGCAAGAAATGGTACGGAAACCCCGTATTTACATATCTGCCACTATGCAGGAGAATCCGTATAGGTGTTCGAGTGTTCGAACCGTAATGCGCAAAAAATGGTACCGAAACCCCGTATTTACATATCTGCCACTGTGCAGGAGAATCCGTATAGGTGTTCGAGTGTTCGAACCGTAATGCGCAAGAAATGGTATCGAAACCCCGTATTTACATATCTGCCACTGTGCAGGAGAATCCGAATAGGTGTTCGAGTGTTCGAACCGTAATGCGCAAGAAATGGTATGTAAACCCCGTATTTACATATCTGGCACTGTGCAGGAGAATCCGTATAGGTGTTCGAGTGTTCGAACCGTAATGCGCAAGAAATGGTACGGAAACCCCGTATTTACATATCTGCCACGGTGCAGGAGAATCCGTATAGGTGTTCGAGTGTTTGAACCGTAATGCGTGAGAAATGGTACGTAAACCCCGTATTTATATATCTGCCACTGTGCTGGATAATCCGTATAGGTGTTCGAGTGTTCGAACCGTAATGCGCCAGAAATGGTACCGAAACCCCGTATTTACATATATGCCACTGTGTAGGAGAATCCGTATAGGTGTTCGAGTGTTCGAACCGTAATGCGCAAGAAATGGTACCGAAACCCCGTATTTACATATCTGCCACTGTGCAGGAGAATCCGTGTAGGTGTTCGAGTGTTCGAACCGTAATGCGCAAGAAATGGTATGGAAACCCCGTATTTACATATCTGCCACTGTATAGGAGAATCCGTATAGGTGTTGGAGTGTTCGAACCGTAATGCGCAAGAAATGGTTCCGAAACCCCGTATTTACATATCTGCCACTGTGCAGGAGAATCCGTATAGGTGTTCGAGAGTTCGAACCGTAATGCGCAAGAAATGGTACGGAAACCCCGTATTTACATGTCTGCCACTTTGTAGGAGAATCCGCATAGGTGTTCGAGTGTTCGAACCGTAATGTGCAAGAAATGGTATGGAAACCCCGTATTTACATATCTGCCACTGTGCAGGAGAATCCGTATAGGTGTTCGAGTGTTCGAATCGTAATGCGCAAGAAACGGTACCGAAACCCCGTATTTACATATCTGCCACTGTGCAGGAGAATCCGAATAGGTGTTCGAGTGTTCGAACCGTAATGCGCAAGAAATGTTATGTAAACCCCGTATTTACATATCTGCCACTGTGCAGGAGAATCCGTGTAGGTGTTCGAGTGTTCGAACCGTAATGCGCAAGAAATGGTATGGAAACCCCGTATTTACATATCTGCCACTGTATAGGAGAATCCATATAGGTGTTGGAGTGTTCGAACCGTAATGCGCAAGAAATGGTTCCGAAACCCCGTATTTACATATCTGCCACTGTGCAGGAGAATCCGTATAGGTGTTCGAGAGTTCGAACCGTAATGCGCAAGAAATGGTACGGAAACCCCGTATTTACATATCTGCCACTTTGTAGGAGAATCCGCATAGGTGTTCGAGTGTTCGAACCGTAATGTGCAAGAAATGGTATGGAAACCCCGTATTTACATATCTGCCACTGTGCAGGAGAATCCGTATAGGTGTTCGAGTGTTAGAACCGTAATGCGTGAGAAATGGTACGTAAACCCCGTATTTATATATCTGCCACTGTGCTGGATAATCCGTATAGGTGTTCGAGTGTTCGAACCGTAATGCGCCAGAAATGGTACCGAAACCCCGTATTTACATATATGCCACTGTGTAGGAGAATCCGTATAGGTGTTCGAGTGTTCGAACCGTAATGCGCAAGAAATGGTACCGAAACCCCGTATTTACATATCTGCCACTGTGCAGGAGAATCCGTGTAGGTGTTCGAGTGTTCGAACCGTAATGTGCAAGAAATGGTATGGAAACCCCGTATTTACATATCTGCCACTGTGCAGGAGAATCCGTATAGGTGTTCGAGTGTTCGAACCGTAATGCGCAAGAAATGGTACGGAAATCCCGTATTTACATATCTGCCACTTTGTAGGAGAATCCGCATAGGTGTTCGAGTGTTCGAACCGTAATGTGCAAGAAATGGTATGGAAACCCCGTATTTACATATCTGCCACTGTGCAGGAGAATCCGTATAGGTGTTCGAGTGTTCGAATCGTCATGCGCAAGAAATGGTACCGAAACCCCGTATTTACATATCTGCCACTGTGCAGGAGAATCGGAATAGGTGTTCGAGTGTTCGAACCGTAATGCGCAAGAAAAGGTATGTAAACCCCGTATTTACATATCTGCCACTGTGCAGGAGAATCCGTATAGGTGTTCGAGTGTTCGAACCGTAATGCGCAAGAAATGGTTCCGAAACCCCGAATTTATGTATCTGCCACTGTGCAGGAGAATCCGTATAGGTGTTCCATTGTTCGAACCGTAATGCGCAAGAAATGGTACGGAAACCCCATATTTACATATCTGCCACTATGCAGGAGAATCCGTATAGGTGTTCGAGTGTTCGAACCGTAATGCGCAAAAAATGGTACCGAAACCCCGTATTTACATATCTGCCACTGTGCAGGAGAATCCGTATAGGTGTTCGAGTGTTCGAACCGTAATGCGCAAGAAATGGTATCGAAACCCCGTATTTACATATCTGCCACTGTGCAGGAGAATCCGAATAGGTGTTCGAGTGTTCGAACCGTAATGCGCAAGAAATGGTATGTAAACCCCGTATTTACATATCTGGCACTGTGCAGGAGAATCCGTATAGGTGTTCGAGTGTTCGAACCGTAATGCGCAAGAAATGGTACGGAAACCCCGTATTTACATATCTGCCACGGTGCAGGAGAATCCGAATAGGTGTTCGAGTGTTCGAACCGTAATGCGCAAGAAATGGTATGTAAACCCCGTATTTACATATCTGGCACTGTGCAGGAGAATCCGTATAGGTGTTCGAGTGTTCGAACCGTAATGCGCAAGAAATGGTACGGAAACCCCGTATTTACATATCTGCCACGGTGCAGGAGAATCCGTATAGGTGTTCGAGTGTTTGAACCGTAATGCGTGAGAAATGGTACGTAAACCCCGTATTTATATATCTGCCACTGTGCTGGATAATCCGTATAGGTGTTCGAGTGTTCGAACCGTAATGCGCCAGAAATGGTACCGAAACCCCGTATTTACATATATGCCACTGTGTAGGAGAATCCGTATAGGTGTTCGAGTGTTCGAACCGTAATGCGCAAGAAATGGTACCGAAACCCCGTATTTACATATCTGCCACTGTGCAGGAGAATCCGTGTAGGTGTTCGAGTGTTCGAACCGTAATGCGCAAGAAATGGTATGGAAACCCCGTATTTACATATCTGCCACTGTATAGGAGAATCCGTATAGGTGTTGGAGTGTTCGAACCGTAATGCGCAAGAAATGGTTCCGAAACCCCGTATTTACATATCTGCCACTGTGCAGGAGAATCCGTATAGGTGTTCGAGAGTTCGAACCGTAATGCGCAAGAAATGGTACGGAAACCCCGTATTTACATATCTGCCACTTTGTAGGAGAATCCGCATAGGTGTTCGAGTGTTCGAACCGTAATGTGCAAGAAATGGTATGGAAACCCCGTATTTACATATCTGCCACTGTGCAGGAGAATCCGTATAGGTGTTCGAGTGTTCGAATCGTAATGCGCAAGAAACGGTACCGAAACCCCGTATTTACATATCTGCCACTGTGCAGGAGAATCCGAATAGGTGTTCGAGTGTTCGAACCGTAATGCGCAAGAAATGGTATGTAAACCCCGTATTTACATATCTGCCACTGTGCAGGAGAATCCGTGTAGGTGTTCGAGTGTTCGAACCGTAATGCGCAAGAAATGGTATGGAAACCCCGTATTTACATATCTGCCACTGTATAGGAGAATCCGTATAGGTGTTGGAGTGTTCGAACCGTAATGCGCAAGAAATGGTTCCGAAACCCTGTATTTACATATCTGCCACTGTGCAGGAGAATCCGTATAGGTGTTCGAGAGTTCGAACCGTAATGCGCAAGAAATGGTACGGAAACCCCGTATTTACATATCTGCCACTTTGTAGGAGAATCCGCATAGGTGTTCGAGTGTTCGAACCGTAATGTGCAAGAAATGGTATGGAAACCCCGTATTTACATATCTGCCACTGTGCAGGAGAATCCGTATAGGTGTTCGAGTGTTCGAATCGTAATGCGCAAGAAACGGTACCGAAACCCCGTATTTACATATCTGCCACTGTGCAGGAGAATCCGAATAGGTGTTCGAGTGTTCGAACCGTAATGCGCAAGAAATGGTATGTAAACCCCGTATTTACATATCTGCCACTGTGCAGGAGAATCCGTATAGGTGTCCGAGTGTTCGAACCGTAATGCGCAAGAAATGGTTCCGAAACCCCGTATTTACGTATCTGCCACTGTGCAGGAGAATCCGTATAGGTGTTCCATTGTTCGAACCGTAATGCGCAAGAAATGGTACCGAAACCCCGTATTTACATATCTGCCACTGTGCAGGAGAATCCGTATAGGTGTTCGAGTGTTCGAACTGTAATGCGCAAAAAATGGTACCGAAACCCCGTATTTACATATCTGCCACTGTGCAGGAGAATCCGTATAGGTGTTCGAGTGTTCGAACCGTAATGCGCAAGAAATGGTACGGAAACCCCGTATTTACATATCTGCCACTGTGCAGGAGAATCCGTATAGGTGTTCGAGTGTTCGAACCGTAATGCGCAAAAAATGGTACCGAAACCCCGTATTTACATATCTGCCACTGTGCAGGAGAATCCGTATAGGTGTTCGAGTGTTCGAACCGTAATGCGCAAGAAATGGTAGCGAAACCCCGTATTTACATATCTGCCACTGTGCAGGAGAATCCGAATAGGTGTTCGAGTGTTCGAACCGTAATGCGCAAGAAATGGTATGTAAACCCCGTATTTACATATCTGGCACTGTGCAGGAGAATCCGTATAGGTGTTCGAGTGTTCGAACCGTAATGCGCAAGAAATGGTACGGAAACCCCGTATTTACATATCTGCCACTGTGCAGGAGAATCCGTATAGGTGTTCGAGTGTTTGAACCGTAATGCGTGAGAAATGGTACGTAAACCCCGTATTTATATATCTGCCACTGTGCTGGATAATCCGTATAGGTGTTCGAGTGTTCGAACCGTAATGCGCCAGAAATGGTACCGAAACCCCGTATTTACATATCTGCCACTGTGTAGGAGAATCCGTATAGGTGTTCGAGTGTTCGAACCGTAATGCGCAAAAAATGGTACCGAAACCCCGTATTTACATATCTGCCACTGTGCAGGAGAATCCGTGTAGGTGTTCGAGTGTTCGAACCGTAATGTGCAAGAAATGGTATGGAAACCCCGTATTTACATATCTGGCACTGTGCAGGAGAATCCGTATAGGTGTTCGAGTGTTCGAACCGTAATGCGCAAGAAATGGTACGGAAACCCCGTATTTACATATCTGCCACGGTGCAGGAGAATCCGTATAGGTGTTCGAGTGTTTGAACCGTAATGCGTGAGAAATGGTACGTAAACCCCGTATTTATATATCTGCCACTGTGCTGGATAATCCGTATAGGTGTTCGAGTGTTCGAACCGTAATGCGCCAGAAATGGTACCGAAACCCCGTATTTACATATATGCCACTGTGTAGGAGAATCCGTATAGGTGTTCGAGTGTTCGAACCGTAATGCGCAAGAAATGGTACCGAAACCCCGTATTTACATATCTGCCACTGTGCAGGAGAATCCGTGTAGGTGTTCGAGTGTTCGAACCGTAATGCGCAAGAAATGGTATGGAAACCCCGTATTTACATATCTGCCACTGTATAGGAGAATCCGTATAGGTGTTGGAGTGTTCGAACCGTAATGCGCAAGAAATGGTTCCGAAACCCCGTATTTACATATCTGCCACTGTGCAGGAGAATCCGTATAGGTGTTCGAGAGTTCGAACCGTAATGCGCAAGAAATGGTACGGAAACCCCGTATTTACATATCTGCCACTTTGTAGGAGAATCCGCATAGGTGTTCGAGTGTTCGAACCGTAATGTGCAAGAAATGGTATGGAAACCCCGTATTTACATATCTGCCACTGTGCAGGAGAATCCGTATAGGTGTTCGAGTGTTCGAATCGTAATGCGCAAGAAACGGTACCGAAACCCCGTATTTACATATCTGCCACTGTGCAGGAGAATCCGAATAGGTGTTCGAGTGTTCGAACCGTAATGCGCAAGAAATGGTATGTAAACCCCGTATTTACATATCTGCCACTGTGCAGGAGAATCCGTATAGGTGTCCGATTGTTCGAACCGTAATGCGCAAGAAATGGTTCCGAAACCCCGTATTTACGTATCTGCCACTGTGCAGGAGAATCCGTATAGGTGTTCCATTGTTCGAACCGTAATGCGCAAGAAATGGTACCGAAACCCCGTATTTACATATCTGCCACTGTGCAGGAGAATCCGTATAGGTGTTCGAGTGTTCGAACTGTAATGCGCAAAAAATGGTACCGAAACCCCGTATTTACATATCTGCCACTGTGCAGGAGAATCCGTATAGGTGTTCGAGTGTTCGAACCGTAATGCGCAAGAAATGGTACGGAAACCCCGTATTTACATATCTGCCACTGTGCAGGAGAATCCGTATAGGTGTTCGAGTGTTCGAACCGTAATGCGCAAAAAATGGTACCGAAACCCCGTATTTACATATCTGCCACTGTGCAGGAGAATCCGTATAGGTGTTCGAGTGTTCGAACCGTAATGCGCAAGAAATGGTAGCGAAACCCCGTATTTACATATCTGCCACTGTGCAGGAGAATCCGAATAGGTGTTCGAGTGTTCGAACCGTAATGCGCAAGAAATGGTATGTAAACCCCGTATTTACATATCTGGCACTGTGCAGGAGAATCCGTATAGGTGTTCGAGTGTTCGAACCGTAATGCGCAAGAAATGGTACGGAAACCCCGTATTTACATATCTGCCACTGTGCAGGAGAATCCGTATAGGTGTTCGAGTGTTTGAACCGTAATGCGTGAGAAATGGTACGTAAACCCCGTATTTATATATCTGCCACTGTGCTGGATAATCCGTATAGGTGTTCGAGTGTTCGAACCGTAATGCGCCAGAAATGGTACCGAAACCCCGTATTTACATATCTGCCACTGTGTAGGAGAATCCGTATAGGTGTTCGAGTGTTCGAACCGTAATGCGCAAGAAATGGTACCGAAACCCCGTATTTACATATCTGCCACTGTGCAGGAGAATCCGTGTAGGTGTTCGAGTGTTCGAACCGTAATGCGCAAGAAATGGTATGGAAACCCCGTATTTACATATCTGCCACTGTATAGGAGAATCCGTATAGGTGTTGGAGTGTTCGAACCGTAATGCGCAAGAAATGGTTCCGAAACCCCGTATTTACATATCTGCCACTGTGCAGGAGAATCCGTATAGGTGTTCGAGAGTTCGAACCGTAATGCGCAAGAAATGGTACGGAAACCCCGTATTTACATATCTGCCACTTTGTAGGAGAATCCGCATAGGTGTTCGAGTGTTCGAACCGTAATGTGCAAGAAATGGTATGGAAACCCCGTATTTACATATCTGCCACTGTGCAGGAGAATCCGTATAGGTGTTCGAGTGTTCGAATCGTAATGCGCAAGAAACGGTACCGAAACCCCGTATTTACATATCTGCCACTGTGCAGGAGAATCCGAATAGGTGTTCGAGTGTTCGAACCGTAATGCGCAAGAAATGGTATGTAAACCCCGTATTTACATATCTGCCACTGTGCAGGAGAATCCGTGTAGGTGTTCGAGTGTTCGAACCGTAATGCGCAAGAAATGGTATGGAAACCCCGTATTTACATATCTGCCACTGTATAGGAGAATTCGTATAGGTGTTGGAGTGTTCGAACCGTAATGCGCAAGAAATGGTTCCGAAACCCTGTATTTACATATCTGCCACTGTGCAGGAGAATCCGTATAGGTGTTCGAGAGTTCGAACCGTAATGCGCAAGAAATGGTACGGAAACCCCGTATTTACATATCTGCCACTTTGTAGGAGAATCCGCATAGGTGTTCGAGTGTTCGAACCGTAATGTGCAAGAAATGGTATGGAAACCCCGTATTTACATATCTGCCACTGTGCAGGAGAATCCGTATAGGTGTTCGAGTGTTCGAATCGTAATGCGCAAGAAACGGTACCGAAACCCCGTATTTACATATCTGCCACTGTGCAGGAGAATCCGAATAGGTGTTCGAGTGTTCGAACCGTAATGCGCAAGAAATGGTATGTAAACCCCGTATTTACATATCTGCCACTGTGCAGGAGAATCCGTATAGGTGTCCGAGTGTTCGAACCGTAATGCGCAAGAAATGGTTCCGAAACCCCGTATTTACGTATCTGCCACTGTGCAGGAGAATCCGTATAGGTGTTCCATTGTTCGAACCGTAATGCGCAAGAAATGGTACCGAAACCCCGTATTTACATATCTGCCACTGTGCAGGAGAATCCGTATAGGTGTTCGAGTGTTCGAACTGTAATGCGCAAAAAATGGTACCGAAACCCCGTATTTACATATCTGCCACTGTGCAGGAGAATCCGTATAGGTGTTCGAGTGTTCGAACCGTAATGCGCAAGAAATGGTACGGAAACCCCGTATTTACATATCTGCCACTGTGCAGGAGAATCCGTATAGGTGTTCGAGTGTTCGAACCGTAATGCGCAAAAAATGGTACCGAAACCCCGTATTTACATATCTGCCACTGTGCAGGAGAATCCGTATAGGTGTTCGAGTGTTCGAACCGTAATGCGCAAGAAATGGTATCGAAACCCCGTATTTACATATCTGCCACTGTGCAGGAGAATCCGAATAGGTGTTCGAGTGTTCGAACCGTAATGCGCAAGAAATGGTATGTAAACCCCGTATTTACATATCTGGCACTGTGCAGGAGAATCCGTATAGGTGTTCGAGTGTTCGAACCGTAATGCGCAAGAAATGGTACGGAAACCCCGTATTTACATATCTGCCACGGTGCAGGAGAATCCGTATAGGTGTTCGAGTGTTTGAACCGTAATGCGTGAGAAATGGTACGTAAACCCCGTATTTATATATCTGCCACTGTGCTGGATAATCCGTATAGGTGTTCGAGTGTTCGAACCGTAATGCGCCAGAAATGGTATCGAAACCCCGTATTTACATATATGCCACTGTGTAGGAGAATCCGTATAGGTGTTCGAGTGTTCGAACCGTAATGCGCAAGAAATGGTACCGAAACCCCGTATTTACATATCTGCCACTGTGCAGGAGAATCCGTGTAGGTGTTCGAGTGTTCGAACCGTAATGCGCAAGAAATGGTATGGAAACCCCGTATTTACATATCTGCCACTGTATAGGAGAATCCGTATAGGTGTTGGAGTGTTCGAACCGTAATGCGCAAGAAATGGTTCCGAAACCCCGTATTTACATATCTGCCACTGTGCAGGAGAATCCGTATAGGTGTTCGAGAGTTCGAACCGTAATGCGCAAGAAATGGTACGGAAACCCCGTATTTACATATCTGCCACTTTGTAGGAGAATCCGCATAGGTGTTCGAGTGTTCGAACCGTAATGTGCAAGAAATGGTATGGAAACCCCGTATTTACATATCTGCCACTGTGCAGGAGAATCCGTATAGGTGTTCGAGTGTTCGAATCGTAATGCGCAAGAAACGGTACCGAAACCCCGTATTTACATATCTGCCACTGTGCAGGAGAATCCGAATAGGTGTTCGAGTGTTCGAACCGTAATGCGCAAGAAATGGTATGTAAACCCCGTATTTACATATCTGCCACTGTGCAGGAGAATCCGTGTAGGTGTTCGAGTGTTCGAACCGTAATGCGCAAGAAATGGTATGGAAACCCCGTATTTACATATCTGCCACTGTATAGGAGAATCCGTATAGGTGTTGGAGTGTTCGAACCGTAATGCGCAAGAAATGGTTCCGAAACCCTGTATTTACATATCTGCCACTGTGCAGGAGAATCCGTATAGGTGTTCGAGAGTTCGAACCGTAATGCGCAAGAAATGGTACGGAAACCCCGTATTTACATATCTGCCACTTTGTAGGAGAATCCGCATAGGTGTTCGAGTGTTCGAACCGTAATGTGCAAGAAATGGTATGGAAACACCGTATTTACATATCTGCCACTGTGCAGGAGAATCCGTATAGGTGTTCGAGTGTTTGAACCGTAATGCGTGAGAAATGGTACGTAAACCCCGTATTTATATATCTGCCACTGTGCTGGATAATCCGTATAGGTGTTCGAGTGTTCGAACCGTAATGCGCCAGAAATGGTACCGAAACCCCGTATTTACATATATGCCACTGTGTAGGAGAATCCGTATAGGTGTTCGAGTGTTCGAACCGTAATGCGCAAGAAATGGTACCGAAACCCCGTATTTACATATCTGCCACTGTGCAGGAGAATCCGTGTAGGTGTTCGAGTGTTCGAACCGTAATGCGCAAGAAATGGTATGGAAACCCCGTATTTACATATCTGCCACTGTATAGGAGAATCCGTATAGGTGTTGGAGTGTTCGAACCGTAATGCGCAAGAAATGGTTCCGAAACCCCGTATTTACATATCTGCCACTGTGCAGGGGAATCCGTATAGGTGTTCGAGAGTTCGAACCGTAATGCGCAAGAAATGGTACGGAAACCCCGTATTTACATATCTGCCACTTTGTAGGAGAATCCGCATAGGTGTTCGAGTGTTCGAACCGTAATGTGCAAGAAATGGTATGGAAACCCCGTATTTACATATCTGCCACTGTGCAGGAGAATCCGTATAGGTGTTCGAGTGTTCGAATCGTAATGCGCAAGAAACGGTACCGAAACCCCGTATTTACATATCTGCCACTGTGCAGGAGAATCCGAATAGGTGTTCGAGTGTTCGAACCGTAATGCGCAAGAAATGGTATGTAAACCCCGTATTTACATATCTGCCACTGTGCAGGAGAATCCGTGTAGGTGTTCGAGTGTTCGAACCGTAATGCGCAAGAAATGGTATGGAAACCCCGTATTTACATATCTGCCACTGTATAGGAGAATTCGTATAGGTGTTGGAGTGTTCGAACCGTAATGCGCAAGAAATGGTTCCGAAACCCTGTATTTACATATCTGCCACTGTGCAGGAGAATCCGTATAGGTGTTCGAGAGTTCGAACCGTAATGCGCAAGAAATGGTACGGAAACCCCGTATTTACATATCTGCCACTTTGTAGGAGAATCCGCATAGGTGTTCGAGTGTTCGAACCGTAATGTGCAAGAAATGGTATGGAAACCCCGTATTTACATATCTGCCACTGTGCAGGAGAATCCGTATAGGTGTTCGAGTGTTCGAATCGTAATGCGCAAGAAACGGTACCGAAACCCCGTATTTACATATCTGCCACTGTGCAGGAGAATCCGAATAGGTGTTCGAGTGTTCGAACCGTAATGCGCAAGAAATGGTATGTAAACCCCGTATTTACATATCTGCCACTGTGCAGGAGAATCCGTATAGGTGTCCGAGTGTTCGAACCGTAATGCGCAAGAAATGGTTCCGAAACCCCGTATTTACGTATCTGCCACTGTGCAGGAGAATCCGTATAGGTGTTCCATTGTTCGAACCGTAATGCGCAAGAAATGGTACCGAAACCCCGTATTTACATATCTGCCACTGTGCAGGAGAATCCGTATAGGTGTTCGAGTGTTCGAACTGTAATGCGCAAAAAATGGTACCGAAACCCCGTATTTACATATCTGCCACTGTGCAGGAGAATCCGTATAGGTGTTCGAGTGTTCGAACCGTAATGCGCAAGAAATGGTACGGAAACCCCGTATTTACATATCTGCCACTGTGCAGGAGAATCCGTATAGGTGTTCGAGTGTTCGAACCGTAATGCGCAAAAAATGGTACCGAAACCCCGTATTTACATATCTGCCACTGTGCAGGAGAATCCGTATAGGTGTTCGAGTGTTCGAACCGTAATGCGCAAGAAATGGTATCGAAACCCCGTATTTACATATCTGCCACTGTGCAGGAGAATCCGAATAGGTGTTCGAGTGTTCGAACCGTAATGCGCAAGAAATGGTATGTAAACCCCGTATTTACATATCTGGCACTGTGCAGGAGAATCCGTATAGGTGTTCGAGTGTTCGAACCGTAATGCGCAAGAAATGGTACGGAAACCCCGTATTTACATATCTGCCACGGTGCAGGAGAATCCGTATAGGTGTTCGAGTGTTTGAACCGTAATGCGTGAGAAATGGTACGTAAACCCCGTATTTATATATCTGCCACTGTGCTGGATAATCCGTATAGGTGTTCGAGTGTTCGAACCGTAATGCGCCAGAAATGGTATCGAAACCCCGTATTTACATATATGCCACTGTGTAGGAGAATCCGTATAGGTGTTCGAGTGTTCGAACCGTAATGCGCAAGAAATGGTACCGAAACCCCGTATTTACATATCTGCCACTGTGCAGGAGAATCCGTGTAGGTGTTCGAGTGTTCGAACCGTAATGCGCAAGAAATGGTATGGAAACCCCGTATTTACATATCTGCCACTGTATAGGAGAATCCGTATAGGTGTTGGAGTGTTCGAACCGTAATGCGCAAGAAATGGTTCCGAAACCCCGTATTTACATATCTGCCACTGTGCAGGAGAATCCGTATAGGTGTTCGAGAGTTCGAACCGTAATGCGCAAGAAATGGTACGGAAACCCCGTATTTACATATCTGCCACTTTGTAGGAGAATCCGCATAGGTGTTCGAGTGTTCGAACCGTAATGTGCAAGAAATGGTATGGAAACCCCGTATTTACATATCTGCCACTGTGCAGGAGAATCCGTATAGGTGTTCGAGTGTTCGAATCGTAATGCGCAAGAAACGGTACCGAAACCCCGTATTTACATATCTGCCACTGTGCAGGAGAATCCGAATAGGTGTTCGAGTGTTCGAACCGTAATGCGCAAGAAATGGTATGTAAACCCCGTATTTACATATCTGCCACTGTGCAGGAGAATCCGTGTAGGTGTTCGAGTGTTCGAACCGTAATGCGCAAGAAATGGTATGGAAACCCCGTATTTACATATCTGCCACTGTATAGGAGAATCCGTATAGGTGTTGGAGTGTTCGAACCGTAATGCGCAAGAAATGGTTCCGAAACCCTGTATTTACATATCTGCCACTGTGCAGGAGAATCCGTATAGGTGTTCGAGAGTTCGAACCGTAATGCGCAAGAAATGGTACGGAAACCCCGTATTTACATATCTGCCACTTTGTAGGAGAATCCGCATAGGTGTTCGAGTGTTCGAACCGTAATGTGCAAGAAATGGTATGGAAACACCGTATTTACATATCTGCCACTGTGCAGGAGAATCCGTATAGGTGTTCGAGTGTTTGAACCGTAATGCGTGAGAAATGGTACGTAAACCCCGTATTTATATATCTGCCACTGTGCTGGATAATCCGTATAGGTGTTCGAGTGTTCGAACCGTAATGCGCCAGAAATGGTACCGAAACCCCGTATTTACATATATGCCACTGTGTAGGAGAATCCGTATAGGTGTTCGAGTGTTCGAACCGTAATGCGCAAGAAATGGTACCGAAACCCCGTATTTACATATCTGCCACTGTGCAGGAGAATCCGTGTAGGTGTTCGAGTGTTCGAACCGTAATGCGCAAGAAATGGTATGGAAACCCCGTATTTACATATCTGCCACTGTATAGGAGAATCCGTATAGGTGTTGGAGTGTTCGAACCGTAATGCGCAAGAAATGGTTCCGAAACCCCGTATTTACATATCTGCCACTGTGCAGGGGAATCCGTATAGGTGTTCGAGAGTTCGAACCGTAATGCGCAAGAAATGGTACGGAAACCCCGTATTTACATATCTGCCACTTTGTAGGAGAATCCGCATAGGTGTTCGAGTGTTCGAACCGTAATGTGCAAGAAATGGTATGGAAACCCCGTATTTACATATCTGCCACTGTGCAGGAGAATCCGTATAGGTGTTCGAGTGTTCGAATCGTAATGCGCAAGAAACGGTACCGAAACCCCGTATTTACATATCTGCCACTGTGCAGGAGAATCCGAATAGGTGTTCGAGTGTTCGAACCGTAATGCGCAAGAAATAGTATGTAAACCCCGTATTTACATATCTGCCACTGTGCAGGAGAATCCGTGTAGGTGTTCGAGTGTTCGAACCGTAATGCGCAAGAAATGGTATGGAAACCCCGTATTTACATATCTGCCACTGTATAGGAGAATCCGTATAGGTGTTGGAGTGTTCGAACCGTAATGCGCAAGAAATGGTTCCGAAACCCTGTATTTACATATCTGCCACTGTGCAGGAGAATCCGTATAGGTGTTCGAGAGTTCGAACCGTAATGCGCAAGAAATGGTACGGAAACCCCGTATTTACATATCTGCCACTTTGTAGGAGAATCCGCATAGGTGTTCGAGTGTTCGAACCGTAATGTGCAAGAAATGGTATGGAAACCCCGTATTTACATATCTGCCACTGTGCAGGAGAATCCGTATAGGTGTTCGAGTGTTCGAATCGTAATGCGCAAGAAACGGTACCGAAACCCCGTATTTACATATCTGCCACTGTGCAGGAGAATCCGAATAGGTGTTCGAGTGTTCGAACCGTAATGCGCAAGAAATGGTATGTAAACCCCGTATTTACATATCTGCCACTGTGCAGGAGAATCCGTATAGGTGTCCGAGTGTTCGAACCGTAATGCGCAAGAAATGGTTCCGAAACCCCGTATTTACGTATCTGCCACTGTGCAGGAGAATCCGTATAGGTGTTCCATTGTTCGAACCGTAATGCGCAAGAAATGGTACCGAAACCCCGTATTTACATATCTGCCACTGTGCAGGAGAATCCGTATAGGTGTTCGAGTGTTCGAACTGTAATGCGCAAAAAATGGTACCGAAACCCCGTATTTACATATCTGCCACTGTGCAGGAGAATCCGTATAGGTGTTCGAGTGTTCGAACCGTAATGCGCAAGAAATGGTACGGAAACCCCGTATTTACATATCTGCCACTGTGCAGGAGAATCCGTATAGGTGTTCGAGTGTTCGAACCGTAATGCGCAAAAAATGGTACCGAAACCCCGTATTTACATATCTGCCACTGTGCAGGAGAATCCGTATAGGTGTTCGAGTGTTCGAACCGTAATGCGCAAGAAATGGTAGCGAAACCCCGTATTTACATATCTGCCACTGTGCAGGAGAATCCGAATAGGTGTTCGAGTGTTCGAACCGTAATGCGCAAGAAATGGTATGTAAACCCCGTATTTACATATCTGGCACTGTGCAGGAGAATCCGTATAGGTGTTCGAGTGTTCGAACCGTAATGCGCAAGAAATGGTACGGAAACCCCGTATTTACATATCTGCCACTGTGCAGGAGAATCCGTATAGGTGTTCGAGTGTTTGAACCGTAATGCGTGAGAAATGGTACGTAAACCCCGTATTTATATATCTGCCACTGTGCTGGATAATCCGTATAGGTGTTCGAGTGTTCGAACCGTAATGCGCCAGAAATGGTACCGAAACCCCGTATTTACATATCTGCCACTGTGTAGGAGAATCCGTATAGGTGTTCGAGTGTTCGAACCGTAATGCGCAAGAAATGGTACCGAAACCCCGTATTTACATATCTGCCACTGTGCAGGAGAATCCGTGTAGGTGTTCGAGTGTTCGAACCGTAATGTGCAAGAAATGGTATGGAAACCCCGTATTTACATATCTGGCACTGTGCAGGAGAATCCGTATAGGTGTTCGAGTGTTCGAACCGTAATGCGCAAGAAATGCTACGGAAACCCCGTATTTACATATCTGCCACGGTGCAGGTGAATCCGTATAGGTGTTCGAGTGTTTGAACCGTAATGCGTGAGAAATGGTACGTAAACCCCGGATTTATATATCTGCCACTGTGCTGGATAATCCGTATAGGTGTTCGAGTGTTCGAACCGTAATGCGCCAGAAATGGTACCGAAACCCCGTATTTACATATATGCCACTGTGTAGGAGAATCCGTATAGGTGTTCGAGTGTTCGAACCGTAATGCGCAAGAAATGGTACCGAAACCCCGTATTTACATATCTGCCACTGTGCAGGAGAATCCGTGTAGGTGTTCGAGTGTTCGAACCGTAATGCGCAAGAAATGGTATGGAAACCCCGTATTTACATATCTGCCACTGTATAGGAGAATCCGTATAGGTGTTGGAGTGTTCGAACCGTAATGCGCAAGAAATGGTTCCGAAACCCCGTATTTACATATCTGCCACTGTGCAGGAGAATCCGTATAGGTGTTCGAGAGTTCGAACCGTAATGCGCAAGAAATGGTACGGAAACCCCGTATTTACATATCTGCCACTTTGTAGGAGAATCCGCATAGGTGTTCGAGTGTTCGAACCGTAATGTGCAAGAAATGGTATGGAAACCCCGTATTTACATATCTGCCACTGTGCAGGAGAATCCGTATAGGTGTTCGAGTGTTCGAATCGTAATGCGCAAGAAACGGTACCGAAACCCCGTATTTACATATCTGCCACTGTGCAGGAGAATCCGAATAGGTGTTCGAGTGTTCGAACCGTAATGCGCAAGAAATGGTATGTAAACCCCGTATTTACATATCTGCCACTGTGCAGGAGAATCCGTATAGGTGTCCGATTGTTCGAACCGTAATGCGCAAGAAATGGTTCCGAAACCCCGTATTTACGTATCTGCCACTGTGCAGGAGAATCCGTATAGGTGTTCCATTGTTCGAACCGTAATGCGCAAGAAATGGTACCGAAACCCCGTATTTACATATCTGCCACTGTGCAGGAGAATCCGTATAGGTGTTCGAGTGTTCGAACTGTAATGCGCAAAAAATGGTACCGAAACCCCGTATTTACATATCTGCCACTGTGCAGGAGAATCCGTATAGGTGTTCGAGTGTTCGAACCGTAATGCGCAAGAAATGGTACGGAAACCCCGTATTTACATATCTGCCACTGTGCAGGAGAATCCGTATAGGTGTTCGAGTGTTCGAACCGTAATGCGCAAAAAATGGTACCGAAACCCCGTATTTACATATCTGCCACTGTGCAGGAGAATCCGTATAGGTGTTCCAGTGTTCGAACCGTAATGCGCAAGAAATGGTAGCGAAACCCCGTATTTACATATCTGCCACTGTGCAGGAGAATCCGAATAGGTGTTCGAGTGTTCGAACCGTAATGCGCAAGAAATGGTATGTAAACCCCGTATTTACATATCTGGCACTGTGCAGGAGAATCCGTATAGGTGTTCGAGTGTTCGAACCGTAATGCGCAAGAAATGGTACGGAAACCCCGTATTTACATATCTGCCACTGTGCAGGAGAATCCGTATAGGTGTTCGAGTGTTTGAACCGTAATGCGTGAGAAATGGTACGTAAACCCCGTATTTATATATCTGCCACTGTGCTGGATAATCCGTATAGGTGTTCGAGTGTTCGAACCGTAATGCGCCAGAAATGGTACCGAAACCCCGTATTTACATATCTGCCACTGTGTAGGAGAATCCGTATAGGTGTTCGAGTGTTCGAACCGTAATGCGCAAGAAATGGTACCGAAACCCCGTATTTACATATCTGCCACTGTGCAGGAGAATCCGTGTAGGTGTTCGAGTGTTCGAACCGTAATGCGCAAGAAATGGTAAGGAAACCCCGTATTTACATATCTGCCACTGTATAGGAGAATCCGTATAGGTGTTGGAGTGTTCGAACCGTAATGCGCAAGAAATGGTTCCGAAACCCCGTATTTACATATCTGCCACTGTGCAGGAGAATCCGTATAGGTGTTCCAGTGTTCGAACCGTAATGCGCAAGAAATGGTAGCGAAACCCCGTATTTACATATCTGCCACTGTGCAGGAGAATCCGAATAGGTGTTCGAGTGTTCGAACCGTAATGCGCAAGAAATGGTATGTAAACCCCGTATTTACATATCTGGCACTGTGCAGGAGAATCCGTATAGGTGTTCGAGTGTTCGAACCGTAATGCGCAAGAAATGGTACGGAAACCCCGTATTTACATATCTGCCACTGTGCAGGAGAATCCGTATAGGTGTTCGAGTGTTTGAACCGTAATGCGTGAGAAATGGTACGTAAACCCCGTATTTATATATCTGCCACTGTGCTGGATAATCCGTATAGGTGTTCGAGTGTTCGAACCGTAATGCGCCAGAAATGGTACCGAAACCCCGTATTTACATATCTGCCACTGTGTAGGAGAATCCGTATAGGTGTTCGAGTGTTCGAACCGTAATGCGCAAGAAATGGTACCGAAACCCCGTATTTACATATCTGCCACTGTGCAGGAGAATCCGTGTAGGTGTTCGAGTGTTCGAACCGTAATGCGCAAGAAATGGTATGGAAACCCCGTATTTACATATCTGCCACTGTATAGGAGAATCCGTATAGGTGTTGGAGTGTTCGAACCGTAATGCGCAAGAAATGGTTCCGAAACCCCGTATTTACATATCTGCCACTGTGCAGGAGAATCCGTATAGGTGTTCGAGAGTTCGAACCGTAATGCGCAAGAAATGGTACGGAAACCCCGTATTTACATATCTGCCACTTTGTAGGAGAATCCGCATAGGTGTTCGAGTGTTCGAACCGTAATGTGCAAGAAATGGTATGGAAACCCCGTATTTACATATCTGCCACTGTGCAGGAGAATCCGTATAGGTGTTCGAGTGTTCGAATCGTAATGCGTAAGAAACGGTACCGAAACCCCGTATTTACATATCTGCCACTGTGCAGGAGAATCCGAATAGGTGTTCGAGTGTTCGAACCGTAATGCGCAAGAAATGGTATGTAAACCCCGTATTTACATATCTGCCACTGTGCAGGAGAATCCGTGTAGGTGTTCGAGTGTTCGAACCGTAATGCGCAAGAAATGGTATGGAAACCCCGTATTTACATATCTGCCACTGTATAGGAGAATTCGTATAGGTGTTGGAGTGTTCGAACCGTAATGCGCAAGAAATGGTTCCGAAACCCTGTATTTACATATCTGCCACTGTGCAGGAGAATCCGTATAGGTGTTCGAGAGTTCGAACCGTAATGCGCAAGAAATGGTACGGAAACCCCGTATTTACATATCTGCCACTTTGTAAGAGAATCCGCATAGGTGTTCGAGTGTTCGAACCGTAATGTGCAAGAAATGGTATGGAAACCCCGTATTTACATATCTGCCACTGTGCAGGAGAATCCGTATAGGTGTTCGAGTGTTCGAATCGTAATGCGCAAGAAACGGTACCGAAACCCCGTATTTACATATCTGCCACTGTGCAGGAGAATCCGAATAGGTGTTCGAGTGTTCGAACCGTAATGCGCAAGAAATGGTATGTAAACCCCGTATTTACATATCTGCCACTGTGCAGGAGAATCCGTATAGGTGTCCGAGTGTTCGAACCGTAATGCGCAAGAAATGGTTCCGAAACCCCGTATTTACGTATCTGCCACTGTGCAGGAGAATCCGTATAGGTGTTCCATTGTTCGAACCGTAATGCGCAAGAAATGGTACCGAAACCCCGTATTTACATATCTGCCACTGTGCAGGAGAATCCGTATAGGTGTTCGAGTGTTCGAACTGTAATGCGCAAAAAATGGTACCGAAACCCCGTATTTACATATCTGCCACTGTGCAGGAGAATCCGTATAGGTGTTCGAGTGTTCGAACCGTAATGCGCAAGAAATGGTACGGAAACCCCGTATTTACATATCTGCCACTGTGCAGGAGAATCCGTATAGGTGTTCGAGTGTTCGAACCGTAATGCGCAAAAAATGGTACCGAAACCCCGTATTTACATATCTGCCACTGTGCAGGAGAATCCGTATAGGTGTTCGAGTGTTCGAACCGTAATGCGCAAGAAATGGTAGCGAAACCCCGTATTTACATATCTGCCACTGTGCAGGAGAATCCGAATAGGTGTTCGAGTGTTCGAACCGTAATGCGCAAGAAATGGTATGTAAACCCCGTATTTACATATCTGGCACTGTGCAGGAGAATCCGTATAGGTGTTCGAGTGTTCGAACCGTAATGCGCAAGAAATGGTACGGAAACCCCGTATTTACATATCTGCCACTGTGCAGGAGAATCCGTATAGGTGTTCGAGTGTTTGAACCGTAATGCGTGAGAAATGGTACGTAAACCCCGTATTTATATATCTGCCACTGTGCTGGATAATCCGTATAGGTGTTCGAGTGTTCGAACCGTAATGCGCCAGAAATGGTACCGAAACCCCGTATTTACATATCTGCCACTGTGTAGGAGAATCCGTATAGGTGTTCGAGTGTTCGAACCGTAATGCGCAAGAAATGGTACCGAAACCCCGTATTTACATATCTGCCACTGTGCAGGAGAATCCGTGTAGGTGTTCGAGTGTTCGAACCGTAATGCGCAAGAAATGGTATGGAAACCCCGTATTTACATATCTGCCACTGTATAGGAGAATCCGTATAGGTGTTGGAGTGTTCGAACCGTAATGCGCAAGAAATGGTTCCGAAACCCCGTATTTACATATCTGCCACTGTGCAGGAGAATCCGTATAGGTGTTCGAGAGTTCGAACCGTAATGCGCAAGAAATGGTACGGAAACCCCGTATTTACATATCTGCCACTTTGTAGGAGAATCCGCATAGGTGTTCGAGTGTTCGAACCGTAATGTGCAAGAAATGGTATGGAAACCCCGTATTTACATATCTGCCACTGTGCAGGAGAATCCGTATAGGTGTTCGAGTGTTCGAATCGTAATGCGCAAGAAACGGTACCGAAACCCCGTATTTACATATCTGCCACTGTGCAGGAGAATCCGAATAGGTGTTCGAGTGTTCGAACCGTAATGCGCAAGAAATGGTATGTAAACCCCGTATTTACATATCTGCCACTGTGCAGGAGAATCCGTGTAGGTGTTCGAGTGTTCGAACCGTAATGCGCAAGAAATGGTATGGAAACCCCGTATTTACATATCTGCCACTGTATAGGAGAATCCGTATTGGTGTTGGAGTGTTCGAACCGTAATGCGCAAGAAATGGTTCCGAAACCCTGTATTTACATATCTGCCACTGTGCAGGAGAATCCGTATAGGTGTTCGAGAGTTCGAACCGTAATGCGCAAGAAATGGTACGGAAACCCCGTATTTACATATCTGCCACTTTGTAGGAGAATCCGCATAGGTGTTCGAGTGTTCGAACCGTAATGTGCAAGAAATGGTATGGAAACCCCGTATTTACATATCTGCCACTGTGCAGGAGAATCCGTATAGGTGTTCGAGTGTTCGAATCGTAATGCGCAAGAAACGGTACCGAAACCCCGTATTTACATATCTGCCACTGTGCAGGAGAATCCGAATAGGTGTTCGAGTGTTCGAACCGTAATGCGCAAGAAATGGTATGTAAACCCCGTATTTACATATCTGCCACTGTGCAGGAGAATCCGTATAGGTGTCCGAGTGTTCGAACCGTAATGCGCAAGAAATGGTTCCGAAACCCCGTATTTACGTATCTGCCACTGTGCAGGAGAATCCGTATAGGTGTTCCATTGTTCGAACCGTAATGCGCAAGAAATGGTACCGAAACCCCGTATTTACATATCTGCCACTGTGCAGGAGAATCCGTATAGGTGTTCGAGTGTTCGAACTGTAATGCGCAAAAAATGGTACCGAAACCCCGTATTTACATATCTGCCACTGTGCAGGAGAATCCGTATAGGTGTTCGAGTGTTCGAACCGTAATGCGCAAGAAATGGTACGGAAACCCCGTATTTACATATCTGCCACTGTGCAGGAGAATCCGTATAGGTGTTCGAGTGTTCGAACCGTAATGCGCAAAAAATGGTACCGAAACCCCGTATTTACATATCTGCCACTGTGCAGGAGAATCCGTATAGGTGTTCGAGTGTTCGAACCGTAATGCGCAAGAAATGGTAGCAAAACCCCGTATTTACATATCTGCCACTGTGCAGGAGAATCCGAATAGGTGTTCGAGTGTTCGAACCGTAATGCGCAAGAAATGGTATGTAAACCCCGTATTTACATATCTGGCACTGTGCAGGAGAATCCGTATAGGTGTTCGAGTGTTCGAACCGTAATGCGCAAGAAATGGTACGGAAACCCCGTATTTACATATCTGCCACTGTGCAGGAGAATCCGTATAGGTGTTCGAGTGTTTGAACCGTAATGCGTGAGAAATGGTACGTAAACCCCGTATTTATATATCTGCCACTGTGCTGGATAATCCGTATAGGTGTTCGAGTGTTCGAATCGTAATGCGCAAGAAACGGTACCGAAACCCCGTATTTACATATCTGCCACTGTGCAGGAGAATCCGAATAGGTGTTCGAGTGTTCGAACCGTAATGCGCAAGAAATAGTATGTAAACCCCGTATTTACATATCTGCCACTGTGCAGGAGAATCCGTATAGGTGTTCGAGTGTTCGAACCGTAATGCGCAAGAAATGGTACGGAAATCCCGTATTTACATATCTGCCACTTTGTAGGAGAATCCGCATAGGTGTTCGAGTGTTCGAACCGTAATGTGCAAGAAATGGTATGGAAACCCCGTATTTACATATCTGCCACTGTGCAGGAGAATCCGTATAGGTGTTCGAGTGTTCGAATCGTAATGCGCAAGAAATGGTACCGAAACCCCGTATTTACATATCTGCCACTGTGCAGGAGAATCGGAATAGGTGTTCGAGTGTTCGAACCGTAATGCGCAAGAAAAGGTATGTAAACCCCGTATTTACATATCTGCCACTGTGCAGGAGAATCCGTATAGGTGTTCGAGTGTTCGAACCGTAATGCGCAAGAAATGGTTCCGAAACCCCGAATTTATGTATCTGCCACTGTGCAGGAGAATCCGTATAGGTGTTCCATTGTTCGAACCGTAATGCGCAAGAAATGGTACGGAAACCCCGTATTTACATATCTGCCACTGTGCAGGAGAATCCGTATAGGTGTTCGAGTGTTCGAACCGTAATGCGCAAAAAATGGTACCGAAACCCCGTATTTACATATCTGCCACTGTGCAGGAGAATCCGTATAGGTGTTCGAGTGTTCGAACCGTAATGCGCAAGAAATGGTAGCGAAACCCCGTATTTACATATCTGCCACTGTGCAGGAGAATCCGAATAGGTGTTCGAGTGTTCGAACCGTAATGCGCAAGAAATGGTATGTAAACCCCGTATTTACATATCTGGCACTGTGCAGGAGAATCCGTATAGGTGTTCGAGTGTTCGAACCGTAATGCGCAAGAAATGGTACGGAAACCCCGTATTTACATATCTGCCACTGTGCAGGAGAATCCGTATAGGTGTTCGAGTGTTTGAACCGTAATGCGTGAGAAATGGTACGTAAACCCCGTATTTATATATCTGCCACTGTGCTGGATAATCCGTATAGGTGTTCGAGTGTTCGAACCGTAATGCGCCAGAAATGGTACCGAAACCCCGTATTTACATATCTGCCACTGTGTAGGAGAATCCGTATAGGTGTTCGAGTGTTCGAACCGTAATGCGCAAGAAATGGTACCGAAACCCCGTATTTACATATCTGCCACTGTGCAGGAGAATCCGTGTAGGTGTTCGAGTGTTCGAACCGTAATGCGCAAGAAATGGTATGGAAACCCCGTATTTACATATCTGCCACTGTATAGGAGAATCCGTATAGGTGTTGGAGTGTTCGAACCGTAATGCGCAAGAAATGGTTCCGAAACCCCGTATTTACATATCTGCCACTGTGCAGGAGAATCCGTATAGGTGTTCGAGAGTTCGAACCGTAATGCGCAAGAAATGGTACGGAAACCCCGTATTTACATATCTGCCACTTTGTAGGAGAATCCGCATAGGTGTTCGAGTGTTCGAACCGTAATGTGCAAGAAATGGTATGGAAACCCCGTATTTACATATCTGCCACTGTGCAGGAGAATACGTATAGGTGTTCGAGTGTTCGAATCGTAATGCGCAAGAAACGGTACCGAAACCCCGTATTTACATATCTGCCACTGTGCAGGAGAATCCGAATAGGTGTTCGAGTGTTCGAACCGTAATGCGCAAGAAATGGTATGTAAACCCCGTATTTACATATCTGCCACTGTGCAGGAGAATCCGTGTAGGTGTTCGAGTGTTCGAACCGTAATGCGCAAGAAATGGTATGGAAACCCCGTATTTACATATCTGCCACTGTATAGGAGAATCCGTATAGGTGTTGGAGTGTTCGAACCGTAATGCGCAAGAAATGGTTCCGAAACCCTGTATTTACATATCTGCCACTGTGCAGGAGAATCCGTATAGGTGTTCGAGAGTTCGAACCGTAATGCGCAAGAAATGGTACGGAAACCCCGTATTTACATATCTGCCACTTTGTAGGAGAATCCGCATAGGTGTTCGAGTGTTCGAACCGTAATGTGCAAGAAATGGTATGGAAACCCCGTATTTACATATCTGCCACTGTGCAGGAGAATCCGTATAGGTGTTCGAGTGTTCGAATCGTAATGCGCAAGAAACGGTACCGAAACCCCGTATTTACATATCTGCCACTGTGCAGGAGAATCCGAATAGGTGTTCGAGTGTTCGAACCGTAATGCGCAAGAAATGGTATGTAAACCCCGTATTTACATATCTGCCACTGTGCAGGAGAATCCGTATAGGTGTCCGAGTGTTCGAACCGTAATGCGCAAGAAATGGGTCCGAAACCCCGTATTTACGTATCTGCCACTGTGCAGGAGAATCCGTATAGGTGTTCCATTGTTCGAACCGTAATGCGCAAGAAATGGTACCGAAACCCCGTATTTACATATCTGCCACTGTGCAGGAGAATCCGTATAGGTGTTCGAGTGTTCGAACTGTAATGCGCAAAAAATGGTACCGAAACCCCGTATTTACATATCTGCCACTGTGCAGGAGAATCCGTATAGGTGTTCGAGTGTTCGAACCGTAATGCGCAAGAAATGGTACGGAAACCCCGTATTTACATATCTGCCACTGTGCAGGAGAATCCGTATAGGTGTTCGAGTGTTCGAACCGTAATGCGCAAAAAATGGTACCGAAACCCCGTATTTACATATCTGCCACTGTGCAGGAGAATCCGTATAGGTGTTCGAGTGTTCGAACCGTAATGCGCAAGAAATGGTAGCAAAACCCCGTATTTACATATCTGCCACTGTGCAGGAGAATCCGAATAGGTGTTCGAGTGTTCGAACCGTAATGCGCAAGAAATGGTATGTAAACCCCGTATTTACATATCTGGCACTGTGCAGGAGAATCCGTATAGGTGTTCGAGTGTTCGAACCGTAATGCGCAAGAAATGGTACGGAAACCCCGTATTTACATATCTGCCACTGTGCAGGAGAATCCGTATAGGTGTTCGAGTGTTTGAACCGTAATGCGTGAGAAATGGTACGTAAACCCCGTATTTATATATCTGCCACTGTGCTGGATAATCCGTATAGGTGTTCGAGTGTTCGAATCGTAATGCGCAAGAAACGGTACCGAAACCCCGTATTTACATATCTGCCACTGTGCAGGAGAATCCGAATAGGTGTTCGAGTGTTCGAACCGTAATGCGCAAGAAATAGTATGTAAACCCCGTATTTACATATCTGCCACTGTGCAGGAGAATCCGTATAGGTGTTCGAGTGTTCGAACCGTAATGCGCAAGAAATGGTACGGAAATCCCGTATTTACATATCTGCCACTTTGTAGGAGAATCCGCATAGGTGTTCGAGTGTTCGAACCGTAATGTGCAAGAAATGGTATGGAAACCCCGTATTTACATATCTGCCACTGTGCAGGAGAATCCGTATAGGTGTTCGAGTGTTCGAATCGTAATGCGCAAGAAATGGTACCGAAACCCCGTATTTACATATCTGCCACTGTGCAGGAGAATCGGAATAGGTGTTCGAGTGTTCGAACCGTAATGCGCAAGAAAAGGTATGTAAACCCCGTATTTACATATCTGCCACTGTGCAGGAGAATCCGTATAGGTGTTCGAGTGTTCGAACCGTAATGCGCAAGAAATGGTTCCGAAACCCCGAATTTATGTATCTGCCACTGTGCAGGAGAATCCGTATAGGTGTTCCATTGTTCGAACCGTAATGCGCAAGAAATGGTACGGAAACCCCGTATTTACATATCTGCCACTGTGCAGGAGAATCCGTATAGGTGTTCGAGTGTTCGAACCGTAATCCGCAAAAAATGGTACCGAAACCCCGTATTTACATATCTGCCACTGTGCAGGAGAATCCGTATAGGTGTTCGAGTGTTCGAACCGTAATGCGCAAGAAATGGTAGCGAAACCCCGTATTTACATATCTGCCACTGTGCAGGAGAATCCGAATAGGTGTTCGAGTGTTCGAACCGTAATGCGCAAGAAATGGTATGTAAACCCCGTATTTACATAGCTGGCACTGTGCAGGAGAATCCGTATAGGTGTTCGAGTGTTCGAACCGTAATGCGCAAGAAATGGTACGGAAACCCCGTATTTACATATCTGCCACGGTGCAGGAGAATCCGTATAGGTGTTCGAGTGTTTGAACCGTAATGCGTGAGAAATGGTACGTAAACCCCGTATTTATATATCTGCCACTGTGCTGGATAATCCGTATAGGTGTTCGAGTGTTCGAACCGTAATGCGCCAGAAATGGTACCGAAACCCCGTATTTACATATATGCCACTGTGTAGGAGAATCCGTATAGGTGTTCGAGTGTTCGAACCGTAATGCGCAAGAAATGGTACCGAAACCCCGTATTTACATATCTGCCACTGTGCAGGAGAATCCGTGTAGGTGTTCGAGTGTTCGAACCGTAATGCGCAAGAAATGGTATGGAAACCCCGTATTTACATATCTGCCACTGTATAGGAGAATCCGTATAGGTGTTGGAGTGTTCGAACCGTAATGCGCAAGAAATGGTTCTGAAACCCCGTATTTACATATCTGCCACTGTGCAGGAGAATCCGTATAGGTGTTCGAGAGTTCGAACCGTAATGCGCAAGAAATGGTACGGAAACCCCGTATTTACATATCTGCCACTTTGTAGGAGAATCCGCATAGGTGTTCGAGTGTTCGAACCGTAATGTGCAAGAAATGGTATGGAAACCCCGTATTTACATATCTGCCACTGTGCAGGAGAATCCGTATAGGTGTTCGAGTGTTCGAATCGTAATGCGCAAGAAACGGTACCGAAACCCCGTATTTACATATCTGCCACTGTGCAGGAGAATCCGAATAAGTGTTCGAGTGTTCGAACCGTAATGCGCAAGAAATGGTATGTAAACCCCGTATTTACATATCTGCCACTGTGCAGGAGAATCCGTATAGGTGTCCGAGTGTTCGAACCGTAATGCGCAAGAAATGGTTCCGAAACCCCGTATTTACGTATCTGCCACTGTGCAGGAGAATCCGTATAGGTGTTCCATTGTTCGAACCGTAATGCGCAAGAAATGGTACCGAAACCCCGTATTTACATATCTGCCACTGTGCAGGAGAATCCGTATAGGTGTTCGAGTGTTCGAACTGTAATGCGCAAAAAATGGTACCGAAACCCCGTATTTACATATCTGCCACTGTGCAGGAGAATCCGTATAGGTGTTCGAGTGTTCGAACCGTAATGCGCAAGAAATGGTACGGAAACCCCGTATTTACATATCTGCCACTGTGCAGGAGAATCCGTATAGGTGTTCGATTGTTCGAAACGTAATGCGCAAAAAATGGTACCGAAACCTCGTATTTACATATCTGCCACTGTGCAGGAGAATCCGTATAGGTGTTCGAGTGTTCGAACCGTAATGCGCAAGAAATGGTAGCGAAACCCCGTATTTACATATCTGCCACTGTGCAGGAGAATCCGAATAGGTGTTCGAGTGTTCGAACCGTAATGCGCAAGAAATGGTATGTAAACCCCGTATTTACATATCTGGCACTGTGCAGGAGAATCCGTATAGGTGTTCGAGTGTTCGAACCGTAATGCGCAAGAAATGGTACGGAAACCCCGTATTTACATATCTGCCACTGTGCAGGAGAATCCGTATAGGTGTTCGAGTGTTTGAACCGTAATGCGTGAGAAATGGTACGTAAACCCCGTATTTATATATCTGCCACTGTGCTGGATAATCCGTATAGGTGTTCGAGTGTTCGAACCGTAATGCGCCAGAAATGGTACCGAAACCCCGTATTTACATATCTGCCACTGTGTAGGAGAATCCGTATAGGTGTTCGAGTGTTCGAACCGTAATGCGCAAGAAATGGTACCGAAACCCCGTATTTACATATCTGCCACTGTGCAGGAGAATCCGTGTAGGTGTTCGAGTGTTCGAACCGTAATGCGCAAGAAATGGTATGGAAACCCCGTATTTACATATCTGCCACTGTATAGGAGAATCCGTATAGGTGTTGGAGTGTTCGAACCGTAATGCGCAAGAAATGGTTCCGAAACCCCGTATTTACATATCTGCCACTGTGCAGGAGAATCCGTATAGGTGTTCGAGAGTTCGAACCGTAATGCGCAAGAAATGGTACGGAAACCCCGTATTTACATATCTGCCACTTTGTTGGAGAATCCGCATAGGTGTTCGAGTGTTCGAACCGTAATGTGCAAGAAATGGTATGGAAACCCCGTATTTACATATCTGCCACTGTGCAGGAGAATCCGTATAGGTGTTCGAGTGTTCGAATCGTAATGCGCAAGAAACGGTACCGAAACCCCGTATTTACATATCTGCCACTGTGCAGGAGAATCCGAATAGGTGTTCGAGTGTTCGAACCGTAATGCGCAAGAAATGGTATGTAAACCCCGTATTTACATATCTGCCACTGTGCAGGAGAATCCGTATAGGTGTCCGAGTGTTCGAACCGTAATGCGCAAGAAATGGTTCCGAAACCCCGTATTTACGTATCTGCCACTGTGCAGGAGAATCCGTATAGGTGTTCCATTGTTCGAACCGTAATGCGCAAGAAATGGTATGGAAACCCCGTATTTACATATCTGCCACTGTGCAGGAGAATCCGTATAGGTGTTCGAGTGTTTGAACCGTAATGCGCAAAAAATGGTACGGAAACCCCGTATTTACATATCTGCCACTGTGCAGGAGAATCCGTATAGGTGTTCCATTGTTCGAACCGTAATGCGCAAGAAATGGTACCGAAACCCCGTATTTACATATCTGCCACTGTGCAGGAGAATCCGTATAGGTGTTCGAGTGTTCGAACTGTAATGCGCAAAAAATGGTACCGAAACCCCGTATTTACATATCTGCCACTGTGCAGGAGAATCCGTATAGGTGTTCGAGTGTTCGAACCGTAATGCGCAAGAAATGGTACGGAAACCCCGTATTTACATATCTGCCACTGTGCAGGAGAATCCGTATAGGTGTTCGAGTGTTCGAACCGTAATGCGCAAGAAATGGTACGGAAACCCCGTATTTACATATCTGCCACTGTGCAGGAGAATCCGTATAGGTGTTCGAGTGTTCGAACCGTAATGCGCAAAAAATGGTACCGAAACCCCGTATTTACATATCTGCCACTGTGCAGGAGAATCCGTATAGGTGTTCGAGTGTTCGAACCGTAATGCGCAAGAAATGGTAGCAAAACCCCGTATTTACATATCTGCCACTGTGCAGGAGAATCCGAATAGGTGTTCGAGTGTTCGAACCGTAATGCGCAAGAAATGGTATGTAAACCCCGTATTTACATATCTGGCACTGTGCAGGAGAATCCGTATAGGTGTTCGAGTGTTCGAACCGTAATGCGCAAGAAATGGTACGGAAACCCCGTATTTACATATCTGCCACTGTGCAGGAGAATCCGTATAGGTGTTCGAGTGTTTGAACCGTAATGCGTGAGAAATGGTACGTAAACCCCGTATTTATATATCTGCCACTGTGCTGGATAATCCGTATAGGTGTTCGAGTGTTCGAACCGTAATGCGCCAGAAATGGTACCGAAACCCCGTATTTACATATCTGCCACTGTGTAGGAGAATCCGTATAGGTGTTCGAGTGTTCGAACCGTAATGCGCAAGAAATGGTACCGAAACCCCGTATTTACATATCTGCCACTGTGCAGGAGAATCCGTGTAGGTGTTCGAGTGTTCGAACCGTAATGTGCAAGAAATGGTATGGAAACCCCGTATTTACATATCTGCCACTGTGCAGGAGAATCCGTATAGGTGTTCGAGTGTTCGAACCGTAATGCGCAAGAAATGGTACGGAAATCCCGTATTTACATATCTGCCACTTTGTAGGAGAATCCGCATAGGTGTTCGAGTGTTCGAACCGTAATGTGCAAGAAATGGTATGGAAACCCCGTATTTACATATCTGCCACTGTGCAGGAGAATCCGTATAGGTGTTCGAGTGTTCGAATCGTAATGCGCAAGAAATGGTACCGAAACCCCGTATTTACATATCTGCCACTGTGCAGGAGAATCGGAATAGGTGTTCGAGTGTTCGAACCGTAATGCGCAAGAAAAGGTATGTAAACCCCGTATTTACATATCTGCCACTGTGCAGGAGAATCCGTATAGGTGTTCGAGTGTTCGAACCGTAATGCGCAAGAAATGGTTCCGAAACCCCGAATTTATGTATCTGCCACTGTGCAGGAGAATCCGTATAGGTGTTCCATTGTTCGAACCGTAATGCGCAAGAAATGGTACGGAAACCCCGTATTTACATATCTGCCACTGTGCAGGAGAATCCGTATAGGTGTTCGAGTGTTCGAACCGTAATCCGCAAAAAATGGTACCGAAACCCCGTATTTACATATCTGCCACTGTGCAGGAGAATCCGTATAGGTGTTCGAGTGTTCGAACCGTAATGCGCAAGAAATGGTAGCGAAACCCCGTATTTACATATCTGCCACTGTGCAGGAGAATCCGAATAGGTGTTCGAGTGTTCGAACCGTAATGCGCAAGAAATGGTATGTAAACCCCGTATTTACATAGCTGGCACTGTGCAGGAGAATCCGTATAGGTGTTCGAGTGTTCGAACCGTAATGCGCAAGAAATGGTACGGAAACCCCGTATTTACATATCTGCCACGGTGCAGGAGAATCCGTATAGGTGTTCGAGTGTTTGAACCGTAATGCGTGAGAAATGGTACGTAAACCCCGTATTTATATATCTGCCACTGTGCTGGATAATCCGTATAGGTGTTCGAGTGTTCGAACCGTAATGCGCCAGAAATGGTACCGAAACCCCGTATTTACATATATGCCACTGTGTAGGAGAATCCGTATAGGTGTTCGAGTGTTCGAACCGTAATGCGCAAGAAATGGTACCGAAACCCCGTATTTACATATCTGCCACTGTGCAGGAGAATCCGTGTAGGTGTTCGAGTGTTCGAACCGTAATGCGCAAGAAATGGTATGGAAACCCCGTATTTACATATCTGCCACTGTATAGGAGAATCCGTATAGGTGTTGGAGTGTTCGAACCGTAATGCGCAAGAAATGGTTCTGAAACCCCGTATTTACATATCTGCCACTGTGCAGGAGAATCCGTATAGGTGTTCGAGAGTTCGAACCGTAATGCGCAAGAAATGGTACGGAAACCCCGTATTTACATATCTGCCACTTTGTAGGAGAATCCGCATAGGTGTTCGAGTGTTCGAACCGTAATGTGCAAGAAATGGTATGGAAACCCCGTATTTACATATCTGCCACTGTGCAGGAGAATCCGTATAGGTGTTCGAGTGTTCGAATCGTAATGCGCAAGAAACGGTACCGAAACCCCGTATTTACATATCTGCCACTGTGCAGGAGAATCCGAATAAGTGTTCGAGTGTTCGAACCGTAATGCGCAAGAAATGGTATGTAAACCCCGTATTTACATATCTGCCACTGTGCAGGAGAATCCGTATAGGTGTCCGAGTGTTCGAACCGTAATGCGCAAGAAATGGTTCCGAAACCCCGTATTTACGTATCTGCCACTGTGCAGGAGAATCCGTATAGGTGTTCCATTGTTCGAACCGTAATGCGCAAGAAATGGTACCGAAACCCCGTATTTACATATCTGCCACTGTGCAGGAGAATCCGTATAGGTGTTCGAGTGTTCGAACTGTAATGCGCAAAAAATGGTACCGAAACCCCGTATTTACATATCTGCCACTGTGCAGGAGAATCCGTATAGGTGTTCGAGTGTTCGAACCGTAATGCGCAAGAAATGGTACGGAAACCCCGTATTTACATATCTGCCACTGTGCAGGAGAATCCGTATAGGTGTTCGAGTGTTCGAACCGTAATGCGCAAAAAATGGCACCGAAACCTCGTATTTACATATCTGCCACTGTGCAGGAGAATCCGTATAGGTGTTCGAGTGTTCGAACCGTAATGCGCAAGAAATGGTAGCGAAACCCCGTATTTACATATCTGCCACTGTGCAGGAGAATCCGAATAGGTGTTCGAGTGTTCGAACCGTAATGCGCAAGAAATGGTATGTAAACCCCGTATTTACATATCTGGCACTGTGCAGGAGAATCCGTATAGGTGTTCGAGTGTTCGAACCGTAATGCGCAAGAAATGGTACGGAAACCCCGTATTTACATATCTGCCACTGTGCAGGAGAATCCGTATAGGTGTTCGAGTGTTTGAACCGTAATGCGTGAGAAATGGTACGTAAACCCCGTATTTATATATCTGCCACTGTGCTGGATAATCCGTATAGGTGTTCGAGTGTTCGAACCGTAATGCGCCAGAAATGGTACCGAAACCCCGTATTTACATATCTGCCACTGTGTAGGAGAATCCGTATAGGTGTTCGAGTGTTCGAACCGTAATGCGCAAGAAATGGTACCGAAACCCCGTATTTACATATCTGCCACTGTGCAGGAGAATCCGTGTAGGTGTTCGAGTGTTCGAACCGTAATGCGCAAGAAATGGTATGGAAACCCCGTATTTACATATCTGCCACTGTATAGGAGAATCCGTATAGGTGTTGGAGTGTTCGAACCGTAATGCGCAAGAAATGGTTCCGAAACCCCGTATTTACATATCTGCCACTGTGCAGGAGAATCCGTATAGGTGTTCGAGAGTTCGAACCGTAATGCGCAAGAAATGGTACGGAAACCCCGTATTTACATATCTGCCACTTTGTTGGAGAATCCGCATAGGTGTTCGAGTGTTCGAACCGTAATGTGCAAGAAATGGTATGGAAACCCCGTATTTACATATCTGCCACTGTGCAGGAGAATCCGTATAGGTGTTCGAGTGTTCGAATCGTAATGCGCAAGAAACGGTACCGAAACCCCGTATTTACATATCTGCCACTGTGCAGGAGAATCCGAATAGGTGTTCGAGTGTTCGAACCGTAATGCGCAAGAAATGGTATGTAAACCCCGTATTTACATATCTGCCACTGTGCAGGAGAATCCGTATAGGTGTCCGAGTGTTCGAACCGTAATGCGCAAGAAATGGTTCCGAAACCCCGTATTTACGTATCTGCCACTGTGCAGGAGAATCCGTATAGGTGTTCCATTGTTCGAACCGTAATGCGCAAGAAATGGTATGGAAACCCCGTATTTACATATCTGCCACTGTGCAGGAGAATCCGTATAGGTGTTCGAGTGTTTGAACCGTAATGCGCAAAAAATGGTACCGAAACCCCGTATTTACATATCTGCCACTGTGCAGGAGAATCCGTATAGGTGTTCGAGTGTTCGAACCGTAATGCGCAAGAAATGGTACGGAAACCCCGTATTTACATATCTGCCACTGTGCAGGAGAATCCGTATAGGTGTTCGAGTGTTTGAACCGTAATGCGTGAGAAATGGTATGTAAACCCCGTATTTATATATCTGCCACTGTGCTGGATAATCCGTATAGGTGTTCGAGTGTTCGAACCGTAATGCGCCAGAAATGGTACCGAAACCCCGTATTTATATATCTGCCACTGTGCAGGAGAATCCGTATAGGTGTTCGAGTGTTCGAACCGTAATGCGCAAGAAATGGTACCGAAACCCCGTATTTACATATCTGCCACTGTGCAGGAGAATCCGTGTAGGTGTTCGAGTGTTCGAACCGTAATGCGCAAGAAATGGTTTGGAAACCCCGTATTTACATATCTGCCACTGTACAGGAGAATCCGTATAGGTGTTGGAGTGTTCGAACCGTAATGCGCAAGAAATGGTTCCGAAACCCCGTATTTACATATCTGCCACTGTGCAGGAGAATCCGTATAGGTGTTCGAGAGTTCGAACCATAATGCGCAAAAAATGGTACGGAAACCCCGTATTTACATATCTGCCACTTTGTAGGAGAAACGCATAGGTGTTCGAGTGTTCGAACCGTAATGTGCAAGAAATGGTATGGAAACCCCGTATTTACATATCTGCCACTATGCAGGAGAATCCGTATAGGTGTTCGAGTGTTCGAATCGTAATGTGCAAGAAACGGTACCGAAACCCCGTATTTACATATCTGCCACTGTGCAGGAGAATCCGAATAGGTGTTCGAGTGTTCGAACCGTAATGCGCAATTAATGGTATGTAAACCCCGTATTTACATATCTGCCACTGTGCAGGAGAATCCGTATAGGTGTTCGAGTGTTCGAACCGTAATGCGCAAGAAATGGTTCCGAAACCCCGTATTTACGTATCTGCCACTGTGCAGGAGAATCCGTATAGGTGTTCCATTGTTCGAACCGTAATGCGCAAGAAATGGTACGGAAATCCCGTATTTACATATCTGCCACTGTGCAGGAGAATCCGTATAGGTGTTCGAGTGTTCGAACCGTAATGCGCAAAAAATGGTACCGAAACCCCGTATTTACATATCTGCCACTGTGCAGGAGAATCCGTATAGGTGTTCGAGTGTTCGAACCGTAATGCGCAAGAAATGGTAGCGAAACCCCGTATTTACATATCTGCCACTGTGCAGGAGAATCCGAATAGGTGTTCGAGTGTTCGAACCGTAATGCGCAAGAAATGGTATGTAAACCCCGTATTTACATATCTGGCACTGTGCAGGAGAATCCGTATAGGTGATCGAGTGTTCGAACCGTAATGCGCAAGAAATGGTACGGAAACCCCGTATTTACATATCTGCCACTGTACAGGAGAATCCGTATAGGTGTTCGAGTGTTTGAACCGTAATGCGTGAGAAATGGTACGTAAACCCCGTATTTATATATCTGCCACTGTGCTGGATAATCCGTATAGGTGTTCGAGTGTTCGAACCGTAATGCGCCAGAAATGGTACCGAAACCCCGTATTTACATATCTGCCATTGTGTAGGAGAATCCGTATAGGTGTTCGAGTGTTCGAACCGTAATGCGCAAGAAATGGTACCGAAACCCCGTATTTGCATATCTGCCACTGTGCAGGAGAATCCGTATAGGTGTTCGAGAGTTCGAACCGTAATGCGCAAGAAATGGTAAGGAAACCCCGTATTTACATATCTGCCACTTTGTAGGAGAATCCGCATAGGTGTTCGAGTGTTCGAACCGTAATGTGCAAGAAATGGTATGGAAACCCCGTATTTACATATCTGCCACTGTGCAGGAGAATCCGTATAGGTGTTCGAGTGTTCGAATCGTAATGTGCAAGAAACGGTACCGAAACCCCGTATTTACATATCTGCCACTGTGCAGGAGAATCCGAATAGGTGTTCGAGTGTTCGAACCGTAATGCGCAATTAATGGTATGTAAACCCCGTATTTACATATCTGCCACTGTGCAGGAGAATCCGTATAGGTGTTCGAGTGTTCGAACCGTAATGCGCAAGAAATGGTTCCGAAACCCCGTATTTACGTATCTGCCACTGTGCAGGAGAATCCGTATAGGTGTTCCATTGTTCGAACCGTAATGCGCAAGAAATGGTACGGAAACCCCGTATTTACATATCTGCCACTGTGCAGGAGAATCCGTATAGGTGTTCGAGTGTTCGAACCGTAATGCGCAAGAAATGGTACGGAAACCCCGTATTTACATATCTGCCACTGTGCAGGAGAATCCGTATAGGTGTTCGAGTGTTTGAACCGTAATGCGTGAGAAATGGTATGTAAACCCCGTATTTATATATCTGCCACTGTGCTGGATAATCCGTATAGGTGTTCGAGTGTTCGAACCGTAATGCGCCAGAAATGGTACCGAAACCCCGTATTTATATATCTGCCACTGTGCAGGAGAATCCGTATAGGTGTTCGAGTGTTCGAACCGTAATGCGCAACAAATGGTACCGAAACCCCGTATTTACATATCTGCCACTGTGCAGGAGAATCCGTGTAGGTGTTCGAGTGTTCGAACCGTAATGCGCAAGAAATGGTTTGGAAACCCCGTATTTACATATCTGCCACTGTACAGGAGAATCCGTATAGGTGTTGGAGTGTTCGAACCGTAATGCGCAAGAAATGGTTCCGAAACCCCGTATTTACATATCTGCCACTGTGCAGGAGAATCCGTATAGGTGTTCGAGAGTTCGAACCATAATGCGCAAAAAATGGTACGGAAACCCCGTATTTACATATCTGCCACTTTGTAGGAGAAACGCATAGGTGTTCGAGTGTTCGAACCGTAATGTGCAAGAAATGGTATGGAAACCCCGTATTTACATATCTGCCACTATGCAGGAGAATCCGTATAGGTGTTCGAGTGTTCGAATCGTAATGTGCAAGAAACGGTACCGAAACCCCGTATTTACATATCTGCCACTGTGCAGGAGAATCCGAATAGGTGTTCGAGTGTTCGAACCGTAATGCGCAATTAATGGTATGTAAACCCCGTATTTACATATCTGCCACTGTGCAGGAGAATCCGTATAGGTGTTCGAGTGTTCGAACCGTAATGCGCAAGAAATGGTTCCGAAACCCCGTATTTACGTATCTGCCACTGTGCAGGAGAATCCGTATAGGTGTTCCATTGTTCGAACCGTAATGCGCAAGAAATGGTACGGAAACCCCGTATTTACATATCTGCCACTGTGCAGGAGAATCCGTATAGGTGTTCGAGTGTTCGAACCGTAATGCGCAAAAAATGGTACCGAAACCCCGTATTTACATATCTGCCACTGTGCAGGAGAATCCGTATAGGTGTTCGAGTGTTCGAACCGTAATGCGCAAGAAATGGTAGCGAAACCCCGTATTTACATATCTGCCACTGTGCAGGAGAATCCGAATAGGTGTTCGAGTGTTCGAACCGTAATGCGCAAGAAATGGTATGTAAACCCCGTATTTACATATCTGGCACTGTGCAGGAGAATCCGTATAGGTGTTCGAGTGTTCGAACCGTAATGCGCAAGAAATGGTACGGAAACCCCGTATTTACATATCTGCCACTGTACAGGAGAATCCGTATAGGTGTTCGAGTGTTTGAACCGTAATGCGTGAGAAATGGTACGTAAACCCCGTATTTATATATCTGCCACTGTGCTGGATAATCCGTATAGGTGTTCGAGTGTTCGAACCGTAATGCGCCAGAAATGGTACCGAAACCCCGTATTTACATATCTGCCATTGTGTAGGAGAATCCGTATAGGTGTTCGAGTGTTCGAACCGTAATGCGCAAGAAATGGTACCGAAACCCCGTATTTGCATATCTGCCACTGTGCAGGAGAATCCGTATAGGTGTTCGAGAGTTCGAACCGTAATGCGCAAGAAATGGTAAGGAAACCCCGTATTTACATATCTGCCACTTTGTAGGAGAATCCGCATAGGTGTTCGAGTGTTCGAACCGTAATGTGCAAGAAATGGTATGGAAACCCCGTATTTACATATCTGCCACTGTGCAGGAGAATCCGTATAGGTGTTCGAGTGTTCGAATCGTAATGTGCAAGAAACGGTACCGAAACCCCGTATTTACATATCTGCCACTGTGCAGGAGAATCCGAATAGGTGTTCGAGTGTTCGAACCGTAATGCGCAATTAATGGTATGTAAACCCCGTATTTACATATCTGCCACTGTGCAGGAGAATCCGTATAGGTGTTCGAGTGTTCGAACCGTAATGCGCAAGAAATGGTTCCGAAACCCCGTATTTACGTATCTGCCACTGTGCAGGAGAATCCGTATAGGTGTTCCATTGTTCGAACCGTAATGCGCAAGAAATGGTACGGAAACCCCGTATTTACATATCTGCCACTGTGCAGGAGAATCCGTATAGGTGTTCGAGTGTTCGAACCGTAATGCGCAAAAAATGGTACCGAAACCCCGTATTTACATATCTGCCACTGTGCAGGAGAATCCGTATAGGTGTTCGAGTGTTCGAACCGTAATGCGCAAGAAATGGTAGCGAAACCCCGTATTTACATATCTGCCACTGTGCAGGAGAATCCGACTAGGTGTTCGAGTGTTCGAACCGTAATGCGCAAGAAATGGTATGTAAACCCCGTATTTACATATCTGGCACTGTGCAGGAGAATCCGTATAGGTGTTCGAGTGTTCGAACCGTAATGCGCAAGAAATGGTACGGAAACCCCGTATTTACATATCTGCCACTGTGCAGGAGAATCCGTATAGGTGTTCGAGTGTTTGAACCGTAATGCGTGAGAAATGGTACGTAAACCCCGTATTTATATATCTGCCACTGTGCTGGATAATCCGTATAGGTGTTCGAGTGTTCGAACCGTAATGCGCCAGAAATGGTACCGAAACCCCGTATTTACATATCTGCCACTGTGTAGGAGAATCCGTATAGGTGTTCGAGTGTTCGAACCGTAATGCGCAAGAAATGGTACCGAAACCCCGTATTTACATATCTGCCACTGTGCAGGAGAATCCGTATAGGTGTTCGAGTGTTCGAACCGTAATGCGCAAGAAATGGTTCCGAAACCCCGTATTTACGTATCTGCCACTGTGCAGGAGAATCCGTATAGGTGTTCCATTGTTCGAACCGTAATGCGCAAGAAATGGTACGGAAACCCCGTATTTACATATCTGCCACTGTGCAGGAGAATCCGTATAGGTGTTCGAGTGTTCGAACCGTAATGCGCAAAAAATGGTACCGAAACCCCGTATTTACATATCTGCCACTGTGCAGGAGAATCCGTATAGGTGTTCGAGTGTTCGAACCGTAATGCGCAAGAAATGGTTCCGAAACCCCGTATTTACGTATCTGCCACTGTGCAGGAGAATCCGTATAGGTGTTCCATTGTTCGAACCGTAATGCGCAAGAAATGGTACGGAAACCCCGTATTTACATATCTGCCACTGTGCAGGAGAATCCGTATAGGTGTTCGAGTGTTCGAACCGTAATGCGCAAAAAATGGTACCGAAACACCGTATTTACATATCTGCCACTGTGCAGGAGAATCCGTATAGGTGTTCGAGTGTTCGAACCGTAATGCGCAAGAAATGGTTGCGAAACCCCGTATTTACGTATCTGCCACTGTGTAGGAGAATCCGTATAGGTGTTCCATTGTTCGAACCGTAATGCGCAAGAAATGGTACGGAAACTCCGTATTTACATATCTGCCACTGTTCAGGAGAATCCGTATAGGTGTTCGAGTGTTCGAACCGTAATGCGCAAAAAATGGTACCGAAACCCCGTATTTACATATCTGCCACTGTGCAGGAGAATCCGTATAGGTGTTCGAGTGTTCGAACCGTAATGCGCAAGAAATGGTTCCGAAACCCCGTATTTACGTATCTGCCACTGTGCAGGAGAATCCGTATAGGTGTTCCATTGTTCGAACCGTAATGCGCAAGAAATGGTACGGAAACCCCGTATTTACATATCTGCCACTGTGCAGGAGAATCCGTATAGGTGTTCGAGTGTTCGAACCGTAATGCGCAAAAAATGGTACCGAAACCCCGTATTTACATATCTGGCACTGTGCAGGAGAATCCGTATAGGTGTTCGAGTGTTCGAACCGTAATGCGCAAGAAATGGTAGCGAAACCCCGTATTTACATATCTGCCACTGTGCAGGAGAATCCGACTAGGTGTTCGAGTGTTCGAACCGTAATGCGCAAGAAATGGTATGTAAACCCCGTATTTACATATCTGGCACTGTGCAGGAGAATCCGTATAGGTGTTCGAGTGTTCGAACCGTAATGCGCAAGAAATGGTACGGAAACCCCGTATTTACATATCTGCCACTGTGCAGGAGAATCCGTATAGGTGTTCGAGTGTTTGAACCGTAATGCGTGAGAAATGGTACGTAAACCCCGTATTTATATATCTGCCACTGTGCTGGATAATCCGTATAGGTGTTCGAGTGTTCGAACCGTAATGCGCCAGAAATGGTACCGAAACCCCGTATTTACATATCTGCCACTGTGTAGGAGAATCCGTATAGGTGTTCGAGTGTTCGAACCGTAATGCGCAAGAAATGGTACCGAAACCCCGTATTTACATATCTGCCACTGTGCAGGAGAATCCGTATAGGTGTTCGAGTGTTCGAACCGTAATGCGCAAGAAATGGTTCCGAAACCCCGTATTTACGTATCTGCCACTGTGCAGGAGAATCCGTATAGGTGTTCCATTGTTCGAACCGTAATGCGCAAGAAATGGTACGGAAACCCCGTATTTACATATCTGCCACTGTGCAGGAGAATCCGTATAGGTGTTCGAGTGTTCGAACCGTAATGCGCAAAAAATGGTACCGAAACCCCGTATTTACATATCTGCCACTGTGCAGGAGAATCCGTATAGGTGTTCGAGTGTTCGAACCGTAATGCGCAAGAAATGGTTCCGAAACCCCGTATTTACGTATCTGCCACTGTGCAGGAGAATCCGTATAGGTGTTCCATTGTTCGAACCGTAATGCGCAAGAAATGGTACGGAAACCCCGTATTTACATATCTGCCACTGTGCAGGAGAATCCGTATAGGTGTTCGAGTGTTCGAACCGTAATGCGCAAAAAATGGTACCGAAACACCGTATTTACATATCTGCCACTGTGCAGGAGAATCCGTATAGGTGTTCGAGTGTTCGAACCGTAATGCGCAAGAAATGGTTGCGAAACCCCGTATTTACGTATCTGCCACTGTGTAGGAGAATCCGTATAGGTGTTCCATTGTTCGAACCGTAATGCGCAAGAAATGGTACGGAAACCCCGTATTTACATATCTGCCACTGTTCAGGAGAATCCGTATAGGTGTTCGACTGTTCGAACCGTAATGCGCAAAAAATTGTACCGAAACCCCGTATTTACATATCTGCCACTGTGCAGGAGAATCCGTATAGGTGTTCGAGTGTTCGAACCGTAATGCGCAAGAAATGGTTCCGAAACCCCGTATTTACGTATCTGCCACTGTGCAGGAGAATCCGTATAGGTGTTCCATTGTTCGAACCGTAATGCGCAAGAAATGGTACGGAAACCCCGTATTTACATATCTGCCACTGTGCAGGAGAATCCGTATAGGTGTTCGAGTGTTCGAACCGTAATGCGCAAAAAATGGTACCGAAACCCCGTATTTACATATCTGCCACTGTGCAGGAGAATCCGTATAGGTGTTCGAGTGTTCGAACCGTAATGCGCAAGAAATGGTAGCGAAACCCCGTATTTACATATCTGCCACTGTGCAGGAGAATCCGACTAGGTGTTCGAGTGTTCGAACCGTAATGCGCAAGAAATGGTATGTAAACCCCGTATTTACATATCTGGCACTGTGCAGGAGAATCCGTATAGGTGTTCGAGTGTTCGAACCGTAATGCGCAAGAAATGGTACGGAAACCCCGTATTTACATATCTGCCACTGTGCAGGAGAATCCGTATAGGTGTTCGAGTGTTTGAACCGTAATGCGTGAGAAATGGTACGTAAACCCCGTATTTATATATCTGCCACTGTGCTGGATAATCCGTATAGGTGTTCGAGTGTTCGAACCGTAATGCGCCAGAAATGGTACCGAAACCCCGTATTTACATATCTGCCACTGTGTAGGAGAATCCGTATAGGTGTTCGAGTGTTCGAACCGTAATGCGCAAGAAATGGTACCGAAACCCCGTATTTACATATCTGCCACTGTGCAGGAGAATCCGTATAGGTGTTCGAGTGTTCGAACCGTAATGCGCAAGAAATGGTTCCGAAACCCCGTATTTACGTATCTGCCACTGTGCAGGAGAATCCGTATAGGTGTTCCATTGTTCGAACCGTAATGCGCAAGAAATGGTACGGAAACCCCGTATTTACATATCTGCCACTGTGCAGGAGAATCCGTATAGGTGTTCGAGTGTTCGAACCGTAATGCGCAAAAAATGGTACCGAAACCCCGTATTTACATATCTGCCACTGTGCAGGAGAATCCGTATAGGTGTTCGAGTGTTCGAACCGTAATGCGCAAGAAATGGTTCCGAAACCCCGTATTTACGTATCTGCCACTGTGCAGGAGAATCCGTATAGGTGTTCCATTGTTCGAACCGTAATGCGCAAGAAATGGTACGGAAACCCCGTATTTACATATCTGCCACTGTGCAGGAGAATCCGTATAGGTGTTCGAGTGTTCGAACCGTAATGCGCAAAAAATGGTACCGAAACACCGTATTTACATATCTGCCACTGTGCAGGAGAATCCGTATAGGTGTTCGAGTGTTCGAACCGTAATGCGCAAGAAATGGTTGCGAAACCCCGTATTTACGTATCTGCCACTGTGTAGGAGAATCCGTATAGGTGTTCCATTGTTCGAACCGTAATGCGCAAGAAATGGTACGGAAACCCCGTATTTACATATCTGCCACTGTTCAGGAGAATCCGTATAGGTGTTCGAGTGTTCGAACCGTAATGCGCAAAAAATGGTACCGAAACCCCGTATTTACATATCTGCCACTGTGCAGGAGAATCCGTATAGGTGTTCGAGTGTTCGAACCGTAATGCGCAAGAAATGGTTCCGAAACCCCGTATTTACGTATCTGCCACTGTGCAGGAGAATCCGTATAGGTGTTCCATTGTTCGAACCGTAATGCGCAAGAAATGGTACGGAAACCCCGTATTTACATATCTGCCACTGTGCAGGAGAATCCGTATAGGTGTTCGAGTGTTCGAACCGTAATGCGCAAAAAATGGTACCGAAACCCCGTATTTACATATCTGCCACTGTGCAGGAGAATCCGTATAGGTGTTCGAGTGTTCGAACCGTAATGCGCAAGAAATGGTAGCGAAACCCCGTATTTACATATCTGCCACTGTGCAGGAGAATCCGACTAGGTGTTCGAGTGTTCGAACCGTAATGCGCAAGAAATGGTATGTAAACCCTGTATTTACATATCTGGCACTGTGCAGGAGAATCCGTATAGGTGTTCGAGTGTTCGAACCGTAATGCGCAAGAAATGGTACGGAAATCCCGTATTTACATATCTGCCACTGTGCAGGAGAATCCGTATAGGTGTTCGAGTGTTTGAACCGTAATGCGTGAGAAATGGTACGTAAACCCCGTATTTATATATCTGCCACTGTGCTGGATAATCCGTATAGGTGTTCGAGTGTTCGAACCGTAATGCGCCAGAAATGGTACCGAAACCCCGTATTTACATATCTGCCACTGTGTAGGAGAATCCGTATAGGTGTTCGAGTGTTCGAACCGTAATGCGCAAGAAATGGTACCGAAACCCCGTATTTACATATCTGCCACTGTGCAGGAGAATCCGTATAGGTGTTCGAGTGTTCGAACCGTAATGCGCAAGAAATGGTTCCGAAACCCCGTATTTACGTATCTGCCACTGTGCAGGAGAATCCGTATAGGTGTTCCATTGTTCGAACCGTAATGCGCAAGAAATGGTACGGAAACCCCGTATTTACATATCTGCCACTGTGCAGGAGAATCCGTATAGGTGTTCGAGTGTTCGAACCGTAATGCGCAAAAAATGGTACCGAAACCCCGTATTTACATATCTGCCACTGTGCAGGAGAATCCGTATAGGTGTTCGAGTGTTCGAACCGTAATGCGCAAGAAATGGTTCCGAAACCCCGTATTTACGTATCTGCCACTGTGCAGGAGAATCCGTATAGGTGTTCCATTGTTCGAACCGTAATGCGCAAGAAATGGTACGGAAACCCCGTATTTACATATCTGCCACTGTGCAGGAGAATCCGTATAGGTGTTCGAGTGTTCGAACCGTAATGCGCAAAAAATGGTACCGAAACCCCGTATTTACATATCTGCCACTGTGCAGGAGAATCCGTATAGGTGTTCGAGTGTTCGAACCGTAATGCGCAAGAAATGGTTGCGAAACCCCGTATTTACGTATCTGCCACTGTGTAGGAGAATCCGTATAGGTGTTCCATTGTTTGAACCGTAATGCGCAAGAAATGGTACGGAAACCCCGTATTTACATATCTGCCACTGTTCAGGAGAATCCGTATAGGTGTTCGAGTGTTCGAACCGTAATGCGCAAGAAATGGTACGGAAACCCCGTATTTACATATCTGCCACTGTGCAGGAGAATCCGTATAGGTGTTCGAGTGTTCGAACCGTAATGCGCAAGAAATGGTTCCGAAACCCCGTATTTACGTATCTGCCACTGTGCAGGAGAATCCGTATAGGTGTTCCATTGTTCGAACCGTAATGCGCAAGAAATGGTACGGAAACCCCGTATTTACATATCTGCCACTGTGCAGGAGAATCCGTATAGGTGTTCGAGTGTTCGAACCGTAATGCGCAAAAAATGGTACCGAAACCCCGTATTTACATATCTGCCACTGTGCAGGAGAATCCGTATAGGTGTTCGAGTGTTCGAACCGTAATGCGCAAGAAATGGTACCGAAACCCCGTATTTACATATCTGCCACTGTGCAGGAGAATCCGAATAGGTGTTCGAGTGTTCGAACCGTAATGCGCAAGAAATGGTATGTAAACCCCGTATTTACATATCTGCCACTGTGCAGGAGAATCCGTATAGGTGTTCGAGTGTTCGAACCGTAATGCGCAAGAAATGGTACGGAAACCCCGTATTTACATATCTGCCACTGTGCAGGAGAATCCGTATAGGTGTTCGAGTGTTTGAACCGTAATGCGCGAGAAATGGTATGTAAACCCCGTATTTATATATCTGCCACTGTGCTGGATAATCCGCATAGGTGTTCGAGTGTTCGAACCGTAATGCGCCAGAAATGGTACCGAAACCCCGTATTTACATATCTGCCACTGTGCAGGAGAATCCGTATAGGTGTTCGAGTGTTCGAACCGTAATGCGCAAGAAATGGTACCGAAACCCCGTATTTACGTAACTGCCACTGTGCAGGAGAATCCGTATAGGTGTTCGAGTGTTCGAACCGTAATGCGCAAGAAATGGTATGGAAACCCCCTATTTACATATCTGCCACTGTGCAGGAGAATCCGTGTAGGTGTTCGAGTGTTCGAACCGTAATGCGCAAGAAATGGTTCCGAAACCCCGTATTTACATATCTGCCACTGTGCAGGAGAATCCGTATAGGTGTTCGAGAGTTCGAACCGTAATGCGCAAGAAATGGTACGGAAACCCCGTATTTACATATCTGCCACTTTGTAGGAGAATCCGCATAGGTGTTCGAGTGTTCGAACCGTAATGTGCAAGAAATGGTATGGAAACCCCGTATTTACATATCTGCCACTGTGCAGGAGAATCCGTATAGGTGTTCGAGTGTTCGAATCGTAATGCGCAAGAAATGGTACCGAAACCCCGTATTTACATATCTGCCACTGTGCAGGAGAATCCGAATCGGTGTTCGAGTGTTCGAACCGTAATGCGCAAGAAATGGTATGTAAACCCCGTATTTACATATCTGCCACTGTGCAGGAGAATCCGTATAGGTGTTCGAGTGTTCGAACCGTAATGCGCAAGAAATGGTTCCGAAACCCCGTATTTACGTATCTGCCACTGTGCAGGAGAATCCGTATAGGTGTTCCATTGTTCGAACCGTAATGCGCAAGAAATGGTACGGAAACCCCGTATTTACATATCTGCCACTGTGGAGGAGAATCCGTATAGGTGTTCGAGTGTTCGAACCGTAATGCGCAAAAAATGGTACCGAAACCCCGTATTTACATATCTGCCACTGTGCAGGAGAATCCGTATAGGTGTTCGAGTGTTCGAACCGTAATGCGCAAGAAATGGTACCGAAACCCCGTATTTACATATCTGCCACTGTGCAGGAGAATCCGAATAGGTGTTCGAGTGTTCGAACCGTAATGCGCAAGAAATGGTATGTAAGCCCCGTATTTACATATCTGCCACTGTGCAGGAGAATCCGTATAGGTGTTCGAGTGTTCGAACCGTAATGCGCAAAAAATGGTACCGAAACCCCGTATTTACATATCTGCCACTGTGCAGGAGAATCCGTATAGGTGTTCGAGTGTTCGAACCGTAATGCGCAAGAAATGGTACCGAAACCCCGTATTTACATATCTGCCACTGTGCAGGAGAATCCGAATAGGTGTTCGAGTGTTCGAACCGTAATGCGCAAGAAATGGTATGTAAACCCCGTATTTACATATCTGCCACTTTGCAGGAGAATCCGTATAGGTGTTCGAGTGTTCGAACCGTAATGCGCAAGAAATGGTACGGAAACCCCGTATTTACATATCGGCCACTGTGCAGGAGAATCCGTATAGGTGTTCGAGTGTTTGAACCGTAATGCGTGAGAAATGGTATGTAAACCCCGTATTTATATATCTGCCACTGTGCTGGATAATCCGTATAGGTGTTCGAGTGTTCGAACCGTAATGCGCCAGAAATGGTACCGAAACCCCGTATTTACATATCTGCCACTGTGCAGGAGAATCCGTATAGGTGTTCGAGTGTTCGAACCGTAATGCGCAAGAAATGGTACCGAAACCCCATATTTACGTAACTGCCACTGTGCAGGAGAATCCGTATAGGTGTTCGAGTGTTCGAACCGTAATGCGCAAGAAATGGTATGGAAACCCCCTATTTACATATCTGCCACTGTGCAGGAGAATCCGTGTAGGTGTTCGAGTGTTCGAACCGTAATGCGCAAGAAATGGTTCCGAAACCCCGTATTTACATATCTGCCACTGTGCAGGAGAATCCGTATAGGTGTTCGAGAGTTCGAACCGTAATGCGCAAGAAATGGTACGGAAACCCCGTATTTACATATCTGCCACTTTGTAGGAGAATCCGCATAGGTGTTCGAGTGTTCGAACCGTAATGTGCAAGAAATGGTATGGAAACCCCGTATTTACATATCTGCCACTGTGCAGGAGAATCCGTATAGGTGTTCGAGTGTTCGAATCGTAATGCGCAAGAAATGGTACCGAAACCCCGTATTTACATATCTGCCACTGTGCAGGAGAATCCGAATCGGTGTTCGAGTGTTCGAACCGTAATGCGCAAGAAATGGTATGTAAACCCCGTATTTACATATCTGCCACTGTGCAGGAGAATCCGTATAGGTGTTCGAGTGTTCGAACCGTAATGCGCAAGAAATGGTTCCGAAACCCCGTATTTACGTATCTGCCACTGTGCAGGAGAATCCGTATAGGTGTTCCATTGTTCGAACCGTAATGCGCAAGAAATGGTACGGAAACCCCGTATTTACATATCTGCCACTGTGGAGGAGAATCCGTATAGGTGTTCGAGTGTTCGAACCGTAATGCGCAAAAAATGGTACCGAAACCCCGTATTTACATATCTGCCACTGTGCAGGAGAATCCGTATAGGTGTTCGAGTGTTCGAACCGTAATGCGCAAGAAATGGTACCGAAACCCCGTATTTACATATCTGCCACTGTGCAGGAGAATCCGAATAGGTGTTCGAGTGTTCGAACCGTAATGCGCAAGAAATGGTATGTAAGCCCCGTATTTACATATCTGCCACTGTGCAGGAGAATCCGTATAGGTGTTCGAGTGTTCGAACCGTAATGCGCAAAAAATGGTACCGAAACCCCGTATTTACATATCTGCCACTGTGCAGGAGAATCCGTATAGGTGTTCGAGTGTTCGAACCGTAATGCGCAAGAAATGGTACCGAAACCCCGTATTTACATATCTGCCACTGTGCAGGAGAATCCGAATAGGTGTTCGAGTGTTCGAACCGTAATGCGCAAGAAATGGTATGTAAACCCCGTATTTACATATCTGCCACTTTGCAGGAGAATCCGTATAGGTGTTCGAGTGTTCGAACCGTAATGCGCAAGAAATGGTACGGAAACCCCGTATTTACATATCGGCCACTGTGCAGGAGAATCCGTATAGGTGTTCGAGTGTTTGAACCGTAATGCGTGAGAAATGGTATGTAAACCCCGTATTTATATATCTGCCACTGTGCTGGATAATCCGTATAGGTGTTCGAGTGTTCGAACCGTAATGCGCCAGAAATGGTACCGAAACCCCGTATTTACATATCTGCCACTGTGCAGGAGAATCCGTATAGGTGTTCGAGTGTTCGAACCGTAATGCGCAAGAAATGGTACCGAAACCCCGTATTTACATAACTGCCACTGTGCAGGAGAATCCGTATAGGTGTTCGAGTGTTGGAACCGTAATGCGCAAGAAATGGTTCCGAAACCCCGTATTTACATATCTGCCACTGTGCAGGAGAATCCGTGTAGGTGTTCGAGTGTTCGAACCGTAATGCGCAAGAAATGGTTCCGAAACCCCGTATTTACATATCTGCCACTGTGCAGGAGAATCCGTATAGGTGTTCGAGAGTTCGAACCGTAATGCGCAAGAAATGGTACGGAAACCCCGTATTTACATATCTGCCACTTTGTAGGAGAATCCGCATAGGTGTTCGAGTGTTCGAACCGTAATGTGCAAGAAATGGTATGGAAACCCCGTATTTACATATCTGCCACTGTGCAGGAGAATCCGTATAGGTGTTCGAGTGTTCGAATCGTAATGCGCAAGAAATGGTACCGAAACCCCGTATTTACATATCTGCCACTGTGCAGGAGAATCCGAATAGGTGTTCGAGTGTTCGAACCGTAATGCGCAAGAAATGGTACGGAAACCCCGTATTTACATATCTGCCACTGTGCAGGAGAATCCGTATAGGTGTTCGAGTGTTCGAACCGTAATGCGCAAAAAATGGTACCGAAACCCCGTATTTACATATCTGCCACTGTGCAGGAGAATCCGTATAGGTGTTCGAGTGTTCGAACCGTAATGCGCAAGAAATGGTACCGAAACCCCGTATTTACATATCTGCCACTGTGCAGGAGAATCCGAATAGGTGTTCGAGTGTTCGAACCGTAATGCGCAAGAAATGGTATGTAAACCCCGTATTTACATATCTGCCACTGTGCAGGAGAATCCGTATTGGTGTTCGAGTGTTCGAACCGTAATGCGCAAGAAATGGTACGGAAACCCCGTATTTACATATCTGCCACTGTGCAGGAGAATCCGTATAGGTGTTCGAGTGTTTGAACCGTAATGCGTGAGAAATGGTATGTAAACCCCGTATTTATATATCTGCCACTGTGCTGGATAATCCGTATAGGTGTTCGAGTGTTCGAACCGTAATGCGCCAGAAATGGTACCGAAACCCCGTATTTACATATCTGCCACTGTGCAGGAGAATCCGTATAGGTGTTCGAGTGTTCGAACCGTAATGCGCAAAAAATGGTACCGAAACCCCGTATTTACATATCTGCCACTGTGCAGGAGAATCCGTATAGGTGTTCGAGTGTTCGAACCGTAATGCGCAAGAAATGGTTCCGAAACCCCGTATTTACGTATCTGCCACTGTGCAGGAGAATCCGTATAGGTGTTCCATTGTTCGAACCGTAATGCGCAAGAAATGGTACGGAAACCCCGTATTTACATATCTGCCACTGTGCAGGAGAATCCGTATAGGTGTTCGAGTGTTCGAACCGTAATGCGCAAAAAATGGTACCGAAACCCCGTATTTACATATCTGCCACTGTGCAGGAGAATCCGTATAGGTGTTCGAGTGTTCGAACCGTAATGCGCAAGAAATGGTTGCGAAACCCCGTATTTACGTATCTGCCACTGTGTAGGAGAATCCGTATAGGTGTTCCATTGTTCGAACCGTAATGCGCAAGAAATGGTACGGAAACCCCGTATTTACATATCTGCCACTGTTCAGGAGAATCCGTATAGGTGTTCGAGTGTTCGAACCGTAATGCGCAAAAAATGGTACCGAAACCCCGTATTTACATATCTGCCACTGTGCAGGAGAATCCGTATAGGTGTTCGAGTGTTCGAACCGTAATGCGCAAGAAATGGTTCCGAAACCCCGTATTTACGTATCTGCCACTGTGCAGGAGAATCCGTATAGGTGTTCCATTGTTCGAACCGTAATGCGCAAGAAATGGTACGGAAACCCCGTATTTACATATCTGCCACTGTGCAGGAGAATCCGTATAGGTGTTCGAGTGTTCGAACCGTAATGCGCAAAAAATGGTACCGAAACCCCGTATTTACATATCTGCCACTGTGCAGGAGAATCCGTATAGGTGTTCGAGTGTTCGAACCGTAATGCGCAAGAAATGGTACCGAAACCCCGTATTTACATATCTGCCACTGTGCAGGAGAATCCGAATAGGTGTTCGAGTGTTCGAACCGTAATGCGCAAGAAATGGTATGTAAACCCCGTATTTACATATCTGCCACTGTGCAGGAGAATCCGTATAGGTGTTCGAGTGTTCGAACCGTAATGCGCAAGAAATGGTACGGAAACCCCGTATTTACATATCGGCCACTGTGCAGGAGAATCCGTATAGGTGTTCGAGTGTTTGAACCGTAATGCGTGAGAAATGGTATGTAAACCCCGTATTTATATATCTGCCACTGTGCTGGATAATCCGTATAGGTGTTCGAGTGTTCGAACCGTAATGCGCCAGAAATGGTACCGAAACCCCGTATTTACATATCTGCCACTGTGCAGGAGAATCCGTATAGGTGTTCGAGTGTTCGAACCGTAATGCGCAAGAAATGGTACCGAAACCCCGTATTTACATAACTGCCACTGTGCAGGAGAATCCGTATAGGTGTTCGAGTGTTGGAACCGTAATGCGCAAGAAATGGTATGGAAACCCCCTATTTACATATCTGCCACTGTGCAGGAGAATCCGTGTAGGTGTTCGAGTGTTCGAACCGTAATGCGCAAGAAATGGTTCCGAAACCCCGTATTTACATATCTGCCACTGTGCAGGAGAATCCGTATAGGTGTTCGAGAGTTCGAACCGTAATGCGCAAGAAATGGTACGGAAACCCCGTATTTACATATCTGCCACTTTGTAGGAGAATCCGCATAGGTGTTCGAGTGGTCGAACCGTAATGTGCAAGAAATGGTATGGAAACCCCGTATTTACATATCTGCCACTGTGCAGGAGAATCCGTATAGGTGTTCGAGTGTTCGAATCGTAATGCGCAAGAAATGGTACCGAAACCCCGTATTTACATATCTGCCACTGTGCAGGAGAATCCGAATAGGTGTTCGAGTGTTCGAACCGTAATGCGCAAGAAATGGTACGGAAACCCCGTATTTACATATCTGCCACTGTGCAGGAGAATCCGTATAGGTGTTCGAGTGTTCGAACCGTAATGCGCAAAAAATGGTACCGAAACCCCGTATTTACATATCTGCCACTGTGCAGGAGAATCCGTATAGGTGTTCGAGTGTTCGAACCGTAATGCGCAAGAAATGGTACCGAAACCCCGTATTTACATATCTGCCACTGTGCAGGAGAATCCGAATAGGTGTTCGAGTGTTCGAACCGTAATGCGCAAGAAATGGTATGTAAACCCCGTATTTACATATCTGCCACTGTGCAGGAGAATCCGTATAGGTGTTCGAGTGTTCGAATCGTAATGCGCAAGAAATGGTACGGAAACCCCGTATTTACATATCTGCCACTGTGCAGGAGAATCCGTATAGGTGTTCGAGTGTTTGAACCGTAATGCGTGAGAAATGGTATGTAAACCCCGTATTTATATATCTGCCACTGTGCTGGATAATCCGTATAGGTGTTCGAGTGTTCGAACCGTAATGCGCCAGAAATGGTACCGAAACCCCGTATTTACATATCTGCCACTGTGCAGGAGAATCCGTATAGGTGTTCGAGTGTTCGAACCGTAATGCGCAAAAAATGGTACCGAAACCCCGTATTTACATATCTGCCACTGTGCAGGAGAATCCGTATAGGTGTTCGAGTGTTCGAACCGTAATGCGCAAGAAATGGTTCCGAAACCCCGTATTTACGTATCTGCCACTGTGCAGGAGAATCCGTATAGGTGTTCCATTGTTCGAACCGTAATGCGCAAGAAATGGTACGGAAACCCCGTATTTACATATCTGCCACTGTGCAGGAGAATCCGTATAGGTGTTCGAGTGTTCGAACCGTAATGCGCAAAAAATGGTACCGAAACCCCGTATTTACATATCTGCCACTGTGCAGGAGAATCCGTATAGGTGTTCGAGTGTTCGAACCGTAATGCGCAAGAAATGGTTGCGAAACCCCGTATTTACGTATCTGCCACTGTGTAGGAGAATCCGTATAGGTGTTCCATTGTTCGAACCGTAATGCGCAAGAAATGGTACGGAAACCCCGTATTTACATATCTGCCACTGTTCAGGAGAATCCGTATAGGTGTTCGAGTGTTCGAACCGTAATGCGCAAAAAATGGTACCGAAACCCCGTATTTACATATCTGCCACTGTGCAGGAGAATCCGTATAGGTGTTCGAGTGTTCGAACCGTAATGCGCAAGAAATGGTTCCGAAACCCCGTATTTACGTATCTGCCACTGTGCAGGAGAATCCGTATAGGTGTTCCATTGTTCGAACCGTAATGCGCAAGAAATGGTACGGAAACCCCGTATTTACATATCTGCCACTGTGCAGGAGAATCCGTATAGGTGTTCGAGTGTTCGAACCGTAATGCGCAAAAAATGGTACCGAAACCCCGTATTTACATATCTGCCACTGTGCAGGAGAATCCGTATAGGTGTTCGAGTGTTCGAACCGTAATGCGCAAGAAATGGTACCGAAACCCCGTATTTACATATCTGCCACTGTGCAGGAGAATCCGAATAGGTGTTCGAGTGTTCGAACCGTAATGCGCAAGAAATGGTATGTAAACCCCGTATTTACATATCTGCCACTGTGCAGGAGAATCCGTATAGGTGTTCGAGTGTTCGAACCGTAATGCGCAAGAAATGGTACGGAAACCCCGTATTTACATATCGGCCACTGTGCAGGAGAATCCGTATAGGTGTTCGAGTGTTTGAACCGTAATGCGTGAGAAATGGTATGTAAACCCCGTATTTATATATCTGCCACTGTGCTGGATAATCCGTATAGGTGTTCGAGTGTTCGAACCGTAATGCGCCAGAAATGGTACCGAAACCCCGTATTTACATATCTGCCACTGTGCAGGAGAATCCGTATAGAGGTTCGAGTGTTCGAACCGTAATGCGCAAGAAATGGTACCGAAACCCCGTATTTACATAACTGCCACTGTGCAGGAGAATCCGTATAGGTGTTCGAGTGTTGGAACCGTAATGCGCAAGAAATGGTATGGAAACCCCCTATTTACATATCTGCCACTGTGCAGGAGAATCCGTGTAGGTGTTCGAGTGTTCGAACCGTAATGCGCAAGAAATGGTTCCGAAACCCCGTATTTACATATCTGCCACTGTGCAGGAGAATCCGTATAGGTGTTCGAGAGTTCGAACCGTAATGCGCAAGAAATGGTACGGAAACCCCGTATTTACATATCTGCCACTTTGTAGGAGAATCCGCATAGGTGTTCGAGTGTTCGAACCGTAATGTGCAAGAAATGGTATGGAAACCCCGTATTTACATATCTGCCACTGTGCAGGAGAATCCGTATAGGTGTTCGAGTGTTCGAATCGTAATGCGCAAGAAATGGTACCGAAACCCCGTATTTACATATCTGCCACTGTGCAGGAGAATCCGAATAGGTGTTCGAGTGTTCGAACCGTAATGCGCAAGAAATGGTACGGAAACCCCGTATTTACATATCTGCCACTGTGCAGGAGAATCCGTATAGGTGTTCGAGTGTTCGAACCGTAATGCGCAAAAAATGGTACCGAAACCCCGTATTTACATATCTGCCACTGTGCAGGAGAATCCGTATAGGTGTTCGAGTGTTCGAACCGTAATGCGCAAGAAATGGTACCGAAACCCCGTATTTACATATCTGCCACTGTGCAGGAGAATCCGAATAGGTGTTCGAGTGTTCGAACCGTAATGCGCAAGAAATGGTATGTAAACCCCGTATTTACATATCTGCCACTGTGCAGGAGAATCCGTATAGGTGTTCGAGTGTTCGAACCGTAATGCGCAAGAAATGGTACGGAAACCCCGTATTTACATATCTGCCACTGTGCAGGAGAATCCGTATAGGTGTTCGAGTGTTTGAACCGTAATGCGTGAGAAATGGTATGTAAACCCCGTATTTATATATCTGCTACTGTGCTGGATAATCCGTATAGGTGTTCGAGTGTTCGAACCGTAATGCGCCAGAAATGGTACCGAAACCCCGTATTTACATATCTGCCACTGTGCAGGAGAATCCGTATAGGTGTTCGAGTGTTCGAACCGTAATGCGCAAAAAATGGTACCGAAACCCCGTATTTACATATCTGCCACTGTGCAGGAGAATCCGCATAGGTGTTCGAGTGTTCGAACCGTAATGCGCAAGAAATGGTTCCGAAACCCCGTATTTACGTATCTGCCACTGTGCAGGAGAATCCGTATAGGTGTTCCATTGTTCGAACCGTAATGCGCAAGAAATGGTACGGAAACCCCGTATTTACATATCTGCCACTGTGCAGGATAATCCGTATAGGTGTTCGAGTGTTCGAACCGTAATGCGCAAAAAATGGTACCGAAACCCCGTATTTACATATCTGCCACTGTGCAGGAGAATCCGTATAGGTGTTCGAGTGTTCGAACCGTAATGCGCAAGAAATGGTTGCGAAACCCCGTATTTACGTATCTGCCACTGTGTAGGAGAATCCGTATAGGTGTTCCATTGTTCGAACCGTAATGCGCAAGAAATGGTACGGAAACCCCGTATTTACATATCTGCCACTGTTCAGGAGAATCCGTATAGGTGTTCGAGTGTTCGAACCGTAATGCGCAAAAAATGGTACCGAAACCCCGTATTTACATATCTGCCACTGTGCAGGAGAATCCGTATAGGTGTTCGAGTGTTCGAACCGTAATGCGCAAGAAATGGTTCCGAAACCCCGTATTTACGTATCTGCCACTGTGCAGGAGAATCCGTATAGGTGTTCCATTGTTCGAACCGTAATGCGCAAGAAATGGTACGGAAACCCCGTATTTACATATCTGCCACTGTGCAGGAGAATCCGTATAGGTGTTCGAGTGTTCGAACCGTAATGCGCAAAAAATGGTACCGAAACCCCGTATTTACATATCTGCCACTGTGCAGGAGAATCCGTATAGGTGTTCGAGTGTTCGAACCGTAATGCGCAAGAAATGGTACCGAAACCCCGTATTTACATATCTGCCACTGTGCAGGAGAATCCGAATAGGTGTTCGAGTGTTCGAACCGTAATGCGCAAGAAATGGTATGTAAACCCCGGATTTACATATCTGCCACTGTGCAGGAGAATCCGTATAGGTGTTCGAGTGTTCGAACCGTAATGCGCAAGAAATGGTACGGAAACCCCGTATTTACATATCTGCCACTGTGCAGGAGAATCCGTATAGGTGTTCGAGTGTTTGAACCGTAATGCGTGAGAAATGGTATGTAAACCCCGTATTTATATATCTGCCACTGTGCTGGATAATCCGCATAGGTGTTCGAGTGTTCGAACCGTAATGCGCCAGAAATGGTACCGAAACCCCGTATTTACATATCTGCCACTGTGCAGGAGAATCCGTATAGGTGTTCGAGTGTTCGAACCGTAATGCGCAAAAAATGGTACCGAAACCCCGTATTTACATATCTGCCACTGTGCAGGAGAATCCGTATAGGTGTTCGAGTGTTCGAACCGTAATGCGCAAGAAATGGTTCCGAAACCCCGTATTTACGTATCTGCCACTGTGCAGGAGAATCCGTATAGGTGTTCCATTGTTCGAACCGTAATGCGCAAGAAATGGTACGGAAACCCCGTATTTACATATCTGCCACTGTGCAGGATAATCCGTATAGGTGTTCGAGTGTTCGAACCGTAATGCGCAAAAAATGGTACCGAAACCCCGTATTTACATATCTGCCACTGTGCAGGAGAATCCGTATAGGTGTTCGAGTGTTCGAACCGTAATGCGCAAGAAATGGTTGCGAAACCCCGTATTTACGTATCTGCCACTGTGTAGGAGAATCCGTATAGGTGTTCCATTGTTCGAACCGTAATGCGCAAGAAATGGTACGGAAACCCCGTATTTACATATCTGCCACTGTTCAGGAGAATCCGTATAGGTGTTCGAGTGTTCGAACCGTAATGCGCAAAAAATGGTACCGAAACCCCGTATTTACATATCTGCCACTGTGCAGGAGAATCCGTATAGGTGTTCGAGTGTTCGAACCGTAATGCGCAAGAAATGGTTCCGAAACCCCGTATTTACGTATCTGCCACTGTGCAGGAGAATCCGTATAGGTGTTCCATTGTTCGAACCGTAATGCGCAAGAAATGGTACGGAAACCCCGTATTTACATATCTGCCACTGTGCAGGAGAATCCGTATAGGTGTTCGAGTGTTCGAACCGTAATGCGCAAAAAATGGTACCGAAACCCCGTATTTACATATCTGCCACTGTGCAGGAGAATCCGTATAGGTGTTCGAGTGTTCGAACCGTAATGCGCAAGAAATGGTACCGAAACCCCGTATTTACATATCTGCCACTGTGCAGGAGAATCCGAATAGGTGTTCGAGTGTTCGAACCGTAATGCGCAAGAAATGGTATGTAAACCCCGTATTTACATATCTTCCACTGTGCAGGAGAATCCGTATAGGTGTTCGAGTGTTCGAACCGTAATGCGCAAGAAATGGTACGGAAACCCCGTATTTACATATCTGCCACTGTGCAGGAGAATCCGTATAGGTGTTCGAGTGTTTGAACCGTAATGCGTGAGAAATGGTATGTAAACCCCGTATTTATATATCTGCCACTGTGCTGGATAATCCGCATAGGTGTTCGAGTGTTCGAACCGTAATGCGCCAGAAATGGTACCGAAACCCCGTATTTACATATCTGCCACTGTGCAGGAGAATCCGTATAGGTGTTCGAGTGTTCGAACCGTAATGCGCAAGAAATGGTACCGAAACCCCGTATTTACATAACTGCCACTGTGCAGGAGAATCCGTATAGGTGTTCGAGTGTTGGAACCGTAATGCGCAAGAAATGGTATGGAAACCCCCTATTTACATATCTGCCACTGTGCAGGAGAATCCGTGTAGGTGTTCGAGTGTTCGAACCGTAATGCGCAAGAAATGGTTCCGAAACCCCGTATTTACATATCTGCCACTGTGCAGGAGAATCCGTATAGGTGTTCGAGAGTTCGAACCGTAATGCGCAAGAAATGGTACGGAAACCCCGTATTTACATATCTGCCACTTTGTAGGAGAATCCGCATAGGTGTTCGAGTGTTCGAACCGTAATGTGCAAGAAATGGTATGGAAACCCCGTATTTACATATCTGCCACTGTGCAGGAGAATCCGTATAGGTGTTCGAGTGTTCGAATCGTAATGCGCAAGAAATGGTACCGAAACCCCGTATTTACATATCTGCCACTGTGCAGGAGAATCCGTATAGGTGTTCGAGTGTTCGAACCGTAATGCGCAAGAAATGGTACCGAAACCCCGTATTTACATATCTGCCACTGTGCAGGAGAATCCGAATAGGTGTTCGAGTGTTCGAACCGTAATGCGCAAGAAATGGTATGTAAACCCCGTATTTACATATCTGCCACTGTGCAGGAGAATCCGTATAGGTGTTCGAGTGTTCGAACCGTAATGCGCAAGAAATGGTACGGAAACCCCGTATTTACATATCTGCCACTGTGCAGGAGAATCCGTATAGGTGTTCGAGTGTTTGAACCGTAATGCGTGAGAAATGGTATGTAAACCCCGTATTTATATATCTGCCACTGTGCTGGATAATCCGTATAGGTGTTCGAGTGTTCGAACCGTAATGCGCCAGAAATGGTACCGAAACCCCGTATTTACATATCTGCCACTGTGCAGGAGAATCCGTATAGGTGTTCGAGTGTTCGAACCGTAATGCGCAAAAAATGGTACCGAAACCCCGTATTTACATATCTGCCACTGTGCAGGAGAATCCGTATAGGTGTTCGAGTGTTCGAACCGTAATGCGCAAGAAATGGTTCCGAAACCCTGTATTTACGTATCTGCCACTGTGCAGGAGAATCCGTATAGGTGTTCCATTGTTCGAACCGTAATGCGCAAGAAATGGTACGGAAACCCCGTATTTACATATCTGCCACTGTGCAGGAGAATCCGTATAGGTGTTCGAGTGTTCGAACCGTAATGCGCAAAAAATGGTACCGAAACCCCGTATTTACATATCTGCCACTGTGCAGGAGAATCCGTATAGGTGTTCGAGTGTTCGAACCGTAATGCGCAAGAAATGGTACCGAAACCCCGTATTTACATATCTGCCACTGTGTAGGAGAATCCGTATAGGTGTTCCACTGTTCGAACCGTAATGCGCAAGAAATGGTACGGAAACCCCGTATTTATATATCTGCCACTGTTCAGGAGAATCCGTATAGGTGTTCGAGTGTTCGAACCGTAATGCGCAAAAAATGGTACCGAAACCCCGTATTTACATATCTGCCACTGTGCAGGAGAATCCGTATAGGTGTTCGAGTGTTCGAACCGTAATGCGCAAGAAATGGTTCCGAAACCCCGTATTTACGTATCTGCCACTCTGCAGGAGAATCCGTATAGGTGTTCCATTGTTCGAACCGTAATGCGCAAGAAATGGTACGGAAACCCCGTATTTACATATCTGCCACTGTGCAGGAGAATCCGTATAGGTGTTCGAGTGTTCGAACCGTAATGCGCAAAAAATGGTACCGAAACCCCGTATTTACATATCTGCCACTGTGCAGGAGAATCCGTATAGGTGTTCGAGTGTTCGAACCGTAATGCGCAAGAAATGGTACCGAAACCCCGTATTTACATATCTGCCACTGTGCAGGAGAATCCGTATAGGTGTTCCATTGTTCGAACCGTAATGCGCAAGAAATGGTACGGAAACCCCGTATTTACATATCTGCCACTGTTCAGGAGAATCCGTATAGGTGTTCGAGTGTTCGAACCGTAATGCGCAAAAAATGGTACCGATACCCCGTATTTACATATCTGCCACTGTGCAGGAGAATCCGTATAGGTGTTCGAGTGTTCGAACCGTAATGCGCAAGAAATGGTTCCGAAACCCCGTATTTACGTATCTGCCACTGTGCAGGAGAATCCGTATAGGTGTTCCATTGTTCGAACCGTAATGCGCAAGAAATGGTACGGAAACCCCGTATTTACATATCTGCCACTGTGCAGGAGAATCCGTATAGGTGTTCGAGTGTTCGAACCGTAATGCGCAAAAAATGGTACCGAAACCCCGTATTTACATATCTGCCACTGTGCAGGAGAATCCGTATAGGTGTTCGAGTGTTCGAACCGTAATGCGCAAGAAATGGTACCGAAACCCCGTATTTACATATCTGCCACTGTGCAGGAGAATCCGAATAGGTGTTCGAGTGTTCGAACCGTAATGCGCAAGAAATGGTATGTAAACCCCGTATTTACATATCTGCCACTGTGCAGGAGAATCCGTATAGGTGTTCGAGTGTTCGAACCGTAATGCGCAAGAAATGGTACGGAAACACCGTATTTACATATCTGCCACTGTGCAGGAGAATCCGTATAGGTGTTCGAGTGTTTGAACCGTAATGCGTGAGAAATGGTATGTAAACCCCGTATTTATATATCTGCCACTGTGCTGGATAATCCGCATAGGTGTTCGAGTGTTCGAACCGTAATGCGCCAGAAATGGTACCGAAACCCCGTATTTACATATCTGCCACTGTGCAGGAGAATCCGTATAGGTGTTCGAGTGTTCGAACCGTAATGCGCAAGAAATGGTACCGAAACCCCGTATTTACATAACTGCCACTGTGCAGGAGAATCCGTATAGGTGTTCGAGTGTTGGAACCGTAATGCGCAAGAAATGGTATGGAAACCCCCTATTTACATATCTGCCACTGTGCAGGAGAATCCGTGTAGGTGTTCGAGTGTTCGAACCGTAATGCGCAAGAAATGGTTCCGAAACCCCGTATTTACATATCTGCCACTGTGCAGGAGAATCCGTATAGGTGTTCGAGAGTTCGAACCGTAATGCGCAAGAAATGGTACGGAAACCCCGTATTTACATATCTGCCACTTTGTAGGAGAATCCGCATAGGTGTTCGAGTGTTCGAACCGTAATGTGCAAGAAATGGTATGGAAACCCCGTATTTACATATCTGCCACTGTGCAGGAGAATCCGTATAGGTGTTCGAGTGTTCGAATCGTAATGCGCAAGAAATGGTACCGAAACCCCGTATTTACATATCTGCCACTGTGCAGGAGAATCCGTATAGGTGTTCGAGTGTTCGAACCGTAATGCGCAAGAAATGGTACCGAAACCCCGTATTTACATATCTGCCACTGTGCAGGAGAATCCGAAGAGGTGTTCGAGTGTTCGAACCGTAATGCGCAAGAAATGGTATGTAAACCCCGTATTTACATATCTGCCACTGTGCAGGAGAATCCGTATAGGTGTTCGAGTGTTCGAACCGTAATGCGCAAGAAATGGTACGGAAACCCCGTATTTACATATCTGCCACTGTGCAGGAGAATCCGTATAGGTGTTCGAGTGTTTGAACCGTAATGCGTGAGAAATGGTATGTAAACCCCGTATTTATATATCTGCCACTGTGCTGGATAATCCGTATAGGTGTTCGAGTGTTCGAACCGTAATGCGCCAGAAATGGTACCGAAACCCCGTATTTACATATCTGCCACTGTGCAGGAGAATCCGTATAGGTGTTCGAGTGTTCGAACCGTAATGCGCAAAAAATGGTACCGAAACCCCGTATTTACATATCTGCCACTGTGCAGGAGAATCCGTATAGGTGTTCGAGTGTTCGAACCGTAATGCGCAAGAAATGGTTCCGAAACCCCGTATTTACGTATCTGCCACTGTGCAGGAGAATCCGTATAGGTGTTCCATTGTTCGAACCGTAATGCGCAAGAAATGGTACGGAAACCCCGTATTTACATATCTGCCACTGTGCAGGAGAATCCGTATAGGTGTTCGAGTGTTCGAACCGTAATGCGCAAAAAATGGTACCGAAACCCCGTATTTACATATCTGCCACTGTGCAGGAGAATCCGTATAGGTGTTCGAGTGTTCGAACCGTAATGCGCAAGAAATGGTTGCGAAACCCCGTATTTACGTATCTGCCACTGTGTAGGAGAATCCGTATAGGTGTTCCACTGTTCGAACCGTAATGCGCAAGAAATGGTACGGAAACCCCGTATTTACATATCTGCCACTGTTCAGGAGAATCCGTATAGGTGTTCGAGTGTTCGAACCGTAATGCGCAAAAAATGGTACCGAAACCCCGTATTTACATATCTGCCACTGTGCAGGAGAATCCGTATAGGTGTTCGAGTGTTCGAACCGTAATGCGCAAGAAATGGTTCCGAAACCCCGTATTTACGTATCTGCCACTCTGCAGGAGAATCCGTATAGGTGTTCCATTGTTCGAACCGTAATGCGCAAGAAATGGTACGGAAACCCCGTATTTACATATCTGCCACTGTGCAGGAGAATCCGTATAGGTGTTCGAGTGTTCGAACCGTAATGCGCAAAAAATGGTACCGAAACCCCGTATTTACATATCTGCCACTGTGCAGGAGAATCCGTATAGGTGTTCGAGTGTTCGAACCGTAATGCGCAAGAAATGGTACCGAAACCCCGTATTTACATATCTGCCGCTGTGCAGGAGAATCCGAATAGGTGTTCGAGTGTTCGAACCGTAATGCGCAAGAAATGGTATGTAAACCCCGTATTTACATATCTGCCACTGTGCAGGAGAATCCGTATAGGTGTTCGAGTGTTCGAACCGTAATGCGCAAGAAATGGTACGGAAACCCCGTATTTACATATCTGCCACTGTGCAGGAGAATCCGTATAGGTGTTCGAGTGTTTGAACCGTAATGCGTGAGAAATGGTATGTAAACCCCGTATTTATATATCTGCCACTGTGCTGGATAATCCGTATAGGTGTTCGAGTGTTCGAACCGTAATGCGCCAGAAATGGTACCGAAACCCCGTATTTACATATCTGCCACTGTGCAGGAGAATCCGTATAGGTGTTCGAGTGTTCGAACCGTAATGCGCAAAAAATGGTACCGAAACCCCGTATTTACATATCTGCCACTGTGCAGGAGAATCCGTATAGGTGTTCGAGTGTTCGAACCGTAATGCGCAAGAAATGGTTCCGAAACCCCGTATTTACGTATCTGCCACTGTGCAGGAGAATCCGTATAGGTGTTCCATTGTTCGAACCGTAATGCGCAAGAAATGGTACGGAAACCCCGTATTTACATATCTGCCACTGTGCAGGAGAATCCGTATAGGTGTTCGAGTGTTCGAACCGTAATGCGCAAAAAATGGTACCGAAACCCCGTATTTACATATCTGCCACTGTGCAGGAGAATCCGTATAGGTGTTCGAGTGTTCGAACCGTAATGCGCAAGAAATGGTTCCGAAACCCCGTATTTACGTATCTGCCACTGTGCAGGAGAATCCGTATAGGTGTTCCATTGTTCGAACCGTAATGCGCAAGAAATGGTACGGAAACCCCGTATTTACATATCTGCCACTGTGCAGGAGAATCCGTATAGGTGTTCGAGTGTTCGAACCGTAATGCGCAAAAAATGGTACCGAAACCCCGTATTTACATATCTGCCACTGTGCAGGAGAATCCGTATAGGTGTTCGAGTGTTCGAACCGTAATGCGCAAGAAATGGTACCGAAACCCCGTATTTACATATCTGCCACTGTGCAGGAGAATCCGAATAGGTGTTCGAGTGTTCGAACCGTAATGCGCAAGAAATGGTATGTAAACCCCGTATTTACATATCTGCCACTGTGCAGGAGAATCCGTATAGGTGTTCGAGTGTTCGAACCGTAATGCGCAAGAAATGGTACGGAAACCCCGTATTTACATATCTGCCACTGTGCAGGAGAATCCGTATAGGTGTTCGAGTGTTTGATCCGTAATGCGTGAGAAATGGTATGTAAACCCCGTATTTATATATCTGCCACTGTGCTGGATAATCCGCATAGGTGCTCGAGTGTTCGAACCGTAATGCGCCAGAAATGGTACCGAAACCCCGTATTTACATATCTGCCACTGTGCAGGAGAATCCGTATAGGTGTTCGAGTGTTCGAACCGTAATGCGCAAGAAATGGTACCGAAACCCCGTATTTACATAACTGCCACTGTGCAGGAGAATCCGTATAGGTGTTCGAGTGTTGGAACCGTAATGCGCAAGAAATGGTATGGAAACCCCCTATTTACATATCTGCCACTGTGCAGGAGAATCCGTATAGGTGTTCGAGTGTTCGAACCGTAATGTGTAAGAAATGGTAGGGAAACCCCGTATTTACATATCTGCCACTGTGCAGGAGAATCCGTATAGGTGTTCGAGTGTTCGAATCGTAATGCGCAAGAAATGGTACCGAAACCCCGTATTTACATATCTGCCACTGTGCAGGAGAATCCGAATAGGTGTTCGAGTGTTCGAACCGTAATGCGCAAGAAATGGTATGTAAACCCCGTATTTACATATCTGCCACTGTGCAGGAGAATCCGTATAGGTGTTCGAGTGTTCGAACCGTAATGCGCAAGAAATGGTTCCGAAACCCCGTATTTACGTATCTGCCACTGTGCAGGAGAATCCGTATAGGTGTTCCATTGTTCGAACCGTAATGTGCAAGAAATGGTACGGAAACCCCGTATTTACATATCTGCCACTGTGCAGGAGAATCCATATAGGTGTTCGAGTGTTCGAACCGTAATGCGCAAAAAATGGTACCGAAACCCCGTATTTACATATCTGCCACTGTGCAGGAGAATCCGTATAGGTGTTCGAGTGTTCGAACCGTAATGCGCAAGAAATGGTACGGAAACCCCGTATTTACATATCTGCCACTGTGCAGGAGAATCCGTATAGGTGTTCGAGTGTTCGAACCGTAATGCGCAAAAAATGGTACCGAAACCCCGTATTTACATATCTGCCACTGTGCAGGAGAATCCGTATAGGTGTTCGAGTGTTCGAACCGTAATGCGCAAGAAATGGTACCGAAACCCCGTATTTACATATCTGCCACTGTGCAGGAGAATCCGAATAGGTGTTCGAGTGTTCGAACCGTAATGCGCAAGAAATGGTATGTAAACCCCGTATTTACATATCTGCCACTGTGCAGGAGAATCCGTATAGGTGTTCGAGTGTTCGAACCGTAATGCGCAAGAAATGGTACGGAAACCCCGTATTTACATATCTGCCACTGTGCAGGAGAATCCGTATAGGTGTTCGAGTGTTTGATCCGTAATGCGTGAGAAATGGTATGTAAACCCCGTATTTATATATCTGCCACTGTGCTGGATAATCCGCATAGGTGCTCGAGTGTTCGAACCGTAATGCGCCAGAAATGGTACCGAAACCCCGTATTTACATATCTGCCACTGTGCAGGAGAATCCGTATAGGTGTTCGAGTGTTCGAACCGTAATGCGCAAGAAATGGTACCGAAACCCCGTATTTACATAACTGCCACTGTGCAAGAGAATCCGTATAGGTGTTCGAGTGTTGGAACCGTAATGCGCAAGAAATGGTATGGAAACCCCCTATTTACATATCTGCCACTGTGCAGGAGAATCCGTATAGGTGTTCGAGTGTTCGAACCGTAATGTGCAAGAAATGGTATGGAAACCCCGTATTTACATATCTGCCACTGTGCAGGAGAATCCGTATAGGTGTTCGAGTGTTCGAATCGTAATGCGCAAGAAATGGTACCGAAACCCCGTATTTACATATCTGCCACTGTGCAGGAGAATCCGAATAGGTGTTCGAGTGTTCGAACCGTAATGCGCAAGAAATGGTATGTAAACCCCGTATTTACATATCTGCCACTGTGCAGGAGAATCCGTATAGGTGTTCGAGTGTTCGAACCGTAATGCGCAAGAAATGGTAGCGAAACCCCGTATTTACGTATCTGCCACTGTGCAGGAGAATCCGTATAGGTGTTCCATTGTTCGAACCGTAATGTGCAAGAAATGGTACGGAAACCCCGTATTTACATATCTGCCACTGTGCAGGAGAATCCGTATAGGTGTTCGAGTGTTCGAGCCGTAATGCGCAAAAAATGGTACCGAAACCCCGTATTTACATATCTGCCACTGTGCAGGAGAATCCGTATAGGTGTTCGAGTGTTCGAACCGTAATGCGCAAGAAATGGTACGGAAACCCCGTATTTACATATCTGCCACTGTGCAGGAGAATCCGTATAGGTGTTCGAGTGTTTGAACCGTAATGCGTGAGAAATGGTATGTAAACCCCGTATTTATATATCTGCCACTGTGCTGGATAATCCGTATAGGTGTTCGAGTGTTCGAACCGTAATGCGCCAGAAATGGTACCGAAACCCCGTATTTACATATCTGCCACTGTGCAGGAGAATCCGTATAGGTGTTCGAGTGTTTGAACCGTAATGCGTGAGAAATGGTATGTAAACCCCGTATTTATATATCTGCCACTTTGCTGGATAATCTGCATAGGTGTTCGAGTGTTCGAACCGTAATGCGCCAGAAATGGTACCGAAACCCCGTATTTACATATCTGCCACTGTGCAGGAGAATCCGTATAGGTGTTCGAGTGTTCGAACCGTAATGCGCAAGAAATGGTACCGAAACCCCGTATTTACATAACTGCCACTGTGCAGGAGAATCCGTATAGGTGTTCGAGTGTTGGAACCGTAATGCGCAAGAAATGGTATGGAAACCCCCTATTTACATATCTGCCACTGTGCAGGAGAATCCGTATAGGTGTTCGAGTGTTCGAACCGTAATGTGCAAGAAATGGTATGGAAACCCCGTATTTACATATCTGCCACTGTGCAGGAGAATCCGTATAGGTGTTCGAGTGTTCGAATCGTAATGCGCAAGAAATGGTACCGAAACCCCGTATTTACATATCTGCCACTGTGCAGGAGAATCCGAATAGGTGTTCGAGTGTTCGAACCGTAATGCGCAAGAAATGGTATGTAAACCCCGTATTTACATATCTGCCACTGTGCAGGAGAATCCGTATAGGTGTTCGAATGTTCGAACCGTAATGCGCAAGAAATGGTACGGAAACCCCGTATTTACATATCTGCCACTGTGCAGGAGAATCCGTATAGGTGTTCGAGTGTTTGAACCGTAATGCGTGAGAAATGGTATGTAAACCCCGTATTTATATATCTGCCACTGTGCTGGATAATCCGCATAGGTGTTCGAGTGTTCGAACCGTAATGCGCCAGAAATGGTACCGAAACCCCGTATTTACATATCTGCCACTGTGCAGGAGAATCCGTATAGGTGTTCGAGTGTTCGAACCGTAATGCGCAAGAAATGGTACCGAAACCCCGTATTTACATAACTGCCACTGTGCAGGAGAATCCGTATAGGTGTTCGAGTGTTGGAACCGTAATGCGCAAGAAATGGTATGGAAACCCCCTATTTACATATCTGCCACTGTGCAGGAGAATCCGTATAGGTGTTCGAGTGTTCGAACCGTAATGTGCAAGAAATGGTATGGAAACCCCGTATTTACATATCTGCCACTGTGCAGGAGAATCCGTATAGGTGTTCGAGTGTTCGAATCGTAATGCGCAAGAAATGGTACCGAAACCCCGTATTTACATATCTGCCACTGTGCAGGAGAATCCGTATAGGTGTTCGAGTGTTTGAACCGTAATGCGTGAGAAATGGTATGTAAACCCCGTATTTATATATCTGCCACTGTGCTGGATAATCCGCTTAGGTGTTCGAGTGTTCGAACCGTAATGCGCCAGAAATGGTACCGAAACCCCGTATTTACATATCTGCCACTGTGCAGGAGAATCCGTATAGGTGTTCGAGTGTTCGAACCGTAATGCGCAAGAAATGGTACCGAAACCCCGTATTTACATAACTGCCACTGTGCAGGAGAATCCGTATAGGTGTTCGAGTGTTGGAACCGTAATGCGCAAGAAATGGTATGGAAACCCCCTATTTACATATCTGCCACTGTGCAGGAGAATCCGTATAGGTGTTCGAGTGTTCGAACCGTAATGTGCAAGAAATGGTATGGAAACCCCGTATTTACATATCTGCCACTGTGCAGGAGAATCCGTATAGGTGTTCGAGTGTTCGAATCGTAATGCGCAAGAAATGGTACCGAAACCCCGTATTTACATATCTGCCACTGTGCAGGAGAATCCGTATAGGTGTTCGAGTGTTTGAACCGTAATGCGTGAGAAATGGTATGTAAACCCCGTATTTATATATCTGCCACTGTGCTGGATAATCCGCATAGGTGTTCGAGTGTTCGAACCGTAATGCGCCAGAAATGGTACCGAAACCCCGTATTTACATATCTGCCACTGTGCAGGAGAATCCGTATAGGTGTTCGAGTGTTCGAACCGTAATGCGCAAGAAATGGTACCGAAACCCCGTATTTACATAACTGCCACTGTGCAGGAGAATCCGTATAGGTGTTCGAGTGTTGGAACCGTAATGCGCAAGAAATGGTATGGAAACCCCCTATTTACATATCTGCCACTGTGCAGGAGAATCCGTATAGGTGTTCGAGTGTTCGAACCGTAATGTGCAAGAAATGGTATGGAAACCCCGTATTTACATATCTGCCACTGTGCAGGAGAATCCGTATAGGTGTTCGAGTGTTCGAATCGTAATGCGCAAGAAATGGTACCGAAACCCCGTATTTACATATCTGCCACTGTGCAGGAGAATCCGAATAGGTGTTCGAGTGTTCGAACCGTAATGCGCAAGAAATGGTATGTAAACCCCGTATTTACATATCTGCCACTGTGCAGGAGAATCCGTATAGGTGTTCGAGTGTTCGAACCGTAATGCGCAAGAAATGGTTCCGAAACCCCGTATTTACGTATCTGCCACTGTGCAGGAGAATCCGTATAGGTGTTCCATTGTTCGAACCGTAATGTGCAAGAAATGGTACGGAAACCCCGTATTTACATATCTGCCACTGTGCAGGAGAATCCGTATAGGTGTTCGAGTGTTCGAACCGTAATGCGCAAAAAATGGTACCGAAACCCCGTATTTACATATCTGCCACTGTGCAGGAGAATCCGTATAGGTGTTCGAGTGTTCGAACCGTAATGCGCAAGAAATGGTACCGAAACCCCGTATTTACATATCTGCCACTGTGCAGGAGAATCCGAATAGGTGTTCGAGTGTTCGAACCGTAATGCGCAAGAAATGGTATGTAAACCCCGTATTTACATATCTGCCACTGTGCAGGAGAATCCGTATAGGTGTTCGAGTGTTCGAACCGTAATGCGCAAGAAATGGTACGGAAACCCCGTATTTACATATCTGCCACTGTGCAGGAGAATCCGTATAGGTGTTCGAGTGTTTGAACCGTAATGCGTGAGAAATGGTATGTAAACCCCGTATTTATATATCTGCCACTGTGCTGGATAATCCGTATAGGTGTTCGAGTGTTCGAACCGTAATGCGCCAGAAATGGTACCGAAACCCCGTATTTACATATCTGCCACTGTGCAGGAGAATCCGTATAGGTGTTCGAGTGTTCGAACCGTAATGCGCAAGAAATGGTACCGAAACCCCGTATTTACATAACTGCCACTGTGCAGGAGAATCCGTATAGGTGTTCGAGTGTTGGAACCGTAATGCGCAAGAAATGGTATGGAAACCCCTATTTACATATCTGCCACTGTGCAGGAGAATCCGTGTAGGTGTTCGAGTGTTCGAACCGTAATGCGCAAGAAATGGTTCCGAAACCCCGTATTTACATATCTGCCACTGTGCAGGAGAATCCGTATAGGTGTTCGAGAGTTCGAACCGTAATGCGCAAGAAATGGTACGGAAACCCCGTATTTACATATCTGCCACTTTGTAGGAGAATCCGCATAAGTGTTCGAGTGTTCGAACCGTAATGTGCAAGAAATGGTATGGAAACCCCGTATTTACATATCTGCCACTGTGCAGGAGAATCCGTATAGGTGTTCGAGTGTTCGAATCGTAATGCGCAAGAAATGGTACCGAAACCCCGTATTTACATATCTGCCACTGTGCAGGAGAATCCGAATAGGTGTTCGAGTGTTCGAACCGTAATGCGCAAGAAATGGTATGTAAACCCCGTATTTACATATCTGCCACTGTGCAGGAGAATCCGTATAGGTGTTCGAGTGTTCGAACCGTAATGCGCAAGAAATGGTTCCGAAACCCCGTATTTACGTATCTGCCACTGTGTAGGAGAATCCGTATAGGTGTTCCATTGTTCGAACCGTAATGCGCAAGAAATGGTACGGAAACCCCGTATTTACATATCTGCCACTGTGCAGGAGAATCCGTATAGGTGTTCGAGTGTTCGAACCGTAATGCGCAAAAAATGGTACCGAAACCCCGTATTTACATATCTGCCACTGTGCAGGAGAATCCGTATAGGTGTTCGAGTGTTCGAACCGTAATGCGCAAGAAATGGTAGCGAAACCCCGTATTTACATATCTGCCACTGTGCAGGAGAATCCGAATAGGTGTTCGAGTGTTCGAACCGTAATGCGCAAGAAATGGAATGTAAACCCCGTATTTACATATCTGGCACTGTGCAGGAGAATCCGTATAGGTGTTCGAGTGTTCGAACCGTAATGCGCAAGAAATGGTACGGAAACCCCGTATTTACATATCTGCCACTGTGCAGGAGAATCCGTATAGGTGTTCGATTGTTTGAACCGTAATGCGTGAGAAATGGTACGTAAACCCCGTATTTATATATCTGCCACTGTGCTGGATAATCCGTATAGGTGTTCGAGTGTTCGAACCGTAATGCGCCAGAAATGGTACCGAAACCCCGTATTTACATATCTGCCACTGTGTAGGAGAATCCGAATAGGTGTTCGAGTGTTCGAACCGTAATGCGCAAGAAATGGTACCGAAACCCCGTATTTACATATCTGCCACTGTGCAGGAGAATCCGTGTAGGTGTTCGAGTGTTCGAACCGTAATGCGCAAGAAATGGTATGGAAACCCCGTATTTACATATCTGCCACTGTATAGGAGAATCCGTATAGGTGTTGGAGTGTTCGAACCGTAATGCGCAAGAAATGGTTCCGAAACCCCGTATTTACATATCTGCCACTGTGCAGGAGAATCCGTATAGTTGTTCGAGAGTTCGAACCGTAATGCGCAAGAAATGGTACGGAAACCCCGTATTTACATATCTGCCACTTTGTAGGAGAATCCGCATAGGTGTTCGAGTGTTCGAACCGTAATGTGCAAGAAATGGTATGGAAACCCCGTATTTACATATCTGCCACTTTGCAGGAGAATCCGTATAGGTGTTCGAGTGTTCGAATCGTAATGCGCAAGAAACGGTACCGAAACCCCGTATTTACATATCTGCCACTGTGCAGGAGAATCCGAATAGGTGTTCGAGTGTTCGAACCGTAATGCGCAAGAAATGGTATGTAAACCCCGTATTTACATATCTGCCACTGTGCAGGAGAATCCGTATAGGTGTCCGAGTGTTCGAACCGTAATGCGCAAGAAATCGTTCCGAAACCCCGTATTTACGTATCTGCCACTGTGCAGGAGAATCCGTATAGGTGTTCCATTGTTCGAACCGTAATGCGCAAGAAATGGTACCGAAACCCCGTATTTACATATCTGCCACTGTGCAGGAGAATCCGTATAGGTGTTCGAGTGTTCGAACCGTAATGCGCAAAAAATGGTACCGAAACCCCGTATTTACATATCTGCCACTGTGCAGGAGAATCCGTATAGGTGTTCGAGTGTTCGAACCGTAATGCGCAAGAAATGGTACGGAAACCCCGTATTTACATATCTGCCACTGTGCAGGAGAATCCGTATAGGTGTTCGAGTGTTTGAACCGTAATGCGTGAGAAATGGTATGTAAACCCCGTATTTATATATCTGCCACTGTGCTGGATAATCCGTATAGGTGTTCGAGTGTTCGAACCGCAATGCGCCAGAAATAGTACCGAAACCCCGTATTTATATATCTGCCACTGTGCAGGAGAATCCGTATAGGTGTTCGAGTGTTCGAACCGTAATGCGCAAGAAATGGTACCGAAACCCTGTATTTACATATCTGCCACTGTGCAGGAGAATCCGTGTAGGTGTTCGAGTGTTCGAACCGTAATGCGGAAGAAATGGTATGGAAACCCCGTATTTACATATCTGCCACTGTACAGGAGAATCCGTATAGGTGTTGGAGTGTTCGAACCGTAATGCGCAAGAAATGGTTCCGAAACCCCGTATTTACATATCTGCCACTGTGCAGGAGAATCCGTATAGGTGTTCGAGAGTTCGAACCGTAATGCGCAAGAAATGGTACGGAAACCCCGTATTTACATATCTGCCACTTTGTAGGAGAATCCGCATAGGTGTTCGAGTGTTCGAACCGTAATGGGCAAGAAATGGTATGGAAACCCCGTATTTACATATCTGCCACTGTGCAGGAGAATCCGTATAGGTGTTCGAGTGTTCGAATCGTAATGTGCAAGAAACGGTACCGAAACCCCGTATTTACATATCTGCCACTGTGCAGGAGAATCCGAATAGGTGTTCGAGTGTTCGAACCGTAATGCGCAATTAATGGTATGTAAACCCCGTATTTACATATCTGCCACTGTGCAGGAGAATCCGTATAGGTGTTCGAGTGTTCGAACCGTAATGCGCAAGAAATGGTTCCGAAACCCCGTATTTACGTATCTGCCACTGTGCAGGAGAATCCGTATAGGTGTTCCATTGTTCGAACCGTAATGCGCAAGAAATGGTACGGAAACCCCGTATTTACATATCTGCCACTGTGCAGGAGAATCCGTATAGGTGTTCGAGTGTTCGAACCGTAATGCGCAAAAAATGGTACCGAAACCCCGTATTTACATATCTGCCACTGTGCAGGAGAATCCGTATAGGTGTTCGAGTGTTCGAACCGTAATGCGCAAGAAATGGTAGCGAAACCCCGTATTTACATATTTGCCAGTGTGCAGGAGAATCCGAATAGGTGTTCGAGTGTTCGAACCGTAATGCGCAAGAAATGGTATGTAAACCCCGTATTTACATATCTGGCACTGTGCAGGAGAATCCGTATAGGTGTTCGAGTGTTCGAACCGTAATGCGCAAGAAATGGTACGGAAACCCCGTATTTACATATCTGCCACTGTGCAGGAGAATCCGTATAGGTGTTCGAGTGTTTGAACCGTAATGCGTGAGAAATGGCACGTAAACCCCGGATTTATATATCTGCCACTATGCTGGATAATCCGTATAGGTGTTCGAGTGTTCGAACCGTAATGCGCCAGAAATGGTACCGAAACCCCGTATTTACATATCTGCCACTGTGTAGGAGAATCCGTATAGGTGTTCGAGTGTTCGAACCGTAATGCGCAAGAAATGGTACCGAAACCCCGTATTTACATATCTGCCACTGTGCAGGAGAATCCGTGTAGGTGTTCGAGTGTTCGAACCGTAATGCGCAAGAAATGGTATGGAAACCCCGTATTTACATATCTGCCACTGTATAGGAGAATCCGTATAGGTGTTGGAGTGTTCGAACCGTAATGCGCAAGAAATGGTTCCGAAACCCCGTATTTACATATCTGCCACTGTGCAGGAGAATCCGTATAGGTGTTCGAGAGTTCGAACCGTAATGCGCAAGAAATGGTACGGAAACCCCGTATTTACATATCTGCCACTTTGTAGGAGAATCCGCATAGGTGTTCGAGTGTTCGAACCGTAATGTGCAAGAAATGGTATGGAAACCCCGTATTTACATATCTGCCACTGTGCAGGCGAATCCGTATAGGTGTTCGAGTGTTCGAATCGTAATGCGCAAGAAATGGTACCGAAACCCCGTATTTACATATCTGCCACTGTGCAGGAGAATCCGAATAGGTGTTCGAGTGTTCGAACCGTAATGCGCAAGAAATGGAATGTAAACCCCGTATTTACATATCTGGCACTGTGCAGGAGAATCCGTATAGGTGTTCGAGTGTTCGAACCGTAATGCGCAAGAAATGGTACGGAAACCCCGTATTTACATATCTGCCACTGTGCAGGAGAATCCGTATAGGTGTTCGATTGTTTGAACCGTAATGCGTGAGAAATGGTACGTAAACCCCGTATTTATATATCTGCCACTGTGCTGGATAATCCGTATAGGTGTTCGAGTGTTCGAACCGTAATGCGCCAGAAATGGTACCGAAACCCCGTATTTACATATCTGCCACTGTGTAGGAGAATCCGAATAGGTGTTCGAGTGTTCGAACCGTAATGCGCAAGAAATGGTACCGAAACCCCGTATTTACATATCTGCCACTGTACAGGAGAATCCGTGTAGGTGTTCGAGTGTTCGAACCGTAATGCGCAAGAAATGGTATGGAAACCCCGTATTTACATATCTGCCACTGTATAGGAGAATCCGTATAGGTGTTGGAGTGTTCGAACCGTAATGCGCAAGAAATGGTTCCGAAACCCCGTATTTACATATCTGCCACTGTGCAGGAGAATCCGTATAGTTGTTCGAGAGTTCGAACCGTAATGCGCAAGAAATGGTACGGAAACCCCGTATTTACATATCTGCCACTTTGTAGGAGAATCCGCATAGGTGTTCGAGTGTTCGAACCGTAATGTGCAAGAAATGGTATGGAAACCCCGTATTTACATATCTGCCACTTTGTAGGAGAATCCGCATAGGTGTTCGAGTGTTCGAACCGTAATGTGCAAGAAATGGTATGGAAACCCCGTATTTACATATCTGCCACTGTGCAGGCGAATCCGTATAGGTGTTCGAGTGTTCGAATCGTAATGCGCAAGAAATGGTACCGAAACCCCGTATTTACATATCTGCCACTGTGCAGGAGAATCCGTATAGGTGTTCGAGTGTTCGAATCGTAATGCGCAAGAAACGGTACCGAAACCCCGTATTTACATATCTGCCACTGTGCAGGAGAATCCGAATAGGTGTTCGAGTGTTCGAACCGTAATGCGCAAGAAATGGTATGTAAACCCCGTATTTACATATCTGCCACTGTGCAGGAGAATCCGTATAGGTGTCCGAGTGTTCGAACCGTAATGCGCAAGAAATCGTTCCGAAATCCCGTATTTACGTATCTGCCACTGTGCAGGAGAATCCGTATAGGTGTTCCATTGTTCGAACCGTAATGCGCAAGAAATGGTACCGAAACCCCGTATTTACATATCTGCCACTGTGCAGGAGAATCCGTATAGGTGTTCGAGTGTTCGAACCGGAATGCGCAAAAAATGGTACCGAAACCCCGTATTTACATATCTGCCACTGTGCAGGAGAATCCGTATAGGTGTTCGAGTGTTCGAACCGTATTGCGCAAGAAATGGTACGGAAACCCCGTATTTACATATCTGCCACTGTGCAGGAGAATCCGTATAGGTGTTCGAGTGTTTGAACCGTAATGCGTGAGAAATGGTATGTAAACCCCGTATTTATATATCTGCCACTCTGCTGGATAATCCGTATAGGTGTTCGAGTGTTCGAACCGCAATGCGCCAGAAATGGTACCGAAACCCCGTATTTATATATCTGCCACTGTGCAGGAGAATCCGTATAGGTGTTCGAGTGTTCGAACCGTAATGCGCAAGAAATGGTACCGAAACCCCGTATTTACATATCTGCCACTGTGCAGGAGAATCCGTGTAGGTGTTCGAGTGTTCGAACCGTAATGCGGAAGAAATGGTATGGAAACCCCGTATTTACATATCTGCCACTGTACAGGAGAATCCGTATAGGTGTTGGAGTGTTCGAACCGTAATGCGCAAGAAATGGTTCCGAAACCCCGTATTTACATATCTGCCACTGTGCAGGAGAATCCGTATAGGTGTTCGAGAGTTCGAACCGTAATGCGCAAGAAATGGTACGGAAACCCCGTATTTACATATCTGCCACTTTGTAGGAGAATCCGCATAGGTGTTCGAGTGTTCGAACCGTAATGGGCAAGAAATGGTATGGAAACCCCGTATTTACATATCTGCCACTGTGCAGGAGAATCCGTATAGGTGTTCGAGTGTTCGAATCGTAATGTGCAAGAAACGGTACCGAAACCCCGTATTTACATATCTGCCACTGTGCAGGAGAATCCGAATAGGTGTTCGAGTGTTCGAACCGTAATGCGCAATTAATGGTATGTAAACCCCGTATTTACATATCTGACATATCTGCCACTGTGCAGGAGAATCCGTATAGGTGTTCGAGTGTTCGAACCGTAATGCGCAAGAAATGGTTCCGAAACCCCGTATTTACGTATCTGCCACTGTGCAGGAGAATCCGTATAGGTGTTCCATTGTTCGAACCGTAATGCGCAAGAAATGGTACGGAAACCCCGTATTTACATATCTGCCACTGTGCAGGAGAATCCGTATAGGTGTTCGAGTGTTCGAACCGTAATGCGCAAAAAATGGTACCGAAACCCCGTATTTACATATCTGCCACTGTGCAGGAGAATCCGTATAGGTGTTCGAGTGTTCGAACCGTAATGCGCAAGAAATGGTAGCGAAACCCCGTATTTACATATTTGCCAGTGTGCAGGAGAATCCGAATAGGTGTTCGAGTGTTCGAACCGTAATGCGCAAGAAATGGTATGTAAACCCCGTATTTACATATCTGGCACTGTGCAGGAGAATCCGTATAGGTGTTCGAGTGTTCGAACCGTAATGCGCAAGAAATGGTACGGAAACCCCGTATTTACATATCTGCCACTGTGCAGGAGAATCCGTATAGGTGTTCGAGTGTTTGAACCGTAATGCGTGAGAAATGGTACGTAAACCCCGGATTTATATATCTGCCACTATGCTGGATAATCCGTATAGGTGTTCGAGTGTTCGAACCATAATGCGCAAAAAATGGTACCGAAACCCCGTATTTACATATCTGCCACTGTGCAGGACAATCCGTATAGGTGTTCGAGTGTTCGAACCGTAATGCGCAAGAAATGGTACCGAAACCCCGTATTTACATATTTGCCAGTGTGCAGGAGAATCCGAATAGGTGTTCGAGTGTTCGAACCGTAATGCGCAAGAAATGGTATGTAAACCCCGTATTTACATATCTGGCACTGTGCAGGAGAATCCGTATAGGTGTTCGAGTGTTCGAACCGTAATGCGCAAGAAATGGTACGGAAACCCCGTATTTACATATCTGCCACTGTGCAGGAGAATCCGTATAGGTGTTCGAGTGTTTGAACCGTAATGAATGAGAAATGGTACGTAAACCCCGGATTTATATATCTGCCACTATGCTGGATAATCCGTATAGGTGTTCGAGTGTTCGAACCGTAATGCGCCAGAAATGGTACCAAAACCCCGTATTTACATATCTGCCACTGTGTAGGAGAATCCGTATAGGTGTTCGAATGTTCGAACCGTAATGCGCAAGAAATGGTACCGAAACCCCGTATTTACATATCTGCCACTGTGCAGGAGAATCCGTGTAGGTGTTCGAGTGTTCGAACCGTAATGCGCAAGAAATGGTATGGAAACCCCGTATTTACATATCTGCCACTGTATAGGAGAATCCGTATAGGTGTTGGAGTGTTCGAACCGTAATGCGCAAGAAATGGTTCCGAAACCCCGTATTTACATATCTGCCACTGTGCAGGAGAATCCGTATAGGTGTTCGAGAGTTCGAACCGTAATGCGCAAGAAATGGTACGGAAACCCCGTATTTACATATCTGCCACTTTGTAGGAGAATCCGTATAGGTGTTCGAGTGTTCGAACCGTAATGTGCAAGAAATGGTATGGAAACCCCGTATTTACATATCTGCCACTGTGCAGGCGAATCCGTATAGGTGTTCGAGTGTTCGAATCGTAATGCGCAAGAAATGGTACCGAAACCCCGTATTTACATATCTGCCACTGTGCAGGAGAATCCGAATAGGTGTTCGAGTGTTCGAACCGTAATGCGCAAGAAATGGTATGTAAACCCCGTATTTACATATCTGCCACTGTGTAGGAGAATCCGTATAGGTGTTCGAGTGTTCGAACCGGAATGCGCAAGAAATGGTTCCGAAACCCCGTATTTACGTATCTGCCACTGTGCAGGAGAATCCGTATATGTGTTCCATTGTTCGAACCGTAATGCGCAAGAAATGGTACGGAAACCCCGTATTTACATATCTGCCACTGTGCAGGAGAATCCGTATAGGTGTTCGAGTGTTCGAACCGTAATGCGCAAAAAATGGTACCGAAACCCCGTATTTACATATCTGCCACTGTGCAGGAGAATCCGTATAGGTGTTCGAGTGTTCGAACCGTAATGCGCAAGAAATGGTACCGAAACCCCGTATTTACATATCTGCCACTGTGCAGGAGAATCCGAATAGGTGTTCGAGTGTTCGAACCGTAATGCGCAAGAAATGGTATGTAAACCCCGTATTTACATATCTGCCACTGTGCAGGAGAATCCGTATAGGTGTTCGAGTGTTCGAACCGTAATGCGCAAGAAATGGTACGGAAACCCCGTATTTACATATCTGCCACTGTGCAGGAGAATCCGTATAGGTGTTCGAGTGTTTGAACCGTAATGCGTGAGAAATGGTATGTAAACCCCGTATTTATATATCTGCCACTGTGCTGGATAATCCGTATAGGTGTTCGAGTGTTCGAACCGTAATGCGCCAGAAATGGTACCGAAACCCCGTATTTACATATCTGCCACTGTGCAGGAGAATCCGTATAGGTGTTCGAGTGTTCGAACCGTAATGCGCAAGAAATGGTACCGAAACCCCGTATTTACATAACTTCCACTGTGCAGGAGAATCCGTATAGGTGTTCGAGTGTTGGAACCGTAATGCGCAAGAAATGGTATGGAAACCCCCTATTTACAGATCTGCCACTGTGCCGGAGAATCCGTGTAGGTGTTCGAGTGTTCGAACCGTAATGCGCAAGAAATGGTTCCGAAACCCCGTATTTACATATCTGCCACTGTGCAGGAGAATCCGTATAGGTGTTCGAGAGTTCGAACCGTAATGCGCAAGAAATGGTACGGAAACCCCGTATTTACATATCTGCCACTTTGTAGGAGAATCCGCATAAGTGTTCGAGTGTTCGAACCGTAATGTGCAAGAAATGGTATGGAAACCCCGTATTTACATATCTGCCACTGTGCAGGAGAATCCGTATAGGTGTTCGAGTGTTCGAATCGTAATGCGCAAGAAATGGTACCGAAACCCCGTATTTACATATCTGCCACTGTGCAGGAGAATCCGAATAGGTGTTCGAGTGTTCGAACCGTAATGCGCAAGAAATGGTATGTAAACCCCGTATTTACATATCTGCCACTGTGCAGGAGAATCCGTATAGGTGTTCGAGTGTTCGAACCGTAATGCGCAAGAAATGGTACCGAAACCCCGTATTTACATATTTGCCAGTGTGCAGGAGAATCCGAATAGGTGTTCGAGTGTTCGAACCGTAATGCGCAAGAAATGGTATGTAAACCCCGTATTTACATATCTGGCACTGTGCAGGAGAATCCGTATAGGTGTTCGAGTGTTCGAACCGTAATGCGCAAGAAATGGTACGGAAACCCCGTATTTACATATCTGCCACTGTGCAGGAGAATCCGTATACGTGTTCGAGTGTTTGAACCGTAATGCATGAGAAATGGTACGTAAACCCCGGATTTATATATCTGCCACTATGCTGGATAATCCGTATAGGTGTTCGAGTGTTCGAACCGTAATGCGCCAGAAATGGTACCAAAACCCCGTATTTACATATCTGCCACTGTGTAGGAGAATCCGTATAGGTGTTCGAGTGTTCGAACCGTAATGCGCAAGAAATGGTACCGAAACCCCGTATTTACATATCTGCCACTGTGCAGGAGAATCCGTGTAGGTGTTCGAGTGTTCGAACCGTAATGCGCAAGAAATGGTATGGAAACCCCGTATTTACATATCTGCCACTGTATAGGAGAATCCGTATAGGTGTTGGAGTGTTCGAACCGTAATGCGCAAGAAATGGTTCCGAAACCCCGTATTTACATATCTGCCACTGTGCAGGAGAATCCGTATAGGTGTTCGAGAGTTCGAACCGTAATGCGCAAGAAATGGTACGGAAACCCCGTATTTACATATCTGCCACTTTGTAGGAGAATCCGTATAGGTGTTCGAGTGTTCGAACCGTAATGTGCAAGAAATGGTATGGAAACCCCGTATTTACATATCTGCCACTGTGCAGGCGAATCCGTATAGGTGTTCGAGTGTTCGAATCGTAATGCGCAAGAAATGGTACCGAAACCCCGTATTTACATATCTGCCACTGTGCAGGAGAATCCGAATAGGTGTTCGAGTGTTCGAACCGTAATGCGCAAGAAATGGTATGTAAACCCCGTATTTACATATCTGCCACTGTGTAGGAGAATCCGTATAGGTGTTCGAGTGTTCGAACCGGAATGCGCAAGAAATGGTTCCGAAACCCCGTATTTACGTATCTGCCACTGTGCAGGAGAATCCGTATATGTGTTCCATTGTTCGAACCGTAATGCGCAAGAAATGGTACGGAAACCCCGTATTTACATATCTGCCACTGTGCAGGAGAATCCGTATAGGTGTTCGAGTGTTCGAACCGTAATGCGCAAAAAATGGTACCGAAACCCCGTATTTACATATCTGCCACTGTGCAGGAGAATCCGTATAGGTGTTCGAGTGTTCGAACCGTAATGCGCAAGAAATGGTACCGAAACCCCGTATTTACATATCTGCCACTGTGCAGGAGAATCCGAATAGGTGTTCGAGTGTTCGAACCGTAATGCGCAAGAAATGGTATGGAAACCCCGTATTTACATATCTGCCACTGTGCAGGCGAATCCGTATAGGTGTTCGAGTGTTCGAATCGTAATGCGCAAGAAATGGTACCGAAACCCCGTATTTACATATCTGCCACTGTGCAGGAGAATCCGAATAGGTGTTCGAGTGTTCGAACCGTAATGCGCAAGAAATGGTATGTAAACCCCGTATTTACATATCTGCCACTGTGTAGGAGAATCCGTATAGGTGTTCGAGTGTTCGAACCGGAATGCGCAAGAAATGGTTCCGAAACCCCGTATTTACGTATCTGCCACTGTGCAGGAGAATCCGTATATGTGTTCCATTGTTCGAACCGTAATGCGCAAGAAATGGTACGGAAACCCCGTATTTACATATCTGCCACTGTGCAGGAGAATCCGTATAGGTGTTCGAGTGTTCGAACCGTAATGCGCAAAAAATGGTACCGAAACCCCGTATTTACATATCTGCCACTGTGCAGGAGAATCCGTATAGGTGTTCGAGTGTTCGAACCGTAATGCGCAAGAAATGGTACCGAAACCCCGTATTTACATATCTGCCACTGTGCAGGAGAATCCGAATAGGTGTTCGAGTGTTCGAACCGTAATGCGCAAGAAATGGTATGTAAACCCCGTATTTACATATCTGCCACTGTGCAGGAGAATCCGTATAGGTGTTCGAGTGTTCGAACCGTAATGCGCAAGAAATGGTACGGAAACCCCGTATTTACATATCTGCCACTGTGCAGGAGAATCCGTATAGGTGTTCGAGTGTTTGAACCGTAATGCGTGAGAAATGGTATGTAAACCCCGTATTTATATATCTGCCACTGTGCTGGATAATCCGTATAGGTGTTCGAGTGTTCGAACCGTAATGCGCCAGAAATGGTACCGAAACCCCGTATTTACATATCTGCCACTGTGCAGGAGAATCCGTATAGGTGTTCGAGTGTTCGAACCGTAATGCGCAAGAAATGGTACCGAAACCCCGTATTTACATAACTTCCACTGTGCAGGAGAATCCGTATAGGTGTTCGAGTGTTGGAACCGTAATGCGCAAGAAATGGTATGGAAACCCCCTATTTACAGATCTGCCACTGTGCAGGAGAATCCGTGTAGGTGTTCGAGTGTTCGAACCGTAATGCGCAAGAAATGGTTCCGAAACCCCGTATTTACATATCTGCCACTGTGCAGGAGAATCCGTATAGGTGTTCGAGAGTTCGAACCGTAATGCGCAAGAAATGGTACGGAAACCCCGTATTTACATATCTGCCACTTTGTAGGAGAATCCGCATAAGTGTTCGAGTGTTCGAACCGTAATGTGCAAGAAATGGTATGGAAACCCCGTATTTACATATCTGCCACTGTGCAGGAGAATCCGTATAGGTGTTCGAGTGTTCGAATCGTAATGCGCAAGAAATGGTACCGAAACCCCGTATTTACATATCTGCCACTGTGCAGGAGAATCCGAATAGGTGTTCGAGTGTTCGAACCGTAATGCGCAAGAAATGGTATGTAAACCCCGTATTTACATATCTGCCACTGTGCAGGAGAATCCGTATAGGTGTTCGAGTGTTCGAACCGTAATGCGCAAGAAATGGTTCCGAAACCCCGTATTTACGTATCTGCCACTGTGTAGGAGAATCCGTATAGGTGTTCCATTGTTCGAACCGTAATGCGCAAGAAATGGTACGGAAACCCCGTATTTACATATCTGCCACTGTGCAGGAGAATCCGTATAGGTGTTCGAGTGTTCGAACCGTAATGCGCAAAAAATGGTACCGAAACCCCGTATTTACATATCTGCCACTGTGCAGGAGAATCCGTATAGGTGTTCGAGTGTTCGAACCGTAATGCGCAAGAAATGGTAGCGAAACCCCGTATTTACATATCTGCCACTGTGCAGGAGAATCCGAATAGGTGTTCGAGTGTTCGAACCGTAATGCGCAAGAAATGGTATGTAAACCCCGTATTTACATATCTGGCACTGTGCAGGAGAATCCGTATAGGTGTTCGAGTGTTCGAACCGTAATGCGCAAGAAATGGTACGGAAACCCCGTATTTACATATCTGCCACTGTGCAGGAGAATCCGTATAGGTGTTCGATTGTTTGAACCGTAATGCGTGAGAAATGGTACGTAAACCCCGTATTTATATATCTGCCACTGTGCTGGATAATCCGTATAGGTGTTCGAGTGTTCGAACCGTAATGCGCCAGAAATGGTACCGAAACCCCGTATTTACATATCTGCCACTGTGTAGGAGAATCCGTGTAGGTGTTCGAGTGTTCGAACCGTAATGCGCAAGAAATGGTATGGAAACCCCGTATTTACATATCTGCCACTGTATAGGAGAATCCGTATAGGTGTTGGAGTGTTCGAACCGTAATGCGCAAGAAATGGTTCCGAAACCCCGTATTTACATATCTGCCACTGTGCAGGAGAATCCGTATAGGTGTTCGAGAGTTCGAACCGTAATGCGCAAGAAATGGTACGGAAACCCCGTATTTACATATCTGCCACTTTGTAGGAGAATCCGCATAGGTGTTCGAGTGTTCGAACCGTAATGTGCAAGAAATGGTATGGAAACCCCGTATTTACATATCTGCCACTTTGCAGGAGAATCCGTATAGGTGTTCGAGTGTTCGAATCGTAATGCGCAAGAAACGGTACCGAAACCCCGTATTTACATATCTGCCACTGTGCAGGAGAATCCGAATAGGTGTTCGAGTGTTCGAACCGTAATGCGCAAGAAATGGTATGTAAACCCCGTATTTACATATCTGCCACTGTGCAGGAGAATCCGTATAGGTGTCCGAGTGTTCGAACCGTAATGCGCAAGAAATCGTTCCGAAACCCCGTATTTACGTATCTGCCACTGTGCAGGAGAATCCGTATAGGTGTTCCATTGTTCGAACCGTAATGCGCAAGAAATGGTACCGAAACCCCGTATTTACATATCTGCCACTGTGCAGGAGAATCCGTATAGGTGTTCGAGTGTTCGAACCGTAATGCGCAAAAAATGGTACCGAAACCCCGTATTTACATATCTGCCACTGTGCAGGAGAATCCGTATAGGTGTTCGAGTGTTCGAACCGTAATGCGCAAGAAATGGTACGGAAACCCCGTATTTACATATCTGCCACTGTGCAGGAGAATCCGTATAGGTGTTCGAGTGTTTGAACCGTAATGCGTGAGAAATGGTATGTAAACCCCGTATTTATATATCTGCCACTGTGCTGGATAATCCGTATAGGTGTTCGAGTGTTCGAACCGCAATGCGCCAGAAATGGTACCGAAACCCCGTATTTATATATCTGCCACTGTGCAGGAGAATCCGTATAGGTGTTCGAGTGTTCGAACCGTAATGCGCAAGAAATGGTACCGAAACCCTGTATTTACATATCTGCCACTGTGCAGGAGAATCCGTGTAAGTGTTCGAGTGTTCGAACCGTAATGCGGAAGAAATGGTATGGAAACCCCGTATTTACATATCTGCCACTGTACAGGAGAATCCGTATAGGTGTTGGAGTGTTCGAACCGTAATGCGCAAGAAATGGTTCCGAAACCCCGTATTTACATATCTGCCACTGTGCAGGAGAATCCGTATAGGTGTTCGAGAGTTCGAACCGTAATGCGCAAGAAATGGTACGGAAACCCCGTATTTACATATCTGCCACTTTGTAGGAGAATCCGCATAGGTGTTCGAGTGTTCGAACCGTAATGGGCAAGAAATGGTATGGAAACCCCGTATTTACATATCTGCCACTGTGCAGGAGAATCCGTATAGGTGTTCGAGTGTTCGAATCGTAATGTGCAAGAAACGGTACCGAAACCCCGTATTTACATATCTGCCACTGTGCAGGAGAATCCGAATAGGTGTTCGAGTGTTCGAACCGTAATGCGCAATTAATGGTATGTAAACCCCGTATTTACATATCTGCCACTGTGCAGGAGAATCCGTATAGGTGTTCGAGTGTTCGAACCGTAATGCGCAAGAAATGGTTCCGAAACCCCGTATTTACGTATCTGCCACTGTGCAGGAGAATCCGTATAGGTGTTCCATTGTTCGAACCGTAATGCGCAAGAAATGGTACGGAAACCCCGTATTTGCATATCTGCCACTGTGCAGGAGAATCCGTATAGGTGTTCGAGTGTTCGAACCGTAATGCGCAAAAAATGGTACCGAAACCCCGTATTTACATATCTGCCACTGTGCAGGAGAATCCGTATAGGTGTTCGAGTGTTCGAACCGTAATGCGCAAGAAATGGTAGCGAAACCCCGTATTTACATATTTGCCAGTGTGCAGGAGAATCCGAATAGGTGTTCGAGTGTTCGAACCGTAATGCGCAAGAAATGGTATGTAAACCCCGTATTTACATATCTGGCACTGTGCAGGAGAATCCGTATAGGTGTTCGAGTGTTCGAACCGTAATGCGCAAGAAATGGTACGGAAACCCCGTATTTACATATCTGCCACTGTGCAGGAGAATCCGTATAGGTGTTCGAGTGTTTGAACCGTAATGCGTGAGAAATGGCACGTAAACCCCGGATTTATATATCTGCCACTATGCTGGATAATCCGTATAGGTGTTCGAGTGTTCGAACCGTAATGCGCCAGAAATGGTACCGAAACCCCGTATTTACATATCTGCCACTGTGTAGGAGAATCCGTATAGGTGTTCGAGTGTTCGAACCGTAATGCGCAAGAAATGGTACCGAAACCCCGTATTTACATATCTGCCACTGTGCAGGAGAATCCGTGTAGGTGTTCGAGTGTTCGAACCGTAATGCGCAAGAAATGGTATGGAAACCCCGTATTTACATATCTGCCACTGTATAGGAGAATCCGTATAGGTGTTGGAGTGTTCGAACCGTAATGCGCAAGAAATGGTTCCGAAACCCCGTATTTACATATCTGCCACTGTGCAGGAGAATCCGTATAGGTGTTCGAGAGTTCGAACCGTAATGCGCAAGAAATGGTACGGAAACCCCGTATTTACATATCTGCCACTTTGTAGGAGAATCCGCATAGGTGTTCGAGTGTTCGAACCGTAATGTGCAAGAAATGGTATGGAAACCCCGTATTTACATATCTGCCACTGTGCAGGAGAATCCGTATAGGTGTTCGAGTGTTCGAATCGTAATGCGCAAGAAACGGTACCGAAACCCCGTATTTACATATCTGCCACTGTGCAGGAGAATCCGAATAGGTGTTCGAGTGTTCGAACCGTAATCCGCATGAAATGGTATGTAAACCCCGTATTTACATATCTGCCACTGTGCAGGAGAATCCGTATAGGTGTCCGAGTGTTCGAACCGTAATGCGCAAGAAATCGTTCCGAAACCCCGTATTTACGTATCTGCCACTGTGCAGGAGAATCCGTATAGGTGTTCCATTGTTCGAATCGTAATGCGCAAGAAATGGTACCGAAACCCCGTATTTACATATCTGCCACTGTGCAGGAGAATCCGTATAGGTGTTCGAGTGTTCGAACCGTAATGCGCAAAAAATGGTACCGAAACCCCGTATTTACATATCTGCCACTGTGCAGGAGAATCCGTATAGGTGTTCGAGTGTTCGAACCGTATTGCGCAAGAAATGGTACGGAAACCCCGTATTTACATATCTGCCACTGTGCAGGAGAATCCGTATAGGTGTTCGAGTGTTTGAACCGTAATGCGTGAGAAATGGTATGTAAACCCCGTATTTATATATCTGCCACTGTGCTGGATAATCCGTATAGGTGTTCGAGTGTTCGAACCGCAATGCGCCAGAAATGGTACCGAAACCCCGTATTTATATATCTGCCACTGTGCAGGAGAATCCATATAGGTGTTCGAGTGTTCGAACCGTAATGCGCAAGAAATGGTACCGAAACCCCGTATTTACATATCTGCCACTGTGCAGGAGAATCCGTGTAGGTGTTCGAGTGTTCGAACCGTAATGCGGAAGAAATGGTATGGAAACCCCGTATTTACATATCTGCCACTGTACAGGAGAATCCGTATAGGTGTTGGAGTGTTCGAACCGTAATGCGCAAGAAATGGTTCCGAAACCCCGTATTTACATATCTGCCACTGTGCAGGAGAATCCGTATAGGTGTTCGAGAGTTCGAACCGTAATGCGCAAGAAATGGTACGGAAACCCCGTATTTACATATCTGCCACTTTGTAGGAGAATCCGCATAGGTGTTCGAGTGTTCGAACCGTAATGGGCAAGAAATGGTATGGAAACCCCGTATTTACATATCTGCCACTGTGCAGGAGAATCCGTATAGGTGTTCGAGTGTTCGAATCGTAATGTGCAAGAAACGGTACCGAAACCCCGTATTTACATATCTGCCACTGTGCAGGAGAATCCGAATAGGTGTTCGAGTGTTCGAACCGTAATGCGCAATTAATGGTATGTAAACCCCGTATTTACATATCTGACATATCTGCCACTGTGCAGGAGAATCCGTATAGGTGTTCGAGTGTTCGAACCGTAATGCGCAAGAAATGGTTCCGAAACCCCGTATTTACGTATCTGCCACTGTGCAGGAGAATCCGTATAGGTGTTCCATTGTTCGAACCGTAATGCGCAAGAAATGGTACGGAAACCCCGTATTTACATATCTGCCACTGTGCAGGAGAATCCGTATAGGTGTTCGAGTGTTCGAACCGTAATGCGCAAAAAATTGTACCGAAACCCCGTATTTACATATCTGCCACTGTGCAGGAGAATCCGTATAGGTGTTCGAGTGTTCGAACCGTAATGCGCAAGAAATGGTAGCGAAACCCCGTATTTACATATTTGCCAGTGTGCAGGAGAATCCGAATAGGTGTTCGAGTGTTCGAACCGTAATGCGCAAGAAATGGTATGTAAACCCCGTATTTACATATCTGGCACTGTGCAGGAGAATCCGTATAGGTGTTCGAGTGTTCGAACCGTAATGCGCAAGAAATGGTACGGAAACCCCGTATTTACATATGTGCCACTGTGCAGGAGAATCCGTATAGGTGTTCGAGTGTTTGAACCGTAATGCGTGAGAAATGGTACGTAAACCCCGGATTTATATATCTGCCACTATGCTGGATAATCCGTATAGGTGTTCGAGTGTTCGAACCGTAATGCGCAAAAAATGGTACCGAAACCCCGTATTTACATATCTGCCACTGTGCAGGAGAATCCGTATAGGTGTTCGAGTGTTCGAACCGTAATGCGCAAGAAATGGTACCGAAACCCCGTATTTACATATTTGCCAGTGTGCAGGAGAATCCGAATAGGTGTTCGAGTGTTCGAACCGTAATGCGCAAGAAATGGTATGTAAACCCCGTATTTACATATCTGGCACTGTGCAGGAGAATCCGTATAGGTGTTCGAGTGTTCGAACCGTAATGCGCAAGAAATGGTACGGAAACCCCGTATTTACATATCTGCCACTGTGCAGGAGAATCCGTATAGGTGTTCGAGTGTTTGAACCGTAATGCATGAGAAATGGTACGTAAACCCCGGATTTATATATCTGCCACTATGCTGGATAATCCGTATAGGTGTTCGAGTGTTCGAACCGTAATGCGCCAGAAATGGTACCGAAACCCCGTATTTACATATCTGCCACTGTGTAGGAGAATCCGTATAGGTGTTCGAGTGTTCGAACCGTAATGCGCAAGAAATGGTACCGAAACCCCGTATTTACATATCTGCCACTGTGCAGGAGAATCCGTGTAGGTGTTCGAGTGTTCGAACCGTAATGCGCAAGAAATGGTATGGAAACCCCGTATTTACATATCTGCCACTGTATAGGAGAATCCGTATAGGTGTTGGAGTGTTCGAACCGTAATGCGCAAGAAATGGTTCCGAAACCCCGTATTTACATATCTGCCACTGTGCAGGAGAATCCGTATAGGTGTTCGAGAGTTCGAACCGTAATGCGCAAGAAATGGTACGGAAACCCCGTATTTACATATCTGCCACTTTGTAGGAGAATCCGCATAGGTGTTCGAGTGTTCGAACCGTAATGTGCAAGAAATGGTATGGAAACCCCGTATTTACATATCTGCCACTGTGCAGGAGAATCCGTATAGGTGTTCGAGTGTTCGAATCGTAATGCGCAAGAAACGGTACCGAAACCCCGTATTTACATATCTGCCACTGTGCAGGAGAATCCGAATAGGTGTTCGAGTGTTCGAACCGTAATGCGCAAGAAATGGTATGTAAACCCCGTATTTACATATCTGCCACTGTGCAGGAGAATCCGTATAGGTGTTCGAGTGTTCGAACCGTAATGCGCAAGAAATGGTTCCGAAACCCCGTATTTACGTATCTGCCACTGTGCAGGAGAATCCGTATAGGTGTTCCATTGTTCGAACCGTAATGCGCAAGAAATGGTACCGAAACCCCGTATTTACATATCTGCCACTGTGCAGGAGAATCCGTATAGGTGTTCGAGTGTTCGAACCGTAATGCGCAAAAAATGGTACCGAAACCCCGTATTTACATATCTGCCACTGTGCAGGAGAATCCGTATAGGTGTTCGAGTGTTCGAACCGTAATGCGCAAGAAATGGTACGGAAACCCCGTATTTACATATCTGCCACTGTGCAGGAGAATCCGTATAGGTGTTCGAGTGTTTGAACCGTAATGCGTGAGAAATGGTATGGAAACTCCGTATTTACATATCTGCCACTGTATAGGAGAATCCGTATAGGTGTTGGAGTGTTCGAACCGTAATGCGCAAGAAATTGTTCCGAAACCCCGTATTTACATATCTGCCACTGTGCAGGAGAATCCGTATAGGTGTTCGAGAGTTCGAACCGTAATGCGCAAGAAATGGTACCGAAACCCCGTATTTACATATCTGCCACTTTGTAGGAGAATCCGCATAGGTGTTCGAGTGTTCGAACCGTAATGTGCAAGAAATGGTATGGAAACCCCGTATTTACATATCTACCACTGTGCAGGAGAATCCGTATAGGTGTTCGAGTGTTCGAATCGTAATGCGCAAGAAACGGTACCGAAACCCCGTATTTACATATCTGCCACTGTGCAGGAGAATCCGAATAGGTGTTCGAGTGTTCGAACCGTAATGCGCAAGAAATGGTATGTAAACCCCGTATTTACATATCTGCCACTGTGCAGGAGAATCCGTATAGGTGTCCGAGTGTTCGAACCGTAATGCGCAAGAAATCGTTCCGAAACCCCGTATTTGCGTATCTGCCACTGTGCAGGAGAATCCGTATAGGTGTTCCATTGTTCGAACCGTAATGCGCAAGAAATGGTACCGAAACCCCGTATTTACATATCTGCCACTGTGCAGGAGAATCCGTATAGGTGTTCGAGTGTTCGAACCGTAATGCGCAAAAAATGGTACCGAAACCCCGTATTTACATATCTGCCACTGTGCAGGAGAATCCGTATAGGTGTTCGAGTGTTCGAACCGTAATGCGCAAGAAATGGTACGGAAACCCCGTATTTACATATCTGCCACTGTGCAGGAGAATCCGTATAGGTGTTCGAGTGTTTGAACCGTAATGCGTGAGAAATGGTATGGAAACCCCGTATTTACATATCTGCCACTGTATAGGAGAATCCGTATAGGTGTTGGAGTGTTCGAACCGTAATGCGCAAGAAATGGTTCCGAAACCCCGTATTTACATATCTGCCACTGTGCAGGAGAATCCGTATAGGTGTTCGAGAGTTCGAACCGTAATGCGCAAGAAATGGTACCGAAACCCCGTATTTACATATCTGCCACTTTGTAGGAGAATCCGCATAGGTGTTCGAGTGTTCGAACCGTAATGTGCAAGAAATGGTATGGAAACCCCGTATTTACATATCTGCCACTGTGCAGGAGAATCCGTATAGGTGTTCGAGTGTTCGAATCGTAATGCGCAAGAAACGGTACCGAAACCCCGTATTTACATATCTGCCACTGTGCAGGAGAATCCGAATAGGTGTTCGAGTGTTCGAACCGTAATGCGCAAGAAATGGTATGTAAACCCCGTATTTACATATCTGGCACTGTGCAGGAGAATCCGTATAGGTGTTCGAGTGTTCGAACCGTAATGCGCAAGAAATGGTACGGAAACCCCGTATTTACATATCTGCCACTGTGCAGGAGAATCCGTATAGGTGTTCGAGTGTTTGAACCGTAATGCATGAGAAATGGTACGTAAACCCCGGATTTATATATCTGCCACTATGCTGGATAATCCGTATAGGTGTTCGAGTGTTCGAACCGTAATGCGCCAGAAATGGTACCGAAACCCCGTATTTACATATCTGCCACTGTGTAGGAGAATCCGTATAGGTGTTCGAGTGTTCGAACCGTAATGCGCAAGAAATGGTACCGAAACCCCGTATTTACATATCTGCCACTGTGCAGGAGAATCCGTGTAGGTGTTCGAGTGTTCGAACCGTAATGCGCAAGAAATGGTATGGAAACCCCGTATTTACATATCTGCCACTGTATAGGAGAATCCGTATAGGTGTTGGAGTGTTCGAACCGTAATGCGCAAGAAATGGTTCCGAAACCCCGTATTTACATATCTGCCACTGTGCAGGAGAATCCGTATAGGTGTTCGAGAGTTCGAACCGTAATGCGCAAGAAATGGTACGGAAACCCCGTATTTACATATCTGCCACTTTGTAGGAGAATCCGCATAGGTGTTCGAGTGTTCGAACCGTAATGTGCAAGAAATGGTATGGAAACCCCGTATTTACATATCTGCCACTGTGCAGGAGAATCCGTATAGGTGTTCGAGTGTTCGAATCGTAATGCGCAAGAAACGGTACCGAAACCCCGTATTTACATATCTGCCACTGTGCAGGAGAATCCGAATAGGTGTTCGAGTGTTCGAACCGTAATGCGCAAGAAATGGTATGTAAACCCCGTATTTACATATCTGCCACTGTGCAGGAGAATCCGTATAGGTGTTCGAGTGTTCGAACCGTAATGCGCAAGAAATGGTTCCGAAACCCCGTATTTACGTATCTGCCACTGTGCAGGAGAATCCGTATAGGTGTTCCATTGTTCGAACCGTAATGCGCAAGAAATGGTACCGAAACCCCGTATTTACATATCTGCCACTGTGCAGGAGAATCCGTATAGGTGTTCGAGTGTTCGAACCGTAATGCGCAAGAAATGGTACGGAAACCCCGTATTTACATATCTGCCACTGTGCAGGAGAATCCGTATAGGTGTTCGAGTGTTTGAACCGTAATGCGTGAGAAATGGTATGGAAACCCCGTATTTACATATCTGCCACTGTATAGGAGAATCCGTATAGGTGTTGGAGTGTTCGAACCGTAATGCGCAAGAAATTGTTCCGAAACCCCGTATTTACATATCTGCCACTGTGCAGGAGAATCCGTATAGGTGTTCGAGAGTTCGAACCGTAATGCGCAAGAAATGGTACCGAAACCCCGTATTTACATATCTGCCACTTTGTAGGAGAATCCGCATAGGTGTTCGAGTGTTCGAACCGTAATGTGCAAGAAATGGTATGGAAACCCCGTATTTACATATCTACCACTGTGCAGGAGAATCCGTATAGGTGTTCGAGTGTTCGAATCGTAATGCGCAAGAAACGGTACCGAAACCCCGTATTTACATATCTGCCACTGTGCAGGAGAATCCGAATAGGTGTTCGAGTGTTCGAACCGTAATGCGCAAGAAATGGTATGTAAACCCCGTATTTACATATCTGCCACTGTGCAGGAGAATCCGTATAGGTGTCCGAGTGTTCGAACCGTAATGCGCAAGAAATCGTTCCGAAACCCCGTATTTGCGTATCTGCCACTGTGCAGGAGAATCCGTATAGGTGTTCCATTGTTCGAACCGTAATGCGCAAGAAATGGTACCGAAACCCCGTATTTACATATCTGCCACTGTGCAGGAGAATCCGTATAGGTGTTCGAGTGTTCGAACCGTAATGCGCAAAAAATGGTACCGAAACCCCGTATTTACATATCTGCCACTGTGCAGGAGAATCCGTATAGGTGTTCGAGTGTTCGAACCGTAATGCGCAAGAAATGGTACGGAAACCCCGTATTTACATATCTGCCACTGTGCAGGAGAATCCGTATAGGTGTTCGAGTGTTTGAACCGTAATGCGTGAGAAATGGTATGGAAACCCCGTATTTACATATCTGCCACTGTATAGGAGAATCCGTATAGGTGTTGGAGTGTTCGAACCGTAATGCGCAAGAAATGGTTCCGAAACCCCGTATTTACATATCTGCCACTGTGCAGGAGAATCCGTATAGGTGTTCGAGAGTTCGAACCGTAATGCGCAAGAAATGGTACCGAAACCCCGTATTTACATATCTGCCACTTTGTAGGAGAATCCGCATAGGTGTTCGAGTGTTCGAACCGTAATGTGCAAGAAATGGTATGGAAACCCCGTATTTACATATCTGCCACTGTGCAGGAGAATCCGTATAGGTGTTCGAGTGTTCGAATCGTAATGCGCAAGAAACGGTACCGAAACCCCGTATTTACATATCTGCCACTGTGCAGGAGAATCCGAATAGGTGTTCGAGTGTTCGAACCGTAATGCGCAAGAAATGGTATGTAAACCCCGTATTTACATATCTGCCACTGTGCAGGAGAATCCGTATAGGTGTCCGAGTGTTCGAACCGTAATGCGCAAGAAATCGTTCCGAAACCCCGTATTTGCGTATCTGCCACTGTGCAGGAGAATCCGTATAGGTGTTCCATTGTTCGAACCGTAATGCGCAAGAAATGGTACCGAAACCCCGTATTTACATATCTGCCACTGTGCAGGAGAATCCGTATAGGTGTTCGAGTGTTCGAACCGTAATGCGCAAAAAATGGTACCGAAACCCCGTATTTACATATCTGCCACTGTGCAGGAGAATCCGTATAGGTGTTCGAGTGTTCGAACCGTAATGCGCAAGAAATGGTACGGAAACCCCGTATTTACATATCTGCCACTGTGCAGGAGAATCCGTATAGGTGTTCGAGTGTTTGAACCGTAATGCGTGAGAAATGGTATGTAAACCCCGTATTTATATATCTGCCACTGTGCTGGATAATCCGTATAGGTGTTCGAGTGTTCGAACCGCAATGCGCCAGAAATGGTTCCGAAACCCCGTATTTATATATCTGCCAATGTGCAGGAGAATCCGTATAGGTGTTCGAGTGTTCGAACCGTAATGCGCAAGAAATGGTACCGAAACCCCGTATTTACATATCTGCCACTGTGCAGGAGAATCCGTGTAGGTGTTCGAGTGTTCGAACCGTAATGCGGAAGAAATGGTATGGAAACCCCGTATTTACATATCTGCCACTGTACAGGAGAATCCGTATAGGTGTTGGAGTGTTCGAACCGTAATGCGCAAGAAATGGTTCCGAAACCCCGTATTTACATATCTGCCACTGTGCAGGAGAATCCGTATAGGTGTTCGAGAGTTCGAACCGTAATGCGCCAGAAATGGTACGGAAACCCCGTATTTACATATCAGCCACTTTGTAGGAGAATCCGCATAGGTGTTCGAGTGTTCGAACCGTAATGGGCAAGAAATGGTATGGAAACCCCGTATTTACATATCTGCCACTGTGCAGGAGAATCCGTATAGGTGTTCGAGTGTTCGAATCGTAATGTGCAAGAAACGGTACCGAAACCCCGTATTTACATATCTGCCACTGTGCAGGAGAATCCGAATAGGTGTTCGAGTGTTCGAACCGTAATGCGCAATTAATGGTATGTAAACCCCGTATTTACATATCTGCCACTGTGCAGGAGAATCCGTATAGGTGTTCGAGTGTTCGAACCGTAATGCGCAAGAAATGGTTCCGAAACCCCGTATTTACGTATCTGCCACTGTGCAGGAGAATCCGTATAGGTGTTCCATTGTTCGAACCGTAATGCGCAAGAAATGGTACCGAAACCCCGTATTTACATATCTGCCACTGTGCAGGAGAATCCGTATAGGTGTTCGAGTGTTCGAACCGTAATGCGCAAAAAATGGTACCGAAACCCCGTATTTACATATCTGCCACTATGCAGGAGAATCCGTATAGGTGTTCGAGTGTTCGAACCGTAATGCGCAAGAAATGGTACGGAAACCCCGTATTTACATATCTGCCACTGTGCAGGAGAATCCGTATAGGTGTTCGAGTGTTTGAACCGTAATGCGTGAGAAATGGTATGTAAACCCCGTATTTATATATCTGCCACTGTGCTGGATAATCCGTATTGGTGTTCGAGTGTTCGAACCGTAATGCGCCAGAAATGGTACCGAAACCCCGTATTTATATATCTGCCACTGTGCAGGAGAAGCCGTATAGGTGTTCGAGTGTTCGAACCGTAATGCGCAAGAAATGGTACCGAAACCCCGTATTTACATATCTGCCACTGTGCAGGAGAATCCGTGTAGGTGTTCGAGTGTTCGAACCGTAATGCGCAAGAAATGGTATGGAAACCCCGTATTTACATATCTGCCACTGTACAGGAGAATCCGTATAGGTGTTGGAGTGTTCGAACCGTAATGCGCAAGAAATGGTTCCGAAACCCCGTATTTACATATCTGCCACTGTGCAGGAGAATCCGTATAGGTGTTCGAGAGTTCGAACCGTAATGCGCAAGAAATGGTACGGAAACCCCGTATTTACATATCTGCCACTTTGTAGGAGAATCCGCATAGGTGTTCGAGTGTTCGAACCGTAATGTGCAAGAAATGGTATGGAAACCCCGTATTTACATATCTGCCACTGTGCAGGAGAATCCGTATAGGTGTTCGAGTGTTCGAATCGTAATGTGCAAGAAACGGTACCGAAACCCCGTATTTACATATCTGCCACTGTGTAGGAGAATCCGAATAGGTGTTCGAGTGTTCGAACCGTAATGCGCAATTAATGGTATGTAAACCCCGTATTTACATATCTGCCACTGTGCAGGAGAATCCGTATAGGTGTTCGAGTGTTCGAACCGTAATGCGCAAGAAATGGTTCCGAAACCCCGTATTTACGTATCTGCCACTGTGCAGGAGAATCCGTATAGGTGTTCCATTGTTCGAACCGTAATGCGCAAGAAATGGTACGGAAACCCCGTATTTACATATCTGCCACTGTGCAGTAGAATCCGTATAGGTGTTCGAGTGTTCGAACCGTAATGCGCAAAAAATGGTACCGAAACCCCGTATTTACATATCTGCCACTGTGCAGGAGAATCCGTATAGGTGTTCGAGTGTTCGAACCGTAATGCGCAAGAAATGGTACGGAAACCCCGTATTTACATATCTGCCACTGTGGAGGAGAATCCGTATAGGTGTTCGAGTGTTTGAACCGTAATGCGTGAGAAATGGTATGTAAACCCCGTATTTATATATCTGCGACTGTGTTGGATAATCCGTATAGGTGTTCGAGTGTTCGAACCGTAATGCGCCAGAAATGGTACCGAAACCCCGTATTTACATATCTGCCACTGTGCAGGAGAATCCGTATAGGTGTTCGAGTGTTCGAACCGTAATGCGTAAGAAATGGTACCGAAACCCCGTATTTACATATCTGCCACTGTGCAGGAGAATCCGTATAGGTGTTCGAGTGTTCGAACCGTAATGCGCAAGAAATGGTATGGAAACCCCGTATTTACATATCTGCCACTGTGTAGGAGAATCCGTATAGGTGTTCGAGAGTTCGAACCGTAATGCGCAAGAAATGGTACGGAAACCCCGTATTTACATATCTGCCACTTTGTAGGAGAATCCGCATAGGTGTTCGAGTGTTCGAACCGTAATGTGCAAGAAATGGTATGGAAACCCCGTATTTTCATATCTGCCACTGTGCAGGAGAATCCGTATAGGTGTTCGAGTGTTCGAATCGTAATGTGCAAGAAACGGTACCGAAACCCCGTATTTACATATCTGCCACTGTGCAGGAGAATCCGAATAGGTGTTCGAGTGTTCGAACCGTAATGCGCAATTAATGGTATGTAAACCCCATATTTACATATCTGCCACTGTGCAGGAGAATCCGTATAGGTGTTCGAGTGTTCGAACCGTAATGCGCAAGAAATGGTTCCGAAACCCCGTATTTACGTATCTGCCACTGTGCAGGAGAATCCGTATAGGTGTTCCATTGTTCGAACCGTAATGCGCAAGAAATGGTACGGAAACCCCGTATTTACATATCTGCCACTGTGCAGGAGAATCCTTATAGGTGTTCGAGTGTTCGAACCGTAATGCGCAAAAAATGGTACCGAAACCCCGTATTTACATATCTGCCACTGTGCAGGAGAATCCGTATAGGTGTTCGAGTGTTCGAACCGTAATGCGCAAGAAATGGTAGCGAAACCCCGTATTTACATATCTGCCAGTGTGCAGGAGAATCAGAATAGGTGTTCGAGTGTTCGAACCGTAATGCGCAAGAAATGGTATGTAAACCCCGTATTTACATATCTGGCACTGTGCAGGAGAATCCGTATAGGTGTTCGAGTGTTCGAACCGTAATGCGCAAGAAATGGTACGGAAACCCCGTATTTACATATCTGCCACTGTGTAGGAGAATCCGTATAGGTGTTCGAGTGTTTGAACCGTAATGCGTGAGAAATGGTACGTAAACCCCGTATTTATATATCTGCCACTGTGCTGGATAATCCGTATAGGTGTTCGAGTGTTCGAACCGTAATGCGCCAGAAATGGTACCGAAACCCCGTATTTACATATCTGCCACTGTGTAGGAGAATCCGTATAGGTGTTCGAGTGTTCGAACCGTAATGCGCAAGAAATGGTACCGAAACCCCGTATTTACATATCTGCCACTGTGCAGGAGAATCCGTGTAGGTGTTCGAGTGTTCGAACCGTAATGCGCAAGAAATTGTATGGAAACCCCGTATTTACATATCTGCCACTGTATAGGAGAATCCGTATAGGTGTTGGAGTGTTCGAACCGTAATGCGCAAGAAATGGTTCCGAAACCCCGTATTCACATATCTGCCACTGTGCAGGAGAATCCGTATAGGTGTTCGAGAGTTCGAACCGTAATGCGCAAGAAATGGTACGGAAACCCCGTATTTACATATCTGCCACTTTGTAGGAGAATCCGCATAGGTGTTCGAGTGTTCGAACCGTAATGTGCAAGAAATGGTATGGAAACCCCGTACTTACATATCTGCCACTGTGCAGGAGAATCCGTATAGGTGTTCGAGTGTTCGAATCGTAATGCGCAAGAAACGGTACCGAAACCCCGTATTTACATATCTGCCACTGTGCAGGAGAATCCGAATAGGTGTTCGAGTGTTCGAACCGTAATGCGCAAGAAATGGTATGTAAACCCCGTATTTACATATCTGCCACTGTGCAGGAGAATCCGTATAGGTGTTCGAGTGTTCGAACCGTAATGCGCAAGAAATGGTTCCGAAACCCCGTATTTACGTATCTGCCACTGTGCAGGAGAATCCGTATAGGTGTTCCATTGTTCGAACCGTAATGCGCAAGAAATGGTACCGAAACCCCGTATTTACATATCTGCCACTGTGCAGGAGAATCCGTATAGGTGTTCGAGTGTTCGAACCGTAATGCGCAAGAAATGGTACCGAAACCCCGTATTTACATATCTGCCACTGTGCAGGAGAATCCGTATAGGTGTTCGAGTGTTCGAACCGTAATGCGCAAGAAATGGTACGGAAACCCCGTATTTACATATCTGCCACTGTGCAGGAGAATCCGTATAGGTGTTCGAGTGTTTGAACCGTAATGCGTGAGAAATGGTATGTAAACCCCGTATTTATATATCTGCCACTGTGCTGGATAATCCGTATAGGTGTTCGAGTGTTCGAACCGTAATACGCCAGAAATTGTACCGAAACCCCGTATTTATATATCTGCCACTGTGCAGGAGAAGCCGTATAGGTGTTCGAGTGTTCGAACCGTAATGCGCAAGAAATGGTACCGAAACCCCGTATTTACATATCTGCCACTGTGCAGGAGAATCCGTGTAGGTGTTCGAGTGTTCGAACCGTAATGCGCAAGAAATGGTATGGAAACCCCGTATTTACATATCTGCCACTGTACAGGAGAATCCGTATAGGTGTTGGAGTGTTCGAACCGTAATGCGCAAGAAATGGTTCCGAAACCCCGTATTTACATATCTGCCACTGTGCAGGAGAATCCGTATAGGTGTTCGAGAGTTCGAACCGTAATGCGCAAGAAACGGTACCGAAACCCCGTATTTACATATCTGCCACTGTGCAGGAGAATCCGAATAGGTGTTCGAGTGTTCGAACCGTAATGTGCAAGAAATGGTATGGAAATCCCGTATTTACATATCTGCCACTGTGCAGGAGAATCCGTATAGGTGTTCGAGTGTTCGAATCGTAATGTGCAAGAAACGGTACCGAAACCCCGTATTTACATATCTGCCACTGTGCAGGAGAATCCGAATAGGTGTTCGAGTGTTCGAACCGTAATGCGCAATTAATGGTATGTAAACCCCGTATTTACATATCTGCCACTGTGCAGGAGAATCCGTATAGGTGTTCGAGTGTTCGAACCGTAATGCGCAAAAAATGGTACCGAAACCCCGTATTTACATATCTGCCACTGTGCAGGAGAATCCGTATAGGTGTTCGAGTGTTCGAACCGTAATGCGCAAGAAATGGTAGCGAAACCCCGTATTTACATATCTGCCACTGTGCAGGAGAATCCGAATAGGTGTTCGAGTGTTCGAACCGTAATGCGCAAGAAATGGTATGTAAACCCCGTATTTACATATCTGGCACTGTGCAGGAGAATCCGTATAGGTGTTCGAGTGTTCAAACCGTAATGCGCAAGAAATGGTACGGAAACCCCGTATTTACATATCTGCCACTGTGTAGGAGAATCCGTATAGGTGTTCTAGTGTTTGAACCGTAATGCGTGAGAAATGGTATGTAAACCCCGTATTTATATATCTGCCACTGTGCTGGATAATCCGTATAGGTGTTCGAGTGTTCGAACCGTAATGCGCCAGAAATGGTACCGAAACCCCGTATTTACATATCTGCCACTGTGCAGGAGAATCCGTATAGGTGTTCGACTGTTCGAACCGTAATGCGTAAGAAATGGTACCGAAACCCCGTATTTACATATCTGCCACTGTGCAGGAGAATCCGTATAGGTGTTCGAGTGTTCGAACCGTAATGCGCAAGAAATGGTATGGAAACCCCGTATTTACATATCTGCCACTGTGCAGGAGAATCCGTGTAGGTGTTCGAGTGTTCGAACCGTAATGCGCAAGAAATGGTTCCGAAACCCCGTATTTACGTATCTGCCACTGTGCAGGAGAATCCGTATAGGTGTTCCATTGTTCGAACCGTAATGTGCAAGAAATGGTACGGAAACCCCGTATTTACATATCTGCCACTGTGCAGGAGAATCCGTATAGGTGTTCGAGTGTTCGAACCGTAATGCGCAAAAAATGGTACCGAAACCCCGTATTTACATATCTGCCACTGTGCAGGAGAATCCGTATAGGTGTTCGAGTGTTCGAACCGTAATGCGCAAGAAATGGTTCCGAAACCCCGTATTTACGTATCTGCCACTGTGCAGGAGAATCCGTATAGGTGTTCCATTGTTCGAACCGTAATGCGCAAGAAATGGTACGGAAACCCCGTATTCACATATCTGCCACTGTGCAGTAGAATCCGTATTGGTGTTCGAGTGTTCGAACCGTAATGCGCCAGAAATGGTACCGAAACCCCGTATTTATATATCTGCCACTGTGCAGGAGAAGCCGTATAGGTGTTCGAGTGTTCGAACCGTAATGCGCAAGAAATGGTACCTAAACCCCGTATTTACATATCTGCCACTGTGCAGGAGAATCCGTGTAGGTGTTCGAGTGTTCGAACCGTAATGCGCAAGAAATGGTATGGAAACCCCGTATTTACATATCTGCCACTGTACAGGAGAATCCGTATAGGTGTTGGAGTGTTCGAACCGTAATGCGCAAGAAATGGTTCCGAAACCCCGTATTTACATATCTGCCACTGTGCAGGAGAATCCGTATAGGTGTTCGAGAGTTCGAACCGTAATGCGCAAGAAATGGTACGGAAACCCCGTATTTACATATCTGCCACTTTGTAGGAGAATCCGCATAGGTGTTCGAGTGTTCGAACCGTAATGTGCAAGAAATGGTATGGAAACCCCGTATTTACATATCTGCCACTGTGCAGGAGAATCCGTATAGGTGTTCGAGTGTTCGAATCGTAATGTGCAAGAAACGGTACCGAAACCCCGTATTTACATATCTGCCACTGTGTAGGAGAATCCGAATAGGTGTTCGAGTGTTCGAACCGTAATGCGCAATTAATGGTATGTAAACCCCGTATTTACATATCTGCCACTGTGCAGGAGAATCCGTATAGGTGTTCGAGTGTTCGAACCGTAATGCGCAAGAAATTGTTCCGAAACCCCGTATTTACGTATCTGCCACTGTGCAGGAGAATCCGTATAGGTGTTCCATTGTTCGAACCGTAATGCGCAAGAAATGGTACGGAAACCCCGTATTTACATATCTGCCACTGTGCAGTAGAATCCGTATAGGTGTTCGAGTGTTCGAACCGTAATGCGCAAAAAATGGTACCGAAACCCCGTATTTACATATCTGCCACTGTGCAGGAGAATCCGTATAGGTGTTCGAGTGTTCGAACCGTAATGCGCAAGAAATGGTACGGAAACCCCGTATTTACATATCTGCCACTGTGCAGGAGAATCCGTATAGGTGTTCGAGTGTTTGAACCGTAATGCGTGAGAAATGGTATGTAAACCCCGTATTTATATATCTGCGACTGTGTTGGATAATCCGTATAGGTGTTCGAGTGTTCGAACCGTAATGCGCCAGAAATGGTACCGAAACCCCGTATTTACATATCTGCCACTATGCAGGAGAATCCGTATAGGTGTTCGAGTGTTCGAATCGTAATGCGTAAGAAATGGTACCGAAACCCCGTATTTACATATCTGCCACTGTGCAGGAGAATCCGTATAGGTGTTCGAGTGTTCGAACCGTAATGCGCAAGAAATGGTATGGAAACCCCGTATTTACATATCTGCCGCTGTGTAGGAGAATCCGTATAGGTGTTTGAGAGTTCGAACCGTAATGCGCAAGAAATGGTACGGAAACCCCGTATTTACATATCTGCCACTTTGTAGGAGAATCCGCATAGGTGTTCGAGTGTTCGAACCGTAATGTGCAAGAAATGGTATGGAAACCCCGTATTTACATATCTGCCACTGTGCAGGAGAATCCGTATAGGTGTTCGAGTGTTCGAATCGTAATGTGCAAGAAACGGTACCGAAACCCCGTATTTACATATCTGCCACTGTGCAGGAGAATCCGAATAGGTGTTCGAGTGTTCGAACCGTAATGCGCAATTAATGGTATGTAAACCCCATATTTACATATCTGCCACTGTGCAGGAGAATCCGTATAGGTGTTCGAGTGTTCGAACCGTAATGCGCAAGAAATGGTTCCGAAACCCCGTATTTACGTATCTGCCACTGTGCAGGAGAATCCGTATAGGTGTTCCATTGTTCGAACCGTAATGCGCAAGAAATGGTACGGAAACCCCGTATTTACATATCTGCCACTGTGCAGGAGAATCCTTATAGGTGTTCGAGTGTTCGAACCGTAATGCGCAAAAAATGGTACCGAAACCCCGTATTTACATATCTGCCACTGTGCAGGAGAATCCGTATAGGTGTTCGAGTGTTCGAACCGTAATGCGCAAGAAATGGTAGCGAAACCCCGTATTTACATATCTGCCAGTGTGCAGGAGAATCAGAATAGGTGTTCGAGTGTTCGAACCGTAATGCGCAAGAAATGGTATGTAAACCCCGTATTTACATATCTGGCACTGTGCAGGAGAATCCGTATAGGTGTTCGAGTGTTCGAACCGTAATGCGCAAGAAATGGTACGGAAACCCCGTATTTACATATCTGCCACTGTGTAGGAGAATCCGTATAGGTGTTCGAGTGTTTGAACCGTAATGCGTGAGAAATGGTACGTAAACCCCGTATTTATATATCTGCCACTGTGCTGGATAATCCGTATAGGTGTTCGAGTGTTCGAACCGTAATGCGCCAGAAATGGTACCGAAACCCCGTATTTACATATCTGCCACTGTGTAGGAGAATCCGTATAGGTGTTCGAGTGTTCGAACCGTAATGCGCAAGAAATGGTACCGAAACCCCGTATTTACATATCTGCCACTGTGCAGGAGAATCCGTGTAGGTGTTCGAGTGTTCGAACCGTAATGCGCAAGAAATTGTATGGAAACCCCGTATTTACATATCTGCCACTGTATAGGAGAATCCGTATAGGTGTTGGAGTGTTCGAACCGTAATGCGCAAGAAATGGTTCCGAAACCCCGTATTCACATATCTGCCACTGTGCAGGAGAATCCGTATAGGTGTTCGAGAGTTCGAACCGTAATGCGCAAGAAATGGTACGGAAACCCCGTATTTACATATCTGCCACTTTGTAGGAGAATCCGCATAGGTGTTCGAGTGTTCGAACCGTAATGTGCAAGAAATGGTATGGAAACCCCGTACTTACATATCTGCCACTGTGCAGGAGAATCCGTATAGGTGTTCAAGTGTTCGAATCGTAATGCGCAAGAAACGGTACCGAAACCCCGTATTTACATATCTGCCACTGTGCAGGAGAATCCGAATAGGTGTTCGAGTGTTCGAACCGTAATGCGCAAGAAATGGTATGTAAACCCCGTATTTACATATCTGCCACTGTGCAGGAGAATCCGTATAGGTGTTCGAGTGTTCGAACCGTAATGCGCAAGAAATGGTACCGAAACCCCGTATTTACATATCTGCCACTGTGCAGCAGAATCCGTATAGGTGTTCAAGTGTTCGAATCGTAATGCGCAACAAACGGTACCGAAACCCCGTATTTACATATCTGCCACTGTGCAGGAGAATCCGAATAGGTGTTCGAGTGTTCGAACCGTAATGCGCAAGAAATGGTATGTAAACCCCGTATTTACGTATCTGCCACTGTGCAGGAGAATCCGTATAGGTGTTCCATTGTTCGAACCGTAATGCGCAAGAAATGGTACCGAAACCCCGTATTTACATATCTGCCACTGTGCAGCAGAATCCGTATAGGTGTTCGAGTGTTCGAACCGTAATGCGCAAGAAATGGTACCGAAACCCCGTATTTACATATCTGCCACTGTGCAGGAGAATCCGTATAGGTGTTCGAGTGTTCGAACCGTAATGCGCAAGAAATGGTACGGAAACCCCGTATTTACATATCTGCCACTGTGCAGGAGAATCCGTATAGGTGTTCGAGTGTTTGAACCGTAATGCGTGAGAAATGGTATGTAAACCCCGTATTTATATATCTGCCACTGTGCTGGATAATCCGTATAGGTGTTCGAGTGTTCGAACCGTAATACGCCAGAAATTGTACCGAAACCCCGTATTTATATATCTGCCACTGTGCAGGAGAAGCCGTATAGGTGTTCGAGTGTTCGAACCGTAATGCGCAAGAAATGGTACCGAAACCCCGTATTTACATATCTGCCACTGTGCAGGAGAATCCGTGTAGGTGTTCGAGTGTTCGAACCGTAATGCGCAAGAAATGGTATGGAAACCCCGTATTTACATATCTGCCACTGTACAGGAGAATCCGTATAGGTGTTGGAGTGTTCGAACCGTAATGCGCAAGAAATGGTTCCGAAATCCCGTATTTACATATCTGCCACTGTGCAGGAGAATCCGTATAGGTGTTCGAGAGTTCGAACCGTAATGCGCAAGAAATGGTACGGAAACCCCGTATTTACATATCTGCCACTTTGTAGGAGAATCCGCATAGGTGTTCGAGTGTTCGAACCGTAATGTGCAAGAAATGGTATGGAAATCCCGTATTTACATATCTGCCACTGTGCAGGAGAATCCGTATAGGTGTTCGAGTGTTCGAATCGTAATGTGCAAGAAACGGTACCGAAACCCCGTATTTACATATCTGCCACTGTGCAGGAGAATCCGAATAGGTGTTCGAGTGTTCGAACCGTAATGCGCAATTAATGGTATGTAAACCCCGTATTTACATATCTGCCACTGTGCAGGAGAATCCGTATAGGTGTTCGAGTGTTCGAACCGTAATGCGCAAAAAATGGTACCGAAACCCCGTATTTACATATCTGCCACTGTGCAGGAGAATCCGTATAGGTGTTCGAGTGTTCGAACCGTAATGCGCAAGAAATGGTAGCGAAACCCCGTATTTACATATCTGCCACTGTGCAGGAGAATCCGAATAGGTGTTCGAGTGTTCGAACCGTAATGCGCAAGAAATGGTATGTAAACCCCGTATTTACATATCTGGCACTGTGCAGGAGAATCCGTATAGGTGTTCGAGTGTTCAAACCGTAATGCGCAAGAAATGGTACGGAAACCCCGTATTTACATATCTGCCACTGTGCAGGAGAATCCGTATAGGTGTTCGAGTGTTTGAACCGTAATGCGTGAGAAATGGTATGTAAACCCCGTATTTATATATCTGCCACTGTGCTGGATAATCCGTATAGGTGTTCGAGTGTTCGAACCGTAATGCGCCAGAAATGGTACCGAAACCCCGTATTTACATATCTGCCACTGTGCAGGAGAATCCGTATAGGTGTTCGACTGGTCGAACCGTAATGCGTAAGAAATGGTACCGAAACCCCGTATTTACATATCTGCCACTGTGCAGGAGAATCCGTATAGGTGTTCGAGTGTTCGAACCGTAATGCGCAAGAAATGGTATGGAAACCCCGTATTTACATATCTGCCACTGTGCAGGAGAATCCGTGTAGGTGTTCGAGTGTTCGAACCGTAATGCGCAAGAAATGGTTCCGAAACCCCGTATTTACGTATCTGCCACTGTGCAGGAGAATCCGTATAGGTGTTCCATTGTTCGAACCGTAATGTGCAAGAAATGGTACGGAAACCCCGTATTTACATATCTGCCACTGTGCAGGAGAATCCGTATAGGTGTTCGAGTGTTCGAACCGTAATGCGCAAAAAATGGTACCGAAACCCCGTATTTACATATCTGCCACTGTGCAGGAGAATCCGTATAGGTGTTCGAGTGTTCGAACCGTAATGCGCAAGAAATGGTAGCGAAACCCCGTATTTACATATCTGCCACTGTGCAGGAGAATCCGAATAGGTGTTCGAGTGTTCGAACCGTAATGCGCAAGAAATGGTATGTAAACCCCGTATTTACATATCTGGCACTGTGCAGGAGAATCCGTATAGGTGTTCGAGTGTTCAAACCGTAATGCGCAAGAAATGGTACGGAAACCCCGTATTTACATATCTGCCACTGTGCAGGATAATCCGTATAGGTGTTCGAGTGTTTGAACCGTAATGCGTGAGAAATGGTATGTAAACCCCGTATTTATATATCTGCCACTGTGCTGGATAATCCGTATAGGTGTTCGAGTGTTCGAACCGTAATGCGCAAGAAATGGTATGTAAACCCCGTATTTACATATCTGCCACTGTGCAGGAGAATCCGTATAGGTGTTCGAGTGTTCGAACCGTAATGCGCAAGAAATGGTTCCGAAACCCCGTATTTACGTATCTGCCACTGTGCAGGAGAATCCGTATAGGTGTTCCATTGTTCGAACCGTAATGCGCAAGAAATGGTACCGAAACCCCGTATTTACATATCTGCCACTATGCAGGAGAATCCGTATAGGTGTTCGAGTGTTCGAACCGTAATGCGCAAGAAATGGTACCGAAACCCCGTATTTACATATCTGCCACTGTGCAGGAGAATCCGTATAGGTGTTCGAGTGTTCGAACCGTAATGCGCAAGAAATGGTACGGAAACCCCGTATTTACATATCTGCCACTGTGCAGGAGAATCCGTATAGGTGTTCGAGTGTTTGAACCGTAATGCGTGAGAAATGGTATGTAAACCCCGTATTTATATATCTGCCACTGTGCTGGATAATCCGTATAGGTGTTCGAGTGTTCGAACCGTAATGCGCCAGAAATGGTACCGAAACCCCGTATTTATATATCTGCCACTGTGCAGGAGAAGCCGTATAGGTGTTCGAGTGTTCGAACCGTAATGCGCAAGAAATGGTACCGAAACCCCGTATTTACATATCTGCCACTATGCAGGAGAATCCGTGTAGGTGTTCGACTGTTCGAACCGTAATGCGCAAGAAATGGTATGGAAACCCCGTATTTACATATCTGCCACTGTACAGGAGAATCCGTATAGGTGTTGGAGTGTTCGAACCGTAATGCGCAAGAAATGGTTCCGAAACCCCGTATTTACATATCTGCCACTGTGCAGGAGAATCCGTATAGGTGTTCGAGAGTTCGAACCGTAATGCGCAAGAAATGGTACGGAAACCCCGTATTTACATATCTGCCACTTTGTAGGAGAATCCGCATAGGTGTTCGAGTGTTCGAACCGTAATGTGCAAGAAATGGTATGGAAACCCCGTATTTACATATCTGCCACTGTGCAGGAGAATCCGTATAGGTGTTCGAGTGTTCGAATCGTAATGTGCAAGAAACGGTACCGAAACCCCGTATTTACATATCTGCCACTGTGCAGGAGAATCCGAATAGGTGTTCGAGTGTTCGAACCGTAATGCGCAATTAATGGTATGTAAACCCCGTATTTACATATCTGCCACTGTGCAGGAGAATCCGTATAGGTGTTCGAGTGTTCGAACCGTAATGCGCAAAAAATGGTACCGAAACCCCGGATTTACATATCTGCCACTGTGCAGGAGAATCCGTATAGGTGTTCGAGTGTTTGAACCGTAATGCGCAAGAAATGGTAGCGAAACCCCGTATTTACATATCTGCCACTGTGCAGGAGAATCCGAATAGGTGTTCGAGTGTTCGAACCGTAATGCGCAAGAAATGGTATGTAAACCCCGTATTTACATATCTGGCACTGTGCAGGAGAATCCGTATAGGTGTTCGAGTGTTCAAACCGTAATGCGCAAGAAATGGTACGGAAACCCCGTATTTACATATCTGCCACTGTGCAGGAGAATCCGTATAGGTGTTCGAGTGTTCGAACCGTAATGCGCAAGAAATGGTACCGAAACCCCGTATTTACATAACTGCCACTGTGCAGGAGAATCCGTATAGGTGTTCGAGTGTTGGAACCGTAATGCGCAAGAAATGGTATGGAAACCCCGTATTTACATATCTGCCACTGTGCAGGAGAATCCGTGTAGGTGTTCGAGTGTTCGAACCGTAATGCGCAAGAAATGGTTCCGAAACCCCGTATTTACATATCTGCCACTGTGCAGGAGAATCCGTATAGGTGTTCGAGAGTTCGAACCGTAATGCGCAAGAAATGGTACGGAAACCCCGTATTTACATATCTGCCACTTTGTAGGAGAATCCGCATATGTGTTCGAGTGTTCGAACCGTAATGTGCAAGAAATGGTATGGAAACCCCGTATTTACATATCTGCCACTGTGCAGGAGAATCCGTATAGGTGTTCGAGTGTTCGAATCGTAATGCGCAAGAAATGGTACCGAAACCCCGTACTTACATATCTGCCACTGTGCAGGAGAATCCGAATAGGTGTTCGAGTGTTCGAACCGTAATGCGCAAGAAATGGTATGTAAACCCCGTATTTACATATCTGCCACTGTGCAGGAGAATCCGTATAGGTGTTCGAGTGTTCGAACCGTAATGCGCAAGAAATGGTTCCGAAACCCCGTATTTACGTATCTGCCACGGTGTAGGAGAATCCGTATAGGTGTTCCATTGTTCGAACCGTAATGCGCAAGAAATGGTAGCGAAACCCCGTATTTACATATCTGCCACTGTGCAGGAGAATCCGAATAGGTGTTCGAGTGTTCGAACCGTAATGCGCAAGAAATGGTATGTAAACCCCGTATTTACATATCTGGCACTGTGCAGGAGAATCCGTATAGGTGTTCGAGTGTTCAAACCGTAATGCGCAAGAAATGGTACGGAAACCCCGTATTTACATATCTGCCACTGTGCAGGAGAATCCGTATAGGTGTTCGAGTGTTCGAACCGTAATGCGCAAGAAATGGCACCGAAACCCCGTATTTACATAACTGGCACTGTGCAGGAGAATCCGTATAGGTGTTCGAGTGTTGGAACCGTAATGCGCAAGAAATGGTATGGAAACCCCGTATTTACATATCTGCCACTGTGCAGGAGAATCCGTGTAGGTGTTCGAGTGTTCGAACCGTAATGCGCAAGAAATGGTTCCGAAACCCCGTATTTACATATCTGCCACTGTGCAGGAGAATCCGTATAGGTGTTCGAGAGTTCGAACCGTAATGCGCAAGAAATGGTACGGAAACCCCGTATTTACATATCTGCCACTTTGTAGGAGAATCCGCATAAGTGTTCGAGTGTTCGAACCGTAATGTGCAAGAAATGGTATGGAAACCCCGTATTTACATATCTGCCACTGTGCAGGAGAATCCGTATAGGTGTTCGAGTGTTCGAATCGTAATGCGCAAGAAATGGTACCGAAACCCCGTATTTACATATCTGCCACTGTGCAGGAGAATCCGAATAGGTGTTCGAGTGTTCGAACCGTAATGCGCAAGAAATGGTATGTAAACCCCGTATTTACATATCTGCCACTGTGCAGGAGAATCCGTATAGGTGTTCGAGTGTTCGAACCGTAATGCGCAAGAAATGGTTCCGAAACCCCGTATTTACGTATCTGCCACGGTGTAGGAGAATCCGTATAGGTGTTCCATTGTTCGAACCGTAATGCGCAAGAAATGGTACGGAAACCCCGTATTTACGTATCTGCCACTGTGCAGGAGAATCCGTATAGGTGTTCGAGTGTTCGAACCGTAATGCGCAAAAAATGGTACCGAAACCCCGTATTTACATATCTGCCACTGTGCAGGAGAATCCGTATAGGTGTTCGAGTGTTCGAACCGTAATGCGCAAGAAATGGTAGCGAAACCCCGTATTTACATATCTGCCACTGTGCAGGAGAATCCGAATAGGTGTTCGAGTGTTCGAACCGTAATGCGCAAGAAATGGTATGTAAACCCCGTATTTACATATCTGGCACTGTGCAGGAGAATCCGTATAGGTGTTCGAGTGTTCGAACCGTAATGCGCAAGAAATGGTTCCGAAACCCCGTATTTACGTATCTGCCACTGTGCAGGAGAATCCGTATAGGTGTTCCATTGTTCGAACCGTAATGCGCAAGAAATGGTACCGAAACCCCGTATTTACATATCTGCCACTGTGCAGGAGAATCCGTATAGGTGTTCGAGTGTTCGAACCGTAATGCGCAAAAAATGGTACCGAAACCCCGTATTTACATATCTGCCACTGTGCAGGAGAATCCGTATAGGTGTTCGAGTGTTCGAACCGTAATGCGCAAGAAATGGTACGGAAACCCCGTATTTACATATCTGCCACTGTGCAGGAGAATCCGTATAGGTGTTCGAGTGTTTGAACCGTAATGCGTGAGAAATGGTATGGAAACCCCGTATTTACATATCTGCCACTGTATAGGAGAATCCGTATAGGTGTTGGAGTGTTCGAACCGTAATGCGCAAGAAATGGTTCCGAAACCCCGTATTTACATATCTGCCACTGTGCAGGAGAATCCGTATAGGTGTTCGAGAGTTCGAACCGTAATGCGCAAGAAATGGTACCGAAACCCCGTATTTACATATCTGCCACTTTGTAGGAGAATCCGCATAGGTGTTCGAGTGTTCGAACCGTAATGTGCAAGAAATGGTATGGAAACCCCGTATTTACATATCTGCCACTGTGCAGGAGAATCCGTATAGGTGTTCGAGTGTTCGAATCGTAATGCGCAAGAAACGGTACCGAAACCCCGTATTTACATATCTGCCACTGTGCAGGAGAATCCGAATAGGTGTTCGAGTGTTCGAACCGTAATGCGCAAGAAATGGTATGTAAACCCCGTATTTACATATCTGCCACTGTGCAGGAGAATCCGTATAGGTGTCCGAGTGTTCGAACCGTAATGCGCAAGAAATCGTTCCGAAACCCCGTATTTACGTATCTGCCACTGTGCAGGAGAATCCGTATAGGTGTTCCATTGTTCGAACCGTAATGCGCAAGAAATGGTACCGAAACCCCGTATTTACATATCTGCCACTGTGCAGGAGAATCCGTATAGGTGTTCGAGTGTTCGAACCGTAATGCGCAAAAAATGGTACCGAAACCCCGTATTTACATATCTGCCACTGTGCAGGAGAATCCGTATAGGTGTTCGAGTGTTCGAACCGTAATGCGCAAGAAATGGTACGGAAACCCCGTATTTACATATCTGCCACTGTGCAGGAGAATCCGTATAGGTGTTCGAGTGTTTGAACCGTAATGCGTGAGAAATGGTATGTAAACCCCGTATTTATATATCTGCCACTGTGCTGGATAATCCGTATAGGTGTTCGAGTGTTCGAACCGCAATGCGCCAGAAATGGTTCCGAAACCCCGTATTTATATATCTGCCACTGTGCAGGAGAATCCGTATAGGTGTTCGAGTGTTCGAACCGTAATGCGCAAGAAATGGTACCGAAACCCCGTATTTACATATCTGCCACTGTGCAGGAGAATCCGTGTAGGTGTTCGAGTGTTCGAACCGTAATGCGGAAGAAATGGTATGGAAACCCCGTATTTACATATCTGCCACTGTACAGGAGAATCCGTATAGGTGTTGGAGTGTTCGAACCGTAATGCGCAAGAAATGGTTCCGAAACCCCGTATTTACATATCTGCCACTGTGCAGGAGAATCCGTATAGGTGTTCGATAGTTCGAACCGTAATGCGCAAGAAATGGTACGGAAACCCCGTATTTACATATCTACCACTTTGTAGGAGAATCCGCATAGGTGTTCGAGTGTTCGAACCGTAATGGGCAAGAAATGGTATGGAAACCCCGTATTTACATATCTGCCACTGTGCAGGAGAATCCGTATAGGTGTTCGAGTGTTCGAATCGTAATGTGCAAGAAACGGTACCGAAACCCCGTATTTACATATCTGCCACTGTGCAGGAGAATCCGAATAGGTGTTCGAGTGTTCGAACCGTAATGCGCAATTAATGGTATGTAAACCCCGTATTTACATATCTGCCACTGTGCAGGAGAATCCGTATAGGTGTTCGAGTGTTCGAACCGTAATGCGCAAGAAATGGTTCCGAAACCCCGTATTTATATATCTGCCACTGTGCAGGAGAATCCGTATAGGTGTTCCATTGTTCGAACCGTAATGCGCAAGAAATGGTACGGAAACCCCGTATTTACATATCTGCCACTGTGCAGGAGAATCCGTATAGGTGTTCGAGTGTTCGAACCGTAATGCGCAAAAAATGGTACCGAAACCCCGTATTTACATATCTGCCACTGTGCAGGAGAATCCGTATAGGTGTTCGAGTGTTCGAACCGTAATGCGCAAGAAATGGTAGCGAAACCCCGTATTTACATATTTGCCAGTGTGCAGGAGAATCCGAATAGGTGTTCGAGTGTTCGAACCGTAATGCGCAAGAAATGGTATGTAAACCCCGTATTTACATATCTGGCACTGTGCAGGAGAATCCGTGTAGGTGTTCGAGTGTTCGAACCGTAATGCGCAAGAAATGGTACGGAAACCCCGTATTTACATATCTGCCACTGTGCAGGAGAATCCGTATAGGTGTTCGAGTGTTTGAACCGTAATGCGTGAGAAATGGTACGTAAACCCCGTATTTATATATCTGCCACTATGCTGGATAATCCGTATAGGTGTTCGAGTGTTCGAACCGTAATGCGCCAGAAATGGTACCGAAACCCCGTATTTACATATCTGCCACTGTGTAGGAGAATCCGTATAGGTGTTCGAGTGTTCGAACCGTAATGCGCAAGAAATGGTACCGAAACCCCGTATTTACATATCTGCCACTTTGTAGGAGAATCCGCATAGGTGTTCGAGTGTTCGAACCGTAATGTGCAAGAAATGGTATGGAAACCCCGTATTTACATATCTGCCACTGTGCAGGAGAATCCGTATAGGTGTTCGAGTGTTCGAATCGTAATGCGCAAGAAACGGTACCGAAACCCCGTATTTACATATCTGCCACTGTGCAGGAGAATCCGAATAGGTGTTCGAGTGTTCGAACCGTAATGCGCAAGAAATGGTATGTAAACCCCGTATTTACATATCTGCCACTGTGCAGGAGAATCCGTATAGGTGTCCGAGTGTCCGAACCGTAATGCGCAAGAAATCGTTCCGAAACCCCATATTTACGTATCTGCCACGGTGCAGGAGAATCCGTATAGGTGTTCCATTGTTCGAACCGTAATGCGCAAGAAATGGTACCGAAACCCCGTATTTACATATCTGCCACTGTGCAGGAGAATCCGTATAGGTGTTCGAGTGTTCGAACCGTAATGCGCAAAAAATGGTACCGAAACCCCGTATTTACATATCTGCCACTGCGCAGGAGAATCCGTATAGGTGTTCGAGTGTTCGAACCGTAATGCGCAAGAAATGGTACGGAAACCCCGTATTTACATATCTGCCACTGTGCAGGAGAATCCGTATAGGTGTTCGAGTGTTTGAACCGTAATGCGTGAGAAATGGTATGTAAACCCCGTATTTATATATCTGCCACTGTACTGGATAATCCGTATAGGTGTTCGAGTGTTCGAACCGCAATGCGCCAGAAATGGTTCCGAAACCCCGTATTTATATATCTGCCACTGTGCAGGAGAATCCATATAGGTGTTCGAGAGTTCGAACCGTAATGCGCAAGAAATGGTACCGAAACCCCGTATTTACATATCTGCCACTTTGTAGGAGAATCCGCATAGGTGTTCGAGTGTTCGAACCGTAATGTGCAAGAAATGGTATGGAAACCCCGTATTTACATATCTGCCACTGTGCAGGAGAATCCGTATAGGTGTTCGAGTGTTCGAATCGTAATGCGCAAGAAACGGTACCGAAACCCCGTATTTACATATCTGCCACTGTGCAGGAGAATCCGAATAGGTGTTCGAGTGTTCGAACCGTAATGCGCAAGAAATGGTATGTAAACCCCGTATTTACATATCTGCCACTGTGCAGGAGAATCCGTATAGGTGTCCGAGTGTTCGAACCGTAATGCGCAAGAAATCGTTCCGAAACCCCGTATTTACGTATCTGCCACTGTGCAGGAGAATCCGTATAGGTGTTCCATTGTTCGAACCGTAATGCGCAAGAAATGGTACCGAAACCCCGTATTTACATATCTGCCACTGTGCAGGAGAATCCGTATAGGTGTTCGAGTGTTCGAACCGTAATGCGCAAAAAATGGTACCGAAACCCCGTATTTACATATCTGCCACTGTGCAGGAGAATCCGTATAGGTGTTCGAGTGTTCGAACCGTAATGCGCAAGAAATGGTACGGAAACCCCGTATTTACATATCTGCCACTGTGCAGGAGAATCCGTATAGGTGTTCGAGTGTTTGAACCGTAATGCGTGAGAAATGGTATGTAAACCCCGTATTTATATATCTGCCACTGTGCTGGATAATCCGTATAGGTGTTCGAGTGTTCGAACCGCAATGCGCCAGAAATGCTTCCGAAACCCCGTATTTATATATCTGCCACTGTGCAGGAGAATCCGTATAGGTGTTCGAGTGTTCGAACCGTAATGCGCAAGAAATGGTACCGAAACCCCGTATTTACATATCTGCCACTGTGCAGGAGAATCCGTGTAGGTGTTCGAGTGTTCGAACCGTAATGCGGAAGAAATGGTATGGAAACCCCGTATTTACATATCTGCCACTGTACAGGAGAATCCGTATAGGTGTTGGAGTGTTCGAACCGTAATGCGCAAGAAATGGTTCCGAAACCCCGTATTTACATATCTGCCACTGTGCAGGAGAATCCGTATAGGTGTTCGATAGTTCGAACCGTAATGCGCAAGAAATGGTACGGAAACCCCGTATTTACATATCTACCACTTTGTAGGAGAATCCGCATAGGTGTTCGAGTGTTCGAACCGTAATGGGCAAGAAATGGTATGGAAACCCCGTATTTACATATCTGCCACTGTGCAGGAGAATCCGTATAGGTGTTCGAGTGTTCGAATCGTAATGTGCAAGAAACGGTACCGAAACCCCGTATTTACATATCTGCCACTGTGCAGGAGAATCCGAATAGGTGTTCGAGTGTTCGAACCGTAATGCGCAATTAATGGTATGTAAACCCCGTATTTACATATCTGCCACTGTGCAGGAGAATCCGTATAGGTGTTCGAGTGTTCGAATCGTAATGCGCAAGAAACGGTACCGAAACCCCGTATTTACATATCTGCCACTGTGCAGGAGAATCCGAATAGGTGTTCGAGTGTTCGTACCGTAATGCGCAAGAAATGGTTCCGAAACCCCGTATTTATGTATCTGCCACTGTGCAGGAGAATCCGTATAGGTGTTCCATTGTTCGAACCGTAATGCGCAAGAAATGGTACGGAAACCCCGTATTTACATATCTGCCACTGTGCAGGAGAATCCGTATAGGTGTTCGAGTGTTCGAACCGTAATGCGCAAAAAATGGTACCGAAACCCCGTATTTACATATCTGCCACTGTGCAGGAGAATCCGTATAGGTGTTCGAGTGTTCGAACCGTAATGCGCAAGAAATGGTAGCGAAACCCCGTATTTACATATTTGCCAGTGTGCAGGAGAATCCGAATAGGTGTTCGAGTGTTCGAACCGTAATGCGCAAGAAATGGTATGTAAACCCCGTATTTACATATCTGGCACTGTGCAGGAGAATCCGTGTAGGTGTTCGAGTGTTCGAACCGTAATGCGCAAGAAATGGTACGGAAACCCCGTATTTACATATCTGCCACTGTGCAGGAGAATCCGTATAGGTGTTCGAGTGTTTGAACCGTAATGCGTGAGAAATGGTACGTAAACCCCGTATTTATATATCTGCCACTATGCTGGATAATCCGTATAGGTGTTCGAGTGTTCGAACCGTAATGCGCCAGAAATGGTACCGAAACCCCGTATTTACATATCTGCCACTGTGTAGGAGAATCCGTATAGGTGTTCGAGTGTTCGAACCGTAATGCGCAAGAAATGGTACCGAAACCCCGTATTTACATATCTGCCACTGTGCAGGAGAATCCGTGTAGGTGTTCGAGTGTTCGAACCGTAATGCGCAAGAAATGGTACGGAAACCCCGTATTTACATATCTGCCACTGTGCAGGAGAATCCGTATAGGTGTTCGAGTGTTTGAACCGTAATGCGTGAGAAATGGTATGTAAACCCCGTATTTATATATCTGCCACTGTGCTGGATAATCCGTATTGGTGTTCGAGTGTTCGAACCGTAATGCGCCAGAAATGGTACCGAAACCCCGTATTTATATATCTGCCACTGTGCAGGAGAAGCCGTATAGGTGTTCGAGTGTTCGAACCGTAATGTGCAAGAAATGGTATGGAAATCCCGTATTTACATATCTGCCACTGTGCAGGAGAATCCGTATAGGTGTTCGAGTGTTCGAATCGTAATGCGCAAGAAACGGTACCGAAACCCCGTATTTACATATCTGCCACTGTGCAGGAGAATCCGAATAGGTGTTCGAGTGTTCGAACCGTAATGCGCAAGAAATGGTATGTAAACCCCGTATTTACATATCTGCCACTGTGCAGGAGAATCCGTATAGGTGTCCGAGTGTTCGAACCGTAATGCGCAAGAAATGGTTCCGAAACCCCGTATTTACGTATCTGCCACTGTGCAGGAGAATCCGTATAGGTGTTCCATTGTTCGAACCGTAATGCGCAAGAAATGGTACCGAAACCCCGTATTTACATATCTGCCACTGTGCAGGAGAATCCGTGTAGGTGTTCGAGTGTTCGAACCGTAATGCGCAAAAAATGGTACCGAAACCCCGTATTTACATATCTGCCACTGTGCAGGAGAATCCGTATAGGTGTTCGAGTGTTAGAACCGTAATGCGCAAGAAATGGTACGGAAACCCCGTATTTACATATCTGCCACTGTGCAGGAGAATCCGTATAGGTGTTCGAGTGTTTGAACCGTAATGCGTGAGAAATGGTATGTAAACCCCGTATTTATATATCTGCCACTGTGCTGGATAATCCGTATTGGTGTTCGAGTGTTCGAACCGTAATGCGCCAGAAATGGTACCGAAACCCCGTATTTATATATCTGCCACTGTGCAGGAGAAGCCGTATAGGTGTTCGAGTGTTCGAACCGTAATGCACAAGAAATGGTACCGAAACCCCGTATTTACATATCTGCCACTGTGCAGGAGAATCCGTGTAGGTGTTCGAGTGTTCGAACCGTAATGCGCAAGAAATGGTATGGAAACCCCGTATTTACATATCTGCCACTGTACAGGAGAATCCGTATAGGTGTTGGAGTGTACGAACCGTAATGCGCAAGAAATGGTTCCGAAACCCCGTATTTACATATCTGCCACTGTGCAGGAGAATCCGTATAGGTGTTCGAGAGTTCGAACCGTAATGCGCAAGAAATGGTACGGAAACCCCGTATTTACATATCTGCCACTTTGTAGGAGAATCCGCATAGGTGTTCGAGTGTTCGAACCGTAATGTGCAAGAAATGGTATGGAAACCCCGTATTTACATATCTGCCACTGTGCAGGAGAATCCGTATAGGTGTTCGAGTGTTCGAATCGTAATGTGCAAGAAACGGTACCGAAACCCCGTATTTACATATCTGCCACTGTGTAGGAGAATCCGAATAGGTGTTCGAGTGTTCGAACCGTAATGCGCAATTAATGGTATGTAAACCCCGTATTTACATATCTGCCACTGTGCAGGAGAATCCGTATAGGTGTTCGAGTGTTCGAACCGTAATGCGCAAGAAATGGTTCCGAAACCCCGTATTTACGTATCTGCCACTGTGCAGGAGAATCTGTATAGGTGTTCCATTGTTCGAACCGTAATGCGCAAGAAATGGTACGGAAACCGCGTATTCACATATCTGCCACTGTGCAGTAGAATCCGTATAGGTGTTCGAGTGTTCGAACCGTAATGCGTAAAAAATGGTACCGAAACCCCGTATTTACATATCTGCCACTGTGCAGGAGAATCCGTATAGGTGTTCGAGTGTTCGAACCGTAATGCGCAAGAAATGGTACGGAAACCCCGTATTTACATATCTGCCACTGTGCAGGAGAATCCGTATAGGTGTTCGAGTGTTTGAACCGTAATGCGTGAGAAATGGTATGTAAACCCCGTATTTATATATCTGCGACTGTGTTGGATAATCCGTATAGGTGTTCGAGTGTTCGAACCGTAATGCGCCAGAAATGGTACCGAAACCCCGTATTTACATATCTGCCACTGTGCAGGAGAATCCGTATAGGTGTTCGAGTGTTCGAACCGTAATGCGTAAGAAATGGTACCGAAACCCCGTATTTACATATCTGCCACTGTGCAAGAGAATCCGTATAGGTGTTCGAGTGTTCGAACCGTAATGCGCAAGAAATGGTATGGAAACCCCGTATTTACATATCTGCCACTGTGTAGGAGAATCCGTATAGGTGTTCGAGAGTTCGAACCGTAATGCGCAAGAAATGGTACGGAAACCCCGTATTTACATATCTGCCACTTTGTAGGAGAATCCGCATAGGTGTTCGAGTGTTCGAACCGTAATGTGCAAGAAATGGTATGGAAACCCCGTATTTACATATCTGCCACTGTGCAGGAGAATCCGTATAGGTGTTCGAGTGTTCGAATCGTAATGTGCAAGAAACGGTACCGAAACCCCGTATTTACATATCTGCCACTGTGCAGGAGAATCCGAATAGGTGTTCGAGTGTTCGAACCGTAATACGCAATTAATGGTATGTAAACCCCATATTTACATATCTGCCACTGTGCAGGAGAATCCGTATAGGTGTTCGAGTGTTCGAACCGTAATGCGCAAGAAATGGTTCCGAAACCCCGTATTTACGTATCTGCCACTGTGCAGGAGAATCCGTATAGGTGTTCCATTGTTCGAACCGTAATGCGCAAAAAATGGTACGGAAACCCCGTATTTACATATCTGCCACTGTGCAGGAGAATCCTTATAGGTGTTCGAGTGTTCGAACCGTAATGCGCAAAAAATGGTACCGAAACCCGTATTTACATATCTGCCACTGTGCAGGAGAATCCGTATAGGTGTTCGAGTGTTCGAACCGTAATGCGCAAGAAATGGTAGCGAAACCCCGTATTTACATATCTGCCAGTGTGCAGGAGAATCAGAATAGGTGTTCGAGTGTTCGAATCGTAATGCGCAAGAAACGGTACCGAAACCCCGTATTTACATATCTGCCACTGTGCAGGAGAATCCGAATAGGTGTTCGAGTGTTCGAACCGTAATGCGCAAGAAATGGTATGTAAACCCCGTATTTACATATCTGCCACTGTGCAGGAGAATCCGTATAGGTGTTCGAGTGTTCGAACCGTAATGCGCAAGAAATGGTTCCGAAACCCCGTATTTACGTATCTGCCACTGTGCAGGAGAATCCGTATAGGTGTTCCATTGTTCGAACCGTAATGCGCAAGAAATGGTACCGAAACCCCGTATTTACATATCTGCCACTGTGCGGGAGAATCCGTATAGGTGTTCGAGTGTTCGAACCGTAATGCGCAAAAAATGGTACCGAAACCCCGTATTTACATATCTGCCACTATGCAGGAGAATCCGTATAGGTGTTCGAGTGTTCGAACCGTAATGCGCAAGAAATGGTACGGAAACCCCGTATTTACATATCTGCCACTGTGCAGGAGAATCCGTATAGGTGTTCGAGTGTTTGAACCGTAATGCGTGAGAAATGGTATGTAAACCCCGTATTTATATATCTGCCACTGTGCTGGATAATCCGTATTGGTGTTCGAGTGTTCGAACCGTAATGCGCCAGAAATGGTACCGAAACCCCGTATTTATATATCTGCCACTGTGCAGGAGAAGCCGTATAGGTGTTCGAGTGTTCGAACCGTAATGCGCAAGAAATGGTACCGAAACCCCGTATTTACATATCTGCCACTGTGCAGGAGAATCCGTGTAGGTGTTCGAGTGTTCGAACCGTAATGCGCAAGAAATGGTATGGAAACCCCGTATTTACATATCTGCCACTGTACAGGAGAATCCGTATAGGTGTTGGAGTGTTCGAACCGTAATGCGCAAGAAATGGTTCCGAAACCCCGTATTTACATATCTGCCACTGTGCAGGAGAATCCGTATAGGTGTTCGAGAGTTCGAACCGTAATGCGCAAGAAATGGTACGGAAACCCCGTATTTACATATCTGCCACTTTGTAGGAGAATCCGCATAGGTGTTCGAGTGTTCGAACCGTAATGTGCAAGAAATGGTATGGAAACCCCGTATTTACATATCTGCCACTGTGCAGGAGAATCCGTATAGGTGTTCGAGTGTTCGAATCGTAATGTGCAAGAAACGGTACCGAAACCCCGTATTTACATATCTGCCACTGTGTAGGAGAATCCGAATAGGTGTTCGAGTGTTCGAACCGTAATGCGCAATTAATGGTATGTAAACCCCGTATTTACATATCTGCCACTGTGCAGGAGAATCCGTATAGGTGTTCGAGTGTTCGAACCGTAATGCGCAAGAAATGGTTCCGAAACCCCGTATTTACGTATCTGCCACTGTGCAGGAGAATCCGTATAGGTGTTCCATTGTTCGAACCGTAATGCGCAAGAAATGGTACGGAAACCCCGTATTTACATATCTGCCACTGTGCAGTAGAATCCGAATAGGTGTTCGAGTGTTCGAACCGTAATGCGCAAAAAATGGTACCGAAACCCCGTATTTACATATCTGCCACTGTGCAGGAGAATCCGTATAGGTGTTCGAGTGTTCGAACCGTAATGCGCAAGAAATGGTACGGAAACCCCGTATTTACATATCTGCCACTGTGGAGGAGAATCCGTATAGGTGTTCGAGTGTTTGAACCGTAATGCGTGAGAAATGGTATGTAAACCCCGTATTTATATATCTGCGACTGTGTTGGATAATCCGTATAGGTGTTCGAGTGTTCGAACCGTAATGCGCCAGAAATGGTACCGAAACCCCGTATTTACATATCTGCCACTGTGCAGGAGAATCCGTATAGGTGTTCGAGTGTTCGAACCGTAATGCGTAAGAAATGGTACCGAAACCCCGTATTTACATATCTGCCACTGTGCAGGAGAATCCGTATAGGTGTTCGAGTGTTCGAACCGTAATGCGCAAGAAATGGTATGGAAACCCCGTATTTACATATCTGCCACTGTGTAGGAGAATCCGTATAGGTGTTCGAGAGTTCGAACCGTAATGCGCAAGAAATGGTACGGAAACCCCGTATTTACATATCTGCCACTTTGTAGGAGAATCCGCATAGGTGTTCGAGTGTTCGAACCGTAATGTGCAAGAAATGGTATGGAAACCCCGTATTTACATATCTGCCACTGTGCAGGAGAATCCGTATAGGTGTTCGAGTGTTCGAATCGTAATGTGCAAGAAACGGTACCGAAACCCCGTATTTACATATCTGCCACTGTGCAGGAGAATCCGAATAGGTGTTCGAGTGTTCGAACCGTAATGCGCAATTAATGGTATGTAAACCCCATATTTACATATCTGCCACTGTGCAGGAGAATCCGTATAGGTGTTCGAGTGTTCGAACCGTAATGCGCAAGAAATGGTTCCGAAACCCCGTATTTACGTATCTGCCACTGTGCAGGAGAATCCGTATAGGTGTTCCATTGTTCGAACCGTAATGCGCAAGAAATGGTACGGAAACCCCGTATTTACATATCTGCCACTGTGCAGGAGAATCCTTATAGGTGTTCGAGTGTTCGAACCGTAATGCGCAAAAAATGGTACCGAAACCCCGTATTTACATATCTGCCACTGTGCAGGAGAATCCGTATAGGTGTTCGAGTGTTCGAACCGTAATGCGCAAGAAATGGTAGCGAAACCCCGTATTTACATATCTGCCAGTGTGCAGGAGAATCAGAATAGGTGTTCGAGTGTTCGAACCGTAATGCGCAAGAAATGGTATGTAAACCCCGTATTTACATATCTGGCACTGTGCAGGAGAATCCGTATAGGTGTTCGAGTGTTCGAACCGTAATGCGCAAGAAATGGTACGGAAACCCCGTATTTACATATCTGCCACTGTGTAGGAGAATCCGTATAGGTGTTCGAGTGTTTGAACCGTAATGCGTGAGAAATGGTACGTAAACCCCGTATTTATATATCTGCCACTGTGCTGGATAATCCGTATAGGTGTTCGAGTGTTCGAACCGTAATGCGCCAGAAATGGTACCGAAACCCCGTATTTACATATCTGCCACTGTGCAGGAGAATCTTTATAGGTGTTCGAGTGTTCGAACCGTAATGCGCAAAAAATGGTACCGAAACCCCGTATTTACATATCTGCCACTGTGCAGGAGAATCCGTATAGGTGTTCGAGTGTTCGAACCGTAATGCGCAAGAAATGGTAGCGAAACCCCGTATTTACATATCTGCCAGTGTGCAGGAGAATCAGAATAGGTGTTCGAGTGTTCGAACCGTAATGCGCAAGAAATGGTACGGAAACCCCGTATTTACATATCTGCCACTGTGCAGGAGAATCCGTATAGGTGTTCGAGTGTTTGAACCGTAATGCGTGAGAAATGGTATGTAAACCCCGTATTTATATATCTGCCACTGTGCTGGATAATCCGTATTGGTGTTCGAGTGTTCGAACCGTAATGCGCCAGAAATGGTACCGAAATCCCGTATTTATATATCTGCCACTGTGCAGGAGAAGCCGTATAGGTGTTCGAGTGTTCGAACCGTAATGCGCAAGAAATGGTACCGAAACCCCGTATTTACAAATCTGCCACTGTGCAGGAGAATCCGTGTAGGTGTTCGAGTGTTCGAACCGTAATGCGCAAGAAATGGTATGGAAACCCCGTATTTACATATCTGCCACTGTACAGGAGAATCCGTATAGGTGTTGGAGTGTTCGAACCGTAATGCGCAAGAAATGGTTCCGAAACCCCGTATTTACATATCTGCCACTGTGCAGGAGAATCCGTATAGGTGTTCGAGAGTTCGAACCGTAATGCGCAAGAAATGGTACGGAAACCCCGTATTTACATATCTGCCACTTTGTAGGAGAATCCGCATAGGTGTTCAAGTGTTCGAACCGTAATGTGCAAGAAATGGTATGGAAACCCCGTATTTACATATCTGCCACTGTGCAGGAGAATCCGTATAGGTGTTCGAGTGTTCGAATCGTAATGTGCAAGAAACGGTACCGAAACCCCGTATTTACATATCTGCCACTGTGTAGGAGAATCCGAATAGGTGTTCGAGTGTTCGAACCGTAATGCGCAATTAATGGTATGTAAACCCCGTATTTACATATCTGCCACTGTGCAGGTGAATCCGTATAGGTGTTCGAGTGTTCGAACCGTAATGCGCAAGAAATGGTTCCGAAACCCCGTATTTACGTATCTGCCACTGTGCAGGAGAATCCGTATAGGTGTTCCATTGTTCGAACCGTAATGCGCAAGAAATGGTACGGAAACCCCGTATTTACATATCTGCCACTGTGCAGTAGAATCCGTATAGGTGTTCGAGTGTTCGAACCGTAATGCGCAAAAAATGGTACCGAAACCCCGTATTTACATATCTGCCACTGTGCAGGAGAATCCGTATAGGTGTTCGAGTGTTCGAACCGTAATGCGCAAGAAATGGTACGGAAACCCCGTATTTACATATCTGCCACTGTGCAGGAGAATCCGTATAGGTGTTCGAGTGTTTGAACCGTAATGCGTGAGAAATGGTATGTAAACCCCGTATTTATATATCTGCGACTGTGTTGGATAATCCGTATAGGTGTTCGAGTGTTCGAACCGTAATGCGCCAGAAATGGTACCGAAACCCCGTATTTACATATCTGCCACTGTGCAGGAGAATCCGTATAGGTGTTCGAGTGTTCGAACCGTAATGCGTAAGAAATGGTACCGAAACCCCGTATTTACATATCTGCCACTGTGCAGGAGAATCCGTATAGGTGTTCGAGTGTTCGAACTGTAATGCGCAAGAAATGGTATGGAAACCCCGTATTTACATATCTGCCACTGTGTAGGAGAATCCGTATAGGTGTTCGAGAGTTCGAACCGTAATGCGCAAGAAATGGTACGGAAACCCCGTATTTACATATCTGCCACTTTGTAGGAGAATCCGCATAGGTGTTCGAGTGTTCGAACCGTAATGTGCAAGAAATGGTATGGAAACCCCGTATTTACATATCTGCCACTGTGCAGGAGAATCCGTATAGGTGTTCGAGTGTTCGAATCGTAATGTGCAAGAAACGGTACCGAAACCCCGTATTTACATATCTGCCACTGTGCAGGAGAATCCGAATAGGTGTTCGAGTGTTCGAACCGTAATGCGCAATTAATGGTATGTAAACCCCGTATTTACATATCTGCCACTGTGCAGGAGAATCCGTATAGGTGTTCGAGTGTTCGAACCGTAATGCGCAAGAAATGGTTCCGAAACCCCGTATTTACGTATCTGCCACTGTGCAGGAGAATCCGTATAGGTGTTCCATTGTTCGAACCGTAATGCGCAAGAAATGGTTCCGAAACCCCGTATTTACATATCTGCCACTGTGCAGGAGAATCCTTATAGGTGTTCGAGTGTTCGAACCGTAATGCGCAAAAAATGGTACGGAAACCCCGTATTTACATATCTGCCACTGTGCAGGAGAATCCGTATAGGTGTTCGAGTGTTCGAACCGTAATGCGCAAGAAATGGTAGCGAAACCCCGTATTTACATATCTGCCAGTGTGCAGGAGAATCAGAATAGGTGTTCGAGTGTTCGAACCGTAATGCGCAAGAAATGGTATGTAAACCCCGTATTTACATATCTGGCACTGTGCAGGAGAATCCGTATAGGTGTTCGAGTGTTCGAACCGTAATGCGCAAGAAATGGTACGGAAACCCCGTATTTACATATCTGCCACTGTGTAGGAGAATCCGTATAGGTGTTCGAGTGTTTGAACCGTAATGCGTGAGAAATGGTACGTAAACCCCATATTTATATATCTGCCACTGTGCTGGATAATCCGTATAGGTGTTCGAGTGTTCGAACCGTAATGCGCCAGAAATGGTACCGAAACCCCGTATTTACATATCTGCCACTGTGTAGAAGAATCCGTATAGGTGTTCGAGTGTTCGAACCGTAATGCGCAAGAAATGGTACCGAAACCCCGTATTTACATATCTGCCACTGTGCAGGAGAATCCGTGTAGGTGTTCGAGTGTTCGAACCGTAATGCGCAAGAAATGGTATGGAAACCCCGTATTTACATATCTGCCACTGTATAGGAGAATCCGTATAGGTGTTGGAGTGTTCGAACCGTAATGCGCAAGAAATGGTTCCGAAACCCCGTATTCACATATCTGCCACTGTGCAGGAGAATCCGTATAGGTGTTCGAGAGTTCGAACCGTAATGCGCAAGAAATGGTACGGAAACCCCATATTTACATATCTGCCACTTTGTAGGAGAATCCGCATAGGTGTTCGAGTGTTCGAACCGTAATGTGCAAGAAATGGTATGGAAACCCCGTACTTACATATCTGCCACTGTGCAGGAGAATCCGTATAGGTGTTCGAGTGTTCGAATCGTAATGCGCAAGAAACGGTACCGAAACCCCGTATTTACATATCTGCCACTGTGCAGGAGAATCCGAATAGGTGTTCGAGTGTTCGAACCGTAATGCGCAAGAAATGGTATGTAAACCCCGTATTTACATATCTGCCACTGTGCAGGAGAATCCGTATAGGTGTTCGAGTGTTCGAACCGTAATGCGCAAGAAATGGTTCCGAAACCCCGTATTTACGTATCTGCCACTGTGCAGGAGAATCCGTATAGGTGTTCCATTGTTCGAACCGTAATGCGCAAGAAATGGTACCGAAACCCCGTATTTACATATCTGCCACTGTGCAGGAGAATCCGTATAGGTGTTCGAGTGTTCGAACCGTAATGCGCAAGAAATGGTACCGAAACCCCGTATTTACATATCTGCCACTGTGTAGGAGAATCCGTATAGGTGTTCGAGTGTTCGAACCGTAATGCGCAAGAAATGGTACGGAAACCCCGTATTTACATATCTGCCACTGTGCAGGAGAATCCGTATAGGTGTTCGAGTGTTTGAACCGTAATGCGTGAGAAATGGTATGTAAACCCCGTATTTATATATCTGCCACTGTGCTGGATAATCCGTATAGGTGTTCGAGTGTTCGAACCGTAATACGCCAGAAATGGTATCGAAACCCCGTATTTATATATCTGCCACTGTGCAGGAGAAGCCGTATAGGTGTTCGAGTGTTCGAACCGTAATGCGCAAGAAATGGTACCGAAACCCCGTATTTACATATCTGCCACTGTGCAGGAGAATCCGTGTAGGTGTTCGAGTGTTCGAACCGTAACGCACAAGAAATGGTATGGAAACCCCGTATTTACATATCTGCCACTGTACAGGAGAATCCGTATAGGTGTTGGAGTGTTCGAACCGTAATGCGCAAGAAATGGTTCCGAAACCCCGTATTTACATATCTGCCACTGTGCAGGAGAATCCGTATAGGTGTTCGAGAGTTCGAACCGTAATGCGCAAGAAATGGTACGGAAACCCCGTATTTACATATCTGCCACTTTGTAGGAGAATCCGCATAGGTGTTCGAGTGTTCGAACCGTAATGTGCAAGAAATGGTATGGAAACCCCGTATTTACATATCTGCCACTGTGCAGGAGAATCCGTATAGGTGTTCGAGTGTTCGAATCGTAATGTGCAAGAAACGGTACCGAAACCCCGTATTTACATATCTGCCACTGTGCAGGAGAATCCGAATAGGTGTTCGAGTGTTCGAACCGTAATGCGCAATTAATGGTATGTAAACCCCGTATTTACATATCTGCCACTGTGCAGGAGAATCCGTATAGGTGTTCGAGTGTTCGAACCGTAATGCGCAAAAAATGGTACCGAAACCCCGTATTTACATATCTGCCACTGTGCAGGAGAATCCGTATAGGTGTTCGAGTGTTCGAACCGTAATGCGCAAGAAATGGTAGCGAAACCCCGTATTTACATATCTGCCACTGTGCAGGAGAATCCGAATAGGTGTTCGAGTGTTCGAACCGTAATGCGCAAGAAATGGTATGTAAACCCCGTATTTACATATCTGGCACTGTGCAGGAGAATCCGTATAGGTGTTCGAGTGTTCAAACCGTAATGCGCAAGAAATGGTACGGAAACCCCGTATTTACATATCTGGCACTGTGCAGGAGAATCCGTATAGGTGTTCGAGTGTTTGAACCGTAATGCGTGAGAAATGGTATGTAAACCCCGTATTTATATATCTGCCACTGTGCTGGATAATCCGTATAGGTGTTCGAGTGTTCGAACCGTAATGCGCCGGAAATGGTACCGAAACCCCGTATTTACATATCTGCCACTGTGCAGGAGAATCCGTATAGGTGTTCGACTGTTCGAACCGTAATGCGGAAGAAATGGTACCGAAAGCCCGTATTTACATATCTGCCACTGTGCAGGAGAATCCGTATAGGTGTTCGAGTGTTCGAACCGTAATGCGCAAGAAATGGTATGGAAACCCCGTATTTACATATCTGCCACTGTACAGGAGAATCCGTGTAGGTGTTCGAGTGTTCGAACCGTAATGCGCAAGAAATGGTTCCGAAACCCCGTATTTACGTATCTGCCACTGTGCAGGAGAATCCGTATAGGTGTTCCATTGTTCGAACCGTAATGCGCAAGAAATGGTACGGAAACCCCGTATTTACATATCTGCCACTGTGCAGGAGAATCCGTATAGGTGTTCGAGTGTTCGAACCGTAATGCGCAAAAAATTGTACCGAAACCCCGTATTTACATATCTGCCACTGTGCAGGAGAATCCGTATAGGTGTTCGAGTGTTCGAACCGTAATGCGCAAGAAATGGTAGCGAAACCCCGTATTTACATATCTGCCACTGTGCAGGAGAATCCGAATAGGTGTTCGAGTGTTCGAACCGTAATGCGCAAGAAATGGTATGTAAACCCCGTATTTACATATCTGGCACTGTGCAGGAGAATCCGTATAGGTGTTCGAGTGTTCAAACCGTAATGCGCAAGAAATGGTACGGAAACCCCGTATTTACATATCTGCCACTGTGCAGGAGAATCCGTATAGGTGTTCGAGTGTTTGAACCGTAATGCGTGAGAAATGGTATGTAAACCCCGTATTTATATATCTGCCACTGTGCTGGATAATCCGTATAGGTGTTCGAGTGTTCGAACCGTAATGCGCAAGAAATGGTATGTAAACCCCGTATTTACATATCTGCCACTGTGCAGGAGAATCCGTATAGGTGTTCGAGTGTTCGAACCGTAATGCGCAAGAAATGGTTCCGAAACCCCGTATTTACGTATCTGCCACTGTGCAGGAGAATCCGTATAGGTGTTCCATTGTTCGAACCGTAATGCGCAAGAAATTGTACCGAAACCCCGTATTTACATATCTGCCACTGTGCAGGAGAATCCGTATAGGTGTTCGAGTGTTCGAACCGTAATGCGCAAGAAATGGTACCGAAACCCCGTATTTACATATCTGCCACTGTGCAGGAGAATCCGTATAGGTGTTCGAGTGTTCGAACCGTAATGCGCAAGAAATGGTACGGAAACCCCGTATTTACATATCTGCCACTGTGCAGGAGAATCCGTATAGGTGTTCGAGTGTTTGAACCGTAATGCGTGAGAAATGGTATGTAAACCCCGTATTTATATATCTGCCACTGTGCTGGATAATCCGTATAGGTGTTCGAGTGTTCGAACCGTAATGCGCCAGAAATGGTACCGAAACCCCGTATTTATATATCTGCCACTGTGCAGGAGAAGCCGTATAGGTGTTCGAGTGTTCGAACCGTAATGCGCAAGAAATGGTACCGAAACCCCGTATTTACATATCTGCCACTGTGCAGGAGAATCCGTGTAGGTGTTCGAGTGTTCGAACCGTAATGCGCAAGAAATGGTATGGAAACCCCGTATTTACATATCTGCCACTGTACAGGAGAATCCGTATAGGTGTTGGAGTGTTCGAACCGTAATGCGCAAGAAATGGTTCCGAAACCCCGTATTTATATATCTGCCACTGTGCAGGAGAATCCGTATAGGTGTTCGAGAGTTCGAACCGTAATGCGCAAGAAATGGTACGGAAACCCCGTATTTACATATCTGCCACTTTGTAGGAGAATCCGCATAGGTGTTCGAGTGTTCGAACCGTAATGTGCAAGAAATGGTATGGAAACCCCGTATTTACATATCTGCCACTGTGCAGGAGAATCCGTATAGGTGTTCGAGTGTTCGAATCGTAATGTGCAAGAAACGGTACCGAAACCCCGTATTTACATATCTGCCACTGTGCAGGAGAATCCGAATAGGTGTTCGAGTGTTCGAACCGTAATGCGCAATTAATGGTATGTAAACCCCGTATTTACATATCTGTCACTGTGCAGGAGAATCCGTATAGGTGTTCGAGTGTTCGAACCGTAATGCGCAAAAAATGGTACCGAAACCCCGTATTTACATATCTGCCACTGTGCAGGAGAATCCGTATAGGTGTTCGAGTGTTCGAACCGTAATGCGCAAGAAATGGTAGCGAAACCCCGTATTTACATATCTGCCACTGTGCAGGAGAATCCGAATAGGTGTTCGAGTGTTCGAACCGTAATGCGCAAGAAATGGTATGTAAACCCCGTATTTACATATCTGGCACTGTGCAGGAGAATCCGTATAGGTGTTCGAGTGTTCAAACCGTAATGCGCAAGAAATGGTACGGAAACCCCGTATTTACATATCTGCCACTGTGCAGGAGAATCCGTATAGGTGTTCGAGTGTTTGAACCGTAATGCGTGAGAAATGGTATGTAAACCCCGTATTTATATATCTGCCACTGTGCTGGATAATCCGTATAGGTGTTCGAGTGTTCGAACCGTAATGCGCCAGAAATGGTACCGAAACCCCGTATTTACATATCTGCCACTGTGCAGGAGAATCCGAATAGGTGTTCGAGTGTTCGAACCGTAATGCGCAATTAATGGTATGTAAACCCCGTATTTACATATCTGCCACTGTGCAGGAGAATCCGTATAGGTGTTCGAGTGTTCGAACCGTAATGCGCAAAAAATGGTACCGAAACCCCGTATTTACATATCTGCCACTGTGCAGGAGAATCCGAATAGGTGTTCGAGTGTTCGAACCGTAATGCGCAAAAAATGGTACCGAAACCCCGTATTTACATATCTGCCACTGTGCAGGAGAATCCGTATAGGTGTTCGAGTGTTCGAACCGTAATGCGCAAGAAATGGTAGCGAAACCCCGTATTTACATATCTGCCACTGTGCAGGAGAATCCGAATAGGTGTTCGAGTGTTCGAACCGTAATGCGCAAGAAATGGTATGTAAACCCCGTATTTACATATCTGGCACTGTGCAGGAGAATCCGTATAGGTGTTCGAGTGTTCAAACCGTAATGCGCAAGAAATGGTACGGAAACCCCGTATTTACATATCTGCCACTGTGCAGGAGAATCCGTATAGGTGTTCGAGTGTTTGAACCGTAATGCGTGAGAAATGGTATGTAAACCCCGTATTTATATATCTGCCACTGTGCTGGATAATCCGTATAGGTGTTCGAGTGTTCGAACCGTAATGCGCCAGAAATGGTACCGAAACCCCGTATTTACATATCTGCCACTGTGCAGGAGAATCCGAATAGGTGTTCGAGTGTTCGAACCGTAATGCGCAATTAATGGTATGTAAACCCCGTATTTACATATCTGCCACTGTGCAGGAGAATCCGTATAGGTGTTCGAGTGTTCGAACCGTAATGCGCAAAAAATGGTACCGAAACCCCGTATTTACATATCTGCCACTGTGCAGGAGAATCCGTATAGGTGTTCGAGTGTTCGAACCGTAATGCGCAAGAAATGGTAGCGAAACCCCGTATTTACATATCTGCCACTGTGCAGGAGAATCCGAATAGGTGTTCGAGTGTTCGAACCGTAATGCGCAAGAAATGGTATGTAAACCCCGTATTTACATATCTGGCACTGTGCAGGAGAATCCGTATAGGTGTTCGAGTGTTCAAACCGTAATGCGCAAGAAATGGTACGGAAACCCCGTATTTACATATCTGGCACTGTGCAGGAGAATCCGTATAGGTGTTCGAGTGTTTGAACCGTAATGCGTGAGAAATGGTATGTAAACCCCGTATTTATATATCTGCCACTGTGCTGGATAATCCGTATAGGTGTTCGAGTGTTCGAACCGTAATGCGCCGGAAATGGTACCGAAACCCCGTATTTACATATCTGCCACTGTGCAGGAGAATCCGTATAGGTGTTCGACTGTTCGAACCGTAATGCGTAAGAAATGGCACCGAAACCCCGTATTTACATATCTGCCACTGTGCAGGAGAATCCGTATAGGTGTTCGAGTGTTCGAACCGTAATGCGCAAGAAATGGTATGGAAACCCCGTATTTACATATCTGCCACTGTGCAGGAGAATCCGTGTAGGTGTTCGAGTGTTCGAACCGTAATGCGCAAGAAATGGTTCCGAAACCCCGTATTTACGTATCTGCCACTGTGCAGGAGAATCCGTATAGGTGTTCCATTGTTCGAACCGTAATGCGCAAGAAATGGTACGGAAACCCCGTATTTACATATCTGCCACTGTGCAGGAGAATCCGTATAGGTGTTCGAGTGTTCGAACCGTAATGCGCAAAAAATGGTACCGAAACCCCGTATTTACATATCTGCCACTGTGCAGGAGAATCCGTATAGGTGTTCGAGTGTTCGAACCGTAATGCGCAAGAAATGGTAGCGAAACCCCGTATTTACATATCTGCCACTGTGCAGGAGAATCCGAATAGGTGTTCGAGTGTTCGAACCGTAATGCGCAAGAAATGGTATGTAAACCCCGTATTTACATATCTGGCACTGTGCAGGAGAATCCGTATAGGTGTTCGAGTGTTCAAACCGTAATGCGCAAGAAATGGTACGGAAACCCCGTATTTACATATCTGCCACTGTGCAGGAGAATCCGTATAGGTGTTCGAGTGTTTGAACCGTAATGCGTGAGAAATGGTATGTAAACCCCGTATTTATATATCTGCCACTGTGCTGGATAATCCGTATAGGTGTTCGAGTGTTCGAACCGTAATGCGCAAGAAATGGTACCGAAACCCCGTATTTACATATCTGCCACTGTGCAGGAGAATCCGTATAGGTGTTCGAGTGTTCGAACCGTAATGCGCAAGAAATGGTACGGAAACCCCGTATTTACATATCTGCCACTGTGCAGGAGAATCCGTATAGGTGTTCGAGTGTTTGAACCGTAATGCGTGAGAAATGGTATGTAAACCCCGTATTTATATATCTGCCACTGTGCTGGATAATCCGTATAGGTGTTCGAGTGTTCGAACCGTAATGCGCCAGAAATGGTACCGAAACCCCGTATTTATATATCTGCCACTGTGCAGGAGAAGCCGTATAGGTGTTCGAGTGTTCGAACCGTAATGCGCAAGAAATGGTACCGAAACCCCGTATTTACATATCTGCCACTGTGCAGGAGAATCCGTGTAGGTGTTCGAGTGTTCGAACCGTAATGCGCAAGAAATGGTATGGAAACCCCGTATTTACATATCTGCCACTGTACAGGAGAATCCGTATAGGTGTTGGAGTGTTCGAACCGTAATGCGCAAGAAATGGTTCCGAAACCCCGTATTTACATATCTGCCACTGTGCAGGAGAATCCGTATAGGTGTTCGAGAGTTCGAACCGTAATGCGCAAGAAATGGTACGGAAACCCCGTATTTACATATCTGCCACTTTGTAGGAGAATCCGCATAGGTGTTCGAGTGTTCGAACCGTAATGTGCAAGAAATGGTATGGAAACCCCGTATTTACATATCTGCCACTGTGCAGGAGAATCCGTATAGGTGTTCGAGTGTTCGAATCGTAATGTGCAAGAAACGGTACCGAAACCCCGTATTTACATATCTGCCACTGTGCAGGAGAATCCGAATAGGTGTTCGAGTGTTCGAACCGTAATGCGCAATTAATGGTATGTAAACCCCGTATTTACATATCTGTCACTGTGCAGGAGAATCCGTATAGGTGTTCGAGTGTTCGAACCGTAATGCGCAAAAAATGGTACCGAAACCCCGTATTTACATATCTGCCACTGTGCAGGAGAATCCGTATAGGTGTTCGAGTGTTCGAACCGTAATGCGCAAGAAATGGTAGCGAAACCCCGTATTTACATATCTGCCACTGTGCAGGAGAATCCGAATAGGTGTTCGAGTGTTCGAACCGTAATGCGCAAGAAATGGTATGTAAACCCCGTATTTACATATCTGGCACTGTGCAGGAGAATCCGTATAGGTGTTCGAGTGTTCAAACCGTAATGCGCAAGAAATGGTACGGAAACCCCGTATTTACATATCTGCCACTGTGCAGGAGAATCCGTATAGGTGTTCGAGTGTTTGAACCGTAATGCGTGAGAAATGGTATGTAAACCCCGTATTTATATATCTGCCACTGTGCTGGATAATCCGTATAGGTGTTCGAGTGTTCGAACCGTAATGCGCCAGAAATGGTACCGAAACCCCGTATTTACATATCTGCCACTGTGCAGGAGAATCCGAATAGGTGTTCGAGTGTTCGAACCGTAATGCGCAATTAATGGTATGTAAACCCCGTATTTACATATCTGCCACTGTGCAGGAGAATCCGTATAGGTGTTCGAGTGTTCGAACCGTAATGCGCAAAAAATGGTACCGAAACCCCGTATTTACATATCTGCCACTGTGCAGGAGAATCCGTATAGGTGTTCGAGTGTTCGAACCGTAATGCGCAAGAAATGGCAGCGAAACCCCGTATTTACATATCTGCCACTGTGCAGGAGAATCCGAATAGGTGTTCGAGTGTTCGAACCGTAATGCGCAAGAAATGGTATGTAAACCCCGTATTTACATATCTGGCACTGTGCAGGAGAATCCGTATAGGTGTTCGAGTGTTCAAACCGTAATGCGCAAGAAATGGTACGGAAACCCCGTATTTACATATCTGGCACTGTGCAGGAGAATCCGTATAGGTGTTCGAGTGTTTGAACCGTAATGCGTGAGAAATGGTATGTAAACCCCGTATTTATATATCTGCCACTGTGCTGGATAATCCGTATAGGTGTTCGAGTGTTCGAACCGTAATGCGCCGGAAATGGTACCGAAACCCCGTATTTACATATCTGCCACTGTGCAGGAGAATCCGTATAGGTGTTCGACTGTTCGAACCGTAATGCGTAAGAAATGGTACCGAAACCCCGTATTTACATATCTGCCACTGTGCAGGAGAATCCGTATAGGTGTTCGAGTGTTCGAACCGTAATGCGCAAGAAATGGTATGGAAACCCCGTATTTACATATCTGCCACTGTGCAGGAGAATCCGTGTAGGTGTTCGAGTGTTCGAACCGTAATGCGCAAGAAATGGTTCCGAAACCCCGTATTTACGTATCTGCCACTGTGCAGGAGAATCCGTATAGGTGTTCCATTGTTCGAACCGTAATGCGCAAGAAATGGTACGGAAACCCCGTATTTACATATCTGCCACTGTGCAGGAGAATCCGTATAGGTGTTCGAGTGTTCGAACCGTAATGCGCAAAAAATGGTACCGAAACCCCGTATTTACATATCTGCCACTGTGCAGGAGAATCCGTATAGGTGTTCGAGTGTTCGAACCGTAATGCGCAAGAAATGGTAGCGAAACCCCGTATTTACATATCTGCCACTGTGCAGGAGAATCCGAATAGGTGTTCGAGTGTTCGAACCGTAATGCGCAAGAAATGGTATGTAAACCCCGTATTTACATATCTGGCACTGTGCAGGAGAATCCGTATAGGTGTTCGAGTGTTCAAACCGTAATGCGCAAGAAATGGTACGGAAACCCCGTATTTACATATCTGCCACTGTGCAGGAGAATCCGTATAGGTGTTCGAGTGTTTGAACCGTAATGCGTGAGAAATGGTATGTAAACCCCGTATTTATATATCTGCCACTGTGCTGGATAATCCGTATAGGTGTTCGAGTGTTCGAACCGTAATGCGCCAGAAATGGTACCGAAACCCCGTATTTACATATCTGCCACTGTGCAGGAGAATCCGTATAGGTGTTCGAGTGTTCGAACCGTAATGCGTAAGAAATGGTACCGAAACCCCGTATTTACATATCTGCCACTGTGCAGGAGAATCCGTATAGGTGTTCGAGTGTTCAAACCGTAATGCGCAAGAAATGGTACGGAAACCCCGTATTTACATATCTGCCACTGTGCAGGAGAATCCGTATAGGTGTTCGAGTGTTTGAACCGTAATGCGTGAGAAATGGTATGTAAACCCCGTATTTATATATCTGCCACTGTGCTGGATAATCCGTATAGGTGTTCGAGTGTTCGAACCGTAATGCGCAAGAAATGGTATGTAAACCCCGTATTTACATATCTGCCACTGTGCAGGAGAATCCGTATAGGTGTTCGAGTGTTCGAACCGTAATGCGCAAGAAATGGTTCCGAAACCCCGTATTTACGTATCTGCCACTGTGCAGGAGAATCCGTATAGGTGTTCGAGTGTTCGAACCGTAATGCGCAAGAAATGGTACCGAAACCCCGTATTTACATATCTGCCACTGTGCAGGAGAATCCGTATAGGTGTTCGAGTGTTCGAACCGTAATGCGCAAGAAATGGTACGGAAACCCCGTATTTACATATCTGCCACTGTGCAGGAGAATCCGTATAGGTGTTCGAGTGTTTGAACCGTAATGCGTGAGAAATGGTATGTAAACCCCGTATTTATATATCTGCCACTGTGCTGGATAATCCGTATAGGTGTTCGAGTGTTCGAACCGTAATGCGCCAGAAATGGTACCAAAACCCCGTATTTATATATCTGCCACTGTGCAGGAGAAGCCGTATAGGTGTTCGAGTGTTCGAACCGTAATGCGCAAGAAATGGTACCGAAACCCCGTATTTACATATCTGCCACTGTGCAGGAGAATCCGTGTAGGTGTTCGAGTGTTCGAACCGTAATGCGCAAGAAATGGTATGGAAACCCCGTATTTACATATCTGCCACTGTACAGGAGAATCCGTATAGGTGTTGGAGTGTTCGAACCGTAATGCGCAAGAAATGGTTCCGAAACCCCGTATTTACATATCTGCCACTGTGCAGGAGAATCCGTATAGGTGTTCGAGAGTTCGAACCGTAATGCGCAAGAAATGGTACGGAAACCCCGTATTTACATATCTGCCACTTTGTAGGAGAATCCGCATAGGTGTTCGAGTGTTCGAACCGTAATGTGCAAGAAATGGTATGGAAACCCCGTATTTACATATCTGCCACTGTGCAGGAGAATCCGTATAGGTGTTCGAGTGTTCGAATCGTAATGTGCAAGAAACGGTACCGAAACCCCGTATTTACATATCTGCCACTGTGCAGGAGAATCCGAATAGGTGTTCGAGTGTTCGAACCGTAATGCGCAATTAATGGTATGTAAACCCCGTATTTACATATCTGTCACTGTGCAGGAGAATCCGTATAGGTGTTCGAGTGTTCGAACCGTAATGCGCAAAAAATGGTACCGAAACCCCGTATTTACATATCTGCCACTGTGCAGGAGAATCCGTATAGGTGTTCGAGTGTTCGAACCGTAATGCGCAAGAAATGGTAGCGAAACCCCGTATTTACATATCTGCCACTGTGCAGGAGAATCCGAATAGGTGTTCGAGTGTTCGAACCGTAATGCGCAAGAAATGGTATGTAAACCCCGTATTTACATATCTGGCACTGTGCAGGAGAATCCGTATAGGTGTTCGAGTGTTCAAACCGTAATGCGCAAGAAATGGTACGGAAACCCCGTATTTACATATCTGCCACTGTGCAGGAGAATCCGTATAGGTGTTCGAGTGTTTGAACCGTAATGCGTGAGAAATGGTATGTAAACCCCGTATTTATATATCTGCCACTGTGCTGGATAATCCGTATAGGTGTTCGAGTGTTCGAACCGTAATGCGCCAGAAATGGTACCGAAACCCCGTATTTACATATCTGCCACTGTGCAGGAGAATCCGAATAGGTGTTCGAGTGTTCGAACCGTAATGCGCAATTAATGGTATGTAAACCCCGTATTTACATATCTGCCACTGTGCAGGAGAATCCGTATAGGTGTTCGAGTGTTCGAACCGTAATGCGCAAAAAATGGTACCGAAACCCCGTATTTACATATCTGCCACTGTGCAGGAGAATCCGTATAGGTGTTCGAGTGTTCGAACCGTAATGCGCAAGAAATGGCAGCGAAACCCCGTATTTACATATCTGCCACTGTGCAGGAGAATCCGAATAGGTGTTCGAGTGTTCGAACCGTAATGCGCAAGAAATGGTATGTAAACCCCGTATTTACATATCTGGCACTGTGCAGGAGAATCCGTATAGGTGTTCGAGTGTTCAAACCGTAATGCGCAAGAAATGGTACGGAAACCCCGTATTTACATATCTGGCACTGTGCAGGAGAATCCGTATAGGTGTTCGAGTGTTTGAACCGTAATGCGTGAGAAATGGTATGTAAACCCCGTATTTATATATCTGCCACTGTGCTGGATAATCCGTATAGGTGTTCGAGTGTTCGAACCGTAATGCGCCGGAAATGGTACCGAAACCCCGTATTTACATATCTGCCACTGTGCAGGAGAATCCGTATAGGTGTTCGACTGTTCGAACCGTAATGCGTAAGAAATGGTACCGAAACCCCGTATTTACATATCTGCCACTGTGCAGGAGAATCCGTATAGGTGTTCGAGTGTTCGAACCGTAATGCGCAAGAAATGGTATGGAAACCCCGTATTTACATATCTGCCACTGTGCAGGAGAATCCGTGTAGGTGTTCGAGTGTTCGAACCGTAATGCGCAAGAAATGGTTCCGAAACCCCGTATTTACGTATCTGCCACTGTGCAGGAGAATCCGTATAGGTGTTCCATTGTTCGAACCGTAATGCGCAAGAAATGGTACGGAAACCCCGTATTTACATATCTGCCACTGTGCAGGAGAATCCGTATAGGTGTTCGAGTGTTCGAACCGTAATGCGCAAAAAATGGTACCGAAACCCCGTATTTACATATCTGCCACTGTGCAGGAGAATCCGTATAGGTGTTCGAGTGTTCGAACCGTAATGCGCAAGAAATGGTAGCGAAACCCCGTATTTACATATCTGCCACTGTGCAGGAGAATCCGAATAGGTGTTCGAGTGTTCGAACCGTAATGCGCAAGAAATGGTATGTAAACCCCGTATTTACATATCTGGCACTGTGCAGGAGAATCCGTATAGGTGTTCGAGTGTTCAAACCGTAATGCGCAAGAAATGGTACGGAAACCCCGTATTTACATATCTGCCACTGTGCAGGAGAATCCGTATAGGTGTTCGAGTGTTTGAACCGTAATGCGTGAGAAATGGTATGTAAACCCCGTATTTATATATCTGCCACTGTGCTGGATAATCCGTATAGGTGTTCGAGTGTTCGAACCGTAATGCGCCAGAAATGGTACCGAAACCCCGTATTTACATATCTGCCACTGTGCAGGAGAATCCGTATAGGTGTTCGAGTGTTCGAACCGTAATGCGTAAGAAATGGTACCGAAACCCCGTATTTACATATCTGCCACTGTGCAGGAGAATCCGTATAGGTGTTCGAGTGTTCAAACCGTAATGCGCAAGAAATGGTACGGAAACCCCGTATTTACATATCTGCCACTGTGCAGGAGAATCCGTATAGGTGTTCGAGTGTTTGAACCGTAATGCGTGAGAAATGGTATGTAAACCCCGTATTTATATATCTGCCACTGTGCTGGATAATCCGTATAGGTGTTCGAGTGTTCGAACCGTAATGCGCAAGAAATGGTATGTAAACCCCGTATTTACATATCTGCCACTGTGCAGGAGAATCCGTATAGGTGTTCGAGTGTTCGAACCGTAATGCGCAAGAAATGGTTCCGAAACCCCGTATTTACGTATCTGCCACTGTGCAGGAGAATCCGTATAGGTGTTCGAGTGTTCGAACCGTAATGCGCAAGAAATGGTACCGAAACCCCGTATTTACATATCTGCCACTGTGCAGGAGAATCCGTATAGGTGTTCGAGTGTTCGAACCGTAATGCGCAAGAAATGGTACGGAAACCCCGTATTTACATATCTGCCACTGTGCAGGAGAATCCGTATAGGTGTTCGAGTGTTTGAACCGTAATGCGTGAGAAATGGTATGTAAACCCCGTATTTATATATCTGCCACTGTGCTGGATAATCCGTATAGGTGTTCGAGTGTTCGAACCGTAATGCGCCAGAAATGGTACCGAAACCCCGTATTTATATATCTGCCACTGTGCAGGAGAAGCCGTATAGGTGTTCGAGTGTTCGAACCGTAATGCGCAAGAAATGGTACCGAAACCCCGTATTTACATATCTGCCACTGTGCAGGAGAATCCGTGTAGGTGTTCGAGTGTTCGAACCGTAATGCGCAAGAAATGGTATGGAAACCCCGTATTTACATATCTGCCACTGTACAGGAGAATCCGTATAGGTGTTGGAGTGTTCGAACCGTAATGCGCAAGAAATGGTTCCGAAACCCCGTATTTACATATCTGCCACTGTGCAGGAGAATCCGTATAGGTGTTCGAGAGTTCGAACCGTAATGCGCAAGAAATGGTACGGAAACCCCGTATTTACATATCTGCCACTTTGTAGGAGAATCCGCATAGGTGTTCGAGTGTTCGAACCGTAATGTGCAAGAAATGGTATGGAAACCCCGTATTTACATATCTGCCACTGTGCAGGAGAATCCGTATAGGTGTTCGAGTGTTCGAATCGTAATGTGCAAGAAACGGTACCGAAACCCCGTATTTACATATCTGCCACTGTGCAGGAGAATCCGAATAGGTGTTCGAGTGTTCGAACCGTAATGCGCAATTAATGGTATGTAAACCCCGTATTTACATATCTGTCACTGTGCAGGAGAATCCGTATAGGTGTTCGAGTGTTCGAACCGTAATGCGCAAAAAATGGTACCGAAACCCCGTATTTACATATCTGCCACTGTGCAGGAGAATCCGTATAGGTGTTCGAGTGTTCGAACCGTAATGCGCAAGAAATGGTAGCGAAACCCCGTATTTACATATCTGCCACTGTGCAGGAGAATCCGAATAGGTGTTCGAGTGTTCGAACCGTAATGCGCAAGAAATGGTATGTAAACCCCGTATTTACATATCTGGCACTGTGCAGGAGAATCCGTATAGGTGTTCGAGTGTTCAAACCGTAATGCGCAAGAAATGGTACGGAAACCCCGTATTTACATATCTGCCACTGTGCAGGAGAATCCGTATAGGTGTTCGAGTGTTTGAACCGTAATGCGTGAGAAATGGTATGTAAACCCCGTATTTATATATCTGCCACTGTGCTGGATAATCCGTATAGGTGTTCGAGTGTTCGAACCGTAATGCGCCAGAAATGGTACCGAAACCCCGTATTTACATATCTGCCACTGTGCAGGAGAATCCGAATAGGTGTTCGAGTGTTCGAACCGTAATGCGCAATTAATGGTATGTAAACCCCGTATTTACATATCTGCCACTGTGCAGGAGAATCCGTATAGGTGTTCGAGTGTTCGAACCGTAATGCGCAAAAAATGGTACCGAAACCCCGTATTTACATATCTGCCACTGTGCAGGAGAATCCGTATAGGTGTTCGAGTGTTCGAACCGTAATGCGCAAGAAATGGCAGCGAAACCCCGTATTTACATATCTGCCACTGTGCAGGAGAATCCGAATAGGTGTTCGAGTGTTCGAACCGTAATGCGCAAGAAATGGTATGTAAACCCCGTATTTACATATCTGGCACTGTGCAGGAGAATCCGTATAGGTGTTCGAGTGTTCAAACCGTAATGCGCAAGAAATGGTACGGAAACCCCGTATTTACATATCTGGCACTGTGCAGGAGAATCCGTATAGGTGTTCGAGTGTTTGAACCGTAATGCGTGAGAAATGGTATGTAAACCCCGTATTTATATATCTGCCACTGTGCTGGATAATCCGTATAGGTGTTCGAGTGTTCGAACCGTAATGCGCCGGAAATGGTACCGAAACCCCGTATTTACATATCTGCCACTGTGCAGGAGAATCCGTATAGGTGTTCGACTGTTCGAACCGTAATGCGTAAGAAATGGTACCGAAACCCCGTATTTACATATCTGCCACTGTGCAGGAGAATCCGTATAGGTGTTCGAGTGTTCGAACCGTAATGCGCAAGAAATGGTATGGAAACCCCGTATTTACATATCTGCCACTGTGCAGGAGAATCCGTGTAGGTGTTCGAGTGTTCGAACCGTAATGCGCAAGAAATGGTTCCGAAACCCCGTATTTACGTATCTGCCACTGTGCAGGAGAATCCGTATAGGTGTTCCATTGTTCGAACCGTAATGCGCAAGAAATGGTACGGAAACCCCGTATTTACATATCTGCCACTGTGCAGGAGAATCCGTATAGGTGTTCGAGTGTTCGAACCGTAATGCGCAAAAAATGGTACCGAAACCCCGTATTTACATATCTGCCACTGTGCAGGAGAATCCGTATAGGTGTTCGAGTGTTCGAACCGTAATGCGCAAGAAATGGTAGCGAAACCCCGTATTTACATATCTGCCACTGTGCAGGAGAATCCGAATAGGTGTTCGAGTGTTCGAACCGTAATGCGCAAGAAATGGTATGTAAACCCCGTATTTACATATCTGGCACTGTGCAGGAGAATCCGTATAGGTGTTCGAGTGTTCAAACCGTAATGCGCAAGAAATGGTACGGAAACCCCGTATTTACATATCTGCCACTGTGCAGGAGAATCCGTATAGGTGTTCGAGTGTTTGAACCGTAATGCGTGAGAAATGGTATGTAAACCCCGTATTTATATATCTGCCACTGTGCTGGATAATCCGTATAGGTGTTCGAGTGTTCGAACCGTAATGCGCCAGAAATGGTACCGAAACCCCGTATTTACATATCTGCCACTGTGCAGGAGAATCCGTATAGGTGTTCGAGTGTTCGAACCGTAATGCGTAAGAAATGGTACCGAAACCCCGTATTTACATATCTGCCACTGTGCAGGAGAATCCGTATAGGTGTTCGAGTGTTCAAACCGTAATGCGCAAGAAATGGTACGGAAACCCCGTATTTACATATTTGCCACTGTGCAGGAGAATCCGTATAGGTGTTCGAGTGTTTGAACCGTAATGCGTGAGAAATGGTATGTAAACCCCGTATTTATATATCTGCCACTGTGCTGGATAATCCGTATAGGTGTTCGAGTGTTCGAACCGTAATGCGCAAGAAATGGTATGTAAACCCCGTATTTACATATCTGCCACTGTGCAGGAGAATCCGTATAGGTGTTCGAGTGTTCGAACCGTAATGCGCAAGAAATGGTTCCGAAACCCCGTATTTACGTATCTGCCACTGTGCAGGAGAATCCGTATAGGTGTTCGAGTGTTCGAACCGTAATGCGCAAGAAATGGTACCGAAACCCCGTATTTACATATCTGCCACTGTGCAGGAGAATCCGTATAGGTGTTCGAGTGTTCGAACCGTAATGCGCAAGAAATGGTACGGAAACCCCGTATTTACATATCTGCCACTGTGCAGGAGAATCCGTATAGGTGTTCGAGTGTTTGAACCGTAATGCGTGAGAAATGGTATGTAAACCCCGTATTTATATATCTGCCACTGTGCTGGATAATCCGTATAGGTGTTCGAGTGTTCGAACCGTAATGCGCCAGAAATGGTACCGAAACCCCGTATTTATATATCTGCCACTGTGCAGGAGAAGCCGTATAGGTGTTCGAGTGTTCGAACCGTAATGCGCAAGAAATGGTACCGAAACCCCGTATTTACATATCTGCCACTGTGCAGGAGAATCCGTGTAGGTGTTCGAGTGTTCGAACCGTAATGCGCAAGAAATGGTATGGAAACCCCGTATTTACATATCTGCCACTGTACAGGAGAATCCGTATAGGTGTTGGAGTGTTCGAACCGTAATGCGCAAGAAATGGTTCCGAAACCCCGTATTTACATATCTGCCACTGTGCAGGAGAATCCGTATAGGTGTTCGAGAGTTCGAACCGTAATGCGCAAGAAATGGTACGGAAACCCCGTATTTACATATCTGCCACTTTGTAGGAGAATCCGCATAGGTGTTCGAGTGTTCGAACCGTAATGTGCAAGAAATGGTATGGAAACCCCGTATTTACATATCTGCCACTGTGCAGGAGAATCCGTATAGGTGTTCGAGTGTTCGAATCGTAATGTGCAAGAAACGGTACCGAAACCCCGTATTTACATATCTGCCACTGTGCAGTAGAATCCGAATAGGTGTTCGAGTGTTCGAACCGTAATGCGCAATTAATGGTATGTAAACCCCGTATTTACATATCTGCCACTGTGCAGGAGAATCCGTATAGGTGTTCGAGTGTTCGAACCGTAATGCGCAAAAAATGGTACCGAAACCCCGTATTTACATATCTGCCACTGTGCAGGAGAATCCGTATAGGTGTTCGAGTGTTCGAACCGTAATGCGCAAGAAATGGTAGCGAAACCCCGTATTTACATATCTGCCACTGTGCAGGAGAATCCGAATAGGTGTTCGAGTGTTCGAACCGTAATGCGCAAGAAATGGTATGTAAACCCCGTATTTACATATCTGGCACTGTGCAGGAGAATCCGTATAGGTGTTCGAGTGTTCAAACCGTAATGCGCAAGAAATGGCACGGAAACCCCGTATTTACATATCTGCCACTGTGCAGGAGAATCCGTATAGGTGTTCGAGTGTTTGAACCGTAATGCGTGAGAAATGGTATGTAAACCCCGTATTTATATATCTGCCACTGTGCTGGATAATCCGTATAGGTGTTCGAGTGTTCGAACCGTAATGCGCCAGAAATGGTACCGAAACCCCGTATGTACATATCTGCCACTGTGCAGGAGAATCCGTATAGGTGTTCGAGTGTTCGAACCGTAATGCGTAAGAAATGGTACCGAAACCCCGTATTTACATATCTGCCACTGTGCAGGAGAATCCGTATAGGTGTTCTAGTGTTCGAACCGTAATGCGCAAGAAATGGTATGGAAACCCCGTATTTACATATCTGCCACTGTGCAGGAGAATCCGTGTAGGTGTTCTAGTGTTCGAACCGTAATGCGCAAGAAATGGTTCCGAAACCCCGTATTTACGTATCTGCCACTGTGCAGGAGAATCCGTATAGGTGTTCCATTGTTCGAACCGTAATGCGCAAGAAATGGTACGGAAACCCCGTATTTACATATCTGCCACTGTGCAGGAGAATCCGTATAGGTGTTCGAGTGTTCGAACCGTAATGCGCAAAAAATGGTACCGAAACCCCGTATTTACATATCTGCCACTGTGCAGGAGAATCCGTATAGGTGTTCGAGTGTTCGAACCGTAATGCGCAAGAAATGGTAGCGAAACCCTGTATTTACATATCTGCCACTGTGCAGGAGAATCCGAATAGGTGTTCGAGTGTTCGAACCGTAACGCGCAAGAAATGGTATGTAAACCCCGTATTTACATATCTGGCACTGTACAGGAGAATCCGTATAGGTGTTCGAGTGTTCAAACCGTAATGCGCAAGAAATGGTACGGAAACCCCGTATTTACATATCTGCCACTGTGCAGGAGAATCCGTATAGGTGTTCGAGTGTTTGAACCGTAATGCGTGAGAAATGGTATGTAAACCCCGTATTTATATATCTGCCACTGTGCTGGATAATCCGTATAGGTGTTCGAGTGTTCGAACCGTAATGCGCAAGAAATGGTATGTAAACCCCGTATTTACATATCTGCCACTGTGCAGGAGAATCCGTATAGGTGTTCGAGTGTTCGAACCGTAATGCGCAAGAAATGGTTCCGAAACCCCGTATTTACGTATCTGCCACTGTGCAGGAGAATCCGTATAGGTGTTCCATTGTTCGAACCGTAATGCGCAAGAAATGGTACCGAAACCCCGTATTTACATATCTGCCACTGTGCAGGAGAATCCGTATAGGTGTTCGAGTGTTCGAACCGTAATGCGCAAGAAATGGTACCGAAACCCCGTATTTACATATCTGCCACTGTGCAGGAGAATCCGTATAGGTGTTCGAGTGTTCGAACCGTAATGCGCAAGAAATGGTACGGAAACCCCGTATTTACATATCTGCCACTGTGCAGGAGAATCCGTATAGGTGTTCGAGTGTTTGAACCGTAATGCGTGAGAAATGGTATGTAAACCCCGTATTTATATATCTGCCACTGTGCTGGATAATCCGTATAGGTGTTCGAGTGTTCGAACCGTAATGCGCCAGAAATGGTACCGAAACCCCGTATTTATATATCTGCCACTGTGCAGGAGAAGCCGTATAGGTGTTCGAGTGTTCGAACCGTAATGCGCAAGAAATGGTACCGAAACCCCGTATTTACATATCTGCCACTGTGCAGGAGAATCCGTGTAGGTGTTCGAGGGTTCGAACCGTAATGCGCAAGAAATGGTATGGAAACCCCGTATTTACATATCTGCCACTGTACAGGAGAATCCGTATAGGTGTTGGAGTGTTCGAACCGTAATGTGCAAGAAATGGTTCCGAAACCCCGTATTTACATATCTGCCACTGTGCAGGAGAATCCGTATAGGTGTTCGAGAGTTCGAACCGTAATGCGCAAGAAATGGTACGGAAACCCCGTATTTACATATCTGCCACTTTGTAGGAGAATCCGCATAGGTGTTCGAGTGTTCGAACCGTAATGTGCAAGAAATGGTATGGAAACCCCGTACTTACATATCTGCCACTGTGCAGGAGAATCCGTATAGGTGTTCGAGTGTTCGAATCGTAATGTGCAAGAAACGGTACCGAAACCCCGTATTTACATATCTGCCACTGTGCAGGAGAATCCGAATAGGTGTTCGAGTGTTCGAACCGTAATGCGCAATTAATGGTATGTAAACCCCGTATTTACATATCTGCCACTGTGCAGGAGAATCCGTATAGGTGTTCGAGTGTTCGAACCGTAATGCGCAAAAAATGGTACCGAAACCCCGTATTTACATATCTGCCACTGTGCAGGAGAATCCGTATAGGTGTTCGAGTGTTCGAACCGTAATGCGCAAGAAATGGTAGCGAAACCCCGTATTTACATATCTGCCACTGTGCAGGAGAATCCGAATAGGTGTTCGAGTGTTCGAACCGTAATGCGCAAGAAATGGTATGTAAACCCCGTATTTACATATCTGGCACTGTGCAGGAGAATCCGTATAGGTGTTCGAGTGTTCAAACCGTAATGCGCAAGAAATGGTACGGAAACCCCGTATTTACATATCTGCCACTGTGCAGGAGAATCCGTATAGGTGTTCGAGTGTTTGAACCGTAATGCGTGAGAAATGGTATGTAAACCCCGTATTTATATATCTGCCACTGTGCTGGATAATCCGTATAGGTGTTCGAGTGTTCGAACCGTAATGCGCCAGAAATGGTACCGAAACCCCGTATTTACATATCTGCCACTGTGCAGGAGAATCCGTATAGGTGTTCGAGAGTTCGAACCGTAATGCGCAAGAAATGGTACGGAAACCCCGTATTTACATATCTGCCACTTTGTAGGAGAATCCGCATAGGTGTTCGAGTGTTCGAACCGTAATGTGCAAGAAATGGTATGGAAACCCCGTATTTACATATCTGCCACTGTGCAGGAGAATCCGTATAGGTGTTCGAGTGTTCGAATCGTAATGTGCAAGAAACGGTACCGAAACCCCGTATTTACATATCTGCCACTGTGCAGGAGAATCCGAATAGGTGTTCGAGTGTTCGAACCGTAATGCGCAATTAATGGTATGTAAACCCCGTATTTACATATCTGCCACTGTGCAGGAGAATCCGTATAGGTGTTCGAGTGTTCGAACCGTAATGCGCAAAAAATGGTACCGAAACCCCGTATTTACATATCTGCCACTGTGCAGGAGAATCCGTATAGGTGTTCGAGTGTTCGAACCGTAATGCGCAAGAAATGGTAGCGAAACCCCGTATTTACATATCTGCCACTGTGCAGGAGAATCCGAATAGGTGTTCGAGTGTTCGAACCGTAATGCGCAAGAAATGGTATGTAAACCCCGTATTTACATATCTGGCACTGTGCAGGAGAATCCGTATAGGTGTTCGAGTGTTCAAACCGTAATGCGCAAGAAATGGTACGGAAACCCCGTATTTACATATCTGCCACTGTGCAGGAGAATCCGTATAGGTGTTCGAGTGTTTGAACCGTAATGCGTGAGAAATGGTATGTAAACCCCGTATTTATATATCTGCCACTGTGCAGGAGAATCCGTATAGGTGTTCGAGTGTTCGAACCGTAATGCGCAAAAAATGGTACGGAAACCCCGTATTTACATATCTGCCACTGTGCAGGAGAATCCGTATAGGTGTTCGAGTGTTTGAACCGTAATGCGTGAGAAATGGTATGTAAACCCCGTATTTATATATCTGCCACTGTGCTGGATAATCCGTATAGGTGTTCGAGTGTTCGAACCGTAATGCGCCAGAAATGGTACCGAAACCCCGTATTTACATATCTGCCACTGTGCAGGAGAATCCGTATAGGTGTTCGAGTGTTCGAACCGTAATGCGCAAGAAATGGTACCGAAACCCCGTATTTACATATCTGCCACTGTGCAGGAGAATCCGTATAGGTGTTCCATTGTTCGAACCGTAATGCGCAAGAAATGGTACGGAAACCCCGTATTTACATATCTGCCACTGTGCAGGAGAATCCGTATAGGTGTTCGAGTGTTCGAACCGTAATGCGCAAAAAATGGTACCGAAACCCCGTATTTACATATCTGCCACTGTGCAGGAGAATCCGTATAGGTGTTCGAGTGTTCGAACCGTAATGCGCAAGAAATGGTAGCGAAACCCTGTATTTACATATCTGCCACTGTGCAGGAGAATCCGAATAGGTGTTCGAGTGTTCGAACCGTAATGCGCAAGAAATGGTATGTAAACCCCGTATTTACATATCTGGCACTGTACAGGAGAATCCGTATAGGTGTTCGAGTGTTCAAACCGTAATGCGCAAGAAATGGTACGGAAACCCCGTATTTACATATCTGCCACTGTGCAGGAGAATCCGTATAGGTGTTCGAGTGTTTGAACCGTAATGCGTGAGAAATGGTATGTAAACCCCGTATTTATATATCTGCCACTGTGCTGGATAATCCGTATAGGTGTTCGAGTGTTCGAACCGTAATGCGCAAGAAATGGTATGTAAACCCCGTATTTACATATCTGCCACTGTGCAGGAGAATCCGTATAGGTGTTCGAGTGTTCGAACCGTAATGCGCAAAAAATGGTTCCGAAACCCCGTATTTACGTATCTGCCACTGTGCAGGAGAATCCGTATAGGTGTTCCATTGTTCGAACCGTAATGCACAAGAAATGGTACCGAAACCCCGTATTTACATATCTGCCACTGTGCAGGAGAATCCGTATAGGTGTTCGAGTGTTCGAACCGTAATGCGCAAGAAATGGTACCGAAACCCCGTATTTACATATCTGCCACTGTGCAGGAGAATCCGTATAGGTGTTCGAGTGTTCGAACCGTAATGCGCAAGAAATGGTACGGAAACCCCGTATTTACATATCTGCCACTGTGCAGGAGAATCCGTATAGGTGTTCGAGTGTTTGAACCGTAATGCGTGAGAAATGGTATGTAAACCCCGTATTTATATATCTGCCACTGTGCTGGATAATCCGTATAGGTGTTCGAGTGTTCGAACCGTAATGCGCCAGAAATGGTACCGAAACCCCGTATTTATATATCTGCCACTGTGCAGGAGAAGCCGTATAGGTGTTCGAGTGTTCGAACCGTAATGCGCAAGAAATGGTACCGAAACCCCGTATTTACATATCTGCCACTGTGCAGGAGAATCCGTGTAGGTGTTCGAGGGTTCGAACCGTAATGCGCAAGAAATGGTATGGAAACCCCGTATTTACATATCTGCCACTGTACAGGAGAATCCGTATAGGTGTTGGAGTGTTCGAACCGTAATGCGCAAGAAATGGTTCCGAAACCCCGTATTTACATATCTGCCACTGTGCAGGAGAATCCGTATAGGTGTTCGAGAGTTCGAACCGTAATGCGCAAGAAATGGTACGGAAACCCCGTATTTACATATCTGCCACTTTGTAGGAGAATCCGCATAGGTGTTCGAGTGTTCGAACCGTAATGTGCAAGAAATGGTATGGAAACCCCGTACTTACATATCTGCCACTGTGCAGGAGAATCCGTATAGGTGTTCGAGTGTTCGAATCGTAATGTGCAAGAAACGGTACCGAAACCCCGTATTTACATATCTGCCACTGTGCAGGAGAATCCGAATAGGTGTTCGAGTGTTCGAACCGTAATGCGCAATTAATGGTATGTAAACCCCGTATTTACATATCTGCCACTGTGCAGGAGAATCCGTATAGGTGTTCGAGTGTTCGAACCGTAATGCGCAAAAAATGGTACCGAAACCCCGTATTTACATATCTGCCACTGTGCAGGAGAATCCGTATAGGTGTTCGAGTGTTCGAACCGTAATGCGCAAGAAATGGTAGCGAAACCCCGTATTTACATATCTGCCACTGTGCAGGAGAATCCGAATAGGTGTTCGAGTGTTCGAACCGTAATGCGCAAGAAATGGTATGTAAACCCCGTATTTACATATCTGGCACTGTGCAGGAGAATCCGTATAGGTGTTCGAGTGTTCAAACCGTAATGCGCAAGAAATGGTACGGAAACCCCGTATTTACATATCTGCCACTGTGCAGGAGAATCCGTATAGGTGTTCGAGTGTTTGAACCGTAATGCGTGAGAAATGGTATGTAAACCCCGTATTTATATATCTGCCACTGTGCAGGAGAATCCGTATAGGTGTTCGAGTGTTCGAACCGTAATGCGCAAAAAATGGTACGGAAACCCCGTATTTACATATCTGCCACTGTGCAGGAGAATCCGTATAGGTGTTCGAGTGTTTGAACCGTAATGCGTGAGAAATGGTATGTAAACCCCGTATTTATATATCTGCCACTGTGCTGGATAATCCGTATAGGTGTTCGAGTGTTCGAACCGTAATGCGCCAGAAATGGTACCGAAACCCCGTATTTACATATCTGCCACTGTGCAGGAGAATCCGTATAGGTGTTCGAGTGTTCGAACCGTAATGCGCAAGAAATGGTACCGAAACCCCGTATTTACATATCTGCCACTGTGCAGGAGAATCCGTATAGGTGTTCCATTGTTCGAACCGTAATGCGCAAGAAATGGTACGGAAACCCCGTATTTACATATCTGCCACTGTGCAGGAGAATCCGTATAGGTGTTCGAGTGTTCGAACCGTAATGCGCAAAAAATGGTACCGAAACCCCGTATTTACATATCTGCCACTGTGCAGGAGAATCCGTATAGGTGTTCGAGTGTTCGAACCGTAATGCGCAAGAAATGGTAGCGAAACCCTGTATTTACATATCTGCCACTGTGCAGGAGAATCCGAATAGGTGTTCGAGTGTTCGAACCGTAATGCGCAAGAAATGGTATGTAAACCCCGTATTTACATATCTGGCACTGTACAGGAGAATCCGTATAGGTGTTCGAGTGTTCAAACCGTAATGCGCAAGAAATGGTACGGAAACCCCGTATTTACATATCTGCCACTGTGCAGGAGAATCCGTATAGGTGTTCGAGTGTTTGAACCGTAATGCGTGAGAAATGGTATGTAAACCCCGTATTTATATATCTGCCACTGTGCTGGATAATCCGTATAGGTGTTCGAGTGTTCGAACCGTAATGCGCAAGAAATGGTATGTAAACCCCGTATTTACATATCTGCCACTGTGCAGGAGAATCCGTATAGGTGTTCGAGTGTTCGAACCGTAATGCGCAAGAAATGGTTCCGAAACCCCGTATTTACGTATCTGCCACTGTGCAGGAGAATCCGTATAGGTGTTCCATTGTTCGAACCGTAATGCACAAGAAATGGTACCGAAACCCCGTATTTACATATCTGCCACTGTGCAGGAGAATCCGTATAGTTGTTCGAGTGTTCGAACCGTAATGCGCAAGAAATGGTACCGAAACCCCGTATTTACATATCTGCCACTGTGCAGGAGAATCCGTATAGGTGTTCGAGTGTTCGAACCGTAATGCGCAAGAAATGGTACGGAAACCCCGTATTTACATATCTGCCACTGTGCAGGAGAATCCGTATAGGTGTTCGAGTGTTTGAACCGTAATGCGTGAGAAATGGTATGTAAACCCCGTATTTATATATCTGCCACTGTGCAGGAGAATCCGTATAGGTGTTCGAGTGTTCGAACCGTAATGCGCAAAAAATGGTACGGAAACCCCGTATTTACATATCTGCCACTGTGCAGGAGAATCCGTATAGGTGTTCGAGTGTTTGAACCGTAATGCGTGAGAAATGGTATGTAAACCCCGTATTTATATATCTGCCACTGTGCTGGATAATCCGTATAGGTGTTCGAGTGTTCGAACCGTAATGCGCCAGAAATGGTACCGAAACCCCGTATTTACATATCTGCCACTGTGCAGGAGAATCCGTATAGGTGTTCGAGTGTTCGAACCGTAATGCGCAAGAAATGGTACCGAAACCCCGTATTTACATATCTGCCACTGTGCAGGAGAATCCGTATAGGTGTTCCATTGTTCGAACCGTAATGCGCAAGAAATGGTACGGAAACCCCGTATTTACATATCTGCCACTGTGCAGGAGAATCCGTATAGGTGTTCGAGTGTTCGAACCGTAATGCGCAAAAAATGGTACCGAAACCCCGTATTTACATATCTGCCACTGCGCAGGAGAATCCGTATAGGTGTTCGAGTGTTCGAACCGTAATGCGCAAGAAATGGTAGCGAAACCCTGTATTTACATATCTGCCACTGTGCAGGAGAATCCGAATAGGTGTTCGAGTGTTCGAACCGTAATGCGCAAGAAATGGTATGTAAACCCCGTATTTACATATCTGGCACTGTACAGGAGAATCCGTATAGGTGTTCGAGTGTTCAAACCGTAATGCGCAAGAAATGGTACGGAAACCCCGTATTTACATATCTGCCACTGTGCAGGAGAATCCGTATAGGTATTCGAGTGTTTGAACCGTAATGCGTGAGAAATGGTATGTAAACCCCGTATTTATATATCTGCCACTGTGCTGGATAATCCGTATAGGTGTTCGAGTGTTCGAACCGTAATGCGCAAGAAATGGTATGTAAACCCCGTATTTACATATCTGCCACTGTGCAGGAGAATCCGTATAGGTGTTCGAGTGTTCGAACCGTAATGCGCAAGAAATGGTTCCGAAACCCCGTATTTACGTATCTGCCACTGTGCAGGAGAATCCGTATAGGTGTTCCATTGTTCGAACCGTAATGCACAAGAAATGGTACCGAAACCCCGTATTTACATATCTGCCACTGTGCAGGAGAATCCGTATAGGTGTTCGAGTGTTCGAACCGTAATGCGCAAGAAATGGTACCGAAACCCCGTATTTACATATCTGCCACTGTGCAGGAGAATCCGTATAGGTGTTCGAGTGTTCGAACCGTAATGCGCAAGAAATGGTACGGAAACCCCGTATTTACATATCTGCCACTGTGCAGGAGAATCCGTATAGGTGTTCGAGTGTTTGAACCGTAATGCGTGAGAAATGGTATGTAAACCCCGTATTTATATATCTGCCACTGTGCTGGATAATCCGTATAGGTGTTCGAGTGTTCGAACCGTAATGCGCCAGAAATGGTACCGAAACCCCGTATTTATATATCTGCCACTGTGCAGGAGAAGCCGTATAGGTGTTCGAGTGTTCGAACCGTAATGCGCAAGAAATGGTACCGAAACCCCGTATTTACATATCTGCCACTGTGCAGGAGAATCCGTGTAGGTGTTCGAGGGTTCGAACCGTAATGCGCAAGAAATGGTATGGAAACCCCGTATTTACATATCTGCCACTGTACAGGAGAATCCGTATAGGTGTTGGAGTGTTCGAACCGTAATGCGCAAGAAATGGTTCCGAAACCCCGTATTTACATATCTGCCACTGTGCAGGAGAATCCGTATAGGTGTTCGAGAGTTCGAACCGTAATGCGCAAGAAATGGTACGGAAACCCCGTATTTACATATCTGCCACTTTGTAGGAGAATCCGCATAGGTGTTCGAGTGTTCGAACCGTAATGTGCAAGAAATGGTATGGAAACCCCGTACTTACATATCTGCCACTGTGCAGGAGAATCCGTATAGGTGTTCGAGTGTTCGAATCGTAATGTGCAAGAAACGGTACCGAAACCCCGTATTTACATATCTGCCACTGTGCAGGAGAATCCGAATAGGTGTTCGAGTGTTCGAACCGTAATGCGCAATTAATGGTATGTAAACCCCGTATTTACATATCTGCCACTGTGCAGGAGAATCCGTATAGGTGTTCGAGTGTTCGAACCGTAATGCGCAAAAAATGGTACCGAAACCCCGTATTTACATATCTGCCACTGTGCAGGAGAATCCGTATAGGTGTTCGAGTGTTCGAACCGTAATGCGCAAGAAATGGTAGCGAAACCCCGTATTTACATATCTGCCACTGTGCAGGAGAATCCGAATAGGTGTTTGAGTGTTCGAACCGTAATGCGCAAGAAATGGTATGTAAACCCCGTATTTACATATCTGGCACTGTGCAGGAGAATCCGTATAGGTGTTCGAGTGTTCAAACCGTAATGCGCAAGAAATGGTACGGAAACCCCGTATTTATATATCTGCCACTGTGCAGGAGAATCCGTATAGGTGTTCGAGTGTTTGAACCGTAATGCGTGAGAAATGGTATGTAAACCCCGTATTTATATATCTGCCACTGTGCTGGATAATCCGTATAGGTGTTCGAGTGTTCGAACCGTAATGCGCCAGAAATGGTACCGAAACCCCGTATTTTCATATCTGCCACTGTGCAGGAGAATCCGTATAGGTGTTCGAGTGTTCGAACCGTAATGCGTAAGAAATGGTACCGAAACCCCGTATTTACATATCTGCCACTGTGCAGGAGAATCCGTATAGGTGTTCTAGTGTTCGAACCGTAATGCGCAAGAAATGGTATGGAAACCCCGTATTTACATATCTGCCACTGTGCAGGAGAATCCGTGTAGGTGTTCGAGTGTTCGAACCGTAATGCGCAAGAAATGGTTCCGAAACCCCGTATTTACGTATCTGCCACTGTGCAGGAGAATCCGTATAGGTGTTCCATTGTTCGAACCGTAATGCGCAAGAAATGGTACGGAAACCCCGTATTTACATATCTGCCACTGTGCAGGAGAATCCGTATAGGTGTTCGAGTGTTCGAACCGTAATGCGCAAAAAATGGTACCGAAACCCCGTATTTACATATCTGCCACTGTGCAGGAGAATCCGTATAGGTGTTCGAGTGTTCGAACCGTAATGCGCAAGAAATGGTAGCGAAACCCCGTATTTACATATCTGCCACTGTGCAGGAGAATCCGAATAGGTGTTCGAGTGTTCGAACCGTAATGCGCAAGAAATGGTATGTAAACCCCGTATTTACATATCTGGCACTGTGCAGGAGAATCCGTATAGGTGTTCGAGTGTTCAAACCGTAATGCGCAAGAAATGGTACGGAAACCCCGTATTTACGTATCTGCCACTGTGCAGGAGAATCCGTATAGGTGTTCGAGTGTTTGAACCGTAATGCGTGAGAAATGGTATGTAAACCCCGTATTTATATATCTGCCACTGTGCTGGATAATCCGTATAGGTGTTCGAGTGTTCGAACCGTAATGCGCAAGAAATGGTATGTAAACCCCGTATTTACATATCTGCCACTGTGCAGGAGAATCCGTATAGGTGTTCGAGTGTTCGAACCGTAATGCGCAAGAAATGGTTCCGAAACCCCGTATTTACGTATCTGCCACTGTGCAGGAGAATCCGTATAGGTGTTCCATTGTTCGAACCGTAATGCGCAAGAAATGGTACCGAAACCCCGTATTTACATATCTGCCACTGTGCAGGAGAATCCGTATAGGTGTTCGAGTGTTCGAACCGTAATGCGCAAGAAATGGTACCGAAACCCCGTATTTACATATCTGCCACTGTGCAGGAGAATCCGTATAGGTGTTCGAGTGTTCGAACCGTAATGCGCAAAAAATGGTACCGAAACCCCGTATTTACATATCTGCCACTGTGCAGGAGAATCCGTATAGGTGTTCGAGTGTTCGAACCGTAATGCGCAAGAAATGGTAGCGAAACCCCGTATTTACATATCTGCCACTGTGCAGGAGAATCCGAATAGGTGTTCGAGTGTTCGAACCGTAATGCGCAAGAAATGGTATGTAAACCCCGTATTTACATATCTGGCACTGTGCAGGAGAATCCGTATAGGTGTTCGAGTGTTCAAACCGTAATGCGCAAGAAATGGTACGGAAACCCCGTATTTACATATCTGCCACTGTGCAGGAGAATCCGTATAGGTGTTCGAGTGTTTGAACCGTAATGCGTGAGAAATGGTATGTAAACCCCGTATTTATATATCTGCCACTGTGCTGGATAATCCGTATAGGTGTTCGAGTGTTCGAACCGTAATGCGCCAGAAATGGTACCGAAACCCCGTATTTTCATATCTGCCACTGTGCAGGAGAATCCGTATAGGTGTTCGAGTGTTCGAACCGTAATGCGTAAGAAATGGTACCGAAACCCCGTATTTACATATCTGCCACTGTGCAGGAGAATCCGTATAGGTGTTCTAGTGTTCGAACCGTAATGCGCAAGAAATGGTACGGAAACCCCGTATTTACATATCTGCCACTTTGTAGGAGAATCCGCATAGGTGTTCGAGTGTTCGAACCGTAATGTGCAAGAAATGGTATGGAAACCCCGTACTTACATATCTGCCACTGTGCAGGAGAATCCGTATAGGTGTTCGAGTGTTCGAATCGTAATGTGCAAGAAACGGTACCGAAACCCCGTATTTACATATCTGCCACTGTGCAGGAGAATCCGAATAGGTGTTCGAGTGTTCGAACCGTAATGCGCAATTAATGGTATGTAAACCCCGTATTTACATATCTGCCACTGTGCAGGAGAATCCGTATAGGTGTTCGAGTGTTCGAACCGTAATGCGCAAAAAATGGTACCGAAGCCCCGTATTTACATATCTGCCACTGTGCAGGAGAATCCGTATAGGTGTTCGAGTGTTCGAACCGTAATGCGCAAGAAATGGTAGCGAAACCCCGTATTTACATATCTGCCACTGTGCAGGAGAATCCGAATAGGTGTTCGAGTGTTCGAACCGTAATGCGCAAGAAATGGTATGTAAACCCCGTATTTACATATCTGGCACTGTGCAGGAGAATCCGTATAGGTGTTCGAGTGTTCAAACCGTAATGCGCAAGAAATGGTACGGAAACCCCGTATTTACATATCTGCCACTGTGCAGGAGAATCCGTATAGGTGTTCGAGTGTTTGAACCGTAATGCGTGAGAAATGGTATGTAAACCCCGTATTTATATATCTGCCACTGTGCTGGATAATCCGTATAGGTGTTCGAGTGTTCGAACCGTAATGCGCCAGAAATGGTACCGAAACCCCGTATTTACATATCTGCCACTGTGCAGGAGAATCCGTATAGGTGTTCGAGTGTTCGAACCGTAATGCGTAAGAAATGGTACCGAAACCCCGTATTTACATATCTGCCACTGTGCAGGAGAATCCGTATAGGTGTTCTAGTGTTCGAACCGTAATGCGCAAGAAATGGTATGGAAACCCCGTATTTACATATCTGCCACTGTGCAGGAGAATCCGTGTAGGTGTTCGAGTGTTCGAACCGTAATGCGCAAGAAATGGTTCCGAAACCCCGTATTTACGTATCTGCCACTGTGCAGGAGAATCCGTATAGGTGTTCCATTGTTCGAACCGTAATGCGCAAGAAATGGTACGGAAACCCCGTATTTACATATCTGCCACTGTGCAGGAGAATCCGTATAGGTGTTCGAGTGTTTGAACCGTAATGCGTGAGAAATGGTATGTAAACCCCGTATTTATATATCTGCCACTGTGCTGGATAATCCGTATAGGTGTTCGAGTGTTCGAACCGTAATGCGCAAGAAATGGTATGTAAACCCCGTATTTACATATCTGCCACTGTGCAGGAGAATCCGTATAGGTGTTCGAGTGTTCGAACCGTAATGCGCAAGAAATGGTTCCGAAACCCCGTATTTACGTATCTGCCACTGTGCAGGAGAATCCGTATAGGTGTTCCATTGTTCGAACCGTAATGCGCAAGAAATGGTACCGAAACCCCGTATTTACATATCTGCCACTGTGCAGGAGAATCCGTATAGGTGTTCGAGTGTTCGAACCGTAATGCGCAAGAAATGGTACCGAAACCCCGTATTTACATATCTGCCACTGTGCAGGAGAATCCGTATAGGTGTTCGAGTGTTCGAACCGTAATGCGCAAGAAATGGTACGGAAACCCCGTATTTACATATCTGCCACTTTGTAGGAGAATCTGCATAGGTGTTCGAGTGTTCGAACCGTAATGTGCAAGAAATGGTATGGAAACCCCGTATTTACATATCTGCCACTGTGCAGGAGAATCCGTATAGGTGTTCGAGTGTTCGAACCGTAATGCGCAAGAAATGGTATGTAAACCCCGTATTTACATATCTGCCACTGTGCAGGAGAATCCGTATAGGTGTTCGAGTGTTCGAACCGTAATGCGCAAGAAATGGTTCCGAAACCCCGTATTTACGTATCTGCCACTGTGCAGGAGAATCCGTATAGGTGTTCCATTGTTCGAACCGTAATGCGCAAGAAATGGTACGGAAACCCCGTATTTACATATCTGCCACTGTGCAGGAGAATCCGTATAGGTGTTCGAGTGTTCGAACCGTAATGCGCAAAAAATGGTACCGAAACCCCGTATTTACATATCTGCCACTGTGCAGGAGAATCCGTATAGGTGTTCGAGTGTTCGAACCGTAATGCGCAAGAAATGGTACGGAAACCCCGTATTTACATATCTGCCACTGTGCAGTAGAATCCGTATAGGTGTTCGAGTGTTTGAACCGTAATGCGTGAGAAATGGTATGTAAACCCCGTATTTATATATCTGCCACTGTGCTGGATAATCCATATAGGTGTTCGAGTGTTCGAACCGTAATGCGCCAGAAATGGTACCGAAACCCCGTATTTAGATATCTGCCACTGTGCAAAAGAATTCGTATAGGTGTTCGAGTGTTCGAACCGTAATGCGCAAGAAATGGTACCGAAACCCCGTATTTACATATCTGCCACTGTGCAGGAGAATCCGTATAGGTGTTCGAGTGTTCGAACCGTAATGCGCAAGAAATGGTATGGAAACCCCGTATTTACATATCTGCCACTGTGCAGGAGAATCCGTGTAGGTGTTCGAGTGTTCGAACCGTAATGCGCAAGAAATGGTTCCGAAACCCCGTATTTACGTATCTGCCACTGTGCAGGAGAATCCGTATAGGTGTTCCATTGTTCGAACTGTAATGCGCAAGAAATGGTACGGAAACCCCGTATTTACATATCTGCCACTGTGCAGGAGAATCCGTATAGGTGTTCGAGTGTTCGAACCGTATTGCGCAAAAAATGGTACCGAAACCCCGTATTTACGTATCTGCCACTGTGCAGGAGAATCCGTATAGGTGTTCGAGTGTTCGAACCGTAATGCGCAAGAAATGGTAGCGAAACCCCGTATTTACATATCTGCCACTGTGCAGGAGAATCCGAATAGGTGTTCGAGTGTTCGAACCGTAATGCGCAAGAATTGGTATGTAAACCCCGTATTTACATATCTGCCACTGTGCAGGAGAATCCGTATAGGTGTTCGAGTGTTCGAACCGTAATGCGCAAGAAATGGTACGGAAACCCCGTATTTACATATCTGCCACTGTGCAGGAGAATCCGTATAGGTGTTCGAGTGTTTGAACCGTAATGCGTGAGAAATGGTATGTAAACCCCGTATTTATATATCTGCCACTGTGCTGGATAATCCGTATAGGTGTTCGAGTGTTCGAACCGTAATGCGCCAGAAATGGTACCGAAACCCCGTATTTACATATATGCCACTGTGCAGGAGAATCCGTATAGGTGTTCGAGTGTTCGAACCGTAATGCGCAAGAAATGGTACCGAAACCCCGTATTTACATATCTGCCACTGTGCAGGAGAATCCGTATAGGTGTTCGAGTGTTCGAACCGTAATGCGCAAAAAATGGTATGGAAACCCCGTATTTACATATCTGCCACTGTGCAGGAGAATCCGTGTAGGTGTTCGAGTGTTCGAACCGTAATGCGCAAGAAATGGTTCCGAAACCCCGTATTTACGTATCTGCCACTGTGCAGGAGAATCCGTATAGGTGTTCCATTGTTCGAACCGTAATGCGCAAGAAATGGTACGGAAACCCCGTATTTACATATCTGCCACTGTGCAGGAGAATCCGTATAGGTGTTCGAGTGTTCGAACCGTAATGCGCAAAAAATGGTACCGAAACCCCGTATTTACATATCTGCCACTGTGCAGGAGAATCCGTATAGGTGTTCGAGTGTTCGAACCGTAATGCGCAAGAAATGGTAGCGAAACCCCGTATTTACATATCTGCCACTGTGCAGGAGAATCCGAATAGGTGTTCGAGTGTTCGAACCGTAATGCGCAAGAAATGGTATGTAAACCCCGTATTTACATATCTGGCACTGTGCAGGAGAATCCGTATAGGTGTTCGAGTGTTCGAACCGTAATGCGCAAGAAATGGTACGGAAACCCCGTATTTACATATCCGCCACTGTGCAGGAGAATCCGTATAGGTGTTCGAGTGTTTGAACCGTAATGCGTGAGAAATGGTATGTAAACCCCGTATTTATATATCTGCCACTGTGCTGGATAATCCGTATAGGTGTTCGAGTGTTCGAACCGTAATGCGCCAGAAATGGTACCGAAACCCCGTATTTACATATCTGCCACTGTGCAGGAGAATCCGTATAGGTGTTCGAGTGTTCGAACCGTAATGCGCAAGAAATGGTACCGAAACCCCGTATTTACATATCTGCCACTGTGCAGGAGAATCCGTGTAGGTGTTCGAGTGTTCGAACCGTAATGCACAAGAAATGGTATGGAAACCCCGTATTTACATATCTGCCACTGTACAGGAGAATCCGTATAGGTGTTGGAGTGTTCGAACCGTAATGCGCAAGAAATGGTTCCGAAACCCCGTATTTACATATCTGCCACTGTGCAGGAGATTCCGTATAGGTGTTCGAGAGTTCGAACCGTAATGCGGAAGAAATGGTACGGAAACCCCGTATTTACATATCTGCCACTTTGTAGGAGAATCCGCATAGGTGTTCGAGTGTTCGAACCGTAATGTGCAAGAAATGGTATGGAAACCCCGTATTTACATATCTGCCACTGTGCAGGAGAATCCGTATAGGTGTTCGAGTGTTCGAACCGTAATGCGCAAGAAATGGTATGTAAACCCCGTATTTACATATCTGCCACTGTGCAGGAGAATCCGTATAGGTGTTCGAGTGTTCGAACCGTAATGCGCAAGAAATGGTTCCGAAACCCCGTATTTACGTATCTGCCACTGTGCAGGAGAATCCGTATAGGTGTTCCATTGTTCGAACCGTAATGCGCAAGAAATGGTACGGAAACCCCGTATTTACATATCTGCCACTGTGCTGGAGAATCCGTATAGGTGTTCGAGTGTTCGAACCGTAATGCGCAAAAAATGGTACCGAAACCCCGTATTTACATATCTGCCACTGTGCAGGAGAATCCGTATAGGTGTTCGAGTGTTCGAACCGTAATGCGCAAGAAATGGTACGGAAACCCCGTATTTACATATCTGCCACTGTGCAGGAGAATCCGTATAGGTGTTCGAGTGTTTGAACCGTAATGCGTGAGAAATGGTATGTAAACCCCATATTTATATATCTGCCACTGTGCTGGATAATCCGTATAGGTGTTCGAGTGTTCGAACCGTAATGCGCCAGAAATGGTACCGAAACCCCGTATTTACATATCTGCCACTGTGCAGGAGAATCCGTATAGGTGTTCGAGTGTTCGAACCGTAATGCGCAAGAAATGGTACCGAAACCCCGTATTTACATATCTGCCACTGTGCAGGAGAATCCGTATAGGTGTTCGAGTGTTGGAACCGTAGTGCGCAAGAAATGGTATGGAAACCCCGTATTTACATATCTGCCACTGTGCAGGAGAATCCGTGTAGGTGTTCGAGTGTTCGAACCGTAATGCGCAAGAAATGGTTCCGAAACCCCGTATTTACGTATCTGCCACTGTGCAGGAGAATCCGTATAGGTGTTCCATTGTTCGAACTGTAATGCGCAAGAAATGGTACGGAAACCCCGTATTTACATATCTGCCACTGTGCAGGAGAATCCGTATAGGTATTCGAGTGTTCGAACCGTAATGCGCAAAAAATGGTACCAAAACCCCGTATTTACGTATCTGCCACTGTGTAGGAGAATCCGCATAGGTGTTCGAGTGTTCGAACCGTAATGCGCAAGAAATGGTAGCGAAACCCCGTATTTACATATCTGCCACTGTGCAGGAGAATCCGAATAGGTGTTCGAGTGTTCGAACCGTAATGCGCAAGAAATGGTATGTAAACCCCGTATTTACATATCTGGCACTGTGCAGGAGAATCCGTATAGGTGTTCGAGTGTTCAAACCGTAATGCGCAAGAAATGGTACGGAAACCCCGTATTTACATATCTGCCACTGTGCAGGAGAATCCGTATAGGTGTTCGAGTGTTTGAACCGTAATGCGTGAGAAATGGTATGTAAACCCCGTATTTATATATCTGCCACTGTGCTGGATAATCCGTATAGGTGTTCGAGTGTTCGAACCGTAATGCGCCAGAAATGGTACCGAAACCCCGTATTTACATATCTGCCACTGTGCAGGAGAATCCGTATAGGTGTTCGAGTGTTCGAACCGTAATGCGCAAGAAATGGTACCGAAACCCCGTATTTACATATCTGCCACTGTGCAGGAGAATCCGTATAGGTGTTCGAGTGTTCGAACCGTAATGCGCAAGAAATGGTATGGAAACCCCGTATTTACATATCTGCCACTGTACAGGAGAATCCGTGTAGGTGTTCGAGTGTTCGAACCGTAATGCGCAAGAAATGGTTCCGAAACCCCGTATTTACGTATCTGCCACTGTGCAGGAGAATCCGTATAGGTGTTCCATTGTTCGAACCGTAATGCGCAAGAAATGGTACGGAAACCCCGTATTTACATATCTGCCACTGTGCAGGAGAATCCGTATAGGTGTTCGAGTGTTCGAACCGTAATGCGCAAAAAATGGTACCGAAACCCCGTATTTACATATCTGCCACTGTGCAGGAGAATCCGTATAGGTGTTCGAGTGTTCGAACCGTAATGCGCAAGAAATGGTAGCGAAACCCCGTATTTACATATCTGCCACTGTGCAGGAGAATCCGAATAGGTGTTCGAGTGTTCGAACCGTAATGCGCAAGAAATGGTATGTAAACCCTGTATTTACATATCTGGCACTGTGCAGGAGAATCCGTATAGGTGTTCGAGTGTTCAAACCGTAATGCGCAAGAAATGGTACGGAAACCCCGTATTTACATATCTGCCACTGTGCAGGAGAATCCGTATAGGTGTTCGAGTGTTTGAACCGTAATGCGTGAGAAATGGTATGTAAACCCCGTATTTACATATCTGCCACTGTGCTGGATAATCCGTATAGGTGTTCGAGTGTTCGAACCGTAATGCGCCAGAAATGGTACCGAAACCCCGTTTTTACATATCTGCCACTGTGCAGGAGAATCCGTATAGGTGTTCGAGTGTTCGAACCGTAATGCGCAAGAAATGGTACCGAAACCTCGTATTTACATATCTGCCACTGTGCAGGAGAATCCGTGTAGCTGTTCGAGTGTTCGAACCGTAATGCGCAAGAAATGGTATGGAAACCCCGTATTTACATATCTGCCACTGTACAGGAGAATCCGTATAGGTGTTGGAGTGTTCGAACCGTAATGCGCAAGAAATGGTTCCGAAACCCCGTATTTACATATCTGCCACTGTGCAGGAGAATCCGTATAGGTGTTCGAGAGTTCGAACCGTAATGCGCAAGAAATGATACGGAAACCCCGTATTTACATATCTGCCACTTTGTAGGAGAATCCGCATAGGTGTTCGACTGTTCGAACCGTAATGTGCAAGAAATGGTATGGAAACCCCGTATTTACATATCTGCCACTGTGCAGGAGAATCCGTATAGGTGTTCGAGTGTTCGAACCGTAATGCACAAGAAATGGTATGTAAACCCCGTATTTACATATCTGCCACTGTGCAGGAGAATCCGTATAGGTGTTCGAGTGTTCGAACCGTAATGCGCAAGAAATGGTTCCGAAACCCCGTATTTACGTATCTGCCACTGTGCAGGAGAATCCGTATAGGTGTTCCATTGTTCGAACCGTAATGCGCAAGAAATGGTACGGAAACCCCGTATTTACATATCTGCCACTGTGCAGGAGAATCCGTATAGGTGTTCGAGTGTTCGAACCGTAATGCGCAAAAAATGGTACCGAAACCCCGTATTTACATATCTGCCACTGTGCAGGAGAATCCGTATAGGTGTTCGAGTGTTCGAACCGTAATGCGCAAGAAATGGTACGGAAACCCCGTATTTACATATCTGCCACTGTGCAGGAGAATCCGTATAGGTGTTCGAGTGTTTGAACCGTAACGCGTGAGAAATGGTATGTAAACCCCGTATTTATATATCTGCCACTGTGCTGGATAATCCGTATAGGTGTTCGAGTGTTCGAACCGTAATGCGCCAGAAATGGTACCGAAACCCCGTATTTACATATCTGCCACTGTGCAGGAGAATCCGTATAGGTGTTCGAGTGTTCGAACCGTAATGCGCAAGAAATGGTACCGAAACCCCGTATTTACATATCTGCCACTGTGCAGGAGAATCCGTATTGGTGTTCGAGTGTTCGAACCGTAATGCGCAAGAAATGGTATGGAAACCCCGTATTTACATATCTGCCACTGTGCAGGAGAATCCGTGTAGGTGTTCGAGTGTTCGAACCGTAATGCGCAAGAAATGGTTCCGAAACCCCGTATTTACGTATCTGCCACTGTGCAGGAGAATCCGTATAGGTGTTCCATTGTTCGAACTGTAATGCGCAAGAAATGGTACGGAAACCCCGTATTTACATATCTGCCACTGTGCAGGAGAATCCGTATAGGTGTTCGAGTGTTCGAACCGTAATGCGCAAAAAATGGTACCGAAACCCCGTATTTACGTATCTGCCACTGTGCAGGAGAATCCGTATAGGTGTTCGAGTGTTCGAACCGTAATGCGCAAGAAATGGTAGCGAAACCCCGTATTTACATATCTGCCACTGTGCAGGAGAATCCGAATAGGTGTTCGAGTGCTCGAACCGTAATGCGCAAGAAATGGTATGTAAACCCCGTATTTACATATCTGGCACTGTGCAGGAGAATCCGTATAGGTGTTCGAGTGTTCAAACCGTAATGCGCAAGAAATGGTACGGAAACCCCGTATTTACATATCTGCCACTGTGCAGGAGAATCCGTATAGGTGTTCGAGTGTTTGAACCGTAATGCGTGAGAAATGGTATGTAAACCCCGTATTTATATATCTGCCACTGTGCTGGATAATCCGTATAGGTGTTCGAGTGTTCGAACCGTAATGCGCCAGAAATGGTACCGAAACCCCGTATTTACATATCTGCCACTGTGCAGGAGAATCCGTATAGGTGTTCGAGTGTTCGAACCGTAATGCGCAAGAAATGGTACCGAAACCCCGTATTTACATATCTGCCACTGTGCAGGAGAATCCGTATAGGTGTTCGAGTGTTCGAACCGTAATGCGCAAGAAATGGTATGGAAACCCCGTATTTACATATCTGCCACTGTGCAGGAGAATCCGTGTAGGTGTTCGAGTGTTCGAACCGTAATGCGCAAGAAATGGTTCCGAAACCCCGTATTTACGTATCTGCCACTGTGCAGGAGAATCCGTATAGGTGTTCCATTGTTCGAACCGTAATGCGCAAGAAATGGTACGGAAACCCCGTATTTACATATCTGCCACTGTGCAGGAGAATCCGTATAGGTGTTCGAGTGTTCGAACCGTAATGCGCAAAAAATGGTACGGAAACCCCGTATTTACATATCTGCCACTGTGCAGGAGAATCCGTATAGGTGTTCGAGTGTTTGAACCGTAATGCGTGAGAAATGGTATGTAAACCCCGTATTTATATATCTGCCACTGTGCTGGATAATCCGTATAGGTGTTCGAGTGTTCGAACCGTAATGCGCCAGAAATGGTACCGAAACCCCGTATTTACATATCTGCCACTGTGCAGGAGAATCCGTATAGGTGTTCGAGTGTTCGAACCGTAATGCGCAAGAAATGGTACCGAAACCCCGTATTTACATATCTGCCACTGTGCAGGAGAATCCGTATTGGTGTTCGAGTGTTCGAACCGTAATGCGCAAAAAATGGTACCGAAACCCCGTATTTACATATCTGCCACTGTGCAGGAGAATCCGTATAGGTGTTCGAGTGTTCGAACCGTAATGCGCAAGAAATGGTACGGAAACCCCGTATTTACATATCTGCCACTGTGCAGGAGAATCCGTATAGGTGTTCGAGTGTTTGAACCGTAATGCGTGAGAAATGGTATGTAAACCCCGTATTTATATATCTGCCACTGTGCTGGATAATCCGTATAGGTGTTCGAGTGTTCGAACCGTAATGCGCCAGAAATGGTACCGAAACCCCGTATTTACATATCTGCCACTGTGCAGGAGAATCCGTATAGGTGTTCGAGTGTTCGAACCGTAATGCGCAAGAAATGGTACCGAAACCCCGTATTTACATATCTGCCACTGTGCAGGAGAATCCGTATAGGTGTTCGAGTGTTCGAACCGTAATGCGCAAGAAATGGTATGGAAACCCCGTATTTACATATCTGCCACTGTGCAGGAGAATCCGTGTAGGTGTTCGAGTGTTCGAACCGTAATGCGCAAGAAATGGTTCCGAAACCCCGTATTTACGTATCTGCCACTGTGCAGGAGAATCCGTATAGGTGTTCCATTGTTCGAACTGTAATGCGCAAGAAATGGTACGGAAACCCCGTATTTACATATCTGCCACTGTGCAGGAGAATCCGTATAGGTATTCGAGTGTTCGAACCGTAATGCGCAAAAAATGGTACCGAAACCCCGTATTTACGTATCTGCCACTGTGCAGGAGAATCCGTATAGGTGTTCGAGTGTTCGAACCGTAATGCGCAAGAAATGGTAGCGAAACCCCGTATTTACATATCTGCCACTGTGCAGGAGAATCCGAATAGGTGTTCGAGTGTTCGAACCGTAATGCGCAAGAAATGGTATGTAAACCCCGTATTTACATATCTGGCACTGTGCAGGAGAATCCGTATAGGTGTTCGAGTGTTCAAACCGTAATGCGCAAGAAATGGTACGGAAACCCCGTATTTACATATCTGCCACTGTGCAGGAGAATCCGTATAGGTGTTCGAGTGTTTGAACCGTAATGCGTGAGAAATGGTATGTAAACCCCGTATTTATATATCTGCCACTGTGCTGGATAATCCGTATAGGTGTTCGAGTGTTCGAACCGTAATGCGCCAGAAATGGTACCGAAACCCCGTATTTACATATCTGCCACTGTGCAGGAGAATCCGTATAGGTGTTCGAGTGTTCGAACCGTAATGCGCAAGAAATGGTACCGAAACCCCGTATTTACATATCTGCCACTGTGCAGGAGAATCCGTATAGGTGTTCGAGTGTTCGAACCGTAATGCGCAAGAAATGGTATGGAAACCCCGTATTTACATATCTGCCACTGTGCAGGAGAATCCGTGTAGGTGTTCGAGTGTTCGAACCGTAATGCGCAAGAAATGGTTCCGAAACCCCGTATTTACGTATCTGCCACTGTGCAGGAGAATCCGTATAGGTGTTCCATTGTTCGAACCGTAATGCGCAAGAAATGGTACGGAAACCCCGTATTTACATATCTGCCACTGTGCAGGAGAATCCGTATAGGTGTTCGAGTGTTCGAACCGTAATGCGCAAAAAATGGTACCGAAACCCCGTATTTACATATCTGCCACTGTGCAGGAGAATCCGTATAGGTGTTCGAGTGTTCGAACCGTAATGCGCAAGAAATGGTAGCGAAACCCCGTATTTACATATCTGCCACTGTGCAGGAGAATCCGAATAGGTGTTCGAGTGTTCGAACCGTAATGCGCAAGAAATGGTATGTAAACCCCGTATTTACATATCTGGCACTGTGCAGGAGAATCCGTATAGGTGTTCGAGTGTTCAAACCGTAATGCGCAAGAAATGGTACGGAAACCCCGTATTTACATATCTGCCACTGTGCAGGAGAATCCGTATAGGTGTTCGAGTGTTTGAACCGTAATGCGTGAGAAATGGTATGTAAACCCCGTATTTACATATCTGCCACTGTGCTGGATAATCCGTATAGGTGTTCGAGTGTTCGAACCGTAATGCGCCAGAAATGGTACCGAAACCCTGTTTTTACATATCTGCCACTGTGCAGGAGAATCCGTATAGGTGTTCGAGTGTTCGAACCGTAATGCGCAAGAAATGGTACCGAAACCCCGTATTTACATATCTGCCACTGTGCAGGAGAATCCGTGTAGCTGTTCGAGTGTTCGAACCGTAATGCGCAAGAAATGGTATGGAAACCCCGTATTTACATATCTGCCACTGTACAGGAGAATCCGTATAGGTGTTGGAGTGTTCGAACCGTAATGCGCAAGAAATGGTTCCGAAACCCCGTATTTACATATCTGCCACTGTGCAGGAGAATCCGTATAGGTGTTCGAGAGTTCGAACCGTAATGCGCAAGAAATGATACGGAAACCCCGTATTTACATATCTGCCACTTTGTAGGAGAATCCGCATAGGTGTTCGACTGTTCGAACCGTAATGTGCAAGAAATGGTATGGAAACCCCGTATTTACATATCTGCCACTGTGCAGGAGAATCCGTATAGGTGTTCGAGTGTTCGAACCGTAATGCGCAAGAAATGGTATGTAAACCCCGTATTTACATATCTGCCACTGTGCAGGAGAATCCGTATAGGTGTTCGAGTGTTCGAACCGTAATGCGCAAGAAATGGTTCCGAAACCCCGTATTTACGTATCTGCCACTGTGCAGGAGAATCCGTATAGGTGTTCCATTGTTCGAACCGTAATGCGCAAGAAATGGTACGGAAACCCCGTATTTACATATCTGCCACTGTGCAGGAGAATCCGTATAGGTGTTCGAGAGTTCGAACCGTAATGCGCAAGAAATGATACGGAAACCCCGTATTTACATATCTGCCACTTTGTAGGAGAATCCGCATAGGTGTTCGACTGTTCGAACCGTAATGTGCAAGAAATGGTATGGAAACCCCGTATTTACATATCTGCCACTGTGCAGGAGAATCCGTATAGGTGTTCGAGTGTTCGAACCGTAATGCGCAAGAAATGGTATGTAAACCCCGTATTTACATATCTGCCACTGTGCAGGAGAATCCGTATAGGTGTTCGAGTGTTCGAACCGTAATGCGCAAGAAATGGTTCCGAAACCCCGTATTTACGTATCTGCCACTGTGCAGGAGAATCCGTATAGGTGTTCCATTGTTCGAACCGTAATGCGCAAGAAATGGTACGGAAACCCCGTATTTACATATCTGCCACTGTGCAGGAGAATCCGTATAGGTGTTCGAGAGTTCGAACCGTAATGCGCAAGAAATGATACGGAAACCCCGTATTTACATATCTGCCACTTTGTAGGAGAATCCGCATAGGTGTTCGACTGTTCGAACCGTAATGTGCAAGAAATGGTATGGAAACCCCGTATTTACATATCTGCCACTGTGCAGGAGAATCCGTATAGGTGTTCGAGTGTTCGAACCGTAATGCGCAAGAAATGGTATGTAAACCCCGTATTTACATATCTGCCACTGTGCAGGAGAATCCGTATAGGTGTTCGAGTGTTCGAACCGTAATGCGCAAGAAATGGTTCCGAAACCCCGTATTTACGTATCTGCCACTGTGCAGGAGAATCCGTATAGGTGTTCCATTGTTCGAACCGTAATGCGCAAGAAATGGTACGGAAACCCCGTATTTACATATCTGCCACTGTGCAGGAGAATCCGTATAGGTGTTCGAGTGTTCGAACCGTAATGCGCAAAAAATGGTACCGAAACCCCGTATTTACATATCAGCCACTGTGCAGGAGAATCCGTATAGGTGTTCGAGTGTTCGAACCGTAATGCGCAAGAAATGGTACGGAAACCCCGTATTTACATATCTGCCACTGTGCAGGAGAATCCGTATAGGTGTTCGAGTGTTTGAACCGTAATGCGTGAGAAATGGTATGTAAACCCCGTATTTATATATCTGCCACTGTGCTGGATAATCCGTATAGGTGTTCGAGTGTTCGAACCGTAATGCGCCAGAAATGGTACCGAAACCCCGTATTTACATATCTGCCACTGTGCAGGAGAATCCGTATAGGTGTTCGAGTGTTCGAACCGTAATGCGCAAGAAATGGTACCGAAACCCCGTATTTACATATCTGCCACTGTGCAGGAGAATCCGTATTGGTGTTCGAGTGTTCGAACCGTAATGCGCAAGAAATGGTATGGAAACCCCGTATTTACATATCTGCCACTGTGCAGGAGAATCCGTGTAGGTGTTCGAGTGTTCGAACCGTAATGCGCAAGAAATGGTTCCGAAACCCCGTATTTACGTATCTGCCACTGTGCAGGAGAATCCGTATAGGTGTTCCATTGTTCGAACTGTAATGCGCAAGAAATGGTACGGAAACCCCGTATTTACATATCTGCCACTGTGCAGGAGAATCCGTATAGGTGTTCGAGTGTTCGAACCGTAATGCGCAAAAAATGGTACCGAAACCCCGTATTTACGTATCTGCCACTGTGCAGGAGAATCCGTATAGGTGTTCGGGTGTTCGAACCGTAATGCGCAAGAAATGGTAGCGAAACCCCGTATTTACATATCTGCCACTGTGCAGGAGAATCCGAATAGGTGTTCGAGTGCTCGAACCGTAATGCGCAAGAAATGGTATGTAAACCCCGTATTTACATATCTGGCACTGTGCAGGAGAATCCGTATAGGTGTTCGAGTGTTCAAACCGTAATGCGCAAGAAATGGTACGGAAACCCCCTATTTACAAATCTGCCACTGTGCAGGAGAATCCGTATAGGTGTTCGAGTGTTTGAACCGTAATGCGTGAGAAATGGTATGTAAACCCCGTATTTATATATCTGCCACTGTGCTGGATAATCCGTATAGGTGTTCGAGTGTTCGAACCGTAATGCGCCAGAAATGGTACCGAAACCCCGTATTTACATATCTGCCACTGTGCAGGAGAATCCGTATAGGTGTTCGAGGGAGAATCCGTATTGGTGTTCGAGTGTTCGAACCGTAATGCGCAAGAAATGGTATGGAAACCCCGTATTTACATATCTGCCACTGTGCAGGAGAATCCGTGTAGGTGTTCGAGTGTTCGAACCGTAATGCGCAAGAAATGGTTCCGAAACCCCGTATTTACGTATCTGCCACTGTGCAGGAGAATCCGTATAGGTGTTCCATTGTTCGAACTGTAATGCGCAAGAAATGGTACGGAAACCCCGTATTTACATATCTGCCACTGTGCAGGAGAATCCGTATAGGTGTTCGAGTGTTCGAACCGTAATGCGCAAAAAATGGTACCGAAACCCCGTATTTACGTATCTGCCACTGTGCAGGAGAATCCGTATAGGTGTTCGGGTGTTCGAACCGTAATGCGCAAGAAATGGTAGCGAAACCCCGTATTTACATATCTGCCACTGTGCAGGAGAATCCGAATAGGTGTTCGAGTGCTCGAACCGTAATGCGCAAGAAATGGTATGTAAACCCCGTATTTACATATCTGGCACTGTGCAGGAGAATCCGTATAGGTGTTCGAGTGTTCAAACCGTAATGCGCAAGAAATGGTACGGAAACCCCCTATTTACATATCTGCCACTGTGCAGGAGAATCCGTATAGGTGTTCGAGTGTTTGAACCGTAATGCGTGAGAAATGGTATGTAAACCCCGTATTTATATATCTGCCACTGTGCTGGATAATCCGTATAGGTGTTCGAGTGTTCGAACCGTAATGCGCCAGAAATGGTACCGAAACCCCGTATTTACATATCTGCCACTGTGCAGGAGAATCCGTATAGGTGTTCGAGTGTTCGAACCGTAATGCGCAAGAAATGGTACCGAAACCCCGTATTTACATATCTGCCACTGTGCAGGAGAATCCGTATAGGTGTTCGAGTGTTCGAACCGTAATGCGCAAGAAATGGTATGGAAACCCCGTATTTACATATCTGCCACTGTGCAGGAGAATCCGTGTAGGTGTTCGAGTGTTCGAACCGTAATGCGCAAGAAATGGTTCCGAAACCCCGTATTTACGTATCTGCCACTGTGCAGGAGAATCCGTATAGGTGTTCCATTGTTCGAACCGTAATGCGCAAGAAATGGTACGGAAACCCCGTATTTACATATCTGCCACTGTGCAGGAGAATCCGTATAGGTGTTCGAGTGTTCGAACCGTAATGCGCAAAAAATGGTACGGAAACCCCGTATTTACATATCTGCCACTGTGCAGGAGAATCCGTATAGGTGTTCGAGTGTTTGAACCGTAATGCGTGAGAAATGGTATGTAAACCCCGTATTTATATATCTGCCACTGTGCTGGATAATCCGTATAGGTGTTCGAGTGTTCGAACCGTAATGCGCCAGAAATGGTACCAAAACCCCGTATTTACATATCTGCCACTGTGCAGGAGAATCCGTACAGGTGTTCGAGTGTTCGAACCGTAATGCGCAAGAAATGGTACCGAAACCCCGTATTTACATATCTGCCACTGTGCAGGAGAATCCGTATAGGTGTTCCATTGTTCGAACCGTAATGCGCAAGAAATGGTACGGAAACCCCGTATTTACATATCTGCCACTGTGCAGGAGAATCCGTATAGGTGTTCGAGTGTTCGAACCGTAATGCGCAAAAAATGGTACCGAAACCCCGTATTTACATATCTGCCACTGTGCAGGAGAATCCGTATAGGTGTTCGAGTGTTCGAACCGTAATGCGCAAGAAATGGTACCGAAACCCCGTATTTACATATCTGCCACTGTGCAGGAGAATCCGTATAGGTGTTCCATTGTTCGAACCGTAATGCGCAAGAAATGGTACGGAAACCCCGTATTTACATATCTGCCACTGTGCAGGAGAATCCGTATAGGTGTTCGAGTGTTCGAACCGTAATGCGCAAAAAATGGTACCGAAACCCCGTATTTACATATCTGCCACTGTGCAGGAGAATCCGTATAGGTGTTCGAGTGTTCGAACTGTAATGCGCAAGAAATGGTAGCGAAACCCCGTATTTACATATCTGCCACTGTGCAGGAGAATCCGAATAGGTGTTCGAGTGTTCGAACCGTAATGCGCAAGAAATGGTATGTAAACCCCGTATTTACATATCTGGCACTGTGCAGGAGAATCCGTATAGGTGTTCGAGTGTTCAAACCGTAATGCGCAAGAAATGGTACGGAAACCCCGTATTTACATATCTGCCACTGTGCAGGAGAATCCGTATAGGTGTTCGAGTGTTTGAACCGTAATGCGTGAGAAATGGTATGTAAACCCCGTATTTATATATCTGCCGCTCTGCTGGATAATCCGTATAGGTGTTCGAGTGTTCGAACCGTAATGCGCCAGAAATGGTACCGAAACCCCGTATTTACATATCTGCCACTGTGCAGGAGAATCCGTATAGGTGTTCGAGTGTTCGAACCGTAATGCGCAAGAAATGGTACCGAAACCCCGTATTTACATATCTGCCACTGTGCAGGAGAATCCGTGTAGGTGTTCGAGTGTTCGAACCGTAATGCGCAAGAAATGGTATGGAAACCCCGTATTTACATATCTGCCACTGTACAGGAGAATCCGTATAGGTGTTGGAGTGTTCGAACCGTAATGCGCAAGAAATGGTTCCGAAACCCCGTATTTACATATCTGCCACTGTGCAGGAGAATCCGTATAGGTGTTCGAGAGTTCGAACCATAATGCGCAAGAAATGGTACGGAAACCCCGTATTTACATATCTGCCACTTTGTAGGAGAATCCGCATAGGTGTTCGACTGTTCGAACCGTAATGTGCAAGAAATGGTATGGAAACCCCGTATTTATATATCTGCCACTGTGCAGGAGAATCCGTATAGGTGTTCGAGTGTTCGAACCGTAATGCGCAAGAAATGGTATGTAAACCCCGTATTTACATATCTGCCACTGTGCAGGAGAATCCGTATAGGTGTTCGAGTGTTCGAACCGTAATGCGCAAGAAATGGTTCCGAAACCCCGTATTTACGTATCTGCCACTGTGCAGGAGAATCCGTATAGGTGTTCCATTGTTCGAACCGTAATGCGCAAGAAATGGTACGGAAACCCCGTATTTACATATCTGCCACTGTGCAGGAGAATCCGTATAGGTGTTCGAGTGTTCGAACCGTAATGCGCAAAAAATGGTACCGAAACCCCGTATTTACATATCTGCCACTGTGCAGGAGAATCCGTATAGGTGTTCGAGTGTTCGAACCGTAATGCGCAAGAAATGGTACGGAAACCCCGTATTTACATATCTGCCACTGTGCAGGAGAATCCGTATAGGTGTTCGAGTGTTCGAACCGTAATGCGTGAGAAATGGTATGTAAACCCCGTATTTATATATCTGCCACTGTGCTGGATAATCCGTATAGGTGTTCGAGTGTTCGAACCGTAATGCGCCAGAAATGGTACCGAAACCCCGTATTTACATATCTGCCACTGTCCAGGAGAATCCGTATAGGTGTTCGAGTGTTCGAACCGTAATGCGCCAGAAATGGTACCGAAACCCCGTATTTACATATCTGCCACAGTGCAGGAGAATCCGTATAGGTGTTCGAGTGTTCGAACCGTAATGCGCAAGAAATGGTATGGAAACCCCGTATTTACATATCTGCCACTGTGCAGGAGAATCCGTGTAGGTGTTCGAGTGTTCGAACCGTAATGCGCAAGAAATGGTTCCGAAACCCCGTATTTACGTATCTGCCACTGTGCAGGAGAATCCGTATAGGTGTTCCATTGTTCGAACTGTAATGCGCAAGAAATGGTACGGAAACCCCGTATTTACATATCTGCCACTGTGCAGGAGAATCCGTATAGGTGTTCGAGTGTTCGAACCGTAATGCGCAAAAAATGGTACCGAAACCCCGTATTTACGTATCTGCCACTGTGCAGGAGAATCCGTATAGGTGTTCGAGTGTTCGAACCGTAATGCGCAAGAAATGGTAGCGAAACCCCGTATTTACATATCTGCCACTGTGCAGGAGAATCCGAATAGGTGTTCGAGTGTTCGAACCGTAATGCGCAAGAAATGGTATGTAAACCCCGTATTTACATATCTGGCACTGTGCAGGAGAATCCGTATAGGTGTTCGAGTGTTCAAACCGTAATGCGCAAGAAATAGTACGGAAACCCCGTATTTACATATCTGCCACTGTGCAGGAGAATCCGTATAGGTGTTCGAGTGTTTGAACCGTAATGCGTGAGAAATGGTATGTAAACCCCGTATTTATATATCTGCCACTGTGCTGGATAATCCGTATAGGTGTTCGAGTGTTCGAACCGTAATGCGCCAGAAATGGTACCGAAACCCCGTATTTACATATCTGCCACTGTGCAGGAGAATCCGTATAGGTGTTCGAGTGTTCGAACCGTAATGCGCAAGAAATGGTACCGAAACCCCGTATTTACATATCTGCCACTGTGCAGGAGAATCCGAATAGGTGTTCGAGTGTTCGAACCGTAATGCGCAAGAAATGGTATGTAAACCCCGTATTTACATATCTGCCACTGTGCAGGAGAATCCGTATAGGTGTTCGAGTGTTCAAACCGTAATGCGCAAGAAATGGTTCCGAAACCCCGTATTTACATATCTGCCACTGTGCAGGAGAATCCGTATAGGTGTTCGAGTGTTTGAACCGTAATGCGTGAGAAATGGTATGGAAACCCCGTATTTACATATCTGCCACTGTGCTGGATAATCCGTATAGGTGTTCGAGTGTTCGAACCGTAATGCGCCAGAAATGGTACCGAAACCCCGTATTTACATATCTGCCACTGTGCAGGAGAATCCGTATAGGTGTTCGAGTGTTCGAACCGTAATGCGCAAGAAATGGTACCGAAACCCCGTATTTACATATCTGCCACTGTGCAGGAGAATCCGTATAGGTGTTCGAGTGTTCGAACCGTAATGCGCAAGAAATGGTTCCGAAACCCCGTATTTACATATCTGCCACTGTGCAGGAGAATCCGTGTAGGTGTTCGAGTGTTCGAACCGTAATGCGCAAGAAATGGTTCCGAAACCCCGTATTTACGTATCTGCCACTGTGCAGGAGAATCCCTATATGTGTTCCATTGTTCGAACCGTAATGCGCAAGAAATGGTACGGAAACCCCGTATTTACATATCTGCCACTGTGCAGGAGAATCCGTATAGGTGTTCGAGTGTTCGAACCGTAATGCGCAAAAAATGGTTCCGAAACCCCGTATTTACATATCTGCCACTGTGCAGGAGAATCCGTATAGGTGTTCGAGTGTTTGAACCGTAATGCGTGAGAAATGGTATGTAAACCCCGTATTTATATATCTGCCACTGTGCTGGATAATCCGTATAGGTGTTCGAGTGTTCGAACCGTAATGCGCCAGAAATGGTTCCGAAACCCCGTATTTACATATCTGCCACTGTGCAGGAGAATCCGTATAGGTGTTCGAGTGTTCGAACCGTAATGCGCAAGAAATGGTACCGAAACCCCGTATTTACATATCTGCCACTGTGCAGGAGAATCCGTATAGGTGTTCGAGTGTTCGAACCGTAATGCGCAAGAAATGGTATGGAAACCCCGTATTTACATATCTGCCACTGTGCAGGAGAATCCGTGTAGGTGTTCGAGTGTTCGAACCGTAATGCGCAAGAAATGGTTCCGAAACCCCGTATTTACGTATCTGCCACTGTGCAGGAGAATCCGTATAGGTGTTCCATTGTTCGAACTGTAATGCGCAAGAAATGGTACGGAAACCCGTATTTACATATCTGCCACTGTACAGGAGAATCCGTGTAGGTGTTCGAGTGTTCGAACCGTAATGCGCAAAAAATGGTACCGAAACCCCGTATTTACGTATCTGCCACTGTGCAGGAGAATCCGTATAGGTGTTCGAGTGTTCGAACCGTAATGCGCAAGAAATGGTAGCGAAACCCCGTATTTACATATCTGCCACTGTGCAGGAGAATCCGAATAGGTGTTCGAGTGTTCGAACCGTAATGCGCAAGAAATGGTATGTAAACCCCGTATTTACAAATCTGCCACTGTGCAGGAGAATCCGTATAGGTGTTCGAGTGTTCGAACCGTAATGCGCAAGAAATGGTTCCGAAACCCCGTATTTACGTATCTGCCACTGTGCAGGAGAATCCGTATAGGTGTTCCATTGTTCGAACCGTAATGCGCAAGAAATGGTACGGAAACCCCGTATTTATATATCTGCCACTGTGCTGGATAATCCGTATAGGTGTTCGAGTGTTCGAACCGTAATGCGCCAGAAATGGTACCGAAACCCCGTATTTACATATCTGCCACTGTGCAGGAGAATCCGTATAGGTGTTCGAGTGTTCGAACCGTAATGCGCAAGAAATGGTACCGAAACCCCGTATTTACATATCTGCCACTGTGCAGGAGAATCCGTGTAGGTGTTCGAGTGTTCGAACCGTAATGCGCAAGAAATGGTATGGAAACCCTGTATTTACATATCTGCCACTGTACAGGAGAATCCGTATAGGTGTTGGAGTGTTCGAACCGTAAGGCGCAAGAAATGGTTCCGAAACCCCGTATTTACATATCTGCCACTGTGCAGGAGAATCCGTATAGGTGTTCGAGAGTTCGAACCGTAATGCGCAAGAAATGGTACGGAAACCCCGTATTTACATATCTGCCACTTTGTAGGAGAATCCGCATAGGTGTTCGAGTGTTCGAACCGTAATGTGCAAGAAATGGTATGGAAACCCCGTATTTACATATCTGCCACTGTGCAGGAGAATCCGTATAGGTGTTCGAGTGTTCGAACCGTAATGCGCAGGAAATGGTATGTAAACCCCGTATTTACAAATCTGCCACTGTGCAGGAGAATCCGTATAGGTGTTCGAGTGTTCGAACCGTAATGCGCAAGAAATGGTTCCGAAATCCCGTATTTACGTATCTGCCACTGTGCAGGAGAATCCGTATAGGTGTTCCATTGTTCGAACCGTAATGCGCAAGAAATGGTACGGAAACCCCGTATTTATATATCTGCCACTGTGCTGGATAATCCGTATAGGTGTTCCATTGTTCGAACCGTAATGCGCAAGAAATGGTACGGAAACCCCGTATTTACATATCTGCCACTGTGCAGGAGAATCCGTATAGGTGTTCGAGTGTTCGAACCGTAATGCGCAAAAAATGGTACCGAAACCCCGTATTTACATATCTGCCACTGTGCAGGAGAATCCGTATAGGTGTTCGAGTGTTCGAACCGTAATGCGCAAGAAATGGTACGGAAACCCCGTATTTACATATCTGCCACTGTGCAGGAGAATCTGTATAGGTGTTCGAGTGTTTGAACCGTAATGCGTGAGAAATGGTATGTAAACCCCGTATTTATATATCTGCCACTGTGCTGGATAATCCGTATAGGTGTTCGAGTGTTCGAACCGTAATGCGCCAGAAATGGTACCGAAACCCCGTATTTACATATCTGCCACTGTGCAGGAGAATCCGTATAGGTGTTCGAGTGTTCGAACCGTAATGCGCCAGAAATGGTACCGAAACCCCGTATTTACATATCTGCCACTGTGCAGGAGAATCCGTATAGGTGTTCGAGTGTTCGAACCGTAATGCGCAAGAAATGGTATGGAAACCCCGTATTTACATATCTGCCACTATGCAGGAGAATCCGTGTAGGTGTTCGAGTGTTCGAACCGTAATGCGCAAGAAATGGTTCCGAAACCCCGTATTTACGTATCTGCCACTGTGCAGGAGAATCCGTATAGGTGTTCCATTGTTCGAACTGTAATGCGCAAGAAATGGTACGGAAACCCCGTATTTACATATCTGCCACTGTGCAGGAGAATCCGTATAGGTGTTCGAGTGTTCGAACCGTAATGCGCAAAAAATGGTACCGAAACCCCGTATTTACGTATCTGCCACTGTGCAGGAGAATCCGTATAGGTGTTCGAGTGTTCGAACCGTAATGCGCAAGAAATGGTAGCGAAACCCCGTATTTACATATCTGCCACTGTGCAGGAGAATCCGAATAGGTGTTCGAGTGTTCGAACCGTAATGCGCAAGAAATGGTATGTAAACCCCGTATTTACATATCTGGCACTGTGCAGGAGAATCCGTATAGGTGTTCGAGTGTTCAAACCGTAATGCGCAAGAAATAGTACGGAAACCCCGTATTTACATATCTGCCACTGTGCAGGAGAATCCGTATAGGTGTTCGAGTGTTTGAACCGTAATGCGTGAGAAATGGTATGTAAACCCCGTATTTATATATCTGCCACTGTGCTGGATAATCCGTATAGGTGTTCGAGTGTTCGAACCGTAATGCGCCAGAAATGGTACCGAAACCCCGTATTTACATATCTGCCACTGTGCAGGAGAATCCGTATAGGTGTTCGAGTGTTCGAACCGTAATGCGCAAGAAATGGTACCGAAACCCCGTATTTACATATCTGCCACTGTGCAGGAGAATCCGTATAGGTGTTCGAGTGTTCGAACCGTAATGCGCAAGAAATGGTATGGAAACCCCGTATTTACATATCTGCCACTGTGCAGGAGAATCCGTGTAGGTGTTCGAGTGTTCGAACCGTAATGCGCAAGAAATTGTTCCGAAACCCCGTATTTACGTATCTGCCACTGTGCAGGAGAATCCCTATAGGTGTTCCATTGTTCGAACCGTAATGCGCAAGAAATGGTACGGAAACCCCGTATTTACATATCTGCCACTGTGCAGGAGAATCCGTATAGGTGTTCGAGTGTTCGAACCGTAATGCGCAAAAAATGGTACGGAAACCCCGTATTTACATATCTACCACTGTGCAGGAGAATCCGTATAGGTGTTCGAGTGTTTGAACCGTAATGCGTGAGAAATGGTATGTAAACCCCGTATTTATATATCTGCCACTGTGCTGGATAATCCGTATAGGTGTTCGAGTGTTCGAACCGTAATGCGCCAGAAATGGTTCCGAAACCCCGTATTTACATATCTGCCACTGTGCAGGAGAATCCGTATAGGTGTTCGAGTGTTCGAACCGTAATGCGCAAGAAATGGTACCGAAACCCCGTATTTACATATCTGCCACTGTGCAGGAGAATCCGTATAGGTGTTCGAGTGTTCGAACCGTAATGCGCAAGAAATGGTATGGAAACCCCGTATTTACATATCTGCCACTGTGCAGGAGAATCCGTGTAGGTGTTCGAGTGTTCGAACCGTAATGCGCAAGAAATGGTTCCGAAACCCCGTATTTACGTATCTGCCACTGTGCAGGAGAATCCGTATAGGTGTTCCATTGTTCGAACTGTAATGCGCAAGAAATGGTACGGAAACCCCGTATTTACATATCTGCCACTGTACAGGAGAATCCGTGTAGGTGTTCGAGTGTTCGAACCGTAATGCGCAAAAAATGGTACCGAAACCCCGTATTTACGTATCTGCCACTGTGCAGGTGAATCCGTATAGGTGTTCGAGTGTTCGAACCGTAATGCGCAAGAAATGGTATGGAAACCCCGTATTTACATATCTGCCACTGTGCAGGAGAATCCGTGTAGGTGTTCGAGTGTTCGAACCGTAATGCGCAAGAAATGGTTCCGAAACCCCGTATTTACGTATCTGCCACTGTGCAGGAGAATCCGTATAGGTGTTCCATTGTTCGAACTGTAATGCGCAAGAAATGGTACGGAAACCCCGTATTTACATATCTGCCACTGTGCAGGAGAATCCGTATAGGTGTTCGAGTGTTCGAACCGTAATGCGCAAAAAATGGTACCGAAACCCCGTATTTACGTATCTGCCACTGTGCAGGAGAATCCGTATAGGTGTTCGAGTGTTCGAACCGTAATGCGCAAGAAATGGTAGCGAAACCCCGTATTTACATATCTGCCACTGTGCAGGAGAATCCGAATAGGTGTTCGAGTGTTCGAACCGTAATGCGCAAGAAATGGTATGTAAACCCCGTATTTACATATCTGGCACTGTGCAGGAGAATCCGTATAGGTGTTCGAGTGTTCAAACCGTAATGCGCAAGAAATAGTACGGAAACCCCGTATTTACATATCTGCCACTGTGCAGGAGAATCCGTATAGGTGTTCGAGTGTTTGAACCGTAATGCGTGAGAAATGGTATGTAAACCCCGTATTTATATATCTGCCACTGTGCTGGATAATCCGTATAGGTGTTCGAGTGTTCGAACCGTAATGCGCCAGAAATGGTACCGAAACCCCGTATTTACATATCTGCCACTGTGCAGGAGAATCCGTATAGGTGTTCGAGTGTTCGAACCGTAATGCGCAAGAAATGGTACCGAAACCCCGTATTTACATATCTGCCACTGTGCAGGAGAATCCGTATAGGTGTTCGAGTGTTCGAACCGTAATGCGCAAGAAATGGTATGGAAACCCCGTATTTACATATCTGCCACTGTGCAGGAGAATCCGTATAGGTGTTCGAGTGTTCGAACCGTAATGCGCAAGAAATGGTATGGAAACCCCGTATTTACATATCTGCCACTGTGCAGGAGAATCCGTGTAGGTGTTCGAGTGTTCGAACAGTAATGCGCAAGAAATGGTTCCGAAACCCCGTATTTACGTATCTGCCACTGTGCAGGAGAATCCCTATAGGTGTTCCATTGTTCGAACCGTAATGCGCAAGAAATGGTACGGAAACCCCGTATTTACATATCTGCCACTGTGCAGGAGAATCCGTATAGGTGTTCGAGTGTTCGAACCGTAATGCGCAAAAAATGGTACGGAAACCCCGTATTTACATATCTACCACTGTGCAGGAGAATCCGTATAGGTGTTCGAGTGTTTGAACCGTAATGCGTGAGAAATGGTATGTAAACCCCGTATTTATATATCTGCCACTGTGCTGGATAATCCGTATAGGTGTTCGAGTGTTCGAACCGTAATGCGCCAGAAATGGTTCCGAAACCCCGTATTTACATATCTGCCACTGTGCAGGAGAATCCGTATAGGTGTTCGAGTGTTCGAACCGTAATGCGCAAGAAATGGTACCGAAACCCCGTATTTACATATCTGCCACTGTGCAGGAGAATCCGTATAGGTGTTCGAGTGTTCGAATCGTAATGCGCAAGAAATGGTTCCGAAACCCCGTATTTACGTATCTGCCACTGTGCAGGAGAATCCGTATAGGTGTTCCATTGTTCGAACTGTAATGCGCAAGAAATGGTACGGAAACCCCGTATTTACATATCTGCCACTGTACAGGAGAATCCGTGTAGGTGTTCGAGTGTTCGAACCGTAATGCGCAAAAAATGGTACCGAAACCCCGTATTTACGTATCTGCCACTGTGCAGGAGAATCCGTATAGGTGTTCGAGTGTTCGAACCGTAATGCGCAAGAAATGGTAGCGAAACCCCGTATTTACATATCTGCCACTGTGCAGGAGAATCCGAATAGGTGTTCGAGTGTTCGAACCGTAATGCGCAAGAAATGGTATGTAAACCCCGTATTTACAAATCTGCCACTGTGCAGGAGAATCCGTATAGGTGTTCGAGTGTTCGAACCGTAATGCGCAAGAAATGGTTCCGAAACCCCGTATTTACGTATCTGCCACTGTGCAGGAGAATCCGTATAGGTGTTCCATTGTTCGAACCGTAATGCGCAAGAAATGGTACGGAAACCCCGTATTTATATATCTGCCACTGTGCTGGATAATCCGTATAGGTGTTCGAGTGTTCGAACCGTAATGCGCCAGAAATGGTACCGAAACCCCGTATTTACATATCTGCCACTGTGCAGGAGAATCCGTATAGGTGTTCGAGTGTTCGAACCGTAATGCGCAAGAAATGGTACCGAAACCCCGTATTTACATATCTGCCACTGTGCAGGAGAATCCGTGTAGGTGTTCGAGTGTTCGAACCGTAATGCGCAAGAAATGGTATGGAAACCCCGTATTTACATATCTGCCACTGTACAGGAGAATCCGTATAGGTGTTGGAGTGTTCGAACCGTAAGGCGCAAGAAATGGTTCCGAAACCCCGTATTTACATATCTGCCACTGTGCAGGAGAATCCGTATAGGTGTTCGAGAGTTCGAACCGTAATGCGCAAGAAATGGTACGGAAACCCCGTATTTACATATCTGCCACTTTGTAGGAGAATCCGCATAGGTGTTCGAGTGTTCGAACCGTAATGTGCAAGAAATGGTATGGAAACCCCGTATTTACATATCTGCCACTGTGCAGGAGAATCCGTATAGGTGTTCGAGTGTTCGAACCGTAATGCGCAGGAAATGGTATGTAAACCCCGTATTTACAAATCTGCCACTGTGCAGGAGAATCCGTATAGGTGTTCGAGTGTTCGAACCGTAATGCGCAAGAAATGGTTCCGAAATCCCGTATTTACGTATCTGCCACTGTGCAGGAGAATCCGTATAGGTGTTCCATTGTTCGAACCGTAATGCGCAAGAAATGGTACGGAAACCCCGTATTTACATATCTGCCACTGTGCAGGAGAATCCGTATAGGTGTTCGAGTGTTCGAACCGTAATGCGCAAAAAATGGTACCGAAACCCCGTATTTACATATCTGCCACTTTGGAGGAGAATCCGCATAGGTGTTCGAGTGTTCGAACCGTAATGTGCAAGAAATGGTATGGAAACCCCGTATTTACATATCTGCCACTGTGCAGGAGAATCCGTGTAGGTGTTCGAGTGTTCGAACCGTAATGCGCAAGAAATGGTTCCGAAACCCCGTATTTACGTATCTGCCACTGTGCAGGAGAATCCGTATAGGTGTTCCATTGTTCGAACCGTAATGCGCAAGAAATGGTACGGAAACCCCGTATTTACATATCTGCCACTGTGCAGGAGAATCCGTATAGGTGTTCCATTGTTCGAACTGTAATGCGCAAGAAATGGTACGGAAACCCCGTATTTACATATCTGCCACTGTACAGGAGAATCCGTGTAGGTGTTCGAGTGTTCGAACCGTAATGCGCAAAAAATGGTACCGAAACCCCGTATTTACGTATCTGCCACTGTGCAGGAGAATCCGTATAGGTGTTCGAGTGTTCGAACCGTAATGCGCAAGAAATGGTAGCGAAACCCCGTATTTACATATCTGCCACTGTACAGGAGAATCCGTGTAGGTGTTCGAGTGTTCGAACCGTAATGCGCAAAAAATGGTACCGAAACCCCGTATTTACGTATCTGCCACTGTGCAGGAGAATCCGTGTAGGTGTTCGAGTGTTCGAACCGTAATGCGCAAGAAATGGTTCCGAAACCCCGTATTTACGTATCTGCCACTGTGCAGGAGAATCCGTATAGGTGTTCCATTGTTCGAACCGTAATGCGCAAGAAATGGTACGGAAACCCCGTATTTACATATCTGCCACTGTGCAGGAGAATCCGTATAGGTGTTCGAGTGTTCGAACCGTAATGCGCAAAAAATGGTACGGAAACCCCGTATTTACATATCTGCCACTGTGCAGGAGAATCCGTATAGGTGTTCGAGTGTTTGAACCGTAATGCGTGAGAAATGGTATGTAAACCCCGTATTTATATATCTGCCACTGTGCTGGATAATCCGTATAGGTGTTCGAGTGTTCGAACCGTAATGCGCCAGAAATGGTTCCGAAACCCCGTATTTACATATCTGCCACTGTGCAGGAGAATCCGTATAGGTGTTCGAGTGTTCGAACCGTAATGCGCAAGAAATGGTACCGAAACCCCGTATTTACAAATCTGCCACTGTGCAGGAGAATCCGTATAGGTGTTCGAGTGTTCGAACCGTAATGCGCAAGAAATGGTATGGAAACCCCGTATTTACATATCTGCCACTGTGCAGGAGAATCCGTGTAGGTGTTCGAGTGTTCGAACCGTAATGCGCAAGAAATGGTACGGAAACCCCGTATTTATATATCTGCCACTGTGCTGGATAATCCGTATAGGTGTTCGAGTGTTCGAACCGTAATGCGCAAAAAATGGTACGGAAACCCCGTATTTACATATCTGCCACTGTGCAGGAGAATCCGTATAGGTGTTCGAGTGTTTGAACCGTAATGCGTGAGAAATGGTATGTAAACCCCGTATTTATATATCTGCCACTGTGCTGGATAATCCGTATAGGTGTTCGAGTGTTCGAACCGTAATGCGCCAGAAATGGTTCCGAAACCCCGTATTTACATATCTGCCACTGTGCAGGAGAATCCGTATAGGTGTTCGAGTGTTCGAACCGTAATGCGCAAGAAATGGTACCGAAACCCCGTATTTACATATCTGCCACTGTGCAGGAGAATCCGTATAGGTGTTCGAGTGTTCGAACCGTAATGCGCAAGAAATGGTATGGAAACCCCGTATTTACATATCTGCCACTGTGCAGGAGAATCCGTGTAGGTGTTCGAGTGTTCGAACCGTAATGCGCAAGAAATGGTTCCGAAACCCCGTATTTACGTATCTGCCACTGTGCAGGAGAATCCGTATAGGTGTTCCATTGTTCGAACTGTAATGCGCAAGAAATGGTACGGAAACCCCGTATTTACATATCTGCCACTGTACAGGAGAATCCGTGTAGGTGTTCGAGTGTTCGAACCGTAATGCGCAAAAAATGGTACCGAAACCCCGTATTTACGTATCTGCCACTGTGCAGGAGAATCCGTATAGGTGTTCGAGTGTTCGAACCGTAATGCGCAAGAAATGGTAGCGAAACCCCGTATTTACATATCTGCCACTGTGCAGGAGAATCCGAATAGGTGTTCGAGTGTTCGAACCGTAATGCGCAAGAAATGGTATGTAAACCCCGTATTTACAAATCTGCCACTGTGCAGGAGAATCCGTATAGGTGTTCGAGTGTTCGAACCGTAATGCGCAAAAAATGGTACGGAAACCCCGTATTTACATATCTGCCACTGTGCAGGAGAATCCGTATAGGTGTTCGAGTGTTTGAACCGTAATGCGTGAGAAATGGTATGTAAACCCCGTATTTATATATCTGCCACTGTGCTGGATAATCCGTATAGGTGTTCGAGTGTTCGAACCGTAATGCGCCAGAAATGGTACCGAAACCCCGTATTTACATATCTGCCACTGTGCAGGAGAATCCGTATAGGTGTTCGAGTGTTCGAACCGTAATGCGCAAGAAATGGTACCGAAACCCCGTATTTACATATCTGCCACTGTGCAGGAGAATCCGTATAGGTGTTCGAGTGTTCGAACCGTAATGCGCAAGAAATGATATGGAAACCCCGTATTTACATATCTGCCACTGTGCAGGAGAATCCGTGTAGGTGTTCGAGTGTTCGAACCGTAATGCGCAAGAAATGGTTCCGAAACCCCGTATTTACGTATCTGCCACTGTGCAGGAGAATCCGTATAGGTGTTCCATTGTTCGAACTGTAATGCGCAAGAAATGGTACGGAAACCCCGTATTTACATATCTGCCACTGTACAGGAGAATCCGTGTAGGTGTTCGAGTGTTCGAACCGTAATGCGCAAAAAATGGTACCGAAACCCCGTATTTACGTATCTGCCACTATGCAGGAGAATCCGTATAGGTGTTCGAGTGTTCGAACCGTAATGCGCAAGAAATGGTAGCGAAACCCCGTATTTACATATCTGCCACTGTGCAGGAGAATCCGAATAGGTGTTCGAGTGTTCGAACCGTAATGCGCAAGAAATGGTATGTAAACCCCGTATTTACATATCTGGCACTGTGCAGGAGAATCCGTATAGGTGTTCGAGTGTTCAAACCGTAATGCGCAAGAAATGGTACGGAAACCCCGTATTTACATATCTGCCACTGTGCAGGAGAATCCGTATAGGTGTTCGAGTGTTTGAACCGTAATGCGTGAGAAATGGTATGTAAACCCCGTATTTATATATCTGCCACTGTGCTGGATAATCCGTATAGGTGTTCGAGTGTTCGAACCGTAATGCGCCAGAAATGGTACCGAAACCCCGTATTTACATATCTGCCACTTTGTAGGAGAATCCGCATAGATGTTCGAGTGTTCGAACCGTAATGTGCAAGAAATGGTATGGAAACCCCGTATTTACATATCTGCCACTGTGCAGGAGAATCCGTATAGGTGTTCGAGTGTTCGAACCGTAATGCGCAAGAAATGGTATGTAAACCCCGTATTTACAAATCTGCCACTGTGCAGGAGAATCCGTATAGGTGTTCGAGTGTTCGAACCGTAATGCGCAAGAAATGGTTCCGAAACCCCGTATTTACGTATCTGCCACTGTGCAGGAGAATCCGTATAGGTGTTCCATTGTTCGAACCGTAATGCGCAAGAAATGGTACGGAAACCCCGTATTTACATATCTGCCACTGTGCAGGAGAATCCGTATAGGTGTTCGAGTGTTCGAACCGTAATGCGCAAAAAATGGTACCGAAACCCCGTATTTACATATCTTCCACTTTGGAGGAGAATCCGCATAGGTGTTCGAGTGTTCGAACCGTAATGTGCAAGAAATGGTATGGAAACCCCGTATTTACATATCTGCCACTGTGCAGGAGAATCCGTATAGGTGTTCGAGTGTTCGAACCGTAATGCGCAAGAAATGGTATGTAAACCCCGTATTTACATATCTGCCACTGTGCAGGGGAATCCGTGTAGGTGTTCGAGTGTTCGAACCGTAATGCGCAAGAAATGGTTCCGAAACCCCGTATTTACGTATCTGCCACTGTGCAGGAGAATCCGTATAGGTGTTCCATTGTTCGAACTGTAATGCGCAAGAAATGGTACGGAAACCCCGTATTAACATATCTGCCACTGTGCAGGAGAATCCGTATAGGTGTTCGAGTGTTCGAACCGTAATGCGCAAAAAATGGTACCGAAACCCCGTATTTACGTATCTGCCACTGTGCAGGAGAATCCATATAGGTGTTCGAGTGTTCGAACCGTAATGCGCAAGAAATGGTACCGAAACCCCGTATTTACATATCTGCCACTGTGCAGGAGAATCCGTATAGGTGTTCGAGTGTTCGAACCGTAATGCGCAAGAAATGGTATGGAAACCCCGTATTTACATATCTGCCACTGTGCAGGAGAATCCGTGTAGGTGTTCGAGTGTTCGAACCGTAATGCGCAAGAAATGGTTCCGAAACCCCGTATTTACGTATCTGCCACTGTGCAGGAGAATCCGTATAGGTGTTCCATTGTTCGAACCGTAATGCGCAAGAAATGGTACGGAAACCCCGTATTTACATATCTGCCACTGTGCAGGAGAATCCGTATAGGTGTTCGAGTGTTCGAACCGTAATGCGCAAAAAATGGTACCGAAACCCCGTATTTACATATCTGCCACTGTGCAGGAGAATCCGTGTAGGTGTTCGAGTGTTTGAACCGTAATGCGTGAGAAACGGTATGTAAACCCTGTATTTATATATCTGCCACTGTGCTGGATAATCCGTATAGGTGTTCGAGTGTTCGAAGCGTAATGCGCCAGAAATGGTACCGAAACCCCGTATTTACATATCTGCCACTGTGCAGGAGAATCCGTATAGGTGTTCGAGTGTTCAAACCGTAATGCGCAAGAAATGGTACGGAAACCCCGTATTTACATATCTGCCACTGTGCAGGAGAATCCGTATAGGTGTTCGAGTGTTTGAACCGTAATGCGTGAGAAATGGTATGTAAACCCCGTATTTATATATCTGCCACTGTGCTGGATAATCCGTATAGGTGTTCGAGTGTTCGAACCGTAATGCGCCAGAAATGGTACCGAAACCCCGTATTTACATATCTGCCACTGTGCAGGAGAATCCGTATAGGTGTTCGAGTGTTCGAACCGTAATGCGCAAGAAATGGTACCGAAACCCCGTATTTACATATCTGCCACTGTGCAGGAGAATCCGTGTAGGTGTTCGAGTGTTCGAACCGTAATGCGCAAGAAATGGTATGGAAACCCCGTATTTACATATCTGCCACTGTACAGGAGAATCCGTATAGGTGTTGGAGTGTTCGAACCGTAAGGCGCAAGAAATGCTTCCGAAACCCCGTATTTACATATCTGCCACTGTGCAGGAGAATCCGCATAGGTGTTCGAGAGTTCGAACCGTAATGCGCAAGAAATGGTACGGAAACCCCGTATTTACATATCTGCCACTTTGTAGGAGAATCCGAATAGGTGTTCGAGTGTTCGAACCGTAATGTGCAAGAAATGGTATGGAAACCCCGTATTTACATATCTGCCACTGTGCAGGAGAATCCGTATAGGTGTTCGAGTGTTCGAACCGTAATGCGCAAGAAATGGTATGTAAACCCCGTATTTACAAATCTGCCACTGTGCAGGAGAATCCGTATAGGTGTTCGAGTGTTCGAACCGTAATGCGCAAGAAATGGTTCCGAAACCCCGTATTTACGTATCTGCCACTGTGCAGGAGAATCCGTATAGGTCTTCCATTGTTCGAACCGTAATGCGCAAGAAATGGTACGGAAACCCCGTATTTACATATCTGCCACTGTGCAGGAGAATCCGTATAGGTGTTCGAGTGTTCGAACCGTAATGCGCAAAAAATGGTACCGAAACCCCGTATTTACATATCTGCCACTTTGGAGGAGAATCCGCATAGGTGTTCGAGTGTTCGAACCGTAATGTGCAAGAAATGGTATGGAAACCCGGTATTTACATATCTGCCACTGTGCAGGAGAATCCGTGTAGGTGTTCGAGTGTTCGAACCGTAATGCGCAAGAAATGGTTCCGAAACCCCGTATTTACGTATCTGCCACTGTGCAGGAGAATCCGTATAGGTGTTCCATTGTTCGAACCGTAATGCGCAAGAAATGGTACGGAAACCCCGTATTTACATATCTGCCACTGTGCAGGAGAATCCGTATAGGTGTTCGAGTGTTCGAACCGTAATGCGCAAAAAATGGTACGGAAACCCCGTATTTACATATCTGCCACTGTGCAGGAGAATCCGTATAGGTGTTCGAGTGTTTGAACCGTAATGCGTGAGAAATGGTATGTAAACCCCGTATTTATATATCTGCCACTGTGCTGGATAATCCGTATAGGTGTTCGAGTGTTCGAACCGTAATGCGCCAGAAATGGTACCGAAACCCCGTATTTACATATCTGCCACTGTGCAGGAGAATCCGTATAGGTGTTCGAGTGTTCGAACCGTAATGCGCAACAAATGGTATGGAAACCCCGTATTTACATATCTGCCACTGTGCAGGAGAATCCGTGTAGGTGTTCGAGTGTTCGAACCGTAATGCGCAAGAAATGGTTCCGAAACCCCGTATTTACGTATCTGCCACTGTGCAGGAGAATCCGTATAGGTGTTCCATTGTTCGAACTGTAATGCGCAAGAAATGGTACGGAAACCCCGTATTTACATATCTGCCACTGTACAGGAGAATCCGTGTAGGTGTTCGAGTGTTCGAACCGTAATGCGCAAAAAATGGTACCGAAACCCCGTATTTACGTATCTGCCACTATGCAGGAGAATCCGTATAGGTGTTCGAGTGTTCGAACCGTAATGCGCAAGAAATGGTAGCGAAACCCCGTATTTACATATCTGCCACTGTGCAGGAGAATCCGAATAGGTGTTCGAGTGTTCGAACCGTAATGCGCAAGAAATGGTATGTAAACCCCGTATTTACATATCTGGCACTGTGCAGGAGAATCCGTATAGGTGTTCGAGTGTTCAAACCGTAATGCGCAAGAAATGGTACGGAAACCCCGTATTTACATATCTGCCACTGTGCAGGAGAATCCGTATAGGTGTTCGAGTGTTTGAACCGTAATGCGTGAGAAATGGTATGTAAACCCCGTATTTATATATCTGCCACTGTGCTGGATAATCCGTATAGGTGTTCGAGTGTTCGAACCGTAATGCGCCAGAAATGGTACCGAAACCCCGTATTTACATATCTGCCACTTTGTAGGAGAATCCGCATAGATGTTCGAGTGTTCGAACCGTAATGTGCAAGAAATGGTATGGAAACCCCGTATTTACATATCTGCCACTGTGCAGGAGAATCCGTATAGGTGTTCGAGTGTTCGAACCGTAATGCGCAAGAAATGGTATGTAAACCCCGTATTTACAAATCTGCCACTGTGCAGGAGAATCCGTATAGGTGTTCGAGTGTTCGAACCGTAATGCGCAAGAAATGGTTCCGAAACCCCGTATTTACGTATCTGCCACTGTGCAGGAGAATCCGTATAGGTGTTCCATTGTTCGAACCGTAATGCGCAAGAAATGGTACGGAAACCCCGTATTTACATATCTGCCACTGTGCAGGAGAATCCGTATAGGTGTTCGAGTGTTCGAACCGTAATGCGCAAAAAATGGTACCGAAACCCCGTATTTACATATCTTCCACTTTGGAGGAGAATCCGCATAGGTGTTCGAGTGTTCGAACCGTAATGTGCAAGAAATGGTATGGAAATCCCGTATTTACATATCTGCCACTGTGCAGGAGAATCCGTATAGGTGTTCGAGTGTTCGAACCGTAATGCGCAAGAAATGGTATGTAAACCCCGTATTTACATATCTGCCACTGTGCAGGGGAATCCGTGTAGGTGTTCGAGTGTTCGAACCGTAATGCGCAAGAAATGGTTCCGAAACCCCGTATTTACGTATCTGCCACTGTGCAGGAGAATCCGTATAGGTGTTCCATTGTTCGAACTGTAATGCGCAAGAAATGGTACGGAAACCCCGTATTAACATATCTGCCACTGTGCAGGAGAATCCGTATAGGTGTTCGAGTGTTCGAACCGTAATGCGCAAAAAATGGTACCGAAACCCCGTATTTACGTATCTGCCACTGTGCAGGAGAATCCATATAGGTGTTCGAGTGTTCGAACCGTAATGCGCAAGAAATGGTACCGAAACCCCGTATTTACATATCTGCCACTGTGCAGGAGAATCCGTATAGGTGTTCGAGTGTTCGAACCATAATGCGCAAGAAATGGTATGGAAACCCCGTATTTACATATCTGCCACTGTGCAGGAGAATCCGTGTAGGTGTTCGAGTGTTCGAACCGTAATGCGCAAGAAATGGTTCCGAAACCCCGTATTTACGTATCTGCCACTGTGCAGGAGAATCCGTATAGGTGTTCCATTGTTCGAACCGTAATGCGCAAGAAATGGTACGGAAACCCCGTATTTACATATCTGCCACTGTGCAGGAGAATCCGTATAGGTGTTCGAGTGTTCGAACCGTAATGCGCAAAAAATGGTACCGAAACCCCGTATTTACATATCTGCCACTGTGCAGGAGAATCCGTGTAGGTGTTCGAGTGTTTGAACCGTAATGCGTGAGAAACGGTATGTAAACCCTGTATTTATATATCTGCCACTGTGCTGGATAATCCGTATAGGTGTTCGAGTGTTCGAAGCGTAATGCGCCAGAAATGGTACCGAAACCCCGTATTTACATATCTGCCACTGTGCAGGAGAATCCGTATAGGTGTTCGAGTGTTCAAACCGTAATGCGCAAGAAATGGTACGGAAACCCCGTATTTACATATCTGCCACTGTGCAGGAGAATCCGTATAGGTGTTCGAGTGTTTGAACCGTAATGCGTGAGAAATGGTATGTAAACCCCGTATTTATATATCTGCCACTGTGCTGGATAATCCGTATAGGTGTTCGAGTGTTCGAACCGTAATGCGCCAGAAATGGTACCGAAACCCCGTATTTACATATCTGCCACTGTGCAGGAGAATCCGTATAGGTGTTCGAGTGTTCGAACCGTAATGCGCAAGAAATGGTACCGAAACCCCGTATTTACATATCTGCCACTGTGCAGGAGAATCCGTGTAGGTGTTCGAGTGTTCGAACCGTAATGCGCAAGAAATGGTATGGAAACCCCGTATTTACATATCTGCCACTGTACAGGAGAATCCGTATAGGTGTTGGAGTGTTCGAACCGTAAGGCGCAAGAAATGCTTCCGAAACCCCGTATTTACATATCTGCCACTGTGCAGGAGAATCCGCATAGGTGTTCGAGAGTTCGAACCGTAATGCGCAAGAAATGGTACGGAAACCCCGTATTTACATATCTGCCACTTTGTAGGAGAATCCGAATAGGTGTTCGAGTGTTCGAACCGTAATGTGCAAGAAATGGTATGGAAACCCCGTATTTACATATCTGCCACTGTGCAGGAGAATCCGTATAGGTGTTCGAGTGTTCGAACCGTAATGCGCAAGAAATGGTATGTAAACCCCGTATTTACAAATCTGCCACTGTGCAGGAGAATCCGTATAGGTGTTCGAGTGTTCGAACCGTAATGCGCAAGAAATGGTTCCGAAACCCCGTATTTACGTATCTGCCACTGTGCAGGAGAATCCGTATAGGTCTTCCATTGTTCGAACCGTAATGCGCAAGAAATGGTACGGAAACCCCGTATTTACATATCTGCCACTGTGCAGGAGAATCCGTATAGGTGTTCGAGTGTTCGAACCGTAATGCGCAAAAAATGGTACCGAAACCCCGTATTTACATATCTGCCACTTTGGAGGAGAATCCGCATAGGTGTTCGAGTGTTCGAACCGTAATGTGCAAGAAATGGTATGGAAACCCGGTATTTACATATCTGCCACTGTGCAGGAGAATCCGTGTAGGTGTTCGAGTGTTCGAACCGTAATGCGCAAGAAATGGTTCCGAAACCCCGTATTTACGTATCTGCCACTGTGCAGGAGAATCCGTATAGGTGTTCCATTGTTCGAACCGTAATGCGCAAGAAATGGTACGGAAACCCCGTATTTACATATCTGCCACTGTGCAGGAGAATCCGTATAGGTGTTCGAGTGTTCGAACCGTAATGCGCAAAAAATGGTACGGAAACCCCGTATTTACATATCTGCCACTGTGCAGGAGAATCCGTATAGGTGTTCGAGTGTTTGAACCGTAATGCGTGAGAAATGGTATGTAAACCCCGTATTTATATATCTGCCACTGTGCTGGATAATCCGTATAGGTGTTCGAGTGTTCGAACCGTAATGCGCCAGAAATGGTACCGAAACCCCGTATTTACATATCTGCCACTGTGCAGGAGAATCCGTATAGGTGTTCGAGTGTTCGAACCGTAATGCGCAAGAAATGGTATGGAAACCCCGTATTTACATATCTGCCACTGTGCAGGAGAATCCGTGTAGGTGTTCGAGTGTTCGAACCGTAATGCGCAAGAAATGGTTCCGAAACCCCGTATTTACGTATCTGCCACTGTGCAGGAGAATCCGTATAGGTGTTCCATTGTTCGAACTGTAATGCGCAAGAAATGGTACGGAAACCCCGTATTTACATATCTGCCACTGTACAGGAGAATCCGTGTAGGTGTTCGAGTGTTCGAACCGTAATGCGCAAAAAATGGTACCGAAACCCCGTATTTACGTATCTGCCACTGTGCAGGAGAATCCGTATAGGTGTTCGAGTGTTCGAACCGTAATGCGCAAGAAATGGTAGCGAAACCCCGTATTTACATATCTGCCACTGTGCAGGAGAATCCGAATAGGTGTTCGAGTGTTCGAACCGTAATGCGCAAGAAATGGTATGTAAACCCCGTATTTACATATCTGGCACTGTGCAGGAGAATCCGTATAGGTGTTCGAGTGTTCAAACCGTAATGCGCAAGAAATGGTACGGAAACCCCGTATTTACATATCTGCCACTGTGCAGGAGAATCCGTATAGGTGTTCGAGTGTTTGAACCGTAATGCGTGAGAAATGGTATGTAAACCCCGTATTTATATATCTGCCACTGTGCTGGATAATCCGTATAGGTGTTCGAGTGTTCGAACCGTAATGCGCCAGAAATGGTACCGAAACCCCGTATTTACATATCTGCCACTGTGCAGGAGAATCCGTATAGGTGTTCGAGAGTTCGAACCGTAATGCGCAAGAAATGGTACGGAAACCCCGTATTTACATATCTGCCACTTTGTAGGAGAATCCGCATAGGTGTTCGAGTGTTCGAACCGTAATGTGCAAGAAATGGTATGGAAACCCCGTATTTACATATCTGCCACTGTGCAGGAGAATCCGTATAGGTGTTCGAGTGTTCGAACCGTAATGCGCAAGAAATGGTATGTAAACCCCGTATTTACAAATCTGCCACTGTGCAGGAGAATCCGTATAGGTGTTCGAGTGTTCGAACCGTAATGCGCAAGAAATGGTTCCGAAACCCCGTATTTACGTATCTGCCACTGTGGAGGAGAATCCGTATAGGTGTTCCATTGTTCGAACCGTAATGCGCAAGAAATGGTACGGAAACCCCGTATTTACATATCTGCCACTGTGCAGGAGAATCCGTATAGGTGTTCGAGTGTTCGAACCGTAAAGCGCAAAAAATGGTACCGAAACCCCGTATTTACATATCTGCCACTTTGGAGGAGAATCCGCATAGGTGTTCGAGTGTTCGAACCGTAATGCGCAAGAAATGGTTCCGAAACCCCGTATTTACGTATCTGCCACTGTGCAGGAGAATCCGTATAGGTGTTCCATTGTTCGAACCGTAATGCGCAAGAAATGGTACGGAAACCCCGTATTTACATATCTGCCACTGTGCAGGAGAATCCGTATAGGTGTTCGAGTGTTCGAACCGTAATGCGCAAAAAATGGTACGGAAACCCCGTATTTACATATCTGCCACTGTGCAGGAGAATCCGTATAGGTGTTCGAGTGTTTGAACCGTAATGCGTGAGAAATGGTATGTAAACCCCGTATTTATATATCTGCCACTGTGCTGGATAATCCGTATAGGTGTTCGAGTGTTCGAACCGTAATGCGCCAGAAATGGTACCGAAACCCCGTATTTACATATCTGCCACTGTGCAGGAGAATCCGTATAGGTGTTCGAGTGTTCGAACCGTAATGCGCAAGAAATGGTACCGAAACCCCGTATTTACATATCTGCCACTGTGCAGGAGAATCCGTATAGGTGTTCGAGTGTTCGAACCGTAATGCGCAAGAAATGGTATGGAAACCCCGTATTTACATATCTGCCGCTGTGCAGGAGAATCCGTGTAGGTGTTCGAGTGTTCGAACCGTAATGCGCAAGAAATGGTTCCGAAACCCCGTATTTACGTATCTGCCACTGTGCAGGAGAATCCGTATAGGTGTTCCATTGTTCGAACTGTAATGCGCAAGAAATGGTACGGAAACCCCGTATTTACATATCTGCCACTGTACAGGAGAATCCGTGTAGGTGTTCGAGTGTTCGAACCGTAATGCGCAAAAAATGGTACCGAAACCCCGTATTTACGTATCTGCCACTGTGCAGGAGAATCCGTATAGGTGTTCGAGTGTTCGAACCGTAATGCGCAAGAAATGGTAGCGAAACCCCGTATTTACATATCTGCCACTGTGCAGGAGAATCCGAATAGGTGTTCGAGTGTTCGAACCGTAATGCGCAAGAAATGGTATGTAAACCCCGTATTTACATATCTGGCACTGTGCAGGAGAATCCGTATAGGTGTTCGAGTGTTCAAACCGTAATGCGCAAGAAATGGTACGGAAACCCCGTATTTACATATCTGCCACTGTGCAGGAGAATCCGTATAGGTGTTCGAGTGTTTGAACCGTAATGCGTGAGAAATGGTATGTAAACCCCGTATTTATATATCTGCCACTGTGCTGGATAATCCGTATAGGTGTTCGAGTGTTCGAACCGTAATGCGCCAGAAATGGTACCGAAACCCCGTATTTACATATCTGCCACTGTGCAGGAGAATCCGTATAGGTGTTCGAGTGTTCGAACCGTAATGCGCAAGAAATGGTACCGAAACCCCGTATTTACATATCTGCCACTGTGCAGGAGAATCCGTGTAGGTGTTCGAGTGTTCGAACCGTAATGCGCAAGAAATGGTATGGAAACCCCGTATTTACATATCTGCCACTGTACAGGAGAATCCGTATAGGTGTTGGAGTGTTCGAACCGTAAGGCGCAAGAAATGGTTCCGAAACCCCGTATTTACATATCTGCCACTGTGCAGGAGAATCCGCATAGGTGTTCGAGAGTTCGAACCGTAATGCGCAAGAAATGGTACGGAAACCCCGTATTTACATATCTGCCACTTTGTAGGAGAATCCGAATAGGTGTTCGAGTGTTCGAACCGTAATGTGCAAGAAATGGTATGGAAACCCCGTATTTACATATCTGCCACTGTGCAGGAGAATCCGTATAGGTGTTCGAGTGTTCGAACCGTAATGCGCAAGAAATGGTATGTAAACCCCGTATTTACAAATCTGCCACTGTGCAGGAGAATCCGTATAGGTGTTCGAGTGTTCGAACCGTAATGCGCAAGAAATGGTTCCGAAACCCCGTATTTACGTATCTGCCACTGTGCAGGAGAATCCGTATAGGTGTTCCATTGTTCGAACCGTAATGCGCAAGAAATGGTACGGAAACCCCGTATTTACATATCTGCCACTGTGCAGGAGAATCCGTATAGGTGTTCGAGTGTTCGAACCGTAATGCGCAAAAAATGGTACCCAAACCCCGTATTTACATATCTGCCACTTTGGAGGAGAATCCGCATAGGTGTTCGAGTGTTCGAACCGTAATGTGCAAGAAATGGTATGGAAACCCCGTATTTACATATCTGCCACTGTGCAGGAGAATCCGTGTAGGTGTTCGAGTGTTCGAACCGTAATGCGCAAGAAATGGTTCCGAAACCCCGTATTTACGTATCTGCCACTGTGCAGGAGAATCCGTATAGGTGTTCCATTGTTCGAACCGTAATGCGCAAGAAATGGTACGGAAACCCCGTATTTACATATCTGCCACTGTGCAGGAGAATCCGTATAGGTGTTCGAGTGTTCGAACCGTAATGCGCAAAAAATGGTACGGAAACCCCGTATTTACATATCTGCCACTGTGCAGGAGAATCCGTATAGGTGTTCGAGTGTTTGAACCGTAATGCGTGAGAAATGGTATGTAAACCCCGTATTTATATATCTGCCACTGTGCTGGATAATCCGTATAGGTGTTCGAGTGTTCGAACCGTAATGCGCCAGAAATGGTACCGAAACCCCGTATTTACATATCTGCCACTGTGCAGGAGAATCCGTATAGGTGTTCGAGTGTTCGAACCGTAATGCGCAAGAAATGGTACCGAAACCCCGTATTTACATATCTGCCACTGTGCAGGAGAATCCGTATAGGTGTTCGAGTGTTCGAACCGTAATGCGCAAGAAATGGTATGGAAACCCCGTATTTACATATCTGCCACTGTGCAGGAGAATCCGTGTAGGTGTTCGAGTGTTCGAACCGTAATGCGCAAGAAATGGTTCCGAAACCCCGTATTTACGTATCTGCCACTGTGCAGGAGAATCCGTATAGGTGTTCCATTGTTCGAACTGTAATGCGCAAGAAATGGTACGGAAACCCCGTATTTACATATCTGCCACTGTACAGGAGAATCCGTGTAGGTGTTCGAGTGTTCGAACCGTAATGCGCAAAAAATGGTACCGAAACTCCGTATTTACGTATCTGCCACTGTGCAGGAGAATCCGTATAGGTGTTCGAGTGTTCGAACCGTAATGCGCAAGAAATGGTAGCGAAACCCCGTATTTACATATCTGCCACTGTGCAGGAGAATCCGAATAGGTGTTCGAGTGTTCGAACCGTAATGCGCAAGAAATGGTATGTAAACCCCGTATTTACATATCTGGCACTGTGCAGGAGAATCCGTATAGGTGTTCGTGTGTTCAAACCGTAATGCGCAAGAAATGGTACGGAAACCCCGTATTTACATATCTGCCACTGTGCAGGAGAATCCGTATAGGTGTTCGAGTGTTTGAACCGTAATGCGTGAGAAATGGTATGTAAACCCCGTATTTATATATCTGCCACTGTGCTGGATAATCCGTATAGGTGTTCGAGTGTTCGAACCGTAATGCGCCAGAAATGGTACCGAAACCCCGTATTTACATATCTGCCACTGTGCAGGAGAATCCGTATAGGTGTTCGAGAGTTCGAACCGTAATGCGCAAGAAATGGTACGGAAACCCCGTATTTACATATCTGCCACTTTGTAGGAGAATCCGCATAGATGTTCGAGTGTTCGAACCGTAATGTGCAAGAAATGGTATGGAAACCCCGTATTTACATATCTGCCACTGTGCAGGAGAATCCGTATAGGTGTTCGAGTGTTCGAACCGTAATGCGCAAGAAATGGTATGTAAACCCCGTATTTACAAATCTGCCACTGTGCAGGAGAATCCGTATAGGTGTTCGAGTGTTCGAACCGTAATGCGCAAGAAATGGTTCCGAAACCCCGTATTTACGTATCTGCCACTGTGCAGGAGAATCCGTATAGGTGTTCCGTTGTTCGAACCGTAATGCGCAAGAAATGGTACGGAAACCCCGTATTTACATATCTGCCACTGTGCAGGAGAATCCGTATAGGTGTTCGAGTGTTCGAACCGTAATGCGCAAAAAATGGTACCGAAACCCCGTATTTACATATCTGCCACTTTGGAGGAGAATCCGCATAGGTGTTCGAGTGTTCGAACCGTAATGTGCAAGAAATGGTATGGAAACCCCGTATTTACATATCTGCCACTGTGCAGGAGAATCCGTGTAGGTGTTCGAGTGTTCGAACCGTAATGCGCAAGAAATGGTTCCGAAACCCCGTATTTACGTATCTGCCACTGTGCAGGAGAATCCGTATAGGTGTTCCATTGTTCGAACCGTAATGCGCAAGAAATGGTACGGAAACCCCGTATTTACATATCTGCCACTGTGCAGGAGAATCCGTATAGGTGTTCGAGTGTTCGAACCGTAATGCGCAAAAAATGGTACGGAAACCCCGTATTTACATATCTGCCACTGTGCAGGAGAATCCGTATAGGTGTTCGAGTGTTTGAACCGTAATGCGTGAGAAATGGTATGTAAACCCCGTATTTATATATCTGCCACTGTGCTGGATAATCCGTATAGGTGTTCGAGTGTTCGAACCGTAATGCGCCAGAAATGGTACCGAAACCCCGTATTTACATATCTGCCACTGTGCAGGAGAATCCGTATAGGTGTTCGAGTGTTCGAACCGTAATGCGCAAGAAATGGCACCGAAACCCCGTATTTACATATCTGCCACTGTGCAGGAGAATCCGTATAGGTGTTCGAGTGTTCGAACCGTAATGCGCAAGAAATGGTATGGAAACCCCGTATTTACATATCTGCCACTGTGCAGGAGAATCCGTGTAGGTGTTCGAGTGTTCGAACCGTAATGCGCAAGAAATGGTTCCGAAACCCCGTATTTACGTATCTGCCACTGTGCAGGAGAATCCGTATAGGTGTTCCATTGTTCGAACTGTAATGCGCAAGAAATGGTACGGAAACCCCGTATTTACATATCTGCCACTGTACAGGAGAATCCGTGTAGGTGTTCGAGTGTTCGAACCGTAATGCGCAAAAAATGGTACCGAAACCCCGTATTTACGTATCTGCCACTGTGCAGGAGAATCCGTATAGGTGTTCGAGTGTTCGAACCGTAATGCGCAAGAAATGGTAGCGAAACCCCGTATTTACATATCTGCCACTGTGCAGGAGAATCCGTATAGGTGTTCGAGAGTTCGAACCGTAATGCGCAAGAAATGGTACGGAAACCCCGTATTTACATATCTGCCACTTTGTAGGAGAATCCGCATAGGTGTTCGAGTGTTCGAACCGTAATGTGCAAGAAATGGTATGGAAACCCCGTATTTACATATCTGCCACTGTGCAGGAGAATCCGTATAGGTGTTCGAGTGTTCGAACCGTAATGCGCAAGAAATGGTATGTAAACCCCGTATTTACAAATCTGCCACTGTGCAGGAGAATCCGTATAGGTGTTCGAGTGTTCGAACCGTAATGCGCAAGAAATGGTTCCGAAACCCCGTATTTACGTATCTGCCACTGTGCAGGAGAATCCGTATAGGTGTTCCATTGTTCGAACCGTAATGCGCAAGAAATGGTACGGAAACCCCGTATTTACATATCTGCCACTGTGCAGGAGAATCCGTATAGGTGTTCGAGTGTTCGAACCGTAATGCGCAAAAAATGGTACCGAAACCCCGTATTTACATATCTGCCACTTTGGAGGAGAATCCGCATAGGTGTTCGAGTGTTCGAACCGTAATGTGCAAGAAATGGTATGGAAACCCCGTATTTACATATCTGCCACTGTGCAGGAGAATCCGTGTAGGTGTTCGAGTGTTCGAACCGTAATGCGCAAGAAATGGTTCCGAAACCCCGGATTTACGTATCTGCCACTGTGCAGGAGAATCCGTATAGGTGTTCCATTGTTCGAACCGTAATGCGCAAGAAATGGTACGGAAACCCCGTATTTACATATCTGCCACTGTGCAGGAGAATCCGTATAGGTGTTCGAGTGTTCGAACCGTAATGCGCAAAAAATGGTACCGAAACCCCGTATTTACATATCTGCCACTTTGAAGGAGAATCCGCATAGGTGTTCGAGTGTTCGAACCGTAATGTGCAAGAAATGGTATGGAAACCCCGTATTTACATATCTGCCACTGTGCAGGAGAATCCGTGTAGGTGTTCGAGTGTTCGAACCGTAATGCGCAAGAAATGGTTCCGAAACCCCGTATTTACGTATCTGCCACTGTGCAGGAGAATCCGTATAGGTGTTCCATTGTTCGAACCGTAATGCGCAAGAAATGGTACGGAAACCCCGTATTTACATATCTGCCACTGTGCAGGAGAATCCGTATAGGTGTTCGAGTGTTTGAACCGTAATGCGTGAGAAATGGTATGTAAACCCCGTATTTATATATCTGCCACTATGCTGGATAATCCGTATAGGTGTTCGAGTGTTCGAACCGTAATGCGCCAGAAATGGTACCGAAACCCCGTATTTACATATCTGCCACTGTGCAGGAGAATCCGTATAGGTGTTCGAGAGTTCGAACCGTAATGCGCAAGAAATGGTACGGAAACCCCGTATTTACATATCTGCCACTTTGTAGGAGAATCCGCATAGGTGTTCGAGTGTTCGAACCGTAATGTGCAAGAAATGGTATGGAAACCCCGTATTTACATATCTGCCACTGTGCAGGAGAATCCGTATAGGTGTTCGAGTGTTCGAACCGTAATGCGCAAGAAATGGTATGTAAACCCCGTATTTACAAATCTGCCACTGTGCAGGAGAATCCGTATAGGTGTTCGAGTGTTCGAACCGTAATGCGCAAGAAATGGTTCCGAAACCCCGTATTTACGTATCTGCCACTGTGCAGGAGAATCCGTATAGGTGTTCCATTGTTCGAACCGTAATGCGCAAGAAATGGTACGGAAACCCCGTATTTACATATCTGCCACTGTGCAGGAGAATCCGTATAGGTGTTCGAGTGTTCGAACCGTAATGCGCAAAAAATGGTACCGAAACCCCGTATTTACATATCTGCCACTTTGGAGGAGAATCCGCATAGGTGTTCGAGTGTTCGAACCGTAATGTGCAAGAAATGGTATGGAAACCCGGTATTTACATATCTGCCACTGTGCAGGAGAATCCGTGTAGGTGTTCGAGTGTTCGAACCGTAATGCGCAAGAAATGGTTCCGAAACCCCGTATTTACGTATCTGCCACTGTGCAGGAGAATCCGTATAGGTGTTCCATTGTTCGAACCGTAATGCGCAAGAAATGGTACGGAAACCCCGTATTTACATATCTGCCACTGTGCAGGAGAATCCGTATAGGTGTTCGAGTGTTCGAACCGTAATGCGCAAAAAATGGTACGGAAACCCCGTATTTACATATCTGCCACTGTGCAGGAGAATCCGTATAGGTGTTCGAGTGTTTGAACCGTAATGCGTGAGAAATGGTATGTAAACCCCGTATTTATATATCTGCCACTGTGCTGGATAATCCGTATAGGTGTTCGAGTGTTCGAACCGTAATGCGCCAGAAATGGTACCGAAACCCCGTATTTACATATCTGCCACTGTGCAGGAGAATCCGTATAGGTGTTCGAGTGTTCGAACCGTAATGCGCAAGAAATGGCACCGAAACCCCGTATTTACATATCTGCCACTGTGCAGGAGAATCCGTATAGGTGTTCGAGTGTTCGAACCGTAATGCGCAAGAAATGGTATGGAAACCCCGTATTTACATATCTGCCACTGTGCAGGAGAATCCGTGTAGGTGTTCGAGTGTTCGAACCGTAATGCGCAAGAAATGGTTCCGAAACCCCGTATTTACGTATCTGCCACTGTGCAGGAGAATCCGTATAGGTGTTCCATTGTTCGAACTGTAATGCGCAAGAAATGGTACGGAAACCCCGTATTTACATATCTGCCACTGTACAGGAGAATCCGTGTAGGTGTTCGAGTGTTCGAACCGTAATGCGCAAAAAATGGTACCGAAACCCCGTATTTACGTATCTGCCACTGTGCAGGAGAATCCGTATAGGTGTTCGAGTGTTCGAACCGTAATGCGCAAGAAATGGTAGCGAAACCCCGTATTTACGTATCTGCCACTGTGCAGGAGAATCCGTATAGGTGTTCGAGAGTTCGAACCGTAATGCGCAAGAAATGGTACGGAAACCCCGTATTTACATATCTGCCACTTTGTAGGAGAATCCGCATAGGTGTTCGAGTGTTCGAACCGTAATGTGCAAGAAATGGTATGGAAACCCCGTATTTACATATCTGCCACTGTGCAGGAGAATCCGTATAGGTGTTCGAGTGTTCGAACCGTAATGCGCAAGAAATGGTATGTAAACCCCGTATTTACAAATCTGCCACTGTGCAGGAGAATCCGTATAGGTGTTCGAGTGTTCGAACCGTAATGCGCAAGAAATGGTACCGAAACCCCGTATTTACATATCTGCCACTGTGCAGGAGAATCCGTATAGGTGTTCGAGTGTTCGAACCGTAATGCGCAAGAAATGGTATGGAAACCCCGTATTTACATATCTGCCACTGTGCAGGAGAATCCGTGTAGGTGTTCGAGTGTTCGAACCGTAATTCGCAAGAAATGGTTCCGAAACCCCGTATTTACGTATCTGCCACTGTGCAGGAGAATCCGTATAGGTGTTCCATTGTTCGAACCGTAATGCGCAAGAAATGGTACGGAAACCCCGTATTTACATATCTGCCACTGTGCAGGAGAATCCGTATAGGTGTTCGAGTGTTCGAACCGTAATGCGCAAAAAATGGTACCGAAACCCCGTATTTACATATCTGCCACTGTGCAGGAGAATCCGTATAGGTGTTCGAGTGTTTGAACCGTAATGCGTGAGAAACGGTATGTAAACCCCGTATTTATATATCTGCCACTGTGCTGGATAATCCGTATAGGTGTTCGAGTGTTCGAACCGTAATGCGCCAGAAATGGTACCGAAACCCCGTATTTACATATCTGCCACTGTGCAGGAGAATCCGTATAAGTGTTCGAGTGTTCGAACCGTAATGCGCAAGAAATGGTATGGAAACCCCGTATTTACATATCTGCCACTGTGCAGGGGAATCCGTGTAGGTGTTCGAGTGTTCGAACCGTAATGCGCAAGAAATGGTTCCGAAACCCCGTATTTACGTATCTGCCACTGTGCAGGAGAATCCGTATAGGTGTTCCATTGTTCGAACTGTAATGCGCAAGAAATGGTACGGAAACCCCGTATTTACATATCTGCCACTGTGCAGGAGAATCCGTATAGGTGTTCGAGTGTTCGAACCGTAATGCGCAAGAAATGGTATGTAAACCCCGTATTTACATATCTGCCACTGTGCAGGAGAATCCGTATAGGTGTTCGAGTGTTCGAACCGTAATGCGCAAGAAATGGTTCCGAAACCCCGTATTTACGTATCTGCCACTGTGCAGGAGAATCCGTATAGGTGTTCCATTGTTCGAACCGTAATGCGCAAGAAATGGTACGGAAACTCCGTATTTACATATCTGCCACTGTGCAGGAGAATCCGTATAGGTGTTCGAGTGTTCGAACCGTAATGCGCAAAAAATGGTACCGAAACCCCGTATTTACATATCTGCCACTTTGGAGGAGAATCCGCATAGGTGTTCGAGTGTTCGAACCGTAATGTGCAAGAAATGGTATGGTAACCCCGTATTTACATATCTGCCACTGTGCAGGAGAATCCGTATAGGTGTTCGAGTGTTCGAACCGTAATGCGCAAGAAATGGTATGTAAACCCCGTATTTACATATCTGCCACTGTGCAGGAGAATCCGTATAGGTGTTCGAGTGTTCGAACCGTAATGCGCAAGAAATGGTTCCGAAACCCCGTATTTACGTATCTGCCACTGTGCAGGAGAATCCGTATAGGTGTTCCATTGTTCGAACCGTAATGCGCAAGAAATGGTACGGAAACCCCGTATTTACATATCTGCCACTGTGCAGGAGAATCCGTATAGGTGTTCCATTGTTCGAACCGTAATGCGCAAGAAATGGTACCGAAACCCCGTATTTACATATCTGCCACTTTGTAGGAGAATCCGCATAGGTGTTCGACTGTTCGAACCGTAATGTGCAAGAAATGGTATGGAAACCCCGTATTTACATATCTGCCACTGTGCAGGAGAATCCGTATAGGTGTTCGAGTGTTCGAACCGTAATGCGCAAAAAATGGTACCGAAACCCCGTATTTACATATCTGCCACTTTGGAGGAGAATCCGCATAGGTGTTCGAGTGTTCGAACCGTAATGTGCAAGAAATGGTATGGAAACCCCGTATTTACATATCTGCCACTGTGCAGGAGAATCCGTGTAGGTGTTCGAGTGTTCGAACCGTAATGCGCAAGAAATGGTTCCGAAACCCCGTATTTACGTATCTGCCACTGTGCAGGAGAATCCGTATAGGTGTTCCATGGTTCGAACCGTAATGCGCAAGAAATGGTACGGAAACCCCGTATTTACATATCTGCCACTGTGCAGGAGAATCCGTATAGGTGTTCGAGTGTTCGAACCGTAATGCGCAAAAAATGGTACGGAAACCCCGTATTTACATATCTGCCACTGTGCAGGAGAATCCGTATAGGTGTTCGAGTGTTTGAACCGTAATGCGTGAGAAATGGTATGTAAACCCCGTATTTATATATCTGCCACTGTGCTGGATAATCCGTATAGGTGTTCGAGTGTTCGAACCGTAATGCGCCAGAAATGGTACCGAAACCCCGTATTTACATATCTGCCACTGTGCAGGAGAATCCGTATAGGTGTTCGAGTGTTCGAACCGTAATGCGCAAGAAATGGTACCGAAACCCCGTATTTACATTTCTGCCACTGTGCAGGAGAATCCGTATAGGTGTTCGAGTGTTCGAACCGTAATGCGCAAGAAATGGTATGTAAACCCCGTATTTACATATCTGCCACTGTGCAGGAGAATCCGTGTAGGTGTTCGAGTGTTCGAACCGTAATGCGCAAGAAATGGTTCCGAAACCCCGTATTTACGTATCTGCCAGTGTGCAGGAGAATCCGTATAGGTGTTCCATTGTTCGAATTGTAATGCGCAAGAAATGGTACGGAAACCCCGTATTTACATATCTGCCACTGTACAGGAGAATCCGTGTAGGTGTTCGAGTGTTCGAACCGTAATGCGCAAAAAATGGTACCGAAACCCCGTATTTACGTATCTGCCACTGTGCAGGAGAATCCGTATAGGTGTTCGAGTGTTCAAACCGTAATGCGCAAGAAATGGTAGCGAAACCCCGTATTTACATATCTGCCACTGTGCAGGAGAATCCGAATAGGTGTTCGAGTGTTCGAACCGTAATGCGCAAGAAATGGTATGTAGACCCCGTATTTACATATCTGGCACTGTGCAGGAGAATCCGTATAGGTGTTCGAGTGTTCAAACCGTAATGCGCAAGAAATGGTACGGAAACCCCGTATTTACATATCTGCCACTGTGCAGGAGAATCCGTATAGGTGTTCGAGTGTTTGAACCGTAATGCGTGAGAAATGGTATGTAAACCCCGTATTTATATATCTGCCACTGTGCTGGATAATCCGTATAGGTGTTCGAGTGTTCGAACCGTAATGCGCCAAAAATGGTACCGAAACCCCGTATTTACATATCTGCCCCTGTGCAGGAGAATCCGTATAGGTGTTCGAGAGTTCGAACCGTAATGCGCAAGAAATGGTACGGAAACCCCGTATTTACATATCTGCCACTTTGTAGGAGAATCCGCATAGGTGTTCGAGTGTTCGAACCGTAATGTGCAAGAAATGGTATGGAAACCCCGTATTTACATATCTGCCACTGTGCAGGAGAATCCGTGTAGGTGTTCGAGTGTTCGAACCGTAATGCGCAAGAAATGGTTCCGAAACCCCGTATTTACGTATCTGCCACTGTGCAGGAGAATCCGTATAGGTGTTCCATTGTTCGAACTGTAATGCGCAAGAAATGGTACGGAAACCCCGTATTTACATATCTGCCACTGTGCAGGAGAATCCGTATAGGTGTTCGAGTGTTCGAACCGTAATGCGCAAAAAATGGTACCGAAACCCCGTATTTACGTATCTGCCACTGTGCAGGAGAATCCATATAGGTGTTCGAGTGTTCGAACCGTAATGCGCAAGAAATGGTAGCGAAACCCCGTATTTACATATCTGCCACTGTGCAGGAGAATCCGAATAGGTGTTCGAGTGTTCGAACCGTAATGCGCAAGAAATGGTATGTAAACCCCGTATTTACATATCTGGCACTGTGCAGGAGAATCCGTATAGGTGTTCGAGTGTTCAAACCGTAATGCGCAAGAAATGGTACGGAAACCCCGTATTTACATATCTGCCACTGTGCGGGAGAATCCGTATAGGTGTTCGAGTGTTTGAACCGTAATGCGTGAGAAATGGTATGTAAACCCCGTATTTATATATCTGCCACTGTGCTGGATAATCCGTATAGGTGTTCGAGTGTTCGAACCGTAATGCGCCAGAAATGGTACCGAAACCCCGTATTTACATATCTGCCACTGTGCAGGAGAATCCGTATAAGTGTTCGAGTGTTCGAACCGTAATGCGCAAGAAATGGTACCGAAACCCCGTATTTACATATCTGCCACTGTGCAGGAGAATCCGTATAGGTGTTCGAGTGTTCGAACCGTAATGCGCAAGAAATGGTATGGAAACCCCGTATTTACATATCTGCCACTGTGCAGGAGAATCCGTGTAGGTGTTCGAGTGTTCGAACCGTAATGCGCAAGAAATGGTTCCGAAACCCCGTATTTACGTATCTGCCACTGTGCAGGAGAATCCGTATAGGTGTTCGAGTGTTCGAACCGTAATGCGCAAGAAATGGTAGCGAAACCCCGTATTTACATATCTGCCACTGTGCAGGAGAATCCGAATAGGTGTTCGAGTGTTCGAACCGTAATGCGCAAGAAATGGTATGTAAACCCCGTATTTACATATCTGGCACTGTGCAGGAGAATCCGTATAGGTGTTCGAGTGTTCAAACCGTAATGCGCAAGAAATGGTACGGAAACCCCGTATTTACATATCTGCCACTGTGCAGGAGAATCCGTATAGGTGTTCGAGTGTTTGAACCGTAATGCGTGAGAAATGGTATGTAAACCCCGTATTTATATATCTGCCACTGTGCTGGATAATCCGTATAGGTGTTCGAGTGTTCGAACCGTAATGCGCCAGAAATGGTACCGAAACCCCGTATTTACATATCTGCCACTGTGCAGGAGAATCCGTATAGGTGTTCGAGTGTTCGAACCGTAATGCGCAAGAAATGGTACCGAAACCCCGTATTTACATATCTGCCACTGTGCAGGAGAATCCGTGTAGGTGTTCGAGTGTTCGAACCGTAATGCGCAAGAAATGGTATGGAAACCCCGTATTTACATATCTGCCACTATACAGGAGAATCCGTATAGGTGTTGGAGTGTTCGAACCGTAAGGCGCAAGAAATGGTTCCGAAACCCCGTATTTACATATCTGCCACTGTGCAGGAGAATCCGTATAGGTGTTCGAGAGTTCGAACCGTAATGCGCAAGAAATGGTACGGAAACCCCGTATTTACATATCTGCCACTTTGTAGGAGAATCCGCATAGGTGTTCGAGTGTTCGAACCGTAATGTGCAAGAAATGGTATGGAAACCCCGTATTTACATATCTGCCACTGTGCAGGAGAATCCGTATAGGTGTTCGAGTGTTCGAACCGTAATGCGCAAGAAATGGTATGTAAACCCCGTATTTACAAATCTGCCACTGTGCAGGAGAATCCGTATAGGTGTTCGAGTGTTCGAACCGTAATGCGCAAGAAATGGTTCCGAAACCCCGTATTTACGTATCTGCCACTGTGCAGGAGAATCCGTATAGGTGTTCCATTGTTCGAACCGTAATGCGCAAGAAATGGTACGGAAACCCCGTATTTACATATCTGCCACTGTGCAGGAGAATCCGTATAGGTGTTCGAGTGTTCGAACCGTAATGCGCAAAAAATGGTACCGAAACCCCGTATTTACATATCTGCCACTTTGGAGGAGAATCCGCATAGGTGTTCGAGTGTTCGAACCGTAATGTGCAAGAAATGGTATGGAAACCCCGTATTTACATATCTGCCACTGTGCAGGAGAATCCGTATAGGTGTTCGAGTGTTCGAACCGTAATGCGCAAGAAATGGTATGTAAACCCCGTATTTACATATCTGCCACTGTGCAGGGGAATCCGTGTAGGTGTTCGAGTGTTCGAACCGTAATGCGCAAGAAATGGTTCCGAAACCCCGTATTTACGTATCTGCCACTGTGCAGGAGAATCCGTATAGGTGTTCCATTGTTCGAACTGTAATGCGCAAGAAATGGTACGGAAACCCCGTATTTACATATCTGCCACTGTGCAGGAGAATCCGTATAGGTGTTCGAGTGTTCGAACCGTAATGCGCAAGAAATGGTATGTAAACCCCGTATTTACAAATCTGCCACTGTGCAGGAGAATCCGTATAGGTGTTCGAGTGTTCGAACCGTAATGCGCAAGAAATGGTTCCGAAACCCCGTATTTACGTATCTGCCACTGTGCAGGAGAATCCGTATAGGTGTTCCATTGTTCGAACCGTAATGCGCAAGAAATGGTACGGAAACCCCGTATTTACATATCTGCCACTGTGCAGGAGAATCCGTATAGGTGTTCGAGTGTTCGAACCGTAATGCGCAAAAAATGGTACCGAAACCCCGTATTTACATATCTGCCACTTTGGAGGAGAATCCGCATAGGTGTTCGAGTGTTCGAACCGTAATGTGCAAGAAATGGTATGGAAACCCCGTATTTACATATCTGCCACTGTGCAGGAGAATCCGTGTAGGTGTTCGAGTGTTCGAACCGTAATGCGCAAGAAATGGTTCCGAAACCCCGGATTTACGTATCTGCCACTGTGCAGGAGAATCCGTATAGGTGTTCCATTGTTCGAACCGTAATGCGCAAGAAATGGTACGGAAACCCCGTATTTACATATCTGCCACTGTGCAGGAGAATCCGTATAGGTGTTCGAGTGTTCGAACCGTAATGCGCAAAAAATGGTACCGAAACCCCGTATTTACATATCTGCCACTTTGAAGGAGAATCCGCATAGGTGTTCGAGTGTTCGAACCGTAATGTGCAAGAAATGGTATGGAAACCCCGTATTTACATATCTGCCACTGTGCAGGAGAATCCGTGTAGGTGTTCGAGTGTTCGAACCGTAATGCGCAAGAAATGGTTCCGAAACCCCGTATTTACGTATCTGCCACTGTGCAGGAGAATCCGTATAGGTGTTCCATTGTTCGAACCGTAATGCGCAAGAAATGGTACGGAAACCCCGTATTTACATATCTGCCACTGTGCAGGAGAATCCGTATAGGTGTTCGAGTGTTTGTACCGTAATGCGTGAGAAATGGTATGTAAACCCCGTATTTACATATCTGCCACTGTGCAGGAGAATCCGTATAAGTGTTCGAGTGTTCGAACCGTAATGCGCAAGAAATGGTATGGAAACCCCGTATTTACATATCTGCCACTGTGCAGGGGAATCCGTGTAGGTGTTCGAGTGTTCGAACCGTAATGCGCAAGAAATGGTTCCGAAACCCCGTATTTACGTATCTGCCACTGTGCAGGAGAATCCGTATAGGTGTTCCATTGTTCGAACTGTAATGCGCAAGAAATGGTACGGAAACCCCGTATTTACATATCTGCCACTGTGCAGGAGAATCCGTATAGGTGTTCGAGTGTTCGAACCGTAATGCGCAAGAAATGGTATGTAAACCCCGTATTTACATATCTGCCACTGTGCAGGAGAATCCGTATAGGTGTTCGAGTGTTCGAACCGTAATGCGCAAGAAATGGTTCCGAAACCCCGTATTTACGTATCTGCCACTGTGCAGGAGAATCCGTATAGGTGTTCCATTGTTCGAACCGTAATGCGCAAGAAATGGTACGGAAACCCCGTATTTACATATCTGCCACTGTGCAGGAGAATCCGTATAGGTGTTCGAGTGTTCGAACCGTAATGCGCAAAAAATGGTACCGAAACCCCGTATTTACATATCTGCCACTTTGGAGGAGAATCCGCATAGGTGTTCGAGTGTTCGAACCGTAATGTGCAAGAAATGGTATGGAAACCCGGTATTTACATATCTGCCACTGTGCAGGAGAATCCGTGTAGGTGTTCGAGTGTTCGAACCGTAATGCGCAAGAAATGGTTCCGAAACCCCGTATTTACGTATCTGCCACTGTGCAGGAGAATCCGTATAGGTGTTCCATTGTTCGAACCGTAATGCGCAAGAAATGGTACGGAAACCCCGTATTTACATATCTGCCACTGTGCAGGAGAATCCGTATAGGTGTTCGAGTGTTCGAACCGTAATGCGCAAAAAATGGTACGGAAACCCCGTATTTACATATCTGCCACTGTGCAGGAGAATCCGTATAGGTGTTCGAGTGTTTGAACCGTAATGCGTGAGAAATGGTATGTAAACCCCGTATTTATATATCTGCCACTGTGCTGGATAATCCGTATAGGTGTTCGAGTGTTCGAACCGTAATGCGCCAGAAATGGTACCGAAACCCCGTATTTACATATCTGCCACTGTGCAGGAGAATCCGTATAGGTGTTCGAGTGTTCGAACCGTAATGCGCAAGAAATGGCACCGAAACCCCGTATTTACATATCTGCCACTGTGCAGGAGAATCCGTATAGGTGTTCGAGTGTTCGAACCGTAATGCGCAAGAAATGGTATGGAAACCCCGTATTTACATATCTGCCACTGTGCAGGAGAATCCGTGTAGGTGTTCGAGTGTTCGAACCGTAATGCGCAAGAAATGGTTCCGAAACCCCGTATTTACGTATCTGCCACTGTGCAGGAGAATCCGTATAGGTGTTCCATTGTTCGAACTGTAATGCGCAAGAAATGGTACGGAAACCCCGTATTTACATATCTGCCACTGTACAGGAGAATCCGTGTAGGTGTTCGAGTGTTCGAACCGTAATGCGCAAAAAATGGTACCGAAACCCCGTATTTACGTATCTGCCACTGTGCAGGAGAATCCGTATAGGTGTTCGAGTGTTCGAACCGTAATGCGCAAGAAATGGTAGCGAAACCCCGTATTTACGTATCTGCCACTGTGCAGGAGAATCCGTATAGGTGTTCGAGAGTTCGAACCGTAATGCGCAAGAAATGGTACGGAAACCCCGTATTTACATATCTGCCACTTTGTAGGAGAATCCGCATAGGTGTTCGAGTGTTCGAACCGTAATGTGCAAGAAATGGTATGGAAACCCCGTATTTACATATCTGCCACTGTGCAGGAGAATCCGTATAGGTGTTCGAGTGTTCGAACCGTAATGCGCAAGAAATGGTATGTAAACCCCGTATTTACAAATCTGCCACTGTGCAGGAGAATCCGTATAGGTGTTCGAGTGTTCGAACCGTAATGCGCAAGAAATGGTACCGAAACCCCGTATTTACATATCTGCCACTGTGCAGGAGAATCCGTATAGGTGTTCGAGTGTTCGAACCGTAATGCGCAAGAAATGGTATGGAAACCCCGTATTTACATATCTGCCACTGTGCAGGAGAATCCGTGTAGGTGTTCGAGTGTTCGAACCGTAATTCGCAAGAAATGGTTCCGAAACCCCGTATTTACGTATCTGCCACTGTGCAGGAGAATCCGTATAGGTGTTCCATTGTTCGAACCGTAATGCGCAAGAAATGGTACGGAAACCCCGTATTTACATATCTGCCACTGTGCAGGAGAATCCGTATAGGTGTTCGAGTGTTCGAACCGTAATGCGCAAAAAATGGTACCGAAACCCCGCATTTACATATCTGCCACTGTGCAGGAGAATCCGTATAGGTGTTCGAGTGTTTGAACCGTAATGCGTGAGAAACGGTATGTAAACCCCGTATTTATATATCTGCCACTGTGCTGGATAATCCGTATAGGTGTTCGAGTGTTCGAACCGTAATGCGCCAGAAATGGTACCGAAACCCCGTATTTACATATCTGCCACTGTGCAGGAGAATCCGTATAAGTGTTCGAGTGTTCGAACCGTAATGCGCAAGAAATGGTATGGAAACCCCGTATTTACATATCTGCCACTGTGCAGGGGAATCCGTGTAGGTGTTCGAGTGTTCGAACCGTAATGCGCAAGAAATGGTTCCGAAACCCCGTATTTACGTATCTGCCACTGTGCAGGAGAATCCGTATAGGTGTTCCATTGTTCGAACTGTAATGCGCAAGAAATGGTACGGAAACCCCGTATTTACATATCTGCCACTGTGCAGGAGAATCCGTATAGGTGTTCGAGTGTTCGAACCGTAATGCGCAAGAAATGGTATGTAAACCCCGTATTTACATATCTGCCACTGTGCAGGAGAATCCGTATAGGTGTTCGAGTGTTCGAACCGTAATGCGCAAGAAATGGTTCCGAAACCCCGTATTTACGTATCTGCCACTGTGCAGGAGAATCCGTATAGGTGTTCCATTGTTCGAACCGTAATGCGCAAGAAATGGTACGGAAACTCCGTATTTACATATCTGCCACTGTGCAGGAGAATCCGTATAGGTGTTCGAGTGTTCGAACCGTAATGCGCAAAAAATGGTACCGAAACCCCGTATTTACATATCTGCCACTTTGGAGGAGAATCCGCATAGGTGTTCGAGTGTTCGAACCGTAATGTGCAAGAAATGGTATGGTAACCCCGTATTTACATATCTGCCACTGTGCAGGAGAATCCGTATAGGTGTTCGAGTGTTCGAACCGTAATGCGCAAGAAATGGTTCCGAAACCCCGTATTTACGTATCTGCCACTGTGCAGGAGAATCCGTATAGGTGTTCCATTGTTCGAACCGTAATGCGCAAGAAATGGTACGGAAACCCCGTATTTACATATCTGCCACTGTGCAGGAGAATCCGTATAGGTGTTCGAGTGTTCGAACCGTAATGCGCAAAAAATGGTACCGAAACCCCGTATTTACATATCTGCCACTTTGGAGGAGAATCCGCATAGGTGTTCGAGTGTTCGAACCGTAATGTGCAAGAAATGGTATGGTAACCCCGTATTTACATATCTGCCACTGTGCAGGAGAATCCGTATAGGTGTTCGAGTGTTCGAACCGTAATGCGCAAGAAATGGTTCCGAAACCCCGTATTTACGTATCTGCCACTGTGCAGGAGAATCCGTATAGGTGTTCCATTGTTCGAACCGTAATGCGCAAGAAATGGTACGGAAACCCCGTATTTACATATCTGCCACTGTGCAGGAGAATCCGTATAGGTGTTCCATTGTTCGAACCGTAATGCGCAAGAAATGGTACCGAAACCCCGTATTTACATATCTGCCACTTTGTAGGAGAATCCGCATAGGTGTTCGACTGTTCGAACCGTAATGTGCAAGAAATGGTATGGAAACCCCGTATTTACATATCTGCCACTGTGCAGGAGAATCCGTATAGGTGTTCGAGTGTTCGAACCGTAATGCGCAAAAAATGGTACCGAAACCCCGTATTTACATATCTGCCACTTTGGAGGAGAATCCGCATAGGTGTTCGAGTGTTCGAACCGTAATGTGCAAGAAATGGTATGGAAACCCCGTATTTACATATCTGCCACTGTGCAGGAGAATCCGTGTAGGTGTTCGAGTGTTCGAACCGTAATGCGCAAGAAATGGTTCCGAAACCCCGTATTTACGTATCTGCCACTGTGCAGGAGAATCCGTATAGGTGTTCCATGGTTCGAACCGTAATGCGCAAGAAATGGTACGGAAACCCCGTATTTACATATCTGCCACTGTGCAGGAGAATCCGTATAGGTGTTCGAGTGTTCGAACCGTAATGCGCAAAAAATGGTACGGAAACCCCGTATTTACATATCTGCCACTGTGCAGGAGAATCCGTATAGGTGTTCGAGTGTTTGAACCGTAATGCGTGAGAAATGGTATGTAAACCCCGTATTTATATATCTGCCACTGTGCTGGATAATCCGTATAGGTGTTCGAGTGTTCGAACCGTAATGCGCCAGAAATGGTACCGAAACCCCGTATTTACATATCTGCCACTGTGCAGGAGAATCCGTATAGGTGTTCGAGTGTTCGAACCGTAATGCGCAAGAAATGGTACCGAAACCCCGTATTTACATTTCTGCCACTGTGCAGGAGAATCCGTATAGGTGTTCGAGTGTTCGAACCGTAATGCGCAAGAAATGGTATGTAAACCCCGTATTTACATATCTGCCACTGTGCAGGAGAATCCGTGTAGGTGTTCGAGTGTTCGAACCGTAATGCGCAAGAAATGGTTCCGAAACCCCGTATTTACGTATCTGCCACTGTGCAGGAGAATCCGTATAGGTGTTCCATTGTTCGAATTGTAATGCGCAAGAAATGGTACGGAAACCCCGTATTTACATATCTGCCACTGTACAGGAGAATCCGTGTAGGTGTTCGAGTGTTCGAACCGTAATGCGCAAAAAATGGTACCGAAACCCCGTATTTACGTATCTGCCACTGTGCAGGAGAATCCGTATAGGTGTTCGAGTGTTCAAACCGTAATGCGCAAGAAATGGTAGCGAAACCCCGTATTTACATATCTGCCACTGTGCAGGAGAATCCGAATAGGTGTTCGAGTGTTCGAACCGTAATGCGCAAGAAATGGTATGTAAACCCCGTATTTACATATCTGGCACTGTGCAGGAGAATCCGTATAGGTGTTCGAGTGTTCAAACCGTAATGCGCAAGAAATGGTACGGAAACCCCGTATTTACATATCTGCGACTGTGCAGGAGAATCCGTATAGGTGTTCGAGTGTTTGAACCGTAATGCGTGAGAAATGGTATGTAAACCCCGTATTTATATATCTGCCACTGTGCTGGATAATCCGTATAGGTGTTCGAGTGTTCGAACCGTAATGCGCCAAAAATGGTACCGAAACCCCGTATTTACATATCTGCCCCTGTGCAGGAGAATCCGTATAGGTGTTCGAGAGTTCGAACCGTAATGCGCAAGAAATGGTACGGAAACCCCGTATTTACATATCTGCCACTTTGTAGGAGAATCCGCATAGGTGTTCGAGTGTTCGAACCGTAATGTGCAAGAAATGGTATGGAAACCCCGTATTTACATATCTGCCACTGTGCAGGAGAATCCGTGTAGGTGTTCGAGTGTTCGAACCGTAATGCGCAAGAAATGGTTCCGAAACCCCGTATTTACGTATCTGCCACTGTGCAGGAGAATCCGTATAGGTGTTCCATTGTTCGAACTGTAATGCGCAAGAAATGGTACGGAAACCCCGTATTTACATATCTGCCACTGTGCAGGAGAATCCGTATAGGTGTTCGAGTGTTCGAACCGTAATGCGCAAAAAATGGTACCGAAACCCCGTATTTACGTATCTGCCACTGTGCAGGAGAATCCATATAGGTGTTCGAGTGTTCGAACCGTAATGCGCAAGAAATGGTAGCGAAACCCCGTATTTACATATCTGCCACTGTGCAGGAGAATCCGAATAGGTGTTCGAGTGTTCGAACCGTAATGCGCAAGAAATGGTATGTAAACCCCGTATTTACATATCTGGCACTGTGCAGGAGAATCCGTATAGGTGTTCGAGTGTTCAAACCGTAATGCGCAAGAAATGGTACGGAAACCCCGTATTTACATATCTGCCACTGTGCAGGAGAATCCGTATAGGTGTTCGAGTGTTTGAACCGTAATGCGTGAGAAATGGTATGTAAACCCCGTATTTATATATCTGCCACTGTGCTGGATAATCCGTATAGGTGTTCGAGTGTTCGAACCGTAATGCGCCAGAAATGGTACCGAAACCCCGTATTTACATATCTGCCACTGTGCAGGAGAATCCGTATAAGTGTTCGAGTGTTCGAACCGTAATGCGCAAGAAATGGTACCGAAACCCCGTATTTACATATCTGCCACTGTGCAGGAGAATCCGTATAGGTGTTCGAGTGTTCGAACCGTAATGCGCAAGAAATGGTATGGAAACCCCGTATTTACATATCTGCCACTGTGCAGGAGAATCCGTGTAGGTGTTCGAGTGTTCGAACCGTAATGCGCAAGAAATGGTTCCGAAACCCCGTATTTACGTATCTGCCACTGTGCAGGAGAATCCGTATAGGTGTTCGAGTGTTCGAACCGTAATGCGCAAGAAATGGTAGCGAAACCCCGTATTTACATATCTGCCACTGTGCAGGAGAATCCGAATAGGTGTTCGAGTGTTCGAACCGTAATGCGCAAGAAATGGTATGTAAACCCCGTATTTACATATCTGGCACTGTGCAGGAGAATCCGTATAGGTGTTCGAGTGTTCAAACCGTAATGCGCAAGAAATGGTACGGAAACCCCGTATTTACATATCTGCCACTGTGCAGGAGAATCCGTATAGGTGTTCGAGTGTTTGAACCGTAATGCGTGAGAAATGGTATGTAAACCCCGTATTTATATATCTGCCACTGTGCTGGATAATCCGTATAGGTGTTCGAGTGTTCGAACCGTAATGCGCCAGAAATGGTACCGAAACCCCGTATTTACATATCTGCCACTGTGCAGGAGAATCCGTATAGGTGTTCGAGTGTTCGAACCGTAATGCGCAAGAAATGGTACCGAAACCCCGTATTTACATATCTGCCACTGTGCAGGAGAATCCGTGTAGGTGTTCGAGTGTTCGAACCGTAATGCGCAAGAAATGGTATGGAAACCCCGTATTTACATATCTGCCACTATACAGGAGAATCCGTATAGGTGTTGGAGTGTTCGAACCGTAAGGCGCAAGAAATGGTTCCGAAACCCCGTATTTACATATCTGCCACTGTGCAGGAGAATCCGTATAGGTGTTCGAGAGTTCGAACCGTAATGCGCAAGAAATGGTACGGAAACCCCGTATTTACATATCTGCCACTTTGTAGGAGAATCCGCATAGGTGTTCGAGTGTTCGAACCGTAATGTGCAAGAAATGGTATGGAAACCCCGTATTTACATATCTGCCACTGTGCAGGAGAATCCGTATAGGTGTTCGAGTGTTCGAACCGTAATGCGCAAGAAATGGTATGTAAACCCCGTATTTACAAATCTGCCACTGTGCAGGAGAATCCGTATAGGTGTTCGAGTGTTCGAACCGTAATGCGCAAGAAATGGTTCCGAAACCCCGTATTTACGTATCTGCCACTGTGCAGGAGAATCCGTATAGGTGTTCCATTGTTCGAACCGTAATGCGCAAGAAATGGTACGGAAACCCCGTATTTACATATCTGCCACTGTGCAGGAGAATCCGTATAGGTGTTCGAGTGTTCGAACCGTAATGCGCAAAAAATGGTACCGAAACCCCGTATTTACATATCTGCCACTTTGGAGGAGAATCCGCATAGGTGTTCGAGTGTTCGAACCGTAATGTGCAAGAAATGCTATGGAAACCCCGTATTTACATATCTGCCACTGTGCAGGAGAATCCGTATAGGTGTTCGAGTGTTCGAACCGTAATGCGCAAGAAATGGTATGTAAACCCCGTATTTACATATCTGCCACTGTGCAGGGGAATCCGTGTAGGTGTTCGAGTGTTCGAACCGTAATGCGCAAGAAATGGTTCCGAAACCCCGTATTTACGTATCTGCCACTGTGCAGGAGAATCCGTATAGGTGTTCCATTGTTCGAACTGTAATGCGCAAGAAATGGTACGGAAACCCCGTATTTACATATCTGCCACTGTGCAGGAGAATCCGTATAGGTGTTCGAGTGTTCGAACCGTAATGCGCAAAAAATGGTACCGAAACCCCGTATTTACGTATCTGCCACTGTGCAGGAGAATCCATATAGGTGTTCGAGTGTTCGAACCGTAATGCGCAAGAAATGGTAGCGAAACCCCGTATTTACATATCTGCCACTGTGCAGGAGAATCCGAATAGGTGTTCGAGTGTTCGAACCGTAATGCGCAAGAAATGGTATGTAAACCCCGTATTTACATATCTGGCACTGTGCAGGAGAATCCGTATAGGTGTTCGAGTGTTCAAACCGTAATGCGCAAGAAATGGTACGGAAACCCCGTATTTACATATCTGCCACTGTGCAGGAGAATCCGTATAGGTGTTCGAGTGTTTGAACCGTAATGCGTGAGAAATGGTATGTAAACCCCGTATTTATATATCTGCCACTGTGCTGGATAATCCGTATAGGTGTTCGAGTGTTCGAACCGTAATGCGCCAGAAATGGTATCGAAACCCCGTATTTACATATCTGCCACTGTGCAGGAGAATCCGTATAGGTGTTCGAGTGTTCGAACCGTAATGCGCAAGAAATGGTACCGAAACCCCGTATTTACATATCTGCCACTGTGCAGGAGAATCCGTATAGGTGTTCGAGTGTTCGAACCGTAATGCGCAAGAAATGGTATGGAAACCCCGTATTTACATATCTGCCACTGTGCAGGAGAATCCGTGTAGGTGTTCGAGTGTTCGAACCGTAATGCGCAAGAAATGGTATGTAAACCCCGTATTTACATATCTGGCACTGTGCAGGAGAATCCTTATAGGTGTTCCATTGTTCGAACCGTAATGCGCAAAAAATGGTACGGAAACCCCGTATTTACATATCTGCCACTGTGCAGGAGAATCCGTATAGGTGTTCGAGTGTTCGAACCGTAATGCGCAAAAAATGGTACCGAAACCCCGTATTTACATATCTGCCACTGTGCAGGAGAATCCGTATAGGTGTTCGAGTGTTTGAACCGTAATGCGTGAGAAACGGTATGTAAACCCCGTATTTATATATCTGCCACTGTGCTGGATAATCCGTATAGGTGTTCGAGTGTTCGAACCGTAATGCGCCAGAAATGGTACCGAAACCCCGTATTTACATATCTGCCACTGTGCAGGAGAATCCGTATAGGTGTTCGAGTGTTCGAACCGTAATGCGCAAGAAATGGTACCGAAACCCCGTATTTACATATCTGCCACTGTGCAGGAGAATCCGTATAGGTGTTCGAGTGTTCGAACCGTAATGCGCAAGAAATGGTATGGAAACCCCGTATTTACATATCTGCCACTGTGCAGGAGAATCCGTGTAGGTGTTCGAGTGTTCGAACCGTAATGCGCAAGAAATGGTTCCGAAACCCCGTATTTACGTATCTGCCACTGTGCAGGAGAATCCGTATAGGTGTTCCATTGTTCGAACTGTAATGCGCAAGAAATGGTACGGAAACCCCGTATTTACATATCTGCCACTGTGCAGGAGAATCCGTATAGGTGTTCGAGTGTTCGAACCGTAATGCGCAAGAAATGGTATGTAAACCCCGTATTTACATATCTGCCACTGTGCAGGAGAATCCGTGTAGGTGTTCGAGTGTTCGAACCGTAATGCGCAAGAAATGGTTCTGAAACCCCGTATTTACGTATCTGCCACTGTGCAGGAGAATCCGTATAGGTGTTCCATTGTTCGAACCGTAATGCGCAAGAAATGGTACGGAAACCCCGTATTTACATATCTGCCACTGTGCAGGAGAATCCGTATAGGTGTTCGAGTGTTCGAACCGTAATGCGCAAAAAATGGTACCGAAACCCCGTATTTACATATCTGCCACTTTGGAGGAGAATCCGCATAGGTGTTCGAGTGTTCGAACCGTAATGTGCAAGAAATGGTATGGAAACCCCGTATTTACATATCTGCCACTGTGCAGGAGAATCCGTATAGGTGTTCGAGTGTTCGAACCGTAATGCGCAAGAAATGGTATGTAAACCCCGTATTTACATATCTGCCACTGTGCAGGAGAATCCGTATAGGTGTTCGAGTGTTCGAACCGTAATGCGCAAGAAATGGTTCCGAAACCCCGTATTTACGTATCTGCCACTATGCAGGAGAATCCGTATAGGTGTTCCATTGTTCGAACCGTAATGCGCAAGAAATGGTACGGAAACCCCGTATTTACATATCTGCCACTGTGCAGGAGAATCCGTATAGGTGTTCCATTGTTCGAACCGTAATGCGCAAGAAATGGTACGGAAACCCCGTATTTACATATCTGCCACTTTGTAGGAGAATCCGCATAGGTGTTCGACTGTTCGAACCGTAATGTGCAAGAAATGGTATGGAAACCCCGTATTTACATATCTGCCACTGTGCAGGAGAATCCGTATAGGTGTTCGAGTGTTCGAACCGTAATGCGCAAGAAATGGTATGTAAACCCCGTATTTACATATCTGCCACTGTGCAGGGGAATCCGTGTAGGTGTTCGAGTGTTCGAACCGTAATGCGCAAGAAATGGTTCTGAAACCCCGTATTTACGTATCTGCCACTGTGCAGGAGAATCCGTATAGGTGTTCCATTGTTCGAACTGTAATGCGCAAGAAATGGTACGGAAACTGCGTATTTACATATCTGCCACTGTGCAGGAGAATCCGTATAGGTGTTCGAGTGTTCGAACCGTAATGCGCAAAAAATGGTACCGAAACCCCGTATTTACATATCTGACACTGTGCAGGAGAATCCGTATAGGTGTTCGAGTGTTCGAACCGTAATGCGCAAGAAATGGTACGGAAACCCCGTATTTACATATCTGCCACTGTGTAGGAGAATCCGTATAGGTGTTCGAGTGTTTGAACCGTAATGCGTGAGAAATGGTATGTAAACCCCGTATTTATATATCTGCCACTGTGCTGGATAATCCGTATAGGTGTTCGAGTGTTCGAACCGTAATGCGCCAGAAATGGTACCGAAACCCCGTATTTACATATCTGCCACTGTGCAGGAGAATCCGTATAGGTGTTCCATTGTTCGAACTGTAATGCGCAAGAAATGGTACGGAAACCCCGTATTTACATATCTGCCACTGTGCAGGAGAATCCGTATAGGTGTTCGAGTGTTCGAACCGTAATGCGCAAAAAATGGTACCGAAACCCCGTATTTACATATCTGCCACTTTGGAGGAGAATCCGCATAGGTGTTCGAGTGTTCGAACCGTAATGTGCAAGAAATGGTATGGAAACCCCGTATTTACATATCTGCCACTGTGCAGGAGAATCCGTATAGGTGTTCGAGTGTTCGAACCGTAATGCGCAAGAAATGGTATGTAAACCCCGTATTTACATATCTGCCACTGTGCAGGAGAATCCGTATAGGTGTTCGAGTGTTCGAACCGTAATGCGCAAGAAATGGTATGTAAACCCCGTATTTACATATCTGCCACTGTGCAGGAGAATCCGTATAGGTGTTCGAGTGTTCGAACCGTAATGCGCAAGAAATGGTTCCGAAACCCCGTATTTACGTATTTGCCACTGTGCAGGAGAATCCGTATAGGTGTTCCATTGTTCGAACCGTAATGCGCAAGAAATGGTACGGAAACCCCGTATTTACATATCTGCCACTGTGCAGGAGAATCCGTATAGGTGTTCGAGTGTTCGAACCGTAAAGCGCAAAAAATGGTACCGAAACCCCGTATTTACATATCTGCCACTGTGCAGGAGAATCCGTATAGGTGTTCGAGTGTTCGAACCGTAATGCGCAAGAAATGGTACGGAAACCCCGTATTTACATATCTGCCACTGTGTAGGAGAATCCGTATAGGTGTTCGAGTGTTTGAACCGTAATGCGTGAGAAATGGTATGTAAACCCCGTATTTATATATCTGCCACTGTGCTGGATAATCCGTATAGGTGTTCGAGTGTTCGAACCGTAATGCGCCAGAAATGGTACCGAAACCCCGTATTTACATATCTGCCACTGTGCAGGAGAATCCGTATAGGTGTTCGAGTGTTCGAACCGTAATGCGCAAGAAATGGTACCGAAACCCCGTATTTACATATCTGCCACTGTGCAGGAGAATCCGTATAGGTGTTCGAGTGTTCGAACCGTAATGCGCAAGAAATGGTATGGAAACCTCGTATTTACATATCTGCCACTGTGCAGGAGAATCCGTGTAGGTGTTAGAGTGTTCGAACCGTAATGCGCAAGAAATGGTTCCGAAACCCCGTATTTACGTATCTGCCACTGTGCAGGAGAATCCATATAGGTGTTCCATTGTTCGAACTGTAATGCGCAAGAAATGGTACGGAAACCCCGTATTTACATATCTGCCACTGTGCAGGAGAATCCGTGTAGGTGTTCGAGTGTTCGAACCGTAATGCGCAAAAAATGGTACCGAAATCCCGTATTTACGTATCTGCCACTGTGCAGGAGAATCCGTATAGGTGTTCGAGTGTTCGAACCGTAATGCGCAAGAAATGGTAGCGAAACCCCGTATTTACATATCTGCCACTGTGCAGGAGAATCCGAATAGGTGTTCGAGTGTTCGAACCGTAATGCGCAAGAAATGGTATGTAAACCCCGTATTTACATATCTGGCACTGTGCAGGAGAATCCGTATAGGTGTTCGAGTGTTCAAACCGTAATGCGCAAGAAATGGTACGGAAACCCCGTATTTACATATCTGCCACTGTGCAGGAGAATCCGTATTGGTGTTCGAGTGTTTGAACCGTAATGCGTGAGAAATGGTATGTAAACCCCGTATTTATATATCTGCCACTGTGCTGGATAATCCGTATAGGTGTTCGAGTGTTCGAACCGTAATGCGCCAGAAATAGTACCGAAACCCCGTATTTACATATCTGCCACTGTGCAGGAGAATCCGTATAGGTGTTCGAGTGTTCGAACCGTAATGCGCAAGAAATGGTACCGAAACCCCGTATTTACATATCTGCCACTGTGCAGGAGAATCCGTGTAGGTGTTCGAGTGTTCGAACCGTAATGCGCAAGAAATGGTATGGAAACCCCGTATTTACATATCTGCCACTGTACAGGAGAATCCGTATAGGTGTTGGAGTGTTCGAACCGTAAGGCGCAAGAAATGGTTCCGAAACCCCGTATTTACATATCTGCCACTGTGCAGGAGAATCCGTATAGGTGTTCGAGAGTTCGAACCGTAATGCGCAAGAAATGGTACGGAAATCCCGTATTTACATATCTGCCACTTTGTAGGAGAATCCGCATAGGTGTTCGAGTGTTCGAACCGTAATGTGCAAGAAATGGTATGGAAACCCCGTATTTACATATCTGCCACTGTGCAGGAGAATCCGTATAGGTGTTCGAGTGTTCGAACCGTAATGCGCAAGAAATGGTATGTAAACCCCGTATTTACATATCTGCCACTGTGCAGGAGAATCCGTATAGGTGTTCGAGTGTTCGAACCGTAATGCGCAAGAAATGGTTCCGAAACCCCGTATTTACGTATCTGCCACTGTGCAGGAGAATCCGTATAGGTGTTCCATTGTTCGAACCGTAATGCGCAAGAAATGGTACGGAAACCCCGTATTTACATATCTGCCACTGTGCGGGAGAATCCGTATAGGTGTTCGAGTGTTCGAACCGTAATGTGCAAAAAATGGTACCGAAACCCCGTATTTACATATCTGCCACTTTGGAGGAGAATCCGCATAGGTGTTCGAGTGTTCGAACCGTAATGTGCAAGAAATGGTATGGAAACCCCGTATTTACATATCTTCCACTGTGCAGGAGAATCCGTATAGGTGTTCGAGTGTTCGAACCGTAATGCGCAAGAAATGGTATGTAAACCCCGTATTTACATATCTGCCACTGTGCAGGAGAATCCGTATAGGTGTTCGAGTGTTCGAACCGTAATGCGCAAGAAATGGTTCCGAAACCCCGTATTTACGTATCTGCCACTGTGCAGGAGAATCCGTATAGGTGTTCGAGTGTTCGAACCGTAATGCGCAAGAAATGGTAGCGAAACCCCGTATTTACATATCTGCCACTGTGCAGGAGAATCCGAATAGGTGTTCGAGTGTTCGAACCGTAATGCGCAAGAAATGGTATGTAAACCCCGTATTTACATATCTGGCACTGTGCAGGAGAATCCGTATAGGTGTTCGAGTGTTCAAACTGTAATGCGCAAGAAATGGTACGGAAACCCCGTATTTACATATCTGCCACTGTGCAGGAGAATCCGTATAGGTGTTCGAGTGTTTGAACCGTAATGCGTGAGAAATGGTATGTAAACCCCGTATTTATATATCTGCCACTGTGCTGGATAATCCGTATAGGTGTTCGAGTGTTCGAACCGTAATGCGCCAGAAATGGTACCGAAACCCCGTATTTACATATCTGCCACTGTGCAGGAGAATCCGTGTAGGTGTTCGAGTGTTCGAACCGTAATGCGCAAGAAATGGTTCCGAAACCCCGTATTTACGTATCTGCCACTGTGCAGGAGAATCCGTATAGGTGTTCCATTGTTCGAACTGTAATGCGCAAGAAATGGTACGGAAACCCCGTATTTACATATCTGCCACTGTGCAGGAGAATCCGTGTAGGTGTTCGAGTGTTCGAACCGTAATGCGCAAAAAATGGTACCGAAACCCCGTATTTACGTATCTGCCACTGTGCAGGAGAATCCGTATAGGTGTTCGAGTGTTCGAACCGTAATGCGCAAGAAATGGTAGCGAAACCCCGTATTTACATATCTGCCACTGTGCAGGAGAATCCGAATAGGTGTTCGAGTGTTCGAACCGTAATGCGCAAGAAATGGTATGTAAACCCCGTATTTACATATCTGGCACTATGCAGGAGAATCCGTATAGGTGTTCGAGTGTTCAAACCGTAATGCGCAAGAAATGGTACGGAAACCCCGTATTTACATATCTGCCACTGTGCAGGAGAATCCGTATAGGTGTTCGAGTGTTTGAACCGTAATGCGTGAGAAATGGTATGTAAACCCCGTATTTATATATCTGCCACTGTGCTGGATAATCCGTATAGGTGTTCGAGTGTTCGAACCGTAATGCGCCAGAAATGGTACCGAAACCCCGTATTTACATATCTGCCACTGTGCAGGAGAATCCGTATAGGTGATCGAGTGTTCGAACCGTAATGCGCAAGAAATGGTACCGAAACCCCGTATTTACATATCTGCCACTGTGCAGGAGAATCCGTGTAGGTGTTCGAGTGTTCGAACCGTAATGCGCAAGAAATGGTATGGAAACCCCGTATTTACATATCTGCCACTGTACAGGAGAATCCGTATAGGTGTTGGAGTGTTCGAACCGTAAGGCGCAAGAAATGGTTCCGAAACCCCGTATTTACATATCTGCCACTGTGCAGGAGAATCCGTATAGGTGTTCGAGAGTTCGAACCGTAATGCGCAAGAAATGGTACGGAAACCCCGTATTTACATATCTGCCACTTTGTAGGAGAATCCGCATAGGTGTTCGAGTGTTCGAACCGTAATGCGCAAGAAATGGTATGTAAACCCCGTATTTACATATCTGCCACTGTGCAGGAGAATCCGTATAGGTGTTCGAGTGTTCGAACCGTAATGCGCAAGAAATGGTTCCGAAACCCCGTATTTACGTATTTGCCACTGTGCAGGAGAATCCGTATAGGTGTTCCATTGTTCGAACCGTAATGCGCAAGAAATGGTACGGAAACCCCGTATTTACATATCTGCCACTGTGCAGGAGAATCCGTATAGGTGTTCGAGTGTTCGAACCGTAAAGCGCAAAAAATGGTACCGAAACCCCGTATTTACATATCTGCCACTGTGCAGGAGAATCCGTATAGGTGTTCGAGTGTTCGAACCGTAATGCGCAAGAAATGGTACGGAAACCCCGTATTTACATATCTGCCACTGTGTAGGAGAATCCGTATAGGTGTTCGAGTGTTTGAACCGTAATGCGTGAGAAATGGTATGTAAACCCCGTATTTATATATCTGCCACTGTGCTGGATAATCCGTATAGGTGTTCGAGTGTTCGAACCGTAATGCGCCAGAAATGGTACCGAAACCCCGTATTTACATATCTGCCACTGTGCAGGAGAATCCGTATAGGTGTTCGAGTGTTCGAACCGTAATGCGCAAGAAATGGTACCGAAACCCCGTATTTACATATCTGCCACTGTGCAGGAGAATCCGTATAGGTGTTCGAGTGTTCGAACCGTAATGCGCAAGAAATGGTATGGAAACCCCGTATTTACATATCTGCCACTGTGCAGGAGAATCCGTGTAGGTGTTAGAGTGTTCGAACCGTAATGCGCAAGAAATGGTTCCGAAACCCCGTATTTACGTATCTGCCACTGTGCAGGAGAATCCATATAGGTGTTCCATTGTTCGAACTGTAATGCGCAAGAAATGGTACGGAAACCCCGTATTTACATATCTGCCACTGTGCAGGAGAATCCGTGTAGGTGTTCGAGTGTTCGAACCGTAATGCGCAAAAAATGGTACCGAAATCCCGTATTTACGTATCTGCCACTGTGCAGGAGAATCCGTATAGGTGTTCGAGTGTTCGAACCGTAATGCGCAAGAAATGGTAGCGAAACCCCGTATTTACATATCTGCCACTGTGCAGGAGAATCCGAATAGGTGTTCGAGTGTTCGAACCGTAATGCGCAAGAAATGGTATGTAAACCCCGTATTTACATATCTGGCACTGTGCAGGAGAATCCGTATAGGTGTTCGAGTGTTCAAACCGTAATGCGCAAGAAATGGTACGGAAACCCCGTATTTACATATCTGCCACTGTGCAGGAGAATCCGTATTGGTGTTCGAGTGTTTGAACCGTAATGCGTGAGAAATGGTATGTAAACCCCGTATTTATATATCTGCCACTGTGCTGGATAATCCGTATAGGTGTTCGAGTGTTCGAACCGTAATGCGCCAGAAATAGTACCGAAACCCCGTATTTACATATCTGCCACTGTGCAGGAGAATCCGTATAGGTGTTCGAGTGTTCGAACCGTAATGCGCAAGAAATGGTACCGAAACCCCGTATTTACATATCTGCCACTGTGCAGGAGAATCCGTGTAGGTGTTCGAGTGTTCGAACCGTAATGCGCAAGAAATGGTATGGAAACCCCGTATTTACATATCTGCCACTGTACAGGAGAATCCGTATAGGTGTTGGAGTGTTCGAACCGTAAGGCGCAAGAAATGGTTCCGAAACCCCGTATTTACATATCTGCCACTGTGCAGGAGAATCCGTATAGGTGTTCGAGAGTTCGAACCGTAATGCGCAAGAAATGGTACGGAAATCCCGTATTTACATATCTGCCACTTTGTAGGAGAATCCGCATAGGTGTTCGAGTGTTCGAACCGTAATGTGCAAGAAATGGTATGGAAACCCCGTATTTACATATCTGCCACTGTGCAGGAGAATCCGTATAGGTGTTCGAGTGTTCGAACCGTAATGCGCAAGAAATGGTATGTAAACCCCGTATTTACATATCTGCCACTGTGCAGGAGAATCCGTATAGGTGTTCGAGTGTTCGAACCGTAATGCGCAAGAAATGGTTCCGAAACCCCGTATTTACGTATCTGCCACTGTGCAGGAGAATCCGTATAGGTGTTCCATTGTTCGAACCGTAATGCGCAAGAAATGGTACGGAAACCCCGTATTTACATATCTGCCACTGTGCGGGAGAATCCGTATAGGTGTTCGAGTGTTCGAACCGTAATGTGCAAAAAATGGTACCGAAACCCCGTATTTACATATCTGCCACTTTGGAGGAGAATCCGCATAGGTGTTCGAGTGTTCGAACCGTAATGTGCAAGAAATGGTATGGAAACCCCGTATTTACATATCTTCCACTGTGCAGGAGAATCCGTATAGGTGTTCGAGTGTTCGAACCGTAATGCGCAAGAAATGGTATGTAAACCCCGTATTTACATATCTGCCACTGTGCAGGAGAATCCGTATAGGTGTTCGAGTGTTCGAACCGTAATGCGCAAGAAATGGTTCCGAAACCCCGTATTTACGTATCTGCCACTGTGCAGGAGAATCCGTATAGGTGTTCGAGTGTTCGAACCGTAATGCGCAAGAAATGGTAGCGAAACCCCGTATTTACATATCTGCCACTGTGCAGGAGAATCCGAATAGGTGTTCGAGTGTTCGAACCGTAATGCGCAAGAAATGGTATGTAAACCCCGTATTTACATATCTGGCACTGTGCAGGAGAATCCGTATAGGTGTTCGAGTGTTCAAACTGTAATGCGCAAGAAATGGTACGGAAACCCCGTATTTACATATCTGCCACTGTGCAGGAGAATCCGTATAGGTGTTCGAGTGTTTGAACCGTAATGCGTGAGAAATGGTATGTAAACCCCGTATTTATATATCTGCCACTGTGCTGGATAATCCGTATAGGTGTTCGAGTGTTCGAACCGTAATGCGCCAGAAATGGTACCGAAACCCCGTATTTACATATCTGCCACTGTGCAGGAGAATCCGTGTAGGTGTTCGAGTGTTCGAACCGTAATGCGCAAGAAATGGTTCCGAAACCCCGTATTTACGTATCTGCCACTGTGCAGGAGAATCCGTATAGGTGTTCCATTGTTCGAACTGTAATGCGCAAGAAATGGTACGGAAACCCCGTATTTACATATCTGCCACTGTGCAGGAGAATCCGTGTAGGTGTTCGAGTGTTCGAACCGTAATGCGCAAAAAATGGTACCGAAACCCCGTATTTACGTATCTGCCACTGTGCAGGAGAATCCGTATAGGTGTTCGAGTGTTCGAACCGTAATGCGCAAGAAATGGTAGCGAAACCCCGTATTTACATATCTGCCACTGTGCAGGAGAATCCGAATAGGTGTTCGAGTGTTCGAACCGTAATGCGCAAGAAATGGTATGTAAACCCCGTATTTACATATCTGGCACTATGCAGGAGAATCCGTATAGGTGTTCGAGTGTTCAAACCGTAATGCGCAAGAAATGGTACGGAAACCCCGTATTTACATATCTGCCACTGTGCAGGAGAATCCGTATAGGTGTTCGAGTGTTTGAACCGTAATGCGTGAGAAATGGTATGTAAACCCCGTATTTATATATCTGCCACTGTGCTGGATAATCCGTATAGGTGTTCGAGTGTTCGAACCGTAATGCGCCAGAAATGGTACCGAAACCCCGTATTTACATATCTGCCACTGTGCAGGAGAATCCGTATAGGTGTTCGAGTGTTCGAACCGTAATGCGCAAGAAATGGTACCGAAACCCCGTATTTACATATCTGCCACTGTGCAGGAGAATCCGTGTAGGTGTTCGAGTGTTCGAACCGTAATGCGCAAGAAATGGTATGGAAACCCCGTATTTACATATCTGCCACTGTACAGGAGAATCCGTATAGGTGTTGGAGTGTTCGAACCGTAAGGCGCAAGAAATGGTTCCGAAACCCCGTATTTACATATCTGCCACTGTGCAGGAGAATCCGTATAGGTGTTCGAGAGTTCGAACCGTAATGCGCAAGAAATGGTACGGAAACCCCGTATTTACATATCTGCCACTTTGTAGGAGAATCCGCATAGGTGTTCGAGTGTTCGAACCGTAATGTGCAAGAAATGGTATGGAAACCCCGTAATTACATATCTGCCACTGTGCAGGAGAATCCGTATAGGTGTTCGAGTGTTCGAACCGTAATGCGCAAGAAATGGTATGTAAACCCCGTATTTACATATCTGCCACTGTGCAGGAGAATCCGTATAGGTGTTCGAGTGTTCGAACCGTAATGCGCAAGAAATGGTTCCGAAACCCCGTATTTACGTATCTGCCACTGTGCAGGAGAATCCGTATAGGTGTTCCATTGTTCGAACCGTAATGCGCAAGAAATGGTACGGAAACCCCGTATTTACATATCTGCCACTGTACAGGAGAATCCGTATAGGTGTTGGAGTGTACGAACCGTAATGCGCAAGAAATGGTTCCGAAACCCCGTATTTACATATCTGCCACTGTGCAGGAGAATCCGTGTAGGTGTTCGAGTGTTCGAACCGTAATGCGCAAGAAATGGTATGGAAACCCCGTATTTACATATCTGCCACTGTACAGGAGAATCCGTATAGGTGTTGGAGTGTTCGAACCGTAATGCGCCAGAAATGGTTCCGAAACCCCGTATTTACATATCTGCCACTGTGGAGGAGAATCCGTATAGGTGTTCGAGAGTTCGAACCGTAATGCGCAAGAAATGGTACGGAAACCCCGTATTTACATATCTGCCACTTTGTAGGAGAATCCGCATAGGTGTTCGAGTGTTCGAACCGTAATGTGCAAGAAATGGTATGGAAACCCCGTATTTACATATCTGCCACTGTGCAGGAGAATCCGTATAGGTGTTCGAGTGTTCGAATCGTAATGCGCAAGAAATGGTACCGAAACCCCGTATTTACATATCTGCCACTGTGCAGGAGAATCCGAATAGGTGTTCGAGTGTTCGAACCGTAATGCGCAAGAAATGGTTCCGAAACCCTGTATTTACGTATCTGCCACTGTGCAGGAGAATCCGTATAGGTGTTCGAGTGTTCGAACCGTAATGCGCAAGAAATGGTACCGAAACCCCGTATTTACGTATCTGCCACTGTGCAGGAGAATCCGTATAGGTGTTCGAGTGTTCGAACCGTAATGCGCAAGAAATGGTAGCGAAACCCCGTATTTACATATCTGCCACTGTGCAGGAGAATCCGTATAGGTGTTCGAGTGTTCGAACCGTAATGCGCAAGAAATGGTTCCGAAACCCCGTATTTACATATCTGCCACTGTGCAGGAGAATCCGTATAGGTGTTCGAGTGTTCGAACCGTAATGCGCAAGAAATGGTTCCGAAACCCCGTATTTACGTATCTGCCACTGTGCAGGAGAATCCGTATAGGTGTTCCATTGTTCGAACCGTAATGCGCAAGAAATGGTACGGAAACCCCGTATTTACATATCTGCCACTGTACAGGAGAATCCGTATAGGTGTTGGAGTGTACGAACCGTAATGCGCAAGAAATGGTTCCGAAACCCCGTATTTACATATCTGCCACTGTGCAGGAGAATCCGTATAGGTGTTCCATTGTTCGAACCGTAATGCGCAAGAAATGGTACGGAAACCCCGTATTTACATATCTGCCACTGTGCAGGAGAATCCGTATAGGTGTTCGAGTGTTCGAACCGTAATGCGCAAAAAATGGTACCGAAACCCCGTATTTACATATCTGCCACTGTGCAGGAGAATCCGTATAGGTGTTCGAGTGTTCGAACCGTAATGCGCAAGAAATGGTACGGAAACCCCGTATTTACATATCTGCCACTGTGCAGGAGAATCAGTGTAGGTGTTCGAGTGTTTGAACCGTAATGCGTGAGAAATGGTATGTAAACCCCGTATTTATATATTTGCCACTGTGCTGGATAATCCGTATAGGTGTTCGAGTGTTCGAACCGTAATGCGCCAGAAATGGTACCGAAACCCCGTATTTACATATCTGCCACTGTGCAGGAGAATCCGTATAGGTGTTCGAGTGTTCGAACCGTAATGCGCCAGAAATGGTACCGAAACCCCGTATTTACATATCTGCCACTGTGCAGGAGAATCCGTATAGGTGTTCGAGTGTTCGAACCGTAATGCGCAAGAAATGGTACCGAAACCCCGTATTTACATATCTGCCACTGTGCAGGAGAATCCGTGTAGGTGTTCGAGTGTTCGAACCGTAATGCGCATGAAATGGTATGGAAACCCCGTATTTACATATCTGCCACTGTACAGGAGAATCCGTATAGGTGTTGGAGTGTTCGAACCGTAATGCGCAAGAAATGGTTCCGAAACCCCGTATTTACATATCTGCCACTGTGCAGGAGAATCCGTATAGGTGTTCGAGAGTTCGAACCGTAACGCGCAAGAAATGGTACGGAAACCCCGTATTTACATATCTGCCACTTTGTAGGAGAATCCGCATAGGTGTTCGAGTGTTCGAACCGTAATGTGCAAGAAATGGTATGGAAACCCCGTATTTACATATCTGCCACTGTGCAGGAGAATCCGTATAGGTGTTCGAGTGTTCGAATCGTAATGCGCAAGAAACGGTACCGAAACCCCGTATTTACATATCTGCCACTGTGCAGGAGAATCCGAATAGGTGTTCGAGTGTTCGAACCGTAATGCGCAAGAAATGGTATGTAAACCCCGTATTTACATATCTGCCACTGTGCAGGAGAATCCGTATAGGTGTTCGAGTGTTCGAACCGTAATGCGCAAGAAATGGTATGGAAACCCCGTATTTACATATCTGCCACTGTACAGGAGAATCCGTATACGTGTTGGAGTGTACGAACCGTAATGCGCAAGAAATGGTTCTGAAACCCCGTATTTACATATCTGTCACTGTGCAGGAGAATCCGTGTAGGTGTTCGAGTGTTCGAACCGTAGTGCGCAAGAAATGGTATGGAAACCCCGTATTTACATATCTGCCACTGTACAGGAGAATCCGTATAGGTGTTGGAGTGTACAAACCGTATTGCGCAAGAAATGGTTCCGAAACCCCGTATTTAAATATCTGCCACTGTGGAGGAGAATCCGTATAGGTGTTCGAGAGTTCGAACCGTAATGCGCAAGAAATGGTACGGAAACCCCGTATTTACATATCTGCCACTTTGTAGGAGAATCCGCATAGGTGTTCGAGTGTTCGAACCGTAATGTGCAAGAAATGGTATGGAAACCCCGTATTTACATATCTGCCACTGTGCAGGAGAATCCGTATAGGTGTTCGAGTGTTCGAATCGTAATGCGCAAGAAATGGTACCGAAACCCCGTATTTACATATCTGCCACTGTGCAGGAGAATCCGAATAGGTGTTCGAGTGTTCGAACCGTAATGCGCAAGAAATGGTTCCGAAACCCCGTATTTACGTATCTGCCACTGTGCAGGAGAATCCGTATAGGTGTTCGAGTGTTCGAACCGTAATGCGTAAGAAATGGTTCCGAAACCCCGTATTTACGTATCTGCCACTGTGCAGGAGAATCCGTATAGGTGTTCCATTGTTCGAACCGTAATGCGCAAGAAATGGTACGGAAACCTCGTATTTACATATCTGCCACTGTGCAGGAGAATCCGTATAGGTGTTCGAGTGTTCGAACCGTAATGCGCAAGAAATGGTACCGAAACACCGTATTTACATATCTGCCACTGTGCAGGAGAATCCGAATAGGTGTTCGAGTGTTCGAACCGTAATGCGCAACAAATGGTATGTAAACCCCGTATTTACATATCTGCCACTGTGCAGGAGAATCCGTATAGGTGTTCGAGTGTTCGAACCGTAATGCGCAAGAAATGGTACGGAAACCCCGTATTTACATATCTGCCACTGTGCAGGAGAATCCGTATAGGTGTTCGAGTGTTTGAACCGTAATGCGTGAGAAATGGTATGTAAACCCCGTATTTATATATCTGCCACTGTGCTGGATAATCCGTATAGGTGTTCGAGTGTTCGAACCGTAATGCGCCAGAAATGGTACCGAAACCCCGTATTTACATATCTGCCACTGTGCAGGAGAATCCGTATAGGTGTTCGAGTGTTCGAACCGTAATGCGCAAGAAATGGTACCGAAACCCCGTATTTACATATCTGCCACTGTGCAGGAGAATCCGTATAGGTGTTCGAGTGTTCGAACCGTAATGCGCAAGAAATGGTATGGAAACCCCGTATTTACATATCTGCCACTGTGGAGGAGAATCCGTGTAGGTGTTCGAGTGTTCGAACCGTAATGCGCAAGAAATGGTTCCGAAACCCCGTATTTACATATCTGCCACTCTGCAGGAGAATCCGTATAGGTGTTCGAGTGTTCGAACCGTAATGCGCAAGAAATGGTACGGAAACCCCGTATTTACATATCTGCCACTTTGTAGGAGAATCCGCATAGGTGTTCGAGTGTTCGAACCGTAATGTGCAAGAAATGGTATGGAAACCCCGTATTTACATATCTGCCACTGTGCAGGAGAATCCGTATAGGTGTTCGAGTGTTCGAATCGTAATGCGCAAGAAATGGTACCGAAACCCCGTATTTACATATCTGCCACTGTGCAGGAGAATCCGAATAGGTGTTCGAGTGTTCGAACCGTAATGCGCAAGAAATGGTTCCGAAACCCCGTATTTACGTATCTGCCACTGTGCAGGAGAATCCGTATAGGTGTTCCATTGTTCGAACCGTAATGCGCAAGAAATGGTACGGAAACCCCGTATTTACATATCTGCCACTGTGCAGGAGAATCCGTATAGGTGTTCGAGTGTTCGAACCGTAATGCGCAAAAAATGGTACCGAAACCCCGTATTTACATATCTGCCACTGTGCAGGAGAATCCGTATAGGTGTTCGAGTGTTCGAACCGTAATGCGCAAGAAATGGTACGGAAACCCCGTATTTACATATCTGCCACTGTGCAGGAGAATCCGTGTAGGTGTTCGAGTGTTTGAACCGTAATGCGTGAGAAATGGTATGTAAACCCCGTATTTATATATTTGCCACTGTGCTGGATAATCCGTATAGGTGTTCGAGTGTTCGAACCGTAATGCGCCAGAAATGGTACCGAAACCCCGTATTTACATATCTGCCACTGTGCAGGAGAATCCGTATAGGTGTTCGAGTGTTCGAACCGTAATGCGCCAGAAATGGTACCGAAACCCCGTATTTACATATCTGCCACTGCGCAGGAGAATCCGTATAGGTGTTCGAGTGTTCGAACCGTAATGCGCAAGAAATGGTACCGAAACCCCGTATTTACATATCTGCCACTGTGCAGGAGAATCCGTGTAGGTGTTCGAGTGTTCGAACCGTAATGCGCAAGAAATGGTATGGAAACCCCGTATTTACATATCTGCCACTGTACAGGAGAATCCGTATAGGTGTTGGAGTGTTCGAACCGTAATGCGCAAGAAATGGTTCCGAAACCCCGTATTTACATATCTGCCACTGTGCAGGAGAATCCGTATAGGTGTTCGAGAGTTCGAACCGTAATGCGCAAGAAATGGTACGGAAACCCCGTATTTACATATCTGCCACTTTGTAGGAGAATCCGCATAGGTGTTCGAGTGTTCGAACCGTAATGTGCAAGAAATGGTATGGAAACCCCGTATTTACATATCTGCCACTGTGCAGGAGAATCCGTATAGGTGTTCGAGTGTTCGAATCGTAATGCGCAAGAAACGGTACCGAAACCCCGTATTTACATATCTGCCACTGTGCAGGAGAATCCGAATAGGTGTTCGAGTGTTCGAACCGTAATGCGCAAGAAATGGTATGTAAACCCCGTATTTACATATCTGCCACTGTGCAGGAGAATCCGTATAGGTGTTCGAGTGTTCGAACCGTAATGCGCAAGAAATGGTATGGAAACCCCGTATTTACATATCTGCCACTGTACAGGAGAATCCGTATAGGTGTTGGAGTGTACGAACCGTAATGCGCAAGAAATGGTTCCGAAACCCCGTATTTACATATCTGCCACTGTGCAGGAGAATCCGTGTAGGTGTTCGAGTGTTCGAACCGTAATGCGCAAGAAATGGTATGGAAACCCCGTATTTACAAATCTGCCACTGTACAGGAGAATCCGTATAGGTGTTGGAGTGTACGAACCGTAATGCGCAAGAAATGGTTCCGAAACCCCGTATTTACATATCTGCCACTGTGGAGGAGAATCCGTATAGGTGTTCGAGAGTTCGAACCGTAATGCGCAAGAAATGGTACGGAAACCCCGTATTTACATATCTGCCACTTTGTAGGAGAATCCGCACAGGTGTTCGAGTGTTCGAACCGTAATGTGCAAGAAATGGTATGGAAACCCCGTATTTACATATCTGCCACTGTGCAGGAGAATCCGTATAGGTGTTCGAGTGTTCGAATCGTAATGCGCAAGAAATGGTACCGAAACCCCGTATTTACATATCTGCCACTGTGCAGGAGAATCCGAATAGGTGTTCGAGTGTTCGAACCGTAATGCGCAAGAAATGGTTCCGAAACCCCGTATTTACGTATCTGCCACTGTGCTGGAGAATCCGTATAGGTGTTCGAGTGTTCGAACCGTAATGTGCAAGAAATGGTATGGAAACCCCGTATTTACATATCTGCCACTGTGCAGGAGAATCCGTATAGGTGTTCGAGTGTTCGAATCGTAATGCGCAAGAAATGGTACCGAAACCCCGTATTTACATATCTGTGCAGGAGAATCCGAATAGGTGTTCGAGTGTTCGAACCGTAATGCGCAAGAAATGGTTCCGAAACCCCGTATTTACGTATCTGCCACTGTGCAGGAGAATCCGTATAGGTGTTCCATTGTTCGAACCGTAATGCGCAAGAAATGGTACGGAAACCCCGTATTTACATATCTGCCACTGTGCAGGAGAATCCGTATAGGTGTTCGAGTGTTCGAACCGTAATGCGCAAAAAATGGTACCGAAACCCCGTATTTACATATCTGCCACTGTGCAGGAGAATCCGTATAGGTGTTCGAGTGTTCGAACCGTAATGCGCAAGAAATGGTACGGAAACCCCGTATTTACATATCTGCCACTGTGCAGGAGAATCCGTGTAGGTGTTCGAGTGTTTGAACCGTAATGCGTGAGAAATGGTATGTAAACCCCGTATTTATATATTTGCCACTGTGCTGGATAATCCGTATAGGTGTTCGAGTGTTCGAACCGTAATGCGCCAGAAATGGTACCGAAACCCCGTATTTACATATCTGCCACTGTGCAGGAGAATCCGTATAGGTGTTCGAGTGTTCGAACCGTAATGCGCCAGAAATGGTACCGAAACCCCGTATTTACATATCTGCCACTGTGCAGGAGAATCCGTATAGGTGTTCGAGTGTTCGAACCGTAATGCGCAAGAAATGGTACCGAAACCCCGTATTTACATATCTGCCACTGTGCAGGAGAATCCGTGTAGGTGTTCGAGTGTTCGAACCGTAATGCGCAAGAAATGGTATGGAAACCCCGTATTTACATATCTGCCACTGTACAGGAGAATCCGTATAGGTGTTGGAGTGTTCGAACCGTAATGCGCAAGAAATGGTTCCGAAACCCCGTATTTACATATCTGCCACTGTGCAGGAGAATCCGTATAGGTGTTCGAGAGTTCGAACCGTAATGCGCAAGAAATGGTACGGAAACCCCGTATTTACATATCTGCCACTTTGTAGGAGAATCCGCATAGGTGTTCGAGTGTTCGAACCGTAATGTGCAAGAAATGGTATGGAAACCCCGTATTTACATATCTGCCACTGTGCAGGAGAATCCGTATAGGTGTTCGAGTGTTCGAATCGTAATGCGCAAGAAACGGTATAGAAACCCCGTATTTACATATCTGCCACTGTGCAGGAGAATCCGAATAGGTGTTCGAGTGTTCGAACCGTAATGCGCAAGAAATGGTATGTAAACCCCGTATTTACATATCTGCCACTGTGCAGGAGAATCCGTATAGGTGTTCGAGTGTTCGAACCGTAATGCGCAAGAAATGGTATGGAAACCCCGTATTTACATATCTGCCACTGTACAGGAGAATCCGTATAGGTGTTGGAGTGTACGAACCGTAATGCGCAAGAAATGGTTCCGAAACCCCGTATTTACATATCTGCCACTGTGCAGGAGAATCCGTGTAGGTGTTCGAGTGTTCGAACCGTAATGCGCAAGAAATGGTATGGAAACCCCGTATTTACAAATCTGCCACTGTACAGGAGAATCCGTATAGGTGTTGGAGTGTACGAACCGTAATGCGCAAGAAATGGTTCCGAAACCCCGTATTTACATATCTGCCACTGTGGAGGAGAATCCGTATAGGTGTTCGAGAGTTCGAACCGTAATGCGCAAGAAATGGTACGGAAACCCCGTATTTACATATCTGCCACTTTGTAGGAGAATCCGCATAGGTGTTCGAGTGTTCGAACCGTAATGTGCAAGAAATGGTATGGAAACCCCGTATTTACATATCTGCCACTGTGCAGGAGAATCCGTATAGGTGTTCGAGTGTTCGAATCGTAATGCGCAAGAAATGGTACCGAAACCCCGTATTTACATATCTGCCACTGTGCAGGAGAATCCGAATAGGTGTTCGAGTGTTCGAACCGTAATGCGCAAGAAATGGTTCCGAAACCCCGTATTTACGTATCTGCCACTGTGCTGGAGAATCCGTATAGGTGTTCGAGTGTTCGAACCGTAATGCGCAAGAAATGGTTCCGAAACCCCGTATTTACGTATCTGCCACTGTGCAGGAGAATCCGTATAGGTGTTCCATTGTTCGAACCGTAATGCGCAAGAAATGGTACGGAAACCCCGTATTTACATATCTGCCACTGTGCAGGAGAATCCGTATAGGTGTTCGAGTGTTCGAACCGTAATGCGCAAGAAATGGTACCGAAACCCCGTATTTACATATCTGCCACTGTGCAGGAGAATCCGAATAGGTGTTCGAGTGTTCGAACCGTAATGCGCAAGAAATGGTATGTAAACCCCGTATTTACATATCTGCCACTGTGCAGGAGAATCCGTATAGGTGTTCGAGTGTTCGAACCGTAATGCGCAAGAAATGGTACGGAAACCCCGTATTTACATATCTGCCACTGTGCAGGAGAATCCGTATAGGTGTTCGAGTGTTCGAACCGTAATGCGCAAGAAATGGTTCCGAAACCCCGTATTTACGTATCTGCCACTGTGCAGGAGAATCCGTATAGGTGTTCCATTGTTCGAACCGTAATGCGCAAGAAATGGTACGGAAACCCCGTATTTACATATCTGCCACTGTGCAAGAGAATCCGTATAGGTGTTCGAGTGTTCGAACCGTAATGCGCAAAAAATGGTACCGAAACCCCATATTTACATATCTGCCACTGTGCAGGAGAATCCGTATAGGTGTTCTAGTGTTCGAACCGTAATGCGCAAGAAATGGTACGGAAACCCCGTATTTACATATCTGCCACTGTGCAGGAGAATCCGTGTAGGTGTTCGAGTGTTTGAACCGTAATGCGTGAGAAATGGTATGTAAACCCCGTATTTATATATTTGCCACTGTGCTGGATAATCCGTATAGGTGTTCGAGTGTTCGAACCGTAATGCGCCAGAAATGGTACCGAAACCCCGTATTTACATATCTGCCACTGTGCAGGAGAATCCGTATAGGTGTTCGAGTGTTCGAACCGTAATGCGCCAGAAATGGTACCGAAACCCCGTATTTACATATCTGCCACTGTGCAGGAGAATCCGTATAGGTGTTCGAGTGTTCGAACCGTAATGCGCAAGAAATGGTACCGAAACCCCGTATTTACATATCTGCCACTGTGCAGGAGAATCCGTGTAGGTGTTCGAGTGTTCGAACCGTAATGCGCAAGAAATGGAATGGAAACCCCGTATATACATATCTGCCACTGTACAGGAGAATCCGTATAGGTGTTGGAGTGTTCGAACCGTAATGCGCAAGAAATGGTTCCGAAACCCCGTATTTACATATCTGCCACTGTGCAGGAGAATCCGTATAGGTGTTCGAGAGTTCGAACCGTAATGCGCAAGAAATGGTACGGAAACCCCGTATTTACATATCTGCCACTTTGTAGGAGAATCCGCATAGGTGTTCGAGTGTTCGAACCGTAATGTGCAAGAAATGGTATGGAAACCCCGTATTTACATATCTGCCACTGTGCAGGAGAATCCGTATAGGTGTTCGAGTGTTCGAATCGTAATGCGCAAGAAACGGTACCGAAACCCCGTATTTACATATCTGCCACTGTGCAGGAGAATCCGAATAGGTGTTCGAGTGTTCGAACCGTAATGCGCAAGAAATGGTATGTAAACCCCGTATTTATATATCTGCCACTGTGCTGGATAATCCGTATAGGTGTTCGAGTGTTCGAACCGTAATGTGCCAGAAATGGTACCGAAACCCCGTATTTACATATCTGCCACTGTGCAGGAGAATCCGTATAGGTGTTCGAGTGTTCGAACCGTAATGCGCAAGAAATGGTACCGAAACCCCGTATTTACATATCTGCCACTGTGCAGGAGAATCCGTATAGGTGTTCGAGTGTTCGAACCGTAATGCGCAAGAAATGGTACCGAAACCCCGTATTTACATATCTGCCACTGCGCAGGAGAATCCGTATAGATGTTCGAGTGTTCGAACCGTAATGCGCCAGAAATGGTACCGAAACCCCGTATTTACATATCTGCCACTGTGCAGGAGAATCCGTATAGGTGTTCGAGTGTTCGAACCGTAATGCGCAAGAAATGGTACCGAAACCCCGTATTTACATATCTGCCACTGTGCAGGAGAATCCGTGTAGGTGTTCGAGTGTTCGAACCGTAATGCGCAAGAAATGGTATGGAAACCCCGTATTTACATATCTGCCACTGTACAGGAGAATCCGTATAGGTGTTGGAGTGTTCGAACCGTAATGCGCAAGAAATGGTTCCGAAACCCCGTATTTATATATCTGCCTCTGTGCAGGAGAATCCGTATAGGTGTTCGAGAGTTCGAACCGTAATGCGCAAGAAATGGTACGGAAACCCCGTATTTACATATCTGCCACTTTGTAGGAGAATCCGCATAGGTGTTCGAGTGTTCGAACCGTAATGTGCAAGAAATGGTATGGAAACCCCGTATTTACATATCTGCCACTGTGCAGGAGAATCCGTATAGGTGTTCGAGTGTTCGAATCGTAATGCGCAAGAAACGGTACCGAAACCCCGTATTTACATATCTGCCACTGTGCAGGAGAATCCGAATAGGTGTTCGAGTGTTCGAACCGTAATGCGCAAGAAATGGTATGTAAACCCCGTATTTATATATCTGCCACTGTGCTGGATAATCCGTATAGGTGTTCGAGTGTTCGAACCGTAATGCGCAAGAAATGGTATGGAAACCCCGTATTTACATATCTGCCACTGTGCAGGAGAATCCGTGTAGGTGTTCGAGTGTTCGAACCGTAATGCGCAAGAAATGGTTCCGAAACCCCGTATTTACATATCTGCCACTCTGCAGGAGAATCCGTATAGGTGTTCGAGTGTTCGAACCGTAATGCGCAAGAAATGGTACGGAAACCCCGTATTTACATATCTGCCACTTTGTAGGAGAATCCGCATAGGTGTTCGAGTGTTCGAACCGTAATGTGCAAGAAATGGTATGGAAACCCCGTATTTACATATCTGCCACTGTGCAGGAGAATCCGTATAGGTGTTCGAGTGTTCGAATCGTAATGCGCAAGAAATGGTACCGAAACACCGTATTTACATATCTGCCACTGTGCAGGAGAATCCGAATAGGTGTTCGAGTGTTCGAACCGTAATGCGCAAGAAATGGTTCCGAAACCCCGTATTTACGTATCTGCCACTGTGCAGGAGAATCCGTATAGGTGTTCGAGTGTTCGAACCGTAATGCGCAAGAAATGGTTCCGAAACCCCGTATTTACGTATCTGCCACTGTGCAGGAGAATCCGTATAGGTGTTGCATTGTTCGAACCGTAATGCGCAAGAAATGGTACGGAAACCCCGTATTTACATATCTGCCACTGTGCAGGAGAATCCGTATAGGTGTTCGAGTGTTCGAACCGTAATGCGCAAGAAATGGTACCGAAACCCCGAATTTACATATCTGCCACTGTGCAGGAGAATCCGAATAGGTGTTCGAGTGTTCGAACCGTAATGCGCAAGAAATGGTATGTAAACCCCGTATTTACATATCTGCCACTGTGCAGGAGAATCCGTATAGGTGTTCGAGTGTTCGAACCGTAATGCGCAAGAAATGGTACGGAAACCCCGTATTTACATATCTGCCACTGTGCAGGAGAATCCGTATAGGTGTTCGAGTGTTTGAACCGTAATGCGTGAGAAATGGTATGTAAACCCCGTATTTATATATCTGCCACTGTGCTGGATAATCCGTATAGGTGTTCGAGTGTTCGAACCGTAATGCGCCAGAAATGGTACCGAAACCCCGTATTTACATATCTGCCACTGTGCAGGAGAATCCGTATAGGTGTTCGAGTGTTCGAACCGGAATGCGCAAGAAATGGTACCGAAACCCCGTATTTACGTATCTGCCACTGTGCAGGAGAATCCGTATAGGTGTTCCATTGTTCGAACCGTAATGCGCAAGAAATGGTATGGAAACCCCGTATTTACATATCTGCCACTGTGCAGGAGAATCCGTGTAGGTGTTCGAGTGTTCGAACCGTAATGCGCAAGAAATGGTTCCGAAACCCCGTATTTACATATCTGCCACTCTGCAGGAGAATCCGTATAGGTGTTCGAGTGTTCGAACCGTAATGCGCAAGAAATGGTACGGAAACCCCGTATTTACATATCTGCCACTTTCTAGGAGAATCCGCATAGGTGTTCGAGTGTTCGAACCGTAATGTGCAAGAAATGGTATGGAAACCCCGTATTTACATATCTGCCACTGTGCAGGAGAATCCGTATAGGTGTTCGAGTGTTCGAATCGTAATGCGCAAGAAATGGTACCGAAACCCCGTATTTACATATCTGCCACTGTGCAGGAGAATCCGAATAGGTGTTCGAGTGTTCGAACCGTAATGCGCAAGAAATGGTTCCGAAACCCCGTATTTACGTATCTGCCACTGTGCAGGAGAATCCGTATAGGTGTTCCATTGTTCGAACCGTAATGCGCAAGAAATGGTACGGAAACCCCGTATTTACATATCTGCCACTGTGCAGGAGAATCCGTATAGGTGTTCGAGTGTTCGAACCGTAATGCGCAAAAAATGGTACCGAAACCCCGTATTTACATATCTGCCACTGTGCAGGAGAATCCGTATAGGTGTTCGAGTGTTCGAACCGTAATGCGCAAGAAATGGTACGGAAACCCCATATTTACATATCTGCCACTGTGCAGAAGAATTCGTATAGGTGTTCGAGTGTTTGAACCGTAATGCGTGAGAAATGGTATGTAAACCCCGTATTTATATATTTGCCACTGTGCTGGATAATCCGTATAGGTGTTCGAGTGTTCGAACCGTAATGCGCCAGAAATGGTACCGAAACCCCGTATTTACATATCTGCCACTGTGCAGGAGAATCCGTATAGGTGTTCGAGTGTTCGAACCGTAATGCGCCAGAAATGGTACCGAAACCCCGTATTTACATATCTGCCACTGTGCAGGAGAATCCGTATAGGTGTTCGAGTGTTCGAACCGTAATGCGCAAGAAATGGTACCGAAACCCCGTATTTACATATCTGCCACTGTGCAGGAGAATCCGTGTAGGTGTTCGAGTGTTCGAACCGTAATGCGCAAGAAATGGTACCGAAACCCCGTATTTACATATCTGCCACTGTGCAGGAGAATCCGTATAGGTGTTCGAGTGTTCGAACCGTAATGCGCAAGAAATGGTACGGAAACCCCGTATTTACATATCTGCCACTGTGCAGGAGAATCCGTATAGGTGTTCGAGTGTTCGAACCGTAATGCGCAAGAAATGGTTCCGAAACCCCGTATTTACGTATCTGCCACTGTGCAGGAGAATCCGTATAGGTGTTCCATTGTTCGAACCGTAATGCGCAAGAAATGGTACGGAAACCCCGTATTTACATATCTGCCACTGTGCAAGAGAATCCGTATAGGTGTTCGAGTGTTCGAACCGTAATGCGCAAAAAATGGTACCGAAACCCCATATTTACATATCTGCCACTGTGCAGGAGAATCCGTATAGGTGTTCGAGTGTTCGAACCGTAATGCGCAAGAAATGGTACGGAAACCCCGTATTTACATATCTGCCACTGTGCAGGAGAATCCGTGTAGGTGTTCGAGTGTTTGAACCGTAATGCGTGAGAAATGGTATGTAAACCCCGTATTTATATATTTGCCACTGTGCTGGATAATCCGTATAGGTGTTCGAGTGTTCGAACCGTAATGCGCCAGAAATGGTACCGAAACCCCGTATTTACATATCTGCCACTGTGCAGGAGAATCCGTATAGGTGTTCGAGTGTTCGAACCGTAATGCGCCAGAAATGGTACCGAAACCCCGTATTTACATATCTGCCACTGTGCAGGAGAATCCGTATAGGTGTTCGAGTGTTCGAACCGTAATGCGCAAGAAATGGTACCGAAACCCCGTATTTACATATCTGCCACTGTGCAGGAGAATCCGTGTAGGTGTTCGAGTGTTCGAACCGTAATGCGCAAGAAATGGAATGGAAACCCCGTATATACATATCTGCCACTGTACAGGAGAATCCGTATAGGTGTTGGAGTGTTCGAACCGTAATGCGCAAGAAATGGTTCCGAAACCCCGTATTTACATATCTGCCACTGTGCAGGAGAATCCGTATAGGTGTTCGAGAGTTCGAACCGTAATGCGCAAGAAATGGTACGGAAACCCCGTATTTACATATCTGCCACTTTGTAGGAGAATCCGCATAGGTGTTCGAGTGTTCGAACCGTAATGTGCAAGAAATGGTATGGAAACCCCGTATTTACATATCTGCCACTGTGCAGGAGAATCCGTATAGGTGTTCGAGTGTTCGAATCGTAATGCGCAAGAAACGGTACCGAAACCCCGTATTTACATATCTGCCACTGTGCAGGAGAATCCGAATAGGTGTTCGAGTGTTCGAACCGTAATGCGCAAGAAATGGTATGTAAACCCCGTATTTATATATCTGCCACTGTGCTGGATAATCCGTATAGGTGTTCGAGTGTTCGAACCGTAATGTGCCAGAAATGGTACCGAAACCCCGTATTTACATATCTGCCACTGTGCAGGAGAATCCGTATAGGTGTTCGAGTGTTCGAACCGTAATGCGCAAGAAATGGTACCGAAACCCCGTATTTACATATCTGCCACTGTGCAGGAGAATCCGTATAGGTGTTCGAGTGTTCGAACCGTAATGCGCAAGAAATGGTACCGAAACCCCGTATTTACATATCTGCCACTGCGCAGGAGAATCCGTATAGATGTTCGAGTGTTCGAACCGTAATGCGCCAGAAATGGTACCGAAACCCCGTATTTACATATCTGCCACTGTGCAGGAGAATCCGTATAGGTGTTCGAGTGTTCGAACCGTAATGCGCAAGAAATGGTACCGAAACCCCGTATTTACATATCTGCCACTGTGCAGGAGAATCCGTGTAGGTGTTCGAGTGTTCGAACCGTAATGCGCAAGAAATGGTATGGAAACCCCGTATTTACATATCTGCCACTGTACAGGAGAATCCGTATAGGTGTTGGAGTGTTCGAACCGTAATGCGCAAGAAATGGTTCCGAAACCCCGTATTTATATATCTGCCTCTGTGCAGGAGAATCCGTATAGGTGTTCGAGAGTTCGAACCGTAATGCGCAAGAAATGGTACGGAAACCCCGTATTTACATATCTGCCACTTTGTAGGAGAATCCGCATAGGTGTTCGAGTGTTCGAACCGTAATGTGCAAGAAATGGTATGGAAACCCCGTATTTACATATCTGCCACTGTGCAGGAGAATCCGTATAGGTGTTCGAGTGTTCGAATCGTAATGCGCAAGAAACGGTACCGAAACCCCGTATTTACATATCTGCCACTGTGCAGGAGAATCCGAATAGGTGTTCGAGTGTTCGAACCGTAATGCGCAAGAAATGGTATGTAAACCCCGTATTTATATATCTGCCACTGTGCTGGATAATCCGTATAGGTGTTCGAGTGTTCGAACCGTAATGCGCAAGAAATGGTATGGAAACCCCGTATTTACATATCTGCCACTGTGCAGGAGAATCCGTGTAGGTGTTCGAGTGTTCGAACCGTAATGCGCAAGAAATGGTTCCGAAACCCCGTATTTACATATCTGCCACTCTGCAGGAGAATCCGTATAGGTGTTCGAGTGTTCGAACCGTAATGCGCAAGAAATGGTACGGAAACCCCGTATTTACATATCTGCCACTTTGTAGGAGAATCCGCATAGGTGTTCGAGTGTTCGAACCGTAATGTGCAAGAAATGGTATGGAAACCCCGTATTTACATATCTGCCACTGTGCAGGAGAATCCGTATAGGTGTTCGAGTGTTCGAATCGTAATGCGCAAGAAATGGTACCGAAACACCGTATTTACATATCTGCCACTGTGCAGGAGAATCCGAATAGGTGTTCGAGTGTTCGAACCGTAATGCGCAAGAAATGGTTCCGAAACCCCGTATTTACGTATCTGCCACTGTGCAGGAGAATCCGTATAGGTGTTCGAGTGTTCGAACCGTAATGCGCAAGAAATGGTTCCGAAACCCCGTATTTACGTATCTGCCACTGTGCAGGAGAATCCGTATAGGTGTTGCATTGTTCGAACCGTAATGCGCAAGAAATGGTACGGAAACCCCGTGTTTACATATCTGCCACTGTGCAGGAGAATCCGTATAGGTGTTCGAGTGTTCGAACCGTAATGCGCAAGAAATGGTACCGAAACCCCGAATTTACATATCTGCCACTGTGCAGGAGAATCCGAATAGGTGTTCGAGTGTTCGAACCGTAATGCGCAAGAAATGGTATGTAAACCCCGTATTTACATATCTGCCACTGTGCAGGAGAATCCGTATAGGTGTTCGAGTGTTCGAACCGTAATGCGCAAGAAATGGTACGGAAACCCCGTATTTACATATCTGCCACTGTGCAGGAGAATCCGTATAGGTGTTCGAGTGTTTGAACCGTAATGCGTGAGAAATGGTATGTAAACCCCGTATTTATATATCTGCCACTGTGCTGGATAATCCGTATAGGTGTTCGAGTGTTCGAACCGTAATGCGCCAGAAATGGTACCGAAACCCCGTATTTACATATCTGCCACTGTGCAGGAGAATCCGTATAGGTGTTCGAGTGTTCGAACCGGAATGCGCAAGAAATGGTACCGAAACCCCGTATTTACGTATCTGCCACTGTGCAGGAGAATCCGTATAGGTGTTCCATTGTTCGAACCGTAATGCGCAAGAAATGGTATGGAAACCCCGTATTTACATATCTGCCACTGTGCAGGAGAATCCGTGTAGGTGTTCGAGTGTTCGAACCGTAATGCGCAAGAAATGGTTCCGAAACCCCGTATTTACATATCTGCCACTCTGCAGGAGAATCCGTATAGGTGTTCGAGTGTTCGAACCGTAATGCGCAAGAAATGGTACGGAAACCCCGTATTTACATATCTGCCACTTTCTAGGAGAATCCGCATAGGTGTTCGAGTGTTCGAACCGTAATGTGCAAGAAATGGTATGGAAACCCCGTATTTACATATCTGCCACTGTGCAGGAGAATCCGTATAGGTGTTCGAGTGTTCGAATCGTAATGCGCAAGAAATGGTACCGAAACCCCGTATTTACATATCTGCCACTGTGCAGGAGAATCCGAATAGGTGTTCGAGTGTTCGAACCGTAATGCGCAAGAAATGGTTCCGAAACCCCGTATTTACGTATCTGCCACTGTGCAGGAGAATCCGTATAGGTGTTCCATTGTTCGAACCGTAATGCGCAAGAAATGGTACGGAAACCCCGTATTTACATATCTGCCACTGTGCAGGAGAATCCGTATAGGTGTTCGAGTGTTCGAACCGTAATGCGCAAAAAATGGTACCGAAACCCCGTATTTACATATCTGCCACTGTGCAGGAGAATCCGTATAGGTGTTCGAGTGTTCGAACCGTAATGCGCAAGAAATGGTACGGAAACCCCATATTTACATATCTGCCACTGTGCAGAAGAATTCGTATAGGTGTTCGAGTGTTTGAACCGTAATGCGTGAGAAATGGTATGTAAACCCCGTATTTATATATTTGCCACTGTGCTGGATAATCCGTATAGGTGTTCGAGTGTTCGAACCGTAATGCGCCAGAAATGGTACCGAAACCCCGTATTTACATATCTGCCACTGTGCAGGAGAATCCGTATAGGTGTTCGAGTGTTCGAACCGTAATGCGCCAGAAATGGTACCGAAACCCCGTATTTACATATCTGCCACTGTGCAGGAGAATCCGTATAGGTGTTCGAGTGTTCGAACCGTAATGCGCAAGAAATGGTACCGAAACCCCGTATTTACATATCTGCCACTGTGCAGGAGAATCCGTGTAGGTGTTCGAGTGTTCGAACCGTAATGCGCAAGAAATGGAATGGAAACCCCGTATATACATATCTGCCACTGTACAGGAGAATCCGTATAGGTGTTGGAGTGTTCGAACCGTAATGCGCAAGAAATGGTTCCGAAACCCCGTATTTACATATCTGCCACTGTGCAGGAGAATCCGTATAGGTGTTCGAGAGTTCGAACCGTAATGCGCAAGAAATGGTACGGAAACCCCGTATTTACATATCTGCCACTTTGTAGGAGAATCCGCATAGGTGTTCGAGTGTTCGAACCGTAATGTGCAAGAAATGGTATGGAAACCCCGTATTTACATATCTGCCACTGTGCAGGAGAATCCGTATAGGTGTTCGAGTGTTCGAATCGTAATGCGCAAGAAACGGTACCGAAACCCCGTATTTACATATCTGCCACTGTGCAGGAGAATCCGAATAGGTGTTCGAGTGTTCGAACCGTAATGCGCAAGAAATGGTATGTAAACCCCGTATTTATATATCTGCCACTGTGCTGGATAATCCGTATAGGTGTTCGAGTGTTCGAACCGTAATGTGCCAGAAATGGTACCGAAACCCCGTATTTACATATCTGCCACTGTGCAGGAGAATCCGTATAGGTGTTCGAGTGTTCGAACCGTAATGCGCAAGAAATGGTACCGAAACCCCGTATTTACATATCTGCCACTGTGCAGGAGAATCCGTATAGGTGTTCGAGTGTTCGAACCGTAATGCGCAAGAAATGGTACCGAAACCCCGTATTTACATATCTGCCACTGCGCAGGAGAATCCGTATAGATGTTCGAGTGTTCGAACCGTAATGCGCCAGAAATGGTACCGAAACCCCGTATTTACATATCTGCCACTGTGCAGGAGAATCCGTATAGGTGTTCGAGTGTTCGAACCGTAATGCGCAAGAAATGGTACCGAAACCCCGTATTTACATATCTGCCACTGTGCAGGAGAATCCGTGTAGGTGTTCGAGTGTTCGAACCGTAATGCGCAAGAAATGGTATGGAAACCCCGTATTTACATATCTGCCACTGTACAGGAGAATCCGTATAGGTGTTGGAGTGTTCGAACCGTAATGCGCAAGAAATGGTTCCGAAACCCCGTATTTATATATCTGCCTCTGTGCAGGAGAATCCGTATAGGTGTTCGAGAGTTCGAACCGTAATGCGCAAGAAATGGTACGGAAACCCCGTATTTACATATCTGCCACTTTGTAGGAGAATCCGCATAGGTGTTCGAGTGTTCGAACCGTAATGTGCAAGAAATGGTATGGAAACCCCGTATTTACATATCTGCCACTGTGCAGGAGAATCCGTATAGGTGTTCGAGTGTTCGAATCGTAATGCGCAAGAAACGGTACCGAAACCCCGTATTTACATATCTGCCACTGTGCAGGAGAATCCGAATAGGTGTTCGAGTGTTCGAACCGTAATGCGCAAGAAATGGTATGTAAACCCCGTATTTATATATCTGCCACTGTGCTGGATAATCCGTATAGGTGTTCGAGTGTTCGAACCGTAATGCGCAAGAAATGGTATGGAAACCCCGTATTTACATATCTGCCACTGTGCAGGAGAATCCGTGTAGGTGTTCGAGTGTTCGAACCGTAATGCGCAAGAAATGGTTCCGAAACCCCGTATTTACATATCTGCCACTCTGCAGGAGAATCCGTATAGGTGTTCGAGTGTTCGAACCGTAATGCGCAAGAAATGGTACGGAAACCCCGTATTTACATATCTGCCACTTTGTAGGAGAATCCGCATAGGTGTTCGAGTGTTCGAACCGTAATGTGCAAGAAATGGTATGGAAACCCCGTATTTACATATCTGCCACTGTGCAGGAGAATCCGTATAGGTGTTCGAGTGTTCGAATCGTAATGCGCAAGAAATGGTACCGAAACACCGTATTTACATATCTGCCACTGTGCAGGAGAATCCGAATAGGTGTTCGAGTGTTCGAACCGTAATGCGCAAGAAATGGTTCCGAAACCCCGTATTTACGTATCTGCCACTGTGCAGGAGAATCCGTATAGGTGTTCGAGTGTTCGAACCGTAATGCGCAAGAAATGGTTCCGAAACCCCGTATTTACGTATCTGCCACTGTGCAGGAGAATCCGTATAGGTGTTGCATTGTTCGAACCGTAATGCGCAAGAAATGGTACGGAAACCCCGTGTTTACATATCTGCCACTGTGCAGGAGAATCCGTATAGGTGTTCGAGTGTTCGAACCGTAATGCGCAAGAAATGGTACCGAAACCCCGAATTTACATATCTGCCACTGTGCAGGAGAATCCGAATAGGTGTTCGAGTGTTCGAACCGTAATGCGCAAGAAATGGTATGTAAACCCCGTATTTACATATCTGCCACTGTGCAGGAGAATCCGTATAGGTGTTCGAGTGTTCGAACCGTAATGCGCAAGAAATGGTACGGAAACCCCGTATTTACATATCTGCCACTGTGCAGGAGAATCCGTATAGGTGTTCGAGTGTTTGAACCGTAATGCGTGAGAAATGGTATGTAAACCCCGTATTTATATATCTGCCACTGTGCTGGATAATCCGTATAGGTGTTCGAGTGTTCGAACCGTAATGCGCCAGAAATGGTACCGAAACCCCGTATTTACATATCTGCCACTGTGCAGGAGAATCCGTATAGGTGTTCGAGTGTTCGAACCGGAATGCGCAAGAAATGGTACCGAAACCCCGTATTTACGTATCTGCCACTGTGCAGGAGAATCCGTATAGGTGTTCCATTGTTCGAACCGTAATGCGCAAGAAATGGTATGGAAACCCCGTATTTACATATCTGCCACTGTGCAGGAGAATCCGTGTAGGTGTTCGAGTGTTCGAACCGTAATGCGCAAGAAATGGTTCCGAAACCCCGTATTTACATATCTGCCACTCTGCAGGAGAATCCGTATAGGTGTTCGAGTGTTCGAACCGTAATGCGCAAGAAATGGTACGGAAACCCCGTATTTACATATCTGCCACTTTCTAGGAGAATCCGCATAGGTGTTCGAGTGTTCGAACCGTAATGTGCAAGAAATGGTATGGAAACCCCGTATTTACATATCTGCCACTGTGCAGGAGAATCCGTATAGGTGTTCGAGTGTTCGAATCGTAATGCGCAAGAAATGGTACCGAAACCCCGTATTTACATATCTGCCACTGTGCAGGAGAATCCGAATAGGTGTTCGAGTGTTCGAACCGTAATGCGCAAGAAATGGTTCCGAAACCCCGTATTTACGTATCTGCCACTGTGCAGGAGAATCCGTATAGGTGTTCCATTGTTCGAACCGTAATGCGCAAGAAATGGTACGGAAACCCCGTATTTACATATCTGCCACTGTGCAGGAGAATCCGTATAGGTGTTCGAGTGTTCGAACCGTAATGCGCAAAAAATGGTACGGAAACCCCGTATTTACATATCTGCCACTGTGCAGGAGAATCCGTATAGGTGTTCGAGTGTTCGAACCGTAATGCGCAAGAAATGGTACGGAAACCCCATATTTACATATCTGCCACTGTGCAGAAGAATTCGTATAGGTGTTCGAGTGTTTGAACCGTAATGCGTGAGAAATGGTATGTAAACCCCGTATTTATATATTTGCCACTGTGCTGGATAATCCGTATAGGTGTTCGAGTGTTCGAACCGTAATGCGCCAGAAATGGTACCGAAACCCCGTATTTACATATCTGCCACTGTGCAGGAGAATCCGTATAGGTGTTCGAGTGTTCGAACCGTAATGCGCCAGAAATGGTACCGAAACCCCGTATTTACATATCTGCCACTGTGCAGGAGAATCCGTATAGGTGTTCGAGTGTTCGAACCGTAATGCGCAAGAAATGGTACCGAAACCCCATATTTACATATCTGCCACTGTGCAGGAGAATCCGTGTAGGTGTTCGAGTGTTCGAACCGTAATGCGCAAGAAATGGTACCGAAACCCCGTATTTACATATCTGCCACTGTGCAGGAGAATCCGTATAGGTGTTCGAGTGTTCGAACCGTAATGCGCAAGAAATGGTACGGAAACCCCATATTTACATATCTCCCACTGTGCAGGAGAATCCGAATAGGTGTTCGAGTGTTCGAACCGTAATGCGCAAGAAATGGTATGTAAACCCCGTATTTACATATCTGCCACTGTGCAGGAGAATCCGTATAGGTGTTCGAGTGTTCGAACCGTAATGCGCAAGAAATGGTATGGAAACCCCGTATTTACATATCTGCCACTGTACAGGAGAATCCGTATAGGTGTTGGAGTGTACGAACCGTAATGCGCAAGAAATGGTTCCGAAACCCCGTATTTACATATCTGCCACTGTGCAGGAGAATCCGTGTAGGTGTTCGAGTGTTCGAACCGTAATGCGCAAGAAATGGTATGGAAACCCCGTATTTACATATCTGCCACTGTACAGGAGAATCCGTATAGGTGTTGGAGTGTACGAACCGTAATGCGCCAGAAATGGTACCGAAACCCCGTATTTACATATCTGCCACTGTGCAGGAGAATCCGTATAGGTGTTCGAGTGTTTGAACCGTAATGCGTGAGAAATGGTATGTAAACCCCGTATTTATATATCTGCCACTGTGCTGGATAATCCGTATAGGTGTTCGAGTGTTCGAACCGTAATGCGCCAGAAATGGTACCGAAACCCCGTATTTACATATCTGCCACTGTGCAGGAGAATCCGTATAGGTGTTCGAGTGTTCGAACCGTAATGCGCAAGAAATGGTACCGAAACCCCGTATTTACATATCTGCCACTGTGCAGGAGAATCCGTATAGGTGTTCGAGTGTTCGAACCGTAATGCGCAAGAAATGGTATGGAAACCCCGTATTTACATATCTGCCATTGTGGAGGAGAATCCGTGTAGGTGTTCGAGTGTTCGAACCGTAATGCGCAAGAAATGGTTCCGAAACCCCGTATTTACATATCTGCCACTCTGCAGGAGAATCCGTATAGGTGTTCGAGTGTTCGAACCGTAATGCGCAAGAAATGGTACGGAAACCCCGTATTTACATATCTGCCACTTTGTAGGAGAATCCGCATAGGTGTTCGAGTGTTCGAACCGTAATGTGCAAGAAATGGTATGGAAACCCCGTATTTACATATCTGCCACTGTGCAGGAGAATCCGTATAGGTGTTCGAGTGTTCGAATCGTAATGCGCAAGAAATGGTACCGAAACCCCGTATTTACATATCTGCCACTGTGCAGGAGAATCCGAATAGGTGTTCGAGTGTTCGAACCGTAATGCGCAAGAAATGGTACCGAAACCCCGTATTTACGTATCTGCCACTGTGTAGGAGAATCCGTATAGGTGTTCCATTGTTCGAACCGTAATGCGCAAGAAATGGTACGGAAACCCCGTATTTACATATCTGCCACTGTGCAGGAGAATCCGTATAGGTGTTCGAGTGTTCGAACCGTAATGCGCAAAAAATGGTACCGAAACCCCGTATTTACATATCTGCCACTGTGCAGGAGAATCCGTATAGGTGTTCGAGTGTTCGAACCGTAATGCGCAAGAAATGGTACGGAAACCCCGTATTTACATATCTGCCACTGTGCAGGAGAATCCGTATAGGTGTTCGAGTGTTTGAACCGTAATGCGTGAGAAATGGTATGTAAACCCCGTATTTATATATTTGCCACTGTGCTGGATAATCCGTATAGGTGTTCGAGTGTTCGAACCGTAATGCGCCAGAAATGGTACCGAAACCCCGTATTTACATATCTGCCACTCCGCAGGAGAATCCGTATAGATGTTCGAGTGTTCGAACCGTAATGCGCCAGAAATGGTCCCGAAACCCCATATTTACATATCTGCCACTGTGCAGGAGAATCCGTATAGGTGTTCGAGTGTTCGAACCGTAATGCGCAAGAAATGGTACCGAAACCCCGTATTTACATATCTGCCACTGTGCAGGAGAATCCGTGTAGGTGTTCGAGTGTTCGAACCGTAATGCGCAAGAAATGGTATGGAAACCCCGTATTTACATATCTGCCACTGTACAGGAGAATCCGTATAGGTGTTGGAGTGTTCGAACCGTAATGCGCAAGAAATGGTTCCGAAACCCCGTATTTATATATCTGCCACTGTGCAGGAGAATCCGTATAGGTGTTCGAGAGTTCGAACCGTAATGCGCAAGAAATGGTACGGAAACCCCGTATTTACATATCTGCCACTTTGTAGGAGAATCCGCATAGGTGTTCGAGTGTTCGAACCGTAATGTGCAAGAAATGGTATGGAAACCCCGTATTTACATATCTGCCACTGTGCAGGAGAATCCGTATAGGTGTTCGAGTGTTCGAATCGTAATGCGCAAGAAACGGTACCGAAACCCCGTATTTACATATCTGCCACTGTGCAGGAGAATCCGAATAGGTGTTCGAGTGTTCGAACCGTAATGCGTAAGAAATGGTATGTAAACCCCGTATTTATATATCTGCCACTGTGCTGGATAATCCGTATAGGTGTTCGAGTGTTCGAACCGTAATGCGCCAGAAATGGTACCGAAACCCCGTATTTACATATCTGCCACTGTGCAGGAGAATCCGTATAGGTGTTCGAGTGTTCGAACCGTAATGCGCAAGAAATGGTACCGAAACCCCGTATTTACATATCTGCCACTGTGTAGGAGAATCCGTATAGGTGTTCGAGTGTTCGAACCGTAATGCGCAAGAAATGGTATGGAAACCCCGTATTTACATATCTGCCACTGTGCAGGAGAATCCGTGTAGGTGTTCGAGTGTTCGAACCGTAATGCGCAAGAAATGGTTAAGAAACCCCGTATTTACATATCTGCCACTCTGCAGGAGAATCCGTATAGGTGTTCGAGTGTTCGAACCGTAATGCGCCAGAAATGGTACCGAAACCCCGTATTTACATATCTGCCACTTTGTAGGAGAATCCGCATAGGTGTTCGAGTGTTCGAACCGTAATGTGCAAGAAATGGTATGGAAACCCCGTATTTACATATCTGCCACTGTGCAGGAGAATCCGTATAGGTGTTCGAGTGTTCGAATCGTAATGCGCAAGAAATGGTACCGAAACACCGTATTTACATATCTGCCACTGTGCAGGAGAATCCGAATAGGTGTTCGAGTGTTCGAACCGTAATGCGCAAGAAATGGTTCCGAAACCCCGTATTTACGTATCTGCCACTGTGCAGGAGAATCCGTATAGGTGTTCGAGTGTTCGAACCGTAATGCGCAAGAAATGGTTCCGAAACCCCGTATTTACGTATCTGCCACTGTGCAGGAGAATCCGTATAGGTGTTCCATTGTTCGAACCGTAATGCGCAAGAAATGGTACGGAAACCCCGTATTTACATATCTGCCACTGTGCAGGAGAATCCGTATAGGTGTTCGAGTGTTCGAACCGTAATGCGCAAGAAATGGTACCGAAACCCCGAATTTACATATCTGCCACTGTGCAGGAGAATCCGAATAGGTGTTCGAGTGTTCGAACCGTAATGCGCAAGAAATGGTATGTAAACCCCGTATTTACATATCTGCCACTGTGCAGGAGAATCCGTATAGGTGTTCGAGTGTTCGAACCGTAATGCGCAAGAAATGGTACGGAAACCCCGTATTTACATATCTGCCACTGTGCAGGAGAATCCGTATAGGTGTTCGAGTGTTTGAACCGTAATGCGTGAGAAATGGTATGTAAACCCCGTATTTATATATCTGCCACTGTGCTGGATAATCCGTATAGGTGTTCGAGTGTTCGAACCGTAATGCGCCAGAAATGGTACCGAAACCCCGTATTTACATATCTGCCACTGTGCAGGAGAATCCGTATAGGTGTTCGAGTGTTCGAACCGTAATGCGCAAGAAATGGTACCGAAACCCCGTATTTACATATCTGCCACTGTGCAGGAGAATCCGTATAGGTGTTCGAGTGTTCGAACCGTAATGCGCAAGAAATGGTATGGAAACCCCGTATTTACATATCTGCCACTGTGCAGGAGAATCCGTGTAGGTGTTCGAGTGTTCGAACCGTAATGCGCAAGAAATGGTTCCGAAACCCCGTATTTACATATCTGCCACTCTGCAGGAGAATCCGTATAGGTGTTCGAGTGTTCGAACCGTAATGCGCAAGAAATGGTACGGAAACCCCGTATTTACATATCTGCCACTTTCTAGGAGAATCCGCATAGGTGTTCGAGTGTTCGAACCGTAATGTGCAAGAAATGGTATGGAAACCCCGTATTTACATATCTGCCACTGTGCAGGAGAATCCGTATAGGTGTTCGAGTGTTCGAATCGTAATGCGCAAGAAATGGTACCGAAACCCCGTATTTACATATCTGCCACTGTGCAGGAGAATCCGAATAGGTGTTCGAGTGTTCGAACCGTAATGCGCAAGAAATGGTTCCGAAACCCCGTATTTACGTATCTGCCACTGTGCGGGAGAATCCGTATAGGTGTTCCATTGTTCGAACCGTAATGCGCAAGAAATGGTACGGAAACCCCGTATTTACATATCTGCCACTGTGCAGGAGAATCCGTATAGGTGTTCGAGTGTTCGAACCGTAATGCGCAAAAAATGGTACCGAAACCCCGTATTTACATATCTGCCACTGTGCAGGAGAATCCGTATAGGTGTTCGAGTGTTCGAACCGTAATGCGCAAGAAATGGTACGGAAACCCCATATTTACATATCTGCCACTGTGCAGAAGAATTCGTATAGGTGTTCGAGTGTTTGAACCGTAATGCGTGAGAAATGGTATGTAAACCCCGTATTTATATATTTGCCACTGTGCTGGATAATCCGTATAGGTGTTCGAGTGTTCGAACCGTAATGCGCCAGAAATGGTACCGAAACCCCGTATTTACATATCTGCCACTGTGCAGGAGAATCCGTATAGGTGTTCGAGTGTTCGAACCGTAATGCGCCAGAAATGGTACCGAAACCCCGTATTTACATATCTGCCACTGTGCAGGAGAATCCGTATAGGTGTTCGAGTGTTCGAACCGTAATGCGCAAGAAATGGTACCGAAACCCCGTATTTACATATCTGCCACTGTGCAGGAGAATCCGTGTAGGTGTTCGAGTGTTCGAACCGTAATGCGCAAGAAATGGTACCGAAACCCCGTATTTACATATCTGCCACTGTGCAGGAGAATCCGTATAGGTGTTCGAGTGTTCGAACCGTAATGCGCAAGAAATGGTACGGAAACCCCATATTTACATATCTGCCACTGTGCAGGAGAATCCGAATAGGTGTTCGAGTGTTCGAACCGTAATGCGCAAGAAATGGTATGTAAACCCCGTATTTACATATCTGCCACTGTGCAGGAGAATCCGTATAGGTGTTCGAGTGTTCGAACCGTAATGCGCAAGAAATGGTATGGAAACCCCGTATTTACATATCTGCCACTGTACAGGAGAATCCGTATAGGTGTTGGAGTGTACGAACCGTAATGCGCAAGAAATGGTTCCGAAACCCCGTATTTACATATCTGCCACTGTGCAGGAGAATCCGTGTAGGTGTTCGAGTGTTCGAACCGTAATGCGCAAGAAATGGTATGGAAACCCCGTATTTACATATCTGCCACTGTACAGGAGAATCCGTATAGGTGTTGGAGTGTACGAACCGTAATGCGCAAGAAATGGTTCCGAAACCCCGTATTTACATATCTGCCACTGTGGAGGAGAATCCGTATAGGTGTTCGAGAGTTCGAACCGTAATGCGCAAGAAATGGTACGGAAACCCCGTATTTACATATCTGCCACTTTGTAGGAGAATCCGCATAGGTGTTCGAGTGTTCGAACCGTAATGTGCAAGAAATGGTATGGAAACCCCGTATTTACATATCTGCCACTGTGCAGGAGAATCCGTATAGGTGTTCGAGTGTTCGAATCGTAATGCGCAAGAAATGGTACCGAAACCCCGTATTTACATATCTGCCACTGTGCAGGAGAATCCGAATAGGTGTTCGAGTGTTCGAACCGTAATGCGCAAGAAATGGTTCCGAAACCCCGTATTTACGTATCTGCCACTGTGCAGGAGAATCCGTATAGGTGTTCGAGTGTTCGAACCGTAATGCGCAAGAAATGGTTCCGAAACCCCGTATTTACGTATCTGCCACTGTGCAGGAGAATCCGTATAGGTGTTCCATTGTTCGAACCGTAATGCGCAAGAAATGGTACGGAAACCCCGTATTTACATATCTGCCACTGTGCAGGAGAATCCGTATAGGTGTTCGAGTGTTCGAACCGTAATGCGCAAGAAATGGTACGGAAACCCCGTATTTACATATCTGCCACTTTGCAGGAGAATCCGTATAGGTGTTCGAGTGTTTGAACCGTAATGCGTGAGAAATGGTATGTAAACCCCGTATTTATATATTTGCCACTGTGCTGGATAATCCGTATAGGTGTTCGAGTGTTCGAACCGTAATGCGCCAGAAATGGTACCGAAACCCCGTATTTACATATCTGCCACTGTGCAGGAGAATCCGTATAGGTGTTCGATTGTTCGAACCGTAATGCGCCAGAAATGGTACCGAAACCCCGTATTTACATATCTGCCACTGTGCAGGAGAATCTGTATAGGTGTTCGAGTGTTCGAACCGTAACGCGCAAGAAATGGTACCGAAACCCCGTATTTACATATCTGCCACTGTGCAGGAGAATCCGTGTAGGTGTTCGAGTGTTCGAACCGTAATGCGCAAGAAATGGTATGGAAACCCCGTATTTACATATCTGCCACTGTACAGGAGAATCCGTATAGGTGTTGGAGTGTTCGAACCGTAATGCGCAAGAAATGGTTCCGAAACCCCGTATTTACATATCTGCCACTGTGCAGGAGAATCCGTATAGGTGTTCGAGAGTTCGAACCGTAATGCGCAAGAAATGGTACGGAAACCCCGTATTTACATATCTGCCACTTTGTAGGAGAATCCGCATAGGTGTTCGAGTGTTCGAACCGTAATGTGCAAGAAATGGTATGGAAACCCCGTATTTACATATCTGCCACTGTGCAGGAGAATCCGTATAGGTGTTCGAGTGTTCGAATCGTAATGCGCAAGAAACGGTACCGAAACCCCGTATTTACATATCTGCCACTGTGCAGGAGAATCCGAATAGGTGTTCGAGTGTTCGAACCGTAATGCGCAAGAAATGGTATGTAAACCCCGTATTTACATATCTGCCACTGTGCAGGAGAATCCGTATAGGTGTTCGAGTGTTCGAACCGTAATGCGCAAGAAATGGTATGGAAACCCCGTATTTACATATCTGCCACTGTACAGGAGAATCCGTATAGGTGTTGGAGTGTACGAACCGTAATGCGCAAGAAATGGTTCCGAAACCCCGTATTTACATATCTGCCACTGTGGAGGAGAATCCGTATAGGTGTTCGAGAGTTCGAACCGTAATGCGCAAGAAATGGTACGGAAACCCCGTATTTACATATCTGCCACTTTGTAGGAAAATCCGTGTAGGTGTTCGAGTGTTCGAACCGTAATGCGCAAGAAATGGTTCCGAAACCCCGTATTTACGTATCTGCCACTGTGCAGGAGAATCCGTATAGGTGTTCGAGTGTTCGAACCGTAATGCGCAAGAAATGGTTCCGAAACCCCGTATTTACGTATCTGCCACTGTGCAGGAGAATCCGTATAGGTGTTCCATTGTTCGAACCGTAATGCGCAAGAAATGGTACGGAAACCCCGTATTTACATATCTGCCACTGTGCAGGAGAATCCGTATAGGTGTTCGAGTGTTCGAACCGTAATGCGCAAGAAATGGTACCGAAACCCCGTATTTACATATCTGCCACTGTGCAGTAGAATCCGAATAGGTGTTCGAGTGTTCGAACCGTAATGCGCAAGAAATGGTATGTAAACCCCGTATTTACATATCTGCCACTGTGCAGGAGAATCCGTATAGGTGTTCGAGTGTTCGAACCGTAATGCGCAAGAAATGGTACGGAAACCCCGTATTTACATATCTGCCACTGTGCAGGAGAATCCGTATAGGTGTTCGAGTGTTTGAACCGTAATGCGTGAGAAATGGTATGTAAACCCCGTATTTATATATCTGCCACTGTGCTGGATAATCCGTATAGGTGTTCGAGTGTTCGAACCGTAATGCGCCAGAAATGGTACCGAAACCCCGTATTTACATATCTGCCACTGTGCAGGAGAATCCGTATAGGTGTTCGAGTGTTCGAACCGTAATGCGCAAGAAATGGTACCGAAACCCCGTATTTAAATATCTGCCACTGTGCAGGAGAATCCGTATAGGTGTTCGAGTGTTCGAACCGTAATGCGCAAAAAATGGTACCGAAACCCCGTATTTACATATCTGCCACTGTGCAGGAGAATCCGTATAGGTGTTCGAGTGTTCGAACCGTAATGCGCAAGAAATGGTACGGAAACCCCGTATTTACATATCTGCCACTGTGCAGGAGAATCCGTATAGGTGTTCGAGTGTTTGAACCGTAATGCGTGAGAAATGGTATGTAAACCCCGTATTTATATATTTGCCACTGTGCTGGATAATCCGTATAGGTGTTCGAGTGTTCGAACCGTAATGCGCCAGAAATGGTACCGAAACCCCGTATTTACATATCTGCCACTGTGCAGGAGAATCCGTATAGGTGTTCGAGTGTTCGAACCGTAATGCGCAAGAAATGGTACCGAAACCCCGTATTTACATATCTGCCACTGTGCAGGAGAATCCGTATAGGTGTTCGAGTGTTCGAACCGTAATGCGCAAGAAATGGTATGGAAACCCCGTATTTACATATCTGCCACTGTGCAGGAGAATCCGTGTAGGTGTTCGAGTGTTCGAACCGTAATGCGCAAGAAATGGTTCCGAAACCCCGTATTTACGTATCTGCCACTGTGCAGGAGAATCCGTATAGGTGTTCCATTGTTCGAACCGTAATGCGCAAGAAATGGTACGGAAACCCCGTATTTACGTATCTGCCACTGTGCAGGAGAATCCGTATAGGTGTTCGAGTGTTCGAACCGTAATGCGCAAAAAATGGTACCGAAACCCCGTATTTACATATCTGCCACTGTGTAGGAGAATCCGTATAGGTGTTCGAGTGTTCAAACCGTAATGCGCAAGAAATGGTAGCGAAACCCCGTATTTACATATCTGCCACTGTGCAGGAGAATCCGAATAGGTGTTCGAGTGTTCGAACCGTAATGCGCAAGAAATGGTATGTAAACCCCGTATTTACATATCTGGCACTGTGCAGGAGAATCCGTATAGGTGTTCGAGCGTTCGAACCGTAATGCGCAAGAAATGGTACGGAAACCCCGTATTTACATATCTGCCACTGTGCAGGAGAATCCGTATAGGTGTTCGAGTGTTTGAACCGTTATGCGTGAGAAATGGTATGTAAACCCCGTATTTATATATCTGCCACTGTGCTGGATAATCCGTATAGGTGTTCGAGTGTTCGAACCGTAATGCGCCAGAAATGGTACCGAAACCCCGTATTTACATATCTGCCACTGTGCAGGAGAATCCGTATAGGTGTTCGAGTGTTCGAACCGTAATGCGCAAGAAATGGTACCGAAACCCCGTATTTACATATCTGCCACTGTGCAGGAGAATCCGTATAGGTGTTCGAGTGTTCGAACCGTAATGCGCAAGAAATGGTATGGAAACCCCGTATTTACATATCTGCCACTGTGCAGGAGAATCCGTGTAGGTGTTCGAGTGTTCGAACCGTAATGCGCAAGAAATGGTTCCGAAACCCCGTATTTACGTATCTGCCACTGTGCAGGAGAATCCGTATAGGTGTTCGAGTGTTCGAACCGTAATGCGCAAGAAATGGTACCGAAACCCCGTATTTACATATCTGCCACTGTGCAGGAGAATCCGAATAGGTGTTCGAGTGTTCGAACCGTAATGCGCAAGAAATGCTATGTAAACCCCGTATTTACATATCTGCCACTGTGCAGGAGAATCCGTATAGGTGTTCGAGTGTTCGAACCGTAATGCGCAAGAAATGGTACGGAAACCACGTATTTACATATCTGCCACTGTGCAGGAGAATCCGTATAGGTGTTCGAGTGTTTGAACCGTAATGCGTGAGAAATGGTATGTAAACCCCGTATTTATATATCTGCCACTGTGCTGGATAATCCGTATAGGTGTTCGAGTGTTCGAACCGTAATGCGCCAGAAATGGTACCGAAACCCCGTATTTACATATCTGCCACTGTGCAGGAGAATCCGTATAGGTGTTCGAGTGTTCGAACCGTAATGCGCAAGAAATGGTACCGAAACCCCGTATTTAAATATCTGCCACTGTGCAGGAGAATCCGTATAGGTGTTCGAGTGTTCGAACCGTAATGCGCAAAAAATGGTACCGAAACCCCGTATTTACATATCTGCCACTGTGCAGGAGAATCCGTATAGGTGTTCGAGTGTTCGAACCGTAATGCGCAAGAAATGGTACGGAAACCCCGTATTTACATATTTGCCACTGTGCAGGAGAATCCGTATAGGTGTTCGAGTGTTTGAACCGTAATGCGTGAGAAATGGTATGTAAACCCCGTATTTATATATTTGCCACTGTGCTGGATAATCCGTATAGGTGTTCGAGTGTTCGAACCGTAATGCGCCAGAAATGGTACCGAAACCCCGTATTTACATATCTGCCACTGTGCAGGAGAATCCGTATAGGTGTTCGAGTGTTCGAACCGTAATGCGCAAGAAATGGTACCGAAACCCCGTATTTACATATCTGCCACTGTGCAGGAGAATCCGTATAGGTGTTCGAGTGTTCGAACCGTAATGCGCAAGAAATGGTATGGAAACCCCGTATTTACATATCTGCCACTGTGCAGGAGAATCCGTGTAGGTGTTCGAGTGTTCGAACCGTAATGCGCAAGAAATGGTTCCGAAACCCCGTATTTACGTATCTGCCACTGTGCAGGAGAATCCGTATAGGTGTTCCATTGTTCGAACCGTAATGCGCAAGAAATGGTACGGAAACCCCGTATTTACGAATCTGCCACTGTGCAGGAGAATCCGTATAGGTGTTCGAGTGTTCGAACCGTAATGCGCAAAAAATGGTACCGAAACCCCGTATTTACATATCTGCCACTGTGCAGGAGAATCCGTATAGGTGTTCGAGTTTTCAAACCGTAATGCGCAAGAAATGGTAACGAAACCCCGTATTTACATATCTGCCACTGTGCAGGAGAATCCGAATAGGTGTTCGAGTGTTCGAACCGTAATGCGCAAGAAATGGTATGTAAACCCCGTATTTACATATCTGACACTGTGCAGGAGAATCCGTATAGGTGTTCGAGTGTTCGAACCGTAATGCGCAAGAAATGGTACGGAAACCCCGTATTTACATATCTGCCACTGTGCAGGAGAATCCGTATAGGTGTTCAAGTGTTTGAACCGTAATGCGTGAGAAATGGTATGTAAACCCCGTATTTATATATCTGCCACTGTGCTGGATAATCCGTATAGGTGTTCGAGTGTTCGAACCGTAATGCGCCAGAAATGGTACCGAAACCCCGTATTTACATATCTGCCACTGTGCAGGAGAATCCGTATAGGTGTTCGAGTGTTCGAACCGTAATGCGCAAGAAATGGTACCGAAACCCCGTATTTACATATCTGCCACTGTGCAGGAGAATCCGTATAGGTGTTCGAGTGTTCGAACCGTAATGCGCAAGAAATGGTATGGAAACCCCGTATTTACATATCTGCCACTGTGCAGGAGAATCCGTGTAGGTGTTCGAGTGTTCGAACCGTAATGCGCAAGAAATGGTTCCGAAACCCCGTATTTACGTATCAGCCACTGTGCAGGAGAATCCGTATAGGTGTTCGAGAGTTCGAACCGTAATGCGCAAGAAATGGTACGGAAACCCCGTATTTACATATCTGCCACTTTGTAGGAGAATCCGCATAGGTGTTCGAGTGTTCGAACCGTAATGTGCAAGAAATGGTTCTGAAACCCCGTATTTACGTATCTGCCACTGTGCAGGAGAATCCGTATAGGTGTTCCATTGTTCGAACCGTAATGCGCAAGAAATGGTACGGAAACCCCGTATTTACATATCTGCCACTGTGCAGGAGAATCCGTATAGGTGTTCGAGTGTTCGAACCGTAATGCGCAAGAAATGGTAGCGAAACCCCGTATTTACATATCTGCCACTGTGCAGGAGAATCCGAATAGGTGTTCGAGTGTTCGAACCGTAATGCGCAAGAAATGGTATGTAAACCCCGTATTTACATATCTGGCACTGTGCAGGAGAATCCGTATAGGTGTTCGAGTGTTCGAACCGTAATGCGCAAGAAATGGTACGGAAACCCCGTATTTACATATCTGCCACTGTGCAGGAGAATCCGTATAGGTGTTCGAGTGTTTGAACCGTAATGCGTGAGAAATGGTATGTAAACCCCGTATTTATATATCTGCCACTGTGCTGGATAATCCGTATAGGTGTTCGAGTGTTCGAACCGTAATGCGCCAGAAATGGTACCGAAACCCCGTATTTACATATCTGCCACTGTGCAGGAGAATCCGTATAGGTGTTCGAGTGTTCGAACCGTAATGCGCAAGAAATGGTACCGAAACCCCGTATTTACATATCTGCCACTGTGCAGGAGAATCCGTATCGGTGTTCGAGTGTTCGAACCGTAATGCGCAAGAAATGGTATGGAAACCCCGTATTTACATATCTGCCACTGTGCAGGAGAATCCGTGTAGGTGTTCGAGTGTTCGAACCGTAATGCGCAAGAAATGGTTCCGAAACCCCGTATTTACATATCAGCCACTGTGCAGGAGAATCCGTATAGGTGTTCGAGAGTTCGAACCGTAACGCGCAAGAAATGGTACGGAAACCCCGTATTTACATATCTGCCACTGTGCAGGAGAATCCACATAGGTGTTCGAGTGTTCGAACCGTAATGTGGAAGAAATGGTATGGAAACCCCGTAGTTACATATCTGCCACTGTGCAGGAGAATCCGTATAGGTGTTCGAGTGTTCGAATCGTAATGCGCAAGAAATGGTACCGAAACCCCGTATTTACATATCTGCCACTGTGCAGGAGAATCCGAATAGGTGTTCGAGTGTTCGAACCGTAATGCGCAAGAAATGGTTCCGAAACCCCGTATTTACGTATCTGCCACTGTGCAGGAGAATCCGTATAGGTGTTCCATTGTTCGAACCGTAATGCGCAAGAAATGGTACGGAAACCCCGTATTTACATATCTGCCACTGTGCAGGAGAATCCGTATAGGTGTTCGAGTGTTCGAACCGTAATGCGCAAAAAATGGTACCGAAACCCCGTATTTACATATCTGCCACTGTGCAGGAGAATCCGTATAGGTGTTCGAGTGTTCGAACCGTAATGCGCAAGAAATGGTACGGAAACCCCGTATTTACATATCTGCCACTGTGCAGGAGAATCCGTATAGGTGTTCGAGTGTTTGAACCGTAATGCGTGAGAAATGGTATGTAAACCCCGTATTTATATATCTGCCACTGTGCTGGATAATCCGTATAGGTGTTCGAGTGTTCGAACCGTAATGCGCCAGAAATGGTACCGAAACCCCGTATTTACATATCTGCCACTGTGCAGGAGAATCCGTATAGGTGTTCGAGTGTTCGAACCGTAATGCGCAAGAAATGGTACCGAAACCCCGTATTTACATATCTGCCACTGTGCAGGAGAATCCGTATAGGTGTTCGAGTGTTCGAACCGTAATGCGCAAGAAATGGTATGGAAACCCCGTATTTACATATCTGCCACTGTGCAGGAGAATCCGTGTAGGTGTTCGAGTGTTCGAACCGTAATGCGCAAGAAATGGTTCCGAAACCCCGTATTTACGTATCTGCCACTGTGCAGGAGAATCCGTATAGGTGTTCCATTGTTCGAACCGTAATGCGCAAGAAATGGTACGGAAACCCCGTATTTACATATCTGCCACTGTGCAGGAGAATCCGTATAGGTGTTCGAGTGTTCGAACCGTATTGCGCAAGAAATGGTAGCGAAACCCCGTATTTACATATCTGCCACTGTGCAGGAGAATCCGTGTAGGTGTTCGAGTGTTCGAACCGTAATGCGCAAGAAATGGTATGTAAACCCCGTATTTACATATCTGGCACTGTGCAGGAGAATCCGTATAGGTGTTCGAGTGTTCGAACCGTAATGCGCAAGAAATGGTACGGAAACCCCGTATTTACATATCTGCCACTGTGCAGGAGAATCCGTATAGGTGTTCGAGTGTTTGAACCGTAATGCGCGAGAAATGGTATGTAAACCCCGTATTTATATATCTGCCACTGTGCTGGATAATCCGTATAGGTGTTCGAGTTTTCGAACCGTAATGCGCCAGAAATGGTACCGAAACCCCGTATTTACATATCTTCCACTGTGCAGGAGAATCCGTATAGGTGTTCGAGTGTTCGAACCGTAATGCGCAAGAAATGGTACCGAAACCCCGTATTTACATATCTGCCACTGTGCAGGAGAATCCGTGTAGGTGTTCGAGTGTTCGAACCGTAATGCGCAAGAAATGGTATGGAAACCCCGTATTTACATATCTGCCACTGTACAGGAGAATCCGTATAGGTGTTGGAGTGTTCGAACCGTAATGCGCAAGAAATGGTTCCGAAACCCCGTATTTACATATCTGCCACTGTGCAGGAGAATCCGTATAGGTGTTCGAGAGTTCGAACCGTAATGCGCAAGAAATGGTACGGAAACCCCGTATTTACATATCTGCCACTTTGTAGGAGAATCCGCGTAGGTGTTCGAGTGTTCGAACCGTAATGTGCAAGAAATGGTATGGAAACCCCGTATTTACAAATCTGCCACTGTGCAGGAGAATCCGTATAGGTGTTCGAGTGTTCGAATCGTAATGCGCAAGAAATGGTACCGAAACCCCGTATTTACATATCTGCCACTGTGCAGGAGAATCCGAATAGGTGTTCGAGTGTTCGAACCGTAATGCGCAAGAAATGGTATGTAAACCCCGTATTTACATATCTGCCACTGTGCAGGAGAATCCGTATAGGTGTTCGAGTGTTCGAACCGTAATGCGCAAGAAATGGTACGGAAACCCCGTATTTACATATCTGCCACTGTGCAGGAGTTCCGTATAGGTGTTCGATTGTTCGAACCGTAATGCGCAAGAAATGGTATGTAAACCCCGTATTTACATATCTACCACTGTGCAGGAGAATCCGTATAGGTGTTCGAGTGTTCGAACAGTAATGCGCAAGAAATGGTATGGAAACCCCGTATTTACATATCAGCCACTGTGTAGGAGAATCCGTATAGGTGTTCGAGTGTTCGAATCGTAATGCGCAAGAAATGGTACGGAAACCCCGTATTTACATATCTGCCACTGTGCAGGAGAATCCGTATAGGAGTTCGAGTGTTTGAACCATAATGCGTGAGAAATGGTATGTAAACCCCGTATTTATATATCTGCCACTGTGCTGGATAATCCGTATAGGTGTTCGAGTGTTCGAACCGTAATGCGCCAGAAATGGTACCGAAACCCCGTATTTACATATCTGCCACTGTGCAGGAGAATCCGTATAGGTGTTCGAGTGTTCGAACCGTAATGCGCAAGAAATGGTACCGAAACCCCGTATTTACATATCTGCCACTGTGCAGGAGAATCCGTATAGGTGTTCGAGTGTTCGAACCGTAATGCGCAAGAAATGGTATGGAAACCCCGTATTTACATATCTGCCACTGTGCAGGAGAATCCGTATAGGTGTTCGAGTGTTCGAACCGTAATGCGCAAGAAATGGTTCCGAAACCCCGTATTTACATATCTGCCACTGTGCAGGAGAATCCGTATAGGTGTTCGAGAGTTCGAACCGTAATGCGCAAGAAATGGTACGGAAACCCCGTATTTACATATCTGCCACTTTGTAGGAGAATCCGCATAGGTGTTCGAGTGTTCGAACCGTAATGTGCAAGAAATGGTATGGAAACCCCGTATTTACATATCTACCACTGTGCAGGAGAATCCGTATAGGTGTTCGAGTGTTCGAATCGTAATGCGCAAGAAATGGTACCGAAACCCCGTATTTACATATCTGCCACTATGCAGGAGAATCCGAATAGGTGTTCGAGTGTTCGAACCGTAATGCGCAAGAAATGGTATGTAAACCCCGTATTTACATATCTGCCACTGTGCAGGAGAATCTGTATAGGTGTTCGAGTGTTCGAACCGTAATGCGCAAGAAATGGTTCCGAAACCCCGTTTTTACGTATCTGCCACTGTGCAGGAGAATCCGTATAGGTGTTCGATTGTTCGAACCGTAATGCGCAAGAAATGGTACGGAAACCCCGTATTTACATATCTGCCACTGTGCAGGAGAATCCGTATAGGTGTTCGAGTGTTCGAACCGTAATGCGCAAGAAATGGTATGGAAACCCCGTATTTACATATCTGCCACTGTGCAGGAGAATCCGTGTAGGTGTTCGAGTGTTCGAACCGTAATGCGCAAGAAATGGTTCCGAAACCCCGTATTTACGTATCTGCCACTGTGCAGGAGAATCCGTATAGGTGTTCCATTGTTCGAACCGTAATGCGCAAGAAATGGTACGGAAACCCCGTATTTACATATCTGCCACTGTGCAGGAGAATCCGTATAGGTGTTCGAGTGTTCGAACCGTATTGCGCAAGAAATGGTAGCGAAACCCCGTATTTACATATCTGCCACTGTGCAGGAGAATCCGTGTAGGTGTTCGAGTGTTCGAACCGTAATGCGCAAGAAATGGTATGTAAACCCCGTATTTACATATCTGGCACTGTGCAGGAGAATCCGTATAGGTGTTCGAGTGTTCGAACCGTAATGCGCAAGAAATGGTACGGAAACCCCGTATTTACATATCTGCCACTGTGCGGGAGAATCCGTATAGGTGTTCGAGTGTTTGAACCGTAATGCGCGAGAAATGGTATGTAAACCCCGTATTTATATATCTGCCACTGTGCTGGATAATCCGTATAGGTGTTCGAGTTTTCGAACCGTAATGCGCCAGAAATGGTACCGAAACCCCGTATTTACATATCTTCCACTGTGCAGGAGAATCCGTATAGGTGTTCGAGTGTTCGAACCGTAATGCGCAAGAAATGGTACCGAAACCCCGTATTTACATATCTGCCACTGTGCAGGAGAATCCGTATAGGAGTTCGAGTGTTTGAACCATAATGCGTGAGAAATGGTATGTAAACCCCGTATTTATATATCTGCCACTGTGCTGGATAATCCGTATAGGTGTTCGAGTGTTCGAACCGTAATGCGCCAGAAATGGTACCGAAACCCCGTATTTACATATCTGCCACTGTGCAGGAGAATCCGTATAGGTGTTCGAGTGTTCGAACCGTAATGCGCAAGAAATGGTACCGAAACCCCGTATTTACATATCTGCCACTGTGCAGGAGAATCCGTATAGGTGTTCGAGTGTTCGAACCGTAATGCGCAAGAAATGGTATGGAAACCCCGTATTTACATATCTGCCACTGTGCAGGAGAATCCGTATAGGTGTTCGAGTGTTCGAACCGTAATGCGCAAGAAATGGTTCCGAAACCCCGTATTTACATATCTGCCACTGTGCAGGAGAATCCGTATAGGTGTTCGAGAGTTCGAACCGTAATGCGCAAGAAATGGTACGGAAACCCCGTATTTACATATCTGCCACTTTGTAGGAGAATCCGCATAGGTGTTCGAGTGTTCGAACCGTAATGTGCAAGAAATGGTATGGAAACCCCGTATTTACATATCTACCACTGTGCAGGAGAATCCGTATAGGTGTTCGAGTGTTCGAATCGTAATGCGCAAGAAATGGTACCGAAACCCCGTATTTACATATCTGCCACTATGCAGGAGAATCCGAATAGGTGTTCGAGTGTTCGAACCGTAATGCGCAAGAAATGGTATGTAAACCCCGTATTTACATATCTGCCACTGTGCAGGAGAATCTGTATAGGTGTTCGAGTGTTCGAACCGTAATGCGCAAGAAATGGTTCCGAAACCCCGTTTTTACGTATCTGCCACTGTGCAGGAGAATCCGTATAGGTGTTCGATTGTTCGAACCGTAATGCGCAAGAAATGGTGCGGAAACCCCGTATTTACATATCTGCCACTGTGCAGGAGAATCCGTATAGGTGTTCGAGTGTTCGAACCGTAATGCGCAAAAAATGGTACCGAAACCCCGTATTTACATATCTGCCACTGTGCAGGAGAATCCGTATAGGTGTTCGAGTGTTCGAATCGTAATGCGCAAGAAATGGTAGCGAAACCCCGTATTTACATATCTGCCACTGTGCAGGAGAATCCGAATAGGTGTTCGAGTGTTCGAACCGTAATGCGCAAGAAATGGTATGTAAACCCCGTATTTACATATCTGGCACTGTGCAGGAGAATCCGTATAGGTGTTCGAGTGTTCGAACCGTAATGCGCAAGAAATGGTACGGAAACCCCGTTTTTACGTATCTGCCACTGTGCAGGAGAATCCGTATAGGTGTTCGATTGTTCGAACCGTAATGCGCAAGAAATGGTACGGAAACCCCGTATTTACATATCTGCCACTGTGCAGGAGAATCCGTATAGGTGTTCGAGTGTTCGAACCGTAATGCGCAAAAATGGTACCGAAACCCCGTATTTACATATCTGCCACTGTGCAGGAGAATCCGTATAGGTGTTCGAGTGTTCGAACCGTAACGTGCAAGAAATGGTATGGAAACCCCGTATTTACATATCTGCCACTGTGCAGGAGAATCCGTATAGGTGTTCGAGTGTTCGAATCGTAATGCGCAAGAAATGGTACCGAAACCCCGTATTTACATATCTGCCACTGTGCAGGAGAATCCGAATAGGTGTTCGAGTGTTCGAACCGTAATGCGCAAGAAATGGTACCGAAACCCCGTATTTACATATCTGCCACTGTGCAGGAGAATCCGAATAGGTGTTCGAGTGTTCGAACCGTAATGCGCAAGAAATGGTTCCGAAACCCCGTATTTACGTATCTGCCACTGTGCAGGAGAATCCGTATAGGTGTTCGAGTGTTCGAACCGTAATGCGCAAGAAATGGTTCCGAAACCCCGTATTTACGTATCTGCCACTGTGCAGGAGAATCCGTATAGGTGTTCCATTGTTCGAACCGTAATGCGCAAGAAATGGTACGGAAACCCCGTATTTACATATCTGCCACTGTGCAGGAGAATCCGTATAGGTGTTCGAGTGTTCGAACCGTAATGTGCAAGAAATGGTACCGAAACCCCGTATTTACATATCTGCCACTGTGCAGGAGAATCCGTATAGGTGTTCGAGTGTTCGAACCGTAATGCGCAAGAAATGGTACCGAAACCCCGTATTTACATATCTGCCACTGTGCAGGAGAATCCGTATAGGTGTTCGAGTGTTCGAACCGTAATGCGCAAGAAATGGTACCGAAACCCCGTATTTACATATCTGCCACTGTGCAGTAGAATCCGTATAGGTGTTCGAGTGTTCGAACCGTAATGCGCCAGAAATGGTACCGAAACCCCGTATTTACATATCTGCCACTATGCAGGAGAATCCGTATAGGTGTTCGAGTGTTCGAACCGTAATGCGCAAGAAATGGTACCGAAACCCCGTATTTACATATCTGCCACTGTGCAGGAGAATCCGTATAGGTGTTCGAGTGTTCGAACCGTAATGCGCAAGAAATGGTATGGAAACCCCGTATTTACATATCTGCCACTGTGCAGGAGAATCCGTATAGGTGTTCGAGTGTTCGAACCGTAATGCGCAAGAAATGGTTCCGAAACCCCGTATTTACATATCTGCCACTGTGCAAGAGAATCCGTATAGGTGTTCGAGAGTTCGAACCGTAATGCGCAAGAAATGGTACGGAAACCCCGTATTTACATATCTGACACTTTGTAGGAGAATCCGCATAGGTGTTCGAGTGTTCGAACCGTAATGGGCAAGAAATGGTATGGAAACCCCGTATTTACATATCTGCCACTGTGCAGGAGAATCCGTATAGTTGTTCGAGTGTTCGAATCGTAATGCGCAAGAAATGGTACCGAAACCCCGTATTTACATATCTGCCACTGTGCAGGAGAATCCGAATAGGTGTTCGAGTGTTCGAACCGTAATGCACAAGAAATGGTATGTAAACCCCGTATTTACATATCTGCCACTGTGCAGGAGAATCCGTATAGGTGTTCGAGTGTTCGAACCGTAATGCGCAAGAAATGGTTCCGAAACCCCGTATTTACGTATCTGCCACTGTGCAGGAGAATCCGTATAGGTGTTCGATTGTTCGAACCGTAATGCGCAAGAAATGGTACGGAAACCCCGTATTTACATATCTGCCACTGTGCAGGAGAATCCGTATAGGTGTTCGAGTGTTCGAACCGTAATGCGCAAGAAATGGTACCGAAACCCCGTATTTACATATCTGCCACTGTGCAGGAGAATCCGAATAGGTGTTCGAGTGTTCGAACCGTAATGCGCAAGAAATGGTTCCGAAACCCCGTATTTACGTATCTGCCACTGTGCAGGAGAATCCGTATAGGTGTTCGAGTGTTCGAACCGTAATGCGCAAGAAATGGTTCCGAAACCCCGTATTTACGTATCTGCCACTGTGCAGGAGAATCCGTATAGGTGTTCCATTGTTCGAACCGTAATGCGCAAGAAATGGTACGGAAACCCCGTATTTACATATCTGCCACTGTGCAGGAGAATCCGTACAGGTGTTCGAGTGTTCGAACCGTAATGTGCAAGAAATGGTACCGAAACCCCGTATTTACATATCTGCCACTGTGCAGGAGAATCCGAATAGGTGTTCGAGTGTTCGAACCGTAATGCGCAAGAAATGGTATGTAAACCCCGTATTTACATATCTGCCACTGTGCAGGAGAATCCGTATAGGTGTTCGAGTGTTCGAACCGTAATACGCAAGAAATGGTACGGAAACCCCGTATTTACATATCTGCCACTGTGCAGGAGAATCCGTATAGGTGTTCGAGTGTTTGAACCGTAATGCGTGAGAAATGGTATGTAAACCCCGTATTTATATATCTGCCACTGTGCTGGATAATCCGTATAGGTGTTCGAGTGTTCGAACCGTAATGCGCCAGAAATGGTACCGAAACCCCGTATTTACATATCTGCCACTGTGCAGGAGAATCCGTATAGGTGTTCGAGTGTTCGAACCGTAATGCGCAAGAAATGGTACCGAAACCCCGTATTTACATATCTGCCACTGTGCAGGAGAATCCGTATAGGTGTTCGAGTGTTCGAACCGTAATGCGCAAAAAATGGTACCGAAACCCCGTATTTACATATCTGCCACTGTGCAGGAGAATCCGTATAGGTGTTCGAGTGTTCGAACCGTAATGCGCAAGAAATGGTACGGAAACCCCGTATTTACATATCTGCCACTGTGCAGGAGAATCCGTATAGGTGTTCGAGTGTTTGAACCGTAATGCGTGAGAAATGGTATGTAAACCCCGTATTTATATATTTGCCACTGTGCTGGATAATCCGTATAGGTGTTCGAGTGTTCGAACCGTAATGCGCCAGAAATGGTACCGAAACCCCGTATTTACATATCTGCCACTGTGCAGGAGAATCCGTATAGGTGTTCGAGTGTTCGAACCGTAATGCGCAAGAAATGGTACCGAAACCCCGTATTTACATATCTGCCACTGTGCAGGAGAATCCGTATAGGTGTTCGAGTGTTCGAACCGTAATGCGCAAGAAATGGTATGTAAACCCCGTATTTACATATCTGCCACTGTGCAGGAGAATCCGTATAGGTGTTCGAGTGTTCGAACCGTAATGCGCAAGAAATGGTACGGAAACCCCGTATTTAGATATCTGCCACTGTGCAGGAGAATCCGTATAGGTATTCGATTGTTCGAACCGTAATGCGCAAGAAATGGTATGTAAACTCCGTATTTACATATCTACCACTGTGCAGGAGAATCCGTATAGGTGTTCGAGTGTTCGAACCGTAATGCGCAAGAAATGGTATGGAAACCCCGTATTTACATATCAGCCACTGGGCAGGAGAATCCGTATAGGTGTTCGAGTGTTCGAACCGTAATGCGCAAGAAATGGTTCCGAAACCCCGTATTTACATATCTGCCACTGTGCAGGAGAATCCGTATAGTTGTTCGAGTGTTTGAACCGTAATGCGTGAGAAATGGTATGTAAACCCCGTATTTATATATCTGCCACTGTGCTGGATAATCCGTATAGGTGTTCGAGTGTTCGAACCGTAATGCGCCAGAAATGGTACCGAAACCCCGTATTTACATATCTGCCACTGTGCAGGAGAATCCGTATAGGTGTTCGAGTGTTCGAACCGTAATGCGCAAGAAATGGTACCGAAACCCCGTATTTACATATCTGCCACTGTGCAGTAGAATCCGTATAGGTGTTCGAGTGTTCGAACCGTAATGCGCAAGAAATGGTATGGAAACCCCGTATTTACATATCTGCCACTGTGCAGGAGAATCCGTATAGGTGTTCGAGTGTTCGAACCGTAATGCGCAAGAAATGGTTCCGAAACCCCGTATTTACATATCTGCCACTGTGCAAGAGAATCCGTATAGGTGTTCGAGAGTTCGAACCGTAATGCGCAAGAAATGGTACGGAAACCCCGTATTTACATATCTGACACTTTGTAGGAGAATCCGCATAGGTGTTCGAGTGTTCGAACCGTAATGGGCAAGAAATGGTATGGAAACCCCGTATTTACATATCTGCCACTGTGCAGGAGAATCCGTATAGTTGTTCGAGTGTTCGAATCGTAATGCGCAAGAAATGGTACCGAAACCCCGTATTTACATATCTGCCACTGTGCAGGAGAATCCGAATAGGTGTTCGAGTGTTCGAACCGTAATGCACAAGAAATGGTATGTAAACCCCGTATTTACATATCTGCCACTGTGCAGGAGAATCCGTATAGGTGTTCGAGTGTTCGAACCGTAATGCGCAAGAAATGGTTCCGAAACCCCGTATTTACGTATCTGCCACTGTGCAGGAGAATCCGTATAGGTGTTCGATTGTTCGAACCGTAATGCGCAAGAAATGGTACGGAAACCCCGTATTTACATATCTGCCACTGTGCAGGAGAATCCGTATAGGTGTTCGAGTGTTCGAACCGTAATGCGCAAGAAATGGTACCGAAACCCCGTATTTACATATCTGCCACTGTGCAGGAGAATCCGAATAGGTGTTCGAGTGTTCGAACCGTAATGCGCAAGAAATGGTTCCGAAACCCCGTATTTACGTATCTGCCACTGTGCAGGAGAATCCGTATAGGTGTTCGAGTGTTCGAACCGTAATGCGCAAGAAATGGTTCCGAAACCCCGTATTTACGTATCTGCCACTGTGCAGGAGAATCCGTATAGGTGTTCCATTGTTCGAACCGTAATGCGCAAGAAATGGTACGGAAACCCCGTATTTACATATCTGCCACTGTGCAGGAGAATCCGTATAGGTGTTCGAGTGTTCGAACCGTAATGTGCAAGAAATGGTACCGAAACCCCGTATTTACATATCTGCCACTGTGCAGGAGAATCCGAATAGGTGTTCGAGTGTTCGAACCGTAATGCGCAAGAAATGGTATGTAAACCCCGTATTTACATATCTGCCACTGTGCAGGAGAATCCGTATAGGTGTTCGAGTGTTCGAACCGTAATGCGCAAGAAATGGTACGGAAACCCCGTATTTACATATCTGCCACTGTGCAGGAGAATCCGTATAGGTGTTCGAGTGTTTGAACCGTAATGCGTGAGAAATGGTATGTAAACCCCGTATTTATATATCTGCCACTGTGCTGGATAATCCGTATAGGTGTTCGAGTGTTCGAACCGTAATGCGCCAGAAATGGTACCGAAACCCCGTATTTACATATCTGCCACTGTGCAGGAGAATCCGTATAGGTGTTCGAGTGTTCGAACCGTAATGCGCAAGAAATGGTACCGAAACCCCGTATTTACATATCTGCCACTGTGCAGGAGAATCCGTATAGGTGTTCGAGTGTTCGAACCGTAATGCGCAAAAAATGGTACCGAAACCCCGTATTTACATATCTGCCACTGTGCAGGAGAATCCGTATAGGTGTTCGAGTGTTCGAACCGTAATGCGCAAGAAATGGTACGGAAACCCCGTATTTACATATCTGCCACTGTGCAGGAGAATCCGTATAGGTGTTCGAGTGTTTGAACCGTAATGCGTGAGAAATGGTATGTAAACCCCGTATTTATATATTTGCCACTGTGCTGGATAATCCGTATAGGTGTTCGAGTGTTCGAACCGTAATGCGCCAGAAATGGTACCGAAACCCCGTATTTACATATCTGCCACTGTGCAGGAGAATCCGTATAGGTGTTCGAGTGTTCGAACCGTAATGCGCAAGAAATGGTACCGAAACCCCGTATTTACATATCTGCCACTGTGCAGGAGAATCCGTATAGGTGTTCGAGTGTTCGAACCGTAATGCGCAAGAAATGGTATGGAAACCCCGTATTTACATATCTGCCACTGTGCAGGAGAATCCGTGTAGGTGTTCGAGTGTTCGAACCGTAATGCGCAAGAAATGGTTCCGAAACCCCGTATTTACGTATCTGCCACTGTGCAGGAGAATCCGTATAGGTGTTCCATTGTTCGAACCGTAATGCGCAAGAAATGGTACGGAAACCCCGTATTTACGTATCTGCCACTGTGCAGGAGAATCCGTATAGGTGTTCGAGTGTTCGAACCGTAATGCGCAAAAAATGGTACCGAAACCCCGTATTTACATATCTGCCACTGTGCAGGAGAATCCGTATAGGTGTTCGAGTGTTCGAACCGTAATGCGCAAGAAATGGTAGCGAAACCCCGTATTTACATATCTGCCACTGTGCAGGAGAATCCGTATAGGTGTTCGAGTGTTCGAACCGTAATGCGCAAGAAATGGTATGTAAACCCCGTATTTACATATCTGGCACTGTGCAGGAGAATCCGTATAGGTGTTCGAGTGTTCGAACCGTAATGCGCAAGAAATGGTACGGAAACCCCGTATTTACATATCTGCCACTGTGCAGGAGAATCCGTATAGGTGTTCGAGTGTTTGAACCGTAATGCGTGAGAAATGGTATGTAAACCCCGTATTTATATATCTGCCACTGTGCTGGATAATCCGTATAGGTGTTCGAGTGTTCGAACCGTAATGCGCCAGAAATGGTACCGAAACCCCGTATTTACATATCTGCCACTGTGCAGGAGAATCCGTATAGGTGTTCGAGTGTTCGAACCGTAATGCGCAAGAAATGGTACCGAAACCCCGTATTTACATATCTGCCACTGTGCAGGAGAATCCGTATAGGTGTTCGAGTGTTCGAACCGTAATGCGCAAGAAATGGTATGGAAACCCCGTATTTACATATCTGCCACTGTGCAGGAGAATCCGTGTAGGTGTTCGAGTGTTCGAACCGTAATGCGCAAGAAATGGTTCCGAAACCCCGTATTTACATATCAGCCACTGTGCAGGAGAATCCATATAGGTGTTCGAGAGTTCGAACCGTAATGCGCAAGAAATGGTACGGAAACCCCGTATTTACATATCTGCCACTTTGTAGGAGAATCCGCATAGGTGTACGAGTGTTCGAACCGTAATGTGCAAGAAATGGTATGGAAACCCCGTATTTACATATCTGCCACTGTGCAGGAGAATCCGTATAGGTGTTCGAGTGTTCGAATCGTAATGCGCAAGAAATGGTACCGAAACCCCGTATTTACATATCTGCCACTGTGCAGGAGAATCCGAATAGGTGTTCGAGTGTTCGAACCGTAATGCGCAAGAAATGGTTCCGAAACCCCGTATTTACGTATCGGCCACTGTGCAGGAGAATCCGTATAGGTGTTCCATTGTTCGAACCGTAATGCGCAAGAAATGGTACGGAAACCCCGTATTTACATATCTGCCACTGTGCAGGAGAATCCGTATAGGTGTTCGAGTGTTCGAACCGTAATGCGCAAAAAATGGTACCGAAACCCCGTATTTACATATCTGCCACTGTGCAGGAGAATCCGTATAGGTGTTCGAGTGTTTGAACCGTAATGCGTGAGAAATGGAATGTAAACCCCGTATTTATATATCTGCCACTGTGCTGGATAATCCGTATAGGTGTTCGAGTGTTCGAACCGTAATGCGCCAGAAATGGTACCGAAACCCCGTATTTACATATCTGCCACTGTGCAGGAGAATTCGTATAGGTGTTCGAGTGTTCGAACCGTAATGCGCAAGAAATGGTACCGAAACCCCGTATTTACATATCTGCCACTGTGCAGGAGAATCCGTATAGGTGTTCGAGTGTTCGAACCGTAATGCGCAAGAAATGGTATGGAAACCCCGTATTTACATATCTGCCACTGTGCAGGAGAATCCGTGTAGGTGTTCGAGTGTTCGAACCGTAATGCGCAAGAAATGGTTCCGAAACCCCGTATTTACGTATCTGCCACTGTGCAGGAGAATCCGTATAGGTGTTCCATTGTTCGAACCGTAATGCGCAAGAAATGGTACGGTAACCCCGTATTTACATATCTGCCACTGTGCAGGAGAATCCGTATAGGTGTTCGAGTGTTCGAACCGTAATGCGCAAGAAATGGTAGCGAAACCCCGTATTTACATATCTGCCACTGTGCAGGAGAATCCGAATAGGTGTTCGAGTGTTCGAACCGTAATGCGCAAGAAATGGTATGTAAACCCCGTATTTACATATCTGGCACTGTGCAGGAGAATCCGTATAGGTGTTCGAGTGTTCGAACCGTAATGCGCAAGAAATGGTACCGAAACCCCGTATTTACATATCTGCCACTGTGCAGGAGAATCCGTATAGGTGTTCGAGTGTTCGAACCGTAATGCGCAAAAAATGGTACCGAAACCCCGTATTCACATATCTGCCACTGTGCAGGAGAATCCGTATAGGTGTTCGAGTGTTCAAACCGTAATGCGCAAGAAATGGTACGGAAACCCCGTATTTACATATCTGCCACTGTGCAGGAGAATCTGTATAGGTGTTCGAGTGTTTGAATCGTAATGCGTGAGAAATGGTATGTAAACCCCGTATTTATATATTTGCCACTGTGCAGGAGAATCCGAATAGGTGTTCGAGTGTTCGAACTGTAATGCGCAAGAAATGGTATGTAAACCCCGTATTTACATATCTGGCACTGTGCAGGAGAATCCGTATTGGTGTTCGAGTGTTCGAACCGTAATGCGCAAGAAATGGTACGGAAACCCCGTATTTACATATCTGCCACTGTGCAGGAGAATCCGTATAGGTGTTCGAGTGTTTGAACCGTAATGCGTGAGAAATGGTATGTAAACCCCGTATTTATATATCTGCCACTGTGCTGGATAATCCGTATAGGTGTTCGAGTGTTCGAACCGTAATGCGCCAGAAATGGTACCGAAACCCCGTATTTACATATCTGCCACTGTGCAGGAGAATCCGTATAGGTGTTCGAGTGTTCGAACCGTAATGCGCAAGAAATGGTACCGAAACCCTGTATTTACATATCTGCCACTGTGCAGGAGAATCCGTATAGGTGTTCGAGTGTTCGAACCGTAATGCGCAAGAAATGGTATGGAAACCCCGTATTTACATATCTGCCACTGTGCAGGAGAATCCGTGTAGGTGTTCGAGTGTTCGAACCGTAATGCGCAAGAAATGGTTCCGAAACCCCGTATTTACATATCAGCCACTGTGCAGGAGAATCCGTATAGGTGTTCGAGTGTTCGAACCGTAATGCGCAAGAAATGGTTCCGAAACCCCGTATTTACATATCAGCCACTGTGCAGGAGAATCCATATAGGTGTTCGAGAGTTCGAACCGTAATGCGCAAGAAATGGTACGGAAACCCCGTATTTACATATCTGCCACTTTGTAGGAGAATCCGCATAGGTGTACGAGTGTTCGAACCGTAATGTGCAAGAAATGGTATGGAAACCCCGTATTTACATATCAGCCACTGTGCAGGAGAATCCGTATAGGTGTTCGAGTGTTCGAATCGTAATGCGCAAGAAATGGTACCGAAACCCCGTATTTACATATCTGCCACTGTGCAGGAGAATCCGAATAGGTGTTCGAGTGTTCGAACCGTAATGCGCAAGAAATGGTTCCGAAACCCCGTATTTACGTATCGGCCACTGTGCAGGAGAATCCGTATAGGTGTTCCATTGTTCGAACCGTAATGCGCAAGAAATGGTACGGAAACCCCGTATTTACATATCTGCCACTGTGCAGGAGAATCCGTATAGGTGTTCGAGTGTTCGAACCGTAATGCGCAAAAAATGGTACCGAAACCCCGTATTTACATATCTGCCACTGTGCAGGAGAATCCGTATAGGTGTTCGAGTGTTCGAACCGTAATGCGCAAGAAATGGTACGGAAACCCCGTATTTACATATCTGCCACTGTGCAGGAGAATCCGTATAGGTGTTCGAGTGTTTGAACCGTAATGCGTGACAAATGGTATGTAAACCCCGTATTTATATATCTGCCACTGTGCTGGATAATCCGTATAGGTGTTCGAGTGTTCGAACCGTAATGCGCCAGAAATGGTACCGAAACCCCGTATTTACATATCTGCCACTGTGCAGGAGAATCCGAATAGGTGTTCGAGTGTTCGAACCGTAATGCGCAAGAAATGGTTCCGAAACCCCGTATTTACGTATCGGCCACTGTGCAGGAGAATCCGTATAGGTGTTCCATTGTTCGAACCGTAATGCGCAAGAAATGGTACGGAAACCCCGTATTTACATATCTGCCACTGTGCAGGAGAATCCGTATAGGTGTTCGAGTGTTCGAACCGTAATGCGCAAAAAATGGTACCGAAACCCCGTATTTACATATCTGCCACTGTGCAGGAGAATCCGTATAGGTGTTCGAGTGTTCGAACCGTAATGCGCAAGAAATGGTACCGAAACCCCGTATTTACATATCTGCCACTGTGCAGGAGAATCCGTATAGGTGTTCGAGTGTTCGAACCGTAATGCGCAAAAAATGGTACCGAAACCCCGTATTCACATATCTGCCACTGTGCAGGAGAATCCGTATAGGTGTTCGAGTGTTCAAACCGTAATGCGCAAGAAATGGTACGGAAACCCCGTATTTACATATCTGCCACTGTGCAGGAGAATCCGTATAGGTGTTCGAGTGTTTGAATCGTAATGCGTGAGAAATGGTATGTAAACCCCGTATTTATATATTTGCCACTGTGCTGGATAATCCGTATAGGTGTTCGAGTGTTCGAACCGTAATGCGCCAGAAATGGTACCGAAACCCCGTATTTACATATCTGCCACTGTGCAGGAGAATCCGTATAGGTGTTCGAGTGTTCGAACCGTAATGCGCAAGAAATGGTACCGAAACCCCGTATTTACATATCTGCCACTGTGCAGGAGAATCCGTATAGGTGTTCGAGTGTTCGAACCGTAATGCGCAAGAAATGGTATGGAAACCCCGTATTTACATATCTGCCACTGTGCAGGAGAATCCGTGTAGGTGTTCGAGTGTTCGAACCGTAATGCGCAAGAAATGGTTCCGAAACCCCGTATTTACGTATCTGCCACTGTGCAGGAGAATCCGTATAGGTGTTCCATTGTTCGAACCGTAATGCGCAAGAAATGGTACGGAAACCCCGTATTTACGTATCTGCCACTGTGCAGGAGAATCCGTATAGGTGTTCGAGTGTTCGAACCGTAATGCGCAAAAAATGGTACCGAAACCCCGTATTTACATATCTGCCACTGTGCAGGAGAATCCGTATAGGTGTTCGAGTGTTCGAACCGTAATGCGCAAGAAATGGTAGCGAAACCCCGTATTTACATATCTGCCACTGTGCAGGAGAATCCGAATAGGTGTTCGAGTGTTCGAACCGTAATGCGCAAGAAATGGTATGTAAACCCCGTATTTACATATCTGGCACTGTGCAGGAGAATCCGTATAGGTGTTCGAGTGTTCGAACCGTAATGTGCAAGAAATGGTACGGAAACCCCGTATTTACATATCTGCCACTGTGCAGGAGAATCCGTATAGGTGTTCGAGTGTTTGAACCGTAATGCGTGAGAAATGGTATGTAAACCCCGTATTTATATATCCGCCACTGTGCTGGATAATCCGTGTAGGTGTTCGAGTGTTCGAACCGTAATGCGCAAGAAATGGTTCCGAAACCCCGTATTTACATATCAGCCACTGTGCAGGAGAATCCGTATAGGTGTTCGAGTGTTCGAACCGTAATGCGCAAGAAATGGTTCCGAAACCCCGTATTTACATATCAGCCACTGTGCAGGAGAATCCATATAGGTGTTCGAGAGTTCGAACCGTAATGCGCAAGAAATGGTACGGAAACCCCGTATTTACATATCTGCCACTTTGTAGGAGAATCCGCATAGGTGTACGAGTGTTCGAACCGTAATGTGCAAGAAATGGTATGGAAACCCCGTATTTACATATCTGCCACTGTGCAGGAGAATCCGTATAGGTGTTCGAGTGTTCGAATCGTAATGCGCAAGAAATGGTACCGAAACCCCGTATTTACATATCTGCCACTGTGCAGGAGAATCCGAATAGGTGTTCGAGTGTTCGAACCGTAATGCGCAAGAAATGGTTCCGAAACCCCGTATTTACGTATCGGCCACTGTGCAGGAGAATCCGTATAGGTGTTCCATTGTTCGAACCGTAATGCGCAAGAAATGGTACGGAAACCCCGTATTTACATATCTGCCACTGTGCAGGAGAATCCGTATAGGTGTTCGAGTGTTCGAACCGTAATGCGCAAAAAATGGTACCGAAACCCCGTATTTACATATCTGCCACTGTGCAGGAGAATCCGTATAGGTGTTCGAGTGTTCGAACCGTAATGCGCAAGAAATGGTACGGAAACCCCGTATTTACATATCTGCCACTGTGCAGGAGAATCCGTATAGGTGTTCGAGTGTTTGAACCGTAATGCGTGAGAAATGGTATGTAAACCCCGTATTTATATATCTGCCACTGTGCTGGATAATCCGTATAGGTGTTCGAGTGTTCGAACCGTAATGCGCCAGAAATGGTACCGAAACCCCGTATTTACATATCTGCCACTGTGCAGGAGAATCCGTATAGGTGTTCGAGTGTTCGAACCGTAATGCGCAAGAAATGGTACCGAAACCCCGTATTTACATATCTGCCACTGTGCAGGAGAATCCGTATAGGTGTTCGAGTGTTCGAACCGTAATGCGCAAGAAATGGTATGGAAACCCCGTATTTACATATCTGCCACTGTGCAGGAGAATCCGTGTAGGTGTTCGAGTGTTCGAACCGTAATGCGCAAGAAATGGTTCCGAAACCCCGTATTTACGTATCTGCCACTGTGCAGGAGAATCCGTATAGGTGTTCCATTGTTCGAACCGTAATGCGCAAGAAATGGTACGGAAACCCCGTATTTACATATCTGCCACTGTGCAGGAGAATCCGTATAGGTGTTCGAGTGTTCGAACCGTAATGCGCAAGAAATGGTAGCGAAACCCCGTATTTACATATCTGCCACTGTGCAGGAGAATCCGAATAGGTGTTCGAGTGTTCGAACCGTAATGCGCAAGAAATGGTATGTAAACCCCGTATTTACATATCTGGCACTGTGCAGGAGAATCCGTATAGGTGTTCGAGTGTTCGAACCGTAATGCGCAAGAAATGGTACCGAAACCCCGTATTTACATATCTGCCACTGTGCAGGAGAATCCGTATAGGTGTTCGAGTGTTCGAACCGTAATGCGCAAAAAATGGTACCGAAACCCCGTATTCACATATCTGCCACTGTGCAGGAGAATCCGTATAGGTGTTCGAGTGTTCAAACCGTAATGCGCAAGAAATGGTACGGAAACCCCGTATTTACATATCTGCCACTGTGCAGGAGAATCCGTATAGGTGTTCGAGTGTTTGAATCGTAATGCGTGAGAAATGGTATGTAAACCCCGTATTTATATATTTGCCACTGTGCTGGATAATCCGTATAGGTGTTCGAGTGTTCGAACCGTAATGCGCCAGAAATGGTACCGAAACCCCGTATTTACATATCTGCCACTGTGCAGGAGAATCCGTATAGGTGTTCGAGTGTTCGAACCGTAATGCGCAAGAAATGGTACCGAAACCCCGTATTTACATATCTGCCACTGTGCAGGAGAATCCGTATAGGTGTTCGAGTGTTCGAACCGTAATGCGCAAGAAATGGTATGGAAACCCCGTATTTACATATCTGCCACTGTGCAGGAGAATCCGTGTAGGTGTTCGAGTGTTCGAACCGTAATGCGCAAGAAATGGTTCCGAAACCCCGTATTTACGTATCTGCCACTGTGCAGGAGAATCCGTATAGGTGTTCCATTGTTCGAACCGTAATGCGCAAGAAATGGTACGGAAACCCCGTATTTACGTATCTGCCACTGTGCAGGAGAATCCGTATAGGTGTTCGAGTGTTCGAACCGTAATGCGCAAAAAATGGTACCGAAACCCCGTATTTACATATCTGCCACTGTGCAGGAGAATCCGTATAGGTGTTCGAGTGTTCGAACCGTAATGCGCAAGAAATGGTAGCGAAACCCCGTATTTACATATCTGCCACTGTGTAGGAGAATCCGTATAGGTGTTCGAGTGTTCGAACCGTAATGCGCAAGAAATGGTACGGAAACCCCGTATTTACATATCTGCCACTGTGCAGGAGAATCCGTATAGGTGTTCGAGTGTTTGAACCATAATGCGTGAGAAATGGTATGTAAACCCCGTATTTATATATCTGCCACTGTGCTGGATAATCCGTATAGGTGTTCGAGTGTTCGAACCGTAATGCGCCAGAAATGGTACCGTAACCCCGTATTTACATATCTGCCACTGTGCAGGAGAATCCGTATAGGTGTTCGAGTGTTCGAACCGTAATGCGCAAGAAATGGTACCGAAACCCCGTATTTACATATCTGCCACTGTGCAGGAGAATCCGTATAGGTGTTCGAGTGTTCGAACCGTAATGCGCAAGAAATGGTATGGAAACCCCGTATTTACATATCTGCCACTGTGCAGGAGAATCCGTGTAGGTGTTCGAGTGTTCGAACCGTAATGCGCAAGAAATGGTATGGAAACCCCGTATTTACATATCTGCCACTGTGCAGGAGAATCCGTATAGGTGTTCGAGTGTTCGAACCGTAATGCGCAAGAAATGGTAGCGAAACCCCGTATTTACATATCTGCCACTGTGCAGGAGAATCCGAATAGGTGTTCGAGTGTTCGAACCGTAATGCGCAAGAAATGGTATGTAAACCCCGTATTTACATATCTGGCACTGTGCAGGAGAATCCGTATAGGTGTTCGAGTGTTCGAACCGTAATGCGCAAGAAATGGTACGGAAACCCCGTATTTACATATCTGCCACTGTGCAGGAGAATCCGTATAGGTGTTCGAGTGTTTGAACCGTAATGCGTGAGAAATGGTATGTAAACCCCGTATTTATATATCTGCCACTGTGCTGGATAATCCGTATAGGTGTTCGAGTGTTCGAACCGTAATGCGCCAGAAATGGTACCGAAATCCCGTATTTACATATCTTCCACTGTGCAGGAGAATCCGTATAGGTGTTCGAGTGTTCGAACCGTAATGCGCAAGAAATGGTACCGAAACCCCGTATTTACATATCTGCCACTGTGCAGGAGAATCCGTGTAGGTGTTCGAGTGTTCGAACCGTAATGCGCAAGAAATGGTACGGAAACCCCGTATTTACATATCTGCCACTGTGCAGGAGAATCCGTATAGGTGTTCGAGTGTTTGAACCATAATGCGTGAGAAATGGTATGTAAACCCCGTATTTATATATCTGCCACTGTGCTGGATAATCCGTATAGGTGTTCGAGTGTTCGAACCGTAATGCGCCAGAAATGGTACCGTAACCCCGTATTTACATATCTGCCACTGTGCAGGAGAATCCGTATAGGTGTTCGAGTGTTCGAACCGTAATGCGCAAGAAATGGTACCGAAACCCCGTATTTACATATCTGCCACTGTGCAGGAGAATCCGTATAGGTGTTCGAGTGTTCGAACCGTAATGCGCAAGAAATGGTACCGAAACCCTGTATTTACATATCTGCCACTGTGCAGGAGAATCCGTATAGGTGTTCGAGTGTTCGAACCGTAATGCGCAAGAAATGGTATGGAAACCCCGTATTTACATATCTGCCACTGTGCAGGAGAATCCGTGTAGGTGTTCGAGTGTTCGAACCGTAATGCGCAAGAAATGGTTCCGAAACCCCGTATTTACATATCAGCCACTGTGCAGGAGAATCCGTATAGGTGTTCGAGAGTTCGAACCGTAATGCGCAAGAAATGGTACGGAAACCCCGTATTTACATATCTGCCACTTTGTAGGAGAATCCGCATAGGTGTACGAGTGTTCGAACCGTAATGTGCAAGAAATGGTATAGAAACCCCGTATTTACATATCTGCCACTGTGCAGGAGAATCCGTATAGGTGTTCGAGTGTTCGAATCGTAATGCGCAAGAAATGGTACCGAAACCCCGTATTTACATATCTGCCACTGTGCAGGAGAATCCGAATAGGTGTTCGAGTGTTCGAACCGTAATGCGCAAGAAATGGTTCCGAAACCCCGTATTTACGTATCTGCCACTGTGCAGGAGAATCCGTATAGGTGTTCCATTGTTCGAACCGTAATGCGCAAGAAATGGTACGGAAACCCCGTATTTACATATCTGCCACTGTGCAGGAGAATCCGTATAGGTGTTCGAGTGTTCGAACCGTAATGCGCAAGAAATGGTACCGAAACCCCGTATTTACATATCTGCCACTGTGCAGGAGAATCCGTATAGGTGTTCGAGTGTTCGAACCGTAATGCGCAAGAAATGGTATGGAAACCCCGTATTTACATATCTGCCACTGTGCAGGAGAATCCGTGTAGGTGTTCGAGTGTTCGAACCGTAATGCGCAAGAAATGGTATGGAAACCCCGTATTTACATATCTGCCACTGTGCAGGAGAATCCGTATAGGTGTTCGAGTGTTCGAACCGTAATGCGCAAGAAATGGTAGCGAAACCCCGTATTTACATATCTGCCACTGTGCAGGAGAATCCGAATAGGTGTTCGAGTGTTCGAACCGTAATGCGCAAGAAATGGTATGTAAACCCCGTATTTACATATCTGGCACTGTGCAGGAGAATCCGTATAGGTGTTCGAGTGTTCGAACCGTAATGCGCAAGAAATGGTACGGAAACCCCGTATTTACATATCTGCCACTGTGCAGGAGAATCCGTATAGGTGTTCGAGTGTTTGAACCGTAATGCGTGAGAAATGGTATGTAAACCCCGTATTTATATATCTGCCACTGTGCTGGATAATCCGTATAGGTGTTCGAGTGTTCGAACCGTAATGCGCCAGAAATGGTACCGAAATCCCGTATTTACATATCTTCCACTGTGCAGGAGAATCCGTATAGGTGTTCGAGTGTTCGAACCGTAATGCGCAAGAAATGGTACCGAAACCCCGTATTTACATATCTGCCACTGTGCAGGAGAATCCGTGTAGGTGTTCGAGTGTTCGAACCGTAATGCGCAAGAAATGGTATGGAAACCCCGTATTTACATATCTGCCACTGTACAGGAGAATCCGTATAGGTGTTGGAGTGTTCGAACCGTAATGCGCAAGAAATGGTTCCGAAACCCCGTATTTACATATCTGCCACTGTGCAGGAGAATCCGTATAGGTGTTCGAGAGTTCGAACCGTAATGCGCAAGAAATGGTACGGAAACCCCGTATTTACATATCTGCCACTTTGTAGGAGAATCCGCGTAGGTGTTCGAGTGTTCGAACCGTAATGTGCAAGAAATGGTATGGAAACCCCGTATTTACAAATCTGCCACTGTGCAGGAGAATCCGTATAGGTGTTCGAGTGTTCGAATCGTAATGCGCAAGAAATGGTACCGAAACCCCGTATTTACATATCTGCCACTGTGCAGGAGAATCCGAATAGGTGTTCGAGTGTTCGAACCGTAATGCGCAAGAAATGGTATGTAAACCCCGTATTTACATATCTGCCACTGTGCAGGAGAATCCGTATAGGTGTTCGAGTGTTCGAACCGTAATGCGCAAGAAATGGTTCCGAAACCCCGTATTTACATATCTGCCACTGTGCAGGAGAATCCGTATAGGTGTTCGAGAGTTCGAACCGTAATGCGCAAGAAATGGTACGGAAACCCCGTATTTACATATCTGCCACTTTGTAGGAGAATCCGCATAGGTGTTCGAGTGTTCGAACCGTAACGTGCAAGAAATGGTATGGAAACCCCGTATTTACATATCTGCCACTGTGCAGGAGAATCCGTATAGGTGTTCGAGTGTTCGAATCGTAATGCGCAAGAAATGGTACCGAAACCCCGTATTTACATATCTGCCACTGTGCAGGAGAATCCGAATAGGTGTTCGAGTGTTCGAACCGTAATGCGCAAGAAATGGTATGTAAACCCCGTATTTACATATCTGCCACTGTGCAGGAGAATCCGTATAGGTGTTCGAGTGTTCGAACCGTAATGCGCAAGAAATGGTACGGAAACCCCGTATTTACATATCTGCCACTGTGCAGGAGTTCCGTATAGGTGTTCGATTGTTCGAACCGTAATGCGCAAGAAATGGAATGTAAACCCCGTATTTACATATCTACCACTGTGCAGGAGAATCCGTATAGGTGTTCGAGTGTTCGAACAGTAATGCGCAAGAAATGGTATGGAAACCCCGTATTTACATATCAGCCACTGTGTAGGAGAATCCGTATAGGTGTTCGAGTGTTCGAACCGTAATGCGCAAGAAATGGTACGGAAACCCCGTATTTACATATCTGCCACTGTGCAGGAGAATCCGTATAGGAGTTCGAGTGTTTGAACCATAATGCGTGAGAAATGGTATGTAAACCCCGTATTTATATATCTGCCACTGTGCTGGATAATCCGTATAGGTGTTCGAGTGTTCGAACCGTAATGCGCCAGAAATGGTACCGTAACCCCGTATTTACATATCTGCCACTGTGCAGGAGAATCCGTATAGGTGTTCGAGTGTTCGAACCGTAATGCGCAAGAAATGGTACCGAAACCCCGTATTTACATATCTGCCACTGTGCAGGAGAATCCGTATAGGTGTTCGAGTGTTCGAACCGTAATGCGCAAGAAATGGTTTGGAAACCCCGTATTTACATATCTGCCACTGTGCAGGAGAATCCGTATAGGTGTTCGAGTGTTCGAACCGTAATGCGCAAGAAATGGTTCCGAAACCCCGTATTTACATATCTGCCACTGTGCAGGAGAATCCGTATAGGTGTTCGAGAGTTCGAACCGTAATGCGCAAGAAATGGTACGGAAACCCCGTATTTACATATCTGCCACTTTGTAGGAGAATCCGCATAGGTGTTCGAGTGTTCGAACCGTAATGCGCAAGAAATGGTACCGAAACCCCGTATTTACATATCTGCCACTGTGCAGGAGAATCCGTATAGGTGTTCGAGTGTTCGAACCGTAATGCGCAAAAAATGGTACCGAAACCCCGTATTCACATATCTGCCACTGTGCAGGAGAATCCGTATAGGTGTTCGAGTGTTCAAACCGTAATGCGCAAGAAATGGTACGGAAACCCCGTATTTACATATCTGCCACTGTGCAGGAGAATCCGTATAGGTGTTCGAGTGTTTGAATCGTAATGCGTGAGAAATGGTATGTAAACCCCGTATTTATATATTTGCCACTGTGCTGGATAATCCGTATAGGTGTTCGAGTGTTCGAACCGTAATGCGCCAGAAATGGTACCGAAACCCCGTATTTACATATCTGCCACTGTGTAGGAGAATCCGTATAGGTGTTCGAGTGTTCGAACCGTAATGCGCAAGAAATGGTACCGAAACCCCGTATTTACATATCTGCCACTGTGCAGGAGAATCCGTATAGGTGTTCGAGTGTTCGAACCGTAATGCGCAAGAAATGGTATGGAAACCCCGTATTTACATATCTGCCACTGTGCAGGAGAATCCGTGTAGGTGTTCGAGTGTTCGAACCGTAATGCGCAAGAAATGGTTCCGAAAACCCGTATTTACGTATCTGCCACTGTGCAGGAGAATCCGTATAGGTGTTCCATTGTTCGAACCGTAATGCGCAAGAAATGGTACGGAAACCCCGTATTTACGTATCTGCCACTGTGCAGGAGAATCCGTATAGGTGTTCGAGTGTTCGAACCGTAATGCGCAAAAAATGGTACCGAAACCCCGTATTTACATATCTGCCACTGTGCAGGAGAATCCGTATAGGTGTTCGAGTGTTCGAACCGTAATGCGCAAGAAATGGTAGCGAAACCCCGTATTTACATATCTGCCACTGTGCAGGAGAATCCGAATAGGTGTTCGAGTGTTCGAACCGTAATGCGCAAGAAATGGTATGTAAACCCCGTATTTACATATCTGGCACTGTGCAGGAGAATCCGTATAGGTGTTCGAGTGTTCGAACCGTAATGCGCAAGAAATGGTACGGAAACCCCGTATTTACATATCTGCCACTGTGCAGGAGAATCCGTATAGGTGTTCGAGTGTTTGAACCGTAATGCGTGAGAAATGGTATGTAAACCCCGTATTTATATATCTGCCACTGTGCTGGATAATCCGTATAGGTGTTCGAGTGTTCGAACCGTAATGCGCCAGAAATGGTACCGAAACCCCGTATTTACATATCTGCCACTGTGCAGGAGAATCCGTATAGGTGTTCGAGTGTTCGAACCGTAATGCGCAAGAAATGGTACGGAAACCCCGTATTTACATATCTGCCACTGTGCAGGAGAATCCGTATAGGTGTTCGAGTGTTTGAACCGTAATGCGTGAGAAATGGTATGTAAACCCCGTATTTATATATCTGCCACTGTGCTGGATAATCCGTATAGGTGTTCGAGTGTTCGAACCGTAATGCGCCAGAAATGGTACCGAAACCCCGTATTTACATATCTGCCACTGTGCAGGAGAATCCGTATAGGTGTTCGAGTGTTCGAACCGTAATGCGCAAGAAATGGTTCCGAAACCCCGTATTTACATATCTGCCACTGTGCAGGAGAATCCGTATAGGTGTTCGAGAGTTCGAACCGTAATGCGCAAGAAATGGTACGGAAACACCGTATTTACATATCTGCCACTTTGTAGGAGAATCCGCATAGTTGTTCGAGTGTTCGAACCGTAATGTGCAAGAAATTGTACGGAAACCCCGTATTTACATATCTGCCACTGTGCAGGAGAATCCGTATAGGTGTTCGAGTGTTCGAATCGTAATGCGCAAGAAATGGTACCGAAACCCCGTATTTACATATCTGCCACTGTGCAGGAGAATCCGAATAGGTGTTCGAGTGTTCGAACCGTAATGCGCAAGAAATGGTATGTAAACACCGTATTTACATATCTGCCACTGTGCAGGAGAATCCGTATAGGTGTTCGAGTGTTCGAACCGTAATGCGCAAGAAATGGTTCCGAAACCCCGTATTTACGTATCTGCCACTGTGCAGGAGAATCCGTATAGGTGTTCCATTGTTCGAACCGTAATGCGCAAGAAATGGTACGGAAACCCCGTATTTACATATCTGCCACTGTGCAGGAGAATCCGAATAGGTGTTCGAGTGTTCGAACCGTAATGCGCAAAAAATGGTACCGAAACCCCGTATTTACATATCTGCCACTGTGCAGGAGAATCCGTATAGGTGTTCGAGTGTTCGAACCGTAATGCGCAAGAAATGGTACCGAAACCCCGTATTTACATATCTGCCACTGTGCAGGAGAATCCGAATAGGTGTTCGAGTGTTCGAACCGTAATGCGCAAGAAATGGTATGCAAACCCCGTATTTACATATCTGGCACTGTGCAGGAGAATCCGTATAGGTGTTCGAGTGTTCGAACCGTAATGCGCAAGAAATGGTACGGAAACCCCGTATTTACATATCTGCCACTGTGCAGGAAAATCCGTATAGGTGTTCGAGTGTTTGAACCGTAATGCGTGAGAAATGGTATGTAAACCCCGTATTTATATATCTGCCACTGTGCTGGATAATCCGTATAGGTGTTCGAGTGTTCGAACCGTAATGTGCCAGAAATGGTACCGAAATCCCGTATTTACATATCTGCCACTGTGCAGGAGAATCCGTATAGGTGTTCGAGTGTTCGAACCGTAATGCGCAAGAAATGGTACCGAAACCGCGTATTTACGTATCTGCCACTGTGCAGGAGAATCCGTATAGGTGTTCCATTGTTCGAACCGTAATGCGCAAGAAATGGTACGGAAACCCCGTATTTACATATCTGCCACTGTGCAGGAGAATCCGTATAGGTGTTCGAGTGTTCGAACCGTAATGCGCAAAAAATGGTACCGAAACCCCGTATTTACATATCTGCCACTGTGCAGGAGAATCCGTATAGGTGTTCGAGTGTTCGAACCGTAATGCGCAAGAAATGGTACGGAAACCCCGTATTTACATATCTGCCACTGTGCAGGAGAATCCGAATAGGTGTTCGAGTGTTCGAACCGTAATGCGCAAGAAATGGTATGTAAACCCCGTATTTACATATCTGCCACTGTGCAGGAGAATCCGTATAGGTGTTCGAGTGTTCGAACCGTAATGCGCAAGAAATGGTACGGAAACCCCGTATTTACATATCTGCCACTGTGCAGGAGAATCCGTATAGGTGTTCGAGTGTTTGAACCGTAATGCGTGAGAAATGGTATGTAAACCCCGTATTTATATATCTGCCACTGTGCTGGATAATCCGTATAGGTGTTCGAGTGTTCGAACCGTAATGCGCCAGAAATGGTACCGAAACCCCGTATTTACATATCTGCCACTGTGCAGGAGAATCCGTATAGGTGTTCGAGTGTTCGAACCGTAATGCGCAAGAAATGGTACGGAAACCCCGTATTTACATATCTGCCACTGTGCAGGAGAATCCGTATAGGTGTTCGAGTGTTTGAACCGTAATGCGTGAGAAATGGTATGTAAACCCCGTATTTATATATCTGCCACTGTGCTGGATAATCCGTATAGGTGTTCGAGTGTTCGAACCGTAATGCGCCAGAAATGGTACCGAAACCCCGTATTTACATATCTGCCACTGTGCAGGAGAATCCGTATAGGTGTTCGAGTGTTCGAACCGTAATGCGCAAGAAATGGTTCCGAAACCCCGTATTTACATATCTGCCACTGTGCAGGAGAATCCGTATAGGTGTTCGAGAGTTCGAACCGTAATGCGCAAGAAATGGTACGGAAACACCGTATTTACATATCTGCCACTTTGTAGGAGAATCCGCATAGTTGTTCGAGTGTTCGAACCGTAATGTGCAAGAAATTGTACGGAAACCCCGTATTTACATATCTGCCACTGTGCAGGAGAATCCGTATAGGTGTTCGAGTGTTCGAATCGTAATGCGCAAGAAATGGTACCGAAACCCCGTATTTACATATCTGCCACTGTGCAGGAGAATCCGAATAGGTGTTCGAGTGTTCGAACCGTAATGCGCAAGAAATGGTATGTAAACACCGTATTTACATATCTGCCACTGTGCAGGAGAATCCGTATAGGTGTTCGAGTGTTCGAACCGTAATGCGCAAGAAATGGTTCCGAAACCCCGTATTTACGTATCTGCCACTGTGCAGGAGAATCCGTATAGGTGTTCCATTGTTCGAACCGTAATGCGCAAGAAATGGTACGGAAACCCCGTATTTACATATCTGCCACTGTGCAGGAGAATCCGAATAGGTGTTCGAGTGTTCGAACCGTAATGCGCAAAAAATGGTACCGAAACCCCGTATTTACATATCTGCCACTGTGCAGGAGAATCCGTATAGGTGTTCGAGTGTTCGAACCGTAATGCGCAAGAAATGGTACCGAAACCCCGTATTTACATATCTGCCACTGTGCAGGAGAATCCGAATAGGTGTTCGAGTGTTCGAACCGTAATGCGCAAGAAATGGTATGCAAACCCCGTATTTACATATCTGGCACTGTGCAGGAGAATCCGTATAGGTGTTCGAGTGTTCGAACCGTAATGCGCAAGAAATGGTACGGAAACCCCGTATTTACATATCTGCCACTGTGCAGGAAAATCCGTATAGGTGTTCGAGTGTTTGAACCGTAATGCGTGAGAAATGGTATGTAAACCCCGTATTTATATATCTGCCACTGTGCTGGATAATCCGTATAGGTGTTCGAGTGTTCGAACCGTAATGTGCCAGAAATGGTACCGAAATCCCGTATTTACATATCTGCCACTGTGCAGGAGAATCCGTATAGGTGTTCGAGTGTTCGAACCGTAATGCGCAAGAAATGGTACCGAAACCCCGTATTTAATAATCTGCCACTGTGCAGGAGAATCCGTATAGGTGTTCGAGTGTTCGAACCGTAATGCGCAAGAAATGGTATGGAAACCCCGTATTTACATATCTGCCACTGTACAGGAGAATCCGTATAGGTGTTGGAGTGTTCGAACCGTAATGCGCAAGAAATGGTTCCGAAACCCCGTATTTACATATCTGCCACTGTGCAGGAGAATCCGTATAGGTGTTCGAGAGTTCGAACCGTAATGCGCAAGAAATGGTACGGAAACCCCGTATTTACATATCTGCCACTTTGTAGGAGAATCCGCATAGGTGTTCGAGTGTTCGAACCGTAATGTGCAAGAAATGGTATGGAAACCCCGTATTTACATATCTGCCACTGTGCAGGAGAATCCGTATAGGTGTTCGAGTTATCGAATCGTAATGCGCAAGAAATGGTACCGAAACCCCGTATTTACATATCTACCACTGTGCAGGAGAATCCGAATAGGTGTTCGAGTGTTCGAACCGTAATGCGCAAGAAATGGTATGTAAACCCCGTATTTACATATCTGCCACTGTGCAGGAGAATCCGTATAGGTGTTCGAGTGTTCGAACCGTAATGCGCAAGAAATGGTTCCGAAACCCCGTATTTACGTATCTGCCACTGTGTAGGAGAATCCGTATAGGTGTTCCATTGTTCGAACCGTAATGCGCAAGAAATGGTACGGAAACCCCGTATTTACATATCTTCCACTGTGCAGGAGAATCCGTATAGGTGTTCGAGTGTTCGAACCGTAATGCGCAAAAAATGGTACCGAAATCCCGTATTTACATATCTGCCACTGTGCAGGAGAATCCGTATAGGTGTTCGAGTGTTCGAACCGTAATGCGCAAGAAATGGTTCCGAAACCCCGTATTTACATATCTGCCACTGTGCAGGAGAATCCGAATAGGTGTTCGAGTGTTCGAACCGTAATGCGCAAGAAATGGTACGTAAACCCTGTATTTACATATCTGTCACTGTGCAGGAGAATCCGTATAGGTGTTCGAGTGTTCGAACCGTAATGCGCAAGAAATGGTACGGAAACCCCGTATTTACATATCTGCCACTGTGCAGGAGAATCCGTATAGGTGTTCGAGTGTTTGAACCGTAATGCGTGAGAAATGGTATGTAAACCCCGTATTTATATATCTGCCACTGTGCTGGATAATCCGTATAGGTGTTCGAGTGTTCGAACCGTAATGCGCCAGAAATGGTACCGAAACCCCGTATTTACATATCTGCCACTGTGCAGGAGAATCCGTATAGGTGTTCGAGTGTTCGAACCGTAATGCGCAAGAAATGGTTCCGAAACCCCGTATTTACGTATCTGCCACTGTGTAGGAGAATCCGTATAGGTGTTCCATTGTTCGAACCGTAATGCGCAAGAAATGGTACGGAAACCCCGTATTTACATATCTTCCACTGTGCAGGAGAATCCGTATAGGTGTTCGAGTGTTCGAACCGTAATGCGCAAAAAATGGTACCGAAATCCCGTATTTACATATCTGCCACTGTGCAGGAGAATCCGTATAGGTGTTCGAGTGTTCGAACCGTAATGCGCAAGAAATGGTTCCGAAACCCCGTATTTACATATCTGCCACTGTGCAGGAGAATCCGTATAGGTGTTCGAGAGTTCGAACCGTAATGCGCAAGAAATGGTACGGAAACACCGTATTTACATATCTGCCACTTTGTAGGAGAATCCGCATAGTTGTTCGAGTGTTCGAACCGTAATGTGCAAGAAATTGTACGGAAACCCCGTATTTACATATCTGCCACTGTGCAGGAGAATCCGTATAGGTGTTCGAGTGTTCGAATCGTAATGCGCAAGAAATGGTACCGAAACCCCGTATTTACTTATCTGCCACTGTGCAGGAGAATCCGAATAGGTGTTCGAGTGTTCGAACCGTAATGCGCAAGAAATGGTATGTAAACACCGTATTTACATATCTGCCACTGTGCAGGAGAATCCGTATAGGTGTTCGAGTGTTCGAACCGTAATGCGCAAGAAATGGTTCCGAAACCCCGTATTTACGTATCTGCCACTGTGCAGGAGAATCCGTATAGGTGTTCCATTGTTCGAACCGTAATGCGCAAGAAATGGTACGGAAACCCCGTATTTACATATCTGCCACTGTGCAGGAGAATCCGAATAGGTGTTCGAGTGTTCGAACCGTAATGCGCAAAAAATGGTACCGAAACCCCGTATTTACATATCTGCCACTGTGCAGGAGAATCCGTATAGGTGTTCGAGTGTTCGAACCGTAATGCGCAAGAAATGGTACCGAAACCCCGTATTTACATATCTGCCACTGTGCAGGAGAATCCGAATAGGTGTTCGAGTGTTCGAACCGTAATGCGCAAGAAATGGTATGCAAACCCCGTATTTACATATCTGGCACTGTGCAGGAGAATCCGTATAGGTGTTCGAGTGTTCGAACCGTAATGCGCAAGAAATGGTACGGAAACCCCGTATTTACATATCTGCCACTGTGCAGGAAAATCCGTATAGGTGTTCGAGTGTTTGAACCGTAATGCGTGAGAAATGGTATGTAAACCCCGTATTTATATATCTGCCACTGTGCTGGATAATCCGTATAGGTGTTCGAGTGTTCGAACCGTAATGTGCCAGAAATGGTACCGAAATCCCGTATTTACATATCTGCCACTGTGCAGGAGAATCCGTATAGGTGTTCGAGTGTTCGAACCGTAATGCGCAAGAAATGGTACCGAAACCCCGTATTTAATAATCTGCCACTGTGCAGGAGAATCCGTATAGGTGTTCGAGTGTTCGAACCGTAATGCGCAAGAAATGGTATGGAAACCCCGTATTTACATATCTGCCACTGTACAGGAGAATCCGTATAGGTGTTGGAGTGTTCGAACCGTAATGCGCAAGAAATGGTTCCGAAACCCCGTATTTACATATCTGCCACTGTGCAGGAGAATCCGTATAGGTGTTCGAGAGTTCGAACCGTAATGCGCAAGAAATGGTACGGAAACCCCGTATTTACATATCTGCCACTTTGTAGGAGAATCCGCATAGGTGTTCGAGTGTTCGAACCGTAATGTGCAAGAAATGGTATGGAAACCCCGTATTTACATATCTGCCACTGTGCAGGAGAATCCGTATAGGTGTTCGAGTTATCGAATCGTAATGCGCAAGAAATGGTACCGAAACCCCGTATTTACATATCTGCCACTGTGCAGGACAATCCGAATAGGTGTTCGAGTGTTCGAACCGTAATGCGCAAGAAATGGTATGTAAACCCCGTATTTACATATCTGCCACTGTGCAGGAGAATCCGTATAGGTGTTCGAGTGTTCGAACCGTAATGCGCAAGAAATGGTTCCGAAACCCCGTATTTACGTATCTGCCACTGTGTAGGAGAATCCGTATAGGTGTTCCATTGTTCGAACCGTAATGCGCAAGAAATGGTACGGAAACCCCGTATTTACATATCTTCCACTGTGCAGGAGAATCCGTATAGGTGTTCGAGTGTTCGAACCGTAATGCGCAAAAAATGGTACCGAAATCCCGTATTTACATATCTGCCACTGTGCAGGAGAATCCGTATAGGTGTTCGAGTGTTCGAACCGTAATGCGCAAGAAATGGTTCCGAAACCCCGTATTTACATATCTGCCACTGTGCAGGAGAATCCGAATAGGTGTTCGAGTGTTCGAACCGTAATGCGCAAGAAATGGTACGTAAACCCTGTATTTACATATCTGTCACTGTGCAGGAGAATCCGTATAGGTGTTCGAGTGTTCGAACCGTAATGCGCAAGAAATGGTACGGAAACCCCGTATTTACATATCTGCCACTGTGCAGGAGAATCCGTATAGGTGTTCGAGTGTTTGAACCGTAATGCGTGAGAAATGGTATGTAAACCCCGTATTTATATATCTGCCACTGTGCTGGATAATCCGTATAGGTGTTCGAGTGTTCGAACCGTAATGCGCCAGAAATGGTACCGAAACCCCGTATTTACATATCTGCCACTGTGCAGGAGAATCCGTATAGGTGTTCGAGTGTTCGAACCGTAATGCGCAAGAAATGGTACCGAAACCCCGTATTTACATATCTGCCACTGTGTAGGAGAATCCGTATAGGTGTTCGAGTGTTCGAACCGTAATGCGCAAGAAATGGTATGGAAACCCCGTATTTACATATCTGCCACTGTACAGGAGAATCCGTATAGGTGTTGGAGTGTTCGAACCGTAATGCGCAAGAAATGGTTCCGAAACCCCGTATTTACATATCTGCCACTGTGCAGGAGAATCCGAATAGGTGTTCGAGTGTTCGAACCGTAATGCGCAAGAAATGGTATGCAAACCCCGTATTTACATATCTTGCACTGTGCAGAAGAATCCGTATAGGTGTTCGAGTGTTCGAACCGTAATGCGCAAGAAATGGTACGGAAACCCCGTATTTACATATCTGCCACTGTGCAGGAGAATCCGTATAGGTGTTCGAGTGTTTGAACCGTAATGCGTGAGAAATGGTATGTAAACCCCGTATTTATATATCTGCCACTGTGCTGGATAATCCGTATAGGTGTTCGAGTGTTCGAACCGTAATGCGCCAGAAATGGTACCGAAATCCCGTATTTACATATCTGCCACTGTGCAGGAGAATCCGTATAGGTGTTCGAGTGTTCGAACCGTAATGCGCAAGAAATGGTACCGAAACCCCGTATTTACATATCTGCCACTGTGCAGGAGAATCCGTATAGGTGTTCGAGTGTTCGAACCGTAATGCGCAAGAAATGGTATGGAAACCCCGTATTTACATATCTGCCACTGTACAGGAGAATCCGTATAGGTGTTGGAGTGTTCGAACCGTAATGCGCAAGAAATGGTTCCGAAACCCCGTATTTACATATCTGCCACTGTGCAGGAGAATCCGTATAGGTGTTCGAGAGTTCGAACCGTAATGCGCAAGAAATGGTACGGAAACCCCGTATTTACATATCTGCCACTTTGTAGGAGAATCCGCATAGGTGTTCGAGTGTTCGAACCGTAATGTGCAAGAAATGGTATGGAAACCCCGTATTTACATATCTGCCACTGTGCAGGAGAATCCGTATAGGTGTTCGAGTGTTCGAATCGTAATGCGCAAGAAATGGTACCGAAACCCCGTATTTACATATCTGCCACTGTGCAGGAGAATCCGAATAGGTGTTCGAGTGTTCGAACCGTAATGCGCAAGAAATGGTATGTAAACCCCGTATTTACATATCTGCCACTGTGCAGGAGAATCCGTATAGGTGTTCGAGTGTTCAAACCGTAATGCGCAAGAAATGGTTCCGAAACCCCGTATTTACGTATCTGCCACTGTGCAGGAGAATCCGTATAGGTGTTCCATTGTTCGAACAGTAATGCGCAAGAAATGGTACGGAAACCCCGTATTTACATATCTGCCACTGTGCAGGAGAATCCGTATAGGTGTTCGAGTGTTCGAACCGTAATGCGCAAAAAATGGTACCGAAACCCCGTATTTACATATCTGCCACTGTGCAGGAGAATCCGTATAGGTGTTCGAGTGTTCGAACCGTAATGCGCAAGAAATGGTTCCGAAACCCCGTATTTACATATCTGCCACTGTGCAGGAGAATCCGAATAGGTGTTCGAGTGTTCGAACCGTAATGCGCAAGAAATGGTACGTAAACCCTGTATTTACATATCTGTCACTGTGCAGGAGAATCCGTATAGGTGTTCGAGTGTTCGAACCGTAATGCGCAAGAAATGGTACGGAAACCCCGTATTTACATATCTGCCACTGTGCAGGAGAATCCGTATAGGTGTTCGAGTGTTTGAACCGTAATGCGTGAGAAATGGTATGTAAACCCCGTATTTATATATCTGCCACTGTGCTGGATAATCCATATAGGTGTTCGAGTGTTCGAACCGTAATGCGCCAGAAATGGTACCGAAACCCCGTATTTACATATCTGCCACTGTGCAGGAGAATCCGTATAGGTGTTCGAGTGTTCGAACCGTAATGCGCAAGAAATGGTACCGAAACCCCGTATTTACATATCTGCCACTGTGCAGGAGAATCCGTATAGGTGTTCGAGTGTTCGAACCGTAATGCGCAAGAAATGGTATGGAAACCCCGTATTTACATATCTGCCACTGTACAGGAGAATCCGTATAGGTGTTGGAGTGTTCGAACCGTAATGCGCAAGAAATGGTTCCGAAACCCCGTATTTACATATCTGCCACTGTGCAGGAGAATCCGTATAGGTGTTCGAGAGTTCGAACCGTAATGCGCAAGAAATGGTACGGAAACCCCGTATTTACATATCTGCCACTTTGTAGGAGAATCCGCATAGGTGTTCGAGTGTTCGAACCGTAATGTGCAAGAAATGGTATGGAAACCCCGTATTTACATATCTGCCACTGTGCAGGAGAATCCGTATAGGTGTTCGAGTGTTCGAATCGTAATGCGCAAGAAATGGTACCGAAACCCCGTATTTACATATCTGCCACTGTGCAGGAGAATCCGAATAGGTGTTCGAGTGTTCGAACCGTAATGCGCAAGAAATGGTATGTAAACCCCGTATTTACATATCTGCCACTGTGCAGGAGAATCCGTATAGGTGTTCGAGTGTTCGAACCGTAATGCGCAAGAAATGGTTCCGAAACCGCGTATTTACGTATCTGCCACTGTGCAGGAGAATCCGTATAGGTGTTCCATTGTTCGAACCGTAATGCGCAAGAAATGGTACGGAAACCCCGTATTTACATATCTGCCACAGTGCAGGAGAATCCGTATAGGTGTTCGAGTGTTCGAACCGTAATGCGCAAAAAATGGTACCGAAACCCCGTATTTACATATCTGCCACTGTGCAGGAGAATCCGTATAGGTGTTCGAGTGTTCGAACCGTAATGCGCAAGAAATGGTACGGAAACCCCGTATTTACATATCTGCCACTGTGCAGGAGAATCCGAATAGGTGTTCGAGTGTTCGAACCGTAATGCGCAAGAAATGGTATGTAAACCCCGTATTTACATATCTGCCACTGTGCAGGAGAATCCGTATAGGTGTTCGAGTGTTCGAACCGTAATGCGCAAGAAATGGTACGGAAACCCCGTATTTACATATCTGCCACTGTGCAGGAGAATCCGTATAGGTGTTCGAGTGTTTGAACCGTAATGCGTGAGAAATGGTATGTAAACCCCGTATTTATATATCTGCCACTGTGCTGGATAATCCGTATAGGTGTTCGAGTGTTCGAACCGTAATGCGCCAGAAATGGTACCGAAACCCCGTATTTACATATCTGCCACTGTGCAGGAGAATCCGTATAGGTGTTCGAGTGTTCGAACCGTAATGCGCAAGAAATGGTACCGAAACCCCGTATTTACATATCTGCCACTGTGCAGGAGAATCCGTATAGGTGTTCGAGTGTTCGAACCGTAATGCGCAAGAAATGGTATGGAAACCCCGTATTTACATATCTGCCACTGTACAGGAGAATCCGTATAGGTGTTGGAGTGTTCGAACCGTAATGCGCAAGAAATGGTTCCGAAACCCCGTATTTACATATCTGCCACTGTGCAGGAGAATCCGTATAGGTGTTCGAGAGTTCGAACCGTAATGCGCAAGAAATGGTACGGAAACACCGTATTTACATATCTGCCACTTTGTAGGAGAATCCGCATAGTTGTTCGAGTGTTCGAACCGTAATGTGCAAGAAATTGTACGGAAACCCCGTATTTACATATCTGCCACTGTGCAGGAGAATCCGTATAGGTGTTCGAGTGTTCGAATCGTAATGCGCAAGAAATGGTACCGAAACCCCGTATTTACATATCTGCCACTGTGCAGGAGAATCCGAATAGGTGTTCGAGTGTTCGAACCGTAATGCGCAAGAAATGGTATGTAAACACCGTATTTACATATCTGCCACTGTGCAGGAGAATCCGTATAGGTGTTCGAGTGTTCGAACCGTAATGCGCAAGAAATGGTTCCGAAACCCCGTATTTACGTATCTGCCACTGTGCAGGAGAATCCGTATAGGTGTTCCATTGTTCGAACCGTAATGCGCAAGAAATGGTACGGAAACCCCGTATTTACATATCTGCCACTGTGCAGGAGAATCCGAATAGGTGTTCGAGTGTTCGAACCGTAATGCGCAAAAAATGGTACCGAAACCCCGTATTTACATATCTGCCACTGTGCAGGAGAATCCGTATAGGTGTTCGAGTGTTCGAACCGTAATGCGCAAGAAATGGTACCGAAACCCCGTATTTACATATCTGCCACTGTGCAGGAGAATCCGAATAGGTGTTCGAGTGTTCGAACCGTAATGCGCAAGAAATGGTATGCAAACCCCGTATTTACATATCTGGCACTGTGCAGGAGAATCCGTATAGGTGTTCGAGTGTTCGAACCGTAATGCGCAAGAAATGGTACGGAAACCCCGTATTTACATATCTGCCACTGTGCAGGAGAATCCGTATAGGTGTTCGAGTGTTTGAACCGTAATGCGTGAGAAATGGTATGTAAACCCCGTATTTATATATCTGCCACTGTGCTGGATAATCCGTATAGGTGTTCGAGTGTTCGAACCGTAATGTGCCAGAAATGGTACCGAAATCCCGTATTTACATATCTGCCACTGTGCAGGAGAATCCGTATAGGTGTTCGAGTGTTCGAACCGTAATGCGCAAGAAATGGTACCGAAACCCCGTATTTACATATCTGCCACTGTGCAGGAGAATCCGTATAGGTGTTCGAGTGTTCGAACCGTAATGCGCAAGAAATGGTATGGAAACCCCGTATTTACATATCTGCCACTGTACAGGAGAATCCGTATAGGTGTTGGAGTGTTCGAACCGTAATGCGCAAGAAATGGTTCCGAAACCCCGTATTTACATATCTGCCACTGTGCAGGAGAATCCGTATAGGTGTTCGAGAGTTCGAACCGTAATGCGCAAGAAATGGTACGGAAACCCCGTATTTACATATCTGCCACTTTGTAGGAGAATCCGCATAGGTGTTCGAGTGTTCGAACCGTAATGTGCAAGAAATGGTATGGAAACCCCGTATTTACATATCTGCCACTGTGCAGGAGAATCCGTATAGGTGTTCGAGTTATCGAATCGTAATGCGCAAGAAATGGTACCGAAACCCCGTATTTACATATCTGCCACTGTGCAGGAGAATCCGAATAGGTGTTCGAGTGTTCGAACCGTAATGCGCAAGAAATGGTATGTAAACCCCGTATTTACATATCTGCCACTGTGCAGGAGAATCCGTATAGGTGTTCGAGTGTTCGAACCGTAATGCGCAAGAAATGGTTCCGAAACCCCGTATTTACGTATCTGCCACTGTGTAGGAGAATCCGTATAGGTGTTCCATTGTTCGAACCGTAATGCGCAAGAAATGGTACGGAAACCCCGTATTTACATATCTTCCACTGTGCAGGAGAATCCGTATAGGTGTTCGAGTGTTCGAACCGTAATGCGCAAGAAATGGTACGTAAACCCTGTATTTACATATCTGTCACTGTGCAGGAGAATCCGTATAGGTGTTCGAGTGTTCGAACCGTAATGCGCAAGAAATGGTACGGAAACCCCGTATTTACATATCTGCCACTGTGCAGGAGAATCCGTATAGGTGTTCGAGTGTTGGAACCGTAATGCGTGAGAAATGGTATGTAAACCCCGTATTTATATATCTGCCACTGTGTTGGATAATCCGTATAGGTGTTCGAGTGTTCGAACCGTAATGCGCCAGAAATGGTACCGAAACCCCGTATTTACATATCTGCCACTGTGCAGGAGAATCCGTATAGGTGTTCGAGTGTTCGAACCGTAATGCGCAAGAAATGGTACCGAAACCCCGTATTTACATATCTGCCACTGTGTAGGAGAATCCGTATAGGTGTTCGAGTGTTCGAACCGTAATGCGCAAGAAATGGTATGGAAACCCCGTATTTACATATCTACCACTGTACAGGAGAATCCGTATAGGTGTTGGAGTGTTCGAACCGTAATGCGCAAGAAATGGTTCCGAAACCCCGTATTTACATATCTGCCACTGTGCAGGAGAATCCGAATAGGTGTTCGAGTGTTCGAACCGTAATGCGCAAGAAATGGTATGCAAACCCCGTAGTTACATATCTTGCACTGTGCAGGAGAATCCGTATAGGTGTTCGAGTGTTCGAACCGTAATGCGCAAGAAATGGTACGGAAACCCCGTATTTACATATCTGCCACTGTGTAGGAGAATCCGTATAGGTGTTCGAGTGTTTGAACCGTAATGCGTGAGAAATGGTATGTAAACCCCGTATTTATATATCTGCCACTGTGCTGGATAATCCGTATAGGTGTTCGAGTGTTCGAACCGTAATGCGCAAAAAATGGTACCGAAACCCCGTATTTACATATCTGCCACTGTGCAGGAGAATCCGTATAGGTGTTCGAGTGTTCGAACCGTAATGCGCAAGAAATGGTACGGAAACCCCGTATTTACATATCTGCCACTGTGCAGGAGAATCCGAATAGGTGTTCGAGTGTTCGAACCGTAATGCGCAAGAAATGGTATGTAAACCCCGTATTTACATATCTGCCACTGTGCAGGAGAATCCGTATAGGTGTTCGAGTGTTCGAACCGTAATGCGCAAGAAATGGTACGGAAACCCCGTATTTACATATCTGCCACTGTGCAGGAGAATCCGTATAGGTGTTCGAGTGTTTGAACCGTAATGCGTGAGAAATGGTATGTAAACCCCGTATTTATATATCTGCCACTGTGCTGGATAATCCGTATAGGTGTTCGAGTGTTCGAACCGTAATGCGCCAGAAATGGTACCGAAACCCCGTATTTACATATCTGCCACTGTGCAGGAGAATCCGTATAGGTGTTCGAGTGTTCGAACCGTAATGCGCAAGAAATGGTACCGAAACCCCGTATTTACATATCTGCCACTGTGCAGGAGAATCCGTATAGGTGTTCGAGTGTTCGAACCGTAATGCGCAAGAAATGGTATGGAAACCCCGTATTTACATATCTGCCACTGTACAGGAGAATCCGTATAGGTGTTGGAGTGTTCGAACCGTAATGCGCAAGAAATGGTTCCGAAACCCCGTATTTACATATCTGCCACTGTGCAGGAGAATCCGTATAGGTGTTCGAGAGTTCGAACCGTAATGCGCAAGAAATGGTACGGAAACACCGTATTTACATATCTGCCACTTTGTAGGAGAATCCGCATAGTTGTTCGAGTGTTCGAACCGTAATGTGCAAGAAATTGTACGGAAACCCCGTATTTACATATCTGCCACTGTGCAGGAGAATCCGTATAGGTGTTCGAGTGTTCGAATCGTAATGCGCAAGAAATGGTACCGAAACCCCGTATTTACATATCTGCCACTGTGCAGGAGAATCCGAATAGGTGTTCGAGTGTTCGAACCGTAATGCGCAAGAAATGGTATGTAAACACCGTATTTACATATCTGCCACTGTGCAGGAGAATCCGTATAGGTGTTCGAGTGTTCGAACCGTAATGCGCAAGAAATGGTTCCGAAACCCCGTATTTACGTATCTGCCACTGTGCAGGAGAATCCGTATAGGTGTTCCATTGTTCGAACCGTAATGCGCAAGAAATGGTACGGAAACCCCGTATTTACATATCTGCCACTGTGCAGGAGAATCCGAATAGGTGTTCGAGTGTTCGAACCGTAATGCGCAAAAAATGGTACCGAAACCCCGTATTTACATATCTGCCACTGTGCAGGAGAATCCGTATAGGTGTTCGAGTGTTCGAACCGTAATGCGCAAGAAATGGTACCGAAACCCCGTATTTACATATCTGCCACTGTGCAGGAGAATCCGAATAGGTGTTCGAGTGTTCGAACCGTAATGCGCAAGAAATGGTATGCAAACCCCGTATTTACATATCTGGCACTGTGCAGGAGAATCCGTATAGGTGTTCGAGTGTTCGAACCGTAATGCGCAAGAAATGGTACGGAAACCCCGTATTTACATATCTGCCACTGTGCAGGAGAATCCGTATAGGTGTTCGAGTGTTTGAACCGTAATGCGTGAGAAATGGTATGTAAACCCCGTATTTATATATCTGCCACTGTGCTGGATAATCCGTATAGGTGTTCGAGTGTTCGAACCGTAATGTGCCAGAAATGGTACCGAAATCCCGTATTTACATATCTGCCACTGTGCAGGAGAATCCGTATAGGTGTTCGAGTGTTCGAACCGTAATGCGCAAGAAATGGTACCGAAACCCCGTATTTACATATCTGCCACTGTGCAGGAGAATCCGTATAGGTGTTCGAGTGTTCGAACCGTAATGCGCAAGAAATGGTATGGAAACCCCGTATTTACATATCTGCCACTGTACAGGAGAATCCGTATAGGTGTTGGAGTGTTCGAACCGTAATGCGCAAGAAATGGTTCCGAAACCCCGTATTTACATATCTGCCACTGTGCAGGAGAATCCGTATAGGTGTTCGAGAGTTCGAACCGTAATGCGCAAGAAATGGTACGGAAACCCCGTATTTACATATCTGCCACTTTGTAGGAGAATCCGCATAGGTGTTCGAGTGTTCGAACCGTAATGTGCAAGAAATGGTATGGAAACCCCGTATTTACATATCTGCCACTGTGCAGGAGAATCCGTATAGGTGTTCGAGTTATCGAATCGTAATGCGCAAGAAATGGTACCGAAACCCCGTATTTACATATCTGCCACTGTGCAGGAGAATCCGAATAGGTGTTCGAGTGTTCGAACCGTAATGCGCAAGAAATGGTATGTAAACCCCGTATTTACATATCTGCCACTGTGCAGGAGAATCCGTATAGGTGTTCGAGTGTTCGAACCGTAATGCGCAAGAAATGGTTCCGAAACCCCGTATTTACGTATCTGCCACTGTGTAGGAGAATCCGTATAGGTGTTCCATTGTTCGAACCGTAATGCGCAAGAAATGGTACGGAAACCCCGTATTTACATATCTTCCACTGTGCAGGAGAATCCGTATAGGTGTTCGAGTGTTCGAACCGTAATGCGCAAAAAATGGTACCGAAATCCCGTATTTACATATCTGCCACTGTGCAGGAGAATCCGTATAGGTGTTCGAGTGTTCGAACCGTAATGCGCAAGAAATGGTTCCGAAACCCCGTATTTACATATCTGCCACTGTGCAGGAGAATCCGAATAGGTGTTCGAGTGTTCGAACCGTAATGCGCAAGAAATGGTACGTAAACCCTGTATTTACATATCTGTCACTGTGCAGGAGAATCCGTATAGGTGTTCGAGTGTTCGAACCGTAATGCGCAAGAAATGGTACGGAAACCCCGTATTTACATATCTGCCACTGTGCAGGAGAATCCGTATAGGTGTTCGAGTGTTGGAACCGTAATGCGTGAGAAATGGTATGTAAACCCGGTATTTATATATCTGCCACTGTGCTGGATAATCCGTATAGGTGTTCGAGTGTTCGAACCGTAATGCGCCAGAAATGGTACCGAAACCCCGTATTTACATATCTGCCACTGTGCAGGAGAATCCGTATAGGTGTTCGAGTGTTCGAACCGTAATGCGCAAGAAATGGTACCGAAACCCCGTATTTACATATCTGCCACTGTGTAGGAGAATCCGTATAGGTGTTCGAGTGTTCGAACCGTAATGCGCAAGAAATGGTATGGAAACCCCGTATTTACATATCTGCCACTGTACAGGAGAATCCGTATAGGTGTTGGAGTGTTCGAACCGTAATGCGCAAGAAATGGTTCCGAAACCCCGTATTTACATATCTGCCACTGTGCAGGAGAATCCGAATAGGTGTTCGAGTGTTCGAACCGTAATGCGCAAGAAATGGTATGCAAACCCCGTAGTTACATATCTTGCACTGTGCAGGAGAATCCGTATAGGTGTTCGAGTGTTCGAACCGTAATGCGCAAGAAATGGTACGGAAACCCCGTATTTACATATCTGCCACTGTGTAGGAGAATCCGTATAGGTGTTCGAGTGTTTGAACCGTAATGCGTGAGAAATGGTATGTAAACCCCGTATTTATATATCTGCCACTGTGCTGGATAATCCGTATAGGTGTTCGAGTGTTCGAACCGTAATGCGCCAGAAATGGTACCGAAATCCCGTATTTACATATCTGCCACTGTGCAGGAGAATCCGTATAGGTGTTCGAGTGTTCGAACCGTAATGCGCAAGAAATGGTACCGAAACCCCGTATTTACATATCTGCCACTGTGCAGGAGAATCCGTATAGGTGTTCGAGTGTTCGAACCGTAATGCGCAAGAAATGGTATGGAAACCCCGTATTTACATATCTGCCACTGTACAGGAGAATCCGTATAGGTGTTGGAGTGTTCGAACCGTAATGCGCAAGAAATGGTTCCGAAACCCCGTATTTACATATCTGCCACTGTGCAGGAGAATCCGTATAGGTGTTCGAGAGTTCGAACCGTAATGCGCAAGAAATGGTACGGAAACCCCGTATTTACATATCTGCCACTTTGTAGGAGAATCCGCATAGGTGTTCGAGTGTTCGAACCGTAATGTGCAGGAAATGGTATGGAAACCCCGTATTTACATATCTGCCACTGTGCAGGAGAATCCGTATAGGTGTTCGAGTGTTCGAATCGTAATGCGCAAGAAATGGTACCGAAACCCCGTATTTACATATCTGCCACTGTGCAGGAGAATCCGAATAGGTGTTCGAGTGTTCGAACCGTAATGCGCAAGAAATGGTATGTAAACCCCGTATTTACATATCTGCCACTGTGCAGGAGAATCCGTATAGGTGTTCGAGTGTTCAAACCGTAATGCGCAAGAAATGGTTCCGAAACCCCGTATTTACGTATCTGCCACTGTGCAGGAGAATCCGTATAGGTGTTCCATTGTTCGAACCGTAATGCGCAAGAAATGGTACGGAAACCCCGTATTTACATATCTGCCACTGTGCAGGAGAATCTGTATAGGTGTTCGAGTGTTCGAACCGTAATGCGCAAAAAATGGTACCGAAACCCCGTATTTACATATCTGCCACTGTGCAGGAGAATCCGTATAGGTGTTCGAGTGTTCGAACCGTAATGCGCAAGAAATGGTTCCGAAACCCCGTATTTACATATCTGCCACTGTGCAGGAGAATCCGAATAGGTGTTCGAGTGTTCGAACCGTAATGCGCAAGAAATGGTACGTAAACCCTGTATTTACATATCTGTCACTGTGCAGGAGAATCCGTATAGGTGTTCGAGTGTTCGAACCGTAATGCGCAAGAAATGGTACGGAAACCCCGTATTTACATATCTGCCACTGTGCAGGAGAATCCGTATAGGTGTTCGAGTGTTTGAACCGTAATGCGTGAGAAATGGTATGTAAACCCCGTATTTATATATCTGCCACTGTGCTGGATAATCCATATAGGTGTTCGAGTGTTCGAACCGTAATGCGCCAGAAATGGTACCGAAACCCCGTATTTACATATCTGCCACTGTGCAGGAGAATCCGTATAGGTGTTCGAGTGTTCGAACCGTAATGCGCAAGAAATGGTACCGAAACCCCGTATTTACATATCTGCCACTGTGCAGGAGAATCCGTATAGGTGTTCGAGTGTTCGAACCGTAATGCGCAAGAAATGGTATGGAAACCCCGTATTTACATATCTGCCACTGTACAGGAGAATCCGTATAGGTGTTGGAGTGTTCGAACCGTAATGCGCAAGAAATGGTTCCGAAACCCCGTATTTACATATCTGCCACTGTGCAGGAGAATCCGTATAGGTGTTCGAGAGTTCGAACCGTAATGCGCAAGAAATGGTACGGAAACCCCGTATTTACATATCTGCCACTTTGTAGGAGAATCCGCATAGGTGTTCGAGTGTTCGAACCGTAATGTGCAAGAAATGGTATGGAAACCCCGTATTTACATATCTGCCACTGTGCAGGAGAATCCGTATAGGTGTTCGAGTGTTCGAATCGTAATGCGCAAGAAATGGTACCGAAACCCCGTATTTACATATCTGCCACTGTGCAGGAGAATCCGAATAGGTGTTCGAGTGTTCGAACCGTAATGCGCAAGAAATGGTATGTAAACCCCGTATTTACATATCTGCCACTGTGCAGGAGAATCCGTATAGGTGTTCGAGTGTTCGAACCGTAATGCGCAAGAAATGGTTCCGAAACCGCGTATTTACGTATCTGCCACTGTGCAGGAGAATCCGTATAGGTGTTCGAGTGTTCAAACCGTAATGCGCAAGAAATGGTTCCGAAACCCCGTATTTACGTATCTGCCACTGTGCAGGAGAATCCGTATAGGTGTTCCATTGTTCGAACCGTAATGCGCAAGAAATGGTACGGAAACCCCGTATTTACATATCTGCCACTGTGCAGGAGAATCTGTATAGGTGTTCGAGTGTTCGAACCGTAATGCGCAAAAAATGGTACCGAAACCCCGTATTTACATATCTGCCACTGTGCAGGAGAATCCGTATAGGTGTTCGAGTGTTCGAACCGTAATGCGCAAGAAATGGTTCCGAAACCCCGTATTTACATATCTGCCACTGTGCAGGAGAATCCGAATAGGTGTTCGAGTGTTCGAACCGTAATGCGCAAGAAATGGTACGTAAACCCTGTATTTACATATCTGTCACTGTGCAGGAGAATCCGTATAGGTGTTCGAGTGTTCGAACCGTAATGCGCAAGAAATGGTACGGAAACCCCGTATTTACATATCTGCCACTGTGCAGGAGAATCCGTATAGGTGTTCGAGTGTTTGAACCGTAATGCGTGAGAAATGGTATGTAAACCCCGTATTTATATATCTGCCACTGTGCTGGATAATCCATATAGGTGTTCGAGTGTTCGAACCGTAATGCGCCAGAAATGGTACCGAAACCCCGTATTTACATATCTGCCACTGTGCAGGAGAATCCGTATAGGTGTTCGAGTGTTCGAACCGTAATGCGCAAGAAATGGTACCGAAACCCCGTATTTACATATCTGCCACTGTGCAGGAGAATCCGTATAGGTGTTCGAGTGTTCGAACCGTAATGCGCAAGAAATGGTATGGAAACCCCGTATTTACATATCTGCCACTGTACAGGAGAATCCGTATAGGTGTTGGAGTGTTCGAACCGTAATGCGCAAGAAATGGTTCCGAAACCCCGTATTTACATATCTGCCACTGTGCAGGAGAATCCGTATAGGTGTTCGAGAGTTCGAACCGTAATGCGCAAGAAATGGTACGGAAACCCCGTATTTACATATCTGCCACTTTGTAGGAGAATCCGCATAGGTGTTCGAGTGTTCGAACCGTAATGTGCAAGAAATGGTATGGAAACCCCGTATTTACATATCTGCCACTGTGCAGGAGAATCCGTATAGGTGTTCGAGTGTTCGAATCGTAATGCGCAAGAAATGGTACCGAAACCCCGTATTTACATATCTGCCACTGTGCAGGAGAATCCGAATAGGTGTTCGAGTGTTCGAACCGTAATGCGCAAGAAATGGTATGTAAACCCCGTATTTACATATCTGCCACTGTGCAGGAGAATCCGTATAGGTGTTCGAGTGTTCGAACCGTAATGCGCAAGAAATGGTTCCGAAACCGCGTATTTACGTATCTGCCACTGTGCAGGAGAATCCGTATAGGTGTTCCATTGTTCGAACCGTAATGCGCAAGAAATGGTACGGAAACCCCGTATTTACATATCTGCCACTGTGCTGGAGAATCCGTATAGGTGTTCGAGTGTTCGAACCGTAATGCGCAAAAAATGGTACCGAAACCCCGTATTTACATATCTGCCACTGTGCAGGAGAATCCGTGTAGGTGTTCGAGTGTTCGAACCGTAATGCGCAAGAAATGGTACGGAAACCCCGTATTTACATATCTGCCACTGTGCAGGAGAATCCGAATAGGTGTTCGAGTGTTCGAACCGTAATGCGCAAGAAATGGTATGTAAACCCCGTATTTACATATCTGCCACTGTGCAGGAGAATCCGTATAGGTGTTCGAGTGTTCGAACCGTAATGCGCAAGAAATGGTACGGAAACCCCGTATTTACATATCTGCCACTGTGCAGGAGAATCCGTATAGGTGTTCGAGTGTTTGAACCGTAATGCGTGAGAAATGGTATGTAAACCCCGTATTTATATATCTGCCACTGTGCTGGATAATCCGTATAGGTGTTCGAGTGTTCGAACCGTAATGCGCCAGAAATGGTACCGAAACCCCGTATTTACATATCTGCCACTGTGCAGGAGAATCCGTATAGGTGTTCGAGTGTTCGAACCGTAATGCGCAAGAAATGGTACCGAAACCCCGTATTTACATATCTGCCACTGTGCAGGAGAATCCGTATAGGTGTTCGAGTGTTCGAACCGTAATGCGCAAGAAATGGTATGGAAACCCCGTATTTACATATCTGCCACTGTACAGGAGAATCCGTATAGGTGTTGGAGTGTTCGAACCGTAATGCGCAAGAAATGGTTCCGAAACCCCGTATTTACATATCTGCCACTGTGCAGGAGAATCCGTATAGGTGTTCGAGAGTTCGAACCGTAATGCGCAAGAAATGGTACGGAAACACCGTATTTACATATCTGCCACTTTGTAGGAGAATCCGCATAGTTGTTCGAGTGTTCGAACCGTAATGTGCAAGAAATTGTACGGAAACCCCGTATTTACATATCTGCCACTGTGCAGGAGAATCCGTATAGGTGTTCGAGTGTTCGAATCGTAATGCGCAAGAAATGGTACCGAAACCCCGTATTTACATATCTGCCACTGTGCAGGAGAATCCGAATAGGTGTTCGAGTGTTCGAACCGTAATGCGCAAGAAATGGTATGTAAACACCGTATTTACATATCTGCCACTGTGCAGGAGAATCCGTATAGGTGTTCGAGTGTTCGAACCGTAATGCGCAAGAAATGGTTCCGAAACCCCGTATTTACGTATCTGCCACTGTGCAGGAGAATCCGTATAGGTGTTCCATTGTTCGAACCGTAATGCGCAAGAAATGGTACGGAAACCCCGTATTTACATATCTGCCACTGTGCAGGAGAATCCGAATAGGTGTTCGAGTGTTCGAACCGTAATGCGCAAAAAATGGTACCGAAACCCCGTATTTACATATCTGCCACTGTGCAGGAGAATCCGTATAGGTGTTCGAGTGTTCGAACCGTAATGCGCAAGAAATGGTACCGAAACCCCGTATTTACATATCTGCCACTGTGCAGGAGAATCCGAATAGGTGTTCGAGTGTTCGAACCGTAATGCGCAAGAAATGGTATGCAAACCCCGTATTTACATATCTGGCACTGTGCAGGAGAATCCGTATAGGTGTTCGAGTGTTCGAACCGTAATGCGCAAGAAATGGTACGGAAACCCCGTATTTACATATCTGCCACTGTGCAGGAGAATCCGTATAGGTGTTCGAGTGTTTGAACCGTAATGCGTGAGAAATGGTATGTAAACCCCGTATTTATATATCTGCCACTGTGCTGGATAATCCGTATAGGTGTTCGAGTGTTCGAACCGTAATGTGCCAGAAATGGTACCGAAATCCCGTATTTACATATCTGCCACTGTGCAGGAGAATCCGTATAGGTGTTCGAGTGTTCGAACCGTAATGCGCAAGAAATGGTACCGAAACCCCGTATTTACATATCTGCCACTGTGCGGGAGAATCCGTATAGGTGTTCGAGTGTTCGAACCGTAATGCGCAAGAAATGGTATGGAAACCCCGTATTTACATATCTGCCACTGTACAGGAGAATCCGTATAGGTGTTGGAGTGTTCGAACCGTAATGCGCAAGAAATGGTTCCGAAACCCCGTATTTACATATCTGCCACTGTGCAGGAGAATCCGTATAGGTGTTCGAGAGTTCGAACCGTAATGCGCAAGAAATGGTACGGAAACCCCGTATTTACATATCTGCCACTTTGTACGAGAATCCGCATAGGTGTTCGAGTGTTCGAACCGTAATGTGCAAGAAATGGTATGGAAACCCCGTATTTACATATCTGCCACTGTGCAGGAGAATCCGTATAGGTGTTCGAGTTATCGAATCGTAATGCGCAAGAAATGGTACCGAAACCCCGTATTTACATATCTGCCACTGTGCAGGAGAATCCGAATAGGTGTTCGAGTGTTCGAACCGTAATGCGCAAGAAATGGTATGTAAACCCCGTATTTACATATCTGCCACTGTGCAGGAGAATCCGTATAGGTGTTCGAGTGTTCGAACCGTAATGCGCAAGAAATGGTTCCGAAACCCCGTATTTACGTATCTGCCACTGTGTAGGAGAATCCGTATAGGTGTTCCATTGTTCGAACCGTAATGCGCAAGAAATGGTACGGAAACCCCGTATTTACATATCTTCCACTGTGCAGGAGAATCCGTATAGGTGTTCGAGTGTTCGAACCGTAATGCGCAAAAAATGGTACCGAAATCCCGTATTTACATATCTGCCACTGTGCAGGAGAATCCGTATAGGTGTTCGAGTGTTCGAACCGTAATGCGCAAGAAATGGTTCCGAAACCCCGTATTTACATATCTGCCACTGTGCAGGAGAATCCGAATAGGTGTTCGAGTGTTCGAACCGTAATGCGCAAGAAATGGTACGTAAACCCTGTATTTACATATCTGTCACTGTGCAGGAGAATCCGTATAGGTGTTCGAGTGTTCGAACCGTAATGCGCAAGAAATGGTACGGAAACCCCGTATTTACATATCTGCCACTGTGCAGGAGAATCCGTATAGGTGTTCGAGTGTTTGAACCGTAATGCGTGAGAAATGGTATGTAAACCCCGTATTTATATATCTGCCACTGTGCTGGATAATCCGTATAGGTGTTCGAGTGTTCGAACCGTAATGCGCCAGAAACGGTACCGAAACCCCGTATTTACATATCTGCCACTGTGCAGGAGAATCCGTATAGGTGTTCGAGTGTTCGAACCGTAATGCGCAAGAAATGGTACCGAAACCCCGTATTTACATATCTGCCACTGTGTAGGAGAATCCGTATAGGTGTTCGAGTGTTCGAACCGTAATGCGCAAGAAAGGGTATGGAAACCCCGTATTTACATATCTGCCACTGTACAGGAGAATCCGTATAGGTGTTGGAGTGTTCGAACCGTAATGCGCAAGAAATGGTTCCGAAACCCCGTATTTACATATCTGCCACTGTGCAGGAGAATCCGAATAGGTGTTCGAGTGTTCGAACCGTAATGCGCAAGAAATGGTATGCAAACCCCGTATTTACATATCTTGCACTGTGCAGGAGAATCCGTATAGGTGTTCGAGTGTTCGAACCGTAATGCGCAAGAAATGGTACGGAAACCCCGTATTTACATATCTGCCACTGTGCAGGAGAATCCGTATAGGTGTTCGAGTGTTTGAACCGTAATGCGTGAGAAATGGTATGTAAACCCCGTATTTATATATCTGCCACTGTGCTGGATAATCCGTATAGGTGTTCGAGTGTTCGAACCATAATGCGCCAGAAATGGTACCGAAATCCCGTATTTACATATCTGCCACTGTGCAGGAGAATCCGTATAGGTGTTCGAGTGTTCGAACCGTAATGCGCAAGAAATGGTACCGAAACCCCGTATTTACATATCTGCCACTGTGCAGGAGAATCTGTATAGGTGTTCGAGTGTTCGAACCGTAATGCGCAAGAAATGGTATGGAAACCCCGTATTTACATATCTGCCACTGTACAGGAGAATCCGTATAGGTGTTGGAGTGTTTGAACCGTAATGCGCAAGAAATGGTTCCGAAACCCCGTATTTACATATCTGCCACTGTGCAGGAGAATCCGTATAGGTGTTCGAGAGTTCGAACCGTAATGCGCAAGAAATGGTACGGAAACCCCGTATTTACATATCTGCCACTTTGTAGGAGAATCCGCATAGGTGTTCGAGTGTTCGAACCGTAATGTGCAAGAAATGGTATGGAAACCCCGTATTTACATATCTGCCACTGTGCAGGAGAATCCGTATAGGTGTTCGAGTGTTCGAATCGTAATGCGCAAGAAATGGTACCGAAACCCCGTATTTACATATCTGCCACTGTGCAGGAGAATCCGAATAGGTGTTCGAGTGTTCGAACCGTAATGCGCAAGAAATGGTATGTAAACCCCGTATTTACATATCTGCCACTGTGCAGGAGAATCCGTATAGGTGTTCGAGTGTTCAAACCGTAATGCGCAAGAAATGGTTCCGAAACCCCGTATTTACGTATCTGCCACTGTGCAGGAGAATCCGTATAGGTGTTCCATTGTTCGAACCGTAATGCGCAAGAAATGGTACGGAAACCCCGTATTTACATATCTGCCACTGTGCAGGAGAATCCGTATAGGTGTTCGAGTGTTCGAACCGTAATGCGCAAAAAATGGTACCGAAACCCCGTATTTACATATCTGCCACTGTGCAGGAGAATCCGTATAGGTGTTCGAGTGTTCGAACCGTAATGCGCAAGAAATGGTTCCGAAACCCCGTATTTACATATCTGCCACTGTGCAGGAGAATCCGAATAGGTGTTCGAGTGTTCGAACCGTAATGCGCAAGAAATGGTACGTAAACCCTGTATTTACATATCTGTCACTGTGCAGGAGAATCCGTATAGGTGTTCGAGTGTTCGAACCGTAATGCGCAAGAAATGGTACGGAAACCCCGTATTTACATATCTGCCACTGTGCAGGAGAATCCGTATAGGTGTTCGAGTGTTTGAACCGTAATGCGTGAGAAATGGTATGTAAACCCCGTATTTATATATCTGCCACTGTGCTGGATAATCCATATAGGTGTTCGAGTGTTCGAACCGTAATGCGCCAGAAATGGTACCGAAACCCCGTATTTACATATCTGCCACTGTGCAGGAGAATCCGTATAGGTGTTCGAGTGTTCGAACCGTAATGCGCAAGAAATGGTACCGAAACCCCGTATTTACATATCTGCCACTGTGCAGGAGAATCCGTATAGGTGTTCGAGTGTTCGAACCGTAATGCGCAAGAAATGGTATGGAAACCCCGTATTTACATATCTGCCACTGTACAGGAGAATCCGTATAGGTGTTGGAGTGTTCGAACCGTAATGCGCAAGAAATGGTTCCGAAACCCCGTATTTACATATCTGCCACTGTGCAGGAGAATCCGTATAGGTGTTCGAGAGTTCGAACCGTAATGCGCAAGAAATGGTACGGAAACCCCGTATTTACATATCTGCCACTTTGTAGGAGAATCCGCATAGGTGTTCGAGTGTTCGAACCGTAATGTGCAAGAAATGGTATGGAAACCCCGTATTTACATATCTGCCACTGTGCAGGAGAATCCGTATAGGTGTTCGAGTGTTCGAATCGTAATGCGCAAGAAATGGTACCGAAACCCCGTATTTACATATCTGCCACTGTGCAGGAGAATCCGAATAGGTGTTCGAGTGTTCGAACCGTAATGCGCAAGAAATGGTATGTAAACCCCGTATTTACATATCTGCCACTGTGCAGGAGAATCCGTATAGGTGTTCGAGTGTTCGAACCGTAATGCGCAAGAAATGGTTCCGAAACCGCATATTTACGTATCTGCCACTGTGCAGGAGAATCCGTATAGGTGTTCCATTGTTCGAACCGTAATGCGCAAGAAATGGTACGGAAACCCCGTATTTACATATCTGCCACTGTGCAGGAGAATCCGTATAGGTGTTCGAGTGTTCGAACCGTAATGCGCAAAAAATGGTATCGAAACCCCGTATTTACATATCTGCCACTGTGCAGGAGAATCCGTATAGGTGTTCAAGTGTTCGAACCGTAATGCGCAAGAAATGGTAGCGAAACCCCGTATTTACATATCTGCCACTGTGCAGGAGAATCCGAATAGGTGTTCGAGTGTTCGAACCGTAATGCGCAAGAAATGGTATGTAAACCCCGTATTTACATATCTGGCACTGTGCAGGAGAATCCGTATAGGTGTTCGAGTGTTCGAATCGTAATGCGCAAGAAATGGTACCGAAACCCCGTATTTACATATCTGCCACTGTGCAGGAGAATCCGAATAGGTGTTCGAGTGTTCGAACCGTAATGCGCAAGAAATGGTATGCAAACCCCGTATTTACATATCTGGCACTGTGCAGGAGAATCCGTATAGGTGTTCGAGTGTTCGAACCGTAATGCGCAAGAAATGGTACGGAAACCCCGTATTTGCATATCTGCCACTGTGCAGGAGAATCCGTATAGGTGTTCGAGTGTTTGAACCGTAATGCGTGAGAAATGGTATGTAAACCCCGTATTTATATATCTGCCACTGTGCTGGATAATCCGTATAGGTGTTCGAGTGTTCGAACCGTAATGCGCCAGAAATGGTACCGAAATCCCGTATTTACATATCTGCCACTGTGCAGGAGAATCCGTATAGGTGTTCGAGTGTTCGAACCGTAATGCGCAAGAAATGGTACCGAAACCCCGTATTTACATATCTGCCACTGTGCAGGAGAATCCGTATAGGTGTTCGAGTGTTCGAACCGTAATGCGCAAGAAATGGTATGGAAACCCCGTATTTACATATCTGCCACTGTACAGGAGAATCCGTATAGGTGTTGGAGTGTTCGAACCGTAATGCGCAAGAAATGGTTCCGAAACCCCGTATTTACATATCTGCCACTGTGCAGGAGAATCCGTATAGGTGTTCGAGAGTTCGAACCGTAATGCGCAAGAAATGGTACGGAAACCCCGTATTTACATATCTGCCACTTTGTAGGAGAATCCGCATAGGTGTTCGAGTGTTCGTACCGTAATGTGCAAGAAATGGTATGGAAACCCCGTATTTACATATCTGCCACTGTGCAGGAGAATCCGTATAGGTGTTCGAGTGTTCGAATCGTAATGCGCAAGAAATGGTACCGAAACCCCGTATTTACATATCTGCCACTGTGCAGGAGAATCCGAATAGGTGTTCGAGTGTTCGAACCGTAATGCGCAAGAAATGGTACCGAAACCCCGTATTTACATATCTGCCACTGTGCAGGAGAATCCGTATAGGTGTTCGAGTGTTCGAACCGTAATGCGCAAGAAATGGTTCCGAAACCGCGTATTTACGTATCTGCCACTGTGCAGGAGAATCCGTATAGGTGTTCCATTGTTCGAACCGTAATGCGCAAGAAATGGTACGGAAACCCCGTATTTACATATCTGCCACTGTGCAGGAGAATCCGTATAGGTGTTCGAGTGTTCGAACCGTAATGCGCAAAAAATGGTACCGAAACCCCGTATTTACATATCTGCCACTGTGCAGGAGAATCCGTATAGGTGTTCGAGTGTTCGAACCGTAATGCGCAAGAAATGGTAGCGAAACCCCGTATTTACATATCTGCCACTGTGCAGGAGAATCCGAATAGGTGTTCGAGTGTTCGAACCGTAATGCGCAAGAAATGGTATGTAAACCCCGTATTTACATATCTGGCACTGTGCAGGAGAATCCGTATAGGTGTTCGAGTGTTCGAATCGTAATGCGCAAGAAATGGTACCGAAACCCCCTATTTACATATCTGCCACTGTGCAGGAGAATCCGAATAGGTGTTCGAGTGTTCGAACCGTAATGCGCAAGAAATGGTATGCAAACCCCGTATTTACATATCTGGCACTGTGCAGGAGAATCCGTATAGGTGTTCGAGTGTTCGAACCGTAATGCGCAAGAAATGGTACGGAAACCCCGTATTTACATATCTGCCACTGTGCAGGAGAATCCGTATAGGTGTTCGAGTGTTTGAACCGTAATGCGTGAGAAATGGTATGTAAACCCCGTATTTATATATCTGCCACTGTGCTGGATAATCCGTATAGGTGTTCGAGTGTTCGAACCGTAATGCGCCAGAAATGGTACCGAAATCCCGTATTTACATATCTGCCACTTTGCAGGAGAATCCGTATAGGTGTTCGAGTGTTCGAACCGTAATGCGCAAGAAATGGTACCGAAACCCCGTATTTACATATCTGCCACTGTGCAGGAGAATCCGTATAGGTGTTCGAGTGTTCGAACCGTAATGCGCAAGAAATGGTATGGAAACCCCGTATTTACATATCTGCCACTGTACAGGAGAATCCGTATAGGTGTTGGAGTGTTCGAACCGTAATGCGCAAGAAATGGTTCCGAAACCCCGTATTTACATATCTGCCACTGTGCAGGAGAATCCGTATAGGTGTTCGAGAGTTCGAACCGTAATGCGCAAGAAATGGTACGGAAACCCCGTATTTACATATCTGCCACTTTGTAGGAGAATCCGCATAGGTGTTCGAGTGTTCGAACCGTAATGTGCAAGAAATGGTATGGAAACCCCGTATTTACATATCTGCCACTGTGCAGGAGAATCCGTATAGGTGTTCGAGTGTTCGAATCGTAATGCGCAAGAAATGGTACCGAAACCCCGTATTTACATATCTGCCAATGTGCAGGAGAATCCGAATAGGTGTTCGAGTGTTCGAACCGTAATGCGCAAGAAATGGTTTGTAAACCCCGTATTTACATATCTGCCACTGTGCAGGAGAATCCGTATAGGTGTTCGAGTGTTCAAACCGTAATGCGCAAGAAATGGTTCCGAAACCCCGTATTTACGTATCTGCCACTGTGCAGGAGAATCCGTATAGGTGTTCCATTGTTCGAACCGTAATGCGCAAGAAATGGTACGGAAACCCCGTATTTACATATCTGCCACTGTGCAGGAGAATCCGAATAGGTGTTCGAGTGTTCGAACCGTAATGCGCAAGAAATGGTATGTAAACCCCGTATTTACATATCTGCCACTGTGCAGGAGAATCCGTATAGGTGTTCGAGTGTTCGAACCGTAATGCGCAAGAAATGGTATGGAAACCCCGTATTTACATATCTGCCACTGTACAGGAGAATCCGTATAGGTGTTGGAGTGTTCGAACCGTAATGCGCAAGAAATGGTTCCGAAACCCCGTATTTACATATCTGCCACTGTGCAGGAGAATCCGTATAGGTGTTCGAGAGTTCGAACCGTAATGCGCAAGAAATGGTACGGAAACCCCGTATTTACATATCTGCCACTTTGTAGGAGAATCCGCATAGGTGTTCGAGTGTTCGAACCGTAATGTGCAAGAAATGGTATGGAAACCCCGTATTTACATATCTGCCACTGTGCAGGAGAATCCGTATAGGTGTTCGAGTGTTCGAATCGTAATGCGCAAGAAATGGTACCGAAACCCCGTATTTACATATCTGCCAATGTGCAGGAGAATCCGAATAGGTGTTCGAGTGTTCGAACCGTAATGCGCAAGAAATGGTTTGTAAACCCCGTATTTACATATCTGCCACTGTGCAGGAGAATCCGTATAGGTGTTCGAGTGTTCAAACCGTAATGCGCAAGAAATGGTTCCGAAACCCCGTATTTACGTATCTGCCACTGTGCAGGAGAATCCGTATAGGTGTTCCATTGTTCGAACCGTAATGCGCAAGAAATGGTACGGAAACCCCGTATTTACATATCTGCCACTGTGCAGGAGAATCCGAATAGGTGTTCGAGTGTTCGAACCGTAATGCGCAAGAAATGGTATGTAAACCCCGTATTTACATATCTGCCACTGTGCAGGAGAATCCGTATAGGTGTTCGAGTGTTCGAACCGTAATGCGCAAGAAATGGTACGGAAACCCCGTATTTACATATCTGCCACTGTGCAGGAGAATCCGTATAGGTGTTCGAGTGTTTGAACCGTAATGCGTGAGAAATGGTATGTAAACCCCGTATTTATATATCTGCCACTGTGCTGGATAATCCGTATAGGTGTTCGAGTGTTCGAACCGTAATGCGCCAGAAATGGTACCGAAACCCCGTATTTACATATCTGCCACTGTGCAGGAGAATCCGTATAGGTGTTCGAGTGTTCGAACCGTAATGCGCAAGAAATGGTACCGAAACCCCGTATTTACATATCTGCCACTGTGCAGGAGAATCCGTATAGGTGTTCGAGTGTTCGAACCGTAATGCGCAAGAAATGGTATGGAAACCCCGTATTTACATATCTGCCACTGTACAGGAGAATCCGTATAGGTGTTGGAGTGTTCGAACCGTAATGCGCAAGAAATGGTTCCGAAACCCCGTATTTACATATCTGCCACTGTGCAGGAGAATCCGTATAGGTGTTCGAGAGTTCGAACCGTAATGCGCAAGAAATGGTACGGAAACCCCGTATTTACATATCTGCCACTTTGTAGGAGAATCCGCATAGGTGTTCGAGTGTTCGAACCGTAATGTGCAAGAAATGGTATGGAAACCCCGTATTTACATATCTGCCACTGTGCAGGAGAATCCGTATAGGTGTTCGAGTGTTCGAATCGTAATGCGCAAGAAATGGTACCGAAACCCCGTATTTACATATCTGCCACTGTGCAGGAGAATCCGAATAGGTGTTCGAGTGTTCGAACCGTAATGCGCAAGAAATGGTATGTAAACCCCGTATTTACATATCTGCCACTGTGCAGGAGAATCCGTATAGGTGTTCGAGTGTTCAAACCGTAATGCGCAAGAAATGGTTCCGAAACCCCGTATTTACGTATCTGCCACTGTGCAGGAGAATCCGTATAGGTGTTCCATTGTTCGAACCGTAATGCGCAAGAAATGGTACGGAAACCCCGTATTTACATATCTGCCACTGTGCAGGAGAATCCGAATAGGTGTTCGAGTGTTCGAACCGTAATGCGCAAGAAATGGTATGTAAACCCCGTATTTACATATCTGCCACTGTGCAGGAGAATCCGTATAGGTGTTCGAGTGTTCGAACCGTAATGCGCAAGAAATGGTATGGAAACCCCGTATTTACATATCTGCCACTGTACAGGAGAATCCGTATAGGTGTTGGAGTGTTCGAACCGTAATGCGCAAGAAATGGTTCCGAAACCCCGTATTTACATATCTGCCACTGTGCAGGAGAATCCGTATAGGTGTTCGAGAGTTCGAACCGTAATGCGCAAGAAATGGTACGGAAACCCCGTATTTACATATCTGCCACTTTGTAGGAGAATCCGCATAGGTGTTCGAGTGTTCGAACCGTAATGTGCAAGAAATGGTATGGAAACCCCGTATTTACATATCTGCCACTGTGCAGGAGAATCCGTATAGGTGTTCGAGTGTTCGAATCGTAATGCGCAAGAAATGGTACCGAAACCCCGTATTTACATATCTGCCAATGTGCAGGAGAATCCGAATAGGTGTTCGAGTGTTCGAACCGTAATGCGCAAGAAATGGTTTGTAAACCCCGTATTTACATATCTGCCACTGTGCAGGAGAATCCGTATAGGTGTTCGAGTGTTCAAACCGTAATGCGCAAGAAATGGTTCCGAAACCCCGTATTTACGTATCTGCCACTGTGCAGGAGAATCCGTATAGGTGTTCCATTGTTCGAACCGTAATGCGCAAGAAATGGTACGGAAACCCCGTATTTACATATCTGCCACTGTGCAGGAGAATCCGAATAGGTGTTCGAGTGTTCGAACCGTAATGCGCAAGAAATGGTATGTAAACCCCGTATTTACATATCTGCCACTGTGCAGGAGAATCCGTATAGGTGTTCGAGTGTTCGAACCGTAATGCGCAAGAAATGGTACGGAAACCCCGTATTTACATATCTGCCACTGTGCAGGAGAATCCGTATAGGTGTTCGAGTGTTTGAACCGTAATGCGTGAGAAATGGTATGTAAACCCCGTATTTATATATCTGCCACTGTGCTGGATAATCCGTATAGGTGTTCGAGTGTTCGAACCGTAATGCGCCAGAAATGGTACCGAAACCCCGTATTTACATATCTGCCACTGTGCAGGAGAATCCGTATAGGTGTTCGAGTGTTCGAACCGTAATGCGCAAGAAATGGTACCGAAACCCCGTATTTACATATCTGCCACTGTGCAGGAGAATCCGTATAGGTGTTCGAGTGTTCGAACCGTAATGCGCAAGAAATGGTATGGAAACCCCGTATTTACATATCTGCCACTGTACAGGAGAATCCGTATAGGTGTTGGAGTGTTCGAACCGTAATGCGCAAGAAATGGTTCCGAAACCCCGTATTTACATATCTGCCACTGTGCAGGAGAATCCGTATAGGTGTTCGAGAGTTCGAACCGTAATGCGCAAGAAATGGTACGGAAACCCCGTATTTACATATCTGCCACTTTGTAGGAGAATCCGCATAGGTGTTCGAGTGTTCGAACCGTAATGTGCAAGAAATGGTATGGAAACCCCGTATTTACATATCTGCCACTGTGCAGGAGAATCCGTATAGGTGTTCGAGTGTTCGAATCGTAATGCGCAAGAAATGGTACCGAAACCCCGTATTTACATATCTGCCACTGTGCAGGAGAATCCGAATAGGTGTTCGAGTGTTCGAACCGTAATGCGCAAGAAATGGTATGTAAACCCCGTATTTACATATCTGCCACTGTGCAGGAGAATCCGTATAGGTGTTCGAGTGTTCAAACCGTAATGCGCAAGAAATGGTTCCGAAACCCCGTATTTACGTATCTGCCACTGTGCAGGAGAATCCGTATAGGTGTTCCATTGTTCGAACCGTAATGCGCAAGAAATGGTACGGAAACCCCGTATTTACATATCTGCCACTGTGCAGGAGAATCCGTATAGGTGTTCGAGTGTTCGAACCGTAATGCGCAAAAAATGGTACCGAAACCCCGTATTTACATATCTGCCACTGTGCAGGAGAATCCGTATAGGTGTTCGAGTGTTCGAACCGTAATGCGCAAGAAATGGTTCCGAAACCCCGTATTTACATATCTGCCACTGTGCAGGAGAATCCGAATAGGTGTTCGAGTGTTCGAACCGTAATGCGCAAGAAATGGTACGTAAACCCTGTATTTACATATCTGTCACTGTGCAGGAGAATCCGTATAGGTGTTCGAGTGTTCGAACCGTAATGCGCAAGAAATGGTACGGAAACCCCGTATTTACATATCTGCCACTGTGCAGGAGAATCCGTATAGGTGTTCGAGTGTTTGAACCGTAATGCGTGAGAAATGGTATGTAAACCCCGTATTTATATATCTGCCACTGTGCTGGATAATCCATATAGGTGTTCGAGTGTTCGAACCGTAATGCGCCAGAAATGGTACCGAAACCCCGTATTTACATATCTGCCACTGTGCAGGAGAATCCGTATAGGTGTTCGAGTGTTCGAACCGTAATGCGCAAGAAATGGTACCGAAACCCCGTATTTACATATCTGCCACTGTGCAGGAGAATCCGTATAGGTGTTCGAGTGTTCGAACCGTAATGCGCAAGAAATGGTATGGAAACCCCGTATTTACATATCTGCCACTGTACAGGAGAATCCGTATAGGTGTTGGAGTGTTCGAACCGTAATGCGCAAGAAATGGTTCCGAAACCCCGTATTTACATATCTGCCACTGTGCAGGAGAATCCGTATAGGTGTTCGAGAGTTCGAACCGTAATGCGCAAGAAATGGTACGGAAACCCCGTATTTACATATCTGCCACTTTGTAGGAGAATCCGCATAGGTGTTCGAGTGTTCGAACCGTAATGTGCAAGAAATGGTATGGAAACCCCGTATTTACATATCTGCCACTGTGCAGGAGAATCCGTATAGGTGTTCGAGTGTTCGAATCGTAATGCGCAAGAAATGGTACCGAAACCCCGTATTTACATATCTGCCACTGTGCAGGAGAATCCGAATAGGTGTTCGAGTGTTCGAACCGTAATGCGCAAGAAATGGTATGTAAACCCCGTATTTACATATCTGCCACTGTGCAGGAGAATCCGTATAGGTGTTCGAGTGTTCGAACCGTAATGCGCAAGAAATGGTTCCGAAACCGCATATTTACGTATCTGCCACTGTGCAGGAGAATCCGTATAGGTGTTCCATTGTTCGAACCGTAATGCGCAAGAAATGGTACGGAAACCCCGTATTTACATATCTGCCACTGTGCAGGAGAATCCGTATAGGTGTTCGAGTGTTCGAACCGTAATGCGCAAAAAATGGTATCGAAACCCCGTATTTACATATCTGCCACTGTGCAGGAGAATCCGTATAGGTGTTCAAGTGTTCGAACCGTAATGCGCAAGAAATGGTAGCGAAACCCCGTATTTACATATCTGCCACTGTGCAGGAGAATCCGAATAGGTGTTCGAGTGTTCGAACCGTAATGCGCAAGAAATGGTATGTAAACCCCGTATTTACATATCTGGCACTGTGCAGGAGAATCCGTATAGGTGTTCGAGTGTTCGAATCGTAATGCGCAAGAAATGGTACCGAAACCCCGTATTTACATATCTGCCACTGTGCAGGAGAATCTGAATAGGTGTTCGAGTGTTCGAACCGTAATGCGCAAGAAATGGTATGCAAACCCCGTATTTACATATCTGGCACTGTGCAGGAGAATCCGTATAGGTGTTCGAGTGTTCGAACCGTAATGCGCAAGAAATGGTACGGAAACCCCGTATTTGCATATCTGCCACTGTGCAGGAGAATCCGTATAGGTGTTCGAGTGTTTGAACCGTAATGCGTGAGAAATGGTATGTAAACCCCGTATTTATATATCTGCCACTGTGCTGGATAATCCGTATAGGTGTTCGAGTGTTCGAACCGTAATGCGCCAGAAATGGTACCGAAATCCCGTATTTACATATCTGCCACTGTGCAGGAGAATCCGTATAGGTGTTCGAGTGTTCGAACCGTAATGCGCAAGAAATGGTACCGAAACCCCGTATTTACATATCTGCCACTGTGCAGGAGAATCCGTATAGGTGTTCGAGTGTTCGAACCGTAATGCGCAAGAAATGGTATGGAAACCCCGTATTTACATATCTGCCACTGTACAGGAGAATCCGTATAGGTGTTGGAGTGTTCGAACCGTAATGCGCAAGAAATGGTTCCGAAACCCCGTATTTACATATCTGCCACTGTGCAGGAGAATCCGTATAGGTGTTCGAGAGTTCGAACCGTAATGCGCAAGAAATGGTACGGAAACCCCGTATTTACATATCTGCCACTTTGTAGGAGAATCCGCATAGGTGTTCGAGTGTTCGTACCGTAATGTGCAAGAAATGGTATGGAAACCCCGTATTTACATATCTGCCACTGTGCAGGAGAATCCGTATAGGTGTTCGAGTGTTCGAATCGTAATGCGCAAGAAATGGTACCGAAACCCCGTATTTACATATCTGCCACTGTGCAGGAGAATCCGAATAGGTGTTCGAGTGTTCGAACCGTAATGCGCAAGAAATGGTACCGAAACCCCGTATTTACATATCTGCCACTGTGCAGGAGAATCCGTATAGGTGTTCGAGTGTTCGAACCGTAATGCGCAAGAAATGGTTCCGAAACCGCGTATTTACGTATCTGCCACTGTGCAGGAGAATCCGTATAGGTGTTCCATTGTTCGAACCGTAATGCGCAAGAAATGGTACGGAAACCCCGTATTTACATATCTGCCACTGTGCAGGAGAATCCGTATAGGTGTTCGAGTGTTCGAACCGTAATGCGCAAAAAATGGTACCGAAACCCCGTATTTACATATCTGCCACTGTGCAGGAGAATCCGTATAGGTGTTCGAGTGTTCGAACCGTAATGCGCAAGAAATGGTAGCGAAACCCCGTATTTACATATCTGCCACTGTGCAGGAGAATCCGAATAGGTGTTCGAGTGTTCGAACCGTAATGCGCAAGAAATGGTATGTAAACCCCGTATTTACATATCTGGCACTGTGCAGGAGAATCCGTATAGGTGTTCGAGTGTTCGAATCGTAATGCGCAAGAAATGGTACCGAAACCCCGTATTTACATATCTGCCACTGTGCAGGAGAATCCGAATAGGTGTTCGAGTGTTCGAACCGTAATGCGCAAGAAATGGTATGCAAACCCCGTATTTACATATCTGGCACTGTGCAGGAGAATCCGTATAGGTGTTCGAGTGTTCGAACCGTAATGCGCAAGAAATGGTACGGAAACCCCGTATTTACATATCTGCCACTGTGCAGGAGAATCCGTATAGGTGTTCGAGTGTTTGAACCGTAATGCGTGAGAAATGGTATGTAAACCCCGTATTTATATATCTGCCACTGTGCTGGATAATCCGTATAGGTGTTCGAGTGTTCGAACCGTAATGCGCCAGAAATGGTACCGAAATCCCGTATTTACATATCTGCCACTTTGCAGGAGAATCCGTATAGGTGTTCGAGTGTTCGAACCGTAATGCGCAAGAAATGGTACCGAAACCCCGTATTTACATATCTGCCACTGTGCAGGAGAATCCGTATAGGTGTTCGAGTGTTCGAACCGTAATGCGCAAGAAATGGTATGGAAACCCCGTATTTACATATCTGCCACTGTACAGGAGAATCCGTATAGGTGTTGGAGTGTTCGAACCGTAATGCGCAAGAAATGGTTCCGAAACCCCGTATTTACATATCTGCCACTGTGCAGGAGAATCCGTATAGGTGTTCGAGAGTTCGAACCGTAATGCGCAAGAAATGGTACGGAAACCCCGTATTTACATATCTGCCACTTTGTAGGAGAATCCGCATAGGTGTTCGAGTGTTCGAACCGTAATGTGCAAGAAATGGTATGGAAACCCCGTATTTACATATCTGCCACTGTGCAGGAGAATCCGTATAGGTGTTCGAGTGTTCGAATCGTAATGCGCAAGAAATGGTACCGAAACCCCGTATTTACATATCTGCCAATGTGCAGGAGAATCCGAATAGGTGTTCGAGTGTTCGAACCGTAATGCGCAAGAAATGGTTTGTAAACCCCGTATTTACATATCTGCCACTGTGCAGGAGAATCCGTATAGGTGTTCGAGTGTTCAAACCGTAATGCGCAAGAAATGGTTCCGAAACCCCGTATTTACGTATCTGCCACTGTGCAGGAGAATCCGTATAGGTGTTCCATTGTTCGAACCGTAATGCGCAAGAAATGGTACGGAAACCCCGTATTTACATATCTGCCACTGTGCAGGAGAATCCGAATAGGTGTTCGAGTGTTCGAACCGTAATGCGCAAGAAATGGTATGTAAACCCCGTATTTACATATCTGCCACTGTGCAGGAGAATCCGTATAGGTGTTCGAGTGTTCGAACCGTAATGCGCAAGAAATGGTATGGAAACCCCGTATTTACATATCTGCCACTGTACAGGAGAATCCGTATAGGTGTTGGAGTGTTCGAACCGTAATGCGCAAGAAATGGTTCCGAAACCCCGTATTTACATATCTGCCACTGTGCAGGAGAATCCGTATAGGTGTTCGAGAGTTCGAACCGTAATGCGCAAGAAATGGTACGGAAACCCCGTATTTACATATCTGCCACTTTGTAGGAGAATCCGCATAGGTGTTCGAGTGTTCGAACCGTAATGTGCAAGAAATGGTATGGAAACCCCGTATTTACATATCTGCCACTGTGCAGGAGAATCCGTATAGGTGTTCGAGTGTTCGAATCGTAATGCGCAAGAAATGGTACCGAAACCCCGTATTTACATATCTGCCAATGTGCAGGAGAATCCGAATAGGTGTTCGAGTGTTCGAACCGTAATGCGCAAGAAATGGTTTGTAAACCCCGTATTTACATATCTGCCACTGTGCAGGAGAATCCGTATAGGTGTTCGAGTGTTCAAACCGTAATGCGCAAGAAATGGTTCCGAAACCCCGTATTTACGTATCTGCCACTGTGCAGGAGAATCCGTATAGGTGTTCCATTGTTCGAACCGTAATGCGCAAGAAATGGTACGGAAACCCCGTATTTACATATCTGCCACTGTGCAGGAGAATCCGAATAGGTGTTCGAGTGTTCGAACCGTAATGCGCAAGAAATGGTATGTAAACCCCGTATTTACATATCTGCCACTGTGCAGGAGAATCCGTATAGGTGTTCGAGTGTTCGAACCGTAATGCGCAAGAAATGGTACGGAAACCCCGTATTTACATATCTGCCACTGTGCAGGAGAATCCGTATAGGTGTTCGAGTGTTTGAACCGTAATGCGTGAGAAATGGTATGTAAACCCCGTATTTATATATCTGCCACTGTGCTGGATAATCCGTATAGGTGTTCGAGTGTTCGAACCGTAATGCGCCAGAAATGGTACCGAAACCCCGTATTTACATATCTGCCACTGTGCAGGAGAATCCGTATAGGTGTTCGAGTGTTCGAACCGTAATGCGCAAGAAATGGTACCGAAACCCCGTATTTACATATCTGCCACTGTGCAGGAGAATCCGTATAGGTGTTCGAGTGTTCGAACCGTAATGCGCAAGAAATGGTATGGAAACCCCGTATTTACATATCTGCCACTGTACAGGAGAATCCGTATAGGTGTTGGAGTGTTCGAACCGTAATGCGCAAGAAATGGTTCCGAAACCCCGTATTTACATATCTGCCACTGTGCAGGAGAATCCGTATAGGTGTTCGAGAGTTCGAACCGTAATGCGCAAGAAATGGTACGGAAACACCGTATTTACATATCTGCCACTTTGTAGGAGAATCCGCATAGTTGTTCGAGTGTTCGAACCGTAATGTGCAAGAAATTGTACGGAAACCCCGTATTTACATATCTGCCACTGTGCAGGAGAATCCGTATAGGTGTTCGAGTGTTCGAATCGTAATGCGCAAGAAATGGTACCGAAACCCCGTATTTACATATCTGCCACTGTGCAGGAGAATCCGAATAGGTGTTCGAGTGTTCGAACCGTAATGCGCAAGAAATGGTATGTAAACACCGTATTTACATATCTGCCACTGTGCAGGAGAATCCGTATAGGTGTTCGAGTGTTCGAACCGTAATGCGCAAGAAATGGTTCCGAAACCCCGTATTTACGTATCTGCCACTGTGCAGGAGAATCCGTATAGGTGTTCCATTGTTCGAACCGTAATGCGCAAGAAATGGTACGGAAACCCCGTATTTACATATCTGCCACTGTGCAGGAGAATCCGAATAGGTGTTCGAGTGTTCGAACCGTAATGCGCAAAAAATGGTACCGAAACCCCGTATTTACATATCTGCCACTGTGCAGGAGAATCCGTATAGGTGTTCGAGTGTTCGAACCGTAATGCGCAAGAAATGGTACCGAAACCCCGTATTTACATATCTGCCACTGTGCAGGAGAATCCGAATAGGTGTTCGAGTGTTCGAACCGTAATGCGCAAGAAATGGTATGCAAACCCCGTATTTACATATCTGGCACTGTGCAGGAGAATCCGTATAGGTGTTCGAGTGTTCGAACCGTAATGCGCAAGAAATGGTACGGAAACCCCGTATTTACATATCTGCCACTGTGCAGGAGAATCCGTATAGGTGTTCGAGTGTTTGAACCGTAATGCGTGAGAAATGGTATGTAAACCCCGTATTTATATATCTGCCACTGTGCTGGATAATCCGTATAGGTGTTCGAGTGTTCGAACCGTAATGTGCCAGAAATGGTACCGAAATCCCGTATTTACATATCTGCCACTGTGCAGGAGAATCCGTATAGGTGTTCGAGTGTTCGAACCGTAATGCGCAAGAAATGGTACCGAAACCCCGTATTTACATATCTGCCACTGTGCGGGAGAATCCGTATAGGTGTTCGAGTGTTCGAACCGTAATGCGCAAGAAATGGTATGGAAACCCCGTATTTACATATCTGCCACTGTACAGGAGAATCCGTATAGGTGTTGGAGTGTTCGAACCGTAATGCGCAAGAAATGGTTCCGAAACCCCGTATTTACATATCTGCCACTGTGCAGGAGAATCCGTATAGGTGTTCGAGAGTTCGAACCGTAATGCGCAAGAAATGGTACGGAAACCCCGTATTTACATATCTGCCACTTTGTACGAGAATCCGCATAGGTGTTCGAGTGTTCGAACCGTAATGTGCAAGAAATGGTATGGAAACCCCGTATTTACATATCTGCCACTGTGCAGGAGAATCCGTATAGGTGTTCGAGTTATCGAATCGTAATGCGCAAGAAATGGTACCGAAACCCCGTATTTACATATCTGCCACTGTGCAGGAGAATCCGAATAGGTGTTCGAGTGTTCGAACCGTAATGCGCAAGAAATGGTATGTAAACCCCGTATTTACATATCTGCCACTGTGCAGGAGAATCCGTATAGGTGTTCGAGTGTTCGAACCGTAATGCGCAAGAAATGGTTCCGAAACCCCGTATTTACGTATCTGCCACTGTGTAGGAGAATCCGTATAGGTGTTCCATTGTTCGAACCGTAATGCGCAAGAAATGGTACGGAAACCCCGTATTTACATATCTTCCACTGTGCAGGAGAATCCGTATAGGTGTTCGAGTGTTCGAACCGTAATGCGCAAAAAATGGTACCGAAATCCCGTATTTACATATCTGCCACTGTGCAGGAGAATCCGTATAGGTGTTCGAGTGTTCGAACCGTAATGCGCAAGAAATGGTTCCGAAACCCCGTATTTACATATCTGCCACTGTGCAGGAGAATCCGAATAGGTGTTCGAGTGTTCGAACCGTAATGCGCAAGAAATGGTACGTAAACCCTGTATTTACATATCTGTCACTGTGCAGGAGAATCCGTATAGGTGTTCGAGTGTTCGAACCGTAATGCGCAAGAAATGGTACGGAAACCCCGTATTTACATATCTGCCACTGTGCAGGAGAATCCGTATAGGTGTTCGAGTGTTTGAACCGTAATGCGTGAGAAATGGTATGTAAACCCCGTATTTATATATCTGCCACTGTGCTGGATAATCCGTATAGGTGTTCGAGTGTTCGAACCGTAATGCGCCAGAAATGGTACCGAAACCCCGTATTTACATATCTGCCACTGTGCAGGAGAATCCGTATAGGTGTTCGAGTGTTCGAACCGTAATGCGCAAGAAATGGTACCGAAACCCCGTATTTACATATCTGCCACTGTGTAGGAGAATCCGTATAGGTGTTCGAGTGTTCGAACCGTAATGCGCAAGAAATGGTATGGAAACCCCGTATTTACATATCTGCCACTGTACAGGAGAATCCGTATAGGTGTTGGAGTGTTCGAACCGTAATGCGCAAGAAATGGTTCCGAAACCCCGTATTTACATATCTGCCACTGTGCAGGAGAATCCGAATAGGTGTTCGAGTGTTCGAACCGTAATGCGCAAGAAATGGTATGCAAACCCCGTATTTACATATCTTGCACTGTGCAGGAGAATCCGTATAGGTGTTCGAGTGTTCGAACCGTAATGCGCAAGAAATGGTACGGAAACCCCGTATTTACATATCTGCCACTGTGCAGGAGAATCCGTATAGGTGTTCGAGTGTTTGAACCGTAATGCGTGAGAAATGGTATGTAAACCCCGTATTTATATATCTGCCACTGTGCTGGATAATCCGTATAGGTGTTCGAGTGTTCGAACCATAATGCGCCAGAAATGGTACCGAAATCCCGTATTTACATATCTGCCACTGTGCAGGAGAATCCGTATAGGTGTTCGAGTGTTCGAACCGTAATGCGCAAGAAATGGTACCGAAACCCCGTATTTACATATCTGCCACTGTGCAGGAGAATCTGTATAGGTGTTCGAGTGTTCGAACCGTAATGCGCAAGAAATGGTATGGAAACCCCGTATTTACATATCTGCCACTGTACAGGAGAATCCGTATAGGTGTTGGAGTGTTTGAACCGTAATGCGCAAGAAATGGTTCCGAAACCCCGTATTTACATATCTGCCACTGTGCAGGAGAATCCGTATAGGTGTTCGAGAGTTCGAACCGTAATGCGCAAGAAATGGTACGGAAACCCCGTATTTACATATCTGCCACTTTGTAGGAGAATCCGCATAGGTGTTCGAGTGTTCGAACCGTAATGTGCAAGAAATGGTATGGAAACCCCGTATTTACATATCTGCCACTGTGCAGGAGAATCCGTATAGGTGTTCGAGTGTTCGAATCGTAATGCGCAAGAAATGGTACCGAAACCCCGTATTTACATATCTGCCACTGTGCAGGAGAATCCGAATAGGTGTTCGAGTGTTCGAACCGTAATGCGGAAGAAATGGTATGTAAACCCCGTATTTACATATCTGCCACTGTGCAGGAGAATCCGTATAGGTGTTCGAGTGTTCAAACCGTAATGCGCAAGAAATGGTTCCGAAACCCCGTATTTACGTATCTGCCACTGTGCAGGAGAATCCGTATAGGTGTTCCATTGTTCGAACCGTAATGCGCAAGAAATGGTACGGAAACCCCGTATTTACATATCTGCCACTGTGCAGGAGAATCCGTATAGGTGTTCGAGTGTTCGAACCGTAATGCGCAAAAAATGGTACCGAAACCCCGTATTTACATATCTGCCACTGTGCAGGAGAATCCGTATAGGTGTTCGAGTGTTCGAACCGTAATGCGCAAGAAATGGTTCCGAAACCCCGTATTTACATATCTGCCACTGTGCAGGAGAATCCGAATAGGTGTTCGAGTGTTCGAACCGTAATGCGCAAGAAATGGTACGGAAACCCCGTATTTACATATCTGCCACTGTGCAGGAGAATCCGTATAGGTGTTCGAGTGTTTGAACCGTAATGCGTGAGAAATGGTATGCAAACCCCGTATTTACATATCTTGCACTGTGCAGGAGAATCCGTATAGGTGTTCGAGTGTTCGAACCGTAATGCGCAAGAAATGGTACGGAAACCCCGTATTTACATATCTGCCACTGTGCAGGAGAATCCGTATAGGTGTTCGAGTGTTTGAACCGTAATGCGTGAGAAATGGTATGTAAACCCCGTATTTATATATCTGCCACTGTGCTGGATAATCCGTATAGGTGTTCGAGTGTTCGAACCATAATGCGCCAGAAATGGTACCGAAATCCCGTATTTACATATCTGCCACTGTGCAGGAGAATCCGTATAGGTGTTCGAGTGTTCGAATCGTAATGCGCAAGAAATGGTACCGAAACCCCGTATTTACATATCTGCCACTGTGCAGGAGAATCTGTATAGGTGTTCGAGTGTTCGAACCGTAATGCGCAAGAAATGGTATGGAAACCCCGTATTTACATATCTGCCACTGTACAGGAGAATCCGTATAGGTGTTGGAGTGTTTGAACCGTAATGCGCAAGAAATGGTTCCGAAACCCCGTATTTACATATCTGCCACTGTGCAGGAGAATCCGTATAGGTGTTCGAGAGTTCGAACCGTAATGCGCAAGAAATGGTACGGAAACCCCGTATTTACATATCTGCCACTTTGTAGGAGAATCCGCATAGGTGTTCGAGTGTTCGAACCGTAATGTGCAAGAAATGGTATGGAAACCCCGTATTTACATATCTGCCACTGTGCAGGAGAATCCGTATAGGTGTTCGAGTGTTCAAACCGTAATGCGCAAGAAATGGTTCCGAAACCCCGTATTTACGTATCTGCCACTGTGCAGGAGAATCCGTATAGGTGTTCCATTGTTCGAACCGTAATGCGCAAGAAATGGTACGGAAACCCCGTATTTACATATCTGCCACTATGTAGGAGAATCCGTATAGGTGTTCGAGTGTTCGAACCGTAATGCGCAAAAAATGGTACCGAAACCCCGTATTTACATATCTGCCACTGTGCAGGAGAATCCGTATAGGTGTTCGAGTGTTCGAACCGTAATGCGCAAGAAATGGTTCCGAAACCCCGTATTTACATATCTGCCACTGTGCAGGAGAATCCGAATAGGTGTTCGAGTGTTCGAACCGTAATGCGCAAGAAATGGTACGTAAACCCTGTATTTACATATCTGTCACTGTGCAGGAGAATCCGTATAGGTGTTCGAGTGTTCGAACCGTAATGCGCAAGAAATGGTACGGAAACCCCGTATTTACATATCTGCCACTGTGCAGGAGAATCCGTATAGGTGTTCGAGTGTTTGAACCGTAATGCGTGAGAAATGGTATGTAAACCCCGTATTTATATTTCTGCCACTGTGCTGGATAATCCATATAGGTGTTCGAGTGTTCGAACCGTAATGCGCCAGAAATGGTACCGAAACCCCGTATTTACATATCTGCCACTGTGCAGGAGAATCCGTATAGGTGTTCGAGTGTTCGAACCGTAATGCGCAAGAAATGGTACCGAAACCCCGTATTTACATATCTGCCACTGTGTAGGAGAATCCGTATAGGTGTTCGAGTGTTCGAACCGTAATGCGCAAGAAATGGTATGGAAACCCCGTATTTACATATCTGCCACTGTACAGGAGAATCCGTATAGGTGTTGGAGTGTTCGAACCGTAATGCGCAAGAAATGGTTCCGAAACCCCGTATTTACATATCTGCCACTGTGCAGGAGAATCCGAATAGGTGTTCGAGTGTTCGAACCGTAATGCGCAAGAAATGGTATGCAAACCCCGTATTTACATATCTTGCACTGTGCAGGAGAATCCGTATAGGTGTTCGAGTGTTCGAACCGTAATGCGCAAGAAATGGTACGGAAACCCCGTATTTACATATCTGCCACTGTGCAGGAGAATCCGTATAGGTGTTCGAGTGTTTGAACCGTAATGCGTGAGAAATGGTATGTAAACCCCGTATTTATATATCTGCCACTGTGCTGGATAATCCGTATAGGTGTTCGAGTGTTCGAACCATAATGCGCCAGAAATGGTACCGAAATCCCGTATTTACATATCTGCCACTGTGCAGGAGAATCCGTATAGGTGTTCGAGTGTTCGAACCGTAATGCGCAAGAAATGGTACCGAAACCCCGTATTTACATATCTGCCACTGTGCAGGAGAATCTGTATAGGTGTTCGAGTGTTCGAACCGTAATGCGCAAGAAATGGTATGGAAACCCCGTATTTACATATCTGCCACTGTACAGGAGAATCCGTATAGGTGTTGGAGTGTTTGAACCGTAATGCGCAAGAAATGGTTCCGAAACCCCGTATTTACATATCTGCCACTGTGCAGGAGAATCCGTATAGGTGTTCGAGAGTTCGAACCGTAATGCGCAAGAAATGGTACGGAAACCCCGTATTTACATATCTGCCACTTTGTAGGAGAATCCGCATAGGTGTTCGAGTGTTCGAACCGTAATGTGCAAGAAATGGTATGGAAACCCCGTATTTACATATCTGCCACTGTGCAGGAGAATCCGTATAGGTGTTCGAGTGTTCGAATCGTAATGCGCAAGAAATGGTACCGAAACCCCGTATTTACATATCTGCCACTGTGCAGGAGAATCCGAATAGGTGTTCGAGTGTTCGAACCGTAATGCGCAAGAAATGGTATGTAAACCCCGTATTTACATATCTGCCACTGTGCAGGAGAATCCGTATAGGTGTTCGAGTGTTCAAACCGTAATGCGCAAGAAATGGTTCCGAAACCCCGTATTTACGTATCTGCCACTGTGCAGGAGAATCCGTATAGGTGTTCCATTGTTCGAACCGTAATGCGCAAGAAATGGTACGGAAACCCCGTATTTACATATCTGCCACTGTGCAGGAGAATCCGTATAGGTGTTCGAGTGTTCGAACCGTAATGCGCAAAAAATGGTACCGAAACCCCGTATTTACATATCTGCCACTGTGCAGGAGAATCCGTATAGGTGTTCGAGTGTTCGAACCGTAATGCGCAAGAAATGGTTCCGAAACCCCGTATTTACATATCTGCCACTGTGCAGGAGAATCCGAATAGGTGTTCGAGTGTTCGAACCGTAATGCGCAAGAAATGGTACGTAAACCCTGTATTTACATATCTGTCACTGTGCAGGAGAATCCGTATAGGTGTTCGAGTGTTCGAACCGTAATGCGCAAGAAATGGTACGGAAACCCCGTATTTACATATCTGCCACTGTGCAGGAGAATCCGTATAGGTGTTCGAGTGTTTGAACCGTAATGCGTGAGAAATGGTATGTAAACCCCGTATTTATATATCTGCCACTGTGCTGGATAATCCATATAGGTGTTCGAGTGTTCGAACCGTAATGCGCCAGAAATGGTACCGAAACCCCGTATTTACATATCTGCCACTGTGCAGGAGAATCCGTATAGGTGTTCGAGTGTTCGAACCGTAATGCGCAAGAAATGGTACCGAAACCCCGTATTTACATATCTGCCACTGTGCAGGAGAATCCGTATAGGTGTTCGAGTGTTCGAACCGTAATGCGCAAGAAATGGTATGGAAACCCCGTAATTACATATCTGCCACTGTACAGGAGAATCCGTATAGGTGTTGGAGTGTTCGAACCGTAATGCGCAAGAAATGGTTCCGAAACCCCGTATTTACATATCTGCCACTGTGCAGGAGAATCCGTATAGGTGTTCGAGAGTTCGAACCGTAATGCGCAAGAAATGGTACGGAAACCCCGTATTTACATATCTGCCACTTTGTAGGAGAATCCGCATAGGTGTTCGAGTGTTCGAACCGTAATGTGCAAGAAATGGTATGGAAACCCCGTATTTACATATCTGCCACTGTGCAGGAGAATCCGTATAGGTGTTCGAGTGTTCGAATCGTAATGCGCAAGAAATGGTACCGAAACCCCGTATTTACATATCTGCCACTGTGCAGGAGAATCCGAATAGGTGTTCGAGTGTTCGAACCGTAATGCGCAAGAAATGGTATGTAAACCCCGTATTTACATATCTGCCACTGTGCAGGAGAATCCGTATAGGTGTTCGAGTGTTCGAACCGTAATGCGCAAGAAATGGTTCCGAAACCGCGTATTTACGTATCTGCCACTGTGCAGGAGAATCCGTATAGGTGTTCCATTGTTCGAACCGTAATGCGCAAGAAATGGTACGGAAACCCCGTATTTACATATCTGCCACTGTGCAGGAGAATCCGTATAGGTGTTCGAGTGTTCGAACCGTAATGCGCAAAAAATGGTACCGAAACCCCGTATTTACATATCTGCCACTGTGCAGGAGAATCCGTATAGGTGTTCAAGTGTTCGAACCGTAATGCGCAAGAAATGGTAGCGAATCCCCGTATTTACATATCTGCCACTGTGCAGGAGAATCCGAATAGGTGTTCGAGTGTTCGAACCGTAATGCGCAAGAAATGGTATGTAAACCCCGTATTTACATATCTGGCACTGTGCAGGAGAATCCGTATAGGTGTTCGAGTGTTCGAATCGTAATGCGCAAGAAATGGTACCGAAATCCCGTATTTACATATCTGCCACTGTGCAGGAGAATCCGAATAGGTGTTCGAGTGTTCGAACCGTAATGCGCAAGAAATGGTATGCAAACCCCGTATTTACATATCTGGCACTGTGCAGGAGAATCCGTATAGGTGTTCGAGTGTTCGAACCGTAATGCGCAAGAAATGGTACGGAAACCCCGTATTTGCATATCTGCCACTGTGCAGGAGAATCCGTATAGGTGTTCGAGTGTTTGAACCGTAATGCGTGAGAAATGGTATGTAAATCCCGTATTTATATATCTGCCACTGTGCTGGATAATCCGTATAGGTGTTCGAGTGTTCGAACCGTAATGCGCCAGAAATGGTACCGAAATCCCGTATTTACATATCTGCCACTGTGCAGGAGAATCCGTATAGGTGTTCGAGTGTTCGAACCGTAATGCGCAAGAAATGGTACCGAAACCCCGTATTTACATATCTGCCACTGTGCAGGAGAATCCGTATAGGTGTTCGAGTGTTCGAACCGTAATGCGCAAGAAATGGTATGGAAACCCCGTATTTACATATCTGCCACTGTACAGGAGAATCCGTATAGGTGTTGGAGTGTTCGAACCGTAATGCGCAAGAAATGGTTCCGAAACCCCGTATTTACATATCTGCCACTGTGCAGGAGAATCCGTATAGGTGTTCGAGAGTTCGAACCGTAATGCGCAAGAAATGGTACGGAAACCCGTATTTACATATCTGCCACTTTGTAGGAGAATCCGCATAGGTGTTCGAGTGTTCGAACCGTAATGTGCAAGAAATGGTATGGAAACCCCGTATTTACATATCTGCCACTGTGCAGGAGAATCCGTATAGGTGTTCGAGTGTTCGAATCGTAATGCGCAAGAAATGGTACCGAAACCCCGTATTTACATATCTGCCACTGTGCAGGAGAATCCGAATAGGTGTTCGAGTGTTCGAACCGTAATGCGCAAGAAATGGTATGTAAACCCCGTATTTACATATCTGCCACTGTGCAGGAGAATCCGTATAGGTGTTCGAGTGTTCGAACCGTAATGCGCAAGAAATGGTTCCGAAACCGCGTATTTACGTATCTGCCACTGTGCAGGAGAATCCGTATAGGTGTTCCATTGTTCGAACCGTAATGCGCAAGAAATGGTACGGAAACCCCGTATTTACATATCTGCCACTGTGCAGGAGAATCCGTATAGGTGTTCGAGTGTTCGAACCGTAATGCGCAAAAAATGGTACCGAAACCCCGTATTTACATATCTGCCACTGTGCAGGAGAATCCGTATAGGTGTTCGAGTGTTCGAACCGTAATGCGCAAGAAATGGTAGCGAAACCCCGTATTTACATATCTGCCACTGTGCAGGAGAATCCGAATAGGTGTTCGAGTGTTCGAACCGTAATGCGCAAAAAATGGTACCGAAACCCCGTATTTACATATCTGCCACTGTGCAGGAGAATCCGTATAGGTGTTCGAGTGTTCGAACCGTAATGCGCAAGAAATGGTTCCGAAACCCCGTATTTACATATCTGCCACTGTGCAGGAGAATCCGAATAGGTGTTCGAGTGTTCGAACCGTAATGCGCAAGAAATGGTACGTAAACCCCGTATTTACATATCTGGCACTGTGCAGGAGAATCCGTATAGGTGTTCGAGTGTTCGAACCGTAATGCGCAAGAAATGGTACGGAAACCCCGTATTTACATATCTGCCACTGTGCAGGAGAATCCGTATAGGTGTTCGAGTGTTTGAACCGTAATGCGTGAGAAATGGTATGTAAACCCCGTATTTATATATCTGCCACTGTGCTGGATAATCCGTATAGGTGTTCGAGTGTTCGAACCGTAATGCGCCAGAAATGGTACCGAAACCCCGTATTTACATATCTGCCACTTTGTAGGAGAATCCGTATAGGTGTTCGAGTGTTCGAACCGTAATGCGCAAGAAATGGTACCGAAACCCCGTATTTACATATCTGCCACTGTGCAGGAGAATCCGTATAGGTGTTCGAGTGTTCGAACCGTAATGCGCAAGAAATGGTATGGAAACCCCGTATTTACATATCTGCCACTGTACAGGAGAATTCGTATAGGTGTTGGAGTGTTCGAACCGTAATGCGCAAGAAATGGTTCCGAAACCCCGTATTTACATATCTGCCACTGTGCAGGAGAATCCGTATAGGTGTTCGAGAGTTCGAACCGTAATGCGCAAGAAATGGTACGGAAACCCCGTATTTACATATCTGCCACTTTGTAGGAGAATCCGCATAGGTGTTCGAGTGTTCGAACCGTAATGTGCAAGAAATGGTATGGAAACCCCGTATTTACATATCTGCCACTGTGCAGGAGAATCCGTATAGGTGTTCGAGTGTTCGAATCGTAATGCGCAAGAAATGGTACCGAAACCCCGTATTTACATATCTGCCACTGTGCAGGAGAATCCGAATAGGTGTTCGAGTGTTCGAACCGTAATGCGCAAGAAATGGTATGTAAACCCCGTATTTACATATCTGCCACTGTGCAGGAGAATCCGTATAGGTGTTCGAGTGTTCAAACCGTAATGCGCAAGAAATGGTTCCGAAACCCCGTATTTACGTATCTGCCACTGTGCAGGAGAATCCGTATAGGTGTTCCATTGTTCGAACCGTAATGCGCAAGAAATGGTACGGAAACCCCGTATTTACATATCTGCCACTGTGCAGGAGAATCCGTATAGGTGTTCGAGTGTTCGAAACGTAATGCGCAAAAAATGGTACCGAAACCCCGTATTTACATATCTGCCACTGTGCAGGAGAATCCGTATAGGTGTTCGAGTGTTCGAACCGTAATGCGCAAGAAATGGTTCCGAAACCCCGTATTTACATATCTGCCACTGTGCAGGAGAATCCGAATAGGTGTTCGAGTGTTCGAACCGTAATGCGCAAGAAATGGTACGTAAACCCTGTATTTACATATCTGTCACTGTGCAGGAGAATCCGTATAGGTGTTCGAGTGTTCGAACCGTAATGCGCAAGAAATGGTACGGAAACCCCGTATTTACATATCTGCCACTGTGCAGGAGAATCCGTATAGGTGTTCGAGTGTTTGAACCGTAATGCGTGAGAAATGGTATGTAAACCCCGTATTTATATATCTGCCACTGTGCTGGATAATCCATATAGGTGTTCGAGTGTTCGAACCGTAATGCGCCAGAAATGGTACCGAAACCCCGTATTTACATATCTGCCACTGTGCAGGAGAATCCGTATAGGTGTTCGAGTGTTCGAACCGTAATGCGCAAGAAATGGTACCGAAACCCCGTATTTACATATCTGCCACTGTGCAGGAGAATCCGTGTAGGTGTTCGAGTGTTCGAACCGTAATGCGCAAGAAATGGTATGGAAACCCCGTATTTACATATCTGCCACTGTACAGGAGAATCCGTATAGGTGTTGGAGTGTTCGAACCGTAATGCGCAAGAAATGGTTCCGAAACCCCGTATTTACATATCTGCCACTGTGCAGGAGAATCCGTATAGGTGTTCGAGAGTTCGAACCGTAATGCGCAAGAAATGGTACGGAAACCCCGTATTTACATATCTGCCACTTTGTAGGAGAATCCGCATAGGTGTTCGAGTGTTCGAACCGTAATGTGCAAGAAATGGTATGGAAACCCCGTATTTACATATCTGCCACTGTGCAGGAGAATCCGTATAGGTGTTCGAGTGTTCGAATCGTAATGCGCAAGAAATGGTACCGAAACCCCGTATTTACATATCTGCCACTGTGCAGGAGAATCCGAATAGGTGTTCGAGTGTTCGAACCGTAATGCGCAAGAAATGGTATGTAAACCCCGTATTTACATATCTGCCACTGTGCAGGAGAATCCGTATAGGTGTTCGAGTGTTCGAACCGTAATGCGCAAGAAATGGTTCCGAAACCGCGTATTTACGTATCTGCCACTGTGCAGGAGAATCCGTATAGGTGTTCCATTGTTCGAACCGTAATGCGCAAGAAATGGTACGGAAACCCCGTATTTACATATATGCCACTGTGCAGGAGAATCCGTATAGGTGTTCGAGTGTTCGAACCGTAATGCGCAAAAAATGGTACCGAAACCCCGTATTTACATATCTGCCACTGTGCAGGAGAATCCGTATAGGTGTTCGAGTGTTCAAACCGTAATGCGCAAGAAATGGTACGGAAACCACGTATTTACATATCTGCCACTGTGCAGGAGAATCCGAATAGGTGTTCGAGTGTTCGAACCGTAATGCGCAAGAAATGGTACGTAAACCCTGTATTTACATATCTGTCACTGTGCAGGAGAATCCGTATAGGTGTTCGAGTGTTCGAACCGTAATGCGCAAGAAATGGTACGGAAACCCTGTATTTACATATCTGCCACTGTGCAGGAGAATCCGTATAGGTGTTCGAGTGTTTGAACCGTAATGCGTGAGAAATGGTATGTAAACCCCGTATTTATATATCTGCCACTGTGCTGGATAATCCATATAGGTGTTCGAGTGTTCGAACCGTAATGCGCCAGAAATGGTACCGAAACCCCGTATTTACATATCTGCCACTGTGCAGGAGAATCCGTATAGGTGTTCGAGTGTTCGAACCGTAATGCGCAAGAAATGGTACCGAAACCCCGTATTTACATATCTGCCACTGTGCAGGAGAATCCGTATAGGTGTTCGAGTGTTCGAACCGTAATGCGCAAGAAATGGTATGGAAACCCCGTATTTACATATCTGCCACTGTACAGGAGAATCCGTATAGGTGTTGGAGTGTTCGAACCGTAATGCGCAAGAAATGGTTCCGAAACCCCGTATTTACATATCTGCCACTGTGCAGGAGAATCCGTATAGGTGTTCGAGAGTTCGAACCGTAATGCACAAGAAATGGTACGGAAACCCCGTATTTACATATCTGCCACTTTGTAGGAGAATCCGCATAGGTGTTCGAGTGTTCGAACCGTAATGTGCAAGAAATGGTATGGAAACCCCGTATTTACATATCTGCCACTGTGCAGGAGAATCCGTATAGGTGTTCGAGTGTTCGAATCGTAATGCGCAAGAAATGGTACCGAAACCCCGTATTTACATATCTGCCACTGTGCAGGAGAATCCGAATAGGTGTTCGAGTGTTCGAACCGTAATGCGCAAGAAATGGTATGCAAACCCCGTATTTACATATCTGCCACTGTGCAGGAGAATCCGTATAGGTGTTCGAGTGTTCGAACCGTAATGCGCAAGAAATGGTTCCGAAACCGCGTATTTACGTATCTGCCACTGTGCAGGAGAATCCGTATAGGTGTTCCATTGTTCGAACCGTAATGCGCAAGAAATGGTACGGAAACCCCGTATTTACATATCTGCCACTGTGCAGGAGAATCCGTATAGGTGTTCGAGTGTTCGAACCGTAATGCGCAAAAAATGGTACCGAAACCCCGTATTTACATATCTGCCACTGTGCAGGAGAATCCGTATAGGTGTTCGAGTGTTCGAACCGTAATGCGCAAGAAATGGTATGTAAACCCCGTATTTACATATCTGGCACTGTGCAGGAGAATCCGTATAGGTGTTCGAGTGTTCGAATCGTAATGCGCAAGAAATGGTACCGAAACCCCGTATTTACATATCTGCCACTGTGCAGGAGAATCCGAATAGGTGTTCGAGTGTTCGAACCGTAATGCGCAAGAAATGGTATGTAAACCCCGTATTTACATATCTGCCACTGTGCAGGAGAATCCGTATAAGTGTTCGAGTGTTCGAACCGTAATGCGCAAGAAATGGTTCCGAAACCCCGTATTTACGTATCTGCCACTGTGCAGGAGAATCCGTATAGGTGTTCCATTGTTCGAACCGTAATGCGCAAGAAATGGTACGGAAACCCCGTATTTACATATCTGCCACTGTGCTGGAGAATCCGTATAGGTGTTCGAGTGTTCGAACCGTAATACGCAAAAAATGGTACCGAGACCCCGTATTTATATATCTGCCACTGTGCTGGAGAATCCGTATAGGTGTTCGAGTGTTCGAACCGTAATGCGCAAGAAATGGTACCGAAACCCCGTATTTACATATCTGCCACTGTGCAGGAGAATCCGAATAGGTGTTCGAGTGTTCGAACCGTAATGCGCAAGAAATGGTACGTAAACCCCGTATTTACATATCTGTCACTGTGTAGGAGAATCCGTATAGGTGTTCGAGTGTTCGAACCGTAATGCGCAAGAAATGGTACGGAAACCCCGTATTTACATATCTGCCACTGTGCAGGAGAATCCGTATAGGTGTTCGAGTGTTCGAACCGTAATGCGCAAGAAATGGTATGTAAACCCCGTATTTACATATCTGCCACTGTGCAGGAGAATCCGTATAGGTGTTCGAGTGTTCGAACCGTAATGCGCAAGAAATGGTTCCGAAACCCCGTATTTACGTATCTGCCACTGTGCAGGAGAATCCGTATAGGTGTTCCATTGTTCGAACCGTAAAGCGCAAGAAATGGTACGGAAACCCCGTATTTACATATCTGCCACTGTGCAGGAGAATCCGTATAGGTGTTCGAGTGTTCGAACCGTAATGCGCAAAAAATGGTACCGAGACCCCGTATTTACATATCTGCCACTGTGCTGGAGAATCCGTATAGGTGTTCGAGTGTTCGAACCGTAATGCGCAAGAAATGGTACCGAAACCCCGTATTTACATATCTGCCACTGTGCAGGAGAATCCGAATAGGTGTTCGAGTGTTCGAACCGTAATGCGCAAGAAATGGTACGTAAACCCCGTATTTACATATCTGTCACTGTGCCGGAGAATCCGTATAGGTGTTCGAGTGTTCGAACCGTAATGCGCAAGAAATGGTACGGAAACCCCGTATTTACATATCTGCCACTGTGCAGGAGAATCCGTATAGGTGTTCGAGTGTTTGAACCGTAATCCGTGAGAAATGGTATGTAAACCCCGTATTTATATATCTGCCACTGTGCTGGATAATCCGTATAGGTGTTCGAGTGTTCGAACCGTAATGCGTGAGAAATGGTATGTAAATCCCATATTTACATATCTGCCACTGTGCAGGAGAATCCGTATAGGTGTTCGAGTGTTCGAACCGTAATGCGCAAGAAATGGTACCGAAACCCCGTATTTACGTATCTGCCACTTTGTAGGAGAATCCGCATAGGTGTTCGAGTGTTCGAACCGTAATGTGCAAGAAATGGTATGGAAACCCCGTATTTACATATCTGCCACTGTGCAGGAGAATCCGTATAGGTGTTCGAGTGTTCGAACCGTAATGCGCAAGAAATGGTATGGAAACCCCGTATTTACATATCTGCCATTGTACAGGAGAATCCGTATAGGTGTTGGAGTGTTCGAACCGTAATGCGCAAGAAATGGTTCCGAAACCCCGTATTTACATATCTGCCACTGTGCAGGAGAATCCGTATAGGTGTTCGAGAGTTCGAACCGTAATGCGCAAGAAATGGTACGGAAACCCCGTATTTACATATCTGCCACTTTGTAGGAGAATCCGCATAGGTGTTCGAGTGTTCGAACCGTAATGTGCAAGAAATGGTATGGAAACCCCGTATTTACATATCTGCCACTGTGCAGGAGAATCCGTATAGGTGTTCGAGTGTTCGAATCGTAATGCGCAAGAAATGGTACCGAAACCCCGTATTTACATATCTGCCACTGTGCAGGAGAATCCGAATAGGTGTTCGAGTGTTCGAACCGTAATGCGCAAGAAATGGTATGTAAACCCCGTATTTACATATCTGCCACTGTGCAGGAGAATCCGTATAGGTGTTCGAGTGTTCGAACCGTAATGCGCAAGAAATGGTTCCGAAACCGCGTATTTACGTATCTGCCACTGTGCAGGAGAATCCGTATAGGTGTTCCATTGTTCGAACCGTAATGCGCAAGAAATGGTACGGAAACCCCGTATTTACATATATGCCACTGTGCAGGAGAATCCGTATAGGTGTTCGAGTGTTCGAACCGTAATGCGCAAAAAATGGTACCGAAACCCCGTATTTACATATCTGCCACTGTGCAGGAGAATCCGTATAGGTGTTCGAGTGTTCAAACCGTAATGCGCAAGAAATGGTACGGAAACCCCGTATTTACATATCTGCCACTGTGCAGGAGAATCCGAATAGGTGTTCGAGTGTTCGAACCGTAATGCGCAAGAAATGGTACGTAAACCCTGTATTTACATATCTGTCACTGTGCAGGAGAATCCGTATAGGTGTTCGAGTGTTCGAACCGTAATGCGCAAGAAATGGTACGGAAACCCCGTATTTACATATCTGCCACTGTGCAGGAGAATCCGTATAGGTGTTCGAGTGTTTGAACCGTAATGCGTGAGAAATGGTATGTAAACCCCGTATTTATATATCTGCCACTGTGCTGGATAATCCATATAGGTGTTCGAGTGTTCGAACCGTAATGCGCCAGAAATGGTACCGAAACCCCGTATTTACATATCTGCCACTGTGCAGGAGAATCCGTATAGGTGTTCGAGTGTTCGAACCGTAATGCGCAAGAAATGGTACCGAAACCCCGTATTTACATAGCTGCCACTGTGCAGGAGAATCCGTATAGGTGTTCGAGTGTTCGAACCGTAATGCGCAAGAAATGGTATGGAAACCCCGTATTTACATATCTGCCACTGTACAGGAGAATCCGTATAGGTGTTGGAGTGTTCGAACCGTAATGCGCAAGAAATGGTTCCGAAACCCCGTATTTACATATCTGCCACTGTGCAGGAGAATCCGTATAGGTGTTCGAGAGTTCGAACCGTAATGCGCAAGAAATGGTACGGAAACCCCGTATTTACATATCTGCCGCTTTGTAGGAGAATCCGCATAGGTGTTCGAGTGTTCGAACCGTAATGTGCAAGAAATGGTATGGAAACCCCGTATTTACATATCTGCCACTGTGCAGGAGAATCCGTATAGGTGTTCGAGTGTTCGAATCGTAATGCGCAAGAAATGGTACCGAAACCCCGTATTTACATATCTGCCACTGTGCAGGAGAATCCGAATAGGTGTTCGAGTGTTCGAACCGTAATGCGCAAGAAATGGTATGTAAACCCCGTATTTACATATCTGCCACTGTGCAGGAGAATCCGTATAGGTGTTCGAGTGTTCGAACCGTAATGCGCAAGAAATGGTTCCGAAACCGCGTATTTACGTATCTGCCACTGTGCAGGAGAATCCGTATAGGTGTTCCATTGTTCGAACCGTAATGCGCAAGAAATGGTACGGAAACCCCGTATTTACATATATGCCACTGTGCAGGAGAATCCGTATAGGTGTTCGAGTGTTCGAACCGTAATGCGCAAAAAATGGTACCGAAACCCCGTATTTACATATCTGCCACTGTGCAGGAGAATCCGTATAGGTGTTCGAGTGTTCAAACCGTAATGCGCAAGAAATGGTACGGAAACCACGTATTTACATATCTGCCACTGTGCAGGAGAATCCGAATAGGTGTTCGAGTGTTCGAACCGTAATGCGCAAGAAATGGTACGTAAACCCTGTATTTACATATCTGTCACTGTGCAGGAGAATCCGTATAGGTGTTCGAGTGTTCGAACCGTAATGCGCAAGAAATGGTACGGAAACCCCGTATTTACATATCTGCCACTGTGCAGGAGAATCCGTATAGGTGTTCGAGTGTTTGAACCGTAATGCGTGAGAAATGGTATGTAAACCCCGTATTTATATATCTGCCACTGTGCTGGATAATCCATATAGGTGTTCGAGTGTTCGAACCGTAATGCGCCAGAAATGGTACCGAAACCCCGTATTTACATATCTGCCACTGTGCAGGAGAATCCGTATAGGTGTTCGAGTGTTCGAACCGTAATGCGCAAGAAATGGTACCGAAACCCCGTATTTACATATCTGCCACTGTGCAGGAGAATCCGTATAGGTGTTCGAGTGTTCGAACCGTAATGCGCAAGAAATGGTATGGAAACCCCGTATTTACATATCTGCCACTGTACAGGAGAATCCGTATAGGTGTTGGAGTGTTCGAACCGTAATGCGCAAGAAATGGTTCCGAAACCCCGTATTTACATATCTGCCACTGTGCAGGAGAATCCGTATAGGTGTTCGAGAGTTCGAACCGTAATGCGCAAGAAATGGTACGGAAACCCCGTATTTACATATCTGCCGCTTTGTAGGAGAATCCGCATAGGTGTTCGAGTGTTCGAACCGTAATGTGCAAGAAATGGTATGGAAACCCCGTATTTACATATCTGCCACTGTGCAGGAGAATCCGTATAGGTGTTCGAGTGTTCGAATCGTAATGCGCAAGAAATGGTACCGAAACCCCGTATTTACATATCTGCCACTGTGCAGGAGAATCCGAATAGGTGTTCGAGTGTTCGAACCGTAATGCGCAAGAAATGGTATGCAAACCCCGTATTTACATATCTGCCACTGTGCAGGAGAATCCGTATAGGTGTTCGAGTGTTCGAACCGTAATGCGCAAGAAATGGTTCCGAAACCGCGTATTTACGTATCTGCCACTGTGCAGGAGAATCCGTATAGGTGTTCCATTGTTCGAACCGTAATGCGCAAGAAATGGTACGGAAACCCCGTATTTACATATATGCCACTGTGCAGGAGAATCCGTATAGGTGTTCGAGTGTTCGAACCGTAATGCGCAAAAAATGGTACCGAAACCCCGTATTTACATATCTGCCACTGTGCAGGAGAATCCGTATAGGTGTTCGAGTGTTCAAACCGTAATGCGCAAGAAATGGTACGGAAACCACGTATTTACATATCTGCCACTGTGCAGGAGAATCCGAATAGGTGTTCGAGTGTTCGAACCGTAATGCGCAAGAAATGGTACGTAAACCCTGTATTTACATATCTGTCACTGTGCAGGAAAATCCGTATAGGTGTTCGAGTGTTCGAACCGTAATGCGCAAGAAATGGTACGGAAACCCCGTATTTACATATCTGCCACTGTGCAGGAGAATCCGTATAGGTGTTCGAGTGTTTGAACCGTAATGCGTGAGAAATGGTATGTAAACCCCGTATTTATATATCTGCCACTGTGCTGGATAATCCATATAGGTGTTCGAGTGTTCGAACCGTAATGCGCCAGAAATGGTACCGAAACCCCGTATTTACATATCTGCCACTGTGCAGGAGAATCCGTATAGGTGTTCGAGTGTTCGAACCGTAATGCGCAAGAAATGGTACCGAAACCCCGTATTTACATATCTGCCACTGTGCAGGAGAATCCGTATAGGTGTTCGAGTGTTCGAACCGTAATGCGCAAGAAATGGTATGGAAACCCCGTATTTACATATCTGCCACTGTACAGGAGAATCCGTATAGGTGTTGGAGTGTTCGAACCGTAATGCGCAAGAAATGGTTCCGAAACCCCGTATTTACATATCTGCCACTGTGCAGGAGAATCCGTATAGGTGTTCGAGAGTTCGAACCGTAATGCGCAAGAAATGGTACGGAAACCCCGTATTTACATATCTGCCACTTTGTAGGAGAATCCGCATAGGTGTTCGAGTGTTCGAACCGTAATGTGCAAGAAATGGTATGGAAACCCCGTATTTACATATCTGCCACTGTGCAGGAGAATCCGTATAGGTGTTCGAGTGTTCGAATCGTAATGCGCAAGAAATGGTACCGAAACCCCGTATTTACATATCTGCCACTGTGCAGGAGAATCCGAATAGGTGTTCGAGTGTTCGAACCGTAATGCGCAAGAAATGGTATGCAAACCCCGTATTTACATATCTGCCACTGTGCAGGAGAATCCGTATAGGTGTTCGAGTGTTCGAACCGTAATGCGCAAGAAATGGTTCCGAAACCGCGTATTTACGTATCTGCCACTGTGCAGGAGAATCCGTATAGGTGTTCCATTGTTCGAACCGTAATGCGCAAGAAATGGTACGGAAACCCCGTATTTAAATATATGCCACTGTGCAGGAGAATCCGTATAGGTGTTCGAGTGTTCGAACCGTAATGCGCAAAAAATGGTACCGAAACCCCGTATTTACATATCTGCCACTGTGCAGGAGAATCCGTATAGGTGTTCGAGTGTTCAAACCGTAATGCGCAAGAAATGGTACGGAAACCACGTATTTACATATCTGCCACTGTGCAGGAGAATCCGAATAGGTGTTCGAGTGTTCGAACCGTAATGCGCAAGAAATGGTACGTAAACCCTGTATTTACATATCTGTCACTGTGCAGGAGAATCCGTATAGGTGTTCGAGTGTTCGAACCGTAATGCGCAAGAAATGGTACGGAAACCCCGTATTTACATATCTGCCACTGTGCAGGAGAATCCGTATAGGTGTTCGAGTGTTTGAACCGTAATGCGTGAGAAATGGTATGTAAACCCCGTATTTATATATCTGCCACTGTGCTGGATAATCCATATAGGTGTTCGAGTGTTCGAACCGTAATGCGCCAGAAATGGTACCGAAACCCCGTATTTACATATCTGCCACTGTGCAGGAGAATCCGTATAGGTGTTCGAGTGTTCGAACCGTAATGCGCAAGAAATGGTACCGAAACCCCGTATTTACATATCTGCCACTGTGCAGGAGAATCCGTATAGGTGTTCGAGTGTTCGAACCGTAATGCGCAAGAAATGGTATGGAAACCCCGTATTTACATATCTGCCACTGTACAGGAGAATCCGTATAGGTGTTGGAGTGTTCGAACCGTAATGCGCAAGAAATGGTTCCGAAACCCCGTATTTACATATCTGCCACTGTGCAGGAGAATCCGTATAGGTGTTCGAGAGTTCGAACCGTAATGCGCAAGAAATGGTACGGAAACCCCGTATTTACATATCTGCCACTTTGTAGGAGAATCCGCATAGGTGTTCGAGTGTTCGAACCGTAATGTGCAAGAAATGGTATGGAAACCCCGTATTTACATATCTGCCACTGTGCAGGAGAATCCGTATAGGTGTTCGAGTGTTCGAATCGTAATGCGCAAGAAATGGTACCGAAACCCCGTATTTACATATCTGCCACTGTGCAGGAGAATCCGAATAGGTGTTCGAGTGTTCGAACCGTAATGCGCAAGAAATGGTATGCAAACCCCGTATTTACATATCTGCCACTGTGCAGGAGAATCCGTATAGGTGTTCGAGTGTTCGAACCGTAATGCGCAAGAAATGGTTCCGAAACCGCGTATTTACGTATCTGCCACTGTGCAGGAGAATCCGTATAGGTGTTCCATTGTTCGAACCGTAATGCGCAAGAAATGGTACGGAAACCCCGTATTTACATATCTGCCACTGTGCAGGAGAATCCGTATAGGTGTTCGAGTGTTCGAACCGTAATGCGCAAAAAATGGTACCGAAACCCCGTATTTACATATCTGCCACTGTGCAGGAGAATCCGTATAGGTGTTCGAGTGTTCGAACCGTAATGCGCAAGAAATGGTATGTAAACCCCGTATTTACATATCTGGCACTGTGCAGGAGAATCCGTATAGGTGTTCGAGTGTTCGAATCGTAATGCGCAAGAAATGGTACCGAAACCCCGTATTTACATATCTGCCACTGTGCAGGAGAATCCGAATAGGTGTTCGAGTGTTCGAACCGTAATGCGCAAGAAATGGTATGTAAACCCCGTATTTACATATCTGCCACTGTGCAGGAGAATCCGTATAGGTGTTCGAGTGTTCGAACCGTAATGCGCAAGAAATGGTTCCGAAACCCCGTATTTACGTATCTGCCACTGTGCAGGAGAATCCGTATAGGTGTTCCATTGTTCGAACCGTAATGCGCAAGAAATGGTACGGAAACCCCGTATTTACATATCTGCCACTGTGCTGGAGAATCCGTATAGGTGTTCGAGTGTTCGAACCGTAATACGCAAAAAATGGTACCGAGACCCCGTATTTACATATCTGCCACTGTGCTGGAGAATCCGTATAGGTGTTCGAGTGTTCGAACCGTAATGCGCAAGAAATGGTACCGAAACCCCGTATTTACATATCTGCCACTGTGCAGGAGAATCCGAATAGGTGTTCGAGTGTTCGAACCGTAATGCGCAAGAAATGGTACGTAAACCCCGTATTTACATATCTGTCACTGTGTAGGAGAATCCGTATAGGTGTTCGAGTGTTCGAACCGTAATGCGCAAGAAATGGTACGGAAACCCCGTATTTACATATCTGCCACTGTGCAGGAGAATCCGTATAGGTGTTCGAGTGTTCGAACCGTAATGCGCAAGAAATGGTATGTAAACCCCGTATTTACATATCTGCCACTGTGCAGGAGAATCCGTATAGGTGTTCGAGTGTTCGAACCGTAATGCGCAAGAAATGGTTCCGAAACCCCGTATTTACGTATCTGCCACTGTGCAGGAGAATCCGTATAGGTGTTCCATTGTTCGAACCGTAATGCGCAAGAAATGGTACGGAAACCCCGTATTTACATATCTGCCACTGTGCAGGAGAATCCGTATAGGTGTTCGAGTGTTCGAACCGTAATGCGCAAAAAATGGTACCGAGACCCCGTATTTACATATCTGCCACTGTGCTGGAGAATCCGTATAGGTGTTCGAGTGTTCGAACCGTAATGCGCAAGAAATGGTACCGAAACCCCGTATTTACATATCTGCCACTGTGCAGGAGAATCCGAATAGGTGTTCGAGTGTTCGAACCGTAATGCGCAAGAAATGGTACGTAAACCCCGTATTTACATATCTGTCACTGTGCAGGAGAATCCGTATAGGTGTTCGAGTGTTCGAACCGTAATGCGCAAGAAATGGTACGGAAACCCCGTATTTACATATCTGCCACTGTGCAGGAGAATCCGTATAGGTGTTCGAGTGTTTGAACCGTAATCCGTGAGAAATGGTATCTAAACCCCGTATTTATATATCTGCCACTGTGCTGGATAATCCGTATAGGTGTTCGAGTGTTCGAACCGTAATGCGTGAGAAATGGTATGTAAATCCCGTATTTACATATCTGCCACTGTGCAGGAGAATCCGTATAGGTGTTCGAGTGTTCGAACCGTAATGCGCAAGAAATGGTACCGAAACCCCGTATTTACGTATCTGCCACTTTGTAGGAGAATCCGCATAGGTGTTCGAGTGTTCGAACCGTAATGTGCAAGAAATGGTATGGAAACCCCGTATTTACATATCTGCCACTGTGCAGGAGAATCCGTATAGGTGTTCGAGTGTTCGAACCGTAATGCGCAAGAAATGGTATGGAAACCCCGTATTTACATATCTGCCACTGTACAGGAGAATCCGTATAGGTGTTGGAGTGTTCGAACCGTAATGCGCAAGAAATGGTTCCGAAACCCCGTATTTACATATCTGCCACTGTGCAGGAGAATCCGTATAGGTGTTCGAGAGTTCGAACCGTAATGCGCAAGAAATGGTACGGAAACCCCGTATTTACATATCTGCCACTTTGTAGGAGAATCCGCATAGGTGTTCGAGTGTTCGAACCGTAATGTGCAAGAAATGGTATGGAAACCCCGTATTTACATATCTGCCACTGTGCAGGAGAATCCGTATAGGTGTTCGAGTGTTCGAATCGTAATGCGCAAGAAATGGTACCGAAACCCCGTATTTACATATCTGCCACTGTGCAGGAGAATCCGAATAGGTGTTCGAGTGTTCGAACCGTAATGCGCAAGAAATGGTATGTAAACCCCGTATTTACATATCTGCCACTGTGCAGGAGATTCCGTATAGGTGTTCGAGTGTTCGAACCGTAATGCGCAAGAAATGGTTCCGAAACCCCGTATTTACGTATCTGCCACTGTGCAGGAGAATCCATATAGGTGTTCCATTGTTCGAACCGTAATGCGCAAGAAATGGTACGGAAACCCCGTATTTACATATCTGCCACTGTGCAGGAGAATCCGTATAGGTGTTCGAGTGTTCGAACCGTAATGCGCAAAAAATGGTACCGAGACCCCGTATTTACATATCTGCCACTGTGCTGGAGAATCCGTATAGGTGTTCGAGTGTTCGAACCGTAATGCGCAAGAAATGGTACCGAAACCCCGTATTTACATATCTGCCACTGTGCAGCAGAATCCGAATAGGTGTTCGAGTGTTCGAACCGTAATGCGCAAGAAATGGTACGTAAACCCCGTATTTACATATCTGTCACTGTGCAGGAGAATCCGTATAGGTGTTCGAGTGTTCGAACCGTAATGCGCAAGAAATGGTACGGAAACCCCGTATTTACATATCTGCCACTATGCAGGAGAATCCGTATAGGTGTTCGAGTGTTTGAACCGTAATCCGTGAGAAATGGTATGTAAACCCCGTATTTATATATCTGCCACTGTGCTGGATAATCCGTATAGGTGTTCGAGTGTTCGAACCGTAATGCGTGAGAAATGGTATGTAAATCCCGTATTTACATATCTGCCACTGTGCAGGAGAATCCGTATAGGTGTTCGAGTGTTCGAACCGTAATGCGCAAGAAATGGTACCGAAACCCCGTATTTACATATCTGCCACTTTGTAGGAGAATCCGCATAGGTGTTCGAGTGTTCGAACCGTAATGTGCAAGAAATGGTTCCGAAACCCCGTATTTACATATCTGCCACTGTGCAGGAGAATCCGTATAGGTGTTCGAGTGTTCGAATCGTAATGCGCAAGAAATGGTACCGAAACCCCGTATTTATATATCTGCCACTGTGCAGGAGAATCCGAATAGGTGTTCGAGTGTTCGAACCGTAATGCGCAAGAAATGGTATGTAAACCCCGTATTTACATATCTGCCAATGTGCAGGAGAATCCGTATAGGCGTTCGAGTGTTCGAACCGTAATGCGCAAGAAATGGTTCCGAAACCCCGTATTTACGTATCTGCCACTGTGCAGGAGAATCCGTATAGGTGTTCCATTGTTCGAACCGTAATGCGCAAGAAATGGTACGGAAACCCCGTATTTACATATCTGCCACTGTGCAGGAGAATCCGTATAGGTGTTCGAGTGTTCGAACCGTAATGCGCAAAAAATGGTACCGAGACCCCGTATTTACATATCTGCCACTGTGCTGGAGAATCCGTATAGGTGTTCGAGTGTTCGAACCGTAATGCGCAAGAAATGGTACCGAAACCCCGTATTTACATATCTGCCACTGTGCAGGAGAATCCGAATAGGTGTTCGAGTGTTCGAACCGTAATGCGCAAGAAATGGTACGTAAACCCCGTATTTACATATCTGTCACTGTGCAGGAGAATCCGTATAGGTGTTCGAGTGTTCGAACCGTAATGCGCAAGAAATGGTACGGAAACCCCGTATTTACATATCTGCCACTGTGCAGGAGAATCCGTATAGGTGTTCGAGTGTTTGAACCGTAATGCGTGAGAAATGGTATGTAAACCCCCTATTTATATATCTGCCACTGTGCTGGATAATCCGTATAGGTGTTCGAGTGTTCGAACCGTAATGCGTGAGAAATGGTATGTAAACCCCGTATTTACATATCTGCCACTGTGCAGGAGAATCCGTATAGGTGTTCGAGTGTTCGAACCGTAATGCGCAAGAAATGGTACCGAAACCCCGTATTTACATATCTGCCACTGTGCAGGAAAATCCGGATAGGTGTTCGAGTGTTCGAACCGTAATGCGCAAGAAATGGTATGGAAACCCCGTATTTACATATCTGCCACTGTACAGGAGAATCCGTATAGGTGTTGGAGTGTTCGAACCGTAATGCACAAGAAATGGTTCCGAAACCCCGTATTTACATATCTGCCACTGTGTAGGAGAATCCGTATAGGTGTTCGAGAGTTCGAACCGTAATGCGCAAGAAATGGTACGGAAACCCCGTATTTACATATCTGCCACTTTGTAGGAGAATCCGCATAGGTGTTCGAGTTTTCGAACCGTAATGTGCAAGAAATGGTATGGAAACCCCGTATTTACATATCTGCCACTGTGCAGGAGAATCCGTATAGGTGTTCGAGTGTTCGAATCGTAATGCGCAAGAAATGGTACCGAAACCCCGTATTTACATATCTGCCACTGTGCAGGAGAATCCGAATAGGTGTTCGAGTGTTCGAACCGTAATGCGCAAGAAATGGTATGTAAACCCCGTATTTACATATCTGCCACTGTGCAGGATAATCCGTATAGGTGTTCGAGTGTTCGAACCGTAATGCGCAAGAAATGGTTCCGAAACCCCGTATTTACGAATCTGCCACTGTGCAGGAGAATCCGTATAGGTGTTCCATTGTTCGAACCGTAATGCGCAAGAAATGGTACGGAAACCCCGTATTTACATATCTGCCACTGTGCAGGAGAATCCGTATAGGTGTTCGAGTGTTCGAACCGTAATGCGCAAAAAATGGTACGGAAACCCCGTATTTACATATCTGCCACTGTGCAGGAGAATCCGTATAGGTGTTCGAGTGTTCGAACCGTAATGCGCAAGAAATGGTTCCGAAACCCCGTATTTACGTATCTGCCACTGTGCAGGAGAATCCGTATAGGTGTTCCATTGTTCGAACCGTAATGCGCAAGAAATGGTACGGAAACCCCGTATTTACATATCTGCCACTGTGCAGGAGAATCCGTATAGGTGTTCGAGTGTTCGAACCGTAATGCGCAAAAAACGGTACCGAAACCCCGTATTTACATATCTGCCACTGTGCAGGAGAATCCGTATAGGTGTTCGAGTGTTCGAACCGTAATGCGCAAGAAATTGTACCGAAACCCCGTATTTACATATCTGCCACTGTGCAGGAGAATCCGAATAGGTGTTCGAGTGTTCGAACCGTAATGCGCAAGAAATGGTATGTAAACCCCGTATTTACATATCTGCCACTGTGCAGGAGAATCCGTATAGGTGTTCGAGTGTTCGAACCGTAATGCGCAAGAAATGGTACGGAAACCCCGTATTTACATATCTGCCACTGTGCAGGAGAATCCGTATAGGTGTTCGAGTGTTTGAACCGTAATGCGTGAGAAATGGTATGTAAACCCCGTATTTATATATCTGCCACTGTGCTGGATAATCCGTATAGGTGTTCGAGTGTTCGAACCGTAATGCGCCAGAAATGGTACCGAAACCCCGTATTTACATATCTGCCACTGTGCAGGAGAATCCGTATAGGTGTTCGAGTGTTCGAACCGTAATGCGCAAGAAATGGTACCGAAACCCCGTATTTACATATCTGCCACTGTGCAGGAGAATCCGTATAGGTGTTCGGGTGTTCGAACCGTAATGCGCAAGAAATGGTATGGAAACCCCGTATTTACATATCTGCCACTGTACAGGAGAATCCGTATAGGTGTTGGAGTGTTCGAACCGTAATGCGCAAGAAATGGTTCCGAAACCCCGTATTTACATATCTGCCACTGTGCAGGAGAATCCGTATAGGTGTTCGAGAGTTCGAACCGTAATGCGCAAGAAATGGTACGGAAACCCCGTATTTACATATCTGCCACTTTGTAAGAGAATCCGCATAGGTGTTCGAGTGTTCGAACCGTAATGTGCAAGAAATGGTAAGGAAACCCCGTATTTACATATCTGCCACTGTGCAGGAGAATCCGTATAGGTGTTCGAGTGTTCGAATCGTAATGCGCAAGAAATGGTACCGAAACCCCGTATTTACATATCTGCCACTGTGCAGGAGAATCCGAATAGGTGTTTGAGTGTTCGAACCGTAATGCGCAAGAAATGGTATGTAAACCCCGTATTTACATATCTGCCACTGTGCAGGAGAATCCGTATAGGTGTTCGAGTGTTCGAACCGTGATGCGCAAGAAATGGTTCCGAAACCCCGTATTTACGTATCTGCCACTGTGCAGGAGAATCCGTATAGGTGTTCCATTGTTCGAACCGTAATGCGCAAGAAATGGTACGGAAACCCCGTATTTACATATCTGCCACTGTGCAGGAGAATCCGTATAGGTGTTCGAGTGTTCGAACCGTAATTCGCAAAAAATGGTACCGAAACCCCGTATTTACATATCTGCCACTATGCAGGAGAATCCGTATAGGTGTTCGAGTGTTCGAACCGTAATGCGCAAGAAATGGTAGCGAAACCCCGTATTTACATATCTGCCGCTGTGCAGGAGAATCCGAATAGGTGTTCGAGTGTTCGAACCGTAATGCGCAAGAAATGGTATGTAAACCCCGTATTTACATATCTGCCACTGTGCAGGAGAATCCGTATAGGTGTTCGAGTGTTCGAACCGTAATGCGCAAGAAATGGTACGGAAACCCCGTATTTACATATCTGCCACTGTGCAGGAGAATCCGTATAGGTGTTCGAGTGTTTGAACCGTAATGCGTGAGAAATGGTATGTAAACCCCGTATTTTTATATCTGCCACTGTGCTGGATAATCCGTATAGGTGTTCGAGTGTTCGAACCGTAATGCGCCAGAAATGGTACCGAAACCCCGTATTTACATATCTGCCACTGTGCAGGAGAATCCGTATAGGTGTTCGAGTGTTCGAACCGTAATGCGCAAGAAATGGTACCGAAACCCCGTATTTACATATCTGCCACTGTGCAGGAGAATCCGTATAGGTGTTCGGGTGTTCGAACCGTAATGCGCAAGAAATGGTATGGAAACCCCGTATTTACATATCTGCCACTGTACAGGAGAATCCGTATAGGTGTTGGAGTGTTCGAACCGTAATGCGCAAGAAATGGTTCCGAAACCCCGTATTTACATATCTGCCACTGTGCAGGAGAATCCGTATAGGTGTTCGAGAGTTCGAACCGTAATGCGCAAGAAATGGTACGGAAACCCCGTATTTACATATCTGCCACTTTGTAGGAGAATCCGCATAGGTGTTCGAGTGTTCGAACCGTAATGTGCAAGAAATGGTAAGGAAACCCCGTATTTACATATCTGCCACTGTGCAGGAGAATCCGTATAGGTGTTCGAGTGTTCGAATCGTAATGCGCAAGAAATGGTACCGAAACCCCGTATTTACATATTTGCCACTGTGCAGGAGAATAGGAATAGGTGTTTGAGTGTTCGAACCGTAATGCGCAAGAAATGGTATGTAAACCCCGTATTTACATATCTGCCACTGTGCAGGAGAATCCGTATAGGTGTTCGAGTGTTCGAACCGTAATGCGCAAGAAATGGTTCCGAAACCCCGTATTTACATATCTGCCACTGTGCAGGAGAATCCGAATAGGTGTTCGAGTGTTCGAACCGTAATGCGCAAGAAATGGTACGTAAACCCCGTATTTACATATCTGTCACTGTGTAGGAGAATCCGTATAGGTGTTCGAGTGTTCGAACCGTAATGCGCAAGAAATGGTACGGAAACCCCGTATTTACATATCTGCCACTGTGCAGGAGAATCCGTATAGGTGTTCGAGTGTTCGAACCGTAATGCGCAAGAAATGGTATGTAAACCCCGTATTTACATATCTGCCACTGTGCAGGAGAATCCGTATAGGTGTTCGAGTGTTCGAACCGTAATGCGCAAGAAATGGATCTGAAACCCCGTATTTACGTATCTGCCACTGTGCAGGAGAATCCGTATAGGTGTTCCATTGTTCGAACCGTAATGCGCAAGAAATGGTACGGAAACCCCGTATTTACATATCTGCCACTGTGCAGGAGAATCCGTATAGGTGTTCGAGTGTTCGAACCGTAATGCGCAAAAAATGGTACCGAGACCCCGTATTTACATATCTGCCACTGTGCTGGAGAATCCGTATAGGTGTTCGAGTGTTCGAACCGTAATGCGCAAGAAACGGTACCGAAACCCCGTATTTACATATCTGCCACTGTGCAGGAGAATCCGAATAGGTGTTCGAGTGTTCGAACCGTAATGCGCAAGAAATGGTATGTAAACCCCGTATTTACATATCTGCCACTGTGCAGGATAATCCGTATAGGTGTTCGAGTGTTCGAACCGTAATGCGCAAGAAATGGTTCCGAAACCCCGTATTTACGAATCTGCCACTGTGCAGGAGAATCCGTATAGGTGTTCCATTGTTCGAACCGTAATGCGCAAGAAATGGTACGGAAACCCCGTATTTACATATCTGCCACTATGCAGGAGAATCCGTATAGGTGTTCGAGTGTTCGAACCGTAATGCGCAAAAAATGGTACGGAAACCCCGTATTTACATATCTGCCACTGTGTAGGAGAATCCGTATAGGTGTTCGAGTGTTCGAACCGTAATGCGCAAGAAATGGTTCCGAAACCCCGTATTTACGTATCTGCCACTGTGTAGGAGAATCCGTATAGGTGTTCCATTGTTCGAACCGTAATGCGCAAGAAATGGTACGGAAACCCCGTATTTACATATCTGCCACTGTGCAGGAGAATCCGTATAGGTGTTCGAGTGTTCGAACCGTAATGCGCAAAAAACGGTACCGAAACCCCGTATTTACATATCTGCCACTGTGCAGGAGAATCCGTATAGGTGTTCGAGTGTTCGAACCGTAATGCGCAAGAAATTGTACCGAAACCCCGTATTTACATATCTGCCACTGTGCAGCAGAATCCGAATAGGTGTTCGAGTGTTCGAACCGTAATGCGCAAGAAATGGTATGTAAACCCCGTATTTACATATCTGCCACTGTGCAGGAGAATCCGTATAGGTGTTCGAGTGTTCGAACCGTAATGCGCAAGAAATGGTACGGAAACCCCGTATTTACATATCTGCCACTGTGCAGGAGAATCCGTATAGGTTTTCGAGTGTTTGAACCGTAATGCGTGAGAAATGGTATGTAAACCCCGTATTTATATATCTGCCACTGTGCTGGATAATCCGTATAGGTGTTCGAGTGTTCGAACCGTAATGCGCCAGAAATGGTACCGAAACCCCGTATTTGCATATCTGCCACTGTGCAGGAGAATCCGTATAGGTGTTCGAGTGTTCGAACCGTAATGCGCAAGAAATGGTACCGAAACCCCGTATTTACATATCTGCCACTGTGCAGGAGAATCCGTATAGGTGTTCGGGTGTTCGAACCGTAATGCGCAAGAAATGGTATGGAAACCCCGTATTTACATATCTGCCACTGTACAGGAGAATCCGTATAGGTGTTGGAGTGTTCGAACCGTAATGCGCAAGAAATGGTTCCGAAACCCCGTATTTACATATCTGCCACTGTGCAGGAGAATCCGTATAGGTGTTCGAGAGTTCGAACCGTAATGCGCAAGAAATGGTACGGAAACCCCGTATTTACATATCTGCCACTTTGTAAGAGAATCCGCATAGGTGTTCGAGTGTTCGAACCGTAATGTGCAAGAAATGGTAAGGAAACCCCGTATTTACATATCTGCCACTGTGCAGGAGAATCCGTATAGGTGTTCGAGTGTTCGAATCGTAATGCGCAAGAAATGGTACCGAAACCCCGTATTTACATATCTGCCACTGTGCAGGAGAATCCGAATAGGTGTTTGAGTGTTCGAACCGTAATGCGCAAGAAATGGTATGTAAACCCCGTATTTACATATCTGCCACTGTGCAGGAGAATCCGTATAGGTGTTCGAGTGTTCGAACCGTGATGCGCAAGAAATGGTTCCGAAACCCCGTATTTACGTATCTGCCACTGTGCAGGAGAATCCGTATAGGTGTTCCATTGTTCGAACCGTAATGCGCAAGAAATGGTATGTAAACCCCGTATTTACATATCTGCCACTGTGCAGGAGAATCCGTATAGGTGTTCGAGTGTTCGAACCGTAATGCGCAAGAAATGGTAGCGAAACCCCGTATTTACATATCTGCCACTGTGCAGGAGAATCCGAATAGGTGTTCGAGTGTTCGAACCGTAATGCGCAAGAAATGGTATGTAAACCCCGTATTTACATATCTGCCACTGTACAGGAGAATCCGTATAGGTGTTGGAGTGTTCGAACCGTAATGCGCAAGAAATGGTTCCGAAACCCCGTATTTACATATCTGCCACTGTGCAGGAGAATCCGTATAGGTGTTCGAGAGTTCGAACCGTAATGCGCAAGAAATGGTACGGAAACCCCGTATTTACATATCTGCCACTTTGTAAGAGAATCCGCATAGGTGTTCGAGTGTTCGAACCGTAATGTGCAAGAAATGGTAAGGAAACCCCGTATTTACATATCTGCCACTGTGCAGGAGAATCCGTATAGGTGTTCGAGTGTTCGAATCGTAATGCGCAAGAAATGGTACCGAAACCCCGTATTTACATATCTGCCACTGTGCAGGAGAATCCGAATAGGTGTTTGAGTGTTCGAACCGTAATGCGCAAGAAATGGTATGTAAACCCCGTATTTACATATCTGCCACTGTGCAGGAGAATCCGTATAGGTGTTCGAGTGTTCGAATCGTAATGCGCAAGAAATGGTACCGAAACCCCGTATTTACATATCTGCCACTGTGCAGGAGAATCCGAATAGGTGTTTGAGTGTTCGAACCGTAATGCGCAAGAAATGGTATGTAAACCCCGTATTTACATATCTGCCACTGTGCAGGAGAATCCGTATAGGTGTTCGAGTGTTCGAACCGTAATGCGCAAGAAATGGTAGCGAAACCCCGTATTTACATATCTGCCACTGTGCAGGAGAATCCGAATAGGTGTTCGAGTGTTCGAACCGTAATGCGCAAGAAATGGTATGTAAACCCCGTATTTACATATCTGCCACTGTGCAGGAGAATCCGTATAGGTGTTCGAGTGTTCGAACCGTAATGCGCAAGAAATGGTACGGAAATCCCGTATTTACATATCTGCCACTGTGCAGGAGAATCCGTATAGGTGTTCGAGTGTTTGAACCGTAATGCGTGAGAAATGGTATGTAAACCCCGTATTTTTATATCTGCCACTGTGCTGGATAATCCGTATAGGTGTTCGAGTGTTCGAACCGTAATGCGCCAGAAATGGTACCGAAACCCCGTATTTACATATCTGCCACTGTGCAGGAGAATCCGTATAGGTGTTCGAGTGTTCGAACCGTAATGCGCAAGAAATGGTACCGAAACCCCGTATTTACATATCTGCCACTGTGCAGGAGAATCCGTATAGGTGTTCGGGTGTTCGAACCGTAATGCGCAAGAAATGGTATGGAAACCCCGTATTTACATATCTGCCACTGTACAGGAGAATCCGTATAGGTGTTGGAGTGTTCGAACCGTAATGCGCAAGAAATGGTTCCGAAACCCCGTATTTACATATCTGCCACTGTGCAGGAGAATCCGTATAGGTGTTCGAGAGTTCGAACCGTGATGCGCAAGAAATGGTACGGAAACCCCGTATTTACATATCTGCCACTTTGTAGGAGAATCCGCATAGGTGTTCGAGTGTTCGAACCGTAATGTGCAAGAAATGGTAAGGAAACCCCGTATTTACATATCTGCCACTGTGCAGGAGAATCCGTATAGGTGTTCGAGTGTTCGAATCGTAATGCGCAAGAAATGGTACCGAAACCCCGTATTTACATATCTGCCACTGTGCAGGAGAATAGGAATAGGTGTTTGAGTGTTCGAACCGTAATGCGCAAGAAATGGTATGTAAACCCCGTATTTACATATCTGCCACTGTGCAGGAGAATCCGTATAGGTGTTCGAGTGTTCGAACCGTAATGCGCAAGAAATGGTTCCGAAACCCCGTATTTACGTATCTGCCACTGTGCAGGAGAATCCGTATAGGTGTTCCATTGTTCGAACCGTAATGCGCAAGAAATGGTACGGAAACCCCGTATTTACATATCTGCCACTGTGCAGGAGAATCCGTATAGGTGTTCGAGTGTTCGAACCGTAATGCGCAAGAAATTGTACCGAAACCCCGTATTTACATATCTGCCACTGTGCAGGAGAATCCGTATAGGTGTTCGAGTGTTCGAACCGTAATGCGCAAGAAATGGTACCGAAACCCCGTATTTACATATCTGCCACTGTGCAGGAGAATCCGAATAGGTGTTCGAGTGTTCGAACCGTAATGCGCAAGAAATGGTATGTAAACCCCGTATTTACATATCTGCCACTGTGCAGGAGAATCCGTCTAGGTGTTCGAGTGTTCGAACCGTAATGCGCAAGAAATGGTACGGAAACACCGTATTTACATATCTGCCACTGTGCAGGAGAATCCGTATAGGTGTTCGAGTGTTTGAACCGTAATGCGTGAGAAATGGTATGTAAACCCCGTATTTATATATCTGCCACTGTGCTGGATAATCCGTATAGGTGTTCGAGTGTTCGAACCGTAACGCGCCAGAAATGGTACCGAAACCCCGTATTTACATATCTGCCACTGTGCAGGAGAATCCGTATAGGTGTTCGAGTGTTCGAACCGTAATGCGCAAGAAATGGTATGAAACCCCGTATTTACATATCTGCCACTGTGCAGGAGAATCCGTATAGGTGTTCGAGTGTTCGAACCGTAATGCGCAAGAAATGGTTCCGAAACGCCGTATTTACATATCTGCCACTGTGCAGGAGAATCCGTATAGGTGTTCGAGGGTTCGAACCGTAATGCGCAAGAAATGGTACGGAAACCCCGTATTTACATATCTGCCACTGTGCAGGAGAATCCGTATAGGTGTTCGAGTGTTCGAATCGTAATGCGCAAGAAATGGTACCGAAACCCCGTATTTACATATCTGCCACTGTGCAGGAGAATCCGAATAGGTGTTTGAGTGTTCGAACCGTAATGCGCAAGAAATGGTATGTAAACCCCGTATTTACATATCTGCCACTGTGCAGGAGAATCCGTATAGGTGTTCGAGTGTTCGAACCGTAATGCGCAAGAAATGGTATGTAAACCCCGTATTTACATATCTGCCACTGTGCAGGAGAATCCGTATAGGTGTTCGAGTGTTCGAACCGTAATGCGCAAGAAATGGTACGGAAACCCCGTATTTACATATCTGCCACTGTGCAGGAGAATCCGTATAGGTGTTCGAGTGTTTGAACCGTAATGCGTGAGAAATGGTATGTAAACCCCGTATTTATATATCTGCCACTGTGCTGGATAACCCGTATAGGTGTTCGAGTGTTCGAACCGTAACGCGCCAGAAATGGTACCGATACCCCGTATTTACATATCTGCCACTGTGCAGGAGAATCCGTATAGGTGTTCGAGTGTTCGAACCGTAATGCGCAAGAAATGGTACCGAAACCCCGTATTTACATATCTGCCACTGTGCAGGAGAATCCGTATAGGTGTTCGAGTGTTTGAACCGTAATGCGTGAGAAATGGTATGTAAACCCCGTATTTATATATCTGCCACTGTGCTGGATAACCCGTATAGGTGTTCGAGTGTTCGAACCGTAACGCGCCAGAAATGGTACCGATACCCCGTATTTACATATCTGCCACTGTGCAGGAGAATCCGTATAGGTGTTCGAGTGTTCGAACCGTAATGCGCAAGAAATGGTACCGAAACCCCGTATTTACATATCTGCCACTGTGCAGGAGAATCCGTATAGGTGTTCGAGTGTTCGAACCGTAATGCGCAAGAAATGGTATGGAAACCCCGTATTTACATATCTGCCACTGTGCAGGAGAATCCGTATAGGTGTTCGAGTGTTTGAACCGTAATGCGCAAGAAATGGTTCCGAAACCCCGTATTTACATATCTGCCACTGTGCAGGAGAATCCGTATAGGTGTTCGAGAGTTCGAACCGTAATGCGCAAGAAACGGTACGGAAACCCCGTATTTACATATCTGCCACTTTGTAGGAGAATCCGCATAGGTGTTCGAGTGTTCGAACCGTAATGTGCAAGAAATGGTATGGAAACCTCGTATTTACATATCTGCCACTGTGCAGGAGAATCCGTATAGGTGTTCGAGTGTTCGAATCGTAATGCGCAAGAAATGGTACGGAAACCCCGTATTTACATATCTGCCACTGTGCAGGAGAATCCGAATAGGTGTTTGAGTGTTCGAACCGTAATGCGCAAGAAATGGTATGTAAACCCCGTATTTACATATCTGCCACTGTGCAGGAGAATCCGTATAGGTGTTCGAGTGTTCGAACCGTAATGCGCAAGAAATGGTACGGAAACCCCGTATTTACATATCTGCCACTGTGCAGGAGAATCCGTATAGGTGTTCGAGTGTTCGAATCGTAATGCGTGAGAAAGGGTACCGAAACCCCGTATTTACATATCTGCCACTGTGCAGGAGAATCCGAATAGGTGTTTGAGTGTTCGAACCGTAATGCGCAAGAAATGGTATGTAAACCCCGTATTTACATATCTGCCACTGTGCAGGAGAATCCGTATAGGTGTTCGAGTGTTCGAACCGTAATGCGCAAGAAATGGTTCCGAAACCCCGTATTTACGTATCTGCCACTGTCCAGGAGAATCCGTATAGGTGTTCGAGTGTTCGAACCGTAATGCGCAAGAAATGGTACCGAAACCCCGTATTTACATATCTGCCACTGTGCAGGAGAATCCGTATAGGTGTTCGAGTGTTCGAACCGTAATGCGCAAAAAATGGTACCGAAACCCCGTATTTACATATCTGCCACTGTGCAGGAGAATCCGTATAGGTGTTCGAGTGTTCGAACCGTAATGCGCAAGAAATGGTTCCGAAACCCCGTATTTACATATCTGCCACTGTGCAGGAGAATCCGTATAGGTGTTCGAGAGTTCGAACCGTAATGCGCAAGAAACGGTACGGAAACCCCGTATTTACATATCTGCCACTTTGTAGGAGAATCCGCATAGGTGTTCGAGTGTTCGAACCGTAATGTGCAAGAAATGGTATGGAAACCCCGTATTTACATATCTGCCACTGTGCAGGAGAATCCGTATAGGTGTTCGAGTGTTCGAATCGTAATGCGCAAGAAATGGTACGGAAACCCCGTATTTACATATCTGCCACTGTGCAGGAGAATCCGAATAGGTGTTTGAGTGTTCGAACCGTAATGCGCAAGAAATGGTATGTAAACCCCGTATTTACATATCTGCCACTGTGCAGGAGAATCCGTATAGGTGTTCGAGTGTTCGAACCGTAATGCGCAAGAAATGGTACGGAAACCCCGTATTTACATATCTGCCACTGTGCAGGAGAATCCGTATAGGTGTTCGGGTGTTCGAATCGTAATGCGTGAGAAATGGTACCGAAACCCCGTATTTACATATCTGCCACTGTGCAGGAGAATCCGAATAGGTGTTTGAGTGTTCGAACCGTAATGCGCAAGAAATGGTATGTAAACCCCGTATTTACATATCTGCCACTGTGCAGGAGAATCCGTATAGGTGTTCGAGTGTTCGAACCGTAATGCGCAAGAAATGGTTCCGAAACCCCGTATTTACGTATCTGCCACTGTCCAGGAGAATCCGTATAGGTGTTCCATTGTTCGAACCGTAATGCGCAAGAAATGGTACGGAAACCCCGTATTTACATATCTGCCACTGTGCAGGAGAATCCGTATAGGTGTTCGACTGTTCGAACCGTAATGCGCAAAAAATGGTACCGAAACCCCGTATTTACATATCTGCCACTGTGCAGGAGAATCCGTATAGGTGTTCGAGTGTTCGAACCGTAATGCGCAAGAAATGGTAGCGAAACCCCGTATTTACATATCTGCCACTGTGCAGGAGAATCCGAATAGGTGTTCGAGTGTTCGAACCGTAATGCGCAAGAAATGGTATGTAAACCCCGTATTTACATATCTGCCACTGTGCAGGAGAATCCGTTTAGGTGTTCGAGTGTTCGAACCGTAATGCACAAGAAATGGTACGGAAGCCCCGTATTTACATATTTGCCACTGTGCAGGAGAATCCGTATAGGTGTTCGAGTGTTTGAACCGTAATGCGTGAGAAATGGTATGTAAACCCCGTATTTATATATCTGCCACTGTGCTGGATAATCCGTATAGGTGTTCGAGTGTTCGAACCGTAATGCGCCAGAAATGGTACCGAAACCCCGTATTTACATATCTGCCACTGTGCAGGAGAATCCGTATAGGTGTTCGAGTGTTCGACCCGTAATGCGCAAGAAATGGTACCGAAACCCCGTATTTACATATCTGCCACTGTGCAGGAGAATCCGTATAGGTGTTCGGGTGTTCGAACCGTAATGCGCAAGAAATGGTATGGAAACCCCGTATTTACATATCTGCCACTGTACAGGAGAACCCGTATAGGTGTTGGAGTGTTCGAACCGTAATGCGCAAGAAATGGTTCCGAAACCCCGTATTTACATATCTGCCACTGTGCAGGAGAATCCGTATAGGTGTTCGAGAGTTCTAACCGTAATGCGCAAGAAATGGTACGGAAACCCCGTATTTACATATCTGCCACTTTGTAGGAGAATCCGCATAGGTGTTCGAGTGTTCGAACCGTAATGTGCAAGAAATGGTATGGAAACCCCGTATTTACATATCTGCCACTGTGCAGGAGAATCCGTATAGGTGTTCGAGTGTTCGAATCGTAATGAGCAAGAAATGGTACCGAAACCCCGTATTTACATATCTGCCACTGTGCAGGAGAATCCGAATAGGTGTTTGAGTGTTCGAACCGTAATGCGCAAGAAATGGTATGTAAACCCCGTATTTACATATCTGCCACTGTGCAGGAGAATCCGTATAGGTGTTCGAGTGTTCGAACCGTAATGCGCAAGAAATGGTTCCGAAACCCCGTATTTACGTATCTGCCACTGTGCAGGAGAATCCGTATAGGTGTTCCATTGTTCGAACCGTAATGCGCAAGAAATGGTACGGAAACCCCGTATTTACATATCTGCCACTGTGCAGGAGAATCCGTATAGGTGTTCGAGTGTTTGAACCGTAATGAGTGAGAAATGGTATGTAAACCCCGTATTTATATATCTGCCACTGTGCTGGATAATCCGTATAGGTGTTCGAGTGTTCGAACCGTAATGCGCAAGAAATGGTACCGAAACCCCGTATTTACAAATCTGCCACTGTGCAGGAGAATCCGTATAGGTGTTCGAGTGTTCGAACCGTAATGCGCAAGAAATGGTATCGAAACCCCGTATTTACATATCTGCCACTGTGCAGGAGAATCCGTATAGGTGTTCGAGTGTTCGAACCGTAATGCGCAAGAAATGGTTCCGAAACCCCGTATTTACATATCTGCCACTGTGCAGGAGAATCCGAATAGGTGTTCGAGAGTTCGAACCGTAATGCGCAAGAAATGGTACGGAAACCCCGTATTTACATATCTGCCACTTTGTAGGAGAATCCGCATAGGTGTTCGAGTGTTCGAACCGTAATGTGCAAGAAATGGTATGGAAACCCCGTATTTACATATCTGCCACTGTGCAGGAGAATCCGTATAGGTGTTCGAGTGTTCGAATCGTAATGCGCAAGAAATGGTACCGAAACCCCGTATTTACATATCTGCCACTGTGCAGGAGAATCCGAATAGGTGTTTGAGTGTTCGAACCGTAATGCGCAAGAAATGGTATGTAAACCCCGTATTTACATATCTGCCACTGTGCAGGAGAATCCGTATAGGTGTTCGAGTGTTCGAACCGTAATGCGCAAGAAATGGTACCGAAACCCCGTATTTACATATCTGCCACTGTGCAGGAGAATCCGTATAGGTGTTCGAGTGTTCGAATCGTAATGCGCAAGAAATGGTACCGAAACCCCGTATTTACATATCTGCCACTGTGCAGGAGAATCCGAATAGGTGTTTGAGTGTTCGAACCGTAATGCGCAAGAAATGGTATGTAAACCCCGTATTTACATATCTGCCACTGTGTAGGAGAATCCGTATAGGTGTTCGAGTGTTCGAACCGTAATGCGCAAGAAATGGTTCCGAAACCCCGTATTTACGTATCTGCCACTGTCCAGGAGAATCCGTATAGGTGTTCCATTGTTCGAACCGTAATGCGCAAGAAATGGTACGGAAACCCCGTATTTACATATCTGCCACTGTGCAGGAGAATCCGTATATGTGTTCGAGTGTTCGAACCGTAATGCGCAAAAAATGGTACCGAAACCCCGTATTTACATATCTGCCACTGTGCAGGAGAATCCGTATAGGTGTTCGAGTGTTCGAACCGTAATGCGCAAGAAATGGTAGAGAAACCCCGTATTTACATATCTGCCACTGTGCAGGAGAATCCGAATAGGTGTTCGAGTGTTCGAACCGTAATGCGCAAGAAATGGTATGTAAACCCCGTATTTACATATCCGCCACTGTGCAGGAGAATCCGTATAGGTGTTCGAGTGTTCGAACCGTAATGCGCAAGAAATGGTACGGAAACCCCGTATTTACATATCTGCCACTGTGCAGGAGAATCCGTATAGGTGTTCGAGTGTTTGAACCGTAATGCGTGAGAAATGGTATGTAAACCCCGTATTTATATATCTGCCACTGTGCTGGATAATCCGTATAGGTGTTCGAGTGTTCGAACCGTAATGCGGCAGAAATGGTACCGAAACCCCGTATTTACATATCTGCCACTGTGCAGGAGAATCCGTATAGGTGTTCGAGTGTTCGAACCGTAATGCGCAAGAAATGGTACCGAAACCCCGTATTTACATATCTGCCACTGTGCAGGAGAATCCGTATAGGTGTTCGGGTGTTCGAACCGTAATGCGCAAGAAATGGTATGGAAACCCCGTATTTACATATCTGCCACTGTAGAGGAGAATCCGTATAGGTGTTGGAGTGTTCGAACCGTAATGCGCAAAAAATGGTTACGAAACCCCGTATTTACATATCTGCCACTGTGCAGGAGAATCCGTATAGGTGTTCGAGAGTTCGAACCGTAATGCGCAAGAAATGGTACGGAAACCCCGTATTTACATATCTGCCACTTTGTAGGAGAATCCGCATAGGTGTTCGAGTGTTCGAACCGTAATGTGCAAGAAATGGTAAGGAAACCCCGTATTTACATATCTGCCACTGTGCAGGAGAATCCGTATAGGTGTTCGAGTGTTCGAATCGTAATGAGCAAGAAATGGTACCGAAACCCCGTATTTACATATCTGCCACTGTGCAGGAGAATCCGAATAGGTGTTTGAGTGTTCGAACCGTAATGCGCAAGAAATGGTATGTAAACCCCGTATTTACATATCTGTCACTGTGCAGGAGAATCCGTATAGGTGTTCGAGTGTTCGAACCGTAATGCGCAAGAAATGGTTCCGAAACCCCGTATTTACGTATCTGCCACTGTGCAGGAGAATCCGTATAGGTGTTCCATTGTTCGAACCGTAATGCGCAAGAAATGGTAGGGAAACCCCGTATTTACATATCTGCCACTGTGCAGGAGAATCCGTATAGGTGTTCGAGTGTTCGAACCGTAATGCGCAAGAAATGGTTCCGAAACCCCGTATTTACGTATCTGCCACTGTCCAGGAGAATCCGTATAGGTGTTCCATTGTTCGAACCGTAATGCGCAAGAAATGGTACGGAAACCCCGTATTTACATATCTGCCACTGTGCAGGAGAATCCGTATAGGTGTTCGACTGTTCGAACCGTAATGCGCAAAAAATGGTACCGAAACCCCGTATTTACATATCTGCCACTGTGCAGGAGAATCCGTATAGGTGTTCGAGTGTTCGAACCGTAATGCGCAAGAAATGGTAGCGAAACCCCGTATTTACATATCTGCCACTGTGCAGGAGAATCCGAATAGGTGTTCGAGTGTTCGAACCGTAATGCGCAAGAAATGGTATGTAAACCCCGTATTTACATATCTGCCACTGTGCAGGAGAATCCGTTTAGGTGTTCGAGTGTTCGAACCGTAATGCGCAAGAAATGGTACGGAAACCCCGTATTTACATATCTGCCACTGTGCAGGAGAATCCGTATAGGTGTTCGAGTGTTTGAACCGTAATGCGTGAGAAATGGTATGTAAACCCCGTATTTATATATCTGCCACTGTGCTGGATAATCCGTATAGGTGTTCGAGTGTTCGAACCGTAATGCGGCAGAAATGGTACCGAAACCCCGTATTTACATATCTGCCACTGTGCAGGAGAATCCGTATAGGTGTTCGAGTGTTCGAACCGTAATGCGCAAGAAATGGTACCGAAACCCCGTATTTACATATCTGCCACTGTGCAGGAGAATCCGTATAGGTGTTCGGGTGTTCGAACCGTAATGCGCAAGAAATGGTATGGAAACCCCGTATTTACATATCTGCCACTGTAGAGGAGAATCCGTATAGGTGTTGGAGTGTTCGAACCGTAATGCGCAAAAAATGGTTACGAAACCCCGTATTTACATATCTGCCACTGTGCAGGAGAATCCGTATAGGTGTTCGAGAGTTCGAACTGTAATGCGCAAGAAATGGTACGGAAACCCCGTATTTACATATCTGCCACTTTGTAGGAGAATCCGCATAGGTGTTCGAGTGTTCGAACCGTAATGTGCAAGAAATGGTAAGGAAACCCCGTATTTACATATCTGCCACTGTGCAGGAGAATCCGTATAGGTGTTCGAGTGTTCGAATCGTAATGAGCAAGAAATGGTACCGAAACCCCGTATTTACATATCTGCCACTGTGCAGGAGAATCCGAATAGGTGTTTGAGTGTTCGAACCGTAATGCGCAAGAAATGGTATGTAAACCGCGTATTTACATATCTGTCACTGTGCAGGAGAATCCGTATAGGTGTTCGAGTGTTCGAACCGTAATGCGCAAGAAATGGTTCCGAAACCCCGTATTTACGTATCTGCCACTGTGCAGGAGAATCCGTATAGGTGTTCCATTGTTCGAACCGTAATGCGCAAGAAATGGTAGGGAAACCCCGTATTTACATATCTGCCACTGTGCAGGAGAATCCGTATAGGTGTTCGAGTGTTCAAACCGTAATGCGCAAGAAATGGTTCCGAAACCCCGTATTTACGTATCTGCCACTGTCCAGGAGAATCCGTATAGGTGTTCCATTGTTCGAACCGTAATGCGCAAGAAATGGTACGGAAACCCCGTATTTACATATCTGCCACTGTGGAGGAGAATCCGTATAGGTGTTCGACTGTTCGAACCGTAATGCGCAAAAAATGGTACCGAAACCCCGTATTTACATATCTGCCACTGTGCAGGAGAATCCGTATAGGTGTTCGAGTGTTCGAACCGTAATGCGCAAGAAATGGTAGCGAAACCCCGTATTTACATATCTGCCACTGTGCAGGAGAATCCGAATAGGTGTTCGAGTGTTCGAACCGTAATGCGCAAGAAATGGTATGTAAACCCCGTATTTACATATCTGCCACTGTGCAGGAGAATCCGTTTAGGTGTTCGAGTGTTCGAACCGTAATGCGCAAGAAATGGTACGGAAACCCCATATTTACATATCTGCCACTGTGCAGGAGAATCCGTATAGGTGTTCGAGTGTTTGAACCGTAATGCGTGAGAAATGGTATGTAAACCCCGTATTTATATATCTGCCACTGTGCTGGATAATCCGTATAGGTGTTCGAGTGTTCGAACCGTAATGCGCCAGAAATGGTACCGAAACCCCGTATTTACATATCTGCCACTGTGCAGGAGAATCCGTATAGGTGTTCGAGTGTTCGACCCGTAATGCGCAAGAAATGGTACCGAAACCCCGTATTTACATATCTGCCACTGTGCAGGAGAATCCGTATAGGTGTTCGGGTGTTCGAACCGTAATGCGCAAGAAATGGTATGGAAACCCCGTATTTACATATCTGCCACTGTCCAGGAGAACCCGTATAGGTGTTCCATTGTTCGAACCGTAATGCGCAAGAAATGGTTCCGAAACCCCGTATTTACATATCTGCCACTGTGCAGGAGAATCCGTATAGGTGTTCGAGAGTTCGAACCGTAATGCGCAAGAAATGGTACGGAAACCCCGTATTTACATATCTGCCACTTTGTAGGAGAATCCGCATAGGTGTTCGAGTGTTCGAACCGTAATGTGCAAGAAATGGTAAGGAAACCCCGTATTTACATATCTGCCACTGTGCAGGAGAATCCGTATAGGTGTTCGAGTGTTCGAATCGTAATGAGCAAGAAATGGTACCGAAACCCCGTATTTACATATCTGCCATTGTGCAGGAGAATCCGAATAGGTGTTTGAGTGTTCGAACCGTAATGCGCAAGAAATGGTCTGTAAACCCCGTATTTACATATCTGCCACTGTGCAGGAGAATCCGTATAGGTGTTCGAGTGTTCGAACCGTAATGCGCAAGAAATGGTTCCGAAACCCCGTATTTACGTATCTGCCACTGTGCAGGAGAATCCGTATAGGTGTTCCATTGTTCGAACCGTAATGCGCAAGAAATGGTACGGAAACCCCGTATTTACATATCTGCCACTGTGCAGGAGAATCCGTATAGGTGTTCGAGTGTTTGAACCGTAATGAGTGAGAAATGGTATGTAAACCCCGTATTTATATATCTGCCACTGTGCTGGATAATCCGTATAGGTGTTCGAGTGTTCGAACCGTAACGCACCAGAAATGGTACCGAAACCCCGTATTTACATATCTGCCACTGTGCAGGAGAATCCGTATAGGTGTTCGAGTGTTCGAACCGTAATGCGCAAGAAATGGTACCGAAACCCCGTATTTACATATCTGCCACTGTGCAGGAGAATCCGTATAGGTGTTCGAGTGTTCGAACCGTAATGCGCAATAAATGGTATGGAAACCCCGTATTTACATATCTGCCACTGTGCAGGAGAATCCGTATAGGTGTTCGAGTGTTCGAACCGTAATGCGCAAGAAATGGTTCCGAAACCCCGTATTTACATATCTGCCACTGTGCAGGAGAATCCGTATAGGTGTTCGAGAGTTCTAACCGTAATGCGCAAGAAATGGTACGGAAACCCCGTATTTACATATCTGCCACTTTGTAGGAGAATCCGCATAGGTGTTCGAGTGTTCGCACCGTAATGTGCAAGAAATGGTATGGAAACCCCGTATTTACATATCTGCCAATATGCAGGAGAATCCGTATAGGTGTTCGAGTGTTCGAATCGTAATGCGCAAGAAATGGTACCGAAACCCCGTATTTACATATCTGCCACTGTGCAGGAGAATCCGAATAGGTGTTTGAGTGTTCGAACCGTAATCCGCAAGAAATGGTATGTAAACCCCGTATTTACATATCTGCCACTGTGCAGGAGAATCCGTATAGGTGTTCGAGTGTTCGAACCGTAATGTGCAAGAAATGGTACGGAAACCCCGTATTTACATATCTGCCACTGTGCAGGAGAATCCGTATAGGTGTTCGAGTGTTCGAATCGTAATGCGCAAGAAATGGTACCGAAACCCCGTATTTACATATCTGCCACTGTGCAGGAGAATCCGAATAGGTGTTTGAGTGTTCGAACCGTAATGCGCAAGAAATGGTATGTAAACCCCGTATTTACATATCTGCCACTGTGTAGGAGAATCCGTATAGGTGTTCGAGTGTTCGAACCGTAATGCGCAAGAAATGGTTCCGAAACCCCGTATTTACGTATCTGCCACTGTCCAGGAGAATCCGTATAGGTGTTCCATTGTTCGAACCGTAATGCGCAAGAAATGGTACGGAAACCCCGTATTTACATATCTGCCACTGTGCAGGAGAATCCGTATAGGTGTTCGAGTGTTCGAACCGTAATGCGCAAAAAATGGTACCGAAACCCCGTATTTACATATCTGCCACTGTGCAGGAGAATCCGTATAGGTGTTCGAGTGTTCGAACCGTAATGCGCAAGAAATGGTAACGAAACCCCGTATTTACATATCTGCCACTGTGCAGGAGAATCCGAATAGGTGTTCGAGTGTTCGAACCGTAATGCGCAAGAAATGGTATGTAAACCCCGTATTTACATATCTGCCACTGTGCAGGAGAATCCGTATAGGTGTTCGAGTGTTCGAACCGTAATGCGCAAGAAATGGTACGGAAACCCCGTATTTACATATCTGCCACTGTGCAGGAGAATCCGTATAGGTGTTCGAGTGTTTGAACCGTAATGCGTGAGAAATGGTATGTAAACCCCGTATTTATATATCTGCCACTGTGCTGGATAATCCGTATAGGTGTTCGAGTGTTCGAACCGTAATGCGCCAGAAATGGTACCGAAACCCCGTATTTACATATCTAACACTGTGCAGGAGAATCCGTATAGGTGTTCGAGTGTTCGAACCGTAATGCGCAAAAAATGGTACCGAAACCCCGTATTTACATATCTGCCACTGTGCAGGAGAATCCGTATAGGTGTTCGGGTGTTCGAACCGTAATGCGCAAGAAATGGTATGGAAACCCCGTATTTACATATCTGCCACTGTAGAGGAGAATCCGTATAGGTGTTGGAGTGTTCGAACCGTAATACGCAAGAAATGGTTACGAAACCCCGTATTTACATATCTGCCACTGTGCAGGAGAATCCGTATAGGTGTTCGAGAGTTCGAACCGTAATGCGCAAGAAATGGTACGGAAACCCCGTATTTACATATCTGCCACTTTGTAGGAGAATCCGCATAGGTGTTCGAGTGTTCGAACCGTAATGTGCAAGAAATGGTAAGGAAACCCCGTATTTACATATCTGCCACTGTGCAGGAGAATCCGTATAGGTGTTCGAGTGTTCGAATCGTAATGAGCAAGAAATGGTACCGAAACCCCGTATTTACATATCTGCCACTGTGCAGGAGAATCCGAATAGGTGTTTGAGTGTTCGAACCGTAATGCGCAAGAAATGGTATGTAAACCCCGTATTTACATATCTGCCACTGTGCAGGAGAATCCGTATAGGTGTTCGAGTGTTCGAACCGTAATGCGCAAGAAATGGTTCCGAAACCCCGTATTTACGTATCTGCCACTGTGCCGGAGAATCCGTATAGGTGTTCCATTGTTCGAACCGTAATGCGCAAGAAATGGTACGGAAACCCCGTATTTACATATCTGCCACTGTGCAGGAGAATCCGTATAGGTGTTCGAGTGTTCGAACCGTAATGCGCAAAAAATGGTACCGAAACCCCGTATTTACATATCTGCCACTGTGCAGGAGAATCCGTATAGGTGTTCGAGTGTTCGAACCGTAATGCGCAAGAAATGGTTCCGAAACCCCGTATTTACATATCTGCCACTGTGCTGGAGAATCCGTATAGGTGTTCGAGAGTTCGAACCGTAATGCGCAAGAAAAGGTACGGAAACCCCGTATTTACATATCTGGCACTTTGCAGGAGAATCCGCATAGGTGTTCGAGTGTTCGAACCGTAATGTTCAAGAAATGGTATGGAAACCCCGTATTTACATATCTGCCACTGTGCAGGAGAATCCGTATAGGTGTTCGAGTGTTCGAACCGTAATGCGCAAGAAATGGTACGGAAACCCCGTATTTACATATCTGCCACTGTGCAGGAGAATCCGTATAGGTGTTCGATTGTTCGAACCGTAATGCGCAAAAAATGGTTCCGAAACCCCGTATTTACATATCTGCCACTGTGCAGGAGAATCCGTATAGGTGTTCGAGTGTTCGAACCGTAATGCGCAAGAAATGGTACCGAAACCCCGTATTTACATATCTGCCACTGTGCAGGAGAATCCGAATAGGTGTTCGAGTGTTCGAACCGTAATGCGCAAGAAATGGTACGGAAACCCCGTATTTACATATCTGCCACTGTGCAGGAGAATCCGTATAGGTGTTCGAGTGTTCGAACCGTAATGCGCAAGAAATGGTACGGAAACCCCGTATTTACATATCTGCCACTGTGCAGGAGAATCCGTATAGGTGTTCGAGTGTTTGAACCGTAATGCGTGAGAAATGGTATGTAAACCCCGTATTTATATATCTGCCACTGTGCTGGATAATCCGTATAGGTGTTCGAGTGTTCGAACCGTAATGCGCCAGAAATGGTACCGAAACCCCGTATTTACATATCTGCCACTGTGCAGGAGAATCCGTATAGGTGTTCGAGTGTTCGAACCGTAATGCGCAAGAAATGGTACCGAAACCCCGTATTTACATATCTGCCACTGTGCAGGAGAATCCGTATAGGTGTTCGAGTGTTCGAACCGTAATGCGCAAGAAATGGTATGGAAACCCCGTATTTACATATCTGCCACTGTACAGGAGAATCCGTATAGGTGTTGGAGTGTTCGAACCGTAATGCGCAAGAAATGGTTCCGAAACCCCGTATTTACATATCTGCCACTGTGCAGGAGAATCCGTATAGGTGTTCGAGAGTTCGAACCGTAATGCGCAAGAAATGGTATGGAAACCCCGTATTTACATATCTGCCACTTTGTAGGAGAATCCGCGTAGGTGTTCGAGTGTTCGAACCGTAATGTGCAAGAAATGGTGTGGAAACCCCGTATTTACATATCTGCCACTGTGCAGGAGAATCCGTATAGGTGTTCGAGTGTTCGAATCGTAATGCGCAAGAAATGGTACCGAAACCCCGTATTTACATATCTGCCACTGTGCAGGAGAATCCGAATAGGTGTTCGAGTGTTCGAACCGTAATGCGCAAGAAATGGTATGTAAACCCCGTATTTACATATCTGCCACTGTGCAGGAGAATCCGTATAGGTGTTCGAGTGTTCGAACCGTAATGCGCAAGAAATGGTTCCGAAACCCCGTATTTACGTATCTGCCACTGTGCAGGAGAATCCGTATAGGTGTTCGATTGTTCGAACCATAATGCGCAAGAAATGGTACGGAAACCCCGTATTTACATATCTGCCACTATGCAGGAGAATCCGTATAGGTGTTCGAGTGTTCGAACCGTAATGCGCAAAAAATGGTACCGAAACCCCGTATTTACATATCTGCCACTGTGCAGGAGAATCCGTATAGGTGTTCGAGTGTTCGAACCGTAATGCGCAAGAAATGGTAGCGAAACCCCGTATTTACATATCTGCCACTGTGCAGGAGAATCCGAATAGGTGTTCGAGTGTTCGAACCGTAATGCGCAAGAAATGGTATGTAAACCCCGTATTTACATATCTGGCACTGTGCAGGAGAATCCGTATAGGTGTTTGAGTGTTCGAACCGTAATGCGCAAGAAATGGTACGGAAACCCCGTATTTACATATCTGCCACTGTGCAGGAGAATCCGTATAGGTGTTCGAGTGTTTGAACCGTAATGCGTGAGAAATGGTATGTAAACCCCGTATTTATATATCTGCCACTGTGCTGGATAATCCGTATAGGTGTTCGAGTGTTCGAACCGTAATGCGCCAGAAATGGTACCGAAACCCCGTATTTACATATCTGCCACTGTGCAGGAGAATCCGTATAGGTGTTCGAGTGTTCGAACCGTAATGCGCAAGAAATGGTACCGAAACCCCGTATTTACATATCTGCCACTGTGCAGGAGAATCTGTATAGGTGTTCGAGTGTTCGAACCGTAATGCGCAAGAAATGGTATGGAAACCCCGTATTAACATATCTGCCACTGTGCAGGAGAATCCGTATAGGTGTTCGAGTGTTCGAATCATAATGCGCAAGAAATGGTACCGAAACCCCGTATTTACATATCTGCCACTGTGCAGGAGAATCCGAATAGGTGTTCGAGTGTTCGAACCGTAATGCGCAAGAAATGGTATGTAAACCCCGTATTTACATATCTGCCACTGTGCAGGAGAATCCGTATAGGTGTTCGAGTGTTCGAACCGTAATGCGCAAGAAATGGTTCCGAAACCCCGTATTTACGTATCTGCCACTGTGCAGGAGAATCCGTATAGGTGTTCGATTGTTCGAACCGTAATGCGCAAGAAATGGTACGGAAACCCCGTATTTACATATCTGCCACTGTGCAGGAGAATCCGTATAGGTGTTCGAGTGTTCGAACCGTAATGCGCAAAAAATGGTACCGAAACCCCGTATTTACATATCTGCCACTGTGCAGGAGAATCCGTATAGGTGTTCGAGTGTTCGAACCGTAATGCGCAAGAAATGGTAGCGAAACCCCGTATTTACATATCTGCCACTATGCAGGAGAATCCGAATAGGTGTTCGAGTGTTCGAACCGTAATGCGCAAGAAATGGTATGTAAAACCCGTATTTACATATCTGGCACTGTGCAGGAGAATCCGTATAGGTGTTCGAGTGTTCGAACCGTAATGCGCAAGAAATGGTACGGAAACCCCGTATTTACATATCTGCCACTGTGCAGGAGAATCCGTATAGGTGTTCGAGTGTTTGAACCGTAATGCGTGAGAAATGGTATGTAAACCCCGTATTTATATATCTGCCACTGTGCTGGATAATCCGTATAGGTGTTCGATTGTTCGAACCGTAATGCGCCAGAAATGGTACCGAAACCCCGTATTTACATATCTGCCACTGTGCAGGAGAATCCGTATAGGTGTTCGAGTGTTCGAACCGTAATGCGCAAGAAATGGTACCGAAACCCCGTATTTACATATCTGCCACTGTGCAGGAGAATCCGTATAGGTGTTCGAGTGTTCGAACCGTAATGCGCAAGAAATGGTATGGAAACCCCGTATTTACATATCTGCCACTGTACAGGAGAATCCGTATAGGTGTTGGAGTGTTCGAACCGTAATGCGCAAGAAATGGTTCCGAAACCCCGTATTTACATATCTGCCACTGTGCAGGAGAATCCGTATAGGTGTTCGAGAGTTCGAACCGTAATGCGCAAGAAATGGTACGGAAACCCCGTATTTACATATCTGCCACTTTGTAGGAGAATCCGCATAGGTGTTCGAGTGTTCGAACCATAATGTGCAAGAAATGGTATGGAAACCCCGTATTTACATATCTGCCACTGTGCAGGAGAATCCGTACAGGTGTTCGAGTGTTCGAATCGTAATGCGCAAGAAATGGTACCGAAACCCCGTATTTACATATCTGCCACTGTGCAGGAGAATCCGAATAGGTGTTCGAGTGTTCGAACCGTAATGCGCAAGAAATGGTATGTAAACCCCGTATTTACATATCTGGCACTGTGCAGGAGAATCCGTATAGGTGTTCGAGTGTTCGAATCGTAATGCGCAAGAAATGGTACCGAAACCCCGTATTTACATATCTGCCACTGCGCAGGAGAATCCGAATAGGTGTTCGAGTGTTCGAACCGTAATGCGCAAGAAATGGTATGTAAACCCCGTATTTACATATCTGCCACTGTGCAGGAGAATCCGTATAGGTGTTCGAGTGTTCGAACCGTAATGCGCAAGAAATGGTTCCGAAACCCCGTATTTACGTATCTGCCACTGTGCAGGAGAATCCGTATAGGTGTTCGATTGTTCGAACCGTAATGCGCAAGAAATGGTACGGAAACCCCGTATTTACATATCTGCCACTATGTAGGAGAATCCGTATAGGTGTTCGAGTGTTCGAACCGTAATGCGCAAAAAATGGTACCGAAACCCCGTATTTACATATCTGCCACTGTGCAGGAGAATCCGTATAGGTGTTCGAGTGTTCGAACCGTAATGCGCAAGAAATGGTAGCGAAACCCCGTATTTACATATCTGCCACTGTGCAGGAGAATCCGAATAGGTGTTCGAGTGTTCGAACCGTAATGCGCAAGAAATGGTATGTAAACCCCGTATTTACATATCTGGCACTGTGTAGGAGAATCCGTATAGGTGTTCGAGTGTTCGAACCGTAATGCGCAAGAAATGGTACGGAAACCCCGTATTTACATATCTGCCACTGTGCAGGAGAATCCGTATAGGTGTTCGAGTGTTTGAACCGTAATGCGTGAGAAATGGTATGTAAACCCCGTATTTATATATCTGCCACTGTGCTGGATAATCCGTATAGGTGTTCGAGTGTTCGAACCGTAATGCGCCAGAAATGGTACCGAAACCCCGTATTTACATATCTGCCACTGTGCAGGAGAATCCGTATAGGTGTTCGAGTGTTCGAACCGTAATGCGCAAGAAATGGTACCGAAACCCCGTATTTACATATCTGCCACTGTGCAGGAGAATCCGTATAGGTGTTCGAGTGTTCGAACCGTAATGCGCAAGAAATGGTATGGAAACCCCGTATTAACATATCTGCCACTGTGCAGGAGAATCCGTATAGGTGTTCGAGTGTTCGAATCATAATGCGCAAGAAATGGTACCGAAACCCCGTATTTACATATCTGCCACTGTGCAGGAGAATCCGAATAGGTGTTCGAGTGTTCGAACCGTAATGCGCAAGAAATGGTATGTAAACCCCGTATTTACATATCTGCCACTGTGCAGGAGAATCCGTATAGGTGTTCGAGTGTTCGAACCGTAATGCGCAAGAAATGGTTCCGAAACCCCGTATTTACGTATCTGCCACTGTGCAGGAGAATCCGTATAGGTGTTCGATTGTTCGAACCGTAATGCGCAAGAAATGGTACGGAAACCCCGTATTTACATATCTGCCACTGTGCAGGAGAATCCGTATAGGTGTTCGAGTGTTCGAACCGTAATGCGCAAAAAATGGTACCGAAACCCCGTATTTACATATCTTCCACTGTGCAGGAGAATCCGTATAGGTGTTCGAGTGTTCGAACCGTAATGCGCAAGAAATGGTAGCGAAACCCCGTATTTACATATCTGCCACTATGCAGGAGAATCCGAATAGGTGTTCGAGTGTTCGAACCGTAATGCGCAAGAAATGGTATGTAAAACCCGTATTTACATATCTGGCACTGTGCAGGAGAATCCGTATAGGTGTTCGAGTGTTCGAACCGTAATGCGCAAGAAATGGTACGGAAACCCCGTATTTACATATCTGCCACTGTGCAGGAGAATCCGTATAGGTGTTCGAGTGTTTGAACCGTAATGAGTGAGAAATGGTATGTAAACCCCGTATTTATATATCTGCCACTGTGCTGGATAATCCGTATAGGTGTTCGATTGTTCGAACCGTAATGCGCCAGAAATGGTACCGAAACCCCGTATTTACATATCTGCCACTGTGCAGGAGAATCCGTATAGGTGTTCGAGTGTTCGAACCGTAATGCGCAAGAAATGGTAGCGAAACCCCGTATTTACATATCTGCCACTGTGCAGGAGAATCCGTATAGGTGTTCGAGTGTTCGAACCGTAATGCGCAAGAAATGGTATGGAAACCCCGTATTTACATATCTGCCACTGTACAGGAGAATCCGTATAGGTGTTGGAGTGTTCGAACCGTAATGCGCAAGAAATGGTTCCGAAACCCCGTATTTACATATCTGCCACTGTGCAGGAGAATCCGTATAGGTGTTCGAGAGTTCGAACCGTAATGCGCAAGAAATGGTACGAAAACCCCGTATTTACATATCTGCCACTTTGTAGGAGAATCCGCATAGGTGTTCGAGTGTTCGAACCGTAATGTGCAAGAAATAGTATGGAAACCCCGTATTTACATATCTGCCACTGTGCAGGAGAATCCGTATAGGTGTTCGAGTGTTCGAATCGTAATGCGCAAGAAATGGTACCGAAACCCCGTATTTACATATCTGCCACTGTGCAGGAGAATCCGAATAGGTGTTCGAGTGTTCGAACCGTAATGCGCAAGAAATGGTATGTAAACCCCGTATTTACATATCTGGCACTGTGCAGGAGAATCCGTATAGGTGTTCGAGTGTTCGAATCGTAATGCGCAAGAAATGGTACCGAAACCCCGTATTTACATATCTGCCACTGTGCAGGAGAATCCGAATAGGTGTTCGAGTGTTCGAACCGTAATGCGCAAGAAATGGTATGTAAACCCCGTATTTACATATCTGCCACTGTGCAGGAGAATCCGTATAGGTGTTCGAGTGTTCGAACCGTAATGCGCAAGAAATTGTTCCGAAACCCCGTATTTACGTATCTGCCACTGTGCAGGAGAATCCGTATAGGTGTTCGATTGTTCGAACCGTAATGCGCAAGAAATGGTACGGAAACCCCGTATTTACATATCTGCCACTATGCAGGAGAATCCGTATAGGTGTTCGAGTGTTCGAACCGTAATGCGCAAAAAATGGTACCGAAACCCCGTATTTACATATCTGCCACTGTGCAGGAGAATCCGTATAGGTGTTCGAGTGTTCGAACCGTAATGCGCAAGAAATGGTAGCGAAACCCCGTATTTACATATCTGCCACTGTGCAGGAGAATCCGAATAGGTGTTCGAGTGTTCGAACCGTAATGCGCAAGAAATGGTATGTAAACCCCGTATTTACATATCTGGCATTGTGCAGGAGAATCCGTATAGGTGTTCGAGTGTTCGAACCGTAATGCGCAAGAAATGGTACGGAAACCCCGTATTTACATATCTGCCACTGTGCAGGAGAATCCGTATAGGTGTTCGAGTGTTTGAACCGTAATGCGTGAGAAATGGTATGTAAACCCCGTATTTATATATCTGCCACTGTGCTGGATAATCCGTATAGGTGTTCGAGTGTTCGAACCGTAATGCGCCAGAAATGGTACCGAAACCCCGTATTTACATATCTGCCACTGTGCAGGAGAATCCGTATAGGTGTTCGAGTGTTCGAACCGTAATGCGCAAGAAATGGTACCGAAACCCCGTATTTACATATCTGCCACTGTGCAGGAGAATCCGTATAGGTGTTCGAGTGTTCGAACCGTAATGCGCAAGAAATGGTATGGAAACCCCGTATTTACATATCTGCCACTGTGCAGGAGAATCCGTATAGGTGTTCGAGTGTTCGAATCATAATGCGCAAGAAATGGTACCGAAACCCCGTATTTACATATCTGCCACTGTGCAGGAGAATCCGAATAGGTGTTCGAGTGTTCGAACCGTAATGCGCAAGAAATGGTATGTAAACCCCGTATTTACATATCTGCCACTGTGCAGGAGAATCCGTATAGGTGTTCGAGTGTTCGAACCGTAATGCGCAAGAAATGGTTCCGAAACCCCGTATTTACGTATCTGCCACTGTGCAGGAGAATCCGTATAGGTGTTCGATTGTTCGAACCGTAATGCGCAAGAAATGGTACGGAAACCACGTATTTACATATCTGCCACTGTGCAGGAGAATCCGTATAGGTGTTCGAGTGTTCGAACCGTAATGCGCAAAAAATGGTACCGAAACCCCGTATTTACATATCTGCCACTGTGCAGGAGAATCCGTATAGGTGTTCGAGTGTTCGAACCGTAATGCGCAAGAAATGGTAGCGAAACCCCGTATTTACATATCTGCCACTGTGCAGGAGAATCCGAATAGGTGTTCGAGTGTTCGAACCGTAACGCGCAAGAAATGGTATGTAAAACCCGTATTTACATATCTGGCACTGTGCAGGAGAATCCGTATAGGTGTTCGAGTGTTCGAACCGTAATGCGCAAGAAATGGTACGGAAACCCCGTATTTACATATCTGCCACTGTGCAGGAGAATCCGTATAGGTGTTCGAGTGTTTGAACCGTAATGCGTGAGAAATGGTACGTAAACCCCGTATTTATATATCTGCCACTGTGCTGGATAATCCGTATAGGTGTTCGATTGTTCGAACCGTAATGCGCCAGAAACGGTACCGAAACCCCGTATTTACATATCTGCCACTGTGCAGGAGAATCCGTATAGGTGTTCGAGTGTTCGAACCGTAATGCGCAAGAAATGGTACCGAAACCCCGTATTTACATATCTGCCACTGTGCAGGAGAATCCGTATAGGTGTTCGAGTGTTCGAACCGTAATGCGCAAGAAATGGTATGAAAACCCCGTATTTACATATCTGCCACTGTACAGGAGAATCCGTATAGGTGTTGGAGTGTTCGAACCGTAATGCGCAAGAAATGGTTCCGAAACCCCGTATTTACATATCTGCCACTGTGCAGGAGAATCCGTATAGGTGTTCGAGAGTTCGAACCGTAATGCGCAAGAAACGGTACGGAAACCCCGTATTTACATATCTGCCACTTTGTAGGAGAATCCGCATAGGTGTTCGAGTGTTCGAACCGTAATGTGCAAGAAATGGTATGGAAACCCCGTATTTACATATCTGCCACTGTGCAGGAGAATCCGTATAGGTGTTCGAGTGTTCGAATCGTAATGCGCAAGAAATGGTACCGAAACCCCGTATTTACATATCTGCCACTGTGCAGGAGAATCCGAATAGGTGTTCGAGTGTTCGAACCGTAATGCGCAAGAAATGGTTTGTAAACCCCGTATTTACATATCTGCCACTGTGCAGGAGAATCCGTATAGGTGTTCGAGTGTTCGAACCGTAATGCGCAAGAAATGGTTCCGAAACCCCGTATTTACGTATCTGCCACTGTGCAGGAGAATCCGTATAGGTGTTCCATTGTTCGAACCGTAATGCGGAAGAAATGGTACGGAAACCCCGTATTTACATATCTGCCACTGTGCAGGAGAATCCGTATAGGTGTTCGAGAGTTCGAACCGTAATGCGCAAAAAATTGTACCGAAACCCCGTATTTACATATCTGCCACTATGCAGGAGAATCCGTATAGGTGTTCGAGTGTTCGAACCGTAATGCGCAAAAAATGGTACCGAAACCCCGTATTTACATATCTGCCACTGTGCAGGAGAATCCGTATAGGTGTTCGAGTGTTCGAACCGTAATGCGCAAGAAATGGTAGCGAAACCCCGTATTTACATATCTGCCACTGTGCAGGAGAATCCGAATAGGTGTTCGAGTGTTCGAACCGTAATGCGCAAGAAATGGTATGTAAACCCCGTATTTACATATCTGGCATTGTGCAGGAGAATCCGTATAGGTGTTCGAGTGTTCGAACCGTAATGCGCAAGAAATGGTACGGAAACCCCGTATTTACATATCTGCCACTGTGCAGGAGAATCCGTATAGGTGTTCGAGTGTTTGAACCGTAATGCGTGAGAAATGGTATGTAAACCACGTATTTATATATCTGCCACTGTGCTGGATAATCCGTATAGGTGTTCGAGTGTTCGAACCGTAATGCGGCAGAAATGGTACCGAAACCCCGTATTTACATATCTTCCACTGTGCAGGAGAATCCGTATAGGTGTTCGAGTGTTCGAACCGTAATGCGCAAGAAATGGTACCGAAACCCCGTATTTACATATCTGCCACTGTGCAGGAGAATCCGTATAGGTGTTCGAGTGTTCGAACCGTAATGCGCAAGAAATGGTATGGAAACCCCGTATTTACATATCTGCCACTGTGCAGGAGAATCCGTATAGGTGTTCGAGTGTTCGAATCATAATGCGCAAGAAATGGTACCGAAACCCCGTATTTACATATCTGCCACTGTGTAGGAGAATCCGAATAGGTGTTCGAGTGTTCGAACCGTAATGCGCAAGAAATGGTATGTAAACCCCGTATTTACATATCTGCCACTGTGCAGGAGAATCCGTATAGGTGTTCGAGTGTTCGAACCGTAATGCGCAAGAAATGGTTCCGAAACCCCGTATTTACGTATCTGCCACTGTGCAGGAGAATCCGTATAGGTGTTCGATTGTTCGAACCGTAATGCGCAAGAAATGGTACGGAAACCCCGTATTTACATATCTGCCACTGTGCAGGAGAATCCGTATAGGTGTTCGAGTGTTCGAACCGTAATGCGCAAAAAATGGTACCGAAACCCCGTATTTACATATCTGCCACTGTGCAGGAGAATCCGTATAGGTGTTCGAGTGTTCGAACCGTAATGCGCAAGAAATGGTAGCGAAACCCCGTATTTACATATCTGCCACTGTGCAGGAGAATCCGAATAGGTGTTCGAGTGTTCGAACCGTAATGCGCAAGAAATGGTATGTAAAACCCGTATTTACATATCTGGCACTGTGCAGGAGAATCCGTATAGGTGTTCGAGTGTTCGAACCGTAATGCGCAAGAAATGGTACGGAAACCCCGTATTTACATATCTGCCACTGTGCAGGAGAATCCGTATAGGTGTTCGAGTGTTTGAACCGTAATGCGTGAGAAATGGTATGTAAACCCCGTATTTATATATCTGCCACTGTGCTGGATAATCCGTATAGATGTTCGATTGTTCGAACCGTAATGCGCCAGAAATGGTACCGAAACCCCGTATTTACATATCTGCCACTGTGCAGGAGAATCCGTATAGGTGTTCGAGTGTTCGAACCGTAATGCGCAAGAAATGGTACCGAAACCCCGTATTTACATATCTGCCACTGTGCAGGAGAATCCGTATAGGTGTTCGAGTGTTCGAACCGTAATGCGCAAGAAATGGTATGAAAACCCCGTATTTACATATCTGCCACTGTACAGGAGAATCCGTATAGGTGTTGGAGTGTTCGAACCGTAATGCGCAAGAAATGGTTCCGAAACCCCGTATTTACATATCTGCCACTGTGCAGGAGAATCCGTATAGGTGTTCGAGAGTTCGAACCGTAATGCGCAAGAAATGGTACGGAAACCCCGTATTTACATATCTGCCACTTTGTAGGAGAATCCGCATAGGTGTTCGAGTGTTCGAACCGTAATGTGCAAGAAATGGTATGGAAACCCCGTATTTACATATCTGCCACTGTGCAGGAGAATCCGTATAGGTGTTCGAGTGTTCGAATCGTAATGCGCAAGAAATGGTACCGAAACCCCGTATTTACATATCTGCCGCTGTGCAGGAGAATCCGAATAGGTGTTCGAGTGTTCGAACCGTAATGCGCAAGAAATGGTTTGTAAACCCCGTATTTACATATCTGCCACTGTGCAGGAGAATCCGTATAGGTGTTCGAGTGTTCGAACCGTAATGCGCAAGAAATGGTTCCGAAACCCCGTATTTACGTATCTGCCACTGTGCAGGAGAATCCGTATAGGTGTTCCATTGTTCGAACCGTAATGCGGAAGAAATGGTACGGAAACCCCGTATTTACATATCTGCCACTGTGCAGGAGAATCCGTATAGGTGTTCGAGAGTTCGAACCGTAATGCGCAAAAAATTGTACCGAAACCCCGTATTTACATATCTGCCACTATGCAGGAGAATCCGTATAGGTGTTCGAGTGTTCGAACCGTAATGCGCAAAAAATGGTACCGAAACCCCGTATTTACATATCTGCCACTGTGCAGGAGAATCCGTATAGGTGTTCGAGTGTTCGAACCGTAATGCGCAAGAAATGGTAGCGAAACCCCGTATTTACATATCTGCCACTGTGCAGGAGAATCCGAATAGGTGTTCGAGTGTTCGAACCGTAATGCGCAAGAAATGGTATGTAAACCCCGTATTTACATATCTGGCATTGTGCAGGAGAATCCGTATAGGTGTTCGAGTGTTCGAACCGTAATGCGCAAGAAATGGTACGGAAACCCCGTATTTACATATCTGCCACTGTGCAGGAGAATCCGTATAGGTGTTCGAGTGTTTGAACCGTAATGCGTGAGAAATGGTATGTAAACCCCGTATTTATATATCTGCCACTGTGCTGGATAATCCGTATAGGTGTTCGAGTGTTCGAACCGTAATGCGGCAGAAATGGTACCGAAACCCCGTATTTACATATCTGCCACTGTGCAGGAGAATCCGTATAGGTGTTCGAGTGTTCGAACCGTAATGCGCAAGAAATGGTACCGAAACCCCGTATTTACATATCTGCCACTGTGCAGGAGAATCCGTATAGGTGTTCGAGTGTTCGAACCGTAATGCGCAAGAAATGGTATGGAAACCCCGTATTTACATATCTGCCACTGTGCAGGTGAATCCGTATAGGTGTTCGAGTGTTCGAATCATAATGCGCAAGAAATGGTACCGAAACCCCGTATTTACATATCTGCCACTGTGCAGGAGAATCCGAATAGGTGTTCGAGTGTTCGAACCGTAATGCGCAAGAAATGGTATGTAAACCCCGTATTTACATATCTGCCACTGTGCAGGAGAATCCGTATAGGTGTTCGAGTGTTCGAACCGTAATGCGCAAGAAATGGTTCCGAAACCCCGTATTTACGTATCTGCCACTGTGCAGGAGAATCCGTATAGGTGTTCGATTGTTCGAACCGTAATGCGCAAGAAATGGTACGGAAACCCCGTATTTACATATCTGCCACTGTGCAGGAGAATCCGTATAGGTGTTCGAGTGTTCGAACCGTAATGCGCAAAAAATGGTACCGAAACCCCGTATTTACATATCTGCCACTGTGCAGGAGAATCCGTATAGGTGTTCGAGTGTTCGAACCGTAATGCGCAAGAAATGGTAGCGAAACCCCGTATTTACATATCTGCCACTGTGCAGGAGAATCCGAATAGGTGTTCGAGTGTTCGAACCGTAATGCGCAAGAAATGGTATGTAAAACCCGTATTTACATATCTGGCACTGTGCAGGAGAATCCGTATAGGTGTTCGAGTGTTCGAACCGTAATGCGCAAGAAATGGTACGGAAACCCCGTATTTACATATCTGCCACTGTGCAGGAGAATCCGTATAGGTGTTCGAGTGTTTGAACCGTAATGCGTGAGAAATGGTATGTAAACCCCGTATTTATATATCTGCCCCTGTGCTGGATAATCCGTATAGATGTTCGATTGTTCGAACCGTAATGCGCCAGAAATGGTACCGAAACCCCGTATTTACATATCTGCCACTGTGCAGGAGAATCCGTATAGGTGTTCGAGTGTTCGAACCGTAATGCGCAAGAAATGGTACCGAAACCCCGTATTTACATATCTGCCACTGTGCAGGAGAATCCGTATAGGTGTTCGAGTGTTCGAACCGTAATGCGCAAGAAATGGTATGAAAACCCCGTATTTACATATCTGCCACTGTACAGGAGAATCCGTATAGGTGTTGGAGTGTTCGAACCGTGATGCGCAAGAAATGGTTCCGAAACCCCGTATTTACATATCTGCCACTGTGCAGGAGAATCCGTATAGGTGTTCGAGAGTTCGAACCGTAATGCGCAAGAAATGGTACGGAAACCCCGTATTTACATATCTGCCACTTTGTAGGAGAATCCGCATAGGTGTTCGAGTGTTCGAACCGTAATGTGCAAGAAATGGTATGGAAACCCCGTATTTACATATCTGCCACTGTGCAGGAGAATCCGTATAGGTGTTCGAGTGTTCGAATCGTAATGCGCAAGAAATGGTACCGAAACCCCGTATTTACATATCTGCCACTGTGCAGGAGAATCCGAATAGGTGTTCGAGTGTTCGAACCGTAATGCGCAAGAAATGGTTTGTAAACCCCGTATTTACATATCTGCCACTGTGCAGGAGAATCCGTATAGGTGTTCGAGTGTTCGAACCGTAATGCGCAAGAAATGGTTCCGAAACCCCGTATTTACGCATCTGCCACTGTGCAGGAGAATCCGTATAGGTGTTCCATTGTTCGAACCGTAATGCGGAAGAAATGGTACGGAAACCCCGTATTTACATATCTGCCACTGTGCAGGAGAATCCGTATAGGTGTTCGAGAGTTCGAACCGTAATGCGCAAAAAATGGTACCGAAACCCCGTATTTACATATCTGCCACTGTGCAGGAGAATCCGTATAGGTGTTCGAGTGTTCGAACCGTAATGCGCAAGAAATGGTAGCGAAACCCCGTATTTACATATCTGCCACTGTGCCGGAGAATCCGAATAGGTGTTCGGGTGTTCGAACCGTAATGCGCAAGAAATGGTATGTAAACCCCGTATTTACATATCTGGCACTGTGCAGGAGAATCCGTATAGGTGTTCGAGTGTTCGAACCGTAATGCGCAAGAAATGGTACGGAAACCCTGTATTTACATATCTGCCACTCTGCAGGAGAATCCGTATAGGTGTTCGAGTGTTTGAACCGTAATGCGTGAGAAATGGTATGTAAACCCCGTATTTATATATCTGCCACTGTGCTGGATAATCCGTATAGGTGTTCGATTGTTCGAACCGTAATGCGCCAGAAATGGTACCGAAACCCCGTATTTACATATCTGCCACTGTGCAGGAGAATCCGTATAGGTGTTCGAGTGTTCGAACCGTAATGCGCAAGAAATGGTACCGAAACCCCGTATTTACATATCTACCACTGTGCAGGAGAATCCGTATAGGTGTTCGAGTGTTCGAACCGTAATGCGCAAGAAATGGTATGGAAACCCCGTATTTACATATCTGCCACTGTACAGGAGAATCCGTATAGGTGTTGGAGTGTTCGAACCGTAATGCGCAAGAAATGGTTCCGAAACCCCGTATTTACATATCTGCCACTGTGCAGGAGAATCCGTATAGGTGTTCGACAGTTCGAACCGTAATGCGCAAGAAATGGTACGGAAACCCCGTATTTACATATCTGCCACTTTGTAGGAAAATCCGCATAGGTGTTCGAGTGTTCGAACCGTAATGTGCAAGAAATGGTATGGAAACCCCGTATTTACATATCTGCCACTGTGCAGGAGAATCCGTATAGGTGTTCGAGTGTTCGAATCGTAATGCGCAAGAAATGGTACCGAAACCCCGTATTTACATATCTGCCACTGTGCAGGAGAATCCGAATAGGTGTTCGAGTGTTCGAACCGTAATGCGCAAGAAATGGTTTGTAAACCCCGTATTTACATATCTGCCACTGTGCAGGAGAATCCGTATAGGTGTTCGAGTGTTCGAACCGTAACGCGCAAGAAATGGTTCCGAAATCCCGTATTTACGTATCTGCCACTGTGCAGGAGAATCCGTATAGGTGTTCCATTGTTCGAACCGTAATGCGCAAGAAATGGTACGGAAACCCCGTATTTACATATCTGCCACTGTGCAGGAGAATCCGTATAGGTGTTCGAGAGTTCGAACCGTAATGCGCAAAAAATGGTACCGAAACCCCGTATTTACATATCTGCCACTGTGCAGGAGAATCCGTATAGGTGTTCGAGTGTTCGAACCGTAATGCGCAAGAAATGGTAGCGAAACCCCGTATTTACATATCTGCCACTGTGCAGGAGAATCCGAATAGGTGTTCGGGTGTTCGAACCGTAATGCGCAAGAAATGGTATGTAAACCCCGTATTTACATATCTGGCACTGTGCAGGAGAATCCGTATAGGTGTTCGAGTGTTCGAACCGTAATGCGCAAGAAATGGTACGGAAACCCCGTATTTACATATCTGCCACTCTGCAGGAGAATCCGTATAGGTGTTCGAGTGTTCGAACCGTAATGCGCAAGAAATGGTACCGAAACCCCGTATTTACATATCTGCCACTGTGCTGGATAATCCGTATAGGTGTTCGAGTGTTCGAACCGTAATGCGCCAGAAATGGTATGGAAACCCCGTATTTACATATCTGCCACTGTGCAGGAGAATCCGTATAGGTGTTCGAGTGTTCGAACCGTAATGCGCAAGAAATGGTACCGAAACCCCGTATTTACATATCTGCCACTGTGCAGGAGAATCCGAATAGGTGTTCGAGTGTTCGAACCGTAATGCGCAAGAAATGGTATGTAAACCCCGTATTTACATATCTGCCACTGTGCAGGAGAATCCGTATAGGTGTTCGAGTGTTCGAACCGTAATGCGCAAGAAATGGTTCCGAAACCCCGTATTTACGTATCTGCCACTGTGCAGGAGAATCCGTATAGGTGTTCGATTGTTCGAACCGTAATGCGCAAGAAATGGTACGGAAACCCCGTATTTACATATCTGCCACTGTGCAGGAGAATCCGTATAGGTGTTGGAGTGTTCGAACCGTAATGCGCAAGAAATGGTACCGAAACCCCGTATTTACATATCTGCCACTGTGCAGGAGAATCCGTATAGGTGTTCGAGTGTTCGAACCGTAATGCGCAAGAAATGGTATGGAAACCCCGTATTTACATATCTTCCACTGTACAGGAGAATCCGTATAGGTGTTGGAGTGTTCGAACCGTAATGCGCAAGAAATGGTTCCGAAACCCCGTATTTACATATCTGCCACTGTGCAGGAGAATCCGTATAGGTGTTCGAGAGTTCGAACCGTAATGCGCAAGAAATGGTACGGAAACCCCGTATTTACATATCTGCCACTTTGTAGGAGAATCCGCATAGGTGTTCGAGTGTTCGAACCGTAATGTGCAAGAAATGGTATGGAAACCCCGTATTTACATATCTGCCACTGTGCAGGAGAATCCGTATAGGTGTTCGAGTGTTCGAATCGTAATGCGCAAGAAATGGTACCGAAACCCCGTATTTACATATCTGCCACTGTGCAGGAGAATCCGAATAGGTGTTCGAGTGTTCGAACCGTAATGCGCAAGAAATGGTTTGTAAACCCCGTATTTACATATTTGCCACTGTGCAGGAGAATCCGTATAGGTGTTCGAGTGTTCGAACCGTAATGCGCAAGAAATGGTTCCGAAACCCCGTATTTACGTATCTGCCACTGTGCAGGAGAATCCGTATAGGTGTTCCATTGTTCGAACCGTAATGCGCAAGAAATGGTACGGAAACCCCGTATTTACATATCTGCTACTGTGCAGGAGAATCCGTATAGGTGTTCGAGAGTTCGAACCGTAATGCGCAAAAAATGGTACCGACACCTCGTATTTACATATCTGCCACTGTGCAGGAGAATCCGTATAGGTGTTCGAGTGTTCGAACCGTAATGCGCAAGAAATGGTAGCGAAACCCCGTATTTACATATCTGCCACTGTGCAGGAGAATCCGAATAGGTGTTCGGGTGTTCGAACCGTAATGCGCAAGAAATGGTATGTAAACCCCGTATTTACATATCTGGCACTGTGCAGGAGAATCCGTATAGGTGTTCGAGTGTTCGAACCGTAATGCGCAAGAAATGGTACGGAAACCCCGTATTTACATATCTGCCACTCTGCAGGAGAATCCGTATAGGTGTTCGAGTGTTCGAACCGTAATGCGCAAGAAATGGTAGCGAAACCCCGTATTTACACATCTGCCACTGTGCAGGAGAATCCGAATAGGTGTTCGGGTGTTCGAACCGTAATGCGCAAGAAATGGTATGTAAACCCCGTATTTACATATCTGGCACTGTGCAGGAGAATCCGTATAGGTGTTCGAGTGTTCGAACCGTAATGCGCAAGAAATGGTACGGAAACCCCGTATTTACATATCTGCCACTCTGCAGGAGAATCCGTATAGGTGTTCGAGTGTTTGAACCGTATTGCGTGAGAAATGGTATGTAAACCCCGTATTTATATATCTGCCACTGTGCTGGATAATCCGTATAGGTGTTCGATTGTTCGAACCGTAATGCGCCAGAAATGGTACCGAAACCCCGTATTTACATATCTGCCACTGTGCAGGAGAATCCGTATAGGTGTTCGAGTGTTCGAACCGTAATGCGCAAGAAATTGTACCGAAACCCCGTATTTACATATCTGCCACTGTGCAGGAGAATCCGTATAGGTGTTCGAGTGTTCGAACCGTAATGCGCAAGAAATGGTATGGAAACCCCGTATTTACATATCTGCCACTGTACAGGAGAATCCGTATAGGTGTTGGAGTGTTCGAACCGTAATGCGCAAGAAATGGTTCCGAAACCCCGTATTTACATATCTGCCACTGTGCAGGAGAATCCGTATAGGTGTTCGAGAGTTCGAACCGTAATGCGCAAGAAATGGTACGGAAACCCCGTATTTACATATCTGCCACTTTGTAGGAGAATCCGCATAGGTGTTCGAGTGTTCGAACCGTAATGTGCAAGAAATGGTATGGAAACCCCGTATTTACATATCTGCCACTGTGCAGGAGAATCCGTATAGGTGTTCGAGTGTTCGAATCGTAATGCGCAAGAAATGGTACCGAAACCCCGTATTTACATATCTGCCACTGTGCAGGAGAATCCGAATAGGTGTTCGAGTGTTCGAACCGTAATGCGCAAGAAATGGTTTGTAAACCCCGTATTTACATATCTGCCACTGTGCAGGAGAATCCGTATAGGTGTTCGAGTGTTCGAACCGTAATGCGCAAGAAATGGTTCCGAAACCCCGTATTTACGTATCTGCCACTGTGCAGGAGAATCCGTATAGGTGTTCCATTGTTCGAACCGTAATGCGCAAGAAATGGTACGGAAACCCCGTATTTACATATCTGCCACTGTGCAGGAGAATCCGTATAGGTGTTCGAGAGTTCGAACCGTAATGCGCAAAAAATGGTACCGAAACCCCGTATTTACATATCTGCCACTGTGCAGGAGAATCCGTATAGGTGTTCAAGTGTTCGAACCGTAATGCGCAAGAAATGGTAGCGAAACCCCGTATTTACATATCTGCCACTGTGCAGGAGAATCCGAATAGGTGTTCGGGTGTTCGAACCGTAATGCGCAAGAAATGGTATGTAAACCCCGTATTTACATATCTGGCACTGTGCAGGAGAATCCGTATAGGTGTTCGAGTGTTTGAACCGTAATGCGCAAGCAATGGTACGGAAACCCCGTATTTACATATCTGCCACTCTGCAGGAGAATCCGTATAGGTGTTCGAGTGTTTGAACCGTAATGCGTGAGAAATGGTATGTAAACCCCGTATTTATATATCTGCCACTGTGCTGGATAATCCGTATAGGTGTTCGATTGTTCGAACCGTAATGCGCCAGAAATGGTACCGAAACCCCGTATTTACATATCTGCCACTGTGCAGGAGAATCCGTATAGGTGTTCGAGTGTTCGAACCGTAATGCGCAAGAAATGGTACCGAAACCCCGTATTTACATATCTGCCACTGTGCAGAAGAATCCGTATAGGTGTTCGAGTGTTCGAACCGTAATGCGCAAGAAATGGTATGGAAACCCCGTATTTACATATCTGCCACTGTACAGGAGAATCCGTATAGGTGTTGGAGTGTTCGAACCGTAATGCGCAAGAAATGGTTCCGAAACCCCGTATTTACATATCTGCCACTGTGCAGGAGAATCCGTATAGGTGTTCTAGTGTTCGAACCGTAATGCGCAAGAAATGGTATGGAAACCCCGTATTTACATATCTGCCACTGTACAGGAGAATCCGTATAGGTGTTGGAGTGTTCGAACCGTAATGCGCAAGAAATGGTACCGAAACCCCGTATTTACATATCTGCCACTGTGCAGGAGAATCCGTATAGGTGTTCGAGTGTTCGAACCATAATGCGCAAGAAATGGTATGGAAACCCCGTATTTACATATCTGCCACTGTACAGGAGAATCCGTATAGGTGTTGGAGTGTTCGAACCGTAATGCGCAAGAAATGGTTCCGAAACCCCGTATTTACATATCTGCCACTGTGCAGGAGAATCCGTATAGGTGTTCGAGAGTTCGAACCGTAATGCGCAAGAAATGGTACGGAAACCCCGTATTTACATATCTGCCACTTTGTAGGAGAATCCGCATAGGTGTTCGAGTGTTCGAACCGTAATGTGCAAGAAATGGTATGGAAACCCCGTATTTACATATCTGCCACTGTGCAGGAGAATCCGTATAGGTGTTCGAGTGTTCGAATCGTAATGCGCAAGAAATGGTACCGAAACCCCGTATTTACATATCTGCCACTGTGCAGGAGAATCCGAATAGGTGTTCGAGTGTTCGAACCGTAATGCGCAAGAAATGGTTTGTAAACCCCGTATTTACATATCTGCCACTGTGCAGGAGAATCCGTATAGGTGTTCGAGTGTTCGAACCGTAATGCGCAAGAAATGGTTCCGAAACCCCGTATTTACGTATCTGCCACTGTGCAGGAGAATCCGTATAGGTGTTCCATTGTTCGAACCGTAATGCGCAAGAAATGGTACGGAAACCCCGTATTTACATATCTGCCACTGTGCAGGAGAATCCGTATAGGTGTTCGAGAGTTCGAACCGTAATGCGCAAAAAATGGTACCGAAACCCCGTATTTACATATCTGCCACTGTGCAGGAGAATCCGTATAGGTGTTCAAGTGTTCGAACCGTAATGCGCAAGAAATGGTAGCGAAACCCCGTATTTACATATCTGCCACTGTGCAGGAGAATCCGAATAGGTGTTCGGGTGTTCGAACCGTAATGCGCAAGAAATGGTATGTAAACCCCGTATTTACATATCTGGCACTGTGCAGGAGAATCCGTATAGGTGTTCGAGTGTTTGAACCGTAATGCGCAAGCAATGGTACGGAAACCCCGTATTTACATATCTGCCACTCTGCAGGAGAATCCGTATAGGTGTTCGAGTGTTTGAACCGTAATGCGTGAGAAATGGTATGTAAACCCCGTATTTATATATCTGCCACTGTGCTGGATAATCCGTATAGGTGTTCGATTGTTCGAACCGTAATGCGCCAGAAATGGTACCGAAACCCCGTATTTACATATCTGCCACTGTGCAGGAGAATCCGTATAGGTGTTCGAGTGTTCGAACCGTAATGCGCAAGAAATGGTACCGAAACCCCGTATTTACATATCTGCCACTGTGCAGAAGAATCCGTATAGGTGTTCGAGTGTTCGAACCGTAATGCGCAAGAAATGGTATGGAAACCCCGTATTTACATATCTGCCACTGTACAGGAGAATCCGTATAGGTGTTGGAGTGTTCGAACCGTAATGCGCAAGAAATGGTTCCGAAACCCCGTATTTACATATCTGCCACTGTGCAGGAGAATCCGTATAGGTGTTCGAGTGTTCGAACCGTAATGCGCAAGAAATGGTATGGAAACCCCGTATTTACATATCTGCCACTGTACAGGAGAATCCGTATAGGTGTTGGAGTGTTCGAACCGTAATGCGCAAGAAATGGTACCGAAACCCCGTATTTACATATCTGCCACTGTGCAGGAGAATCCGTATAGGTGTTCGAGTGTTCGAACCGTAATGCGCAAGAAATGGTATGGAAACCCCGTATTTACATATCTGCCACTGTACAGGAGAATCCGTATAGGTGTTGGAGTGTTCGAACCGTAATGCGCAAGAAATGGTTCCGAAACCCCGTATTTACATATCTGCCACTGTGCAGGAGAATCCGTATAGGTGTTCGAGAGTTCGAACCGTAATGCGCAAGAAATGGTACGGAAACCCCGTATTTACATATCTGCCACTTTGTAGGAGAATCCGCATAGGTGTTCGAGTGTTCGAACCGTAATGTGCAAGAAATGGTATGGCAACCCCGTATTTACATATCTGCCACTGTGCAGGAGAATCCGTATAGGTGTTCGAGTGTTCGAATCGTAATGCGCAAGAAATGGTACCGAAACCCCGTATTTACATATCTGCCACTGTGCAGGAGAATCCGAATAGGTGTTCGAGTGTTCGAACCGTAATGCGCAAGAAATGGTTTGTAAACCCCGTATTTACATATCTGCCACTGTGCAGGAGAATCCGTATAGGTGTTCGAGTGTTCGAACCGTAATGCGCAAGAAATGGTTCCGAAACCCCGTATTTACGTATCTGCCACTGTGCAGGAGAATCCGTATAGGTGTTCCATTATTCGAACCGTAATGCGCAAGAAATGGTACGGAAACCCCGTATTTACATATCTGCCACTGTGCAGGAGAATCCGTATAGGTGTTCGAGAGTTCGAACCGTAATGCGCAAAAAATGGTACCGAAACCCCTTATTTACATATCTGCCACTGTGCAGGAGAATCCGTATAGGTGTTCGAGTGTTCGAACCGTAATGCGCAAGAAATGGTAGCGAAACCCCGTATTTACATATCTGCCACTGTGCAGGAGAATCCGAATAGGTGTTCGGGTGTTCGAACCGTAATGCGCAAGAAATGGTATGTAAACCCCGTATTTACATATCTGGCACTGTGCAGGAGAATCCGTATAGGTGTTCGAGTGTTCGAACCGTAATGCGCAAGAAATGGTACGGAAACCCCGTATTTACATATCTGCCACTCTGCAGGAGAATCCGTATAGGTGTTCGAGTGTTTGAACCGTAATGCGTGAGAAATGGTATGTAAACCCCGTATTTATATATCTGCCACTGTGCTGGATAATCCGTATAGGTGTTCGATTGTTCGAACCGTAATGCGCCAGAAATGGTACCGAAACCCCGTATTTACATATCTGCCACTGTGCAGGAGAATCCGTATAGGTGTTCGAGTGTTCGAACCGTAATGCGCAAGAAATGGTACCGAAACCCCGTATTTACATATCTGCCACTGTGCAGGAGAATCCGTATAGGTGTTCGAGTGTTCGAACCGTAATGCGCAAGAAATGGTATGGAAACCCCGTATTTACATATCTGCCACTATACAGGAGAATCCGTATAGGTGTTGGAGTGTTCGAACCGTAATGCGCAAGAAATGGTTCCGAAATCCCGTATTTACATATCTGCCACTGTGCAGGAGAATCCGTATAGGTGTTCGAGAGTTCGAACCGTAATGCGCAAGAAATGGTACGGAAACCCCGTATTTACATATCTGCCACTTTGTAGGAGAATCCGCATAGGTGTTCGAGTGTTCGAACCGTAATGTGCAAGAAATGGTATGGCAACCCCGTATTTACATATCTGCCACTGTGCAGGAGAATCCGTATAGGTGTTCGAGTGTTCGAATCGTAATGCGCAAGAAATGGTACCGAAACCCCGTATTTACATATCTGCCACTGTGCAGAAGAATCCGTATAGGTGTTCGAGTGTTCGAACCGTAATGCGCAAGAAATGGTATGGAAACCCCGTATTTACATATCTGCCACTGTACAGGAGAATCCGTATAGGTGTTGGAGTGTTCGAACCGTAATGCGCAAGAAATGGTTCCGAAACCCCGTATTTACATATCTGCCACTGTGCAGGAGAATCCGTATAGGTGTTCGAGTGTTCGAACCGTAATGCGCAAGAAATGGTATGGAAACCCCGTATTTACATATCTGCCACTGTACAGGAGAATCCGTATAGGTGTTGGAGTGTTCGAACCGTAATGCGCAAGAAATGGTACCGAAACCCCGTATTTACATATCTGCCACTGTGCAGGAGAATCCGTATAGGTGTTCGAGTGTTCGAACCGTAATGCGCAAGAAATGGTATGGAAACCCCGTATTTACATATCTGCCACTGTACAGGAGAATCCGTATAGGTGTTGGAGTGTTCGAACCGTAATGCGCAAGAAATGGTTCCGAAACCCCGTATTTACATATCTGCCACTGTGCTGGAGAATCCGTATAGGTGTTCGAGAGTTCGAACCGTAATGCGCAAGAAATGGTACGGAAACCCCGTATTTACATATCTGCCACTTTGTAGGAGAATCCGCATAGGTGTTCGAGTGTTCGAACCGTAATGTGCAAGAAATGGTATGGCAACCCCGTATTTACATATCTGCCACTGTGCAGGAGAATCCGTATAGGTGTTCGAGTGTTCGAATCGTAATGCGCAAGAAATGGTACCGAAACCCCGTATTTACATATCTGCCACTGTGCAGGAGAATCCGAATAGGTGTTCGAGTGTTCGAACCGTAATGCGCAAGAAATGGTTTGTAAACCCCGTATTTACATATCTGCCACTGTGCAGGAGAATCCGTATAGGTGTTCGAGTGTTCGAACCGTAATGCGCAAGAAATGGTTCCGAAACCCCGTATTTACGTATCTGCCACTGTGCAGGAGAATCCGTATAGGTGTTCCATTATTCGAACCGTAATGCGCAAGAAATGGTACGGAAACCCCGTATTTACATATCTGCCACTGTGCAGGAGAATCCGTATAGGTGTTCGAGAGTTCGAACCGTAATGCGCAAAAAATGGTACCGAAACCCCGTATTTACATATCTGCCACTGTGCAGGAGAATCCGTATAGGTGTTCGAGTGTTCGAACCGTAATGCGCAAGAAATGGTAGCGAAACCCCGTATTTACATATCTGCCACTGTGCAGGAGAATCCGAATAGGTGTTCGGGTGTTCGAACCGTAATGCGCAAGAAATGGTATGTAAACCCCGTATTTACATATCTGGCACTGTGTAGGAGAATCCGTATAGGTGTTCGAGTGTTCGAACCGTAATGCGCAAGAAATGGTACGGAAACCCCGTATTTACATATCTGCCACTCTGCAGGAGAATCCGTATAGGTGTTCGAGTGTTTGAACCGTAATGCGTGAGAAATGGTATGTAAACCCCGTATTTATATATCTGCCACTGTGCTGGATAATCCGTATAGGTGTTCGATTGTTCGAACCGTAATGCGCCAGAAATGGTACCGAAACCCCGTATTTACATATCTGCCACTGTGCAGGAGAATCCGTATAGGTGTTCGAGTGTTCGAACCGTAATGCGCAAGAAATGGTACCGAAACCCCGTATTTACATATCTGCCACTGTGCAGGAGAATCCGTATAGGTGTTCGAGTGTTCGAACCGTAATGCGCAAGAAATGGTATGGAAACCCCGTATTTACATATCTGCCACTGTACAGGAGAATCCGTATAGGTGTTGGAGTGTTCGAACCGTAATGCGCAAGAAATGGTTCCGAAACCCCGTATTTACATATCTGCCACTGTGCAGGAGAATCCGTATAGGTGTTCGAGAGTTCGAACCGTAATGCGCAAGAAATGGTACGGAAACCCCGTATTTACATATCTGCCACTTTGTAGGAGAATCCGCATAGGTGTTCGAGTGTTCGAACCGTAATGTGCAAGAAATGGTATGGAAACCCCGTATTTACATATCTGCCACTGTGCAGGAGAATCCGTATAGGTGTTCGAGTGTTCGAATCGTAATGCGCAAGAAATGGTACCGAAACCCCGTATTTACATATCTGCCACTGTGCAGGAGAATCCGAATAGGTGTTCGAGTGTTCGAACCGTAATGCGCAAGAAATGGTTTGTAAACCCCGTATTTACATATCTGCCACTGTGCAGGAGAATCCGTATAGGTGTTCGAGTGTTCGAACCGTAATGCGCAAGAAATGGTTCCGAAACCCCGTATTTACGTATCTGCCACTGTGCAGGAGAATCCGTATAGGTGTTCCATTGTTCGAACCGTAATGCGCAAGAAATGGTACGGAAACCCCGTATTTACATATCTGCCACTGTGCAGGAGAATCCGTATAGGTGTTCGAGAGTTCGAACCGTAATGCGCAAAAAATGGTACCGAAACCCCGTATTTACATATCTGCCACTGTGCAGGAGAATCCGTATAGGTGTTCAAGTGTTCGAACCGTAATGCGCAAGAAATGGTAGCGAAACCCCGTATTTACATATCTGCCACTGTGCAGGAGAATCCGAATAGGTGTTCGGGTGTTCGAACCGTAATGCGCAAGAAATGGTATGTAAACCCCGTATTTACATATCTGGCACTGTGCAGGAGAATCCGTATAGGTGTTCGAGTGTTCGAACCGTAATGCGCAAGAAATGGTACGGAAACCCCGTATTTACATATCTGCCACTCTGCAGGAGATTCCGTATAGGTGTTCGAGTGTTTGAACCGTAATGCGTGAGAAATGGTATGTAAACCCCGTATTTATATATCTGCCACTGTGCTGGATAATCCGTATAGGTGTTCGATTGTTCGAACCGTAATGCGCCAGAAATGGTACCGAAACCCCGTATTTACATATCTGCCACTGTGCAGGAGAATCCGTATAGGTGTTCGAGTGTTCGAACCGTAATGCGCAAGAAATGGTACCGAAACCCCGTATTTACATATCTGCCACTGTGCAGAAGAATCCGTATAGGTGTTCGAGTGTTCGAACCGTAATGCGCAAGAAATGGTATGGAAACCCCGTATTTACATATCTGCCACTGTACAGGAGAATCCGTATAGGTGTTCGAGTGTTCGAACCGTAATGCGCAAGAAATGGTATGGAAACCCCGTATTTACATATCTGCCACTGTACAGGAGAATCCGTATAGGTGTTGGAGTGTTCGAACCGTAATGCGCAAGAAATGGTTCCGAAACCCCGTATTTACATATCTGCCACTGTGCAGGAGAATCCGTATAGGTGTTCGAGAGTTCGAACCGTAATGCGCAAGAAATGGTACGGAAACCCCGTATTTACATATCTGCCACTTTGTAGGAGAATCCGCATAGGTGTTCGAGTGTTCGAACCGTAATGTGCAAGAAATGGTATGGAAACCCCGTATTTACATATCTGCCACTGTGCAGGAGAATCCGTATAGGTGTTCCATTGTTCGAACCGTAATGCGCAAGAAATGGTATGGAAACCCCGTATTTACATATCTGCCACTGTGCAGGAGAATCCGTATAGGTGTTCGAGAGTTCGAACCGTAATGCGCAAAAAATGGTACCGAAACCCCGTATTTACATATCTGCCACTGTGCAGGAGAATCCGTATAGGTGTTCGAGTGTTCGAACCGTAATGCGCAAGAAATGGTAGCGAAACCCCGTATTTACATATCTGCCACTGTGCAGGAGAATCCGAATAGGTGTTCGGGTGTTCGAACCGTAATGCGCAAGAAATGGTATGTAAACCCTGTATTTACATATCTGGCACTGTGCAGGAGAATCCGTATAGGTGTTCGAGTGTTCGAACCGTAATGCGCAAGAAATGGTACGGAAACCCCGTATTTACATATCTGCCACTCTGCAGGAGATTCCGTATAGGTGTTCGAGTGTTTGAACCGTAATGCGTGAGAAATGGTATGTAAACCCCGTATTTATATATCTGCCACTGTGCTGGATAATCCGTATAAGTGTTCGATTGTTCGAACCGTAATGCGCCAGAAATGGCACCGAAACCCCGTATTTACATATCTGCCACTGTGCAGGAGAATCCGTATAGGTGTTCGAGTGTTCGAACCGTAATGCGCAAGAAATGGTACCGAAACCCCGTATTTACATATCTGCCACTGTGCAGAAGAATCCGTATAGGTGTTCGAGTGTTCGAACCGTAATGCGCAAGAAATGGTATGGAAACCCCGTATTTACATATCTGCCACTGTACAGGAGAATCCGTATAGGTGTTGGAGTGTTCGAACCGTAATGCGCAAGAAATGGTTCCGAAACCCCGTATTTACATATCTGCCACTGTGCAGGAGAATCCGTATAGGTGTTCGAGAGTTCGAACCGTAATGCGCAAGAAATGGTACGGAAACCCCGTATTTACATATCTGCCACTTTGTAGGAGAATCCGCATAGGTGTTCGAGTGTTCGAACCGTAATGTGCAAGAAATGGTATGGAAACCCCGTATTTACATATCTGCCACTGTGCAGGAGAATCCGTATAGGTGTTCGAGTGTTCGAATCGTAATGCGCAAGAAATGGTACCGAAACCCCGTATTTACATATCTGCCACTGTGCAGGAGAATCCGAATAGGTGTTCGAGTGTTCGAACCGTAATGCGCAAGAAATGGTTTGTAAACCCCGTATTTACATATCTGCCACTGTGCAGGAGAATCCGTATAGGTGTTCGAGTGTTCGAACCGTAATGCGCAAGAAATGGTTCCGAAACCCCGTATTTACGTATCTGCCACTGTGCAGGAGAATCCGTATAGGTGTTCCATTGTTCGAACCGTAATGCGCAAGAAATGGTACGGAAACCCCGTATTTACATATCTGCCACTGTGCAGGAGAATCCGTATAGGTGTTCGAGTGTTCGAACCGTAATGCGCAAAAAATGGAACCGAAACCCCGTATTTACATATCTGCCACTCTGCAGGAGAATCCGTATAGGTGTTCGAGTGTTTGAACCGTAATGCGTGAGAAATGGTATGTAAACCCCGTATTTATATATCTGCCACTGTGCTGGATAATCCGTATAGGTGTTCGAGTGTTCGAACCGTAATGCGCCAGAAATGGTACCGAAACCCCGTATTTACATATCTGCCACTATGCAGGAGAATCCGTATAGGTGTTCGAGTGTTCGAACCGTAATGCGCAAGAAATGGTACCGAAACCCCGTATTTACATATCTGCCACTGTGCAGGAGAATCCGTATAGGTGTTCGATTGTTCGAACCGTAATGCGCAAGAAATGGTATCGAAACCCCGTATTTACATATCTGCCACTGTACAGGAGAATCCGTATAGGTGTTGGAGTGTTCGAACCGTAATGCGCAAGAAATGGTTCCGAAACCCCGTATTTACATATCTGCCACTGTGCAGGAGAATCCGTATAGGTGTTCGAGAGTTCGAACCGTAATGCGCAAGAAATGGTACGGAAACCCCGTATTTACATATCTGCCACTTTGTAGGAGAATCCGCATAGGTGTTCGAGTGTTCGAACCGTAATGTGCAAGAAATGGTAAGGAAACCCCGTATTTACATATCTGCCACTGTGCAGGAGAATCCGTATAGGTGTTCGAGTGTTCGAATCGTAATGCGCAAGAAATGGTACAGAAACCCCGTATTTACATATCTGCCACTGTGCAGGAGAATCGGAATAGGTGTTTGAGTGTTCGAACCGTAATGCGCAAGAAATGGTATGTAAACCCCGTATTTACATATCTGCCACTGTACAGGAGAATCCGTATAGGTGTTCGAGTGTTCGAACCGTAATGCGCAAGAAATGGTTCCGAAACCCCCTATTTACGTATCTGCCACTGTGCAGGAGAATCCGTATAGGTGTTCCATTGTTCGAACCGTAATGCGCAAGAAATGGTACGGAAACCCCGTATTTACATATCTGCCACTGTGCAGGAGAATCCGTATAGGTGTTCGAGTGTTCGAACCGTAATGCGCAAGAAATGGTACGGAAACCCCGTATTTACATATCTGCCACTGTGCAGGAGAATCCGTATAGGTGTTCGAGTGTTCGAACCGTAATGCGCAAGAAATGGTAGCGAAACCCCGTATTTACATATCTGCCACTGTGCAGGAGAATCCGAATAGGTGTTCGGGTGTTCGAACCGTAATGCGCAAGAAATGGTATGTAAACCCTGTATTTACATATCTGGCACTGTGCAGGAGAATCCGTATAGGTGTTCGAGTGTTCGAACCGTAATGCGCAAGAAATGGTACGGAAACCCCGTATTTACATATCTGCCACTCTGCAGGAGATTCCGTATAGGTGTTCGAGTGTTTGAACCGTAATGCGTGAGAAATGGTATGTAAACCCCGTATTTATATATCTGCCACTGTGCTGGATAATCCGTATAGGTGTTCGATTGTTCGAACCGTAATGCGCCAGAAATGGCACCGAAACCCCGTATTTACATATCTGCCACTGTGCAGGAGAATCCGTATAGGTGTTCGAGTGTTCGAACCGTAATGCGCAAGAAATGGTACCGAAACCCCGTATTTACATATCTGCCACTGTGCAGAAGAATCCGTATAGGTGTTCGAGTGTTCGAACCGTAATGCGCAAGAAATGGTATGGAAACCCCGTATTTACATATCTGCCACTGTACAGGAGAATCCGTATAGGTGTTGGAGTGTTCGAACCGTAATGCGCAAGAAATGGTTCCGAAACCCCGTATTTACATATCTGCCACTGTGCAGGAGAATCCGTATAGGTGTTCGAGAGTTCGAACCGTAATGCGCAAGAAATGGTACGGAAACCCCGTATTTACATATCTGCCACTTTGTAGGAGAATCCGCATAGGTGTTCGAGTGTTCGAACCGTAATGTGCAAGAAATGGTATGGAAACCCCGTATTTACATATCTGCCACTGTGCAGGAGAATCCGTATAGGTGTTCGAGTGTTCGAATCGTAATGCGCAAGAAATGGTACCGAAACCCCGTATTTACATATCTGCCACTGTGCAGGAGAATCCGAATAGGTGTTCGAGTGTTCGAACCGTAATGCGCAAGAAATGGTTTGTAAACCCCGTATTTACATATCTGCCACTGTGCAGGAGAATCCGTATAGGTGTTCGAGTGTTCGAACCGTAATGCGCAAGAAATGGTTCCGAAACCCCGTATTTACGTATCTGCCACTGTGCAGGAGAATCCGTATAGGTGTTCCATTGTTCGAACCGTAATGCGCAAGAAATGGTACGGAAACCCCGTATTTACATATCTGCCACTGTGCAGGAGAATCCGTATAGGTGTTCGAGTGTTCGAACCGTAATGCGCAAAAAATGGAACCGAAACCCCGTATTTACATATCTGCCACTCTGCAGGAGAATCCGTATAGGTGTTCGAGTGTTTGAACCGTAATGCGTGAGAAATGGTATGTAAACCCCGTATTTATATATCTGCCACTGTGCTGGATAATCCGTATAGGTGTTCGAGTGTTCGAACCGTAATGCGCCAGAAATGGTACCGAAACCCCGTATTTACATATCTGCCACTATGCAGGAGAATCCGTATAGGTGTTCGAGTGTTCGAACCGTAATGCGCAAGAAATGGTACCGAAACCCCGTATTTACATATCTGCCACTGTGCAGGAGAATCCGTATAGGTGTTCGATTGTTCGAACCGTAATGCGCAAGAAATGGTATCGAAACCCCGTATTTACATATCTGCCACTGTACAGGAGAATCCGTATAGGTGTTGGAGTGTTCGAACCGTAATGCGCAAGAAATGGTTCCGAAACCCCGTATTTACATATCTGCCACTGTGCAGGAGAATCCGTATAGGTGTTCGAGAGTTCGAACCGTAATGCGCAAGAAATGGTACGGAAACCCCGTATTTACATATCTGCCACTTTGTAGGAGAATCCGCATAGGTGTTCGAGTGTTCGAACCGTAATGTGCAAGAAATGGTAAGGAAACCCCGTATTTACATATCTGCCACTGTGCAGGAGAATCCGTATAGGTGTTCGAGTGTTCGAATCGTAATGCGCAAGAAATGGTACAGAAACCCCGTATTTACATATCTGCCACTGTGCAGGAGAATCGGAATAGGTGTTTGAGTGTTCGAACCGTAATGCGCAAGAAATGGTATGTAAACCCCGTATTTACATATCTGCCACTGTACAGGAGAATCCGTATAGGTGTTCGAGTGTTCGAACCGTAATGCGCAAGAAATGGTTCCGAAACCCCCTATTTACGTATCTGCCACTGTGCAGGAGAATCCGTATAGGTGTTCCATTGTTCGAACCGTAATGCGCAAGAAATGGTACGGAAACCCCGTATTTACATATCTGCCACTGTGCAGGAGAATCCGTATAGGTGTTCGAGTGTTCGAACCGTAATGCGCAAGAAATGGTACGGAAACCCCGTATTTACATATCTGCCACTGTGCAGGAGAATCCGTATAGGTGTTCGAGTGTTCGAACCGTAATGCGCAAGAAATGGTAGCGAAACCCCGTATTTACATATCTGCCACTGTGCAGGAGAATCCGAATAGGTGTTCGGGTGTTCGAACCGTAATGCGCAAGAAATGGTATGTAAACCCTGTATTTACATATCTGGCACTGTGCAGGAGAATCCGTATAGGTGTTCGAGTGTTCGAACCGTAATGCGCAAGAAATGGTACGGAAACCCCGTATTTACATATCTGCCACTCTGCAGGAGATTCCGTATAGGTGTTCGAGTGTTTGAACCGTAATGCGTGAGAAATGGTATGTAAACCCCGTATTTATATATCTGCCACTGTGCTGGATAATCCGTATAGGTGTTCGATTGTTCGAACCGTAATGCGCCAGAAATGGCACCGAAACCCCGTATTTACATATCTGCCACTGTGCAGGAGAATCCGTATAGGTGTTCGAGTGTTCGAACCGTAATGCGCAAGAAATGGTACCGAAACCCCGTATTTACATATCTGCCACTGTGCAGAAGAATCCGTATAGGTGTTCGAGTGTTCGAACCGTAATGCGCAAGAAATGGTATGGAAACCCCGTATTTACATATCTGCCACTGTACAGGAGAATCCGTATAGGTGTTGGAGTGTTCGAACCGTAATGCGCAAGAAATGGTTCCGAAACCCCGTATTTACATATCTGCCACTGTGCAGGAGAATCCGTATAGGTGTTCGAGAGTTCGAACCGTAATGCGCAAGAAATGGTACGGAAACCCCGTATTTACATATCTGCCACTTTGTAGGAGAATCCGCATAGGTGTTCGAGTGTTCGAACCGTAATGTGCAAGAAATGGTATGGAAACCCCGTATTTACATATCTGCCACTGTGCAGGAGAATCCGTATAGGTGTTCGAGTGTTCGAATCGTAATGCGCAAGAAATGGTACCGAAACCCCGTATTTACATATCTGCCACTGTGCAGGAGAATCCGAATAGGTGTTCGAGTGTTCGAACCGTAATGCGCAAGAAATGGTTTGTAAACCCCGTATTTACATATCTGCCACTGTGCAGGAGAATCCGTATAGGTGTTCGAGTGTTCGAACCGTAATGCGCAAGAAATGGTTCCGAAACCCCGTATTTACGTATCTGCCACTGTGCAGGAGAATCCGTATAGGTGTTCCATTGTTCGAACCGTAATGCGCAAGAAATGGTACGGAAACCCCGTATTTACATATCTGCCACTGTGCAGGAGAATCCGTATAGGTGTTCGAGTGTTCGAACCGTAATGCGCAAAAAATGGAACCGAAACCCCGTATTTACATATCTGCCACTCTGCAGGAGAATCCGTATAGGTGTTCGAGTGTTTGAACCGTAATGCGTGAGAAATGGTATGTAAACCCCGTATTTATATATCTGCCACTGTGCTGGATAATCCGTATAGGTGTTCGAGTGTTCGAACCGTAATGCGCCAGAAATGGTACCGAAACCCCGTATTTACATATCTGCCACTATGCAGGAGAATCCGTATAGGTGTTCGAGTGTTCGAACCGTAATGCGCAAGAAATGGTACCGAAACCCCGTATTTACATATCTGCCACTGTGCAGGAGAATCCGTATAGGTGTTCGATTGTTCGAACCGTAATGCGCAAGAAATGGTATCGAAACCCCGTATTTACATATCTGCCACTGTACAGGAGAATCCGTATAGGTGTTGGAGTGTTCGAACCGTAATGCGCAAGAAATGGTTCCGAAACCCCGTATTTACATATCTGCCACTGTGCAGGAGAATCCGTATAGGTGTTCGAGAGTTCGAACCGTAATGCGCAAGAAATGGTACGGAAACCCCGTATTTACATATCTGCCACTTTGTAGGAGAATCCGCATAGGTGTTCGAGTGTTCGAACCGTAATGTGCAAGAAATGGTAAGGAAACCCCGTATTTACATATCTGCCACTGTGCAGGAGAATCCGTATAGGTGTTCGAGTGTTCGAATCGTAATGCGCAAGAAATGGTACAGAAACCCCGTATTTACATATCTGCCACTGTGCAGGAGAATCGGAATAGGTGTTTGAGTGTTCGAACCGTAATGCGCAAGAAATGGTATGTAAACCCCGTATTTACATATCTGCCACTGTACAGGAGAATCCGTATAGGTGTTCGAGTGTTCGAACCGTAATGCGCAAGAAATGGTTCCGAAACCCCCTATTTACGTATCTGCCACTGTGCAGGAGAATCCGTATAGGTGTTCCATTGTTCGAACCGTAATGCGCAAGAAATGGTACGGAAACCCCGTATTTACATATCTGCCACTGTGCAGGAGAATCCGTATAGGTGTTCGAGTGTTCGAACCGTAATGCGCAAAAAATGGTACCGAAACCCCGTATTTACATATCTGCCACTGTGCAGGAGAATCCGTATAGGTGTTCGAGTGTTCGAACCGTAATGCGCAAGAAATGGTACCGAAACCCCGTATTTACATATCTGCCACTGTGCAGGAGAATCCGAATAGGTGTTCGAGTGTTCGAACCGTAATGCGCAAGAAATGGTTTGTAAACCCCGTATTTACATATCTGCCACTGTGCAGGAGAATCCGTATAGGTGTTCGAGTGTTCGAACCGTAATGCGCAAGAAATGGTTCCGAAACCCCGTATTTACGTATCTGCCACTGTGCAGGAGAATCCGTATAGGTGTTCCATTGTTCGAACCGTAATGCGCAAGAAATGGTACGGAAACCCCGTATTTACATATCTGCCACTGTGCAGGAGAATCCGTATAGGTGTTCAAGTGTTCGAACCGTAATGCGCAAAAAATGGTACCGAAACCCCGTATTTACATATCTGCCACTGTGCAGGAGAATCCGTATAGGTGTTCGAGTGTTCGAACCGTAATGCGCAAGAAATGGTACCGAAACCCCGTATTTACATATCTGCCACTGTGCAGGAGAATCCGTATAGGTGTTCGAGTGTTCGAACCGTAATGCGCAAGAAATGGTAGCGAAACCCCGTATTTACATATCTGCCACTGTGCAGGAGAATCCGAATAGGTGTTCGAGTGTTCGAACCGTAATGCGCAAGAAATGGTATGTAAACCCCGTATTTACATATCTGGCACTGTGCAGGAGAATCCGTATAGGTGTTCGAGTGTTCGAACCGTAATGCGCAAGAAATGGTACGGAAACCCCGTATTTACATATCTGCCACTTTGTAGGAGAATCCGCATAGGTGTTCGAGTGTTCGAACCGTAATGCGCAAGAAATGGTATGGAAACCCCGTATTTACATATCTGCCACTGTACAGGAGAATCCGTATAGGTGTTGGAGTGTTCGAACCGTAATGCGCAAGAAATGGTTCCGAAACCCCGTATTTACATATCTGCCACTGTGCAGGAGAATCCGTATAGGTGTTCGAGAGTTCGAACCGTAATGCGCAAGAAATGGTACGGAAACCCCGTATTTACATATCTGCCACTTTGTAGGAGAATCCGCATAGGTGTTCGAGTGTTCGAACCGTAATGTGCAAGAAATGGTATGGAAACCCCGTATTTACATATCTGCCACTGTGCAGGAGAATCCGTATAGGTGTTCGAGTGTTCGAATCGTAATGCGCAAGAAATGGTACCGAAACCCCGTATTTACATATCTGCCACTGTGCAGGAGAATCCGAATAGGTGTTCGAGTGTTCGAACCGTAATGCGCAAGAAATGGTTTGTAAACCCCGTATTTACATATCTGCCACTGTGCAGGAGAATCCGTATAGGTGTTCGAGTGTTCGAACCGTAATGCGCAAGAATGGTTCCGAAACCCCGTATTTACGTATCTGCCACTGTGCAGGAGAATCCGTATAGGTGTTACATTGTTCGAACCGTAATGCGCAAGAAATGGTACGGAAACCCCGTATTTACATATCTGCCACTGTGCAGGAGAATCCGTATAGGTGTTCGAGTGTTCGAACCGTAATGCGCAAAAAATGGTACCGAAACCCCGTATTTACATATCTGCCACTGTGCAGGAGAATCCGTATAGGTGTTCGAGTGTTCGAACCGTAATGCGCAAGAAATGGTACCGAAACCCCGTATTTACATATCTGCCACTGTGCAGGAGAATCCGAATAGGTGTTCGAGTGTTCGAACCGTAATGCGCAAGAAATGGTTTGTAAACCCCGTATTTACATATCTGCCACTGTGCAGGAGAATCCGTATAGGTGTTCGAGTGTTCGAACCGTAATGCGCAAGAAATGGTTCCGAAACCCCGTATTTACGTATCTGCCACTGTGCAGGAGAATCCGTATAGGTGTTCCATTGTTCGAACCGTAATGCGCAAGAAATGGTACGGAAACCCCGTATTTACATATCTGCCACTGTGCAGGAGAATCCGTATAGGTGTTCGAGTGTTCGAACCGTAATGCGCAACAAATGGTACCGAAACCCCGTATTTACATATCTGCCACTGTGCAGGAGAATCCGTATAGGTGTTCGAGTGTTCGAACCGTAATGCGCAAGAAATGGTACCGAAACCCCGTATTTACATATCTGCCACTGTGCAGGAGAATCCGTATAGGTGTTCGAGTGTTCGAACCGTAATGCGCAAGAAATGGTAGCGAAACCCCGTATTTACATATCTGCCACTGTGCAGGAGAATCCGAATAGGTGTTCGAGTGTTCGAACCGTAATGCGCAAGAAATGGTATGTAAACCCCGTATTTACATATCTGGCACTGTGCAGGAGAATCCGTATAGGTGTTCGAGTGTTCGAACCGTAATGCGCAAGAAATGGTACGGAAACCCCGTATTTACATATCTGCCACTGTGCAGGAGAATCCGTATAGGTGTTCGAGTGTTTGAACCGTAATGCGTGAGAAATGGTATGTAAACCCCGTATTTATATATCTGCCACTGTGCTGGATAATCCGTATAGGTGTTCGATTGTTCGAACCGTAATGCGCCAGAAATGGTACCGAAACCCCGTATTTACATATCTGCCACTGTGCAGGAGAATCCGTATAGGTGTTCGAGTGTTCGAACCGTAATGCGCAAGAAATGGTACCGAAACCCCGTATTTACATATCTGCCACTGTGCAGGAGAATCCGTATAGGTGTTCGAGTGTTCGAACCGTAATGCGCAAGAAATGGTATGGAAACCCCGTATTTACATATCTGCCACTGTACAGGAGAATCCGTATAGGTGTTGGAGTGTTCGAACCGTAATGCGCAAGAAATGGTTCCGAAACCCCGTATTTACATATCTGCCACTGTGCAGGAGAATCCGTATAGGTGTTCGAGAGGTCGAACCGTAATGCGCAAGAAATGGTACGGAAACCCCGTATTTACATATCTGCCACTTTGTAGGAGAATCCGCATAGGTGTTCGAGTGTTCGAACCGTAATGTGCAAGAAATGGTATGGAAACCCCGTATTTTCATATCTGCCACTGTGCAGGAGAATCCGTATAGGTGTTCGAGTGTTCGAATCGTAATGCGCAAGAAATGGTACCGAAACCCCGTATTTACATATCTGCCACTGTGCAGGAGAATCTGAATAGGTGTTCGAGTGTTCGAACCGTAATGCGCAAGAAATGGTTTGTAAACCCCGTATTTACATATCTGCCACTGTGCAGGAGAATCCGTATAGGTGTTCGAGTGTTCGAACCGTAATGCGCAAGAAATGGTTCCGAAACCCCGTATTTACGTATCTGCCACTGTGCAGGAGAATCCGTATAGGTGTTCCATTGTTCGAACCGTAATGCGCAAGAAATGGTACGGAAACCCCGTATTTACATATCTGCCACTGTGCAGGAGAATCCGTATAGGTGTTCGAGTGTTCGAACCGTAATGCGCAAAAAATGGTACCGAAACCCCGTGTTTACATATCTGCCACTGTGCAGGAGAATCCGAATAGGTGTTCGAGTGTTCGAACCGTAATGCGCAAGAAATGGTATGTAAACCCCGTATTTACATATCTGGCACTGTGCAGGAGAATCCGTATAGGTGTTCGAGTGTTCGAACCGTAATGCGCAAGAAATGGTACGGAAACCCCGTATTTACATATCTGCCACTCTGCAGGAGAATCCGTATAGGTGTTCGAGTGTTTGAACCGTAATGCGTGAGAAATGGTATGTAAACCCCGTATTTATATATCTGCCACTGTGCTGGATAATCCGTATAGGTGTTCGATTGTTCGAACCGTAATGCGCCAGAAATGGTACCGAAACCCCGTATTTACATATCTGCCACTGTGCAGGAGAATCCGTATAGGTGTTCGAGTGTTCGAACCGTAATGCGCAAGAAATGGTACCGAAACCCCGTATTTACATATCTGCCACTGTGCAGAAGAATCCATATAGGTGTTCGAGTGTTCGAACCGTAATGCGCAAGAAATGGTATGGAAACCCCGTATTTACATATCTGCCACTGTACAGGAGAATCCGTATAGGTGTTGGAGTGTTCGAACCGTAATGCGCAAGAAATGGTTCCGAAACCCCGTATTTACATATCTGCCACTGTGCAGGAGAATCCGTATAGGTGTTCGAGAGTTCGAACCGTAATGCGCAAGAAATGGTACGGAAACCCCGTATTTACATATCTGCCACTTTGTAGGAGAATCCGCATAGGTGTTCGAGTGTTCGAACCGTAATGTGCAAGAAATGGTATGGAAACCCCGTATTTACATATCTGCCACTGTGCAGGAGAATCCGTATAGGTGTTCGAGTGTTCGAATCGTAATGCGCAAGAAATGGTACCGAAACCCCGTATTTACATATCTGCCACTGTGCAGGAGAATCCGAATAGGTGTTCGAGTGTTCGAACCGTAATGCGCAAGAAATGGTTTGTAAACCCCGTATTTACATATCTGCCACTGTGCAGGAGAATCCGTATAGGTGTTCGAGTGTTCGAACCGTAATGCGCAAGAAATGGTTCCGAAACCCCGTATTTACGTATCTGCCACTGTGCAGGAGAATCCGTATAGGTGTTACATTGTTCGAACCGTAATGCGCAAGAAATGGTACGGAAACCCCGTATTTACATATCTGCCACTGTGCAGGAGAATCCGTATAGGTGTTCGAGTGTTCGAACCGTAATGCGCAAAAAATGGTACCGAAACCCCGTATTTACATATCTGCCACTGTGCAGGAGAATCCGTATAGGTGTTCGAGTGTTCGAACCGTAATACGCAAGAAATGGTACCGAAACCCCGTATTTACATATCTGCCACTATGCAGGAGAATCCGAATAGGTGTTCGAGTGTTCGAACCGTAATGCGCAAGAAATGGTTTGTAAACCCCGTATTTACATATCTGCCACTGTGCAGGAGAATCCGTATAGGTGTTCGAGTGTTCGAACCGTAATGCGCAAGAAATGGTTCCGAAACCCCGTATTTACGTATCTGCCACTGTGCAGGAGAATCCGTATAGGTGTTCCATTGTTCGAACCGTAATGCGCAAGAAATGGTACGGAAACCCCGTATTTACATATCTGCCACTGTGCAGGAGAATCCGTATAGGTGTTCGAGTGTTCGAACCGTAATGCGCAACAAATGGTACCGAAACCCCGTATTTACATATCTGCCACTGTGCAGGAGAATCCGTATAGGTGTTCGAGTGTTCGAACCGTAATGCGCAAGAAATGGTACCGAAACCCCGTATTTACATATCTGCCACTGTGCAGGAGAATCCGTATAGGTGTTCGAGTGTTCGAACCGTAATGCGCAAGAAATGGTAGCGAAACCCCGTATTTACATATCTGCCACTGTGCAGGAGAATCCGAATAGGTGTTCGAGTGTTCGAACCGTAATGCGCAAGAAATGGTATGTAAACCCCGTATTTACATATCTGGAACTGTGCAGGAGAATCCGTATAGGTGTTCGAGTGTTCGAACCGTAATGCGCAAGAAATGGTACGGAAACCCCGTATTTACATATCTGCCACTGTGCAGGAGAATCCGTATAGGTGTTCGAGTGTTTGAACCGTAATGCGTGAGAAATGGTATGTAAACCCCGTATTTATATATCTGCCACTGTGCTGGATAATCCGTATAGGTGTTCGATTGTTCGAACCGTAATGCGCCAGAAATGGTACCGAAACCCCGTATTTACATATCTGCCACTGTGCAGGAGAATCCGTATAGGTGTTCGAGTGTTCGAACCGTAATGCGCAAGAAATGGTACCGAAACCCCGTATTTACATATCTGCCACTGTGCAGGAGAATCCGTATAGGTGTTCGAGTGTTCGAACCGTAATGCGCAAGAAATGGTATGGAAACCCCGTATTTACATATCTGCCACTGTACAGGAGAATCCGTATAGGTGTTGGAGTGTTCGAACCGTAATGCGCAAGAAATGGTTCCGAAACCCCGTATTTACATATCTGCCACTGTGCAGGAGAATCCGTATAGGTGTTCGAGAGTTCGAACCGTAATGCGCAAGAAATGGTACGGAAACCCCGTATTTACATATCTGCCACTTTGTAGGAGAATCCGCATAGGTGTTCGAGTGTTCGAACCGTAATGTGCAAGAAATGGTATGGAAACCCCGTATTTTCATATCTGCCACTGTGCAGGAGAATCCGTATAGGTGTTCGAGTGTTCGAATCGTAATGCGCAAGAAATGGTACCGAAACCCCGTATTTACATATCTGCCACTGTGCAGGAGAATCTGAATAGGTGTTCGAGTGTTCGAACCGTAATGCGCAAGAAATGGTTTGTAAACCCCGTATTTACATATCTGCCACTGTGCAGGAGAATCCGTATAGGTGTTCGAGTGTTCGAACCGTAATGCGCAAGAAATGGTTCCGAAACCCCGTATTTACGTATCTGCCACAGTGCAGGAGAATCCGTATAGGTGTTCCATTGTTCGAACCGTAATGCGCAAGAAATGGTACGGAAACCCCGTATTTACATATCTGCCACTGTGCAGGAGAATCCGTATAGGTGTTCGAGTGTTCGAACCGTAATGCGCAAAAAATGGTACCGAAACCCCGTGTTTACATATCTGCCACTGTGCAGGAGAATCCGAATAGGTGTTCGAGTGTTCGAACCGTAATGCGCAAGAAATGGTATGTAAACCCCGTATTTACATATCTGGCACTGTGCAGGAGAATCCGTATAGGTGTTCGAGTGTTCGAACCGTAATGCGCAAGAAATGGTACGGAAACCCCGTATTTACATATCTGCCACTCTGCAGGAGAATCCGTATAGGTGTTCGAGTGTTTGAACCGTAATGCGTGAGAAATGGTATGTAAACCCCGTATTTATATATCTGCCACTGTGCTGGATAATCCGTATAGGTGTTCGATTGTTCGAACCGTAATGCGCCAGAAATGGTACCGAAACCCCGTATTTACATATCTGCCACTGTGCAGGAGAATCCGTATAGGTGTTCGAGTGTTCGAACCGTAATGCGCAAGAAATGGTACCGAAACCCCGTATTTACATATCTGCCACTGTGCAGAAGAATCCATATAGGTGTTCGAGTGTTCGAACCGTAATGCGCAAGAAATGGTATGGAAACCCCGTATTTACATATCTGCCACTGTACAGGAGAATCCGTATAGGTGTTGGAGTGTTCGAACCGTAATGCGCAAGAAATGGTTCCGAAACCCCGTATTTACATATCTGCCACTGTGCAGGAGAATCCGTATAGGTGTTCGAGAGTTCGAACCGTAATGCGCAAGAAATGGTACGGAAACCCCGTATTTACATATCTGCCACTTTGTAGGAGAATCCGCATAGGTGTTCGAGTGTTCGAACCGTAATGTGCAAGAAATGGTATGGAAACCCCGTATTTACATATCTGCCACTGTGCAGGAGAATCCGTATAGGTGTTCGAGTGTTCGAATCGTAATGCGCAAGAAATGGTACCGAAACCCCGTATTTACATATCTGCCACTGTGCAGGAGAATCCGAATAGGTGTTCGAGTGTTCGAACCGTAATGCGCAAGAAATGGTTTGTAAACCCCGTATTTACATATCTGCCACTGTGCAGGAGAATCCGTATAGGTGTTCGAGTGTTCGAACCGTAATGCGCAAGAAATGGTTCCGAAACCCCGTATTTACGTATCTGCCACTGTGCAGGAGAATCCGTATAGGTGTTACATTGTTCGAACCGTAATGCGCAAGAAATGGTACGGAAACCCCGTATTTACATATCTGCCACTGTGCAGGAGAATCCGTATAGGTGTTCGAGTGTTCGAACCGTAATGCGCAAAAAATGGTACCGAAACCCCGTATTTACATATCTGCCACTGTGCAGGAGAATCCGTATAGGTGTTCGAGTGTTCGAACCGTAATGCGCAAGAAATGGTACCGAAACCCTGTATTTACATATCTGCCACTGTGCAGGAGAATCCGAATAGGTGTTCGAGTGTTCGAACCGTAATGCGCAAGAAATGGTTTGTAAACCCCGTATTTACATATCTGCCACTGTGCAGGAGAATCCGTATAGGTGTTCGAGTGTTCGAACCGTAATGCGCAAAAAATGGTACCGAAACCCCGTGTTTACATATCTGCCACTGTGCAGGAGAATCCGTATAGGTGTTCGAGTGTTCGAACCGTAATGCGCAAGAAATGGTAGCGAAACCCCGTATTTACATATCTGCCACTGTGCAGGAGAATCCGAATAGGTGTTCGAGTGTTCGAACCGTAATGCGCAAGAAATGGTATGTAAACCCCGTATTTACATATCTGGCACTGTGCAGGAGAATCCGTATAGGTGTTCGAGTGTTCGAACCGTAATGCGCAAGAAATGGTACGGAAACCCCGTATTTACATATCTGCCACTCTGCAGGAGAATCCGTATAGGTGTTCGAGTGTTTGAACCGTAATGCGTGAGAAATGGTATGTAAACCCCGTATTTATATATCTGCCACTGTGCTGGATAATCCGTATAGGTGTTCGATTGTTCGAACCGTAATGCGCCAGAAATGGTACCGAAACCCCGTATTTACATATCTGCCACTGTGCAGGAGAATCCGTATAGGTGTTCGAGTGTTCGAACCGTAATGCGCAAGAAATGGTACCGAAACCCCGTATTTACATATCTGCCACTGTGCAGAAGAATCCATATAGGTGTTCGAGTGTTCGAACCGTAATGCGCAAGAAATGGTATGGAAACCCCGTATTTACATATCTGCCACTGTACAGGAGAATCCGTATAGGTGTTGGAGTGTTCGAACCGTAATGCGCAAGAAATGGTTCCGAAACCCCGTATTTACATATCTGCCACTGTGCAGGAGAATCCGTATAGGTGTTCGAGAGTTCGAACCGTAATGCGCAAGAAATGGTACGGAAACCCCGTATTTACATATCTGCCACTTTGTAGGAGAATCCGCATAGGTGTTCGAGTGTTCGAACCGTAATGTGCAAGAAATGGTATGGAAACCCCGTATTTTCATATCTGCCACTGTGCAGGAGAATCCGTATAGGTGTTCGAGTGTTCGAATCGTAATGCGCAAGAAATGGTACCGAAACCCCGTATTTACATATCTGCCACTGTGCAGGAGAATCCGAATAGGTGTTCGAGTGTTCGAACCGTAATGCGCAAGAAATGGTTTGTAAACCCCGTATTTACATATCTGCCACTGTGCAGGAGAATCCGTATAGGTGTTCGAGTGTTCGAACCGTAATGTGCAAGAAATGGTTCCGAAACCCCGTATTTACGTATCTGCCACTGTGCAGGAGAATCCGTATAGGTGTTACATTGTTCGAACCGTAATGCGCAAGAAATGGTACAGAAACCCCGTATTTACATATCTGCCACTGTGCAGGAGAATCCGTATAGGTGTTCGAGTGTTCGAACCGTAATGCGCAAAAAATGGTACCGAAACCCCGTATTTACATATCTGCCACTGTGCAGGAGAATCCGTATAGGTGTTCGAGTGTTCGAACAGTAATGCGCAAGAAATGGTACCGAAACCCCGTATTTACATATCTGCCACTGTGCAGGAGAATCCGAATAGGTGTTCGAGTGTTCGAACCGTAATGCGCAAGAAATGGTTTGTAAACCCCGTATTTACATATCTGCCACTGTGCAGGAGAATCCGTATAGGTGTTCGAGTGTTCGAACCGTAATGCGCAAGAAATGGTTCCGAAACCCCGTATTTACGTATCTGCCACTGTGCAGGAGAATCCGTATAGGTGTTCCATTGTTCGAACCGTAATGCGCAAGAAATGGTACGGAAACCCCGTATTTACATATCTGCCACTGTGCAGGAGAATCCGTATAGGTGTTCGAGTGTTCGAACCGTAATGCGCAACAAATGGTACCGAAACCCCGTATTTACATATCTGCCACTGTGCAGGAGAATCCGTATAGGTGTTCGAGTGTTCGAACCGTAATGCGCAAGAAATGGTACCGAAACCCCGTATTTACATATCTGCCACTGTGCAGGAGAATCCGTATAGGTGTTCGAGTGTTCGAACCGTAATGCGCAAGAAATGGTAGCGAAACCCCGTATTTACATATCTGCCACTGTGCAGGAGAATCCGAATAGGTGTTCGAGTGTTCGAACCGTAATGCGCAAGAAATGGTAGGTAAACCCCGTATTTACATATCTGGCACTGTGCAGGAGAATCCGTATAGGTGTTCGAGTGTTCGAACCGTAATGCGCAAGAAATGGTACGGAAACCCCGTATTTACATATCTGCCACTGTGCAGGAGAATCCGTATAGGTGTTCGAGTGTTTGAACCGTAATGCGTGAGAAATGGTATGTAAACCCCGTATTTATATATCTGCCACTGTGCTGGATAATCCGTATAGGTGTTCGATTGTTCGAACCGTAATGCGCCAGAAATGGTACCGAAACCCCGTATTTACATATCTGCCACTGTGCAGGAGAATCCGTATAGGTGTTCGAGTGTTCGAACCGTAATGCGCAAGAAATGGTACCGAAACCCCGTATTTACATATCTGCCACTGTGCAGGAGAATCCGTATAGGTGTTCGAGTGTTCGAACCGTAATGCGCAAGAAATGGTATGGAAACCCCGTATTTACATATCTGCCACTGTACAGGAGAATCCGTATAGGTGTTGGAGTGTTCGAACCGTAATGCGCAAGAAATGGTTCCGAAACCCCGTATTTACATATCTGCCACTGTGCAGGAGAATCCGTATAGGTGTTCGAGAGTTCGAACCGTAATGCGCAAGAAATGGTACGGAAACCCCGTATTTACATATCTGCCACTTTGTAGGAGAATCCGCATAGGTGTTCGAGTGTTCGAACCGTAATGTGCAAGAAATGGTATGGAAACCCCGTATTTTCATATCTGCCACTGTGCAGGAGAATCCGTATAGGTGTTCGAGTGTTCGAATCGTAATGCGCAAGAAATGGTACCGAAACCCCGTATTTACATATCTGCCACTGTGCAGGAGAATCTGAATAGGTGTTCGAGTGTTCGAACCGTAATGCGCAAGAAATGGTCTGTAAACCCCGTATTTACATATCTGCCACTGTGCAGGAGAATCCGTATAGGTGTTCGAGTGTTCGAACCGTAATGCGCAAGAAATGGTTCCGAAACCCCGTATTTACGTATCTGCCACTGTGCAGGAGAATCCGTATAGGTGTTCCATTGTTCGAACCGTAATGCGCAAGAAATGGTACGGAAACCCCGTATTTACATATCTGCCACTGTGCAGGAGAATCCGTATAGGTGTTCGAGTGTTCGAACCGTAATGCGCAAAAAATGGTACCGAAACCCCGTGTTTACATATCTGCCACTGTGCAGGAGAATCCGTATAGGTGTTCGAGTGTTCGAACCGTAATGCGCAAGAAATGGTAGCGAAACCCCGTATTTACATATCTGCCACTGTGCAGGAGAATCCGAATAGGTGTTCGAGTGTTCGAACCGTAATGCGCAAGAAATGGTATGTAAACCCCGTATTTACATATCTGGCACTGTGCAGGAGAATCCGTATAGGTGTTCGAGTGTTCGAACCGTAATGCGCAAGAAATGGTACGGAAACCCCGTATTTACATATCTGCCACTCTGCAGGAGAATCCGTATAGGTGTACGAGTGTTTGAACCGTAATGCGTGAGAAATGGTATGTAAACCCCGTATTTATATATCTGCCACTGTGTTGGATAATCCGTATAGGTGTTCGATTGTTCGAACCGTAATGCGCCAGAAATGGTACCGAAACCCCGTATTTACATATCTGCCACTGTGCAGGAGAATCCGTATAGGTGTTCGAGTGTTCGAACCGTAATGCGCAAGAAATGGTACCGAAACCCCGTATTTACATATCTGCCACTGTGCAGAAGAATCCATATAGGTGTTCGAGTGTTCGAACCGTAATGCGCAAGAAATGGTATGGAAACCCCGTATTTACATATCTGCCACTGTACAGGAGAATCCGTATAGGTGTTGGAGTGTTCGAACCGTAATGCGCAAGAAATGGTTCCGAAACCCCGTATTTACATATCTGCCACTGTGCAGGAGAATCCGTATAGGTGTTCGAGAGTTCGAACCGTAATGCGCAAGAAATGGTACGGAAACCCCGTATTTACATATCTGCCACTTTGTAGGAGAATCCGCATAGGTGTTCGAGTGTTCGAACCGTAATGTGCAAGAAATGGTATGGAAACCCCGTATTTACATATCTGCCACTGTGCAGGAGAATCCGTATAGGTGTTCGAGTGTTCGAATCGTAATGCGCAAGAAATGGTACCGAAACCCCGTATTTACATATCTGCCACTGTGCAGGAGAATCCGAATAGGTGTTCGAGTGTTCGAACCGTAATGCGCAAGAAATGGTTTGTAAACCCCGTATTTACATATCTGCCACTGTGCAGGAGAATCCGTATAGGTGTTCGAGTGTTCGAACCGTAATGCGCAAGAAATGGTTCCGAAACCCCGTATTTACGTATCTGCCACAGTGCAGGAGAATCCGTATAGGTGTTCCATTGTTCGAACCGTAATGCGCAAGAAATGGTACGGAAACCCCGTATTTACATATCTGCCACTGTGCAGGAGAATCCGTATAGGTGTTCGAGTGTTCGAACCGTAATGCGCAAAAAATGGTACCGAAACCCCGTTTTTACATATCTGCCACTGTGCAGGAGAATCCGAATAGGTGTTCGAGTGTTCGAACCGTAATGCGCAAGAAATGGTTTGTAAACCCCGTATTTACATATCTGCCACTGTGCAGGAGAATCCGTATAGGTGTTCGAGTGTTCGAACCGTAATGCGCAAGAAATGGTTCCGAAACCCCGTATTTACGTATCTGCCACTGTGCAGGAGAATCCGTATAGGTGTTCCATTGTTCGAACCGTAATGCGCAAGAAATGGTACGGAAACCCCGTATTTACATATCTGCCACTGTGCAGGAGAATCCGTATAGGTGTTCGAGTGTTCGAACCGTAATGCGCAACAAATGGTACCGAAACCCCGTATTTACATATCTGCCACTGTGCAGGAGAATCCGTATAGGTGTTCGAGTGTTCGAACCGTAATGCGCAAGAAATGGTACCGAAACCCCGTATTTACATATCTGCCACTGTGCAGGAGAATCCGTATAGGTGTTCGAGTGTTCGAACCGTAATGCGCAAGAAATGGTAGCGAAACCCCGTATTTACATATCTGCCACTGTGCAGGAGAATCCGAATAGGTGTTCGAGTGTTCGAACCGTAATGCGCAAGAAATGGTATGTAAACCCCGTATTTACATATCTGGCACTGTGCAGGAGAATCCGTATAGGTGTTCGAGTGTTCGAACCGTAATGCGCAAGAAATGGTACGGAAACCCCGTATTTACATATCTGCCACTGTGCAGGAGAATCCGTATAGGTGTTCGAGTGTTTGAACCGTAATGCGTGAGAAATGGTATGTAAACCCCATATTTATATATCTGCCACTGTGCTGGATAATCCGTATAGGTGTTCGATTGTTCGAACCGTAATGCGCCAGAAATGGTACCGAAACCCCGTATTTACATATCTGCCACTGTGCAGGAGAATCCGTATAGGTGTTCGAGTGTTCGAACCGTAATGCGCAAGAAATGGTACCGAAACCCCGTATTTACATATCTGCCACTGTGCAGGAGAATCCGTATAGGTGTTCGAGTGTTCGAACCGTAATGCGCAAGAAATGGTATGGAAACCCCGTATTTACATATCTGCCACTGTACAGGAGAATCCGTATAGGTGTTGGAGTGTTCGAACCGTAATGCGCAAGAAATGGTTCCGAAACCCCGTATTTACATATCTGCCACTGTGCAGGAGAATCCGTATAGGTGTTCGAGAGTTCGAACCGTAATGCGCAAGAAATGGTACGGAAACCCCGTATTTACATATCTGCCACTTTGTAGGAGAATCCGCATAGGTGTTCGAGTGTTCGAACCGTAATGTGCAAGAAATGGTATGGAAACCCCGTATTTTCATATCTGCCACTGTGCAGGAGAATCCGTATAGGTGTTCGAGTGTTCGAATCGTAATGCGCAAGAAATGGTACCGAAACCCCGTATTTACATATCTGCCACTGTGCAGGAGAATCTGAATAGGTGTTCGAGTGTTCGAACCGTAATGCGCAAGAAATGGTTTGTAAACCCCGTATTTACATATCTGCCACTGTGCAGGAGAATCCGTATAGGTGTTCGAGTGTTCGAACCGTAATGCGCAAGAAATGGTTCCGAAACCTCGTATTTACGTATCTGCCACTGTGCAGGAGAATCCGTATAGGTGTTCCATTGTTCGAACCGTAATGCGCAAGAAATGGTACGGAAACCCCGTATTTACATATCTGCCACTGTGCAGGAGAATCCGTATAGGTGTTCGAGTGTTCGAACCGTAATGCGCAAAAAATGGTACCGAAACCCCGTGTTTACATATCTGCCACTGTGCAGGAGAATCCGTATAGGTGTTCGAGTGTTCGAACCGTAATGCGCAAGAAATGGTAGCGAAACCCCGTATTTACATATCTGCCACTGTGCAGGAGAATCCGAATAGGTGTTCGAGTGTTCGAACCGTAATGCGCAAGAAATGGTATGTAAACCCCGTATTTACATATCTGGCACTGTGCAGGAGAATCCGTATAGGTGTTCGAGTGTTCGAACCGTAATGCGCAAGAAATGGTACGGAAACCCCGTATTTACATATCTGCCACTCTGCAGGAGAATCCGTATAGGTGTCCGAGTGTTTGAACCGTAATGCGTGAGAAATGGTATGTAAACCCCGTATTTATATATCTGCCACTGTGCTGGATAATCCGTATAGGTGTTCGATTGTTCGAACCGTAATGCGCCAGAAATGGTACCGAAACCCCGTATTTACATATCTGCCACTGTGCAGGAGAATCCGTATAGGTGTTCGAGTGTTCGAACCGTAATGCGCAAGAAATGGTACCGAAACCCCGTATTTACATATCTGCCACTGTGCAGAAGAATCCATATAGGTGTTCGAGTGTTCGAACCGTAATGCGCAAGAAATGGTATGGAAACCCCGTATTTACATATCTGCCACTGTACAGGAGAATCCGTATAGGTGTTGGAGTGTTCGAACCGTAATGCGCAAGAAATGGTTCCGAAACCCCGTATTTACATATCTGCCACTGTGCAGGAGAATCCGTATAGGTGTTCGAGAGTTCGAACCGTAATGCGCAAGAAATGGTACGGAAACCCCGTATTTACATATCTGCCACTTTGTAGGAGAATCCGCATAGGTGTTCGAGTGTTCGAACCGTAATGTGCAAGAAATGGTATGGAAACCCCGTATTTACATATCTGCCACTGTGCAGGAGAATCCGTATAGGTGTTCGAGTGTTCGAATCGTAATGCGCAAGAAATGGTACCGAAACCCCGTATTTACATATCTGCCACTGTGCAGGAGAATCCGAATAGGTGTTCGAGTGTTCGAACCGTAATGCGCAAGAAATGGTTTGTAAACCCCGTATTTACATATCTGCCACTGTGCAGGAGAATCCGTATAGGTGTTCGATTGTTCGAACCGTAATGCGCAAGAAATGGTTCCGAAACCCCGTATTTACGTATCTGCCACAGTGCAGGAGAATCCGTATAGGTGTTCCATTGTTCGAACCGTAATGCGCAAGAAATGGTACGGAAACCCCGTATTTACATATCTGCCACTGTGCAGGAGAATCCGTATAGGTGTTCGAGTGTTCGAACCGTAATGCGCAAAAAATGGTACCGAAACCCCGTTTTTACATATCTGCCACTGTGCAGGAGAATCCGTATAGGTGTTCGAGTGTTCGAACCGTAATGCGCAAGAAATGGTAGCGAAACCCCGTATTTACATATCTGCCACTGTGCAGGAGAATCCGAATAGGTGTTCGAGTGTTCGAACCGTAATGCGCAAGAAATGGTATGTAAACCCCGTATTTACATATCTGGCACTGTGCAGGAGAATCCGTATAGGCGTTCGAGTGTTCGAACCGTAATGCGCAAGAAATGGTACGGAAACCCCGTATTTACATATCTGCCACTCTGCAGGAGAATCCGTATAGGTGTTCGAGTGTTTGAACCGTAATGCGTGAGAAATGGTATGTAAACCCCGTATTTATATATCTGCCACTGTGCTGGATAATCCGTATAGGTGTTCGAGTGTTCGAACCGTAATGCGCCAGATATGGTACCGAAACCCCGTATTTACATATCTGCCACTATGTAGGAGAATCCGTATAGGTGTTCGAGTGTTCGAACCGTAATGCGCAAGAAATGGTACCGAAACCCCGTATTTACATATCTGCCACTGTGCAGGAGAATCCGTATAGGTGTTCGAGTGTTCGAACCGTAATGCGCAAGAAATGGTATCGAAACCCCGTATTTACATATCTGCCACTGTACAGGAGAATCCGTATAGGTGTTGGAGTGTTCGAACCGTAATGCGCAAGAAATGGTTCCGAAACCCCGTATTTACATATCTGCCACTGTGCAGGAGAATCCGTATAGGTGTTCGAGAGTTCGAACAGTAATGCGCAAGAAATGGTACGGAAACCCCGTATTTACATATCTGCCACTTTGTAGGAGAATCCGCATAGGTGTTCGAGTGTTCGAACCGTAATGTGCAAGAAATGGTAAGGAAACCCCGTATTTACATATCTGCCACTGTGCAGGAGAATCCGTATAGGTGTTCGAGTGTTCGAATCGTAATGCGCAAGAAATGGTACAGAAACCCCGTATTTACATATCTGCCACTGTGCAGGAGAATCCGAATAGGTGTTTGAGTGTTCGAACCGTAATGCGCAAGAAATGGTATGTAAACCCCGTATTTACATATCTGCCACTGTGCAGGAGAATCCGTATAGATGTTCGAGTGTTCGAACCGTAATGCGCAAGAAATGGTTCCGAAACCCCGTATTTACGTATCTGCCACTGTGCAGGAGAATCCGTATAGGTGTTCCATTGTTCGAACCGTAATGCGCAAGAAATGGTACGGAAACCCCGTATTTACATATCTGCCACTGTGCAGGAGAATCCGTATAGGTGTTCGAGTGTTCGAACCGTAATGCGCAAAAAATGGTACCGAAACCCCGTATTTACATATCTGCCACTGTGCAGGAGAATCCGTATAGGTGTTCGAGTGTTCGAACCGTAATGCGCAAGAAATGGTACCGAAACCCCGTATTTACATATCTGCCACTGTGCAGGAGAATCCGAATAGGTGTTCGAGTGTTCGAACCGTAATGCGCAAGAAATGGTTTGTAAACCCCGTATTTACATATCTGCCACTGTGCAGGAGAATCCGTATAGGTGTTCGAGTGTTCGAACCGTAATGCGCAAGAAATGGTTCCGAAACCCCGTATTTACGTCTCTGCCACTGTGCAGGAGAATCCGTATAGGTGTTCCATTGTTCGAACCGTAATGCGCAAGAAATGGTACGGAAACCCCGTATTTACATATCTGCCACTGTGCAGGAGAATCCGTATAGGTGTTCGAGTGTTCGAACCGTAATGCGCAAAAAATGGTACCGAAACCCCATATTTACATATCTGCCACTGTGCAGGAGAATCCGTATAGGTGTTCGAGAGTTCGAACCGTAATGCGCAAGAAATGGTACGGAAACCCCGTATTTACATATCTGCCACTTTGTAGGAGAATCCGCATAGGTGTTCGAGTGTTCGAACCGTAATGTGCAAGAAATGGTATGGAAACCCCGTATTTACATATCTGTCACTGTGCAGGAGAATCCGTATAGGTGTTCGAGTGTTCGAATCGTAATGCGCAAGAAATGGTACCGAAACCCCGTATTTACATATCTGCCACAGTGCAGGAGAATCCGAATAGGTGTTCGAGTGTTCGAACCGTAATGCGCAAGAAATGGTATGTAAACCCCGTATTTACATATCTGCCACTGTGCAGGAGAATCCGTATAGGTGTTCGAGTGTTCGAACCGTAATGCGCAAGAAATGGTACGGAAACCCCGTATTTACATATCTGCCACTGTGCAGGAGAATCCGTATAGGTGTTCGATTGTTCGAACCGTAATGCGCAAAAAATGGTACCGAAACCCCGTATTTACATATCTGCCACTGTGCAGGAGAATCCGTATAGGTGTTCGGGTGTTCGAACCGTAATGCGCAAGAAATGGTACCGAAACCCCGTATTTACATATCTGCCACTGTGCAGGAGAATCCGAATAGGTGTTCGGGTGTTCGAACTGTAATGCGCAAGAAATGGTACGGAAACCCCGTATTTACAAATCTGCCACTGTGCAGGAGAATCCGTATAGGTGTTCGAGTGTTCGAACCGTAATGCGCAAGAAATGGTACGGAAACCCCGTATTTACATATCTGCCACTGTGCAGGAGAATCCGTATAGGTGTTCGAGTGTTTGAACCGTAATGCGTGAGAAATGGTATGTAAACCCCGTATTTATATATCTGCCACTATGCTGGATAATCCGTATAGGTGTTCGAGTGTTCGAACCGTAATGCGCCAGAAATGGTACCGAAACCCCGTATTTACATATCTGCCACTGTGCAGGAGAATCCGTATGGGTGTTCGAGTGTTCGAACCGTAATGCGCAAGAAATGGTATGGAAACCCCGTATTTACATATCTGCCACTGTGCAGGAGAATCCGTATAGGTGTTCGAGTGTTCGAACCGTAATGCGCAAGAAATGGTTCCGAAACCCCGTATTTACATATCTGCCACTGTGCAGGAGAATCCGTATAGGTGTTCGAGAGTTCGAACCGTAATGCGCAAGAAATGGTACGGAAACTCCGTATTTACATATCTGCCACTTTGTAGGAGAATCCGCATAGGTGTTCGAGTGTTCGAACCGTAATGTGCAAGAAATGGTATGGAAACCCCGGATTTACATATCTGCCACTGTGCAGGAGAATCCGTTTAGGTGTTCGAGTGTTCGAATCGTAATGCGCAAGAAATGGTACCGAAACCCCGTATTTACATATCTGCCACTGTGCAGGAGAATCCGAATAGGTGTTCGAGTGTTCGAACTGTAATGCGCAAGAAATGGTATGTAAACCCCGTATTTACATATCTGCCACTGTGCAGGAGAATCCGTATAGGTGTTCGAGTGTTCGAACCGTAATGCGCAAGAAATGGTACGGAAACCCCGTATTTACATATCTCCCACTGTGCAGGAGAATCCGTATAGGTGTTCGATTGTTCGAACCGTAATGCGCAAAAAATGGTACCGAAACCCCGTATTTACATATCTGCCACTGTGCAGGAGAATCCGTATAGGTGTTCGAGTGTTCGAACCGTAATGCGCAAGAAATGGTACCGAAACCCCGTATTTACATATCTGCCACTGTGCAGGAGAATCCGAATAGGTGTTCGAGTGTTCGAACTGTAATGCGCAAGAAATGGTACGGAAACCCCGTATTTACATATCTGCCACTGTGCAGGAGAATCCGTATAGGTGTTCGAGTGTTCGAACCGTAATGCGCAAGAAATGGTACGGAAACCCCGTATTTACATATCTGCCACTGTGCAGGAGAATCCGTATAGGTGTTCGAGTGTTTGAACCGTAATGCGTGAGAAATGGTATGTAAACCCCGTATTTATATATTTGCCACTGTGCTGGATAATCCGTATAGGTGTTCGAGTGTTCGAACCGTAATGCGCCAGAAATGGTACCGAAACCCCGTATTTACGTATCTGCCACTGTGCAGGAGAATCCGTATTGGTGTTCGAGTGTTCGAACCGTAATGCGCAAGAAATGGTACCGAAACCCCGTATTTACATATCTGCCACTGTGCAAGAGAATCCGTATAGGTGTTCGAGTGTTCGAACCGTAATGCGCAAGAAATGGTATGGAAACCCCGTATTTACATATCTGCCACTGTACAGGAGAATCCGTATAGGTGTTGGAGTGTTCGAACCGTAAAGCGCAAGAAATGGTTCCGAAACCCCGTATTTACATATCTGCCACTGTGCAGGAGAATCCGTATAGGTGTTCGAGAGTTCGAACCGTAATGCGCAAGAAATGGTACGGAAACCCCGTATTTACATATCTGCCACTTTGTAGGAGAATCCGCATAGGTGTTCGAGTGTTCGAACCGTAATGTGCAAGAAATGGTATGGAAACCCCGTATTTACATATCTGCCACTGTGCAGGAGAATCCGTATAGGTGTTCGAGTGTTCGAATGGTAATGCGCAAGAAATGGTACCGAAACCCCGTATTTACATATCTGCCACTGTGCAGGAGAATCCGAATAGGTGTTCGAGTGTTTGAACCGTAATGCGCAAGAAATGGTATGTAAACCCCGTATTTACATATCTGCCACTGTGCAGGAGAATCCGTATAGGTGTTCGAGTGTTCGAACCGTAATGCGCAAGAAATGGTTCCGAAACCCCGTATTTACGTATCTGCCACTGTGCAGGAGAATCCGTATAGGTGTTCCATTGTTCGAACCGTAATGCGCAAGAAATGGTACGGAAACCCCGTATTTACATATCTGCCACTGTGCAGGAGAATCCGTATAGGTGTTCGAGTGTTCGAACCGTAATGCGCAAAAAATGGTACCGAAACCCCGTATTTACATATCTGCCACTGTGCAGGAGAATCCGTATAGGTGTTCGAGTGTTCGAACCGTAATGCGCAAGAAATGGTACCGAAACCCCGTATTTACATATCTGCCACTGTGCAGGAGAATCCGAATAGGTGTTCGAGTGTTCGAACCGTATTGCGCAAGAAATGGTATGTAAACCCCGTATTTACAAATCTGGCACTGTGCAGGAGAATCCGTATAGGTGTTCGAGTGTTCGAACCGTAATGCGCAAGAAATGGTACGGAAACCCCGTATTTACATATCTGCCACTCTGCAGGAGAATCCGTATAGGTGTTCGAGTGTTTGAACCGTAATGCGTGAGAAATGGTATGTAAACCCCGTATTTATATATCTGCCACTGTGCTGGATAATCCGTATAGGTGTTCGAGTGGTCGAACCGTAATGCGCCAGAAATGGTACCGAAACCCCGTATTTACATATCTGCCACTATGCAGGATAATCCGTATAGGTGTTCGAGTGTTCGAACCGTAATGCGCAAGAAATGGTACCGAAACCCCGTATTTACATATCTGCCACTGTGCAGGAGAATCCGTATAGGTGTTCGAGTGTTCGAACCGTAATGCGCAAGAAATGGTATGGAAACCCCGTATTTACATATCTGCCACTGTGCAGGAGAATCCGAATAGGTGTTCGAGTGTTCGAACCGTAATTCGCAAGAAATGGTTCCGAAACCCCGTATTTACGTATCTGCCACTGTGCAGGAGAATCCGTATAGGTGTTCGATTGTTCGAACCGTAATGCGCAAGAAATGGTACGGAAACCCCGTATTTACATATCTGCCACTGTGCAGGAGAATCCGTAGAGGTGTTCGAGTGTTCGAACCGTAATGCGCAAAAAATGGTACCGAAACCCCGTATTTACATATCTGCCACTGTGCAGGAGAATCCGTATAGGTGTTCGAGTGTTCGAACCGTAATGCGCAAGAAATGGTAGCGAAACCCCGTATTTACATATCTGCCACTGTACAGGAGAATCCGAATAGGTGTTCGAGTGTTCGAACCGTAATGCGCAAGAAATGGTATGTAAACCCCGTCTTTAAATATCTGGCACTGTGCAGGGGAATCCGTATAGGTGTTCAAGTGTTCGAACCGTAATGCGCAAGAAATGGTACGGAAACCCCGTATTTACATATCTGCCACTGTGCAGGAGAATCCGTATAGGTGTTCGATTGTTCGAACCGTAATGCGCAAAAAATGGTACCGAAACCCCGTATTTACATATCTGCCACTGTGCAGGAGAATCCGAATAGGTGTTCGAGTGTTCGAACTGTAATGCGCAAGAAATGGTACAGAAACCCCGTATTTACATATCTGCCACTGTGCAGGAGAATCCGTATAGGTGTTCGAGTGTTCGAACCGTAATGCGCAAGAAATGGTACGGAAACCCCGTATTTACATATCTGCCACTGTGCAGGAGAATCCGTATAGGTGTTCGAGTGTTTGAACCGTAATGCGTGAGAAATGGTTTGTAAACCCCGTATTTATATATCTGCCACTGTGCTGGATAATCCGTATAGGTGTTCGAGAGTTCGAACCGTAATGCGCAAGAAATGGTACGGAAACCCCGTATTTACATATCTGCCACTTTGTAGGAGAATCCGCATAGGTGTTCGAGTGTTCGAACCGTAATGTGCAAGAAATGGTATGGAAACCCCGTATTTACATATCTGCCACTGTGCAGGAGAATCCGTATAGGTGTTCGAGTGTTCGAATCGTAATGCGCAAGAAATGGTACCGAAACCCCGTATTTACATATCTGCCACTGTGCAGGAGAATCCGAATAGGTGTTCGAGTGTTCGAACCGTAATGCGCAAGAAATGGTATGTAAACCCCGTATTTACATATCTGCCACTGTGCAGGAGAATCCGTATAGGTGTTCGAGTGTTCGAACCGTAATGCGCAAGAAATGGTTCCGAAACCCCGTATTTACGTATCTGCCACTGTGCAGGAGAATCCGTATAGGTGTTCCATTGTTCGAACCGTAATGCGCAAGAAATGGTACGGAAACCCCGTATTTACATATCTGCCACTGTGCAGGAGAATCCGTATAGGTGTTCGAGTGTTCGAACCGTAATGCGCAAAAAATGGTACCGAAACCCCGTATTTACATATCTGCCACTGTGCAGGAGAATCCGTATAGGTGTTCGAGTGTTCGAACCGTAATGCGCAAGAAATGGTACGGAAACCCCGTATTTACATATCTGCCACTCTGCAGGAGAATCCGTATAGGTGTTCGAGTGTTTGAACCGTAATGCGTGAGAAATGGTATGTAAACCCCGTATTTATATATCTGCCACTGTGCTGGATAATCCGTATAGGTGTTCGAGTGTTCGAACCGTAATGCGCCAGAAATGGTACCGAAACCCCGTATTTACATATCTGCCACTATGCAGGAGAATCCGTATAGGTGTTCGAGTGTTTGAACCGTAATACGCAAGAAATGGTACCGAAACCCCATATTTACATATCTGCCACTGTGCAGGAGAATCCGTATAGGTGTTCGAGTGTTCGAACCGTAATGCGCAAGAAATGGTATCGAAACCCCGTATTTACATATCTGCCACTGTACAGGAGAATCCGTATAGGTGTTGGAGTGTTCGAACCGTAATGCGCAAGAAATGGTTCCGAAACCCCGTATTTACATATCTGCCACTGTGCAGGAGAATCCGTATAGGTGTTCGAGAGTTCGAACCGTAATGCGCAAGAAATGGTACGGAAACCCCGTATTTACATATCTGCCACTTTGTAGGAGAATCCGCATAGGTGTTCGAGTGTTCGAACCGTAATGTGCAAGAAATGGTAAGGAAACCCCGTATTTACATATCTGCCACTGTGCAGGAGAATCCGTATAGGTGTTCGAGTGTTCGAATCGTAATGCGCAAGAAATGGTACCGAAACCCCGTATTTACATATCTGCCTCTGTGCAGGAGAATCCGAATAGGTGTTTGAGTGTTCGAACCGTAATGCGCAAGAAATGGTATGTAAACCCCGTATTTACATATCTGCCACTGTGCAGGAGAATCCGTATAGGTGTTCGAGTGTTCGAACCGTAATGCGCAAGAAATGGTTCCGAAACCCCGTATTTACGTATCTGCCACTGTGCAGGAGAATCCGTATAGGTGTTCCATTGTTCGAACCGTAATGCGCAAGAAATGGTACGGAAACCCCGTATTTACATATCTGCCACAGTGCAGGAGAATCCGTATAGGTGTTCGAGTGTTCGAACCGTAATGCGCAAAAAATGGTACCGAAACCCCGTATTTACATATCTGCCACTGTGCAGGAGAATCCGTATAGGTGTTCGAGTGTTCGAACCGTAATGCGCAAGAAATGGTACCGAAACCCCGTATTTACATATCTGCCACTGTGCAGGAGAATCCGAATAGGTGTTCGAGTGTTCGAACCGTAATGCGCAAGAAATGGTATGTAAACCCCGTATTTACATATCTGCCACTGTGCAGGAGAATCCGTATAGGTGTTCGAGTGTTCGAACCGTAATGCGCAAGAAATGGTACGGAAACCCCGTATTTACATATCTGCCACTGTGCAGGAGAATCCGTATAGGTGTTCGAGTGTTTGAACCGTAATGCGTGAGAAATGGTATGTAAACCCCGTATTTATAAATCTGCCACTGTGCTGGATAATCCGTATAGGTGTTCGAGTGTTCGAACCGTAATACGCCAGAAATGGTACCGAAACCCCGTATTTACATATCTGCCACTGTGCAGGAGAATCCGTATAGGTGTTCGAGTGTTCGAACCGTAATGCGCAAGAAATGGTACCGAAACCCCGTATTTACATATCTGCCACTGTGCAGAAGAATCCGTATAGGTGTTCGAGTGTTCGAACCGTAATGCGCAAGAAATGGAATGGAAACCCCGTATTTACATATCTGCCACTGTGCAGGAGAATCCGTATAGGTGTTCGAGTGTTCGAACCGTAATGCGCAAGAAATGGTTCCGAAACCCCGTATTTACATATCTGCCACTGTGCAGGAGAATCCGTATAGGTGTTCGAGAGTTCGAACCGTAATGCGCAAGAAATGGTACGGAAACCCCGTATTTACATATCTGCCACTTTGTAGGAGAATCCGCATAGGTGTTCGAGTGTTCGAACCGTAATGTGCAAGAAATGGTACGGAAACCCCGTATTTACATATCTGCCACTGTGCAGGAGAATCCGTATAGGTGTTCGAGTGTTCGAATCGTAATGCGCAAGAAATGGTACCGAAACCCCGTATTTACATATCTGCCACTGTGCAGGAGAATCCGAATAGGTGTTCGAGTGTTCGAACCGTAATGCGCAAGAAATGGTATGTAAACCCCGTATTTACATATCTGCCACTGTGCAGGAGAATCCGTATAGGTGTTCAAGTGTTCGAACCGTAATGCGCCAGAAATGGTACCGAAACCCCGTATTTACATATCTGCCACTATGCAGGAGAATCCGTATAGGTGTTCGAGTGTTTGAACCGTAATACGCAAGAAATGGTACCGAAACCCCGTATTTACATATCTGCCACTGTGCAGGAGAATCCGTATAGGTGTTCGAGTGTTCGAACCGTAATGCGCAAGAAATGGTATCGAAACCCCGTATTTACATATCTGCCACTGTACAGGAGAATCCGTATAGGTGTTGGAGTGTTCGAACCGTAATGCGCAAGAAATGGTTCCGAAACCCCGTATTTACATATCTGCCACTGTGCAGGAGAATCCGTATAGGTGTTCGAGAGTTCGAACCGTAATGCGCAAGAAATGGTACGGAAACCCGGTATTTACATATCTGCCACTTTGTAGGAGAATCCGCATAGGTGTTCGAGTGTTCGAACCGTAATGTGCAAGAAATGGTAAGGAAACCCCGTATTTACATATCTGCCACTGTGCAGGAGAATCCGTATAGGTGTTCGAGTGTTCGAATCGTAATGCGCAAGAAATGGTACCGAAACCCCGTATTTACATATCTGCCACTGTGCAGGAGAATCCGAATAGGTGTTTGAGTGTTCGAACCGTAATGCGCAAGAAATGGTATGTAAACCCTGTATTTACATATCTGCCACTGTGCAGGAGAATCCGTATAGGTGTTCGAGTGTTCGAACCGTAATGCGCAAGAAATGGTTCCGAAACCCCGTATTTACGTATCTGCCACTGTGCAGGAGAATCCGTATAGGTGTTCCATTGTTCGAACCGTAATGCGCAAGAAATGGTACGGAAACCCCGTATTTACATATCTGCCACTGTGCAGGAGAATCCGTATAGGTGTTCGAGTGTTCGAACCGTAATGCGCAAAAAATGGTACCGAAACCCCGTATTTACATATCTGCCACTGTGCAGGAGAATCCGTATAGGTGTTCGAGTGTTCGAACCGTAATGCGCAAGAAATGGTACCGAAACCCCGTATTTACATATCTGCCACTGTGCAGGAGAATCCGAATAGGTGTTCGAGTGTTCGAACCGTAATGCGCAAGAAATGGTATGTAAACCCCGTATTTACATATCTGCCACTGTGCAGGAGAATCCGTATAGGTGTTCGAGTGTTCGAACCGTAATGCGCAAGAAATGGTACGGAAACCCCGTATTTACATATCTGCCACTGTGCAGGAGAATCCGTATAGGTGTTCGAGTGTTTGAACCGTAATGCGTGAGAAATGGTATGTAAACCCCGTATTTATAAATCTGCCACTGTGCTGGATAATCCGTATAGGTGTTCGAGTGTTCGAACCGTAATACGCCAGAAATGGTACCGAAACCCCGTATTTACATATCTGCCACTGTGCAGGAGAATCCGTATAGGTGTTCGAGTGTTCGAACCGTAATGCGCAAGAAATGGTACCGAAACCCCGTATTTACATATCTGCCACTGTGCAGAAGAATCCGTATAGGTGTTCGAGTGTTCGAACCGTAATGCGCAAGAAATGGAATGGAAACCCCGTATTTACATATCTGCCACTGTGCAGGAGAATCCGTATAGGTGTTCGAGTGTTCGAACCGTAATGCGCAAGAAATGGTTCCGAAACCCCGTATTTACATATCTGCCACTGCGCTGGAGAATCCGTATAGGTGTTCGAGAGTTCGAACCGTAATGCGCAAGAAATGGTACGGAAACCCCGTATTTACATATCTGCCACTTTGTAGGAGAATCCGCATAGGTGTTCGAGTGTTCGAACCGTAATGTGCAAGAAATGGTATGGAAACCCCGTATTTACATATCTGCCACTGTGCAGGAGAATCCGTATAGGTGTTCGAGTGTTCGAATCGTAATGCGCAAGAAATGGTACCGAATCCCCGTATTTACATATCTGCCACTGTGCAGGAGAATCCGAATAGGTGTTCGAGTGTTCGAACCGTAATGCGCAAGAAATGGTATGTAAACCCCGTATTTACATATCTGCCACTGTGCAGGAGAATCCGTATAGGTGTTCGAGTGTTCGAACCGTAATGCGCCAGAAATGGTACCGAAACCCCGTATTTACATATCTGCCACTATGCAGGAGAATCCGTATAGGTGTTCGAGTGTTTGAACCGTAATACGCAAGAAATGGTACCGAAACCCCGTATTTACATATCTGCCACTATGCAGGAGAATCCGTATAGGTGTTGGAGTGTTCGAACCGTAATGCGCAAGAAATGGTTCCGAAACCCCGTATTTACATATCTGCCACTGTGCAGGAGAATCCGTATAGGTGTTCGAGAGTTCGAACCGTAATGCGCAAGAAATGGTACGGAAACCCCGTATTTACATATCTGCCACTTTGTAGGAGAATCCGCATAGGTGTTCGAGTGTTCGAACCGTAATATGCAAGAAATGGTAAGGAAACCCCGTATTTACATATCTGCCACTGTGCAGGAGAATCCGTATAGGTGTTCGAGTGTTCGAATCGTAATGCGCAAGAAATGGTACCGAAACCCCGTATTTACATATCTGCCACTGTGCAGGAGAATCCGAATAGGTGTTTGAGTGTTCGAACCGTAATGCGCAAGAAATGGTATGTAAACCCCGTATTTACATATCTGCCACTGTGCAGGAGAATCCGTATAGGTGTTCGAGTGTTCGAACCGTAATGCGCAAGAAATGGTTCCGAAACCCCGTATTTACGTATCTGCCACTGTGCAGGAGAATCCGTATAGGTGTTCCATTGTTCGAACCGTAATGCGCAAGAAATGGTACGGAAACCCCGTATTTACATATCTGCCACTGTGCAGGGGAATCCGTATAGGTGTTCGAGTGTTCGAACCGTAATGCGCAAGAAATGGTACCGAAATCCCGTATTTACATATCTGCCACTGTGCAGGAGAATCCGAATAGGTGTTCGAGTGTTCGAACCGTAATGCGCAAGAAATGGTATGTCAACCTCGTATTTACATATCTGCCACTGTGCAGGAGAATCCGTATAGGTGTTCGAGTGTTCGAACCGTAATGCGCAAGAAATGGTACGGAAACCCCGTATTTACATATCTGCCACTGTGCAGGAGAATCCGTATAGGTGTTCGAGTGTTTGAACGGTAATGCGTGAGAAATGGTATGTAAACCCCGTATTTATAAATCTGCCACTGTGCTGGATAATCCGTATAGGTGTTCGAGTGTTCGAACCGTAATACGCCAGAAATGGTACCGAAACCCCGTATTTACATATCTGCCACTGTGCAGGAGAATCCGTATAGGTGTTCGAGTGTTCGAACCGTAATGCGCAAGAAATGGTACCGAAACCCCGTATTTACATATCTGCCACTGTGCAGAAGAATCCGTATAGGTGTTCGAGTGTTCGAACCGTAATGCGCAAGAAATGGAATGGAAACCCCGTATTTACATATCTGCCACTGTGCAGGAGAATCCGTATAGGTGTTCGAGTGTTCGAACCGTAATGCGCAAGAAATGGTTCCGAAACCCCGTATTTACATATCTGCCACTGTGCAGGAGAATCCGTATAGGTGTTCGAGAGTTCGAACCGTAATGCGCAAGAAATGGTACGGAAACCCCGTATTTACATATCTGCCACTTTGTAGGAGAATCCGCATAGGTGTTCGAGTGTTCGAACCGTAATATGCAAGAAATGGTAAGGAAACCCCGTATTTACATATCTGCCACTGTGCAGGAGAATCCGTATAGGTGTTCGAGTGTTCGAATCGTAATGCGCAAGAAATGGTACCGAAACCCCGTATTTACATATCTGCCACTGTGCAGGAGAATCCGAATAGGTGTTTGAGTGTTCGAACCGTAATGCGCAAGAAATGGTATGTAAACCCCGTATTTACATATCTGCCACTGTGCAGGAGAATCCGTATAGGTGTTCGAGTGTTCGAACCGTAATGCGCAAGAAATGGTTCCGAAACCCCGTATTTACGTATCTGCCACTGTGCAGGAGAATCCGTATAGGTGTTCCATTGTTCGAACCGTAATGCGCAAGAAATGGTACGGAAACCCCGTATTTACATATCTGCCACTGTGCAGGGGAATCCGTATAGGTGTTCGAGTGTTCGAACCGTAATGCGCAAGAAATGGTACCGAAATCCCGTATTTACATATCTGCCACTGTGCAGGAGAATCCGAATAGGTGTTCGAGTGTTCGAACCGTAATGCGCAAGAAATGGTATGTCAACCTCGTATTTACATATCTGCCACTGTGCAGGAGAATCCGTATAGGTGTTCGAGTGTTCGAACCGTAATGCGCAAGAAATGGTACGGAAACCCCGTATTTACATATCTGCCACTGTGCAGGAGAATCCGTATAGGTGTTCGAGTGTTTGAACGGTAATGCGTGAGAAATGGTATGTAAACCCCGTATTTATAAATCTGCCACTGTGCTGGATAATCCGTATAGGTGTTCGAGTGTTCGAACCGTAATACGCCAGAAATGGTACCGAAACCCCGTATTTACATATCTGCCACTGTGCAGGAGAATCCGTATAGGTGTTCGAGTGTTCGAACCGTAATGCGCAAGAAATGGTACCGAAACCCCGTATTTACATATCTGCCACTGTGCAGAAGAATCCGTATAGGTGTTCGAGTGTTCGAACCGTAATGCGCAAGAAATGGAATGGAAACCCCGTATTTACATATCTGCCACTGTGCAGGAGAATCCGTATAGGTGTTCGAGTGTTCGAACCGTAATGCGCAAGAAATGGTTCCGAAACCCCGTATTTACATATCTGCCACTGTGCAGGAGAATCCGTATAGGTGTTCGAGAGTTCGAACCGTAATGCGCAAGAAATGGTACGGAAACCCCGTATTTACATATCTGCCACTTTGTAGGAGAATCCGCATAGGTGTTCGAGTGTTCGAACCGTAATGTGCAAGAAATGGTATGGAAACCCCGTATTTACATATCTGCCACTGTGCAGGAGAATCCGTATAGGTGTTCGAGTGTTCGAATCGTAATGCGCAAGAAATGGTACCGAAACCCCGTATTTACATATCTGCCACTGTGCAGAAGAATCCGTATAGGTGTTCGAGTGTTCGAACCGTAATGCGCAAGAAATGGAATGGAAACCCCGTATTTACATATCTGCCACTGTGCAGGAGAATCCGTATAGGTGTTCGAGTGTTCGAACCGTAATGCGCAAGAAATGGTTCCGAAACCCCGTATTTACATATCTGCCACTGTGCAGGAGAATCCGTATAGGTGTTCGAGAGTTCGAACCGTAATGCGCAAGAAATGGTACGGAAACCCCGTATTTACATATCTGCCACTTTGTAGGAGAATCCGCATAGGTGTTCAAGTGTTCGAACCGTAATGTGCAAGAAATGGTATGGAAACCCCGTATTTACGTATCTGCCACTGTGCAGGAGAATCCGTATAGGTGTTCCATTGTTCGAACCGTAATGCGCAAGAAATGGTACGGAAACCCCGTATTTACATATCTGCCACTGTGCAGGAGAATCCGTATAGGTGTTCGAGTGTTCGAACCGTAATGCGCAAAACATGGTACCGAAACCCCGTATTTACATATCTGCCACTGTGCAGGAGAATCCGTATAGGTGTTCGAGTGTTCGAACCGTAATGCGCAAGAAATGGTACCGAAACCCCGTATTTACATATCTGCCACTGTGCAGGAGAATCCGTATAGGTGTTCGAGTGTTCGAATCGTAATGCGCAAGAAATGGTACCGAAACCCCGTATTTACATATCTGCCACTGTGCAGGAGAATCCGAATAGGTGTTTGAGTGTTCGAACCGTAATGCGCAAGAAATGGTATGTAAACCCCGTATTTACATATCTGCCACTGTGCAGGAGAATCCGTATAGGTGTTCGAGTGTTCGAACCGTAATGCGCAAGAAATGGTTCCGAAACCCCGTATTTACGTATCTGCCACTGTGCAGGAGAATCCGTATAGGTGTTCCATTGTTCGAACCGTAATGCGCAAGAAATGGTACGGAAACCCCGTATTTACATATCTGCCACTGTGCAGGAGAATCCGTATAGGTGTTCGAGTGTTCGAACCGTAATGCGCAAAAAATGGTACCGAAACCCCGTATTTACATATCTGCCACTGTGCAGGAGAATCCGTATAGGTGTTCGAGTGTTCGAACCGTAATGCGCAAGAAATGGTACCGAAACCCCGTATTTACATATCTGCCACTGTGCAGGAGAATCCGAATAGGTGTTCGAGTGTTCGAACCGTAATGCGCAAGAAATGGTATGTAAACCCCGTATTTACATATCTGCCACTGTGCAGGAGAATCCGTATAGGTGTTCGAGTGTTCGAACCGTAATGCGCAAGAAATGGTACGGAAACCCCGTATTTACATATCAGCCACTGTGCAGGAGAATCCGTATAGGTGTTCGAGTGTTTGAACCGTAATGCGTGAGAAATGGTATGTAAACCCCGTATTTATAAATCTGCCACTGTGCTGGATAATCCGTATAGGTGTTCGAGTGTTCGAACCGTAATACGCCAGAAATGGTACCGAAACCCCGTATTTACATATCTGCCACTGTGCAGGAGAATCCGTATAGGTGTTCGAGTGTTCGAACCGTAATGCGCAAGAAATGGTACCGAAACCCCGTATTTACATATCTGCCACTGTGCAGAAGAATCCGTATAGGTGTTCGAGTGTTCGAACCGTAATGCGCAAGAAATGGAATGGAAACCCCGTATTTACATATCTGCCACTGTGCAGGAGAATCCGTATAGGTGTTCGAGTGTTCGAACCGTAATGCGCAAGAAATGGTTCCGAAACCCCGTATTTACATATCTGCCACTGTGCAGGAGAATCCGTATAGGTGTTCGAGTGTTCGAACCGTAATGCGCAAAAAATGGTACCGAAACCCCGTATTTACATATCTGCCACTGTGCAGGAGAATCCGTATAGGTGTTCAAGTGTTCGAACCGTAATGCGCAAGAAATGGTTCCGAAACCCCGTATTTACATATCTGCCACTGTGCAGGAGAATCCGTATAGGTGTTCAAGTGTTCGAACCGTAATGCGCAAGAAATGGTTCCGAAACCCCGTATTTACATATCTGCCACTGTGCAGGAGAATCCGTATAGGTGTTCGAGTGTTCGAACCGTAATGCGCAAGAAATGGTACGGAAACCCCGTATTTACATATCTGCCACTGTGCAGGAGAATCCGTATAGGTGTTCGAGTGTTTGAACCGTAATGCGTGAGAAATGGTATGTAAACCCCGTATTTATAAATCTGCCACTGTGCTGGATAATCCGTATAGGTGTTCGAGTGTTCGAACCGTAATACGCCAGAAATGGTACCGAAACCCCGTATTTACATATCTGCCACTGTGCAGGAGAATCCGTATAGGTGTTCGAGTGTTCGAACCGTAATGCGCAAGAAATGGTACCGAAACCCCGTATTTACATATCTGCCACTGTGCAGAAGAATCCGTATAGGTGTTCGAGTGTTCGAACCGTAATGCGCAAGAAATGGAATGGAAACCCCGTATTTACATATCTGCCACTGTGCAGGAGAATCCGTATAGGTGTTCGAGTGTTCGAACCGTAATGCGCAAGAAATGGTTCCGAAACCCCGTATTTACATATCTGCCACTGTGCAGGAGAATCCGTATAGGTGTTCGAGAGTTCGAACCGTAATGCGCAAGAAATGGTACGGAAACCCCGTATTTACATATCTGCCACTTTGTAGGAGAATCCGCATAGGTGTTCGAGTGTTCGAACCGTAATGTGCAAGAAATGGTATGGAAACCCCGTATTTACATATCTGCCACTGTGCAGGAGAATCCGTATAGGTGTTCGAGTGTTCGAATCGTAATGCGCAAGAAATGGTACCGAAACCCCGTATTTACATATCTGCCACTGTGCAGGAGAATCCGAATAGGTGTTCGAGTGTTCGAACCGTAATGCGCAAGAAATGGTATGTAAACCCCGTATTTACATATCTGCCACTATGCAGGAGAATCCGTATAGGTGTTCGAGTGTTCGAACCGTAATGCGCAAGAAATGGTACGGAAACCCCGTATTTACATATCTGCCACTGTGCAGGAGAATCCGTATAGGTGTACGATTGTTCGAACCGTAATGCGCAAAAAATGGTACCGAAACCCCGTATTTACATATCTGCCACTGTGCAGGAGAATCCGTATAGGTGTTCGAGTGTTCGAACCGTAATGCGCAAGAAATGGTTCCGAAACCCCGTATTTACGTATCTGCCACTGTGCAGGAGAATCCGTATAGGTGTTCCATTGTTCGAACCGTAATGCGCAAGAAATGGTACGGAAACCCCGTATTTACATATCTGCCACTGTGCAGGAGAATCCGTATAGGTGTTGGAGTGTTCGAACCGTAATGCGCAAGAAATGGTTCCGAAACCCCGTATTTACATATCTGCCACTGTGCAGGAGAATCCGTATAGGTGTTCGAGAGTTCGAACCGTAATGCGCAAGAAATGGTACGGAAACCCCGTATTTACATATCTGCCACTTTGTAGGAGAATCCGCATAGGTGTTCGAGTGTTCGAACCGTAATATGCAAGAAATGGTAAGGAAACCCCGTATTTACATATCTGCCACTGTGCAGGAGAATCCGTATAGGTGTTCGAGTGTTCGAATCGTAATGCGCAAGAAATGGTACCGAAACCCCGTATTTACATATCTGCCACTGTGCAGGAGAATCCGAATAGGTGTTTGAGTGTTCGAACCGTAATGCGCAAGAAATGGTATGTAAACCCCGTATTTACATATCTGCCACTGTGCAGGAGAATCCGTATAGGTGTTCGAGTGTTCGAACCGTAATGCGCAAGAAATGGTTCCGAAACCCCGTATTTACGTATCTGCCACTGTGCAGGAGAATCCGTATAGGTGTTCCATTGTTCGAACCGTAATGCGCAAGAAATGGTACGGAAACCCCGTATTTACATATCTGCCACTGTGCAGGGGAATCCGTATAGGTGTTCGAGTGTTCGAACCGTAATGCGCAAGAAATGGTACCGAAATCCCGTATTTACATATCTGCCACTGTGCAGGAGAATCCGAATAGGTGTTCGAGTGTTCGAACCGTAATGCGCAAGAAATGGTATGTAAACCCCGTATTTACATATCTGCCACTGTGCAGGAGAATGCGTATAGGTGTTCGAGTGTTCGAACCGTAATGCGCAAGAAATGGTACGGAAACCCCGTATTTACATATCTGCCACTGTGCAGGAGAATCCGTATAGGTGTTCGAGTGTTTGAACGGTAATGCGTGAGAAATGGTATGTAAACCCCGTATTTATAAATCTGCCACTGTGCTGGATAATCCGTATAGGTGTTCGAGTGTTCGAACCGTAATACGCCAGAAATGGTACCGAAACCCCGTATTTACATATCTGCCACTGTGCAGGAGAATCCGTATAGGTGTTCGAGTGTTCGAACCGTAATGCGCAAGAAATGGTACCGAAACCCCGTATTTACATATCTGCCACTGTGCAGAAGAATCCGTATAGGTGTTCGAGTGTTCGAACCGTAATGCGCAAGAAATGGAATGGAAACCCCGTATTTACATATCTGCCACTGTGCAGGAGAATCCGTATAGGTGTTCGAGTGTTCGAACCGTAATGCGCAAGAAATGGTTCCGAAACCCCGTATTTACATATCTGCCACTGTGCAGGAGAATCCGTATAGGTGTTCGAGAGTTCGAACCGTAATGCGCAAGAAATGGTACGGAAACCCCGTATTTACATATCTGCCACTTTGTAGGAGAATCCGCATAGGTGTTCGAGTGTTCGAACCGTAATGTGCAAGAAATGGTATGGAAACCCCGTATTTACATATCTGCCACTGTGCAGGAGAATCCGTATAGGTGTTCGAGTGTTCGAATCGTAATGCGCAAGAAATGGTACCGAAACCCCGTATTTACATATCTACCACTGTGCAGGAGAATCCGAATAGGTGTTCGAGTGTTCGAACCGTAATGCGCAAGAAATGGTATGTAAACCCCGTATTTACATATCTGCCACTGTGCAGGAGAATCCGTATAGGTGTTCGAGTGTTCGAACCGTAATGCGCAAGAAATGGTACGGAAACCCCGTATTTACATATCTGCCACTGTGCAGGAGAATCCGTATAGGTGTACGATTGTTCGAACCGTAATGCGCAAAAAATGGTACCGAAACCCCGTATTTACATATCTGCCACTGTGCAGGAGAATCCGTATAGGTGTTCGAGTGTTCGAACCGTAATGCGCAAGAAATGGTTCCGAAACCCCGTATTTACGTATCTGCCACTGTGCAGGAGAATCCGTATAGGTGTTCCATTGTTCGAACCGTAATGCGCAAGAAATGGTACGGAAACCCCGTATTTACATATCTGCCACTGTGCAGGAGAATCCGTATAGGTGTTCGAGTGTTCGAACCGTAATGCGCAAAACATGGTACCGAAACCCCGTATTTACATATCTGCCACTGTGCAGGAGAATCCGTATAGGTGTTCGAGTGTTCGAACCGTAATGCGCAAGAAATGGTACCGAAACCCCGTATTTACATATCTGCCACTGTGCAGGAGAATCCGTATAGGTGTTCGAGTGTTCGAATCGTAATGCGCAAGAAATGGTACCGAAACCCCGTATTTACATATCTGCCACTGTGCAGGAGAATCCGAATAGGTGTTTGAGTGTTCGAACCGTAATGCGCAAGAAATGGTATGTAAACCCCGTATTTACATATCTGCCACTGTGCAGGAGAATCCGTATAGGTGTTCGAGTGTTCGAACCGTAATGCGCAAGAAATGGTTCCGAAACCCCGTATTTACGTATCTGCCACTGTGCAGGAGAATCCGTATAGGTGTTCCATTGTTCGAACCGTAATGCGCAAGAAATGGTACGGAAACCCCGTATTTACATATCTGCCACTGTGCAGGAGAATCCGTATAGGTGTTCGAGTGTTCGAACCGTAATGCGCAAAAAATGGTACCGAAACCCCGTATTTACATATCTGCCACTGTGCAGGAGAATCCGTATAGGTGTTCGAGTGTTCGAACCGTAATGCGCAAGAAATGGTACCGAAACCCCGTATTTACATATCTGCCACTGTGCAGGAGAATCCGAATAGGTGTTCGAGTGTTCGAACCGTAATGCGCAAGAAATGGTATGTAAACCCCGTATTTACATATCTGCCACTGTGCAGGAGAATCCGTATAGGTGTTCGAGTGTTCGAACCGTAATGCGCAAGAAATGGTACGGAAACCCCGTATTTACATATCAGCCACTGTGCAGGAGAATCCGTATAGGTGTTCGAGTGTTTGAACCGTAATGCGTGAGAAATGGTATGTAAACCCCGTATTTATAAATCTGCCACTGTGCTGGATAATCCGTATAGGTGTTCGAGTGTTCGAACCGTAATACGCCAGAAATGGTACCGAAACCCCGTATTTACATATCTGCCACTGTGCAGGAGAATCCGTATAGGTGTTCGAGTGTTCGAACCGTAATGCGCAAGAAATGGTACCGAAACCCCGTATTTACATATCTGCCACTGTGCAGAAGAATCCGTATAGGTGTTCGAGTGTTCGAACCGTAATGCGCAAGAAATGGAATGGAAACCCCGTATTTACATATCTGCCACTGTGCAGGAGAATCCGTATAGGTGTTCGAGTGTTCGAACCGTAATGCGCAAGAAATGGTTCCGAAACCCCGTATTTACATAACTGCCACTGTGCAGGAGAATCCGTATAGGTGTTCGAGTGTTCGAACCGTAATGCGCAAAAAATGGTACCGAAACCCCGTATTTACATATCTGCCACTGTGCAGGAGAATCCGTATAGGTGTTCAAGTGTTCGAACCGTAATGCGCAAGAAATGGTTCCGAAACCCCGTATTTACATATCTGCCACTGTGCAGGAGAATCCGTATAGGTGTTCAAGTGTTCGAACCGTAATGCGCAAGAAATGGTTCCGAAACCCCGTATTTACATATCTGCCACTGTGCAGGAGAATCCGTATAGGTGTTCGAGTGTTCGAACCGTAATGCGCAAGAAATGGTACGGAAACCCCGTATTTACATATCTGCCACTGTGCAGGAGAATCCGTATAGGTGTTCGAGTGTTTGAACCGTAATGCGTGAGAAATGGTATGTAAACCCCGTATTTATAAATCTGCCACTGTGCTGGATAATCCGTATAGGTGTTCGAGTGTTCGAACCGTAATACGCCAGAAATGGTACCGAAACCCCGTATTTACATATCTGCCACTGTGCAGGAGAATCCGTATAGGTGTTCGAGTGTTCGAACCGTAATGCGCAAGAAATGGTACCGAAACCCCGTATTTACATATCTGCCACTGTGCAGAAGAATCCGTATAGGTGTTCGAGTGTTCGAACCGTAATGCGCAAGAAATGGAATGGAAACCCCGTATTTACATATCTGCCACTGTGCAGGAGAATCCGTATAGGTGTTCGAGTGTTCGAACCGTAATGCGCAAGAAATGGTTCCGAAACCCCGTATTTACATATCTGCCACTGTGCAGGAGAATCCGTATAGGTGTTCGAGTGTTCGAACCGTAATGCGCAAAAAATGGTACCGAAACCCCGTATTTACATATCTGCCACTGTGCAGGAGAATCCGTATAGGTGTTCAAGTGTTCGAACCGTAATGCGCAAGAAATGGTTCCGAAACCCCGTATTTACATATCTGCCACTGTGCAGGAGAATCCGTATAGGTGTTCAAGTGTTCGAACCGTAATGCGCAAGAAATGGTTCCGAAACCCCGTATTTACATATCTGCCACTGTGCAGGAGAATCCGTATAGGTGTTCGAGTGTTCGAACCGTAATGCGCAAGAAATGGTACGGAAACCCCGTATTTACATATCTGCCACTGTGCAGGAGAATCCGTATAGGTGTTCGAGTGTTTGAACCGTAATGCGTGAGAAATGGTATGTAAACCCCGTATTTATAAATCTGCCACTGTGCTGGATAATCCGTATAGGTGTTCGAGTGTTCGAACCGTAATACGCCAGAAATGGTACCGAAACCCCGTATTTACATATCTGCCACTGTGCAGGAGAATCCGTATAGGTGTTCGAGTGTTCGAACCGTAATGCGCAAGAAATGGTACCGAAACCCCGTATTTACATATCTGCCACTGTGCAGAAGAATCCGTATAGGTGTTCGAGTGTTCGAACCGTAATGCGCAAGAAATGGAATGGAAACCCCGTATTTACATATCTGCCACTGTGCAGGAGAATCCGTATAGGTGTTCGAGTGTTCGAACCGTAATGCGCAAGAAATGGTTCCGAAACCCCGTATTTACATATCTGCCACTGTGCAGGAGAATCCGTATAGGTGTTCGAGAGTTCGAACCGTAATGCGCAAGAAATGGTACGGAAACCCCGTATTTACATATCTGCCACTTTGTAGGAGAATCCGCATAGGTGTTCGAGTGTTCGAACCGTAATGTGCAAGAAATGGTATGGAAACCCCGTATTTACATATCTGCCACTGTGCAGGAGAATCCGTATAGGTGTTCGAGTGTTCGAATCGTAATGCGCAAGAAATGGTACCGAAACCCCGTATTTACATATCTGCCACTGTGCAGGAGAATCCGAATAGGTGTTCGAGTGTTCGAACCGTAATGCGCAAGAAATGGTATGTAAACCCCGTATTTACATATCTGCCACTATGCAGGAGAATCCGTATAGGTGTTCGAGTGTTCGAACCGTAATGCGCAAGAAATGGTACGGAAACCCCGTATTTACATATCTGCCACTGTGCAGGAGAATCCGTATAGGTGTACGATTGTTCGAACCGTAATGCGCAAAAAATGGTACCGAAACCCCGTATTTACATATCTGCCACTGTGCAGGAGAATCCGTATAGGTGTTCGAGTGTTCGAACCGTAATGCGCAAGAAATGGTTCCGAAACCCCGTATTTACGTATCTGCCACTGTGCAGGAGAATCCGTATAGGTGTTCCATTGTTCGAACCGTAATGCGCAAGAAATGGTACGGAAACCCCGTATTTACATATCTGCCACTGTGCAGGAGAATCCGTATAGGTGTTGGAGTGTTCGAACCGTAATGCGCAAGAAATGGTTCCGAAACCCCGTATTTACATATCTGCCACTGTGCAGGAGAATCCGTATAGGTGTTCGAGAGTTCGAACCGTAATGCGCAAGAAATGGTACGGAAACCCCGTATTTACATATCTGCCACTTTGTAGGAGAATCCGCATAGGTGTTCGAGTGTTCGAACCGTAATATGCAAGAAATGGTAAGGAAACCCCGTATTTACATATCTGCCACTGTGCAGGAGAATCCGTATAGGTGTTCGAGTGTTCGAATCGTAATGCGCAAGAAATGGTACCGAAACCCCGTATTTACATATCTGCCACTGTGCAGGAGAATCCGAATAGGTGTTTGAGTGTTCGAACCGTAATGCGCAAGAAATGGTATGTAAACCCCGTATTTACATATCTGCCACTGTGCAGGAGAATCCGTATAGGTGTTCGAGTGTTCGAACCGTAATGCGCAAGAAATGGTTCCGAAACCCCGTATTTACGTATCTGCCACTGTGCAGGAGAATCCGTATAGGTGTTCCATTGTTCGAACCGTAATGCGCAAGAAATGGTACGGAAACCCCGTATTTACATATCTGCCACTGTGCAGGGGAATCCGTATAGGTGTTCGAGTGTTCGAACCGTAATGCGCAAGAAATGGTACCGAAATCCCGTATTTACATATCTGCCACTGTGCAGGAGAATCCGAATAGGTGTTCGAGTGTTCGAACCGTAATGCGCAAGAAATGGTATGTAAACCCCGTATTTACATATCTGCCACTGTGCAGGAGAATCCGTATAGGTGTTCGAGTGTTCGAACCGTAATGCGCAAGAAATGGTACGGAAACCCCGTATTTACATATCTGCCACTGTGCAGGAGAATCCGTATAGGTGTTCGAGTGTTTGAACGGTAATGCGTGAGAAATGGTATGTAAACCCCGTATTTATAAATCTGCCACTGTGCTGGATAATCCGTATAGGTGTTCGAGTGTTCGAACCGTAATACGCCAGAAATGGTACCGAAACCCCGTATTTACATATCTGCCACTGTGCAGGAGAATCCGTATAGGTGTTCGAGTGTTCGAACCGTAATGCGCAAGAAATGGTACCGAAACCCCGTATTTACATATCTGCCACTGTGCAGAAGAATCCGTATAGGTGTTCGAGTGTTCGAACCGTAATGCGCAAGAAATGGAATGGAAACCCCGTATTTACATATCTGCCACTGTGCAGGAGAATCCGTATAGGTGTTCGAGTGTTCGAACCGTAATGCGCAAGAAATGGTTCCGAAACCCCGTATTTACATATCTGCCACTGTGCAGGAGAATCCGTATAGGTGTTCGAGAGTTCGAACCGTAATGCGCAAGAAATGGTACGGAAACCCCGTATTTACATATCTGCCACTTTGTAGGAGAATCCGCATAGGTGTTCGAGTGTTCGAACCGTAATGTGCAAGAAATGGTATGGAAACCCCGTATTTACATATCTGCCACTGTGCAGGAGAATCCGTATAGGTGTTCGAGTGTTCGAATCGTAATGCGCAAGAAATGGTACCGAAACCCCGTATTTACATATCTACCACTGTGCAGGAGAATCCGAATAGGTGTTCGAGTGTTCGAACCGTAATGCGCAAGAAATGGTATGTAAACCCCGTATTTACATATCTGCCACTGTGCAGGAGAATCCGTATAGGTGTTCGAGTGTTCGAACCGTAATGCGCAAGAAATGGTACGGAAACCCCGTATTTACATATCTGCCACTGTGCAGGAGAATCCGTATAGGTGTACGATTGTTCGAACCGTAATGCGCAAAAAATGGTACCGAAACCCCGTATTTACATATCTGCCACTGTGCAGGAGAATCCGTATAGGTGTTCGAGTGTTCGAACCGTAATGCGCAAGAAATGGTTCCGAAACCCCGTATTTACGTATCTGCCACTGTGCAGGAGAATCCGTATAGGTGTTCCATTGTTCGAACCGTAATGCGCAAGAAATGGTACGGAAACCCCGTATTTACATATCTGCCACTGTGCAGGAGAATCCGTATAGGTGTTCGAGTGTTCGAACCGTAATGCGCAAAACATGGTACCGAAACCCCGTATTTACATATCTGCCACTGTGCAGGAGAATCCGTATAGGTGTTCGAGTGTTCGAACCGTAATGCGCAAGAAATGGTACCGAAACCCCGTATTTACATATCTGCCACTGTGCAGGAGAATCCGTATAGGTGTTCGAGTGTTCGAATCGTAATGCGCAAGAAATGGTACCGAAACCCCGTATTTACATATCTGCCACTGTGCAGGAGAATCCGAATAGGTGTTTGAGTGTTCGAACCGTAATGCGCAAGAAATGGTATGTAAACCCCGTATTTACATATCTGCCACTGTGCAGGAGAATCCGTATAGGTGTTCGAGTGTTCGAACCGTAATGCGCAAGAAATGGTTCCGAAACCCCGTATTTACGTATCTGCCACTGTGCAGGAGAATCCGTATAGGTGTTCCATTGTTCGAACCGTAATGCGCAAGAAATGGTACGGAAACCCCGTATTTACATATCTGCCACTGTGCAGGAGAATCCGTATAGGTGTTCGAGTGTTCGAACCGTAATGCGCAAAAAATGGTACCGAAACCCCGTATTTACATATCTGCCACTGTGCAGGAGAATCCGTATAGGTGTTCGAGTGTTCGAACCGTAATGCGCAAGAAATGGTACCGAAACCCCGTATTTACATATCTGCCACTGTGCAGGAGAATCCGAATAGGTGTTCGAGTGTTCGAACCGTAATGCGCAAGAAATGGTATGTAAACCCCGTATTTACATATCTGCCACTGTGCAGGAGAATCCGTATAGGTGTTCGAGTGTTCGAACCGTAATGCGCAAGAAATGGTACGGAAACCCCGTATTTACATATCAGCCACTGTGCAGGAGAATCCGTATAGGTGTTCGAGTGTTTGAACCGTAATGCGTGAGAAATGGTATGTAAACCCCGTATTTATAAATCTGCCACTGTGCTGGATAATCCGTATAGGTGTTCGAGTGTTCGAACCGTAATACGCCAGAAATGGTACCGAAACCCCGTATTTACATATCTGCCACTGTGCAGGAGAATCCGTATAGGTGTTCGAGTGTTCGAACCGTAATGCGCAAGAAATGGTACCGAAACCCCGTATTTACATATCTGCCACTGTGCAGAAGAATCCGTATAGGTGTTCGAGTGTTCGAACCGTAATGCGCAAGAAATGGAATGGAAACCCCGTATTTACATATCTGCCACTGTGCAGGAGAATCCGTATAGGTGTTCGAGTGTTCGAACCGTAATGCGCAAGAAATGGTTCCGAAACCCCGTATTTACATATCTGCCACTGTGCAGAAGAATCCGTATAGGTGTTCGAGTGTTCGAACCGTAATGCGCAAAAAATGGTACCGAAACCCCGTATTTACATATCTGCCACTGTGCAGGAGAATCCGTATAGGTGTTCAAGTGTTCGAACCGTAATGCGCAAGAAATGGTTCCGAAACCCCGTATTTACATATCTGCCACTGTGCAGGAGAATCCGTATAGGTGTTCAAGTGTTCGAACCGTAATGCGCAAGAAATGGTTCCGAAACCCCGTATTTACATATCTGCCACTGTGCAGGAGAATCCGTATAGGTGTTCGAGAGTTCGAACCGTAATGCGCAAGAAATGGTACGGAAACCCCGTATTTACATATCTGCCACTTTGTAGGAGAATCCGCATAGGTGTTCGAGTGTTCGAACCGTAATGTGCAAGAAATGGTATGGAAACCCCGTATTTACATATCTGCCACTGTGCAGGAGAATCCGTATAGGTGTTCGAGTGTTCGAATCGTAATGCGCAAGAAATGGTACCGAAACCCCGTATTTACATATCTGCCACTGTGCAGGAGAATCCGAATAGGTGTTCGAGTGTTCGAACCGTAATGCGCAAGAAATGGTATGTAAACCCCGTATTTACATATCTGCCACTATGCAGGAGAATCCGTATAGGTGTTCGAGTGTTCGAACCGTAATGCGCAAGAAATGGTACGGAAACCCCGTATTTACATATCTGCCACTGTGCAGGAGAATCCGTATAGGTGTACGATTGTTCGAACCGTAATGCGCAAAAAATGGTACCGAAACCCCGTATTTACATATCTGCCACTGTGCAGGAGAATCCGTATAGGTGTTCGAGTGTTCGAACCGTAATGCGCAAGAAATGGTTCCGAAACCCCGTATTTACGTATCTGCCACTGTGCAGGAGAATCCGTATAGGTGTTCCATTGTTCGAACCGTAATGCGCAAGAAATGGTACGGAAACCCCGTATTTACATATCTGCCACTGTGCAGGAGAATCCGTATAGGTGTTGGAGTGTTCGAACCGTAATGCGCAAGAAATGGTTCCGAAACCCCGTATTTACATATCTGCCACTGTGCAGGAGAATCCGTATAGGTGTTCGAGAGTTCGAACCGTAATGCGCAAGAAATGGTACGGAAACCCCGTATTTACATATCTGCCACTTTGTAGGAGAATCCGCATAGGTGTTCGAGTGTTCGAACCGTAATATGCAAGAAATGGTAAGGAAACCCCGTATTTACATATCTGCCACTGTGCAGGAGAATCCGTATAGGTGTTCGAGTGTTCGAATCGTAATGCGCAAGAAATGGTACCGAAACCCCGTATTTACATATCTGCCACTGTGCAGGAGAATCCGAATAGGTGTTTGAGTGTTCGAACCGTAATGCGCAAGAAATGGTATGTAAACCCCGTATTTACATATCTGCCACTGTGCAGGAGAATCCGTATAGGTGTTCGAGTGTTCGAACCGTAATGCGCAAGAAATGGTTCCGAAACCCCGTATTTACGTATCTGCCACTGTGCAGGAGAATCCGTATAGGTGTTCCATTGTTCGAACCGTAATGCGCAAGAAATGGTACGGAAACCCCGTATTTACATATCTGCCACTGTGCAGGGGAATCCGTATAGGTGTTCGAGTGTTCGAACCGTAATGCGCAAGAAATGGTACCGAAATCCCGTATTTACATATCTGCCACTGTGCAGGAGAATCCGAATAGGTGTTCGAGTGTTCGAACCGTAATGCGCAAGAAATGGTATGTAAACCCCGTATTTACATATCTGCCACTGTGCAGGAGAATCCGTATAGGTGTTCGAGTGTTCGAACCGTAATGCGCAAGAAATGGTACGGAAACCCCGTATTTACATATCTGCCACTGTGCAGGAGAATCCGTATAGGTGTTCGAGTGTTTGAACGGTAATGCGTGAGAAATGGTATGTAAACCCCGTATTTATAAATCTGCCACTGTGCTGGATAATCCGTATAGGTGTTCGAGTGTTCGAACCGTAATACGCCAGAAATGGTACCGAAACCCCGTATTTACATATCTGCCACTGTGCAGGAGAATCCGTATAGGTGTTCGAGTGTTCGAACCGTAATGCGCAAGAAATGGTACCGAAACCCCGTATTTACATATCTGCCACTGTGCAGAAGAATCCGTATAGGTGTTCGAGTGTTCGAACCGTAATGCGCAAGAAATGGAATGGAAACCCCGTATTTACATATCTGCCACTGTGCAGGAGAATCCGTATAGGTGTTCGAGTGTTCGAACCGTAATGCGCAAGAAATGGTTCCGAAACCCCGTATTTACATATCTGCCACTGTGCAGGAGAATCCGTATAGGTGTTCGAGAGTTCGAACCGTAATGCGCAAGAAATGGTACGGAAACCCCGTATTTACATATCTGCCACTTTGTAGGAGAATCCGCATAGGTGTTCGAGTGTTCGAACCGTAATGTGCAAGAAATGGTATGGAAACCCCGTATTTACATATCTGCCACTGTGCAGGAGAATCCGTATAGGTGTTCGAGTGTTCGAATCGTAATGCGCAAGAAATGGTACCGAAACCCCGTATTTACATATCTACCACTGTGCAGGAGAATCCGAATAGGTGTTCGAGTGTTCGAACCGTAATGCGCAAGAAATGGTATGTAAACCCCGTATTTACATATCTGCCACTGTGCAGGAGAATCCGTATAGGTGTTCGAGTGTTCGAACCGTAATGCGCAAGAAATGGTACGGAAACCCCGTATTTACATATCTGCCACTGTGCAGGAGAATCCGTATAGGTGTACGATTGTTCGAACCGTAATGCGCAAAAAATGGTACCGAAACCCCGTATTTACATATCTGCCACTGTGCAGGAGAATCCGTATAGGTGTTCGAGTGTTCGAACCGTAATGCGCAAGAAATGGTTCCGAAACCCCGTATTTACGTATCTGCCACTGTGCAGGAGAATCCGTATAGGTGTTCCATTGTTCGAACCGTAATGCGCAAGAAATGGTACGGAAACCCCGTATTTACATATCTGCCACTGTGCAGGAGAATCCGTATAGGTGTTCGAGTGTTCGAACCGTAATGCGCAAAACATGGTACCGAAACCCCGTATTTACATATCTGCCACTGTGCAGGAGAATCCGTATAGGTGTTCGAGTGTTCGAACCGTAATGCGCAAGAAATGGTACCGAAACCCCGTATTTACATATCTGCCACTGTGCAGGAGAATCCGTATAGGTGTTCGAGTGTTCGAATCGTAATGCGCAAGAAATGGTACCGAAACCCCGTATTTACATATCTGCCACTGTGCAGGAGAATCCGAATAGGTGTTTGAGTGTTCGAACCGTAATGCGCAAGAAATGGTATGTAAACCCCGTATTTACATATCTGCCACTGTGCAGGAGAATCCGTATAGGTGTTCGAGTGTTCGAACCGTAATGCGCAAGAAATGGTTCCGAAACCCCGTATTTACGTATCTGCCACTGTGCAGGAGAATCCGTATAGGTGTTCCATTGTTCGAACCGTAATGCGCAAGAAATGGTACGGAAACCCCGTATTTACATATCTGCCACTGTGCAGGAGAATCCGTATAGGTGTTCGAGTGTTCGAACCGTAATGCGCAAAAAATGGTACCGAAACCCCGTATTTACATATCTGCCACTGTGCAGGAGAATCCGTATAGGTGTTCGAGTGTTCGAACCGTAATGCGCAAGAAATGGTACCGAAACCCCGTATTTACATATCTGCCACTGTGCAGGAGAATCCGAATAGGTGTTCGAGTGTTCGAACCGTAATGCGCAAGAAATGGTATGTAAACCCCGTATTTACATATCTGCCACTGTGCAGGAGAATCCGTATAGGTGTTCGAGTGTTCGAACCGTAATGCGCAAGAAATGGTACGGAAACCCCGTATTTACATATCAGCCACTGTGCAGGAGAATCCGTATAGGTGTTCGAGTGTTTGAACCGTAATGCGTGAGAAATGGTATGTAAACCCCGTATTTATAAATCTGCCACTGTGCTGGATAATCCGTATAGGTGTTCGAGTGTTCGAACCGTAATACGCCAGAAATGGTACCGAAACCCCGTATTTACATATCTGCCACTGTGCAGGAGAATCCGTATAGGTGTTCGAGTGTTCGAACCGTAATGCGCAAGAAATGGTACCGAAACCCCGTATTTACATATCTGCCACTGTGCAGAAGAATCCGTATAGGTGTTCGAGTGTTCGAACCGTAATGCGCAAGAAATGGAATGGAAACCCCGTATTTACATATCTGCCACTGTGCAGGAGAATCCGTATAGGTGTTCGAGTGTTCGAACCGTAATGCGCAAGAAATGGTTCCGAAACCCCGTATTTACATATCTGCCACTGTGCAGAAGAATCCGTATAGGTGTTCGAGTGTTCGAACCGTAATGCGCAAAAAATGGTACCGAAACCCCGTATTTACATATCTGCCACTGTGCAGGAGAATCCGTATAGGTGTTCAAGTGTTCGAACCGTAATGCGCAAGAAATGGTTCCGAAACCCCGTATTTACATATCTGCCACTGTGCAGGAGAATCCGTATAGGTGTTCAAGTGTTCGAACCGTAATGCGCAAGAAATGGTTCCGAAACCCCGTATTTACATATCTGCCACTGTGCAGGAGAATCCGTATAGGTGTTCGAGTGTTCGAACCGTAATGCGCAAGAAATGGTACGGAAACCCCGTATTTACATATCTGCCACTGTGCAGGAGAATCCGTATAGGTGTTCGAGTGTTTGAACCGTAATGCGTGAGAAATGGTATGTAAACCCCGTATTTATAAATCTGCCACTGTGCTGGATAATCCGTATAGGTGTTCGAGTGTTCGAACCGTAATACGCCAGAAATGGTACCGAAACCCCGTATTTACATATCTGCCACTGTGCAGGAGAATCCGTATAGGTGTTCGAGTGTTCGAACCGTAATGCGCAAGAAATGGTACCGAAACCCCGTATTTACATATCTGCCACTGTGCAGAAGAATCCGTATAGGTGTTCGAGTGTTCGAACCGTAATGCGCAAGAAATGGAATGGAAACCCCGTATTTACATATCTGCCACTGTGCAGGAGAATCCGTATAGGTGTTCGAGTGTTCGAACCGTAATGCGCAAGAAATGGTTCCGAAACCCCGTATTTACATATCTGCCACTGTGCAGGAGAATCCGTATAGGTGTTCGAGAGTTTGAACCGTAATGCGCAAGAAATGGTACGGAAACCCCGTATTTACATATCTGCCACTTTGTAGGAGAATCCGCATAGGTGTTCGAGTGTTCGAACCGTAATGTGCAAGAAATGGTATGGAAACCCCGTATTTACATATCTGCCACTGTGCAGGAGAATCCGTATAGGTGTTCGAGTGTTCGAATCGTAATGCGCAAGAAATGGTACCGAAACCCCGTATTTACATATCTGCCACTGTGCAGGAGAATCCGAATAGGTGTTCGAGTGTTCGAACCGTAATGCGCAAGAAATGGTATGTAAACCCCGTATTTACATATCTGCCACTATGCAGGAGAATCCGTATAGGTGTTCGAGTGTTCGAACCGTAATGCGCAAGAAATGGTACGGAAACCCCGTATTTACATATCTGCCACTGTGCAGGAGAATCCGTATAGGTGTACGATTGTTCGAACCGTAATGCGCAAAAAATGGTACCGAAACCCCGTATTTACATATCTGCCACTGTGCAGGAGAATCCGTATAGGTGTTCGAGTGTTCGAACCGTAATGCGCAAGAAATGGTTCCGAAACCCCGTATTTACGTATCTGCCACTGTGCAGGAGAATCCGTATAGGTGTTCCATTGTTCGAACCGTAATGCGCAAGAAATGGTACGGAAACCCCGTATTTACATATCTGCCACTGTGCAGGAGAATCCGTATAGGTGTTCGAGTGTTCGAACCGTAATGCGCAAAAAATGGTACCGAAACCCCGTATTTACATATCTGCCACTGTGCAGGAGAATCCGTATAGGTGTTCGAGTGTTCGAACCGTAATGCGCAAGAAATGGTACCGAAACCCCGTATTTACATATCTGCCACTGTGCAGGAGAATCCGAATAGGTGTTCGAGTGTTCGAACCGTAATGCGCAAGAAATGGTATGTAAATCCCGTATTTACATATCTGCCACTGTGCAGGAGAATCCGTATAGGTGTTCGAGTGTTCGAACCGTAATGCGCAAGAAATGGTACGGAAACCCCGTATTTACATATCTGCCACTGTGCAGGAGAATCCGTATAGGTGTTCGAGTGTTTGAACCGTAATGCGTGAGAAATGGTATGTAAACCCCGTATTTATAAATCTGCCACTGTGCTGGATAATCCGTATAGGTGTTCGAGTGTTCGAACCGTAATACGCCAGAAATGGTACCGAAACCCCGTATTTACGTATCTGCCACTGTGCAGGAGAATCCGTATAGGTGTTCGAGTGTTCGAACCGTAATGCGCAAGAAATGGTACCGAAACCCCGTATTTACATATCTGCCACTGTGCAGAAGAATCCGTATAGGTGTTCGAGTGTTCGAACCGTAATGCGCAAGAAATGGAATGGAAACCCCGTATTTACATATCTGCCACTGTGCAGGAGAATCCGTATAGGTGTTCGAGTGTTCGAACCGTAATGCGCAAGAAATGGTTCCGAAACCCCGTATTTACATATCTGCCACTGTGCAGGAGAATCCGTATAGGTGTTCGAGAGTTCGAACCGTAATGCGCAAGAAATGGTACGGAAACCCCGTATTTACATATCTGCCACTTTGTAGGAGAATCCGCATAGGTGTTCGAGTGTTCGAACCGTAATGTGCAAGAAATGGTATGGAAACCCCGTATTTACATATCTGCCACTGTGCAGGAGAATCCGTATAGGTGTTCGAGTGTTCGAATCGTAATGCGCAAGAAATGGTACCGAAACCCCGTATTTACATATCTGCCACTGTGCAGGAGAATCCGAATAGGTGTTCGAGTGTTCGAACCGTAATGCGCAAGAAATGGTGTGTAAACCCCGTATTTACATATCTGCCACTGTGCAGGAGAATCCGTATAGGTGTTCGAGTGTTCGAACCGTAATGCGCAAGAAATGGTACGGAAACCCCGTATTTACATATCTGCCACTGTGCAGGAGAATCCGTATAGGTGTTCGACTGTTCGAACCGTAATGCCCAAAAAATGGTACCGAAACCCCGTATTTACATATCTGCCACTGTGCAGGAGAATCCGTATAGGTGTTCGAGTGTTCGAACCGTAATGCGCAAGAAATGGTACCGAAACCCCGTATTTACATATCTGCCACTGTGCAGGGGAATCCGAATAGGTATTCGAGTGTTCGAACTGTAATGCGCAAGAAATGGTACGGAAACCCCGTATTTACATATCTGCCACTGTGCAGGAAAATCCGTATAGGTGTTCGAGTGTTCGAACCGTAATGCGCAAGAAATGGTACGGAAACCCCGTATTTACATATCTGCCACTGTGCAGGAGAATCCGTATAGGTGTTCGAGTGTTTGAACCGTAATGCGTGAGAAATGGTATGTAAACCCCGTATTTATATATCTGCCACTGTGCTGGATAATCCGTATAGGTGTTCGAGTGTTCGAACCGTAATGCGCCAGAAATGGTACCGAAACCCCGTATTTACATATCTGCCACTGTGCAGGAGAATCCGTATGGGTGTTCGAGTGTTCGAACCGTAATGCGCAAGAAATGGTATGGAAACCCCGTATTTACATATCTGCCACTGTGCAGGAGAATCCGTATAGGTGTTCGAGTGTTCGAACCGTAATGCGCAAGAAATGGTTCCGAAACCCCGTATTTACATATCTGCCACTGTGCAGGAGAATCCGTATAGGTGTTCGAGAGTTCGAACCGTAATGCGCAAGAAATGGTACGGAAACCCCGTATTTACATATCTGCCACTTTGTAGGAGAATCCGTATAGGTGTTCGAGTGTTCGAATCGTAATGTGCAAGAAATGGTATGGAAACCCCGTATTTACATATCTTCCACTGTGCAGGAGAATCCGTATAGGTGTTCGAGTGTTCGAATCGTAATGCGCAAGAAATGGTACCGAAACCCCGTATTTACATATCTGCCACTGTGCAGGAGAATCCGAATAGGTGTTCGAGTGTTCGAACCGTAATGCGCAAGAAATGGTATGTAAACCCCGTATTTACATATCTGCCACTGTACAGGAGAATCCGTATAGGTGTTCGAGTGTTCGAACCGTAATGCGCAAGAAATGGTACGGAAACCCCGTATTTACATATCTGCCACTGTGCAGGAGAATCCGTATAGGTGTTCGATTGTTCGAACCGTAATGCGCAAAAAATGGTACCGAAACCCCGTATTTACATATCTGCCACTGTGCAGGAGAATCCGTATAGGTGTTCGAGTGTTCGAACCGTAATGCGCAAGAAATGGTACCGAAACCCCGTATTTACATATCTGCCACTGTGCAGGAGAATCCGAATAGGTGTTCGAGTGTTCGAACTGTAATGCGCAAGAAATGGTACGGAAACCCCGTATTTACATATCTGCCACTGTGCAGGAGAATCCGTATAGGTGTTCGAGTGTTCGAACCGTAATGCGCAACAAATGGTACGGAAACCCCGTATTTACATATCTGCCACTGTGCAGGAGAATCCGTATAGGTGTTCGAGTGTTTGAACCGTAATGCGTGAGAAATGGTATGTAAACCCCGTATTTATATATCTGCCACTGTGCTGGATAATCCGTATAGGTGTTCGAGTGTTCGAACCGTAATGCGCCAGAAATGGTACCGAAACCCCGTATTTACATATCTGCCACTGTGCAGGAGAATCCGTATAGGTGTTCGAGTGTTCGAACCGTAATGCGCAAGAAATGGTACCGAAACCCCGTATTTACATATCTGCCACTGTGCAGGAGAATCCGTATAGGTGTTCGAGTGTTCGAACCGTAATGCGCAAGAAATGGTATGTAAACCCCGTATTTACATATCTGCCACTGTGCAGGAGAATCCGTATAGCTGTTCGAGTGTTCGAACCGTAATGCGCAAGAAATGGTACGGAAACCCCGTATTTACATATCTGCCACTGTGCAGGAGAATCCGTATAGGTGTTCGAGTGTTTGAACCGTAATGCGTGATAAATGGTATGCAAACCCCGTATTTATATATCTGCCACTGTGCTGGATAATCCGTATAGGTGTTCGAGTGTTCGAACCGTAATGCGCCAGAAATGGTACCGAAACCCCGTATTTACATATCTGCCACTGTGCAGGAGAATCCGTATAGGTGTTCGAGTGTTCGAACCGTAATGTGCAAGAAATGGTACCGAAACCCCGTATTTACATATCTGCCACTGTGCAGGAGAATCCGTATAGGTGTTTGAGTGTTCGAACCGTAATGCGCAAGAAATGGTATGGAAACCCCGTATTTACATATCTGCCACTTTGCAGGAGAATCCGTATAGGTGTTCGAGTGTTCGAACCGTAATGCACAAGAAATGGTTCCGAAACCCCGTATTTACATATCTGCCACTGTGCAGGAGAATCCGTATAGGTGTTCGAGAGTTCGAACCGTAATGCGCAAGAAATGGTACGGAAACCCCGTATTTACATATCTGCCACTTTGTAGGAGAATCCGCATAGGTGTTCGAACCGTAATGTGCAAGAAATGGTATGGAAACCCCGTATTTACATATCTGCCACTGTGCAGGAGAATCCGTATAGGTGTTCGAGTGTTCGAATCGTAATGCGCAAGAAATGGTACGGAAACCACGTATTTACATATCTGCCACTGTGCAGGAGAATCCGAATAGGTGTTCGAGTGTTTGAACCGTAATGCGTGAGAAATGGTATGTAAACCCCGTATTTATAAATCTGCCACTGTGCTGGATAATCCGTATAGGTGTTCGAGTGTTCGAACCGTAATACGCCAGAAATGGTACCGAAACCCCGTATTTACATATCTGCCACTGTGCAGGAGAATCCGTATAGGTGTTCGAGTGTTCGAACCGTAATGCGCAAGAAATGGTACCGAAACCCCGTATTTACATATCTGCCACTGTGCAGAAGAATCCGTATAGGTGTTCGAGTGTTCGAACCGTAATGCGCAAGAAATGGAATGGAAACCCCGTATTTACATATCTGCCACTGTGCAGGAGAATCCGTATAGGTGTTCGAGTGTTCGAACCGTAATGCGCAAGAAATGGTTCCGAAACCCCGTATTTACATATCTGCCACTGTGCAGGAGAATCCGTATAGGTGTTCGAGAGTTCGAACCGTAATGCGCAAGAAATGGTACGGAAACCCCGTATTTACATATCTGCCACTTTGTAGGAGAATCCGCATAGGTGTTCGAGTGTTCGAACCGTAATGTGCAAGAAATGGTATGGAAACCCCGTATTTACATATCTGCCACTGTGCAGGAGAATCCGTATAGGTGTTCGAGTGTTCGAATCGTAATGCGCAAGAAATGGTACCGAAACCCCATATTTACATATCTGCCACTGTGCAGGAGAATCCGAATAGGTGTTCGAGTGTTCGAACCGTAATGCGCAAGAAATGGTATGTAAACCCCGTATTTACATATCTGCCACTGTGCAGGAGAATCCGTATAGGTGTTCGAGTGTTCGAACCGTAATGCGCAAGAAATGGTACGGAAACCCCGTATTTACATATCTGCCACTGTGCAGGAGAATCCGTATAGGTGTACGATTGTTCGAACCGTAATGCGCAAAAAATGGTACCGAAACCCCGTATTTACATATCTGCCACTGTGCAGGAGAATCCGTATAGGTGTTCGAGTGTTCGAACCGTAATGCGCAAGAAATGGTTCCGAAACCCTGTATTTACGTATCTGCCACTGTGCAGGAGAATCCGTATAGGTGTTCCATTGTTCGAACCGTAATGCGCAAGAAATGGTACGGAAACCCCGTATTTACATATCTGCCACTGTGCAGGAGAATCCGTATAGGTGTTCGAGTGTTCGAACCGTAATGCGCAAAAAATGGTACCGAAACCCCGTATTTACATATCTGCCACTGTGCAGGAGAATCCGTATAGGTGTTCGAGTGTTCGAACCGTAATGCGCAAGAAATGGTACCGAAACCCCGTATTTACATATCTGCCACTGTGCAGGAGAATCCGAATAGGTGTTCGAGTGTTCGAACCGTAATGCGCAAGAAATGGTATGTAAATCCCGTATTTACATATCTGCCACTGTGCAGGAGAATCCGTATAGGTGTTCGAGTGTTCGAACCGTAATGCGCAAGAAATGGTACGGAAACCCCGTATTTACATATCTGCCACTGTGCAGGAGAATCCGTATAGGTGTTCGAGTGTTTGAACCGTAATGCGTGAGAAATGGTATGTAAACCCCGTATTTATAAATCTGCCACTGTGCTGGATAATCCGTATAGGTGTTCGAGTGTTCGAACCGTAATACGCCAGAAATGGTACCGAAACCCCGTATTTACATATCTGCCACTGTGCAGGAGAATCCGTATAGGTGTTCGAGTGTTCGAACCGTAATGCGCAAGAAATGGTACCGAAACCCCGTATTTACATATCTGCCACTGTGCAGAAGAATCCGTATAGGTGTTCGAGTGTTCGAACCGTAATGCGCAAGAAATGGAATGGAAACCCCGTATTTACATATCTGCCACTTTGCAGGAGAATCCGTATAGGTGTTCGAGTGTTCGAACCGTAATGCGCAAGAAATGGTTCCGAAACCCCGTATTTACATATCTGCCACTGTGCAGGAGAATCCGTATAGGTGTTCGAGAGTTCGAACCGTAATGCGCAAGAAATGGTACGGAAACCCCGTATTTACATATCTGCCACTTTGTAGGAGAATCCGCATAGGTGTTCGAGTGTTCGAACCGTAATGTGCAAGAAATGGTATGGAAACCCCGTATTTACATATCTGCCACTGTGCAGGAGAATCCGTATAGGTGTTCGAGTGTTCGAATCGTAATGCGCAAGAAATGGTACCGAAACCCCGTATTTACATATCTGCCACTGTGCAGGAGAATCCGAATAGGTGTTCGAGTGTTCGAACCGTAATGCGCAAGAAATGGTGTGTAAACCCCGTATTTACATATCTGCCACTGTGCAGGAGAATCCGTATAGGTGTTCGAGTGTTCGAACCGTAATGCGCAAGAAATGGTACGGAAACCCCGTATTTACATATCTGCCACTGTGTAGGAGAATCCGTATAGGTGTTCGATTGTTCGAACCGTAATGCGCAAAAAATGGTACCGAAACCCCGTATTTACATATCTGCCACTGTGCAGGAGAATCCGTATAGGTGTTCGAGTGTTCGAACCGTAATGCGCAAGAAATGGTACCGAAACCCCGTATTTACATATCTGCCACTGTGCAGGAGAATTCGAATAGGTATTCGAGTGTTCGAACTGTAATGCGCAAGAAATGGTACGGAAACCCCGTATTTACATATCTGCCACTGTGCAGGAGAATCCGTATAGGTGTACGATTGTTCGAACCGTAATGCGCAAAAAATGGTACCGAAACCCCGTATTTACATATCTGCCACTGTGCAGGAGAATCCGTATAGGTGTTCGAGTGTTCGAACCGTAATGCGCAAGAAATGGTTCCGAAACCCCGTATTTACGTATCTGCCACTGTGCAGGAGAATCCGTATAGGTGTTCCATTGTTCGAACCGTAATGCGCAAGAAATGGTACGGAAACCCCGTATTTACATATCTGCCACTGTGCAGGAGAATCCGTATAGGTGTTCGAGTGTTCGAACCGTAATGCGCAAAAAATGGTACCGAAACCCCGTATTTACATATCTGCCACTGTGCAGGAGAATCCGTATAGGTGTTCGAGTGTTCGAACCGTAATGCGCAAGAAATGGTACCGAAACCCCGTATTTACATATCTGCCACTGTGCAGGAGAATCCGAATAGGTGTTCGAGTGTTCGAACCGTAATGCGCAAGAAATGGTATGTAAATCCCGTATTTACATATCTGCCACTGTGCAGGAGAATCCGTATAGGTGTTCGAGTGTTCGAACCGTAATGCGCAAGAAATGGTACGGAAACCCCGTATTTACATATCTGCCACTGTGCAGGAGAATCCGTATAGGTGTTCGAGTGTTTGAACCGTAATGCGTGAGAAATGGTATGTAAACCCCGTATTTATAAATCTGCCACTGTGCTGGATAATCCGTATAGGTGTTCGAGTGTTCGAACCGTAATACGCCAGAAATGGTACCGAAACCCCGTATTTACATATCTGCCACTGTGCAGGAGAATCCGTATAGGTGTTCGAGTGTTCGAACCGTAATGCGCAAGAAATGGTACCGAAACCCCGTATTTACATATCTGCCACTGTGCAGAAGAATCCGTATAGGTGTTCGAGTGTTCGAACCGTAATGCGCAAGAAATGGAATGGAAACCCCGTATTTACATATCTGCCACTTTGCAGGAGAATCCGTATAGGTGTTCGAGTGTTCGAACCGTAATGCGCAAGAAATGGTTCCGAAACCCCGTATTTACATATCTGCCACTGTGCAGGAGAATCCGTATAGGTGTTCGAGAGTTCGAACCGTAATGCGCAAGAAATGGTACGGAAACCCCGTATTTACATATCTGCCACTTTGTAGGAGAATCCGCATAGGTGTTCGAGTGTTCGAACCGTAATGTGCAAGAAATGGTATGGAAACCCCGTATTTACATATCTGCCACTGTGCAGGAGAATCCGTATAGGTGTTCGAGTGTTCGAATCGTAATGCGCAAGAAATGGTACCGAAACCCCGTATTTACATATCTGCCACTGTGCAGGAGAATCCGAATAGGTGTTCGAGTGTTCGAACCGTAATGCGCAAGAAATGGTGTGTAAACCCCGTATTTACATATCTGCCACTGTGCAGGAGAATCCGTATAGGTGTTCGAGTGTTCGAACCGTAATGCGCAAGAAATGGTACGGAAACCCCGTATTTACATATCTGCCACTGTGCAGGAGAATCCGTATAGGTGTTCGATTGTTCGAACCGTAATGCGCAAAAAATGGTACCGAAACCCCGTATTTACATATCTGCCACTGTGCAGGAGAATCCGTATAGGTGTTCGAGTGTTCGAACCGTAATGCGCAAGAAATGGTACCGAAACCCCGTATTTACATATCTGCCACTGTGCAGGAGAATTCGAATAGGTATTCGAGTGTTCGAACTGTAATGCGCAAGAAATGGTACGGAAACCCCGTATTTACATATCTGCCACTGTGCAGGAAAATCCGTATAGGTGTTCGAGTGTTCGAACCGTAATGCGCAAGAAATGGTACGGAAACCCCGTATTTACATATCTGCCACTGTGCAGGAGAATCCGTATAGGTGTTCGAGTGTTTGAACCGTAATGCGTGAGAAATGGTATGTAAACCCCGTATTTATATATCTGCCACTGTGCTGGATAATCCGTATAGGTGTTCGAGTGTTCGAACCGTAATGCGCCAGAAATGGTACCGAAACCCCGTATTTACATATCTGCCACTGTGCAGGAGAATCCGTATGGGTGTTCGAGTGTTCGAACCGTAATGCGCAAGAAATGGTATGGAAACCCCGTATTTACATATCTGCCACTGTGCAGGAGAATCCGTATAGGTGTTCGAGTGTTCGAACCGTAATGCGCAAGAAATGGTTCCGAAACCCCGTATTTACATATCTGCCACTGTGCAGGAGAATCCGTATAGGTGTTCGAGAGTTCGAACCGTAATGCGCAAGAAATGGTACGGAAACCCCGTATTTACATATCTGCCACTTTGTAGGAGAATCCGTATAGGTGTTCGAGTGTTCGAATCGTAATGTGCAAGAAATGGTATGGAAACCCCGTATTTACATATCTTCCACTGTGCAGGAGAATCCATATAGGTGTTCGAGTGTTCGAATCGTAATGCGCAAGAAATGGTACCGAAACCCCGTATTTACATATCTGCCACTGTGCAGGAGAATCCGAATAGGTGTTCGAGTGTTCGAACCGTAATGCGCAAGAAATGGTATGTAAACCCCGTATTTACATATCTACCACTGTACAGGAGAATCCGTATAGGTGTTCGAGTGTTCGAACCGTAATGCGCAAGAAATGGTACGGAAACCCCGTATTTACATATCTGCCACTGTGCAGGAGAATCCGTATAGGTGTTCGATTGTTCGAACCGTAATGCGCAAAAAATGGTACCGAAACCCCGTATTTACATATCTGCCACTGTGCAGGAGAATCCGTATAGGTGTTCGAGTGTTCGAACCGTAATGCGGAAGAAATGGTACCGAAACCCCGTATTTACATATCTGCCACTGTGCAGGAGAATCCGAATAGGTGTTCGAGTGTTCGAACTGTAATGCGCAAGAAATGGTACGGAAACCCCGTATTTACATATCTGCCACTGTGCAGGAGAATCCGTATAGGTGTTCGAGTGTTCGAACCGTAATGCGCAACAAATGGTACGGAAACCCCGTATTTACATATCTGCCACTGTGCAGGAGAATCCGTATAGGTGTTCGAGTGTTTGAACCGTAATGCGTGAGAAATGGTATGTAAACCCCGTATTTATATATCTGCCACTATGCTGGATAATCCGTATAGGTGTTCGAGTGTTCGAACCGTAATGCGCCAGAAATGGTACCGAAACCCCGTATTTACATATCTGCCACTGTGCAGGAGAATCCGTATAGGTGTTCGAGTGTTCGAACCGTAATGCGCAAGAAATGGTACCGAAACCCCGTATTTACATATCTGCCACTGTGCAGGAGAATCCGTATAGGTGTTCGAGTGTTCGAACCGTAATGCGCAAGAAATGGTATGTAAACCCCGTATTTACATATCTGCCACTGTGCAGGAGAATCCGTATAGCTGTTCGAGTGTTCGAACCGTAATGCGCAAGAAATGGTACGGAAACCCCGTATTTACATATCTGCCACTGTGCAGGAGAATCCGTATAGGTGTTCGAGTGTTTGAACCGTAATGCGTGATAAATGGTATGCAAACCCCGTATTTATATATCTGCCACTGTGCTGGATAATCCGTATAGGTGTTCGAGTGTTCGAACCGTAATGCGCCAGAAATGGTACCGAAACCCCGTATTTACATATCTGCCACTGTGCAGGAGAATCCGTATAGGTGTTCGAGTGTTCGAACCGTAATGTGCAAGAAATGGTACCGAAACCCCGTATTTACATATCTGCCACTGTGCAGGAGAATCCGTATAGGTGTTTGAGTGTTCGAACCGTAATGCGCAAGAAATGGTATGGAAACCCCGTATTTACATATCTGCCACTTTGCAGGAGAATCCGTATAGGTGTTCGAGTGTTCGAACCGTAATGCACAAGAAATGGTTCCGAAACCCCGTATTTACATATCTGCCACTGTGCAGGAGAATCCGTATAGGTGTTCGAGAGTTCGAACCGTAATGCGCAAGAAATGGTACGGAAACCCCGTATTTACATATCTGCCACTTTGTAGGAGAATCCGCATAGGTGTTCGAACCGTAATGTGCAAGAAATGGTATGGAAACCCCGTATTTACATATCTGCCACTGTGCAGGAGAATCCGTATAGGTGTTCGAGTGTTCGAATCGTAATGCGCAAGAAATGGTACGGAAACCCCGTATTTACATATCTGCCACTGTGCAGGAGAATCCGAATAGGTGTTCGAGTGTTCGAACCGTAATGCGCAAGAAATGGTATGTAAACCCCGTATTTACATATCTGCCACTGTGCAGGAGAATCCGTATAGGTGTTCGAGTGTTCGAACCATAATGCGCCAGAAATGGTACCGAAACCCCGTATTTACATATCTGCCACTATGCAGGAGAATCCGTATAGGTGTTCGAGTGTTCGAACCGTAATGCGCAAGAAATGGTATGTAAACCCCGTATTTACATATCTGCCACTGTGCAGGAGAATCCGTATAGGTGTTCGAGTGTTCGAACCGTAATGCGCAAGAAATGGTATGGAAACCCCGTATTTACATATCTGCCACTGTGCAGGAGAATCCGTATAGGTGTTCGAGTGTTCGAACCGTAATGCGCAAGAAATGGTTCCGAAACCCCGTATTTACGTATCTGCCACTGTGCAGGAGAATCCGTATAGGTGTTCGATTGTTCGAACCGTAATGCGCAAGAAATGGTACGGAAACCCCGTATTTACATATCTGCCACTGTGCAGGAGAATCCGTATAGGTGTTCGAGTGTTCGAACCGTAATGCGCAAAAAATGGTACCGAAACCCCGTATTTACATATCTGCCACTGTGCAGGAGAATCCATATAGGTGTTCGAGTGTTCGAACCGTAATGCGCAAGAAATGGTAGCGAAACCCCGTATTTACATATCTGCCACTGTGTAGGAGAATCCGAATAGGTGTTCGAGTGTTCGAACCGTAATGCGCAAGAAATTGTATGTAAACCCCGTATTTACATATCTGGCACTGTGCAGGAGAATCCGTATAGGTGTTCAAGTGTTCGAACCGTAATGCGCAAGAAATGGTACGAAAACCCCGTATTTACATATCTGCCACTGTGTAGGAGAATCCGTATAGGTGTTCGAGTGTTTGAACCGAAATGCGTGAGAAATGGTATGTAAACCCCGTATTTATATATCTGCCACTGTGCTGGATAATCCGTATAGGCGTTCGAGTGTTCGAACCGTAATGCGCCAGAAATGGTACCGAAACCCCGTATTTACATATCTGCCACTGTGCAGGAGAATCCGTATAGGTGTTCGAGTGTTCGAACCGTAATGCGCAAGAAATGGTACCGAAACCTCGTATTTACATATCTGCCACTGTGCAGGAGAATCCGTATAGGTGTTCGAGTGTTTGAACCGTAATGCGTGAGAAATGGTATGCAAACCCCGTATTTATATATCTGCCACTGTGCTGGATAATCCGTATTGGTGTTCGAGTGTTCGAACCGTAATGCGCCAGAAATGGTACCGAAACCCCGTATTTACATATCTGCCACTGTGCAGGAGAATCCGTATAGGTGTTCGAGTGTTCGAACCGTAATGCGCAAGAAATGGTACCGAAACCCCGTATTTACATATCTGCCACTGTGCAGGAGAATCCGTATAGGTGTTTGAGTGTTCGAACCGTAATGCGCAAGAAATGGTATGGAAACCCCGTATTTACATATCTGCCACTTTGCAGGAGAATCCGTATAGGTGTTCGAGTGTTCGAACCGTAATGCACAAGAAATGGTTCCGAAACCCCGTATTTACATATCTGCCACTGTGCAGGAGAATCCGTATAGGTGTTCGAGAGTTCGAACCGTAATGCGCAAGAAATGGTACGGAAACCCCGTATTTACATATCTGCCACTTTGTAGGAGAATCCGCATAGGTGTTCGAACCGTAATGTGCAAGAAATGGTATGGAAACCCCGTATTTACATATCTGCCACTGTGCAGGAGAATCCGTATAGGTGTTCGAGTGTTCGAATCGTAATGCGCAAGAAATGGTACGGAAACCCCGTATTTACATATCTGCCACTGTGCAGGAGAATCCGAATAGGTGTTCGAGTGTTCGAACCGTAATGCGCAAGAAATGGTATGTAAACCCCGTATTTACATATCTGCCACTGTGCAGGAGAATCCGTATAGGTGTTCGAGTGTTCGAACCGTAATGCGCCAGAAATGGTACCGAAACCCCGTATTTACATATCTGCCACTATGCAGGAGAATCCGTATAGGTGTTCGAGTGTTCGAACCGTAATGCGCAAGAAATGGTACCGAAACCCCGTATTTACATATCTGCCACTGTGCAGGAGAATCCGAATAGGTGTTCGAGTGTTCGAACCGTAATGCGCAAGAAATGGTATGTAAACCCCGTATTTACATATCTGCCACTGTGCAGGAGAATCCGTATAGGTGTTCGAGTGTTCGAACCGTAATGCGCCAGAAATGGTACCGAAACCCCGTATTTACATATCTGCCACTGTGCAGGAGAATCCGTATAGGTGTTCGAGTGTTCGAACCGTAATGCGCAAGAAATGGTATGGAAACCCCGTATTTACATATCTGCCACTGTGCAGGAGAATCCGTATAGGTGTTCGAGTGTTCGAACCGTAATGCGCAAGAAATGGTTCCGAAACCCCGTATTTACGTATCTGCCACTGTGCAGGAGAATCCGTATAGGTGTTCGATTGTTCGAACCGTAATGCGCAAGAAATGGTACGGAAACCCCGTATTTACATATCTACCACTGTGCAGGAGAATCCGTATAGGTGTTCGAGTGTTCGAACCGTAATGCGCAAAAAATGGTACCGAAACCCCGTATTTACATATCTGCCACTATGCAGGAGAATCCATATAGGTGTTCGAGTGTTCGAACCGTAATGCGCAAGAAATGGTAGCGAAACCCCGTATTTACATATCTGCCACTGTGCAGGAGAATCCGAATAGGTGTTCGAGTGTTCGAACCGTAATGCGCAAGAAATGGTATGTAAACCCCGTATTTACATATCTGGCACTGTGCAGGAGAATCCGTATAGGTGTTCAAGTGTTCGAACCGTAATGCGCAAGAAATGGTACGGAAACCCCGTATTTACATATCTGCCACTGTGCAGGAGAATCCGTATAGGTGTTCGAGTGTTTGAACCGTAATGCGTGAGAAATGGTATGTAAACCCCGTATTTATATATCTGCCACTGTGCTGGATAATCCGTATAGGTGTTCGAGTGTTCGAACCGTAATGCGCCAGAAATGGTACCGAAACCCCGTATTTACATATCTGCCACTGTGCAGGAGAATCCGTATAGGTGTTCGAGTGTTCGAACCGTAATGCGCAAGAAATGGTACCGAAACCCCGTATTTACATATCTGCCACTGTGCAGGAGAATCCGTATAGGTGTTCGAGTGTTCGAACCGTAATGCGCAAGAAATGGTATGGAAACCCCGTATTTACATATCTGCCACTGTACAGGAGAATCCGTATAGGTGTTGGAGTGTTCGAACCGTAATGCGCAAAAATGGTTCCGAAACCCCGTATTTACATATCTGCCACTGTGCAGGAGAATCCGTATAGGTGTTCGAGAGTTCGAACCGTAATGCGCAAGAAATGGTACGGAAACCCCGTATTTACATATCTGCCACTTTGTAGGAGAATCCGCATAGGTGTTCGAGTGTTCGAACCGTAATGCGCAAGAAATGGTAGCGAAACCCCGTATTTACATATCTGCCACTGTGCAGGAGAATCCGAATAGGTGTTCGAGTGTTCGAACCGTAATGCGCAAGAAATGGTATGTAAACCCCGTATTTACATATCTGGCACTGTGCAGGAGAATCCGTATAGGTGTTCAAGTGTTCGAACCGTAATGCGCAAGAAATGGTACGGAAACCCCGTATTTACATATATGCCACTGTGCAGGAGAATCCGTATAGGTGTTCGAGTGTTCGAACCGTAATGCGCAAGAAATGGTATGGAAACCCCGTATTTACATATCTGCCACTGTACAGGAGAATCCGTATAGGTGTTGGAGTGTTCGAACCGTAATGCGCAAAAATGGTTCCGAAACCCCGTATTTACATATCTTCCACTGTGCAGGAGAATCCGTATAGGTGTTCGAGAGTTCGAACCGTAATGCGCAAGAAATGGTACGGAAACCCCGTATTTACATATCTGCCACTTTGTAGGAGAATCCGCATAGGTGTTCGAGTGTTCGAACCGTAATGCGCAAGAAATGGTAGCGAAACCCCGTATTTACATATCTGCCACTGTGCAGGAGAATCCGAATAGGTGTTCGAGTGTTCGAACCGTAATGCGCAAGAAATGGTATGTAAACCCCGTATTTACATATCTGGCACTGTGCAGGAGAATCCGTATAGGTGTTCAAGTGTTCGAACCGTAATGCGCAAGAAATGGTACGGAAACCCCGTATTTACATATCTGCCACTGTGCAGGAGAATCCGTATAGGTGTTCGAGTGTTTGAACCGTAATGCGTGAGAAATGGTATGTAAACCCCGTATTTATATATCTGCCACTGTGCTGGATAATCCGTATAGGTGTTCGAGTGTTCGAACCGTAATGCGCCAGAAATGGTACCGAAACCCCGTATTTACATATCTGCCACTGTGCAGGAGAATCCGTATAGGTGTTCGAGTGTTCGAACCGTAATGCGCAAGAAATGGTACCGAAACCCCGTATTTACATATCTGCCACTGTGCAGGAGAATCCGTATAGGTGTTCGAGTGTTCGAACCGTAATGCGCAAGAAATGGTATGGAAACCCCGTATTTACATATCTGCCACTGTACAGGAGAATCCGTATAGGTGTTGGAGTGTTCGAACCGTAATGCGCAAAAATGGTTCCGAAACCCCGTATTTACATATCTTCCACTATGCAGGAGAATCCGTATAGGTGTTCGAGAGTTCGAACCGTAATGCGCAAGAAATGGTACGGAAACCCCGTATTTACATATCTGCCACTTTGTAGGAGAATCCGCATAGGTGTTCGAGTGTTCGAACCGTAATTTGCAAGAAATGGTATGGAAACCCCGTATTTACATATCTGCCACTGTGCAGGAGAATCCGTATAGGTGTTCGAGTGTTCGAATCGTAATGCGCAAGAAATGGTACCGAAACCCCGTATTTACATATCTGCCACTGTGCAGGAGAATCCGAATAGGTGTTCGAGTGTTCGAACCGTAATGCGCAAGAAATGGTATGTAAACCCCGTATTTACATATCTGCCACTGTGCAGGAGAATCCGTATAGGTGTTCGAGTGTTCGAACCGTAATGCGCAAGAAATGGTTCCGAAACCCCGTATTTACGTATCTGCCACTGTGCAGGAGAATCCGTATAGGTGTTCCATTGTTCGAACCGTAATGCGCAAGAAATGGTACGGAAACCCCGTATTTACATATCTGCCACTGTGCAGGAGAATCCGTATAGGTGTTCGAGTGTTCGAACCGTAATGCGCAAAAAATGGTACCGAAACCCCGTATTTACATATCTGCCACTGTGCAGGAGAATCCGTATAGGTGTTCGAGTGTTCGAACCGTAATGCGCAAGAAATGGTAGCGAAACCCCGTATTTACATATCTGCCACTGTGCAGGAGAATCCGAATAGGTGTTCGAGTGTTCGAACCGTAATGCGCAAGAAATGGTATGTAAACCCCGTATTTACATATCTGGCACTGTGCAGGAGAATCCGTATAGGTGTTCGAGTGTTCGAACCGTAATGCGCAAGAAATGGTACGGAAACCCCGTATTTACATATCTGCCACTCTGCAGGAGAATCCGTATAGGTGTTCGAGTGTTTGAACCGTAATGCGTGAGAAATGGTATGTAAACCCCGTATTTATATATCTGCCACTGTGCTGGATAATCCGTATAGGTGTTCGAGTGTTCGAACCGTAATGCGCCAGAAATGGTACCGAAACCCCGTATTTACATATCTGCCACTATGCAGGAGAATCCGTATAGGTGTTCGAGTGTTCGAACCGTAATGCACAAGAAATGGTACCGAAACCCCGTATTTACATATCTGCCACTGTGCAGGAGAATCCGTATAGGTGTTCGAGTGTTCGAACCGTAATGCGCAAGAAATGGTATCGAAACCCCGTATTTACATATCTGCCACTGTACAGGAGAATCCGTATAGGTGTTGGAGTGTTCGAACCGTAATGCGCAAGAAATGGTTCCGAAACCCCGTATTTACATATCTGTCACTGTGCAGGAGAATCCGTATTGGTGTTCGAGAGTTCGAACCGTAATGCGCAAGAAATGGTACGGAAACCCCGTATTTACATATCTGCCACTTTGTAGGAGAATCCGCATAGGTGTTCGAGTGTTCGAACCGTAATGTGCAAGAAATGGTAAGGAAACCCCGTATTTACATATCTGCCACTGTGCAGGAGAATCCGTATAGGTGTTCGAGTGTTCGAATCGTAATGCGCAAGAAATGGTACCGAAACCCCGTATTTACATATCTGCCACTGTGCAGGAGAATCCGAATAGGTGTTTGAGTGTTCGAACCGTAATGCGCAAGAAATGGTATGTAAACCCCGTATTTACATATCTGCCACTGTGCAGGAGAATCCGTATAGGTGTTCGAGTGTTCGAACCGTAATGCGCAAGAAATGGTTCCGAAACCCCGTATTTACGTATCTGCCACTGTGCAGGAGAATCCGTATAGGTGTTCCATTGTTCGAACCGTAATGCGCAAGAAATGGTACGGAAACCCCGTATTTACATATCTGCCACTGTGCAGGAGAATCTGTATAGGTGTTCGAGTGTTCGAACCGTAATGCGCAAAAAATGGTACCGAAACCCCGTATTTACATATCTGCCACTGTGCAGGAGAATCCGTATAGGTGTTCGAGTGTTCGAACCGTAATGCGCAAGAAATGGTACCGAAACCCCGTATTTACATATCTGCCAATGTGCAGGAGAATCCGAATAGGTGTTCGAGTGTTCGAACCGTAATGCGCAAGAAATGGTATGTAAACCCCGTATTTACATATCTGCCACTGTGCAGGAGAATTCGTATAGGTGTTCGAGTGTTCGAACCGTAATGCGCAAGAAATGGTACGGAAACCCCGTATTTACATATCTGCCACTGTGCAGGAGAATCCGTATAGGTGTTCGAGTGTTTGAACCGTAATGCGTGAGAAATGGTATGTAAACCCCGTATTTATAAATCTGCCACTGTGCTGGATAATCCGTATAGGTGTTCGAGTGTTCGAACCGTAATACGCCAGAAATGGTACCGAAACCCCGTATTTTCATATCTGCCACTGGGCAGGAGAATCCGTATAGGTGTTCGAGTGTTCGAACCGTAATGCGCAAGAAATGGTACCGAAACCCCGTATTTACATATCTGCCACTGTGCAGGAGAATCCGTATAGGTGTTCGAGTGTTCGAACCGTAATGCGCAAGAAATGGTATGGAAACCCCGTATTTACATATCTGCCACTGTGCAGGAGAATCCGTATAGGTGTTCGAGTGTTCGAACCGTAATGCGCAAGAAATGGTTCCGAAACCCCGTATTTACATATCTGCCACTGTGCAGGAGAATCCGTATAGGTGTTCGAGAGTTCGAACCGTAATGCGCAAGAAATGGTACGGAAACCCCGTATTTACATATCTGCCACTTTGTAGGAGAATCCGCATAGGTGTTCGAGTGTTCGAACCGTAATGTGCAAGAAATGGTATGGAAACCCCGTATTTACATATCTGCCACTGTGCAGGAGAATCCGTATAGGTGTTCGAGTGTTCGAATCGTAATGCGCAAGAAATGGTACCGAAACCCCGTAATTACATATCTGCCACTGTGCAGGAGAATCCGAATAGGTGTTCGAGTGTTCGAACCGTAATGCGCAAGAAATGGTATGTAAACCCCGTATTTACATATCTGCCACTGTGCAGGAGAATCCGTATAGGTGTTCGAGTGTTCGAACCGTAATGCGCAAGAAATGGTACGGAAACCCCGTATTTACATATCTGCCACTGTGCAGGAGAATCCGAATAGGTGTTTGAGTGTTCGAACCGTAATGCGCAAGAAATGGTATGTAAACCCCGTATTTACATATCTGCCACTGTGCAGGAGAATCCGTATAGCTGTTCGAGTGTTCGAACCGTAATGCGCAAGAAATGGTACCGAAACCCCGTATTTACATATCTGCCACTGTGCAGGAGAATCCGTATAGGTGTTCGATTGTTCGAACCGTAATGCGCAAAAAATGGTACCGAAACCCCGTATTTACATATCTGCCACTGTGCAGGAGAATCCGTATAGGTGTTCGAGTGTTCGAACCGTAAAGCGCAAGAAATGGTACCGAAACCCCGTATTTACATAACTGCCACTGTGCAGGAGAATCCGTATAGGTGTTCGAGTGTTCGAACCGTAATGCGCAAGAAATGGTATGGAAACCCCGTATTTACATATCTGCCACTGTGCAGGAGAATCCGTATAGGTGTTCGAGTGTTCGAACCGTAATGCGCAAGAAATGGTTCCGAAACCCCGTATTTACATATCTGCCACTGTGCAGGAGAATCCGTATAGGTGTTCGAGAGTTCGAACCGTAATGCGCAAGAAATGGTACGGAAACCCCGTATTTACATATCTGCCACTTTGTAGGAGAATCCGCATAGGTGTTCGAGTGTTCGAACCGTAATGTGCAAGAAATGGTATGGAAACCCCGTATTTACATATCTGCCAATGTGCAGGAGAATCCGTATAGGTGTTCGAGTGTTCGAATCGTAATGCGCAAGAAATGGTACCGAAACCCCGTAATTACATATCTGCCACTGTGCAGGAGAATCCGAATAGGTGTTCGAGTGTTCGAACCGTAATGCGCAAGAAATGGTATGTAAACCCCGTATTTACATATCTGCCACTGTGCAGGAGAATCCGTATAGGTGTTCGAGTGTTCGAACCGTAATGCGCAAGAAATGGTACGGAAACCCCGTATTTACATATCTGCCACTGTGCAGGAGAATCCGAATAGGTGTTTGAGTGTTCGAACCGTAATGCGCAAGAAATGGTATGTAAACCCCGTATTTACATATCTGCCACTGTGCAGGAGAATCCGTATAGGTGTTCGAGTGTTCGAACCGTAATGCGCAAGAAATGGTACCGAAACCCCGTATTTACATATCTGCCACTGTGCAGGAGAATCCGTATAGGTGTTCGATTGTTCGAACCGTAATGCGCAAAAAATGGTACCGAAACCCCGTATTTACATATCTGCCACTGTGCAGGAGAATCCGTATAGGTGTTCGAGTGTTCGAACCGTAATGCGCAAGAAATGGTACCGAAACCCCGTATTTACATATCTGCCACTGTGCAGGAGAATCCGAATAGGTGTTCGAGTGTTCGAACTGTAATGCGCAAGAAATGGTTCGGAAACCCCGTATTTACATATCTGCCACTGTGCAGGAGAATCCGTATAGGTGTTCGAGTGTTCGAACCGTAATGCGCAAGAAATGGTACGGAAACCCCGTGTTTACATATCTGCCACTATGCAGGAGAATCCGTATAGGTGTTCGAGTGTTTGAACCGTAATGCGTGAGAAATGGTATGTAAACCCCGTATTTATATATCTGCCACTGTGCTGGATAATCCATATAGGTGTTCGAGTGTTCGAACCGTAATGCGCCAGAAATGGTACCGAAACCCCGTATTTACATATCTGCCACTATGCAGGAGAATCCGTATAGGTGTTCGAGTGTTCGAACCGTAATGCGCAAGAAATGGTACCGAAACCCCGTATTTACATATCTGCCACTGTGCAGGAGAATCCGTATAGGTGTTCGAGTGTTCGAACCGTAATGCGCAAGAAATGGTATCGAAACCCCGTATTTACATATCTGCCACTGTACAGGAGAATCCGTATAGGTGTTGGAGTGTTCGAACCGTAATGCGCAAGAAATGGTTCCGAAACCCCGTATTTACATATCTGTCACTGTGCAGGAGAATCCGTATTGGTGTTCGAGAGTTCGAACCGTAATGCGCAAGAAATGGTACGGAAACCCCGTATTTACAAATCTGCCACTTTGTAGGAGAATCCGCATAGGTGTTCGAGTGTTCGAACCGTAATGTGCAAGAAATGGTAAGGAAACCCCGTATTTACATATCTGCCACTGTGTAGGAGAATCCGTATAGGTGTTCGAGTGTTCGAATCGTAATGCGCAAGAAATGGTACCGAAACCCCGTATTTACATATCTGCCACTGTGCAGGAGAATCCGAATAGGTGTTTGAGTGTTCGAACCGTAATGCGCAAGAAATGGTATGTAAACCCCGTATTTACATATCTGCCACTGTGCAGGAGAATCCGTATAGGTGTTCGAGTGTTCGAACCGTAATGCGCAAGAAATGGTTCCGAAACCCCGTATTTACGTATCTGCCACTGTGCAGGAGAATCCGTATAGGTGTTCCATTGTTCGAACCGTAATGCGCAAGAAATGGTACGGAAACCCCGTATTTAAATATCTGCCACTGTGCAGGAGAATCTGTATAGGTGTTCGAGTGTTCGAACCGTAATGCGCAAAAAATGGTACCGAAACCCCGTATTTACATATCTGCCACTGTGCAGGAGAATCCGTATAGGTGTTCGAGTGTTCGAACCGTAATGCGCAAGAAATGGTACCGAAACCCCGTATTTACATATCTGCCACTGTGCAGGAGAATCCGAATAGGTGTTCGAGTGTTCGAACCGTAATGCGCAAGAAATGGTATGTAAACCCCGTATTTACATATCTGCCACTGTGCAGGAGAATTCGTATAGGTGTTCGAGTGTTCGAACCGTAATGCGCAAGAAATGGTACGGAAACCCCGTATTTACATATCTGCCACTGTGCAGGAGAATCCGTATAGGTGTTCGAGTGTTTGAACCGTAATGCGTGAGAAATGGTATGTAAACCCCGTATTTATAAATCTGCCACTGTGCTGGATAATCCGTATAGGTGTTCGAGTGTTCGAACCGTAATACGCCAGAAATGGTACCGAAACCCCGTATTTTCATATCTGCCACTGGGCAGGAGAATCCGTATAGGTGTTCGAGTGTTCGAACCGTAATGCGCAAGAAATGGTACCGAAACCCCGTATTTACATATCTGCCACTGTGCAGGAGAATCCGTATAGGTGTTCGAGTGTTCGAACCATAATGCGCAAGAAATGGTATGGAAACCCCGTATTTACATATCTGCCACTGTGTAGGAGAATCCGTATAGGTGTTCGAGTGTTCGAACCGTAATGCGCAAGAAATGGTTCCGAAACCCCGTATTTACATATCTGCCACTGTGCAGGAGAATCCGTATAGGTGTTCGAGAGTTCGAACCGTAATGCGCAAGAAATGGTACGGAAACCCCGTATTTACATATCTGCCACTTTGTAGGAGAATCCGCATAGGTGTTCGAGTGTTCGAACCGTAATGTGCAAGAAATGGTATGGAAACCCCGTATTTACATATCTGCCACTGTGCAGGAGAATCCGTATAGGTGTTCGAGTGTTCGAATCGTAATGCGCAAGAAATGGTACCGAAACCCCGTATTTACATATCTGCCACTGTGCAGGAGAATCCGAATAGGTGTTCGAGTGTTCGAACCGTAATGCGCAAGAAATGGTATGTAAACCCCGTATTTACATATCTGCCACTGTGCAGGAGATTCCGTATAGGTGTTCGAGTGTTCGAACCGTAATGCGCAAGAAATGGTACGGAAACCCCGTATTTACATATCTGCCACTGTGTAGGAGAATCCGTATAGGTGTTCGATTGTTCGAACCGTAATGCGCAAAAAATGGTACCGAAACCCCGTATTTACATATCTGCCACTGTGCAGGAGAATCCGTATAGGTGTTCGAGTGTTCGAACCGGAATGCGCAAGAAATGGTACCGAAACCCCGTATTTACATATCTGCCACTGTGCAGGAGAATCCGAATAGGTGTTCGAGTGTTCGAACTGTAATGCGCAAGAAATGGTTCAGAAACCCCGTATTTACATATCTGCCACTGTGCAGGAGAATCCGTATAGGTGTTCGAGTGTTCGAACCGTAATGCGCAAGAAATGGTACGGAAACCCCGTGTTTACATATCTGCCACTATGTAGGAGAATCCGTATAGGTGTTCGAGTGTTTGAACCGTAATGCGTGAGAAATGGTATGTAAACCCCGTATTTATATATCTGCCACTGTGCTGGATAATCCGTATAGGTGTTCGAGTGTTCGAACCGTAATGCGCCAGAAATGGTACCGAAACCCCGTATTTACATATCTGCCACTGTGCAGGAGAATCCGTATGGGTGTTCGAGTGTTCGAACCGTAATGCGCAAGAAATGGTATGGAAACCCCGTATTTACATATCTGCCACTGTGCAGGAGAATCCGTATAGGTGTTCGAGTGTTCGAACCGTAATGCGCAAGAAATGGTTCCGAAACCCCGTATTTACATATCTGCCACTGTGCAGGAGAATCCGTATAGGTGTTCGAGAGTTCGAACCATAATGCGCAAGAAATGGTACGGAAACCCCGTATTTACATATCTGCCACTTTGTAGAAGAAACCGCATAGGTGTTCGAGTGTTCGAACCGTAATGTGCAAGAAATGGTATGGAAACCCCGTATTTACATATCTGCCACTGTGCAGGAGAATCCGTATAGGTGTTCGAGTGTTCGAATCGTAATGCGCAAGAAATGGTACCGAAACCCCGTATTTACATATCTGCCACTGTGCAGGAGAATCCGAATAGGTGTTCGAGTGTTCGAACCGTAATGCGCAAGAAATGGTATGTAAACCCCGTATTTACATATCTGCCACTGTGCAGGAGAATCCGTATAGGTGTTCGAGTGTTCGAACCGTAATGCGCAAGAAATGGTACGGAAACCCCGTATTTACATATCTGCCACTCTGCTGGAGAATCCGTATAGGTGTTCGATTGTTCGAACCGTAATGCGCAAAAAATGGTACCGAAACCCCGTATTTACGTATCTGCCACTGTGCAGGAGAATCCGTATAGGTGTTCGAGTGTTCGAACCGTAATGCGCAAGAAATGGTAGCGAAACCCCGTATTTACATATCTGCCACTATGCAGGAGAATCCGAATAGGTGTTCGAGTGTTCGAACCGTAATGCGCAAGAAATGGTATGTAAACCCCGTATTTACATATCTGGCACTGTGCAGGAGAATCCGTATAGGTGTTCGAGTGTCCGAACCGTAATGCGCAAGAAATGGTACGGAAACCCCGTATTTACATTTCTGCCACTCTGCAGGAGAATCCGTATAGGTGTTCGAGTGTTTGAACCGTAATGCGTGAGAAATGGTATGTAAACCCCGTATTTATATATCTGCCACTGTACTGGATAATCCGTATAGGTGTTCGAGTGTTCAAACCGTAATGCGCCAGAAATGGTACCGAAACCCCGTATTTACATATCTGCCACTATGTAGGAGAATCCGTATAGGTGTTCGAGTGTTCGAACCGCAATGCGCAAGAAATGGTACCGAAACCCCGTATTTACATATCTGCCACTGTGCAGGAGAATCCGTATAGGTGTTCGAGTGTTCGAACCGTAATGCGCAAGAAATGGTATCGAAACCCCGTATTTACATATCTGCCACTGTACAGGAGAATCCGTATAGGTGTTGGAGTGTTCGAACCGTAATGCGCAAGAAATGGTTCCGAAACCCCGTATTTACATATCTGCCACTGTGCAGGAGAATCCGTATAGGTGTTCGAGAGTTCGAACCGTAATGCGCAAGAAATGGTACGGAAACCCCGTATTTACATATCTGCCACTTTGTAGGAGAATCCGCATAGGTGTTCGAGTGTTCGAACCGTAATGTGCAAGAAATGGTAAGGAAACCCCGTATTTACATATCTGCCACTGTGCAGGAGAATCCGTATAGGTGTTCGAGTGTTCGAATCGTAATGCGCAAGAAATGGTACCGAAACCCCGTATTTACATATCTGCCACTGTGCAGGAGAATCCGAATAGGTGTTTGAGTGTTCGAACCGTAATGCGCAAGCAATGGTATGTAAACCCCGTATTTACATATCTGCCACTGTGCAGGAGAATCCGTATAGGTGTTCGAGTGTTCGAACCGTAATGCGCAAGAAATGGTTCCGAAACCCCGTATTTACGTATCTACCACTGTGCAGGAGAATCCGTATAGGTGTTCCATTGTTCGAACCGTAATGCGCAGGAAATGGTACGGAAACCCCGTATTTACATATCTGCCACTGTGCAGGAGAATCTGTATAGGTGTTCGAGTGTTCGAACCGTAATGCGCAAAAAATGGTACCGAAACCCCGTATTTACATATCTGCCACTGTGCAGGAGAATCCGTATAGGTGTTCGAGTGTTCGAACCGTAATGCGCAAGAAATGGTACCGAAACCCCGTATTTACATATCTGCCACTGTGCAGGAGAATCCGAATAGGTGTTCGAGTGTTCGAACCGTAATGCGCAAGAAATGGTATGTAAACCCCGTATTTACATATCTGCCACTGTGCAGGAGAATCCGTATAGGTGTTCGAGTGTTCGAACCGTAATGCGCAAGAAATGGTACGGAAACCCCGTATTTACATATCTGCCGCTGTGCAGGAGAATCCGTATAGGTGTTCGAGTGTTTGAACCGTAATGCGTGAGAAATGGTATGTAAACCCCGTATTTATAAATCTGCCACTGTGCTGGATAATCCGTATAGGTGTTCGAGTGTTCGAACCGTAATACGCCAGAAATGGTACCGAAACCCCGTATTTTCATATCTGCCACTGGGCAGGAGAATCCGTATAGGTGTTCGAGTGTTCGAACCGTAATGCGCAAGAAATGGTACCGAAACCCCGTATTTACATATCTGCCACTGTGCAGGAGAATCCGTGTAGGTGTTCAAGTGTTCGAACCGTAATGCGCAAGAAATGGTTCCGAAACCCCGTATTTACGTATCTGCCACTGTGCAGGAGAATCCGTATAGGTGTTCGAGAGTTCGAACCGTAATACGCCAGAAATGGTACCGAAACCCCGTATTTTCATATCTGCCACTGGGCAGGAGAATCCGTATAGGTGTTCGAGTGTTCGAACCGTAATGCGCAAGAAATGGTACCGAAACCCCGTATTTACATATCTGCCACTGTGCAGGAGAATCCGTATAGGTGTTCAAGTGTTCGAACCGTAATGCGCAAGAAATGGTTCCGAAACCCCGTATTTACATATCTGCCACTGTGCAGGAGAATCCGTATAGGTGTTCAAGTGTTCGAACCGTAATGCGCAAGAAATGGTTCCGAAACCTCGTATTTACATATCTGCCACTGTGCAGGAGAATCCGTATAGGTGTTCGAGTGTTCGAACCGTAATGCGCAAGAAATGGTACCGAAACCCCGTATTTACATATCTGCCACTGTGCAGGAGAATCCGAATAGGTGTTCGAGTGTTCGAACTGTAATGCGCAAGAAATGGTACGGAAACCCCGTATTTACATATCTGCCACTGTGCAGGAGAATCCGTATAGGTGTTCGAGTGTTCGAACCGTAATGCGCAAGAAATGGTACGGAAACCCCGTATTTACATATCTGCCACTGTGCAGGAGAATCCGTATAGGTGTTCGAGTGTTTGAACCGTAATGCGTGAGAAATGGTATGGAAACCCCGTATTTATATATCTGCCACTGTGCAGGAGAATCCGTATAGGTGTTCGAGTGTTCGAACCGTAATGCGCAAGAAATGGTATGTAAACCCCGTATTTACATATCTGCCACTGTGCAGGAGAATCCGTATAGGTGTTCGAGTGTTCGAACCGTAATGCGCAAGAAATGGTACGGAAACCCCGTATTTACATATCTGCCACTGTGCAGGAGAATCCGTATAGGTGTTCGATTGTTCGAACCGTAATGCGCAAAAAATGGAACCGAAACCCCGTATTTACATATCTGCCACTGTGCAGGAGAATCCGTATAGGTGTTCGAGTGTTCGAACCGTAATGCGCAAGAAATGGTACCGAAACCCCGTATTTACATATCTGCCACTGTGCAGGAGAATCCGAATAGGTGTTCGAGTGTTCGAACTGTAATGCGCAAGAAATGGTACGGAAACCCCGTATTTACATATCTGCCACTGTGCAGGAGAATCCGTATAGGTGTTCGAGTGTTCGAACCGTAATGCGCAAGAAATGGTACGGAAACCCCGTATTTACATATCTGCCACTGTGCAGGAGAATCCGTATAGGTGTTCGAGTGTTTGAACCGTAATGCGTGAGAAATGGTATGTAAACCCCGTATTTATATATCTGCCACTGTGCTGGATAATCCGTATAGGTGTTCGAGTGTTCGAACCGTAATGCGCCAGAAATGGTACCGAAACCCCGTATTTACATATCTGCCACTGTGCAGGAGAATCCGTATAGGTGTTCGAGTGTTCGAACCGTAATGCGCAAGAAATGGTATGTAAACCCCGTATTTACATATCTGCCACTGTGCAGGAGAATCCGTATAGCTGTTCGAGTGTTCGAACCGTAATGCGCAAGAAATGGTACGGAAACCCCGTATTTACATATCTGCCACTGTGCAGGAGAATCCGTATAGGTGTTCGAGTGTTTCAACCGTAATGCGTGAGAAATGGTATGTAAACCCCGTATTTATATATCTGCCACTGTGCTGGATAATCCGTATAGTTGTTCGAGTGTTCGAACCGTAATGCGCCAGAAATGGTACCGAAACCCCGTATTTACATATCTGCCACTGTGCAGGAGAATCCGTATAGGTGTTCGAGTGTTCGAACTGTAATGCGCAAGAAATGGTACCGAAACCCCGTATTTACATATCTGCCACTGTGCAGGAGAATCCGTATAGGTGTTTGAGTGTTCGAACCGTAATGCGCAAGAAATGGTATGGAAACCCTGTATTTACATATCTGCCACTGTGCAGGAGAATCCGTATAGGTGTTCGAGTGTTCGAACCGTAATGCACGAGAAATGGTTCCGAAACCCCGTATTTACATATCTGCCACTGTGCAGGAGAATCCGTATAGGTGTTCGAGAGTTCGAACCGTAATGCGCAAGAAATGGTACGGAAACCCCGTATTTACATATCTGCCACTTTGTCGGAGAATCCGCATAGGTGTTCGAACCGTAATGTGCAAGAAATGGTATGGAAACCCCGTATTTACATATCTGCCACTGTGCAGGAGAATCCGTATAGGTGTTCGAGTGTTCGAATCGTAATGCGCAAGAAATGGTACGGAAACCCCGTATTTACATATCTGCCACTTTGTAGGAGAATCCGCATAGGTGTTCGAGTGTTCGAACCGTAATGTGCAAGAAATGGTAAGGAAACCCCGTATTTACATATCTGCCACTGTGCAGGAGAATCCGTATAGGTGTTCGAGTGTTCGAATCGTAATGCGCAAGAAATGGTACCGAAACCCCGTATTTACATATCTGCCACTGTGCAGGAGAATCCGAATAGGTGTTTGAGTGTTCGAACCGTAATGCGCAAGCAATGGTATGTAAACCCCGTATTTACATATCTGCCACTGTGCAGGAGAATCCGTATAGGTGTTCGAGTGTTCGAACCGTAATGCGCAAGAAATGGTTCCGAAACCCCGTATTTACGTATCTACCACTGTGCAGGAGAATCCGTATAGGTGTTCCATTGTTCGAACCGTAATGCGCAGGAAATGGTACGGAAACCCCGTATTTACATATCTGCCACTGTGCAGGAGAATCTGTATAGGTGTTCGAGTGTTCGAACCGTAATGCGCAAAAAATGGTACCGAAACCCCGTATTTACATATCTGCCACTGTGCAGGAGAATCCGTATAGGTGTTCGAGTGTTCGAACCGTAATGCGCAAGAAATGGTACCGAAACCCCGTATTTACATATCTGCCACTGTGCAGGAGAATCCGAATAGGTGTTCGAGTGTTCGAACCGTAATGCGCAAGAAATGGTATGTAAACCCCGTATTTACATATCTGCCACTGTGCAGGAGAATCCGTATAGGTGTTCGAGTGTTCGAACCGTAATGCGCAAGAAATGGTACGGAAACCCCGTATTTACATATCTGCCGCTGTGCAGGAGAATCCGTATAGGTGTTCGAGTGTTTGAACCGTAATGCGTGAGAAATGGTATGTAAACCCCGTATTTATAAATCTGCCACTGTGCTGGATAATCCGTATAGGTGTTCGAGTGTTCGAACCGTAATACGCCAGAAATGGTACCGAAACCCCGTATTTTCATATCTGCCACTGGGCAGGAGAATCCGTATAGGTGTTCGAGTGTTCGAACCGTAATGCGCAAGAAATGGTACCGAAACCCCGTATTTACATATCTGCCACTGTGCAGGAGAATCCGTGTAGGTGTTCAAGTGTTCGAACCGTAATGCGCAAGAAATGGTTCCGAAACCCCGTATTTACGTATCTGCCACTGTGCAGGAGAATCCGTATAGGTGTTCGAGAGTTCGAACCGTAATACGCCAGAAATGGTACCGAAACCCCGTATTTTCATATCTGCCACTGGGCAGGAGAATCCGTATAGGTGTTCGAGTGTTCGAACCGTAATGCGCAAGAAATGGTACCGAAACCCCGTATTTACATATCTGCCACTGTGCAGGAGAATCCGTATAGGTGTTCAAGTGTTCGAACCGTAATGCGCAAGAAATGGTTCCGAAACCCCGTATTTACATATCTGCCACTGTGCAGGAGAATCCGAATAGGTGTTTGAGTGTTCGAACCGTAATGCGCAAGCAATGGTATGTAAACCCCGTATTTACATATCTGCCACTGTGCAGGAGAATCCGTATAGGTGTTCGAGTGTTCGAACCGTAATGCGCAAGAAATGGTTCCGAAACCCCGTATTTACGTATCTACCACTGTGCAGGAGAATCCGTATAGGTGTTCCATTGTTCGAACCGTAATGCGCAGGAAATGGTACGGAAACCCCGTATTTACATATCTGCCACTGTGCAGGAGAATCTGTATAGGTGTTCGAGTGTTCGAACCGTAATGCGCAAAAAATGGTACCGAAACCCCGTATTTACATATCTGCCACTGTGCAGGAGAATCCGTATAGGTGTTCGAGTGTTCGAACCGTAATGCGCAAGAAATGGTACCGAAACCCCGTATTTACATATCTGCCACTGTGCAGGAGAATCCGAATAGGTGTTCGAGTGTTCGAACCGTAATGCGCAAGAAATGGTATGTAAACCCCGTATTTACATATCTGCCACTGTGCAGGAGAATCCGTATAGGTGTTCGAGTGTTCGAACCGTAATGCGCAAGAAATGGTACGGAAACCCCGTATTTACATATCTGCCGCTGTGCAGGAGAATCCGTATAGGTGTTCGAGTGTTTGAACCGTAATGCGTGAGAAATGGTATGTAAACCCCGTATTTATAAATCTGCCACTGTGCTGGATAATCCGTATAGGTGTTCGAGTGTTCGAACCGTAATACGCCAGAAATGGTACCGAAACCCCGTATTTTCATATCTGCCACTGGGCAGGAGAATCCGTATAGGTGTTCGAGTGTTCGAACCGTAATGCGCAAGAAATGGTACCGAAACCCCGTATTTACATATCTGCCACTGTGCAGGAGAATCCGTGTAGGTGTTCAAGTGTTCGAACCGTAATGCGCAAGAAATGGTTCCGAAACCCCGTATTTACGTATCTGCCACTGTGCAGGAGAATCCGTATAGGTGTTCGAGAGTTCGAACCGTAATACGCCAGAAATGGTACCGAAACCCCGTATTTTCATATCTGCCACTGGGCAGGAGAATCCGTATAGGTGTTCGAGTGTTCGAACCGTAATGCGCAAGAAATGGTACCGAAACCCCGTATTTACATATCTGCCACTGTGCAGGAGAATCCGTATAGGTGTTCAAGTGTTCGAACCGTAATGCGCAAGAAATGGTTCCGAAACCCCGTATTTACATATCTGCCACTGTGCAGGAGAATCCGTATAGGTGTTCAAGTGTTCGAACCGTAATGCGCAAGAAATGGTTCCGAAACCCCGTATTTACATATCTGCCACTGTGCAGGAGAATCCGTATAGGTGTTCGAGTGTTCGAACCGTAATGCGCAAGAAATGGTACGGAAACCCCGTATTTACATATCTGCCACTGTGCAGGAGAATCCGTATAGGTGTTCGAGTGTTTGAACCGTAATGCGTGAGAAATGGTATGGAAACCCCGTATTTATATATCTGCCACTGTGCAGGAGAATCCGTATAGGTGTTCGAGTGTTCGAACCGTAATGCGCAAGAAATGGTATGTAAACCCCGTATTTACATATCTGCCACTGTGCAGGAGAATCCGTATAGGTGTTCGAGTGTTCGAACCGTAATGCGCAAGAAATGGTACGGAAACCCCGTATTTACATATCTGCCACTGTGCAGGAGAATCCGTATAGGTGTTCGATTGTTCGAACCGTAATGCGCAAAAAATGGAACCGAAACCCCGTATTTACATATCTGCCACTGTGCAGGAGAATCCGTATAGGTGTTCGAGTGTTCGAACCGTAATGCGCAAGAAATGGTACCGAAACCCCGTATTTACATATCTGCCACTGTGCAGGAGAATCCGAATAGGTGTTCGAGTGTTCGAACTGTAATGCGCAAGAAATGGTACGGAAACCCCGTATTTACATATCTGCCACTGTGCAGGAGAATCCGTATAGGTGTTCGAGTGTTCGAACCGTAATGCGCAAGAAATGGTACGGAAACCCCGTATTTACATATCTGCCACTGTGCAGGAGAATCCGTATAGGTGTTCGAGTGTTTGAACCGTAATGCGTGAGAAATGGTATGTAAACCCCGTATTTATATATCTGCCACTGTGCTGGATAATCCGTATAGGTGTTCGAGTGTTCGAACCGTAATGCGCCAGAAATGGTACCGAAACCCCGTATTTACATATCTGCCACTGTGCAGGAGAATCCGTATAGGTGTTCGAGTGTTCGAACCGTAATGCGCAAGAAATGGTATGTAAACCCCGTATTTACATATCTGCCACTGTGCAGGAGAATCCGTATAGCTGTTCGAGTGTTCGAACCGTAATGCGCAAGAAATGGTACGGAAACCCCGTATTTACATATCTGCCACTGTGCAGGAGAATCCGTATAGGTGTTCGAGTGTTTCAACCGTAATGCGTGAGAAATGGTATGTAAACCCCGTATTTATATATCTGCCACTGTGCTGGATAATCCGTATAGATGTTCGAGTGTTCGAACCGTAATGCGCCAGAAATGGTACCGAAACCCCGTATTTACATATCTGCCACTGTGCAGGAGAATCCGTATAGGTGTTCGAGTGTTCGAACTGTAATGCGCAAGAAATGGTACCGAAACCCCGTATTTACATATCTGCCACTGTGCAGGAGAATCCGTATAGGTGTTTGAGTGTTCGAACCGTAATGCGCAAGAAATGGTATGGAAACCCTGTATTTACATATCTGCCACTGTGCAGGAGAATCCGTATAGGTGTTCGAGTGTTCGAACCGTAATGCACGAGAAATGGTTCCGAAACCCCGTATTTACATATCTGCCACTGTGCAGGAGAATCCGTATAGGTGTTCGAGAGTTCGAACCGTAATGCGCAAGAAATGGTACGGAAACCCCGTATTTACATATCTGCCACTTTGTCGGAGAATCCGCATAGGTGTTCGAACCGTAATGTGCAAGAAATGGTATGGAAACCCCGTATTTACATATCTGCCACTGTGCAGGAGAATCCGTATAGGTGTTCGAGTGTTCGAATCGTAATGCGCAAGAAATGGTACGGAAACCCCGTATTTACATATCTGCCACTTTGTAGGAGAATCCGCATAGGTGTTCGAGTGTTCGAACCGTAATGTGCAAGAAATGGTAAGGAAACCCCGTATTTACATATCTGCCACTGTGCAGGAGAATCCGTATAGGTGTTCGAGTGTTCGAATCGTAATGCGCAAGAAATGGTACCGAAACCCCGTATTTACATATCTGCCACTGTGCAGGAGAATCCGAATAGGTGTTTGAGTGTTCGAACCGTAATGCGCAAGCAATGGTATGTAAACCCCGTATTTACATATCTGCCACTGTGCAGGAGAATCCGTATAGGTGTTCGAGTGTTCGAACCGTAATGCGCAAGAAATGGTTCCGAAACCCCGTATTTACGTATCTACCACTGTGCAGGAGAATCCGTATAGGTGTTCCATTGTTCGAACCGTAATGCGCAGGAAATGGTACGGAAACCCCGTATTTACATATCTGCCACTGTGCAGGAGAATCTGTATAGGTGTTCGAGTGTTCGAACCGTAATGCGCAAAAAATGGTACCGAAACCCCGTATTTACATATCTGCCACTGTGCAGGAGAATCCGTATAGGTGTTCGAGTGTTCGAACCGTAATGCGCAAGAAATGGTACCGAAACCCCGTATTTACATATCTGCCACTGTGCAGGAGAATCCGAATAGGTGTTCGAGTGTTCGAACCGTAATGCGCAAGAAATGGTATGTAAACCCCGTATTTACATATCTGCCACTGTGCAGGAGAATCCGTATAGGTGTTCGAGTGTTCGAACCGTAATGCGCAAGAAATGGTACGGAAACCCCGTATTTACATATCTGCCGCTGTGCAGGAGAATCCGTATAGGTGTTCGAGTGTTTGAACCGTAATGCGTGAGAAATGGTATGTAAACCCCGTATTTATAAATCTGCCACTGTGCTGGATAATCCGTATAGGTGTTCGAGTGTTCGAACCGTAATACGCCAGAAATGGTACCGAAACCCCGTATTTTCATATCTGCCACTGGGCAGGAGAATCCGTATAGGTGTTCGAGTGTTCGAACCGTAATGCGCAAGAAATGGTACCGAAACCCCGTATTTACATATCTGCCACTGTGCAGGAGAATCCGTGTAGGTGTTCAAGTGTTCGAACCGTAATGCGCAAGAAATGGTTCCGAAACCCCGTATTTACGTATCTGCCACTGTGCAGGAGAATCCGTATAGGTGTTCGAGAGTTCGAACCGTAATACGCCAGAAATGGTACCGAAACCCCGTATTTTCATATCTGCCACTGGGCAGGAGAATCCGTATAGGTGTTCGAGTGTTCGAACCGTAATGCGCAAGAAATGGTACCGAAACCCCGTATTTACATATCTGCCACTGTGCAGGAGAATCCGTATAGGTGTTCAAGTGTTCGAACCGTAATGCGCAAGAAATGGTTCCGAAACCCCGTATTTACATATCTGCCACTGTGCAGGAGAATCCGTATAGGTGTTCAAGTGTTCGAACCGTAATGCGCAAGAAATGGTTCCGAAACCCCGTATTTACATATCTGCCACTGTGCAGGAGAATCCGTATAGGTGTTCGAGTGTTCGAACCGTAATGCGCAAGAAATGGTACCGAAACCCCGTATTTACATATCTGCCACTGTGCAGGAGAATCCGAATAGGTGTTCGAGTGTTCGAACTGTAATGCGCAAGAAATGGTACGGAAACCCCGTATTTACATATCTGCCACTGTGCAGGAGAATCCGTATAGGTGTTCGAGTGTTCGAACCGTAATGCGCAAGAAATGGTACGGAAACCCCGTATTTACATATCTGCCACTGTGCAGGAGAATCCGTATAGGTGTTCGAGTGTTTGAACCGTAATGCGTGAGAAATGGTATGGAAACCCCGTATTTATATATCTGCCACTGTGCAGGAGAATCCGTATAGGTGTTCGAGTGTTCGAACCGTAATGCGCAAGAAATGGTATGTAAACCCCGTATTTACATATCTGCCACTGTGCAGGAGAATCCGTATAGGTGTTCGAGTGTTCGAACCGTAATGCGCAAGAAATGGTACGGAAACCCCGTATTTACATATCTGCCACTGTGCAGGAGAATCCGTATAGGTGTTCGATTGTTCGAACCGTAATGCGCAAAAAATGGAACCGAAACCCCGTATTTACATATCTGCCACTGTGCAGGAGAATCCGTATAGGTGTTCGAGTGTTCGAACCGTAATGCGCAAGAAATGGTACCAAAACCCCGTATTTACATATCTGCCACTGTGCAGGAGAATCCGAATAGGTGTTCGAGTGTTCGAACTGTAATGCGCAAGAAATGGTACGGAAACCCCGTATTTACATATCTGCCACTGTGCAGGAGAATCCGTATAGGTGTTCGAGTGTTCGAACCGTAATGCGCAAGAAATGGTACGGAAACCCCGTATTTACATATCTGCCACTGTGCAGGAGAATCCGTATAGGTGTTCGAGTGTTTGAACCGTAATGCGTGAGAAATGGTATGTAAACCCCGTATTTATATATCTGCCACTGTGCTGGATAATCCGTATAGGTGTTCGAGTGTTCGAACCGTAATGCGCCAGAAATGGTACCGAAACCCCGTATTTACATATCTGCCACTGTGCAGGAGAATCCGTATAGGTGTTCGAGTGTTCGAACCGTAATGCGCAAGAAATGGTATGTAAACCCCGTATTTACATATCTGCCACTGTGCAGGAGAATCCGTATAGCTGTTCGAGTGTTCGAACCGTAATGCGCAAGAAATGGTACGGAAACCCCGTATTTACATATCTGCCACTGTGCAGGAGAATCCGTATAGGTGTTCGAGTGTTTCAACCGTAATGCGTGAGAAATGGTATGTAAACCCCGTATTTATATATCTGCCACTGTGCTGGATAATCCGTATAGATGTTCGAGTGTTCGAACCGTAATGCGCCAGAAATGGTACCGAAACCCCGTATTTACATATCTGCCACTGTGCAGGAGAATCCGTATAGGTGTTCGAGTGTTCGAACTGTAATGCGCAAGAAATGGTACCGAAACCCCGTATTTACATATCTGCCACTGTGCAGGAGAATCCGTATAGGTGTTTGAGTGTTCGAACCGTAATGCGCAAGAAATGGTATGGAAACCCTGTATTTACATATCTGCCACTGTGCAGGAGAATCCGTATAGGTGTTCGAGTGTTCGAACCGTAATGCACGAGAAATGGTTCCGAAACCCCGTATTTACATATCTGCCACTGTGCAGGAGAATCCGTATAGGTGTTCGAGAGTTCGAACCGTAATGCGCAAGAAATGGTACGGAAACCCCGTATTTACATATCTGCCACTTTGTCGGAGAATCCGCATAGGTGTTCGAACCGTAATGTGCAAGAAATGGTATGGAAACCCCGTATTTACATATCTGCCACTGTGCAGGAGAATCCGTATAGGTGTTCGAGTGTTCGAATCGTAATGCGCAAGAAATGGTACGGAAACCCCGTATTTACATATCTGCCACTGTGCAGGAGAATCCGAATAGGTGTTCGAGTGTTCGAACCGTAATGCGCAAGAAATGGTACGGAAACCCCGTATTTACATATCTGCCACTGTGCAGGAGAATCCGTATAGGTGTTCGAGTGTTCGAACCGTAATGCGCAAGAAATGGTACCGAAACCCCGTATTTACATATCTGCCACTGTGCAGGAGAATCCGTATAGGTGTTCGATTGTTCGAACCGTAATGCGCAAAAAATGGTACCGAAACCCCGTATTTACATATCTGCCACTGTGCAGGAGAATCCGTATAGGTGTTCGAGTGTTCGAACCGTAATGCGCAAGAAATGGTACCGAAACCCCGTATTTACATATCTGCCACTGTGCAGGAGAATCCGAATAGGTGTTCGAGTGTTCGAACTGTAATGCGCAAGAAATGGTACGGAAACCCCGTATTTACATATCTGCCACTGTGCAGGAGAATCCGTATAGGTGTTCGAGTGTTCGAACCGTAATGCGCAAGAAATGGAACGGAAACCACGTATTTACATATCTGCCACTGTGCAGGAGAATCCGTATAGGTGTTCGAGTGTTTGAACCGTAATGCGTGAGAAATGGTATGTAAACCCCGTATTTATATATCTGCCACTGTGCTGGATAATCCGTATAGGTGTTCGAGTGTTCGAACCGTAATGCGCCAGAAATGGTACCGAAACCCCGTATTTACATATCTGCCACTGTGCAGGAGAATCCGTATAGGTGTTCGAGTGTTCGAACCGTAATGCGCAAGAAATGGTATGTAAACCCCGTATTTACATATCTGCCACTGTGCAGGAGAATCCGTATAGCTGTTCGAGTGTTCGAACCGTAATGCGCAAGAAATGGTACGGAAACCCCGTATTTACATATCTGCCACTGTGCAGGAGAATCCGTATAGGTGTTCGAGTGTTTGAACCGTAATGCGTGAGAAATGGTATGTAAACCCCGTATTTGTATATCTGCCACTGTGCTGGATAATCCGTATAGGTGTTCGAGTGTTCGAACCGTAATGCGCCAGAATTGGTACCGAAACCCCGTATTTACATATCTGCCACTGTGCAGGAGAATCCGTATAGGTGTTCGAGTGTTCGAACTGTAATGCGCAAGAAATGGTACCGAAACCCCGTATTTACATATCTGCCACTGTGCAGGAGAATCCGTATAGGTGTTTGAGTGTTCGAACCGTAATGCGCAAGAAATGGTATGGAAACCCCGTATTTACATATCTGCCACTGTGCAGGAGAATCCGTATAGGTGTTCGAGTGTTCGAACCGTAATGCACAAGAAATGGTTCCGAAACCCCGTATTTACATATCTGCCACTGTGCAGGAGAATCCGTATAGGTGTTCGACAGTTCGAACCGTAATGCGCAAGAAATGGTACGGAAACCCCGTATTTACATATCTGCCACTTTGTAGGAGAATCCGCATAGGTGTTCGAACCGTAATGTGCAAGAAATGGTATGGAAACCCCGTATTTACATATCTGCCACTGTGCAGGAGAATCCGTATAGGTGTTCGAGTGTTCGAATCGTAATGCGCAAGAAATGGTACGGAAACCCCGTATTTACATATCTGCCACTGTGCAGGAGAATCCGTATAGGTGTTCGAGTGTTCTAACCGTAATGCGCAAGAAATGGTATGTAAACCCCTTATTTACATATCTGCCACTGTGCAGGAGAATCTGTATAGCTGTTCGAGTATTCGAACCGTAATGCGCAAGAAATGGTACGGAAACCCCGTATTTACATATCTGCCACTGTGCAGGAGAATCCGTATAGGTGTTCGAGTGTTTGAACCGTAATGCGTGAGAAATGGTATGTAAACCCCGTATTTATATATCTGCCACTGTGCTGGATAATCCGTATAGGTGTTCGAGTGTTCGAACCGTAATGCGCCAGAAATGGTATCGAAACCCCGTATTTACGTATCTGCCACTGTGCAGGAGAATCCGTATAGGTGTTCGAGTGTTCGAACCGTAATGCGCAAGAAATGGTACGGAAACCCCGTATTTACATATCTGCCACTGTGCAGGAGAATCCGTATAGGTGTTCGAGTGTTTGAACCGTAATGCGTGAGAAATGGTATGTAAACCCCGTATTTATATATCTGCCACTGTGCTGGATAATCCGTATAGGTGTTCGAGTGTTCGAACCGTAATGCGCCAGAAATGGTACCGAAACCCCGTATTTACATATCTGCCACTGTGCAGGAGAATCCGTATAGGTGTTCGAGTGTTCGAACCGTAATGTGCAAGAAATGGTATGTAAACCCCGTATTTACATATCTGCCACTGTGCAGGAGAATCCGTATAGCTGTTCGAGTGTTCGAACCGTAATGCGCAAGAAATGGTACGGAAACCCCGTATTTACATATCTGCCACTGTGCAGGAGAATCCGTATAGGTGTTCGAGTGTTTCAACCGTAATGCGTGAGAAATGGTATGGAAACCCCGTATTTACATATCTGCCACTGTGCAGGAGAATCCGTATAGGTGTTCGAGTGTTCGAACCGTAATGCACAAGAAATGGTTCCGAAACCCCGTATTTACATATCTGCCACTGTGCAGGAGAATCCGTATAGGTGTTCGAGTGTTCGAACCGTAATGCGCAAGAAATGGTACCGAAACCCCGTATTTACATATCTGCCACTGTGCAGGAGAATCCGTATAGGTGTTCGATTGTTCGAACCGTAATGCGCAAAAAATGGTACCGAAACCCCGTATTTACATATCTGCCACTGTGCAGGAGAATCCGTATAGGTGTTCGAGTGTTCGAACCGTAATGCGCAAGAAATGGTACCGAAACCCCGTATTTACATATCTGCCACTGTGCAGGAGAATCCGTATAGGTGTTCGAGTGTTCGAACCGTAATGCGCAAGAAATGGTACGGAAACCACGTATTTACATATCTGCCACTGTGCAGGAGAATCCGTATAGGTGTTCGAGTGTTTGAACCGTAATGCGTGAGAAATGGTATGTAAACCCCGTATTTATATATCTGCCACTGTGCTGGATAATCCGTATAGGTGTTCGAGTGTTCGAACCGTAATGCGCCAGAAATGGTACTGAAACCCCGTATTTACATATCTGCCACTGTGTAGGAGAATCCGTATAGGTGTTCGAGTGTTCGAAGCGTAATGCGCAAGAAATGGTATGTAAACCCCGTATTTACATATCTGCCACTGTGCAGGAGAATCCGTATAGCTGTTCGAGTGTTCGAACCGTAATGCGCAAGAAATGGTACGGAAACCCCGTATTTACATATCTGCCACTGTGCAGGAGAATCCGTATAGGTGTTCGAGTGTTTGAACCGTAATGCGTGAGAAATGGTATGTAAACCCCGTATTTATATATCTGCCACTGTGCTGGATAATCCGTATAGGTGTTCGAGTGTTCGAACCGTAATGCGCCAGAAATGGTACCGAAACCCCGTATTTACATATCTGCCACTGTGCAGGAGAATCCGTATAGGTGTTCGAGTGTTCGAACTGTAATGCGCAAGAAATGGTACCGAAACCCCGTATTTACATATCTGCCACTGTGCAGGAGAATCCGTATAGGTGTTTGAGTGTTCGAACTGTAATGCGCAAGAAATGGTATGGAAACCCCGTATTTACATATCTGCCACTGTGCAGGAGAATCCGTATAGGTGTTCGAGTGTTTGAACCGTAATGCGTGAGAAATGGTATGTAAACCCCGTATTTGTATATCTGCCACTGTGCTGGATAATCCGTATAGGTGTTCGAGTGTTCGAACCGTAATGCGCCAGAATTGGTACCGAAACCCCGTATTTACATATCTGCCACTGTGCAGGAGAATCCGTATAGGTGTTCGAGTGTTCGAACTGTAATGCGCAAGAAATGGTACCGAAACCCCGTATTTACATATCTGCCACTGTGCAGGAGAATCCGTATAGGTGTTTGAGTGTTCGAACCGTAATGCGCAAGAAATGGTATGGAAACCCCGTATTTACATATCTGCCACTGTGCAGGAGAATCCGTATAGGTGTTCGAGTGTTCGAACCGTAATGCACAAGAAATGGTTCCGAAACCCCGTATTTACATATCTGCCACTGTGCAGGAGAATCCGTATAGGTGTTCGACAGTTCGAACCGTAATGCGCAAGAAATGGTACGGAAACCCCGTATTTACATATCTGCCACTTTGTAGGAGAATCCGCATAGGTGTTCGAACCGTAATGTGCAAGAAATGGTATGGAAACCCCGTATTTACATATCTGCCACTGTGCAGGAGAATCCGTATAGGTGTTCGAGTGTTCGAATCGTAATGCGCAAGAAATGGTACGGAAACCCCGTATTTACATATCTGCCACTGTGCAGGAGAATCCGTATAGGTGTTCGAGTGTTCGAACCGTAATGCGCAAGAAATGGTATGTAAACCCCTTATTTACATATCTGCCACTGTGCAGGAGAATCTGTATAGCTGTTCGAGTATTCGAACCGTAATGCGCAAGAAATGGTACGGAAACCCCGTATTTACATATCTGCCACTGTGCAGGAGAATCCGTATAGGTGTTCGAGTGTTTGAACCGTAATGCGTGAGAAATGGTATGTAAACCCCGTATTTATATATCTGCCACTGTGCTGGATAATCTGTATAGGTGTTCGAGTGTTCGAACCGTAATGCGCCAGAAATGGTATCGAAACCCCGTATTTACGTATCTGCCACTGTGCAGGAGAATCCGTATAGGTGTTCGAGTGTTCGAACCGTAATGCGCAAGAAATGGTACGGAAACCCCGTATTTACATATCTGCCACTGTGCAGGAGAATCCGTATAGGTGTTCGAGTGTTTGAACCGTAATGCGTGAGAAATGGTATGTAAACCCCGTATTTATATATCTGCCACTGTGCTGGATAATCCGTATAGGTGTTCGAGTGTTCGAACCGTAATGCGCCAGAAATGGTACCGAAACCCCGTATTTACATATCTGCCACTGTGCAGGAGAATCCGTATAGGTGTTCGAGTGTTCGAACCGTAATGCGCAAGAAATGGTATGTAAACCCCGTATTTACATATCTGCCACTGTGCAGGAGAATCCGTATAGCTGTTCGAGTGTTCGAACCGTAATGCGCAAGAAATGGTACGGAAACCCCGTATTTACATATCTGCCACTGTGCAGGAGAATCCGTATAGGTGTTCGAGTGTTTCAACCGTAATGCGTGAGAAATGGTATGGAAACCCCGTATTTACATATCTGCCACTGTGCAGGAGAATCCGTATAGGTGTTCGAGTGTTCGAACCGTAATGCACAAGAAATGGTTCCGAAACCCCGTATTTACATATCTGCCACTGTGCAGGAGAATCCGTATAGGTGTTCGAGTGTTCGAACCGTAATGCGCAAGAAATGGTACCGAAACCCCGTATTTACATATCTGCCACTGTGGAGGAGAATCCGTATAGGTGTTCGATTGTTCGAACCGTAATGCGCAAAAAATGGTACCGAAACCCCGTATTTACATATCTGCCACTGTGCAGGAGAATCCGTATAGGTGTTCGAGTGTTCGAACCGTAATGCGCAAGAAATGGTACCGAAACCCCGTATTTACATATCTGCCACTGTGCAGGAGAATCCGTATAGGTGTTCGAGTGTTCGAACCGTAATGCGCAAGAAATGGTACGGAAACCACGTATTTACATATCTGCCACTGTGCAGGAGAATCCGTATAGGTGTTCGAGTGTTTGAACCGTAATGCGTGAGAAATGGTATGTAAACCCCGTATTTATATATCCGCCACTGTGCTGGATAATCCGTATAGGTGTTCGAGTGTTCGAACCGTAATGCGCCAGAAATGGTACCGAAACCCCGTATTTACATATCTGCCACTGTGTAGGAGAATCCGTATAGGTGTTCGAGTGTTCGAAGCGTAATGCGCAAGAAATGGTATGTAAACCCCGTATTTACATATCTGCCACTGTGCAGGAGAATCCGTATAGCTGTTCGAGTGTTCGAACCGTAATGCGCAAGAAATGGTACGGAAACCCCGTATTTACATATCTGCCACTGTGCAGGAGAATCCGTATAGGTGTTCGAGTGTTTGAACCGTAATGCGTGAGAAATGGTATGTAAACCCCGTATTTATATATCTGCCACTGTGCTGGATAATCCGTATAGGTGTTCGAGTGTTCGAACCGTAATGCGCCAGAAATGGTACCGAAACCCCGTATTTACATATCTGCCACTGTGCAGGAGAATCCGTATAGGTGTTCGAGTGTTCGAACTGTAATGCGCAAGAAATGGTACCGAAACCCCGTATTTACATATCTGCCACTGTGCAGGAGAATCCGTATAGGTGTTTGAGTGTTCGAACTGTAATGCGCAAGAAATGGTATGGAAACCCCGTATTTACATATCTGCCACTGTGCAGGAGAATCCGTATAGGTGTTCGAGTGTTCGAACCGTAATGCACAAGAAATGGTTCCGAAACCCCGTATTTACATATCTGCCACTGTGCAGGAGAATCCGTATAGGTGTTCGAGAGTTCGAACCGTAATGCGCAAGAAATGGTACGGAAACCCCGTATTTACATATCTGCCACTTTGTAGGAGAATCCGCATAGGTGTTCGAACGGTAATGTGCAAGAAATGGTATGGAAACCCCGTATTTACATATCTGCCACTGTGCAGGAGAATCCGTATTGGTGTTCGAGTGTTCGAATCGTAATGCGCAAGAAATGGTACGGAAACCCCGTATTTACATATCTGCCACTGTGCAGGAGAATCCGAATAGGTGTTCGAGTGTTCGAACCGTAATGCGCAAGAAATGGTATGTAAACCCCGTATTTACATATCTGCCACTGTGCAGGAGAATCCGTATAGGTGTTCGAGTGTTCGAACCGTAATGCGCAAGAAATGGTACGGAAACCCCGTATTTACATATCTGCCACTGTGCAGGAGAATCCGTATAGGTGTTCGATTGTTCGAACCGTAATGCGCAAAAAATGGAACCGAAACCCCGTATTTACATATCTGCCACTGTGCAGAAGAATCCGTATAGGTGTTCGAGTGTTCGAACCGTAATGCGCAAGAAATGGTACCGAAACCCCGTATTTACATATCTGCCACTGTGCAGGAGAATCCGAATAGGTGTTCGAGTGTTCGAACAGTAATGCGCAAGAAATGGTACCGAAACCCCGTATTTACATATCTGCCACTGTGCAGGAGAATCCGTATAGGTGTTCGAGTGTTCGAATCGTAATGCGCAAGAAATGGTACGGAAACCCCGTATTTACATATCTGCCACTGTGCAGGAGAATCCGTATAGGTGTTCGAGTGTTTGAACCCTAATGCGTGAGAAATGGTATGTAAACCCCGTATTTATATATCTGCCACTGTGCTGGATAATCCGTATAGGTGTTCGAGTGTTCGAACCGTAATGCGCCAGAAATGGTACCGAAACCCCGTATTTACATATCTGCCACTGTGCAGGAGAATCCGTATAGGTGTTCGAGTGTTCGAACCGTAATGCGCAAGAAATGGTACCGAAACCCCGTATTTACATATCTGCCACTGTGCAGGAGAATCCGTATAGGTGTTCGAGTGTTCGAACCGTAATGCGCAAGAAATGGTATGTAAACCCCGTATTTACATATCTGCCACTGTGCAGGAGAATCCGTATAGTTGTTCGAGTGTTCGAACCGTAATGCGCAAGAAATGGTACGGAAACCCCGTATTTACATATCTGCCACTGTGCAGGAGAATCCGTATAGGTGTTCGAGTGTTTGAACCGTAATGCGTGAGAAATGGTATGTAAACCCCGTATTTATATATCTGCCACTGTGCTGGATAATCCGTATAGGTGTTCGAGTGTTCGAACCGTAATGCGCCAGAAATGGTACCGAAACCCCGTATTTACATATCTGCCACTGTGCAGGAGAATCCGTATAGGTGTTCGAGTGTTCGAACCGTAATGCGCAAGAAATGGTATGTAAACCCCTTATTTACATATCTGCCACTGTGCAGGAGAATCTGTATAGCTGTTCGAGTATTCGAACCGTAATGCGCAAGAAATGGTACGGAAACCCCGTATTTACATATCTGCCACTGTGCAGGAGAATCCGTATAGGTGTTCGAGTGTTTGAACCGTAATGCGTGAGAAATGGTATGTAAACCCCGTATTTATATATCTGCCACTGTGCTGGATAATCCGTATAGGTGTTCGAGTGTTCGAACCGTAATGCGCCAGAAATGGTACCGAAACCCCGTATTTACGTATCTGCCACTGTGCAGGAGAATCCGTATAGGTGTTCGAGTGTTCGAACCGTAATGCGCAAGAAATGGTACGGAAACCCCGTATTTACATATCTGCCACTGTGCAGGAGAATCCGTATAGGTGTTCGAGTGTTTGAACCGTAATGCGTGAGAAATGGTATGTAAACCCCGTATTTATATATCTGCCACTGTGCTGGATAATCCGTATAGGTGTTCGAGTGTTCGAACCGTAATGCGCCAGAAATGGTACCGAAACCCCGTATTTACATATCTGCCACTGTGCAGGAGAATCCGTATAGGTGTTCGAATGTTCGAACCGTAATGCGCAAGAAATGGTATGTAAACCCCGTATTTACATATCTGCCACTGTGCAGGAGAATCCGTATAGCTGTTCGAGTGTTCGAACCGTAATGCGCAAGAAATGGTACGGAAACCCCGTATTTACATATCTGCCACTGTGCAGGAGAATCCGTATAGGTGTTCGAGTGTTTCAACCGTAATGCGTGAGAAATGGTATGTAAACTCCGTATTTATATATCTGCCACTGTGTTGGATAACCCGTATAGGTGTTCGAGTGTTCGAACCGTAATGCGCCAGAAATGGTACCGAAACCCCGTATTTACATATCTGCCACTGTGCAGGAGAATCCGTATAGGTGTTCGAGTGTTCGAACCGTAATGCGCAAGAAATGGTACCGAAACCCCGTATTTACATATCTGCCACTGTGCAGGAGAATCCGTATAGGTGTTTGAGTGTTCGAACCGTAATGCGCAAGAAATGGTATGGAAACCCCGTATTTACATATCTGCCACTGTGCAGGAGAATCCGTATAGGTGTTCGAGTGTTCGAACCGTAATGCACAAGAAATGGTTCCGAAACCCCGTATTTACATATCTGCCACTGTGCAGGAGAATCCGTATAGGTGTTCGAGAGTTCGAACCGTAATGCGCAAGAAATGGTACGGAAACCCCGTATTTACATATCTGCCACTTTGTAGGAGAATCCGCATAGGTGTTCGAACCGTAATGTGCAAGAAATGGTATGGAAACCCCGTATTTACATATCTGCCACTGTGCAGGAGAATCCGTATAGGTGTTCGAGTGTTCGAATCGTAATGCGCAAGAAATGGTACGGAAACCCCGTATTTACATATCTGCCACTGTGCAGGAGAATCCGAATAGGTGTTCGAGTGTTCGAACCGTAATGCGCAAGAAATGGTATGTAAACCCCGTATTTACATATCTGCCACTGTGCAGGAGAATCCGTATAGGTGTTCGAGTGTTCGAACCGTAATGTGCAAGAAATGGTATGGAAACCCCGTATTTACATATCTGCCACTGTGCAGGAGAATCCGTATAGGTGTTCGAGTGTTCGAATCGTAATGCGCAAGAAATGGTACGGAAACCCCGTATTTACATATCTGCCACTGTGCAGGAGAATCCGAATAGGTGTTCGAGTGTTCGAACCGTAATGCGCAAGAAATGGTATGTAAACCCCGTATTTACATATCTGCCACTGTGCAGGAGAATCCGTATAGGTGTTCGAGTGTTCGAACCGTAATGCGCAAGAAATGGTACGGAAACCCCGTATTTACATATCTGCCACTGTGCAGGAGAATCCGTATAGGTGTTCGATTGTTCGAACCGTAATGCGCAAAAAATGGAACCGAAACCCCGTATTTACATATCTGCCACTGTGCAGGAGAATCCGTATAGGTGTTCGAGTGTTCGAACCGTAATGCGCAAGAAATGGTACCGAAACCCCGTATTTACATATCTGCCACTGTGCAGGAGAATCCGAATAGGTGTTCGAGTGTTCGAACAGTAATGCGCAAGAAATGGTACCGAAACCCCGTATTTACATATCTGCCACTGTGCAGGAGAATCCGTATAGGTGTTCGAGTGTTCGAACCGTAATGCGCAAGAAATGGTACGGAAACCCCGTATTTACATATCTGCCACTGTGCAGGAGAATCCGTATAGGTGTTCGAGTGTTTGAACCGTAATGCGTGAGAAATGGTATGTAAACCCCGTATTTATATATCTGCCACTGTGCTGGATAATCCGTATAGGTGTTCGAGTGTTCGAACCGTAATGCGCCAGAAATGGTACCGAAACCCCGTATTTACATATCTGCCACTGTGCAGGAGAATCCGTATAGGTGTTCGAGTGTTCGAACCGTAATGCGCAAGAAATGGTACCGAAACCCCGTATTTACATATCTGCCACTGTGCAGGAGAATCCGTATAGGTGTTCGAGTGTTCGAACCGTAATGCGCAAGAAATGGTATGTAAACCCCGTATTTACATATCTGCCACTGTGCAGGAGAATCCGTATAGTTGTTCGAGTGTTCGAACCGTAATGCGCAAGAAATGGTACGGAAACCCCGTATTTACATATCTGCCACTGTGCAGGAGAATCCGTATAGGTGTTCGAGTGTTTGAACCGTAATGCGTGAGAAATGGTATGTAAACCCCGTATTTATATATCTGCCACTGTGCTGGATAATCCTTATAGGTGTTCGAGTGTTCGAACCGTAATGCGCCAGAAATGGTACCGAAACCCCGTATTTACATATCTGCCACTGTGCAGGAGAATCCGTATAGGTGTTCGAGTGTTCGAACCGTAATGCGCAAGAAATGGTATGTAAACCCCTTATTTACATATCTGCCACTGTGCAGGAGAATCTGTATAGCTGTTCGAGTATTCGAACCGTAATGCGCAAGAAATGGTACGGAAACCCCGTATTTACATATCTGCCACTGTGCAGGAGAATCCGTATAGGTGTTCGAGTGTTTGAACCGTAATGCGTGAGAAATGGTATGTAAACCCCGTATTTATATATCTGCCACTGTGCTGGATAATCCGTATAGGTGTTCGAGTGTTCGAACCGTAATGCGCCAGAAATGGTACCGAAACCCCGTATTTACGTATCTGCCACTGTGCAGGAGAATCCGTATAGGTGTTCGAGTGTTCGAACCGTAATGCGCAAGAAATGGTACGGAAACCCCGTATTTACATATCTGCCACTGTGCAGGAGAATCCGTATAGGTGTTCGAGTGTTTGAACCGTAATGCGTGAGAAATGGTATGTAAACCCCGTATTTATATATCTGCCACTGTGCTGGATAATCCGTATAGGTGTTCGAGTGTTCGAACCGTAATGCGCCAGAAATGGTACCGAAACCCCGTATTTACATATCTGCCACTGTGCAGGAGAATCCGTATAGGTGTTCGAGTGTTCGAACCGTAATGCGCAAGAAATGGTATGTAAACCCCGTATTTACATATCTGCCACTGTGCAGGAGAATCCGTATAGCTGTTCGAGTGTTCGAACCGTAATGCGCAAGAAATGGTACGGAAACCCCGTATTTACATATCTGCCACTGTGCAGGAGAATCCGTATAGGTGTTCGAGTGTTTCAACCGTAATGCGTGAGAAATGGTATGTAAACTCCGTATTTATATATCTGCCACTGTGCTGGATAACCCGTATAGGTGTTCGAGTGTTCGAACCGTAATGCGCCAGAAATGGTACCGAAACCCCGTATTTACATATCTGCCACTGTGCAGGAGAATCCGTATAGGTGTTCGAGTGTTCGAACCGTAATGCGCAAGAAATGGTACCGAAACCCCGTATTTACATATCTGCCACTGTGCAGGAGAATCCGTATAGGTGTTTGAGTGTTCGAACCGTAATGCGCAAGAAATGGTATGGAAACCCCGTATTTACATATCTGCCACTGTGCAGGAGAATCCGTATAGGTGTTCGAGTGTTCGAACCGTAATGCACAAGAAATGGTTCCGAAACCCCGTATTTACATATCTGCCACTGTGCAGGAGAATCCGTATAGGTGTTCGAGAGTTCGAACCGTAATGCGCAAGAAATGGTACGGAAACCCCGTATTTACATATCTGCCACTTTGTAGGAGAATCTGCATAGGTGTTCGAACCGTAATGTGCAAGAAATGGTATGGAAACCCCGTATTTACATATCTGCCACTGTGCAGGAGAATCCGTATAGGTGTTCGAGTGTTCGAATCGTAATGCGCAAGAAATGGTACGGAAACCCCGTATTTACATATCTGCCACTGTGCAGGAGAATCCGAATAGGTGTTCGAGTGTTCGAACCGTAATGCGCAAGAAATGGTATGTAAACCCCGTATTTACATATCTGCCACTGTGCAGGAGAATCCGTATAGGTGTTCGAGTGTTCGAACCGTAATGTGCAAGAAATGGTATGGAAACCCCGTATTTACATATCTGCCACTGTGCAGGAGAATCCGTATAGGTGTTCGAGTGTTCGAATCGTAATGCGCAAGAAATGGTACGGAAACCCCGTATTTACATATCTGCCACTGTGCAGGAGAATCCGAATAGGTGTTCGAGTGTTCGAACCGTAATGCGCAAGAAATGGTATGTAAACCCCGTATTTACATATCTGCCACTGTACAGGAGAATCCGTATAGGTGTTCGAGTGTTCGAACCGTAATGCGCAAGAAATGGTACGGAAACCCCGTATTTACATATCTGCCACTGTGCAGGAGAATCCGTATAGGTGTTCGATTGTTCGAACCGTAATGCGCAAAAAATGGAACCGAAACCCCGTATTTACATATCTGCCACTGTGCAGGAGAATCCGTATAGGTGTTCGAGTGTTCGAACCGTAATGCGCAAGAAATGGTACCGAAACCCCGTATTTACATATCTGCCACTGTGCAGGAGAATCCGAATAGGTGTTCGAGTGTTCGAACAGTAATGCGCAAGAAATGGTACCGAAACCCCGTATTTACATATCTGCCACTATGCAGGAGAATACGTATAGGTGTTCGAGTGTTCGAACCGTAATGCGCAAGAAATGGTACGGAAACCCCGTATTTACATATCTGCCACTGTGCAGGAGAATCCGTATAGGTGTTCGAGTGTTTGAACCCTAATGCGTGAGAAATGGTATGTAAACCCCGTATTTATATATCTGCCACTGTGCTGGATAATCCGTATAGGTGTTCGAGTGTTCGAACCGTAATGCGCCAGAAATGGTACCGAAACCCCGTATTTACATATCTGCCACTGTGCAGGAGAATCCGTATAGGTGTTCGAGTGTTCGAACCGTAATGCGCAAGAAATGGTACCGAAACCCCGTATTTACATATCTGCCACTGTGCAGGAGAATCCGTATAGGTGTTCGAGTGTTCGAACCGTAATGCGCAAGAAATGGTATGTAAACCCCGTATTTACATATCTGCCACTGTGCAGGAGAATCCGTATAGTTGTTCGAGTGTTCGAACCGTAATGCGCAAGAAATGGTACGGAAACCCCGTATTTACATATCTGCCACTCTGCAGGAGAATCCGTATAGGTGTTCGAGTGTTTGAACCGTAATGCGTGAGAAATGGTATGTAAACCCCGTATTTATATATCTGCCACTGTGCTGGATAATCCGTATAGGTGTTCGAGTGTTCGAACCGTAATGCGCCAGAAATGGTACCGAAACCCCGTATTTACATATCTGCCACTGTGCAGGAGAATCCGTATAGGTGTTCGAGTGTTCGAACCGTAATGCGCAAGAAATGGTATGTAAACCCCTTATTTACATATCTGCCACTGTGCAGGAGAATCTGTATAGCTGTTCGAGTATTCGAACCGTAATGCGCAAGAAATGGTAAGGAAACCCCGTATTTACATATCTGCCACTGTGCAGGAGAATCCGTATAGGTGTTCGAGTGTTTGAACCGTAATGCGTGAGAAACGGTATGTAAACCCCGTATTTATATATCTGCCACTGTGCTGGATAATCCGTATAGGTGTTCGAGTGTTCGAACCGTAATGCGCCAGAAATGGTACCGAAACCCCGTATTTACGTATCTGCCACTGTGCAGGAGAATCCGTATAGGTGTTCGAGTGTTCGAACCGTAATGCGCAAGAAATGGTACGGAAACCCCGTATTTACATATCTGCCACTGTGCAGGAGAATCCGTATAGGTGTTCGAGTGTTTGAACCGTAATGCGTGAGAAATGGTATGTAAACCCCGTATTTATATATCTGCCACTGTGCTGGATAATCCGTATAGGTGTTCGAGTGTTCGAACCGTAATGCGCCAGAAATGGTACCGAAACCCCGTATTTACATATCTGCCACTGTGCAGGAGAATCCGTATAGGTGTTCGAGTGTTCGAACCGTAATGCGCAAGAAATGGTATGTAAACCCCGTATTTACATATCTGCCACTGTGCAGGAGAATCTGTATAGCTGTTCGAGTGTTCGAACCGTAATGCGCAAGAAATGGTACGGAAACCCCGTATTTACATATCTGCCACTGTGCAGGAGAATCCGTATAGGTGTTCGAGTGTTTCAACCGTAATGCGTGAGAAATGGTATGTAAACTCCGTATTTATATATCTGCCACTGTGCTGGATAACCCGTATAGGTGTTCGAGTGTTCGAACCGTAATGCGCCAGAAATGGTACCGAAACCCCGTATTTACATATCTGCCACTGTGCAGGAGAATCCGTATAGGTGTTCGAGTGTTCGAACCGTAATGCGCAAGAAATGGTACCGAAACCCCGTATTTACATATCTGCCACTGTGCAGGAGAATCCGTATAGGTGTTTGAGTGTTCGAACCGTAATGCGCAAGAAATGGTATGGAAACCCCGTATTTACATATCTGCCACTGTGCAGGAGAATCCGTATAGGTGTTCGAGTGTTCGAACCGTAATGCACAAGAAATGGTTCCGAAACCCCGTATTTACATATCTGCCACTGTGCAGGAGAATCCGTATAGGTGTTCGAGAGTTCGAACCGTAATGCGCAAGAAATGGTACGGAAACCCCGTATTTACATATCTGCCACTTTGTAGGAGAATCCGCATAGGTGTTCGAACCGTAATGTGCAAGAAATGGTATGGAAACCCCGTATTTACATATCTGCCACTGTGCAGGAGAATCCGTATAGGTGTTCGAGTGTTCGAATCGTAATGCGCAAGAAATGGTACGGAAACCCCGTATTTATATATCTGCCACTGTGCAGGAGAATCCGAATAGGTGTTCGAGTGTTCGAACCGTAATGCGCAAGAAATGGTATGTAAACCCCGTATTTACATATCTGCCACTGTCCAGGAGAATCCGTATAGGTGTTCGAGTGTTCGAACCGTAATGCGCAAGAAATGGTACGGAAACCCCGTATTTACATATCTGCCACTGTGCAGGAGAATCCGTATAGGTGTTCGATTGTTCGAACCGTAATGCGCAAAAAATGGAACCGAAACCCCGTATTTACATATCTGCCACTGTGCAGGAGAATCCGTATAGGTGTTCGAGTGTTCGAACCGTAATGCGCAAGAAATGGTACCGAAACCCCGTATTTACATATCTGCCACTGTGCAGGAGAATCCGAATTGGTGTTCGAGTGTTCGAACTGTAATGCGCAAGAAATGGTACGGAAACCCCGTATTTACATATCTGCCACTGTGCAGGAGAATCCGTATAGGTGTTCGAGTGTTGGAACCGTAATGCGCAAGAAATGGTACGGAAACCCCGTATTTACATATCTGCCACTGTGCAGGAGAATCCGTATAGGTGTTCGAGTGTTTGAACCGTAATGCGTGAGAAATGGTATGTAAACCCCGTATTTATATATCTGCCACTGTGCTGGATAATCTGTATAGGTGTTCGAGTGTTCGAACCGTAATGCGCCAGAAATGGTACGGAAACCCCGTATTTACATATCTGCCACTGTGCAGGAGAATCCGTATAGGTGTTCGAGTGTTCGAACCGTAATGCGCAAGAAATGGTACCGAAACCCCGTATTTACATATCTGCCACTGTGCAGGAGAATCCGTATAGGTGTTCGAGTGTTTGAACCCTAATGCGTGAGAAATGGTATGTAAACCCCGTATTTATATATCTGCCACTGTGCAGGAGAATCCGTATAGGTGTTCGAGTGTTCGAACCGTAATGCGCAAGAAATGGTACGGAAACCCCGTATTTACATATCTGCCACTGTGCAGGAGAATCCGTATAGGTGTTCGAGTGTTTGAACCGTAATGCGTGAGAAATGGTATGTAAACCCCGTATTTATATATCTGCCACTGTGCTGGATAATCCGTATAGGTGTTCGAGTGTTCGAACCGTAATGCGCCAGAAATGGTACCGAAACCCCGTATTTACATATCTGCCACTGTGCAGGAGAATCCGTATAGGTGTTCGAGTGTTCGAACCGTAATGCGCAAGAAATGGTATGTAAACCCCGTATTTACATATCTGCCACTGTGCAGGAGAATCTGTATAGCTGTTCGAGTGTTCGAACCGTAATGCGCAAGAAATGGTACGGAAACCCCGTATTTACATATCTGCCACTGTGCAGGAGAATCCGTATAGGTGTTCGAGTGTTTCAACCGTAATGCGTGAGAAATGGTATGTAAACTCCGTATTTATATATCTGCCACTGTGCTGGATAACCCGTATAGGTGTTCGAGTGTTCGAACCGTAATGCGCCAGAAATGGTACCGAAACCCCGTATTTACATATCTGCCACTGTGCAGGAGAATCCGTATAGGTGTTCGAGTGTTCGAACCGTAATGCGCAAGAAATGGTACCGAAACCCCGTATTTACATATCTGCCACTGTGCAGGAGAATCCGTATAGGTGTTTGAGTGTTCGAACCGTAATGCGCAAGAAATGGTATGGAAACCCCGTATTTACATATCTGCCACTGTGCAGGAGAATCCGTATAGGTGTTCGAGTGTTCGAACCGTAATGCACAAGAAATGGTTCCGAAACCCCGTATTTACATATCTGCCACTGTGCAGGAGAATCCGTATAGGTGTTCGAGAGTTCGAACCGTAATGCGCAAGAAATGGTACGGAAACCCCGTATTTACATATCTGCCACTTTGTACGAGAATCCGCATAGGTGTTCGAACCGTAATGTGCAAGAAATGGTATGGAAACCCCGTATTTACATATCTGCCACTGTGCAGGAGAATCCGTATAGGTGTTCGAGTGTTCGAATCGTAATGCGCAAGAAATGGTACGGAAACCCCGTATTTATATATCTGCCACTGTGCAGGAGAATCCGAATAGGTGTTCGAGTGTTCGAACCGTAATGCGCAAGAAATGGTATGTAAACCCCGTATTTACATATCTGCCACTGTCCAGGAGAATCCGTATAGGTGTTCGAGTGTTCGAACCGTAATGCGCAAGAAATGGTACGGAAACCCCGTATTTACATATCTGCCACTGTGCAGGAGAATCCGTATAGGTGTTCGATTGTTCGAACCGTAATGCGCAAAAAATGGAACCGAAACCCCGTATTTACATATCTGCCACTGTGCAGGAGAATCCGTATAGGTGTTCGAGTGTTCGAACCGTAATGCGCAAGAAATGGTACCGAAACCCCGTATTTACATATCTGCCACTGTGCAGGAGAATCCGAATTGGTGTTCGAGTGTTCGAACTGTAATGCGCAAGAAATGGTACGGAAACCCCGTATTTACATATCTGCCACTGTGCAGGAGAATCCGTATAGGTGTTCGAGTGTTGGAACCGTAATGCGCAAGAAATGGTACGGAAACCCCGTATTTACATATCTGCCACTGTGCAGGAGAATCCGTATAGGTGTTCGAGTGTTTGAACCGTAATGCGTGAGAAATGGTATGTAAACCCCGTATTTATATATCTGCCACTGTGCTGGATAATCTGTATAGGTGTTCGAGTGTTCGAACCGTAATGCGCCAGAAATGGTACGGAAACCCCGTATTTACATATCTGCCACTGTGCAGGAGAATCCGTATAGGTGTTCGAGTGTTCGAACCGTAATGCGCAAGAAATGGTACCGAAACCCCGTATTTACATATCTGCCACTGTGCAGGAGAATCCGTATAGGTGTTCGAGTGTTTGAACCCTAATGCGTGAGAAATGGTATGTAAACCCCGTATTTATATATCTGCCACTGTGCTGGATAATCCGTATAGGTGTTCGAGTGTTCGAACCGTAATGCGCCAGAAATGGTACCGAAACCCCGTATTTACATATCTGCCACTGTGCAGGAGAATCCGTATAGGTGTTCGAGTGTTCGAACCGTAATGCGCAAGAAATGGTACCGAAACCCCGTATTTACATATCTGCCACTGTGCAGGAGAATCCGTATAGGTGTTCGAGTGTTCGAACCGTAATGCGCAAGAAATGGTATGTAAACCCCGTATTTACATATCTGCCACTGTGCAGGAGAATCCGTATAGTTGTTCGAGTGTTCGAACCGTAATGCGCAAGAAATGGTACGGAAACCCCGTATTTACATATCTGCCACTGTGCAGGAGAATCCGTATAGGTGTTCGAGTGTTTGAACCGTAATGCGTGAGAAATGGTATGTAAACCCCGTATTTATATATCTGCCACTGTGCTGGATAATCCGTATAGGTGTTCGAGTGTTCGAACCGTAATGCGCCAGAAATGGTACCGAAACCCCGTATTTACGTATCTGCCACTGTGCAGGAGAATCCGTATAGGTGTTCGAGTGTTCGAACCGTAATGCGCAAGAAATGGTACGGAAACCCCGTATTTACATATCTGCCACTGTGCAGGAGAATCCGTATAGGTGTTCGAGTGTTTGAACCGTAATGCGTGAGAAATGGTATGTAAACCCCGTATTTATATATCTGCCACTGTGCTGGATAATCCGTATAGGTGTTCGAGTGTTCGAACCGTAATGCGCCAGAAATGGTACCGAAACCCCGTATTTACATATCTGCCACTGTGCAGGAGAATCCGTATAGGTGTTCGAGTGTTCGAACCGTAATGCGCAAGAAATGGTATGTAAACCCCGTATTTACATATCTGCCACTGTGCAGGAGAATCTGTATAGCTGTTCGAGTGTTCGAACCGTAATGCGCAAGAAATGGTACGGAAACCCCGTATTTACATATCTGCCACTGTGCAGGAGAATCCGTATAGGTGTTCGAGTGTTTCAACCGTAATGCGTGAGAAATGGTATGTAAACTCCGTATTTATATATCTGCCACTGTGCTGGATAACCCGTATAGGTGTTCGAGTGTTCGAACCGTAATGCGCCAGAAATGGTACCGAAACCCCGTATTTACATATCTGCCACTGTGCAGGAGAATCCGTATAGGTGTTCGAGTGTTCGAACCGTAATGCGCAAGAAATGGTACCGAAACCCCGTATTTACATATCTGCCACTGTGCAGGAGAATCCGTATAGGTGTTTGAGTGTTCGAACCGTAATGCGCAAGAAATGGTATGGAAACCCCGTATTTACATATCTGCCACTGTGCAGGAGAATCCGTATAGGTGTTCGAGTGTTCGAACCGTAATGCACAAGAAATGGTTCCGAAACCCCGTATTTACATATCTGCCACTGTGCAGGAGAATCCGTATAGGTGTTCGAGAGTTCGAACCGTAATGCGCAAGAAATGGTACGGAAACCCCGTATTTACATATCTGCCACTTTGTAGGAGAATCCGCATAGGTGTTCGAACCGTAATGTGCAAGAAATGGTATGGAAACCCCGTATTTACATATCTGCCACTGTGCAGGAGAATCCGTATAGGTGTTCGAGTGTTCGAATCGTAATGCGCAAGAAATGGTACGGAAACCCCGTATTTATATATCTGCCACTGTGCAGGAGAATCCGAATAGGTGTTCGAGTGTTCGAACCGTAATGCGCAAGAAATGGTATGTAAACCCCGTATTTACATATCTGCCACTGTCCAGGAGAATCCGTATAGGTGTTCGAGTGTTCGAACCGTAATGCGCAAGAAATGGTACGGAAACCCCGTATTTACATATCTGCCACTGTGCAGGAGAATCCGTATAGGTGTTCGATTGTTCGAACCGTAATGCGCAAAAAATGGAACCGAAACCCCGTATTTACATATCTGCCACTGTGCAGGAGAATCCGTATAGGTGTTCGAGTGTTCGAACCGTAATGCGCAAGAAATGGTACCGAAACCCCGTATTTACATATCTGCCACTGTGCAGGAGAATCCGAATTGGTGTTCGAGTGTTCGAACTGTAATGCGCAAGAAATGGTACGGAAACCCCGTATTTACATATCTGCCACTGTGCAGGAGAATCCGTATAGGTGTTCGAGTGTTGGAACCGTAATGCGCAAGAAATGGTACGGAAACCCCGTATTTACATATCTGCCACTGTGCAGGAGAATCCGTATAGGTGTTCGAGTGTTTGAACCGTAATGCGTGAGAAATGGTATGTAAACCCCGTATTTATATATCTGCCACTGTGCTGGATAATCCGTATAGGTGTTCGAGTGTTCGAACCGTAATGCGCCAGAAATGGTACGGAAACCCCGTATTTACATATCTGCCACTGTGCAGGAGAATCCGTATAGGTGTTCGAGTGTTCGAACCGTAATGCGCAAGAAATGGTACCGAAACCCCGTATTTACATATCTGCCACTGTGCAGGAGAATCCGTATAGGTGTTCGAGTGTTTGAACCGTAATGCGTGAGAAATGGTATGTAAACCCCGTATTTATATATCTGCCACTGTGCTGGATAATCCGTATAGGTGTTCGAGTGTTCGAACCGTAATGCGCCAGAAATGGTACCGAAACCCCGTATTTACGTATCTGCCACTGTGCAGGAGAATCCGTATAGGTGTTCGAGTGTTCGAACCGTAATGCGCAAGAAATGGTACGGAAACCCCGTATTTACATATCTGCCACTGTGCAGGAGAATCCGTATAGGTGTTCGAGTGTTTGAACCGTAATGCGTGAGAAATGGTATGTAAACCCCGTATTTATATATCTGCCACTGTGCTGGATAATCCGTATAGGTGTTCGAGTGTTCGAACCGTAATGCGCCAGAAATGGTACCGAAACCCCGTATTTACATATCTGCCACTGTGCAGGAGAATCCGTATAGGTGTTCGAGTGTTCGAACCGTAATGCGCAAGAAATGGTATGTAAACCCCGTATTTACATATCTGCCACTGTGCAGGAGAATCCGTATAGCTGTTCGAGTGTTCGAACCGTAATGCGCAAGAAATGGTACGGAAACCCCGTATTTACATATCTGCCACTGTGCAGGAGAATCCGTATAGGTGTTCGAGTGTTTCAACCGTAATGCGTGAGAAATGGTATGTAAACTCCGTATTTATATATCTGCCACTGTGCTGGATAACCCGTATAGGTGTTCGAGTGTTCGAACCGTAATGCGCCAGAAATGGTACCGAAACCCCGTATTTACATATCTGCCACTGTGCAGGAGAATCCGTATAGGTGTTCGAGTGTTCGAACCGTAATGCGCAAGAAATGGTACCGAAACCCCGTATTTACATATCTGCCACTGTGCAGGAGAATCCGTATAGGTGTTTGAGTGTTCGAACCGTAATGCGCAAGAAATGGTATGGAAACCCCGTATTTACATATCTGCCACTGTGCAGGAGAATCCGTATAGGTGTTCGAGTGTTCGAACCGTAATGCACAAGAAATGGTTCCGAAACCCCGTATTTACATATCTGCCACTGTGCAGGAGAATCCGTATAGGTGTTCGAGAGTTCGAACTGTAATGCGCAAGAAATGGTACGGAAACCCCGTATTTACATATCTGCCACTGTGCAGGAGAATCCGTATAGGTGGTCGAGTGTTCGAACCGTAATGCGCAAGAAATGGTACGGAAACCCCGTATTTACATATCTGCCACTGTGCAGGAGAATCCGTATAGGTGTTCGAGTGTTTGAACCGTAATGCGTGAGAAATGGTATGTAAACCCCGTATTTATATATCTGCCACTGTGCTGGATAATCCGTATAGGTGTTCGAGTGTTCGAACCGTAATGCGCCAGAAATGGTACCGAAACCCCGTATTTACATATCTGCCACTGTGCAGGAGAATCCGTATAGGTGTTCGAGTGTTCGAACCGTAATGCGCAAGAAATGGTACCGAAACCCCGTATTTACATATCTGCCACTGTGCAGGAGAATCCGTATAGGTGTTCGAGTGTTTGAACCCTAATGCGTGAGAAATGGTATGTAAACCCCGTATTTATATATCTGGCACTGTGCTGGATAATCCGTATAGGTGTTCGAGTGTTCGAACCGTAATGCGCCAGAAATGGTACCGAAACCCCGTATTTACATATCTGCCACTGTGCAGGAGAATCCGTATAGGTGTTCGAGTGTTCGAACCGTAATGCGCAAGAAATGGTACCGAAACCCCGTATTTACATATCTGCCACTGTGCAGGAGAATCCGTATAGGTGTTCGAGTGTTCGAACCGTAATGCGCAAGAAATGGTATGTAAACCCCGTATTTACATATCTGCCACTGTGCAGGAGAATCCGTATAGTTGTTCGAGTGTTCGAACCGTAATGCGCAAGAAATGGTACGGAAACCCCGTATTTACATATCTGCCACTGTGCAGGAGAATCCGTATAGGTGTTCGAGTGTTTGAACCGTAATGCGTGAGAAATGGTATGTAAACCCCGTATTTATATATCTGCCACTGTGCTGGATAATCCGTATAGGTGTTCGAGTGTTCGAACCGTAATGCGCCAGAAATGGTACCGAAACCCCGTATTTACATATCTGCCACTGTGCAGGAGAATCCGTATAGGTGTTCGAGTGTTCGAACCGTAATGGGCAAGAAATGGTATGTAAACCCCTTATTTACATATCTGCCACTGTGCAGGAGAATCTGTATAGCTGTTCGAGTATTCGAACCGTAATGCGCAAGAAATGGTACGGAAACCCCGTATTTACATATCTGCCACTGTGCAGGAGAATCCGTATAGGTGTTCGAGTGTTTGAACCGTAATGCGTGAGAAATGGTATGTAAACCCCGTATTTATATATCTGCCACTGTGCTGGATAATCCGTATAGGTGTTCGAGTGTTCGAACCGTAATGCGCCAGAAATGGTACCGAAACCCCGTATTTACGTATCTGCCACTGTGCAGGAGAATCCGTATAGGTGTTCGAGTGTTCGAACCGTAATGCGCAAGAAATGGTACGGAAACCCCGTATTTACATATCTGCCACTGTGCAGGAGAATCCGTATAGGTGTTCGAGTGTTTGAACCGTAATGCGTGAGAAATGGTATGTAAACCCCGTATTTATATATCTGCCACTGTGCTGGATAATCCGTATAGGTGTTCGAGTGTTCGAACCGTAATGCGCCAGAAATGGTACCGAAACCCCGTATTTACATATCTGCCACTGTGCAGGAGAATCCGTATAGGTGTTCGAGTGTTCGAACCGTAATGCGCAAGAAATGGTATGTAAACCCCGTATTTACATATCTGCCACTGTGCAGGAGAATCCGTATAGCTGTTCGAGTGTTCGAACCGTAATGCGCAAGAAATGGTACGGAAACCCCGTATTTACATATCTGCCACTGTGCAGGAGAATCCGTATAGGTGTTCGAGTGTTTCAACCGTAATGCGTGAGAAATGGTATGTAAACTCCGTATTTATATATCTGCCACTGTGCTGGATAACCCGTATAGGTGTTCGAGTGTTCGAACCGTAATGCGCCAGAAATGGTACCGAAACCCCGTATTTACATATCTGCCACTGTGCAGGAGAATCCGTATAGGTGTTCGAGTGTTCGAACCGTAATGCGCAAGAAATGGTACCGAAACCCCGTATTTACATATCTGCCACTGTGCAGGAGAATCCGTATAGGTGTTTGAGTGTTCGAACCGTAATGCGCAAGAAATGGTATGGAAACCCCGTATTTACATATCTGCCACTGTGCAGGAGAATCCGTATAGGTGTTCGAGTGTTCGAACCGTAATGCACAAGAAATGGTTCCGAAACCCCGTATTTACATATCTGCCACTGTGCAGGAGAATCCGTATAGGTGTTCGAGAGTTCGAACTGTAATGCGCAAGAAATGGTACGGAAACCCCGTATTTACATATCTGCCACTGTGCAGGAGAATCCGTATAGGTGTTCGAGTGTTCGAACCGTAATGCGCAAGAAATGGTACGGAAACCCCGTATTTACATATCTGCCACTGTGCAGGAGAATCCGTATAGGTGTTCGAGTGTTTGAACCGTAATGCGTGAGAAATGGTATGTAAACCCCGTATTTATATATCTGCCACTGTGCTGGATAATCCGTATAGGTGTTCGAGTGTTCGAACCGTAATGCGCCAGAAATGGTACCGAAACCCCGTATTTACATATCTGCCACTGTGCAGGAGAATCCGTATAGGTGTTCGAGTGTTCGAACCGTAATGCGCAAGAAATGGTACCGAAACCCCGTATTTACATATCTGCCACTGTGCAGGAGAATCCGTATAGGTGTTCGAGTGTTTGAACCCTAATGCGTGAGAAATGGTATGTAAACCCCGTATTTATATATCTGCCACTGTGCTGGATAATCCGTATAGGTGTTCGAGTGTTCGAACCGTAATGCGCCAGAAATGGTACCGAAACCCCGTATTTACATATCTGCCACTGTGCAGGAGAATCCGTATAGGTGTTCGAGTGTTCGAACCGTAATGCGCAAGAAATGGTACCGAAACCCCGTATTTACATATCTGCCACTGTGCAGGAGAATCCGTATAGGTGTTCGAGTGTTCGAACCGTAATGCGCAAGAAATGGTATGTAAACCCCGTATTTACATATCTGCCACTGTGCAGGAGAATCCGTATAGTTGTTCGAGTGTTCGAACCGTAATGCGCAAGAAATGGTACGGAAACCCCGTATTTACATATCTGCCACTGTGCAGGAGAATCCGTATAGGTGTTCGAGTGTTTGAACCGTAATGCGTGAGAAATGGTATGTAAACCCCGTATTTATATATCTGCCACTGTGCTGGATAATCCGTATAGGTGTTCGAGTGTTCGAACCGTAATGCGCCAGAAATGGTACCGAAACCCCGTATTTACATATCTGCCACTGTGCAGGAGAATCCGTATAGGTGTTCGAGTGTTCGAACCGTAATGCGCAAGAAATGGTATGTAAACCCCTTATTTACATATCTGCCACTGTGCAGGAGAATCTGTATAGCTGTTCGAGTATTCGAACCGTAATGCGCAAGAAATGGTACGGAAACCCCGTATTTACATATCTGCCACTGTGCAGGAGAATCCGTATAGGTGTTCGAGTGTTTGAACCGTAATGCGTGAGAAATGGTATGTAAACCCCGTATTTATATATCTGCCACTGTGCTGGATAATCCGTATAGGTGTTCGAGTGTTCGAACCGTAATGCGCCAGAAATGGTACCGAAACCCCGTATTTACGTATCTGCCACTGTGCAGGAGAATCCGTATAGGTGTTCGAGTGTTCGAACCGTAATGCGCAAGAAATGGTACGGAAACCCCGTATTTACATATCTGCCACTGTGCAGGAGAATCCGTATAGGTGTTCGAGTGTTTGAACCGTAATGCGTGAGAAATGGTATGTAAACCCCGTATTTATATATCTGCCACTGTGCTGGATAATCCGTATAGGTGTTCGAGTGTTCGAACCGTAATGCGCCAGAAATGGTACCGAAACCCCGTATTTACATATCTGCCACTGTGCAGGAGAATCCGTATAGGTGTTCGAGTGTTCGAACCGTAATGCGCAAGAAATGGTACCGAAACCCCGTATTTACATATCTGCCACTGTGCAGGAGAATCCGTATAGGTGTTTGAGTGTTCGAACCGTAATGCGCAAGAAATGGTATGGAAACCCCGTATTTACATATCTGCCACTGTGCAGGAGAATCCGTATAGGTGTTCGAGTGTTCGAACCGTAATGCACAAGAAATGGTTCCGAAACCCCGTATTTACATATCTGCCACTGTGCAGGAGAATCCGTATAGGTGTTCGAGAGTTCGAACCGTAATGCGCAAGAAATGGTACGGAAACCCCGTATTTACATATCTGCCACTTTGTAGGAGAATCCGCATAGGTGTTCGAACCGTAATGTGCAAGAAATGGTATGGAAACCCCGTATTTATATATCTGCCACTGTGCAGGAGAATCCGTATAGGTGTTCGAGTGTTCGAATCGTAATGCGCAAGAAATGGTACGGAAACCCCGTATTTACATATCTGCCACTGTGCAGGAGAATCCGAATAGGTGTTCGAGTGTTCGAACCGTAATGCGCAAGAAATGGTATGTAAACCCCGTATTTACATATCTGCCACTGTGCAGGAGAATCCGTATAGGTGTTCGAGTGTTCGAACCGTAATGCGCAAGAAATGGTACGGAAACCCCGTATTTACATATCTGCCACTGTGCAGGAGAATCCGTATAGGTGTTCGATTGTTCGAACCGTAATGCGCAAAAAATGGAACCGAAACCCCGTATTTACATATCTGCCACTGTGCAGGAGAATCCGTATAGGTGTTCGAGTGTTCGAACCGTAATGCGCAAGAAATGGTACCGAAACCCCGTATTTACATATCTGCCACTGTGCAGGAGAATCCGAATTGGTTTTCGAGTGTTCGAACTGTAATGCGCAAGAAATGGTACGGAAACCCCGTATTTACATATCTGCCACTGTGCAGGAGAATCCGTATAGGTGTTCGAGTGTTCGAACCGTAATGCGCAAGAAATGGTACGGAAACCCCGTATTTACATATCTGCCACTGTGCAGGAGAATCCGTATAGGTGTTCGAGTGTTTGAACCGTAATGCGTGAGAAATGGTATGTAAACCCCGTATTTATATATCTGCCACTGTGCTGGATAATCCGTATAGGTGTTCGAGTGTTCGAACCGTAATGCGCCAGAAATGGTACCGAAACCCCGTATTTACATATCTGCCACTGTGCAGGAGAATCCGTATAGGTGTTCGAGTGTTCGAACCGTAATGCGCAAGAAATGGTACCGAAACCCCGTATTTACATATCTGCCACTGTGCAGGAGAATCCGTATAGGTGTTCGAGTGTTCGAACCGTAATGCGCAAGAAATGGTATGTAAACCCCGTATTTACATATCTGCCACTGTGCAGGAGAATCCGTATAGCTGTTCGAGTGTTCGAACCGTAATGCGCAAGAAATGGTACGGAAACCCCGTATTTACATATCTGCCACTGTGCAGGAGAATCCGTATAGGTGTTCGAGTGTTTGAACCGTAATGCGTGAGAAATGGTATGTAAACCCCGTATTTATATATCTGCCACTGTGCTGGATAATCCGTATAGGTGTTCGAGTGTTCGAACCGTAATGCGCCAGAAATGGTACCGAAACCCCGTATTTACATATCTGCCACTGTGCAGGAGAATCCGTATAGGTGTTCGAGTGTTCGAACCGTAATGCGCAAGAAATGGTATGTAAACCCCTTATTTACATATCTGCCACTGTGCAGGAGAATCCGTATAGCTGTTCGAGTATTCGAACCGTAATGCGCAAGAAATGGTACGGAAACCCCGTATTTACATATCTGCCACTGTGCAGGAGAATCCGTATAGGTGTTCGAGTGTTTGAACCGTAATGCGTGAGAAATGGTATGTAAACCCCGTATTTATATATCTGCCACTGTGCTGGATAATCCGTATAGGTGTTCGAGTGTTCGAACCGTAATGCGCCAGAAATGGTACCGAAACCCCGTATTTACATATCTGCCACTGTGCAGGAGAATCCGTATAGGTGTTCGAGTGTTCGAACCGTAATGCGCAAGAAATGGTACGGAAACCCCGTATTTACATATCTGCCACTGTGCAGGAGAATCCGTATAGGTGTTCGAGTGTTTGAACCGTAATGCGTGAGAAATGGTATGTAAACCCCGTATTTATATATCTGCCACTGTGCTGGATAATCCGTATAGGTGTTCGAGTGTTCGAACCGTAATGCGCCAGAAATGGTACCGAAACCCCGTATTTACATATCTGCCACTGTGCAGGAGAATCCGTATAGGTGTTCGAGTGTTCGAACCGTAATGCGCAAGAAATGGTATGTAAACCCCGTATTTACATATCTGCCACTGTGCAGGAGAATCCGTATAGCTGTTCGAGTGTTCGAACCGTAATGCGCAAGAAATGGTACGGAAACCCCGTATTTACATATCTGCCACTGTGCAGGAGAATCCGTATAGGTGTTCGAGTGTTTCAACCGTAATGCGTGAGAAATGGTATGTAAACCCCGTATTTATATATCTGCCACTGTGCTGGATAATCCGTATAGGTGTTCGAGTGTTCGAACCGTAATGCGCCAGAAATGGTACCGAAACCCCGTATTTACATATCTGCCACTGTGCAGGAGAATCCGTATAGGTGTTCGAGTGTTCGAACCGTAATGCGCAAGAAATGGTACCGAAACCCCGTATTTACATATCTGCCACTGTGCAGGAGAATCCGTATAGGTGTTTGAGTGTTCGAACCGTAATGCGCAAGAAATGGTATGGAAACCCCGTATTTACATATCTGCCACTGTGCAGGAGAATCCGTATAGGTGTTCGAGTGTTCGAACCGTAATGCACAAGAAATGGTTCCGAAACCCCGTATTTACATATCTGCCACTGTGCAGGAGAATCCGTATAGGTGTTCGAGAGTTCGAACCGTAATGCGCAAGAAATGGTACGGAAACCCCGTATTTACATATCTGCCACTTTGTAGGAGAATCCGCATAGGTGTTCGAACCGTAATGTGCAAGAAATGGTATGGAAACCCCGTATTTACATATCTGCCACTGTGCAGGAGAATCCGTATAGGTGTTCGAGTGTTCGAATCGTAATGCGCAAGAAATGGTACGGAAACCCCGTATTTACATATCTGCCACTGTGCAGGAGAATCCGAATAGGTGTTCGAGTGTTCGAACCGTAATGCGCAAGAAATGGTATGTAAACCCCGTATTTACATATCTGCCACTGTGCAGGAGAATCCGTATAGGTGTTCGAGTGTTCGAACCGTAATGCCCAAGAAATGGTACGGAAACCCCGTATTTACATATCTGCCACTGTGCAGGAGAATCCGTATAGGTGTTCGATTGTTCGAACCGTAATGCGCAAAAAATGGAACCGAAACCCCGTATTTACATATCTGCCACTGTGCAGGAGAATCCGTATAGGTGTTCGAGTGTTCGAACCGTAATGCGCAAGAAATGGTACCGAAACCCCGTATTTACATATCTGCCACTGTGCAGGAGAATCCGAATTGGTGTTCGAGTGTTCGAACTGTAATGCGCAAGAAATGGTACGGAAACCCCGTATTTACATATCTGCCACTGTGCAGGAGAATCCGTATAGCTGTTCGAGTATTCGAACCGTAATGCGCAAGAAATGGTACGGAAACCCCGTATTTACATATCTGCCACTGTGCAGGAGAATCCGTATAGGTGTTCGAGTGTTTGAACCGTAATGCGTGAGAAATGGTATGTAAACCCCGTATTTATATATCTGCCACTGTGCTGGATAATCCGTATAGGTGTTCGAGTGTTCGAACCGTAATGCGCCAGAAATGGTACCGAAACCCCGTATTTACATATCTGCCACTGTGCAGGAGAATCCGTATAGGTGTTCGAGTGTTCGAACCGTAATGCGCAAGAAATGGTACGGAAACCCCGTATTTACATATCTGCCACTGTGCAGGAGAATCCGTATAGGTGTTCGAGTGTTTGAACCGTAATGCGTGAGAAATGGTATGTAAACCCCGTATTTATATATCTGCCACTGTGCTGGATAATCCGTATAGGTGTTCGAGTGTTCGAACCGTAATGCGCCAGAAATGGTACCGAAACCCCGTATTTACATATCTGCCACTGTGCAGGAGAATCCGTATAGGTGTTCGAGTGTTCGAACCGTAATGCGCAAGAAATGGTATGTAAACCCCGTATTTACATATCTGCCACTGTGCAGGAGAATCCGTATAGCTGTTCGAGTGTTCGAACCGTAATGCGCAAGAAATGGTACGGAAACCCCGTATTTACATATCTGCCACTGTGCAGGAGAATCCGTATAGGTGTTCGAGTGTTTCAACCGTAATGCGTGAGAAATGGTATGTAAACCCCGTATTTATATATCTGCCACTGTGCTGGATAATCCGTATAGGTGTTCGAGTGTTCGAACCGTAATGCGCCAGAAATGGTACCGAAACCCCGTATTTACATATCTGCCACTGTGCAGGAGAATCCGTATAGGTGTTCGAGTGTTCGAACCGTAATGCGCAAGAAATGGTATGTAAACCCCGTATTTACATATCTGCCACTGTGCAGGAGAATCCGTATAGCTGTTCGAGTGTTCGAACCGTAATGCGCAAGAAATGGTACGGAAACCCCGTATTTACATATCTGCCACTGTGCAGGAGAATCCGTATAGGTGTTCGAGTGTTTCAACCGTAATGCGTGAGAAATGGTATGTAAATCCCGTATTTATATATCTGCCACTGTGCTGGATAATCCGTATAGGTGTTCGAGTGTTCGAACCGTAATGCGCCAGAAATGGTACCGAAACCCCGTATTTACATATCTGCCACTGTGCAGGAGAATCCGTATAGGTGTTCGAGTGTTCGAACCGTAATGCGCAAGAAATGGTACGGAAACCCCGTATTTACATATCTGCCACTGTGCAGGAGAATCCGTATAGGTGTTCGAGTGTTTGAACCGTAATGCGTGAGAAATGGTATGTAAACCCCGTATTTATATATCTGCCACTGTGCAGGAGAATCCGTATAGGTGTTCGAGTGTTTGAACCGTAATGCGTGAGAAATGGTATGTAAACCCCGTATTTATATATCTGCCACTGTGCTGGATAATCCGTATAGGTGTTCGAGTGTTCGAACCGTAATGCGCCAGAAATGGTACCGAAACCCCGTATTTACATATCTGCCACTGTGCAGGAGAATCCGTATAGGTGTTCGAGTGTTCGAACCGTAATGCGCAAGAAATGGTACGGAAACCCCGTATTTACATATCTGCCACTGTGCAGGAGAATCCGTATAGGTGTTCGAGTGTTTGAACCGTAATGCGTGAGAAATGGTATGTAAACCCCGTATTTATATATCTGCCACTGTGCTGGATAATCCGTATAGGTGTTCGAGTGTTCGAACCGTAATGCGCCAGAAATGGTACCGAAACCCCGTATTTACATATCTGCCACTGTGCAGGAGAATCCGTATAGGTGTTCGAGTGTTCGAACCGTAATGCGCAAGAAATGGTATGTAAACCCCGTATTTACATATCTGCCACTGTGCAGGAGAATCCGTATAGCTGTTCGAGTGTTCGAACCGTAATGCGCAAGAAATGGTACGGAAACCCCGTATTTACATATCTGCCACTGTGCAGGAGAATCCGTATAGGTGTTCGAGTGTTTCAACCGTAATGCGTGAGAAATGGTATGTAAACCCCGTATTTATATATCTGCCACTGTGCTGGATAATCCGTATAGGTGTTCGAGTGTTCGAACCGTAATGCGCCAGAAATGGTACCGAAACCCCGTATTTACATATCTGCCACTGTGCAGGAGAATCCGTATAGGTGTTCGAGTGTTCGAACCGTAATGCGCAAGAAATGGTACCGAAACCCCGTATTTACATATCTGCCACTGTGCAGGAGAATCCGTATAGGTGTTTGATTGTTCGAACCGTAATGCGCAAGAAATGGTATGGAAACCCCGTATTTACATATCTGCCACTGTGCAGGAGAATCCGTATAGGTGTTCGAGTGTTCGAACCGTAATGCACAAGAAATGGTTCCGAAACCCCGTATTTACATATCTGCCACTGTGCAGGAGAATCCGTATAGGTGTTCGAGAGTTCGAACCGTAATGCGCAAGAAATGGTACGGAAACCCCGTATTTACATATCTGCCACTTTGTAGGAGAATCCGCATAGGTGTTCGAACCGTAATGTGCAAGAAATGGTATGGAAACCCCGTATTTACATATCTGCCACTGTGCAGGAGAATCCGTATAGGTGTTCGAGTGTTCGAATCGTAATGCGCAAGAAATGGTACGGAAACCCCGTATTTACATATCTGCCACTGTGCAGGAGAATCCGAATAGGTGTTCGAGTGTTCGAACCGTAATGCGCAAGAAATGGTATGTAAACCCCGTATTTACATATCTGCCACTGTGCAGGAGAATCCGTATAGGTGTTCGAGTGTTCGAACCGTAATGCCCAAGAAATGGTACGGAAACCCCGTATTTACATATCTGCCACTGTGCAGGAGAATCCGTATAGGTGTTCGATTGTTCGAACCGTAATGCGCAAAAAATGGAACCGAAACCCCGTATTTACATATCTGCCACTGTGCAGGAGAATCCGTATAGGTGTTCGAGTGTTCGAACCGTAATGCGCAAGAAATGGTACCGAAACCCCGTATTTACATATCTGCCACTGTGCAGGAGAATCCGAATTGGTGTTCGAGTGTTCGAACTGTAATGCGCAAGAAATGGTACGGAAACCCCGTATTTACATATCTGCCACTGTGCAGGAGAATCCGTATAGCTGTTCGAGTATTCGAACCGTAATGCGCAAGAAATGGTACGGAAACCCCGTATTTACATATCTGCCACTGTGCAGGAGAATCCGTATAGGTGTTCGAGTGTTTGAACCGTAATGCGTGAGAAATGGTATGTAAACCCCGTATTTATATATCTGCCACTGTGCTGGATAATCCGTATAGGTGTTCGAGTGTTCGAACCGTAATGCGCCAGAAATGGTACCGAAACCCCGTATTTACATATCTGCCACTGTGCAGGAGAATCCGTATAGGTGTTCGAGTGTTCGAACCGTAATGCGCAAGAAATGGTACGGAAACCCCGTATTTACATATCTGCCACTGTGCAGGAGAATCCGTATAGGTGTTCGAGTGTTTGAACCGTAATGCGTGAGAAATGGTATGTAAACCCCGTATTTATATATCTGCCACTGTGCTGGATAATCCGTATAGGTGTTCGAGTGTTCGAACCGTAATGCGCCAGAAATGGTACCGAAACCCCGTATTTACATATCTGCCACTGTGCAGGAGAATCCGTATAGGTGTTCGAGTGTTCGAACCGTAATGCGCAAGAAATGGTATGTAAACCCCGTATTTACATATCTGCCACTGTGCAGGAGAATCCGTATAGCTGTTCGAGTGTTCGAACCGTAATGCGCAAGAAATGGTACGGAAACCCCGTATTTACATATCTGCCACTGTGCAGGAGAATCCGTATAGGTGTTCGAGTGTTTCAACCGTAATGCGTGAGAAATGGTATGTAAACCCCGTATTTATATATCTGCCACTGTGCTGGATAATCCGTATAGGTGTTCGAGTGTTCGAACCGTAATGCGCCAGAAATGGTACCGAAACCCCGTATTTACATATCTGCCACTGTGCAGGAGAATCCGTATAGGTGTTCGAGTGTTCGAACCGTAATGCGCAAGAAATGGTACCGAAACCCCGTATTTACATATCTGCCACTGTGCAGGAGAATCCGTATAGGTGTTTGAGTGTTCGAACCGTAATGCGCAAGAAATGGTATGGAAACCCCGTATTTACATATCTGCCACTGTGCAGGAGAATCCGTATAGGTGTTCGAGTGTTCGAACCGTAATGCACAAGAAATGGTTCCGAAACCCCGTATTTACATATCTGCCACTGTGCAGGAGAATCCGTATAGGTGTTCGAGAGTTCGAACCGTAATGCGCAAGAAATGGTACGGAAACCCCGTATTTACATATCTGCCACTTTGTAGGAGAATCCGCATAGGTGTTCGAACCGTAATGTGCAAGAAATGGTATGGAAACCCCGTATTTACATATCTGCCACTGTGCAGGAGAATCCGTATAGGTGTTCGAGTGTTCGAATCGTAATGCGCAAGAAATGGTACGGAAACCCCGTATTTACATATCTGCCACTGTGCAGGAGAATCCGAATAGGTGTTCGAGTGTTCGAACCGTAATGCGCAAGAAATGGTATGTAAACCCCGTATTTACATATCTGCCACTGTGCAGGAGAATCCGTATAGGTGTTCGAGTGTTCGAACCGTAATGCCCAAGAAATGGTACGGAAACCCCGTATTTACATATCTGCCACTGTGCAGGAGAATCCGTATAGGTGTTCGATTGTTCGAACCGTAATGCGCAAAAAATGGAACCGAAACCCCGTATTTACATATCTGCCACTGTGCAGGAGAATCCGTATAGGTGTTCGAGTGTTCGAACCGTAATGCGCAAGAAATGGTACCGAAACCCCGTATTTACATATCTGCCACTGTGCAGGAGAATCCGAATTGGTGTTCGAGTGTTCGAACTGTAATGCGCAAGAAATGGTACGGAAACCCCGTATTTACATATCTGCCACTGTGCAGGAGAATCCGTATAGGTGTTCGAGTGTTCGAACCGTAATGCGCAAGAAATGGTACGGAAACCCCGTATTTACATATCTGCCACTGTGCAGGAGAATCCGTATTGGTGTTCGAGTGTTTGAACCGTAATGCGTGAGAAATGGTATGTAAACCCCGTATTTATATATCTGCCACTGTGCTGGATAATCCGAATAGGTGTTCGAGTGTTTGAACCGTAATGCGCCAGAAATGGTACCGAAACCCCGTATTTACATATCTGCCACTGTGCAGGAGAATCCGTATAGGTGTTCGAGTGTTCGAACCGTAATGCGCAAGAAATGGTACCGAAACCCCGTATTTACATATCTGCCACTGTGCAGGAGAATCCGTATAGGTGTTCGAGTGTTCGAACCGTAATGTGCAAGAAATGGTATGTAAACCCCGTATTTACATATCTGCCACTGTGCAGGAGAATCCGTATAGCTGTTCGAGTATTCGAACCGTAATGCGCAAGAAATGGTACGGAAACCCCGTATTTACATATCTGCCACTGTGCAGGAGAATCCGTATAGGTGTTCGAGTGTTTGAACCGTAATGCGTGAGAAATGGTATGTAAACCCCGTATTTATATATCTGCCACTGTGCTGGATAATCCGTATAGGTGTTCGAGTGTTCGAACCGTAATGCGCCAGAAATGGTACCGAAACCCCGTATTTACGTATCTGCCACTGTGTAGGAGAATCCGTATAGGTGTTCGAGTGTTCGAACCGTAATGCGCAAGAAATGGTACGGAAACCCCGTATTTACATATCTGCCACTGTGCAGGAGAATCCGTATAGGTGTTCGAGTGTTTGAACCGTAATGCGTGAGAAATGGTGTGTAAACCCCGTATTTATATATCTGCCACTGTGCTGGATAATCCGTATAGGTGTTCGAGTGTTCGAACCGTAATGCGCCAGAAATGGTACCGAAACCCCGTATTTACATATCTGCCACTGTGCAGGAGAATCTGTATAGCTGTTCGAGTATTCGAACCGTAATGCGCAAGAAATGGTACGGAAACCCCGTATTTACATATCTGCCACTGTGCAGGAGAATCCGTATAGGTGTTCGAGTGTTTGAACCGTAATGCGTGAGAAATTGTATGTAAACCCCGTATTTATATATCTGCCACTGTGCTGGATAATCCGTATAGGTGTTCGAGTGTTCGAACCGTAATGCGCCAGAAATGGTACCGAAACCCCGTATTTACGTATCTGCCACTGTGCAGGAGAATCCGTATAGGTGTTCGAGTGTTCGAACCGTAATGCGCAAGAAATGGTACGGAAACCCCGTATTTACATATCTGCCACTGTGCAGGAGAATCCGTATAGGTGTTCGAGTGTTTGAACCGTAATGCGTGAGAAATGGTATGTAAACCCCGTATTTATATATCTGCCACTGTGCTGGATAATCCGTATAGGTGTTCGAGTGTTCGAACCGTAATGCGCCAGAAATGGTACCGAAACCCCGTATTTACATATCTGCCACTGTGCAGGAGAATCCGTATAGGTGTTCGAGTGTTCGAACCGTAATGCGCAAGAAATGGTATGTAAACCCCGTATTTACATATCTGCCACTGTGCAGGAGAATCCGTATAGCTGTTCGAGTGTTCGAACCGTAATGCGCAAGAAATGGTACGGAAACCCCGTATTTACATATCTGCCACTGTGCAGGAGAATCCGTATAGGTGTTCGAGTGTTTCAACCGTAATGCGTGAGAAATGGTATGTAAACTCCGTATTTATATATCTGCCACTGTGCTGGATAACCCGTATAGGTGTTCGAGTGTTCGAACCGTAATGCGCCAGAAATGGTACCGAAACCCCGTATTTACATATCTGCCACTGTGCAGGAGAATCCGTATAGGTGTTCGAGTGTTCGAACCGTAATGCGCAAGAAATGGTACCGAAACCCCGTATTTACATATCTGCCACTGTGCAGGAGAATCCGTATAGGTGTTTGAGTGTTCGAACCGTAATGCGCAAGAAATGGTATGGAAACCCCGTATTTACATATCTGCCACTGTGCAGGAGAATCCGTATAGGTGTTCGAGTGTTCGAACCGTAATGCACAAGAAATGGTTCCGAAACCCCGTATTTACATATCTGCCACTGTGCAGGAGAATCCGTATAGGTGTTCGAGAGTTCGAACTGTAATGCGCAAGAAATGGTACGGAAACCCCGTATTTACATATCTGCCACTGTGCAGGAGAATCCGTATAGGTGGTCGAGTGTTCGAACCGTAATGCGCAAGAAATGGTACGGAAACCCCGTATTTACATATCTGCCACTGTGCAGGAGAATCCGTATAGGTGTTCGAGTGTTTGAACCGTAATGCGTGAGAAATGGTATGTAAACCCCGTATTTATATATCTGCCACTGTGCTGGATAATCCGTATAGGTGTTCGAGTGTTCGAACCGTAATGCGCCAGAAATGGTACCGAAACCCCGTATTTACATATCTGCCACTGTGCAGGAGAATCCGTATAGGTGTTCGAGTGTTCGAACCGTAATGCGCAAGAAATGGTACCGAAACCCCGTATTTACATATCTGCCACTGTGCAGGAGAATCCGTATAGGTGTTCGAGTGTTTGAACCCTAATGCGTGAGAAATGGTATGTAAACCCCGTATTTATATATCTGCCACTGTGCTGGATAATCCGTATAGGTGTTCGACTGTTCGAACCGTAATGCGCCAGAAATGGTACCGAAACCCCGTATTTACATATCTGCCACTGTGCAGGAGAATCCGTATAGGTGTTCGAGTGTTCGAACCGTAATGCGCAAGAAATGGTACCGAAACCCCGTATTTACATATCTGCCACTGTGCAGGAGAATCCGTATAGGTGTTCGAGTGTTCGAACCGTAATGCGCAAGAAATGGTATGTAAACCCCGTATTTACATATCTGCCACTGTGCAGGAGAATCCGTATAGTTGTTCGAGTGTTCGAACCGTAATGCGCAAGAAATGGTACGGAAACCCCGTATTTACATATCTGCCACTGTGCAGGAGAATCCGTATAGGTGTTCGAGTGTTTGAACCGTAATGCGTGAGAAATGGTATGTAAACCCCGTATTTATATATCTGCCACTGTGCTGGATAATCCGTATAGGTGTTCGAGTGTTCGAACCGTAATGCGCCAGAAATGGTACCGAAACCCCGTATTTACATATCTGCCACTGTGCAGGAGAATCCGTATAGGTGTTCGAGTGTTCGAACCGTAATGGGCAAGAAATGGTATGTAAACCCCTTATTTACATATCTGCCACTGTGCAGGAGAATCTGTATAGCTGTTCGAGTATTCGAACCGTAATGCGCAAAAAATGGTACGGAAACCCCGTATTTACATATCTGCCACTGTGCAGGAGAATCCGTATAGGTGTTCGAGTGTTTGAACCGTAATGCGTGAGAAATGGTATGTAAACCCCGTATTTATATATCTGCCACTGTGCTGGATAATCCGTATAGGTGTTCGAGTGTTCGAACCGTAATGCGCCAGAAATGGTACCGAAACCCCGTATTTACGTATCTGCCACTGTGCAGGAGAATCCGTATAGGTGTTCGAGTGTTCGAACCGTAATGCGCAAGAAATGGTACGGAAACCCCGTATTTACATATCTGCCACTGTGCAGGAGAATCCGTATAGGTGTTCGAGTGTTTGAACCGTAATGCGTGAGAAATGGTATGTAAACCCCGTATTTATATATCTGCCACTGTGCTGGATAATCCGTATAGGTGTTCGATTGTTCGAACCGTAATGCGCCAGAAATGGTACCGAAACCCCGTATTTACATATCTGCCACTGTGCAGGAGAATCCGTATAGGTGTTCGAGTGTTCGAACCGTAATGCGCAAGAAATGGTATGTAAACCCCGTATTTACATATCTGCCACTGTGCAGGAGAATCCGTATAGCTGTTCGAGTGTTCGAACCGTAATGCGCAAGAAATGGTACGGAAACCCCGTATTTACATATCTGCCACTGTGCAGGAGAATCCGTATAGGTGTTCGAGTGTTTCAACCGTAATGCGTGAGAAATGGTATGTAAACTCCGTATTTATATATCTGCCACTGTGCTGGATAACCCGTATAGGTGTTCGAGTGTTCGAACCGTAATGCGCCAGAAATGGTACCGAAACCCCGTATTTACATATCTGCCACTGTGCAGGAGAATCCGTATAGGTGTTCGAGTGTTCGAACCGTAATGCGCAAGAAATGGTACCGAAACCCCGTATTTACATATCTGCCACTGTGCAGGAGAATCCGTATAGGTGTTTGAGTGTTCGAACCGTAATGCGCAAGAAATGGTATGGAAACCCCGTATTTACATATCTGCCACTGTGCAGGAGAATCCGTATAGGTGTTCGAGTGTTCGAACCGTAATGCACAAGAAATGGTTCCGAAACCCCGTATTTACATATCTGCCACTGTGCAGGAGAATCCGTATAGGTGTTCGAGAGTTCGAACTGTAATGCGCAAGAAATGGTACGGAAACCCCGTATTTACATATCTGCCACTGTGCAGGAGAATCCGTATAGGTGTTCGAGTGTTCGAACCGTAATGCGCAAGAAATGGTACGGAAACCCCGTATTTACATATCTGCCACTGTGCAGGAGAATCCGTATAGGTGTTCGAGTGTTTGAACCGTAATGCGTGAGAAATGGTATGTAAACCCCGTATTTATATATCTGCCACTGTGCTGGATAATCCGTATAGGTGTTCGAGTGTTCGAACCGTAATGCGCCAGAAATGGTACCGAAACCCCGTATTTACATATCTGCCACTGTGCAGGAGAATCCGTATAGGTGTTCGAGTGTTCGAACCGTAATGCGCAAGAAATGGTACCGAAACCCCGTATTTACATATCTGCCACTGTGCAGGAGAATCCGTATAGGTGTTCGAGTGTTTGAACCCTAATGCGTGGGAAATGGTTTGTAAACCCCGTATTTATAGATCTGCCACTGTGCTGGATAATCCGTATAGGTGTTCGAGTGTTCGAACCGTAATGCGCCAGAAATGGTACCGAAACCCCGTATTTACATATCTGCCACTGTGCAGGAGAATCCGTATAGGTGTTCGAGTGTTCGAACCGTAATGCGCCAGAAATGGTACCGAAACCCCGTATTTACATATCTGCCACTGTGCAGGAGAATCCGTATAGGTGTTCGAGTGTTCGAATCGTAATGCGCAAGAAATGGTACGGAAACCCCGTATTTACATATCTGCCACTGTGCAGGAGAATCCGAATTGGTGTTCGAGTGTTCGAACTGTAATGCGCAAGAAATGGTACGGAAACCCCGTATTTACATATCTGCCACTGTGCAGGAGAATCCGTATAGGTGTTCGAGTGTTCGAACCGTAATGCGCAAGAAATGGTACGGAAACCCCGTATTTACATATCTGCCACTGTGCAGGAGAATCCGTATTGGTGTTCGAGTGTTTGAACCGTAATGCGTGAGAAATGGTATGTAAACCCCGTATTTATATATCTGCCACTGTGCTGGATAATCCGTATAGGTGTTCGAGTGTTCGAACCGTAATGCGCCAGAAATGGTACCGAAACCCCGTATTTACGTATCTGCCACTGTGTAGGAGAATCCGTATAGGTGTTCGAGTGTTCGAACCGTAATGCGCAAGAAATGGTACGGAAACCCCGTATTTACATATCTGCCACTGTGCAGGAGAATCCGTATAGGTGTTCGAGTGTTTGAACCGTAATGCGTGAGAAATGGTATGTAAACCCCGTATTTATATATCTGCCACTGTGCTGGATAATCCGTATAGGTGTTCGAGTGTTCGAACCGTAATGCGCCAGAAATGGTACCGAAACCCCGTATTTACATATCTGCCACTGTGCAGGAGAATCCGTATAGGTGTTCGAGTGTTCGAACCGTAATGCGCAAGAAATGGTATGTAAACCCCGTATTTACATATCTGCCACTGTGCAGGAGAATCCGTATAGCTGTTCGAGTGTTCGAACCGTAATGCGCAAGAAATGGTACGGAAACCCCGTATTTACATATCTGCCACTGTGCAGGAGAATCCGTATAGGTGTTCGAGTGTTTCAACCGTAATGCGTGAGAAATGGTATGTAAACTCCGTATTTATATATCTGCCACTGTGCTGGATAACCCGTATAGGTGTTCGAGTGTTCGAACCGTAATGCGCCAGAAATGGTACCGAAACCCCGTATTTACATATCTGCCACTGTGCAGGAGAATCCGAATTGGTGTTCGAGTGTTCGAACTGTAATGCGCAAGAAATGGTACGGAAACCCCGTATTTACATATCTGCCACTGTGCAGGAGAATCCGTATAGGTGTTCGAGTGTTCGAACCGTAATGCGCAAGAAATGGTACGGAAACCCCGTATTTACATATCTGCCACTGTGCAGGAGAATCCGTATAGGTGGTCGAGTGTTTGAACCGTAATGCGTGAGAAATGGTATGTAAACCCCGTATTTATATATCTGCCACTGTGCTGGATAATCCGTATAGGTGTTCGAGTGTTCGAACCGTAATGCGCCAGAAATGGTACCGAAACCCCGTATTTACATATCTGCCACTGTGCAGGAGAATCCGTATAGGTGTTCGAGTGTTCGAACCGTAATGCGCAAGAAATGGTACCGAAACCCCGTATTTACATATCTGCCACTGTGCAGGAGAATCCGTATAGGTGTTCGAGTGTTCGAACCGTAATGCGCAAGAAATGGTATGTAAACCCCGTATTTACATATCTGCCACTGTGCAGGAGAATCCGTATAGCTGTTCGAGTGTTCGAACCGTAATGCGCAAGAAATGGTACGGAAACCCCGTATTTACATATCTGCCACTGTGCAGGAGAATCCGTATAGGTGTTCGAGTGTTTGAACCGTAATGCGTGAGAAATGGTATGTAAACCCCGTATTTATATATCTGCCACTGTGCTGGATAATCCGTATAGGTGTTCGAGTGTTCGAACCGTAATGCGCCAGAAATGGTACCGAAACCCCGTATTTACATATCTGCCACTGTGCAGGAGAATCCGTATAGGTGTTCGAGTGTTCGAACCGTAATGCGCAAGAAATGGTATGCAAACCCCTTATTTACATATCTGCCACTGTGCAGGAGAATCCGTATAGCTGTTCGAGTATTCGAACCGTAATGCGCAAGAAATGGTACGGAAACCCCGTATTTACATATCTGCCACTGTGCAGGAGAATCCGTATAGGTGTTCGAGTGTTTGAACCGTAATGCGTGAGAAATGGTATGTAAACCCCGTATTTATATATCTGCCACTGTGCTGGATAATCCGTATAGGTGTTCGAGTGTTCGAACCGTAATGCGCCAGAAATGGTACCGAAACCCCGTATTTACATATCTGCCACTGTGCAGGAGAATCCATATAGGTGTTCGAGTGTTCGAACCGTAATGCGCAAGAAATGGTACGGAAACCCCGTATTTACATATCTGCCACTGTGCAGGAGAATCCGTATAGGTGTTCGAGTGTTTCAACCGTAATGCGTGAGAAATGGTATGTAAACCCCGTATTTATATATCTGCCACTGTGCTGGATAATCCGTATAGGTGTTCGAGTGTTCGAACCGTAATGCGCAAGAAATGGTACCGAAACCCCGTATTTACATATCTGCCACTGTGCAGGAGAATCCGTATAGGTGTTCGAGTGTTCGAACCGTAATGCGCAAGAAATGGTATGTAAACCCCGTATTTACATATCTGCCACTGTGCAGGAGAATCCGTATAGCTGTTCGAGTGTTCGAACCGTAATGCGCAAGAAATGGTACGGAAACCCCGTATTTACATATCTGCCACTGTGCAGGAGAATCCGTATAGGTGTTCGAGTGTTTCAACCGTAATGCGTGAGAAATGGTATGTAAACCCCGTATTTATATATCTGCCACTGTGCTGGATAATCCGTATAGGTGTTCGAGTGTTCGAACCGTAATGCGCCAGAAATGGTACCGAAACCCCGTATTTACATATCTGCCACTGTGCAGGAGAATCCGTATAGGTGTTCGAGTGTTCGAACCGTAATGCGCAAGAAATGGTACCGAAACCCCGTATTTACATATCTGCCACTGTGCAGGAGAATCCGTATAGGTGTTTGAGTGTTCGAACCGTAATGCGCAAGAAATGGTATGGAAACCCCGTATTTACATATCTGCCACTGTGCAGGAGAATCCGTATAGGTGTTCGAGTGTTCGAACCGTAATGCACAAGAAATGGTTCCGAAACCCCGTATTTACATATCTGCCACTGTGCAGGAGAATCCGTATAGGTGTTCGAGAGTTCGAACCGTAATGCGCAAGAAATGGTACGGAAACCCCGTATTTACATATCTGCCACTTTGTAGGAGAATCCGCATAGGTGTTCGAACCGTAATGTGCAAGAAATGGTATGGAAACCCCGTATTTACATATCTGCCACTGTGCAGGAGAATCCGTATAGGTGTTCGAGTGTTCGAATCGTAATGCGCAAGAAATGGTACGGAAACCCCGTATTTACATATCTGCCACTGTGCAGGAGAATCCGAATAGGTGTTCGAGTGTTCGAACCGTAATGCGCAAGAAATGGTATGTAAACCCCGTATTTACATATCTGCCACTGTGCAGGAGAATCCGTATAGGTGTTCGAGTGTTCGAACCGTAATGCCCAAGAAATGGTACGGAAACCCCGTATTTACATATCTGCCACTGTGCAGGAGAATCCGTATAGGTGTTCGATTGTTCGAACCGTAATGCGCAAAAAATGGAACCGAAACCCCGTATTTACATATCTGCCACTGTGCAGGAGAATCCGTATAGGTGTTCGAGTGTTCGAACCGTAATGCGCAAGAAATGGTACCGAAACCCCGTATTTACATGTCTGCCACTGTGCAGGAGAATCCGAATTGGTGTTCGAGTGTTCGAACTGTAATGCGCAAGAAATGGTACGGAAACCCCGTATTTACATATCTGCCACTGTGCAGGAGAATCCGTATAGGTGTTCGAGTGTTCGAACCGTAATGCGCAAGAAATGGTACGGAAACCCCGTATTTACATATCTGCCACTGTGCAGGAGAATCCGTATTGGTGTTCGAGTGTTTGAACCGTAATGCGTGAGAAATGGTATGTAAACCCCGTATTTATATATCTGCCACTGTGCTGGATAATCCGTATAGGTGTTCGAGTGTTCGAACCGTAATGCGCCAGAAATGGTACCGAAACCCCGTATTTACATATCTGCCACTGTGCAGGAGAATCCGTATAGGTGTTCGAGTGTTCGAACCGTAATGCGCAAGAAATGGTACCGAAACCCCGTATTTACATATCTGCCACTGTGCAGGAGAATCCGTATAGGTGTTCGAGTGTTCGAACCGTAATGCGCAAGAAATGGTATGTAAACCCCGTATTTACATATCTGCCACTGTGCAGGAGAATCCGTATAGCTGTTCGAGTATTCGAACCGTAATGCGCAAGAAATGGTACGGAAACCCCGTATTTACATATCTGCCACTGTGCAGGAGAATCCGTATAGGTGTTCGAGTGTTTGAACCGTAATGCGTGAGAAATGGTATGTAAACCCCGTATTTATATATCTGCCACTGTGCTGGATAATCCGTATAGGTGTTCGAGTGTTCGAACCGTAATGCGCCAGAAATGGTACCGAAACCCCGTATTTACGTATCTGCCACTGTGTAGGAGAATCCGTATAGGTGTTCGAGTGTTCGAACCGTAATGCGCAAGAAATGGTACGGAAACCCCGTATTTACATATCTGCCACTGTGCAGGAGAATCCGTATAGGTGTTCGAGTGTTTGAACCGTAATGCGTGAGAAATGGTATGTAAACCCCGTATTTATATATCTGCCACTGTGCTGGATAATCCGTATAGGTGTTCGAGTGTTTGAACCGTAATGCGTGAGAAATGGTATGTAAACCCCGTATTTATATATCTGCCACTGTGCTGGATAATCCGTATAGGTGTTCGAGTGTTCGAACCGTAATGCGCAAGAAATGGTATGTAAACCCCGTATTTACATATCTGCCACTGTGCAGGAGAATCCGTATAGCTGTTCGAGTGTTCGAACCGTAATGCGCAAGAAATGGTACGGAAACCCCGTATTTACATATCTACCACTGTGCAGGAGAATCCGTATAGGTGTTCGAGTGTTTCAACCGTAATGCGTGAGAAATGGTATGTAAACTCCGTATTTATATATCTGCCACTGTGCTGGATAACCCGTATAGGTGTTCGAGTGTTCGAACCGTAATGCGCCAGAAATGGTACCGAAACCCCGTATTTACATATCTGCCACTGTGCAGGAGAATCCGTATAGGTGTTCGAGTGTTCGAACCGTAATGCGCAAGAAATGGTACCGAAACCCCGTATTTACATATCTGCCACTGTGCAGAAGAATCCGTATAGGTGTTTGAGTGTTCGAACCGTAATGCGCAAGAAATGGTAGGGAAACCCCGTATTTACATATCTGCCACTGTGCAGGAGAATCCGTATAGGTGTTCGAGTGTTCGAACCGTAATGCACAAGAAATGGTTCCGAAACCCCGTATTTACATATCTGCCACTGTGCAGGAGAATCCGTATAGGTGTTCGAGAGTTCGAACCGTAATGCGCAAGAAATGGTACGGAAACCCCGTATTTACATATCTGCCACTTTGTAGGAGAATCCGCATAGGTGTTCGAACCGTAATGTGCAAGAAATGGTATGGAAACCCCGTATTTACATATCTGCCACTGTGCAGGAGAATCCGTATAGGTGTTCGAGTGTTCGAATCGTAATGCGCAAGAAATGGTACGGAAACCCCGTATTTACATATCTGCCACTGTGCAGGAGAATCCGAATAGGTGTTCGAGTGTTCGAACCGTAATGCGCAAGAAATGGTATGTAAACCCCGTATTTACATATCTGCCACTGTGCAGGAGAATCCGTATAGGTGTTCGAGTGTTCGAACCGTAATGCGCAAGAAATGGTACGGAAACCCCGTATTTACATATCTGCCACTGTGCAGGAGAATCCGTATAGGTGTTCGATTGTTCGAACCGTAATGCGCAAAAAATGGAACCGAAACCCCGTATTTACATATCTGCCACTGTGCAGGAGAATCCGTATAGGTGTTCGAGTGTTCGAACCGTAATGCGCAAGAAATGGTACCGAAACCCCGTATTTACATATCTGCCACTGTGCAGGAGAATCCGTATAGGTGTTCGAGTGTTCGAACCGTAATGCGCAAGAAATGGTACCGAAACCCCGTATTTACATATCTGCCACTGTGCTGGATAATCCGTATAGGTGTTCGAGTGTTCGAACCGTAATGCGCCAGAAATGGTACCGAAACCCCGTATTTACGTATCTGCCACTGTGTAGGAGAATCCGTATAGGTGTTCGAGTGTTCGAACCGTAATGCGCAAGAAATGGTACGGAAACCCCGTATTTACATATCTGCCACTGTGCAGGAGAATCCGTATAGGTGTTCGAGTGTTTGAACCGTAATGCGTGAGAAATGGTATGTAAACCCCGTATTTATATATCTGCCACTGTGCTGGATAATCCGTATAGGTGTTCGAGTGTTTGAACCGTAATGCGTGAGAAATGGTATGTAAACCCCGTATTTATATATCTGCCACTGTGCTGGATAATCCGTATAGGTGTTCGAGTGTTCGAACCGTAATGCGCAAGAAATGGTATGTAAACCCCGTATTTACATATCTGCCACTGTGCAGGAGAATCCGTATAGCTGTTCGAGTGTTCGAACCGTAATGCGCAAGAAATGGTACGGAAACCCCGTATTTACATATCTGCCACTGTGCAGGAGAATCCGTATAGGTGTTCGAGTGTTTCAACCGTAATGCGTGAGAAATGGTATGTAAACTCCGTATTTATATATCTGCCACTGTGCTGGATAACCCGTATAGGTGTTCGAGTGTTCGAACCGTAATGCGCCAGAAATGGTACCGAAACCCCGTATTTACATATCTGCCACTGTGCAGGAGAATCCGTATAGGTGTTCGAGTGTTCGAACCGTAATGCGCAAGAAATGGTACCGAAACCCCGTATTTACATATCTGCCACTGTGCAGAAGAATCCGTATAGGTGTTTGAGTGTTCGAACCGTAATGCGCAAGAAATGGTAGGGAAACCCCGTATTTACATATCTGCCACTGTGCAGGAGAATCCGTATAGGTGTTCGAGTGTTCGAACCGTAATGCACAAGAAATGGTTCCGAAACCCCGTATTTACATATCTGCCACTGTGCAGGAGAATCCGTATAGGTGTTCGAGAGTTCGAACCGTAATGCGCAAGAAATGGTACGGAAACCCCGTATTTACATATCTGCCACTTTGTAGGAGAATCCGCATAGGTGTTCGAACCGTAATGTGCAAGAAATGGTATGGAAACCCCGTATTTACATATCTGCCACTGTGCAGGAGAATCCGTATAGGTGTTCGAGTGTTCGAATCGTAATGCGCAAGAAATGGTACGGAAACCCCGTATTTACATATCTGCCACTGTGCAGGAGAATCCGAATAGGTGTTCGAGTGTTCGAACCGTAATGCGCAAGAAATGGTATGTAAACCCCGTATTTACATATCTGCCACTGTGCAGGAGAATCCGTATAGGTGTTCGAGTGTTCGAACCGTAATGCGCAAGAAATGGTACGGAAACCCCGTATTTACATATCTGCCACTGTGCAGGAGAATCCGTATAGGTGTTCGATTGTTCGAACCGTAATGCGCAAAAAATGGAACCGAAACCCCGTATTTACATATCTGCCACTGTGCAGGAGAATCCGTATAGGTGTTCGAGTGTTCGAACCGTAATGCGCAAGAAATGGTACCGAAACCCCGTATTTACATATCTGCCACTGTGCAGGAGAATCCGAATTGCTGTTCGAGTGTTCGAACTGTAATGCGCAAGAAATGGTACGGAAACCCCGTATTTACATATCTGCCACTGTGCAGGAGAATCCGTATAGGTGTTCGAGTGTTCGAACCGTAATGCGCAAGAAATGGTACGGAAACCCCGTATTTACATATCTGCCACTGTGCAGGAGAATCCGTATAGGTGTTCGAGTGTTTGAACCGTAATGCGTGAGAAATGGTATGTAAACCCCGTATTTATATATCTGCCACTGTGCTGGATAATCCGTATAGGTGTTCGAGTGTTCGAACCGTAATGCGCCAGAAATGGTACCGAAACCCCGTATTTACGTATCTGCCACTGTGCAGGAGAATCCGTATAGGTGTTCGAGTGTTCGAACCGTAATGCGCAAGAAATGGTACGGAAACCCCGTATTTACATATCTGCCACTGTGCAGGAGAATCCGTATAGGTGTTCGAGTGTTTGAACCGTAATGCGTGAGAAATGGTATGTAAACCCCGTATTTATATATCTGCCACTGTGCTGGATAATCCGTATAGGTGTTCGAGTGTTCGAACCGTAATGCGCCAGAAATGGTACCGAAACCCCGTATTTACATATCTGCCACTGTGCAGGAGAATCCGTATAGGTGTTCGAGTGTTCGAACCGTAATGCGCAAGAAATGGTATGTAAACCCCGTATTTACATATCTGCCACTGTGCAGGAGAATCCGTATAGCTGTTCGAGTGTTCGAACCGTAATGCGCAAGAAATGGTACGGAAACCCCGTATTTACATATCTGCCACTGTGCAGGAGAATCCGTATAGGTGTTCGAGTGTTTCAACCGTAATGCGTGAGAAATGGTATGTAAACTCCGTATTTATATATCTGCCACTGTGCTGGATAACCCGTATAGGTGTTCGAGTGTTCGAACCGTAATGCGCCAGAAATGGTACCGAAACCCCGTATTTACATATCTGCCACTGTGCAGGAGAATCCGTATAGGTGTTCGAGTGTTCGAACCGTAATGCGCAAGAAATGGTACCGAAACCCCGTATTTACATATCTGCCACTGTGCAGAAGAATCCGTATAGGTGTTTGAGTGTTCGAACCGTAATGCGCAAGAAATGGTATGGAAACCCCGTATTTACATATCTGCCACTGTGCAGGAGAATCCGTATAGGTGTTCGAGTGTTCGAACCGTAATGCACAAGAAATGGTTCCGAAACCCCGTATTTACATATCTGCCACTGTGCAGGAGAATCCGTATAGGTGTTCGAGAGTTCGAACCGTAATGCGCAAGAAATGGTACGGAAACCCCGTATTTACATATCTGCCACTTTGTAGGAGAATCCGCATAGGTGTTCGAACCGTAATGTGCAAGAAATGGTATGGAAACCCCGTATTTACATATCTGCCACTGTGCAGGAGAATCCGTATAGGTGTTCGAGTGTTCGAATCGTAATGCGCAAGAAATGGTACGGAAACCCCGTATTTACATATCTGCCACTGTGCAGGAGAATCCGAATAGGTGTTCGAGTGTTCGAACCGTAATGCGCAAGAAATGGTATGTAAACCCCGTATTTACATATCTGCCACTGTGCAGGAGAATCCGTATAGGTGTTCGAGTGTTCGAACCGTAATGCGCAAGAAATGGTACGGAAACCCCGTATTTACATATCTGCCACTGTGCAGGAGAATCCGTATAGGTGTTCGATTGTTCGAACCGTAATGCGCAAAAAATGGAACCGAAACCCCGTATTTACATATCTGCCACTGTGCAGGAGAATCCGTATAGGTGTTCGAGTGTTCGAACCGTAATGCGCAAGAAATGGTACCGAAACCCCGTATTTACATATCTGCCACTGTGCAGGAGAATCCGAATTGCTGTTCGAGTGTTCGAACTGTAATGCGCAAGAAATGGTACGGAAACCCCGTATTTACATATCTGCCACTGTGCAGGAGAATCCGTATAGGTGTTCGAGTGTTCGAACCGTAATGCGCAAGAAATGGTACGGAAACCCCGTATTTACATATCTGCCACTGTGCAGGAGAATCCGTATAGGTGTTCGAGTGTTTGAACCGTAATGCGTGAGAAATGGTATGTAAACCCCGTATTTATATATCTGCCACTGTGCTGGATAATCCGTATAGGTGTTCGAGTGTTCGAACCGTAATGCGCCAGAAATGGTACCGAAACCCCGTATTTACATATCTGCCACTGTGCAGGAGAATCCGTATAGGTGTTCGAGTGTTCGAACCGTAATGCGCAAGAAATGGTACCGAAACCCCGTATTTACATATCTGCCACTGTGCAGGAGAATCCGTATAGGTGTTCGAGTGTTCGAACCGTAATGCGCAAGAAATGGTATGCAAACCCCGTATTTACATATCTGCCACTGTGCAGGAGAATCCGTATAGGTGTTCGAGTGTTCGAACCGTAATGCGCAAGAAATGGTACGGAAACCCCGTATTTACATATCTGCCACTGTGCAGGAGAATCCGTATAGGTGTTCGATTGTTCGAACCGTAATGCGCAAAAAATGGAACCGAAACCCCGTATTTACATATCTGCCACTGTGCAGGAGAATCCGTATAGGTGTTCGAGTGTTCGAACCGTAATGCGCAAGAAATGGTACCGAAACCCCGTATTTACATATCTGCCACTGTGCAGGAGAATCCGAATTGGTGTTCGAGTGTTCGAACTGTAATGCGCAAAAAATGGTACGGAAACCCCGTATTTACATATCTGCCACTGTGCAGGAGAATCCGTATAGGTGTTCGAGTGTTCGAACCGTAATGCGCAAGAAATGGTACGGAAACCCCGTATTTACATATCTGCCACTGTGCAGGAGAATCCGTATAGGTGTTCGAGTGTTTGAACCGTAATGCGTGAGAAATGGTATGTAAACCCCGTATTTATATATCTGCCACTGTGCTGGATAATCCGTATAGGTGTTTGAGTGTTCGAACCGTAATGCGCAAGAAATGGTAGGGAAACCCCGTATTTACATATCTGCCACTGTGCAGGAGAATCCGTATAGGTGTTCGAGTGTTCGAACCGTAATGCACAAGAAATGGTTCCGAAACCCCGTATTTACATATCTGCCACTGTGCAGGAGAATCCGTATAGGTGTTCGAGAGTTCGAACCGTAATGCGCAAGAAATGGTACGGAAACCCCGTATTTACATATCTGCCACTTTGTAGGAGAATCCGCATAGGTGTTCGAACCGTAATGTGCAAGAAATGGTATGGAAACCCCGTATTTACATATCTGCCACTGTGCAGGAGAATCCGTATAGGTGTTCGAGTGTTCGAATCGTAATGCGCAAGAAATGGTACGGAAACCCCGTATTTACATATCTGCCACTGTGCAGGAGAATCCGAATAGGTGTTCGAGTGTTCGAACCGTAATGCGCAAGAAATGGTATGTAAACCCCGTATTTACATATCTGCCACTGTGCAGGAGAATCCGTATAGGTGTTCGAGTGTTCGAACCGTAATGCGCAAGAAATGGTACGGAAACCCCGTATTTACATATCTGCCACTGTGCAGGAGAATCCGTATAGGTGTTCGATTGTTCGAACCGTAATGCGCAAAAAATGGAACCGAAACCCCGTATTTACATATCTGCCACTGTGCAGGAGAATCCGTATAGGTGTTCGAGTGTTCGAACCGTAATGCGCAAGAAATGGTACCGAAACCCCGTATTTACATATCTGCCACTGTGCAGGAGAATCCGAATTGGTGTTCGAGTGTTCGAACTGTAATGCGCAAGAAATGGTACGGAAACCCCGTATTTACATATCTGCCACTGTGCAGGAGAATCCGTATAGGTGTTCGAGTGTTCGAACCGTAATGCGCAAGAAATGGTACGGAAACCCCGTATTTACATATCTGCCACTGTGCAGGAGAATCCGTATAGGTGTTCGAGTGTTTGAACCGTAATGCGTGAGAAATGGTATGTAAACCCCGTATTTATATATCTGCCACTGTGCTGGATAATCCGTATAGGTGTTCGAGTGTTCGAACCGTAATGCGCCAGAAATGGTACCGAAACCCCGTATTTACATATCTGCCACTGTGCAGGAGAATCCGTATAGGTGTTCGAGTGTTCGAACCGTAATGCGCAAGAAATGGTACCGAAACCCCGTATTTACATATCTGCCACTGTGCAGGAGAATCCGTATAGGTGTTCGAGTGTTCGAACCGTAATGCGCAAGAAATGGTATGTAAACCCCGTATTTACATATCTGCCACTGTGCAGGAGAATCCGTATAGGTGTTCGAGTGTTCGAACCGTAATGCGCAAGAAATGGTACGGAAACCCCGTATTTACATATCTGCCACTGTGCAGGAGAATCCGTATAGGTGTTCGATTGTTCGAACCGTAATGCGCAAAAAATGGAACCGAAACCCCGTATTTACATATCTGCCACTGTGCAGGAGAATCCGTATAGGTGTTCGAGTGTTCGAACCGTAATGCGCAAGAAATGGTACCGAAACCCCGTATTTACATATCTGCCACTGTGCAGGAGAATCCGAATTGGTGTTCGAGTGTTCGAACTGTAATGCGCAAAAAATGGTACGGAAACCCCGTATTTACATATCTGCCACTGTGCAGGAGAATCCGTATAGGTGTTCGAGTGTTCGAACCGTAATGCGCAAGAAATGGTACGGAAACCCCGTATTTACATATCTGCCACTGTGCAGGAGAATCCGTATAGGTGTTCGAGTGTTTGAACCGTAATGCGTGAGAAATGGTATGTAAACCCCGTATTTATATATCTGCCACTGTGCTGGATAATCCGTATAGGTGTTTGAGTGTTCGAACCGTAATGCGCCAGAAATGGTACCGAAACCCCGTATTTACATATCTGCCACTGTGCAGGAGAATCCGTATAGGTGTTCGAGTGTTCGAACCGTAATGCACAAGAAATGGTTCCGAAACCCCGTATTTACATATCTGCCACTGTGCTGGAGAATCCGTATAGGTGTTCGAGAGTTCGAACCGTAATGCGCAAGAAATGGTACGGAAACCCCGTATTTACATATCTGCCACTTTGTAGGAGAATCCGCATAGGTGTTCGAACCGTAATGTGCAAGAAATGGTATGGAAACCCCGTATTTACATATCTGCCACTGTGCAGGAGAATCCGTATAGGTGTTCGAGTGTTCGAATCGTAATGCGCAAGAAATGGTACGGAAACCCCGTATTTACATATCTGCCACTGTGCAGGAGAATCCGAATAGGTGTTCGAGTGTTCGAACCGTAATGCGCAAGAAATGGTATGTAAACCCCGTATTTACATATCTGCCACTGTGCAGGAGAATCCGTATAGGTGTTCGAGTGTTCGAACCGTAATGCGCAAGAAATGGTACGGAAACCCCGTATTTACATATCTGCCACTGTGCAGGAGAATCCGTATAGGTGTTCGATTGTTCGAACCGTAATGCGCAAAAAATGGAACCGAAACCCCGTATTTACATATCTGCCACTGTGCAGGAGAATCCGTATAGGTGTTCGAGTGTTCGAACCGTAATGCGCAAGAAATGGTACCGAAACCCCGTATTTACATATCTGCCACTGTGCAGGAGAATCCGAATTGGTGTTCGAGTGTTCGAACTGTAATGCGCAAGAAATGGTACGGAAACCCCGTATTTACATATCTGCCACTGTGCAGGAGAATCCGTATAGGTGTTCGAGTGTTCGAACCGTAATGCGCAAGAAATGGTACGGAAACCCCGTATTTACATATCTGCCACTGTGCAGGAGAATCCGTATAGGTGTTCGAGTGTTTGAACCGTAATGCGTGAGAAATGGTATGTAAACCCCGTATTTATATATCTGCCACTGTGCTGGATAATCCGTATAGGTGTTCGAGTGTTCGAACCGTAATGCGCCAGAAATGGTACCGAAACCCCGTATTTACATATCTGCCACTGTGCAGGAGAATCCGTATAGGTGTTCGAGTGTTCGAACCGTAATGCGCAAGAAATGGTACCGAAACCCCGTATTTACATATCTGCCACTGTGCAGGAGAATCCGTATAGGTGTTCGAGTGTTCGAACCGTAATGCGCAAGAAATGGTATGTAAACCCCGTATTTACATATCTGCCACTGTGCAGGAGAATCCGTATAGGTGTTCGAGTGTTCGAACCGTAATGCGCAAGAAATGGTACGGAAACCCCGTATTTACATATCTGCCACTGTGCAGGAGAATCCGTATAGGTGTTCGATTGTTCGAACCGTAATGCGCAAAAAATGGAACCGAAACCCCGTATTTACATATCTGCCACTGTGCAGGAGAATCCGTATAGGTGTTCGAGTGTTCGAACCGTAATGCGCAAGAAATGGTACCGAAACCCCGTATTTACATATCTGCCACTGTGCAGGAGAATCCGAATTGGTGTTCGAGTGTTCGAACTGTAATGCGCAAAAAATGGTACGGAAACCCCGTATTTACATATCTGCCACTGTGCAGGAGAATCCGTATAGGTGTTCGAGTGTTCGAACCGTAATGCGCAAGAAATGGTACGGAAACCCCGTATTTACATATCTGCCACTGTGCAGGAGAATCCGTATAGGTGTTCGAGTGTTTGAACCGTAATGCGTGAGAAATGGTATGTAAACCCCGTATTTATATATCTGCCACTGTGCTGGATAATCCGTATAGGTGTTCGAGTGTTCGAACCGTAATGCGCCAGAAATGGTACCGAAACCCCGTATTTACATATCTGCCACTGTGCAGGAGAATCCGTATAGGTGTTCGAGTGTTCGAACCGTAATGCGCAAGAAATGGTACCGAAACCCCGTATTTACATATCTGCCACTGTGCAGGAGAATCCGTATAGGTGTTCGAGTGTTCGAACCGTAATGCGCAAGAAATGGTATGTAAACCCCGTATTTACATATCTGCCACTGTGCAGGAGAATCCGTATAGGTGTTCGAGTGTTCGAACCGTAATGCGCAAGAAATGGTACGGAAATCCCGTATTTACATATCTGCCACTGTGCAGGAGAATCCGTATAGGTGTTCGATTGTTCGAACCGTAATGCGCAAAAAATGGAACCGAAACCCCGTATTTACATATCTGCCACTGTGCAGGAGAATCCGTATAGGTGTTCGAGTGTTTGAACCGTAATGCGTGAGAAATGGTATGTAAACCCCGTATTTATATATCTGCCACTGTGCTGGATAATCCGTATAGGTGTTCGAGTGTTCGAACCGTAATGCGCCAGAAATGGTACCGAAACCCCGTATTTACGTATCTGCCACTGTGCAGGAGAATCCGTATAGGTGTTCGAGTGTTCGAACCGTAATGCGCCAGAAATGGTACCGAAACCCCGTATTTACGTATCTGCCACTGTGCAGGAGAATCCGTATAGGTGTTCGAGTGTTCGAACCGTAATGCGCAAGAAATGGTACAGAAACCCCGTATTTACATATCTGCCACTGTGCAGGAGAATCCGTATAGGTGTTCGAGTGTTTGAACCGTAATGCGTGAGAAATGGTATGTAAACCCCGTATTTATATATCTGCCACTGTGCTGGATAATCCGTATAGGTGTTCGAGTGTTCGAACCGTAATGCGCCAGAAATGGTACCGAAACCCCGTATTTACATATCTGCCACTGTGCAGGAGAATCCGTATAGGTGTTCGAGTGTTCGAACCGTAATGCGCAAGAAATGGTACGGAAACCCCGTATTTACATATCTGCCACTGTGCAGGAGAATCCGTATAGGTGTTCGAGTGTTTGAACCGTAATGCGTGAGAAATGGTATGTAAACCCCGTATTTATATATCTGCCACTGTGCTGGATAATCCGTATAGGTGTTCGAGTGTTCGAACCGTAATGCGCCAGAAATGGTACCGAAACCCCGTATTTACATATCTGCCACTGTGCAGGAGAATCCGTATAGGTGTTCGAGTGTTCGAACCGTAATGCGCAAGAAATGGTACCGAAACCCCGTATTTACATATCTGCCACTGTGCAGGAGAATCCGTATAGGTGTTCGAGTGTTCGAACCATAATGCGCAAGAAATGGTATGTAAACCCCGTATTTACATATCTGCCACTGTGCAGGAGAATCCGTATAGGTGTTCGAGTGTTCGAACCGTAATGCGCAAGAAATGGTACGGAAACCCCGTATTTACATATCTGCCACTGTGCAGGAGAATCCGTATAGGTGTTCGATTGTTCGAACCGTAATGCGCAAAAAATGGAACCGAAACCCCGTATTTACATATCTGCCACTGTGCAGGAGAATCCGTATAGGTGTTCGAGTGTTCGAACCGTAATGCGCAAGAAATGGTACCGAAACCCCGTAATTACATATCTGCCACTGTGCAGGAGAATCCGAATTGGTGTTCGAGTGTTCGAACTGTAATGCGCAAAAAATGGTACGGAAACCCCGTATTTACATATCTGCCACTGTGCAGGAGAATCCGTATAGGTGTTCGAGTGTTCGAACCGTAATGCGCAAGAAATGGTACGGAAACCCCGTATTTACATATCTGCCACTGTGCAGGAGAATCCGTATAGGTGTTCGAGTGTTTGAACCGTAATGCGTGAGAAATGGTATGTAAACCCCGTATTTATATATCTGTCACTGTGCTGGATAATCCGTATAGGTGTTCGAGTGTTCGAACCGTAATGCGCCAGAAATGGTACCGAAACCCCGTATTTACATATCTGCCACTGTGCAGGAGAATCCGTATAGGTGTTCGAGTGTTCGAACCGTAATGCGCAAGAAATGGTATGTAAACCCCGTATTTACATATCTGCCACTGTGCAGGAGAATCCGTATAGGTGTTCGAGTGTTCGAACCGTAATGCGCAAGAAATGGTACGGAAATCCCGTATTTACATATCTGCCACTGTGCAGGAGAATCCGTATAGGTGTTCGATTGTTCGAACCGTAATGCGCAAAAAATGGAACCGAAACCCCGTATTTACATATCTGCCACTGTGCAGGAGAATCCGTATAGGTGTTCGAGTGTTTGAACCGTAATGCGTGAGAAATGGTATGTAAACCCCGTATTTATATATCTGCCACTGTGCTGGATAATCCGTATAGGTGTTCGAGTGTTCGAACCGTAATGCGCCAGAAATGGTACCGAAACCCCGTATTTACGTATCTGCCACTGTGCAGGAGAATCCGTATAGGTGTTCGAGTGTTCGAACCGTAATGCGCCAGAAATGGTACCGAAACCCCGTATTTACGTATCTGCCACTGTGCAGGAGAATCCGTATAGGTGTTCGAGTGTTCGAACCGTAATGCGCAAGAAATGGTACAGAAACCCCGTATTTACATATCTGCCACTGTGCAGGAGAATCCGTATAGGTGTTCGAGTGTTTGAACCGTAATGCGTGAGAAATGGTATGTAAACCCCGTATTTATATATCTGCCACTGTGCTGGATAATCCGTATAGGTGTTCGAGTGTTCGAACCGTAATGCGCCAGAAATGGTACCGAAACCCCGTATTTACATATCTGCCACTGTGCAGGAGAATCCGTATAGGTGTTCGAGTGTTCGAACCGTAATGCGCAAGAAATGGTACGGAAACCCCGTATTTACATATCTGCCACTGTGCAGGAGAATCCGTATAGGTGTTCGAGTGTTTGAACCGTAATGCGTGAGAAATGGTATGTAAACCCCGTATTTATATATCTGCCACTGTGCTGGATAATCCGTATAGGTGTTCGAGTGTTCGAACCGTAATGCGCCAGAAATGGTACCGAAACCCCGTATTTACATATCTGCCACTGTGCAGGAGAATCCGTATAGGTGTTCGAGTGTTCGAACCGTAATGCGCAAGAAATGGTACCGAAACCCCGTATTTACATATCTGCCACTGTGCAGGAGAATCCGTATAGGTGTTCGAGTGTTCGAACCGTAATGCGCAAGAAATGGTATGTAAACCCCGTATTTACATATCTGCCACTGTGCAGGAGAATCCGTATAGGTGTTCGAGTGTTCGAACCGTAATGCGCAAGAAATGGTACGGAAATCCCGTATTTACATATCTGCCACTGTGCAGGAGAATCCGTATAGGTGTTCGATTGTTCGAACCGTAATGCGCAAAAAATGGAACCGAAACCCCGTATTTACATATCTGCCACTGTGCAGGAGAATCCGTATAGGTGTTCGAGTGTTTGAACCGTAATGCGTGAGAAATGGTATGTAAACCCCGTATTTATATATCTGCCACTGTGCTGGATAATCCGTATAGGTGTTCGAGTGTTCGAACCGTAATGCGCCAGAAATGGTACCGAAACCCCGTATTTACGTATCTGCCACTGTGCAGGAGAATCCGTATAGGTGTTCGAGTGTTCGAACCGTAATGCGCCAGAAATGGTACCGAAACCCCGTATTTACGTATCTGCCACTGTGCAGGAGAATCCGTATAGGTGTTCGAGTGTTCGAACCGTAATGCGCAAGAAATGGTACAGAAACCCCGTATTTACATATCTGCCACTGTGCAGGAGAATCCGTATAGGTGTTCGAGTGTTTGAACCGTAATGCGTGAGAAATGGTATGTAAACCCCGTATTTATATATCTGCCACTGTGCTGGATAATCCGTATAGGTGTTCGAGTGTTCGAACCGTAATGCGCCAGAAATGGTACCGAAACCCCGTATTTACATATCTGCCACTGTGCAGGAGAATCCGTATAGGTGTTCGAGTGTTCGAACCGTAATGCGCAAGAAATGGTACGGAAACCCCGTATTTACATATCTGCCACTGTGCAGGAGAATCCGTATAGGTGTTCGAGTGTTTGAACCGTAATGCGTGAGAAATGGTATGTAAACCCCGTATTTATATATCTGCCACTGTGCTGGATAATCCGTATAGGTGTTCGAGTGTTCGAACCGTAATGCGCCAGAAATGGTACCGAAACCCCGTATTTACATATCTGCCACTGTGAAGGAGAATCCGTATAGGTGTTCGAGTGTTCGAACCGTAATGCGCAAGAAATGGTACCGAAACCCCGTATTTACATATCTGCCACTGTGCAGGAGAATCCGTATAGGTGTTCGAGTGTTCGAACCGTAATGCGCAAGAAATGGTATGTAAACCCCGTATTTACATATCTGCCACTGTGCAGGAGAATCCGTATAGGTGTTCGAGTGTTCGAACCGTAATGCGCAAGAAATGGTACGGAAATCCCGTATTTACATATCTGCCACTGTGCAGGAGAATCCGTATAGGTGTTCGATTGTTCGAACCGTAATGCGCAAAAAATGGAACCGAAACCCCGTATTTACATATCTGCCACTGTGCAGGAGAATCCGTATAGGTGTTCGAGTGTTTGAACCGTAATGCGTGAGAAATGGTATGTAAACCCCGTATTTATATATCTGCCACTGTGCTGGATAATCCGTATAGGTGTTCGAGTGTTCGAACCGTAATGCGCCAGAAATGGTACCGAAACCCCGTATTTACGTATCTGCCACTGTGCAGGAGAATCCGTATAGGTGTTCGAGTGTTCGAACCGTAATGCGCCAGAAATGGTACCGAAACCCCGTATTTACGTATCTGCCACTGTGCAGGAGAATCCGTATAGGTGTTCGAGTGTTCGAACCGTAATGCGCAAGAAATGGTACAGAAACCCCGTATTTACATATCTGCCACTGTGCAGGAGAATCCGTATAGGTGTTCGAGTGTTTGAACCGTAATGCGTGAGAAATGGTATGTAAACCCCGTATTTATATATCTGCCACTGTGCTGGATAATCCGTATAGGTGTTCGAGTGTTCGAACCGTAATGCGCCAGAAATGGTACCGAAACCCCGTATTTACATATCTGCCACTGTGCAGGAGAATCCGTATAGGTGTTCGAGTGTTTGAACCGTAATGCGTGAGAAATGGTATGTAAACCCCGTATTTATATATCTGCCACTGTGCTGGATAATCCGTATAGGTGTTCGAGTGTTCGAACCGTAATGCGCCAGAAATGGTACCGAAACCCCGTATTTACGTATCTGCCACTGTGCAGGAGAATCCGTATAGGTGTTCGAGTGTTCGAACCGTAATGCGCCAGAAATGGTACCGAAACCCCGTATTTACGTATCTGCCACTGTGCAGGAGAATCCGTATAGGTGTTCGAGTGTTCGAACCGTAATGCGCAAGAAATGGTACAGAAACCCCGTATTTACATATCTGCCACTGTGCAGGAGAATCCGTATAGGTGTTCGAGTGTTTGAACCGTAATGCGTGAGAAATGGTATGTAAACCCCGTATTTATATATCTGCCACTGTGCTGGATAATCCGTATAGGTGTTCGAGTGTTCGAACCGTAATGCGCCAGAAATGGTACCGAAACCCCGTATTTACGTATCTGCCACTGTGCAGGAGAATCCGTATAGGTGTTCGAGTGTTCGAACCGTAATGCGCAAGAAATGGTACGGAAACCCCGTATTTACATATCTGCCACTGTGCAGGAGAATCCGTATAGGTGTTCGAGTGTTTGAACCGTAATGCGTGAGAAATGGTATGTAAACCCCGTATTTATATATCTGCCACTGTGCTGGATAATCCGTATAGGTGTTCGAGTGTTCGAACCGTAATGCGCCAGAAATGGTACCGAAACCCCGTATTTACATATCTGCCACTGTGCAGGAGAATCCGTATAGGTGTTCGAGTGTTCGAACCGTAATGCGCAAGAAATGGTATGTAAACCCCGTATTTACATATCTGCCACTGTGCAGGAGAATCCGTATAGCTGTTCGAGTGTTCGAACCGTAATGCGCAAGAAATGGTACGGAAACCCCGTATTTACATATCTGCCACTGTGCAGGAGAATCCGTATAGGTGTTCGAGTGTTTCAACCGTAATGCGTGAGAAATGGTATGTAAACTCCGTATTTATATATCTGCCACTGTGCTGGATAACCCGTATAGGTGTTCGAGTGTTCGAACCGTAATGCGCCAGAAATGGTACCGAAACCCCGTATTTACATATCTGCCACTGTGCAGGAGAATCCGTATAGGTGTTCGAGTGTTCGAACCGTAATGCGCAAGAAATGGTACCGAAACCCCGTATTTACATATCTGCCACTGTGCAGGAGAATCCGTATAGGTGTTTGAGTGTTCGAACCGTAATGCGCAACAAATGGTATGGAAACCCCGTATTTACATATCTGCCACTGTGCAGGAGAATCCGTATAGGTGTTCGAGTGTTCGAACCGTAATGCACAAGAAATGGTTCCGAAACCCCGTATTTACATATCTGCCACTGTGCAGGAGAATCCGTATAGGTGTTCGAGAGTTCGAACCGTAATGCGCAAGAAATGGTACGGAAACCCCGTATTTACATATCTGCCACTTTGTAGGAGAATCCGCATAGGTGTTCGAACCGTAATGTGCAAGAAATGGTATGGAAACCCCGTATTTACATATCTGCCACTGTGCAGGAGAATCCGTATAGGTGTTCGAGTGTTCGAATCGTAATGCGCAAGAAATGGTACGGAAACCCCGTATTTACATATCTGCCACTGGCCAGGAGAATCCGAATAGGTGTTCGAGTGTTCGAACCGTAATGCGCAAGAAATGGTATGTAAACCCCGTATTTACATATCTGCCACTGTGCAGGAGAATCCGTATAGGTGTTCGAGTGTTCGAACCGTAATGCGCAAGAAATGGTACCGAAACCCCGTATTTACATATCTGCCACTGTGCAGGAGAATCCGTATAGGTGTTCGATTGTTCGAACCGTAATGCGCAAAAAATGGAACCGAAACCCCGTATTTACATATCTGCCACTGTGCAGGAGAATCCGTATAGGTGTTCGAGTGTTCGAACCGTAATGCGCAAGAAATGGTACCGAAACCCCGTATTTACATATCTGCCACTGTGCAGGAGAATCCGAATTGGTGTTCGAGTGTTCGAACTGTAATGCGCAAGAAATGGTACGGAAACCCCGTATTTACATATCTGCCACTGTGCAGGAGAATCCGTATAGGTGTTCGAGTGTTCGAACCGTAATGCGCAAGAAATGGTACGGAAACCCCGTATTTACATATCTGCCACTGTGCAGGAGAATCCGTATAGGTGTTCGAGTGTTTGAACCGTAATGCGTGAGAAATGGTATGTAAACCCCGTATTTATATATCTGCCACTGTGCTGGATAATCCGTATAGGTGTTCGAGTGTTCGAACCGTAATGCGCCAGAAATGGTACCGAAACCCCGTATTTACATATCTGCCACTGTGCAGGAGAATCCGTATAGGTGTTCGAGTGTTCGAACCGTAATGCGCAAGAAATGGTACCGAAACCCCGTATTTACATATCTGCCACTGTGCAGGAGAATCCGTATAGGTGTTCGAGTGTTCGAACCGTAATGCGCAAGAAATGGTATGTAAACCCCGTATTTACATATCTGCCACTGTGCAGGAGAATCCGTATAGCTGTTCGAGTGTTCGAACCGTAATGCGCAAGAAATGGTACGGAAACCCCGTATTTACATATCTGCCACTGTGCAGGAGAATCCGTATAGGTGTTCGAGTGTTTGAACCGTAATGCGTGAGAAATGGTATGTAAACCCCGTATTTATATATCTGCCACTGTGCTGGATAATCCGTATAGGTGTTCGAGTGTTCGAACCGTAATGCGCCAGAAATGGTACCGAAACCCCGTATTTACGTATCTGCCACTGTGCAGGAGAATCCGTATAGGTGTTCGAGTGTTCGAACCGTAATGCGCAAGAAATGGTACGGAAACCCCGTATTTACATATCTGCCACTGTGCAGGAGAATCCGTATAGGTGTTCGAGTGTTTGAACCGTAATGCGTGAGAAATGGTATGTAAACCCCGTATTTATATATCTGCCACTGTGCTGGATAATCCGTATAGGTGTTCGAGTGTTCGAACCGTAATGCGCCAGAAATGGTACCGAAACCCCGTATTTACATATCTGCCACTGTGCAGGAGAATCCGTATAGGTGTTCGAGTGTTCGAACCGTAATGCGCAAGAAATGGTATGTAAACCCCGTATTTACATATCTGCCACTGTGCAGGAGAATCCGTATAGCTGTTCGAGTGTTCGAACCGTAATGCGCAAGAAATGGTACGGAAACCCCGTATTTACATATCTGCCACTGTGCAGGAGAATCCGTATAGGTGTTCGAGTGTTTCAACCGTAATGCGTGAGAAATGGTATGTAAACTCCGTATTTATATATCTGCCACTGTGCTGGATAACCCGTATAGGTGTTCGAGTGTTCGAACCGTAATGCGCCAGAAATGGTACCGAAACCCCGTATTTACATATCTGCCACTGTGCAGGAGAATCCGTATAGGTGTTCGAGTGTTCGAACCGTAATGCGCAAGAAATGGTACCGAAACCCCGTATTTACATATCTGCCACTGTGCAGGAGAATCCGTATAGGTGTTTGAGTGTTCGAACCGTAATGCGCAACAAATGGTATGGAAACCCCGTATTTACATATCTGCCACTGTGCAGGAGAATCCGTATAGGTGTTCGAGTGTTCGAACCGTAATGCACAAGAAATGGTTCCGAAACCCCGTATTTACATATCTGCCACTGTGCAGGAGAATCCGTATAGGTGGTCGAGAGTTCGAACCGTAATGCGCAAGAAATGGTACGGAAACCCCGTATTTACATATCTGCCACTTTGTAGGAGAATCCGCATAGGTGTTCGAACCGTAATGTGCAAGAAATGGAATGGAAACCCCGTATTTACATATCTGCCACTGTGCAGGAGAATCCGTATAGGTGTTCGAGTGTTCGAATCGTAATGCGCAAGAAATGGTACGGAAACCCCGTATTTACATATCTGCCACTGTGCAGGAGAATCCGAATAGGTGTTCGAGTGTTCGAACCGTAATGCGCAAGAAATGGTATGTAAACCCCGTATTTACATATCTGCCACTGTGCAGGAGAATCCGTATAGGTGTTCGAGTGTTCGAACCGTAATGCGCAAGAAATGGTACCGAAACCCCGTATTTACATATCTGCCACTGTGCAGGAGAATCCGTATAGGTGTTCGATTGTTCGAACCGTAATGCGCAAAAAATGGAACCAAAACCCCGTATTTACATATCTGCCACTGTGCAGGAGAATCCGTATAGGTGTTCGAGTGTTCGAACCGTAATGCGCAAGAAATGGTACCGAAACCCCGTATTTACATATCTGCCACTGTGCAGGAGAATCCGAATTGGTGTTCGAGTGTTCGAACTGTAATGCGCAAGAAATGGTACGGAAACCCCGTATTTACATATCTGCCACTGTGCAGGAGAATCCGTATAGGTGTTCGAGTGTTCGAACCGTAATGCGCAAGAAATGGTACGGAAACCCCGTATTTACATATCTGCCACTGTGCAGGAGAATCCGTATAGGTGTTCGAGTGTTTGAACCGTAATGCGTGAGAAATGGTATGTAAACCCCGTATTTATATATCTGCCACTGTGCTGGATAATCCGTATAGGTGTTCGAGTGTTCGAACCGTAATGCGCCAGAAATGGTACCGAAACCCCGTATTTACATATCTGCCACTGTGCAGGAGAATCCGTATAGGTGTTCGAGTGTTCGAACCGTAATGCGCAAGAAATGGTACCGAAACCCCGTATTTACATATCTGCCACTGTGCAGGAGAATCCGTATAGGTGTTCGAGTGTTCGAACCGTAATGCGCAAGAAATGGTATGTAAACCCCGTATTTACATATCTGCCACTGTGCAGGAGAATCCGTATAGCTGTTCGAGTGTTCGAACCGTAATGCGCAAGAAATGGTACGGAAACCCCGTATTTACATATCTGCCACTGTGCAGGAGAATCCGTATAGGTGTTCGAGTGTTTGAACCGTAATGCGTGAGAAATGGTATGTAAACCCCGTATTTATATATCTGCCACTGTGCTGGATAATCCGTATAGGTGTTCGAGTGTTCGAACCGTAATGCGCCAGAAATGGTACCGAAACCCCGTATTTACATATCTGCCACTGTGCAGGAGAATCCGTATAGGTGTTCGAGTGTTCGAACCGTAATGCGCAAGAAATGGTATGTAAACCCCTTATTTACATATCTGCCACTGTGCAGGAGAATCCGTATAGCTGTTCGAGTATTCGAACCGTAATGCGCAAGAAATGGTACGGAAACCCCGTATTTACATATCTGCCACTGTGCAGGAGAATCCGTATAGGTGTTCGAGTGTTTGAACCGTAATGCGTGAGAAATGGTATGTAAACCCCGTATTTATATATCTGCCACTGTGCTGGATAATCCGTATAGGTGTTCGAGTGTTCAAACCGTAATGCGCCAGAAATGGTACCGAAACCCCGTATTTACAAATCTGCCACTGTGCAGGAGAATCCGTATAGGTGTTCGAGTGTTCGAACCGTAATGCGCAAGAAATGGTACGGAAACCCCGTATTTACATATCTGCCACTGTGCAGGAGAATCCGTATAGGTGTTCAAGTGTTTGAACCGTAATGCGTGAGAAATGGTATGTAAACCCCGTATTTATATATCTGCCACTGTGCTGGATAATCCGTATAGGTGTTCGAGTGTTCGAACCGTAATGCGCCAGAAATGGTACCGAAACCCCGTATTTACATATCTGCCACTGTGCAGGAGAATCCGTATAGGTGTTCGAGTGTTCGAACCGTAATGCGCATGAAATGGTATGTAAACCCCGTATTTACATATCTGCCACTGTGCAGGAGAATCCGTATAGCTGTTCGAGTGTTCGAACCGTAATGCGCAAGAAATGGTACGGAAACCCCGTATTTACATATCTGCCACTGTGCAGGAGAATCCGTATAGGTGTTCGAGTGTTTCAACCGTAATGCGTGAGAAATGGTATGTAAACCCCGTATTTATATATCTGCCACTGTGCTGGATAATCCGTATAGGTGTTCGAGTGTTCGAACCGTAATGCGCAAGAAATGGTATGTAAACCCCGTATTTACATATCTGCCACTGTGCAGGAGAATCCGTATAGCTGTTCGAGTGTTCGAACCGTAATGCGCAAGAAATGGTACGGAAACCCCGTATTTACATATCTGCCACTGTGCAGGAGAATCCGTATAGGTGTTCGAGTGTTTGAACCGTAATGCATGAGAAATGGTATGTAAACCCCGTATTTATATATCTGCCACTGTGCTGGATAATCCGTATAGGTGTTCGAGTGTTCGAACCGTAATGCGCCAGAAATGGTACCGAAACCCCGTATTTACATATCTGCCACTGTGCAGGAGAATCCGTATAGGTGTTCGAGTGTTCGAACCGTAATGCGCAAGAAATGGTATGTAAACCCCTTATTTACATATCTGCCACTGTGCAGGAGAATCCGTATAGCTGTTCGAGTATTCGAACCGTAATGCGCAAGAAATGATACGGAAACCCCGTATTTACATATCTGCCACTGTGCAGGAGAATCCGTATAGGTGTTCGAGTGTTTGAACCGTAATGCGTGAGAAATGGTATGTAAACCCCGTATTTATATATCTGCCACTGTGCTGGATAATCCGTATAGGTGTTCGAGTGTTCGAACCGTAATGCGCCAGAATTGGTACCGAAACCCCGTATTTACATATCTGCCACTGTGCAGGAGAATCCGTATAGGTGTTCGAGTGTTCGAACCGTAATGCGCAAGAAATGGTACCGAAACCCCGTATTTACATATCTGCCACTGTGCAGGAGAATCCGTATAGGTGTTCGAGTGTTCGAACCGTAATGCGCAAGAAATGGTATGGAAACCCCGTATTTACATATCTGCCACTGTGCAGGAGAATCCGTATAGGTGTTCGAGTGTTCGAACCGTAATGCGCAAGAAATGGTTCCGAAACCCCGTATTTACATATCTGCCACTGTGCAGGAGAATCCGTATAGGTGTTCGAGAGTTCGAACCGTAATGCGCAAGAAATGGTACGGAAACCCCGTATTTACATATCTGCCACTTTGTAGGAGAATCCGCATAGGTGTTCGAACCGTAATGTGCAAGAAATGGTATGGAAACCCCGTATTTACATATCTGCCACTGTGCAGGAGAATCCGTATAGGTGTTCGAGTGTTCGAATCGTAATGCGCAAGAAATGGTACGGAAACCCCGTATTTACATATCTGCCACTGTGCAGGAGAATCCGAATAGGTGTTCGAGTGTTCGAACCGTAATGCGCAAGAAATGGTATGTAAACCCCGTATTTACATATCTGCCACTGTGCAGGAGAATCCGTATAGGTGTTCGAGTGTTCGAACCGTAATGCGCAAGAAATGGTACGGAAACCCCGTATTTACATATCTGCCACTGTGCAGGAGAATCCGTATAGGTGTTCGATTGTTCGAACCGTAATGCGCAAAAAATGGTACCGAAACCCCGTATTTACATATCTGCCACTGTGCAGGAGAATCCGTATAGGTGTTCGAGTGTTCGAACCGTAATGCGCCAGAAATGGTACCGAAACCCCGTATTTACATATCTGCCACTGTGCAGGAGAATCCGTATAGGTGTTCGAGTGTTCGAACCGTAATGCGCAAGAAATGGTATGTAAACCCCGTATTTACATATCTGCCACTGTGCAGGAGAATCCGTATAGCTGTTCGAGTGTTCGAACCGTAATGCGCAAGAAATGGTACGGAAACCCCGTATTTACATATCTGCCACTGTGCAGGAGAATCCGTATAGGTGTTCGAGTGTTTCAACCGTAATGCGTGAGAAATGGTATGTAAACCCCGTATTTATATATCTGCCACTGTGCTGGATAATCCGTATAGGTGTTCGAGTGTTCGAACCGTAATGCGCAAGAAATGGTATGTAAACCCCGTATTTACATATCTGCCACTGTGCAGGAGAATCCGTATAGCTGTTCGAGTGTTCGAACCGTAATGCGCAAGAAATGGTACGGAAACCCCGTATTTACATATCTGCCACTGTGCAGGAGAATCCGTATAGGTGTTCGAGTGTTTGAACCGTAATGCATGAGAAATGGTATGTAAACCCCGTATTTATATATCTGCCACTGTGCTGGATAATCCGTATAGGTGTTCGAGTGTTCGAACCGTAATGCGCCAGAAATGGTACCGAAACCCCGTATTTACATATCTGCCACTGTGCAGGAGAATCCGTATAGGTGTTCGAGTGTTCGAACCGTAATGCGCAAGAAATGGTATGTAAACCCCTTATTTACATATCTGCCACTGTGCAGGAGAATCCGTATAGCTGTTCGAGTATTCGAACCGTAATGCGCAAGAAATGGTACGGAAACCCCGTATTTACATATCTGCCACTGTGCAGGAGAATCCGTATAGGTGTTCGAGTGTTTGAACCGTAATGCGTGAGAAATGGTATGTAAACCCCGTATTTATATATCTGCCACTGTGCTGGATAATCCGTATAGGTGTTCGAGTGTTCGAACCGTAATGCGCCAGAATTGGTACCGAAACCCCGTATTTACATATCTGCCACTGTGCAGGAGAATCCGTATAGGTGTTCGAGTGTTCGAACCGTAATGCGCAAGAAATGGTACCGAAACCCCGTATTTACATATCTGCCACTGTGCAGGAGAATCCGTATAGGTGTTCGAGTGTTCGAACCGTAATGCGCAAGAAATGGTATGGAAACCCCGTATTTACATATCTGCCACTGTGCAGGAGAATCCGTATAGGTGTTCGAGTGTTCAAACCGTAATGCGCAAGAAATGGTTCCGAAACCCCGTATTTACATATCTGCCACTGTGCAGGAGAATCCGTATAGGTGTTCGAGAGTTCGAACCGTAATGCGCAAGAAATGGTACGGAAACCCCGTATTTACATATCTGCCACTTTGTAGGAGAATCCGCATAGGTGTTCGAACCGTAATGTGCAAGAAATGGTATGGAAACCCCGTATTTACATATCTGCCACTGTGCAGGAGAATCCGTATAGGTGTTCGAGTGTTCGAATCGTAATGCGCAAGAAATGGTACGGAAACCCCGTATTTACATATCTGCCACTGTGCAGGAGAATCCGAATAGGTGTTCGAGTGTTCGAACCGTAATGCGCAAGAAATGGTATGTAAACCCCGTATTTACATATCTGCCACTGTGCAGGAGAATCCGTATAGGTGTTCGAGTGTTCGAACCGTAATGCGCAAGAAATGGTACGGAAACCCCGTATTTACATATCTGCCACTGTGCAGGAGAATCCGTATAGGTGTTCGATTGTTCGAACCGTAATGCGCAAAAAATGGTACCGAAACCCCGTATTTACATATCTGCCACTGTGCAGGAGAATCCGTATAGGTGTTCGAGTGTTCGAACCGTAATGCGCAAGAAATGGTACCGAAACCCCGTATTTACATATCTGCCACTGTGCAGGAGAATCCGAATAGGTGTTCGAGTGTTGGAACGGTAATGCGCAAGAAATGGTACGGAAACCCCGTATTTACATATCTGCCACTGTGCAGGAGAATCCGTATAGGTGTTCGAGTGTTCGAACCGTAATGCGCAAGAAATGGTACGGAAACCCCGTATTTACATATCTGCCACTGTGCAGGAGAATCCGTATAGGTGTTCGAGTGTTTGAACCGTAATGCGTGAGAAATGGTACCGAAACCCCGTATTTACATATCTGCCACTGTGCAGGAGAATCCGTATAGGTGTTCGAGTGTTCGAACCGTAATGCGCAAGAAATGGTACCGAAACCCCGTATTTACATATCTGCCACTGTGCAGGAGAATCCGTATAGGTGTTCGAGTGTTCGAACCGTAATGCGCAAGAAATGGTATGGAAACCCCGTATTTACATATCTGCCACTGTGCAGGAGAATCCGTATAGGTGTTCGAGTGTTCGAACCGTAATGCGCAAGAAATGGTTCCGAAACCCCGTATTTACATATCTGCCACTGTGCAGGAGAATCCGTATAGGTGTTCGAGAGTTCGAACCGTAATGCGCAAGAAATGGTACGGAAACCCCGTATTTACATATCTGCCACTTTGTAGGAGAATCCGCATAGGTGTTCGAACCGTAATGTGCAAGAAATGGTATGGAAACCCCGTATTTACATATCTGCCACTGTGCAGGAGAATCCGTATAGGTGTTCGAGTGTTCGAATCGTAATGCGCAAGAAATGGTACGGAAACCCCGTATTTACATATCTGCCACTGTGCAGGAGAATCCGAATAGGTGTTCGAGTGTTCGAACCGTAATGCGCAAGAAATGGTATGTAAACCCCGTATTTACATATCTGCCACTGTGCAGGAGAATCCGTATAGGTGTTCGAGTGTTCGAACCGTAATGCGCAAGAAATGGTACGGAAACCCCGTATTTACATATCTGCCACTGTGCAGGAGAATCCGTATAGGTGTTCGATTGTTCGAACCGTAATGCGCAAAAAATGGTACCGAAACCCCGTATTTACATATCTGCCACTGTGCAGGAGAATCCGTATAGGTGTTCGAGTGTTCGAACCGTAATGCGCCAGAAATGGTACCGAAACCCCGTATTTACATATCTGCCACTGTGCAGGAGAATCCGTATAGGTGTTCGAGTGTTCGAACCGTAATGCGCAAGAAATGGTATGTAAACCCCGTATTTACATATCTGCCACTGTGCAGGAGAATCCGTATAGCTGTTCGAGTGTTCGAACCGTAATGCGCAAGAAATGGTACGGAAACCCCGTATTTACATATCTGCCACTGTGCAGGAGAATCCGTATAGGTGTTCGAGTGTTTCAACCGTAATGCGTGAGAAATGGTATGTAAACCCCGTATTTATATATCTGCCACTGTGCTGGATAATCCGTATAGGTGTTCGAGTGTTCGAACCGTAATGCGCAAGAAATGGTATGTAAACCCCGTATTTACATATCTGCCACTGTGCAGGAGAATCCGTATAGCTGTTCGAGTGTTCGAACCGTAATGCGCAAGAAATGGTACGGAAACCCCGTATTTACATATCTGCCACTGTGCAGGAGAATCCGTATAGGTGTTCGAGTGTTTGAACCGTAATGCATGAGAAATGGTATGTAAACCCCGTATTTATATATCTGCCACTGTGCTGGATAATCCGTATAGGTGTTCGAGTGTTCGAACCGTAATGCGCCAGAAATGGTACCGAAACCCCGTATTTACATATCTGCCACTGTGCAGGAGAATCCGTATAGGTGTTCGAGTGTTCGAACCGTAATGCGCAAGAAATGGTATGTAAACCCCTTATTTACATATCTGCCACTGTGCAGGAGAATCCGTATAGCTGTTCGAGTATTCGAACCGTAATGCGCAAGAAATGGTACGGAAACCCCGTATTTACATATCTGCCACTGTGCAGGAGAATCCGTATAGGTGTTCGAGTGTTTGAACCGTAATGCGTGAGAAATGGTATGTAAACCCCGTATTTATATATCTGCCACTGTGCTGGATAATCCGTATAGGTGTTCGAGTGTTCGAACCGTAATGCGCCAGAATTGGTACCGAAACCCCGTATTTACATATCTGCCACTGTGCAGGAGAATCCGTATAGGTGTTCGAGTGTTCGAACCGTAATGCGCAAGAAATGGTACCGAAACCCCGTATTTACATATCTGCCACTGTGCAGGAGAATCCGTATAGGTGTTCGAGTGTTCGAACCGTAATGCGCAAGAAATGGTATGGAAACCCCGTATTTACATATCTGCCACTGTGCAGGAGAATCCGTATAGGTGTTCGAGTGTTCAAACCGTAATGCGCAAGAAATGGTTCCGAAACCCCGTATTTACATATCTGCCACTGTGCAGGAGAATCCGTATAGGTGTTCGAGAGTTCGAACCGTAATGCGCAAGAAATGGTACGGAAACCCCGTATTTACATATCTGCCACTTTGTAGGAGAATCCGCATAGGTGTTCGAACCGTAATGTGCAAGAAATGGTATGGAAACCCCGTATTTACATATCTGCCACTGTGCAGGAGAATCCGTATAGGTGTTCGAGTGTTCGAATCGTAATGCGCAAGAAATGGTACGGAAACCCCGTATTTACATATCTGCCACTGTGCAGGAGAATCCGAATAGGTGTTCGAGTGTTCGAACCGTAATGCGCAAGAAATGGTATGTAAACCCCGTATTTACATATCTGCCACTGTGCAGGAGAATCCGTATAGGTGTTCGAGTGTTCGAACCGTAATGCGCAAGAAATGGTACGGAAACCCCGTATTTACATATCTGCCACTGTGCAGGAGAATCCGTATAGGTGTTCGATTGTTCGAACCGTAATGCGCAAAAAATGGTACCGAAACCCCGTATTTACATATCTGCCACTGTGCAGGAGAATCCGTATAGGTGTTCGAGTGTTCGAACCGTAATGCGCAAGAAATGGTACCGAAACCCCGTATTTACATATCTGCCACTGTGCAGGAGAATCCGAATAGGTGTTCGAGTGTTGGAACGGTAATGCGCAAGAAATGGTACGGAAACCCCGTATTTACATATCTGCCACTGTGCAGGAGAATCCGTATAGGTGTTCGAGTGTTCGAACCGTAATGCGCAAGAAATGGTACGGAAACCCCGTATTTACATATCTGCCACTGTGCAGGAGAATCCGTATAAGTGTTCGAGTGTTTGAACCGTAATGCGTGAGAAATGGTATGTAAACCCCGTATTTATATATCTGCCACTGTGCTGGATAATCCGTATAGGTGTTCGAGTGTTCGAACCGTAATGCGCCAGAAATGGTACCGAAACCCCGTATTTACATATCTGCCACTGTGCAGGAGAATCCGTATAGGTGTTCGAGTGTTCGAACCGTAATGCGCAAGAAATGGTACCGAAACCCCGTATTTACATATCTGCCACTGTGCAGGAGAATCCGTATAGGTGTTCGAGTGTTCGAACCGTAATGTGCAAGAAATGGTATGTAAACCCCGTATTTACATATCTGCCACTGTGCAGGAGAATCCGTATAGCTGTTCGAGTGTTCGAACCGTAATGCGCAAGAAATGGTACGGAAACCCCGTATTTACATCTCTGCCACTGTGCAGGAGAATCCGTATAGGTGTTCGAGTGTTTGAACCGTAATGCGTGAGAAATGTTATGTAAACCCCGTATTTATATATCTGCCACTGTGCTGGATAATCCGTATAGGTGTTCGAGTGTTCGAACCGTAATGCGGCAGAAATGGTACCGAAACCCCGTATTTACATATCTGCCACTGTGCAGGAGAATCCGTATAGGTGTTCGAGTGTTCGAACCGTAATGCGCAAGAAATGGTATGTAATCCCCGTATTTACATATTTGCCACTGTGCAGGAGAATCCGTATAGCTGTTCGAGTGTTCGAACCGTAATGCGCAAGAAATGGTACGGAAACCCCGTATTTACATATCTGCCACTGTGCAGGAGAATCCGCATAGGTGTTCGAGTGTTCGAACCGTAATGCGAGAGAAATGGTACCGAAACCCCGTATTTATATATCTGCCACTGTGCAGGAGAATCCGTATGGGTGTTCGAGTGTTCGAACCGTAATGCGCAAGAAATGGTACCGAAACCCCGTATTTACATATTTGCCACTGTGCAGGAGAATCCGCATAGGTGCTCGAGTGTTCGAACCGTATTGCGCAAGAAATGGTATGGAAACCCCGTATTTACATATCTGCCACTGTGCAGGAGAATCCGTAAAGGTGTTCGAGTGTTCGAACCGTAATACGCAGGAAAGGGTACCGAAACCCCGTATTTACATATCTGCCACTGTGCAGGAGAATTCGTATAGGTGTTCGTGTGTTCGAACCGTAATGCGCAAGAAATGGTATGTAAACCCCATATTTAAATATCTGCCACTGTGCAGGAGAATCCGTATAGGTGTTCGAGTGTTCGAACCGTAATGCGCAAGAAATGGTACGGAAACCCCGTATTTACATATCTGCCACTTTGTAGGAGAATCCGCATAGGTGTTCGAGTGTTCGAACCGTAATGTGCAAGAAATGGTATGGAAACCCCGTATTTACATATCTGCCACTGTGCAGGAGAATCCGTATAGGTGTTCGAGTGTTCGAATCGTAATGCGCAATAAATGGTACGGAAACCCCGTATTTACATATCTGCCACTGTGCAGGAGAATCCGAATAGGTGTTCGAGTGTTCGAACCGTAATGCGCAAGAAGTGGTATGTAAACCCCGTATTTACATATCTGCCACTGTGCAGGAGAATCCGTATAGGTGTTCGAGTGTTCGAACCGTAATGCGCAAGAAATGGTACGGAAACCCCGTATTTACATATCAGCCACTGTGCAGGAGAATCCGTATAGGTGTTCGATTGTTCGAACCGTAATGCGCAAAAAATGGTACCGAAACCCCGTATTTACATATCTGCCACTGTGCAGGAGAATCCGTATAGGTGTTCGAGTGTTCGAACCGTAATGCGCAAGAAATGGTACGGAAACCCCGTATTTACATATCTGCCACTGTGCAGGAGAATCCGCATAGGTGTTCGAGTGTTCGAACCGTAATGCGAGAGAAATGGTACCAAAACCCCGTATTTATATATCTGCCACTGTGCAGGAGAATCCGTATGGGTGTTCGAGTGTTCGAACCGTAATGCGCAAGAAATGGTACCGAAACCCCGTATTTACATATTTGCCACTGTGCAGGAGAATCCGCATAGGTGCTCGAGTGTTCGAACCGTATTGCGCAAGAAATGGTATGGAAACCCCGTATTTACATATCTGCCACTGTGCAGGAGAATCCGTAAAGGTGTTCGAGTGTTCGAACCGTAATACGCAGGAAAGGGTACCGAAACCCCGTATTTACATATCTGCCACTGTGCAGGAGAATTCGTATAGGTGTTCGTGTGTTCGAACCGTAATGCGCAAGAAATGGTATGTAAACCCCATATTTAAATATCTGCCACTGTGCAGGAGAATCCGTATAGGTGTTCGAGTGTTCGAACCGTAATGCGCAAGAAATGGTACGGAAACCCCGTATTTACATATCTGCCACTTTGTAGGAGAATCCGCATAGGTGTTCGAGTGTTCGAACCGTAATGTGCAAGAAATGGTATGGAAACCCCGTATTTACATATCTGCCACTGTGCAGGAGAATCCGTATAGGTGTTCGAGTGTTCGAATCGTAATGCGCAATAAATGGTACGGAAACCCCGTATTTACATATCTGCCACTGTGCAGGAGAATCCGAATAGGTGTTCGAGTGTTCGAACCGTAATGCGCAAGAAATGGTATGTAAACCCCGTATTTACATATCTGCCACTGTGCAGGAGAATCCGTATAGGTGTTCGAGTGTTCGAACCGTAATGCGCAAGAAATGGTACGGAAACCCCGTATTTACATATCAGCCACTGTGCAGGAGAATCCGTATAGGTGTTCGATTGTTCGAACCGTAATGCGCAAAAAATGGTACCGAAACCCCGTATTTACATATCTGCCACTGTGCAGGAGAATCCGTATAGGTGTTCGAGTGTTCGAACCGTAATGCGCAAGAAATGGTACCGAAACCCCGTATTTACATATCTGCCACTGTGCAGGAGAATCCGAATAGGTGTCGAGTGTTCGAACTGTAATGCGCAAGAAATGGTACGGAAACCCCGTATTTACATATCTGCCACTGTGCAGGAGAATCCGTATAGGTGTTCGAGTGTTCGAACCGTAATGCGCAAGAAATGGTACGGAAACCCCGTATTTACATATCTGCCACTGTGCAGGAGAATCCGTATAGGTGTTCGAGTGTTTGAACCGTAATGCGTGAGAAATGGTATGTAAACCCCGAATTTATATATCTGCCACTGTGCTGGATAATCCGTATAGGTGTTCGAGTATTCGAACCGTAATGCGCCAGAAATGGTACCGAAACCCCGTATTTACATATCTGCCACTATGCAGGAGAATCCGTATAGGTGTTCGAGTGTTCGAACCGTAATGCGCAAGAAATGGTACCGAAACCCCGTATTTACATATCTGCCATTGTGCAGGAGAATCCGTATAGGTGTTCGAGTGTTCGAACCGTAATGCGCAAGAAATGGTATGTAAACCCCGTATTTACATATCTGCCACTGTGCAGGAGAATCCGTATAGCTGTTCGAGTGTTCGAACTGTAATGCGCAAGAAATGGTACGGAAACCCCGTATTTACATATCTGCCACTGTGCAGGAGAATCCGTATAGGTGTTCGAGTGTTTGAACCGTAATGCGTGAGAATTGGTATGTAAACCCCGTATTTATATATCTGCCACTGTGCTGGATAATCCGTATAGGTGTTCGAGTGTTCGAACCGTAATGCGCCAGAAATGGTACCGAAACCTCGTATTTACATATCTGCCACTGTGCAGGAGAATCCGTATAGGTGTTCGAGTGTTCGAACCGTAATGCGCAAGAAATGGTACCGAAACCCCGTATTTACATATCTGCCACTGTGCAGGAGAATCCGTATAGGTGTTCGAGTGTTCGAACCGTAATGCGCAAGAAATGGTATGGAAACCCCGTATTTACATATCTGCCACTGTGCAGGAGAATCCGCATAGGTGTTCGAGTGTTCGAACCGTAATGCGAGAGAAATGGTACCGAAACCCCGTATTTATATATCTGCCACTGTGCAGGAGAATCCGTATAGGTGTTCGAGTGTTCGAACCGTAATGCGCAAGAAATGGTACCGAAACCCCGTATTTACATATTTGCCACTGTGCAGGAGAATCCGCATAGGTGCTCGAGTGTTCGAACCGTATTGCGCAAGAAATGGTATGGAAACCCCGTATTTACATATCTGCCACTGTGCAGGAGAATCCGTAAAGGTGTTCGAGTGTTCGAACCGTAATACGCAGGAAAGGGTACCGAAACCCCGTATTTACATATCTGCCACTGTGCAGGAGAATTCGTATAGGTGTTCGTGTGTTCGAACCGTAATGCGCAAGAAATGGTATGTAAACCCCATATTTAAATATCTGCCACTGTGCAGGAGAATCCGTATAGGTGTTCGAGTGTTCGAACCGTAATGCGCAAGAAATGGTACGGAAACCCCGTATTTACATATCTGCCACTTTGTAGGAGAATCCGCATAGGTGTTCGAGTGTTCGAACCGTAATGTGCAAGAAATGGTATGGAAACCCCGTATTTACATATCTGCCACTGTGCAGGAGAATCCGTATAGGTGTTCGAGTGTTCGAATCGTAATGCGCAATAAATGGTACGGAAACCCCGTATTTACATATCTGCCACTGTGCAGGAGAATCCGAATAGGTGTTCGAGTGTTCGAACCGTAATGCGCAAGAAATGGTATGTAAACCCCGTATTTACATATCTGCCACTGTGCAGGAGAATCCGTATAGGTGTTCGAGTGTTCGAACCGTAATGCGCAAGAAATGGTACGGAAACCCCGTATTTACATATCAGCCACTGTGCAGGAGAATCTGTATAGGTGTTCGATTGTTCGAACCGTAATGCGCAAAAAATGGTACCGAAACCCCGTATTTACATATCTGCCACTGTGCAGGAGAATCCGTATAGGTGTTCGAGTGTTCGAACCGTAATGCGCAAGAAATGGTACTGAAACCCCGTATTTACATATCTGCCACTGTGCAGGAGAATCCGAATAGGTGTTCGAGTGTTCGAACTGTAATGCGCAAGAAATGGTACGGAAACCCCGTATTTACATATCTGCCACTGTGCAGGAGAATCCGTATAGGTGTTCGAGTGTTCGAACCGTAATGCGCAAGAAATGGTACGGAAACCCCGTATTTACATATCTGCCACTGTGCAGGAGAATCCGTATAGGTGTTCGAGTATTTGAACCGTAATGCGTGAGAAATGGTATGTAAACCCCGTATTTATATATCTGCCACTGTGCTGGATAATCCGTATAGGTGTTCGAGTATTCGAACCGTAATGCGCCAGAAATGGTACCGAAACCCCGTATTTACATATCTGCCACTGTGCAGGAGAATCCGTATAGGTGTTCGAGTGTTCGAACCGTAATGCGCAAGAAATGGTACCGAAACCCCGTATTTACATATCTGCCACTATGCAGGAGAATCCGTATAGGTGTTCGAGTGTTCGAACCGTAATGCGCAAGAAATGGTATGTAAACCCCGTATTTACATATCTGCCACTGTGCAGGAGAATCCGTATAGCTGTTCGAGTGTTCGAACCGTAATGCGCAAGAAATGGTACGGAAACCCCGTATTTACATATCTGCCACTTTGTAGGAGAATCCGCATAGGTGTTCGAGTGTTCGAACCGTAATGTGCAAGAAATGGTATGGAAACCCCGTATTTACATATCTGCCACTGTGCAGGAGAATCCGTATAGGTGTTCGAGTGTTCGAATCGTAATGCGCAATAAATGGTACGGAAACCCCGTATTTACATATCTGCCACTGTGCAGGAGAATCCGAATAGGTGTTCGAGTGTTCGAACCGTAATGCGCAAGAAATGGTATGTAAACCCCGTATTTACATATCTGCCACTGTGCAGGAGAATCCGTATAGGTGTTCGAGTGTTCGAACCGTAATGCGCAAGAAATGGTACGGAAACCCCGTATTTACATATCAGCCACTGTGCAGGAGAATCTGTATAGGTGTTCGATTGTTCGAACCGTAATGCGCAAAAAATGGTACCGAAACCCCGTATTTACATATCTGCCACTGTGCAGGAGAATCCGTATAGGTGTTCGAGTGTTCGAACCGTAATGCGCAAGAAATGGTACTGAAACCCCGTATTTACATATCTGCCACTGTGCAGGAGAATCCGAATAGGTGTTCGAGTGTTCGAACTGTAATGCGCAAGAAATGGTACGGAAACCCCGTATTTACATATCTGCCACTGTGCAGGAGAATCCGTATAGGTGTTCGAGTGTTCGAACCGTAATGCGCAAGAAATGGTACGGAAACCCCGTATTTACATATCTGCCACTGTGCAGGAGAATCCGTATAGGTGTTCGAGTATTTGAACCGTAATGCGTGAGAAATGGTATGTAAACCCCGTATTTATATATCTGCCACTGTGCTGGATAATCCGTATAGGTGTTCGAGTATTCGAACCGTAATGCGCCAGAAATGGTACCGAAACCCCGTATTTACATATCTGCCACTGTGCAGGAGAATCCGTATAGGTGTTCGAGTGTTCGAACCGTAATGCGCAAGAAATGGTACCGAAACCCCGTATTTACATATCTGCCACTATGCAGGAGAATCCGTATAGGTGTTCGAGTGTTCGAACCGTAATGCGCAAGAAATGGTATGTAAACCCCGTATTTACATATCTGCCACTGTGCAGGAGAATCCGTATAGCTGTTCGAGTGTTCGAACCGTAATGCGCAAGAAATGGTACGGAAACCCCGTATTTACATATCTGCCACTGTGCAGGAGAATCCGTATAGGTGTTCGAGTGTTTGAACCGTAATGCGTGAGAATTGGTATGTAAACCCCGTATTTATATATCTGCCACTGTGCTGGATAATCCGTATAGGTGTTCGAGTGTTCGAACCGTAATGCGCCAGAAATGGTACCGAAACCCCGTATTTACATATCTGCCACTGTGCAGGAGAATCCGTATAGGTGTTCGAGTGTTCGAATCGTAATGCGCAAGAAATGGTACCGAAACCCCGTATTTATATATCTGCCACTGTGCAGGAGAATCCGTATAGGTGTTCGAGTGTTCGAACCGTAATGCGCAAGAAATGGTATGGAAACCCCGTATTTAAATATCTGCCACTGTGCAGGAGAATCCGTATAGGTGTTCGAGTGTTCGAACCGTAATGCGCAAGAAATGGTTCCGAAACCCCGTATTTACATATCTGCCACTGTGCAGGAGAATCCGTATAGGTGTTCGAGAGTTCAAACCGTAATGCGTGAGAATTGGTATGTAAACCCCGTATTTATATATCTGCCACTGTGCTGGATAATCCGTATAGGTGTTCGAGTGTTCGAACCGTAATGCGCCAGAAATGGTACCGAAACCTCGTATTTACATATCTGCCACTGTGCAGGAGAATCCGTATAGGTGTTCGAGTGTTCGAACCGTAATGCGCAAGAAATGGTACCGAAACCCCGTACTTACATATCTGCCACTGTGCAGGAGAATCCGTATAGGTGTTCGAGTGTTCGAACCGTAATGCGCAAGAAATGGTATGGAAACCCCGTATTTACATATCTGCCACTGTGCAGGAGAATCCGCATAGGTGTTCGAGTGTTAGAACCGTAATGCGAGAGAAATGGTACCGAAACCCCGTATTTATATATCTGCCACTGTGCAGGAGAATCCGTATAGGTGTTCGAGTGTTCGAACCGTAATGCGCAAGAAATGGTACCGAAACCCCGTATTTACATATTTGCCACTGTGCAGGAGAATCCGCATAGGTGCTCGAGTGTTCGAACCGTATTGCGCAAGAAATGGTATGGAAACCCCGTATTTACATATCTGCCACTGTGTAGGAGAATCCGTAAAGGTGTTCGAGTGTTCGAACCGTAATACGCAGGAAAGGGTACCGAAACCCCGTATTTACATATCTGCCACTGTGCAGGAGAATTCGTATAGGTGTTCGTGTGTTCGAACCGTAATGCGCAAGAAATGGTATGTAAACCCCATATTTAAATATCTGCCACTGTGCAGGAGAATCCGTATAGGTGTTCGAGTGTTCGAACCGTAATGCGCAAGAAATGGTACGGAAACCCCGTATTTACATATCTGCCACTTTGTAGGAGAATCCGCATAGGTGTTCGAGTGTTCGAACCGTAATGTGCAAGAAATGGTATGGAAACCCCGTATTTACATATCTGCCACTGTGCAATAGAATCCGTATAGGTGTTCGAGTGTTCGAATCGTAATGCGCAATAAATGGTACGGAAACCCCGTATTTACATATCTGCCACTGTGCAGGAGAATCCGAATAGGTGTTCGAGTGTTCGAACCGTAATGCGCAAGAAATGGTATGTAAACCCCGTATTTACATATCTGCCACTGTGCAGGAGAATCCGTATAGGTGTTCGAGTGTTCGAACCGTAATGCGCAAGAAATGGTACGGAAACCCCGTATTTACATATCAGCCACTGTGCAGGAGAATCTGTATAGGTGTTCGATTGTTCGAACCGTAATGCGCAAAAAATGGTACCGAAACCCCGTATTTACATATCTGCCACTGTGCAGGAGAATCCGTATAGGTGTTCGAGTGTTCGAACCGTAATGCGCAAGAAATGGTACTGAAACCCCGTATTTACATATCTGCCACTGCGCAGGAGAATCCGAATAGGTGTTCGAGTGTTCGAACTGTAATGCGCAAGAAATGGTACGGAAACCCCGTATTTACATATCTGCCACTGTGCAGGAGAATCCGTATAGGTGTTCGAGTGTTCGAACCGTAATGCGCAAGAAATGGTACGGAAACCCCGTATTTACATATCTGCCACTGTGCAGGAGAATCCGTATAGGTGTTCGAGTGTTTGAACCGTAATGCGTGAGAAATGGTATGTAAACCCCGTATTTATATATCTGCCACTGTGCTGGATAATCCGTATAGGTGTTCGAGTATTCGAACCGTAATGCGCCAGAAATGGTACCGAAACCCCGAATTTACATATCTGCCACTGTGCAGGAGAATCCGTATAGGTGTTCGAGTGTTCGAACCGTAATGCGCAAGAAATGGTACCGAAACCCCGTATTTACATATCTGCCACTGTGCAGGAGAATCCGTATAGGTGTTCGAGTGTTCGAACCGTAATGCGCAAGAAATGGTATGTAAACCCCGTATTTACATATCTGCCACTGTGCAGGAGAATCCGTATAGCTGTTCGAGTGTTCGAACCGTAATGCGCAAGAAATGGTACGGAAACCCCGTATTTACATATCTGCCACTGTGCAGGAGAATCCGTATAGGTGTTCGAGTGTTTGAACCGTAATGCGTGAGAATTGGTATGTAAACCCCGTATTTATATATCTGCCACTGTGCTGGATAATCCGTATAGGTGTTCGAGTGTTCGAACCGTAATGCGCCAGAAATGGTACCGAAACCCCGTATTTACATATCTGCCACTGTGCAGGAGAATCCGTATAGGTGTTCGAGTGTTCGAATCGTAATGCGCAAGAAATGGTACCGAAACCCCGTATTTACATATCTGCCACTGTGCAGGAGAATCCGTATAGGTGTTCGAGTGTTCGAACCGTAATGCGCAAGAAATGGTATGGAAACCCCGTATTTACATATCTGCCACTGTGTAGGAGAATCCGTATAGGTGTTCGAGTGTTCGAACCGTAATGCGCAAGAAATGGTTCCGAAACCCCGTATTTACATATCTGCCACTGTGCAGGAGAATCCGTATAGGTGTTCGGGAGTTCAAACCGTAATGCGCAAGAAATGGTACGGAAACCCCGTATTTACATATCTGCCACTTTGTAGGAGAATCCGCATAGGTGTTCGAGTGTTCGAACCGTAATGTGCAAGAAATGGTATGGAAACCCCGTATTTACATATCTGCCACTGTGCAGGAGAATCCGTATAGGTGTTCGAGTGTTCGAATCGTAATGCGCAAGAAATTGTACCGAAACCCCGTATTTACATATCTGCCACTGTGCAGGAGAATCCGAATTGGTGTTCGAGTGTTCGAACCGTAATGCGCAAGAAATGGTATGTAAACCCCGTATTTACAGATCTGCCACTGCGCAGGAGAATCCGTATAGGTGTTCGAGTGTTCGAACCGCAATGCGCAAGAAATGGTACGGAAACCCCGTATTTACATATCTGCCACTGTGCAGGAGAATCCGTATAGGTGTTCGATTGTTTGAACCGTAATGCGCAAAAAATGGTACCGAAACCCCGTATTTACATATCTGCCACTGTGCAGGAGAATCCGTATAGGTGTTCGAGTGTTCGAACCGTAATGCGCAAGAAATGGTACCGAAACCCCGTATTTACATATCTGCCACTGTGCAGGAGAATCCGAATAGGTGTTCGAGTGTTCGAACCGTAATGCGCAAGAAATGGTATGTAAACCCCGTATTTACATATCTGCCACTGTGCAGGAGAATCCGTATAGGTGTTCGAGTGTTTGAACCGTAATGCGTGAGAAATGGTATGTAAACCCCGTATTTATATATCTGCCACTGTGCTGGATAAACCGTATAGGTGTTCGAGTGTTCGAACCGTAATGCGCCAGAAATGGTACCGAAACCCCGTATTTACATATCTGCCACTGTGCAGGAGAATCCGTATAGGAGTTCGAGTGTTCGAACCGTAATGCGCAAGAAATGGTACCGAAACCCCGTATTTACATATCTGACACTGTGCAGGAGAATCCGTATAGGTGTTCGAGTGTTCGAACCGTAATGCGCAAGAAATGGTATGGAAACCCCGTATTTACATATCTGCCACTGTGCAGGAGAATCCGTATAGGTGTTCGAGTGTTCGAACCGTAATGCGCAAGAAATGGTACGGAAACCCCGTATTTACATATCTGCCACTGTGCAGGAGAATCCGTATAGGTGTTTGAGTGTTTGAACCGTAATGCGTGAGAAATGGTATGTAAACCCCGTATTTATATATCTGCCACTGTGCTGGATAATCCGTATAGGTGTTCGAGTGTTCGAACCGTAATGCGCCAGAAATGGGACCGAAACCCCGTATTTACATATCTGCCACTGTGCAGGAGAATCCGTATAGGTGTTCGAGTGTTCGAACCGTAATGCGCAAGAAATGGTACCGAAACCCCGTATTTACATATCTGCCACTGTGCAGGAGAATCCGTATAGGTGTTCGAGTGTTCGAACCGTAATGCGCAATAAATGGTATGGAAACCCCGTATTTACATATCTGCCACTGTGTAGGAGAATCCGTATAGGTGTTCGAGTGTTCGAACCGTAATGCGCAAGAAATGGTTCCGAAACCCCGTATTTACATATCTGCCACTGTGCAGGAGAATCCGTATAGGTGTTCGAGAGTTCGAACCGTAATGCGCAAGAAATGGTACGGAAACCCCGTATTTACATATCTGCCACTTTGTAGGAGAATCCGCATAGGTGTTCGAGTGTTCGAACCGTAATGTGTAAGAAATGGTATGGAAACCCCGTATTTACATATCTGCCACTGTGCAGGAGAATCCGTAAAGGTGTTCGAGTGTTCGAATCGTAATGTGCAAGAAATGGTACCGAAACCCCGTATTTACATATCTGCCACTGTGCAGGAGAATCCGAATAGGTGTTCGAGTGTTCGAACTATAATGCGCAAGAAATGGTATGTAAACCCCGTATTTACATATCTGCCACTGTGCAGGAGAATCCGTATAGGTGTTCGAGTGTTCGAACCGTAATGCGCAAGAAATGGTACGGAAACCCCGTATTTACATATCTGCCACCGTGCAGGAGAATCCGTATAGGTGTTCGATTGTTCGAACCGTAATGCGCAAAAAATGGTACCGAAACCCCGTATTTACATATCTGCCACTGTGCAGGAGAATCCGTATAGGTGTTCGAGTGTTCAAACCGTAATGCGCAAGAAATGGTACCGAAACCCCGTATTTACATATCTGCCACTGTGCAGGAGAATCCGAATAGGTGTTCGAGTGTTCGAACCGTAATGCGCAAGAAATGGTATGTAAACCCCATATTTACATATCTGCCACTGTGCAGGAGAATCCGTATAGCTGTTCGAGTGTTCGAACCGTAATGCGCAAGAAATGGTACGGAAACCCCGTATTTACATATCTGCCACTGTGCAGGAGAATCCGTATAGGTGTTCAAGTGTTTGAACCGTAATGCGTGAGAAATGGTATGTAGACCCCGTATTTATATATCTGCCACTATGCTGGATAATCCGTATAGGTGTTCGAGTGTTCGAACCGTAATGCGCCAGAAATGGTACCGAAACCCCGTATTTACATATTTGCCACTGTGCAGGAGAATCCGTATAGGTGTTCGAGTGTTCGAACCGTAATGCGCAAGAAATGGTACCGAAACCCCGTATTTACATATCTGACACTGTGCAGGAGAATCCGTATAGGTGTTCGAGTGTTCGAACCGTAATGCGCAAGAAATGGTATGGAAACCCCGTATTTACATATCTGCCACTGTGCAGGAGAATCCGTATAGGTGTTCGAGTGTTCGAACCGTAATGCGCAAGAAATGGTTCCGAAACCCCTTATTTACATATCTGCCACTGTGCAGGAGAATCCGTATAGGTGTTCGAGAGTTCGAACCGTAATGCGCAAGAAATGGTACGGAAACCCCGTATTTACATATCTGCCATTTTGTAGGAGAATCCGCATAGGTGTTCGAGTGTTCGAACCGTAATGTGCAAGAAATGGTATGGAAACCCCGTATTTACATATCTGCCACTGTGCAGGAGAATCCGTATAGGTGTTCGAGTGTTCGAATCGTAATGCGCAAGAAATGGTACCGAAACCCCGTATTTACATATCTGCCACTGTGCAGGAGAATCCGAATAGGTGTTCGAGTGTTCGAAACGTAATGCGCAAGAAATGGTATGTAAACCCCGTATTTACATATCTGCCACTGTGCAGGAGAATCCGTATAGGTGTTCGAGTGTTCGAACCGTAATGCGCAAGAAATGGTACGGAAACCCCGTATTTACATATCTGCCACTGTGCAGGAGAATCCGTATAGGTGTTCGATTGTTCGAACCGTAATGCGCAAAAAATGGTACCGAAACCCCGTATTTACATATCTGCCACTGTGCAGGAGAATCCGTATAGGTGTTCGAGTGTTCAAACCGTAATGCGCAAGAAATGGTACCGAAACCCCGTATTTACATATCTGCCACTGTGCAGGAGAATCCGATTAGGTGTTCGAGTGTTCGAACCGTAATGCGCCAGAAATGGTATGTAAAACCCATATTTACAAATCTGCCACTGTGCAGGAGAATCCGTATAGGTGTTCGAGTGTTCGAACCGTAATGCGCAAGAAATGGTACGAAAACCCCTTATTTACATATCTGCCACTGTATAGGAGAATCCGTATAGGTGTTCAAGTGTTTGAACCGTAATGCGTGAGAAATGCTATGTAAACCCCGTATTTACATATCTGCCACTGTGCAGGAGAATCCGTATAGGTGTTCGAGTGTTCGAACCGTAATGCGCAAGAAATGGTACGGAAACCCGTTATTTACATATCTGCCACTGTGCAGGAGAATCCGTATAGGTGTTCAAGTGTTTGAACCGTAATGCGTGAGAAATGGTATGTAAACCCCGTATTTACATATCTGCCACTGTGCAGGAGAATCCGTATAGGCGTTCGAGTGTTCGAACCGTAATGCGCAAGAAATGGTACGGAAACCCCGTATTTACATATCTGCCACCGTGCAGGAGAATCCGTATAGGTGTTCGATTGTTCGAACCGTAATGCGCAAAAAATGGTACCGAAATCCCGTATTTACATATCTGCCACTGTGCAGGAGAATCCGTATAGGTGTTCGAGTGTTCAAACCGTAATGCGCAAGAAATGGTACCGAAACCCCGTATTTACATATCTGCCACTGTGCAGGAGAATCCGAATAGGTGTTCGAGTGTTCGAACCGTAATGCGCAAGAAATGGTATGTAAACCCCATATTTACGTATCTGCCACTGTGCAGGAGAATCCGTATAGGTGTTCGAGTGTTCGAACCGTAATGCGCAAGAAATGGTACGGAAACCCCGTATTTACATATCTGCCACTCTGCAGGAGAATCCGTATAGGTTTTCAAGTGTTTGAACCGTAATGCGTGAGAAATGGTATGTAAACCCCGTATTTATATATCTGCCACTCTGCTGGATAATCCGTATAGGTGTTCGAGTGTTCGAACCGTAATGCGCCAGAAATGGTACCGAAACCCCGTATTTACATATTTGCCACTGTGCAGGAGAATCCGTATAGGTGTTCGAGTGTTCGAACCGTAATGCGCAAGAAATGGTACCGAAACCCCGTATTTACATATCTGACACTGTGCAGGAGAATCCGTATAGGTGTTCGAGTGTTCGAACCGTAATGCGCAAGTAATGGTATGGAAACCCCGTATTTACATATCTGCCACTGTGCAGGAGAATCCGTATAGGTGTTCGAGTGTTCGAACCGTAATGCGCAAGAAATGGTACGGAAACCCCGTATTTACATATCTGCCACCGTGCAGGAGAATCCGTATAGGTGTTCGATTGTTCGAACCGTAATGCGCAAAAAATGGTACCGAAACCCCGTATTTACATATCTGCCACTGTGCAGGAGAATCCGTATAGGTGTTCGAGTGTTCAAACCGTAATGCGCAAGAAATGGTACCGAAACCCCGTATTTACATATCTGCCACTGTGCAGGAGAATCCGAATAGGTGTTCGAGTGTTCGAACCGTAATGCGCAAGAAATGGTATGTAAACCCCATATTTACATATCTGCCACTGTGCAGGAGAATCCGTATAGCTGTTCGAGTGTTCGAACCGTAATGCGCAAGAAATGGTACGGAAACCCCGTATTTACATATCTGCCACTGTGCAGGAGAATCCGTATAGGTGTTCAAGTGTTTGAACCGTAATGCGTGAGAAATGGTATGTAGACCCCGTATTTATATATCTACCACTGTGCTGGATAATCCGTATAGGTGTTCGAGTGTTCGAACCGTAATGCGCCAGAAATGGTACCGAAACCCCGTATTTACATATTTGCCACTGTGCAGGAGAATCCGTATAGGTGTTCGAGTGTTCGAACCGTAATGCGCAAGAAATGGTACCGAAACCCCGTATTTACATATCTGACACTGTGCAGGAGAATCCGTATAGGTGTTCGAGTGTTCGAACCGTAATGCGCAAGAAATGGTATGGAAACCCCGTATTTACATATCTGCCACTGTGCAGGAGAATCCGTATAGGTGTTCGAGTGTTCGAACCGTAATGCGCAAGAAATGGTTCCGAAACCCCGTATTTACATATCTGCCACTGTGCAGGAGAATCCGTATAGGTGTTCGAGAGTTCGAACCGTAATGCGCAAGAAATGGTACGGAAACCCCGTATTTACATATCTGCCATTTTGTAGGAGAATCCGCATAGGTGTTCGAGTGTTCGAACCGTAATGTGCAAGAAATGGTATGGAAACCCCGTATTTACATATCTGCCACTGTGCTGGAGAATCCGTATAGGTGTTCGAGTGTTCGAATCGTAATGCGCAAGAAATGGTACCGAAACCCCGTATTTACATATCTGCCACTGTGCAGGAGAATCCGAATAGGTGTTCGAGTGTTCGAAACGTAATGCGCAAGAAATGGTATGTAAACCCCGTATTTACATATCTGCCACTGTGCAGGAGAATCCGTATAGGTGTTCGAGTGTTCGAACCGTAATGCGCAAGAAATGGTACGGAAACCCCGTATTTACATATCTGCCACTGTGCAGGAGAATCCGTATAGGTGTTCGATTGTTCGAACCGTAATGCACAAAAAATGGTACCGAAACCCCGTATTTACATATCTGCCACTGTGCAGGAGAATCCGTATAGGTGTTCGAGTGTTCAAACCGTAATGCGCAAGAAATGGTACCGAAACCCCGTATTTACATATCTGCCACTGTGCAGGAGAATCCGAATAGGTGTTCGAGTGTTCGAACCGTAATGCGCAAGAAATGGTATGTAAACCCCATATTTACATATCTGCCACTGTGCAGGAGAATCCGTATAGGTGTTCGAGTGTTCGAACCGTAATGCGCAAGAAATGGTACGGAAACCCCTTATTTACATATCTGGCACTGTGCAGGAGAATCCGTATAGGTGTTCAAGTGTTTGAACCGTAATGCGTGAGAAATGGTATGTAAACCCCGTATTTACATATCTGCCACTGTGCAGGAGAATCCGTATAGGTGTTCGAGTGTTCGAACCGTAATGCGCAAGAAATGGTACGGAAACCCCTTATTTACATATCTGCCACTGTGCAGGAGAATCCGTATAGGTGTTCAAGTGTTTGAACCGTAATGCGTGAGAAATGGTATGTAAACCCCGTATTTACATATCTGCCACTGTGCAGGAGAATCCGTATAGGTGTTCGAGTGTTCGAACCGTAATGCGCCAGAAATGGTACCGAAACCCCGTATTTACATATCTGCCACTGTGCAGGAGAATCCGTATAGGTGTTCGAGTGTTCAAACCGTAATGCGCAAGAAATGGTACCGAAACCCCGTATTTACATATCTGCCACTGTGCAGGAGAATCCGAATAGGTGTTCGAGTGTTCGAACCGTAATGCGCAAGAAATGGTATGTAAACCCCATATTTACATATCTGCCACTGTGCAGGAGAATCCGTATAGCTGTTCGAGTGTTCGAACCGTAATGCGCAAGAAATGGTACGGAAACCCCGTATTTACATATCTGCCACTGTGCAGGAGAATCCGTATAGGTGTTCAAGTGTTTGAACCGTAATGCGTGAGAAATGGTATGTAGACCCCGTATTTATATATCTGCCACTGTGCTGGATAATCCGTATAGGTGTTCGAGTGTTCGAACCGTAATGCGCCAGAAATGGTACCGAAACCCCGTATTTACATATTTGCCACTGTGCAGGAGAATCCGTATAGGTGTTCGAGTGTTCGAACCGTAATGCGCAAGAAATGGTACCGAAACCCCGTATTTACATATCTGACACTGTGCAGGAGAATCCGTATAGGTGTTCGAGTGTTCGAACCGTAATGCGCAAGAAATGGTATGGAAACCCCGTATTTACATATCTGCCACTGTGCAGGAGAATCCGTATAGGTGTTCGAGTGTTCGAACCGTAATGCGCAAGAAATGGTTCCGAAACCCCGTATTTACATATCTGCCACTGTGCAGGAGAATCCGTATAGGTGTTCGAGAGTTCGAACCGTAATGCGCAAGAAATGGTACGGAAACCCCGTATTTACATATCTGCCATTTTGTAGGAGAATCCGCATAGGTGTTCGAGTGTTCGAACCGTAATGTGCAAGAAATGGTATGGAAACCCCGTATTTACATATCTGCCACTGTGCTGGAGAATCCGTATAGGTGTTCGAGTGTTCGAATCGTAATGCGCAAGAAATGGTACCGAAACCCCGTATTTACATATCTGCCACTGTGCAGGAGAATCCGAATAGGTGTTCGAGTGTTCGAACCGTAATGCGCAAGAAATGGTATGTAAACCCCGTATTTACATATCTGCCACTGTGCAGGAGAATCCGTATAGGTGTTCGAGTGTTCGAACCGTAATGCGCAAGAAATGGTACGGAAACCCCGTATTTACATATCTGCCACTGTGCAGGAGAATCCGTATAGGTGTTCGATTGTTCGAATCGTAATGCGCAAAAAATGGTACCGAAACCCCGTATTTACATATCTGCCACTGTGTAGGAGAATCCGTATAGGTGTTCGAGTGTTCAAACCGTAATGCGCAAGAAATGGTACCGAAACCCCGTATTTACATATCTGCCACTGTGCAGGAGAATCCGAATAGGTGTTCGAGTGTTCGAACCGTAATGCGCAAGAAATGGTATGTAAACCCCATATTTACATATCTGCCACTGTGCAGGAGAATCCGTATAGGTGTTCGAGTGTTCGAACCGTAATGCGCAAGAAATGGTACGGAAACCCCTTATTTACATATCTGGCACTGTGCAGGAGAATCCGTATAGGTGTTCAAGTGTTTGAACCGTAATGCGTGAGAAATGGTACGTAAACCCCGTATTTACATATCTGCCACTGTGCAGGAGAATCCGTATAGGTGTTCGAGTGTTCGAACCGTAATGCGCAAGAAATGGTACGGAAACCCCTTATTTACATATCTGCCACTGTGCAGGAGAATCCGTATAGGTGTTCCAGTGTTTGAACCGTAATGCGTGAGAAATGGTATGTAAACCCCGTATTTACATATCTGCCACTGTGCAGGAGAATCCGTATAGGTGTTCGAGTGTTCGAACCGTAATGCGCCAGAAATGGTACCGAAACCCCGTATTTACATATTTGCCACTGTGCAGGAGAATCCGTATAGGTGTTCGAGTGTTCGAACCGTAATGCGCAAGAAATGGTACCGAAACCCCGTATTTACATATTTGCCACTGTGCAGGAGAATCCGTATAGGTGTTCGAGTGTTCGAACCGTAATGCGCAAGAAATGGTACCGAAACCCCGTATTTACATATCTGACACTATGCAGGAGAATCCGTATAGGTGTTCGAGTGTTCGAACCGTAATGCGCAAGAAATGGTATGGAAACCCCGTATTTACATATCTGCCACTGTGCAGGAGAATCCGTATAGGTGTTCGAGTGTTCGAACCGTAATGCGCAAGAAATGGTTCCGAAACCCCGTATTTACATATCTGCCACTGTGCAGGAGAATCCATATAGGTGTTCGAGAGTTCGAACCGTAATGCGCAAGAAATGGTACGGAAACCCCGTATTTACATATCTGCCACTTTGTAGGAGAATCCGCATAGGTGTTCGAGTGTTCAAACCGTAATGTGCAAGAAATGGTATGGAAACCCCGTATTTACATATCTGCCACTGTGTAGGAGATTCCGTATAGGTGTTCGAGTGTTCGAATCGTAATGCGCAAGAAATGGTACCGAAACCCCGTATTTACATATCCGCCACTGTGCAGGAGAATCCGAATAGGTGTTCGAGTGTTCGAACCGTAATGCGCAAGAAATGGTATGTAAACCCCGTATTTACATATCTGCCATTGTGCAGGAGAATCCGTATAGGTGTTCGAGTGTTCGAACCGTAATGCGCAAGAAAGGGTTCCGAAACCCCGTATTTACATATCTGCCACTGTGCAGGAGAATCCGTATAGGTGTTCCATTGTTCGAACCGTAATGCGCAAGAAATGGTACGGAAACCCCGTATTTACATATCTGCCACTGTGCAGGAGAATCCGTATAGGTGTTCGAGTGTTCGAACAGTAATGCGCAAAAAATGGTACCGAAACCCCGTATTTACATATCTGCCACTTTGTAGGAGAATCCGCATAGGTGTTCGAGTGTTCGAACCGTAATGTGTAAGAAATGGTATGGAAACCCCGTATTTACATATCTGCCACTGTGCAGGAGAATCCGTATAGGTGTTCGAGTGTTCGAATCGTAATGCGCAAGAAATGGTACCGAAACCCCGTATTTACATATCTGCCACTGTGCAGGAGAATCCGAATAGGTGTTCGAGTGTTCGAACCGTAATGCGCAAGAAATGGTATGTAAACCCCGTATTTACATATCTGCCACTGTGCAGGAGAATCCGTATAGGTGTTCGAGTGTTCGAACCGTAATGCGCAAGAAATGGTACGGAAACCCCGTATTTACATATCTGCCACTGTGCAGGAGAATCCGTATAGGTGTTCGATTGTTCGAACCGTAATGCGCAAAAAATGCTACCGAAACCCCGTATTTACATATCTGCCACTGTGCAGGAGAATCCGTATAGGTGTTCGAGTGTTTGAACCGTAATGCGTGAGAAATGGTATGTAAACCCCGTATTTACATATCTGCCACTGTGCATGATAATCCGTATAGGTGTTCGAGTGTTCGAACCGTAATGCGCCAGAAATGGTACCGAAACCCCGTATTTACATATCTGCCACTGTGCAGGAGAATCCGTATAGGTGTTCGAGTGTTCGAACCGTAATGCGCCAGAAATGGTACCGAAACCCCGTATTTACATATTTGCCACTGTGCAGGAGAATCCGTATAGGTGTTCGAGTGTTCGAACCGTAATGCGCAAGAAATGGTACCGAAATCCCGTATTTACATATCTGACACTGTGCAGGAGAATCCGTATAGGTGTTCGAGTGTTCGAACCGTAATGCGCAAGAAATGGTATGGAAACCCCGTATTTACATATCTGCCACTGTGCAGGAGAATCCGTATAGGTGTTCGAGTGTTCGAATCGTAATGCGCAAGAAATGGTACCGAAACCCCGTATTTACATATCTGCCACTGTGCAGGAGAATCCGAATAGGTGTTCGAGTGTTCGAACCGTAATGCGCAAGAAATGGTATGTAAACCCCGTATTTACATATCTGCCACTGTGCAGGAGAATCCGTATAGGTGTTCGAGTGTTCGAACCGTAATGCGCAAGAAATGGTACGGAAACCCCGTATTTACATATCTGCCACTGTGCAGGAGAATCCGTATAGGTGTTCGATTGTTCGAACCGTAATGCGCAAAAAATGCTACCGAAACCCCGTATTTACATATCTGCCACTGTGCAGGAGAATCCGTATAGGTGTTCGAGTGTTTGAACCGTAATGCGTGAGAAATGGTATGTAAACCCCGTATTTATATATCTGCCACTGTGCATGATAATCCGTATAGGTGTTCGAGTGTTCGAACCGTAATGCGCCAGAAACGGTACCGAAACCCCGTATTTACATATCTGCCACTGTGCAGGAGAATCCGTATAGGTGTTCGAGTGTTCGAACCGTAATGCGCAAGAAATGGTACCGAAACCCCGTATTTACATATCTGCCACTGTGCAGGAGAATCCGTATAGGTGTTCGAGTGTTCGAACCGTAATGCGCAAGAAATGGTAGGGAAACCCCGTATTTACATATCTGCCACTGTGCAGGAGAATCCGTATAGGTGTTCGAGTGTTCGAACCGTAATGCGCAAGAAATGGTTCCGAAACCCCGTATTTACATATCTGCCACTATGCAGGAGAATCCGTATAGGTGTTCGAGAGTTCGAACCGTAATGCGGAAGAAATGGTACGGAAACCCCGTATTTACATATCTGCCACTTTGTAGGAGAATCCGCATAGGTGTTCGAGTGTTCGAACCGTAATGTGCAAGAAATGGTATGGAAACCCCGTATTTACATATCTGCCACTGTGCAGGAGAATCCGTATAGGTGTTCGAGTGTTCGAATCGTAATGCGCAAGAAATGGTACCGAAACCCCGTATTTACACATCTGCCACTGTGCAGGAGAATCCGAATAGGTGTTCGAGTGTTCGAACCGTAATGCGCAAGAAATGGTATGTAAACCCCGTATTTACATATCTGCCACTGTGCAGGAGAATCCGTATAGGTGTTCGAGTGTTCGAACCGTAATGCGCAAGAAATGGTACGGAAACCCCGTATTTACATATCTGCCACTGTGCAGGAGAATCCGTATAGGTGTTCGATTGTTCGAACCGTAATGCGCAAAAAATGGTACCGAAACCCCGTATTTACATATCTGCCACTGTGCAGGAGAATCCGTATAGGTGTTCGAGTGTTCGAACCGTAATGCGCAAGAAATGGTACCGAAACCCCGTATTTACATATCTGCCACTGTGCAGGAGAATCCGAATAGGTTTTCGAGTGTTCGAACCGTAATGCGCAAGAAATGGTATGTAAACCCTGTATTTACATATCTGCCACTGTGCAGGAGAATCCGTATAGGTGTTCGAGTGTTCGAACCGTAATGCGCAAGAAATGGTACGGAAACCCCGTATTTACATATCTGCCACTGTGGAGGAGAATCCGTATAGGTGTTCGAGTGTTTGAACCGTAATGCGTGAGAAATGGTATGTAAACCCCGTATTTATATATCTACCACTGTGATGGATAATCCGTATAGGTGTTCGAGTGTTCGAACCGTAATGCGCCAGAAATGGTACCGAGACCCCGTATTTACATATCTGCCACTGTGCAGGAGAATCCGTATAGGTGTTCGAGTGTTCGGACCGTAATGCGCAAGAAATGGTACCGAAACCCCGCATTTACATATCTGCCACTGTGCAGGAGAATCCGTATAGGTGTTCGAGTGTTCGAACCGTAATGCGCAAGAAATTGTACCGAAACCCCGTATTTACATATCTGCCACTGTGCAGGAGAATCCGTATAGGTGTTCGAGTGTTCGAACCGTAATGCGCAAGAAATGGTACCGAAACCCCGTATTTACATATCTGCCACTGTGCAGGAGAATCCGAATAGGTGTTCGAGTGTTCGAACCGTAATGCGCAAGAAATGGTATGTAAACCCCGTATTTACATATCTGCCACTGTGCAGGAGAATCCGTATAGGTGTTCGAGTGTGCGAACCGTAATGCGCAAGAAATGGTACAGAAACCCCGTATTTACATATCTGCCACTGTGCAGGAGAATCCGTATAGGTGTTCAAGTGTTTGAACCGTAATGCGTGAGAAATGGTATGTAAACCCCGTATTTATATATCTGCCACTGTGCTGGATAATCCGTAAAGGTGTTCGTGTGTTCGAACCGTAATGCGCAAGAAATGGTAGGGAAACCCCGTATTTACATATCTGCCACTGTGCAGGAGATTCCGTATAGGTGTTCGAGTGTTCGAACCGTAATGCGCAAGAAATGGTACCGAAACCCCGTATTTACATATCTGACACTGTGGAGGAGAATCCGTATAGGTGTTCGAGTGTTCGAACCGTAATGCGCAAGAAATGGTATGGAAACCCCGTATTTACATATCTGCCGCTGTGCAGGAGAATCCGTATAGGTGTTCGAGTGTTCGAACCGTAATGCGCAAGAAATGGTTCCGAAACCCCGTATTTACATATCTGCCACTGTGCAGGAGAATCCGTATAGGTGTTCGAGAGTTCGAACCGTAATGCGCAAGAAATGGTACGGAAACCCCGTATTTACATATCTGCCACTTTGTAGGAGAATCCGCATAGGTGTTCGAGTGTTCGAACCGTAATGTGCAAGAAATGGTATGGAAACCCCGTATTTACATATCTGCCACTGTGCAGGAGATTCCGTATAGGTGTTCGAGTGTTCGAATCGTAATGCGCAAGAAATGGTACCGAAACCCTGTATTTACATATCTGCCACTGTGCAGGAGAATCCGAATAGGTGTTCGAGTGTTCGAACCGTAATGCGCAAGAAATGGTATGTAAACCCCGTATTTACATATCTGCCACTGTGCAGGAGAATCCGTATAGGTGTTCGAGTGTTCGAACCGTAATGCGCAAGAAATGGTTCCGAAACCCCGTATTTACGTATCTGCCACTGTGCAGGAGAATCCGTATAGGTGTTCCATTGTTCGAACCGTAATGCGCAAGAAGTGGTACGGAAACCCCGTATTTACATATCTGCCACTGTGCAGGAGAATCCGTATAGGTGTTCGAGTGTTCGAACCGTAATGCGCAAAAAATGGTACCGAAACCCCGTATTTACATATCTGCCACTTTGTAGGAGAATCCGCATAGGTGTTCGAGTGTTCGAACCGTAATGTGCAAGAAATGGTATGGAAACCCCGTATTTACATATCTGCCACTGTGCAGGAGAATCCGTATAGGTGTTCGAGTGTTCGAATCGTAATGCGCAGGAAATGGTACCGAAACCCCGTATTTACATATCTGCCACTGTGGAGGAGAATCCGAATAGGTGTTCGAGTGTTCGAACCGTAATGCGCAAGAAATGGTATGTAAACCCCGTATTTACATATCTGCCACTGTGCAGGAGAATCCGTATAGGTGTTCGAGTGTTCAAACCGTAATGCGCAAGAAATGGTACGGAAACCCCGTATTTACATATCTGCCACTGTGTAGGAGAATCCGTATAGGTGTTCGATTGTTCGAACCGTAATGCGCAAAAAATGGTACCGAAACCCCGTATTTACATATCTGCCACTGTGCAGGAGAATCCGTATAGGTGTTCAAGTGTTCGAACCGTAATGCGCAAGAAATGGTACCGAAACCCCGCATTTACATATCTGCCACTGTGCAGGAGAATCCGTATAGGTGTTCGAGTGTTCGAACCGTAATGCGCAAGAAATGGTATGGAAACCCCGTATTTACATATCTGCCACTGTGCAGGAGAATCCGTATAGGTGTTCGAGTGTTCGAACCGTAATGCGCAAGAAATGGTTCCGAAACCCCGTATTTACATATCTGCCACTGTGCAGGAGAATCCGTATAGGTGTTCGAGAGTTCGAACCGTAATGCGCAAGAAATGGTACGGAAACCCCGTATTTACATATCTGCCACTTTGTAGGAGAATCCGCATAGGTGTTCGAGTGTTCGAACCGTAATGTGCAAGAAATGGTATGGAAACCCCGTATTTACATATCTGCCACTGTGCAGGAGAATCCGTATAGGTGTTCGAGTGTTCGAATCGTAATGCGCAAGAAATGGTACCGAAACCCCGTATTTACATATCTGCCACTGTGCTGGAGAATCCGAATAGGTGTTCGAGTGTTCGAACCGTAATGCGCAAGAAATGGTATGTAAACCCCGTATTTACATATCTGCCACTGTGCAGGAGAATCCGTATTGGTGTTCGAGTGTTCGAACCGAAATGCGCAAGAAATGGTACGGAAACCCCGTATTTACATATCTGCCACTGTGCAGGAAAATCCGTATAGGTGTTCGAGTGTTTGAACCGTAATGCGTGAGAAATGGTACGTAAACCCCGTATTTATATATCTGCCACTGTGCTGGATAATCCGTATAGGTGTTCGAGTGTTCGAACCGTAATGCGCCAGAAATGGTACCGAAACCCCGTATTTACATATCTGCCACTGTGCAGGAGAATCCGTATAGGTGTTCGAGTGTTCGAACCGTAATGCGCAAGAAATGGTACCGAAACCCCGTATTTACATATCTGCCACTGTGCAGGAGAATCCGTATTGGTGTTCGAGTGTTCGAACCGTAATGCGCAAGAAATGGTTCCGAAACCCCGTATTTACATATCTGCCACTGTGCAGGAGAATCCGTATAGGTGTTCGAGAGTTCGAACCGTAATGCGCAAGAAATGGTACGGAAACCCCGTATTTACATATCTGCCACTTTGTCGGAGAATCCGCATAGGTGTTCGAGTGTTCGAACCGTAATGTGCAAGAAATGGTATGGAAACCCCGTATTTACATATCTGCCACTGTGCAGGAGAATCCGTATAGGTGTTCGAGTGTTCGAATCGTAATGCGCAAGAAATGGTACCGAAACCCCGTATTTACATATCTGCCACTGTGCTGGAGAATCCGAATAGGTGTTCGAGTGTTCGAACCGTAATGCGCAAGAAATGGTATGTAAACCCCGTATTTACATATCTGCCACTGTGCAGGAGAATCCGTATAGGTGTTCGAGTGTTCGAACCGTAATGCGCAAGAAATGGTACGGAAACCCCGTATTTACATATCTGCCACTGTGCAGGAGAATCCGTATAGGTGTTCGAGTGTTTGAACCGTAATGTGTGAGAAATGGTACGTAAACCCCGTATTTATATATCTGCCACTGTGCTGGATAATCCGTATAGGTGTTCGAGTGTTCGAACCGTAATGCGCAAGAAATGGTACGGAAACCCCGTATTTACATATCTGCCACTTTGTAGGAGAATCCGCATAGGTGTTCGAGTGTTCGAACCGTAATGTGCAAGAAATGGTATGGAAACCCCGTATTTACATATCTGCCACTGTGGAGGAGAATCCGTATAGGTGTTCGAGTGTTCGAATCGTAATGCGCAAGTAATGGTACCGAAACCCCGTATTTACATATCTGCCACTGTGCAGGAGAATCCGAATAGGTGTTCGAGTGTTCGAACCGTAATGCGCAAGAAATGGTATGTAAACCCCGTATTTACATATCTGCCACTGTGCAGGAGAATCCGTATAGGTGTTCGAGTGTTCGAACCGTAATGCGCAAGAAATGGTACGGAAACCCCGTATTTACATATCTGCCACTGTGCAGGAGAATCCGTAGAGGTGTTCGATTGTTCGAACCGTAATGCGCAAAAAATGGTACCGAAACCCCGTATTTACATATCTGCCACTGTGCAGGAGAATCCGTATAGGTGTTCGAGTGTTCGAACCGTAATGCGCAAGAAATGGTACCGAAACCCCGTATTTACATATCTGCCACTGTGCAGGAGAATCCGAATAGGTGTTCGAGTGTTTGAACCGTAATGCGCAAGAAATGGTACGGAAACCCCGTATTTACATATCTGCCACTGTGTAGGAGAATCCGTATAGGTGTTCGAGTGTTCGAACCGTAATGCGCAAAAAATGGTACCGAAACCCCGTATTTACATATCTGCCACTGTGCAGGAGAATCCGTATAGGTGTTCGAGTGTTCGAACCGTAATGCGTAAGAAATGGTATGTAAACCCCGTATTTACATATCTGCCACTGTGCAGGAGAATCCGTATAGGTGTTCGAGTGTTCGAACCGTAATGCGCAAGAAATGGTTCCGAAACCCCGTATTTACGTATCTGCCACTGTGCAGGAGAATCCGTATAGGTGTTCCATTGTTCGAACCGTAATGCGCAAGAAATGGTACGGAAACCCCGTATTTACATGTCTGCCACTGTGCAGGAGAATCCGTATAGGTGTTCGAGTGTTCGAACCGTAATGCGCAAGAAATGGTACGGAAACCCCGTATTTACATATCTGCCACTTTGTAGGAGAATCCGCATAGGTGTTCGAGTGTTCGAACCGTAATGCGCAAGAAATGGTATGGAAACCCCGTATTTACATATCTGCCACTGTGGAGGAGAATCCGTATAGGTGTTCGAGTGTTCGAATCGTAATGCGCAAGTAATGGTACCGAAACCCCGTATTTACATATCTGCCACTGTGCAGGAGAATCCGAATAGGTGTTCGAGTGTTCGAACCGTAATGCGCAAGAAATGGTATGTAAACCCCGTATTTACATATCTGCCACTGTGCAGGAGAATCCGTATAGGTGTTCGAGTGTTCGAACCGTAATGCGCAAGAAATGGTACGGAAACCCCGTATTTACATATCTGCCACTGTGCAGGAGAATCCGTATAGGTGTTCGATTGTTCGAACCGTAATGCGCAAAAAATGGTACCGAAACCCCGTATTTACATATCTGCCACTGTGCAGGAGAATCCGTATAGGTGTTCGAGTGTTCGAACCGTAATGCGCAAGAAATGGTACCGAAACCCCGTATTTACATATCTGCCACTGTGCAGGAGAATCCGAATAGGTGTTCGAGTGTTCGAACCGTAATGCGCAAGAAATGGTATGTAAACCCTGTATTTACATATCTGCCACTGTGCAGGAGAATCCGTATAGGTGTTCGAGTGTTCGAACCGTAATGCGCAAGAAATGGTTCCGAAACCCCGTATTTACATATCTGCCACTGTGCAGGAGAATCCGTATAGGTGTTCGAGAGTTCAAACCGTAATGCGCAAGAAATGGTACGGAAACCCCGTATTTACATATCTGCCACTTTGTAGGAGAATCCGCATAGGTGTTCGAGTGTTCGAACCGTAATGTGCAAGAAATGGTATGGAAACCCCGTATTTACATATCTGCCACTGTGCAGGAGATTCCGTATAGGTGTTCGAGTGTTCGAATCGTAATGCGCAAGAAATGGTACCGAAACCCCGTATTTACATATCTGCCACTGTGCAGGAGAATCCGAATAGGTGTTCGAGTGTTCGAACCGTAATGCGCAAGAAATGGTATGTAAACCCCGTATTTACATATCTGCCACTGTGCAGGAGAATCCGTATAGGTGTTCGAGTGTTCGAACCGTAATGCGCAAGAAATGGTTCCGAAACCCCGTATTTACGTATCTGCCACTGTGCAGGAGAATCCATATAGGTGTTCCATTGTTCGAACCGTAATGCGCAAGAAGTGGTACGGAAACCCCGTATTTACATATCTGCCACTGTGCAGGAGAATCCGTATAGGTGTTCGAGTGTTCGAACCGTAATGCGCAAAAAATGGTACCGAAACCCCGTATTTACATATCTGCCACTTTGTAGGAGAATCCGCATAGGTGTTCGAGTGTTCGAACCGTAATGTGCAAGAAATGGTATGGAAACCCCGTATTTACATATCTGCCACTGTGCAGGAGAATCCGTATAGGTGTTCGAGTGTTCGAATCGTAATGCGCAAGAAATGGTACCGAAACCCCGTATTTACATATCTGCCACTGTGCAGGAGAATCCGAATAGGTGTTCGAGTGTTCGAACCGTAATGCGCAAGAAATGGTATGTAAACCCCGTATTTACATATCTGCCACTGTGCAGGAGAATCCGTATAGGTGTTCGAGTGTTCAAACCGTAATGCGCAAGAAATGGTACGGAAACCCCGTATTTACATATCTGCCACTGTGTAGGAGAATCCGTATAGGTGTTCGATTGTTCGAACCGTAATGCGCAAAAAATGGTACCGAAACCCCGTATTTACATATCTGCCACTGTGCAGGGGAATCCGTATAGGTGTTCGAGTGTTCGAACCGTAATGCGCAAGAAATGGTACCGAAACCCCGCATTTACATATCTGCCACTGTGCAGGAGAATCCGTATAGGTGTTCGAGTGTTCGAACCGTAATGCGCAAGAAATGGTATGGAAACCCCGTATTTACATATCTGCCACTGTGCAGGAGAATCCGTATAGGTGTTCGAGTGTTCGAACCGTAATGCGCAAGAAATGGTTCCGAAACCCCGTATTTACATATCTGCCACTGTGCAGGAGAATCCGTATAGGTGTTCGAGAGTTCGAACCGTAATGCGCAAGAAATGGTACGGAAACCCCGTATTTACATATCTGCCACTTTGTAGGAGAATCCGCATAGGTGTTCGAGTGTTCGAACCGTAATGTGCAAGAACTGGTATGGAAACCCCGTATTTACATATCTGCCACTGTGCAGGAGAATCCGTATAGGTGTTCGAGTGTTCGAATCGTAATGCGCAAGAAATGGTACCGAAACCCCGTATTTACATATCTGCCACTGTGCTGGAGAATCCGAATAGGTGTTCGAGTGTTCGAACCGTAATGCGCAAGAAATGGTATGTAAACCCCGTATTTACATATCTGCCACTGTGCAGGAGAATCCGTATTGGTGTTCGAGTGTTCGAACCGTAATGCGCAAGAAATGGTACGGAAACCCCGTATTTACATATCTGCCACTGTGCAGGAAAATCCGTATAGGTGTTCGAGTGTTTGAACCGTAATGCGTGAGAAATGGTACGTAAACCCCGTATTTATATATCTGCCACTATGCTGGATAATCCGTATAGGTGTTCGAGTGTTCGAACCGTAATGCGCCAGAAATGGTACCGAAACCCCGTATTTACATATCTGCCACTGTGCAGGAGAATCCGTATAGGAGTTCGAGTGTTCGAACCGTAATGCGCAAGAAATGGTACCGAAACCCCGTATTTACATATCTGCCACTGTGCAGGAGAATCCGTATAGGTGTTCGAGTGTCCGAACCGTAATGCGCAAGAAATGGTTCCGAAACCCCGTATTTACATATCTGCCACTGTGCAGGAGAATCCGTATAGGTGTTCGAGAGTTCGAACCGTAATGCGCAAGAAATGGTACGGAAACCCCGTATTTACATATCCGCCACTTTGTAGGAGAATCCGCATAGGTGTTCGAGTGTTCGAACCGTAATGTGCAAGAAATGGTATGGAAACCCCGTATTTACATATCTGCCACTGTGCAGGAGAATCCGTATAGGTGTTCGAGTGTTCGAATCGTAATGCGCAAGAAATGGTACCGAAACCCCGTATTTACATATCTGCCACTGTGCTGGAGAATCCGAATAGGTGTTCGAGTGTTCGAACCGTAATGCGCAAGAAATGGTATGTAAACCCCGTATTTACATATCTGCCACTGTGCAGGAGAATCCGTATAGGTGTTCGAGTGTTCGAACCGTAATGCGCAAGAAATGGTACGGAAACCCCGTATTTACATATCTGCCACTGTGCAGGAGAATCCGTATAGGTGTTCGAGTGTTTGAACCGTAATGCGTGAGAAATGGTACGTAAACCCCGTATTTATATATCTGCCACTGTGCTGGATAATCCGTATAGGTGTTCGAGTGTTCGAACCGTAATGCGCCAGAAATGGTACCGAAACCCCGTATTTACATATCTGCCACTGTGCAGGAGAATCCGTATAGGTGTTCGAGTGTTCGAACCGTAATGCGCAAGAAATGGTACCGAAACCCCGTATTTACATATCTGCCACTGTGCAGGAGAATCCGTATAGGTGTTCGAGTGTTCGAACCGTAATGCGCAAGAAATGGTAGGGAAACCCCGTATTTACATATCTGCCACTGTGCAGGAGAATCCGTATAGGTGTTCGAGTGTTCGAACCGTAATGCGCAAGAAATGGTTCCGAAATCCCGTATTTGCATATCTGCCACTGTGCAGGAGAATCCGTATAGGTGTTCGAGAGTTCGAACCGTAATGCGCAAGAAATGGTACGGAAACCCCGTATTTACATATCTGCCACTTTGTAGGAGAATCCGCATAGGTGTTCGAGTGTTCGAACCGTAATGTGCAAGAAATGGTATGGAAACCCCGTATTTACATATCTGCCACTGTGGAGGAGAATCCGTATAGGTGTTCGAGTGTTCGAATCGTAATGCGCAAGTAATGGTACCGAAACCCCGTATTTACATATCTGCCACTGTGCAGGAGAATCCGAATAGGTGTTCGAGTGTTCGAACCGTAATGCGCAAGAAATGGTATGTAAACCCCGTATTTACATATCTGCCACTGTGCAGGAGAATCCGTATAGGTGTTCGAGTGTTCGAACCGTAATGCGCAAGAAATGATACGGAAACCCCGTATTTACATATCTGCCACTGTGCAGGAGAATCCGTATAGGTGTTCGATTGTTCGAACCGTAATGCGCAAAAAATGGTACCGAAACCCCGTATTTACATATCTGCCACTGTGCAGGAGAATCCGTATTGGTGTTCGAGTGTTCGAACCGTAATGCGCAAGAAATGGTACCGAAACCCCGTATTTACATATCTGCCACTGTGCAGGAGAATCCGAATAGGTGTTCGAGTGTTTGAACCGTAATGCGCAAGAAATGGTACGGAAACCCCGTATTTACATATCTGCCACTTTGTAGGAGAATCCGCATAGGTGTTCGAGTGTTCGAACCGTAATGTGCAAGAAATGGTATGGAAACCCCGTATTTACATATCTGCCACTGTAGAGGAGAATCTGTATAGGTGTTCGAGAGTTCGAACCGTAATGCGCAAGAAATGGTACCGAAACCCCGTATTTACATATCTGCCACTGTGCAGGAGAATCCGAATAGGTGTTCGAGTGTTCGAACCGTAATGCGCAAGAAATGGTATGTAAACCCCGTATTTACATATCTGCCACTGTGCAGGAGAATCCGTATAGGTGTTCGAGTGTTCGAACCGTAATGCGCAAGAAATGGTACGGAAACCCCGTATTTACATATCTGCCACTGTGCAGGAGAATCCGTATAGGTGTTCGATTGTTCGAACCGTAATGCGCAAAAAATGGTACCGAAACCCCGTATTTACATATCTGCCACTGTGCAGGAGAATCCGTATAGGTGTTCGAGTGTTCGAACCGTAATGCGCAAGAAATGGTACCGAAACCCCGTATTTACATATCTGCCACTGTGCAGGAGAATCCGAATAGGTGTTCGAGTGTTCGAACCGTAATGCGCAAGAAATGGTATGTAAACCCCGTATTTACATATCTGCCACTGTGCAGGAGAATCCGTATAGGTGTTCGAGTGTTCGAACCGTAATGCGCAAGAAATGGTACGGAAACCCCGTATTTACATATCTGCCACTGTGCAGGAGAATCCGTATAGGTGTTCGAGTGTTTGAACCGTAATGCGTGAGAAATGGTATGTAAACCTCGTATTTATATATCTGCCACTGTGCTGGATAATCCGTATAGGTGTTCGAGTGTTCGAACCGTAATGCGCCAGAAATGGTACCGAAACCCCGTATTTACATATCTAACACTGTGCAGGAGAATCCGTATAGGTGTTCGAGTGTTCGAACCGTAATGTGCAAGAAATGGTACCGAAACACCGTATTTACATATCTGCCACTGTGCAGGAGAATCCGTATAGGTGTTCGAGTGTTCGAACCGTAATGCGCAAGAAATTGTATGGAAACCCCGTATTTACATATCTGCCACTGTGCAGGAGAATCCGTATAGGTGTTCGAGTGTTCGAACCGTAATGCGCAAGAAATGGTTCCGAAACCCCGTATTTACATATCTGCCACTGTGCAGGAGAATCCGTATAGGTGTTCGAGAGTTCGAACCGTAATGCGCAAGAAATGGTACGGAAACCCCGTATTTACATATCTGCCACCTTGTAGGAGAATCCGCATAGGTGTTCGAGTGTTCGAACCGTAATGTGCAAGAAATGGTATGGAAACCCCGTATTTACATATCTGCCACTGTGCAGGAGAATCCGTACAGGTGTTCGAGTGTTCGAATCGTAATGCGCAAGAAATGGTACCGAAACCACGTATTTACATATCTGCCACTGTGCAGGAGAATCCGAATAGGTGTTCGAGTGTTCGAACCGTAATGCGCAAGAAATGGTATGTAAACCTCGTATTTACATATCTGCCACTGTGCAGGAGAATCCGTATAGGTGTTCGAGTGTTCGAACCGTAATGCGCAAGAAATGGTACGGAAACCCCGTATTTACATATCTGCCACTGTGCAGGAGAATCCGTATAGGTGTTCGAGTGTTTGAACCGTAATGCGTGAGAAATGGTAGGTAAACCCCGTATTTATATATCTGCCACTGTGCTGGATAATCCGTATAGGTGTTCGAGTGTTCGAACCGTAATGCGCCAGAAATGGTACCGAAACCCCGTATTTACATATCTGCCACTGTGCAAGAGAATCCGTATAGGTGTTCGAGTGTTCGAACCGTAATGCGCAAGAAATGGTACCGAAACCCCGTATTTACATATCTGCCACTGTGCAGGAGAATCCGTATAGGTGTTCGAGTGTTCGAACCGTAATGCGCAAGAAATGGTAGGGAAACCCCGTATTTACATATCTGCCACTGTGCAGGAGAATCCGTATAGGTGTTCGAGTGTTCGAACCGTAATGCGCAAGAAATGGTTCCGAAATCCCGTATTTACATATCTGCCACTGTGCAGGAGAATCCGTATAGGTGTTCGAGAGTTCGAACCGTAATGCGCAAGAAATGGTACGGAAACCCCGTATTTACATATCTGCCACTTTGTAGGAGAATCCGCATAGGTGTTCGAGTGTTCGAACCGTAATGTGCAAGAAATGGTATGGAAACCCCGTATTTACATATCTGCCACTGTGGAGGAGAATCCGTATAGGTGTTCGAGTGTTCGAATCGTAATGCGCAAGTAATGGTACCGAAACCCCGTATTTACATATCTGCCACTGTGCAGGAGAATCCGAATAGGTGTTCGAGTGTTCGAACCGTAATGCGCAAGAAATGGTATGTAAACCCCGTATTTACATATCTGCCACTGTGCAGGAGAATCCGTATAGGTGTTCGAGTGTTCGAACCGTAATGCGCAAGAAATGGTACGGAAACCCCGTATTTACATATCTGCCACTGTGCAGGAGAATCCGTATAGGTGTTCGATTGTTCGAACCGTAATGCGCAAAAAATGGTACCGAAACCCCGTATTTACATATCTGCCACTGTGCAGGAGAATCCGTATAGGTGTTCGAGTGTTCGAACCGTAATGCGCAAGAAATGGTACCGAAACCCCGTATTTACATATCTGCCACTGTGCAGGAGAATCCGAATAGCTGTTCGAGTGTTTGAACCGTAATGCGCAAGAAATGGTACGGAAACCCCGTATCTACATATCTGCCACTGTGCAGGAGAATCCGTATAGGTGTTCGAGTGTTCGAACCGTAATGCGCAAAAAATGGTACCGAAACCCCGTATTTACATATCAGCCACTGTGCAGGAGAATCCGTATAGGTGTTCGAGTGTTCGAACCGTAATGCGCAAGAAATGGTACCGAAACCCCGTATTTACATATCTGCCACTGTGCAGGAGAATCCGAATAGCTGTTCGAGTGTTTGAACCGTAATGCGCAAGAAATGGTACCGAAACCCCGTATTTACATATCTGCCACTGTGCAGGAGAATCCGTATAGGTGTTCGAGTGTTCGAACCGTAATGCGCAAGAAATGGTACCGAAACCCCGTATTTACATATCTGCCACTGTGCAGGAGAATCCGTATAGGTGTTCGAGTGTTCGAACCGTAATGCGCAAGAAATGGTACCGAAACCCCGTATTTACATATCTGCCACTGTGCAGGAGAATCCGAATAGCTGTTCGAGTGTTTGAACCGTAATGCGCAAGAAATGGTACGGAAACCCCGTATCTACATATCTGCCACTGTGCAGGAGAATCCGTATAGGTGTTCGAGTGTTCGAACCGTAATGCGCAAAAAATGGTACCGAAACCCCGTATTTACATATCAGCCACTGTGCAGGAGAATCCGTATAGGTGTTCGAGTGTTCGAACCGTAATGCGCAAGAAATGGTACCGAAACCCCGTATTTACATATCTTCCACTGTGTAGGAGAATCCGAATAGGTGTTCGAGTGTTCGAACCGTAATGCGCAAGAAATGGTATGTAAACCCCGTATTTACATATCTGCCACTGTGCAGGAGAATCCGTATAGGTGTTCGAGTGTTCGAACTGTAATGCGCAAGAAATGGTACGGAAACCCCGTATTTACATATCTGCCACTGTGCAGGAGAATCCGTATAGGTGTTCGAGTGTTCGAACCGTAATGCGCAAGAAATGGTACCGAAACCCCGTATTTACATATCTGCCACTGTGCAGGAGAATCCGTATAGGTGTTCGAGTGTTCGAACCGTAATGCGCAAGAAATGGTACCGAAACCCCGTATTTACATATCTGCCACTGTGCAGGAGAATCCGTATAGGAGTTCGAGTGTTTGAACCGTAATGCGTGAGAAATGGTACGTAAACCCCGTATTTATATATCTGCCACTGTGCTGGATAATCCGTATAGGTGTTCGAGTGTTCGAACCGTAATGCGCCAGAAATGGTACCGAAACCCCGTATTTACATATCTGCCACTGTGCAGGAGAATCCGTATAGGTGTTCGAGTGTTCGAACCGTAATGCGCAAGAAATGGTACCGAAACCCCGTATTTACATATCTGCCACTGTGCAGGAGAATCCGTATAGGTGTTCGAGTGTTCGAACCGTAATGCGCAAGAAATGGTAGGGAAACCCCGTATTTACATATCTGCCACTGTGCAGGAGAATCCGTATAGGTGTTCGAGTGTTCGAACCGTAATGCGCAAGAAATGGTTCCGAAATCCCGTATTTACATATCTGCAACTGTGCAGGAGAATCCGTATAGGTGTTCGAGAGTTCGAACCGTAATGCGCAAGAAATTGTACGGAAACCCCGTATTTACATATCTGCCACTTTGTAGGAGAATCCGCATAGGTGTTCGAGTGTTCGAACCGTAATGTGCAAGAAATGGTATGGAAACCCCGTATTTACATATCTGCCACTGTGGAGGAGAATCTGTATAGGTGTTCGAGAGTTCGAACCGTAATGCGCAAGAAATGGTACCGAAACCCCGTATTTACATATCTGCCACTGTGCAGGAGAATCCGAATAGGTGTTCGAGTGTTCGAACCGTAATGCGCAAGAAATGGTATGTAAACCCCGTATTTACATATCTGCCACTGTGCAGGAGAATCCGTATAGGTGTTCGAGTGTTCGAACCGTAATGCGCAAGAAATGGTACGGAAACCCCGTATTTACATATCTGCCACTGTGCAGGAGAATCCGTATAGGTGTTCGATTGTTCGAACCGTAATGCGCAAAAAATGGTACCGAAACCCCGTATTTACATATCTGCCACTGTGCAGGAGAATCCGTATAGGTGTTCGAGTGTTCGAACCGTAATGCGCAAGAAATGGTACCGAAACCCCGTATTTACATATCTGCCACTGTGCAGGAGAATCCGAATAGCTGTTCGAGTGTTTGAACCGTAATGCGCAAGAAATGGTACGGAAACCCCGTATCTACATATCTGCCACTGTGCAGGAGAATCCGTATAGGTGTTCGAGTGTTCGAACCGTAATGCGCAAGAAATGGTACCGAAAGCCCGTATTTACATATCTTCCACTGTGTAGGAGAATCCGAATAGGTGTTCGAGTGTTCGAACCGTAATGCGCAAGAAATGGTATGTAAACCCTGTATTTACATATCTGCCACTGTGCAGGAGAATCCGTATAGGTGTTCGAGTGTTCGAACCGTAATGCGCAAGAAATGGTACGGAAACCCCGTATTTACATATCTGCCACTGTGCAGGAGAATCCGTATAGGTGTTCGAGGGTTCGAACCGTAATGCGTGAGAAATGGTATGTAAACCCCGTATTTACATATCTGCCACTGTGCTGGATAATCCGTATAGGTGTTCGAGTGTTCGAACCGTAATGCGCAAGAAATGGTACGGAAACCCCGTATTTACATATCTGCCACTGTGCAGGAGAATCCGTATAGGTGTTCGAGTGTTTGAACCGTAATGCGTGAGAAATGGTACGTAAACCCCGTATTTATATATCTGCCACTGTGCTGGATAATCCGTATAGGTGTTCGAGTGTTCGAACCGTAATGCGCCAGAAATGGTACCGAAACCCCGTATTTACATATCTGCCACTGTGCAGGAGAATCCGTATAGGTGTTCGAGTGTTCGAACCGTAATGCGCAAGAAATGGTACCGAAACCCCGTATTTACATATCTGCCACTGTGCAGGAGAATCCGTATAGGTGTTCGAGTGTTCGAACCGTAATGCGCAAGAAATGGTAGGGAAACCCCGTATTTACATATCTGCCACTGTGCAGGAGAATCCGTATAGGTGTTCGAGTGTTCGAACCGTAATGCGCAAGAAATGGTTCCGAAATCCCGTATTTACATATCTGCAACTATGCAGGAGAATCCGTATAGGTGTTCGAGAGTTCGAACCGTAATGCGCAAGAAATTGTACGGAAACCCCGTATTTACATATCTGCCACTTTGTAGGAGAATCCGCATAGGTGTTCGAGTGTTCGAACCGTAATGTGCAAGAAATGGTATGGAAACCCCGTATTTACATATCTGCCACTGTGGAGGAGAATCCGTATAGGTGTTCGAGAGTTCGAACCGTAATGCGCAAGAAATGGTACCGAAACCCCGTATTTACATATCTGCCACTGTGCAGGAGAATCCGAATAGGTGTTCGAGTGTTCGAACCGTAATGCGCAAGAAATGGTATGGAAACCCCGTATTTACATATCTGCCACTGTGCAGGAGAATCCGTATAGGTGTTCGAGTGTTCGAACCGTAATGCGCAAGAAATGGTACCGAAACCCCGTATTAACATATCTGCCACTGTGCAGGAGAATCCGTATAGGTGTTCGAGTGTTCGAACCGTAATGCGCAAGAAATGGTAGGGAAACCCCGTATTTACATATCTGCCACTGTGCAGGAGAATCCGTATAGGTGTTCGAGTGTTCGAACCGTAATGCGCAAGAAATGGTTCCGAAATCCCGTATTTACATATCTGCAACTGTGCAGGAGAATCCGTATAGGTGTTCGAGAGTTCGAACCGTAATGCGCAAGAAATTGTACGGAAACCCCGTATTTACATATCTGCCACTTTGTAGGAGAATCCGCATAGGTGTTCGAGTGTTCGAACCGTAATGTGCAAGAAATGGTATGGAAACCCCGTATTTACATATCTGCCACTGTGGAGGAGAATCCGTATAGGTGTTCGAGAGTTCGAACCGTAATGCGCAAGAAATGGTACCGAAACCCCGTATTTACATATCTGCCACTGTGCAGGAGAATCCGAATAGGTGTTCGAGTGTTCGAACCGTAATGCGCAAGAAATGGTATGTAAACCCCGTATTTACATATCTGCCACTGTGCAGGAGAATCCGTATAGGTGTTCGAGTGTTCGAACCGTAATGCGCAAGAAATGGTACGGAAACCCCGTATTTACATATCTGCCACTGTGCAGGAGAATCCGTATAGGTGTTCGATTGTTCGAACCGTAATGCGCAAAAAATGGTACCGAAACCCCGTATTTACATATCTGCCACTGTGCAGGAGAATCCGTATAGGTGTTCGAGTGTTCGAACCGTAATGCGCAAGAAATGGTACCGAAACCCCGTATTTACATATCTGCCACTGTGCAGGAGAATCCGAATAGCTGTTCGAGTGTTTGAACCGTAATGCGCAAGAAATGGTACGGAAACCCCGTATCTACATATCTGCCACTGTGCAGGAGAATCCGTATAGGTGTTCGAGTGTTCGAACCGTAATGCGCAAAAAATGGTACCGAAACCCCGTATTTACATATCAGCCACTGTGCAGGAGAATCCGTATAGGTGTTCGAGTGTTCGAACCGTAATGCGCAAGAAATGGTACCGAAACCCCGTATTTACATATCTTCCACTGTGTAGGAGAATCCGAATAGGTGTTTGAGTGTTCGAACCGTAATGCGCAAGAAATGGTATGTAAACCCCGTATTTACATATCTGCCACTGTGCAGGAGAATCCGTATAGGTGTTCGAGTGTTCGAACCGTAATGCGCAAGAAATGGTACGGAAACCCCGTATTTACATATCTGCCACTGTGCAGGAGAATCCGTATAGGTGTTCGAGGGTTCGAACCGTAATGCGTGAGAAATGGTATGTAAACCCCGTATTTACATATCTGCCACTGTGCTGGATAATCCGTATAGGTGTTCGAGTGTTCGAACCGTAATGCGCAAGAAATGGTACGGAAACCCCGTATTTACATATCTGCCACTGTGCAGGAGAATCCGTATAGGTGTTCGAGTGTTTGAACCGTAATGCGTGAGAAATGGTACGTAAACCCCGTATTTATATATCTGCCACTGTGCTGGATAATCCGTATAGGTGTTCGAGTGTTCGAACCGTAATGCGCCAGAAATGGTACCGAAACCCCGTATTTACATATCTGCCACTGTGCAGGAGAATCCGTATAGGTGTTCGAGTGTTCGAACCGTAATGCGCAAGAAATGGTACCGAAACCCCGTATTTACATATCTGCCACTGTGCAGGAGAATCCGTATAGGTGTTCGAGTGTTCGAACCGTAATGCGCAAGAAATGGTAGGGAAACCCCGTATTTACATATCTGCCACTGTGCAGGAGAATCCGTATAGGTGTTCGAGTGTTCGAACCGTAATGCGCAAGAAATGGTTCCGAAATCCCGTATTTACATATCTGCAACTGTGCAGGAGAATCCGTATAGGTGTTCGAGAGTTCGAACCGTAATGCGCAAGAAATTGTACGGAAACCCCGTATTTACATATCTGCCACTTTGTAGGAGAATCCGCATAGGTGTTCGAGTGTTCGAACCGTAATGTGCAAGAAATGGTATGGAAACCCCGTATTTACATATCTGCCACTGTGGAGGAGAATCCGTATAGGTGTTCGAGAGTTCGAACCGTAATGCGCAAGAAATGGTACCGAAACCCCGTATTTACATATCTGCCACTTTGTAGGAGAATCCGCATAGGTGTTCGAGTGTTCGAACCGTAATGTGCAAGAAATGGTATGGAAACCCCGTATTTACATATCTGCCACTGTGGAGGAGAATCCGTATAGGTGTTCGAGAGTTCGAACCGTAATGCGCAAGAAATGGTACCGAAACCCCGTATTTACATATCTGCCACTGTGCAGGAGAATCCGAATAGGTGTTCGAGTGTTCGAACCGTAATGTGCAAGAAATGGTATGGAAACCCCGTATTTACATATCTGCCACTGTGGAGGAGAATCCGTATAGGTGTTCGAGAGTTCGAACCGTAATGCGCAAGAAATGGTACCGAAACCCCGTATTTACATATCTGCCACTGTGCAGGAGAATCCGAATAGGTGTTCGAGTGTTCGAACCGTAATGTGCAAGAAATGGTATGGAAACCCCGTATTTACATATCTGCCACTGTGGAGGAGAATCCGTATAGGTGTTCGAGAGTTCGAACCGTAATGCGCAAGAAATGGTACCGAAACCCCGTATTTACATATCTGCCACTGTGCAGGAGAATCCGAATAGGTGTTCGAGTGTTCGAACCGTAATGCGCAAGAAATGGTATGGAAACCCCGTATTTACATATCTGCCACTGTGCAGGAGAATCCGTATAGGTGTTCGATTGTTCGAACCGTAATGCGCAAGAAATGGTACGGAAACCCCGTATTTACATATCTGCCACTGTGCAGGAGAATCCGTATAGGTGTTCGAGTGTTCGAACCGTAATGCGCAAGAAATGGTACCGAAACCCCGTATTTACATATCTGCCACTGTGCAGGAGAATCCGAATAGCTGTTCGAGTGTTTGAACCGTAATGCGCAAGAAATGGTACGGAAACCCCGTATCTACATATCTGCCACTGTGCAGGAGAATCCGTATAGGTGTTCGAGTGTTCGAACCGTAATGCGCAAAAAATGGTACCGAAAACCCGTATTTACATATCAGCCACTGTGCAGGAGAATCCGTATAGGTGTTCGAGTGTTCGAACCGTAATGCGCAAGAAATGGTACCGAAACCCCGTATTTACATATCTTCCACTGTGTAGGAGAATCCGAATAGGTGTTCGAGTGTTCGAACCGTAATGCGCAAGAAATGGTATGTAAACCCCGTATTTACATATCTGCCACTGTGCAGGAGAATCCGTATAGGTGTTCGAGTGTTCGAACCGTAATGCGCAAGAAATGGTACGGAAACCCCGTATTTACATATCTTCCACTGTGCAGGAGAATCCGTATAGGTGTTCGAGGGTTCGAACCGTAATGCGTGAGAAATGGTATGTAAACCCCGTATTTACATATCTGCCACTGTGCTGGATAATCCGTATAGGTGTTCGAGTGTTCGAACCGTAATGCGCAAGAAATGGTACGGAAACCCCGTATTTACATATCTGCCACTGTGCAGGAGAATCCGTATAGGTGTTCGAGTGTTTGAACCGTAATGCGTGAGAAATGGTACGTAAACCCCGTATTTATATATCTGCCACTGTGCTGGATAATCCGTATAGGTGTTCGAGTGTTCGAACCGTAATGCGCCAGAAATGGTACCGAAACCCCGTATTTACATATCTGCCACTGTGCAGGAGAATCCGTATAGGTGTTCGAGTGTTCGAACCGTAATGCGCAAGAAATGGTACCGAAACCCCGTATTTACATATCTGCCACTGTGCAGGAGAATCCGTATAGGTGTTCGAGTGTTCGAACCGTAATGCGCAAGAAATGGTAGGGAAACCCCGTATTTACATATCTGCCACTGTGCAGGAGAATCCGTATAGGTGTTCGAGTGTTCGAACCGTAATGCGCAAGAAATGGTTCCGAAATCCCGTATTTACATATCTGCAACTGTGCAGGAGAATCCGTATAGGTGTTCGAGAGTTCGAACCGTAATGCGCAAGAAATTGTACGGAAACCCCGTATTTACATATCTGCCACTTTGTAGGAGAATCCGCATAGGTGTTCGAGTGTTCGAACCGTAATGTGCAAGAAATGGTATGGAAACCCCGTATTTACATATCTGCCACTGTGGAGGAGAATCCGTATAGGTGTTCGAGAGTTCGAACCGTAATGCGCAAGAAATGGTACCGAAACCCCGTATTTACATATCTGCCACTGTGCAGGAGAATCCGAATAGGTGTTCGAGTGTTCGAACCGTAATGTGCAAGAAATGGTATGGAAACCCCGTATTTACATATCTGCCACTGTGGAGGAGAATCCGTATAGGTGTTCGAGAGTTCGAACCGTAATGCGCAAGAAATGGTACCGAAACCCCGTATTTACATATCTGCCACTGTGCAGGAGAATCCGAATAGGTGTTCGAGTGTTCGAACCGTAATGCGCAAGAAATGGTATGGAAACCCCGTATTTACATATCTGCCACTGTGCAGGAGAATCCGTATAGGTGTTCGAGTGTTCGAACCGTAATGCGCAAGAAATGGTACCGAAACCCCGTATTTACATATCTGCCACTGTGCAGGAGAATCCGTATAGGTGTTCGAGTGTTCGAACCGTAATGCGCAAGAAATGGTAGGGAAACCCCGTATTTACATATCTGCCACTGTGCAGGAGAATCCGTATAGGTGTTCGAGTGTTCGAACCGTAATGCGCAAGAAATGGTTCCGAAATCCCGTATTTACATATCTGCAACTGTGCAGGAGAATCCGTATAGGTGTTCGAGAGTTCGAACCGTAATGCGCAAGAAATTGTACGGAAACCCCGTATTTACATATCTGCCACTTTGTAGGAGAATCCGCATAGGTGTTCGAGTGTTCGAACCGTAATGTGCAAGAAATGGTATGGAAACCCCGTATTTACATATCTGCCACTGTGGAGGAGAATCCGTATAGGTGTTCGAGAGTTCGAACCGTAATGCGCAAGAAATGGTACCGAAACCCCGTATTTACATATCTGCCACTTTGTAGGAGAATCCGCATAGGTGTTCGAGTGTTCGAACCGTAATGTGCAAGAAATGGTATGGAAACCCCGTATTTACATATCTGCCACTGTGGAGGAGAATCCGTATAGGTGTTCGAGAGTTCGAACCGTAATGCGCAAGAAATGGTACCGAAACCCCGTATTTACATATCTGCCACTGTGCAGGAGAATCCGAATAGGTGTTCGAGTGTTCGAACCGTAATGTGCAAGAAATGGTATGGAAACCCCGTATTTACATATCTGCCACTGTGGAGGAGAATCCGTATAGGTGTTCGAGAGTTCGAACCGTAATGCGCAAGAAATGGTACCGAAACCCCGTATTTACATATCTGCCACTGTGCAGGAGAATCCGAATAGGTGTTCGAGTGTTCGAACCGTAATGCGCAAGAAATGGTATGGAAACCCCGTATTTACATATCTGCCACTGTGCAGGAGAATCCGTATAGGTGTTCGAGTGTTCGAACCGTAATGCGCAAGAAATGGTACCGAAACCCCGTATTTACATATCTGCCACTGTGCAGGAGAATCCGTATAGGTGTTCGAGTGTTCGAACCGTAATGCGCAAGAAATGGTAGGGAAACCCCGTATTTACATATCTGCCACTGTGCAGGAGAATCCGTATAGGTGTTCGAGTGTTCGAACCGTAATGCGCAAGAAATGGTTCCGAAATCCCGTATTTACATATCTGCAACTGTGCAGGAGAATCCGTATAGGTGTTCGAGAGTTCGAACCGTAATGCGCAAGAAATTGTACGGAAACCCCGTATTTACATATCTGCCACTTTGTAGGAGAATCCGCATAGGTGTTCGAGTGTTCGAACCGTAATGTGCAAGAAATGGTATGGAAACCCCGTATTTACATATCTGCCACTGTGGAGGAGAATCCGTATAGGTGTTCGAGAGTTCGAACCGTAATGCGCAAGAAATGGTACCGAAACCCCGTATTTACATATCTGCCACTGTGCAGGAGAATCCGAATAGGTGTTCGAGTGTTCGAACCGTAATGCGCAAGAAATGGTATGTAAACCCCGTATTTACATATCTGCCACTGTGCAGGAGAATCCGTATAGGTGTTCGAGTGTTCGAACCGTAATGCGCAAGAAATGGTACGGAAACCCCGTATTTACATATCTGCCACTGTGCAGGAGAATCCGTATAGGTGTTCGATTGTTCAAACCGTAATGCGCAAAAAATGGTACCGAAACCCCGTATTTACATATCTGACACTGTGCAGGAGAATCCGTATAGGTGTTCGAGTGTTCGAACCGTAATGCGCAAGAAATGGTACCGAAACCCCGTATTTACATATCTGCCACTGTGCAGGAGAATCCGAATAGCTGTTCGAGTGTTTGAACCGTAATGCGCAAGAAATGGTACGGAAACCCCGTATCTACATATCTGCCACTGTACAGGAGAATCCGTATAGGTGTTCGAGTGTTCGAACCGTAATGCGCAAAAAATGGTACCGAAACCCCGTATTTACATATCAGCCACTGTGCAGGAGAATCCGTATAGGTGTTCGAGTGTTCGAACCGTAATGCGCAAGAAATGGTACCGAAACCCCGTATTTACATATCTTCCACTGTGTAGGAGAATCCGAATAGGTGTTCGAGTGTTCGAACCGTAATGCGCAAGAAATGGTATGTAAACCCCGTATTTACATATCTGCCACTGTGCAGGAGAATCCGTATAGGTGTTCGAGTGTTCGAACCGTAATGCGCAAGAAATGGTACGGAAACCCCGTATTTACATATCTTCCACTGTGCAGGAGAATCCGTATAGGTGTTCGAGGGTTCGAACCGTAATGCGTGAGAAATGGTATGTAAACCCCGTATTTACATATCTGCCACTGTGCTGGATAATCCGTATAGGTGTTCGAGTGTTCGAACCGTAATGCGCAAGAAATGGTACGGAAACCCCGTATTTACATATCTGCCACTGTGCAGGAGAATCCGTATAGGTGTTCGAGTGTTTGAACCGTAATGCGTGAGAAATGGTACGTAAACCCCGTATTTATATATCTGCCACTGTGCTGGATAATCCGTATAGGTGTTCGAGTGTTCGAACCGTAATGCGCCAGAAATGGTACCGAAACCCCGTATTTACATATCTGCCACTGTGCAGGAGAATCCGTATAGGTGTTCGAGTGTTCGAACCGTAATGCGCAAGAAATGGTACCGAAACCCCGTATTTACATATCTGCCACTGTGCAGGAGAATCCGTATAGGTGTTCGAGTGTTCGAACCGTAATGCGCAAGAAATGGTAGGGAAACCCCGTATTTACATATCTGCCACTGTGCAGGAGAATCCGTATAGGTGTTCGAGTGTTCGAACCGTAATGCGCAAGAAATGGTTCCGAAATCCCGTATTTACATATCTGCAACTGTGCAGGAGAATCCGTATAGGTGTTCGAGAGTTCGAACCGTAATGCGCAAGAAATTGTACGGAAACCCCGTATTTACATATCTGCCACTTTGTAGGAGAATCCGCATAGGTGTTCGAGTGTTCGAACCGTAATGTGCAAGAAATGGTATGGAAACCCCGTATTTACATATCTGCCACTGTGGAGGAGAATCCGTATAGGTGTTCGAGAGTTCGAACCGTAATGCGCAAGAAATGGTACCGAAACCCCGTATTTACATATCTGCCACTGTGCAGGAGAATCCGAATAGGTGTTCGAGTGTTCGAACCGTAATGCGCAAGAAATGGTAGGGAAACCCCGTATTTACATATCTGCCACTGTGTAGGAGAATCTGTATAGGTGTTCGAGTGTTCGAACCGTAATGCGCAAGAAATGGTACGGAAACCCCGTATTTACATATCTGCCACTGTCCAGGAGAATCCGTATAGGTGTTCGATTGTTCGAACCGTAATGCGCAAAAAATGGTACCGAAACCCCGTATTTACATATCTGCCACTGTGCAGGAGAATCCGTATAGGTGTTCGAGTGTTCGAACCGTAATGCGCAAGAAATGGTACCGAAACCCCGTATTTACATATCTGCCACTGTGCAGGAGAATCCGTATAGGTGTTCGAGTGTTTGAACCGTAATGCGTAAGAAATGGTACGGAAACCCCGTATTTACATATCTGCCACTGTGCAGGAGAATCCGTATAGGTGTTCGAGTGTTCGAACCGTAATGCGCAAAAAATGGTACCGAAACCCCGTATTTACATATCTGCCACTGTGCAGGAGAATCCGTATTGGTGTTCGAGTGTTCGAACCGTAATGCGCAAGAAATGGTATGTAAACCCCGTATTTACGTATCTGCCACTGTGCAGGAGAATCCGTATAGGTGTTCGAGTGTTCGAACCGTAATGCGCAAGAAATGGTTCCGAAACCCCGTATTTACGTATCTGCCACTGTGCAGGAGAATCCGTATAGGTGTTCCATTGTTCGAACCGTAATGCGCAAGAAATGGTACGGAAACCCCGTATTTACATGTCTGCCACTGTGCAGGAGAATCCGTATAGGTGTTCGAGTGTTCGAACCGTAATGCGCAAGAAATGGTACCGAAACCCCGTATTTACATATCTGCCACTGTGCAGGAGAATCCGTATAGGTGTTCGAGTGTTCGAACCGTAATGCGCAAGAAATTGTATGGAAACCCCGTATTTACATATCTGCCACTGTGCAGGAGAATCCGTATAGGTGTTCGAGTGTTCGAACCGTAATGCGCAAGAAATGGTATGTAAACCCCGTATTTACATATCTGCCACTGTGCAGGAGAATCCGTATAGGTGTTCGAGAGTTCGAACCGTAATGCGCAAGAAATGGTACGGAAACCCCGTATTTACATATCTGCCACCTTGTAGGAGAATTCGCATAGGTGTTCGAGTGTTCGAACCGTAATGTGCAAGAAATGGTATGGAAACCCCGTATTTACATATCTGCCACTGTGCAGGAGAATCCGTATAGGTGTTCGAGTGTTCGAATCGTAATGCGCAAGAAATGGTACCGAAACCCCGTATTTACATATCTGCCACTGTGCAGGAGAATCCGAATAGGTGTTCGAGTGTTCGAACCGTAATGCGCAAGAAATGGTATGTAAACCCCATATTTACATATCTGCCACTGTGCAGGAGAATCCGTATAGGTGTTCGAGTGTTCGAACCGTAATGCGCAAGAAATGGTACGGAAACCCCGTATTTACATATCTGCCACTGTGCAGGAGAATCCGTATAGGTGTTCGATTGTTCGAACCGTAATGCGCAAAAAATGGTACCGAAACCCCGTATTTACATATCTGCCACTGTGCAGGAGAATCCGTATAGGTGTTCGAGTGTTCGAACCGTAATGCGCAAGAAATGGTACGGAAACCCCGTATTTACATATCTGCCACTGTGCAGGAGAATCCGTATAGGTGTTCGATTGTTCGAACCGTAATGCGCAAAAAATGGTACCGAAACCCCGTATTTACATATCTGCCACTGTGCAGGAGAATCCGTATAGGTGTTCGAGTGTTCGAACCGTAATGCGCAAGAAATGGTACCGAAACCCCGTATTTACATATCTGCCACTGTGCAGGAGAATCCGTATAGGTGTTCGAGTGTTTGAACCGTAATGCGTAAGAAATGGTACGGAAACCCCGTATTTACATATCTGCCACTGTGCAGGAGAATCCGTATAGGTGTTCGAGTGTTCGAACCGTAATGCGTGAGAAATGGTACGTAAACCCCGTATTTATATATCTGCCACTGTGCTGGATAATCCGTATAGGTGTTCGAGTGTTCGAACCGTAATGCGCCAGAAATGGTACCGAAACCCCGTATTTACATATCTGCCACTGTGCAGGAGAATCCGTATAGGTGTTCGAGTGTTCGAACCGTAATGCGCAAGAAATGGTACCGAAACCCCGTATTTACATATCTGCCACTGTGCAGGAGAATCCGTATAGGTGTTCGAGTGTTCGAACCGTAATGCGCAAGAAATGGTAGGGAAACCCCGTATTTACATATCTGCCACTGTGCAGGAGAATCCGTATAGGTGTTCGAGTGTTCGAACCGTAATGCGCAAGAAATGGTTCCGAAATCCCGTATTTACATATCTGCAACTGTGCAGGAGAATCCGTATAGGTGTTCGAGAGTTCGAACCGTAATGCGCAAGAAATTGTACGGAAACCCCGTATTTACATATCTGCCACTTTGTAGGAGAATCCGCATAGGTGTTCGAGTGTTCGAACCGTAATGTGCAAGAAATGGTATGGAAACCCCGTATTTACATATCTGCCACTGTGGAGGAGAATCCGTATAGGTGTTCGAGAGTTCGAACCGTAATGCGCAAGAAATGGTACCGAAACCCCGTATTTACATATCTGCCACTGTGCAGGAGAATCCGAATAGGTGTTCGAGTGTTCGAACCGTAATGTGCAAGAAATGGTATGGAAACCCCGTATTTACATATCTGCCACTGTGGAGGAGAATCCGTATAGGTGTTCGAGAGTTCGAACCGTAATGCGCAAGAAATGGTACCGAAACCCCGTATTTACATATCTGCCACTGTGCAGGAGAATCCGAATAGGTGTTCGAGTGTTCGAACCGTAATGCGCAAGAAATGGTATGGAAACCCCGTATTTACATATCTGCCACTGTGCAGGAGAATCCGTATAGGTGTTCGAGTGTTCGAACCGTAATGCGCAAGAAATGGTACCGAAACCCCGTATTTACATATCTGCCACTGTGCAGGAGAATCCGTATAGGTGTTCGAGTGTTCGAACCGTAATGCGCAAGAAATGGTAGGGAAACCCCGTATTTACATATCTGCCACTGTGCAGGAGAATCCGTATAGGTGTTCGAGTGTTCGAACCGTAATGCGCAAGAAATGGTTCCGAAATCCCGTATTTACATATCTGCAACTGTGCAGGAGAATCCGTATAGGTGTTCGAGAGTTCGAACCGTAATGCGCAAGAAATTGTACGGAAACCCCGTATTTACATATCTGCCACTTTGTAGGAGAATCCGCATAGGTGTTCGAGTGTTCGAACCGTAATGTGCAAGAAATGGTATGGAAACCCCGTATTTACATATCTGCCACTGTGGAGGAGAATCCGTATAGGTGTTCGAGAGTTCGAACCGTAATGCGCAAGAAATGGTACCGAAACCCCGTATTTACATATCTGCCACTTTGTAGGAGAATCCGCATAGGTGTTCGAGTGTTCGAACCGTAATGTGCAAGAAATGGTATGGAAACCCCGTATTTACATATCTGCCACTGTGGAGGAGAATCCGTATAGGTGTTCGAGAGTTCGAACCGTAATGCGCAAGAAATGGTACCGAAACCCCGTATTTACATATCTGCCACTGTGCAGGAGAATCCGAATAGGTGTTCGAGTGTTCGAACCGTAATGTGCAAGAAATGGTATGGAAACCCCGTATTTACATATCTGCCACTGTGGAGGAGAATCCGTATAGGTGTTCGAGAGTTCGAACCGTAATGCGCAAGAAATGGTACCGAAACCCCGTATTTACATATCTGCCACTGTGCAGGAGAATCCGAATAGGTGTTCGAGTGTTCGAACCGTAATGCGCAAGAAATGGTATGGAAACCCCGTATTTACATATCTGCCACTGTGCAGGAGAATCCGTATAGGTGTTCGAGTGTTCGAACCGTAATGTGCAAGAAATGGTACCGAAACCCCGTATTTACATATCTGCCACTGTGCAGGAGAATCCGTATAGGTGTTCGAGTGTTCGAACCGTAATGCGCAAGAAATGGTAGGGAAACCCCGTATTTACATATCTGCCACTGTGCAGGAGAATCCGTATAGGTGTTCGAGTGTTCGAACCGTAATGCGCAAGAAATGGTTCCGAAATCCCGTATTTACATATCTGCAACTGTGCAGGAGAATCCGTATAGGTGTTCGAGAGTTCGAACCGTAATGCGCAAGAAATTGTACGGAAACCCCGTATTTACATATCTGCCACTTTGTAGGAGAATCCGCATAGGTGTTCGAGTGTTCGAACCGTAATGTGCAAGAAATGGTATGGAAACCCCGTATTTACATATCTGCCACTGTGGAGGAGAATCCGTATAGGTGTTCGAGTGTTCGAACCGTAATGCGCAAGAAATGGTACCGAAACCCCGTTTTTACATATCTGCCACTGTGCAGGAGAATCCGAATAGGTGTTCGAGTGTTCGAACCGTAATGCGCAAGAAATGGTATGTAAACCCCGTATTTACATATCTGCCACTGTGCAGGAGAATCCGTATAGGTGTTCGAGTGTTCGAACCGTAATGCGCAAGAAATGGTACGGAAACCCCGTATTTACATATCTGCCACTGTGCAGGAGAATCCGTATAGGTGTTCGATTGTTCAAACCGTAATGCGCAAAAAATGGTACCGAAACCCCGTATTTACATATCTGACACTGTGCAGGAGAATCCGTATAGGTGTTCGAGTGTTCGAACCGTAATGCGCAAGAAATGGTACCGAAACCCCGTATTTACATATCTGCCACTGTGCAGGAGAATCCGAATAGCTGTTCGAGTGTTTGAACCGTAATGCGCAAGAAATGGTACGGAAACCCCGTATCTACATATCTGCCACTGTACAGGAGAATCCGTATAGGTGTTCGAGTGTTCGAACCGTAATGCGCAAAAAATGGTACCGAAACCCCGTATTTACATATCAGCCACTGTGCAGGAGAATCCGTATAGGTGTTCGAGTGTTCGAACCGTAATGCGCAAGAAATGGTACCGAAACCCCGTATTTACATATCTTCCACTGTGTAGGAGAATCCGAATAGGTGTTCGAGTGTTCGAACCGTAATGCGCAAGAAATGGTATGTAAACCCCGTATTTACATATCTGCCACTGTGCAGGAGAATCCGTATAGGTGTTCGAGTGTTCGAACCGTAATGCGCAAGAAATGGTACGGAAACCCCGTATTTACATATCTTCCACTGTGCAGGAGAATCCGTATAGGTGTTCGAGGGTTCGAACCGTAATGCGTGAGAAATGGTATGTAAACCCCGTATTTACATATCTGCCACTGTGCTGGATAATCCGTATAGGTGTTCGAGTGTTCGAACCGTAATGCGCAAGAAATGGTACGGAAACCCCGTATTTACATATCTGCCACTGTGCAGGAGAATCCGTATAGGTGTTCGAGTGTTTGAACCGTAATGCGTGAGAAATGGTACGTAAACCCCGTATTTATATATCTGCCACTGTGCTGGATAATCCGTATAGGTGTTCGAGTGTTCGAACCGTAATGCGCCAGAAATGGTACCGAAACCCCGTATTTACATATCTGCCACTGTGCAGGAGAATCCGTATAGGTGTTCGAGTGTTCGAACCGTAATGCGCAAGAAATGGTACCGAAACCCCGTATTTACATATCTGCCACTGTGCAGGAGAATCCGTATAGGTGTTCGAGTGTTCGAACCGTAATGCGCAAGAAATGGTAGGGAAACCCCGTATTTACATATCTGCCACTGTGCAGGAGAATCCGTATAGGTGTTCGAGTGTTCGAACCGTAATGCGCAAGAAATGGTTCCGAAATCCCGTATTTACATATCTGCAACTGTGCAGGAGAATCCGTATAGGTGTTCGAGAGTTCGAACCGTAATGCGCAAGAAATTGTACGGAAACCCCGTATGTACATATCTGCCACTTTGTAGGAGAATCCGCATAGGTGTTCGAGTGTTCGAACCGTAATGTGCAAGAAATGGTATGGAAACCCCGTATTTACATATCTGCCACTGTGGAGGAGAATCCGTATAGGTGTTCGAGAGTTCGAACCGTAATGCGCAAGAAATGGTACCGAAACCCCGTATTTACATATCTGCCACTGTGCAGGAGAATCCGAATAGGTGTTCGAGTGTTCGAACCGTAATGCGCAAGAAATGGTAGGGAAACCCCGTATTTACATATCTGCCACTGTGTAGGAGAATCTGTATAGGTGTTCGAGTGTTCGAACCGTAATGCGCAAGAAATGGTACGGAAACCCCGTATTTACATATCTGCCACTGTCCAGGAGAATCCGTATAGGTGTTCGATTGTTCGAACCGTAATGCGCAAAAAATGGTACCGAAACCCCGTATTTACATATCTGCCACTGTGCAGGAGAATCCGTATAGGTGTTCGAGTGTTCGAACCGTAATGCGCAAGAAATGGTACCGAAACCCCGTATTTACATATCTGCCACTGTGCAGGAGAATCCGTATAGGTGTTCGAGTGTTTGAACCGTAATGCGTAAGAAATGGTACGGAAACCCCGTATTTACATATCTGCCACTGTGCAGGAGAATCCGTATAGGTGTTCGAGTGTTCGAACCGTAATGCGCAAAAAATGGTACCGAAACCCCGTATTTACATATCTGCCACTGTGCAGGAGAATCCGTATTGGTGTTCGAGTGTTCGAACCGTAATGCGCAAGAAATGGTATGTAAACCCCGTATTTACGTATCTGCCACTGTGCAGGAGAATCCGTATAGGTGTTCGAGTGTTCGAACCGTAATGCGCAAGAAATGGTTCCGAAACCCCGTATTTACGTATCTGCCACTGTGCAGGAGAATCCGTATAGGTGTTCCATTGTTCGAACCGTAATGCGCAAGAAATGGTACGGAAACCCCGTATTTACATGTCTGCCACTGTGCAGGAGAATCCGTATAGGTGTTCGAGTGTTCGAACCGTAATGCGCAAGAAATGGTACCGAAACCCCGTATTTACATATCTGCCACTGTGCAGGAGAATCCGTATAGGTGTTCGAGTGTTCGAACCGTAATGCGCAAGAAATTGTATGGAAACCCCGTATTTACATATCTGCCACTGTGCAGGAGAATCCGTATAGGTGTTCGAGTGTTCGAACCGTAATGCGCAAGAAATGGTATGTAAACCCCGTATTTACATATCTGCCACTGTGCAGGAGAATCCGTATAGGTGTTCGAGAGTTCGAACCGTAATGCGCAAGAAATGGTACGGAAACCCCGTATTTACATATCTGCCACCTTGTAGGAGAATTCGCATAGGTGTTCGAGTGTTCGAACCGTAATGTGCAAGAAATGGTATGGAAACCCCGTATTTACATATCTGCCACTGTGCAGGAGAATCCGTATAGGTGTTCGAGTGTTCGAATCGTAATGCGCAAGAAATGGTACCGAAACCCCGTATTTACATATCTGCCACTGTGCAGGAGAATCCGAATAGGTGTTCGAGTGTTCGAACCGTAATGCGCAAGAAATGGTATGTAAACCCCATATTTACATATCTGCCACTGTGCAGGAGAATCCGTATAGGTGTTCGAGTGTTCGAACCGTAATGCGCAAGAAATGGTACGGAAACCCCGTATTTACATATCTGCCACTGTGCAGGAGAATCCGTATAGGTGTTCGATTGTTCGAACCGTAATGCGCAAAAAATGGTACCGAAACCCCGTATTTACATATCTGCCACTGTGCAGGAGAATCCGTATAGGTGTTCGAGTGTTCGAACCGTAATGCGCAAGAAATGGTACGGAAACCCCGTATTTACATATCTGCCACTGTGCAGGAGAATCCGTATAGGTGTTCGATTGTTCGAACCGTAATGCGCAAAAAATGGTACCGAAACCCCGTATTTACATATCTGCCACTGTGCAGGAGAATCCGTATAGGTGTTCGAGTGTTCGAACCGTAATGCGCAAGAAATGGTACCGAAACCCCGTATTTACATATCTGCCACTGTGCAGGAGAATCCGTATAGGTGTTCGAGTGTTTGAACCGTAATGCGTAAGAAATGGTACGGAAACCCCGTATTTACATATCTGCCACTGTGCAGGAGAATCCGTATAGGTGTTCGAGTGTTCGAACCGTAATGCGCAAAAAATGGTACCGAAACCCCGTATTTACATATCTGCCACTGTGCAGGAGAATCCGTATAGGTGTTCGAGTGTTCGAACCGTAATGCGCAAGAAATGGTATGTAAACCCCGTATTTACATATCTGCCACTGTGCAGGAGAATCCGTATAGGTGTTCGAGTGTTCGAACCGTAATGCGCAAGAAATGGTTCCGAAACCCCGTATTTACGTATCTGCCACTGTGCAGGAGAATCCGTATAGGTGTTCCATTGTTCGAACCGTAATGCGCAAGAAATGGTACGGAAACCCCGTATTTACATGTCTGCCGCTGTGCAGGAGAATCCGTATAGGTGTTCGAGTGTTCGAACCGTAATGCGCAAGAAATGGTACCGAAACCCCGTATTTACATATCTGCCACTGTGCAGGAGAATCCGTATAGGTGTTCGAGTGTTCGAACCGTAATGCGCAAGAAATTGTATGGAAACCCCGTATTTACATATCTGCCACTGTGCAGGAGAATCCGTATAGGTGTTCGAGTGTTCGAACCGTAATGCGCAAGAAATGGTATGTAAACCCCGTATTTACATATCTGCCACTGTGCAGGAGAATCCGTATAGGTGTTCGAGAGTTCGAACCGTAATGCGCAAGAAATGGTACGGAAACCCCGTATTTACATATCTGCCACCTTGTAGGAGAATTCGCATAGGTGTTCGAGTGTTCGAACCGTAATGTGCAAGAAATGGTATGGAAACCCCGTATTTACATATCTGCCACTGTGCAGGAGAATCCGTATAGGTGTTCGAGTGTTCGAATCGTAATGCGCAAGAAATGGTACCGAAACCCCGAATTTACATATCTGCCACTGTGCAGGAGAATCCGAATAGGTGTTCGAGTGTTCGAACCGTAATGCGCAAGAAATGGTATGTAAACCCCATATTTACATATCTGCCACTGTGCAGGAGAATCCGTATAGGTGTTCGAGTGTTCGAACCGTAATGCGCAAGAAATGGTACGGAAACCCCGTATTTACATATCTGCCACTGTGCAGGAGAATCCGTATAGGTGTTCGATTGTTCGAACCGTAATGCGCAAAAAATGGTACCGAAACCCCGTATTTACATATCTGCCACTGTGCAGGAGAATCCGTATAGGTGTTCGAGTGTTCGAACCGTAATCCGCAAGAAATGGTACCGAAACCCCGTATTTACATATCTGCCACTGTGCAGGAGAATCCGTATAGGTGTTCGAGTGTTTGAACCGTAATGCGCAAGAAATGGTACGGAAACCCTGTATTTACATATCTGCCACTGTGCAGGAGAATCCGTATAGGTGTTCGAGTGTTCGAACCGTAATGCGCAAAAAATGGTACCGAAACCCCGTATTTACATATCTGCCACTGTGCAGGAGAATCCGTATAGGTGTTCGAGTGTTCGAACCGTAATGCGCAAGAAATGGTATGTAAACCCCGTATTTACATATCTGCCACTGTGCAGGAGAATCCGTATAGGTGTTCGAGTGTTCGAACCGTAATGCGCAAGAAATGGTTCCGAAACCCCGTATTTACGTATCTGCCACTGTGCAGGAGAATCCGTATAGGTGTTCCATTGTTCGAACCGTAATGCGCAAGAAATGGTACGGAAACCCCGTATTTACATGTCTGCCACTGTGCAGGAGAATCCGTATAGGTGTTCGAGTGTTCGAACCGTAATGCGAAAAAAATGGTACCGAAACCCCGTATTTACATATCTGCCACTGTGCAGGAGAATCCGTATAGGTGTTCGAGTGTTCGAACCGTAATGCGCAAGAAATGGTACCGAAACCCCGTATTTACATATCTGCCACTGTGCAGGAGAATCCGAATAGGTGTTCGAGCGTTCGAACCGTAATGCGCAAGAAATGGTATGTAAACCCCGTATTTACATATCTGCCACTGTGCAGGAGAATCCGTATAGGTGTTCGAGTGTTCGAACCGTAATGCGCAAGAAATGGTACGGAAACCCCGTATTTACATATCTGCCACTGTGCAGGAGAATCCGTATAGGTGTTCGAGTGTTTGAACCGTAATGCGTGAGAAATGGTATGTAAACCTCGTATTTATATATCTGCCACTGTGCTGGATAATCCGTATAGGTGTTCGAGTGTTCGAACCGTAACGCGCCAGAAATGGTACCGAAACCCCGTATTTACATATCTAACACTGTGCAGGAGAATCCGTATAGGTGTTCGAGTGTTCGAACCGTAATGCGCAAGAAATGGTACCGAAACCCCGTATTTACATATCTGCCACTGTGCAGGAGAATCCGTATAGGTGTTCGAGTGTTCGAACCGTAATGCGCAAGAAATTGTGTGGAAACCCCGTATTTACATATCTGCCACTGTGCAGGAGAATCCGTACAGGTGTTCAAGTTTTCGAACCGTAATGCGCAAGAAATGGTTCCGAAACCCCGTATTTACATATCTGCCACTGTGCAGGAGAATCCGTATAGGTGTTCCATTGTTCGAACCGTAATGCGCAAGAAATGGTACGGAAACCCCGTATTTACATGTCTGCCACTGTGCAGGAGAATCCGTATAGGTGTTCGAGTGTTCGAACCGTAATGCGCAAGAAATGGTATGTAAACCCCGTATTTACATATCTGCCACTGTGCAGGAGAATCCGTATAGGTGTTCGAGTGTTCGAACCGTAATGCGCAAGAAATGGTTCCGAAACCCCGTATTTACGTATCTGCCACTGTGCAGGAGAATCCGTATAGGTGTTCCATTGTTCGAACCGTAATGCGCAAGAAATGGTACGGAAACCCCGTATTTACATGTCTGCCACTGTGCAGGAGAATCCGTATAGGTGTTCGAGTGTTCGAACCGTAATGCGCAAAAAATGGTACCGAAACCCCGTATTTACATATCTGCCACTGTGCAGGAGAATCCGTATAGGTGTTCGAGTGTTTGAACCGTAATGCGTGAGAAATGGTATGTAAACCTCGTATTTATATATCTGCCACTGTGCTGGATAATCCGTATAGGTGTTCGAGTGTTCGAACCGTAATGCGCCAGAAATGGTACCGAAACCCCGTATTTACATATCTAACACTGTGCAGGAGAATCCGTATAGGTGTTCGAGTGTTCGAACCGTAATGCGCAAGAAATGGTACCGAAACCCCGTATTTACATATCTGCCACTGTGCAGGAGAATCCGTATAGGTGTTCGAGTGTTCGAACCGTAATGCGCAAGAAATTGTATGGAAACCCCGTATTTACATATCTGCCACTGTGCAGGAGAATCCGTATAGGTGTTCGAGTGTTCGAACCGTAATGCGCAAGAAATGGTTCCGAAACCCCGTATTTACATATCTGCCACTGTGCAGGAGAATCCGTATAGGTGTTCGAGAGTTCGAACCGTAATGCGCAAGAAATGGTACGGAAACCCCGTATTTACATATCTGCCACTGTGCAGGAGAATCCGAATAGGTGTTCGAGTGTTTGAACCGTAATGCGTAAGAAATGGTACGGAAACCCCGTATTTACATATCTGCCACTGTGCAGGAGAATCCGTATAGGTGTTCGAGTGTTCGAACCGTAATGCGCAAAAAATGGTACCGAAACCCCGTATTTACATATCTGCCACTGTGCAGGAGAATCCGTATAGGTGTTCGAGTGTTCGAACCGTAATGCGCAAGAAATGGTATGTAAACCCCGTATTTACATATCTGCCACTGTGCAGGAGAATCCGTATAGGTGTTCGAGTGTTCGAACCGTAATGCGCAAGAAATGGTTCCGAAACCCCGTATTTACGTATCTGCCACTGTGTAGAGAATCCGTATAGGTGTTCCATTGTTCGAACCGTAATGCGCAAGAAATGGTACGGAAACCCCGTATTTACATGTCTGGCACTGTGCAGGAGAATCCGTATAGGTGTTCGAGTGTTCGAACCGTAATGCGCAAAAAATGGTACCGAAACCCCGTATTTACATATCTGCCACTGTGCAGGAGAATCCGTATAGGTGTTCGAGTGTTCGAACCGTAATGCGCAAGAAATGGTACCGAAACCCCGTATTTACATATCTGCCACTGTGCAGGAGAATCCGAATAGGTGTTCGAGTGTTCGAACCGTAATGCGCAAGAAATGGTATGTAAACCCCGTATTTACATATCTGCCACTGTGCAGGAGAATCCGTATAGGTGTTCGAGTGTTCGAACCGTAATGCGCAAGAAATGGTACCGAAACCCCGTATTTACATATCTGCCACTGTGCAGGAGAATCCGTATAGGTGTTCGAGTGTTTGAACCGTAATGCGTGAGAAATGGTATGTAAACCTCGTATTTATATATCTGCCACTGTGCTGGATAATCCGTATAGGTGTTCGAGTGTTCGAACCGTAATGCGCCAGAAATGGTACCGAAACCCCGTATTTACATATCTAACACTGTGCAGGAGAATCCGTATAGGTGTTCGAGTGTTCGAACCGTAATGCGCAAGAAATGGTACCGAAACCCCGTATTTACATATCTGCCACTGTGCAGGAGAATCCGTATAGGTGTTCGAGTGTTCGAACCGTAATGCGCAAGAAATTGTATGGAAACCCCGTATTTACATATCTGCCACTGTGCAGGAGAATCCGTATAGGTGTTCGAGTGTTCGAACCGTAATGCGCAAGAAATGGTTCCGAAACCCCGTATTTACATATCTGCCACTGTGCAGGAGAATCCGTATAGGTGTTCGAGAGTTCGAACCGTAATGCGCAAGAAATGGTACGGAAACCCCGTATTTACATATCTGCCACTGTGCAGGAGAATCCGAATAGGTGTTCGAGTGTTTGAACCGTAATGCGTAAGAAATGGTACGGAAACCCCGTATTTACATATCTGCCACTGTGCAGGAGAATCCGTATAGGTGTTCGAGTGTTCGAACCGTAATGCGCAAAAAATGGTACCGAAACCCCGTATTTACATATCTGCCACTGTGCAGGAGAATCCGTATAGGTGTTCGAGTGTTCGAACCGTAATGCGCAAGAAATGGTATGTAAACCCCGTATTTACATATCTGCCACTGTGCAGGAGAATCCGTATAGGTGTTCGAGTGTTCGAACCGTAATGCGCAAGAAATGGTTCCGAAACCCCGTATTTACGTATCTGCCACTGTGTAGAGAATCCGTATAGGTGTTCCATTGTTCGAACCGTAATGCGCAAGAAATGGTACGGAAACCCCGTATTTACATGTCTGGCACTGTGCAGGAGAATCCGTATAGGTGTTCGAGTGTTCGAACCGTAATGCGCAAGAAATGGTACCGAAACCCCGTATTTACATATCTGCCACTGTGCAGGAGAATCCGTATAGGTGTTCGAGTGTTCGAACCGTAATGCGCAAGAAATGGTACCGAAACCCCGTATTTACATATCTGCCACTGTGCAGGAGAATCCGAATAGGTGTTCGAGTGTTCGAACCGTAATGCGCAAGAAATGGTATGTAAACCCCGTATTTACATATCTGCCACTGTGCAGGAGAATCCGTATAGGTGTTCGAGTGTTCGAACCGTAATGCGCAAGAAATGGTACGGAAACCCCGTATTTACATATCTGCCACTGTGCAGGAGAATCCGTATAGGTGTTCGAGTGTTTGAACCGTAATGCGTGAGAAATGGTATGTAAACCTCGTATTTATATATCTGCCACTGTGCTGGATAATCCGTATAGGTGTTCGAGTGTTCGAACCGTAATGCGCCAGAAATGGTACCGAAACCCCGTATTTACATATCTAACACTGTGCAGGAGAATCCGTATAGGTGTTCGAGTGTTCGAACCGTAATGCGCAAGAAATGGTACCGAAACCCCGTATTTACATATCTGCCACTGTGCAGGAGAATCCGTATAGGTGTTCGAGTGTTCGAACCGTAATGCGCAAGAAATTGTATGGAAACCCCGTATTTACATATCTGCCACTGTGCAGGAGAATCCGTATAGGTGTTCGAGTGTTCGAACCGTAATGCGCAAGAAATGGTTCCGAAACCCCGTATTTACATATCTGCCACTGTGCAGGAGAATCCGTATAGGTGTTCGAGAGTTCGAACCGTAATGCGCAAGAAATGGTACGGAAACCCCGTATTTACATATCTGCCACCTTGTAGGAGAATCCACATAGGTGTTCGAGTGTTCGAACCGTAATGTGCAAGAAATGGTATGGAAACCCCGTATTTACATATCTGCCACTGTGCAGGAGAATCCGTATAGGTGTTCGAGTGTTCGAATCGTAATGCGCAAGAAATGGTACCGAAACCCCGTATTTACATATCTGCCACTGTGCAGGAGAATCCGAATAGGTGTTCGAGTGTTCGAACCGTAATGCGCAAGAAATGGTATGTAAACCCCGTATTTACATATCTGCCACTGTGCAGGAGAATCCGTATAGGTGTTCGAGTGTTCGAACCGTAATGCGCAAGAAATGGTACGGAAACCCCGTATTTACATATCTGCCACTGTGCAGGAGAATCCGTATAGGTGTTCGATTGTTCGAACCGTAATGCGCAAAAAATGGTACCGAAACCCCGTATTTACATATCTGCCACTGTGCAGGAGAATCCGTATAGGTGTTCGAGTGTTCGAACCGTAATCCGCAAGAAATGGTACCGAAACCCCGTATTTACATATCTGCCACTGTGCAGGAGAATCCGTATAGGTGTTCGAGTGTTTGAACCGTAATGCGCAAGAAATGGTACGGAAACCCCGTATTTACATATCTGCCACTGTGCAGGAGAATCCGTATAGGTGTTCGAGTGTTCGAACCGTAATGCGCAAAAAATGGTACCGAAACCCCGTATTTACATATCTGCCACTGTGCAGGAGAATCCGTATAGGTGTTCGAGTGTTCGAACCGTAATGCGCAAGAAATGGTTCCGAAACCCCGTATTTACGTATCTGCCACTGTGCAGGAGAATCCGTATAGGTGTTCCATTGTTCGAACCGTAATGCGCAAGAAATGGTACGGAAACCCCGTATTTACATGTCTGCCACTGTGCAGGAGAATCCGTATAGGTGTTCGAGTGTTCGAACCGTAATGCGAAAAAAATGGTACCGAAACCCCGTATTTACATATCTGCCACTGTGCAGGAGAATCCGTATAGGTGTTCGAGTGTTCGAACCGTAATGCGCAAGAAATGGTACCGAAACCCCGTATTTACATATCTGCCACTGTGCAGGAGAATCCGAATAGGTGTTCGAGTGTTCGAACCGTAATGCGCAAGAAATGGTATGTAAACCCCGTATTTACATATCTGCCACTGTGCAGGAGAATCCGTATAGGTGTTCGAGTGTTCGAACCGTAATGCGCAAGAAATGGTACGGAAACCCCGTATTTACATATCTGCCACTGTGCAGGAGAATCCGTATAGGTGTTCGAGTGTTTGAACCGTAATGCGTGAGAAATGATATGTAAACCTCGTATTTATATATCTGCCACTGTGCTGGATAATCCGTATAGGTGTTCGAGTGTTCGAACCGTAATGCGCCAGAAATGGTACCGAAACCCCGTATTTACATATCTAACACTGTGCAGGAGAATCCGTATAGGTGTTCGAGTGTTCGAACCGTAATGCGCAAGAAATGGTACCGAAACCCCGTATTTACATATCTGCCACTGTGCAGGAGAATCCGTATAGGTGTTCGAGTGTTCGAACCGTAATGCGCAAGAAATTGTGTGGAAACCCCGTATTTACATATCTGCCACTGTGCAGGAGAATCCGTACAGGTGTTCAAGTTTTCGAACCGTAATGCGCAAGAATTGGTTCCGAAACCCCGTATTTACATATCTGCCACTGTGCAGGAGAATCCGTATAGGTGTTCCATTGTTCGAACCGTAATGCGCAAGAAATGGTACGGAAACCCCGTATTTACATGTCTGCCACTGTGCAGGAGAATCCGTATAGGTGTTCGAGTGTTCGAACCGTAATGCGCAAGAAATGGTATGTAAACCCCGTATTTACATATCTGCCACTGTGCAGGAGAATCCGTATAGGTGTTCGAGTGTTCGAACCGTAATGCGCAAGAAATGGTTCCGAAACCCCGTATTTACGTATCTGCCACTGTGCAGGAGAATCCGTATAGGTGTTCCATTGTTCGAACCGTAATGCGCAAGAAATGGTACGGAAACCCCGTATTTACATGTCTGCCACTGTGCAGGAGAATCCGTATAGGTGTTCGAGTGTTCGAACCGTAATGCGCAAAAAATGGTACCGAAACCCCGTATTTACATATCTGCCACTGTGCAGGAGAATCCGTATAGGTGTTCGAGTGTTCGAACCGTAATGCGCAAGAAATGGTACCGAAACCACGTATTTACATATCTGCCACTGTGCAGGAGAATCCGAATAGGTGTTCGAGTGTTCGAACCGTAATGCGCAAGAAATGGTATGTAAACCCCGTATTTACATATCTGCCACTGTGCAGGAGAATCCGTATAGGTGTTCGAGTGTTCGAACCGTAATGCGCAAGAAATGGTACGGAAACCCCGTATTTACATATCTGCCACTGTGCAGGAGAATCCGTATAGGTGTTCGAGTGTTTGAACCGTAATGCGTGAGAAATGGTATGTAAACCTCGTATTTATATATCTGCCACTGTGCTGGATAACACGTATAGGTGTTCGAGTGTTCGAACCGTAATGCGCCAGAAATGGTACCGAAACCCCGTATTTACATATCTAACACTGTGCAGGAGAATCCGTATAGGTGTTCGAGTGTTCGAACCGTAATGCGCAAGAAATGGTACCGAAACCCCGTATTTACATATCTGCCACTGTGCAGGAGAATCCGTATAGGTGTTCGAGTGTTCGAACCGTAATGCGCAAGAAATTGTGTGGAAACCCCGTATTTACATATCTGCCACTGTGCAGGAGAATCCGTATAGGTGTTCGAGTGTTCGAACCGTAATGCGCAAGAAAGGTTCCGAAACCCCGTATTTACATATCTGCCACTGTGCAGGAGAAGCCGTATAGGTGTTCGAGAGTTCGAACCGTAATGCGCAAGAAATGGTACGGAAACCCCGTATTTACATATCTGCCACCTTGTAGGAGAATCCGCATAGGTGTTCGAGTGTTCGAACCGTAATGTGCAAGAAATGGTATGGAAACCCCGTATTTACATATCTGCCACTGTGCAGGAGAATCCGTATAGGTGTTCGAGTGTTCGAATCGTAATGCGCAAGAAATGGTACCGAAACCCCGTATTTACATATCTGCCACTGTGCAGGAGAATCCGAATAGGTGTTCGAGTGTTCGAACCGTAATGCGCAAGAAATGGTATGTAAACCCCGTATTTACATATCTGCCACTGTGCAGGAGAATCCGTATAGGTGTTCGAGTGTTCGAACCGTAATGCGCAAGAAATGGTACGGAAACCCCATATTTACATATCTGCCACTGTGTAGGAGAATCCGTATAGGTGTTCGAGTGTTTGAACCGTAATGCGTGAGAAATGGTATGTAAACCCCGTATTTATATATCTGCCACTGTGCTGGATAATCCGTATAGGTGTTCGAGTGTTCGAACCGTAATGCGCCAGAAACGGTACCGAAACCCCGTATTTACATATCTGCAACTGTGCAGGAGAATCCGTATAGGTGTTCGAATGTTCGAACCGTAATGCGCAAAAAATGGTACCGAAACCCCGTATTTACATATCTGCCACTGTGCAGGAGAATCCGTAGAGGTGTTCGAGTGTTCGAACCGTAATGCGCAAGAAATGGTAGGGAAACCCCGTATTTACATATCTGCCACTGTGCAGGAGAATCCGTATAGGTGTTCGAGTGTTCGAACCGTAATGCGCAAGAAATGGTTCGGAAATCCCGTATTTACATATCTGCCACTGTGCAGGAGAATCCGTATAGGTGTTCGAGAGTTCGAACCGTAATGCGCAAGAAATGGTACGGAAACCCCGTATTTAAATATCTGCCACTTTGTAGGAGAATCCGCATAGGTGTTCGAGTGTTCGAACCGTAATGTGCAAGAAATGGTATGGAAACCCGTATTTACATATCTGCCACTGTGGAGGAGAATCCGTATAGGTGTTCGAGTGTTCGAATCGTAATGCGCAAGTAATGGTACCGAAACCCCGTATTTGCATATCTGCCACTGTGCAGGAGAATCCGAATAGGTGTTCGAGTGTTCGAACCGTAATGCGCAAGAAATGGTATGTAAACCCCGTATTTACATATCTGCCACTGTGCAGGAGAATCCGTATAGGTGTTCGAGTGTTCGAACCGTAATGCGCAAGAAATGGTACGGAAACCCCGTATTTACATATCTGCCACTGTGCAGGAGAATCCGTATAGGTGTTCGATTGTTCGAACCGTAATGCGCAAAAAATGGTACCGAAACCCCGTATTTACATATCTGCCACTTTGCAGGAGAATCCGTATAGGTGTTCGAGTGTTCGAACCGTAATGCGCAAGAAATGGTACCGAAACCCCGTATTTACATATCTGCCACTGTGCAGGAGAATCCGTATAGGTGTTCGAGTGTTCGAACCGTAATGCGCAAGAAATTGTATGGAAACCCCGTATTTACATATCTGCCACTGTGCAGGAGAATCCGTATAGGTGTTCGAGTGTTCGAACCGTAATGCGCAAGAAATGGTTTCGAAACCCCGTATTTACATATCTGCCACTGTGCAGGAGAATCCGTATAAGTGTTCGACAGTTGGAACCGTAATGCGCAAGAAATGGTACGGAAACCCCGTATTTACATATCTGCCACCTTGTAGGAGAATCCGCATAGGTGTTCGAGTGTTCGAACCGTAATGTGCAAGAAATGGTATGGAAACCCCGTATTTACATATCTGCCACTGTGCAGGAGAATCCGTATAGCTGTTCGAGTGTTCGAATCGTAATGCGCAAGAAATGGTACCGAAACCCCGTATTTCCATATCTGCCACTGTGCAGGAGAATCCGTATAGGTGTTCGAGTGTTCGAATCGTAATGCGCAAGTAATGGTACCGAAACCCCGTATTTACATATCTGCCACTGTGCAGGAGAATCCGTATAGGTGTTCGAGTGTTCGAATCGTAATGCGCAAGAAATGGTACCGAAACCCCGTATTTACATATCTGCCACTGTGCAGGAGAATCCGAATAGGTGTTCGAGTGTTCGAACCGTAATGCGCAAGAAATGGTATGTAAACCCCGTATTTACATATCTACCACTGTGCAGGAGAATCCGTATAGGTGTTCGAGAGTTCGAACCGTAATGCGCAAGAAATGGTACGGAAACCCCGTATTTACATATCTGCCACCTTGTAGGAGAATCCGCATAGGTGTTCGAGTGTTCGAACCGTAATGTGCAAGAAATGGTATGGAAACCCCGTATTTACATATCTGCCACTGTGCAGGAGAATCCGTATAGGTGTTCGAGTGTTCGAATCGTAATGCGCAAGAAATGGTACCGAAACCCCGTATTTACATATCTGCCACTGTGCAGGAGAATCCGAATAGGTGTTCGAGTGTTCGAACCGTAATGCGCAAGAAATGGTATGTAAACCCCGTATTTACATATCTGCCACTGTGCAGGAGAATCCGTATAGGTGTTCGAGTGTTCGAACCGTAATGCGCAAGAAATGGTACGGAAACCCCGTATTTACATATCTGCCACTGTGCAGGAGAATCCGTATAGGTGTTCGAGTGTTTGAACCGTAATGCGTGAGAAATGGTATGTAAACCCCGTATTTATATATCTGCCACTGTGCTGGATAATCCGTATAGGTGTTCGAGTGTTCGAACCGTAATGCGCCAGAAATGGTACCGAAACCCCGTATTTACATATCTGCCACTGTGCAGGAGAATCCGTATAGGTGTTCGAGTATTCGAACCGTAATGCGCAAGAAATGGTACCGAAACCCCGTATTTACATATCTGCCACTGTGGAGGAGAATCCGTATAGGTGTTCGAGTGTTCGAACCGTAATGCGCAAGAAATGGTAGGGAAACCCCGTATTTACATATCTGCCACTGTGCAGGAGAATCCGTATAGGTGTTCGAGTGTTCGAACCGTAATGCGCAAGAAATGGTTCCGAAATCCCGTATTTACATATCTGCCACTGTGCAGGAGAATCCGTATAGGTGTTCGAGAGTTCGAACCGTAATGCGCAAGAAATGGTACGGAAACCCCGTATTTACATACCTGCCACTTTGTAGGAGAATCCGCATAGGTGTTCGAGTGTTCGAACCGTAATGTGCAAGAAATGGTATGGAAACCCCGTATTTACATATCTGCCACTGTGGAGGAGAATCCGTATAGGTGTTCGAGTGTTCGAATCGTAATGCGCAAGTAATGGTACCGAAACCCCGTATTTACATATCTGCCACTGTGCAGGAGAATCCGAATAGGTGTTCGAGTGTTCGAACCGTAATGCGCAAGAAATGGTATGTAAACCCCGTATTTACATATCTGCCACTGTGCAGGAGAATCCGTATAGGTGTTCGAGTGTTCGAACCGTAATGCGCAAGAAATGGTACGGAAACCCCGTATTTACATATCTGCCACTGTGCAAGAGAATCCGTATAGGTGTTCGATTGTTCGAACCGTAATGCGCAAAAAATGGTACCGAAACCCCATATTTACATATCTGCCACTGTGCAGGAGAATCCGTATAGGTGTTCGAGTGTTCGAACCGTAATGCGCAAGAAATGGTACTGAAACCCCGTATTTACATATCTGCCACTGTGCAGGAGAATCCGAATAGGTGTTCGAGTGTTTGAACCGTAATGCGCAAGAAATGGTACGGAAACCCCGTATTTACATATCTGCCACCTTGTAGGAGAATCCGCATAGGTGTTCGAGTGTTCGAACCGTAATGTGCAAGAAATGGTATGGAAACCCCGTATTTACATATCTGCCACTGTGCAGGAGAATCCGTATAGGTGTTCGAGTGTTCGAATCGTAATGCGCAAGAAATGGTACCGAAACCCCGTATTTACATATCTGCCACTGTGCAGGAGAATCCGAATAGGTGTTCGAGTGTTCGAACCGTAATGCGCAAGAAATGGTATGTAAACCCCGTATTTACATATCTACCACTGTGCAGGAGAATCCGTATAGGTGTTCGAGAGTTCGAACCGTAATGCGCAAGAAATGGTACGGAAACCCCGTATTTACATATCTGCCACCTTGTACGAGAATCCGCATAGGTGTTCGAGTGTTCGAACCGTAATGTGCAAGAAATGGTATGGAAACCCCGTATTTACATATCTGCCACTGTGCAGGAGAATCCGTATAGGTGTTCGAGTGTTCGAATCGTAATGCGCAAGAAATGGTACCGAAACCCCGTATTTACATATCTGCCACTGTGCAGGAGAATCCGAATAGGTGTTCGAGTGTTCGAACCGTAATGCGCAAGAAATGGTATGTAAACCCCGTATTTACATATCTGCCACTGTGCAGGAGAATCCGTATAGGTGTTCGAGTGTTCGAACCGTAATGCGCAAGAAATGGTACGGAAACCCCGTATTTACATATCTGCCACTGTGCAGGAGAATCCGTATAGGTGTTCGAGTGTTTGAACCGTAATGCGTGAGAAATGGTATGTAAACCCCGTATTTATATATCTGCCACTGTGCTGGATAATCCGTATAGGTGTTCGAGTGTTCGAACCGTAATGCGCCAGAAATGGTACCGAAACCCCGTATTTACATATCTGCCACTGTGCAGGAGAATCCGTATAGGTGTTCGAGTATTCGAACCGTAATGCGCAAGAAATGGTACCGAAACCCCGTATTTACATATCTGCCACTGTGGAGGAGAATCCGTATAGGTGTTCGAGTGTTCGAACCGTAATGCGCAAGAAATGGTAGGGAAACCCCGTATTTACATATCTGCCACTGTGCAGGAGAATCCGTATAGGTGTTCGAGTGTTCGAACCGTAATGCGCAAGAAATGGTTCCGAAATCCCGTATTTACATATCTGCCACTGTGCAGGAGAATCCGTATAGGTGTTCGAGAGTTCGAACCGTAATGCGCAAGAAATGGTACGGAAACCCCGTATTTACATACCTGCCACTTTGTAGGAGAATCCGCATAGGTGTTCGAGTGTTCGAACCGTAATGTGCAAGAAATGGTATGGAAACCCCGTATTTACATATCTGCCACTGTGGAGGAGAATCCGTATAGGTGTTCGAGTGTTCGAATCGTAATGCGCAAGTAATGGTACCGAAACCCCGTATTTACATATCTGCCACTGTGCAGGAGAATCCGAATAGGTGTTCGAGTGTTCGAACCGTAATGCGCAAGAAATGGTATGTAAACCCCGTATTTACATATCTGCCACTGTGCAGGAGAATCCGTATAGGTGTTCGAGTGTTCGAACCGTAATGCGCAAGAAATGGTACGAAAACCCCGTATTTACATATCTGCCACTGTGCAGGAGAATCCGTATAGGTGTTCGATTGTTCGAACCGTAATGCGCAAAAAATGGTACCGAAACCCCGTATTTACATATCTGCCACTGTGCAGGAGAATCCGTATAGGTGTTCGAGTGTTCGAACCGTAATGCGCAAGAAATGGTACCGAAACCCCGTATTTACATATCTGCCACTGTGCAGGAGAATCCGAATAGGTGTTCGAGTGTTTGAACCGTAATGCGCAAGAAATGGTACGGAAACCCCGTATTTACATATCTGCCACCTTGTAGGAGAATCCGCATAGGTGTTCGAGTGTTCGAACCGTAATGTGCAAGAAATGGTATGGAAACCCCGTATTTACATATCTGCCACTGTGCAGGAGAATCCGTATAGGTGTTCGAGTGTTCGAATCGTAATGCGCAAGAAATGGTACCGAAACCCCGTATTTACATATCTGCCACTGTGCAGGAGAATCCGAATAGGTGTTCGAGTGTTCGAACCGTAATGCGCAAGAAATGGTATGTAAACCCCGTATTTACATATCTACCACTGTGCAGGAGAATCCGTATAGGTGTTCGAGAGTTCGAACCGTAATGCGCAAGAAATTGTACGGAAACCCCGTATTTACATATCTGCCACCTTGTACGAGAATCCGCATAGGTGTTCGAGTGTTCGAACCGTAATGTGCAAGAAATGGTATGGAAACCCCGTATTTACATATCTGCCACTGTGCAGGAGAATCCGTATAGGTGTTCGAGTGTTCGAATCGTAATGCGCAAGAAATGGTACCGAAACCCCGTATTTACATATCTGCCACTGTGCAGGAGAATCCGAATAGGTGTTCGAGTGTTCGAACCGTAATGCGCAAGAAATGGTATGTAAACCCCGTATTTACATATCTGCCACTGTGCAGGAGAATCCGTATAGGTGTTCGAGTGTTCGAACCGTAATGCGCAAGAAATGGTACGGAAACCCCGTATTTACATATCTGCCACTGTGTAGGAGAATCCGTATAGGTGTTCGAGTGTTTGAACCGTAATGCGTGAGAAATGGTATGTAAACCCCGTATTTATATATCTGCCACTGTGCTGGATAATCCGTATAGGTGTTCGAGTGTTCGAACCGTAATGCGCCAGAAATGGTACCGAAACCCCGTATTTACATATCTGCCACTGTGCAGGAGAATCCGTATAGGTGTTCGAGTGTTCGAACCGTAATGCGCAAGAAATGGTTGCGAAACCCCGTATTTACGTATCTGCCACTGTGTAGGAGAATCCGTATAGGTGTTCCATTGTTCGAACCGTAATGCGCAAGAAATGGTACGGAAACCCCGTATTTACATATCTGCCACTGTGCAGGAGAATCCGTATAGGTGTTCGATTGTTCGAACCGTAATGCGCAAAAAATGGTACCGAAACCCCGTATTTACATATCTGCCACTGTGCAGGAGAATCCGTATAGGTGTTCGAGTGTTCGAACCGTAATGCGCAAGAAATGGTACCGAAACCCCGTATTTACATATCTGCCACTGTGCAGGAGAATCCGAATAGGTGTTCGAGTGTTTGAACCGTAATGCGCAAGAAATGGTACGGAAACCCCGTATTTACATATCTGCCACCTTGTAGGAGAATCCGCATAGGTGTTCGAGTGTTCGAACCGTAATGTGCAAGAAATGGTATGGAAACCCCGTATTTACATATCTGCCACTGTGCAGGAGAATCCGTATAGGTGTTCGAGTGTTCGAATCGTAATGCGCAAGAAATGGTACCGAAACCCCGTATTTACATATCTGCCACTGTGCAGGAGAATCCGAATAGGTGTTCGAGTGTTCGAACCGTAATGCGCAAGAAATGGTATGTAAACCCCGTATTTACATATCTACCACTGTGCAGGAGAATCCGTATAGGTGTTCGAGAGTTCGAACCGTAATGCGCAAGAAATTGTACGGAAACCCCGTATTTACATATCTGCCACCTTGTACGAGAATCCGCATAGGTGTTCGAGTGTTCGAACCGTAATGTGCAAGAAATGGTATGGAAACCCCGTATTTACATATCTGCCACTGTGCAGGAGAATCCGTATAGGTGTTCGAGTGTTCGAATCGTAATGCGCAAGAAATGGTACCGAAACCCCGTATTTACATATCTGCCACTGTGCAGGAGAATCCGAATAGGTGTTCGAGTGTTCGAACCGTAATGCGCAAGAAATGGTATGTAAACCCCGTATTTACATATCTGCCACTGTGCAGGAGAATCCGTATAGGTGTTCGAGTGTTCGAACCGTAATGCGCAAGAAATGGTACGGAAACCCCGTATTTACATATCTGCCACTGTGTAGGAGAATCCGTATAGGTGTTCGAGTGTTTGAACCGTAATGCGTGAGAAATGGTATGTAAACCCCGTATTTATATATCTGCCACTGTGCTGGATAATCCGTATAGGTGTTCGAGTGTTCGAACCGTAATGCGCCAGAAATGGTACCGAAACCCCGTATTTACATATCTGCCACTGTGCAGGAGAATCCGTATAGGTGTTCGAGTGTTCGAACCGTAATGCGCAAGAAATGGTACCGAAACCCCGTATTTACATATCTGCCACTGTGGAGGAGAATCCGTATAGGTGTTCGAGTGTTCGAACCGTAATGCGCAAGAAATGGTAGGGAAACCCCGTATTTACATATCTGCCACTGTGCAGGAGAATCCGTATAGGTGTTCGAGTGTTCGAACCGTAATGCGCAAGAAATGGTTCCGAAATCCCGTATTTACATATCTGCCATTGTGCAGGAGAATCCGTATAGGTGTTCGAGAGTTCGAACCGTAATGCGCAAGAAATGGTACGGAAACCCCGTATTTACATATCTGCCACCTTGTAGGAGAATCCGCATAGGTGTTCGAGTGTTCGAACCGTAATGTGCAAGAAATGGTATGGAAACCCCGTATTTACATATCTGCCACTGTGCAGGAGAATCCGTATAGGTGTTCGAGTGTTCGAATCGTAATGCGCAAGAAATGGTACCGAAACCCCATATTTACATATCTGCCACTGTGCAGGAGAATCCGAATAGGTGTTCGAGTGTTCGAACCGTAATGCGCAAGAAATGGTATGTAAACCCCGTATTTACATATCTGCCACTGTGCAGGAGAATCCGTATAGGTGTTCGAGTGTTCGAACCGTAATGCGCAAGAAATGGTACGGAAACCCCGTATTTACATATCTGCCACTGTGCAGGAGAATCCGTATAGGTGTTCGAGTGTTTGAACCGTAATGCGTGAGAAATGGTATGTAAACCCCATATTTATATATCTGCCACTGTGCTGGATAATCCGTATAGGTGTTCGAGTGTTCGAACCGTAATGCGCCAGAAATGGTACCGAAACCCCGTATTTACATATCTGCCACTGTGCAGGAGAATCCGTATAGGTGTTCGAGTGTTCGAACCGTAATGCGCAAGAAATGGTACCGAAACCCCGTATTTACATATCTGCCACTGTGCAGGAGAATCCGTATAGGTGTTCGAGTGTTCGAACCGTAATGCGCAAGAAATGGTAGGGAAACCCCGTATTTACATATCTGCCACTGTGCAGGAGAATCCGTATAGGTGTTCGAGTGTTCGAACCGTAATGCGCAAGAAATGGTTCCGAAATCCCGTATTTACATATCTGCCACTGTGCAGGAGAATCCGTATAGGTGTTCGAGAGTTCGAACCGTAATGCGCAAGAAATGGTACGGAAACCCCGTATTTACATATCTGCCACTTTGTAGGAGAATCCGCATAGGTGTTCGAGTGTTCGAACCGTAATGTGCAAGAAATGGTATGGAAACCCCGTATTTACATATCTGCCACTGTGGAGGAGAATCCGTATAGGTGTTCGAGTGTTCGAATCGTAATGCGCAAGTAATGGTACCGAAACCCCGTATTTACATATCTGCCACTGTGCAGGAGAATCCGAATAGGTGTTCGAGTGTTCGAACCGTAATGCGCAAGAAATGGTATGTAAACCCCGTATTTACATATCTGCCACTGTGCAGGAGAATCCGTATAGGTGTTCGAGTGTTCGAACCGTAATGCGCAAGAAATGGTACGGAAACCCCGTATTTACATATCTGCCACTGTGCAGGAGAATCCGTATAGGTGTTCGATTGTTCGAACCGTAATGCGCAAAAAATGGTACCGAAACCCCGTATTTACATATCTGCCACTGTGCAGGAGAATCCGTATAGGTGTTCGAGTGTTCGAACCGTAATGCGCAAGAAATGGTACCGAAACCCCGTATTTACATATCTGCCACTGTGCAGGAGAATCCGAATAGGTGTTCGAGTGTTTGAACCGTAATGCGCAAGAAATGGTACGGAAACCCCGTATTTACATATCTGTCACCTTGTAGGAGAATCCGCATAGGTGTTCGAGTGTTCGAACCGTAATGTGCAAGAAATGGTATGGAAACCCCGTATTTACATATCTGCCACTGTGCAGGAGAATCCGTATAGGTGTTCGAGTGTTCGAATCGTAATGCGCAAGAAATGGTACCGAAACCCCGTATTTACATATCTGCCACTGTGCAGGAGAATCCGAATAGGTGTTCGAGTGTTCGAACCGTAATGCGCAAGAAATGGTATGTAAACCCCGTATTTACATATCTACCACTGTGCAGGAGAATCCGTATAGGTGTTCGAGAGTTCGAACCGTAATGCGCAAGAAATGGTACGGAAACCCCGTATTTACATATCTGCCACCTTGTAGGAGAATCCGCATAGGTGTTCGAGTGTTCGAACCGTAATGTGCAAGAAATGGTATGGAAACCCCGTATTTACATATCTGCCACTGTGCAGGAGAATCCGTATAGGTGTTCGAGTGTTCGAATCGTAATGCGCAAGAAATGGTACCGAAACCCCGTATTTACATATCTGCCACTGTGCAGGAGAATCCGAATAGGTGTTCGAGTGTTCGAACCGTAATGCGCAAGAAATGGTATGTAAACCCCGTATTTACATATCTGCCACTGTGCAGGAGAATCCGTATAGGTGTTCGAGTGTTCGAACCGTAATGCGCAAGAAATGGTACGGAAACCCCGTATTTACATATCTGCCACTGTGCAGGAGAATCCGTATAGGTGTTCGAGTGTTTGAACCGTAATGCGTGAGAAATTGTATGTAAACCCCGTATTTATATATCTGCCACTGTGCTGGATAATCCGTATAGGTGTTCGAGTGTTCGAACCGTCATGCGCCAGAAATGGTACCGAAACCCCGTATTTACATATCTGCCACTGTGCAGGAGAATCCGTATAGGTGTTCGAGTATTCGAACCGTAATGCGCAAGAAATGGTACCGAAACCCCGTATTTACATATCTGCCACTGTGGAGGAGAATCCGTATAGGTGTTCGAGTGTTCGAACCGTAATGCGCAAGAAATGGTAGGGAAACCCCGTATTTACATATCTGCCACTGTGCAGGAGAATCCGTATAGGTGTTCGAGTGTTCGAACCGTAATGCGCAAGAAATGGTTCCGAAATCCCGTATTTACATATCTGCCACTGTGCAGGAGAATCCGTATAGGTGTTCGAGAGTTCGAACCGTAATGCGCAAGAAATGGTACGGAAACCCCGTATTTACATACCTGCCACTTTGTAGGAGAATCCGCATAGGTGTTCGAGTGTTCGAACCGTAATGTGCAAGAAATGGTATGGAAACCCCGTATTTACATATCTGCCACTGTGGAGGAGAATCCGTATAGGTGTTCGAGTGTTCGAATCGTAATGCGCAAGCAATGGTACCGAAACCCCGTATTTACATATCTGCCACTGTGCAGGAGAATCCGAATAGGTGTTCGAGTGTTCGAACCGTAATGCGCAAGAAATGGTATGTAAACCCCGTATTTACATATCTGCCACTGTGCAGGAGAATCCGTATAGGTGTTCGAGTGTTCGAACCGTAATGCGCAAGAAATGGTACGGAAACCCCGTATTTACATATCTGCCACTGTGCAGGAGAATCCGTATAGGTGTTCGATTGTTCGAACCGTAATGCGCAAAAAATGGTACCGAAACCCCGTATTTACATATCTGCCACTGTGCAGGAGAATCCGTATAGGTGTTCGAGTGTTCGAACCGTAATGCGCAAGAAATGGTACCGAAACCCCGTATTTACATATCTGCCACTGTGCAGGAGAATCCGAATAGGTGTTCGAGTGTTTGAACCGTAATGCGCAAGAAATGGTACGGAAACCCCGTATTTACATATCTGCCACCTTGTAGGAGAATCCGCATAGGTGTTCGAGTGTTCGAACCGTAATGTGCAAGAAATGGTATGGAAACCCCGTATTTACATATCTGCCACTGTGCAGGAGAATCCGTATAGGTGTTCGAGTGTTCGAATCGTAATGCGCAAGAAATGGTACCGAAACCCCGTATTTACATATCTGCCACTGTGCAGGAGAATCCGAATAGGTGTTCGAGTGTTCGAACCGTAATGCGCAAGAAATGGTATGTAAACCCCGTATTTACATATCTACCACTGTGCAGGAGAATCCGTATAGGTGTTCGAGAGTTCGAACCGTAATGCGCAAGAAATTGTACGGAAACCCCGTATTTACATATCTGCCACCTTGTAGGAGAATCCGCATAGGTGTTCGAGTGTTCGAACCGTAATGTGCAAGAAATGGTATGGAAACCCCGTATTTACATATCTGCCACTGTGCAGGAGAATCCGTATAGGTGTTCGAGTGTTCGAATCGTAATGCGCAAGAAATGGTACCGAAACCCCGTATTTACATATCTGCCACTGTGCAGGAGAATCCGAATAGGTGTTCGAGTGTTCGAACCGTAATGCGCAAGAAATGGTATGTAAACCCCGAATTTACATATCTGCCACTGTGCAGGAGAATCCGTATAGGTGTTCGAGTGTTCGAACCGTAATGCGCAAGAAATGGTACGGAAACCCCGTATTTACATATCTGCCACTGTGCAGGAGAATCCGTATAGGTGTTCGAGTGTTTGAACCGTAATGCGTGAGAAATGGTATGTAAACCCCGTATTTATATATCTGCCACTGTGCTGGATAATCCGTATAGGTGTTCGAGTGTTCGAACCGTAATGCGCCAGAAATGGTACCGAAACCCCGTATTTACATATCTGCCACTGTGCAGGAGAATCCGTATAGGTGTTCGAGTGTTCGAACCGTAATGCGCAAGAAATGGTACCGAAACCCCGTATTTACATATCTGCCACTGTGGAGGAGAATCCGTATAGGTGTTCGAGTGTTCGAACCGTAATGCGCAAGAAATGGTAGGGAAACCCCGTATTTACATATCTGCCACTGTGCAGGAGAATCCGTATAGGTGTTCGAGTGTTCGAACCGTAATGCGCAAGAAATGGTTCCGAAATCCCGTATTTACATATCTGCCACTGTGCAGGAGAATCCGTATAGGTGTTCGAGAGTTCGAACCGTAATGCGCAAGAAATGGTACGGAAACCCCGTATTTACATACCTGCCACTTTGTAGGAGAATCCGCATAGGTGTTCGAGTGTTCGAACCGTAATGTGCAAGAAATGGTATGGAAACCCCGTATTTACATATCTGCCACTGTGGAGGAGAATCCGTATAGGTGTTCGAGTGTTCGAATCGTAATGCGCAAGTAATGGTACCGAAACCCCGTATTTACATATCTGCCACTGTGCAGGAGAATCCGAATAGGTGTTCGAGTGTTCGAACCGTAATGCGCAAGAAATGGTATGTAAACCCCGTATTTACATATCTGCCACTGTGCAGGAGAATCCGTATAGGTGTTCGAGTGTTCGAACCGTAATGCGCAAGAAATGGTACGGAAACCCCGTATTTACATATCTGCCACTGTGCAGGAGAATCCGTATAGGTGTTCGATTGTTCGAACCGTAATGCGCAAAAAATGGTACCGAAACCCCGTATTTACATATCTGCCACTGTGCAGGAGAATCCGTATAGGTGTTCGAGTGTTCGAACCGTAATGTGCAAGAAATGGTACCGAAACCCCGTATTTACATATCTGCCACTGTGCAGGAGAATCCGTATAGGTGTTCCATTGTTCGAACCGTAATGCGCAAGAAATGGTATGGAAACCCCGTATTTACATATCTGCCACTGTGCAGGAGAATCCGTATAGGTGTTCGAGTGTTCGAACCGTAATGCGCAACAAATGGCACCGAAACCCCGTATTTACATATCTGCCACTGTGTAGGAGAATCCGAATAGGTGTTCGAGTGTTCGAACCGTAATGCGCAAGAAATGGTACCGAAACCCCGTATTTACATATCTGCCACTGTGCAGGAGAATCCGAATAGGTGTTCGAGTGTTCGAACCGTAATGCGCAAGAAATGGTATGTAAACCCCGTATTTACATATCTGCCACTGTGCAGGAGAATCCGTATAGGTGTTCGAGTGTTCGAACCGTAATGCGCAAGAAATGGTACGGAAACCCCGTATTTACATATCTGCCACTGTGCAGGAGAATCCGTATAGGTGTTCGAGTGTTTGAACCGTAATGCGTGAGAAATGGTATGTAAACCTCGTATTTATATATCTGCCACTGTGCTGGATAATCCGTATAGGTGTTCGAGTGTTCGAACCGTAATGCGCCAGAAATGGTACCGAAACCCCGTATTTACATATCTAACACTGTGCAGGAGAATCCGTATAGGTGTTCGAGTGTTCGAACCGTAATGCGCAAGAAATGGTACCGAAACCCCGTATTTACATATCTGCCACTGTGCAGGAGAATCCGTATAGGTGTTCGAGTGTTCGAACCGTAATGCGCAAGAAATTGTATGGAAACCCCGTATTTACATATCTGCCACTGTGCAGGAGAATCCGTATAGGTGTTCGAGTGTTCGAACCGTAATGCGCAAGAAATGGTTCCGAAACCCCGTATTTACATATCTGCCACTGTGCAGGAGAATCCGTATAGGTGTTCGAGAGTTCGAACCGTAATGCGCAAGAAATGGTACGGAAACCCCGTATTTACATATCTGCCACCTTGTAGGAGAATCCGCATAGGTGTTCGAGTGTTCGAACCGTAATGTGCAAGAAATGGTATGGAAACCCCGTATTTACATATCTGCCACTGTGCAGGAGAATCCGTATAGGTGTTCGAGTGTTCGAATCGTAATGCGCAAGAAATGGTACCGAAACCCCGTATTTACATATCTGCCACTGTGCAGGAGAATCCGAATAGGTGTTCGAGTGTTCGAACCGTAATGCGCAAGAAATGGTATGTAAACCCCGTATTTACATATCTGCCACTGTGCAGGAGAATCCGTATAGGTGTTCGAGTGTTCGAACCGTAATGCGCAAGAAATGGTACGGAAACCCCGTATTTACATATCTGCCACTGTGCAGGAGAATCCGTATAGGTTTTCGAGTGTTTTAACCGTAATGCGTGAGAAATGGTATGTAAACCCCGTATTTATATATCTGCCACTGTGCTGGATAATCCGTATAGGTGTTCGAGTGTTCGAACCGTAATGCGCCAGAAATGGTACCGAAACCCCGTATTTACATATCTGCAACTGTGCAGGAAAATCCGTATAGGTGTTCGAGTGTTCGAACCGTAATGCGCAAGAAATGGTACCGAAACCCCGTATTTACATATCTGCCACTGTGCAGGGGAATCCGTATAGGTGTTCGAGTGTTCGAACCGTAATGCGCAAGAAATGGTAGGGAAACCCCGTATTTACATATCTGCCACTGTGCAGGAGAATCCGTATAGGTGTTCGAGTGTTCGAATCGTAAAGCGCAAGAAATGGTTCGGAAATCCCGTATTTACATATCTGCCACTGTGCAGCAGAATCCGTATAGGTGTTCGAGAGTTCGAACCGTAATGCGCAAGAAATGGTACGGAAACCCCGTATTTAAATATCTGCCACTTTGTAGGAGAATCCGCATAGGTGTTCGAGTGTTCGAACCGTAATGTGCAAGAAATGGTATGGAAACCCCGTATTTACATATCTGCCACTGTGGAGGAGAATCCGTATAGGTGTTCGAGTGTTCGAATCGTAATGCGCAAGTAATGGTACCGAAACCCCGTATTTACATATCTGCCACTGTGCAGGAGAATCCGAATAGGTGTTCGAGTGTTCGAACCGTAATGCGCAAGAAATGGTATGTAAACCCCGTATTTACATATCTGCCACTGTGCAGGAGAATCCGTATAGGTGTTCGAGTGTTCGAACCGTAATGCGCAAGAAATGGTACGGAAACCCCGTATTTACATATCTGCCACTGTGCAGGAGAATCCGTATAGGTGTTCGATTGTTCAAACCGTAATGCGCAAAAAATGGTACCGAAACCCCGTATTTACATATCTGCCACTGTGCAGGAGAATCCGTATAGGTGTTCGAGTGTTCGAACCGTAATGCGCAAGAAATGGTACCGAAACCCCGTATTTACATATCTGCCACTGTGCAGGAGAATCCGTATAGGTGTTCGAGTGTTCGAACCGTAATGCGCAAGAAATTGTATGGAAACCCCGTATTTACATATCTGCCACTGTGCAGGAGAATCCGTATAGGTGTTCGAGTGTTCGAACCGTAATGCGCAAGAAATTGTATGGAAACCCCGTATTTACATATCTGCCACTGTGCAGGAGAATCCGTATAGGTGTTCGAGTGTTCGAACCGTAATGCGCAAAAAATGGCACCGAAACCCCGTATTTACATATCTGCCACTGTGTAGGAGAATCCGAATAGGTGTTCGAGTGTTCGAACCGTAATGCGCAAGAAATGGTACCGAAACCCCGTATTTACATATCTGCCACTGTGCAGGAGAATCCGAATAGGTGTTCGAGTGTTCGAACCGTAATGCGCAAGAAATGGTATGTAAACCCCGTATTTACATATCTGCCACTGTGTAGGAGAATCCGTATAGGTGTTCGAGTGTTCGAACCGTAATGCGCAAGAAATGGTACGGAAACCCCGTATTTACATATCTGCCACTGTGCAGGAGAATCCGTATAGGTGTTCGAGTGTTTGAACCGCAATGCGTGAGAAATGGTATGTAAACCTCGTATTTATATATCTGCCACTGTGCTGGATAATCCGTATAGGTGTTCGAGTGTTCGAACCGTAATGCGCCAGAAATGGTACCGAAACCCCGTATTTACATATCTAACACTGTGCAGGAGAATCCGTATAGGTGTTCGAGTGTTCGAACCGTAATGCGCAAGAAATGGTACCGAAACCCCGTATTTACATATCTGCCACTGTGCAGGAGAATCCGTATAGGTGTTCGAGTGTTCGAACCGTAATGCGCAAGAAATTGTATGGAAACCCCGTATTTACATATCTGCCACTGTGCAGGAGAATCCGTATAGGTGTTCGAGTGTTCGAACCGTAATGCGCAAGAAATGGTTCCGAAACCCTGTATTTACATATCTGCCACTGTGCAGGAGAATCCGTATAGGTGTTCGAGAGTTCGAACCGTAATGCGCAAGAAATGGTACGGAAACCCCGTATTTACATATCTGCCACCTTGTAGGAGAATCCGCATAGGTGTTCGAGTGTTCGAACCGTAATGTGCAAGAAATGGTATGGAAACCCCGTATTTACATATCTGCCACTGTGGAGGAGAATCCGTATAGGTGTTCGAGTGTTCGAATCGTAATGCGCAAGTAATGGTACCGAAACCCCGTATTTACATATCTGCCACTGTGCAGGAGAATCCGAATAGGTGTTCGAGTGTTCGAACCGTAATGCGCAAGAAATGGTATGTAAACCCCGTATTTACATATCTGCCACTGTGCAGGAGAATCCGTATAGGTGTTCGAGTGTTCGAACCGTAATGCGCAAGAAATGGTACGGAAACCCCGTATTTACATATCTGCCACTGTGCAGGAGAATCCGTATAGGTGTTCGATTGTTCAAACCGTAATGCGCAAAAAATGGTACCGAAACCCCGTATTTACATATCTGCCACTGTGCAGGAGAATCCGTATAGGTGTTCGAGTGTTCGAACCGTAATGCGCAAGAAATGGTACCGAAACCCCGTATTTACATATCTGCCACTGTGCAGGAGAATCCGTATAGGTGTTCGAGTGTTCGAACCGTAATGCGCAAGAAATTGTATGGAAACCCCGTATTTACATATCTGCCACTGTGCAGGAGAATCCGTATAGGTGTTCGAGTGTTCGAACCGTAATGCGCAAGAAATTGTATGGAAACCCCGTATTTACATATCTTCCACTGTGCAGGAGAATCCGTATAGGTGTTCGAGTGTTCGAACCGTAATGCGCAAAAAATGGCACCGAAACCCCGTATTTACATATCTGCCACTGTGTAGGAGAATCCGAATAGGTGTTCGAGTGTTCGAACCGTAATGCGCAAGAAATGGTACCGAAACCCCGTATTTACATATCTGCCACTGTGCAGGAGAATCCGAATAGGTGTTCGAGTGTTCGAACCGTAATGCGCAAGAAATGGTATGTAAACCCCGTATTTACATATCTGCCACTGTGTAGGAGAATCCGTATAGGTGTTCGAGTGTTCGAACCGTAATGCGCAAGAAATGGTACGGAAACCCCGTATTTACATATCTGCCACTGTGCAGGAGAATCCGTATAGGTGTTCGAGTGTTTGAACCGTAATGCGTGAGAAATGGTATGTAAACCTCGTATTTATATATCTGCCACTGTGCTGGATAATCCGTATAGGTGTTCGAGTGTTCGAACCGTAATGCGCCAGAAATGGTACCGAAACCCCGTATTTACATATCTAACACTGTGCAGGAGAATCCGTATAGGTGTTCGAGTGTTCGAACCGTAATGCGCAAGAAATGGTACCGAAACCCCGTATTTACATATCTGCCACTGTGCAGGAGAATCCGTATAGGTGTTCGAGTGTTCGAACCGTAATGCGCAAGAAATTGTATGGAAACCCCGTATTTACATATCTGCCACTGTGCAGGAGAATCCGTATAGGTGTTCGAGTGTTCGAACCGTAATGCGCAAGAAATGGTTCCGAAACCCTGTATTTACATATCTGCCACTGTGCAGGAGAATCCGTATAGGTGTTCGAGAGTTCGAACCGTAATGCGCAAGAAATGGTACGGAAACCCCGTATTTACATATCTGCCACCTTGTAGGAGAATCCGCATAGGTGTTCGAGTGTTCGAACCGTAATGTGCAAGAAATGGTATGGAAACCCCGTATTTACATATCTGCCACTGTGCAGGAGAATCCGTATAGGTGTTCGAGTGTTCGAATCGTAATGCGCAAGAAATGGTACCGAAACCCCGTATTTACATATCTGCCACTGTGCAGGAGAATCCGAATAGGTGTTCGAGTGTTCGAACCGTAATGCGCAAGAAATGGTATGTAAACCCCGTATTTACATATCTGCCACTGTGCAGGAGAATCCGTATAGGTGTTCGAGTGTTCGAACCGTAATGCGCAAGAAATGGTACGGAAACCCCGTATTTACATATCTGCCACTGTGCAGGAGAATCCGTATAGGTTTTCGAGTGTTTTAACCGTAATGCGTGAGAAATGGTATGTAAACCCCGTATTTATATATCTGCCACTGTGCTGGATAATCCGTATAGGTGTTCGAGTGTTCGAACCGTAATGCGCCAGAAATGGTACCGAAACCCCGTATTTACATATCTGCAACTGTGCAGGAAAATCCGTATAGGTGTTCGAGTGTTCGAACCGTAATGCGCAAGAAATGGTACCGAAACCCCGTATTTACATATCTGCCACTGTGCAGGAGAATCCGTATAGGTGTTCGAGTGTTCGAACCGTAATGCGCAAGAAATGGTAGGGAAACCCCGTATTTACATATCTGCCACTGTGCAGGAGAATCCGTATAGGTGTTCGAGTGTTCGAATCGTAAAGCGCAAGAAATGGTTCGGAAATCCCGTATTTACATATCTGCCACTGTGCAGCAGAATCCGTATAGGTGTTCGAGAGTTCGAACCGTAATGCGCAAGAAATGGTACGGAAACCCCGTATTTAAATATCTGCCACTTTGTAGGAGAATCCGCATAGGTGTTCGAGTGTTCGAACCGTAATGTGCAAGAAATGGTATGGAAACCCCGTATTTACATATCTGCCACTGTGGAGGAGAATCCGTATAGGTGTTCGAGTGTTCGAATCGTAATGCGCAAGTAATGGTACCGAAACCCCGTATTTACATATCTGCCACTGTGCAGGAGAATCCGAATAGGTGTTCGAGTGTTCGAACCGTAATGCGCAAGAAATGGTATGTAAACCCCGTATTTACATATCTGCCACTGTGCAGGAGAATCCGTATAGGTGTTCGAGTGTTCGAACCGTAATGCGCAAGAAATGGTACGGAAACCCCGTATTTACATATCTGCCACTGTGCAGGAGAATCCGTATAGGTGTTCGATTGTTCAAACCGTAATGCGCAAAAAATGGTACCGAAACCCCGTATTTACATATCTGCCACTGTGCAGGAGAATCCGTATAGGTGTTCGAGTGTTCGAACCGTAATGCGCAAGAAATGGTACCGAAACCCCGTATTTACATATCTGCCACTGTGCAGGAGAATCCGTATAGGTGTTCGAGTGTTCGAACCGTAATGCGCAAGAAATTGTATGGAAACCCCGTATTTACATATCTGCCACTGTGCAGGAGAATCCGTATAGGTGTTCGAGTGTTCGAACCGTAATGCGCAAGAAATTGTATGGAAACCCCGTATTTACATATCTGCCACTGTGCAGGAGAATCCGTATAGGTGTTCGAGTGTTCGAACCGTAATGTGCAAAAAATGGCACCGAAACCCCGTATTTACATATCTGCCACTGTGTAGGAGAATCCGAATAGGTGTTCGAGTGTTCGAACCGTAATGCGCAAGAAATGGTACCGAAACCCCGTATTTACATATCTGCCACTGTGCAGGAGAATCCGAATAGGTGTTCGAGTGTTCGAACCGTAATGCGCAAGAAATGGTATGTAAACCCCGTATTTACATATCTGCCACTGTGTAGGAGAATCCGTATAGGTGTTCGAGTGTTCGAACCGTAATGCGCAAGAAATGGTACGGAAACCCCGTATTTACATATCTGCCACTGTGCAGGAGAATCCGTATAGGTGTTCGAGTGTTTGAACCGTAATGCGTGAGAAATGGTATGTAAACCTCGTATTTATATATCTGCCACTGTGCTGGATAATCCGTATAGGTGTTCGAGTGTTCGAACCGTAATGCGCCAGAAATGGTACCGAAACCCCGTATTTACATATCTAACACTGTGCAGGAGAATCCGTATAGGTGTTCGAGTGTTCGAACCGTAATGCGCAAGAAATGGTACCGAAACCCCGTATTTACATATCTGCCACTGTGCAGGAGAATCCGTATAGGTGTTCGAGTGTTCGAACCGTAATGCGCAAGAAATTGTATGGAAACCCCGTATTTACATATCTGCCACTGTGCAGGAGAATCCGTATAGGTGTTCGAGTGTTCGAACCGTAATGCGCAAGAAATGGTTCCGAAACCCTGTATTTACATATCTGCCACTGTGCAGGAGAATCCGTATAAGTGTTCGAGAGTTCGAACCGTAATGCGCAAGAAATGGTACGGAAACCCCGTATTTACATATCTGCCACCTTGTAGGAGAATCCGCATAGGTGTTCGAGTGTTCGAACCGTAATGTGCAAGAAATGGTATGGAAACCCCGTATTTACATATCTGCCACTGTGCAGGAGAATCCGTATAGGTGTTCGAGTGTTCGAATCGTAATGCGCAAGAAATGGTACCGAAACCCCGTATTTACATATCTGCCACTGTGCAGGAGAATCCGAATAGGTGTTCGAGTGTTCGAACCGTAATGCGCAAGTAATGGTATGTAAACCCCGTATTTACATATCTGCCACTGTGCAGGAGAATCCGTATAGGTGTTCGAGTGTTCGAACCGTAATGCGCAAGAAATGGTACGGAAACCCCGTATTTACATATCTGCCACTGTGCAGGAGAATCCGTATAGGTGTTCGAGTGTTTTAACCGTAATGCGTGAGAAATGGTATGTAAACCCCGTATTTATATATCTGCCACTGTGCTGGATAATCCGTATAGGTGTTCGAGTGTTCGAACCGTAATGCGCCAGAAATGGTACCGAAACCCCGTATTTACATATCTGCAACTGTGCAGGAAAATCCGTATAGGTGTTCGAGTGTTCGAACCGTAATGCGCAAGAAATGGTACCGAAACCCCGTATTTACATATCTGCCACTGTGCAGGAGAATCCGTATAGGTGTTCGAGTGTTCGAACCGTAATGCGCAAGAAATGGTAGGGAAACCCCGTATTTACATATCTGCCACTGTGCAGGAGAATCCGTATAGGTGTTCGAGTGTTCGAATCGTAAAGCGCAAGAAATGGTTCGGAAATCCCGTATTTACATATCTGCCACTGTGCAGGAGAATCCGTATAGGTGTTCGAGAGTTCGAACCGTAATGCGCAAGAAATGGTACGGAAACCCCGTATTTAAATATCTGCCACTTTGTAGGAGAATCCGCATAGGTGTTCGAGTGTTCGAACCGTAATGTGCAAGAAATGGTATGGAAACCCCGTATTTACATATCTGCCACTGTGGAGGAGAATCCGTATAGGTGTTCGAGTGTTCGAATCGTAATGCGCAAGTAATGGTACCGAAACCCCGTATTTACATATCTGCCACTGTGCAGGAGAATCCGAATAGGTGTTCGAGTGTTCGAACCGTAATGCGCAAGAAATGGTATGTAAACCCCGTATTTACATATCTGCCACTGTGCAGGAGAATCCGTATAGGTGTTCGAGTGTTCGAACCGTAATGCGCAAGAAATGGTACGGAAACCCCGTATTTACATATCTGCCACTGTGCAGGAGAATCCGTATAGGTGTTCGATTGTTCAAACCGTAATGCGCAAAAAATGGTACCGAAACCCCGTATTTACATATCTGCCACTGTGCAGGAGAATCCGTATAGGTGTTCGAGTGTTCGAACCGTAATGCGCAAGAAATGGTACCGAAACCCCGTATTTACATATCTGCCACTGTGCAGGAGAATCCGTATAGGTGTTCGAGTGTTCGAACCGTAATGCGCAAGAAATTGCATGGAAACCCCGTATTTACATATCTGCCACTGTGCAGGAGAATCCGTATAGGTGTTCGAGTGTTCGAACCGTAATGCGCAAGAAATTGTATGGAAACCCCGTATTTACATATCTGCCACTGTGCAGGAGAATCCGTATAGGTGTTCGAGTGTTCGAACCGTAATGCGCAAGAAATGGTTCCGAAACCCCGTATTTACGTATCTGCCACTGTGCAGGAGAATCCGTATAGGTGTTCCATTGTTCGAACCGTAATGCGCAAGAAATGGTACGGAAACCCCGTATTTACATGTCTGCCACTGTGCAGGAGAATCCGTATAGGTGTTCGAGTGTTCGAACCGTAATGCGCAAAAAATGGCACCGAAACCCCGTATTTACATATCTGCCACTGTGTAGGAGAATCCGAACAGGTGTTCGAGTGTTCGAACCGTAATGCGCAAGAAATGGTACCGAAACCCCGTATTTACATATCTGCCACTGTGCAGGAGAATCCGAATAGGTGTTCGAGTGTTCGAACCGTAATGCGCAAGAAATGGTATGTAAACCCCGTATTTACATATCTGCCACTGTGCAGGAGAATCCATATAGGTGTTCGAGTGTTCGAACCGTAATGCGCAAGAAATGGTACGGAAACCCCGTATTTACATATCTGCCACTGTGCAGGAGAATCCGTATAGGTGTTCGAGTGTTTGAACCGTAATGCGTGAGAAATGGTATGTAAACCTCGTATTTATATATCTGCCACTGTGCTGGATAATCCGTATAGGTGTTCGAGTGTTCGAACCGTAATGCGCCAGAAATGGTACCGAAACACCGTATTTACATATCTAACACTGTGCAGGAGAATCCGTATAGGTGTTCCATTGTTCGAACCGTAATGCGCAAGAAATGGTACGGAAACCCCGTATTTACATGTCTGCCACTGTGCAGGAGAATCCGTATAGGTGTTCGAGTGTTCGAACCGTAATGCGCAAAAAATGGCACCGAAACCCCGTATTTACATATCTGCCACTGTGTAGGAGAATCCGAACAGGTGTTCGAGTGTTCGAACCGTAATGCGCAAGAAATGGTACCGAAACCCCGTATTTACATATCTGCCACTGTGCAGGAGAATCCGAATAGGTGTTCGAGTGTTCGAACCGTAATGCGCAAGAAATGGTATGTAAACCCCGTATTTACATATCTGCCACTGTGCAGGAGAATCCGTATAGGTGTTCGAGTGTTCGAACCGTAATGCGCAAGAAATGGTACGGAAACCCCGTATTTACATATCTGCCACTGTGCAGGAGAATCCGTATAGGTGTTCGAGTGTTTGAACCGTAATGCGTGAGAAATGGTATGTAAACCTCGTATTTATATATCTGCCACTGTGCTGGATAATCCGTATAGGTGTTCGAGTGTTCGAACCGTAATGCGCCAGAAATGGTACCGAAACACCGTATTTACATATCTAACACTGTGCAGGAGAATCCGTATAGGTGTTCGAGTGTTCGAACCGTAATGCGCAAGAAATGGTACCGAAACCCCGTATTTACATATCTGCCACTGTGCAGGAGAATCCGTATAGGTGTTCGAGTGTTCGAACCGTAATGCGCAAGAAATTGTATGGAAACCCCGTATTTACATATCTGCCACTGTGCAGGAGAATCCGTATAGGTGTTCGAGTGTTCGAACCGTAATGCGCAAGAAATGGTTCCGAAACCCCGTATTTACATATCTGCCACTGTGCAGGAGAATCCGTATAGGTGTTCGAGAGTTCGAACCGTAATGCGCAAGAAATGGTACGGAAACCCCGTATTTACATATCTGCCACCTTGTAGGAGAATCCGCATAGGTGTTCGAGTGTTCGAACCGTAATGTGCAAGAAATGGTATGGAAACCCCGTATTTACATATCTGCCACTGTGCAGGAGAATCCGTATAGGTGTTCGAGTGTTCGAATCGTAATGCGCAAGAAATGGTACCGAAACCCCGTATTTACATATCTGCCACTCTGCAGGAGAATCCGAATAGGTGTTCGAGTGTTCGAACCGTAATGCGCAAGAAATGGTATGTAAACCCCGTATTTACATATCTGCCACTGTGCAGGAGAATCCGTATAGGTGTTCGAGTGTTCGAACCGTAATGCGCAAGAAATGGTACGGAAACCCCGTATTTACATATCTGCCACTGTGCAGGAGAATCCGTACAGGTGTTTGAGTGTTTGAACCGTAATGCGTGAGAAATGGTATGTAAACCCCGTATTTAGATATCTGCCACTGTGCAGGAGAATCCGTATAGGTGTTCGAGTGTTCGAACCGTAATGCGCAAGAAATGGTACCGAAACCCCGTATTTACATATCTGCCACTGTGCAGGAGAATCCGTATAGGTGTTCGAGTGTTCGAACCGTAATGCGCAAGAAATTGTATGGAAACCCCGTATTTACATATCTGCCACTGTGCAGGAGAATCCGTATAGGTGTTCGAGTGTTCGAACCGTAATGCGCAAGAAATGGTACCGAAACCCCGTATTTACATATCTGCCACTGTGGAGGAGAATCCGTATAGGTGTTCGAGTGTTCGAACCGTAATGCGCAAGAAATGGTACGGAAACCCCGTATTTACATATCTGCCACTTTGTAGGAGAATCCGCATAGGTGTTCGAGTGTTCGAACCGTAATGTGCAAGAAATGGTATGGAAACCCCGTATTTACATATCTGCCACTGTGCAGGAGAATCCGTATAGGTGTTCGAGTGTTCGAATCGTAATGCGCAAGTAATGGTACCGAAACCCCGTATTTACATATCTGCCACTGTGCAGGAGAATCCGAATAGGTGTTCGAGTGTTCGAACCGTAATGCGCAAGTAATGGTACCGAAACCCCGTATTTACATATCTGCCACTGTGCAGGAGAATCCGTATAGGTATTCGAGTGTTCGAACCGTAATGCGCAAGAAATGGTACGGAAACCCCGTATTTACATATCTGCCACTGTGCAGGAGAATCCGTATAGGTGTTCGAGTGTTCGAACCGTAATGCGCAAGAAATGGTACGGAAACCCCGTATTTACATATCTGCCACTGTGCAGGAGAATCCGTATAGGTGTTCGATTGTTCGAACCGTAATGCGCAAAAAATGGTACCGAAACCCCGTATTTACATATCTGCCACCGTGCAGGAGAATCCGTATAGGTGTTCGAGTGTTCGAACCGTAATGCGCAAGAAATGGTACCGAAACCCCGTATTTACATATCTGCCACTGTGCAGGAGAATCCGTATAGGTGTTCGAGTGTTCGAACCGTAATGCGCAAGAAATTGTATGGAAACCCCGTATTTACATATCTGCCACTGTGTAGGAGAATCCGTATAGGTGTTCGAGTGTTCGAACCGTAATGCGCAAGAAATGGTTTCGAAACCCCGTATTTACATATCTGCCACTGTGCAGGAGAATCCATATAGGTGTTCGAGTGTTCGAACCGTAATGCGCAAGAAATGGTACGGAAACCCCGTATTTACATATCTGCCACTGTGCAGGAGAATCCGTATAGGTGTTCGAGTGTTTGAACCGTAATGCGTGAGAAATGGTATGTAAACCTCGTATTTATATATCTGCCACTGTGCTGGATAATCCGTATAGGTGTTCGAGTGTTCGAACCGTAATGCGCCAGAAATGGTACCGAAACACCGTATTTACATATCTAACACTGTGCAGGAGAATCCGTATAGGTGTTCCATTGTTCGAACCGTAATGCGCAAGAAATGGTACGGAAACCCCGTATTTACATGTCTGCCACTGTGCAGGAGAATCCGTATAGGTGTTCGAGTGTTCGAACCGTAATGCGCAAAAAATGGCACCGAAACCCCGTATTTACATATCTGCCACTGTGTAGGAGAATCCGAACAGGTGTTCGAGTGTTCGAACCGTAATGCGCAAGAAATGGTACCGAAACCCCGTATTTACATATCTGCCACTGTGCAGGAGAATCCGAATAGGTGTTCGAGTGTTCGAACCGTAATGCGCAAGAAATGGTATGTAAACCCCGTATTTACATATCTGCCACTGTGCAGGAGAATCCGTATAGGTGTTCGAGTGTTCGAACCGTAATGCGCAAGAAATGGTACGGAAACCCCGTATTTACATATCTGCCACTGTGCAGGAGAATCCGTATAGGTGTTCGAGTGTTTGAACCGTAATGCGTGAGAAATGGTATGTAAACCTCGTATTTATATATCTGCCACTGTGCTGGATAATCCGTATAGGTGTTCGAGTGTTCGAACCGTAATGCGCCAGAAATGGTACCGAAACACCGTATTTACATATCTAACACTGTGCAGGAGAATCCGTATAGGTGTTCGAGTGTTCGAACCGTAATGCGCAAGAAATGGTACCGAAACCCCGTATTTACATATCTGCCACTGTGCAGGAGAATCCGTATAGGTGTTCGAGTGTTCGAACCGTAATGCGCAAGAAATTGTATGGAAACCCCGTATTTACATATCTGCCACTGTGCAGGAGAATCCGTATAGGTGTTCGAGTGTTCGAACCGTAATGCGCAAGAAATGGTTCCGAAACCCCGTATTTACATATCTGCCACTGTGCAGGAGAATCCGTATAGGTGTTCGAGAGTTCGAACCGTAATGCGCAAGAAATGGTACGGAAACCCCGTATTTACATATCTGCCACCTTGTAGGAGAATCCGCATAGGTGTTCGAGTGTTCGAACCGTAATGTGCAAGAAATGGTATGGAAACCCCGTATTTACATATCTGCCACTGTGCAGGAGAATCCGTATAGGTGTTCGAGTGTTCGAATCGTAATGCGCAAGAAATGGTACCGAAACCCCGTATTTACATATCTGCCACTCTGCAGGAGAATCCGAATAGGTGTTCGAGTGTTCGAACCGTAATGCGCAAGAAATGGTATGTAAACCCCGTATTTACATATCTGCCACTGTGCAGGAGAATCCGTATAGGTGTTCGAGTGTTCGAACCGTAATGCGCAAGAAATGGTACGGAAACCCCGTATTTACATATCTGCCACTGTGCAGGAGAATCCGTACAGGTGTTTGAGTGTTTGAACCGTAATGCGTGAGAAATGGTATGTAAACCCCGTATTTAGATATCTGCCACTGTGCAGGAGAATCCGTATAGGTGTTCGAGTGTTCGAACCGTAATGCGCAAGAAATGGTACCGAAACCCCGTATTTACATATCTGCCACTGTGCAGGAGAATCCGTATAGGTGTTCGAGTGTTCGAACCGTAATGCGCAAGAAATTGTATGGAAACCCCGTATTTACATATCTGCCACTGTGCAGGAGAATCCGTATAGGTGTTCGAGTGTTCGAACCGTAATGCGCAAGAAATGGTACCGAAACCCCGTATTTACATATCTGCCACTGTGGAGGAGAATCCGTATAGGTGTTCGAGTGTTCGAACCGTAATGCGCAAGAAATGGTACGGAAACCCCGTATTTACATATCTGCCACTTTGTAGGAGAATCCGCATAGGTGTTCGAGTGTTCGAACCGTAATGTGCAAGAAATGGTATGGAAACCCCGTATTTACATATCTGCCACTGTGCAGGAGAATCCGTATAGGTGTTCGAGTGTTCGAATCGTAATGCGCAAGTAATGGTACCGAAACCCCGTATTTACATATCTGCCACTGTGCAGGAGAATCCGAATAGGTGTTCGAGTGTTCGAACCGTAATGCGCAAGTAATGGTACCGAAACCCCGTATTTACATATCTGCCACTGTGCAGGAGAATCCGTATAGGTATTCGAGTGTTCGAACCGTAATGCGCAAGAAATGGTACGGAAACCCCGTATTTACATATCTGCCACTGTGCAGGAGAATCCGTATAGGTGTTCGAGTGTTCGAACCGTAATGCGCAAGAAATGGTACGGAAACCCCGTATTTACATATCTGCCACTGTGCAGGAGAATCCGTATAGGTGTTCGATTGTTCGAACCGTAATGCGCAAAAAATGGTACCGAAACCCCGTATTTACATATCTGCCACCGTGCAGGAGAATCCGTATAGGTGTTCGAGTGTTCGAACCGTAATGCGCAAGAAATGGTACCGAAACCCCGTATTTACATATCTGCCACTGTGCAGGAGAATCCGTATAGGTGTTCGAGTGTTCGAACCGTAATGCGCAAGAAATTGTATGGAAACCCCGTATTTACATATCTGCCACTGTGTAGGAGAATCCGTATAGGTGTTCGAGTGTTCGAACCGTAATGCGCAAGAAATGGTTTCGAAACCCCGTATTTACATATCTGCCACTGTGCAGGAGAATCCGTATAGGTGTTCGAGTGTTCGAATCGTAATGCGCAAGTAATGGTACCGAAACCCCGTATTTACATATCTGCCACTGTGCAGGAGAATCCGAATAGGTGTTCGAGTGTTCGAACCGTAATGCGCAAGAAATGGTATGTAAACCCCGTATTTACATATCTGCCACTGTGCAGGAGAATCCGTATAGGTGTTCGAGTGTTCGAACCGTAATGCGCAAGAAATGGTACGGAAACCCCGTATTTACATATCTGCCACCTTGTAGGAGAATCCGCATAGGTGTTCGAGTGTTCGAACCGTAATGTGCAAGAAATGGTATGGAAACCCCGTATTTACATATCTGCCACTGTGCAGGAGAATCCGTATAGGTGTTCGAGTGTTCGAATCGTAATGCGCAAGAAATGGTACCGAAACCCCGTATTTACATATCTGCCACTGTGCAGGAGAATCCGAATAGGTGTTCGAGTGTTCGAACCGTAATGCGCAAGAAATGGTATGTAAACCCCGTATTTACATATCTGCCACTGTGCAGGAGAATCCGTATAGGTGTTCGAGTGTTCGAACCGTAATGCGCAAGAAATGGTACGGAAACCCCGTATTTACATATCTGCCACTGTGCAGGAGAATCCGTACAGGTGTTTGAGTGTTTGAACCGTAATGCGTGAGAAATGGTATGTAAACCCCGTATTTAGATATCTGCCACTGTGCAGGAGAATCCGTATAGGTGTTCGAGTGTTCGAACCGTAATGCGCAAGAAATGGTACCGAAACCCCGTATTTACATATCTGCCACTGTGCAGGAGAATCCGTATAGGTGTTCGAGTGTTCGAACCGTAATGCGCAAGAAATTGTATGGAAACCCCGTATTTACATATCTGCCACTGTGCAGGAGAATCCGTATAGGTGTTCGAGTGTTCGAACCGTAATGCGCAAGAAATGGTACCGAAACCCCGTATTTACATATCTGCCACTGTGGAGGAGAATCCGTATAGGTGTTCGAGTGTTCGAACCGTAATGCGCAAGAAATGGTACGGAAACCCCGTATTTACATATCTGCCACTTTGTAGGAGAATCCGCATAGGTGTTCGAGTGTTCGAACCGTAATGTGCAAGAAATGGTATGGAAACCCCGTATTTACATATCTGCCACTGTGCAGGAGAATCCGTATAGGTGTTCGAGTGTTCGAATCGTAATGCGCAAGTAATGGTACCGAAACCCCGTATTTACATATCTGCCACTGTGCAGGAGAATCCGAATAGGTGTTCGAGTGTTCGAACCGTAATGCGCAAGTAATGGTACCGAAACCCCGTATTTACATATCTGCCACTGTGCAGGAGAATCCGTATAGGTATTCGAGTGTTCGAACCGTAATGCGCAAGAAATGGTACGGAAACCCCGTATTTACATATCTGCCACTGTGCAGGAGAATCCGTATAGGTGTTCGAGTGTTCGAACCGTAATGCGCAAGAAATGGTACGGAAACCCCGTATTTACATATCTGCCACTGTGCAGGAGAATCCGTATAGGTGTTCGATTGTTCGAACCGTAATGCGCAAAAAATGGTACCGAAACCCCGTATTTACATATCTGCCACCGTGCAGGAGAATCCGTATAGGTGTTCGAGTGTTCGAACCGTAATGCGCAAGAAATGGTACCGAAACCCCGTATTTACATATCTGCCACTGTGCAGGAGAATCCGTATAGGTGTTCGAGTGTTCGAACCGTAATGCGCAAGAAATTGTATGGAAACCCCGTATTTACATATCTGCCACTGTGTAGGAGAATCCGTATAGGTGTTCGAGTGTTCGAACCGTAATGCGCAAGAAATGGTTTCGAAACCCCGTATTTACATATCTGCCACTGTGCAGGAGAATCCGTATAGGTGTTCGAGTGTTCGAATCGTAATGCGCAAGTAATGGTACCGAAACCCCGTATTTACATATCTGCCACTGTGCAGGAGAATCCGAATAGGTGTTCGAGTGTTCGAACCGTAATGCGCAAGAAATGGTATGTAAACCCCGTATTTACATATCTGCCACTGTGCAGGAGAATCCGTATAGGTGTTCGAGTGTTCGAACCGTAATGCGCAAGAAATGGTACGGAAACCCCGTATTTACATATCTGCCACCTTGTAGGAGAATCCGCATAGGTGTTCGAGTGTTCGAACCGTAATGTGCAAGAAATGGTATGGAAACCCCGTATTTACATATCTGCCACTGTGCAGGAGAATCCGTATAGGTGTTCGAGTGTTCGAATCGTAATGCGCAAGAAATGGTACCGAAACCCCGTATTTACATATCTGCCACTGTGCAGGAGAATCCGAATAGGTGTTCGAGTGTTCGAACCGTAATGCGCAAGAAATGGTATGTAAACCCCGTATTTACATATCTGCCACTGTGCAGGAGAATCCGTATAGGTGTTCGAGTGTTCGAACCGTAATGCGCAAGAAATGGTACGGAAACCCCGTATTTACATATCTGCCACTGTGCAGGAGAATCCGTATAGGTGTTCGAGTGTTCGAACCGTAATGCGCAAGAAATTGTATGGAAACCCCGTATTTACATATCTGCCACTGTGCAGGAGAATCCGTATAGGTGTTCGAGTGTTCGAACCGTAATGCGCAAGAAATTGTATGGAAACCCCGTATTTACATATCTGCCACTGTGCAGGAGAATCCGTATAGGTGTTCGAGTGTTCGAACCGTAATGCGGAAGAAATGGTACCGAAACCCCGTATTTACATATCTGCCACTGTGCAGGAGAATCCGAAAAGGTGTTCGAGTGTTCGAACCGTAATGCGCAAGAAATGGTATGTAAACCCCGTATTTACATATCTGCCACTGTGCAGGAGAATCCGTATAGGTGTTCGAGTGTTCGAACCGTAATGCGCAAGAAATGGTACGGAAACCCCGTATTTACATATCTGCCACTGTGCAGGAGAATCCGTACAGGTGTTTGAGTGTTTGAACCGTAATGCGTGAGAAATGGTATGTAAACCCCGTATTTAGATATCTGCCACTGTGCAGGAGAATCCGTATAGGTGTTCGAGTGTTCGAACCGTAATGCGCAAGAAATGGTACCGAAACCCCGTATTTACATATCTGCCACTGTGCAGGAGAATCCGTATAGGTGTTCGAGTGTTCGAACCGTAATGCGCAAGAAATTGTATGGAAACCCCGTATTTACATATCTGCCACTGTGCAGGAGAATCCGTATAGGTGTTCGAGTGTTCGAACCGTAATGCGCAAGAAATGGTACCGAAACCCCGTATTTACATATCTGCCACTGTGGAGGAGAATCCGTATAGGTGTTCGAGTGTTCGAACCGTAATGCGCAAGAAATGGTACGGAAACCCCGTATTTACATATCTGCCACTTTGTAGGAGAATCCGCATAGGTGTTCGAGTGTTCGAACCGTAATGTGCAAGAAATGGTATGGAAACCCCGTATTTACATATCTGCCACTGTGCAGGAGAATCCGTATAGGTGTTCGAGTGTTCGAATCGTAATGCGCAAGTAATGGTACCGAAACCCCGTATTTACATATCTGCCACTGTGCAGGAGAATCCGAATAGGTGTTCGAGTGTTCGAACCGTAATGCGCAAGTAATGGTACCGAAACCCCGTATTTACATATCTGCCACTGTGCAGGAGAATCCATATAGGTATTCGAGTGTTCGAACCGTAATGCGCAAGAAATGGTACGGAAACCCCGTATTTACATATCTGCCACTGTGCAGGAGAATCCGTATAGGTGTTCGAGTGTTCGAACCGTAATGCGCAAGAAATGGTACGGAAACCCCGTATTTACATATCTGCCACTGTGCAGGAGAATCCGTATAGGTGTTCGATTGTTCGAACCGTAATGCGCAAAAAATGGTACCGAAACCCCGTATTTACATATCTGCCACCGTGCAGGAGAATCCGTATAGGTGTTCGAGTGTTCGAACCGTAATGCGCAAGAAATGGTACCGAAACCCCGTATTTACATATCTGCCACTGTGCAGGAGAATCCGTATAGGTGTTCGAGTGTTCGAACCGTAATGCGCAAGAAATTGTATGGAAACCCCGTATTTACATATCTGCCACTGTGTAGGAGAATCCGTATAGGTGTTCGAGTGTTCGAACCGTAATGCGCAAGAAATGGTTTCGAAACCCCGTATTTACATATCTGCCACTGTGCAGGAGAATCCGTATAGGTGTTCGAGTGTTCGAATCGTAATGCGCAAGTAATGGTACCGAAACCCCGTATTTACATATCTGCCACTGTGCAGGAGAATCCGAATAGGTGTTCGAGTGTTCGAACCGTAATGCGCAAGAAATGGTATGTAAACCCCGTATTTACATATCTGCCACTGTGCAGGAGAATCCGTATAGGTGTTCGAGTGTTCGAACCGTAATGCGCAAGAAATGGTACGGAAACCCCGTATTTATATATCTGCCACCTTGTAGGAGAATCCGCATAGGTGTTCGAGTGTTCGAACCGTAATGTGCAAGAAATGGTATGGAAACCCCGTATTTACATATCTGCCACTGTGCAGGAGAATCCGTATAGGTGTTCGAGTGTTCGAATCGTAATGCGCAAGAAATGGTACCGAAACCCCGTATTTACATATCTGCCACTGTGCAGGAGAATCCGAATAGGTGTTCGAGTGTTCGAACCGTAATGCGCAAGAAATGGTATGTAAACCCCGTATTTACATATCTGCCACTGTGCAGGAGAATCCGTATAGGTGTTCGAGTGTTCGAACCGTAATGCGCAAGAAATGGTACGGAAACCCCGTATTTACATATCTGCCACTGTGCAGGAGAATCCGTATAGGTGTTCGAGTGTTCGAACCGTAATGCGCAAGAAATTGTATGGAAACCCCGTATTTACATATCTGCCACTGTGCAGGAGAATCCGTATAGGTGTTCGAGTGTTCGAACCGTAATGCGCAAGAAATTGTATGGAAACCCCGTATTTACATATCTGCCACTGTGCAGGAGAATCCGTATAGGTGTTCGAGTGTTCGAACCGTAATGCGGAAGAAATGGTACCGAAACCCCGTATTTACATATCTGCCACTGTGCAGGAGAATCCGAAAAGGTGTTCGAGTGTTCGAACCGTAATGCGCAAGAAATGGTATGTAAACCCCGTATTTACATATCTGCCACTGTGCAGGAGAATCCGTATAGGTGTTCGAGTGTTCGAACCGTAATGCGCAAGAAATGGTACGGAAACCCCGTATTTACATATCTGCCACTGTGCAGGAGAATCCGTACAGGTGTTTGAGTGTTTGAACCGTAATGCGTGAGAAATGGTATGTAAACCCCGTATTTAGATATCTGCCACTGTGCAGGAGAATCCGTATAGGTGTTCGAGTGTTCGAACCGTAATGCGCAAGAAATGGTACCGAAACCCCGTATTTACATATCTGCCACTGTGCAGGAGAATCCGTATAGGTGTTCGAGTGTTCGAACCGTAATGCGCAAGAAATTGTATGGAAACCCCGTATTTACATATCTGCCACTGTGCAGGAGAATCCGTATAGGTGTTCGAGTGTTCGAACCGTAATGCGCAAGAAATGGTACCGAAACCCCGTATTTACATATCTGCCACTGTGGAGGAGAATCCGTATAGGTGTTCGAGTGTTCGAACCGTAATGCGCAAGAAATGGTACGGAAACCCCGTATTTACATATCTGCCACTTTGTAGGAGAATCCGCATAGGTGTTCGAGTGTTCGAACCGTAATGTGCAAGAAATGGTATGGAAACCCCGTATTTACATATCTGCCACTGTGCAGGAGAATCCGTATAGGTGTTCGAGTGTTCGAATCGTAATGCGCAAGTAATGGTACCGAAACCCCGTATTTACATATCTGCCACTGTGCAGGAGAATCCGAATAGGTGTTCGAGTGTTCGAACCGTAATGCGCAAGTAATGGTACCGAAACCCCGTATTTACATATCTGCCACTGTGCAGGAGAATCCATATAGGTATTCGAGTGTTCGAACCGTAATGCGCAAGAAATGGTACGGAAACCCCGTATTTACATATCTGCCACTGTGCAGGAGAATCCGTATAGGTGTTCGAGTGTTCGAACCGTAATGCGCAAGAAATGGTACGGAAACCCCGTATTTACATATCTGCCACTGTGCAGGAGAATCCGTATAGGTGTTCGATTGTTCGAACCGTAATGCGCAAAAAATGGTACCGAAACCCCGTATTTACATATCTGCCACCGTGCAGGAGAATCCGTATAGGTGTTCGAGTGTTCGAACCGTAATGCGCAAGAAATGGTACCGAAACCCCGTATTTACATATCTGCCACTGTGCAGGAGAATCCGTATAGGTGTTCGAGTGTTCGAACCGTAATGCGCAAGAAATTGTATGGAAACCCCGTATTTACATATCTGCCACTGTGTAGGAGAATCCGTATAGGTGTTCGAGTGTTCGAACCGTAATGCGCAAGAAATGGTTTCGAAACCCCGTATTTACATATCTGCCACTGTGCAGGAGAATCCGTATAGGTGTTCGAGTGTTCGAATCGTAATGCGCAAGTAATGGTACCGAAACCCCGTATTTACATATCTGCCACTGTGCAGGAGAATCCGAATAGGTGTTCGAGTGTTCGAACCGTAATGCGCAAGAAATGGTATGTAAACCCCGTATTTACATATCTGCCACTGTGCAGGAGAATCCGTATAGGTGTTCGAGTGTTCGAACCGTAATGCGCAAGAAATGGTACCGAAACCCCGTATTTACATATCTGCCACTGTGGAGGAGAATCCGTATAGGTGTTCGAGTGTTCGAACCGTAATGCGCAAGAAATGGTACGGAAACCCCGTATTTACATATCTGCCACTTTGTAGGAGAATCCGCATAGGTGTTCGAGTGTTCGAACCGTAATGTGCAAGAAATGGTATGGAAACCCCGTATTTACATATCTGCCACTGTGCAGGAGAATCCGTATAGGTGTTCGAGTGTTCGAATCGTAATGCGCAAGTAATGGTACCGAAACCCCGTATTTACATATCTGCCACTGTGCAGGAGAATCCGAATAGGTGTTCGAGTGTTCGAACCGTAATGCGCAAGTAATGGTACCGAAACCCCGTATTTACATATCTGCCACTGTGCAGGAGAATCCATATAGGTATTCGAGTGTTCGAACCGTAATGCGCAAGAAATGGTACGGAAACCCCGTATTTACATATCTGCCACTGTGCAGGAGAATCCGTATAGGTGTTCGAGTGTTCGAACCGTAATGCGCAAGAAATGGTACGGAAACCCCGTATTTACATATCTGCCACTGTGCAGGAGAATCCGTATAGGTGTTCGATTGTTCGAACCGTAATGCGCAAAAAATGGTACCGAAACCCCGTATTTACATATCTGCCACCGTGCAGGAGAATCCGTATAGGTGTTCGAGTGTTCGAACCGTAATGCGCAAGAAATGGTACCGAAACCCCGTATTTACATATCTGCCACTGTGCAGGAGAATCCGTATAGGTGTTCGAGTGTTCGAACCGTAATGCGCAAGAAATTGTATGGAAACCCCGTATTTACATATCTGCCACTGTGTAGGAGAATCCGTATAGGTGTTCGAGTGTTCGAACCGTAATGCGCAAGAAATGGTTTCGAAACCCCGTATTTACATATCTGCCACTGTGCAGGAGAATCCGTATAGGTGTTCGAGTGTTCGAATCGTAATGCGCAAGTAATGGTACCGAAACCCCGTATTTACATATCTGCCACTGTGCAGGAGAATCCGAATAGGTGTTCGAGTGTTCGAACCGTAATGCGCAAGAAATGGTATGTAAACCCCGTATTTACATATCTGCCACTGTGCAGGAGAATCCGTATAGGTGTTCGAGTGTTCGAACCGTAATGCGCAAGAAATGGTACGGAAACCCCGTATTTATATATCTGCCACCTTGTAGGAGAATCCGCATAGGTGTTCGAGTGTTCGAACCGTAATGTGCAAGAAATGGTATGGAAACCCCGTATTTACATATCTGCCACTGTGCAGGAGAATCCGTATAGGTGTTCGAGTGTTCGAATCGTAATGCGCAAGAAATGGTACCGAAACCCCGTATTTACATATCTGCCACTGTGCAGGAGAATCCGAATAGGTGTTCGAGTGTTCGAACCGTAATGCGCAAGAAATGGTATGTAAACCCCGTATTTACATATCTGCCACTGTGCAGGAGAATCCGTATAGGTGTTCGAGTGTTCGAACCGTAATGCGCAAGAAATGGTACGGAAACCCCGTATTTACATATCTGCCACTGTGCAGGAGAATCCGTATAGGTGTTCGAGTGTTCGAACCGTAATGCGCAAGAAATTGTATGGAAACCCCGTATTTACATATCTGCCACTGTGCAGGAGAATCCGTATAGGTGTTCGAGTGTTCGAACCGTAATGCGCAAGAAATTGTATGGAAACCCCGTATTTACATATCTGCCACTGTGCAGGAGAATCCGTATAGGTGTTCGAGTGTTCGAACCGTAATGCGGAAGAAATGGTACCGAAACCCCGTATTTACATATCTGCCACTGTGCAGGAGAATCCGAAAAGGTGTTCGAGTGTTCGAACCGTAATGCGCAAGAAATGGTATGTAAACCCCGTATTTACATATCTGCCACTGTGCAGGAGAATCCGTATAGGTGTTCGAGTGTTCGAACCGTAATGCGCAAGAAATGGTACGGAAACCCCGTATTTACATATCTGCCACTGTGCAGGAGAATCCGTACAGGTGTTTGAGTGTTTGAACCGTAATGCGTGAGAAATGGTATGTAAACCCCGTATTTAGATATCTGCCACTGTGCAGGAGAATCCGTATAGGTGTTCGAGTGTTCGAACCGTAATGCGCAAGAAATGGTACCGAAACCCCGTATTTACATATCTGCCACTGTGCAGGAGAATCCGTATAGGTGTTCGAGTGTTCGAACCGTAATGCGCAAGAAATTGTATGGAAACCCCGTATTTACATATCTGCCACTGTGCAGGAGAATCCGTATAGGTGTTCGAGTGTTCGAACCGTAATGCGCAAGAAATGGTACCGAAACCCCGTATTTACATATCTGCCACTGTGGAGGAGAATCCGTATAGGTGTTCGAGTGTTCGAACCGTAATGCGCAAGAAATGGTACGGAAACCCCGTATTTACATATCTGCCACTTTGTAGGAGAATCCGCATAGGTGTTCGAGTGTTCGAACCGTAATGTGCAAGAAATGGTATGGAAACCCCGTATTTACATATCTGCCACTGTGCAGGAGAATCCGTATAGGTGTTCGAGTGTTCGAATCGTAATGCGCAAGTAATGGTACCGAAACCCCGTATTTACATATCTGCCACTGTGCAGGAGAATCCGAATAGGTGTTCGAGTGTTCGAACCGTAATGCGCAAGTAATGGTACCGAAACCCCGTATTTACATATCTGCCACTGTGCAGGAGAATCCGTATAGGTATTCGAGTGTTCGAACCGTAATGCGCAAGAAATGGTACGGAAACCCCGTATTTACATATCTGCCACTGTGCAGGAGAATCCGTATAGGTGTTCGATTGTTCGAACCGTAATGCGCAAAAAATGGTACCGAAACCCCGTATTTACATATCTGCCACTGTGCAGGAGAATCCGTATAGGTGTTCGAGTGTTCGAACCGTAATGCGCAAGAAATGGTACCGAAACCCCGTATTTACATATCTGCCACTGTGCAGGAGAATCCGAATAGGTGTTCGAGTGTTTGAACCGTAATGCGCAAGAAATGGTACGGAAACCCCGTATTTACATATCTGCCACTGTGCAGGAGAATCCGTATAGGTGTTCGAGTGTTCGAACCGTAATGCGCAAAAAATGGTACCGAAACCCCGTATTTACATATCTGCCACTGTGCAGGAGAATCCGTATAGGTGTTCGAGTGTTCGAACCGTAATGCGCAAGAAATGGTACGGAAACCCCGTATTTACATATCTTCCACTGTGTAGGAGAATCCGAATAGGTGTTCGAGTGTTCGAACCGTAATGCGCAAGAAATGGTATGTAAACCCCGTATTTACATATCTGCCACTGTGCTGGATAATCCGTATAGGTGTTCGAGTGTTTGAACCGTAGTGCGCCAGAAATGGTACCGAAACCCCGTATTTACATATCTGCCACTGTGCAGGAGAATCCGTATAGGTGTTCGAGTGTTCGAACCGTAATGCGCAAGAAATTGTATGGAAACCCCGTATTTACATATCTGCCACTGTGCAGGAGAATCCGTATAGGTGTTCGAGTGTTCGAACCGTAATGCGCAAGAAATGGTTCGGAAATCCCGTATTTACATATCTGCCACTGTGCAGGAGAATCCGTATAGGTGTTCGAGAGTTCGAACCGTAATGCGCAAGAAATGGTACGGAAACCCCGTATTTAAATATCTGCCACTTTGTAGGAGAATCCGCATAGGTGTTCGAGTGTTCGAATTGTAATGTGCAAGAAATGGTATGGAAACCCCGTATTTACATATCTGCCACTGTGCCGGGGAATCCGTATAGGTGTTCGAGTGTTCGAACCGTAATGCGCAAGAAATGGTACCGAAACCCCGTATTTACATATCTTCCACTGTGTAGGAGAATCCGAATAGGTGTTCGAGTGTTCGAACCGTAATGCGCAAGAAATGGTATGTAAATCCCGTATTTACATATCTGCCACTGTGCTGGATAATCCGTATAGGTGTTCGAGTGTTTGAACCGTAGTGCGCCAGAAATGGTACCGAAACCCCGTATTTACATATCTGCCACTGTGCAGGACAATCCGTATAGGTGTTCGAGTGTTCGAACCGTAATGCGCAAGAAATTGTAGGGAAACCCCGTATTTACATATCTGCCACTGTGCAGGAGAATCCGTATAGGTGTTCGAGTGTTCGAACCGTAATGCGCAAGAAATGATTCGGAAATCCCGTATTTACATATCTGCCACTGTGCAGGAGAATCCGTATAGGTGTTCGAGAGTTCGAACCGTAATGCGCAAGAAATGGTACGGAAACCCCGTATTTAAATATCTGCCACTTTGTAGGAGAATCCGCATAGGTGTTCGAGTGTTCGAACCGTAATGCGCAAGAAATGGTATGGAAACCCCGTATTTACATATCTGCCACTGTGGAGGAGAATCCGTATAGGTGTTCGAGTGTTCGAATCGTAATGCGCAAGTAATGGTACCGAAACCCCGTATTTACATATCTGCCACTGTGCAGGAGAATCCGAATAGGTGTTCGAGTGTTCGAACCGTAATGCGCAAGAAATGGTATGTAAACCCCGTATTTACATATCTGCCACTGTGCAGGAGAATCCGTATAGGTGTTCGAGTGTTCGAACCGTAATGCGCAAGAAATGGTACGGAAACCCCGTATTTACATATCTGCCACTGTGCAGGAGAATCCGTATAGGTGTTCGATTGTTCGAACCGTAATGCGCAAAAAATGGTACCGAAACCCCGTATTTACATATCTGCCACTGTGCAGGAGAATCCGTATAGGTGTTCGAGTGTTCGAACCGTAATGCGCAAGAAATGGTACCGATACCCCGTATTTACATATCTGCCACTGTGCAGGAGAATCCGAATAGGTGTTCGAGTGTTTGAACCGTAATGCGCAAGAAATGGTACGGAAACCCCGTATTTACATATCTGCCACTGTGCAGGAGAATCCGTATAGGTGTTCGAGTGTTCGAACCGTGATGCGCAAAAAATGGTACCGAAACCCCGTATTTACATATCTGCCACTGTGCAGGAGAATCCGTATAGGTGTTCGAGTGTTCGAACCGTAATGCGCAAGAAATGGTACCGAAACCCCGTATTTACATATCTTCCACTGTGTAGGAGAATCCGAATAGGTGTTCGAGTGTTCGAACCGTAATGCGCAAGAAATGGTACCGAAACCCCGTATTTACATATCTGCCACTGTGCAGGAGAATCCGAATAGGTGTTCGAGTGTTTGAACCGTAATGCGCAAGAAATGGTACGGAAACCCCGTATTTACATATCTGCCACTGTGCAGGAGAATCCGTATAGGTGTTCGAGTGTTCGAACCGTAATGCGCAAGAAATGGTACGGAAACCCCGTATTTACATATCTTCCACTGTGTAGGAGAATCCGAATAGGTGTTCGAGTGTTCGAACCGTAATGCGCAAGAAATGGTATGTAAACCCCGTATTTACATATCTGCCACTGTGCTGGATAATCCGTATAGGTGTTCGAGTGTTTGAACCGTAGTGCGCCAGAAATGGTACCGAAACCCCGTATTTACATATCTGCCACTGTGCAGGAGAATCCGTATAGGTGTTCGAGTGTTCGAACCGTAATGCGCAAGAAATTGTATGGAAACCCCGTATTTACATATCTGCCACTGTGCAGGAGAATCCGTATAGGTGTTCGAGTGTTCGAACCGTAATGCGCAAGAAATGGTTCGGAAATCCCGTATTTACATATCTGCCACTGTGCAGGAGAATCCGTATAGGTGTTCGAGAGATCGAACCGTAATGCGCAAGAAATGGTACGGAAACCCCGTATTTAAATATCTGCCACTTTGTAGGAGAATCCGCATAGGTGTTCGAGTGTTCGAACCGTAATGTGCAAGAAATGGTATGGAAACCCCGTATTTACATATCTGCCACTGTGCCGGAGAATCCGTATAGGTGTTCGAGTGTTCGAACCGTAATGCGCTAGAAATGGTACCGAAACCCCGTATTTACATATCTTCCACTGTGTAGGAGAATCCGAATAGGTGTTCGAGTGTTCGAACCGTAATGCGCAAGAAATGGTATGTAAACCCCGTATTTACATATCTGCCACTGTGCTGGATAATCCGTATAGGTGTTCGAGTGTTTGAACCGTAGTGCGCCAGAAATGGTACCGAAACCCCGTATTTACATATCTGCCACTGTGCAGGACAATCCGTATAGGTGTTCGAGTGTTCGAACCGTAATGCGCAAGAAATTGTAGGGAAACCCCGTATTTACATATCTGCCACTGTGCAGGAGAATCCGTATAGTTGTTCGAGTGTTCGAACCGTAATGCGCAAGAAATGGTTCGGAAATCCCGTATTTACATATCTGCCACTGTGCAGGAGAATCCGTATAGGTGTTCGAGAGTTCGAACCGTAATGCGCAAGAAATGGTACGGAAACCCCGTATTTAAATATCTGCCACTTTGTAGGAGAATCCGCATAGGTGTTCGAGTGTTCGAACCGTAATGCGCAAGAAATGGTACGGAAACCCCGTATTTACATATCTGCCACTGTGCAGGAGAATCCGTATAGGTGTTCGATTGTTCGAACCGTAATGCGCAAAAAATGGTACCGAAACCCCGTATTTACATATCTGCCACTGTGCAGGAGAATCCGTATAGGTGTTCGAGTGTTCGAACCGTAATGCGCAAGAAATGGTACCGAAACCCCGTATTTACATATCTGCCACTGTGCAGGAGAATCCGAATAGGTGTTCGAGTGTTTGAACCGTAATGCGCAAGAAATGGTACGGAAACCCCGTATTTACATATCTGCCACTGTGCAGGAGAATCCGTATAGGTGTTCGAGTGTTCGAACCGTAATGCGCAAAAAATGGTACCGAAACCCCGTATTTACATATCTGCCACTGTGCAGGAGAATCCGTATAGGTGTTCGAGTGTTCGAACCGTAATGCGCAAGAAATGGTACCGAAACCCCGTATTTACATATCTTCCATTGTGTAGGAGAATCCGAATAGGTGTTCGAGTGTTCGAACCGTAATGCGCAAGAAATGGTATGCAAACCCCGTATTTACATATCTGCCACTGTGCTGGATAATCCGTATAGGTGTTCGAGTGTTTGAACCGTAGTGCGCCAGAAATGGTACCGAAACCCCGTATTTACATATCTGCCACTGTGCAGGACAATCCGTATAGGTGTTCGAGTGTTCGAACCGTAATGCGCAAGAAATTGTATGGAAACCCTGTATTTACATATCTGCCACTGTGCAGGAGAATCCGTATAGGTGTTCGAGTGTTCGAACCGTAATGCGCAAGAAATGGTTCGGAAATCCCGTATTTACATATCTGCCACTGTGCAGGAGAATCCGTATAGGTGTTCGAGAGTTCGAACCGTAATGCGCAAGAAATGGTACGGAAACCCCGTATTTAAATATCTGCCACTTTGTAGGAGAATCCGCATAGGTGTTCGAGTGTTCGAACCGTAATGTGCAAGAAATGGTATGGAAACCCCGTATTTACATATCTGCCACTGTGGAGGAGAATCCGTATAGGTGTTCGAGTGTTCGAATCGTAATGCGCAAGTAATGGTACCGAAACCCCGTATTTACATATCTGCCACTGTGCAGGAGAATCCGAATAGGTGTTCGAGTGTTCGAACCGTAATGCGCAAGAAATGGTATGTAAACCCCGTATTTACATATCTGCCACTGTGCAGGAGAATCCGTATAGGTGTTCGAGTGTTCGAACCGTAATGCGCAAGAAATGGTACGGAAACCCCGTATTTACATATCTGCCACTGTGCAGGAGAATCCGTATAGGTGTTCGATTGTTCGAACCGTAATGCGCAAAAAATGGTACCGAAACCCCGTATTTACATATCTGCCACTGTGCAGGAGAATCCGTATAGGTGTTCGAGTGTTCGAACCGTAATGCGCAAGAAATGGTACCGAAACCCCGTATTTACATATCTGCCACTGTGCAGGAGAATCCGAATAGGTGTTCGAGTGTTTGAACCGTAATGCGCAAGAAATGGTACGAAAACCCCGTATTTACATATCTCCCACTGTGCAGGAGAATCCGTATAGGTGTTCGAGTGTTCGAACCGTAATGCGCAAAAAATGGTACCGAAACCCCGTATTTACATATCTGCCACTGTGCAGGAGAATCCGTATAGGTGTTCGAGTGTTCGAACCGTAATGCGCAAGAAATGGTACCGAAACCCCGTATTTACATATCTTCCACTGTGTAGGAGAATCCGAATAGGTGTTCGAGTGTTCGAACCGTAATGCGCAAGAAATGGTATGTAAACCCCGTATTTACATATCTGCCACTATGCTGGATAATCCGTATAGGTGTTCGAGTGTTTGAACCGTAGTGCGCCAGAAATGGTACCGAAACCCCGTATTTACATATCTGCCACTGTGCAGGACAATCCGTATAGGTGTTCGAGTGTTCGAACCGTAATGCGCAAGAAATTGTATGGAAACCCCGTATTTACATATCTGCCACTGTGCAGGAGAATCCGTATAGGTGTTCGAGTGTTCGAACCGTAATGCGCAAGAAATGGTTCCGAAACCCCGTATTTACATATCTGCCACTGTGCAGGAGAATCCGTATAGGTGTTCGAGAGTTCGAACCGTAATGCGCAAGAAATGGTACGGAAACCCCGTATTTACATATCTGCCACTTTGTAGGAGAATCCGCGTAGGTGTTCGAGTGTTCGAACCGTAATGTGCAAGAAATGGTATGGAAACCCCGTATTTACATATCTGCCACTGTGGAGGAGAATCCGTATAGGTGTTCGAGTGTTCGAATCGTAATGCGCAAGTAATGGTACCGAAACCCCGTATTTACATATCTGCCACTGTGCAGGAGAATCCGAATAGGTGTTCGAGTGTTCGAACCGTAATGCGCAAGAAATGGTATGTAAACCCCGTATTTACATATCTGCCACTGTGCAGGAGAATCCGTATAGGTGTTCGAGTGTTCGAACCGTAATGCGCAAGAAATGGTACGGAAACCCCGTATTTACATATCTGCCACTGTGCAGGAGAATCCGTATAGGTGTTCGATTGTTCGAACCGTAATGCGCAAAAAATGGTACCGAAACCCCGTATTTACATATCTGCCACTGTGCAGGAGAATCCGTATAGGTGTTCGAGTGTTCGAACCGTAATGCCCAAGAAATGGTACCGAAACCCCGTATTTACATATCTGCCACTGTGCAGGAGAATCCGAATAGGTGTTCGAGTGTTTGAACCGTAATGCGCAAGAAATGGTACGGAAACCCCGTATTTACATATCTGCCACTGTGCAGGAGAATCCGTATAGGTGTTCGAGTGTTCGAACCGTAATGCGCAAAAAATGGTACCGAAACCCCGTATTTACATATCTGCCACTGTGCGGGAGAATCCGTATAGGTGTTCGAGTGTTCGAACCGTAATGCGCAAGAAATGGTACCGAAACCCCGTATTTACATATCTTCCACTGTGTAGGAGAATCCGAATAGGTGTTCGAGTGTTCGAACCGTAATGCGCAAGAAATGGTATGTAAACCCCGTATTTACATATCTGCCACTGTGCTGGATAATCCGTATAGGTGTTCGAGTGTTTGAACCGTAGTGCGCCAGAAATGGTACCGAAACCCCGTATTTACATATCTGCCACTGTGCAGGACAATCCGTATAGGTGTTCGAGTGTTCGAACCGTAATGCGCAAGAAATTGTATGGAAACCCCGTATTTACATATCTGCCACTGTGCAGGAGAATCCGTATAGGTGTTCGAGTGTTCGAACCGTAATGCGCAAGAAATGGTTCGGAAATCCCGTATTTACATATCTGCCACTGTGCAGGAGAATCCGTATAGGTGTTCGAGAGTTCGAACCGTAATGCGCAAGAAATGGTACGGAAACCCCGTATTTAAATATCTGCCACTTTGTAGGAGAATCCGCATAGGTGTTCGAGTGTTCGAACCGTAATGTGCAAGAAATGGTATGGAAACCCCGTATTGACATATCTGCCACTGTGGAGGAGAATCCGTATAGGTGTTCGAGTGTTCGAATCGTAATGCGCAAGTAATGGTACCGAAACCCCGTATTTACATATCTGCCACTGTGCAGGAGAATCCGAATAGGTGTTCGAGTGTTCGAACCGTAATGCGCAAGAAATGGTATGTAAACCCCGTATTTACATATCTGCCAATGTGCAGGAGAATCCGTATAGGTGTTCGAGTGTTCGAACCATAATGCGCAAGAAATGGTACGGAAACCCCGTATTTACATATCTCCCACTGTGCAGGAGAATCCGTATAGGTGTTCGATTGTTCGAACCGTAATGCGCAAAAAATGGTACCGAAACCCCGTATTTACATATCTGCCACTGTGCAGGAGAATCCGTATAGGTGTTCGAGTGTTCGAACCGTAATGCGCAAGAAATGGTATCGAAACCCCGTATTTACATATCTGCCACTGTGCAGGAGAATCCGAATAGGTGTTCGAGTGTTTGAACCGTAATGCGCAAGAAATGGTACGGAAACCCCGTATTTACATATCTGCCACTGTGCAGGAGAATCCGTATAGGTGTTCGAGTGTTCGAACCGTAATGCGCAAAAAATGGTATCGAAACCCCGTATTTACATATGTGCCACTGTGCAGGAGAATCCGTATAGGTGTTCGAGTGTTCGAACCGTAATGCGCAAGAAATGGTACCGAAACCCCGTATTTACATATCTTCCACTGTGTAGGAGAATCCGAATAGGTGTTCGAGTGTTCGAACCGTAATGCGCAAGAAATGGTATGTAAACCCCGTATTTACATATCTGCCACTGTGCTGGATAATCCGTATAGGTGTTCGAGTGTTCGAACCGTAATGCGCAAAAAATGGTACCGAAACCCCGTATTTACATATCTGCCACTGTGCAGGAGAATCCGTATAGGTGTTCGAGTGTTCGAACCGTAATGCGCAAGAAATGGTACCGAAACCCCGTATTTACATATCTTCCACTGTGTAGGAGAATCCGAATAGGTGTTCGAGTGTTCGAACCGTAATGCGCAAGAAATGGTATGTAAACCCCGTATTTACATATCTGCCACTGTGCTGGATAATCCGTATAGGTGTTCGAGTGTTTGAACCGTAGTGCGCCAGAAATGGTACCGAAACCCCGTATTTACATATCTGCCACTGTGCAGGACAATCCGTATAGGTGTTCGAGTGTTCGAACCGTAATGCGCAAGAAATTGTATGGAAACCCCGTATTTACATATCTGCCACTGTGCAGGAGAATCCGTATAGGTGTTCGAGTGTTCGAACCGTAATGCGCAAGAAATGGTTCCGAAACCCCGTATTTACATATCTGCCACTGTGCAGGAGAATCCGTATAGGTGTTCGAGAGTTCGAACCGTAATGCGCAAGAAATGGTACGGAAACCCCGTATTTACATATCTGCCACTTTGTAGGAGAATCCGCGTAGGTGTTCGAGTGTTCGAACCGTAATGTGCCAGAAATGGTATGGAAACCCCGTATTTACATATCTGCCACTGTGGAGGAGAATCCGTATAGGTGTTCGAGTGTTCGAATCGTAATGCGCAAGTAATGGTACCGAAACCCCGTATTTACATATCTGCCACTGTGCAGGAGAATCCGAATAGGTGTTCGAGTGTTCGAACCGTAATGCGCAAGAAATGGTATGTAAACCCCGTATTTACATATCTGCCACTGTGCAGGAGAATCCGTATAGGTGTTCGAGTGTTCGAACCGTAATGCGCAAGAAATGGTACGGAAACCCCGTATTTACATATCTGCCACTGTGCAGGAGAATCCGTATAGGTGTTCGATTGTTCGAACCGTAATGCGCAAAAAATGGTACCGAAACCCCGTATTTACATATCTGCCACTGTGCAGGAGAATCCGTATAGGTGTTCGAGTGTTCGAACCGTAATGCCCAAGAAATGGTACCGAAACCCCGTATTTACATATCTGCCACTGTGCAGGAGAATCCGAATAGGTGTTCGAGTGTTTGAACCGTAATGCTCAAGAAATGGTACGGAAACCCCGTATTTACATATCTGCCACTGTGCAGGAGAATCCGTATAGGTGTTCGAGTGTTCGAACCGTAATGCGCAAAAAATGGTACCGAAACCCCGTATTTACATATCTGCCACTGTGCGGGAGAATCCGTATAGGTGTTCGAGTGTTCGAACCGTAATGCGCAAGAAATGGTACCGAAACCCCGTATTTACATATCTTCCACTGTGTAGGAGAATCCGAATAGGTGTTCGAGTGTTCGAACCGTAATGCGCAAGAAATGGTATGTAAACCCCGTATTTACATATCTGCCACTGTGCTGGATAATCCGTATAGGTGTTCGAGTGTTTGAACCGTAGTGCGCCAGAAATGGTACCGAAACCCCGTATTTACATATCTGCCACTGTGCAGGACAATCCGTATAGGTGTTCGAGTGTTCGAACCGTAATGCGCAAGAAATTGTATGGAAACCCCGTATTTACATATCTGCCACTGTGCAGGAGAATCCGTATAGGTGTTCGAGTGTTCGAACCGTAATGCGCAAGAAATGGTTCGGAAATCCCGTATTTACATATCTGCCACTGTGCAGGAGAATCCGTATAGGTGTTCGAGAGTTCGAACCGTAATGCGCAAGAAATGGTACGGAAACCCCGTATTTAAATATCTGCCACTTTGTAGGAGAATCCGCATAGGTGTTCGAGTGTTCGAACCGTAATGTGCAAGAAATGGTATGGAAACCCCGTATTGACATATCTGCCACTGTGGAGGAGAATCCGTATAGGTGTTCGAGTGTTCGAATCGTAATGCGCAAGTAATGGTACCGAAACCCCGTATTTACATATCTGCCACTGTGCAGGAGAATCCGAATAGGTGTTCGAGTGTTCGAACCGTAATGCGCAAGAAATGGTATGTAAACCCCGTATTTACATATCTGCCACTGTGCAGGAGAATCCGTATAGGTGTTCGAGTGTTCGAACCATAATGCGCAAGAAATGGTACGGAAACCCCGTATTTACATATCTCCCACTGTGCAGGAGAATCCGTATAGGTGTTCGATTGTTCGAACCGTAATGCGCAAAAAATGGTACCGAAACCCCGTATTTACATATCTGCCACTGTGCAGGAGAATCCGTATAGGTGTTCGAGTGTTCGAACCGTAATGCGCAAGAAATGGTACCGAAACCCCGTATTTACATATCTGCCACTGTGCAGGAGAATCCGAATAGGTGTTCGAGTGTTTGAACCGTAATGCGCAAGAAATGGTACGGAAACCCCGTATTTACATATCTGCCACTGTGCAGGAGAATCCGTATAGGTGTTCGAGTGTTCGAACCGTAATGCGCAAAAAATGGTACCGAAACCCCGTATTTACATATCTGCCACTGTGCAGGAGAATCCGTATAGGTGTTCGAGTGTTCGAACCGTAATGCGCAAGAAATGGTACCGAAACCCCGTATTTACATATCTTCCACTGTGTAGGAGAATCCGAATAGGTGTTCGAGTGTTCGAACCGTAATGCGCAAGAAATGGTATGTAAACCCCGTATTTACATATCTGCCACTGTGCTGGATAATCCGTATAGGTGTTCGAGTGTTTGAACCGTAGTGCGCCAGAAATGGTACCGAAACCCCGTATTTACATATCTGCCACTGTGCAGGACAATCCGTATAGGTGTTCGAGTGTTCGAACCGTAATGCGCAAGAAATTGTATGGAAACCCTGTATTTACATATCTGCCACTGTGCAGGAGAATCCGTATAGGTGTTCGAGTGTTCGAACCGTAATGCGCAAGAAATGGTTCCGAAACCCCGTATTTACATATCTGCCACTGTGCAGGAGAATCCGTATAGGTGTTCGAGAGTTCGAACCGTAATGCGCAAGAAATGGTACGGAAACCCCGTATTTACATATCTGCCACTTTGTAGGAGAATCCGCGTAGGTGTTCGAGTGCTCGAACCGTAATGTGCAAGAAATGGTATGGAAACCCCGTATTTACATATCTGCCACTGTGGAGGAGAATCCGTATAGGTGTTCGAGTGTTCGAATCGTAATGCGCAAGTAATGGTACCGAAACCCCGTATTTACATATCTGCCACTGTGCAGGAGAATCCGAATAGGTGTTCGAGTGTTCGAACCGTAATGCGCAAGAAATGGTATGTAAACCCCGTATTTACATATCTGCCACTGTGCAGGAGAATCCGTATAGGTGTTCGAGTGTTCGAACCGTAATGCGCAAGAAATGGTACGGAAACCCCGTATTTACATATCTGCCACTGTGCAGGAGAATCCGTATAGGTGTTCGATTGTTCGAACCGTAATGCGCAAAAAATGGTACCGAAACCCCGTATTTACATATCTGCCACTGTGCAGGAGAATCCGTATAGGTGTTCGAGTGTTCGAACCGTAATGCCCAAGAAATGGTACCGAAACCCCGTATTTACATATCTGCCACTGTGCAGGAGAATCCGAATAGGTGTTCGAGTGTTTGAACCGTAATGCGCAAGAAATGGTACGGAAACCCCGTATTTACATATCTGCCACTGTGCAGGAGAATCCGTATAGGTGTTCGAGTGTTCGAACCGTAATGCGCAAAAAATGGTACCGAAACCCCGTATTTACATATCTGCCACTGTGCGGGAGAATCCGTATAGGTGTTCGAGTGTTCGAACCGTAATGCGCAAGAAATGGTACCGAAACCCCGTATTTACATATCTTCCACTGTGTAGGAGAATCCGAATAGGTGTTCGAGTGTTCGAACCGTAATGCGCAAGAAATGGTATGTAAACCCCGTATTTACATATCTGCCACTGTGCTGGATAATCCGTATAGGTGTTCGAGTGTTTGAACCGTAGTGCGCCAGAAATGGTACCGAAACCCCGTATTTACATATCTGCCACTGTGCAGGACAATCCGTATAGGTGTTCGAGTGTTCGAACCGTAATGCGCAAGAAATTGTATGGAAACCCCGTATTTACATATCTGCCACTGTGCAGGAGAATCCGTATAGGTGTTCGAGTGTTCGAACCGTAATGCGCAAGAAATGGTTCGGAAATCCCGTATTTACATATCTGCCACTGTGCAGGAGAATCCGTATAGGTGTTCGAGAGTTCGAACCGTAATGCGCAAGAAATGGTACGGAAACCCCGTATTTAAATATCTGCCACTTTGTAGGAGAATCCGCATAGGTGTTCGAGTGTTCGAACCGTAATGTGCAAGAAATGGTATGGAAACCCCGTATTGACATATCTGCCACTGTGGAGGAGAATCCGTATAGGTGTTCGAGTGTTCGAATCGTAATGCGCAAGTAATGGTACCGAAACCCCGTATTTACATATCTGCCACTGTGCAGGAGAATCCGAATAGGTGTTCGAGTGTTCGAACCGTAATGCGCAAGAAATGGTATGTAAACCCCGTATTTACATATCTGCCACTGTGCAGGAGAATCCGTATAGGTGTTCGAGTGTTCGAACCATAATGCGCAAGAAATGGTACGGAAACCCCGTATTTACATATCTCCCACTGTGCAGGAGAATCCGTATAGGTGTTCGATTGTTCGAACCGTAATGCGCAAAAAATGGTACCGAAACCCCGTATTTACATATCTGCCACTGTGCAGGAGAATCCGTATAGGTGTTCGAGTGTTCGAACCGTAATGCGCAAGAAATGGTACCGAAACCCCGTATTTACATATCTGCCACTGTGCAGGAGAATCCGAATAGGTGTTCGAGTGTTTGAACCGTAATGCGCAAGAAATGGTACGGAAACCCCGTATTTACATATCTGCCACTGTGCAGGAGAATCCGTATAGGTGTTCGAGTGTTCGAACCGTAATGCGCAAAAAATGGTACCGAAACCCCGTATTTACATATCTGCCACTGTGCAGGAGAATCCGTATAGGTGTTCGAGTGTTCGAACCGTAATGCGCAAGAAATGGTACCGAAACCCCGTATTTACATATCTTCCACTGTGTAGGAGAATCCGAATAGGTGTTCGAGTGTTCGAAACGTAATGCGCAAGAAATGGTATGTAAACCCCGTATTTACATATCTGCCACTGTGCTGGATAATCCGTATAGGTGTTCGAGTGTTTGAACCGTAGTGCGCCAGAAATGGTACCGAAACCCCGTATTTACATATCTGCCACTGTGCAGGACAATCCGTATAGGTGTTCGAGTGTTCGAACCGTAATGCGCAAGAAATTGTATGGAAACCCCGTATTTACATATCTGCCACTGTGCAGGAGAATCCGTATAGGTGTTCGAGTGTTCGAACCGTAATGCGCAAGAAATGGTTCCGAAACCCCGTATTTACATATCTGCCACTGTGCAGGAGAATCCGTATAGGTGTTCGAGAGTTCGAACCGTAATGCGCAAGAAATGGTACGGAAACCCCGTATTTACATATCTGCCACTTTGTAGGAGAATCCGCATAGGTGTTCGAGTGTTCGAACCGTAATGTGCAAGAAATGGTATGGAAAACCCGTATTTACATATCTGCCACTGTGGAGGAGAATCCGTATAGGTGTTCGAGTGTTCGAATCGTAATGCGCAAGTAATGGTACCGAAACCCCGTATTTACATATCTGCCACTGTGCAGGAGAATCCGAATAGGTGTTCGAGTGTTCGAACCGTAATGCGCAACAAATGGTATGTAAACCCCGTATTTACATATCTGCCACTGTGCAGGAGAATCCGTATAGGTGTTCGAGTGTTCGAACCGTAATGCGCAAGAAATGGTACGGAAACCCCATATTTACATATCTGCCACTGTGCAGGAGAATCCGTATAGGTGTTCGATTGTTCGAACCGTAATGCGCAAAAAATGGTACCGAAACCCCGTATTTACATATCTGCCACTGTGCAGGAGAATCCGTATAGGTGTTCGAGTGTTCGAACCGTAATGCGCAAGAAATGGTACCGAAACCCCGTATTTACATATCTTCCACTGTGTAGGAGAATCCGCATAGGTGTTCGAGTGTTCGAACCGTAATGTGCAAGAAATGGTATGGAAACCCCGTATTGACATATCTGCCACTGTGGAGGAGAATCCGTATAGGTGTTCGAGTGTTCGAATCGTAATGCGCAAGTAATGGTACCGAAACCCCGTATTTACATATCTGCCACTGTGCAGGAGAATCCGAATAGGTGTTCGAGTGTTCGAACCGTAATGCGCAAGAAATGGTATGTAAACCCCGTATTTACATATCTGCCACTGTGCAGGAGAATCCGTATAGGTGTTCGAGTGTTCGAACCATAATGCGCAAGAAATGGTACGGAAACCCCGTATTTACATATCTCCCACTGTGCAGGAGAATCCGTATAGGTGTTCGATTGTTCGAACCGTAATGCGCAAAAAATGGTACCGAAACCCCGTATTTACATATCTGCCACTGTGCAGGAGAATCCGTATAGGTGTTCGAGTGTTCGAACCGTAATGCGCAAGAAATGGTACCGAAACCCCGTATTTACATATCTGCCACTGTGCAGGAGAATCCGAATAGGTGTTCGAGTGTTTGAACCGTAATGCGCAAGAAATGGTACGGAAACCCCGTATTTACATATCTGCCACTGTGCAGGAGAATCCGTATAGGTGTTCGAGTGTTCGAACCGTAATGCGCAAAAAATGGTACCGAAACCCCGCATTTACATATCTGCCACTGTGCAGGAGAATCCGTATAGGTGTTCGAGTGTTCGAACCGTAATGCGCAAGAAATGGTACCGAAACCCCGTATTTACATATCTTCCACTGTGTAGGAGAATCCGAATAGGTGTTCGAGTGTTCGAACCGTAATGCGCAAGAAATGGTATGTAAACCCCGTATTTACATATCTGCCACTGTGCTGGATAATCCGTATAGGTGTTCGAGTGTTTGAACCGTAGTGCGCCAGAAATGGTACCGAAACCCCGTATTTACATATCTGCCACTGTGCAGGACAATCCGTATAGGTGTTCGAGTGTTCGAACCGTAATGCGCAAGAAATTGTATGGAAACCCCGTATTTACATATCTGCCACTGTGCAGGAGAATCCGTATAGGTGTTCGAGTGTTCGAACCGTAATGCGCAAGAAATGGTTCCGAAACCCCGTATTTACATATCTGCCACTGTGCAGGAGAATCCGTATAGGTGTTCGAGAGTTCGAACCGTAATGCGCAAGAAATGGTACGGAAACCCCGTATTTACATATCTGCCACTTTGTAGGAGAATCCGCATAGGTGTTCGAGTGTTCGAACCGTAATGTGCAAGAAATGGTGTGGAAACCCCGTATTTACATATCTGCCACTGTGGAGGAGAATCCGTATAGGTGTTCGAGTGTTCGAATCGTAATGCGCAAGTAATGGTACCGAAACCCCGTATTTACATATCTGCCACTGTGCAGGAGAATCCGAATAGGTGTTCGAGTGTTCGAACCGTAATGCGCAACAAATGGTATGTAAACCCCGTATTTACATATCTGCCACTATGCAGGAGAATCCGTATAGGTGTTCGAGTGTTCGAACCGTAATGCGCAAGAAATGGTACGGAAACCCCGTATTTACATATCTGCCACTGTGCAGGAGAATCCGTATAGGTGTTCGATTGTTCGAACCGTAATGCGCAAAAAATGGTACCGAAACCCCGTATTTACATATCTGCCACTGTGCAGGAGAATCCGTATAGGTGTTCGAGTGTTCGAACCGTAATGCGCAAGAAATGGTACCGAAACCCCGTATTTACATATCTGCCACTGTGCAGGAGAATCCGAATAGGTGTTCGAGTGTTTGAACCGTAATGCGCAAGAAATGGTACGGAAACCCCGTATTTACATATCTGCCACTGTGCAGGAGAATCCGTATAGGTGTTCGAGTGTTCGAACCGTAATGCGCAAAAAATGGTACCGAAACCCCGTATTTACATATCTGCCACTGTGCAGGAGAATCTGTATAGGTGTTCGAGTGTTCGAACCGTAATGCGCAAGAAATGGTATGTAAACCCCGTATTTACATATCTGCCACTATGCTGGATAATCCGTATAGGTGTTCGAGTGTTTGAACCGTAGTGCGCCAGAAATGGTACCGAAACCCCGTATTTACATATCTGCCACTGTGCAGGACAATCCGTATAGGTGTTCGAGTGTTTGAACCGTAATGCGCAAGAAATTGTATGGAAACCCCGTATTTACATATCTGCCACTGTGCAGGAGAATCCGTATAGGTGTTCGAGTGTTCGAACCGTAATGCGCAAGAAATGGTTCGGAAATCCCGTATTTACATATCTGCCACTGTGCAGGAGAATCCGTATAGGTGTTCGAGAGTTCGAACCGTAATGCGCAAGAAATGGTACGGAAACCCCGTATTTAAATATCTGCCACTTTGTAGGAGAATCCGCATAGGTGTTCGAGTGTTCGAACCGTAATGTGCAAGAAATGGTATGGAAACCCCGTATTTACATATCTGCCACTGTGGAGGAGAATCCGTATAGGTGTTCGAGAGTTCGAACCGTAATGCGCAAGAAATGGTACGGAAACCCCGTATTTACATATCTGCCACTCTGTAGGAGAATCCGCATAGGTGTTCGAGTGTTCGAACCGTAATGTGCAAGAAATGGTATGGAAACCCCGTATTTACATATCTGCCACTGTGCAGGAGAATCCGTATAGGTGTTCGAGTGTTCGAATCGTAATGCGCAAGTAATGGTACCGAAACCCCGTATTTACATATCTGCCACTGTGCAGGAGAATCCGAATAGGTGTTCGAGTGTTCGAACCGTAATGCGCAAGAAATGGTATGTAAACCCCGTATTTACATATCTGCCACTGTGCAGGAGAATCCGTATAGGTGTTCGAGTGTTCGAACCGTAATGCGCAAGAAATGGTACGGAAACCCCGTATTTACATATCTGCCACTGTGCAGGAGAATCCGTATAGGTGTTCGATTGTTCGAACCGTAATGCGCAAAAAATGGTACCGAAACCCCGTATTTACATATCTGCCACTGTGCAGGAGAATCCGTATAGGTGTTCGAGTGTTCGAACCGTAATGCGCAAGAAATGGTACCGAAACCCCGTATTTACATATCTGCCAATGTGCAGGAGAATCCGAATAGGTGTTCGAGTGTTTGAACCGTAATGCGCAAGAAATGGTACGGAAACCCCGTATTTACATATCTGCCACTGTGCAGGAGAATCCGTATAGGTGTTCGAGTGTTCGAACCGTAATGCGCAAAAAATGGTACCGAAACCCCATATTTACATATCTGCCACTGTGCAGGAGAATCCGTATAGGTGTTCGAGTGTTCGAACCGTAATGCGCAAGAAATGGTACCGAAACCCCGTATTTACATATCTTCCACTGTGTAGGAGAATCCGAATAGGTGTTCGAGTGTTCGAACCGTAATGCGCAAGAAATGGTATGTAAACCCCGTATTTACATATCTGCCACTGTGCTGGATAATCCGTATAGGTGTTCGAGTGTTTGAACCGTAGTGCGCCAGAAATGGTACCGAAACCCCGTATTTACATATCTGCCACTGTGCAGGACAATCCGTATAGGTGTTCGAGTGTTCGAACCGTAATGCGCAAGAAATTGTATGGAAACCCCGTATTTACATATCTGCCACTGTGCAGGAGAATCCGTATAGGTGTTCGAGTGTTCGAACCGTAATGCGCAAGAAATGGTACGGAAACCCCGTATTTACATATCTGCCACTGTGCAGGAGAATCCGTATAGGTGTTCGATTGTTCGAACCGTAATGCGCAAGAAATGGTACCGAAACCCCGTATTTACATATCTGCCAATGTGCAGGAGAATCCGAATAGGTGTTCGAGTGTTTGAACCGTAATGCGCAAGAAATGGTACGGAAACCCCGTATTTACATATCTGCCTCTGTGCAGGAGAATCCGTATAGGTGTTCGAGTGTTCGAACCGTAATGCGCAAAAAATGGTACCGAAACCCCATATTTACATATCTGCCACTGTGCAGGAGAATCCGTATAGGTGTTCGAGTGTTCGAACCGTAATGCGCAAGAAATGGTACCGAAACCCCGTATTTACATATCTTCCACTGTGTAGGAGAATCCGAATAGGTGTTCGAGTGTTCGAAACGTAATGCGCAAGAAATGGTATGTAAACCCCGTATTTACATATCTGCCACTGTGCTGGATAATCCGTATAGGTGTTCGAGTGTTTGAACCGTAGTGCGCCAGAAATGGTACCGAAACCCCGTATTTACATATCTGCCACTGTGCAGGACAATCCGTATAGGTGTTCGAGTGTTCGAACCGTAATGCGCAAGAAATTGTATGGAAACCCCGTATTTACATATCTGCCACTGTGCAGGAGAATCCGTATAGGTGTTCGAGTGTTCGAACCGTAATGCGCAAGAAATGGTTCCGAAACCCCGTATTTACATATCTGCCACTGTGCAGGAGAATCCGTATAGGTGTTCGAGAGTTCGAACCGTAATGCGCAAGAAATGGTACGGAAACCCCGTATTTACATATCTGCCACTTTGTAGGAGAATCCGCATAGGTGTTCGAGTGTTCGAACCGTAATGTGCAAGAAATGGTATGGAAAACCCGTATTTACATATCTGCCACTGTGGAGGAGAATCCGTATAGGTGTTCGAGTGTTCGAATCGTAATGCGCAAGTAATGGTACCGAAACCCCGTATTTACATATCTGCCACTGTGCAGGAGAATCCGAATAGGTGTTCGAGTGTTCGAACCGTAATGCGCAACAAATGGTATGTAAACCCCGTATTTACATATCTGCCACTGTGCAGGAGAATCCGTATAGGTGTTCGAGTGTTCGAACCGTAATGCGCAAGAAATGGTACGGAAACCCCATATTTACATATCTGCCACTGTGCAGGAGAATCCGTATAGGTGTTCGATTGTTCGAACCGTAATGCGCAAAAAATGGTACCGAAACCCCGTATTTACATATCTGCCACTGTGCAGGAGAATCCGTATAGGTGTTCGAGTGTTCGAACCGTAATGCGCAAGAAATGGTACCGAAACCCCGTATTTACATATCTTCCACTGTGTAGGAGAATCCGCATAGGTGTTCGAGTGTTCGAACCGTAATGTGCAAGAAATGGTATGGAAACCCCGTATTGACATATCTGCCACTGTGGAGGAGAATCCGTATAGGTGTTCGAGTGTTCGAATCGTAATGCGCAAGTAATGGTACCGAAACCCCGTATTTACATATCTGCCACTGTGCAGGAGAATCCGAATAGGTGTTCGAGTGTTCGAACCGTAATGCGCAAGAAATGGTATGTAAACCCCGTATTTACATATCTGCCACTGTGCAGGAGAATCCGTATAGGTGTTCGAGTGTTCGAACCATAATGCGCAAGAAATGGTACGGAAACCCCGTATTTACATATCTCCCACTGTGCAGGAGAATCCGTATAGGTGTTCGATTGTTCGAACCGTAATGCGCAAAAAATGGTACCGAAACCCCGTATTTACATATCTGCCACTGTGCAGGAGAATCCGTATAGGTGTTCGAGTGTTCGAACCGTAATGCGCAAGAAATGGTACCGAAACCCCGTATTTACATATCTGCCACTGTGCAGGAGAATCCGAATAGGTGTTCGAGTGTTTGAACCGTAATGCGCAAGAAATGGTACGGAAACCCCGTATTTACATATCTGCCACTGTGCAGGAGAATCCGTATAGGTGTTCGAGTGTTCGAACCGTAATGCGCAAAAAATGGTACCGAAACCCCGCATTTACATATCTGCCACTGTGCAGGAGAATCCGTATAGGTGTTCGAGTGTTCGAACCGTAATGCGCAAGAAATGGTACCGAAACCCCGTATTTACATATCTTCCACTGTGTAGGAGAATCCGAATAGGTGTTCGAGTGTTCGAACCGTAATGCGCAAGAAATGGTATGTAAACCCCGTATTTACATATCTGCCACTGTGCTGGATAATCCGTATAGGTGTTCGAGTGTTTGAACCGTAGTGCGCCAGAAATGGTACCGAAACCCCGTATTTACATATCTGCCACTGTGCAGGACAATCCGTATAGGTGTTCGAGTGTTCGAACCGTAATGCGCAAGAAATTGTATGGAAACCCCGTATTTACATATCTGCCACTGTGCAGGAGAATCCGTATAGGTGTTCGAGTGTTCGAACCGTAATGCGCAAGAAATGGTTCCGAAACCCCGTATTTACATATCTGCCACTGTGCAGGAGAATCCGTATAGGTGTTCGAGAGTTCGAACCGTAATGCGCAAGAAATGGTACGGAAACCCCGTATTTACATATCTGCCACTTTGTAGGAGAATCCGCATAGGTGTTCGAGTGTTCGAACCGTAATGTGCAAGAAATGGTGTGGAAACCCCGTATTTACATATCTGCCACTGTGGAGGAGAATCCGTATAGGTGTTCGAGTGTTCGAATCGTAATGCGCAAGTAATGGTACCGAAACCCCGTATTTACATATCTGCCACTGTGCAGGAGAATCCGAATAGGTGTTCGAGTGTTCGAACCGTAATGCGCAACAAATGGTATGTAAACCCCGTATTTACATATCTGCCACTATGCAGGAGAATCCGTATAGGTGTTCGAGTGTTCGAACCGTAATGCGCAAGAAATGGTACGGAAACCCCGTATTTACATATCTGCCACTGTGCAGGAGAATCCGTATAGGTGTTCGATTGTTCGAACCGTAATGCGCAAAAAATGGTACCGAAACCCCGTATTTACATATCTGCCACTGTGCAGGAGAATCCGTATAGGTGTTCGAGTGTTCGAACCGTAATGCGCAAGAAATGGTACCGAAACCCCGTATTTACATATCTGCCACTGTGCAGGAGAATCCGAATAGGTGTTCGAGTGTTTGAACCGTAATGCGCAAGAAATGGTACGGAAACCCCGTATTTACATATCTGCCACTGTGCAGGAGAATCCGTATAGGTGTTCGAGTGTTCGAACCGTAATGCGCAAAAAATGGTACCGAAACCCCGTATTTACATATCTGCCACTGTGCAGGAGAATCTGTATAGGTGTTCGAGTGTTCGAACCGTAATGCGCAAGAAATGGTATGTAAACCCCGTATTTACATATCTGCCACTATGCTGGATAATCCGTATAGGTGTTCGAGTGTTTGAACCGTAGTGCGCCAGAAATGGTACCGAAACCCCGTATTTACATATCTGCCACTGTGCAGGACAATCCGTATAGGTGTTCGAGTGTTTGAACCGTAATGCGCAAGAAATTGTATGGAAACCCCGTATTTACATATCTGCCACTGTGCAGGAGAATCCGTATAGGTGTTCGAGTGTTCGAACCGTAATGCGCAAGAAATGGTTCGGAAATCCCGTATTTACATATCTGCCACTGTGCAGGAGAATCCGTATAGGTGTTCGAGAGTTCGAACCGTAATGCGCAAGAAATGGTACGGAAACCCCGTATTTAAATATCTGCCACTTTGTAGGAGAATCCGCATAGGTGTTCGAGTGTTCGAACCGTAATGTGCAAGAAATGGTATGGAAACCCCGTATTTACATATCTGCCACTGTGGAGGAGAATCCGTATAGGTGTTCGAGAGTTCGAACCGTAATGCGCAAGAAATGGTACGGAAACCCCGTATTTACATATCTGCCACTCTGTAGGAGAATCCGCATAGGTGTTCGAGTGTTCGAACCGTAATGTGCAAGAAATGGTATGGAAACCCCGTATTTACATATCTGCCACTGTGCAGGAGAATCCGTATAGGTGTTCGAGTGTTCGAATCGTAATGCGCAAGTAATGGTACCGAAACCCCGTATTTACATATCTGCCACTGTGCAGGAGAATCCGAATAGGTGTTCGAGTGTTCGAACCGTAATGCGCAAGAAATGGTATGTAAACCCCGTATTTACATATCTGCCACTGTGCAGGAGAATCCGTATAGGTGTTCGAGTGTTCGAACCGTAATGCGCAAGAAATGGTACGGAAACCCCGTATTTACATATCTGCCACTGTGCAGGAGAATCCGTATAGGTGTTCGATTGTTCGAACCGTAATGCGCAAAAAATGGTACCGAAACCCCGTATTTACATATCTGCCACTGTGCAGGAGAATCCGTATAGGTGTTCGAGTGTTCGAACCGTAATGCGCAAGAAATGGTACCGAAACCCCGTATTTACATATCTGCCAATGTGCAGGAGAATCCGAATAGGTGTTCGAGTGTTTGAACCGTAATGCGCAAGAAATGGTACGGAAACCCCGTATTTACATATCTGCCACTGTGCAGGAGAATCCGTATAGGTGTTCGAGTGTTCGAACCGTAATGCGCAAAAAATGGTACCGAAACCCCATATTTACATATCTGCCACTGTGCAGGAGAATCCGTATAGGTGTTCGAGTGTTCGAACCGTAATGCGCAAGAAATGGTACCGAAACCCCGTATTTACATATCTTCCACTGTGTAGGAGAATCCGAATAGGTGTTCGAGTGTTCGAACCGTAATGCGCAAGAAATGGTATGTAAACCCCGTATTTACATATCTGCCACTGTGCTGGATAATCCGTATAGGTGTTCGAGTGTTTGAACCGTAGTGCGCCAGAAATGGTACCGAAACCCCGTATTTACATATCTGCCACTGTGCAGGACAATCCGTATAGGTGTTCGAGTGTTCGAACCGTAATGCGCAAGAAATTGTATGGAAACCCCGTATTTACATATCTGCCACTGTGCAGGAGAATCCGTATAGGTGTTCGAGTGTTCGAACCGTAATGCGCAAGAAATGGTACGGAAACCCCGTATTTACATATCTGCCACTGTGCAGGAGAATCCGTATAGGTGTTTGAGTGTTTGAACCGTAATGCATGAGAAATGGTATGTAAACCCCGTATTTATATATCTGCCACTGTGCTGGATAATCCGTATAGGTGTTCGAGTGTTCGAACCGTAATGCGCCAGAAATGGTACCGAAACCCCGTATTTACATATCTGCCACTGTGCAGGAGAATCCGTATAGGTGTTCGAGTGTTCGAACCGTAATGCGCAAGAAATGGTACCGAAACCCCGTATTTACATATCTGCCACTGTGCAGGAGAATCCGAATAGGTGTTCGAGTGTTTGAACCGTAATGCGCAAGAAATGGTACGGAAACCCCGTATTTACATATCTGCCACTGTGCAGGAGAATCCGTATAGGTGTTCGAGTGTTCGAACCGTAATGCGCAAAAAATGGTACCGAAACCCCGTATTTACATATCTGCCACTGTGCAGGAGAATCCGTATAGGTGTTCGAGTGTTCGAACCGTAATGCGCAAGAAATGGTACCGAAACCCCGTATTTACATATCTTCCACTGTGTAGGAGAATCCGAATAGGTGTTCGAGTGTTCGAACCGTAATGCGCAAGAAATGGTATGTAAACCCCGTATTTACATATCTGCCACTGTGCTGGATAATCCGTATAGGTGTTCGAGTGTTTGAACCGTAGTGCGCCAGAAATGGTACCGAAACCCCGTATTTACATATCTGCCACTGTGCAGGACAATCCGTATAGGTGTTCGAGTGTTCGAACCGTAATGCGCAAGAAATTGTATGGAAACCCCGTATTTACATATCTGCCACTGTGCAGGAGAATCCGTATAGGTGTTCGAGTGTTCGAACCGTAATGCGCAAGAAATGGTTCCGAAACCCCGTATTTACATATCTGCCACTGTGCAGGAGAATCCGTATAGGTGTTCGAGAGTTCGAACCGTAATGCGCAAGAAATGGTACGGAAACCCCGTATTTACATATCTGCCACTTTGTAGGAGAATCCGCATAGGTGTTCGAGTGTTCGAACCGTAATGTGCAAGAAATGGTATGGAAACCCCGTATTTACATATCTGCCACTGTGGAGGAGAATCCGTATAGGTGTTCGAGTGTTCGAATCGTAATGCGCAAGTAATGGTACCGAAACCCCGTATTTACATATCTGCCACTGTGCAGGAGAATCCGAATAGGTGTTCGAGTGTTCGAACCGTAATGCGCAACAAATGGTATGTAAACCCCGTATTTACATATCTGCCACTGTGCAGGAGAATCCGTATAGGTGTTCGAGTGTTCGAACCGTAATGCGCAAGAAATGGTACGGAAACCCCGTATTTACATATCTGCCACTGTGCAGGAGAATCCGTATAGGTGTTCGATTGTTCGAACCGTAATGCGCAAAAAATGGTACCGAAACCCCGTATTTACATATCTGCCACTGTGCAGGAGAATCCGTATAGGTGTTCGAGTGTTCGAACCGTAATGCGCAAGAAATGGTACCGAAACCCCGTATTTACATATCTGCCACTGTGCAGGAGAATCCGAATAGGTGTTCGAGTGTTTGAACCGTAATGCGCAAGAAATGGTACGGAAACCCCGTATTTACATATCTGCCACAGTGCAGGAGAATCCGTATAGGTGTTCGAGTGTTCGAACCGTAATGCGCAAGAAATGGTACCGAAACCCCGTATTTACATATCTTCCACTGTGTAGGAGAATCCGAATAGGTGTTCGAGTGTTCGAACCGTAATGCGCAAGAAATGGTATGTAAACCCCGTATTTACATATCTGCCACTGTGCTGGATAATCCGTATAGGTGTTCGAGTGTTTGAACCGTAGTGCGCCAGAAATGGTACCGAAACCCCGTATTTACATATCTGCCACTGTGCAGGACAATCCGTATAGGTGTTCGAGTGTTCGAACCGTAATGCGCAAGAAATTGTATGGAAACCCCGTATTTACATATCTGCCACTGTGCAGGAGAATCCGTATAGGTGTTCGAGTGTTCGAACCGTAATGCGCAAGAAATGGTACGGAAACCCCGTATTTACATATCTGCCACTGTGCAGGAGAATCCGTATAGGTGTTTGAGTGTTTGAACCGTAATGCATGAGAAATGGTATGTAAACCCCGTATTTATATATCTGCCACTGTGCTGGATAATCCGTATAGGTGTTCGAGTGTTCGAACCGTAATGCGCCAGAAATGGTACCGAAACCCCGTATTTACATATCTGCCACTGTGCAGGAGAATCCGTATAGGTGTTCAAGTGTTCGAACCGTAATGCGCAAGAAATGGTACCGAAACCCCGTATTTACATATCTGCCGCTGTGCAGGAGAATCCGTATAGGTGTTCGAGTGTTCGAACCGTAATGCGCAAGAAATGGTAGGGAAACCCCGTATTTACATATCTGCCACTGTGCAGGAGAATCCGTATAGGTGTTCGAGTGTTCGAACCGTAATGCGCAAGAAATGGTTCCGAAACCCCGTATTTACATATCTGCCACTGTGCAGGAGAATCCGTATAGGTGTTCGAGTGTTCGAACCGTAATGCGCAAGAAATGGTACCGAAACCCCGTATTTACATATCTGCCACTGTGCAGGAGAATCCGAATAGGTGTTCGAGTGTTCGAACCGTAATGCGCAACAAATGGTATGTAAACCCCGTATTTACATATCTGCCACTGTGCAGGAGAATCCGTATAGGTGTTCGAGTGTTCGAACCGTAATGCGCAAGAAATGGTACGGAAACCCCGTATTTACATATCTGCCACTGTGCAGGAGAATCCGTATAGGTGTTCGATTGTTCGAACCGTAATGCGCAAAAAATGGTACCGAAACCCCGTATTTACATATCTGCCACTGTGCAGGAGAATCCGTATAGGTGTTCGAGTGTTCGAACCGTAATGCGCAAGAAATGGTACCGAAACCCCGTATTTACATATCTGCCACTGTGCAGGAGAATCCGAATAGGTGTTCGAGTGTTTGAACCGTAATGCGCAAGAAATGGTACGGAAACCCCGTATTTACATATCTGCCACTGTGCAGGAGAATCCGTATAGGTGTTCGAGTGTTCGAACCGTAATGCGCAAAAAATGGTACCGAAACCCCGTATTTACATATCTGCCACTGTGCAGGAGAATCTGTATAGGTGTTCGAGTGTTCGAACCGTAATGCGCAAGAAATGGTACCGAAACCCCGTATTTACATATCTTCCACTGTGTAGGAGAATCCGAATAGGTGTTCGAGTGTTCGAACCGTAATGCGCAAGAAATGGTATGTAAACCCCGTATTTACATATCTGCCACTATGCTGGATAATCCGTATAGGTGTTCGAGTGTTTGAACCGTAGTGCGCCAGAAATGGTACCGAAACCCCGTATTTACATATCTGCCACTGTGCAGGACAATCCGTATAGGTGTTCGAGTGTTTGAACCGTAATGCGCAAGAAATTGTATGGAAACCCCGTATTTACATATCTGCCACTGTGCAGGAGAATCCGTATAGGTGTTCGAGTGTTCGAACCGTAATGCGCAAGAAATGGTTCGGAAATCCCGTATTTACATATCTGCCACTGTGCAGGAGAATCCGTATAGGTGTTCGAGAGTTCGAACCGTAATGCGCAAGAAATGGTACGGAAACCCCGTATTTAAATATCTGCCACTTTGTAGGAGAATCCGCATAGGTGTTCGAGTGTTCGAACCGTAATGTGCAAGAAATGGTATGGAAACCCCGTATTTACATATCTGCCACTGTGGAGGAGAATCCGTATAGGTGTTCGAGAGTTCGAACCGTAATGCGCAAGAAATGGTACGGAAACCCCGTATTTACATATCTGCCACTTTGTAGGAGAATCCGCATAGGTGTTCGAGTGTTCGAACCGTAATGCGCAAGAAATGGTTCCGAAACCCCGTATTTACATATCTGCCACTGTGCAGGAGAATCCGTATAGGTGTTCGAGTGTTCGAACCGTAATGCGCAAAAAATGGTACCGAAACCCCGTATTTACATATCTGCCACTGTGCAGGAGAATCCGTATAGGTGTTCGAGTGTTCGAACCGTAATGCGCAAGAAATGGTACCGAAACCCCGTATTTACATATCTTCCACTGTGTAGGAGAATCCGAATAGGTGTTCGAGTGTTCGAACCGTAATGCGCAAGAAATGGTATGTAAACCCCGTATTTACATATCTGCCACTGTGCTGGATAATCCGTATAGGTGTTCGAGTGTTTGAACCGTAGTGCGCCAGAAATGGTACCGAAACCCCGTATTTACATATCTGCCACTGTGCAGGACAATCCGTATAGGTGTTCGAGTGTTCGAACCGTAATGCGCAAGAAATTGTATGGAAACCCCGTATTTACATATCTGCCACTGTGCAGGAGAATCCGTATAGGTGTTCGAGTGTTCGAACCGTAATGCGCAAGAAATGGTTCCGAAACCCCGTATTTACATATCTGCCACTGTGCAGGAGAATCCGTATAGGTGTTCGAGAGTTCGAACCGTAATGCGCAAGAAATGGTACGGAAACCCCGTATTTACATATCTGCCACTTTGTAGGAGAATCCGCATAGGTGTTCGAGTGTTCGAACCGTAATGTGCAAGAAATGGTATGGAAACCCCGTATTTACATATCTGCCACTGTGCAGGAGAATCCGTATAGGTGTTCGAGTGTTCGAATCGTAATGCGCAAGTAATGGTACCGAAACCCCGTATTTACATATCTGCCACTGTGCAGGAGAATCCGAATAGGTGTTCGAGTGTTCGAACCGTAATGCGCAAGAAATGGTATGTAAACCCCGTATTTACATATCTGCCACTGTGCAGGAGAATCCGTATAGGTGTTCGAGTGTTCGAACCGTAATGCGCAAGAAATGGTACGGAAACCCCGTATTTACATATCTGCCACTGTGCAGGAGAATCCGTATAGGTGTTCGATTGTTCGAACCGTAATGCGCAAAAAATGGTACCGAAACCCCGTATTTACATATCTGCCACTGTGCAGGAGAATCCGTATAGGTGTTCGAGTGTTCGAACCGTAATGCGCAAGAAATGGTACCGAAACCCCGTATTTACATATCTGCCACTGTGCAGGAGAATCCGAATAGGTGTTCGAGTGTTTGAACCGTAATGCGCAAGAAATGGTACGGAAACCCCGTATTTACATATCTGCCACAGTGCAGGAGAATCCGTATAGGTGTTCGAGTGTTCGAACCGTAATGCGCAAGAAATGGTACCGAAACCCCGTATTTACATATCTTCCACTGTGTAGGAGAATCCGAATAGGTGTTCGAGTGTTCGAACCGTAATGCGCAAGAAATGGTATGTAAACCCCGTATTTACATATCTGCCACTGTGCTGGATAATCCGTATAGGTGTTCGAGTGTTTGAACCGTAGTGCGCCAGAAATGGTACCGAAACCCCGTATTTACATATCTGCCACTGTGCAGGACAATCCGTATAGGTGTTCGAGTGTTCGAACCGTAATGCGCAAGAAATTGTATGGAAACCCCGTATTTACATATCTGCCACTGTGCAGGAGAATCCGTATAGGTGTTCGAGTGTTCGAACCGTAATGCGCAAGAAATGGTACGGAAACCCCGTATTTACATATCTGCCACTGTGCAGGAGAATCCGTATAGGTGTTTGAGTGTTTGAACCGTAATGCATGAGAAATGGTATGTAAACCCCGTATTTATATATCTGCCACTGTGCTGGATAATCCGTATAGGTGTTCGAGTGTTCGAACCGTAATGCGCCAGAAATGGTACCGAAACCCCGTATTTACATATCTGCCACTGTGCAGGAGAATCCGTATAGGTGTTCAAGTGTTCGAACCGTAATGCGCAAGAAATGGTACCGAAACCCCGTATTTACATATCTGCCGCTGTGCAGGAGAATCCGTATAGGTGTTCGAGTGTTCGAACCGTAATGCGCAAGAAATGGTAGGGAAACCCCGTATTTACATATCTGCCACTGTGCAGGAGAATCCGTATAGGTGTTCGAGTGTTCGAACCGTAATGCGCAAGAAATGGTTCCGAAACCCCGTATTTACATATCTGCCACTGTGCAGGAGAATCCGTATAGGTGTTCGAGTGTTCGAACCGTAATGCGCAAGAAATGGTACCGAAACCCCGTATTTACATATCTGCCACTGTGCAGGAGAATCCGAATAGGTGTTCGAGTGTTCGAACCGTAATGCGCAACAAATGGTATGTAAACCCCGTATTTACATATCTGCCACTGTGCAGGAGAATCCGTATAGGTGTTCGAGTGTTCGAACCGTAATGCGCAAGAAATGGTACGGAAACCCCGTATTTACATATCTGCCACTGTGCAGGAGAATCCGTATAGGTGTTCGATTGTTCGAACCGTAATGCGCAAAAAATGGTACCGAAACCCCGTATTTACATATCTGCCACTGTGCAGGAGAATCCGTATAGGTGTTCGAGTGTTCGAACCGTAATGCGCAAGAAATGGTACCGAAACCCCGTATTTACATATCTGCCACTGTGCAGGAGAATCCGAATAGGTGTTCGAGTGTTTGAACCGTAATGCGCAAGAAATGGTACGGAAACCCCGTATTTACATATCTGCCACTGTGCAGGAGAATCCGTATAGGTGTTCGAGTGTTCGAACCGTAATGCGCAAAAAATGGTACCGAAACCCCGTATTTACATATCTGCCACTGTGCAGGAGAATCTGTATAGGTGTTCGAGTGTTCGAACCGTAATGCGCAAGAAATGGTACCGAAACCCCGTATTTACATATCTTCCACTGTGTAGGAGAATCCGAATAGGTGTTCGAGTGTTCGAACCGTAATGCGCAAGAAATGGTATGTAAACCCCGTATTTACATATCTGCCACTATGCTGGATAATCCGTATAGGTGTTCGAGTGTTTGAACCGTAGTGCGCCAGAAATGGTACCGAAACCCCGTATTTACATATCTGCCACTGTGCAGGACAATCCGTATAGGTGTTCGAGTGTTTGAACCGTAATGCGCAAGAAATTGTATGGAAACCCCGTATTTACATATCTGCCACTGTGCAGGAGAATCCGTATAGGTGTTCGAGTGTTCGAACCGTAATGCGCAAGAAATGGTTCGGAAATCCCGTATTTACATATCTGCCACTGTGCAGGAGAATCCGTATAGGTGTTCGAGAGTTCGAACCGTAATGCGCAAGAAATGGTACGGAAACCCCGTATTTAAATATCTGCCACTTTGTAGGAGAATCCGCATAGGTGTTCGAGTGTTCGAACCGTAATGTGCAAGAAATGGTATGGAAACCCCGTATTTACATATCTGCCACTGTGGAGGAGAATCCGTATAGGTGTTCGAGAGTTCGAACCGTAATGCGCAAGAAATGGTACGGAAACCCCGTATTTACATATCTGCCACTTTGTAGGAGAATCCGCATAGGTGTTCGAGTGTTCGAACCGTAATGCGCAAGAAATGGTTCCGAAACCCCGTATTTACATATCTGCCACTGTGCAGGAGAATCCGTATAGGTGTTCGAGTGTTCGAACCGTAATGCGCAAAAAATGGTACCGAAACCCCGTATTTACATATCTGCCACTGTGCAGGAGAATCCGTATAGGTGTTCGAGTGTTCGAACCGTAATGCGCAAGAAATGGTACCGAAACCCCGTATTTACATATCTTCCACTGTGTAGGAGAATCCGAATAGGTGTTCGAGTGTTCGAACCGTAATGCGCAAGAAATGGTATGTAAACCCCGTATTTACATATCTGCCACTGTGCTGGATAATCCGTATAGGTGTTCGAGTGTTTGAACCGTAGTGCGCCAGAAATGGTACCGAAACCCCGTATTTACATATCTGCCACTGTGCAGGACAATCCGTATAGGTGTTCGAGTGTTCGAACCGTAATGCGCAAGAAATTGTATGGAAACCCCGTATTTACATATCTGCCACTGTGCAGGAGAATCCGTATAGGTGTTCGAGTGTTCGAACCGTAATGCGCAAGAAATGGTTCCGAAACCCCGTATTTACATATCTGCCACTGTGCAGGAGAATCCGTATAGGTGTTCGAGAGTTCGAACCGTAATGCGCAAGAAATGGTACGGAAACCCCGTATTTACATATCTGCCACTTTGTAGGAGAATCCGCATAGGTGTTCGAGTGTTCGAACCGTAATGTGCAAGAAATGGTATGGAAACCCCGTATTTACATATCTGCCACTGTGCAGGAGAATCCGTATAGGTGTTCGAGTGTTCGAATCGTAATGCGCAAGTAATGGTACCGAAACCCCGTATTTACATATCTGCCACTGTGCAGGAGAATCCGAATAGGTGTTCGAGTGTTCGAACCGTAATGCGCAAGAAATGGTATGTAAACCCCGTATTTACATATCTGCCACTGTGCAGGAGAATCCGTATAGGTGTTCGAGTGTTCGAACCGTAATGCGCAAGAAATGGTACGGAAACCCCGTATTTACATATCTGCCACTGTGCAGGAGAATCCGTATAGGTGTTCGATTGTTCGAACCGTAATGCGCAAAAAATGGTACCGAAACCCCGTATTTACATATCTGCCACTGTGCAGGATAATCCGTATAGGTGTTCGAGTGTTCGAACCGTAATGCGCAAGAAATGGTACCGAAACCCCGTATTTACATATCTGCCACTGTGCAGGAGAATCCGAATAGGTGTTCAAGTGTTTGAACCGTAATGCGCAAGAAATGGTACGGAAACCCCGTATTTACATATCTGCCACAGTGCAGGAGAATCCGTATAGGTGTTCGAGTGTTCGAACCGTAATGCGCAAGAAATGGTACCGAAACCCCGTATTTACATATCTTCCACTGTGTAGGAGAATCCGAATAGGTGTTCGAGTGTTCGAACCGTAATGCGCAAGAAATGGTATGTAAACCCCGTATTTACATATCTGCCACTGTGCTGGATAATCCGTATAGGTGTTCGAGTGTTTGAACCGTAGTGCGCCAGAAATGGTACCGAAACCCCGTATTTACATATCTGCCACTGTGCAGGACAATCCGTATAGGTGTTCGAGTGTTCGAACCGTAATGCGCAAGAAATTGTATGGAAACCCCGTATTTACATATCTGCCACTGTGCAGGAGAATCCGTATAGGTGTTCGAGTGTTCGAACCGTAATGCGCAAGAAATGGTACGGAAACCCCGTATTTACATATCTGCCACTGTGCAGGAGAATCCGTATAGGTGTTTGAGTGTTTGAACCGTAATGCATGAGAAATGGTATGTAAACCCCGTATTTATATATCTGCCACTGTGCTGGATAATCCGTATAGGTGTTCGAGTGTTCGAACCGTAATGCGCCAGAAATGGTACCGAAACCCCGTATTTACATATCTGCCACTGTGCTGCAGAATCCGTATAGGTGTTCGAGTGTTCGAACCGTAATGCGTGAGAAATGGCAGGTAAACCCCGTATTTATATATCTGCCACTGTGCTGGATAATCCGTATAGGTGTTCGAGTGTTCGAACCGTAATGCGCCAGAAATGGTACCGAAACCCCGTATTTACATATCTGCCACTGTCCAGGAGAATCCGTATAGGTGTTCGAGTGTTCGAACCGTAATGCGCAAGAAATGGTTCCGAAACCCCGTATTTACATATCTGCCACTGTGCAGGAGAATCCGTATAGGTGTTCGAGTGTTCGAACCGTAATGCGCAAGAAATGGTACCGAAACCCCGTATTTACATATCTGCCACTGTGCAGGAGAATCCGAATAGGTGTTCGAGTGTTCGAACCGTAATGCGCAACAAATGGTATGTAAACCCCGTATTTACATATCTGCCACTGTGCAGGAGAATCCGTATAGGTGTTCGAGTGTTCGAACCGTAATGCGCAAAAAATGGTACGGAAACCCCGTATTTACATATCTGCCACTGTGCAGGAGAATCCGTATAGGTGTTCGATTGTTCGAACCGTAATGCGCAAAAAATGGTACCGAAACCCCGTATTTACATATCTGCCACTGTGCAGGAGAATCCGTATAGGTGTTCGAGTGTTCGAACCGTAATGCGCAAGAAATGGTACCGAAACCCCGTATTTACATATCTTCCACTGTGTAGGAGAATCCGAATAGGTGTTCGAGTGTTCGAACCGTAATGCGCAAGAAATGGTATGTAAACCCCGTATTTACATATCTGCCACTGTGCAGGAGAATCCGTATAGGTGTTCGAGTGTTCGAACCGTAATGCGCAAGAAATGGTACGGAAACCCCGTATTTACATATCTGCCACTGTGCAGGAGAATCCGTATAGGTGTTCGATTGTTCGAACCGTAATGCGTAAAAAATGGTACCGAAACCCCGTATTTACATATCAGCCACTGTGCAGGAGAATCCGTATAGGTGTTCGAGTGTTCGAACCGTAATGCGCAAGAAATGGTACCGAAACCCCGTATTTACATATCTGCCACTGTGCAGGAGAATCCGAATAGGTGTTCGAGTGTTTGAACCGTAATGCGCAAGAAATGGTACGGAAACCCCGTATTTACATATCTGCCACTGTGCAGGAGAATCCGTATAGGTGTTCGAGTGTTCGAACCGTAATGCGCAAAAAATGGTACCGAAACCCCGTATTTACATATCTGCCACTGTGCAGGAGAATCCGTATAGGTGTTCGAGTGTTCGAACCGTAATGCGCAAGAAATGGTACCGAAACCCCGTATTTACATATCTTCCACTGTGTAGGAGAATCCGAATAGGTGTTCGAGTGTTCGAACCGTAATGCGCAAGAAATGGTATGTAAACCCCGTATTTACATATCTGCCACTGTGCTAGATAATCCGTATAGGTGTTCGAGTGTTTGAACCGTAGTGCGCCAGAAATGGTACCGAAACCCCGTATTTACATATCTGCCACTGTGCAGGACAATCCGTATAGGTGTTCGAGTGTTCGAACCGTAATGCGCAAGAAATTGTATGGAAACCCCGTATTTACATATCTGCCACTGTGCAGGAGAATCCGTATAGGTGTTCGAGTGTTCGAACCGTAATGCGCAAGAAATGGTTCCGAAACCCCGTATTTACATATCTGCCACTGTGCAGGAGAATCCGTATAGGTGTTCGAGAGTTCGAACCGTAATGCGCAAGAAATGGTACGGAAACCCCGTATTTACATATCTGCCACTTTGTAGGAGAATCCGCATAGGTGTTCGAGTGTTCGAACCGTAATGTGCAAGAAATGGTATGGAAACCCCGTATTTACATATCTGCCACTGTGCAGGTGAATCCGTATAGGTGTTCGATTGTTCGAACCGTAATGCGCAAAAAATGGTACCGAAACCCCGTATTTACATATCTGCCACTGTGCAGGAGAATCCGTATAGGTGTTCGAGTGTTCGAACCGTAATGCGCAAGAAATGGTACCGAAACCCCGTATTTACATATCTGCCACTGTGCAGGAGAATCCGAATAGGTGTTCGAGTGTTTGAACCGTAATGCGCAAGAAATGGTACGGAAACCCCGTATTTACATATCTGCCACAGTGCAGGAGAATCCGTATAGGTGTTCGAGTGTTCGAACCGTAATGCGCAAGAAATGGTACCGAAACCCCGTATTTACATATCTTCCACTGTGTAGGAGAATCCGAATAGGTGTTCGAGTGTTCGAACCGTAATGCGCAAGAAATGGTATGTAAACCCCGTATTTACATATCTGCCACTGTGCTGGATAATCCGTATAGGTGTTCGAGTGTTTGAACCGTAGTGCGCCAGAAATGGTACCGAAACCCCGTATTTACATATCTGCCACTGTGCAGGACAATCCGTATAGGTGTTCGAGTGTTCGAACCGTAATGCGCAAGAAATTGTATGGAAACCCCGTATTTACATATCTGCCACTGTGCAGGAGAATCCGTATAGGTGTTCGAGTGTTCGAACCGTAATGCGCAAGAAATGGTACGAAAACCCCGTATTTACATATCTGCCACTGTGCAGGAGAATCCGTATAGGTGTTTGAGTGTTTGAACCGTAATGCATGAGAAATGGTATGTAAACCCCGTATTTATATATCTGCCACTGTGCTGGATAATCCGTATAGGTGTTCGAGTGTTCGAACCGTAATGCGCCAGAAATGGTACCGAAACCCCGTATTTACATATCTGCCACTGTGCAGGAGAATCCGTATAGGTGTTCGAGTGTTCGAACCGTAATGCGCAAGAAATGGTACCGAAACCCCGTATTTACATATCTGCCGCTGTGCAGGAGAATCCGTATAGGTGTTCGAGTGTTCGAACCGTAATGCGCAAGAAATGGTAGGGAAACCCCGTATTTACATATCTGCCACTGTGCAGGAGAATCCGTATAGGTGTTCGAGTGTTCGAACCGTAATGCGCAAGAAATGGTTCCGAAACCCCGTATTTACATATCTGCCACTGTGCAGGAGAATCCGTATAGGTGTTCGAGTGTTCGAACCGTAATGCGCAAGAAATGGTACCGAAACCCCGTATTTACATATCTGCCACTGTGCACGAGAATCCGTATAGGTGTTTGAGTGTTTGAACCGTAATGCGTGAGAAATGGTATGTAAACCCCGTATTTATATATCTGCCACTGTGCTGGATAATCCGTATAGGTGTTCGAGTGTTCGAACCGTAATGCGCCAGAAATGGTACCGAAACCCCGTATTTACATATCTGCCACTGTGCAGGAGAATCCGTATAGGTGTTCGAGTGTTCGAACCGTAATGCGCAAGAAATGGTACCGAAACCCCGTATTTACATATCTGCCACTGTGCTGCAGAATCCGTATAGGTGTTCGAGTGTTCGAACCGTAATGCGCAAGAAATGGTAGGGAAACCCCGTATTTACATATCTGCCACTGTGCAGGAGAATCCGTATAGGTGTTCGAGTGTTCGAACCGTAATGCGCAAGAAATGGTTCCGAAACCCCGTATTTACATATCTGCCACTGTGCAGGAGAATCCGTATAGGTGTTCGAGAGTTCGAACCGTAATGCGCAAGAAATGGTACGGAAACCCCGTATTGACATATCTGCCACTTTGTAGGAGAATCCGCATAGGTGTTCGAGTGTTCGAACCGTAATGTGCAAGAAATGGTATGGAAACCCCGTATTTACATATCTGCCACTGTGCAGGAGAATCCGTATAGGTGTTCGAGTGTTCGAATCGTAATGCGCAAGAAATGGTACCGAAACCCCGTATTTACATATCTGCCACTGTGCAGGAGAATCCGAATAGGTGTTCGAGTGTTCGAACCGTAATGCGCAACAAATGGTATGTAAACCCCGTATTTACATATCTACCACTGTGCAGGAGAATCCGTATAGGTGTTCGTGTGTTCGAACCGTAATGCGCAAGAAATGGTACGGAAACCCCGTATTTACATATCTGCCACTGTGCAGGAGAATCCGTATAGGTGTTCGATTGTTCGAACCGTAATGCGCAAAAAATGGTACCGAAACCCCGTATTTACATATCTGCCACTGTGCAGGAGAATCCGTATAGGTGTTCGAGTGTTCGAACCGTAATGCGCAAGAAATGGTACCGAAACCCCGTATTTACATATCTGCCACTGTGCAGGAGAATCCGAATAGGTGTTCGAGTGTTCGAACCGTAATGCGCAAGAAATGGTATGTAAACCCCGTATTTACATATCTGCCACTGTGCAGGAGAATCCGTATAGGTGTTCGAGTGTTCGAACCGTAATGCGCAAGAAATGGTACGGAAACCCCGTATTTACATATCTGCCACTGTGCAGGAGAATCCGTACAGGTGTTTGAGTGTTTGAACCGTAATGCGTGAGAAATGGTATGTAAACCCCGTATTTATATATCTGCCACTGTGCAGGAGAATCCGTATAGGTGTTCGAGTGTTCGAACCGTAATGCGCAAGAAATAGTACCGAAACCCCGTATTTACATATCTGCCACTGTGCAGGAGAATCCGTATAGGTGTTTGAGTGTTCGAACCGTAATGCGCAAGAAATGGTATGGAAACCCCGTATTTACATATCTGCCACTGTGCAGGAGAATCCGTATAGGTGTTCGAGTGTTCGAACCGTAATGCGCAAGAAATGGTTCCGAAACCCCGTATTTACATATCTGCCACTGTGGAGGAGAATCCGTATAGGTGTTCGAGAGTTCGAACCGTAATGCGCAAGAAATGGTACGGAAACCCCGTATTTACATATCTGCCACTTTGTAGGAGAATCCGCATAGGTGTTCGAGTGTTCGAACCGTAATGTGCAAGAAATGGTATGGAAACCCCGTATTTACATATCTGCCACTGTGCAGGAGAATCCGTATAGGTGTTCGAGTGTTCGAATCGTAATGCGCAAGAAATGGTACCGAAACCCCGTATTTACATATCTGCCACTGTGCAGGAGAATCCGAATAGGTGTTCGAGTGTTCGAACCGTAATGCGCAAGAAATGGTATGTAAACCCCGTATTTACATATCTGCCACTGTGCAGGAGAATCCGTATAGGTGTTCGAGTGTTCGAACCGTAATGCGTAAGAAATGGTACGGAAACCCCGTATTTACATATCTGCCACTGTGTAGGAGAATCCGTATAGGGTTTCGAGTGTTCGAGCCGTAATGCGTGAGAAATGGTATGTAAACCCCGTATTTATATATCTGCCACTGTGCTGGATAATCCGTATAGGTGTTCGAGTGTTCGAACCGTAATGCGCCAGAAATGGTACCGAAACCCCGTATTTACATATCTGCCACTGTGCAGGAGAATCCGTATAGGTGTTCGAGTGTTCGAACCGTAATGCGCAAGAAATGGTACCGAAACCCCGTATTTACATATCTGCCACTGTGCTGCAGAATCCGTATAGGTGTTCGAGTGTTCGAACCGTAATGCGCAAGAAATGGTAGGGAAACCCCGTATTTACATATCTGCCACTGTGCAGGAGAATCCGTATAGGTGTTCGAGTGTTCGAACCGTAATGCGCAAGAAATGGTTCCGAAACCCCGTATTTACATATCTGCCACTGTGCAGGAGAATCCGTATAGGTGTTCGAGAGTTCGAACCGTAATGCGCAAGAAATGGTACGGAAACCCCGTATTTACATATCTGCCACTTTGTAGGAGAATCCGCATAGGTGTTCGAGTGTTCGAACCGTAATGTGCAAGAAATGGTATGGAAACCCCGTATTTACATATCTGCCACTGTGCAGGAGAATCCGTATAGGTGTTCGAGTGTTCGAATCGTAATGCGCAAGAAATGGTACCGAAACCCCGTATTTACATATCTGCCACTGTGCAGGAGAATCCGAATAGGTGTTCGAGTGTTCGAACCGTAATGCGCAACAAATGGTATGTAAACCCCGTATTTACATATCTACCACTGTGCAGGAGAATCCGTATAGGTGTTCGTGTGTTCGAACCGTAATGCGCAAGAAATGGTACGGAAACCCCGTATTTACATATCTGCCACTGTGCAGGAGAATCCGTACAGGTGTTCGATTGTTCGAACCGTAATGCGCAAAAAATGGTACCGAAACCCCGTATTTACATATCTGCCACTGTGCAGGAGAATCCGTATAGGTGTTCGAGTGTTCGAACCGTAATGCGCAAGAAATGGTACCGAAACCCCGTATTTACATATCTGCCACTGTGCAGGAGAATCCGAATAGGTGTTCGAGTGTTCGAACCGTAATGCGCAAGAAATGGTATGTAAACCCCGTATTTACATATCTGCCACTGTGCAGGAGAATCCGTATAGGTGTTCGAGTGTTCGAACCGTAATGCGCAAGAAATGGTACGGAAACCCCGTATTTACATATCTGCCACTGTGCAGGAGAATCCGTACAGGTGTTTGAGTGTTTGAACCGTAATGCGTGAAAAATGGTATGTAAACCCCGTATTTATATATCTGCCACTGTGCAGGAGAATCCGTATAGGTGTTCGAGTGTTCGAACCGTAATGCGCAAGAAATGGTACCGAAACCCCGTATTTACATATCTGCCACTGTGCAGGAGAATCCGTATAGGTGTTCGAGAGTTCGAACCGTAATGCGCAAGAAATGGTACGGAAACCCCGTATTTACATATCTGCCACTTTGTAGGAGAATCCGCATAGGTGTTCGAGTGTTCGAACCGTAATGTGCAAGAAATGGTATGGAAACCCCGTATTTACATATCTGCCACTGTGCAGGAGAATCCGTATAGGTGTTCGAGTGTTCGAATCGTAATGCGCAAGAAATGGTACCGAAACCCCGTATTTACATATATGCCACTGTGCAGGAGAATCCGAATAGGTGTTCGAGTGTTCGAACCGTAATGCGCAAGAAATGGTATGTAAACCCCGTATTTACATATCTGCCACTGTGCAGGAGAATCCGTATAGGTGTTCGAGTGTTCGAACCGTAATGCGTAAGAAATGGTACGGAAACCCCGTATTTACATATCTGCCACTGTGCAGGAGAATCCGTATAGGGTTTCGAGTGTTCGAGCCGTAATGCGTGAGAAATGGTATGTAAACCCCGTATTTATATATCTGCCACTGTGCTGGATAATCCGTATAGGTGTTCGAGTGTTCGAACCGTAATGCGCCAGAAATGGTACCGAAACCCCGTATTTACATATCTGCCACTGTGCAGGAGAATCCGTATAGGTGTTCGAGTGTTCGAACCGTAATGCGCAAGAAATGGTACCGAAACCCCGTATTTACATATCTGCCACTGAGCTACAGAATCCGTATAGGTGTTCGAGTGTTCGAACCGTAATGCGCAAGAAATGGTAGGGAAACCCCGTATTTACATATCTGCCACTGTGCAGGAGAATCCGTATAGGTGTTCGAGTGTTCGAACCGTAATGCGCAAGAAATGGTTCCGAAACCCCGTATTTACATATCTGCCACTGTGCAGGAGAATCCGTATAGGTGTTCGAGAGTTCGAACCGTAATGCGCAAGAAATGGTACGGAAACCCCGTATTTACATATCTGCCACTTTGTAGGAGAATCCGCATAGGTGTTCGAGTGTTCGAACCGTAATGTGCAAGAAATGGTATGGAAACCCCGTATTTACATATCTGCCACTGTGCAGGAGAATCCGTATAGGTGTTCGAGTGTTCGAATCGTAATGCGCAAGAAATGGTACCGAAACCCCGTATTTACATATCTGCCACTGTGCAGGAGAATCCGAATAGGTGTTCGAGTGTTCGAACCGTAATGCGCAAGAAATGGTACGGAAACCCCGTATTTACATATCTGCCACTTTGTAGGAGAATCCGCATAGGTGTTCGAGTGTTCGAACCGTAATGTGCAAGAAATGGTATGGAAACCCCGTATTTACATATCTGCCACTGTGCAGGAGAATCCGTATAGGTGTTCGAGTGTTCGAATCGTAATGCGCAAGAAATGGTACCGAAACCCCGTATTTACATATATGCCACTGTGCAGGAGAATCCGAATAGGTGTTCGAGTGTTCGAACCGTAATGCGCAAGAAATGGTATGTAAACCCCGTATTTACATATCTGCCACTGTGCAGGAGAATCCGTATAGGTGTTCGAGTGTTCGAACCGTAATGCGTAAGAAATGGTACGGAAACCCCGTATTTACATATCTGCCACTGTGCAGGAGAATCCGTATAGGGTTTCGAGTGTTCGAGCCGTAATGCGTGAGAAATGGTATGTAAACCCCGTATTTATATATCTGCCACTGTGCTGGATAATCCGTATAGGTGTTCGAGTGTTCGAACCGTAATGCGCCAGAAATGGTACCGAAACCCCGTATTTACATATCTGCCACTGTGCAGGAGAATCCGTATAGGTGTTCGAGTGTTCGAACCGTAATGCGCAAGAAATGGTACCGAAACCCCGTATTTACATATCTGCCACTGAGCTGCAGAATCCGTATCGGTGTTCGAGTGTTCGAACCGTAATGCGCAAGAAATGGTAGGGAAACCCCGTATTTACATATCTGCCACTGTGCAGGAGAATCCGTATAGGTGTTCGAGTGTTCGAACCGTAATGCGCAAGAAATGGTTCCGAAACCCCGTATTTACATATCTGCCACTGTGCAGGAGAATCCGTATAGGTGTTCGAGAGTTCGAACCGTAATGCGCAAGAAATGGTACGGAAACCCCGTATTTACATATCTGCCACTTTGTAGGAGAATCCGCATAGGTGTTCGAGTGTTCGAACCGTAATGTGCAAGAAATGGTATGGAAACCCCGTATTTACATATCTGCCACTGTGCAGGAGAATCCGTATAGGTGTTCGAGTGTTCGAATCGTAATGCGCAAGAAATGGTACCGAAACCCCGTATTTACATATCTGCCACTGTGCAGGAGAATCCGAATAGGTGTTCGAGTGTTCGAACCGTAATGCGCAAGAAATGGTATGTAAACCCCGTATTTACATATCTGCCACTGTGCAGGAGAATCCGTATAGGTGTTCGAGTGTTCGAACCGTAATGCGTAAGAAATGGTACGGAAACCCCGTATTTACATATCTGCCACTGTGCAGGAGAATCCGTATAGGGTTTCGAGTATTCGAGCCGTAATGCGTGAGAAATGGTATGTAAACCCCGTATTTATATATCTGCCACTGTGCTGGATAATCCGTATAGGTGTTCGAGTGTTCGAACCGTAATGCGCCAGAAATGGTACCGAAACCCCGTATTTACATATCTGCCACTGTGCAGGAGAATCCGTATAGGTGTTCGAGTGTTCGAACCGTAATGCGCAAGAAATGGTACCGAAACCCCGTATTTACATATCTGCCACTGTGCTGCAGAATCCGTATAGGTGTTCGAGTGTTCGAACCGTAATGCGCAAGAAATGGTAGGGAAACCCCGTATTTACATATCTGCCACTGTGCAGGAGAATCCGTATAGGTGTTCGAGTGTTCGAACCGTAATGCGCAAGAAATGGTTCCGAAACCCCGTATTTACATATCTGCCACTGTGCAGGAGAATCCGTATAGGTGTTCGAGAGTTCGAACCGTAATGCGCAAGAAATGGTACGGAAACCCCGTATTTACATATCTGCCACTTTGTAGGAGAATCCGCATAGGTGTTCGAGTGTTCGAACCGTAATGTGCAAGAAATGGTATGGAAACCCCGTATTTACATATCTGCCACTGTGCAGGAGAATCCGTATAGGTGTTCGAGTGTTCGAATCGTAATGCGCAAGAAATGGTACCGAAACCCCGTATTTACATATCTGCCACTGTGCAGGAGAATCCGAATAGGTGTTCGAGTGTTCGAACCGTAATGCGCAACAAATGGTATGTAAACCCCGTATTTACATATCTACCACTGTGCAGGAGAATCCGTATAGGTGTTCGTGTGTTCGAACCGTAATGCGCAAGAAATGGTACGGAAACCCCGTATTTACATATCTGCCACTGTGCAGGAGAATCCGTACAGGTGTTCGATTGTTCGAACCGTAATGCGCAAAAAATGGTACCGAAACCCCGTATTTACATATCTGCCACTGTGCAGGAGAATCCGTATAGGTGTTCGAGTGTTCGAACCGTAATGCGCAAGAAATGGTACCGAAACCCCGTATTTACATATCTGCCACTGTGCAGGAGAATCCGAATAGGTGTTCGAGTGTTCGAACCGTAATGCGCAAGAAATGGTATGTAAACCCCGTATTTACATATCTGCCACTGTGCAGGAGAATCCGTATAGGTGTTCGAGTGTTCGAACCGTAATGCGCAAGAAATGGTACGGAAACCCCGTATTTACATATCTGCCACTGTGCAGGAGAATCCGTACAGGTGTTTGAGTGTTTGAACCGTAATGCGTGAAAAATGGTATGTAAACCCCGTATTTATATATCTGCCACTGTGCAGGAGAATCCGTATAGGTGTTGGAGTGTTCGAACCGTAATGCGCAAGAAATGGTACCGAAACCCCGTATTTACATATCTGCCACTGTGCAGGAGAATCCGTATAGGTGTTCGAGAGTTCGAACCGTAATGCGCAAGAAATGGTACGGAAACCCCGTATTTACATATCTGCCACTTTGTAGGAGAATCCGCATAGGTGTTCGAGTGTTCGAACCGTAATGTGCAAGAAATGGTATGGAAACCCCGTATTTACATATCTGCCACTGTGCAGGAGAATCCGTATAGGTGTTCGAGTGTTCGAATCGTAATGCGCAAGAAATGGTACCGAAACCCCGTATTTACATATATGCCACTGTGCAGGAGAATCCGAATAGGTGTTCGAGTGTTCGAACCGTAATGCGCAAGAAATGGTATGTAAACCCCGTATTTACATATCTGCCACTGTGCAGGAGAATCCGTATAGGTGTTCGAGTGTTCGAACCGTAATGCGTAAGAAATGGTACGGAAACCCCGTATTTACATATCTGCCACTGTGCAGGAGAATCCGTATAGGGTTTCGAGTGTTCGAGCCGTAATGCGTGAGAAATGGTATGTAAACCCCGTATTTATATATCTGCCACTGTGCTGGATAATCCGTATAGGTGTTCGAGTGTTCGAACCGTAATGCGCCAGAAATGGTACCGAAACCCCGTATTTACATATCTGCCACTGTGCAGGAGAATCCGTATAGGTGTTCGAGTGTTCGAACCGTAATGCGCAAGAAATGGTACCGAAACCCCGTATTTACATATCTGCCACTGAGCTGCAGAATCCGTATAGGTGTTCGAGTGTTCGAACCGTAATGCGCAAGAAATGGTAGGGAAACCCCGTATTTACATATCTGCCACTGTGCAGGAGAATCCGTATAGGTGTTCGAGTGTTCGAACCGTAATGCGCAAGAAATGGTTCCGAAACCCCGTATTTACATATCTGCCACTGTGCAGGAGAATCCGTATAGGTGTTCGAGAGTTCGAACCGTAATGCGCAAGAAATGGTACGGAAACCCCGTATTTACATATCTGCCACTTTGTAGGAGAATCCGCATAGGTGTTCGAGTGTTCGAACCGTAATGTGCAAGAAATGGTATGGAAACCCCGTATTTACATATCTGCCACTGTGCAGGAGAATCCGTATAGGTGTTCGAGTGTTCGAATCGTAATGCGCAAGAAATGGTACCGAAACCCCGTATTTACATATCTGCCACTGTGCAGGAGAATCCGAATAGGTGTTCGAGTGTTCGAACCGTAATGCGCAACAAATGGTATGTAAACCCCGTATTTACATATCTACCACTGTGCAGGAGAATCCGTATAGGTGTTCGTGTGTTCGAACCGTAATGCGCAAGAAATGGTACGGAAACCCCGTATTTACATATCTGCCACTGTGCAGGAGAATCCGTACAGGTGTTCGATTGTTCGAACCGTAATGCGCAAAAAATGGTACCGAAACCCCGTATTTACATATCTGCCACTGTGCAGGAGAATCCGTATAGGTGTTCGAGTGTTCGAACCGTAATGCGCAAGAAATGGTACCGAAACCCCGTATTTACATATCTGCCACTGTGCAGGAGAATCCGAATAGGTGTTCGAGTGTTCGAACCGTAATGCGCAAGAAATGGTATGTAAACCCCGTATTTACATATCTGCCACTGTGCAGGAGAATCCGTATAGGTGTTCGAGTGTTCGAACCGTAATGCGCAAGAAATGGTACGGAAACCCCGTATTTACATATCTGCCACTGTGCAGGAGAATCCGTACAGGTGTTTGAGTGTTTGAACCGTAATGCGTGAGAAATGGTATGTAAACCCCGTATTTATATATCTGCCACTGTGCAGGAGAATCCGTATAGGTGTTCGAGTGTTCGAACCGTAATGCGCAAGAAATGGTACCGAAACCCCGTATTTACATATCTGCCACTGTGCAGGAGAATCCGTATAGGTGTTTGAGTGTTCGAACCGTAATGCGCAAGAAATGGTATGGAAACCCCGTATTTACATATCTGCCACTGTGCAGGAGAATCCGTATAGGTGTTCGAGTGTTCGAACCGTAATGCGCAAGAAATGGTTCCGAAACCCCGTATTTACATATCTGCCACTGTGGAGGAGAATCCGTATAGGTGTTCGAGAGTTCGAACCGTAATGCGCAAGAAATGGTACGGAAACCCCGTATTTACATATCTGCCACTTTGTAGGAGAATCCGCATAGGTGTTCGAGTGTTCGAACCGTAATGTGCAAGAAATGGTATGGAAACCCCGTATTTACATATCTGCCACTGTGCAGGAGAATCCGTATAGGTGTTCGAGTGTTCGAATCGTAATGCGCAAGAAATGGTACCGAAACCCCGTATTTACATATCTGCCACTGTGCAGGAGAATCCGAATAGGTGTTCGAGTGTTCGAACCGTAATGCGCAAGAAATGGTATGTAAACCCCGTATTTACATATCTGCCACTGTGCAGGAGAATCCGTATAGGTGTTCGAGTGTTCGAACCGTAATGCGTAAGAAATGGTACGGAAACCCCGTATTTACATATCTGCCACTGTGCAGGAGAATCCGTATAGGGTTTCGAGTGTTCGAGCCGTAATGCGTGAGAAATGGTATGTAAACCCCGTATTTATATATCTGCCACTGTGCTGGATAATCCGTATAGGTGTTCGAGTGTTCGAACCGTAATGCGCCAGAAATGGTACCGAAACCCCGTATTTACATATCTGCCACTGTGCAGGAGAATCCGTATAGGTGTTCGAGTGTTCGAACCGTAATGCGCAAGAAATGGTACCGAAACCCCGTATTTACATATCTGCCGCTGTGCAGGAGAATCCGTATAGGTGTTCGAGTGTTCGAACCGTAATGCGCAAGAAATGGTAGGGAAACCCCGTATTTACATATCTGCCACTGTGCAGGAGAATCCGTATAGGTGTTCGAGTGTTCGAACCGTAATGCGCAAGAAATGGTTCCGAAACCCCGTATTTACATATCTGCCACTGTGCAGGAGAATCCGTATAGGTGTTCGAGTGTTCGAACCGTAATGCGCAAGAAATGGTACCGAAACCCCGTATTTACATATCTGCCACTGTGCACGAGAATCCGTATAGGTGTTTGAGTGTTTGAACCGTAATGCGTGAGAAATGGTATGTAAACCCCGTATTTATATATCTGCCACTGTGCTGGATAATCCGTATAGGTGTTCGAGTGTTCGAACCGTAATGCGCCAGAAATGGTACCGAAACCCCGTATTTACATATCTGCCACTGTGCAGGAGAATCCGTATAGGTGTTCGAGTGTTCGAACCGTAATGCGCAAGAAATGGTACCGAAACCCCGTATTTACATATCTGCCACTGTGCTGCAGAATCCGTATAGGTGTTCGAGTGTTCGAACCGTAATGCGTGAGAAATGGCAGGTAAACCCCGTATTTATATATCTGCCACTGTGCTGGATAATCCGTATAGGTGTTCGAGTGTTCGAACCGTAATGCGCCAGAAATGGTACCGAAACCCCGTATTTACATATCTGCCACTGTCCAGGAGAATCCGTATAGGTGTTCGAGTGTTCGAACCGTAATGCGCAAGAAATGGTACCGAAACCCCGTATTTACATATCTGCCACTGTGCAGGAGAATCCGTATAGGTGTTCGAGTGTTCGAACCGTAATGCGCAAGAAATGGTAGGGAAACCCCGTATTTACATATCTGCCACTGTGCAGGAGAATCCGTATAGGTGTTCGAGTGTTCGAACCATAATGCGTAAGAAATGGTTCCGAAACCCCGTATTTACATATCTGCCACTGTGCTGGAGAATCCGTATAGGTGTTCGAGAGTTCGAACCGTAATGCGCAAGAAATGGTACGGAAACCCCGTATTTACATATCTGCCACTTTGTAGGAGAATCCGCATAGGTGTTCGAGTGTTCGAACCGTAATGTGCAAGAAATGGTATGGAAACCCCGTATTTACATATCTGCCACTGTGCAGGAGAATCCGTATAGGTGTTCGAGTGTTCGAATCGTAATGCGCAAGAAATGGTACCGAAACCCCGTATTTACATATCTGCCACTGTGCAGGAGAATCCGAATAGGTGTTCGAGTGTTCGAACCGTAATGCGCAAGAAATGGTATGTAAACCCCGTATTTACATATCTGCCACTGTGCAGGAGAATCCGTATAGGTGTTCGAGAGTTCGAACCGTAATGCGCAAGAAATGGTACGAAAACCCCGTATTTACATATCTGCCACTGTGCAGGAGAATCCGTATAGGTGTTCGATTGTTCGAACCGTAATGCGCAAAAAATGGTACCGAAACCCCGTATTTACATATCTGCCACTGTGCAGGAGAATCCGTATAGGTGTTCGAGTGTTCGAACCGTAATGTGCAAGAAATGGTATGGAAACCCCGTATTTACATATCTGCCACTGTGCAGGAGAATCCGTATAGGTGTTCGAGTGTTCGAATCGTAATGCGCAAGAAATGGTACCGAAACCCCGTATTTACATATCTGCCACTGTGCAGGAGAATCCGAATAGGTGTTCGAGTGTTCGAACCGTAATGCGCAAGAAATGGTATGTAAACCCCGTATTTACATATCTGCCACTGTGCAGGAGAATCCGTATAGGTGTTCGAGTGTTCGAACCGTAATGCGTAAGAAATGGTACGGAAACCCCGTATTTACATATCTGCCACTGTGCAGGAGAATCCGTATAGGGTTTCGAGTGTTCGAGCCGTAATGCGTGAGAAATGGTATGTAAACCCCGTATTTATATATCTGCCACTGTGCTGGATAATCCGTATAGGTGTTCGAGTGTTCGAACCGTAATGCGCCAGAAATGGTACCGAAACCCCGTATTTACATATCTGCCACTGTGCAGGAGAATCCGTATAGGTGTTCGAGTGTTCGAACCGTAATGCGCAAGAAATGGTACCGAAACCCCGTATTTACATATCTGCCGCTGTGCAGGAGAATCCGTATAGGTGTTCGAGTGTTCGAACCGTAATGCGCAAGAAATGGTAGGGAAACCCCGTATTTACATATCTGCCACTGTGCAGGAGAATCCGTATAGGTGTTCGAGTGTTCGAACCGTAATGCGCAAGAAATGGTTCCGAAACCCCGTATTTACATATCTGCCACTGTGCAGGAGAATCCGTATAGGTGTTCGAGTGTTCGAACCGTAATGCGCAAGAAATGGTACCGAAACCCCGTATTTACATATCTGCCACTGTGCACGAGAATCCGTATAGGTGTTTGAGTGTTTGAACCGTAATGCGTGAGAAATGGTATGTAAACCCCGTATTTATATATCTGCCACTGTGCTGGATAATCCGTATAGGTGTTCGAGTGTTCGAACCGTAATGCGCCAGAAATGGTACCGAAACCCCGTATTTACATATCTGCCACTGTGCAGGAGAATCCGTATAGGTGTTCGAGTGTTCGAACCGTAATGCGCAAGAAATGGTACCGAAACCCCGTATTTACATATCTGCCACTGTGCTGCAGAATCCGTATAGGTGTTCGATTGTTCGAACCGTAATGCGTGAGAAATGGCAGGTAAACCCCGTATTTATATATCTGCCACTGTGCTGGATAATCCGTATAGGTGTTCGAGTGTTCGAACCGTAATGCGCCAGAAATGGTACCGAAACCCCGTATTTACATATCTGCCACTGTCCAGGAGAATCCGTATAGGTGTTCGAGTGTTCGAACCGTAATGCGCAAGAAATGGTACCGAAACCCCGTATTTACATATCTGCCACTGTGCAGGAGAATCCGTATAGGTGTTCGAGTGTTCGAACCGTAATGCGCAAGAAATGGTAGGGAAACCCCGTATTTACATATCTGCCACTGTGCAGGAGAATCCGTATAGGTGTTCGAGTGTTCGAACCGTAATGCGTAAGAAATGGTTCCGAAACCCCGTATTTACATATCTGCCACTGTGCTGGAGAATCCGTATAGGTGTTCGAGAGTTCGAACCGTAATGCGCAAGAAATGGTACGGAAACCCCGTATTTACATATCTGCCACTTTGTAGGAGAATCCGCATAGGTGTTCGAGTGTTCGAACCGTAATGTGCAAGAAATGGTATGGAAACCCCGTATTTACATATCTGCCACTGTGCAGGAGAATCCGTATAGGTGTTCGAGTGTTCGAATCGTAATGCGCAAGAAATGGTACCGAAACCCCGTATTTACATATCTGCCACTGTGCAGGAGAATCCGAATAGGTGTTCGAGTGTTCGAACCGTAATGCGCAAGAAATGGTATGTAAACCCCGTATTTACATATCTGCCACTGTGCAGGAGAATCCGTATAGGTGTTCGAGAGTTCGAACCGTAATGCGCAAGAAATGGTACGAAAACCCCGTATTTACATATCTGCCACTGTGCAGGAGAATCCGTATAGGTGTTCGATTGTTCGAACCGTAATGCGCAAAAAATGGTACCGAAACCCCGTATTTACATATCTGCCACTGTGCAGGAGAATCCGTATAGGTGTTCGAGTGTTCGAACCGTAATGCGCAAGAAATGGTACCGAAACCCCGTATTTACATATCTGCCACTGTGCAGGAGAATCCGAATAGGTGTTCGAGTGTTCGAACCGTAATGCGCAAGAAATGGTATGTAAACCCCGTATTTACATATCTGCCACTGTGCAGGAGAATCCGTATAGGTGTTCGAGTGTTCGAACCGTAATGCGCAAGAAATGGTACGGAAACCCCGTATTTACATATCTGCCACTGTGCAGGAGAATCCGTACAGGTGTTTGAGTGTTTGAACCGTAATGCGTGAGAAATGGTATGTAAACCCCGTATTTATATATCTGCCACTGTGCAGGAGAATCCGTATAGGTGTTCGAGTGTTCGAACCGTAATGCGCAAGAAATGGTACCGAAACCCCGTATTTACATATCTGCCACTGTGCAGGAGAATCCGTATAGGTGTTTGAGTGTTCGAACCGTAATGCGCAAGAAATGGTATGGAAACCCCGTATTTACATATCTGCCACTGTGCAGGAGAATCCGTATAGGTGTTCGAGTGTTCGAACCGTAATGCGCAAGAAATGGTTCCGAAACCCCGTATTTACATATCTGCCACTGTGGAGGAGAATCCGTATAGGTGTTCGAGAGTTCGAACCGTAATGCGCAAGAAATGGTACGGAAACCCCGTATTTACATATCTGCCACTTTGTAGGAGAATCCGCATAGGTGTTCGAGTGTTCGAACCGTAATGTGCAAGAAATGGTATGGAAACCCCGTATTTACATATCTGCCACTGTGCAGGAGAATCCGTATAGGTGTTCGAGTGTTCGAATCGTAATGCGCAAGAAATGGTACCGAAACCCCGTATTTACATATCTGCCACTGTGCAGGAGAATCCGAATAGGTGTTCGAGTGTTCGAACCGTAATGCGCAAGAAATGGTATGTAAACCCCGTATTTACATATCTGCCACTGTGCAGGAGAATCCGTATAGGTGTTCGAGTGTTCGAACCGTAATGCGTAAGAAATGGTACGGAAACCCCGTATTTACATATCTGCCACTGTGCAGGAGAATCCGTATAGGGTTTCGAGTGTTCGAGCCGTAATGCGTGAGAAATGGTATGTAAACCCCGTATTTATATATCTGCCACTGTGCTGGATAATCCGTATAGGTGTTCGAGTGTTCGAACCGTAATGCGCCAGAAATGGTACCGAAACCCCGTATTTACATATCTGCCACTGTGCAGGAGAATCCGTATAGGTGTTCGAGTGTTCGAACCGTAATGCGCAAGAAATGGTACCGAAACCCCGTATTTACATATCTGCCGCTGTGCAGGAGAATCCGTATAGGTGTTCGAGTGTTCGAACCGTAATGCGCAAGAAATGGTAGGGAAACCCCGTATTTACATATCTGCCACTGTGCAGGAGAATCCGTATAGGTGTTCGAGTGTTCGAACCGTAATGCGCAAGAAATGGTTCCGAAACCCCGTATTTACATATCTGCCACTGTGCAGGAGAATCCGTATAGGTGTTCGAGTGTTCGAACCGTAATGCGCAAGAAATGGTACCGAAACCCCGTATTTACATATCTGCCACTGTGCACGAGAATCCGTATAGGTGTTTGAGTGTTTGAACCGTAATGCGTGAGAAATGGTATGTAAACCCCGTATTTATATATCTGCCACTGTGCTGGATAATCCGTATAGGTGTTCGAGTGTTCGAACCGTAATGCGCCAGAAATGGTACCGAAACCCCGTATTTACATATCTGCCACTGTGCAGGAGAATCCGTATAGGTGTTCGAGTGTTCGAACCGTAATGCGCAAGAAATGGTACCGAAACCCCGTATTTACATATCTGCCACTGTGCTGCAGAATCCGTATAGGTGTTCGAGTGTTCGAACCGTAATGCGTGAGAAATGGCAGGTAAACCCCGTATTTATATATCTGCCACTGTGCTGGATAATCCGTATAGGTGTTCGAGTGTTCGAACCGTAATGCGCCAGAAATGGTACCGAAACCCCGTATTTACATATCTGCCACTGTCCAGGAGAATCCGTATAGGTGTTCGAGTGTTCGAACCGTAATGCGCAAGAAATGGTACCGAAACCCCGTATTTACATATCTGCCACTGTGCAGGAGAATCCGTATAGGTGTTCGAGTGTTCGAACCGTAATGCGCAAGAAATGGTAGGGAAACCCCGTATTTACATATCTGCCACTGTGCAGGAGAATCCGTATAGGTGTTCGAGTGTTCGAACCGTAATGCGTAAGAAATGGTTCCGAAACCCCGTATTTACATATCTGCCACTGTGCTGGAGAATCCGTATAGGTGTTCGAGAGTTCGAACCGTAATGCGCAAGAAATGGTACGGAAACCCCGTATTTACATATCTGCCACTTTGTAGGAGAATCCGCATAGGTGTTCGAGTGTTCGAACCGTAATGTGCAAGAAATGGTATGGAAACCCCGTATTTACATATCTGCCACTGTGCAGGAGAATCCGTATAGGTGTTCGAGTGTTCGAATCGTAATGCGCAAGAAATGGTACCGAAACCCCGTATTTACATATCTGCCACTGTGCAGGAGAATCCGAATAGGTGTTCGAGTGTTCGAACCGTAATGCGCAAGAAATGGTATGTAAACCCCGTATTTACATATCTGCCACTGTGCAGGAGAATCCGTATAGGTGTTCGAGAGTTCGAACCGTAATGCGCAAGAAATGGTACGAAAACCCCGTATTTACATATCTGCCACTGTGCAGGAGAATCCGTATAGGTGTTCGATTGTTCGAACCGTAATGCGCAAAAAATGGTACCGAAACCCCGTATTTACATATCTGCCACTGTGCAGGAGAATCCGTATAGGTGTTCGAGTGTTCGAACCGTAATGCGCAAGAAATGGTACCGAAACCCCGTATTTACATATCTGCCACTGTGCAGGAGAATCCGAATAGGTGTTCGAGTGTTCGAACCGTAATGCGCAAGAAATGGTATGTAAACCCCGTATTTACATATCTGCCACTGTGCAGGAGAATCCGTATAGGTGTTCGAGTGTTCGAACCGTAATGCGCAAGAAATGGTACGGAAACCCCGTATTTACATATCTGCCACTGTGCAGGAGAATCCGTACAGGTGTTTGAGTGTTTGAACCGTAATGCGTGAGAAATGGTATGTAAACCCCGTATTTATATATCTGCCACTGTGCAGGAGAATCCGTATAGGTGTTCGAGTGTTCGAACCGTAATGCGCAAGAAATGGTACCGAAACCCCGTATTTACATATCTGCCACTGTGCAGGAGAATCCGTATAGGTGTTTGAGTGTTCGAACCGTAATGCGCAAGAAATGGTATGGAAACCCCGTATTTACATATCTGCCACTGTGCAGGAGAATCCGTATAGGTGTTCGAGTGTTCGAACCGTAATGCGCAAGAAATGGTTCCGAAACCCCGTATTTACATATCTGCCACTGTGGAGGAGAATCCGTATAGGTGTTCGAGAGTTCGAACCGTAATGCGCAAGAAATGGTACGGAAACCCCGTATTTACATATCTGCCACTTTGTAGGAGAATCCGCATAGGTGTTCGAGTGTTCGAACCGTAATGTGCAAGAAATGGTATGGAAACCCCGTATTTACATATCTGCCACTGTGCAGGAGAATCCGTATAGGTGTTCGAGTGTTCGAATCGTAATGCGCAAGAAATGGTACCGAAACCCCGTATTTACATATCTGCCACTGTGCAGGAGAATCCGAATAGGTGTTCGAGTGTTCGAACCGTAATGCGCAAGAAATGGTATGTAAACCCCGTATTTACATATCTGCCACTGTGCAGGAGAATCCGTATAGGTGTTCGAGTGTTCGAACCGTAATGCGTAAGAAATGGTACGGAAACCCCGTATTTACATATCTGCCACTGTGCAGGAGAATCCGTATAGGGTTTCGAGTGTTCGAGCCGTAATGCGTGAGAAATGGTATGTAAACCCCGTATTTATATATCTGCCACTGTGCTGGATAATCCGTATAGGTGTTCGAGTGTTCGAACCGTAATGCGCCAGAAATGGTACCGAAACCCCGTATTTACATATTTGCCACTATGCAGGAGAATCCGTATAGGTGTTCGAGTGTTCGAACCGTAATGCGCAAGAAATGGTACCGAAACCCCGTATTTACATATCTGCCGCCGTGCAGGAGAATCCGTATAGGTGTTCGAGTGTTCGAACCGTAATGCGCAAGAAATGGTAGGGAAACCCCGTATTTACATATCTGCCACTGTGCAGGAGAATCCGTATAGGTGTTCGAGTGTTCGAACCGTAATGCGCAAGAAATGGTTCCGAAACCCCGTATTTACATATCTGCCACTGTGCAGGAGAATCCGTATAGGTGTTCGAGAGTTCGAACCGTAATGCGCAAGAAATGGTACGGAAACCCCGTATTTACATATCTGCCACTTTGTAGGAGAATCCGCATAGGTGTTCGAGTGTTCGAACCGTAATGTGCAAGAAATGGTATGGAAACCCCGTATTTACATATCTGCCACTGTGCAGGAGAATCCGTATAGGTGTTCGAGTGTTCGAATCGTAATGCGCAAGAAATGGTACCGAAACCCCGTATTTACATATCTGCCACTGTGCAGGAGAATCCGAATAGGTGTTCGAGTGTTCGAACCGTAATGCGCAAGAAATGGTATGTAAACCCCGTATTTACATATCTGCCACTGTGCAGGAGAATCCGTATAGGTGTTCGAGTGTTCGAACCGTAATGCGCAAGAAATGGTACGGAAACCCCGTATTTACATATCTGCCACTGTGCAGGAGAATCCGTTTAGGTGTTCGATTGTTCGAACCGTAATGCGCAACAAATGGTACCGAAACCCCGTATTTACATATCTGCCACTGTGCAGGAGAATCCGTATAGGTGTTCGAGTGTTCGAACCGTAATGCGCAAGAAATGGTACCGAAACCCCGTATTTACATATCTGCCACTGTGCAGGAGAATCCGAATAGGTGTTCGAGTGTTCGAACCGTAATGCGCAAGAAATGGTATGTAAACCCCGTATTTACATATCTGCCACTGTACAGGAGAATCCGTATAGGTGTTCGAGTGTTCGAACCGTAATGCGCAAGAAATGGTACGGAAACCCCGTATTTACATATCTGCCACTGTGCAGGAAAATCCGTATAGGTGTTTGAGTGTTTGAACCGCAATGCATGAGAAATGGTATGTAAACCCCGTATTTATATATCTGCCACTGTGCTGGATAATCCGTATAGGTGTTCGAGTGTTCGAACCGTAATACGCAAGAAATGGTACCGAAACCCCGTATTTACATATCTGCCACTGTGTAGGAGAATCCGTATAGGTGTTCGAGTGTTCGAACCGTAATGCGCAAGAAATGGTATGGAAACCCCGTATTTACATATCTGCCACTGTGCAGGAGAATCCGTATAGGTGTTCGAGTGTTCGAACCGTAATGCGCAAGAAATGGTACGGAAACCCCGTATTTACATATCTGCCACTGTGCAGGAGAATCCGAATAGGTGTTCGAGTGTTCGAACCGTAATGCGTAAGAAATGGTATGTAAACCCCGTATTTACATATCTGCCACTGTGCAGGAGAATCCGTATAGGTGTTCGAGTGTTCGAACCGTAATGCGCAAGAAATGGTACGGAAACCCCGTATTTACATATCTGCCACTTTGTAGGAGAATCCGCATAGGTGTTCGAGTGTTCGAACCGTAATGTGCAAGAAATGGTATGGAAACCCCGTATTTACATATCTGCCACTGTGCAGGAGAATCCGTATAGGTGTTCGAGTGTTCGAATCGTAATGCGCAAGAAATGGTAACGAAACCCCGTATTTACATATCTGCCACTGTGCAGGAGAATCCGAATAGGTGTTCGAGTGTTCGAACCGTAATGCGCAAGAAATGGTATGTAAACCCCGTATTTACATATCTGCCACTGTGCAGGAGAATCTGTATAGGTGTTCGAGTGTTCGAACCGTAATGCGCAAGAAATAGTTCCGAAACCCCGTATTTACGTATCTGCCACTGTGCAGGAGAATCCGTATAGGTGTTCCATTGTTCGAACCGTAATGCGCAAGAAATGGTACGGAAACCCCGTATTTACATATCTGCCACTGTGCAGGAGAATCCGTATAGGTGTTCGAGTGTTCGAACCGTAATGCGCAAAAAATGGTACCGAAACCCCGTATTTACATATCTGCCAATGTGCAGGAGAATCCGTATAGGTGTTCGAGTGTTCGAACCGTAATGCGCAAGAAATGGTACCGAAACCCCGTATTTACATATCTGCCACTGTGCAGGAGAATCCGTATAGGTGTTCGAGTGTTCGAACCGTAATGCGCAAGAAATGGTAGGGAAACCCCGTATTTACATATCTGCCACTGTGGAGGAGAATCCGTATAGGTGTTCGAGTGTTCGAACCGTAATGCGCAAGAAATGGTTCCGAAACCCCGTATTTACATATCTGCCACTGTGCAGGAGAATCCGTATAGGTGTTCGAGAGTTCGAACCGTAATGCGCAAGAAATGGTACGGAAACCCCGTATTTACATATCTGCCACTTTGTAGGAGAATTCGCATAGGTGTTCGAGTGTTCGAACCGTAATGTGCAAGAAATGGTACGGAAACCCCGTATTTACATATCTGCCACTGTGCAGGAGAATCCGTATAGGTGTTCAAGTGTTCGAATCGTAATGCGCAAGAAATGGTACCGAAACCCCGTATTTACATATCTGCCACTATGCAGGAGAATCCGAATAGGTGTTCGAGTGTTCGAACCGTAATGCGCAAGAAATGGTATGTAAACCCCGTATTTACATATCTGCCACTGTGCAGGAGAATCCGTATAGGTGTTCGAGTGTTCGAACCGTAATGCGCAAGAAATGGTACGGAAACCCCGTATTTACATATCTGCCACTGTGCAGGAGAATCCGTACAGGTGTTTGAGTGTTTGAACCGTAATGCGTGAGAAATGGTATGTAAACCCCGTATTTACATATCTGCCACTGTGCAGGAGAATCCGTATAGGTGTTCGAGTGTTCGAACCGTAATGCGCAAGAAATGGTACCGAAACCCCGTATTTACATATCTGCCACTGTGCAGGAGAATCCGTATAGGTGTTTGAGTGTTCGAACCGTAATGCGCAAGAAATGGTATGGAAACCCCGTATTTACATATCTGCCACTGTGCAGGAGAATCCGTATAGGTGTTCGAGTGTTCGAACCGTAATGCGCAAGAAATGGTTCCGAAACCCCGTATTTACATATCTGCCACTGTGGAGGAGAATCCGTATAGGTGTTCGAGAGTTCGAACCGTAATGCGCAAGAAATGGTACGGAAACCCCGTATTTACATATCTGCCACTTTGTAGGAGAATCCGCATAGGTGTTCGAGTGTTCGAACCGTAATGTGCAAGAAATGGTATGGAAACCCCGTATTTACATATCTGCCACTGTGCAGGAGAATCCGTATAGGTGTTCGAGTGTTCGAATCGTAATGCGCAAGAAATGGTACCGAAACCCCGTATTTACATATCTGCCACTGTGCAGGAGAATCCGAATAGGTGTTCGAGTGTTCGAACCGTAATGCGCAAGAAATGGTATGTAAACCCCGTATTTACATATCTGCCACTGTGCAGGAGAATCCGTATAGGTGTTCGAGTGTTCGAACCGTAATGCGTAAGAAATGGTACGGAAACCCCGTATTTACATATCTGCCACTGTGCAGGAGAATCCGTATAGGGTTTCGAGTGTTCGAGCCGTAATGCGTGAGAAATGGTATGTAAACCCCGTATTTATATATCTGCCACTGTGCTGGATAATCCGTATAGGTGTTCGAGTGTTCGAACCGTAATGCGCCAGAAATGGTACCGAAACCCCGTATTTACATATCTGCCACTGTGCAGGAGAATCCGTATAGGTGTTCGAGTGTTCGAACCGTAATGCGCAAGAAATGGTACCGAAACCCCGTATTTACATATCTGCCGCTGTGCAGGAGAATCCGTATAGGTGTTCGAGTGTTCGAACCGTAATGCGCAAGAAATGGTAGGGAAACCCCGTATTTACATATCTGCCACTGTGCAGGAGAATCCGTATAGGTGTTCGAGTGTTCGAACCGTAATGCGCAAGAAATGGTTCCGAAACCCCGTATTTACATATCTGCCACTGTGCAGGAGAATCCGTATAGGTGTTCGAGAGTTCGAACCGTAATGCGCAAGAAATGGTACGGAAACCCCGTATTTACATATCTGCCACTTTGTTGGAGAATCCGCAAAGGTGTTCGAGTGTTCGAACCGTAATGTGCAAGAAATGGTATGGAAACCCCGTATTTACATATCTGCCACTGTGCAGGAGAATCCGTATAGGTGTTCGAGTGTTCGAATCGTAATGCGCAAGAAATGGTACCGAAACCCCGTATTTACATATCTGCCACTGTGCAGGAGAATCCGAATAGGTGTTCGAGTGTTCGAACCGTAATGCGCAAGAAATGGTATGTAAACCCCGTATTTACATATCTGCCACTGTGCAGGAGAATCCGTATAGGTGTTCGAGTGTTCGAACCGTAATGCGCAAGAAATGGTACGGAAACCCCGTATTTACATATCTGCCACTGTGCAGGAGAATCCGTTTAGGTGTTCGATTGTTCGAACCGTAATGCGCAACAAATGGTACCGAAACCCCGTATTTACATATCTGCCACTGTGCAGGAGAATCCGTATAGGTGTTCGAGTGTTCGAACCGTAATGCGCAAGAAATGGCATGTAAACCCCGTATTTACATATCTGCCACTGTGCAGGAGAATCCGAATAGGTGTTCGAGTGTTCGAACCGTAATGCGCAAGAAATGGCATGTAAACCCCGTATTTACATATCTGCCACTGTACAGGAGAATCCGTATAGGTGTTCGAGTGTTCGAACCGTAATGCGCAAGAAATGGTACGGAAACCCCGTATTTACATATCTGCCACTGTGCAGGAGAATCCGTATAGGTGTTTGAGTGTTTGAACCGCAATGCATGAGAAATGGTATGTAAACCCCGTATTTATATATCTGCCACTGTGCTGGATAATCCGTATAGGTGTTCGAGAGTTCGAACCGTAATGCGCCAGAAATGGTACCGAAACCCCGTATTTACATATCTGCCACTGTACAGGAGAATCCGTATAGGTGTTCGAGTGTTCGAACCGTAATACGCAAGAAATGGTACCGAAACCCCGTATTTACATATCTGCCACTGTGTAGGAGAATCCGTATAGGTGTTCGAGTGTTCGAACCGTAATGCGCAAGAAATGGTATGGAAACCCCGTATTTACATATCTGCCACTGTACAGGAGAATCCGTATAGGTGTTCGAGTGTTCGAACCGTAATGCGCAAGAAATGGTACGGAAACCCCGTATTTACATATCTGCCACTGTGCAGGAGAATCCGAATAGGTGTTCGAGTGTTCGAACCGTAATGCGTAAGAAATGGTATGTAAACCCCGTATTTACATATCTGCCACTGTGCAGGAGAATCCGTATAGGTGTTCGAGTGTTCGAACCGTAATGCGCAAGAAATGGTACGGAAACCCCGTATTTACATATCTGCCACTTTGTAGGAGAATCCGCATAGGTGTTCGAGTGTTCGAACCGTAATGTGCAAGAAATGGTATGGAAACCCCGTATTTACATATCTGCCACTGTGCAGGAGAATCCGTATAGGTGTTCGAGTGTTCGAATCGTAATGCGCAAGAAATGGTAACGAAACCCCGTATTTACATATCTGCCACTGTGCAGGAGAATCCGAATAGGTGTTCGAGTGTTCGAACCGTAATGCGCAAGAAATGGTATGTAAACCCCGTATTTACATATCTGCCACTGTGCAGGAGAATCTGTATAGGTGTTCGAGTGTTCGAACCGTAACGCGCAAGAAATAGTTCCGAAACCCCGTATTTACGTATCTGCCACTGTGCAGGAGAATCCGTATAGGTGTTCCATTGTTCGAACCGTAATGCGCAAGAAATGGTACGGAAACCCCGTATTTACATATCTGCCACTGTGCAGGAGAATCCGTATAGGTGTTCGAGTGTTCGAACCGTAATGCGCAAAAAATGGTACCGAAACCCCGTATTTACATATCTGCCACTGTGCAGGAGAATCCGTATAGGTGTTCGAGTGTTCGAACCGTAATGCGCAAGAAATGGTACCGAAACCCCGTATTTACATATCTGCCACTGTGCAGGAGAATCCGTATAGGTGTTCGAGTGTTCGAACCGTAATGCGCAAGAAATGGTAGGGAAACCCCGTATTTACATATCTGCCACTGTGCAGGAGAATCCGTATAGGTGTTCGAGTGTTCGAACCGTAATGCGCAAGAAATGGTTCCGAAACCCCGTATTTACATATCTGCCACTGTGGAGGAGAATCCGTATAGGTGTTCGAGAGTTCGAACCGTAATGCGCAAGAAATGGTACGGAAACCCCGTATTTACATATCTGCCACTTTGTAGGAGAATCCGCATAGGTGTTCGAGTGTTCGAACCGTAATGTGCAAGAAATGGTATGGAAACCCCGTATTTACATATCTGCCACTGTGCAGGAGAATCCGTATAGGTGTTCGAGTGTTCGAATCGTAATGCGCAAGAAATGGTACCGAAACCCCGTATTTACATATCTGCCACTGTGCAGGAGAATCCGAATAGGTGTTCGAGTGTTCGAACCGTAATGCGCAAGAAATGGTATGTAAACCCCGTATTTACATATCTGCCACTGTGCAGGAGAATCCGTATAGGTGTTCGAGTGTTCGAACCGTAATGCGTAAGAAATGGTACGGAAACCCCGTATTTACATATCTGCCACTGTGCAGGAGAATCCGTATAGGGTTTCGAGTGTTCGAGCCGTAATGCGTGAGAAATGGTATGTAAACCCCGTATTTATATATCTGCCACTGTGCTGGATAATCCGTATAGGTGTTCGAGTGTTCGAACCGTAATGCGCCAGAAATGGTACCGAAACCCCGTATTTACATATCTGCCACTGTGCAGGAGAATCCGTATAGGTGTTCGAGTGTTCGAACCGTAATGCGCAAGAAATGGTACCGAAACCCCGTATTTACATATCTGCCGCTGTGCAGGAGAATCCGTATAGGTGTTCGAGTGTTCGAACCGTAATGCGCAAGAAATGGTAGGGAAACCCCGTATTTACATATCTGCCACTGTGCAGGAGAATCCGTATAGGTGTTCGAGTGTTCGAACCGTAATGCGCAAGAAATGGTTCCGAAACCCCGTATTTACATATCTGCCACTGTGCAGGAGAATCCGTATAGGTGTTCGAGAGTTCGAACCGTAATGCGCAAGAAATGGTACGGAAACCCCGTATTTACATATCTGCCACTTTGTTGGAGAATCCGCAAAGGTGTTCGAGTGTTCGAACCGTAATGTGCAAGAAATGGTATGGAAACCCCGTATTTACATATCTGCCACTGTGCAGGAGAATCCGTATAGGTGTTCGAGTGTTCGAATCGTAATGCGCAAGAAATGGTACCGAAACCCCGTATTTACATATCTGCCACTGTGCAGGAGAATCCGAATAGGTGTTCGAGTGTTCGAACCGTAATGCGCAAGAAATGGTATGTAAACCCCGTATTTACATATCTGCCACTGTGCAGGAGAATCCGTATAGGTGTTCGAGTGTTCGAACCGTAATGCGCAAGAAATGGTACGGAAACCCCGTATTTACATATCTGCCACTGTGCAGGAGAATCCGTTTAGGTGTTCGATTGTTCGAACCGTAATGCGCAACAAATGGTACCGAAACCCCGTATTTACATATCTGCCACTGTGCAGGAGAATCCGTATAGGTGTTCGAGTGTTCGAACCGTAATGCGCAAGAAATGGCATGTAAACCCCGTATTTACATATCTGCCACTGTGCAGGAGAATCCGAATAGGTGTTCGAGTGTTCGAACCGTAATGCGCAAGAAATGGCATGTAAACCCCGTATTTACATATCTGCCACTGTACAGGAGAATCCGTATAGGTGTTCGAGTGTTCGAACCGTAATGCGCAAGAAATGGTACGGAAACCCCGTATTTACATATCTGCCACTGTGCAGGAGAATCCGTATAGGTGTTTGAGTGTTTGAACCGCAATGCATGAGAAATGGTATGTAAACCCCGTATTTATATATCTGCCACTGTGCTGGATAATCCGTATAGGTGTTCGAGAGTTCGAACCGTAATGCGCCAGAAATGGTACCGAAACCCCGTATTTACATATCTGCCACTGTACAGGAGAATCCGTATAGGTGTTCGAGTGTTCGAACCGTAATACGCAAGAAATGGTACCGAAACCCCGTATTTACATATCTGCCACTGTGTAGGAGAATCCGTATAGGTGTTCGAGTGTTCGAACCGTAATGCGCAAGAAATGGTATGGAAACCCCGTATTTACATATCTGCCACTGTACAGGAGAATCCGTATAGGTGTTCGAGTGTTCGAACCGTAATGCGCAAGAAATGGTACGGAAACCCCGTATTTACATATCTGCCACTGTGCAGGAGAATCCGAATAGGTGTTCGAGTGTTCGAACCGTAATGCGTAAGAAATGGTATGTAAACCCCGTATTTACATATCTGCCACTGTGCAGGAGAATCCGTATAGGTGTTCGAGTGTTCGAACCGTAATGCGCAAGAAATGGTACGGAAACCCCGTATTTACATATCTGCCACTTTGTAGGAGAATCCGCATAGGTGTTCGAGTGTTCGAACCGTAATGTGCAAGAAATGGTATGGAAACCCCGTATTTACATATCTGCCACTGTGCAGGAGAATCCGTATAGGTGTTCGAGTGTTCGAATCGTAATGCGCAAGAAATGGTAACGAAACCCCGTATTTACATATCTGCCACTGTGCAGGAGAATCCGAATAGGTGTTCGAGTGTTCGAACCGTAATGCGCAAGAAATGGTATGTAAACCCCGTATTTACATATCTGCCACTGTGCAGGAGAATCTGTATAGGTGTTCGAGTGTTCGAACCGTAACGCGCAAGAAATAGTTCCGAAACCCCGTATTTACGTATCTGCCACTGTGCAGGAGAATCCGTATAGGTGTTCCATTGTTCGAACCGTAATGCGCAAGAAATGGTACGGAAACCCCGTATTTACATATCTGCCACTGTGCAGGAGAATCCGTATAGGTGTTCGAGTGTTCGAACCGTAATGCGCAAAAAATGGTACCGAAACCCCGTATTTACATATCTGCCACTGTGCAGGAGAATCCGTATAGGTGTTCGAGTGTTCGAACCGTAATGCGCAAGAAATGGTACCGAAACCCCGTATTTACATATCTGCCACTGTGCAGGAGAATCCGTATAGGTGTTCGAGTGTTCGAACCGTAATGCGCAAGAAATGGTAGGGAAACCCCGTATTTACATATCTGCCACTGTGCAGGAGAATCCGTATAGGTGTTCGAGTGTTCGAACCGTAATGCGCAAGAAATGGTTCCGAAACGCCGTATTTACATATCTGCCACTGTGCAGGAGAATCCGTATAGGTGTTCGAGAGTTCGAACCGTAATGCGCAAGAAATGGTACGGAAACCCCGTATTTACATATCTGCCACTTTGTAGGAGAATTCGCATAGGTGTTCGAGTGTTCGAACCGTAATGTGCAAGAAATGGTATGGAAACCCCGTATTTACATATCTGCCACTGTGCAGGAGAATCCGTATAGGTGTTCAAGTGTTCGAATCGTAATGCGCAAGAAATGGTACCGAAACCCCGTATTTACATATCTGCCACTGTGCAGGAGAATCCGAATAGGTGTTCGAGTGTTCGAACCGTAATGCGCAAGAAATGGTATGTAAACCCCGTATTTACATATCTGCCACTGTGCAGGAGAATCCGTATAGGTGTTCGAGTGTTCGAACCGTAATGCGCAAGAAATGGTACGGAAACCCCGTATTTACATATCTGCCACTGTGCAGGAGAATCCGTACAGGTGTTTGAGTGTTTGAACCGTAATGCGTGAGAAATGGTATGTAAACCCCGTATTTATATATCTGCCACTGTGCAGGAGAATCCGTATAGGTGTTCGAGTGTTCGAACCGTAATGCGCAAGAAATGGTACCGAAACCCCGTATTTACATATCTGCCACTGTGCAGGAGAATCCGTATAGGTGTTTGAGTGTTCGAACCGTAATGCGCAAGAAATGGTATGGAAACCCCGTATTTACATATCTGCCACTGTGCAGGAGAATCCGTATAGGTGTTCGAGTGTTCGAACCGTAATGCGCAAGAAATGGTACGGAAACCCCGTATTTACATATCTGCCACTTTGTAGGAGAATCCGCATAGGTGTTCGAGTGTTCGAACCGTAATGTGCAAGAAATGGTATGGAAACCCCGTATTTACATATCTGCCACTGTGCAGGAGAATCCGTATAGGTGTTCGAGTGTTCGAATCGTAATGCGCAAGAAATGGTACCGAAACCCCGTATTTACATATCTGCCACTGTGCAGGAGAATCCGAATAGGTGTTCAAGTGTTCGAACCGTAATGCGCAAGAAATGGTATGTAAACCCCGTATTTACATATCTGCCACTGTGCAGGAGAATCCGAATAGGTGTTCGAGTGTTCGAACCGTAATGCGCAAGAAATGGTATGTAAACCCCGTATTTACATATCTGCCACTGTGCAGGAGAATCCGTATAGGTGTTCGAGTGTTCGAACCGTAATGCGTAAGAAATGGTACGGAAACCCCGTATTTACATATCTGCCACTGTGCAGGAGAATCCGTATAGGGTTTCGAGTGTTCGAGCCGTAATGCGTGAGAAATGGTATGTAAACCCCGTATTTATATATCTGCCACTGTGCTGGATAATCCGTATAGGTGTTCGAGTGTTCGAACCGTAATGCGCCAGAAATGGTACCGAAACCCCGTATTTACATATCTGCCACTGCGCAGGAGAATCCGTATAGGTGTTCGAGTGTTCGAACCGTAATGCGCAAGAAATGGTACCGAAACCCCGTATTTACATATCTGCCGCTGTGCAGGAGAATCCGTATAGGTGTTCGAGTGTTCGAACCGTAATGCGCAAGAAATGGTAGGGAAACCCCGTATTTACATATCTGCCACTGTGCAGGAGAATCCGTATAGGTGTTCGAGTGTTCGAACCGTAATGCGCAAGAAATGGTTCCGAAACCCCGTATTTACATATCTGCCACTGTGCAGGAGAATCCGTATAGGTGTTCGAGAGTTCGAACCGTAATGCGCAAGAAATGGTACGGAAACCCCGTATTTACATATCTGCCACTTTGTAGGAGAATCCGCATAGGTGTTCGAGTGTTCGAACCGTAATGTGCAAGAAATGGTATGGAAACCCCGTATTTACATATCTGCCACTGTGCAGGAGAATCCGTATAGGTGTTCGAGTGTTCGAATCGTAATGCGCAAGAAATGGTACCGAAACCCCGTATTTACATATCTGCCACTGTGCAGGAGAATCCGAATAGGTGTTCGAGTGTTCGAACCGTAATGCGCAAGAAATGGTATGTAAACCCCGTATTTACATATCTGCCACTGTGCAGGAGAATCCGTATAGGTGTTCGAGTGTTCGAACCGTAATGCGCAAGAAATGGTACGGAAACCCCGTATTTACATATCTGCCACTGTGCAGGAGAATCCGTTTAGGTGTTCGATTGTTCGAACCGTAATGCGCAACAAATGGTACCGAAACCCCGTATTTACATATCTGCCACTGTGCAGGAGAATCCGTATAGGTGTTCGAGTGTTCGAACCGTAATGCGCAAGAAATGGTACCGAAACCCCGTATTTACATATCTGCCACTGTGCAGGAGAATCCGAATAGGTGTTCGAGTGTTCGAACCGTAATGCGCAAGAAATGGTATGTAAACCCCGTATTTACATATCTGCCACTGTACAGGAGAATCCGTATAGGTGTTCGAGTGTTCGAACCGTAATGCGCAAGAAATGGTACGGAAACCCCGTATTTACATATCTGCCACTGTGCAGGAGAATCCGTATAGGTGTTTGAGTGTTTGAACCGCAATGCATGAGAAATGGTATGTAAACCCCGTATTTATATATCTGCCACTGTGCTGGATAATCCGTATAGGTGTTCGAGAGTTCGAACCGTAATGCGCCAGAAATGGTACCGAAACCCCGTATTTACATATCTGCCACTGTGCAGGAGAATCCGTATAGGTGTTCGAGTGTTCGAACCGTAATACGCAAGAAATGGTACCGAAACCCCGTATTTACATATCTGCCACTGTGTAGGAGAATCCGTATAGGTGTTCGAGTGTTCGAACCGTAATGCGCAAGAAATGGTATGGAAACCCCGTATTTACATATCTGCCACTGTGCAGGAGAATCCGTATAGGTGTTCGAGTGTTCGAACCGTAATGCGCAAGAAATGGTACGGAAACCCCGTATTTACATATCTGCCACTGTGCAGGAGAATCCGAATAGGTGTTCGAGTGTTCGAACCGTAATGCGTAAGAAATGGTATGTAAACCCCGTATTTACATATCTGCCACTGTGCAGGAGAATCCGTATAGGTGTTCGAGTGTTCGAACCGTAATGCGCAAGAAATGGTACGGAAACCCCGTATTTACATATCTGCCACTTTGTAGGAGAATCCGCATAGGTGTTCGAGTGTTCGAACCGTAATGTGCAAGAAATGGTATGGAAACCCCGTATTTACATATCTGCCACTGTGCAGGAGAATCCGTATAGGTGTTCGAGTGTTCGAATCGTAATGCGCAAGAAATGGTAACGAAACCCCGTATTTACATATCTGCCACTGTGCAGGAGAATCCGAATAGGTGTTCGAGTGTTCGAACCGTAATGCGCAAGAAATGGTATGTAAACCCCGTATATACATATCTGCCACTGTGCAGGAGAATCTGTATAGGTGTTCGAGTGTTCGAACCGTAATGCGCAAGAAATAGTTCCGAAACCCCGTATTTACGTATCTGCCACTGTGCAGGAGAATCCGTATAGGTGTTCCATTGTTCGAACCGTAATGCGCAAGAAATGGTACGGAAACCCCGTATTTACATATCTGCCACTGTGCAGGAGAATCCGTATAGGTGTTCGAGTGTTCGAACCGTAATGCGCAAAAAATGGTACCGAAACCCCGTATTTACATATCTGCCACTGTGCAGGAGAATCCGTATAGGTGTTCGAGTGTTCGAACCGTAATGCGCAAGAAATGGTACCGAAACCCCGTATTTACATATCTGCCACTGTGCAGGAGAATCCGTATAGGTGTTCGAGTGTTCGAACCGTAATGCGCAAGAAATGGTAGGGAAACCCCGTATTTACATATCTGCCACTGTGCAGGAGAATCCGTATAGGTGTTCGAGTGTTCGAACCGTAATGCGCAAGAAATGGTTCCGAAACCCCATATTTACATATCTGCCACTGTGCAGGAGAATCCGTATAGGTGTTCGAGAGTTCGAACCGTAATGCGCAAGAAATGGTACGGAAACCCCGTATTTACATATCTGCCACTTTGTAGGAGAATTCGCATAGGTGTTCGAGTGTTCGAACCGTAATGTGCAAGAAATGGTATGGAAACCCCGTATTTACATATCTGCCACTGTGCAGGAGAATCCGTATAGGTGTTCAAGTGTTCGAATCGTAATGCGCAAGAAATGGTACCGAAACCCCGTATTTACATATCTGCCACTGTGCAGGAGAATCCGAATAGGTGTTCGAGTGTTCGAACCGTAATGCGCAAGAAATGGTATGTAAACCCCGTATTTACATATCTGCCACTGTGCAGGAGAATCCGTATAGGTGTTCGAGTGTTCGAACCGTAATGCGCAAGAAATGGTACGGAAACCCCGTATTTACATATCTGCCGCTGTGCAGGAGAATCCGTATAGGTGTTCGATTGTTCGAACCGTAATGCGCAAAAAATGGTACCGAAACCCCGTATTTACATATCTGCCACTGTGCAGGAGAATCCGTATAGGTGTTCGAGTGTTCGAACCGTAATGCGCAAGAAATGGTACCGAAACCCCGTATTTACATATCTGCCACTGTGTAGGAGAATCCGAATAGGTGTTCGAGTGTTCGAACCGTAATGCGCAAGAAATGGTATGTAAACCCCGTATTTACATATCTGCCACTGTGCAGGAGAATCCGTATAGGTGTTCGAGTGTTCGAACCGTAATGCGAAAGAAATGGTACGGAAACCCCGTATTTACATATCTGCCACTGTGCAGGAGAATCCGTATAGGTGTTTGAGTGTTTGAACCGTAATGCGTGAGAAATGGTATGTAAACGCCGTATTTATATATCTGCCACTGTGCTGGATAATCCGTATAGGTGTTCGAGTGTTCGAACCGTAATGCGCCAGAAATGGTACCGAAACCCCGTATTTACATATCTGCCACTGTGCAGGAGAATCCGTATTGGTGTTCGAGTGTTCGAACCGTAATGCGCAAGAAATGGTACCGAAACCCCGTATTTACATATCTGCCACTGTGCAGGAGAATCCGTATAGGTGTTCGAGTGTTCGAACCGTAATGCGCAAGAAATGGTATGGAAACCCCGTATTTACATATCTGCCACTGTGCAGGAGAATCCGTATAGGTGTTCGAGTGTTCGAACCGTAATGCGCAAGAAATGGTTCCGAAACCCCGTATTTACATATCTGCCACTGTGCAGGAGAATCCGTATAGGTGTTCGAGAGTTCGAACCGTAATGCGCAAGAAATGGTACGGAAACCCCGTATTTACATATCTGCCACTTTGTAGGAGAATCCGCATAGGTGTTCGAGTGTTCGAACCGTAATGTGCAAGAAATGGTATGGAAACCCCGTATTTACATATCTGCCACTGTGCAGGAGAATCCGTATAGGTGTTCGAGTGTTCGAATCGTAATGCGCAAGAAATGGTACCGAAACCCCGTATTTACATATCTGCCACTGTGCAGGAGAATCCGAATAGGTGTTCGAGTGTTCGAACCGTAATGCGCAAGAAATGGTATGTAAACCCCGTATTTACATATCTGCCACTGTGCAGGAGAATCTGTATAGGTGTTCGAGTGTTCGAACCGTAATGCGCAAGAAATGGTACGGAAACCCCGTATTTACATATCTGCCACTGTGCAGAAGAATCCGTATAGGTGTTCGATTGTTCGAACCGTAATGCGCAAAAAATGGTACCGAAACCCCGTATTTACATATCTGCCACTGTGCAGGAGAATCCGTATAGGTGTTCGAGTGTTCGAACCGTAATGCGCAAGAAATGGTACCGAAACCCCGTATTTACAGATCTGCCACTGTGCAGGAGAATCCGAATAGGTGTTCGAGTGTTCGAACCGTAATGCGCAAGAAATGGTATGTAAACCCCGTATTTACATATCTGCCACTGTGCAGGAGAATCCGTATAGGTGTTCGAGTGTTCGAACCGTAATGCGCAAGAAATGGTACGGAAACCCCGTATTTACATATCTGCCACTGTGCAGGAGAATCCGTATAGGTGTTTGAGTGTTTGAACCGTAATGCGTGAGAAATGGTATGTAAACCCCGTATTCATATATCTGCCACTGTGCTGGATAATCCGTATAGGTGTTCGAGTGTTCGAACCGTAATGCGCCAGAAATGGTACCGAAACCCCGTATTTACATATCTGCCACTGTGCAGGAGAATCCGTATAGGTGTTCGAGTGTTCGAACCGTAATGCGCAAGAAATGGTACCGAAACCCCATATTTACATATCTGCCACTGTGCAGGAGAATCCGAATAGGTGTTCGAGTGTTCGAACCGTAATGCGTAAGAAATGGTATGTAAACCCCGTATTTACATATCTGCCACTGTGCAGGAGAATCCGTATAGGTGTTCGAGTGTTCGAACCGTAATGCGCAAGAAATGGTACGGAAACCCCGTATTTACATATCTGCCACTTTGTAGGAGAATCCGCATAGGTGTTCGAGTGTTCGAACCGTAATGTGCAAGAAATGGTATGGAAACCCCGTATTTACATATCTGCCACTGTGCAGGAGAATCCGTATAGGTGTTCGAGAGTTCGAACCGTAATGCGCAAGAAATGGTACGGAAACCCCGTATTTACATATCTGCCACTTTGTAGGAGAATCCGCATAGGTGTTCGAGTGTTCGAACCGTAATGTGCAAGAAATGGTATGGAAACCCCGTATTTACATATCTGCCACTGTGCAGGAGAATCCGTATAGGTGTTCGAGTGTTCGAATCGTAATGCGCAAGAAATGGTACCGAAACCCCGTATTTACATATCTGCCACTGTGCAGGAGAATCCGAATAGGTGTTCGAGTGTTCGAACCGTAATGCGCAAGAAATGGTATGTAAACCCCGTATTTACATATCTGCCACTGTGCAGGAGAATCCGTATAGGTGTTCGAGTGTTCGAACCGTAATGCGCAAGAAATGGTACGGAAACCCCGTATTTACATATCTGCCACTGTGCAGGAGAATCCGTTTAGGTGTTCGATTGTTCGAACCGTAATGCGCAACAAATGGTACCGAAACCCCGTATTTACATATCTGCCACTGTGCAGGAGAATCCGTATAGGTGTTCGAGTGTTCGAACCGTAATGCGCAAGAAATGGTACCGAAACCCCGTATTTACATATCTGCCACTGTGCAGGAGAATCCGAATAGGTGTTCGAGTGTTCGAACCGTAATGCGCAAGAAATGGTATGTAAACCCCGTATTTACATATCTGCCACTGTACAGGAGAATCCGTATAGGTGTTCGAGTGTTCGAACCGTAATGCGCAAGAAATGGTACGGAAACCCCGTATTTACATATCTGCCACTGTGCAGGAGAATCCGTATAGGTGTTTGAGTGTTTGAACCGCAATGCATGAGAAATGGTATGTAAACCCCGTATTTATATATCTGCCACTGTGCTGGATAATCCGTATAGGTGTTCGAGAGTTCGAACCGTAATGCGCCAGAAATGGTACCGAAACCCCGTATTTACATATCTGCCACTGTGCAGGAGAATCCGTATAGGTGTTCGAGTGTTCGAACCGTAATACGCAAGAAATGGTACCGAAACCCCGTATTTACATATCTGCCACTGTGTAGGAGAATCCGTATAGGTGTTCGAGTGTTCGAACCGTAATGCGCAAGAAATGGTATGGAAACCCCGTATTTACATATCTGCCACTGTGCAGGAGAATCCGTATAGGTGTTCGAGTGTTCGAACCGTAATGCGCAAGAAATGGTACGGAAACCCCGTATTTACATATCTGCCACTGTGCAGGAGAATCCGAATAGGTGTTCGAGTGTTCGAACCGTAATGCGTAAGAAATGGTATGTAAACCCCGTATTTACATATCTGCCACTGTGCAGGAGAATCCGTATAGGTGTTCGAGTGTTCGAACCGTAATGCGCAAGAAATGGTACGGAAACCCCGTATTTACATATCTGCCACTTTGTAGGAGAATCCGCATAGGTGTTCGAGTGTTCGAACCGTAATGTGCAAGAAATGGTATGGAAACCCCGTATTTACATATCTGCCACTGTGCAGGAGAATCCGTATAGGTGTTCGAGTGTTCGAATCGTAATGCGCAAGAAATGGTAACGAAACCCCGTATTTACATATCTGCCACTGTGCAGGAGAATCCGAATAGGTGTTCGAGTGTTCGAACCGTAATGCGCAAGAAATGGTATGTAAACCCCGTATATACATATCTGCCACTGTGCAGGAGAATCTGTATAGGTGTTCGAGTGTTCGAACCGTAATGCGCAAGAAATAGTTCCGAAACCCCGTATTTACGTATCTGCCACTGTGCAGGAGAATCCGTATAGGTGTTCCATTGTTCGAACCGTAATGCGCAAGAAATGGTACGGAAACCCCGTATTTACATATCTGCCACTGTGCAGGAGAATCCGTATAGGTGTTCGAGTGTTCGAACCGTAATGCGCAAAAAATGGTACCGAAACCCCGTATTTACATATCTGCCACTGTGCAGGAGAATCCGTATAGGTGTTCGAGTGTTCGAACCGTAATGCGCAAGAAATGGTACCGAAACCCCGTATTTACATATCTGCCACTGTGCAGGAGAATCCGTATAGGTGTTCGAGTGTTCGAACCGTAATGCGCAAGAAATGGTAGGGAAACCCCGTATTTACATATCTGCCACTGTGCAGGAGAATCCGTATAGGTGTTCGAGTGTTCGAACCGTAATGCGCAAGAAATGGTTCCGAAACCCCGTATTTACATATCTGCCACTGTGCAGGAGAATCCGTATAGGTGTTCGAGAGTTCGAACCGTAATGCGCAAGAAATGGTACGGAAACCCCGTATTTACATATCTGCCACTTTGTAGGAGAATTCGCATAGGTGTTCGAGTGTTCGAACCGTAATGTGCAAGAAATGGTATGGAAACCCCGTATTTACATATCTGCCACTGTGCAGGAGAATCCGTATAGGTGTTCAAGTGTTCGAATCGTAATGCGCAAGAAATGGTACCGAAACCCCGTATTTACATATCTGCCACTGTGCAGGAGAATCCGAATAGGTGTTCGAGTGTTCGAACCGTAATGCGCAAGAAATGGTATGTAAACCCCGTATTTACATATCTGCCACTGTGCAGGAGAATCCGTATAGGTGTTCGAGTGTTCGAACCGTAATGCGCAAGAAATGGTACGGAAACCCCGTATTTACATATCTGCCGCTGTGCAGGAGAATCCGTATAGGTGTTCGATTGTTCGAACCGTAATGCGCAAAAAATGGTACCGAAACCCCGTATTTACATATCTGCCACTGTGCAGGAGAATCCGTATAGGTGTTCGAGTGTTCGAACCGTAATGCGCAAGAAATGGTACCGAAACCCCGTATTTACATATCTGCCACTGTGTAGGAGAATCCGAATAGGTGTTCGAGTGTTCGAACCGTAATGCGCAAGAAATGGTATGTAAACCCCGTATTTACATATCTGCCACTGTGCAGGAGAATCCGTATAGGTGTTCGAGTGTTCGAACCGTAATGCGAAAGAAATGGTACGGAAACCCCGTATTTACATATCTGCCACTGTGCAGGAGAATCCGTATAGGTGTTTGAGTGTTTGAACCGTAATGCGTGAGAAATGGTATGTAAACGCCGTATTTATATATCTGCCACTGTGCTGGATAATCCGTATAGGTGTTCGAGTGTTCGAACCGTAATGCGCCAGAAATGGTACCGAAACCCCGTATTTACATATCTGCCACTGTGCAGGAGAATCCGTATTGGTGTTCGAGTGTTCGAACCGTAATGCGCAAGAAATGGTACCGAAACCCCGTATTTACATATCTGCCACTGTGCAGGAGAATCCGTATAGGTGTTCGAGTGTTCGAACCGTAATGCGCAAGAAATGGTATGGAAACCCCGTATTTACATATCTGCCACTGTGCAGGAGAATCCGTATAGGTGTTCGAGTGTTCGAACCGTAATGCGCAAGAAATGGTTCCGAAACCCCGTATTTACATATCTGCCACTGTGCAGGAGAATCCGTATAGGTGTTCGAGAGTTCGAACCGTAATGCGCAAGAAATGGTACGGAAACCCCGTATTTACATATCTGCCACTTTGTAGGAGAATCCGCATAGGTGTTCGAGTGTTCGAACCGTAATGTGCAAGAAATGGTATGGAAACCCCGTATTTACATATCTGCCACTGTGCAGGAGAATCCGTATAGGTGTTCGAGTGTTCGAATCGTAATGCGCAAGAAATGGTACCGAAACCCCGTATTTACATATCTGCCACTGTGCAGGAGAATCCGAATAGGTGTTCGAGTGTTCGAACCGTAATGCGCAAGAAATGGTATGTAAACCCCGTATTTACATATCTGCCACTGTGCAGGAGAATCTGTATAGGTGTTCGAGTGTTCGAACCGTAATGCGCAAGAAATGGTACGGAAACCCCGTATTTACATATCTGCCACTGTGCAGAAGAATCCGTATAGGTGTTCGATTGTTCGAACCGTAATGCGCAAAAAATGGTACCGAAACCCCGTATTTACATATCTGCCACTGTGCAGGAGAATCCGTATAGGTGTTCGAGTGTTCGAACCGTAATGCGCAAGAAATGGTACCGAAACCCCGTATTTACAGATCTGCCACTGTGCAGGAGAATCCGAATAGGTGTTCGAGTGTTCGAACCGTAATGCGCAAGAAATGGTATGTAAACCCCGTATTTACATATCTGCCACTGTGCAGGAGAATCCGTATAGGTGTTCGAGTGTTCGAACCGTAATGCGCAAGAAATGGTACGGAAACCCCGTATTTACATATCTGCCACTGTGCAGGAGAATCCGTATAGGTGTTTGAGTGTTTGAACCGTAATGCGTGAGAAATGGTATGTAAACCCCGTATTCATATATCTGCCACTGTGCTGGATAATCCGTATAGGTGTTCGAGTGTTCGAACCGTAATGCGCCAGAAATGGTACCGAAACCCCGTATTTACATATCTGCCACTGTGCAGGAGAATCCGTATAGGTGTTCGAGTGTTCGAACCGTAATGCGCAAGAAATGGTACCGAAACCCCATATTTACATATCTGCCACTGTGCAGGAGAATCCGAATAGGTGTTCGAGTGTTCGAACCGTAATGCGTAAGAAATGGTATGTAAACCCCGTATTTACATATCTGCCACTGTGCAGGAGAATCCGTATAGGTGTTCGAGTGTTCGAACCGTAATGCGCAAGAAATGGTACGGAAACCCCGTATTTACATATCTGCCACTTTGTAGGAGAATCCGCATAGGTGTTCGAGTGTTCGAACCGTAATGTGCAAGAAATGGTATGGAAACCCCGTATTTACATATCTGCCACTGTGCAGGAGAATCCGTATAGGTGTTCGAGTGTTCGAATCGTAATGCGCAAGAAATGGTACCGAAACCCCGTATTTACATATCTGCCACTGTGCAGGAGAATCCGAATAGGTGTTCAAGTGTTCGAACCGTAATGCGCAAGAAATGGTATGTAAACCCCGTATTTACATATCTGCCACTGTGCAGGAGAATCCGTATAGGTGTTCGAGTGTTCGAACCGTAATGCGCAAGAAATAGTTCCGAAACCCCGTATTTACGTATCTGCCACTGTGCAGGAGAATCCGTATAGGTGTTCCATTGTTCGAACCGTAATGCGCAAGAAATGGTACGGAAACCCCGTATTTACATATCTGCCACTGTGCAGGAGAATCCGTATAGGTGTTCGAGTGTTCGAACCGTAATGCGCAAAAAATGGTACCGAAACCCCGTATTTACATATCTGCCACTGTGCAGGAGAATCCGTATAGGTGTTCGAGTGTTCGAACCGTAATGCGCAAGAAATGGTACCGAAACCCCGTATTTACATATCTGCCACTGTGCAGGAGAATCCGTATAGGTGTTCGAGTGTTCGAACCGTAATGCGCAAGAAATGGTAGGGAAACCCCGTATTTACATATCTGCCACTGTGCAGAAGAATCCGTATAGGTGTTCGAGTGTTCGAATCGTAATGCGCAATAAATGGTACCGAAACCCCGTATTTACATATCTGCCACTGTGCAGGAGAATCCGTATAGGTGTTCGAGTGTTCGAACCGTAATGCGCAAGAAATGGTTCCGAAACCCCGTATTTACATATCTGCCACTGTGCAGGAGAATCCGTATAGGTGTTCGAGAGTTCGAACCGTAATGCGCAAGAAATGGTACGGAAACCCCGTATTTACATATCTGCCACTTTGTAGGATAATCCGCATAGGTGTTCGAGTGTTCGAACCGTAATGTGCAAGAAATGGTATGGAAACCCCGTATTTACATATCTGCCACTGTGCAGGAGAATCCGTATAGGTGTTCGAGTGTTCGAATCGTAATGCGCAAGAAATGGTACCGAAACCCCGTATTTACATATCTGCCACTGTGCAGGAGAATCCGAATAGGTGTTCGAGTGTTCGAACCGTAATGCGCAAGAAATGGTATGTAAACCCCGTATTTACATATCTGCCACTGTGCAGGAGAATCCGTATAGGTGTTCGAGTGTTCGAACCGTAATGCGCAAGAAATGGTACGGAAACCCCGTATTTACATATCTGCCACTGTGCAGGAGAATCCGTATAGGTGTTCGATTGTTCGAACCGTAATGCGCAAAAAATGGTACCGAAACCCCGTATTTACATATCTGCCACTGTGCGGGAGAATCCGTATAGGTGTTCGAGTGTTCGAACCGTAATGCGCAAGAAATGGTACCGAAACCCCGTATTTACATATCTGCCACTGTGCAGGAGAATCCGAATAGGTGTTCGAGTGTTCGAACCGTAATGCGCAAGAAATGGTATGTAAACCCCGTATTTACATATCTGCCACTGTGCAGGAGAATCCGTATAGGTGTTCGAGTGTTCGAACCGTAATGCGCAAGAAATGGTACGGAAACCCCGTATTTACATATCTGCCACTGTGCAGGAGAATCCGTATAGGTGTTTGAGTGTTTGAACCGTAATGCGTGAGAAATGGTATGTAAACCCCGTATTCATATATCTGCCACTGTGCTGGATAATCCGTATAGGTGTTCGAGTGTTCGAACCGTAATGCGCCAGAAATGGTACCGAAACCCCGTATTTACATATCTGCCACTGTGCAGGAGAATCCGTATAGGTGTTCGAGTGTTCGAACCGTAATGCGCAAGAAATGGTACCGAAACCCCGTATTTACATATCTGCCACTGTGCAGGAGAATCCGTATAGGTGTTCGAGTGTTCAAACCGTAATGCGCAAGAAATGGTATGGAAACCCCGTATTTACATATCTGCCACTGTGCAGGAGAATCCGTATAGGTGTTCGAGTGTTCGAACCGTAATGCGCAAGAAATGGTTCCGAAATCCCGTATTTACATATCTGCCACTGTGCAGGAGAATCCGTAAAGGTGTTCGAGAGTTCGAACCGTAATGCGCAAGAAATGGTACGGAAACCCCGTATTTACATATCTGCCACTTTGTAGGAGAATCCGCATAGGTGTTCGAGTGTTCGAACCGTAATGTGCAAGAAATGGTAAGGAAACCCCGTATTTACATATCTGCCACTGTGCAGGAGAATCCGTATAGGTGTTCGAGTGTTCGAATCGTAATGCGCAAGAAATGGTACCGAAACCCCGTATTTACATATCTGCCACTGTGCAGGAGAATCCGAATAGGTGTTCGAGTGTTCGAACCGTAATGCGCAAGAAATGGTATGTAAACCCCGTATTTACATATCTGCCACTGTGCAGGAGAATCCGTATAGGTGTTCGAGTGTTCGAACCGTAATGCGCAAGAAATAGGTCCGAAACCCCGTATTTACGTATCTGCCACTGTGCAGGAGAATCCGTATAGGTGTTCCATTGTTCGAACCGTAATGCGCAAGAAATGGTACGGAAACCCCGTATTTACATATCTGCCACTGTGCAGGAGAATCCGTATAGGTGTTCGAGTGTTCGAACCGTAATGCGCAAAAAATGTTACCGAAACCCCGTATTTACATATCTGCCACTGTGCAGGAGAATCCGTATAGGTGTTCGAGTGTTCGAACCGTAATGCGCAAGAAATGGTACCGAAACCCCGTATTTACATATCTGCCACTGTGCAGGAGAATCCGAATAGGTGTTCGAGTGGTCGAACCGTAATGCGCAAGAAATGGTATGTAAACCCCGTATTTACATATCTGCCACTGTGCAGGAGAATCCGTATAGGTGTTCGAGTGTTCGAACCGTAATGCGCAAGAAATGGTACCGAAACCCCGTATTTACAGATCTGCCACTGTGCAGGAGAATCCGAATAGGTGTTCGAGTGTTCGAACCGTAATGCGCAAGAAATGGTATGTAAACCCCGTATTTACATATCTGCCACTGTGCAGGAGAATCCGTATAGGTGTTCGAGTGTTCGAACCGTAATGCGCAAGAAATGGTACGGAAACCCCGTATTTACATATCTGCCACTGTGCAGGAGAATCCGTATAGGTGTTTGAGTGTTTGAACCGTAATGCGTGAGAAATGGTATGTAAACCCCGTATTCATATATCTGCCACTGTGCTGGATAATCCGTATAGGTGTTCGAGTGTTCGAACCGTAATGCGCCAGAAATGGTACCGAAACCCCGTATTTACATATCTGCCACTGTGCAGGAGAATCCGTATAGGTGTTCGAGTGTTCGAACCGTAATGCGCAAGAAATGGTACCGAAACCCCATATTTACATATCTGCCACTGTGCAGGAGAATCCGAATAGGTGTTCGAGTGTTCGAACCGTAATGCGTAAGAAATGGTATGTAAACCCCGTATTTACATATCTGCCACTGTGCAGGAGAATCCGTATAGGTGTTCGAGTGTTCGAACCGTAATGCGCAAGAAATGGTACGGAAACCCCGTATTTACATATCTGCCACTTTGTAGGAGAATCCGCATAGGTGTTCGAGTGTTCGAACCGTAATGTGCAAGAAATGGTATGGAAACCCCGTATTTACATATCTGCCACTGTGCAGGAGAATCCGTATAGGTGTTCGAGTGTTCGAATCGTAATGCGCAAGAAATGGTACCGAAACCCCGTATTTACATATCTGCCACTGTGCAGGAGAATCCGAATAGGTGTTCAAGTGTTCGAACCGTAATGCGCAAGAAATGGTATGTAAACCCCGTATTTACATATCTGCCACTGTGCAGGAGAATCCGTATAGGTGTTCGAGTGTTCGAACCGTAATGCGCAAGAAATAGTTCCGAAACCCCGTATTTACGTATCTGCCACTGTGCAGGAGAATCCGTATAGGTGTTCCATTGTTCGAACCGTAATGCGCAAGAAATGGTACGGAAACCCCGTATTTACATATCTGCCACTGTGCAGGAGAATCCGTATAGGTGTTCGAGTGTTCGAACCGTAATGCGCAAAAAATGGTACCGAAACCCCGTATTTACATATCTGCCACTGTGCAGGAGAATCCGTATAGGTGTTCGAGTGTTCGAACCGTAATGCGCAAGAAATGGTACCGAAACCCCGTATTTACATATCTGCCACTGTGCAGGAGAATCCGTATAGGTGTTCGAGTGTTCGAACCGTAATGCGCAAGAAATGGTAGGGAAACCCCGTATTTACATATCTGCCACTGTGCAGAAGAATCCGTATAGGTGTTCGAGTGTTCGAATCGTAATGCGCAATAAATGGTACCGAAACCCCGTATTTACATATCTGCCACTGTGCAGGAGAATCCGTATAGGTGTTCGAGTGTTCGAACCGTAATGCGCAAGAAATGGTTCCGAAACCCCGTATTTACATATCTGCCACTGTGCAGGAGAATCCGTATAGGTGTTCGAGAGTTCGAACCGTAATGCGCAAGAAATGGTACGGAAACCCCGTATTTACATATCTGCCACTTTGTAGGATAATCCGCATAGGTGTTCGAGTGTTCGAACCGTAATGTGCAAGAAATGGTATGGAAACCCCGTATTTACATATCTGCCACTGTGCAGGAGAATCCGTATAGGTGTTCGAGTGTTCGAATCGTAATGCGCAAGAAATGGTACCGAAACCCCGTATTTACATATCTGCCACTGTGCAGGAGAATCCGAATAGGTGTTCGAGTGTTCGAACCGTAATGCGCAAGAAATGGTATGTAAACCCCGTATTTACATATCTGCCACTGTGCAGGAGAATCCGTATAGGTGTTCGAGTGTTCGAACCGTAATGCGCAAGAAATGGTACGGAAACCCCGTATTTACATATCTGCCACTGTGCAGGAGAATCCGTATAGGTGTTCGATTGTTCGAACCGTAATGCGCAAAAAATGGTACCGAAACCCCGTATTTACATATCTGCCACTGTGCGGGAGAATCCGTATAGGTGTTCGAGTGTTCGAACCGTAATGCGCAAGAAATGGTACCGAAACCCCGTATTTACATATCTGCCACTGTGCAGGAGAATCCGAATAGGTGTTCGAGTGTTCGAACCGTAATGCGCAAGAAATGGTATGTAAACCCCGTATTTACATATCTGCCACTGTGCAGGAGAATCCGTATAGGTGTTCGAGTGTTCGAACCGTAATGCGCAAGAAATGGTACGGAAACCCCGTATTTACATATCTGCCACTGTGCAGGAGAATCCGTATAGGTGTTTGAGTGTTTGAACCGTAATGCGTGAGAAATGGTATGTAAACCCCGTATTCATATATCTGCCACTGTGCTGGATAATCCGTATAGGTGTTCGAGTGTTCGAACCGTAATGCGCCAGAAATGGTACCGAAACCCCGTATTTACATATCTGCCACTGTGCAGGAGAATCCGTATAGGTGTTCGAGTGTTCGAACCGTAATGCGCAAGAAATGGTACCGAAACCCCGTATTTACATATCTGCCACTGTGCAGGAGAATCCGTATAGGTGTTCGAGTGTTCAAACCGTAATGCGCAAGAAATGGTATGGAAACCCCGTATTTACATATCTGCCACTGTGCAGGAGAATCCGTATAGGTGTTCGAGTGTTCGAACCGTAATGCGCAAGAAATGGTTCCGAAATCCCGTATTTACATATCTGCCACTGTGCAGGAGAATCCGTAAAGGTGTTCGAGAGTTCGAACCGTAATGCGCAAGAAATGGTACGGAAACCCCGTATTTACATATCTGCCACTTTGTAGGAGAATCCGCATAGGTGTTCGAGTGTTCGAACCGTAATGTGCAAGAAATGGTAAGGAAACCCCGTATTTACATATCTGCCACTGTGCAGGAGAATCCGTATAGGTGTTCGAGTGTTCGAATCGTAATGCGCAAGAAATGGTACCGAAACCCCGTATTTACATATCTGCCACTGTGCAGGAGAATCCGAATAGGTGTTCGAGTGTTCGAACCGTAATGCGCAAGAAATGGTATGTAAACCCCGTATTTACATATCTGCCACTGTGCAGGAGAATCCGTATAGGTGTTCGAGTGTTCGAACCGTAATGCGCAAGAAATAGGTCCGAAACCCCGTATTTACGTATCTGCCACTGTGCAGGAGAATCCGTATAGGTGTTCCATTGTTCGAACCGTAATGCGCAAGAAATGGTACGGAAACCCCGTATTTACATATCTGCCACTGTGCAGGAGAATCCGTATAGGTGTTCGAGTGTTCGAACCGTAATGCGCAAAAAATGTTACCGAAACCCCGTATTTACATATCTGCCACTGTGCAGGAGAATCCGTATAGGTGTTCGAGTGTTCGAACCGTAATGCGCAAGAAATGGTACCGAAACCCCGTATTTACATATCTGCCACTGTGCAGGAGAATCCGAATAGGTGTTCGAGTGGTCGAACCGTAATGCGCAAGAAATGGTATGTAAACCCCGTATTTACATATCTGCCACTGTGCAGGAGAATCCGTATAGGTGTTCGAGTGTTCGAACCGTAATGCGCAAGAAATGGTACGGAAACCCCGTATTTACATATCTGCCACTGTGCGGGAGAATCCGTATAGGTGTTCGAGTGTTCGAACCGTAATGCGCAAGAAATGGTACCGAAACCCCGTATTTACATATCTGCCACTGTGCAGGAGAATCCGAATAGGTGTTCGAGTGTTCGAACCGTAATGCGCAAGAAATGGTATGTAAACCCCGTATTTACATATCTGCCACTGTGCAATAGAATCCGTATAGGTGTTCGAGTGTTCGAACCGTAATGCGCAAGAAATGGTACGGAAACCCCGTATTTACATATCTGCCACTGTGCAGGAGAATCCGTATAGGTGTTTGAGTGTTTGAACCGTAATGCGTGAGAAATGGTATGTAAACCCCGTATTCATATATCTGCCACTGTGCTGGATAATCCGTATAGGTGTTCGAGTGTTCGAACCGTAATGCGCCAGAAATGGTACCGAAACCCCGTATTTACATATCTGCCACTGTGCAGGAGAATCTGTATAGGTGTTCGAGTGTTCGAACCGTAATGCGCAAGAAATGGTACCGAAACCCCGTATTTACATATCTGCCACTGTGCAGGAGAATCCGTATAGGTGTTCGAGTGTTCAAACCGTAATGCGCAAGAAATGGTATGGAAACCCCGTATTTACATATCTGCCACTGTGCAGGAGAATCCGTATAGGTGTTCGAGTGTTCGAACCGTAATGCGCAAGAAATGGTTCCGAAATCCCGTATTTACATATCTGCCACTGTGCAGGAGAATCCGTAAAGGTGTTCGAGAGTTCGAACCGTAATGCGCAAGAAATGGTACGGAAACCCCGTATTTACATATCTGCCACTTTGTAGGAGAATCCGCATAGGTGTTCGAGTGTTCGAACCGTAATGTGCAAGAAATGGTATGGAAACCCCGTATTTACATATCTGCCACTGTGCAGGAGAATCCGTATAGGTGTTCGAGTGTTCGAATCGTAATGCGCAAGAAATGGTACCGAAACCCCGTATTTACATATCTGCCACTGTGCAGGAGAATCCGAATAGGTGTTCGAGTGTTCGAACCGTAATGCGCAAGAAATGGTATGTAAACCCCGTATTTACATATCTGCCACTGTGCAGGAGAATCCGTATAGGTGTTCGAGTGTTCGAACCGTAATGCGCAAGAAATAGGTCCGAAACCCCGTATTTACGTATCTGCCACTGTGCAGGAGAATCCGTATAGGTGTTCCATTGTTCGAACCGTAATGCGCAAGAAATGGTACGGAAACCCCGTATTTACATATCTGCCACTGTGCAGGAGAATCCGTATAGGTGTTCGAGTGTTCGAACCGTAATGCGCAAAAAATGTTACCGAAACCCCGTATTTACATATCTGCCACTGTGCAGGAGAATCCGTATAGGTGTTCGAGTGTTCGAACCGTAATGCGCAAGAAATGGTACCGAAACCCCGTATTTACATATCTGCCACTGTGCAGGAGAATCCGAATAGGTGTTCGAGTGGTCGAACCGTAATGCGCAAGAAATGGTATGTAAACCCCGTATTTACATATCTGCCACTGTGCAGGAGAATCCGTATAGGTGTTCGAGTGTTCGAACCGTAATGCGCAAGAAATGGTACGGAAACCCCGTATTTACATATCTGCCACTGTGCAGGAGAATCCGTATAGGTGTTCCATTGTTCGAACCGTAATGCGCAAAAAATGGTACCGAAACCCCGTATTTACATATCTGCCACTGTGCAGGAGAATCCGTATAGGTGTTCGAGTGTTCGAATCGTAATGCGCAAGAAATGGTACCGAAACCCCGTATTTACATATCTGCCACTGTGCAGGAGAATCCGAATAGGTGTTCGAGTGTTCGAACCGTAATGCGCAAGAAATGGTATGTAAACCCCGTATTTACATATCTGCCACTGTGCAGGAGAATCCGTATAGGTGTTCGAGTGTTCGAACCGTAATGCGCAAGAAATGGTACGGAAACCCCGTATTTACATATCTGCCACTGTGCAGGAGAATCCGTATAGGTGTTTGAGTGTTTGAACCGTAATGCGTGAGAAATGGTATGTAAACCCCGTATTTATATATCTGCCACTGTGCTGGATAATCCGTATAGGTGTTCGAGTGTTCGAACCGTAATGCGCCAGAAATGGTACCGAAACCCCGTATTTACATATCTGCCACTGTGCAGGAGAATCCGTATAGGTGTTCGAGTGTTCGAACCGTAATGCGCAAGAAATGGTACCGAAACCCCGTATTTACATATCTGCCACTGTGCAGGAGAATCCGTATAGGTGTTCGAGTGTTCAAACCGTAATGCGCAAGAAATGGTATGGAAACCCCATATTTACATATCTGCCACTGTGCAGGAGAATCCGTATAGGTGTTCGAGTGTTCGAACCGTAATGCGCAAGAAATGGTTCCGAAACCCCGTATTTACATATCTGCCACTGTGCAGGAGAATCCGTATAGGTGTTCGAGAGTTCGAACCGTAATGCGCAAGAAATGGTACGGAAACCCCGTATTTACATATCTGCCACTTTGTAGGAGAATCCGCATAGGTGTTCGAGTGTTCGAACCGTAATGTGCAAGAAATGGTATGGAAACCCCGTATTTACATATCTGCCACTGTGCAGGAGAATCCGTATAGGTGTTCGAGTGTTCGAATCGTAATGCGCAAGAAATGGTACCGAAACCCCGTATTTACATATCTGCCACTGTGCAGGAGAATCCGAATAGGTGTTCGAGTGTTCGAACCGTAATGCGCAAGAAATGGTACGGAAACCCCGTATTTACATATCTGCCACTGTGCAGGAGAATCCGTATAGGTGTTCGATTGTTCGAACCGTAATGCGCAAAAAATGGTACTGAAACCCCGTATTTACATATCTGCCACTGTGCAGGAGAATCCGTATAGGTGTTCGAGTGTTCGAACCGTAATGCGCAAGAAATGGTACCGAAACCCCGTATTTACATATCTGCCACTGTGCAGGAGAATCCGAATAGGTGTTCGAGTGTTCGAACCGTAATGCGCAAGAAATGGTATGTAAACCCCGTATTTACATATCTGCCACTGTGCAGGAGAATCCGTATAGGTGTTCGAGTGTTCGAACCGTAATGCGCAAGAAATGGTACGGAAACCCCGTATTTACATATTTGCCACTTTGTAGGAGAATCCGCATAGGTGTTCGAGTGTTCGAACCGTAATGTGCAAGAAATGGTATGGAAACCCCGTATTTACATATCTGCCACTGTGCAGGAGAATCCGTATAGGTGTTCGAGTGTTCGAATCGTAATGCGCAAGAAATGGTACCGAAACCCCGTATTTACATATCTGCCACTGTGCAGGAGAATCCGAATAGGTGTTCGAGTGTTCGAACCGTAATGCGCAAGAAATGGTACGGAAACCCCGTATTTACATATCTGCCACTGTGCAGGAGAATCCGTATAGGTGTTCGATTGTTCGAACCGTAATGCGCAAAAAATGGTACTGAAACCCCGTATTTACATACCTGCCACTGTGCAGGAGAATCCGTATAGGTGTTCGAGTGTTCGAACCGTAATGCGCAAGAAATGGTACCGAAACCCCGTATTTACATATCTGCCACTGTGCAGGAGAATCCGAATAGGTGTTCGAGTGTTCGAACCGTAATGCGCAAGAAATGGTATGTAAACCCCGTATTTATATATCTGCCACTGTGCAGGAGAATCCGTATAGGTGTTCGAGTGTTCGAACCGTAATGCGCAAGAAATGGTACGGAAACCCCGTATTTACATATCTGCCACTGTGCAGGAGAATCCGTATAGGTGTTTGAGTGTTTGAACCGTAATGCGTGAGAAATGGTATGTAAACCCCGTATTTATATATCTGCCACTGTGCTGGAGAATCCGTATAGGTGTTCGAGTGTTCGAACCGTAATGCGCCAGAAATGGTACCGAAACCCCGTATTTACATATCTGCCACTGTGCAGGAGAATCCGTATAGGTGTTCGAGTGTTCGAACCGTAATGCGCAAGAAATGGTACCGAAACCCCGTATTTACATATCTGCCACTGTGCAGGAGAATCCGTATAGGTGTTCGAGTGTTCAAACCGTAATGCGCAAGAAATGGTATGGAAACCCCGTATTTACATATCTGCCACTGTGCAGGAGAATCCGTATAGGTGTTCGAGTGTTCGAACCGTAATGCGCAAGAAATGGTTCCGAAACCCCGTATTTACATATCTGCCACTGTGCAGGAGAATCCGTATAGGTGTTCGAGAGTTCGAACCGTAATGCACAAGAAATGGTACGGAAACCCCGTATTTACATATCTGCCACTTTGTAGGAGAATCCGCATAGGTGTTCGAGTGTTCGAACCGTAATGTCCAAGAAATGGTATGGAAACCCCGTATTTACATATCTGCCACTGTGCAGGAGAATCCATATAGGTGTTCGAGTGTTCGACTCGTAATGCGCAAGAAATGGTACCGAAACCCCGTATTTACATATCTGCCACTGTGCAGGAGAATCCGAATAGGTGTTCGAGTGTTCGAACCGTAATGCGCAAGAAATGGTATGTAAACCCCGTATTTACATATCTGCCACTGTGCAGGAGAATCCGTATAGGTGTTCGAGTGTTCGAACCGTAATGCGCAAGAAATAGGTCCGAAACCCCGTATTTACGTATCTGCCACTGTGCAGGAGAATCCGTATAGGTGTTCCATTGTTCGAACCGTAATGCGCAAGAAATGGTACGGAAACCCCGTATTTACATATCTGCCACTGTGCAGGAGAATCCGTATAGGTGTTCGAGTGTTCGAACCGTAATGTGCAAGAAATGGTAGGGAAACCCCGTATTTACATATCTGCCACTGTGCAGGAGAATCCGTATAGGTGTTCGAGTGTTCGAACCGTAATGCGCAAGAAATGGTTCCGAAACCCCGTATTTACATATCTGCCACTGTGCAGGAGAATCCGTATAGGTGTTCGAGAGTTCGAACCGTAATGCGCAAGAAATGGTACGGAAACCCCGTATTTACATATCTGCCACTTTGTAGGAGAATCCGCATAGGTGTTCGAGTGTTCGAACCGTAATGTGCAAGAAATGGTATGGAAACCCCGTATTTACATATCTGCCACTGTGCAGGAGAATCCGTATAGGTGTTCGAGTGTTCGAATCGTAATGCGCAAGAAATGGTACCGAAACCCCGTATTTACATATCTGCCACTGTGCAGGAGAATCCGAATAGGTGTTCCAGTGTTCGAACCGTAATGCGCAAGAAATGGTACGGAAACCCCGTATTTACATATCTGCCACTATGCAGGAGAATCCGTATAGGTGTTCGATTGTTCGAACCGTAATGCGCAAAAAATGGTACCGAAACCCCGTATTTACATATCTGCCACTGTGCAGGAGAATCCGTATAGGTGTTCGAGTGTTCGAACCGTAATGCGCAAGAAATGGTACCGAAACCCCGTATTTACATATCTGCCACTGTGCAGGAGAATCCGAATAGGTGTTCGAGTGTTCGAACCGTAATGCGCAAGAAATGGTATGTAAACCCCGTATTTACATATCTGCCACTGTGTAGGAGAATCCGTATAGGTGTTCGAGTGTTCGAACCGTAATGCGCAAGAAATGGTACGGAAACCCCGTATTTACATATCTGCCACTGTGCAGGAGAATCCGTATAGGTGTTCGAGTGTTCGAACCGTAATGCGCCAGAAATGGTACCGAAACCCCGTATTTACATATCTGCCACTGTGCAGGAGAATCCGTATAGGTGTTCGAGTGTTCGAACCGTAATGCGCAAGAAATGGTACCGAAACCCCGTATTTACATATCTGCCACTGTGCAGGAGAATCCGTATAGGTGTTCGAGTGTTCAAACCGTAATGCGCAAGAAATGGTATGGAAACCCCGTATTTACATATCTGCCACTGTGCAGGAGAATCCGTATAGGTGTTCGAGTGTTCGAACCGTAAGGCGCAAGAAATGGTTCCGAAACCCCGTATTTACATATCTGCCACTGTGCAGGAGAATCCGTATAGGTGTTCGAGAGTTCGAACCGTAATGCACAAGAAATGGTACGGAAACCCCGTATTTACATATCTGCCACTTTGTAGGAGAATCCGCATAGGTGTTCGAGTGTTCGAACCGTAATGTGCAAGAAATGGTATGGAAACCCCGTATTTACATATCTGCCACTGTGCAGGAGAATCCGTATAGGTGTTCGAGTGTTCGACTCGTAATGCGCAAGAAATGGTACCGAAACCCCGTATTTACATATCTGCCACTGTGCAGGACAATCCGAATAGGTGTTCGAGTGTTCGAACCGTAATGCGCAAGAAATGGTATGTAAACCCCGTATTTACATATCTGCCACTGTGCAGGAGAATCCGTATAGGTGTTCGAGTGTTCGAACCGTAATGCGCAAGAAATAGGTCCGAAACCCCGTATTTACGTATCTGCCACTGTGCAGGAGAATCCGTATAGGTGTTCCATTGTTCGAACCGTAATGCGCAAGAAATGGTACGGAAACCCCGTATTTACATATCTGCCACTGTGCAGGAGAATCCGTATAGGTGTTCGAGTGTTCGAACCGTAATGCGCAAAAAATGGTACCGAAACCCCGTATTTACATATCTGCCACTGTGCAGGAGAATCCGTATAGGTGTTCGAGTGTTCGAACCGTAATGCGCAAGAAATGGTACCGAAACCCCGTATTTACATATCTGCCACTATGCAGGAGAATCCGAATAGGTGTTCGAGTGTTCGAACCGTAATGCGCAAGAAATGGTATGTAAACCCCGTATTTACATATCTGCCACTGTGCAGGAGAATCCGTATAGGTGTTCGAGTGTTCGAACCGTAATGCGCAAGAAATGGTACGGAAACCCCGTATTTACATATCTGCCACTGTGCAGGAGAATCCGTATAGGTGTTCGATTGTTCGAACCGTAATGTGCAAAAAATGGTACCGAAACCCCGTATTTACATATCTGCCACTGTGCAGGAGAATCCGTATAGGTGTTCGAGTGTTCGAACCGTAATGCGCAAGAAATGGTACCGAAACCCCGTATTTACATATCTGCCACTGTGCAGGAGAATCCGAATAGGTGTTCCAGTGTTCGAACCGTAATGCGCAAGAAATGGTACGGAAACCCCGTATTTACATATCTGCCACTGTGCAGGAGAATCCGTATAGGTGTTCGATTGTTCGAACCGTAATGCGCAAAAAATGGTACCGAAACCCCGTATTTACATATCTGCCACTGTGCAGGAGAATCCGTATAGGTGTTCGAGTGTTCGAACCGTAATGCGCAAGAAATGGTACCGAAACCCCGTATTTACATATCTGCCACTGTGCAGGAGAATCCGAATAGGTGTTCGAGTGTTCGAACCGTAATGCGCAAGAAATGGTATGTAAACCCCGTATTTACATATCTGCCACTGTGCAGGAGAATCCGTATAGGTGTTCGAGTGTTCGAACCGTAATGCGCAAGAAATGGTACGGAAACCCCGTATTTACATATCTGCCACTGTGCAGGAGAATCCGTATAGGTGTTCGAGTGTTCGAACCGTAATGCGCCAGAAATGGTACCGAAACCCCGTATTTACATATCTGCCACTGTGCAGGAGAATCCGTATAGGTGTTCGAGTGTTCGAACCGTAATGCGCAAGAAATGGTACCGAAACCCCGTATTTACATATCTGCCACTGTGCAGGAGAATCCGTATAGGTGTTCGAGTGTTCAAACCGTAATGCGCAAGCAATGGTATGGAAACCCCGTATTTACATATCTGCCACTGTGCAGGAGAATCCGAATAGGTGTTCGAGTGTTCGAACCGTAATGCGCAACAAATGGTATGTAAACCCCGTATTTACATATCTGCCACTGTGCAGGAGAATCCGTATAGGTGTTCGAGTGTTCGAACCGTAATGCGCAAGAAATAGGTCCGAAACCCCGTATTTACGTATCTGCCACTGTGCAGGAGAATCCGTATAGGTGTTCCATTGTTCGAACCGTAATGCGCAAGAAATGGTACGGAAACCCCGTATTTACATATCTGCCACTGTGCAGGAGAATCCGTATAGGTGTTCGAGTGTTCGAACCGTAATGTGCAAGAAATGGTAGGGAAACCCCGTATTTACATATCTGCCACTGTGCAGGAGAATCCGTATAGGTGTTCGAGTGTTCGAACCGTAATGCGCAAGAAATGGTTCCGAAACCCCGTATTTACATATCTGCCACTGTGCAGGAGAATCCGTATAGGTGTTCGAGAGTTCGAACCGTAATGCGCAAGAAATGGTACGGAAACCCCGTATTTACATATCTGCCACTTTGTAGGAGAATCCGCATAGGTGTTCGAGTGTTCGAACCGTAATGTGCAAGAAATGGTATGGAAACCCCGTATTTACATATCTGCCACTGTGCAGGAGAATCCGTATAGGTGTTCGAGTGTTCGAATCGTAATGCGCAAGAAATGGTACCGAAACCCCGTATTTACATATCTGCCACTGTGCAGGAGAATCCGAATAGGTGTTCCAGTGTTCGAACCGTAATGCGCAAGAAATGGTACGGAAACCCCGTATTTACAAATCTGCCACTATGCAGGAGAATCCGTATAGGTGTTCGATTGTTCGAACCGTAATGCGCAAAAAATGGTACCGAAACCCCGTATTTACATATCTGCCACTGTGCAGGAGAATCCGTATAGGTGTTCGAGTGTTCGAACCGTAATGCGCAAGAAATGGTACCGAAACCCCGTATTTACATATCTGCCACTGTGCAGGAGAATCCGAATAGGTGTTCGAGTGTTCGAACCGTAATGCGCAAGAAATGGTATGTAAACCACGTATTTACATATCTGCCACTGTGTAGGAGAATCCGTATAGGTGTTCGAGTGTTCGAACCGTAATGCGCAAGAAATGGTACGGAAACCCCGTATTTACATATCTGCCACTGTGCAGGAGAATCCGTATAGGTGTTCGAGTGTTCGAACCGTAATGCGCCAGAAATGGTACCGAAACCCCGTATTTACATATCTGCCACTGTGCAGGAGAATCCGTATAGGTGTTCGAGTGTTCGAACCGTAATGCGCAAGAAATGGTACCGAAACCCCGTATTTACATATCTGCCACTGTGCAGGAGAATCCGTATAGGTGTTCGAGTGTTCAAACCGTAATGCGCAAGAAATGGTATGGAAACCCCGTATTTACATATCTGCCACTGTGCAGGAGAATCCGTATAGGTGTTCGAGTGTTCGAACCGTAATGCGCAAGAAATGGTTCCGAAACCCCGTATTTACATATCTGCCACTGTGCAGGAGAATCCGTATAGGTGTTCGAGAGTTCGAACCGTAATGCACAAGAAATGGTACGGAAACCCCGTATTTACATATCTGCCACTTTGTAGGAGAATCCGCATAGGTGTTCGAGTGTTTGAACCGTAATGTGCAAGAAATGGTATGGAAACCCCGTATTTACATATCTGCCACTGTGCAGGAGAATCCGTATAGGTGTTCGAGTGTTCGACTCGTAATGCGCAAGAAATGGTATCGAAACCCCGTATTTACATATCTGCCACTGTGCAGGACAATCCGAATAGGTGTTCGAGTGTTCGAACCGTAATGCGCAAGAAATGGTATGTAAACCCCGTATTTACATATCTGCCACTGTGCAGGAGAATCCGTATAGGTGTTCGAGTGTTCGAACCGTAATGCGCAAGAAATAGGTCCGAAACCCCGTATTTACGTATCTGCCACTGTGCAGGAGAATCCGTATAGGTGTTCCATTGTTCGAACCGTAATGCGCAAGAAATGGTACGGAAACCCCGTATTTACATATCTGCCACTGTGCAGGAGAATCCGTATAGGTGTTCGAGTGTTCGAACCGTAATGCGCAAAAAATGGTACCGAAACCCCGTATTTACATATCTGCCACTGTGCAGGAGAATCCGTATAGGTGTTCGAGTGTTCGAACCGTAATGCGCAAGAAATGGTACCGAAACCCCGTATTTACATATCTGCCACTATGCAGGAGAATCCGAATAGGTGTTCGAGTGTTCGAACCGTAATGCGCAAGAAATGGTATGTAAACCCCGTATTTACATATCTGCCACTGTGCAGGAGAATCCGTATAGGTGTTCGAGTGTTCGAACCGTAATGCGCAAGAAATGGTACGGAAACCCCGTATTTACATATCTGCCACTGTGCAGGAGAATCCGTATAGGTGTTCGATTGTTCGAACCGTAATGTGCAAGAAATGGTACGGAAACCCCGTATTTACATATCTGCCACTGTGCAGGAGAATCCGTATAGGTGTTCGATTGTTCGAACCGTAATGTGCAAAAAATGGTACCGAAACCCCGTATTTACATATCTGCCACTGTGCAGGAGAATCCGTATAGGTGTTCGAGTGTTCGAATCGTAATGCGCAAGAAATGGTACCGAAACCCCGTATTTACATATCTGCCACTGTGCAGGAGAATCCGAATAGGTGTTCCAGTGTTCGAACCGTAATGCGCAAGAAATGGTACGGAAACCCCGTATTTACCTATCTGCCACTGTGCAGGAGAATCCGTATAGGTGTTCGATTGTTCGAACCGTAATGCGCAAAAAATGGTACCGAAACCCCGTATTTACATATCTGCCACTGTGCAGGAGAATCCGTATAGGTGTTCGAGTGTTCGAACCGTAATGCGCAAGAAATGGTACCGAAACCCCGTATTTACATATCTGCCACTGTGCAGGAGAATCCGAATAGGTGTTCGAGTGTTCGAACCATAATGCGCAAGAAATGGTATGTAAACCCCGTATTTACATATCTGCCACTGTGCAGGAGAATCCGTATAGGTGTTCGAGTGTTCGAACCGTAATGCGCAAGAAATGGTACGGAAACCCCGTATTTACATATCTGCCACTGTGCAGGAGAATCCGTATAGGTGTTCGAGTGTTCGAACCGTAATGCGCCAGAAATGGTACCGAAACCCCGTATTTACATATCTGCCACTGTGCAGGAGAATCCGTATAGGTGTTCGAGTGTTCGAACCGTAATGCGCAAGAAATGGTACCGAAACCCCGTATTTACATATCTGCCACTGTGCAGGAGAATCCGTATAGGTGTTCGAGTGTTCAAACCGTAATGCGCAAGCAATGGTATGGAAACCCCGTATTTACATATCTGCCACTGTGCAGGAGAATCCGAATAGGTGTTCGAGTGTTCGAACCGTAATGCGCAAGAAATGGTATGTAAACCCCGTATTTACATATCTGCCACTGTGCAGGAGAATCCGTATAGGTGTTCGAGTGTTCGAACCGTAATGCGCAAGAAATGGTACGGAAACCCCGTATTTACATATCTGCCACTGTGCAGGAGAATCCGTATAGGTGTTCGAGTGTTTGAACCGTAATGCGTGAGAAATGGTATGTAAACCCCGTATTTATATATCTGCCACTGTGCTGGATAATCCGTATAGGTGTTCGAGTGTTCGAACCGTAATGCGCAAGAAATGGTACCGAAACCCCGTATTTACATATCTGCCACTGTGCAGGAGAATCCGAATAGGTGTTCGAGTGTTCGAACCGTAATGCGCAAGAAATGGTATGTAAACCCCGTATTTACATATCTTCCACTGTGCAGGAGAATCCGTATAGGTGTTCGAGTGTTCGAACCGTAATGCGCAAGAAATGGTACGGAAACCCCGTATTTACATATCTGCCACTGTGCAGGAGAATCCGTATAGGTGTTTGAGTGTTTGAACCGTAATGCGTGAGAAATGGTATGTAAACCCCGTATTTATATATCTGCCACTGTGCTGGATAATCCGTATAGGTGTTCGAGTGTTCGAACCGTAATGCGCCAGAAATGGTACCGAAACCCCGTATTTACATATCTGCCACTGTGCAGGAGAATCCGTATAGGTGTTCGAGTGTTCGAACCGTAATGCGCAAGAAATGGTACCGAAACCCCGTATTTACATATCTGCCACTGTGCAGGAGAATCCGTATAGGTGTTCGAGTGTTCGAACCGTAATGCGCAAGAAATTGTATGGAAACCCCGTATTTACATATCTGCCACTGTGCAGGAGAATCCGTATAGGTGTTCGAGTGTTCGAACCGTAATGCGCAAAAAATGGTACCGAAACCCCGTATTTACATATCTGCCACTGTGCAGGAGAATCCGTATAGGTGTTCGAGTGTTCGAACCGTAATGCGCAAGAAATGGTACCGAAACCCCGTATTTACATATCTGCCACTATGCAGGAGAATCCGAATAGGTGTTCGAGTGTTCGAACCGTAATGCGCAAGAAATGGTAGGTAAACCCCGTATTTACATATCTGCCACTGTGCAGGAGAATCCGTATAGGTGTTCGAGTGTTCGAACCGTAATGCGCAAGAAATGGTACGGAAACCCCGTATTTACATATCTGCCACTGTGCAGGAGAATCCGTATAGGTGTTCGATTGTTCGAACCGTAATGTGCAAGAAATGGTACGGAAACCCCGTATTTACATATCTGCCACTGTGCAGGAGAATCCGTATAGGTGTTCGAGTGTTCGAACCGTAATGTGCAAAAAATGGTACCGAAACCCCGTATTTACATATCTGCCACTGTGCAGGAGAATCCGTATAGGTGTTCGAGTGTTCGAATCGTAATGCGCAAGAAATGGTACCGAAACCCCGTATTTACATATCTGCCACTGTGCAGGAGAATCCGAATAGGTGTTCCAGTGTTCGAACCGTAATGCGCAAGAAATGGTACGGAAACCCCGTATTTACATATCTGCCACTGTGCAGGAGAATCCGTATAGGTGTTCGATTGTTCGAACCGTAATGCGCAAAAAATGGTACCGAAACCCCGTATTTACATATCTGCCACTGTGCAGGAGAATCCGTATAGGTGTTCGAGTGTTCGAACCGTAATGCGCAAGAAATGGTACCGAAACCCCGTATTTACATATCTGCCACTGTGCAGGAGAATCCGAATAGGTGTTCGAGTGTTCGAACCGTAATGCGCAAGAAATGGTATGTAAACCCCGTATTTACATATCTGCCACTGTGCAGGAGAATCCGTATAGGTGTTCGAGTGTTCGAACCGTAATGCGCAAGAAATGGTACGGAAACCCCGTATTTACATATCTGCCACTGTGCAGGAGAATCCGTATAGGTGTTCGAGTGTTCGAACCGTAATGCGCCACAAATGGTACCGAAACCCCGTATTTACATATCTGCCACTGTGCAGGAGAATCCGTATAGGTGTTCGAGTGTTCGAACCGTAATGCGCAAGAAATGGTACCGAAACCCCGTATTTACATATCTGCCACTGTGCAGGAGAATCCGTATAGGTGTTCGAGTGTTCAAACCGTAATGCGCAAGCAATGGTATGGAAACCCCGTATTTACATATCTGCCACTGTGCAGGAGAATCCGAATAGGTGTTCGAGTGTTCGAACCGTAATGCGCAAGAAATGGTAGGTAAACCCCGTATTTACATATCTGCCACTGTGCAGGAGAATCCGTATAGGTGTTCGAGTGTTCGAACCGTAATGCGCAAGAAATGGTACGGAAACCCCGTATTTACATATCTGCCACTGTGCAGGAGAATCCGTATAGGTGTTCGATTGTTCGAACCGTAATGTGCAAGAAATGGTACGGAAACCCCGTATTTACATATCTGCCACTGTGCAGGAGAATCCGTATAGGTGTTCGAGTGTTCGAACCGTAATGTGCAAAAAATGGTACCGAAACCCCGTATTTACATATCTGCCACTGTGCAGGAGAATCCGTATAGGTGTTCGAGTGTTCGAATCGTAATGCGCAAGAAATGGTACCGAAACCCCGTATTTACATATCTGCCACTGTGCAGGAGAATCCGAATAGGTGTTCCAGTGTTCGAACCGTAATGCGCAAGAAATGGTACGGAAACCCCGTATTTACATATCTGCCACTGTGCAGGAGAATCCGTATAGGTGTTCGATTGTTCGAACCGTAATGCGCAAAAAATGGTACCGAAACCCCGTATTTACATATCTGCCACTGTGCAGGAGAATCCGTATAGGTGTTCGAGTGTTCGAACCGTAATGCGCAAGAAATGGTACCGAAACCCCGTATTTACATATCTGCCACTGTGCAGGAGAATCCGAATAGGTGTTCGAGTGTTCGAACCGTAATGCGCAAGAAATGGTATGTAAACCCCGTATTTACATATCTGCCACTGTGCAGGAGAATCCGTATAGGTGTTCGAGTGTTCGAACCGTAATGCGCAAGAAATGGTACGGAAACCCCGTATTTACATATCTGCCACTGTGCAGGAGAATCCGTATAGGTGTTCGAGTGTTCGAACCGTAATGCGCCACAAATGGTACCGAAACCCCGTATTTACATATCTGCCACTGTGCAGGAGAATCCGTATAGGTGTTCGAGTGTTCGAACCGTAATGCGCAAGAAATGGTACCGAAACCCCGTATTTACATATCTGCCACTGTGCAGGAGAATCCGTATAGGTGTTCGAGTGTTCAAACCGTAATGCGCAAGCAATGGTATGGAAACCCCGTATTTACATATCTGCCACTGTGCAGGAGAATCCGAATAGGTGTTCGAGTGTTCGAACCGTAATGCGCAAGAAATGGTATGTAAACCCCGTATTTACATATCTGCCACTGTGCAGGAGAATCCGTATAGGTGTTCGAGTGTTCGAACCGTAATGCGCAAGAAATGGTACGGAAACCCCGTATTTACATATCTGCCACTGTGCAGGAGAATCCGTATAGGTGTTCGAGTGTTTAAACCGTAATGCGTGAGAAATGGTATGTAAACCCCGTATTTATATATCTGCCACTGTGCTGGATAATCCGTATAGGTGTTCGAGTGTTCGAACCGTAATGCGCAAGAAATGGTACCGAAACCCCGTATTTACATATCTGCCACTGTGCAGGAGAATCCGAATAGGTGTTCGAGTGTTCGAACCGTAATGCGCAAGAAATGGTATGTAAACCCCGTATTTACATATCTGCCACTGTGCAGGAGAATCCGTATAGGTGTTCGAGTGTTCGAACCGTAATGCGCAAGAAATGGTACGGAAACCCCGTATTTACATATCTGCCACTGTGCAGGAGAATCCGTATAGGTGTTTGAGTGTTTGAACCGTAATGCGTGAGAAATGGTATGTAAACCCCGTATTTATATATCTGCCACTGTGCTGGATAATCCGTATAGGTGTTCGAGTGTTCGAACCGTAATGCGCCAGAAATGGTACCGAAACCCCGTATTTACATATCTGCCACTGTGCAGGAGAATCCGTATAGGTGTTCGAGTGTTCGAACCGTAATGCGCAAGAAATGGTACCGAAACCCCGTATTTACATATCTGCCACTGTGCAGGAGAATCCGTATAGGTGTTCGAGTGTTCGAACCGTAATGCGCAAGAAATTGTATTGAAACCCCGTATTTACATATCTGCCACTGTGCAGGAGAATCCGTATTGGTGTTCGAGTGTTCGAACCGTAATGCGCAATAAATGGTTCCGAAACCCCGTATGTACATATCTGCCACTGTGCAGGAGAATCCGTATAGGTGTTCGAGCGTTCGAACCGTAATGCGCAAGAAATGGTACGGAAACCCCGTATTTACATATCTGCCACTTTGTAAAAGAATCCGCATAGGTGTTCGATTGTTCGAACCGTAATGCGCAAAAAATGGTACCGAAACCCCGTATTTACATATCTGCCACTGTGCAGGAGAATCCGTATAGGTGTTCGAGTGTTCGAACCGTAATGCGCAAGAAATGGTACCGAAACCCCGTATTTACATATCTGCCACTGTGCAGGAGAATCCGAATAGGTGTTCGAGTGTTCGAACCGTAATGCGCAAGAAATGGTATGTAAACCCCGTATTTACATATCTGCCACTGTGCAGGAGAATCCGTATAGGTGTTCGAGTGTTCGAACCGTAATGCGCAAGAAATAGGTCCGAAACCCCGTATTTACGTATCTGCCACTGTGCAGGAGAATCCGTATAGGTGTTCCATTGTTCGAACCGTAATGCGCAAGAAATGGTACGGAAACCCCGTATTTACATATCTGCCACTGTGCAGGAGAATCCGTATGGGTGTTCGAGTGTTCGAACCGTAATGCGCAAAAAATGGAACCGAAACCCCGTATTTACATATCTGCCACTGTGCAGGAGAATCCGTATAGGTGTTCGAGTGTTCGAACCGTAATGCGCAAGAAATGGTACCGAAACCCCGTATTTACATATCTGCCACTGTGCAGGAGAATCCGAATAGGTGTTCGAGTGTTCGAACCGTAATGCGCAAGAAATGGTATGTAAACCCCGTATTTACATATCTGCCACTGTGCAGGAGAATCCGTATAGGTGTTCGAGTGTTCGAACCGTAATGCGCAAGAAATGGTACGGAAACCCCGTATTTACATATCTGCCACTGTGCAGGAGAATCCGTATAGGTGTTCGATTGTTCGAACCGTAATGCGCAAAAAATGGTACCGAAACCCCGTATTTACATATCTGCCACTGTGCAGGAGAATCCGTATAGGTGTTCGAGTGTTCGAACCGTAATGCGCAAGAAATGGTACCGAAACCCCGTATTTACATATCTGCCACTGTGCAGGAGAATCCGAATAGGTGTTCGAGTGTTCGAACCGTAATGCGCAAGAAATGGTATGTAAACCCCGTATTTACATATCTGCCACTGTGCAGGAGAATCCGTATAGGTGTTCGAGTGTTCGAACCGTAATGCGCAAGAAATGGTACGGAAACCCCGTATTTACATATCTGCCACTGTGCAGGAGAATCCGTATAGGTGTTTGAGTGTTTGAACCGTAATGCGTGAGAAATGGTATGTAAACCCCGTATTTATATATCTGCCACTGTGCTGGATAATCCGTATAGGTGTTCGAGTGTTCGAACCGTAATGCGCCAGAAATGGTACCGAAACCCCGTATTTACATATCTGCCACTGTGCAGGAGAATCCGTATAGGTGTTCGAGTGTTCGAACCGTAATGCGCAAGAAATGGTACCGAAACCCCGTATTTACATATCTGCCACTGTGCAGGAGAATCCGTATAGGTGTTCGAGTGTTCGAACCGTAATGCGCAAGAAATTGTATGGAAACCCCGTATTTACATATCTGCCACTGTGCAGGAGAATCCGTATAGGTGTTCGAGTGTTCGAATCGTAATGCGCAAGAAATGGTTCCGAAATCCCGTATTTACATATCTGCCACTGTGCAGGAGAATCCGTATAGGTGTTCGAGAGTTCGAACCGTAATGCGCAAGAAATGGTACGGAAACCCCGTATTTACATATCTGCCACTTTGTAGGAGAATCCGCATAGGTGTTCGATTGTTCGAACCGTAATGCGCAAAAAATGGTACCGAAACCCCGTATTTACATATCTGCCACTGTGCAGGAGAATCCGTATAGGTGTTCGAGTGTTCGAACCGTAATGCGCAAGAAATGGTACCGAAACCCCTTATTTACATATCTGCCACTGTGCAGGAGAATCCGAATAGGTGTTCGAGTGTTCGAACCGTAATGCGCAAGAAATGGTATGTAAACCCCGTATTTACATATCTGCCACTATGCAGGAGAATCCGTATAGGTGTTCGAGTGTTCGAACCGTAATGCGCAAGAAATGGTACGGAAACCCCGTATTTACATATCTGCCACTGTGCAGGAGAATCCGTATAGGTGTTTGAGTGTTTGAACCGTAATGCGTGAGAAATGGTATGTAAACCCCGTATTTATATATCTGCCACTGTGCTGGATAATCCGTATAGGTGTTCGAGTGTTCGAACCGTAATGCGCCAGAAATGGTACCGAAACCCCGTATTTACATATCTGCCACTGTGCAGGAGAATCCGTATAGGTGTTCGAGTGTTCGAACCGTAATGCGCAAGAAATGGTATGGAAACCCCGTATTTACATATCTGCCACGGTGCAGGAGAATCCGTATAGGTGTTCGAGTGTTCGAACCGTAATGTGCAAGAAATGGTTCCGAAACCCCGTATTTACATATCTGCCACTGTGCAGGAGAATCCGTATAGGTGTTCGAGAGTTCGAACCGTAATGCGCAAGAAATGGTACGGAAACCCCGTATTTACATATCTGCCACTTTGTAGGAGAATCCGCATAGGTGTTCGAGTGTTCGAACCGTAATGTGCAAGAAATGGTATGGAAACCCCGTATTTACATATCTGCCACTGTGCAGGAGAATCCGTATAGGTGTTCGAGTGTTCGAATCGTAATGCGCAAGAAGTGGTACCGAAACCCCGTATTTACATATCTGCCACTGTGCAGGAGAATCCGAATAGGTGTTCGAGTGTTCGAACCGTAATGCGCAAGAAATGGTATGTAAACCCCGTATTTACATATCTGCCACTGTGCAGGAGAATCCGTATAGGTGTTCGAGTGTTCGAACCGTAATGCGCAAGAAATAGTTCCGAAACCCCGTATTTACGTATCTGCCACTGTGCAGGAGAATCCGTATAGGTGTTCCATTGTTCGAACCGTAATGCGCAAGAAATGGTACGGAAACCCCGTATTTACATATCTGCCACTGTGCAGGAGAATCCGTATAGGTGTTCGAGTGTTCGAACCGTAATGCGCAAAAAATGGTACCGAAACCCCGTATTTACATATCTGCCGCTGTGCAGGAGAATCCGTATAGGTGTTCGAGTGTTCGAACCGTAATGCGCAAGAAATGGTACCGAAACCCCGTATTTACATATCTGCCACTGTGCAGGAGAATCCGTATAGGTGTTCGAGTGTTCGAACCGTAATACGCAAGAAATGGTATGTAAACCCCGTATTTACATATCTGCCACTGTGCAGGAGAATCCGTATAGGTGTTCGAGTGTTCGAACCGTAATGCGCAAGAAAAGGTACGGAAACACCGTATTTACATATCTGCCACTGTGCAGGAGAATCCGTATAGGTGTTCGAGTGTTTGAACCGTAATGCGTGAGAAATGGTATGTAAACCCCGTATTTATATATCTGCCACTGTGCTGGATAATCCGTATAGGTGTTCGAGTGTTCGAACCGTAATGCGCCAGAAATGGTACCGAAACCCCGTATTTACATATCTGCCACTGTGCAGGAGAATCCGAATAGGTGTTCGAGTGTTCGAACCGTAATGCGCAAGAAATGGTATGTAAACCCCGTATTTACATATCTGCCACTGTGCAGGAGAATCCGTATAGGTGTTCGAGTGTTCGAACCGTAATGCGCAAGAAATGGTACGGAAACCCCGTATTTACATATCTGCCACTGTGCAGGAGAATCCGTATAGGTGTTTGAGTGTTTGAACCGTAATGCGTGAGAAATGGTATGTAAACCCCGTATTTATATATCTGCCACTGTGCCGGATAATCCGTATAGGTGTTCGAGTGTTCGAACCGTAATGCGCCAGAAATGGTACCGAAACCCCGTATTTACATATCTGCCACTGTGCAGGAGAATCCGTATAGGTGTTCGAGTGTTCGAACCGTAATGCGCAAGAAATGGTACCGAAACCCCGTATTTACATATCTGCCACTGTGCAGGAGAATCCGTATAGGTGTTCGAGTGTTCGAACCGTAATGCGTAAGAAATGGTATGGAAACCCCGTATTTACATATCTGCCACTGTGCAGGAGAATCCGTATAGGTGTTCGAGTGTTCGAACCGTAATGCGCAAGAAATGGTTCCGAAACCCCGTATTTACATATCTGCCACTGTGCAGGAGAATCCGTATAGGTGTTCGAGAGTTCGAACCGTAATGCGCAAGAAATGGTACGGAAACCCCGTATTTACATATCTGCCACTTTGTAGGAGAATCCGCATAGGTGTTCGAGTGTTCGAACCGTAATGTGCAAGAAATGGTATGGAAACCCCGTATTTACATATCTGCCACTGTGCAGGAGAATCCGTATAGGTGTTCGAGTGTTCGAATCGTAATGCGCAAGAAATGGTACCGAAACCCCGTATTTACATATCTGCCACTGTGCAGGAGAATCCGAATAGGTGTTCGAGTGTTCGAACCGTAATGCGCAAGAAATGGTATGTAAACCCCGTATTTACATATCTGCCACTGTGCAGGAGAATCCGTATAGGTGTTCGAGTGTTCGAACCTTAATGCGCAAGAAATAGTTCCGAAACCCCGTATTTACGTATCTGCCACTGTGTAGGAGAATCCGTATAGGTGTTCCATTGTTCGAACCGTAATGCGCAAGAAATGGTACGGAAACCCCGTATTTACATATCTGCCACTGTGCAGGAGAATCCGTATAGGTGTTCGAGTGTTCGAACCGTAATGCACAAAAAATGGTACCGAAACCCCGTATTTACATATCTGCCACTGTGCAGGAGAATCCGTATAGGTGTTCGAGTGTTCGAACCGTAATGCGCAAGAAATGGTACCGAAACCCCGTATTTACATATCTGCCGCTGTGCAGGAGAATCCGTATAGGTGTTCGAGTGTTCGAACCGTAATGCGCAAGAAATGGTATGTAAACCCCGTATTTACATATCTACCACTGTGCAGGAGAATCCGTATAGGTGTTCGAGTGTTCGAACCGTAATGCGCAAGAAAAGGTACGGAAACACCGTATTTACATATCTGCCACTGTGCAGGAGAATCCGTATAGGTGTTCGAGTGTTTGAACCGTAATACGTGAGAAATGGTATGTAAACCCCGTATTTATATATCTGCCACTGTGCTGGATAATCCGTATAGGTGTTCTAGTGTTCGAACCGTAATGCGCCAGAAATGGTACCGAAACCCCGTATTTACATATCTGCCACTGTGCAGGAGAATCCGTATAGGTGTTCGAGTGTTCGAACCGTAATGCGCAAGAAATGGTACCGAAACCCCGTATTTACATATCTGCCACTGTGCAGGAGAATCGGAATAGGTGTTCGAGTGTTCGAACCGTAATGCGCAAGAAATGGTATGTAAAACCCGTATTTACATATCTGCCACTGTGCAGGAGAATCCGTATAGGTGTTCGAGTGTTCGAACCGTAATGCGCAAGAAATGGTACGGAAACCCCGTATTTACATATCTGCCACTGTGCAGGAGAATTCGTATAGGTGTTCGAGTGTTTGAACCGTAATGCGTGAGAAATGGTATGTAAACCCCGTATTTATATATCTGCCACTGTGCTGGATAATCCGTATAGGTGTTCGAGTGTTCGAACCGTAATGCGCCAGAAATGGTACCGAAACCCCGTATTTACATATCTGCCACTGTGCAGGAGAATCCGTATAGGTGTTCGAGTGTTCGAACCGTAATGCGCAAGAAATGGTACCGAAACCCCGTATTTACATATCTGCCACTGTGCAGGAAAATCCGTATAGGTGTTCGAGTGTTCGAACCGTAATGCGCAAGAAATGGTACGGAAACCCCGTATTTACATATCTGCCACTGTGTAGGAGAATCCGTATAGGTGTTCGAGTGTTCGAACCGTAATGTGCAAGAAATGGTATGGAAACCCCGTATTTACATATCTGCCACTGTGCAGGAGAATCCGTATAGGTGTTCGAGTGTTCGAATCGTAATGCGCAAGAAGTGGTACCGAACCCCGTATTTACATATCTGCCACTGTGCAGGAGAATCCGAATAGGTGTTCGAGTGTTCGAACCGTAATGCGCAAGAAATGGTATGTAAACCCCGTATTTACATATCTGCCACTGTGCGGGAGAATCCGTATAGGTGTTCGAGTGTTCGAACCGTAATGCGCAAGAAATAGTTCCGAAACCCCGTATTTACGTATCTGCCACTGTGCAGGAGAATCCGTATAGGTGTTCCATTGTTCGAACCGTAATGCGCAAGAAATGGTACGGAAACCCCGTATTTACATATCTGCCACTGTGCAGGAGAATCCGTATAGGTGTTCGAGTGTTCGAACCGTAATGCGCAAAAAATGGTACCGAAACCCCGTATTTACATATCTGCCGCTGTGCAGGAGAATCCGTATAGGTGTTCGAGTGTTCGAACCGTAATGCGCAAGAAATGGTACCGAAACCCCGTATTTACATATCTGCCACTGTGCAGGAGAATCCGTATAGGTGTTCGAGTGTTCGAACCGTAATGCGCAAGAAATGGTACCGAAACCCCGTATTTACATATCTGCCACTGTGCAGGAGAATCCGAATAGGTGTTCGAGTGTTCGAACCGTAATGCGCAAGAAAAGGTACGGAAACACCGTATTTACATATCTGCCACTGTGCAGGAGAATCCGTATAGGTGTTCGAGTGTTTGAACCGTAATGCGTGAGAAATGGTATGTAAACCCCGTATTTATATATCTGCCACTGTGCTGGATAATCCGTATAGGTGTTCGAGTGTTCGAACCGTAATGCGCCAGAAATGGTACCGAAACCCCGTATTTACATATCTGCCACTGTGCAGGAGAATCCGAATAGGTGTTCGAGTGTTCGAACCGTAATGCGCAAGAAATGGTATGTAAACCCCGTATTTACATATCTGCCACTGTGCAGGAGAATCCGTATAGGTGTTCGAGTGTTCGAACCGTAATGCGCAAGAAATGGTACCGAAACCCCGTATTTACATATCTGCCACTGTGCAGGAGAATCCGAATAGGTGTTCGAGTGTTCGAACCGTAATGCGCAAGAAATGGTATGTAAACCCCGTATTTACATATCTGCCACTATGCAGGAGCATCCGTATAGGTTTTCGAGTGTTCGAACCGTAATGCGCAAGAAATGGTACGGAAACCCCGTATTTACATATCTGCCACTGTGCAGGAGAATCCGTATAGGTGTTTGAGTGTTTGAACCGTAATGCGTGAGAAATGGTATGTAAACCCCGTATTTATATATCTGCCACTGTGCCGGATAATCCGTATAGGTGTTCGAGTGTTCGAACCGTAATGCGCCAGAAATGGTACCGAAACCCCGTATTTACATATCTGCCACTGTGCAGGAGAATCCGTATAGGTGTTCGAGTGTTCGAACCGTAATGCGCAAGAAATGGTACCGAAACCCCGTATTTACATATCTGCCACTGTGCAGGAGAATCCGTATAGGTGTTCGAGTGTTCGAACCGTAATGCGCAAGAAATGGTATGTAAACCCCGTATTTACATATCTGCCACTGTGTAGGAGAATCCGTATAGGTGTTCGAGTGTTCGAACCGTAATGCGCAAGAAATGGTTCCGAAACCCCGTATTTACATATCTGCCACTGTGCAGGAGAATCCGTATAGGTGTTCGAGAGTTCGAACCGTAATGCGCAAGAAATGGTACGGAAACCCCGTATTTACATATCTGCCACTTTGTAGGAGAATCCGCATAGGTGTTCGAGTGTTCGAACCGTAATGTGCAAGAAATGGTATGGAAACCCCGTATTTACATATCTGCCACTGTGCAGGAGAATCCGTATAGGTGTTCGAGTGTTCGAATCGTAATGCGCAAGAAATGGTACCGAAACCCCGTATTTACATATCTGCCACTGTGCAGGAGAATCCGAATAGGTGTTCGAGTGTTCGAACCGTAATGCGCAAGAAATGGTATGTAAACCCCGTATTTACATATCTGCCACTGTGCAGGAGAATCCGTATAGGTGTTCGAGTGTTCGAACCGTAATGCGCAAGAAATAGTTCCGAAACCCCGTATTTACGTATCTGCCACTGTGCAGGAGAATCCGTATAGGTGTTCCATTGTTCGAACCGTAATGCGCAAGAAATGGTACGGAAACCCCGTATTTACATATCTGCCACTGTGCAGGAGAATCCGTATAGGTGTTCGAGTGTTCGAACCGTAATGCACAAAAAATGGTACCGAAACCCCGTATTTACATATCTGCCACTGTGCAGGAGAATCCGTATAGGTGTTCGAGTGTTCGAACCGTAATGCGCAAGAAATGGTACCGAAACCCCGTATTTACATATCTGCCACTGTGCAGGAGAATCCGTATAGGTGTTCGAGTGTTCGAACCGTAATGCGCAAGAAATGGTATGTAAACCCCGTATTTACATATCTACCACTGTGCAGGAGAATCCGTATAGGTGTTCGAGTGTTCGAACCGTAATGCGCAAGAAAAGGTACGGAAACACCGTATTTACATATCTGCCACTATGCAGGAGAATCCGTATAGGTGTTCGAGTGTTTGAACCGTAATGCGTGAGAAATGGTATGTAAACCCCGTATTTATATATCTGCCACTGTGCTGGATAATCCGTATAGGTGTTCGAGTGTTCGAACCGTAATGCGCCAGAAATGGTACCGAAACCCCGTATTTACATATCTGCCACTGTGCAGGAGAATCCGTATAGGTGTTCGAGTGTTCGAACCGTAATGCGCAAGAAATGGTACCGAAACCCCGTATTTACATATCTGCCACTGTGCAGGAGAATCCGAATTGGTGTTCGAGTGTTCGAACCGTAATGCGCAAGAAATGGTATGTAAAACCCGTATTTACATATCTGCCACTGTGCAGGAGAATCCGTATAGGTGTTCGAGTGTTCGAACCGTAATGCGCAAGAAATGGTACGGAAACCCCGTATTTACATATCTGCCACTGTGTAGGAGAATTCGTATAGGTGTTCGAGTGTTTGAACCGTAATGCGTGAGAAATGGTATGTAAACCCCGTATTTATATATCTGCCACTGTGCTGGATAATCCGTATAGGTGTTCGAGTGTTCGAACCGTAATGCGCCAGAAATGGTACCGAAACCCCGTATTTACATATCTGCCACTGTGCAGGAGAATCCGTATAGGTGTTCGAGTGTTCGAACCGTAATGCGCAAGAAATGGTACCGAAACCCCGTATTTACATATCTGCCACTGTGCAGGAGAATCCGTATAGGTGTTCGAGTGTTCGAACCGTAATGCGCAAGAAATGGTACGGAAACCCCGTATTTACATATCTGCCACTATGTAGGAGAATCCGTATAGGTGTTCGAGTGTTCGAACCGTAATGCGCAAGAAATGGTATGTAAACCCCGTATTTACATATCTGCCACTGTGCAGGAGAATCCGTATAGGTGTTCGAGTGTTCGAACGGTAATGCGCAAGAAATGGTTCCGAAACCCCGTATTTACATATCTGCCACTATGCAGGAGAATCCGTATAGGTGTTCGAGAGTTCGAACCGTAATGCGCAAGAAATGGTACGGAAACCCCGTATTTACATATCTGCCACTTTGTAGGAGAATCCGCATAGGTGTTCGAGTGTTCGAACCGTAATGTGCAAGAAATGGTATGGAAACCCCGTATTTACATATCTGCCACTGTGCAGGAGAATCCGTATAGGTGTTCGAGTGTTCGAATCGTAATGCGCAAGAAATGGTACCAAAACCCCGTATTTACATATCTGCCACTGTGCAGGAGAATCCGAATAGGTGTTCGAGTGTTCGAACCGTAATGCGCAAGAAATGGTATGTAAACCCCGTATTTACATATCTGCCACTGTGCAGGAGAATCCGTATAGGTGTTCGAGTGTTCGAACCATAATGCGCAAGAAATAGTTCCGAAACCCCATATTTACGTATCTGCCACTGTGCAGGAGAATCCGTATAGGTGTTCCATTGTTCGAACCGTAATGCGCAAGAAATGGTACGGAAACCCCGTATTTACATATCTGCCACTGTGCAGGAGAATCCGTATAGGTGTTCGAGTGTTCGAACCGTAATGCGCAAAAAATGGTACCGAAACCCCGTATTTACATATCTGCCACTGTGCAGGAGAATCCGTATAGGTGTTCGAGTGTTCGAACCGTAATGCGCAAGAAATGGTACCGAAACCCCGTATTTACATATCTGCCACTGTGCAGGAGAATCCGAATAGGTGTTCGAGTGTTCGAACCGTAATGCGCAAGAAATGGTATGTAAACCCCGTATTTACATATCTGCCACTGTGCAGGAGAATCCGTATAGGTGTTCGAGTGTTCGAACCGTAATGCGCAAGAAATAGTTCCGAAACCCCGTATTTACGTATCTGCCACTGTGCAGGAGAATCCGTATAGGTGTTCCATTGTTCGAACCGTAATGCGCAAGAAATGGTACGGAAACCCCGTATTTACATATCTGCCACTGTGCAGGAGAATCCGTATAGGTGTTCGAGTGTTCGAACCGTAATGCACAAAAAATGGTACCGAAACCCCGTATTTACATATCTGCCACTGTGCAGGAGAATCCGTATAGGTGTTCGAGTGTTCGAACCGTAATGCGCAAGAAATGGTACCGAAACCCCGTATTTACATATCTGCCACTGTGCAGGAGAATCCGTATAGGTGTTCGAGTGTTCGAACCGTAATGCGCAAGAAATGGTATGTAAACCCCGTATTTACATATCTACCACTGTGCAGGAGAATCCGTATAGGTGTTCGAGTGTTCGAACCGTAATGCGCAAGAAAAGGTACGGAAACACCGTATTTACATATCTGCCACTGTGCAGGAGAATCCGTATAGGTGTTCGAGTGTTTGAACCGTAATGCGTGAGAAATGGTATGTAAACCCCGTATTTATATATCTGCCACTGTGCTGGATAATCCGTATAGGTGTTCGAGTGTTCGAACCGTAATGCGCCAGAAATGGTACCGAAACCCCGTATTTACATATCTGCCACTGTGCAGGAGAATCCGTATAGGTGTTCGAGTGTTCGAACCGTAATGCGCAAGAAATGGTACCGAAACCCCGTATTTACATATCTGCCACTGTGCAGGAGAATCCGAATTGGTGTTCGAGTGTTCGAACCGTAATGCGCAAGAAATGGTATGTAAAACCCGTATTTACATATCTGCCACTGTGCAGGAGAATCCGTATAGGTGTTCGAGTGTTCGAACCGTAATGCGCAAGAAATGGTACGGAAACCCCGTATTTACATATCTGCCACTGTGTAGGAGAATTCGTATAGGTGTTCGAGTGTTTGAACCGTAATGCGTGAGAAATGGTATGTAAACCCCGTATTTATATATCTGCCACTGTGCTGGATAATCCGTATAGGTGTTCGAGTGTTCGAACCGTAATGCGCCAGAAATGGTACCGAAACCCCGTATTTACATATCTGCCACTGTGCAGGAGAATCCGTATAGGTGTTCGAGTGTTCGAACCGTAATGCGCAAGAAATGGTACCGAAACCCCGTATTTACATATCTGCCACTGTGCAGGAGAATCCGTATAGGTGTTCGAGTGTTCGAACCGTAATGCGCAAGAAATGGTACGGAAACCCCGTATTTACATATCTGCCACTATGTAGGAGAATCCGTATAGGTGTTCGAGTGTTCGAACCGTAATGCGCAAGAAATGGTATGTAAACCCCGTATTTACATATCTGCCACTGTGCAGGAGAATCCGTATAGGTGTTCGAGTGTTCGAACGGTAATGCGCAAGAAATGGTTCCGAAACCCCGTATTTACATATCTGCCACTATGCAGGAGAATCCGTATAGGTGTTCGAGAGTTCGAACCGTAATGCGCAAGAAATGGTACGGAAACCCCGTATTTACATATCTGCCACTTTGTAGGAGAATCCGCATAGGTGTTCGAGTGTTCGAACCGTAATGTGCAAGAAATGGTATGGAAACCCCGTATTTACATATCTGCCACTGTGCAGGAGAATCCGTATAGGTGTTCGAGTGTTCGAATCGTAATGCGCAAGAAATGGTACCAAAACCCCGTATTTACATATCTGCCACTGTGCAGGAGAATCCGAATAGGTGTTCGAGTGTTCGAACCGTAATGCGCAAGAAATGGTATGTAAACCCCGTATTTACATATCTGCCACTGTGCAGGAGAATCCGTATAGGTGTTCGAGTGTTCGAACCATAATGCGCAAGAAATAGTTCCGAAACCCCATATTTACGTATCTGCCACTGTGCAGGAGAATCCGTATAGGTGTTCCATTGTTCGAACCGTAATGCGCAAGAAATGGTACGGAAACCCCGTATTTACATATCTGCCACTGTGCAGGAGAATCCGTATAGGTGTTCGAGTGTTCGAACCGTAATGCGCAAAAAATGGTACCGAAACCCCGTATTTACATATCTGCTATTGTGCAGGAGAATCCGTATAGGTGTTCGAGTGTTCGAACCGTAATGCGCAAGAAATGGTACCGAAACCCCGTATTTACATATCTGCCACTGTGCAGGAGAATCCGTATAGGTGTTCGAGTGTTCGAACCGTAATGCGCAAGAAATGGTATGTAAACCCCGTATTTAAATATCTGCCACTGTGCAGGAGAATCCGTATAGGTGTTCTAGTGTTCGAACCGTAATGCGCAAGAAAAGGTACGGAAACACCGTATTTACATATCTGCCACTGTGCAGGAGAATCCGTATAGGTGTTCGAATGTTTGAACCGTAATGCGTGAGAAATGGTTTGTAAACCCCGTAGTTATATATCTGCCACTGTGCTGGATAATCCGTATAGGTGTTCGAGTGTTCGAACCGTAATGCGCCAGAAATGGTACCGAAACCCCGTATTTACATATCTGCCACTGTGCAGGAGAATCCGTATAGGTGTTCGAGTGTTCGAACCGTAATGCGCAAGAAATGGTACCGAAACCCCGTATTTACATATCTGCCACTGTGCAGGAGAATCCGAATAGGTGTTCGAGTGTTCGAACCGTAATGCGCAAGAAATGGTATGTAAACCCCGTATTTACATATCTGCCACTGTGCAGGAGAATCCGTATAGGTGTTCGAGTGTTCGAACCGTAATGCGCAAGAAATGGTACGGAAACCCCGTATTTACATATCTGCCACTGTGCATGAGAATCCGTATAGGTGTTCGAGTGTTTGAACCGTAATGCGTGAGAAATGGTATGTAAACCCCGTATTTATATATCTGCCACTGTGCTGGATAATCCGTATAGGTGTTCGAGTGTTCGAACCGTAATGCGCCAGAAATGGTACCGAAACCCCGTATTTACATATCTGCCACTGTGCAGGAGAATCCGTATAGGTGTTCGAGTGTTCGAACCGTAATGCGCAAGAAATGGTACCGAAACCCCGTATTTACATATCTGCCACTGTGCAGGAGAATCCGTATAGGTGTTCGAGTGTTCGAACCGTAATGCGCAAGAAATGGTACCGAAACCCCGTATTTACATATCTGCCACTGTGCAGGAGAATCCGTATAGGTGTTCGAGTGTTCGAACCGTAATGCGCAAGAAATGGTACGGAAACCCCGTATTTACATATCTGCCACTATGTAGGAGAATCCGTATAGGTGTTCGAGTGTTCGAACCGTAATGCGCAAGAAATGGTATGTAAACCCCGTATTTACATATCTGCCACTGTGCAGGAGAATCCGTATAGGTGTTCGAGTGTTCGAACGGTAATGCGCAAGAAATGGTTCCGAAACCCCGTATTTACATATCTGCCACTGTGCAGGAGAATCCGTATAGGTGTTCGAGAGTTCGAACCGTAATGCGCAAGAAATGGTACGGAAACCCCGTATTTACATATCTGCCACTTTGTAGGAGAATCCGCATAGGTGTTCGAGTGTTCGAACCGTAATGCGCAAGAAATGGTACCGAAACCCCGTATTTACATATCTGCCACTGTGCAGGAGAATCCGAATAGGTGTTCGAGTGTTCGAACCGTAATGCGCAAGAAATGGTATGTAAACCCCGTATTTACATATCTGCCACTGTGCAGGAGAATCCGTATAGGTGTTCGAGTGTTCGAACCGTAATGCGCAAGAAATGGTACCGAAACCCCGTATTTACATATCTGCCACTGTGCAGGAGAATCCGTATAGGTGTTCGAGTGTTCGAACCGTAATGCGCAAGAAATGGTATGTAAACCCCGTATTTATATATCTGCCACTGTGCTGGATAATCCGTATAGGTGTTCGAGTGTTCGAACCGTAATGCGCAAGAAATGGTACCGAAACCCCGTATTTACATATCTGCCACTGTGCAGGAGAATCCGTATAGGTGTTCGAGTGTTTGAACCGTAATGCGTGAGAAATGGTACCGAAACCCCGTATTTACATATCTGCCACTGTGCTGGATAATCCGTATAGGTGTTCGAGTGTTCGAACCGTAATGCGCAAGAAATTGTATGGAAACCCCGTATTTACATATCTGCCACTGTGCAGGAGAATCCGTATAGGTGTTCGAGTGTTCGAACCGTAATGCGCAAGAAATGGTACCGAAACCCCGTATTTACATATCTGCCACTGTGCAGGAGAATCCGAATAGGTGTTCGAGTGTTCGAACCGTAATGCGCAAGAAATGGTATGTAAACCCCGTATTTACATATCTGCCACTGTGCAGGAGAATCCGAATAGGTGTTCGAGTGTTCGAACCGTAATGCGCAAGAAATGGTATGTAAACCCCGTATTTACATATCTGCCACTGTGCAGGAGAATCCGTATAGGTGTTCGAGTGTTCGAACCGTAATGCGCAAAAAATGGTACCGAAACCCCGTATTTACATATCTGCCACTGTGCAGGAGAATCCGTATAGGTGTTCGAGTGTTCGAACCGTAATGCGCAAGAAATGGTACCGAAACCCCGTATTTACATATCTGCCACTGTGCAGGAGAATCCGTATAGGTGTTCGAGTGTTCGAACCGTAATGCGCAAGAAATGGTACCGAAACCCCGTATTTACATATCTGCCACTGTGCAGGAGAATCCGAATAAGTGTTCGAGTGTTCGAACCGTAATGCGCAAGAAATGGTATGTAAACCCCGTATTTACATATCTGCCACTGTGCAGGAGAATCCGAATAGGTGTTCGAGTGTTCGAACCGTAATGCGCAAGAAATGGTACGGAAACCCCGTATTTACATATCTGCCACTGTGCATGAGAATCCGTATAGGTGTTCGAGTGTTTGAACCGTAATGCGTGAGAAATGGTATGTAAACCCCGTATTTATATATCTGCCACTGTGCTGGATAATCCGTATAGGTGTTCGAGTGTTCGAACCGTAATGCGCCAGAAATGGTACCGAAACCCCGTATTTACATATCTGCCACTGTGCAGGAGAATCCGTATAGGTGTTCGAGTGTTCGAACCGTAATGCGCAAGAAATGGTACCGAAACCCCGTATTTACATATCTGCCACTGTGCAGGAGAATCCGTATAGGTGTTCGAGTGTTCGAACCGTAATGCGCAAGAAATGGTACCGAAACCCCGTATTTACATATCTGCCACTGTGCAGGAGAATCCGTATAGGTGTTCGAGTGTTCGAACCGTAATGCGCAAGAAATGGTACGGAAACCCCGTATTTACATATCTGCCACTATGTAGGAGAATCCGTATAGGTGTTCGAGTGTTCGAACCGTAATGCGCAAGAAATGGTATGTAAACCCCGTATTTACATATCTGCCACTGTGCAGGAGAATCCGTATAGGTGTTCGAGTGTTCGAACGGTAATGCGCAAGAAATGGTTCCGAAACCCCGTATTTACATATCTGCCACTGTGCAGGAGAATCCGTATAGGTGTTCGAGAGTTCGAACCGTAATGCGCAAGAAATGGTACGGAAACCCCGTATTTACATATCTGCCACTTTGTAGGAGAATCCGCATAGGTGTTCGAGTGTTCGAACCGTAATGTGCAAGAAATGGTATGGAAACCCCGTATTTACATATCTGCCACTGTGCAGGAGAATCCGTATAGGTGATCGAGTGTTCGAATCGTAATGCGCAAGAAATGGTACCAAAACCCCGTATTTACATATCTGCCACTGTGCAGGAGAATCCGAATAGGTGTTCGAGTGTTCGAACCGTAATGCGCAAGAAATGGTATGTAAACCCCGTATTTACATATCTGCCACTGTGCAGGAGAATCCGTATAGGTGTTCGAGTGTTCGAACCGTAATGCGCAAGAAATAGTTCCGAAACCCCGTATTTACGTATCTGCCACTGTGCAGGAGAATCCGTATAGGTGTTCCATTGTTCGAACCGTAATGCGCAAGAAATGGTACGGAAACCCCGTATTTACATATCTGCCACTGTGCAGGAGAATCCGTATAGGTGTTCGAGTGTTCGAACCGTAATGCGCAAAAAATGGTACCGAAACCCCGTATTTACATATCTGCTATTGTGCAGGAGAATCCGTATAGGTGTTCGAGTGTTCGAACCGTAATGCGCAAGAAATGGTACCGAAACCCCGTATTTACATATCTGCCACTGTGCAGGAGAATCCGTATAGGTGTTCGAGTGTTCGAACCGTAATGCGCAAGAAATGGTATGTAAACCCCGTATTTAAATATCTGCCACTGTGCAGGAGAATCCGTATAGGTGTTCTAGTGTTCGAACCGTAATGCGCAAGAAAAGGTACGGAAACACCGTATTTACATATCTGCCACTGTGCAGGAGAATCCGTATAGGTGTTCGAATGTTTGAACCGTAATGCGTGAGAAATGGTTTGTAAACCCCGTAGTTATATATCTGCCACTGTGCTGGATAATCCGTATAGGTGTTCGAGTGTTCGAACCGTAATGCGCCAGAAATGGTACCGAAACCCCGTATTTACATATCTGCCACTGTGCAGGAGAATCCGTATAGGTGTTCGAGTGTTCGAACCGTAATGCGCAAGAAATGGTACCGAAACCCCGTATTTACATATCTGCCACTGTGCAGGAGAATCCGAATAGGTGTTCGAGTGTTCGAACCGTAATGCGCAAGAAATGGTATGTAAACCCCGTATTTACATATCTGCCACTGTGCAGGAGAATCCGTATAGGTGTTCGAGTGTTCGAACCGTAATGCGCAAGAAATGGTACGGAAACCCCGTATTTACATATCTGCCACTGTGCATGAGAATCCGTATAGGTGTTCGAGTGTTTGAACCGTAATGCGTGAGAAATGGTATGTAAACCCCGTATTTATATATCTGCCACTGTGCTGGATAATCCGTATAGGTGTTCGAGTGTTCGAACCGTAATGCGCCAGAAATGGTACCGAAACCCCGTATTTACATATCTGCCACTGTGCAGGAGAATCCGTATAGGTGTTCGAGTGTTCGAACCGTAATGCGCAAGAAATGGTACCGAAACCCCGTATTTACATATCTGCCACTGTGCAGGAGAATCCGTATAGGTGTTCGAGTGTTCGAACCGTAATGCGCAAGAAATGGTATGGAAACCCCGTATTTACATATCTGCCACTGTGCAGGAGAATCCGTATAGGTGTTCGAGTGTTCGAACCGTAATGCGCAAGAAATGGTATGTAAACCCCGTATTTACATATCTGCCACTGTGCAGGAGAATCCGTATAGGTGTTCGAGTGTTCGAACCGTAATGCGCAAGAAACGGTTCCGAAACCCCGTATTTACGTATCTGCCACTGTGCAGGAGAATCCGTATAGGTGTTCCATTGTTCGAACCGTAATGCGCAAGAAATGGTACGGAAACCCCGTATTTACATATCTGCCACTGTGCAGGAGAATTCGTATAGGTGTTCGAGTGTTCGAACCGTAATGCGCAAAAAATGGTACCGAAACCCCGTATTTACATATCTGCCACTGTGCTGGAGAATCCGTATAGGTGTTCGAGTGTTCGAACCGTAATGCGCAAGAAATGGTACCGAAACCCCGTATTTACATATCTGCCACTGTGCAGGAGAATCCGAATAGGTGTTCGAGTGTTCGAACCGTAATGCGCAAGAAATGGTATGTAAACCCCGTATTTACATATCTGCCACTGTGCAGGAGAATCCGTATAGGTGTTCGAGTGTTCGAACCGTAATGCGCAAGAAATGGTACCGAAACCCCGTATTTACATATCTGCCACTGTGCAGGAGAATCCGAATAGGTGTTCGAGTGTTCGAACCGTAATGCGCAAGAAATGGTATGTAAACCCCGTATTTACATATCTGCCACTGTGCAGGAGAATCCGTATAGGTGTTCGAGTGTTCGAACCGTAATGCGCAAGAAATGGTACGGAAACCCCGTATTTACATATCTGCCACTGTGCATGAGAATCCGTATAGGTGTTCGAGTGTTTCAACCGTAATGCGTGAGAAATGGTATGTAAACCCCGTATTTATATATCTGCCACTGTGCTGGATAATCCGTATAGGTGTTCGAGTGTTCGAACCGTAATGCGCCAGAAATGGTACCGAAACCCCGTATTTACATATCTGCCACTGTGCAGGAGAATCCGTATAGGTGTTCGAGTGTTCGAACCGTAATGCGCAAGAAATGGTACCGAAACCCCGTATTTACATATCTGCCACTGTGCAGGAGAATCCGTATAGGTGTTCGAGTGTTCGAACCGTAATGCGCAAGAAATGGTACCGAAACCCCGTATTTACATATCTGCCACTGTGCAGGAGAATCCGTATAGGTGTTCGAGTGTTCGAACCGTAATGCGCAAGAAATGGTACGGAAACCCCGTATTTACATATCTGCCACTATGTAGGAGAATCCGTATAGGTGTTCGAGTGTTCGAACCGTAATGCGCAAGAAATGGTATGTAAACCCCGTATTTACATATCTGCCACTGTGCAGGAGAATCCGTATAGGTGTTCGAGTGTTCGAACGGTAATGCGCAAGAAATGGTTCCGAAACCCCGTATTTACATATCTGCCACTGTGCAGGAGAATCCGTATAGGTGTTCGAGAGTTCGAACCGTAATGCGCAAGAAATGGTACGGAAACCCCGTATTTACATATCTGCCACTTTGTAGGAGAATCCGCATAGGTGTTCGAGTGTTCGAACCGTAATGTGCAAGAAATGGTATGGAAACCCCGTATTTACATATCTGCCACTGTGCAGGAGAATCCGTATAGGTGTTCGAGTGTTCGAATCGTAATGCGCAAGAAATGGTACCAAAACCCCGTATTTACATATCTGCCACTGTGCAGGAGAATCCGAATAGGTGTTCGAGTGTTCGAACCGTAATGCGCAAGAAATGGTATGTAAACCCCGTATTTACATATCTGCCACTGTGCAGGAGAATCCGTATAGGTGTTCGAGTGTTCGAACCGTAATGCGCAAGAAATAGTTCCGAAACCCCGTATTTACGTATCTGCCACTGTGCAGGAGAATCCGTATAGGTGTTCCATTGTTCGAACCGTAATGCGCAAGAAATGGTACGGAAACCCCGTATTTACATATCTGCCACTGTGCAGGAGAATCTGTATAGGTGTTCGAGTGTTCGAACCGTAATGCGCAAAAAATGGTACCGAAACCCCGTATTTACATATCTGCTATTGTGCAGGAGAATCCGTATAGGTGTTCGAGTGTTCGAACCGTAATGCGCAAGAAATGGTACCGAAACCCCGTATTTACATATCTGCCACTGTGCAGGAGAATCCGTATAGGTGTTCGAGTGTTCGAACCGTAATGCGCAAGAAATGGTATGTAAACCCCGTATTTAAATATCTGCCACTGTGCAGGAGAATCCGTATAGGTGTTCTAGTGTTCGAACCGTAATGCGCAAGAAAAGGTACGGAAACACCGTATTTACATATCTGCCACTGTGCAGGAGAATCCGTATAGGTGTTCGAATGTTTGAACCGTAATGCGTGAGAAATGGTTTGTAAACCCCGTAGTTATATATCTGCCACTGTGCTGGATAATCCGTATAGGTGTTCGAGTGTTCGAACCGTAATGCGCCAGAAATGGTACCGAAACCCCGTATTTACATATCTGCCACTGTGCAGGAGAATCCGTATAGGTGTTCGAGTGTTCGAACCGTAATGCGCAAGAAATGGTACCGAAACCCCGTATTTACATATCTGCCACTGTGCAGGAGAATCCGAATAGGTGTTCGAGTGTTCGAACCGTAATGCGCAAGAAATGGTATGTAAACCCCGTATTTACATATCTGCCACTGTGCAGGAGAATCCGTATAGGTGTTCGAGTGTTCGAACCGTAATGCGCAAGAAATGGTACGGAAACCCCGTATTTACATATCTGCCACTGTGCATGAGAATCCGTATAGGTGTTCGAGTGTTTGAACCGTAATGCGTGAGAAATGGTATGTAAACCCCGTATTTATATATCTGCCACTGTGCTGGATAATCCGTATAGGTGTTCGAGTGTTCGAACCGTAATGCACCAGAAATGGTACCGAAACCCCGTATTTACATATCTGCCACTGTGCAGGAGAATCTGTATAGGTGTTCGAGTGTTCGAACCGTAATGCGCAAGAAATGGTACCGAAACCCCGTATTTACATATCTGCCACTGTGCAGGAGAATCCGTATAGGTGTTCGAGTGTTCGAACCGTAATGCGCAAGAAATGGTATGGAAACCCCGTATTTACATATCTGCCACTGTGCAGGAGAATCCGTATAGGTGTTCGAGTGTTCGAACCGTAATGCGCAAGAAATGGTATGTAAACCCCGTATTTACATTTCTGCCACTGTGCAGGAGAATCCGTATAGGTGTTCGAGTGTTCGAACCGTAATGCGCAAGAAACGGTTCCGAAACCCCGTATTTACGTATCTGCCACTGTGCAGGAGAATCCGTATAGGTGTTCCATTGTTCGAACCGTAATGCGCAAGAAATGGTACGGAAACCCCGTATTTACATATCTGCCACTGTGCAGGAGAATTCGTATAGGTGTTCGAGTGTTCGAACCGTAATGCGCAAAAAATGGTACCGAAACCCCGTATTTACATATCTGCCACTGTGCTGGAGAATCCGTATAGGTGTTCGAGTGTTCGAACCGTAATGCGCAAGAAATGGTACCGAAACCCCGTATTTACATATCTGCCACTGTGCAGGAGAATCCGAATAGGTGTTCGAGTGTTCGAACCGTAATGCGCAAGAAATGGTTTGTAAACCCCGTATTTACATATCTGCCACTGTGCAGGAGAATCCGTATAGGTGTTCGAGTGTTCGAACCGTAATGCGCAAGAAATGGTACCGAAACCCCGTATTTACATATCTGCCACTGTGCAGGAGAATCCGTATAGGTGTTCGAGTGTTCGAACCGTAATGCGCAAGAAATGGTATGTAAACCCCGTATTTATATATCTGCCACTGTGCTGGATAATCCGTATAGGTGTTCGAGTGTTCGAACCGTAATGCGCAAGAAATGGTACCGAAACCCCGTATTTACATATCTGCCACTGTGCAGGAGAATCCGTATAGGTGTTCGAGTGTTTGAACCGTAATGCGTGAGAAATGGTACCGAAACCCCGTATTTACATATCTGCCACTGTGCTGGATAATCCGTATAGGTGTTCGAGTGTTCGAACCGTAATGCGCAAGAAATTGTATGGAAACCCCGTATTTACATATCTGCCACTGTGCAGGAGAATCCGTATAGGTGTTCGAGTGTTCGAACCGTAATGCGCAAGAAATGGTACCGAAACCCCGTATTTACATATCTGCCACTGTGCAGGAGAATCCGAATAGGTGTTCGAGTGTTCGAACCGTAATGCGCAAGAAATGGTATGTAAACCCCGTATTTACATATCTGCCACTGTGCAGGAGAATCCGAATAGGTGTTCGAGTGTTCGAACCGTAATGCGCAAGAAATGGTATGTAAACCCCGTATTTACATATCTGCCACTGTGCAGGAGAATCCGTATAGGTGTTCGAGTGTTCGAACCGTAATGCGCAAAAAATGGTACCGAAACCCCGTATTTACATATCTGCCACTGTGCAGGAGAATCCGTATAGGTGTTCGAGTGTTCGAACCGTAATGCGCAAGAAATGGTACCGAAACCCCGTATTTACATATCTGCCACTGTGCAGGAGAATCCGTATAGGTGTTCGAGTGTTCGAACCGTAATGCGCAAGAAATGGTACCGAAACCCCGTATTTACATATCTGCCACTGTGCAGGAGAATCCGAATAGGTGTTCGAGTGTTCGAACCGTAATGCGCAAGAAATGGTATGTAAACCCCGTATTTACATATCTGCCACTGTGCAGGAGAATCCGAATAGGTGTTCGAGTGTTCGAACCGTAATGCGCAAGAAATGGTATGTAAACCCCGTATTTACATATCTGCCACTGTGCAGGAGAATCCGTATAGGTGTTCGAGTGTTCGAACCGTAATGCGCAAGAAACGGTTCCGAAACCCCGTATTTACGTATCTGCCACTGTGCAGGAGAATCCGTATAGGTGTTCCATTGTTCGAACCGTAATGCGCAAGAAATGGTACGGAAACCCCGTATTTACATATCTGCCACTGTGCAGGAGAATTCGTATAGGTGTTCGAGTGTTCGAACCGTAATGCGCAAAAAATGGTACCGAAACCCCGTATTTACATATCTGCCACTGTTCTGGAGAATCCGTATAGGTGTTCGAGTGTTCGAACCGTAATGCGCAAGAAATGGTACCGAAACCCCGTATTTACATATCTGCCACTGTGCAGGAGAATCCGTATAGGTGTTCGAGTGTTCGAACCGTAATGCGCAAGAAATGGTATGGAAACCCCGTATTTACATATCTGCCACTGTGCAGGAGAATCCGTATAGGTGTTCGAGTGTTCGAACCGTAATGCGCAAGAAATGGTATGTAAACCCCGTGTTTACATATCTGCCACTGTGCAGGAGAATCCGTATAGGTGTTCGAGTGTTCGAACCGTAATGCGCAAGAAACGGTTCCGAAACCCCGTATTTACGTATCTGCCACTGTGCAGGAGAATCCGTATAGGTGTTCCATTGTTCGAACCGTAATGCGCAAGAAATGGTACGGAAACCCCGTATTTACATATCTGCCACTGTGCAGGAGAATTCGTATAGGTGTTCGAGTGTTCGAACCGTAATGCGCAAAAAATGGTACCGAAACCCCGTATTTACATATCTGCCACTGTGCTGGAGAATCCGTATAGGTGTTCGAGTGTTCGAACCGTAATGCGCAAGAAATGGTACCGAAACCCCGTATTTACATATCTGCCACTGTGCAGGAGAATCCGAATAGGTGTTCGAGTGTTCGAACCGTAATGCGCAAGAAATGGTATGTAAACCCCGTATTTACATATCTGCCACTGTGCAGGAGAATCCGTATAGGTGTTCGAGTGTTCGAACCGTAATGCGCAAGAAATGGTACCGAAACCCCGTATTTACATATCTGCCACTGTGCAGGAGAATCCGTATAGGTGTTCGAGTGTTCGAACCGTAATGCGCAAGAAATGGTATGTAAACCCCGTATTTATATATCTGCCACTGTGCTGGATAATCCGTATAGGTGTTCGAGTGTTCGAACTGTAATGCGCAAGAAATGGTACCGAAACCCCGTATTTACATATCTGCCACTGTGCAGGAGAATCCGTATAGGTGTTCGAGTGTTTGAACCGTAATGCGTGAGAAATGGTACCGAAACCCCGTATTTACATATCTGCCACTGTGCTGGATAATCCGTATAGGTGTTCGAGTGTTCGAACCGTAATGCGCAAGAAATTGTATGGAAACCCCGTATTTACATATCTGCCACTGTGCAGGAGAATCCGTATAGGTGTTCGAGTGTTCGAACCGTAATGCGCAAGAAATGGTACCGAAACCCCGTATTTACATATCTGCCACTGTGCAGGAGAATCCGAATAGGTGTTCGAGTGTTCGAACCGTAATGCGCAAGAAATGGTATGTAAACCCCGTATTTACATATCTGCCACTGTGCAGGAGAATCCGAATAGGTGTTCGAGTGTTCGAACCGTAATGCGCAAGAAATGGTATGTAAACCCCGTATTTACATATCTGCCACTGTGCAGGAGAATTCGTATAGGTGTTCGAGTGTTCGAACCGTAATGCGCAAAAAATGGTACCGAAACCCCGTATTTACATATCTGCCACTGTGCAGGAGAATCCGTATAGGTGTTCGAGTGTTCGAACCGTAATGCGCAAGAAATGGTACCGAAACCCCGTATTTACATATCTGCCACTGTGCAGGAGAATCCGTATAGGTGTTCGAGTGTTCGAACCGTAATGCGCAAGAAATGGTATGTAAACCCCGTATTTACATATCTGCCACTGTGCAGGAGAATCCGTATAGGTGTTCGGGTGTTCGAACCGTAATGCGCAAGAAAAGGTACGGAAACACCGTATTTACATATCTGCCACTGTGCAGGAGAATCCGTATAGGTGTTCGAGTGTTTGAACCGTAATGCGTGAGAAATGGTTTGTAAACCCCGTATTTATATATCTGCCACTGTGCTGGATAATCCGTATAGGTGTTCGAGTGTTCGAACCGTAATGCGCCAGAAATGGTACCGAAACCCCGTATTTACATATCTGCCACTGTGCAGGAGAATCCGTATAGGTGTTCGAGTGTTCGAACCGTAATGCGCAAGAAATGGTACCGAAACCCCGTATTTACATATCTGCCACTGTGCAGGAGAATCCGAATAGGTGTTCGAGTGTTCGAACCGTAATGCGCAAGAAATGGTATGTAAACCCCGTATTTACATATCTGCCACTGTGCAGGAGAATCCGTATAGGTGTTCGAGTGTTCGAACCGTAATGCGCAAGAAATGGTACGGAAACCCCGTATTTACATATCTGCCACTGTGCATGAGAATCCGTATAGGTGTTCGAGTGTTTGAACCGTAATGCGTGAGAAATGGTATGTAAACCCCGTATTTATATATCTGCCACTGTGCTGGATAATCCGTATAGGTGTTCGAGTGTTCGAACCGTAATGCGCCAGAAATGGTACCGAAACCCCGTATTTACATATCTGCCACTGTGCAGGAGAATCCGTATAGGTGTTCGAGTGTTCGAACCGTAATGCGCAAGAAATGGTACCGAAACCCCGTATTTACATATCTGCCACTGTGCAGGAGAATCCATATAGGTGTTCGAGTGTTCGAACCGTAATGCGCAAGAAATGGTATGGAAACCCCGTATTTACATATCTGCCACTGTGCAGGAGAATCCGTATAGGTGTTCGAGTGTTCGAACCGTAATGCGCAAGAAATGGTATGTAAACCCCGTATTTACATATCTGCCACTGTGCAGGAGAATCCGTATAGGTGTTCGAGTGTTCGAACCGTAATGCGCAAGAAACGGTTCCGAAACCCCGTATTTACGTATCTGCCACTGTGCAGGAGAATCCGTATAGGTGTTCCATTGTTCGAACCGTAATGCGCAAGAAATGGTACGGAAACCCCGTATTTACATATCTGCCACTGTGCAGGAGAATTCGTATAGGTGTTCGAGTGTTCGAACCGTAATGCGCAAAAAATGGTACCGAAACCCCGTATTTACATATCTGCCACTGTTCTGGAGAATCCGTATAGGTGTTCGAGTGTTCGAACCGTAATGCGCCAGAAATGGTACCGAAACCCCGTATTTACATATCTGCCACTGTGCAGGAGAATCCGTATAGGTGTTCGAGTGTTCGAACCGTAATGCGCAAGAAATGGTACCGAAATCCCGTATTTACATATCTGCCACTGTGCAGGAGAATCCGTATAGGTGTTCGAGTGTTCGAACCGTAATGCGCAAGAAATGGTACCGAAACCCCGTATTTACATATCTGCCACTGTGCAGGAGAATCCGCACAGGTGCTCGAGTGTTCGAACCGTATTGCGCAAGAAATGGTATGGAAACCCCGTATTTACATATCTGCCACTGTGCAGGAGAATCCGTATAGGTGTTCTAGTGTTCTAACCGTAATGCGCAGGAAATGGTACCGAAACCCCGTATTTACATATCTGCCACTGTGCAGGAGAATTCGTATTGGTCTTCGTGTGTTCGAACCGTAATGCGCAAGAAATGGTATGTAAACCCCGTATTTACAAATCTGCCACTGTGCAGGAGAATCCGTATAGGTGTTCGAGTGTTCGAACCGTAATGCGCAAGAAATGGTACCGAAACCCCGTATTTACATATCTGCCACTGTGCAGGAGAATCCGAATAGGTGCTCGAGTGTTCGAACCGTATTGCGCAAGAAATGGTACCGAAACCCCGTATTTACATATCTGCCACTGTGCAGGAGAATCCGTATAGGTGTTCTAGTGTTCGAACCGTAATACGCAAGAAATGGTATGTAAACCCCGTATTTACATATCTGCCACTGTGCAGGAGAATCCGTATAGGTGTTCGATTGTTCGAACCGTAATGCGCAAGAAATGGTGTGTAAACCCCGTATTTACATATCTGCCACTGTGCGGGAGAATCCGTATAGGTGTTCGAGTGTTCGAACCGTAATGCGCAAGAAATGGTACCGAAACCCCGTATTTACATATCTGCCACTGTGCTGGAGAATCCGTATAGGTGTTCGATTGTTCGAACCGTAATGCGCAAGAAATGGTATGTAAACCCCGTATTTACATATTTGCCACTGTGCAGGAGAATCCGCATAGGTGTTCTAGTGTTCGAACCGTAATACGCAAGAAATGGTATGTAAACCCCGTATTTACATATCTGCCACTGTGCAGGAGAATCCGTATAGGTGTTCGAGTGTTCGAACCGTAATGCGCAAGAAATGGTACCGAAACCCCGTATTTACATATCTGCCACTGTGCAGGAGAATCCGTATAGGTGTTCGAGTGTTCGAACCGTAATGCGCAAGAAATGGTATGTAAACCCCGTATTTATATATCTGCCACTGTGCTGGATAATCCGTATAGGTGTTCGAGTGTTCGAACCGTAATGCGCAAGAAATGGTACCGGAACCCCGTATTTACATATCTGCCACTGTGCAGGAGAATCCGTATAGGTGTTCGAGTGTTTGAACCGTAATGCGTGAGAAATGGTACCGAAACCCCGTATTTACATATCTGCCACTGTGCTGGATAATCCGTATAGGTGTTCGAGTGTTCGAACCGTAATGCGCAAGAAATTGTATGGAAACCCCGTATTTACATATCTGCCACTGTGCAGGAGAATCCGTATAGGTGTTCGAGTGTTCGAACCGTAATGCGCAAGAAATGGTACCGAAACCCCGTATTTACATATCTGCCACTGTGCAGGAGAATCCGAATAGGTGTTCGAGTGTTCGAACCGTAATGCGCAAGAAATGGTATGTAAACCCCGTATTTACATATCTGCCACTGTGCAGGAGAATCCGTATAGGTGTTCGAGTGTTCGAACCGTAATGCGCAAGAAATGGTACGGAAACCCCGTATTTACATATCTGCCACTGTGCAGGAGAATCCGTATAGGTGTTCGAGTGTTTGAACCGTAATGCGTGAGAAATGGTATGTAAACCCCGTATTTATATATCTGCCACTGTGCTGGATAATCCGTATAGGTGTTCGAGTGTTCGAACCGTAATGCGCCAGAAATGGTACCGAAACCCCGTATTTACATATCTGCCACTGTGCAGGAGAATCCGTATAGGTGTTCGAGTGTTCGAACCGTAATGCGCAAGAAATGGTACCGAAACCCCGTATTTACATATCTGCCACTGTGCAGGAGAATCCGTATAGGTGTTCGAGTGTTCGAACCGTAATGCGCAAGAAATGGTATGGAAACCCCGTATTTACATATCTGCCACTGTGCAGGAGAATCCGTATAGGTGTTCGAGTGTTCGAACCGTAATGCGCAAGATATGGTTCCGAAACCCCGTATTCACATATCTGCCACTGTGCAGGAGAATCCGTATAGGTGTTCGAGAGTTCGAACCGTAATGCGCAAGAAATGGTACGGAAACCCCGTATTTACATATCTGCCACTTTGTAGGAGAATCCGCATAGGTGTTCGAGTGTTCGAACCGTAATGTGCAAGAAATGGTATGGAAACCCCGTATTTACATATCTGCCACTGTGCAGGAGAATCCGTATAGGTGTTCGAGTGTTCGAATCGTAATGCGCAAGAAATGGTACCGAAACCCCGTATTTACATATCTGCCACTGTGCAGGAGAATCCGAATAGGTGTTCGAGTGTTCGAACCGTAATGCGCAAGAAATGGTATGTAAACCCCGTATTTACATATCTGCCACTGTGCAGGAGAATCCGTATAGGTGTTCGAGTGTTCGAACCGTAATGCGCAAAAATAGTTCCGAAACCCCGTATTTACGTATCTGCCACTGTGCAGGAGAATCCGTATAGGTGTTCCATTGTTCGAACCGTAATGCGCAAGAAATGGTACGGAAACCCCGTATTTACATATCTGCCACAGTGCAGGAGAATCTGTATAGGTGTTCGAGTGTTCGAACCGTAATGCGCAAAAAATGGTACCGAAACCCCGTATTTACATGTCTGTCACTGTGCAGGAGAATCCGTATAGGTGTTCGAGTGTTCGAACCGTAATACGCAAGAAATGCTACCGAAACCCCGTATTTACATATCTGCCACTGTGCAGGAGAATCCGTATAGGTGTTCGAGTGTTCGAACCGTAATGCGCAAGAAATGGTATGTAAACCCCGTATTTACATATCTGCCACTGTGCAGGAGAATCCGTATAGGTGTTCGAGTGTTCGAACCGTAATGCGCAAGAAATGGTACGGAAACCCCGTATTTACATATCTGCCACTGTGCATGAGAATCCGTATAGGTGTTCGAGTGTTTGAACCGTAATGCGTGAGAAATGGTATGTAAACCCCGTATTTATATATCTGCCACTGTGCTGGATAATCCGTATAGGTGTTCGAGTGTTCGAACCGTAATGCGCCAGAAATGGAACCGAAACCCCGTATTTACATATCTGCCACTGTGCAGGAGAATCCGTATAGGTGTTCGAGTGTTCGAACCGTAATGCGCAAGAAATGGAACCGAAACCCCGTATTTACATATCTGCCACTGTGCAGGAGAATCCGTATAGGTGTTCGAGTGTTCGAACCGTAATGCGCAAGAAATGGTATGGAAACCCCGTATTTACATATCTGCCACTGTGCAGGAGAATCCGTATAGGTGTTCGAGTGTTCGAACCGTAATGCGCAAGAAATGGTATGTAAACCCCGTATTTACATATCTGCCACTGTGCAGGAGAATCCGTATAGGTGTTCGAGTGTTCGAACCGTAATGCGCAAGAAACGGTTCCGAAACCCCGTATTTACGTATCTGCCACTGTGCAGGAGAATCCGTATAGGTGTTCCATTGTTCGAACCGTAATGCGCAAGAAATGGTACGGAAACCCCGTATTTACATATCTGCCACTGTGCAGGAGAATTCGTATAGGTGTTCGAGTGTTCGAACCGTAATGCGCAAAAAATGGTACCGAAACCCCGTATTTACATATCTGCCACTGTTCTGGAGAATCCGTATAGGTGTTCGAGTGTTCGAACCGTAATGCGCAAGAAATGGTACCGAAACCCCGTATTTACATATCTGCCACTGTGCAGGAGAATCCGAATAGGTGTTCGAGTGTTCGAACCGTAATGCGCAAGAAATGGTATGTAAACCCCGTATTTACATATCTGCCACTGTGCAGGAGAATCCGTATAGGTGTTCGAGTGTTCGAACCGTAATGCGCAAGAAATGGTACCGAAACCCCGTATTTACATATCTGCCACTGTGCAGGAGAATCCGTATAGGTGTTCGAGTGTTCGAACCGTAATGCGCAAGAAATGGTATGTAAACCCCGTATTTATATATCTGCCACTGTGCTGGATAATCCGTATAGGTGTTCGAGTGTTCGAACCGTAATGCGCAAGAAATGGTACCGAAACCCCGTATTTACATATCTGCCACTGTGCAGGAGAATCCGTATAGGTGTTCGAGTGTTTGAACCGTAATGCGTGAGAAATGGTACCGAAACCCCGTATTTACATATCTGCCACTGTGCTGGATAATCCGTATAGGTGTTCGAGTGTTCGAACCGTAATGCGCAAGAAATTGTATGGAAACCCCGTATTTACATATCTGCCACTGTGCAGGAGAATCCGTATAGGTGTTCGAGTGTTCGAACCGTAATGCGCAAGAAATGGTACCGAAACCCCGTATTTGCATATCTGCCACTGTGCAGGAGAATCCGTATAGGTGTTCAAGTGTTCGAACCGTAATGCGCAAGAAATGGTATGGAAACCCCGTATTTACATATCTGCCACTGTGCAGGAGAATCCGTATAGGTGTTCGAGTGTTCGAACCGTAATGCGCAAGAAATGGTTCCGAAACCCCGTATTCACATATCTGCCACTGTGCAGGAGAATCCGTATAGGTGTTCGAGAGTTCGAACCGTAATGCGCAAGAAATGGTACGGAAACCCCGTATTTACATATCTGCCACTTTGTAGGAGAATCCGCATAGGTGTTCGAGTGTTCGAACCGTAATGTGCAAGAAATGGTATGGAAACCCCGTATTTACATATCTGCCACTGTGCAGGAGAATCCGTATAGGTGTTCGAGTGTTCGAATCGTAATGCGCAAGAAATGGTACCGAAACCCCGTATTTACATATCTGCCACTGTGCAGGAGAATCCGAATAGGTGTTCGAGTGTTCGAACCGTAATGCGCAAGAAATGGTATGTAAACCCCGTATTTACATATCTGCCACTGTGCAGGAGAATCCGTATAGGTGTTCGAGTGTTCGAACCGTAATGCGCAAGAAATGGTACCGAAACCCCGTATTTACATATCTGCCACTGTGCAGGAGAATCCGTATAGGTGTTCGAGTGTTCGAACCGTAATGCGCAAGAAATGGTATGTAAACCCCGTATTTATATATCTGCCACTGTGCTGGATAATCCGTATAGGTGTTCGAGTGTTCGAACCGTAATGCGCAAGAAATGGTACCGAAACCCCGTATTTACATATCTGCCACTGTGCAGGAGAATCCGTATAGGTGTTCGAGTGTTTGAACCGTAATGCGTGAGAAATGGTACCGAAACCCCGTATTTACATATCTGCCACTGTGCTGGATAATCCGTATAGGTGTTCGAGTGTTCGAACCGTAATGCGCAAGAAATTGTATGGAAATCCCGTATTTACATATCTGCCACTGTGCAGGAGAATCCGTATAGGTGTTCGAGTGTTCGAACCGTAATGCGCAAGAAATGGTATGTAAACCCCGTATTTACATATCTGCCACTGTGCAGGAGAATCCGTATAGGTGTTCGAGTGTTCGAACCGTAATGCGCAAGAAATGGTACGGAAACCCCGTATTTACATATCTGCCACTGTGCATGAGAATCCGTATAGGTGTTCGAGTGTTTGAACCGTAATGCGTGAGAAATGGTATGTAAACCCCGTATTTATATATCTGCCACTGTGCTGGATAATCCGTATAGGTGTTCGAGTGTTCGAACCGTAATGCGCCAGAAATGGAACCGAAACCCCGTATTTACATATCTGCCACTGTGCAGGAGAATCCGTATAGGTGTTCGAGTGTTCGAACCGTAATGCGCAAGAAATGGAACCGAAACCCCGTATTTACATATCTGCCACTGTGCAGGAGAATCCGTATAGGTGTTCGAGTGTTCGAACCGTAATGCGCAAGAAATGGTATGGAAACCCCGTATTTACATATCTGCCACTGTGCAGGAGAATCCGTATAGGTGTTCGAGTGTTCGAACCGTAATGCGCAAGAAATGGTATGTAAACCCCGTATTTACATATCTGCCACTGTGCAGGAGAATCCGTATAGGTGTTCGAGTGTTCGAACCGTAATGCGCAAGAAACGGTTCCGAAACCCCGTATTTACGTATCTGCCACTGTGCAGGAGAATCCGTATAGGTGTTCCATTGTTCGAACCGTAATGCGCAAGAAATGGTACGGAAACCCCGTATTTACATATCTGCCACTGTGCAGGAGAATTCGTATAGGTGTTCGAGTGTTCGAACCGTAATGCGCAAAAAATGGTACCGAAACCCCGTATTTACATATCTGCCACTGTTCTGGAGAATCCGTATAGGTGTTCGAGTGTTCGAACCGTAATGCGCAAGAAATGGTACCGAAACCCCGTATTTACATATCTGCCACTGTGCAGGAGAATCCGAATAGGTGTTCGAGTGTTCGAACCGTAATGCGCAAGAAATGGTATGTAAACCCCGTATTTACATATCTGCCACTGTGCAGGAGAATCCGTATAGGTGTTCGAGTGTTCGAACCGTAATGCGCAAGAAATGGTACCGAAACCCCGTATTTACATATCTGCCACTGTGCAGGAGAATCCGTATAGGTGTTCGAGTGTTCGAACCGTAATGCGCAAGAAATGGTATGTAAACCCCGTATTTATATATCTGCCACTGTGCTGGATAATCCGTATAGGTGTTCGAGTGTTCGAACCGTAATGCGCAAGAAATGGTACCGAAACCCCGTATTTACATATCTGCCACTGTGCAGGAGAATCCGTATAGGTGTTCGAGTGTTTGAACCGTAATGCGTGAGAAATGGTACCGAAACCCCGTATTTACATATCTGCCACTGTGCTGGATAATCCGTATAGGTGTTCGAGTGTTCGAACCGTAATGCGCAAGAAATTGTATGGAAACCCCGTATTTACATATCTGCCACTGTGCAGGAGAATCCGTATAGGTGTTCGAGTGTTCGAACCGTAATGCGCAAGAAATGGTACCGAAACCCCGTATTTGCATATCTGCCACTGTGCAGGAGAATCCGTATAGGTGTTCAAGTGTTCGAACCGTAATGCGCAAGAAATGGTATGGAAACCCCGTATTTACATATCTGCCACTGTGCAGGAGAATCCGTATAGGTGTTCGAGTGTTCGAACCGTAATGCGCAAGAAATGGTTCCGAAACCCCGTATTCACATATCTGCCACTGTGCAGGAGAATCCGTATAGGTGTTCGAGAGTTCGAACCGTAATGCGCAAGAAATGGTACGGAAACCCCGTATTTACATATCTGCCACTTTGTAGGAGAATCCGCATAGGTGTTCGAGTGTTCGAACCGTAATGTGCAAGAAATGGTATGGAAACCCCGTATTTACATATCTGCCACTGTGCAGGAGAATCCGTATAGGTGTTCGAGTGTTCGAATCGTAATGCGCAAGAAATGGTACCGAAACCCCGTATTTACATATCTGCCACTGTGCAGGAGAATCCGAATAGGTGTTCGAGTGTTCGAACCGTAATGCGCAAGAAATGGTATGTAAACCCCGTATTTACATATCTGCCACTGTGCAGGAGAATCCGTATAGGTGTTCGAGTGTTCGAACCGTAATGCGCAAGAAATGGTACCGAAACCCCGTATTTACATATCTGCCACTGTGCAGGAGAATCCGTATAGGTGTTCGAGTGTTCGAACCGTAATGCGCAAGAAATGGTATGTAAACCCCGTATTTATATATCTGCCACTGTGCTGGATAATCCGTATAGGTGTTCGAGTGTTCGAACCGTAATGCGCAAGAAATGGTACCGAAACCCCGTATTTACATATCTGCCACTGTGCAGGAGAATCCGTATAGGTGTTCGAGTGTTTGAACCGTAATGCGTGAGAAATGGTACCGAAACCCCGTATTTACATATCTGCCACTGTGCTGGATAATCCGTATAGGTGTTCGAGTGTTCGAACCGTAATGCGCAAGAAATTGTATGGAAATCCCGTATTTACATATCTGCCACTGTGCAGGAGAATCCGTATAGGTGTTCGAGTGTTCGAACCGTAATGCGCAAGAAATGGTACCGAAACCCCGTATTTACATATCTGCCACTGTGCAGGAGAATCCGTATAGGTGTTCAAGTGTTCGAACCGTAATGCGCAAGAAATGGTATGGAAACCCCGTATTTACATATCTGCCACTGTGCAGGAGAATCCGTATAGGTGTTCGAGTGTTCGAACCGTAATGCGCAAGAAATGGTTCCGAAACCCCGTATTCACATATCTGCCACTGTGCAGGAGAATCCGTATAGGTGTTCGAGAGTTCGAACCGTAATGCGCAAGAAATGGTACGGAAACCCCGTATTTACATATCTGCCACTTTGTAGGAGAATCCGCATAGGTGTTCGAGTGTTCGAACCGTAATGTGCAAGAAATGGTATGGAAACCCCGTATTTACATATCTGCCACTGTGCAGGAGAATCCGTATAGGTGTTCGAGTGTTCGAATCGTAATGCGCAAGAAATGGTACCGAAACCCCGTATTTACATATCTGCCACTGTGCAGGAGAATCCGAATAGGTGTTCGAGTGTTCGAACCGTACTGCGCAAGAAATGGTATGTAAACCCCGTATTTACATATCTGCCACTGTGCAGGAGAATCCGTATAGGTGTTCGAGTGTTCGAACCGTAATGCGCAAGAAATAGTTCCGAAACCCCGTATTTACGTATCTGCCAATGTGCAGGAGAATCCGTATAGGTGTTCCATTGTTCGAACCGTAATGCGCAAGAAATGGTACGGAAACCCCGTATTTACATATCTGCCACTGTGCAGGAGAATCCGTATAGGTGTTCGAGTGTTCGAACCGTAATGCGCAAAAAATGGTACCGAAACCCCGTATTTACATATCTGTCACTGTGCAGGAGAATCCGTATAGGTGTTCGAGTGTTCGAACCGTAATGCGCAAGAAATGCTACCGAAACCCCGTATTTACATATCTGCCACTGTGCAGGAGAATCCGTATAGGTGTTCGAGTGTTCGAACCGTAATGCGCAAGAAATGGTATGTAAACCCCGTATTTACATATCTGCCACTGTGCAGGAGAATCCGTATAGGTGTTCGAGTGTTCGAACCGTAATGCGCAAGAAAAGGTACGGAAACACCGTAATTACATATCTGCCACTGTGTAGGAGAATCCGTATAGGTGTTCGAGTGTTTGAACCGTAATGCGTGAGAAATGGTTTGTAAACCCCGTATTTATATATCTGCCACTGTGCTGGATAATCCGTATAGGTGTTCGAGTGTTCGAACCGTAATGCGCCAGAAATGGTACCGAAACCCCGTATTTACATATCTGCCACTGTGCAGGAGAATCCGTATAGGTGTTCGAGTGTTCGAACCGTAATGCGCAAGAAATGGTACCGAAACCCCGTATTTACATATCTGCCACTGTGCAGGAGAATCCGAATAGGTGTTCGAGTGTTCGAACCGTAATGCGCAAGAAATGGTATGTAAACCCCGTATTTACATATCTGCCACTGTGCAGGAGAATCCGTATAGGTGTTCGAGTGTTCGAACCGTAATGCGCAAGAAATGGTACCGAAACCCCGTATTTACATATCTGCCACGGTGCAGGAGAATCCGTATAGGTGTTCGAGTGTTCGAACCGTAATGCGCAAGAAATGGTATGGAAACCCCGTATTTACATATCTGCCACTGTGCAGGAGAATCCGTATAGGTGTTCGAGTGTTCGAACCGTAATGCGCAAGAAATGGTATGTAAACCCCGTATTTACATATCTGCCACTGTGCAGGAGAATCCGTATAGGTGTTCGAGTGTTCGAACCGTAATGCGCAAGAAACGGTTCCGAAACCCCGTATTTACGTATCTGCCACTGTGCAGGAGAATCCGTATAGGTGTTCCATTGTTCGAACCGTAATGCGCAAGAAATGGTACGGAAACCCCGTATTTACATATCTGCCACTGTGCAGGAGAATTCGTATAGGTGTTCGAGTGTTCGAACCGTAATGCGCAAAAAATGGTACCGAAACCCCGTATTTACATATCTGCCACTGTGCAGGAGAATCCGTATAGGTGTTCGAGTGTTCGAACCGTAATGCGCAAGAAATGGTACCGAAACCCCGTATTTACATATCTGCCACTGTGCAGGAGAATCCGAATAGGTGTTCGAGCGTTCGAACCGTAATGCGCAAGAAATGGTATGTAAACCCCGTATTTACATATCTGCCACTGTGCAGGAGAATCCGTATAGGTGTTCGAGTGTTCGAACCGTAATGCGCAAGAAATGGTACCGAAACCCCGTATTTACATATCTGCCACTGTGCAGGAGAATCCGTATAGGTGTTCGAGTGTTCGAACCGTAATGCGCAAGAAATGGTATGTAAACCCCGTATTTATATATCTGCCACTGTGCTGGATAATCCGTATAGGTGTTCGAGTGTTCGAACCGTAATGCGCAAGAAATGGTACCGAAACCCCGTATTTACATATCTGCCACTGTGCAGGAGAATCCGTATAGGTGTTCGAGTGTTTGAACCGTAATGCGTGAGAAATGGTACCGAAACCCCGTATTTACATATCTGCCACTGTGCTGGATAATCCGTATAGGTGTTCGAGTGTTCGAACCGTAATGCGCAAGAAATTGTATGGAAACCCCGTATTTACATATCTGCCACTGTGCAGGAGAATCCGTATAGGTGTTCGAGTGTTCGAATCGTAATGCGCCAGAAATGGTACCGAAACCCCGTATTTACATATCTGCCACTGTGCAGGAGAATCCGAATAGGTGTTCGAGTGTTCGAACCGTAATGCGCAAGAAATGGTATGTAAACCCCGTATTTACATATCTGCCACTGTGCAGGAGAATCCGTATAGGTGTTCGAGTGTTCGAACCGTAATGCGCAAGAAATGGTACGGAAACCCCGTATTTACATATCTGCCACTGTGCAGGAGAATCCGTATAGGTGTTCGAGTGTTTGAACCGTAATGCGTGAGAAATGGTATGTAAACCCCGTATTTATATATCTGCCACTGTGCTGGATAATCCGTATAGGTGTTCGAGTGTTCAAACCGTAATGCGCCAGAAATGGTATGTAAACCCCGTATTTACATATCTGCCACTGTGCAGGAGAATCCGTATAGGTGTTCGAGTGTTCGAATCGTAATGCGCCAGAAATGGTACCGAAACCCCGTATTTACATATCTGCCACTGTGCAGGAGAATCCGAATAGGTGTTCGAGTGTTCGAACCGTAATGCGCAAGAAATGGTATGTAAACCCCGTATTTACATATCTGCCACTGTGCAGGAGAATCCGTATAGGTGTTCGAGTGTTCGAACCGTAATGCGCAAGAAATGGTACGGAAACCCCGTATTTACATATCTGCCACTGTGCAGGAGAATCCGTATAGGTGTTCGAGTGTTTGAACCGTAATGCGTGAGAAATGGTATGTAAACCCCGTATTTATATATCTGCCACTGTGCTGGATAATCCGTATAGGTGTTCGAGTGTTCGAACCGTAATGCGCCAGAAATGGTACCGAAACCCCGTATTTACATATCTGCCACTGTGCAGGAGAATCCGTATAGGTGTTCGAGTGTTCGAACCGTAATGCGCAAGAAATGGTACCGAAACCCCGTATTTACATATCTGCCACTGTGCAGGAGAATCCGTATAGGTGTTCGAGTGTTCGAACCGTAATGCGCAAGAAATGGTATGTAAACCCCGTATTTACATATCTGCCACTGTGCAGGAGAATCCGTATAGGTGTTCGAGTGTTCGAACCGTAATGCGCAAGAAATGGTACGGAAACCCCGTATTTACATATCTGCCACTGTGCAGGAGAATCCGTATAGGTGTTCGAGTGTTTGAACCGTAATGCGTGAGAAATGGTATGTAAACCCCGTATTTATATATCTGCCACTGTGCTGGATAATCCGTATAGGTGTTCGAGTGTTCGAACCGTAATGCGCCAGAAATGGTACCGAAACCCCGTATTTACATATCTGCCACTGTGGAGGAGAATCCGTATAGGTGTTCGAGTGTTCGAACCGTAATGCGCAAGAAATGGTACCGAAACCCCGTATTTACATATCTGCCACTGTGCAGGAGAATCCGTATAGGTGTTCGAGTGTTCGAACCGTAATGCGCAAGAAATGGTATGGAAACCCCGTATTTACATATCTGCCACTGTGCAGGAGAATCCGTATAGGTGTTCGAGTGTTCGAACCGTAATGCGCAAGAAATGGTATCGAAACCCCGTATTTACATATCTGCCACTGTGCAGGAGAATCCGTATAGGTGTTCGAGTGTTCGAACCGTAATGCGCAAGAAATGGTTCCGAAACCCCGTATTTACGTATCTGCCACTGTGCAGGAGAATCCGTATAGGTGTTCCATTGTTCGAACCGTAATGCGCAAGAAATGGTACGGAAACCCCGTATTTACATATCTGCCACTGTGCAGGAGAATTCGTATAGGTGTTCGAGTGTTCGAACCGTAATGCGCAAAAAATGGTACCGAAACCCCGTATTTACATATCTGCCACTGTGCAGGAGAATCCGTATAGGTGTTCGAGTGTTCGAACCGTAATGCGCAAGAAATGGTACCGAAACCCCGTATTTACATATCTGCCACTGTGCAGGAGAATCCGAATAGGTGTTCGAGTGTTCGAACCGTAATGCGCAAGAAATGGTATGTAAACCCCGTATTTACATATCTGCCACTGTGCAGGAGAATCCGTATAGGTGTTCGAGTGTTCGAACCGTAATGCGCAAGAAATGGTACGGAAACCCCGTATTTACATATCTACCACTGTGCAGGAGAATCCGTATAGGTGTTCGAGTGTTTGAACCGTAATGCGTGAGAAATGGTATGTAAACCCCGTATTTATATATCTGCCACTGTGCTGGATAATCCGTATAGGTGTTCGAGTGTTCGAACCGTAATGCGCCAGAAATGGTTCCGAAACCCCGTATTTACATATCTGCCACTGTGCAGGAGAATCCGTATAGGTGTTCGAGTGTTCGAACCGTAATGCGCAAGAAATGGTACCGAAACCCCGTATTTACATATCTGCCACTGTGCAGGAGAATCCGTATAGGTATTCGAGTGTTCGAACCGTAATGCGCAAGAAATTGTATGGAAACCCCGTATTTACATATCTGCCACTGTGCAGGAGAATCCATATAGGTGTTCGAGTGTTCGAACCGTAATGCGCAAGAAATGGTTCCGAAACCCCGTATTTACATATCTGCCACTGTGCAGGAGAATCCGTATAGGTGTTCGAGAGTTCGAACCGTAATGCGGCAGAAATGGTACGGAAACCCCGTATTTACATATCTGCCACTTGGTAGGAGAATCCGCATAGGTGTTCGAGTGTTCGAACCGTAATGTGCAAGAAATGGTATGGAAACCCCGTATTTACATATCTGCCACTGTGCAGGAGAATCCGTATAGGTGTTCGAGTGTTCGAATCGTAATGCGCCAGAAATGGTACCGAAACCCCGTATTTACATATCTGCCACTGTGCAGGAGAATCCGAATAGGTGTTCGAGTGTTCGAACCGTAATGCGCAAGAAATGGTATGTAAACCCCGTATTTACATATCTGCCACTGTGCAGGAGAATCCGTATAGGTGTTCGAGTGTTCGAACCGTAATGCGCAAGAAATGGTACGGAAACCCCGTATTTACATATCTGCCACTGTGCAGGAGAATCCGTATAGGTGTTCGAGTGTTTGAACCGTAATGCGTGAGAAATGGTATGTAAACCCCGTATTTATATATCTGCCACTGTGCTGGATAATCCGTATAGGTGTTCGAGTGTTCGAACCGTAATGCGCCAGAAATGGTATGTAAACCCCGTATTTACATATCTGCCACTGTGCAGGAGAATCCGTTTAGGTGTTCGAGTGTTCGAACCGTAATGCGCAAGAAATGGTACCGAAACCCCGTATTTACATATCTGCCACTGTGCAGGAGAATCCGTATAGGTGTTCGAGTGTTCGAACCGTAATGCGCAAGAAATGGTATGTAAACCCCGTATTTACATATCTGCCACTGTGCAGGAGAATCCGTATAGGTGTTCGAGTGTTCAAACCGTAATGCGCAAGAAATGGTACGGAAACCCCGTATTTACATATCTGCCACTGTGCAGGAGAATCCGTATAGGTGTTCGAGTGTTTGAACCGTAATGCGTGAGGAATGGTATGTAAACCCCGTATTTATATATCTGCCACTGTGCTGGATAATCCGTATAGGTGTTCGAGTGTTCGAACCGTAATGCGCCAGAAATGGTTCCGAAACCCCGTATTTACATATCTGCCACTGTGCAGGAGAATCCGTATAGGTGTTCGAGTGTTCGAACCGTAATGCGCAAGAAATGGTACCGAAACCCCGTATTTACATATCTGCCACTGTGCAGGAGAATCCGTATAGGTGTTCGAGTGTTCGAACCGTAATGCGCAAGAAATGGTATGGAAACCCCGTATTTACATATCTGCCACTGTGCAGGAGAATCCGTATAGGTGTTCGAGTGTTCGAACCGTAATGCGCAAGAAATGGTATCGAAACCCCGTATTTACATATCTGCCACTGTGCAGGAGAATCCGTATAGGTGTTCGAGTGTTCGAACCGTAATGCGCAAGAAATGGTTCCGAAACCCCGTATTTACGTATCTGCCACTGTGCAGGAGAATCCGTATAGGTGTTCCATTGTTCGAACCGTAATGCGCAAGAAATGGTACGGAAACCCCGTATTTACATATCTGCCACTGTGCAGGAGAATTCGTATAGGTGTTCGAGTGTTCGAACCGTAATGCGCAAAAAATGGTACCGAAACCCCGTATTTACATATCTGCCACTGTGCAGGAGAATCCGTATAGGTGTTCGAGTGTTCGAACCGTAATGCGCAAGAAATGGTACCGAAACCCCGTATTTACATATCTGCCACTGTGCAGGAGAATCCGAATAGGTGTTCGAGTGTTCGAACCGTAATGCGCAAGAAATGGTATGTAAACCCCGTATTTACATATCTGCCACTGTGCAGGAGAATCCGTATAGGTGTTCGAGTGTTCGAACCGTAATGCGCAAGAAATGGTACGGAAACCCCGTATTTACATATCTACCACTGTGCAGGAGAATCCGTATAGGTGTTCGAGTGTTTGAACCGTAATGCGTGAGAAATGGTATGTAAACCCCGTATTTATATATCTGCCACTGTGCTGGATAATCCGTATAGGTGTTCGAGTGTTCGAACCGTAATGCGCCAGAAATGGTTCCGAAACCCCGTATTTACATATCTGCTACTGTGCAGGAGAATCCGTATAGGTGTTCGAGTGTTCGAACCGTAATGCGCAAGAAATGGTACCGAAACCCCGTATTTACATATCTGCCACTGTGCAGGAGAATCCGTATAGGTATTCGAGTGTTCGAACCGTAATGCGCAAGAAATTGTATGGAAACCCCGTATTTACATATATGCCGCTGTGCAGGAGAATCCGTATAGGTGTTCGAGTGTTCGAACCGTAATGCGCAAGAAATGGTTCCGAAACCCCGTATTTACATATCTGCCACTGTGCAGGAGAATCCGTATAGGTGTTCGAGAGTTCGAACCGTAATGCGGCAGAAATGGTACGGAAACCCCGTATTTACATATCTGCCACTTGGTAGGAGAATCCGCATAGGTGTTCGAGTGTTCGAACCGTAATGTGCAAGAAATGGTATGGAAACCCCGTATTTACATATCTGCCACTGTGCAGGAGAATCCGTATAGGTGTTCGAGTGTTCGAATCGTAATGCGCCAGAAATGGTACCGAAACCCCGTATTTACATATCTGCCACTGTGCAGGAGAATCCGAATAGGTGTTCGAGTGTTCGAACCGTAATGCGCAAGAAATGGTATGTAAACCCCGTATTTACATATCTGCCACTGTGCAGGAGAATCCGTATAGGTGTTCGAGTGTTCGAACCGTAATGCGCAAGAAATGGTACGGAAACCCCGTATTTACATATCTGCCACTGTGCAGGAGAATCCGTATAGGTGTTCGAGTGTTTGAACCGTAATGCGTGAGAAATGGTATGTAAACCCCGTATTTATATATCTGCCACTGTGCTGGATAATCCGTATAGGTGTTCGAGTGTTCGAACCGTAATGCGCCAGAAATGGTACCGAAACCCCGTATTTACATATCTGCCACTGTGCAGGAGAATCCGTTTAGGTGTTCGAGTGTTCGAACCGTAATGCGCAAGAAATGGTACCGAAACCCCGTATTTACATATCTGCCACTGTGCAGGAGAATCCGTATAGGTGTTCGAGTGTTCGAACCGTAATGCGCAAGAAATGGTAGGGAAACCCCGTATTTACATATCTGCCACTGTGCAGGAGAATCCGTATAGGTGTTCGAGTGTTCGAACCGTAATGCGCAAGAAATGGTTCCGAAACCCCGTATTTACATATCTGCCACTGTGCAGGAGAATCCGTATAGGTGTTCGAGAGTTCGAACCGTAATGCGCAAGAAATGGTACGGAAACCCCGTATTTACATATCTGCCACTTTGTTGGTGAATCCGCATAGGTGTTCGAGTGTTCGAACCGTAATGTGCAAGAAATGGTATGGAAACCCCGTATTTACATATCTGCCACTGTGCAGGAGAATCCGTATAGGTGTTCGAGTGTTCGAATCGTAATGCACAAGAAATGGTACCGAAAACCCGTATTTACATATCTGCCACTGTACAGGAGAATCCGAATAGGTGTTCGAGTGTTCGAACCGTAATGCGCAAGAAATGGTATGTAAACCCCGTATTTACATATCTGCCACTGTGCAGGAGAATCCGTATAGGTGTTCGAGTGTTCGAACCGTAATGCGCAAGAAATGGTACGGAAACCCCGTATTTACATATCTGCCACTGTGCAGGAGAATCCGTATAGGTGTTCGATTGTTCGAACCGTAATGCGCAAAAAATGGTACCGAAACCCCGTATTTACATATCTGCCACTGTGCAGGAGAATCCGTATAGGTGTTCGAGTGTTCGAACCGTAATGCGCAAGAAATGGTACCGAAACCCCGTATTTACATATCTGCCACTGTGTAGGAGAATCCGAATAGGTGTTCGAGTGTTCGAACCGTAATGCGCAAGAAATGGTATGTAAACCCCGTATTTACATATCTGCCACTGTGCAGGAGAATCCGTATAGGTGTTCGAGTGTTCGAACCGTAATGCGCAAGAAATGGTACGGAAACCCCGTATTTACATATCTGCCACTGTGCAGGAGAATCCGTATAGGTGTTCGATTGTTCGAACCGTAATGCGCAAAAAATAGTACCGAAACCCCGTATTTACATATCTGCCACTGTGCAGGAGAATCCGTATAGGTGTTCGAGTGTTCGAACCGTAATGCCCAAGAAATGCTACCGAAACCCCGTATTTACATATCTGCCACTGTGCAGGAGAATCCGAATAGGTGTTCGAGTGTTCGAACCGTAATGCGCAAGAAATGGTATGTAAACCCCGTATTTACATATCTGCCACTGTGCAGGAGAATCCGTATAGGTGTTCGAGTGTTCGAACCGTAATGCGCAAGAAATGGTACGGAAACCCCGTATTTACATATCTGCCACTGTGCAGGAGAATCCGTATAGGTGTTCGAGTGTTTGAACCGTAATGCGTGAGAAATGGTATGTAAACCCCGTATTTATATATCTGCCACTGTGCTGGATAATCCGTATAGGTGTTCGAGTGTTCGAACCGTAATGCGCCAGAAATGGTACCGAAACCCCGTATTTACATATCTGCCACTATGCAGGAGAATCCGTATAGGTGTTCGAGTGTTCGAACCGTAATGCGCAAGAAATGGTACCAAAACCCCGTATTTACATATGTGCCACTGTGCAGGAGAATCCGTATAGGTGTTCGAGTGTTCGAACCGTAATGCGCAAGAAATGGTTGGGAAACCCCGTATTTACATATCTGCCACTGTGCAGGAGAATCCGTATAGGTGTTCGAGTGTTCGAACCGTAATGTGCAAGAAATGGTTCCGAAACCCCGTATTTACATATCTGCCACTGTGCAGGAGAATCCGTATAGGTGTTCGAGAGTTCGAACCGTAATGCGCAAGAAATGGTACGGAAACCCCGTATTTACATATCTGCCACTTTGTAGGAGAATCCGCATAGGTGTTCGAGTGTTCGAACCGTAATGTGCAAGAAATGGTATGGAAACCCCGTATTTACATATCTGCCACTGTGCAGGAGAATCCGTGTAGGTGTTCGAGTGTTCGAATCGTAATGCGCAAGAAATGGTACCGAAACCCCGTATTTACATATCTGCCACTGTGCAGGAGAATCCGAATAGGTGTTCGAGTGTTCGAACCGTAATGCGCAAGAAATGGTATGTAAACCCCGTATTTACATATCTGCCACTGTGCACGAGAATCCGTATAGGTGTTCGAGTGTTCGAACCGTAATGCGCAAGAAATGGTACGGAAACCCCGTATTTACATATCTGCCACTGTGCAGGAGAATCCGTATAGGTGTTCGATTGTTCGAACCGTAATGCGCAAAAAATGGTACCGAAACCCCGTATTTACATATCTGCCACTGTGCAGGAGAATCCGTATAGGTGTTCGAGTGTTCGAACCGTAATGCGCAAGAAATGGTACCGAAACCCCGTATTTACATATCTGCCACTGTGCAGGAGAATCCGAATAGGTGTTCGAGTGTTCGAACCGTAATGCGCAAGAAATGGTATGTAAACCCCGTAGTTACATATCTGCCACTGTGCAGGAGAATCCGTATAGGTGTTCGAGTGTTCGAACCGTAATGCGCAAGAAATGGTACGGAAACCCCGTATTTACATATCTGCCACTGTGCAGGAGAATCCGTATAGGTGTTCGATTGTTCGAACCGTAATGCGCAAAAAATGGTACCGAAACCCCGTATTTACATATCTGCCACTGTGCAGGAGAATCCGTATAGGTGTTCGAGTGTTCGAACCGTAATGCGCAAGAAATGGTACCGAAACCCCGTATTTACATATCTGCCACTGTGCAGGAGAATCCGAATAGGTGTTCGAGTGTTCGAACCGTAATGCGCAAGAAATGGTATGTAAACCCCGTATTTACATATCTGCCACTGTGCAGGAGAATCCGTATTGGTGTTCGAGTGTTCGAACCGTAATGCGCAAGAAATGGTACGGAAACCCCGTATTTACATATCTGCCACTGTGCAGGAGAATCCGTATAGGTGTTCGATTGTTCGAACCGTAATGCGCAAAAAATAGTACCGAAACCCCGTATTTACATATCTGCCACTGTGCAGGAGAATCCGTATAGGTGTTCGAGTGTTCGAACCGTAATGCGCAAGAAATGGTACCGAAACCCCGTATTTACATATCTGCCACTGTGCAGGAGAATCCGAATAGGTGTTCGAGTGTTCGAACCGTAATGCGCAAGAAATGGTATGTAAACCCCGTATTTACATATCTGCCACTGTGCAGGAGAATCCGTATAGGTGTTCGAGTGTTCGAACCGTAATGCGCAAGAAATGGTACGGAAACCCCGTATTTACATATCTGCCACTGTGCAGGAGAATCCGTATAGGTGTTCGATTGTTCGAACCGTAATGCGCAAAAAATAGTACCGAAACCCCGTATTTACATATCTGCCACTGTGCAGGAGAATCCGTATAGGTGTTCGAGTGTTCGAACCGTAATGCCCAAGAAATGCTACCGAAACCCCGTATTTACATATCTGCCACTGTGCAGGAGAATCCGAATAGGTGTTCGAGTGTTCGAACCGTAATGCGCAAGAAATGGTATGTAAACCCCGTATTTACATATCTGCCACTGTGCAGGAGAATCCGTATAGGTGTTCGAGTGTTCGAACCGTAATGCGCAAGAAATGGTACGGAAACCCCGTATTTACATATCTGCCACTGTGCAGGAGAATCCGTATAGGTGTTCGAGTGTTTGAACCGTAATGCGTGAGAAATGGTATGTAAACCCCGTATTTATATATCTGCCACTGTGCTGGATAATCCGTATAGGTGTTCGAGTGTTCGAACCGTAATGCGCCAGAAATGGTACCGAAACCCCGTATTTACATATCTGCCACTATGCAGGAGAATCCGTATAGGTGTTCGAGTGTTCGAACCGTAATGCGCAAGAAATGGTACCAAAACCCCGTATTTACATATGTGCCACTGTGCAGGAGAATCCGTATAGGTGTTCGAGTGTTCGAACCGTAATGCGCAAGAAATGGTTGGGAAACCCCGTATTTACATATCTGCCACTGTGCAGGAGAATCCGTATAGGTGTTCGAGTGTTCGAACCGTAATGTGCAAGAAATGGTTCCGAAACCCCGTATTTACATATCTGCCACTGTGCAGGAGAATCCGTATAGGTGTTCGAGAGTTCGAACCGTAATGCGCAAGAAATGGTACGGAAACCCCGTATTTACATATCTGCCACTTTGTAGGAGAATCCGCATAGGTGTTCGAGTGTTCGAACCGTAATGTGCAAGAAATGGTATGGAAACCCCGTATTTACATATCTGCCACTGTGCAGGAGAATCCGTGTAGGTGTTCGAGTGTTCGAATCGTAATGCGCAAGAAATGGTACCGAAACCCCGTATTTACATATCTGCCACTGTGCAGGAGAATCCGAATAGGTGTTCGAGTGTTCGAACCGTAATGCGCAAGAAATGGTATGTAAACCCCGTATTTACATATCTGCCACTGTGCACGAGAATCCGTATAGGTGTTCGAGTGTTCGAACCGTAATGCGCAAGAAATGGTACGGAAACCCCGTATTTACATATCTGCCACTGTGCAGGAGAATCCGTATAGGTGTTCGATTGTTCGAACCGTAATGCGCAAAAAATGGTACCGAAACCCCGTATTTACATATCTGCCACTGTGCAGGAGAATCCGTATAGGTGTTCGAGTGTTCGAACCGTAATGCGCAAGAAATGGTACCGAAACCCCGTATTTACATATCTGCCACTGTGCAGGAGAATCCGAATAGGTGTTCGAGTGTTCGAACCGTAATGCGCAAGAAATGGTATGTAAACCCCGTAGTTACATATCTGCCACTGTGCAGGAGAATCCGTATAGGTGTTCGAGTGTTCGAACCGTAATGCGCAAGAAATGGTACGGAAACCCCGTATTTACATATCTGCCACTGTGCAGGAGAATCCGTATAGGTGTTCGATTGTTCGAACCGTAATGCGCAAAAAATGGTACCGAAACCCCGTATTTACATATCTGCCACTGTGCAGGAGAATCCGTATAGGTGTTCGAGTGTTCGAACCGTAATGCGCAAGAAATGGTACCGAAACCCCGTATTTACATATCTGCCACTGTGCAGGAGAATCCGAATAGGTGTTCGAGTGTTCGAACCGTAATGCGCAAGAAATGGTATGTAAACCCCGTATTTACATATCTGCCACTGTGCAGGAGAATCCGTATTGGTGTTCGAGTGTTCGAACCGTAATGCGCAAGAAATGGTACGGAAACCCCGTATTTACATATCTGCCACTGTGCAGGAGAATCCGTATAGGTGTTCGATTGTTCGAACCGTAATGCGCAAAAAATAGTACCGAAACCCCGTATTTACATATCTGCCACTGTGCAGGAGAATCCGTATAGGTGTTCGAGTGTTCGAACCGTAATGCGCAAGAAATGGTACCGAAACCCCGTATTTACATATCTGCCACTGTGCAGGAGAATCCGAATAGGTGTTCGAGTGTTCGAACCGTAATGCGCAAGAAATGGTATGTAAACCCCGAATTTACATATCTGCCACTGTGCAGGAGAATCCGTATAGGTGTTCGAGTGTTCGAACCGTAATGCGCAAGAAATGGTACGGAAACCCCGTATTTACATATCTGCCACTGTGCAGGAGAATCCGTATAGGTGTTCGAGTGTTTGAACCGTAATGCGTGAGAAATGGTATGTAAACCCCGTATTTATATATCTGCCACTGTGCTGGATAATCCGTATAGGTGTTCGAGTGTTCGAACCGTAATGCGCCAGAAATGGTACCGAAACCCCGTATTTACATATCTGCCACTGTGCAGGAGAATCCGTATAGGTGTTCGAGTGTTCGAACCGTAATGCGCAAGAAATGGTACCAAAACCCCGTATTTACATATGTGCCACTGTGCAGGAGAATCCGTATAGGTGTTCGAGTGTTCGAACCGTAATGCGCAAGAAATGGTTGGGAAACCCCGTATTTACATATCTGCCACTGTGCAGGAGAATCCGTATAGGTGTTCGAGTGTTCGAACCGTAATGTGCAAGAAATGGTTCCGAAACCCCGTATTTACATATCTGCCACTGTGCAGGAGAATCCGTATAGGTGTTCGAGAGTTCGAACCGTAATGCGCAAGAAATGGTACGGAAACCCCGTATTTACATATCTGCCACTTTGTAGGAGAATTCGCATAGGTGTTCGAGTGTTCGAACCGTAATGTGCAAGAAATGGTATGGAAACCCCGTATTTACATATCTGCCACTGTGCAGGAGAATCCGTGTAGGTGTTCGAGTGTTCGAATCGTAATGCGCAAGAAATGGTACCGAAACCCCGTATTTACATATCTGCCACTGTGCAGGAGAATCCGAATAGGTGTTCGAGTGTTCGAACCGTAATGCGCAAGAAATGGTATGTAAACCCCGTATTTACATATCTGCCACTGTGCACGAGAATCCGTATAGGTGTTCGAGTGTTCGAACCGTAATGCGCAAGAAATGGTACGGAAACCCCGTATTTACATATCTGCCACTGTGCAGGAGAATCCGTATAGGTGTTCGATTGTTCGAACCGTAATGCGCAAAAAATGGTACCGAAACCCCGTATTTACATATCTGCCACTGTGCAGGAGAATCCGTATAGGTGTTCGAGTGTTCGAACCGTAATGCGCAAGAAATGGTACCGAAACCCCGTATTTACATATCTGCCACTGTGCAGGAGAATCCGAATAGGTGTTCGAGTGTTCGAACCGTAATGCGCAAGAAATGGTATGTAAACCCCGTAGTTACATATCTGCCACTGTGCAGGAGAATCCGTATAGTTGTTCGAGTGTTCGAACCGTAATGCGCAAGAAATGGTACGGAAACCCCGTATTTACATATCTGCCACTGTGCAGGAGAATCCGTATAGCTGTTCGAGTGTTTGAACCGTAATGCGTGATAAATGGTGTATAAACCCCGTATTTATATATCTGCCACTGTGCTGGATAATCCGTATAGGTGTTCGAGTGTTCGAACCGTAATGCGCCAGAAATGGTACCGAAACCCCGTATTTACATATCTGCCACTGTGCAGGAGAATCCGTATAGGTGTTCGAGTGTTCGAACCGTAATGCGCAAGAAATGGTACCGAAACCCCGTATTTACATATCTGCCACTGTGCAGGAGAATCCGTATAGGTGTTCGAGTGTTCGAACCGTAATGCGCAAGAAATGGTATGGAAACCCCGTATTTACATATCTGCCACTGTGCAGGAGAATCCGTATAGGTGTTCGAGAGTTCGAACCGTAATGCACAAGAAATGGTACGGAAACCCCGTATTTACATATCTGCCACTTTGTAGGAGAATCCGCATAGGTGTTCGAGTGTTCGAACCGTAATGTGCAAGAAATGGTATGGAAACCCCGTATTTACATATCTGCCACTGTGTAGGAGAATCCGTATAGGTGTTCGAGTGTTCGAATCGTAATGCGCAAGAAATGGTACCGAAACCCCGTATTTACATATCTGCCACTGTGCAGGAGAATCCGAATAGGTGTTCGAGTGTTCGAACCATAATGCGCAAGAAATGGTATGTAAACCCCGTATTTACATATCCGCCACTGTGCAGGAGAATCCGCATAGGTGTTCGAGTGTTCGAACCGTAATGCGCAAGAAATGGTTGGGAAACCCCGTATTTACATATCTGCCACTGTGCAGGAGAATCCGTATAGGTGTTCGAGTGTTCGAACCGTAATGTGCAAGAAATGGTTCCGAAACCCCGTATTTACATATCTGTCACTGTGCAGGAGAATCCGTATAGGTGTTCGAGAGTTCGAACCGTAATGCGCAAGAAATGGTACGGAAACCCCGTATTTACATATCTGCCACTTTGTAGGAGAATCCGCATAGGTGTTCGAGTGTTCGAACCGTAATGTGCAAGAAATGGTATGGAAACCCCGTATTTACATATCTGCCACTGTGCAGGAGAATCCGTGTAGGTGTTCGAGTGTTCGAATCGTAATGCGCAAGAAATGGTACCGAAACCCCGTATTTACATATCTGCCACTGTGCAGGAGAATCCGAATAGGTGTTCGAGTGTTCGAACCGTAATGCGCAAGAAATGGTATGTAAACCCCGTATTTACATATCTGCCACTGTGCACGAGAATCCGTATAGGTGTTCGAGTGTTCGAACCGTAATGCGCAAGAAATGGTACGGAAACCCCGTATTTACATATCTGCCACTGTGCAGGAGAATCCGTATAGGTGTTCGATTGTTCGAACCGTAATGCGCAAAAAATGGTACCGAAACCCCGTATTTACATATCTGCCACTGTGCAGGAGAATCCGTATAGGTGTTCGAGTGTTCGAACCGTAATGCGCAAGAAATGGTACCGAAACCCCGTATTTACATATCTGCCACTGTGCAGGAGAATCCGAATAGGTGTTCGAGTGTTCGAACCGTAATGCGCAAGAAATGGTATGTAAACCCCGTAGTTACATATCTGCCACTGTGCAGGAGAATCCGTATAGGTGTTCGAGTGTTCGAACCGTAATGCGCAAGAAATGGTACGGAAACCCCGTATTTACATATCTGCCACTGTGCAGGAGAATCCGTATAGGTGTTCGATTGTTCGAACCGTAATGCGCAAAAAATGGTACCGAAACCCCGTATTTACATATCTGCCACTGTGCAGGAGAATCCGTATAGGTGTTCGAGTGTTCGAACCGTAATGCGCAAGAAATGGCACCGAAACCCCGTATTTACATATCTGCCACTGTGCAGGAGAATCCGAATAGGTGTTCGAGTGTTCGAACCGTAATGCGCAAGAAATGGTATGTAAACCCCGTATTTACATATCTGCCACTGTGCAGGAGAATCCGTATAGGTGTTCGAGTGTTCGAACCGTAATGCGCAAGAAATGGTACGGAAACCCCGTATTTACATATCTGCCACTGTGCAGGAGAATCCGTATAGGTGTTCGATTGTTCGAACCGTAATGCGCAAAAAATAGTACCGAAACCCCGTATTTACATATCTGCCACTGTGCAGGAGAATCCGTATAGGTGTTCGAGTGTTCGAACCGTAATGCGCAAGAAATGGTACCGAAACCCCGTATTTACATATCTGCCACTGTGCAGGAGAATCCGTATAGGTGTTCGAGTGTTCGAACCGTAATGCGCAAGAAATGGTATGGAAACCCCGTATTTACATATCTGCCACTGTGCAGGAGAATCCGTATAGGTGTTCGAGAGTTCGAACCGTAATGCACAAGAAATGGTACGGAAACCCCGTATTTACATATCTGCCACTTTGTAGGAGAATCCGCATAGGTGTTCGAGTGTTCGAACCGTAATGTGCAAGAAATGGTATGGAAACCCCGTATTTACATATCTGCCACTGTGTAGGAGAATCCGTATAGGTGTTCGAGTGTTCGAATCGTAATGCGCAAGAAATGGTACCGAAACCCCGTATTTACATATCTGCCACTGTGCAGGAGAATCCGAATAGGTGTTCGAGTGTTCGAACCATAATGCGCAAGAAATGGTATGTAAACCCCGTATTTACATATCCGCCACTGTGCAGGAGAATCCGCATAGGTGTTCGAGTGTTCGAACCGTAATGCGCAAGAAATGGTTGGGAAACCCCGTATTTACATATCTGCCACTGTGCAGGAGAATCCGTATAGGTGTTCGAGTGTTCGAACCGTAATGTGCAAGAAATGGTTCCGAAACCCCGTATTTACATATCTGTCACTGTGCAGGAGAATCCGTATAGGTGTTCGAGAGTTCGAACCGTAATGCGCAAGAAATGGTACGGAAACCCCGTATTTACATATCTGCCACTTTGTAGGAGAATCCGCATAGGTGTTCGAGTGTTCGAACCGTAATGTGCAAGAAATGGTATGGAAACCCCGTATTTACATATCTGCCACTGTGCAGGAGAATCCGTGTAGGTGTTCGAGTGTTCGAATCGTAATGCGCAAGAAATGGTACCGAAACCCCGTATTTACATATCTGCCACTGTGCAGGAGAATCCGAATAGGTGTTCGAGTGTTCGAACCGTAATGCGCAAGAAATGGTATGTAAACCCCGTATTTACATATCTGCCACTGTGCACGAGAATCCGTATAGGTGTTCGAGTGTTCGAACCGTAATGCGCAAGAAATGGTACGGAAACCCCGTATTTACATATCTGCCACTGTGCAGGAGAATCCGTATAGGTGTTCGATTGTTCGAACCGTAATGCGCAAAAAATGGTACCGAAACCCCGTATTTACATATCTGCCACTGTGCAGGGGAATCCGTATAGGTGTTCGAGTGTTCGAACCGTAATGCGCAAGAAATGGTACCGAAACCCCGTATTTACATATCTGCCACTGTGCAGGAGAATCCGAATAGGTGTTCGAGTGTTCGAACCGTAATGCGCAAGAAATGGTATGTAAACCCCGTAGTTACATATCTGCCACTGTGCAGGAGAATCCGTATAGGTGTTCGAGTGTTCGAACCGTAATGCGCAAGAAATGGTACGGAAACCCCGTATTTACATATCTGCCACTGTGCAGGAGAATCCGTATAGGTGTTCGATTGTTCGAATCGTAATGCGCAAAAAATGGTACCGAAACCCCGTATTTACATATCTGCCACTGTGCAGGAGAATCCGTATAGGTGTTCGAGTGTTCGAACCGTAATGCGCAAGAAATGGCACCGAAACCCCGTATTTACATATCTGCCACTGTGCAGGAGAATCCGAATAGGTGTTCGAGTGTTCGAACCGTAATGCGCAAGAAATGGTATGTAAACCCCGTATTTACATATCTGCCACTGTGCAGGAGAATCCGTATAGGTGTTCGAGTGTTCGAACCGTAATGCGCAAGAAATGGTACGGAAACCCCGTATTTACATATCTGCCACTGTGCAGGAGAATCCGTATAGGTGTTCGATTGTTCGAACCGTAATGCGCAAAAAATAGTACCGAAACCCCGTATTTACATATCTGCCACTGTGCAGGAGAATCCGTATAGGTGTTCGAGTGTTCGAACCGTAATGCGCAAGAAATGGTACCGAAACCCCGTATTTACATATCTGCCACTGTGCAGGAGAATCCGAATAGGTGTTCGAGTGTTCGAACCGTAATGCGCAAGAAATGGTATGTAAACCCCGAATTTACATATCTGCCACTGTGCAGGAGAATCCGTATAGGTGTTCGAGTGTTCGAACCGTAATGCGCAAGAAATGGTACGGAAACCCCGTATTTACATATCTGCCACTGTGCAGGAGAATCCGTATAGGTGTTCGAGTGTTTGAACCGTAATGCGTGAGAAATGGTATGTAAACCCCGTATTTATATATCTGCCACTGTGCTGGATAATCCGTATAGGTGTTCGAGTGTTCGAACCGTAATGCGCCAGAAATGGTACCGAAACCCCGTATTTACATATCTGCCACTGTGCAGGAGAATCCGTATAGGTGTTCGAGTGTTCGAACCGTAATGCGCAAGAAATGGTACCAAAACCCCGTATTTACATATGTGCCACTGTGCAGGAGAATCCGTATAGGTGTTCGAGTGTTCGAACCGTAATGCGCAAGAAATGGTTGGGAAACCCCGTATTTACATATCTGCCACTGTGCAGGAGAATCCGTATAGGTGTTGGAGTGTTCGAACCGTAATGTGCAAGAAATGGTTCCGAAACCCCGTATTTACATATCTGCCACTGTGCAGGAGAATCCGTATAGGTGTTCGAGAGTTCGAACCGTAATGCGCAAGAAATGGTACGGAAACCCCGTATTTACATATCTGCCACTTTGTAGGAGAATCCGCATAGGTGTTCGAGTGTTCGAACCGTAATGTGCAAGAAATGGTATGGAAACCCCGTATTTACATATCTGCCACTGTGCAGGAGAATCCGTGTAGGTGTTCGAGTGTTCGAATCGTAATGCGCAAGAAATGGTACCGAAACCCCGTATTTACATATCTGCCACTGTGCAGGAGAATCCGAATAGGTGTTCGAGTGTTCGAACCGTAATGCGCAAGAAATGGTATGTAAACCCCGTATTTACATATCTGCCACTGTGCACGAGAATCCGTATAGGTGTTCGAGTGTTCGAACCGTAATGCGCAAGAAATGGTACGGAAACCCCGTATTTACATATCTGCCACTGTGCAGGAGAATCCGTATAGGTGTTCGATTGTTCGAACCGTAATGCGCAAAAAATGGTACCGAAACCCCGTATTTACATATCTGCCACTGTGCAGGAGAATCCGTATAGGTGTTCGAGTGTTCGAACCGTAATGCGCAAGAAATGGTACGGAAACCCCGTATTTACATATCTGCCACTGTGCAGGAGAATCCGTATAGGTGTTCGATTGTTCGAACCGTAATGCGCAAAAAATAGTACCGAAACCCCGTATTTACATATCTGCCACTGTGCAGGAGAATCCGTATAGGTGTTCGAGTGTTCGAACCGTAATGCGCAAGAAATGGTACCGAAACCCCGTATTTACATATCTGCCACTGTGCAGGAGAATCCGTATAGGTGTTCGAGTGTTCGAACCGTAATGCGCAAGAAATGGTATGGAAACCCCGTATTTACATATCTGCCACTGTGCAGGAGAATCCGTATAGGTGTTCGAGAGTTCGAACCGTAATGCACAAGAAATGGTACGGAAACCCCGTATTTACATATCTGCCACTTTGTAGGAGAATCCGCATAGGTGTTCGAGTGTTCGAACCGTAATGTGCAAGAAATGGTATGGAAACCCCGTATTTACATATCTGCCACTGTGTAGGAGAATCCGTATAGGTGTTCGAGTGTTCGAATCGTAATGCGCAAGAAATGGTACCGAAACCCCGTATTTACATATCTGCCACTGTGCAGGAGAATCCGAATAGGTGTTCGAGTGTTCGAACCATAATGCGCAAGAAATGGTATGTAAACCCCGTATTTACATATCCGCCACTGTGCAGGAGAATCCGCATAGGTGTTCGAGTGTTCGAACCGTAATGCGCAAGAAATGGTTGGGAAACCCCGTATTTACATATCTGCCACTGTGCAGGAGAATCCGTATAGGTGTTCGAGTGTTCGAACCGTAATGTGCAAGAAATGGTTCCGAAACCCCGTATTTACATATCTGTCACTGTGCAGGAGAATCCGTATAGGTGTTCGAGAGTTCGAACCGTAATGCGCAAGAAATGGTACGGAAACCCCGTATTTACATATCTGCCACTTTGTAGGAGAATCCGCATAGGTGTTCGAGTGTTCGAACCGTAATGTGCAAGAAATGGTATGGAAACCCCGTATTTACATATCTGCCACTGTGCAGGAGAATCCGTGTAGGTGTTCGAGTGTTCGAATCGTAATGCGCAAGAAATGGTACCGAAACCCCGTATTTACATATCTGCCACTGTGCAGGAGAATCCGAATAGGTGTTCGAGTGTTCGAACCGTAATGCGCAAGAAATGGTATGTAAACCCCGTATTTACATATCTGCCACTGTGCACGAGAATCCGTATAGGTGTTCGAGTATTCGAACCGTAATGCGCAAGAAATGGTACGGAAACCCCGTATTTACATATCTGCCACTGTGCAGGAGAATCCGTATAGGTGTTCGATTGTTCGAACCGTAATGCGCAAAAAATGGTACCGAAACCCCGTATTTACATATCTGCCACTGTGCAGGGGAATCCGTATAGGTGTTCGAGTGTTCGAACCGTAATGCGCAAGAAATGGTACCGAAACCCCGTATTTACATATCTGCCACTGTGCAGGAGAATCCGAATAGGTGTTCGAGTGTTCGAACCGTAATGCGCAAGAAATGGTATGTAAACCCCGTAGTTACATATCTGCCACTGTGCAGGAGAATCCGTATAGGTGTTCGAGTGTTCGAACCGTAATGCGCAAGAAATGGTACGGAAACCCCGTATTTACATATCTGCCACTGTGCAGGAGAATCCGTATAGGTGTTCGATTGTTCGAATCGTAATGCGCAAAAAATGGTACCGAAACCCCGTATTTACATATCTGCCACTGTGCAGGAGAATCCGTATAGGTGTTCGAGTGTTCGAACCGTAATGCGCAAGAAATGGCACCGAAACCCCGTATTTACATATCTGCCACTGTGCAGGAGAATCCGAATAGGTGTTCGAGTGTTCGAACCGTAATGCGCAAGAAATGGTATGTAAACCCCGTATTTACATATCTGCCACTGTGCAGGAGAATCCGTATAGGTGTTCGAGTGTTCGAACCGTAATGCGCAAGAAATGGTACGGAAACCCCGTATTTACATATCTGCCACTGTGCAGGAGAATCCGTATAGGTGTTCGATTGTTCGAACCGTAATGCGCAAAAAATAGTACCGAAACCCCGTATTTACATATCTGCCACTGTGCAGGAGAATCCGTATAGGTGTTCGAGTGTTCGAACCGTAATGCGCAAGAAATGGTACCGAAACCCCGTATTTACATATCTGCCACTGTGCAGGAGAATCCGAATAGGTGTTCGAGTGTTCGAACCGTAATGCGCAAGAAATGGTATGTAAACCCCGAATTTACATATCTGCCACTGTGCAGGAGAATCCGTATAGGTGTTCGAGTGTTCGAACCGTAATGCGCAAGAAATGGTACGGAAACCCCGTATTTACATATCTGCCACTGTGCAGGAGAATCCGTATAGGTGTTCGAGTGTTTGAACCGTAATGCGTGAGAAATGGTATGTAAACCCCGTATTTATATATCTGCCACTGTGCTGGATAATCCGTATAGGTGTTCGAGTGTTCGAACCGTAATGCGCCAGAAATGGTACCGAAACCCCGTATTTACATATCTGCCACTGTGCAGGAGAATCCGTATAGGTGTTCGAGTGTTCGAACCGTAATGCGCAAGAAATGGTACCAAAACCCCGTATTTACATATGTGCCACTGTGCAGGAGAATCCGTATAGGTGTTCGAGTGTTCGAACCGTAATGCGCAAGAAATGGTTGGGAAACCCCGTATTTACATATCTGCCACTGTGCAGGAGAATCCGTATAGGTGTTGGAGTGTTCGAACCGTAATGTGCAAGAAATGGTTCCGAAACCCCGTATTTACATATCTGCCACTGTGCAGGAGAATCCGTATAGGTGTTCGAGAGTTCGAACCGTAATGCGCAAGAAATGGTACGGAAACCCCGTATTTACATATCTGCCACTTTGTAGGAGAATCCGCATAGGTGTTCGAGTGTTCGAACCGTAATGTGCAAGAAATGGTATGGAAACCCCGTATTTACATATCTGCCACTGTGCAGGAGAATCCGTGTAGGTGTTCGAGTGTTCGAATCGTAATGCGCAAGAAATGGTACCGAAACCCCGTATTTACATATCTGCCACTGTGCAGGAGAATCCGAATAGGTGTTCGAGTGTTCGAACCGTAATGCGCAAGAAATGGTATGTAAACCCCGTATTTACATATCTGCCACTGTGCACGAGAATCCGTATAGGTGTTCGAGTGTTCGAACCGTAATGCGCAAGAAATGGTACGGAAACCCCGTATTTACATATCTGCCACTGTGCAGGAGAATCCGTATAGGTGTTCGATTGTTCGAACCGTAATGCGCAAAAAATGGTACCGAAACCCCGTATTTACATATCTGCCACTGTGCAGGAGAATCCGTATAGGTGTTCGAGTGTTCGAACCGTAATGCGCAAGAAATGGTACCGAAACCCCGTATTTACATATCTGCCACTGTGCAGGAGAATCCGAATAGGTGTTCGAGTGTTCGAACCGTAATGCGCAAGAAATGGTATGTAAACCCCGTAGTTACATATCTGCCACTGTGCAGGAGAATCCATATAGTTGTTCGAGTGTTCGAACCGTAATGCGCAAGAAATGGTACGGAAATCCCGTATTTACATATCTGCCACTGTGCAGGAGAATCCGTATAGCTGTTCGAGTGTTTGAACCGTAATGCGTGATAAATGGTGTATAAACCCCGTATTTATATATCTGCCACTGTGCTGGATAATCCGTATAGGTGTTCGAGTGTTCGAACCGTAATGCGCCAGAAATGGTACCGAAACCCCGTATTTACATATCTGCCACTGTGCAGGAGAATCCGTATAGGTGTTCGAGTGTTCGAACCGTAATGCGCAAGAAATGGTACCGAAACCCCGTATTTACATATCTGCCACTGTGCAGGAGAATCCGTATAGGTGTTCGAGTGTTCGAACCGTAATGCGCAAGAAATGGTATGGAAACCCCGTATTTACATATCTGCCACTGTGCAGGAGAATCCGTATAGGTGTTCGAGAGTTCGAACCGTAATGCACAAGAAATGGTACGGAAACCCCGTATTTACATATCTGCCACTTTGTAGGAGAATCCGCATAGGTGTTCGAGTGTTCGAACCGTAATGTGCAAGAAATGGTATGGAAACCCCGTATTTACATATCTGCCACTGTGTAGGAGAATCCGTATAGGTGTTCGAGTGTTCGAATCGTAATGCGCAAGAAATGGTACCGAAACCCCGTATTTACATATCTGCCACTGTGCAGGAGAATCCGAATAGGTGTTCGAGTGTTCGAACCATAATGCGCAAGAAATGGTATGTAAACCCCGTATTTACATATCCGCCACTGTGCAGGAGAATCCGCATAGGTGTTCGAGTGTTCGAACCGTAATGCGCAAGAAATGGTTCCGAAACCCCGTATTTACATATCTGCCACTGTGCAGGAGAATCCGTATAGGTGTTCGAGAGTTCGAACCGTCATGCGCAAGAAATGGTACGGAAACCCCGTATTTACATATCTGCCACTTTGTAGGATTATCCGCATAGGTGTTCGAGTGTTCGAACCGTAATGTGCAAGAAATTGTATGGAAACCCCGTATTTACATATCTGCCACTGTGCAGGAGAATCCGTATAGGTGTTCGAGTGTTCGAATCGTAATGCGCAAGAAATGGTACCAAAAACCCATATTTACATATCTGCCACTGTACAGGAGAATCCGAATAGGTGTTCGAGTGTTCGAACCGTAATGCGCAAGAAATGGTATGTAAACCCCGTATTTACATATCTGCCACTGTGCAGGAGAATCCGTATAGGTGTTCGAGTGTTCGAACCGTAATGCGCAAGAAATGGTACGGAAACCCCGTATTTACATATCTGCCACTGTGCAGGAGAATCCGTATAGGTGTTCGATTGTTCGAACCGTAATGCGCAAAAAATGGTACCGAAACCCCGTATTTACATATCTGCCACTGTGCAGGAGAATCCGTATAGGTGTTCGAGTGTTCGAACCGTAATGCGCAAGAAATGGTACCGAAACCCCGTATTTACATATCTGCCACTGTGCAGGAGATCCCGAATAGGTGTTCGAGTGTTCGAACCGTAATGCGCAAGAAATGGTATGTAAACCCCGTATTTACATATCTGCCACTGTGCAGGAGAATCCGTATAGGTGTTCGAGTGTTCGAACCGTAATGCGCAAGAAATGGTACGGAAACCCCGTATTTACATATCTGCCACTGTGCAGGAGAATCCGTATAGGTGTTCGATTGTTCGAACCGTAATGCGCAAAAAATGGTACCGAAACCCCGTATTTACATATCTGCCACTGTGCAGGAGAATCCGTATAGGTGTTCGAGTGTTCGAACCGTAATGCGCAAGAAATGGTACCGAAACCCCGTATTTACATATCTGCCACTGTGCAGGAGAATCCGAATAAGTGTTCGAGTGTTCGAACCGTAATGCGCAAGAAATGGTATGTAATCCCCGTATTTACATATCTGCCACTGTGCAGGAGAATCCGTATAGGTGTTCGAGTGTTCGAACCGTAATGCGCAAGAAATGGTACGGAAACCCCGTATTTACATATCTGCCACTGTGTAGGAGAATCCGTATAGGTGTTCGAGTGTTTGAACCGTAATGCGTGAGAAATGGTATGTAAACCCCGTATTTATATATCTGCCACTGTGCTGGATAATCCGTATAGGTGTTCGAGTGTTCGAACCGTAATGCGCCAGAAATGGTACCGAAACCCCGTATTTACATATCTGCCACTGTGCAGGAGAATCCGTATAGGTGTTCGAGTGTTCGAACCGTAATGCGCAAGAAATGGTACCGAAACCCCGTATTTACATATGTGCCACTGTGCAGGAGAATCCGTATAGGTGTTCGAGTGTTCGAACCGTAATGCGCAAGAAATGGTTGGGAAACCCCGTATTTACATATCTGCCACTGTGCAGGAGAATCCGTATAGGTGTTCGAGTGTTCGAACCGTAATGCGCAAGAAATGGTTCCGAAAACCCCGTATTTACATATCTGCCACTGTGTAGGAGAATCCGTATAGGTGTTCGAGAGTTCGAACCGTAATGCGCAAGAAATGGTACGGAAACCCCGTATTTACATATCTGCCACTTTGTAGGAGAATCCGCATAGGTGTTCGAGTGTTCGAACCGTAATGTGCAAGAAATGGTATGGAAACCCCGTATTTACATATCTGCCACTGTGCAGGAGAATCCGTGTAGGTGTTCGAGTGTTCGAATCGTAATGCGCAAGAAATGGTACCGAAACCCCGTATTTACATATCTGCCACTGTGCAGGAGAATCCGAATAGGTGTTCGAGTGTTCGAACCGTAATGCGCAAGAAATGGTATGTAAACCCCGTATTTACATATCTGCCACTGTGCACTAGAATCCGTATAGGTGTTCGAGTGTTCGAACCGTAATGCGCAAGAAATGGTACGGAAACCCCTTATTTACATATCTGCCACTGTGCAGGAGAATCCGTATAGGTGTTCGATTGTTCGAACCGTAATGCGCAAAAAATGGTACCGAAACCCCGTATTTACATATCTGCCACTGTGCAGGAGAATCCGTATAGGTGTTCGAGTGTTCGAACCGTAATGCGCAAGAAATGGTACCGAAACCCCGTATTTACATATCTGCCACTGTGCAGGAGAATCCGAATAGGTGTTCGAGTGTTCGAACCGTAATGCGCAAGAAATGGTATGTAAACCCCGTATTTACATATCTGCCACTGTGCAGGAGAATCCGTATAGTTGTTCGAGTGTTCGAACCGTAATGCGCAAGAAATGGTACGGAAACCCCGTATTTACATATCTGCCACTGTGCAGGAGAATCCGTATAGGTGTTCGAGTGTTTGAACCGTAATGCGTGATAAATGGTGTATAAACCCCGTATTTATATATCTGCCACTGTGCTGGATAATCCGTATAGGTGTTCGAGTGTTCGAACCGTAATGCGCCAGAAATGGTACCGAAACCCCGTATTTACATATCTGCCACTGTGCAGGAGAATCCGTATAGGTGTTCGAGTGTTCGAACCGTAATGCGCAAGAAATGGTACCGAAACCCCGTATTTACATATCTGCCACTGTGCAGGAGAATCCGTATAGGTGTTCGAGTGTTCGAACCGTAATGCGCAAGAAATGGTATGGAAACCCCGTATTTACATATTTGCCACTGTGCAGGAGAATCCGTATAGGTGTTCGAGAGTTCGAATCGTAATGCACAAGAAATGGTACGGAAACCCCGTATTTACATATCTGCCACTTTGTAGGAGAATCCGCATAGGTGTTCGAGTGTTCGAATCGTAATGTGCAAGAAATGGTATGGAAACCCCGTATTTACATATCTGCCACTGTGCAGGAGAATCCGTATAGGTGTTCGAGTGTTCGAATCGTAATGCGCAAGAAATGGTACCGAAACCCCGTATTTACATATCTGCCACTGTGCAGGAGAATCCGAATAGGTGTTCGAGTGTTCGAACCATAATGCGCAAGAAATGGTATGTAAACCCCGTATTTACATATCCGCCACTGTGCAGGAGAATCCGTATAGGTGTTCGAGTGTTCGAACCGTAATGCGCAAGAAATGGTTCCGAAACCCCGTATTTACGTATCTGCCACTGTGCAGGAGAATCCGTATAGGTGTTCCATTGTTCGAACCGTAATGCGCAAGAAATGGTACGGAAACCCCGTATTTACATATCTGCCACTGTGCAGGAGAATCCGTATAGGTGTTCGAGTGTTCGAACCGTAATGCGCAAAAAATGGTACCGAAACCCCGTATTTACATATCTGCCACTGTGCAGGAGAATCCGTATAGGTGTTCGAGTGTTCGAACCGTAATGCGCAAGAAATGGTACCGAAACCCCGTATTTACATATCTGCCACTGTGCAGGAGAATCCGAATAGGTGTTCGAGTGTTCGAACCGTAATGCGCAAGAAATGGTATGTAAACCCCGTATCTACATATCTGCCACTGTGCAGGAGAATCCGTATAGGTGTTCGAGTGTTCGAACCGTAATGCGCAAGAAATGGTTCCGAAACCCCGTATTTACATATCTGCCACTGTGCAGGAGAATCCGTATAGGTGTTCGAGAGTTCGAACCGTAATGCGCAAGAAATGGTACGGAAACCCCGTATTTACATATCTGCCACTGTGCAGGAAAATCCGTACAGGTGTTCGAGTGTTTGAACCGTAATGCGTGAGAAATGGTATGTAAACCCCGTATTTATATATCTGCCACTGTGCTGGATAATCCGTATAGGTGTTCGAGTGTTCGAACCGTAATGCGCCAGAAATGGTACCGAAACCCCGTATTTACATATCTGCCACTGTGCAGGAGAATCCGTATAGGTGTTCGAGTGTTCGAACCGTAATGCGCAAGAAATGGTACCAAAACCCCGTATTTACATATCTGCCACTGTGCAGGAGAATCCGTATAGGTGTTCGAGTGTTCGAACCGTAATGCGAAAGAAATGGTATGGAAACCCCGTATTTACATATCTGCCACTGTGCAGGAGAATCCGTATAGGTGTTCGAGTGTTCGAACCGTAATGCGCAAGAACTGGTTCCGAAACCCCGTATTTACATATCTGCCACTGTGCAGGAGAATCCGTATAGGTGTTCGAGAGTTCGAACCGTAATGCGCAAGAAATGGTACGGAAACCCCGTATTTACATATCTGCCACTTTGTAGGAGAATCCGCATAGGTGTTCGAGTGTTCGAACCGTAATGTGCAAGAAATGGTATGGAAACCCCGTATTTACATATCTGCCACTGTGCAGGAGAATCCGTATAGGTGTTCGAGTGTTCGAATCGTAATGCGCAAGAAATGGTACCGAAACCCCGTATTTACATATCTGCCACTGTGCAGGAGAATCCGAATAGGTGTTCGAGTGTTCGAACCGTAATGCGCAAGAAATGGTATGTAAACCCCGTATTTACATATCTGCCACTGTGCAGGACAATCCGTATAGGTGTTCGAGTGTTCGAACCGTAATGCGCAAGAAATGGTTCCGAAACCCCGTATTTACGTATCTGCCACTGTGCAGGAGAATCCGTATAGGTGTTCCATTGTTCGAACCGTAATGCGCAAGAAATGGTACGGAAACCCCGTATTTACATATCTGCCACTGTGCAGGAGAATCCGTATAGGTGTTCGAGTGTTCGAACCGTAATGCGCAAAAAATGGTACCGAAACCCCGTATTTACATATCTGCCACTGTGCAGGAGAATCCGTATAGGTGTTCGAGTGTTCGAACCGTAATGCGCAAGAAATGGTACCGAAACCCCGTATTTACATATCTGCCACTGTGCAGGAGAATCCGAATAGGTGTTCGAGTGTTCGAACCGTAATGCGCAAGAAATGGTATGTAAACCCCGTATTTACATATCTGCCACTGTGCAGGAGAATCCGTATAGGTGTTCGAGTGTTCGAACCGTAATGCGCAAGAAATGGTACGGAAACACCGTATTTACATATCTGCCACTGTGCAGGAGAATCCGTATAGGTGTTCGAGTGTTTGAACCGTAATGCGTGAGAAATGGTATGTAAACCCCGTATTTGTATATCTGCCACTGTGCTGGATAATCCGTATAGGTGTTCGAGTGTTCGAACCGTAATGCGCCAGAAATGGTACCGAAACCCCGTATTTACATATCTGCCACTGTGCAGGAGAATCCGTATAGGTGTTCGAGTGTTCGAACCGTAATGCGCAAGAAATGGTACGGAAACCCCGTATTTACATATCTGCCACTTTGTAGGAGAATCCGCATAGGTGTTCGAGTGTTCGAACCGTAATGTGCAAGAAATGGTATGGAAACCCCGTATTTACATATCTGCCACTGTGCAGGAGAATCCGTATAGGTGTTCGAGTGTTCGAATCGTAATGCGCAAGAAATGGTACCGAAACCCCGTATTTACATATCTGCCACTGTGCAGGAGAATCCGAATAGGTGTTCGAGTGTTCGAACCGTAATGCGCAAGAAATGGTATGTAAACCCCGTATTTACATATCTGCCACTGTGCAGGACAATCCGTATAGGTGTTCGAGTGTTCGAACCGTAATGCGCAAGAAATGGTTCCGAAACCCCGTATTTACGTATCTGCCACTGTGCAGGAGAATCCGTATAGGTGTTCCATTGTTCGAACCGTAATGCGCAAGAAATGGTACGGAAACCCCGTATTTACATATCTGCCACTGTGCAGGAGAATCCGTATAGGTGTTCGAGTGTTCGAACCGTAATGCGCAAAAAATGGTACCGAAACCCCGTATTTACATATCTGCCACTGTGCAGGAGAATCCGTATAGGTGTTCGAGTGTTCGAACCGTAATGCGCAAGAAATGGTACCGAAACCCCGTATTTACATATCTGCCACTGTGCAGGAGAATCCGAATAGGTGTTCGAGTGTTCGAACCGTAATGCGCAAGAAATGGTATGTAAACCCCGTATTTACATATCTGCCACTGTGCAGGAGAATCCGTATAGGTGTTCGAGTGTTCGAACCGTAATGCGCAAGAAATGGTACGGAAACACCGTATTTACATATCTGCCACTGTGCAGGAGAATCCGTATAGGTGTTCGAGTGTTTGAACCGTAATGCGTGAGAAATGGTATGTAAACCCCGTATTTATATATCTGCCACTGTGCTGGATAATCCGTATAGGTGTTCGAGTGTTCGAACCGTAATGCGCCAGAAATGGTACCGAAACCCCGTATTTACATATCTGCCACTGTGCAGGAGAATCCGTATAGGTGTTCGAGTGTTCGAACCGTAATGCGCAAGAAATGGTTCCGAAACCCCGTATTTACATATCTGCCACTGTGCAGGAGAATCCGAATAGGTGTTCGAGTGTTCGAACCGTAATGCGCAAGAAATGGTATGTAAACCCCGTATTTACATATCTGCCACTGTGCAGGAGAATCCGTATAGGTGTTCGAGTGTTCGAACCGTAATGCACAAGAAATGGTACGGAAACCCCGTATTTACATATCTGCCACTGTGCAGGAGAATCCGTACAGGTGTTCGAGTGTTTGAACCGTAATGCGTGAGAAATGGTATGTAAACCCCGTATTTATATATCTGCCACTGTGCTGGATAATCCGTATAGGTGTTCGAGTGTTCGAACCGTAATGCGCCAGAAATGGTACCGAAACCCCGTATTTACATATCTGCCACTGTGCAGGAGAATCCGTATAGGTGTTCGAGTGTTCGAACCATAATGCGCAAGAAATGGTACCAAAACCCCGTATTTACATATCTGCCACTGTGCAGGAGAATCCGTATAGGTGTTCGAGTGTTCGAACCGTAATGCGAAAGAAATGGTATGGAAACCCCGTATTTACATATCTGCCACTGTGTAGGAGAATCCGTATAGGTGTTCGAGTGTTCGAACCGTAATGCGCAAGAAATGGTTCCGAAACCCCGTATTTACATATCTGCCACTGTGCAGGAGAATCCGTATAGGTGTTCGAGAGTTCGAACCGTAATGCGCAAGAAATGGTACGGAAACCCCGTATTTACATATCTGCCACTTTGTAGGAGAATCCGCATAGGTGTTCGAGTGTTCGAACCGTAATGTGCAAGAAATGGTATGGAAACCCCGTATTTACATATCTGCCACTGTGCAGGAGAATCCGTATAGGTGTTCGAGTGTTCGAATCGTAATGCGCAAGAAATGGTACCGAAACCCCGTATTTACATATCTGCCACTGTGCAGGAGAATCCGAATAGGTGTTCGAGTGTTCGAACCGTAATGCGCAAGAAATGGTATGTAAACCCCGTATTTACATATCTGCCACTGTGCAGGACAATCCGTATAGGTGTTCGAGTGTTCGAACCGTAATGCGCAAGAAATGGTTCCGAAACCCCGTATTTACGTATCTGCCACTGTGCAGGAGAATCCGTATAGGTGTTCCATTGTTCGAACCGTAATGCGCAAGAAATGGTACGGAAACCCCGTATTTACATATCTGCCACTGTGTAGGAGAATCCGTATAGGTGTTCGAGTGTTCGAACCGTAATGCGCAAAAAATGGTACCGAAACCCCGTATTTACATATCTGCCACTGTGCAGGAGAATCCGTATAGGTGTTCGAGTGTTCGAACCGTAATGCGCAAGAAATGGTACCGAAACCCCGTATTTACATATCTGCCACTGTGCAGGAGAATCCGAATAGGTGTTCGAGTGTTCGAACCGTAATGCGCAAGAAATGGTATGTAAACCCCGTATTTACATATCTGCCACTGTACAGGAGAATCCGTATAGGTGTTCGAGTGTTCGAACCGTAATGCGCAAGAAATGGTACGGAAACACCGTATTTACATATCTGCCACTGTGCAGGAGAATCCGTATAGGTGTTCGAGTGTTTGAACCGTAATGCGTGAGAAATGGTATGTCAACCCCGTATTTATATATCTGCCACTGTGCTGGATAATCCGTATAGGTGTTCGAGTGTTCGAACCGTAATGCGCCAGAAATGGTACCGAAACCCCGTATTTACATATCTGCCACTGTGCAGGAGAATCCGTATAGGTGTTCGAGTGTTCGAACCGTAATGCGCAAGAAATGGTACCGAAACCCCGTATTTACATATCTGCCACTGTGCAGGAGAATCCGAATAGGTGTTCGAGTGTTCGAACCGTAATGCGCAAGAAATGGTATGTAAACCCCGTATTTACATATCTGCCACTGTGCAGGAGAATCCGTATAGGTGTTCGAGTGTTCGAACCGTAATGCGCAAGAAATGGTACGGAAACCCCGTATTTAGATATCTGCCACTGTGCAGGAGAATCCGTACAGGTGTTCGAGTGTTTGAACCGTAATGCGTGAGAAATGGTATGTAAACCCCGTATTTATATATCTGCCACTGTGCTGGATAATCCGTATAGGTGTTCGAGTGTTCGAACCGTAATGCGCCAGAAATGGTACCGAAACCCCGTATTTACATATCTGCCACTGTACAGGAGAATCTGTATAGGTGTTCGAGTGTTCGAACCGTAATGCGGAAGAAATGGTACCAAAACCCCGTATTTACATATCTGCCACTGTGCAGGAGAATCCGTATAGGTGTTCGAGTGTTCGAACCGTAATGCGCAAGAAATGGTTCCGAAACCCCGTATTTACATATCTGCCACTGTGCCGGAGAATCCGTATAGGTGTTCGAGAGTTCGAACCGTAATGCGCAAGAAATGGTACGGAAACCCCGTATTTACATATCTGCCACTTTGTAGGAGAATCCGCATAGGTGTTCGAGTGTTCGAACCGTAATGTGCAAGAAATGGTATGGAAACCCCGTATTTACATATCTGCCACTGTGCAGGAGAATCCGTATAGGTGTTCGAGTGTTCGAATCGTAATGCGCAAGAAATGGTACCGAAACCCCGTATTTACATATCTGCCACTGTGCAGGAGAATCCGAATAGGTGTTCGAGTGTTCGAACCGTAATGCGCAAGAAATGGTATGTAAACCCCGTATTTACATATCTGCCACTGTGCAGGACAATCCGTATAGGTGTTCGAGTGTTCGAACCGTAATGCGCAAGAAATGGTTCCGAAACCCCGTATTTACGTATCTGCCACTGTGCAGGAGAATCCGTATAGGTGTTCCATTGTTCGAACCGTAATGCGCAAGAAATGGTACGGAAACCCCGTATTTACATATCTGCCACTGTGCAGGAGAATCCGTATAGGTGTTCGAGTGTTCGAACCGTAATGCGCAAAAAATGGTACCGAAACCCCGTATTTACATATCTGCCACTGTGCAGGAGAATCCGTATAGGTGTTCGAGTGTTCGAACCGTAATGCGCAAGAAATGGTACCGAAACCCCGTATTTACATATCTGCCACTGTGCAGGAGAATCCGAATAGGTGTTCGAGTGTTCGAACCGTAATGCGCAAGAAATGGTATGTAAACCCCGTATTTACATATCTGCCACTGTACAGGAGAATCCGTATAGGTGTTCGAGTGTTCGAACCGTAATGCGCAAGAAATGGTACGGAAACACCGTATTTACATATCTGCCACTATGCAGGAGAATCCGTATAGGTGTTCGAGTGTTTGAACCGTAATGCGTGAGAAATGGTATGTCAACCCCGTATTTATATATCTGCCACTGTGCTGGATAATCCGTATAGGTGTTCGACTGTTCGAACCGTAATGCGCCAGAAATGGTACCGAAACCCCGTATTTACATATCTGCCACTGTGCAGGAGAATCCGTATAGGTGTTCGAGTGTTCGAACCGTAATGCGCAAGAAATGGTACCGAAACCCCGTATTTACATATCTGCCACTGTGCAGGAGAATCCGAATAGGTGTTCGAGTGTTCGAACCGTAATGCGCAAGAAATGGTATGTAAACCCCGTATTTACATATCTGCCACTGTGCAGGAGAATCCGTATAGGTGTTCGAGTGTTCGAACCGTAATGCGCAAGAAATGGTACGGAAACCCCGTATTTACATATCTGCCACTGTGCAGGAGAATCCGTATAGGTGTTCGATTGTTCGAACCGTAATGCGCAAAAAATGGTACCGAAACCCCGTATTTACATATCTGCCACTGTGCAGGAGAATCCGTATAGGTGTTCGAGTGTTCGAACCGTAATGCGCCAGAAATGGTACCGAAACCCCGTATTTACATATCTGCCACTGTACAGGAGAATCTGTATAGGTGTTCGAGTGTTCGAACCGTAATGCGGAAGAAATGGTACCAAAACCCCGTATTTACATATCTGCCACTGTGCAGGAGAATCCGTATAGGTGTTCGAGTGTTCGAACCGTAATGCGCAAGAAATGGTTCCGAAACCCCGTATTTACATATCTGCCACTGTGCCGGAGAATCCGTATAGGTGTTCGAGAGTTCGAACCGTAATGCGCAAGAAATGGTACGGAAACCCCGTATTTACATATCTGCCACTTTGTAGGAGAATCCGCATAGGTGTTCGAGTGTTCGAACCGTAATGTGCAAGAAATGGTATGGAAACCCCGTATTTACATATCTGCCACTGTGCAGGAGAATCCGTATAGGTGTTCGAGTGTTCGAATCGTAATGCGCAAGAAATGGTACCGAAACCCCGTATTTACATATCTGCCACTGTGCAGGAGAATCCGAATAGGTGTTCGAGTGTTCGAACCGTAATGCGCAAGAAATGGTATGTAAACCCCGTATTTACATATCTGCCACTGTGCAGGACAATCCGTATAGGTGTTCGAGTGTTCGAACCGTAATGCGCAAGAAATGGTTCCGAAACCCCGTATTTACGTATCTGCCACTGTGCAGGAGAATCCGTATAGGTGTTCCATTGTTCGAACCGTAATGCGCAAGAAATGGTACGGAAACCCCGTATTTACATATCTGCCACTGTGCAGGAGAATCCGTATAGGTGTTCGAGTGTTCGAACCGTAATGCGCAAAAAATGGTACCGAAACCCCGTATTTACATATCTGCCACTGTGCAGGAGAATCCGTATAGGTGTTCGAGTGTTCGAACCGTAATGCGCAAGAAATGGTACCGAAACCCCGTATTTACATATCTGCCACTGTGCAGGAGAATCCGAATAGGTGTTCGAGTGTTCGAACCGTAATGCGCAAGAAATGGTATGTAAACCCCGTATTTACATATCTGCCACTGTACAGGAGAATCCGTATAGGTGTTCGAGTGTTCGAACCGTAATGCGCAAGAAATGGTACGGAAACACCGTATTTACATATCTGCCACTATGCAGGAGAATCCGTATAGGTGTTCGAGTGTTTGAACCGTAATGCGTGAGAAATGGTATGTCAACCCCGTATTTATATATCTGCCACTGTGCTGGATAATCCGTATAGGTGTTCGACTGTTCGAACCGTAATGCGCCAGAAATGGTACCGAAACCCCGTATTTACATATCTGCCACTGTGCAGGAGAATCCGTATAGGTGTTCGAGTGTTCGAACCGTAATGCGCAAGAAATGGTACCGAAACCCCGTATTTACATATCTGCCACTGTGCAGGAGAATCCGAATAGGTGTTCGAGTGTTCGAACCGTAATGCGCAAGAAATGGTATGTAAACCCCGTATTTACATATCTGCCACTGTGCAGGAGAATCCGTATAGGTGTTCGAGTGTTCGAACCGTAATGCGCAAGAAATGGTACGGAAACCCCGTATTTACATATCTGCCACTGTGCAGGAGAATCCGTATAGGTGTTCGATTGTTCGAACCGTAATGCGCAAAAAATGGTACCGAAACCCCGTATTTACATATCTGCCACTGTGCAGGAGAATCCGTATAGGTGTTCGAGTGTTCGAACCGTAATGCGCAAGAAATGGTACCGAAACCCCGTATTTACATATCTGCCACTGTGCAGGAGAATCCGAATAGGTGTTCGAGTGTTCGAACCGTAATGCGCAAGAAATGGTATGTAAACCCCGTATTTACATATCTGCCACTGTGCAGGAGAATCCGTATAGTTGTTCGAGTGTTCGAACCGTAATGCGCAAGAAATGGTACGGAAACCCCGTATTTACATATCTGCCACGGTGCAGGAGAATCTGTATAGGTGTTCGAGTGTTCGAACCGTAATGCGCAAGAAATGGTACCAAAACCCCGTATTTACATATCTGCCACTGTGCAGGAGAATCCGTATAGGTGTTCGAGTGTTCGAACCGTAATGCGAAAGAAATGGTATGGAAACCCCGTATTTACATATCTGCCACTGTGCAGGAGAATCCGTATAGGTGTTCGAGTGTTCGAACCGTAATGCGCAAGAAATGGTACCGAAACCCCGTATTTACATATCTGCCACTGTGCAGGAGAATCCGTATAGGTGTTCGAGTGTTCGAACCGTAATGCGCAAGAAATGGTACCAAAACCCCGTATTTACATATCTGCCACTGTGCAGGAGAATCCGTATAGGTGTTCGAGTGTTCGAACCGTAATGCGAAAGAAATGGTATGGAAACCCCGTATTTACATATCTGCCACTGTGTAGGAGAATCCGTATAGGTGTTCGAGTGTTCGAACCGTAATGCGCAAGAAATGGTTCCGAAACCCCGTATTTACATATCTGCCACTGTGCAGGAGAATCCGTATAGGTGTTCGAGAGTTCGAACCGTAATGCGCAAGAAATGGTACGGAAACCCCGTATTTACATATCTGCCACTTTGTAGGAGAATCCGCATAGGTGTTCGAGTGTTCGAACCGTAATGTGCAAGAAATGGTATGGAAACCCCGTATTTACATATCTGCCACTGTGCAGGAGAATCCGTATAGGTGTTCGAGTGTTCGAATCGTAATGCGCAAGAAATGGTACCGAAACCCCGTATTTACATATCTGCCACTGTGCAGGAGAATCCGAATAGGTGTTCGAGTGTTCGAACCGTAATGCGCAAGAAATGGTATGTAAACCCCGTATTTACATATCTGCCACTGTGCAGGACAATCCGTATAGGTGTTCGAGTGTTCGAACCGTAATGCGCAAGAAATGGTTCCGAAACCCCGTATTTACGTATCTGCCACTGTGCAGGAGAATCCGTATAGGTGTTCCATTGTTCGAACCGTAATGCGCAAGAAATGGTACGGAAACCCCGTATTTACATATCTGCCACTGTGTAGGAGAATCCGTATAGGTGTTCGAGTGTTCGAACCGTAATGCGCAAAAAATGGTACCGAAACCCCGTATTTACATATCTGCCACTGTGCAGGAGAATCCGTATAGGTGTTCGAGTGTTCGAACCGTAATGCGCAAGAAATGGTACCGAAACCCCGTATTTACATATCTGCCACTGTGCAGGAGAATCCGAATAGGTGTTCGAGTGTTCGAACCGTAATGCGCAAGAAATGGTATGTAAACCCCGTATTTACATATCTGCCACTGTACAGGAGAATCCGTATAGGTGTTCGAGTGTTCGAACCGTAATGCGCAAGAAATGGTACGGAAACACCGTATTTACATATCTGCCACTGTGCAGGAGAATCCGTATAGGTGTTCGAGTGTTTGAACCGTAATGCGTGAGAAATGGTATGTCAACCCCGTATTTATATATCTGCCACTGTGCTGGATAATCCGTATAGGTGTTCGAGTGTTCGAACCGTAATGCGCCAGAAATGGTACCGAAACCCCGTATTTACATATCTGCCACTGTGCAGGAGAATCCGTATAGGTGTTCGAGTGTTCGAACCGTAATGCGCAAGAAATGGTACCGAAACCCCGTATTTACATATCTGCCACTGTGCAGGAGAATCCGAATAGGTGTTCGAGTGTTCGAACCGTAATGCGCAAGAAATGGTATGTAAACCCCGTATTTACATATCTGCCACTGTGCAGGAGAATCCGTATAGGTGTTCGAGTGTTCGAACCGTAATGCGCAAGAAATGGTACGGAAACCCCGTATTTAGATATCTGCCACTGTGCAGGAGAATCCGTACAGGTGTTCGAGTGTTTGAACCGTAATGCGTGAGAAATGGTATGTAAACCCCGTATTTATATATCTGCCACTGTGCTGGATAATCCGTATAGGTGTTCGAGTGTTCGAACCGTAATGCGCCAGAAATGGTACCGAAACCCCGTATTTACATATCTGCCACTGTACAGGAGAATCTGTATAGGTGTTCGAGTGTTCGAACCGTAATGCGGAAGAAATGGTACCAAAACCCCGTATTTACATATCTGCCACTGTGCAGGAGAATCCGTATAGGTGTTCGAGTGTTCGAACCGTAATGCGCAAGAAATGGTTCCGAAACCCCGTATTTACATATCTGCCACTGTGCCGGAGAATCCGTATAGGTGTTCGAGAGTTCGAACCGTAATGCGCAAGAAATGGTACGGAAACCCCGTATTTACATATCTGCCACTTTGTAGGAGAATCCGCATAGGTGTTCGAGTGTTCGAACCGTAATGTGCAAGAAATGGTATGGAAACCCCGTATTTACATATCTGCCACTGTGCAGGAGAATCCGTATAGGTGTTCGAGTGTTCGAATCGTAATGCGCAAGAAATGGTACCGAAACCCCGTATTTACATATCTGCCACTGTGCAGGAGAATCCGAATAGGTGTTCGAGTGTTCGAACCGTAATGCGCAAGAAATGGTATGTAAACCCCGTATTTACATATCTGCCACTGTGCAGGACAATCCGTATAGGTGTTCGAGTGTTCGAACCGTAATGCGCAAGAAATGGTTCCGAAACCCCGTATTTACGTATCTGCCACTGTGCAGGAGAATCCGTATAGGTGTTCCATTGTTCGAACCGTAATGCGCAAGAAATGGTACGGAAACCCCGTATTTACATATCTGCCACTGTGCAGGAGAATCCGTATAGGTGTTCGAGTGTTCGAACCGTAATGCGCAAAAAATGGTACCGAAACCCCGTATTTACATATCTGCCACTGTGCAGGAGAATCCGTATAGGTGTTCGAGTGTTCGAACCGTAATGCGCAAGAAATGGTACCGAAACCCCGTATTTACATATCTGCCACTGTGCAGGAGAATCCGAATAGGTGTTCGAGTGTTCGAACCGTAATGCGCAAGAAATGGTATGTAAACCCCGTATTTACATATCTGCCACTGTACAGGAGAATCCGTATAGGTGTTCGAGTGTTCGAACCGTAATGCGCAAGAAATGGTACGGAAACACCGTATTTACATATCTGCCACTATGCAGGAGAATCCGTATAGGTGTTCGAGTGTTTGAACCGTAATGCGTGAGAAATGGTATGTCAACCCCGTATTTATATATCTGCCACTGTGCTGGATAATCCGTATAGGTGTTCGACTGTTCGAACCGTAATGCGCCAGAAATGGTACCGAAACCCCGTATTTACATATCTGCCACTGTGCAGGAGAATCCGTATAGGTGTTCGAGTGTTCGAACCGTAATGCGCAAGAAATGGTACCGAAACCCCGTATTTACATATCTGCCACTGTGCAGGAGAATCCGAATAGGTGTTCGAGTGTTCGAACCGTAATGCGCAAGAAATGGTATGTAAACCCCGTATTTACATATCTGCCACTGTGCAGGAGAATCCGTATAGGTGTTCGAGTGTTCGAACCGTAATGCGCAAGAAATGGTACGGAAACCCCGTATTTACATATCTGCCACTGTGCAGGAGAATCCGTATAGGTGTTCGATTGTTCGAACCGTAATGCGCAAAAAATGGTACCGAAACCCCGTATTTACATATCTGCCACTGTGCAGGAGAATCCGTATAGGTGTTCGAGTGTTCGAACCGTAATGCGCCAGAAATGGTACCGAAACCCCGTATTTACATATCTGCCACTGTACAGGAGAATCTGTATAGGTGTTCGAGTGTTCGAACCGTAATGCGGAAGAAATGGTACCAAAACCCCGTATTTACATATCTGCCACTGTGCAGGAGAATCCGTATAGGTGTTCGAGTGTTCGAACCGTAATGCGCAAGAAATGGTTCCGAAACCCCGTATTTACATATCTGCCACTGTGCCGGAGAATCCGTATAGGTGTTCGAGAGTTCGAACCGTAATGCGCAAGAAATGGTACGGAAACCCCGTATTTACATATCTGCCACTTTGTAGGAGAATCCGCATAGGTGTTCGAGTGTTCGAACCGTAATGTGCAAGAAATGGTATGGAAACCCCGTATTTACATATCTGCCACTGTGCAGGAGAATCCGTATAGGTGTTCGAGTGTTCGAATCGTAATGCGCAAGAAATGGTACCGAAACCCCGTATTTACATATCTGCCACTGTGCAGGAGAATCCGAATAGGTGTTCGAGTGTTCGAACCGTAATGCGCAAGAAATGGTATGTAAACCCCGTATTTACATATCTGCCACTGTGCAGGACAATCCGTATAGGTGTTCGAGTGTTCGAACCGTAATGCGCAAGAAATGGTTCCGAAACCCCGTATTTACGTATCTGCCACTGTGCAGGAGAATCCGTATAGGTGTTCCATTGTTCGAACCGTAATGCGCAAGAAATGGTACGGAAACCCCGTATTTACATATCTGCCACTGTGCAGGAGAATCCGTATAGGTGTTCGAGTGTTCGAACCGTAATGCGCAAAAAATGGTACCGAAACCCCGTATTTACATATCTGCCACTGTGCAGGAGAATCCGTATAGGTGTTCGAGTGTTCGAACCGTAATGCGCAAGAAATGGTACCGAAACCCCGTATTTACATATCTGCCACTGTGCAGGAGAATCCGAATAGGTGTTCGAGTGTTCGAACCGTAATGCGCAAGAAATGGTATGTAAACCCCGTATTTACATATCTGCCACTGTACAGGAGAATCCGTATAGGTGTTCGAGTGTTCGAACCGTAATGCGCAAGAAATGGTACGGAAACACCGTATTTACATATCTGCCACTATGCAGGAGAATCCGTATAGGTGTTCGAGTGTTTGAACCGTAATGCGTGAGAAATGGTATGTCAACCCCGTATTTATATATCTGCCACTGTGCTGGATAATCCGTATAGGTGTTCGACTGTTCGAACCGTAATGCGCCAGAAATGGTACCGAAACCCCGTATTTACATATCTGCCACTGTGCAGGAGAATCCGTATAGGTGTTCGAGTGTTCGAACCGTAATGCGCAAGAAATGGTACCGAAACCCCGTATTTACATATCTGCCACTGTGCAGGAGAATCCGAATAGGTGTTCGAGTGTTCGAACCGTAATGCGCAAGAAATGGTATGTAAACCCCGTATTTACATATCTGCCACTGTGCAGGAGAATCCGTATAGGTGTTCGAGTGTTCGAACCGTAATGCGCAAGAAATGGTACGGAAACCCCGTATTTACATATCTGCCACTGTGCAGGAGAATCCGTATAGGTGTTCGATTGTTCGAACCGTAATGCGCAAAAAATGGTACCGAAACCCCGTATTTACATATCTGCCACTGTGCAGGAGAATCCGTATAGGTGTTCGAGTGTTCGAACCGTAATGCGCAAGAAATGGTACCGAAACCCCGTATTTACATATCTGCCACTGTGCAGGAGAATCCGAATAGGTGTTCGAGTGTTCGAACCGTAATGCGCAAGAAATGGTATGTAAACCCCGTATTTACATATCTGCCACTGTGCAGGAGAATCCGTATAGTTGTTCGAGTGTTCGAACCGTAATGCGCAAGAAATGGTACGGAAACCCCGTATTTACATATCTGCCACGGTGCAGGAGAATCTGTATAGGTGTTCGAGTGTTCGAACCGTAATGCGCAAGAAATGGTACCAAAACCCCGTATTTACATATCTGCCACTGTGCAGGAGAATCCGTATAGGTGTTCGAGTGTTCGAACCGTAATGCGAAAGAAATGGTATGGAAACCCCGTATTTACATATCTGCCACTGTGCAGGAGAATCCGTATAGGTGTTCGAGTGTTCGAACCGTAATGCGCAAGAAATGGTACCGAAACCCCGTATTTACATATCTGCCACTGTGCAGGAGAATCCGTATAGGTGTTCGAGTGTTCGAACCGTAATGCGCAAGAAATGGTATGGAAACCCCGTATTTACATATCTGCCACTGTGCAGGAGAATCCGTATAGGTGTTCGAGAGTTCGAACCGTAATGCACAAGAAATGGTACGGAAACCCCGTATTTACATATCTGCCACTTTGTAGGAGAATCCGCATAGGTGTTCGAGTGTTCGAACCGTAATGTGCAAGAAATGGTATGGAAACCCCGTATTTACATATCTGCCACTGTGCAGGAGAATCCGTATAGGCGTTCGAGTGTTCGAATCGTAATGCGCAAGAAATGGCACCGAAACCCCGTATTTACATATCTGCCACTGTGCAGGAGAATCCGAATAGGTGTTCAAGTGTTCGAACCGTAATGCGCAAGAAATGGTATGTAAACCCCGTATTTACATATCCGCCACTGTGCAGGAGAATCCGTATAGGTGTTCGAGTGTTCGAACCGTAATGCGCAAGAAATGGTTCCGAAACCCCGTATTTACGTATCTGCCACTGTGCAGGAGAATCCGTATAGGTGTTCCATTGTTCGAACCGTAATGCGCAAGAACTGGTACGGAAACCCCGTATTTACATATCTGCCACTGTGCAGGAGAATCCGTATAGGTGTTCGAGTGTTCGAACCGTAATGCGCAAGAAATGGTACCGAAACCCCGTATTTACATATCTGCCACTGTGCAGGAGAATCCGAATAGGTGTTCGAGTGTTCGAACCGTAATGCGCAAGAAATGGTATGTAAACCCCGTATTTACATATCTGCCACTGTGCAGGAGAATCCGTATAGGTGTTCGAGTGTTCGAACCGTAATGCGCAAGAAATGGTACGGAAACCCCGTATTTACATATCTGCCACTGTGCAGGAGAATCCGTATAGGTGTTCGATTGTTCGAACCGTAATGCGCAAAAAATGGTACCGAAACCCCGTATTTACATATCTGCCACTGTGCAGGAGAATCCGTATAGGTGTTCGAGTGTTCGAACCGTAATGCGCAAGAAATGGTACCGAAACCCCGTATTTACATATCTGCCACTGTGCAGGAGAATCCGAATAGGTGTTCGAGTGTTCGAACCGTAATGCGCAAGAAATGGTATGTAAACCCCGTATTTACATATCTGCCACTGTGCAGGAGAATCCGTATAGTTGTTCGAGTGTTCGAACCGTAATGCGCAAGAAATGGTACGGAAACCCCGTATTTACATATCTGCCACTGTGCAGGAGAATCCGTATAGGTCTTCGAGTGTTTGAACCGTAATGCGTGATAAATGGTATGTAAACCCCGTATTTATATATCTGCCACTGTGCTGGATAATCCGTATAGGTGTTCGAGTGTTCGAACCGTAATGCGCCAGAAATGGTACCGAAACCCCGTATTTACATATCTGCCACTGTGCAGGAGAATCCGTATAGGTGTTCGAGTGTTCGAACCGTAATGCGCAAGAAATGGTACCGAAACCCCGTATTTACATATCTGCCACTGTGCAGGAGAATCCGTATAGGTGTTCGAGTGTTCGAACCGTAATGCGCAAGAAATGGTATGGAAACCCCGTATTTACATATCTGCCACTGTGCAGGAGAATCCGTATAGGTGTTCGAGAGTTCGAACCGTAATGCACAAGAAATGGTACGGAAACCCCGTATTTACATATCTGCCACTTTGTAGGAGAATCCGCATAGGTGTTCGAGTGTTCGAACCGTAATGTGCAAGAAATGGTATGGAAACCCCGTATTTACATATCTGCCACTGTGCAGGAGAATCCGTATAGGCGTTCGAGTGTTCGAATCGTAATGCGCAAGAAATGGTACCGAAACCCCGTATTTACATATCTGCCACTGTGCAGGAGAATCCGAATAGGTGTTCGAGTGTTCGAACCGTAATGCGCAAGAAATGGTATGTAAACCCCGTATTTACATATCCGCCACTGTGCAGGAGAATCCGTATAGGTGTTCGAGTGTTCGAACCGTAATGCGCAAGAAATGGTTCCGAAACCCCGTATTTACGTATCTGCCACTGTGCAGGAGAATCCGTATAGGTGTTCCATTGTTCGAACCGTAATGCGCAAGAACTGGTACGGAAACCCCGTATTTACATATCTGCCACTGTGCAGGAGAATCCGTATAGGTGTTCGAGTGTTCGAACCGTAATGCGCAAAAAATGGTACCGAAACCCCGTATTTACATATCTGCCACTGTGCAGGAGAATCCGTATAGGTGTTCGAGTGTTCGAACCGTAATGCGCAAGAAATGGTACCGAAACCCCGTATTTACATATCTGCCACTGTGCAGGAGAATCCGAATAGGTGTTCGAGTGTTCGAACCGTAATGCGCAAGAAATGGTATGTAAACCCCGTATTTACATATCTGCCACTATGCAGGAGAATCCGTATAGGTGTTCGAGTGTTCGAACCGTAATGCGCAAGAAATGGTACGGAAACACCGTATTTACATATCTGCCACTGTGCAGGAGAATCCGTATAGGTGTTCGAGTGTTTGAACCGTAATGCGTGAGAAATGGTATGTAAACCCCGTATTTATATATCTGCCACTGTGCTGGATAATCCGTATAGGTGTTCGAGTGTTCGAACCGTAATGCGCCAGAAATGGTACCGAAACCCCGTATTTACATTTCTGCCACTGTGCAAGAGAATCCGTATAGGTGTTCGAGTGTTCGAACCGTAATGCGCAAGAAATGGTACCGAAACCCCGTATTTACATATCTGCCACTGTGCAGGAGAATCCGAATAGGTGTTCGAGTGTTCGAACCGTAATGCGCAAGAAATGGTATGTAAACCCCGTATTTACATATCTGCCACTGTGCAGGAGAATCCGTATAGGTGTTCGAGTGTTCGAACCGTAATGCGCAAGAAATGGTACGGAAACCCCGTATTTACATATCTGCCACTGTGCAGGAGAATCCGTACAGGTGTTCGAGTGTTTGAACCGTAATGCGTGAGAAATGGTATGTAAACCCCGTATTTATATATCTGCCACTGTGCTGGATAATCCGTATAGGTGTTCGAGTGTTCGAACCGTAATGCGCCAGAAATGGTACCGAAACGCCGTATTTACATATCTGCCACTTTGCAGGAGAATCCGTATAGGTGTTCGAGTGTTCGAACCGTAATGCGCAAGAAATGGTACCAAAACCCCGTATTTACATATCTGCCACTGTGCAGGAGAATCCGTATAGGTGTTCGAGTGTTCGAACCGTAATGCGAAAGAAATGGTATGGAAACCCCGTATTTACATATCTGCCACTGTGCAGGAGAATCCGTATAGGTGTTCGAGTGTTCGAACCGTAATGCGCAAGAAATGGTTCCGAAACCCCGTATTTACATATCTGCCACTGTGCAGGAGAATCCGTATAGGTGTTCGAGAGTTCGAACCGTAATGCGCAAGAAATGGTACGGAAACCCCGTATTTACATATCTGCCACTTTGTAGGGGAATCCGCATAGGTGTTCGAGTGTTCGAACCGTAATGTGCAAGAAATGGTATGGAAACCCCGTATTTACATATCTGCCACTGTGCAGGAGAATCCGTATAGGTGTTCGAGTGTTCGAATCGTAATGCGCAAGAAATGGTACCGAAACCCCGTATTTACATATCTGCCACTGTGCAGGAGAATCCGAATAGGTGTTCGAGTGTTCGAACCGTAATGCGCAAGAAATGGTATGTAAACCCCGTATTTACATATCTGCCACTGTGCAGGACAATCCGTATAGGTGTTCGAGTGTTCGAACCGTAATGCGCAAAAAATGGTTCCGAAACCCCGTATTTACGTATCTGCCACTGTGCAGCAGAATCCGTATAGGTGTTCCATTGTTCGAACCGTAATGCGCAAGAAATGGTACGGAAACCCCGTATTTACATATCTGCCACTGTGCAGGAGAATCCGTATAGGTGTTCGAGTGTTCGAACCGTAATGCGCAAAAAATGGTACCGAAACCCCGTATTTACATATCTGCCACTGTGCAGGAGAATCCGTATAGGTGTTCGAGTGTTCGAACCGTAATGCGCAAGAAATCGTACCGAAACCCCGTATTTACATATCTGCCACTGTGCAGGAGAATCCGAATAGGTGTTCGAGTGTTCGAACCGTAATGCGCAAGAAATGGTATGTAAACCCCGTATTTACATATCTGCCACTGTACAGGAGAATCCGTATAGGTGTTCGAGTGTTCGAACCGTAATGCGCAAGAAATGGTACGGAAACACCGTATTTACATATCTCCCACTGTGCAGGAGAATCCGTATAGGTGTTCGAGTGTTTGAACCGTAATGCGTGAGAAATGGTATGTCAACCCCGTATTTATATATCTGCCACTGTGCTGGATAATCCGTATAGGTGTTCGAGTGTTCGAACCGTAATGCGCCAGAAATGGTACCGAAACCCCGTATTTACATATCTACCACTGTGCAGGAGAATCCGTATAGGTGTTCGAGTGTTCGAACCGTAATGCGCAAGAAATGGTACCGAAACCCCGTATTTACATATCTGCCACTGTGCAGGAGAATCCGAATAGGTGTTCGAGTGTTCGAACCGTAATGCGCAAGAAATGGTATGTAAACCCCGTATTTACATATCTGCCACTGTGCAGGAGAATCCGTATAGGTGTTCAAGTGTTCGAACCGTAATGCGCAAGAAATGGTACGGAAACCCCGTATTTACATATCTGCCACTGTGCAGGAGAATCCGTATAGGTGTTCGAGTGTTTGAACCGTAATGCGTGAGAAATGGTGTGTAAACCCCGTATTTATATATCTGCCACTGTGCTGGATAATCCGTATAGGTGTTCGAGTGTTCGAACCGTAATGCGCCAGAAATGGTACCGAAACCCCGTATTTACATATCTGCCACTGTGCAGGAGAATCCGTATAGGTGTTCGAGTGTTCGAACCGTAATGCGCAAGAAATGGTACCGAAACCCCGTATTTACATATCTGCCACTGTGGAGGAGAATCCGTATAGGTGTTCGAGTGTTCGAACCGTAATGCGCAAGAAATGGTATGGAAACCCCGTATTTACATATCTGCCACTGTGCAGGAGAATCCGTATAGGTGTTCGAGTGTTCGAACCGTAATGCGCAAGAAATGGTATGTAAACCCCGTATTTACATATCTGCCACTGTGCAGGAGAATCCGTATAGGTGTTCGAGTGTTCGAACCGTAATGCGCAAGAAATGGTTCCGAAACCCCGTATTTACGTATCTGCCACTGTGCAGGAGAATCCGTATAGGTGTTCCATTGTTCGAACCGTAATGCGCAAGAAATGGTACGGAAACCCCGTATTTACATATCTGCCACTGTGCAGGAGAATCCGTATAGGTGTTCGAGTGTTCGAACCGTAATGCGCAAAAAATGGTACCGAAACCCCGTATTTACATATCTGCCACTGTAAAGGAGAATCCGTATAGGTGTTCGAGTGTTCGAACCGTAATGCGCAAGAAATGGTACCGAAACCCCGTATTTACATATCTGCCACTGTGCAGGAGAATCCGAATAGGTGTTCGAGTGTTCGAACCGTAATGCGCAAGAAATGGTATGTAAACCCCGTATTTACATATCTGCCACTGTGCAGGAGAATCCGTATAGGTGTTCGACTGTTCGAACCGTAATGCGCAAGAAATGGTACGGAAACACCGTATTTACATATCTGCCACTGTGCAGGAGAATCCGTATAGGTGTTCGAGTGTTTGAACCGTAATGCGTGAGAAATGGTATGTAAACCCCGTATTTATATATCTGCCACTGTGCTGGATAATCCGTATAGGTGTTCGAGTGTTCGAACCGTAATGCGCCAGAAATGGTACCGAAACCCCGTATTTACATATCTGCCACTGTGCAGGAGAATCCGTATAGGTGTTCGAGTGTTCGAACCGTAATGCGCAAGAAATGGTACCGAAACCCCGTATTTACATATCTGCCACTGTGCAGGAGAATCCGAATAGGTGTTCGAGTGTTCGAACCGTAATGCGCAGGAAATGGTATGTAAACCCCGTATTTACATATCTGCCACTGTGCAGGAGAATCCGTATAGGTGTTCGAGTGTTCGAACCGTAATGCGCAAGAAATGGTACCGAAACCCCGTATTTACATATCTGCCACTGTGCAGGAGAATCCGAATAGGTGTTCGAGTGTTCGAACCGTAATGCGCAAGAAATGGTATGTAAACCCCGTATTTACATATCTGCCACTGTGCAGGAGAATCCGTATAGGTGTTCGAGTGTTCGAACCGTAATGCGCAAGAAATGGTACGGAAACCCCGTATTTACATATCTGCCACTGTGCAGGAGAATCCGTACAGGTGTTCGAGTGTTTGAACCGTAATGCGTGAGAAATGGTATGTAAACCCCGTATTTATATATCTGCCACTGTGCTGGATAATCCGTATAGGTGTTCGAGTGTTCGAACCGTAATGCGCCAGAAATGGTACCGAAACGCCGTATTTACATATCTGCCACTGTGCAGGAGAATCCGTATAGGTGTTCGACTGTTCGAACCGTAATGCGCAAGAAATGGTACCAAAACCCCGTATTTACATATCTGCCACTGTGCAGGAGAATCCGTATAGGTGTTCGAGTGTTCGAACCGTAATGCGAAAGAAATGGTATGGAAACCCCGTATTTACATATCTGCCACTGTGCAGGAGAATCCGTATAGGTGTTCGAGTGTTCGAACCGTAATGCGCAAGAAATGGTTCCGAAACCCCGTATTTACATATCTGCCACTGTGCAGGAGAATCCGTATAGGTGTTCGAGAGTTCGAACCGTAATGCGCAAGAAATGGTACGGAAACCCCGTATTTACATATCTGCCACTTTGTAGGGGAATCCGCATAGGTGTTCGAGTGTTCGAACCGTAATGTGCAAGAAATGGTATGGAAACCCCGTATTTACATATCTGCCACTGTGCAGGAGAATCCGTATAGGTGTTCGAGTGTTCGAATCGTAATGCGCAAGAAATGGTACCGAAACCCCGTATTTACATATCTGCCACTGTGCAGGAGAATCCGAATAGGTGTTCGAGTGTTCGAACCGTAATGCGCAAGAAATGGTATGTAAACCCCGTATTTACATATCTGCCACTGTGCAGGACAATCCGTATAGGTGTTCGAGTGTTCGAACCGTAATGCGCAAAAAATGGTTCCGAAACCCCGTATTTACGTATCTGCCACTGTGCAGGAGAATCCGTATAGGTGTTCCATTGTTCGAACCGTAATGCGCAAGAAATGGTACGGAAACCCCGTATTTACATATCTGCCACTGTGCAGGAGAATCCGTATAGGTGTTCGAGTGTTCGAACCGTAATGCGCAAAAAATGGTACCGAAACCCCGTATTTACATATCTGCCACTGTGCAGGAGAGTCCGTATAGGTGTTCGAGTGTTCGAACCGTAATGCGCAAGAAATCGTACCGAAACCCCGTATTTACATATCTGCCACTGTGCAGGAGAATCCGAATAGGTGTTCGAGTGTTCGAACCGTAATGCGCAAGAAATGGTATGTAAACCCCGTATTTACATATCTGCCACTGTACAGTAGAATCCGTATAGGTGTTCGAGTGTTCGAACCGTAATGCGCAAGAAATGGTACGGAAACACCGTATTTACATATCTCCCACTGTGCAGGAGAATCCGTATAGGTGTTCGAGTGTTTGAACCATAATGCGTGAGAAATGGTATGTCAACCCCGTATTTATATATCTGCCACTGTGCTGGATAATCCGTATAGGTGTTCGAGTGTTCGAACCGTAATGCGCCAGAAATGGTACCGAAACCCCGTATTTACATATCTGCCACTGTGCAGGAGAATCCGTATAGGTGTTCGAGTGTTCGAACCGTAATGCGCAAGAAATGGTACCGAAACCCCGTATTTACATATCTGCCACTGTGCAGGAGAATCCGAATAGGTGTTCGAGTGTTCGAACCGTAATGCGCAAGAAATGGTATGTAAACCCCGTATTTACATATCTGCCACTGTGCAGGAGAATCCGTATAGGTGTTCAAGTGTTCGAACCGTAATGCGCAAGAAATGGTACGGAAACCCCGTATTTACATATCTGCCACTGTGCAGGAGAATCCGTATAGGTGTTCGAGTGTTTGAACCGTAATGCGTGAGAAATGGTATGTAAACCCCGTATTTATATATCTGCCACTGTGCTGGATAATCCGTATAGGTGTTCGAGTGTTCGAACCGTAATGCGCCAGAAATGGTACCGAAACCCCGTATTTACATATCTGCCACTGTGCAGGAGAATCCGTATAGGTGTTCGAGTGTTCGAACCGTAATGCGCAAGAAATGGTACCGAAACCCCGTATTTACATATCTGCCACTGTGGAGGAGAATCCGTATAGGTGTTCGAGTGTTCGAACCGTAATGCGCAAGAAATGGTATGGAAACCCCGTATTTACATATCTGCCACTGTGCAGGAGAATCCGTATAGGTGTTCGAGTGTTCGAACCGTAATGCGCAAGAAATGGTATGTAAACCCCGTATTTACATATCTGCCACTGTGCAGGAGAATCCGTATAGGTGTTCGAGTGTTCGAACCGTAATGCGCAAGAAATGGTTCCGAAACCCCGTATTTACGTATCTGCCACTGTGCAGGAGAATCCGTATAGGTGTTCCATTGTTCGAACCGTAATGCGCAAGAAATGGTACGGAAACCCCGTATTTACATATCTGCCACTGTGCAGGATAATCCGTATAGGTGTTCGAGTGTTCGAACCGTAATGCGCAAAAAATGGTACCGAAACCCCGTATTTACATATCTGCCACTGTGCAGGAGAATCCGTATAGGTGTTCGAGTGTTCGAACCGTAATGCGCAAGAAATGGTACCGAAACCCCGTATTTACATATCTGCCACTGTGCAGGAGAATCCGAATAGGTGTTCGAGTGTTCGAACCGTAATGCGCAAGAAATGGTATGTAAACCCCGTATTTACATATCTGCCACTGTGCAGGAGAATCCGTATAGGTGTTCGACTGTTCGGACCGTAATGCGCAAGAAATGGTACGGAAACACCGTATTTACATATCTGCCACTGTGCAGGAGAATCCGTATAGGTGTTCGAGTGTTTGAACCGTAATGCGTGAGAAATGGCATGTAAACCCCGTATTTATATATCTGCCACTGTGCTGGATAATCCGTATAGGTGTTCGAGTGTTCGAACCGTAATGCGCCAGAAATGGTACCGAAACCCCGTATTTACATATCTGCCACTGTGCAGGAGAATCCGTATAGGTGTTCGAGTGTTCGAACCGTAATGCGCAAGAAATGGTACCGAAACCCCGTATTTACATATCTGCCACTGTGCAGGAGAATCCGAATAGGTGTTCGAGTGTTCGAACCGTAATGCGCAAGAAATGGTATGTAAACCCCGTATTTACATATCTGCCACTGTGCAGGAGAATCCGTATAGGTGTTCGAGTGTTCGAACCGTAATGCGCAAGAAATGGTACGGAAACCCCGTATTTACATATCTGCCACTGTGCAGGAGAATCCGTACAGGTGTTCGAGTGTTTGAACCGTAATGCGTGAGAAATGGTATGTAAACCCCGTATTTATATATCTGCCACTGTGCTGGATAATCCGTATAGGTGTTCGAGTGTTCGAACCGTAATGCGCCAGAAATGGTACCGAAACCCCGTATTTACATATCTGCCACTGTGCAGGAGAATCCGTATAGGTGTTCGAGTGTTCGAACCGTAATGCGCAAGAAATGGTACCGAAACCCCGTATTTACATATCTGCCACTGTGCAGGAGAATCCGAATAGGTGTTCGAGTGTTCGAACCGTAATGCGCAAGAAATGGTATGTAAACCCCGTATTTACATATCTGCCACTGTGCAGGAGAATCCGTATAGGTGTTCGAGTGTTCGAACCGTAATGCGCAAGAAATGGTACGGAAACCCCGTATTTACATATCTGCCACTGTGCAGGAGAATCCGTACAGGTGTTCGAGTGTTTGAACCGTAATGCGTGAGAAATGGTATGTAAACCCCGTATTTATATATCTGCCACTGTGCTGGATATTCCGTATAGGTGTTCGAGTGTTCGAACCGTAATGCGCCAGAAATGGTACCGAAACCCCGTATTTTCATATCTGCCACTGTGCAGGAGAATCCGTATAGGTGTTCGAGTGTTCGAACCGTAATGCGCAAGAAATGGTACCGAAACCCCGTATTTACATATTTGCCACTGTGGAGGAGAATCCGTATAGGTGTTCGAGTGTTCGAACCGTAATGCGCAAGAAATGGTATGGAAACCCCGTATTTACATATCTGCCACTGTGCAGGAGAATCCGTATAGGTGTTCGAGTGTTCGAACCGTAATGCGCAAGAAATGGTATGTAAACCCCGTATTTACATATCTGCCACTGTGCAGGAGAATCCGTATAGGTGTTCGAGTGTTCGAACCGTAATGCGCAAGAAATGGTTCCGAAACCCCGTATTTACGTATCTGCCACTGTGCAGGAGAATCCGTATAGGTGTTCCATTGTTCGAACCGTAATGCGCAAGAAATGGAACGGAAACCCCGTATTTACATATCTGCCACTGTGCAGGAGAATCCGTATAGGTGTTCGAGTGTTCGAACCGTAATGCGCAAGAAATGGTACGGAAACCCCGTATTTACATAACTGCCACTGTGCAAGAGAATCCGAATAGGTGTTCGAGTGTTCGAACCGTAATGCGCTAGAAATGGTATGTAAGCCCCGTATTTACATATCTGCCACTGTGCAGGAGAATCCGTATAGGTGTTCGAGTGTTCGAACCGTAATGCGCAAGAAATGGTACGGAAACCCCGTATTTACATATCTGCCACTGTGCAGGAGAATCCGTATAGGTGTTCGAGTGTTCGAACCGTAATGCGCAAGAAATGGTACGGAAACCCCGTATTTACATATCTGCCACTGTGCAGGAGAATCCGTATAGGTGTTCGAGAGTTCGAACCGTAATGCGGCAGAAATGGTACGGAAACCCCGTATTTACATATCTGCCACTTTGCAGGAGAATCCGCATAGGTGTTCGAGTGTTCGAACCGTAATGTGCAAGAAATGGTATGGAAACCCCGTATTTACATATCTGCCACTGTGCAGGAGAATCCGTAGAGGTGTTCGAGTGTTCGAATCGTAATGCGCAAGAAATGGTACCGAAACCCCGTATTTACATATCTGCCACTGTGCAGGAGAATCCGAATAGGTGTTCGAGTGTTCGAACCGTAATGCGCAAGAAATGGTATGTAAACCCCGTATTTACATATCTGCCACTGTGCAGGAGAATCCGTATAGGTGTTCGAGTGTTCGAACCGTAATGCGCAAGAAATGGTACGGAAACCCCGTATTTACATATCTGCCACTGTGCTGGATAATCCGTATAGGTGTTCGAGTGTTTGAACCGTAATGCGTGAGAAATGGTATGTAAACCCCGTATTTAAATATCTGCCACTGTGCTGGATAATCCGTATAGGTGTTCGAGTGTTCGAACCGTAATGCGCAACAAATGGTACCGAAACCCCGTATTTACATATCTGCCACTGTGCAGGAGAATCCGTATAGGTGTTCGAGTGTTCGAACCGTAATGCGCAAGAAATGGTACCGAAACCCCGTATTTACATATCTGCCACTGTGCAGGAGAATCCGTATAGGTGTTCGAGTGTTCGAACCGTAATGCGCAAGAAATGGTAGGGAAACCCCGTATTTACATATCTGCCACTGTGCAGGAGAATCCGTATAGGTGTTCGAGTGTTCGAACCGTAATGCGCAAGAAATGGTTCCGAAACCCCGTATTTACATATCTGCCACTGTGCAGGAGAATCCGTATAGGTGTTCGAGAGTTCGAACCGTAATGCGCAAGAAATGGTACAGAAACCCCGTATTTACATATCTGCCACTTTGTAGGAGAATCCGCATAGGTGTTCGAGTGTTCGAACCGTAATGTGCAAGAAATGGTATGGAAACCCCGTATTTACATATCTGCCACTGTGCAGGAGAATCCGAATAGGTGTTCGAGTGTTCGAACCGTAATGCGCAAGAAATGGTATGTAAACCCCATATTTACATATCTGCCACTGTGCAGGAGAATCCGAATAGGTGTTCGAGTGTTCGAACCGTAATGCGCAAGAAATGGTTCCGAAACCCCGTATTTACGTATCTGCCACTGTGCAGGAGAATCCGTATAGGTGTTCCATTGTTCGAACCGTAATGCGCAAGAAGTGGTACGGAAACCCCGTATTTACATATCTGCCACTGTGCAGGAGAATCCGTATAGGTGTTCGAGTGTTCGAACCGTAATGCGCAAGAAATGGTACCGAAACCCCGTATTTACATATCTGCCACTGTGAAGGAGAATCCGAATAGGTGTTCGAGTGTTCGAACCGTAATGCGCAAGAAATGGTATGTAAACCCCGTATTTACATATCTGCCACTGTGCAGGAGAATTCGTATAGGTGTTCGAGTGTTCGAACCGTAATGCGCAAGAAATGGTACGGAAACACCGTATTTACATATCTGCCACTGTGCAGGAGAATCCGTATAGGTGTTCGAGTGTTTGAACCGTAATGCGTGAGAAATGGTATGTAAACCCCGTATTTATATATCTGCCACTGTGCTGGATAATCCGTATAGGTGTTCGAGTGTTCGAACCGTAATGCGCAAGAAATGGTACGGAAACCCCGTATTTACATATCTGCCACAGTGCAGGAGAATCCGTATAGGTGTTCGAGAGTTCGAACCGTAATGCGGCAGAAATGGTACGGAAACCCCGTATTTACATATCTGCCACTTTGCAGGAGAATCCGCATAGGTGTTCGAGTGTTCGAACCGTAATGTGCAAGAAATGGTATGGAAACCCCGTATTTACATATCTGCCACTGTGCAGGAGAATCCGTATAGGTGTTCGAGTGTTCGAATCGTAATGCGCAAGAAATGGTACCGAAACCCCGTATTTACATATCTGCCACTGTGCAGGAGAATCCGAATAGGTGTTCGAGTGTTCGAACCGTAATGCGCAAGAAATGGTATGTAAACCCCGTATTTACATATCTGCCACTGTGCAGGAGAATCCGTATAGGTGTTCGAGTGTTCGAACCGTAATGCGCAAGAAATGGTACGGAAACCCCGTATTTACATATCTGCCACTGTGCTGGATAATCCGTATAGGTGTTCGAGTGTTTGAACCGTAATGCGTGAGAAATGGTATGTAAACCCCGTATTTAAATATCTGCCACTGTGCTGGATAATCCGTATAGGTGTTCGAGTGTTCGAACCGTAATGCGCAAGAAATGGTACCGAAACCCCGTATTTACATATCTGCCACTGTGCAGGAGAATCCGTATAGGTGTTCGAGTGTTCGAACCGTAATGCGCAAGAAATGGTACCGAAACCCCGTATTTACATATCTGCCACTGTGCAGGAGAATCCGAATAGGTGTTCGAGTGTTCGAACCGTAATGCGCAAGAAATGGTATGTAAACCCCGTATTTACATATCTGCCACTGTGCAGGAGAATCCGTATAGGTGTTCGAGTGTTCGAACCGTAATGCGCAAGAAATGGTACGGAAACCCCGTATTTACATATCTGCCACTGTGCTGGATAATCCGTATTGGTGTTCGAGTGTTTGAACCGTAATGCGTGAGAAATGGTATGTAAACCCCGTATTTATATATCTGCCACTGTGCTGGATAATCCGTATAGGTGTTCGAGTGTTTGAACCGTAATGCGTGAGAAATGGTATGTAAACCCCGTATTTATATATCTGCCACTGTGCTGGATAATCCGTATAGGTGTTCGAGTGTTCGAACCGTAATGCGCAAGAAATGGTACCGAAACCCCGTATTTACATATCTGCCACTGTGCAGGAGAATCCGTATAGGTGTTCGAGTGTTCGAACCGTAATGCGCAAGAAATGGTACCGAAACCCCGTATTTACATATCTGCCACTGTGCAGGAGAATCCGTATAGGTGTTCGAGTGTTCGAACCGTAATGCGCAAGAAATGGTAGGGAAACCCCGTATTTACATATCTGCCACTGTGCAGGAGAATCCGTATAGGTGTTCGAGTGTTCGAACCGTAATGCGCAAGAAATGGTTCCGAAACCCCGTATTTACATATCTGCCACTGTGCAGGAGAATCCGTATAGGTGTTCGAGAGTTCGAACCGTAATGCGCAAGAAATGGTACAGAAACCCCGTATTTACATATCTGCCACTTTGTAGGAGAATCCGCATAGGTGTTCGAGTGTTCGAACCGTAATGTGCAAGAAATGGTATGGAAACCCCGTATTTACATATCTGCCACTGTGCAGGAGAATCCGAATAGGTGTTCGAGTGTTCGAACCGTAATGCGCAAGAAATGGTATGTAAACCCCGTATTTACATATCTGCCACTGTGCAGGAGAATCCGAATAGGTGTTCGACTGTTCGAACCGTAATGCGCAAGAAATGGTTCCGAAATCCCGTATTTACGTATCTGCCACTGTGCAGGAGAATCCGTATAGGTGTTCCACTGTTCGAACCGTAATGCGCAAGAAGTGGTGCGGAAACCCCGTATTTACATATCTGCCACTGTGCAGGAGAATCCGTATAGGTGTTCGAGTGTTCGAACCGTAATGCGCAAGAAATGGTACCGAAACCCCGTATTTACATATCTGCCACTGTGCAGGAGAATCCGAATAGGTGTTCGAGTGTTCGAACCGTAATGCGCAAGAAATGGTATGTAAACCCCGTATTTACATATCTGCCACTGTGCAGGAGAATCCGTATAGGTGTTCGAGTGTTCGAACCGTAATGCGCAAGAAATGGTACGGAAACACCGTATTTACATATCTGCCACTGTGCAGGAGAATCCGTATAGGTGTTCGAGTGTTTGAACCGTAATGCGTGAGAAATGGTATGTAAACCCCGTATTTATATATCTGCCACTGTGCTGGATAATCCGTATAGGTGTTCGAGTGTTCGAACCGTAATGCGCCAGAAATGGTACCGAAACCCCGTATTTACATATCTGCCACTGTGCAGGAGAATCCGAATAGGTGTTCGAGTGTTCGAACCGTAATGCGCAAGAAATGGTATGTAAACCCCGTATTGACATATCTGCCACTATGCAGGAGAATCCGTATAGGTGTTCGAGTGTTCGAACCGTAATGCGCAAGAAATGGTACGGAAACACCGTATTTACATATCTGCCACTGTGCAGGAGAATCCGTATAGGTGTTCGAGTGTTTGAACCGTAATGCGTGAGAAATGGTATGTAAACCCCGTATTTATATATCTGCCACTGTGCAGGAGAATCCGTATAGGTGTTCGAGTGTTCGAACCGTAATGCGCAAGAAATGGTTCCGAAACCCCGTATTTACATATCTGCCACTGTGCAGGAGAATCCGTATAGGTGTTCGAGAGTTCGAACCGTAATGCGCAAGAAATGGTACAGAAACCCCGTATTTACATATCTGCCACTTTGTAGGAGAATCCGCATAGGTGTTCGAGTGTTCGAACCGTAATGTGCAAGAAATGGTATGGAAACCCCGTATTTACATATCTGCCACTGTGCAGGAGAATCCGAATAGGTGTTCGAGTGTTCGAACCGTAATGCGCAAGAAATGGTATGTAAACCCCGTATTTACATATCTGCCACTGTGCAGGAGAATCCGTATAGGTGTTCGACTGTTCGAACCATAATGCGCAAGAAATGGTTCCGAAACCCCGTATTTACGTATCTGCCACTGTGCAGGAGAATCCGTATAGGTGTTCCACTGTTCGAACCGTAATGCGCAAGAAGTGGTACGGAAACCCCGTATTTACATATCTGCCACTGCGCAGGAGAATCCGTATAGGTGTTCGAGTGTTCGAACCGTAATGCGCAAAAAATGGTACCGAAACCCCGTATTTACATATCTGCCACTCTGCAGGAGAATCCGTATAGGTGTTCGAGTGTTCGAACCGTAATGCGCAAGAAATGGTACCGAAACCCCGTATTTACATATCTGCCACGGTGCAGGAGAATCCGAATAGGTGTTCGAGTGTTCGAACCGTAATGCGCAAGAAATGGTATGTAAACCCCGTATTTACATATCTGCCACTGTGCAGGAGAATCCGTATAGGTGTTCGAGTGTTTGAACCGTAATGCGCAAGAAATGGTACGGAAACACCGTATTTACATATCTGCCACTGTGCAGGAGAATCCGTATAGGTGTTCGAGTGTTTGAACCGTAATGCGTGAGAAATGGTATGTAAACCCCGTATTTATATATCTTCCACTGTGCTGGATAATCCGTATAGGTGTTCGAGTGTTCGAACCGTAATGCGCCAGAAATGGTACCGAAACCCCGTATTTACATATCTGCCACTGTGCAGGAGAATCCGTATAGGTGTTCGAGTGTTCGAACCGTAATGCGCAAGAAATGGTACGGAAACACCGTATTTACATATCTGCCACTGTGCAGGAGAATCCGTATAGGTGTTCGAGTGTTTGAACCGTAATGCGTGAGAAATGGTATGTAAACCCCGTATTTATATATCTGCCACTGTGCTGGATAATCCGTATAGGTGTTCGAGTGTTCGAACCGTAATGCGCCAGAAATGGTACCGAAACCCCGTATTTACATATCTGCCACTGTGCAGGAGAATCCGAATAGGTGTTCGAGTGTTCGAACCGTAATGCGCAAGAAATGGTATGTAAACCCCGTATTTACATATCTGCCACTATGCAGGAGAATCCGTATAGGTGTTCGAGTGTTCGAACCGTAATGCGCAAGAAATGGTACGGAAACACCGTATTTACATATCTGCCACTGTGCAGGAGAATCCGTATAGGTGTTCGAGTGTTTGAACCGTAATGCGTGAGAAATGGTATGTAAACCCCGTATTTATATATCTGCCACTGTGCAGGAGAATCCGTATAGGTGTTCGAGTGTTCGAACCGTAATGCGCAAGAAATGGTTCCGAAACCCCGTATTTACATATCTGCCACTATGCAGGAGAATCCGTATAGGTGTTCGAGTGTTCGAACCGTAATGTGCAAGAAATGGTATGGAAACCCCGTATTTACATATCTGCCACTGTGCAGGAGAATCCGAATAGGTGTTCGAGTGTTCGAACCGTAATGCGCAAGAAATGGTATGTAAACCCCGTATTTACATATCTGCCACTGTGCAGGAGAATCCGTATAGGTGTTCGAGTGTTCGAACCGTAATGCGCAAGAAATGGTTCCGAAACCCCGTATTTACGTATCTGCCACTGTGCAGGAGAATCCGTATAGGTGTTCCATTGTTCGAACCGCAATGCGCAAGAAGTGGTACGGAAACCCCGTATTTAGATATCTGCCACTGCGCAGGAGAATCCGTATAGGTGTTCGAGTGTTCGAACCGTAATGCGCAAAAAATGGTACCGAAACCCCGTATTTACATATCTGCCACTCTGCAGGAGAATCCGTATAGGTGTTCGAGTGTTCGAACCGTAATGCGCAAGAAATGGTACCGAAACCCCGTATTTACATATCTGCCACGGTGTAGGAGAATCCGAATAGGTGTTCGAGTGTTCGAACCGTAATGCGCAAGAAATGGTATGTAAACCCCGTATTTACATATCTGCCACTGTGCAGGAGAATCCGTATAGGTGTTCGAGTGTTCGAACCGTATTGCGCAAGAAATGGTACGGAAACACCGTATTTACATATCTGCCACTGTGCAGGAGAATCCGTATAGGTGTTCGAGTGTTTGAACCGTAATGCGTGAGAAATGGTATGTAAACCCCGTATTTATATATCTGCCACTGTGCTGGATAATCCGTATAGGTGTTCAAGTGTTCGAACCGTAATGCGCCAGAAATGGTACCGAAACCCCGTATTTACATATCTGCCACTGTGCAGGAGAATCCGTATAGGTGTTCGAGTGTTCGAACCGTAATGCGCAAGAAATGGTACCGAAACCCCGTATTTACATATCTGCCACTGTGTAGGAGAATCCGTATAGGTGTTCGAGTGTTCGAACCGTAATGCGCAAGAAATGGTATGTAAACCCCGTATTTACATATCTGCCACTGTGCAGGAGAATCCGTATAGGTGTTCGAGTGTTCGAACCGTAATGCGCAAGAAATGGTTCCGAAACCCCGTATTTACGTATCTGCCACTGTGCAGGAGAATCCGTATAGGTGTTCCATTGTTCGAACCGTAATGCGCAAGAAATGGTTCGGAAACCCCGTATTTACATATCTGCCACTGTGTAGGAGAATTCGTATAGGTGTTCGAGTGTTCGAACCGTAATGCGCAAAAAATGGTACCGAAACCCCGTATTTACATATCTGCCACTGTGCAGGAGAATCCGTATAGGTGTTCGAGTGTTCGAACCGTAATGCGCAAGAAATGGTACCGAAACCCCGTATTTACATATCTGCCACTGTGCAGGAGAATCCGAATAGGTGTTCGAGTGTTCGAACCGTAATGCGCAAGAAATGGTATGTAAACCCCGTATTTACATATTTGCTACTGTGCAGGAGAATCCGTATAGGTGTTCGAGTGTTCGAACCGTAATGCGCAAGAAATGGTACGGAAACCCCGTATTTACATATCTGCCACTGTGCAGGAGAATCCGTATAGGTGTTCGAGTGTTTGAACCGTAATGCGTGAGAAATGGTATGTAAACCCCGTATTTATATATCTGCCACTGTGCTGGATAATCCGTATAGGTGTTCGAGTGTTCGAACCGTAATGCGCCAGAAATGGTACCGAAACCCCGTATTTACATATCTGCCACTGTGCAGGAGAATCCGTATAGGTGTTCGAGTGTTCGAACCGTAATGCGCAAGAAATGGTACCGAAACCCCGTATTTACATATCTGCCACTGTGCAGGAGAATCCGTATAGGTGTTCGAGTGTTCGAACCGTAATGCGCAAGAAATTGTATGGAAACCCCGTATTTACATATCTGACACTGTGCAGGAGAATCCGTATAGGTGTTCGAGTGTTCGAACCGTAATGCGCAAGAAATGGTTCCGAAACCCCGTATTTACATATCTGCCACTGTGCTGGAGAATCCGTATAGGTGTTCGAGAGTTCGAACCGTAATGCGGCAGAAATGGTACGGAAACCCCGTATTTACATATCTGCCACTTTGTAGGAGAATCTGCATAGGTGTTCGAGTGTTCGAACCGTAATGTGCAAGAAATTGTATGGAAACCCCATATTTACATATCTGCCACTGTGCAGGAGAATCCGTATAGGTGTTCGAGTGTTCAAACCGTAATGCGCAAGAAATGGTTCCGAAACCCCGTATTTACGTATCTGCCACTGTGCAGGAGAATCCGTATAGGTGTTCCATTGTTCGAACCGTAATGCGCAAGAAGTGGTACGGAAACCCCGTATTTACATATCTGCCACTGTGCAGGAGAATCCGTATAGGTGTTCGAGTGTTCGAACCGTAATGCGCAAAAAATGGTACCGAAACCCCGTATTTACATATCTGCCACTCTGCAGGAGAATCCGTATAGGTGTTCGAGTGTTCGAACCGTAATGCGCAAGAAATGGTACCGAAACCCCGTATTTACATATCTGCCACTGTGCAGGAGAATCCGAATAGGTGTTCGAGTGTTTGAACCGTAATGCGCAAGAAATGGTATGTAAACCCCGTATTTACATATCTGCCACTGTGCAGGAGAATCCGTATAGGTGTTCAAGTGTTCGAACCGTAATGCGCAAGAAATGGTACGGAAACATCGTATTTACATATCTGCCACTGTGCAGGAGAATCCGTATAGGTGTTCGAGTGTTTGAACCGTAATACGTGAGAAATGGTATGTAAACCCCGTATTTATATATCTGCCACTGTGCTGGATAATCCGTATAGGCGTTCGAGTGTTCGAACCGTAATGCGCCAGAAATGGTACCGAAACCCCGTATTTACATATCTGCCACTGTGCAGGAGAATCCGCATAGGTGTTCGAGTGTTCGAACCGTAATGCGCAAGAAATGGTACCGACACCCCGTATTTACATATCTGCCACTGTGCAGGAGAATCCGAATAGGTGTTCGAGTGTTCGAACCGTAATGCGCAAGAAATGGTATGTAAACCCCGTATTTACATATCTGCCACTGTGCAGGAGAATCCGTATAGGTGTTCGAGTGTTCGAACCGTAATGCGCAAGAAATGGTACGGAAACCCCGTATTTACATATCTGCCACTATGCAGGAGAATCCGTATAGGTGTTCGAGTGTTTGAACCGTAATGCGTGAGAAATGGTATGTAAACCCCGTATTTATATATCTGCCACTGTGCTGGATAATCCGTATAGGTGTTCGAGTGTTCGAACCGTAATGCGCCAGAAATGGTACCGAAACCCCGTATTTACATATCTGCCACTGTGCATGAGAATCCGTACAGGTGTTCGAGTGTTCGAACCGTAATGCGCAAGAAATGGTTCCGAAACCCCGTATTTACATATCTGCCACTGTGCAGGAGAATCCGTATAGGTGTTCGAGTGTTCGAACCGTAATGCGCAAGAAATGGTATGGAAACCCCGTATTTACATATCTGCCACTGTGCAGGAGAATCCGTATAGGTGTTCGAGTGTTCGAACCGTAATGCGCAAGAAATGGTATGTAAACCCCGTATTTACATATCTGCCACTGTGCAGGAGAATCCGTATAGGTGTTCGAATGTTCGAACCGTAATGCGCAAGAAATGGTTCCGAAACCCCGTATTTACGTATCTGCCACTGTGCAGGAGAATCCGTATAGGTGTTCCATTGTTCGAACCGTAATGCGCAAGAAATGGTACGGAAACCCCGTATTTACATATCTGCCACTGTGCAGGAGAATTCGTATAGGTGTTCGAGTGTTCGAACCGTAATGCGCAAAAAATGGTACCGAAACCCCGTATTTACATATCTGCCACTGTGCAGGAGAATCCGTATAGGTGTTCGAGTGTTCGAACCGTAATGCGCAAGAAATGGTACCGAAACCCCGTATTTACATATCTGCCACTGTGCAGGAGAATCCGAATAGGTGTTCGAGTGTTCGAACCGTAATGCGCAAAAATGGTATGTAAACCCCGTATTTACATATCTGCTACTGTGCAGGAGAATCCGTATAGGTGTTCGGGTGTTCGAACCGTAATGCGCAAGAAATGGTACCGAAACCCCGTATTTACATATCTGCCACTGTGCAGGAGAATCCGTATAGGTGTTCGAGTGTTTGAACCGTAATGCGTGAGAAATGGTATGTAAACCCCGTATTTATATATCTGCCACTGTGCTGGATAATCCGTATAGGTGTTCGAGTGTTCGAACCGTAATGCGCCAGAAATGGTACCGAAACCCCGTATTTACATATCTGCCACTGTGCAGGAGAATCCGTATAGGTGTTCGAGTGTTCGAACCGTAATGCGCAAGAAATGGTACCGAAACCCCGTATTTACATATCTGCCACTGTGCAGGAGAATCCGTATAGGTGTTCGAGTGTTCGAACCGTAATGCGCAAGAAATTGTATGGAAACCCCGTATTTACATATCTGCCACTGTGCAGGAGAATCCGTATAGGTGTTCGAGTGTTCGAACCGTAATGCGCAAGAAATGGTTCCGAAACCCCGTATTTACATATCTGCCACTGTGCTGGAGCATCCGTATAGGTGTTCGAGAGTTCGAACCGTAATGCGGCAGAAATGGTACGGAAACCCCGTATTTACATATCTGCCACTTTGTAGGAGAATCCGCATAGGTGTTCGAGTGTTCGAACCGTAATGTGCAAGAAATGGTATGGAAACCCCGTATTTACATATCTGCCACTGTGCAGGAGAATCCGTATAGGTGTTCGAGTGTTCGAATCGTAATGCGCAAGAAATGGTACCGAAACCCCGTATTTACATATCTGCCACTGTGCAGGAGAATCCGAATAGGTGTTCGAGTGTTCGAACCGTAATGCGCAAGAAATGGTATGTAAACCCCGTATTTACATATCTGCCACTGTGCAGGAGAATCCGTATAGGTGTTCGAGTGTTCGAACCGTAATGCGCAAGAAATGGTACGGAAACCCCGTATTTACATATCTGCCACTGTGCCGGAGAATCCGTATAGGTGTTCGAGTGTTTGAACCGTAATGCGTGAGAAATGGTATGTAAACCCCGTATTTATATATCTGCCACTGTGCTGGATAATCCGTATAGGTGTTCGAGTGTTCGAACCGTAAAGCGCCAGAAATGGTACCGAAACCCCGTATTTACATATCTGCCACTGTGCAGGAGAATCCGTATAGGTGTTCGAGTGTTCGAACCGTAATGCGCAAGAAATGGTACCGAAACCCCGTATTTACATATCTGCCACTATGCAGGAGAATCCGTATAGGTGTTCGAGTGTTCGAACCGTAATGCGCAAGAAATGGTAGGGAAACCCCGTATTTACATATCTGCCACTGTGCAGGAGAATCCGTATAGGTGTTCAAGAGTTCGAACCGTAATGCGCAAGAAATGGTACGGAAACCCCGTATTTACATATCTGCCACTTTGTAGGAGAATCCGCATAGGTGTTCGAGTGTTCGAACCGTAATGTGCAAGAAATGGTATGGAAACCCCGTATTTACATATCTGCCACTGTGCAGGAGAATCCGTATAGGTGTTCGAGTGTTTGAACCGTAATGCGTGAGAAATGGTATGTAAACCCCGTATTTATATATCTGCCACTGTGCTGGATAATCCGTATAGGTGTTCGAGTGTTCGAACCGTAATGCGCCAGAAATGGTACCGAAACCCCGTATTTACATATCTGCCACTGTGCAGGAGAATCCGTATAGGTGTTCGAGTGTTCGAACCGTAATGCGCAAGAAATGGTACCGAAACCCCGTATTTACATATCTGCCACTGTGTAGGAGAATCCGTATAGGTGTTCGAGTGTTCGAACCGTAATGCGCAAGAAATTGTATGGAAACCCCGTATTTACATATCTGACACTGTGCAGGAGAATCCGTATAGGTGTTCGAGTGTTCGAACCGTAATGCGCAAGAAATGGTTCCGAAACCCCGTATTTACATATCTGCCACTGTGCTGGAGAATCCGTATAGGTGTTCGAGAGTTCGAACCGTAATGCGGCAGAAATGGTACGGAAACCCCGTATTTACATATCTGCCACTTTGTAGGAGAATCCGCATAGGTGTTCGAGTGTTCGAACCGTAATGTGCAAGAAATGGTATGGAAACCCCGTATTTACATATCTGCCACTGTGCAGGAGAATCCGTATAGGTGTTCGAGTGTTCGAACCGTAATGCGCAAGAAATGGTTCCGAAACCCCGTATTTACGTATCTGCCACTGTGCAGGAGAATCCGTATAGGTGTTCCATTGTTCGAACCGTAATGCGCAAGAAGTGGTACGGAAACCCCGTATTTACATATCTGCCACTGTGCAGGAGAATCCGTATAGGTGTTCGAGTGTTCGAACCGTAATGCGCAAAAAATGGTACCGAAACCCCGTATTTACATATCTGCCGCTCTGCAGGAGAATCCGTATAGGTGTTCGAGTGTTCGAACCGTAATGCGCAAGAAATGGTACCGAAACCCCGTATTTACATATCTGCCACTGTGCAGGAGAATCCGAATAGGTGTTCGAGTGTTCGAACCGTAATGCGCAAGAAATGGTATGTAAACCCCGTATTTACATATCTGCCACTGTGCAGGAGAATCCGTATAGGTGTTCAAGTGTTCGAACCGTAATGCGCAAGAAATGGTACGGAAACATCGTATTTACATATCTGCCACTGTGCAGGAGAATCCGTATAGGTGTTCGAGTGTTTGAACCGTAATACGTGAGAAATGGTATGTAAACCCCGTATTTATATATCTGCCACTGTGCTGGATAATCCGTATAGGTGTTCGAGTGTTCGAACCGTAATGCGCCAGAAATGGTACCGAAACCCCGTATTTACATATCTGCCACTGTGCAGGAGAATCCGCATAGGTGTTCGAGTGTTCGAACCGTAATGCGCAAGAAATGGTACCGACACCCCGTATTTACATATCTGCCACTGTGCAGGAGAATCCGAATAGGTGTTCGAGTGTTCGAACCGTAATGCGCAAGAAATGGTATGTAAACCCCGTATTTACATATCTGCCACTGTGCAGGAGAATCCGTATAGGTGTTCGAGTGTTCGAACCGTAATGCGCAAGAAATGGTACGGAAACCCCGTATTTACATATCTGCCACTATGCAGGAGAATCCGTATAGGTGTTCGAGTGTTTGAACCGTAATGCGTGAGAAATGGTATGTAAACCCCGTATTTATATATCTGCCACTGTGCTGGATAATCCGTATAGGTGTTCGAGTGTTCGAACCGTAATGCGCAAGAAATGGTACCGAAACCCCGTATTTACATATCTGCCACTGTGCATGAGAATCCGTACAGGTGTTCGAGTGTTCGAACCGTAATGCGCAAGAAATGGTTCCGAAACCCCGTATTTACATATCTGCCACTGTGCAGGAGAATCCGTATAGGTGTTCGAGTGTTCGAACCGTAATGCGCAAGAAATGGTATGGAAACCCCGTATTTACATATCTGCCACTGTGCAGGAGAATCCGTATAGGTGTTCGAGTGTTCGAACCGTAATGCGCAAGAAATGGTATGTAAACCCCGTATTTACATATCTGCCACTGTGCAGGAGAATCCGTATAGGTGTTCGAGTGTTCGAACCGTAATGCGCAAGAAATGGTTCCGAAACCCCGTATTTACATATCTGCCACTGTGCAGGAGAATCCGTATAGGTGTTCAAGAGTTCGAACCGTAATGCGCAAGAAATGGTACGGAAACCCCGTATTTACATATCTGCCACTTTGTAGGAGAATCCGCATAGGTGTTCGAGTGTTCGAACCGTAATGTGCAAGAAATGGTATGGAAACCCCGTATTTACATATCTGCCACTGTGCAGGAGAATCCGTATAGGTGTTCGAGTGTTTGAACCGTAATGCGTGAGAAATGGTATGTAAACCCCGTATTTATATATCTGCCACTGTGCTGGATAATCCGTATAGGTGTTCGAGTGTTCGAACCGTAATGCGCCAGAAATGGTACCGAAACCCCGTATTTACATATCTGCCACTGTGCAGGAGAATCCGTATAGGTGTTCGAGTGTTCGAACCGTAATGCGCAAGAAATGGTACCGAAACCCCGTATTTACATATCTGCCACTGTGCAGGAGAATCCGTATAGGTGTTCGAGTGTTCGAACCGTAATGCGCAAGAAATTGTATGGAAACCCCGTATTTACATATCTGCCACTGTGCAGGAGAATCCGTATAGGTGTTCGAGTGTTCGAACCGTAATGCGCAAGAAATGGTTCCGAAACCCCGTATTTACATATCTGCCACTGTGCTGGAGCATCCGTATAGGTGTTCGAGAGTTCGAACCGTAATGCGGCAGAAATGGTACGGAAACCCCGTATTTACATATCTGCCACTTTGTAGGAGAATCCGCATAGGTGTTCGAGTGTTCGAACCGTAATGTGCAAGAAATGGTATGGAAACCCCGTATTTACATATCTGCCACTGTGCAGGAGAATCCGTATAGGTGTTCGAGTGTTCGAATCGTAATGCGCAAGAAATGGTACCGAAACCCCGTATTTACATATCTGCCACTGTGCAGGAGAATCCGAATAGGTGTTCGAGTGTTCGAACCGTAATGCGCAAGAAATGGTATGTAAACCCCGTATTTACATATCTGCCACTGTGCAGGAGAATCCGTATAGGTGTTCGAGTGTTCGAACCGTAATGCGCAAGAAATGGTACGGAAACCCCGTATTTACATGTCTGCCACTGTGCCGGAGAATCCGTATAGGTGTTCGAGTGTTTGAACCGTAATGCGTGAGAAATGGTATGTAAACCCCGTATTTATATATCTGCCACTGTGCTGGATAATCCGTATAGGTGTTCGAGTGTTCGAACCGTAAAGCGCCAGAAATGGTACCGAAACCCCGTATTTACATATCTGCCACTGTGCAGGAGAATCCGTATAGGTGTTCGAGTGTTCGAACCGTAATGCGCAAGAAATGGTACCGAAACCCCGTATTTACATATCTGCCACTATGCAGGAGAATCCGTATAGGTGTTCGAGTGTTCGAACCGTAATGCGCAAGAAATGGTAGGGAAACCCCGTATTTACATATCTGCCACTGTGCAGGAGAATCCGTATAGGTGTTCGAGTGTTCGAACCGTAATGCGCAAGAAATGGTTCCGAAACCCCGTATTTACATATCTGCCACTGTGCAGGAGAATCCGTATAGGTGTTCAAGAGTTCGAACCGTAATGCGCAAGAAATGGTACGGAAACCCCGTATTTACATATCTGCCACTTTGTAGGAGAATCCGCATAGGTGTTCGAGTGTTCGAACCGTAATGTGCAAGAAATGGTATGGAAACCCCGTATTTACATATCTGCCACTGTGCAGGAGAATCCGTATAGGTGTTCGAGTGTTTGAACCGTAATGCGTGAGAAATGGTATGTAAACCCCGTATTTATATATCTGCCACTGTGCTGGATAATCCGTATAGGTGTTCGAGTGTTCGAACCGTAATGCGCCAGAAATGGTACCGAAACCCCGTATTTACATATCTGCCACTGTGCAGGAGAATCCGTATAGGTGTTCGAGTGTTCGAACCGTAATGCGCAAGAAATGGTACCGAAACCCCGTATTTACATATCTGCCACTGTGTAGGAGAATCCGTATAGGTGTTCGAGTGTTCGAACCGTAATGCGCAAGAAATTGTATGGAAACCCCGTATTTACATATCTGACACTGTGCAGGAGAATCCGTATAGGTGTTCGAGTGTTCGAACCGTAATGCGCAAGAAATGGTTCCGAAACCCCGTATTTACATATCTGCCACTGTGCTGGAGAATCCGTATAGGTGTTCGAGAGTTCGAACCGTAATGCGGCAGAAATGGTACGGAAACCCCGTATTTACATATCTGCCACTTTGTAGGAGAATCCGCATAGGTGTTCGAGTGTTCGAACCGTAATGTGCAAGAAATGGTATGGAAACCCCGTATTTACATATCTGCCACTGTGCAGGAGAATCCGTATAGGTGTTCGAGTGTTCGAACCGTAATGCGCAAGAAATGGTTCCGAAACCCCGTATTTACGTATCTGCCACTGTGCAGGAGAATCCGTATAGGTGTTCCATTGTTCGAACCGTAATGCGCAAGAAGTGGTACGGAAACCCCGTATTTACATATCTGCCACTGTGCAGGAGAATCCGTATAGGTGTTCGAGTGTTCGAACCGTAATGCGCAAAAAATGGTACCGAAACCCCGTATTTACATATCTGCCGCTCTGCAGGAGAATCCGTATAGGTGTTCGAGTGTTCGAACCGTAATGCGCAAGAAATGGTACCGAAACCCCGTATTTACATATCTGCCACTGTGCAGGAGAATCCGAATAGGTGTTCGAGTGTTCGAACCGTAATGCGCAAGAAATGGTATGTAAACCCCGTATTTACATATCTGCCACTGTGCAGGAGAATCCGTATAGGTGTTCAAGTGTTCGAACCGTAATGCGCAAGAAATGGTACGGAAACATCGTATTTACATATCTGCCACTGTGCAGGAGAATCCGTATAGGTGTTCGAGTGTTTGAACCGTAATACGTGAGAAATGGTATGTAAACCCCGTATTTATATATCTGCCACTGTGCTGGATAATCCGTATAGGTGTTCGAGTGTTCGAACCGTAATGCGCCAGAAATGGTACCGAAACCCCGTATTTACATATCTGCCACTGTGCAGGAGAATCCGCATAGGTGTTCGAGTGTTCGAACCGTAATGCGCAAGAAATGGTACCGACACCCCGTATTTACATATCTGCCACTGTGCAGGAGAATCCGAATAGGTGTTCGAGTGTTCGAACCGTAATGCGCAAGAAATGGTATGTAAACCCCGTATTTACATATCTGCCACTGTGCAGGAGAATCCGTATAGGTGTTCGAGTGTTCGAACCGTAATGCGCAAGAAATGGTACAGAAACCCCGTATTTACATATCTGCCACTATGCAGGAGAATCCGTATAGGTGTTCGAGTGTTTGAACCGTAATGCGTGAGAAATGGTATGTAAACCCCGTATTTATATATCTGCCACTGTGCTGGATAATCCGTATAGGTGTTCGAGTGTTCGAACCGTAATGCGCAAGAAATGGTACCGAAACCCCGTATTTACATATCTGCCACTGTGCATGAGAATCCGTACAGGTGTTCGAGTGTTCGAACCGTAATGCGCAAGAAATGGTTCCGAAACCCCGTATTTACATATCTGCCACTGTGCAGGAGAATCCGTATAGGTGTTCGAGTGTTCGAACCGTAATGCGCAAGAAATGGTATGGAAACCCCGTATTTACATATCTGCCACTGTGCAGGAGAATCCGTATAGGTGTTCGAGTGTTCGAACCGTAATGCGCAAGAAATGGTATGTAAACCCCGTATTTACATATCTGCCACTGTGCAGGAGAATCCGTATAGGTGTTCGAGTGTTCGAACCGTAATGCGCAAGAAATGGTTCCGAAACCCCGTATTTACGTATCTGCCACTGTGCAGGAGAATCCGTATAGGTGTTCCATTGTTCGAACCGTAATGCGCAAGAAATGGTACGGAAACCCCGTATTTACATATCTGCCACTGTGCAGGAGAATTCGTATAGGTGTTCGAGTGTTCGAACCGTAATGCGCAAAAAATGGTACCGAAACCCCGTATTTACATATCTGCCACTGTGCAGGAGAATCCGTATAGGTGTTCGAGTGTTCGAACCGTAATGCGCAAGAAATGGTACCGAAACCCCGTTTTTACATATCTGCCACTGTGCAGGAGAATCCGAATAGGTGTTCGAGTGTTCGAACCGTAATGCGCAAAAATGGTATGTAAACCCCGTATTTACATATCTGCTACTGTGCAGGAGAATCCGTATAGGTGTTCGGGTGTTCGAACCGTAATGCGCAAGAAATGGTACGGAAACCCCGTATTTACATATCTGCCACTGTGCAGGAGAATCCGTATAGGTGTTCGAGTGTTTGAACCGTAATGCGTGAGAAATGGTATGTAAACCCCGTATTTATATATCTGCCACTGTGCTGGATAATCCGTATAGGTGTTCGAGTGTTCGAACCGTAATGCGCCAGAAATGGTACCGAAACCCCGTATTTACATATCTGCCACTGTGCAGGAGAATCCGTATAGGTGTTCGAGTGTTCGAACCGTAATGCGCAAGAAATGGTACCGAAACCCCGTATTTACATATCTGCCACTGTGCAGGAGAATCCGAATAGGTGTTCGAGTGTTCGAACCGTAATGCGCAAGAAATGGTATGTAAACCCCGTATTTACATATCTGCCACTGTGCAGGAGAATCCGTATAGGTGTTCGAGTGTTCGAACCGTAATGCGCAAGAAATGGTTCCGAAACCCCGTATTTACGTATCTGCCACTGTGCAGGAGAATCCGTATAGGTGTTCCATTGTTCGAACCGTAATGCGCAAGAAATGGTACGGAAACCCCGTATTTACATATCTGCCACTGTGCAGGAGAATTCGTATAGGTGTTCGAGTGTTCGAACCGTAATGCGCAAAAAATGGTACCGAAACCCCGTATTTACATATCTGCCACTGTGCAGGAGAATCCGTATAGGTGTTCGAGTGTTCGAACCGTAATGCGCAAGAAATGGTACCGAAACCCCGTATTTACATATCTGCCACTGTGCAGGAGAATCCGAATAGGTGTTCGAGTGTTCGAACCGTAATGCGCAAAAATGGTATGTAAACCCCGTATTTACATATCTGCTACTGTGCAGGAGAATCCGTATAGGTGTTCGGGTGTTCGAACCGTAATGCGCAAGAAATGGTACGGAAACCCCGTATTTACATATCTGCCACTGTGCAGGAGAATCCGTATAGGTGTTCGAGTGTTTGAACCGTAATGCGTGAGAAATGGTATGTAAACCCCGTATTTATATATCTGCCACTGTGCTGGATAATCCGTATAAGTGTTCGAGTGTTCGAACCGTAATGCGCCAGAAATGGTACCGAAACCCCATATTTACATATCTGCCACTGTGCAGGAGAATCCGTATAGGTGTTCGAGTGTTCGAACCGTAATGCGCAAGAAATGGTACCGAAACCCCGTATTTACATATCTGCCACTGTGCAGGAGAATCCGTATAGGTGTTCGAGTGTTCGAACCGTAATGCGCAAGAAATTGTATGGAAACCCCGTATTTACATATCTGCCACTGTGCAGGAGAATCCGTATAGGTGTTCGAGTGTCCGAACCGTAATGCGCAAGAAATGGTTCCGAAACCCCGTATTTACATATCTGCCACTGTGCTGGAGAATCCGTATAGGTGTTCGAGAGTTCGAACCGTAATGCGGCAGAAATGGTACGGAAACCCCGTATTTACATATCTGCCACTTTGTAGGAGAATCCGCATAGGTGTTCGAGTGTTCGAACCGTAATGTGCAAGAAATGGTATGGAAACCCCGTATTTACATATCTGCCACTGTGCAGGAGAATCCGTATAGGTGTTCGAGTGTTCGAATCGTAATGCGCAAGAAATGGTACCCAAACCCCGTATTTACATATCTGCCACTGTGCAGGAGAATCCGAATAGGTGTTCGAGTGTTCGAACCGTAATGCGCAAGAAATGGTATGTAAACCCCGTATTTACATATCTGCCACTGTGCAGGAGAATCCGTATAGGTGTTCGAGTGTTCGAACCGTAATGCGCAAGAAATGGTACGGAAACCCCGTATTTACATATCTGCCACTGTGCAGGAGAATCCGTATAGGTGTTCGTGTGTTTGAACCGTAATGCGTGAGAAATGGTATGTAAACCCCGTATTTATATATCTGCCACTGTGCTGGATAATCCGTATAGGTGTTCGAGTGTTCGAACCGTAAAGCGCCAGAAATGGTACCGAAACCCCGTATTTACATATCTGCCACTGTGCAGGAGAATCCGTATAGGTGTTCGAGTGTTCGAACCGTAATGCGCAAGAAATGGTACCGAAACCCCGTATTTACATATCTGCCACTGTGCAGGAGAATCCGTATAGGTGTTCGAGTGTTCGAACCGTAATGCGCAAGAAATGGTAGGGAAACCACGTATTTACATATCTGCCACTGTGCAGGAGAATCCGTATAAGTGTTCGAGTGTTCGAACCGTAATGCGCAAGAAATGGTTCTGAAACCCCGTATTTACATATCTGCCACTGTGCAGGAGAATCCGTATAGGTGTTCGAGAGTTCGAACCGTAATGCGCAAGAAATGGTACGGAAACCCCGTATTTACATATCTGCCACTTTGTAGGAGAATCCGCATAGGTGTTCGAGTGTTCGAACCGTAATGTGCAAGAAATGGTATGGAAACCCCGTATTTACATATCTGCCACTGTGCAGGAGAATCCGTATAGGTGTTCGAGTGTTCGAATCGTAATGCGCAAGAAATGGTACCGAAACCCCTTATTTACATATCTGCCACTGTGCAGGAGAATCCGAATAGGTGTTCGAGTGTTCGAACCGTAATGCGCAAGAAATGGTATGTAAACCCCGTATTTACATATCTGCCACTGTGCAGGAGAATCCGTATAGGTGTTCGAGTGTTCGAACCGTAATGCGCAAGAAATGGTACGGAAACCCCGTATTTACATATCTGCCACTGTGCAGGAGAATCCGTATAGGTGTTCGATTGTTCGAACCGTAATGCGCAAAAAATGGTACCGAAACCCCGTATTTACATATCTGCCACTGTGCAGGAGAATCCGTATAGGTGTTCGAGTGTTCGAACCGTAATGCGCAAGAAATGGTACCGAAACCCCGTATTTACATATCTGCCACTGTGCAGGAGAATCCGTATAGGTGTTCGAGTGTTCGAACCGTAATGCGCAAGAAATGGTACCGAAACCCCGTATTTACATATCTGCCACTGTGCAGGAGAATCCGAATAGGTGTTCGAGAGTTCGAACCGTAATGCGGCAGAAATGGTACGGAAACCCCGTATTTACATATCTGCCACTTTGTAGGAGAATCCGCATAGGTGTTCGAGTGTTCGAACCGTAATGTGCAAGAAATGGTATGGAAACCCCGTATTTACATATCTGCCACTGTGCAGGAGAATCCGTATAGGTGTTCGAGTGTTCGAATCGTAATGCGCAAGAAATGGTACCGAAACCCCGTATTTACATATCTGCCACTGTGCAGGAGAATCCGAATAGGTGTTCGAGTGTTCGAACCGTAATGCGCAAGAAATGGTATGTAAACCCCGTATTTACATATCTGCCACTGTGCAGGAGAATCCGTATAGGTGTTCGAGTGTTCGAACCGTAATGCGCAAGAAATGGTACGGAAACCCCGTATTTACATATCTGCCACTGTGCAGGAGAATCCGTATAGGTGTTCGAGTGTTTGAACCGTAATGCGTGAGAAATGGTATGTAAACCCCGTATTTATATATCTGCCACTGTGCTGGATAATCCGTATAGGTGTTCGAGTGTTCGAACCGTAATGCGCCAGAAATGGTACCGAAACCCCGTATTTACATATCTGCCACTGTGCAGGAGAATCCGTATAGGTGTTCGAGTGTTCGAACCGTAATGCGCAAGAAATGGTACCGAAACCCCGTATTTACATATCTGCCACTGTGCAGGAGAATCCGAATAGGTGTTCGAGTGTTCGAACCGTAATGCGCAAGAAATGGTATGTAAACCCCGTATTTACATATCTGCCACTGTGCAGGAGAATCCGTATAGGTGTTCGAGTGTTCGAACCGTAATGCGCAAGAAATGGTTCCGAAACCCCGTATTTACGTATCTGCCACTGTGCAGGAGAATCCGTATAGGTGTTCCATTGTTCGAACCGTAATGCGCAAGAAATGGTACGGAAACCCCGTATTTACATATCTGCCACTGTGCAGGAGAATTCGTATAGGTGTTCGAGTGTTCGAACCGTAATGCGCAAAAAATGGTACCGAAACCCCGTATTTACATATCTGCCACTGTGCAGGAGAATCCGTATAGGTGTTCGAGTGTTCGAACCGTAATGCGCAAGAAATGGTACCGAAACCCCGTATTTACATATCTGCCACTGTGCAGGAGAATCCGAATAGGTGTTCGAGTGTTCGAACCGTAATGCGCAAAAATGGTATGTAAACCCCGTATTTACATATCTGCTACTGTGCAGGAGAATCCGTATAGGTGTTCGGGTGTTCGAACCGTAATGCGCAAGAAATGGTACGGAAACCCCGTATTTACATATCTGCCACTGTGCAGGAGAATCCGTATAGGTGTTCGAGTGTTTGAACCGTAATGCGTGAGAAATGGTATGTAAACCCCGTATTTATATATCTGCCACTGTGCTGGATAATCCGTATAGGTGTTCGAGTGTTCGAACCGTAATGCGCCAGAAATGGTACCGAAACCCCGTATTTACATATCTGCCACTGTGCAGGAGAATCCGTATAGGTGTTCGAGTGTTCGAACCGTAATGCGCAAGAAATGGTACCGAAACCCCGTATTTACATATCTGCCACTGTGCAGGAGAATCCGTATAGGTGTTCGAGTGTTCGAACCGTAATGCGCAAGAAATTGTATGGAAACCCCGTATTTACATATCTGCCACTGTGCAGGAGAATCCGTATAGGTGTTCGAGTGTCCGAACCGTAATGCGCAAGAAATGGTTCCGAAACCCCGTATTTACATATCTGCCACTGTGCTGGAGAATCCGTATAGGTGTTCGAGAGTTCGAACCGTAATGCGGCAGAAATGGTACGGAAACCCCGTATTTACATATCTGCCACTTTGTAGGAGAATCCGCATAGGTGTTCGAGTGTTCGAACCGTAATGTGCAAGAAATGGTATGGAAACCCCGTATTTACATATCTGCCACTGTGCAGGAGAATCCGTATAGGTGTTCGAGTGTTCGAATCGTAATGCGCAAGAAATGGTACCGAAACCCCGTATTTACATATCTGCCACTGTGCAGGAGAATCCGAATAGGTGTTCGAGTGTTCGAACCGTAATGCGCAAGAAATGGTATGTAAACCCCGTATTTACATATCTGCCACTGTGCAGGAGAATCCGTATAGGTGTTCGAGTGTTCGAACCGTAATGCGCAAGAAATGGTACGGAAACCCCGTATTTACATATCTGCCACTGTGCAGGAGAATCCGTATAGGTGTTCGAGTGTTTGAATCGTAATGCGTGAGAAATGGTATGTAAACCCCGTATTTATATATCTGCCACTGTGCTGGATAATCCGTATAGGTGTTCGAGTGTTCGAACCGTAAAGCGCCAGAAATGGTACCGAAACCCCGTATTTACATATCTGCCACTGTGCAGGAGAATCCGTATAGGTGTTCGAGTGTTCGAACCGTAATGCGCAAGAAATGGTACCGAAACCCCGTATTTACATATCTGCCACTGTGCAGGAGAATCCGTATAGGTGTTCGAGTGTTCGAACCGTAATGCGCAAGAAATGGTAGGGAAACCACGTATTTACATATCTGCCACTGTGCAGGAGAATCCGTATAAGTGTTCGAGTGTTCGAACCGTAATGCGCAAGAAATGGTTCCGAAACCCCGTATTTACATATCTGCCACTGTGCAGGAGAATCCGTATAGGTGTTCGAGAGGTCGAACCGTAATGCGCAAGAAATGGTACGGAAACCCCGTATTTACATATCTGCCACTTTGTAGGAGAATCCGCATAGGTGTTCGAGTGTTCGAACCGTAATGTGCAAGAAATGGTATGGAAACCCCGTATTTACATATCTGCCACTGTGCAGGAGAATCCGTATAGGTGTTCGAGTGTTCGAATCGTAATGCGCAAGAAATGGTACCGAAACCCCTTATTTACATATCTGCCACTGTGCAGGAGAATCCGAATAGGTGTTCGAGTGTTCGAACCGTAATGCGCAAGAAATGGTATGTAAACCCCGTATTTACATATCTGCCACTGTGCAGGAGAATCCGTATAGGTGTTCGAGTGTTCGAACCGTAATGCGCAAGAAATGGTACGGAAACCCCGTATTTACATATCTGCCACTGTGCAGGAGAATCCGTATAGGTGTTCGATTGTTCGAACCGTAATGCGCAAAAAATGGTACCGAAACCCCGTATTTACATATCTGCCACTGTGCAGGAGAATCCGTATAGGTGTTCGAGTGTTCGAACCGTAATGCGCAAGAAATGGTTCCGAAACCCCGTATTTACATATCTGCCACTGTGCTGGAGAATCCGTATAGGTGTTCGAGAGTTCGAACCGTAATGCGGCAGAAATGGTACGGAAACCCCGTATTTACATATCTGCCACTTTGTAGGAGAATCCGCATAGGTGTTCGAGTGTTCGAACCGTAATGTGCAAGAAATGGTATGGAAACCCCGTATTTACATATCTGCCACTGTGCAGGAGAATCCGTATAGGTGTTCGAGTGTTCGAACCGTAATGCGCAAGAAATGGTTCCGAAACCCCGTATTTACGTATCTGCCACTGTGCAGGAGAATCCGTATAGGTGTTCCATTGTTCGAACCGTAATGCGCAAGAAGTGGTACGGAAACCCCGTATTTACATATCTGCCACTGTGCAGGAGAATCCGTATAGGTGTTCGAGTGTTCGAACCGTAATGCGGAAAAAATGGTACCGAAACCCCGTATTTACATATCTGCCGCTCTGCAGGAGAATCCGTATAGGTGTTCGAGTGTTCGAACCGTAATGCGCAAGAAATGGTACCGAAACCCCGTATTTACATATCTGCCACTGTGCAGGAGAATCCGAATAGGTGTTCGTGTGTTCGAACCGTAATGCGCAAGAAATGGTATGTAAACCCCGTATTTACATATCTGCCACTGTGCAGGAGAATCCGTATAGGTGTTCAAGTGTTCGAACCGTAATGCGCAAGAAATGGTACGGAAACATCGTATTTACATATCTGCCACTGTGCAGGAGAATCCGTATAGGTGTTCGAGTGTTTGAACCGTAATACGTGAGAAATGGTATGTAAACCCCGTATTTATATATCTGCCACTGTGCTGGATAATCAGTATAGGTGTTCGAGTGTTCGAACCGTAATGCGCCAGAAATGGTACCGAAACCCCGTATTTACATATCTGCCACTGTGCAGGAGAATCCGCATAGGTGTTCGAGTGTTCGAACCGTAATGCGCAAGAAATGGTACCGACACCCCGTATTTACATATCTGCCACTGTGCAGGAGAATCCGAATAGGTGTTCGAGTGTTCGAACCGTAATGCGCAAGAAATGGTATGTAAACCCCGTATTTACATATCTGCCACTGTGCAGGAGAATCCGTATAGGTGTTCGAGTGTTCGAACCGTAATGCGCAAGAAATGGTACGGAAACCCCGTATTTACATATCTGCCACTATGCAGGAGAATCCGTATAGGTGTTCGAGTGTTTGAACCGTAATGCGTGAGAAATGGTATGTAAATCCCGTATTTATATATCTGCCACTGTGCTGGATAATCCGTATAGGTGTTCGAGTGTTCGAACCGTAATGCGCAAGAAATGGTACCGAAACCCCGTATTTACATATCTGCCACTGTGCATGAGAATCCGTACAGGTGTTCGAGTGTTCGAACCGTAATGCGCAAGAAATGGTTCCGAAACCCCGTATTTACATATCTGCCACTGTGCAGGAGAATCCGTATAGGTGTTCGAGTGTTCGAACCGTAATGCGCAAGAAATGGTATGGAAACCCCGTATTTACATATCTGCCACTGTGCAGGAGAATCCGTATAGGTGTTCGAGTGTTCGAACCGTAATGCGCAAGAAATGGTATGTAAACCCCGTATTTACATATCTGCCACTGTGCAGGAGAATCCGTATAGGTGTTCGAGTGTTCGAACCGTAATGCGCAAGAAATGGTTCCGAAACCCCGTATTTACGTATCTGCCACTGTGCAGGAGAATCCGTATAGGTGTTCCATTGTTCGAACCGTAATGCGTGAGAAATGGTATGTAAACCCCGTATTTATATATCTGCCACTGTGCTGGATAATCCGTATAGGTGTTCGAGTGTTCGAACCGTAATGCGCCAGAAATGGTACCGAAACCCCGTATTTACATATCTGCCACTGTGCAGGAGAATTCGTATAGGTGTTCGAGTGTTCGAACCGTAATGCGCAAAAAATGGTACCGAAACCCCGTATTTACATATCTGCCACTGTGCAGGAGAATCCGTATAGGTGTTCGAGTGTTCGAACCGTAATGCGCAAGAAATGGTACCGAAACCCCGTATTTACATATCTGCCACTGTGCAGGAGAATCCGAATAGGTGTTCGAGTGTTCGAACCGTAATGCGCAAAAATGGTATGTAAACCCCGTATTTACATATCTGCTACTGTGCAGGAGAATCCGTATAGGTGTTCGGGTGTTCGAACAGTAATGCGCAAGAAATGGTACGGAAACCCCGTATTTACATATCTGCCACTGTGCAGGAGAATCCGTATAGGTGTTCGAGTGTTTGAACCGTAATGCGTGAGAAATGGTATGTAAACCCCGTATTTATATATCTGCCACTGTGCTGGATAATCCGTATAGGTGTTCGAGTGTTCGAACCGTAATGCGCCAGAAATGGTACCGAAACCCCGTATTTACATATCTGCCACTGTGCAGGAGAATCCGTATAGGTGTTCGAGTGTTCGAACCGTAATGCGCAAGAAATGGTACCGAAACCCCGTATTTAAATATCTGCCACTGTGCAGGAGAATCCGTATAGGTGTTCGAGTGTTCGAACCGTAATGCGCAAGAAATTGTATGGAAACCCCGTATTTACATATCTGCCACTGTGCAGGAGAATCCGTATAGGTGTTCGAGTGTCCGAACCGTAATGCGCAAGAAATGGTTCCGAAACCCCGTATTTACATATCTGCCACTGTGCTGGAGAATCCGTATAGGTGTTCGAGAGTTCGAACCGTAATGCGGCAGAAATGGTACGGAAACCCCGTATTTACATATCTGCCACTTTGTAGGAGAATCCGCATAGGTGTTCGAGTGTTCGAACCGTAATGTGCAAGAAATGGTATGGAAACCCCGTATTTACATATCTGCCACTGTGCAGGAGAATCCGTATAGGTGTTCGAGTGTTCGAATCGTAATGCGCAAGAAATGGTACCGAAACCCCGTATTTACATATCTGCCACTGTGCATGAGAATCCGTACAGGTGTTCGAGTGTTCGAACCGTAATGCGCAAGAAATGGTTCCGAAACCCCGTATTTACATATCTGCCACTGTGCAGGAGAATCCGTATAGGTGTTCGAGTGTTCGAACCGTAATGCGCAAGAAATGGTATGGAAACCCCGTATTTACATATCTGCCACTGTGCAGGAGAATCCGTATAGGTGTTCGAGTGTTCGAACCGTAATGCGCAAGAAATGGTACGGAAACCCCGTATTTACATATCTGCCACTGTGCATGAGAATCCGTACAGGTGTTCGAGTGTTCGAACCGTAATGCGCAAGAAATGGTTCCGAAACCCCGTATTTACATATCTGCCACTGTGCAGGAGAATCCGTATAGGTGTTCGAGTGTTCGAACCGTAATGCGCAAGAAATGGTATGGAAACCCCGTATTTACATATCTGCCACTGTGCAGGAGAATCCGTATAGGTGTTCGAGTGTTCGAACCGTAATGCGCAAGAAATGGTATGGAAACCCCGTATTTACATATCTGCCACTGTGCAGGAGAATCCGTATAGGTGTTCGAGTGTTCGAACCGTAATGCGCAAGAAATGGTATGTAAACCCCGTATTTACATATCTGCCACTGTGCAGGAGAATCCGTATAGGTATTCGAGTGTTCGAACCGTAATGCGCAAGAAATGGTACGGAAACCCCGTATTTACATATCTGCCACTGTGCAGGAGAATCCGTATAGGTGTTCGAGTGTTTGAACCGTAATGCGTGAGAAATGGTATGTAAACCCCGTATTTATATATCTGCCACTGTGCTGGATAATCCGTATAGGTGTTCGAGTGTTCGAACCGTAAAGCGCCAGAAATGGTACCGAAACCCCGTATTTACATATCTGCCACTGTGCAGGAGAATCCGTATAGGTGTTCTAGTGTTCGAACCGTAATGCGCAAGAAATGGTTCCGAAACCCCGTATTTACATATCTGCCACTGTGCAGGAGAATCCGTATAGGTGTTCGAGAGTTCGAACCGTAATGCGCAAGAAATGGTACGGAAACCCCGTATTTACATATCTGCCACTTTGTAGGAGAATCCGCATAGGTGTTCGAGTGTTCGAACCGTAATGTGCAAGAAATGGTATGGAAACCCCGTATTTACATATCTGCCACTGTGCAGGAGAATCCGTATAGGTGTTCGAGTGTTCGAATCGTAATGCGCAAGAAATGGTACCGAAACCCCTTATTTACATATCTGCCACTGTGCAGGAGAATCCGAATAGGTGTTCGAGTGTTCGAACCGTAATGCGCAAGAAATGGTATGTAAACCCCGTATTTACATATCTGCCACTGTGCAGGAGAATCCGTATAGGTGTTCGAGTGTTCGAACCGTAATGCGCAAGAAATGGTACGGAAACCCCGTATTTACATATCTGCCACTGTGCAGGAGAATCCGTATAGGTGTTCGATTGTTCGAACCGTAATGCGCAAAAAATGGTACCGAAACCCCGTATTTACATATCTGCCACTGTGCAGGAGAATCCGTATAGGTGTTCGAGTGTTCGAACCGTAATGCGCAAGAAATGGTACCGAAACCCCGTATTTACATATCTGCCACTGTGCAGGAGAATCCGAATAGGTGTTCGAGTGTTCGAACCGTAATGCGCAAGAAATGGTATGTAAACCCCGTATTTACATATCTGCCACTGTGCAGGAGAATCCGTATAGGTGTTCGAGTGTTCGAACCGTAATGCGCAAGAAATGGTACGGAAATCCCGTATTTACATATCTGCCACTGTGCAGGAGAATCCGTATAGGTGTTCGAGTGTTTGAACCGTAATGCGTGAGAAATGGTATGTAAACCCCGTATTTATATATCTGCCACTGTGCTGGATAATCCGTATAGGTGTTCGAGTGTTCGAACCGTAAAGCGCCAGAAATGGTACTGAAACCCCGTATTTACATATCTGCCACTGTGCAGGAGAATCCGTATAGGTGTTCGAGTGTTCGAACCGTAATGCGCAAGAAATGGTACCGAAACCCCGTATTTACATATCTGCCACTGTGCAGGAGAATCCGTATAGGTGTTCGAGTGTTCGAACCGTAATGCGCAAGAAATGGTAGGGAAACCCCGTATTTACATATCTGCCACTGTGCAGGAGAATCCGTATAGGTGTTCGAGTGTTCGAATCGTAATGCGCAAGAAATGGTACCGAAACCCCGTATTTACATATCTGCCACTGTGCAGGAGAATCCGAATAGGTGTTCGAGCGTTCGAACCGTAATGCGCAAGAAATGGTATGTAAACCCCGTATTTACATATCTGCCACTGTGCAGGAGAATCCGTATAGGTGTTCGAGTGTTCGAACCGTAATGCGCAAGAAATGGTACGGAAACCCCGTATTTACATATCTGCCACTGTGCAGGAGAATCCGTATAGGTGTTCGATTGTTCGAACCGTAATGCGCAAAAAATTGTACCGAAACCCCGTATTTAGATATCTACCACTGTGCAGGAGAACCCGTATAGGTGTTCAAGTGTTCGAACCGTAATGCGCCAGAAATGGTACCGAAACCCCGTATTTACATATCTGCCACTGTGCAGGAGAATCCGCATAGGTGTTCGAGTGTTCGAACCGTAATGCGCAAGAAATGGTACCGACACCCCGTATTTACATATCTGCCACTGTGCATGAGAATCCGTATAGGTGTTCGAGTGTTCGAATCGTAATGCGCAAGAAATGGTACCGAAACCCCGTATTTACATATCTGCCACTGTGCATGAGAATCCGTACAGGTGTTCGAGTGTTCGAACCGTAATGCGCAAGAAATGGTTCCGAAACCCCGTATTTACATATCTGCCACTGTGCAGGAGAATCCGTATAGGTGTTCGAGTGTTCGAACCGTAATGCGCAAGAAATGGTATGGAAACCCCGTATTTACATATCTGCCACTGTGCAGGAGAATCCGTATAGGTGTTCGAGTGTTCGAACCGTAATGCGCAAGAAATGGTATGGAAACCCCGTATTTACATATCTGCCACTGTGCAGGAGAATCCGTATAGGTGTTCGAGTGTTCGAATCGTAATGCGCAAGAAATGGTACCGAAACCCCGTATTTACATATCTGCCACTGTGCATGAGAATCCGTACAGGTGTTCGAGTGTTCGAACCGTAATGCGCAAGAAATGGTTCCGAAACCCCGTATTTACATATCTGCCACTGTGCAGGAGAATCCGTATAGGTGTTCGAGTGTTCGAACCGTAATGCGCAAGAAATGGTATGGAAACCCCGTATTTACATATCTGCCACTGTGCAGGAGAATCCGTATAGGTGTTCGAGTGTTCGAACCGTAATGCGCAAGAAATGGTACGGAAACCCCGTATTTACATATCTGCCACTGTGCATGAGAATCCGTACAGGTGTTCGAGTGTTCGAACCGTAATGCGCAAGAAATGGTTCCGAAACCCCGTATTTACATATCTGCCACTGTGCAGGAGAATCCGTATAGGTGTTCGAGTGTTCGAACCGTAATGCGCAAGAAATGGTATGGAAACCCCGTATTTACATATCTGCCACTGTGCAGGAGAATCCGTATAGGTGTTCGAGTGTTCGAACCGTAATGCGCAAGAAATGGTATGGAAACCCCGTATTTACATATCTGCCACTGTGCAGGAGAATCCGTATAGGTGTTCGAGTGTTCGAACCGTAATGCGCAAGAAATGGTATGTAAACCCCGTATTTACATATCTGCCACTGTGCAGGAGAATCCGTATAGGTATTCGAGTGTTCGAACCGTAATGCGCAAGAAATGGTACGGAAACCCCGTATTTACATATCTGCCACTGTGCAGGAGAATCCGTATAGGTGTTCGAGTGTTTGAACCGTAATGCGTGAGAAATGGTATGTAAACCCCGTATTTATATATCTGCCACTGTGCTGGATAATCCGTATAGGTGTTCGAGTGTTCGAACCGTAAAGCGCCAGAAATGGTACCGAAACCCCGTATTTACATATCTGCCACTGTGCAGGAGAATCCGTATAGGTGTTCGAGTGTTCGAACCGTAATGCGCAAGAAATGGTTCCGAAACCCCGTATTTACATATCTGCCACTGTGCAGGAGAATCCGTATAGGTGTTCGAGAGTTCGAACCGTAATGCGCAAGAAATGGTACGGAAACCCCGTATTTACATATCTGCCACTTTGTAGGAGAATCCGCATAGGTGTTCGAGTGTTCGAACCGTAATGTGCAAGAAATGGTATGGAAACCCCGTATTTACATATCTGCCACTGTGCAGGAGAATCCGTATAGGTGTTCGAGTGTTCGAATCGTAATGCGCAAGAAATGGTACCGAAACCCCTTATTTACATATCTGCCACTGTGCAGGAGAATCCGAATAGGTGTTCGAGTGTTCGAACCGTAATGCGCAAGAAATGGTATGTAAACCCCGTATTTACATATCTGCCACTGTGCAGGAGAATCCGTATAGGTGTTCGAGTGTTCGAACCGTAATGCGCAAGAAATGGTACGGAAACCCCGTATTTACATATCTGCCACTGTGCAGGAGAATCCGTATAGGTGTTCGATTGTTCGAACCGTAATGCGCAAAAAATGGTACCGAAACCCCGTATTTACATATCTGCCACTGTGCAGGAGAATCCGTATAGGTGTTCGAGTGTTCGAACCGTAATGCGCAAGAAATGGTACCGAAACCCCGTATTTACATATCTGCCACTGTGCAGGAGAATCCGAATAGGTGTTCGAGTGTTCGAACCGTAATGCGCAAGAAATGGTATGTAAACCCCGTATTTACATATCTGCCACTGTGCAGGAGAATCCGTATAGGTGTTCGAGTGTTCGAACCGTAATGCGCAAGAAATGGTACGGAAATCCCGTATTTACATATCTGCCACTGTGCAGGAGAATCCGTATAGGTGTTCGAGTGTTTGAACCGTAATGCGTGAGAAATGGTATGTAAACCCCGTATTTATATATCTGCCACTGTGCTGGATAATCCGTATAGGTGTTCGAGTGTTCGAACCGTAAAGCGCCAGAAATGGTACTGAAACCCCGTATTTACATATCTGCCACTGTGCAGGAGAATCCGTATAGGTGTTCGAGTGTTCGAACCGTAATGCGCAAGAAATGGTACCGAAACCCCGTATTTACATATCTGCCACTGTGCAGGAGAATCCGTATAGGTGTTCGAGTGTTCGAACCGTAATGCGCAAGAAATGGTAGGGAAACCCCGTATTTACATATCTGCCACTGTGCAGGAGAATCCGTATAGGTGTTCGAGTGTTCGAATCGTAATGCGCAAGAAATGGTACCGAAACCCCGTATTTACATATCTGCCACTGTGCAGGAGAATCCGAATAGGTGTTCGAGCGTTCGAACCGTAATGCGCAAGAAATGGTATGTAAACCCCGTATTTACATATCTGCCACTGTGCAGGAGAATCCGTATAGGTGTTCGAGTGTTCGAACCGTAATGCGCAAGAAATGGTACGGAAACCCCGTATTTACATATCTGCCACTGTGCAGGAGAATCCGTATAGGTGTTCGATTGTTCGAACCGTAATGCGCAAAAAATTGTACCGAAACCCCGTATTTAGATATCTACCACTGTGCAGGAGAACCCGTATAGGTGTTCAAGTGTTCGAACCGTAATGCGCCAGAAATGGTACCGAAACCCCGTATTTACATATCTGCCACTGTGCAGGAGAATCCGCATAGGTGTTCGAGTGTTCGAACCGTAATGCGCAAGAAATGGTACCGACACCCCGTATTTACATATCTGCCACTGTGCATGAGAATCCGTATAGGTGTTCGAGTGTTCGAATCGTAATGCGCAAGAAATGGTACCGAAACCCCGTATTTACATATCTGCCACTGTGCATGAGAATCCGTACAGGTGTTCGAGTGTTCGAACCGTAATGCGCAAGAAATGGTTCCGAAACCCCGTATTTACATATCTGCCACTGTGCAGGAGAATCCGTATAGGTGTTCGAGTGTTCGAACCGTAATGCGCAAGAAATGGTATGGAAACCCCGTATTTACATATCTGCCACTGTGCAGGAGAATCCGTATAGGTGTTCGAGTGTTCGAACCGTAATGCGCAAGAAATGGTACGGAAACCCCGTATTTACATATCTGCCACTGTGCATGAGAATCCGTACAGGTGTTCGAGTGTTCGAACCGTAATGCGCAAGAAATGGTTCCGAAACCCCGTATTTACATATCTGCCACTGTGCAGGAGAATCCGTATAGGTGTTCGAGTGTTCGAACCGTAATGCGCAAGAAATGGTATGGAAACCCCGTATTTACATATCTGCCACTGTGCAGGAGAATCCGTATAGGTGTTCGAGTGTTCGAACCGTAATGCGCAAGAAATGGTATGGAAACCCCGTATTTACATATCTGCCACTGTGCAGGAGAATCCGTATAGGTGTTCGAGTGTTCGAACCGTAATGCGCAAGAAATGCTATGTAAACCCCGTATTTACATATCTGCCACTGTGCAGGAGAATCCGTATAGGTATTCGAGTGTTCGAACCGTAATGCGCAAGAAATGGTACGGAAACCCCGTATTTACATATCTGCCACTGTGCAGGAGAATCCGTATAGGTGTTCGAGTGTTTGAACCGTAATGCGTGAGAAATGGTATGTAAACCCCGTATTTATATATCTGCCACTGTGCTGGATAATCCGTATAGGTGTTCGAGTGTTCGAACCGTAAAGCGCCAGAAATGGTACCGAAACCCCGTATTTACATATCTGCCACTGTGCAGGAGAATCCGTATAGGTGTTCGAGTGTTCGAACCGTAATGCGCAAGAAATGGTTCCGAAACCCCGTATTTACATATCTGCCACTGTGCAGGAGAATCCGTATAGGTGTTCGAGAGTTCGAACCGTAATGCGCAAGAAATGGTACGGAAACCCCGTATTTACATATCTGCCACTTTGTAGGAGAATCCGCATAGGTGTTCGAGTGTTCGAACCGTAATGTGCAAGAAATGGTATGGAAACCCCGTATTTACATATCTGCCACTGTGCAGGAGAATCCGTATAGGTGTTCGAGTGTTCGAATCGTAATGCGCAAGAAATGGTACCGAAACCCCTTATTTACATATCTGCCACTGTGCAGGAGAATCCGAATAGGTGTTCGAGTGTTCGAACCGTAATGCGCAAGAAATGGTATGTAAACCCCGTATTTACATATCTGCCACTGTGCAGGAGAATCCGTATAGGTGTTCGAGTGTTCGAACCGTAATGCGCAAGAAATGGTACGGAAACCCCGTATTTACATATCTGCCACTGTGCAGGAGAATCCGTATAGGTGTTCGATTGTTCGAACCGTAATGCGCAAAAAATGGTACCGAAACCCCGTATTTACATATCTGCCACTGTGCAGGAGAATCCGTATAGGTGTTCGAGTGTTCGAACCGTAATGCGCAAGAAATGGTACCGAAACCCCGTATTTACATATCTGCCACTGTGCAGGAGAATCCGAATAGGTGTTCGAGTGTTCGAACCGTAATGCGCAAGAAATGGTATGTAAACCCCGTATTTACATATCTGCCACTGTGCAGGAGAATCCGTATAGGTGTTCGAGTGTTCGAACCGTAATGCGCAAGAAATGGTACGGAAATCCCGTATTTACATATCTGCCACTGTGCAGGAGAATCCGTATAGGTGTTCGAGTGTTTGAACCGTAATGCGTGAGAAATGGTATGTAAACCCCGTATTTATATATCTGCCACTGTGCTGGATAATCCGTATAGGTGTTCGAGTGTTCGAACCGTAAAGCGCCAGAAATGGTACTGAAACCCCGTATTTACATATCTGCCACTGTGCAGGAGAATCCGTATAGGTGTTCGAGTGTTCGAACCGTAATGCGCAAGAAATGGTACCGAAACCCCGTATTTACATATCTGCCACTGTGCAGGAGAATCCGTATAGGTGTTCGAGTGTTCGAACCGTAATGCGCAAGAAATGGTAGGGAAACCCCGTATTTACATATCTGCCACTGTGCAGGAGAATCCGTATAGGTGTTCGAGTGTTCGAATCGTAATGCGCAAGAAATGGTACCGAAACCCCGTATTTACATATCTGCCACTGTGCAGGAGAATCCGAATAGGTGTTCGAGCGTTCGAACCGTAATGCGCAAGAAATGGTATGTAAACCCCGTATTTACATATCTGCCACTGTGCAGGAGAATCCGTATAGGTGTTCGAGTGTTCGAACCGTAATGCGCAAGAAATGGTACGGAAACCCCGTATTTACATATCTGCCACTGTGCAGGAGAATCCGTATAGGTGTTCGATTGTTCGAACCGTAATGCGCAAAAAATTGTACCGAAACCCCGTATTTAGATATCTACCACTGTGCAGGAGAATCCGTATAGGTGTTCAAGTGTTCGAACCGTAATGCGCCAGAAATGGTACCGAAACCCCGTATTTACATATCTGCCACTGTGCAGGAGAATCCGCATAGGTGTTCGAGTGTTCGAACCGTAATGCGCAAGAAATGGTACCGACACCCCGTATTTACATATCTGCCACTGTGCAGGAGAATCCGAATAGGTGTTCGAGTGTTCGAACCGTAATGCGCAAGAAATGGTATGTAAACCCCGTATTTACATATCTGCCACTGTGCAGGAGAATCCGTATAGGTGTTCGAGTGTTCGAACCGTAATGCGCAAGAAATGGTACGGAAACCCCGTATTTACATATCTGCCACTGTGCAGGAGAATCCGTATAGGTGTTCGAGTGTTTGAACCGTAATGCGTGAGAAATGGTATGTAAACCCCGTATTTATATATCTGCCACTGTGCTGGATAATCCGTATAGGTGTTCGAGTGTTCGAACCGTAATGCGCCAGAAATGGTACCGAAACCCCGTATTTACATATCTGCCACTGTGCAGGAGAATCCGTATAGGTGTTCGAGTGTTCGAACCGTAATGCGCAAGAAATGGTACGGAAACCCCGTATTTACATATCTGCCACTGTGCAGGAGAATCCGTATAGGTGTTCGAGTGTTCGAACCGTAATGCGCAAGAAATGGTATGGAAACCCCGTATTTACATATCTGCCACTGTGCAGGAGAATCCGTATAGGTGTTCGAGTGTTCGAACCGTAATGCACAAGAAATGGTTCCGAAACCCCGTATTTACATATCTGCCACTGTGCAGGAGAATCCGTATAGGTGTTCGAGAGTTCGAACCGTAATGCGCAAGAAATGGTACGGAAACCCCGTATTTACATATCTGCCACTTTGTAGGAGAAGCCGCATAGGTGTTCGAGTGTTCGAACCGTAATGTCGAAGAAATGGTATGGAAACCCCGTATTTACATATCTGCCACTGTGCAGGAGAATCCGAATAGGTATTCGAGTGTTCGAACCGTAATGCGCAAGAAATGGTACCGAAACCCCGTATTTACATATCTGCCACTGTGCAGGAGAATCCGTATAGGTGTTCGAGTGTTCGAACCGTAATGCGCAAGAAATGGTACGGAAACCCCGTATTTACATATCTGCCACTGTGCAGGAGAATCCGTATAGGTGTTCGATTGTTCGAACCGTAATGCGCAAAAAATGGTACCGAAACCCCGTATTTACATATCTGCCACTGTGCAGGAGAATCCGTATAGGTGTTCGAGTGTTCGAACTGTAATGCGCAAGAAATGGTACCGAAACCCCGTATTTACATATCTGCCACTGTGCAGGAGAATCCGAATAGGTGTTCGAGTGTTCGATCCGTAATGCGCAAAAAATGGTATGTAAACCCCGTCTTTACATATCTGCCACTGTGCAGGAGAATCCGTATAGGTGTTCGAGTGTTCGATCCGTAATGCGCAAGAAATGGTACCGAAACCCCGTATTTACATATCTGCCACTGTGCAGGAGAATCCGAATAGGTGTTCGAGTGTTCGAACCGTAATGCGCAAGAAATGGTATGTAAACCCCGTATTTACATATCTGCCACTGTGCAGGAGAATCCGTATAGGTGTTCGAGTGTTCGAACCGTAATGCGCAAGAAATGGTACGGAAACACCGTATTTACATATCTGCCACTGTGCAGGAGAATCCGTATAGGTGTTCGAGTGTTTGAACCGTAATGCGTGAGAAATGGTATGTAAACCCCGTATTTATATATCTGCCACTGTGCTGGATAATCCGTATAGGTGTTCGAGTGTTCGAACCGTAATGCGCCAGAAATGGTACCGAAACACCGTATTTACATATCTGTCACTGTGCAGGAGAATCCGTATAGGTGTTCGAGTGTTCGAACCGTAATGCGCAAGAAATGGTACCGAAACCCCGTATTTACATATCTGCCACTGTGCAGGAGAATCCGTATAGGTGTTCGAGTGTTCGAATCGTAATGCGCAAGAAATGGTACCGAAACCCCGTATTTACATATCTGCCACTGTGCAGGAGAATCCGAATAGGTGTTCGAGTGTTCGAACCGTAATGCGCAAGAAATGGTATGTAAACCCCGTATTTACATATCTGCCACTGTGCAGTAGAATCCGTATAGGTGTTCGAGTGTTCGAACCGTAATGCGCAAGAAATGGTACGGAAACCCCGTATTTACAAATCTGCCACTGTGCAGGAGAATCCGTATAGGTGTTCGATTGTTCGAACCGTAATGCGCAAAAAATGGTACCGAAACCCCGTATTTAGATATCTACCACTGTGCAGGAGAATCCGTATAGGTGTTCGAGTGTTCGAACCGTAATGCGCCAGAAATGGTACCGAAACCCCGTATTTACATATCTGCCACTGTGCAGGAGAATCCGCATAGGTGTTCGAGTGTTCGAACCGTAATGCGCAAGAAATGGTACCGACACCCCGTATTTACATATCTGCCACTGTGCAGGAGAATCCGAATAGGTGTTCGAGTGTTCGAACCGTAATGCGCAAGAAATGGTATGTAAACCCCGTATTTACATATCTGCCACTGTGCAGGAGAATCCGTATAGGTGTTCGAGTGTTCGAACCGTAATGCGCAAGAAATGGTATGGAAACCCCGTATTTACATATCTGCCCCTGTGCAGGAGAATCCGTATAGGTGTTCGAGTGTTCGAACCGTAATGCGCAAGAAATGGTTCCGAAACCCCGTATTTACATATCTGCCACTGTGCAGGAGAATCCGTATAGGTGTTCGAGAGTTCGAACCGTAATGCGCAAGAAATGGTACGGAAACCCCGTATTTACATATCTGCCACTTTGTAGGAGAATCCGCATAGGTGTTCGAGTGTTCGAACCGTAATGTGCAAGAAATGGTATGGAAACCCCGTATTTACATATCTGCCACTGTGCAGGAGAATCCGTATAGCTGTTCGAGTGTTCGAATCGTAATGCGCAAGAAATGGTACCGAAACCCCGTATTTACATATCTGCCACTGTGCAGGAGAATCCGAATAGGTGTTCGAGTGTTCGAACCGTAATGCGCAAGAAATGGTATGTAAACCCCGTATTTACATATCTGCCACTGTGCAGGAGAATCTGTATAGGTGTTCGAGTGTTCGAACCGTAATGCGCAAGAAATGGTTGCGAAACCCCGTATTTACGTATCTGCCACTGTGCAGGAGAATCCGTATAGGTGTTCCATCGTTCGAACCGTAATGCGCAAGAAATGGTACGGAAACCCCGTATTTACATATCTGCCACTGTGCAGGAGAATCCGTATAGGTGTTCGAGTGTTCGAACCGTAATGAGCAAAAAATGGTACCGAAACCCCGTATTTACATATCTGCCACTGTGCAGGAGAATCCGTATAGGTGTTCGAGTGTTCGAACCGTAATGCGCCAGAAATGGTACCGAAACCCCGTATTAACATATCTGCCACAGTGCAGGAGAATCCGTATAGGTGTTCGAGTGTTCGAACCGTAATGCGCAAGAAATGGTACGGAAACCCCGTATTTACATATCTGCCATTGTGCAGGAGAATCCGTATAGGTGTTCGAGTGTTCGAACCGTAATGCGCAAGAAATGGTACCGAAACCCCGTATTTACATATCTGCCACTGTGCAGGAGAATCCGAATAGGTGTTCGAGTGTTCGAACCGTAATGCGCAAGAAATGGTATGTAAACCCCGTATTTACATATCTGCCACTGTGCAGGAGAATCCGTATAGGTGTTCGAGTGTTCGAACCGTAATGCGCAAGAAATGGTATGGAAACCCCGTATTTACATACCTGCCCCTGTGCAGGAGAATCCGTATAGGTGTTCGAGTGTTCGAACCGTAATGTGCAAGAAATGGTATGGAAACCCCGTATTTACATATCTGCCATTGTGCAGGAGAATCCGTATAGGTGTTCGAGTGTTCGAATCGTAATGCGCAAGAAATGGTACCGAAACCCCGTATTTACATATCTGCCACTGTGCAGGAGAATCCGAATAGGTGTTCGAGTGTTCGAACCGTAATGCGCAAGAAATGGTATGTAAACCCCGTATTTACATATCTGCCACTGTGCAGGAGAATCCGTATAGGTGTTCGAGTGTTCGAACCGTAATGCGCAAGAAATGGTACGGAAACCCTGTATTTACATATCTGCCACTGTGCAGGAGAATCCGTATAGGTGTTCGATTGTTCGAACCGTAATGCGCAAAAAATGGTACGGAAACCCCGTATTTACAAATCTGCCACTGTGCAGGAGAATCCGTATAGGTGTTCGATTGTTCGAACCGTAATGCGCAAAAAATGGTACCGAAACCCCGTATTTAGATATCTACCACTGTGCAGGAGAATCCGTATAGGTGTTCGAGTGTTCGAACCGTAATGCGCCAGAAATGGTACCGAAACCCCGTATTTACATATCTGCCACTGTGCAGGAGAATCCGCATAGGTGTTCGAGTGTTCGAACCGTAATGCGCAAGAAATGGTACCGACACCCCGTATTTACATATCTGCCACTGTGCAGGAGAATCCGAATAGGTGTTCGAGTGTTCGAACCGTAATGCGCAAGAAATGGTATGTAAACCCCGTATTTACATATCTGCCACTGTGCAGGAGAATCCGTATAGGTGTTCGAGTGTTCGAACCGTAATGCGCAAGAAATGGTATGGAAACCCCGTATTTACATATCTGCCCCTGTGCAGGAGAATCCGTATAGGTGTTCGAGTGTTCGAACCGTAATGCGCAAGAAATGGTTCCGAAACCCCGTATTTACATATCTGCCACTGTGCAGGAGAATCCGTATAGGTGTTCGAGAGTTCGAACCGTAATGCGCAAGAAATGGTACGGAAATCCCGTATTTACATATCTGCCACTTTGTAGGAGAATCCGCATAGGTGTTCGAGTGTTCGAACCGTAATGTGCAAGAAATGGTATGGAAACCCCGTATTTACATATCTGCCACTGTGCAGGAGAATCCGTATAGCTGTTCGAGTGTTCGAATCGTAATGCGCAAGAAATGGTACCAAAACCCCGTATTTACATATCTGCCACTGTGCAGGAGAATCCGAATAGGTGTTCGAGTGTTCGAACCGTAATGCGCAAGAAATGGTATGTAAACCCCGTATTTACATATCTGCCACAGTGCAGGAGAATCCGTATAGGTGTTCGAGTGTTCGAACCGTAATGCGCAAGAAATGGTACGGAAACCCCGTATTTACATATCTGCCATTGTGCAGGAGAATCCGTATAGGTGTTCGAGTGTTCGAACCGTAATGCGCAAGAAATGGTACCGAAACCCCGTATTTACATATCTGCCACTGTGCAGGAGAATCCGAATAGGTGTTCGAGTGTTCGAACCGTAATGCGCAAGAAATGGTATGTAAACCCCGTATTTACATATCTGCCACTGTGCAGGAGAATCCGTATAGGTGTTCGAGTGTTCGAACCGTAATGCGCAAGAAATGGTATGGAAACCCCGTATTTACATACCTGCCCCTGTGCAGGAGAATCCGTATAGGTGTTCGAGTGTTCGAACCGTAATGTGCAAGAAATGGTATGGAAACCCCGTATTTACATATCTGCCATTGTGCAGGAGAATCCGTATAGGTGTTCGAGTGTTCGAATCGTAATGCGCAAGAAATGGTACCGAAACCCCGTATTTACATATCTGCCACTGTGCAGGAGAATCCGAATAGGTGTTCGAGTGTTCGAACCGTAATGCGCAAGAAATGGTATGTAAACCCCGTATTTACATATCTGCCACTGTGCAGGAGAATCCGTATAGGTGTTCGAGTGTTCGAACCGTAATGCGCAAGAAATGGTACGGAAACCCTGTATTTACATATCTGCCACTGTGCAGGAGAATCCGTATAGGTGTTCGATTGTTCGAACCGTAATGCGCAAAAAATGGTACCGAAACCCCGTATTTACATATCTGCCACTGTGCAGGAGAATCCGTATAGGTGTTCGAGTGTTCGAACCGTAATGCGCAAGAAATGGTACCGAAACCCCGTATTTACATATCTGCCACTGTGCAGGAGAATCCGAATAGGTGTTCGAGTGTTCGAACCGTAATGCGCAAGAAATGGTATGTAAACCCCGTATTTACATATCTGCCACTGTGCTGGAGAATCCGTATAGGTGTTCGAGTGTTCGAACCGTAATGCGCAAGAAATGGTACGGAAACCCCGTATTTACATATCTGCCATTGTGCAGGAGAATCCGTATAGGTGTTCGAGTGTTTGAACCGTAATGCGTGAGAAATGGTATGTAAACCCCGTATTTATATATCTGCCACTGTGCTGGATAATCCGTATAGGTGTTCGAGTGTTCGAACCGTAATGCGCCAGAAATGGTACCGAAACCCCGTATTTACATATCTGCCACTGTGCAGGAGAATCCGTATAGGTGTTCGAGTGTTCGAACCGTAATGCGCAAGAAATGGTATGGAAACCCCGTATTTACATATCTGCCCCTGTGCAGGAGAATCCGTATAGGTGTTCGAGTGTTCGAACCGTAATGCGCAAGAAATGGTTCCGAAACCCCGTATTTACATATCTGCCACTGTGCAGGAGAATCCGTATAGGTGTTCGAGAGTTCGAACCGTAATGCGCAAGAAATGGTACGGAAACCCCGTATTTACATATCTGCCATTGTGCAGGAGAATCCGTATAGGTGTTCGAGTGTTTGAACCGTAATGCGTGAGAAATGGTATGTAAACCCCGTATTTATATATCTGCCACTGTGCTGGATAATCCGTATAGGTGTTCGAGTGTTCGAACCGTAATGCGCAAGAAATGGTATGTAAACCCCGTATTTACATATCTGCCACTGTGCAGGAGAATCCGTATAGGTGTTCGAGTGTTCGAACCGTAATGCGCAAGAAATGGTACGGAAACCCCGTATTTACATATCTGCCATTGTGCAGGAGAATCCGTATAGGTGTTCGAGTGTTCGAACCGTAATGCGCAAGAAATGGTACCGAAACCCCGTATTTACATATCTGCCACTGTGCAGGAGAATCCGAATAGGTGTTCGAGTGTTCGAACCGTAATGCGCAAGAAATGGTATGTAAACCCCGTATTTACATATCTGCCACTGTGCAGGAGAATCCGTATAGGTGTTCGAGTGTTCGAACCGTAATGCGCAAGAAATGGTACGGAAACCCCGTATTTACATATCTGCCACTGTGCAGGAGAATCCGTATAGGTGTTCGATTGTTCGAACCGTAATGCGCAAAAAATGGTACCGAAACCCCGTATTTACATATCTGCCACTGTGCAGGAGAATCCGTATAGGTGTTCTCGTGTTCGAACCGTAATGCGCAAGAAATGGTACCGAAACCCCGTATTTACATATCTGCCACTGTGCAGGAGAATCCGTATAGGTGTTCGAGTGTTCGAACCGTAATGCGCAAGAAATGGTATGGAAACCCCGTATTTACATATCTGCCACTATGCAGGAGAATCCGTATAGGTGTTCGAGTGTTCGAACCGTAATGCGCAAGAAATGGTACGGAAACCCCGTATTTACATATCTGCCACTATGCAGGAGAATCCGTATAGGTGTTCGAGTGTTTGAACCGTAATGCGTGAGAAATGGTATGTAAACCCCGTATTTATATATCTGCCACTGTGCTGGATAATCCGTATAGGTGTTCGAGTGTTCGAACCGTAATGCGCCAGAAATGGTACCGAAACCCGGTATTTACATATCTGCCACTGTGCAGGAGAATCCGTATAGGTGTTCGAGTGTTCGAACCGTAATGCGCAAGAAATGGTACCGAAACCCCGTATTTACATATCTGCCACTGTGCAGGAGAATCCGTATAGGTGTTCGAGTGTTCGAACCGTAATGCGCAAGAAATGGTAGGGAAACCCCGTATTTACATATCTGCCACTGTGCAGGAGAATACGTATAGGTGTTCGAGAGTTCGAACCGTAATGCGCAAGAAATGGTACGGAAACCCCGTATTTACATATCTGCCACTTTGTAGGCGAATCCGCATAGGTGTTCGAGTGTTCGAACCGTAATGTGCAAGAAATGGTATGGAAACCCCGTATTTACATATCTGCCACTGTGCAGGAGAATCCGTATAGGTGTTCGAGTGTTCGAATCGAAATGCGCAAGAAATGGTACCGAAACCCCGTATTTACATATCTGCCACTGTGCAGGAGAATCCGAATAGGTGTTCGAGTGTTCGAACCGTAATGCGCAAGAAATGGTATGTAAACCCCGTATTTACATATCTGCCACTGTGCAGGAGAATCCGTATAGGTGTTCGAGTGTTCGAACCGTAATGCGCAAGAAATGGTACGGAAACCCCGTATTTACATATCTACCATTGTGCAGGAGAATCCGTATAGGTGTTCGAGTGTTCGAACCGTAATGCGCAAGAAATGGTACCGAAACCCCGTATTTACATATCTGCCACTGTGCAGGAGAATCCGAATAGGTGTTCGAGTGTTCGAACCGTAATGCGCAAGAAATGGTATGTAAACCCCGTATTTACATATCTGCCACTGTGCAGGAGAATCCGTATAGGTGTTCGAGTGTTCGAACCGTAATGCGCAAGAAATGGTACGGAAACCCCGTATTTACATATCTGCCATTATGCAGGAGAATCCGTATAGGTGTTCGAGTGTTCGAACCGTAATGCGCAAGAAATGGTACCGAAACCCCGTATTTACATATCTGCCACTGTGCAGGAGAATCCGAATAGGTGTTCGAGTGTTCGAACCGTAATGCGCAAGAAATGGTATGTAAACCCCGTATTTACATATCTGCCACTGTGCAGGAGAATCCGTATAGGTGTTCGAGTGTTCGAACCGTAATGCGCAAGAAATGGTACGGAAACCCCGTATTTACATATCTGCCACTGTGCAGGAGAATCCGTATAGGTGTTCGATTGTTCGAACCGTAATGCGCAAAAAATGGTACCGAAACCCCGTATTTACATATCTGCCACTGTGCAGGAGAATCCGTATAGGTGTTCGAGTGTTCGAACCGTAATGCGCAAGAAATGGTACCGAAACCCCGTATTTACATATCTGCCACTGTGCAGGAGAATCCGAATAGGTGTTCGAGTGTTCGAACCGTAATGCGCAAGAAATGGTATGTAAACCCCGTATTTACATATCTGCCACTGTGCAGGAGAATCCGTATAGGTGTTCGAGTGTTCGAACCGTAATGCGCAAGAAATGGTACGGAAACCCCGTATTTACATATCTGCCATTGTGCAGGAGAATCCGTATAGGTGTTCGAGTGTTTGAACCGTAATGCGTGAGAAATGGTATGTAAACCCCGTATTTATATATCTGCCACTGTGCTGGATAATCCGTATAGGTGTTCGAGTGTTCGAACAGTAATGCGCCAGAAATGGTACCGAAACCCCGTATTTACATATCTGCCACTGTGCAGGAGAATCCGTATAGGTGTTCGAGTGTTCGAACCGTAATGCGCAAGAAATGGTACCGAAACCCCGTATTTACATATCTGCCACTGTGCAGGAGAATCCGAATAGGTGTTCGAGTGTTCGAACCGTAATGCGCAAGAAATGGTATGTAAACCCCGTATTTACATATCTGCCACTGTGCAGGAGAATCCGTATAGGTGTTCGAGTGTTCGAACCGTAATGCGCAAGAAATGGTACGGAAACCCCGTATTTACATATCTGCCATTATGCAGGAGAATCCGTATAGGTGTTCGAGTGTTCGAACCGTAATGCGCAAGAAATGGTACCGAAACCCCGTATTTACATATCTGCCACTGTGCAGGAGAATCCGAATAGGTGTTCGAGTGTTCGAACCGTAATGCGCAAGAAATGGTATGTAAACCCCGTATTTACATATCTGCCACTGTGCAGGAGAATCCGTATAGGTGTTCGAGTGTTCGAACCGTAATGCGCAAGAAATGGTACGGAAACCCCGTATTTACATATCTGCCACTGTGCAGGAGAATCCGTATAGGTGTTCGATTGTTCGAACCGTAATGCGCAAAAAATGGTACCGAAACCCCGTATTTACATATCTGCCACTGTGCAGGAGAATCCGTATAGGTGTTCGAGTGTTCGAACCGTAATGCGCAAGAAATGGTACCGAAACCCCGTATTTACATATCTGCCACTGTGCAGGAGAATCCGAATAGGTGTTCGAGTGTTCGAACCGTAATGCGCAAGAAATGGTATGTAAACCCCGTATTTACATATCTGCCACTGTGCAGGAGAATCCGTATAGGTGTTCGAGTGTTCGAACCGTAATGCGCAAGAAATGGTACGGAAACCCCGTATTTACATATCTGCCATTGTGCAGGAGAATCCGTATAGGTGTTCGAGTGTTTGAACCGTAATGCGTGAGAAATGGTATGTAAACCCCGTATTTATATATCTGCCACTGTGCTGGATAATCCGTATAGGTGTTCGAGTGTTCGAACAGTAATGCGCCAGAAATGGTACCGAAACCCCGTATTTACATATCTGCCACTGTGCAGGAGAATCCGTATAGGTGTTCGAGTGTTCGAACCGTAATGCGCAAGAAATGGTACCGAAACCCCGTATTTACATATCTGCCACTGTGCAGGAGAATCCGTATAGGTGTTCGAGTGTTCGAACCGTAATGCGCAAGAAATGGTATGGAAACCCCGTATTTACATATCTGCCCCTGTGCAGGAGAATCCGTATAGGTGTTCGAGTGTTCGAACCGTAATGCGCAAGAAATGGTTCCGAAACCCCGTATTTACATATCTGCCACTGTGCAGGACAATCCGTATAGGTGTTCGAGAGTTCGAACCGTAATCCGCAAGAAATGGTACGGAAACCCCGTATTTACATATCTGCCACTTTGTAGGAGAATCCGCATAGGTGTTCGAGTGTTCGAACCGTAATGTGCAAGAAATGGTATGGAAACCCCGTATTTACATATCTGCCACTGTGCAGGAGAATCCGTATAGGTGTTCGAGTGTTCGAATCGTAATGCGCAAGAAATGGTACCGAAACCCCGTATTTACATATCTGCCACTGTGCAGGAGAATCCGAATAGGTGTTCGAGTGTTCGAACCGTAATGCGCAAGAAATGGTATGTAAACCCCGTATTTACATATCTGCCACTGTGCAGGAGAATCCGTATAGGTGTTCGAGTGTTCGAACCGTAATGCGCAAGAAATGGTACGGAAACCCCGTATTTACATATCTGCCATTGTGCAGGAGAATCCGTATAGGTGTTCGAGTGTTCGAACCGTAATGCGCAAGAAATGGTACCGAAACCCCGTATTTACATATCTGCCACTGTGCAGGAGAATCCGAATAGGTGTTCGAGTGTTCGAACCGTAATGCGCAAGAAATGGTATGTAAACCCCGTATTTACATATCTGCCACTGTGCAGGAGAATCCGTATAGGTGTTCGAGTGTTCGAACCGTAATGCGCAAGAAATGGTACGGAAACCCCGTATTTACATATCTGCCACTGTGCAGGAGAATCCGTATAGGTGTTCGATTGTTCGAACCGTAATGCGCAAAAAATGGTACCGAAACCCCGTATTTACATATCTGCCACTGTGCAGGAGAATCCGTATAGGTGTTCGAGTGTTCGAACCGTAATGCGCAAGAAATGGTACCGAAACCCCGTATTTACATATCTGCCACTGTGCAGGAGAATCCGTATAGGTGTTCGAGTGTTCGAACCGTAATGCGCAAGAAATGGTATGGAAACCCCGTATTTACATATCTGCCACTATGCAGGAGAATCCGTATAGGTGTTCGAGTGTTCGAACCGTAATGCGCAAGAAATGGTACCGAAACCCCGTATTTACATATCTGCCACTGTGCAGGAGAATCCGAATAGGTGTTCGAGTGTTCGAACCGTAATGCGCAAGAAATGGTATGTAAACCCCGTATTTACATATCTGCCACTGTGCAGGAGAATCCGTATAGGTGTTCGAGTGTTCGAACCGTAATGCGCAAGAAATGGTACGGAAACCCCGTATTTACATATCTGCCACTGTGCAGGAGAATCCGTATAGGTGTTCGATTGTTCGAACCGTAATGCGCAAAAAATGGTACCGAAACCCCGTATTTACATATCTGCCACTGTGCAGGAGAATCCGTATAGGTGTTCGAGTGTTCGAACCGTAATGCGCAAGAAATGGTACCGAAACCCCGTATTTACATATCTGCCACTGTGCAGGAGAATCCGAATAGGTGTTCGAGTGTTCGAACCGTAATGCGCAAGAAATGGTATGTAAACCCCGTATTTACATATCTGCCACTGTGCAGGAGAATCCGTATAGGTGTTCGAGTGTTCGAACCGTAATGCGCAAGAAATGGTACGGAAACCCCGTATTTACATATCTGCCATTGTGCAGGAGAATCCGTATAGGTGTTCGAGTGTTTGAACCGTAATGCGTGAGAAATGGTATGTAAACCCCCTATTTATATATCTGCCACTGTGCTGGATAATCCGTATAGGTGTTCGAGTGTTCGAACAGTAATGCGCCAGAAATGGTACCGAAACCCCGTATTTACATATCTGCCACTGTGCAGGAGAATCCGTATAGGTGTTCGAGTGTTCGAACCGTAATGCGCAAGAAATGGTACCGAAACCCCGTATTTACATATCTGCCACTGTGCAGGAGAATCCGTATAGGTGTTCGAGTGTTCGAACCGTAATGCGCAAGAAATGGTATGGAAACCCCGTATTTACATATCTGCCCCTGTGCAGGAGAATCCGTATAGGTGTTCGAGTGTTCGAACCGTAATGCGCAAGAAATGGTTCCGAAACCCCGTATTTACATATCTGCCACTGTGCAGGAGAATCCGTATAGGTGTTCGAGAGTTCGAACCGTAATCCGCAAGAAATGGTACGGAAACCCCGTATTTACATATCTGCCACTTTGTAGGAGAATCCGCATAGGTGTTCGAGTGTTCGAACCGTAATGTGCAAGAAATGGTATGGAAACCCCGTATTTACATATCTGCCACTGTGCAGGAGAATCCGTATAGGTGTTCGAGTGTTCGAATCGTAATGCGCAAGAAATGGTACCGAAACCCCGTATTTACATATCTGCCACTGTGCAGGAGAATCCGAATAGGTGTTCGAGTGTTCGAACCGTAATGCGCAAGAAATGGTATGTAAACCCCGTATTTACATATCTGCCACTGTGCAGGAGAATCCGTATAGGTGTTCGAGTGTTCGAACCGTAATGCGCAAGAAATGGTACGGAAACCCCGTATTTACATATCTGCCATTGTGCAGGAGAATCCGTATAGGTGTTCGAGTGTTCGAACCGTAATGCGCAAGAAATGGTACCGAAACCCCGTATTTACATATCTGCCACTGTGCAGGAGAATCCGAATAGGTGTTCGAGTGTTCGAACCGTAATGCGCAAGAAATGGTATGTAAACCCCGTATTTACATATCTGCCACTGTGCAGGAGAATCCGTATAGGTGTTCGAGTGTTCGAACCGTAATGCGCAAGAAATGGTACGGAAACCCCGTATTTACATATCTACCACTGTGCAGGAGAATCCGTATAGGTGTTCGATTGTTCGAACCGTAATGCGCAAAAAATGGTACCGAAACCCCGTATTTACATATCTGCCACTGTGCAGGAGAATCCGTATAGGTGTTCGAGTGTTCGAACCGTAATGCGCAAGAAATGGTACCGAAACCCCGTATTTACATATCTGCCACTATGCAGGAGAATCCGTATAGGTGTTCGAGTGATCGAACCGTAATGCGCAAGAAATGGTATGGAAACCCCGTATTTACATATCTGCCACTATGCAGGAGAATCCGTATAGGTGTTCGAGTGTTCGAACCGTAATGCGCAAGAAATGGTACCGAAACCCCGTATTTACATATCTGCCACTGTGCAGGGGAATCCGTATAGGTGTTCGAGTGTTTGAACCGTAATGCGTGAGAAATGGTATGTAAACCCCGTATTTATATATCTGCCACTGTGCTGGATAATCCGTATAGGTGTTCGAGTGTTCGAACCGTAATGCGCCAGAAATGGTACCAAAACCCCGTATTTACATATCTGCCACTGTGCAGGAGAATCCGTATAGGTGTTCGAGTGTTCGAACCGTAATGCGCAAGAAATGGTACCGAAACCCCGTATTTACATATCTGCCACTGTGCAGGAGAATCCGTATAGGTGTTCGAGTGTTCGAACCGTAATGCGCAAGAAATGGTAGGGAAACCCCGTATTTACATATCTGCCACTGTGCAGGAGAATCCGTATAGGTGTTCGAGAGTTCGAACCGTAATGCGCAAGAAATGGTACGGAAACCCCGTATTTACATATCTGCCACTTTGTAAGAGAATCCGCATAGGTGTTCGAGTGTTCGAACCGTAATGTGCAAGAAATGGTGTGGAAACCCCGTATTTACATATCTGCCACTGTGCAGGAGAATCCGTATAGGTGTTCGAGTGTTCGAATCGTAATGCGCAAGAAATGGTACCGAAACCCCGTATTTACATTTCTGCCACTGTGCAGGAGAATCCGAATAGGTGTTCGAGTGTTCGAACCGTAATGCGCAAGAAATGGTATGTAAACCCCGTATTTACATATCTGCCACTGTGCAGGAGAATCCGTATAGGTGTTCGAGTGTTCGAACCGTAATGCGCAAGAAATGGTACGGAAACCCCGTATTTACATATCTGCCATTGTGCAGGAGAATCCGTATAGGTGTTCGAGTGTTCGAACCGTAATGCGCAAGAAATGGTACCGAAACCCCGTATTTACATATCTGCCACTGTGCAGGAGAATCCGAATAGGTGTTCGAGTGTTCGAACCGTAATGCGCAAGAAATGGTATGTAAACCCCGTATTTACATATCTGCCACTGTGCAGGAGAATCCATATAGGTGTTCGAGTGTTCGAACCGTAATGCGCAAGAAATGGTACGGAAACCCCGTATTTACATATCTGCCACTGTGCAGGAGAATCCGTATAGGTGTTCGATTGTTCGAACCGTAATGCGCAAAAAATGGTACCGAAACCCCGTATTTACATATCTGCCACTGTGCAGGAGAATCCGTATAGGTGTTCGAGTGTTCGAACCGTAATGCGCAAGAAATGGTACCGAAACCCCGTATTTACATATCTGCCACTGTGCAGGAGAATCCGTATAGGTGTTCGAGTGTTCGAACCGTAATGCGCAAGAAATGGTATGGAAACCCCGTATTTACATATCTGCCACTATGCAGGAGAATCCGTATAGGTGTTCGAGTGTTCGAACCGTAATGCGCAAGAAATGGTACGGAAACCCCGTATTTACATATCTGCCACTGTGCAGGAGAATCCGTATAGGTGTTCGAGTGTTTGAACCGTAATGCGTGAGAAATGGTATGTAAACCCCGTATTTATATATCTGCCACTGTGCTGGATAATCCGTATAGGTGTTCGAGTGTTCGAACCGTAATGCGCCAGAAATGGTACCGAAACCCCGTATTTACATATCTGCCACTGTGCAGGAGAATCCGTATAGGTGTTCGAGTGTTCGAACCGTAATGCGCAAGAAATGGTACCGAAACCCCGTATTTACATATCTGCCACTGTGCAGGAGAATCCGTATAGGTGTTCGAGTGTTCGAACCGTAATGCGCAAGAAATGGTACGGAAACCCCGTATTTACATATCTGCCACTGTGCAGGAGAATCCGTATAGATGTTCGAGTGTTCGAACCGTAATGCGCAAGAAATGGTTCCGAAACCCCGTATTTACATATCTGCCACTGTGCAGGAGAATCCGTATAGGTGTTCGAGAGTTCGAACCGTAATGCGCAAGAAATGGTACGGAAACCCCGTATTTACATACCTGCCACTTTGTAGGAGAATCCGCATAGGTGTTCGAGTGTTCGAACCGTAATATGCAAGAAATGGTATGGAAACCCCGTATTTACATATCTGCCACTGTGCAGGAGAATCCGTATAGGTGTTCGAGTGTTCGAATCGTAATGCGCAAGAAATGGTACCGAAATCCCGTATTTACATATCTGCCACTGTGCAGGAGAATCCGAATAGGTGTTCGAGTGTTCGAACCGTAATGCGCAAGAAATGGTATGTAAACCCCGTATTTACATATCTGCCACTGTGCAGGAGAATCCGTATAGGTGTTCGAGTGTTCGAACCGTAATGCGCAAGAAATGGTACGGAAACCCCGTATTTACATATCTGCCACTGTGCAGGAGAATCCGTATAAGTGTTCGATTGTTCGAACCGTAATGCGCAAAAAATGGTACCGAAACCCCGTATTTACATATCTGCCACTGTGCAGGAGAATCCGTATAGGTGTTCGAGTGTTCGAACCGTAATGCGCAAGAAATGGTACAGAAACAACGTATTTACATATCTGCCACTGTGCAGGAGAATCCGAATAGGTGTTCGAGTGTTCGAACCGTAATGCGCAAGAAATGGTATGTAAACCCCGTATTTACATATCTGCCACTGTGCAGGAGAATCCGTATAGGTGTTCAAGTGTTCGAACCGTAATGCGCAAGAAATGGTACGGAAACCCCATATTTACATATCTGCCATTGTGCAGGAGAATCCGTATAGGTGTTCGAGTGTTTGAATCGTAATGCGTGAGAAATGGTATGTAAACCCCGTATTTATATATTTGCCACTGTGCTGGATAATCCGTATAGGTGTTCGAGTGTTCGAACCGTAATGCGCCAGAAATGGTACCGCAACCCCGTATTTACATATCTGCCACTGTGCAGGAGAATCCGTATAGGTGTTCGAGTGTTCGAACCGTAATGCGCAAGAAATGGTACCGAAACCCCGTATTTACATATCTGCCACTGTGCAGGATAATCCGTATAGGTGTTCGAGTGTTCGAACCGTAATGCGCAAGAAATGGTATGGAAACCCCGTATTTACATATCTGCCACTGTGCAGGAGAATCCGTATAGGTGTTCGAGTGTTCGAACCGTAATGCGCAAGAAATGGTATGTAAACCCCGTATTTACATATCTGCCACTGTGCAGGAGAATCCGTATAGGTGTTCGAGTGTTCGAACCGTAATGCGCAAGAAATGGTACGGAAACCCCGTATTTACATATCTGCCATTGTGCAGGAGAATCCGTATAGGTGTTCGAGTGTTTGAACCGTAATGCGTGAGAAATGGTATGTAAACCCCGTATTTATATATTTGCCACTGTGCTGGATAATCCGTATAGGTGTTCGAGTGTTCGAACCGTAATGCGCAAGAAATGGTACCGAAACCCCGTATTTACATATCTGCCACTGTGCAGGATAATCCGTATAGGTGTTCGAGTGTTCGAACCGTAATGCGCAAGAAATGGTATGGAAACCCCGTATTTACATATCTGCCACTGTGCAGGAGAATCCGTATAGGTGTTCGAGTGTTCGAACCGTAATGCGCAAGAAATGGTTCCGAAACCCCGTATTTACATATCTGCCACTCTGCAGGAGAATCCGTATAGGTGTTCGAGAGTTCGAACCGTAATGCGCAAGAAATGGTACGGAAACCCCGTATTTACATATCTGGCACTTCGTAGGAGAATCCGCATAGGTGTTCGAGTGTTCGAACCGTAATGTGCAAGAAATGGTATGGAAACCCCGTATTTACATATCTGCCACTGTGTAGGAGAATCCGTATAGGTGTTCGAGTGTTCGAATCGTAATGCGCAAGAAATGGTACCGAAACCCCGTATTTACATATCTGCCACTGTGCAGGAGAATCCGAATAGGTGTTCGAGTGTTCGAACCGTAATGCGCAAGAAATGGTATGTAAACCCCGTATTTACATATCTGCCACTGTGCAGGAGAATCCGTATAGGTGTTCGAGTGTTCGAACCGTAATGCGCAAGAAATGGTACGGAAACCCCGTATTTACATATCTGCCATTGTGCAGGAGAATCCGTATAGGTGTTCGAGTGTTTGAACCGTAATGCGTGAGAAATGGTATGTAAACCCCGTATTTATATATTTGCCACTGTGCTGGATAATCCGTATAGGTGTTCGAGTGTTCGAACCGTAATGCGCAAGAAATGGTACCGAAACCCCGTATTTACATATCTGCCACTGTGCAGGATAATCCGTATAGGTGTTCGAGTGTTCGAACCGTAATGCGCAAGAAATGGTATGGAAACCCCGTATTTACATATCTGCCACTGTGCAGGAGAATCCGTATAGGTGTTCGAGTGTTCGAACCGTAATGCGCAAGAAATGGTTCCGAAACCCCGTATTTACATATCTGCCACTGTGCAGGAGAATCCGTATAGGTGTTCGAGAGTTCGAACCGTAATGCGCAAGAAATGGTACGGAAACCCCGTATTTACATATCTGGCACTTCGTAGGAGAATCCGCATAGGTGTTCGAGTGTTCGAACCGTAATGTGCAAGAAATGGTATGGAAACCCCGTATTTACATATCTGCCACTGTGTAGGAGAATCCGTATAGGTGTTCGAGTGTTCGAATCGTAATGCGCAAGAAATGGTACCGAAACCCCGTATTTACATATCTGCCACTGTGCAGGAGAATCCGAATAGGTGTTCGAGTGTTCGAACCGTAATGCGCAAGAAATGGTATGTAAACCCCGTATTTACATATCTGCCACTGTGCAGGAGAATCCGTATAGGTGTTCGAGTGTTCGAACCGTAATGCGCAAGAAATGGTTCCGAAACCCCGTATTTACGTATCTGCCACTGTGCAGGAGAATCCGTATAGGTGTTCCATTGTTCGAACCGTAATGCGCAAGAAATGGTACGGAAACCCCGTATTTACATATCTGCCACTGTGCAGGAGAATCCGTATAGGTGTTCGAGTGTTCGAACCGTTATGCGCAAAAAATGGTACCGAAACCCCGTATTTACATATCTGCCACTGTGCAGGAGAATCCGAATAGGTGTTCGAGTGTTCGAACCGTAATGCGCAAGAAATGGTACGTAAACCCCGTATTTACATATCTGCCACTGTGCAGGAGAATCCGTATAGGTGTTCGAGTGTTCGAACCGTAATGCGCAAGAAATGGTACGGAAACCCCGTATTTACATATCTGCCACTGTGCAGGAGAATCCGTATAGGTGTTCGATTGTTCGAACCGTAATGCGCAAAAAATGGTACCGAAACCCCGTATTTACATATCTGCCACTGTGCAGGAGAATCCGTAAAGGTGTTCGAATGTTCGAACCGTAATGCGCAAGAAATGGTACCGAAACCCCGTATTTACATATCTGCCACTGTGTAGGAGAATCCGTATAGGTGTTCGAGTGTTTGAACCGTAATGCGTGAGAAATGGTATGTAAACCCCGTATTTATATATCTTCCACTGTGCTGGATAATCCGTATAGGTGTTCGAGTGTTCGAACCGTAATGCGCCAGAAATGGTACCGAAACCCCGTATTTACATATCTGCCACTGTGGAGGAGAATCCGTATAGGTGTTCGAGTGTTCGAACCGTAATGCGCCAGAAATGGTACCGAAACCCCGTATTTACATATCTGCCACTGTGCAGGAGAATCCGTATAGGTGTTCGAGTGTTCGAACCGTAATGCGCAAGAAATGGTATGGAAACCCCGTATTTACATATCTGCCACTGTGCAGGAGAATCCGTATAGGTGTTCGAGTGTTCGAACCGTAATGCGCAAGAAATGGTTCCGAAACCCCGTATTTACATATCTGCCACTGTGCAGGAGAATCCGTATAGGTGTTCGAGAGTTCGAACCGTAATGCGCAAGAAATGGTACGGAAACCCTGTATTTACATATCTGCCACTTTGTAGGAGAATCCGCATTGGTGTTCGAGTGTTCGAACCGTAATGTGCAAGAAATGGTATGGAAACCCCGTATTTACATATCTGCCACTGTGCAGGAGAATCCGTATAGGTGTTCGAGTGTTCGAATCGTAATGCGCAAGAAATGGTACCGAAACCCCGTATTTACATATCTGCCACTGTGCAGGAGAATCCGAATAGGTGTTCGAGTGTTCGAACCGTAATGCGCAAGAAATGGTATGTAAACCCCGTATTTACATATCTGCCACTGTGCAGGAGAATCCGTATAGGTGTTCGAGTGTTCGAACCGTAATGCGCAAGAAATGGTTCCGAAACCCCGTATTTACGTATCTGCCACTCTGCAGGAGAATCCGTATAGGTGTTCCATTGTTCGAACCGTAATGCGCAAGAAATGGTACGGAAACCCCGTATTTACATATCTGCCACTGTGCAGGAGAATCCGTATAGGTGTTCGATTGTTCGAACCGTAATGCGCAAAAAATGGTACCGAAACCCCGTATTTACATATCTGCCACTGTGCAGGAGAATCCGTATAGGTGTTCGAGTGTTCGAACCGTAATGCGCAAGAAATGGAACCGAAACCCCGTATTTACATATCTGCCACTGTGCAGGAGAATCCGAATAGGTGTTCGAGTGTTCGAACCGTAATGCGCAAGAAATGGTATGTAAACCCCGTATTTACATATCTGCCACTGTGCAGGAGAATCCGTATAGGTGTTCGAGTGTTCGAACCGTAATGCGCAAGAAATGGTACGGAAACACCGTATTTACATATCTGCCACTGTGCAGGAGAATCCGTATAGGTGTTCGAGTGTTTGAACCGTAATGCGTGAGAAATGGTATGTAAACCCCGTATTTATATATCTGCCACTGTGCAGGAGAATCCGTATAGGTGTTCGAGTGTTCGAACCGTAATGCGCAAGAAATGGTTCCGAAACCCCGTATTTACATATCTGCCACTGTGCAGGAGAATCCGTATAGGTGTTCGAGAGTTCGAACCGTAATGCGCAAGAAATGGTACGGAAACCCCGTATTTACATATCTGGCACTTCGTAGGAGAATCCGCATAGGTGTTCGAGTGTTCGAACCGTAATGTGCAAGAAATGGTATGGAAACCCCGTATTTACATATCTGCCACTGTGTAGGAGAATCCGTATAGGTGTTCGAGTGTTCGAATCGTAATGCGCAAGAAATGGTACCGAAACCCCGTATTTACATATCTGCCACTGTGCAGGAGAATCCGAATAGGTGTTCGAGTGTTCGAACCGTAATGCGCAAGAAATGGTATGTAAACCCCGTATTTACATATCTGCCACTGTGCAGGAGAATCCGTATAGGTGTTCGAGTGTTCGAACCGTAATGCGCAAGAAATGGTTCCGAAACCCCGTATTTACGTATCTGCCACTGTGCAGGAGAATCCGTATAGGTGTTCCATTGTTCGAACCGTAATGCGCAAGAAATGGTACGGAAACCCCGTATTTACATATCTGCCACTGTGCAGGAGAATCCGTATAGGTGTTCGAGTGTTCGAACCGTTATGCGCAAAAAATGGTAACGAAACCCCGTATTTACATATCTGCCACTGTGCAGGAGAATCCGAATAGGTGTTCGAGTGTTCGAACCGTAATGCGCAAGAAATGGTACGTAAACCCCGTATTTACATATCTGCCACTGTGCAGGAGAATCCGTATAGGTGTTCGAGTGTTCGAACCGTAATGCGCAAGAAATGGTACGGAAACCCCGTATTTACATATCTGCCACTGTGCAGGAGAATCCGTATAGGTGTTCGATTGTTCGAACCGTAATGCGCAAAAAATGGTACCGAAACCCCGTATTTACATATCTGCCACTGTGCAGGAGAATCCGTAAAGGTGTTCGAGTGTTCGAACCGTAATGCGCAAGAAATGGTACCGAAACCCCGTATTTACATATCTGCCACTGTGTAGGAGAATCCGTATAGGTGTTCGAGTGTTTGAACCGTAATGCGTGAGAAATGGTATGTAAACCCCGTATTTATATATCTTCCACTGTGCTGGATAATCCGTATAGGTGTTCGAGTGTTCGAACCGTAATGCGCCAGAAATGGTACCGAAACCCCGTATTTACATATCTGCCACTGTGGAGGAGAATCCGTATAGGTGTTCGAGTGTTCGAACCGTAATGCGCCAGAAATGGTACCGAAACCCCGTATTTACATATCTGCCACTGTGCAGGAGAATCCGTATAGGTGTTCGAGTGTTCGAACCGTAATGCGCAAGAAATGGTATGGAAACCCCGTATTTACATATCTGCCACTGTGCAGGAGAATCCGTATAGGTGTTCGAGTGTTCGAACCGTAATGCGCAAGAAATGGTTCCGAAACCCCGTATTTACATATCTGCCACTGTGCAGGAGAATCCGTATAGGTGTTCGAGAGTTCGAACCGTAATGCGCAAGAAATGGTACGGAAACCCTGTATTTACATATCTGCCACTTTGTAGGAGAATCCGCATTGGTGTTCGAGTGTTCGAACCGTAATGTGCAAGAAATGGTATGGAAACCCCGTATTTACATATCTGCCACTGTGCAGGAGAATCCGTATAGGTGTTCGAGTGTTCGAATCGTAATGCGCAAGAAATGGTACCGAAACCCCGTATTTACATATCTGCCACTGTGCAGGAGAATCCGAATAGGTGTTCGAGTGTTCGAACCGTAATGCGCAAGAAATGGTATGTAAACCCCGTATTTACATATCTGCCACTGTGCAGGAGAATCCGTATAGGTGTTCGAGTGTTCGAACCGTAATGCGCAAGAAATGGTTCCGAAACCCCGTATTTACGTATCTGCCACTCTGCAGGAGAATCCGTATAGGTGTTCCATTGTTCGAACCGTAATGCGCAAGAAATGGTACGGAAACCCCGTATTTACATATCTGCCACTGTGCAGGAGAATCCGTATAGGTGTTCGATTGTTCGAACCGTAATGCGCAAAAAATGGTACCGAAACCCCGTATTTACATATCTGCCACTGTGCAGGAGAATCCGTATAGGTGTTCGAGTGTTCGAACCGTAATGCGCAAGAAATGGAACCGAAACCCCGTATTTACATATCTGCCACTGTGCAGGAGAATCCGAATAGGTGTTCGAGTGTTCGAACCGTAATGCGCAAGAAATGGTATGTAAACCCCGTATTTACATATCTGCCACTGTGCAGGAGAATCCGTATAGGTGTTCGAGTGTTCGAACCGTAATGCGCAAGAAATGGTACGGAAACACCGTATTTACATATCTGCCACTGTGCAGGAGAATCCGTATAGGTGTTCGAGTGTTTGAACCGTAATGCGTGAGAAATGGTATGTAAACCCCGTATTTATATATCTGCCACTGTGCTGGATAATCCGTATAGGTGTTCGAGTGTTCGAACCGTAATGCACCAGAAATGGTACCGAAACCCCGTATTTACATATCTGCCACTGTGCAGGAGAATCCGTATAGGTGTTCGAGTGTTCGAACCGTAATGCGCAAGAAATGGTACCGAAACCCCGTATTTACATATCTGCCACTGTGCAGGAGAATCCGAATAGGTGTTCGAGTGTTCGAACCGTAATGCGCAAGAAATGGTATGTAAACCCCGTATTTACATATCTGCCACTGTGCAGGAGAATCCGTATAGGTGTTCGAGTGTTCGAACCGTAATGCGCAAGAAATGGTACGGAAACCCCGTATTTACATATCTGCCACTGTGCAGGAGAATCCGTATAGGTGTTCGATTGTTCGAACCGTAATGCGCAAAAAATTGTACCGAAACCCCGTATTTACATATCTGCCACTGTGCAGGAGAATCCGTATAGGTGTTCGAGTGTTCGAACCGTAATGCGCAAGAAATGGTACCGAAACCCCGTATTTAAATATCTGCCACTGTGCAGGAGAATCCGTATAGGTGTTCGAGTGTTCGAACCGTAATGCGCAAGAAATGGTATGGAAACCCCGTATTTACATATCTGCCACTGTGCAGGAGAATCCGTATAGGTGTTCGAGTGTTCGAACCGTAATGCGCAAGAAATGGTACCGAAACCCCGTATTTACATATCTGCCACTGTGCAGGAGAATCCGTATAGGTGTTCGAGTGTTTGAACCGTAATGCGTGAGAAATGGTATGTAAACCCCGTATTTATATATCTGCCACTGTGCTGGATAATCCGTATAGGTGTTCGAGTGTTCGAACCGTAATGCGCCAGAAATGGTACCGAAACCCCGTATTAACATATCTGCCACTGTGCAGGAGAATCCGTATAGGTGTTCGAGTGTTCGAACCGTAATGCGCAAGAAATGGTACGGAAACCCCGTATTTACATATCTGCCACTGTGCAGGAGAATCCGAATAGGTGTTCGAGTGTTCGAACCGTAATGCGCAAGAAATGGTAGGTAAACCCCGTATTTACATATCTGCCACTGTGCAGGAGAATCCGTATAGGTGTTCGAGTGTTCGAACCGTAATGCGCAAGAAATGGTTCCGAAACCCCGTATTTACATATCTGCCACTGTGCAGGAGAATCCGTATAGGTGTTCGATTGTTCGAACCGTAATGCGCAAAAAATTGTACCGAAACCCCGTATTTACATATCTGCCACTGTGCAGGAGAATCCGTATAGGTGTTCGAGTGTTCGAACCGTAATGCGCAAGAAATGGTACCGAAACCCCGTATTTACATATCTGCCACTGTGCAGGAGAATCCGTATAGGTGTTCGAGTGTTCGAACCGTAATGCGCAAGAAATGGTACGGAAACCCCGTATTTACATATCTGCCACTGTGCAGGAGAATCCGTATAGGTGTTCGAGTGTTCGAACCTTAATGCGCAAGAAATGGTAGGTAAACCCCGTATTTACATATCTGCCACTGTGCAGGAGAATCCGTATAGGTGTTCGAGTGTTCGAACCGTAATGCGTGAGAAATGGTATGTAAACCCCGTATTTATATATCTGCCACTGTGCTGGATAATCCGTATAGGTGTTCGAGTGTTCGAACCGTAATGCGCCAGAAATTGTACCGAAACCCCGTATTAACATATCTGCCACTGTGCAGGAGAATCCGTATAGGTGTTCGAGTGTTCGAACCGTAATGCGCAAGAAATGGTACCGAAACCCCGTATTTACATATCTGCCACTGTGCAGGAGAATCCGTATAGGTGTTCGAGTGTTCGAACCGTAATGCGCAAGAAATGGTATGGAAACCCCGTATTTACATATCTGCCACTGTGCAGGAGAATCCGTATAGGTGTTCGAGTGTTCGAACCTTAATGCGCAAGAAATGGTACGGAAACCCCGTATTTACATATCTGCCACTGTGCAGGAGAATCCGTATAGGTGTTCGAGTGTTTGAACCGTAATGCGTGAGAAATGGTATGTAAACCCCGTATTTATATATCTGCCACTGTGCTGGATAATCCGTATAGGTGTTCGAGTGTTCGAACCGTAATGCGCCAGAAATGGTACCGAAACCCCGTATTAACATATCTGCCACTGTGCAGGAGAATCCGTATAGGTGTTCGAGTGTTCGAACCGTAATGCGCAAGAAATGGTACCGAAACCCCGTATTTACATATCTGCCACTGTGCAGGAGAATCCGTAAAGGTGTACGAGTGTTCGAACCGTAATGCGTAAGAAATGGTAGGTAAACCCCGTATTTACATATCTGCCACTGTGCAGGAGAATCCGTATAGATGTTCGAGTGTTCGAACCGTAATGCGCAAGAAATGGTTCCGAAACCCCGTATTTACATATCTGCCACTGTGCAGGAGAATCCGTATAGGTGTTCGAGAGTTCGAACCGTAATGCGCAAGAAATGGTACGGAAACCCCGTATTTACATACCTGCCACTTTGTAGGAGAATCCGCATAGGTGTTCGAGTGTTCGAACCGTAATGTGCAAGAAATGGTATGGAAACCCCGTATTTACATATCTGCCACTGTGCAGGAGAATCCGTATAGGTGTTCGAGTGTTCGAATCGTAATGCGCAAGAAATGGTACCGAAACCCCGTATTTACATATCTGCCACTGTGCAGGAGAATCCGAATAGGTGTTCGAGTGTTCGAACCGTAATGCGCAAGAAATGGTAGGTAAACCCCGTATTTACATATCTGCCACTGTGCAGGAGAATCCGTATAGGTGTTCGAGTGTTCGAACCGTAATGCGCAAGAAATGGTACGGAAACCCCGTATTTACATATCTGCCACTGTGCAGGAGAATCCGTATAGGTGTTCGATTGTTCGAACCGTAATGCGCAAAAAATGGTACCGAAACCCCGTATTTACATATCTGCCACTGTGCAGGAGAATCCGTATAGGTGTTCGAGTGTTCGAACCGTAATGCGCAAGAAATGGTACCGAAACCCCGTATTTACATATCTGCCACTGTGCAGGAGAATCCGTATAGGTGTTCGAGTGTTCGAACCGTAATGCGTAAGAAATGGTAGGGAAACCCCGTATTTACATATCTGCCACTGTGCAGGAGAATCCGTATAGATGTTCGAGTGTTCGAACCGTAATGCGCAAGAAATGGTTCCGAAACCCCGTATTTACATATCTGCCACTGTGCAGGAGAATCCGTATAGTTGTTCGAGAGTTCGAACCGTAATGCGCAAGAAATGGTACGGAAACCCCGTATTTACATACCTGCCACTTTGTAGGAGAATCCGCATAGGTGTTCGAGTGTTCGAACCGTAATGTGCAAGAAATGGTATGGAAACCCCGTATTTACATATCTGCCACTGTGCAGGAGAATCCGTATAGGTGTTCGAGTGTGCGAACCGTAATGCGCAAGAAATGGTACGGAAACCCCGTATTTACATATCTGCCACTGTGCAGGAGAATCCGAATAGGTGTTCGAGTGTTCGAACCGTAATGCGCAAGAAATGGTAGGTAAACCCCGTATTTACATATCTGCCACTGTGCAGGAGAATCCGTATAGGTGTTCGAGTGTTCGAACCGTAATGCGCAAGAAATGGTACGGAAACCCCGTATTTACATATCTGCCACTGTGCAGGAGAATCCGTATAGGTGTTCGATTGTTCGAACCGTAATGCGCAAAAAATTGTACCGAAACCCCGTATTTACATATCTGCCACTGTGCAGGAGAATCCGTATAGGTGTTCGAGTGTTCGAACCGTAATGCGCAAGAAATGGTACCGAAACCCCGTATTTACATATCTGCCACTGTGCAGGAGAATCCGTATAGGTGTTCGAGTGTTCGAACCGTAATGCGCAAGAAATGGTATGGAAACCCCGTATTTACATATCTGCCACTGTGCAGGAGAATCCGTATAGGTGTTCGAGTGTTCGAACCTTAATGCGCAAGAAATGGTACGGAAACCCCGTATTTACATATCTGCCACTGTGCAGGAGAATCCGTATAGGTGTTCGAGTGTTTGAACCGTAATGCGTGAGAAATGGTATGTAAACCCCGTATTTATATATCTGCCACTGTGCTGGATAATCCGTATAGGTGTTCGAGTGTTCGAACCGTAATGCGCCAGAAATGGTACCGAAACCCCGTATTAACATATCTGCCACTGTGCAGGAGAATCCGTATAGGTGTTCGAGTGTTCGAACCGTAATGCGCAAGAAATGGTACCGAAACCCCGTATTTACATATCTGCCACTGTGCAGGAGAATCCGTATAGGTGTACGAGTGTTCGAACCGTAATGCGTAAGAAATGGTAGGGAAACCCCGTATTTACATATCTGCCACTGTGCAGGAGAATCCGTATAGATGTTCGAGTGTTCGAACCGTAATGCGCAAGAAATGGTTCCGAAACCCCGTATTTACATATCTGCCACTGTGCAGGAGAATCCGTATAGGTGTTCGAGAGTTCGAACCGTAATGCGCAAGAAATGGTACGGAAACCCCGTATTTACATACCTGCCACTTTGTAGGAGAATCCGCATAGGTGTTCGAGTGTTCGAACCGTAATGTGCAAGAAATGGTATGGAAACCCCGTATTTACATATCTGCCACTGTGCAGGAGAATCCGTATAGGTGTTCGAGTGTTCGAATCGTAATGCGCAAGAAATGGTACCGAAACCCCGTATTTACATATCTGCCACTGTGCAGGAGAATCCGAATAGGTGTTCGAGTGTTCGAACCGTAATGCGCAAGAAATGGTAGGTAAACCCCGTATTTACATATCTGCCACTGTGCAGGAGAATCCGTATAGGTGTTCGAGTGTTCGAACCGTAATGCGCAAGAAATGGTACGGAAACCCCGTATTTACATATCTGCCACTGTGCAGGAGAATCCGTATAGGTGTTCGAGAGTTCGAACCGTAATGCGCAAGAAATGGTACGGAAACCCCGTATTTACATACCTGCCACTTTGTAGGAGAATCCGCATAGGTGTTCGAGTGTTCGAACCGTAATGTGCAAGAAATGGTATGGAAACCCCGTATTTACATATCTGCCACTGTGCAGGAGAATCCGTATAGGTGTTCGAGTGTTCGAATCGTAATGCGCAAGAAATGGTACCGAAACCCCGTATTTACATATCTGCCACTGTGCAGGAGAATCCGAATAGGTGTTCGAGTGTTCGAACCGTAATGCGTAAGAAATGGTAGGTAAACCCCGTATTTACATATCTGCCACTGTGCAGGAGAATCCGTATAGGTGTTCGAGTGTTCGAACCGTAATGCGCAAGAAATGGTACGGAAACCCCGTATTTACATATCTGCCACTGTGCAGGAGAATCCGTATAGGTGTTCGATTGTTCGAACCGTAATGCGCAAAAAATGGTACCGAAACCCCGTATTTACATATCTGCCACTGTGCAGGAGAATCCGTATAGGTGTTCGAGTGTTCGAACCGTAATGCGCAAGAAATGGTACCGAAACCCCGTATTTACATATCTGCCACTGTGCAGGAGAATCCGTATAGGTGTTCGAGTGTTCGAACCGTAATGCGTAAGAAATGGTAGGGAAACCCCGTATTTACATATCTGCCACTGTGCAGGAGAATCCGTATAGATGTTCGAGTGTTCGAACCGTAATGCGCAAGAAATGGTTCCGAAACCCCGTATTTACATATCTGCCACTGTGCAGGAGAATCCGTATAGTTGTTCGAGAGTTCGAACCGTAATGCGCAAGAAATGGTACGGAAACCCCGTATTTACATATCTGCCACTGTGCAGGAGAATCCGTATAGGTGTTCGATTGTTCGAACCGTAATGCGCAAAAAATGGTACCGAAACCCCGTATTTACATATCTGCCACTGTGCAGGAGAATCCGTATAGGTGTTCGAGTGTTCGAACCGTAATGCGCAAGAAATGGTACCGAAACCCCGTATTTACATATCTGCCACTGTGCAGGAGAATCCGTATAGGTGTTCGAGTGTTCGAACCGTAATGCGTAAGAAATGGTAGGGAAACCCCGTATTTACATATCTGCCACTGTGCAGGAGAATCCGTATAGATGTTCGAGTGTTCGAACCGTAATGCGCAAGAAATGGTTCCGAAACCCCGTATTTACATATCTGCCGCTGTGCAGGAGAATCCGTATAGTTGTTCGAGAGTTCGAACCGTAATGCGCAAGAAATGGTACGGAAACCCCGTATTTACATACCTGCCACTTTGTAGGAGAATCCGCATAGGTGTTCGAGTGTTCGAACCGTAATGTGCAAGAAATGGTATGGAAACCCCGTATTTACATATCTGCCACTGTGCAGGAGAATCCGTATAGGTGTTCGAGTGTTCGAACCGTAATGCGCAAGAAATGGTACGGAAACCCCGTATTTACATATCTGCCACTGTGCAGGAGAATCCGAATAGGTGTTCGAGTGTTCGAACCGTAATGCGCAAGAAATGGTAGGTAAACCCCGTATTTACATATCTGCCATTGTGCAGGAGAATCCGTATAGGTGTTCGAGTGTTCGAACCGTAATGCGCAAGAAATGGTACGGAAACCCCGTATTTACATATCTGCCACTGTGCAGGAGAATCCGTATAGGTGTTCGATTGTTCGAACCGTAATGCGCAAAAAATTGTACCGAAACCCCGTATTTACATATCTGCCACTGTGCAGGAGAATCCGTATAGGTGTTCGAGTGTTCGAACCGTAATGCGCAAGAAATGGTACCGAAACCCCGTATTTACATATCTGCCACTGTGCAGGAGAATCCGTATAGGTGTTCGAGTGTTCGAACCGTAATGCGCAAGAAATGGTATGGAAACCCCGTATTTACATATCTGCCACTGTGCAGGAGAATCCGTATAGGTGTTCGAGTGTTCGAACCTTAATGCGCAAGAAATGGTACGGAAACCCCGTATTTACATATCTGCCACTGTGCAGGAGAATCCGTATAGGTGTTCGAGTGTTTGAACCGTAATGCGTGAGAAATGGTATGTAAACCCCGTATTTATATATCTGCCACTGTGCTGGATAATCCGTATAGGTGTTCGAGTGTTCGAACCGTAATGCGCCAGAAATGGTACCGAAACCCCGTATTAACATATCTGCCACTGTGCAGGAGAATCCGTATAGGTGTTCGAGTGTTCGAACCGTAATGCGCAAGAAATGGTACCGAAACCCCGTATTTACATATCTGCCACTGTGCAGGAGAATCCGTATAGGTGTTCGAGTGTTCGAATCGTAATGCGTAAGAAATGGTAGGGAAACCCCGTATTTACATATCTGCCACTGTGCAGGAGAATCCGTATAGATGTTCGAGTGTTCGAACCGTAATGCGCAAGAAATGGTTCCGAAACCCCGTATTTACATATCTGCCACTGTGCAGGAGAATCCGTATAGGTGTTCGAGAGTTCGAACCGTAATGCGCAAGAAATGGTACGGAAACCCCGTATTTACATACCTGCCACTTTGTAGGAGAATCCGCATAGGTGTTCGAGTGTTCGAACCGTAATGTGCAAGAAATGGTATGGAAACCCCGTATTTACATATCTGCCACTGTGCAGGAGAATCCGTATAGGTGTTCGAGTGTTCGAATCGTAATGCGCAAGAAATGGTACCGAAACCCCGTATTTACATATCTGCCACTGTGCAGGAGAATCCGAATAGGTGTTCGAGTGTTCGAACCGTAATGCGCAAGAAATGGTAGGTAAACCCCGTATTTACATATCTGCCACTGTGCAGGAGAATCCGTATTGGTGTTCGAGTGTTCGAACCGTAATGCGCAAGAAATGGTACGGAAACCCCGTATTTACATATCTGCCACTGTGCAGGAGAATCCGTATAGGTGTTCGATTGTTCGAACCGTAATGCGCAAAAAATGGTACCGAAACCCCGTATTTACATATCTGCCACTGTGCAGGAGAATCCGTATAGGTGTTCGAGTGTTCGAACCGTAATGCGCAAGAAATGGTACCGAAACCCTGTATTTACATAGCTGCCACTGTGCAGGAGAATCCGAATAGGTGTTCGAGTGTTCGAACCGTAATGCGCAAGAAATGGTATGTAAACCCCGTATTTACATATCTGCCACTGTGCAGGAGAATCCGTATAGGTGTTCGAGTGTTCGAACCGTAATGCGCAAGAAATGGTATGTAAACCCCGTATTTACATATCTGCCACTGTGCAGGAGAATCCGTATAGGCGTTCGAGTGTTTGAACCGTAATGCGTGAGAAATGGTATGTAAACCCCGTATTTATATATCTGCCACTGTGCTGGATAATCCGTATAGGTGTTCGAGTGTTCGAACCGTAATGCGCCAGAAATGGTACCGAAACCCCGTATTTACATATCTGCCACTGTGCAGGAGAATCCGTATAGGTGTTCGAGTGTTCGAACCGTAATGCGCAAGAAATGGTACCGAAACCCCGTATTTACATATCTGCCACTGTGCAGGAGAATCCGTATAGGTGTTCAAGTGTTCGAACCGTAATGCGCAAGAAATGGTATGGAAACCCCGTATTTACATATCTGCCACTGTGCAGGAGAATCCGTATAGGTGTTCGAGTGTTCGAACCGTAATGCGCAAGAAATGGTACGGAAACCCCGTATTTACATATCTGCCACTGTGCAGGAGAATCCGTATAGGTGTTCGAGTGTTTGAACCGTAATGCGCCAGAAATGGCACCGAAACCCCGTATTTACATATCTGCCACTGTGCTGGATAATCCGTATAGGTGTTCGAGTGTTCGAACCGTAATGCGCCAGAAATGGTACCGAAACCCCGTATTAACATATCTGCCACTGTGCAGGAGAATCCGTATAGGTGTTCGAGTGTTCGAACCGTAATGCGCAAGAAATGGTACCGAAACCCCGTATTTACATATCTGCCACTGTGCAGGAGAATCCGTATAGGTGTTCGAGTGTTCGAACCGTAATGCGCAAGAAATGGTAGGGAAACCCCGTATTTACATATCTGCCACTGTGCAGGAGAATCCGTATAGATGTTCGAGTGTTCGAACCGTAATGCGCAAGAAATGGTTCCGAAACCCCGTATTTACATATCTGCCACTGTGCAGGAGAATCCGTATAGGTGTTCGAGAGTTCGAACCGTAATGCGCAAGAAATGGTACGGAAACCCCGTATTTACATACCTGCCACTTTGGAGGAGAATCCGCATAGGTGTTCGAGTGTTCGAACCGTAATGTGCAAGAAATGGTATGGAAACCCCGTATTTACATATCTGCCACTGTGCAGGAGAATCCGTATAGGTGTTCGAGTGTTCGAATCGTAATGCGCAAGAAATGGTACCGAAACCCCGTATTTACATATCTGCCACTGTGCAGGAGAATCCGAATAGGTGTTCGAGTGTTCGAACCGTAATGCGCAAGAAATGGTATGTAAACCCCGTATTTACATATCTGCCACTGTGCAGGAGAATCCGTATAGGTGTTCGAGTGTTCGAACCGTAATGCGCAAGAAATGGTACGGAAACCCCGTATTTACATATCTGCCACTGTGCAGGAGAATCCGTATAGGTGTTCGATTGCTCGAACCGTAATGCGCAAAAAATGGTACCGAAACCCCGTATTTACATATCTGCCACTGTGCAGGAGAATCCGTATAGGTGTTCGAGTGTTCGAACCGTAATGCGCAAGAAATGGTACCGAAACCCTGTATTTACATAGCTGCCACTGTGTAGGAGAATCCGAATAGGTGTTCGGGTGTTCGAACCGTAATGCGCAAGAAATGGTATGTAAACCCCGTATTTACATATCTGCCACTGTGCAGGAGAATCCGTATAGGTGTTCGAGTGTTCGAACCGTAATGCGCAAGAAATGGTACGGAAACCCCGTATTTACATATCTGCCATTGTGCAGGAGAATCCGTATAGGCGTTCGAGTGTTTGAACCGTAATGCGTGAGAAATGGTATGTAAACCCCGTATTTATATATCTGCCACTGTGCTGGATAATCCGTATAGGTGTTCGAGTGTTCGAATCGTAATGCGCAAGAAATGGTACCGAAACCCCGTATTTACATATCTGCCACTGTGCAGGAGAATCCGAATAGGTGTTCGAGTGTTCGAACCGTAATGCGCAAGAAATGGTATGTAAACCCCGTATTTACATATCTGCCACTGTGCAGGAGAATCCGTATAGGTGTTCGAGTGTTCGAACCGTAATGCGCAAGAAATGGTACGGAAACCCCGTATTTACATATCTGCCACTGTGCAGGAGAATCCGTATAGGTGTTCGATTGTTCGAACCGTAATGCGCAAAAAATGGTACCGAAACCCCGTATTTACATATCTGCCACTGTGCAGGAGAATCCGTATAGGTGTTCGAGTGTTCGAATCGTAATGCGCAAGAAATGGTACCGAAACCCCGTATTTACATATCTGCCACTGTGCAGGAGAATCCGAATAGGTGTTCGAGTGTTCGAACCGTAATGCGCAAGAAATGGTATGTAAACCCCGTATTTACATATCTGCCACTGTGCAGGAGAATCCGTATAGGTGTTCGAGTGTTCGAACCGTAATGCGGAAGAAATGGTACGGAAACCCCGTATTTACATATCTGCCACTGTGCAGGAGAATCCGTATAGGTGTTCGATTGCTCGAACCGTAATGCGCAAAAAATGGTACCGAAACCCCGTATTTACATATCTGCCACTGTGCAGGAGAATCCGTATAGGTGTTCGAGTGTTCGAACCGTAATGCGCAAGAAATGGTACCGAAACCCTGTATTTACATAGCTGCCACTGTGTAGGAGAATCCGAATAGGTGTTCGGGTGTTCGAACCGTAATGCGCAAGAAATGGTATGTAAACCCCGTATTTACATATCTGCCACTGTGCAGGAGAATCCGTATAGGTGTTCGAGTGTTCGAACCGTAATGCGCAAGAAATGGTACGGAAACCCCGTATTTACATATCTGCCATTGTGCAGGAGAATCCGTATAGGCGTTCGAGTGTTTGAACCGTAATGCGTGAGAAATGGTATGTAAACCCCGTATTTATATATCTGCCACTGTGCTGGATAATCCGTATAGGTGTTCGAGTGTTCGAACCGTAATGCGCCAGAAATGGTACCGAAACCCCGTATTTACATATCTGCCACTGTGCAGGAGAATCCGTATAGGTGTTCGAGTGTTCGAACCGTAATGCGCAATAAATGGTACCGAAACCCCGTATTTACATATCTGCCACTGTGCAGGAGAATCCGTATAGGTGTTCGAGTGTTCGAACCGTAATGCGCAAGAAATGGTATGGAAACCCCGTATTTACATATCTGCCACTGTGCAGGAGAATCCGTATAGGTGTTCGAGTGTTCGAACCGTAATGCGCAAGAAATGGTACGGAAACCCCGTATTTACATATCTGCCACTGTGCAGGAGAATCCGTATAGGTGTTGGAGTGTTTGAACCGTAATGCGTGAGAAATGGTATGTAAACCCCGTATTTATATATCTGCCACTGTGCTGGATAATCCGTATAGGTGTTCGAGTGTTCGAACCGTAATGCGCCAGAAATGGTACCGAAACCCCGTATTAACATATCTGCCACTGTGCAGGAGAATCCGTATAGGTGTTCGAGTGTTCGAACCGTAATGCGCAAGAAATGGTACCGAAACCCCGTATTTACATATCTGCCACTGTGCAGGAGAATCCGTATAGGTGTTCGAGTGTTCGAACCGTAATGCGCAAGAAATGGTAGGGAAACCCCGTATTTACATATCTGCCACTGTGCAGGAGAATCCGTATAGATGTTCGAGTGTTCGAACCGTAATGCGCAAGAAATGGTTCCGAAACCCCGTATTTACATATCTGCCACTGTGCAGGAGAATCCGTATAGGTGTTCGAGAGTTCGAACCGTAATGCGCAAGAAATGGTACGGAAACCCCGTATTTACATACCTGCCACTTTGTAGGAGAATCCGCATAGGTGTTCGAGTGTTCGAACCGTAATGTGCAAGAAATGGTATGGAAACCCCGTATTTACATATCTGCCACTATGCAGGAGAATCCGTATAGGTGTTCGAGTGTTCGAATCGTAATGCGCAAGAAATGGTACCGAAACCCCGTATTTACATATCTGCCACTGTGCAGGAGAATCCGAATAGGTGTTCGAGTGTTCGAACCGTAATGCGCAAGAAATGGTATGTAAACCCCGTATTTACATATCTGCCACTGTGCAGGAGAATCCGTATAGGTGTTCGAGTGTTCGAACCGTAATGCGGAAGAAATGGTACGGAAACCCCGTATTTACATATCTGCCACTGTGCAGGAGAATCCGTATAGGTGTTCGATTGTTCGAACCGTAATGCGCAAAAAATGGTACCGAAACCCCGTATTTACATATCTGCCACTGTGCAGGAGAATCCGTATAGGTGTTCGAGTGTTCGAACCGTAATGCGCAAGAAATGGTACCGAAACCCTGTATTTACATAGCTGCCACTGTGCAGGAGAATCCGAATAGGTGTTCGAGTGTTCGAACCGTAATGCGCAAGAAATGGTATGTAAACCCCGTATTTACATATCTGCCACTGTGCAGGAGAATCCGTATAGGTGTTCGAGTGTTCGAACCGTAATGCGCAAGAAATGGTACGGAAACCCCGTATTTACATATCTGCCATTGTGCAGGAGAATCCGTATAGGCGTTCGAGTGTTTGAACCGTAATGCGTGAGAAATGGTTTGTAAACCCCGTATTTATATATCTGCCACTGTGCTGGATAATCCGTATAGGTGTTCGAGTGTTCGAACCGTAATGCGCCAGAAATGGTACCGAAACCCCGTATTTACATATCTGCCACTGTGCAGGAGAATCCGTATAGGTGTTCGAGTGTTCGAACCGTAATGCGCAAGAAATGGTACCGAAACCCCGTATTTACATATCTGCCACTGTGCAGGAGAATCCGTATAGGTGTTCGAGTGTTCGAACCGTAATGCGCAAGAAATGGTATGGAAACCCCGTATTTACATATCTGCCACTGTGCAGGAGAATCCGTATAGGTGTTCGAGTGTTCGAACCGTAATGCGCAAGAAATGGTACCGAAACCCCGTATTTACATATCTGCCACTGTGCAGGAGAATCCGAATAGGTGTTCGAGTGTTCGAACCGTAATGCGCAAGAAATGGTATGTAAACCCCGTATTTACATATCTGCCATTGTGCAGGAGAATCCGTATAGGTGTTCGAGTGTTCGAACCGTAATGCGCCAGAAATGGTACGGAAACCCTGTATTTACATATCTGCCACTGTGCAGGAGAATCCGTATAGGTGTTCGATTGTTCGAACCGTAATGCGCAAAAAATGGTACCGAAACCCCGTATTTACATATCTGCCACTGTGCAGGAGAATCCGTATAGGTGTTCGAGTGTTCGAACCGTAATGCGCAAGAAATGGTACCGAAACCCCGTAATTACATATCTGCCACTGTGCAGGAGAATCCGAATAGGTGTTCGAGTGTTCGATCCGTAATGCGCAAGAAATGGTTCCGAAACCCCGTATTTACATATCTGCCACTGTGCAGGAGAATCCGTATAGGTGTTCGAGAGTTCGAACCGTAATGCGCAAGAAATGGTACGGAAACCCCGTATTTACATACCTGCGACTTTGTAGGAGAATCCGCATAGGTGTTCGAGTGTTCGAACCGTAATGTGCAAGAAATGGTATGGAAACCCCGTATTTACATATCTGCCACTGTGCAGGAGAATCCGTATAGGTGTTCGAGTGTTCGAATCGTAATGCGCAAGAAATGGTACCGAAACCCCGTATTTACATATCTGCCACTGTGCAGGAGAATCCGAATAGGTGTTCGAGTGTTCGAACCGTAATGCGCAAGAAATGGTATGTAAACCCCGTATTTACATATCTGCCACTGTGCAGGAGAATCCGTATAGGTGTTCGAGTGTTCGAACCGTAATGCGCAAGAAATGGTACGGAAACCCCGTATTTACATATCTGCCACTGTGCAGGAGAATCCGTATAGGTGTTCGATTGTTCGAACCGTAATGCGCAAAAAATGGTACCGAAACCCCGTATTTACATATCTGCCACTGTGCAGGAGAATCCGTATAGGTGTTCGAGTGTTCGAACCGTAATGCGCAAGAAATGGTACCGAAACCCTGTATTTACATAGCTGCCACTGTGCAGGAGAATCCGAATAGGTGTTCGAGTGTTCGAACCGTAATGCGCAAGAAATGGTATGTAAACCCCGTATTTACATATCTGCCACTGTGCAGGAGAATCCGTATAGGTGTTCGAGTGTTCGAACCGTAATGCGCAAGAAATGGTACGGAAACCCCGTATTTACATATCTGCCATTGTGCAGGAGAATCCGTATAGGCGTTCGAGTGTTTGAACCGTAATGCGTGAGAAATGGTATGTAAACCCCGTATTTATATATCTGCCACTGTGCTGGATAATCCGTATAGGTGTTCGAGTGTTCGAACCGTAATGCGCCAGAAATGGTACCGAAACCCCGTATTTACATATCTGCCACTGTGCAGGAGAATCCGTATAGGTGTTCGAGTGTTCGAACCGTAATGCGCAAGAAATGGTACCGAAACCCCGTATTTACATATCTGCCACTGTGCAGGAGAATCCGTATAGGTGTTCGAGTGTTCGAACCGTAATGCGCAAGAAATGGTATGGAAACCCCGTATTTACATATCTGCCACTGTGCAGGAGAATCCGTATAGGTGTTCGAGTGTTCGAACCGTAATGCGCAAAAAATGGTACCGAAACCCCGTATTTACATATCTGCCACTGTGCAGGAGAATCCGAATAGGTGTTCGAGTGTTCGAACCGTAATGCGCAAGAAATGGTATGTAAACCCCGTATTTACATATCTGCCACGGTGCAGGAGAATCCGTATAGGTGTTCGAGTGTTCGAACCGTAATGCGCAAGAAATGGTACGGAAACCCTGTATTTACATATCTGCCACTGTGCAGGAGAATCCGTATAGGTGTTCGATTGTTCGAACCGTAATGCGCAAAAAATGGTACCGAAACCCCGTATTTACATATCTGCCACTGTGCAGGAGAATCCGTATAGGTGTTCGAGTGTTCGAACCGTAATGCGCAAGAAATGGTACCGAAACCCCGTATTTACATATCTGCCACTGTGCAGGAGAATCCGAATAGGTGTTTGAGTGTTCGATCCGTAATGCGCAAGAAATGGTATGTAAACCCCGTATTTACATATCTGCCACTGTGCAGGAGAATCCGTATAGGTGTTCGAGTGTTCGAACCGTAATGCGCAAGAAATGGTTCCGAAACCCCGTATTTACATATCTGCCACTGTGCAGGAGAATCCGTATAGGTGTTCGAGAGTTCGAACCGTAATGCGCAAGAAATGGTACGGAAACCCCGTATTTAGATATCTGCCACTTTGTAGGAGAATCCGCATAGGTGTTCGAGTGTTCGAACCGTAATGTGCAAGAAATGGTATGGAAACCCCGTATTTACATATCTGCCACTGTGCAGGAGAATCCGTATAGGTGTTCGAGTGTTCGAATCGTAATGCGCAAGAAATGGTACCGAAACCCCGTATTTACATATCTGCCACTGTGCAGGAGAATCCGAATAGGTGTTCGAGTGTTCGAACCGTAATGCGCAATAAATGGTATGTAAACCCCGTATTTACATATCTGCCACTGTGCAGGAGAATCCGTATAGGTGTTCGAGTGTTCGAACCGTAATGCGCAAGAAATGGTTCCGAAAGCCCGTATTTACGTATCTGCCACTGTGCAGGAGAATCCGTATAGGTGTTCCATTGTTCGAACCGTAATGCGCAAGAAATGGTACGGAAACCCCGTATTTACATATCTGCCACTGTGCAGGAGAATCCGTATAGGTGTTCGAGTGTTCGAACCGTAATGCGCAAAAAATGGTACCGAAACCCCGTATTTACATATCTGCCACTGTGCAGGAGAATCCGAATAGGTGTTCGAGTGTTCGAACCGTAATGCGCAAGAAATGGTATGTAAACCCCGTATTTACATATCTGCCACTGTGCAGGAGAATCCGTATAGGTGTTCGAGTGTTCGAACCGTAATGCGCAAGAAATGGTATGTAAACCCCGTATTTACATATCTGCCACTGTGCAGGAGAATCCGTATAGGTGTTCGAGTGTTCGAAACGTAATGCGCAAGAAATGGTACGGAAACCCCGTATTTACATATCTGCCACTGTGCAGGAGAATCCGTATAGGTGTTCGATTGTTCGAACCGTAATGCGCAAAAAATGGTACCGAAACCCCGTATTTACATATCTGCCACTGTGCAGGAGAATCCGTATAGGTGTTCGAGTGTTCGAACCGTAATGCGCAAGAAATGGTACCGAAACCCCGTATTTACATATCTGCCACTGTGCAGGAGAATCCGAATAGGTGTTCGAGTGTTCGATCCGTAATGCGCAAGAAATGGTATGTAAACCCCGTATTTACATATCTGCCACTGTGCAGGAGAATCCGTATAGGTGTTCGAGTGTTCGAACCGTAATGCGCAAGAAATGGTACGGAAACCCCGTATTTACATATCTGCCATTGTGCAGGAGAATCCGTATAGGCGTTCGAGTGTTTGAACCGTAATGCATGAGAAATGGTATGTAAACCCCGTATTTATATATCTGCCACTGTGCTGGATAATCCGTATAGGTGTTCGAGTGTTCGAACCGTAATGCGCCAGAAATGGTACCGAAACCCCGTATTTACATATCTGCCACTGTGCAGGAGAATCCGTATAGGTGTTCGAGTGTTCGAACCGTAATGCGCAAGAAATGGTATGTAAACCCCGTATTTACATATCTGCCACTGTGCAGGAGAATCCGTATAGGTGTTCGAGTGTTCGAACCGTAATGCGCAAGAAATGGTACGGAAACCCTGTATTTACATATCTGCCACTGTGCAGGAGAATCCGTATAGGTGTTCGATTGTTCGAACCGTAATGCGCAAAAAATGGTACCGAAACCCCGTATTTACATATCTGCCACTGTGCAGGAGAATCCGTATAGGTGTTCGAGTGTTCGAACCGTAATGCGCAAGAAATGGTACCGAAACCCCGTATTTACATATCTGCCACTGTGCAGGAGAATCCGAATAGGTGTTCGAGTGTTCGATCCGTAATGCGCAAGAAATGGTATGTAAACCCCGTATTTACATATCTCCCACTGTGCAGGAGAATCCGTATAGGTGTTCGAGTGTTCGAACCGTAATGCGCAAGAAATGGTTCCGAAACCCCGTATTTACATATCTGCCACTGTGCAGGAGAATCCGTATAGGTGTTCGAGAGTTCGAACCGTAATGCGCAAGAAATGGTACGGAAACCCCGTATTTAGATATCTGCCACTTTGTAGGAGAATCCGCATAGGTGTTCGAGTGTTCGAACCGTAATGTGCAAGAAATGGTATGGAAACCCCGTATTTACATATCTGCCACTGTGCAGGAGAATCCGTATAGGTGTTCGAGTGTTCGAATCGTAATGCGCAAGAAATGGTACCGAAACCCCGTATTTACATATCTGCCACTGTGCAGGAGAATCCGAATAGGTGTTCGAGTGTTCGAACCGTAATGCGCAAGAAATGGTATGTAAACCCCGTATTTACATATCTGCCACTGTGCAGGAGAATCCGTATAGGTGTTCGAGTGTTCGAACCGTAATGCGCAAGAAATGGTTCCGAAAGCCCGTATTTACGTATCTGCCACTGTGCAGGAGAATCCGTATAGGTGTTCCATTGTTCGAACCGTAATGCGCAAGAAATGGTACGGAAATCCCGTATTTACATATCTGCCACTGTGCAGGAGAATCCGTATAGGTGTTCTAGTGTTCGAACCGTAATGCGCAAAAAATGGTACCGAAACCCCGTATTTACATACCTGCCACTGTGCAGGAGAATCCGAATAGGTGTTCGAGTGTTCGAACCGTAATGCGCAAGAAATGGTATGTAAACCCCGTATTTACATATCTGCCACTGTGCAGGAGAATCCGTATAGGTGTTCGAGTGTTCGAACCGTAATGCGCAAGAAATGGTATGTAAACCCCGTATTTACATATCTGCCACTGTGCAGGAGAATCCGTATAGGTGTTCGAGTGTTCGAAACGTAATGCGCAAGAAATGGTACGGAAACCCCGTATTTACATATCTGCCACTGTGCAGGAGAATCCGTATAGGTGTTCGATTGTTCGAACCGTAATGCGCAAAAAATGGTACCGAAACCCCGTATTTACATATCTGCCACTGTGCAGGAGAGTCCGTATAGGTGTTCGAGTGTTCGAACCGTAATGCGCAAGAAATGGTACCGAAACCCCGTATTTACATATCTGCCACTGTGCAGGAGAATCCGAATAGGTGTTCGAGTGTTCGATCCGTAATGCGCAAGAAATGGTATGTAAACCCCGTATTTACATATCTGCCACTGTGCAGGAGAATCCGTATAGGTGTTCGAGTGTTCGAACCGTAATGCGCAAGAAATGGTACGGAAACCCCGTATTTACATATCTGCCATTGTGCAGGAGAATCCGTATAGGCGTTCGAGTGTTTGAACCGTAATGCATGAGAAATGGTATGTAAACCCCGTATTTATATATCTGCCACTGTGCTGGATAATCCGTATAGGTGTTCGAGTGTTCGAATCGTAATGCGCCAGAAATCGTACCGAAACCCCGTATTTACATATCTGCCACTGTGCAGGAGAATCCGTATAGGTGTTCGAGTGTTCGAACCGTAATGCGCAAGAAATGGTACCGAAACCCCGTATTTACATATCTGCCACTGTGCAGGAGAATCCGTATAGGTGTTCGAGTGTTCGAACCGTAATGCGCAAGAAATGGTATGGAAACCCCGTATTTACATATCTGCCACTGTGCAGGAGAATCCGTATAGGTGTTCGAGTGTTCGAACCGTAATGCGCAAGAAATGGTTCCGAAACCCCGTATTTACATATCTGCCACTGTGCAGGAGAATCCGTATAGGTGTTCGAGAGTTCGAACCGTAATGCGCAAGAAATGGTACGGAAACCCCGTATTTACATATCTGCCACTTTGTAGGAGAATCCGCATAGGTGTTCGAGTGTTCGAACCGTAATGTGCAAGAAATGGTATGGAAACCCCGTATTTACATATCTGCCACTGTGCAGGAGAATCCGTATAGGTGTTCGAGTGTTCGAATCGTAATGCGCAAGAAATGGTACCGAAACCCCGTATTTACATATCTGCCACTGTGCAGGAGAATCCGAATAGGTGTTCGAGTGTTCGAACCGTAATGCGCAAGAAATGGTATGTAAACCCCGTATTTACATATCTGCCACTGTGCAGGAGAATCCGTATAGGTGTTCGAGTGTTCGAACCGTAATGCGCAAGATATGGTTCCGAAAGCCCGTATTTACGTATCTGCCACTGTGCAGGAGAATCCGTATAGGTGTTCCATTGTTCGAACCGTAACGCGCAAGAAATGGTACGGAAACCCCGTATTTACATATCTACCACTGTGCAGGAGAATCCGTATAGGTGTTCGAGTGTTCGAACCGTAATGCGCAAAAAATGGTACCGAAACCCCGTATTTACATATCTGCCACTGTGCAGGAGAATCCGAATAGGTGTTCGAGTGTTCGAACCGTAATGCGCAAGAAATGGTATGTAAACCCCGTATTTACATATCTGCCACTGTGCAGGAGAATCCGTATAGGTGTTCGAGTGTTCGAACCGTAATGCGCAAGAAATGGTACGGAAACCCCGTATTTACATATCTGCCACTGTGCAGGAGAATCCGTATAGGTGTTCGATTGTTCGAACCGTAATGCGCAAAAAATGGTACCGAAACCTCGTATTTACATATCTGCCACTGTGCAGGAGAATCCGTATAGGTGTTCGAGTGTTCGAACCGTAATGCGCAAGAAATGGTACCGAAACCCCGTATTTACATATCTGCCACTGTGCAGCAGAATCCGCATAGGTGTTCGAGTGTTCGATCCGTAATGCGCAAGAAATGGTATGTAAACCCCGTATTTACATATCTGCCACTGTGCAGGAGAATCCGTATTGGTGTTCGAGTGTTCGAACCGTAATGCGCAAGAAATGGTTCCGAAACCCCGTATTTACATATCTGCCACTGTGCAGGAGAATCCGTATAGGTGTTCGAGAGTTCGAACCGTAATGCGCAAGAAATGGTACGGAAACCCCGTATTTACATATCTGCCACTTTGTAGGAGAATCCGCATAGGTGTTCGAGTGTTCGAACCGTAATGTGCAAGAAATGGTATGGAAACCCCGTATTTACATATCTGCCACTGTGTAGGAGAATCCGTATAGGTGTTCGAGTGTTCGAATCGTAATGCGCAAGAAATGGTACCGAAACCCCGTATTTACATATCTGCCACTGTGCAGGAGAATCCGAATAGGTGTTCGAGTGTTCGAACCGTAATGCGCAAGAAATGGTATGTAAACCCCGTATTTACATATCTGCCACTGTGCAGGAGAATCCGTATAGGTGTTCGAGTGTTCGAACCGTAATGCGCAAGAAATGGTTCCGAAAGCCCGTATTTACGTATCTGCCACTGTGCAGGAGAATCCGTATAGGTGTTCCATTGTTCGAACCGTAATGCGCAAGAAATGGTACGGAAACCCCGTATTTACATATCTGCCACTGTGCAGGAGAATCCGTATAGGTGTTCGAGTGTTCGAACCGTAATGCGCAAAAAATGGTACCGAAACCCCGTATTTACATATCTGCCACTGTGCAGGAGAATCCGAATAGGTGTTCGAGTGTTCGAACCGTAATGCGCAAGAAATGGTATGTAAACCCCGTATTTACATATCTGCCACTGTGCAGGAGAATCCGTATAGGTGTTCGAGTGTTCGAACCGTAATGCGCAAGAAATGGTACCGAAACCCCGTATTTACATATCTGCCACAGTGCAGGAGAATCCGTATAGGTGTTCGATTGTTCGAACCGTAATGCGCAAAAAATGGTACCGAAACCCCGTATTTACATATCTGCCACTGTGCAGGAGAATCCGTATAGGTGGTGTTCGAACCGTAATGCGCAAGAAATGGTACCGAAACCCCTGTATTTACATATCTGCCACTGTGCAGGAGAATCCGAATAGGTGTTCGAGTGTTCGATCCGTAATGCGCAAGAAATGGTATGTAAACCCCGTATTTATATATCTGCCACTGTGCAGGAGAATCCGTATAGGTGTTCGAGTGTTCGAACCGTAATGCGCAAGAAATGGTTCCGAAACCCCGTATTTACATATCTGCCACTGTGCAGGAGAATCCGTATAGGTGTTCGAGAGTTCGAACCGTAATGCGCAAGAAATGGTACGGAAACCCCGTATTTACATATCTGCCACTTTGTAGGAGAATCCGCATAGGTGTTCGAGTGTTCGAACCGTAATGTGCAAGAAATGGTATGGAAACCCCGTATTTACATATCTGCCACTGTGCAGGAGAATCCGTATAGGTGTTCGAGTGTTCGAATCGTAATGCGCAAGAAATGGTACCGAAACCCCGTATTTACATATCTGCCACTGTGTAGGGGAATCCGAATAGGTGTTCGAGTGTTCGAACCGTAATGCGCAACAAATGGTATGTAAACCCCGTATTTACATATCTGCCACTGTGCAGGAGAATCCGTATAGGTGTTCGAGTGTTCGAACCGTAATGCGCAAGAAATGGTTCCGAAAGCCCGTATTTACGTGTCTGCCACTGTGCAGGAGAATCCGTATAGGTGTTCCATTGTTCGAACCGTAATGCGCAAGAAATGGTACGGAAACCCCGCATTTACCTATCTGCCACTGTGCAGGAGAATCCGTATAGGTGTTCGAGTGTTCGAACCGTAATGCGCAAAAAATGGTACCGAAACCCCGTATTTACATATCTGCCACTGTGCAGGAGAATCCGAATAGGTGTTCGAGTGTTCGAACCGTAATGCGCAAGAAATGGTATGTAAACCCCGTATTTACATATCTGCCACTGTGCAGGAGAATCCGTATAGGTGTTCGAGTGTTCGAACCGTAATGCGCAAGAAATGGTACGGAAACCCCGTATTTACATATCTGCCACTGTGCAGGAGAATCCGTATAGGTGTTCGATTGTTCGAACCGTAATGCGCAAAAAATGGTACCGAAACCCCGTATTTACATATCTGCCACTGTGCAGGAGAATCCGTATAGGTGTTCGAGTGTTCGAACCGTAATGCGCAAGAAATGGTACCGAAACCCCGTATTTACATATCTGCCACTGTGCAGGAGAATCCGAATAGGTGTTCGAGTGTTCGATCCGTAATGCGCAAGAAATGGTATGTAAACCCCGTATTTACATATCTGCCACTGTGCAGGAGAATCCGTATAGGTGTTCGAGTGTTCGAACCGTAATGCGCAAGAAATGGTACGGAAACCCCGTATTTACATATCTGCCACTGTGCAGGAGAATCCGTATAGGTGTTCGAGTGTTTGAACCGTAATGCGTGAGAAATGGTATGTAAACCCCGTATTTATATATCTGCCACTGTGCTGGATAATCCGTATAGGTGTTCGAGTGTTCGAACCGTAATGCGCCAGAAATGGTACCGAAACCCCGTATTTACATATCTGCCACTGTGTAGGAGAATCCGTATAGGTGTTCGAGTGTTCGAACCGTAATGCGCAAGAAATGGTACCGAAACCCCGTATTTACATATCTGCCACTGTGCAGGAGAATCCGTATAGGTGTTCGAGTGTTCGAACCGTAATGCGCAAGAAATGGTATGGAAACCCCGTATTTACATATCTGCCACTGTGTAGGGGAATCCGTATGGGTGTTCGAGTGTTCGAACCATAATGCGCAAGAAATGGTTCCGAAACCCCGTATTTACATATCTGCCACTGTGCAGGAGAATCCGTATAGGTGTTCGAGAGTTCGAACCGTAATGCGCAAGAAATGGTACGGAAACCCCGTATTTACATATCTGCCACTTTGTAGGAGAATCCGCATAGGTGTTCGAGTGTTCGAACAGTAATGTGCAAGAAATGGTATGGAAACCCCGTATTTACATATCTGCCACTGTGCAGGAGAATCCGTATAGGTGTTCGAGTGTTCGAATCGTAATGCGCAAGAAATGGTACCGAAACCCCGTATTTACATATCTGCCACTGTGTAGGAGAATCCGAATAGGTGTTCGAGTGTTCGAACCGTAATGCGCAAGAAATGGTATGTAAACCCCGTATTTACATATCTGCCACTGTGCAGGAGAATCCGTATAGGTGTTCGAGTGTTCGAACCGTAATGCGCAAGAAATGGTTCCGAAAGCCCGTATTTACGTATCTGCCACTGTGCAGGAGAATCCGTATAGGTGTTCCATTGTTCGAACCGTAATGCGCAAGAAATGGTATGGAAACCCCGTATTTACATATCTGCCACTGTGCAGGAGAATCCGTATAGGTGTTCGAGTGTTCGAACCGTAATGCGCAAAAAATGGTATCGAAACCCCGAATTTACATATCTGCCACTGTGCAGGAGAATCCGAATAGGTGTTCGAGTGTTCGAACCGTAATGCGCAAGAAATGGTATGTAAACCCCGTATTTACATATCTGCCACTGTGCAGGAGAATCCGTATAGGTGTTCGAGTGTTCGAACCGTAATGCGCAAGAAATGGTACCGAAACCCCGTATTTACATATCTGCCACTGTGCAGGAGAATCCGTATAGGTGTTCGAGTGTTCGAACCGTAATGCGCAAGAAATGGTAGGGAAACCCCGTATTTACATATCTGCCACTGTGCAGGAGAATCCGTATAGGTGTTCGAGTGTTCGAACCGTAATGCGCAAGAAATGGTACGGAAACCCCGTATTTACATATCTGCCACTGTGCAGGAGAATCCGTATAGGTGTTCGAGTGTTTGAACCGTAATGCGTGAGAAATGGTATGTAAACCCCATATTTATATATCTGCCACTGTGCTGGATAATCCGTATAGGTGCTCGAGTGTTCGAACCGTAATGCGCCAGAAATGGTACCGAAACCCCGTATTAACATATCTGCCACTGTGCAGGAGAATCCGTATAGGTGTTCGAGTGTTCGAACCGTAATGCGCAAGAAATGGTACCGAAACCCCGTATTTACATATCTGCCACTGTGCAGGAGAATCCGTATAGGTGTTCGAGTGTTCGAACCGTAATGCGTAAGAAATGGTAGGGAAACCCCGTATTTACATATCTGCCACTGTGCAGGAGAATCCGTATAGATGTTCGAGTGTTCGAACCGTAATGCGCAAGAAATGGTTCCGAAACCCCGTATTTACATATCTGCCACTGTGCAGGAGAATCCGTATAGGTGTTCGAGAGTTCGAACCGTAATGCGCAAGAAATGGTACGGAAACCCCGTATTTACATACCTGCCACTTTGTAGGAGAATCCGCATAGGTGTTCGAGTGTTCGAACCGTAATGTGCAAGAAATGGTATGGAAACCCCGTATTTACATATCTGCCACTGTGCAGGAGAATCCGTATAGGTGTTCGAGTGTTCGAATCGTAATGCGCAAGAAATGGTACCGAAACCCCGTATTTACATATCTGCCACTGTGCAGGAGAATCCGAATAGGTGTTCGAGTGTTCGAACCGTAATGCGCAAGAAATGGTAGGTAAACCCCGTATTTACATATCTGCCACTGTGCAGGAGAATCCGTATAGGTGTTCGAGTGTTCGAACCGTAATGCGCAAGAAATGGTACGGAAACCCCGTATTTACATATCTGCCACTGTGCAGGAGAATCCGTATAGGTGTTCGATTGTTCGAACCGTAATGCGCAAAAAATGGTACCGAAACCCCGTATTTACATATCTGCCACTGTGCAGGAGAATCCGTATAGGTGTTCGAGTGTTCGAACCGTAATGCGCAAGAAATGGTACCGAAACCCTGTATTTACATAGCTGCCACTGTGCAGGAGAATCCGAATAGGTGTTCGAGTGTTCGAACCGTAATGCGCAAGAAATGGTATGTAAACCCCGTATTTACATATCTGCCACTGTGCAGGAGAATCCGTATAGGTGTTCGAGTGTTCGAACCGTAATGCGCAAGAAATGGTATGTAAACCCCGTATTTACATATCTGCCACTGTGCAGGAGAATCCGTATAGGCGTTCGAGTGTTTGAACCGTAATGCGTGAGAAATGGTATGTAAACCCCGTATTTATATATCTGCCACTGTGCTGGATAATCCGTATAGGTGTTCGAGTGTTCGAACCGTAATGCGCCAGAAATGGTACCGAAACCCCGAATTTACATATCTGCCACTGTGCAGGAGAATCCGTATAGGTGTTCGAGTGTTCGAACCGTAATGCGCAAGAAATGGTACCGAAACCCCGTATTTACATATCTGCCACTGTGCAGGAGAATCCGTATAGGTGTTCAAGTGTTCGAACCGTAATGCGCAAGAAATGGTATGGAAACCCCGTATTTACATATCTGCCACTGTGCAGGAGAAGCCGTATAGGTGTTCGAGTGTTCGAACCGTAATGCGCAAGAAATGGTACGGAAACCCCGTATTTACATATCTGCCACTGTGCAGGAGAATCCGTATAGGTGTTCGAGTGTTTGAACCGTAATGCGCCAGAAATGGTACCGAAACCCCGTATTTACATATCTGCCACTGTGCTGGATAATCCGTATAGGTGTTCGAGTGTTCGAACCGTAATGCGCCAGAAATGGTACCGAAACCCCGTATTAACATATCTGCCACTGTGCAGGAGAATCCGTATAGGTGTTCGAGTGTTCGAACCGTAATGCGCAAGAAATGGTACCGAAACCCCGTATTTACATATCTGCCACTGTGCAGGAGAATCCGTATAGGTGTTCGAGTGTTCGAACCGTAATGCGCAAGAAATGGTAGGGAAACCCCGTATTTACATATCTGCCACTGTGCAGGAGAATCCGTATAGATGTTCGAGTGTTCGAACCGTAATGCGCAAGAAATGGTTCCGAAACCCCGTATTTACATATCTGCCACTGTGCAGGAGAATCCGTATAGGTGTTCGAGAGTTCGAACCGTAATGCGCAAGAAATGGTACGGAAACCCCGTATTTACATACCTGCCACTTTGGAGGAGAATCCGCATAGGTGTTCGAGTGTTCGAACCGTAATGTGCAAGAAATGGTATGGAAACCCCGTATTTACATATCTGCCACTGTGCAGGAGAATCCGTATAGGTGTTCGAGTGTTCGAATCGTAATGCGCAAGAAATGGTACCGAAACCCCGTATTTACATATCTGCCACTGTGCAGGAGAATCCGAATAGGTGTTCGAGTGTTCGAACCGTAATGCGCAAGAAATGGTATGTAAACCCCGTATTTACATATCTGCCACTGTGCAGGAGAATCCGTATAGGTGTTCGAGTGTTCGAACCGTAATGCGCAAGAAATGGTACGGAAACCCCGTATTTACATATCTGCCACTGTGCAGGAGAATCCGTATAGGTGTTCGATTGCTCGAACCGTAATGCGCAAAAAATGGTACCGAAACCCCGTATTTACATATCTGCCACTGTGCAGGAGAATCCGTATAGGTGTTCGAGTTTTCGAACCGTAATGCGCAAGAAATGGTACCGAAACCCTGTATTTACATAGCTGCCACTGTGCAGGAGAATCCGAATAGGTGTTCGGGTGTTCGAACCGTAATGCGCAAGAAATGGTATGTAAACCCCGTATTTACATATCTGCCACTGTGCAGGAGAATCCGTATAGGTGTTCGAGTGTTCGAACCGTAATGCGCAAGAAATGGTACGGAAACCCCGTATTTACATATCTGCCATTGTGCAGGAGAATCCGTATAGGCGTTCGAGTGTTTGAACCGTAATGCGTGAGAAATGGTATGTAAACCCCGTATTTATATATCTGCCACTGTGCTGGATAATCCGTATAGGTGTTCGAGTGTTCGAACCGTAATGCGCCAGAAATGGTACCGAAACCCCGTATTTACATATCTGCCACTGTGCAGGAGAATCCGTATAGGTGTTCGAGTGTTCGAACCGTAATGCGCAATAAATGGTACCGAAACCCCGTATTTACATATCTGCCACTGTGCAGGAGAATCCGTATAGGTGTTCGAGTGTTCGAACCGTAATGCGCAAGAAATGGTATGGAAACCCCGTATTTACATATCTGCCACTGTGCAGGAGAATCCGTATAGGTGTTCGAGTGTTCGAACCGTAATGCGCAAGAAATGGTACGGAAACCCCGTATTTACATATCTGCCACTGTGCAGGAGAATCCGTATAGGTGTTCGAGTGTTTGAACCGTAATGCGTGAGAAATGGTATGTAAACCCCGTATTTATATATCTGCCACTGTGCTGGATAATCCGTATAGGTGTTCGAGTGTTCGAACCGTAATGTGCCAGAAATGGTACCGAAACCCCGTATTAACATATCTGCCACTGTGCAGGAGAATCCGTATAGGTGTTCGAGTGTTCGAACCGTAATGCGCAAGAAATGGTACCGAAACCCCGTATTTACATATCTGCCACTGTGCAGGAGAATCCGTATAGGTGTTCGAGTGTTCGAACCGTAATGCGCAAGAAATGGTAGGGAAACCCCGTATTTACATATCTGCCACTGTGCAGGAGAATCCGTATAGATGTTCGAGTGTTCGAACCGTAATGCGCAAGAAATGGTTCCGAAACCCCGTATTTACATATCTGCCACTGTGCAGGAGAATCCGTATAGGTGTTCGAGAGTTCGAACCGTAATGCGCAAGAAATGGTACGGAAACCCCGTATTTACATACCTGCCACTTTGTAGGAGAATCCGCATAGGTGTTCGAGTGTTCGAACCGTAATGTGCAAGAAATGGTATGGAAACCCCGTATTTACATATCTGCCACTGTGCAGGAGAATCCGTATAGGTGTTCGAGTGTTCGAATCGTAATGCGCAAGAAATGGTACCGAAACCCCGTATTTACATATCTGCCACTGTGCAGGAGAATCCGAATAGGTGTTCGAGTGTTCGAACCGTAATGCGCAAGAAATGGTATGTAAACCCCGTATTTACATATCTGCCACTGTGCAGGAGAATCCGTATAGGTGTTCGAGTGTTCGAACCGTAATGCGCAAGAAATGGTACGGAAACCCCGTATTTACATATCTGCCACTGTGCAGGAGAATCCGTATAGGTGTTCGATTGTTCGAACCGTAATGCGCAAAAAATGGTACCGAAACCCCGTATTTACATATCTGCCACTGTGCAGGAGAATCCGTATAGTTGTTCGAGTGTTCGAACCGTAATGCGCAAGAAATGGTACCGAAACCCTGTATTTACATAGCTGCCACTGTGCAGGAGAATCCGAATAGGTGTTCGAGTGTTCGAACCGTAATGCGCAAGAAACGGTATGTAAACCCCGTATTTACATATCTGCCACTGTGCAGGAGAATCCGTATAGGTGTTCGAGTGTTCGAACCGTAATGCGCAAGAAATGGTACGGAAACCCCGTATTTACATATCTGCCATTGTGCAGGAGAATCCGTATAGGCGTTCGAGTGTTTGAACCGTAATGCGTGAGAAATGGTATGTAAACCCCGTATTTATATATCTGCCACTGTGCTGGATAATCCGTATAGGTGTTCGAGTGTTCGAACCGTAATGCGCCAGAAATGGTACCGAAACCCCGTATTTACATATCTGCCACTGTGCAGGAGAATCCGTATAGGTGTTCGAGTGTTCGAACCGTAATGCGCAAGAAATGGTACCGAAACCCCGTATTTACATATCTGCCACTGTGCAGGAGAATCCGTATAGGTGTTCGAGTGTTCGAACCGTAATGCGCAAGAAATGGTATGGAAACCCCGTATTTACATATCTGCCACTGTGCAGGAGAATCCGTATAGGTGTTCGAGTGTTCGAACCGTAATGCGCAAAAAATGGTACCGAAACCCCGTATTTACATATCTGCCACTGTGCAGGAGAATCCGAATAGGTGTTCGAGTGTTCGAACCGTAATGCGCAAGAAATGGTATGTAAACCCCGTATTTACATATCTGCCACTGTGCAGGAGAATCCGTATAGGTGTTCGAGTGTTCGAACCGTAATGCGCAAGAAATGGTACGGAAACCCTGTATTTACATATCTGCCACTGTGCAGGAGAATCCGTATAGGTGTTCGATTGTTCGAACCGTAATGCGCAAAAAATGGTACCGAAACCCCGTATTTACATATCTGCCACTGTGCAGGAGAATCCGTATAGGTGTTCGAGTGTTCGAACCGTAATGCGCAAGAAATGGTACCGAAACCCCGTATTTACATATCTGCCACTGTGCAGGAGAATCCGAATAGGTGTTCGAGTGTTCGATCCGTAATGCGCAAGAAATGATATGTAAACCCCGTATTTACATATCTGCCACTGTGCAGGAGAATCCGTATAGGTGTTCGAGTGTTCGAACCGTAATGCGCAAGAAATGGTTCCGAAACCCCGTATTTACATATCTGCCACTGTGCAGGAGAATCCGTATAGGTGTTCGAGAGTTCGAACCGTAATACGCAAGAAATGGTACGGAAACCCCGTATTTAGATATCTGCCACTTTGTAGGAGAATCCGCATAGGTGTTCGAGTGTTCGAACCGTAATGTGCAAGAAATGGTATGGAAACCCCGTATTTACATATCTGCCACTGTGCAGGAGAATCCGTATAGGTGTTCGAGTGTTCGAATCGTAATGCGCAAGAAATGGTACCGAAACCCCGTATTTACATATCTGCCACTGTGCAGGAGAATCCGAATAGGTGTTCGAGTGTTCGAACCGTAATGCGCAAGAAATGGTATGTAAACCCCGTATTTACATATCTGCCACTGTGCAGGAGAATCCGTATAGGTGTTCGAGTGTTCGAACCGTAATGCGCAAGAAATGGTTCCGAAAGCCCGTATTTACGTATCTGCCACTGTGCAGGAGAATCCGTATAGGTGTTCCATTGTTCGAACCGTAATGCGCAAGAAATGGTACGGAAATCCCGTATTTACATATCTGCCACTGTGCAGGAGAATCCGTATAGGTGTTCGAGTGTTCGAACCGTAATGCGCAAAAAATGGTACCGAAACCCCGTATTTACATATCTGCCACTGTGCAGGAGAATCCGAATAGGTGTTCGAGTGTTCGAACCGTAATGCGCAAGAAATGGTATGTAAACCCCGTATTTACATATCTGCCACTGTGCAGGAGAATCCGTATAGGTGTTCGAGTGTTCGAACCGTAATGCGCAAGAAATGGTATGTAAACCCCGTATTTACATATCTGCCACTGTGCAGGAGAATCCGTATAGGTGTTCGAGTGTTCGAAACGTAATGCGCAAGAAATGGTACGGAAACCCCGTATTTACATATCTGCCACTGTGCAGGAGAATCCGTATAGGTGTTCGATTGTTCGAACCGTAATGCGCAAAAAATGGTACCGAAACCCCGTATTTACATATCTGCCACTGTGCAGGAGAATCCGTATAGGTGTTCGAGTGTTCGAACCGTAATGCGCAAGAAATGGTACCGAAACCCCGTATTTACATATCTGCCACTGTGCAGGAGAATCCGAATAGGTGTTCGAGTGTTCGATCCGTAATGCGCAAGAAATGGTATGTAAACCCCGTATTTACATATCTGCCACTGTGCAGGAGAATCCGTATAGGTGTTCGAGTGTTCGAACCGTAATGCGCAAGAAATGGTACGGAAACCCCGTATTTACATATCTGCCATTGTGCAGGAGAATCCGTATAGGCGTTCGAGTGTTTGAACCGTAATGCATGAGAAATGGTATGTAAACCCCGTATTTATATATCTGCCACTGTGCTGGATAATCCGTATAGGTGTTCGAGTGTTCGAACCGTAATGCGCCAGAAATGGTACCGAAACCCCGTATTTACATATCTGCCACTGTGCAGGAGAATCCGTATAGGTGTTCGAGTGTTCGAACCGTAATGCGCAAGAAATGGTATGTAAACCCCGTATTTACATATCTGCCACTGTGCAGGAGAATCCGTATAGGTGTTCGAGTGTTCGAACCGTAATGCGCAAGAAATGGTACGGAAACCCTGTATTTACATATCTGCCACTGTGCAGGAGAATCCGTATAGGTGTTCGATTGTTCGAACCGTAATGCGCAAAAAATGGTACCGAAACCCCGTATTTACATATCTGCCACTGTGCAGGAGAATCCGTATAGGTGTTCGAGTGTTCGAACCGTAATGCGCAAGAAATGGTACCGAAACCCCGTATTTACATATCTGCCACTGTGCAGGAGAATCCGAATAGGTGTTCGAGTGTTCGATCCGTAATGCGCAAGAAATGGTATGTAAACCCCGTATTTACATATCTGCCACTGTGCAGGAGAATCCGTATAGGTGTTCGAGTGTTCGAACCGTAATGCGCAAGAAATGGTTCCGAAACCCCGTATTTACATATCTGCCACTGTGCAGGAGAATCCGTATAGGTGTTCGAGAGTTCGAACCGTAATGCGCAAGAAATGGTACGGAAACCCCGTATTTAGATATCTGCCACTTTGTAGGAGAATCCGCATAGGTGTTCGAGTGTTCGAACCGTAATGTGCAAGAAATGGTATGGAAACCCCGTATTTACATATCTGCCACTGTGCAGGAGAATCCGTATAGGTGTTCGAGTGTTCGAATCGTAATGCGCAAGAAATGGTACCGAAACCCCGTATTTACATATCTGCCACTGTGCAGGAGAATCCGAATAGGTGTTCGAGTGTTCGAACCGTAATGCGCAAGAAATGGTATGTAAACCCCGTATTTACATATCTGCCACTGTGCAGGAGAATCCGTATAGGTGTTCGAGTGTTCGAACCGTAATGCGCAAGAAATGGTTCCGAAAGCCCGTATTTACGTATCTGCCACTGTGCAGGAGAATCCGTATAGGTGTTCCATTGTTCGAACCGTAATGCGCAAGAAATGGTACGGAAATCCCGTATTTACATATCTGCCACTGTGCAGGAGAATCCGTATAGGTGTTCGAGTGTTCGAACCGTAATGCGCAAAAAATGGTACCGAAACCCCGTATTTACATACCTGCCACTGTGCAGGAGAATCCGAATAGGTGTTCGAGTGTTCGAACCGTAATGCGCAAGAAATGGTATGTAAACCCCGTATTTACATATCTGCCACTGTGCAGGAGAATCCGTATAGGTGTTCGAGTGTTCGAACCGTAATGCGCAAGAAATGGTATGTAAACCCCGTATTTACATATCTGCCACTGTGCAGGAGAATCCGTATAGGTGTTCGAGTGTTCGAAACGTAATGCGCAAGAAATGGTACGGAAACCCCGTATTTACATATCTGCCACTGTGCAGGAGAATCCGTATAGGTGTTCGATTGTTCGAACCGTAATGCGCAAAAAATGGTACCGAAACCCCGTATTTACATATCTGCCACTGTGCAGGAGAGTCCGTATAGGTGTTCGAGTGTTCGAACCGTAATGCGCAAGAAATGGTACCGAAACCCCGTATTTACATATCTGCCACTGTGCAGGAGAATCCGAATAGGTGTTCGAGTGTTCGATCCGTAATGCGCAAGAAATGGTATGTAAACCCCGTATTTACATATCTGCCACTGTGCAGGAGAATCCGTATAGGTGTTCGAGTGTTCGAACCGTAATGCGCAAGAAATGGTACGGAAACCCCGTATTTACATATCTGCCATTGTGCAGGAGAATCCGTATAGGCGTTCGAGTGTTTGAACCGTAATGCATGAGAAATGGTATGTAAACCCCGTATTTATATATCTGCCACTATGCTGGATAATCCGTATAGGTGTTCGAGTGTTCGAATCGTAATGCGCCAGAAATGGTACCGAAACCCCGTATTTACATATCTGCCACTGTGCAGGAGAATCCGTATAGGTGTTCGAGTGTTCGAACCGTAATGCGCAAGAAATGGTACCGAAACCCCGTATTTACATATCTTCCACTGTGTAGGAGAATCCGTATAGGTGTTCGAGTGTTCGAACCGTAATGCGCAAGAAATGGTATGGAAACCCCGTATTTACATATCTGCCACTGTGCAGGAGAATCCGTATAGGTGTTCGAGTGTTCGAACCGTAATGCGCAAGAAATGGTTCCGAAACCCCGTATTTACATATCTGCCACTGTGCAGGAGAATCCGTATAGGTGTTCGAGAGTTCGAACCGTAATGCGCAAGAAATGGTACGGAAACCCCGTATTTACATATCTGCCACTTTGTAGGAGAATCCGCATAGGTGTTCGAGTGTTCGAACCGTAATGTGCAAGAAATGGTATGGAAACCCCGTATTTACATATCTGCCACTGTGCAGGAGAATCCGTATAGGTGTTCGAGTGTTCGAATCGTAATGCGCAAGAAATGGTACCGAAACCCCGTATTTACATATCTGCCACTGTGCAGGAGAATCCGAATAGGTGTTCGAGTGTTCGAACCGTAATGCGCAAGAAATGGTATGTAAACCCCGTATTTACATATCTGCCACTGTGCAGGAGAATCCGTATAGGTGTTCGAGTGTTCGAACCGTAATGCGCAAGATATGGTTCCGAAAGCCCGTATTTACGTATCTGCCACTGTGCAGGAGAATCCGTATAGGTGTTCCATTGTTCGAACCGTAATGCGCAAGAAATGGTACGGAAACCCCGTATTTACATATCTACCACTGTGCAGGAGAATCCGTATAGGTGTTCGAGTGTTCGAACCGTAATGCGCAAAAAATGGTACCGAAACCCCGTATTTACATATCTGCCACTGTGCAGGAGAATCCGAATAGGTGTTCGAGTGTTCGAACCGTAATGCGCAAGAAATGGTATGTAAACCCCGTATTTACATATCTGCCACTGTGCAGGAGAATCCGTATAGGTGTTCGAGTGTTCGAACCGTAATGCGCAAGAAATGGTACGGAAACCCCGTATTTACATATCTGCCACTGTGCAGGAGAATCCGTATAGGTGTTCGATTGTTCGAACCGTAATGTGCAAAAAATGGTACCGAAACATCGTATTTACATATCTGCCACTGTGCCGGAGAATCCGTATAGGTGTTCGAGTGTTCGAACCGTAATGCGCAAGAAATGGTACCGAAACCCCGTATTTACATATCTGCCACTGTGCAGGAGAATCCGCATAGGTGTTCGAGTGTTCGATCCGTAATGCGCAAGAAATGGTATGTAAACCCCGTATTTACATATCTGCCACTGTGCAGGAGAATCCGTATAGGTGTTCGAGTGTTCGAACCGTAATGCGCAAGAAATGGTTCCGAAACCCCGTATTTACATATCTGCCACTGTGCAGGAGAATCCGTATAGGTGTTCGAGAGTTCGAACCGTAATGCGCAAGAAATGGTACGGAAACCCCGTATTTACATATCTGCCACTTTGTAGGAGAATCCGCATAGGTGTTCGAGTGTTCGAACCGTAATGTGCAAGAAATGGTATGGAAACCCCGTATTTACATATCTGCCACTGTGCAGGAGAATCCGTATAGGTGTTCGAGTGTTCGAACCGTAATGCGCAAGAAATGGTATGTAAACCCCGTATTTACATATCTGCCACTGTGCAGGAGAATCCGTATAGGTGTTCGAGTGTTCGAACCGTAATGCGCAAGAAATGGTACGGAAACCCTGTATTTACATATCTGCCACTGTGCAGGAGAATCCGTATAGGTGTTCGATTGTTCGAACCGTAATGCGCAAAAAATGGTACCGAAACCCCGTATTTACATATCTGCCACTGTGCAGGAGAATCCGTATAGGTGTTCGAGTGTTCGAACCGTAATGCGCAAGAAATGGTACCGAAACCCCGTATTTACATATCTGCCACTGTGCAGGAGAATCCGAATAGGTGTTCGAGTGTTCGATCCGTAATGCGCAAGAAATGGTATGTAAACCCCGTATTTACATATCTGCCACTGTGCAGGAGAATCCGTATAGGTGTTCGAGTGTTCGAACCGTAATGCGCAAGAAATGGTTCCGAAACCCCGTATTTACATATCTGCCACTGTGCAGGAGAATCCGTATAGGTGTTCGAGAGTTCGAACCGTAATGCGCAAGAAATGGTACGGAAACCCCGTATTTAGATATCTGCCACTTTGTAGGAGAATCCGCATAGGTGTTCGAGTGTTCGAACCGTAATGTGCAAGAAATGGTATGGAAACCCCGTATTTACATATCTGCCACTGTGCAGGAGAATCCGTATAGGTGTTCGAGTGTTCGAATCGTAATGCGCAAGAAATGGTACCGAAACCCCGTATTTACATATCTGCCACTGTGCAGGAGAATCCGAATAGGTGTTCGAGTGTTCGAACCGTAATGCGCAAGAAATGGTATGTAAACCCCGTATTTACATATCTGCCACTGTGCAGGAGAATCCGTATAGGTGTTCGAGTGTTCGAACCGTAATGCGCAAGAAATGGTTCCGAAAGCCCGTATTTACGTATCTGCCACTGTGCAGGAGAATCCGTATAGGTGTTCCATTGTTCGAACCGTAATGCGCAAGAAATGGTACGGAAATCCCGTATTTACATATCTGCCACTGTGCAGGAGAATCCGTATAGGTGTTCGAGTGTTCGAACCGTAATGCGCAAAAAATGGTACCGAAACCCCGTATTTACATACCTGCCACTGTGCAGGAGAATCCGAATAGGTGTTCGAGTGTTCGAACCGTAATGCGCAAGAAATGGTATGTAAACCCCGTATTTACATATCTGCCACTGTGCAGGAGAATCCGTATAGGTGTTCGAGTGTTCGAACCGTAATGCGCAAGAAATGGTATGTAAACCCCGTATTTACATATCTGCCACTGTGCAGGAGAATCCGTATAGGTGTTCGAGTGTTCGAAACGTAATGCGCAAGAAATGGTACGGAAACCCCGTATTTACATATCTGCCACTGTGCAGGAGAATCCGTATAGGTGTTCGATTGTTCGAACCGTAATGCGCAAAAAATGGTACCGAAACCCCGTATTTACATATCTGCCACTGTGCAGGAGAGTCCGTATAGGTGTTCGAGTGTTCGAACCGTAATGCGCAAGAAATGGTACCGAAACCCCGTATTTACATATCTGCCACTGTGCAGGAGAATCCGAATAGGTGTTCGAGTGTTCGATCCGTAATGCGCAAGAAATGGTATGTAAACCCCGTATTTACATATCTGCCACTGTGCAGGAGAATCCGTATAGGTGTTCGAGTGTTCGAACCGTAATGCGCAAGAAATGGTACGGAAACCCCGTATTTACATATCTGCCATTGTGCAGGAGAATCCGTATAGGCGTTCGAGTGTTTGAACCGTAATGCATGAGAAATGGTATGTAAACCCCGTATTTATATATCTGCCACTATGCTGGATAATCCGTATAGGTGTTCGAGTGTTCGAATCGTAATGCGCCAGAAATGGTACCGAAACCCCGTATTTACATATCTGCCACTGTGCAGGAGAATCCGTATAGGTGTTCGAGTGTTCGAACCGTAATGCGCAAGAAATGGTACCGAAACCCCGTATTTACATATCTGCCACTGTGTAGGAGAATCCGTATAGGTGTTCGAGTGTTCGAACCGTAATGCGCAAGAAATGGTATGGAAACCCCGTATTTACATATCTGCCACTGTGCAGGAGAATCCGTATAGGTGTTCGAGTGTTCGAACCGTAATGCGCAAGAAATGGTTCCGAAACCCCGTATTTACATATCTGCCACTGTGCAGGAGAATCCGTATAGGTGTTCGAGAGTTCGAACCGTAATGCGCAAGAAATGGTACGGAAACCCCGTATTTACATATCTGCCACTTTGTAGGAGAATCCGCATAGGTGTTCGAGTGTTCGAACCGTAATGTGCAAGAAATGGTATGGAAACCCCGTATTTACATATCTGCCACTGTGCAGGAGAATCCGTATAGGTGTTCGAGTGTTCGAATCGTAATGCGCAAGAAATGGTACCGAAACCCCGTATTTACATATCTGCCACTGTGCAGGAGAATCCGAATAGGTGTTCGAGTGTTCGAACCGTAATGCGCAAGAAATGGTATGTAAACCCCGTATTTACATATCTGCCACTGTGCAGGAGAATCCGTATAGGTGTTCGAGTGTTCGAACCGTAATGCGCAAGATATGGTTCCGAAAGCCCGTATTTACGTATCTGCCACTGTGCAGGAGAATCCGTATAGGTGTTCCATTGTTCGAACCGTAATGCGCAAGAAATGGTACGGAAACCCCGTATTTACATATCTACCACTGTGCAGGAGAATCCGTATAGGTGTTCGAGTGTTCGAACCGTAATGCGCAAAAAATGGTACCGAAACCCCGTATTTACATATCTGCCACTGTGCAGGAGAATCCGAATAGGTGTTCGAGTGTTCGAACCGTAATGCGCAAGAAATGGTATGTAAACCCCGTATTTACATATCTGCCACTGTGCAGGAGAATCCGTATAGGTGTTCGAGTGTTCGAACCGTAATGCGCAAGAAATGGTACGGAAACCCCGTATTTACATATCTGCCACTGTGCAGGAGAATCCGTATAGGTGTTCGATTGTTCGAACCGTAATGCGCAAAAAATGGTACCGAAACATCGTATTTACATATCTGCCACTGTGCAGGAGAATCCGTATAGGTGTTCGAGTGTTCGAACCGTAATGCGCAAGAAATGGTACCGAAACCCCGTATTTACATATCTGCCACTGTGCAGGAGAATCCGCATAGGTGTTCGAGTGTTCGATCCGTAATGCGCAAGAAATGGTATGTAAACCCCGTATTTACATATCTGCCACTGTGCAGGAGAATCCGTATAGGTGTTCGAGTGTTCGAACCGTAATGCGCAAGAAATGGTTCCGAAACCCCGTATTTACATATCTGCCACTGTGCAGGAGAATCCGTATAGGTGTTCGAGAGTTCGAACCGTAATGCGCAAGAAATGGTACGGAAACCCCGTATTTACATATCTGCCACTTTGTAGGAGAATCCGCATAGGTGTTCGAGTGTTCGAACCGTAATGTGCAAGAAATGGTATGGAAACCCCGTATTTACATATCTGCCACTGTGCAGGAGAATCCGTATAGGTGTTCGAGTGTTCGAATCGTAATGCGCAAGAAATGGTACCGAAACCCCGTATTTACATATCTGCCACTGTGCAGGAGAATCCGAATAGGTGTTCGAGTGTTCGAACCGTAATGCGCAAGAAATGGTATGGAAACCCCGTATTTACATATCTGCCACTGTGCAGGAGAATCCGTATAGGTGTTCGAGTGTTCGAACCGTAATGCGCAAAAAATGGTACCGAAACCCCGTATTTACATATCTGCCACTGTGCAGGAGAATCCGAATAGGTGTTCGAGTGTTCGAACCGTAATGCGCAAGAAATGGTATGTAAACCCCGTATTTACATATCTGCCACTGTGCAGGAGAATCCGTATAGGTGTTCGAGTGTTCGAACCGTAATGCGCAAGAAATGGTACGGAAACCCTGTATTTACATATCTGCCACTGTGCAGGAGAATCCGTATAGGTGTTCGATTGTTCGAACCGTAATGCGCAAAAAATGGTACCGAAACCCCGTATTTACATATCTGCCACTGTGCAGGAGAATCCGTATAGGTGTTCGAGTGTTCGAACCGTAATGCGCAAGAAATGGTACCGAAACCCCGTATTTACATATCTGCCACTGTGCAGGAGAATCCGAATAGGTGTTCGAGTGTTCGATCCGTAATGCGCAAGAAATGGTATGTAAACCCCGTATTTACATATCTGCCACTGTGCAGGAGAATCCGTATAGGTGTTCGAGTGTTCGAACCGTAATGCGCAAGAAATGGTTCCGAAACCCCGTATTTACATATCTGCCACTGTGCAGGAGAATCCGTATAGGTGTTCGAGAGTTCGAACCGTAATACGCAAGAAATGGTACGGAAACCCCGTATTTAGATATCTGCCACTTTGTAGGAGAATCCGCATAGGTGTTCGAGTGTTCGAACCGTAATGTGCAAGAAATGGTATGGAAACCCCGTATTTACATATCTGCCACTGTGCAGGAGAATCCGTATAGGTGTTCGAGTGTTCGAATCGTAATGCGCAAGAAATGGTACCGAAACCCCGTATTTACATATCTGCCACTGTGCAGGAGAATCCGAATAGGTGTTCGAGTGTTCGAACCGTAATGCGCAAGAAATGGTATGTAAACCCCGTATTTACATATCTGCCACTGTGCAGGAGAATCCGTATAGGTGTTCGAGTGTTCGAACCGTAATGCGCAAGAAATGGTTCCGAAAGCCCGTATTTACGTATCTGCCACTGTGCAGGAGAATCCGTATAGGTGTTCCATTGTTCGAACCGTAATGCGCAAGAAATGGTACGGAAACCCCGTATTTACATATCTGCCACTGTGCAGGAGAATCCGTATAGGTGTTCGAGTGTTCGAACCGTAATGCGCAAAAAATGGTACCGAAACCCCGTATTTACATATCTGCCACTGTGCAGGAGAATCCGAATAGGTGTTCGAGTGTTCGAACCGTAATGCGCAAGAAATGGTATGTAAACCCCGTATTTACATATCTGCCACTGTGCAGGAGAATCCGTATAGGTGTTCGAGTGTTCGAACCGTAATGCGCAAGAAATGGTATGTAAACCCCGTATTTACATATCTGCCACTGTGCAGGAGAATCCGTATAGGTGTTCGAGTGTTCGAAACGTAATGCGCAAGAAATGGTACGGAAACCCCGTATTTACATATCTGCCACTGTGTAGGAGAATCCGTATAGGTGTTCGATTGTTCGAACCGTAATGCGCAAAAAATGGTACCGAAACCCCGTATTTACATATCTGCCACTGTGCAGGAGAATCCGTATAGGTGTTCGAGTGTTCGAACCGTAATGCGCAAGAAATGGTACCGAAACCCCGTATTTACATATCTGCCACTGTGCAGGAGAATCCGAATAGGTGTTCGAGTGTTCGATCCGTAATGCGCAAGAAATGGTATGTAAACCCCGTATTTACATATCTGCCACTGTGCAGGAGAATCCGTATAGGTGTTCGAGTGTTCGAACCGTAATGCGCAAGAAATGGTACGGAAACCCCGTATTTACATATCTGCCATTGTGCAGGAGAATCCGTATAGGCGTTCGAGTGTTTGAACCGTAATGCATGAGAAATGGTATGTAAACCCCGTATTTATATATCTGCCACTATGCTGGATAATCCGTATAGGTGTTCGAGTGTTCGAATCGTAATGCGCCAGAAATGGTACCGAAACCCCGTATTTACATATCTGCCACTGTGCAGGAGAATCCGTATAGGTGTTCGAGTGTTCGAACCGTAATGCGCAAGAAATGTTACCGAAACCCCGTATTTACATATCTGCCACTGTGCCGGAGAATCCGTATAGGTGTTCGAGTGTTCGAACCGTAATGCGCAAGAAATGGTATGGAAACCCCGTATTTACATATCTGCCACTTTGCAGGAGAATCCGTATAGGTGTTCGAGTGTTCGAACCGTAATGCGCAAGAAATGGTTCCGAAACCCCGTATTTACATATCTGCCACTGTGCAGGAGAATCCGTATAGGTGTTCGAGAGTTCGAACCGTAATGCGCAAGAAATGGTACGGAAACCCCGTATTTACATATCTGCCACTTTGTAGGAGAATCCGCATAGGTGTTCGAGTGTTCGAACCGTAATGTGCAAGAAATGGTATGGAAACCCCGTATTTACATATCTGCCACTGTGCAGGAGAATCCGTATAGGTGTTCGAGTGTTCGAATCGTAATGCGCAAGAAATGGTACCGAAACCCCGTATTTACATATCTGCCACTGTGCAGGAGAATCCGAATAGGTGTTCGAGTGTTCGAACCGTAATGCGCAAGAAATGGTATGTAAACCCCGTATTTACATATCTGCCACTGTGCAGGAGAATCCGTATAGGTGTTCGAGTGTTCGAACCGTAATGCGCAAGATATGGTTCCGAAAGCCCGTATTTACGTATCTGCCACTGTGCAGGAGAATCCGTATAGGTGTTCCATTGTTCGAACCGTAATGCGCAAGAAATGGTACGGAAACCCCGTATTTACATATCTACCACTGTGCAGGAGAATCCGTATAGGTGTTCGAGTGTTCGAACCGTAATGCGCAAAAAATGGTACCGAAACCCCGTATTTACATATCTGCCACTGTGCAGGAGAATCCGAATAGGTGTTCGAGTGTTCGAACCGTAATGCGCAAGAAATGGTATGTAAACCCCGTATTTACATATCTGCCACTGTGCAGGAGAATCCGTATAGGTGTTCGAGTGTTCGAACCGTAATGCGCAAGAAATGGTACGGAAACCCCGTATTTACATATCTGCCACTGTGCAGGAGAATCCGTATAGGTGTTCGATTGTTCGAACCGTAATGCGCAAAAAATGGTACCGAAACCTCGTATTTACATATCTGCCACTGTGCAGGAGAATCCGTATAGGTGTTCGAGTGTTCGAACCGTAATGCGCAAGAAATGGTACCGAAACCCCGTATTTACATATCTGCCACTGTGCAGGAGAATCCGCATAGGTGTTCGAGTGTTCGATCCGTAATGCGCAAGAAATGGTATGTAAACCCCGTATTTACATATCTGCCACTGTGCAGGAGAATCCGTATAGGTGTTCGAGTGTTCGAACCGTAATGCGCAAGAAATGGTTCCGAAACCCCGTATTTACATATCTGCCACTGTGCAGGAGAATCCGTATAGGTGTTCGAGAGTTCGAACCGTAATGCGCAAGAAATGGTACGGAAACCCCGTATTTACATATCTGCCACTTTGTAGGAGAATCCGCATAGGTGTTCGAGTGTTCGAACCGTAATGTGCAAGAAATGGTATGGAAACCCCGTATTTACATATCTGCCACTGTGCAGGAGAATCCGTATAGGTGTTCGAGTGTTCGAATCGTAATGCGCAAGAAATGGTACCGAAACCCCGTATTTACATATCTGCCACTGTGCAGGAGAATCCGAATAGGTGTTCGAGTGTTCGAACCGTAATGCGCAAGAAATGGTATGTAAACCCCGTATTTACATATCTGCCACTGTGCAGGAGAATCCGTATAGGTGTTCGAGTGTTCGAACCGTAATGCGCAAGAAATGGTTCCGAAAGCCCGTATTTACGTATCTGCCACTGTGCAGGAGAATCCGTATAGGTGTTCCATTGTTCGAACCGTAATGCGCAAGAAATGGTACGGAAACCCCGTATTTACATATCTGCCACTGTGCAGGAGAATCCGTATAGGTGTTCGAGTGTTCGAACCGTAATGCGCAAAAAATGGTACCGAAACCCCGTATTTACATATCTGCCACTGTGCAGGAGAATCCGAATAGGTGTTCGAGTGTTCGAACCGTAATGCGCAAGAAATGGTATGTAAACCCCGTATTTACATATCTGCCACTGTGCAGGAGAATCCGTATAGGTGTTCGAGTGTTCGAACCGTAATGCGCAAGAAATGGTATGTAAACCCCGTATTTACATATCTGCCACTGTGCAGGAGAATCCGTATAGGTGTTCGAGTGTTCGAAACGTAATGCGCAAGAAATGGTACGGAAACCCCGTATTTACATATCTGCCACTGTGTAGGAGAATCCGTATAGGTGTTCGATTGTTCGAACCGTAATGCGCAAAAAATGGTACCGAAACCCCGTATTTACATATCTGCCACTGTGCAGGAGAATCCGTATAGGTGTTCGAGTGTTCGAACCGTAATGCGCAAGAAATGGTACCGAAACCCCGTATTTACATATCTGCCACTGTGCAGGAGAATCCGAATAGGTGTTCGAGTGTTCGATCCGTAATGCGCAAGAAATGGTATGTAAACCCCGTATTTACATATCTGCCACTGTGCAGGAGAATCCGTATAGGTGTTCGAGTGTTCGAACCGTAATGCGCAAGAAATGGTACGGAAACCCCGTATTTACATATCTGCCATTGTGCAGGAGAATCCGTATAGGCGTTCGAGTGTTTGAACCGTAATGCATGAGAAATGGTATGTAAACCCCGTATTTATATATCTGCCACTATGCTGGATAATCCGTATAGGTGTTCGAGTGTTCGAATCGTAATGCGCCAGAAATGGTACCGAAACCCCGTATTTACATATCTGCCACTGTGCAGGAGAATCCGTATAGGTGTTCGAGTGTTCGAACCGTAATGCGCAAGAAATGGTACCGAAACCCCGTATTTACATATCTGCCACTGTGCAGGAGAATCCGTATAGGTGTTCGAGTGTTCGAACCGTAATGCGCAAGAAATGGTATGGAAACCCCGTATTTACATATCTGCCACTGTGCAGGAGAATCCGTATAGGTGTTCGAGTGTTCGAACCGTAATGCGCAAGAAATGGTTCCGAAACCCCGTATTTACATATCTGCCACTGTGCAGGAGAATCCGTATAGGTGTTCGAGAGTTCGAACCGTAATGCGCAAGAAATGGTACGGAAACCCCGTATTTACATATCTGCCACTTTGTAGGAGAATCCGCATAGGTGTTCGAGTGTTCGAACCGTAATGTGCAAGAAATGGTATGGAAACCCCGTATTTACATATCTGCCACTGTGCAGGAGAATCCGTATAGGTGTTCGAGTGTTCGAATCGTAATGCGCAAGAAATGGTACCGAAACCCCGTATTTACATATCTGCCACTGTGCAGGAGAATCCGAATAGGTGTTCGAGTGTTCGAACCGTAATGCGCAAGAAATGGTATGTAAACCCCGTATTTACATATCTGCCACTGTGCAGGAGAATCCGTATAGGTGTTCGAGTGTTCGAACCGTAATGCGCAAGATATGGTTCCGAAAGCCCGTATTTACGTATCTGCCACTGTGCAGGAGAATCCGTATAGGTGTTCCATTGTTCGAACCGTAATGCGCAAGAAATGGTACGGAAACCCCGTATTTACATATCTACCACTGTGCAGGAGAATCCGTATAGGTGTTCGAGTGTTCGAACCGTAATGCGCAAAAAATGGTACCGAAACCCCGTATTTACATATCTGCCACTGTGCAGGAGAATCCGAATAGGTGTTCGAGTGTTCGAACCGTAATGCGCAAGAAATGGTATGTAAACCCCGTATTTACATATCTGCCACTGTGCAGGAGAATCCGAATAGGTGTTCGAGTGTTCGAACCGTAATGCGCAAGAAATGGTACGGAAACCCCGTATTTACATATCTGCCACTGTGCAGGAGAATCCGTATAGGTGTTCGATTGTTCGAACCGTAATGCGCAAAAAATGGTACCGAAACCTCGTATTTACATATCTGCCACTGTGCAGGAGAATCCGTATAGGTGTTCGAGTGTTCGAACCGTAATGCGCAAGAAATGGTACCGAAACCCCGTATTTACATATCTGCCACTGTGCAGGAGAATCCGCATAGGTGTTCGAGTGTTCGATCCGTAATGCGCAAGAAATGGTATGTAAACCCCGTATTTACATATCTGCCACTGTGCAGGAGAATCCGTATAGCTGTTCGAGTGTTCGAACCGTAATGCGCAAGAAATGGTTCCGAAACCCCGTATTTACATATCTGCCACTGTGCAGGAGAATCCGTATAGGTGTTCGAGAGTTCGAACCGTAATGCGCAAGAAATGGTACGGAAACCCCGTATTTACATATCTGCCACTTTGTAGGAGAATCCGCATAGGTGTTCGAGTGTTCGAACCGTAATGTGCAAGAAATGGTATGGAAACCCCGTATTTACATATCTGCCACTGTGCAGGAGAATCCGTATAGGTGTTCGAGTGTTCGAATCGTAATGCGCAAGAAATGGTACCGAAACCCCGTATTTACATATCTGCCACTGTGCAGGAGAATCCGAATAGGTGTTCGAGTGTTCGAACCGTAATGCGCAAGAAATGGTATGTAAACCCCGTATTTACATATCTGCCACTGTGCAGGAGAATCCGTATAGGTGTTCGAGTGTTCGAACCGTAATGCGCAAGAAATGGTTCCGAAAGCCCGTATTTACGTATCTGCCACTGTGCAGGAGAATCCGTATAGGTGTTCCATTGTTCGAACCGTAATGCGCAAGAAATGGTACGGAAACCCCGTATTTACATATCTGCCACTGTGCAGGAGAATCCGTATAGGTGTTCGAGTGTTCGAACCGTAATGCGCAAAAAATGGTACCGAAACCCCGTATTTACATATCTGCCACTGTGCAGGAGAATCCGAATAGGTGTTCGAGTGTTCGAACCGTAATGCGCAAGAAATGGTATGTAAACCCCGTATTTACATATCTGCCACTGTGCAGGAGAATCCGTATAGGTGTTCGAGTGTTCGAACCGTAATGCGCAAGAAATGGTATGTAAACCCCGTATTTACATATCTGCCACTGTGCAGGAGAATCCGTATAGGTGTTCGAGTGTTCGAAACGTAATGCGCAAGAAATGGTACGGAAACCCCGTATTTACATATCTGCCACTGTGTAGGAGAATCCGTATAGGTGTTCGATTGTTCGAACCGTAATGCGCAAAAAATGGTACCGAAACCCCGTATTTACATATCTGCCACTGTGCAGGAGAATCCGTATAGGTGTTCGAGTGTTCGAACCGTAATGCGCAAGAAATGGTACCGAAACCCCGTATTTACATATCTGCCACTGTGCAGGAGAATCCGAATAGGTGTTCGAGTGTTCGATCCGTAATGCGCAAGAAATGGTATGTAAACCCCGTATTTACATATCTGCCACTGTGCAGGAGAATCCGTATAGGTGTTCGAGTGTTCGAACCGTAATGCGCAAGAAATGGTACGGAAACCCCGTATTTACATATCTGCCATTGTGCAGGAGAATCCGTATAGGCGTTCGAGTGTTTGAACCGTAATGCATGAGAAATGGTATGTAAACCCCGTATTTATATATCTGCCACTATGCTGGATAATCCGTATAGGTGTTCGAGTGTTCGAATCGTAATGCGCCAGAAATGGTACCGAAACCCCGTATTTACATATCTGCCACTGTGCAGGAGAATCCGTATAGGTGTTCGAGTGTTCGAACCGTAATGCGCAAGAAATGGTACCGAAACCCCGTATTTACATATCTGCCACTGTGCAGGAGAATCCGTATAGGTGTTCGAGTGTTCGAACCGTAATGCGCAAGAAATGGTTCCGAAACCCCGTATTTACATATCTGCCACTGTGCAGGAGAATCCGTATAGGTGTTCGAGAGTTCGAACCGTAATGCGCAAGAAATGGTACGGAAACCCCGTATTTACATATCTGCCACTTTGTAGGAGAATCCGCATAGGTGTTCGAGTGTTCGAACCGTAATGTGCAAGAAATGGTATGGAAACCCCGTATTTACATATCTGCCACTGTGCAGGAGAATCCGTATAGGTGTTCGAGTGTTCGAATCGTAATGCGCAAGAAATGGTACCGAAACCCCGTATTTACATATCTGCCACTGTGCAGGAGAATCCGAATAGGTGTTCGAGTGTTCGAACCGTAATGCGCAAGAAATGGTATGTAAACCCCGTATTTACATATCTGCCACTGTGCAGGAGAATCCGTATAGGTGTTCGAGTGTTCGAACCGTAATGCGCAAGATATGGTTCCGAAAGCCCGTATTTACGTATCTGCCACTGTGCAGGAGAATCCGTATAGGTGTTCCATTGTTCGAACCGTAATGCGCAAGAAATGGTACGGAAACCCCGTATTTACATATCTACCACTGTGCAGGAGAATCCGTATAGGTGTTCGAGTGTTCGAACCGTAATGCGCAAAAAATGGTACCGAAACCCCGTATTTACATATCTGCCACTGTGCAGGAGAATCCGAATAGGTGTTCGAGTGTTCGAACCGTAATGCGCAAGAAATGGTATGTAAACCCCGTATTTACATATCTGCCACTGTGCAGGAGAATCCGAATAGGTGTTCGAGTGTTCGAACCGTAATGCGCAAGAAATGGTACGGAAACCCCGTATTTACATATCTGCCACTGTGCAGGAGAATCCGTATAGGTGTTCGATTGTTCGAACCGTAATGCGCAAAAAATGGTACCGAAACCTCGTATTTACATATCTGCCACTGTGCAGGAGAATCCGTATAGGTGTTCGAGTGTTCGAACCGTAATGCGCAAGAAATGGTACCGAAACCCCGTATTTACATATCTGCCACTGTGCAGGAGAATCCGCATAGGTGTTCGAGTGTTCGATCCGTAATGCGCAAGAAATGGTATGTAAACCCCGTATTTACATATCTGCCACTGTGCAGGAGAATCCGTATAGCTGTTCGAGTGTTCGAACCGTAATGCGCAAGAAATGGTTCCGAAACCCCGTATTTACATATCTGCCACTGTGCAGGAGAATCCGTATAGGTGTTCGAGAGTTCGAACCGTAATGCGCAAGAAATGGTACGGAAACCCCGTATTTACATATCTGCCACTTTGTAGGAGAATCCGCATAGGTGTTCGAGTGTTCGAACCGTAATGTGCAAGAAATGGTATGGAAACCCCGTATTTACATATCTGCCACTGTGCAGGAGAATCCGTATAGGTGTTCGAGTGTTCGAATCGTAATGCGCAAGAAATGGTACCGAAACCCCGTATTTACATATCTGCCACTGTGCAGGAGAATCCGAATAGGTGTTCGAGTGTTCGAACCGTAATGCGCAAGAAATGGTATGGAAACCCCGTATTTACATATCTGCCACTGTGCAGGAGAATCCGTATAGGTGTTCGAGTGTTCGAACCGTAATGCGCAAAAAATGGTACCGAAACCCCGTATTTACATATCTGCCACTGTGCAGGAGAATCCGAATAGGTGTTCGAGTGTTCGAACCGTAATGCGCAAGAAATGGTATGGAAACCCCGTATTTACATATCTGCCACTGTGCAGGAGAATCCGTATAGGTGTTCGAGTGTTCGAAACGTAATGCGCAAGAAATGGTATGGAAACCCCGTATTTACATATCTGCCACTGTGCAGGAGAATCCGTATAGGTGTTCGAGTGTTCGAATCGTAATGCGCAAGAAATGGTACCGAAACCCCGTATTTACATATCTGCCACTGTGCAGGAGAATCCGAATAGGTGTTCGAGTGTTCGAACCGTAATGCGCAAGAAATGGTATGGAAACCCCGTATTTACATATCTGCCACTGTGCAGGAGAATCCGTATAGGTGTTCGAGTGTTCGAACCGTAATGCGCAAAAAATGGTACCGAAACCCCGTATTTACATATCTGTCACTGTGCAGGAGAATCCGAATAGGTGTTCGAGTGTTCGAACCGTAATGCGCAAGAAATGGTATGTAAACCCCGTATTTACATATCTGCCACTGTGCAGGAGAATCCGTATAGGTGTTCGAGTGTTCGAACCGTAATGCGCAAGAAATGGTACGGAAACCCCGTATTTACATATCTGCCACTGTGCAGGAGAATCCGTATAGGTGTTCGATTGTTCGAACCGTAATGCGCAAAAAATGGTACCGAAACCTCGTATTTACATATCTGCCACTGTGCAGGAGAATCCGTATAGGTGTTCGAGTGTTCGAACCGTAATGCGCAAGAAATGGTACCGAAACCCCGTATTTACATATCTGCCACTGTGCAGGAGAATCCGCATAGGTGTTCGAGTGTTCGATCCGTAATGCGCAAGAAATGGTATGTAAACCCCGTATTTACATATCTGCCACTGTGCAGGAGAATCCGTATAGGTGTTCGAGTGTTCGAACCGTAATGCGCAAGAAATGGTTCCGAAACCCCGTATTTACATATCTGCCACTGTGCAGGAGAATCCGTATAGGTGTTCGAGAGTTCGAACCGTAATGCGCAAGAAATGGTACGGAAACCCCGTATTTACATATCTGCCACTTTGTAGGAGAATCCGCATAGGTGTTCGAGTGTTCGAACCGTAATGTGCAAGAAATGGTATGGAAACCCCGTATTTACATATCTGCCACTGTGCAGGAGAATCCGTATAGGTGTTCGAGTGTTCGAATCGTAATGCGCAAGAAATGGTACCGAAACCCCGTATTTACATATCTGCCACTGTGCAGGAGAATCCGAATAGGTGTTCGAGTGTTCGAACCGTAATGCGCAAGAAATGGTATGTAAACCCCGTATTTACATATCTGCCACTGTGCAGGAGAATCCGTATAGGTGTTCGAGTGTTCGAACCGTAATGCGCAAGAAATGGTTCCGAAAGCCCGTATTTACGTATCTGCCACTGTGCAGGAGAATCCGTATAGGTGTTCCATTGTTCGAACCGTAATGCGCAAGAAATGGTACGGAAACCCCGTATTTACATATCTGCCACTGTGCAGGAGAATCCGTATAGGTGTTCGAGTGTTCGAACCGTAATGCGCAAAAAATGGTACCGAAACCCCGTATTTACATATCTGCCACTGTGCAGGAGAATCCGAATAGGTGTTCGAGTGTTCGAACCGTAATGCGCAAGAAATGGTATGTAAACCCCGTATTTACATATCTGCCACTGTGCAGGAGAATCCGTATAGGTGTTCGAGTGTTCGAACCGTAATGCGCAAGAAATGGTATGTAAACCCCGTATTTACATATCTGCCACTGTGCAGGAGAATCCGTATAGGTGTTCGAGTGTTCGAAACGTAATGCGCAAGAAATGGTACGGAAACCCCGTATTTACATATCTGCCACTGTGTAGGAGAATCCGTATAGGTGTTCGATTGTTCGAACCGTAATGCGCAAAAAATGGTACCGAAACCCCGTATTTACATATCTGCCACTGTGCAGGAGAATCCGTATAGGTGTTCGAGTGTTCGAACCGTAATGCGCAAGAAATGGTACCGAAACCCCGTATTTACATATCTGCCACTGTGCAGGAGAATCCGAATAGGTGTTCGAGTGTTCGATCCGTAATGCGCAAGAAATGGTATGTAAACCCCGTATTTACATATCTGCCACTGTGCAGGAGAATCCGTATAGGTGTTCGAGTGTTCGAACCGTAATGCGCAAGAAATGGTACGGAAACCCCGTATTTACATATCTGCCATTGTGCAGGAGAATCCGTATAGGCGTTCGAGTGTTTGAACCGTAATGCATGAGAAATGGTATGTAAACCCCGTATTTATATATCTGCCACTATGCTGGATAATCCGTATAGGTGTTCGAGTGTTCGAATCGTAATGCGCCAGAAATGGTACCGAAACCCCGTATTTACATATCTGCCACTGTGCAGGAGAATCCGTATAGGTGTTCGAGTGTTCGAACCGTAATGCGCAAGAAATGGTACCGAAACCCCGTATTTACATATCTGCCACTGTGCAGGAGAATCCGTATAGGTGTTCGAGTGTTCGAACCGTAATGCGCAAGAAATGGTATGGAAACCCCGTATTTACATATCTGCCACTGTGCAGGAGAATCCGTATAGGTGTTCGAGTGTTCGAACCGTAATGCGCAAGAAATGGTTCCGAAACCCCGTATTTACATATCTGCCACTGTGCAGGAGAATCCGTATAGGTGTTCGAGAGTTCGAACCGTAATGCGCAAGAAATGGTACGGAAACCCCGTATTTACATATCTGCCACTTTGTAGGAGAATCCGCATAGGTGTTCGAGTGTTCGAACCGTAATGTGCAAGAAATGGTATGGAAACCCCGTATTTACATATCTGCCACTGTGCAGGAGAATCCGTATAGGTGTTCGAGTGTTCGAATCGTAATGCGCAAGAAATGGTACCGAAACCCCGTATTTACATATCTGCCACTGTGCAGGAGAATCCGAATAGGTGTTCGAGTGTTCGAACCGTAATGCGCAAGAAATGGTATGTAAACCCCGTATTTACATATCTGCCACTGTGCAGGAGAATCCGTATAGGTGTTCGAGTGTTCGAACCGTAATGCGCAAGATATGGTTCCGAAAGCCCGTATTTACGTATCTGCCACTGTGCAGGAGAATCCGTATAGGTGTTCCATTGTTCGAACCGTAATGCGCAAGAAATGGTACGGAAACCCCGTATTTACATATCTACCACTGTGCAGGAGAATCCGTATAGGTGTTCGAGTGTTCGAACCGTAATGCGCAAAAAATGGTACCGAAACCCCGTATTTACATATCTGCCACTGTGCAGGAGAATCCGAATAGGTGTTCGAGTGTTCGAACCGTAATGCGCAAGAAATGGTATGTAAACCCCGTATTTACATATCTGCCACTGTGCAGGAGAATCCGTATAGGTGTTCGAGTGTTCGAACCGTAATGCGCAAGAAATGGTACGGAAACCCCGTATTTACATATCTGCCACTGTGCAGGAGAATCCGTATAGGTGTTCGATTGTTCGAACCGTAATGCGCAAAAAATGGTACCGAAACCTCGTATTTACATATCTGCCACTGTGCAGGAGAATCCGTATAGGTGTTCGAGTGTTCGAACCGTAATGCGCAAGAAATGGTACCGAAACCCCGTATTTACATATCTGCCACTGTGCAGGAGAATCCGCATAGGTGTTCGAGTGTTCGATCCGTAATGCGCAAGAAATGGTATGTAAACCCCGTATTTACATATCTGCCACTGTGCAGGAGAATCCGTATAGGTGTTCGAGTGTTCGAACCGTAATGCGCAAGAAATGGTTCCGAAACCCCGTATTTACATATCTGCCACTGTGCAGGAGAATCCGTATAGGTGTTCGAGAGTTCGAACCGTAATGCGCAAGAAATGGTACGGAAACCCCGTATTTACATATCTGCCACTTTGTAGGAGAATCCGCATAGGTGTTCGAGTGTTCGAACCGTAATGTGCAAGAAATGGTATGGAAACCCCGTATTTACATATCTGCCACTGTGCAGGAGAATCCGTATAGGTGTTCGAGTGTTCGAATCGTAATGCGCAAGAAATGGTACCGAAACCCCGTATTTACATATCTGCCACTGTGCAGGAGAATCCGAATAGGTGTTCGAGTGTTCGAACCGTAATGCGCAAGAAATGGTATGGAAACCCCGTATTTACATATCTGCCACTGTGCAGGAGAATCCGTATAGGTGTTCGAGTGTTCGAACCGTAATGCGCAAAAAATGGTACCGAAACCCCGTATTTACATATCTGCCACTATGCAGGAGAATCCGAATAGGTGTTCGAGTGTTCGAACCGTAATGCGCAAGAAATGGTATGGAAACCCCGTATTTACATATCTGCCACTGTGCAGGAGAATCCGTATAGGTGTTCGAGTGTTCGAAACGTAATGCGCAAGAAATGGTACGGAAACCCCGTATTTACATATCTGCCACTGTGCAGGAGAATCCGTATAGGTGTTCGAGTGTTCGAATCGTAATGCGCAAGAAATGGTACCGAAACCCCGTATTTACATATCTGCCACTGTGCAGGAGAATCCGAATAGGTGTTCGAGTGTTCGAACCGTAATGCGCAAGAAATGGTATGGAAACCCCGTATTTACATATCTGCCACTGTGCAGGAGAATCCGTATAGGTGTTCGAGTGTTCGAACCGTAATGCGCAAAAAATGGTACCGAAACCCCGTATTTACATATCTGCCACTGTGCAGGAGAATCCGAATAGGTGTTCGAGTGTTCGAACCGTAATGCGCAAGAAATGGTATGTAAACCCCGTATTTACATATCTGCCACTGTGCAGGAGAATCCGTATAGGTGTTCGAGTGTTCGAACCGTAATGCGCAAGAAATGGTACGGAAACCCTGTATTTACATATCTGCCACTGTGCAGGAGAATCCGTATAGGTGTTCGATTGTTCGAACCGTAATGCGCAAAAAATGGTACCGAAACCCCGTATTTACATATCTGCCACTGTGCAGGAGAATCCGTATAGGTGTTCGAGTGTTCGAACCGTAATGCGCAAGAAATGGTACCGAAACCCCGTATTTACATATCTGCCACTGTGCAGGAGAATCCGAATAGGTGTTCGAGTGTTCGATCCGTAATGCGCAAGAAATGGTATGTAAACCCCGTATTTACATATCTGCCACTGTGCAGGAGAATCCGTATAGGTGTTCGAGTGTTCGGACCGTAATGCGCAAGAAATGGTTCCGAAACCCCGTATTTACATATCTGCCACTGTGCAGGAGAATCCGTATAGGTGTTCGAGAGTTCGAACCGTAATACGCAAGAAATGGTACGGAAACCCCGTATTTAGATATCTGCCACTTTGTAGGATAATCCGCATAGGTGTTCGAGTGTTCGAACCGTAATGTGCAAGAAATGGTATGGAAACCCCGTATTTACATATCTGCCACTGTGCAGGAGAATCCGTATAGGTGTTCGAGTGTTCGAATCGTAATGCGCAAGAAATGGTACCGAAACCCCGTATTTACATATCTGCCACTGTGCAGGAGAATCCGAATAGGTGTTCGAGTGTTCGAACCGTAATGCGCAAGAAATGGTATGTAAACCCCGTATTTACATATCTGCCACTGTGCAGGAGAATCCGTATAGGTGTTCGAGTGTTCGAACCGTAATGCGCAAGAAATGGTTCCGAAAGCCCGTATTTACGTATCTGCCACTGTGCAGGAGAATCCGTATAGGTGTTCCATTGTTCGAACCGTAATGCGCAAGAAATGGTACGGAAACCCCGTATTTACATATCTGCCACTGTGCAGGAGAATCCGTATAGGTGTTCGAGTGTTCGAACCGTAATGCGCAAAAAATGGTACCGAAACCCCGTATTTACATATCTGCCACTGTGCAGGAGAATCCGAATAGGTGTTCGAGTGTTCGAACCGTAATGCGCAAGAAATGGTATGTAAACCCCGTATTTACATATCTGCCACTGTGCAGGAGAATCCGTATAGGTGTTCGAGTGTTCGAACCGTAATGCGCAAGAAATGGTATGTAAACCCCGTATTTACATATCTGCCACTGTGCAGGAGAATCCGTATAGGTGTTCGAGTGTTCGAAACGTAATGCGCAAGAAATGGTACGGAAACCCCGTATTTACATATCTGCCACTGTGCAGGAGAATCCGTATAGGTGTTCGATTGTTCGAACCGTAATGCGCAAAAAATGGTACCGAAACCCCGTATTTACATATCTGCCACTGTGCAGGAGAATCCGTATAGGTGTTCGAGTGTTCGAACCGTAATGCGCAAGAAATGGTACCGAAACCCCGTATTTACATATCTGCCACTGTGCAGGAGAATCCGAATAGGTGTTCGAGTGTTCGATCCGTAATGCGCAAGAAATGGTATGTGAACCCCGTATTTACATATCTGCCACTGTGCAGGAGAATCCGTATAGGTGTTCGAGTGTTCGAACCGTAATGCGCAAGAAATGGTACGGAAACCCCGTATTTAGATATCTGCCATTGTGCAGGAGAATCCGTATAGGCGTTCGAGTGTTTGAACCGTAATGCATGAGAAATGGTATGTAAACCCCGTATTTATATATCTGCCACTGTGCTGGATAATCCGTATAGGTGTTCGAGTGTTCGAACCGTAATGCGCCAGAAATGGTACCGAAACCCCGTATTTACATATCTGCCACTGTGCAGGAGAATCCGTATAGGTGTTCGAGTGTTCGAACCGTAATGCGCAAGAAATGGTATGTAAACCCCGTATTTACATATCTGCCACTGTGCAGGAGAATCCGTATAGGTGTTCGAGTGTTCGAAACGTAATGCGCAAGAAATGGTACGGAAACCCTGTATTTACATATCTGCCACTGTGCAGGAGAATCCGTATAGGTGTTCGATTGTTCGAACCGTAATGCGCAAAAAATGGTACCGAAACCCCGTATTTACATATCTGCCACTGTGCAGGAGAATCCGTATAGGTGTTCGAGTGTTCGAACCGTAATGCGCAAGAAATGGTACCGAAACCCCGTATTTACATATCTGCCACTGTGCAGGAGAATCCGAATAGGTGTTCGAGTGTTCGATCCGTAATGCGCAAGAAATGGTATGTAAACCCCGTATTTACATATCTGCCACTGTGCAGGAGAATCCGTATAGGTGTTCGAGTGTTCGAACCGTAATGCGCAAGAAATGGTTCCGAAACCCCGTATTTACATATCTGCCACTGTGCAGGAGAATCCGTATAGGTGTTCGAGAGTTCGAACCGTAATGCGCAAGAAATGGTACGGAAACCCCGTATTTAGATATCTGCCACTTTGTAGAAGAATCCGCATAGGTGTTCGAGTGTTCGAACCGTAATGTGCAAGAAATGGTATGGAAACCCCGTATTTACATATCTGCCACTGTGCAGGAGAATCCGTATAGGTGTTCGAGTGTTCGAATCGTAATGCGCAAGAAATGGTACCGAAACCCCGTATTTACATATCTGCCACTGTGCAGGAGAATCCGAATAGGTGTTCAAGTGTTCGAACCGTAATGCGCAAGAAATGGTATGTAAACCCCGTATTTACATATCTGCCACTGTGCAGGAGAATCCGTATAGGTGTTCGAGTGTTCGAACCGTAATGCGCAAGAAATGGTTCCGAAAGCCCGTATTTACGTATCTGCCACTGTGCAGGAGAATCCGTATAGGTGTTCCATTGTTCGAACCGTAATGCGCAAGAAATGGTACGGAAATCCCGTATTTACATATCTGCCACTGTGCAGGAGAATCCGTATAGGTGTTCGAGTGTTCGAACCGTAATGCGCAAAAAATGGTACCGAAACCCCGTATTTACATACTTGCCACTGTGCAGGAGAATCCGAATAGGTGTTCGAGTGTTCGAACCGTAATGCGCAAGAAATGGTATGTAAACCCCGTATTTACATATCTGCCACTGTGCAGGAGAATCCGTATAGGTGTTCGAGTGTTCGAACCGTAATGCGCAAGAAATGGTATGTAAACCCCGTATTTACATATCTGCCACTGTGCAGGAGAATCCGTATAGGTGTTCGAGTGTTCGAAACGTAATGCGCAAGAAATGGTACGGAAACCCCGTATTTACATATCTGCCACTGTGCAGGAGAATCCGTATAGGTGTTCGATTGTTCGAACCGTAATGCGCAAAAAATGGTACCGAAACCCCGTATTTACATATCTGCCACTGTGCAGGAGAGTCCGTATAGGTGTTCGAGTGTTCGAACCGTAATGCGCAAGAAATGGTACCGAAACCCCGTATTTACATATCTGCCACTGTGCAGGAGAATCCGAATAGGTGTTCGAGTGTTCGATCCGTAATGCGCAAGAAATGGTATGTAAACCCCGTATTTACATATCTGCCACTGTGCAGGAGAATCCGTATAGGTGTTCGAGTGTTCGAACCGTAATGCGCAAGAAATGGTACGGAAACCCCGTATTTACATATCTGCCATTGTGCAGGAGAATCCGTATAGGCGTTCGAGTGTTTGAACCGTAATGCATGAGAAATGGTATGTAAACCCCGTATTTATATATCTGCCACTATGCTGGATAATCCGTATAGGTGTTCGAGTGTTCGAATCGTAATGCGCCAGAAATGGTACCGAAACCCCGTATTTACATATCTGCCACTGTGCAGGAGAATCCGTATAGGTGTTCGAGTGTTCGAACCGTAATGCGCAAGAAATGGTACCGAAACCCCGTATTTACATATCTGCCACTGTGCAGGAGAATCCGTATAGGTGTTCGAGTGTTCGAACCGTAATGCGCAAGAAATGGTATGGAAACCCCGTATTTACATATCTGCCACTGTGCAGGAGAATCCGTATAGGTGTTCGAGTGTTCGAACCGTAATGCGCAAGAAATGGTTCCGAAACCCCGTATTTACATATCTGCCACTGTGCAGGAGAATCCGTATAGGTGTTCGAGAGTTCGAACCGTAATGCGCAAGAAATGGTACGGAAACCCCGTATTTACATATCTGCCACTTTGTAGGAGAATCCGCATAGGTGTTCGAGTGTTCGAACCGTAATGTGCAAGAAATGGTATGGAAACCCCGTATTTACATATCTGCCACTGTGCAGGAGAATCCGTATAGGTGTTCGAGTGTTCGAATCGTAATGCGCAAGAAATGGTACCGAAACCCCGTATTTACATATCTGCCACTGTGCAGGAGAATCCGAATAGGTGTTCGAGTGTTCGAACCGTAATGCGCAAGAAATGGTATGTAAACCCCGTATTTACATATCTGCCACTGTGCAGGAGAATCCGTATAGGTGTTCGAGTGTTCGAACCGTAATGCGCAAGATATGGTTCCGAAAGCCCGTATTTACGTATCTGCCACTGTGCAGGAGAATCCGTATAGGTGTTCCATTGTTCGAACCGTAATGCGCAAGAAATGGTACGGAAACCCCGTATTTACATATCTACCACTGTGCAGGAGAATCCGTATAGGTGTTCGAGTGTTCGAACCGTAATGCGCAAAAAATGGTACCGAAACCCCGTATTTACATATCTGCCACTGTGCAGGAGAATCCGAATAGGTGTTCGAGTGTTCGAACCGTAATGCGCAAGAAATGGTATGTAAACCCCGTATTTACATATCTGCCACTGTGCAGGAGAATCCGTATAGGTGTTCGAGTGTTCGAACCGTAATGCGCAAGAAATGGTACGGAAACCCCGTATTTACATATCTGCCACTGTGCAGGAGAATCCGTATAGGTGTTCGATTGTTCGAACCGTAATGCGCAAAAAATGGTACCGAAACCTCGTATTTACATATCTGCCACTGTGCAGGAGAATCCGTATAGGTGTTCGAGTGTTCGAACCGTAATGCGCAAGAAATGGTACCGAAACCCCGTATTTACATATCTGCCACTGTGCAGGAGAATCCGCATAGGTGTTCGAGTGTTCGATCCGTAATGCGCAAGAAATGGTATGTAAACCCCGTATTTACATATCTGCCACTGTGCAGGAGAATCCGTATAGGTGTTCGAGTGTTCGAACCGTAATGCGCAAGAAATGGTTCCGAAACCCCGTATTTACATATCTGCCACTGTGCAGGAGAATCCGTATAGGTGTTCGAGAGTTCGAACCGTAATGCGCAAGAAATGGTACGGAAACCCCGTATTTACATATCTGCCACTTTGTAGGAGAATCCGCATAGGTGTTCGAGTGTTCGAACCGTAATGTGCAAGAAATGGTATGGAAACCCCGTATTTACATATCTGCCACTGTGCAGGAGAATCCGTATAGGTGTTCGAGTGTTCGAATCGTAATGCGCAAGAAATGGTACCGAAACCCCGTATTTACATATCTGCCACTGTGCAGGAGAATCCGAATAGGTGTTCGAGTGTTCGAACCGTAATGCGCAAGAAATGGTATGTAAACCCCATATTTACATATCTGCCACTGTGCAGGAGAATCCATATAGGTGTTCGAGTGTTCGAACCGTAATGCGCAAGAAATGGTTCCGAAAGCCCGTATTTACGTATCTGCCACTGTGCAGGAGAATCCGTATAGGTGTTCCATTGTTCGAACCGTAATGCGCAAGAAATGGTACGGAAACCCCGTATTTACATATCTGCCACTGTGCAGGAGAATCCGTATAGGTGTTCGAGTGTTCGAACCGTAATGCGCAAAAAATGGTACCGAAACCCCGTATTTACATATCTGCCACTGTGCAGGAGAATCCGAATAGGTGTTCGAGTGTTCGAACCGTAATGCGCAAGAAATGGTATGTAAACCCCGTATTTACATATCTGCCACTGTGCAGGAGAATCCGTATAGGTGTTCGAGTGTTCGAACCGTAATGCGCAAGAAATGGTACCGAAACCCCGTATTTACATATCTGCCACTGTGCAGGAGAATCCGTATAGGTGTTCGATTGTTCGAACCGTAATGCGCAAAAAATGGTACCGAAACCCCGTATTTACATATCTGCCACTGTGCAGGAGAATCCGTATAGGTGTTCGAGTGTTCGAACCGTAATGCGCAAGAAATGGTACCGAAACCCCTGTATTTACATATCTGCCACTGTGCAGGAGAATCCGAATAGGTGCTCGAGTGTTCGATCCGTAATGCGCAAGAAATGGTATGTAAACCCCGTATTTATATATCTGCCACTGTGCAGGAGAATCCGTATAGGTGTTCGAGTGTTCGAACCGTAATGCGCAAGAAATGGTTCCGAAACCCCGTATTTACATATCTGCCACTGTGCAGGAGAATCCGTATAGGTGTTCGAGAGTTCGAACCGTAATGCGCAAGAAATGGTACGGAAACCCCGTATTTACATATCTGCCACTTTGTAGGAGAATCCGCATAGGTGTTCGAGTGTTCGAACCGTAATGTGCAAGAAATGGTATGGAAACCCCGTATTTACATATCTGCCACTATGCAGGAGAATCCGTATAGGTGTTCGAGTGTTCGAATCGTAATGCGCAAGAAATGGTACCGAAACCCCGTATTTACATATCTGCCACTGTGTAGGAGAATCCGAATAGGTGTTCGAGTGTTCGAACCGTAATGCGCAAGAAATGGTATGTAAACCCCGTATTTACATATCTGCCACTGTGCAGGAGAATCCGTATAGGTGTTCGAGTGTTCGAACCGTAATGCGCAAGAAATGGTTCCGAAAGCCCGTATTTACGTGTCTGCCACTGTGCAGGAGAATCCGTATAGGTGTTCCATTGTTCGAACCGTAATGCGCAAGAAATGGTACGGAAACCCCGCATTTACCTATCTGCCACTGTGCAGGAGAATCCGTATAGGTGTTCGAGTGTTCGAACCGTAATGCGCAAAAAATGGTACCGAAACCCCGTATTTACATATCTGCCACTGTGCAGGAGAATCCGAATAGGTGTTCGAGTGTTCGAACCGTAATGCGCAAGAAATGGTATGTAAACCCCGTATTTACATATCTGCCACTGTGCAGGAGAATCCGTATAGGTGTTCGAGTGTTCGAACCGTAATGCGCAAGAAATGGTACGGAAACCCCGTATTTACATATCTGCCACCGTGCAGGAGAATCCGTATAGGTGTTCGATTGTTCGAACCGTAATGCGCAAAAAATGGTACCGAAACCCCGTATTTACATATCTGCCACTGTGCAGGAGAATCCGTATAGGTGTTCGAGTGTTCGAACCGTAATGCGCAAGAAATGGTACCGAAACCCCGTATTTACATATCTGCCACTGTGCAGGAGAATCCGAATAGGTGTTCGAGTGTTCGATCCGTAATGCGCAAGAAATGGTATGTAAACCCCGTATTTACATATCTGCCACTGTGCAGGAGAATCCGTATAGGTGTTCGAGTGTTCGAACCGTAATGCGCAAGAAATGGTACGGAAACCCCGTATTTACATATCTGCCACTGTGCAGGAGAATCCGTATAGGTGTTCGAGTGTTTGAACCGTAATGCGTGAGAAATGGTATGTAAACCCCGTATTTATATATCTGCCACTGTGCTGGATAATCCGTATAGGTGTTCGAGTGTTCGAACCGTAATGCGCCAGAAATGGTACCGAAACCCCGTATTTACATATCTGCCACTGTGTAGGAGAATCCGTATAGGTGTTCGAGTGTTCGAACCGTAATGCGCAAGAAATGGTACCGAAACCCCGTATTTACATATCTGCCACTGTGCAGGAGAATCCGTATAGGTGTTCGAGTGTTCGAACCGTAATGCGCAAGAAATGGTATGGAAACCCCGTATTTACATATCTGCCACTGTGTAGGGGAATCCGTATGGGTGTTCGAGTGTTCGAACCATAATGCGCAAGAAATGGTTCCGAAACCCCGTATTTACATATCTGCCACTGTGCAGGAGAATCCGTATAGGTGTTCGAGAGTTCGAACCGTAATGCGCAAGAAATGGTACGGAAACCCCGTATTTACATATCTGCCACTTTGTAGGAGAATCCGCATAGGTGTTCGAGTGTTCGAACAGTAATGTGCAAGAAATGGTATGGAAACCCCGTATTTACATATCTGCCACTGTGCAGGAGAATCCGTATAGGTGTTCGAGTGTTCGAATCGTAATGCGCAAGAAATGGTACCGAAACCCCGTATTTACATATCTGCCACTGTGCAGGAGAATCCGAATAGGTGTTCGAGTGTTCGAACCGTAATGCGCAAGAAATGGTATGTAAACCCCGTATTTACATATCTACCACTGTGCAGGAGAATCCGTATAGGTGTTCGAGTGTTCGAACCGTAATGCGCAAGAAATGGTTCCGAAAGCCCGTATTTACGTATCGGCCACTGTGCAGGAGAATCCGTATAGGTGTTCCATTGTTCGAACCGTAATGCGCAAGAAATGGTACGGAAACCCCGTATTTACATATCTGCCACTGTGCAGGAGAATCCGTATAGGTGTTCGAGTGTTCGAACCGTAATGCGCAAAAAATGGTTTCGAAACCCCGAATTTACATATCTGCCACTGTGCAGGAGAATCCGAATAGGTGTTCGAGTGTTCGAACCGTAATGCGCAAGAAATGGTATGTAAACCCCGTATTTACATATCTGCCACTGTGCAGGAGAATCCGTATAGGTGTTCGAGTGTTCGAACCGTAATGCGCAAGAAATGGTACGGAAACCCCGTATTTACATATCTGCCACTGTGCAGGAGAATCCGTTTAGGTGTTCGATTGTTCGAACCGTAATGCGCAAAAAATGGTACCGAAACCCCGTATTTACATATCTGCCACTGTGCAGGAGAATCCGTATAGGTGTTCGAGTGTTCGAACCGTAATGCGCAAGAAATGGTACCGAAACCCCGTATTTACATATCTGCCACTGTGCAGGAGAATCCGAATAGGTGTTCGAGTGTTCGATCCGTAATGCGCAAGAAATGGTATGTAAACCCCGTATTTACATATCTGCCACTGTGCAGGAGAATCCGTATAGGTGTTCGAGTGTTCGAACCGTAATGCGCAAGAAATGGTACGGAAACCCCGTATTTACATATCTGCCACTGTGCAGGAGAATCCGTATAGGTGTTCGAGTGTTTGAACCGTAATGCGTGAGAAATGGTATGTAAACCCCGTATTTATATATCTGCCACTGTGCTGGATAATCCGTATAGGTGTTCGAGTGTTCGAACCGTAATGCGCCAGAAATGGTACCGAAACCCCGTATTTACATATCTGCCACTGTGCAGGAGAATCCGTATAGGTGTTCGAGTGTTCGAACCGTAATGCGCAAGAAATGGTACCGAAACCCCGTATTTACATATCTGCCACTGTGCAGGAGAATCCGTATAGGTGTTCGAGTGTTCGACCCGTAATGCGCAAGAAATGGTATGGAAACCCCGTATTTACATATCTGCCACTGTGCAGGAGAATCCGTATAGGTGTTCGAGTGTTCGAACTGTATTGCGCAAGAAATGGTATGGAAACCCCGTATTTACATATCTGCCACTGTGCAGGAGAATCCGTATAGGTGTTCGAGTGTTCGAACCGTAATGCGCAAGAAATGGTTCCGAAACCCCGTATTTACATATCTGCCACTGTGCAGGAGAATCCGTATAGGTGTTCGAGAGTTCGAACCGTAATGCGCAAGAAATGGTACGGAAACCCCGTATTTACATATCTGCCACTTTGTAGGAGAATCCGCATAGGTGTTCGAGTGTTCGAACCGTAATGTGCAAGAAATGGTATGGAAACCCCGTATTTACATATCTGCCACTGTGCAGGAGAATCCGTATAGGTGTTCGAGTGTTCGAATCTTAATGCGCAAGAAATGGTACCGAAACCCCGTATTTACATATCTGCACTGTGCAGGAGAATCCGAATAGGTGTTCGAGTGTTCGAACCGTAATGCGCAAGAAATGGTATGTAAACCCCGTATTTACATATCTGCCACTGTGCAGGAGAATCCGTATAGGTGTTCGAGTGTTCGAACCGTAATGCGCAAGAAATGGTTCCGAAATCCCGTATTTACGTATCTGCCACTGTGCAGGAGAATCCGTATAGGTATTCCATTGTTCGAACCGTAATGCGCAAGAAATGGTACGGAAACCCCGTATTTACATATCTGCCACTGTGCAGGAGAATCCGTATAGGTGTTCGAGTGTTCGAACCGTAATGCGCAAAAAATGGTACCGAAACCCCGTATTTACATATCTTCCACTGTGCAGGAGAATCCGAATAGGTGTTCGAGTGTTCGAACCGTAATGCGCAAGAAATGGTATGTAAACCCCGTATTTACATATCTGCCACTGTGCAGGAGAATCCGTATAGGTGTTCGAGTGTTCGAACCGTAATGCGCAAGAAATGGTACCGAAACCCCGTGTTTACATATCTGCCACTGTGCAGGAGAATCCGTATAGGTGTTCGAGTGTTCGACCCGTAATGCGCAAGAAATGGTATGGAAACCCCGTATTTACATATCTGCCACTGTGCAGGAGAATCCGTATAGGTGTTCGAGTGTTCGAACCGTAATGCGCAAGAAATGGTTCCGAAACCCCGTATTTACATATCTGCCACTGTGCAGGAGAATCCGTATAGGTGTTCGAGAGTTCGAACCGTAATGCGCAAGAAATGGTACGGAAACCCCGTATTTACATATCTGCCACTTTGTAGGAGAATCCGCATAGGTGTTCGAGTGTTCGAACCGTAATGTGCAAGAAATGGTATGGAAACCCCGTATTTACATATCTGCCACTGTGCAGGAGAATCCGTATAGGTGTTCGAGTGTTCGAATCGTAATGCGCAAGAAATGGTACCGAAACCCCGTATTTACATATCTGCCACTGTGCAGGAGAATCCGAATAGGTGTTCGAGTGTTCGAACCGTAATGCGCAAGAAATGGTATGTAAACCCCGTATTTACATATCTGCCACTGTGCAAGAGAATCCGTATAGGTGTTCGAGTGTTCGAACCGTAATGCGCAAGAAATGGTACGGAAACCCCGTATTTACATATCTGCCCCCGTGCAGGAGAATCCGTATAGGTGTTCGATTGTTCGAACCGTAATGCGCAAAAAATGGTACCGAAACCCCGTATTTACATATTTGCCACTGTGCAGGAGAATCCGTATAGGTGTTCGAGTGTTCGAACCGTAATGTGCAAGAAATGGTATGGAAACCCCGTATTTACATATCTGCCACTGTGCAGGAGAATCCGTATAGGTGTTCGAGTGTTCGAATCGTAATGCGCAAGAAATGGTACCGAAACCCCGTATTTACATATCTGCCACTGTGCAGGAGAATCCGAATAGGTGTTCGAGTGTTCGAACAGTAATGTGCAAGAAATGGTATGGAAACCCCGTATTTACATATCTGCCACTGTGCAGGAGAATCCGTATAGGTGTTCGAGTGTTCGAATCGTAATGCGCAAGAAATGGTACCGAAACCCCGTATTTACATATCTGCCACTGTGCAGGAGAATCCGAATAGGTGTTCGAGTGTTCGAACCGTAATGCGCAAGAAATGGTATGTAAACCCCGTATTTACATATCTACCACTGTGCAGGAGAATCCGTATAGGTGTTCGAGTGTTCGAACCGTAATGCGCAAGAAATGGTTCCGAAAGCCCGTATTTACGTATCGGCCACTGTGCAGGAGAATCCGTATAGGTGTTCCATTGTTCGAACCGTAATGCGCAAGAAATGGTACGGAAACCCCGTATTTACATATCTGCCACTGTGCAGGAGAATCCGTATAGGTGTTCGAGTGTTCGAACCGTAATGCGCAAAAAATGGTTTCGAAACCCCGAATTTACATATCTGCCACTGTGCAGGAGAATCCGAATAGGTGTTCGAGTGTTCGAACCGTAATGCGCAAGAAATGGTATGTAAACCCCGTATTTACATATCTGCCACTGTGCAGGAGAATCCGTATAGGTGTTCGAGTGTTCGAACCGTAATGCGCAAGAAATGGTACGGAAACCCCGTATTTACATATCTGCCACTGTGCAGGAGAATCCGTTTAGGTGTTCGATTGTTCGAACCGTAATGCGCAAAAAATGGTACCGAAACCCCGTATTTACATATCTGCCACTGTGCAGGAGAATCCGTATAGGTGTTCGAGTGTTCGAACCGTAATGCGCAAGAAATGGTACCGAAACCCCGTATTTACATATCTGCCACTGTGCAGGAGAATCCGAATAGGTGTTCGAGTGTTCGATCCGTAATGCGCAAGAAATGGTATGTAAACCCCGTATTTACATATCTGCCACTGTGCAGGAGAATCCGTATAGGTGTTCGAGTGTTCGAACCGTAATGCGCAAGAAATGGTACGGAAACCCCGTATTTACATATCTGCCACTGTGCAGGAGAATCCGTATAGGTGTTCGAGTGTTTGAACCGTAATGCGTGAGAAATGGTATGTAAACCCCGTATTTATATATCTGCCACTGTGCTGGATAATCCGTATAGGTGTTCGAGTGTTCGAACCGTAATGCGCCAGAAATGGTACCGAAACCCCGTATTTACATATCTGCCACTGTGCAGGAGAATCCGTATAGGTGTTCGAGTGTTCGAACCGTAATGCGCAAGAAATGGTACCGAAACCCCGTATTTACATATCTGCCACTGTGCAGGAGAATCCGTATAGGTGTTCGAGTGTTCGACCCGTAATGCGCAAGAAATGGTATGGAAACCCCGTATTTACATATCTGCCACTGTGCAGGAGAATCCGTATAGGTGTTCGAGTGTTCGAACTGTATTGCGCAAGAAATGGTATGGAAACCCCGTATTTACATATCTGCCACTGTGCAGGAGAATCCGTATAGGTGTTCGAGTGTTCGAACCGTAATGCGCAAGAAATGGTTCCGAAACCCCGTATTTACATATCTGCCACTGTGCAGGAGAATCCGTATAGGTGTTCGAGAGTTCGAACCGTAATGCGCAAGAAATGGTACGGAAACCCCGTATTTACATATCTGCCACTTTGTAGGAGAATCCGCATAGGTGTTCGAGTGTTCGAACCGTAATGTGCAAGAAATGGTATGGAAACCCCGTATTTACATATCTGCCACTGTGCAGGAGAATCCGTATAGGTGTTCGAGTGTTCGAATCTTAATGCGCAAGAAATGGTACCGAAACCCCGTATTTACATATCTGCACTGTGCAGGAGAATCCGAATAGGTGTTCGAGTGTTCGAACCGTAATGCGCAAGAAAAGGTATGTAAACCCCGTATTTACATATCTGCCACTGTGCAGGAGAATCCGTATAGGTGTTCGAGTGTTCGAACCGTAATGCGCAAGAAATGGTTCCGAAATCCCGTATTTACGTATCTGCCACTGTGCAGGAGAATCCGTATAGGTATTCCATTGTTCGAACCGTAATGCGCAAGAAATGGTACGGAAACCCCGTATTTACATATCTGCCACTGTGCAGGAGAATCCGTATAGGTGTTCGAGTGTTCGAACCGTAATGCGCAAAAAATGGTACCGAAACCCCGTATTTACATATCTTCCACTGTGCAGGAGAATCCGAATAGGTGTTCGAGTGTTCGAACCGTAATGCGCAAGAAATGGTATGTAAACCCCGTATTTACATATCTGCCACTGTGCAGGAGAATCCGTATAGGTGTTCGAGTGTTCGAACCGTAATGCGCAAGAAATGGTACCGAAACCCCGTGTTTACATATCTGCCACTGTGCAGGAGAATCCGTATAGGTGTTCGAGTGTTCGACCCGTAATGCGCAAGAAATGGTATGGAAACCCCGTATTTACATATCTGCCACTGTGCAGGAGAATCCGTATAGGTGTTCGAGTGTTCGAACCGTAATGCGCAAGAAATGGTTCCGAAACCCCGTATTTACATATCTGCCACTGTGCAGGAGAATCCGTATAGGTGTTCGAGAGTTCGAACCGTAATGCGCAAGAAATGGTACGGAAACCCCGTATTTACATATCTGCCACTTTGTAGGAGAATCCGCATAGGTGTTCGAGTGTTCGAACCGTAATGTGCAAGAAATGGTATGGAAACCCCGTATTTACATATCTGCCACTGTGCAGGAGAATCCGTATAGGTGTTCGAGTGTTCGAATCGTAATGCGCAAGAAATGGTACCGAAACCCCGTATTTACATATCTGCCACTGTGCAGGAGAATCCGAATAGGTGTTCGAGTGTTCGAACCGTAATGCGCAAGAAATGGTATGTAAACCCCGTATTTACATATCTGCCACTGTGCAAGAGAATCCGTATAGGTGTTCGAGTGTTCGAACCGTAATGCGCAAGAAATGGTACGGAAACCCCGTATTTACATATCTGCCCCCGTGCAGGAGAATCCGTATAGGTGTTCGATTGTTCGAACCGTAATGCGCAAAAAATGGTACCGAAACCCCGTATTTACATATTTGCCACTGTGCAGGAGAATCCGTATAGGTGTTCGAGTGTTCGAACCGTAATGCGCAAGAAATGGTACCGAAACCCCGTATTTACATATCTGCCACTGTGCAGGAGAATCCGTATAGGTGTTCGAGTGTTCGAACCGTAATGCGCAAGAAATGGTTCCGAAAGCCCGTATTTACGTGTCTGCCACTGTGCAGGAGAATCCGTATAGGTGTTCCATTGTTCGAACCGTAATGCGCAAGAAATGGTACGGAAACCCCGCATTTACCTATCTGCCACTGTGCAGGAGAATCCGTATAGGTGTTCGAGTGTTCGAACCGTAATGCGCAAAAAATGGTACCGAAACCCCGTATTTACATATCTGCCACTGTGCAGGAGAATCCGTATAGGTGTTCGATTGTTCGAACCGTAATGCGCAAAAAATGGTACCGAAACCCCGTATTTACATATCTGCCACTGTGCAGGAGAATCCGTATAGGTGTTCGAGTGTTCGAACCGTAATGCGCAAGAAATGGTACCGAAACCCCGTATTTACATATCTGCCACTGTGCAGGAGAATCCGAATAGGTGTTCGAGTGTTCGATCCGTAATGCGCAAGAAATGGTATGTAAACCCCGTATTTACATATCTGCCACTGTGCAGGAGAATCCGTATAGGTGTTCGAGTGTTCGAACCGTAATGCGCAAGAAATGGTACGGAAACCCCGTATTTACATATCTGCCACTGTGCAGGAGAATCCGTATAGGTGTTCGAGTGTTTGAACCGTAATGCGTGAGAAATGGTATGTAAACCCCGTATTTATATATCTGCCACTGTGCTGGATAATCCGTATAGGTGTTCGAGTGTTCGAACCGTAATGCGCCAGAAATGGTACCGAAACCCCGTATTTACATATCTGCCACTGTGTAGGAGAATCCGTATAGGTGTTCGAGTGTTCGAACCGTAATGCGCAAGAAATGGTACCGAAACCCCGTATTTACATATCTGCCACTGTGCAGGAGAATCCGTATAGGTGTTCGAGTGTTCGAACCGTAATGCGCAAGAAATGGTATGGAAACCCCGTATTTACATATCTGCCACTGTGTAGGGGAATCCGTATGGGTGTTCGAGTGTTCGAACCATAATGCGCAAGAAATGGTTCCGAAACCCCGTATTTACATATCTGCCACTGTGCAGGAGAATCCGTATAGGTGTTCGAGAGTTCGAACCGTAATGCGCAAGAAATGGTACGGAAACCCCGTATTTACATATCTGCCACTTTGTAGGAGAATCCGCATAGGTGTTCGAGTGTTCGAACAGTAATGTGCAAGAAATGGTATGGAAACCCCGTATTTACATATCTGCCACTGTGCAGGAGAATCCGTATAGGTGTTCGAGTGTTCGAATCGTAATGCGCAAGAAATGGTACCGAAACCCCGTATTTACATATCTGCCACTGTGCAGGAGAATCCGAATAGGTGTTCGAGTGTTCGAACCGTAATGCGCAAGAAATGGTATGTAAACCCCGTATTTACATATCTGCCACTGTGCAGGAGAATCCGTATAGGTGTTCGAGTGTTCGAACCGTAATGCGCAAGAAATGGTTCCGAAAGCCCGTATTTACGTATCGGCCACTGTGCAGGAGAATCCGTATAGGTGTTCCACTGTTCGAACCGTAATGCGCAAGAAATGGTACGGAAACCCCGTATTTACATATCTGCCACTGTGCAGGAGAATCCGTATAGGTGTTCGAGTGTTCGAACCGTAATGCGCAAAAAATGGTTTCGAAACCCCGAATTTACATATCTGCCACTGTGCAGGAGAATCCGAATAGGTGTTCGAGTGTTCGAACCGTAATGCGCAAGAAATGGTATGTAAACCCCGTATTTACATATCTGCCACTGTGCAGGAGAATCCGTATAGGTGTTCGAGTGTTCGAACCGTAATGCGCAAGAAATGGTACGGAAACCCCGTATTTACATATCTGCCACTGTGCAGGAGAATCCGTTTAGGTGTTTGATTGTTCGAACCGTAATGCGCAAAAAATGGTACCGAAACCCCGTATTTACATATCTGCCACTGTGCAGGAGAATCCGTATAGGTGTTCGAGTGTTCGAACCGTAATGCGCAAGAAATGGTACCGAAACCCCGTATTTACATATCTGCCACTGTGCAGGAGAATCCGAATAGGTGTTCGAGTGTTCGATCCGTAATGCGCAAGAAATGGTATGTAAACCCCGTATTTACATATCTGCCACTGTGCAGGAGAATCCGTATAGGTGTTCGAGTGTTCGAACCGTAATGCGCAAGAAATGGTACGGAAACCCCGTATTTACATATCTGCCACTGTGCAGGAGAATCCGTATAGGTGTTCGAGTGTTTGAACCGTAATGCGTGAGAAATGGTATGTAAACCCCGTATTTATATATCTGCCACTGTGCTGGATAATCCGTATAGGTGTTCGAGTGTTCGAACCGTAATGCGCCAGAAATGGTACCGAAACCCCGTATTTACATATCTGCCACTGTGCAGGAGAATCCGTATAGGTGTTCGAGTGTTCGAACCGTAATGCGCAAGAAATGGTACCGAAACCCCGTATTTACATATCTGCCACTGTGCAGGAGAATCCGTATAGGTGTTCGAGTGTTCGACCCGTAATGCGCAAGAAATGGTATGGAAACCCCGTATTTACATATCTGCCACTGTGCAGGAGAATCCGTATAGGTGTTCGAGTGTTCGAACTGTATTGCGCAAGAAATGGTATGGAAACCCCGTATTTACATATCTGCCACTGTGCAGGAGAATCCGTATAGGTGTTCGAGTGTTCGAACCGTAATGCGCAAGAAATGGTTCCGAAACCCCGTATTTACATATCTGCCACTGTGCAGGAGAATCCGTATAGGTGTTCGAGAGTTCGAACCGTAATGCGCAAGAAATGGTACGGAAACCCCGTATTTACATATCTGCCACTTTGTAGGAGAATCCGCATAGGTGTTCGAGTGTTCGAACCGTAATGTGCAAGAAATGGTATGGAAACCCCGTATTTACATATCTGCCACTGTGCAGGAGAATCCGTATAGGTGTTCGAGTGTTCGAATCTTAATGCGCAAGAAATGGTACCGAAACCCCGTATTTACATATCTGCACTGTGCAGGAGAATCCGAATAGGTGTTCGAGTGTTCGAACCGTAATGCGCAAGAAATGGTATGTAAACCCCGTATTTACATATCTGCCACTGTGCAGGAGAATCCGTATAGGTGTTCGAGTGTTCGAACCGTAATGCGCAAGAAATGGTTCCGAAAGCCCGTATTTACGTATCTGCCACTGTGCAGGAGAATCCGTATAGGTATTCCATTGTTCGAACCGTAATGCGCAAGAAATGGTACGGAAACCCCGTATTTACATATCTGCCACTGTGCAGGAGAATCCGTATAGGTGTTCGAGTGTTCGAACCGTAATGCGCAAAAAATGGTACCGAAACCCCGTATTTACATATCTTCCACTGTGCAGGAGAATCCGAATAGGTGTTCGAGTGTTCGAACCGTAATGCGCAAGAAATGGTATGTAAACCCCGTATTTACATATCTGCCACTGTGCAGGAGAATCCGTATAGGTGTTCGAGTGTTCGAACCGTAATGCGCAAGAAATGGTACCGAAACCCCGTGTTTACATATCTGCCACTGTGCAGGAGAATCCGTATAGGTGTTCGAGTGTTCGACCCGTAATGCGCAAGAAATGGTATGGAAACCCCGTATTTACATATCTGCCACTGTGCAGGAGAATCCGTATAGGTGTTCGAGTGTTCGAACCGTAATGCGCAAGAAATGGTTCCGAAACCCCGTATTTACATATCTGCCACTGTGCAGGAGATTCCGTATAGGTGTTCGAGAGTTCGAACCGTAATGCGCAAGAAATGGTACGGAAACCCCGTATTTACATATCTGCCACTTTGTAGGAGAATCCGCATAGGTGTTCGAGTGTTCGAACCGTAATGTGCAAGAAATGGTATGGAAACCCCGTATTTACATATCTGCCACTGTGCAGGAGAATCCGTATAGGTGTTCGAGTGTTCGAATCGTAATGCGCAAGAAATGGTACCGAAACCCCGTATTTACATATCTGCCACTGTGCAGGAGAATCCGAATAGGTGTTCGAGTGTTCGAACCGTAATGCGCAAGAAATGGTATGTAAACCCCGTATTTACATATCTGCCACTGTGCAAGAGAATCCGTATAGGTGTTCGAGTGTTCGAACCGTAATGCGCAAGAAATGGTACGGAAACCCCGTATTTACATATCTGCCCCCGTGCAGGAGAATCCGTATAGGTGTTCGATTGTTCGAACCGTAATGCGCAAAAAATGGTACCGAAACCCCGTATTTACATATTTGCCACTGTGCAGGAGAATCCGTATAGGTGTTCGAGTGTTCGAACCGTAATGCGCAAGAAATGGTACCGAAACCCCGTATTTACATATCTGCCACTGTGCAGGAGAATCCGTATAGGTGTTCGAGTGTTCGAACCGTAATGCGCAAGAAATGGTTCCGAAAGCCCGTATTTACGTGTCTGCCACTGTGCAGGAGAATCCGTATAGGTGTTCCATTGTTCGAACCGTAATGCGCAAGAAATGGTACGGAAACCCCGCATTTACCTATCTGCCACTGTGCAGGAGAATCCGTATAGGTGTTCGAGTGTTCGAACCGTAATGCGCAAAAAATGGTACCGAAACCCCGTATTTACATATCTGCCACTGTGCAGGAGAATCCGTATAGGTGTTCGATTGTTCGAACCGTAATGCGCAAAAAATGGTACCGAAACCCCGTATTTACATATCTGCCACTGTGCAGGAGAATCCGTATAGGTGTTCGAGTGTTCGAACCGTAATGCGCAAGAAATGGTACCGAAACCCCGTATTTACATATCTGCCACTGTGCAGGAGAATCCGAATAGGTGTTCGAGTGTTCGATCCGTAATGCGCAAGAAATGGTATGTAAACCCCGTATTTACATATCTGCCACTGTGCAGGAGAATCCGTATAGGTGTTCGAGTGTTCGAACCGTAATGCGCAAGAAATGGTACGGAAACCCCGTATTTACATATCTGCCACTGTGCAGGAGAATCCGTATAGGTGTTCGAGTGTTTGAACCGTAATGCGTGAGAAATGGTATGTAAACCCCGTATTTATATATCTGCCACTGTGCTGGATAATCCGTATAGGTGTTCGAGTGTTCGAACCGTAATGCGCCAGAAATGGTACCGAAACCCCGTATTTACATATCTGCCACTGTGTAGGAGAATCCGTATAGGTGTTCGAGTGTTCGAACCGTAATGCGCAAGAAATGGTACCGAAACCCCGTATTTACATATCTGCCACTGTGCAGGAGAATCCGTATAGGTGTTCGAGTGTTCGAACCGTAATGCGCAAGAAATGGTATGGAAACCCCGTATTTACATATCTGCCACTGTGTAGGGGAATCCGTATGGGTGTTCGAGTGTTCGAACCATAATGCGCAAGAAATGGTTCCGAAACCCCGTATTTACATATCTGCCACTGTGCAGGAGAATCCGTATAGGTGTTCGAGAGTTCGAACCGTAATGCGCAAGAAATGGTACGGAAACCCCGTATTTACATATCTGCCACTTTGTAGGAGAATCCGCATAGGTGTTCGAGTGTTCGAACAGTAATGTGCAAGAAATGGTATGGAAACCCCGTATTTACATATCTGCCACTGTGCAGGAGAATCCGTATAGGTGTTCGAGTGTTCGAATCGTAATGCGCAAGAAATGGTACCGAAACCCCGTATTTACATATCTGCCACTGTGCAGGAGAATCCGAATAGGTGTTCGAGTGTTCGAACCGTAATGCGCAAGAAATGGTATGTAAACCCCGTATTTACATATCTGCCACTGTGCAGGAGAATCCGTATAGGTGTTCGAGTGTTCGAACCGTAATGCGCAAGAAATGGTTCCGAAAGCCCGTATTTACGTATCGGCCACTGTGCAGGAGAATCCGTATAGGTGTTCCATTGTTCGAACCGTAATGCGCAAGAAATGGTACGGAAACCCCGTATTTACATATCTGCCACTGTGCAGGAGAATCCGTATAGGTGTTCGAGTGTTCGAACCGTAATGCGCAAAAAATGGTTTCGAAACCCCGAATTTACATATCTGCCACTGTGCAGGAGAATCCGAATAGGTGTTCGAGTGTTCGAACCGTAATGCGCAAGAAATGGTATGTAAACCCCGTATTTACATATCTGCCACTGTGCAGGAGAATCCGTATAGGTGTTCGAGTGTTCGAACCGTAATGCGCAAGAAATGGTACGGAAACCCCGTATTTACATATCTGCCACTGTGCAGGAGAATCCGTTTAGGTGTTTGATTGTTCGAACCGTAATGCGCAAAAAATGGTACCGAAACCCCGTATTTACATATCTGCCACTGTGCAGGAGAATCCGTATAGGTGTTCGAGTGTTCGAACCGTAATGCGCAAGAAATGGTACCGAAACCCCGTATTTACATATCTGCCACTGTGCAGGAGAATCCGTATAGGTGTTCGAGTGTTCGAACCGTAATGCGCAAGAAATGGTATGGAAACCCCGTATTTACATATCTGCCACTGTGTAGGGGAATCCGTATGGGTGTTCGAGTGTTCGAACCATAATGCGCAAGAAATGGTTCCGAAACCCCGTATTTACATATCTGCCACTGTGCAGGAGAATCCGTATAGGTGTTCGAGAGTTCGAACCGTAATGCGCAAGAAATGGTACGGAAACCCCGTATTTACATATCTGCCACTTTGTAGGAGAATCCGCATAGGTGTTCGAGTGTTCGAACAGTAATGTGCAAGAAATGGTATGGAAACCCCGTATTTACATATCTGCCACTGTGCAGGAGAATCCGTATAGGTGTTTGAGTGTTCGAATCGTAATGCGCAAGAAATGGTACCGAAACCCCGTATTTACATATCTGCCACTGTGCAGGAGAATCCGAATAGGTGTTCGAGTGTTCGAACCGTAATGCGCAAGAAATGGTATGTAAACCCCGTATTTACATATCTGCCACTGTGCAGGAGAATCCGTATAGGTGTTCGAGTGTTCGAACCGTAATGCGCAAGAAATGGTTCCGAAAGCCCGTATTTACGTATCGGCCACTGTGCAGGAGAATCCGTATAGGTGTTCCATTGTTCGAACCGTAATGCGCAAGAAATGGTACGGAAACCCCGTATTTACATATCTGCCACTGTGCAGGAGAATCCGTATAGGTGTTCGAGTGTTCGAACCGTAATGCGCAAAAAATGGTTTCGAAACCCCGAATTTACATATCTGCCACTGTGCAGGAGAATCCGAATAGGTGTTCGAGTGTTCGAACCGTAATGCGCAAGAAATGGTATGTAAACCCCGTATTTACATATCTGCCACTGTGCAGGAGAATCCGTATAGGTGTTCGAGTGTTCGAACCGTAATGCGCAAGAAATGGTACGGAAACCCCGTATTTACATATCTGCCACTGTGCAGGAGAATCCGTTTAGGTGTTTGATTGTTCGAACCGTAATGCGCAAAAAATGGTACCGAAACCCCGTATTTACATATCTGCCACTGTGCAGGAGAATCCGTATAGGTGTTCGAGTGTTCGAACCGTAATGCGCAAGAAATGGTACCGAAACCCCGTATTTACATATCTGCCACTGTGCAGGAGAATCCGAATAGGTGTTCGAGTGTTCGATCCGTAATGCGCAAGAAATGGTATGTAAACCCCGTATTTACATATCTGCCACTGTGCAGGAGAATCCGTATAGGTGTTCGAGTGTTCGAACCGTAATGCGCAAGAAATGGTACGGAAACCCCGTATTTACATATCTGCCACTGTGCAGGAGAATCCGTATAGGTGTTCGAGTGTTTGAACCGTAATGCGTGAGAAATGGTATGTAAACCCCGTATTTATATATCTGCCACTGTGCTGGATAATCCGTATAGGTGTTCGAGTGTTCGAACCGTAATGCGCCAGAAATGGTACCGAAACCCCGTATTTACATATCTGCCACTGTGCAGGAGAATCCGTATAGGTGTTCGAGTGTTCGAACCGTAATGCGCAAGAAATGGTACCGAAACCCCGTATTTACATATCTGCCACTGTGCAGGAGAATCCGTATAGGTGTTCGAGTGTTCGACCCGTAATGCGCAAGAAATGGTATGGAAACCCCGTATTTACATATCTGCCACTGTGCAGGAGAATCCGTATAGGTGTTCGAGTGTTCGAACTGTATTGCGCAAGAAATGGTATGGAAACCCCGTATTTACATATCTGCCACTGTGCAGGAGAATCCGTATAGGTGTTCGAGTGTTCGAACCGTAATGCGCAAGAAATGGTTCCGAAACCCCGTATTTACATATCTGCCACTGTGCAGGAGAATCCGTATAGGTGTTCGAGAGTTCGAACCGTAATGCGCAAGAAATGGTACGGAAACCCCGTATTTACATATCTGCCACTTTGTAGGAGAATCCGCATAGGTGTTCGAGTGTTCGAACCGTAATGTGCAAGAAATGGTATGGAAACCCCGTATTTACATATCTGCCACTGTGCAGGAGAATCCGTATAGGTGTTCGAGTGTTCGAATCTTAATGCGCAAGAAATGGTACCGAAACCCCGTATTTACATATCTGCACTGTGCAGGAGAATCCGAATAGGTGTTCGAGTGTTCGAACCGTAATGCGCAAGAAATGGTATGTAAACCCCGTATTTACATATCTGCCACTGTGCAGGAGAATCCGTATAGGTGTTCGAGTGTTCGAACCGTAATGCGCAAGAAATGGTTCCGAAAGCCCGTATTTACGTATCTGCCACTGTGCAGGAGAATCCGTATAGGTATTCCATTGTTCGAACCGTAATGCGCAAGAAATGGTACGGAAACCCCGTATTTACATATCTGCCACTGTGCAGGAGAATCCGTATAGGTGTTCGAGTGTTCGAACCGTAATGCGCAAAAAATGGTACCGAAACCCCGTATTTACATATCTTCCACTGTGCAGGAGAATCCGAATAGGTGTTCGAGTGTTCGAACCGTAATGCGCAAGAAATGGTATGTAAACCCCGTATTTACATATCTGCCACTGTGCAGGAGAATCCGTATAGGTGTTCGAGTGTTCGAACCGTAATGCGCAAGAAATGGTACCGAAACCCCGTGTTTACATATCTGCCACTGTGCAGGAGAATCCGTATAGGTGTTCGAGTGTTCGACCCGTAATGCGCAAGAAATGGTATGGAAACCCCGTATTTACATATCTGCCACTGTGCAGGAGAATCCGTATAGGTGTTCGAGTGTTCGAACCGTAATGCGCAAGAAATGGTTCCGAAACCCCGTATTTACATATCTGCCACTGTGCAGGAGAATCCGTATAGGTGTTCGAGAGTTCGAACCGTAATGCGCAAGAAATGGTACGGAAACCCCGTATTTACATATCTGCCACTTTGTAGGAGAATCCGCATAGGTGTTCGAGTGTTCGAACCGTAATGTGCAAGAAATGGTATGGAAACCCCGTATTTACATATCTGCCACTGTGCAGGAGAATCCGTATAGGTGTTCGAGTGTTCGAATCGTAATGCGCAAGAAATGGTACCGAAACCCCGTATTTACATATCTGCCACTGTGCAGGAGAATCCGAATAGGTGTTCGAGTGTTCGAACCGTAATGCGCAAGAAATGGTATGTAAACCCCGTATTTACATATCTGCCACTGTGCAAGAGAATCCGTATAGGTGTTCGAGTGTTCGAACCGTAATGCGCAAGAAATGGTACGGAAACCCCGTATTTACATATCTGCCCCCGTGCAGGAGAATCCGTATAGGTGTTCGATTGTTCGAACCGTAATGCGCAAAAAATGGTACCGAAACCCCGTATTTACATATTTGCCACTGTGCAGGAGAATCCGTATAGGTGTTCGAGTGTTCGAACCGTAATGCGCAAGAAATGGTACCGAAACCCCGTATTTACATATCTGCCACTGTGCAGGAGAATCCGTATAGGTGTTCGAGTGTTCGAACCGTAATGCGCAAGAAATGGTTCCGAAAGCCCGTATTTACGTGTCTGCCACTGTGCAGGAGAATCCGTATAGGTGTTCCATTGTTCGAACCGTAATGCGCAAGAAATGGTACGGAAACCCCGCATTTACCTATCTGCCACTGTGCAGGAGAATCCGTATAGGTGTTCGAGTGTTCGAACCGTAATGCGCAAAAAATGGTACCGAAACCCCGTATTTACATATCTGCCACTGTGCAGGAGAATCCGTATAGGTGTTCGATTGTTCGAACCGTAATGCGCAAAAAATGGTACCGAAACCCCGTATTTACATATCTGCCACTGTGCAGGAGAATCCGTATAGGTGTTCGAGTGTTCGAACCGTAATGCGCAAGAAATGGTACCGAAACCCCGTATTTACATATCTGCCACTGTGCAGGAGAATCCGAATAGGTGTTCGAGTGTTCGATCCGTAATGCGCAAGAAATGGTATGTAAACCCCGTATTTACATATCTGCCACTGTGCAGGAGAATCCGTATAGGTGTTCGAGTGTTCGAACCGTAATGCGCAAGAAATGGTACGGAAACCCCGTATTTACATATCTGCCACTGTGCAGGAGAATCCGTATAGGTGTTCGAGTGTTTGAACCGTAATGCGTGAGAAATGGTATGTAAACCCCGTATTTATATATCTGCCACTGTGCTGGATAATCCGTATAGGTGTTCGAGTGTTCGAACCGTAATGCGCCAGAAATGGTACCGAAACCCCGTATTTACATATCTGCCACTGTGTAGGAGAATCCGTATAGGTGTTCGAGTGTTCGAACCGTAATGCGCAAGAAATGGTACCGAAACCCCGTATTTACATATCTGCCACTGTGCAGGAGAATCCGTATAGGTGTTCGAGTGTTCGAACCGTAATGCGCAAGAAATGGTATGGAAACCCCGTATTTACATATCTGCCACTGTGTAGGGGAATCCGTATGGGTGTTCGAGTGTTCGAACCATAATGCGCAAGAAATGGTTCCGAAACCCCGTATTTACATATCTGCCACTGTGCAGGAGAATCCGTATAGGTGTTCGAGAGTTCGAACCGTAATGCGCAAGAAATGGTACGGAAACCCCGTATTTACATATCTGCCACTTTGTAGGAGAATCCGCATAGGTGTTCGAGTGTTCGAACAGTAATGTGCAAGAAATGGTATGGAAACCCCGTATTTACATATCTGCCACTGTGCAGGAGAATCCGTATAGGTGTTCGAGTGTTCGAATCGTAATGCGCAAGAAATGGTACCGAAACCCCGTATTTACATATCTGCCACTGTGCAGGAGAATCCGAATAGGTGTTCGAGTGTTCGAACCGTAATGCGCAAGAAATGGTATGTAAACCCCGTATTTACATATCTGCCACTGTGCAGGAGAATCCGTATAGGTGTTCGAGTGTTCGAACCGTAATGCGCAAGAAATGGTTCCGAAAGCCCGTATTTACGTATCGGCCACTGTGCAGGAGAATCCGTATAGGTGTTCCATTGTTCGAACCGTAATGCGCAAGAAATGGTACGGAAACCCCGTATTTACATATCTGCCACTGTGCAGGAGAATCCGTATAGGTGTTCGAGTGTTCGAACCGTAATGCGCAAAAAATGGTTTCGAAACCCCGAATTTACATATCTGCCACTGTGCAGGAGAATCCGAATAGGTGTTCGAGTGTTCGAACCGTAATGCGCAAGAAATGGTATGTAAACCCCGTATTTACATATCTGCCACTGTGCAGGAGAATCCGTATAGGTGTTCGAGTGTTCGAACCGTAATGCGCAAGAAATGGTACGGAAACCCCGTATTTACATATCTGCCACTGTGCAGGAGAATCCGTTTAGGTGTTTGATTGTTCGAACCGTAATGCGCAAAAAATGGTACCGAAACCCCGTATTTACATATCTGCCACTGTGCAGGAGAATCCGTATAGGTGTTCGAGTGTTCGAACCGTAATGCGCAAGAAATGGTACCGAAACCCCGTATTTACATATCTGCCACTGTGCAGGAGAATCCGAATAGGTGTTCGAGTGTTCGATCCGTAATGCGCAAGAAATGGTATGTAAACCCCGTATTTACATATCTGCCACTGTGCAGGAGAATCCGTATAGGTGTTCGAGTGTTCGAACCGTAATGCGCAAGAAATGGTACGGAAACCCCGTATTTACATATCTGCCACTGTGCAGGAGAATCCGTATAGGTGTTCGAGTGTTTGAACCGTAATGCGTGAGAAATGGTATGTAAACCCCGTATTTATATATCTGCCACTATGCTGGATAATCCGTATAGGTGTTCGAGTGTTCGAACCGTAATGCGCCAGAAATGGTACCGAAACCCCGTATTTACATATCTGCCACTGTGCAGGAGAATCCGTATAGGTGTTCGAGTGTTCGAACCGTAATGCGCAAGAAATGGTACCGAAACCCCGTATTTACATATCTGCCACTGTGCAGGAGAATCCGTAGAGGTGTTCGAGTGTTCGACCCGTAATGCGCAAGAAATGGTATGGAAACCCCGTATTTACATATCTGCCACTGTGCAGGAGAATCCGTATAGGTGTTCGAGTGTTCGAACTGTATTGCGCAAGAAATGGTATGGAAACCCCGTATTTACATATCTGCCACTGTGCAGGAGAATCCGTATAGGTGTTCGAGTGTTCGAACCGTAATGCGCAAGAAATGGTTCCGAAACCCCGTATTTACATATCTGCCACTGTGCAGGAGAATCCGTATAGGTGTTCGAGAGTTCGAACCGTAATGCGCAAGAAATGGTACGGAAACCCCGTATTTACATATCTGCCACTTTGTAGGAGAATCCGCATAGGTGTTCGAGTGTTCGAACCGTAATGTGCAAGAAATGGTATGGAAACCCCGTATTTACATATCTGCCACTGTGCAGGAGAATCCGTATAGGTGTTCGAGTGTTCGAATCTTAATGCGCAAGAAATGGTACCGAAACCCCGTATTTACATATCTGCACTGTGCAGGAGAATCCGAATAGGTGTTCGAGTGTTCGAACCGTAATGCGCAAGAAATGGTATGTAAACCCCGTATTTACATATCTGCCACTGTGCAGGAGAATCCGTATAGGTGTTCGAGTGTTCGAACTGTAATGCGCAAGAAATGGTTCCGAAAGCCCGTATTTACGTATCTGCCACTGTGCAGGAGAATCCGTATAGGTATTCCATTGTTCGAACCGTAATGCGCAAGAAATGGTACGGAAACCCCGTATTTACATATCTGCCACTGTGCAGGAGAATCCGTATAGGTGTTCGAGTGTTCGAACCGTAATGCGCAAAAAATGGTACCGAAACCCCGTATTTACATATCTTCCACTGTGCAGGAGAATCCGAATAGGTGTTCGAGTGTTCGAACCGTAATGCGCAAGAAATGGTATGTAAACCCCGTATTTACATATCTGCCACTGTGCAGGAGAATCCGTATAGGTGTTCGAGTGTTCGAACCGTAATGCGCAAGAAATGGTACCGAAACCCCGTGTTTACATATCTGCCACTGTGCAGGAGAATCCGTATAGGTGTTCGAGTGTTCGACCCGTAATGCGCAAGAAATGGTATGGAAACCCCGTATTTACATATCTGCCACTGTGCAGGAGAATCCGTATAGGTGTTCGAGTGTTCGAACCGTAATGCGCAAGAAATGGTTCTGAAACCCCGTATTTACATATCTGCCACTGTGCAGGAGAATCCGTATAGGTGTTCGAGAGTTCGAACCGTAATGCGCAAGAAATGGTACGGAAACCCCGTATTTACATATCTGCCACTTGGTAGGAGAATCCGCATAGGTGTTCGAGTGTTCGAACCGTAATGTGCAAGAAATGGTATGGAAACCCCGTATTTACATATCTGCCACTGTGCAGGAGAATCCGTATAGGTGTTCGAGTGTTCGAATCGTAATGCGCAAGAAATGGTACCGAAACCCCGTATTTACATATCTGCCACTGTGCAGGAGAATCCGAATAGGTGTTCGAGTGTTCGAACCGTAATGCGCAAGAAATGGTATGTAAACCCCGTATTTACATATCTGCCACTGTGCAAGAGAATCCGTATAAGTGTTCGAGTGTTCGAACCGTAATGCGCAAGAAATGGTACGGAAACCCCGTATTTACATATCTGCCACCGTGCAGGAGAATCCGTATAGGTGTTCGATTGTTCGAACCGTAATGCGCAAAAAATGGTACCGAAACCCCGTATTTACATATTTGCCACTGTGCAGGAGAATCCGTATAGGTGTTCGAGTGTTCGAACCGTAATGCGCAAGAAATGGTACCGAAACCCCGTATTTACATATCTGCCACTGTGCAGGAGAATCCGTATAGGTGTTCGAGTGTTCGAACCGTAATGCGCAAGAAATGGTATGTAAACCCCGTATTTACATATCTGCCACTGTGCAGGAGAATCCGTATTGGTGTTCGAGTGTTCGAACCGTAATGCGCAAGAAATGGTACCGAAACCCCGTATTTACATATCTGCCACTGTGCAGGAGAATCCGTATAGGTGTTCGAGTGTTCGACCCGTAATGCGCAAGAAATGGTATGGAAACCCCGTATTTACATATCTGCCACTGTGCAGGAGAATCCGTATAGGTGTTCGAGTGTTCGAACTGTAATGCGCAAAAAATGGTATGGAAACCCCGTATTTACATATCTGCCACTGTGCAGGAGAATCCGTATAGGTGTTCGAGTGTTCGAACCGTAATGCGCAAGAAATGGTTCCGAAACCCCGTATCTACATATCTGCCACTGTGCAGGAGAATCCGTATAGGTGTTCGAGAGTTCGAACCGTAATGCGCAAGAAATGGTACGGAAACCCCGTATTTACATATCTGCCACTTTGTAGGAGAATCCGCATAGGTGTTCGAGTGTTCGAACCGTAATGTGCAAGAAATGGTATGGAAACCCCGTATTTACATATCTGCCACTGTGCAGGAGAATCCGTATAGGTGTTCGAGTGTTCGAATCGTAATGCGCAAGAAATGGTACCGAAACCCCGTATTTACACATCTGCCACTGTGCAGGAGAATCCGAATAGGTGTTCGAGTGTTCGAACCGTAATGCGCAAGAAATGGTATGTAAACCCCGTATTTACATATCTGCCACTGTGCAGGAGAATCCGTATAGGTGTTCGAGTGTTCGAACCGTAATGCGCAAGAAATGGTTCCGAAAGCCCGTATTTACGTATCTGCCACTGTGCAGGAGAATCCGTATAGGTGTTCCATTGTTCGAACCGTAATGCGCAAGAAATCGTACGGAAACCCCGTATTTACATATCTGCCACTGTGCAGGAGAATCCGTATAGGTGTTCGAGTGTTCGAACCGTAATGCGCAAAAAATGGTACCGAAACCCCGTATTTACATATCTCCCACTGTGCAGGAGAATCCGAATAGGTGTTCGAGTGTTCGAACCGTAATGCGCAAGAAATGGTTCCGAAAGCCCGTATTTACGTATCTGCCACTGTGCAGGAGAATCCGTATAGGTATTCCATTGTTCGAACCGTAATGCGCAAGAAATGGTACGGAAACCCCGTATTTACATATCTGCCACTGTGCAGGAGAATCCGTATAGGTGTTCGAGTGTTCGAACCGTAATGCGCAAGAAATGGTACCGAAACCCCGTATTTACATATCTGCCACTGTGCAGGAGAATCCGTATAGGTGTTCGAGTGTTCGACCCGTAATGCGCAAGAAATGGTATGGAAACCCCGTATTTACATATCTGCCACTGTGCAGGAGAATCCGTATAGGTGTTCGAGTGTTCGAACTGTATTGCGCAAGAAATGGTATGGAAACCCCGTATTTACATATCTGCCACTGTGCAGGAGAATCCGTATAGGTGTTCGAGTGTTCGAACCGTAATGCGCAAGAAATGGTTCCGAAACCCCGTATTTACATATCTGCCACTGTGCAGGAGAATCCGTATAGGTGTTCGAGAGTTCGAACCGTAATGCGCAAGAAATGGTACGGAAACCCCGTATTTACATATCTGCCACTTTGTAGGAGAATCCGCATAGGTGTTCGAGTGTTCGAACCGTAATGTGCAAGAAATGGTATGGAAACCCCGTATTTACATATCTGCCACTGTGCAGGAGAATCCGTATAGGTGTTCGAGTGTTCGAATCTTAATGCGCAAGAAATGGTACCGAAACCCCGTATTTACATATCTGCACTGTGCAGGAGAATCCGAATAGGTGTTCGAGTGTTCGAACCGTAATGCGCAAGAAATGGTATGTAAACCCCGTATTTACATATCTGCCACTGTGCAGGAGAATCCGTATAGGTGTTCGAGTGTTCGAACCGTAATGCGCAAGAAATGGTTCCGAAAGCCCGTATTTACGTATCTGCCACTGTGCAGGAGAATCCGTATAGGTATTCCATTGTTCGAACCGTAATGCGCAAGAAATGGTACGGAAACCCCGTATTTACATATCTGCCACTGTGCAGGAGAATCCGTATAGGTGTTCAAGTGTTCGAACCGTAATGCGCAAAAAATGGTACCGAAACCCCGTATTTACATATCTTCCACTGTGCAGGAGAATCCGAATAGGTGTTCGAGTGTTCGAACCGTAATGCGCAAGAAATGGTATGTAAACCCCGTATTTACATATCTGCCACTGTGCAGGAGAATCCGTATAGGTGTTCGAGTGTTCGAACCGTAATGCGCAAGAAATGGTACCGAAACCCCGTGTTTACATATCTGCCACTGTGCAGGAGAATCCGTATAGGTGTTCGAGTGTTCGACCCGTAATGCGCAAGAAATGGTATGGAAACCCCGTATTTACATATCTGCCACTGTGCAGGAGAATCCGTATAGGTGTTCGAGTGTTCGAACCGTAATGCGCAAGAAATGGTTCCGAAACCCCGTATTTACATATCTGCCACTGTGCAGGAGAATCCGTATAGGTGTTCGAGAGTTCGAACCGTAATGCGCAAGAAATGGTACGGAAACCCCGTATTTACATATCTGCCACTTTGTAGGAGAATCCGCATAGGTGTTCGAGTGTTCGAACCGTAATGTGCAAGAAATGGTATGGAAACCCCGTATTTACATATCTGCCACTGTGCAGGAGAATCCGTATAGGTGTTCGAGTGTTCGAATCGTAATGCGCAAGAAATGGTACCGAAACCCCGTATTTACATATCTGCCACTGTGGAGGAGAATCCGAATAGGTGTTCGAGTGTTCGAACCGTAATGCGCAAGAAATGGTATGTAAACCCCGTATTTACATATCTGCCACTGTGCAAGAGAATCCGTATAGGTGTTCGAGTGTTCGAACCGTAATGCGCAAGAAATGGTACGGAAACCCCGTATTTACATATCTGCCACCGTGCAGGAGAATCCGTATAGGTGTTCGATTGTTCGAACCGTAATGCGCAAAAAATGGTACCGAAACCCCGTATTTACATATTTGCCACTGTGCAGGAGAATCCGTATAGGTGTTCGAGTGTTCGAACCGTAATGCGCAAGAAATGGTACCGAAACCCCGTATTTACATATCTGCCACTGTGCAGGAGAATCCGAATAGGTGTTCGAGTGTTCGAACCGTAATGCGCAAGAAATGGTATGTAAACCCCGTATTTACATATCTGCCACTGTGCAGGAGAATCCGTATTGGTGTTCGAGTGTTCGAACCGTAATGCGCAAGAAATGGTACCGAAACCCCGTATTTACATATCTGCCACTGTGCAGGAGAATCCGTATAGGTGTTCGAGTGTTCGACCCGTAATGCGCAAGAAATGGTATGGAAACCCCGTATTTACATATCTGCCACTGTGCAGGAGAATCCGTATAGGTGTTCGAGTGTTCGAACTGTAATGCGCAAAAAATGGTATGGAAACCCCGTATTTACATATCTGCCACTGTGCAGGAGAATCCGTATAGGTGTTCGAGTGTTCGAACCGTAATGCGCAAGAAATGGTTCCGAAACCCCGTATTTACATATCTGCCACTGTGCAGGAGAATCCGTATAGGTGTTCGAGAGTTCGAACCGTAATGCGCAAGAAATGGTACGGAAACCCCGTATTTACATATCTGCCACTTTGTAGGAGAATCCGCATAGGTGTTCGAGTGTTCGAACCGTAATGTGCAAGAAATGGTATGGAAACCCCGTATTTACATATCTGCCACTGTGCAGGAGAATCCGTATAGGTGTTCGAGTGTTCGAATCGTAATGCGCAAGAAATGGTACCGAAACCCCGTATTTACATATCTGCCACTGTGCAGGAGAATCCGAATAGGTGTTCGAGTGTTCGAACCGTAATGCGCAAGAAATGGTATGTAAACCCCGTATTTACATATCTGCCACTGTGCAGGAGAATCCGTATAGGTGTTCGAGTGTTCGAACCGTAATGCGCAAGAAATGGTTCCGAAAGCCCGTATTTACGTATCTGCCACTGTGCAGGAGAATCCGTATAGGTGTTCCATTGTTCGAACCGTAATGCGCAAGAAATCGTACGGAAACCCCGTATTTACATATCTGCCACTGTGCAGGAGAATCCGTATAGGTGTTCGAGTGTTCGAACCGTAATGCGCAAAAAATGGTACCGAAACCCCGTATTTACATATCTCCCACTGTGCAGGAGAATCCGAATAGGTGTTCGAGTGTTCGAACCGTAATGCGCAAGAAATGGTATGTAAACCCCGTATTTACATATCTGCCACTGTGCAGGAGAATCCGTATAGGTGTTCGAGTGTTCGAACCGTAATGCGCAAGAAATGGTACGAAAACCCCGTATTTACATATCTGCCACTGTGCAGGAGAATCCGTATAGGTGTTCGATTGTTCGAACCGTAATGCGCAAAAAATGGTACCAAAACCCCGTATTTACATATCTGCCACTGTGCAGGAGAATCCGTATAGGTGTTCGAGTGTTCGAACCGTAATGCGCAAGAAATGGTACCGAAACCCCGTATTTACATATCTGCCACTGTGCAGGAGAATCCGAATAGGTGTTCGAGTGTTCGATCCGTAATGCGCAAGAAATGGTATGTAAACCCCGTATTTACATATCTGCCACTGTGCAGGAGAATCCGTGTAGGTGTTCGAGTGTTCGAACCGTAATGCGCAAGAAATGGTTCCGAAACCCCGTATTTACATATCTGTCACTGTGCCGGAGAATCCGTATAGGTGTTCGAGAGTTCGAACCGTAATGCGCAAGAAATGGTACGGAAACCCCGTATTTACATATCTGCCACTTTGTAGGAGAATCCGCATAGGTGTTCGAGTGTTCGAACCGTAATGTGCAAGAAATGGTATGGAAACCCCGTATTTACATATCTGCCACTGTGCAGGAGAATCCGTATAGGTGTTCGAGTGTTCGAATCGTAATGCGCAAGAAATGGTACCGAAACCCCGTATTTACATATCTGCCACTGTGTAGGAGAATCCGAATAGGTGTTCGAGTGTTCGAACCGTAATGCGCAAGAAATGGTATGTAAACCCCGTATTTACATATCTGCCACTGTGCAGGAGAATCCGTATAGGTGTTCGAGTGTTCGAACCGTAATGCGCAAGAAATGGTTCCGAAAGCCCGTATTTACGTGTCTGCCACTGTGCAGGAGAATCCGTATAGGTGTTCCATTGTTCGAACCGTAATGCGCAAGAAATTGTACGGAAACCCCGTATTTACCTATCTGCCACTGTGCAGGAGAATCCGTATAGGTGTTCGAGTGTTCGAACCGTAATGCGCAAAAAATGGTACCGAAACCCCGTATTTACATATCTGCCACTGTGCAGGAGAATCCGAATAGGTGTTCGAGTGTTCGAACCGTAATGCGCAAGAAATGGTATGTAAACCCCGTATTTACATATCTGCCACTGTGCAGGAGAATCCGTATAGGTGTTCGAGTGTTCGAACCGTAATGCGCAAGAAATGGTACGGAAACCCCGTATTTACATATCTGCCACTGTGCAGGAGAATCCGTATAGGTGTTCGATTGTTCGAACCGTAATGCGCAAAAAATGGTACCGAAACCCCGTATTTACATATCTGCCACTGTGCAGGAGAATCCGTATAGGTGTTCGAGTGTTCGAACCGTAATGCGCAAGAAATGGTACCGAAACCCCGTATTTACATATCTGCCACTGTGCAGGAGAATCCGAATAGGTGTTCGAGTGTTCGATCCGTAATGCGCAAGAAATGGTATGTAAACCCCGTATTTACATATCTGCCACTGTGCAGGAGAATCCGTATAGGTGTTCGAGTGTTCGAACCGTAATGCGCAAGAAATGGTACGGAAACCCCGTATTTACATATCTGCCACTGTGCAGGAGAATCCGTATAGGTGTTCGAGTGTTTGAACCGTAATGCGTGAGAAATGGTATGTAAACCCCGTATTTATATATCTGCCACTGTGCTGGATAATCCGTATAGGTGTTCGAGTGTTCGAACCATAATGCGCCAGAAATGGTACCGAAACCCCGTATTTACATATCTGCCACTGTGTAGGAGAATCCGTATAGGTGTTCGAGTGTTCGAACCGTAATGCGCAAGAAATGGTACCGAAACCCCGTATTTACATATCTGCCACTGTGCAGGAGAATCCGTATAGGTGTTCGAGTGTTCGAACCGTAATGCGCAAGAAATGGTATGGAAACCCCGTATTTACATATCTGCCACTGTGTAGGGGAATCCGTATAGGTGTTCGAGTGTTCGAACCATAATGCGCAAGAAATGGTTCCGAAACCCCGTATTTACATATCTGCCACTGTGCAGGAGAATCCGTATCGGTGTTCGAGAGTTCGAACCGTAATGCGCAAGAAATGGTACGGAAACCCCGTATTTACATATCTGCCACTTTGTAGGAGAATCCGCATAGGTGTTCGAGTGTTGGAACCGTAATGTGCAAGAAATGGTATGGAAACCCCGTATTTACATATCTGCCACTGTGCAGGAGAATCCGTATAGGTGTTCGAGTGTTCGAATCGTAATGCGCAAGAAATGGTACCGAAACCCCGTATTTACATATCTGCCACTGTGCAGGAGAATCCGAATAGGTGTTCGAGTGTTCGAACCGTAATGCGCAAGAAATGGTATGTAAACCCCGTATTTACATATCTGCCACTGTGCAGGAGAATCCGTATAGGTGTTCGAGTGTTCGAACCGTAATGCGCAAGAAATGGTTCCGAAAGCCCGTATTTACGTATCTGCCACTGTGCAGGAGAATCCGTATAGGTGTTCTATTGTTCGAACCGTAATGCGCAAGAAATGGTACGGAAACCCCGTATTTACATATCTGCCACTGTGCAGGAGAATCCGTATAGGTGTTCGAGTGTTCGAAACGTAATGCGCAAAAAATGGTATCGAAACCCCGAATTTACATATCTGCCACTGTGCAGGAGAATCCGAATAGGTGTTCGAGTGTTCGAACCGTAATGCGCAAGAAATGGTATGTAAACCCCGTATTTACATATCTGCCACTGTGCAGGAGAATCCGTATAGGTGTTCGAGTGTTCGAACCGTAATGCGCAAGAAATGGTACGGAAACCCCGTATTTACATATCTGCCACTGTGCAGGAGAATCCGTATAGGTGTTCGATTGTTCGAACCGTAATGCGCAAAAAATGGTACCGAAACCCCGTATTTACATATCTGCCACTGTGCAGGAGAATCCGTATAGGTGTTCGAGTGTTCGAACCGTAATGCGCAAGAAATGGTACCGAAACCCCGTATTTACATATCTGCCACTGTGCAGGAGAATCCGAATAGGTGTTCGAGTGTTCGATCCGTAATGCGCAAGAAATGGTATGTAAACCCCGTATTTACATATCTGCCACTGTGCCGGAGAATCCGTATAGGTGTTCGAGTGTTCGAACCGTAATGCGCAAGAAATGGTACGGAAACCCCGTATTTACATATCTGCCACTGTGCAGGAGAATCCGTATAGGTGTTCGAGTGTTTGAACCGTAATGCGTGAGAAATGGTATGTAAACCCCGTATTTATATATCTGCCACTGTGCTGGATAATCCGTATAGGTGTTCGAGTGTTCGAACCGTAATGCGCCAGAAATGGTACCGAAACCCCATATTTACATATCTGCCACTGTGCAGGAGAATCCGTATAGGTGTTCGAGTGTTCGAACCGTAATGCGCAAGAAATGGTACCGAAACCCCGTATTTACATATCTGCCACTGTGCAGGAGAATCCGTATAGGTGTTCGAGTGTTCGAACCGTAATGCGCAAGAAATGGTATGGAAACCCCGTATTTACATATCTGCCACTGTGCAGGAGAATCCGTATAGGTGTTCGAGTGTTCGAACCGTAATGCGCAAGAAATGGTTCCGAAACCCCGTATTTACATATCTGTCACTGTGCAGGAGAATCCGTATAGGTGTTCGAGAGTTCGAACCGTAATGCGCAAGAAATGGTACGGAAACCCCGTATTTACATATCTGCCACTTTGTAGGAGAATCCGCATAGGTGTTCGAGTGTTCGAACCGTAATGTGCAAGAAATGGTATGGAAACCCCGTATTTACATATCTGCCACTGTGCAGGAGAATCCGTATAGGTGTTCGAGTGTTCGAATCGTAATGCGCAAGAAATGGTACCGAAACCCCGTATTTACATATCTGCCACTGTGTAGGAGAATCCGAATAGGTGTTCGAGTGTTCGAACCGTAATGCGCAAGAAATGGTATGTAAACCCCGTATTTACATATCTGCCACTTTGCAGGAGAATCCGTATAGGTGTTCGAGTGTTCGAACCGTAATGCGCAAGAAATGGTTCCGAAAGCCCGTATTTACGTGTCTGCCACTGTGCAGGAGAATCCGTATAGGTGTTCCATTGTTCGAACCGTAATGCGCAAGAAATTGTACGGAAACCCCGTATTTACCTATCTGCCACTGTGCAGGAGAATCCGTATAGGTGTTCGAGTGTTCGAACCGTAATGCACAAAAAATGGTACCGAAACCCCGTATTTACATATCTGCCACTGTGCAGGAGAATCCGAATAGGTGTTCGAGTGTTCGAACCGTAATGCGCAAGAAATGGTATGTAAACCCCGTATTTACATATCTGCCATTGTGCAGGAGAATCCGTATAGGTGTTCGAGTGTTCGAACCGTAATGCGCAAGAAATGGTTCGGAAACCCCGTATTTACATATCTGCCACTGTGCAGGAGAATCCGTATAGGTGTTCGATTGTTCGAACCGTAATGCGCAAAAAATGGTACCGAAACCCCGTATTTACATATCTGCCACTGTGCAGGAGAATCCGTATAGGTGTTCGAGTGTTCGAACCGTAATGCGCAAGAAATGGTACGGAAACCCCGTATTTACATATCTGCCACTGTGCAGGAGAATCCGTATAGGTGTTCGAGTGTTCGAATCGTAATGCGCAAGAAATGGTACCGAAACCCCGTATTTACATATCTGCCACTGTGCAGGAGAATCCGAATAGGTGTTCGAGTGTTCGAACCGTAATGCGCAAGAAATGGTATGTAAACCCCGTATTTACATATCTGCCACTGTGCAAGAGAATCCGTATAGGTGTTCGAGTGTTCGAACCGTAATGCGCAAGAAATGGTACGGAAACCCCGTATTTACATATCTGCCACCGTGCAGGAGAATCCGTATAGGTGTTCGATTGTTCGAACCGTAATGCGCAAGAAATGGTACCGAAACCCCGTATTTACATATTTGCCACTGTGCAGGAGAATCCGTATAGGTGTTCGAGTGTTCGAACCGTAATGCGCAAGAAATGGTACCGAAACCCCGTATTTACATATCTGCCACTGTGCAGGAGAATCCGAATAGGTGTTCGAGTTTTCGAACCGTAATGCGCAAGAAATGGTATGTAAACCCCGTATTTACATATCTGCCACTGTGCAGGAGAATCCGTATAGGTGTTCGAGTGTTCGAACCGTAATGCGCAAGAAATGGTTCCGAAACCCCGTATTTACATATCTGCCACTGTGCAGGAGAATCCGTATAGGTGTTCGAGTGTTCGACCCGTAATGCGCAAGAAATGGTATGGAAACCCCGTATTTACATATCTGCCACTGTGCAGGAGAATCCGTATAGGTGTTCGAGTGTTCGAACTGTAATGCGCAAGAAATGGTATGGAAACCCCGAATTTACATATCTGCCACTGTGCAGGAGAATCCGTATAGGTGTTCGAGTGTTCGAACCGTAATGCGCAAGAAATGGTTCCGAAACCCCGTATTTACATATCTGCCACTGTGCAGGAGAATCCGTATAGGTGTTCGAGAGTTCGAACCGTAATGCGCAAGAAATGGTACGGAAACCCCGTATTTACATATCTGCCACTTTGTAGGAGAATCCGCATAGGTGTTCGAGTGTTCGAACCGTAATGTGCAAGAAATGGTATGGAAACCCCGTATTTACATATCTGCCACTGTGCAGGAGAATCCGTATAGGTGTTCGAGTGTTCGAATCGTAATGCGCAAGAAATGGTACCGAAACCCCGTATTTACATATCTGCCACTGTGCAGGAGAATCCGAATAGGTGTTCGAGTGTTCGAACCGTAATGCGCAAGAAATGGTATGTAAACCCCGTATTTACATATCTGCCACTGTGCAGGAGAATCCGTATAGGTGTTCGACTGTTCGAACCGTAATGCGCAAGAAATGGTTCCGAAAGCCCGTATTTACGTATCTGCCACTGTGCAGGAGAATCCGTATAGGTGTTCTATTGTTCGAACCGTAATGCGCAAGAAATGGTACGGAAACCCCGTATTTACATATCTGCCACTGTGCAGGAGAATCCGTATAGGTGTTCGAGTGTTCGAAACGTAATGCGCAAAAAATGGTATCGAAACCCCGAATTTACATATCTGCCACTGTGCAGGAGAATCCGAATAGGTGTTCGAGTGTTCGAACCGTAATGCGCAAGAAATGGTATGTAAACCCCGTATTTACATATCTGCCACTGTGCAGGAGAATCCGTATAGGTGTTCGAGTGTTCGAACCGTAATGCGCAAGAAATGGTACGGAAACCCCGTATTTACATATCTGCCACTGTGCAGGAGAATCCGTATAGGTGTTCGATTGTTCGAACCGTAATGCGCAAAAAATGGTACCGAAACCCCGTATTTACATATCTGCCACTGTGCAGGAGAATCCGTATAGGTGTTCGAGTGTTCGAACCGTAATGCGCAAGAAATTGTACCGAAACCCCGTATTTACATATCTGCCACTGTGCAGGAGAATCCGAATAGGTGTTCGAGTGTTCGATCCGTAATGCGCAAGAAATGGTATGTAAACCCCGTATTTACATATCTGCCACTGTGCAGGAGAATCCGTATAGGTGTTCGAGTGTTCGAACCGTAATGCGCAAGAAATGGTACGGAAACCCCGTATTTACATATCTGCCACTGTGCAGGAGAATCCGTATAGGTGTTCGAGTGTTTGAACCGTAATGCGTGAGAAATGGTATGTAAACCCCGTATTTATATATCTGCCACTGTGCTGGATAATCCGTATAGGTGTTCGAGTGTTCGAACCGTAATGCGCCAGAAATGGTACCGAAACCCCGTATTTACATATCTGCCACTGTGCAGGAGAATCCGTATAGGTGTTCGAGTGTTCGAACCGTAATGCGCAAGAAATGGTACCGAAACCCCGTATTTACATATCTGCCACTGTGCAGGAGAATCCGTATAGGTGTTCGAGTGTTCGAACCGTAATGCGCAAGAAATGGTATGGAAACCCCGTATTTACATATCTGCCACTGTGCAGGAGAATCCGTATAGGTGTTCGAGTGTTCGAACCGTAATGCGCAAGAAATGGTTCCGAAACCCCGTATTTACATATCTGCCACTGTGCAGGAGAATCCGTATAGGTGTTCGAGAGTTCGAACCGTAATGCGCAAGAAATGGTACGGAAACCCCGTATTTACATATCTGCCACTTTGTAGGAGAATCCGCATAGGTGTTCGAGTGTTCGAACCGTAATGTGCAAGAAATGGTATGGAAACCCCGTATTTACATATCTGCCACTGTGCAGGAGAATCCGTATAGGTGTTCGAGTGTTCGAATCGTAATGCGCAAGAAATGGTACCGAAACCCCGTATTTACATATCTGCCACTGTGTAGGAGAATCCGAATAGGTGTTCGAGTGTTCGAACCGTAATGCGCAAGAAATGGTATGTAAACCCCGTATTTACATATCTGCCACTGTGCAGGAGAATCCGTATAGGTGTTCGAGTGTTCGAACCGTAATGCGCAAGAAATGGTTCCGAAAGCCCGTATTTACGTGTCTGCCACTGTGCAGGAGAATCCGTATAGGTGTTCCATTGTTCGAACCGTAATGCGCAAGAAATTGTACGGAAACCCCGTATTTACCTATCTGCCACTGTGCAGGAGAATCCGTATAGGTGTTCGAGTGTTCGAACCGTGATGCGCAAAAAATGGTACCGAAACCCCGTATTTACATATCTGCCACTGTGCAGGAGAATCCGAATAGGTGTTCGAGTGTTCGAACCGTAATGCGCAAGAAATGGTATGTAAACCCCGTATTTACATATCTGCCATTGTGCAGGAGAATCCGTATAGGTGTTCGAGTGTTCGAACCGTAATGCGCAAGAAATGGTACGGAAACCCCGTATTTACATATCTGCCACTGTGCAGGAGAATCCGTATAGGTGTTCGATTGTTCGAACCGTAATGCGCAAAAAATGGTACCGAAACCCCGTATTTACATATCTGCCACTGTGCAGGAGAATCCGTATAGGTGTTCGAGTGTTCGAACCGTAATGCGCAAGAAATGGTACGGAAACCCCGTATTTACATATCTGCCACTGTGCAGGAGAATCCGTATAGGTGTTCGAGTGTTCGAAGCGTAATGCGCAAGAAATGGTACCGAAACCCCGTATTTACATATCTGCCACTGTGCAGGAGAATCCGAATAGGTGTTCGAGTGTTCGAACCGTAATGCGCAAGAAATGGTATGTAAACCCCGTATTTAAATATCTGCCACTGTGCAAGAGAATCCGTATAGGTGTTCGAGTGTTCGAACCGTAATGCGCAAGAAATGGTACGGAAACCCCGTATTTACATATCTGCCACCGTGCAGGAGAATCCGTATAGGTGTTCGATTGTTCGAACCGTAATGCGCAAGAAATGGTACCGAAACCCCGTATTTACATATTTGCCACTGTGCAGGAGAATCCGTATAGGTGTTCGAGTGTTCGAACCGTAATGCGCAAGAAATGGTACCGAAACCCCGTATTTACATATCTGCCACTGTGCAGGAGAATCCGAATAAGTGTTCGAGTGTTCGAACCGTAATGCGCAAGAAATGGTATGTAAACCCCGTATTTACATATCTGCCACTGTGCAGGAGAATCCGTATAGGTGTTCGAGTGTTCGAACCGTAATGCGCAAGAAATGGTTCCGAAACCCCGTATTTACATATCTGCCACTGTGCAGGAGAATCCGTATAGGTGTTCGAGTGTTCGACCCGTAATGCGCAAGAAATGGTATGGAAACCCCGTATTTACATATCTGCCACTGTGCAGGAGAATCCGTATAGGTGTTCGAGTGTTCGAACTGTAATGCGCAAGAAATGGTATGGAAACCCCGAATTTACATATCTGCCACTGTGCAGGAGAATCCGTATAGGTGTTCGAGTGTTCGAACCGTAATGCGCAAGAAATGGTTCCGAAACCCCGTATTTACATATCTGCCACTGTGCAGGAGAATCCGTATAGGTGTTCGAGAGTTCGAACCGTAATGCGCAAGAAATGGTACGGAAACCCCGTATTTACATATCTGCCACTTTGTAGGAGAATCCGCATAGGTGTTCGAGTGTTCGAACCGTAATGTGCAAGAAATGGTATGGAAACCCCGTATTTACATATCTGCCACTGTGCAGGAGAATCCGTATAGGTGTTCGAGTGTTCGAATCGTAATGCGCAAGAAATGGTACCGAAACCCCGTATTTACATATCTGCCACTGTGCAGGAGAATCCGAATAGGTGTTCGAGTGTTCGAACCGTAATGCGCAAGAAATGGTATGTAAACCCCGTATTTACATATCTGCCACTGTGCAGGAGAATCCGTATAGGTGTTCGAGTGTTCGAACTGTAATGCGCAAGAAATGGTATGGAAACCCCGAATTTACATATCTGCCACTGTGCAGGAGAATCCGTATAGGTGTTCGAGTGTTCGAACCGTAATGCGCAAGAAATGGTTCCGAAACCCCGTATTTACATATCTGCCACTGTGCAGGAGAATCCGTATAGGTGTTCGAGAGTTCGAACCGTAATGCGCAAGAAATGGTACGGAAACCCCGTATTTACATATCTGCCACTTTGTAGGAGAATCCGCATAGGTGTTCGAGTGTTCGAATCGTAATGCGCAAGAAATGGTACCGAAACCCCGTATTTACATATCTGCCACTGTGCAGGAGAATCCGAATAGGTGTTCGAGTGTTCGAACCGTAATGCGCAAGAAATGGTATGTAAACCCCGTATTTACATATCTGCCACTGTGCAAGAGAATCCGTATAGGTGTTCGAGTGTTCGAACCGTAATGCGCAAGAAATGGTACGGAAACCCCGTATTTACATATCTGCCACCGTGCAGGAGAATCCGTATAGGTGTTCGATTGTTCGAACCGTAATGCGCAAGAAATGGTACCGAAACCCCGTATTTACATATTTGCCACTGTGCAGGAGAATCCGTATAGGTGTTCGAGTGTTCGAACCGTAATGCGCAAGAAATGGTACCGAAACCCCGTATTTACATATCTGCCACTGTGCAGGAGAATCCGAATAGGTGTTCGAGTTTTCGAACCGTAATGCGCAAGAAATGGTATGTAAACCCCGTATTTACATATCTGCCACTGTGCAGGAGAATCCGTATAGGTGTTCGAGTGTTCGAACCGTAATGCGCAAGAAATGGTTCCGAAACCCCGTATTTACATATCTGCCACTGTGCAGGAGAATCCGTATAGGTGTTCGAGTGTTCGACCCGTAATGCGCAAGAAATGGTATGGAAACCCCGTATTTACATATCTGCCACTGTGCAGGAGAATCCGTATAGGTGTTCGAGTGTTCGAACTGTAATGCGCAAGAAATGGTATGGAAACCCCGAATTTACATATCTGCCACTGTGCAGGAGAATCCGTATAGGTGTTCGAGTGTTCGAACCGTAATGCGCAAGAAATGGTTCCGAAACCCCGTATTTACATATCTGCCACTGTGCAGGAGAATCCGTATAGGTGTTCGAGAGTTCGAACCGTAATGCGCAAGAAATGGTACGGAAACCCCGTATTTACATATCTGCCACTTTGTAGGAGAATCCGCATAGGTGTTCGAGTGTTCGAACCGTAATGTGCAAGAAATGGTATGGAAACCCCGTATTTACATATCTGCCACTGTGCAGGAGAATCCGTATAGGTGTTCGAGTGTTCGAATCGTAATGCGCAAGAAATGGTACCGAAACCCCGTATTTACATATCTGCCACTGTGCAGGAGAATCCGAATAGGTGTTCGAGTGTTCGAACCGTAATGCGCAAGAAATGGTATGTAAACCCCGTATTTACATATCTGCCACTGTGCAGGAGAATCCGTATAGGTGTTCGACTGTTCGAACCGTAATGCGCAAGAAATGGTTCCGAAAGCCCGTATTTACGTATCTGCCACTGTGCAGGAGAATCCGTATAGGTGTTCTATTGTTCGAACCGTAATGCGCAAGAAATGGTACGGAAACCCCGTATTTACATATCTGCCACTGTGCAGGAGAATCCGTATAGGTGTTCGAGTGTTCGAAACGTAATGCGCAAAAAATGGTATCGAAACCCCGAATTTACATATCTGCCACTGTGCAGGAGAATCCGAATAGGTGTTCGAGTGTTCGAACCGTAATGCGCAAGAAATGGTATGTAAACCCCGTATTTACATATCTGCCACTGTGCAGGAGAATCCGTATAGGTGTTCGAGTGTTCGAACCGTAATGCGCAAGAAATGGTACGGAAACCCCGTATTTACATATCTGCCACTGTGCAGGAGAATCCGTATAGGTGTTCGATTGTTCGAACCGTAATGCGCAAAAAATGGTACCGAAACCCCGTATTTACATATCTGCCACTGTGCAGGAGAATCCGTATAGGTGTTCGAGTGTTCGAACCGTAATGCGCAAGAAATTGTACCGAAACCCCGTATTTACATATCTGCCACTGTGCAGGAGAATCCGAATAGGTGTTCGAGTGTTCGATCCGTAATGCGCAAGAAATGGTATGTAAACCCCGTATTTACATATCTGCCACTGTACAGGAGAATCCGTATAGGTGTTCGAGTGTTCGAACCGTAATGCGCAAGAAATGGTACGGAAACCCCGTATTTACATATCTGCCACTGTGCAGGAGAATCCGTATAGGTGTTCGAGTGTTTGAACCGTAATGCGTGAGAAATGGTATGTAAACCCCGTATTTATATATCTGCCACTGTGCTGGATAATCCGTATAGGTGTTCGAGTGTTCGAACCGTAATGCGCCAGAAATGGTACCGAAACCCCGTATTTACATATCTGCCACTTTGTAGGAGAATCCGCATAGGTGTTCGAGTGTTCGAACCGTAATGTGCAAGAAATGGTATGGAAACCCCGTATTTACATATCTGCCACTGTGCAGGAGAATCCGTATAGGTGTTCGAGTGTTCGAATCGTAATGCGCAAGAAATGGTACCGAAACCCCGTATTTACATATCTGCCACTGTGCAGGAGAATCCGAATAGGTGTTCGAGTGTTCGAACCGTAATGCGCAAGAAATGGTATGTAAACCCCGTATTTACATATCTGCCACTGTGCAGGAGAATCCGTATAGGTGTTCGACTGTTCGAACCGTAATGCGCAAGAAATGGTTCCGAAAGCCCGTATTTACGTATCTGCCACTGTGCAGGAGAATCCGTATAGGTGTTCTATTGTTCGAACCGTAATGCGCAAGAAATGGTACGGAAACCCCGTATTTACATATCTGCCACTGTGCAGGAGAATCCGTATAGGTGTTCGAGTGTTCGAAACGTAATGCGCAAAAAATGGTATCGAAACCCCGAATTTACATATCTGCCACTGTGCAGGAGAATCCGAATAGGTGTTCGAGTGTTCGAACCGTAATGCGCAAGAAATGGTATGTAAACCCCGTATTTACATATCTGCCACTGTGCAGGAGAATCCGTATAGGTGTTCGAGTGTTCGAACCGTAATGCGCAAGAAATGGTACGGAAACCCCGTATTTACATATCTGCCACTGTGCAGGAGAATCCGTATAGGTGTTCGATTGTTCGAACCGTAATGCGCAAAAAATGGTACCGAAACCCCGTATTTACATATCTGCCACTGTGCAGGAGAATCCGTATAGGTGTTCGAGTGTTCGAACCGTAATGCGCAAGAAATTGTACCGAAACCCCGTATTTACATATCTGCCACTGTGCAGGAGAATCCGAATAGGTGTTCGAGTGTTCGATCCGTAATGCGCAAGAAATGGTATGTAAACCCCGTATTTACATATCTGCCACTGTACAGGAGAATCCGTATAGGTGTTCGAGTGTTCGAACCGTAATGCGCAAGAAATGGTACGGAAACCCCGTATTTACATATCTGCCACTGTGCAGGAGAATCCGTATAGGTGTTCGAGTGTTTGAACCGTAATGCGTGAGAAATGGTATGTAAACCCCGTATTTATATATCTGCCACTGTGCTGGATAATCCGTATAGGTGTTCGAGTGTTCGAACCGTAATGCGCCAGAAATGGTACCGAAACCCCGTATTTACATATCTGCCACTGTGCAGGAGAATCCGTATAGGTGTTCGAGTGTTCGAACCGTAATGCGCAAGAAATGGTATGGAAACCCCGTATTTACATATCTGCCACTGTGCAGGAGAATCCGTATAGGTGTTCGAGTGTTCGAACCGTAATGCGCAAGAAATGGTTCCGAAACCCCGTATTTACATATCTGCCACTGTGCAGGAGAATCCGTATAGGTGTTCGAGAGTTCGAACCGTAATGCGCAAGAAATGGTACGGAAACCCCGTATTTACATATCTGCCACTTTGTAGGAGAATCCGCATAGGTGTTCGAGTGTTCGAACCGTAATGTGCAAGAAATGGTATGGAAACCCCGTATTTACATATCTGCCACTGTGCAGGAGAATCCGTATAGGTGTTCGAGTGTTCGAATCGTAATGCGCAAGAAATGGTACCGAAACCCCGTATTTACATATCTGCCACTGTGTAGGAGAATCCGAATAGGTGTTCGAGTGTTCGAACCGTAATGCGCAAGAAATGGTATGTAAACCCCGTATTTACATATCTGCCACTGTGCAGGAGAATCCGTATAGGTGTTCGAGTGTTCGAACCGTAATGCGCAAGAAATGGTTCCGAAAGCCCGTATTTACGTGTCTGCCACTGTGCAGGAGAATCCGTATAGGTGTTCGATTGTTCGAACCGTAATGCGCAAAAAATGGTACTGAAACCCCGTATTTACATATCTGCCACTGTGCAGGAGAATCCGTATAGGTGTTCGAGTGTTCGAACCGTAATGCGCAAGAAATGGTACGGAAACCCCGTATTTACATATCTGCCACTGTGCAGGAGAATCCGTATAGGTGTTCGAGTGTTCGAATCGTAATGCGCAAGAAATGGTACCGAAACCCCGTATTTACATATCTGCCACTGTGCAGGAGAATCCGAATAGGTGTTCGAGTGTTCGAACCGTAATGCGCAAGAAATGGTATGTAAACCCCGTATTTAAATATCTGCCACTGTGCAAGAGAATCCGTATAGGTGTTCGAGTGTTCGAACCGTAATGCGCAAGAAATGGTACGGAAACCCCGTATTTACATATCTGCCACCGTGCAGGAGAATCCGTATAGGTGTTCGATTGTTCGAACCGTAATGCGCAAGAAATGGTACCGAAACCCCGTATTTACATATTTGCCACTGTGCAGGAGAATCCGTATAGGTGTTCGAGTGTTCGAACCGTAATGCGCAAGAAATGGTACCGAAACCCCGTATTTACATATCTGCCACTGTGCAGGAGAATCCGAATAGGTGTTCGAGTGTTCGAACCGTAATGCGCAAGAAATGGTATGTAAACCCCGTATTTACATATCTGCCACTGTGCAGGAGAATCCGTATAGGTGTTCGAGTGTTCGAACCGTAATGCGCAAGAAATGGTTCCGAAACCCCGTATTTACATATCTGCCACTGTGCAGGAGAATCCGTATAGGTGTTCGAGTGTTCGACCCGTAATGCGCAAGAAATGGTATGGAAACCCCGTATTTACATATCTGCCACTGTGCAGGAGAATCCGTATAGGTGTTCGAGTGTTCGAACTGTAATGCGCAAGAAATGGTATGGAAACCCCGAATTTACATATCTGCCACTGTGCAGGAGAATCCGTATAGGTGTTCGAGTGTTCGAACCGTAATGCGCAAGAAATGGTTCCGAAACCCCGTATTTACATATCTGCCACTGTGCAGGAGAATCCGTATAGGTGTTCGAGAGTTCGAACCGTAATGCGCAAGAAATGGTACGGAAACCCCGTATTTACATATCTGCCACTTTGTAGGAGAATCCGCATAGGTGTTCGAGTGTTCGAACCGTAATGTGCAAGAAATGGTATGGAAACCCCGTATTTACATATCTGCCACTGTGCAGGAGAATCCGTATAGGTGTTCGAGTGTTCGAATCGTAATGCGCAAGAAATGGTACCGAAACCCCGTATTTACATATCTGCCACTGTGCAGGAGAATCCGAATAGGTGTTCGAGTGTTCGAACCGTAATGCGCAAGAAATGGTATGTAAACCCCGTATTTACATATCTGCCACTGTGCAGGAGAATCCGTATAGGTGTTCGAGTGTTCGAACTGTAATGCGCAAGAAATGGTATGGAAACCCCGAATTTACATATCTGCCACTGTGCAGGAGAATCCGTATAGGTGTTCGAGTGTTCGAACCGTAATGCGCAAGAAATGGTTCCGAAACCCCGTATTTACATATCTGCCACTGTGCAGGAGAATCCGTATAGGTGTTCGAGAGTTCGAACCGTAATGCGCAAGAAATGGTACGGAAACCCCGTATTTACATATCTGCCACTTTGTAGGAGAATCCGCATAGGTGTTCGAGTGTTCGAATCGTAATGCGCAAGAAATGGTACCGAAACCCCGTATTTACATATCTGCCACTGTGCAGGAGAATCCGAATAGGTGTTCGAGTGTTCGAACCGTAATGCGCAAGAAATGGTATGTAAACCCCGTATTTACATATCTGCCACTGTGCAAGAGAATCCGTATAGGTGTTCGAGTGTTCGAACCGTAATGCGCAAGAAATGGTACGGAAACCCCGTATTTACATATCTGCCACCGTGCAGGAGAATCCGTATAGGTGTTCGATTGTTCGAACCGTAATGCGCAAGAAATGGTACCGAAACCCCGTATTTACATATTTGCCACTGTGCAGGAGAATCCGTATAGGTGTTCGAGTGTTCGAACCGTAATGCGCAAGAAATGGTACCGAAACCCCGTATTTACATATCTGCCACTGTGCAGGAGAATCCGAAGAGGTGTTCGAGTTTTCGAACCGTAATGCGCAAGAAATGGTATGTAAACCCCGTATTTACATATCTGCCACTGTGCAGGAGAATCCGTATAGGTGTTCGAGTGTTCGAACCGTAATGCGCAAGAAATGGTTCCGAAACCCCGTATTTACATATCTGCCACTGTGCAGGAGAATCCGTATAGGTGTTCGAGTGTTCGACCCGTAATGCGCAAGAAATGGTATGGAAACCCCGTATTTACATATCTGCCACTGTGCAGGAGAATCCGTATAGGTGTTCGAGTGTTCGAACTGTAATGCGCAAGAAATGGTATGGAAACCCCGAATTTACATATCTGCCACTGTGCAGGAGAATCCGTATAGGTGTTCGAGTGTTCGAACCGTAATGCGCAAGAAATGGTTCCGAAACCCCGTATTTACATATCTGCCACTGTGCAGGAGAATCCGTATAGGTGTTCGAGAGTTCGAACCGTAATGCGCAAGAAATGGTACGGAAACCCCGTATTTACATATCTGCCACTTTGTAGGAGAATCCGCATAGGTGTTCGAGTGTTCGAACCGTAATGTGCAAGAAATGGTATGGAAACCCCGTATTTACATATCTGCCACTGTGCAGGAGAATCCGTATAGGTGTTCGAGTGTTCGAATCGTAATGCGCAAGAAATGGTACCGAAACCCCGTATTTACATATCTGCCACTGTGCAGGAGAATCCGAATAGGTGTTCGAGTGTTCGAACCGTAATGCGCAAGAAATGGTATGTAAACCCCGTATTTACATATCTGCCACTGTGCAGGAGAATCCGTATAGGTGTTCGACTGTTCGAACCGTAATGCGCAAGAAATGGTTCCGAAAGCCCGTATTTACGTATCTGCCACTGTGCAGGAGAATCCGTATAGGTGTTCTATTGTTCGAACCGTAATGCGCAAGAAATGGTACGGAAACCCCGTATTTACATATCTGCCACTGTGCAGGAGAATCCGTATAGGTGTTCGAGTGTTCGAAACGTAATGCGCAAAAAATGGTATCGAAACCCCGAATTTACATATCTGCCACTGTGCAGGAGAATCCGAATAGGTGTTCGAGTGTTCGAACCGTAATGCGCAAGAAATGGTATGTAAACCCCGTATTTACATATCTGCCACTGTGCAGGAGAATCCGTATAGGTGTTCGAGTGTTCGAACCGTAATGCGCAAGAAATGGTACGGAAACCCCGTATTTACATATCTGCCACTGTGCAGGAGAATCCGTATAGGTGTTCGATTGTTCGAACCGTAATGCGCAAAAAATGGTACCGAAACCCCGTATTTACATATCTGCCACTGTGCAGGAGAATCCGTATAGGTGTTCGAGTGTTCGAACCGTAATGCGCAAGAAATTGTACCGAAACCCCGTATTTACATATCTGCCACTGTGCAGGAGAATCCGAATAGGTGTTCGAGTGTTCGATCCGTAATGCGCAAGAAATGGTATGTAAACCCCGTATTTACATATCTGCCACTGTACAGGAGAATCCGTATAGGTGTTCGAGTGTTCGAACCGTAATGCGCAAGAAATGGTACGGAAACCCCGTATTTACATATCTGCCACTGTGCAGGAGAATCCGTATAGGTGTTCGAGTGTTTGAACCGTAATGCGTGAGAAATGGTATGTAAACCCCGTATTTATATATCTGCCACTGTGCTGGATAATCCGTATAGGTGTTCGAGTGTTCGAACCGTAATGCGCCAGAAATGGTACCGAAACCCCGTATTTACATATCTGCCACTGTGCAGGAGAATCCGTATAGGTGTTCGAGTGTTCGAACCGTAATGCGCAAGAAATGGTACCGAAACCCCGTATTTACATATCTGCCACTGTGCAGGAGAATCCGTATAGGTGTTCGAGTGTTCGAACCGTAATGCGCAAGAAATGGTATGGAAACCCCGTATTTACATATCTGCCACTGTGCAGGAGAATCCGTATAGGTGTTCGAGTGTTCGAACCGTAATGCGCAAGAAATGGTTCCGAAACCCCGTATTTACATATCTGCCACTGTGCAGGAGAATCCGTATAGGTGTTCGAGAGTTCGAACCGTAATGCGCAAGAAATGGTACGGAAACCCCGTATTTACATATCTGCCACTTTGTAGGAGAATCCGCATAGGTGTTCGAGTGTTCGAACCGTAATGTGCAAGAAATGGTATGGAAACCCCGTATTTACATATCTGCCACTGTGCAGGAGAATCCGTATAGGTGTTCGAGTGTTCGAATCGTAATGCGCAAGAAATGGTACCGAAACCCCGTATTTACATATCTGCCACTGTGTAGGAGAATCCGAATAGGTGTTCGAGTGTTCGAACCGTAATGCGCAAGAAATGGTATGTAAACCCCGTATTTACATATCTGCCACTGTGCAGGAGAATCCGTATAGGTGTTCGAGTGTTCGAACCGTAATGCGCAAGAAATGGTTCCGAAAGCCCGTATTTACGTGTCTGCCACTGTGCAGGAGAATCCGTATAGGTGTTCCATTGTTCGAACCGTAATGCGCAAGAAATTGTACGGAAACCCCGTATTTACCTATCTGCCACTGTGCAGGAGAATCCGTATAGGTGTTCGAGTGTTCGAACCGTAATGCGCAAAAAATGGTACCGAAACCCCGTATTTACATATCTGCCACTGTGCAGGAGAATCCGAATAGGTGTTCGAGTGTTCGAACCGTAATGCGCAAGAAATGGTATGTAAACCCCGTATTTACATATCTGCCATTGTGCAGGAGAATCCGTATAGGTGTTCGAGTGTTCGAACCGTAATGCGCAAGAAATGGTACGGAAACCCCGTATTTACATATCTGCCACTGTGCAGGAGAATCCGTATAGGTGTTCGATTGTTCGAACCGTAATGCGCAAAAAATGGTACCGAAACCCCGTATTTACATATCTGCCACTGTGCAGGAGAATCCGTATAGGTGTTCGAGTGTTCGAACCGTAATGCGCAAGAAATGGTACGGAAACCCCGTATTTACATATCTGCCACTGTGCAGGAGAATCCGTATAGGTGTTCGAGTGTTCGAATCGTAATGCGCAAGAAATGGTACCGAAACCCCGTATTTACATATCTGCCACTGTGCAGGAGAATCCGAATAGGTGTTCGAGTGTTCGAACCGTAATGCGCAAGAAATGGTATGTAAACCCCGTATTTAAATATCTGCCACTGTGCAAGAGAATCCGTATAGGTGTTCGAGTGTTCGAACCGTAATGCGCAAGAAATGGTACGGAAACCCCGTATTTACATATCTGCCACCGTGCAGGAGAATCCGTATAGGTGTTCGATTGTTCGAACCGTAATGCGCAAGAAATGGTACCGAAACCCCGTATTTACATATTTGCCACTGTGCAGGAGAATCCGTATAGGTGTTCGAGTGTTCGAACCGTAATGCGCAAGAAATGGTACCGAAACCCCGTATTTACATATCTGCCACTGTGCAGGAGAATCCGAATAGGTGTTCGAGTGTTCGAACCGTAATGCGCAAGAAATGGTATGTAAACCCCGTATTTACATATCTGCCACTGTGCAGGAGAATCCGTATAGGTGTTCGAGTGTTCGAACCGTAATGCGCAAGAAATGGTTCCGAAACCCCGTATTTACATATCTGCCACTGTGCAGGAGAATCCGTATAGGTGTTCGAGTGTTCGACCCGTAATGCGCAAGAAATGGTATGGAAACCCCGTATTTACATATCTGCCACTGTGCAGGAGAATCCGTATAGGTGTTCGAGTGTTCGAACTGTAATGCGCAAGAAATGGTATGGAAACCCCGAATTTACATATCTGCCACTGTGCAGGAGAATCCGTATAGGTGTTCGAGTGTTCGAACCGTAATGCGCAAGAAATGGTTCCGAAACCCCGTATTTACATATCTGCCACTGTGCAGGAGAATCCGTATAGGTGTTCGAGAGTTCGAACCGTAATGCGCAAGAAATGGTACGGAAACCCCGTATTTACATATCTGCCACTTTGTAGGAGAATCCGCATAGGTGTTCGAGTGTTCGAACCGTAATGTGCAAGAAATGGTATGGAAACCCCGTATTTACATATCTGCCACTGTGCAGGAGAATCCGTATAGGTGTTCGAGTGTTCGAATCGTAATGCGCAAGAAATGGTACCGAAACCCCGTATTTACATATCTGCCACTGTGCAGGAGAATCCGAATAGGTGTTCGAGTGTTCGAACCGTAATGCGCAAGAAATGGTATGTAAACCCCGTATTTACATATCTGCCACTGTGCAGGAGAATCCGTATAGGTGTTCGAGTGTTCGAACCGTAATGCGCAAGAAATGGTTCCGAAAGCCCGTATTTACGTATCTGCCACTGTGCAGGAGAATCCGTATAGGTGTTCCATTGTTCGAACCGTAATGCGCAAGAAATGGTACGGAAACCCCGTATTTACATATCTGCCACTGTGCAGGAGAATCCGTATAGGTGTTCGAGTGTTCGAAACGTAATGCGCAAGAAATGGTATCGAAACCCCGAATTTACATATCTTCCACTGTGCAGGAGAATCCGAATAGGTGTTCGAGTGTTCGAACCGTAATGCGCAAGAAATGGTATGTAAACCCCGTATTTACATATCTGCCACTGTGCAGGAGAATCCGTATAGGTGTTCGAGTGTTCGAACCGTAATGCGCAAGAAATGGTACGGAAACCCCGTATTTACATATCTGCCACCGTGCAGGAGAATCCGTATAGGTGTTCGATTGTTCGAACCGTAATGCGCAAAAAATGGTACCGAAACCCCGTATTTACATATTTGCCACTGTGCAGGAGAATCCGTATAGGTGTTCGAGTGTTCGAACCGTAATGCGCAAGAAATGGTACCGAAACCCCGTATTTACATATCTGCCACTGTGCAGGAGAATCCGAATAGGTGTTCGAGTGTTCGAACCGTAATGCGCAAGAAATGGTATGTAAACCCCGTATTTACATATCTGCCACTGTGCACGAGAATCCGTATAGGTGTTCGAGTGTTCGAACCGTAATGCGCAAGAAATGGTACCGAAACCCCGTATTTACATATCTGCCACTGTGCAGGAGAATCCGTATAGGTGTTCGAGTGTTCGACCCGTAATGCGCAAGAAATGGTATGGAAACCCCGTATTTACATATCTGCCACTGTGCAGGAGAATCCGTATAGGTGTTCGAGTGTTCGAACTGTATTGCGCAAGAAATGGTTCCGAAACCCCGTATTTACATATCTGCCACTGTGCAGGAGAATCCGTATAGGTGTTCGAGTGTTCGAACCGTAATGCGCAAGAAATGGTTCCGAAACCCCGTATTTACATATCTGCCACTGTGCAGGAGAATCCGTATAGGTGTTCGAGAGTTCGAACCGTAATGCGCAAGAAATGGTACGGAAACCCCGTATTTACATATCTGCCACTTTGTAGGAGAATCCGCAAAGGTGTTCGAGTGTTCGAACCGTAATGTGCTAGAAATGGTATGGAAACCCCGTATTTACATATCTGCCACTGTGCAGGAGAATCCGTATAGGTGTTCGAGTGTTCGAATCGTAATGCGCAAGAAATGGTACCGAAACCCCGTATTTACATATCTGCCACTGTGCAGGAGAATCCGAATAGGTGTTCGAGTGTTCGAACCGTAATGCGCAAGAAATGGTATGTAAACCCCGTATTTACATATCTGCCACTGTGCAGGAGAATCCGTATAGGTGTTCGAGTGTTCGAACCGTAATGCGCAAGAAATGGTTCCGAAAGCCCGTATTTACGTATCTGCCACTGTGCAGGAGAATCCGTATAGGTATTCCATTGTTCGAACCGTAATGCGCAAGAAATGGTACAGAAACCCCGTATTTACATATCTGCCACTATGCAGGAGAATCCGTATAGGTGTTCGAGTGTTCGAACCGTAATGCGCAAAAAATGGTACCGAAACCCCGTATTTACATATCTTCCACTGTGCAGGAGAATCCGAATAGGTGTTCGAGTGTTCGAACCGTAATGCGCAAGAAATGGTATGTAAACCCCGTATTTACATATCTGCCACTGTGCAGGAGAATCCGTATAGGTGTTCGAGTGTTCGAACCGTAATGCGCAAGAAATGGTACCGAAACCCCGTATTTACATATCTGCCACTGTGCAGGAGAATCCGTATAGGTGTTCGAGTGTTCGACCCGTAATGCGCAAGAAATGGTATGGAAACCCCGTATTTACATATCTGCCACTGTGCAGGAGAATCCGTATAGGTGTTCGAGTGTTCGAACTGTAATGCGCAAGAAATGGTATGGAAACCCCGTATTTACATATCTGCCACTGTGCAGGAGAATCCGTATAGGTGTTCGAGTGTTCGAACCGTAATGCGCAAGAAATGGTTCCGAAACCCCGTATTTACATATCTGCCACTGTGCAGGAGAATCCGTATAGGTGTTCGAGAGTTCGAACCGTAATGCGCAAGAAATGGTACGGAAACCCCGTATTTACATATCTGCCACTTTGTAGGAGAATCCGCATAGGTGTTCGAGTGTTCGAACCGTAATGTGCAAGAAATGGTATGGAAACCCCGTATTTACATATCTGCCACTGTGCAGGAGAATCCGTATAGGTGTTCGAGTGTTCGAATCGTAATGCGCAAGAAATGGTACCGAAACCCCGTATTTACATATCTGCCACTGTGCAGGAGAATCCGAATAGGTGTTCGAGTGTTCGAACCGTAATGCGCAAGAAATGGTATGTAAACCCCGTATTTACATATCTGCCACTGTGCAGGAGAATCCGTATAGGTGTTCGAGTGTTCGAACCGTAATGCGCAAGAAATGGTTCCGAAAGCCCGTATTTACGTATCTGCCACTGTGCAGGAGAATCCGTATAGGTGTTCCATTGTTCGAACCGTAATGCGCAAGAAATGGTACGGAAACCCCGTATTTACATATCTGCCACTGTGCAAGAGAATCCGTATAGGTGTTCGAGTGTTCGAACCGTAATGCGCAAAAAATGGTACCGAAACCCCGTATTTACATATCTTCCACTGTGCAGGAGAATCCGAATAGGTGTTCGAGTGTTCGAACCGTAATGCGCAAGAAATGGTATGTAAACCCCGTATTTACATATCTGCCACTGTGCAGGAGAATTCGTATAGGTGTTCGAGTGTTCGAACCGTAATGCGCAAGAAATGGTACGAAAACCCCGTATTTACATATCTGCCACTGTGCAGGAGAATCCGTATAGGTGTTCGATTGTTCGAACCGTAATGCGCAAAAAATGGTACCGAAACCCCGTATTTACATATCTGCCACTGTGCAGGAGAATCCGTATAGGTGTTCGAGTGTTCGAACCGTAATGCGCAAGAAATGGTACCGAAACCCCGTATTTACATATCTGCCACTATGCAGGAGAATCCGAATAGGTGCTCGAGTGTTCGATCCGTAATGCGCAAGAAATGGTATGTAAACCCCGTATTTACATATCTGCCACTGTGCAGGAGAATCCGTGTAGGTGTTCGAGTGTTCGAACCGTAATGCACAAGAAATGGTTCTGAAACCCCGTATTTACATATCTGCCACTGTGCAGGAGAATCCGTATAGGTGTTCGAGAGTTCGAACCGTAATGCGCAAGAAATGGTACGGAAACCCCGTATTTACATATCTGCCACTTTGTAAGAGAATCCGCATAGGTGTTCGAGTGTTCGAACCGTAATGTGCAAGAAATGGTATGGAAACCCCGTATTTACATATCTGCCACTGTGCAGGAGAATCCGTATAGGTGTTCGAGTGTTCGAATCGTAATGCGCAAGAAATGGTACCGAAACCCCGTATTTACATATCTGCCACTGTGTAGGAGAATCCGAATAGGTGTTCGAGTGTTCGAACCGTAATGCGCAAGAAATGGTATGTAAACCCCGTATTTACATATCTGCCACTGTGCAGGAGAATCCGTATAGGTGTTCGAGTGTTCGAACCGTAATGCGCAAGAAATGGTTCCGAAAGCCCGTATTTACGTGTCTGCCACTGTGCAGGAGAATCCGTATAGGTGTTCCATTGTTCGAACCGTAATGCGCAAGAAATTGTACGGAAACCCCGTATTTACCTATCTGCCACTGTGCAGGAGAATCCGTATAGGTGTTCGAGTGTTCGAACCGTAATGCGCAAAAAATGGTACCGAAACCCCGTATTTACATATCTGCCACTGTGCAGGAGAATCCAAATAGGTGTTCGAGTGTTCGAACCGTAATGCGCAAGAAATGGTATGTAAACCCCGTATTTACATATCTGCCACTGTGCAGGAGAATCCGTATAGGTGTTCGAGTGTTCGAACCGTAATGCGCAAGAAATGGTACGGAAACCCCGTATTTACATATCTGCCACTGTGCAGGAGAATCCGTATAGGTGTTCGATTGTTCGAACCGTAATGCGCAAAAAATGGTACCGAAACCCCGTATTTACATATCTGCCACTGTGCAGGAGAATCCGTATAGGTGTTCGAGTGTTCGAACCGTAATGCGCAAGAAATGGTACAGAAACCCCGTATTTACATATCTGCCACTGTGCAGGAGAATCCGAATAGGTGTTCGAGTGTTCGATCCGTAATGCGCAAGAAATGGTATGTAAACCCCGTATTTACATATCTGCCACTGTGCAGGAGAATCCGTATAGGTGTTCGAGTGTTCGAACCGTAATGCGCAAGAAATGGTACGGAAACCCCGTATTTACATATCTGCCACTGTGCAGGAGAATCCGTATAGGTGTTCGAGTGTTTGAACCGTAATGCGTGAGAAATGGTATGTAAACCCCGTATTTATATATCTGCCACTGTGCTGGATAATCCGTATAGGTGTTCGAGTGTTCGAACCGTAATGCGCCAGAAATGGTACCGAAACCCCGTATTTACATATCTGCCACTGTGTAGGAGAATCCGTATAGGTGTTCGAGTGTTCGAACCGTAATGCGCAAGAAATGGTACCGAAACCCTGTATTTACATATCTGCCACTGTGCAGGAGAATCCGTATAGGTGCTCGAGTGTTCGAACCGTAATGCGCAAGAAATGGTATGGAAACCCCGTATTTACATATCTGCCACTGTGTAGGGGAATCCGTATAGGTGTTCGAGTGTTCGAACCATAATGCGCAAGAAATGGTTCCGAAACCCCGTATTTACATATCTGCCACTGTGCAGGAGAATCCGTATCGGTGTTCGAGAGTTCGAACCGTAATGCGCAAGAAATGGTACGGAAACCCCGTATTTACATATCTGCCACTTTGTAGGAGAATCCGCATAGGTGTTCGAGTGTTCGAACCGTAATGTGCAAGAAATGGTATGGAAACCCCGTATTTACATATCTGCCACTGTGCAGGAGAATCCGTATAGGTGTTCGAGTGTTCGAATCGTAATGCGCAAGAAATGGTACCGAAACCCCGTATTTACATATCTGCCACTGTGCAGGAGAATCCGAATAGGTGTTCGAGTGTTCGAACCGTAATGCGCAAGAAATGGTATGTAAACCCCGTATTTACATATCTGCCACTGTGCAGGAGAATCCGTATAGGTGTTCGAGTGTTCGAACCGTAATGCGCAAGAAATGGTTCCGAAAGCCCGTATTTACGTATCTGCCACTGTGCAGGAGAATCCGTATAGGTGTTCCATTGTTCGAACCGTAATGCGCAAGAAATGGTACGGAAACCCCGTATTTACATATCTGCCACTGTGCAGGAGAATCCGTATAGGTGTTCGAGTGTTCGAAACGTAATGCGCAAAAAATGGTATCGAAACCCCGAATTTACATATCTGCCACTGTGCAGGAGAATCCGAATAGGTGTTCGAGTGTTCGAACCGTAATGCGCAAGAAATGGTATGTAAACCCCGTATTAACATATCTGCCACTGTGCAGGAGAATCCGTATAGGTGTTCGAGTGTTCGAACCGTAATGCGCAAGAAATGGTACGGAAACCCCGTATTTACATATCTGCCACTGTGTAGGAGAATCCGTATAGGTGTTCGATTGTTCGAACCGTAATGCGCAAAAAATGGTACCGAAACCCCGTATTTACATATCTGCCACTGTGCAGGAGAATCCGTATAGGTGTTCGAGTGTTCGAACCGTAATGCGCAAGAAATGGTACCGAAACCCCGTATTTACATATCTGCCACTGTGCAGGAGAATCCGAATAGGTGTTCGAGTGTTCGATCCGTAATGCGCAAGAAATGGTATGTAAACCCCGTATTTACATATCTGCCACTGTGCAGGAGAATCCGTATAGGTGTTCGAGTGTTCGAACCGTAATGCGCAAGAAATGGTACGGAAACCCCGTATTTACATATCTGCCACTGTGCAGGAGAATCCGTATAGGTGTTCGAGTGTTTGAACCGTAATGCGTGAGAAATGGTATGTAAACCCCGTATTTATATATCTGCCACTGTGCTGGATAATCCGTATAGGTGTTCGAGTGTTCGAACCGTAATGCGCCAGAAATGGTACCGAAACCCCGTATTTACATATCTGCCACTGTGCAGGAGAATCCGTATAGGTGTTCGAGTGTTCGAACCGTAATGCGCAAGAAATGGTACCGAAACCCCGTATTTACATATCTGCCACTGTGCAGGAGAATCCGTATAGGTGTTCGAGTGTTCGAACCGTAATGCGCAAGAAATGGTATGGAAACCCCGTATTTACATATCTGCCACTGTGCAGGAGAATCCGTATAGGTGTTCGAGTGTTCGAACCGTAATGCGCAAGAAATGGTTCCGAAACCCCGTATTTACATATCTGCCACTGTGCAGGAGAATCCGTATAGGTGTTCGAGAGTTCGAACCGTAATGCGCAAGAAATGGTACGGAAACCCCGTATTTACATATCTGCCACTTTGTAGGAGAATCCGCATAGGTGTTCGAGTGTTCGAACCGTAATGTGCAAGAAATGGTATGGAAACCCCGTATTTACATATCTGCCACTGTGCAGGAGAATCCGTATAGGTGTTCGAGTGTTCGAATCGTAATGCGCAAGAAATGGTACCGAAACCCCGTATTTACATATCTGCCACTGTGCAGGAGAATCCGAATAGGTGTTCGAGTGTTCGAACCGTAATGCGCAAGAAATGGTATGGAAACCCCGTATTTACATATCTGCCACTGTGTAGGGGAATCCGTATAGGTGTTCGAGTGTTCGAACCATAATGCGCAAGAAATGGTTCCGAAACCCCGTATTTACATATCTGCCACTGTGCAGGAGAATCCGTATAGGTGTTCGAGTGTTCGAACCGTAATGCGCAAGAAATGGTATGGAAACCCCGTATTTACATATCTGCCACTGTGTAGGGGAATCCGTATAGGTGTTCGAGTGTTCGAACCATAATGCGCAAGAAATGGTTCCGAAACCCCGTATTTACATATCTGCCACTGTGCAGGAGAATCCGTATCGGTGTTCGAGAGTTCGAACCGTAATGCGCAAGAAATGGTACGGAAACCCCGTATTTACATATCTGCCACTTTGTAGGAGAATCCGCATAGGTGTTCGAGTGTTCGAACCGTAATGTGCAAGAAATGGTATGGAAACCCCGTATTTACATATCTGCCACTGTGCAGGAGAATCCGTATAGGTGTTCGAGTGTTCGAATCGTAATGCGCAAGAAATGGTACCGAAACCCCGTATTTACATATCTGCCACTGTGCAGGAGAATCCGAATAGGTGTTCGAGTGTTCGAACCGTAATGCGCAAGAAATGGTATGTAAACCCCGTATTTACATATCTGCCACTGTGCAGGAGAATCCGTATAGGTGTGCGAGTGTTCGAACCGTAATGCGCAAGAAATGGTTCCGAAAGCCCGTATTTACGTATCTGCCACTGTGCAGGAGAATCCGTATAGGTGTTCCATTGTTCGAACCGTAATGCGCAAGAAATGGTACGGAAACCCCGTATTTACATATCTGCCACTGTGCAGGAGAATCCGTATAGGTGTTCGAGTGTTCGAAACGTAATGCGCAAAAAATGGTATCGAAACCCTGAATTTACATATCTGCCACTGTGCAGGAGAATCCGAATAGGTGTTCGAGTGTTCGAACCGTAATGCGCAAGAAATGGTATGTAAACCCCGTATTTACATATCTGCCACTGTGCAGGAGAATCCGTATAGGTGTTCGAGTGTTCGAACCGTAATGCGCAAGAAATGGTACGGAAACCCCGTATTTACATATCTGCCACTGTGCAGGAGAATCCGTATAGGTGTTCGAGTGTTTGAACCGTAATGCGTGAGAAATGGTATGTAAACCCCGTATTTATATATCTGCCACTGTGCTGGATAATCCGTATAGGTGTTCGAGTGTTCGAACCGTAATGCGCCAGAAATGGTACCGAAACCCCGTATTTACATATCTGCCACTGTGCAGGAGAATCCGTATAGGTGTTCGAGTGTTCGAACCGTAATGCGCAAGAAATGGTACCGAAACCCCGTATTTACATATCTGCCACTGTGCAGGAGAATCCGTATAGGTGTTCGAGTGTTCGAACCGTAATGCGCAAGAAATGGTATGGAAACCCCGTATTTACATATCTGCCACTGTGCAGGAGAATCCGTATAGGTGTTCGAGTGTTCGAACCGTAATGCGCAAGAAATGGTTCCGAAACCCCGTATTTACATATCTGCCACTGTGCAGGAGAATCCGTATAGGTGTTCGAGAGTTCGAACCGTAATGCGCAAGAAATGGTACGGAAACCCCGTATTTACATATCTGCCACTTTGTAGGAGAATCCGCATAGGTGTTCGAGTGCTCGAACCGTAATGTGCAAGAAATGGTATGGAAACCCCGTATTTACATATCTGCCACTGTGCAGGAGAATCCGTATAGGTGTTCGAGTGTTCGAATCGTAATGCGCAAGAAATGGTACCGAAACCCCGTATTTACATATCTGCCACTGTGCAGGAGAATCCGAATAGGTGTTCGAGTGTTCGAACCGTAATGCGCAAGAAATGGTATGTAAACCCCGTATTTACATATCTGCCACTGTGCAAGAGAATCCGTATAGGTGTTCGAGTGTTCGAACCGTAATGCGCAAGAAATGGTACGGAAACCCCGTATTTACATATCTGCCACCGTGCAGGAGAATCCGTATAGGTGTTCGATTGTTCGAACCGTAATGCGCAAAAAATGGTACCGAAACCCCGTATTTACATATTTGCCACTGTGCAGGAGAATCCGTATAGGTGTTCGAGTGTTCGAACCGTAATGCGCAAGAAATGGTACCGAAACCCCGTATTTACATATCTGCCACTGTGCAGGAGAATCCGAATAGGTGTTCGAGTGTTCGAACCGTAATGCGCAAGAAATGGTATGTAAACCCCGTATTTACATATCTGCCACTGTGCAGGAGAATCCGTATAGGTGTTCGAGTGTTCGAACCGTAATGCGCAAGAAATGGTACCGAAACCCCGTATTTACATATCTGCCACTGTGCAGGAGAATCCGTATAGGTGTTCGAGTGTTCGACCCGTAATGCGCAAGAAATGGTATGGAAACCCCGTATTTACATATCTGCCACTGTGCAGGAGAATCCGTATACGTGTTCGAGTGTTCGAACTGTAATGCGCAAGAAATGGTATGGAAACCCCGTATTTACATATCTGCCACTGTGCAGGAGAATCCGTATAGGTGTTCGAGTGTTCGAACCGTAATGCGCAAGAAATGGTTCCGAAACCCCATATTTACATATCTGCAACTGTGCAGGAGAATCCGTATAGGTGTTCGAGAGTTCGAACCGTAATGCGCAAGAAATGGTACGGAAACCCCGTATTTACATATCTGCCACTTTGTAGGAGAATCCGCATAGGTGTTCGAGTGTTCGAACCGTAATGTGCAAGAAATGGTATGGAAACCCCGTATTTACATATCTGCCACTGTGCAGGAGAATCCGTATAGGTGTTCGAGTGTTCGAATCGTAATGCGCAAGAAATGGTACCGAAACCCCGTATTTACATATCTGCCACTGTGCAGGAGAATCCGAATAGGTGTTCGAGTGTTCGAACCGTAATGCGCAAGAAATGGTATGTAAACCCCGTATTTACATATCTGCCACTGTGCAGGAGAATCCGTATAGGTGTTCGAGTGTTCGAACCGTAATGCGCAAGAAATGGTTCCGAAAGCCCGTATTTACGTATCTGCCACTGTGCAGGAGAATCCGTTTAGGTGTTCCATTGTTCGAACCGTAATGCGCAAGAAATGGTACGGAAACCCCGTATTTACATATCTGCCACTATGCAGGAGAATCCGTATAGGTGTTCGAGTGTTCGAACCGTAATGCGCAAAAAATGGTACCGAAACCCCGTATTTACATATCTGCCACTGTGCAGGAGAATCCGAATAGGTGTTCGAGTGTTCGAACCGTAATGCGCAAGAAATGGTATGTAAACCCCGTATTTACATATCTGCCACTGTGCAGGAGAATCCGTATAGGTGTTCGAGTGTTCGAACCGTAATGCGCAAGAAATGGTACGAAAACCCCGTATTTACATATCTGCCACTGTGCAGGAGAATCCGTATAGGTGTTCGATTGTTCGAACCGTAATGCGCAAAAAATGGTACCGAAACCCCGTATTTACATATCTGCCACTGTGCAGGAGAATCCGTATAGGTGTTCGAGTGTTCGAACCGTAATGCGCAAGAAATGGTACCGAAACCCCGTATTTACATATCTGCCACTGTGCAGGAGAATCCGAATAGGTGTTCGAGTGTTCGATCCGTAATGCGCAAGAAATGGTATGTAAACCCCGTATTTACATATCTGCCACTGTGCAGGAGAATCCGTATAGGTGTTCGAGTGTTCGAACCGTAATGCGCAAGAAATGGTACCGAAACCCCGTATTTACATATCTGCCACTGTGCAGGAGAATGCGAATAGGAGTTCGAGTGTTCGAACCGTAATGCGCAAGAAATGGTATGTAAACCCCGTATTTACATATCTGCCACTATGCAGGAGAATCCGTATAGGTGTTCGAGTGTTCGAACCGTAATGCGCAAGAAATGGTTCCGAAAGCCCGTATTTACGTATCTGCCACTGTGCAGGAGAATCCGTATAGGTGTTCGAGTGTTCGAATCGTAATGCGCAAGAAATGGTACCGAAACCCCGTATTTACATATCTGCCACTGTGTAGGAGAATCCGAATAGGTGTTCGAGTGTTCGAACCGTAATGCGCAAGAAATGGTATGTAAACCCCGTATTTACATATCTGCCACTGTGCAGGAGAATCCGTATAGGTGTTCGAGTGTTCGAACCGTAATGCGCAAGAAATGGTTCCGAAAGCCCGTATTTACGTGTCTGCCACTGTGCAGGAGAATCCGTATAGGTGTTCCATTGTTCGAACCGTAATGCGCAAGAAATGGTACGGAAACGCCGTGTTTACCTATCTGCCACTGTGCAGGAGAATCCGTATAGGTGTTCGAGTGTTCGAACCGTAATGCGCAAAAAATGGTACCGAAACCCCGTATTTACATATCTGCCACTGTGCAGGAGAATCCGAATAGGTGTTCGAGTGTTCGAACCGTAATGTGCAAGAAATGGTATGTAAACCCCGTATTTACATATCTGCCACTGTGCAGGAGAATCCGTATAGGTGTTCGAGTGTTCGAACCGTAATGCGCAAGAAATGGTACGGAAACCCCGTATTTACATATCTGCCACTGTGCAGGAGAATCCGTATAGGTGTTCGATTGTTCGAACCGTAATGCGCAAAAAATGGTACCGAAACCCCGTATTTACATATCTGCCACAGTGCAGGAGAATCCGTATAGGTGTTCGAGTGTTCGAACCGTAATGCGCAAGAAATGGTACCGAAACCCCGTATTTACATATCTGCCACTGTGCAGGAGAATCCGAATAGGTGTTCGAGTGTTCGATCCGTAATGCGCAAGAAATGGTATGTAAACCCCGTATTTACATATCTGCCACTGTGCAGGAGAATCCGTATAGGTGTTCGAGTGTTCGAACCGTAATGCGCAAGAAATGGTACGGAAACCCCGTATTTACATATCTGCCACTGTGCAGGAGAATCCGTATAGGTGTTCGAGTGTTTGAACTGTAATGCGTGAGAAATGGTATGTAAACCCCGTATTTATATATCTGCCACTGTGCTGGATAATCCGTATAGGTGTTCGAGTGTTCGAACCGTAATGCGCCAGAAATGGTACCGAAACCCCGTATTTACATATCTGCCACTGTGCAGGAGAATCCGTATAGGTGTTCGAGTGTTCGAACCGTAATGCGCAAGAAATGGTACCGAAACCCCGTATTTACATATCTGCCACTGTGCAGGAGAATCCGTATAGGTGTTCGAGTGTTCGAACCGTAATGCGCAAGAAATGGTATGGAAACCCCGTATTTACATATCTGCCACTGTGTAGGAGAATCCGTATAGGTGTTCGAGTGTTCGAACCATAATGCGCAAGAAATGGGTCCGAAACCCCGTATTTACATATCTGCCACTGTGCAGGAGAATCCGTATAGGTGTTCGAGTGTTCGAACCGTAATGCGCAAGAAATGGTACGGAAACCCCGTATTTACATATCTGCCTCTTTGTAGGAGAATCCGCATAGGTGTTCGAGTGTTCGAACCGTAATGTGCAAGAAATGGTATGGAAACCCCGTATTTACATATCTGCCACTGTGCAGGAGAATCCGTATAGGTGTTCGAGTGTTCGAATCGTAATGCGCAAGAAATCGTACCGAAACCCCGTATTTACATATCTGCCACTGTGCAGGAGAATGCGAATAGGAGTTCGAGTGTTCGAACCGTAATGCGCAAGAAATGGTATGTAAACCCCGTATTTACATATCTGCCACTATCCAGGAGAATCTGTATAGGTGTTCGAGTGTTCGAACCGTAATGCGCAAGAAATGGTTCCGAAAGCCCGTATTTACGTATCTGCCACTGTGCAGGAGAATCCGTATAGGTGTTCGAGTGTTCGAATCGTAATGCGCAAGAAATGGTACCGAAACCCCGTATTTACATATCTGCCACTGTGTAGGAGAATCCGAATAGGTGTTCGAGTGTTCGAACCGTAATGCGCAAGAAATGGTATGTAAACCCCGTATTTACATATCTGCCACTGTGCAGGAGAATCCGTATAGGTGTTCGAGTGTTCGAACCGTAATGCGCAAGAAATGGTTCCGAAAGCCCGTATTTACGTGTCTGCCACTGTGCAGGAGAATCCGTATAGGTGTTCCATTGTTCGAACCGTAATGCGCAAGAAATGGTACGGAAACGCCGTGTTTACCTATCTGCCACTGTGCAGGAGAATCCGTATAGGTGTTCGAGTGTTCGAACCGTAATGCGCAAAAAATGGTACCGAAACCCCGTATTTACATATCTGCCACTGTGCAGGAGAATCCGAATAGGTGTTCGAGTGTTCGAACCGTAATGTGCAAGAAATGGTATAGAAACCCCGTATTTACATATCTGCCACTGTGCAGGAGAATCCGTATAGGTGTTCGAGTGTTCGAACCGTAATGCGCAAGAAATGGTTCCGAAACCCCGTATTTACATATCTGCCACTGTGCAGGAGAATCCGTATAGGTGTTCGAGAGTTCGAACCGTAATGCGCAAAAAATGGTACCGAAACCCCGTATTTACATATCTGCCACTTTGTAGGAGAATCCGCATAGGTGTTCGAGTGTTCGAACCGTAATGTGCAAAAAATGGTATGGAAACCCCGTATTTACATATCTGCCACTGTGCAGGAGAATCCGTATAGGTGTTCGAGTGTTCGAATCGTAATGCGCAAGAAATGGTACCGAAACCCCGTATTTACATATCTGCCACTGTGCAGGAGAATCCGAATAGGTGTTCGAGTGTTCGAACCGTAATGCGCAAGAAATGGTATGTAAACCCCGTATTTACATATCTGCCACTGTGCAGGAGAATCCGTATAGGTGTTCGAGTGTTCGAACCGTAATGCGCAAGAAATGGTTCCGAAAGCCCGTATTTACGTGTCTGCCACTGTGCAGGAGAATCCGTATAGGTGTTCCATTGTTCGAACCGTAATGCGCAAGAAATTGTACGGAAACCCCGTATTTACCTATCTGCCACTGTGCAGGAGAATCCGTATAGGTGTTCGAGTGTTCGAACCGTAATGCGCAAAAAATGGTACCGAAACCCCGTATTTACATATCTGCCACTGTGCAGGAGAATCCGAATAGGTGTTCGAGTGTTCGAACCGTAATGCGCAAGAAATGGTATGTAAACCCCGTATTTACATATCTGCCACTGTGCAGGAGAATCCGTATAGGTGTTCGAGTGTTCGAACCGTAATGCGCAAGAAATGGTACGGAAACCCCGTATTTACATATCTGCCACTGTGCAGGAGAATCCGTATAGGTGTTCGATTGTTCGAACCGTAATGCGCAAAAAATGGTACCGAAACCCCGTATTTACATATCTGCCACTGTGCAGGAGAATCCGTATAGGTGTTCGAGTGTTCGAACCGTAATGCGCAAGAAATGGTACCGAAACCCCGTATTTACATATCTGCCACTGTGCAGGAGAATCCGAATAGGTGTTCGAGTGTTCGATCCGTAATGCGCAAGAAATGGTATGTAAACCCCGTATTTACATATCTGCCACTGTGCAAGAGAATCCGTATAGGTGTTCGAGTGTTCGAACCGTAATGCGCAAGAAATGGTACGGAAACCCCGTATTTACATATCTGCCACTGTGCAGGAGAATCCGTATAGGTGTTCGAGTGTTTGAACCGTAATGCGTGAGAAATGGTATGTAAACCCCGTATTTATATATCTGCCACTGTGCTGGATAATCCGTATAGGTGTTCGAGTGTTCGAACCGTAATGCGCCAGAAATGGTACCGAAACCCCGTATTTACATATCTGCCACTGTGTAGGAGAATCCGTATAGGTGTTCGAGTGTTCGAACCGTAATGCGCAAGAAATGGTACCGAAACCCCGTATTTACATATCTGCCACTGTGCAGGAGAATCCGTATAGGTGTTCGAGTGTTCGAACCGTAATGCGCAAGAAATGGTATGGAAACCCCGTATTTACATATCTGCCACTGTGTAGGGGAATCCGTATAGGTGTTCGAGTGTTCGAACCGTAATGCGCAAGAAATGGTACGGAAACCCCGTATTTACATATCTGCCACTGTGCAGGAGAATCCGTATAGGTGTTCCATTGTTCGAACCGTAATGCGCAAGAAATGGTACGGAAACGCCGTGTTTACCTATCTGCCACTGTGCAGGAGAATCCGTATAGGTGTTCGAGTGTTCGAACCGTAATGCGCAAAAAATGGTACCGAAACCCCGTATTTACATATCTGCCACTGTGCAGGAGAATCCGAATAGGTGTTCGAGTGTTCGAACCGTAATGTGCAAGAAATGGTATGTAAACCCCGTATTTACATATCTGCCACTGTGCAGGAGAATCCGTATAGGTGTTCGAGTGTTCGAACCGTAATGCGCAAGAAATGGTACGGAAACCCCGTATTTACATATCTGCCACTGTGCAGGAGAATCCGTATAGGTGTTCGATTGTTCGAACCGTAATGCGCAAAAAATGGTACCGAAACCCCGTATTTACATATCTGCCACAGTGCAGGAGAATCCGTATAGGTGTTCGAGTGTTCGAACCGTAATGCGCAAGAAATGGTACCGAAACCCCGTATTTACATATCTGCCACTGTGCAGGAGAATCCGAATAGGTGTTCGAGTGTTCGATCCGTAATGCGCAAGAAATGGTATGTAAACCCCGTATTTACATATCTGCCACTGTGCAGGAGAATCCGTATAGGTGTTCGAGTGTTCGAACCGTAATGCGCAAGAAATGGTACGGAAACCCCGTATTTACATATCTGCCACTGTGCAGGAGAATCCGTATAGGTGTTCGAGTGTTTGAACTGTAATGCGTGAGAAATGGTATGTAAACCCCGTATTTATATATCTGCCACTGTGCTGGATAATCCGTATAGGTGTTCGAGTGTTCGAACCGTAATACGCCAGAAATGGTACCGAAACCCCGTATTTACATATCTGCCACTGTGCAGGAGAATCCGTATAGGTGTTCGAGTGTTCGAACCGTAATGCGCAAGAAATGGTACCGAAACCCCGTATTTACATATCTGCCACTGTGCAGGAGAATCCGTATAGGTGTTCGAGTGTTCGAACCGTAATGCGCAAGAAATGGTATGGAAACCCCGTATTTACATATCTGCCACTGTGTAGGAGAATCCGTATAGGTGTTCGAGTGTTCGAACCATAATGCGCAAGAAATGGGTCCGAAACCCCGTATTTACATATCTGCCACTGTGCAGGAGAATCCGTATAGGTGTTCGAGTGTTCGAACCGTAATGCGCAAGAAATGGTACGGAAACCCCGTATTTACATATCTGCCTCTTTGTAGGAGAATCCGCATAGGTGTTCGAGTGTTCGAACCGTAATGTGCAAGAAATGGTATGGAAACCCCGTATTTACATATCTGCCACTGTGCAGGAGAATCCGTATAGGTGTTCGAGTGTTCGAATCGTAATGCGCAAGAAATGGTACCGAAACCCCGTATTTACATATCTGCCACTGTGCAGGAGAATGCGAATAGGAGTTCGAGTGTTCGAACCGTAATGCGCAAGAAATGGTATGTAAACCCCGTATTTACATATCTACCACTATGCAGGAGAATCCGTATAGGTGTTCGAGTGTTCGAACCGTAATGCGCAAGAAATGGTTCCGAAAGCCCGTATTTACGTATCTGCCACTGTGCAGGAGAATCCGTATAGGTGTTCGAGTGTTCGAATCGTAATGCGCAAGAAATGGTACCGAAACCCCATATTTACATATCTGCCACTGTGTAGGAGAATCCGAATAGGTGTTCGAGTGTTCGAACCGTAATGCGCAAGAAATGGTATGTAAACCCCGTATTTACATATCTGCCACTGTGCAGGAGAATCCGTATAGGTGTTCGAGTGTTCGAACCGTAATGCGCAAGAAATGGTTCCGAAAGCCCGTATTTACGTGTCTGCCACTGTGCAGGAGAATCCGTATAGGTGTTCCATTGTTCGAACCGTAATGCGCAAGAAATGGTACGGAAACGCCGTGTTTACCTATCTGCCACTGTGCAGGAGAATCCGTATAGGTGTTCGAGTGTTCGAACCGTAATGCGCAAAAAATGGTACCGAAACCCCGTATTTACATATCTGCCACTGTGCAGGAGAATCCGAATAGGTGTTCGAGTGTTCGAACCGTAATGTGCAAGAAATGGTATGTAAACCCCGTATTTACATATCTGCCACTGTGCAGGAGAATCCGTATAGGTGTTCGAGTGTTCGAACCGTAATGCGCAAGAAATGGTACGGAAACCCCGTATTTACATATCTGCCACTGTGCAGGAGAATCCGTATAGGTGTTCGATTGTTCGAACCGTAATGCGCAAAAAATGGTACCGAAACCCCGTATTTACATATCTGCCACAGTGCAGGAGAATCCGTATAGGTGTTCGAGTGTTCGAACCGTAATGCGCAAGAAATGGTACGGAAACCCCGTATTTACATATCTGCCACTGTGCAGGAGAATCCGAATAGGTGTTCGAGTGTTCGATCCGTAATGCGCAAGAAATGGTATGTAAACCCCGTATTTACATATCTGCCACTGTGCAGGAGAATCCGTATAGGTGTTCGAGTGTTCGAACCGTAATGCGCAAGAAATGGTACGGAAACCCCGTATTTACATATCTGCCACTGTGCAGGAGAATCCGTATAGGTGTTCGAGTGTTTGAACTGTAATGCGTGAGAAATGGTATGTAAACCCCGTATTTATATATCTGCCACTGTGCTGGATAATCCGTATAGGTGTTCGAGTGTTCGAACCGTAATGCGCCAGAAATGGTACCGAAACCCCGTATTTACATATCTGCCACTGTGCAGGAGAATCCGTATAGGTGTTCGAGTGTTCGAACCGTAATGCGCAAGAAATGGTACCGAAACCCCGTATTTACATATCTGCCACTGTGCAGGAGAATCCGTATAGGTGTTCGAGTGTTCGAACCGTAATGCGCAAGAAATGGTATGGAAACCCCGTATTTCCATATCTGCCACTGTGTAGGAGAATCCGTATAGGTGTTCGAGTGTTCGAACCATAATGCGCAAGAAATGGTTCCGAAACCCCGTATTTACATATCTGCCACTGTGCAGGAGAATCCGTATAGGTGTTCGAGAGTTCGAACCGTAATGCGCAAGAAATGGTACGGAAACCCCGTATTTACATATCTGCCACTTTGTAGGAGAATCCGCATAGGTGTTCGAGTGTTCGAACCGTAATGTGCAAGAAATGGTATGGAAACCCCGTATTTACATATCTGCCACTGTGCAGGAGAATCCGTATAGGTGTTCGAGTGTTCGAATCGTAATGCGCAAGAAATGGTACCGAAACCCCGTATTTACATATCTGCCACTGTGCAGGAGAATCCGAATAGGTGTTCGAGTGTTCGAACCGTAATGCGCAAGAAATGGTATGTAAACCCCGTATTTACATATCTGCCACTGTGCAGGAGAATCCGTATAGGTGTTCGAGTGTTCGAACCGTAATGCGCAAGAAATGGTTCCGAAAGCCCGTATTTACGTATCTGCCACTGTGCAGGAGAATCCGTATAGGTGTTCCATTGTTCAAACCGTAATGCGCAAGAAATGGTACGGAAACCCCGTATTTACATATCTGCCACTGTGCAGGAGAATCCGTATAGGTGTTCGAGTGTTCGAACCGTAATGCGCAAAAAATGGTATCGAAACCCCGAATTTACATATCTGCCACTGTGCAGGAGAATCCGAATATGTGTTCGACTGTTCGAACCGTAATGCGCAAGAAATGGTATGTAAACCCCGTATTTACATATCTGCCACTGTGCAGGAGAATCCGTATAGGTGTTCGAGTGTTCGAACCGTAATGCGCAAGAAATGGTACGGAAACCCCGTATTTACATATCTGCCACTGTGCAGGAGAATCCGTATAGGTGTTCGATTGTTCGAACCGTAATGCGCAAAAAATGGTACCGAAACCCCGTATTAACATATCTGCCACTGTGCAGGAGAATCCGTATAGGTGTTCGAGTGTTCGAACCGTAATGCGCAAGAAATGGTACCGAAACCCCGTATTTACATATCTGCCACTGTGCAGGAGAATCCGAATAGGTGTTCGAGTGTTCGATCCGTAATGCGCAAGAAATGGTATGTAAACCTCGTATTTACATATCTGCCACTGTGCAGGAGAATCCGTATAGGTGTTCGAGTGTTTGAACCGTAATGCGTGAGAAATGGTATGTAAACCCCGTATTTATATATCTGCCACTGTGCTGGATAATCCGTATAGGTGTTCGAGTGTTCGAACCGTAATGCGCCAGAAATGGTACGGAAACCCCGTATTTACATATCTGCCACTGTGCAGGAGAATCCGTATAGGTGTTCGAGTGTTCGAACCGTAATGCGCAAGAAATGGTTCCGAAAGCCCGTATTTACGTATCTGCCACTGTGCAGGAGAATCCGTATAGGTGTTCCATTGTTCAAACCGTAATGCGCAAGAAATGGTACGGAAACCCCGTATTTACATATCTGCCACTGTGCAGGAGAATCCGTATAGGTGTTCGAGTGTTCGAACCGTAATGCGCAAAAAATGGTATCGAAACCCCGAATTTACATATCTGCCACTGTGCAGGAGAATCCGAATAGGTGTTCGACTGTTCGAACCGTAATGCGCAAGGAATGGTATGTAAACCCCGTATTTACATATCTGCCACTGTGCAGGAGAATCCGTATAGGTGTTCGAGTGTTCGAACCGTAATGCGCAAGAAATGGTACGGAAACCCCGTATTTACATATCTGCCACTGTGCAGGAGAATCCGTATAGGTGTTCGATTGTTCGAACCGTAATGCGCAAAAAATGGTACCGAAACCCCGTATTAACATATCTGCCACTGTGCAGGAGAATCCGTATAGGTGTTCGAGTGTTCGAACCGTAATGCGCAAGAAATGGTACCGAAACCCCGTATTTACATATCTGCCACTGTGCAGGAGAATCCGAATAGGTGTTCGAGTGTTCGATCCGTAATGCGCAAGAAATGGTATGTAAACCCCGTATTTACATATCTGCCACTGTGCAGGAGAATCCGTATAGGTGTTCGACTGTTCGAACCGTAATGCGCAAGAAATGGTACGGAAACCCCGTATTTACATATCTGCCACTGTGCAGGAGAATCCGTATAGGTGTTCGAGTGTTTGAACCGTAATGCGTGAGAAATGGTATGTAAACCCCGTATTTATATATCTGCCACTGTGCTGGATAATCCGTATAGGTGTTCGAGTGTTCGAACCGTAATCCGCCAGAAATGGTACCGAAACCCCGTATTTACATATCTGCCACTGTGCAGGAGAATCCGTATAGGTGTTCGAGTGTTCGAACCGTAATGCGCAAGAAATGGTACCGAAACCCCGTATTTACATATCTGCCACTGTGCAGGAGAATCCGTATAGGTGTTCGAGTGTTCGAACCGTAATGCGCAAGAAATGGTTCCGAAAGCCCGTATTTACGTGTCTGCCACTGTGCAGGAGAATCCGTATAGGTGTTCCATTGTTCGAACCGTAATGCGCAAGAAATGGTACGGAAACGCCGTATTTACCTATCTGCCACTGTGCAGGAGAATCCGTATAGGTGTTCGAGTGTTCGAACCGTAATGCGCAAAAAATGGTACCGAAACCCCGTATTTACATATCTGCCACTGTGCAGGAGAATCCGAATAGGTGTTCGAGTGTTCGAACCGTAATGCGCAAGAAATGGTATGTAAACCCCGTATTTACATATCTGCCACTGTGCAGGAGAATCCGTATAGGTGTTCGAGTGTTCGAACCGTAATGCGCAAGAAATGGTACGGAAACCCCGTATTTACATATCTGCCACTGTGCAGGAGAATCCGTATAGGTGTTCGATTGTTCGAACCGTAATGCGCAAAAAATGGTACCGAAACCCCGTATTTACATATCTGCCACAGTGCAGGAGAATCCGTATAGGTGTTCGAGTGTTCGAACCGTAATGCGCAAGAAATGGTACCGAAACCCCGTATTTACATATCTGCCACTGTGCAGGAGAATCCGAATAGGTGTTCGAGTGTTCGATCCGTAATGCGCAAGAAATGGTATGTAAACCCCGTATTTACATATCTGCCACTGTGCAGGAGAATCCGTATAGGTGTTCGAGTGTTCGAACCGTAATGCGCAAGAAATGGTACGGAAACCCCGTATTTACATATCTGCCACTGTGCAGGAGAATCCGTATAGGTGTTCGAGTGTTTGAACCGTAATGCGTGAGAAATGGTATGTAAACCCCGTATTTATATATCTGCCACTGTGCTGGATAATCCGTATAGGTGTTCGAGTGTTCGAACCGTAATGCGCCAGAAATGGTACCGAAACCCCGTATTTACATATCTGCCACTGTGCAGGAGAATCCGTATAGGTGTTCGAGTGTTCGAACCGTAATGCGCAAGAAATGGTACCGAAACCCCGTATTTACATATCTGCCACTGTGCAGGAGAATCCGTATAGGTGTTCGAGTGTTCGAACCGTAATGCGCAAGAAATGGTATGGAAACCCCGTATTTACATATCTGCCACTGTGTAGGAGAATCCGTATAGGTGTTCGAGTGTTCGAACCATAATGCGCAAGAAATGGTTCCGAAACCCCGTATTTACATATCTGCCACTGTGCAGGAGAATCCGTATAGGTGTTCGAGAGTTCGAACCGTAATGCGCAAGAAATGGTACGGAAACCCCGTATTTACATATCTGCCACTTTGTAGGAGAATCCGCATAGGTGTTCGAGTGTTCGAACCGTAATGTACAAGAAATGGTATGGAAACCCCGTATTTACATATCTGCCACTGTGCAGGAGAATCCGTATAGGTGTTCGAGTGTTCGAATCGTAATGCGCAAGAAATGGTACCGAAACCCCGTATTTACATATCTGCCACTGTGCAGGAGAATCCGAATAGGTGTTCGAGTGTTCGAACCGTAATGCGCAAAGAAATGGTATGTAAACCCCGTATTTACATATCTGCCACTGTGCAGGAGAATCCGTATAGGTGTTCGAGTGTTCGAACCGTAATGCGCAAGAAATGGTTCCGAAAGCCCGTATTTACGTATCTGCCACTGTGCAGGAGAATCCGTATAGGTGTTCCACTGTTCAAACCGTAATGCGCAAGAAATGGTACGGAAACCCCGTATTTACATATCTGCCACTGTGCAGGAGAATCCGTATAGGTGTTCGAGTGTTCGAACCGTAATGCGCAAAAAATGGTATCGAAACCCCGAATTTACATATCTGCCACTGTGCAGGAGAATCCGAATATGTGTTCGACTATTCGAACCGTAATGCGCAAGAAATGGTATGTAAATCCCGTATTTACATATCTGCCACTGTGCAGGAGAATCCGTATAGGTGTTCGAGTGTTCGAACCGTAATGCGCAAGAAATGGTACGGAAACCCCGTATTTACATATCTGCCACTGTGCAGGAGAATCCGTATAGGTGTTCGATTGTTCGAACCGTAATGCGCAAAAAATGGTACCGAAACCCCGTATTAACATATCTGCCACTGTGCAGGAGAATCCGTATAGGTGTTCGAGTGTTCGAACCGTAATGCGCAAGAAATGGTACCGAAACCCCGTATTTACATATCTGCCACTGTGCAGGAGAATCCGAATAGGTGTTCGAGTGTTCGATCCGTAATGCGCAAGAAATGGTATGTAAACCCCGTATTTACATATCTGCCACTGTGCAGGAGAATCCGTATAGGTGTTCGAGTGTTTGAACCGTAATGCGTGAGAAATGGTATGTAAACCCCGTATTTATATATCTGCCACTGTGCTGGATAATCCGTATAGGTGTTCGAGTGTTCGAACCGTAATGCGCCAGAAATGGTACGGAAACCCCGTATTTACATATCTGCCACTGTGCAGGAGAATCCGTATAGGTGTTCGAGTGTTCGAACCGTAATGCGCAAGAAATGGTTCCGAAAGCCCGTATTTACGTATCTGCCACTGTGCAGGAGAATCCGTATAGGTGTTCCATTGTTCAAACCGTAATGCGCAAGAAATGGTACGGAAACCCCGTATTTACATATCTGCCACTGTGCAGGAGAATCCGTATAGGTGTTCGAGTGTTCGAACCGTAATGCGCAAAAAATGGTATCGAAACCCCGAATTTACATATCTGCCACTGTGTAGGAGAATCCGAATAGGTGTTCGACTGTTCGAACCGTAATGCGCAAAAAATGGTACCGAAACCCCGTATTAACATATCTGCCACTGTGCAGGAGAATCCGTATAGGTGTTCGAGTGTTCGAACCGTAATGCGCAAGAAATGGTACCGAAACCCCGTATTTACATATCTGCCACTGTGCAGGAGAATCCGAATAGGTGTTCGAGTGTTCGATCCGTAATGCGCAAGAAATGGTATGTAAACCCCGTATTTACATATCTGCCACTGTGCAGGAGAATCCGTATAGGTGTTCGAGTGTTCGAACCGTAATGCGCAAGAAATGGTACGGAAACCCCGTATTTACATATCTGCCACTGTGCAGGAGAATCCGTATAGGTGTTCGAGTGTTTGAACCGTAATGCGTGAGAAATGGTATGTAAACCCCGTATTTATATATCTGCCACTGTGCTGGATAATCCGTATAGGTGTTCGAGTGTTCGAACCGTAATCCGCCAGAAATGGTACCGAAACCCCGTATTTACATATCTGCCACTGTGCAGGAGAATCCGTATAGGTGTTCGAGTGTTCGAACCGTAATGCGCAAGAAATGGTACCGAAACCCCGTATTTACATATCTGCCACTGTGCAGGAGAATCCGTATAGGTGTTCGAGTGTTCGAACCGTAATGCGCAAGAAATGGTATGGAAACCCCGTATTTACATATCTGCCACTGTGCAGGAGAATCCGTATAGGTGTTCGAGTGTTCGAACCGTAATGCGCAAGAAATGGTTCCGAAACCCCGTATTTACATATCTGCCACTGTGCAGGAGAATCCGTATAGCTGTTCGAGAGTTCGAACCGTAATGCGCAAGAAATGGTACGAAAACACCGTATTTACATATCTGCCACTTTGTAGGAGAATCCACATAGGTGTTCGAGTGTTCGAACCGTAATGTACAAGAAATGGTATGGAAACCCCGTATTTACATATCTGCCACTGTGCAGGAGAATCCGTATAGGTGTTCGAGTGTTCGAATCGTAATGCGCAAGAAATGGTACCGAAACCCCGTATTTACATATCTGCCACTGTGCAGGAGAATCCGAATAGGTGTTCGAGTGTTCGAACCGTAATGCGCAAGAAATGGTATGTAAACCCCGTATTTACATATCTGCCACTGTGCAAGAGAATCCGTATAGGTGTTCGAGTGTTCGAACCGTAATGCGCAAGAAATGGTACGGAAACCCCGTATTTACATATCTGCCACCGTGCAGGAGAATCCGTATCGGTGTTCGATTGTTCGAACCGTAATGCGCAAAAAATGGTACCGAAACCCCGTATTTACATATTTGCCACTGTGCAGGGAATCCGTATAGGTGTTCGAGTGTTCGAACCGTAATGCGCAAGAAATGGTACCGAAACCCCGTATTTACATATCTGCCACTGTGCAGGAGAATCCGAATAGGTGTTCGAGTGTTCGAACCGTAATGCGCAAGAAATGGTATGGAAACCCCGTATTTACATATCGGCCATTGTGCAGGAGAATCCGTATAGGTGTTCGAGTGTTCGAACCGTAATGCGCAAGAAATGGTATGGAAACCCCGTATTTACATATCTGCCACTGTGCAGGAGAATCCGTATAGGTGTTCGAGTGTTCGAACCGTAATGCGCAAGAAATGGTTCCGAAACCCCGTATTTACATATCTGCCACTGTGCAGGAGAATCCGTATAGGTGTTCGAGAGTTCGAACCGTAATGCGCAAGAAATGGTACGGAAACCCCGTATTTACATATCTGCCACTTTGCAGGAGAATCCGCATAGGTGTTCGAGTGTTCGAACCGTAATGCGCAAGAAATGGTATGGAAACCCCGTATTTACATATCTGCCACTGTGCAGGAGAATCCGTATAGGTGTTCGAGTGTTCGAACCGTAATGCGCAAGAAATGGTTCCGAAACCCCGTATTTACATATCTGCCACTGTGCAGGAGAATCCGTATAGCTGTTCGAGAGTTCGAACCGTAATGCGCAAGAAATGGTACGAAAACACCGTATTTACATATCTGCCACTGTGCAGGAGAATCCACATAGGTGTTCGAGTGTTCGAACCGTAATGTACAAGAAATGGTATGGAAACCCCGTATTTACATATCTGCCACTGTGCAGGAGAATCCGTATAGGTGTTCGAGTGTTCGAATCGTAATGCGCAAGAAATGGTACCGAAACCCCGTATTTACATATCTGCCACTGTGCAGGAGAATCCGAATAGGTGTTCGAGTGTTCGAACCGTAATGCGCAAGAAATGGTATGTAAACCCCGTATTTACATATCTGCCACTGTGCAAGAGAATCCGTATAGGTGTTCGAGTGTTCGAACCGTAATGCGCAAGAAATGGTACGGAAACCCCGTATTTACATATCTGCCACCGTGCAGGAGAATCCATATCGGTGTTCGATTGTTCGAACCGTAATGCGCAAAAAATGGTACCGAAACCCCGTATTTACATATTTGCCACTGTGCAGGAGAATCCGTATAGGTGTTCGAGTGTTCGAACCGTAATGCGCAAGAAATGGTACCGAAACCCCGTATTTACATATCTGCCACTATGCAGGAGAATCCGAATAGGTGTTCGAGTGTTCGAACCGTAATGCGCAAGAAATGGTATGGAAACCCTGTATTTACATATCGGCCATTGTGCAGGAGAATCCGTATAGGTGTTCGAGTGTTCGAACCGTAATGCGCAAGAAATGGTATGGAAACCCCGTATTTACATATCTGCCACTGTGCAGGAGAATCCGTATAGGTGTTCGAGTGTTCGAACCGTAATGCGCAAGAAATGGTTCCGAAACCCCGTATTTACATATCTGCCACTGTGCAGGAGAATCCATATAGGTGTTCGAGAGTTCGAACCGTAATGCGCAAGAAATGGTACGGAAACCCCGTATTTACATATCTGCCACTTTGTAGGAGAATCCGCATAGGTGTTCGAGTGTTCGAACCGTAATGTGCAAGAAATGGTATGGAAACCCCGTATTTACATATCTGCCCCTGTGCAGGAGAATCCGTATAGGTGTTCGAGTGTTCGAATCGTAATGCGCAAGAAATGGTACCGAAACCCCGTATTTACATATCTGCCACTGTGCAGGAGAATCCGAATAGGTGTTCGAGTGTTCGAACCGTAATGCGCAAGAAATGGTATGTAAACCCCGTATTTACATATCTGCCACTGTGCAGGAGAATCCGTATAGGTGTTCGAGTGTTCGAACCGTAATGCGCAAGAAATGGTTCCGAAAGTACGTATTTACGTATCCGCCACTGTGCAGGAGAATCCGTATAGGTGTTCCATTGTTCGAACCGTAATGCGCAAGAAATGGTACGGAAACCCCGTATTTACATATCTGCCACTGTGCAGGAGAATCCGTATAGGTGTTCGAGTGTTCGAACCGTAATGCGCAAAAAATGGTACCGAAACCCCGTATTTACATATCTGCCACTGTGCAGGAGAATCCGAATAGGTGTTCGAGTGTTCGAACCGTAATGCGCAAGAAATGGTATGTAAACCCCGTATTTACATATCTGCCACTGTGCAGGAGAATCCGTATAGGTGTTCGAGTGTTCGAACCGTAATGCGCAAGAAATGGTACGAAAACCCCGTATTTACATATCTGCCACTGTGCAGGAGAATCCGTATAGGTGTTCGATTGTTCGAACCGTAATGCGCAAAAAATGGTACCGAAACCCCGTATTTACATATCTGCCACTGTGCAGGAGAATCCGTATAGGTGTTCGAGTGTTCGAACCGTAATGCGCAAGAAATGGTACCGAAACCCCGTATTTACATATCTGCCACTGTGCAGGAGAATCCGAATCGGTGTTCGAGTGTTCGATCCGTAATGCGCAAGAAATGGTATGTAAACCCCGTATTTACATATCTGCCACTGTGCAGGAGAATCCGTATAGGTGTTCGAGTGTTCGAACCGTAATGCGCAAGAAATGGTACGGAAACCCCGTATTTACATATCTGCCACTGTGCAGGAGAATCCGTATAGGTGTTCGAGTGTTTGAACCGTAATGCGTGAGAAATGGTATGTAAACCCCGTATTTATATATCTGCCACTGTGCTGGATAATCCGTATAGGTGTTCGAGTGTTCGAACCGTAATGCGCCAGAAATGGTACCGAAACCCCGTATTTACATATCTGCCACTGTGCAGGAGAATCCGTATAGGTGTTCGAGTGTTCGAACCGTAATGCGCAAGAAATGGTACCGAAACCGCGTATTTACATATCTGCCACTGTGCAGGAGAATCCGTATAGGTGTTCGAGTGTTCGAACCGTAATGCGCAAGAAATGGTATGGAAACCCCGTATTTACATATCTGCCACTGTGCAGGAGAATCCGTATAGGTGTTCGAGTGTTCGAACCGTAATGCGCAAGAAATGGTACCGAAACCCCGTATTTACATATCTGCCACTGTGCAGGAGAATCCGAATAGGTGTTCGAGTGTTCGATCCGTAATGCGCAAGAAATGGTATGTAAACCCCGTATTTACATATCTGCCACTGTGCAGGAGAATCCGTATAGGTGTTCGAGTGTTCGAACCGTAATGCGCAAGAAATGGTATGGAAACCCCGTATTTACATATCTGCCACTGTGCAGGAGAATCCGTACAGGTGTTCGAGTGTTCGAACCGTAATGCGCAAGAAATGGTATGTAAACCCCGTATTTACATATCTGCCACTGTGCAGGAGAATCCGTATAGGTGTTCGAGTGTTCGAACCGTAATACGCAAGAAATGGTTCCGAAAGCCCGTATTTACGTATCTGCCACTGTGCAGGAGAATCCGTATAGGTGTTCGATTGTTCGAACCGTAATGCGCAAAAAATGGTACCGAAACCCCGTATTTACATATTTGCCACTGTGCAGGAGAATCCGTATAGGTGTTCGAGTGTTCGAACCGTAATGCGCAAGAAATGGTACCGAAACCCTGTATTTACATATCTGCCACTGTGCAGGAGAATCCGTATAGGTGTTCGAGTGTTCGAACCGTAATGCGCAAGAAATGGTACCGAAACCGCGTATTTACATATCTGCCACTGTGCAGGAGAATCCGTATAGGTGTTCGAGTGTTCGAACCGTAATGCGCAAGAAATGGTATGGAAACCCCGTATTTACATATCTGCCACTGTGCAGGAGAATCCGTATAGGTGTTCGAGTGTTCGAACCGTAATGCGCAAGAAATGGTACCGAAACCCCGTATTTACATATCTGCCACTGTGCAGGAGAATCCGAATAGGTGTTCGAGTGTTCGAACCGTAATGCGCAAGAAATGGTATGGAAACCGCGTATTTACATATCTGCCACTGTGCAGGAGAATCCGTATAGGTGTTCGAGTGTTCGAACCGTAATGCGCAAGAAATGGTACGGAAACCCCGTATTTACATATCTGCCACTGTGCAGGAGAATCCGTATAGGTGTTCGAGTGTTTGAACCGTAATGCGTGAGAAATGGTATGTAAACCCCGTATTTATATATCTGCCACTGTGCAGGAGAATCCGTATAGGTGTTCGAGTGTTTGAACCGTAATGCGTGAGAAATGGTATGTAAACCCCGTATTTATATATCTGCCACTGTGCTGGATAATCCGTATAGGTGTTCGAGTGTTCGAGCCGTAATGCGCCAGAAATGGTACCGAAACCCCGTATTTACATATCTGCCACTGTGCAGGAGAATCCGTATAGGTGTTCGAGTGTTCGAACCGTAATGCGCAAGAAATGGTACCGAAACCGCGTATTTACATATCTGCCACTGTGCAGGAGAATCCGTATAGGTGTTCGAGTGTTCGAACCGTAATGCGCAAGAAATGGTATGGAAACCCTGTATTTACATATCTGCCACTGTGCAGGAGAATCCGTACAGGTGTTCGAGTGTTCGAACCGTAATGCGCAAGAAATGGTATGTAAACCCCGTATTTACATATCTGCCACTGTGCAGGAGAATCCGTATAGGTGTTCGAGTGTTCGAACCGTAATGCGCAAGAAATGGTTCCGAAAGCCCGTATTTACGTATCTGCCACTGTGCAGGAGAATCCGTATAGGTGTTCGATTGTTCGAACCGTAATGCGCAAAAAATGGTACCGAAACCCCGTATTTACATATTTGCCACTGTGCAGGAGAATCCGTATAGGTGTTCGAGTGTTCGAACCGTAATGCGCAAGAAATGGTATGTAAACCCCGTATTTACATATCTGCCACTGTGCAGGAGAATCCGTATAGGTGTTCGAGTGTTTGAACCGTAATGCGCAAGAAATGGTACGGAAACCCCGTATTTACATATCTGCCACTGTGGAAGAGAATCCGTATAGGTGTTCGAGTGTTTGAACCGTAATGCGTGAGAAATGGTATGTAAACCCCGTATTTATATATCTGCCACTGTGCTGGATAATCCGTATAGGTGTTCGAGTGTTCGAGCCGTAATGCGCCAGAAATGGTACCGAAACCCCGTATTTACATATCTGCCACTGTGCAGGAGAATCCGTATAGGTGTTCGAGTGTTCGAACCGTAATGCGCAAGAAATGGTACCGAAACCGCGTATTTACATATCTGCCACTGTGCAGGAGAATCCGTATAGGTGTTCGAGTGTTCGAACCGTAATGCGCAAGAAATGGTATGGAAACCCCGTATTTACATATCTGCCACTGTGCAGGAGAATCCGTATAGGTGTTCGAGTGTTCGAACCGTAATGCGCAAGAAATGGTACCGAAACCCCGTATTTACATATCTGCCACTGTGCAGGAGAATCCGAATAGGTGTTCGAGTGTTCGATCCGTAATGCGCAAGAAATGGTATGTAAACCCCGTATTTACATATCTGCCACTGTGCAGGAGAATCCGTATAGGTGTTCGAGTGTTCGAACCGTAATGCGCAAGAAATGGTACGGAAACCCCGTATTTACATATCTGCCACTGTGCAGGAGAATCCGTATAGGTGTTCGAGTGTTTGAACCGTAATGCGTGAGAAATGGTATGTAAACCCCGTATTTATATATCTGCCACTGTGCTGGATAATCCGTATAGGTGTTCGAGTGTTCGAACCGTAATGCGCCAGAAATGGTACCGAAACCCCGTATTTACATATCTGCCACTGTGCAGGAGAATCCGTATAGGTGTTCGAGTGTTCGAACCGTAATGCGCAAGAAATGGTACGTAAACCCCGTATTTACATATCTGCCACAGTGCAGGAGAATCCGTATAGGTGTTCGAGTGTTCGAACCGTAATGCGCAAGAAATGGTATGGAAACCCCGTATTTACATATCTGCCACTGTGCAGGAGAATCCGTATAGGTGTTCGAGTGTTCGAACCGTAATGCGCAAGAAATGGTTCCGAAACCCCGTATTTACATATCTGGCACTGTGCAGGAGAATCCGTATAGGTGTTCGAGAGTTCGAACCGTAATGCGCAAGAAATGGTTCCGAAAGCCCGTATTTACGTATCTGCCACTGTGCAGGAGAATCCGTATATGTGTTCGATTGTTCGAACCGTAATGCGCAAAAAATGGTACCGAAACCCCGTATTTACATATTTGCCACTGTGCAGGAGAATCCGTATAGGTGTTCGAGTGTTCGAACCGTAATGCGCAAGAAATGGTACCGAAACCCCGTATTTACATATCTGCCACTGTGCAGGAGAATCCGAATAGGTGTTCGAGTGTTCGAACCGTAATGCGCAAGAAATGGTATGTAAACCCCGTATTTACATATCTGCCACTGTGCAGGAGAATCCGTATAGGTGTTCGAGTGTTCGAACCGTAATGCGCAAGAAATGGTACGGAAACCCCGTATTTACATATCTGCCACTGTGCAGGAGAATCCGTATAGGTGTTCGAGTGTTTGAACCGTAATGCGTGAGAAATGGTATGTAAACCCCGTATTTATATATCTGCCACTGTGCTGGATAATCCGTATAGGTGTTCGAGTGTTCGAACCGTAATGCGCCAGAAATGGTACCGAAACCCCGTATTTACATATCTGCCACTGTGCAGGAGAATCCGTATAGGTGTTCGAGTGTTCGAACCGTAATGCGCAAGAAATGGTACGGAAACCCCGTATTTACATATCTGCCACTGTGCAGGAGAATCCGTATAGGTGTTCGAGTGTTCGAACCGTAATGCGCAAGAAATGGTATGTAAACCCCGTATTTACATATCTGCCACTGTGCAGGAGAATCCGTATAGGTGTTCGATTGTTCGAACCGTAATGCGCAAAAAATGGTACCGAAACCCCGTATTTACATATTTGCCACTGTGCAGGAGAATCCGTATAGGTGTTCGAGTGTTCGAACCGTAATGCGCAAGAAATGGTATGTAAACCCCGTATTTACATATCTGCCACTGTGCAGGAGAATCCGTATAGGTGTTCGAGTGTTTGAACCGTAATGCGCAAGAAATGGTACGGAAACCCCGTATTTACATATCTGCCACTGTGGAAGAGAATCCGTATAGGTGTTCGAGTGTTTGAACCGTAATGCGTGAGAAATGGTATGTAAACCCCGTATTTATATATCTGCCACTGTGCTGGATAATCCGTATAGGTGTTCGAGTGTTCGAGCCGTAATGCGCCAGAAATGGTACCGAAACCCCGTATTTACATATCTGCCACTGTGCAGGAGAATCCGTATAGGTGTTCGAGTGTTCGAACCGTAATGCGCAAGAAATGGTACCGAAACCGCGTATTTACATATCTGCCACTGTGCAGGAGAATCCGTATAGGTGTTCGAGTGTTCGAACCGTAATGCGCAAGAAATGGTATGGAAACCCCGTATTTACATATCTGCCACTGTGCAGGAGAATCCGTATAGGTGTTCGAGTGTTCGAACCGTAATGCGCAAGAAATGGTACCGAAACCCCGTATTTACATATCTGCCACTGTGCAGGAGAATCCGAATAGGTGTTCGAGTGTTCGATCCGTAATGCGCAAGAAATGGTATGTAAACCCCGTATTTACATATCTGCCACTGTGCAGGAGAATCCGTATAGGTGTTCGAGTGTTCGAACCGTAATGCGCAAGAAATGGTACGGAAACCCCGTATTTACATATCTGCCACTGTGCAGGAGAATCCGTATAGGTGTTCGAGTGTTTGAACCGTAATGCGTGAGAAATGGTATGTAAACCCCGTATTTATATATCTGCCACTGTGCTGGATAATCCGTATAGGTGTTCGAGTGTTCGAACCGTAATGCGCCAGAAATGGTACCGAAACCCCGTATTTACATATCTGCCACTGTGCAGGAGAATCCGTATAGGTGTTCGAGTGTTCGAACCGTAATGCGCAAGAAATGGTACGTAAACCCCGTATTTACATATCTGCCACAGTGCAGGAGAATCCGTATAGGTGTTCGAGTGTTCGAACCGTAATGCGCAAGAAATGGTATGGAAACCCCGTATTTACATATCTGCCACTGTGCAGGAGAATCCGTATAGGTGTTCGAGTGTTCGAACCGTAATGCGCAAGAAATGGTTCCGAAACCCCGTATTTACATATCTGGCACTGTGCAGGAGAATCCGTATAGGTGTTCGAGAGTTCGAACCGTAATGCGCAAGAAATGGTTCCGAAAGCCCGTATTTACGTATCTGCCACTGTGCAGGAGAATCCGTATATGTGTTCGATTGTTCGAACCGTAATGCGCAAAAAATGGTACCGAAACCCCGTATTTACATATTTGCCACTGTGCAGGAGAATCCGTATAGGTGTTCGAGTGTTCGAACCGTAATGCGCAAGAAATGGTACCGAAACCCCGTATTTACATATCTGCCACTGTGCAGGAGAATCCGAATAGGTGTTCGAGTGTTCGAACCGTAATGCGCAAGAAATGGTATGTAAACCCCGTATTTACATATCTGCCACTGTGCAGGAGAATCCGTATAGGTGTTCGAGTGTTCGAACCGTAATGCGCAAGAAATGGTACGGAAACCCCGTATTTACATATCTGCCACTGTGCAGGAGAATCCGTATAGGTGTTCGAGTGTTTGAACCGTAATGCGTGAGAAATGGTATGTAAACCCCGTATTTATATATCTGCCACTGTGCTGGATAATCCGTATAGGTGTTCGAGTGTTCGAACCGTAATGCGCCAGAAATGGTACCGAAACCCCGTATTTACATATCTGCCACTGTGCAGGAGAATCCGTATAGGTGTTCGAGTGTTCGAACCGTAATGCGCAAGAAATGGTACGGAAACCCCGTATTTACATATCTGCCACTGTGCAGGAGAATCCGTATAGGTGTTCGAGTGTTTGAACCGTAATGCGCAAGAAATGGTATGTAAACCCCGTATTTATATATCTGCCACTGTGCTGGATAATCCGTATAGGTGTTCGAGTGTTCGAACCGTAATGCGCCAGAAATGGTACCGAAACCCCGTATTTACATATCTGCCACTGTGCAGGAGAATCCGTATAGGTGTTCGAGTGTTCGAACCGTAATGCGCAAGAAATGGTACCGAAACCGCGTATTTACATATCTGCCACTGTGCAGGAGAATCCGTATAGGTGTTCGAGTGTTCGAACCGTAATGCGCAAGAAATGGTATGGAAACCCCGTATTTACATATCTGCCACTGTGCAGGAGAATCCGTATAGGTGTTCGAGTGTTCGAACCGTAATGCGCAAGAAATGGTACCGAAACCCCGTATTTACATATCTGCCACTGTGCAGGAGAATCCGAATAGGTGTTCGAGTGTTCGAACCGTAATGCGCAAGAAATGGTATGTAAACCCCGTATTTACATATCTGCCACTGTGCAGGAGAATCCGTATAGGTGTTCGAGTGTTCGAACCGTAATGCGCAAGAAATGGTACGGAAACCCCGTATTTACATATCTGCCACTGTGCAGGAGAATCCGTATAGGTGTTCGAGTGTTTGAACCGTAATGCGTGAGAAATGGTATGTAAACCCCGTATTTATATATCTGCCACTGTGCTGGATAATCCGTATAGGTGTTCGAGTGTTCGAGCCGTAATGCGCCAGAAATGGTACCGAAACCCCGTATTTACATATCTGCCACTGTGCAGGAGAATCCGTATAGGTGTTCGAGTGTTCGAACCGTAATGCGCAAGAAATGGTACCGAAACCGCGTATTTACATATCTGCCACTGTGCAGGAGAATCCGTATAGGTGTTCGAGTGTTCGAACCGTAATGCGCAAGAAATGGTATGGAAACCCCGTATTTACATATCTGCCACTGTGCAGGAGAATCCGTACAGGTGTTCGAGTGTTCGAACCGTAATGCGCAAGAAATGGTACCGAAACCCCGTATTTACATATCTGCCACTGTGCAGGAGAATCCGTATAGGTGTTCGAGTGTTTGAACCGTAATGCGTGAGAAATGGTATGTAAACCCCGTATTTATATATCTGCCACTGTGCTGGATAATCCGTATAGGTGTTCGAGTGTTCGAGCCGTAATGCGCCAGAAATGGTACCGAAACCCCGTATTTACATATCTGCCACTGTGCAGGAGAATCCGTATAGGTGTTCGAGTGTTCGAACCGTAATGCGCAAGAAATGGTACCGAAACCGCGTATTTACATATCTGCCACTGTGCAGGAGAATCCGTATAGGTGTTCGAGTGTTCGAACCGTAATGCGCAAGAAATGGTACGGAAACCCCGTATTTACATATCTGCCACTGTGCAGGAGAATCCGTATAGGTGTTCGATTGTTCGAACCGTAATGCGCAAAAAATGGTACCGAAACCCCGTATTTACATATTTGCCACTGTGCAGGAGAATCCGTATAGGTGTTCGAGTATTCGAACCGTAATGCGCAAGAAATGGTACCGAAACCCCGTATTTACATATCTGCCACTGTGCAGGAGAATCCGAATAGGTGTTCGAGTGTTCGAACCGTAATGCGCAAGAAATGGTATGTAAACCCCGTATTTACATATCTGCCACTGTGCAGGAGAATCCGTATAGGTGTTCGAGTGTTCGAACCGTAATGCGCAAGAAATGGTACGGAAACCCCGTATTTACATATCTGCCACTGTGCAGGAGAATCCGTATAGGTGTTCGAGTGTTTGAACCGTAATGCGTGAGAAATGGTATGTAAACCCCGTATTTATATATCTGCCACTGTGCTGGATAATCCGTATAGGTGTTCGAGTGTTCGAACCGTAATGCGCCAGAAATGGTACCGAAACCCCGTATTTACATATCTGCCACTGTGCAGGAGAATCCGTATAGGTGTTCGAGAGTTCGAACCGTAATGCGCAAGAAATGGTACGGAAACCCCGTATTTACATATCTGCCACTTTGTAGGAGAATCCGCATAGGTGTTCGAGTGTTCGAACCGTAATGTGCAAGAAATGGTATGGAAACCCCGTATTTACATATCTGCCCCTGTGCAGGAGAATCCGTATAGGTGTTCGAGTGTTCGAATCGTAATGCGCAAGAAATGGTACCGAAACCCCGTATTTACATATCTGCCACTGTGCAGGAGAATCCAAATAGGTGTTCGAGTGTTCGAACCGTAATGCGCAAGAAATGGTATGTAAACCCCGTATTTACATATCTGCCACTGTGCAGGAGAATCCGTATAGGTGTTCGAGTGTTCGAACCGTAATGCGCAAGAAATGGTTCCGAAAGTACGTATTTACGTATCCGCCACTGTGCAGGAGAATCCGTATAGGTGTTCCATTGTTCGAACCGTAATGCGCAAGAAATGGTACGGAAACCCCGTATTTACATATCTGCCACTGTGCAGGAGAATCCGTATAGGTGTTCGAGTGTTCGAACCGTAATGCGCAAAAAATGGTACCGAAACCCCGTATTTACATATCTGCCACTGTGCAGGAGAATCCGAATAGGTGTTCGAGTGTTCGAACCGTAATGCGCAAGAAATGGTATGTAAACCCCGTATTTACATATCTGCCACTGTGCAGGAGAATCCGTATAGGTGTTCGAGTGTTCGAACCGTAATGCGCAAGAAATGGTACGAAAACCCCGTATTTACATATCTGCCACTGTGCAGGAGAATCCGTATAGGTGTTCGATTGTTCGAACCGTAATGCGCAAAAAATGGTACCGAAACCCCGTATTTACATATCTGCCACTGTGCAGGAGAATCCGTATTGGTGTTCGAGTGTTCGAACCGTAATGCGCAAGAAATGGTACCGAAACCCCGTATTTACATATCTGCCACTGTGCAGGAGAATCCGAATCGGTGTTCGAGTGTTCGATCCGTAATGCGCAAGAAATGGTATGTAAACCCCGTATTTACATATCTGCCACTGTGCAGGAGAATCCGTATAGGTGTTCGAGTGTTCGAACCGTAATGCGCAAGAAATGGTACGGAAACCCCGTATTTACATATCTGCCACTGTGCAGGAGAATCCGTATAGGTGTTCGAGTGTTTGAACCGTAATGCGTGAGAAATGGTATGTAAACCCCGTATTTATATATCTGCCACTGTGCTGGATAATCCGTATAGGTGTTCGAGTGTTCGAACCGTAATGCGCCAGAAATGGTACCGAAACCCCGTATTTACATATCTGCCACTGTGCAGGAGAATCCGTATAGGTGTTCGAGTGTTCGAACCGTAATGCGCAAGAAATGGTACCGAAACCGCGTATTTACATATCTGCCACTGTGCAGGAGAATCCGTATAGGTGTTCGAGTGTTCGAACCGTAATGCGCAAGAAATGGTATGGAAACCCCGTATTTACATATCTGCCACTGTGCAGGAGAATCCGTATAGGTGTTCGAGTGTTCGAACCGTAATGCGCAAGAAATGGTACCGAAACCCCGTATTTACATATCTGCCACTGTGCAGGAGAATCCGAATAGGTGTTCGAGTGTTCGAACCGTAATGCGCAAGAAATGGTATGGAAACCGCGTATTTACATATCTGCCACTGTGCAGGAGAATCCGTATAGGTGTTCGAGTGTTCGAACCGTAATGCGCAAGAAATGGTACGGAAACCCCGTATTTACATATTTGCCACTGTGCAGGAGAATCCGTATAGGTGTTCGAGTGTTTGAACCGTAATGCGTGAGAAATGGTATGTAAACCCCGTATTTATATATCTGCCACTGTGCAGGAGAATCCGTATAGGTGTTCGAGTGTTTGAACCGTAATGCGTGAGAAATGGTATGTAAACCCCGTATTTATATATCTGCCACTGTGCTGGATAATCCGTATAGGTGTTCGAGTGTTCGAGCCGTAATGCGCCAGAAATGGTACCGAAACCCCGTATTTACATATCTGCCACTGTGCAGGAGAATCCGTATAGGTGTTCGAGTGTTCGAACCGTAATGCGCAAGAAATGGTACCGAAACCGCGTATTTACATATCTGCCACTGTGCAGGAGAATCCGTATAGGTGTTCGAGTGTTCGAACCGTAATGCGCAAGAAATGGTATGGAAACCCCGTATTTACATATCTGCCACTGTGCAGGAGAATCCGTACAGGTGTTCGAGTGTTCGAACCGTAATGCGCAAGAAATGGTATGGAAACCCCGTATTTACATATCTGCCACTGTGCAGGAGAATCCGTATAGGTGTTCGAGTGTTCGAACCGTAATGCGCAAGAAATGGTACCGAAACCGCGTATTTACATATCTGCCACTGTGCAGGAGAATCCGTATAGGTGTTCGAGTGTTCGAACCGTAATGCGCAAGAAATGGTACGGAAACCCCGTATTTACATATCTGCCACTGTGCAGGAGAATCCGTATAGGTGTTCGAGTGTTTGAACTGTAATGCGTGAGAAATGGTATGTAAACCCCGTATTTATATATCTGCCACTGTGCTGGATAATCCGTATAGGTGTTCGAGTGTTCGAACCGTAATGCGCCAGAAATGGTACCGAAACCCCGTATTTACATATCTGCCACTGTGCAGGAGAATCCGTATAGGTGTTCGAGTGTTCGAACCGTAATGCGCAAGAAATGGTACGTAAACCCCGTATTTACATATCTGCCACAGTGCAGGAGAATCCGTATAGGTGTTCGAGTGTTCGAACCGTAATGCGCAAGAAATGGTATGGAAACCCCGTATTTACATATCTGCCACTGTGCAGGAGAATCCGTATAGGTGTTCGAGTGTTCGAACCGTAATGCGCAAGAAATTGTTCCGAAACCCCGTATTTACATATCTGGCACTGTGCAGGAGAATCCGTATAGGTGTTCGAGAGTTCGAACCGTAATGCGCAAGAAATGGTTCCGAAAGCCCGTATTTACGTATCTGCCACTGTGCAGGAGAATCCGTATATGTGTTCGATTGTTCGAACCGTAATGCGCAAAAAATGGTACCGAAACCCCGTATTTACATATTTGCCACTGTGCAGGAGAATCCGTATAGGTGTTCGAGTGTTCGAACCGTAATGCGCAAGAAATGGTACCGAAACCCCGTATTTACATATCTGCCACTGTGCAGGAGAATCCGAATAGGTGTTCGAGTGTTCGAACCGTAATGCGCAAGAAATGGTATGTAAACCCCGTATTTACATATCTGCCACTGTGCAGGAGAATCCGTATAGGTGTTCGAGTGTTCGAACCGTAATGCGCAAGAAATGGTACGGAAACCCCGTATTTACATATCTGCCACTGTGCAGGAGAATCCGTATAGGTGTTCGAGTGTTTGAACCGTAATGCGTGAGAAATGGTATGTAAACCCCGTATTTATATATCTGCCACTGTGCTGGATAATCCGTATAGGTGTTCGAGTGTTCGAACCGTAATGCGCCAGAAATGGTACCGAAACCCCGTATTTACATATCTGCCACTGTGCAGGAGAATCCGTATAGGTGTTCGAGTGTTCGAACCGTAATGCGCAAGAAATGGTACGGAAACCCCGTATTTACATATCTGCCACTGTGCAGGAGAATCCGTATAGGTGTTCGAGTGTTTGAACCGTAATGCGCAAGAAATGGTATGTAAACCCCGTATTTATATATCTGCCACTGTGCTGGATAATCCGTATAGGTGTTCGAGTGTTCGAACCGTAATGCGCCAGAAATGGTACCGAAACCCCGTATTTACATATCTGCCACTGTGCAGGAGAATCCGTATAGGTGTTCGAGTGTTCGAACCGTAATGCGCAAGAAATGGTACCGAAACCGCGTATTTACATATCTGCCACTGTGCAGGAGAATCCGTATAGGTGTTCGAGTGTTCGAACCGTAATGCGCAAGAAATGGTATGGAAACCCCGTATTTACATATCTGCCACTGTGCAGGAGAATCCGTATAGGTGTTCGAGTGTTCGAACCGTAATGCGCAAGAAATGGTACCGAAACCCCGTATTTACATATCTGCCACTGTGCAGGAGAATCCGAATAGGTGTTCGAGTGTTCGAACCGTAATGCGCAAGAAATGGTATGTAAACCCCGTATTTACATATCTGCCACTGTGCAGGAGAATCCGTATAGGTGTTCGAGTGTTCGAACCGTAATGCGCAAGAAATGGTACGGAAACCCCGTATTTACATATCTGCCACTGTGCAGGAGAATCCGTATAGGTGTTCGAGTGTTTGAACCGTAATGCGTGAGAAATGGTATGTAAACCCCGTATTTATATATCTGCCACTGTGCTGGATAATCCGTATAGGTGTTCGAGTGTTCGAGCCGTAATGCGCCAGAAATGGTACCGAAACCCCGTATTTACATATCTGCCACTGTGCAGGAGAATCCGTATAGGTGTTCGAGTGTTCGAACCGTAATGCGCAAGAAATGGTACCGAAACCGCGTATTTACATATCTGCCACTGTGCAGGAGAATCCGTATAGGTGTTCGAGTGTTCGAACCGTAATGCGCAAGAAATGGTATGGAAACCCCGTATTTACATATCTGCCACTGTGCAGGAGAATCCGTACAGGTGTTCGAGTGTTCGAACCGTAATGCGCAAGAAATGGTACCGAAACCCCGTATTTACATATCTGCCACTGTGCAGGAGAATCCGTATAGGTGTTCGAGTGTTTGAACCGTAATGCGTGAGAAATGGTATGTAAACCCCGTATTTATATATCTGCCACTGTGCTGGATAATCCGTATAGGTGTTCGAGTGTTCGAGCCGTAATGCGCCAGAAATGGTACCGAAACCCCGTATTTACATATCTGCCACTGTGCAGGAGAATCCGTATAGGTGTTCGAGTGTTCGAACCGTAATGCGCAAGAAATGGTACCGAAACCGCGTATTTACATATCTGCCACTGTGCAGGAGAATCCGTATAGGTGTTCGAGTGTTCGAACCGTAATGCGCAAGAAATGGTACGGAAACCCCGTATTTACATATCTGCCACTGTGCAGGAGAATCCGTATAGGTGTTCGATTGTTCGAACCGTAATGCGCAAAAAATGGTACCGAAACCCCGTATTTACATATTTGCCACTGTGCAGGAGAATCCGTATAGGTGTTCGAGTATTCGAACCGTAATGCGCAAGAAATGGTACCGAAACCCCGTATTTACATATCTGCCACTGTGCAGGAGAATCCGAATAGGTGTTCGAGTGTTCGAACCGTAATGCGCAAGAAATGGTATGTAAACCCCGTATTTACATATCTGCCACTGTGCAGGAGAATCCGTATAGGTGTTCGAGTGTTCGAACCGTAATGCGCAAGAAATGGTACGGAAACCCCGTATTTACATATCTGCCACTGTGCAGGAGAATCCGTATAGGTGTTCGAGTGTTTGAACCGTAATGCGTGAGAAATGGTATGTAAACCCCGTATTTATATATCTGCCACTGTGCTGGATAATCCGTATAGGTGTTCGAGTGTTCGAACCGTAATGCGCCAGAAATGGTACCGAAACCCCGTATTTACATATCTGCCACTGTGCAGGAGAATCCGTATAGGTGTTCGAGAGTTCGAACCGTAATGCGCAAGAAATGGTACGGAAACCCCGTATTTACATATCTGCCACTTTGTAGGAGAATCCGCATAGGTGTTCGAGTGTTCGAACCGTAATGTGCAAGAAATGGTATGGAAACCCCGTATTTACATATCTGCCCCTGTGCAGGAGAATCCGTATAGGTGTTCGAGTGTTCGAATCGTAATGCGCAAGAAATGGTACCGAAACCCCGTATTTACATATCTGCCACTGTGCAGGAGAATCCAAATAGGTGTTCGAGTGTTCGAACCGTAATGCGCAAGAAATGGTATGTAAACCCCGTATTTACATATCTGCCACTGTGCAGGAGAATCCGTATAGGTGTTCGAGTGTTCGAACCGTAATGCGCAAGAAATGGTTCCGAAAGTACGTATTTACGTATCCGCCACTGTGCAGGAGAATCCGTATAGGTGTTCCATTGTTCGAACCGTAATGCGCAAGAAATGGTACGGAAACCCCGTATTTACATATCTGCCACTGTGCAGGAGAATCCGTATAGGTGTTCGAGTGTTCGAACCGTAATGCGCAAAAAATGGTACCGAAACCCCGTATTTACATATCTGCCACTGTGCAGGAGAATCCGAATAGGTGTTCGAGTGTTCGAACCGTAATGCGCAAGAAATGGTATGTAAACCCCGTATTTACATATCTGCCACTGTGCAGGAGAATCCGTATAGGTGTTCGAGTGTTCGAACCGTAATGCGCAAGAAATGGTACGAAAACCCCGTATTTACATATCTGCCACTGTGCAGGAGAATCCGTATAGGTGTTCGATTGTTCGAACCGTAATGCGCAAAAAATGGTACCGAAACCCCGTATTTACATATCTGCCACTGTGCAGGAGAATCCGTATAGGTGTTCGAGTGTTCGAACCGTAATGCGCAAGAAATGGTACCGAAACCCCGTATTTACATATCTGCCACTGTGCAGGAGAATCCGAATCGGTGTTCGAGTGTTCGATCCGTAATGCGCAAGAAATGGTATGTAAACCCCGTATTTACATATCTGCCACTGTGCAGGAGAATCCGTATAGGTGTTCGAGTGTTCGAACCGTAATGCGCAAGAAATGGTACGGAAACCCCGTATTTACATATCTGCCACTGTGCAGGAGAATCCGTATAGGTGTTCGAGTGTTTGAACCGTAATGCGTGAGAAATGGTATGTAAACCCCGTATTTATATATCTGCCACTGTGCTGGATAATCCGTATAGGTGTTCGAGTGTTCGAACCGTAATGCGCCAGAAATGGTACCGAAACCCCGTATTTACATATCTGCCACTGTGCAGGAGAATCCGTATAGGTGTTCGAGTGTTCGAACCGTAATGCGCAAGAAATGGTACCGAAACCGCGTATTTACATATCTGCCACTGTGCAGGAGAATCCGTATAGGTGTTCGAGTGTTCGAACCGTAATGCGCAAGAAATGGTATGGAAACCCCGTATTTACATATCTGCCACTGTGCAGGAGAATCCGTATAGGTGTTCGAGTGTTCGAACCGTAATGCGCAAGAAATGGTACCGAAACCCCGTATTTACATATCTGCCACTGTGCAGGAGAATCCGAATAGGTGTTCGAGTGTTCGAACCGTAATGCGCAAGAAATGGTATGGAAACCGCGTATTTACATATCTGCCACTGTGCAGGAGAATCCGTATAGGTGTTCGAGTGTTCGAACCGTAATGCGCAAGAAATGGTACGGAAACCCCGTATTTACATATCTGCCACTGTGCAGGAGAATCCGTATAGGTGTTCGAGTGTTTGAACCGTAATGCGTGAGAAATGGTATGTAAACCCCGTATTTATATATCTGCCACTGTGCAGGAGAATCCGTATAGGTGTTCGAGTGTTTGAACCGTAATGCGTGAGAAATGGTATGTAAACCCCGTATTTATATATCTGCCACTGTGCTGGATAATCCGTATAGGTGTTCGAGTGTTCGAGCCGTAATGCGCCAGAAATGGTACCGAAACCCCGTATTTACATATCTGCCACTGTGCAGGAGAATCCGTATAGGTGTTCGAGTGTTCGAACCGTAATGCGCAAGAAATGGTACCGAAACCGCGTATTTACATATCTGCCACTGTGCAGGAGAATCCGTATAGGTGTTCGAGTGTTCGAACCGTAATGCGCAAGAAATGGTATGGAAACCCCGTATTTACATATCTGCCACTGTGCAGGAGAATCCGTACAGGTGTTCGAGTGTTCGAACCGTAATGCGCAAGAAATGGTATGTAAACCCCGTATTTACATATCTGCCACTGTGCAGGAGAATCCGTATAGGTGTTCGAGTGTTCGAACCGTAATGCGCAAGAAATGGTTCCGAAAGCCCGTATTTACGTATCTGCCACTGTGCAGGAGAATCCGTATAGGTGTTCGATTGTTCGAACCGTAATGCGCAAAAAATGGTACCGAAACCCCGTATTTACATATTTGCCACTGTGCAGGAGAATCCGTATAGGTGTTCGAGTGTTCGAACCGTAATGCGCAAGAAATGGTATGTAAACCCCGTATTTACATATCTGCCACTGTGCAGGAGAATCCGTATAGGTGTTCGAGTGTTTGAACCGTAATGCGCAAGAAATGGTACGGAAACCCCGTATTTACATATCTGCCACTGTGGAGGAGAATCCGTATAGGTGTTCGAGTGTTTGAACCGTAATGCGTGAGAAATGGTATGTAAACCCCGTATTTATATATCTGCCACTGTGCTGGATAATCCGTATAGGTGTTCGAGTGTTCGAGCCGTAATGCGCCAGAAATGGTACCGAAACCCCGTATTTACATATCTGCCACTGTGCAGGAGAATCCGTATAGGTGTTCGAGTGTTCGAACCGTAATGCGCAAGAAATGGTACCGAAACCGCGTATTTACATATCTGCCACTGTGCAGGAGAATCCGTATAGGTGTTCGAGTGTTCGAACCGTAATGCGCAAGAAATGGTATGGAAACCCCGTATTTACATATCTGCCACTGTGCAGGAGAATCCGTATAGGTGTTCGAGTGTTCGAACCGTAATGCGCAAGAAATGGTACCGAAACCCCGTATTTACATATCTGCCACTGTGCAGGAGAATCCGAATAGGTGTTCGAGTGTTCGATCCGTAATGCGCAAGAAATGGTATGTAAACCCCGTATTTACATATCTGCCACTGTGCAGGAGAATCCGTATAGGTGTTCGAGTGTTCGAACCGTAATGCGCAAGAAATGGTACGGAAACTCCGTATTTACATATCTGCCACTGTGCAGGAGAATCCGTATAGGTGTTCGAGTGTTTGAACCGTAATGCGTGAGAAATGGTATGTAAACCCCGTATTTATATATCTGCCACTGTGCTGGATAATCCGTATAGGTGTTCGAGTGTTCGAACCGTAATGCGCCAGAAATGGTACCGAAACCCCGTATTTACATATCTGCCACTGTGCAGGAGAATCCGTATAGGTGTTCGAGTGTTCGAACCGTAATGCGCAAGAAATGGTACGTAAACCCCGTATTTACATATCTGCCACAGTGCAGGAGAATCCGTATAGGTGTTCGAGTGTTCGAACCGTAATGCGCAAGAAATGGTATGGAAACCCCGTATTTACATATCTGCCACTGTGCAGGAGAATCCGTATAGGTGTTCGAGTGTTCGAACCGTAATGCGCAAGAAATGGTTCCGAAACCCCGTATTTACATATCTGGCACTGTGCAGGAGAATCCGTATAGGTGTTCGAGAGTTCGAACCGTAATGCGCAAGAAATGGTTCCGAAAGCCCGTATTTACGTATCTGCCACTGTGCAGGAGAATCCGTATATGTGTTCGATTGTTCGAACCGTAATGCGCAAAAAATGGTACCGAAACCCCGTATTTACATATTTGCCACTGTGCAGGAGAATCCGTATAGGTGTTCGAGTGTTCGAACCGTAATGCGCAAGAAATGGTACCGAAACCCCGTATTTACATATCTGCCACTGTGCAGGAGAATCCGAATAGGTGTTCGAGTGTTCGAACCGTAATGCGCAAGAAATGGTATGTAAACCCCGTATTTACATATCTGCCACTGTGCAGGAGAATCCGTATAGGTGTTCGAGTGTTCGAACCGTAATGCGCAAGAAATGGTACGGAAACCCCGTATTTACATATCTGCCACTGTGCAGGAGAATCCGTATAGGTGTTCGAGTGTTTGAACCGTAATGCGTGAGAAATGGTATGTAAACCCCGTATTTATATATCTGCCACTGTGCTGGATAATCCGTATAGGTGTTCGAGTGTTCGAACCGTAATGCGCCAGAAATGGTACCGAAACCCCGTATTTACATATCTGCCACTGTGCAGGAGAATCCGTATAGGTGTTCGAGTGTTCGAACCGTAATGCGCAAGAAATGGTACGGAAACCCCGTATTTACATATCTGCCACTGTGCAGGAGAATCCGTATAGGTGTTCGAGTGTTTGAACCGTAATGCGCAAGAAATGGTATGTAAACCCCGTATTTATATATCTGCCACTGTGCTGGATAATCCGTATAGGTGTTCGAGTGTTCGAACCGTAATGCGCCAGAAATGGTACCGAAACCCCGTATTTACATATCTGCCACTGTGCAGGAGAATCCGTATAGGTGTTCGAGTGTTCGAACCGTAATGCGCAAGAAATGGTACCGAAACCGCGTATTTACATATCTGCCACTGTGCAGGAGAATCCGTATAGGTGTTCGAGTGTTCGAACCGTAATGCGCAAGAAATGGTATGGAAACCCCGTATTTACATATCTGCCACTGTGCAGGAGAATCCGTATAGGTGTTCGAGTGTTCGAACCGTAATGCGCAAGAAATGGTACCGAAACCCCGTATTTACATATCTGCCACTGTGCAGGAGAATCCGAATAGGTGTTCGAGTGTTCGAACCGTAATGCGCAAGAAATGGTATGTAAACCCCGTATTTACATATCTGCCACTGTGCAGGAGAATCCGTATAGGTGTTCGAGTGTTCGAACCGTAATGCGCAAGAAATGGTACGGAAACCCCGTATTTACATATCTGCCACTGTGCAGGAGAATCCGTATAGGTGTTCGAGTGTTTGAACCGTAATGCGTGAGAAATGGTATGTAAACCCCGTATTTATATATCTGCCACTGTGCTGGATAATCCGTATAGGTGTTCGAGTGTTCGAGCCGTAATGCGCCAGAAATGGTACCGAAACCCCGTATTTACATATCTGCCACTGTGCAGGAGAATCCGTATAGGTGTTCGAGTGTTCGAACCGTAATGCGCAAGAAATGGTACCGAAACCGCGTATTTACATATCTGCCACTGTGCAGGAGAATCCGTATAGGTGTTCGAGTGTTCGAACCGTAATGCGCAAGAAATGGTATGGAAACCCCGTATTTACATATCTGCCACTGTGCAGGAGAATCCGTACAGGTGTTCGAGTGTTCGAACCGTAATGCGCAAGAAATGGTACCGAAACCCCGTATTTACATATCTGCCACTGTGCAGGAGAATCCGTATAGGTGTTCGAGTGTTTGAACCGTAATGCGTGAGAAATGGTATGTAAACCCCGTATTTATATATCTGCCACTGTGCTGGATAATCCGTATAGGTGTTCGAGTGTTCGAGCCGTAATGCGCCAGAAATGGTACCGAAACCCCGTATTTACATATCTGCCACTGTGCAGGAGAATCCGTATAGGTGTTCGAGTGTTCGAACCGTAATGCGCAAGAAATGGTACCGAAACCGCGTATTTACATATCTGCCACTGTGCAGGAGAATCCGTATAGGTGTTCGAGTGTTCGAACCGTAATGCGCAAGAAATGGTACGGAAACCCCGTATTTACATATCTGCCACTGTGCAGGAGAATCCGTATAGGTGTTCGATTGTTCGAACCGTAATGCGCAAAAAATGGTACCGAAACCCCGTATTTACATATTTGCCACTGTGCAGGAGAATCCGTATAGGTGTTCGAGTGTTCGAACCGTAATGCGCAAGAAATGGTACCGAAACCCCGTATTTACATATCTGCCACTGTGCAGGAGAATCTGAATAGGTGTTCGAGTGTTCGAACCGTAATGCGCAAGAAATGGTATGTAAACCCCGTATTTACATATCTGCCACTGTGCAGGAGAATCCGTATAGGTGTTCGAGTGTTCGAACCGTAATGCGCAAGAAATGGTACGGAAACCCCGTATTTACATATCTGCCACTGTGCAGGAGAATCCGTATAGGTGTTCGAGTGTTTGAACCGTAATGCGTGAGAAATGGTATGTAAACCCCGTATTTATATATCTGCCACTGTGCTGGATAATCCGTATAGGTGTTCGAGTGTTCGAACCGTAATGCGCCAGAAATGGTACCGAAACCCCGTATTTACATATCTGCCACTGTGCAGGAGAATCCGTATAGGTGTTCGAGTGTTCGAACCGTAATGCGCAAGAAATGGTACCGAAACCGCGTATTTACATATCTGCCACTGTGCAGGAGAATCCGTATAGGTGTTCGAGTGTTCGAACCGTAATGCGCAAGAAATGGTATGGAAACCCCGTATTTACATATCTGCCACTGTGCAGGAGAATCCGTATAGGTGTTCGAGTGTTCGAACCGTAATGCACAAGAAATGGTACCGAAACCCCGTATTTACATATCTGCCACTGTGCAGGAGAATCCGAATAGGTGTTCGAGTGTTCGATCCGTAATGCGCAAGAAATGGTATGTAAACCCCGTATTTACATATCTGCCACCGTGCAGGAGAATCCGTATAGGTGTTCGAGTGTTCGAACCGTAATGCGCAAGAAATGGTACGGAAACCCCGTATTTACATATCTGCCACTGTGCAGGAGAATCCGTATAGGTGTTCGAGTGTTTGAACCGTAATGCGTGAGAAATGGTATGTAAACCCCGTATTTATATATCTGCCACTGTGCTGGATAATCCGTATAGGTGTTCGAGTGTTCGAACCGTAATGCGCCAGAAATGGTACCGAAACCCCGTATTTACATATCTGCCACTGTGCAGGAGAATCCGTATAGGTGTTCGAGTGTTCGAACCGTAATGCGCAAGAAATGGTACCGAAACCGCGTATTTACATATCTGCCACTGTGCAGGAGAATCCGTATAGGTGTTCGAGTGTTCGAACCGTAATGCGCAAGAAATGGTATGGAAACCCCGTATTTACATATCTGCCACTGTGCAGGAGAATCCGTATAGGTGTTCGAGTGTTCGAACCGTAATGCGCAAGAAATGGTACGGAAACCCCGTATTTACATATCTGCCACTGTACAGGAGAATCCGTATAGGTGTTCGAGTGTTTGAACCGTAATGCGTGAGAAATGGTATGTAAACCCCGTATTTATATATCTGCCACTGTGCTGGATAATCCGTATAGGTGTTCGAGTGTTCGAGCCGTAATGTGCAAGAAATGGTACCGAAACCCCGTATTTACATATCTGCCACTGTGCAGGAGAATCCGTATAGGTGTTCGAGTGTTCGAACCGTAATGCGCAAGAAATGGTACCGAAACCGCGTATTTACATATCTGCCACTGTGCAGGAGAATCCGTATAGGTGTTCGAGTGTTCGAACCGTAATGCGCAAGAAATGGTATGTAAACCCCGTATTTACATATCTGCCACTGTGCAGGAGAATCCGTACAGGTGTTCGAGTGTTCGAACCGTAATGCGCAAGAAATGGTTCCGAAACCCCGTATTTACGTATCTGCCACTGTGCAGGAGAATCCGTATAGGTGTTCCATTGTTCGAACCGTAATGCGCAAGAAATGGTACGGAAACCCCGTATTTACATATCTGCCACTGTGCAGGAGAATCCGTATAGGTGTTCGAGTGTTCGAACCGTAATGCGCAAAAAATGGTACCGAAACCCCGTATTTACATATCTGCCACTGTGCAGGAGAATCCGAATAGGTGTTCGACTGTTCGAACCGTAATGCGCAAGAAATGTTATGTAAACCCCGTATTTACATATCTGCCACTGTGCAGGAGAATCCGTATAGGGGTTCGAGTGTTCGAACCGTAATGCGCAAAAAATGGTACGGAAACCCCGTATTTACATATCTGCCACTGTGCAGGAGAATCCGTATAGGTGTTCGATTGTTCGAACCGTAATGCGCAAAAAATGGTACCGAAACCCCGTATTTACATATCTGCCACTGTGCAGGAGAATCCGTATAGGTGTTCGAGTGTTCGAACCGTAATGCGCAAGAAATGGTACCGAAACCCCGTATTTACATATCTGCCACTGTGCAGGAGAATCCGAATAGGTGTTCGAGTGTTCGATCCGTAATGCGCAAGAAATGGTATGTAAACCCCGTATTTACATATCTGCCACTGTGCAGGAGAATCCGTATAGGTGTTCGAGTGTTCGAACCGTAATGCGCAAGAAATGGTACGGAAACCCCGTATTTACATATCTGCCACTGTGCAGGAGAATCCGTATAGGTGTTCGAGTGTTTGAACCGTAAAGCGTGAGAAATGGTATGTAAACCCCGTATTTATATATCTGCCACTGTGCTGGATAATCCGTATAGGTGTTCGAGTGTTCGAACCGTAATGCGCCAGAAATGGTACCGAAACCCCGTATTTACATATCTGCCACTGTGCAGGAGAATCCGTATAGGTGTTCGAGTGTTCGAACCGTAATGCGCAAGAAATGGTACCGAAACCGCGTATTTACATATCTGCCACTGTGCAGGAGAATCCGTATAGGTGTTCGAGTGTTCGAACCGTAATGCGCAAGAAATGGTATGGAAACGCCGTATTTACATATCTGCCACTGTGCAGGAGAATCCGTATAGGTGTTCGAGTGTTCGAACCGTAATGCACAAGAAATGGTACCGAAACCCCGTATTTACATATCTGCCACTGTGCAGGAGAATCCGAATAGGTGTTCGAGTGTTCGATCCGTAATGCGCAAGAAATGGTATGTAAACCCCGTATTTACATATCTGCCACCGTGCAGGAGAATCCGTATAGGTGTTCGAGTGTTCGAACCGTAATGCGCAAGAAATGGTACGGAAACCCCGTATTTACATATCTGCCACTGTGCAGGAGAATCCGTATAGGTGTTCGAGTGTTTGAACCGTAATGCGTGAGAAATGGTATGTAAACCCCGTATTTATATATCTGCCACTGTGCTGGATAATCCGTATAGGTGTTCGAGTGTTCGAACCGTAATGCGCCAGAAATGGTACCGAAACCCCGTATTTACATATCTGCCACTGTGCAGGAGAATCCGTATAGGTGTTCGAGTGTTCGAACCGTAATGCGCAAGAAATGGTACCGAAACCGCGTATTTACATATCTGCCACTGTGCAGGAGAATCCGTATAGGTGTTCGAGTGTTCGAACCGTAATGCGCAAGAAATGGTATGGAAACCCCGTATTTACATATCTGCCACTGTGCAGGAGAATCCGTATAGGTGTTCGATTGTTCGAACCGTAATGCGCAAGAAATGGTTCCGAAACCCCGTATTTACATATCTGCCACTGTGCAGGAGAATCTGTATAGGTGTTCGAGAGTTCGAACCGTAATGCGCAAGAAATGGTACGGAAACCCCGTATTTACATATCTGCCACTTTGTAGGAGAATCCGCATAGGTGTTCGAGTGTTCGAACCGTAATGTGCAAGAAATGGTATGGAAACCCCGTATTTACATATCTGCCACTGTGCAGGAGAATCCGTATAGGTGTTCGAGTGTTCGAATCGTAATGCGCAAGAAATGGTACCGAAACCCCGTATTTACATATCTGCCACTTTGTAGGAGAATCCGTATAGGTGTTCGAGTGTTCGAACCGTAATGCGCAAGAAATGGTATGTAAACCCCGTATTTACATATCTGCCACTGTGCAGGAGAATCCGTATAGGTGTTCGAGTGTTCGAACCGTAATGCGCAAGAAATGGTTCCGAAACCCCGTATTTACGTATCTGCCACTGTGCAGGAGAATCCGTATAGGTGTTCCATTGTTCGAACCGTAATGCGCAAGAAATGGTACGGAAACCCCGTATTTACATATCTGCCACTGTGCAGGAGAATCCGTATAGGTGTTCGAGTGTTCGAACCGTAATGCGCAAAAAATGGTACCGAAACCCCGTATTTACATATCTGCCACTGTGCAGGAGAATCCGAATAGGTGTTCGAGTGTTCGAACCGTAATGCGCAAGAAATGGTATGTAAACCCCGTATTTACATATCTGCCACTGTGCAGGAGAATCCGTATAGGGGTTCGAGTGTTCGAACCGTAATGCGCAAGAAATGGTACCGAAACCCCGTATTTACATATCTGCCACTGTGCAGGAGAATCCGTATAGGTGTTCGAGTGTTCAAACCGTAATGCGCAAGAAATGGTACCGAAACCCCGTATTTACATATCTGCCACTGTGCAGGAGAATCCGTATAGGTGTTCGAGTGTTCGAACCGTAATGCGCAAGAAATGGTACGGAAACCCCGTATTTACATATCTGCCACTGTGCAGGAGAATCCGTATAGGTGTTCGAGTGTTTGAACCGTAATGCGTGAGAAATGGTATGTAAACCCCGTATTTATATATCTGCCACTGTGCTGGATAATCCGTATAGGTGTTCGAGTGTTCGAACCGTAATGCGCCAGAAATGGTACCGAAACCCCGTATTTACATATCTGCCACTGTGCAGGAGAATCCGTATAGGTGTTCGAGTGTTCGAACCGTAATGCGCAAGAAATGGTACCGAAACCGCGTATTTACATATCTGCCACTGTGCAGGAGAATCCGTATAGGTGTTCGAGTGTTCGAACCGTAATGCGCAAGAAATGGTATGGAAACGCCGTATTTACATATCTGCCACTGTGCAGGAGAATCCGTATAGGTGTTCGAGTGTTCGAACCGTAATGCACAAGAAATGGTACCGAAACCCCGTATTTACATATCTGCCACTGTGCAGGAGAATCTGAATAGGTGTTCGAGTGTTCGATCCGTAATGCGCAAGAAATGGTATGTAAACCCCGTATTTACATATCTGCCACCGTGCAGGAGAATCCGTATAGGTGTTCGAGTGTTCGAACCGTAATGCGCAAGAAATGGTACGGAAACCCCGTATTTACATATCTGCCACTGTGCAGGAGAATCCGTATAGGTGTTCGAGTGTTTGAACCGTAATGCGTGAGAAATGGTATGTAAACCCCGTATTTATATATCTGCCACTGTGCTGGATAATCCGTATAGGTGTTCGAGTGTTCGAACCGTAATGCGCCAGAAATGGTACCGAAACCCCGTATTTACATATCTGCCACTGTGCAGGAGAATCCGTATAGGTGTTCGAGTGTTCGAACCGTAATGCGCAAGAAATGGTACCGAAACCGCGTATTTACATATCTGCCACTGTGCAGGAGAATCCGTATAGGTGTTCGAGTGTTCGAACCGTAATGCGCAAGAAATGGTATGGAAACCCCGTATTTACATATCTGCCACTGTGCAGGAGAATCCGTATAGGTGTTCGAGTGTTCGAACCGTAATGCGCAAGAAATGGTTCCGAAACCCCGTATTTACATATCTGCCACTGTGCAGGAGAATCTGTATAGGTGTTCGAGAGTTCGAACCGTAATGCGCAAGAAATGGTACGGAAACCCCGTATTTACATATCTGCCACTTTGTAGGAGAATCCGCATAGGTGTTCGAGTGTTCGAACCGTAATGTGCAAGAAATGGTATGGAAACCCCGTATTTACATATCTGCCACTGTGCAGGAGAATCCGTATAGGTGTTCGAGTGTTCGAATCGTAATGCGCAAGAAATGGTACCGAAACCCCGTATTTACATATCTGCCACTGTGCAGGAGAATCCGAATAGGTGTTCGAGTGTTCGAACCGTAATGCGCAAGAAATGGTATGTAAACCGCGTATTTACATATCTGCCACTGTGCAGGAGAATCCGTATAGGTGTTCGAGTGTTCGAACCGTAATGCGCAAGAAATGGTTCCGAAACCCCGTATTTACGTATCTGCCACTGTGCAGGAGAATCCGTATAGGTGTTCCATTGTTCGAACCGTAATGCGCAAGAGATGGTACGGAAACCCCGTATTTACATATCTGCCACTGTGCAGGAGAATCCGTATAGGTGTTCGAGTGTTCGAACCGTAATGCGCAAAAAATGGTACCGAAACCCCGTATTTACATATCTGCCACTGTGCAGGAGAATCCGAATAGGTGTTCGAGTGTTCGAACCGTAATGCGCAAGAAATGGTATGTAAACCCCGTATTTACATATCTGCCACTGTGCAGGAGAATCCGTATAGGGGTTCGAGTGTTCGAACCGTAATGCGCAAAAAATGGTACGGAAACCCCGTATTTACATATCTGCCACTGTGCAGGAGAATCCGTATAGGTGTTCGATTGTTCGAACCGTAATGCGCAAAAAATGGTACCGAAACCCCGTATTTACATATCTGCCACTGTGCAGGAGAATCCGTATAGGTGTTCGAGTGTTCGAACCGTAATGCGCAAGAAATGGTACCGAAACCCCGTATTTACATATCTGCCACTGTGCAGGAGAATCCGAATAGGTGTTCGAGTGTTCGATCCGTAATGCGCAAGAAATGGTATGTAAACCCCGTATTTACATATCTGCCACTGTGCAGGAGAATCCGTATAGGTGTTCGAGTGTTCGAACCGTAATGCGCAAGAAATGGTACGGAAACCCCGTATTTACATATCTGCCACTGTGCAGGAGAATCCGTATAGGTGTTCGAGTGTTTGAACCGTAATGCGTGAGAAATGGTATGTAAACCCCGTATTTATATATCTGCCACTGTGCTGGATAATCCGTATAGGTGTTCGAGTGTTCGAACCGTAATGCGCCAGAAATGGTACCGAAACCCCGTATTTACATATCTGCCACTGTGCAGGAGAATCCGTATAGGTGTTCGAGTGTTCGAACCGTAATGCGCAAGAAATGGTACCGAAACCGCGTATTTACATATCTGCCACTGTGCAGGAGAATCCGTATAGGTGTTCGAGTGTTCGAACCGTAATGCGCAAGAAATGGTATGGAAACCCCGTATTTACATATCTGCCACTGTGCAGGAGAATCCGTATAGGTGTTCGAGTGTTCGAACCGTAATGCGCAAGAAATGGTTCCGAAACCCCGTATTTACATATCTGCCACTGTGCAGGAGAATCCGTATAGGTGTTCGAGAGTTCGAACCGTAATGCGCAAGAAATGGTACGGAAACCCCGTATTTACATATCTGCCACTTTGTAGGAGAATCCGCATAGGTGTTCGAGTGTTCGAACCGTAATGTGCAAGAAATGGTATGGAAACCCCGTATTTACATATCTGCCACTGTGCAGGAGAATCCGTATAGGAGTTCGAGTGTTCGAATCGTAATGCGCAAGAACTGGTACCGAAACCCCGTATTTACATATCTGCCACTGTGCAGGAGAATCCGAATAGGTGTTCGAGTGTTCGAACCGTAATGTGCAAGAAATGGTATATAAACCCCGTATTTACATATCTGCCACTGTGCAGGAGAATCCGTATAGGTGTTCGAGTGTTCGAACCGTAATGCGCAATAAATGGTTCCGAAACCCCGTATTTACGTATCTGCCACTGTGCAGGAGAATCCGTATAGGTGTTCCATTGTTCGAACCGTAATGCGCAAAGAAATGGTACGGAAACCCCGTATTTACATATCTGCCACTGTGCAGGAGAATCCGTATAGGTGTTCGAGTGTTCGAACCGTAATGCGCAGAAAATGGTACCGAAACCACGTATTTACATATCTGCCACTGTGCAGGAGAATCCGTATAGGTGTTCGAGTGTTCGAACCGTAATGCGCAAGAAATGGTACCGAAACCCCGTATTTACATATCTGCCACTGTGCAGGAGAATCCGAATAGGTGTTCGAGTGTTCGAACCGTAATGCGCAAGAAATGGTATGTAAACCCCGTATTTACATATCTGCCACTGTGCAGGAGAATCCGTATAGGTGTTCGAGTGTTCGAACCGTAATGCGCAAGAAATGGTACGGAAACCCCGTATTTACATATCTGCCACTGTGCAGGAAAATCCGTAGAGGTGTTCGAGTGTTTGAACCGTAATGCGTGAGAAATGGTTTGTAAACCCCGTATTTATATATCTGCCACTGTGCTGGATAATCCGTATAGGTGTTCGAGTGTTCGAACCGTAATGCGCCAGAAATGGTACCGAAACCCCGTATTTACATATCTGCCACTGTGCAGGCGAATCCGTATAGGTGTTCGAGTGTTCGAACCGTAATGCGCAAGAAATGGTACCGAAACCCCGCATTTACATATCTGCCACTGTGCAGGAGAATCCGTATAGGTGTTCGAGTGTTCGAACCGTAATGCGCAAGAAATTGTACCGAAACCCCGTATTTACATATCTGCCACTGTGCAGGAGAATCCGTATAGGTGTTCGAGTGTTCGAACCGTAATGCGCAAGAAATGGTACCGAAACCCCGTATTTACATATCTGCCACTGTGCAGGAGAATCCGAATAGGTGTTCGAGTGTTCGAACCGTAATGCGCAAGAAATGGTATGTAAACCCCGTATTTACATATCTGCCACTGTGCAGGAGAATCCGTATAGGTGTTCGAGTGTTCGAACCGTAATGCGCAAGAAATGGTACGGAAACCCCGTATTTACATATCTGCCACTGTGCAGGAGAATCCGTATAGGTGTTCGAGTGTTCGAACCGTAATGCGCAAGAAATGGTTCCGAAACCCCGTATTTACATATCTGCCACTATGCAGGAGAATCCGTATAGGTGTTCGAGAGTTCGAACCGTAATGCGCAAGAAATGGTACGGAAACCCCGTATTTACATATCTGCCACTTTGTAGGAGAATCCGCATAGGTGTTCGAGTGTTCGAATCGTAATGTGCAAGAAATGGTATAGAAACCCCGTATTTACATATCTGCCACTGTGCAGGAGATTCCGTATAGGTGTTCGAGTGTTTGAATCGTAATGCGCAAGAAATGGTACCGAAACCCCGTATTTACATATCTGCCACTGTGCAGGAGAATCCGAATAGGTGTTCGAGTGTTCGAACCGTAATGCGCAAGAAATGGTATGTAAACCCCGTATTTACATATCTGCCACTGTGCAGGAGAATCCGTATAGGTGTTCCATTGTTCGAACCGTAATGCGCAAGAAATGGTACGGAAACCCCGTATTTACATATCTGCCACTGTGCAGGAGAATCCGTATAGGAACTCGAGTGTTCGAACCGTAATGCGCAAAAAATGGTACCGAAACCCCGTATTTACATATCTGCCACTTTGTAGGAGAATCCGCATAGGTGTTCGAGTGTTCGAACCGTAATGCGCAAGAAATGGTATGGAAACCCCGTATTTACATATCTGCCACTGTGCAGGAAAATCCGTATAGGTGTTCGAGTGTTCGAATCGTAATGCGCAAGAAATGGTACCGAAACCCCGTATTTACATATCTGCCACTGTGTAGGAGAATCCGAATAGGTGTTCGAGTGTTCGAACCGTAATGCGCAAGAAATGGTATGTAAACCCCGTATTTACATATCTGCCACTGTGCAGGAGAATCCGTATAGGTGTTCGAGTGTTCGAACTGTAATGCGCAAGAAATGGTACGGAAACCCCGTATTTACATATCTGCCACTGTGCAGGAGAATCCATATAGGTGTTCGATTGTTCGAACCGTAATGCGCAAAAAATGGTACCGAAACCCCGTATTTACATATCTGCCACTGTGCAGGAGAATCCGTATAGGTGTTCGAGTGTTCGAACCGTAATGCGCAAGAAATGGTACCGAAACCCCGCATTTACATATCTGTCACTGTGCAGGAGAATCCGTATAGGTGTTCGAGTGTTCGAACCGTAATGCGCAAGAAATGGTATGGAAACCCCGTATTTACATATCTGCCACTATGCAGGAGAATCCGTATAGGTGTTCGAGTGTTCGAACCGTAATGCGCAAGAAATGGTTCCGAAACCCCGTATTTACATATCTGCCACTGTGCAGGAGAATCCGAATAGGTGTTCGAGTGTTCGAACCGTAATGCGCAAGAAATGGTATGTAAACCCCGTATTTACATATCTGCCACTGTGCAGGAGAATCCGTATAGGTGTTCGAGTGTTCGAACCGTAATGCGCAAGAAATGGTGCGGAAACCCCGTATTTACATATCTGCCACTGTGCAGGAGAATCCGTATAGGTGTTCGAGTGTTCGAACCGTAATGCGCAAGAAATGGTACCGAAACCCCGTATTTACATATCTGCCACTGTGCAGGAGAATCCGAATAGGTGTTCGAGTGTTCGAACCGTAATGCGCAAGAAATGGTATGTAAACCCCGTATTTACATATCTGCCACTGTGCAGGAGAATCCGTATAGGTGTTCGAGTGTTCGAACCGTAATGCGCAAGAAATGGTATGTAAACCCCGTATTTACATATCTGCCACTGTGCAGGAGAATCCGTATAGGTGTTCGAGTGTTCGAACCGTAATGCGCAAGAAATGGTACGGAAACCCCGTATTTACATATCTGCCACTGTGCAGGAAAATCCGTAGAGGTGTTCGAGTGTTTGAACCGTAATGCGTGAGAAATGGTTTGTAAACCCCGTATTTATATATCTGCCACTGTGCAGGAGAATCCGTATAGGTGTTCGAGTGTTCGAACCGTAATGCGCCAGAAATGGTACCGAAACCCCGTATTTACATATCTGCCACTGTGCAGGCGAATCCGTATAGGTGTTCGAGTGTTCGAACCGTAATGCGCAAGAAATGGTTCCGAAACCCCGTATTTACATATCTGCCACTGTGCAGGAGAATCCGAATAGGTGTTCGAGTGTTCGAACCGTAATGCGCAAGAAATGGTATGTAAACCCCGTATTTACATATCTGCCACTGTGCAGGAGAATCCGTATAGGTGTTCGAGTGTTCGAACCGTAATGCGCAAGAAATGGTACGGAAACCCCGTATTTACATATCTGCCACTGTGCAGGAAAATCCGTATAGGTGTTCGAGTGTTTGAACCGTAATGCGTGAGAAATGGTTTGTAAACCCCGTATTTATATATCTGCCACTGTGCTGGATAATCCGTATAGGTGTTCGAGTGTTCGAACCGTAGTGCGCCAGAAATGGTACCGAAACCCCGTATTTACATATCTGCCACTGTGCAGGCGAATCCGTATAGGTGTTCGAGTGTTCGAACCGTAATGCGCAAGAAATGGTACCGAAACCCCGCATTTACATATCTGCCACTGTGCAGGAGAATCCGTATAGGTGTTCGAGTGTTCGAACCGTAATGCGCAAGAAATTGTACCGAAACACCGTATTTACATATCTGCCACTGTGCAGGAGAATCCGTATAGGTGTTCGAGTGTTCGAACCGTAATGCGCAAGAAATGGTACCGAAACCCCGTATTTACATATCTGCCACTGTGCAGGAGAATCCGAATAGGTGTTCGAGTGTTCGAACCGTAATGCGCAAGAAATGGTATGTAAACCCCGTATTTACATATCTGCCACTGTGCAGGAGAATCCGTATAGGTGTTCGAGTGTTCGAACCGTAATGCGCAAGAAATGGTACGGAAACCCCGTATTTACATATCTGCCACTGTGCAGGAGAATCCGTATAGGTGTTCGAGTGTTCGAACCGTAATGCGCAAGAAATGGTTCCGAAACCCCGTATTTACATATCTGCCACTATGCAGGAGAATCCGTATAGGTGTTCGAGAGTTCGAACCGTAATGCGCAAGAATTGGTACGGAAACCCCGTATTTACATATCTGCCACTTTGTAGGAGAATCCGCATAGGTGTTCGAGTGTTCGAATCGTAATGTGCAAGAAATGGTATAGAAACCCCGTATTTACATATCTGCCACTGTGCAGGAGATTCCGTATAGGTGTTCGAGTGTTCGAATCGTAATGCGCAAGAAATGGTACCGAAACCCCGTATTTACATATCTGCCACTGTGCAGGAGAATCCGAATAGGTGTTCGAGTGTTCGAACCGTAATGCGCAAGAAATGGTATGTAAACCCCGTATTTACATATCTGCCACTGTGCAGGAGAAGCCGTATAGGTGTTCGAGTGTTCGAACCGTAATGCGCAAGAAATGCTTCCGAAACCCCGTATTTACGTATCTGCCACTGTGCAGGAGAATCCGTATAGGTGTTCCATTGTTCGAACCGTAATGCGCAAGAAATGGTACGGAAACCCCGTATTTACATATCTGCCACTGTGCAGGAGAATCCGTATAGGTGTTCGAGTGTTCGAACCGTAATGCGCAAAAAATGGTACCGAAACCCCGTATTTACATATCTGCCACTTTGTAGGAGAATCCGCATAGGTGTTCGAGTGTTCGAACCGTAATGCGCAGGAAATGGTATGGAAACCCCGTATTTACATATCTGCCACTGTGCAGGAAAATCCGTATAGGTGTTCGAGTGTTCGAATCGTAATGCGCAAGAAATGGTACCGAAACCCCGTATTTACATATCTGCCACTGTGTAGGAGAATCCGAATAGGTGTTCGAGTGTTCGAACCGTAATGCGCAAGAAATGGTATGTAAAGCCCGTATTTACATATCTGCCACTGTGCAGGAGAATCCGTATAGGTGTTCGAGTGTTCGAACTGTAATGCGCAAGAAATGGTACGGAAACCCCGTATTTACATATCTGCCACTGTGCAGCAGAATCCGTATAGGTGTTCGATTGTTCGAACCGTAATGCGCAAAAAATGGTACCGAAACCCCGTATTTACATATCTGCCACTGTGCAGGAGAATCCGTATAGGTGTTCGAGTGTTCGAACCGTAATGCGCAAGAAATGGTATGGAAATCCCGTATTTACATATCTGCCACTGTGCAGGAGAATCCGTATAGGTGTTCGAGTGTTCGAACCGTAATGCGCAAGAAATGGTTCCGAAACCCCGTATTTACATATCTGCCACTGTGCAGGAGAATCCGTATAGGTGTTCGAGAGTTCGAACCGTAATGCGCAAGAAATGGTACGGAAACCCCGTATTTACATATCTGCCACTTTGTAGGAGAATCCGCATAGGTGTTCGAGTGTTCGAACCGTAATGTGCAAGAAATGGTATGGAAACCCCGTATTTACATATCTGCCACTGTGCAGGAGAATCCGTATAGGTGTTCGAGTGTTCGAATCGTAATGCGCAAGAAATGGTACCGAAACCCCGTATTTACATATCGGCCACTATGCTGGAGAATCCGAATAGGTGTTCGAGTGTTCGAACCGTAATGCGCAAGAAATGGTATGTAAACCCCGTATTTACATATCTGCCACTGTGCAGGAGAATCCGTATAGGTGTTCGAGTGTTCGAACCGTAATGCGCAAGAAATGGTTCCGAAACCCCGTATTTACGTATCTGCCACTGTGCAGGAGAATCCGTATAGGTGTTCCATTGTTCGAACCGTAATGCGCAAGAAATGGTGCGGAAACCCCGTATTTACATATCTGCCACTGTGCAGGAGAATCCGTATAGGTGTTCGAGTGTTCGAACCGTAATGCGCAAGAAATGGTACCGAAACCCCGTATTTACATATCTGCCACTGTGCAGGAGAATCCGTATAGGTGTTCGAGTGTTCGAACCGTAATGCGCAAGAAATGGTATGGAAACCCCGTATTTACATATCTGCCACTGTGCAGGAGAATCCGTATAGGTGTTCGAGTGTTCGAACCGTAATGCGCAAGAAATGGTACCGAAACCCCGTATTTACATATCTGCCACTTTGTAGGAGAATCCGCATAGGTGTTCGAGTGTTCGAACCGTAATGCGCAAGAAATAGTACGAAAACCCCGTATTTACATATCTGCCACTGTGCAGGAGAATCCGTATAGGTGTTCGAGTGTTCGAACCGTAATGCGCAAGAAATGGTATGGAAACCCCGTATTTACATATCTGCCACTGTGCAGGAGAATCCGTATAGGTGTTCGAGTGTTCGAACCGTAATGCGCAAGAAATGGTACCGAAACCCCGTATTTACATATCTGCCACTTTGTAGGAGAATCCGCATAGGTGTTCGAGTGTTCGAACCGTAATGTGCAAGAAATTGTATGGAAACCCCGTATTTACATATCTGCCACTGTGCAGGAGAATCCGTATAGATGTTCGAGTGTTCGAATCGTAATGCGCAAGAAATGGTACCGAAACCCCGTATTTACAAATCTGCCACTGTGCAGGAGAATCCGAATAGGTGTTCGAGTGTTCGAACCGTAATGCGCAAGAAATGGTATGTAAACCCCGTATTTACATATCTGCCACTGTGCAGGAGAATCCGTATAGGTGTTCGAGTGTTCGAACCGTAATGCGCAAGAAATGGTATGGAAATCCCGTATTTACATATCTGCCACTGTGCAGGAGAATCCGTATAGGTGTTCGAGTGTTCGAACCGTAATGCGCAAGAAATGGTTCCGAAACCCCGTATTTACATATCTGCCACTGTGCAGGAGAATCCGTATAGGTGTTCGAGAGTTCGAACCGTAATGCGCAAGAAATGGTACGGAAACCCCGTATTTACATATCTGCCACTTTGTAGGAGAATCCGCATAGGTGTTCGAGTGTTCGAACCGTAATGTGCAAGAAATGGTATGGAAACCCCGTATTTACATATCTGCCACTGTGCAGGAGAATCCGTATAGGTGTTCGAGTGTTCGAATCGTAATGCGCAAGAAATGGTTCCGAAACCCCGTATTTACATATCGGCCACTATGCTGGAGAATCCGAATAGGTGTTCGAGTGTTCGAACCGTAATGCGCAAGAAATGGTATGTAAACCTCGTATTTACATATCTGCCACTGTGCAGGAGAATCCGTATAGGTGTTCGAGTGTTCGAACCGTAATGCGCAAGAAATGGTTCCGAAACCCCGTATTTACGTATCTGCCACTGTGTAGGAGAATCCGTATAGGTGTTCTATTGTTCGAACCGTAATGCGCAAGAAATGGTGCGGAAACCCCGTATTTACATATCTGCCACTGTGCAGGAGAATCCGTATAGGTGTTCGAGTGTTCGAACCGTAATGCGCAAGAAATGGTACCGAAACCCCGTATTTACATATCTGCCACTGTGCAGGAGAATCCGTATAGGTGTTCGAGTGTTCGAACCGTAATGCGCAAGAAATGGTATGGAAACCCCGTATTTACATATCTGCCACTGTGCAGGAGAATCCGTATAGGTGTTCGAGTGTTCGAACCGTAATGCGCAAGAAATGGTACCGAAACCCCGTATTTACATATCTGCCACTTTGTAGGAGAATCCGCATAGGTGTTCGTGTGTTCGAACCGTAATGCGCAAGAAATGGTACGGAAACCCCGTATTTACATATCTACCACTGTGCAGGAGAATCCGTATAGGTGTTCGAGTGTTCGAACCGTAATGCGCAAGAAATGGTATGGAAACCCCGTATTTACATATCTGCCACTGTGCAGGAGAATCCGTATAGGTGTTCGAGTGTTCGAACCGTAATGCGCAAGAAACGGTACCGAAACCCCGTATTTACATATCTGCCACTTTGTAGGAGAATCCGCATAGGTGTTCGAGTGTTCGAACCGTAATGTGCAAGAAATGGTATGGAAACCCCGTATTTACATATCTGCCACTGTGTAGGAGAATCCGTATAGATGTTCGAGTGTTCGAATCGTAATGCGCAAGAAATGGTACCGAAACCCCGTATTTACAAATCTGCCACTGTGCAGGAGAATCCGAATAGGTGTTCGAGTGTTCGAACCGTAATGCGCAAGAAATGGTATGTAAACCCCGTATTTACATATCTGCCACTGTGCAGGAGAATCCTTATAGGTGTTCGAGTGTTCGAACCGTAATGCGCAAGAAATGGTACGGAAACCCCGTATTTACATATCTGCCACTGTGCAGGAGAATCCGTATAGGTGTTCGAGTGTTCGAACCGTAATGCGTGAGAAATGGTATGTAAACCCCGTATTTATATATCTGCCACTGTGCTGGATAATCCGTATAGGTGTTCGAGTGTTCGAACCGTAATGCGCCAGAAATGGTACCAAAACCCCGTATTTACATATCTGCCACTGTGCAGGAGAATCCGTATAGGTGTTCGAGTGTTCGAACCGTAATGCGCAAGAAATGGAACCGAAACCCCGTATTTACATATCTGCCACTGTGCAGGAGAATCCGTATAGGTGTTCGAGTGTTCGAACCGTAATGCGCAAGAAATTGTATGGAAACCCCGTATTTACATATCTGCCACTGTGCGGGAGAATCCGTATAGGTGTTCGAGTGTTCGAACCGTAATGCGCAAGAAATGGTACGGAAACCCCGTATTTACATATCTGTCACTGTGCGGGAGAATCCGTATAGGTGTTCGAGTGTTCGAACCGTAATACGCAAGAAATGGTTCCGAAACCCCGTATTTACATATCTGCCACTGTGCAGGAGAATCCGTATAGGTGTTCGAGTGTTCGAACCGTAATGCGCAAGAAATGGTACGGAAACCCCGTATTTACATATCTGCCACTGTGCAGGAGAATCCGTATAGGTGATCAAGTGTTTGAACCGTAATGCGTGAGAAATGGTATGTAAACCCCGTATTTATATATCTGCCACTGTGCTGGATAATCCGTATAGGTGTTCGAGTGTTCGAACCGTAATGCGCAAGAAATGGTAGGGAAACCCCGTATTTACATATCTGCCACTGTGCAGGAGAATCCGTATAGGTGTTCGAGTGTTCGAACCGTAATGCGCAAGAAATGGTACCGAAACCCCGTATTTACATATCTGACACTGTGCAGGAGAATCCGTATAGGTGTTCGAGTGTTCGAACCGTAATGCGCAAGAAATGGTATGGAAACCCCGTATTTACATATCTGCCACTGTGCGGGAGAATCCGTATAGGTGTTCGAGTGTTCGAACCGTAATACGCAAGAAATGGTTCCGAAACCCCGTATTTACATATCTGCCACTGTGCAGGAGAATCCGTATAGGTGTTCGAGTGTTCGAACCGTAATGCGCAAGAAATGGTACGGAAACCCCGTATTTACATATCTGCCACTGTGCAGGAGAATCCGTATAGGTGTTCAAGTGTTTGAACCGTAATGCGTGAGAAATGGTATGTAAACCCCGTATTTATATATCTGCCACTGTGCTGGATAATCCGTATAGGTGTTCGAGTGTTCGAACCGTAATGCGCAAGAAATGGTAGGGAAACCCCGTATTTACATATCTGCCACTGTGCAGGAGAATCCGTATAGGTGTTCGAGTGTTCGAACCGTAATGCGCAAGAAATGGTACCGAAACCCCGTATTTACATATCTGACACTGTGCAGGAGAATCCGTATAGGTGTTCGAGTGTTCGAACCGTAATGCGCAAGAAATGGTATGGAAACCCCGTATTTACATATTTGCCGCTGTGCAGGAGAATCCGTATAGGTGTTCGAGTGTTCGAACCGTAATGCGCAAGAAATGGTTCCGAAACCCCGTATTTACATATCTGCCACTATGCAGGAGAATCCGTATAGGTGTTCGAGAGTTCGAACCGTAATGCGCAAGAAATGGTACGGAAACCCCGTATTTACATATCTGCCACTTTGTAGGAGAATCCGCATAGGTGTTCGAGTGTTCGAACCGTAATGTGCAAGAAATGGTATGGAAATCCCGTATTTACATATCTGCCACTGTGCAGGAGAATCCGTATAGGTGTTCGAGTGTTCGAATCGTAATGCGCAAGAAATGATACCGAAACCCCGTATTTACATATCAGCCACTGTGCAGGAGAATCCGAATAGGTGTTCGAGTGTTCGAACCGTAATGCGCAAGAAATGGTATGTAAACCCCGTATTTACATATTTGCCACTGTGCAGGAGAATCCGTATAGGTGTTCGAGTGTTCGAACCGTAATGCGCAAGAAATGGTACGGAAACCCCGTATTTACATATCTGCCACTGTGCAGGAGAATCCGTATAGGTGTTCGATTGTTCGAACCGTAATGCGCAAAAAATGGTACCGAAACCCCGTATTTACATATCTGCCACTGTGCAGGAGAATCCGTATAGGTGTTCGAGTGTTCGAACCGTAATGCGCAAGAAATGGTACCGAAATCCCGTATTTACATATCTGCCACTATGCAGGAGAATCCGAATAGGTGTTCGAGTGTTCGAACCGTAATGCGCAAGAAATGGTTTGTAAACCCCGTATTTACATATCTGCCACTGTGCAGGAGAATCCGTATAGGTGTTCGAGTGTTCGAACCGTAATGCGCAAGAAATGGTACGGAAACCCCGTATTTACATATCTGCCACTGTGTAGGAGAATCCGTATAGGTGTTCGAGTGTTCGAACCGTAATGCGCAAGAAATGGTACCGAAACCCCGTATTTACATATCTGCCACTGTGCAGGAGAATCCGAATAGGTGTTCGAGTGTTCGAACCGTAATGCGCAAGAAATGGTATGTAAACCCCGTATTTACATATCTGCCACTGTGCAGGAGAATCCGTATAGGTGTTCGAGTGTTCGAACCGTAATGCGCAAGAAATGGTATGTAAACCCCGTATTTACATATCTGCCACTGTGCAGGAGAATCCGTATAGGTGTTCGAGTGTTCGAACCGTAATGCGCAAGAAATGGTACGGAAACCCCGTATTTACATATCTGCCACTGTGCAGGAGAATCCGTATAGGTGTTCGAGTGTTCGAACCGTAATGCGCAAGAAATGGTACCGAAACCCCGTATTTACATATCTGCCACTGTGCAGGAGAATCCGAATAGGTGTTCGAGTGTTCGAACCGTAATGCGCAAGAAATGGTATGTAAACCCCGTATTTACATATCTGCCACTGTGCAGGAGAATCCGTATAGGTGTTCGAGTGTTCGAACCGTAATGCGCAAGAAATGGTATGTAAACCCCGTATTTACATATCTGCCACTGTGCAGGAGAATCCGTATAGGTGTTCGAGTGTTCGAACCGTAATGCGCAAGAAATGGTACGGAAACCCCGTATTTACATATCTGCCACTGTGCAGGAGAATCCGTATAGGTGTTCGAGTGTTCGAACCGTAATGCGCAAGAAATGGTACCGAAACCCCGTATTTACATATCTGCCACTGTGCAGGAGAATCCGAATAGGTGTTCGAGTGTTCGAACCGTAATGCGCAAGAAATGGTATGTAAACCCCGTATTTACATATCTGCCACTGTGCAGGAGAATCCGTATAGGTGTTCGAGTGTTCGAACCGTAATGCGCAAGAAATGGTATGTAAACCCCGTATTTACATATCTGCCACTGTGCAGGAGAATCCGTATAGGTGTTCGAGTGTTCGAACCGTAATGCGCAAGAAATGGTACGGAAACCCCGTATTTACATATCTGCCACTGTGCAGGAGAATCCGTATAGGTGTTCGAGTGTTCGAACCGTAATGCGCAAGAAATGGTACCGAAACCCCGTATTTACATATCTGCCACTGTGCAGGAGAATCCGAATAGGTGTTCGAGTGTTCGAACCGTAATGCGCAAGAAATGGTATGTAAACCCCGTATTTACATATCTGCCACTGTGCAGGAGAATCCGTATAGGTGTTCGAGTGTTCGAACCGTAATGCGCAAGAAATGGTATGTAAACCCCGTATTTACATATCTGCCACTGTGCAGGAGAATCCGTATAGGTGTTCGAGTGTTCGAACCGTAATGCGCAAGAAATGGTACGGAAACCCCGTATTTACATATCTGCCACTGTGCAGGAAAATCCGTAGAGGTGTTCGAGTGTTTGAACCGTAATGCGTGAGAAATGGTTTGTAAACCCCGTATTTATATATCTGCCACTGTGCAGGAGAATCCGTATAGGTGTTCGAGTGTTCGAACCGTAATGCGCCAGAAATGGTACCGAAACCCCGTATTTACATATCTGCCACTGTGCAGGCGAATCCGTATAGGTGTTCGAGTGTTCGAACCGTAATGCGCAAGAAATGGTTCCGAAACCCCGTATTTACATATCTGCCACTGTGCAGGAGAATCCGAATAGGTGTTCGAGTGTTCGAACCGTAATGCGCAAGAAATGGTTCCGAAACCCCGTATTTACATATCTGCCACTATGCAGGAGAATCCGTATAGGTGTTCGAGAGTTCGAACCGTAATGCGCAAGAAATGGTACGGAAACCCCGTATTTACATATCTGCCACTTTGTAGGAGAATCCGCATAGGTGTTCGAGTGTTCGAACCGTAATGTGCAAGAAATGGTATGGAAATCCCGTATTTACATATCTGCCACTGTGCAGGAGAATCCGTATAGGTGTTCGAGTGTTCGAATCGTAATGCGCAAGAAATGGTACCGAAACCCCGTATTTACATATCAGCCACTGTGCAGGAGAATCCGAATAGGTGTTCGAGTGTTCGAACCGTAATGCGCAAGAAATGGTATGTAAACCCCGTATTTACATATTTGCCACTGTGCAGGAGAATCCGTATAGGTGTTCGAGTGTTCGAACCGTAATGCGCAAGAAATGGTACGGAAACCCCGTATTTACATATCTGCCACTGTGCAGGAGAATCCGTATAGGTGTTCGATTGTTCGAACCGTAATGCGCAAAAAATGGTACCGAAACCCCGTATTTACATATCTGCCACTGTGCAGGAGAATCCGTATAGGTGTTCGAGTGTTCGAACCGTAATGCGCAAGAAATGGTACCGAAACCCCGTATTTACATATCTGCCACTGTGCAGGAGAATCCGAATAGGTGTTCGAGTGTTCGAACCGTAATGCGCAAGAAATGGTTTGTAAACCCCGTATTTACATATCTGCCACTGTGCAGGAGAATCCGTATAGGTGTTCGAGTGTTCGAACCGTAATGCGCAAGAAATGGTACGGAAACCCCGTATTTACATATCTGCCACTGTGCAGGAGAATCCGTATAGGTGTTCGAGTGTTCGAACTGTAATGCGCAAGAAATGGTACGGAAACCCCGTATTTACATATCTGCCACTGTGCAGGAGAATCCGTATAGGTGTTCGATTGTTCGAACCGTAATGCGCAAAAAATGGTACCGAAACCCCGTATTTACATATCTGCCACTGTGCAGGAGAATCCGTATAGGTGTTCGAGTGTTCGAACCGTAATGCGCAAGAAATGGTACCGAAACCCCGTATTTACATATCTGCCACTGTGCAGGAGAATCCGAATAGGTGTTCGAGTGTTCGAACCGTAATGCGCAAGAAATGGTTTGTAAACCCCGTATTTACATATCTGCCACTGTGCAGGAGAATCCGTATAGGTGTTCGAGTGTTCGAACCGTAATGCGCAAGAAATGGTACGGAAACCCCGTATTTACATATCTGCCACTGTGCAGGAGAATCCGTATAGGTGTTCGAGTGTTCGAACCGTAATGCGCAAGAAATGGTTCCGAAACCCCGTATTTACATATCTGCCACTATGCAGGAGAATCCGTATAGGTGTTCGAGAGTTCGAACCGTAATGCGCAAGAAATGGTACGGAAACCCCGTATTTACATATCTGCCACTTTGTAGGAGAATCCGCATAGGTGTTCGAGTGTTCGAACCGTAATGTGCAAGAAATGGTATGGAAATCCCGTATTTACATATCTGCCACTGTGCAGGAGAATCCGTATAGGTGTTCGAGTGTTCGAATCGTAATGCGCAAGAAATGGTACCGAAACCCCGTATTTACATATCAGCCACTGTGCAGGAGAATCCGAATAGGTGTTCGAGTGTTCGAACCGTAATGCGCAAGAAATGGTATGTAAACCCCGTATTTACATATTTGCCACTGTGCAGGAGAATCCGTATAGGTGTTCGAGTGTTCGAACCGTAATGCGCAAGAAATGGTACGGAAACCCCGTATTTACATATCTGCCACTGTGCAGGAGAATCCGTATAGGTGTTCGATTGTTCGAACCGTAATGCGCAAAAAATGGTACCGAAACCCCGTATTTACATATCTGCCACTGTGCAGGAGAATCCGTATAGGTGTTCGAGTGTTCGAACCGTAATGCGCAAGAAATGGTACCGAAACCCCGTATTTACATATCTGCCACTGTGCAGGAGAATCCGAATAGGTGTTCGAGTGTTCGAACCGTAATGCGCAAGAAATGGTTTGTAAACCCCGTATTTACATATCTGCCACTGTGCAGGAGAATCCGTATAGGTGTTCGAGTGTTCGAACCGTAATGCGCAAGAAATGGTACGGAAACCCCGTATTTACATATCTGCCACTGTGCAGGAGAATCCGTATAGGTGTTCGAGTGTTCGAACCGTAATGCCCAAGAAATGGTTCCGAAACCCCGTATTTACATATCTGCCACTGTGCAGGAGAATCCGTATAGGTGTTCGAGAGTTCGAACCGTAATGCGCAAGAAATGGTACGGAAACCCCGTATTTACATATCTGCCACTTTGTAGGAGAATCCGCATAGGTGTTCGAGTGTTCGAACCGTAATGTGCAAGAAATGGTATGGAAACCCCGTATTTACATATCTGCCACTGTGCAGGAGAATCCGTATAGGTGTTCGAGTGTTCGAACCGTAATGCGCAAGAAATGGTACGGAAACCCCGTATTTACATATCTGCCACTGTGCAGGAGAATCCGTATAGGTGTTCAAGTGTTTGAACCGTAATGCGTGAGAAATGGTATGTAAACCCCGTATTTATATATCTGCCACTGTGCTGGATAATCCGTATAGGTGTTCGAGTGTTCGAACCGTAATGCGCAAGAAATGGTAGGGAAACCCCGTATTTACATATCTGCCACTATGCAGGAGAATCCGTATAGGTGTTCGAGTGTTCGAACCGTAATGCGCAAGAAATGGTACCGAAACCCCGTATTTACATATCTGACACTGTGCAGGAGAATCCGTATAGGTGTTCAAGTGTTTGAACCGTAATGCGTGAGAAATGGTATGTAAACCCCGTATTTATATATCTGCCACTGTGCTGGATAATCCGTATAGGTGTTCGAGTGTTCGAACCGTAATGCGCAAGAAATGGTAGGGAAACCCCGTATTTACATATCTGCCACTGTGCAGGAGAATCCGTATAGGTGTTCGAGTGTTCGAACCGTAATGCGCAAGAAATGGTACCGAAACCCCGTATTTACATATCTGACACTGTGCAGGAGAATCCGTATAGGTGTTCGAGTGTTCGAACCGTAATGCGCAAGAAATGGTATGGAAACCCCGTATTTACATATCTGCCACTGTGCAGGAGAATCCGTATAGGTGTTCGAGTGTTCGAACCGTAATGCGCAAGAAATGGTTCCGAAACCCCGTATTTACATATCTGCCACTATGCAGGAGAATCCGTATAGGTGTTCGAGAGTTCGAACCGTAATGCGCAAGAAATGGTACGGAAACCCCGTATTTACATATCTGCCACTTTGTAGGAGAATCCGCATAGGTGTTCGAGTGTTCGAACCGTAATGTGCAAGAAATGGTATGGAAATCCCGTATTTACATATCTGCCACTGTGCAGGAGAATCCGTATAGGTGTTCGAGTGTTCGAATCGTAATGCGCAAGAAATGGTACCGAAACCCCGTATTTACATATCAGCCACTGTGTAGGAGAATCCGAATAGGTGTTCGAGTGTTCGAACCGTAATGCGCAAGAAATGGTATGTAAACCCCGTATTTACATATCTGCCACTGTGCAGGAGAATCCGTATAGGTGTTCGAGTGTTCGAACCGTAATGCGCAAGAAATGGTACGGAAACCCCGTATTTACATATCTGCCACTGTGCAGGAGAATCCGTATAGGTGTTCGATTGTTCGAACCGTAATGCGCAAAAAATGGTACCGAAACCCCGTATTTACATATCTGCCACTGTGCAGGAGAATCCGTATAGGTGTTCGAGTGTTCGAACCGTAATGCGCAAGAAATGGTACCGAAACCCCGTATTTACATATCTGCCACTGTGCAGGAGAATCCGAATAGGTGTTCGAGTGTTCGAACCGTAATGCGCAAGAAATGGTTTGTAAACCCCGTATTTACATATCTGCCACTGTGCAGGAGAATCCGTATAGGTGTTCGAGTGTTCGAACCGTAATGCGCAAGAAATGGTACGGAAACCCCGTATTTACATATCTGCCACTGTGCAGGAGAATCCGTATAGGTGTTCGAGTGTTCGAACCGTAATGCCCAAGAAATGGTTCCGAAACCCCGTATTTACATATCTGCCACTGTGCAGGAGAATCCGTATAGGTGTTCGAGAGTTCGAACCGTAATGCGCAAGAAATGGTACGGAAACCCCGTATTTACATATCTGCCACTTTGTAGGAGAATCCGCATAGGTGTTCGAGTGTTCGAACCGTAATGTGCAAGAAATGGTATGGAAACCCCGTATTTACATATCTGCCACTGTGCAGGAGAATCCGTATAGGTGTTCGAGTGTTCGAACCGTAATGCGCAAGAAATGGTACGGAAACCCCGTATTTACATATCTGCCACTGTGCAGGAGAATCCGTATAGGTGTTCAAGTGTTTGAACCGTAATGCGTGAGAAATGGTATGTAAACCCCGTATTTATATATCTGCCACTGTGCTGGATAATCCGTATAGGTGTTCGAGTGTTCGAACCGTAATGCGCAAGAAATGGTAGGGAAACCCCGTATTTACATATCTGCCACTGTGCAGGAGAATCCGTATAGGTGTTCGAGTGTTCGAACCGTAATGCGCAAGAAATTGTACCGAAACCCCGTATTTACATATCTGACACTGTGCAGGAGAATCCGTATAGGTGTTCGAGTGTTCGAACCGTAATGCGCAAGAAATGGTATGGAAACCCCGTATTTACATATCTGCCACTGTGCAGGATAATCCGTATAGGTGTTCGAGTGTTCGAACCGTAATGCGCAAGAAATGGTTCCGAAACCCCGTATTTACATATCTGCCACTATGCAGGAGAATCCGTATAGGTGTTCGAGAGTTCGAACCGTAATGCGCAAGAAATGGTACGGAAACCCCGTATTTACATATCTGCCACTTTGTAGGAGAATCCGCATAGGTGTTCGAGTGTTCGAACCGTAATGTGCAAGAAATGGTATGGAAATCCCGTATTTACATATCTGCCACTGTGCAGGAGAATCCGTATAGGTGTTCGAGTGTTCGAATCGTAATGCGCAAGAAATGGTACCGAAACCCCGTATTTACATATCAGCCACTGTGTAGGAGAATCCGAATAGGTGTTCGAGTGTTCGAACCGTAATGCGCAAGAAATGGTATGTAAACCCCGTATTTACATATCTGCCACTGTGCAGGAGAATCCGTATAGGTGTTCGAGTGTTCGAACCGTAATGCGCAAGAAATGGTACGGAAACCCCGTATTTACATATCTGCCACTGTGCAGGAGAATCCGTATAGGTGTTCGATTGTTCGAACCGTAATGCGCAAAAAATGGTACCGAAACCCCGTATTTACATATCTGCCACTGTGCAGGAGAATCCGTATAGGTGTTCGAGTGTTCGAACCGTAATGCGCAAGAAATGGTACCGAAACCCCGTATTTACATATCTGCCACTGTGCAGGAGAATCCGAATAGGTGTTCGAGTGTTCGAACCGTAATGCGCAAGAAATGGTTTGTAAACCCCGTATTTACATATCTGCCACTGTGCAGGAGAATCCGTATAGGTGTTCGAGTGTTCGAACCGTAATGCGCAAGAAATGGTACGGAAACCCCGTATTTACATATCTGCCACTGTGCAGGAGAATCCGTATAGGTGTTCGAGTGTTCGAACCGTAATGCCCAAGAAATGGTTCCGAAACCCCGTATTTACATATCTGCCACTGTGCAGGAGAATCCGTATAGGTGTTCGAGAGTTCGAACCGTAATGCGCAAGAAATGGTACGGAAACCCCGTATTTACATATCTGCCACTTTGTAGGAGAATCCGCATAGGTGTTCGAGTGTTCGAACCGTAATGTGCAAGAAATGGTATGGAAACCCCGTATTTACATATCTGCCACTGTGCAGGAGAATCCGTATAGGTGTTCGAGTGTTCGAACCGTAATGCGCAAGAAATGGTACGGAAACCCCGTATTTACATATCTGCCACTGTGCAGGAGAATCCGTATAGGTGTTCAAGTGTTTGAACCGTAATGCGTGAGAAATGGTATGTAAACCCCGTATTTATATATCTGCCACTGTGCTGGATAATCCGTATAGGTGTTCGAGTGTTCGAACCGTAATGCGCAAGAAATGGTAGGGAAACCCCGTATTTACATATCTGCCACTGTGCAGGAGAATCCGTATAGGTGTTCGAGTGTTCGAACCGTAATGCGCAAGAAATTGTACCGAAACCCCGTATTTACATATCTGACACTGTGCAGGAGAATCCGTATAGGTGTTCGAGTGTTCGAACCGTAATGCGCAAGAAATGGTATGGAAACCCCGTATTTACATATCTGCCACTGTGCAGGATAATCCGTATAGGTGTTCGAGTGTTCGAACCGTAATGCGCAAGAAATGGTTCCGAAACCCCGTATTTACATATCTGCCACTATGCAGGAGAATCCGTATAGGTGTTCGAGAGTTCGAACCGTAATGCGCAAGAAGTGGTACGGAAACCCCGTATTTACATATCTGCCACTTTGTAGGAGAATCCGCATAGGTGTTCGAGTGTTCGAACCGTAATGTGCAAGAAATGGTATGGAAATCCCGTATTTACATATCTGCCACTGTGCAGGAGAATCCGTATAGGTGTTCGAGTGTTCGAATCGTAATGCGCAAGAAATGGTACCGAAACCCCGTATTTACATATCAGCCACTGTGCAGGAGAATCCGAATAGGTGTTCGAGTGTTCGAACCGTAATGCGCAAGAAATGGTATGTAAACCCCGTATTTACATATCTGCCACTGTGCAGGAGAATCCGTATAGGTGTTCTAGTGTTCGAACCGTAATGCGCAAGAAATGGTACGGAAACCCCGTATTTACATATCTGCCACTGTGCAGGAGAATCCGTATAGGTGTTCGATTGTTCGAACCGTAATGCGCAAAAAATGGTACCGAAACCCCGTATTTACATATCTGCCACTGTGCAGGAGAATCCGTATAGGTGTTCGAGTGTTCGAACCGTAATGCGCAAGAAATGGTACCGAAACCCCGTATTTACATATCTGCCACTGTGCAGGAGAATCCGAATAGGTGTTCGAGTGTTCGAACCGTAATGCGCAAGAAATGGTATGTAAACCCCGTATTTACATATCTGCCACTGTGCAGGAGAATCCGTATAGGTGTTCGAGTGTTCGAACCGTAATGCGCAAGAAATGGTACGGAAACCCCGTATTTACATATCTGCCACAGTGCAGGAGAATCCGTATAGGTGTTCGAGTGTTTGAACCGTAATGCGTGAGAAATGGTATGTAAACCCCGTATTTATATATCTGCCACTGTGCTGGATAATCCGTATAGGTGCTCGAGTGTTCGAACCGTAATGCGCCAGAAATGGTACCGAAACCCCGTATTTACATATCTGCCACTTTGTAGGAGAATCCGCATAGGTGTTCGAGTGTTCAAACCGTAATGTGCAAGAAATGGTATGGAAACCCCGTATTTACATATCTGCCACTGTGCAGGAAAATCCGTATAGGTGTTCGAGTGTTCGAATCGTAATGCGCAAGAAATGGTACCGAAACCCCGTATTTACATATCTGCCACTGTGTGGGAGAATCCGAATAGGTGTTCGAGTGTTCGAACCGTAATGCGCAAGAAATGGTACGGAAACCCCGTATTTACATATCTGCCACTGTGCAGGAGAATCCGTATAGGTGTTCGAGTGTTCGAACCGTAATGCGCAAGAAATGGTATGGAAACCCCGTATTTACATATCTGCCACTGTGCAGGAGAATCCGTATAGGTGTTCGAGTGTTCGAACCGTAATGCGCAAGAAATGGTTCCGAAACCCCGTATTTACATATCTGCCACTGTGCAGGAGAATCCGTATAGGTGTTCGAGTGTTCGAACCGTAATGCGCAAGAAATGGTACCGAAACCCCGTATTTACATATCTGCCACTGTGCAGGAGAATCCGTCTAGGTGTTCGAGTGTTCGTACCGTAATGCGCAAGAAATTGTATGGAAACCCCGTATTTACATATCTGCCACTGTGCGGCAGAATCCGTATAGGTGTTCGAGTGTTCGAACCGTAATGCGCAAGAAATGGTATGGAAACCCCGTATTTACATATCTGCCACTGTGCGGGAGAATCCGTATAGGTGTTCGAGTGTTCGAACCGTAATAAGCAAGAAATGGTTCCGAAACCCCGTATTTACATATCTGCCACTGTGCAGGAGAATCCGTATAGGTGTTCGAGTGTTCGATCCGTAATGCGCAAGAAATGGTATGAAAACCCCGTATTTACATATCTGCCACTGTGCGGGAGAATCCGTATAGGTGTTCGAGTGTTCGAACCGTAATACGCAAGAAATGGTTCCAAAACCCCGTATTTACATATCTGCCACTGTGCAGGAGAATCCGTATAGGGGTTCCAGTGTTCGAACCGTAATGCGCAAGAAATGGTACGGAAACCCCGTATTTACATATCTGCCACTTTGTAGGAGAATCCGCATAGGTGTTCGAGTGTTCGAACCGTAATGCGCAAGAAATTGTATGGAAACCCCGTATTTACATATCTGCCACTGTGCAGGAGAATCCGTATAGGTGTTCGAGTGTTCGAATCGTAATGCGCAAGAAATGGTACCGAAACCCCGTATTTACAAATCTGCCACTATGCAGGAGAATCCGAATAGGTGTTCGAGTGTTCGAACCGTAATGCGCAAGAAATGGTATGTAAACCCCGTATTTACATATCTGCCACTGTGCAGGAGAATCCGTATAGGTGTTCGAGTGTTCGAACCGTAATGCGCAAGAAATGGTACGGAAACCCCATATTTACATATCTGCCACTGTGCAGGAGAATCCGTATAGGTGTTCGAGTGTTCGAACCGTAATGCGTGAGAAATGGTATGTAAACCCCGTATTTATATATCTGCCACTGTGCTGGATAATCCGTATAGGTGTTCGAGTGTTCGAACCGTAATGCGCCAGAAATGGTACCGAAACCCCGTATTTACATATCTGCCACTGTGCAGGAGAATCCGTATAGGTGTTCGAGTGTTCGAACCGTAATGCGCAAGAAATGGTACCGAAACCCCGTATTTACATATCTGCCACTGTGCAGGAGAATCCGTATAGGTGTTCGAGTGTTCGAACCGTAATGCGCAAGAAATGGTAGGGAAACCCCGTATTTACATATCTGCCACTGTGCAGGAGAATCCGTATAGGTGTTCGAGTGTTCGAACCGTAATGCGCAAGAAATGGTTCCGAAACCCCGTATTTACATATCTGCCACTGTGCAGGAGAATCCGTATAGGTGTTCGAGTGTTCGAACCGTAATGCGCATGAAATGGTACCGAAACCCCGTATTTACATATCTGCCACTGTGCAGGAGAATCCGTCTAGGTGTTCGAGTGTTCGTACCGTAATGCGCTAGAAATTGTATGGAAACCCCGTATTTACATATCTGCCACTGTGCGGGAGAATCCGTATAGGTGTTCGAGTGTTCGAACCGTAATGCGCAAGAAATGGTATGGAAACCCCGTATTTACATATCTGCCACTGTGCGGGAGAATCCGTATAGGTGTTCGAGTGTTCGAACCGTAATAAGCAAGAAATGGTATGTAAACCCCGTATTTACATATCTGCCACTGTGCAGGAGAATCCGTATAGGTGTTCGAGTGTTCGATCCGTAATGCGCAAGAAATGGTATGAAAACCCCGTATTTACATATCTGCCACTGTGCGGGAGAATCCGTATAGGTGTTCGAGTGTTCGAACCGTAATACGCAAGAAATGGTTCCAAAACCCCGTATTTACATATCTGCCACTGTGCAGGAGAATCCGTATAGGGGTTCCAGTGTTCGAACCGTAATGCGCAAGAAATGGTACGGAAACCCCGTATTTACATATCTGCCACTTTGTAGGAGAATCCGCATAGGTGTTCGAGTGTTCGAACCGTAATGCGCAAGAAATTGTATGGAAACCCCGTATTTACATATCTGCCACTGTGCAGGAGAATCCGTATAGGTGTTCGAGTGTTCGAATCGTAATGCGCAAGAAATGGTACCGAAACCCCGTATTTACAAATCTGCCACTATGCAGGAGAATCCGAATAGGTGTTCGAGTGTTCGAACCGTAATGCGCAAGAAATGGTATGTAAACCCCGTATTTACATATCTGCCACTGTGCAGGAGAATCCGTATAGGTGTTCGAGTGTTCGAACCGTAATGCGCAAGAAATGGTACGGAAACCCCATATTTACATATCTGCCACTGTGCAGGAGAATCCGTATAGGTGTTCGAGTGTTCGAACCGTAATGCGTGAGAAATGGTATGTAAACCCCGTATTTATATATCTGCCACTGTGCTGGATAATCCGTATAGGTGTTCGAGTGTTCGAACCGTAATGCGCCAGAAATGGTACCGAAACCCCGTATTTACATATCTGCCACTGTGCAGGAGAATCCGTATAGGTGTTCGAGTGTTCGAACCGTAATGCGCAAGAAATGGTACCGAAACCCCGTATTTACATATCTGCCACTGTGCAGGAGAATCCGTATAGGTGTTCGAGTGTTCGAACCGTAATGCGCAAGAAATGGTAGGGAAACCCCGTATTTACATATCTGCCACTGTGCAGGAGAATCCGTATAGGTGTTCGAGTGTTCGAACCGTAATGCGCAAGAAATGGTTCCGAAACCCCGTATTTACATATCTGCCACTGTGCAGGAGAATCCGTATAGGTGTTCGAGAGTTCGAACCGTAATGCGCAAGAAATGGTACGGAAACCCCGTATTTATATATCTGCCACTTTGTAGGAGAATCCGCATAGGTGTTCGAGTGTTCGAACCGTAATCTGCAAGAAATGGTATGGAAACCCCGTATTTACATATCTGCCACTGTGCAGGAGAATCCGTATAGGTGTTCGAGTGTTCGAATCGTAATGCGCAAGAAATGGTACCGAAACCCCGTATTTACATATCTGCCACTGTGCAGGAGAATCCGAATAGGTGTTCGAGTGTTCGAACCGTAATGCGCAAGAAATGGTATGTAAACCCCGTATTTACATATCTGCCACTGTGCAGGAGAATCCGTATAGGTGTTCGAGTGTTCGAACCGTAATGCGCAAGAAATGGTACGGAAACCCCGTATTTACATATCTGCCACTGTGCAGGAGAATCCGTATAGGTGTTCGATTGTTCGAACCGTAATGCGCAAAAAATGGTACCGAAACCCCGTATTTACATATCTGCCACTGTGCAGGAGAATCCGTATAGGTGTTCGAGTGTTCGAACCGTAATGCGCAAGAAATGGTACCGAAACCCCGTATTTACATATCTGCCACTGTGCAGGAGAATCCGAATAGGTGTTTGAGTGTTCGAACCGTAATGCGCAAGAAATGGTATGTACACCCCGTATTTACATATCTGCCACTGTGTAGGAGAATCCGTATAGGTGTTCGAGTGTTCGAACCGTAATGCGCAAGAAATGGTACGGAAACCCCGTATTTACATATCTGCCACTGTGCAGGAGAATCCGTATAGGTGTTCGAGTGTTCGAACCGTAATGCGCAAGAAATGGTTCCGAAACCCCGTATTTACATATCTGCCACTGTGCAGGAGAATCCATATAGGTGTTCGAGAGTTCGAACCGTAATGCGCAAGAAACGGTACGGAAACCCCGTATTTACATATCTGCCACTGTGCAGGAGAATCCGTATAGGTGTTCGAGTGTTCGAACCGTAATGCGTGAGAAATGGTATGTAAACCCCGTATTTATATATCTGCCACTGTGCTGGATAATCCGTATAGGTGTTCGAGTGTTCGAACCGTAATGCGCCAGAAATGGTACCGAAACCCCGTATTTACATATCTGCCACTGTGCAGGAGAATCCGTATAGGTGTTCGAGTGTTCGAACCGTAATGCGCAAGAAATGGTACCGAAACCCCGTATTTACATATCTGCCACTGTGCAGGAGAATCCGTATAGGTGTTCGAGTGTTCGAACCGTAATGCGCAAGAAATGGTAGGGAAACCCCGTATTTACATATCTGCCACTGTGCAGGAGAATCCGTATAGGTGTTCGAGTGTTCGAACCGTAATGCGCAAGAAATGGTTCCGAAACCCCGTATTTACATATCTGCCACTGTGCAGGAGAATCCGTATAGGTGTTCGAGAGTTCGAACCGTAATGCGCAAGAAATGGTACGGAAACCCCGTATTTATATATCTGCCACTTTGTAGGAGAATCCGCATAGGTGTTCGAGTGTTCGAACCGTAATCTGCAAGAAATGGTATGGAAACCCCGTATTTACATATCTGCCACTGTGCAGGAGAATCCGTATAGGTGTTCGAGTGTTCGAATCGTAATGCGCAAGAAATGGTACCGAAACCCCGTATTTACATATCTGCCACTGTGCAGGAGAATCCGAATAGGTGTTCGAGTGTTCGAACCGTAATGCGCAAGAAATGGTATGTAAACCCCGTATTTACATATCTGCCACTGTGCAGGAGAATCCGTATAGGTGTTCGAGTGTTCGAACCGTAATGCGCAAGAAATGGTACGGAAATCCCGTATTTACATATCTGCCACTGTGCAGGAGAATCCGTATAGGTGTTCGATTGTTCGAACCGTAATGCGCAAAAAATGGTACCGAAACCCCGTATTTACATATCTGCCACTGTGCAGGAGAATCCGTATAGGTGTTCGAGTGTTCGAACCGTAATGCGCAAGAAATGGTACCGAAACCCCGTATTTACATATCTGCCACTGTGCAGGAGAATCCGAATAGGTGTTTGAGTGTTCGAACCGTAATGCGCAAGAAATGGTATGTACACCCCGTATTTACATATCTGCCACTGTGTAGGAGAATCCGTATAGGTGTTCGAGTGTTCGAACCGTAATGCGCAAGAAATGGTACGGAAACCCCGTATTTACATATCTGCCACTGTGCAGGAGAATCCGTATAGGTGTTCGAGTGTTCGAACCGTAATGCGCAAGAAATGGTTCCGAAACCCCGTATTTACATATCTGCCACTGTGCAGGAGAATCCATATAGGTGTTCGAGAGTTCGAACCGTAATGCGCAAGAAATGGTACGGAAACCCCGTATTTACATATCTGCCACTTTGTAGGAGAATCCGCATAGGTGTTCGAGTGTTCGAACCGTAATGTGCAAGAAATGGTATGGAAACCCCGTATTTACATGTCTGCCACTGTGCAGGAGAATCCGTATAGGTGTTCGAGTGTTCGAATCGTAATGCGCAAGAAATGGTACCGAAACCCCGTATTTACATATCTGCCACTGTGCAGGAGAATCCGAATAGGTGTTCGAGTGTTCGAACCGTAATGCGCAAGAAATGGTATGTAAACCCCGTATTTACATATCTGCCACTGTGCAGGAGAATCCGTATAGGTGTTCGAGTGTTCGAACCGTAATGCGCAAGAAATGGTACGGAAACCCCGTATTTACATATCTGCCACTGTGCAGGAGAATCCGTATAGGTGTTCGATTGTTCGAACCGTAATGCGCAAAAAATGGTACCGAAACCCCGTATTTACATATCTGCCACTGTGCAGGAGAATCCATATAGGTGTTCGAGTGTTCGAACCGTAATGCGCAAGAAATGGTACCGAAACCCCGTATTTACATATCTGCCACTGTGCAGGAGAATCCGAATAGGTGTTCGAGTGTTCGAACCGTAATGCGCAAGAAATGGTATGTAAACCCCGTATTTACATATCTGCCACTGTGCAGGAGAATCCGTATAGGTGTTCGAGTGTTCGAACCGTAATGCGCAAGAAATGGTACGGAAACCCCGTATTTACATATCTGCCACTGTGCGGGAGAATCCGTATAGGTGTTCGAGTGTTCGAACCGTAATGCGCAAGAAATGGTTCCGAAACCCCGTATTTACATATCTGCCACTGTGCAGGAGAATCCGTATAGGTGTTCGAGAGTTCGAACCGTAATGCGCAAGAAATGGTACGGAAACCCCGTATTTACATATCTGCCACTTTGTAGGAGAATCCGCATAGGTGTTCGAGTGTTCGAACCGTAATGTGCAAGAAATGGTATGGAAACCCCGTATTTACATATCTGCCACTGTGCAGGAGAATCCGTATAGGTGTTCGAGTGTTCGAACCGTAATGCGCAAGAAATGGTTCCGAAACCCCGTATTTACATATCTGCCACTGTGCAGGAGAATCCGTATAGGTGTTCGAGTGTTCGAACCGTAATGCGCAAGAAATGGTACCGAAACCCCGTATTTACATATCTGCCACTGTGCAGGAGAATCCGTCTAGGTGTTCGAGTGTTCGTACCGTAATGCGCAAGAAATTGTATGGAAACCCCGTATTTACATATCTGCCACTGTGCGGGAGAATCCGTATAGGTGTTCGAGTGTTCGAACCGTAATGCGCAAGAAATGGTATGGAAACCCCGTATTTACATATCTGCCACTGTGCGGGAGAACCCGTATAGGTGTTCGAGTGTTCGAACCGTAATAAGCAAGAAATGGTATGTAAACCCCGTATTTACATATCTGCCACTGTGCAGGAGAATCCGTATAGGTGTTCGAGTGTTCGATCCGTAATGCGCAAGAAATGGTATGAAAACCCCGTATTTACATATCTGCCACTGTGCGGGAGAATCCGTATAGGTGTTCGAGTGTTCGAACCGTAATACGCAAGAAATGGTTCCAAAACCCCGTATTTACATATCTGCCACTGTGCAGGAGAATCCGTATAGGGGTTCCAGTGTTCGAACCGTAATGCGCAAGAAATGGTACGGAAACCCCGTATTTACATATCTGCCACTTTGTAGGAGAATCCGCATAGGTGTTCGAGTGTTCGAACCGTAATGCGCAAGAAATTGTATGGAAACCCCGTATTTACATATCTGCCACTGTGCAGGAGAATCCGTATAGGTGTTCGAGTGTTCGAATCGTAATGCGCAAGAAATGGTACCGAAACCCCGTATTTACAAATCTGCCACTATGCAGGAGAATCCGAATAGGTGTTCGAGTGTTCGAACCGTAATGCGCAAGAAATGGTATGTAAACCCCGTATTTACATATCTGCCACTGTGCAGGAGAATCCGTATAGGTGTTCGAGTGTTCGAACCGTAATGCGCAAGAAATGGTACAGAAACCCCATATTTACATATCTGCCACTGTGCAGGAGAATCCGTATAGGTGTTCGAGTGTTCGAACCGTAATGCGTGAGAAATGGTATGTAAACCCCGTATTTATATATCTGCCACTGTGCTGGATAATCCGTATAGGTGTTCGAGTGTTCGAACCGTAATGCGCCAGAAATGGTACCGAAACCCCGTATTTACATATCTGCCACTGTGCAGGAGAATCCGTATAGGTGTTCGAGTGTTCGAACCGTAATGCGCAAGAAATGGTACCGAAACCCCGTATTTACATATCTGCCACTGTGCAGGAGAATCCGTATAGGTGTTCGAGTGTTCGAACCGTAATGCGCAAGAAATGGTAGGGAAACCCCGTATTTACATATCTGCCACTGTGCAGGAGAATCCGTATAGGTGTTCGAGTGTTCGAACCGTAATGCGCAAGAAATGGTTCCGAAACCCCGTATTTACATATCTGCCACTGTGCAGGAGAATCCGTATAGGTGTTCGAGAGTTCGAACCGTAATGCGCAAGAAATGGTACGGAAACCCCGTATTTATATATCTGCCACTTTGTAGGAGAATCCGCATAGGTGTTCGAGTGTTCGAACCGTAATCTGCAAGAAATGGTATGGAAACCCCGTATTTACATATCTGCCACTGTGCAGGAGAATCCGTATAGGTGTTCGAGTGTTCGAATCGTAATGCGCAAGAAATGGTACCGAAACCCCGTATTTACATATCTGCCACTGTGCAGGAGAATCCGAATAGGTGTTCGAGTGTTCGAACCGTAATGCGCAAGAAATGGTATGTAAACCCCGTATTTACATATCTGCCACTGTGCAGGAGAATCCGTATAGGTGTTCGAGTGTTCGAACCGTAATGCGCAAGAAATGGTACGGAAACCCCGTATTTACATATCTGCCACTGTGCAGGAGAATCCGTATAGGTGTTCGATTGTTCGAACCGTAATGGGCAAAAAATGGTACCGAAACCCCGTATTTACATATCTGCCACTGTGCAGGAGAATCCGTATAGGTGTTCGAGTGTTCGAACCGTAATGCGCAAGAAATGGTACCGAAACCCCGTATTTACATATCTGCCACTGTGCAGGAGAATCCGAATAGGTGTTCGAGTGTTCGAACCGTAATGCGCAAGAAATGGTATGTACACCCCGTATTTACATATCTGCCACTGTGTAGGAGAATCCGTATAGGTGTTCGAGTGTTCGAACCGTAATGCGCAAGAAATGGTACGGAAACCCCGTATTTACATATCTGCCACTGTGCAGGAGAATCCGTATAGGTGTTCGAGTGTTCGAACCGTAATGCGCAAGAAATGGTTCCGAAACCCCGTATTTACATATCTGCCACTGTGCAGGAGAATCCATATAGGTGTTCGAGAGTTCGAACCGTAATGCGCAAGAAATGGTACGGAAACCCCGTATTTACATATCTGCCACTTTGTAGGAGAATCCGCATAGGTGTTCGAGTGTTCGAACCGTAATGTGCAAGAAATGGTATGGAAACCCCGTATTTACATGTCTGCCACTGTGCAGGAGAATCCGTATAGGTGTTCGAGTGTTCGAATCGTAATGCGCAAGAAATGGTACCGAAACCCCGTATTTACATATCTGCCACTGTGCAGGAGAATCCGAATAGGTGTTCGAGTGTTCGAACCGTAATGCGCAAGAAATGGTATGTAAACCCCGTATTTACATATCTGCCACTGTGCAGGAGAATCCGTATAGGTGTTCGAGTGTTCGAACCGTAATGCGCAAGAAATGGTACGGAAACCCCGTATTTACATATCTGCCACTGTGCAGGAGAATCCGTATAGGTGTTCGAGTGTTCGAACCGTAATGCGTGAGAAATGGTATGTAAACCCCGTATTTATATATCTGCCACTGTGCTGGATAATCCGTATAGGTGTTCGAGTGTTCGAACCGTAATGCGCCAGAAATGGTACCGAAACCCCGTATTTACATATCTGCCACTGTGCAGGAGAATCCGTATAGGTGTTCGAGTGTTCGAACCGTAAAGCGCAAGAAATGGTACCGAAACCCCGTATTTACATATCTGCCACTGTGCAGGAGAATCCGTATAGGTGTTCGAGTGTTCGAACCGTAATGCGCAAGAAATGGTAGGGAAACCCCGTATTTACATATCTGCCACTGTGCAGGAGAATCCGTATAGGTGTTCGAGTGTTCAAACCGTAATGCGCAAGAAATGGTTCCGAAACCCCGTATTTACATATCTGCCACTGTGCAGGAGAATCCGTATAGGTGTTCGAGAGTTCGAACCGTAATGCGCAAGAAATGGTACGGAAACCCCGTATTTACATATCTGCCACTTTGTAGGAGAATCCGCATAGGTGTTCGAATGTTCGAACCGTAATGTGCAAGAAATAGTATGGAAACCCCGTATTTACATATCTGCCACTGTGCAGGAGAATCCGTATAGGTGTTCGAGTGTTCGAATCGTAATGCGCAAGAAATGGTACCGAAACCCCGTATTTACATATCTGCCACTGTGCAAGAGAATCCGAATAGGTGTTCGAGTGTTCGAACCGTAATGCGCAAGAAATGGTATGTAAACCCCGTATTTATATATCTGCCACTGTGCAGGAGAATCCGTATAGGTGTTCGAGTGTTCGAACCGTAATGCGCAAGAAATGGTACGGAAACCCCGTATTTACATATCTGCCACTGTGCAGGAGAATCCGTATAGGTGTTCGAGTGTTCGAACCGTAATGCGCAAGAAATGGTACGGAAACCCCGTATTTACATATCTGCCACTGTGCAGGAGAATCCGTATAGGTGTTCGATTGTTCGAACCGTAATGCGCAAAAAATGGCACCGAAACCCCGTATTTACATATCTGCCACTGTGCAGGAGAATCCGTATAGGTGTTCGAGTGTTCGAACCGTAATGCGCAAGAAATGGTACCGAAACCCCGTATTTACATATCTGCCACTGTGCAGGAGAATCCGAATAGGTGTTCAAGTGTTCGAACCGTAATGCGCAAGAAATGGTATGTAAACCCCGTATTTACATATCTGCCACTGTGCAGGAGAATCCGTATAGGTGTTCGAGTGTTCGAACCGTAATGCGCAAGAAATGGTACGGAAACCCCGTATTTACATATCTGCCACTGTGCAGGAGAATCCGTATATGTGTTCGAGTGTTCGAACCGTAATGCGCAAGAAATGGTTCCGAAACCCCGTATTTACATATCTGCCACTGTGCAGGAGAATCCGTATAGGTGTTCGAGAGTTCGAACCGTAATGCGCAAGAAATGGTACGGAAACCCCGTATTTACATATCTGCCACTTTGTAGGAGAATCCGCATAGGTGTTCGAGTGTTCGAACCGTAATGTGCAAGAAATGGTATGGAAACCCCGTATTTACATATCTGCCACTGTGCAGGAGAATCCGTATAGGTGTTCGAGTGTTCGAATCGTAATGCGCAAGAAATGGTTCCGAAACCCCGTATTTACATATCTGCCACTGTGCAGGAGAATCCGAATAGGTGTTCGAGTGTTCGAACCGTAATGCGCAAGAAATGGTATGTAAACCCCGTATTTACGTATCTGCCACTGTGCAGGAGAATCCGTATAGGTGTTCGAGTGTTCGAACCGTAATGCGCAAGAAATGGTACGGAAACCCCGTATTTACATATCTGCCACTGTGCAGGAGAATCCGTATAGGTGTTCGATTGTTCGAACCGTAATGCGCAAAAAATGGTACCGAAACCCCGTATTTACATATTTGCCACTGTGCAGGAGAATCCGTATAGGTGTTCGAGTGTTCGAACTGTAATGCGCAAGAAATGGTTCCGAAACCCCGTATTTACATATCTGCCACTGTGCAGGAGAATCCGTATAGGTGTTCGAGAGTTCGAACCGTAATGCGCAAGAAATGGTACGGAAACCCCGTATTTACATATCTGCCACTTTGTAGGAGAATCCGCATAGGTGTTCGAGTGTTCGAACCGTAATGTGCAAGAAATGGTATGGAAACCCCGTATTTACATATCTGCCACTGTGCAGGAGAATCCGTACAGGTGTTCGAGTGTTCGAATCGTAATGCGCAAGAAATGGTACCGAAACCCCGTATTTACAAATCGGCCACTGTGCAGGAGAATCCGAATAGGTGTTCGAGTGTTCGAACCGTAATGCGCAAGAAATGGTATGTAAACCCCGTATTTACATATCTGCCACTGTGCAGGAGAATCCGTATAGGTGTTCGAGTGTTCGAACCGTAATGCGCAAGAAATGGTACGGAAACCGCGTATTTACATATCTGCCACTGTGCAGGAGAATCCGTATAGGTGTTCGAGTGTTCGAACCGTAATGCGTGAGAAATGGTATGTAAACCCCGTATTTATATATCTGCCACTGTGCTGGATAATCCGTATAGGTGTTCGAGTGTTCGAACCGTAATGCGCCAGAAATGGTACCGAAACCCCGTATTTACATATCTGCCACTGTGCAGGAGAATCCGTATAGGTGTTCGAGTGTTCGAACCGTAATGCGCAAGAAATGGTACCGAAACCCCGTATTTACATATCTGCCACTGTGCAGGAGAATCCGTATAGGTGTTCGATTGTTCGAACCGTAATGCGCAAGAAATGGTAGGGAAACCCCGTATTTACATATCTGCCACTGTGCAGGAGAATCCGTATAGGTGTTCGAGTGTTCGAACCGTAATGCGCAAGAAATGGTTCCGAAACCCCGTATTTACATATCTGCCACTGTGCAGGAGAATCCGTATAGGTGTTCGAGAGTTCGAACCGTAATGCGCAAGAAATGGTACGGAAACCCCGTATTTACATATCTGCCACTTTGTAGGAGAATCCGCATAGGTGTTCGAGTGTTCGAACCGTAATGGGCAAGAAATGGCATGGAAACCCCGTATTTACATATCTGCCACTGTGCAGGAGAATCCGTATAGGTGTTCGAGTGTTCGAATCGTAATGCGCAAGAAATGGTACCGAAACCCCGTATTTACATATCTGCCACTGTGCAGGAGAATCCGAATAGGTGTTCGAGTGTTCGAACCGTAATGCGCAAGAAATGATATGTAAACCCCGTATTTACATATCTGCCACTGTGCAGGAGAATCCGTATAGGTGTTCGAGTGTTCGAACCGTAATGCGCAAGAAATGGTACGGAAACCCCGTATTTACATATCTGCCACTGTGCAGGAGAATCCGTATAGGTGTTCGATTGTTCGAACCGTAATGCGCAAAAAATGGTACCGAAACCCCGTATTTACATATCTGCCACTGTGCAGGAGAATCCGTATAGGTGTTCGAGTGTTCGAACCGTAATGCGCAAGAAATGGTACCGAAACCCCGTATTTACATATCTGCTACTGTGCAGGAGAATCCGAATAGGTGTTCGAGTGTTCGAACCGTAATGCGCAAGAAATGGTATGTAAACCCCGTATTTACATATCTGCCACTGTGCAGGAGAATCCGTATAGGTGTTCGAGTGTTCGAACCGTAATGCGCAAGAAATGCTACGGAAACCCCGTATTTACATATCTGCCACTGTGTAGGAGAATCCGTATAGGTGTTCGATTGTTCGAACCGTAATGCGTAAAAAATGGTACCGAAACCCCGTATTTACATATCTGCCACTGTGCAGGAGAATCCGTATAGGTGTTCGAGAGTTCGAACCGTAATGCGCAAGAAATGGTACCGAAACCCCGTATTTACATATCTGCCACTGTGCAGGAGAATCCGTATAGGTGTTCGAGTGTTCGAACCGTAATGCGCAAGAAATGGTATGTAAACCCCGTATTTACATATCTGCCACTGTGCAGGAGAATCCGTATAGGTGTTCGAGTGTTCGAACCGTAATGCGCAAGAAATGGTACGGAAACCCCGTATTTACATATCGGCCACTGTGCAGGAGAATCCGTATAGGTGTTCGAGTGTTCGAACCGTAATGCGCAAGAAATGGTTCCGAAACCCCGTATTTACATATCTGCCACTGTGCAGGAGAATCCGTATAGGTGTTCGAGAGTTCGAACCGTAATGCGCAAGAAATAGTACGGAAACCCTGTATTTACATATCTGCCACTTTGTAGGAGAATCCGCATAGGTGTTCGAGTGTTCGAACCGTAATGTGCAAGAAATAGTATGGAAACCCCGTATTTACATATCTGCCACTGTGCAGGAGAATCCGTATAGGTGTTCGAGTGTTCGAATCGTAATGCGCAAGAAATGGTACCGAAACCCCGTATTTACATATCTGCCACTGTGCAGGAGAATCCGAATAGGTGTTCGAGTGTTCGAACCGTAATGCGCAAGAAATGGTATGTAAACCCCGTATTTACATATCTGCCACTGTGCAGGAGAATCCGTATAGGTGTTCGATTGTTCGAACCGTAATGCGCAAGAAATGGTAGGGAAACCCCGTATTTACATATCTGCCACTGTGCAGGAGAATCCGTATAGGTGTTCGAGTGTTCGAACCGTAATGCGCAAGAAATGGTTCCGAAACCCCGTATTTACATATCTGCCACTGTGCAGGAGAATCCGTATAGGTGTTCGAGAGTTCGAACCGTAATGCGCAAGAAATGGTACGGAAACCCCGTATTTACATATCTGCCACTTTGTAGGAGAATCCGCATAGGTGTTCGAGTGTTCGAACCGTAATGGGCAAGAAATGGCATGGAAACCCCGTATTTACATATCTGCCACTGTGCAGGAGAATCCGTATAGGTGTTCGAGTGTTCGAATCGTAATGCGCAAGAAATGGTACCGAAACCCCGTATTTACATATCTGCCACTGTGCAGGAGAATCCGAATAGGTGTTCGAGTGTTCGAACCGTAATGCGCAAGAAATGGTACCGAAACCCCGTATTTACATATCTGCCACTGTGCAGGAGAATCCGAATAGGTGTTCGAGTGTTCGAACCGTAATGCGCAAGAAATGGTATGTAAACCCCGTATTTACATATCTGCCACTGTGCAGGAGAATCCGTATAGGTGTTCGAGTGTTCGAACCGTAATGCGCAAGAAATGGTACGGAAACCCCGTATTTACATATCTGCCACTGTGCAGGAGAATCCGTATAGGTGTTCGAGTGTTCGAACCGTAATGCGCAAGAAATGGTTCCGAAACCCCGTATTTACATATCTGCCACTATGCAGGAGAATCCGTATAGGTGTTCGAGAGTTCGAACCGTAATGCGCAAGAAATAGTACGGAAACCCTGTATTTACATATCTGCCACTTTGTAGGAGAATCCGCATAGGTGTTCGAGTGTTCGAACCGTAATGTGCAAGAAATAGTATGGAAACCCCGTATTTACATATCTGCCACTGTGCAGGAGAATCCGTATAGGTGTTCGAGTGTTCGAATCGTAATGCGCAAGAAATGGTACCGAAACCCCGTATTTACATATCTGCCACTGTGCAGGAGAATCCGAATAGGTGTTCGAGTGTTCGAACCGTAATGCGCAAGAAATGGTATGTAAACCCCGTATTTACATATCTGCCACTGTGCAGGAGAATCCGTATAGGTGTTCGATTGTTCGAACCGTAATGCGCAAGAAATGGTAGGGAAACCCCGTATTTACATATCTGCCACTGTGCAGGAGAATCCGTATAGGTGTTCGAGTGTTCGAACCGTAATGCGCAAGAAATGGTTCCGAAACCCCGTATTTACATATCTGCCACTGTGCAGGAGAATCCGTATAGGTGTTCGAGAGTTCGAACCGTAATGCGCAAGAAATGGTACGGAAACCCCGTATTTACATATCTGCCACTTTGTAGGAGAATCCGCATAGGTGTTCGAGTGTTCGAACCGTAATGGGCAAGAAATGGCATGGAAACCCCGTATTTACATATCTGCCACTGTGCAGGAGAATCCGTATAGGTGTTCGAGTGTTCGAATCGTAATGCGCAAGAAATGGTACCGAAACCCCGTATTTACATATCTGCCACTGTGCAGGAGAATCCGAATAGGTGTTCGAGTGTTCGAACCGTAATGCGCAAGAAATGATATGTAAACCCCGTATTTACATATCTGCCACTGTGCAGGAGAATCCGTATAGGTGTTCGAGTGTTCGAACCGTAATGCGCAAGAAATGGTACGGAAACCCCGTATTTACATATCTGCCACTGTGCAGGAGAATCCGTATAGGTGTTCGATTGTTCGAACCGTAATGCGCAAAAAATGGTACCGAAACCCCGTATTTACATATCTGCCACTGTGCAGGAGAATCCGTATAGGTGTTCGAGTGTTCGAACCGTAATGCGCAAGAAATGGTACCGAAACCCCGTATTTACATATCTGCTACTGTGCAGGAGAATCCGAATAGGTGTTCGAGTGTTCGAACCGTAATGCGCAAGAAATGGTATGTAAACCCCGTATTTACATATCTGCCACTGTGCAGGAGAATCCGTATAGGTGTTCGAGTGTTCGAACCGTAATGCGCAAGAAATGCTACGGAAACCCCGTATTTACATATCTGCCACTGTGTAGGAGAATCCGTATAGGTGTTCGATTGTTCGAACCGTAATGCGTAAAAAATGGTACCGAAACCCCGTATTTACATATCTGCCACTGTGCAGGAGAATCCGTATAGGTGTTCGAGTGTTCGAACCGTAATGCGCAAGAAATGGTACCGAAACCCCGTATTTACATATCTGCCACTGTGCAGGAGAATCCGAATAGGTGTTCGAGTGTTCGAACCGTAATGCGCAAGAAATGGTATGTAAACCCCGTATTTACATATCTGCCACTGTGCAGGAGAATCCGTATAGGTGTTCGAGTGTTCGAACCGTAATGCGCAAGAAATGGTACGGAAACCCCGTATTTACATATCTGCCACTGTGCAGGAGAATCCGTATAGGTGTTCGAGTGTTCGAACCGTAATGCGCAAGAAATGGTTCCGAAACCCCGTATTTACATATCTGCCACTGTGCAGGAGAATCCGTATAGGTGTTCGAGTGTTCGAACCGTAATGCGCAAGAAATGGTACCGAAACCCCGTATTTACATATCTGCTACTGTGCAGGAGAATCCGAATAGGTGTTCGAGTGTTCGAACCGTAATGCGCAAGAAATGGTATGTAAACCCCGTATTTACATATCTGCCACTGTGCAGGAGAATCCGTATAGGTGTTCGAGTGTTCGAACCGTAATGCGCAAGAAATGCTACGGAAACCCCGTATTTACATATCTGCCACTGTGTAGGAGAATCCGTATAGGTGTTCGATTGTTCGAACCGTAATGCGTAAAAAATGGTACCGAAACCCCGTATTTACATATCTGCCACTGTGCAGGAGAATCCGTATAGGTGTTCGAGTGTTCGAACCGTAATGCGCAAGAAATGGTACCGAAACCCCGTATTTACATATCTGCTACTGTGCAGGAGAATCCGAATAGGTGTTCGAGTGTTCGAACCGTAATGCGCAAGAAATGGTATGTAAACCCCGTATTTACATATCTGCCACTGTGCAGGAGAATCCGTATAGGTGTTCGAGTGTTCGAACCGTAATGCGCAAGAAATGCTACGGAAACCCCGTATTTACATATCTGCCACTGTGTAGGAGAATCCGTATAGGTGTTCGATTGTTCGAACCGTAATGCGTAAAAAATGGTACCGAAACCCCGTATTTACATATCTGCCACTGTGCAGGAGAATCCGTATAGGTGTTCGAGTGTTCGAACCGTAATGCGCAAGAAATGGTACCGAAACCCCGTATTTACATATCTGCCACTGTGCAGGAGAATCCGAATAGGTGTTCGAGTGTTCGAACCGTAATGCGCAAGAAATGGTATGTAAACCCCGTATTTACATATCTGCCACTGTGCAGGAGAATCCGTATAGGTGTTCGAGTGTTCGAACCGTAATGCGCAAGAAATGGTACGGAAACCCCGTATTTACATATCTGCCACTGTGCAGGAGAATCCGTATAGGTGTTCGAGTGTTCGAACCGTAATGCGCAAGAAATGGTTCCGAAACCCCGTATTTACATATCTGCCACTGTGCAGGAGAATCCGTATAGGTGTTCGAGAGTTCGAACCGTAATGCGCAAGAAATAGTACGGAAACCCTGTATTTACATATCTGCCACTTTGTAGGAGAATCCGCATAGGTGTTCGAGTGTTCGAACCGTAATGTGCAAGAAATAGTATGGAAACCCCGTATTTACATATCTGCCACTGTGCAGGAGAATCCGTATAGGTGTTCGAGTGTTCGAATCGTAATGCGCAAGAAATGGTACCGAAACCCCGTATTTACATATCTGCCACTGTGCAGGAGAATCCGAATAGGTGTTCGAGTGTTCGAACCGTAATGCGCAAGAAATGGTATGTAAACCCCGTATTTACATATCTGCCACTGTGCAGGAGAATCCGTATAGGTGTTCGAGTGTTCGAACCGTAATGCGCAAGAAATGGTACGGAAACCCCGTATTTACATATCTGCCACTGTGCAGGAGAATCCGTATAGGTGTTCGATTGTTCGAACCGTAATGCGCAAAAAATGGTACCGAAACCCCGTATTTACATATCTGCCACTGTGCAGGAGAATCCGTATAGGTGTTCGAGTGTTCGAACCGTAATGCGCAAGAAATGGTACCGAAACCCCGTATTTACATATCTGCCACTGTGCAGGAGAATCCGTATAGGTGTTCGAGAGTTCGAACCGTAATGCGCAAGAAATGGTACGGAAACCCCGTATTTACATATCTGCCACTTTGTAGGAGAATCCGCATAGGTGTTCGAGTGTTCGAACCGTAATGTGCAAGAAATAGTATGGAAACCCCGTATTTACATATTTGCCACTGTGCAGGAGAATCCGTATAGGTGTTCGAGTGTTCGAATCGTAATGCGCAAGAAATGGTACCGAAACCCCGTATTTACATATCTGCCACTGTGCAGGAGAATCCGAATAGGTGTTCGAGTGTTCGAACCGTAATGCGCAAGAAATGGTATGTAAACCCCGTATTTATATATCTGCCACTGTGCAGGAGAATCCGTATAGGTGTTCGAGTGCTCGAACCGTAATGCGCAAGAAATGGTACGGAAACCCCGTATTTACATATCTGCCACTGTGCGGGAGAATCCGTATAGGTGTTCGATTGTTCGAACCGTAATGCGCAAAAAATGGTACCGAAACCCCGTATTTACATATCTGCCACTGTGCAGGAGAATCCGTATAGGTGTTCGAGTGTTCGAACCGTAATGCGCAAGAAATGGTACCGAAACCCCGTATTTACATATCTGCCACTGTGCAGGAGAATCCGAATAGGTGTTCGAGTGTTCGAACCGTAATGCGCAAGAAATGGTATGTAAACCCCATATTTACATATCTGCCACTGTGCAGGAGAATCCGTATAGGTGTTCGAGTGTTCGAACCGTAATGCGCAAGAAATGGTACGGAAACCCCGTATTTACATATCTGCCACTGTGCAGGAGAATCCGTATATGTGTTCGAGTGTTCGAACCGTAATGCGCAAGAAATGGTTCCGAAACCCCGTATTTACATATCTGCCACTGTGCAGGAGAATCCGTATAGGTGTTCGAGAGTTCGAACCGTAATGCGCAAGAAATGGTACGGAAACCCCGTATTTACATATCTGCCACTTTGTAGGAGAATCCGCATAGGTGTTCGAGTGTTCGAACCGTAATGTGCAAGAAATGGTATGGAAACCCCGTATTTACATATCTGCCACTGTGCAGGAGAATCCGTATAGGTGTTCGAGTGTTCGAATCGTAATGCGCAAGAAATGGTACCGAAACCCCGTATTTACAAATCTGCCACTGTGCAGGAGAATCCGAATAGGTGTTCGAGTGTTCGAACCGTAATGCGCAAGAAATGGTATGTAAACCCCGTATTTACATATCTGCCACTGTGCAGGAGAATCCGTATAGGTGTTCGAGTGTTCGAACCGTAATGCGCAAGAAATGGTATGGAAACCGCGTATTTACATATCTGCCACTGTGCAGGAGAATCCGTATAGGTGTTCGAGTGTTCGAACCGTAATGCGTGAGAAATGGTATGTAAACCCCGTATTTATATATCTGCCACTGTGCTGGATAATCCGTATAGGTGTTCGAGTGTTCGAACCGTAATGCGCCAGAAATGGTACCGAAACCCCGTATTTACATATCTGCCACTGTGCAGGAGAATCCGTATAGGTGTTCGAGTGTTCGAACCGTAATGCGCAAGAAATGGTACCGAAACCCCGTATTTACATATCTGCCACTGTGCAGGAGAATCCGTATAGGTGTTCGAGTGTTCGAACCGTAATGCGCAAGAAATGGTAGGGAAACCCCGTATTTACATATCTGCCACTGTGCAGGAGAATCCGTATAGGTGTTCGAGTGTTCGAACCGTAATGCGCAAGAAATGGTTCCGAAACCCCGTATTTACATATCTGCCACTGTGCAGGAGAATCCGTATAGGTGTTCGAGAGTTCGAACCGTAATGCGCAAGAAATGGTACGGAAACCCCGTATTTACATATCTGCCACTTTGTAGGAGAATCCGCATAGGTGTTCGAGTGTTCGAACCGTAATGCGCAAGAAATGGTTCCGAAACCCCGTATTTACATATCTGCCACTGTGCAGGAGAATCCGTATAGGTGTTCGAGAGTTCGAACCGTAATGCGCAAGAAATGGTACGGAAACCCCGTATTTACATATCTGCCACTTTGTAGGAGAATCCGCATAGGTGTTCGAGTGTTCGAACCGTAATGTGCAAGAAATGGTATGGAAACCCCGTATTTACATATCTGCCACTGTGCAGGAGAATCCGAATAGGTGTTCGAGTGTTCGAACCGTAATGCGCAAGAAATGGTATGTAAACCCCGTATTTACATATCTGCCACTGTGCAGGAGAATCCGTATAGGTGTTCGAGTGTTCGAACCGTAATGCGCAAGAAATGGTACGGAAACCCCGTATTTACATATCTGCCACTGTGCAGGAGAATCCGTATAGGTGTTCGATTGTTCGAACCGTAATGCGCAAAAAATGGTACCGAAACCCCGTATTTACATATCTGCCACTGTGCAGGAGAATCCGTATAGGTGTTCGAGTGTTCGAACCGTAATGCGTGAGAAATGGTATGTAAACCCCGTATTTATATATCTGCCACTGTGCTGGATAATCCGTATAGGTGTTCGAGTGTTCGAACCGTAATGCGCCAGAAATGGTACCGAAACCCCGTATTTACATATCTGCCACTGTGCAGGAGAATCCGTATAGGTGTTCGAGTGTTCGAACCGTAATGCGCAAGAAATGGTACCGAAACCCCGTATTTACATATCTGCCACTGTGCAGGAGAATCCGTATAGGTGTTCGAGTGTTCGAACCGTAATGCGCAAGAAATGGTATGGAAACCCCGTATTTACATATCTGCCACTGTGCAGGAGAATCCGTATAGGTGTTCGAGTGTTCGAACCGTAATGCGCAAGAAATGGTTCCGAAACCCCGTATTTACATATCTGCCACTGTGCAGGAGAATCCGTATAGGTGTTCGAGAGTTCGAACCGTAATGCGCAAGAAATGGTACGGAAACCCCGTATTTACATATCTGCCACTTTGTAGGAGAATCCGCATAGGTGTTCGAGTGTTCGAACCGTAATGTGCAAGAAATAGTATGGAAACCCCGTATTTACATATCTGCCACTGTGCAGGAGAATCCGTATATGTGTTCGAGTGTTCGAACCGTACTGCGCAAGAAATGGTTCCGAAACCCCGTATTTACATATCTGCCACTGTGCAGGAGAATCCGTATAGGTGTTCGAGAGTTCGAACCGTAATGCGCAAGAAATGGTACGGAAACCCCGTATTTACATATCTGCCACTTTGTAGGAGAATCCGCGTAGGTGTTCGAGTGTTCGAACCGTAATGTGCAAGAAATGGTATGGAAACCCCGTATTTACATATCTGCCACTGTGCAGGAGAATCCGTATAGGTGTTCGAGTGTTCGAATCGTAATGCGCAAGAAATGGTACCGAAACCCCGTATTTACATATCTGCCACTGTGCAGGAGAATCCGAATAGGTGTTCGAGTGTTCGAACCGTAATGCGCAAGAAATGGTATGTAAACCCCGTATTTACATATCTGCCACTGTGCAGGAGAATCCGTATAGGTGTTCGAGTGTTCGAACCGTAATGCGCAAGAAATGGTACCGAAACCCCGTATTTACATATCTGCCACTGTGCAGGAGAATCCGTATAGGTGTTCGAGTGTCCGAACCGTAATGCGCAAGAAATGGTATGGAAACCCCGTATTTACATATCTGCCACTGTGCAGGAGAATCCGTATAGGTGTTCGAGTGTTCGAACCGTAATGCGCAAGAAATGGTTCCGAAACCCCGTATTTACATATCTGCCACTGTGCAGGAGAATCCGTATAGGTGTTCGAGAGTTCGAACCGTAATGCGCAAGAAATGGTACGGAAACCCCGTATTTACATATCTGTCACTTTGTAGGAGAATCCGCATAGGTGTTCGAGTGTTCGAACCGTAATGTGCAAGAAATAGTATGGAAACCCCGTATTTACATATCTGCCACTGTGCAGGAGAATCCGTATATGTGTTCGAGTGTTCGAACCGTACTGCGCAAGAAATGGTTCCGAAACCCCGTATTTACATATCTGCCACTGTGCAGGAGAATCCGTATAGGTGTTCGAGAGTTCGAACCGTAATGCGCAAGAAATGGTACGGAAACCCCGTATTTACATATCTGCCACTTTGTAGGAGAATCCGCGTAGGTGTTCGAGTGTTCGAACCGTAATGTGCAAGAAATGGTATGGAAACCCCGTATTTACATATCTGCCACTGTGCAGGAGAATCCGTATAGGTGTTCGAGTGTTCGAATCGTAATGCGCAAGAAATGGTACCGAAACCCCGTATTTACATATCTGCCACTGTGCAGGAGAATCCGAATAGGTGTTCAAGTGTTCGAACCGTAATGCGCAAGAAATGGTATGTAAACCCCGTATTTACATATCTGCCACTATGCAGGAGAATCTGTATAGGTGTTCGAGTGTTCGAACCGTAATGCGCAAGAAATGGTACGGAAACCCCGTATTTACATATCTGCCACTGTGCAGGAGAATCCGTATAGGTGTTCGATTGTTCGAACCGTAATGCGCAAAAAATGGTACCGAAACCCCGTATTTACATATCTGCCACTGTGCAGGAGAATCCGTATAGGTGTTCGAGTGTTCGAACCGTAATGCGCAAGAAACCCCGTATTTACATATCTGCCACTGTGCAGGAGAATCCGAATAGGTGTTCGAGTGTTCGAACCGTAATGCGCAAGAAATGGTATGTAAACCCCGTATTTACATATCTGCCACTGTGCAGGAGAATCCGTATAGGTGTTCGAGTGTTCGAACCGTAATGCGCAAGAAATGGTACGGAAACCCCGTATTTACATATCTGCCACTGTGCAGGAGAATCCGTATAGGTGTTCGAGTGTTCGAACCGTAATGCGTGAGAAATGGTATGTAAACCCCGTATTTATATATCTGCCACTGTGCTGGATAATCCGTATAGGTGTTCGAGTGTTCGAACCGTAATGCGCCAGAAATGGTACCGAAACCCCGTATTTACATATCTGCCACTGTGCAGGAGAATCCGTATAGGTGTTCGAGTGTTCGAACCGTAATGCGCAAGAAATGGTACCGAAACCCCGTATTTACATATCTGCCACTGTGCAGGAGAATCCGTATAGGTGTTCGAGTGTTCGAACCGTAATGCGCAAGAAATGGTATGGAAACCCCGTATTTACATATCTGCCACTGTGCAGGAGAATCCGTATAGGTGTTCGAGTGTTCGAACCGTAATGCGCAAGAAATGGTTCCGAAACCCCGTATTTACATATCTGCCACTGTGCAGGAGAATCCGTATAGGTGTTCGAGAGTTCGAACCGTAATGCGCAAGAAATGGTACGGAAACCCCGTATTTACATATCTGCCACTTTGTAGGAGAATCCGCATAGGTGTTCGAGTGTTCGAACCGTAATGTGCAAGAAATAGTATGGAAACCCCGTATTTACATATTTGCCACTGTGCAGGAGAATCCGTATAGGTGTTCGAGTGTTCGAATCGTAATGCGCAAGAAATGGTACCGAAACCCCGTATTTACATATCTGCCACTGTGCAGGAGAATCCGAATAGGTGTTCGAGTGTTCGAACCGTAATGCGCAAGAAATGGTATGTAAACCCCGTATTTATATATCTGCCACTGTGCAGGAGAATCCGTATAGGTGTTCGAGTGTTCGAACCGTAATGCGCAAGAAATGGTACGGAAACCCCGTATTTACATATCTGCCACTGTGCGGGAGAATCCGTATAGGTGTTCGATTGTTCGAACCGTAATGCGCAAAAAATGGTACCGAAACCCCGTATTTACATATCTGCCACTGTGCAGGAGAATCCGTATAGGTGTTCGAGTGTTCGAACCGTAATGCGCAAGAAATGGTACCGAAACCCCGTATTTACATATCTGCCACTGTGCAGGAGAATCCGAATAGGTGTTCGAGTGTTCGAACCGTAATGCGCAAGAAATGGTATGTAAACCCCGTATTTACATATCTGCCACTGTGCAGGAGAATCCGTATAGGTGTTCGAGTGTTCGAACCGTAATGCGCAAGAAATGGTACGGAAACCCCGTATTTACATATCTGCCACTGTGCAGGAGAATCCGTATATGTGTTCGAGTGTTCGAACCGTAATGCGCAAGAAATGGTTCCGAAACCCCGTATTTACATATCTGCCACTGTGCAGGAGAATCCGTATAGGTGTTCGAGAGTTCGAACCGTAATGCGCAAGAAATGGTACGGAAACCCCGTATTTACATATCTGCCACTTTGTAGGAGAATCCGCATAGGTGTTCGAGTGTTCGAACCGTAATGTGCAAGAAATGGTATGGAAACCCCGTATTTACATATGTGCCACTGTGCAGGAGAATCCGTATAGGTGTTCGAGTGTTCGAATCGTAATGCGCAAGAAATGGTACCGAAACCACGTATTTACATATCTGCCACTGTGCAGGAGAATCCGAATAGGTGTTCGAGTGTTCGAACCGTAATGCGCAAGAAATGGTATGTAAACCCCGTATTTACGTATCTGCCACTGTGCAGGAGAATCCGTATAGGTGCTCGAGTGTTCGAACCGTAATGCGCAAGAAATGGTACGGAAACCCCGTATTTACATATCTGCCACTGTGCGGGAGAATCCGTATAGGTGTTCGATTGTTCGAACCGTAATGCGCAAGAAATGGTTCCGAAACCCCGTATTTACATATCTGCCACTGTGCAGGAGAATCCGTATAGGTGTTCGAGAGTTCGAACCGTAATGCGCAAGAAATGGTACGGAAACCCCGTATTTACATATCTGCCACTTTGTAGGAGAATCCGCATAGGTGTTCGAGTGTTCGAACCGTAATGGGCAAGAAATGGCATGGAAACCCCGTATTTACATATCTGCCACTGTGCAGGAGAATCCGTATAGGTGTTCGAGTGTTCGAACCGTAATGCGCAAGAAATGGTACGGAAACCCCGTATTTACATATCTGCCACTGTGCAGGAGAATCCGTATAGGTGTTCGAATGTTCGAACCGTAATGCGCAAGAAATGGTTCCGAAACCCCGTATTTACATATCTGCCACTGTGCAGGAGAATCCGTATAGGTGTTCGAGAGTTCGAACCGTAATGCGCAAGAAATGGTACGGAAACCCCGTATTTACATATCTGCCACTTTGTAGGAGAATCCGCATAGGTGTTCGAGTGTTCGAACCGTAATGTGCAAGAAATGGTATGGAAACCCCGTATTTACATATCTGCCACTGTGCAGGAGAATCCGTATAGGTGTTCGAGTGTTCGAATCGTAATGCGCAAGAAATGGTACCGAAACCCCGTATTTACAAATCTGCCACTGTGCAGGAGAATCCGAATAGGTGTTCGAGTGTTCGAACCGTAATGCGCAAGAAATGGTATGTAAACCCCGTATTTACATATCTGCCACTGTGCAGGAGAATCCGTATAGGTGTTCGAGTGTTCGAACCGTAATGCGCAAGAAATGGTACGGAAACCGCGTATTTACATATCTGCCACTGTGCAGGAGAATCCGTATAGGTGTTCGAGTGTTCGAACCGTAATGCGTGAGAAATGGTATGTAAACCCCGTATTTATATATCTGCCACTGTGCTGGATAATCCGTATAGGTGTTCGAGTGTTCGAACCGTAATGCGCCAGAAATGGTACCGAAACCCCGTATTTACATATCTGCCACTGTGCAGGAGAATCCGTATAGGTGTTCGAGTGTTCGAACCGTAATGCGCAAGAAATGGTACCGAAACCCCGTATTTACATATCTGCCACTGTGCAGGAGAATCCGTATAGGTGTTCGAGTGTTCGAACCGTAATGCGCAAGAAATGGTAGGGAAACCCCGTATTTACATATCTGCCACTGTGCAGGAGAATCCGTATAGGTGTTCGAGTGTTCGAACCGTAATGCGCAAGAAATGGTTCCGAAACCCCGTATTTACATATCTGCCACTGTGCAGGAGAATCCGTATAGGTGTTCGAGAGTTCGAACCGTAATGCGCAAGAAATGGTACGGAAACCCCGTATTTACATATCTGCCACTTTGTAGGAGAATCCGCATAGGTGTTCGAGTGTTCGAACCGTAATGGGCAAGAAATGGCATGGAAACCCCGTATTTACATATCTGCCACTGTGCAGGAGAATCCGTATAGGTGTTCGAGTGTTCGAATCGTAATGCGCAAGAAATGGTACCGAAACCCCGTATTTACATATCTGCCACTGTGTAGGAGAATCCGAATAGGTGTTCGAGTGTTCGAACCGTAATGCGCAAGAAATGATATGTAAACCCCGTATTTACATATCTGCCACTGTGCAGGAGAATCCGTATAGGTGTTCGAGTGTTCGAACCGTAATGCGCAAGAAATGGTACGGAAACCCCGTATTTACATATCTGCCACTGTGCAGGAGAATCCGTATAGGTGTTCGATTGTTCGAACCGTAATGCGCGAAAAATGGTACCGAAACCCCGTATTTACATATCTGCCACTGTGCAGGAGAATCCGTATAGGTGTTCGAGTGTTCGAACCGTAATGCGCAAGAAATGGTACCGAAACCCCGTATTTACATATCTGCCACTGTGCAGGAGAATCCGAATAGGTGTTCGAGTGTTCGAACCGTAATGCGCAAGAAATGGTATGTAAACCCCGTATTTACATATCTGCCACTGTGCAGGAGAATCCGTATAGGTGTTCGAGTGTTCGAACCGTAATGCGCAAGAAATGCTACGGAAACCCCGTATTTACATATCTGCCACTGTGCAGGAGAATCCGTATAGGTGTTCGATTGTTCGAACCGTAATGCGTAAAAAATGGTACCGAAACCCCGTATTTACATATCTGCCACTGTGCAGGAGAATCCGTATAGGTGTTCGAGTGTTCGAACCGTAATGCGCAAGAAATGGTACCGAAACCCCGTATTTACATATCTGCCACTGTGCAGGAGAATCCGAATAGGTGTTCGAGTGTTCGAACCGTAATGCGCAAGAAATGGTATGTAAACCCCGTATTTACATATCTGCCACTGTGCAGGAGAATCCGTATAGGTGTTCGAGTGTTCGAACCGTAATGCGCAAGAAATGGTACCGAAACCCCGTATTTACATATCTGCCACTGTGCAGGAGAATCCGTATAGGTGTTCGAGTGTTCGAACCGTAATGCGCAAGAAATGGTAGGGAAACCCCGTATTTACATATCTGCCACTGTGCAGGAGAATCCATATAGGGGTTCGAGTGTTCGAACCGTAATGCGCAAGAAATGGTTCCGAAACCCCGTATTTACATATCTGCCACTGTGCAGGAGAATCCGTATAGGTGTTCGAGAGTTCGAACCGTAATGCGCAAGAAATGGTACGGAAACCCCGTATTTACATATCTGCCACTTTGTAGGAGAATCCGCATAGGTGTTCGAGTGTTCGAACCGTAATGGGCAAGAAATGGCATGGAAACCCCGTATTTACATATCTGCCACTGTGCAGGAGAATCCGTATAGGTGTTCGAGTGTTCGAACCGTAATGCGCAAGAAATGGTACGGAAACCCCGTATTTACATATCTGCCACTGTGCAGGAGAATCCGTATAGGTGTTCGAATGTTCGAACCGTAATGCGCAAGAAATGGTTCCGAAACCCCGTATTTACATATCTGCCACTGTGCAGGAGAATCCGTATAGGTGTTCGAGAGTTCGAACCGTAATGCTTAAGAAATGGTACGGAAACCCCGTATTTACATATCTGCCACTTTGTAGGAGAATCCGCATAGGTGTTCGAGTGTTCGAACCGTAATGTGCAAGAAATGGTATGGAAACCCCGTATTTACATATCTGCCACTGTGCAGGAGAATCCGTATAGGTGTTCGAGTGTTCGAATCGTAATGCGCAAGAAATGGTACCGAAACCCCGTATTTACAAATCTGCCACTGTGCAGGAGAATCCGAATAGGTGTTCGAGTGTTCGAACCGTAATGCGCAAGAAATGGTATGTAAACCCCGTATTTACATATCTGCCACTGTGCAGGAGAATCCGTATAGGTGTTCGAGTGTTCGAACCGTAATGCGCAAGAAATGGTACGGAAACCGCGTATTTACATATCTGCCACTGTGCAGGAGAATCCGTATAGGTGTTCGAGTGTTCGAACCGTAATGCGTGAGAAATGGTATGTAAACCCCGTATTTATATATCTGCCACTGTGCTGGATAATCCGTATAGGTGTTCGAGTGTTCGAACCGTAATGCGCCAGAAATGGTACCGAAACCCCGTATTTACATATCTGCCACTGTGCAGGAGAATCCGTATAGGTGTTCGAGTGTTCGAACCGTAATGCGCAAGAAATGGTACCGAAACCCCGTATTTACATATCTGCCACTGTGCAGGAGAATCCGTATAGGTGTTCGAGTGTTCGAACCGTAATGCGCAAGAAATGGTAGGGAAACCCCGTATTTACATATCTGCCACTGTGCAGGAGAATCCGTATAGGTGTTCGAGTGTTCGAACCGTAATGCGCAAGAAATGGTTCCGAAACCCCGTATTTACATATCTGCCACTGTGCAGGAGAATCCGTATAGGTGTTCGAGAGTTCGAACCGTAATGCGCAAGAAATGGTACGGAAACCCCGTATTTACATATCTGCCACTTTGTAGGAGAATCCGCATAGGTGTTCGAGTGTTCGAACCGTAATGGGCAAGAAATGGCATGGAAACCCCGTATTTACATATCTGCCACTGTGCAGGAGAATCCGTATAGGTGTTCGAGTGTTCGAATCGTAATGCGCAAGAAATGGTACCGAAACCCCGTATTTACATATCTGCCACTGTGTAGGAGAATCCGAATAGGTGTTCGAGTGTTCGAACCGTAATGCGCAAGAAATGATATGTAAACCCCGTATTTACATATCTGCCACTGTGCAGGAGAATCCGTATAGGTGTTCGAGTGTTCGAACCGTAATGCGCAAGAAATGGTACGGAAACCCCGTATTTACATATCTGCCACTGTGCAGGAGAATCCGTATAGGTGTTCGATTGTTCGAACCGTAATGCGCAAAAAATGGTACCGAAACCCCGTATTTACATATCTGCCACTGTGCAGGAGAATCCGTATAGGTGTTCGAGTGTTCGAACCGTAATGCGCAAGAAATGGTACCGAAACCCCGTATTTACATATCTGCCACTGTGCAGGAGAATCCGAATAGGTGTTCGAGTGTTCGAACCGTAATGCGCAAGAAATGGTATGTAAACCCCGTATTTACATATCTGCCACTGTGCCGGAGAATCCGTATAGGTGTTCGAGTGTTCGAACCGTAATGCGCAAGAAATGCTACGGAAACCCCGTATTTACATATCTGCCACTGTGCAGGAGAATCCGTATAGGTGTTCGATTGTTCGAACCGTAATGCGTAAAAAATGGTACCGAAACCCCGTATTTACATATCTGCCACTGTGCAGGAGAATCCGTATAGGTGTTCGAGTGTTCGAACCGTAATGCGCAAGAAATGGTACCGAAACCCCGTATTTACATATCTGCCACTGTGCAGGAGAATCCGAATAGGTGTTCGAGTGTTCGAACCGTAATGCGCAAGAAATGGTATGTAAACCCCGTATTTACATATCTGCCACTGTGCAGGAGAATCCGTATAGGTGTTCGAGTGTTCGAACCGTAATGCGCAAGAAATGGTACCGAAACCCCGTATTTACATATCTGCCACTGTGCAGGAGAATCCGTATAGGTGTTCGAGTGTTCGAACCGTAATGCGCAAGAAATGGTAGGGAAACCCCGTATTTACATATCTGCCACTGTGCAGGAGAATCCGTATAGGGGTTCGAGTGTTCGAACCGTAATGCGCAAGAAATGGTTCCGAAACCCCGTATTTACATATCTGCCACTGTGCAGGAGAATCCGTGTAGGTGTTCGAGAGTTCGAACCGTAATGCGCAAGAAATGGTACGGAAACCCCGTATTTACATATCTGCCACTTTGTAGGAGAATCCGCATAGGTGTTCGAGTGTTCGAACCGTAATGGGCAAGAAATGGCATGGAAACCCCGTATTTACATATCTGCCACTGTGCAGGAGAATCCGTATAGGTGTTCGAGTGTTCGAATCGTAATGCGCAAGAAATGGTACCGAAACCCCGTATTTACATATCTGCCACTGTGTAGGAGAATCCGAATAGGTGTTCGAGTGTTCGAACCGTAATGCGCAAGAAATGATATGTAAACCCCGTATTTACATATCTGCCACTGTGCAGGGGAATCCGTATAGGTGTTCGAGTGTTCGAACCGTAATGCGCAAGAAATGGTACGGAAACCCCGTATTTACATATCTGCCACTGTGCAGGAGAATCCGTATAGGTGTTCGATTGTTCGAACCGTAATGCGCAAAAAATGGTACCGAAACCCCGTATTTACATATCTGCCACTGTGCAGGAGAATTCGTATAGGTGTTCGAGTGTTCGAACCGTAATGCGCAAGAAATGGTACCGAAACCCCGTATTTACATATCTGCCACTGTGCAGGAGAATCCGAATAGGTGTTCGAGTGTTCGAACCGTAATGCGCAAGAAATGGTATGTAAACCCCGTATTTACATATCTGCCATTGTGCAGGAGAATCCGTATAGGTGTTCGAGTGTTCGAACCGTAATGCGCAAGAAATGCTACGGAAACCCCGTATTTACATATCTGCCACTGTGCAGGAGAATCCGTATAGGTGTTCGATTGTTCGAACCGTAATGCGTAAAAAATGGTACCGAAACCCCGTATTTACATATCTGCCACTGTGCAGGAGAATCCGTATAGGTGTTCGAGTGTTCGAACCGTAATGCGCAAGAAATGGTACCGAAACCCCGTATTTACATATCTGCCACTGTGCAGGAGAATCCGAATAGGTGTTCGAGTGTTCGAACCGTAATGCGCAAGAAATGGTATGTAAACCCCGTATTTACATATCTGCCACTGTGCAGGAGAATCCGTATAGGTGTTCGAGTGTTCGAACCGTAATGCGCAAGAAATGGTACGGAAACCCCGTATTTACATATCTGCCACTGTGCAGGAGAATCCGTATAGGTGTTCGAGTGTTCGAACCGTAATGCGCAAGAAATGGTTCCGAAACCCCGTATTTACATATCTGCCACTGTGCAGGAGAATCCGTATAGGTGTTCGAGAGTTCGAACCGTAATGCGCAAGAAATGGTACGGAAACCACGTATTTACATATCTGCCACTTTGTAGGAGAATCCGCATAGGTGTTCGAGTGTTCGAACCGTAATGTGCAAGAAATGGTATGGAAACCCCGTATTTACATATCTGCCACTGTGCAGGAGAATCCGTATAGGTGTTCGAGTGTTCGAATCGTAATGCCCAAGAAATGGTACCGAAACCCCGTATTTACAAATCTGCCACTGTGCAGGAGAATCCGAATAGGTGTTCGAGTGTTCGAACCGTAATGCGCAAGAAATGGTATGTAAACCCCGTATTTACATATCTGCCACTGTGCAGGAGAATCCGTATAGGTGTTCGAGTGTTCGAACCGCAATGCGCAAGAAATGGTACGGAAACCCCGTATTTACATATCTGCCACTGTGCAGGAGAATCCGTATAGGTGTTCGAGTGTTCGAACCGTAATGCGTGAGAAATGGTATGTAAACCCCGTTTTTATATATCTGCCACTGTGCTGGATAATCCGTATAGGTGTTCGAGTGTTCGAACCGTAATGCGCCAGAAACGGTACCGAAACCCCGTATTTACATATCTGCCACTGTGCAGGATAATCCGTATAGGTGTTCGAGTGTTCGAACCGTAATGCGCAAGAAATGGTACCGAAACCCCGTATTTACATATCTGCCACTGTGCAGGAGAATCCGTATAGGTGTTCGAGTGTTCGAACCGTAATGCGCAACAAATGGTAGGGAAACCCCGTATTTACATATCTGCCACTGTGCAGGAGAATCCGTATAGGTGTTCGAGTGTTCGAACCGTAATGCGCAACAAATGGTTCCGAAACCCCGTATTTACATATCTGCCACTGTGCAGGAGAATCCGTATAGGTGTTCGAGAGTTCGAACCGTAATGCGCAAGAAATAGTACGGAAACCCCGTATTTACATATCTGCCACTTTGTAGGAGAATCCGCATAGGTGTTCGAGTGTTCGAACCGTAATGTGCAAGAAATAGTATGGAAACCGCGTATTTACATATCTGCCACTGTGCAGGAGAATCCGTATAGGTGTTCGAGTGTTCGAATCGTAATGCGCAAGAAATGGTACCGAAACCCCGTATTTACATATCTGCCACTGTGCAGGAGAATCCGAATAGGTGTTCGAGTGTTCGAACCGTAATGCGCAAGAAATGGTATGTAAACCCCGTATTTACATATCTGCCACTGTGCAGGAGAATCCGTATAGGTGTTCGAGTGTTCGAACCGTAATGCGCAAGAAATGGTACGGAAACCCCGTATTTACATATCTGCCACTGTGCAGGAGAATCCGTATATGTGTTCGAGTGTTCGAACCGTACTGCGCAAGAAATGGTTCCGAAACCCCGTATTTACATATCTGCCACTGTGCAGGAGAATCCGTATAGGTGTTCGAGTGTTCGAACCGTAATGCGCAACAAATGGTTCCGAAACCCCGTATTTACATATCTGCCACTGTGCAGGAGAATCCGTATAGGTGTTCGAGAGTTCGAACCGTAATGCGCAAGAAATAGTACGGAAACCCCGTATTTACATATCTGCCACTTTGTAGGAGAATCCGCATAGGTGTTCGAGTGTTCGAACCGTAATGTGCAAGAAATAGTATGGAAACCGCGTATTTACATATCTGCCACTGTGCAGGAGAATCCGTATAGGTGTTCGAGTGTTCGAATCGTAATGCGCAAGAAATGGTACCGAAACCCCGTATTTACATATCTGCCACTGTGCAGGAGAATCCGAATAGGTGTTCGAGTGTTCGAACCGTAATGCGCAAGAAATGGTATGTAAACCCCGTATTTACATATCTGCCACTGTGCAGGAGAATCCGTATAGGTGTTCGAGTGTTCGAACCGTAATGCGCAAGAAATGGTACGGAAACCCCATATTTACATATCTGCCACTGTGCAGGAGAATCCGTATAGGTGTTCCATTGTTCGAACCGTAATGCGCAAGAAATGGTACGGAAACCCCGTATTTACATATCTGCCACTGTGCAGGAGAATCCGTATAGGTGTTCGAGTGTTCGAACCGTAATGCGCAAAAAATGGTACCGAAACCCCGTATTTACATATCTGCCACTGTGCAGGAGAATCCGTATAGGTGTTCGAGTGTTCGAACCGTAATGCGCAAGAAATGGTACCGAAACCCCGTATTTACATATCTGCCACTGTGCAGGAGAATCCGAATAGGTGTTCGAGTGTTCGAACCGTAATGCGCAAGAAATGGTATGTAAACCCCGTATTTACATATCTGCCACTGTGCAGGAGAATCCGTATAGGTGTTCGAGTGTTCGAACCGTAATGCGCAAGAAATGGTACGGAAACCCCGTATTTACATATCTGCCACTGTGCAGGAGAATCCGTATAGGTGTTCGAGTGTTTGAACCGTAATGCGTAAGAAATGGTTTGCAAACCCCGTATTTATATATCTGCCACTGTGCTGGATAATCCGTATTGGTGTTCGAGTGTTCGAACCGTAATGCGCCAGAAATGGTACCGAAACCCCGTATTTACATATCTGCCACTGTGCAGGAGAATCCGTATAGGTGTTCGAGTGTCCGAACCGTAATGCGCAAGAAATGGTACCGAAACCCCGTATTTACATATCTGCCACTGTGCAGGAGAATCCGTATAGGTGTTCGAGTGTTCGAACCGTAATGCGCAAGAAATGGTATGTAAACCCCGTTTTTACATATCTGCCACTGTGCAGGAGAATCCGTATAGGTGTTTGAGTGTTCGAACCGTAATGCGCAAAAAATGGTACCGAAACCCCGTATTTACATATCTGCCACTGTGCAGGAGAATCCGTATAGGTGTTCGATTGTTCGAACCGTAATGCGCAAGAAATAGTATGTAAACCCCGTATTTACATATCTACCACTGTGCAGGAGAATCCGTATAGGTGTTCGAGTGTTCGAACCGTAATGCGCAAGAAATGGTATGGAAACCCCGTATTTACATATCAGCCACTGTGAAGGAGAATCCGTATAGGTGTTCGAGTGTTCGAACCGTAATGCGCAAGAAATGGTACGGAAACCCCGTATTTACATATCTGCCACTGTGCAGGAGAATCCGTATATGTGTTCGAGTGTTTGAACCGTAATGCGTGAGAAATGGTATGTAAATCCCGTATTTATATATCTGTCACTGTGCTGGATAATCCGTATAGGTGTTCGAGTGTTCGAACCGTAATGCGCCAGAAATGGTACCGAAACCCCGTATTTACATATCTGGCACTGTGCAGGAGAATTCGTATAGTTGTTCGACTGTTCGAACCGTAATGCGCAAGAAATGGTACCGAAACCCCGTATTTACATATCTGCCACTGTGCAGGAGAATCCGTATAGGTATTCGAGTGTTCGAACCGTAATGCGCAAGAAATGGTAGGGAAACCCCGTATTTACATATCTGCCACTGTGCAGGAGAATCCGTATAGGTGTTCGAGAGTTCGAACCGTAATGCGCAAGAAATGGTACGGAAACCCCGTATTTACATATCTGCCACTTTGTAGGAGAATCCGCATAGGTGTTCGAGTGTTCGAACCGTAATGTGCAAGAAATGGTATGGAAACCCCGTATTTACATATCTGCCACTGTGCAGGAGAATCCGTATAGGTGTTCGAGTGTTCGAATCGTAATGCGCAAGAAATGGTACCGAAACCCCGTATTTACACTCGAACCGTAATGCGCAAGAAATGGTACGGAAACCCCATATTTACATATCTGCCACTGTGCAGGAGAATTCGTATAGGTGTTCCATTGTTCGAACCGTAATGCGCAAGAAATGGTACGGAAACCCCGTATTTACATATCTGCCACTGTGTAGGAGAATCCGTATAGGTGTTCGAGTGTTCGAACCGTAATGCGCAAAAAATGGTATCGAAACCCCGTATTTACATATCTGCCACTGTGCAGGAGAATCCGTATAGGTGTTCGAGTGTTCGAACCGTAATGCGCAAGAAATGGTACCGAAACCCCGTATTTACATATCTGCCACTGTGCAGGAGAATCCGAATAGGTGTTCGAGTGTTCGAACCGTAATGCGCAAGAAATGGTATGTAAACCCCGTATTTACATATCTGCCACTGTGCAGGAGAATCCGTATAGGTGTTCGAGTGTTCGAACCGTAATGCGCAAGAAATGGTACGGAAACCCCGTATTTACATATCTGCCACTGTGCAGGAGAATCCGTATAGGTGTTCGAGTGTTTGAACCGTAATGCGTAAGAAATGGTTTGCAAACCCCGTATTTATATATCTGCCACTGTGCTGGATAATCCGTATTGGTGTTCGAGTGTTCGAACCGTAATGCGCCAGAAATGGTACCGAAACCCCGTATTTACATATCTGCCACTGTGCAGGAGAATCCGTATAGGTGTTCGAGTGTTCGAATCGTAATGCGCAAGAAATGGTACCAAAACCCCGTATTTACACTCGAACCGTAATGCGCAAGAAATGGTACGGAAACCCCATATTTACATATCTGCCACTGTGCAGGAGAATCCGTATAGGTGTTCGAGTGTTCGAACCGTAATGCGCAAAAATGGTACCGAAACCCCGTATTTACATATCTGCCACTGTGCAGGAGAATCCGAATAGGTGTTCAATTGTTCGAACCGTAATGCGTGAGAAATGGTATGTAAACCCCGTATTAATATATCTGCCACTGTGCTGGATAATCCGTATAGGTGTTCGAGTGTTCGAACCGTAATGCGCCAGAAATGGTACCGAAACCCCGTATTTACATATCTGCCACTGTGCAGGAGAATCCGTATAGGTGTTCGAGAGTTCGAACCGTAATGCGCAAGAAATGGTACGGAAACCCCGTATTTACATATCTGCCACTTTGTAGGAGAATCCGTATAGGTGTTCGAGTGTTCGAACCGTAATGTGCAAGAAATGGTATGGAAACCCCGTATTTACATATCTGCCACTGTGCAGGAGAATCCGTATAGGTGTTCGAGTGTTCGAATCGTAATGCGCAAGAAATGGTACCGAAACCCCATATTTACATATCTGCCACTGTGCAGGAGAATCTGAATAGGTGTTCGAGTGTTCGAACTGTAATGCGCAAGAAATGGTATGTAAACCCCGTATTTACATATCTGCCACTGTGCAGGAGAATCCGTATAGGTGTTCGAGTGTTCGAACCGTAATGCGCAAGAAATGGTTCCGAAACCCCGTATTTACGTATCTGCCACTGTGCAGGAGAATCCGTATAGGTGTTCCATTGTTCGAACCGTAATGCGCAAGAAATGGTACGGAAACCCCGTATTTACATATCTGCCACTGTGCAGGAGAATCCGTATAGGTGTTCGAGTGTTCGAACCGTAATGCGCAAAAATGGTACCGAAACCCCGTATTTACATATCTACCACTGTGCAGGATAATCCGAATATGTGTTCGAGTGTTCGAACCGTAATGCGCAAGAAATGGTATGTAAACCCCGTATTTACATATCTGCCACTGTGCAGGAGAATCCGTATAGGTGTTCGAGTGTTCGAACCGTAATGCGCAAGAAATGGTACGGAAACCCCGTATTTACATATCTGCCACTGTGCAGGAGAATCCGTATAGGTGTTCGATTGTTCGAACCGTAATGCGCAAGAAATGGTAGGGAAACCCCGTTTTTACATATCTGCCACTGTGCAGGAGAATCCGTATAGGTGTTCGAGAGTTCGAACCGTAATGCGCAAGAAATGGTACGGAAACCCCGTATTTACATATCTGCCACTTTGTAGGAGAATCCGCATAGGTGTTCGAGTGTTCGAACCGTAATGTGCAAGAAATGGTATGGAAACCCCGTATTTACATATCTGCCACTGTGCAGGAGAATCCGTATAGGTGTTCGAGTGTTCGAATCGTAATGCGCAAGAAATGGTACCGAAACCCCGTATTTACACTCGAACCGTAATGCGCAAGAAATGGTACGGAAACCCCATATTTACATATCTGCCACTGTGCAGGAGAATTCGTATAGGTGTTCCATTGTTCGAACCGTAATGCGCAAGAAATGGTACGGAAACCCCGTATTTACATATCTGCCACTGTGCAGGAGAATCCGTATAGGTGTTCGAGTGTTCGAACCGTAATGCGCAAAAAATGGTATCGAAACCCCGTATTTACATATCTGCCACTGTGCAGGAGAATCCGTATAGGTGTTCGAGTGTTCGAACCGTAATGCGCAAGAAATGGTACCGAAACCCCGTATTTACATATCTGCCACTGTGCAGGAGAATCCGAATAGGTGTTCGAGTGTTCGAACCGTAATGCGCAAGAAATGGTATGTAAACCCCGTATTTACATATCTGCCACTGTGCAGGAGAATCCGTATAGGTGTTCGAGTGTTCGAACCGTAATGCGCAAGAAATGGTACGGAAACCCCGTATTTACATATCTGCCACTGTGCAGGAGAATCCGTATAGGTGTTCGAGTGTTTGAACCGTAATGCGTAAGAAATGGTTTGCAAACCCCGTATTTATATATCTGCCACTGTGCTGGATAATCCGTATTGGTGTTCGAGTGTTCGAACCGTAATGCGCCAGAAATGGTACCGAAACCCCGTATTTACATATCTGCCACTGTGCAGGAGAATCCGTATAGGTGTTCGAGTGTTCGAATCGTAATGCGCAAGAAATGGTACCAAAACCCCGTATTTACACTCGAACCGTAATGCGCAAGAAATGGTACGGAAACCCCATATTTACATATCTGCCACTGTGCAGGAGAATCCGTATAGGTGTTCGAGTGTTCGAACCGTAATGCGCAAAAATGGTACCGAAACCCCGTATTTACATATCTGCCACTGTGCAGGAGAATCCGAATAGGTGTTCAATTGTTCGAACCGTAATGCGTGAGAAATGGTATGTAAACCCCGTATTAATATATCTGCCACTGTGCTGGATAATCCGTATAGGTGTTCGAGTGTTCGAACCGTAATGCGCCAGAAATGGTACCGAAACCCCGTATTTACATATCTGCCACTGTGCAGGAGAATCCGTATAGGTGTTCGAGAGTTCGATCCGTAATGCGCAAGAAATGGTACGGAAACCCCGTATTTACATATCTGCCACTTTGTAGGAGAATCCGTATAGGTGTTCGAGTGTTCGAACCGTAATGTGCAAGAAATGGTATGGAAACCCCGTATTTACATATCTGCCACTGTGCAGTAGAATCCGTATAGGTGTTCGAGTGTTCGAATCGTAATGCGCAAGAAATGGTACCGAAACCCCATATTTACATATCTGCCACTGTGCAGGAGAATCTGAATAGGTGTTCGAGTGTTCGAACTGTAATGCGCAAGAAATGGTATGTAAACCCCGTATTTACATATCTGCCACTGTGCAGGAGAATCCGTATAAGTGTTCGAGTGTTCGAACCGTAATGCGCAAGAAATGGTTCCGAAACCCCGTATTTACGTATCTGCCACTGTGCAGGAGAATCCGTATAGGTGTTCCATTGTTCGAACCGTAATGCGCAAGAAATGGTACGGAAACCCCGTATTTACATATCTGCCACTGTGCAGGAGAATCCGTATAGGTGTTCGAGTGTTCGAACCGTAATGCGCAAAAATGGTACCGAAACCCCGTATTTACATATCTACCACTGTGCAGGATAATCCGAATAGGTGTTCGAGTGTTCGAACCGTAATGCGCAAGAAATGGTATGTAAACCCCGTATTTACATATCTGCCACTGTGCAGGAGAATCCGTATAGGTGTTCGAGTGTTCGAACCGTAATGCGCAAGAAATGGTACGGAAACCCCGTATTTACATATCTGCCACTGTGCAGGAGAATCCGTATAGGTGTTCGATTGTTCGAACCGTAATGCGCAAGAAATGGTATGTAAACCCCGTTTTTATATATCTGCCACTGTGCAGGAGAATCCGTATAGGTGTTCGAGTGTTCGAACCGTAATGGGCAAAAAATGGTACCGAAACCCCGTATTTACATATCTGCCACTGTGCAGGAGAATCCGTATAGGTGTTCGAGTGTTCGAACCGTAATGCGCAAGAAATGGTATGGAAACCCCGTATTTACATATCTGCCACTGTGCAGGAGAATCCGTATAGGTGTTCGAGTGTTCGAACCGTAATGCGCAAGAAATGGTTCCGAAACCCCGTATTTACATATCTGCCACTGTGCAGGAGAATCCGTATAGGTGTTCGAGAGTTCGAACCGTAATGCGCAAGAAATGGTACGGAAACCCCGTATTTACATACATGCCACTTTGTAGGAGAATCCGCATAGGTGTTCGAGTGTTCGAACCGTAATGTGCAAGAAATGGTATGGAAACCCCGTATTTACATATCTGCCACTGTGCAGGAGAATCCGAATAGGTGTTCGAGTGTTCGAACCGTAATGCGCAAGAAATGGTATGTAAACCCCGTATTTACATATCTGCCACTGTGCGGGAGAATCCGTATAGGTGTTCGAGTGTTTGAACCATAATGCGCAAGAAATGGTACGGAAACCCCGTATTTACATATCTGCCACTGTGCAGGAGAATCCGTATAGGTGTTCGAGTGTTTGAACCGTAATGCGTGAGAAATGGTATGTAAACCCCGTATTTATATATCTGCCACTGTGCTGGATAATCCGTATAGGTGATCGAGTGTTCGAACCGTAATGCGCCAGAAATGGTACCGAAACCCCGTATTTACATATCTGCCACTGTGCAGGAGAATCCGTATAGGTGTTCGAGTGTTCGAACCGTAATGCGCAAGAAATGGTACCGAAACCCCGTATTTACATATCTGCCACTGTGCAGGAGAATCCGTATAGGTGTTCGAGTGTTCGAACCGTAATGCGCAAGAAATGGTATGGAAATCCCGTATTTACATATCTGCAACTGTGCAGGAGAATCCGTATAGGTGTTCGAGTGTTCGAACCGTAATGCGCAAGAAATGGTTCCGAAACCCCGTATTTACATATCTGCCACTGTGCAGGAGAATCCGTATAGGTGTTCGAGAGTTCGAACCGTAATGCGCAAGAAATGGTACGGAAACCCCGTATTTACATATCTGCCACTTTGTAGGAGAATCCGCATAGGTGTTCGAGTGTTCGAACCGTAATGTGCAAGAAATGGTATGGAAACCCCGTATTTACATATCTGCCACTGTGCAGGAGAATCCGTATAGGTGTTCGAGTGTTCGAATCGTAATGCGCAAGAAATGGTACCGAAACCCCGTATTTATATATCTGCCACTGTGCAGGAGAATCCGAATAGGTGTTCGAGTGTTCGAACCGTAATGCGCAAGAAATGGTATGTAAACCCCGTATTTACATATCTGCCACTGTGCAGGAGAATCCGTATAGGTGTTCGAGTGTTCGAACCGTAATGCGCAAGAAATTGTTCCGAAACCCCGTATTTACGTATCTGCCACTGTGCAGGAGAATCCGTATAGGTGTTCCATTGTTCGAACCGTAATGCGCAAGAAATGGTACGGAAACCCCGTATTTACATATCTGCCACGGTGCAGGAGAATCCGTATAGGTGTTCGAGTGTTCGAACCGTAATGCGCAAAAATGGTACCGAAACCCCGTATTTACATATCTGCCACTGTGCAGGATAATCCGAATAGGTGTTCGAGTGTTCGAACCGTAATGCGCAAGAAATGGTATGTAAACCCCGTATTTACATATCTGCCACTGTGCAGGAGAATCCGTATAGGTGTTCGAGTGTTCGAACCGTAATGCGCAAGAAATGGTTCCGAAACCCCGTATTTACGTATCTGCCACTGTGCAGGAGAATCCGTATAGGTGTTCCATTGTTCGAACCGTAATGCGCAAGAAATGGTACGGAAACCCCGTATTTACATATCTGCCACTGTGCAGGAGAATCCGTATAGGTGTTCGAGTGTTCGAACCGTAATGCGCAAAAATGCTACCGAAACCCCGTATTTACATATCTACCACTGTGCAGGATAATCCGGATAGGTGTTCGAGTGTTCGAACCGTAATGCGCAAGAAATGGTACGGAAACCCCGTATTTACATATCTGCCACTGTGCAGGAGAATCCGTATAGGTGTTCGAGTGTTCGAACCGTAATGCGCAAGAAATGGTACGGAAACCCCGTATTTACATATCTGCCACTGTGCAGGAGAATCCGTATAGGTGTTCGATTGTTCGAACCGTAATGCGCAAGAAATGGTATGTAAACCCCGTTTTTATATATCTGCCACTGTGTAGGAGAATCCGTATAGGTGTTCGAGTGTTCGAACCGTAATGCGCAAAAAATGGTACCGAAACCCCGTATTTACATATCTGCCACTGTGCAGGAGAATCCGTATAGGTGTTCGAGTGTTCGAACCGTAATGCGCAAGAAATGGTATGGAAACCCCGTATTTACATATCTGCCACTGTGCAGGAGAATCCGTATAGGTGTTCGAGTGTTCGAACCGTAATGCGCAAGAAATGGTTCCGAAACCCCGTATTTACATATCTGCCACTGTGCAGGAGAATCCGTATAGGTGTTCGAGAGTTCGAACCGTAATGCGCAAGAAATGGTACGGAAACCCCATATTTACATACCTGCCACTTTGTAGGAGAATCCGCATAGGTGTTCGAGTGTTCGAACCGTAATGTGCAAGAAATGGTATGGAAACCCCGTATTTACATATCTGCCACTGTGCAGGAGAATCCGAATAGGTGTTCGAGTGTTCGAACCGTAATGCGCAAGAAATGGTATGTAAACCCCGTATTTACATATCTGCCACTGTGCAGGAGAATCCGTATAGGTGTTCGAGTGTTTGAACCGTAATGCGCAAGAAATGGTACGGAAACCCCGTATTTACATATCTGCCACTGTGCAGGAGAATCCGTATAGGTGTTCGAGTGTTTGAACCGTAATGCGTGAGAAATGGTATGTAAACCCCGTATTTATATATCTGCCACTGTGCTGGATAATCCGTATAGGTGATCGAGTGTTCGAACCGTAATGCGCCAGAAATGGTACCGAAACCCCGTATTTACATATCTGCCACTGTGCAGGAGAATCCGTATAGGTGTTCGAGTGTTCGAACCGTAATGCGCAAGAAATGGTACCGAAACCCCGTATTTACATATCTGCCACTATGCAGGAGAATCCGTATAGGTGTTCGAGTGTTCGAACCGTAATGCGCAAGAAATGGTATGGAAACCCCGTATTTACATATCTGCCACTGTGCAGTAGAATCCGTATAGGTGTTCGAGTGTTCGAACCGTAATGCGCAAGAAATGGTTCCGAAACCCCGTATTTACATATCTGCCACTGTGCAGGAGAATCCGTATAGGTGTTCGAGAGTTCGAACCGTAATGCGCAAGAAATGGTACGGAAACCCCGTATTTACATATCTGCCACTTTGTAGGAGAATCCGCATAGGTGTTCGAGTGTTCGAACCGTAATGTGCAAGAAATGGTATGGAAACCCCGTATTTACATATCTGCCACTGTGCAGGAGAATCCGTAAAGGTGTTCGAGTGTTCGAATCGTAATGCGCAAGAAATGGTACCGAAACCCCGTATTTATATATCTGCCACTGTGTAGGAGAATCCGAATAGGTGTTCGAGTGTTCGAACCGTAATGCGCAAGAAATGGTATGTAAACCCCGTATTTACATATCTGCCACTGTGCAGGAGAATCCGTATAGGTGTTCGAGTGTTCGAACCGTAATGCGCAAAAAATGGTTCCGAAACCCCGTATTTACGTATCTGCCACTGTGCAGGAGAATCCGTATAGGTGTTCCATTGTTCGAACCGTAATGCGCAAGAAATGGTACGGAAACCCCGTATTTATATATCTGCCACTGTGCAGGAGAATCCGTATAGGTGTTCGAGTGTTCGAACCGTAATGCGCAAAAATGGTACCGAAACCCCGTATTTACATATCTGCCACTGTGCAGGATAATCCGAATAGGTGTTCGAGTGTTCGAACCGTAATGCGCAAGAAATGGTATGTAAACCCCGTATTTACATATCTGCCACTGTGCAGGAGAATCCGTATAGGTGTTCGAGTGTTCGAACCGTAATGCGCAAGAAATGGTACGGAAACCCCGTATTTACATATCTGCCACTGTGCAGGAGAATCCGTATAGGTGTTCGATTGTTCGAACCGTAATGCGCAAAAAATGGTACCGAAACCCCGTATTTACATATCTGCCACTGTGCAGGATAATCCGAATAGGTGTTCGAGTGTTCGAACCGTAATGCGCAAGAAATGGTATGTAAACCCCGTATTTACATATCTGCCACTGTGCAGGAGAATCCGTATAGGTGTTCGAGTGTTCGAACCGTAATGCGCAAGAAATGGTTCCGAAACCCCGTATTTACGTATCTGCCACTGTGCAGGAGAATCCGTATAGGTGTTCCATTGTTCGAACCGTAATGCGCAAGAAATGGTACGGAAACCCCGTATTTACATATCTGCCACTGTGCAGGAGAATCCGTATAGGTGTTCGAGTGTTCGAACCGTAATGCGCAAAAATGCTACCGAAACCCCGTATTTACATATCTACCACTGTGCAGGATAATCCGGATAGGTGTTCGAGTGTTCGAACCGTAATGCGCAAGAAATGGTACGGAAACCCCGTATTTACATATCTGCCACTGTGCAGGAGAATCCGTATAGGTGTTCGAGTGTTCGAACCGTAATGCGCAAGAAATGGTACGGAAACCCCGTATTTACATATCTGCCACTGTGCAGGAGAATCCGTATAGGTGTTCGATTGTTCGAACCGTAATGCGCAAGAAATGGTATGTAAACCCCGTTTTTATATATCTGCCACTGTGTAGGAGAATCCGTATAGGTGTTCGAGTGTTCGAACCGTAATGCGCAAAAAATGGTACCGAAACCCCGTATTTACATATCTGCCACTGTGCAGGAGAATCCGTATAGGTGTTCGAGTGTTCGAACCGTAATGCGCAAGAAATGGTATGGAAACCCCGTATTTACATATCTGCCACTGTGCAGGAGAATCCGTATAGGTGTTCGAGTGTTCGAACCGTAATGCGCAAGAAATGGTTCCGAAACCCCGTATTTACATATCTGCCACTGTGCAGGAGAATCCGTATAGGTGTTCGAGAGTTCGAACCGTAATGCGCAAGAAATGGTACGGAAACCCCATATTTACATACCTGCCACTTTGTAGGAGAATCCGCATAGGTGTTCGAGTGTTCGAACCGTAATGTGCAAGAAATGGTATGGAAACCCCGTATTTACATATCTGCCACTGTGCAGGAGAATCCGAATAGGTGTTCGAGTGTTCGAACCGTAATGCGCAAGAAATGGTATGTAAACCCCGTATTTACATATCTGCCACTGTGCAGGAGAATCCGTATAGGTGTTCGAGTGTTTGAACCGTAATGCGCAAGAAATGGTACGGAAACCCCGTATTTACATATCTGCCACTGTGCAGGAGAATCCGTATAGGTGTTCGAGTGTTTGAACCGTAATGCGTGAGAAATGGTATGTAAACCCCGTATTTATATATCTGCCACTGTGCTGGATAATCCGTATAGGTGATCGAGTGTTCGAACCGTAATGCGCCAGAAATGGTACCGAAACCCCGTATTTACATATCTGCCACTGTGCAGGAGAATCCGTATAGGTGTTCGAGTGTTCGAACCGTAATGCGCAAGAAATGGTACCGAAACCCCGTATTTACATATCTGCCACTATGCAGGAGAATCCGTATAGGTGTTCGAGTGTTCGAACCGTAATGCGCAAGAAATGGTATGGAAACCCCGTATTTACATATCTGCCACTGTGCAGTAGAATCCGTATAGGTGTTCGAGTGTTCGAACCGTAATGCGCAAGAAATGGTTCCGAAACCCCGTATTTACATATCTGCCACTGTGCAGGAGAATCCGTATAGGTGTTCGAGAGTTCGAACCGTAATGCGCAAGAAATGGTACGGAAACCCCGTATTTACATATCTGCCACTTTGTAGGAGAATCCGCATAGGTGTTCGAGTGTTCGAACCGTAATGTGCAAGAAATGGTATGGAAACCCCGTATTTACATATCTGCCACTGTGCAGGAGAATCCGTAAAGGTGTTCGAGTGTTCGAATCGTAATGCGCAAGAAATGGTACCGAAACCCCGTATTTATATATCTGCCACTGTGTAGGAGAATCCGAATAGGTGTTCGAGTGTTCGAACCGTAATGCGCAAGAAATGGTATGTAAACCCCGTATTTACATATCTGCCACTGTGCAGGAGAATCCGTATAGGTGTTCGAGTGTTCGAACCGTAATGCGCAAAAAATGGTTCCGAAACCCCGTATTTACGTATCTGCCACTGTGCAGGAGAATCCGTATAGGTGTTCCATTGTTCGAACCGTAATGCGCAAGAAATGGTACGGAAACCCCGTATTTATATATCTGCCACTGTGCAGGAGAATCCGTATAGGTGTTCGAGTGTTCGAACCGTAATGCGCAAAAATGGTACCGAAACCCCGTATTTACATATCTGCCACTGTGCAGGATAATCCGAATAGGTGTTCGAGTGTTCGAACCGTAATGCGCAAGAAATGGTATGTAAACCCCGTATTTACATATCTGCCACTGTGCAGGAGAATCCGTATAGGTGTTCGAGTGTTCGAACCGTAATGCGCAAGAAATGGTACGGAAACCCCGTATTTACATATCTGCCACTGTGCAGGAGAATCCGTATAGGTGTTCGATTGTTCGAACCGTAATGCGCAAAAAATGGTACCGAAACCCCGTATTTACATATCTGCCACTGTGCAGGAGAATCCGTATAGGTGTTCGAGTGTTCGAACCGTAATGCGCAAGAAATGGTACCGAAACCCCGTATTTACATATCTGCCACTGTGCAGGAGAATCCGAATAGGTGTTCGAGTGTTCGATCCGTAATGCGCAAGAAATGGTATGTAAACCCCGTATTTACATATCTGCCACTGTGCAGGAGAATCCGTATAGGTGTTCGAGTGTTCGAACCGTAATGCGCAAGAAATGGTATGGAAACCCCGTATTTACATATCTGCCACTGTGCAGGAGAATCCGTATAGGTGTTCGAGTGTTCGAACCGTAATGCGCAAGAAATGGTTCCGAAACCCCGTATTTACATATCTGCCACTGTGCAGGAGAATCCGTATAGGTGTTCGAGAGTTCGAACCGTAATGCGCAAGAAATGGTACGGAAACCCCGTATTTACATACCTGCCACTTTGTAGGAGAATCCGCATAGGTGTTCGAGTGTTCGAACCGTAATGTGCAAGAAATGGTATGGAAACCCCGTATTTACATATCTGCCACTGTGCAGGAGAATCCGAATAGGTGTTCGAGTGTTCGAACCGTAATGCGCAAGAAATGGTATGTAAACCCCGTATTTACATATCTGCCACTGTGCAGGAGAATCCGTATAGGTGTTCGAGTGTTTGAACCGTAATGCGCAAGAAATGGTACGGAAACCCCGTATTTACATATCTGCCACTGTGCAGGAGAATCCGTATAGGTGTTCGAGTGTTTGAACCGTAATGCGTGAGAAATGGTATGTAAACCCCGTATTTATATATCTGCCACTGTGCTGGATAATCCGTATAGGTGATCGAGTGTTCGAACCGTAATGCGCCAGAAATGGTACCGAAACCCCGTATTTACATATCTGCCACTGTGCAGGAGAATCCGTATAGGTGTTCGAGTGTTCGAACCGTAATGCGCAAGAAATGGTACCGAAACCCCGTATTTACATATCTGCCACTATGCAGGAGAATCCGTATAGGTGTTCGAGTGTTCGAACCGTAATGCGCAAGAAATGGTATGGAAACCCCGTATTTACATATCTGCCACTGTGCAGGAGAATCCGTATAGGTGTTCGAGTGTTCGAACCGTAATGCGCAAGAAATGGTTCCGAAACCCCGTATTTACATATCTGCCACTGTGTAGGAGAATCCGTATAGGTGTTCGAGAGTTCGAACCGTAATGCGCAAGAAATGGTACGGAAACCCCGTATTTACATACCTGCCACTTTGTAGGAGAATCCGCATAGGTGTTCGAGTGTTCGAACCGTAATGTGCAAGAAATGGTATGGAAACCCCGTATTTACATATCTGCCACTGTGCAGGAGAATCCGAATAGGTGTTCGAGTGTTCGAACCGTAATGCGCAAGAAATGGTATGTAAACCCCGTATTTACATATCTGCCACTGTGCAGGAGAATCCGTATAGGTGTTCGAGTGTTTGAACCGTAATGCGCAAGAAATGGTACGGAAACCCCGTATTTACATATCTGCCACTGTGCAGGAGAATCCGTATAGGTGTTCGAGTGTTTGAACCGTAATGCGTGAGAAATGGTATGTAAACCCCGTATTTATATATCTGCCACTGTGCTGGATAATCCGTATAGGTGATCGAGTGTTCGAACCGTAATGCGCCAGAAATGGTACCGAAACCCCGTATTTACATATCTGCCACTGTGCAGGAGAATCCGTATAGGTGTTCGAGTGTTCGAACCGTAATGCGCAAGAAATGGTACCGAAACCCCGTATTTACATATCTGCCACTATGCAGGAGAATCCGTATAGGTGTTCGAGTGTTCGAACCGTAATGCGCAAGAAATGGTATGGAAACCCCGTATTTACATATCTGCCACTGTGCAGGAGAATCCGTATAGGTGTTCGAGTGTTCGAACCGTAATGCGCAAGAAATGGTTCCGAAACCCCGTATTTACATATCTGCCACTGTGCAGGAGAATCCGTATAGGTGTTCGAGAGTTCGAACCGTAATGCGCAAGAAATGGTACGGAAACCCCGTATTTACATATCTGCCACTTTGTAGGAGAATCCGCATAGGTGTTCGAGTGTTCGAACCGTAATGTGCAAGAAATGGTATGGAAACCCCGTATTTACATATCTGCCACTGTGCAGGAGAATCCGAAAAGGTGTTCGAGTGTTCGAATCGTAATGCGCAAGAAATGGTACCGAAACCCCGTATTTATATATCTGCCACTGTGCAGGAGAATCCGAATAGGTGTTCGAGTGTTCGAACCGTAATGCGCAAGAAATGGTATGTAAACCCCGTATTTACATATCTGCCACTGTGCAGGAGAATCCGTATAGGTGTTCGAGTGTTCGAACCGTAATGCGCAAAAAATGGTTCCGAAACCCCGTATTTACGTATCTGCCACTGTGCAGGAGAATCCGTATAGGTGTTCCATTGTTCGAACCGTAATGCGCAAGAAATGGTACGGAAACCCCGTATTTATATATCTGCCACTGTGCAGGAGAATCCGTATAGGTGTTCGAGTGTTCGAACCGTAATGCGCAAAAATGGTACCGAAACCCCGTATTTACATATCTGCCACTGTGCAGGATAATCCGAATAGGTGTTCGAGTGTTCGAACCGTAATGCGCAAGAAATGGTATGTAAACCCCGTATTTACATATCTGCCACTGTGCAGGAGAATCCGTATAGGTGTTCGAGTGTTCGAACCGTAATGCGCAAGAAATGGTACGGAAACCCCGTATTTACATATCTGCCACTGTGCAGGAGAATCCGTATAGGTGTTCGATTGTTCGAACCGTAATGCGCAAAAAATGGTACCGAAACCCCGTATTTACATATCTGCCACTGTGCAGGAGAATCCGTATAGGTGTTCGAGTGTTCGAACCGTAATGCGCAAGAAATGGTACCGAAACCCCGTATTTACATATCTGCCACTGTGCAGGAGAATCCGAATAGGTGTTCGAGTGTTCGATCCGTAATGCGCAAGAAATGGTATGTAAACCCCGTATTTACATATCTGCCACTGTGCAGGAGAATCCGTATAGGTGTTCGAGTGTTCGAACCGTAATGCGCAAGAAATGGTATGGAAACCCCGTATTTACATATCTGCCACTGTGCAGGAGAATCCGTATAGGTGTTCGAGTGTTCGAACCGTAATGCGCAAGAAATGGTTCCGAAACCCCGTATTTACATATCTGCCACTGTGCAGGAGAATCCGTATAGGTGTTCGAGAGTTCGAACCGTAATGCGCAAGAAATGGTACGGAAACCCCGTATTTACATACCTGCCACTTTGTAGGAGAATCCGCATAGGTGTTCGAGTGTTCGAACCGTAATGTGCAAGAAATGGTATGGAAACCCCGTATTTACATATCTGCCACTGTGCAGGAGAATCCGAATAGGTGTTCGAGTGTTCGAACCGTAATGCGCAAGAAATGGTATGTAAACCCCGTATTTACATATCTGCCACTGTGCAGGAGAATCCGTATAGGTGTTCGAGTGTTTGAACCGTAATGCGCAAGAAATGGTACGGAAACCCCATATTTACATATCTGCCACTGTGCAGGAGAATCCGTATAGGTGTTCGAGTGTTTGAACCGTAATGCGTGAGAAATGGTATGTAAACCCCGTATTTATATATCTGCCACTGTGCTGGATAATCCGTATAGGTGATCGAGTGTTCGAACCGTAATGCGCCAGAAATGGTACCGAAACCCCGTATTTACATATCTGCCACTGTGCAGGAGAATCCGTATAGGTGTTCGAGTGTTCGAACCGTAATGCGCAAGAAATGGTACCGAAACCCCGTATTTACATATCTGCCACTATGCAGGAGAATCCGTATAGGTGTTCGAGTGTTCGAACCGTAATGCGCAAGAAATGGTATGGAAACCCCGTATTTACATATCTGCCACTGTGCAGGAGAATCCGTATAGGTGTTCGAGTGTTCGAACCGTAATGCGCAAGAAATGGTTCCGAAACCCCGTATTTACATATCTGCCACTGTGCAGGAGAATCCGTATAGGTGTTCGAGAGTTCGAACCGTAATGCGCAAGAAATGGTACGGAAACCCCGTATTTACATATCTGCCACTTTGTAGGAGAATCCGCATAGGTGTTCGAGTGTTCGAACCGTAATGTGCAAGAAATGGTATGGAAACCCCGTATTTACATATCTGCCACTGTGCAGGAGAATCCGTAAAGGTGTTCGAGTGTTCGAATCGTAATGCGCAAGAAATGGTACCGAAACCCCGTATTTATATATCTGCCACTGTGCAGGAGAATCCGAATAGGTGTTCGAGTGTTCGAACCGTAATGCGCAAGAAATGGTATGTAAACCCCGTATTTACATATCTGCCACTGTGCAGGAGAATCCGTATAGGTGTTCGAGTGTTCGAACCGTAATGCGCAAAAAATGGTTCCGAAACCCCGTATTTACGTATCTGCCACTGTGCAGGAGAATCCGTATAGGTGTTCCATTGTTCGAACCGTAATGCGCAAGAAATGGTACGGAAACCCCGTATTTATATATCTGCCACTGTGCAGGAGAATCCGTATAGGTGTTCGAGTGTTCGAACCGTAATGCGCAAAAATGGTACCGAAACCCCGTATTTACATATCTGCCACTGTGCACGATAATCCGAATAGGTGTTCGAGTGTTCGAACCGTAATGCGCAAGAAATGGTATGTAAACCCCGTATTTACATATCTGCCACTGTGCAGGAGAATCCGTATAGGTGTTCGAGTGTTCGAACCGTAATGCGCAAGAAATGGTACGGAAACCCCGTATTTACATATCTGCCACTGTGCAGGAGAATCCGTATAGGTGTTCGATTGTTCGAACCGTAATGCGCAAAAAATGGTACCGAAACCCCGTATTTACATATCTGCCACTGTGCAGGAGAATCCGTATAGGTGTTCGAGTGTTCGAACCGTAATGCGCAAGAAATGGTACCGAAACCCCGTATTTACATATCTGCCACTGTGCAGGAGAATCCGAATAGGTGTTCGAGTGTTCGATCCGTAATGCGCAAGAAATGGTATGTAAACCCCGTATTTACATATCTGCCACTGTGCAGGAGAATCCGTATAGGTGTTCGAGTGTTCGAACCGTAATGCGCAAGAAATGGTACGAAAACCCCGTATTTACATATCTGCCACCGTGTAGGAGAATCCGTATAGGTGTTCGAGTGTTTGAACCGTAATGCGTGAGAAATGGTATGTAAACCCCGTATTTATATATCTGCCACTGTGCTGGATAATCCGTATAGGTGTTCGAGTGTTCGAACCGTAATGCGCCAGAAATGGTACCGAAACCCCGTATTTACATATCTGCCACTGTGCAGGAGAATCCGTATAGGTGTTCGAGTGTTCGAACCGTAATGCGCAAGAAATGGTACCGAAACCCCGTATTTACATATCTGCCACTATGCAGGAGAATCCGTATAGGTGTTCGAGTGTTCGAACCGTAATGCGCAAGAAATGGTATGGAAACCCCGTATTTACATATCTGCCACTGTGCAGGAGAATCCGTATAGGTGTTCGAGTGTTCGAACCGTAATGCGCAAGAAATGGTTCCGAAACCCCGTATTTACATATCTGCCACTGTGTAGGAGAATCCGTATAGGTGTTCGAGAGTTCGAACCGTAATGCGCAAGAAATGGTACGGAAACCCCGTATTTACATACCTGCCACTTTGTAGGAGAATCCGCATAGGTGTTCGAGTGTTCGAACCGTAATGTGCAAGAAATGGTATGGAAACCCCGTATTTACATATCTGCCACTGTGCAGGAGAATCCGAATAGGTGTTCGAGTGTTCGAACCGTAATGCGCAAGAAATGGTATGTAAACCCCGTATTTACATATCTGCCACTGTGCAGGAGAATCCGTATAGGTGTTCGAGTGTTTGAACCGTAATGCGCAAGAAATGGTACGGAAACCCCGTATTTACATATCTGCCACTGTGCAGGAGAATCCGTATAGGTGTTCGAGTGTTTGAACCGTAATGCGTGAGAAATGGTATGTAAACCCCGTATTTATATATCTGCCACTGTGCTGGATAATCCGTATAGGTGATCGAGTGTTCGAACCGTAATGCGCCAGAAATGGTACCGAAACCCCGTATTTACATATCTGCCACTGTGCAGGAGAATCCGTATAGGTGTTCGAGTGTTCGAACCGTAATGCGCAAGAAATGGTACCGAAACCCCGTATTTACATATCTGCCACTATGCAGGAGAATCCGTATAGGTGTTCGAGTGTTCGAACCGTAATGCGCAAGAAATGGTATGGAAACCCCGTATTTACATATCTGCCACTGTGCAGGAGAATCCGTATAGGTGTTCGAGTGTTCGAACCGTAATGCGCAAGAAATGGTTCCGAAACCCCGTATTTACATATCTGCCACTGTGCAGGAGAATCCGTATAGGTGTTCGAGAGTTCGAACCGTAATGCGCAAGAAATGGTACGGAAACCCCGTATTTACATATCTGCCACTTTGTAGGAGAATCCGCATAGGTGTTCGAGTGTTCGAACCGTAATGTGCAAGAAATGGTATGGAAACCCCGTATTTACATATCTGCCACTGTGCAGGAGAATCCGAAAAGGTGTTCGAGTGTTCGAATCGTAATGCGCAAGAAATGGTACCGAAACCCCGTATTTATATATCTGCCACTGTGCAGGAGAATCCGAATAGGTGTTCGAGTGTTCGAACCGTAATGCGCAAGAAATGGTATGTAAACCCCGTATTTACATATCTGCCACTGTGCAGGAGAATCCGTATAGGTGTTCGAGTGTTCGAACCGTAATGCGCAAAAAATGGTTCCGAAACCCCGTATTTACGTATCTGCCACTGTGCAGGAGAATCCGTATAGGTGTTCCATTGTTCGAACCGTAATGCGCAAGAAATGGTACGGAAACCCCGTATTTATATATCTGCCACTGTGCAGGAGAATCCGTATAGGTGTTCGAGTGTTCGAACCGTAATGCGCAAAAATGGTACCGAAACCCCGTATTTACATATCTGCCACTGTGCAGGATAATCCGAATAGGTGTTCGAGTGTTCGAACCGTAATGCGCAAGAAATGGTATGTAAACCCCGTATTTACATATCTGCCACTGTGCAGGAGAATCCGTATAGGTGTTCGAGTGTTCGAACCGTAATGCGCAAGAAATGGTACGGAAACCCCGTATTTACATATCTGCCACTGTGCAGGAGAATCCGTATAGGTGTTCGATTGTTCGAACCGTAATGCGCAAAAAATGGTACCGAAACCCCGTATTTACATATCTGCCACTGTGCAGGAGAATCCGTATAGGTGTTCGAGTGTTCGAACCGTAATGCGCAAGAAATGGTACCGAAACCCCGTATTTACATATCTGCCACTGTGCAGGAGAATCCGAATAGGTGTTCGAGTGTTCGATCCGTAATGCGCAAGAAATGGTATGTAAACCCCGTATTTACATATCTGCCACTGTGCAGGAGAATCCGTATAGGTGTTCGAGTGTTCGAACCGTAATGCGCAAGAAATGGTATGGAAACCCCGTATTTACATATCTGCCACTGTGCAGGAGAATCCGTATAGGTGTTCGAGTGTTCGAACCGTAATGCGCAAGAAATGGTTCCGAAACCCCGTATTTACATATCTGCCACTGTGCAGGAGAATCCGTATAGGTGTTCGAGAGTTCGAACCGTAATGCGCAAGAAATGGTACGGAAACCCCGTATTTACATACCTGCCACTTTGTAGGAGAATCCGCATAGGTGTTCGAGTGTTCGAACCGTAATGTGCAAGAAATGGTATGGAAACCCCGTATTTACATATCTGCCACTGTGCAGGAGAATCCGAATAGGTGTTCGAGTGTTCGAACCGTAATGCGCAAGAAATGGTATGTAAACCCCGTATTTACATATCTGCCACTGTGCAGGAGAATCCGTATAGGTGTTCGAGTGTTTGAACCGTAATGCGCAAGAAATGGTACGGAAACCCCATATTTACATATCTGCCACTGTGCAGGAGAATCCGTATAGGTGTTCGAGTGTTTGAACCGTAATGCGTGAGAAATGGTATGTAAACCCCGTATTTATATATCTGCCACTGTGCTGGATAATCCGTATAGGTGATCGAGTGTTCGAACCGTAATGCGCCAGAAATGGTACCGAAACCCCGTATTTACATATCTGCCACTGTGCAGGAGAATCCGTATAGGTGTTCGAGTGTTCGAACCGTAATGCGCAAGAAATGGTACCGAAACCCCGTATTTACATATCTGCCACTATGCAGGAGAATCCGTATAGGTGTTCGAGTGTTCGAACCGTAATGCGCAAGAAATGGTATGGAAACCCCGTATTTACATATCTGCCACTGTGCAGGAGAATCCGTATAGGTGTTCGAGTGTTCGAACCGTAATGCGCAAGAAATGGTTCCGAAACCCCGTATTTACATATCTGCCACTGTGCAGGAGAATCCGTATAGGTGTTCGAGAGTTCGAACCGTAATGCGCAAGAAATGGTACGGAAACCCCGTATTTACATATCTGCCACTTTGTAGGAGAATCCGCATAGGTGTTCGAGTGTTCGAACCGTAATGTGCAAGAAATGGTATGGAAACCCCGTATTTACATATCTGCCACTGTGCAGGAGAATCCGTAAAGGTGTTCGAGTGTTCGAATCGTAATGCGCAAGAAATGGTACCGAAACCCCGTATTTATATATCTGCCACTGTGCAGGAGAATCCGAATAGGTGTTCGAGTGTTCGAACCGTAATGCGCAAGAAATGGTATGTAAACCCCGTATTTACATATCTGCCACTGTGCAGGAGAATCCGTATAGGTGTTCGAGTGTTCGAACCGTAATGCGCAAAAAATGGTTCCGAAACCCCGTATTTACGTATCTGCCACTGTGCAGGAGAATCCGTATAGGTGTTCCATTGTTCGAACCGTAATGCGCAAGAAATGGTACGGAAACCCCGTATTTATATATCTGCCACTGTGCAGGAGAATCCGTATAGGTGTTCGAGTGTTCGAACCGTAATGCGCAAAAATGGTACCGAAACCCCGTATTTACATATCTGCCACTGTGCACGATAATCCGAATAGGTGTTCGAGTGTTCGAACCGTAATGCGCAAGAAATGGTATGTAAACCCCGTATTTACATATCTGCCACTGTGCAGGAGAATCCGTATAGGTGTTCGAGTGTTCGAACCGTAATGCGCAAGAAATGGTACGGAAACCCCGTATTTACATATCTGCCACTGTGCAGGAGAATCCGTATAGGTGTTCGATTGTTCGAACCGTAATGCGCAAAAAATGGTACCGAAACCCCGTATTTACATATCTGCCACTGTGCAGGAGAATCCGTATAGGTGTTCGAGTGTTCGAACCGTAATGCGCAAGAAATGGTACCGAAACCCCGTATTTACATATCTGCCACTGTGCAGGAGAATCCGAATAGGTGTTCGAGTGTTCGATCCGTAATGCGCAAGAAATGGTATGTAAACCCCGTATTTACATATCTGCCACTGTGCAGGAGAATCCGTATAGGTGTTCGAGTGTTCGAACCGTAATGCGCAAGAAATGGTACGAAAACCCCGTATTTACATATCTGCCACTGTGTAGGAGAATCCGTATAGGTGTTCGAGTGTTTGAACCGTAATGCGTGAGAAATGGTATGTAAACCCCGTATTTATATATCTGCCACTGTGCTGGATAATCCGTATAGGTGTTCGAGTGTTCGAACCGTAATGCGCCAGAAATGGTACCGAAACCCCGTATTTACATATCTGCCACTGTGCAGGAGAATCCGTATAGGTGTTCGAGTGTTCGAACCGTAATGCGCAAGAAATGGTACCGAAACCCCGTATTTACATATCTGCCACTGTGCAGGAGAATCCGTATAGGTGTTCGAGTGTTCGAACCGTAATGCGCAAGAAATGGTATGGAAACCCCGTATTTACATATCTGCCACTGTGCAGGAGAATCCGTATAGGTGTTCGAGTGTTCGAACCGTAATGCGCAAGAAATGGTTCCGAAACCCCGTATTTACATATCTGCCACTGTGCAGGAGAATCCGTATAGGTGTTCGAGAGTTCGAACCGTAATGCGCAAGAAATGGTACGGAAACCCCGTATTTACACTCGAACCGTAATGCGCAAGAAATGGTTCCGAAACCCCGTATTTATGTATCTGCCACTGTGCAGGAGAATCCGTATAGGTGTTCCATTGTTCGAACCGTAATGCGCAAGAAATGGTACGGAAACCCCGTATTTACATATCTGCCACTGTGCAGGAGAATCCGTATAGGTGTTCGAGTGTTCAAACCGTAATGCGCAAAAAATGGTACCGAAACCCCATATTTACATATCTGCCACTGTGCAGGAGAATCCGTATAGGTGTTCGAGTGTTCGAACCGTAATGCGCAAGAAATGGTACCGAAACCTCGTATTTACATATCTGCCACTGTGCAGGAGAATCCGAATAGGTGTTCGAGTGTTCGAACCGTAATGCGCAAGAAATGGTATGTAAACCCCGTATTTACATATCTGCCACTGTGCAGGAGAATCCGTATAGGTGTTCGAGTGTTCGAACCGTAATGCGCAAGAAATGGTACGGAAACCCCGTATTTACATATCTGCCACTGTGCAGGAGAATCCGTATAGGTGTTCGAGTGTTTGAACCGTAATGCGTGAGAAATGGTTTGCAAACCCCGTATTTATATATCTGCCACTGTGCTAGATAATCCGTATAGGTGTTCGAGTGTTCGAACCGTAATGCGCAAGAAATGGTACCGAAACCCCGTATTTACATATCTGCCACTGTGCAGGAGAATCCGAATAGGTGTTCGAGTGTTCGAACCGTAATGCGCAAGAAATGGTATGTAAACCCCGTATTTACATATCTGCCACTGTGCAGGAGAATCCGTATAGGTGTTCGAGTGTTCGAACCGTAATGCGCAAGAAATGGTACGGAAACCCCGTATTTACATATCTGCCACTGTGCAGGAGAATCCGTATAGGTGTTCGAGTGTTTGAACCGTAATGCGTGAGAAATGGTTTGCAAACCCCGTATTTATATATCTGCCACTGTGCTGGATAATCCGTATAGGTGTTCGAGTGTTCGAACCGTAATGCGCCAGAAATGGTACCGAAACCCCGTATTTACATATCTGCCACTGTGCAGGAGAATCCGTATAGGTGTTCGAGTGTCCGAACCGTAATGCGCAAGAAATGGTACCGAAACCCCGTATTTACATATCTGCCACTGTGCAGGAGAATCCGTATAGGTGTTCGAGTGTTCGAACCGTAATGCGCAAGAAATGGTATGGAAACCCCGTATTTACATATCTGCCACTGTGCAGGAGAATCCGTATAGGTGTTCGAGTGTTCGAACCGTAATGCGCAAGAAATGGTTCCGAAACCCCGTATTTACATATCTGCCACTGTGCAGGAGAATCCGTATAGGTGTTCGAGAGTTCGAACCGTAATGCGCAAGAAATGGTACGGAAACCCCGTATTTACATATCTGCCACTTTGTAGGAGAATCCGCATAGGTGTTCGAGTGTTCGAACCGTAATGTGCAAGAAATGGTATGGAAACCCCGTATTTACATATCTGCCACTGTGCAGGAGAATCCGTATAGGTGTTCGAGTGTTCGAATCGTAATGCGCAAGAAATGGTACCGAAACCCCATATTTACATATCTGCCACTGTGCAGGAGAATCCGAATAGGTGTTCGAGTGTTCGAACCGTAATGCGCAAGAAATGGTATGTAAACCCCGTATTTACATATCTACCACTGTGCAGGAGAATCCGTATAGGTGTTCGAGTGTTCGAACCGTAATGCGCAAGAAATGGTTCCGAAACCCCGTATTTACATATCTGCCACTGTGCAGGAGAATCCGTATAGGTGTTCGAGAGTTCGAACCGTAATGCGCAAGAAATGGTATGTAAACCCCGTTTTTATAAATCTGCCACTGTGCAGGAGAATCCGTATAGGTGTTCGAGTGTTCGAACCGTAATGCGCAAAAAATGGTACCGAAACCCCGTATTTACATGTCTGCCACTGTGCAGGAGAATCCGTATAGGTGTTCCAGTGTTCGAACCGTAATGCGCAAGAAATGGTACCGAAACCCCGTATTTACATATCTGCCACTGTGTAGCAGAATCCGTATAGGTGTTCGAGAGTTCGAACCGTAATGCGCAAGAAATGGTACGGAAACCCCGTATTTACATACCTGCCACTTTGTAGGAGAATCCGCATAGGTGTTCGAGTGTTCGAACCGTAATGCGCAAGAAATGGTATGTAAACCCCGTATTAACATATCTGCCACTGTGCAGGAGAATCCGTATAGGTGTTCGAGTGTTCGAACCGTAATGCGCAAGAAATGGTACGGAAACCCCGTATTTACATATCTGCCACTTTGTAGGAGAATCCGCATAGGTGTTCGAGTGTTCGAACCGTAATGTGCAAGAAATGGTATGGAAACCCCGTATTTACATATCTGCCACTGTGCAGGAGAATCCGTATAGGTGTTCGAGTGTTCGAATCGTAATGCGCAAGAAATGGTACCGAAACCCCATATTTACATATCTGCCACTGTGCAGGAGAATCCGAATAGGTGTTCGAGTGTTCGAACCGTAATGCGCAAGAAATGGTATGTAAACCCCGTATTTACATATCTGCCACTGTGCAGGAGAATCCGTATAGGTGTTCGAGTGTTCGAACCGTAATGCGCAAGAAATGGTTCCGAAACCCCGTATTTACATATCTGCCACTGTGCAGGAGAATCCGTATAGGTGTTCGAGAGTTCGAACCGTAATGCGCAAGAAATGGTATGTAAACCCCGTTTTTATAAATCTGCCACTGTGCAGGAGAATCCGTATAGGTGTTCGAGTGTTCGAACCGTAATGCGCAAAAAATGGTACCGAAACCCCGTATTTACATGTCTGCCACTGTGCAGGAGAATCCGTATAGGTGTTCCAGTGTTCGAACCGTAATGCGCAAGAAATGGTACCGAAACCCCGTATTTACATATCTGCCACTGTGTAGCAGAATCCGTATAGGTGTTCGAGAGTTCGAACCGTAATGCGCAAGAAATGGTACGGAAACCCCGTATTTACATACCTGCCACTTTGTAGGAGAATCCGCATAGGTGTTCGAGTGTTCGAACCGTAATGCGCAAGAAATGGTATGTAAACCCCGTATTAACATATCTGCGACTGTGCAGGAGAATCCGTATAGGTGTTCGAGTGTTCGAACCGTAATGCGCAAGAAATGGTACGGAAACCCCGGATTTACATATCTGCCACTGTGCAGGAGAATCCGTATAGGTGTTCGAGTGTTCGAACCGTAATGCGCAAGAAATGGTATGTAAACCCCGTTTTTACATATCTGCCACTGTGCAGGAGAATCCGTATAGGTGTTCGAGTGTTCGAACCGTAATGCGCAAGAAATGGTACGGAAACCCCGTATTTACATATCTGCCACTGTGCAGCAGAATCCGTATAGGTGTTCGATTGTTCGAACCGTAATGCGCAAGAAATGGTATGTAAACCCCGTTTTTACATATCTGCCACTGTGCAGGATAATCCGTATAGGTGTTCGAGTGTTCGAACCGTAATGCGCAAAAAATGGTACCGAAACCCCGTATTTACATATCTGCCACTGTGCAGGAGAATCCGTATAGGTGTTCGATTGTTCGAACCGTAATGCGCAAGAAATGGTATGTAAACCCCGTATTTACAGATCTACCACTGTGCAGGAGAATCCGTATAGGTGTTCGAGCGAACCGTAATGCGCAAGAAATGGTACGGAAACCCCGTATTTACATATCTGCCACTGCGCAGGAGAATCCGTATAGGTGTTCGATTGTTCGAACCGTAATGCGCAAAAAATGGTACCGAAACCCCGTATTTACATATCTGCCACTGTGCAGGAGAATCCGTATAGGTGTTCGATTGTTCGAACCGTAATGCGCAAGAAATGGTATGTAAACCCCGTTTTTATATATCTGCCACCGTGCAGGAGAATCCGTATAGGTGTTCGAGTGTTCGAACCGTAATGCGCAAAAAATGGTACCGAAACCCCGTATTTACATATCTGCCACTGTGCAGGAGAATCCGTATAGGTGTTCGAGTGTTCGAACCGTAATGCGCAAGAAATGGTATGGAAACCCCGTATTTACATATCTGCCACTGTGCAGGAGAATCCGTATAGGTGTTCGAGTGTTCGAACCGTAATGCGCAAGAAATGGTTCCGAAACCCCGTATTTACATATCTGCCACTGTGCAGGAGAATCCGTATAGGTGTTCGAGAGTTCGAACCGTAATGCGCAAGAAATGGTACGGAAACCCCGTATTTACATACCTGCCACTTTGTAGGAGAATCCGCATAGGTGTTCGAGTGTTCGAACCGTAATGTGCAAGAAATGGTATGGAAACCCCGTATTTACATATCTGCCACTGTGCAGGAGAATCCGAATAGGTGTACGAGTGTTTGAACCGTAATGCGCAAGAAATGGTATGTAAACCCCGTATTTACATATCTGCCACTGTGCAGGAGAATCCGTATAGGTGTTCGAGTGTTTGAACCGTAATGCGCAAGAAATGGTACGGAAACCCCGTATTTACATATCTGCCACTGTGCAGGAGAATCCGTATAGGTGTTCGAGTGTTTGAACCGTAATGCGTGAGAAATGGTATGTAAACCCCGTATTTATATATCTGCCACTGTGCTGGATAATCCGTATAGGTGATCGAGTGTTCGAACCGTAATGCGCCAGAAATGGTACCGAAACCCCGTATTTACATATCTGCCACTGTGCAGGAGAATCCGTATAGGTGTTCGAGTGTTCGAACCGTAATGCGCAAGAAATGGTACCGAAACCCCGTATTTACATATCTGCCACTGTGCAGGAGAATCCGTATAGGTGTTCGAGTGTTCGAACCGTAATGCGCAAGAAATGGTATGGAAACCCCGTATTTACATATCTGCCACTGTGCAGGAGAATCCGTATAGGTGTTCGAGTGTTCGAACCGTAATGCGCAAAAAATGGTACCGAAACCCCGTATTTACATATCTGCCACTGTGCAGGAGAATCCGTATAGGTGTTCGATTGTTCGAACCGTAATGCGCAAGAAATGGTATGTAAACCCCGTATTTACATATCTACCACTGTGCAGGAGAATCCGTATAGGTGTTCGAGCGAACCGTAATGCGCAAGAAATGGTACGGAAACCCCGTATTTACATATCTGCCACTGCGCAGGAGAATCCGTATAGGTGTTCGATTGTTCGAACCGTAATGCGCAAAAAATGGTACCGAAACCCCGTATTTACATATCTGCCACTGTGCAGGAGAATCCGTATAGGTGTTCGATTGTTCGAACCGTAATGCGCAAGAAATGGTATGTAAACCCCGTTTTTATATATCTGCCACCGTGCAGGAGAATCCGTATAGGTGTTCGAGTGTTCGAACCGTAATGCGCAAAAAATGGTACCGAAACCCCGTATTTACATATCTGCCACTGTGCAGGAGAATCCGTATAGGTGTTCGAGTGTTCGAACCGTAATGCGCAAGAAATGGTATGGAAACCCCGTATTTACATATCTGCCACTGTGCAGGAGAATCCGTATAGGTGTTCGAGTGTTCGAACCGCAATGCGCAAGAAATGGTTCCGAAACCCCGTATTTACATATCTGCCACTGTGCAGGAGAATCCGTATAGGTGTTCGAGAGTTCGAACCGTAATGCGCAAGAAATGGTACGGAAACCCCGTATTTACATACCTGCCACTTTGTAGGAGAATCCGCATAGGTGTTCGAGTGTTCGAACCGTAATGTGCAAGAAATGGTATGGAAACCCCGTATTTACATATCTGCCACTGTGCAGGAGAATCCGAATAGGTGTTCGAGTGTTCGAACCGTAATGCGCAAGAAATGGTATGTAAACCCCGTATTTACATATCTGCCACTGTGCAGGAGAATCCGTATAGGTGTTCGAGTGTTTGAACCGTAATGCGCAAGAAATGGTACGGAAACCCCGTATTTACATATCTGCCACTGTGCAGGAGAATCCGTATAGGTGTTCGAGTGTTTGAACCGTAATGCGTGAGAAATGGTATGTAAACCCCGTATTTATATATCTGCCACTGTGCTGGATAATCCGTATAGGTGATCGAGTGTTCGAACCGTAATGCGCCAGAAATGGTACCGAAACCCCGTATTTACATATCTGCCACTGTGCAGGAGAATCCGTATAGGTGTTCGAGTGTTCGAACCGTAATGCGCAAGAAATGGTACCGAAACCCCGTATTTACATATCTGCCACTGTGCAGGAGAATCCGTATAGGTGTTCGAGTGTTCGAACCGTAATGCGCAAGAAATGGTATGGAAACCCCGTATTTACATATCTGCCACTGTGCAGGAGAATCCGTATAGGTGTTCGAGTGTTCGAACCGTAATGCGCAAGAAATGGTTCCGAAACCCCGTATTTACATATCTGCCACTGTGCAGGAGAATCCGTATAGGTGTTCGAGAGTTCGAACCGTAATGCGCAAGAAATGGTACGGAAACCCCGTATTTACATATCTGCCACTTTGTAGGAGAATCCGCATAGGTGTTCGAGTGTTCGAACCGTAATGTGCAAGAAATGGTATGGAAACCCCGTATTTACATATCTGCCACTGTGCAGGAGAATCCGTATAGGTGTTCGAGTGTTCGAATCGTAATGCGCAAGAAATGGTACCGAAACCCCATATTTACATATCTGCCACTGTGCAGGAGAATCCGAATAGGTGTTCGAGTGTTCGAACCGTAATGCGCAAGAAATGGTATGTAAACCCCGTATTTACATATCTGCCACTGTGCAGGAGAATCCGTATAGGTGTTCGAGTGTTCGAACCGTAATGCGCAAGAAATGGTTCCGAAACCCCGTATTTACGTATCTGCCACTGTGCAGGAGAATCCGTATAGGTGTTCCATTCTTCGAACCGTAATGCGCAAGAAATGGTACGGAAACCCCGTATTTACATATCTGCCACTGTGCAGGAGAATCCGTATAGGTGTTCGAGTGTTCGAACCGTAATGCGCAAAAATGGTACCGAAACCCCGTATTTACATATCTACCACTGTGCAGGATAATCCGAATAGGTGTTCGAGTGTTCGAACCGTAATGCGCAAGAAATGGTATGTAAACCCCGTATTTACATATCTGCCACTGTGCAGGAGAATCCGTATAGGTGTTCGAGTGTTCGAACCGTAATGCGCAAGAAATGGTACGGAAACCCCGTATTTACATATCTGCCACTGTGCAGGAGAATCCGTATAGGTGTTCGATTGTTCGAACCGTAATGCGCAAAAAATGGTACCGAAACCCCGTATTTACATATCTGCCACAGTGCAGGAGAATCCGTATAGGTGTTCGAGTGTTCGAACCGTAATGCGCAAGAAATGGTACCGAAACCCCGTATTTACATATCTGCCACTGTGCAGGAGAATCCGAATAGGTGTTCGAGTGTTCGATCCGTAATGCGCAAGAAATGGTATGTAAACCCCGTATTTACATATCTGCCACTGTGCAGGAGAATCCGTATAGGTGTTCGAGTGTTCGAACCGTAATGCGCAAGAAATGGTACGGAAACCCCGTATTTACATATCTGCCACTGTGCAGGAGAATCCGTATAGGTGTTCGATTGTTCGAACCGTAATGCGCAAAAAATGGTACCGAAACCCCGTATTTACATATCTGCCACTGTGCAGGAGAATCCGTATAGGTGTTCGAGTGTTCGAACCGTAATGCGCAAGAAATGGTACCGAAACCCCGTATTTACATATCTGCCACTGTGCAGGAGAATCCGTATAGGTGTTCGAGTGTTCGAACCGTAATGCGCAAGAAATGGTATGGAAACCCCGTATTTACATATCTGCCACTGTGCAGGAGAATCCGTATAGGTGTTCGAGTGTTCGAACCGTAATGCGCAAGAAATGGTTCCGAAACCCCGTATTTACATATCTGCCACTGTGCAGGAGAATCCGTATAGGTGTTCGAGAGTTCGAACCGTAATGCGCAAGAAATGGTACGGAAACCCCGTATTTACATATCTGCCACTTTGTAGGAGAATCCGCATAGGTGTTCGAGTGTTCGAACCGTAATGTGCAAGAAATGGTATGGAAACCCCGTATTTACATATCTGCCACTGTGCAGGAGAATCCGTATAGGTGTTCGAGTGTTCGAATCGTAATGCGCAAGAAATGGTACCGAAACCCCATATTTACATATCTGCCACTGTGCAGGAGAATCCGAATAGGTGTTCGAGTGTTCGAACCGTAATGCGCAAGAAATGGTATGTAAACCCCGTATTTACATATCTGCCACTGTGCAGGAGAATCCGTATAGGTGTTCGAGTGTTCGAACCGTAATGCGCAAGAAATGGTTCCGAAACCCCGTATTTACGTATCTGCCACTGTGCAGGAGAATCCGTATAGGTGTTCCATTCTTCGAACCGTAATGCGCAAGAAATGGTACGGAAACCCCGTATTTACATATCTGCCACTGTGCAGGAGAATCCGTATAGGTGTTCGAGTGTTCGAACCGTAATGCGCAAAAATGGTACCGAAACCCCGTATTTACATATCTACCACTGTGCAGGATAATCCGAATAGGTGTTCGAGTGTTCGAACCGTAATGCGCAAGAAATGGTATGTAAACCCCGTATTTACATATCTGCCACTGTGCAGGAGAATCCGTATAGGTGTTCGAGTGTTCGAACCGTAATGCGCAAGAAATGGTACGGAAACCCCGTATTTACATATCTGCCACTGTGCAGGAGAATCCGTATAGGTGTTCGATTGTTCGAACCGTAATGCGCAAAAAATGGTACCGAAACCCCGTATTTACATATCTGCCACAGTGCAGGAGAATCCGTATAGGTGTTCGAGTGTTCGAACCGTAATGCGCAAGAAATGGTACCGAAACCCCGTATTTACATATCTGCCACTGTGCAGGAGAATCCGAATAGGTGTTCGAGTGTTCGATCCGTAATGCGCAAGAAATGGTATGTAAACCCCGTATTTACATATCTGCCACTGTGCAGGAGAATCCGTATAGGTGTTCGAGTGTTCGAACCGTAATGCGCAAGAAATGGTACGGAAACCCCGTATTTACATATCTGCCACTGTGCAGGAGAATCCGTATAGGTGTTCGATTGTTCGAACCGTAATGCGCAAAAAATGGTACCGAAACCCCGTATTTACATATCTGCCACTGTGCAGGAGAATCCGTATAGGTGTTCGAGTGTTCGAACCGTAATGCGCAAGAAATGGTACCGAAACCCCGTATTTACATATCTGCCACTGTGCAGGAGAATCCGAATAGGTGTTCGAGTGTTCGATCCGTAATGCGCAAGAAATGGTATGTAAACCCCGTATTTACATATCTGCCACTGTGCAGGAGAATCCGTATAGGTGTTCGAGTGTTCGAACCGTAATGCGCAAGAAATGGTACGGAAACCCCGTATTTACATATCTGCCACTGTGTAGGAGAATCCGTATAGGTGTTCGAGTGTTTGAACCGTAATGCGTGAGAAATGGTATGTAAACCCCGTATTTATATATCTGCCACTGTGCTGGATAATCCGTATAGGTGTTCGAGTGTTCGAACCGTAATGCGCCAGAAATGGTACCGAAACCCCGTATTTACATATCTGCCACTGTGCAGGAGAATCCGTATAGGTGTTCGAGTGTTCGAACCGTAATGCGCAAGAAATGGTACCGAAACCCCGTATTTACATATCTGCCACTGTGCAGGAGAATCCGTATAGGTGTTCGAGTGTTCGAACCGTAATGCGCAAGAAATGGTATGGAAACCCCGTATTTACATATCTGCCACTGTGCAGGAGAATCCGTATAGGTGTTCGAGTGTTCGAACCGTAATGCGCAAGAAATGGTTCCGAAACCCCATATTTACATATCTGCCACTATGCAGGAGAATCCGTATAGGTGTTCGAGAGTTCGAACCGTAATGCGCAAGAAATGGTACGGAAACCCCGTATTTACACTCGAACCGTAATGCGCAAGAAATGGTTCCGAAACCCCGTATTTATGTATCTGCCACTGTGCAGGAGAATCCGTATAGGTGTTCCATTATTCGAACCGTAATGCGCAAGAAATGGTACGGAAACCCCGTATTTACATATCTGCCACTGTGCAGGAGAATCCGTATAGGTGTTCGAGTGTTCGAACCGTAATGCGCAAAAAATGGTACCGAAACCCCGTATTTACATATCTGCCACTATGCAGGAGAATCCGTATAGGTGTTCGAGTGTTCGAACCGTAATGCGCAAGAAATGGTACCGAAACCCCGTATTTACATATCTGCCACTGTGCAGGAGAATCCGAATAGGTGTTCGAGTGTTCGATCCGTAATGCGCAAGAAATGGTATGTAAACCCCGTATTTACATATCTGCCACTGTGCAGGAGAATCCGTATAGGTGTTCGAGTGTTCGAACCGTAATGCGCAAGAAATGGTACGGAAACCCCGTATTTACATATCTGCCACTGTGCAGGAGAATCCGTATAGGTGTTCGATTGTTCGAACCGTAATGCGCAAAAAATGGTACCGAAACCCCGTATTTACATATCTGCCACTGTGCAGGAGAATCCGTATAGGTGTTCGAGTGTTCGAACCGTAATGCGCAAGAAATGGTATGGAAACCCCGTATTTACATATCTGCCACTGTGCAGGAGAATCCGTATAGGTGTTCGAGTGTTCGAACCGTAATGCGCAAGAAATGGTTCCGAAACCCCGTATTTACATATCTGCCACTGTGCAGGAGAATCCGTATAGGTGTTCGAGAGTTCGAACCGTAATGCGCAAGAAATGGTACGGAAACCCCGTATTTACATACCTGCCACTTTGTAGGAGAATCCGCATAGGTGTTCGAGTGTTCGAACCGTAATGTGCAAGAAATGGTATGGAAACCCCGTATTTACATATCTGCCACTGTGCAGGAGAATCCGAATAGGTGTACGAGTGTTCGAACCGTAATGCGCAAGAAATGGTATGTAAACCCCGTATTTACATATCTGCCACTGTGCAGGAGAATCCGTATAGGTGTTCGAGTGTTTGAACCGTAATGCGCAAGAAATGGTACGGAAACCCCGTATTTACATATCTGCCACTGTGCAGGAGAATCCGTATAGGTGTTCGAGTGTTTGAACCGTAATGCGTGAGAAATGGTATGTAAACCCCGTATTTATATATCTGCCACTGTGCTGGATAATCCGTATAGGTGATCGAGTGTTCGAACCGTAATGCGCCAGAAATGGTACCGAAACCCCGTATTTACATATCTGCCACTGTGCAGGAGAATCCGTATAGGTGTTCGAGTGTTCGAACCGTAATGCGCAAGAAATGGTACCGAAACCCCGTATTTACATATCTGCCACTGTGCAGGAGAATCCGTATAGGTGTTCGAGTGTTCGAACCGTAATGCGCAAGAAATGGTATGGAAACCCCGTATTTACATATCTGCCACTGTGCAGGAGAATCCGTATAGGTGTTCGAGTGTTCGAACCGTAATGCGCAAAAAATGGTACCGAAACCCCGTATTTACATATCTGCCACTGTGCAGGAGAATCCGTATAGGTGTTCGATTGTTCGAACCGTAATGCGCAAGAAATGGTATGTAAACCCCGTATTTACATATCTACCACTGTGCAGGAGAATCCGTATAGGTGTTCGAGCGAACCGTAATGCGCAAGAAATGGTACGGAAACCCCGTATTTACATATCTGCCACTGCGCAGGAGAATCCGTATAGGTGTTCGATTGTTCGAACCGTAATGCGCAAAAAATGGTACCGAAACCCCGTATTTACATATCTGCCACTGTGCAGGAGAATCCGTATAGGTGTTCGATTGTTCGAACCGTAATGCGCAAGAAATGGTATGTAAACCCCGTTTTTATATATCTGCCACCGTGCAGGAGAATCCGTATAGGTGTTCGAGTGTTCGAACCGTAATGCGCAAAAAATGGTACCGAAACCCCGTATTTACATATCTGCCACTGTGCAGGAGAATCCGTATAGGTGTTCGAGTGTTCGAACCGTAATGCGCAAGAAATGGTATGGAAACCCCGTATTTACATATCTGCCACTGTGCAGGAGAATCCGTATAGGTGTTCGAGTGTTCGAACCGCAATGCGCAAGAAATGGTTCCGAAACCCCGTATTTACATATCTGCCACTGTGCAGGAGAATCCGTATAGGTGTTCGAGAGTTCGAACCGTAATGCGCAAGAAATGGTACGGAAACCCCGTATTTACATACCTGCCACTTTGTAGGAGAATCCGCATAGGTGTTCGAGTGTTCGAACCGTAATGTGCAAGAAATGGTATGGAAACCCCGTATTTACATATCTGCCACTGTGCAGGAGAATCCGAATAGGTGTTCGAGTGTTCGAACCGTAATGCGCAAGAAATGGTATGTAAACCCCGTATTTACATATCTGCCACTGTGCAGGAGAATCCGTATAGGTGTTCGAGTGTTTGAACCGTAATGCGCAAGAAATGGTACGGAAACCCCGTATTTACATATCTGCCACTGTGCAGGAGAATCCGTATAGGTGTTCGAGTGTTTGAACCGTAATGCGTGAGAAATGGTATGTAAACCCCGTATTTATATATCTGCCACTGTGCTGGATAATCCGTATAGGTGATCGAGTGTTCGAACCGTAATGCGCCAGAAATGGTACCGAAACCCCGTATTTACATATCTGCCACTGTGCAGGAGAATCCGTATAGGTGTTCGAGTGTTCGAACCGTAATGCGCAAGAAATGGTACCGAAACCCCGTATTTACATATCTGCCACTGTGCAGGAGAATCCGTATAGGTGTTCGAGTGTTCGAACCGTAATGCGCAAGAAATGGTATGGAAACCCCGTATTTACATATCTGCCACTGTGCAGGAGAATCCGTATAGGTGTTCGAGTGTTCGAACCGTAATGCGCAAGAAATGGTTCCGAAACCCCGTATTTACATATCTGCCACTGTGCAGGAGAATCCGTATAGGTATTCGAGAGTTCGAACCGTAATGCGCAAGAAATGGTACGGAAACCCCGTATTTACATATCTGCCACTTTGTAGGAGAATCCGCATAGGTGTTCGAGTGTTCGAACCGTAATGTGCAAGAAATGGTATGGAAACCCCGTATTTACATATCTGCCACTGTGCAGGAGAATCCGTATAGGTGTTCGAGTGTTCGAATCGTAATGCGCAAGAAATGGTACCGAAACCCCATATTTACATATCTGCCACTGTGCAGGAGAATCCGAATAGGTGTTCGAGTGTTCGAACCGTAATGCGCAAGAAATGGTATGTAAACCCCGTATTTACAAATCTGCCACTGTGCAGGAGAATCCGTATAGGTGTTCGAGTGTTCGAACCGTAATGCGCAAGAAATGGTTCCGAAACCCCGTATTTACGTATCTGCCACTGTGCAGGAGAATCCGTATAGGTGTTCCATTCTTCGAACCGTAATGCGCAAGAAATGGTACGGAAACCCCGTATTTACATATCTGCCACTGTGCAGGAGAATCCGTATAGGTGTTCGAGTGTTCGAACCGTAATGCGCAAAAATGGTACCGAAACCCCGTATTTACATATCTACCACTGTGCAGGATAATCCGAATAGGTGTTCGTGTGTTCGAACCGTAATGCGCAAGAAATGGTATGTAAACCCCGTATTTACATATCTGCCACTGTGCAGGAGAATCCGTATAGGTGTTCGAGTGTTCGAACCGTAATGCGCAAGAAATGGTACGGAAACCCCGTATTTACATATCTGCCACTGTGCAGGAGAATCCGTATAGGTGTTCGATTGTTCGAACCGTAATGCGCAAAAAATGGTACCGAAACCCCGTATTTACATATCTGCCACAGTGCAGGAGAATCCGTATAGGTGTTCGAGTGTTCGAACCGTAATGCGCAAGAAATGGTACCGAAACCCCGTATTTACATATCTGCCACTGTGCAGGAGAATCCGAATAGGTGTTCGAGTGTTCGATCCGTAATGCGCAAGAAATGGTATGTAAACCCCGTATTTACATATCTGCCACTGTGCAGGAGAATCCGTATAGGTGTTCGAGTGTTCGAACCGTAATGCGCAAGAAATGGTACGGAAACCCCGTATTTACATATCTGCCACTGTGCAGGAGAATCCGTATAGGTGTTCGATTGTTCGAACCGTAATGCGCAAAAAATGGTACCGAAACCCCGTATTTACATATCTGCCACTGTGCAGGAGAATCCGTATAGGTGTTCGAGTGTTCGAACCGTAATGCGCAAGAAATGGTACCGAAACCCCGTATTTACATATCTGCCACTGTGCAGGAGAATCCGAATAGGTGTTCGAGTGTTCGATCCGTAATGCGCAAGAAATGGTATGTAAACCCCGTATTTACATATCTGCCACTGTGCAGGAGAATCCGTATAGGTGTTCGAGTGTTCGAACCGTAATGCGCAAGAAATGGTACGGAAACCCCGTATTTACATATCTGCCACTGTGTAGGAGAATCCGTATAGGTGTTCGAGTGTTTGAACCGTAATGCGTGAGAAATGGTATGTAAACCCCGTATTTATATATCTGCCACTGTGCTGGATAATCCGTATAGGTGTTCGAGTGTTCGAACCGTAATGCGCCAGAAATGGTACCGAAACCCCGTATTTACATATCTGCCACTGTGCAGGAGAATCCGTATAGGTGTTCGAGTGTTCGAACCGTAATGCGCAAGAAATGGTACCGAAACCCCGTATTTACATATCTGCCACTGTGCAGGAGAATCCGTATAGGTGTTCGAGTGTTCGAACCGTAATGCGCAAGAAATGGTATGGAAACCCCGTATTTACATATCTGCCACTGTGCAGGAGAATCCGTATAGGTGTTCGAGTGTTCGAACCGTAATGCGCAAGAAATGGTTCCGAAACCCCATATTTACATATCTGCCACTATGCAGGAGAATCCGTATAGGTGTTCGAGAGTTCGAACCGTAATGCGCAAGAAATGGTACGGAAACCCCGTATTTACACTCGAACCGTAATGCGCAAGAAATGGTTCCGAAACCCCGTATTTATGTATCTGCCACTGTGCAGGAGAATCCGTATAGGTGTTCCATTATTCGAACCGTAATGCGCAAGAAATGGTACAGAAACCCCGTATTTACATATCTGCCACTGTGCAGGAGAATCCGTATAGGTGTTCGAGTGTTCGAACCGTAATGCGCAAAAAATGGTACCGAAACCCCGTATTTACATATCTGCCACTATGCAGGAGAATCCGTATAGGTGTTCGAGTGTTCGAACCGTAATGCGCAAGAAATGGTACCGAAACCCCGTATTTACATATCTGCCACTGTGCAGGAGAATCCGAATAGGTGTTCGAGTGTTCGATCCGTAATGCGCAAGAAATGGTATGTAAACCCCGTATTTACATATCTGCCACTGTGCAGGAGAATCCGTATAGGTGTTCGAGTGTTCGAACCGTAATGCGCAAGAAATGGTACGGAAACCCCGTATTTACATATCTGCCACTATGCAGGAGAATCCGTATAGGTGTTCGATTGTTCGAACCGTAATGCGCAAAAAATGGTACCGAAACCCCGTATTTACATATCTGCCACTGTGCAGGAGAATCCGTATAGGTGTTCGAGTGTTCGAACCGTAATGCGCAAGAAATGGTACCGAAACCCCGTATTTACATATCTGCCACTGTGCAGGAGAATCCGAATAGGTGTTCGAGTGTTCGATCCGTAATGCGCAAGAAATGGTATGTAAACCCCGTATTTACATATCTGCCACTGTGCAGGAGAATCCGTATAGGTGTTCGAGTGTTCGAACCGTAATGCGCAAGAAATGGTACGGAAACCCCGTATTTACATATCTGCCACTGTGTAGGAGAATCCGTATAGGTGTTCGAGTGTTTGAACCGTAATGCGTGAGAAATGGTATGTAAACCCCGTATTTATATATCTGCCACTGTGCTGGATAATCCGTATAGGTGTTCGAGTGTTCGAACCGTAATGCGCCAGAAATGGTACCGAAACCCCGTATTTACATATCTGCCACTGTGCAGGAGAATCCGTATAGGTGTTCGAGTGTTCGAACCGTAATGCGCAAGAAATGGTACCGAAACCCCGTATTTACATATATGCCACTGTGCAGGAGAATCCGTATAGGTGTTCGAGTGTTCGAACCGTAATGCGCAAGAAATGGTATGGAAACCCCGTATTTACATATCTGCCACTGTGCAGGAGAATCCGTATAGGTGTTCGAGTGTTCGAACCGTAATGCGCAAGAAATGGTTCCGAAACCCCATATTTACATATCTGCCACTATGCAGGAGAATCCGTATAGGTGTTCGAGAGTTCGAACCGTAATGCGCAAGAAATGGTACGGAAACCCCGTATTTACACTCGAACCGTAATGCGCAAGAAATGGTTCCGAAACCCCGTATTTATGTATCTGCCACTGTGCAGGAGAATCCGTATAGGTGTTCCATTGTTCGAACCGTAATGCGCAAGAAATGGTACGGAAACCCCGTATTTACATATCTGCCACTGTGCAGGAGAATCCGTATAGGTGTTCGAGTGTTCGAACCGTAATGCGCAAAAAATGGTACCGAAACCCCGTATTTACATATCTGCCACTATGCAGGAGAATCCGTATAGGTGTTCGAGTGTTCGAACCGTAATGCGCAAGAAATGGTACCGAAACCCCGTATTTACATATCTGCCACTGTGCAGGAGAATCCGTATAGGTGTTCGAGTGTTCGAACCGTAATGCGCAAGAAATGGTATGGAAACCCCGTATTTACATATCGGCCACTGTGCAGGAGAATCCGTATAGGTGTTCGAGTGTTCGAACCGTAATGCGCAAGAAATGGTTCCGAAACCCCGTATTTACATAACTGCCACTGTGCAGGAGAATCCGTATAGGTGTTCGAGAGTTCGAACCGTAATGCGCAAGAAATGGTATGTAAACCCCGTTTTTATATATCTGCCACTGTGCAGGAGAATCCGTATAGGTGTTCGAGAGTTCGAACCGTAATGCGCAAAAAATGGTACCGAAACCCCGTATTTACATATCTGCCACTGTGCAGGAGAATCCGTATAGGTGTTCGAGTGTTCGAACCGTAATGCGCAAGAAATGGTTCCGAAACCCCGTATTTACATATCTGCCACTGTGCAGCAGAATCCGTACAGGTGTTCGAGAGTTCGAACCGTAATGCGCAAGAAATGGTACGGAAACCCCGTATTTACATACCTGCCACTTTGTAGGAGAATCCGCATAGGTGTTCGAGTGTTCGAACCGTAATGCGCAAGAAATGGTATGTAAACCCCGTATTAACATATCTGCTACTGTGCAGGAGAATCCGTATAGGTGTTCGAGTGTTCGAACCGTAATGCGCAAGAAATGGTACGGAAACCCCGGATTTACATATCTGCCACTGTGCAGGAGAATCCGTATAGGTGTTCGAGTGTTCGAACCGTAATGCGCAAGAAATGGTATGTAAACCCCGTTTTTACATATCTGCCACTGTGCAGGAGAATCCGTATAGGTGTTCGAGTGTTCGAACCGTAATGCCCAAGAAATGGTACGGAAACCCCGTATTTACATATCTGCCACTGTGCAGCAGAATCCGTATAGGTGTTCGATTGTTCGAACCGTAATGCGCAAGAAAAATGGTATGTAAACCCCGTTTTTACATATCTGCCACTGTGCAGGAGAATCCGTATAGGTGTTCGAGTCTTCGAACCGTAATGCGCAAAAAATGGTACCGAAACCCCGTATATACATATCTGCCACTGTGCAGGAGAATCCGTATAGGTGTTCGATTGTTCGAACCGTAATGCGCAAGAAATGGTATGTAAACCCCGTATTTATATATCTGCCACTGTGCAGGAGAATCCGTATAGGTGTTCGAGCGAACCGTAATGCGCAAGAAATGGTACGGAAACCCCGTATTTACATATCTGCCACTGTGCAGGAGAATCCGTATAGGTGTTCGATTGTTCGAACCGTAATGCGCAAAAAATGGTACCGAAACCCCGTATTTACATATCTGCCACTGTGCAGGAGAATCCGGATAGGTGTTCGAGTGTTCGATCCGTAATGCGCAAGAAATGGTATGTAAACCCCGTATTTACATATCTGCCACTGTGCAGGAGAATCCGTATAGGTGTTCGAGTGTTCGAACCGTAATGCGCAAGAAATGGTATGTAAACCCCGTTTTTACATATCTGCCACTGTGCAGGAGAATCCGTATAGGTGTTCGAGTGTTCGAACCGTAATGCCCAAGAAATGGTACGGAAACCCCGTATTTACATATCTGCCACTGTGCAGCAGAATCCGTATAGGTGTTCGATTGTTCGAACCGTAATGCGCAAGAAAAATGGTATGTAAACCCCGTTTTTACATATCTGCCACTGTGCAGGAGAATCCGTATAGGTGTTCGAGTGTTCGAACCGTAATGCGCAAAAAATGGTACCGAAACCCCGTATATACATATCTGCCACTGTGCAGGAGAATCCGTATAGGTGTTCGATTGTTCGAACCGTAATGCGCAAGAAATGGTATGTAAACCCCGTATTTATATATCTGCCACTGTGCAGGAGAATCCGTATAGGTGTTCGAGCGAACCGTAATGCGCAAGAAATGGTACGGAAACCCCGTATTTACATATCTGCCACTGTGCAGGAGAATCCGTATAGGTGTTCGATTGTTCGAACCGTAATGCGCAAAAAATGGTACCGAAACCCCGTATTTACATATCTGCCACTGTGCAGGAGAATCCGGATAGGTGTTCGAGTGTTCGATCCGTAATGCGCAAGAAATGGTATGTAAACCCCGTATTTACATATCTGCCACTGTGCAGGAGAATCCGTATAGGTGTTCGAGTGTTCGAACCGTAATGCGCAAGAAATGGTACGGAAACCCCGTATTTACATATCTGCCACTGTGTAGGAGAATCCGTATAGGTGTTCGAGTGTTTGAACCGTAATGCGTGAGAAATGGTATGTAAACCCCGTATTTATATATCTGCCACTGTGCTGGATAATCCGTATAGGTGTTCGAGTGTTCGAACCGTAATGCGCCAGAAATGGTACCGAAACCCCGTATTTACATATCTGCCACTGTGCAGGAGAATCCGTATAGGTGTTCGAGTGTTCGAACCGTAATGCGCAAGAAATGGTACCGAAACCCCGTATTTACATATCTGCCACTGTGCAGGAGAATCCGTATAGGTGTTCGAGTGTTCGAACCGTAATGCGCAAGAAATGGTATGGAAACCCCGTATTTACATATCTGCCACTGTGCAGGAGAATCCGTATAGGTGTTCGAGTGTTCGAACCGTAATGCGCAAGAAATGGTTCCGAAACCCCGTATTTACATATCTGCCACTGTGCAGGAGAATCCGTATAGGTGTTCGAGAGTTCGAACCGTAATGCGCAAGAAATGGTACGGAAACCCCGTATTTACACTCGAACCGTAATGCGCAAGAAATGGTTCCGAAACCCCGTATTTATGTATCTGCCACTGTGCAGGAGAATCCGTATAGGTGTTCCATTGTTCGAACCGTAATGCGCAAGAAATGGTACGGAAACCCCGTATTTACATATCTGCCACTTTGCAGGAGAATCCGTATGGGTGTTCGAGAGTTCGAACCGTAATGCGCAAAAAATGGTACCGAAACCCCGTATTTACATATCTGCCACTGTGCAGGAGAATCCGTATAGGTGTTCGAGTGTTCGAACCGTAATGCGCAAGAAATGGTACCGAAACCCCGTATTTACATATCTGCCACTGTGCAGGAGAATCCGAATAGGTGTTCGAGTGTTCGAACCGTAATGCGCAAGAAATGGTATGTAAACCCCGTATTTACATATCTGCCACTGTGCAGGAAAATCCGTATAGGTGTTCGAGTGTTCGAACCGTAATGCGCAAGAAATGGTACGGAAACCCCGTATTTACATATCTGCCACTGTGCAGGAGAATCCGTATAGGTGTTCGAGTGTTTGAACCGCAATGCGTGAGAAATGGTTTGCAAACCCCGTATTTATATATCTGCCACTGTGCTAGATAATCCGTATAGGTGTTCGAGTGTTCGAACCGTAATGCGCAAGAAATGGTACCGAAACCCCGTATTTACATATCTGCCACTGTGTAGGAGAATCCGAATAGGTGTTCGAGTGTTCGAACCGTAATGCGCAAGAAATGGTATGTAAACCCCGTATTTACATATCTGCCACTGTGCAGGAGAATCCGTATAGGTGTTCGAGTGTTCGAACCGTAATGCGCAAGAAATGGTACGGAAACCCCGTATTTACATATCTGCCACTGTGCAGGAGAATCTGTATAGGTGTTCGAGTGTTTGAACCGTAATGCGTGAGAAATGGTTTGCAAACCCCGTATTTATATATCTGCCACTGTGCTGGATAATCCGTATAGGTGTTCGAGTGTTCGAACCGTAATGCGCCAGAAATGGTACCGAAACCCCGTATTTACATATCTGCCACTGTGCAGGAGAATCCGTATAGGTGTTCGAGTGTCCGAACCGTAATGCGCAAGAAATGGTACCGAAACCCCGTATTTACATATCTGCCACTGTGCAGGAGAATCCGTATAGGTGTTCGAGTGTTCGAACCGTAATGCGCAAGAAATGGTATGGAAACCCCGTATTTACATATCTGCCACTGTGCAGGAGAATCCGTATAGGTGTTCGAGTGTTCGAACCGTAATGCGCAAGAAATGGTTCCGAAACCCCGTATTTACATATCTGCCACTGTGCAGGAGAATCCGTATAGGTGTTCGAGAGTTCGAACCGTAATGCGCAAGAAATGGTATGTAAACCCCGTTTTTATATATCTGCCACTGTGCAGGAGAATCCGTATAGGTGTTCGAGTGTTCGAACCGTAATGCGCAAAAAATGGTACCGAAACCCCGTATTTACATATCTGCCACTGTGCAGGAGAATCCGTATAGGTGTTCGAGTGTTCGAACCGTAATGCGCAAGAAATGGTTCCGAAACCCCGTATTTACATATCTGCCACTGTGCAGCAGAATCCGTACAGGTGTTCGAGAGTTCGAACCGTAATGCGCAAGAAATGGTACGGAAACCCCGTATTTACATACCTGCCACTTTGTGGGAGAATCCGCATAGGTGTTCGAGTGTTCGAACCGTAATGCGCAAGAAATGGTATGTAAACCCCGTATTAACATATCTGCTACTGTGCAGGAGAATCCGTATAGGTGTTCGAGTGTTCGAACCGTAATGCGCAAGAAATGGTACGGAAACCCCGGATTTACATATCTGCCACTGTGCAGGAGAATCCGTATAGGTGTTCGAGTGTTCGAACCGTAATGCGCAAGAAATGGTATGTAAACCCCGTTTTTACATATCTGCCACTGTGCAGGAGAATCCGTATAGGTGTTCGAGTGTTCGAACCGTAATGCCCAAGAAATGGTACGGAAACCCCGTATTTACATATCTGCCACTGTGCAGCAGAATCCGTATAGGTGTTCGATTGTTCGAACCGTAATGCGCAAGAAAAATGGTATGTAAACCCCGTTTTTACATATCTGCCACTGTGCAGGAGAATCCGTATAGGTGTTCGAGTGTTCGAACCGTAATGCGCAAAAAATGGTACCGAAACCCCGTATTTACATATCTGCCACTGTGCAGGAGAATCCGTATAGGTGTTCGATTGTTCGAACCGTAATGCGCAAGAAATGGTATGTAAACCCCGTATTTACATATCTACCACTGTGCAGGAGAATCCGTATAGGTGTTCGAGCGAACCGTAATGCGCAAGAAATGGTACGGAAACCCCGTATTTACATATCTGCCACTGTGCAGGAGAATCCGTATAGGTGTTCGATTGTTCGAACCGTAATGCGCAAAAAATGGTACCGAAACCCCGTATTTACATATCTGCCACTGTGCAGGAGAATCCGGATAGGTGTTCGAGTGTTCGAACCGTAATGCGCAAGAAATGGTACCGAAACCCCGTATTTACATATCTGCCACTGTGCAGGAGAATCCGAATAGGTGTTCGAGTGTTCGATCCGTAATGCGCAAGAAATGGTATGTAAACCCCGTATTTACATATCTGCCACTGTGCAGGAGAATCCGTATAGGTGTTCGAGTGTTCGAACCGTAATGCGCAAGAAATGGTACGGAAACCCCGGATTTACATATCTGCCACAGTGCAGGAGAATCCGTATAGGTGTTCGAGTGTTCGAACCGTAATGCGCAAGAAATGGTATGTAAACCCCGTTTTTACATATCTGCCACTGTGCAGGAGAATCCGTATAGGTGTTCGAGTGTTCGAACCGTAATGCGCAAGAAATGGTACGGAAACCCCGGATTTACATATCTGCCACTGTGCAGGAGAATCCGTATAGGTGTTCGAGTGTTCGAACCGTAATGCGCAAGAAATGGTATGTAAACCCCGTTTTTACATATCTGCCACTGTGCAGGAGAATCCGTATAGGTGTTCGAGTGTTCGAACCGTAATGCGCAAGAAATGGTACGGAAACCCCGTATTTACATATCTGCCACTGTGCAGCAGAATCCGTATAGGTGTTCGATTGTTCGAACCGTAATGCGCAAGAAATGGTATGTAAACCCCGTTTTTACATATCTGCCACTGTGCAGGAGAATCCGTATAGGTGTTCGAGTGTTCGAACCGTAATGCGCAAAAAATGGTACCGAAACCCCGTATTTACATATCTGCCACTGTGCAGGAGAATCCGTATAGGTGTTCGATTGTTCGAACCGTAATGCGCAAGAAATGGTATGTAAACCCCGTATTTACATATCTACCACTGTGCAGGAGAATCCGTATAGGTGTTCGAGCGAACCGTAATGCGCAAGAAATGGTACGGAAACCCCGTATTTACATATCTGCCACTGTGCAGGAGAATCCGTATAGGTGTTCGATTGTTCGAACCGTAATGCGCAAAAAATGGTACCGAAACCCCGTATTTACATATCTGCCACTGTGCAGGAGAATCCGGATAGGTGTTCGAGTGTTCGAACCGTAATGCGCAAGAAATGGTACCGAAACCCCGTATTTACATATCTGCCACTGTGCAGGAGAATCCGAATAGGTGTTCGAGTGTTCGATCCGTAATGCGCAAGAAATGGTATGTAAACCCCGTATTTACATATCTGCCACTGTGCAGGAGAATCCGTATAGGTGTTCGAGTGTTCGAACCGTAATGCGCAAGAAATGGTATGGAAACCCCGTATTTACATATCTGCCACTGTCTAGGAGAATCCGTACAGGTGTTCGAGTGTTGGAACCGTAATGCGTGAGAAATGGTATGTAAACCCCGTATTTATATATCTGCCACTGTGCTGGATAATCCGTATAGGTGTTCGAGTGTTCGAACCGTAATGCGCCAGAAATGGTACCGAAACCCCGTATTTACATATCTGCCACTGTGCAGGAGAATCCGTATAGGTGTTCGAGTGTTCGAACCGTAATGCGCAAGAAATGGTACCGAAACCCCGTATTTACATATCTGCCACTGTGCAGGAGAATCAGTATAGGTGTTCGAGTGTTCGAACCGTAATGCGCAAGAAATGGTATGGAAATCCCGTATTTACATATCTGCCACTGTGCAGGAGAATCCGTATAGGTGTTCCATTGTTCGAACCGTAATGCGCAAGAAATGGTACGGAAACCCCGTATTTACATATCTGCCACTGTGCAGGAGAATCCGTATAGGTGTTCGAGTGTTCGAACCGTAATGCGCAAAAATGGTACCGAAACCCCGTATTTACATATCTACCACTGTGCAGGATAATCCGAATAGGTGTTCGAGTGTTCGAACCGTAATGCGCAAGAAATGGTATGTAAATCCCGTATTTACATATCTGCCACTGTCCAGGAGAATCCGTATAGGTGTTCGAGTGTTCGAACCGTAATGCGCAAGAAATGGTACGGAAACCCCGTATTTACATATCTGCCACTGTGCAGGAGAATCCATATAGGTGTTCGATTGTTCGAACCGTAATGCGCAAAAAATGGTACCGAAACCCCGTATTTACATATCTGCCACTGTGCAGGAGAATCCGTATAGGTGTTCGAGTGTTCGAACCGTAATGCGCAAGAAATGGTACCGAAACCCCGTATTTACATATCTGCCACTGTGCAGGAGAATCCGAATAGGTGTTCGAGTGTTCGATCCGTAATGCGCAAGAAATGGTATGTAAACCCCGTATTTACATATCTGCCACTGTGCAGGAGAATCCGTATAGGTGTTCGAGTGTTCGAACCGTAATGCGCAAGAAATGGTACGGAAACCCCGTATTTACATATCTGCCACTGTGTAGGAGAATCCGTATAGGTGTTCGAGTGTTTGAACCGTAATGCGTGAGAAATGGTATGTAAATCCCGTATTTATATATCTACCACTGTGCTGGATAATCCGTATAGGTGTTCGAGTGTTCGAACCGTAATGCGCCAGAAATGGTACCGAAACCCCGTATTTACATATCTGCCACTGTGCAGGAGAATCCGTATAGGTGTTCGAGTGTTCGAACCGTAATGCGCAAGAAATGGTTCCGAAACCCCGTATTTACATATCTGCCACTGTGCAGCAGAATCCGTACAGGTGTTCGAGAGTTCGAACCGTAATGCGCAAGAAATGGTACGGAAACCCCGTATTTACATACCTGCCACTTTGTAGGAGAATCCGCATAGGTGTTCGAGTGTTCGAACCGTAATGCGCAAGAAATGGTATGTAAACCCCGTATTAACATATCTGCTACTGTGCAGGAGAATCCGTATAGGTGTTCGAGTGTTCGAACCGTAATGCGCAAGAAATGGTACGGAAACCCCGGATTTACATATCTGCCACTGTGCAGGAGAATCCGTATAGGTGTTCGAGTGTTCGAACCGTAATGCGCAAGAAATGGTACGGAAACCCCGTATTTACATATCTGCCACTGTGCAGGAGAATCCATATAGGTGTTCGATTGTTCGAACCGTAATGCGCAAAAAATGGTACCGAAACCCCGTATTTACATATCTGCCACTGTGCAGGAGAATCCGTATAGGTGTTCGAGTGTTCGAACCGTAATGCGCAAGAAATGGTACCGAAACCCCGTATTTACATATCTGCCACTGTGCAGGAGAATCCGAATAGGTGTTCGAGTGTTCGATCCGTAATGCGCAAGAAATGGTATGTAAACCCCGTATTTACATATCTGCCACTGTGCAGGAGAATCCGTATAGGTGTTCGAGTGTTCGAACCGTAATGCGCAAGAAATGGTACGGAAACCCCGTATTTACATATCTGCCACTGTGTAGGAGAATCCGTATAGGTGTTCGAGTGTTTGAACCGTAATGCGTGAGAAATGGTATGTAAATCCCGTATTTATATATCTACCACTGTGCTGGATAATCCGTATAGGTGTTCGAGTGTTCGAACCGTAATGCGCCAGAAATGGTACCGAAACCCCGTATTTACATATCTGCCACTGTGCAGGAGAATCCGTATAGGTGTTCGAGTGTTCGAACCGTAATGCGCAAGAAATGGTTCCGAAACCCCGTATTTACATATCTGCCACTGTGCAGCAGAATCCGTACAGGTGTTCGAGAGTTCGAACCGTAATGCGCAAGAAATGGTACGGAAACCCCGTATTTACATACCTGCCACTTTGTAGGAGAATCCGCATAGGTGTTCGAGTGTTCGAACCGTAATGCGCAAGAAATGGTATGTAAACCCCGTATTAACATATCTGCTACTGTGCAGGAGAATCCGTATAGGTGTTCGAGTGTTCGAACCGTAATGCGCAAGAAATGGTACGGAAACCCCGGATTTACATATCTGCCACTGTGCAGGAGAATCCGTATAGGTGTTCGAGTGTTCGAACCGTAATGCGCAAGAAATGGTATGTAAACCCCGTTTTTACATATCTGCCACTGTGCAGGAGAATCCGTATAGGTGTTCGAGTGTTCGAACCGTAATGCCCAAGAAATGGTACGGAAACCCCGTATTTACATATCTGCCACTGTGCAGCAGAATCCGTATAGGTGTTCGATTGTTCGAACCGTAATGCGCAAGAAAAATGGTATGTAAACCCCGTTTTTACATATCTGCCACTGTGCAGGAGAATCCGTATAGGTGTTCGAGTGTTCGAACCGTAATGCGCAAAAAATGGTACCGAAACCCCGTATTTACATATCTGCCACTGTGCAGGAGAATCCGTATAGGTGTTCGATTGTTCGAACCGTAATGCGCAAGAAATGGTATGTAAACCCCGTATTTACATATCTGCCACTGTGCAGGAGAATCCGTATAGGTGTTCGAGCGAACCGTAATGCGCAAGAAATGGTACGGAAACCCCGTATTTACATATCTGCCACTGTGCAGGAGAATCCGTATAGGTGTTCGATTGTTCGAACCGTAATGCGCAAAAAATGGTACCGAAACCCCGTATTTACATATCTGCCACTGTGCAGGAGAATCCGGATAGGTGTTCGAGTGTTCGATCCGTAATGCGCAAGAAATGGTATGTAAACCCCGTATTTACATATCTGCCACTGTGCAGGAGAATCCGTATAGGTGTTCGAGTGTTCGAACCGTAATGCGCAAGAAATGGTACGGAAACCCCGTATTTACATATCTGCCACTGTGTAGGAGAATCCGTATAGGTGTTCGAGTGTTTGAACCGTAATGCGTGAGAAATGGTATGTAAACCCCGTATTTATATATCTGCCACTGTGCTGGATAATCCGTATAGGTGTTCGAGTGTTCGAACCGTAATGCGCCAGAAATGGTACCGAAACCCCGTATTTACATATCTGCCACTGTGTAGGAGAATCCGTATAGGTGTTCGAGTGTTCGAACCGTAATGCGCAAGAAATGGTACCGAAACCCCGTATTTACATATCTGCCACTGTGCAGGAGAATCCGTATAGGTGTTCGAGTGTTCGAACCGTAATGCGCAAGAAATGGTATGGAAACCCCGTATTTACATATCTGCCACTGTGCAGGAGAATCCGTATAGGTGTTCGAGTGTTCGAACCGTAATGCGCAAGAAATGGTTCCGAAACCCCGTATTTACATATCTGCCACTGTGCAGGAGAATCCGTATAGGTGTTCGAGAGTTCGAACCGTAATGCGCAAGAAATGGTACGGAAACCCCGTATTTACACTCGAACCGTAATGCGCAAGAAATGGTTCCGAAACCCCGTATTTATGTATCTGCCACTGTGCAGGAGAATCCGTATAGGTGTTCCATTGTTCGAACCGTAATGCGCAAGAAATGGTACGGAAACCCCGTATTTACATATCTGCCACTTTGCAGGAGAATCCGTATGGGTGTTCGAGAGTTCGAACCGTAATGCGCAAAAAATGGTACCGAAACCCCGTATTTACATATCTGCCACTGTGCAGGAGAATCCGTATAGGTGTTCGAGTGTTCGAACCGTAATGCGCAAGAAATGGTACCGAAACCCCGTATTTACATATCTGCCACTGTGCAGGAGAATCCGAATAGGTGTTCGAGTGTTCGAACCGTAATGCGCAAGAAATGGTATGTAAACCCCGTATTTACATATCTGCCACTGTGCAGGAGAATCCGTATAGGTGTTCGAGTGTTCGAACCGTAATGCGCAAGAAATGGTACGGAAACCCCGTATTTACATATCTGCCACTGTGCAGGAGAATCCGTATAGGTGTTCGAGTGTTTGAACCGCAATGCGTGAGAAATGGTTTGCAAACCCCGTATTTATATATCTGCCACTGTGCTAGATAATCCGTATAGGTGTTCGAGTGTTCGAACCGTAATGCGCAAGAAATGGTACCGAAACCCCGTATTTACATATCTGCCACTGTGTAGGAGAATCCGAATAGGTGTTCGAGTGTTCGAACCGTAATGCGCAAGAAATGGTATGTAAACCCCGTATTTACATATCTGCCACTGTGCAGGAGAATCCGTATAGGTGTTCGAGTGTTCGAACCGTAATGCGCAAGAAATGGTACGGAAACCCCGTATTTACATATCTGCCACTGTGCAGGAGAATCCGTATAGGTGTTCGAGTGTTTGAACCGTAATGCGTGAGAAATGGTTTGCAAACCCCGTATTTATATATCTGCCACTGTGCTGGATAATCCGTATAGGTGTTCGAGTGTTCGAACCGTAATGCGCCAGAAATGGTACCGAAACCCCGTATTTACATATCTGCCACTGTGCAGGAGAATCCGTATAGGTGTTCGAGTGTCCGAACCGTAATGCGCAAGAAATGGTACCGAAACCCCGTATTTACATATCTGCCACTGTGCAGGAGAATCCGTATAGGTGTTCGAGTGTTCGAACCGTAATGCGCAAGAAATGGTATGGAAACCCCGTATTTACATATCTGCCACTGTGCAGGAGAATCCGTATAGGTGTTCGAGTGTTCGAACCGTAATGCGCAAGAAATGGTTCCGAAACCCCGTATTTACATATCTGCCACTGTGCAGGAGAATCCGTATAGGTGTTCGAGAGTTCGAACCGTAATGCGCAAGAAATGGTATGTAAACCCCGTTTTTATATATCTGCCACTGTGCAGGAGAATCCGTATAGGTGTTCGAGTGTTCGAACCGTAATGCGCAAAAAATGGTACCGAAACCCCGTATTTACATATCTGCCACTGTGCAGGAGAATCCGTATAGGTGTTCGAGTGTTCGAACCGTAATGCGCAAGAAATGGTTCCGAAACCCCGTATTTACATATCTGCCACTGTGCAGCAGAATCCGTACAGGTGTTCGAGAGTTCGAACCGTAATGCGCAAGAAATGGTACGGAAACCCCGTATTTACATACCTGCCACTTTGTAGGAGAATCCGCATAGGTGTTCGAGTGTTCGAACCGTAATGCGCAAGAAATGGTATGTAAACCCCGTATTAACATATCTGCTACTGTGCAGGAGAATCCGTATAGGTGTTCGAGTGTTCGAACCGTAATGCGCAAGAAATGGTACGGAAACCCCGGATTTACATATCTGCCACTGTGCAGGAGAATCCGTATAGGTGTTCGAGTGTTCGAACCGTAATGCGCAAGAAATGGTATGTAAACCCCGTTTTTACATATCTGCCACTGTGCAGGAGAATCCGTATAGGTGTTCGAGTGTTCGAACCGTAATGCCCAAGAAATGGTACGGAAACCCCGTATTTACATATCTGCCACTGTGCAGCAGAATCCGTATAGGTGTTCGATTGTTCGAACCGTAATGCGCAAGAAAAATGGTATGTAAACCCCGTTTTTACATATCTGCCACTGTGCAGGAGAATCCGTATAGGTGTTCGAGTGTTCGAACCGTAATGCGCAAAAAATGGTACCGAAACCCCGTATTTACATATCTGCCACTGTGCAGGAGAATCCGTATAGGTGTTCGATTGTTCGAACCGTAATGCGCAAGAAATGGTATGTAAACCCCGTATTTACATATCTACCACTGTGCAGGAGAATCCGTATAGGTGTTCGAGCGAACCGTAATGCGCAAGAAATGGTACGGAAACCCCGTATTTACATATCTGCCACTGTGCAGGAGAATCCGTATAGGTGTTCGATTGTTCGAACCGTAATGCGCAAAAAATGGTACCGAAACCCCGTATTTACATATCTGCCACTGTGCAGGAGAATCCGGATAGGTGTTCGAGTGTTCGAACCGTAATGCGCAAGAAATGGTACCGAAACCCCGTATTTACATATCTGCCACTGTGCAGGAGAATCCGAATAGGTGTTCGAGTGTTCGATCCGTAATGCGCAAGAAATGGTATGTAAACCCCGTATTTACATATCTGCCACTGTGCAGGAGAATCCGTATAGGTGTTCGAGTGTTCGAACCGTAATGCGCAAGAAATGGTACGGAAACCCCGGATTTACATATCTGCCACTGTGCAGGAGAATCCGTATAGGTGTTCGAGTGTTCGAACCGTAATGCGCAAGAAATGGTATGTAAACCCCGTTTTTACATATCTGCCACTTTGCAGGAGAATCCGTATAGGTGTTCGAGTGTTCGAACCGTAATGCGCAAGAAATGGTACGGAAACCCCAGATTTACATATCTGCCACTGTGCAGGAGAATCCGTATAGGTGTTCGAGTGTTCGAACCGTAATGCGCAAGAAATGGTATGTAAACCCCGTTTTTACATATCTGCCACTGTGCAGGAGAATCCGTATAGGTGTTCGAGTGTTCGAACCGTAATGCGCAAGAAATGGTACGGAAACCCCGTATTTACATATCTGCCACTGTGCAGCAGAATCCGTATAGGTGTTCGATTGTTCGAACCGTAATGCGCAAGAAATGGTATGTAAACCCCGTTTTTACATATCTGCCACTGTGCAGGAGAATCCGTATAGGTGTTCGAGTGTTCGAACCGTAATGCGCAATAAATGGTACCGAAACCCCGTATTTACATATCTGCCACTGTGCAGGAGAATCCGTATAGGTGTTCGATTGTTCGAACCGTAATGCGCAAGAAATGGTATGTAAACCCCGTATTTACATATCTACCACTGTGCAGGAGAATCCGTATAGGTGTTCGAGCGAACCGTAATGCGCAAGAAATGGTACGGAAACCCCGTATTTACATATCTGCCACTGTGCAGGAGAATCCGTATAGGTGTTCGATTGTTCGAACCGTAATGCGCAAAAAATGTTACCGAAACCCCGTATTTACATATCTGCCACTGTGCAGGAGAATCCGGATAGGTGTTCGAGTGTTCGAACCGTAATGCGCAAGAAATGGTACCGAAACCCCGTATTTACATATCTGCCACTGTGCAGGAGAATCCGAATAGGTGTTCGAGTGTTCGATCCGTAATGCGCAAGAAATGGTATGTAAACCCCGTATTTACATATCTGCCACTGTGCAGGAGAATCCGTATAGGTGTTCGAGTGTTCGAACCGTAATGCGCAAGAAATGGTATGGAAACCCCGTATTTACATATCTGCCACTGTGTAGGAGAATCCGTACAGGTGTTCGAGTGTTGGAACCGTAATGCGTGAGAAATGGTATGTAAACCCCGTATTTATATATCTGCCACTGTGCTGGATAATCCGTATAGGTGTTCGAGTGTTCGAACCGTAATGCGCCAGAAATGGTACCGAAACCCTGTATTTACATATCTGCCACTGTGCAGGAGAATCCGTATAGGTGTTCGAGTGTTCGAACCGTAATGCGCAAGAAATGGTACCGAAACCCCGTATTTACATATCTGCCACTGTGCAGGAGAATCAGTATAGGTGTTCGAGTGTTCGAACCGTAATGCGCAAGAAATGGTATGGAAATCCCGTATTTACATATCTGCCACTGTGCAGGAGAATCCGTATAGGTGTTCCATTGTTCGAACCGTAATGCGCAAGAAATGGTACGGAAACCCCGTATTTACATATCTGCCACTGTGCAGTAGAATACGTATAGGTGTTCGAGTGTTCGAACCGTAATGCGCAAAAATGGTACCGAAACCCCGTATTTACATATCTACCACTGTGCAGGATAATCCGAATAGGTGTTCGAGTGTTCGAACCGTAATGCGCAAGAAATGGTATGTAAATCCCGTATTTACATATCTGCCACTGTCCAGGAGAATCCGTATAGGTGTTCGAGTGTTCGAACCGTAATGCGCAAGAAATGGTACGGAAACCCCGTATTTACATATCTGCCACTGTGCAGGAGAATCCATATAGGTGTTCGATTGTTCGAACCGTAATGCGCAAAAAATGGTACCGAAACCCCGTATTTACATATCTGCCACTGTGCAGGAGAATCCGTATAGGTGTTCGAGTGTTCGAACCGTAATGCGCAAGAAATGGTACCGAAACCCCGTATTTACATATCTGCCACTGTGCAGGAGAATCCGAATAGGTGTTCGAGTGTTCGATCCGTAATGCGCAAGAAATGGTATGTAAACCCCGTATTTACATATCTGCCACTGTGCAGGAGAATCCGTATAGGTGTTCGAGTGTTCGAACCGTAATGCGCAAGAAATGGTACGGGAACCCCGTATTTACATATCTGCCACTGTGTAGGAGAATCCGTATAGGTGTTCGAGTGTTTGAACCGTAATGCGTGAGAAATGGTATGTAAATCCCGTATTTATATATCTACCACTGTGCTGGATAATCCGTATAGGTGTTCGAGTGTTCGAACCGTAATGCGCCAGAAATGGTACCGAAACCCCGTATTTACATATCTGCCACTGTGCAGGAGAATCCGTATAGGTGTTCGAGTGTTCGAACCGTAATGCGCAAGAAATGGTACCGAAACCCCGTATTTACATATCTGCCACTGTGCAGGAGAATCCGTATAGGTGTTCGAGTGTTCGAACCGTAATGCGCAAGAAATGGTATGGAAACCCCGTATTTACATATCTGCCACTGTGCAGGAGAATCCGTATAGGTGTTTCAGTGTTCGAACCGTAATGCGCAAGAAATGGTTCCGAAACCCCGTATTTACATATCTGCCACTGTGCAGGAGAATCCGTATAGGTGTTCGAGAGTTCGAACCGTAATGCGCAAGAAATGGTACGGAAACCCCGTATTTACACTCGAACCGTAATGCGCAAGAAATGGTTCCGAAACCCCGTATTTATGTATCTGCCACTGTGCAGGAGAATCCGTATAGGTGTTCCATTGTTCGAACCGTAATGCGCAAGAAATGGTACGGAAACCCCGTATTTACATATCTGCCACTGTGCAGGAGAATCCGTATAGGTGTTCGAGTGTTCGAACCGTAATGCGCAAAAAATGGTACCGAAACCCCGTATTTACATATCTGCCACTGTGCAGGAGAATCCGTATAGGTGTTCGAGTGTTCGAACCGTAATGCGCAAGAAATGGTACCGAAACCCCGTATTTACATATCTGCCACTGTGCAGGAGAATCCGAATAGGTGTTCGAGTGTTCGAACCGTAATGCGCAAGAAATGGTATGTAAACCCCGTATTTACATATCTGCCACTGTGCAGGAGAATCCGTATAGGTGTTCGAGTGTTCGAACCGTAATGCGCAAGAAATGGTACGGAAACCCCGTATTTACATATCTGCCACTGTGCAGGAGAATCCGTATAGGTGTTCGAGTGTTTGAACCGTAATGCGTGAGAAATGGTTTGCAAACCCCGTATTTATATATCTGCCACTGTGCTAGATAATCCGTATAGGTGTTCGAGTGTTCGAACCGTAATGCGCAAGAAATGGTACCGAAACCCCGTATTTACATATCTGCCACTGTGCAGGAGAATCCGAATAGGTGTTCGAGTGTTCGAACCGTAATGCGCAAGAAATGGTATGTAAACCCCGTATTTACATATCTGCCACTGTGCAGGAGAATCCGTATAGGTGTTCGAGTGTTCGAACCGTAATGCGCAAGAAATGGTACGGAAACCCCGTATTTACATATCTGCCACTGTGCAGGAGAATCCGTATAGGTGTTCGAGTGTTTGAACCGTAATGCGTGAGAAATGGTTTGCAAACCCCGTATTTATATATCTGCCACTGTGCTGGATAATCCGTATAGGTGTTCGAGTGTTCGAACCGTAATGCGCCAGAAATGGTACCGAAACCCCGTATTTACATATCTGCTACTGTGCAGGAGAATCCGTATAGGTGTTCGAGTGTCCGAACCGTAATGCGCAAGAAATGGTACCGAAACCCCGTATTTACATATCTGCCACTGTGCAGGAGAATCCGTATAGGTGTTCGAGTGTTCGAACCATAATGCGCAAGAAATGGTATGGAAACCCCGTATTTACATATCTGCCACTGTGCAGGAGAATCCGTATAGGTGTTCGAGTGTTCGAACCGTAATGCGCAAGAAATGGTTCCGAAACCCCGTATTTACATATCTGCCACTGTGCAGGAGAATCCGTATAGGTGTTCGAGAGTTCGAACCGTAATGCGCAAGAAATGGTATGTAAACCCCGTTTTTATATATCTGCCACTGTGCAGGAGAATCCGTATAAGTGTTCGAGTGTTCGAACCGTAATGCGCAAAAAATGGTACCGAAACCCCGTATTTACATATCTGCCACTGTGCAGGAGAATCCGTATAGGTGTTCGAGTGTTCGAACCGTAATGCGCAAGAAATGGTTCCGAAACCCCGTATTTACATATCTGCCACTGTGCAGCAGAATCCGTACAGGTGTTCGAGAGTTCGAACCGTAATGCGCAAGAAATGGTACGGAAACCCCGTATTTACATACCTGCCACTTTGTAGGAGAATCCGCATAGGTGTTCGAGTGTTCGAACCGTAATGCGCAAGAAATGGTATGTAAACCCCGTATTAACATATCTGCCACTGTGCAGGAGAATCCGTATAGGTGTTCGAGTGTTCGAACCGTAATGCGCAAGAAATGGTACGGAAACCCCGGATTTACATATCTGCCACTGTGCAGGAGAATCCGTATAGGTGTTCGAGTGTTCGAACCGTAATGCGCAAGAAATGGTATGTAAACCCCGTTTTTACATATCTGCCACTGTACAGGAGAATCCGTATAGGTGTTCGAGTGTTCGAACCGTAATGCCCAAGAAATGGTACGGAAACCCCGTATTTACATATCTGCCACTGTGCAGCAGAATCCGTATAGGTGTTCGATTGTTCGAACCGTAATGCGCAAGAAATGGTATGTAAACCCCGTTTTTACATATCTGCCACTGTGCCGGAGAATCCGTATAGGTGTTCGAGTGTTCGAACCGTAATGCGCAAAAAATGGTACCGAAACCCCGTATTTACATATCTTCCACTGTGCAGGAGAATCCGTATAGGTGTTCGATTGTTCGAACCGTAATGCGCAAGAAATGGTATGTAAACCCCGTATTTACATATCTACCACTGTGCAGGAGAATCCGTATAGGTGTTCGAGCGAACCGTAATGCGCAAGAAATGGTACGGAAACCCCGTATTTACATATCTGCCACTGTACAGGAGAATCCGTATAGGTGTTCGATTGTTCGAACCGTAATGCGCAAAAAATGGTACCGAAACCCCGTATTTACATATCTGCCACTGTGCAGGAGAATCCGGATAGGTGTTCGAGTGTTCGAACCGTAATGCGCAAGAAATGGTACCGAAACCCCGTATTTACATACCTGCCACTGTGCAGGAGAATCCGAATAGGTGTTCGAGTGTTCGATCCGTAATGCGCAAGAAATTGTATGTAAACCCCGTATTTACATCTCTGCCACTGTGCAGGAGAATCCGTATAGGTGTTCGAGTGTTCGAACCGTAATGCGCAAGAAATGGTACGGAAACCCCGGATTTACATATCTGCCACTGTGCAGGAGAATCCGTATAGGTGTTCGAGTGTTCGAACCGTAATGCGCAAGAAATGGTATGTAAACCCCGTTTTTACATATCTGCCACTGTGCAGGAGAATCCGTATAGGTGTTCGAGTGTTCGAACCGTAATGCGCAAGAAATGGTACGGAAACCCCGGATTTACATATCTGCCACTGTGCAGGAGAATCCGTATAGGTGTTCGAGTGTTCGAACCGTAATGCGCAAGAAATGGTATGTAAACCCCGTTTTTACATATCTGCCACTGTGCAGGAGAATCCGTATAGGTGTTCGAGTGTTCGAACCGTAATGCGCAAGAAATGGTACGGAAACCCCGTATTTACATATCTGCCACTGTGCAGCAGAATCCGTATAGGTGTTCGATTGTTCGAACCGTAATGCGCAAGAAATGGTATGTAAACCCCGTTTTTACATATCTGCCACTGTGCAGGAGAATCCGTATAGGTGTTCGAGTGTTCGAACCGTAATGCGCAAAAAATGGTACCGAAACCCCGTATTTACATATCTGCCACTGTGCAGGAGAATCCGTATAGGTGTTCGATTGTTCGAACCGTAATGCGCAAGAAATGGTATGTAAACCCCGTATTTACATATCTACCACTGTGCAGGAGAATCCGTATAGGTGTTCGAGCGAACCGTAATGCGCAAGAAATGGTACGGAAACCCCGTATTTACGTATCTGCCACTGTGCAGGAGAATCCGTATAGGTGTTCCACTGTTCGAACCGTAATGCGCAAGAAATGGTACGGAAACCCCGTATTTACATATCTGCCACTGTGCAGGAGAATCCGTATAGGTGTTCGAGTGTTCGAACCGTAATGCGCAAAAAATGGTACCGAAACCCCGTATTTACATATCTGCCACTGTGCAGGAGAATCCGTATAGGTGTTCGAGTGTTCGAACCGTAATGCGCAAGAAATGGTACCGAAACCCCGTATTTACATATCTGCCACTGTGCAGGAGAATCCGAATAGGTGTTCGAGTGTTCGAACCGTAATGCGCAAGAAATGGTATGTAAACCCCGTATTTACATATCTGCCACTGTGCAGGAGAATCCGTATAGGTGTTCGAGTGTTCGAACCGTAATGCGCAAGAAATGGTACGGAAACCCCGTATTTACAAATCTGCCACTGTGCAGGAGAATCCGTATAGGTGTTCGAGTGTTTGAACCGTAATGCGTGAGAAATGGTTTGCAAACCCCGTATTTATATATCTGCCACTGTGCTGGATAATCCGTATAGGTGTTCGAGTGTTCGAACCGTAATGCGCCAGAAATGGTACCGAAACCCCGTATTTACATATCTGCCACTGTGCAGGAGAATCCGTATAGGTGTTCGAGTGTCCGAACCGTAATGCGCAAGAAATGGTACCGAAACCCCGTATTTACATATCTGCCACTGTGCAGGAGAATCCGTATAGGTCTTCGACTGTTCGAACCGTAATGTGCAAGAAATGGTATGGAAACCCCGTATTTACATATCTGCCACCGTGCAGGAGAATCCGTATAGGTGTTCGAGTGTTCGAACCGTAATGCGCAAGAAATGGTATGTAAACCCCGTTTTTATATATCTGCCACTGTGCAGGAGAATCCGTATAGGTGTTCGAGTGTTCGAACCGTAATGCGCAAAAAATGGTACCGAAACCCCGTATTTACATATCTGCCACTGTGCAGGAGAATCCGTATAGGTGTTCGAGTGTTCGAACCGTAATGCGCAAGAAATGGTTCCGAAACCCCGTATTTACATATCTGCCACTATGCAGCAGAATCCGTATAGGTGTTCGAGAGTTCGAACCGTAATGCGCAAGAAATGGTACGGAAACCCCGTGTTTACATACCTGCCACTTTGTAGGAGAATCCGCATAGGTGTTCGAGTGTTCGAACCGTAATGCGCAAGAAATGATATGTAAACCCCGTATTAACATATCTGCCACTGTGCAGGAGAATCCGTATAGGTGTTCGAGTGTTCGAACCGTAATGCGCAAGAAATGGTACGGAAACCCCGGATTTACATATCTGCCACTGTGCAGGAGAATCCGTATAGGTGTTCGAGTGTTCGAACCGTAATGCGCAAGAAATGGTTCCGAAACCCCGTATTTACATATCTGCCACTGTGCAGGAGAATCCGTATAGGTGTTCGAGTGTTCGAACCGTAATGCGCAAGAAATGGTATGTAAACCCCGTATTAACATATCTGCCACTGTGCAGGAGAATCCGTATAGGTGTTCGAGTGTTCGAACCGTAATGCGCAAGAAATGGTACGGAAACCCCGGATTTACATATCTGCCACTGTGCAGGAGAATCCGTATAGGTGTTCGAGTGTTCGAACCGTAATGCGCAAGAAATGGTATGTAAACCCCGTTTTTACATATCTGCCACTGTGCAGGAGAATCCGTATAGGTGTTCGAGTGTTCGAACCGTAATGCCCAAGAAATGGTACGGAAACCCCGTATTTACATATCTGCCACTGTGCAGCAGAATCCGTATAGGTGTTCGATTGTTCGAACCGTAATGCGCAAGAAATGGTATGTAAACCCCGTTTTTACATATCTGCCACTGTGCCGGAGAATCCGTATAGGTGTTCGAGTGTTCGAACCGTAATGCGCAAAAAATGGTACCGAAACCCCGTATTTACATATCTTCCACTGTGCAGGAGAATCCGTATAGGTGTTCGATTGTTCGAACCGTAATGCGCAAGAAATGGTATGTAAACCCCGTATTTACATATCTACCACTGTGCAGGAGAATCCGTATAGGTGTTCGAGCGAACCGTAATGCGCAAGAAATGGTACGGAAACCCCGTATTTACATATCTGCCACTGTACAGGAGAATCCGTATAGGTGTTCGATTGTTCGAACCGTAATGCGCAAAAAATGGTACCGAAACCCCGTATTTACATATCTGCCACTGTGCAGGAGAATCCGGATAGGTGTTCGAGTGTTCGAACCGTAATGCGCAAGAAATGGTACCGAAACCCCGTATTTACATATCTGCCACTGTGCAGGAGAATCCGAATAGGTGTTCGAGTGTTCGATCCGTAATGCGCAAGAAATGGTATGTAAACCCCGTTTTTATATATCTGCCACTGTGCAGGAGAATCCGTATAGGTGTTCGAGTGTTCGAACCGTAATGCGCAAGAAATGGTACCGAAACCCCGTATTTACATATCTGCCGCTGTGCAGGAGAATCCGAATAGGTGTTCGAGTGTTCGAACCGTAATGCGCAAGAAATGGTATGTAAACCCCGTATTTACATATCTGCCACTGTGCAGGAGAATCCGTATAGGTGTTCGAGTGTTCGAACCGTAATGCGCAAGAAATGGTACGGAAACCCCGTATTTACATATCTGCCACTGTGCTGGAGAATCCGTATAGGTGTTCGAGTGTTTGAACCGTAATGCGTGAGAAATGGTTTGCAAACCCCGTATTTATATATCTGCCACTGTGCTGGATAATCCGTATAGGTGTTCGAGTGTTCGAACCGTAATGCGCCAGAAATGGTACCGAAACCCCGTATTTACATATCTGCCACTGTGCAGGAGAATCCGTATAGGTGTTCGAGTGTCCGAACCGTAATGCGCAAGAAATGGTACCGAAACCCCGTATTTACATATCTGCCACTGTGCAGGAGAATCCGTATAGGTGTTCGAGTGTTCGAACCGTAATGCGCAAGAAATGGTATGGAAACCCCGTATTTACATATCTGCCACTGTGCAGGAGAATCCGTATAGGTGTTCGAGTGTTCGAACCGTAATGCGCAAGAAATGGTTCCGGAACCCCGTATTTACATATCTGCCACTGTGCAGGAGAATCCGTATAGGTGTTCGAGAGTTCGAACCGTAATGCGCAAGAAATGGTATGTAAACCCCGTTTTTATATATCTGCCACTGTGTAGGAGAATCCGTATAGGTGTTCGAGTGTTCGAACCGTAATGCGCAAAAAATGGTACCGAAACCCCGTATTTACATATCTGCCACTGTGCAGGAGAATCCGTATAGGTGTTCGAGTGTTCGAACCGTAATGCGCAAGAAATGGTTCCGAAACCCCGTATTTACATATCTGCCACTATGCAGCAGAATCCGTATAGGTGTTCGAGAGTTCGAACCGTAATGCGCAAGAAATGGTACGGAAACCCCGTGTTTACATACCTGCCACTTTGTAGGAGAATCCGCATAGGTGTTCGAGTGTTCGAACCGTAATGCGCAAGAAATGATATGTAAACCCCGTATTAACATATCTGCCACTGTGCAGGAGAATCCGTATAGGTGTTCGAGTGTTCGAACCGTAATGCGCAAGAAATGGTACGGAAACCCCGGATTTACATATCTGCCACTGTGCAGGAGAATCCGTATAGGTGTTCGAGTGTTCGAACCGTAATGCGCAAGAAATGGTTCCGAAACCCCGTATTTACATATCTGCCACTGTGCAGGAGAATCCGTATAGGTGTTCGAGTGTTCGAACCGTAATGCGCAAGAAATGGTTCCGAAACCCCGTATTTACATATCTGCCACTGTGCAGGAGAATCCGTATAGGTGTTCGAGAGTTCGAACCGTAATGCGCAAGAAATGGTATGTAAACCCCGTTTTTATATATCTGCCACTGTGCAGGAGAATCCGTATAGGTGTTCGAGTGTTCGAACCGTAATGCGCAAAAAATGGTACCGAAACCCCGTATTTACATATCTGCCACTGTGCAGGAGAATCCGTATAGGTGTTCGAGTGTTCGAACCGTAATGCGCAAGAAATGGTTCCGAAACCCCGTATTTACATATCTGCCACTGTGCAGCAGAATCCGTATAGGTGTTCGAGAGTTCGAACCGTAATGCGCAAGAAATGGTACGGAAACCCCGTATTTACATACCTGCCACTTTGTAGGAGAATCCGCATAGGTGTTCGAGTGTTCGAACCGTAATGTGCAAGAAATGGTATGGAAACCCCGTATTTACATATCTGCCACTGTGCAGGAGAATCCGAATAGGTGTTCGAGTGTTCGAACCGTAATGCGCAAGAAATGGTATGTAAACCCCGTATTTACATATCTGCCACTGTGCAGGAGAATCCGTATAGGTGTTCGAGTGTTTGAACCGTAATGCGCAAGAAATGGTACGGAAACCCCGTATTTACATATCTGCCACTGTGCAGGAGAATCCGTATAGGTGTTCGAGTGTTCGAACCGTAATGCGTGAGAAATGGTATCTAAACCCCGTATTTATATATCTGCCACTGTGCTGGATAATCCGTATAGGTGATCGAGTGTTCGAACCGTAATGCGCCAGAAATGGTACCGAAACCCCGTATTTACATATCTGCCACTGTGCAGGAGAATCCGTATAGGTGTTCGAGTGTTCGAACCGTAATGCGCAAGAAATGGTACCGAAACCCCGTATTTACATATCTGCCACTGTGCAGGAGAATCCGTATAGGTGTTCGAGTGTTCGAACCGTAATGCGCAAGAAATGGTATGGAAACCCCGTATTTACATATCTGCCACTGTGCAGGAGAATCCGTATAGGTGTTCGAGTGTTCGAACCGTAATGCGCAAGAAATGGTTCCGAAACCCCGTATTTACATATCTGCCACTGTGCAGGAGAATCCGTATAGGTGTTCGAGAGTTCGAACCGTAATGCGCAAGAAATGGTACGGAAACCCCGTATTTACATATCTGCCACTTTGTAGGAGAATCCGCATAGGTGTTCGAGTGTTCGAACCGTAATGTGCAAGAAATGGTATGGAAACCCCGTATTTACATATCTGCCACTGTGCAGGAGAATCCGTATAGGTGTTCGAGTGTTCGAATCGTAATGCGCAAGAAATGGTACCAAAACCCCGTATTTACACTCGAACCGTAATGCGCAAGAAATGGTTCTGAAACCCCGTATTTACGTATCTGCCACTGTGCAGGAGAATCCGTATAGGTGTTCCATTGTTCGAACCGTAATGCGCAAGAAATGGTACGGAAACCCCGTATTTACATATCTGCCACTGTGCAGGAGAATCCGTATAGGTGTTCGAGTGTTCGAACCGTAATGCGCAAAAAATGGTACCGAAACCCCGTATTTACATAGCTGCCACTGTGCAGGAGAATCCGTATAGGTGTTCGAGTGTTCGAACCGTAATGCGCAAGAAATGGTACCGAAACCCCGTATTTACATATCTGCCACTGTGCAGGAGAATCCGAATAGGTGTTCGAGTGTTCGAACCGTAATGCGCAAGAAATGGTATGTAAACCCTGTATTTACATATCTGCCACTGTGCAGGAGAATCCGTATAGGTGTTCGAGTGTTCGAACCGTAATGCGCAAGAAATGGTACGGAAACCCCGTATTTACATATCTGCCACTGTGCAGGAGAATCCGTATAGGTGTTCGAGTGTTCGAACCGTAATGCGCCAGAAATGGTACCGAAACCCCGTATTTACATATCTGCCACTGTGGAGGAGAATCCGTATAGGTGTTCGAGTGTCCGAACCGTAATGCGCAAGAAATGGTATCGAAACCCCGTATTTACATATCTGCCACTGTGCAGGAGAATCCGTATAGGTGTTCGAGTGTTCGAACCGTAATGCGCAAGAAATGGTATGGAAACCCCGTATTTACATATCTGCCACTGTGCAGGAGAATCCGTATAGGTGTTCGAGTGTTCGAACCGTAATGCGCAAGAAATGGTTCCGAAACCCCGTATTTACATATCTGCCACTGTGCAGGAGAATCCGTATAGGTGTTCGAGAGTTCGAACCGTAATGCGCAAGAAATGGTACGGAAACCCCGTATTTACATATCTGCCACTTTGTAGGAGAATCCGCATAGGTGTTCGAGTGTTCGAATCGTAATGTCCAAGAAATGGTATGGAAACCCCGTATTTACATATCTGCCACTGTGCAGGAGAATCCGTATAGGTGTTCGAGTGTTCGAATCGTAATGCGCAAGAAATGGTACCAAAACCCCGTATTTACACTCGAACCGTAATGCGCAAGAAATGGTTCCGAAACCCCGTATTTACGTATCTGCCACTGTGCAGGAGAATCCGTATAGGTGTTCCATTGTTCGAACCGTAATGCGCAAGAAATGGTACGGAAACCCCGTATTTACATATCTGCCACTGTGCAGGAGAATCCGTATAGGTGTTCGAGTGTTCGAACCGTAATGCGCAAAAAATGGTACCGAAACCCCGTATTTACATAGCTGCCACTGTGCAGGAGAATCCGTATAGGTGTTCGAGTGTTCGAACCGTAATGCGCAAGAAATGGTACCGAAACCCCGTATTTACATATCTGCCACTGTGCAGGAGAATCCGAATAGGTGTTCGAGTGTTCGAACCGTAACGCGCAAGAAATTGTATGTAAACCCTGTATTTACATATCTGCCACTGTGCAGGAGAATCCGTATAGGTGTTCGAGTGTTCGAACCGTAAAGCGCAAGAAATGGTACGGAAACCCCGTATTTACATATCTCCCACTGTGCAGGAGAATCCGTATAGGTGTTCGAGTGTTTGAACCGTAATGCGTGAGAAATGGTTTGCAAACCCCGTATTTATATATCTGCCACTGTGCTGGATAATCCGTATAGGTGTTCGAGTGTTCGAACCGTAATGCGCCAGAAATGGTACCGAAACCCCGTATTTACATATCTGCCACTGTGCAGGAGAATCCGTATAGGTGTTCGAGTGTCCGAACCGTAATGCGCAAGAAATGGTACCGAAACCCCGTATTTACATATCTGCCACTGTGCAGGAGAATCCGTATAGGTGTACGAGTGTTCGAACCGTAATGCGCAAGAAATGGTATGGAAACCCCGTATTTACATATCTGCCACTGTGCAGGAGAATCCGTATAGGTGTTCGAGTGTTCGAACCGTAATGCGCAAGAAATGGTACGGAAACCCCGTATTTACACTCGAGCCGTAATGCGCAAGAAATGGTTCCGAAACCCCGTATTTACGTATCTGCCACTGTGCAGGAGAATCCGTATAGGTGTTCGAGTGTTCGAACCGTAATGCGCAAGAAATGGTACGGAAACCCCGTATTTACATATCTGCCACTGTGCAGGAGAATCCGTATAGGTGTTCGAGTGTTTGAACCGTAATGCGTGAGAAATGGTTTGCAAACCCCGTATTTATATATCTGCCACTGTGCTAGATAATCCGTATAGGTGTTCGAGTGTTCGAACCGTAATGCGCAAGAAATGGTACCGAAACCCCGTATTTACATATCTGCCACTGTGCAGGAGAATCCGAAGAGGTGTTCGAGTGTTCGAACCGTAATGCGCAAGAAATGGTATGTAAACCCCGTATTTACATATCTGCCACTGTGCAGGAGAATCCGTATAGGTGTTCGAGTGTTCGAACCGTAATGCGCAAGGAATGGTACAGAAACCCCGTATTTACATATCTGCCACGGTGCAGGAGAATCCGTATAGGTGTTCGAGTGTTTGAACCGTAATGCGTGAGAAATGGTTTGCAAACCCCGTATTTATATATCTGCCACTGTGCTGAATAATCCGTATAGGTGTTCGAGTGTTCGAACCGTAATGCGCCAGAAATGGTACCGAAACCCCGTATTTACATATCTGCCACTGTGCAGGAGAATCCGTATAGGTGTTCGAGTGTCCGAACCGTAATGCGCAAGAAATGGTACCGAAACCCCGTATTTACATATCTGCCACTGTGCAGGAGAATCCGTATAGGTGTTCGAGTGTTCGAACCGTAATGCGCAAGAAATGGTATGGAAACCCCGTATTTACATATCTGCCACTGTGCAGGAGAATCCGTATAGGTGTTCGAGTGTTCGAACCGTAATGCGCAAGAAATGGTTCCGAAACCCCGTATTTACATATCTGCCACTGTGCAGGAGAATCCGTATAGGTGTTCGAGAGTTCGAACCGTAATGGGCAAGAAATGGTATGTAAACCCCGTTTTTATATATCTGCCACTGTGCAGGAGAATCCGTATAGGTGTTCGAGTGTTCGAACCGTAATGCGCAAAAAATGGTACCGAAACCCCGTATTTATATATCTGCCACTGTGCAGGAGAATCCGTATAGGTGTTCGAGTTTTCGAACCGTAATGCGCAAGAAATGGTTCCGAAACCCCGTATTTACATATCTGCCACTGTGCAGCAGAATCCGTATAGGTGTTCGAGAGTTCGAACCGTAATGCGCAAGAAATGGTACGGAAACCCCGTATTTACATACCTGCCACTTTGTAGGAGAATCCGCATAGGTGTTCGAGTGTTCGAACCGTAATGCGCAAGAAATGGTATGTAAACCCCGTATTAACATATCTGCCACTGTGCAGGAGAATCCGTATAGGTGTTCGAGTGTTCGAACCGTAATGCGCAAGAAATGGTACGGAAACCCCGGATTTACATATCTGCCACTGTGCAGGAGAATCCGTATAGGTGTTCGAGTGTTCGAACCGTAATGCGCAAGAAATGGTATGTAAACCCCGTTTTTACATATCTGCCACTGTGCAGGAGAATCCGTATAGGTGTTCGAGTGTTCGAACCGTAATGCGCAAGAAATGGTACGGAAACCCGGTATTTACATATCTGCCACTGTGCAGCAGAATCCGTATAGGTGTTCGATTGTTCGAACCGTAATGCGCAAGAAATGGTATGTAAACCCCGTTTTTACATATCTGCCACTGTGCAGGAGAATCCGTATAGGTGTTCGAGTGTTCGAACTATAATGCGCAAAAAATGGTACCGAAACCCCGTATTTACATATCTGCCACTGTGCAGGAGAATCCGTATAGGTGTTCGATTGTTCGAACCGTAATGCGCAAGAAATGGTATGTAAACCCCGTATTTACATATCTACCACTGTGCAGGAGAATCCGTATAGGTGTTCGAGCGAACCGTAATGCGCAAGAAATGGTACGGAAACCCCGTATTTACATATCTGCCACTGTGCAGGAGAATCCGTATAGGTGTTCGATTGTTCGAACCGTAATGCGAAAAATATGGTACCGAAACCCCGTATTTACATATCTGCCACTGTGCAGGAGAATCCGGATAGGTGTTCGAGTGTTCGAACCGTAATGCGTAAGAAATGGTACCGAAACCCCGTATTTACATATCTGCCACTGTGCAGGAGAATCCGAATAGGTGTTCGAGTGTTCGATCCGTAATGCGCAAGAAATGGTATGTAAACCCCGTATTTACATATCTGCCACTGTGCAGGAGAATCCGTATAGGTGTTCGAGTGTTCGAACCGTAATGCGCAAGAAATGGTACGGAAACCCCGTATTTACATATCTGCCACTGTGTAGGAGAATCCGTATAGGTGTTCGAGTGTTGGAACCGTAATGCGTGAGAAATGGTATGTAAACCCCGTATTTATATATCTGCCACTGTGCTGGATAATCCGTATAGGTGTTCGAGTGTTCGAACCGTAATGCGCCAGAAATGGTACCGAAACCCCGTATTTACATATCTGCCACTGTGCAGGAGAATCCGTATAGGTGTTCGAGTGTTCGAACCGTAATGCGCAAGAAATGGTACCGAAACCCCGTATTTACATATCTGCCACTGTGCAGGAGAATCCGTATAGGTGTTCGAGTGTTCGAACCGTAATGCGCAAGAAATGGTATGGAAACCCCGTATTTACATATCTGCCACTGTGCAGGAGAATCCGTATAGGTGTTCGAGTGTTCGAACCGTAATGCGCAAGAAATGGTTCCGAAACCCCGTATTTACATATCTGCCACTGTGCAGGAGAATCCGTATAGGTGTTCGAGAGTTCGAACCGTAATGCGCAAGAAATGGTACGGAAACCCCGTATTTACACTCGAACCGTAATGCGCAAGAAATGGTTCCGAAACCCCGTATTTACGTATCTGCCACTGTGCAGGAGAATCCATATAGGTGTTCCATTGTTCGAACCGTAATGCGCAAGAAATGGTACGGAAACCCCATATTTACATATCTGCCACTGTGTAGGAGAATCCGTATAGGTGTTCGAGTGTTCGAACCGTAATGCGCAAAAAATGGTACCGAAACCCCGTATTTACATATCTGCCACTGTGCAGGACAATCCGTATAGGTGTTCGAGTGTTCGAACCGTAATGCCCAAGAAATGGTACCGAAACCCCGTATTTACATATCTGCCACTGTGCAGGAGAATCCAAATAGGTGTTCGAGTGTTCGAACCGTAATGCGCAAGAAATGGTATGTAAACCCCGTATTTACATATCTGCCACTGTGCAGGAGAATCCGTATAGGTGTTCGAGTGTTCGAACCGTAATGCGCAAGAAATGGTACGGAAACCCCGTATTTACATATCTGCCACTGTGCAGGAGAATCCGTATAGGTGTTCGAGTGTTTGAACCGTAATGCGTGAGAAATGGTTTGCAAACCCCGTATTTATATATCTGCCACTGTGCTGGATAATCCGTATAGGTGTTCGAGTGTTCGAACCGTAATGCGCCAGAAATGGTACCGAAACCCCGTATTTACATATCTGCCACTGTGCAGGAGAATCCGTATAGGTGTTCGAGTGTTTGAACCGTAATGCGTGAGAAATGGTTTGCAAACCCCGTATTTATATATCTGCCACTGTGCTGGATAATACGTATAGGTGTTCGAGTGTTCGAACCGTAATGCGCCAGAAATGGTACCGAAACCCCGTATTTACATATCTGCCACTGTGCAGGAGAATCCGTATAGGTGTTCGAGTGTCCGAACCGTAATGCGCAAGAAATGGTACCGAAACCCCGTATTTACATATCTGCCACTGTGCAGGAGAATCCGTATAGGTGTTCGAGTGTTCGAACCGTAATGCGCAAGAAATGGTATGGAAACCCCGTATTTACATATCTGCCACTGTGCAGGAGAATCCGTATAGGTGTTCGAGTGTTCGAACCGTAATGCGCAAGAAATGGTTCCGAAACCCCGTATTTACATATCTGCCACTGTGCAGGAGAATCCGTATAGGTGTTCGAGAGTTCAAACCATAATGCGCAAGAAATGGTATGTAAACCCCGTTTTTATATATCTGCCACTGTGCAGGAGAATCCGTATAGGTGTTCGAGTGTTCGAACCGTAATGCGCAAAAAATGGTACCGAAACCCCGTATTTACGTATCTGCCACTGTGCAGGAGAATCCGTATAGGTGTTCGAGTGTTCGAACCGTAATGCGCAAGAAATGGTTCCGAAACCCCGTATTTACATATCTGCCACTGTGCAGCAGAATCCGTATAGGTGTTCGAGAGTTCGAACCGTAATGCGCAAGAAATGGTACGGAAACCCCGTATTTACATACCCGCCACTTTGTAGGAGAATCCGCATAGGTGTTCGAGTGTTCGAACCGTAATGCGCAAGAAATGGTATGTAAACCCCGTATTAACATATCTGCCACTGTGCAGGAGAATCCGTATAGGTGTTCGAGTGTTCGAACCGTAATGCGCAAGAAATGGTACGGAAACCCCGGATTTACATATCTGCCACTGTGCAGGAGAATCCGTATAGGTGTTCGAGTGTTCGAACCGTAATGCGCAAGAAATGGTATGTAAACCCCGTTTTTACATATCTGCCACTGTGCAGGAGAATCCGTATAGGTGTTCGAGTGTTCGAACCGTAATGCGCAAGAAATGGTACGGAAACCCCGTATTTACATATCTGCCACTGTGCAGCAGAATCCGTATAGGTGTTCGATTGTTCGAACCGTAATGCGCAAGAAATGGTATGTAAACCCCGTTTTTACATATCTGCCACTGTGCAGGAGAATCCGTATAGGTGTTCGAGTGTTCGAACCGTAATGCGCAAAAAATGGTACCGAAACCCCGTATTTACATACCTGCCACTGTGCAGGAGAATCCGTATAGGTGTTCGATTGTTCGAACCGTAATGCGCAAGAAATGGTATGTAAACCCCATATTTACATATCTACCACTGTGCAGGAGAATCCGTATAGGTGTTCGAGTGTTCGAACCGTAATGCGCAAGAAATGGTATGGAAACCCCGTATTTACATATCAGCCACTGTGCAGGAGAATCCGTATAGGTGTTCGAGTGTTCGAACCGTAATGCGCAAGAAATGGTACGGAAACCCCGTATTTACATATCTGCCACTGTGCAGGAGAATCCGTATAGGTGTTCGAGTGTTTGAACCGTAATGCGTGAGAAATGGTATGTAAACCCCGTATTTATATATCTGCCACTATGCTGGATAATCCGTATAGGTGTTCGAGTGTTCGAACCGTAATGCGCCAGAAATGGTACCGAAACCCCGTATTTACATATCTGCCACTGTGCAGGAGAATCCGTATAGTTGTTCGACTGTTCGAACCGTAATGCGCAAGAAATGGTACCGAAACCCCGTATTTACATATCTGCCACTGTGCAGGAGAATCCGTATAGGTGTTCGAGTGTTCGAACCGTAATGCGCAAGAAATGGTAGGGAAACCCCGTATTTACATATCTGCCACTGTGCAGGAGAATCCGTATAGGTGTTCGAGTGTTCGAACCGTAATGCGCAAGAAATGGTTCCGAAACCCCGTATTTACATATCTGCCACTGTGCAGGAGAATCCGTATAGGTGTTCGAGAGTTCGAACCGTAATGCGCAAGAAATGGTATGGAAACCCCGTATTTACATATCTGCCACTTTGTAGGAGAATCCGCATAGGTGTTCGAGTGTTCGAACCGTAATGTGCAAGAAATGGTATGGAAACCCCGTATTTACATATCTGCCACTGTGCAGGAGAATCCGTATAGGTGTTCGAGTGTTCGAATCGTAATGCGCAAGAAATGGTACCGAAACCCCGTATTTACATATCTGCCACTGTGCAGGAGAATCCGAATAGGTGTTCGAGTGTTCGAACCGTAATGCGCAAGAAATGGTATGTAAACCCCGTATTTACATATCTGCCACTGTGCAGGAGAATCCGTATAGGTGTTCGAGTGTTCGAACCGTAATGCGCAAGAAATGGTATGTAAACCCCGTATTAACATATCTGCCACTGTGCAGGAGAATCCGTATAGGTGTTCGAGTGTTCGAACCGTAATGCGCAAGAAATGGTACGGAAACCCCGGATTTACATATCTGCCACTGTGCAGGAGAATCCGTACAGGTGTTCGAGTGTTCGAACCGTAATGCGCAAGAAATGGTATGTAAACCCCGTTTTTACATATCTGCCACTGTGCAGGAGAATCCGTATAGGTGTTTGAGTGTTCGAACCGTAATGCGCAAGAAATGGTACGGAAACACCGTATTTACATATCTGCCACTGTGCAGCAGAATCCGTATAGGTGTTCGATTGTTCGAACCGTAATGCGCAAGAAATGGTATGGAAACCCCGTATTCACATATCTGCCACTGTGCAGGAGAATCCGTATAGGTGTTCGAGTGTTCGTTCCGTAATGCGCAAGAAATGGTTCCGAAACCCCGTATTTACATATCTGCCACTTTGTAGGAGAATCCGCATAGGTGTTCGAGTATTCGAACCGTAATGTGCAAGAAATGGTATGGAAACCCCGTATTTACATATCTGCCACTGTGCAGGAGAATCCATATAGGTGTTCGAGTGTTCGAATCGTAATGCGCAAGAAATGGTACTGAAACCCCGTATTTACATATCTGCCACTGTGCAGGAGAATCCGAATAGGTGTTCGAGTGTTCTGACCGTAATGCGCAAGAAATGGTATGTAAACCCCGTATTTACATATCTGCCACTGTGCAGGAGAATCCGTATAGGTGTTTGAGTGTTCGAACCGTAATGCGCAAGAAATGGTACGGAAACACCGTATTTACATATCTGCCACTGTGCAGCAGAATCCGTATAGGTGTTCGATTGTTCGAACCGTAATGCGCAAGAAATGGTATGGAAACCCCGTATTCACATATCTGCCACTGTGCAGGAGAATCCGTATAGGTGTTCGAGTGTTCGTTCCGTAATGCGCAAGAAATGGTTCCGAAACCCCGTATTTACATATCTGCCACTTTGTAGGAGAATCCGCATAGGTGTTCGAGTATTCGAACCGTAATGTGCAAGAAATGGTATGGAAACCCCGTATTTACATATCTGCCACTGTGCAGGAGAATCCATATAGGTGTTCGAGTGTTCGAATCGTAATGCGCAAGAAATGGTACCGAAACCCCGTATTTACATATCTGCCACTGTGCAGGAGAATCCGAATAGGTGTTCGAGTGTTCTGACCGTAATGCGCAAGAAATGGTATGTAAACCCCGTATTTACATATCTGCCACTTTGTAGGAGAATCCGCATAGGTGTTCGAGTGTTCGAACCGTAATGTGCAAGAAATGGTATGGAAACCCCGTATTTACATATCTGCCACTGTGCAGGAGAATCCGTATAGGTGTTCGAGTGTTCGAATCGTAATGCGCAAGAAATGGTACCGAAACCCCGTATTTACATATCTGCCACTGTGCAGGAGAATCCGAATAGGTGTTCGAGTGTTCGAACCGTAATGCGCAAGAAATGGTATGTAAACCCCGTATTTACATATCTGCCACTGTGCAGGAGAATCCGTATAGGTGTTCGAGTGTTCGAACCGTAATGCGCAAGAAATGGTATGTAAACCCCGTATTAACATATCTGCCACTGTGCAGGAGAATCCGTATAGGTGTTCGAGTGTTCGAACCGTAATGCGCAAGAAATGGTACGGAAACCCCGTATTTACATATCTGCCACTGTGCAGCAGAATCCGTATAGGTGTTCGATTGTTCGAACCGTAATGCGCAAGAAATGGTATGGAAACCCCGTATTCACATATCTGCCACTGTGCAGGAGAATCCGTATAGGTGTTCGAGTGTTCGTTCCGTAATGCGCAAGAAATGGTTCCGAAACCCCGTATTTACATATCTGCCACTTTGTAGGAGAATCCGCATAGGTGTTCGAGTATTCGAACCGTAATGTGCAAGAAATGGTATGGAAACCCCGTATTTACATATCTGCCACTGTGCAGGAGAATCCATATAGGTGTTCGAGTGTTCGAACCGTAATGCGCAAGAAATGGTATGTAAACCCCGTTTTTACATATCTGCCACTGTGCAGGAGAATCCGTATAGGTGTTTGAGTGTTCGAACCGTAATGCGCAAGAAATGGTACGGAAACACCGTATTTACATATCTGCCACTGTGCAGCAGAATCCGTATAGGTGTTCGATTGTTCGAACCGTAATGCGCAAGAAATGGTATGGAAACCCCGTATTCACATATCTGCCACTGTGCAGGAGAATCCGTATAGGTGTTCGAGTGTTCGTTCCGTAATGCGCAAGAAATGGTTCCGAAACCCCGTATTTACATATCTGCCACTTTGTAGGAGAATCCGCATAGGTGTTCGAGTATTCGAACCGTAATGTGCAAGAAATGGAATGGAAACCCCGTATTTACATATCTGCCACTGTGCAGGAGAATCCATATAGGTGTTCGAGTGTTCGAATCGTAATGCGCAAGAAATGGTACCGAAACCCCGTATTTACATATCTGCCACTGTGCAGGAGAATCCGAATAGGTGTTCGAGTGTTCTGACCGTAATGCGCAAGAAATGGTATGTAAACCCCGTATTTACATATCTGCCACTGTGCAGGAGAATCCGTATAGGTGTTCGAGTGTTCGAACCGTAATGCGCAAGAAATGGTACGGAAACCCCGTATTTACATATCTGCCACTGTGCAGGAGAATCCGTATAGGTGTTCGATTGTTCGAACCGTAATGCGCAAGAAATGGTATGTAAACCCCGTTTTTATATATCTGCCACTGTGCAGTAGAATCCGTATAGGTGTTCGAGTGTTCGAACCATAATGCGCAAAAAATGGTACCGAAACCCCGTATTTACATATCTGCCACTGTGCAGGAGAATCCGTATAGGTGTTCGATTGTTCGAACCGTAATGCGCAAGAAATGGTATGTAAACCCCGTTTTTATATATCTGCCACTATGCAGGAGAATCCGTATAGGTGTTCGAGTGTTCGAACCGTAATGCGCAAAAAATGGTACCGAAACCCCGTATTTACATATCTGCCACTGTGCAGCAGAATCCGTATAGGTGTTCGATTGTTCGAACCGTAATGCGCAAGAAATGGTATGGAAACCCCGTATTTACATATCTGCCACTGTGCAGGAGAATCCGTATAGGTGTTCGAGTGTTCGTTCCGTAATGCGCAAGAAATGGTTCCGAAACCCCGTATTTACATATCTGCCACTTTGTAGGAGAATCCGCATAGGTGTTCGAGTGTTCGAACCGTAATGTGCAAGAAATGGTATGGAAACCCCGTATTTACATATCTGCCACTGTGCAGGAGAATCCATATAGGTGTTCGAGTGTTCGAATCGTAATGCGCAAGAAATGGTACCGAAACCCCGTATTTACATATCTGCCACTGTGCAGGAGAATCCGAATTGGTGTTCGAGTGTTCGAACCGTAATGCGCAAGAAATGGTACGGAAACCCCGTATTTACATATCTGCCACTGTGCAGGAGAATCCGTATAGGTGTTCGAGTGTTCGAACCGTAATGCGCAAGAAATGGTATGTAAACCCCGTTTTTACATATCTGCCACTGTGCAGGAGAATCCGTATAGGTGTTCGAGTGTTCGAACCGTAATGCGCAAGAAATGGTACGGAAACCCCGTATTTACATATCTGCCACTGTGCAGCAGAATCCGTATAGGTGTTCGATTGTTCGAACCGTAATGCGCAAGAAATGGTATGTAAACCCCGTTTTTACATATCTGCCACTGTGCAGGAGAATCCGTATAGGTGTTCGAGTGTTCGAACCGTAATGCGCAAGAAATGGTACCGAAACCCCGTATTTACATATCTGCCACTGTGCAGGAGAATCCGTATAGGTGTTCGAGTGTTTGAACCGTAATGCGTGAGAAATGGTATGTAAACCCCGTATTTATATATCTGCCACTGTGCTGGATAATCCGTATAGGTGTTCAAGTGTTCGAACCGTAATGCGCCAGAAATGGTACCGAAACCCCGTATTTACATATCTGCCACTGTGCAGGAGAATCCGTATAGTTGTTCGACTGTTCGAACCGTAATGCGCAAGAAATGGTACCGAAACTCCGTATTTACATATGTGCCACTGTGCAGGAGAATCCGTATAGGTGTTCGAGTGTTCGAACCGTAATGCGCAAGAAATGGTAGGGAAACCCCGTATTTACATATCTGCCACTGTGCAGGAGAATCCGTATAGGTGTTCGAGTGTTCGAACCGTAATGCCCAAGAAATGGTTCCGAAACCCCGTATTTACATATCTGCCACTGTGCAGGAGAATCCGTATAGGTGTTCGAGAGTTCGATCCGTAATGCGCAAGAAATGGCATGGAAACCCCGTATTTACATATCTGCCACTTTGTAGGAGAATCCGCATAGGTGTTCGAGTGTTCGAACCGTAATGTGCAAGAAATGGTATGGAAACCCCGTATTTACATATCTGCCACTGTGCAGGAGAATCCGTATAGGTGTTCGAGTGTTCGAATCGTAATGCGCAAGAAATGGTACCGAAACCCCGTATTTACATATCTGCCACTGTGCAGGAGAATCCGAATTGGTGTTCGAGTGTTCGAACCGTAATGCGCAAGAAATGGTATGTAAACCCCGTATTTACATATCTGCCACTGTGCAGGAGAATCCGTATAGGTGTTCGAGTGTTCGAACCGTAATGCGCAAGAAATGGTATGTAAACCCCGTATTAACATATCTGCCACTGTGCAGGAGAATCCGTATAGGTGTTCGAGTGTTCGAACCGTAATGCGCAAGAAATGGTACGGAAACCCCGGATTTACATATCTGCCACTGTGCAGGAGAATCCGTACAGGTGTTCGAGTGTTCGAACCGTAATGCGCAAGAAATGGTATGTAAACCCCGTTTTTACATATCTGCCACTGTGCAGGAGAATCCGTATAGGTGTTCGAGTGTTCGAACCGTAATGCGCAAGAAATGGTACGGAAACCCCGTATTTACATATCTGCCACTGTGCAGCAGAATCCGTATAGGTGTTCGATTGTTCGAACCGTAATGCGCAAGAAATGGTATGGAAACCCCGTATTTACATATCTGCCACTGTGCAGGAGAATCCGTATAGGTGTTCGAGTGTTCGTTCCGTAATGCGCAAGAAATGGTTCCGAAACCCCGTATTTACATATCTGCCACTTTGTAGGAGAATCCGCATAGGTGTTCGAGTGTTCGAACCGTAATGTGCAAGAAATGGTATGGAAACCCCGTATTTACATATCTGCCACTGTGCAGGAGAATCCATATAGGTGTTCGAGTGTTCGAATCGTAATGCGCAAGAAATGGTACCGAAACCCCGTATTTACATATCTGCCACTGTGCAGGAGAATCCGAATAGGTGTTCGAGTGTTCTAACCGTAATGCGCAAGAAATGGTATGTAAACCCCGTATTTACATATCTGCCACTGTGCAGGAGAATCCGTATAGGTGTTCGAGTGTTCAAACCGTAATGCGCAAGAAATGGTACGGAAACCCCGTATTTACATATCTGCCACTGTGCAGGAGAATCCGTATAGGTGTTCGATTGTTCGAACCGTAATGCGCAAGAAATGGTATGTAAACCCCGTTTTTATATATCTGCCACTGTGCAGGAGAATCCGTATAGGTGTTCGAGTGTTCGAACCGTAATGCGCAAAAAATGGTACCGAAACCCCGTATTTACATATCTGCCACTGTGCAGGAGAATCCGTATAGGTGTTCGAGTGTTCGAACCGTAATGCGCAAGAAATGGCATTGAAACCCCGTATTTACATATCTGCCACTGTGCAGGAGAATCCGTATAGGTGTTCGAGTGTTCGAACCGTAATGCGCAAGAAATGGTTCCGAAACCCCGTATTTACATATCTGCCACTGTGCAGGAGAATCCGTATAGGTGTTCGAGAGTTCGAACCGTAATGCGCAAGAAATGGTACGGAAACCCCGTATTTACATACCTGCCACTTTGTAGGAGAATCCGCATAGGTGTTCGAGTGTTCGAACCGTAATGTGCAAGAAATGGTATGGAAACCCCGTATTTACATATCTGCCACTGTGCAGGAGAATCCGTATAGGTGTTCGAGTGTTCGAATCGTAATGCGCAAGAAATGGTACCGAAACCCCGTATTTACATATCTACCACTGTGCAGGAGAATCCGAATAGGTGTTCGAGTGTTCGAACCGTAATGCGCAAGAAATGGTATGTAAACCCCGTATTTACATATCTGCCACTGTGCAGGAGAATACGTATAGGTGTTCGAGTGTTCGAACCGTAATGCGCAAGAAATGGTACGGAAACCCCGTATTTACATATCTGCCACTGTGCAGGAGAATCCGTATAGGTGTTCGAGTGTTTGAACCGTAATGCGTGAGAAATGGTTTGCAAACCCCGTATTTATATATCTGCCACTGTGCTGGATAATCCGTACAGGTGTTTGAGTGTTTGAACCGTAATGCGTGAGAAATGGTATGTAAACCCCGTATTTATATATCTGCCACTGTGCAGGAGAATCCGTATAGGTGTTCGAGTGTTCGAACCGTAATGCGCAAGAAATGGTACCGAAACCCCGTATTTACATATCTGCCACTGTGCAGGAGAATCCGTATAGGTGTTCGAGAGTTCGAACCGTAATGCGCAAGAAATGGTACGGAAACCCCGTATTTACATATCTGCCACTTTGTAGGAGAATCCGCATAGGTGTTCGAGTGTTCGAACCGTAATGTGCAAGAAATGGTATGGAAACCCCGTATTTACATATCTGCCACTGTGCAGGAGAATCCGTATAGGTGTTCGAGTGTTCGAATCGTAATGCGCAAGAAATGGTACCGAAACCCCGTATTTACATATATGCCACTGTGCAGGAGAATCCGAATAGGTGTTCGAGTGTTCGAACCGTAATGCGCAAGAAATGGTATGTAAACCCCGTATTTACATATCTGCCACTGTGCAGGAGAATCCGTATAGGTGTTCGAGTGTTCGAACCGTAATGCGCAAGAAATGGTTCCGAAACCCCGTATTTACATATCTGCCACTGTGCAGCAGAATCCGTATAGGTGTTCGAGTGTTCGAACCGTAATGTGCAAGAAATGGTATGTAAACCCCGTATTTACATATCTGCCACTGTGCAGGAGAATTCGTATAGGTGTTCGAGTGTTCGAACCGTATTGCGCAAGAAATGGTACGGAAACCCCGTATTTGCATATCTGCCACTGTGCAGGAGAATCCGTATAGGTGTTCGAGTGTTTGAACCGTAATGCGTGAGAAATGGTTTGCAAACCCCGTATTTATATATCTGCCACTGTGCTGGATAATCCGTATAGGTGTTCGAGTGTTCGAACCGTAATGCGCCAGAAATGGTACCGAAACCCCGTATTTACATATCTGCCACTGTGCAGGAGAATCCGTATAGGTGTTCGAGTGTCCGAACCGTAATGCGCAAGAAATGGTATGGAAACCCCGTATTTACATATCTGCCACTTTGCAGGAGAATCCGTATAGGTGTTCGAGTGTTCGAACCGTAATGCGAAAGAAATGGTTCAGAAACCCCGTATTTACATATCTGCCACTGTGCAGGAGAATCCGTATAGGTGTTCGAGAGTTCGAACCGTAATGCGCAAGAAATGGTATGTAAACCCCGTTTTTATATATCTGCCACTGTGCAGGAGAATCCGTATAGGTGTTCGAGTGTTCGAACCGTAATGCGCAAAAAATGGTACCGAAACCCCGTATTTACATATCTGCCACTGTGCAGGAGAATCCGTATAGGTGTTCGAGTGTTCGAACCGTAATGCGCAAGAAATGGTTCCGAAACCCCGTATTTACATATCTGCCACTGTGCAGCAGAATCCGTATAGGTGTTCGAGAGTTCGAACCGTAATGCGCAAGAAATGGTACGGAAACCCCGTATTTACATACCTGCCACTTTGTAGGAGAATCCGCAAAGGTGTTCGAGTGTTCGAACCGTAATGCGCAAGAAATGGTATGTAAACCCCGTATTAACATATCTGCCACTGTGCAGGAGAATCCGTATAGGTGTTCGAGTGTTCGAACCGTAATGCGCAAGAAATGGTACGGAAACCCCGGATTTACATATCTGCCACTGTGCAGGAGAATCCGTATAGGTGTTCGAGTGTTCGAACCGTAATGCGCAAGAAATGGTATGTAAACCCCGTGTTTACATATCTGCCACTGTGCAGGAGAATCCGTATAGGTGTTCGAGTGTTCGAACCGTAATGCGCAAGAAATGGTACGGAAACCCCGTATTTACATATCTGCCACTGTGCAGCAGAATCCGTATAGGTGTTCGATTGTTCGAACCGTAATGCGCAAGAAATGGTATGTAAACCCCGTTTTTACATATCTGCCACTGTGCAGGAGAATCCGTATAGGTGTTCGAGTGTTCGAACCGTAATGCGCAAAAAATGGTACCGAAACCCCGTATTTACATATCTGCCACTGTGCAGGAGAATCCGTATAGGTGTTCGATTGTTCGAACCGTAATGCGCAAGAAATGGTATGTAAACCCCGTATTTACATATCTACCACTGTGTAGGAGAATCCGTATAGGTGTTCGAGTGTTCGAATCGTAATGCGCAAGAAATGGTACGGAAACCCCGTATTTACATATCTGCCACTTTGTAGGAGAATCCGCATAGGTGTTCGAGTGTTCGAACCGTAATGTGCAAGAAATGGTATGGAAACCCCGTATTTACATATCTGCCACTGTGAAGGAGAATCCGTATAGGTGTTCGAGTGTTCGAATCGTAATGCGCAAGAAATGGTACCGAAACCCCGTATTTACATATCTGCCACTGTGCAGGAGAATCCGAATAGGTGTTCGAGTGTTCGAACCGTAATGCGCAAGAAATGGTATGTAAACCCCGTATTTACATATCTGCCACTGTGCAGGAGAATCCGTATAGGTGTTCGAGTGTTCGAACCGTAATGCGCAAGAAATGGTATGTAAATCCCGTATTAACATATCTGCCACTGTGCAGGAGAATCCGTATAGGTGTTCGAGTGTTCGAACCGTAATGCGCAAGAAATGGTACGGAAACCCCGGATTTACATATCTGCCACTGTGCAGGAGAATCCGTACAGGTGTTCGAGTGTTCGAACCGTAATGCGCAAGAAATGGTATGTAAACCCCGTTTTTACATATCTGCCACTGTGCAGGAGAATCCGTATAGGTGTTTGAGTGTTCGAACCGTAATGCGCAAGAAATGGTACGGAAACCCCGTATTTACATATCTGCCACTGTGCAGCAGAATCCGTATAGGTGTTCGATTGTTCGAACCGTAATGCGCAAGAAATGGTATGGAAACCCCGTATTTACATATCTGCCACTGTGCAGGAGAATCCGTATAGGTGTTCGAGTGTTCGTTCCGTAATGCGCATGAAATGGTTCCGAAACCCCGTATTTACATATCTGCCACTTTGTAGGAGAATCCGCATAGGTGTTCGAGTGTTCGAACCGTAATGTGCAAGAAATGGTATGGAAACCCCGTATTTACATATCTGCCACTGTGCAGGAGAATCCATATAGGTGTTCGAGTGTTCGAATCGTAATGCGCAAGAAATGGTACCGAAACCCCGTATTTACATATCTGCCACTGTGCAGGAGAATCCGAATAGGTGTTCGAGTGTTCTAACCGTAATGCGCAAGAAATGGTATGTAAACCCCGTATTTACATATCTGCCACTGTGCAGGAGAATCCGTATAGGTGTTCGAGTGTTCGAACCGTAATGCGCAAGAAATGGTACGGAAACCCCGTATTTACATATCTGCCACTGTGCAGGAGAATCCGTATAGGTGTTCGATTGTTCGAACCGTAATGCGCAAGAAATGGTATGTAAACCCCGTTTTTATATATCTGCCACTGTGCAGGAGAATGCGTATAGGTGTTCGAGTGTTCGAACCGTAATGCGCAAAAAATGGTACCGAAACCCCGTATTTACATATCTGCCACTGTGCAGGAGAATCCGTATAGGTGTTCGAGTGTTCGAACCGTAATGCGCAAGAAATGGCATGGAAACCCCGTATTTACATATCTGCCACTGTGCAGGAGAATCCGTATAGGTGTTCGAGTGTTCGAACCGTAATGCGCAAGAAATGGTTCCGAAACCCCGTATTTACATATCTGCCACTGTGCAGGAGAATCCGTATAGGTGTTCGAGAGTTCGAACCGTAATGCGCAAGAAATGGTACGGAAACCCCGTATTTACATACCTGCCACTTTGTAGGAGAATCCGCATAGGTGTTCGAGTGTTCGAACCGTAATGTGCAAGAAATGGTATGGAAACCCCGTATTTACATATCTGCCACTGTGCAGGAGAATCCGTATAGGTGTTCGAGTGTTTGAACCGTAATGCGTGAGAAATGGTTTGCAAACCCCGTATTTATATATCTGCCACTGTGCTGGATAATCCGTATAGGTGTTCGAGTGTTCGAACCGTAATGCGCCAGAAATGGTACCGAAACCCCGTATTTACATATCTGCCACTGTGCAGGAGAATCCGTATAGGTGTTCGAGTGTCCGAACCGTAATGCGCAAGAAATGGTATGGAAACCCCGTATTTACATATCTGCCACTTTGCAGGAGAATCCGTATAGGTGTTCGAGTGTTCGAACCGTAATGCGAAAGAAATGGTTCAGAAACCCCGTATTTACATATCTGCCACTGTGCAGGAGAATCCGTATAGGTGTTCGAGAGTTCGAACCGTAATGCGCAAGAAATGGTATGTAAACCCCGTTTTTATATATCTGCCACTGTGCAGGAGAATCCGTATAGGTGTTCGAGTGTTCGAACCGTAATGCGCAAAAAATGGTACCGAAACCCCGTATTTACATATCTGCCACTGTGCAGGAGAATCCGTATAGGTGTTCGAGTGTTCGAACCGTAATGCGCAAGAAATGGTTCCGAAACCCCGTATTTACATATCTGCCACTGTGCAGCAGAATCCGTATAGGTGTTCGAGAGTTCGAACCGTAATGCGCAAGAAATGGTACGGAAACCCCGTATTTACATACCTGCCACTTTGTAGGAGAATCCGCAAAGGTGTTCGAGTGTTCGAACCGTAATGCGCAAGAAATGGTATGTAAACCCCGTATTAACATATCTGCCACTGTGCAGGAGAATCCGTATAGGTGTTCGAGTGTTCGAACCGTAATGCGCAAGAAATGGTACGGAAACCCCGGATTTACATATCTGCCACTGTGCAGGAGAATCCGTATAGGTGTTCGAGTGTTCGAACCGTAATGCGCAAGAAATGGTATGTAAACCCCGTGTTTACATATCTGCCACTGTGCAGGAGAATCCGTATAGGTGTTCGAGTGTTCGAACCGTAATGCGCAAGAAATGGTACGGAAACCCCGTATTTACATATCTGCCACTGTGCAGCAGAATCCGTATAGGTGTTCGATTGTTCGAACCGTAATGCGCAAGAAATGGTATGTAAACCCCGTTTTTACATATCTGCCACTGTGCAGGAGAATCCGTATAGGTGTTCGAGTGTTCGAACCGTAATGCGCAAAAAATGGTACCGAAACCCCGTATTTACATATCTGCCACTGTGCAGGAGAATCCGTATAGGTGTTCGATTGTTCGAACCGTAATGCGCAAGAAATGGTATGTAAACCCCGTATTTACATATCTACCACTGTGTAGGAGAATCCGTATAGGTGTTCGAGTGTTCGAATCGTAATGCGCAAGAAATGGTACGGAAACCCCGTATTTACATATCTGCCACTTTGTAGGAGAATCCGCATAGGTGTTCGAGTGTTCGAACCGTAATGTGCAAGAAATGGTATGGAAACCCCGTATTTACATATCTGCCACTGTGAAGGAGAATCCGTATAGGTGTTCGAGTGTTCGAATCGTAATGCGCAAGAAATGGTACCGAAACCCCGTATTTACATATCTGCCACTGTGCAGGAGAATCCGAATAGGTGTTCGAGTGTTCGAACCGTAATGCGCAAGAAATGGTATGTAAACCCCGTATTTACATATCTGCCACTGTGCAGGAGAATCCGTATAGGTGTTCGAGTGTTCGAACCGTAATGCGCAAGAAATGGTATGTAAATCCCGTATTAACATATCTGCCACTGTGCAGGAGAATCCGTATAGGTGTTCGAGTGTTCGAACCGTAATGCGCAAGAAATGGTACGGAAACCCCGGATTTACATATCTGCCACTGTGCAGGAGAATCCGTACAGGTGTTCGAGTGTTCGAACCGTAATGCGCAAGAAATGGTATGTAAACCCCGTTTTTACATATCTGCCACTGTGCAGGAGAATCCGTATAGGTGTTTGAGTGTTCGAACCGTAATGCGCAAGAAATGGTACGGAAACCCCGTATTTACATATCTGCCACTGTGCAGCAGAATCCGTATAGGTGTTCGATTGTTCGAACCGTAATGCGCAAGAAATGGTATGGAAACCCCGTATTTACATATCTGCCACTGTGCAGGAGAATCCGTATAGGTGTTCGAGTGTTCGTTCCGTAATGCGCATGAAATGGTTCCGAAACCCCGTATTTACATATCTGCCACTTTGTAGGAGAATCCGCATAGGTGTTCGAGTGTTCGAACCGTAATGTGCAAGAAATGGTATGGAAACCCCGTATTTACATATCTGCCACTGTGCAGGAGAATCCATATAGGTGTTCGAGTGTTCGAATCGTAATGCGCAAGAAATGGTACCGAAACCCCGTATTTACATATCTGCCACTGTGCAGGAGAATCCGAATAGGTGTTCGAGTGTTCTAACCGTAATGCGCAAGAAATGGTATGTAAACCCCGTATTTACATATCTGCCACTGTGCAGGAGAATCCGTATAGGTGTTCGAGTGTTCGAACCGTAATGCGCAAGAAATGGTACGGAAACCCCGTATTTACATATCTGCCACTGTGCAGGAGAATCCGTATAGGTGTTCGATTGTTCGAACCGTAATGCGCAAGAAATGGTATGTAAACCCCGTTTTTATATATCTGCCACTGTGCAGGAGAATGCGTATAGGTGTTCGAGTGTTCGAACCGTAATGCGCAAAAAATGGTACCGAAACCCCGTATTTACATATCTGCCACTGTGCAGGAGAATCCGTATAGGTGTTCGAGTGTTCGAACCGTAATGCGCAAGAAATGGCATGGAAACCCCGTATTTACATATCTGCCACTGTGCAGGAGAATCCGTATAGGTGTTCGAGTGTTCGAACCGTAATGCGCAAGAAATGGTTCCGAAACCCCGTATTTACATATCTGCCACTGTGCAGGAGAATCCGTATAGGTGTTCGAGAGTTCGAACCGTAATGCGCAAGAAATGGTACGGAAACCCCGTATTTACATACCTGCCACTTTGTAGGAGAATCCGCATAGGTGTTCGAGTGTTCGAACCGTAATGTGCAAGAAATGGTATGGAAACCCCGTATTTACATATCTGCCACTGTGCAGGAGAATCCGTATAGGTGTTCGAGTGTTCGAATCGTAATGCGCAAGAAATGGTACCGAAACCCCGTATTTACATATCTACCACTGTGCAGGAGAATCCGAATAGGTGTTCGAGTGTTCGAACCGTAATGCGCAAGAAATGGTATGTAAACCCCGTATTTACATATCTGCCACTGTGCAGGAGAATTCGTATAGGTGTTCGAGTGTTCGAACCGTAATGCGCAAGAAATGGTACGGAAACCCCGTATTTACATATCTGCCACTGTGCAGGAGAATCCGTATAGGTGTTCGAGTGTTTGAACCGTAATGCGTGAGAAATGGTTTGCAAACCCCGTATTTATATATCTGCCACTGTGCTGGATAATCCGTATAGGTGTTCGAGTGTTCGAACCGTAATGCGCCAGAAATGGTACCGAAACCCCGTATTTACATATCTGCCACTCTGCAGGAGAATCCGTATAGGTGTTCGAGTGTCCGAACCGTAATGCGCAAGAAATGGTACCGAAACCCCGTATTTACATATCTGCCACTGTGCAGGAGAATCCGTATAGGTGTTCGAGTGTTCGAACCGTAATGCGCAAGAAATGGTATGGAAACCCCGTATTTACATATCTGCCACTGTGCAGGAGAATCCGTATAGGTGTTCGAGTGTTCGAACCGTAATGCGCAAGAAATGGTTCAGAAACCCCGTATTTACATATCTGCCACTGTGCAGGAGAATCCGTATAGGTGTTCGAGAGTTCGAACCGTAATGCGCAAGAAATGGTATGTAAACCCCGTTTTTATATATCTGCCACTGTGCAGGAGAATCCGTATAGGTGTTCGAGTGTTCGAACCGTAATGCGCAAAAAATGGTACCGAAACCCCGTATTTACATATCTGCCACTGTGCAGGAGAATCCGTATAGGTGTTCGAGTGTTCGAACCGTAATGCGCAAGAAATGGTTCCGAAACCCCGTATTTACATATCTGCCACTGTGCAGCAGAATCCGTATAGGTGTTCGAGTGTTCGAACCGTAATGTGCAAGAAATGGTATGTAAACCCCGTATTTACATATCTGCCACTGTGCAGGAGAATTCGTATAGGTGTTCGAGTGTTCGAACCGTAATGCGCAAGAAATGGTACGGAAACCCCGTATTTACATATCTGCCACTGTGCAGGAGAATCCGTATAGGTGTTCGAGTGTTTGAACCGTAATGCGTGAGAAATGGTTTGCAAACCCCGTATTTATATATCTGCCACTGTGCTGGATAATCCGTATAGGTGTTCGAGTGTTCGAACCGTAATGCGCCAGAAATGGTACCGAAACCCCGTATTTACATATCTGCCACTCTGCAGGAGAATCCGTATAGGTGTTCGAGTGTCCGAACCGTAATGCGCAAGAAATGGTACCGAAACCCCGTATTTACATATCTGCCACTGTGCAGGAGAATCCGTATAGGTGTTCGAGTGTTCGAACCGTAATGCGCAAGAAATGGTATGGAAACCCCGTATTTACATATCTGCCACTGTGCAGGAGAATCCGTATAGGTGTTCGAGTGTTCGAACCGTAATGCGCAAGAAATGGTTCAGAAACCCCGTATTTACATATCTGCCACTGTGCAGGAGAATCCGTATAGGTGTTCGAGAGTTCGAACCGTAATGCGCAAGAAATGGTATGTAAACCCCGTTTTTATATATCTGCCACTGTGCAGGAGAATCCGTATAGGTGTTCGAGTGTTCGAACCGTAATGCGCAAAAAATGGTACCGAAACCCCGTATTTACATATCTGCCACTGTGCAGGAGAATCCGTATAGGTGTTCGAGTGTTCGAACCGTAATGCGCAAGAAATGGTTCCGAAACCCCGTATTTACATATCTGCCACTGTGCAGCAGAATCCGTATAGGTGTTCGAGTGTTCGAACCGTAATGTGCAAGAAATGGTATGTAAACCCCGTATTTACATATCTGCCACTGTGCAGGAGAATTCGTATAGGTGTTCGAGTGTTCGAACCGTATTGCGCAAGAAATGGTACGGAAACCCCGTATTTGCATATCTGCCACTGTGCAGGAGAATCCGTATAGGTGTTCGAGTGTTTGAACCGTAATGCGTGAGAAATGGTTTGCAAACCCCGTATTTATATATCTGCCACTGTGCTGGATAATCCGTATAGGTGTTCGAGTGTTCGAACCGTAATGCGCCAGAAATGGTACCGAAACCCCGTATTTACATATCTGCCACTGTGCAGGAGAATCCGTATAGGTGTTCGAGTGTCCGAACCGTAATGCGCAAGAAATGGTATGGAAACCCCGTATTTACATATCTGCCACTGTGCAGGAGAATCCGTATAGGTGTTCGAGTGTTCGAACCGTAATGCGCAAGAAATGGTTCAGAAACCCCGTATTTACATATCTGCCACTGTGCAGGAGAATCCGTATAGGTGTTCGAGAGTTCGAACCGTAATGCGCAAGAAATGGTATGTAAACCCCGTTTTTATATATCTGCCACTGTGCAGGAGAATCCGTATAGGTGTTCGAGTGTTCGAACCGTAATGCGCAAAAAATGGTACCGAAACCCCGTATTTACATATCTGCCACTGTGCAGGAGAATCCGTATAGTTGTTCGAGTGTTCGAACCGTAATGCGCAAGAAATGGTTCCGAAACCCCGTATTTACATATCTGCCACTGTGCAGCAGAATCCGTATAGGTGTTCGAGAGTTCGAACCGTAATGCGCCAGAAATGGTACGGAAACCCCGTATTTACATACCTGCCACTTTGTAGGAGAATCCGCATAGGTGTTCGAGTGTTCGAACCGTAATGCGCAAGAAATGGTATGTAAACCCCGTATTAACATATCTGCCACTGTGCAGGAGAATCCGTATAGGTGTTCGAGTGTTCGAACCGTAATGCGCAAGAAATGGTACGGAAACCCCGGATTTACATATCTGCCACTGTGCAGGAGAATCCGTATAGGTGTTCGAGTGTTCGAACCGTAATGCGCAAGAAATGGTATGTAAACCCCGTTTTTACATATCTGCCACTGTGCAGGAGAATCCGTATAGGTGTTCGAGTGTTCGAACCGTAATGCGCAAGAAATGGTACGGAAACCCCGTATTTACATATCTGCCACTGTGCAGCAGACTCCGTATAGGTGTTCGATTGTTCGAACCGTAATGCGCAAGAAATGGTATGTAAACCCCGTTTTTACATATCTGCCACTGTGCAGGAGAATCCGTATAGGTGTTCGAGTGTTCGAACCGTAATGCGCAAAAAATGGTACCGAAACCCCGTATTTACATATCTGCCACTGTGCAGGAGAATCCGTATAGGTGTTCGATTGTTCGAACCGTAATGCGCAAGAAATGGTATGTAAACCCCGTATTTACATATCTACCACTGTGCAGGAGAATCCGTATAGGTGTTCGAGTGTTCGAACCGTATTGCGCAAGAAATGGTATGGAAACCCCGTATTTACATATCAGCCACTGTGCAGGAGAATCCGTATAGGTGTTCGAGTGTTCGAACCGTAATGCGCAAGAAATGGTACGGAAACCCCGTATTTACATATCTGCCACTGTGCAGGAGAATCCGTATAGGTGTTCGAGTGTTTGAACCGTAATGCGTGAGAAATGGTATGTAAACCCCGTATTTATATATCTGCCACTGTGCTGGATAATCCGTATAGGTGTTCGAGTGTTCGAACCGTAATGCGCCAGAAATGGTACCGAAACCCCGTATTTACATATCTGCCACTGTGCAGGAGAATCCGTATAGTTGTTCGACTGTTCGAACCGTAATGCGCAAGAAATGGTACCGAAACCCCGTATTTACATATCTGCCACTGTGCAGGAGAATCCGTATAGGTGTTCGAGTGTTCGAACCGTTATGCGCAAGAAATGGTAGGGAAACCCCGTATTTACATATCTGCCACTGTGCAGGAGAATCCGTATAGGTGTTCGAGTGTTCGAACCGTAATGCGCAAGAAATGGTTCCGAAACCCCGTATTTACATATCTGCCACTTTGCAGGAGAATCCGTATAGGTGTTCGAGAGTTCGAATCGTAATGCGCAAGAAATGGTACGGAAACCCCGTATTTACATATCTGCCACTTTGTAGGAGAATCCGCATAGGTGTTCGAGTGTTCGAACCGTAATGTGCAAGAAATGGTATGGAAACCCCGTATTTACATATCTGCCACTGTGAAGGAGAATCCGTATAGGTGTTCGAGTGTTCGAATCGTAATGCGCAAGAAATGGTACCGAAACCCCGTATTTACATATCTGCCACTGTGCAGGAGAATCCGAATAGGTGTTCGAGTGTTCGAACCGTAATGCGCAAGAAATGGTATGTAAACCCCGTATTTACATATCTGCCACTGTGCAGGAGAATCCGTATAGGTGTTCGAGTGTTCGAACCGTAATGCGCAAGAAATGGTATGTAAACCCCGTATTAACATATCTGCCACTGTGCAGGAGAATCCGTATAGGTGTTCGAGTGTTCGAACCGTAATGCGCAAGAAATGGTACGGAAACCCCGGATTTACATATCTGCCACTGTGCAGGAGAATCCGTACAGGTGTTCGAGTGTTCGAACCGTAATGCGCAAGAAATGGTATGTAAACCCCGTTTTTACATATCTGCCACTGTGCAGGAGAATCCGTATAGGTGTTCGAGTGTTCGAACCGTAATGCGCAAGAAATGGTACGGAAACCCCGTATTTGCATATCTGCCACTGTGCAGCAGAATCCGTATAGGTGTTCGATTGTTCGAACCGTAATGCGCAAGAAATGGTAGGGAAACCCCGTATTTACATATCTGCCACTGTGCAGGAGAATCCGTATAGGTGTTCGAGTGTTCGTTCCGTAATGCGCAAGAAATGGTTCCGAAACCCCGTATTTACATATCTGCCACTTTGTAGGAGAATCCGCATAGGTGTTCGAGTGTTCGAACCGTAATGTGCAAGAAATGGTATGGAAACCCCGTATTTACATATCTGCCACTGTGCAGGAGAATCCGTATAGGTGTTCGAGTGTTCGAATCGTAATGCGCAAGAAATGGTACCGAAACCCCGTATTTACATATCTGCCACTGTGCAGGAGAATCCGAATAGGTGTTCGAGTGTTCTAACCGTAATGCGCAAGAAATGGTATGTAAACCCCGTATTTACATATCTGCCACTGTGCAGGAGAATCCGTATAGGTGTTCGAGTGTTCGAACCGTAATGCGCAAGAAATGGTACGGAAACCCCGTATTTACATATCTGCCACTGTGCAGGAGAATCCGTATAGGTGTTCGAGTGTTCGAACCGTAATGCGCAAGAAATGGTACGGAAACCCCGTATTTACATATCTGCCACTGTGCAGGAGAATCCGTATAGGTGTTCGATTGTTCGAACCGTAATGCGCAAGAAATGGTATGTAAACCCCGTTTTTATATATCTGCCACTGTGCAGGAGAATCCGTATAGGTGTTCAAGTGTTCGAACCGTAATGCGCAAAAAATTGTACCGAAACCCCGTATTTACATATCTGCCACTGTGCAGGAGAATCCGTATAGGTGTTCGAGTGTTCGAACCGTAATGCGCAAGAAATGGTATGTAAACCCCGTTTTTACATATCTGCCACTGTGCAGGAGAATCCGTATAGGTGTTCGAGTGTTCGAACCGTAATGCGCAAGAAATGGTACGGAAACCCCGTATTTACATATCTGCCACTGTGCAGCAGACTCCGTATAGGTGTTCGATTGTTCGAACCGTAATGCGCAAGAAATGGTATGTAAACCCCGTTTTTACATATCTGCCACTGTGCAGGAGAATCCGTATAGGTGTTCGAGTGTTCGAACCGTAATGCGCAAAAAATGGTACCGAAACCCCGTATTTACATATCTGCCACTGTGCAGGAGAATCCGTATAGGTGTTCGATTGTTCGAACCGTAATGCGCAAGAAATGGTATGTAAACCCCGTATTTACATATCTACCACTGTGCAGGAGAATCCGTATAGGTGTTCGAGTGTTCGAACCGTATTGCGCAAGAAATGGTATGGAAACCCCGTATTTACATATCAGCCACTGTGCAGGAGAATCCGTATAGGTGTTCGAGTGTTCGAACCGTAATGCGCAAGAAATGGTACGGAAACCCCGTATTTACATATCTGCCACTGTGCAGGAGAATCCGTATAGGTGTTCGAGTGTTTGAACCGTAATGCGTGAGAAATGGTATGTAAACCCCGTATTTATATATCTGCCACTGTGCTGGATAATCCGTATAGGTGTTCGAGTGTTCGAACCGTAATGCGCCAGAAATGGTACCGAAACCCCGTATTTACATATCTGCCACTGTGCAGGAGAATCCGTATAGTTGTTCGACTGTTCGAACCGTAATGCGCAAGAAATGGTACCGAAACCCCGTATTTACATATCTGCCACTGTGCAGGAGAATCCGTATAGGTGTTCGAGTGTTCGAACCGTTATGCGCAAGAAATGGTAGGGAAACCCCGTATTTACATATCTGCCACTGTGCAGGAGAATCCGTATAGGTGTTCGAGTGTTCGAACCGTAATGCGCAAGAAATGGTTCCGAAACCCCGTATTTACATATCTGCCACTTTGCAGGAGAATCCGTATAGGTGTTCGAGAGTTCGAATCGTAATGCGCAAGAAATGGTACGGAAACCCCGTATTTACATATCTGCCACTTTGTAGGAGAATCCGCATAGGTGTTCGAGTGTTCGAACCGTAATGTGCAAGAAATGGTATGGAAACCCCGTATTTACATATCTGCCACTGTGAAGGAGAATCCGTATAGGTGTTCGAGTGTTCGAATCGTAATGCGCAAGAAATGGTACCGAAACCCCGTATTTACATATCTGCCACTGTGCAGGAGAATCCGAATAGGTGTTCGAGTGTTCGAACCGTAATGCGCAAGAAATGGTATGTAAACCCCGTATTTACATATCTGCCACTGTGCAGGAGAATCCGTATAGGTGTTCGAGTGTTCGAACCGTAATGCGCAAGAAATGGTATGTAAACCCCGTATTAACATATCTGCCACTGTGCAGGAGAATCCGTATAGGTGTTCGAGTGTTCGAACCGTAATGCGCAAGAAATGGTACGGAAACCCCGGATTTACATATCTGCCACTGTGCAGGAGAATCCGTACAGGTGTTCGAGTGTTCGAACCGTAATGCGCAAGAAATGGTATGTAAACCCCGTTTTTACATATCTGCCACTGTGCAGGAGAATCCGTATAGGTGTTCGAGTGTTCGAACCGTAATGCGCAAGAAATGGTACGGAAACCCCGTATTTGCATATCTGCCACTGTGCAGCAGAATCCGTATAGGTGTTCGATTGTTCGAACCGTAATGCGCAAGAAATGGTAGGGAAACCCCGTATTTACATATCTGCCACTGTGCAGGAGAATCCGTATAGGTGTTCGAGTGTTCGTTCCGTAATGCGCAAGAAATGGTTCCGAAACCCCGTATTTACATATCTGCCACTTTGTAGGAGAATCCGCATAGGTGTTCGAGTGTTCGAACCGTAATGTGCAAGAAATGGTATGGAAACCCCGTATTTACATATCTGCCACTGTGCAGGAGAATCCGTATAGGTGTTCGAGTGTTCGAATCGTAATGCGCAAGAAATGGTACCGAAACCCCGTATTTACATATCTGCCACTGTGCAGGAGAATCCGAATAGGTGTTCGAGTGTTCTAACCGTAATGCGCAAGAAATGGTATGTAAACCCCGTATTTACATATCTGCCACTGTGCAGGAGAATCCGTATAGGTGTTCGAGTGTTCGAACCGTAATGCGCAAGAAATGGTACGGAAACCCCGTATTTACATATCTGCCACTGTGCAGGAGAATCCGTATAGGTGTTCGAGTGTTCGAACCGTAATGCGCAAGAAATGGTACGGAAACCCCGTATTTACATATCTGCCACTGTGCAGGAGAATCCGTATAGGTGTTCGATTGTTCGAACCGTAATGCGCAAGAAATGGTATGTAAACCCCGTTTTTATATATCTGCCACTGTGCAGGAGAATCCGTATAGGTGTTCAAGTGTTCGAACCGTAATGCGCAAAAAATTGTACCGAAACCCCGTATTTACATATCTGACACTGTGCACGAGAATCCGTATAGGTGTTCGAGTGTTCGAACCGTAATGCGCAAGAAATGGTATGGAAACCCCGTATTTACATATCTGCCACTGTGCAGGAGAATCCGTATAGGTGTTCGAGTGTTCGAACCGTAATGCGCAAGAAATGGTTCCGAAACCCCGTATTTACATATCTGCCACTGTGCAGGAGAATCCGTATAGGTGTTCGAGTGTTCGTTCCGTAATGCGCAAGAAATGGTTCCGAAACCCCGTATTTACATATCTGCCACTTTGTAGGAGAATCCGCATAGGTGTTCGAGTGTTCGAACCGTAATGTGCAAGAAATGGTATGGAAACCCCGTATTTACATATCTGCCACTGTGCAGGAGAATCCGTATAGGTGTTCGATTGTTCGAACCGTAATGCGCAAGAAATGGTATGTAAACCCCGTATTTACATATCTACCACTGTGCAGGAGAATCCGTATAGGTGTTCGAGTGTTCGAACCGTATTGCGCAAGAAATGGTATGGAAACCCCGTATTTACATATCAGCCACTGTGCAGGAGAATCCGTATAGGTGTTCGAGTGTTCGAACCGTAATGCGCAAGAAATGGTACGGAAACCCCGTATTTACATATCTGCCACTGTGCAGGAGAATCCGTATAGGTGTTCGAGTGTTTGAACCGTAATGCGTGAGAAATGGTATGTAAACCCCGTATTTATATATCTGCCACTGTGCTGGATAATCCGTATAGGTGTTCGAGTGTTCGAACCGTAATGCGCCAGAAATGGTACCGAAACCCCGTATTTACATATCTGCCACTGTGCAGGAGAATCCGTATAGTTGTTCGACTGTTCGAACCGTAATGCGCAAGAAATGGTACCGAAACCCCGTATTTACATATCTGCCACTGTGCAGGAGAATCCGTATAGGTGTTCGAGTGTTCGAACCGTTATGCGCAAGAAATGGTAGGGAAACCCCGTATTTACATATCTGCCACTGTGCAGGAGAATCCGTATAGGTGTTCGAGTGTTCGAACCGTAATGCGCAAGAAATGGTTCCGAAACCCCGTATTTACATATCTGCCACTTTGCAGGAGAATCCGTATAGGTGTTCGAGAGTTCGAATCGTAATGCGCAAGAAATGGTACGGAAACCCCGTATTTACATATCTGCCACTTTGTAGGAGAATCCGCATAGGTGTTCGAGTGTTCGAACCGTAATGTGCAAGAAATGGTATGGAAACCCCGTATTTACATATCTGCCACTGTGAAGGAGAATCCGTATAGGTGTTCGAGTGTTCGAATCGTAATGCGCAAGAAATGGTACCGAAACCCCGTATTTACATATCTGCCACTGTGCAGGAGAATCCGAATAGGTGTTCGAGTGTTCGAACCGTAATGCGCAAGAAATGGTATGTAAACCCCGTATTTACATATCTGCCACTGTGCAGGAGAATCCGTATAGGTGTTCGAGTGTTCGAACCGTAATGCGCAAGAAATGGTATGTAAACCCCGTATTAACATATCTGCCACTGTGCAGGAGAATCCGTATAGGTGTTCGAGTGTTCGAACCGTAATGCGCAAGAAATGGTACGGAAACCCCGGATTTACATATCTGCCACTGTGCAGGAGAATCCGTACAGGTGTTCGAGTGTTCGAACCGTAATGCGCAAGAAATGGTATGTAAACCCCGTTTTTACATATCTGCCACTGTGCAGGAGAATCCGTATAGGTGTTCGAGTGTTCGAACCGTAATGCGCAAGAAATGGTACGGAAACCCCGTATTTGCATATCTGCCACTGTGCAGCAGAATCCGTATAGGTGTTCGATTGTTCGAACCGTAATGCGCAAGAAATGGTAGGGAAACCCCGTATTTACATATCTGCCACTGTGCAGGAGAATCCGTATAGGTGTTCGAGTGTTCGTTCCGTAATGCGCAAGAAATGGTTCCGAAACCCCGTATTTACATATCTGCCACTTTGTAGGAGAATCCGCATAGGTGTTCGAGTGTTCGAACCGTAATGTGCAAGAAATGGTATGGAAACCCCGTATTTACATATCTGCCACTGTGCAGGAGAATCCGTATAGGTGTTCGAGTGTTCGAATCGTAATGCGCAAGAAATGGTACCGAAACCCCGTATTTACATATCTGCCACTGTGCAGGAGAATCCGAATAGGTGTTCGAGTGTTCTAACCGTAATGCGCAAGAAATGGTATGTAAACCCCGTATTTACATATCTGCCACTGTGCAGGAGAATCCGTATAGGTGTTCGAGTGTTCGAACCGTAATGCGCAAGAAATGGTACGGAAACCCCGTATTTACATATCTGCCACTGTGCAGGAGAATCCGTATAGGTGTTCGAGTGTTCGAACCGTAATGCGCAAGAAATGGTACGGAAACCCCGTATTTACATATCTGCCACTGTGCAGGAGAATCCGTATAGGTGTTCGATTGTTCGAACCGTAATGCGCAAGAAATGGTATGTAAACCCCGTTTTTATATATCTGCCACTGTGCAGGAGAATCCGTATAGGTGTTCAAGTGTTCGAACCGTAATGCGCAAAAAATTGTACCGAAACCCCGTATTTACATATCTGACACTGTGCACGAGAATCCGTATAGGTGTTCGAGTGTTCGAACCGTAATGCGCAAGAAATGGTATGGAAACCCCGTATTTACATATCTGCCACTGTGCAGGAGAATCCGTATAGGTGTTCGAGTGTTCGAACCGTAATGCGCAAGAAATGGTTCCGAAACCCCGTATTTACATATCTGCCACTGTGCAGGAGAATCCGTATAGGTGTTCGAGTGTTCGTTCCGTAATGCGCAAGAAATGGTTCCGAAACCCCGTATTTACATATCTGCCACTTTGTAGGAGAATCCGCATAGGTGTTCGAGTGTTCGAACCGTAATGTGCAAGAAATGGTATGGAAACCCCGTATTTACATATCTGCCACTGTGCAGGAGAATCCGTATAGGTGTTCGAGTGTTCGAATCGTAATGCGCAAGAAATGGTATGTAAACCCCGTTTTTACATATCTGCCACTGTGCAGGAGAATCCGTATAGGTGTTCGAGTGTTCGAACCGTAATGCGCAAGAAATGGTACGGAAACCCCGTATTTACATATCTGCCACTGTGCAGCAGAATCCGTATAGGTGTTCGATTGTTCGAACCGTAATGCGCAAGAAATGGTATGTAAACCCCGTTTTTACATATCTGCCACTGTGCAGGAGAATCCGTATAGGTGTTCGAGTGTTCGAACCGTAATGCGCAAAAAATGGTACCGAAACCCCGTATTTACATATCTGCCACTGTGCAGGAGAATCCGTATAGGTGTTCGATTGTTCGAACCGTAATGCGCAAGAAATGGTATGTAAACCCCGTATTTACATATCTACCACTGTGCAGGAGAATCCGTATAGGTGTTCGAGTGTTCGAACCGTATTGCGCAAGAAATGGTATGGAAACCCCGTATTTACATATCAGCCACTGTGCAGGAGAATCCGTATAGGTGTTCGAGTGTTCGAACCGTAATGCGCAAGAAATGGTACGGAAACCCCGTATTTACATATCTGCCACTGTGCAGGAGAATCCGTATAGGTGTTCGAGTGTTTGAACCGTAATGCGTGAGAAATGGTATGTAAACCCCGTATTTATATATCTGCCACTGTGCTGGATAATCCGTATAGGTGTTCGAGTGTTCGAACCGTAATGCGCCAGAAATGGTACCGAAACCCCGTATTTACATATCTGCCACTGTGCAGGAGAATCCGTATAGTTGTTCGACTGTTCGAACCGTAATGCGCAAGAAATGGTACCGAAACCCCGTATTTACATATCTGCCACTGTGCAGGAGAATCCGTATAGGTGTTCGAGTGTTCGAACCGTTATGCGCAAGAAATGGTAGGGAAACCCCGTATTTACATATCTGCCACTGTGCAGGAGAATCCGTATAGGTGTTCGAGTGTTCGAACCGTAATGCGCAAGAAATGGTTCCGAAACCCCGTATTTACATATCTGCCACTTTGCAGGAGAATCCGTATAGGTGTTCGAGAGTTCGAATCGTAATGCGCAAGAAATGGTACGGAAACCCCGTATTTACATATCTGCCACTTTGTAGGAGAATCCGCATAGGTGTTCGAGTGTTCGAACCGTAATGTGCAAGAAATGGTATGGAAACCCCGTATTTACATATCTGCCACTGTGAAGGAGAATCCGTATAGGTGTTCGAGTGTTCGAATCGTAATGCGCAAGAAATGGTACCGAAACCCCGTATTTACATATCTGCCACTGTGCAGGAGAATCCGAATAGGTGTTCGAGTGTTCGAACCGTAATGCGCAAGAAATGGTATGTAAACCCCGTATTTACATATCTGCCACTGTGCAGGAGAATCCGTATAGGTGTTCGAGTGTTCGAACCGTAATGCGCAAGAAATGGTATGTAAACCCCGTATTAACATATCTGCCACTGTGCAGGAGAATCCGTATAGGTGTTCGAGTGTTCGAACCGTAATGCGCAAGAAATGGTACGGAAACCCCGGATTTACATATCTGCCACTGTGCAGGAGAATCCGTACAGGTGTTCGAGTGTTCGAACCGTAATGCGCAAGAAATGGTATGTAAACCCCGTTTTTACATATCTGCCACTGTGCAGGAGAATCCGTATAGGTGTTCGAGTGTTCGAACCGTAATGCGCAAGAAATGGTACGGAAACCCCGTATTTGCATATCTGCCACTGTGCAGCAGAATCCGTATAGGTGTTCGATTGTTCGAACCGTAATGCGCAAGAAATGGTAGGGAAACCCCGTATTTACATATCTGCCACTGTGCAGGAGAATCCGTATAGGTGTTCGAGTGTTCGTTCCGTAATGCGCAAGAAATGGTTCCGAAACCCCGTATTTACATATCTGCCACTTTGTAGGAGAATCCGCATAGGTGTTCGAGTGTTCGAACCGTAATGTGCAAGAAATGGTATGGAAACCCCGTATTTACATATCTGCCACTGTGCAGGAGAATCCGTATAGGTGTTCGAGTGTTCGAATCGTAATGCGCAAGAAATGGTACCGAAACCCCGTATTTACATATCTGCCACTGTGCAGGAGAATCCGAATAGGTGTTCGAGTGTTCTAACCGTAATGCGCAAGAAATGGTATGTAAACCCCGTATTTACATATCTGCCACTGTGCAGGAGAATCCGTATAGGTGTTCGAGTGTTCGAACCGTAATGCGCAAGAAATGGTACGGAAACCCCGTATTTACATATCTGCCACTGTGCAGGAGAATCCGTATAGGTGTTCGAGTGTTCGAACCGTAATGCGCAAGAAATGGTACGGAAACCCCGTATTTACATATCTGCCACTGTGCAGGAGAATCCGTATAGGTGTTCGATTGTTCGAACCGTAATGCGCAAGAAATGGTATGTAAACCCCGTTTTTATATATCTGCCACTGTGCAGGAGAATCCGTATAGGTGTTCAAGTGTTCGAACCGTAATGCGCAAAAAATTGTACCGAAACCCCGTATTTACATATCTGACACTGTGCACGAGAATCCGTATAGGTGTTCGAGTGTTCGAACCGTAATGCGCAAGAAATGGTATGGAAACCCCGTATTTACATATCTGCCACTGTGCAGGAGAATCCGTATAGGTGTTCGAGTGTTCGAACCGTAATGCGCAAGAAATGGTTCCGAAACCCCGTATTTACATATCTGCCACTGTGCAGGAGAATCCGTATAGGTGTTCGAGTGTTCGTTCCGTAATGCGCAAGAAATGGTTCCGAAACCCCGTATTTACATATCTGCCACTTTGTAGGAGAATCCGCATAGGTGTTCGAGTGTTCGAACCGTAATGTGCAAGAAATGGTATGGAAACCCCGTATTTACATATCTGCCACTGTGCAGGAGAATCCGTATAGGTGTTCGAGTGTTCGAATCGTAATGCGCAAGAAATGGTACCGAAACCCCGTATTTACATATCTGCCACTGTGCAGGAGAATCCGAATAGGTGTTCGAGTGTTCTAACCGTAATGCGCAAGAAATGGTATGTAAACCCCGTATTTACATATCTGCCACTGTGCAGGAGAATCCGTATAGGTGTTCGAGTGTTCGAACCGTAATGCGCAAGAAATGGTACGGAAACCCCGTATTTACATATCTGCCACTGTGCAGGAGAATCCGTATAGGTGTTCGAGTGTTCGAACCGTAATGCGCAAGAAATGGTACGGAAATCCCGTATTTACATATCTGCCACTGTGCAGGAGAATCCGTATAGGTGTTCGATTGTTCGAACCGTAATGCGCAAGAAATGGTATGTAAACCCCGTTTTTATATATCTGCCACTGTGCAGGAGAATCCGTATAGGTGTTCAAGTGTTCGAACCGTAATGCGCAAAAAATTGTACCGAAACCCCGTATTTACATATCTGACACTGTGCACGAGAATCCGTATAGGTGTTCGAGTGTTCGAACCGTAATGCGCAAGAAATGGTATGGAAACCCCGTATTTACATATCTGCCACTGTGCAGGAGAATCCGTATAGGTGTTCGAGTGTTCGAACCGTAATGCGCAAGAAATGGTTCCGAAACCCCGTATTTACATATCTGCCACTGTGCAGGAGAATCCGTATAGGTGTTCGAGAGTTCGAACCGTAATGCGCAAGAAATGGTATGGAAACCCCCTATTTACATATCTGCCACTGTGCAGGAGAATCCGTATAGGTGTTCGAGTGTTCGAACCGTAATGCGCAAGAAATGGTATGTAAACCCCGTATTTACATATCTGCCACTGTGCAGGAGAATCCGTATAGGTGTTCGAGTGTTCGAACCGTAATGCGCAAGAAATGGTATGTAAACCCCGTATTAACATATCTGCCACTGTGCAGCAGAATCCGTATAGGTGTTCGAGTGTTCGAACCGTAATGCGCAAGAAATGGTACGGAAACCCCGGATTTACATATTTGCCACTGTGCAGGAGAATCCGTACAGGTGTTCGAGTGTTCGAACCGTAATGCGCAAGAAATGGTATGTAAACCCCGTTTTTACATATCTGCCACTGTGCAGGAGAATCCGTATAGGTGTTCGAGTGTTCGAACCGTAATGCGCAAGAAATGGTACGGAAACCCCGTATTTACATATCTGCCACTGTGCAGCAGAATCCGTATAGGTGTTCGATTGTTCGAACCGTAATGCGCAAGAAATGGTAGGGAAACCCCGTATTTACATATCTGCCACTGTGCAGGAGAATCCGTGTAGGTGTTCGAGTGTTCGTTCCGTAATGCGCAAGAAATGGTTCCGAAACCCCGTATTTACATATCTGCCACTTTGTAGGAGAATCCGCATAGGTGTTCGAGTGTTCGAACCGTAATGTGCAAGAAATGGTATGGAAACCCCGTATTTACATATCTGCCACTGTGCAAGAGAATCCGTATAGGTGTTCGAGTGTTCGAATCGTAATGCGCAAGAAATGGTACCGAAACCCCGTATTTACATATCTGCCACTGTGCAGGAGAATCCGAATAGGTGTTCGAGTGTTCTAACCGTAAAGCGCAAGAAATGGTATGTAAACCCCGTATTTACATATCTGCCACTGTGCAGGAGAATCCGTATAGGTGTTCGAGTGTTCGAACCGTAATGCGCAAGAAATGGTACGGAAACCCCGTATTTACATATCTGCCACTGTGCAGGAGAATCCGTATAGGTGTTCGAGTGTTCGAACCGTAATGCGCAAGAAATGGTACGGAAACCCCGTATTTACATATCTGCCACTGTGCAGGAGAATCCGTATAGGTGTTCGATTGTTCGAACCGTAATGCGCAAGAAATGGTATGTAAACCCCGTTTTTATATATCTGCCACTGTGCAGGAGAATCCGTATAGGTGTTCGAGTGTTCGAACCGTAATGCGCAAAAAATTGTACCGAAACCCCGTATTTACATATCTGCCACTGTGCAGGAGAATCCGTATAGGTGTTCGAGTGTTCGAACCGTAATGCGCAAGAAATGGTATGGAAACCCCGTATTTACATATCTGCCACTGTGCAGGAGAATCCGTATAGGTGTTCGAGTGTTCGAACCGTAATGCGCAAGAAATGGTTCCGAAACCCCGTATTTACATATCTGCCACTGTGCAGGAGAATCCGTATAGGTGTTCGAGTGTTTGAACCGTAATGCGTGAGAAATGGAATGTAAACCCCGTATTTATATATCTGCCACTGTGCTGGATAATCCGTATAGGTGTTCGAGTGTTCGAACCGTAATGCGCCAGAAATGGTACCGAAACCCTGTATTTACATATCTGCCACTGTGCAGGAGAATCCGTATAGGTGTTCGAGTGTTCGAACCGTAATGCGCAAGAAATGGTACCGAAACCCCATATTTACATATCTGCCACTGTGCAGGAGAATCCGTATAGGTGTTCGAGTGTTCGAACCGTAATGCGCAAGAAATGGTAGGGAAACCCCGTATTTACATATCTGCCACTGTGCAGGAGAATCCGTATAGGTGTTCGAGTGTTCGAACCGTAATGCGCAAGAAATGGTGCCGAAACCCCGTATTTACATATCTGCCACTGTGCAGGAGAATCCGTATAGGTGTTCGAGAGTTCGAACCGTAATGCGCAAGAAATGGTACGGAAACCCCGTATTTACATATCTGCCACTTTGTAGGAGAATCCGCATAGGTGTTCGAGTGTTCGAACCGTAATGTGCAAGAAATGGTATGGAAACCCCGTATTTACATATCTGCCACTGTGCAGGAGAATCCGTATAGGTGTTCGAGTGTTCGAATCGTAATGCGCAAGAAATGGTACCGAAACCCCGTATTTACATATCTGCCACTGTGCAGGAGAATCCGAATAGGTGTTCGAGTGTTCGAACCGTAATGCGCAAGAAATGGTATGTAAACCCCGTATTTACATATCTGCCACTGTGCAGGAGAATCCGTATAGGTGTTCGAGTGTTCGAACCGTAATGCGCAAGAAATGGAACGGAAACCCCGTATTTACATATCTGCCACTGTGCAGGAGAATCCGTATAGGTGTTCGATTGTTCGAACTGTAATGCGCAAAAAATGGTACCGAAACCCCGTATTTACATATCTGCCACTGTGCAGGAGAATCCGTATAGGTGTTCTAGTGTTCGAACCGTAATGCGCAAGAAATGATACCGAAACCCCGTATTTACATATCTGCCACTGTGCAGGAGAATCCGAATAGGTGTTCGAGTGTTCGAACCGTAATGCGCAAGAAATGGTATGTAAACCCCGTATTTACATATCTGCCACTGTGCAGGAGAATCCGTATAGGTGTTCGAGAGTTCGAACCGTAATGCGCAAGAAATGGTATGGAAACCCCGTATTTACATATCTGCCACTGTGCAGGAGAATCCGTATAGGTGTTCGAGTGTTCGAACCGTAATGCGCAAGAAATGGTATGTAAACCCCGTATTTACATATCTGCCACTGTGCAGGAGAATCCGTATAGGTGTTCGAGTGTTCGAACCGTAATGCGCAAGAAATGGTACGGAAACCCCGTATTTACATATCTGCCACTGTGCAGGAGAATCCGTATAGGTGTTCGAGTGTTCGAACCGTAATGCGCAAGAAATGGTACGGAAACCCCGTATTTACATATCTGCCACTGTGCAGGAGAATCCGTATAGGTGTTCGATTGTTCGAACCGTAATGCGCAAGAAATGGTATGTAAACCCCGTTTTTATATATCTGCCACTGTGCAGGAGAATCCGTATAGGTGTTCGAGTGTTCGAACCGTAATGCGCAAAAAATTGTACCGAAACCCCGTATTTACATATCTGCCACTGTGCAGGAGAATCCGTATAGGTGTTCGAGTGTTCGAACCGTAATGCGCAAGAAATGGTATGGAAACCCCGTATTTACATATCTGCCACTGTGCAGGAGAATCCGTATAGGTGTTCGAGTGTTCGAACCGTAATGCGCAAGAAATGGTTCCGAAACCCCGTATTTACATATCTGCCACTGTGCAGGAGAATCCGTATAGGTGTTCGAGTGTTTGAACCGTAATGCGTGAGAAATGGAATGTAAACCCCGTATTTATATATCTGCCACTGTGCTGGATAATCCGTATAGGTGTTCGAGTGTTCGAACCGTAATGCGCCAGAAATGGTACCGAAACCCTGTATTTACATATCTGCCACTGTGCAGGAGAATCCGTATAGGTGTTCGAGTGTTCGAACCGTATTGCGCAAGAAATGGTACCGAAACCCCGTATTTACATATCTGCCACTGTGCAGGAGAATCCGTATAGGTGTTCGAGTGTTCGAACCGTAATGCGCAAGAAATGGTAGGGAAACCCCGTATTTACATATCTGCCACTGTGCAGGAGAATCCGTATAGGTGTTCGAGTGTTCGAACCGTAATGCGCAAGAAATGGTGCCGAAACCCCGTATTTACATATCTGCCACTGTGCAGGAGAATCCGTATAGGTGTTCGAGAGTTCGAACCGTAATGCGCAAGAAATGGTACGGAAACCCCGTATTTACATATCTGCCACTTTGTAGAAGAATCCGCATAGGTGTTCGAGTGTTCGAACCGTAATGTGCAAGAAATGGTATGGAAACCCCGTATTTACATATCTGCCACTGTGCAGGAGAATCCGTATAGGTGTTCGAGTGTTCGAATCGTAATGCGCAAGAAATGGTACCGAAACCCCGTATTTACATATCTGCCACTGTGCAGGAGAATCCGAATAGGTGTTCGAGTGTTCGAACCGTAATGCGCAAGAAATGGTATGTAAACCCCGTATTTACATATCTGCCACTGTGCAGGAGAATCCGTATAGGTGTTCGAGTGTTCGAACCGTAATGCGCAAGAAATGGAACGGAAACCCCGTATTTACATATCTGCCACTGTGCAGGAGAATCCGTATAGGTGTTCGATTGTTCGAACTGTAATGCGCAAAAAATGGTACCGAAACCCCGTATTTACATATCTGCCACTGTGCAGGAGAATCCGTATAGGTGTTCTAGTGTTCGAACCGTAATGCGCAAGAAATGATACCGAAACCCCGTATTTACATATCTGCCACTGTGCAGGAGAATCCGAATAGGTGTTCGAGTGTTCGAACCGTAATGCGCAAGAAATGGTATGTAAACCCCGTATTTACATATCTGCCACTGTGCAGGAGAATCCGTATAGGTGTTCGAGAGTTCGAACCGTAATGCGCAAGAAATGGTATGGAAACCCCGTATTTACATATCTGCCACTGTGCAGGAGAATCCGTATAGGTGTTCGAGTGTTCGAACCGTAATGCGCAAGAAATGGTATGTAAACCCCGTATTTACATATCTGCCACTGTGCAGGAGAATCCGTATAGGTGTTCGAGTGTTCGAACCGTAATGCGCAAGAAATGGTATGTAAACCCCGTATTAACATATCTGCCACTGTGCAGGAGAATCCGTATAGGTGTTCGAGTGTTCGAACCGTAATGCGCAAGAAATGGTACGGAAACCCCGGATTTACATATCTGCCACTGTGCAGGAGAATCCGTACAAGTGTTCGAGTGTTCGAACCGTAATGCGCAAGAAATGGTATGTAAACCCCGTTTTTACATATCTGCCACTGTGCAGGAGAATCCGTATAGGTGTTCGAGTGTTCGAACCGTAATGCGCAAGAAATGGTACGGAAACCCCGTATTTACATATCTGCCACTGTGCAGCAGAATCCGTATAGGTGTTCGATTGTTCGAACCGTAATGCGCAAGAAATGGTAGGGAAACCCCGTATTTACATATCTGCCACTGTGCAGGAGAATCCGTATAGGTGTTCGAGTGTTCGTTCCGTAATGCGCAAGAAATGTTTCCGAAACCCCGTATTTACATATCTGCCACTTTGTAGGAGAATCCGCATAGGTGTTCGAGTGTTCGAACCGTAATGTGCAAGAAATGGTATGGAAACCCCGTATTTACATATCTGCCACTGTGCAGGAGAATCCGTATAGGTGTTCGAGTGTTCGAATCGTAATGCGCAAGAAATGGTACCGAAACCCCGTATTTACATATCTGCCACTGTGCAGGAGAATCCGAATAGGTGTTCGAGTGTTCTAACCGTAATGCGCAAGAAATGGTATGTAAACCCCGTATTTACATATCTGCCACTGTGCAGGAGAATCCGTATAGGTGTTCGAGTGTTCGAACCGTAATGCGCAAGAAATGGTACGGAAACCCCGTATTTACATATCTGCCACTGTGCAGGAGAATCCGTATAGGTGTTCGAGTGTTCGAACCGTAATGCGCAAGAAATGGTACGGAAACCCCGTATTTACATATCTGCCACTGTGCAGGAGAATCCGTATAGGTGTTCGATTGTTCGAACCGTAATGCGCAAGAAATGGTATGTAAACCCCGTTTTTATATATCTGCCACTGTGCAGTAGAATCCGTATAGGTGTTCGAGTGTTCGAACCGTAATGCGCAAAAAATTGTACCGAAACCCCGTATTTACATATCTGCCACTGTGCAGGAGAATCCGTATAGGTGTTCGAGTGTTCGAACCGTAATGCGCAAGAAATGGTATGGAAACCCCGTATTTACATATCTGCCACTGTGCAGGAGAATCCGTATAGGTGTTCGAGTGTTCGAACCGTAATGCGCAAGAAATGGTTCCGAAACCCCGTATTTACATATCTACCACTGTGCAGGAGAATCCGTATAGGTGTTCGAGTGTTTGAACCGTAATGCGTGAGAAATGGAATGTAAACCCCGTATTTATATATCTGCCACTGTGCTGGATAATCCGTATAGGTGTTCGAGTGTTCGAACCGTAATGCGCCAGAAATGGTACCGAAACCCTGTATTTACATATCTGCCACTGTGCAGGAGAATCCGTATAGGTGTTCGAGTGTTCGAACCGTAATGCGCAAGAAATGGTACCGAAATCCCGTATTTACATATCTGCCACTGTGCAGGAGAATCCGTATAGGTGTTCGAGTGTTCGAACCGTAATGCGCAAGAAATGGTAGGGAAACCCCGTATTTACATATCTGCCACTGTGCAGGAGAATCCGTATAGGTGTTCGAGTGTTCGAACCGTAATGCGCAAGAAATGGTTCCGAAACCCCGTATTTACATATCTGCCACTGTGTAGGAGAATCCGTATAGGTGTTCGAGAGTTCGAACCGTAATGCGCAAGAAATGGTACGGAAACCCCGTATTTACATATCTGCCACTTTGTAGGAGAATCCGCATAGGTGTTCGAGTGTTCGAACCGTAATGTGCAAGAAATGGTATGGAAACCCCGTATTTACATATCTGCCACTGTGCAGGAGAATCCGTATAGGTGTTCGAGTGTTCGAATCGTAATGCGCAAGAAATGGTACCGAAACCCCGTATTTACATATCTGCCACTGTGCAGGAGAATCCGAATAGGTGTTCGAGTGTTCGAACCGTAATGCGCAAGAAATGGTATGTAAACCCCGTATTTACATATCTGCCACTGTGCAGGAGAATCCGTATAGGTGTTCGAGTGTTCGAACCGTAATGCGCAAGAAATGGAACGGATACCCCGTATTTACATATCTGCCACTGTGCAGGAGAATCCGTATAGGTGTTCGATTGTTCGAACTGTAATGCGCAAAAAATGGTACCGAAACCCCGTATTTACATATCTGCCACTGTGCAGGAGAATCCGTATAGGTGTTCTAGTGTTCGAACCGTAATGCGCAAGAAATGATACCGAAACCCCGTATTTACATATCTGCCACTGTGCAGGAGAGTCCGAATAGGTGTTCGAGTGTTCGATCCGTAATGCGCAAGAAATGGTATGTAAACCCCGTATTTACATATCTGCCACTGTGCAGGAGAATCCGTATAGGTGTTCGAGTGTTCGAACCGTAATGCGCAAGAAATGGTACGGAAACCCCGTATTTACATATCTGCCACTGTGTAGGAGAATCCGTATAGGTGTTCGAGTGTTTGAACCGTAATGCGTGAGAAATGGTATGTAAACCCCGTATTTATATATCTGCCACTGTGCTGGATAATCCGTATAGGTGTTCGAGTGTTCGAACCGTAATGCGCCAGAAATGGTACCGAAACCCCGTATTTACATATCTGCCACTGTGCAGGAGAATCCGTATAGGTGTTCGAGTGTTCGAACCGTAATGCGCAAGAAATGGTACCGAAACCCCGTATTTACATATCTGCCACTGTGCAGGAGAATCCGTATAGGTGTTCGAGTGTTCGAACCGTAATGCGCAAAAATGGTATGGAAACCCCGTATTTACATATCTGCCACTGTGCAGGAGAATCCGTATAGGTGTTCGAGTGTTCGAACCGTAATGTGCAAGAAATGGTATGGAAACCCCGTATTTACATATCTGCCACTGTGCAGGAGAATCCGTACAGGTGTTCGAGTGTTCGAATCGTAATGCGCAAGAAATGGTACCGAAACCCCGTATTTACATATCTGCCACTGTGCAGGAGAATCCGAATAGGTGTTCGAGTGTTCGAACCGTAATGCGCAAGAAATGGTATGTAAACCCCGTATTTACATATCTGCCACTGTGCAGGAGAATCCGTATAGGTGTTCGAGTGTTCGAACCGTAATGCGCAAGAAATGGAACGGAAACCCCGTATTTACATATCTGCCACTGTGCAGGAGAATCCGTATAGGTGTTCGATTGTTCGAACTGTAATGCGCAAAAAATGGTACCGAAACCCCGTATTTACATATCTGCCACTGTGCAGGAGAATCCGTATAGGTGTTCTAGTGTTCGAACCGTAATGCGCAAGAAATGATACCGAAACCCCGTATTTACATATCTGCCACTGTGCAGGAGAATCCGAATAGGTGTTCGAGTGTTCGAACCGTAATGCGCAAGAAATGGTATGTAAACCCCGTATTTACATATCTGCCACTGTGCAGGAGAATCCGTATAGGTGTTCGAGAGTTCGAACCGTAATGCGCAAGAAATGGTATGGAAACCCCGTATTTACATATCTGCCACTGTGCAGGAGAATCCGTATAGGTGTTCGAGTGTTCGAACCGTAATGCGCAAGAAATGGTATGTAAACCCCGTATTTACATATCTGCCACTGTGCAGGAGAATCCGTATAGGTGTTCGAGTGCTCGAACCGTAATGCGCAAGAAATGGTATGTAAACCCCGTATTAACATATCTGCCACTGTGCAGGAGAATCCATATAGGTGTTCGAGTGTTCGAACCGTAATGCGCAAGAAATGGTACGGAAACCCCGGATTTACATATCTGCCACTGTGCAGGAGAATCCGTACAGGTGTTCGAGTGTTCGAACCGTAATGCGCAAGAAATGGTATGTAAACCCCGTTTTTACATATCTGCCACTGTGCAGGAGAATCCGTATAGGTGTTCGAGTGTTCGAACCGTAATGCGCAAGAAATGGTACGGAAACCCCGTATTTACATATCTGCCACTGTGCAGCAGAATCCGTATAGGTGTTCGATTGTTCGAACCGTAATGCGCAAGAAATGGTAGGGAAACCCCGTATTTACATATCTGCCACTGTGCAGGAGAATCCGTATAGGTGTTCGAGTGTTCGTTCCGTAATGCGCAAGAAATGGTTCCGAAACCCCGTATTTACATATCTGCCACTTTGTAGGAGAATCCGCATAGGTGTTCGAGTGTTCGAACCGTAATGTGCAAGAAATGGTATGGAAACCCCGTATTTACATATCTGCCACTGTGCAGGAGAATCCGTATAGGTGTTCGAGTGTTCGAATCGTAATGCGCAAGAAATGGTACCGAAACCCCGTATTTACATATCTGCCACTGTGCAGGAGAATCCGAATAGGTGTTCGAGTGTTCTAACCGTAATGCGCAAGAAATGGTATGTAAACCCCGTATTTACATATCTGCCACTGTGCAGGAGAATCCGTATAGGTGTTCGAGTGTTCGAACCGTAATGCGCAAGAAATGGTACGGAAACCCCGTATTTACATATCTGCCACTGTGCAGGAGAATCCGTATAGGTGTTCGAGTGTTCGAACCGTAATGCGCAAGAAATGGTACGGAAACCCCGTATTTACATATCTGCCACTGTGCAGGAGAATCCGTATAGGTGTTCGATTGTTCGAACCGTAATGCGCAAGAAATGGTATGTAAACCCCGTTTTTATATATCTGCCACTGTGCAGTAGAATCCGTATAGGTGTTCGAGTGTTCGAACCGTAATGCGCAAAAAATTGTACCGAAACCCCGTATTTACATATCTGCCACTGTGCAGGAGAATCCGTATAGGTGTTCGAGTGTTCGAACCGTAATGCGCAAGAAATGGTATGGAAACCCCGTATTTACATATCTGCCACTGTGCAGGAGAATCCGTATAGGTGTTCGAGTGTTCGAACCGTAATGCGCAAGAAATGGTTCCGAAACCCCGTATTTACATATCTACCACTGTGTAGGAGAATCCGTATAGGTGTTCGAGTGTTTGAACCGTAATGCGTGAGAAATGGAATGTAAACCCCGTATTTATATATCTGCCACTGTGCTGGATAATCCGTATAGGTGTTCGAGTGTTCGAACCGTAATGCGCCAGAAATGGTACCGAAACCCTGTATTTACATATCTGCCACTGTGCAGGAGAATCCGTATAGGTGTTCGAGTGTTCGAACCGTAATGCGCAAGAAATGGTACCGAAACCCCGTATTTACATATCTGCCACTGTGCAGGAGAATCCGTATAGGTGTTCGAGTGTTCGAACCGTAATGCGCAAGAAATGGTAGGGAAACCCCGTATTTACATATCTGCCACTGTGCAGGAGAATCCGTATAGGTGTTCGAGTGTTCGAACCGTAATGCGCAAGAAATGGTTCCGAAACCCCGTATTTACATATCTGCCACTGTGTAGGAGAATCCGTATAGGTGTTCGAGAGTTCGAACCGTAATGCGCAAGAAATGGTACGGAAACCCCGTATTTACATATCTGCCACTTTGTAGGAGAATCCGCATAGGTGTTCGAGTGTTCGAACCGTAATGTGCAAGAAATGGTATGGAAACCCCGTATTTACATATCTGCCACTGTGCAGGAGAATCCGTATAGGTGTTCGAGTGTTCGAATCGTAATGCGCAAGAAATGGTACCGAAACCCCGTATTTACATATCTGCCACTGTGCAGGAGAATCCGAATAGGTGTTCGAGTGTTCGAACCGTAATGCGCAAGAAATGGTATGTAAACCCCGTATTTACATATCTGCCACTGTGCAGGAGAATCCGTATAGGTGTTCGAGTGTTCGAACCGTAATGCGCAAGAAATGGAACGGAAACCCCGTATTTACATATCTGCCACTGTGCAGGAGAATCCGTATAGGTGTTCGATTGTTCGAACTGTAATGCGCAAAAAATGGTACCGAAACCCCGTATTTACATATCTGCCACTGTGCAGGAGAATCCGTATAGGTGTTCTAGTGTTCGAACCGTAATGCGCAAGAAATGATACCGAAACCCCGTATTTACATATCTGCCACTGTGTAGGAGAGTCCGAATAGGTGTTCGAGTGTTCGATCCGTAATGCGCAAGAAATGGTATGTAAACCCCGTATTTACATATCTGCCACTGTGCAGGAGAATCCGTATAGGTGTTCGAGTGTTCGAACCGTAATGCGCAAGAAATGGTACGGAAACCCCGTATTTACATATCTGCCACTGTGTAGGAGAATCCGTATAGGTGTTCGAGTGTTTGAACCGTAATGCGTGAGAAATGGTATGTAAACCCCGTATTTATATATCTGCCACTGTGCTGGATAATCCGTATAGGTGTTCGAGTGTTCGAACCGTAATGCGCCAGAAATGGTACCGAAACCCCGTATTTACATATCTGCCACTGTGCAGGAGAATCCGTATAGGTGTTCGAGTGTTCGAACCGTAATGCGCAAGAAATGGTACCGAAACCCCGTATTTACATATCTGCCACTGTGCAGGAGAATCCGTATAGGTGTTCGAGTGTTCGAACCGTAATGCGCAAGAAATGGTATGGAAACCCCGTATTTACATATCTGCCACTGTGCAGGAGAATCCGTATAGGTGTTCGAGTGTTCGAACCGTAATGCGCAAGAAATGGTTCCGAAACCCCGTATTTACATATCTGCCACTGTGCAGGAGAATCCGTATAGGTGTTCGAGAGTTCGAACCGTAATGCGCAAGAAATGGTACGGAAACCCCGTATTTACATATCTGCCACTTTGTAGGAGAATCCGCATAGGTGTTCGAGTGTTCGAACCGTAATGTGCAAGAAATGGTATGGAAACCCCGTATTTACATATCTGCCACTGTGCAGGAGAATCCGTATAGGTGTTCGAGTGTTCGAATCGTAATGCGCAAGAAATGGTACCAAAACCCCGTATTTACACTCGAACCGTAATGCGCAAGAAATGGTTCCGAAACCCCGTATTTACGTATCTGCCACTGTGCAGGAGAATCCGTATAGGTGTTCCATTGTTCGAACCGTAATGCGCAAGAAATGGTACGGAAACCCCGTATTTACATATCTGCCACTGTGCAGGAGAATCCGTATAGGTGTTCGAGTGTTCGAACCGTAATGCGCAAAAAATGGTACCGAAACCCCGTATTTACATATCTGCCACTGTGCAGGAGAATCCGTATAGGTGTTCGAGTGTTCGAACCGTAATGCGCAAGAAATGGTACCGAAACCCCGTATTTACATATCTGCCACTGTGCAGGAGAATCCGAATTGGTGTTCGAGTGTTCGAACCGCAATGCGCAAGAAATGGTATGTAAACCCCGTATTTACATATCTGCCACTGTGCAGGAGAATCCGTATAGGTGTTCGATTGTTCGAACCGTAATGCGCAAGAAATGGTACGGAAACCCCGTATTTACATATCTGCCACTGTGCAGGAGAATCCGTATAGGTGTTCGAGTGTTTGAACCGTAATGCGTGAGAAATGGTTTGCAAACCCCGTATTTATATATCTGCCACTGTGCTGGATAATCCGTATAGGTGTTCGAGTGTTCGAACCGTAATGCGCCAGAAATGGTACCGAAACCCCGTATTTACATATCTGCCACTGTGCAGGAGAATCCGTATAGGTGTTCGAGTGTTTGAACCGTAATGCGTGAGAAATGGTTTGCAAACCCCGTATTTATATATCTGCCACTGTGCTGGATAATCCGTATAGGTGTTCGAGTGTTCGAACCGTAATGCGCCAGAAATGGTACCGAAACCCCGTATTTACATATCTGCCACTGTGCAGGAGAATCCGTATAGGTGTTCGAGTGTCCGAACCGTAATGCGCAAGAAATGGTACCGAAACCCCGTATTTACATATCTGCCAATGTGCAGGAGAATCCGTATAGGTGTTCGAGTGTTCGAACCGTAATGCGCAAGAAATGGTATGGAAACCCCGTATTTACATATCTGCCACTGTGCAAGAGAATCCGTATAGGTGTTCGAGTGTTCGAACCGTAATGCGCAAGAAATGGTTCCGAAACCCCGTATTTACATATCTGCCACTGTGCAGTAGAATCCGTATAGGTGTTCGAGAGTTCGAACCATAATGCGCAAGAAATGGTATGTAAATCCCGTTTTTATATATCTGCCACTGTGCAGGAGAATCCGTATAGGTGTTCGAGTGTTCGAACCATAATGCGCAAAAAATGGTACCGAAACCCCGTATTTACATATCTGCCACTGTGCAGGAGAATCCGTATAGGTGTTCGAGTGTTCGAACCGTAATGCGCAAGAAATTGTACGGAAACCCCGTATTTACATACCTGCCACTTTGTAGGAGAATCCGCATAGGTGTTCGAGTGTTCGAACCGTAATGCCCAAGAAATGGTATGTAAACCCCGTTTTTACATATCTGCCACTGTGCAGGAGAATCCGTATAGGTGTTCGAGTGTTCGAACCGTAATGCGCAAGAAATGGTACGGAAACCCCGGATTTACATATCTGCCACTGTGCAGGAGAATCCGTATAGGTGTTCGAGTGTTCGAACCGTAATGCGCAAGAAATGGTACGGAAACCCCGTATTTACATATCTGCCACTGTGCAGCAGAATCCGTATAGGTGTTCGATTGTTCGAACCGTAATGCGCAAGAAATGGTATGTAAACCCCGTTTTTACATATCTGCCACTGTGCAGGAGAATCCGTATAGGTGTTCGAGTGTTCGAACCGTAATGCGCAAGAAATGATACGGAACCCCGTATTTACATATCTGCCACTGTGCAGCAAAATCCTTATAGGTGTTCGATTGTTCGAACCGTAATGCGCAAGAAATGGTATGTAAACCCCGTTTTTACATATCTGCCACTGTGCAGGAGAATCCGTATAGGTGTTCGAGAGTTCGAACCGTAATGCGCAAGAAATGGTACGGAAACCCCGTATTTACATATCTGCCACTGTGCAGGAGAATCCGAATAGGTGTTCTAGTGTTCGAACCGTAATGCGCAAGAAATGGTATGTAAACCCCGTATTTACATATCTGCCACTGTGCAGGAGAATCCGTATAGGTGTTCGAGTGTTCGAACCGTAATGCGCAAGAAATGGTACGGAAACCTCGTATTTACATATCTGCCACTGTGCAGGAGAATCCGTATAGGTGTTCGATTGTTCGAACCGTAATGCGCAAAAAATGGTACCGAAACCCCGTATTTACATATCTGCCACTGTGCAGGAGAATCCGTATAGGTGTTCTAGTGTTCGAACCGTAATGCGCAAGAAATGGTACCGAAACCCCGTATTTACATATCTGCCACTGTGCAGGAGAATCCGAATAGGTGTTCGAGTGTTCGATCCGTAATGCGCAAGAAGTGGTATGTAAACCCCGTATTTACATATCTGCCACTGTGCAGGAGAATCCGTATAGGTGTTCGAGTGTTCGAACCGTAATGCGCAAGAAATGGTACGGAAACCCCGTATTTACATATCTGCCACTGTGTAGGAGAATCCGTATAGGTGTTCGAGTGTTTGAACCGTAATGCGTGAGAAATGGTATGTAAACCCCGTATTTATATATCTGCCACTGTGCTGGATAATCCGTATAGGTGTTCGAGTGTTCGAACCGTAATGCGCCAGAAATGGTACCGAAACCCCGTATTTACATATCTGCCACTGTGCAGGAGAATCCGTATAGGTGTTCGAGTGTTCGAACCGTAATGCGCAAGAAATGGTACCGAAACCCCGTATTTACATATCTGCCACTGTGCAGGAGAATCCGTATAGGTGTTCGAGTGTTCGAACCGTAATGCGCAAGAAATGGTATGGAAACCCCGTATTTACATATCTGCCACTGTGCAGGAGAATCCGTATAGGTGTTCGAGTGTTCGAACCGTAATGCGCAAGAAATGGTTCCGAAACCCCGTATTTACATATCTGCCACTGTGCAGGAGAATCCGTATAGGTGTTCGAGAGTTCGAACCGTAATGCGCAAGAAATGGTACGGAAACCCCGTATTTATATATCTGCCACTTTGTAGGAGAATCCGCATAGGTGTTCGAGTGTTTGAACCGTAATGCGTGAGAAATGGTTTGCAAACCCCGTATTTATATATCTGCCACTGTGCTGGATAATCCGTGTAGGTGTTCGAGTGTTCGAACCGTAATGCGCCAGAAATGGTACCGAAACCCCGTATTTACATATCTGCCACTGTGCAGGAGAATCCGTATAGTTGTTCGACTGTTCGAACCGTAATGCGCAAGAAATGGTACCGAAACCCCGTATTTACATTTCTGCCACTGTGCAGGAGAATCCGTATAGGTGTTCGAGTGTTCGAACCGTAATGCGCAAGAAATGGTAGGGAAACCCCGTATTTACATATCTGCCACTGTGCAGGAGAATCCGTATAGGTGTTCGAGTGTTCGAACCGTAATGCGCAAGAAATGGTTCCGAAACCCCGTATTTACATATCTGCCACTGTGCAGGAGAATCCGTATAGGTGTTCGAGAGTTCGAACCGTAATGCGCAAGAAATGGTACGGAAACCCCGTATTTACATATCTGCCACTTTGAAGGGGAATCCGCATAAGTGTTCGAGTGTTCGAACCGTAATGTGCAAGAAATGGTATGGAAACCCCGTATTTACATATCTGCCACTGTGCAGGAGAATCCGTATAGGTGTTCGAGTGTTCGAATCGTAATGCGCAAGAAATGGTACCGAAACCCCGTATTTACATATCTGCCACTGTGCAGGAGAATCCGAATAGGTGTTCGAGTGTTCGAATCGTAATGCGCAAGAAATGGTACCAAAACCCCGTATTTACACTCGAACCGTAATGCGCAAGAAATGGTTCCGAAACCCCGTATTTACGTATCTGCCACTGTGCAGGAGAATCCGTATAGGTGTTCCATTGTTCGAACCGTAATGCGCAAGAAATGGTACGGAAACCCCGTATTTACATATCTGCCACTGTGCAGGAGAATCCGTATAGGTGTTCGAGTGTTCGAACCGTAATGCGCAAAAAATGGTACCGAAACCCCGTATTTACATATCTGCCACTGTGCAGGAGAATCCGTATAGGTGTTCGAGTGTTCGAACCGTAATGCGCAAGAAATGGTACCGAAACCCCGTATTTACATATCTGCCACTGTGCAGGAGAATCCGAATAGGTGTTCGAGTGTTCGAACCGTAATGCGCAAGAAATGGTATGTAAACCCCGTATTTACATATCTGCCACTGTGCAGGAGAATCCGTATAGGTGTTCGAGTGTTCGAACCGTAATGCGCAAGAAATGGTACGGAAACCCCGTATTTACATATCTGCCACTGTGCAGGAGAATCCGTATAGGTGTTCGAGTGTTCGAACCGTAATGCGCAAGAAATGGTACGGAAACCCCGTATTTACATATCTGCCACTGTGCAGCAGAATCCGTATAGGTGTTCGATTGTTCGAACCGTAATGCGCAAGAAATGGTATGTAAACCCCGTATTTACATATCTGCCACTGTGCAGGAGAATCCGTATAGGTGTTCGAGTGTTCGAACCGTAATGCGCAAAAAATGGTACCGAAACCCCGTATTTACATATCTGCCACTGTGCAGCCGAATCCGTATAGGTGTTCGATTGTTCGAACCGTAATGCGCAAGAAATGGTATGTAAACCCCGTTTTTACATATCTGCCACTGTGCAGGAGAATCCGTATAGGTGTTCGAGTGTTCGAACCGTAATGCGCAAGAAATGGTACGGAAACCCCGTATTTACATATCTGCCACGGTGCAGCAGAATCCGTATAGGTGTTCGATTGTTCGAACCGTAATGCGCAAGAAATGGTATGTAAACCCCGTTTTTACATATCTGCCACTGTGCAGGAGAATCCGTATAGGTGTTCGAGAGTTCGAACCGTAATGCGCAAGAAATGGTACGGAAACCCCGTATTTACATATCTGCCACTGTGCAGGAGAATCCGAATAGGTGTTCGAGTGTTCGAACCGTAATGCGCAAGAAATGGTATGTAAACCCCGTATTTACATATCTGCCACTGTGCAGGAGAATCCGTATAGGTGTTCGAGTGTTCGAACCGTAATGCGCAAGAAATGGTACGGAAACCCCGTATTTACATATCTGCCACTGTGCAGGAGAATCCGTATAGGTGTTCGATTGTTCGAACCGTAATGCGCAAAAAATGGTACCGAAACCCCGTATTTACATATCTGCCACTGTGCAGGAGAATCCGTATAGGTGTTCTAGTGTTCGAACCGTAATGCGCAAGAAATGGTACCGAAACCCCGTATTTACATATCTGCCACTGTGCAGGAGAATCCGAATAGGTGTTCGAGTGTTCGATCCGTAATGCGCAAGAAATGGTATGTAAACCCCGTATTTACATATCTGCCACTGTGCTGGATAATCCGTATAGGTGTTCGAGTGTTCGAACCGTAATGCGCAAGAAATGGTACGGAAACCCCGTATTTACATATCTGCCACTGTGCAGGAGAATCCGTATAGGTGTTCGAGTGTTTGAACCGTAATGCGTGAGAAATGGTTTGCAAACCCCGTATTTATATATCAGCCACTGTGCTGGATAATCCGTATAGGTGTTCGAGTGTTCGAAGCGTAATGCGCCAGAAATGGTACCGAAACCCCGTATTTACATATCTGCCACTGTGCAGGAGAATCCGTATAGGTGTTCGAGTGTCCGAACCGTAATGCGCAAGAAATGGTACCGAAACCCCGTATTTACATATCTGCCAATGTGCAGGAGAATCCGTATAGGTGTTCGAGTGTTCGAACCGTAATGCGCAAGAAATGGTATGGAAACCCCGTATTTACATATCTGCCACTGTGCAGGAGAATCCGTATAGGTGTTCGAGTGTTCGAACCGTAATGCGCAAGAAATGGTTCCGAAACCCCGTATTTACATATCTGCCACTGTGCAGGAGAATCCGTATAGGTGTTCGAGAGTTCGAACCGTAATGCGCAAGAAATGGTATGTAAATCCCGTTTTTATATATCTGCCACTGTGCAGGAGAATCCGTATAGGTGTTCGAGTGTTCGAACCGTAATGCGCAAAAAATGGTACCGAAACCCCGTATTTACATATCTGCCACTGTGCAGCAGAATCCGTATAGGTGTTCGATTGTTCGAACCGTAATGCGCAAGAAATGGTATGTAAACCCCGTTTTTACATATCTGCCACTGTGCAGGAGAATCCGTATAGGTGTTCGAGTGTTCGAACCGTAATGCGCAAGAAATGGTACGGAAACCCCGTATTTACATATCTGCCACTGTGCAGGAGAATCCGTATAGGTGTTCGAGTGTTCGAACCGTAATGCGCAAAAAATGGTACCGAAACCCCGTATTTACATATCTGCCACTGTGCAGCAGAATCCGTATAGGTGTTCGATTGTTCGAACCGTAATGCGCAAGAAATGGTATGTAAACCCCGTTTTTACATATCTGCCACTGTGCAGGAGAATCCGTATAGGTGTTCGAGTGTTCGAACCGTAATGCGCAAGAAATGGTACGGAAACCCCGTATTTACATATCTGCCACTGTGCAGGAGAATCCGTATAGGTGTTCGATTGTTCGAACCCTAATGCGCAAAAAATGGTACCGAAACCCCGTATTTACATATCTGCCACTGTGCAGGAGAATCCGTATAGGTGTTCTAGTGTTCGAACCGTAATGCGCAAGAAATGGTACCGAAACCCCGTATTTACATATCTGCCACTGTGCAGGAGAATCCGAATAGGTGTTCGAGTGTTCGATCCGTAATGCGCAAGAAATGGTATGTAAACCCCGTATTTACATATCTGCCACTGTGCAGGAGAATCCGTATAGGTGTTCGAGTGTTCGAACCGTAATGCGCAAGAAATGGTACGGAAACCCCGTATTTACATATCTGCCACTGTGTAGGAGAATCCGTATAGGTGTTCGAGTGTTTGAACCGTAATGCGTGAGAAATGGTATGTAAACCCCGTATTTATATATCTGCCACTGTGCTGGATAATCCGTATAGGTGTTCGAGTGTTCGAACCGTAATGCGCCAGAAATGGTACCGAAACCCCGTATTTACATATCTGCCACTGTGCAGGAGAATCCGTATAGGTGTTCGAGTGTTCGAACCGTAATGCGCAAGAAATGGTACCGAAACCCCGTATTTACATATCTGCCACTGTGTAGGAGAATCCGTATAGGTGTTCGAGTGTTCGAACCGTAATGCGCAAGAAATGGTATGGAAACCCCGTATTTACATATCTGCCACTGTGCAGGAGAATCCGTATAGGTGTTCGAGTGTTCGAACCGTAATGCGCAAGAAATGGTTCCGAAACCCCGTATTTACATATCTGCCACTGTGCAGGAGAATCCGTATAGGTGTTCGAGAGTTCGAACCGTAATGCGCAAGAAATGGTACGGAAACCCCGTATTTACATATCTGCCACTTTGTAGGAGAATCCGCATAGGTGTTCGAGTGTTCGAACCGTAATGTGCAAGAAATGGTATGGAAACCCCGTATTTACATATCTGCCACTGTGCAGGAGAATCCGTATAGGTGTTCGAGTGTTCGAATCGTAATGCGCAAGAAATGGTACCAAAACCCCGTATTTACACTCGAACTGTAATGCGCAAGAAATGGTTCCGAAACCCCGTATTTACGTATCTGCCACTGTGCAGGAGAATCCGTATAGGTGTTCCATTGTTCGAACCGTAATGCGCAAGAAATGGTACGGAAACCCCGTATTTACATATCTGCCACTGTGCAGGAGAATCCGTATAGGTGTTCGAGTGTTCGAACCGTAATGCGCAAAAAATGGTACCGAAACCCCGTATTTACATATCTGCCACTGTGTAGGAGAATCCGTATAGGTGTTCGAGTGTTCGAACCGTAATGCGCAAGAAATGGTACCGAAACCCCGTATTTACATATCTGCCACTGTGCAGGAGAATCCGAATAGGTGTTCGAGTGTTCGAACCGTAATGCGCAAGAAATGGTATGTAAACCCCGTATTTACATATCTGCCACTGTGCAGGAGAATCCGTATAGGTGTTCGAGTGTTCGAACCGTAATGCGCAAGAAATGGTACGGAAACCCCGTATTTACATATCTGCCACTGTGCAGGAGAATCCGTATAGGTGTTCGAGTGTTTGAACCGTAATGCGTGAGAAATGGTTTGCAAACCCCGTATTTATATATCTGCCACTGTGCTGGATAATCCGTATAGGTGTTCGAGTGTTCGAACCGTAATGCGCCAGAAATGGTACCGAAACCCCGTATTTACATATCAGCCACTGTGCAGGAGAATCCGTATAGGTGTTCGAGTGTTCGAACCGTAATGCGCAAAAAATGGTACGGAAACCCCGTATTTACATATCTGCCACTGTGCAGGAGAATCCGTATAGGTGTTCGAGTGTTCGAACCGTAATGCGCAAGAAATGGTATGGAAACCCCGTATTTACATATCTGCCACTGTGCAGGAGAATCCGTATAGGTGTTCGAGTGTTCGAACCGTAATGCGCAAGAAATGGTACCGAAACCCCGTATTTACATATCTGCCACTGTGCAGGAGAATCCGTATAGGTGTTCGAGTGTTCGAACCGTAATGCGCAAGAAATGGTATGGAAACCCCGTATTTACATATCTGCCACTGTGCAGGAGAATCCGTATAGGTGTTCGAGTGTTCGAACCGTAATGCGCAAGAAATGGTTCCGAAACCCCGTATTTACATATCTGCCACTGTGCAGGAGAATCCGTATAGGTGTTCGAGAGTTCGAACCGTAATGCGCAAGAAATGGTACGGAAACCCCGTATTTACATATCTGCCACTTTGTAGGAGAATCCGCATAGGTGTTCGAGTGTTTGAACCGTAATGCGTGAGAAATGGTTTGCAAACCCCGTATTTATATATCTGCCACTGTGCTGGATAATCCGTATAGGTGTTCGAGTGTTCGAACCGTAATGCGCCAGAAATGGTACCGAAACCCCGTATTTATATATCTGCCACTGTGCAGGAGAATCCGTATAGTTGTTCGACTGTTCGAACCGTAATGCGCAAGAAATGGTACCGAAACCCCGTATTTACATATCTGCCACTGTGCAGGAGAATCCGTATAGGTGTTCGAGTGTTCGAACCGTAATGCGCAAGAAATGGTAGGGAAACCCCGTATTTACATATCTGCCACTGTGCAGGAGAATCCGTATAGGTGTTCGAGTGTTCGAACCGTAATACGCAAGAAATGGTTCCGAAACCCCGTATTTACATATCTGCCACTGTGCAGGAGAATCCGTATAGGTGTTCGAGAGTTCGAACCGTAATGCGCAAGAAATGGTACGGAAACCCCGTATTTACATATCTGCCACTTTGAAGGAGAATCCGCATAAGTGTTCGAGTGTTCGAACCGTAATGTGCAAGAAATGGTATGGAAACCCCGTATTTACATATCTGCCACTGTGCAGGAGAATCCGTATAGGTGTTCGAGTGTTCGAATCGTAATGCGCAAGAAATGGTACCGAAACCCCGTATTTACATATCTGCCACTGTGCAGGAGAATCCGAATAGGTGTTCGAGTGTTCGAATCGTAATGCGCAAGAAATGGTACCAAAACCCCGTATTTACACTCGAACCGTAATGCGCAAGAAATGGTTCCGAAACCCCGTATTTACGTATCTGCCACTGTGCAGGAGAATCCGTATAGGTGTTCCATTGTTCGAACCGTAATGCGCAAGAAATGGTACGGAAACCCCGTATTTACATATCTGCCACTGTGCAGGAGAATCCGTATAGGTGTTCGAGTGTTCGAACCGTAATGCGCAAAAAATGGTACCGAAACCCCGTATTTACATATCTGCCACTGTGCAGGAGAATCCGTATAGGTGTTCGAGTGTTCGAACCGTAATGCGCAAGAAATGGTACCGAAACCCCGTATTTACATATCTGCCACTGTGCAGGAGAATCCGAATAGGTGTTCGAGTGTTCGAACCGTAATGCGCAAGAAATGGTATGTAAACCCCGTATTTACATATCTGCCACTGTGCAGGAGAATCCGTATAGGTGTTCGAGTGTTCGAACCGTAATGCGCAAGAAATGGTACGGAAACCCCGTATTTACATATCTGCCACTGTGCAGGAGAATCCGTATAGGTGTTCGAGTGTTCGAACCGTAATGCGCAAGAAATGGTACGGAAACCCCGTATTTACATATCTGCCACTGTGCAGCAGAATCCGTATAGGTGTTCGATTGTTCGAACCGTAATGCGCAAGAAATGGTATGTAAACCCCGTTTTTACATATCTGCCACTGTGCAGGAGAATCCGTATAGGTGTTCGAGTGTTCGAACCGTAATGCGCAAAAAATGGTACCGAAACCCCGTATTTACATATCTGCCACTGTGCAGCCGAATCCGTATAGGTGTTCGATTGTTCGAACCGTAATGCGCAAGAAATGGTATGTAAACCCCGTTTTTACATATCTGCCACTGTGCAGGAGAATCCGTATAGGTGTTCGAGTGTTCGAACCGTAATGCGCAAGAAATGGTACGGAAACCCCGTATTTACATATCTGCCACGGTGCAGCAGAATCCGTATAGGTGTTCGATTGTTCGAACCGTAATGCGCAAGAAATGGTATGTAAACCCCGTTTTTACATATCTGCCACTGTGCAGGAGAATCCGTATAGGTGTTCGAGAGTTCGAACCGTAATGCGCAAGAAATGGTACGGAAACCCCGTATTTACATATCTGCCACTGTGCAGGAGAATCCGAATAGGTGTTCGAGTGTTCGAACCGTAATGCGCAAGAAATGGTATGTAAACCCCGTATTTACATATCTGCCACTGTGCAGGAGAATCCGTATAGGTGTTCGAGTGTTCGAACCGTAATGCGCAAGAAATGGTACGGAAACCCCGTATTTACATATCTGCCACTGTGCAGGAGAATCCGTATAGGTGTTCGATTGTTCGAACCGTAATGCGCAAAAAATGGTACCGAAACCCCGTATTTACATATCTGCCACTGTGCAGGAGAATCCGTATAGGTGTTCTAGTGTTCGAACCGTAATGCGCAAGAAATGGTACCGAAACCCCGTATTTACATATCTGCCACTGTGCAGGAGAATCCGAATAGGTGTTCGAGTGTTCGATCCGTAATGCGCAAGAAATGGTATGTAAACCCCGTATTTACATATCTGCCACTGTGCTGGATAATCCGTATAGGTGTTCGAGTGTTCGAACCGTAATGCGCAAGAAATGGTACGGAAACCCCGTATTTACATATCTGCCACTGTGCAGGAGAATCCGTATAGGTGTTCGAGTGTTTGAACCGTAATGCGTGAGAAATGGTTTGCAAACCCCGTATTTATATATCAGCCACTGTGCTGGATAATCCGTATAGGTGTTCGAGTGTTCGAAGCGTAATGCGCCAGAAATGGTACCGAAACCCCGTATTTACATATCTGCCACTGTGCAGGAGAATCCGTATAGGTGTTCGAGTGTCCGAACCGTAATGCGCAAGAAATGGTACCGAAACCCCGTATTTACATATCTGCCAATGTGCAGGAGAATCCGTATAGGTGTTCGAGTGTTCGAACCGTAATGCGCAAGAAATGGTATGGAAACCCCGTATTTACATATCTGCCACTGTGCAGGAGAATCCGTATAGGTGTTCGAGTGTTCGAACCGTAATGCGCAAGAAATGGTTCCGAAACCCCGTATTTACATATCTGCCACTGTGCAGGAGAATCCGTATAGGTGTTCGAGAGTTCGAACCGTAATGCGCAAGAAATGGTATGTAAATCCCGTTTTTATATATCTGCCACTGTGCAGGAGAATCCGTATAGGTGTTCGAGTGTTCGAACCGTAATGCGCAAAAAATGGTACCGAAACCCCGTATTTACATATCTGCCACTGTGCAGCAGAATCCGTATAGGTGTTCGATTGTTCGAACCGTAATGCGCAAGAAATGGTATGTAAACCCCGTTTTTACATATCTGCCACTGTGCAGGAGAATCCGTATAGGTGTTCGAGTGTTCGAACCGTAATGCGCAAGAAATGGTACGGAAACCCCGTATTTACATATCTGCCACTGTGCAGGAGAATCCGTATAGGTGTTCGAGTGTTCGAACCGTAATGCGCAAAAAATGGTACCGAAACCCCGTATTTACATATCTGCCACTGTGCAGCAGAATCCGTATAGGTGTTCGATTGTTCGAACCGTAATGCGCAAGAAATGGTATGTAAACCCCGTTTTTACATATCTGCCACTGTGCAGGAGAATCCGTATAGGTGTTCGAGTGTTCGAACCGTAATGCGCAAGAAATGGTACGGAAACCCCGTATTTACATATCTGCCACTGTGCAGGAGAATCCGTATAGGTGTTCGATTGTTCGAACCCTAATGCGCAAAAAATGGTACCGAAACCCCGTATTTACATATCTGCCACTGTGCAGGAGAATCCGTATAGGTGTTCTAGTGTTCGAACCGTAATGCGCAAGAAATGGTACCGAAACCCCGTATTTACATATCTGCCACTGTGCAGGAGAATCCGAATAGGTGTTCGAGTGTTCGATCCGTAATGCGCAAGAAATGGTATGTAAACCCCGTATTTACATATCTGCCACTGTGCAGGAGAATCCGTATAGGTGTTCGAGTGTTCGAACCGTAATGCGCAAGAAATGGTACGGAAACCCCGTATTTACATATCTGCCACTGTGTAGGAGAATCCGTATAGGTGTTCGAGTGTTTGAACCGTAATGCGTGAGAAATGGTATGTAAACCCCGTATTTATATATCTGCCACTGTGCTGGATAATCCGTATAGGTGTTCGAGTGTTCGAACCGTAATGCGCCAGAAATGGTACCGAAACCCCGTATTTACATATCTGCCACTGTGCAGGAGAATCCGTATAGGTGTTCGAGTGTTCGAACCGTAATGCGCAAGAAATGGTACCGAAACCCCGTATTTACATATCTGCCACTGTGTAGGAGAATCCGTATAGGTGTTCGAGTGTTCGAACCGTAATGCGCAAGAAATGGTATGGAAACCCCGTATTTACATATCTGCCACTGTGCAGGAGAATCCGTATAGGTGTTCGAGTGTTCGAACCGTAATGCGCAAGAAATGGTTCCGAAACCCCGTATTTACATATCTGCCACTGTGCAGGAGAATCCGTATAGGTGTTCGAGAGTTCGAACCGTAATGCGCAAGAAATGGTACGGAAACCCCGTATTTACATATCTGCCACTTTGTAGGAGAATCCGCATAGGTGTTCGAGTGTTCGAACCGTAATGTGCAAGAAATGGTATGGAAACCCCGTATTTACATATCTGCCACTGTGCAGGAGAATCCGTATAGGTGTTCGAGTGTTCGAATCGTAATGCGCAAGAAATGGTACCAAAACCCCGTATTTACACTCGAACTGTAATGCGCAAGAAATGGTTCCGAAACCCCGTATTTACGTATCTGCCACTGTGCAGGAGAATCCGTATAGGTGTTCCATTGTTCGAACCGTAATGCGCAAGAAATGGTACGGAAACCCCGTATTTACATATCTGCCACTGTGCAGGAGAATCCGTATAGGTGTTCGAGTGTTCGAACCGTAATGCGCAAAAAATGGTACCGAAACCCCGTATTTACATATCTGCCACTGTGTAGGAGAATCCGTATAGGTGTTCGAGTGTTCGAACCGTAATGCGCAAGAAATGGTACCGAAACCCCGTATTTACATATCTGCCACTGTGCAGGAGAATCCGAATAGGTGTTCGAGTGTTCGAACCGTAATGCGCAAGAAATGGTATGTAAACCCCGTATTTACATATCTGCCACTGTGCAGGAGAATCCGTATAGGTGTTCGAGTGTTCGAACCGTAATGCGCAAGAAATGGTACGGAAACCCCGTATTTACATATCTGCCACTGTGCAGGAGAATCCGTATAGGTGTTCGAGTGTTTGAACCGTAATGCGTGAGAAATGGTTTGCAAACCCCGTATTTATATATCTGCCACTGTGCTGGATAATCCGTATAGGTGTTCGAGTGTTCGAACCGTAATGCGCCAGAAATGGTACCGAAACCCCGTATTTACATATCAGCCACTGTGCAGGAGAATCCGTATAGGTGTTCGAGTGTTCGAACCGTAATGCGCAAAAAATGGTACGGAAACCCCGTATTTACATATCTGCCACTGTGCAGGAGAATCCGTATAGGTGTTCGAGTGTTCGAACTGTAATGCGCAAGAAATGGTATGGAAACCCCGTATTTACATATCTGCCACTGTGCAGGAGAATCCGTATAGGTGTTCGAGTGTTCGAACCGTAATGCGCAAGAAATGGTACCGAAACCCCGTATTTACATATCTGCCACTGTGCAGGAGAATCCGTATAGGTGTTCGAGTGTTCGAACCGTAATGCGCAAGAAATGGTATGGAAACCCCGTATTTACATATCTGCCACTGTGCAGGAGAATCCGTATAGGTGTTCGAGTGTTCGAACCGTAATGCGCAAGAAATGGTTCCGAAACCCCGTATTTACATATCTGCCACTGTGCAGGAGAATCCGTATAGGTGTTCGAGAGTTCGAACCGTAATGCGCAAGAAATGGTACGGAAACCCCGTATTTACATATCTGCCACTTTGTAGGAGAATCCGCATAGGTGTTCGAGTGTTTGAACCGTAATGCGTGAGAAATGGTTTGCAAACCCCGTATTTATATATCTGCCACTGTGCTGGATAATCCGTATAGGTGTTCGAGTGTTCGAACCGTAATGCGCCAGAAATGGTACCGAAACCCCGTATTTATATATCTGCCACTGTGCAGGAGAATCCGTATAGTTGTTCGACTGTTCGAACCGTAATGCGCAAGAAATGGTACCGAAACCCCGTATTTACATATCTGCCACTGTGCAGGAGAATCCGTATAGGTGTTCGAGTGTTCGAACCGTAATGCGCAAGAAATGGTAGGGAAACCCCGTATTTACATATCTGCCACTGTGCAGGAGAATCCGTATAGGTGTTCGAGTGTTCGAACCGTAATACGCAAGAAATGGTTCCGAAACCCCGTATTTACATATCTGCCACTGTGCAGGAGAATCCGTATAGGTGTTCGAGAGTTCGAACCGTAATGCGCAAGAAATGGTACGGAAACCCCGTATTTACATATCTGCCACTTTGAAGGAGAATCCGCATAAGTGTTCGAGTGTTCGAACCGTAATGTGCAAGAAATGGTATGGAAACCCCGTATTTACATATCTGCCACTGTGCAGGAGAATCCGTATAGGTGTTCGAGTGTTCGAATCGTAATGCGCAAGAAATGGTACCGAAACCCCGTATTTACATATCTGCCACTGTGCAGGAGAATCCGAATAGGTGTTCGAGTGTTCGAATCGTAATGCGCAAGAAATGGTACCAAAACCCCGTATTTACACTCGAACCGTAATGCGCAAGAAATGGTTCCGAAACCCCGTATTTACGTATCTGCCACTGTGCAGGAGAATCCGTATAGGTGTTCCATTGTTCGAACCGTAATGCGCAAGAAATGGTACGGAAACCCCGTATTTACATATCTGCCACTGTGCAGGAGAATCCGTATAGGTGTTCGAGTGTTCGAACCGTAATGCGCAAAAAATGGTACCGAAACCCCGTATTTACATATCTGCCACTGTGCAGGAGAATCCGTATAGGTGTTCGAGTGTTCGAACCGTAATGCGCAAGAAATGGTACCGAAACCCCGTATTTACATATCTGCCACTGTGCAGGAGAATCCGAATAGGTGTTCGAGTGTTCGAACCGTAATGCGCAAGAAATGGTATGTAAACCCCGTATTTACATATCTGCCACTGTGCAGGAGAATCCGTATAGGTGTTCGAGTGTTCGAACCGTAATGCGCAAGAAATGGTACGGAAACCCCGTATTTACATATCTGCCACTGTGCAGGAGAATCCGTATAGGTGTTCGAGTGTTCGAACCGTAATGCGCAAGAAATGGTACGGAAACCCCGTATTTACATATCTGCCACTGTGCAGCAGAATCCGTATAGGTGTTCGATTGTTCGAACCGTAATGCGCAAGAAATGGTATGTAAACCCCGTTTTTACATATCTGCCACTGTGCAGGAGAATCCGTATAGGTGTTCGAGTGTTCGAACCGTAATGCGCAAAAAATGGTACCGAAACCCCGTATTTACATATCTGCCACTGTGCAGCCGAATCCGTATAGGTGTTCGATTGTTCGAACCGTAATGCGCAAGAAATGGTATGTAAACCCCGTTTTTACATATCTGCCACTGTGCAGGAGAATCCGTATAGGTGTTCGAGTGTTCGAACCGTAATGCGCAAGAAATGGTACGGAAACCCCGTATTTACATATCTGCCACGGTGCAGCAGAATCCGTATAGGTGTTCGATTGTTCGAACCGTAATGCGCAAGAAATGGTATGTAAACCCCGTTTTTACATATCTGCCACTGTGCAGGAGAATCCGTATAGGTGTTCGAGAGTTCGAACCGTAATGCGCAAGAAATGGTACGGAAACCCCGTATTTACATATCTGCCACTGTGCAGGAGAATCCGAATAGGTGTTCGAGTGTTCGAACCGTAATGCGCAAGAAATGGTATGTAAACCCCGTATTTACATATCTGCCACTGTGCAGGAGAATCCGTATAGGTGTTCGAGTGTTCGAACCGTAATGCGCAAGAAATGGTACGGAAACCCCGTATTTACATATCTGCCACTGTGCAGGAGAATCCGTATAGGTGTTCGATTGTTCGAACCGTAATGCGCAAAAAATGGTACCGAAACCCCGTATTTACATATCTGCCACTGTGCAGGAGAATCCGTATAGGTGTTCTAGTGTTCGAACCGTAATGCGCAAGAAATGGTACCGAAACCCCGTATTTACATATCTGCCACTGTGCAGGAGAATCCGAATAGGTGTTCGAGTGTTCGATCCGTAATGCGCAAGAAATGGTATGTAAACCCCGTATTTACATATCTGCCACTGTGCTGGATAATCCGTATAGGTGTTCGAGTGTTCGAACCGTAATGCGCAAGAAATGGTACGGAAACCCCGTATTTACATATCTGCCACTGTGCAGGAGAATCCGTATAGGTGTTCGAGTGTTTGAACCGTAATGCGTGAGAAATGGTTTGCAAACCCCGTATTTATATATCAGCCACTGTGCTGGATAATCCGTATAGGTGTTCGAGTGTTCGAAGCGTAATGCGCCAGAAATGGTACCGAAACCCCGTATTTACATATCTGCCACTGTGCAGGAGAATCCGTATAGGTGTTCGAGTGTCCGAACCGTAATGCGCAAGAAATGGTACCGAAACCCCGTATTTACATATCTGCCAATGTGCAGGAGAATCCGTATAGGTGTTCGAGTGTTCGAACCGTAATGCGCAAGAAATGGTATGGAAACCCCGTATTTACATATCTGCCACTGTGCAGGAGAATCCGTATAGGTGTTCGAGTGTTCGAACCGTAATGCGCAAGAAATGGTTCCGAAACCCCGTATTTACATATCTGCCACTGTGCAGGAGAATCCGTATAGGTGTTCGAGAGTTCGAACCGTAATGCGCAAGAAATGGTATGTAAATCCCGTTTTTATATATCTGCCACTGTGCAGGAGAATCCGTATAGGTGTTCGAGTGTTCGAACCGTAATGCGCAAAAAATGGTACCGAAACCCCGTATTTACATATCTGCCACTGTGCAGCAGAATCCGTATAGGTGTTCGATTGTTCGAACCGTAATGCGCAAGAAATGGTATGTAAACCCCGTTTTTACATATCTGCCACTGTGCAGGAGAATCCGTATAGGTGTTCGAGTGTTCGAACCGTAATGCGCAAGAAATGGTACGGAAACCCCGTATTTACATATCTGCCACTGTGCAGGAGAATCCGTATAGGTGTTCGAGTGTTCGAACCGTAATGCGCAAAAAATGGTACCGAAACCCCGTATTTACATATCTGCCACTGTGCAGCAGAATCCGTATAGGTGTTCGATTGTTCGAACCGTAATGCGCAAGAAATGGTATGTAAACCCCGTTTTTACATATCTGCCACTGTGCAGGAGAATCCGTATAGGTGTTCGAGTGTTCGAACCGTAATGCGCAAGAAATGGTACGGAAACCCCGTATTTACATATCTGCCACTGTGCAGGAGAATCCGTATAGGTGTTCGATTGTTCGAACCCTAATGCGCAAAAAATGGTACCGAAACCCCGTATTTACATATCTGCCACTGTGCAGGAGAATCCGTATAGGTGTTCTAGTGTTCGAACCGTAATGCGCAAGAAATGGTACCGAAACCCCGTATTTACATATCTGCCACTGTGCAGGAGAATCCGAATAGGTGTTCGAGTGTTCGATCCGTAATGCGCAAGAAATGGTATGTAAACCCCGTATTTACATATCTGCCACTGTGCAGGAGAATCCGTATAGGTGTTCGAGTGTTCGAACCGTAATGCGCAAGAAATGGTACGGAAACCCCGTATTTACATATCTGCCACTGTGTAGGAGAATCCGTATAGGTGTTCGAGTGTTTGAACCGTAATGCGTGAGAAATGGTATGTAAACCCCGTATTTATATATCTGCCACTGTGCTGGATAATCCGTATAGGTGTTCGAGTGTTCGAACCGTAATGCGCCAGAAATGGTACCGAAACCCCGTATTTACATATCTGCCACTGTGCAGGAGAATCCGTATAGGTGTTCGAGTGTTCGAACCGTAATGCGCAAGAAATGGTACCGAAACCCCGTATTTACATATCTGCCACTGTGTAGGAGAATCCGTATAGGTGTTCGAGTGTTCGAACCGTAATGCGCAAGAAATGGTATGGAAACCCCGTATTTACATATCTGCCACTGTGCAGGAGAATCCGTATAGGTGTTCGAGTGTTCGAACCGTAATGCGCAAGAAATGGTTCCGAAACCCCGTATTTACATATCTGCCACTGTGCAGGAGAATCCGTATAGGTGTTCGAGAGTTCGAACCGTAATGCGCAAGAAATGGTACGGAAACCCCGTATTTACATATCTGCCACTTTGTAGGAGAATCCGCATAGGTGTTCGAGTGTTCGAACCGTAATGTGCAAGAAATGGTATGGAAACCCCGTATTTACATATCTGCCACTGTGCAGGAGAATCCGTATAGGTGTTCGAGTGTTCGAATCGTAATGCGCAAGAAATGGTACCAAAACCCCGTATTTACACTCGAACTGTAATGCGCAAGAAATGGTTCCGAAACCCCGTATTTACGTATCTGCCACTGTGCAGGAGAATCCGTATAGGTGTTCCATTGTTCGAACCGTAATGCGCAAGAAATGGTACGGAAACCCCGTATTTACATATCTGCCACTGTGCAGGAGAATCCGTATAGGTGTTCGAGTGTTCGAACCGTAATGCGCAAAAAATGGTACCGAAACCCCGTATTTACATATCTGCCACTGTGTAGGAGAATCCGTATAGGTGTTCGAGTGTTCGAACCGTAATGCGCAAGAAATGGTACCGAAACCCCGTATTTACATATCTGCCACTGTGCAGGAGAATCCGAATAGGTGTTCGAGTGTTCGAACCGTAATGCGCAAGAAATGGTATGTAAACCCCGTATTTACATATCTGCCACTGTGCAGGAGAATCCGTATAGGTGTTCGAGTGTTCGAACCGTAATGCGCAAGAAATGGTACGGAAACCCCGTATTTACATATCTGCCACTGTGCAGGAGAATCCGTATAGGTGTTCGAGTGTTTGAACCGTAATGCGTGAGAAATGGTTTGCAAACCCCGTATTTATATATCTGCCACTGTGCTGGATAATCCGTATAGGTGTTCGAGTGTTCGAACCGTAATGCGCCAGAAATGGTACCGAAACCCCGTATTTACATATCAGCCACTGTGCAGGAGAATCCGTATAGGTGTTCGAGTGTTCGAACCGTAATGCGCAAAAAATGGTACGGAAACCCCGTATTTACATATCTGCCACTGTGCAGGAGAATCCGTATAGGTGTTCGAGTGTTCGAACCGTAATGCGCAAGAAATGGTATGGAAACCCCGTATTTACATATCTGCCACTGTGCAGGAGAATCCGTATAGGTGTTCGAGTGTTCGAACCGTAATGCCCAAGAAATGGTACCGAAACCCCGTATTTACATATCTGCCACTGTGCAGGAGAATCCGTATAGGTGTTCGAGTGTTCGAACCGTAATGCGCAAGAAATGGTATGGAAACCCCGTATTTACATATCTGCCACTGTGCAGGAGAATCCGTATAGGTGTTCGAGTGTTCGAACCGTAATGCGCAAGAAATGGTTCCGAAACCCCGTATTTACATATCTGCCACTGTGCAGGAGAATCCGTATAGGTGTTCGAGAGTTCGAACCGTAATGCGCAAGAAATGGTACGGAAACCCCGTATTTACATATCTGCCACTTTGTAGGAGAATCCGCATAGGTGTTCGAGTGTTTGAACCGTAATGCGTGAGAAATGGTTTGCAAACCCCGTATTTATATATCTGCCACTGTGCTGGATAATCCGTATAGGTGTTCGAGTGTTCGAACCGTAATGCGCCAGAAATGGTACCGAAACCCCGTATTTATATATCTGCCACTGTGCAGGAGAATCCGTATAGTTGTTCGACTGTTCGAACCGTAATGCGCAAGAAATGGTACCGAAACCCCGTATTTACATATCTGCCACTGTGCAGGAGAATCCGTATAGGTGTTCGAGTGTTCGAACCGTAATGCGCAAGAAATGGTAGGGAAACCCCGTATTTACATATCTGCCACTGTGCAGGAGAATCCGTATAGGTGTTCGAGTGTTCGAACCGTAATACGCAAGAAATGGTTCCGAAACCCCGTATTTACGTATCTGCCACTGTGCAGGAGAATCCGTATAGGTGTTCGAGAGTTCGAACCGTAATGCGCAAGAAATGGTACGGAAACCCCGTATTTACATATCTGCCACTTTGAAGGAGAATCCGCATAAGTGTTCGAGTGTTCGAACCGTAATGTGCAAGAAATGGTATGGAAACCCCGTATTTACATATCTGCCACTGTGCAGGAGAATCCGTATAGGTGTTCGAGTGTTCGAATCGTAATGCGCAAGAAATGGTACCGAAACCCCGTATTTACATATCTGCCACTGTGCAGGAGAATCCGAATAGGTGTTCGAGTGTTCGAATCGTAATGCGCAAGAAATGGTACCAAAACCCCGTATTTACACTCGAACCGTAATGCGCAAGAAATGGTTCCGAAACCCCGTATTTACGTATCTGCCACTGTGCAGGAGAATCCGTATAGGTGTTCCATTGTTCGAACCGTAATGCGCAAGAAATGGTACGGAAACCCCGTATTTACATATCTGCCACTGTGCAGGAGAATCCGTATAGGTGTTCGAGTGTTCGAACCGTAATGCGCAAAAAATGGTACCGAAACCCCGTATTTACATATCTGCCACTGTGCAGGAGAATCCGTATAGGTGTTCGAGTGTTCGAACCGTAATGCGCAAGAAATGGTACCGAAACCCCGTATTTACATATCTGCCACTGTGCAGGAGAATCCGAATAGGTGTTCGAGTGTTCGAACCGTAATGCGCAAGAAATGGTATGTAAACCCCGTATTTACATATCTGCCACTGTGCAGGAGAATCCGTATAGGTGTTCGAGTGTTCGAACCGTAATGCGCAAGAAATGGTACGGAAACCCCGTATTTACATATCTGCCACTGTGCAGGAGAATCCGTATAGGTGTTCGAGTGTTCGAACCGTAATGCGCAAGAAATGGTACGGAAACCCCGTATTTACATATCTGCCACTGTGCAGCAGAATCCGTATAGGTGTTCGATTGTTCGAACCGTAATGCGCAAGAAATGGTATGTAAACCCCGTTTTTACATATCTGCCACTGTGCAGGAGAATCCGTATAGGTGTTCGAGTGTTCGAACCGTAATGCGCAAAAAATGGTACCGAAACCCCGTATTTACATATCTGCCACTGTGCAGCAGAATCCGTATAGGTGTTCGATTGTTCGAACCGTAATGCGCAAGAAATGGTATGTAAACCCCGTTTTTACATATCTGCCACTGTGCAGGAGAATCCGTATAGGTGTTCGAGTGTTCGAACCGTAATGCGCAAGAAATGGTACGGAAAACCCGTATTTACATATCTGCCACTGTGCAGCAGAATCCGTATAGGTGTTCGATTGTTCGAACCGTAATGCGCAAGAAATGGTATGTAAACCCCGTTTTTACATATCTGCCACTGTGCAGGAGAATCCGTATAGGTGTTCGAGAGTTCGAACCGTAATGCGCAAGAAATAGTACGGAAACCCCGTATTTACATATCTGCCACTGTGCAGGAGAATCCGAATAGGTGTTCGAGTGTTCGAACCGTAATGCGCAAGAAATGGTATGTAAACCCCGTATTTACATATCTGCCACTGTGCCGGAGAATCCGTATAGGTGTTCGAGTGTTCGAACCGTAATGCGCAAGAAATGGTACGGAAACCCCGTATTTACATATCTGCCACTGTGCAGGAGAATCCGTATAGGTGTTCGATTGTTCGAACCGTAATGCGCAAAAAATGGTACCGAAACCCCGTATTTACGTATCTGCCACTGTGCAGGAGAATCCGTATAGGTGTTCTAGTGTTCGAACCGTAATGCGCAAGAAATGGTACCGAAACCCCGTATTTACATATCTGCCACTGTGCAGGAGAATCCGAATAGGTGTTCGAGTGTTCGATCCGTAATGCGCAAGAAATGGTATGTAAACCCCGTATTTACATATCTGCCACTGTGCTGGATAATCCGTATAGGTGTTCGAGTGTTCGAACCGTAATGCGCAAGAAATGGTACGGAAACCCCGTATTTACATATCTGCCACTGTGCAGGAGAATCCGTATAGGTGTTCGAGTGTTTGAACCGTAATGCGTGAGAAATGGTTTGCAAACCCCGTATTTATATATCAGCCACTGTGCTGGATAATCCGTATAGGTGTTCGAGTGTTCGAACCGTAATGCGCCAGAAATGGTACCGAAACCCCGTATTTACATATCTGCCACTGTGCAGGAGAATCCGTATAGGTGTTCGAGTGTCCGAACCGTAATGCGCAAGAAATGGTACCGAAACCCCATATTTACATATCTGCCAATGTGCAGGAGAATCCGTATAGGTGTTCGAGTGTTCGAACCGTAATGCGCAAGAAATGGTATGGAAACCCCGTATTTACATATCTGCCACTGTGCAGGAGAATCCGTATAGGTGTTCGAGTGTTCGAACCGTAATGCGCAAGAAATGGTTCCGAAACCCCGTATTTACATATCTGCCACTGTGCAGGAGAATCCGTATAGGTGTTCGAGAGTTCGAACCGTAATGCGCAAGAAATGGTATGTAAATCCCGTTTTTATATATCTGCCACTGTGCAGGAGAATCCGTATAGGTGTTCGAGTGTTCGAACCGTAATGCGCAAAAAATGGTACCGAAACCCCGTATTTACATATCTGCCACTGTGCAGGAGAATCCGTATAGGTGTTCGAGTGTTCGAACCGTAATGCGCAAGAAATTGTACGGAAACCCCGTATTTACATACCTGCCACTTTGTAGGAGAATCCGCATAGGTGTTCGAGTGTTCGAACCGTAATGCGCAAGAAATGGTATGTAAACCCCGTATTAACATATCTGCCACTGTGCAGGAGAATCCGTATAGGTGTTTGAGTGTTCGAACCGTAATGCGCAAGAAATGGTACGGAAACCCAGGATTTACATATCTGCCACTGTGCAGGAGAATCCGTATAGGTGTTCGAGTGTTCGAACCGTAATGCGCAAGAAATGGTATGTAAACCCCGTTTTTACATATCTGCCACTGTGCAGGAGAATCCGTATAGGTGTTCGAGTGTTCGAACCGTAATGCGCAAGAAATGGTACGAAAACCCCGTATTTACATATCTGCCACTGTGCAGCAGAATCCGAATAGGTGTTCGATTGTTCGAACCGTAATGCGCAAGAAATGGTATGTAAACCCCGTTTTTACATATCTGCCACTGTGCAGGAGAATCCGTATAGGTGTTCGAGTGTTCGAACCGTAATGCGCAAAAAATGGTACCGAAACCCCGTATTTACATATCTGCCACTGTGCAGGAGAATCCGTATAGGTGTTCGATTGTTCGAACCGTAATGCGCAAGAAATGGTATGTAAACCCCGTATTTACATATCTACCACTGTGCAGGAGAATCCGTATAGGTGTTCGAGTGTTCGAACCGTAATGCGCAAGAAATGGTACCGAAACCCCGTATTTACATATATGCCACTGTGCAGGAGAATCCGAATAGGTGTTCGAGTGTTCGAACCGTAATGCGCAAGAAATGGTATGTAAACCCCGTATTTACATATCTGCCACTGTGCAGGAGAATCCGTATAGGTGTTCGAGAGTTCGAACCGTAATGCGCAAGAAATGGTATGTAAATCCCGTTTTTATATATCTGCCACTGTGCAGGAGAATCCGTATAGGTGTTCGAGTGTTCGAACCGTAATGCGCAAAAAATGGTACCGAAACCCCGTATTTACATATCTGCCACTGTGCAGGAGAATCCGTATAGGTGTTCGAGTGTTCGAACCGTAATGCGCAAGAAATGGTACGGAAACCCCGTATTTACATATCTGCCACTGTGCAGGAGAATCCGTATAGGTGTTCGATTGTTCGAACCCTAATGCGCAAAAAATGGTACCGAAACCCCGTATTTACATATCTGCCACTGTGCAGGAGAATCCGTATAGGTGTTCTAGTGTTCGAACCGTAATGCGCAAGAAATGGTACCGAAACCCCGTATTTACATATCTGCCACTGTGCAGGAGAATCCGAATAGGTGTTCGAGTGTTCGATCCGTAATGCGCAAGAAATGGTATGTAAACCCCGTATTTACATATCTGCCACTGTGCAGGAGAATCCGTATAGGTGTTCGAGTGTTCGAACCGTAATGCGCAAGAAATGGTACGGAAACCCCGTATTTACATATCTGCCACTGTGTAGGAGAATCCGTATAGGTGTTCGAGTGTTTGAACCGTAATGCGTGAGAAATGGTATGTAAACCCCGTATTTATATATCTGCCACTGTGCTGGATAATCCGTATAGGTGTTCGAGTGTTCGAACCGTAATGCGCCAGAAATGGTACCGAAACCCCGTATTTACATATCTGCCACTGTGCAGGAGAATCCGTATAGGTGTTCGAGTGTTCGAACCGTAATGCGCAAGAAATGGTACCGAAACCCCGTATTTACATATCTGCCACTGTGTAGGAGAATCCGTATAGGTGTTCGAGTGTTCGAACCGTAATGCGCAAGAAATGGTATGGAAACCCCGTATTTACATATCTGCCACTGTGCAGGAGAATCCGTATAGGTGTTCGAGTGTTCGAACCGTAATGCGCAAGAAATGGTTCCGAAACCCCGTATTTACATATCTGCCACTGTGCAGGAGAATCCGTATAGGTGTTCGAGAGTTCGAACCGTAATGCGCAAGAAATGGTACGGAAACCCCGTATTTACATATCTGCCACTTTGTAGGAGAATCCGCATAGGTGTTCGAGTGTTCGAACCGTAATGTGCAAGAAATGGTATGGAAACCCCGTATTTACATATCTGCCACTGTGCAGGAGAATCCGTATAGGTGTTCGAGTGTTCGAATCGTAATGCGCAAGAAATGGTACCAAAACCCCGTATTTACACTCGAACTGTAATGCGCAAGAAATGGTTCCGAAACCCCGTATTTACGTATCTGCCACTGTGCAGGAGAATCCGTATAGGTGTTCCATTGTTCGAACCGTAATGCGCAAGAAATGGTACGGAAACCCCGTATTTACATATCTGCCACTGTGCAGGAGAATCCGTATAGGTGTTCGAGTGTTCGAACCGTAATGCGCAAAAAATGGTACCGAAACCCCGTATTTACATATCTGCCACTGTGTAGGAGAATCCGTATAGGTGTTCGAGTGTTCGAACCGTAATGCGCAAGAAATGGTACCGAAACCCCGTATTTACATATCTGCCACTGTGCAGGAGAATCCGAATAGGTGTTCGAGTGTTCGAACCGTAATGCGCAAGAAATGGTATGTAAACCCCGTATTTACATATCTGCCACTGTGCAGGAGAATCCGTATAGGTGTTCGAGTGTTCGAACCGTAATGCGCAAGAAATGGTACGGAAACCCCGTATTTACATATCTGCCACTGTGCAGGAGAATCCGTATAGGTGTTCGAGTGTTTGAACCGTAATGCGTGAGAAATGGTTTGCAAACCCCGTATTTATATATCTGCCACTGTGCTGGATAATCCGTATAGGTGTTCGAGTGTTCGAACCGTAATGCGCCAGAAATGGTACCGAAACCCCGTATTTACATATCAGCCACTGTGCAGGAGAATCCGTATAGGTGTTCGAGTGTTCGAACCGTAATGCGCAAAAAATGGTACGGAAACCCCGTATTTACATATCTGCCACTGTGCAGGAGAATCCGTATAGGTGTTCGAGTGTTCGAACCGTAATGCGCAAGAAATGGTATGGAAACCCCGTATTTACATATCTGCCACTGTGCAGGAGAATCCGTATAGGTGTTCGAGTGTTCGAACCGTAATGCCCAAGAAATGGTACCGAAACCCCGTATTTACATATCTGCCACTGTGCAGGAGAATCCGTATAGGTGTTCGAGTGTTCGAACCGTAATGCGCAAGAAATGGTATGGAAACCCCGTATTTACATATCTGCCACTGTGCAGGAGAATCCGTATAGGTGTTCGAGTGTTCGAACCGTAATGCGCAAGAAATGGTTCCGAAACCCCGTATTTACATATCTGCCACTGTGCAGGAGAATCCGTATAGGTGTTCGAGAGTTCGAACCGTAATGCGCAAGAAATGGTACGGAAACCCCGTATTTACATATCTGCCACTTTGTAGGAGAATCCGCATAGGTGTTCGAGTGTTTGAACCGTAATGCGTGAGAAATGGTTTGCAAACCCCGTATTTATATATCTGCCACTGTGCTGGATAATCCGTATAGGTGTTCGAGTGTTCGAACCGTAATGCGCCAGAAATGGTACCGAAACCCCGTATTTATATATCTGCCACTGTGCAGGAGAATCCGTATAGTTGTTCGACTGTTCGAACCGTAATGCGCAAGAAATGGTACCGAAACCCCGTATTTACATATCTGCCACTGTGCAGGAGAATCCGTATAGGTGTTCGAGTGTTCGAACCGTAATGCGCAAGAAATGGTAGGGAAACCCCGTATTTACATATCTGCCACTGTGCAGGAGAATCCGTATAGGTGTTCGAGTGTTCGAACCGTAATACGCAAGAAATGGTTCCGAAACCCCGTATTTACGTATCTGCCACTGTGCAGGAGAATCCGTATAGGTGTTCGAGAGTTCGAACCGTAATGCGCAAGAAATGGTACGGAAACCCCGTATTTACATATCTGCCACTTTGAAGGAGAATCCGCATAAGTGTTCGAGTGTTCGAACCGTAATGTGCAAGAAATGGTATGGAAACCCCGTATTTACATATCTGCCACTGTGCAGGAGAATCCGTATAGGTGTTCGAGTGTTCGAATCGTAATGCGCAAGAAATGGTACCGAAACCCCGTATTTACATATCTGCCACTGTGCAGGAGAATCCGAATAGGTGTTCGAGTGTTCGAATCGTAATGCGCAAGAAATGGTACCAAAACCCCGTATTTACACTCGAACCGTAATGCGCAAGAAATGGTTCCGAAACCCCGTATTTACGTATCTGCCACTGTGCAGGAGAATCCGTATAGGTGTTCCATTGTTCGAACCGTAATGCGCAAGAAATGGTACGGAAACCCCGTATTTACATATCTGCCACTGTGCAGGAGAATCCGTATAGGTGTTCGAGTGTTCGAACCGTAATGCGCAAAAAATGGTACCGAAACCCCGTATTTACATATCTGCCACTGTGCAGGAGAATCCGTATAGGTGTTCGAGTGTTCGAACCGTAATGCGCAAGAAATGGTACCGAAACCCCGTATTTACATATCTGCCACTGTGCAGGAGAATCCGAATAGGTGTTCGAGTGTTCGAACCGTAATGCGCAAGAAATGGTATGTAAACCCCGTATTTACATATCTGCCACTGTGCAGGAGAATCCGTATAGGTGTTCGAGTGTTCGAACCGTAATGCGCAAGAAATGGTACGGAAACCCCGTATTTACATATCTGCCACTGTGCAGGAGAATCCGTATAGGTGTTCGAGTGTTCGAACCGTAATGCGCAAGAAATGGTACGGAAACCCCGTATTTACATATCTGCCACTGTGCAGCAGAATCCGTATAGGTGTTCGATTGTTCGAACCGTAATGCGCAAGAAATGGTATGTAAACCCCGTTTTTACATATCTGCCACTGTGCAGGAGAATCCGTATAGGTGTTCGAGTGTTCGAACCGTAATGCGCAAAAAATGGTACCGAAACCCCGTATTTACATATCTGCCACTGTGCAGCAGAATCCGTATAGGTGTTCGATTGTTCGAACCGTAATGCGCAAGAAATGGTATGTAAACCCCGTTTTTACATATCTGCCACTGTGCAGGAGAATCCGTATAGGTGTTCGAGTGTTCGAACCGTAATGCGCAAGAAATGGTACGGAAAACCCGTATTTACATATCTGCCACTGTGCAGCAGAATCCGTATAGGTGTTCGATTGTTCGAACCGTAATGCGCAAGAAATGGTATGTAAACCCCGTTTTTACATATCTGCCACTGTGCAGGAGAATCCGTATAGGTGTTCGAGAGTTCGAACCGTAATGCGCAAGAAATAGTACGGAAACCCCGTATTTACATATCTGCCACTGTGCAGGAGAATCCGAATAGGTGTTCGAGTGTTCGAACCGTAATGCGCAAGAAATGGTATGTAAACCCCGTATTTACATATCTGCCACTGTGCCGGAGAATCCGTATAGGTGTTCGAGTGTTCGAACCGTAATGCGCAAGAAATGGTACGGAAACCCCGTATTTACATATCTGCCACTGTGCAGGAGAATCCGTATAGGTGTTCGATTGTTCGAACCGTAATGCGCAAAAAATGGTACCGAAACCCCGTATTTACGTATCTGCCACTGTGCAGGAGAATCCGTATAGGTGTTCTAGTGTTCGAACCGTAATGCGCAAGAAATGGTACCGAAACCCCGTATTTACATATCTGCCACTGTGCAGGAGAATCCGAATAGGTGTTCGAGTGTTCGATCCGTAATGCGCAAGAAATGGTATGTAAACCCCGTATTTACATATCTGCCACTGTGCTGGATAATCCGTATAGGTGTTCGAGTGTTCGAACCGTAATGCGCAAGAAATGGTACGGAAACCCCGTATTTACATATCTGCCACTGTGCAGGAGAATCCGTATAGGTGTTCGAGTGTTTGAACCGTAATGCGTGAGAAATGGTTTGCAAACCCCGTATTTATATATCAGCCACTGTGCTGGATAATCCGTATAGGTGTTCGAGTGTTCGAACCGTAATGCGCCAGAAATGGTACCGAAACCCCGTATTTACATATCTGCCACTGTGCAGGAGAATCCGTATAGGTGTTCGAGTGTCCGAACCGTAATGCGCAAGAAATGGTACCGAAACCCCATATTTACATATCTGCCAATGTGCAGGAGAATCCGTATAGGTGTTCGAGTGTTCGAACCGTAATGCGCAAGAAATGGTATGGAAACCCCGTATTTACATATCTGCCACTGTGCAGGAGAATCCGTATAGGTGTTCGAGTGTTCGAACCGTAATGCGCAAGAAATGGTTCCGAAACCCCGTATTTACATATCTGCCACTGTGCAGGAGAATCCGTATAGGTGTTCGAGAGTTCGAACCGTAATGCGCAAGAAATGGTATGTAAATCCCGTTTTTATATATCTGCCACTGTGCAGGAGAATCCGTATAGGTGTTCGAGTGTTCGAACCGTAATGCGCAAAAAATGGTACCGAAACCCCGTATTTACATATCTGCCACTGTGCAGGAGAATCCGTATAGGTGTTCGAGTGTTCGAACCGTAATGCGCAAGAAATTGTACGGAAACCCCGTATTTACATACCTGCCACTTTGTAGGAGAATCCGCATAGGTGTTCGAGTGTTCGAACCGTAATGCGCAAGAAATGGTATGTAAACCCCGTATTAACATATCTGCCACTGTGCAGGAGAATCCGTATAGGTGTTTGAGTGTTCGAACCGTAATGCGCAAGAAATGGTACGGAAACCCAGGATTTACATATCTGCCACTGTGCAGGAGAATCCGTATAGGTGTTCGAGTGTTCGAACCGTAATGCGCAAGAAATGGTATGTAAACCCCGTTTTTACATATCTGCCACTGTGCAGGAGAATCCGTATAGGTGTTCGAGTGTTCGAACCGTAATGCGCAAGAAATGGTACGAAAACCCCGTATTTACATATCTGCCACTGTGCAGCAGAATCCGAATAGGTGTTCGATTGTTCGAACCGTAATGCGCAAGAAATGGTATGTAAACCCCGTTTTTACATATCTGCCACTGTGCAGGAGAATCCGTATAGGTGTTCGAGTGTTCGAACCGTAATGCGCAAAAAATGGTACCGAAACCCCGTATTTACATATCTGCCACTGTGCAGGAGAATCCGTATAGGTGTTCGATTGTTCGAACCGTAATGCGCAAGAAATGGTATGTAAACCCCGTATTTACATATCTACCACTGTGCAGGAGAATCCGTATAGGTGTTCGAGTGTTCGAACCGTAATGCGCAAGAAATGGTACCGAAACCCCGTATTTACATATATGCCACTGTGCAGGAGAATCCGAATAGGTGTTCGAGTGTTCGAACCGTAATGCGCAAGAAATGGTATGTAAACCCCGTATTTACATATCTGCCACTGTGCAGGAGAATCCGTATAGGTGTTCGAGAGTTCGAACCGTAATGCGCAAGAAATGGTATGTAAATCCCGTTTTTATATATCTGCCACTGTGCAGGAGAATCCGTATAGGTGTTCGAGTGTTCGAACCGTAATGCGCAAAAAATGGTACCGAAACCCCGTATTTACATATCTGCCACTGTGCAGGAGAATCCGTATAGGTGTTCGAGTGTTCGAACCGTAATGCGCAAGAAATTGTACGGAAACCCCGTATTTACATACCTGCCACTTTGTTGGAGAATCCGCATAGGTGTTCGAGTGTTCGAACCGTAATGCGCAAGAAATGGTATGTAAACCCCGTTTTTACATATCTGCCACTGTGCAGGAGAATCCGTATAGGTGTTCGAGTGTTCGAACCGTAATGCGCAAGAAATGGTACGGAAACCCCGTATTTACATATCTGCCACTGTGTAGGAGAATCCGTATAGGTGTTCGAGTGTTTGAACCGTAATGCGTGAGAAATGGTATGTAAACCCCGTATTTATATATCTGCCACTGTGCTGGATAATCCGTATAGGTGTTCGAGTGTTCGAACCGTAATGCGCCAGAAATGGTACCGAAACCCCGTATTTACATATCTGCCACTGTGCAGGAGAATCCGTATAGTTGTTCGACTGTTCGAACCGTAATGCGCAAGAAATGGTAACGAAACCCCGTATTTACATATCTGCCACTGTGCAGGAGAATCCGTATAGGTGTTCGAGTGTTCGAACCGTAATGCGCAAGAAATGGTACGGAAACCCCGTATTTACATATCTGCCACTGTGTAGGAGAATCCGTATAGGTGTTCGAGAGTTCGAACCGTAATGCGCAAGAAATGGTACGGAAACCCCGTATTTACATATCTGCCACTTTGTAGGAGAATCCGCATAGGTGTTCGAGTGTTCGAACCGTAATGTGCAAGAAATGGTATGGAAACCCCGTATTTACATATCTGCCACTGTGCAGGAGAATCCGTATAGGTGTTCGAGTGTTCGAATCGTAATGCGCAAGAAATGGTACCAAAACCCCGTATTTACACTCGAACTGTAATGCGCAAGAAATGGTTCCGAAACCCCGTATTTACGTATCTGCCACTGTGCAGGAGAATCCGTATAGGTGTTCCATTGTTCGAACCGTAATGCGCAAGAAATGGTACGGAAACCCCGTATTTACATATCTGCCACTGTGCAGGAGAATCCGTATAGGTGTTCGAGTGTTCGAACCGTAATGCGCAAAAAATGGTACCGAAACCCCGTATTTACATATCTGCCACTGTGTAGGAGAATCCGTATAGGTGTTCGAGTGTTCGAACCGTAATGCGCAAGAAATGGTACCGAAACCCCGTATTTACATATCTGCCACTGTGCAGGAGAATCCGAATAGGTGTTCGAGTGTTCGAACCGTAATGCGCAAGAAATGGTATGTAAACCCCGTATTTACATATCTGCCACTGTGCAGGAGAATCCGTATAGGTGTTCGAGTGTTCGAACCGTAATGCGCAAGAAATGGTACGGAAACCCCGTATTTACATATCTGCCACTGTGCAGGAGAATCCGTATAGGTGTTCGAGTGTTTGAACCGTAATGCGTGAGAAATGGTTTGCAAACCCCGTATTTATATATCTGCCACTGTGCTGGATAATCCGTATAGGTGTTCGAGTGTTCGAACCGTAATGCGCCAGAAATGGTACCGAAACCCCGTATTTACATATCTGCCACTGTGCAGGAGAATCCGTATAGGTGTTCGAGTGTCCGAACCGTAATGCGCAAGAAATGGTACCGAAACCCCGTATTTACATATCTGCCAATGTGCAAGAGAATCCGTATAGGTGTTCGAGTGTTCGAACCGTAATGCGCAAGAAATGGTATGGAAACCCCGTATTTACATATCTGCCACTGTGCAGGAGAATCCGTATAGGTGTTCGAGTGTTCGAACCGTAATGCGCAAGAAATGGTTCCGAAACCCCGTATTTACATATCTGCCACTGTGCAGTAGAATCCGTATAGGTGTTCGAGAGTTCGAACCGTAATGCGCAAGAAATGGTATGTAAATCCCGTTTTTATATATCTGCCACTGTGCAGGAGAATCCGTATAGGTGTTCGAGTGTTCGAACCGTAATGCGCAAAAAATGGTACCGAAACCCCGTATTTACATATCTGCCACTGTGCAGGAGAATCCGTATAGGTGTTCGAGTGTTCGAACCGTAATGCGCAAGAAATTGTACGGAAACCCCGTATTTACATACCTGCCACTTTGTTGGAGAATCCGCATAGGTGTTCGAGTGTTCGAACCGTAATGCGCAAGAAATGGTATGTAAACCCCGTTTTTACATATCTGCCACTGTGCAGGAGAATCCGTATAGGTGTTCGAGTGTTCGAACCGTAATGCGCAAGAAATGGTACGGAAACCCCGGATTTACATATCTGCCACTGTGTAGGAGAATCCGTATAGGTGTTCGAGTGTTTGAACCGTAATGCGTGAGAAATGGTATGTAAACCCCGTATTTATATATCTGCCACTGTGCTGGATAATCCGTATAGGTGTTCGAGTGTTCGAACCGTAATGCGCCAGAAATGGTACCGAAACCCCGTATTTACATACCTGCCACTTTGTTGGAGAATCCGCATAGGTGTTCGAGTGTTCGAACCGTAATGCGCAAGAAATGGTATGTAAACCCCGTTTTTACATATCTGCCACTGTGCAGGAGAATCCGTATAGGTGTTCGAGTGTTCGAACCGTAATGCGCAAGAAATGGTACGGAAACCCCGTATTTACATATCTGCCACTGTGTAGGAGAATCCGTATAGGTGTTCGAGTGTTTGAACCGTAATGCGTGAGAAATGGTATGTAAACCCCGTATTTATATATCTGCCACTGTGCTGGATAATCCGTATAGGTGTTCGAGTGTTCGAACCGTAATGCGCCAGAAATGGTACCGAAACCCCGTATTTACATATCTGCCACTGTGCAGGAGAATCCGTATAGTTGTTCGACTGTTCGAACCGTAATGCGCAAGAAATGGTAACGAAACCCCGTATTTACATATCTGCCACTGTGCAGGAGAATCCGTATAGGTGTTCGAGTGTTCGAACCGTAATGCGCAAGAAATGGTAGGGAAACCCCGTATTTACATATCTGCCACTGTGCAGGAGAATCCGTATAGGTGTTCGAGTGTTCGAACCGTAATGCGCAAAAAATGGTACCGAAACCCCGTATTTACATATCTGCCACTGTGCAGGAGAATCCGTATAGGTGTTCGAGTGTTCGAACCGTAATGCGCAAGAAATTGTACGGAAACCCCGTATTTACATACCTGCCACTTTGTTGGAGAATCCGCATTGGTGTTCGAGTGTTCGATCCGTAATGCGCAAGAAATGGTATGTAAACCCCGTATTTACATATCTGCCACAGTGCAGGAGAATCCGTATAGGTGTTCGAGTGTTCGAACCGTAATGCGCAAGAAATGGTACGGAAACCCCGTATTTACATATCTGCCACTGTGTAGGAGAATCCGTATAGGTGTTCGAGTGTTTGAACCGTAATGCGTGAGAAATGGTATGTAAACCCCGTATTTATATATCTGCCACTGTGCTGGATAATCCGTATAGGTGTTCGAGTGTTCGAACCGTAATGCGCCAGAAATGGTACCGAAACCCCGTATTTACATATCTGCCACTGTGCAGGAGAATCCGTATAGTTGTTCGACTGTTCGAACCGTAATGCGCAAGAAATGGTAACGAAACCCCGTATTTACATATCTGCCACTGTGCAGGAGAATCCGTATAGGTGTTCGAGTGTTCGAACCGTAATGCGCAAGAAATGGTAGGGAAACCCCGTATTTACATATCTGCCACTGTGCAGGAGAATCCGTATAGGTGTTCGAGTGTTCGAACCGTAATGCGCAAGAAATGGTTCCGAAACCCCGTATTTACATATCTGCCACTGTGCAGGAGAATCCGTATAGGTGTTCGAGAGTTCGAACCGTAATGCGCAAGAAATGGTACGGAAACCCCGTATTTACATATCTGCCACTTTGAAAGAGAATCCGCATAAGTGTTCGAGTGTTCGAACCGTAATGTGCAAGAAATGGTATGGAAACCCCGTATTTACATATCTGCCACTGTGCAGGAGAATCCGTATAGGTGTTCGAGTGTTCGAATCGTAATGCGCAAGAAATGGTACCGAAACCCCGTATTTACATATCTGCCACTGTGCAGGAGAATCCGAATAGGTGTTCGAGTGTTCGAATCGTAATGCGCAAGAAATGGTACCAAAACCCCGTATTTACACTCGAACCGTAATGCGCAAGAAATGGTTCCGAAACCCCGTATTTACGTATCTGCCACTGTGCAGGAGAATCCGTATAGGTGTTCCATTGTTCAAACCGTAATGCGCAAGAAATGGTACGGAAACCCCGTATTTACATATCTGCCACTGTGCAGGAGAATCCGTATAGGTGTTCGAGTGTTCGAACCGTAATGCGCAAAAAATGGTACCGAAACCCCGTATTTACATATCTGCCACTGTGCAGGAGAATCCGTATAGGTGTTCGAGTGTTCGAACCGTAATGCGCAAGAAATGGTACCGAAACCCCGTATTTACATATCTGCCACTGTGCAGGAGAATCCGAATAGGTGTTCGAGTGTTCGAACCGTAATGCGCAAGAAATGGTATGTAAACCCCGTATTTACATATCTGCCACTGTGCAGGAGAATCCGTATAGGTGTTCGAGTGTTCGAACCGTAATGCGCAAGAAATGGTACGGAAACCCCGTATTTACATATCTGCCACTGTGCAGGAGAATCCGTATAGGTGTTCGAGTGTTCGAACCGTAATGCGCAAGAAATGGTATGTAAACCCCGTTTTTACATATCTGCCACTGTGCAGGAGAATCCGTATAGGTGTTCGAGTGTTCGAACCGTAATGCGCAAGAAATGGTACGGAAACCCCGTATTTACATATCTGCCACTGTGCAGCAGAATCCGTATAGGTGTTCGATTGTTCGAACCGTAATGCGCAAGAAATGGTATGTAAACCCCGTTTTTACATATCTGCCACTGTGCAGGAGAATCCGTATAGGTGTTCGAGTGTTCGAACCGTAATGCGCAAGAAATGGTACGGAAACCCCGTATTTACATATCTGCCACTGTGCAGCAGAATCCGTATAGGTGTTCGATTGTTCGAACCGTAATGCGCAAGAAATGGTATGTAAACCCCGTTTTTACATATCTGCCACTGTGCAGGAGAATCCGTATAGGTGTTCGAGTGTTCGAACCGTAATGCGCAAAAAATGGTACCGAAACCCCGTATTTACATATCTGCCACTGTGCAGCAGAATCCGTATAGGTGTTCGATTGTTCGAACCGTAATGCGCAAGAAATGGTATGTAAACCCCGTTTTTACATATCTGCCACTGTGCAGGAGAATCCGTATAGGTGTTCGAGTGTTCGAACCGTAATGCGCAAGAAATGGTACGGAAACCCCGTATTTACATATCTGCCACTGTGCAGCAGAATCCGTATAGGTGTTCGATTGTTCGAACCGTAATGCGCAAGAAATGGTATGTAAACCCCGTTTTTACATATCTGCCACTGTGCAGGAGAATCCGTATAGGTGTTCGAGAGTTCGAACCGTAATGCGCAAGAAATGGTACGGAAACCCCGTATTTACATATCTGCCACTGTGCAGGAGAATCCGAATAGGTGTTCGAGTGTTCGAACCGTAATGCGCAAGAAATGGTATGTAAACCCCGTATTTACATATCTGCCACTGTGCAGGAGAATCCGTATAGGTGTTCGAGTGTTCGAACCGTAATGCGCAAGAAATGGTACGGAAACCCCGTATTTACATATCTGCCACTGTGCAGGAGAATCCGTATAGGTGTTCGATTGTTCGAACCGTAATGCGCAAAAAATGGTACCGAAACCCCGTATTTACATATCTGCCACTGTGCAGGAGAATCCGTATAGGTGTTCTAGTGTTCGAACCGTAATGCGCAAGAAATGGTACCGAAACCCCGTATTTACATATCTGCCACTGTGCAGGAGAATCCGAATTGGTGTTCGAGTGTTCGATCCGTAATGCGCAAGAAATGGTATGTAAACCCCGTATTTACATATCTGCCACTGTGCTGGATAATCCGTATAGGTGTTCGAGTGTTCGAACCGTAATGCGCAAGAAATGGTACGGAAACCCCGTATTTACATATCTGCCACTGTGCAGGAGAATCCGTATAGGTGTTCGAGTGTTTGAACCGTAATGCGTGAGAAATGGTTTGCAAACCCCGTATTTATATATCTGCCACTGTGCTGGATAATCCGTATAGGTGTTCGAGTGTTCGAACCGTAATGCGCCAGAAATGGTACCGAAACCCCGTATTTACATATCTGCCACTGTGCAGGAGAATCCGTATAGGTGTTCGAGTGTCCGAACCGTAATGCTCAAGAAATGGTACCGAAACCCCGTATTTACATATCTGCCAATGTGCAGGAGAATCCGTATAGGTGTTCGAGTGTTCGAACCGTAATGCGCAAGAAATGGTATGGAAACCCCGTATTTACATATCTGCCACTGTGCAGGAGAATCCGTATAGGTGTTCGAGTGTTCGAACCGTAATGCGCAAGAAATGGTTCCGAAACCCCGTATTTACATATCTGCCACTGTGCAGGAGAATCCGTATAGGTGTTCGAGAGTTCGAACCGTAATGCGCAAGAAATGGTATGTAAATCCCGTTTTTATATATCTGCCACTGTGCAGGAGAATCCGTATAGGTGTTCGAGTGTTCGAACCGTAATGCGCAAAAAATGGTACCGAAACCCCGTATTTACATATCTGCCACTGTGCAGGAGAATCCGTATAGGTGTTCGAGTGTTCGAACCGTAATGCGCAAGAAATTGTACGGAAACCCCGTATTTACATACCTGCCACTTTGTAGGAGAATCCGCATAGGTGTTCGAGTGTTCGAACCGTAATGCGCAAGAAATGGTATGTAAACCCCGTATTAACATATCTGCCACTGTGCAGGAGAATCCGTATAGGTGTTTGAGTGTTCGAACCGTAATGCGCAAGAAATGGTACGGAAACCCAGGATTTACATATCTGCCACTGTGCAGGAGAATCCGTATAGGTGTTCGAGTGTTCGAACCGTAATGCGCAAGAAATGGTATGTAAACCCCGTTTTTACATATCTGCCACTGTGCAGGAGAATCCGTATAGGTGTTCGAGTGTTCGAACCGTAATGCGCAAGAAATGGTACGAAAACCCCGTATTTACATATCTGCCACTGTGCAGCAGAATCCGAATAGGTGTTCGATTGTTCGAACCGTAATGCGCAAGAAATGGTATGTAAACCCCGTTTTTACATATCTGCCACTGTGCAGGAGAATCCGTATAGGTGTTCGAGTGTTCGAACCGTAATGCGCAAAAAATGGTACCGAAACCCCGTATTTACATATCTGCCACTGTGCAGGAGAATCCGTATAGGTGTTCGATTGTTCGAACCGTAATGCGCAAGAAATGGTATGTAAACCCCGTATTTACATATCTACCACTGTGCAGGAGAATCCGTATAGGTGTTCGAGTGTTCGAACCGTAATGCGCAAGAAATGGTACCGAAACCCCGTATTTACATATCTGCCACTGTGCAGGAGAATCCGAATAGGTGTTCGAGTGTTCGAACCGTAATGCGCAAGAAATGGTATGTAAACCCCGTATTTACATATCTGCCACTGTGCAGGAGAATCCGTATAGGTGTTCGAGTGTTCGAACCGTAATGCGCAAGAAATGGTACGGAAACCCCGTATTTACATATCTGCCACTGTGCAGGAGAATCCGAATTGGTGTTCGAGTGTTCGATCCGTAATGCGCAAGAAATGGTATGTAAACCCCGTATTTACATATCTGCCACTGTGCTGGATAATCCGTATAGGTGTTCGAGTGTTCGAACCGTAATGCGCAAGAAATGGTACGGAAACCCCGTATTTACATATCTGCCACTGTGCAGGAGAATCCGTATAGGTGTTCGAGTGTTTGAACCGTAATGCGTGAGAAATGGTTTGCAAACCCCGTATTTATATATCTGCCACTGTGCTGGATAATCCGTATAGGTGTTCGAGTGTTCGAACCGTAATGCGCCAGAAATGGTACCGAAACCCCGTATTTACATATCTGCCACTGTGCAGGAGAATCCGTATAGGTGTTCGAGTGTCCGAACCGTAATGCTCAAGAAATGGTACCGAAACCCCGTATTTACATATCTGCCAATGTGCAGGAGAATCCGTATAGGTGTTCGAGTGTTCGAACCGTAATGCGCAAGAAATGGTATGGAAACCCCGTATTTACATATCTGCCACTGTGCAGGAGAATCCGTATAGGTGTTCGAGTGTTCGAACCGTAATGCGCAAGAAATGGTTCCGAAACCCCGTATTTACATATCTGCCACTGTGCAGGAGAATCCGTATAGGTGTTCGAGAGTTCGAACCGTAATGCGCAAGAAATGGTATGTAAATCCCGTTTTTATATATCTGCCACTGTGCAGGAGAATCCGTATAGGTGTTCGAGTGTTCGAACCGTAATGCGCAAAAAATGGTACCGAAACCCCGTATTTACATATCTGCCACTGTGCAGGAGAATCCGTATAGGTGTTCGAGTGTTCGAACCGTAATGCGCAAGAAATTGTACGGAAACCCCGTATTTACATACCTGCCACTTTGTAGGAGAATCCGCATAGGTGTTCGAGTGTTCGAACCGTAATGCGCAAGAAATGGTATGTAAACCCCGTATTAACATATCTGCCACTGTGCAGGAGAATCCGTATAGGTGTTTGAGTGTTCGAACCGTAATGCGCAAGAAATGGTACGGAAACCCAGGATTTACATATCTGCCACTGTGCAGGAGAATCCGTATAGGTGTTCGAGTGTTCGAACCGTAATGCGCAAGAAATGGTATGTAAACCCCGTTTTTACATATCTGCCACTGTGCAGGAGAATCCGTATAGGTGTTCGAGTGTTCGAACCGTAATGCGCAAGAAATGGTACGAAAACCCCGTATTTACATATCTGCCACTGTGCAGCAGAATCCGAATAGGTGTTCGATTGTTCGAACCGTAATGCGCAAGAAATGGTATGTAAACCCCGTTTTTACATATCTGCCACTGTGCAGGAGAATCCGTATAGGTGTTCGAGTGTTCGAACCGTAATGCGCAAAAAATGGTACCGAAACCCCGTATTTACATATCTGCCACTGTGCAGGAGAATCCGTATAGGTGTTCGATTGTTCGAACCGTAATGCGCAAGAAATGGTATGTAAACCCCGTATTTACATATCTACCACTGTGCAGGAGAATCCGTATAGGTGTTCGAGTGTTCGAACCGTAATGCGCAAGAAATGGTACCGAAACCCCGTATTTACATATCTGCCACTGTGCAGGAGAATCCGAATAGGTGTTCGAGTGTTCGAACCGTAATGCGCAAGAAATGGTATGTAAACCCCGTATTTACATATCTGCCACTGTGCAGGAGAATCCGTATAGGTGTTCGAGAGTTCGAACCGTAATGCGCAAGAAATGGTATGTAAATCCCGTTTTTATATATCTGCCACTGTGCAGGAGAATCCGTATAGGTGTTCGAGTGTTCGAACCGTAATGCGCAAAAAATGGTACCGAAACCCCGTATTTACATATCTGCCACTGTGCAGGAGAATCCGTATAGGTGTTCGAGTGTTCGAACCGTAATGCGCAAGAAATTGTACGGAAACCCCGTATTTACATACCTGCCACTTTGTTGGAGAATCCGCATAGGTGTTCGAGTGTTCGAACCGTAATGCGCAAGAAATGGTATGTAAACCCCGTTTTTACATATCTGCCACTGTGCAGGAGAATCCGTATAGGTGTTCGAGTGTTCGAACCGTAATGCGCAAGAAATGGTACGGAAACCCCGGATTTACATATCTGCCACTGTGCAGGAGAATCCGTATAGGTGTTCGAGTGTTCGAACCGTAATGCGCAAGAAATGGTATGTAAACCCCGTTTTTACATATCTGCCACTGTGTAGGAGAATCCGTATAGGTGTTCGAGTGTTCGAACCGTAATGCGCAAGAAATGGTACGGAAACCCCGTATTTACATATCTGCCACTGTGCAGCAGAATCCGTATAGGTGTTCGATTGTTCGAACCGTAATGCGCAAGAAATGGTATGTAAACCCCGTTTTTACATATCTGCCACTGTGCAGGAGAATCCGTATAGGTGTTCGAGTGTTCGAACCGTAATGTGCAAAAAATGGTACCGAAACCCCGTATTTACATATCTGCCACTGTGCAGCAGAATCCGTATAGGTGTTCGATTGTTCGAACCGTAATGCGCAAGAAATGGTATGTAAACCCAGTTTTTACATATCTGCCACTGTGCAGGAGAATCCGTATAGGTGTTCGAGTGTTCGAACCGTAATGCGCAAGAAATGATACGGAACCCCGTATTTACATATCTGCCACTGTGCAGCAAAATCCTTATAGGTGTTCGATTGTTCGAACCGTAATGCGCAAGAAATGGTATGTAAACCCCGTTTTTACATATCTGCCACTGTGCAGGAGAATCCGTATAGGTGTTCGAGAGTTCGAACCGTAATGCGCAAGAAATGGTACGGAAACCCCGTACTTACATATCTGCCACTGTGCAGGAGAATCCAAATAGGTGTTCGAGTGTTCGAACCGTAATGCGCAAGAAATGGTATGTAAACCCCGTATTTACATATCTGCCACTGTGCAGGAGAATCCGTATAGGTGTTCGAGTGTTCGAACCGTAATGCGCAAGAAATGGTACGGAAACCTCGTATTTACATATCTGCCACTGTGCAGGAGAATCCGTATAGGTGTTCGATTGTTCGAACCGTAATGCGCAAAAAATGGTACCGAAACCCCGTATTTACATATCTGCCACTGTGCAGGAGAATCCGTATAGGTGTTCTAGTGTTCGAACCGTAATGCGCAAGAAATGGTACCGAAACCCCGTATTTACATATCTGCCACTGTGCAGGAGAATCCGAATAGGTGTTCGAGTGTTCGATCTGTAATGCGCAAGAAATGGTATGTAAACCCCGTATTTACATATTTGCCACTGTGCTGGAGAATCCGTATAGGTGTTCGAGTGTTCGAACCGTAATGCGCAAGAAATGGTACGGAAACCCCGTATTTACATATCTGCCACTGTGTAGGAGAATCCGTATAGGTGTTCGAGTGTTTGAACCGTAATGCGTGAGAAATGGTATGTAAACCCCGTATTTATATATCTGCCACTGTGCTGGATAATCCGTATAGGTGTTCGAGTGTTCGAACCGTAATGCGCCAGAAATGGTACCGAAACCCCGTATTTACATATCTGCCACTGTGCAGGAGAATCCGTATAGGTGTTCGAGTGTTCGAACCGTAATGCGCAAGAAATGGTACCGAAACCCCGTATTTACATATCTGCCACTGTGCAGGAGAATCCGTATAGGTGTTCGAGTGTTCGAACCGTAATGCGCAAGAAATGGTATGGAAACCCCGTATTTACATATCTGCCACTGTGCAGGAGAATCCGTATAGGTGTTCGAGTGTTCGAACCGTAATGCGCAAGAAATGGTTCCGAAACCCCGTATTTACATATCTGCCACTGTGCAGGAGAATCCGTATAGGTGTTCGAGAGTTCGAACCGTAATGCGCAAGAAATGGTACGGAAACCCCGTATTTACATATCTGCCACTTTGTAGGAGAATCCGCATAGGTGTTCGAGTGTTCGAACCGTAATGCGTGAGAAATGGTTTGCAAACCCCGTATTTATATATCTGCCACTGTGCTGGATAATCCGTATGGGTGTTCGAGTGTTCGAACCGTAATGCGCCAGAAATGGTACCGAAACCCCGTATTTACATATCTGCCACTGTGCAGGAGAATCCGTATAGTTGTTCGACTGTTCGAACCGTAATGCGCAAGAAATGGTACCGAAACCCCGTATTTACATATCTGCCACTGTGCAGGAGAATCCGTATAGGTGTTCGAGTGTTCGAACCGTAATGCGCAAGAAATGGTAGGGAAACCCCGTATTTACATATCTGCCACTGTGCAGGAGAATCCGTATAGGTGTTCGAGTGTTCGAACCGTAATGCGCAAGAAATGGTTCCGAAACCCCGTATTTACATATCTGCCACTGTGCAGGAGAATCCGTATAGGTGTTCGAGAGTTCGAACCGTAATGCGCAAGAAATGGTACGGAAACCCCGTATTTACATATCTGCCACTTTGAAGGAGAATCCGCATAAGTGTTCGAGTGTTCGAACCGTAATGTGCAAGAAATGGTATGGAAACCCCGTATTTACATATCTGCCACTGTGCAGGAGAATCCGTATAGGTGTTCGAGTGTTCGAACCGTAATGCGCAAGAAATTGTACGGAAACCCCGTATTTACATACCTGCCACTTTGTAGGAGAATCCGCATAGGTGTTCGAGTGTTCGAACCGTAATGCGCAAGAAATGGTATGTAAACCCCGTTTTTACATATCTGCCACTGTGCAGGAGAATCCGTATAGGTGTTCGAGTGTTCGAACCGTAATGCGCAAGAAATGGTACGGAAACCCCGGATTTACATATCTGCCACTGTGCAGGAGAATCCGTATAGGTGTTCGAGTGTTCGAACCGTAATGCGCAAGAAATGGTATGTAAACCCCGTTTTTACATATCTGCCACTGTGTAGGAGAATCCGTATAGGTGTTCGAGTGTTCGAACCGTAATGCGCAAGAAATGGTACGGAAACCCCGTATTTACATATCTGCCACTGTGCAGCAGAATCCGTATAGGTGTTCGATTGTTCGAACCGTAATGCGCAAGAAATGGTATGTAAACCCCGTTTTTACATATCTGCCACTGTGCAGGAGAATCCGTATAGGTGTTCGAGTGTTCGAACCGTAATGTGCAAAAAATGGTACCGAAACCCCGTATTTACATATCTGCCACTGTGCAGCAGAATCCGTATAGGTGTTCGATTGTTCGAACCGTAATGCGCAAGAAATGGTATGTAAACCCCGTTTTTACATATCTGCCACTGTGCAGGAGAATCCGTATAGGTGTTCGAGTGTTCGAACCGTAATGCGCAAGAAATGATACGGAACCCCGTATTTACATATCTGCCACTGTGCAGCAAAATCCTTATAGGTGTTCGATTGTTCGAACCGTAATGCGCAAGAAATGGTATGTAAACCCCGTTTTTACATATCTGCCACTGTGCAGGAGAATCCGTATAGGTGTTCGAGAGTTCGAACCGTAATGCGCAAGAAATGGTACGGAAACCCCGTATTTACATATCTGCCACTGTGCAGGAGAATCCGAATAGGTGTTCGAGTGTTCGAACCGTAATGCGCAAGAAATGGTATGTAAACCCCGTATTTACATATCTGCCACTGTGCAGGAGAATCCGTATAGGTGTTCGAGTGTTCGAACCGTAATGCGCAAGAAATGGTACGAAAACCTCGTATTTACATATCTGCCACTGTGCAGGAGAATCCGTATAGGTGTTCGATTGTTCGAACCGTAATGCGCAAAAAATGGTACCGAAACCCCGTATTTACATATCTGCCACTGTGCAGGAGAATCCGTATAGGTGTTCTAGTGTTCGAACCGTAATGCGCAAGAAATGGTACCGAAACCCCGTATTTACATATCTACCACTGTGCAGGAGAATCCGAATAGGTGTTCGAGTGTTCGATCCGTAATGCGCAAGAAATGGTATGTAAACCCCGTATTTACATATCTGCCACAGTGCAGGAGAATCCGTATAGGTGTTCGAGTGTTCGAACCGTAATGCGCAAGAAATGGTACGGAAACCCCGTATTTACATATCTGCCACTGTGTAGGAGAATCCGTATAGGTGTTCGAGTGTTTGAACCGTAATGCGTGAGAAATGGTATGTAAACCCCGTATTTATATATCTGCCACTGTGCTGGATAATCCGTATAGGTGTTCGAGTGTTCGAACCGTAATGCGCCAGAAATGGTACCGAAACCCCGTATTTACATATCTGCCACTGTGCAGGAGAATCCGTATAGTTGTTCGACTGTTCGAACCGTAATGCGCAAGAAATGGTAACGAAACCCCGTATTTACATATCTGCCACTGTGCAGGAGAATCCGTATAGGTGTTCGAGTGTTCGAACCGTAATGCGCAAGAAATGGTAGGGAAACCCCGTATTTACATATCTGCCACTGTGTAGGAGAATCCGTATAGGTGTTCGAGTGTTCGAACCGTAATGCGCAAGAAATGGTTCCGAAACCCCGTATTTACATATCTGCCACTGTGCAGGAGAATCCGTATAGGTGTTCGAGAGTTCGAACCGTAATGCGCAAGAAATGGTACGGAAACCCCGTATTTACATATCTGCCACTTTGAAAGAGAATCCGCATAAGTGTTCGAGTGTTCGAACCGTAATGTGCAAGAAATGGTATGGAAACCCCGTATTTACATATCTGCCACTGTGCAGGAGAATCCGTATAGGTGTTCGAGTGTTCGAATCGTAATGCGCAAGAAATGGTACCGAAACCCCGTATTTACATATCTGCCACTGTGCAGGAGAATCCGAATAGGTGTTCGAGTGTTCGAATCGTAATGCGCAAGAAATGGTACCAAAACCCCGTATTTACACTCGAACCGTAATGCGCAAGAAATGGTTCCGAAACCCCGTATTTACGTATCTGCCACTGTGCAGGAGAATCCGTATAGGTGTTCCATTGTTCAAACCGTAATGCGCAAGAAATGGTACGGAAACCCCGTATTTACATATCTGCCACTGTGCAGGAGAATCCGTATAGGTGTTCGAGTGTTCGAACCGTAATGCGCAAAAAATGGTACCGAAACCCCGTATTTACATATCTGCCACTGTGCAGGAGAATCCGTATAGGTGTTCGAGTGTTCGAACCGTAATGCGCAAGAAATGGTACCGAAACCCCGTATTTACATATCTGCCACTGTGCAGGAGAATCCGAATAGGTGTTCGAGTGTTCGAACCGTAATGCGCAAGAAATGGTATGTAAACCCCGTATTTACATATCTGCCACTGTGCAGGAGAATCCGTATAGGTGTTCGAGTGTTCGAACCGTAATGCGCAAGAAATGGTACGGAAACCCCGTATTTACATATCTGCCACTGTGCAGGAGAATCCGTATAGGTGTTCGAGTGTTCGAACCGTAATGCGCAAGAAATGGTATGTAAACCCCGTTTTTACATATCTGCCACTGTGCAGGAGAATCCGTATAGGTGTTCGAGTGTTCGAACCGTAATGCGCAAGAAATGGTACGGAAACCCCGTATTTACATATCTGCCACTGTGCAGCAGAATCCGTATAGGTGTTCGATTGTTCGAACCGTAATGCGCAAGAAATGGTATGTAAACCCCGTTTTTACATATCTGCCACTGTGCAGGAGAATCCGTATAGGTGTTCGAGTGTTCGAACCGTAATGCGCAAGAAATGGTACGGAAACCCCGTATTTACATATCTGCCACTGTGCAGCAGAATCCGTATAGGTGTTCGATTGTTCAAACCGTAATGCGCAAGAAATGGTATGTAAACCCCGTTTTTACATATCTGCCACTGTGCAGGAGAATCCGTATAGGTGTTCGAGTGTTCGAACCGTAATGCGCAAAAAATGGTACCGAAACCCCGTATTTACATATCTGCCACTGTGCAGCAGAATCCGTATAGGTGTTCGATTGTTCGAACCGTAATGCGCAAGAAATGGTATGTAAACCCCGTTTTTACATATCTGCCACTGTGCAGGAGAATCCGTATAGGTGTTCGAGTGTTCGAACCGTAATGCGCAAGAAATGGTACGGAAACCCCGTATTTACATATCTGCCACTGTGCAGCAGAATCCGTATAGGTGTTCGATTGTTCGAACCGTAATGCGCAAGAAATGGTATGTAAACCCCGTTTTTACATATCTGCCACTGTGCAGGAGAATCCGTATAGGTGTTCGAGAGTTCGAACCGTAATGCGCAAGAAATGGTACGGAAACCCCGTATTTACATATCTGCCACTGTGCAGGAGAATCCGAATAGGTGTTCGAGTGTTCGAACCGTAATGCGCAAGAAATGGTATGTAAACCCCGTATTTACATATCTGCCACTGTGCAGGAGAATCCGTATAGGTGTTCGAGTGTTCGAACCGTAATGCGCAAGAAATGGTACGGAAACCCCGTATTTACATATCTGCCACTGTGCAGGAGAATCCGTATAGGTGTTCGATTGTTCGAACCGTAATGCGCAAAAAATGGTACCGAAACCCCGTATTTACATATCTGCCACTGTGCAGGAGAATCCGTATAGGTGTTCTAGTGTTCGAACCGTAATGCGCAAGAAATGGTACCGAAACGCCGTATTTACATATCTGCCACTGTGCAGGAGAATCCGAATTGGTGTTCGAGTGTTCGATCCGTAATGCGCAAGAAATGGTATGTAAACCCCGTATTTACATATCTGCCACTGTGCTGGATAATCCGTATAGGTGTTCGAGTGTTCGAACCGTAATGCGCAAGAAATGGTACGGAAACCCCGTATTTACATATCTGCCACTGTGTAGGAGAATCCGTATAGGTGTTCGAGTGTTTGAACCGTAATGCGTGAGAAATGGTTTGCAAACCCCGTATTTATATATCTGCCACTGTGCTGGATAATCCGTATAGGTGTTCGAGTGTTCGAACCGTAATGCGGCAGAAATGGTACCGAAACCCCGTATTTACATATCTGCCACTGTGCAGGAGAATCCGTATAGGTGTTCGAGTGTCCGAACCGTAATGCTCAAGAAATGGTACCGAAACCCCGTATTTACATATCTGCCAATGTGCAGGAGAATCCGTATAGGTGTTCGAGTGTTCGAACCGTAATGCGCAAGAAATGGTATGGAAACCCCGTATTTACATATCTGCCACTGTGCAGGAGAATCCGTATAGGTGTTCGAGTGTTCGAACCGTAATGCGCAAGAAATGGTTCCGAAACCCCGTATTTACATATCTGCCACTGTGCAGGAGAATCCGTATAGGTGTTCGAGAGTTCGAACCGTAATGCGCAAGAAATGGTATGTAAATCCCGTTTTTATATATCTGCCACTGTGCAGGAGAATCCGTATAGGTGTTCGAGTGTTCGAACCGTAATGCGCAAAAAATGGTACCGAAACCCCGTATTTACATATCTGCCACTGTGCAGGAGAATCCGTATAGGTGTTCGAGTGTTCGAACCGTAATGCGCAAGAAATTGTACGGAAACCCCGTATTTACATACCTGCCACTTTGTAGGAGAATCCGCATAGGTGTTCGAGTGTTCGAACCGTAATGCGCAAGAAATGGTATGTAAACCCCGTATTAACATATCTGCCACTGTGCAGGAGAATCCGTATAGGTGTTTGAGTGTTCGAACCGTAATGCGCAAGAAATGGTACGGAAACCCAGGATTTACATATCTGCCACTGTGCAGGAGAATCCGTATAGGTGTTCGAGTGTTCGAACCGTAATGCGCAAGAAATGGTATGTAAACCCCGTTTTTACATATCTGCCACTGTGCAGGAGAATCCGTATAGGTGTTCGAGTGTTCGAACCGTAATGCGCAAGAAATGGTACGAAAACCCCGTATTTACATATCTGCCACTGTGCAGCAGAATCCGAATAGGTGTTCGATTGTTCGAACCGTAATGCGCAAGAAATGGTATGTAAACCCCGTTTTTACATATCTGCCACTGTGCAGGAGAATCCGTATAGGTGTTCGAGTGTTCGAACCGTAATGCGCAAAAAATGGTACCGAAACCCCGTATTTACATATCTGCCACTGTGCAGGAGAATCCGTATAGGTGTTCGATTGTTCGAACCGTAATGCGCAAGAAATGGTATGTAAACCCCGTATTTACATATCTACCACTGTGCAGGAGAATCCGTATAGGTGTTCGAGTGTTCGAACCGTAATGCGCAAGAAATGGTACCGAAACCCCGTATTTACATATCTGCCACTGTGCAGGAGAATCCGAATAGGTGTTCGAGTGTTCGAACCGTAATGCGCAAGAAATGGTATGTAAACCCCGTATTTACATATCTGCCACTGTGCAGGAGAATCCGTATAGGTGTTCGAGTGTTCGAACCGTAATGCGCAAGAAATGGTACGGAAACCCCGTATTTACATATCTGCCACTGTGCAGGAGAATCCGTATTGGTGTTCGAGTGTTCGAACCGTAATGCGCAAGAAATGGTATGTAAACCTCGTTTTTACATATCTGCCACTGTGCAGGAGAATCCGTATAGGTGTTCGAGTGTTCGAACCGTAATGCGCAAGAAATGGTACGGAAACCCCGTATTTACATATCTGCCACTGTGCAGCAGAATCCGTATAGGTGTTCGATTGTTCGAACCGTAATGCGCAAGAAATGGTATGTAAACCCCATTTTTACATATCTGCCACTGTGCAGGAGAATCCGTATAGGTGTTCGAGTGTTCGAACCGTAATGCGCAAGAAATGGTACGGAAACCCCGTATTTACATATCTGCCACTGTGCAGCAGAATCCGTATAGGTGTTCGATTGTTCGAACCGTAATGCGCAAGAAATGGTATGTAAACCCCGTTTTTACATATCTGCCACTGTGCAGGAGAATCCGTATAGGTGTTCGAGTGTTCGAACCGTAATGCGCAAAAAATGGTACCGAAACCCCGTATTTACATATCTGCCACTGTGCAGCAGAATCCGTATAGGTGTTCGATTGTTCGAACCGTAATGCGCAAGAAATGGTATGTAAACCCCGTTTTTACATATCTGCCACTGTGCAGGAGAATCCGTATAGGTGTTCGAGTGTTCGAACCGTAATGCGCAAGAAATGGTACGGAAACCCCGTATTTACATATCTGCCACTGTGCAGCAGAATCTGTATAGGTGTTCGATTGTTCGAACCGTAATGCGCAAGAAATGGTATGTAAACCCCGTTTTTACATATCTGCCACTGTGCAGGAGAATCCGTATAGGTGTTCGAGAGTTCGAACCGTAATGCGCAAGAAATGGTACGGAAACCCCGTATTTACATATCTGCCACTGTGCAGGAGAATCCGAATAGGTGTTCGAGTGTTCGAACCGTAATGCGCAAGAAATAGTATGTAAACCCCGTATTTACATATCTGCCACTGTGCAGGAGAATCCGTATAGGTGTTCGAGTGTTCGAACCGTAATGCGCAAGAAATGGTACGGAAACCCCGTATTTACATATCTGCCACTGTGCAGGAGAATCCGTATAGGTGTTCGATTGTTCGAACCGTAATGCGCAAAAAATGGTACCGAAAACCCGTATTTACATATCTGCCACTGTGCAGGAGAATCCGTATAGGTGTTCTAGTGTTCGAACCGTAATGCGCAAGAAATGGTACCGAAACCCCGTATTTACATATCTGCCACTGTGCAGGAGAATCCGAATAGGTGTTCGAATGTTCGATCCGTAATGCACAAGAAATGGTATGTAAACCCCGTATTTACATATCTGCCACTGTGCAGGAGAATCCGTATAGGTGTTCGAGTGTTCGAACCATAATGCGCAAGAAATGGTACGGAAACCCCGTATTTACATATCTGCCACTGTGCAGGAGAATCCGTATAGGTGTTCGAGTGTTTGAACCGTAATGCGTGAGAAATGGTTTGCAAACCCCGTATTTATATATCTGCCACTGTGCTGGATAATCCGTATAGGTATTCGAGTGTTCGAACCGTAATGCGCCAGAAATGGTACCGAAACCCCGTATTTACATATCTGCCACTGTGCAGGAGAATCCGTATAGGTGTTCGAGTGTCCGAACCGTAATGCGCAAGAAATGGTACCGAAACCCCGTATTTACATATCTGCCAATGTGCAGGAGAATCCGTATAGGTGTTCGAGTGTTCAAACCGTAATGCGCAAGAAATGGTATGGAAACCCCGTATTTACATATCTGCCACTGTACAGGAGAATCCGTATAGGTGTTCGAGTGTTCGAACCGTAATGCGCAAGAAATGGTTCCGAAACCCCGTATTTACATATCTGCCACTGTGCAGGAGAATCCGTATAGGTGTTCGAGAGTTCGAACCGTAATGCGCAAGAAATGGTATGTAAATCCCGTTTTTATATATCTGCCACTGTGCAGGAGAATCCGTATATGTGTTCGAGTGTTCGAACCGTAATGCGCAAAAAATGGTACCGAAACCCCGTATTTACATATCTGCCACTGTGCAGGAGAATACGTATAGGTGTTCGAGTGTTCGAACCGTAATGCGCAAGAAATTGTACGGAAACCCCGTATTTACATACCTGCCACTTTGTAGGAGAATCCGCATAGGTGTTCGAGTGTTCGAACCGTAATGCGCAAGAAATGGTATGTAAACCCCGTATTAACATATCTGCCACTGTGCAGGAGAATCCGTATAGGTGTTCGAGTGTTCGAACCGTAATGCGCAAGAAATGGTACGGAAACCCCGGATTTACATATCTGCCACTGTGCAGGAGAATCCGTATAGGTGTTCGAGTGTTCGAACCGTAATGCGCAAGAAATGGTATGTAAACCCCGTTTTTACATATCTGCCACTGTGCAGGAGAATCCGTATAGGTGTTCGAGTGTTCGAACCGTAATGCGCAAGAAATGGTACGGAAACCCCGTATTTACATCTCTGCCACTGTGCAGCAGAATCCGTATAGGTGTTCGATTGTTCGAACCGTAATGCGCAAGAAATGGTATGTAAACCCCGTTTTTACATATCTGCCACTGTGCAGGAGAATCCGTATAGGTGTTCGAGTGTTCGAACCGTAATGCGCAAAAAATGGTACCGAAACCCCGTATTTACATATCTGCCACTGTGCAGGAGAATCCGTATAGGTGTTCGATTGTTCGAACCGTAATGCGCAAGAAATGGTATGTAAACCCCGTATTTGCATATCTACCACTGTGCAGGAGAATCCGTATAGGTGTTCGAGTGTTCGAACCGTAATGCGCAAGAAATGGTACCGAAACCCCGTATTTACATATCTGCCACTGTGCAGGAGAATCCGAATAGGTGTTCGAGTGTTCGAACCGTAATGCGCAAGAAATGGTATGTAAACCCCGTATTTACATATCTGCCACTGTGCAGGAGAATCCGAATAGGTGTTCGAGTGTTCGAACCGTAATGCGCAAGAAATGGTATGTAAACCCCGTATTTACATATCTGCCACTGTGCAGGAGAATCCGTATAGGTGTTCGAGTGTTCGAACCGTAATGCGCAAGAAATGGTACGGAAACCCCGTATTTACATATCTGCCACTGTGCAGGAGAATCCGTATAGGTGTTCGAGTGTTCGAACCGTAATGCGCAAGAAATGGTATGTAAACCCCGTTTTTACATATCTGCCACTGTGCAGGAGAATCCGTATAGGTGTTCGAGTGTTCGAACCGTAATGCGCAAGAAATGGTACGGAAACCCCGTATTTACATATCTGCCACTGTGCAGCAGAATCCGTAGAGGTGTTCGATTGTTCGAACCGTAATGCGCAAGAAATGGTATGTAAACCCCGTTTTTACATATCTGCCACTGTGCAGGAGAATCCGTATAGGTGTTCGAGTGTTCAAACCGTAATGCGCAAGAAATGGTACGAAAACCCCGTATTTACATATCTGCCACTGTGCAGCAGAATCCGTATAGGTGTTCGATTGTTCGAACCGTAATGCGCAAGAAATGGTATGTTAACCCCGTTTTTACATATCTGCCACTGTGCAGGAGAATCCGTATAGGTGTTCGAGTGTTCGAACCGTAATGCGCAAAAAATGGTACCGAAACCCCGTATTTACATATCTGCCACTGTGCAGCAGAATCCGTATAGGTGTTCGATTGTTCGAACCGTAATGCGCAAGAAATGGTATGTAAACCCTGTTTTTACATATCGGCCACTGTGCAGGAGAATTCGTATAGGTGTTCGAGTGTTCGAACCGTAATGCACAAGAAATGGTACGGAAACCCCGTATTTACATATCTGCCACTGTGCAGCAGAATCCGTATAGGTGTTCGATTGTTCGAACCGTAATGCGCAAGAAATGGTATGTAAACCCCGTTTTTACATATCTGCCACTGTGCAGGAGAATCCGTATAGGTGTTCAAGAGTTCGAACCGTAATGCGCAAGAAATGGTACGGAAACCCCGTATTTACATATCTGCCACTGTGCAGGAGAATCCGAATAGGTGTTCGAGTGTTCGAACCGTAATGCGCAAGAAATGGTATGTAAACCCCGTATTTACATATCTGCCACTGTGCAGGAGAATCCGTATAGGTGTTCGAGTGTTCGAACCGTAATGCGCAAGAAATGGTACGGAAACCCCGTATTTACATATCTGCCACTGTGCAGGAGAATCCGTATAGGTGTTCGATTGTTCGAACCCTAATGCGCAAAAAATGGTACCGAAACCCCGTATTTACATATCTGCCACTGTGCAGGAGAATCCGTATAGGTGTTCTAGTGTTCGAACCGTAATGCGCAAGAAATGGTACCGAAACCCCGTATTTACATATCTGCCACTGTGCAGGAGAATCCGAATAGGTGTTCGAGTGTTCGATCCGTAATGCGCAAGAAATGGTATGTAAACCCCGTATTTACATATCTGCCACTGTGCAGGAGAATCCGTATAGGTGTTCGAGTGTTCGAACCGTAATGCGCAAGAAATGGTACGGAAACCCCGTATTTACATATCTGCCACTGTGCAGGAGAATCCGTATAGGTGTTCGAGTGTTTGAACCGTAATGCGTGAGAAATGGTTTGCAAACCCCGTATTTATATATCTGCCACTGTGCTGGATAATCCGTATAGGTGTTCGAGTGTTCGAACCGTAATGCGCCAGAAATGGTACCGAAACCCCGTATTTACATATCTGCCACTGTGCAGGAGAATCCGTATAGGTGTTCGAGTGTCCGAACCGTAATGCGCAAGAAATGGTACCGAAACCCCGTATTTACATATCTGCCAATGTGCAGGAGAATCCGTATAGGTGTTCGAGTGTTCGAACCGTAATGCGCAAGAAATGGTATGGAAACCCCGTATTTACATATCTGCCACTGTGCAGGAGAATCCGTATAGGTGTTCGAGTGTTCGAACCGTAATGCGCAAGAAATGGTTCCGAAACCCCGTATTTACATATCTGCCACTGTGCAGGAGAATCCGTATAGGTGTTCGAGAGTTCGAACCGTAATGCGCAAGAAATGGTATGTAAATCCCGTTTTTATATATCTGCCACTGTGCAGGAGAATCCTTATAGGTGTTCGAGTGTTCGAACCGTAATGCGCAAAAAATGGTACCGAAACCCCGTATTTACATATCTGCCACTGTGCAGGAGAATCCGTATAGGTGTTCGAGTGTTCGAACCGTAATGCGCAAGAAATTGTACGGAAACCCCGTATTTACATACCTGCCACTTTGTAGGAGAATCCGCATAGGTGTTCGAGTGTTCGAACCGTAATGCGCAAGAAATGGTATGTAAACCCCGTATTAACATATCTGCCACTGTGCAGGAGAATCCGTATAGGTGTTCGAGTGTTCGAACCGTAATGCGCAAGAAATGGTACGGAAACCCCGGATTTACATATCTGCCACTGTGCAGGAGAATCCGTATAGGTGTTCGAGTGTTCGAACCGTAATGCGCAAGAAATGGTATGTAAACCCCGTTTTTACATATCTGCCACTGTGCAGGAGAATCCGTATAGGTGTTCGAGTGTTCGAACCGTAATGCGCAAGAAATGGTACGGAAACCCCGTATTTACATATCTGCCACTATGCAGCAGAATCCGTATAGGTGTTCGATTGTTCGAACCGTAATGCGCAAGAAATGGTATGTAAACCCCGTTTTCACATATCTGCCACTGTGCAGGAGAATCCGTATAGGTGTTCGAGTGTTCGAACCGTAATGCGCAAAAAATGGTACCGAAACCCCGTATTTACATATCTGCCACTGTGCAGGAGAATCCGAATAGGTGTTCGAGTGTTCGAACCGTAATGCGCAAGGAATGGTATGTAAACCCCGTATTTACATATCTGCCACTGTGCAGGAGAATCCGTATAGGTGTTCGAGTGTTCGAACCGTATTGCGCAAGAAATGGTACGGAAACCCCGTATTTACATATCTGCCACTGTGCAGGAGAATCCGTATAGGTGTTCGAGTGTTCGAACCGTAATGCGCAAGAAATGGTATGTAATCCCCGTTCTTACATATCTGCCACTGTGCAGGAGAATCCGTATAGGTGTTCGAGTGTTCGAACCGTAATGCGCAAGAAATGGTACGGAAACCCCGTATTTACATATCTGCCACTGTGCAGGAGAATCCGTATAGGTGTTCGAGTGTTTGAACCGTAATGCGTGAGAAATGGTTTGCAAACCCCGTATTTATATATCTGCCACTGTGCTGGATAATCCGTATAGGTGTTCGAGTGTTCGAACCGTAATGCGCCAGAAATGGTACCGAAACCCCGTATTTACATATCTGCCACGGTGCAGGAGAATCCGTATAGGTGTTCGAGTGTCCGAACCGTAATGCGCAAGAAATGGTACCGAAACCCCGTATTTACATATCTGCCAATGTGCAGGAGAATCCGTATAGGTGTTCGAGTGTTCGAACCGTAATGCGCAAGAAATGGTATGGAAACCCCGTATTTACATATCTGCCACTGTGCAGGAGAATCCGTATAGGTGTTCGAGTGTTCGAACCGTAATGCGCAAGAAATGGTTCCGAAACCCCGTATTTACATATCTGCCACTGTGCAGGAGAATCCGTATAGGTGTTCGAGAGTTCGAACCGTAATGCGCAAGAAATGGTATGTAAATCCCGTTTTTATATATCTGCCACTGTGCAGGAGAATCCGTATAGGTGTTCGAGTGTTCGAACCGTAATGCGCAAAAAATGGTACCGAAACCCCGTATTTACATATCTGCCACTGTGCAGGAGAATCCGTATAGGTGTTCGAGTGTTCGAACCGTAATGCGCAAGAAATTGTACGGAAACCCCGTATTTACATACCTGCCACTTTGTAGGAGAATCCGCATAGGTGTTCGAGTGTTCGAACCGTAATGCGCAAGAAATGGTATGTAAACCCCGTATTAACATATCTGCCACTGTGCAGGAGAATCCGTATAGGTGTTCGAGTGTTCGAACCGTAATGCGCAAGAAATGGTACGGAAACCCCGGATTTACATATCTGCCACTGTGCAGGAGAATCCGTATAGGTGTTCGAGTGTTCGAACCGTAATGCGCAAGAAATGGTATGTAAACCCCGTTTTTACATATCTGCCACTGTGCAGGAGAATCCGTATAGGTGTTCGAGTGTTCGAACCGTAATGCGCAAGAAATGGTACGGAAACCCCGTATTTACATATCTGCCACTGTGCAGCAGAATCCGTATAGGTGTTCGATTGTTCGAACCGTAATGCGCAAGAAATGGTATGTAAACCCCGTTTTCACATATCTGCCACTGTGCAGGAGAATCCGTATAGGTGTTCGAGTGTTCGAACCGTAATGCGCAAAAAATGGTACCGAAACCCCGTATTTACATATCTGCCACTGTGCAGGAGAATCCGAATAGGTGTTCGAGTGTTCGAACCGTAATGCGCAAGAAATGGTATGTAAACCCCGTATTTACATATCTGCCACTGTGCAGGAGAATCCGTATAGGTGTTCGAGTGTTCGAACCGTATTGCGCAAGAAATGGTACGGAAACCCCGTATTTACATATCTGCCACTGTGCAGGAGAATCCGTATAGGTGTTCGAGTGTTCGAACCGTAATGCGCAAGAAATGGTATGTAATCCCCGTTTTTACATATCTGCCACTGTGCAGGAGAATCCGTATAGGTGTTCGAGTGTTCGAACCGTAATGCGCAAGAAATGGTACGGAAACCCCGTATTTACATATCTGCCACTGTGCAGGAGAATCCGTATAGGTGTTCGAGTGTTTGAACCGTAATGCGTGAGAAATGGTTTGCAAACCCCGTATTTATATATCTGCCACTGTGCTGGATAATCCGTATAGGTGTTCGAGTGTTCGAACCGTAATGCGCCAGAAATGGTACCGAAACCCCGTATTTACATATCTGCCACGGTGCAGGAGAATCCGTATAGGTGTTCGAGTGTCCGAACCGTAATGCGCAAGAAATGGTACCGAAACCCCGTATTTACATATCTGCCAATGTGCAGGAGAATCCGTATAGGTGTTCGAGTGTTCGAACCGTAATGCGCAAGAAATGGTATGGAAACCCCGTATTTACATATCTGCCACTGTGCAGGAGAATCCGTATAGGTGTTCGAGTGTTCGAACCGTAATGCGCAAGAAATGGTTCCGAAACCCCGTATTTACATATCTGCCACTGTGCAGGAGAATCCGTATAGGTGTTCGAGAGTTCGAACCGTAATGCGCAAGAAATGGTATGTAAATCCCGTTTTTATATATCTGCCACTGTGCAGGAGAATCCGTATAGGTGTTCGAGTGTTCGAACCGTAATGCGCAAAAAATGGTACCGAAACCCCGTATTTACATATCTGCCACTGTGCAGGAGAATCCGTATAGGTGTTCGAGTGTTCGAACCGTAATGCGCAAGAAATTGTACGGAAACCCCGTATTTACATACCTGCCACTTTGTAGGAGAATCCGCATAGGTGTTCGAGTGTTCGAACCGTAATGCGCAAGAAATGGTATGTAAACCCCGTATTAACATATCTGCCACTGTGCAGGAGAATCCGTATAGGTGTTCGAGTGTTCGAACCGTAATGCGCAAGAAATGGTACGGAAACCCCGGATTTACATATCTGCCACTGTGCAGGAGAATCCGTATAGGTGTTCGAGTGTTCGAACCGTAATGCGCAAGAAATGGTATGTAAACCCCGTTTTTACATATCTGCCACTGTGCAGGAGAATCCGTATAGGTGTTCGAGTGTTCGAACCGTAATGCGCAAGAAATGGTACGGAAACCCCGTATTTACATATCTGCCACTGTGCAGCAGAATCCGTATAGGTGTTCGATTGTTCGAACCGTAATGCGCAAGAAATGGTATGTAAACCCCGTTTTCACATATCTGCCACTGTGCAGGAGAATCCGTATAGGTGTTCGAGTGTTCGAACCGTAATGCGCAAAAAATGGTACCGAAACCCCGTATTTACATATCTGCCACTGTGCAGGAGAATCCGAATAGGTGTTCGAGTGTTCGAACCGTAATGCGCAAGAAATGGTATGTAAACCCCGTATTTACATATCTGCCACTGTGCAGGAGAATCCGTATAGGTGTTCGAGTGTTCGAACCGTATTGCGCAAGAAATGGTACGGAAACCCCGTATTTACATATCTGCCACTGTGCAGGAGAATCCGTATAGGTGTTCGAGTGTTCGAACCGTAATGCGCAAGAAATGGTATGTAATCCCCGTTTTTACATATCTGCCACTGTGCAGGAGAATCCGTATAGGTGTTCGAGTGTTCGAACCGTAATGCGCAAGAAATGGTACGGAAACCCCGTATTTACATATCTGCCACTGTGCAGGAGAATCCGTATAGGTGTTCGAGTGTTTGAACCGTAATGCGTGAGAAATGGTTTGCAAACCCCGTATTTATATATCTGCCACTGTGCTGGATAATCCGTATAGGTGTTCGAGTGTTCGAACCGTAATGCGCCAGAAATGGTACCGAAACCCCGTATTTACATATCTGCCACGGTGCAGGAGAATCCGTATAGGTGTTCGAGTGTCCGAACCGTAATGCGCAAGAAATGGTACCGAAACCCCGTATTTACATATCTGCCAATGTGCAGGAGAATCCGTATAGGTGTTCGAGTGTTCGAACCGTAATGCGCAAGAAATGGTATGGAAACCCCGTATTTACATATCTGCCACTGTGCAGGAGAATCCGTATAGGTGTTCGAGTGTTCGAACCGTAATGCGCAAGAAATGGTTCCGAAACCCCGTATTTACATATCTGCCACTGTGCAGGAGAATCCGTATAGGTGTTCGAGAGTTCGAACCGTAATGCGCAAGAAATGGTATGTAAATCCCGTTTTTATATATCTGCCACTGTGCAGGAGAATCCGTATAGGTGTTCGAGTGTTCGAACCGTAATGCGCAAAAAATGGTACCGAAACCCCGTATTTACATATCTGCCACTGTGCAGGAGAATCCGTATAGGTGTTCGAGTGTTCGAACCGTAATGCGCAAGAAATTGTACGGAAACCCCGTATTTACATACCTGCCACTTTGTAGGAGAATCCGCATAGGTGTTCGAGTGTTCGAACCGTAATGCGCAAGAAATGGTATGTAAACCCCGTATTAACATATCTGCCACTGTGCAGGAGAATCCGTATAGGTGTTCGAGTGTTCGAACCGTAATGCGCAAGAAATGGTACGGAAACCCCGGATTTACATATCTGCCACTGTGCAGGAGAATCCGTATAGGTGTTCGAGTGTTCGAACCGTAATGCGCAAGAAATGGTATGTAAACCCCGTTTTTACATATCTGCCACTGTGCAGGAGAATCCGTATAGGTGTTCGAGTGTTCGAACCGTAATGCGCAAGAAATGGTACGGAAACCCCGTATTTACATATCTGCCACTGTGCAGCAGAATCCGTATAGGTGTTCGATTGTTCGAACCGTAATGCGCAAGAAATGGTATGTAAACCCCGTTTTCACATATCTGCCACTGTGCAGGAGAATCCGTATAGGTGTTCGAGTGTTCGAACCGTAATGCGCAAAAAATGGTACCGAAACCCCGTATTTACATATCTGCCACTGTGCAGGAGAATCCGAATAGGTGTTCGAGTGTTCGAACCGTAATGCGCAAGAAATGGTATGTAAACCCCGTATTTACATATCTGCCACTGTGCAGGAGAATCCGTATAGGTGTTCGAGTGTTCGAACCGTATTGCGCAAGAAATGGTACGGAAACCCCGTATTTACATATCTGCCACTGTGCAGGAGAATCCGTATAGGTGTTCGAGTGTTCGAACCGTAATGCGCAAGAAATGGTATGTAATCCCCGTTTTTACATATCTGCCACTGTGCAGGAGAATCCGTATAGGTGTTCGAGTGTTCGAACCGTAATGCGCAAGAAATGGTACGGAAACCCCGTATTTACATATCTGCCACTGTGCAGGAGAATCCGTATAGGTGTTCGAGTGTTTGAACCGTAATGCGTGAGAAATGGTTTGCAAACCCCGTATTTATATATCTGCCACTGTGCTGGATAATCCGTATAGGTGTTCGAGTGTTCGAACCGTAATGCGCCAGAAATGGTACCGAAACCCCGTATTTACATATCTGCCACGGTGCAGGAGAATCCGTATAGGTGTTCGAGTGTCCGAACCGTAATGCGCAAGAAATGGTACCGAAACCCCGTATTTACATATCTGCCAATGTGCAGGAGAATCCGTATAGGTGTTCGAGTGTTCGAACCGTAATGCGCAAGAAATGGTATGGAAACCCCGTATTTACATATCTGCCACTGTGCAGGAGAATCCGTATAGGTGTTCGAGTGTTCGAACCGTAATGCGCAAGAAATGGTTCCGAAACCCCGTATTTACATATCTGCCACTGTGCAGGAGAATCCGTATAGGTGTTCGAGAGTTCGAACCGTAATGCGCAAGAAATGGTATGTAAATCCCGTTTTTATATATCTGCCACTGTGCAGGAGAATCCGTATAGGTGTTCGAGTGTTCGAACCGTAATGCGCAAAAAATGGTACCGAAACCCCGTATTTACATATCTGCCACTGTGCAGGAGAATCCGTATAGGTGTTCGAGTGTTCGAACCGTAATGCGCAAGAAATTGTACGGAAACCCCGTATTTACATACCTGCCACTTTGTAGGAGAATCCGCATAGGTGTTCGAGTGTTCGAACCGTAATGCGCAAGAAATGGTATGTAAACCCCGTATTAACATATCTGCCACTGTGCAGGAGAATCCGTATAGGTGTTCGAGTGTTCGAACCGTAATGCGCAAGAAATGGTACTGAAACCCCGGATTTACATATCTGCCACTGTGCAGGAGAATCCGTATAGGTGTTCGAGTGTTCGAACCGTAATGCGCAAGAAATGGTATGTAAACCCCGTTTTTACATATCTGCCACTGTGCAGGAGAATCCGTATAGGTGTTCGAGTGTTCGAACCGTAATGCGCAAGAAATGGTACGGAAACCCCGTATTTACATATCTGCCACTGTGCAGCAGAATCCGTATAGGTGTTCGATTGTTCGAACCGTAATGCGCAAGAAATGGTATGTAAACCCCGTTTTCACATATCTGCCACTGTGCAGGAGAATCCGTATAGGTGTTCGAGTGTTCGAACCGTAATGCGCAAAAAATGGTACCGAAACCCCGTATTTACATATCTGCCACTGTGCAGGAGAATCCGAATAGGTGTTCGAGTGTTCGAACCGTAATGCGCAAGAAATGGTATGTAAACCCCGTATTTACATATCTGCCACTGTGCAGGAGAATCCGTATAGGTGTTCGAGTGTTCGAACCGTATTGCGCAAGAAATGGTACGGAAACCCCGTATTTACATATCTGCCACTGTGCAGGAGAATCCGTATAGGTGTTCGAGTGTTCGAACCGTAATGCGCAAGAAATGGTATGTAATCCCCGTTTTTACATATCTGCCACTGTGCAGGAGAATCCGTATAGGTGTTCGAGTGTTCGAACCGTAATGCGCAAGAAATGGTACGGAAACCCCGTATTTACATATCTGCCACTGTGCAGGAGAATCCGTATAGGTGTTCGAGTGTTTGAACCGTAATGCGTGAGAAATGGTTTGCAAACCCCGTATTTATATATCTGCCACTGTGCTGGATAATCCGTATAGGTGTTCGAGTGTTCGAACCGTAATGCGCCAGAAATGGTACCGAAACCCCGTATTTACATATCTGCCACGGTGCAGGAGAATCCGTATAGGTGTTCGAGTGTCCGAACCGTAATGCGCAAGAAATGGTACCGAAACCCCGTATTTACATATCTGCCAATGTGCAGGAGAATCCGTATAGGTGTTCGAGTGTTCGAACCGTAATGCGCAAGAAATGGTATGGAAACCCCGTATTTACATATCTGCCACTGTGCAGGAGAATCCGTATAGGTGTTCGAGTGTTCGAACCGTAATGCGCAAGAAATGGTTCCGAAACCCCGTATTTACATATCTGCCACTGTGCAGGAGAATCCGTATAGGTGTTCGAGAGTTCGAACCGTAATGCGCAAGAAATGGTATGTAAATCCCGTTTTTATATATCTGCCACTGTGCAGGAGAATCCGTATAGGTGTTCGAGTGTTCGAACCGTAATGCGCAAAAAATGGTACCGAAACCCCGTATTTACATATCTGCCACTGTGCAGGAGAATCCGTATAGGTGTTCGAGTGTTCGAACCGTAATGCGCAAGAAATTGTACGGAAACCCCGTATTTACATACCTGCCACTTTGTAGGAGAATCCGCATAGGTGTTCGAGTGTTCGAACCGTAATGCGCAAGAAATGGTATGTAAACCCCGTATTAACATATCTGCCACTGTGCAGGAGAATCCGTATAGGTGTTCGAGTGTTCGAACCGTAATGCGCAAGAAATGGTACGGAAACCCCGGATTTACATATCTGCCACTGTGCAGGAGAATCCGTATAGGTGTTCGAGTGTTCGAACCGTAATGCGCAAGAAATGGTATGTAAACCCCGTTTTTACATATCTGCCACTGTGCAGGAGAATCCGTATAGGTGTTCGAGTGTTCGAACCGTAATGCGCAAGAAATGGTACGGAAACCCCGTATTTACATATCTGCCACTGTGCAGCAGAATCCGTATAGGTGTTCGATTGTTCGAACCGTAATGCGCAAGAAATGGTATGTAAACCCCGTTTTCACATATCTGCCACTGTGCAGGAGAATCCGTATAGGTGTTCGAGTGTTCGAACCGTAATGCGCAAAAAATGGTACCGAAACCCCGTATTTACATATCTGCCACTGTGCAGGAGAATCCGAATAGGTGTTCGAGTGTTCGAACCGTAATGCGCAAGAAATGGTATGTAAACCCCGTATTTACATATCTGCCACTGTGCAGGAGAATCCGTATAGGTGTTCGAGTGTTCGAACCGTATTGCGCAAGAAATGGTACGGAAACCCCGTATTTACATATCTGCCACTGTGCAGGAGAATCCGTATAGGTGTTCGAGTGTTCGAACCGTAATGCGCAAGAAATGGTATGTAATCCCCGTTTTTACATATCTGCCACTGTGCAGGAGAATCCGTATAGGTGTTCGAGTGTTCGAACCGTAATGCGCAAGAAATGGTACGGAAACCCCGTATTTACATATCTGCCACTGTGCAGGAGAATCCGTATAGGTGTTCGAGTGTTTGAACCGTAATGCGTGAGAAATGGTTTGCAAACCCCGTATTTATATATCTGCCACTGTGCTGGATAATCCGTATAGGTGTTCGAGTGTTCGAACCGTAATGCGCCAGAAATGGTACCGAAACCCCGTATTTACATATCTGCCACTGTGCAGGAGAATCCGTATAGGTGTTCGAGTGTCCGAACCGTAATGCGCAAGAAATGGTACCGAAACCCCGTATTTACATATCTGCCAATGTGCAGGAGAATCCGTATAGGTGTTCGAGTGTTCGAACCGTAATGCGCAAGAAATGGTATGGAAACCCCGTATTTACATATCTGCCACTGTGCAGGAGAATCCGTATAGGTGTTCGAGTGTTCGAACCGTAATGCGCAAGAAATGGTTCCGAAACCTCGTATTTACATATCTGCCACTGTGCAGGAGAATCCGTATAGGTGTTCGAGAGTTCGAACCGTAATGCGCAAGAAATGGTATGGAAATCCCGTTTTTATATATCTGCCACTGTGCAGGAGAATCCGTATAGGTGTTCGAGTGTTCGAACCGTAATGCGCAAAAAATGGTACCGAAACCCCGTATTTACATATCTGCCACTGTGCAGGAGAATCCGTATAGGTGTTCGAGTGTTCGAACCGTAATGCGCAAGAAATTGTACGGAAACCCCGTATTTACATACCTGCCACTTTGTAGGAGAATCCGCATAGGTGTTCGAGTGTTCGAACCGTAATGCGCAAGAAATGGTATGTAAACCCCGTATTAACATATCTGCCACTGTGCTGGAGAATCCGTATAGGTGTTCGAGTGTTCGAACCGTAATGCGCAAGAAATGGTACGGAAACCCCGGATTTACATATCTGCCACTGTGCAGGAGAATCCGTATAGGTGTTCGAGTGTTCGAACCGTAATGCGCAAGAAATGGTATGTAAACCCCGTTTTTACATATCTGCCACTGTGCAGGAGAATCCGTATAGGTGTTCGAGTGTTCGAACCGTAATGCGCAAGAAATGGTACGGAAACCCCGTATTTACATATCTGCCACTGTGCAGCAGAATCCGTATAGGTGTTCGATTGTTCGAACCGTAATGCGCAAGAAATGGTATGTAAACCCCGTTTTCACATATCTGCCACTGTGCAGGAGAATCCGTATAGGTGTTCGAGTGTTCGAACCGTAATGCGCAAAAAATGGTACCGAAACCCCGTATTTACATATCTGCCACTGTGCAGGAGAATCCGAATAGGTGTTCGAGTGTTCGAACCGTAATGCGCAAGAAATGGTATGTAAACCCCGTATTTACATATCTGCCACTGTGCAGGAGAATCCGTATAGGTGTTCGAGTGTTCGAACCGTATTGCGCAAGAAATGGTACGGAAACCCCGTATTTACATATCTGCCACTGTGCAGGAGAATCCGTATAGGTGTTCGAGTGTTCGAACCGTAATGCGCAAGAAATGGTATGTAATCCCCGTTTTTACATATCTGCCACTGTGCAGGAGAATCCGTATAGGTGTTCGAGTGTTCGAACCGTAATGCGCAAGAAATGGTACGGAAACCCCGTATTTACATATCTGCCACTGTGCAGGAGAATCCGTATAGGTGTTCGAGTGTTTGAACCGTAATGCGTGAGAAATGGTTTGCAAACCCCGTATTTATATATCTGCCACTGTGCTGGATAATCCGTATAGGTGTTCGAGTGTTCGAACCGTAATGCGCCAGAAATGGTACCGAAACCCCGTATTTACATATCTGCCACTGTGCAGGAGAATCCGTATAGGTGTTCGAGTGTCCGAACCGTAATGCGCAAGAAATGGTACCGAAACCCCGTATTTACATATCTGCCAATGTGCAGGAGAATCCGTATAGGTGTTCGAGTGTTCGAACCGTAATCCGCAAGAAATGGTATGGAAACCCCGTATTTACATATCTGCCACTGTGCAGGAGAATCCGTATAGGTGTTCGAGTGTTCGAACCGTAATGCGCAAGAAATGGTTCCGAAACCCCGTATTTACATATCTGCCACTGTGCAGGAGAATCCGTATAGGTGTTCGAGAGTTCGAACCGTAATGCGCAAGAAATGGTATGTAAATCCCGTTTTTATATATCTGCCACTGTGCAGGAGAATCCGTATAGGTGTTCGAGTGTTCGAACCGTAATGCGCAAAAAATGGTACCGAAACCCCGTATTTACATATCTGCCACTGTGCAGGAGAATCCGTATAGGTGTTCGAGTGTTCGAACCGTAATGCGCAAGAAATTGTACGGAAACCCCGTATTTACATACCTGCCACTTTGTAGGAGAATCCGCATAGGTGTTCGAGTGTTCGAACCGTAATGCGCAAGAAATGGTATGTAAACCCCGTATTAACATATCTGCCACTGTGCAGGAGAATCCGTATAGGTGTTCGAGTGTTCGAACCGTAATGCGCAAGAAATGGTACGGAAACCCCGGATTTACATATCTGCCACTGTGCAGGAGAATCCGTATAGGTGTTCGAGTGTTCGAACCGTAATGCGCAAGAAATGGTATGTAAACCCCGTTTTTACATATCTGCCACTGTGCAGGAGAATCCGTATAGGTGTTCGAGTGTTCGAACCGTAATGCGCAAGAAATGGTACGGAAACCCCGTATTTACATATCTGCCACTGTGCAGCAGAATCCGTATAGGTGTTCGATTGTTCGAACCGTAATGCGCAAGAAATGGTATGTAAACCCCGTTTTCACATATCTGCCACTGTGCAGGAGAATCTGTATAGGTGTTCGAGTGTTCGAACCGTAATGCGCAAAAAATGGTACCGAAACCCCGTATTTACATATCTGCCACTGTGCAGGAGAATCCGTATAGGTGTTCGATTGTTCGAACCGTAATGCGCAAGAAATGGTATGTAAACCCCGTATTTACATATCTACCACTGTGCAGGAGAATCCGTATAGGTGTTCGAGTGTTCGAACCGTAATGCGCAAGAAATGGTACCGAAACCCCGTATTTACATATCTGCCACTGTGCAGGAGAATCCGAATTGGTGTTCGAGTGTTCGAACCGTAATGCGCAAGAAATGGTATGTAAACCCCGTATTTACATATCTGCCACTGTGCAGGAGAATCCGTATAGGTGTTCGAGTGTTCGAACCGTATTGCGCAAGAAATGGTACGGAAACCCCGTATTTACATATCTGCCACTGTGCAGGAGAATCCGTATAGGTGTTCGAGTGTTCGAACCGTAATGCGCAAGAAATGGTATGTAATCCCCGTTTTTACATATCTGCCACTGTGCAGGAGAATCCGTATAGGTGTTCGAGTGTTCGAACCGTAATGCGCAAGAAATGGTACGGAAACCCCGTATTTACATATCTGCCACTGTGCAGCAGAATCCGTATAGGTGTTCGATTGTTCGAACCGTAGTGCGCAAGAAATGGTATGTAAACCCCATTTTTACATATCTGCCACTGTGCAGGAGAATCCGTATAGGTGTTCGAGTGTTCGAACCGTAATGCGCAAGAAATGGTACGGAAACCCCGTATTTACATATCTGCCACTGTGCAGCAGAATCCGTATAGGTGTTCGATTGTTCGAACCCTAATGCGCAAAAAATGGTACCGAAACCCCGTATTTACATATCTGCCACTGTGCAGGAGAATCCGTATAGGTGTTCTAGTGTTCGAACCGTAATGCGCAAGAAATGGTACCGAAACCCCGTATTTACATATCTGCCACTGTGCAGGAGAATCCGAATAGGTGTTCGAGTGTTCGATCCGTAATGCGCAAGAAATGGTATGTAAACCCCGTATTTACATATCTGCCACTGTGCAGGAGAATCCGTATAGGTGTTCGAGTGTTCGAACCGTAATGCGCAAGAAATGGTACGGAAACCCCGTATTTACATATCTGCCACTGTGCAGGAGAATCCGTATAGGTGTTCGAGTGTTTGAACCGTAATGCGTGAGAAATGGTTTGCAAACCCCGTATTTATATATCTGCCACTGTGCTGGATAATCCGTATAGGTGTTCGAGTGTTCGAACCGTAATGCGCCAGAAATGGTACCGAAACCCCGTATTTACATATCTGCCACTGTGCAGGAGAATCCGTATAGGTGTTCGAGTGTCCGAACCGTAATGCGCAAGAAATGGTACCGAAACCCCGTATTTACATATCGGCCAATGTGCAGGAGAATCCGTATAGGTGTTCGAGTGTTCGAACCGTAATGCGCAAGAAATGGTATGGAAACCCCGTATTTACATATCTGCCACTGTGCAGGAGAATCCGTATAGGTGTTCGAGTGTTCGAACCGTAATGCGCAAGAAATGGTTCCGAAACCCCGTATTTACATATCTGCCACTGTGCAGGAGAATCCGTATAGGTGTTCGAGAGTTCGAACCGTAATGCGCAAGAAATGGTATGTAAATCCCGTTTTTATATATCTGCCACTGTGCAGGAGAATCCGTATAGGTGTTCGAGTGCTCGAACCGTAATGCGCAAAAAATGGTACCGAAACCCCGTATTTACATATCTGCCACTGTGCAGGAGAATCCGTATAGGTGTTCGAGTGTTCGAACCGTAATGCGCAAGAAATTGTACGGAAACCCCGTATTTACATACCTGCCACTTTGTAGGAGAATCCGCATAGGTGTTCGAGTGTTCGAACCGTAATGCGCAAGAAATGGTATGTAAACCCTGTATTAACATATCTGCCACTGTGCAGGAGAATCCGTATAGGTGTTCGAGTGTTCGAACCGTAATGCGCAAGAAATGGTACGGAAACCCCGGATTTACATATCTGCCACTGTGCAGGAGAATCCGTATAGGTGTTCGAGTGTTCGAACCGTAATGCGCAAGAAATGGTATGTAAACCCTGTTTTTAAATATCTGCCACTGTGCAGGAGAATCCGTATAGGTGTTCGAGTGTTCGAACCGTAATGCGCAAGAAATGGTACGGAAACCCCGTATTTACATATCTGCCACTGTGCAGCAGAATCCGTATAGGTGTTCGATTGTTCGAACCGTAATGCGCAAGAAATGGTATGTAAACCCCGTTTTCACATATCTGCCACTGTGCAGGAGAATCCGTATAGGTGTTCGAGTGTTCGAACCGTAATGCGCAAAAAATGGTACCGAAACCCCGTATTTACATATCTGCCACTGTGCAGGAGAATCCGTATAGGTGTTCGATTGTTCGAACCGTAATGCGCAAGAAATGGTATGTAAACCCCGTATTTACATATCTACCACTGTGCAGGAGAATCCGTATAGGTGTTCGAGTGTTCGAACCGTAATGCGCAAGAAATGGTACCGAAACCCCGTATTTACATATCTACCACTGTGCAGGAGAATCCGTATAGGTGTTCGAGTGTTCGAACCGTAATGCGCAAGAAATGGTACCGAAACCCCGTATTTACATATCTGCCACTGTGCAGGAGAATCCGAATAGGTGTTCGAGTGTTCGAACCGTAATGCGCAAGAAATGGTATGTAAACCCCGTATTTACATATCTGCCACTGTGCAGGAGAATCCGTATAGGTGTTCGAGTGTTCGAACCGTATTGCGCAAGAAATGGTACGGAAACCCCGTATTTACATATCTGCCACTGTGCAGGAGAATCCGTATAGGTGTTCGAGTGTTCGAACCGTAATGCGCAAGAAATGGTATGTAATCCCCGTTTTTACATATCTGCCACTGTGCAGGAGAATCCGTATAGGTGTTCGAGTGTTCGAACCGTAATGCGCAAGAAATGGTACGGAAACCCCGTATTTACATATCTGCCACTGTGCAGGAGAATCCGTATAGGTGTTCGAGTGTTTGAACCGTAATGCGTGAGAAATGGTTTGCAAACCCCGTATTTATATATCTGCCACTGTGCTGGATAATCCGTATAGGTGTTCGAGTGTTCGAACCGTAATGCGCCAGAAATGGTACCGAAACCCCGTATTTACATATCTGCCACTGTGCAGGAGAATCCGTATAGGTGTTCGAGTGTCCGAACCGTAATGCGCAAGAAATGGTACCGAAACCCCGTATTTACATATCTGCCAATGTGCAGGAGAATCCGTATAGGTGTTCGAGTGTTCGAACCGTAATGCGCAAGAAATGGTATGGAAACCCCGTATTTACATATCTGCCACTGTGCAGCAGAATCCGTATAGGTGTTCGAGTGTTCGAACCGTAATGCGCAAGAAATGGTTCCGAAACCCCGTATTTACATATCTGCCACTGTGCAGGAGAATCCGTATAGGTGTTCGAGAGTTCGAACCGTAATGCGCAACAAATGGTATGTAAATCCCGTTTTTATATATCTGCCACTGTGCAGGAGAATCCGTATAGGTGTTCGAGTGTTCGAACCGTAATGCGCAAAAAATGGTACCGAAACCCCGTATTTACATATCTGCCACTGTGCAGGAGAATCCGTATAGGTGTTCGAGTGTTCGAACCGTAATGCGCAAGAAATTGTACGGAAACCCCGTATTTACATACCTGCCACTTTGTAGGAGAATCCGCATAGGTGTTCGAGTGTTCGAACCGTAATGCGCAAGAAATGGTATGTAAACCCCGTATTAACATATCTGCCACTGTGCAGGAGAATCCGTATAGGTGTTCGAGTGTTCGAACCGTAATGCGCAAGAAATGGTACGGAAACCCCGGATTTACATATCTGCCACTGTGCAGGAGAATCCGTATAGGTGTTCGAGTGTTCGAACCGTAATGCGCAAGAAATGGTATGTAAACCCCGTTTTTACATATCTGCCACTGTGCAGGAGAATCCGTATAGGTGTTCGAGTGTTCGAACCGTAATGCGCAAGAAATGGTACGGAAACCCCGTATTTACATATCTGCCACTGTGCAGCAGAATCCGTATAGGTGTTCGATTGTTCGAACCGTAATGCGCAAGAAATGGTATGTAAACCCCGTTTTCACATATCTGCCACTGTGCAGGAGAATCCGTATAGGTGTTCGAGTGTTCGAACCGTAATGCGCAAAAAATGGTACCGAAACCCCGTATTTACATATCTGCCACTGTGCAGGAGAATCCGTATAGGTGTTCGATTGTTCGAACCGTAATGCGCAAGAAATGGTATGTAAACCCCGTATTTACATATCTACCACTGTGCAGGAGAATCCGTATAGGTGTTCGAGTGTTCGAACCGTAATGCGCAAGAAATGGTACCGAAACCCCGTATTTACATATCTGCCACTGTGCAGGAGAATCCGAATAGGTGTTCGAGTGTTCGAACCGTAATGCGCAAGAAATGGTATGTAAACCCCGTATTTACATATCTGCCACTGTGCAGGAGAATCCGTATAGGTGTTCGAGTGTTCGAACCGTAATGCGCAAGAAATGGTACGGAAACCCCGTATTTACAAATCTGCCACTGTGCAGGAGAATCCGTATAGGTGTTCGATTGTTCGAACCGTAATGCGCAAAAAATGGTACCGAAACCCCGTATTTACATATCTGCCACTGTGCAGGAGAATCCGTATAGGTGTTCTAGTGTTCGAACCGTAATGCGCAAGAAATGGTACCGAAACCCCGTATTTACATATCTGCCACTGTGCAGGAGAATCCGAATAGGTGTTCGAGTGTTCGATCCGTAATGCGCAAGAAATGGTATGTAAACCCCGTATTTACATATCTGCCACTGTGCAGGAGAATCCGTATAGGTGTTCGAGTGTTCGAACCGTAATGCGCAAGAAATGGTACGGAAACCCCGTATTTACATATCTGCCACTGTGCAGGAGAATCCGTATAGGTGTTCGAGTGTTTGAACCGTAATGCGTGAGAAATGGTTTGCAAACCCCGTATTTATATATCTGCCACTGTGCTGGATAATCCGTATAGGTGTTCGAGTGTTCGAACCGTAATGCGCAAGAAATGGTATGTAAACCCCGTATTAACATATCTGCCACTGTGCAGGAGAATCCGTATAGGTGTTCGAGTGTTCGAACCGTAATGCGCAAGAAATGGTACGGAAACCCCGGATTTACATATCTGCCACTGTGCAGGAGAATCCGTATAGGTGTTCGAGTGTTCGAACCGTAATGCGCAAGAAATGGTATGTAAACCCCGTTTTTACATATCTGCCACTGTGCAGGAGAATCCGTATAGGTGTTCGAGTGTTCGAACCGTAATGCGCAAGAAATGGTACGGAAACCCCGTATTTACATATCTGCCACTGTGCAGCAGAATCCGTATAGGTGTTCGATTGTTCGAACCGTAATGCGCAAGAAATGGTATGTAAACCCCGTTTTCACATATCTGCCACTGTGCAGGAGAATCCGTATAGGTGTTCGAGTGTTCGAACCGTAATGCGCAAAAAATGGTACCGAAACCCCGTATTTACATATCTGCCACTGTGTAGGAGAATCCGTATAGGTGTTCGATTGTTCGAACCGTAATGCGCAAGAAATGGTATGTAAACCCCGTATTTACATATCTACCACTGTGCAGGAGAATCCGTATAGGTGTTCGAGTGTTCGAACCGTAATGCGCAAGAAATGGTACCGAAACCCCGTATTTACATATCTGCCACTGTGCAGGAGAATCCGAATAGGTGTTCGAGTGTTCGAACCGTAATGCGCAAGAAATGGTATGTAAACCCCGTATTTACATATCTGCCACTGTGCAGGAGAATCCGTATAGGTGTTCGAGTGTTCGAACCGTAATGCGCAAGAAATGGTACGGAAACCCCGTATTTACATATCTGCCACTGTGCAGGAGAATCCGTATAGGTGTTCGATTGTTCGAACCGTAATGCGCAAAAAATGGTACCGAAACCCCGTATTTACATATCTGCCACTGTGCAGGAGAATCCGTATAGGTGTTCTAGTGTTCGAACCGTAATGCGCAAGAAATGGTACCGAAACCCCGTATTTACATATCTGCCACTGTGCAGGAGAATCCGAATAGGTGTTCGAGTGTTCGATCCGTAATGCGCAAGAAATGGTATGTAAACCCCGTATTTACATATCTGCCACTGTGCAGGAGAATCCGTATAGGTGTTCGAGTGTTCGAACCGTAATGCGCAAGAAATGGTACGGAAACCCCGTATTTACATATCTGCCACTGTGCAGGAGAATCCGTATAGGTGTTCGAGTGTTTGAACCGTAATGCGTGAGAAATGGTTTGCAAACCCCGTATTTATATATCTGCCACTGTGCTGGATAATCCGTATAGGTGTTCGAGTGTTCGAACCGTAATGCGCCAGAAATGGTACCGAAACCCCGTATTTACATATCTGCCACTGTGCAGGAGAATCCGTATAGGTGTTCGAGTGTCCGAACCGTAATGCGCAAGAAATGGTACCGAAACCCCGTATTTACATATCTGCCAATGTGCAGGAGAATCCGTATAGGTGTTCGAGTGTTCGAACCGTAATCCGCAAGAAATGGTATGGAAACCCCGTATTTACATATCTGCCACTGTGCAGGAGAATCCGTATAGGTGTTCGAGTGTTCGAACCGTAATGCGCAAGAAATGGTTCCGAAACCCCGTATTTACATATCTGCCACTGTGCAGGAGAATCCGTATAGGTGTTCGAGAGTTCGAACCGTAATGCGCAAGAAATGGTATGTAAATCCCGTTTTTATATATCTGCCACTGTGCAGGAGAATCCGTATAGGTGTTCGAGTGTTCGAACCGTAATGCGCAAAAAATGGTACCGAAACCCCGTATTTACATATCTGCCACTGTGCAGGAGAATCCGTATAGGTGTTCGAGTGTTCGAACCGTAATGCGCAAGAAATTGTACGGAAACCCCGTATTTACATACCTGCCACTTTGTAGGAGAATCCGCATAGGTGTTCGAGTGTTCGAACCGTAATGCGCAAGAAATGGTATGTAAACCCCGTATTAACATATCTGCCACTGTGCAGGAGAATCCGTATAGGTGTTCGAGTGTTCGAACCGTAATGCGCAAGAAATGGTACGGAAACCCCGGATTTACATATCTGCCACTGTGCAGGAGAATCCGTATAGGTGTTCGAGTGTTCGAACCGTAATGCGCAAGAAATGGTATGTAAACCCCGTTTTTACATATCTGCCACTGTGCAGGAGAATCCGTATAGGTGTTCGAGTGTTCGAACCGTAATGCGCAAGAAATGGTACGGAAACCCCGTATTTACATATCTGCCACTGTGCAGCAGAATCCGTATAGGTGTTCGATTGTTCGAACCGTAATGCGCAAGAAATGGTATGTAAACCCCGTTTTCACATATCTGCCACTGTGCAGGAGAATCTGTATAGGTGTTCGAGTGTTCGAACCGTAATGCGCAAAAAATGGTACCGAAACCCCGTATTTACATATCTGCCACTGTGCAGGAGAATCCGTATAGGTGTTCGATTGTTCGAACCGTAATGCGCAAGAAATGGTATGTAAACCCCGTATTTACATATCTACCACTGTGCAGGAGAATCCGTATAGGTGTTCGAGTGTTCGAACCGTAATGCGCAAGAAATGGTACCGAAACCCCGTATTTACATATCTGCCACTGTGCAGGAGAATCCGAATTGGTGTTCGAGTGTTCGAACCGTAATGCGCAAGAAATGGTATGTAAACCCCGTATTTACATATCTGCCACTGTGCAGGAGAATCCGTATAGGTGTTCGAGTGTTCGAACCGTATTGCGCAAGAAATGGTACGGAAACCCCGTATTTACATATCTGCCACTGTGCAGGAGAATCCGTATAGGTGTTCGAGTGTTCGAACCGTAATGCGCAAGAAATGGTATGTAATCCCCGTTTTTACATATCTGCCACTGTGCAGGAGAATCCGTATAGGTGTTCGAGTGTTCGAACCGTAATGCGCAAGAAATGGTACGGAAACCCCGTATTTACATATCTGCCACTGTGCAGCAGAATCCGTATAGGTGTTCGATTGTTCGAACCGTAGTGCGCAAGAAATGGTATGTAAACCCCATTTTTACATATCTGCCACTGTGCAGGAGAATCCGTATAGGTGTTCGAGTGTTCGAACCGTAATGCGCAAGAAATGGTACGGAAACCCCGTATTTACATATCTGCCACTGTGCAGCAGAATCCGTATAGGTGTTCGATTGTTCGAACCCTAATGCGCAAAAAATGGTACCGAAACCCCGTATTTACATATCTGCCACTGTGCAGGAGAATCCGTATAGGTGTTCTAGTGTTCGAACCGTAATGCGCAAGAAATGGTACCGAAACCCCGTATTTACATATCTGCCACTGTGCAGGAGAATCCGAATAGGTGTTCGAGTGTTCGATCCGTAATGCGCAAGAAATGGTATGTAAACCCCGTATTTACATATCTGCCACTGTGCAGGAGAATCCGTATAGGTGTTCGAGTGTTCGAACCGTAATGCGCAAGAAATGGTACGGAAACCCCGTATTTACATATCTGCCACTGTGCAGGAGAATCCGTATAGGTGTTCGAGTGTTTGAACCGTAATGCGTGAGAAATGGTTTGCAAACCCCGTATTTATATATCTGCCACTGTGCTGGATAATCCGTATAGGTGTTCGAGTGTTCGAACCGTAATGCGCCAGAAATGGTACCGAAACCCCGTATTTACATATCTGCCACTGTGCAGGAGAATCCGTATAGGTGTTCGAGTGTCCGAACCGTAATGCGCAAGAAATGGTACCGAAACCCCGTATTTACATATCGGCCAATGTGCAGGAGAATCCGTATAGGTGTTCGAGTGTTCGAACCGTAATGCGCAAGAAATGGTATGGAAACCCCGTATTTACATATCTGCCACTGTGCAGGAGAATCCGTATAGGTGTTCGAGTGTTCGAACCGTAATGCGCAAGAAATGGTTCCGAAACCCCGTATTTACATATCTGCCACTGTGCAGGAGAATCCGTATAGGTGTTCGAGAGTTCGAACCGTAATGCGCAAGAAATGGTATGTAAATCCCGTTTTTATATATCTGCCACTGTGCAAGAGAATCCGTATAGGTGTTCGAGTGCTCGAACCGTAATGCGCAAAAAATGGTACCGAAACCCCGTATTTACATATATGCCACTGTGCAGGAGAATCCGTATAGGTGTTCGAGTGTTCGAACCGTAATGCGCAAGAAATTGTACGGAAACCCCGTATTTACATACCTGCCACTTTGTAGGAGAATCCGCATAGGTGTTCGAGTGTTCGAACCGTAATGCGCAAGAAATGGTATGTAAACCCTGTATTAACATATCTGCCACTGTGCAGGAGAATCCGTATAGGTGTTCGAGTGTTCGAACCGTAATGCGCAAGAAATGGTACGGAAACCCCGGATTTACATATCTGCCACTGTGCAGGAGAATCCGTATAGGTGTTCGAGTGTTCGAACCGTAATGCGCAAGAAATGGTATGTAAACCCTGTTTTTAAATATCTGCCACTGTGCAGGAGAATCCGTATAGGTGTTCGAGTGTTCGAACCGTAATGCGCAAGAAATGGTACGGAAACCCCGTATTTACATATCTGCCACTGTGCAGCAGAATCCGTATAGGTGTTCGATTGTTCGAACCGTAATGCGCAAGAAATGGTATGTAAACCCCGTTTTCACATATCTGCCACTGTGCAGGAGAATCCGTATAGGTGTTCGAGTGTTCGAACCGTAATGCGCAAAAAATGGTACCGAAACCCCGTATTTACATATCTGCCACTGTGCAGGAGAATCCGTATAGGTGTTCGATTGTTCGAACCGTAATGCGCAAGAAATGGTATGTAAACCCCGTATTTACATATCTACCACTGTGCAGGAGAATCCGTATAGGTGTTCGAGTGTTCGAACCGTAATGCGCAAGAAATGGTACCGAAACCCCGTATTTACATATCTACCACTGTGCAGGAGAATCCGTATAGGTGTTCGAGTGTTCGAACCGTAATGCGCAAGAAATGGTACCGAAACCCCGTATTTACATATCTGCCACTGTGCAGGAGAATCCGAATAGGTGTTCGAGTGTTCGAACCGTAATGCGCAAGAAATGGTATGTAAACCCCGTATTTACATATCTGCCACTGTGCAGGAGAATCCGTATAGGTGTTCGAGTGTTCGAACCGTATTGCGCAAGAAATGGTACGGAAACCCCGTATTTACATATCTGCCACTGTGCAGGAGAATCCGTATAGGTGTTCGAGTGTTCGAACCGTAATGCGCAAGAAATGGTATGTAATCCCCGTTTTTACATATCTGCCACTGTGCAGGAGAATCCGTATAGGTGTTCGAGTGTTCGAACCGTAATGCGCAAGAAATGGTACGGAAACCCCGTATTTACATATCTGCCACTGTGCAGGAGAATCCGTATAGGTGTTCGAGTGTTTGAACCGTAATGCGTGAGAAATGGTTTGCAAACCCCGTATTTATATATCTGCCACTGTGCTGGATAATCCGTATAGGTGTTCGAGTGTTCGAACCGTAATGCGCCAGAAATGGTACCGAAACCCCGTATTTACATATCTGCCACTGTGCAGGAGAATCCGTATAGGTGTTCGAGTGTCCGAACCGTAATGCGCAAGAAATGGTACCGAAACCCCGTATTTACATATCTGCCAATGTGCAGGAGAATCCGTATAGGTGTTCGAGTGTTCGAACCGTAATGCGCAAGAAATGGTATGGAAACCCCGTATTTACATATCTGCCACTGTGCAGGAGAATCCGTATAGGTGTTCGAGTGTTCGAACCGTAATGCGCAAGAAATGGTTCCGAAACCCCGTATTTACATATCTGCCACTGTGCAGGAGAATCCGTATAGGTGTTCGAGAGTTCGAACCGTAATGCGCAAGAAATGGTATGTAAATCCCGTTTTTATATATCTGCCACTGTGCAGGAGAATCCGTATAGGTGTTCGAGTGTTCGAACCGTAATGCGCAAAAAATGGTACCGAAACCCCGTATTTACATATCTGCCACTGTGCAGGAGAATCCGTATAGGTGTTCGAGTGTTCGAACCGTAATGCGCAAGAAATTGTACGGAAACCCCGTATTTACATACCTGCCACTTTGTAGGAGAATCCGCATAGGTGTTCGAGTGTTCGAACCGTAATGCGCAAGAAATGGTATGTAAACCCCGTATTAACATATCTGCCACTGTGCAGGAGAATCCGTATAGGTGTTCGAGTGTTCGAACCGTAATGCGCAAGAAATGGTACGGAAACCCCGGATTTACATATCTGCCACTGTGCAGGAGAATCCGTATAGGTGTTCGAGTGTTCGAACCGTAATGCGCAAGAAATGGTATGTAAACCCCGTTTTTACATATCTGCCACTGTGCAGGAGAATCCGTATAGGTGTTCGAGTGTTCGAACCGTAATGCGCAAGAAATGGTACGGAAACCCCGTATTTACATATCTGCCACTGTGCAGCAGAATCCGTATAGGTGTTCGATTGTTCGAACCGTAATGCGCAAGAAATGGTATGTAAACCCCGTTTTCACATATCTGCCACTGTGCAGGAGAATCCGTATAGGTGTTCGAGTGTTCGAACCGTAATGCGCAAAAAATGGTACCGAAACCCCGTATTTACATATCTGCCACTGTGCAGGAGAATCCGTATAGGTGTTCGATTGTTCGAACCGTAATGCGCAAGAAATGGTATGTAAACCCCGTATTTACATATCTACCACTGTGCAGGAGAATCCGTATAGGTGTTCGAGTGTTCGAACCGTAATGCGCAAGAAATGGTACCGAAACCCCGTATTTACATATCTGCCACTGTGCAGGAGAATCCGTATAGGTGTTCGAGTGTTCGAACCGTAATGCGCAAGAAATGGTACGGAAACCCCGTATTTACAAATCTGCCACTGTGCAGGAGAATCCGTATAGGTGTTCGATTGTTCGAACCGTAATGCGCAAAAAATGGTACCGAAACCCCGTATTTACATATCTGCCACTGTGCAGGAGAATCCGTATAGGTGTTCTAGTGTTCGAACCGTAATGCGCAAGAAATGGTACCGAAACCCCGTATTTACATATCTGCCACTGTGCAGGAGAATCCGAATAGGTGTTCGAGTGTTCGATCCGTAATGCGCAAGAAATGGTATGTAAACCCCGTATTTACATATCTGCCACTGTGCAGGAGAATCCGTATAGGTGTTCGAGTGTTCGAACCGTAATGCGCAAGAAATGGTACGGAAACCCCGTATTTACATATCTGCCACTGTGCAGGAGAATCCGTATAGGTGTTCGAGTGTTTGAACCGTAATGCGTGAGAAATGGTTTGCAAACCCCGTATTTATATATCTGCCACTGTGCTGGATAATCCGTATAGGTGTTCGAGTGTTCGAACCGTAATGCGCAAGAAATGGTATGTAAACCCCGTATTAACATATCTGCCACTGTGCAGGAGAATCCGTATAGGTGTTCGAGTGTTCGAACCGTAATGCGCAAGAAATGGTACGGAAACCCCGGATTTACATATCTGCCACTGTGCAGGAGAATCCGTATAGGTGTTCGAGTGTTCGAACCGTAATGCGCAAGAAATGGTATGTAAACCCCGTTTTTACATATCTGCCACTGTGCAGGAGAATCCGTATAGGTGTTCGAGTGTTCGAACCGTAATGCGCAAGAAATGGTACGGAAACCCCGTATTTACATATCTGCCACTGTGCAGCAGAATCCGTATAGGTGTTCGATTGTTCGAACCGTAATGCGCAAGAAATGGTATGTAAACCCCGTTTTCACATATCTGCCACTGTGCAGGAGAATCCGTATAGGTGTTCGAGTGTTCGAACCGTAATGCGCAAAAAATGGTACCGAAACCCCGTATTTACATATCTGCCACTGTGCAGGAGAATCCGTATAGGTGTTCGATTGTTCGAACCGTAATGCGCAAGAAATGGTATGTAAACCCCGTATTTACATATCTACCACTGTGCAGGAGAATCCGTATAGGTGTTCGAGTGTTCGAACCGTAATGCGCAAGAAATGGTACCGAAACCCCGTATTTACATATCTGCCACTGTGCAGGAGAATCCGAATAGGTGTTCGAGTGTTCGAACCGTAATGCGCAAGAAATGGTATGTAAACCCCGTATTTACATATCTGCCACTGTGCAGGAGAATCCGTATAGGTGTTCGAGTGTTCGAACCGTAATGCGCAAGAAATGGTACGGAAACCCCGTATTTACATATCTGCCACTGTGCAGGAGAATCCGTATAGGTGTTCGATTGTTCGAACCGTAATGCGCAAAAAATGGTACCGAAACCCCGTATTTACATATCTGCCACTGTGCAGGAGAATCCGTATAGGTGTTCTAGTGTTCGAACCGTAATGCGCAAGAAATGGTACCGAAACCCCGTATTTACATATCTGCCACTGTGCAGGAGAATCCGAATAGGTGTTCGAGTGTTCGATCCGTAATGCGCAAGAAATGGTATGTAAACCCCGTATTTACATATCTGCCACTGTGCAGGAGAATCCGTATAGGTGTTCGAGTGTTCGAACCGTAATGCGCAAGAAATGGTACGGAAACCCCGTATTTACATATCTGCCACTGTGCAGGAGAATCCGTATAGGTGTTCGAGTGTTTGAACCGTAATGCGTGAGAAATGGTTTGCAAACCCCGTATTTATATATCTGCCACTGTGCTGGATAATCCGTATAGGTGTTCGAGTGTTCGAACCGTAATGCGCCAGAAATGGTACCGAAACCCCGTATTTACATATCTGCCACTGTGCAGGAGAATCCGTATAGGTGTTCGAGTGTCCGAACCGTAATGCGCAAGAAATGGTACCGAAACCCCGTATTTACATATCTGCCAATGTGCAGGAGAATCCGTATAGGTGTTCGAGTGTTCGAACCGTAATGCGCAAGAAATGGTAAGGAAACCCCGTATTTACATATCTGCCACTGTGCAGGAGAATCCGTATAGGTGTTCGAGTGTTCGAACCGTAATGCGCAAGAAATGGTACGGAAACCCCGTATTTACATATCTGCCACTGTGCAGCAGAATCCGTAGAGGTGTTCGATTGTTCGAACCGTAATGCGCAAGAAATGGTATGTAAACCCCGTTTTTACATATCTGCCACTGTGCAGGAGAATCCGTATAGGTGTTCGAGTGTTCGAACCGTAATGCGCAAGAAATGGTACGGAAACCCCGTATTTACATATCTGCCACTGTGCAGCAGAATCCGTAAAGGTGTTCGATTGTTCGAACCGTAATGCGCAAGAAATGGTATGTAAACCCCGTTTTTACATATCTGCCACTGTGCAGGAGAATCCGTATAGGTGTTCGAGTGTTCGAACCGTAATGCGCAAAAAATGGTACCGAAACCCCGTATTTACATATCTGCCACTGTGCAGCAGAATCCGTATAGGTGTTCGATTGTTCGAACCGTAATGCGCAAGAAATGGTATGTAAACCCCGTTTTTACATATCTGCCACTGTGCAGGAGAATTCGTATAGGTGTTCGAGTGTTCGAACCGTAATGCGCAAGAAATGGTACGGAAACCCCGTATTTACATATCTGCCACTGTGCAGCAGAATCCGTATAGGTGTTCGATTGTTCGAACCGTAATGCGCAAGAAATGGTATGTAAACCCCGTTTTTACATATCTGCCACTGTGCAGGAGAATCCGTATAGGTGTTCGAGAGTTCGAACCGTAATGCGCAAGAAATGGTACGGAAACCCCGTATTTACATATCTGCCACTGTGCAGGAGAATCCGAATAGGTGTTCGAGTGTTCGAACCGTAATGCGCAAGAAATGGTAGGTAAACCCCGTATTTACATATCTGCCACTGTGCAGGAGAATCCGTATAGGTGTTCGAGTGTTCGAACCGTAATGCGCAAGAAATGGTACGGAAACCCCGTATTTACATATCTGCCACTGTGCAGGAGAATCCGTATAGGTGTTCGATTGTTCGAACCGTAATGCGCAAAAAATGGTACCGAAACCCCGTATTTACATATCTGCCACTGTGCAGGAGAATCCGTATAGGTGTTCTAGTGTTCGAACCGTAATGCGCAAGAAATGGTACCGAAACCCCGTATTTACATATCTGCCACTGTGCAGGAAAATCCGAATAGGTGTTCGAGTGTTCGATCCGTAATGCGCAAGAAATGGTATGTAAACCCCGTATTTACATATCTGCCACTGTGCAGGAGAATCCGTATAGGTGTTCGAGTGTTCGAACCGTAATGCGCAAGAAATGGTACGGAAACCCCGTATTTACATATCTGCCACTGTGCAGGAGAATCCGTATAGGTGTTCGAGTGTTTGAACCGTAATGCGTGAGAAATGGTTTGCAAACCCCGTATTTATATATCTGCCACTGTGCTGGATAATCCGTATAGGTGTTCGAGTGTTCGAACCGTAATGCGCCAGAAATGGTACCGAAACCCCGTATTTACATATCTGCCACTGTGCAGGAGAATCCGTATAGGTGTTCGAGTGTTCGAACCGTAATGCGCAAGAAATGGTACGGAAACCCCGTATTTACATATCTGCCACTGTGCAGGAGAATCCGTATAGGTGTTCGAGTGTTTGAACCGTAATGCGTGAGAAATGGTTTGCAAACCCCGTATTTATATATCTGCCACTGTGCTGGATAATCCGTATAGGTGTTCGAGTGTTCGAACCGTAATGCGCCAGAAATGGTACCGAAACCCCGTATTTACATATCTGCCACTGTGCAGGAGAATCCGTATAGGTGTTCGAGTGTCCGAACCGTAATGCGCAAGAAATGGTACCGAAACCCCGTATTTACATATCTGCCAATGTGCAGGAGAATCCGTATAGGTGTTCGAGTGTTCGAACCGTAATGCGCAAGAAATGGTAAGGAAACCCCGTATTTACATATCTGCCACTGTGCAGGAGAATCCGTATAGGTGTTCGAGTGTTCGAACCGTAATGCGCAAGAAATGGTACGGAAACCCCGTATTTACATATCTGCCACTGTGCAGCAGAATCCGTAGAGGTGTTCGATTGTTCGAACCGTAATGCGCAAGAAATGGTATGTAAACCCCGTTTTTACATATCTGCCACTGTGCAGGAGAATCCGTATAGGTGTTCGAGTGTTCGAACCGTAATGCGCAAGAAATGGTACGGAAACCCCGTATTTACATATCTGCCACTGTGCAGCAGAATCCGTAAAGGTGTTCGATTGTTCGAACCGTAATGCGCAAGAAATGGTATGTAAACCCCGTTTTTACATATCTGCCACTGTGCAGGAGAATCCGTATAGGTGTTCGAGTGTTCGAACCGTAATGCGCAAAAAATGGTACCGAAACCCCGTATTTACATATCTGCCACTGTGCAGCAGAATCCGTATAGGTGTTCGATTGTTCGAACCGTAATGCGCAAGAAATGGTATGTAAACCCCGTTTTTACATATCTGCCACTGTGCAGGAGAATTCGTATAGGTGTTCGAGTGTTCGAACCGTAATGCGCAAGAAATGGTACGGAAACCCCGTATTTACATATCTGCCACTGTGCAGCAGAATCCGTATAGGTGTTCGATTGTTCGAACCGTAATGCGCAAGAAATGGTATGTAAACCCCGTTTTTACATATCTGCCACTGTGCAGGAGAATCCGTATAGGTGTTCGAGAGTTCGAACCGTAATGCGCAAGAAATGGTACGGAAACCCCGTATTTACATATCTGCCACTGTGCAGGAGAATCCGAATAGGTGTTCGAGTGTTCGAACCGTAATGCGCAAGAAATGGTATGTAAACCCCGTATTTACATATCTGCCACTGTGCAGGAGAATCCGTATAGGTGTTCGAGTGTTCGAACCGTAATGCGCAAGAAATGGTACGGAAACCCCGTATTTACATATCTGCCACTGTGCAGGAGAATCCGTATAGGTGTTCGATTGTTCGAACCGTAATGCGCAAAAAATGGTACCGAAACCCCGTATTTACATATCTGCCACTGTGCAGGAGAATCCGTATAGGTGTTCTAGTGTTCGAACCGTAATGCGCAAGAAATGGTACCGAAACCCCGTATTTACATATCTGCCACTGTGCAGGAAAATCCGAATAGGTGTTCGAGTGTTCGATCCGTAATGCGCAAGAAATGGTATGTAAACCCCGTATTTACATATCTGCCACTGTGCAGGAGAATCCGTATAGGTGTTCGAGTGTTCGAACCGTAATGCGCAAGAAATGGTACGGAAACCCCGTATTTACATATCTGCCACTGTGCAGGAGAATCCGTATAGGTGTTCGAGTGTTTGAACCGTAATGCGTGAGAAATGGTTTGCAAACCCCGTATTTATATATCTGCCACTGTGCTGGATAATCCGTATAGGTGTTCGAGTGTTCGAACCGTAATGCGCCAGAAATGGTACCGAAACCCCGTATTTACATATCTGCCACTGTGCAGGAGAATCCGTATAGGTGTTCGAGTGTCCGAACCGTAATGCGCAAGAAATGGTACCGAAACCCCGTATTTACATATCTGCCAATGTGCAGGAGAATCCGTATAGGTGTTCGAGTGTTCGAACCGTAATGCGCAAGAAATGGTATGGAAACCCCGTATTTACATATCTGCCACTGTGCAGGAGAATCCGTATAGGTGTTCGAGTGTTCGAACCGTAATGCGCAAGAAATGGTTCCGAAACCCCGTATTTACATATCTGCCACTGTGCAGGAGAATCCGTATAGGCGTTCGAGAGTTCGAACCGTAATGCGCAAGAAATGGTATGTAAATCCCGTTTTTATATATCTGCCACTGTGCAGGAGAATCCGTATAGGTGTTCGAGTGTTCGAACCGTAATGCGCAAAAAATGGTACCGAAACCCCGTATTTACATATCTGCCACTGTGCAGGAGAATCCGTATAGGTGTTCGAGTGTTCGAACCGTAATGCGCAAGAAATTGTACGGAAACCCCGTATTTACATACCTGCCACTTTGTAGGAGAATCCGCATAGGTGTTCGAGTGTTCGAACCGTAATACGCAAGAAATGGTATGTAAACCCCGTATTAACATATCTGCCACTGTGCAGGAGAATCCGTATAGGTGTTCGAGTGTTCGAACCGTAATGCGCAAGAAATGGTACGGAAACCCCGGATTTACATATCTGCCACTGTGCAGGAGAATCCGTATAGGTGTTCGAGTGTTCGAACCGTAATGCGCAAGAAATGGTATGTAAACCCCGTTTTTACATATCTGCCACTGTGCAGGAGAATCCGTATAGGTGTTCGAGTGTTCGAACCGTAATGCGCAAGAAATGGTACGGAAACCCCGTATTTACATATCTGCCACTGTGCAGCAGAATCCGTATAGGTGTTCGATTGTTCGAACCGTAATGCGCAAGAAATGGTATGTAAACCCCGTTTTCACATATCTGCCACTGTGCAGGAGAATCCGTATAGGTGTTCGAGTGTTCGAACCGTAATGCGCAAAAAATGGTACCGAAACCCCGTATTTACATATCTGCCACTGTGCAGGAGAATCCGTATAGGTGTTCGATTGTTCGAACCGTAATGCGCAAGAAATGGTATGTAAACCCCGTATTTACATATCTACCACTGTGCAGGAGAATCCGTATAGGTGTTCGAGTGTTCGAACCGTAATGCGCAAGAAATGGTACCGAAACCCCGTATTTACATATCTGCCACTGTGCAGGAGAATCCGAATAGGTGTTCGAGTGTTCGAACCGTAATGCGCAAGAAATGGTATGTAAACCCCGTATTTACATATCTGCCACTGTGCAGGAGAATCCGTATAGGTGTTCGAGTGTTCGAACCGTAATGCGCAAGAAATGGTACGGAAACCCCGTATTTACATATCTGCCACTGTGCAGGAGAATCCGTATAGGTGTTCGATTGTTCGAACCGTAATGCGCAAAAAATGGTACCGAAACCCCGTATTTACATATCTGCCACTGTGCAGGAGAATCCGTATAGGTGTTCTAGTGTTCGAACCGTAATGCGCAAGAAATGGTACCGAAACCCCGTATTTACATATCTGCCACTGTGTAGGAGAATCCGAATAGGTGTTCGAGTGTTCGATCCGTAATGCGCAAGAAATGGTATGTAAACCCCGTATTTACATATCTGCCACTGTGCAGGAGAATCCGTATAGGTGTTCGAGTGTTCGAACCGTAATGCGCAAGAAATGGTACGGAAACCCCGTATTTACATATCTGCCACTGTGCAGGAGAATCCGTATAGGTGTTCGAGTGTTTGAACCGTAATGCGTGAGAAATGGTTTGCAAACCCCGTATTTATATATCTGCCACTGTGCTGGATAATCCGTATAGGTGTTCGAGTGTTCGAACCGTAATGCGCGAGAAATGGTACCGAAACCCCGTATTTACATATCTGCCACTGTGCAGGAGAATCTGTATAGGTGTTCGAGTGTCCGAACCGTAATGCGCAAGAAATGGTACCGAAACCCCGTATTTACATATCTGCCAATGTGCAGGAGAATCCGTATAGGTGTTCGAGTGTTCGAACCGTAATGCGCAAGAAATGGTATGGAAACCCCGTATTTACATATCTGCCACTGTGCAGGAGAATCCGTATAGGTGTTCGAGTGTTCGAACCGTAATGCGCAAGAAATGGTACGGAAACCCCGTATTTACATATCTGCCACTGTGCAGCAGAATCCGTAGAGGTGTTCGATTGTTCGAACCGTAATGCGCAAGAAATGGTATGTAAACCCCGTTTTTACATATCTGCCACTGTGCAGGAGAATCCGTATAGGTGTTCGAGTGTTCGAACCGTAATGCGCAAGAAATGGTACGGAAACCCCGTATTTACATATCTGCCACTGTGCAGCAGAATCCGTAAAGGTGTTCGATTGTTCGAACCGTAATGCGCAAGAAATGGTATGTAAACCCCGTTTTTACATATCTGCCACTGTGCAGGAGAATCCGTATAGGTGTTCGAGTGTTCGAACCGTAATGCGCAAAAAATGGTACCGAAACCCCGTATTTACATATCTGCCACTGTGCAGCAGAATCCGTATAGGTGTTCGATTGTTCGAACTGTAATGCGCAAGAAATGGTATGTAAACCCCGTTTTTACATATCTGCCACTGTGCAGGAGAATTCGTATAGGTGTTCGAGTGTTCGAACCGTAATGCGCAAGAAATGGTACGGAAACCCCGTATTTACATATCTGCCACTGTGCAGCAGAATCCGTATAGGTGTTCGATTGTTCGAACCGTAATGCGCAAGAAATGGTATGTAAACCCCGTTTTTACATATCTGCCACTGTGCAGGAGAATCCGTATAGGTGTTCGAGAGTTCGAACCGTAATGCGCAAGAAATGGTACGGAAATCCCGTATTTACATATCTGCCACTGTGCAGGAGAATCCGAATAGGTGTTCGAGTGTTCGAACCGTAATGCGCAAGAAATGGTATGTAAACCCCGTATTTACATATCTGCCACTGTGCAGGAGAATCCGTATAGGTGTTCGAGTGTTCGAACCGTAATGCGCAAGAAATGGTACGGAAACCCCGTATTTACATATCTGCCACTGTGCAGGAGAATCCGTATAGGTGTTCGATTGTTCGAACCGTAATGCGCAAAAAATGGTACCGAAACCCCGTATTTACATATCTGCCACTGTGCAGGAGAATCCGTATAGGTGTTCTAGTGTTCGAACCGTAATGCGCAAGAAATGGTACCGAAACTCCGTATTTACATATCTGCCACTGTGCAGGAGAATCCGAATAGGTGTTCGAGTGTTCGATCCGTAATGCGCAAGAAATGGTATGTAAACCCCGTATTTACATATCTGCCACTGTGCAGGAGAATCCGTATAGGTGTTCGAGTGTTCGAACCGTAATGCGCAAGAAATGGTACGGAAACCCCGTATTTACATATCTGCCACTGTGCAGGAGAATCCGTATAGGTGTTCGAGTGTTTGAACCGTAATGCGTGAGAAATGGTTTGCAAACCCCGTATTTATATATCTGCCACTGTGCTGGATAATCCGTATAGGTGTTCGAGTGTTCGAACCGTAATGCGCGAGAAATGGTACCGAAACCCCGTATTTACATATCTGCCACTGTGCAGGAGAATCTGTATAGGTGTTCGAGTGTCCGAACCGTAATGCGCAAGAAATGGTACGGAAACCCCGTATTTACATATCTGCCAATGTGCAGGAGAATCCGTATAGGTGTTCGAGTGTTCGAACCGTAATGCGCAAGAAATGGTATGGAAACCCCGTATTTACATATCTGCCACTGTGCAGGAGAATCCGTATAGGTGTTCGAGTGTTCGAACCGTAATGCGCAAGAAATGGTACGGAAACCCCGTATTTACATATCTGCCACTGTGCAGCAGAATCCGTAGAGGTGTTCGATTGTTCGAACCGTAATGCGCAAGAAATGGTATGTAAACCCCGTTTTTACATATCTGCCACTGTGCAGGAGAATCCGTATAGGTGTTCGAGTGTTCGAACCGTAATGCGCAAGAAATGGTACGGAAACCCCGTATTTACATATCTGCCACTGTGCAGCAGAATCCGTAAAGGTGTTCGATTGTTCGAACCGTAATGCGCAAGAAATGGTATGTAAACCCCGTTTTTACATATCTGCCACTGTGCAGGAGAATCCGTATAGGTGTTCGAGTGTTCGAACCGTAATGCGCAAAAAATGGTACCGAAACCCCGTATTTACATATCTGCCACTGTGCAGCAGAATCCGTATAGGTGTTCGATTGTTCGAACTGTAATGCGCAAGAAATGGTATGTAAACCCCGTTTTTACATATCTGCCACTGTGCAGGAGAATTCGTATAGGTGTTCGAGTGTTCGAACCGTAATGCGCAAGAAATGGTACGGAAACCCCGTATTTACATATCTGCCACTGTGCAGCAGAATCCGTATAGGTGTTCGATTGTTCGAACCGTAATGCGCAAGAAATGGTATGTAAACCCCGTTTTTACATATCTGCCACTGTGCAGGAGAATCCGTATAGGTGTTCGAGAGTTCGAACCGTAATGCGCAAGAAATGGTACGGAAATCCCGTATTTACATATCTGCCACTGTGCAGGAGAATCCGAATAGGTGTTCGAGTGTTCGAACCGTAATGCGCAAGAAATGGTATGTAAACCCCGTATTTACATATCTGCCACTGTGCAGGAGAATCCGTATAGGTGTTCGAGTGTTCGAACCGTAATGCGCAAGAAATGGTACGGAAACCCCGTATTTACATATCTGCCACTGTGCAGGAGAATCCGTATAGGTGTTCGATTGTTCGAACCGTAATGCGCAAAAAATGGTACCGAAACCCCGTATTTACATATCTGCCACTGTGCAGGAGAATCCGTATAGGTGTTCTAGTGTTCGAACCGTAATGCGCAAGAAATGGTACCGAAACTCCGTATTTACATATCTGCCACTGTGCAGGAGAATCCGAATAGGTGTTCGAGTGTTCGATCCGTAATGCGCAAGAAATGGTATGTAAACCCCGTATTTACATATCTGCCACTGTGCAGGAGAATCCGTATAGGTGTTCGAGTGTTTGAACCGTAATGCGTGAGAAATGGTTTGCAAACCCCGTATTTATATATCTGCCACTGTGCTGGATAATCCGTATAGGTGTTCGAGTGTTCGAACCGTAATGCGCGAGAAATGGTACCGAAACCCCGTATTTACATATCTGCCACTGTGCAGGAGAATCTGTATAGGTGTTCGAGTGTCCGAACCGTAATGCGCAAGAAATGGTACGGAAACCCCGTATTTACATATCTGCCAATGTGCAGGAGAATCCGTATAGGTGTTCGAGTGTTCGAACCGTAATGCGCAAGAAATGGTATGGAAACCCCGTATTTACATATCTGCCACTGTGCAGGAGAATCCGTATAGGTGTTCGAGTGTTCGAACCGTAATGCGCAAGAAATGGTACGGAAACCCCGTATTTACATATCTGCCACTGTGCAGCAGAATCCGTAGAGGTGTTCGATTGTTCGAACCGTAATGCGCAAGAAATGGTATGTAAACCCCGTTTTTACATATCTGCCACTGTGCAGGAGAATCCGTATAGGTGTTCGAGTGTTCGAACCGTAATGCGCAAGAAATGGTACGGAAACCCCGTATTTACATATCTGCCACTGTGCAGCAGAATCCGTAAAGGTGTTCGATTGTTCGAACCGTAATGCGCAAGAAATGGTATGTAAACCCCGTTTTTACATATCTGCCACTGTGCAGGAGAATCCGTATAGGTGTTCGAGTGTTCGAACCGTAATGCGCAAAAAATGGTACCGAAACCCCGTATTTACATATCTGCCACTGTGCAGCAGAATCCGTATAGGTGTTCGATTGTTCGAACTGTAATGCGCAAGAAATGGTATGTAAACCCCGTTTTTACATATCTGCCACTGTGCAGGAGAATTCGTATAGGTGTTCGAGTGTTCGAACCGTAATGCGCAAGAAATGGTACGGAAACCCCGTATTTACATATCTGCCACTGTGCAGCAGAATCCGTATAGGTGTTCGATTGTTCGAACCGTAATGCGCAAGAAATGGTATGTAAACCCCGTTTTTACATATCTGCCACTGTGCAGGAGAATCCGTATAGGTGTTCGAGAGTTCGAACCGTAATGCGCAAGAAATGGTACGGAAATCCCGTATTTACATATCTGCCACTGTGCAGGAGAATCCGAATAGGTGTTCGAGTGTTCGAACCGTAATGCGCAAGAAATGGTATGTAAACCCCGTATTTACATATCTGCCACTGTGCAGGAGAATCCGTATAGGTGTTCGAGTGTTCGAACCGTAATGCGCAAGAAATGGTACGGAAACCCCGTATTTACATATCTGCCACTGTGCAGGAGAATCCGTATAGGTGTTCGATTGTTCGAACCGTAATGCGCAAAAAATGGTACCGAAACCCCGTATTTACATATCTGCCACTGTGCAGGAGAATCCGTATAGGTGTTCTAGTGTTCGAACCGTAATGCGCAAGAAATGGTACCGAAACTCCGTATTTACATATCTGCCACTGTGCAGGAGAATCCGAATAGGTGTTCGAGTGTTCGATCCGTAATGCGCAAGAAATGGTATGTAAACCCCGTATTTACATATCTGCCACTGTGCAGGAGAATCCGTATAGGTGTTCGAGTGTTTGAACCGTAATGCGTGAGAAATGGTTTGCAAACCCCGTATTTATATATCTGCCACTGTGCTGGATAATCCGTATAGGTGTTCGAGTGTTCGAACCGTAATGCGCGAGAAATGGTACCGAAACCCCGTATTTACATATCTGCCACTGTGCAGGAGAATCTGTATAGGTGTTCGAGTGTCCGAACCGTAATGCGCAAGAAATGGTACGGAAACCCCGTATTTACATATCTGCCAATGTGCAGGAGAATCCGTATAGGTGTTCGAGTGTTCGAACCGTAATGCGCAAGAAATGGTATGGAAACCCCGTATTTACATATCTGCCACTGTGCAGGAGAATCCGTATAGGTGTTCGAGTGTTCGAACCGTAATGCGCAAGAAATGGTACGGAAACCCCGTATTTACATATCTGCCACTGTGCAGCAGAATCCGTAGAGGTGTTCGATTGTTCGAACCGTAATGCGCAAGAAATGGTATGTAAACCCCGTTTTTACATATCTGCCACTGTGCAGGAGAATCCGTATAGGTGTTCGAGTGTTCGAACCGTAATGCGCAAGAAATGGTACGGAAACCCCGTATTTACATATCTGCCACTGTGCAGCAGAATCCGTAAAGGTGTTCGATTGTTCGAACCGTAATGCGCAAGAAATGGTATGTAAACCCCGTTTTTACATATCTGCCACTGTGCAGGAGAATCCGTATAGGTGTTCGAGTGTTCGAACCGTAATGCGCAAAAAATGGTACCGAAACCCCGTATTTACATATCTGCCACTGTGCAGCAGAATCCGTATAGGTGTTCGATTGTTCGAACTGTAATGCGCAAGAAATGGTATGTAAACCCCGTTTTTACATATCTGCCACTGTGCAGGAGAATTCGTATAGGTGTTCGAGTGTTCGAACCGTAATGCGCAAGAAATGGTACGGAAACCCCGTATTTACATATCTGCCACTGTGCAGCAGAATCCGTATAGGTGTTCGATTGTTCGAACCGTAATGCGCAAGAAATGGTATGTAAACCCCGTTTTTACATATCTGCCACTGTGCAGGAGAATCCGTATAGGTGTTCGAGAGTTCGAACCGTAATGCGCAAGAAATGGTACGGAAATCCCGTATTTACATATCTGCCACTGTGCAGGAGAATCCGAATAGGTGTTCGAGTGTTCGAACCGTAATGCGCAAGAAATGGTATGTAAACCCCGTATTTACATATCTGCCACTGTGCAGGAGAATCCGTATAGGTGTTCGAGTGTTCGAACCGTAATGCGCAAGAAATGGTACGGAAACCCCGTATTTACATATCTGCCACTGTGCAGGAGAATCCGTATAGGTGTTCGATTGTTCGAACCGTAATGCGCAAAAAATGGTACCGAAACCCCGTATTTACATATCTGCCACTGTGCAGGAGAATCCGTATAGGTGTTCTAGTGTTCGAACCGTAATGCGCAAGAAATGGTACCGAAACTCCGTATTTACATATCTGCCACTGTGCAGGAGAATCCGAATAGGTGTTCGAGTGTTCGATCCGTAATGCGCAAGAAATGGTATGTAAGCCCCGTATTTACATATCTGCCACTGTGCAGGAGAATCCGTATAGGTGTTCGAGTGTTCGAACCGTAATGCGCAAGAAATGGTACGGAAACCCCGTATTTACATATCTGCCACTGTGCAGGAGAATCCGTATAGGTGTTCGAGTGTTTGAACCGTAATGCGTGAGAAATGGTTTGCAAACCCCGTATTTATATATCTGCCACTGTGCTGGATAATCCGTATAGGTGTTCGAGTGTTCGAACCGTAATGCGCCAGAAATGGTACCGAAACCCCGTATTTACATATCTGCCACTGTGCAGGAGAATCCGTATAGGTGTTCGAGTGTCCGAACCGTAATGCGCAAGAAATGGTACCGAAACCCCGTATTTACATATCTGCCAATGTGCAGGAGAATCCGTATAGGTGTTCGAGTGTTCGAACCGTAATGCGCAAGAAATGGTATGGAAACCCCGTATTTACATATCTGCCACTGTGCAGGAGAATCCGTATAGGTGTTCGAGTGTTCGAACCGTAATGCGCAAGAAATGGTTCCGAAACCCCGTATTTACATATCTGCCACTGTGCAGGAGAATCCGTATAGGTGTTCGAGAGTTCGAACCGTAATGCGCAAGAAATGGTATGTAAATCCCGTTTTTATATATCTGCCACTGTGCAGGAGAATCCGTATAGGTGTTCGAGTGTTCGAACCGTAATGCGCAAAAAATGGTACCGAAACCCCGTATTTACATATCTGCCACTGTGCAGGAGAATCCGTATAGGTGTTCGAGTGTTCGAACCGTAATGCGCAAGAAATTGTACGGAAACCCCGTATTTACATACCTGCCACTTTGTAGGAGAATCCGCATAGGTGTTCGAGTGTTCGAACCGTAATACGCAAGAAATGGTATGTAAACCCCGTATTAACATATCTGCCACTGTGCAGGAGAATCCGTATAGGTGTTCGAGTGTTCGAACCGTAATGCGCCAGAAATGGTACCGAAACCCCGTATTTACATATCTGCCACTGTGCAGGAGAATCCGTATAGGTGTTCGAGTGTCCGAACCGTAATGCGCAAGAAATGGTACCGAAACCCCGTATTTACATATCTGCCAATGTGCAGGAGAATCCGTATAGGTGTTCGAGTGTTCGAACCGTAATGCGCAAGAAATGGTATGGAAACCCCGTATTTACATATCTGCCACTGTGCAGGAGAATCCGTATAGGTGTTCGAGTGTTCGAACCGTAATGCGCAAGAAATGGTTCCGAAACCCCGTATTTACATATCTGCCACTGTGCAGGAGAATCCGTATAGGTGTTCGAGAGTTCGAACCGTAATGCGCAAGAAATGGTATGTAAATCCCGTTTTTATATATCTGCCACTGTGCAGGAGAATCCGTATAGGTGTTCGAGTGTTCGAACCGTAATGCGCAAAAAATGGTACCGAAACCCCGTATTTACATATCTGCCACTGTGCAGGAGAATCCGTATAGGTGTTCGAGTGTTCGAACCGTAATGCGCAAGAAATTGTACGGAAACCCCGTATTTACATACCTGCCACTTTGTAGGAGAATCCGCATAGGTGTTCGAGTGTTCGAACCGTAATACGCAAGAAATGGTATGTAAACCCCGTATTAACATATCTGCCACTGTGCAGGAGAATCCGTATAGGTGTTCGAGTGTTCGAACCGTAATGCGCAAGAAATGGTACGGAAACCCCGGATTTACATATCTGCCACTGTGCAGGAGAATCCGTATAGGTGTTCGAGTGTTCGAACCGTAATGCGCAAGAAATGGTATGTAAACCCCGTTTTTACATATCTGCCACTGTGCAGGAGAATCCGTATAGGTGTTCGAGTGTTCGAACCGTAATGCGCAAGAAATGGTACGGAAACCCCGTATTTACATATCTGCCACTGTGCAGCAGAATCCGTATAGGTGTTCGATTGTTCGAACCGTAATGCGCAAGAAATGGTATGTAAACCCCGTTTTCACATATCTGCCACTGTGCAGGAGAATCCGTATAGGTGTTCGAGTGTTCGAACCGTAATGCGCAAAAAATGGTACCGAAACCCCGTATTTACATATCTGCCACTGTGCAGGAGAATCCGTATAGGTGTTCGATTGTTCGAACCGTAATGCGCAAGAAATGGTATGTAAACCCCGTATTTACATATCTACCACTGTGCAGGAGAATCCGTATAGGTGTTCGAGTGTTCGAACCGTAATGCGCAAGAAATGGTACCGAAACCCCGTATTTACATATCTGCCACTGTGCAGGAGAATCCGAATAGGTGTTCGAGTGTTCGAACCGTAATGCGCAAGAAATGGTATGTAAACCCCGTATTTACATATCTGCCACTGTGCAGGAGAATCCGTATAGGTGTTCGAGTGTTCGAACCGTATTGCGCAAGAAATGGTACGGAAACCCCGTATTTACAAATCTGCCACTGTGCAGGAGAATCCGTATAGGTGTTCGAGTGTTCGAACCGTAATGCGCAAGAAATGGTATGTAATCCCCGTTTTTACATATCTGCCACTGTGCAGGAGAATCCGTATAGGTGTTCGAGTGTTCGAACCGTAATGCGCAAGAAATGGTACGGAAACCCCGTATTTACATATCTGCCACTGTGCAGCAGAATCCGTATAGGTGTTCGATTGTTCGAACCGTAATGCGCAAGAAATGGTATGTAAACCCCATTTTTACATATCTGCCACTGTGCAGGAGAATCCGTATAGGTGTTCGAGTGTTCGAACCGTAATGCGCAAGAAATGGTACGGAAACCCCGTATTTACATATCTGCCACTGTGCAGCAGAATCCGTATAGGTGTTCGATTGTTCGAACCGTAATGCGCAAGAAATGGTATGTAAACCCCGTTTTTACATATCTGCCACTGTGCAGGAGAATCCGTATAGGTGTTCGAGTGTTCGAACCGTAATGCGCAAAAAATGGTACCGAAACCCCGTATTTACATATCTGCCACTGTGCAGAAGAATCCGTATAGGTGTTCGATTGTTCGAACCGTAATGCGCAAGAAATGGTATGTAAACCCCGTTTTTACATATCTGCCACTGTGCAGGAGAATCCGTATAGGTGTTCGAGTGTTCGAACCGTAATGCGCAAGAAATGGTACGGAAACCCCGTATTTACATATCTGCCACTGTGCAGCAGAATCCGTATAGGTGTTCGATTGTTCGAACCGTAATGCGCAAGAAATGGTATGTAAACCCCGTTTTTACATATCTGCCACTGTGCAGGAGAATCCGTATAGGTGTTCGAGAGTTCGATCCGTAATGCGCAAGAAATGGTACGGAAACCCCGTATTTACATATCTGCCACTGTGCAGGAGAATCCGAATAGGTGTTCGAGTGTTCGAACCGTAATGCGCAAGAAATGGTATGTAAACCCCGTATTTACATATCTGCCATTGTGCAGGAGAATCCGTATAGGTGTTCGAGTGTTCGAACCGTAATGCGCAAGAAATGGTACGGAAACCCCGTATTTACATATCTGCCACTGTGCAGGAGAATCCATATAGGTGTTCGATTGTTCGAACCGTAATGCGCAAAAAATGGTACCGAAACCCCGTATTTACATATCTGCCACTGTGCAGGAGAATCCGTATAGGTGTTCTAGTGTTCGAACCGTAATGCGCAAGAAATGGTACCGAAACCCCGTATTTACATATCTGCCACTGTGCAGGAGAATCCGAATAGGTGTTCGAGTGTTCGATCCGTAATGCGCAAGAAATGGTATGTAAACCCCGTATTTACATATCTGCCACTGTGCAGGAGAATCCGTATAGGTGTTCGAGTGTTCGAACCGTAATGCGCAAGAAATGGTACGGAAACCCCGTATTTACATATCTGCCACTGTGCAGGAGAATCCGTATAGGTGTTCGAGTGTTTGAACCGTAATGCGTGAGAAATGGTTTGCAAACCCCGTATTTATATATCTGCCACTGTGCTGGATAATCCGTATAGGTGTTCGAGTGTTCGAACCGTAATGCGCCAGAAATGGTACCGAAACCCCGTATTTACATATCTGCCACTGTGCAGGAGAATCCGTATAGGTGTTCGAGTGTTCGAACCGTAATGCGCAAGAAATGGTATGGAAACCCCGTATTTACATATCTGCCACTGTGCAGGAGAATCCGTATAGGTGTTCGAGTGTTTGAACCGTAATGCGTGAGAAATGGTTTGCAAACCCCGTATTTATATATCTGCCACTGTGCTGGATAATCCGTATAGGTGTTCGAGTGTCCGAACCGTAATGCGCAAGAAATGGTACCGAAACCCCGTATTTACATATCTGCCAATGTGCAGGAGAATCCGTATAGGTGTTCGAGTGTTCGAACCGTAATGCGCAAGAAATGGTATGGAAACCCCGTATTTACATATCTGCCACTGTGCAGGAGAATCCGTATAGGTGTTCGAGTGTTCGAACCGTAATGCGCAAGAAATGGTTCCGAAACCCCGTATTTACATATCTGCCACTGTGCAGGAGAATCCGTATAGGTGTTCGAGAGTTCGAACCGTAATGTGCAAGAAATGGTATGTAAATCCCGTTTTTATATATCTGCCACTGTGCAGGAGAATCCGTATAGGTGTTCGAGTGTTCGAACCGTAATGCGCAAAAAATGGTACCGAAACCCCGTATTTACATATCTGCCACTGTGCAGGAGAATCCGTATAGGTGTTCGAGTGTTCGAACCGTAATGCGCAAGAAATTGTACGGAAACCCCGTATTTACATACCTGCCACTTTGTAGGAGAATCCGCATAGGTGTTCGAGTGTTCGAACCGTAATGCGCAAGAAATGGTATGTAAACCCCGTATTAACATATCTGCCACTGTACAGGAGAATCCGTATAGGTGTTCGAGTGTTCGAACCGTAATGCGCAAGAAATGGTACGGAAACCCCGGATTTACATATCTGCCACTGTGCAGGAGAATCCGTATAGGTGTTCGAGTGTTCGAACCGTAATGCGCAAGAAATGGTATGTAAACCCCGTTTTTACATATCTGCCACTGTGCAGGAGAATCCGTATAGGTGTTCGAGTGTTCGAACCGTAATGCGCAAGAAATGGTACGGAAACCCCGTATTTACATATCTGCCACTGTGCAGCAGAATCCGTATAGGTGTTCGATTGTTCGAACCGTAATGCGCAAGAAATGGTATGTAAACCCCGTTTTTACATATCTGCCACTGTGCAGGAGAATCCGTATAGGTGTTCGAGTGTTCGAACCGTAATGCGCAAAAAATGGTACCGAAACCCCGTATTTACATATCTGGCACTGTGCAGGAGAATCCGTATAGGTGTTCGATTGTTCGAACCGTAATGCGCAAGAAATGGTATGTAAACCCCGTATTTACATATCTACCACTGTGCAGGAGAATCCGTATAGGTGTTCGAGTGTTCGAACCGTAATGCGCAAGAAATGGTACCGAAACCCCGTATTTACATATCTGCCACTGTGCAGGAGAATCCGAATAGGTGTTCGAGTGTTCGAACCGTAATGCGCAAGAAATGGTATGTAAACCCCGTATTTACATATCTGCCACTGTGCAGGAGAATCCGTATAGGTGTTCGAGTGTTCGAACCGTAATGCGCAAGAAATGGTACGGAAACCCCGTATTTACATATCTGCCACTGTGTAGGAGAATCCGTATAGGTGTTCGAGTGTTCGAACCGTAATGCGCAAGAAATGGTATGTAAACCCCGTTTTTACATATCTGCCACTGTGCAGGAGAATCCGTATAGGTGTTCGAGTGTTCGAACCGTAATGCGCAAGAAATGGTACGGAAACCCCGTATTTACATATCTACCACTGTGCAGCAGAATCCGTATAGGTGTTCGATTGTTCGAACCGTAATGCGCAAGAAATGGTATGTAAACCCCGTTTTTACATATCTGCCACTGTGCAGGAGAATCCGTATAGGTGTTCGAGTGTTCGAACCGTAATGCGCAAGAAATGGTACGGAAACCCCGTATTTACATATCTGCCACTGTGCAGCAGAATCCGTATAGGTGTTCGATTGTTCGAACCGTAATGCGCAAGAAATGGTATGTAAACCCCGTTTTTACATATCTGCCACTGTGCAGGAGAATCCGTATAGGTGTTCGAGTGTTCGAACAGTAATGCGCAAAAAATGGTACCGAAACCCCGTATTTACATATCTGCCACTGTGCAGCAGAATCCGTATAGGTGTTCGAGTGTTCGAACCGTAATGCGCAAGAAATGGTATGGAAACCCCGTATTTACATATCTGCCACTGTGCAGGAGAATCCGTATAGGTGTTCGAGTGTTCGAACCGTAATGCGCAAGAAATGGTACGGAAACCCCGTATTTACATATCTGCCACTGTGCAGCAGAATCCGTATAGGTGTTCGATTGTTCGAACCGTAATGCGCAAGAAATGGTATGTAAACCCCGTTTTTACATATCTGCCACTGTGCAGGAGAATCCGTATAGGTGTTCGAGTGTTCGAACCGTAATGCGCAAAAAATGGTACCGAAACCCCGTATTTACATATCTGCCACTGTGCAGCAGAATCCGTATAGGTGTTCGAGTGTTCGAACCGTAATGCGCAAGAAATGGTATGTAAACCCCGTTTTTACATATCTGCCACTGTGCAGGAGAATCCGTATAGGTGTTCGAGTGTTCGAACCGTAATGCGCAAGAAATGGTACGGAAACCCCGTATTTACATATCTGCCACTGTGCAGCAGAATCCGTATAGGTGTTCGATTGTTCGAACCGTAATGCGCAAGAAATGATATGTAAACCCCGTTTTTATATATCTGCCACTGTGCAGGAGAATCCGTATAGGTGTTCGAGAGTTCGAACCGTAATGCGCAAGAAATGGTACCGAAACCCCGTATTTACATATCTGCCACTGTGCAGGAGAATCCGAATAGGTGTTCGAGTGTTCGATCCGTAATGCGCAAGAAATGGTATGTAAACCCCGTATTTACATATCTGCCATTGTGCTGGATAATCCGTATAGGTGTTCGAGTGTTCGAACCGTAATGCGCAAGAAATGGTACGGAAACCCCGTATTTACATATCTGCCACTGTGCAGGAGAATCCGTATAGGTGTTCGAGTGTTTGAACCGTAATGCGTGAGAAATGGTTTGCAAACCCCGTATTTATATATCTGCCACTGTGCTGGATAATCCGTATAGGTGTTCGAGTGTTCGAACCGTAATGCGCCAGAAATGGTACCGAAACCCCGTATTTACATATCTGCCACTGTGCAGGAGAATCCGTATAGGTGTTCGAGTGTCCGAACCGTAATGCGCAAGAAATGGTACCGAAACCCCGTATTTACATATCTGCCAATGTGCAGGAGAATCCGTATAGGTGTTCGAGTGTTCGAACCGTAATGCGCAAGAAATGGTATGGAAACCCCGTATTTACATATCTGCCACTGTGCAGGAGAATCCGTATAGGTGTTCGAGTGTTCGAACCGTAATGCGCAAGAAATGGTTCCGAAACCCCGTATTTACATATCTGCCACTGTGCCGGAGAATCCGTATCGGTGTTCGAGAGTTCGAACCGTAATGCGCAAGAAATGGTATGTAAATCCCGTTTTTATATATCTGCCACTGTGCAGGAGAATCCGTATAGGTGTTCGAGTGTTCGAACCGTAATGCGCAAAAAATGGTACCGAAACCCCGTATTTACATATCTGCCACTGTGCAGGAGAATCCGTATAGGTGTTCGAGTGTTCGAACCGTAATGCGCAAGAAATTGTACGGAAACCCCGTATTTACATACCTGCCACTTTGTAGGAGAATCCGCATAGGTGTTCGAGTGTTCGAACCGTAATGCGCAAGAAATGGTATGTAAACCCCGTATTAACATATCTGCCACTGTGCAGGAGAATCCGTATAGGTGTTCGAGTGTTCGAACCGTAATGCGCAAGAAATGGTACGGAAACCCCGGATTTACATATCTGGCACTGTGCAGGAGAATCCGAATAGGTGTTCGAGTGTTCGATCCGTAATGCGCAAGAAATGGTATGTAAACCCCGTATTTACATATCTGCCACTGTGCAGGAGAATCCGTATAGGTGTTCGAGTGTTCGAACCGTAATGCGCAAGAAATGGTACGGAAACCCCGTATTTACATATCTGCCACTGTGCAGGAGAATCCGTATAGGTGTTCGAGTGTTTGAACCGTAATGCGTGAGAAATGGTTTGCAAACCCCGTATTTATATATCTGCCACTGTGCTGGATAATCCGTATAGGTGTTCGAGTGTTCGAACCGTAATGCGCCAGAAATGGTACCGAAACCCCGTATTTACATATCTGCCACTGTGCAGGAGAATCCGTATAGGTGTTCGAGTGTTCGAACCGTAATGCGCAAGAAATGGTATGGAATCCCCGTATTTACATATCTGCCACTGTGCAGGAGAATCCGTATAGGTGTTCGAGTGTTTGAACCGTAATGCGTGAGAAATGGTTTGCAAACCCCGTATTTATATATCTGCCACTGTGCTGGATAATCCGTATAGGTGTTCGAGTGTCCGAACCGTAATGCGCAAGAAATGGTACCGAAACCCCGTATTTACATATCTGCCAATGTGCAGGAGAATCCGTATAGGTGTTCGAGTGTTCGAACCGTAATGCGCAAGAAATGGTATGGAAACCCCGTATTTACATATCTGCCACTGTGCAGGAGAATCCGTATAGGTGTTCGAGTGTTCGAACCGTAATGCGCAAGAAATGGTTCCGAAACCCCGTATTTACATATCTGCCACTGTGCAGGAGAATCCGTATAGGTGTTCGAGAGTTCGAACCGTAATGTGCAAGAAATGGTATGTAAATCCCGTTTTTATATATCTGCCACTGTGCAGGAGAATCCGTATAGGTGTTCGAGTGTTCGAACCGTAATGCGCAAAAAATGGTACCGAAACCCCGTATTTACATATCTGCCACTGTGCAGGAGAATCCGTATAGGTGTTCGAGTGTTCGAACCGTAATGCGCAAGAAATGGTATGTAAACCCCGTTTTTACATATCTGCCACTGTGCAGGAGAATCCGTATAGGTGTTCGAGTGTTCGAACCGTAATGCGCAGGAAATGGTACGGAAACCCCGTATTTACATATCTGCCACTGTGCAGCAGAATCCGTATAGGTGTTCGATTGTTCGAACCGTAATGCGCAAGAAATGGTATGTAAACCCCGTTTTTACATATCTGCCACTGTGCAGGAGAATCCGTATAGGTGTTCGAGTGTTCGAACCGTAATGCGCAAAAAATGGTACCGAAACCCCGTATTTACATATCTGCCACTGTGCAGGAGAATCCGTATAGGTGTTCGATTGTTCGAACCGTAATGCGCAAGAAATGGTATGTAAACCCCGTATTTACATATCTACCACTGTGTAGGAGAATCCGTATAGGTGTTCGAGTGTTCGAACCGTAATGCGCAAGAAATGGTACCGAAACCCCGTATTTACATATCTGCCACTGTGCAGGAGAATCCGAATAGGTGTTCGAGTGTTCGAACCGTAATGCGCAAGAAATGGTATGTAAACCCCGTATTTACATATCTGCCACTGTGCAGGAGAATCCGTATAGGTGTTCGAGTGTTCGAACCGTAATGCGCAAGAAATGGTACGGAAACCCCGTATTTACATATCTGCCACTGTGCAGGAGAATCCGTATAGGTGTTCGAGTGTTCGAACCGTAATGCGCAAGAAATGGTATGTAAACCCCGTTTTTACATATCTGCCACTGTGCAGGAGAATCCGTATAGGTGTTCGAGTGTTCGAACCGTAATGCGCAAGAAATGGTACGGAAACCCCGTATTTACATATCTACCACTGTGCAGCAGAATCCGTATAGGTGTTCGATTGTTCGAACCGTAATGCGCAAGAAATGGTATGTAAACCCCGTTTTTACATATCTGCCACTGTGCAGGAGAATCCGTATAGGTGTTCGAGTGTTCGAACCGTAATGCGCAAGAAATGGTACGGAAACCCCGTATTTACATATCTGCCACTGTGCAGCAGAATCCGTATAGGTGTTCGATTGTTCGAACCGTAATGCGCAAGAAATGGTATGTAAACCCCGTTTTTACATATCTGCCACTGTGCAGGAGAATCCGTATAGGTGTTCGAGTGTTCGAACCGTAATGCGCAAAAAATGGTACCGAAACCCCGTATTTACATATCTGCCACTGTGCAGCAGAATCCGTATAGGTGTTCGAGTGTTCGAACCGTAATGCGCAAGAAATGGTATGGAAACCCCGTATTTACATATCTGCCACTGTGCAGGAGAATCCGTATAGGTGTTCGAGTGTTCGAACCGTAATGCGCAAGAAATGGTACGGAAACCCCGTATTTACATATCTGCCACTGTGCAGCAGAATCCGTATAGGTGTTCGATTGTTCGAACCGTAATGCGCAAGAAATGGTATGTAAACCCCGTTTTTACATATCTGCCACTGTGCAGGAGAATCCGTATAGGTGTTCGAGTGTTCGAACCGTAATGCGCAAAAAATGGTACCGAAACCCCGTATTTACATATCTGCCACTGTGCAGCAGAATCCGTATAGGTGTTCGAGTGTTCGAACCGTAATGCGCAAGAAATGGTATGTAAACCCCGTTTTTACATATCTGCCACTGTGCAGGAGAATCCGTATAGGTGTTCGAGTGTTCGAACCGTAATGCGCAAGAAATGGTACGGAAACCCCGTATTTACATATCTGCCACTGTGCAGCAGAATCCGTATAGGTGTTCGATTGTTCGAACCGTAATGCGCAAGAAATGATATGTAAACCCCGTTTTTATATATCTGCCACTGTGCAGGAGAATCTGTATAGGTGTTCGAGAGTTCGAACCGTAATGCGCAAGAAATGGTACCGAAACCCCGTATTTACATATCTGCCACTGTGCAGGAGAATCCGAATAGGTGTTCGAGTGTTCGATCCGTAATGCGCAAGAAATGGTATGTAAACCCCGTATTTACATATCTGCCATTGTGCTGGATAATCCGTATAGGTGTTCGAGTGTTCGAACCGTAATGCGCAAGAAATGGTACGGAAACCCCGTATTTACATATCTGCCACTGTGCAGGAGAATCCGTATAGGTGTTCGAGTGTTTGAACCGTAATGCGTGAGAAATGGTTTGCAAACCCCGTATTTATATATCTGCCACTGTGCTGGATAATCCGTATAGGTGTTCGAGTGTTCGAACCGTAATGCGCCAGAAATGGTACCGAAACCCCGTATTTACATATCTGCCACTGTGCAGGAGAATCCGTATAGGTGTTCGAGTGTCCGAACCGTAATGCGCAAGAAATGGTACCGAAACCCCGTATTTACATATCTGCCAATGTGCAGGAGAATCCGTATAGGTGTTCGAGTGTTCGAACCGTAATGCGCAAGAAATGGTATGGAAACCCCGTATTTACATATCTGCCACTGTGCAGGAGAATCCGTATAGGTGTTCGAGTGTTCGAACCGTAATGCGCAAGAAATGGTTCCGAAACCCCGTATTTACATATCTGCCACTGTGCCGGAGAATCCGTATCGGTGTTCGAGAGTTCGAACCGTAATGCGCAAGAAATGGTATGTAAATCCCGTTTTTATATATCTGCCACTGTGCAGGAGAATCCGTATAGGTGTTCGAGTGTTCGAACCGTAATGCGCAAAAAATGGTACCGAAACCCCGTATTTACATATCTGCCACTGTGCAGGAGAATCCGTATAGGTGTTCGAGTGTTCGAACCGTAATGCGCAAGAAATTGTACGGAAACCCCGTATTTACATACCTGCCACTTTGTAGGAGAATCCGCATAGGTGTTCGAGTGTTCGAACCGTAATGCGCAAGAAATGGTATGTAAACCCCGTATTAACATATCTGCCACTGTGCAGGAGAATCCGTATAGGTGTTCGAGTGTTCGAACCGTAATGCGCAAGAAATGGTACGGAAACCCCGGATTTACATATCTGGCACTGTGCAGGAGAATCCGTATAGGTGTTCGAGTGTTCGAACCGTAATGCGCAAGAAATGGTATGTAAACCCCGTTTTTACATATCTGCCACTGTGCAGGAGAATCCGTATAGGTGTTCGAGTGTTCGAACCGTAATGCGCAAGAAATGGTACGGAAACCCCGTATTTACATATCTGCCACTGTGCAGCAGAATCCGTATAGGTGTTCGATTGTTCGAACCGTAATGCGCAAGAAATGGTATGTAAACCCCGTTTTTACATATCTGCCACTGTGCAGGAGAATCCGTATAGGTGTTCGAGTGTTCGAACCGTAATGCGCAAAAAATGGTACCGAAACCCCGTATTTACATATCTGCCACTGTGCAGCAGAATCCGTATAGGTGTTCGAGTGTTCGAACCGTAATGCGCAAGAAATGGTATGGAAACCCCGTATTTACATATCTGCCACTGTGCAGGAGAATCCGTATAGGTGTTCGAGTGTTCGAACCGTAATGCGCAAGAAATGGTACGGAAACCCCGTATTTACATATCTGCCACTGTGCAGCAGAATCCGTATAGGTGTTCGATTGTTCGAACCGTAATGCGCAAGAAATGGTATGTAAACCCCGTTTTTACATATCTGCCACTGTGCAGGAGAATCCGTATAGGTGTTCGAGTGTTCGAACCGTAATGCGCAAAAAATGGTACCGAAACCCCGTATTTACATATCTGCCACTGTGCAGCAGAATCCGTATAGGTGTTCGAGTGTTCGAACCGTAATGCGCAAGAAATGGTATGTAAACCCCGTTTTTACATATCTGCCACTGTGCAGGAGAATCCGTATAGGTGTTCGAGTGTTCGAACCGTAATGCGCAAGAAATGGTACGGAAACCCCGTATTTACATATCTGCCACTGTGCAGCAGAATCCGTATAGGTGTTCGATTGTTCGAACCGTAATGCGCAAGAAATGATATGTAAACCCCGTTTTTATATATCTGCCACTGTGCAGGAGAATCCGTATAGGTGTTCGAGAGTTCGAACCGTAATGCGCAAGAAATGGTACCGAAACCCCGTATTTACATATCTGCCACTGTGCAGGAGAATCCGAATAGGTGTTCGAGTGTTCGATCCGTAATGCGCAAGAAATGGTATGTAAACCCCGTATTTACATATCTGCCATTGTGCTGGATAATCCGTATAGGTGTTCGAGTGTTCGAACCGTAATGCGCAAGAAATGGTACGGAAACCCCGTATTTACATATCTGCCACTGTGCAGGAGAATCCGTATAGGTGTTCGAGTGTTTGAACCGTAATGCGTGAGAAATGGTTTGCAAACCCCGTATTTATATATCTGCCACTGTGCTGGATAATCCGTATAGGTGTTCGAGTGTTCGAACCGTAATGCGCCAGAAATGGTACCGAAACCCCGTATTTACATATCTGCCACTGTGCAGGAGAATCCGTATAGGTGTTCGAGTGTCCGAACCGTAATGCGCAAGAAATGGTACCGAAACCCCGTATTTACATATCTGCCAATGTGCAGGAGAATCCGTATAGGTGTTCGAGTGTTCGAACCGTAATGCGCAAGAAATGGTATGGAAACCCCGTATTTACATATCTGCCACTGTGCAGGAGAATCCGTATAGGTGTTCGAGTGTTCGAACCGTAATGCGCAAGAAATGGTTCCGAAACCCCGTATTTACATATCTGCCACTGTGCCGGAGAATCCGTATCGGTGTTCGAGAGTTCGAACCGTAATGCGCAAGAAATGGTATGTAAATCCCGTTTTTATATATCTGCCACTGTGCAGGAGAATCCGTATAGGTGTTCGAGTGTTCGAACCGTAATGTGCAAAAAATGGTACCGAAACCCCGTATTTACATATCTGCCACTGTGCAGGAGAATCCGTATAGGTGTTCGAGTGTTCGAACCGTAATGCGCAAGAAATTGTACGGAAACCCCGTATTTACATACCTGCCACTTTGTAGGAGAATCCGCATAGGTGTTCGAGTGTTCGAACCGTAATGCGCAAGAAATGGTATGTAAACCCCGTATTAACATATCTGCCACTGTGCAGGAGAATCCGTATAGGTGTTCGAGTGTTCGAACCGTAATGCGCAAGAAATGGTACGGAAACCCCGGATTTACATATCTGGCACTGTGCAGGAGAATCCGTATAGGTGTTCGAGTGTTCGAACCGTAATGCGCAAGAAATGGTATGTAAACCCCGTTTTTACATATCTGCCACTGTGCAGGAGAATCCGTATAGGTGTTCGAGTGTTCGAACCGTAATGCGCAAGAAATGGTACGGAAACCCCGTATTTACATATCTGCCACTGTGCAGCAGAATCCGTATAGGTGTTCGATTGTTCGAACCGTAATGCGCAAGAAATGGTATGTAAACCCCGTTTTTACATATCTGCCACTGTGCAGGAGAATCCGTATAGGTGTTCGAGTGTTCGAACCGTAATGCGCAAAAAATGGTACCGAAACCCCGTATTTACATATCTGCCACTGTGCAGCAGAATCCGTATAGGTGTTCGAGTGTTCGAACCGTAATGCGCAAGAAATGGTATGGAAACCCCGTATTTACATATCTGCCACTGTGCAGGAGAATCCGTATAGGTGTTCGAGTGTTCGAACCGTAATGCGCAAGAAATGGTACGGAAACCCCGTATTTACATATCTGCCACTGTGCAGCAGAATCCGTATAGGTGTTCGATTGTTCGAACCGTAATGCGCAAGAAATGGTATGTAAACCCCGTTTTTACATATCTGCCACTGTGCAGGAGAATCCGTATAGGTGTTCGAGTGTTCGAACCGTAATGCGCAAAAAATGGTACCGAAACCCCGTATTTACATATCTGCCACTGTGCAGCAGAATCCGTATAGGTGTTCGAGTGTTCGAACCGTAATGCGCAAGAAATGGTATGTAAACCCCGTTTTTACATATCTGCCACTGTGCAGGAGAATCCGTATAGGTGTTCGAGTGTTCGAACCGTAATGCGCAAGAAATGGTACGGAAACCCCGTATTTACATATCTGCCACTGTGCAGCAGAATCCGTATAGGTGTTCGATTGTTCGAACCGTAATGCGCAAGAAATGATATGTAAACCCCGTTTTTATATATCTGCCACTGTGCAGGAGAATCCGTATAGGTGTTCGAGAGTTCGAACCGTAATGCGCAAGAAATGGTACCGAAACCCCGTATTTACATATCTGCCACTGTGCAGGAGAATCCGAATAGGTGTTCGAGTGTTCGATCCGTAATGCGCAAGAAATGGTATGTAAACCCCGTATTTACATATCTGCCACTGTGCTGGATAATCCGTATAGGTGTTCGAGTGTTCGAACCGTAATGCGCAAGAAATGGTACGGAAACCCCGTATTTACATATCTGCCACTGTGCAGGAGAATCCGTATAGGTGTTCGAGTGTTTGAACCGTAATGCGTGAGAAATGGTTTGCAAACCCCGTATTTATATATCTGCCACTGTGCTGGATAATCCGTATAGGTGTTCGAGTGTTCGAACCGTAATGCGCCAGAAATGGTACCGAAACCCCGTATTTACATATCTGCCACTGTGCAGGAGAATCCGAATAGGTGTTCGAGTGTTCGAACCGTAATGCGCCAGAAATGGTACCGAAACCCCGTATTTACATATCTGCCACTGTGCAGGAGAATCCGAATAGGTGTTCGAGTGTTCGAACCGTAATGCGCAAGAAATGGTATGTAAACCCCGTATTTACATATCTGCCACTGTGCAGGAGAATCCGTATAGGTGTTCGAGTGTTCGAACCGTAATGCGCAAGAAATGGTACGGAAACCCCGTATTTACATATCTGCCACTGTGCAGGAGAATCCGTATAGGTGTTCGAGTGTTCGAACCGTAATGCGCAAGAAATGGTATGTAAACCCCGTTTTTACATATCTGCCACTGTGCAGGAGAATCCGTATAGGTGTTCGAGTGTTCGAACCGTAATGCGCAAGAAATGGTACGGAAACCCCGTATTTACATATCTGCCACTGTGCAGCAGAATCCGTATAGGTGTTCGATTGTTCGAACCGTAATGCGCAAGAAATGGTATGTAAACCCCGTTTTTACATATCTGCCACTGTGCAGGAGAATCCGTATAGGTGTTCGAGTGTTCGAACCGTAATGCGCAAGAAATGGTACGGAAACCCCGTATTTACATATCTGCCACTGTGCAGCAGAATCCGTATAGGTGTTCGATTGTTCGAACCGTAATGCGCAAGAAATGGTATGCAAACCCCGTTTTTACATATCTGCCACTGTGCAGGAGAATCCGTATAGGTGTTCGAGTGTTCGAACCGTAATGCGCAAAAAATGGTACCGAAACCCCGTATTTACATATCTACCACTGTGCAGCAGAATCCGTATAGGTGTTCGAGTGTTCGAACCGTAATGCGCAAGAAATGGTATGGAAACCCCGTATTTACATATCTGCCACTGTGCAGGAGAATCCGTATAGGTGTTCGAGTGTTCGAACCGTAATGCGCAAGAAATGGTACGGAAACCCCGTATTTACATATCTGCCACTGTGCAGCAGAATCCGTATAGGTGTTCGATTGTTCGAACCGTAATGCGCAAGAAATGGTATATAAACCCCGTTTTTACATATCTGCAACTGTGCAGGAGAATCCGTATAGGTGTTCGAGTGTTCGAACCGTAATGCGCAAGAAATGGTACGGAAACCCCGTATTTACATATCTGCCACTGTGCAGGAGAATCCGTATAGGTGTTCGAGTGTTTGAACCGTAATGCGTGAGAAATGGTTTGCAAACCCCGTATTTATATATCTGCCACTGTGCTGGATAATCCGTATAGGTGTTCGAGTGTTCGAACCGTAATGCGCAAGAAATGGTACGGAAACCCCGTATTTACATATCTGCCACTGTGCAGCAGAATCCGTATAGGTGTTCGATTGTTCGAACCGTAATGCGCAAGAAATGATATGTAAACCCCGTTTTTATATATCTGCCACTGTGCAGGAGAATCCGTATAGGTGTTCGAGAGTTCGAACCGTAATGCGCAAGAAATGGTACGGAAACCCCGTATTTACATATCTGCCACTGTGCAGGAGAATCCGAATAGGTGTTCGAGTGTTCGAACCGTAATGCGCAAGAAATGGTATGTAAACCCCGTATTTACATATCTGCCACTGTGCAGGAGAATCCGTATAGGTGTTCGAGTGTTCGAACCGTAATGCGCAAGAAATGGTACGGAAACCCCGTATTTACATATCTGCCACTGTGCAGGAGAATCCGTATAGGTGTTCGATTGTTCGAACCGTAATGCGCAAAAAATGGTACCGAAACCCCGTATTTACATATCTGCCACTGTGCAGGAGAATCCGTATAGGTGTTCTAGTGTTCGAACCGTAATGCGCAAGAAATGGTATCGAAACCCCGTATTTACATATCTGCCACTGTGCAGGAGAATCCGAATAGGTGTTCGAGTGTTCGATCCGTAATGCGCAAGAAATGGTATGTAAACCCCGTATTTACATATCTGCCACTGTGCAGGAGAATCCGTATAGGTGTTCGAGTGTTCGAACCGTAATGCGCAAGAAATGGTACGGAAACCCCGTATTTACATATCTGCCACTGTGCAGGAGAATCCGTATAGGTGTTCGAGTGTTTGAACCGTAATGCGGGAGAAATGGTTTGCAAACCCCGTATTTATATATCTGCCACTGTGATGGATAATCCGTATAGGTGTTCGAGTGTTCGAACCGTAATGCGCCAGAAATGGTACCGAAACCCCGTATTTACATATCTGCCACTGTGCAGGAGAATCCGTATAGGTGTTCGAGTGTCCGAACCGTAATGCGCAAGAAATGGTACCGAAACCCCGTATTTACATATCTGCCAATGTGCAGGAGAATCCGTATAGGTGTTCGAGTGTTCGAACCGTAATGCGCAAGAAATGGTATGGAAACCCCGTATTTACATATCTGCCACTGTGCAGGAGAATCCGTATAGGTGTTCGGGTGTTCGAACCGTAATGCGCAAGAAATGGTTCCGAAACCCCGTATTTACATATCTGCCACTGTGCAGGAGAATCCGTACAGGTGTTCGAGAGTTCGAACCGTAATGCGCAAGAAATGGTATGTAAATCCCGTTTTTATATATCTGCCACTGTGCAGGAGAATCCGTATAGGTGTTCGAGTGTTCGAACCGTAATGCGCAAAAAATGGTACCGAAACCCCGTATTTACATATCTGCCACTGTGCAGGAGAATCCGTATAGGTGTTCGAGTGTTCGAACCGTAATGCGCATGAAATTGTACGGAAACCCCGTATTTACATACCTGCCACTTTGTAGGAGAATCCGCATAGGTGTTCGAGTGTTCGAACCGTAATGCGCAAGAAATGGTATGCAAACCCCGTATTAACATATCTGCCACTGTGCAGGAGAATCCGTATAGGTGTTCGAATGTTCGAACCGTAATGCGCAAGAAATGGTACGGAAACCCCGGATTTACATATCTGACACTGTGCAGGAGAATCCGTATAGGTGTTCGAGTGTTCGAACCGTAATGCGCAAGAAATGGTATGTAAACCCCGTTTTTACATATCTGCCACTGTGCAGGAGAATCCGTATAGGTGTTCGAGTGTTCGAACCGTAATGCGCAAGAAATGGTACGGAAACCCCGTATTTACATATCTGCCACTGTGCAGCAGAATCCGTATAGGTGTTCGATTGTTCGAACCGTAATGCGCAAGAAATGGTATGTAAACCCCGTTTTTACATATCTGCCACTGTGCAGGAGAATCCGTATAGGTGTTCGAGTGTTCGAACCGTAATGCGCAAAAAATGGTACCGAAACCCCGTATTTACATATCTGCCACTGTGCAGGAGAATCCGTATAGGTGTTCGATTGTTCGAACCGTAATGCGCAAGAAATGGTATGTAAACCCCGTATTTACATATCTACCACTGTGCAGGAGAATCCGTATAGGTGTTCGAGTGTTCGAACCGTAATGCGCAAGAAATGGTATGGAAACCCCGTATTTACATATCAGCCACTGTGCAGGAGAATCCGTATAGGTGTTCGAGTGTTCGAACCGTAATGCGCAAGAAATGGTACGGAAACCCCGTATTTACATATCTGCCACTGTGCAGGAGAATCCGTATAGGTGTTGGAGTGTTTGAACCTTAATGCGTGAGAAATGGTATGTAAACCCCGTATTTATATATCTGCCACTGTGCTGGATAATCCGTATAGGTGTTCGAGTGTTCGAACCGTAATGCGCCAGAAATGGTACCGAAACCCCGTATTTACATATCTGCCACTGTGCAGGAGAATCCGTATAGTTGTTCGACTGTTCGAACCGTAATGCGCAAGAAATGGTACCGAAACCCCGTATTTACATATCTGCCACTGTGCAGGAGAATCCGTATAGGTGTTCGAGTGTTCGAACCGTAATGCGCAAGAAATGGTAGGGAAACCCCGTATTTACATATCTGCCACTGTGCAGGAGAATCCGTATAGGTGTTCGAGTGTTCGAACCGTAATGCGCAAGAAATGGTTCCGAAACCCCGTATTTACATATCTGCCACTGTGCAGGAGAATCCGTATAGGTGTTCGAGAGTTCGAACCATAATGCGTAAGAAATGGTACGGAAACCCCGTATTTACATATCTGCCACTTTGAAGGAGAATCCGCATAGGTGTTCGAGTGTTCGAACCGTAATGTGCAAGAAATGGTATGGAAACCCCGTATTTACATATCTGCCACTGTGCAGGAGAATCCGTATAGGTGTTCGAGTGTTCGAATCGTAATGCGCAAGAAATGATACCGAAACCCCGTATTTACATATCTGCCACTGTGCAGGAGAATCCGAATAGGTGTTCGAGTGTTCGAATCGTAATGCGCAAGAAATGGTACCAAAACCCCGTATTTACACTCGAACCGTAATGCGCAAGAAATGGTTCCGAAACCCCGTATTTACGTATCTGCCACTGTGCAGGAGAATCCGTATAGGTGTTCCATTGTTCGAACCGTAATGCGAAAGAAATGGTACGGAAACCCCGTATTCACATATCTGCCACTGTGCAGGAGAATCCGTATAGGTGTTCGAGTGTTCGAACCGTAATGCGCAAAAAATGGTACCGAAACCCCGTATTTACATATCTGCCACTGTGTAGGAGAATCCGTATAGGTGTTCGAGTGTTCGAACCGTAATGCGCATGAAATTGTACGGAAACCCCGTATTTACATACCTGCCACTTTGTAGGAGAATCCGCATAGGTGTTCGAGTGTTCGAACCGTAATGCGCAAGAAATGGTATGTAAACCCCGTATTAACATATCTGCCACTGTGCAGGAGAATCCGTATAGGTGTTCGAATGTTCGAACCGTAATGCGCAAGAAATGGTACGGAAACCCCGGATTTACATATCTGACACTGTGCAGGAGAATCCGTATAGGTGTTCGAGTGTTCGAACCGTAATGCGCAAGAAATGGTATGTAAACCCCGTTTTTACATATCTGCCACTGTGCAGGAGAATCCGTATAGGTGTTCGAGTGTTCGAACCGTAATGCGCAAGAAATGGTACGGAAACCCCGTATTTACATATCTGCCACTGTGCAGCAGAATCCGTATAGGTGTTCGATTGTTCGAACCGTAATGCGCAAGAAATGGTATGTAAACCCCGTTTTTACATATCTGCCACTGTGCAGGAGAATCCGTATAGGTGTTCGAGTGTTCGAACCGTAATGCGCAAAAAATGGTACCGAAACCCCGTATTTACATATCTGCCACTGTGCAGGAGAATCTGTATAGGTGTTCGATTGTTCGAACCGTAATGCGCAAGAAATGGTATGTAAACCCCGTATTTACATATCTACCACTGTGCAGGAGAATCCGTATAGGTGTTCGAGTGTTCGAACCGTAATGCGCAAGAAATGGTATGGAAACCCCGTATTTACATATCAGCCACTGTGCAGGAGAATCCGTATAGGTGTTCGAGTGTTCGAACCGTAATGCGCAAGAAATGGTACGGAAACCCCGTATTTACATATCTGCCACTGTGCAGGAGAATCCGTATAGGTGTTCGAGTGTTTGAACCGTAATGCGTGAGAAATGGTATGTAAACCCCGTATTTATATATCTGCCACTGTGCTGGATAATCCGTATAGGTGTTCGAGTGTTCGAACCGTAATGCGCCAGAAATGGTACCGAAACCCCGTATTTACATATCTGCCACTGTGCAGGAGAATCCGTATAGTTGTTCGACTGTTCGAACCGTAATGCGCAAGAAATGGTACCGAAACCCCGTATTTACATATCTGCCACTGTGCAGGAGAATCCGTATAGGTGTTCGAGTGTTCGAACCGTAATGCGCAAGAAATGGTAGGGAAACCCCGTATTTACATATCTGCCACTGTGCAGGAGAATCCGTATAGGTGTTCGAGTGTTCGAACCGTAATGCGCAAGAAATGGTTCCGAAACCCCGTATTTACATATCTGCCACTGTGCAGGAGAATCCGTATAGGTGTTCGAGAGTTCGAACCATAATGCGTAAGAAATGGTACGGAAACCCCGTATTTACATATCTGCCACTTTGAAGGAGAATCCGCATAGGTGTTCGAGTGTTCGAACCGTAATGTGCAAGAAATGGTATGGAAACCCCGTATTTACATATCTGCCACTGTGCAGGAGAATCCGTATAGGTGTTCGAGTGTTCGAATCGTAATGCGCAAGAAATGATACCGAAACCCCGTATTTACATATCTGCCACTGTGCAGGAGAATCCGAATAGGTGTTCGAGTGTTCGAATCGTAATGCGCAAGAAATGGTACCAAAACCCCGTATTTACACTCGAACCGTAATGCGCAAGAAATGGTTCCGAAACCCCGTATTTACGTATCTGCCACTGTGCAGGAGAATCCGTATAGGTGTTCCATTGTTCGAACCGTAATGCGAAAGAAATGGTACGGAAACCCCGTATTTACATATCTGCCACTGTGCAGGAGAATCCGTATAGGTGTTCGAGTGTTCGAACCGTAATGCGCAAAAAATGGTACCGAAACCCCGTATTTACATATCTGCCACTGTGCAGGAGAATCCGTATAGGTGTTCGAGTGTTCGATCCGTAATGCGCAAGAAATGGTACCGAAACCCCGTATTTACATACCTGCCACTGTGCAGGAGAATCCGAATAGGTGTTCGAGGGTTCGAACCGTAATGCGCAAGAAATGGTATGTAAACCCCGTATTAACATATCTGCCACTGTGCAGGAGAATCCGTATAGGTGTTCGAGTGTTCGAACCGTAATGCGCAAGAAATGGTACGGAAACCCCGGATTTACATATCTGACACTGTGCAGGAGAATCCGTATAGGTGTTCGAGTGTTCGAACCGTAATGCGCAAGAAATGGTATGTAAACCCCGTTTTTACATATCTGCCACTGTGCAGGAGAATCCGTATAGGTGTTCGAGTGTTCGAACCGTAATGCGCAAGAAATGGTACGGAAACCCCGTATTTACATATCTGCCACTGTGCAGCAGAATCCGTATAGGTGTTCGATTGTTCGAACCGTAATGCGCAAGAAATGGTATGTAAACCCCGTTTTTACATATCTGCCACTGTGCAGCAGAATCCGTATAGGTGTTCGAGTGTTCGAACCGTAATGCGCAAAAAATGGTACCGAAACCCCGTATTTACATATCTGCCACTGTGCAGGAGAATCCGTATAGGTGTTCGATTGTTCGAACCGTAATGCGCAAGAAATGGTATGTAAACCCCGTATTTACATATCTACCACTGTGCAGGAGAATCCGTATAGGTGTTCGAGTGTTCGAACCGTAATGCGCAAGAAATGGTATGGAAACCCCGTATTTACATATCAGCCACTGTGCAGGAGAATCCGTATAGGTGTTCGAGTGTTCGAACCGTAATGCGCAAGAAATGGTACGGAAACCCCGTATTTACATATCTGCCACTGTGCAGGAGAATCCGTATAGGTGTTCGAGTGTTTGAACCGTAATGCGTGAGAAATGGTATGTAAACCCCGTATTTATATATCTGCCACTGTGCTGGATAATCCGTATAGGTGTTCGAGTGTTCGAACCGTAATGCGCCAGAAATGGTACCGAAACCCCGTATTTACATATCTGCCACTGTGCAGGAGAATCCGTATAGTTGTTCGACTGTTCGAACCGTAATGCGCAAGAAATGGTACCGAAACCCCGTATTTACATATCTGCCACTGTGCAGGAGAATCCGTATAGGTGTTCGAGTGTTCGAACCGTAATGCGCAAGAAATGGTAGGGAAACCCCGTATTTACATATCTGCCACTGTGCAGGAGAATCCGTATAGGTGTTCGAGTGTTCGAACCGTAATGCGCAAGAAATGGTTCCGAAACCCCGTATTTACATATCTGCCACTGTGCAGGAGAATCCGTATAGGTGTTCGAGAGTTCGAACCATAATGCGTAAGAAATGGTACGGAAACCCCGTATTTACATATCTGCCACTTTGAAGGAGAATCCGCATAGGTGTTCGAGTGTTCGAACCGTAATGTGCAAGAAATGGTATGGAAACCCCGTATTTACATATCTGCCACTGTGCAGGAGAATCCGTATAGGTGTTCGAGTGTTCGAATCGTAATGCGCAAGAAATGATACCGAAACCCCGTATTTACATATCTGCCACTGTGCAGGAGAATCCGAATAGGTGTTCGAGTGTTCGAATCGTAATGCGCAAGAAATGGTACCAAAACCCCGTATTTACACTCGAACCGTAATGCGCAAGAAATGGTTCCGAAACCCCGTATTTACGTATCTGCCACTGTGCAGGAGAATCCGTATAGGTGTTCCATTGTTCGAACCGTAATGCGAAAGAAATGGTACGGAAACCCCGTATTTACATATCTGCCACTGTGCAGGAGAATCCGTATAGGTGTTCGAGTGTTCGAACCGTAATGCGCAAAAAATGGTACCGAAACCCCGTATTTACATATCTGCCACTGTGCAGGAGAATCCGTATAGGTGTTCGAGTGTTCGATCCGTAATGCGCAAGAAATGGTACCGAAACCCCGTATTTACATATCTGCCACTGTGCAGGAGAATCCGAATAGGTGTTCGAGTGTTCGAACCGTAATGCGCAAGAAATGGTATGTAAACCCCGTATTTACATATCTGCCACTGTGCAGGAGAATCCGTATAGGTGTTCGAGTGTTCGAACCGTAATGCGCAAGAAATGGTACGGAAACCCCGTATTTACATATCTGCCACTGTGCAGGAGAATCCGTATAGGTGTTCGAGTGTTTGAACCGTAATGCGTGAGAAATGGTTTGCAAACCCCGTATTTATATATCTGCCACTGTGCTGGATAATCCGTATAGGTGTTCGAGTGTTCGAACCGTAATGCGCCAGAAATGGTACCGAAACCCCGTATTTACATATCTGCCACTGTGCAGGATAATCCATATAGGTGTTCGAGTGTCCGAACCGTAATGCGCAAGAAATGGTACCGAAACCCCGTATTTACATATCTGCCACTGTGCAGGAGAATCCGTATAGGTGTTCGAGTGTTCGAACCGTAATGCGCAAGAAATGGTATGGAAACCCCGTATTTACATATCTGCCACTGTGCAGGAGAATCCGTATAGGTGTTCGAGTGTTCGAACCGTAATGCGCAAGAAATGGTTCCGAAACCCCGTATTTACATATCTGCCACTGTGCAGGAGAATCCGTACAGGTGTTCAAGAGTTCGAACCGTAATGCGCAAGAAATGGTATGTAAATCCCGTTTTTATATATCTGCCACTGTGCAGGAGAATCCGTATAGGTGTTCGAGTGTTCGAACCGTAATGCGCAAAAAATGGTACCGAAACCCCGTATTTACATATCTGCCACTGTGCAGGAGAATCCGTATAGGTGTTCGAGTGTTCGAACCGTAATGCGCAAGAAATGGTACCGAAACCCCGTATTTACATATCTGCCACTGTGCAGGAGAATCCGAATAGGTGTTCGAGTGTTCGAACCGTAATGCGCAAGAAATGGTATGTAAACCCCGTATTTACATATCTGCCACTGTGCAGGAGAATCCGTATAGGTGTTCGAGTGTTCGAACCGTAATGCGCAAGAAATGGTACGGAAACCCCGTATTTACATATCTGCCACTGTGCAGGAGAATCCGTATAGGTGTTCGAGTGTTTGAACCGTAATGCGTGAGAAATGGTTTGCAAACCCCGTATTTATATATCTGCCACTGTGCTGGATAATCCGTATAGGTGTTCGAGTGTTCGAACCGTAATGCGCCAGAAATGGTACCGAAACCCCGTATTTACATATCTGCCACTGTGCAGGAGAATCCATATAGGTGTTCGAGTATCCGAACCGTAATGCGCAAGAAATGGTACCGAAACCCCGTATTTACATATCTGCCACTGTGCAGGAGAATCCGTATAGGTGTTCGAGTGTTCGAACCGTAATGCGCAAGAAATGGTATGTAAACCCCGTATTTACATATCTGCCACTGTGCAGGAGAATCCGTATAGGTGTTCGAGTGTTCGAACCGTAATGCGCAAGAAATGGTACGGAAACCCCGTATTTACATATCTGCCACTGTGCAGGAGAATCCGTATAGGTGTTCGAGTGTTTGAACCGTAATGCGTGAGAAATGGTTTGCAAACCCCGTATTTATATATCTGCCACTGTGCTGGATAATCCGTATAGGTGTTCGAGTGTTCGAACCGTAATGCGCCAGAAATGGTACCGAAACCCCGTATTTACATATCTGCCACTGTGCAGGAGAATCCATATAGGTGTTCGAGTGTCCGAACCGTAATGCGCAAGAAATGGTACCGAAACCCCGTATTTACATATCTACCACTGTGCAGGAGAATCCGTATAGGTGTTCGAGTGTTCGAACTGTAATGCGCAAGAAATGGTAGGGAAACCCCGTATTTACATATCTGCCACTGTGCAGGAGAATCCGTATAGGTGTTCGAGTGTTCGAACCGTAATGCGCAAGAAATGGTTCCGAAACCCCGTATTTACATATCTGCCACTGTGCAGGAGAATCCGTATAGGTGTTCGAGAGTTCGAACCATAATGCGTAAGAAATGGTACGGAAACCCCGTATTTACATATCTGCCACTTTGAAGGAGAATCCGCATAGGTGTTCGAGTGTTCGAACCGTAATGTGCAAGAAATGGTATGGAAACCCCGTATTTACATATCTGCCACTGTGCAGGAGAATCCGTATAGGTGTTCGAGTGTTCGAATCGTAATGCGCAAGAAATGGTACCGAAACCCCGTATTTACATATCTGCCACTGTGCAGGAGAATCCGAATAGGTGTTCGAGTGTTCGAATCGTAATGCGCAAAAAATGGTACCAAAACCCCGTATTTACACTCGAACCGTAATGCGCAAGAAATGGTTCCGAAACCCCATATTTACGTATCTGCCACTGTGCAGGAGAATCCGTATAGGTGTTCCATTGTTCGAACCGTAATGCGAAAGAAATGGTACGGAAACCCCGTATTTACATATCTGCCACTGTGCAGGAGAATCCGTATAGGTGTTCGAGTGTTCGAACCGTAATGCGCAAAAAATGGTACCGAAACCCCGTATTTACATATCTGCCACTGTGCAGGAGAATCCGTATAGGTGTTCGAGTGTTCGAACCGTAATGCGCAAGAAATGGTACCGAAACCCCGTATTTACATATCTGCCACTGTGCAGGAGAATCCGAATAGGTGTTCGAGTGTTCGAACCGTAATGCGCAAGAAATGGTATGTAAACCCCGTATTTACATATCTGCCACTGTGCAGGAGAATCCGTATAGGTGTTCGAGTGTTCGAACCGTAATGCGCAAGAAATGGTACGGAAACCCCGTATTTACATATCTGCCACTGTGCAGGAGAATCCGTATAGGTGTTCGAGTGTTTGAACCGTAATGCGTGAGAAATGGTTTGCAAACCCCGTATTTATATATCTGCCACTGTGCTGGATAATCTGTATAGGTGTTCGAGTGTTCGAACCGTAATGCGCCAGAAATGGTACCGAAACCCCGTATTTACATATCTGCCACTGTGCAGGAGAATCCATATAGGTGTTCGAGTGTCCGAACCGTAATGCGCAAGAAATGGTACCGAAACCCCGTATTTACATATCTGCCACTGTGCAGGAGAATCCGTATAGGTGTTCGAGTGTTCGAACCGTAATGCGCAAGAAATGGTATGGAAACCCCGTATTTACATATCTGCCACTGTGCAGGAGAATCCGTATAGGTGTTCGAGTGTTCGAACCGTAATGCGCAAGAAATGGTTCCGAAACCCCGTATTTACATATCTGCCACTGTGCAGGAGAATCCGTATAGGTGTTCGAGAGTTCGAACCGTAATGCGCAAGAAATGGTATGTAAACCCCGTTTTTATATATCTGCCACTGTGCAGGAGAATCCGTATAGGTGTTCGAGTGTTCGAACCGTAATGCGCAAAAAATGGTACCGAAACCCCGTATTTACATATATGCCACTGTGCAGGAGAATCCGTATAGGTGTTCGAGTGTTCTAACCGTAATGCGCAAGAAATGGTTCCGAAACCCCGTATTTACATATCTGCCACTGTGCAGCAGAATCCGTATAGGTGTTCGAGAGTTCGAACCGTAATGCGCAAGAAATGGTACGGAAACCCCGTATTTACATACCTGCCACTTTGTAGGAGAATCCGCATAGGTGTTCGAGTGTTCGAACCGTAATGCGCAAGAAATGGTATGTAAACCCCGTATTAACATATCTGCCACAGTGCAGGAGAATCCGTATAGGTGTTCGAGTGTTCGAACCGTAATGCGCAAGAAATGGTACGGAAACCCCGGATTTACATATCTGCCACTGTGCAGGAGAATCCGTATAGGTGTTCGAGTGTTCGAACCGTAATGCGCAAGAAATGGTATATAAACCCCGTTTTTACATATCTGCCACTGTGCAGGAGAATCCGTATAGGTGTTCGAGTGTTCGAACCGTAATGCGCAAGAAATGGTACGGAAACCCCGTATTTACATATCTGTCACTGTGCAGGAGAATCCGTATAGGTGTTCGAGTGTTCGAACCGTAATGCGCAAGAAATGGTATGTAAACCCCGTTTTTACATATCTGCCACTGTGCAGGAGAATCCGTATAGGTGTTCGAGTGTTCGAACCGTAATGCGCAAGAAATTGTACGGAAACCCCGTATTTACATATCTGCCACTGTGCAGCAGAATCCGTATAGGTGTTCGATTGTTCGAACCGTAATGCGCAAGAAATGGTATGTAAACCCCGTTTTTACATATCTGCCACTGTGCAGGAGAATCCGTATAGGTGTTCGAGTGTTCGAACCGTAATGCGCAAAAAATGGTACCAAAACCCCGTATTTACATATCTGCCACTGTGCAGGAGAATCCGTATAGGTGTTCGATTGTTCGAACCGTAATGCGCAAGAAATGGTATGTAAACCCCGTATTTACATATCTACCACTGTGCAGGAGAATCCGTATAGGTGTTCGAGTGTTCGAACCGTAATGCGCAAGAAATGGTACCGAAACCCCGTATTTACATATCTGCCACTGTGCAGGAGAATCCGAATAGGTGTTCGAGTGTTCGAACCGTAATGCGCAAGAAATGGTATGTAAACCCCGTATTTACATATCTGCCACTGTGCAGCAGAATCCGTATAGGTGTTCGAGTGTTCGAACCGTAATGCGCAAGAAATGGTACGGAAACCCCGTATTTACATATCTGCCACTGTGCAGGAGAATCCGTATAGGTGTTCGAGTGTTCGAACCGTAATGCGCAAGAAATGGTAAGTAAACCCCGTTTTTACATATCTGCCACTGTGCAGGAGAATCCGTATAGGTGTTCGAGTGTTCGAACCGTAATGCGCAAGAAATGGTTCCGAAACCCCGTATTTACATATCTGCCACTGTGCAGGAGAATCCGTATAGGTGTTCGAGTGTTCGAACCGTAATGCGCAAGAAATGGTTCCGAAACCCCGTATTTACATATCTGCCACTGTGCAGGAGAATCCGTATAGGTGTTCGAGAGTTCGAACCGTAATGCGCAAGAAATGGTATGTAAACCCCGTTTTTATATATCTGCCACTGTGCAGGAGAATCCGTATAGGTGTTCGAGTGTTCGAACCGTAATGCGCAAAAAATGGTACCGAAACCCCGTATTTACATATATGCCACTGTGCAGGAGAATCCGTATAGGTGTTCGAGTGTTCTAACCGTAATGCGCAAGAAATGGTTCCGAAACCCCGTATTTACATATCTGCCACTGTGCAGCAGAATCCGTATAGGTGTTCGAGAGTTCGAACCGTAATGCGCAAGAAATGGTACGGAAACCCCGTATTTACATACCTGCCACTTTGTAGGAGAATCCGCATAGGTGTTCGAGTGTTCGAACCGTAATGCGCAAGAAATGGTATGTAAACCCCGTATTAACATATCTGCCACAGTGCAGGAGAATCCGTATAGGTGTTCGAGTGTTCGAACCGTAATGCGCAAGAAATGGTACGGAAACCCCGGATTTACATATCTGCCACTGTGCAGGAGAATCCGTATAGGTGTTCGAGTGTTCGAACCGTAATGCGCAAGAAATGGTATATAAACCCCGTTTTTACATATCTGCCACTGTGCAGGAGAATCCGTATAGGTGTTCGAGTGTTCGAACCGTAATGCGCAAGAAATGGTACGGAAACCCCGTATTTACATATCTGTCACTGTGCAGGAGAATCCGTATAGGTGTTCGAGTGTTCGAACCGTAATGCGCAAGAAATGGTATGTAAACCCCGTTTTTACATATCTGCCACTGTGCAGGAGAATCCGTATAGGTGTTCGAGTGTTCGAACCGTAATGCGCAAGAAATTGTACGGAAACCCCGTATTTACATATCTGCCACTGTGCAGCAGAATCCGTATAGGTGTTCGATTGTTCGAACCGTAATGCGCAAGAAATGGTATGTAAACCCCGTTTTTACATATCTGCCACTGTGCAGGAGAATCCGTATAGGTGTTCGAGTGTTCGAACCGTAATGCGCAAAAAATGGTACCAAAACCCCGTATTTACATATCTGCCACTGTGCAGGAGAATCCGTATAGGTGTTCGATTGTTCGAACCGTAATGCGCAAGAAATGGTATGTAAACCCCGTATTTACATATCTACCACTGTGCAGGAGAATCCGTATAGGTGTTCGAGTGTTCGAACCGTAATGCGCAAGAAATGGTACCGAAACCCCGTATTTACATATCTGCCACTGTGCAGGAGAATCCGAATAGGTGTTCGAGTGTTCGAACCGTAATGCGCAAGAAATGGTATGTAAACCCCGTATTTACATATCTGCCACTGTGCAGCAGAATCCGTATAGGTGTTCGAGTGTTCGAACCGTAATGCGCAAGAAATGGTACCGAAACCCCGTATTTACATATCTGCCACTGTGCAGGAGAATCCGTATAGGTGTTCGAGTGTTCGAACCGTAATGCGCAAGAAATGGTAAGTAAACCCCGTTTTTACATATCTGCCACTGTGCAGGAGAATCCGTATAGGTGTTCGAGTGTTCGAACCGTAATGCGCAAGAAATGGTACGGAAACCCCGTATTTACATATCTGCCACTGTGCAGCAGAATCCGTATAGGTGTTCGATTGTTCGAACCGTAATGCGCAAGAAATGGTATGTAAACCCCGTTTTTACATATCTGCCACTGTGCAGGAGAATCCGTATAGGTGTTCGAGTGTTCGAACCGTAATGCGCAAGAAATGGTACGGAAACCCCGTATTTACATATCTGCCACTGTGCAGCAGAATCCGTATAGGTGTTCGATTGTTCGAACCGTAATGCGCAAGAAATGGTATGTAAACCCCGTTTTTACATATCTGCCACTGTGCAGGAGAATCCGTATAGGTGTTCGAGTGTTCGAACCGTAATGCGCAAAAAATGGTACCGAAACCCCGTATTTACATATCTGCCACTGTGCAGCAGAATCCGTATAGGTGTTCGAGTGTTCGAACCGTAATGCGCAAGAAATGGTATGGAAACCCCGTATTTACATATCTGCCACTGTGCAGGAGAATCCGTATAGGTGTTCGAGTGTTCGAACCGTAATGCGCAAGAAATGGTACGGAAACCCCGTATTTACATATCTGCCACTGTGCAGCAGAATCCGTATAGGTGTTCGATTGTTCGAACCGTAATGCGCAAGAAATGGTATGTAAACCCCGTTTTTACATATCTGCCACTGTGCAGGAGAATCCGTATAGGTGTTCGAGTGTTCGAACCGTAATGCGCAAAAAATGGTACCGAAACCCCGTATTTACATATCTGCCACTGTGCAGCAGAATCCGTATAGGTGTTCGAGTGTTCGAACCGTAATGCGCAAGAAATGGTATGTAAACCCCGTTTTTACATATCTGCCACTGTGCAGGAGAATCCGTATAGGTGTTCGAGTGTTCGAACCGTAATGCGCAAGAAATGGTACGGAAACCCCGTATTTACATATCTGGCACTGTGCAGCAGAATCCGTATAGGTGTTCGAGTGTTCGAACCGTAATGCGCAAGAAATGGTACCGAAACCCCGTATTTATATATCTGCAACTGTGCAGGAGAATCCGTATAGGTGTTCGAGTGTTCGAATCGTAATGCGCCAGAAATGGTACCGAAACCCCGTATTTACATATCTGCCACTGTGCAGGAGAATCCGAATAGGTGTTCGAGTGTTCGAATCGTAATGCGCAAGAAATGGTACCAAAACCCCGTATTTAAACTCGAACCGTAATGCGCAAGAAATGGTTCCGAAACCCCATATTTACGTATCTGCCACTGTGCAGGAGAATCCGTATAGGTGTTCCATTGTTCGAACCGTAATGCGAAAGAAATGGTACGGAAACCCCGTATTTACATATCTGCCACTGTGCAGGAGAATCCGTATAGGTGTTCGAGTGTTCGAACCGTAATGCGCAAAAAATGGTACCGAAACCCCGTATTTACATATCTGCCACTGTGCAGGAGAATCCGTATAGGTGTTCGAGTGTTCGAACCGTAATGCGCAAGAAATGGTACCGAAACCCCGTATTTACATATCTGCCACTGTGCAGGAGAATCCGAATAGGTGTTCGAGTGTTCGAACCGTAATGCTCAAGAAATGGTATGTAAACCCCGTATTTACATATCTGCCACTGTGCAGGAGAATCCGTATAGGTGTTCGAGTGTTCGAACCGTAATGCGCAAGAAATGGTACGGAAACCCCGTATTTACATATCTGCCACTGTGCAGGAGAATCCGTATAGGTGTTCGAGTGTTTGAACCGTAATGCGTGAGAAATGGTTTGCAAACCCCGTATTTATATATCTGCCACTGTGCTGGATAATCTGTATAGGTGTTCGAGTGTTCGAACCGTAATGCGCCAGAAATGGTACCGAAACCCCGTATTTACATATCTGCCACTGTGCAGGAGAATCCATATAGGTGTTCGAGTGTCCGAACCGTAATGCGCAAGAAATGGTACCGAAACCCCGTATTTACATATCTGCCACTGTGCAGGAGAATCCGTATAGGTGTTCGAGTGTTCGAACCGTAATGCGCAAGAAATGGTATGGAAACCCCGTATTTACATATCTGCCACTGTGCAGGAGAATCCGTATAGGTGTTCGAGTGTTCGAACCGTAATGCGCAAGAAATGGTTCCGAAACCCCGTATTTACATATCTGCCACTGTGCAGGAGAATCCGTATAGGTGTTCGAGAGTTAGAACCGTAATGCGCAAGAAATGGTATGTAAACCCCGTTTTTATATATCTGCCACTGTGCAGGAGAATCCGTATAGGTGTTCGAGTGTTCGAACCGTAATGCGCAAAAAATGGTACCGAAACCCCGTATTTACATATATGCCACTGTGCAGGAGAATCCGTATAGGTGTTCGAGTGTTCTAACCGTAATGCGCAAGAAATGGTTCCGAAACCCCGTATTTACATATCTGCCACTGTGCAGCAGAATCCGTATAGGTGTTCGAGAGTTCGAACCGTAATGCGCAAGAAATGGTACGGAAACCCCGTATTTACATACCTGCCACTTTGTAGGAGAATCCGCATAGGTGTTCGAGTGTTCGAACCGTAATGCGCAAGAAATGGTATGTAAACCCCGTATTAACATATCTGCCACAGTGCAGGAGAATCCGTATAGGTGTTCGAGTGTTCGAACCGTAATGCGCAAGAAATGGTACGGAAACCCCGTATTTACATATCTGCCACTGTGCAGGAGAATCCGTATAGGTGTTCGAGTGTTCGAACCGTAATGCGCAAGAAATGGTATGTAAACCCCGTTTTTACATATCTGCCACTGTGCAGGAGAATCCGTATAGGTGTTCGAGTGTTCGAACCGTAATGCGCAAGAAATGGTACGGAAACCCCGTATTTACATATCTGTCACTGTGCAGGAGAATCCGTATAGGTGTTCGAGTGTTCGAACCGTAATGCGCAAGAAATGGTATGTAAACCCCGTTTTTACATATCTGCCACTGTGCAGGAGAATCCGTATAGGTGTTCGAGTGTTCGAACTGTAATGCGCAAGAAATTGTACGGAAACCCCGTATTTACATATCTGCCACTGTGCAGCAGAATCCGTATAGGTGTTCGATTGTTCGAACCGTAATGCGCAAGAAATGGTATGTAAACCCCGTTTTTACATATCTGCCACTGTGCAGGAGAATCCGTATAGGTGTTCGAGTGTTCGAACCGTAATGCGCAAAAAATGGTACCAAAACCCCGTATTTACATATCTGCCACTGTGCAGGAGAATCCGTATAGGTGTTCGATTGTTCGAACCGTAATGCGCAAGAAATGGTATGTAAACCCCGTATTTACATATCTACCACTGTGCAGGAGAATCCGTATAGGTGTTCGAGTGTTCGAACCGTAATGCGCAAGAAATGGTACCGAAACCCCGTATTTACATATCTGCCACTGTGCAGGAGAATCCGAATAGGTGTTCGTGTGTTCGAACCGTAATGCGCAAGAAATGGTATGTAAACCCCGTATTTACATATCTGCCACTGTGCAGGAGAATCCGTATAGGTGTTCGAGTGTTCGAACCGTAATGCGCAAGAAATGGTACGGAAACCCCGTATTTACATATCTGCCACTGTGCAGGAGAATCCGTATAGGTGTTCGAGTGTTCGAACCGTAATGCGCAAGAAATGGTATGTAAACCCCGTTTTTACATATCTGCCACTGTGCAGGAGAATCCGTATAGGTGTTCGAGTGTTCGAACCGTAATGCGCAAGAAATGGTACGGAAACCCCGTATTTACATATCTGCCACTGTGCAGCAGAATCCGTATAGGTGTTCGATTGTTCGAACCGTAATGCGCAAGAAATGGTATGTAAACCCCGTTTTTACATATCTGCCACTGTGCAGGAGAATCCGTATAGGTGTTCGAGTGTTCGAACCGTAATGCGCAAGAAATGGTACGGAAACCCCGTATTTACATATCTGCCACTGTGCAGCAAAATCCGTATAGGTGTTCGATTGTTCGAACCGTAATGCGCAAGAAATGGTATGTAAACCCCGTTTTTACATATCTGCCACTGTGCAGGAGAATCCGTATAGGTGTTCGAGTGTTCGAACCGTAATGCGCAAAAAATGGTACCGAAACCCCGTATTTACATATCTGCCACTGTGCAGCAGAATCCGTATAGGTGTTCGAGTGTTCGAACCGTAATGCGCAAGAAATGGTATGGAAACCCCGTATTTACATATCTGCCACTGTGCAGGAGAATCCGTATAGGTGTTCGAGTGTTCGAACCGTAATGCGCAAGAAATGGTACGGAAACCCCGTATTTACATATCTGCCACTGTGCAGCAGAATCCGTATAGGTGTTCGATTGTTCGAACCGTAATGCGCAAGAAATGGTATGTAAACCCCGTTTTTACATATCTGCCACTGTGCAGGAGAATCCGTATAGGTGTTCGAGTGTTCGAACCGTAATGCGCAAAAAATGGTACCGAAACCCCGTATTTACATATCTGCCACTGTGCAGCAGAATCCGTATAGGTGTTCGAGTGTTCGAACCGTAATGCGCAAGAAATGGTATGTAAACCCCGTTTTTACATATCTGCCACTGTGCAGGAGAATCGTATAGGTGTTCGAGTGTTCGAACCGTAATGCGCAAGAAATGGTACGGAAACCCCGTATTTACATATCTGCCACTGTGCAGCAGAATCCGTGTAGGTGTTCGATTGTTCGAACCGTAATGCGCAAGAAATGATATGTAAACCCCGTTTTTATATATCTGCCACTGTGCAGGAGAATCCGTATAGGTGTTCGAGAGTTCGAACCGTAATGCGCAAGAAATGGTACGGAAACCCCGTATTTACATATCTGCCACTGTGCAGGAGAATCCGAATAGGTGTTCGAGTGTTCGAACCGTAATGCGCAAGAAATGGTATGTAAACCCCGTATTTACATATCTGCCACTGTGCAGGAGAATCCGTATAGGTGTTCGAGTGTTCGAACCGTAATGCGCAAGAAATGGTACGGAAACCCCGTATTTACATATCTGCCACTGTGCAGGAGAATCCGTATAGGTGTTCGATTGTTCGAACCGTAATGCGCAAAAAATGGTACCGAAACCCCGTATTTACATATCTGCCACTGTGCAGGAGAATCCGTATAGGTGTTCTAGTGTTCGAACCGTAATGCGCAAGAAATGGTACCGAAACCCCGTATTTACATATCTGCCACTGTGCAGGAGAATCCGAATAGGTGTTCGAGTGTTCGATCCGTAATGCACAAGAAATGGTATGTAAACCCCGTATTTACATACCTGCCACTTTGTAGGAGAATCCGCATAGGTGTTCGAGAGTTCGAACCGTAATGCGCAAGAAATGGTACGGAAACCCCGTATTTACATACCTGCCACTTTGTAGGAGAATCCGCATAGGTGTTCGAGTGTTCGAACCGTAATGCGCAAGAAATGGTATGTAAACCCCGTATTAACATATCTGCCACAGTGCAGGAGAATCCTTATAGGTGTTCGAGTGTTCGAACCGTAATGCGCAAGAAATGGTACGGAAACCCCGGATTTACATATCTGCCACTGTGCAGGAGAATCCGTATAGGTGTTCGAGTGTTCGAACCGTAATGCGCAAGAAATGGTATGTAAACCCCGTTTTTACATATCTGCCACTGTGCAGGAGAATCCGTATAGGTGTTCGAGTGTTCGAACCGTAATGCGCAAGAAATGGTACGGAAACCCCGTATTTACATATCTGCCACTGTGCAGGAGAATCCGTATAGGTGTTCGAGTGTTCGAACCGTAATGCGCAAGAAATGGTATGTAAACCCCGTTTTTACATATCTGCCACTGTGCAGGAGAATCCGTATAGGTGTTCGAGTGTTCGAACCGTAATGCGCAAGAAATGGTACGGAAACCCCGTATTTACATATCTGCCACTGTGCAGCAGAATCCGTATAGGTGTTCGATTGTTCGAACCGTAATGCGCAAGAAATGGTATGTAAACCCCGTTTTTACATATCTGCCACTGTGCAGGAGAATCCGTATAGGTGTTCGAGTGTTCGAACCGTAATGCGCAAAAAATGGTACCGAAACCCCGTATTTACATATCTGCCACTGTGCAGGAGAATCCGTATAGGTGTTCGATTGTTCGAACCGTAATGCGCAAGAAATGGTATGTAAACCCCGTATTTACATATCTACCACTGTGCAGGAGAATCCGTATAGGTGTTCGAGTGTTCGAACCGTAATGCGCAAGAAATGGTACCGAAACCCCGTATTTACATATCTGCCACTGTGCAGGAGAATCCGAATAGGTGTTCGAGTGTTCGAACCGTAATGCGCAAGAAATGGTATGTAAACCCCGTATTTACATATCTGCCACTGTGCAGGAGAATCCGTATAGGTGTTCGAGTGTTCGAACCGTAATGCGCAAGAAATGGTACGGAAACCCCGTATTTACATATCTGCCACTGTGCAGGAGAATCCGTATAGGTGTTCGAGTGTTCGAACCGTAATGCGCAAGAAATGGTATGTAAACCCCGTTTTTACATATCTGCCACTGTGCAGGAGAATCCGTATAGGTGTTCGAGTGTTCGAACCGTAATGCGCAAGAAATGGTACGGAAACCCCGTATTTACATATCTGCCACTGTGCAGCAGAATCCGTATAGGTGTTCGATTGTTCGAACCGTAATGCGCAAGAAATGGTACGGAAACCCCGTATTTACATATCTGCCACTGTGCAGGAGAATCCGTATAGGTGTTCGAGTGTTCGAACCGTAATGCGCAAGAAATGGTATGTAAACCCCGTTTTTACATATCTGCCACTGTGCAGGAGAATCCGTATAGGTGTTCGAGTGTTCGAACCGTAATGCGCAAGAAATGGTACGGAAACCCCGTATTTACATATCTGCCACTGTGCAGGAGAATCCGTATAGGTGTTCGAGTGTTCGAACCGTAATGCGCAAGAAACGGTATGTAAACCCCGTTTTTACATATCTGCCACTGTGCAGGAGAATCCGTATAGGTGTTCGAGTGTTCGAACCGTAATGCGCAAGAAATGGTACGGAAACCCCGTATTTACATATCTGCCACTGTGCAGCAGAATCCGTATAGGTGTTCGATTGTTCGAACCGTAATGCGCAAGAAATGGTATGTAAACCCCGTTTTTACATATCTGCCACTGTGCAGGAGAATCCATATAGGTGTTCGAGTGTTCGAACCGTAATGCGCAAAAAATGGTACCGAAACCCCGTATTTACATATCTGCCACTGTGCAGGAGAATCCGTATAGGTGTTCGAGTGTTCGAACCGTAATGCGCAAGAAATGGTACGGAAACCCCGTATTTACATATCTGCCACTGTGCAGCAGAATCCGTATAGGTGTTCGATTGTTCGAACCGTAATGCGCAAGAAATGGTATGTAAACCCCGTTTTTACATATCTGCCACTGTGCAGGAGAATCCGTATAGGTGTTCGAGTGTTCGAACCGTAATGCGCAAGAAATGGTACCGAAACCCCGTATTTACATATCTGCCACTGTGCAGCAGAATCCGTATAGGTGTTCGAGTGTTCGAACCGTAATGCGCAAGAAATGGTATGGAAACCCCGTATTTACATATCTGCCACTGTGCAGGAGAATCCGTATAGGTGTTCGAGTGTTCGAACCGTAATGCGCAAGAAATGGTACGGAAACCCCGTATTTACATATCTGCCACTGTGCAGCAGAATCCGTATAGGTGTTCGATTGTTCGAACCGTAATGCGCAAGAAATGGTATGTAAACCCCGTTTTTACATATCTGCCACTGTGCAGGAGAATCCGTATAGGTGTTCGAGTGTTCGAACCGTAATGCGCAAAAAATGGTACCGAAACCCCGTATTTACATATCTGCCACTGTGCAGCAGAATCCGTATAGGTGTTCGAGTGTTCGAACCGTAATGCGCAAGAAATGGTATGTAAACCCCGTTTTTACATATCTGCCACTGTGCAGGAGAATCGTATAGGTGTTCGAGTGTTCGAACCGTAATGCGCAAGAAATGGTACGGAAACCCCGTATTTACATATCTGCCACTGTGCAGCAGAATCCGTGTAGGTGTTCGATTGTTCGAACCGTAATGCGCAAGAAATGATATGTAAACCCCGTTTTTATATATCTGCCACTGTGCAGGAGAATCCGTATAGGTGTTCGAGAGTTCGAACCGTAATGCGCAAGAAATGGTACGGAAACCCCGTATTTACATATCTGCCACTGTGCAGGAGAATCCGAATAGGTGTTCGAGTGTTCGAACCGTAATGCGCAAGAAATGGTATGTAAACCCCGTATTTACATATCTGCCACTGTGCAGGAGAATCCGTATAGGTGTTCGAGTGTTCGAACCGTAATGCGCAAGAAATGGTACGGAAACCCCGTATTTACATATCTGCCACTGTGCAGGAGAATCCGTATAGGTGTTCGATTGTTCGAACCGTAATGCGCAAAAAATGGTACCGAAACCCCGTATTTACATATCTGCCACTGTGCAGGAGAATCCGTATAGGTGTTCTAGTGTTCGAACCGTAATGCGCAAGAAATGGTACCGAAACCCCGTATTTACATATCTGCCACTGTGCAGGAGAATCCGAATAGGTGTTCGATTGTTCGAACCGTAATGCGCAAGAAATGGTATGTAAACCCCGTTTTTACATATCTGCCACTGTGCAGGAGAATCCGTATAGGTGTTCGAGTGTTCGAACCGTAATGCGCAAGAAATGGTACGGAAACCCCGTATTTACATATCTGCCACTGTGCAGCAGAATCCGTATAGGTGTTCGATTGTTCGAACCGTAATGCGCAAGAAATGGTATGTAAACCCCGTTTTTACATATCTGCCACTGTGCAGGAGAATCCGTATAGGTGTTCGAGTGTTCGAACCGTAATGCGCAAAAAATGGTACCGAAACCCCGTATTTACATATCTGCCACTGTGCAGCAGAATCCGTATAGGTGTTCGAGTGTTCGAACCGTAATGCGCAAGAAATGGTATGGAAACCCCGTATTTACATATCTGCCACTGTGCAGGAGAATCCGTATAGGTGTTCGAGTGTTCGAACCGTAATGCGCAAGAAATGGTACGGAAACCCCGTATTTACATATCTGCCACTGTGCAGCAGAATCCGTATAGGTGTTCGATTGTTCGAACCGTAATGCGCAAGAAATGGTATGTAAACCCCGTTTTTACATATCTGCCACTGTGCAGGAGAATCCGTATAGGTGTTCGAGTGTTCGAACCGTAATGCGCAAAAAATGGTACCGAAACCCCGTATTTACATATCTGCCACTGTGCAGCAGAATCCGTATAGGTGTTCGAGTGTTCGAACCGTAATGCGCAAGAAATGGTATGTAAACCCCGTTTTTACATATCTGCCACTGTGCAGGAGAATCGTATAGGTGTTCGAGTGTTCGAACCGTAATGCGCAAGAAATGGTACGGAAACCCCGTATTTACATATCTGCCACTGTGCAGCAGAATCCGTGTAGGTGTTCGATTGTTCGAACCGTAATGCGCAAGAAATGATATGTAAACCCCGTTTTTATATATCTGCCACTGTGCAGGAGAATCCGTATAGGTGTTCGAGAGTTCGAACCGTAATGCGCAAGAAATGGTACGGAAACCCCGTATTTACATATCTGCCACTGTGCAGGAGAATCCGAATAGGTGTTCGAGTGTTCGAACCGTAATGCGCAAGAAATGGTATGTAAACCCCGTATTTACATATCTGCCACTGTGCAGGAGAATCCGTATAGGTGTTCGAGTGTTCGAACCGTAATGCGCAAGAAATGGTACGGAAACCCCGTATTTACATATCTGCCACTGTGCAGGAGAATCCGTATAGGTGTTCGATTGTTCGAACCGTAATGCGCAAAAAATGGTACCGAAACCCCGTATTTACATATCTGCCACTGTGCAGGAGAATCCGTATAGGTGTTCTAGTGTTCGAACCGTAATGCGCAAGAAATGGTACCGAAACCCCGTATTTACATATCTGCCACTGTGCAGGAGAATCCGAATAGGTGTTCGAGTGTTCGATCCGTAATGCACAAGAAATGGTATGTAAACCCCGTATTTACATACCTGCCACTTTGTAGGAGAATCCGCATAGGTGTTCGAGAGTTCGAACCGTAATGCGCAAGAAATGGTACGGAAACCCCGTATTTACATACCTGCCACTTTGTAGGAGAATCCGCATAGGTGTTCGAGTGTTCGAACCGTAATGCGCAAGAAATGGTATGTAAACCCCGTATTAACATATCTGCCACAGTGCAGGAGAATCCTTATAGGTGTTCGAGTGTTCGAACCGTAATGCGCAAGAAATGGTACGGAAACCCCGGATTTACATATCTGCCACTGTGCAGGAGAATCCGTATAGGTGTTCGAGTGTTCGAACCGTAATGCGCAAGAAATGGTATGTAAACCCCGTTTTTACATATCTGCCACTGTGCAGGAGAATCCGTATAGGTGTTCGAGTGTTCGAACCGTAATGCGCAAGAAATGGTACGGAAACCCCGTATTTACATATCTGCCACTGTGCAGGAGAATCCGTATAGGTGTTCGAGTGTTCGAACCGTAATGCGCAAGAAATGGTATGTAAACCCCGTTTTTACATATCTGCCACTGTGCAGGAGAATCCGTATAGGTGTTCGAGTGTTCGAACCGTAATGCGCAAGAAATGGTACGGAAACCCCGTATTTACATATCTGCCACTGTGCAGCAGAATCCGTATAGGTGTTCGATTGTTCGAACCGTAATGCGCAAGAAATGGTATGTAAACCCCGTTTTTACATATCTGCCACTGTGCAGGAGAATCCGTATAGGTGTTCGAGTGTTCGAACCGTAATGCGCAAAAAATGGTACCGAAACCCCGTATTTACATATCTGCCACTGTGCAGGAGAATCCGTATAGGTGTTCGATTGTTCGAACCGTAATGCGCAAGAAATGGTATGTAAACCCCGTATTTACATATCTACCACTGTGCAGGAGAATCCGTATAGGTGTTCGAGTGTTCGAACCGTAATGCGCAAGAAATGGTACCGAAACCCCGTATTTACATATCTGCCACTGTGCAGGAGAATCCGAATAGGTGTTCGAGTGTTCGAACCGTAATGCGCAAGAAATGGTATGTAAACCCCGTATTTACATATCTGCCACTGTGCAGGAGAATCCGTATAGGTGTTCGAGTGTTCGAACCGTAATGCGCAAGAAATGGTACGGAAACCCCGTATTTACATATCTGCCACTGTGCAGGAGAATCCGTATAGGTGTTCGAGTGTTCGAACCGTAATGCGCAAGAAATGGTATGTAAACCCCGTTTTTACATATCTGCCACTGTGCAGGAGAATCCGTATAGGTGTTCGAGTGTTCGAACCGTAATGCGCAAGAAATGGTACGGAAACCCCGTATTTACATATCTGCCACTGTGCAGCAGAATCCGTATAGGTGTTCGATTGTTCGAACCGTAATGCGCAAGAAATGGTACGGAAACCCCGTATTTACATATCTGCCACTGTGCAGGAGAATCCGTATAGGTGTTCGAGTGTTCGAACCGTAATGCGCAAGAAATGGTATGTAAACCCCGTTTTTACATATCTGCCACTGTGCAGGAGAATCCGTATAGGTGTTCGAGTGTTCGAACCGTAATGCGCAAGAAATGGTACGGAAACCCCGTATTTACATATCTGCCACTGTGCAGGAGAATCCGTATAGGTGTTCGAGTGTTCGAACCGTAATGCGCAAGAAACGGTATGTAAACCCCGTTTTTACATATCTGCCACTGTGCAGGAGAATCCGTATAGGTGTTCGAGTGTTCGAACCGTAATGCGCAAGAAATGGTACGGAAACCCCGTATTTACATATCTGCCACTGTGCAGCAGAATCCGTATAGGTGTTCGATTGTTCGAACCGTAATGCGCAAGAAATGGTATGTAAACCCCGTTTTTACATATCTGCCACTGTGCAGGAGAATCCATATAGGTGTTCGAGTGTTCGAACCGTAATGCGCAAAAAATGGTACCGAAACCCCGTATTTACATATCTGCCACTGTGCAGGAGAATCCGTATAGGTGTTCGAGTGTTCGAACCGTAATGCGCAAGAAATGGTACGGAAACCCCGTATTTACATATCTGCCACTGTGCAGCAGAATCCGTATAGGTGTTCGATTGTTCGAACCGTAATGCGCAAGAAATGGTATGTAAACCCCGTTTTTACATATCTGCCACTGTGCAGGAGAATCCGTATAGGTGTTCGAGTGTTCGAACCGTAATGCGCAAGAAATGGTACCGAAACCCCGTATTTACATATCTGCCACTGTGCAGCAGAATCCGTATAGGTGTTCGAGTGTTCGAACCGTAATGCGCAAGAAATGGTATGGAAACCCCGTATTTACATATCTGCCACTGTGCAGGAGAATCCGTATAGGTGTTCGAGTGTTCGAACCGTAATGCGCAAGAAATGGTACGGAAACCCCGTATTTACATATCTGCCACTGTGCAGCAGAATCCGTATAGGTGTTCGATTGTTCGAACCGTAATGCGCAAGAAATGGTATGTAAACCCCGTTTTTACATATCTGCCACTGTGCAGGAGAATCCGTATAGGTGTTCGAGTGTTCGAACCGTAATGCGCAAAAAATGGTACCGAAACCCCGTATTTACATATCTGCCACTGTGCAGCAGAATCCGTATAGGTGTTCGAGTGTTCGAACCGTAATGCGCAAGAAATGGTATGTAAACCCCGTTTTTACATATCTGCCACTGTGCAGGAGAATCGTATAGGTGTTCGAGTGTTCGAACCGTAATGCGCAAGAAATGGTACGGAAACCCCGTATTTACATATCTGCCACTGTGCAGCAGAATCCGTGTAGGTGTTCGATTGTTCGAACCGTAATGCGCAAGAAATGATATGTAAACCCCGTTTTTATATATCTGCCACTGTGCAGGAGAATCCGTATAGGTGTTCGAGAGTTCGAACCGTAATGCGCAAGAAATGGTACGGAAACCCCGTATTTACATATCTGCCACTGTGCAGGAGAATCCGAATAGGTGTTCGAGTGTTCGAACCGTAATGCGCAAGAAATGGTATGTAAACCCCGTATTTACATATCTGCCACTGTGCAGGAGAATCCGTATAGGTGTTCGAGTGTTCGAACCGTAATGCGCAAGAAATGGTACGGAAACCCCGTATTTACATATCTGCCACTGTGCAGGAGAATCCGTATAGGTGTTCGAGTGTTCGAACCGTAATGCGCAAAAAATGGTACCGAAACCCCGTATTTACATATCTGCCACTGTGCAGGAGAATCCGTATAGGTGTTCGATTGTTCGAACCGTAATGCGCAAGAAATGGTATGTAAACCCCGTATTTACATATCTACCACTGTGCAGGAGAATCCGTATAGGTGTTCGAGTGTTCGAACCGTAATGCGCAAGAAATGGTACCGAAACCCCGTATTTACATATCTGCCACTGTGCAGGAGAATCCGAATAGGTGTTCGAGTGTTCGAACCGTAATGCGCAAGAAATGGTATGTAAACCCCGTATTTACATATCTGCCACTGTGCAGGAGAATCCGTATAGGTGTTCGAGTGTTCGAACCGTAATGCGCAAGAAATGGTACGGAAACCCCGTATTTACATATCTGCCACTGTGCAGGAGAATCCGTATAGGTGTTCGAGTGTTCGAACCGTAATGCGCAAGAAATGGTATGTAAACCCCGTTTTTACATATCTGCCACTGTGCAGGAGAATCCGTATAGGTGTTCGAGTGTTCGAACCGTAATGCGCAAGAAATGGTACGGAAACCCCGTATTTACATATCTGCCACTGTGCAGCAGAATCCGTATAGGTGTTCGATTGTTCGAACCGTAATGCGCAAGAAATGGTACGGAAACCCCGTATTTACATATCTGCCACTGTGCAGGAGAATCCGTATAGGTGTTCGAGTGTTCGAACCGTAATGCGCAAGAAATGGTATGTAAACCCCGTTTTTACATATCTGCCACTGTGCAGGAGAATCCGTATAGGTGTTCGAGTGTTCGAACCGTAATGCGCAAGAAATGGTACGGAAACCCCGTATTTACATATCTGCCACTGTGCAGGAGAATCCGTATAGGTGTTCGAGTGTTCGAACCGTAATGCGCAAGAAACGGTATGTAAACCCCGTTTTTACATATCTGCCACTGTGCAGGAGAATCCGTATAGGTGTTCGAGTGTTCGAACCGTAATGCGCAAGAAATGGTACGGAAACCCCGTATTTACATATCTGCCACTGTGCAGCAGAATCCGTATAGGTGTTCGATTGTTCGAACCGTAATGCGCAAGAAATGGTATGTAAACCCCGTTTTTACATATCTGCCACTGTGCAGGAGAATCCATATAGGTGTTCGAGTGTTCGAACCGTAATGCGCAAAAAATGGTACCGAAACCCCGTATTTACATATCTGCCACTGTGCAGGAGAATCCGTATAGGTGTTCGAGTGTTCGAACCGTAATGCGCAAGAAATGGTACGGAAACCCCGTATTTACATATCTGCCACTGTGCAGCAGAATCCGTATAGGTGTTCGATTGTTCGAACCGTAATGCGCAAGAAATGGTATGTAAACCCCGTTTTTACATATCTGCCACTGTGCAGGAGAATCCGTATAGGTGTTCGAGTGTTCGAACCGTAATGCGCAAGAAATGGTACCGAAACCCCGTATTTACATATCTGCCACTGTGCAGCAGAATCCGTATAGGTGTTCGAGTGTTCGAACCGTAATGCGCAAGAAATGGTATGGAAACCCCGTATTTACATATCTGCCACTGTGCAGGAGAATCCGTATAGGTGTTCGAGTGTTCGAACCGTAATGCGCAAGAAATGGTACGGAAACCCCGTATTTACATATCTGCCACTGTGCAGCAGAATCCGTATAGGTGTTCGATTGTTCGAACCGTAATGCGCAAGAAATGGTATGTAAACCCCGTTTTTACATATCTGCCACTGTGCAGGAGAATCCGTATAGGTGTTCGAGTGTTCGAACCGTAATGCGCAAAAAATGGTACCGAAACCCCGTATTTACATATCTGCCACTGTGCAGCAGAATCCGTATAGGTGTTCGAGTGTTCGAACCGTAATGCGCAAGAAATGGTATGTAAACCCCGTTTTTACATATCTGCCACTGTGCAGGAGAATCGTATAGGTGTTCGAGTGTTCGAACCGTAATGCGCAAGAAATGGTACGGAAACCCCGTATTTACATATCTGCCACTGTGCAGCAGAATCCGTGTAGGTGTTCGATTGTTCGAACCGTAATGCGCAAGAAATGATATGTAAACCCCGTTTTTATATATCTGCCACTGTGCAGGAGAATCCGTATAGGTGTTCGAGAGTTCGAACCGTAATGCGCAAGAAATGGTACGGAAACCCCGTATTTACATATCTGCCACTGTGCAGGAGAATCCGAATAGGTGTTCGAGTGTTCGAACCGTAATGCGCAAGAAATGGTATGTAAACCCCGTATTTACATATCTGCCACTGTGCAGGAGAATCCGTATAGGTGTTCGAGTGTTCGAACCGTAATGCGCAAGAAATGGTACGGAAACCCCGTATTTACATATCTGCCACTGTGCAGGAGAATCCGTATAGGTGTTCGATTGTTCGAACCGTAATGCGCAAAAAATGGTACCGAAACCCCGTATTTACATATCTGCCACTGTGCAGGAGAATCCGTATAGGTGTTCTAGTGTTCGAACCGTAATGCGCAAGAAATGGTACCGAAACCCCGTATTTACATATCTGCCACTGTGCAGGAGAATCCGAATAGGTGTTCGAGTGTTCGATCCGTAGTGCGCAAGAAATGGTATGTAAACCCCGTATTTACATACCTGCCACTTTGTAGGAGAATCCGCATAGGTGTTCGAGAGTTCGAACCGTAATGCGCAAGAAATGGTACGGAAACCCCGTATTTACATACCTGCCACTTTGTAGGAGAATCCGCATAGGTGTTCGAGTGTTCGAACCGTAATGCGCAAGAAATGGTATGTAAACCCCGTATTAACATATCTGCCACAGTGCAGGAGAATCCTTATAGGTGTTCGAGTGTTCGAACCGTAATGCGCAAGAAATGGTACGGAAACCCCGGATTTACATATCTGCCACTGTGCAGGAGAATCCGTATAGGTGTTCGAGTGTTCGAACCGTAATGCGCAAGAAATGGTATGTAAACCCCGTTTTTACATATCTGCCACTGTGCAGGAGAATCCGTATAGGTGTTCGAGTGTTCGAACCGTAATGCGCAAGAAATGGTACGGAAACCCCGTATTTACATATCTGCCACTGTGCAGGAGAATCCGTATAGGTGTTCGAGTGTTCGAACCGTAATGCGCAAGAAATGGTATGTAAACCCCGTTTTTACATATCTGCCACTGTGCAGGAGAATCCGTATAGGTGTTCGAGTGTTCGAACCGTAATGCGCAAGAAATGGTACGGAAACCCCGTATTTACATATCTGCCACTGTGCAGCAGAATCCGTATAGGTGTTCGATTGTTCGAACCGTAATGCGCAAGAAATGGTATGTAAACCCCGTTTTTACATATCTGCCACTGTGCAGGAGAATCCGTATAGGTGTTCGAGTGTTCGAACCGTAATGCGCAAAAAATGGTACCGAAACCCCGTATTTACATATCTGCCACTGTGCAGGAGAATCCGTATAGGTGTTCGATTGTTCGAACCGTAATGCGCAAGAAATGGTATGTAAACCCCGTATTTACATATCTACCACTGTGCAGGAGAATCCGTATAGGTGTTCGAGTGTTCGAACCGTAATGCGCAAGAAATGGTACCGAAACCCCGTATTTACATATCTGCCACTGTGCAGGAGAATCCGAATAGGTGTTCGAGTGTTCGAACCGTAATGCGCAAGAAATGGTATGTAAACCCCGTATTTACATATCTGCCACTGTGCAGGAGAATCCGTATAGGTGTTCGAGTGTTCGAACCGTAATGCGCAAGAAATGGTACGGAAACCCCGTATTTACATATCTGCCACTGTGCAGGAGAATCCGTATAGGTGTTCGAGTGTTCGAACCGTAATGCGCAAGAAATGGTATGTAAACCCCGTTTTTACATATCTGCCACTGTGCAGGAGAATCCGTATAGGTGTTCGAGTGTTCGAACCGTAATGCGCAAGAAATGGTACCGAAACCCCGTATTTACATATCTGCCACTGTGCAGCAGAATCCGTATAGGTGTTCGATTGTTCGAACCGTAATGCGCAAGAAATGGTATGTAAACCCCGTATTTACATATCTGCCACTGTGCAGGAGAATCGTATAGGTGTTCGAGTGTTCGAACCGTAATGCGCAAGAAATGGTACGGAAACCCCGTATTTACATATCTGCCACTGTGCAGCAGAATCCGTGTAGGTGTTCGATTGTTCGAACCGTAATGCGCAAGAAATGGTACGGAAACCCCGTATTTACATATCTGCCACTGTGCAGGAGAATCCGTATAGGTGTTCGAGTGTTCGAACCGTAATGCGCAAGAAATGGTACGGAAACCCCGTATTTACATATCTGCCACTGTGCAGGAGAATCCGAATAGGTGTTCGAGTGTTCGAACCGTAATGCGCAAGAAATGGTATGTAAACCCCGTATTTACATATCTGCCACTGTGCAGGAGAATCCGTATAGGTGTTCGAGTGTTCGAACCGTAATGCGCAAGAAATGGTACGGAAACCCCGTATTTACATATCTGCCACTGTGCAGGAGAATCCGTATAGGTGTTCGATTGTTCGAACCGTAATGCGCAAAAAATGGTACCGAAACCCCGTATTTACATATCTGCCACTGTGCAGGAGAATCCGTATAGGTGTTCTAGTGTTCGAACCGTAATGCGCAAGAAATGGTACCGAAACCCCGTATTTACATATCTGCCACTGTGCAGGAGAATCCGAATAGGTGTTCGAGTGTTCGATCCGTAGTGCGCAAGAAATGGTATGTAAACCCCGTATTTACATACCTGCCACTTTGTAGGAGAATCCGCATAGGTGTTCGAGAGTTCGAACCGTAATGCGCAAGAAATGGTACGGAAACCCCGTATTTACATACCTGCCACTTTGTAGGAGAATCCGCATAGGTGTTCGAGTGTTCGAACCGTAATGCGCAAGAAATGGTATGTAAACCCCGTATTAACATATCTGCCACAGTGCAGGAGAATCCTTATAGGTGTTCGAGTGTTCGAACCGTAATGCGCAAGAAATGGTACGGAAACCCCGGATTTACATATCTGCCACTGTGCAGGAGAATCCGTATAGGTGTTCGAGTGTTCGAACCGTAATGCGCAAGAAATGGTATGTAAACCCCGTTTTTACATATCTGCCACTGTGCAGGAGAATCCGTATAGGTGTTCGAGTGTTCGAACCGTAATGCGCAAGAAATGGTACGGAAACCCCGTTTTTACATATCTGCCACTGTGCAGGAGAATCCGTATAGGTGTTCGAGTGTTCGAACCGTAATGCGCAAGAAATGGTATGTAAACCCCGTTTTTACATATCTGCCACTGTGCAGGAGAATCCGTATAGGTGTTCGAGTGTTCGAACCGTAATGCGCAAGAAATGGTACGGAAACCCCGTATTTACATATCTGCCACTGTGCAGCAGAATCCGTATAGGTGTTCGATTGTTCGAACCGTAATGCGCAAGAAATGGTATGTAAACCCCGTTTTTACATATCTGCCACTGTGCAGGAGAATCCGTATAGGTGTTCGAGTGTTCGAACCGTAATGCGCAAAAAATGGTACCGAAACCCCGTATTTACATATCTGCCACTGTGCAGGAGAATCCGTATAGGTGTTCGATTGTTCGAACCGTAATGCGCAAGAAATGGTATGTAAACCCCGTATTTACATATCTGCCACTGTGCAGGAGAATCCGTATAGGTGTTCGAGTGTTCGAACCGTAATGCGCAAGAAATGGTACCGAAACCCCGTATTTACATATCTGCCACTGTGCAGGAGAATCCGAATAGGTGTTCGAGTGTTCGAACCGTAATGCGCAAGAAATGGTATGTAAACCCCGTATTTACATATCTGCCACTGTGCAGCAGAATCCGTATAGGTGTTCGAGTGTTCGAACCGTAATGCGCAAGAAATGGTACGGAAACCCCGTATTTACATATCTGCCACTGTGCAGGAGAATCCGTATAGGTGTTCGAGTGTTCGAACCGTAATGCGCAAGAAATGGTATGTAAACCCCGTATTTACATATCTGCCACTGTGCAGGAGAATCCGTATAGGTGTTCGAGTGTTCGAACCGTAATGCGCAAGAAATGGTACGGAAACCCCGTTTTTACATATCTGCCACTGTGCAGCAGAATCCGTATAGGTGTTCGATTGTTCGAACCGTAATGCGCAAGAAATGGTACGGAAACCCCGTATTTACATATCTGCCACTGTGCAGGAGAATCCGTATAGGTGTTCGAGTGTTCGAACCGTAATGCGCAAGAAATGGTATGTAAACCCCGTTTTTACATATCTGCCACTGTGCAGGAGAATCCGTATAGGTGTTCGAGTGTTCGAACCGTAATGCGCAAAAAATGGTACGGAAACCCCGTATTTACATATCTGCCACTGTGCAGGAGAATCCGTATAGGTGTTCGAGTGTTCGAACCGTAATGCGCAAGAAACGGTATGTAAACCCCGTATTTACATATCTGCCACTGTGCAGGAGAATCCGTATAGGTGTTCGAGTGTTCGAACCGTAATGCGCAAGAAATGGTACGGAAACCCCGTATTTACATATCTGCCACTGTGCAGCAGAATCCGTATAGGTGTTCGATTGTTCGAACCGTAATGCGCAAGAAATGGTATGTAAACCCCGTTTTTACATATCTGCCACTGTGCAGGAGAATCCATATAGGTGTTCGAGTGTTCGAACCGTAATGCGCAAAAAATGGTACCGAAACCCCGTATTTACATATCTGCCACTGTGCAGGAGAATCCGTATAGGTGTTCGATTGTTCGAACCGTAATGCGCAAGAAATGGTATGTAAACCCCGTATTTACATATCTACCACTGTGCAGGAGAATCCGTATAGGTGTTCGAGTGTTCGAACCGTAATGCGCAAGAAATGGTATGTAAACCCCGTATTTACATATCTGCCACTGTGCAGGAGAATCCGTATAGGTGTTCGAGTGTTCGAACCGTAATGCGCAAGAAATGGTACGGAAACCCCGTATTTACATATCTGCCACTATGCAGGAGAATCCGTATAGGTGTTCGATTGTTCGAACCGTAATGCGCAAAAAATGGTACCGAAACCCCGTATTTACATATCTGCCACTGTGCAGGAGAATCCGTATAGGTGTTCTAGTGTTCGAACCGTAATGCGCAAGAAATGGTACCGAAACCCCGTTTTTACATATCTGCCACTGTGCAGGAGAATCCGAATAGGTGTTCGAGTGTTCGATCCGTAATGCGCAAGAAATGGTATGTAAACCCCGTATTTACATACCTGCCACTTTGTAGGAGAATCCGCATAGGTGTTCGAGAGTTCGAACCGTAATGCGCAAGAAATGGTATGTAAACCCCGTTTTTACATATCTACCACTGTGCAGGAGAATCCGTATAGGTGTTCGAGTGTTCGAACCGTAATGCGCAAGAAATGGTACCGAAACCCCGTATTTACATATCTGCCACTGTGCAGGAGAATCCGAATAGGTGTTCGATTGTTCGAACCGTAATGCGCAAGAAATGGTATGTAAACCCCGTTTTTACATATCTGCCACTGTGCAGGAGAATCCGTATAGGTGTTCGAGTGTTCGAACCGTAATGCGCAAGAAATGGTACCGAAACCCCGTATTTACATATCTGCCACTGTGCAGGAGAATCCGTATAGGTGTTCGATTGTTCGAACCGTAATGCGCAAGAAATGGTATGTAAACCCCGTATTTACATATCTACCACTGTGCAGGAGAATCCGTATAGGTGTTCGAGTGTTCGAACCGTAATGCGCAAGAAATGGTACCGAAACCCCGTATTTACATATCTGCCACTGTGCAGGAGAATCCGAATAGGTGTTCGAGTGTTCGAACCGTAATGCGCAAGAAATGGTATGGAAACCCCGTATTTACATATCTGCCACTGTGCAGGAGAATCCGTATAGGTGTTCGAGTGTTCGAACCGTAATGCGCAAGAAATGGTACGGAAACCCCGTATTTACATATCTGCCACTGTGCAGCAGAATCCGTATAGGTGTTCGATTGTTCGAACCGTAATGCGCAAGAAATGGTATGTAAACCCCGTTTTTACATATCTGCCACTGTGCAGGAGAATCCGTATAGGTGTTCGAGTGTTCGAACCGTAATGCGCAAAAAATGGTACCGAAACCCCGTATTTACATATCTGCCACTGTGCAGCAGAATCCGTATAGGTGTTCGAGTGTTCGAACCGTAATGCGCAAGAAACGGTATGTAAACCCCGTTTTTACATATCTGCCACTGTGCAGGAGAATCCGTATAGGTGTTCGAGTGTTCGAACCGTAATGCGCAAGAAATGGTACGGAAACCCCGTATTTACATATCTGCCACTGTGCAGCAGAATCCGTATTGGTGTTCGATTGTTCGAACCGTAATGCGCAAGAAATGGTATGTAAACCCCGTTTTTATATATCTGCCACTGTGCAGGAGAATCCATATAGGTGTTCGAGTGTTCGAACCGTAATGCGCAAAAAATGGTACCGAAACCCCGTATTTACATATCTGCCACTGTGCAGGAGAATCCGTATAGGTGTTCGATTGTTCGAACCGTAATGCGCAAGAAATGGTATGTAAACCCCGTATTTACATATCTACCACTGTGCAGGAGAATCCGTATAGGTGTTCGAGTGTTCGAACCGTAATGCGCAAAAAATGGTACCGAAACCCCGTATTTACATATCTGCCACTGTGCAGGAGAATCCGTATAGGTGTTCGAGTGTTCGAACCGTAATGCGCAAGAAATGGTATGTAAACCCCGTATTTACATATCTGCCACTGTGCAGGAGAATCCGTATAGGTGTTCGATTGTTCGAACCGTAATGCGCAAAAAATGGTACCGAAACCCCGTATTTACATATCTGCCACTGTGCAGGAGAATCCGAATAGGTGTTCGAGTGTTCGAACCGTAATGCGCAAGAAATGGTATGTAAACCCCGTATTTACATATCTGCCACTGTGCAGGAGAATCCGTATAGGTGTTCGAGTGTTCGAACCGTAATGCGCAAGAAATGGTACGGAAACCCCGTATTTACATATCTGCCACTGTGCAGGAGAATCCGTATAGGTGTTCGAGTGTTCGAACCGTAATGCGCAAGAAATGGTATGTAAACCCCGTTTTTACATATCTGCCACTGTGCAGGAGAATCCGTATAGGTGTTCGAGTGTTCGAACCGTAATGCGCAAGAAATGGTACGGAAACCCCGTATTTACATATCTGCCACTGTGCAGCAGAATCCGTATAGGTGTTCGATTGTTCGAACCGTAATGCGCAAGAAATGGTACGGAAACCCCGTATTTACATATCTGCCACTGTGCAGGAGAATCCGTATAGGTGTTCGAGTGTTCGAACCGTAATGCGCAAGAAATGGTATGTAAACCCCGTTTTTACATATCTGCCACTGTGCAGGAGAATCCGTATAGGTGTTCGAGTGTTCGAACCGTAATGCGCAAGAAATGGTACGGAAACCCCGTATTTACATATCTGCCACTGTGCAGGAGAATCCGTATAGGTGTTCGAGTGTTCGAACCGTAATGCGCAAGAAACGGTATGTAAACCCCGTTTTTACATATCTGCCACTGTGCAGGAGAATCCGTATAGGTGTTCGAGTGTTCGAACCGTAATGCGCAAGAAATGGTACGGAAACCCCGTATTTACATATCTGCCACTGTGCAGCAGAATCCGTATAGGTGTTCGATTGTTCGAACCGTAATGCGCAAGAAATGGTATGTAAACCCCGTTTTTACATATCTGCCACTGTGCAGGAGAATCCATATAGGTGTTCGAGTGTTCGAACCGTAATGCGCAAAAAATGGTACCGAAACCCCGTATTTACATATCTGCCACTGTGCAGGAGAATCCGTATAGGTGTTCGATTGTTCGAACCGTAATGCGCAAGAAATGGTATGTAAACCCCGTATTTACATATCTACCACTGTGCAGGAGAATCCGTATAGGTGTTCGAGTGTTCGAACCGTAATGCGCAAGAAATGGTATGTAAACCCCGTATTTACATATCTGCCACTGTGCAGGAGAATCCGTATAGGTGTTCGAGTGTTCGAACCGTAATGCGCAAGAAATGGTACGGAAACCCCGTATTTACATATCTGCCACTGTGCAGGAGAATCCGTATAGGTGTTCGATTGTTCGAACCGTAATGCGCAAAAAATGGTACCGAAACCCCGTATTTACATATCTGCCACTGTGCAGGAGAATCCGTATAGGTGTTCTAGTGTTCGAACCGTAATGCGCAAGAAATGGTACCGAAACCCCGTATTTACATATCTGCCACTGTGCAGGAGAATCCGAATAGGTGTTCGAGTGTTCGATCCGTAATGCGCAAGAAATGGTATGTAAACCCCGTATTTACATACCTGCCACTTTGTAGGAGAATCCGCATAGGTGTTCGAGAGTTCGAACCGTAATGCGAAAGAAATGGTATGTAAACCCCGTTTTTACATATCTGCCACTGTGCAGGAGAATCCGTATAGGTGTTCGAGTGTTCGAACCGTAATGCGCAAAAAATGGTACCGAAACCCCGTATTTACATATCTGCCACTGTGCAGCAGAATCCGTATAGGTGTTCGATTGTTCGAACCGTAATGCGCAAGAAATGGTATGTAAACCCCGTTTTTACATATCTGCCACTGTGCAGGAGAATCCATATAGGTGTTCGATTGTTCGAACCGTAATGCGCAAAAAATGGTACCGAAACCCCGTATTTACATATCTGCCACTGTGCAGGAGAATCCGTATAGGTGTTCGATTGTTCGAACCGTAATGCGCAAGAAATGGTACCGAAACCCCGTATTTACATATCTGCCACTGTGCAGGAGAATCCGTATAGGTGTTCGATTGTTCGAACCGTAATGCGCAAGAAATGGTATGTAAACCCCGTATTTACATATCTACCACTGTGCAGGAGAATCCGTATAGGTGTTCGAGTGTTCGAACCGTAATGCGCAAGAAATGGTACCGAAACCCCGTATTTACATATCTGCCACTGTGCAGGAGAATCCGAATAGGTGTTCGAGTGTTCGAACCGTAATGCGCAAGAAATGGTATGTAAACCCCGTATTTACATATCTGCCACTGTGCAGGAGAATCCGTATAGGTGTTCGAGTGTTCGAACCGTAATGCGCAAGAAATGGTACGGAAACCCCGTATTTACATATCTGCCACTGTGCAGGAGAATCCGTATAGGTGTTCGAGTGTTCGAACCGTAATGCGCAAGAAATGGTATGTAAACCCCGTTTTTACATATCTGCCACTGTGCAGCAGAATCCGTATAGGTGTTCGAGTGTTCGAACCGTAATGCGCAAGAAATGGTACGGAAACCCCGTATTTACATATCTGCCACTGTGCAGCAGAATCCGTATAGGTGTTCGATTGTTCGAACCGTAATGCGCAAGAAATGGTACGGAAACCCCGTATTTACATATCTGCCACTGTGCAGGAGAATCCGTATAGGTGTTCGAGTGTTCGAACCGTAATGCGCAAGAAATGGTATGTAAACCCCGTTTTTACATATCTGCCACTGTGCAGGAGAATCCGTATAGGTGTTCGAGTGTTCGAACCGTAATGCGCAAGAAATGGTACGGAAACCCCGTATTTACATATCTGCCACTGTGCAGGAGAATCCGTATAGGTGTTCGAGTGTTCGAACCGTAATGCGCAAGAAACGGTATGTAAACCCCGTTTTTACATATCTGCCACTGTGCAGGAGAATCCGTATAGGTGTTCGAGTGTTCGAACCGTAATGCGCAAGAAATGGTACGGAAACCCCGTATTTACATATCTGCCACTGTGCAGCAGAATCCGTATAGGTGTTCGATTGTTCGAACCGTAATGCGCAAGAAATGGTATGTAAACCCCGTTTTTACATATCTGCCACTGTGCAGGAGAATCCATATAGGTGTTCGAGTGTTCGAACCGTAATGCGCAAAAAATGGTACCGAAACCCCGTATTTACATATCTGCCACTGTGCAGGAGAATCCGTATAGGTGTTCGATTGTTCGAACCGTAATGCGCAAGAAATGGTATGTAAACCCCGTATTTACATATCTACCACTGTGCAGGAGAATCCGTATAGGTGTTCGAGTGTTCGAACCGTAATGTGCAAGAAATGGTATGTAAACCCCGTATTTACATATCTGCCACTGTGCAGGAGAATCCGTATAGGTGTTCGAGTGTTCGAACCGTAATGCGCAAGAAATGGTACGGAAACCCCGTATTTACATATCTGCCACTGTGCAGGAGAATCCGTATAGGTGTTCGATTGTTCGAACCGTAATGCGCAAAAAATGGTACCGAAACCCCGTATTTACATATCTGCCACTGTGCAGGAGAATCCGTATAGGTGTTCTAGTGTTCGAACCGTAATGCGCAAGAAATGGTACCGAAACCCCGTATTTACATATCTGCCACTGTGCAGGAGAATCCGAATAGGTGTTCGAGTGTTCGATCCGTAATGCGCAAGAAATGGTATGTAAACCCCGTATTTACATACCTGCCACTTTGTAGGAGAATCCGCATAGGTGTTCGAGAGTTCGAACCGTAATGCGAAAGAAATGGTATGTAAACCCCGTTTTTACATATCTGCCACTGTGCAGGAGAATCCGTATAGGTGTTCGAGTGTTCGAACCGTAATGCGCAAAAAATGGTACCGAAACCCCGTATTTACATATCTGCCACTGTGCAGCAGAATCCGTATAGGTGTTCGATTGTTCGAACCGTAATGCGCAAGAAATGGTATGTAAACCCCGTTTTTACATATCTGCCACTGTGCAGGAGAATCCATATAGGTGTTCGAGTGTTCGAACCGTAATGCGCAAAAAATGGTACCGAAACCCCGTATTTACATATCTGCCACTGTGCAGGAGAATCCGTATAGGTGTTCGATTGTTCGAACCGTAATGCGCAAGAAATGGTATGTAAACCCCGTATTTACATATCTACCACTGTGCAGGAGAATCCGTATAGGTGTTCGAGTGTTCGAACCGTAATGCGCAAGAAATGGTACCGAAACCCCGTATTTACATATCTGCCACTGTGCAGGAGAATCCGAATAGGTGTTCGAGTGTTCGAACCGTAATGCGCAAGAAATGGTATGTAAACCCCGTATTTACATATCTGCCACTGTGCAGGAGAATCCGTATAGGTGTTCGAGTGTTCGAACCGTAATGCGCAAGAAATGGTACGGAAACCCCGTATTTACATATCTGCCACTGTGCAGCAGAATCCGTATAGGTGTTCGATTGTTCGAACCGTAATGCGCAAGAAATGGTATGTAAACCCCGTTTTTACATATCTGCCACTGTGCAGGAGAATCCGTATAGGTGTTCGAGTGTTCGAACCGTAATGCGCAAAAAATGGTACCGAAACCCCGTATTTACATATCTGCCACTGTGCAGCAGAATCCGTATAGGTGTTCGAGTGTTCGAACCGTAATGCGCAAGAAATGGTATGGAAACCCCGTATTTACATATCTGCCACTGTGCAGGAGAATCCGTATAGGTGTTCGAGTGTTCGAACCGTAATGCGCAAGAAATGGTACGGAAACCCCGTATTTACATATCTGCCACTGTGCAGCAGAATCCGTATAGGTGTTCGATTGTTCGAACCGTAATGCGCAAGAAATGGTATGTAAACCCCGTTTTTACATATCTGCCACTGTGCAGGAGAATCCGTATAGGTGTTCGAGTGTTCGAACCGTAATGCGCAAAAAATGGTACCGAAACCCCGTATTTACATATCTGCCACTGTGCAGCAGAATCCGTATAGGTGTTCGATTGTTCGAACCGTAATGCGCAAGAAATGATATGTAAACCCCGTTTTTATATATCTGCCACTGTGCAAGAGAATCCGTATAGGTGTTCGAGAGTTCGAACCGTAATGCGCAAGAAATGGTACGGAAACCCCGTATTTACATATCTGCCACTGTGCAGGAGAATCCGAATAGGTGTTCGAGTGTTCGAACCGTAATGCGCAAGAAATGGTATGTAAACCCCGTATTTACATATCTGCCACTGTGCAGGAGAATCCGTATAGGTGTTCGAGTGTTCGAACCGTAATGCGCAAGAAATGGTACGGAAACCCCGTATTTACATATCTGCCACTGTGCAGGAGAATCCGTATAGGTGTTCGATTGTTCGAACCGTAATGCGCAAAAAATGGTACCGAAACCCCGTATTTACATATCTGCCACTGTGCAGGAGAATCCGTATAGGTGTACTAGTGTTCGAACCGTAATGCGCAAGAAATGGTACCGAAACCCCGTATTTACATATCTGCCACTGTGCAGGAGAATCCGAATAGGTGTTCGAGTGTTCGATCCGTAATGCGCAAGAAATGGTATGTAAACCCCGTATTTACATATCTGCCACTGTGCAGGAGAATCCGTATAGGTGTTCGAGTGTTCGAACCGTAATGCGCAAGAAATGGTACGGAAACCCCGTATTTACATATCTGCCACTGTACAGGAGAATCCGTATAGGTGTTCGAGTGTTTGAACCGTAATGCGTGAGAAATGGTTTGCAAACCCCGTATTTATATATCTGCCACTGTGCTGGATAATCCGTATAGGTGTTCGAGTGTTCGAACCGTAATGCGCCAGAAATGGTACCGAAACCCCGTATTTACATATCTGCCACTGTGCAGGAGAATCCGTATAGGTGTTCGAGTGTCCGAACCGTAATGCGCAAGAAATGGTACCGAAACCCCGTATTTACATATCTGCCAATGTGCAGGAGAATCCGTATAGGTGTTCGAGTGTTCGAACCGTAATGCGCAAGAAATGGTATGGAAACCCCGTATTTACATATCTGCCACTGTGCAGGAGAATCCGTATAGGTGTTCGAGTGTTCGAACCGTAATGCGCAAGAAATGGTTCCGAAACCCCGTATTTACATATCTGCCACTGTGCAGGAGAATCCGTACAGGTGTTCGAGAGTTCGAACCGTAATGCGCAAGAAATGGTATGTAAATCCCGTTTTTATATATCTGCCACTGTGCAGGAGAATCCGTATAGGTGTTCGAGTGTTCGAACCGTAATGCGCAAAAAATGGTACCGAAACCCCGTATTTACATATCTGCCACTGTGCAGGAGAATCCGTATAGGTGTTCGAGTGTTCGAACCGTAATGCGCAAGAAATTGTACGGAAACCCCGTATTTACATACCTGCCACTTTGTAGGAGAATCCGCATAGGTGTTCGAGTGTTCGAACCGTAATGCGCAAGAAATGGTATGTAAACCCCGTATTAACATATCTGCCACTGTGCAGGAGAATCCGTATAGGTGTTCGAATGTTCGAACCGTAATGCGTAAGAAATGGTAGGGAAACCCCGGATTTACATATCTGCCACTGTGCAGGAGAATCCGTATAGGTGTTCGAGTGTTCGAACCGTAATGCGCAAGAAATGGTATGTAAACCCCGTTTTTACATATCTGCCACTGTGCAGGAGAATCCGTATAGGTGTTCGAGTGTTCGAACCGTAATGCGTAAGAAATGGTACGGAAACCCCGTATTTACATATCTGCCACTGTGCAGCAGAATCCGTATAGGTGTTCGATTGTTCGAACCGTAATGCGCAAGAAATGGTATGTAAACCCCGTTTTTACATATCTGCCACTGTGCAGGAGAATCCGTATAGGTGTTCGAGTGTTCGAACCGTAATGCGCAAAAAATGGTACCGAAACCCCGTAGTTACATATCTGCCACTGTGCAGGAGAATCCGTATAGGTGTTCGATTGTTCGAACCGTAATGCGCAAGAAATGGTATGTAAACCCCGTATTTACATATCTACCACTGTGCAGGAGAATCCGTATAGGTGTTCGAGTGTTCGAACCGTAATGCGCAAGAAATGGTATGGAAACCCCGTATTTACATATCTGCCACTGTGCAGGAGAATCCGTATAGGTGTTCGAGTGTTCGAACCGTAATGCGCAAGAAATGGTACGGAAACCCCGTATTTACATATCTGCCACTGTGCAGGAGAATCCGTATAGGTGTTCGAGTGTTTGAACCGTAATGCGTGAGAAATGGTATGTAAACCCCGTATTTATATATCTGCCACTGTGCTGGATAATCCGTATAGGTGTTCGAGTGTTCGAACCGTAATGCGCCAGAAATGGTACCGAAACCCCGTATTTACATATCTGCCACTGTGCAGGAGAATCCGAATAGGTGTTCGAGTGTTCGATCCGTAATGCGCAAGAAATGGTATGTAAACCCCGTATTTACATATCTGCCACTGTGCAGGAGAATCCGTATAGGTGTTCGAGTGTTCGAACCGTAATGCGCAAGAAATGGTACGGAAACCCCGTATTTACATATCTGCCACTGTACAGGAGAATCCGTATAGGTGTTCGAGTGTTTGAACCGTAATGCGTGAGAAATGGTTTGCAAACCCCGTATTTATATATCTGCCACTGTGCTGGATAATCCGTATAGGTGTTCGAGTGTTCGAACCGTAATGCGCCAGAAATGGTACCGAAACCCCGTATTTACATATCTGCCACTGTGCAGGAGAATCCGTATAGGTGTTCGAGTGTCCGAACCGTAATGCGCAAGAAATGGTACCGAAACCCCGTATTTACATATCTGCCAATGTGCAGGAGAATCCGTATAGGTGTTCGAGTGTTCGAACCGTAATGCGCAAGAAATGGTATGGAAACCCCGTATTTACATATCTGCCACTGTGCAGGAGAATCCGTATAGGTGTTCGAGTGTTCGAACCGTAATGCGCAAGAAATGGTTCCGAAACCCCGTATTTACATATCTGCCACTGTGCAGGAGAATCCGTACAGGTGTTCGAGAGTTCGAACCGTAATGCGCAAGAAATGGTATGTAAATCCCGTTTTTATATATCTGCCACTGTGCAGGAGAATCCGTATAGGTGTTCGAGTGTTCGAACCGTAATGCGCAAAAAATGGTACCGAAACCCCGTATTTACATATCTGCCACTGTGCAGGAGAATCCGTATAGGTGTTCGAGTGTTCGAACCGTAATGCGCAAGAAATTGTACGGAAACCCCGTATTTACATACCTGCCACTTTGTAGGAGAATCCGCATAGGTGTTCGAGTGTTCGAACCGTAATGCGCAAGAAATGGTATGTAAACCCCGTATTAACATATCTGCCACTGTGCAGGAGAATCCGTATAGGTGTTCGAATGTTCGAACCGTAATGCGTAAGAAATGGTACGGAAACCCCGGATTTACATATCTGCCACTGTGCAGGAGAATCCGTATAGGTGTTCGAGTGTTCGAACCGTAATGCGCAAGAAATGGTATGTAAACCCCGTTTTTACATATCTGCCACTGTGCAGGAGAATCCGTATAGGTGTTCGAGTGTTCGAACCGTAATGCGTAAGAAATGGTACGGAAACCCCGTATTTACATATCTGCCACTATGCAGCAGAATCCGTATAGGTGTTCGATTGTTCGAACCGTAATGCGCAAGAAATGGTATGTAAACCCCGTTTTTACATATCTGCCACTGTGCAGGAGAATCCGTATAGGTGTTCGAGTGTTCGAACCGTAATGCGCAAAAAATGGTACCGAAACCCCGTATTTACATATCTGCCACTGTGCAGGAGAATCCGTATAGGTGTTCGATTGTTCGAACCGTAATGCGCAAGAAATGGTATGTAAACCCCGTATTTACATATCTACCACTGTGCAGGAGAATCCGTATAGGTGTTCGAGTGTTCGAACCGTAATGCGCAAGAAATGGTATGGAAACCCCGTATTTACATATCTGCCACTGTGCAGGAGAATCCGTATAGGTGTTCGAGTGTTCGAACCGTAATGCGCAAGAAATGGTACGGAAACCCCGTATTTACATATCTGCCACTGTGCAGGAGAATCCGTATAGGTGTTCGAGTGTTTGAACCGTAATGCGTGAGAAATGGTATGTAAACCCCGTATTTATATATCTGCCACTGTGCTGGATAATCCGTATAGGTGTTCGAGTGTTCGAACCGTAATGCGCCAGAAATGGTACCGAAACCCCGTATTTACATATCTGCCACTGTGCAGGAGAATCCGTATAGTTGTTCGACTGTTCGAACCGTAATGCGCAAGAAATGGTACCGAAACCCCGTATTTACATATCTGCCACTGTGCAGGAGAATCCGTATAGGTGTTCGAGTGTTCGAACCGTAATGCGCAAGAAATGGTAGGGAAACCCCGTATTTACATATCTGCCACTGTGCAGGAGAATCCGTATAGGTGTTCGAGTGTTCGAACCGTAATGCGCAAGAAATGGTTCCGAAACCCCGTATTTACATATCTGCCACTGTGCAGGAGAATCCGTATAGGTGTTCGAGAGTTCGAACCATAATGCGTAAGAAATGGTACGGAAACCCCGTATTTACATATCTGCCACTTTGAAGGAGAATCCGCATAGGTGTTCGAGTGTTCGAACCGTAATGTGCAAGAAATGGTATGGAAACCCCGTATTTACATATCTGCCACTGTGCAGGAGAATCCGTATAGGTGTTCGAGTGTTCGAATCGTAATGCGCAAGAAATGGTACCGAAACCCCGTATTTACATATCTGCCACTGTGCAGGAGAATCCGAATAGGTGTTCGAGTGTTCGAATCGTAATGCGCAAGAAATGGTACCAAAACCCCGTATTTACACTCGAACCGTAATGCGCAAGAAATGGTTCCGAAACCCCGTATTTACGTATCTGCCACTGTGCAGGAGAATCCGTATAGGTGTTCCATTGTTCGAACCGTAATGCGAAAGAAATGGTACGGAAACCCCGTATTTACATATCTGCCACTGTGCAGGAGAATCCGTATAGGTGTTCGAGTGTTCGAACCGTAATGCGTAAAAAATGGTACCGAAACCCCGTATTTACATATCTGCCACTGTGCAGGAGAATCCGTATAGGTGTTCGAGTGTTCGAACCGTAATGCGCAAGAAATGGTACCGAAACCCCGTATTTATATATCTGCCACTGTGCAGGAGAATCCGAATAGGTGTTCGAGTGTTCGAACCGTAATGCGCAAGAAATGGTATGTAAACCCCGTATTTACATATCTGCCACTGTGCAGGAGAATCCGTATAGGTGTTCGAGTGTTCGAACCGTAATGCGCAAGAAATGGTACGGAAACCCCGTATTTACATATCTGCCACTGTGCAGGAGAATCCGTATAGGTGTTCGAGTGTTTGAACCGTAATGCGTGAGAAATGGTATGTAAACCCCGTATTTATATGTCTGCCACTTTGTAGGAGAATCCGCATAGGTGTTCGAGTGTTCGAACCGTAATGCGCAAAAAATGGTACCGAAACCCCATATTTACATATCTGCCACTGTGCAGGAGAATCCGTATAGGTGTTCGAGTGTTCGAACCGTAATGCGCAAGAAATGGTATGGAAACCCCGTATTTACATATCTGCCACTGTGCAGGAGAATCCGTATAGGTGTTCGAGTGTTCGAACCGTAATGCGCAAGAAATGGTTCCGAAACCCGGTATTTACATATCTGCCACTGTGCAGGAGAATCCGTATAGGTGTTCGAGAGTTCGAACCGTAATGCGCAAGAAATGGTATGTAAACCCCGTTTTTATATATCTGCCACTGTGCAGGAGAATCCGTATAGGTGTTCGAGTGTTCGAACCGTAATACGCAAAAAATGGTACCGAAACCCCGTATTTACATATCTGCCACTGTGCCGGAGAATCCGTATAGGTGTTCGAGTGTTCAAACCGTAATGCGCAAGAAATGGTTCCGAAACCCCGTATTTACATATCTGCCACTGTGCAGCAGAATCCGTATAGGTGTTCGAGAGTTCGAACCGTAATGCGCAAGAAATGGTACGGAAACCCCGTATTTACATACCTGCCACTTTGTAGGAGAATCCGCATAGGTGTTCGAGTGTTCGAACCGTAATGCGCAAGAAATGGTATGTAAACCCCGTATTAACATATCTGCCACAGTGCAGGAGAATCCGTATAGGTGTTCGAGTGTTCGAACCGTAATGCGCAAGAAATGGTACGGAAACCCCGGATTTACATATCTGCCACTGTGCAGGAGAATCCGTATAGGTGTTCGAGTGTTCGAACCGTAATGCGCAAGAAATGGTATGTAAACCCCGTTTTTACATATCTGCCACTGTGCAGGAGAATCCGTATAGGTGTTCGAGTGTTCGAACCGTAATGCGCAAGAAATGGTACGGAAACCCCGTATTTACATATCTGCCACTGTGCAGGAGAATCCGTATAGGTGTTCGAGTGTTCGAACCGTAATGCGCAAGAAATGGTTTCGAAACCCCGTATTTACATATCTGCCACTGTGCAGGAGAATCCGTATAGGTGTTCGAGAGTTCGAACCGTAATGCGCAAGAAATGGTATGTAAACCCCGTTTTTATATATCTGCCACTGTGCAGGAGAATCCGTATAGGTGTTCGAGTGTTCGAACCGTAATGCGCAAAAAATGGTACCGAAACCCCGTATTTACATATCTGCCACTGTGCAGGAGAATCCGTATAGGTGTTCGAGTGTTCGAACCATAATGCGCAAGAAATGGTTCCGAAACCCCGTATTTACATATCTGCCACTGTGCAGCAGAATCCGTATAGGTGTTCGAGAGTTCGAACCGTAATGCGCAAGAAATGGTACGGAAACCCCGTATTTACATACCTGCCACTTTGTAGGAGAATCCGCATAGGTGTTCGAGTGTTCGAACCGTAATGCGCAAGAAATGGTATGTAAACCCCGTATTAACATATCTGCCACTGTGCAAGAGAATTCGTATAGGTGTTCGAGTGTTCGAACCGTAATGCGCAAGAAATGGTACGGAAACCCCGGATTTACATATCTGCCACTGTGCAGGAGAATCCGTATAGGTGTTCGAGTGTTCGAACCGTAATGCGCAAGAAATGGTATGTAAACCCCGTTTTTACATATCTGCCACTGTGCAGGAGAATCCGTATAGGTGTTCGAGTGTTCGAACCGTAATGCGCAAGAAATGGTACGGAAACCCCGTATTTACATATCTGCCACTGTGCAGCAGAATCCGTATAGGTGTTCGATTGTTCGAACCGTAATGCGCAAGAAATGGTATGTAAACCCCGTTTTTACATATCTGCCACTGTGCAGGAGAATCCGTATAGGTGTTCGAGGGTTCGAACCGTAATGCGCAAAAAATGGTACCGAAACCCCGTATTTACATATCTGCCACTGTGCAGGAGAATCCGTATAGGTGTTCGATTGTTCGAACCGTAATGCGCAAGAAATGGTATGTAAACCCCGTATTTACATATCTACCACTGTGCAGGAGAATCCGTATAGGTGTTCGAGTGTTCGAACCGTAATGCGCAAGAAATGGTATGGAAACCCCGTATTTACATATCAGCCACTGTGCAGGAGAATCCGTATAGGTGTTCGAGTGTTCGAACCGTAATGCGCAAGAAATGGTACGGAAACCCCGTATTTACTTATCTGCCACTGTGCAGGAGAATCCGTATAGGTGTTCGAGTGTTTGAACCGTAATGCGTGAGAAATGGTATGTAAACCCCGTATTTATATGTCTGCCACTGTGCTGGATAATCCGTATAGGTGTTCGAGTGTTCGAACCGTAATGCGCCAGAAATGGTACCGAAACCCCGTATTTACATATCTGCCACTGTGCAGGAGAATCCGTATAGTTGTTCGACTGTTCGAACCGTAATGCGCAAGAAATGGTATGTAAACCCCGTATTTACATATCTGCCACTGTGCAGGAGAATCCGTATAGGTGTTCGAGTGTTCGAACCGTAATGCGCAAGAAATGGTACGGAAACCCCGGATTTACATATCTGCCACTGTGCAGGAGAATCCGTATAGGTGTTCGAGTGTTCGAACCGTAATGCGCAAGAAATGGTATGTAAACCCCGTTTTTACATATCTGCCACTGTGCAGGAGAATCCGTATAGGTGTTCGAGTGTTCGAACCGTAATGCGCAAGAAATGGTACGGAAACCCCGTATTTACATATCTGCCACTGTGCAGGAGAATCCGTATAGGTGTTCGAGTGTTCGAACCGTAATGCGCAAGAAATGGTTTCGAAACCCCGTATTTACATATCTGCCACTGTGCAGGAGAATCCGTATAGGTGTTCGAGAGTTCGAACCGTAATGCGCAAGAAATGGTATGTAAACCCCGTTTTTATATATCTGCCACTGTGCAGGAGAATCCGTATAGGTGTTCGAGTGTTCGAACCGTAATGCGCAAAAAATGGTACCGAAACCCCGTATTTACATATCTGCCACTGTGCAGGAGAATCCGTATAGGTGTTCGAGTGTTCGAACCATAATGCGCAAGAAATGGTTCCGAAACCCCGTATTTACATATCTGCCACTGTGCAGCAGAATCCGTATAGGTGTTCGAGAGTTCGAACCGTAATGCGCAAGAAATGGTACGGAAACCCCGTATTTACATACCTGCCACTTTGTAGGAGAATCCGCATAGGTGTTCGAGTGTTCGAACCGTAATGCGCAAGAAATGGTATGTAAACCCCGTATTAACATATCTGCCACTGTGCAAGAGAATTCGTATAGGTGTTCGAGTGTTCGAACCGTAATGCGCAAGAAATGGTACGGAAACCCCGGATTTACATATCTGCCACTGTGCAGGAGAATCCGTATAGGTGTTCGAGTGTTCGAACCGTAATGCGCAAGAAATGGTATGTAAACCCCGTTTTTACATATCTGCCACTGTGCAGGAGAATCCGTATAGGTGTTCGAGTGTTCGAACCGTAATGCGCAAGAAATGGTACGGAAACCCCGTATTTACATATCTGCCACTGTGCAGCAGAATCCGTATAGGTGTTCGATTATTCGAACCGTAATGCGCAAGAAATGGTATGTAAACCCCGTTTTTACATATCTGCCACTGTGCAGGAGAATCCGTATAGGTGTTCGAGGGTTCGAACCGTAATGCGCAAAAAATGGTACCGAAACCCCGTATTTACATATCTGCCACTGTGCAGGAGAATCCGTATAGGTGTTCGATTGTTCGAACCGTAATGCGCAAGAAATGGTATGTAAACCCCGTATTTACATATCTACCACTGTGCAGGAGAATCCGTATAGGTGTTCGAGTGTTCGAACCGTAATGCGCAAGAAATGGTATGGAAACCCCGTATTTACATATCAGCCACTGTGCAGGAGAATCCGTATAGGTGTTCGAGTGTTCGAACCGTAATGCGCAAGAAATGGTACGGAAACCCCGTATTTACATATCTGCCACTGTGCAGGAGAATCCGTATAGGTGTTCGAGTGTTTGAACCGTAATGCGTGAGAAATGGTATGTAAACCCCGTATTTATATGTCTGCCACTGTGCTGGATAATCCGTATAGGTGTTCGAGTGTTCGAACCGTAATGCGCCAGAAATGGTACCGAAACCCCGTATTTACATATCTGCCACTGTGCAGGAGAATCCGTATAGTTGTTCGACTGTTCGAACCGTAATGCGCAAGAAATGGTATGTAAACCCCGTATTTACATATCTGCCACTGTGCAGGAGAATCCGTATAGGTGTTCGAGTGTTCGAACCGTAATGCGCAAGAAATGGTACGGAAACCCCGGATTTACATATCTGCCACTGTGCAGGAGAATCCGTATAGGTGTTCGAGTGTTCGAACCGTAATGCGCAAGAAATGGTATGTAAACCCCGTTTTTACATATCTGCCACTGTGCAGGAGAATTCGTATAGGTGTTCGAGTGTTCGAACCGTAATGCGCAAGAAATGGTACGGAAACCCCGTATTTACATATCTGCCACTGTGCAGGAGAATCCGTATAGGTGTTCGAGTGTTCGAACCGTAATGCGCAAGAAATGGTTCCGAAACCCCGTATTTACATATCTGCCACTGTGCAGGAGAATCCGTATAGGTGTTCGAGAGTTCGAACCGTAATGCGCAAGAAATGGTATGTAAACCCCGTTTTTATATATCTGCCACTGTGCAGGAGAATCCGTATAGGTGTTCGAGTGTTCGAACCGTAATGCGCAAAAAATGGTACCGAAACCCCGTATTTACATATCTGCCACTGTGCAGGAGAATCCGTATAGGTGTTCCAGTGTTCGAACCATAATGCGCAAGAAATGGTTCCGAAACCCCGTATTTACATATCTGCCACTGTGCAGCAGAATCTGTATAGGTGTTCGAGAGTTCGAACCGTAATGCGCAAGAAATGGTACGGAAACCCCGTATTTACATACCTGCCACTTTGTAGGAGAATCCGCATAGGTGTTCGAGTGTTCGAACCGTAATGCGCAAGAAATGGTATGTAAACCCCGTATTAACATATCTGCCACTGTGCAGGAGAATTCGTATAGGTGTTCGAGTGTTCGAACCGTAATGCGCAAGAAATGGTACGGAAACCCCGTATTTACATATCAGCCACTGTGCAGGAGAATCCGTATAGGTGTTCGAGTGTTCGAACCGTAATGCGCAAGAAATGGTACGGAAACCCCGTATTTACATATCTGCCACTGTGCAGGAGAATCCATATAGGTGTTCGAGTGTTTGAACCGTAATGCGTGAGAAATGGTATGTAAACCCCGTATTTATATGTCTGCCACTGTGCTGGATAATCCGTATAGGTGTTCGAGTGTTCGAACCGTAATGCGCCAGAAATGGTACCGAAACCCCGTATTTACATATCTGCCACTGTGCAGGAGAATCCGTATAGTTGTTCGACTGTTCGAACCGTAATGCGCAAGAAATGGTATGTAAACCCCGTATTTACATATCTGCCACTGTGCAGGAGAATCCGTATAGGTGTTCGAGTGTTCGAACCGTAATGCGCAAGAAATGGTACGGAAACCCCGGATTTACATATCTGCCACTGTGCAGGAGAATCCGTATAGGTGTTCGAGTGTTCGAACCGTAATGCGCAAGAAATGGTATGTAAACCCCGTTTTTACATATCTGCCACTGTGCAGGAGAATCCGTATAGGTGTTCGAGTGTTCGAACCGTAATGCGCAAGAAATGGTACGGAAACCCCGTATTTACATATCTGCCACTGTGCAGGAGAATCCGTATAGGTGTTCGAGTGTTCGAACCGTAATGCGCAAGAAATGGTTCCGAAACCCCGTATTTACATATCTGCCACTGTGCAGGAGAATCCGTATAGGTGTTCGAGAGTTCGAACCGTAATGCGCAAGAAATGGTATGTAAACCCCGTTTTTATATATCTGCCACTGTGCAGGAGAATCCGTATAGGTGTTCGAGTGTTCGAACCGTAATGCGCAAAAAATGGTACCGAAACCCCGTATTTACATATCTGCCACTGTGCAGGAGAATCCGTATAGGTGTTCCAGTGTTCGAACCATAATGCGCAAGAAATGGTTCCGAAACCCCGTATTTACATATCTGCCACTGTGCAGCAGAATCTGTATAGGTGTTCGAGAGTTCGAACCGTAATGCGCAAGAAATGGTACGGAAACCCCGTATTTACATACCTGCCACTTTGTAGGAGAATCCGCATAGGTGTTCGAGTGTTCGAACCGTAATGCGTAAGAAATGGTATGTAAACCCCGTATTAACATATCTGCCACTGTGCAGGAGAATTCGTATAGGTGTTCGAGTGTTCGAACCGTAATGCGCAAGAAATGGTACGGAAACCCCGGATTTACATATCTGCCACTGTGCAAGAGAATCCGTATAGGTGTTCGAGTGTTCGAACCGTAATGCGCAAGAAATGGTATGTAAACCCCGTTTTTGCATATCTGCCACTGTGCAGGAGAATCCGTATAGGTGTCCGAGTGTTCGAACCGTAATGCGCAAGAAATGGTACGGAAACCCCGTATTTACATATCTGCCACTGTGCAGCAGAATCCGTATAGGTGTTCGATTGTTCGAACCGTAATGCGCAAGAAATGGTATGTAAACCCCGTTTTTACATATCTGCCACTGTGCAGGAGAATCCGTATAGGTGTTCGAGGGTTCGAACCGTAATGCGCAAAAAATGGTACCGAAACCCCGTATTTACATATCTGCCACTGTGCAGGAGAATCCGTATAGGTGTTCGATTGTTCGAACCGTAATGCGCAAGAAATGGTATGTAAACCCCGTATTTACATATCTACCACTGTGCAGGAGAATCCGTATAGGTGTTCGAGTGTTCGAACCGTAATGCGCAAGAAATGGTATGGAAACCCCGTATTTACATATCAGCCACTGTGCAGGAGAATCCGTATAGGTGTTCGAGTGTTCGAACCGTAATGCGCAAGAAATGGTACGGAAACCCCGTATTTACATATCTGCCACTGTGCAGGAGAATCCGTACAGGTGTTCGAGTGTTTGAACCGTAATGCGTGAGAAATGGTATGTAAACCCCGTATTTATATATCTGCCACTGTGCTGGATAATCCGTATAGGTGTTCGAGTGTTCGAACCGTAATGCGCCAGAAATGGTACCGAAACCCCGTATTTACATATCTGCCACTGTGCAGGAGAATCCGTATAGTTGTTCGACTGTTCGAACCGTAATGCGCAAGAAATGGTACCGAAACCCCGTATTTACATATCTGCCACTGTGCAGGAGAATCCGTATAGGTGTTCGAGTGTTCGAACCGTAATGCGCAAGAAATGGTAGGGAAACCCCGTATTTACATATCTGCCACTGTGCAGGAGAATCCGTATAGGTGTTCGAGTGTTCGAACCGTAATGCGCAAGAAATGGTTCCGAAACCCCGTATTTACATATCTGCCACTGTGCAGGAGAATCCGTATAGGTGTTCGAGAGTTCGAACCGTAATGCGCAAGAAATGGTACGGAAACCCCGTATTTACATATCTGCCACTTTGTAGGAGAATCCGCATAGGTGTTCGAGTGTTCGAACCGTAATGTGCAAGAAATGGTATGGAAACCCCGTATTTACATATCTGCCACTGTGCAGGAGAATCCGTATAGGTGTTCGAGTGTTCGAATCGTAATGCGCAAGAAATGGTACCGAAACCCCGTATTTACATATCTGCCACTGTGCAGGAGAATCCGAATAGGTGTTCGAGTGTTCGAATCGTAATGCGCAAGAAATGGTACCAAAACACCGTATTTACACTCGAACCGTAATGCGCAAGAAATGGTTCCGAAACCCCGTATTTACGTATCTGCCACTGTGCAGGAGAATCCGTATAGGTGTTCCATTGTTCGAACCGTAATGCGCAAGAAATGGTACGGAAACCCCGTATTTACATATCTGCCACTGTGCAGGAGAATCCGTATAGGTGTTCGAGTGTTCGAACCGTAATGCGCAAAAAATGGTACCGAAACCCCGTATTTACATATCTGCTACTGTGCAGGAGAATCCATATAGGTGTTCGAGTTTTCGAACCGTAATGCGCAAGAAATGGTACCGAAACCCCGTATTTACATATCTGCCACTGTGCAGGAGAATCCGTATAGGTGTTCGAGTGTTCGAACCGTAATGCGCAAGAAATGGTAGGGAAACCCCGTATTTACATATCTGCCACTGTGCAGGAGAATCCGTATAGGTGTTCGAGTGTTCGAACCGTAATGCGCAAGAAATGGTTCCGAAACCCCGTATTTACATATCTGCCACTGTGCAGGAGAATCCGTATAGGTGTTCGAGAGTTCGAACCGTAATGCGCAAGAAATGGTACGGAAACCCCGTATTTACATATCTGCCACTTTGTAGGAGAATCCGCATAGGTGTTCGAGTGTTCGAACCGTAATGTGCAAGAAATGGTATGGAAACCCCGTATTTACATATCTGCCACTGTGCAGGAGAATCCGTATAGGTGTTCGAGTGTTCGAATCGTAATGCGCAAGAAATGGTACCGAAACCGCGTATTTACATATCTGCCACTGTGCAGGAGAATCCGAATAGGTGTTCGAGTGTTCGAATCGTAATGCGCAAGAAATGGTACCAAAACCCCGTATTTACACTCGAACCGTAATGCGCAAGAAATGGTTCCGAAACCCCGTATTTACGTATCTGCCACTGTGCAGGAGAATCCGTATAGGTGTTCCATTGTTCGAACCGTAATGCGCAAGAAATGGTACGGAAACCCCGTATTTACATATCTGCCACTGTGCAGGAGAATCCGTATAGGTGTTCGAGGGTTCGAACCGTAATGCGCAAAAAATGGTACCGAAACCCCGTATTTACATATCTGCCACTGTGCAGGAGAATCCGTATAGGTGTTCGATTGTTCGAACCGTAATGCGCAAGAAATGGTATGTAAACCCCGTATTTACATATCTACCACTGTGCAGGAGAATCCGTATAGGTGTTCGAGTGTTCGAACCGTAATGCGCAAGAAATGGTATGGAAACCCCGTATTTACATATCAGCCACTGTGCAGGAGAATCCGTATAGGTGTTCGAGTGTTCGAACCGTAATGCGCAAGAAATGGTACGGAAACCCCGTATTTACATATCTGCCACTGTGCAGGAGAATCCGTATAGGTGTTCGAGTGTTTGAACCGTAATGCGTGAGAAATGGTATGTAAACCCCGTATTTATATATCTGCCACTGTGCTGGATAATCCGTATAGGTGTTCGAGTGTTCGAACCGTAATGCGCCAGAAATGGTACCGAAACCCCGTATTTACATATCTGCCACTGTGCAGGAGAATCCGTATAGTTGTTCGACTGTTCGAACCGTAATGCGCAAGAAATGGTACCGAAACCCCGTATTTACATATCTGCCACTGTGCAGGAGAATCCGTATAGGTGTTCGAGTGTTCGAACCGTAATGCGCAAGAAATGGTAGGGAAACCCCGTATTTACATATCTGCCACTGTGCAGGAGAATCCGTATAGGTGTTCGAGTGTTCGAACCGTAATGCGCAAGAAATGGTTCCGAAACCCCGTATTTACATATCTGCCACTGTGCAGGAGAATCCGTATAGGTGTTCGAGAGTTCGAACCGTAATGCGCAAGAAATGGTACGGAAACCCCGTATTTACATATCTGCCACTTTGTAGGAGAATCCGCATAGGTGTTCGAGTGTTCGAACCGTAATGTGCAAGAAATGGTATGGAAACCCCGTATTTACATATCTGCCACTGTGCAGGAGAATCCGTATAGGTGTTCGAGTGTTCGAATCGTAATGCGCAAGAAATGGTACCGAAACCCCGTATTTACATATCTGCCACTGTGCAGGAGAATCCGAATAGGTGTTCGAGTGTTCGAATCGTAATGCGCAAGAAATGGTACCAAAACCCCGTATTTACACTCGAACCGTAATGCGCAAGAAATGGTTCCGAAACCCCGTATTTACGTATATGCCACTGTGCAGGAGAATCCGTATAGGTGTTCCATTGTTCAAACCGTAATGCGCAAGAAATGGTACGGAAACCCCGTATTTACATATCTGCCACTGTGCAGGAGAATCCGTATAGGTGTTCGAGTGTTCGAACCGTAATGCGCAAAAAATGGTACCGAAACCCCGTATTTACATATCTGCTACTGTGCAGGAGAATCCATATAGGTGTTCGAGTTTTCGAACCGTAATGCGCAAGAAATGGTACCGAAACCCCGTATTTACATATCTGCCACTGTGCAGGAGAATCCGTATAGGTGTTCGAGTGTTCGAACCGTAATGCGCAAGAAATGGTAGGGAAACCCCGTATTTACATATCTGCCACTGTGCAGGAGAATCCGTATAGGTGTTCGAGTGTTCGAACCGTAATGCGCAAGAAATGGTTCCGAAACCCCGTATTTACATATCTGCCACTGTGCAGGAGAATCCGTATAGGTGTTCGAGAGTTCGAACCGTAATGCGCAAGAAATGGTACGGAAACCCCGTATTTACATATCTGCCACTTTGTAGGAGAATCCGCATAGGTGTTCGAGTGTTCGAACCGTAATGTGCAAGAAATGGTATGGAAACCCCGTATCTACATATCTGCCACTGTGCAGGAGAATCCGTATAGGTGTTCGAGTGTTCGAATCGTAATGCGCAAGAAATGGTACCGAAACCGCGTATTTACAATTTTGCCACTGTGCAGGAGAATCCGAATAGGTGTTCGAGTGTTCGAATCGTAATGCGCAAGAAATGGTACCAAAACCCCGTATTTACACTCGAACCGTAATGCGCAAGAAATGGTTCCGAAACCCCGTATTTACGTATCTGCCACTATGCAGGAGAATCCGTATAGGTGTTCCATTGTTCGAACCGTAATGCGCAAGAAATGGTACGGAAACCCCGTATTTACATATCTGCCACTGTGCAGGAGAATCCGTATAGGTGTTCGAGTGTTCGAACCGTAATGCGCAAAAAATGGTACCGAAACCCCGTATTTACATATCTGCCACTGTGCAGGAGAATCCGTATAGGTGTTCGAGTGTTCGAACCGTAATGCGCAAGAAATGGTATGTAAACCCCGTTTTTACATATCTGCCACTGTGCAGGAGAATCCGTATAGGTGTTCGAGTGTTCGAACCGTAATGCGCAAGAAATGGTACGGAAACCCCGTATTTACATATCTGCCACTGTGCAGGAGAATCCGTATAGGTGTTCGAGTGTTCGAACCGTAATGCGCAAGAAATGGTTCCGAAACCCCGTATTTACATATCTGCCACTGTGCAGGAGAATCCGTATAGGTGTTCGAGAGTTCGAACCGTAATGCGCAAGAAATGGTATGTAAACCCCGTTTTTATATATCTGCCACTGTGCAGGAGAATCCGTATAGGTGTTCGAGTGTTCGAACCGTAATGCGCAAAAAATGGTACCGAAACCCCGTATTTACATATCTGCCACTGTGCAGGAGAATCCGTATAGGTGTTCAAGTGTTCGAACCATAATGCGCAAGAAATGGTTCCGAAACCCCGTATTTACATATCTGCCACTGTGCAGCAGAATCCGTATAGGTGTTCGAGAGTTCGAACCGTAATGCGCAAGAAATGGTACGGAAACCCCGTATTTACATACCTGCCACTTTGTAGGAGAATCCGTATAGGTGTTCGAGTGTTCGAACCGTAATGCGCAAGAAATGGTATGTAAACCCCGTATTAACATATCTGCCACTGTGCAGGAGAATTCGTATAGGTGTTCGAGTGTTCGAACCGTAATGCGCAAGAAATGGTACGGAAACCCCGGATTTACATATCTGCCACTGTGCAGGAGAATCCGTATAGGTGTTCGAGTGTTCGAACCGTAATGCGCAAGAAATGGTATGTAAACCCCGTTTTTACATATCTGCCACTGTGTAGGAGAATCCGTATAGGTGTTCGAGTGTTCGAACCGTAATGCGCAAGAAATGGTACGGAAACCCCGTATTTACATATCTGCCACTGTGCAGCAGAATCCGTATAGGTGTTCGATTGTTCGAACCGTAATGCGCAAGAAATGGTATGTAAACCCCGTTTTTACATATCTGCCGCTGTGCAGGAGAATCCGTATAGGTGTTCGAGGGTTCGAACCGTAATGCGCAAAAAATGGTACCGAAACCCCGTATTTACATATCTGCCACTGTGCAGGAGAATCCGTATAGGTGTTCGATTGTTCGAACCGTAATGCGCAAGAAATGGTATGTAAACCCCGTATTTACATATCTACCACTGTGCAGGAGAATCCGTATAGGTGTTCGAGTGTTCGAACCGTAATGCGCAAGAAATGGTATGGAAACCCCGTATTTACATATCAGCCACTGTGCAGGAGAATCCGTATAGGTGTTCGAGTGTTCGAACCGTAATGCACAAGAAATGGTACGGAAACCCCGTATTTACATATCTGCCACTGTGCAGGAGAATCCGTATAGGTGTTCGAGTGTTTGAACCGTAATGCGTGAGAAATGGTATGTAAACCCCGTATTTATATATCTGCCACTGTGCTGGATAATCCGTATAGGTGTTCGAGTGTTCGAACCGTAATGCGCCAGAAATGGTACCGAAACCCCGTATTTACATATCTGCCACTGTGCAGGAGAATCCGTATAGTTGTTCGACTGTTCGAACCGTAATGCGCAAGAAATGGTACCGAAACCCCGTATTTACATATCTGCCACTGTGCAGGAGAATCCGTATAGGTGTTCGAGTGTTCGAACCGTAATGCGCAAGAAATGGTAGGGAAACCCCGTATTTACATATCTGCCACTGTGCAGGAGAATCCGTATAGGTGTTCGAGTGTTCGAACCGTAATGCGCAAGAAATGGTTCCGAAACCCCGTATTTACATATCTGCCACTGTGCAGGAGAATCCGTATAGGTGTTCGAGAGTTCGAACCGTAATGCGCAAGAGATGGTACGGAAACCCCGTATTTACATATCTGCCACTTTGTAGGAGAATCCGCATAGGTGTTCGAGTGTTCGAACCGTAATGTGCAAGAAATGGTATGGAAACCCCGTATTTACATATCTGCCACTGTGCAGGAGAATCCGTATAGGTGTTCGAGTGTTCGAATCGTAATGCGCAAGAAATGGTACCGAAACCCCGTATTTACATATCTGCCACTGTGCAGGAGAATCCGAATAGGTGTTCGAGTGTTCGAATCGTAATGCGCAAGAAATGGTACCAAAACCCCGTATTTACACTCGAACCGTAATGCGCAAGAAATGGTTCCGAAACCCCGTATTTACGTATATGCCACTGTGCAGGAGAATCCGTATAGGTGTTCCATTGTTCAAACCGTAATGCGCAAGAAATGGTACGGAAACCCCGTATTTACATATCTGCCACTGTGCAGGAGAATCCGTGTAGGTGTTCGAGTGTTCGAACCGTAATGCGCAAAAAATGGTACCGAAACCCCGTATTTACATATCTGCTACTGTGCAGGAGAATCCATATAGGTGTTCGAGTTTTCGAACCGTAATGCGCAAGAAATGGTACCGAAACCCCGTATTTACATATCTGCCACTGTGCAGGAGAATCCGTATAGGTGTTCGAGTGTTCGAACCGTAATGCGCAAGAAATGGTAGGGAAACCCCGTATTTACATATCTGCCACTGTGCAGGAGAATCCGTATAGGTGTTCGAGTGTTCGAACCGTAATGCGCAAGAAATGGTTCCGAAACCCCGTATTTACATATCTGCCACTGTGCAGGAGAATCCGTATAGGTGTTCGAGAGTTCGAACCGTAATGCGCAAGAAATGGTACGGAAACCCCGTATTTACATATCTGCCACTTTGTAGGAGAATCCGCATAGGTGTTCGAGTGTTCGAACCGTAATGTGCAAGAAATGGTATGGAAACCCCGTATCTACATATCTGCCACTGTGCAGGAGAATCCGTATAGGTGTTCGAGTGTTCGAATCGTAATGCGCAAGAAATGGTACCGAAACCGCGTATTTACATATCTGCCACTGTGCAGGAGAATCCGAATAGGTGTTCGAGTGTTCGAATCGTAATGCGCAAGAAATGGTACCAAAACCCCGTATTTACACTCGAACCGTAATGCGCAAGAAATGGTTCCGAAACCCCGTATTTACGTATCTGCCACTATGCAGGAGAATCCGTATAGGTGTTCCATTGTTCGAACCGTAATGCGCAAGAAATGGTACGGAAACCCCGTATTTACATATCTGCCACTGTGCAGGAGAATCCGTATAGGTGTTCGAGTGTTCGAACCGTAATGCGCAAAAAATGGTACCGAAACCCCGTATTTACATATCTGCCACTGTGCAGGAGAATCCGTATAGGTGTTCGAGTGTTCGAACCGTAATGCGCAAGAAATGGTATGTAAACCCCGTTTTTACATATCTGCCACTGTGCAGGAGAATCCGTATAGGTGTTCGAGTGTTCGAACCGTAATGCGCAAGAAATGGTACGGAAACCCCGTATTTACATATCTGCCACTGTGCAGGAGAATCCGTATAGGTGTTCGAGTGTTCGAACCGTAATGCGCAAGAAATGGTTCCGAAACCCCGTATTTACATATCTGCCACTGTGCAGGAGAATCCGTATAGGTGTTCGAGAGTTCGAACCGTAATGCGCAAGAAATGGTATGTAAACCCCATTTTTATATATCTGCCACTGTGCAGGAGAATCCGTATAGGTGTTCGAGTGTTCGAACCGTAATGCGCAAAAAATGGTACCGAAACCCCGTATTTACATATCTGCCACTGTGCAGGAGAATCCGTATAGGTGTTCAAGTGTTCGAACCATAATGCGCAAGAAATGGTTCCGAAACCCCGTATTTACATATCTGCCACTGTGCAGCAGAATCCGTATAGGTGTTCGAGAGTTCGAACCGTAATGCGCAAGAAATGGTACGGAAACCCCGTATTTACATACCTGCCACTTTGTAGGAGAATCCGTATAGGTGTTCGAGTGTTCGAACCGTAATGCGCAAGAAATGGTATGTAAACCCCGTATTAACATATCTGCCACTGTGCAGGAGAATTCGTATAGGTGTTCGAGTGTTCGAACCGTAATGCGCAAGAAATGGTACGGAAACCCCGGATTTACATATCTGCCACTGTGCAGGAGAATCCGTATAGGTGTTCGAGTGTTCGAACCGTAATGCGCAAGAAATGGTATGTAAACCCCGTTTTTACATATCTGCCACTGTGTAGGAGAATCCGTATAGGTGTTCGAGTGTTCGAACCGTAATGCGCAAGAAATGGTACGGAAACCCCGTATTTACATATCTGCCACTGTGCAGCAGAATCCGTATAGGTGTTCGATTGTTCGAACCGTAATGCGCAAGAAATGGTATGTAAACCCCGTTTTTACATATCTGCCGCTGTGCAGGAGAATCCGTATAGGTGTTCGAGGGTTCGAACCGTAATGCGCAAAAAATGGTACCGAAACCCCGTATTTACATATCTGCCACTGTGCAGGAGAATCCGTATAGGTGTTCGATTGTTCGAACCGTAATGCGCAAGAAATGGTATGTAAACCCCGTATTTACATATCTACCACTGTGCAGGAGAATCCGTATAGGTGTTCGAGTGTTCGAACCGTAATGCGCAAGAAATGGTATGGAAACCCCGTATTTACATATCAGCCACTGTGCAGGAGAATCCGTATAGGTGTTCGAGTGTTCGAACCGTAATGCACAAGAAATGGTACGGAAACCCCGTATTTACATATCTGCCACTGTGCAGGAGAATCCGTATAGGTGTTCGAGTGTTTGAACCGTAATGCGTGAGAAATGGTATGTAAACCCCGTATTTATATATCTGCCACTGTGCTGGATAATCCGTATAGGTGTTCGAGTGTTCGAACCGTAATGCGCCAGAAATGGTACCGAAACCCCGTATTTACATATCTGCCACTGTGCAGGAGAATCCGTATAGTTGTTCGACTGTTCGAACCGTAATGCGCAAGAAATGGTACCGAAACCCCGTATTTACATATCTGCCACTGTGCAGGAGAATCCGTATAGGTGTTCGAGTGTTCGAACCGTAATGCGCAAGAAATGGTAGGGAAACCCCGTATTTACATATCTGCCACTGTGCAGGAGAATCCGTATAGGTGTTCGAGTGTTCGAACCGTAATGCGCAAGAAATGGTTCCGAAACCCCGTATTTACATATCTGCCACTGTGCAGGAGAATCCGTATAGGTGTTCGAGAGTTCGAACCGTAATGCGCAAGAAATGGTACGGAAACCCCGTATTTACATATCTGCCACTTTGTAGGAGAATCCGCATAGGTGTTCGAGTGTTCGAACCGTAATGTGCAAGAAATGGTATGGAAACCCCGTATTTACATATCTGCCACTGTGCAGGAGAATCCGTATAGGTGTTCGAGTGTTCGAATCGTAATGCGCAAGAAATGGTACCGAAACCCCGTATTTACATATCTGCCACTGTGCAGGAGAATCCGAATAGGTGTTCGAGTGTTCGAATCGTAATGCTCAAGAAATGGTACCAAAACCCCGTATTTACACTCGAACCGTAATGCGCAAGAAATGGTTCCGAAACCCCGTATTTACGTATATGCCACTGTGCAGGAGAATCCGTATAGGTGTTCCATTGTTCAAACCGTAATGCGCAAGAAATGGTACGGAAACCCCGTATTTACATATCTGCCACTGTGCAGGAGAATCCGTATAGGTGTTCGAGTGTTCGAACCGTAATGCGCAAAAAATGGTACCGAAACCCCGTATTTACATATCTGCTACTGTGCAGGAGAATCCATATAGGTGTTCGAGTTTTCGAACCGTAATGCGCAAGAAATGGTACCGAAACCCCGTATTTACATATCTGCCACTGTGCAGGAGAATCCGTATAGGTGTTCGAGTGTTCGAACCGTAATGCGCAAGAAATGGTAGGGAAACCCCGTATTTACATATCTGCCACTGTGCAGGAGAATCCGTATAGGTGTTCGAGTGTTCGAACCGTAATGCGCAAGAAATGGTTCCGAAACCCCGTATTTACATATCTGCCACTATGCAGGAGAATCCGTATAGGTGTTCGAGAGTTCGAACCGTAATGCGCAAGAAATGGTACGGAAACCCCGTATTTACATATCTGCCACTTTGTAGGAGAATCCGCATAGGTGTTCGAGTGTTCGAACCGTAATGTGCAAGAAATGGTATGGAAACCCCGTATCTACATATCTGCCACTGTGCAGGAGAATCCGTATAGGTGTTCGAGTGTTCGAATCGTAATGCGCAAGAAATGGTACCGAAACCGCGTATTTACATATCTGCCACTGTGCAGGAGAATCCGAATAGGTGTTCGAGTGTTCGAATCGTAATGCGCAAGAAATGGTACCAAAACCCCGTATTTACACTCGAACCGTAATGCGCAAGAAATGGTTCCGAAACCCCGTATTTACGTATCTGCCACTATGCAGGAGAATCCGTATAGGTGTTCCATTGTTCGAACCGTAATGCGCAAGAAATGGTACGGAAACCCCGTATTTACATATCTGCCACTGTGCAGGAGAATCCGTATAGGTGTTCGAGTGTTCGAACCGTAATGCGCAAAAAATGGTACCGAAACCCCGTATTTACATATCTGCCACTGTGCAGGAGAATCCGTATAGGTGTTCGAGTGTTCGAACCGTAATGCGCAAGAAATGGTATGTAAACCCCGTTTTTACATATCTGCCACTGTGCAGGAGAATCCGTATAGGTGTTCGAGTGTTCGAACCGTAATGCGCAAGAAATGGTACGGAAACCCCGTATTTACATATCTGCCACTGTGCAGGAGAATCCGTATAGGTGTTCGAGTGTTCGAACCGTAATGCGCAAGAAATGGTTCCGAAACCCCGTATTTACATATCTGCCACTGTGCAGGAGAATCCGTATAGGTGTTCGAGAGTTCGAACCGTAATGCGCAAGAAATGGTATGTAAACCCCGTTTTTATATATCTGCCACTGTGCAGGAGAATCCGTATAGGTGTTTGAGTGTTCGAACCGTAATGCGCAAAAAATGGTACCGAAACCCCGTATTTACATATCTGCCACTGTGCAGGAGAATCCGTATAGGTGTTCAAGTGTTCGAACCATAATGCGCAAGAAATGGTTCCGAAACCCCGTATTTACATATCTGCCACTGTGCAGCAGAATCCGTATAGGTGTTCGAGAGTTCGAACCGTAATGCGCAAGAAATGGTACGGAAACCCCGTATTTACATACCTGCCACTTTGTAGGAGAATCCGTATAGGTGTTCGAGTGTTCGAACCGTAATGCGCAAGAACTGGTATGTAAACCCCGTATTAACATATCTGCCACTGTGCAGGAGAATTCGTATAGGTGTTCGAGTGTTCGAACCGTAATGCGCAAGAAATGGTACGGAAACCCCGGATTTACATATCTGCCACTGTGCAGGAGAATCCGTATAGGTGTTCGAGTGTTCGAACCGTAATGCGCAAGAAATGGTATGTAAACCCCGTTTTTACATATCTGCCACTGTGCAGGAGAATCCGTATAGGTGTTCGAGTGTTCGAACCGTAATGCGCAAGAAATGGTACGGAAACCCCGTATTTACATATCTGCCACTGTGCAGCAGAATCCGTATAGGTGTTCGATTGTTCGAACCGTAATGCGCAAGAAATGGTATGTAAACCCCGTTTTTACATATCTGCCGCTGTGCAGGAGAATCCGTATAGGTGTTCGAGGGTTCGAACCGTAATGCGCAAAAAATGGTACCGAAACCCCGTATTTACATATCTGCCACTGTGCAGGAGAATCCGTATAGGTGTTCGATTGTTCGAACCGTAATGCGCAAGAAATGGTATGTAAACCCCGTATTTACATATCTACCACTGTGCAGGAGAATCCGTATAGGTGTTCGAGTGCTCGAACCGTAATGCGCAAGAAATGGTATGGAAACCCCGTATTTACATATCAGCCACTGTGCAGGAGAATCCGTATAGGTGTTCGAGTGTTCGAACCGTAATGCGCAAGAAATGGTACGGAAACCCCGTATTTACATATCTGCCACTGTGCAGGAGAATCCGTATAGGTGTTCGAGTGTTTGAACCGTAATGCGTGAGAAATGGTATGTAAACCCCGTATTTATATATCTGCCACTGTGCTGGATAATCCGTATAGGTGTTCGAGTGTTCGAACCGTAATGTGCAAGAAATGGTACCGAAACCCCGTATTTACATATCTGCCACTGTGCAGGAGAATCCGTATAGGTGTTCGAGTGTTCGAACCGTAATGCGCAAGAAATGGTACCGAAACCCCGTATTTACATATCTGCCACTGTGCAGGAGAATCCGTATAGGTGTTCGAGTGTTCGAATCGTAATGCGCAAGAAATGGTAGGGAAACCCCGTATTTACATATCTGCCACTGTGCAGGAGAATCCGTATAGGTGTTCGAGTGTTCGAACCGTAATGCGCAAGAAATGGTTCCGAAACCCCGTATTTACATATCTGCCACTGTGCAGGAGAATCCGTATAGGTGTTCGAGAGTTCGAACTGTAATGCGCAAGAAATGGTACGGAAACCCCGTATTTACATATCTGCCACTTTGTAGGAGAATCCGCATAGGTGTTCGAGTGTTCGAACCGTAATGTGCAAGAAATGGTATGGAAACCCCGTATTTACATATCTGCCACTGTGCAGGAGAATCCGTATAGGTGTTCGAGTGTTCGAATCGTAATGCGCAAGAAATGGTACCGAAACCCCGTATTTACATATCTGCCACTGTGCAGGAGAATCCGAATAGGTGTTCGAGTGTTCGAATCGTAATGCGCAAGAAATGGTACCAAAACCCCGTATTTACATATCTGCCACTGTGCAGGAGAATCCGTATAGGTGTTCGAGTGTTCGAACCGTAATGCGCAAGAAATGGTTCCGAAACCCCGTATTTACGTATCTGCCACTGTGCAGGAGAATCCGTATAGGTGTTCCATTGTTCGAACCGTAATGCGCAAGAAATGGTACGGAAACCCCGTATTTACATATCTGCCACTGTGCAGGAGAATCCGTATAGGTGTTCGAGTGTTCGAACCGTAATGCGCAAAAAATGGTACCGAAACCCCGTATTTACATATCTTCCACTGTGCAGGAGAATCCATATAGGTGTTCGAGTTTTCGAACCGTAATGCGCAAGAAATGGTACCGAAACCCCGTATTTACATATCTGCCACTGTGCAGGAGAATCCGTATAGGTGTTCGAGTGTTCGAACCGTAATGCGCAAGAAATGGTAGGGAAACCCCGTATTTACATATCTGCCACTGTGCAGGAGAATCCGTATAGGTGTTCGAGTGTTCGAACCGTAATGCGCAAGAAATGGTTCCGAAACCCCGTATTTACATATCTGCCACTGTGCAGGAGAATCCGTATAGGTGTTCGAGAGTTCGAACCGTAATGCGCAAGAAATGGTACGGAAACCCCGTATTTACATATCTGCCACTTTGTAGGAGAATCCGCATAGGTGTTCGAGTGTTCGAACCGTAATGTGCAAGAAATGGTATGGAAACCCCGTATTTACATATCTGCCACTGTGCAGGAGAATCCGTATAGGTGTTCGAGTGTTCGAATCGTAATGCGCAAGAAATGGTACCGAAACCGTGTATTTACATATCTGCCACTGTGCAGGAGAATCCGAATAGGTGTTCGAGTGTTCGAATCGTAATGCGCAAGAAATGGTAGGGAAACCCCGTATTTACATATCTGCCACTGTGCAGGAGAATCCGTATAGGTGTTCGAGTGTTCGAACCGTAATGCGCAAGAAATGGTTCCGAAACCCCGTATTTACATATCTGCCACTGTGCAGGAGAATCCGTATAGGTGTTCGAGAGTTCGAACCGTAATGCGCAAGAAATGGTACGGAAACCCCGTATTTACATATCTGCCACTTTGTAGGAGAATCCGCATAGGTGTTCGAGTGTTCGAACCGTAATGTGCAAGAAATGGTATGGAAACCCCGTATTTACATATCTGCCACTGTGCAGGAGAATCCGTATAGGTGTTCGGGTGTTCGAATCGTAATGCGCAAGAAATGGTACCGAAACCCCGTATTTACATATCTGCCACTGTGCAGGAGAATCCGAATAGGTGTTCGAGTGTTCGAATCGTAATGCGCAAGAAATGGTACCAAAACCCCGTATTTACACTCGAACCGTAATGCGCAAGAAATGGTTCCGAAACCCCGTATTTACGTATCTGCCACTGTGCAGGAGAATCCGTATAGGTGTTCCATTGTTCGAACCGTAATGCGCAAGAAATGGTACGGAAACCCCGTATTTACATATCTGCCACTGTGCAGGAGAATCCGTATAGGTGTTCGAGTGTTCGAACCGTAATGCGCAAAAAATGGTACCGAAACCCCGTATTTACATATCTGCCACTGTGCAGGAGAATCCATATAGGTGTTCGAGTTTTCGAACCGTAATGCGCAAGAAATGGTACCGAAACCCCGTATTTACATATCTGCCACTGTGCAGGAGAATCCGTATAGGTGTTCGAGTGTTCGAACCGTAATGCGCAAGAAATGGTAGGGAAACCCCGTATTTACATATCTGCCACTGTGCAGGAGAATCCGTATAGGTGTTCGAGTGTTCGAACCGTAATGCGCAAGAAATGGTTCCGAAACCCCGTATTTACATATCTGCCACTGTGCAGGAGAATCCGTATAGGTGTTCGAGAGTTCGAACCGTAATGCGCAAGAAATGGTACGGAAACCCCGTATTTACATATCTGCCACTTTGTAGGAGAATCCGCATAGGTGTTCGAGTGTTCGAACCGTAATGTGCAAGAAATGGTATGGAAACCCCGTATTTACATATCTGCCACTGTGCAGGAGAATCCGTATAGGTGTTCGAGTGTTCGAATCGTAATGCGCAAGAAATGGTACCGAAACCGTGTATTTACATATCTGCCACTGTGCAGGAGAATCCGAATAGGTGTTCGAGTGTTCGAATCGTAATGCGCAAGAAATGGTACCAAAACCCCGTAATTACACTCGAACCGTAATGCGCAAGAAATGGTTCCGAAACCCCGTATTTACGTATCTGCCACTGTGCAGGAGAATCCGTATAGGTGTTCCGTTGTTCGAACCGTAATGCGCAAGAAATGGTACGGAAACCCCGTATTTACATATCTGCCACTGTGCAGGAGAATCCGTATAGGTGTTCGAGTGTTCGAACCGTAATGCGCAAAAAATGGTACCGAAACCCCGTATTTACATATCTGCCACTGTGCAGGAGAATCCGTATAGGTGTTCGAGTGTTCGAACCGTAATGCGCAAGAAATGGTACCGAAACCCCGTATTTACATATCTGCCACTGTGCAGGAGAATCCGAATAGGTGTTCGAGTGTTCGAACCGTAATGCGCAAGAAATGGTATGTAAACCCCGTATTTACATATCTGCCACTGTGCAGGAGAATCCGTATAGGTGTTCGAGTGTTCGAACCGTAATGCGCAAGAAATGGTACGGAAACCCCGTATTTACATATCTGCCACTGTGCAGGAGAATCCGTATAGGTGTTCGAGTGTTTGAACCGTAATGCGTGAGAAATGGTTTGCAAACCCCGTATTTATATATCTGCCACTGTGCTGGATAATCCGTATAGGTGTTCGAGTGTTCGAACCGTAATGCGCCAGAAATGGTACCGAAACCCCGTATTTACATATCTGCCACTGTGCAGGAGAATCCGTATAGGTGTTCGAGTGTCCGAACCGTAATGCGCAAGAAATGGTACCGAAACCCCGTATTTACATATCTGCCATTGTGCAGGAGAATCCGTATAGGTGTTCGAGTGTTCGAACCGTAATGCGCAAAAATGGTATGGAAACCCCGTATTTACATATCTGCCACTGTGCAGGAGAATCCGTATAGGTGTTCGAGAGTTCGAACCGTAATGCGCAAGAAATGGTACGGAAACCCCGTATTTACATATCTGCCACTTTGTAGGAGAATCCGCATAGGTGTTCGAGTGTTCGAACCGTAATGTGCAAGAAATGGTATGGAAACCCCGTATTTACATATCTGCCACTGTGCAGGAGAATCCGTATAGGTGTTCGAGTGTTCGAATCGTAATGCGCAAGAAATGGTACCGAAACCCCGTATTTACATATCTGCCACTGTGCAGGAGAATCCGAATAGGTGTTCGAGTGTTCGAATCGTAATGCGCAAGAAATGGTACCAAAACCCCGTATTTACACTCGAACCGTAATGCGCAAGAAATGGTTCCGAAACCCCGTATTTACGTATCTGCCACTGTGCAGGAGAATCCGTATAGGTGTTCCATTGTTCGAACCGTAATGCGCAAGAAATGGTACGGAAACCCCGCATTTACATATCTGCCACTGTGCAGGAGAATCCGTATAGGTGTTCGAGTGTTCGAACCGTAATGCGCAAAAAATGGTACCGAAACCCCGTATTTACATATCTGCCACTGTGCAGGAGAATCCATATAGGTGTTCGAGTGTTCGAACCGTAATGCGCAAGAAATGGTACCGAAACCCCGTATTTACATATCTGCCACTGTGCAGGAGAATCCGTATAGGTGTTCGAGTGTTCGAACCGTAATGCGCAAGAAATGGTACGGAAACCCCGTATTTACATATCTGCCACTGTGCAGGAGAATCCGTATAGGTGTTCGAGTGTTTGAACCGTAATGCGTGAGAAATGGTTTGCAAACCCCGTATTTATATATCTGCCACTGTGCTGGATAATCCGTATAGGTGTTCGAGGGTTCGAACCGTAATGCGCCAGAAATGGTACCGAAACCCCGTATTTACATATCTGCCACTGTGCAGGAGAATCCGTATAGGTGTTCGAGTGTCCGAACCGTAATGCGCAAGAAATGGTTCCGAAACCCCGTATTTACGTATCTGCCACTGTGCAGGAGAATCCGTATAGGTGTTCCATTGTTCGAACCGTAATGCGCAAGAAATGGTACGGAAACCCCGTATTTACATATCTGCCACTGTGCAGGAGAATCCGTATAGGTGTTCGAGTGTTCAAACCGTAATGCGCAAAAAATGGTACCGAAACCCCGTATTTACATATCTGCCACTGTGCAGGAGAATCCGTATAGGTGTTCGAGTGTTCGAACCGTAATGCGCAAGAAATGGTACCGAAACCCCGTATTTACATATCTGCCACTCTGCAGGAGAATCCGAATAGGTGTTCGAGTGTTCGAACCGTAATGCGCAAGAAATGGTATGTAAACCCCGTATTTACATATCTGCCACTGTGCAGGAGAATCCGTATAGGTGTTCGAGTGTTTGAACCGTAATGCGTGAGAAATGGTTTGCAAACCCCGTATTTATATATCTGCCACTGTGCTGGATAATCCGTATAGGTGTTCGAGTGTTCGAACCGTAATGCGCCAGAAATGGTACCGAAACCCCGTATTTACATATCTGCCACTGTGCAGGAGAATCCGTATAGGTGTTCGAGTGTCCGAACCGTAATGCGCAAGAAATGGTACCGAAACCCCGTATTTACATATCTGCCACTGTGCAGGAGAATCCGTATAGGTGTTCGAGTGTTCGAACCGTAATGCGCAAAAATGGTATGGAAACCCCGTATTTACATATCTGCCACTGTGCAGGAGAATCCGTATAGGTGTTCGAGAGTCCGAACCGTAATGCGCAAGAAATGGTACGGAAACCCCGTATTTACATATCTGCCACTTTGTAGGAGAATCCGCATAGGTGTTCGAGTGTTCGAACCGTAATGTGCAAGAAATGGTATGGAAACCCCGTATTTACATATCTGCCACTGTGCAGGGGAATCCGTATAGGTGTTCGAGTGTTCGAATCGTAATGCGCAAGAAATGGTACCGAAACCCCGTATTTACATATCTGCCACTGTGCAGGAGAATCCGAATAGGTGTTCGAGTGTTCGAATCGTAATGCGCAAGAAATGGTACCAAAACCCCGTATTTACACTCGAACCGTAATGCGCAAGAAATGGTTCCGAAACCCCGTATTTACGTATCTGCCACTGTGCAGGAGAATCCGTATAGGTGTTCCATTGTTCGAACCGTAATGCGCAAGAAATGGTACGGAAACCCCGCATTTACATATCTGCCACTGTGCAGGAGAATCCGTATAGGTGTTCGAGTGTTCGAACCGTAATGCGCAAAAAATGGTACCGAAACCCCGTATTTACATATCTGCCACTGTGCAGGAGAATCCATATAGGTGTTCGAGTGTTCGAACCGTAATGCGCAAGAAATGGTACCGAAACCCCGTATTTACATATCTGCCACTGTGCAGGAGAATCCGTATAGGTGTTCGAGTGTTCGAACCGTAATGCGCAAGAAATGGCACGGAAACCCCGTATTTACATATCTGCCACTGTGCAGGAGAATCCGTATAGGTGTTCGAGTGTTTGAACCGTAATGCGTGAGAAATGGTTTGCAAACCCCGTATTTATATATCTGCCACTGTGCTGGATAATCCGTATAGGTGTTCGAGTGTTCGAACCGTAATGCGCCAGAAATGGTACCGAAACCCCGTATTTACATATCTGCCACTGTGCAGGAGAATCCGTATAGGTGTTCGAGTGTCCGAACCGTAATGCGCAAGAAATGGTTCCGAAACCCCGTATTTACGTATCTGCCACTGTGCAGGAGAATCCGTATAGGTGTTCCATTGTTCGAACCGTAATGCGCAAGAAATGGTACGGAAACCCCGTATTTACATATCTGCCACTGTGCAGGAGAATCCGTATAGGTGTTCGAGTGTTCAAACCGTAATGCGCAAAAAATGGTACCGAAACCCCGTATTTACATATCTGCCACTGTGCAGGAGAATCCGTATAGGTGTTCGAGTGTTCGAACCGTAATGCGCAAGAAATGGTACCGAAACCCCGTATTTACATATCTGCCACTGTGCAGGAGAATCCGAATAGGTGTTCGAGTGTTCGAACCGTAATGCGCAAGAAATGGTATGTAAACCCCGTATTTACATATCTGCCACTGTGCAGGAGAATCCGTATTGGTGTTCGAGTGTTTGAACCGTAATGCGTGAGAAATGGTTTGCAAACCCCGTATTTATATATCTGCCACTGTGCTGGATAATGCGTATAGGTGTTCGAGTGTTCGAACCGTAATGCGCCAGAAATGGTACCGAAACCCCGTATTTACATATCTGCCACTGTGCAGGAGAATCCGTATAGGTGTTCGAGTGTCCGAACCGTAATGCGCAAGAAATGGTACCGAAACCCCGTATTTACATATCTGCCACTGTGCAGGAGAATCCGTATAGGTGTTCGAGTGTTCGAACCGTAATGCGCAAGAAATGGTATGGAAACCCCGTATTTACATATCTGCCACTGTGCAGGAGAATCCGTATAGGTGTTCGAGTGTTCGAACCGTAATGCGCCAGAAATGGTACCGAAACCCCGTATTTACATATCTGCCACTATGCAAGAGAATCCGTATAGGTGTTCGAGTGTCCGAACCGTAATGCGCAAGAAATGGTTCCGAAACCCCGTATTTACGTATCTGCCACTGTGCAGGAGAATCCGTATAGGTGTTCCATTGTTCGAACCGTAATGCGCAAGAAATGGTACGGAAACCCCGTATTTACATATCTGCCACTGTGCAGGAGAATCCTATAGGTGTTCGAGTGTTCGAACCGTAATGCGCAAAAAATGGTACCGAAACCCCGTATTTACATATCTGCCACTGTGCAGGAGAATCCGTATAGGTGTTCGAGTGTTCGAACCGTAATGCGCAAGAAATGGTACCGAAACCCCGTATTTACATATCTGCCACTGTGTAGGAGAATCCGAATAGGTGTTCGAGTGTTGGAACCGTAATGCGCAAGAAATGGTATGTAAACCCCGTATTTACATATCTGCCACTGTGCAGGAGAATCCGTATAGGTGTTCGAGTGTTTGAACCGTAATGCGTGAGAAATGGTTTGCAAACCCCGTATTTATATATCTGCCACTGTGCTGGATAATCCGTATAGGTGTTCGAGTGTTCGAACCGTAATGCGCCAGAAATGGTACCGAAACCCCGTATTTACATATCTGCCACTGTGCAGGAGAATCCGTATAGGTGTTCGAGTGTCCGAACCGTAATGCGCAAGAAATGGTACCGAAACCCCGTATTTACATATCTGCCACTGTGCAGGAGAATCCGTATAGGTGTTCGAGTGTTCGAACCGTAATGCGCAAGAAATGGTATGGAAACCCCGTATTTACATATCTGCCACTGTGCAGGAGAATCCGTATAGGTGTTCGAGTGTTCGAACCGTAATGCGCAAGAAATGGTTCCGAAACCCCGTATTTACATATCTGCCACTGTGCAGGAGAATCCGTATAGGTGTTCGAGAGTTCGAACCGTAATGCGCAAGAAATGGTATGTAAACCCCGTTTTTATATATCTGCCACTGTGCAGGAGAATCCGTATAGGTGTTCGAGTGTTCGAACCGTAATGCGCAAGAAATGGTACGGAAACCCCGTATTTACATACCTGCCACTTTGTAGGAGAATCCGCATAGGTGTTCGAGTGTTCGAACCGTAATGCGCAAGAAATGGTATGGAAACCCCGTATTTACATATCTGCCACTGTGCAGGAGAATCCGTATAGGTGTTCGAGAGTTCGAACCGTAATGCGCAAGAAATGGTACGGAAACCCCGTATTTACATACCTGCCACTTTGTAGGAGAATCCGCATAGGTGTTCGAGTGTTCGAACCGTAATGCGCAAGAAATGGTTCCGAAACCCCGTATTTACATATCTGCCACTGTGCAGGAGAATCCGTATAGGTGTTCGAGAGTTCGAACCGTAATGCGCAAGAAATGGTATGTAAACCCCGTTTTTATATATCTGCCACTGTGCTGGATAATCCGTATAGGTGTTCGAGTGTCCGAACCGTAATGCGCAAGAAATGGTACCGAAACCCCGTATTTACATATCTGCCACTGTGCAGGAGAATCCGTATAGGTGTTCGAGTGTTCGAACCGTAATGCGCAAGAAATGGTATGGAAACCCCGTATTTACATATCTGCCACTGTGCAGGAGAATCCGTATAGGTGTTCGAGAGTTCGAACCGTAATGCGCAAGAAATGGTACGGAAACCCCGTATTTACATACCTGCCACTTTGTAGGAGAATCCGCATAGGTGTTCGAGTGTTCGAACCGTAATGCGCAAGAAATGGTATGTAAACCCCGTATTAACATATCTGCCACAGTGCAGGAGAATCCGTATAGGTGTTCGAGTGTTCGAACCGTAATGCGCAAGAAATGGTACGGAAACCCCGGATTTACATATCTGCCACTGTGCAGGAGAATCCGTATAGGTGTTCGAGTGTTCGAACCGTAATGCGCAAGAAATGGTATGTAAACCCCGTTTTTACATATCTGCCACTGTGCAGGAGAATCCGTATAGGTGTTCGAGTGTTCGAACCGTAATGCGCAAGAAATGGTACGGAAACCCCGTATTTACATATCTGCCACTGTGCAGGAGAATCCGTATAGGTGTTCGAGTGTTCGAACCGTAATGCGCAAGAAATGGTTCCGAAACCCCGTATTTACATATCTGCCACTGTGCAGGAGAATCCGTATAGGTGTTCGAGAGTTCGAACCGTAATGCGCAAGAAATGGTACGGAAACCCCGTATTTACATATCTGCCACTTTGTAGGAGAATCCGCATAGGTGTTCGAGTGTTCGAACCGTAATGTGCAAGAAATGGTATGGAAACCCCGTATTTACATATCTGCCACTGTGCAGGAGAATCCGTATAGGTGTTCGAGTGTTCGAATCGTAATGCGCAAGAAATGGTACCGAAACCCCGTATTTACATATCTGCCACTGTGCAGGAGAATCCGAATAGGTGTTCGAGTGTTCGAATCGTAATGCGCAAGAAATGGTACCAAAACCCCGTATTTACACTCGAACCGTAATGCGCAAGAAATGGTTCCGAAACCCCGTATTTACGTATCTGCCACTGTGCAGGAGAATCCGTATAGGTGTTCCATTGTTCGAACCGTAATGCGCAAAAAATGGTACGGAAACCCCGTATTTACATATCTGCCACTGTGCAGGAGAATCCGTATAGGTGTTCGAGTGTTCGAACCGTAATGCGCAAAAAATGGTACCGAAACCCCGTATTTACATATCTGCCACTGTGCAGGAGAATCCGTATAGGTGTTCGAGTGTTCGAACCGTAATGCGCAAGAAATGGTACCGAAACCCCGTATTTACATATCTGCCACTGTGCAGGAGAATCCGAATAGGTGTTCGAGTGTTCGAACCGTAATGCGCAAGAAATGGTATGTAAACCCCGTATTTACATATCTGCCACTGTGCAGGAGAATCCGTATAGGTGTTCGAGTGTTTGAACCGTAATGCGTGAGAAAGGGTTTGCAAACCCCGTATTTATATATCTGCCACTGTGCTGGATAATCCGTATAGGTGTTCGAGTGTTCGAACCGTAATGCGCCAGAAATGGTACCGAAACCCCGTATTTACATATCTGCCACTGTGCAGGAGAATCCGTATAGGTGTTCGAGTGTCCGAACCGTAATGCGCAAGAAATGGTACCGAAACCCCGTATTTACATATCTGCCACTGTGCAGGAGAATCCGTATAGGTGTTCGAGTGTTCGAACCGTAATGCGCAAGAAATGGTATGGAAACCCCGTATTTACATATCTGCCACTGTGCAGGAGAATCCGTATAGGTGTTCGAGTGTTCGAACCGTAATGCGCAAGAAATGGTATGTAAACCCCGTATTAACATATCTGCCACTGTGCAGGAGAATCCGTATAGGTGTTCGAGTGTTCGAACCGTAATGCGCAAGAAATGGTACGGAAACCCCGGATTTACATATCTGCCACTGTGCAGGAGAATCCGTATAGGTGTTCGAGTGTTCGAACCGTAATGCGCAAGAAATGGTATGTAAACCCCGTTTTTACATATCTGCCACTGTGCAGGAGAATCCGTATAGGTGTTCGAGTGTTCGAACCGTAATGCGCAAGAAATGGTACGGAAACCCCGTATTTACATATCTGCCACTGTGCAGCAGAATCCGTATAGGTGTTCGATTGTTCGAACCGTAATGCGCAAGAAATGGTATGTAAACCCCGTTTTTACATATCTGCCACTGTGCAGGAGAATCCGTATAGGTGTTCGAGTGTTCGAACCGTAATGCGCAAAAAATGGTACCGAAACCCCGTATTTACATATCTGCCACTGTGCAGGATAATCCGTATAGGTGTTCGATTGTTCGAACCGTAATGCGCAAGAAATGGTATGTAAACCCCATATTTACATATCTACCACTGTGCAGGAGAATCCGTATAGGTGTTCGAGTGTTCGAACCGTAATGCGCAAGAAATGGTATGGAAATCCCGTATTTACATATCAGCCACTGTGCAGGAGAATCCGTATAGGTGTTCGAGTGTTCGAACCGTAATGCGCAAGAAATGGTACGGAAACCCCGTATTTACATATCTGCCACTGTGCAGGAGAATCCGTATAGGTGTTCGAGTGTTTGAACTGTAATGCGTGAGAAATGGTATGTAAACCCCGTATTTATATATCTGCCACTGTGCTGGATAATCCGTATAGGTGTTCGAGTGTTCGAACCGTAATGCGCCAGAAATGGTACCGAAACCCCGTATTTACATATCTGCCACTGTGCAGGAGAATCCGTATAGTTGTTCGACTGTTCGAACCGTAATGCGCAAGAAATGGTACCGAAACCCCGTATTTACATATCTGCCACTGTGCAGGAGAATCCGTATAGGTGTTCGAGTGTTCGAACCGTAATGCGCAAGAAATGGTAGGGAAACCCCGTATTTACATATCTGCCACTGTGCAGGAGAATCCGTATAGGTGTTCGAGTGTTCGAACCGTAATGCGCAAGAAATGGTTCCGAAACCCCGTATTTACATATCTGCCACTGTGCAGGAGAATCCGTATAGGTGTTCGAGAGTTCGAACCGTAATGCGCAAGAAATGGTACGGAAACCCCGTATTTACATATCTGCCACTTTGTAGGAGAATCCGCATAGGTGTTCGAGTGTTCGAACCGTAATGTGCAAGAAATGGTATGGAAACCCCGTATTTACATATCTGCCACTGTGCAGGAGAATCCGTATAGGTGTTCGAGTGTTCGAATCGTAATGCGCAAGAAATGGTACCGAAACCCCGTATTTACATATCTGCCACTGTGTAGGAGAATCCGAATAGGTGTTCGAGTGTTCGAACCGTAATGCGCAAGAAATGGTATGTAAACCCCGTATTTACATATCTGCCACTGTGCAGGAGAATCCGTATAGGTGTTCGAGTGTTCGAACCGTCATGCGCAAGAAATGGTATGTAAACCCCGTATTAACATATCTGCCACTGTGCAGGAGAATCCGTATAGGTGCTCGAGTGTTCGAACCGTAATGCGCAAGAAATGGTACGGAAACCCCGGATTTACATATCTGCCACTCTGCAGGAGAATCCGTACAGGTGTTCGAGTGTTCGAACCGTAATGCGCAAGAAATGGTATGTAAACCCCGTTTTTACATATCTGCCACTGTGCAGGAGAATCCGTATAGGTGTTCGAGTGTTCGAACCGTAATGCGCAAGAAATGGTACGGAAACCCCGTATTTACATATCTGCCACTGTGCAGCAGAATCCGTATAGGTGTTCGATTGTTCGAACCGTAATGCGCAAGAAATGGTATGGAAACCCCGTATTTACATATCTGCCACTGTGCAGGAGAATCCGTATAGGTGTTCGAGTGTTCGTTCCGTAATGCGCAAGAAATGGTTCTGAAACCCCGTATTTACATATCTGCCACTTTGTAGGAGAATCCGCATAGGTGTTCGAGTGTTCGAACCGTAATGTGCAAGAAATGGTATGGAAACCCCGTATTTACATATCTGCCACTGTGCAGGAGAATCCGTATAGGTGTTCGAGTGTTCGAATCGTAATGCGCAAGAAATGGTACCGAAACCCCGTATTTACATATCTGCCACTGTGCAAGAGAATCCGAATAGGTGTTCGAGTGTTCGAACCGTAATGCGCAAGAAATGGTATGTAAACCCCGTATTTACATATCTGCCACTGTGCAGGAGAATCCGTATAGGTGTTCGAGTGTTCGAACCGTAATGCGCAAGAAATGGTACGAAAACCCCGTATTTACATATCTGCCACTGTGCAGGAGAATCCGTATAGGTGTTCGATTGTTCGAACCGTAATGCGCAAGAAATGGTATGTAAACCCCGTTTTTATATATCTGCCACTGTGCAGGAGAATCCGTATAGGTGTTCGAGTGTTTGAACCGTAATGCGCAAAAAATGGTACCGAAACCCCGTATTTACATATCTGCCACTGTGCAGGAGAATCCGTATAGGTGTTCGAGTGTTCGAACCGTAATGCGCAAGAAATGGTATGGAAACCCCGTATTTACATATATGCCACTGTGCAGGAGAATCCGTATAGGTGTTCGAGTGTTCGAACCGTAATGCGCAAGAAATGGTTCCGAAACCCCGTATTTACATATCTGCCACTGTGCAGGAGAATCCGTATAGGTGTTCGAGAGTTCGAACCGTAATGCGCAAGAAATGGTACGGAAACCCCGTATTTACATACCTGCCACTTTGTAGAAGAATCCGCATAGGTGTTCGAGTGTTCGAACCGTAATGTGCAAGAAATGGTATGGAAACCCCGTATTTACATATCTGCCACTGTGCAGGAGAATCCGTATAGGTGTTCGAGTGTTCGAATCGTAATGCGCAAGAAATGGTACCGAAACCCCGTATTTACATATCTGCCACTGTGGAGGAGAATCCGAATAGGTGTTCGAGTGTTCGAGCCGTAATGCGCAAGAAATGGTTCCGAAACCCCGTATTTACATATCTGCCACTGTGCAGGAGAATCCGTATAGGTGTTCGAGAGTTCGAACCGTAATGCGCAAGAAATGGTACGGAAACCCCGTATTTACATATCTGCCACTTTGTAGGAGAATCCGCATAGGTGTTCGAGTGTTCGAACCGTAATGTGCAAGAAATGGTATGGAAACCCCGTATTTACATATCTGCCACTGTGCAGGACAATCCGTATAGGTGTTCGAGTGTTCGAACCGTAATGCGCCAGAAATGGTACCGAAACCCCGTATTTACATATCTGCCACTGTGCAGGAGAATCCGTATAGTTGTTCGACTGTTCGAACCGTAATGCGCAAGAAATGGTACCGAAACCCCGTATTTACATATCTGCCACTGTGCAGGAGAATCCGTATAGGTGTTCGAGTGTTCGAACCGTAATGCGCAAGAAATGGTAGGGAAACCCCGTATTTACATATCTGCCACTGTGCAGGAGAATCCGTATAGGTGTTCGAGTGTTCGAACCGTAATGCGCAAGAAATGGTATGTAAACCCCGTATTTACATATCTGCCACTGTGCAGGAGAATCCGTATAGGTGTTCGAGTGTTCGAACCGTAATGCGCAAGAAATGGTACGGAAACCCCGTATTTAGATATCTGCCACTGTGCAGGAGAATCCGTATAGGTGTTCGATTGTTCGAACCGTAATGCGCAAGAAATGGTATGTAAACCCCGTATTTACATATCTACCACTGTGCAGGAGAATCCGTATAGGTGTTCGAGTGTTCGAACCGTAATGCGCAAGAAATGGTACGGAAACCCCGGATTTACATATCTGCCACTGTGCAGGAGAATCCGTATAGGTGTTCGAGTGTTCGAACCGTAATGCGCAAGAAATGGTATGTAAACCCCGTTTTTACATATCTGCCACTGTGCAGGAGAATCCGTATAGGTGTTCGAGTGTTCGAACCGTAATGCGCAAGAAATGGTACGGAAACCCCGTATTTACATATCTGCCACTGTGCAGGAGAATCCGTATAGGTGTTCGAGTGTTCGAACCGTAATGCGCAAGAAATGGTTCCGAAACCCCGTATTTACATATCTGCCACTGTGCAGGAGAATCCGTATAGGTGTTCGAGAGTTCGAACCGTAATGCGCAAGAAATGGTACGGAAACCCCGTATTTACATATCTGCCACTTTGTAGGAGAATCCGCATAGGTGTTCGAGTGTTCGAACCGTAATGTGCAAGAAATGGTATGGAAACCCCGTATTTACATATCTGCCACTGTGCAGGAGAATCCGTATAGGTGTTCGAGTGTTCGAATCGTAATGCGCAAGAAATGGTACCGAAACCCCGTATTTACATATCTGCCACTGTGCAGGAGAATCCGAATAGGTGTTCGAGTGTTCGAATCGTAATGCGCAAGAAATGGTACCAAAACCCCGTATTTACACTCGAACCGTAATGCGCAAGAAATGGTTCCGAAACCCCGTATTTACGTATCTGCCACTGTGCAGGAGAATCCGTATAGGTGTTCCATTGTTCGAACCGTAATGCGCAAAAAATGGTACGGAAACCCCGTATTTACATATCTGCCACTGTGCAGGAGAATCCGTATAGGTGTTCGAGTGTTCGAACCGTAATGCGCAAAAAATGGTACCGAAACCCCGTATTTACATATCTGCCACTGTGCAGGAGAATCCGTATAGGTGTTCGAGTGTTCGAACCGTAATGCGCAAGAAATGGTACCGAAACCCCGTATTTACATATCTGCCACTGTGCAGGAGAATCCGAATAGGTGTTCGAGTGTTCGAACCGTAATGCGCAAGAAATGGTATGTAAACCCCGTATTTACATATCTGCCACTGTGCAGGAGAATCCGTATAGGTGTTCGAGTGTTTGAACCGTAATGCGTGAGAAATGGTTTGCAAACCCCGTATTTATATATCTGCCACTGTGCTGGATAATCCGTATAGGTGTTCGAGTGTTCGAACCGTAATGCGCCAGAAATGGTACCGAAACCCCGTATTTACATATCTGCCACTGTGCAGGAGAATCCGTATAGGTGTTCGAGTGTCCGAACCGTAATGCGCAAGAAATGGTACCGAAACCCCGTATTTACATATCTGCCACTGTGCAGGAGAATCCGTATAGGTGTTCGAGTGTTCGAACCGTAATGCGCAAGAAATGGTATGGAAACCCCGTATTTACATATCTGCCACTGTGCAGGAGAATCCGTATAGGTGTTCGAGTGTTCGAACCGTAATGCGCAAGAAATGGTATGTAAACCCCGTATTAACATATCTGCCACTGTGCAGGAGAATCCGTATAGGTGTTCGAGTGTTCGAACCGTAATGCGCAAGAAATGGTACGGAAACCCCGGATTTACATATCTGCCACTGTGCAGGAGAATCCGTATAGGTGTTCGAGTGTTCGAACCGTAATGCGCAAGAAATGGTATGTAAACCCCGTTTTTACATATCTGCCACTGTGCAGGAGAATCCGTATAGGTGTTCGAGTGTTCGAACCGTAATGCGCAAGAAATGGTACGGAAACCCCGTATTTACATATCTGCCACTGTGCAGCAGAATCCGTATAGGTGTTCGATTGTTCGAACCGTAATGCGCAAGAAATGGTATGTAAACCCCGTTTTTACATATCTGCCACTGTGCAGGAGAATCCGTATAGGTGTTCGAGTGTTCGAACCGTAATGCGCAAAAAATGGTACCGAAACCCCGTATTTACATATCTGCCACTGTGCAGGATAATCCGTATAGGTGTTCGATTGTTCGAACCGTAATGCGCAAGAAATGGTATGTAAACCCCGTATTTACATATCTACCACTGTGCAGGAGAATCCGTATAGGTGTTCGAGTGTTCGAACCGTAATGCGCAAGAAATGGTATGGAAATCCCGTATTTACATATCAGCCACTGTGCAGGAGAATCCGTATAGGTGTTCGAGTGTTCGAACCGTAATGCGCAAGAAATGGTACGGAAACCCCGTATTTACATATCTGCCACTGTGCAGGAGAATCCGTATAGGTGTTCGAGTGTTTGAACTGTAATGCGTGAGAAATGGTATGTAAACCCCGTATTTATATATCTGCCACTGTGCTGGATAATCCGTATAGGTGTTCGAGTGTTCGAACCGTAATGCGCCAGAAATGGTACCGAAACCCCGTATTTACATATCTGCCACTGTGCAGGAGAATCCGTATAGTTGTTCGACTGTTCGAACCGTAATGCGCAAGAAATGGTACCGAAACCCCGTATTTACATATCTGCCACTGTGCAGGAGAATCCGTATAGGTGTTCGAGTGTTCGAACCGTAATGCGCAAGAAATGGTAGGGAAACCCCGTATTTACATATCTGCCACTGTGCAGGAGAATCCGTATAGGTGTTCGAGTGTTCGAACCGTAATGCGCAAGAAATGGTTCCGAAACCCCGTATTTACATATCTGCCACTGTGCAGGAGAATCCGTATAGGTGTTCGAGAGTTCGAACCGTAATGCGCAAGAAATGGTACGGAAACCCCGTATTTACATATCTGCCAATTTGTAGGAGAATCCGCATAGGTGTTCGAGTGTTCGAACCGTAATGTGCAAGAAATGGTATGGAAACCCCGTATTTACATATCTGCCACTGTGCAGGAGAATCCGTATAGGTGTTCGAGTGTTCGAATCGTAATGCGCAAGAAATGGTACCGAAACCCCGTATTTACATATCTGCCACTGTGTAGGAGAATCCGAATAGGTGTTCGAGTGTTCGAACCGTAATGCGCAAGAAATGGTATGTAAACCCCGTATTTACATATCTGCCACTGTGCAGGAGAATCCGTATAGGTGTTCGAGTGTTCGAACCGTCATGCGCAAGAAATGGTATGTAAACCCCGTATTAACATATCTGCCACTGTGCAGGAGAATCCGTATAGGTGTTCGAGTGTTCGAACCGTAATGCGCAAGAAATGGTACGGAAACCCCGGATTTACATATCTGCCACTCTGCAGGAGAATCCGTACAGGTGTTCGAGTGTTCGAACCGTAATGCGCAAGAAATGGTATGTAAACCCCGTTTTTACATATCTGCCACTGTGCTGGAGAATCCGTATAGGTGTTCGAGTGTTCGAACCGTAATGCGCAAGAAATGGTACGGAAACCCCGTATTTACATATCTGCCACTGTGCAGCAGAATCCGTATAGGTGTTCGATTGTTCGAACCGTAATGCGCAAGAAATGGTATGGAAACCCCGTATTTACATATCTGCCACTGTGCAGGAGAATCCGTATAGGTGTTCGAGTGTTCGTTCCGTAATGCGCAAGAAATGGTTCCGAAACCCCGTATTTACATATCTGCCACTTTGTAGGAGAATCCGCATAGGTGTTCGAGTGTTCGAACCGTAATGTGCAAGAAATGGTATGGAAACCCCGTATTTACATATCTGCCACTGTGCAGGAGAATCCGTATAGGTGTTCGAGTGTTCGAATCGTAATGCGCAAGAAATGGTACCGAAACCCCGTATTTACATATCTGCCACTGTGCAAGAGAATCCGAATAGGTGTTCGAGTGTTCGAACCGTAATGCGCAAGAAATGGTATGTAAACCCCGTATTTACATATCTGCCACTGTGCAGGAGAATCCGTATAGGTGTTCGAGTGTTCGAACCGTAATGCGCAAGAAATGGTACGAAAACCCCGTATTTACATATCTGCCACTGTGCAGGAGAATCCGTATAGGTGTTCGATTGTTCGAACCGTAATGCGCAAGAAATGGTATGTAAACCCCGTTTTTATATATCTGCCACTGTGCAGGAGAATCCGTATAGGTGTTCGAGTGTTTGAACCGTAATGCGCAAAAAATGGTACCGAAACCCCGTATTTACATATCTGCCACTGTGCAGGAGAATCCGTATAGGTGTTCGAGTGTTCGAACCGTAATGCGCAAGAAATGGTATGGAAACCCCGTATTTACATATATGCCACTGTGCAGGAGAATCCGTATAGGTGTTCGAGTGTTCGAACCGTAATGCGCAAGAAATGGTTCCGAAACCCCGTATTTACATATCTGCCACTGTGCAGGAGAATCCGTATAGGTGTTCGAGAGTTCGAACCGTAATGCGCAAGAAATGGTACGGAAACCCCGTATTTACATACCTGCCACTTTGTAGAAGAATCCGCATAGGTGTTCGAGTGTTCGAACCGTAATGTGCAAGAAATGGTATGGAAACCCCGTATTTACATATCTGCCACTGTGCAGGAGAATCCGTATAGGTGTTCGAGTGTTCGAATCGTAATGCGCAAGAAATGGTACCGAAACCCCGTATTTACATATCTGCCACTGTGGAGGAGAATCCGAATAGGTGTTCGAGTGTTCGAGCCGTAATGCGCAAGAAATGGTTCCGAAACCCCGTATTTACATATCTGCCACTGTGCAGGAGAATCCGTATAGGTGTTCGAGAGTTCGAACCGTAATGCGCAAGAAATGGTACGGAAACCCCGTATTTACATATCTGCCACTTTGTAGGAGAATCCGCATAGGTGTTCGAGTGTTCGAACCGTAATGTGCAAGAAATGGTATGGAAACCCCGTATTTACATATCTGCCACTGTGCAGGACAATCCGTATAGGTGTTCGAGTGTTCGAACCGTAATGCGCCAGAAATGGTACCGAAACCCCGTATTTACATATCTGCCACTGTGCAGGAGAATCCGTATAGTTGTTCGACTGTTCGAACCGTAATGCGCAAGAAATGGTACCGAAACCCCGTATTTACATATCTGCCACTGTGCAGGAGAATCCGTATAGGTGTTCGAGTGTTCGAACCGTAATGCGCAAGAAATGGTAGGGAAACCCCGTATTTACATATCTGCCACTGTGCAGGAGAATCCGTATAGGTGTTCGAGTGTTCGAACCGTAATGCGCAAGAAATGGTTCCGAAACCCCGTATTTACATATCTGCCACTATGCAGGAGAATCCGTATAGGTGTTCGAGAGTTCGAACCGTAATGCGCAAGAAATGGTACGGAGACCCCGTATTTACATATCTGCCACTTTGTAGGAGAATCCGCATAGGTGTTCGAGTGTTCGAACCGTAATGTGTAAGAAATGGTATGGAAACCCCGTATTTACATATCTGCCACTGTGCAGGACAATCCGTATAGGTGTTCGAGTGTTCGAATCGTAATGCGCAAGAAATGGTACCGAAACCCCGTATTTACATATCTGCCACTGTGCAGGAGAATCCGAATAGGTGTTCGAGTGTTCGAACCGTAATGCGCAAGAAATGGTATGTAAACCCCGTATTTACATATCTGCCACTGTGTAGGAGAATCCGTATAGGTGTTCGAGTGTTCGAACCGTAATGCGCAAGAAATGGTATGTAAACCCCGTATTAACATATCTGCCACTGTGCAGGAGAATCCGTATAGGTGTTCGAGTGTTCGAACCGTAATGCGCAAGAAATGGTACGGAAACCCCGTATTTACATATCTGCCACTGTGCAGCAGAATCCGTATAGGTGTTCGATTGTTCGAACCGTAATGCGCAAGAAATGGTATGGAAACCCCGTATTTACATATCTGCCACTGTGCAGGAGAATCCGTATAGGTGTTCGAGTGTTCGAATCGTAATGCGCAAGAAATGGTACCGAAACCCCGTATTTACATATCTGCCACTGTGCAAGAGAATCCGAATAGGTGTTCGAGTGTTCGAACCGTAATGCGCAAGAAATGGTATGTAAACCCCGTATTTACATATCTGCCACTGTGCAGGAGAATCCGTATAGGTGTTCGAGTGTTCGAACCGTAATGCGCAAGAAATGGTACGAAAACCCCGTATTTACATATCTGCCACTGTGCAGGAGAATCCGTATAGGTGTTCGATTGTTCGAACCGTAATGCGCAAGAAATGGTATGTAAACCCCGTTTTTATATATCTGCCACTGTGCAGGAGAATCCGTATAGGTGTTCGAGTGTTTGAACCGTAATGCGCAAAAAATGGTACCGAAACCCCGTATTTACATATCTGCCACTGTGCAGGAGAATCCGTATAGGTGTTCGAGTGTTCGAACCGTAATGCGCAAGAAATGGTATGGAAACCCCGTATTTACATATCTGCCACTGTGCAGGAGAATCCGTATAGGTGTTCGAGTGTTCGAACCGTAATGCGCAAGAAATGGTTCCGAAACCCCGTATTTACATATCTGCCACTGTGCAGGAGAATCCGTATAGGTGTTCGAGAGTTCGAACCGTAATGCGCAAGAAATGGTACGGAAACCCCGTATTTACATACCAGCCACTTTGTAGAAGAATCCGCATAGGTGTTCGAGTGTTCGAACCGTAATGTGCAAGAAATGGTATGGAAACCCCGTATTTACATATCTGCCACTGTGCAGGAGAATCCGTATAGGTGTTCGAGTGTTCGAATCGTAATGCGCAAGAAATGGTACCGAAACCCCGTATTTACATATCTGCCACTGTGGAGGAGAATCCGAATAGGTGTTCGAGTGTTCGAACCGTAATGCGCAAGAAATGGTTCCGAAACCCCGTATTTACATATCTGCCACTGTGCAGGAGAATCCGTATAGGTGTTCGAGAGTTCGAACCGTAATGCGCAAGAAATGGTACGGAAACCCCGTATTTACATATCTGCCACTTTGTAGGAGAATCCGCATAGGTGTTCGAGTGTTCGAACCGTAATGTGCAAGAAATGGTATGGAAACCCCGTATTTACATATCTGCCACTGTGCAGGACAATCCGTATAGGTGTTCGAGTGTTCGAACCGTAATGCGCCAGAAATGGTAGGGATACCCCATATTTACATATCTGCCACTGTGCAGGAGAATCCGTATAGGTGTTCGAGTGTTCGAACCGTAATGCGCAAGAAATGGTTCCGAAACCCCGTATTTACATATCTGCCACTGTGCAGGAGAATCCGTATAGGTGTTCGAGAGTTCGAACCGTAATGCGCAAGAAATGGTACGGAAACCCCGTATTTACATATCTGCCACTTTGTAGGAGAATCCGCATAGGTGTTCGAGTGTTCGAACCGTAATGTGCAAGAAATGGTATGGAAACCCCGTATTTACATATCTGCCACTGTGCAGGAGAATCCGTATAGGTGTTCGAGTGTTCGAATCGTAATGCGCAAGAAATGGTACCGAAACCCCGTATTTACATATCTGCCACTGTGTAGGAGAATCCGAATAGGTGTTCGAGTGTTCGAACCGTAATGCGCAAGAAATGGTATGTAAACCCCGTATTTACATATCTGCCACTGTGCAGGAGAATCCGTATAGGTGTTCGAGTGTTCGAACCGTAATGCGCAAGAAATGGTATGTAAACCCCGTATTAACATATCTGCCACTGTGCAGGAGAATCCGTATAGGTGTTCGAGTGTTCGAACCGTAATGCGCAAGAAATGGTACGGAAACCCCGGATTTACATATCTGCCACTGTGCAGGAGAATCCGTACAGGTGTTCGAGTGTTCGAACCGTAATGCGCAAGAAATGGTATGTAAACCCCGTTTTTACATATCTGCCACTGTGCAGGAGAATCCGTATAGGTGTTCGAGTGTTCGAACCGTAATGCGCAAGAAATGGTACGGAAACCCCGTATTTACATATCTGCCACTGTGCAGCAGAATCCGTATAGGTGTTCGATTGTTCGAACCGTAATGCGCAAGAAATGGTATGGAAACCCCGTATTTACATATCTGCCACTGTGCAGGAGAATCCGTATAGGTGTTCGAGTGTTCGTTCCGTAATGCGCAAGAAATGGTTCCGAAACCCCGTATTTACATATCTGCCACTTTGTAGGAGAATCCGCATAGGTGTTCGAGTGTTCGAACCGTAATGTGCAAGAAATGGTATGGAAACCCCGTATTTACATATCTGCCACTGTGCAGGAGAATCCGTATAGGTGTTCGAGTGTTCGAATCGTAATGCGCAAGAAATGGTACCGAAACCCCGTATTTACATATCTGCCACTGTGCAAGAGAATCCGAATAGGTGTTCGAGTGTTCGAACCGTAATGCGCAAGAAATGGTATGTAAACCCCGTATTTACATATCTGCCACTATGCAGGAGAATCCGTATAGGTGTTCGAGTGTTCGAACCGTAATGCGCAAGAAATGGTACGAAAACCCCGTATTTACATATCTGCCACTGTGCAGGAGAATCCGTATAGGTGTTCGATTGTTCGAACCGTAATGCGCAAGAAATGGTATGTAAACCCCGTTTTTATATATCTGCCACTGTGCAGGAGAATCCGTATAGGTGTTCGAGTGTTTGAACCGTAATGCGCAAAAAATGGTACCGAAACCCCGTATTTACATATCTGCCACTGTGCAGGAGAATCCGTATAGGTGTTCGAGTGTTCAAACCGTAATGCGCAAGAAATGGTATGGAAACCCCGTATTTACATATCTGCCACTGTGCAGGAGAATCCGTATAGGTGTTCGAGTGTTCGAACCGTAATGCGCATGAAATGGTTCCGAAACCCCGTATTTACATATCTGCCACTGTGCAGGAGAATCCGGATAGGTGTTCGAGAGTTCGAACCGTAATGCGCAAGAAATGGTACGGAAACCCCGTATTTACATACCTGCCACTTTGTAGAAGAATCCGCATAGGTGTTCGAGTGTTCGAACCGTAATGTGCAAGAAATGGTATGGAAACCCCGTATTTACATATCTGCCACTGTGCAGGAGAATCCGTATAGGTGTTCGAGTGTTCGAATCGTAATGCGCAAGAAATGGTACCGAAACCCCGTATTTACATATCTGCCACTGTGGAGGAGAATCCGAATAGGTGTTCGAGTGTTCGAACCGTAATGCGCAAGAAATGGTTCCGAAACCCCGTATTTACATATCTGCCACTGTGCAGGAGAATCCGTATAGGTGTTCGAGAGTTCGAACCGTAATGCGCAAGAAATGGTACGGAAACCCCGTATTTACATATCTGCCACTTTGTAGGAGAATCCGCATAGGTGTTCGAGTGTTCGAACCGTAATGTGCAAGAAATGGTATGGAAACCCCGTATTTACATATCTGCCACTATGCAGGACAATCCGTATAGGTGTTCGAGTGTTCGAACCGTAATGCGCCAGAAATGGTACCGAAACCCCGTATTTACATATCTGCCACTGTGCAGGAGAATCCGTATAGTTGTTCGACTGTTCGAACCGTAATGCGCAAGAAATGGTATGTAAACCCCGTTTTTACATATCTGCCACTGTGCAGGAGAATCCGTATAGGTGTTCGAGTGTTCGAACCGTAATGCGCAAGAAATGGTAGGGAAACCCCGTATTTACATATCTGCCACTGTGCAGGAGAATCCGTATAGGTGTTCGAGTGTTCGAACCGTAATGCGCAAGAAATGGTTCCGAAACCCCGTATTTACATATCTGCCACTGTGCAGGAGAATCCGTATAGGTGTTCGAGAGTTCGAACCGTAATGCGCAAGAAATGGTACGGAGACCCCGTATTTACATATCTGCCACTTTGTAGGAGAATCCGCATAGGTGTTCGAGTGTTCGAACCGTAATGTGTAAGAAATGGTATGGAAACCCCGTATTTACATATCTGCCACTGTGCAGGACAATCCGTATAGGTGTTCGAGTGTTCGAATCGTAATGCGCAAGAAATAGTACCGAAACCCCGTATTTACATATCTGCCACTGTGCAGGAGAATCCGAATAGGTGTTCGAGTGTTCGAACCGTAATGCGCAAGAAATGGTATGTAAACCCCGTATTTACATATCTGCCACTGTGTAGGAGAATCCGTATAGGTGTTCGAGTGTTCGAACCGTAATGCGCAAGAAATGGTATGTAAACCCCATATTAACATATCTGCCACTGTGCAGGAGAATCCGTATAGGTGTTCGAGTGTTCGAACCGTAATGCGCAAGAAATGGTACGGAAACCCCGGATTTACATATCTGCCACTGTGCAGGAGAATCCGTACAGGTGTTCGAGTGTTCGAACCGTAATGCGCAAGAAATGGTATGTAAACCCCGTTTTTACATATCTGCCACTGTGCAGGAGAATCCGTATAGGTGTTCGAGTGTTCGAACCGTAATGCGCAAGAAATGGTACAGAAACCCCGTATTTACATATCTGCCACTGTGCAGCAGAATCCGTATAGGTGTTCGATTGTTCGAACCGTAATGCGCAAGAAATGGTATGGAAACCCCGTATTTACATATCTGCCACTGTGCAGGAGAATCCGTATAGGTGTTCGAGTGTTCGTTCCGTAATGCGCAAGAAATGGTTCCGAAACCCCGTATTTACATATCTGCCACTTTGTAGGATAATCCGCATAGGTGTTCGAGTGTTCGAACCGTAATGTGCAAGAAATGGTATGGAAACCCCGTATTTACATATCTGCCACTGTGCAGGAGAATCCGTATAGGTGTTCGAGTGTTCGAATCGTAATGCGCAAGAAATGGTACCGAAACCCCGTATTTACATATCTGCCACTGTGCAGGAGAATCCGAATAGGTGTTCGAGTGTTCGAACCGTAATGCGCAAGAAATGGTATGTAAAGCCCGTATTTACATATCTGCCACTGTGCAGGAGAATCCGTATAGGTGTTCGAGTGTTCGAACCGTAATGCGCAAGAAATGGTACGGAAACCCGTTTTTACATATCTGCCACTGTGCAGGAGAATCCGTATAGGTGTTCGATTGTTCGAACCGTAATGCGCAAGAAATGGTATGTAAACCCCGTTTTTATATATCTGCCACTGTGCAGGAGAATCCGTATAGGTGTTCGAGTGTTCGAACCGTAATGCGCAAAAAATGGTACCGAAACCCCGTATTTACATATCTGCCACTGTGCAGGAGAATCCGTATAGGTGTTCGAGTGTTCGAACCGTAATGCGCAAGAAATGGTAGGGAAACCCCGTATTTACATATCTGCCACTGTGCAGGAGAATCCGTATAGGTGTTCGAGTGTTCGAACCGTAATGCGCAAGAAATGGTTCCGAAACCCCGTATTTACATATCTGCCACTTTGCAGGAGAATCCGTATAGGTGTTCGAGAGTTCGAACCGTAATGCGCAAGAAATGGTACGGAAACCCCGTATTTACATACCTGCCACTTTGTAGGAGAATCCGCATAGGTGTTCGAGTGTTCGAACCGTAATGTGCAAGAAATGGTATGGAAACCCCGTATTTACATATCTGCCACTGTGCAGGAGAATCCGTATAGGTGTTCGAGTGTTCGAATCGTAATGCGCAAGAAATGGTACCGAAACCCCGTATTTACATATCTGCCACTGTGCAGGAGAATTCGAATAGGTGTTCGAGTGTTCGAACCGTAATGCGCAAGAAATGGTATGTAAACCCCGTATTTACATATCTGCCACTGTGCAGGAGAATCCGTATAGGTGTTCGAGTGTTCGAACCGTAATGCGCAAGAAATGGTATGTAAACCCCGTATTTACATATTTGCCACTGTGCAGGAGAATCCGTATAGGTGTTCGAGTGTTCGAACCGTAATGCGCAAGAAATGGTACCGAAACCCCGTATTTAGATATCTGCCACTGTGCAGGAGAATCCGTATAGGTGTTCGATTGTTCGAACCGTAATGCGCAAGAAATGGTATGTAAACCCCGTATTTACATATCTACCACTGTGCAGGAGAATCCGTATAGGTGTTCGAGTGTTCGAACCGTAATGCGCAAGAAATGGTATGGAAACCCCGTATTTACATATCAGCCACTGTGAAGGAGAATCCGTATAGGTGTTCGAGTGTTCGAACCATAATGCGCAAGAAATGGTACGGAAACCCCGTATTTACATATCTGCCACTGTGCAGGAGAATCCGTATAGGTGTTCGAGTGTTTGAACCGTAATGCGTGAGAAATGGTATGTAAACCCCGTATTTATATATCTGCCACTGTGCTGGATAATCCGTATAGGTGTTCGAGTGTTCGAACCGTAATGCGCCAGAAATGGTACCGAAACCCTGTATTTACATATCTGACACTGTGCAGGAGAATCCGTATAGGTGTTCGAGTGTTCGAACCGTAATGCGCAAGAAATGGTACCGAAACCCCGTATTTACATATCTGCCACTGTGCAGGAGAATCCGTATAGGTGTTCGAGTGTTCGAACCGTAATGCGCAAGAAATGGTAGGGAAACCCCGTATTTACATATCTGCCACTGTGCAGGAGAATCCGTATAGGTGTTCGAGTGTTCGAACCGTAATGGGCAAGAAATGGTTCCGAAACCCCGTATTTACATATCTTCCACTGTGCAGGAGAATCCGTATAGGTGTTCGAGAGTTCGAACCGTAATGCGCAAGAAATGGTACGGAAACCCCGTATTTACATATCTGCCACTTTGTAGGAGAATCCGCATAGGTGTTCGAGTGTTCGAACCGTAATGTGCAAGAAATGGTATGGAAACCCCGTATTTACATATCTGCCACTGTGCAGGACAATCCGTATAGGTGTTCGAGTGTTCGAATCGTAATGCGCAAGAAATGGTACCGAAACCCCGTATTCACATATCTGCCACTGTGTAGGAGAATCCGAATAGGTGTTCGAGTGTTCGAACCGTAATGTGCAAGAAATGGTATGTAAACCCCGTATTTACATATCTGCCACTGTGCAGGAGAATCCGTATAGGTGTTCGAGTGTTCGAACCGTAATGCGCAAAAATGGTACGGAAACCCCGTATTTACATATCTGCCACTGTGCAGGAGAATCCGTATAGGTGTTCGATTGTTCGAACCGTAATGCGCAAGAAATGGTATGGAAACCCCGTATTTACATATCTGCCACTGTGCAGGAGAATCCGTATAGGTGTTCGAGTGTTCTAACCGTAATGCGCAAGAAATGGTTCCGAAACCCCGTATTTACATATCTGCCACTGTGCAGGAGAATCCGTATAGGTGTTCGAGAGTTCGAACCGTAATGCGCAAGAAATGGTACGGAAACCCCGTATTTACATATCTGCCACTTTGTAGGAGAATCCGCATAGGTGTTCGAGTGTTCGAACCGTAATGTGCAAGAAATGGTATGGAAACCCCGTATTTACATATCTGCCACTGTGCAGGAGAATCTGTATAGGTGTTCGAGTGTCCGAATCGTATTGCGCAAGAAATGGTACCGAAACCCCGTATTTACATATCTGCCACTGTGCAGGAGAATCCGAATAGGTGTTCGAGTGTTCGTACCGTAATGCGCAAGAAATGGTATGTAAACCCCGTATTTACATATCTGCCACTGTGCAGGAGAATCCGTATAGGTGTTCGATTGTTCGAACCGTAATGCGCAAGAAATGGTACGGAAACCCGTATTTACATATCTGCCACTGTGCAGGAGAATCCGTATAGGTGTTCGATTGTTCGAACCGTAATGCGCAAGAAATGGTATGTAAACCCCGTTTTTATATATCTGCCACTGTGCAGGAGAATCCGTATAGGTGTTCGAGTGTTCGAACCGTAATGCGCAAAAAATGGTACCGAAACCCCGTATTTACATATCTGCCACTGTGCAGGAGAATCCGTATAGGTGTTCGAGTGTTCGAACCGTAATGCGCAAGAAATGGTATGCAAACCCCGTATTTACATATCTGCCACTGTGCAGGAGAATCCGTATAGGTGTTCGAGTGTTCGAACCGTAATGCGCAAGAAATGGTTCCGAAACCCCGTATTTACATATCTGCCACTTTGCAGGAGAATCCGTATAGGTGTTCGAGAGTTCGAACCGTAATGCGCAAAAAATGGTACCGAAACCCCGTATTTACATATCTGCCACTGTGCAGGAGAATCCGTATAGGTGTTCGATTGTTCGAACCGTAATGCGCAAGAAATGGTACGGAAACCCGTATTTACATATCTGCCACTGTGCAGGAGAATCCGTATAGGTGTTCGATTGTTCGAACCGTAATGCGCAAGAAATGGTATGTAAACCCCGTTTTTATATTTCTGCCACTGTGCAGGAGAATCCGTATAGGTGTTCGAGTGTTCGAACCGTAATGCGCAAAAAATGTTACCGAAACCCCGTATTTACATATCTGCCACTGTGTAGGAGAATCCGTATAGGTGTTCGAGTGTTCGAACCGTAATGCGCAAGAAATGGTATGCAAACCCCGTATTTACATATCTGCCACTGTTCAGGAGAATCCGTATAGGTGTTCGAGTGTTCGAACCGTAATGCGCAAGAAATGGTTCCGAAACCCCGTATTTACATATCTGCCACTTTGCAGGAGAATCCGTATAGGTGTTCGAGTGTTCGAACCGTAATGCGCAAGAAATGGTACGGAAACCCCGTATTTAGATATCTGCCACTGTGCAGGAGAATCCGTATAGGTGTTCGATTGTTCGAACCGTAATGCGCAAGAAATGGTATGTAAACCCCGTATTTACATATCTACCACTGTGCAGGAGAATCCGTATAGGTGTTCGAGTGTTCGAACCGTAATGCGCAAGAAATGGTATGGAAACCCCGTATTTACATATCAGCCACTGTGAAGGAGAATCCGTATAGGTGTTCGAGTGTTCGAACCGTAATGCGCAAGAAATGGTACGGAAACCCCGTATTTACATATCTGCCACTGTGCAGGAGAATCCGTATAGGTGTTCGAGTGTTTGAACCGTAATGCGTGAGAAATGGTATGTAAACCCCGTATTTATATATCTGCCACTGTGCTGGATAATCCGTATAGGTGTTCGAGTGTTCGAACCGTAATGCGCCAGAAATGGTACCGAAACCCTGTATTTACATATCTGACACTGTGCAGGAGAATCCGTATAGGTGTTCGAGTGTTCGAACCGTAATGCGCAAGAAATGGTACCGAAACCCCGTATTTACATATCTGCCACTGTGCAGGAGAATCCGTATAGGTGTTCGAGTGTTCGAACCGTAATGCGCAAGAAATGGTAGGGAAACCCCGTATTTACATATCTGCCACTGTGCAGGAGAATCCGTATAGGTGTTCGAGTGTTCGAACCGTAATGGGCAAGAAATGGTTCCGAAACCACGTATTTACATATCTGCCACTGTGCAGGAGAATCCGTATAGGTGTTCGAGAGTTCGAACCGTAATGCGCAAGAAATGGTACGGAAACCCCGTATTTACATATCTGCCACTTTGTAGGAGAATCCGCATAGGTGTTCGAGTGTTCGAACCGTAATGTGCAAGAAATGGTATGGAAACCCCGTATTTACAAATCTGCCACTGTGCAGGACAATCCGTATAGGTGTTCGAGTGTTCGAATCGTAATGCGCAAGAAATGGTACCGAAACCCCGTATTTACATATCTGCCACTGTGTAGGAGAATCCGAATAGGTGTTCGAGTGTTCGAACCGTAATGCGCAAGAAATGGTATGTAAACCCCGTATTTACATATCTGCCACTGTGCAGGAGAATCCGTATAGGTGTTCGAGTGTTCGAACCGTAATGCGCAAGAAATGGTACGGAAACCCCGTATTTACATATCTGCCACTGTGCAGGAGAATCCGTATAGGTGTTCGATTGTTCGAACCGTAATGCGCAAGAAATGGTATGGAAACCCCGTATTTACATATCTGCCACTGTGCAGGAGAATCCGTATAGGTGTTCGAGTGTTCTAACCGTAATGCGCAAGAAATGGTTCCGAAACCCCGTATTTACATATCTGCCACTGTGCAGGAGAATCCGTATAGGTGTTCGAGAGTTCGAACCGTAATGCGCAAGAAATGGTACGGAAACCCCGTATTTACATATCTGCCACTTTGTAGGAGAATCCGCATAGGTGTTCGAGTGTTCGAACCGTAATGTGCAAGAAATGGTATGGAATCCCCGTATTTACATATCTGCCACTGTGCAGGAGAATCTGTATAGGTGTTCGATTGTCCGAATCGTAATGCGCAAGAAATGGTACCGAAACCCCGTATTTACATATCTGCCACTGTGCAGGAGAATCCGAATAGGTGTTCGAGTGTTCGTACCGTAATGCGCAAGAAATGGTATGTAAACCCCGTATTTACATATCTGCCACTGTGCAGGAGATTCCGTATAGGTGTTCGAGTGTTCGAACCGTAATGCGCAAGAAATGGTACGGAAACCCGTATTTACATATCTGCCACTGTGCAGGAGAATCCGTATAGGTGTTCGATTGTTCGAACCGTAATGCGCAAGAAATGGTATGTAAACCCCGTTTTTATATATCTGCCACTGTGCAGGAGAATCCGTATAGGTGTTCGAGTGTTCGAACCGTAATGCGCAAAAAATGGTACCGAAACCCCGTATTTACATATCTGCCACTGTGGAGGAGAATCCGTATAGGTGTTCGAGTGTTCGAACCGTAATGCGCAAGAAATGGTATGCAAACCCCGTATTTACATATCTGCCACTGTGCAGGAGAATCCGTATAGGTGTTCGAGTGTTCGAACCGTAATGCGCAAGAAATGGTTCCGAAACCCCGTATTTACATATCTGCCACTTTGCAGGAGAATCCGTATAGGTGTTCGAGAGTTCGAACCGTAATGCGCAAGAAATGGTACGGAAACCCCGTATTTACATACCTGCCACTTTGTAGGAGAATCCGCATAGGTGTTCGAGTGTTCGAACCGTAATGTGCAAGAAATGGTATGGAAACCCCGTATTTACATATCTGCCACTGTGCAGGAGAATCCGTATAGGTGTTCGAGTGTTCGAATCGTAATGCGCAAGAAATGGTACCGAAACCCCGTATTTACATATCTGCCACTGTGCAGGAGAATCCGAATAGGTGTTCGAGTGTTCGAACCGTAATGCGCAAGAAATGGTATGTAAACCCCTTATTTACATATCTGCCACTGTGCAGGAGAATCCGTATAGGTGTTCGAGTGTTCGAACCGTAATGCGCAAGAAATGGTATGTAAACCCCGTATTTACATATCTGCCACTGTGCAGGAGAATCCGTATAGGTGTTCGAGTGTTCGAACCGTAATGCGCAAGAAATGGTACGGAAACCCCGTATTTAGATATCTGCCACTGTGCAGGAGAATCCGTATAGGTGTTCGATTGTTCGAACCGTAATGCGCAAGAAATGGTATGTAAACCCCGTATTTACATATCTTCCACTGTGCAGGAGAATCCGTATAGGTGTTCGAGTGTTCGAACCGTAATGCGCAAGAAATGGTATGGAAACCCCGTATTTACATATCAGCCACTGTGAAGGAGAATCCGTATAGGTGTTCGAGTGTTCGAACCGTAATGCGCAAGAAATGGTACGGAAACCCCGTATTTACATATCTGCCACTGTGCAGGAGAATCCGTATAGGTGTTCGAGTGTTTGAACCGTAATGCGTGAGAAATGGTATGTAAACCCCGTATTTATATATCTGCCACTGTGCTGGATAATCCGTATAGGTGTTCGAGTGTTCGAACCGTAATGCGCCAGAAATGGTACCGAAACCCTGTATTTACATATCTGACACTGTGCAGGAGAATCCGTATAGGTGTTCGAGTGTTCGAACCGTAATGCGCAAGAAATGGTACCGAAACCCCGTATTTACATATCTGCCACTGTGCAGGAGAATCCGTATAGGTGTTCGAGTGTTCGAACCGTAATGCGCAAGAAATGGTAGGGAAACCCCGTATTTACATATCTGCCACTGTGCAGGAGAATCCGTATAGGTGTTCGAGTGTTCGAACCGTAATGGGCAAGAAATGGTTCCGAAACCCCGTATTTACATATCTGCCACTGTGCAGGAGAATCCGTATAGGTGTTCGAGAGTTCGAACCGTAATGCGCAAGAAATGGTACGGAAACCCCGTATTTACATATCTGCCACTTTGTAGAAGAATCCGCATAGGTGTTCGAGTGTTCGAACCGTAATGTGCAAGAAATGGTATGGAAACCCCGTATTTACATATCTGCCACTGTGCAGGACAATCCGTATAGGTGTTCGAGTGTTCGAATCGTAATGCGCAAGAAATGGTACCGAAACCCCGTATTTACATATCTGCCACTGTGCAGGAGAATCCGTATAGGTGTTCGAGAGTTCGAACCGTAATGCGCAAGAAATGGTACGGAAACCCCGTATTTACATATCTGCCACTTTGTAGGAGAATCCGCATAGGTGTTCGAGTGTTCGAACCGTAATGTGCAAGAAATGGTATGGAAACCCCGTATTTACATATCTGCCACTGTGCAGGAGAATCTGTATAGGTGTTCGAGTGTCCGAATCGTAATGCGCAAGAAATGGTACCGAAACCCCGTATTTACATATCTGCCACTGTGCAGGAGAATCCGAATAGGTGTTCGAGTGTTCGTACCGTAATGCGCAAGAAATGGTATGTAAACCCCGTATTTACATATCTGCCACTATGCAGGAGAATCCGTATAGGTGTTCGAGTGTTCGAACCGTAATACGCAAGAAATGGTATGTAAACCCCGTATTTACATATCTGCCACTGTGCAGGAGAATCCGTATAGGTGTTCGAGTGTTCGAACCGTAATGCGCAAGAAATGGTACGGAAACCCCGTATTTACATATCTGCCACTGTGCAGGAGAATCCGTATAGGTGTTCGATTGTTCGAACCGTAATGCGCAAGAAATGGTATGGAAACCCCGTATTTACATATCAGCCACTGTGCAGGAGAATCCGTATAGGTGTTCGAGTGTTCGAACCGTAATGCGCAAGAAATGGTATGGAAACCCCGTATTTACATATCTGCCACTGTGTAGGAGAATCCGTATAGGTGTTCGAGTGTTCGAACCGTAATGCGCAAGAAATGGTACGGAAACCCCGTATTTACATATCTGCCACTGTGCAGGATAATCCGTATAGGTGTTCGAGTGTTTGAACCGTAATGCGTGAGAAATGGTATGTAAACCCCGCATTTATATATCTGCCACTGTGCTGGATAATCCGTATAGGTGTTCGAGTGTTCGAACCGTAATGCGCCAGAAATGGTACCGAAACCCCGTATTTACATATCTGCCACTGTGCAGGAGAATCCGTATAGGTGTTCGAGTGTTCGAACCGTAATGCGCAAGAAATGGTACCGAAACCCCGTATTTACATATCTGCCACTGTGCAGGAGAATCCGTATAGGTGTTCGAGTGTTCGAACCGTAATGCGCAAGAAATGGTAGGGAAACCCCGTATTTACATATCTGCCACTGTGCAGGAGAATCCGTATAGGTGTTCGAGTGTTCGAACCGTAATGGGCAAGAAATGGTTCCGAAACCACGTATTTACATATCTGCCACTGTGCAGGAGAATCCGTATAGGTGTTCGAGAGTTCGAACCGTAATGCGCAAGAAATGGTACGGAAACCCCGTATTTACATATCTGCCACTTTGTAGGAGAATCCGCATAGGTGTTCGAGTGTTCGAACCGTAATGTGCAAGAAATGGTATGGAAACCCCGTATTTACAAATCTGCCACTGTGCAGGACAATCCGTATAGGTGTTCGAGTGTTCGAATCGTAATGCGCAAGAAATGGTACCGAAACCCCGTATTTACATATCTGCCACTGTGTAGGAGAATCCGAATAGGTGTTCGAGTGTTCGAACCGTAATGCGCAAGAAATGGTATGTAAACCCCGTATTTATATATCTGCCACTGTGCAGGAGAATCCGTATAGGTGTTCGAGTGTTCGAACCGTAATGCGCAAGAAATGGTACGGAAACCCCGTATTTACATATCTGCCACTGTGCAGGAGAATCCGTATAGGTGTTCGATTGTTCGAACCGTAATGCGCAAGAAATGGTATGGAAACCCCGTATTTACATATCTGCCACTATGCAGGAGAATCCGTATAGGTGTTCGAGTGTTCTAACCGTAATGCGCAAGAAATGGTTCCGAAACCCCGTATTTACATATCTGCCACTGTGCAGGAGAATCCGTATAGGTGTTCGAGAGTTCGAACCGTAATGCGCAAGAAATGGTACGGAAACCCCGTATTTACATATCTGCCACTTTGTAGGAGAATCCGCATAGGTGTTCGAGTGTTCGAACCGTAATGTGCAAGAAATGGTATGGAAACCCCGTATTTACATATCTGCCACTGTGCAGGAGAATCTGTATAGGTGTTCGAGTGTCCGAATCGTAATGCGCAAGAAATGGTACCGAAACCCCGTATTTACATATCTGCCACTGTGCAGGAGAATCCGAATAGGTGTTCGAGTGTTCGTACCGTAATGCGCAAGAAATGGTATGTAAACCCCGTATTTACATATCTGCCACTGTGCAGGAGAATCCGTATAGGTGTTCGAGTGTTCGAACCGTAATGCGCAAGAAATGGTACGGAAACCCGTATTTACATATCTGCCACTGTGCAGGAGAATCCGAATAGGTGTTCGAGTGTTCGAACCGTAATGCGCAAGAAATGGTATGGAAACCCCGTATTTACATATCAGCCACTGTGAAGGAGAATCCGTATAGGTGTTCGAGTGTTCGAACCGTAATGCGCAAGAAATGGTACGGAAACCCCGTATTTACATATCTGCCACTGTGCAGGAGAATCCGTATAGGTGTTCGAATGTTTGAACCGTAATGCGTGAGAAATGGTATGTAAACCCCGTATTTATATATCTGCCACTGTGCTGGATAATCCGTATAGGTGTTCGAGTGTTCGAACCGTAATGCGCCAGAAATGGTACCGAAACCCTGTATTTACATATCTGACACTGTGCAGGAGAATCCGTATAGGTGTTCGAGTGTTCGAACCGTAATGCGCAAGAAATGGTACCGAAACCCCATATTTACATATCTGCCACTGTGCATGAGAATCCGTATAGGTGTTCGAGTGTTCGGACCGTAATGCGCAAGAAATGGTAGGGAAACCCCGTATTTACATATCTGCCACTGTGCAGGAGAATCCGTATAGGTGTTCGAGTGTTCGAACCGTAATGGGCAAGAAATGGTTCCGAAACCCCGTATTTACATATCTGCCACTGTGCAGGAGAATCCGTATAGGTGTTCGAGAGTTCGAACCGTAATGCGCAAGAAATGGTACGGAAACCCCGTATTTACATATCTGCCACTTTGTAGAAGAATCCGCATAGGTGTTCGAGTGTTCGAACCGTAATGTGCAAGAAATGGTATGGAAACCCCGTATTTACATATCTGCCACTATGCAGGACAATCCGTATAGGTGTTCGAGTGTTCGAATCGTAATGCGCAAGAAATGGTACCGAAACCCCGTATTTACATATCTGCCACTGTGCAGGAGAATCCGTATAGGTGTTCGAGAGTTCGAACCGTAATGCGCAAGAAATGGTACGGAAACCCCGTATTTACATATCTGCCACTTTGTAGGAGAATCCGCATAGGTGTTCGAGTGTTCGAACCGTAATGTGCAAGAAATGGTATGGAAACCCCGTATTTACATATCTGCCACTGTGCAGGAGAATCTGTATAGGTGTTCGAGTGTCCGAATCGTAATGCGCAAGAAATGGTACCGAAACCCCGTATTTACATATCTGCCACTGTGCAGGAGAATCCGAATAGGTGTTCGAGTGTTCGAACCGTAATGCGCAAGAAATGGTACGGAAACCCCGTATTTACATATCTGCCACTGTGCAGGAGAATCCGTATAGGTGTTCGATTGTTCGAACCGTAATGCGCAAGAAATGGTATGGAAACCCCGTATTTACATATCAGCCACTGTGCAGGAGAATCCGTATAGGTGTTCGAGTGTTCGAACCGTAATGCGCAAGAAATGGTATGGAAACCCCGTATTTACATATCTGCCACTGTGTAGGAGAATCCGTATAGGTGTTCGAGTGTTCGAACCGTAATGCGCAAGAAATGGTACGGAAACCCCGTATTTACATATCTGCCACTGTGCAGGATAATCCGTATAGGTGTTCGAGTGTTTGAACCGTAATGCGTGAGAAATGGTATGTAAACCCCGCATTTATATATCTGCCACTGTGCTGGATAATCCGTATAGGTGTTCGAGTGTTCGAACCGTAATGCGCCAGAAATGGTACCGAAACCCCGTATTTACATATCTGCCACTGTGCAGGAGAATCCGTATAGGTGTTCGAGTGTTCGAACCGTAATGCGCAAGAAATGGTACCGAAACCCCGTATTTACATATCTGCCACTGTGCAGGAGAATCCGTATAGGTGTTCGAGTGTTCGAACCGTAATGCGCAAGAAATGGTAGGGAAACCCCGTATTTACATATCTGCCACTGTGCAGGAGAATCCGTATAGGTGTTCGAGTGTTCGAACCGTAATGGGCAAGAAATGGTTCCGAAACCACGTATTTACATATCTGCCACTGTGCAGGAGAATCCGTATAGGTGTTCGAGAGTTCGAACCGTAATGCGCAAGAAATGGTACGGAAACCCCGTATTTACATATCTGCCACTTTGTAGGAGAATCCGCATAGGTGTTCGAGTGTTCGAACCGTAATGTGCAAGAAATGGTATGGAAACCCCGTATTTACAAATCTGCCACTGTGCAGGACAATCCGTATAGGTGTTCGAGTGTTCGAATCGTAATGCGCAAGAAATGGTACCGAAACCCCGTATTTACATATCTGCCACTGTGTAGGAGAATCCGAATAGGTGTTCGAGTGTTCGAACCGTAATGCGCAAGAAATGGTATGTAAACCCCGTATTTATATATCTGCCACTGTGCAGGAGAATCCGTATAGGTGTTCGAGTGTTCGAACCGTAATGCGCAAGAAATGGTACGGAAACCCCGTATTTACATATCTGCCACTGTGCAGGAGAATCCGTATAGGTGTTCGATTGTTCGAACCGTAATGCGCAAGAAATGGTATGGAAACCCCGTATTTACATATCTGCCACTATGCAGGAGAATCCGTATAGGTGTTCGAGTGTTCTAACCGTAATGCGCAAGAAATGGTTCCGAAACCCCGTATTTACATATCTGCCACTGTGCAGGAGAATCCGTATAGGTGTTCGAGAGTTCGAACCGTAATGCGCAAGAAATGGTACGGAAACCCCGTATTTACATATCTGCCACTTTGTAGGAGAATCCGCATAGGTGTTCGAGTGTTCGAACCGTAATGTGCAAGAAATGGTATGGAAACCCCGTATTTACATATCTGCCACTGTGCAGGAGAATCTGTATAGGTGTTCGAGTGTCCGAATCGTAATGCGCAAGAAATGGTACCGAAACCCCGTATTTACATATCTGCCACTGTGCAGGAGAATCCGAATAGGTGTTCGAGTGTTCGTACCGTAATGCGCAAGAAATGGTATGTAAACCCCGTATTTACATATCTGCCACTGTGCAGGAGAATCCGTATAGGTGTTCGAGTGTTCGAACCGTAATGCGCAAGAAATGGTACGGAAACCCGTATTTACATATCTGCCACTGTGCAGGAGAATCCGAATAGGTGTTCGAGTGTTCGAACCGTAATGCGCAAGAAATGGTATGGAAACCCCGTATTTACATATCAGCCACTGTGAAGGAGAATCCGTATAGGTGTTCGAGTGTTCGAACCGTAATGCGCAAGAAATGGTACGGAAACCCCGTATTTACATTTCTGCCACTGTGCAGGAGAATCCGTATAGGTGTTCGAATGTTTGAACCGTAATGCGTGAGAAATGGTATGTAAACCCCGTATTTATATATCTGCCACTGTGCTGGATAATCCGTATAGGTGTTCGAGTGTTCGAACCGTAATGCGCCAGAAATGGTACCGAAACCCTGTATTTACATATCTGACACTGTGCAGGAGAATCCGTATAGGTGTTCGAGTGTTCGAACCGTAATGCGCAAGAAATGGTACCGAAACCCCGTATTTACATATCTGCCACTGTGCAGGAGAATCCGTATAGGTGTTCGAGTGTTCGAACCGTAATGCGCAAGAAATGGTAGGGAAACCCCGTATTTACATATCTGCCACTGTGCAGGAGAATCCGTATAGGTGTTCGAGTGTTCGAACCGTAATGGGCAAGAAATGGTTCCGAAACCCCGTATTTACATATCTGCCACTGTGCAGGAGAATCCGTATAGGTGTTCGAGAGTTCGAACCGTAATGCGCAAGAAATGGTACGGAAACCCCGTATTTACATATCTGCCACTTTGTAGAAGAATCCGCATAGGTGTTCGAGTGTTCGAACCGTAATGTGCAAGAAATGGTATGGAAACCCCGTATTTACATATCTGCCACTATGCAGGACAATCCGTATAGGTGTTCGAGTGTTCGAATCGTAATGCGCAAGAAATGGTACCGAAACCCCGTATTTACATATCTGCCACTGTGCAGGAGAATCCGTATAGGTGTTCGAGAGTTCGAACCGTAATGCGCAAGAAATGGTACCGAAACCCCGTATTTACATATCTGCCACTTTGTAGGAGAATCCGCATAGGTGTTCGAGTGTTCGAACCGTAATGTGCAAGAAATGGTATGGAAACCCCGTATTTACATATCTGCCACTGTGCAGGAGAATCTGTATAGGTGTTCGAGTGTCCGAATCGTAATGCGCAAGAAATGGTACCGAAACCCCGTATTTACATATCTGCCACTGTGCAGGAGAATCCGAATAGGTGTTCGAGTGTTCGTACCGTAATGCGCAAGAAATGGTATGTAAACCCCGTATTTACATATCTGCCACTATGCAGGAGAATCCGTATAGGTGTTCGAGTGTTCGAACCGTAATACGCAAGAAATGGTATGTAAACCCCGTATTTACATATCTGCCACTGTGCAGGAGAATCCGTATAGGTGTTCGAGTGTTCGAACCGTAATGCGCAAGAAATGGTACGGAAACCCCGTATTTACATATCTGCCACTGTGCAGGAGAATCCGTATAGGTGTTCGATTGTTCGAACCGTAATGCGCAAGAAATGGTATGGAAACCCCGTATTTACATATCAGCCACTGTGCAGGAGAATCCGTATAGGTGTTCGAGTGTTCGAACCGTAATGCGCAAGAAATGGTATGGAAACCCCGTATTTACATATCTGCCACTGTGTAGGAGAATCCGTATAGGTGTTCGAGTGTTCGAACCGTAATGCGCAAGAAATGGTACGGAAACCCCGTATTTACATATCTGCCACTGTGCAGGATAATCCGTATAGGTGTTCGAGTGTTTGAACCGTAATGCGTGAGAAATGGTATGTAAACCCCGCATTTATATATCTGCCACTGTGCTGGATAATCCGTATAGGTGTTCGAGTGTTCGAACCGTAATGCGCCAGAAATGGTACCGAAACCCCGTATTTACATATCTGCCACTGTGCAGGAGAATCCGTATAGGTGTTCGAGTGTTCGAACCGTAATGCGCAAGAAATGGTACCGAAACCCCGTATTTACATATCTGCCACTGTGCAGGAGAATCCGTATAGGTGTTCGAGTGTTCGAACCGTAATGCGCAAGAAATGGTAGGGAAACCCCGTATTTACATATCTGCCACTGTGCAGGAGAATCCGTATAGGTGTTCGAGTGTTCGAACCGTAATGGGCAAGAAATGGTTCCGAAACCACGTATTTACATATCTGCCACTGTGCAGGAGAATCCGTATAGGTGTTCGAGAGTTCGAACCGTAATGCGCAAGAAATGGTACGGAAACCCCGTATTTACATATCTGCCACTTTGTAGGAGAATCCGCATAGGTGTTCGAGTGTTCGAACCGTAATGTGCAAGAAATGGTATGGAAACCCCGTATTTACAAATCTGCCACTGTGCAGGACAATCCGTATAGGTGTTCGAGTGTTCGAATCGTAATGCGCAAGAAATGGTACCGAAACCCCGTATTTACATATCTGCCACTGTGTAGGAGAATCCGAATAGGTGTTCGAGTGTTCGAACCGTAATGCGCAAGAAATGGTATGTAAACCCCGTATTTACATATCTGCCACTGTGCAGGAGAATCCGTATAGGTGTTCGAGTGTTCGAACTGTAATGCGCAAGAAATGGTATGGAAACCCCGTATTTACATATCTGCCACTGTGCAGGAGAATCCGTATAGGTGTTCGAGTGTTCGAACCGTAATGCGCAAGAAATGGTACGGAAACCCCGTATTTACATATCTGCCACTGTGCAGGAGAATCCGTATAGGTGTTCGATTGTTCGAACTGTAATGCGCAAGAAATGGTATGGAAACCCCGTATTTACATATCTGCCACTGTGCAGGAGAATCCGTATAGGTGTTCGAGTGTTCTAACCGTAATGCGCAAGAAATGGTTCCGAAACCCCGTATTTACATATCTGCCACTGTGCAGGAGAATCCGTATAGGGGTTCGAGAGTTCGAACCGTAATGCGCAAGAAATGGTACGGAAACCCCGTATTTACATATCTGCCACTTTGTAGGAGAATCCGCATAGGTGTTCGAGTGTTCGAACCGTAATGTGCAAGAAATGGTATGGAAACCCCGTATTTACATATCTGCCACTGTGCAGGAGAATCTGTATAGGTGTTCGAGTGTCCGAATCGTAATGCGCAAGAAATGGTACCGAAACCCCGTATTTACATATCTGCCACTGTGCAGGAGAATCCGAATAGGTGTTCGAGTGTTCGTACCGTAATGCGCAAGAAATGGTATGTAAACCCCGTATTTACATATCTGCCACTGTGCAGGAGAATCCGTATAGGTGTTCGAGTGTTCGAACCGTAATGCGCAAGAAATGGTACCGAAACCCCGTATTTACATATCTGCCACTTTGTAGGAGAATCCGAATAGGTGTTCGATTGTTCGAACCGTAATGCGCAAGAAATGGTATGTAAACCCCGTTTTTATATATCTGCCACTGTGCAGGAGAATCCGTATAGGTGTTCGAGTGTTCGAACCGTAATGCGCAAAAAATGGTACCGAAACCCCGTATTTACATATCTGCCACTGTGGAGGAGAATCCGTATAGGTGTTCGAGTGTTCGAACCGTAATGCGCAAGAAATGGTATGCAAACCCCGTATTTACATATCTGCCACTGTGCAGGAGAATCCGTATAGGTGTTCGAGTGTTCGAACCGTAATGCGCAAGAAATGGTTCCGAAACCCCGTATTTACATATCTGCCACTTTGCAGGAGAATCCGTATAGGTGTTCGAGAGTTCGAACCGTAATGCGCAAGAAATGGTACGGAAACCCCGTATTTACATACCTGCCACTTTGTAGGAGAATCCGCATAGGTGTTCGAGTGTTCGAACCGTAATGTGCAAGAAATGGTATGGAAACCCCGTATTTACATATCTGCCACTGTGCAGGAGAATCCGTATAGGTGTTCGAGTGTTCGAATCGTAATGCGCAAGAAATGGTACCGAAACCCCGTATTTACATATCTGCCACTGTGCAGGAGAATCCGAATAGGTGTTCGAGTGTTCGAACCGTAATGCGCAAGAAATGGTATGTAAACCCCGTATTTACATATCTGCCACTGTGCAGGAGAATCCGTATAGGTGTTCGAGTGTTCGAACCGTAATGCGCAAGAAATGGTATGTAAACCCCGTATTTACATATCTGCCACTGTGCAGGAGAATCCGTATAGGTGTTCGAGTGTTCGAACCGTAATGCGCAAGAAATGGTACGGAAACCCCGTATTTAGATATCTGCCACTGTGCAGGAGAATCCGTATAGGTGTTCGATTGTTCGAACCGTAATGCGCAAGAAATGGTATGTAAACCCCGTATTTACATATCTACCACTGTGCAGGAGAATCCGTATAGGTGTTCGAGTGTTCGAACCGTAATGCGCAAGAAATGGTATGGAAACCCCGTATTTACATATCAGCCACTGTGAAGGAGAATCCGTATAGGTGTTCGAGTGTTCGAACCGTAATGCGCAAGAAATGGTACGGAAACCCCGTATTTACATATCTGCCACTGTGCAGGAGAATCCGTATAGGTGTTCGAGTGTTTGAACCGTAATGCGTGAGAAATGGTATGTAAACCCCGTATTTATATATCTGCCACTGTGCTGGATAATCCGTATAGGTGTTCGAGTGTTCGAACCGTAATGCGCCAGAAATGGTACCGAAACCCTGTATTTACATATCTGACACTGTGCAGGAGAATCCGTATAGGTGTTCGAGTGTTCGAACCGTAATGCGCAAGAAATGGTACCGAAACCCCGTATTTACATATCTGCCACTGTGCAGGAGAATCCGTATAGGTGTTCGAGTGTTCGAACCGTAATGCGCAAGAAATGGTAGGGAAACCCCGTATTTACATATCTGCCACTGTGCAGGAGAATCCGTATAGGTGTTCGAGTGTTCGAACCGTAATGGGCAAGAAATGGTTCCGAAACCCCGTATTTACATATCTGCCACTGTGCAGGAGAATCCGTATAGGTGTTCGAGAGTTCGAACCGTAATGCGCAAGAAATGGTACGGAAACCCCGTATTTACATATCTGCCACTTTGTAGAAGAATCCGCATAGGTGTTCGAGTGTTCGAACCGTAATGTGCAAGAAATGGTATGGAAACCCCGTATTTACATATCTGCCACTGTGCAGGACAATCCGTATAGGTGTTCGAGTGTTCGAATCGTAATGCGCAAGAAATGGTACCGAAACCCGGTATTTACATATCTGCCACTGTGCAGGAGAATCCGTATAGGTGTTCGAGTGTTCGAACCGTAATGCGCAAGAAATGGTATGTAAACCCCGTATTTACATATCTGCCACTGTGCAGGAGAATCCGTATAGGTGTTCGAGTGTTCGAACCGTAAATGCGCAAGAAATGGTACGGAAACCCCGTATTTACATATCTGCCACTGTGCAGAGAATCCGTATAGGTGTTCGATTGTTCGAACTGTAATGCGCAAGAAATGGTATGGAAACCCCGTATTTACATATCTGCCACTGTGCAGGAGAATCCGTATAGGTGTTCGAGTGTTCTAACCGTAATGCGCAAGAAATGGTTCCGAAACCCCGTATTTACATATCTGCCACTGTGCAGGAGAATCCGTATAGGTGTTCGAGAGTTCGAACCGTAATGCGCAAGAAATGGTACGGAAACCCCGTATTTACATATCTGCCACTTTGTAGGAGAATCCGCATAGGTGTTCGAGTGTTCGAACCGTAATGTGCAAGAAATGGTATGGAAACCCCGTATTTACATATCTGCCACTGTGCAGGAGAATCTGTATAGGTGTTCGAGTGTCCGAATCGTAATGCGCAAGAAATGGTACCGAAACCCCGTATTTACATATCTGCCACTGTGCAGGAGAATCCGAATAGGTGTTCGAGTGTTCGTACCGTAATGCGCAAGAAATGGTATGTAAACCCCGTATTTACATATCTGCCACTGTGCAGGAGAATCCGTATAGGTGTTCGAGTGTTCGAACCGTAATGCGCAAGAAATGGTACGGAAACCCGTATTTACATATCTGCCACTGTGCAGGAGAATCCGTATAGGTGTTCGATTGTTCGAACCGTAATGCGCAAGAAATGGTATGTAAACCCCGTTTTTATATATCTGCCACTGTGCAGGAGAATCCGTATAGGTGTTCGAGTGTTCGAACCGTAATGCGCAAAAAATGGTACCGAAACCCCGTATTTACATATCTGCCACTGTGGAGGAGAATCCGTATAGGTGTTCGAGTGTTCGAACCGTAATGCGCAAGAAATGGTATGCAAACCCCGTATTTACATATCTGCCACTGTGCAGGAGAATCCGTATAGGTGTTCGAGTGTTCGAACCGTAATGCGCAAGAAATGGTTCCGAAACCCCGTATTTACATATCTGCCACTTTGCAGGAGAATCCGTATAGGTGTTCGAGAGTTCGAACCGTAATGCGCAAGAAATGGTACGGAAACCCCGTATTTACATACCTGCCACTTTGTAGGAGAATCCGCATAGGTGTTCGAGTGTTCGAACCGTAATGTGCAAGAAATGGTATGGAAACCCCGTATTTACATATCTGCCACTGTGCAGGAGAATCCGTATAGGTGTTCGAGTGTTCGAATCGTAATGCGCAAGAAATGGTACCGAAACCCCGTATTTACATATCTGCCACTGTGCAGGAGAATCCGAATAGGTGTTCGAGTGTTCGAACCGTAATGCGCAAGAAATGGTATGTAAACCCCGTATTTACATATCTGCCACTGTGCAGGAGAATCCGTATAGGTGTTCGAGTGTTCGAACCGTAATGCTCAAGAAATGGTATGTAAACCCCGTATTTACATATCTGCCACTGTGCAGGAGAATCCGTATAGGTGTTCGAGTGTTCGAACCGTAATGCGCAAGAAATGGTACGGAAACCCCGTATTTAGATATCTGCCACTGTGCAGGAGAATCCGTATAGGTGTTCGATTGTTCGAACCGTAATGCGCAAGAAATGGTATGTAAACCCCGTATTTACATATCTACCACTGTGCAGGAGAATCCGTATAGGTGTTCGAGTGTTCGAACCGTAATGCGCAAGAAATGGTATGGAAACCCCGTATTTACATATCAGCCACTGTGAAGGAGAATCCGTATAGGTGTTCGAGTGTTCGAACCGTAATGCGCAAGAAATGGTACGGAAACCCCGTATTTACATATCTGCCACTGTGCAGGAGAATCCGTATAGGTGTTCGAGTGTTTGAACCGTAATGCGTGAGAAATGGTATGTAAACCCCGTATTTATATATCTGCCACTGTGCTGGATAATCCGTATAGGTGTTCGAGTGTTCGAACCGTAATGCGCCAGAAATGGTACCGAAACCCTGTATTTACATATCTGACACTGTGCAGGAGAATCCGTATAGGTGTTCGAGTGTTCGAACCGTAATGCGCAAGAAATGGTACCGAAACCCCGTATTTACATATCTGCCACTGTGCAGGAGAATCCGTATAGGTGTTCGAGTGTTCGAACCGTAATGCGCAAGAAATGGTAGGGAAACCCCGTATTTACATATCTGCCACTGTGCAGGAGAATCCGTATCGGTGTTCGAGTGTTCGAACCGTAATGGGCAAGAAATGGTTCCGAAACCCCGTATTTACATATCTGCCACTGTGCAGGAGAATCCGTATAGGTGTTCGAGAGTTCGAACCGTAATGCGCAAGAAATGGTACGGAAACCCCGTATTTACATATCTGCCACTTTGTAGAAGAATCCGCATAGGTGTTCGAGTGTTCGAACCGTAATGTGCAAGAAATGGTATGGAAACCCCGTATTTACATATCTGCCACTGTGCAGGACAATCCGTATAGGTGTTCGAGTGTTCGAATCGTAATGCGCAAGAAATGGTACCGAAACCCGGTATTTACATATCTGCCACTGTGCAGGAGAATCCGTATAGGTGTTCGAGTGTTCGAACCGTAATGCGCAAGAAATGGTATGTAAACCCCGTATTTACATATCTGCCACTGTGCAGGAGAATCCGTATAGGTGTTCGAGTGTTCGAACCGTAATGCGCAAGAAATGGTACGGAAACCCCGTATTTACATATCTGCCACTGTGCAGAGAATCCGTATAGGTGTTCGATTGTTCGAACTGTAATGCGCAAGAAATGGTATGGAAACCCCGTATTTACATATCTGCCACTGTGCAGGAGAATCCGTATAGGTGTTCGAGTGTTCTAACCGTAATGCGCAAGAAATGGTTCCGAAACCCCGTATTTACATATCTGCCACTGTGCAGGAGAATCCGTATAGGTGTTCGAGAGTTCGAACCGTAATGCGCAAGAAATGGTACGGAAACCCCGTATTTACATATCTGCCACTTTGTAGGAGAATCCGCATAGGTGTTCGAGTGTTCGAACCGTAATGTGCAAGAAATGGTATGGAAACCCCGTATTTACATATCTGCCACTGTGCAGGAGAATCTGTATAGGTGTTCGAGTGTCCGAATCGTAATGCGCAAGAAATGGTACCGAAACCCCGTATTTACATATCTGCCACTGTGCAGGAGAATCCGAATAGGTGTTCGAGTGTTCGTACCGTAATGCGCAAGAAATGGTATGTAAACCCCGTATTTACATATCTGCCACTGTGCAGGAGAATCCGTATAGGTGTTCGAGTGTTCGAACCGTAATGCGCAAGAAATGGTAGGGAAACCCGTATTTACATATCTGCCACTGTGCAGGAGAATCCGTATAGGTGTTCGATTGTTCGAACCGTAATGCGCAAGAAATGGTATGTAAACCCCGTTTTTATATATCTGCCACTGTGCAGGAGAATCCGTATAGGTGTTCGAGTGTTCGAACCGTAATGCGCAAAAAATGGTACCGAAACCCCGTATTTACATATCTGCCACTGTGGAGGAGAATCCGTATAGGTGTTCGAGTGTTCGAACCGTAATGCGCAAGAAATGGTATGCAAACCCCGTATTTACATATCTGCCACTGTGCAGGAGAATCCGTATAGGTGTTCGAGTGTTCGAACCGTAATGCGCAAGAAATGGTTCCGAAACCCCGTATTTACATATCTGCCACTTTGCAGGAGAATCCGTATAGGTGTTCGAGAGTTCGAACCGTAATGCGCAAGAAATGGTACGGAAACCCCGTATTTACATACCTGCCACTTTGTAGGAGAATCCGCATAGGTGTTCGAGTGTTCGAACCGTAATGTGCAAGAAATGGTATGGAAACCCCGTATTTACATATCTGCCACTGTGCAGGAGAATCCGTATAGGTGTTCGAGTGTTCGAATCGTAATGCGCAAGAAATGGTACCGAAACCCCGTATTTACATATCTGCCACTGTGCAGGAGAATCCGTATAGGTGTTCGAGTGTTCGAACCGTAATGCGCAAGAAATGGTATGTAAACCCCGTATTTACATATCTGCCACTGTGCAGGAGAATCCGTATAGGTGTTCGAGTGTTCGAACCGTAATGCGCAAGAAATGGTACGGAAACCCCGTATTTACATATCTGCCACTGTGCAGAGAATCCGTATAGGTGTTCGATTGTTCGAACTGTAATGCGCAAGAAATGGTATGGAAACCCCGTATTTACATATCTGCCACTGTGCAGGAGAATCCGTATAGGTGTTCGAGTGTTCTAACCGTAATGCGCAAGAAATGGTTCCGAAACCCCGTATTTACATATCTGCCACTGTGCAGGAGAATCCGTATAGGTGTTCGAGAGTTCGAACCGTAATGCGCAAGAAATGGTACGGAAACCCCGTATTTACATATCTGCCACTTTGTAGGAGAATCCGCATAGGTGTTCGAGTGTTCGAACCGTAATGTGCAAGAAATGGTATGGAAACCCCGTATTTACATATCTGCCACTGTGCAGGAGAATCTGTATAGGTGTTCGAGTGTCCGAATCGTAATGCGCAAGAAATGGTACCGAAACCCCGTATTTACATATCTGCCACTGTGCAGGAGAGTCCGAATAGGTGTTCGAGTGTTCGTACCGTAATGCGCAAGAAATGGTATGTAAACCCCGTATTTACATATCTGCCACTGTGCAGGAGAATCCGTATAGGTGTTCGAGTGTTCGAACCGTAATGCGCAAGAAATGGTACGGAAACCCGTATTTACATATCTGCCACTGTGCAGGAGAATCCGTATAGGTGTTCGATTGTTCGAACCGTAATGCGCAAGAAATGGTATGTAAACCCCGTTTTTATATATCTGCCACTGTGCAGGAGAATCCGTATAGGTGTTCGAGTGTTCGAACCGTAATGCGCAAAAAATGGTACCGAAACCCCGTATTTACATATCTGCCACTGTGGAGGAGAATCCGTATAGGTGTTCGAGTGTTCGAACCGTAATGCGCAAGAAATGGTATGCAAACCCCGTATTTACATATCTGCCACTGTGCAGGAGAATCCGTATAGGTGTTCGAGTGTTCGAACCGTAATGCGCAAGAAATGGTTCCGAAACCCCGTATTTACATATCTGCCACTTTGCAGGAGAATCCGTATAGGTGTTCGAGAGTTCGAACCGTAATGCGCAAGAAATGGTACGGAAACCCCGTATTTACATACCTGCCACTTTGTAGGAGAATCCGCATAGGTGTTCGAGTGTTCGAACCGTAATGGGCAAGAAATGGTATGGAAACCCCGTATTTACATATCTGCCACTGTGCAGGAGAATCCGTATAGGTGTTCGAGTGTTCGAATCGTAATGCGCAAGAAATGGTACCGAAACCCCGTATTTACATATCTGCCACTGTGCAGGAGAATCCGAATAGGTGTTCGAGTGTTCGAACCGTAATGCGCAAGAAATGGTATGTAAACCCCGTATTTACATATCTGCCACTGTGCAGGAGAATCCGTATAGGTGTTCGAGTGTTCGAACCGTAATGCGCAAGAAATGGTATGTAAACCCCGTATTTACATATCTGCCACTGTGCAGGAGAATCCGTATAGGTGTTCGAGTGTTCGAACCGTAATGCGCAAGAAATGGTACGGAAACCCCGTATTTAGATATCTGCCACTGTGCAGGAGAATCCGTATAGGTGTTCGATTGTTCGAACCGTAATGCGCAAGAAATGGTATGTAAACCCCGTATTTACATATCTACCACTGTGCAGGAGAATCCGTATAGGTGTTCGAGTGTTCGAACCGTAATGCGCAAGAAATGGTATGGAAACCCCGTATTTACATATCAGCCACTGTGAAGGAGAATCCGTATAGGTGTTCGAGTGTTCGAACCGTAATGCGCAAGAAATGGTACGGAAACCCCGTATTTACATATCTGCCACTGTGCAGGAGAATCCGTATAGGTGTTCGAGTGTTTGAACCGTAATGCGTGAGAAATGGTATGTAAACCCCGTATTTATATATCTGCCACTGTGCTGGATAATCCGTATAGGTGTTCGAGTGTTCGAACCGTAATGCGCCAGAAATGGTACCGAAACCCTGTATTTACATATCTGACACTGTGCAGGAGAATCCGTATAGGTGTTCGAGTGTTCGAACCGTAATGCGCAAGAAATGGTACCGAAACCCCGTATTTACATATCTGCCACTGTGCAGGAGAATCCGTATAGGTGTTCGAGTGTTCGAACCGTAATGCGCAAGAAATGGTAGGGAAACCCCGTATTTACATATCTGCCACTGTGCAGGAGAATCCGTATAGGTGTTCGAGTGTTCGAACCGTAATGGGCAAGAAATGGTTCCGAAACCCCGTATTTACATATCTGCCACTGTGCAGGAGAATCCGTATAGGTGTTCGAGAGTTCGAACCGTAATGCGCAAGAAATGGTACGGAAACCCCGTATTTACATATCTGCCACTTTGTAGAAGAATCCGCATAGGTGTTCGAGTGTTCGAACCGTAATGTGCAAGAAATGGTATGGAAACCCCGTATTTACATATCTGCCACTGTGCAGGACAATCCGTATAGGTGTTCGAGTGTTCGAATCGTAATGCGCAAGAAATGGTACCGAAACCCCGTATTTACATATCTGCCACTGTGCAGGAGAATCCGTATAGGTGTTCGAGAGTTCGAACCGTAATGCGCAAGAAATGGTACGGAAACCCCGTATTTACATATCTGTCACTTTGTAGGAGAATCCGCATAGGTGTTCGAGTGTTCGAACCGTAATGTGCAAGAAATGGTATGGAAACCCCGTATTTACATATCTGCCACTGTGCAGGAGAATCTGTATAGGTGTTCGAGTGTCCGAATCGTAATGCGCAAGAAATGGTACCGAAACCCCGTATTTACATATCTGCCACTGTGCAGGAGAATCCGAATAGGTGTTCGAGTGTTCGTACCGTAATGCGCAAGAAATGGTATGTAAACCCCGTATTTACATATCTGCCACTATGCAGGAGAATCCGTATAGGTGTTCGAGTGTTCGAACCGTAATACGCAAGAAATGGTATGTAAACCCCGTATTTACATATCTGCCACTGTGCAGGAGAATCCGTATAGGTGTTCGAGTGTTCGAACCGTAATGCGCAAGAAATGGTACGGAAACCCCGTATTTACATATCTGCCACTGTGCAGGAGAATCCGTATAGGTGTTCGATTGTTCGAACCGTAATGCGCAAAAAATGGTATGGAAACCCCGTATTTACATATCAGCCACTGTGCAGGAGAATCCGTATAGGTGTTCGAGTGTTCGAACCGTAATGCGCAAGAAATGGTATGGAAACCCCGTATTTACATATCTGCCACTGTGTAGGAGAATCCGTATAGGTGTTCGAGTGTTCGAACCGTAATGCGCAAGAAATGGTACGGAAACCCCGTATTTACATATCTGCCACTGTGCAGGATAATCCGTATAGGTGTTCGAGTGTTTGAACCGTAATGCGTGAGAAATGGTATGTAAACCCCGCATTTATATATCTGCCACTGTGCTGGATAATCCGTATAGGTGTTCGAGTGTTCGAACCGTAATGCGCCAGAAATGGTACCGAAACCCCGTATTTACATATCTGCCACTGTGCAGGAGAATCCGTATAGGTGTTCGAGTGTTCGAACCGTAATGCGCAAGAAATGGTACCGAAACCCCGTATTTACATATCTGCCACTGTGGAGGAGAATCCGTATAGGTGTTCGAGTGTTCGAACCGTAATACGCAAGAAATGGTAGGGAAACCCCGTATTTAAATATCTGCCACTGTGCAGGAGAATCCGTATAGGTGTTCGAGTGTTCGAACCGTAATGCGCAAGAAATGGTTCCGAAACCCCGTATTTACATATCTGCCACTGTGCAGGAGAATCCGTATAGGTGTTCGAGAGTTCGAACCGTAATGCGCAAGAAATGGTACGGAAACCCCGTATTTACATATCTGCCACTTTGTAGGAGAATCCGCATAGGTGTTCGAGTGTTCGAACCGTAATGTGCAAGAAATGGTATGGAAACCCGTATTTACATATCTGCCACTGTGCAGAAGAATCCGTATAGGTGTTCGAGTGTTCGAACCGTAATGCGCAAGAAATGGTACGGAAACCCCGTATTTACATATCTGCCACTGTGCAGGAGAATCCGTATAGGTGTTCGATTGTTCGGACCGTAATGCGCAAGAAATGGTATGGAAACCCCGTATTTACATATCTGCCACTGTGCAGGAGAATCCGTATAGGTGTTCGAGTGTTCGTTCCGTAATGCGCAAGAAATGGTTCCGAAACCCCGTATTTACATATCTGCCACTGTGCAAGAGAATCCGTATAGGTGTTCGAGAGTTCGAACCGTAATGCGCAAGAAATGGTACGGAAACCCCGTATTTACATATCTGCCACTTTGTAGGAGAATCCGCATAGGTGTTCGAGTGTTCGAACCGTAATGTGCAAGAAATGGTATGGAAACCCCGTATTTACATATCTGCCACTGTGCAGGAGAATCCGTATAGGTGTTCGAGTGTCCGAATCGTAATGCGCAAGAAATGGTACCGAAACCCCGTATTTACATATCTGCCACTGTGCAGGAGAATCCGAATAGGTGTTCGAGTGTTCGTACCGTAATGCGCAAGAAATGGTATGTAAACCCCGTATTTACATATCTGCCACTGTGCAGGAGAATCCGTATAGGTGTTCGAGTGTTCGAACCGTAATGCGCAAGAAATGGTATGTAAACCCCGTATTTACATATCTGCCACTGTGCAGGAGAATCCGTATAGGTGTTCGAGTGTTCGAACCGTAATGCGCAAGAAATGGTACGGAAACCCCGTATTTACATATCTGCCACTGTGCAGGAGAATCCGTATAGGTGTTCGATTGTTCGAACCGTAATGCGCAAGAAATGGTATGGAAACCCCGTATTTACATATCAGCCACTATGCAGGAGAATCCGTATAGGTGTTCGAGTGTTCGAACCGTAATGCGCAAGAAATGGTATGGAAACCCCGTATTTACATATCTGCCACTGTGCAGGAGAAACCGTATAGGTGTTCGAGTGTTCGAACCGTAATGCGCAAGAAATGGTACGGAAACCCCGTATTTACATATCTGCCACTGTGCAGGATAATCCGTATAGGTGTTCGAGTGTTTGAACCGTAATGCGTGAGAAATGGTATGTAAACCCCGTATTTATATATCTGCCACTGTGCTGGATAATCCGTATAGGTGTTTGAGTGTTCGAACCGTAATGCGCCAGAAATGGTACCGAAACCCCGTATTTACATATCTGCCACTGTGCAGGAGAATCCGTATAGGTGTTCGAGTGTTCGAACCGTAATGCGCAAGAAACGGTACCGAAACCCCGTATTTACATATCTGCCACTGTGCAGGAGAATCCGTATAGGTGTTCGAGTGTTCGAACCGTAATGCGCAAGAAATGGTACGGAAACCCCGTATTTAAATATCTGCCACTTTGTAGGAGAATCCGCATAGGTGTTCGAGTGTTCGAACCGTAATGTGCAAGAAATGGTATGGAAACCCCGTATTTACATATCTGCCACTGTGCAGGAGAATCCGTATAGGTGTTCGAGTGTTCGAATCGTAATGCGCAAGAAATGGTACCGAAACCGCGTATTTACATATCTGCCACTGTGCAGGAGAATCCGAATAGGTGTTCGAGTGTTCGAATCGTAATGCGCAAGAAATGGTACCAAAACCCCGTATTTACACTCGAACCGTAATGCGCAAGAAATGGTTCCGAAACCCCGTATTTACGTATCTGCCACTGTGCAGGAGAATCCGTATAGGTGTTCCATTGTTCGAACCGTAATGCGCAAGAAATGGTACGGAAACCCCGTATTTACATATCTGCCACTGTGCAGGAGAATCCGCATAGGTGTTCGAGTGTCCGAATCGTAATGCGCAAGAAATGGTACCGAAACCCCGTATTTACATATCTGCCACTGTGCAGGAGAATCCGAATAGGTGTTCGAGTGTTCGTACCGTAATGCGCAAGAAATGGTATGTAAACCCCGTATTTACATATCTGCCACTGTGCAGGAGAATCCGTATAGGTGTTCGAGTGTTCGTACCGTAATGCGCAAGAAATGGTATGTAAACCCCGTATTTACATATCTGCCACTGTGCAGGAGAATCCGTATAGGTGTTCGAGTGTTCGAACCGTAATGCGCAAGAAATGGTACGGAAACCCCGTATTTACATATCTGCCACTGTGCAGGAGAATCCGTATAGGTGTTCGATTGTTCGAACCGTAATGCGCAAGAAATGGTATGGAAACCCCGTATTTACATATCAGCCACTATGCAGGAGAATCCGTATAGGTGTTCGAGTGTTCGAACCGTAATGCGCAAGAAATGGTATGGAAACCCCGTATTTACATATCTGCCACTGTGCAGGAGAAACCGTATAGGTGTTCGAGTGTTCGAACCGTAATGCGCAAGAAATGGTACGGAAACCCCGTATTTACATATCTGCCACTGTGCAGGATAATCCGTATAGGTGTTCGAGTGTTTGAACCGTAATGCGTGAGAAATGGTATGTAAACCCCGTATTTATATATCTGCCACTGTGCTGGATAATCCGTATAGGTGTTTGAGTGTTCGAACCGTAATGCGCCAGAAATGGTACCGAAACCCCGTATTTACATATCTGCCACTGTGCAGGAGAATCCGTATAGGTGTTCGAGTGTTCGAACCGTAATGCGCAAGAAATGGTACCGAAACCCCGTATTTACATATCTGCCACTGTGCAGGAGAATCCGTATAGGTGTTCGAGTGTTCGAACCGTAATGCGCAAGAAATGGTACGAAAACCCCGTATTTAAATATCTGCCACTTTGTAGGAGAATCCGCATAGGTGTTCGAGTGTTCGAACCGTAATGTGCAAGAAATGGTATGGAAACCCCGTATTTACATATCTGCCACTGTGTAGGAGAATCCGTATAGGTGTTCGAGTGTTCGAATCGTAATGCGCAAGAAATGGTACCGAAACCGCGTATTTACATATCTGCCACTGTGCAGGAGAATCCGAATAGGTGTTCGAGTGTTCGAATCGTAATGCGCAAGAAATGGTACCAAAACCCCGTATTTACACTCGAACCGTAATGCGCAAGAAATGGTTCCGAAACCCCGTATTTACGTATCTGCCACTGTGCAGGAGAATCCGTATAGGTGTTCCATTGTTCGAACCGTAATGCGCAAGAAATGGTACGGAAACCCCGTATTTACATATCTGCCACTGTGCAGGAGAATCCGTATAGGTGTTCGAGTGTTCGAACCGTAATGCGCAAAAAATGGTACCGAAACCCCGTATTTACATATCTGCCACTGTGCAGGAGAATCCGTATAGGTGTTCGAGTGTTCGAACCGTAATGCGCAAGAAATGGTACCGAAACTCCGTATTTACATATCTGCCACTGTGCAGGAGAATCCGAATAGGTGTTCGAGTGTTCGAACCGTAATGCGCAAGAAATGGTATGTAAACCCCGTATTTACATATCTGCCACTGTGCAGGAGAATCCGTATAGGTGTTCGAGTGTTCGAACCGTAATGCGCAAGAAATGGTACGGAAACCCCGTATTTACATATCTGCCACTGTGCAGGAGAATCCGTATAGGTGTTCGAGTGTTTGAACCGTAATGCGTGAGAAATGGTTTGCAAACCCCGTATTTATATATCTGCCACTGTGCTGGATAATCCGTATAGGTGTTCGAGTGTTCGAACCGTAATGCGCCAGAAATGGTACCGAAACCCCGTATTTACATATCTGCCACTGTGCAGGAGAATCCGTATAGGTGTTCGAGTGTCCGAACCGTAATGCGCAAGAAATGGTACCGAAACCCCGTATTTACATATCTGCCACTGTGCAGGAGAATCCGTATAGGTGTTCGAGTGTTCGAACCGTAATGCGCAAGAAATGGTATGGAAACCCCGTATTTACATATCTGCCACTGTGCAGGAGAATCCGTATAGGTGTTCGAGAGTTCGAACCGTAATGCGCAAGAAATGGTACGGAAACCCCGTATTTACATATCTGCCACTTTGTAGGAGAATCCGCATAGGTGTTCGAGTGTTCGAACCGTAATGTGCAAGAAATGGTATGGAAACCCCGTATTTACATATCTGCCACTGTGCAGGAGAATCCGTATAGGTGTTCGAGTGTTCGAATCGTAATGCGCAAGAAATGGTACCGAAACCGCGTATTCACATATCTGCCACTGTGCAGGAGAATCCGAATAGGTGTTCGAGTGTTCGAATCGTAATGCGCAAGAAATGGTACCAAAACCCCGTATTTACACTCGAACCGTAATGCGCAAGAAATGGTTCCGAAACCCCGTATTTACGTATCTGCCACTGTGCAGGAGAATCCGTATAGGTGTTCCGTTGTTCGAACCGTAATGCGCAAGAAATGGTACGGAAACCCCGTATTTACATATCTGCCACTGTGCAGGAGAATCCGTATAGGTGTTCGAGTGTTCGAACCGTAATGCGCAAAAAATGGTACCGAAACCCCGTATTTACATATCTGCCACTGTGCAGGAGAATCCGTATAGGTGTTCGAGTGTTCGAACCGTAATGCGCAAGAAATGGTACCGAAACCCCGTATTTACATATCTGCCACTGTGCAGGAGAATCCGAATAGGTGTTCGAGTGTTCGAACCGTAATGCGCAAGAAATGGTATGTAAACCCCGTATTTACATATCTGCCACTGTGCAGGAGAATCCGTATAGGTGTTCGAGTGTTCGAACCGTAATGCGCAGGAAATGGTACGGAAACCCCGTATTTACATATCTGCCACTGTGCAGGAGAATCCGTATAGGTGTTCGAGTGTTTGAACCGTAATGCGTGAGAAATGGTTTGCAAACCCCGTATTTATATATCTGCCACTGTGCTGGATAATCCGTATAGGTGTTCGAGTGTTCGAACCGTAATGCGCCAGAAATGGTACCGAAACCCCGTATTTACATATCTGCCACTGTGCAGGAGAATCCGTATAGGTGTTCGAGTGTCCGAACCGTAATGCGCAAGAAATGGTACCGAAACCCCGTATTTACATATCTGCCACTGTGCAGGAGAATCCGTATAGGTGTTCGAGTGTTCGAACCGTAATGCGCAAGAAATGGTACGGAAACCCCGGATTTACATATCTGCCACTGTGCAGGAGAATCCGTATAGGTGTTCGAGAGTTCGAACCGTAATGCGCAAGAAATGGTATGTAAACCCCGTTTTTATATATCTGCCACTGTGCAGGAGAATCCGTATAGGTGTTCGAGTGTTCGAACCGTAATGCGCAAAAAATGGTACCGAAACCCCGTATTTACATATCTGCCACTGTGCAGGAGAATCCGTATAGGTGTTCGAGTGTTCGAACCGTAATGCGCAAGAAATGGTTCCGAAACCCCGTATTTACATATCTGCCACTGTGCAGCAGAATCCGTATAGGTGTTCGAGAGTTCGAACCGTAATGCGCAAGAAATGGTACGGAAACCCCGTATTTACATACCTGCCACTTTGTAGGAGAATCCGCATAGGTGTTAGAGTGTTCGAACCGTAATGCGCAAGAAATGGTATGTAAACCCCGTATTAACATATCTGCCACTGTGCAGGAGAATCCGTATAGGTGTTCGAGTGTTCGAACCGTAATGCGCAAGAAATGGTACGGAAACCCCGGATTTACATATCTGCCACTGTGCAGGAGAATCCGTATAGGTGTTCGAGTGTTCGAACCGTAATGCGCAAGAAATGGTATGTAAACCCCGTTTTTACATATCTGCCACTGTGCAGGAGAATCCGTATAGGTGTTCGAGTGTTCGAACCGTAATGCGCAAGAAATGGTACGGAAACCCCGTATTTACATATCTGCCACTGTGCAGCAGAATCCGTATAGGTGTTCGATTGTTCGAACCGTAATGCGCAAGAAATGGTATGTAAACCCCGTTTTTACATATCTGCCACTGTGCAGGAGAATCCGTATAGGTGTTCGAGTGTTCGAACCGTAATGCGCAAAAAATGGTACCGAAACCCCGTATTTACATATCTGCCACTGTGCAGGATAATCCGTATAGGTGTTCGATTGTTCGAACCGTAATGCGCAAGAAATGGTATGTAAACCCCGTATTTACATATCTACCACTGTGCAGGAGAATCCGTATAGGTGTTCGAGTGTTCGAACCGTAATGCGCAAGAAATGGTATGGAAACCCCGTATTTACATATCAGCCACTGTGCAGGAGAATCCGTATAGGTGTTCGAGTGTTCGAACCGTAATGCGCAAGAAATGGTACGGAAACCCCGGATTTACATATCTGCCACTGTGCAGGAGAATCCGTATAGGTGTTCGATTGTTCGAACCGTAATGCGCAAGAAATGGTATGTAAACCCCGTTTTTATATATCTGCCACTGTGCAGGAGAATCCGTATAGGTGTTCGAGTGTTTGAACCGTAATGCGCAAAAAATGGTACCGAAACCCCGTATTTACATATCTGCCACTGTGCAGGAGAATCCGTATAGGTGTTCGAGTGTTCGAACCGTAATGCGCAAGAAATGGTATGGAAACCCCGTATTTACATATCTGCCACTGTGCAGGAGAATCCGTATAGGTGTTCGAGTGTTCGAACCGTAATGCGCAAGAAATGGTTCCGAAACCCCGTATTTACATATCTGCCACTGTGCAGGAGAATCCGTATAGGTGTTCGAGAGTTCGAACCGTAATGCGCAAGAAATGGTACGGAAACCCCGTATTTACATATCTGCCACTTTGTAGGAGAATCCGCATAGGTGTTCGAGAGTTCGAACCGTAATGCGCAAGAAATGGTACGGAAACCCCGTATTTACATATCTGCCACTTTGTAGGAGAATCCGCATAGGTGTTCGAGTGTTCGAACCGTAATGTGCAAGAAATGGTATGGAAACCCCGTATTTACATATCTGCCACTGTGCAGGAGAATCCGTATAGGTGTTCGAGTGTTCGAATCGTAATGCGCAAGAAATGGTACCGAAACCCCGTATTTACATATCTGCCACTGTGTTGGAGAATCCGAATAGGTGTTCGAGTGTTCGAACCGTAATGCGCAAGAAATGGTATGTAAACCCCGTATTTACATATCTGCCACTGTGCAGGAGAATCCGTATAGGTGTTCGAGTGTTCGAACCGTAATGCGCAAGAAATGGTATGTAAACCCCGTATTAACATATCTGCCACTGTGCAGGAGAATCCGTATAGGTGTTCGAGTGTTCGAACCGTAATGCGCAAGAAATGGTACGGAAACCCCGGATTTACATATCTGCCACTGTGCAGGAGAATCCGTACAGGTGTTCGAGTGTTCGAACCGTAATGCGCAAGAAATGGTATGTAAACCCCGTTTTTACATATCTGCCACTGTGCAGGAGAATCCGTATAGGTGTTCGAGTGTTCGAACCGTAATGCGCAAGAAATGGTACGGAAACCCCGTATTTACATATCTGCCACTGTGCAGCAGAATCCGTATAGGTGTTCGATTGTTCGAACCGTAATGCGCAAGAAATGGTATGGAAACCCCGTATTTACATATCTGCCACTGTGCAGGAGAATCCGTATAGGTGTTCGAGTGTTCGTTCCGTAATGCGCAAGAAATGGTTCCGAAACCCCGTATTTACATATCTGCCACTTTGTAGGAGAATCCGCATAGGTGTTCGAGTGTTCGAACCGTAATGTGCAAGAAATGGTATGGAAACCCCGTATTTACATATCTGCCACTATGCAGGAGAATCCGTATAGGTGTTCGAGTGTTCGAATCGTAATGCGCAAGAAATGGTACCGAAACCCCGTATTTACATATCTGCCACTGTGCAAGAGAATCCGAATAGGTGTTCGAGTGTTCGAACCGTAATGCGCAAGAAATGGTATGTAAACCCCGTATTTACATATCTGCCACTGTGCAGGAGAATCCGTATAGGTGTTCGAGTGTTCGAACCGTAATGCGCAAGAAATGGTACGAAAACCCCGTATTTACATATCTGCCACTGTGCAGGAGAATCCGTATAGGTGTTCGATTGTTCGAACCGTAATGCGCAAGAAATGGTATGTAAACCCCGTTTTTATATATCTGCCACTGTGCAGGAGAATCCGTATAGGTGTTCGAGTGTTTGAACCGTAATGCGCAAAAAATGGTACCGAAACCCCGTATTTACATATCTGCCACTGTGCAGGAGAATCCGTATAGGTGTTCGAGTGTTCGAACCGTAATGCGCAAGAAATGGTATGGAAACCCCGTATTTACATATCTGCCACTGTGCAGGAGAATCCGTATAGGTGTTCGAGTGTTCGAACCGTAATGCGCAAGAAATGGTTCCGAAACCCCGTATTTACATATCTGCCACTGTGCAGGAGAATCCGTATAGGTGTTCGAGAGTTCGAACCGTAATGCGCAAGAAATGGTACGGAAACCCCGTATTTACATACCTGCCACTTTGTAGAAGAATCCGCATAGGTGTTCGAGTGTTCGAACCGTAATGTGCAAGAAATGGTATGGAAACCCCGTATTTACATATCTGCCACTGTGCAGGAGAATCCGTATAGGTGTTCGAGTGTTCGAATCGTAATGCGCAAGAAATGGTACCGAAACCCCGTATTTACATATCTGCCACTGTGGAGGAGAATCCGAATAGGTGTTCGAGTGTTCGAACCGTAATGCGCAAGAAATGGTTCCGAAACCCCGTATTTACATATCTGCCACTGTGCAGGAGAATCCGTATAGGTGTTCGAGAGTTCGAACCGTAATGCGCAAGAAATGGTACGGAAACCCCGTATTTACATATCTGCCACTTTGTAGGAGAATCCGCATTGGTGTTCGAGTGTTCGAACCGTAATGTGCAAGAAATGGTATGGAAACCCCGTATTTACATATCTGCCACTGTGCAGGACAATCCGTATAGGTGTTCGAGTGTTCGAACCGTAATGCGCCAGAAATGGTACCGAAACCCCGTATTTACATATCTGCCACTGTGCAGGAGAATCCGTATAGTTGTTCGACTGTTCGAACCGTAATGCGCAAGAAATGGTACCGAAACCCCGTATTTACATATCTGCCCCTGTGCAGGAGAATCCGTATAGGTGTTCGAGTGTTCGAACCGTAATGCGCAAGAAATGGTAGGGAAACCCCGTATTTACATATCTGCCACTGTGCAGGAGAATCCGTATAGGTGTTCGAGTGTTCGAACCGTAATGCGCAAGAAATGGTTCCGAAACCCCGTATTTACATATCTGCCACTGTGCAGGAGAATCCGTATAGGTGTTCGAGAGTTCGAACCGTAATGCGCAAGAAATGGTACGGAGACCCCGTATTTACATATCTGCCACTTTGTAGGAGAATCCGCATAGGTGTTCGAGTGTTCGAACCGTAATGTGTAAGAAATGGTATGGAAACCCCGTATTTACATATCTGCCACTGTGCAGGACAATCCGTATAGGTGTTCGAGTGTTCGAATCGTAATGCGCAAGAAATGGTACCGAAACCCCGTATTTACATATCTGCCACTGTGCAGGAGAATCCGAATAGGTGTTCGAGTGTTCGAACCGTAATGCGCAAGAAATGGTATGTAAACCCCGTATTTACATATCTGCCACTGTGTAGGAGAATCCGTATAGGTGTTCGAGTGTTCGAACCGTAATGCGCAAGAAATGGTATGTAAACCCCGTATTAACATATCTGCCACTGTGCAGGAGAATCCGTATAGGTGTTCGAGTGTTCGAACCGTAATGCGCAAGAAATGGTACGGAAACCCCGTATTTACATATCTGCCACTGTGCAGCAGAATCCGTATAGGTGTTCGATTGTTCGAACCGTAATGCGCAAGAAATGGTATGGAAACCCCGTATTTACATATCTGCCACTGTGCAGGAGAATCCGTATAGGTGTTCGAGTGTTCGAATCGTAATGCGCAAGAAATGGTACCGAAACCCCGTATTTACATATCTGCCACTGTGCAAGAGAATCCGAATAGGTGTTCGAGTGTTCGAACCGTAATGCGCAAGAAATGGTATGTAAACCCCGTATTTACATATCTGCCACTGTGCAGGAGAATCCGTATAGGTGTTCGAGTGTTCGAACCGTAATGCGCAAGAAATGGTACGAAAACCCCGTATTTACATATCTGCCACTGTGCAGGAGAATCCGTATAGGTGTTCGATTGTTCGAACCGTAATGCGCAAGAAATGGTATGTAAACCCCGTTTTTATATATCTGCCACTGTGCAGGAGAATCCGTATAGGTGTTCGAGTGTTTGAACCGTAATGCGCAAAAAATGGTACCGAAACCCCGTATTTACATATCTGCCACTGTGCAGGAGAATCCGTATAGGTGTTCGTGTGTTCGAACCGTAATGCGCAAGAAATGGTATGGAAACCCCGTATTTACATATCTGCCACTGTGCAGGAGAATCCGTATAGGTGTTCGAGTGTTCGAACCGTAATGCGCAAGAAATGGTTCCGAAACCCCGTATTTACATATCTGCCACTGTGCAGGAGAATCCGTATAGGTGTTCGAGAGTTCGAACCGTAATGCGCAAGAAATGGTACGGAAACCCCGTATTTACATACCTGCCACTTTGTAGAAGAATCCGCATAGGTGTTCGAGTGTTCGAACCGTAATGTGCAAGAAATGGTATGGAAACCCCGTATTTACATATCTGCCACTGTGCAGGAGAATCCGTATAGGTGTTCGAGTGTTCGAATCGTTATGCGCAAGAAATGGTACCGAAACCCCGTATTTACATATCTGCCACTGTGGAGGAGAATCCGAATAGGTGTTCGAGTGTTCGAACCGTAATGCGCAAGAAATGGTTCCGAAACCCCGTATTTACATATCTGCCACTGTGCAGGAGAATCCGTATAGGTGTTCGAGAGTTCGAACCGTAATGCGCAAGAAATGGTACGGAAACCCCGTATTTACATATCTGCCACTTTGTAGGAGAATCCGCATAGGTGTTCGAGTGTTCGAACCGTAATGTGCAAGAAATGGTATGGAAACCCCGTATTTACATATCTGCCACTGTGCAGGACAATCCGTATAGGTGTTCGAGTGTTCGAACCGTAATGCGCCAGAAATGGTAGGGAAACCCCGTATTTACATATCTGCCACTGTGCAGGAGAATCCGTATAGGTGTTCGAGTGTTCGAACCGTAATGCGCAAGAAATGGTTCCGAAACCCCGTATTTACATATCTGCCACTGTGCAGGAGAATCCGTATAGGTGTTCGAGAGTTCGAACCGTAATGCGCAAGAAATGGTACGGAAACCCCGTATTTACATATCTGCCACTTTGTAGGAGAATCCGCATAGGTGTTCGAGTGTTCGAACCGTAATGTGCAAGAAATGGTATGGAAACCCCGTATTTACATATCTGCCACTGTGCAGGAGAATCCGTATAGGTGTTCGAGTGTTCGAATCGTAATGCGCAAGAAATGGTATGTAAACCCCGTTTTTATATATCTGCCACTGTGCAGGAGAATCCGTATAGGTGTTCGAGTGTTTGAACCGTAATGCGCAAAAAATGGTACCGAAACCCCGTATTTACATATCTGCCACTGTGCAGGAGAATCCGTATAGGTGTTCGAGTGTTCGAACCGTAATGCGCAAGAAATGGTATGGAAACCCCGTATTTACATATCTGCCACTGTGCAGGAGAATCCGTATAGGTGTTCGAGTGTTCGAACCGTAATGCGCAAGAAATGGTTCCGAAACCCCGTATTTACATATCTGCCACTGTGCAGGAGAATCCGTATAGGTGTTCGAGAGTTCGAACCGTAATGCGCAAGAAATGGTACGGAAACCCCGTATTTACATATCTGCCACTTTGTAGGAGAATCCGCATAGGTGTTCGAGAGTTCGAACCGTAATGCGCAAGAAATGGTACGGAAACCCCGTATTTACATATCTGCCACTTTGTAGGAGAATCCGCATAGGTGTTCGAGTGTTCGAACCGTAATGTGCAAGAAATGGTATGGAAACCCCGTATTTACATATCTGCCACTGTGCAGGAGAATCCGTATAGGTGTTCGAGTGTTCGAATCGTAATGCGCAAGAAATGGTACCGAAACCCCGTATTTACATATCTGCCACTGTGTTGGAGAATCCGAATAGGTGTTCGAGTGTTCGAACCGTAATGCGCAAGAAATGGTATGTAAACCCCGTATTTACATATCTGCCACTGTGCAGGAGAATCCGTATAGGTGTTCGAGTGTTCGAACCGTAATGCGCAAGAAATGGTATGTAAACCCCGTATTAACATATCTGCCACTGTGCAGGAGAATCCGTATAGGTGTTCGAGTGTTCGAACCGTAATGCGCAAGAAATGGTACGGAAACCCCGGATTTACATATCTGCCACTGTGCAGGAGAATCCGTACAGGTGTTCGAGTGTTCGAACCGTAATGCGCAAGAAATGGTATGTAAACCCCGTTTTTACATATCTGCCACTGTGCAGGAGAATCCGTATAGGTGTTCGAGTGTTCGAACCGTAATGCGCAAGAAATGGTACGGAAACCCCGTATTTACATATCTGCCACTGTGCAGCAGAATCCGTATAGGTGTTCGATTGTTCGAACCGTAATGCGAAAGAAATGGTATGGAAACCCCGTATTTACATATCTGCCACTGTGCAGGAGAATCCGTATAGGTGTTCGAGTGTTCGTTCCGTAATGCGCAAGAAATGGTTCCGAAACCCCGTATTTACATATCTGCCACTTTGTAGGAGAATCCGCATAGGTGTTCGAGTGTTCGAACCGTAATGTGCAAGAAATGGTATGGAAACCCCGTATTTACATATCTGCCACTATGCAGGAGAATCCGTATAGGTGTTCGAGTGTTCGAATCGTAATGCGCAAGAAATGGTACCGAAACCCCGTATTTACATATCTGCCACTGTGCAAGAGAATCCGAATAGGTGTTCGAGTGTTCGAACCGTAATGCGCAAGAAATGGTATGTAAACCCCGTATTTACATATCTGCCACTGTGCAGGAGAATCCGTATAGGTGTTCGAGTGTTCGAACCGTAATGCGCAAGAAATGGTACGAAAACCCCGTATTTACATATCTGCCACTGTGCAGGAGAATCCGTATAGGTGTTCGATTGTTCGAACCGTAATGCGCAAGAAATGGTATGTAAACCCCGTTTTTATATATCTGCCACTGTGCAGGAGAATCCGTATAGGTGTTCGAGTGTTTGAACCGTAATGCGCAAAAAATGGTACCGAAACCCCGTATTTACATATCTGCCACTGTGCAGGAGAATCCGTATAGGTGTTCGAGTGTTCGAACCGTAATGCGCAAGAAATGGTATGGAAACCCCGTATTTACATATCTGCCACTGTGCAGGAGAATCCGTATAGGTGTTCGAGTGTTCGAACCGTAATGCGCAAGAAATGGTTCCGAAACCCCGTATTTACATATCTGCCACTGTGCAGGAGAATCCGTATAGGTGTTCGAGAGTTCGAACCGTAATGCGCAAGAAATGGTACGGAAACCCCGTATTTACATACCTGCCACTTTGTAGAAGAATCCGCATAGGTGTTCGAGTGTTCGAACCGTAATGTGCAAGAAATGGTATGGAAACCCCGTATTTACATATCTGCCACTGTGCAGGAGAATCCGTATAGGTGTTCGAGTGTTCGAATCGTAATGCGCAAGAAATGGTACCGAAACCCCGTATTTACATATCTGCCACTGTGGAGGAGAATCCGAATAGGTGTTCGATTGTTCGAACCGTAATGCGCAAGAAATGGTTCCGAAACCCCGTATTTACATATCTGCCACTGTGCAGGAGAATCCGTATAGGTGTTCGAGAGTTCGAACCGTAATGCGCAAGAAATGGTACGGAAACCCCGTATTTACATATCTGCCACTTTGTAGGAGAATCCGCATTGGTGTTCGAGTGTTCGAACCGTAATGTGCAAGAAATGGTATGGAAACCCCGTATTTACATATCTGCCACTGTGCAGGACAATCCGTATAGGTGTTCGAGTGTTCGAACCGTAATGCGCCAGAAATGGTACCGAAACCCCGTATTTACATATCTGCCACTGTGCAGGAGAATCCGTATAGTTGTTCGACTGTTCGAACCGTAATGCGCAAGAAATGGTACCGAAACCCCGTATTTACATATCTGCCCCTGTGCAGGAGAATCCGTATAGGTGTTCGAGTGTTCGAACCGTAATGCGCAAGAAATGGTAGGGAAACCCCGTATTTACATATCTGCCACTGTGCAGGAGAATCCGTATAGGTGTTCGAGTGTTCGAACCGTAATGCGCAAGAAATGGTTCCGAAACCCCGTATTTACATATCTGCCACTGTGCAGGAGAATCCGTATAGGTGTTCGAGAGTTCGAACCGTAATGCGCAAGAAATGGTACGGAGACCCCGTATTTACATATCTGCCACTTTGTAGGAGAATCCGCATAGGTGTTCGAGTGTTCGAACCGTAATGTGTAAGAAATGGTATGGAAACCCCGTATTTACATATCTGCCACTGTGCAGGACAATCCGTATAGGTGTTCGAGTGTTCGAATCGTAATGCGCAAGAAATGGTACCGAAACCCCGTATTTACATATCTGCCACTGTGCAGGAGAATCCGAATAGGTGTTCGAGTGTTCGAACCGTAATGCGCAAGAAATGGTATGTAAACCCCGTATTTACATATCTGCCACTGTGTAGGAGAATCCGTATAGGTGTTCGAGTGTTCGAACCGTAATGCGCAAGAAATGGTATGTAAACCCCGTATTAACATATCTGCCACTGTGCAGGAGAATCCGTATAGGTGTTCGAGTGTTCGAACCGTAATGCGCAAGAAATGGTACGGAAACCCCGTATTTACATATCTGCCACTGTGCAGCAGAATCCGTATAGGTGTTCGATTGTTCGAACCGTAATGCGCAAGAAATGGTATGGAAACCCCGTATTTACATATCTGCCACTGTGCAGGAGAATCCGTATAGGTGTTCGAGTGTTCGAATCGTAATGCGCAAGAAATGGTACCGAAACCCCGTATTTACATATCTGCCACTGTGCAAGAGAATCCGAATAGGTGTTCGAGTGTTCGAACCGTAATGCGCAAGAAATGGTATGTAAACCCCGTATTTACATATCTGCCACTGTGCAGGAGAATCCGTATAGGTGTTCGAGTGTTCGAACCGTAATGCGCAAGAAATGGTACGAAAACCCCGTATTTACATATCTGCCACTGTGCAGGAGAATCCGTATAGGTGTTCGATTGTTCGAACCGTAATGCGCAAGAAATGGTATGTAAACCCCGTTTTTATATATCTGCCACTGTGCAGGAGAATCCGTATAGGTGTTCGAGTGTTTGAACCGTAATGCGCAAAAAATGGTACCGAAACCCCGTATTTACATATCTGCCACTGTGCAGGAGAATCCGTATAGGTGTTCGTGTGTTCGAACCGTAATGCGCAAGAAATGGTATGGAAACCCCGTATTTACATATCTGCCACTGTGCAGGAGAATCCGTATAGGTGTTCGAGTGTTCGAACCGTAATGCGCAAGAAATGGTTCCGAAACCCCGTATTTACATATCTGCCACTGTGCAGGAGAATCCGTATAGGTGTTCGAGAGTTCGAACCGTAATGCGCAAGAAATGGTACGGAAACCCCGTATTTACATACCTGCCACTTTGTAGAAGAATCCGCATAGGTGTTCGAGTGTTCGAACCGTAATGTGCAAGAAATGGTATGGAAACCCCGTATTTACATATCTGCCACTGTGCAGGAGAATCCGTATAGGTGTTCGAGTGTTCGAATCGTAATGCGCAAGAAATGGTACCGAAACCCCGTATTTACATATCTGCCACTGTGGAGGAGAATCCGAATAGGTGTTCGAGTGTTCGAACCGTAATGCGCAAGAAATGGTTCCGAAACCCCGTATTTACATATCTGCCACTGTGCAGGAGAATCCGTATAGGTGTTCGAGAGTTCGAACCGTAATGCGCAAGAAATGGTACGGAAACCCCGTATTTACATATCTGCCACTTTGTAGGAGAATCCGCATAGGTGTTCGAGTGTTCGAACCGTAATGTGCAAGAAATGGTATGGAAACCCCGTATTTACATATCTGCCACTGTGCAGGACAATCCGTATAGGTGTTCGAGTGTTCGAACCGTAATGCGCCAGAAATGGTAGGGAAACCCCGTATTTACATATCTGCCACTGTGCAGGAGAATCCGTATAGGTGTTCGAGTGTTCGAACCGTAATGCGCAAGAAATGGTTCCGAAACCCCGTATTTACATATCTGCCACTGTGCAGGAGAATCCGTATAGGTGTTCGAGAGTTCGAACCGTAATGCGCAAGAAATGGTACGGAAACCCCGTATTTACATATCTGCCACTTTGTAGGAGAATCCGCATAGGTGTTCGAGTGTTCGAACCGTAATGTGCAAGAAATGGTATGGAAACCCCGTATTTACATATCTGCCACTGTGCAGGAGAATCCGTATAGGTGTTCGAGTGTTCGAATCGTAATGCGCAAGAAATGGTACCGAAACCCCGTATTTACATATCTGCCACTGTGTAGGAGAATCCGAATAGGTGTTCGAGTGTTCGAACCGTAATGCGCAAGAAATGGTATGTAAACCCCGTATTTACATATCTGCCACTGTGCAGGAGAATCCGTATAGGTGTTCGAGTGTTCGAACCGTAATGCGCAAGAAATGGTATGTAAAACCCGTATTAACATATCTGCCACTGTGCAGGAGAATCCGTATAGGTGTTCGAGTGTTCGAACCGTAATGCGCAAGAAATGGTACGGAAACCCCGGATTTACATATCTGCCACTGTGCAGGAGAATCCGTACAGGTGTTCGAGTGTTCGAACCGTAATGCGCAAGAAATGGTATGTAAACCCCGTTTTTACATATCTGCCACTGTGCAGGAGAATCCGTATAGGTGTTCGAGTGTTCGAACCGTAATGCGCAAGAAATGGTACGGAAACCCCGTATTTACATATCTGCCACTGTGCAGCAGAATCCGTATAGGTGTTCGATTGTTCGAACCGTAATGCGCAAGAAATGGTATGGAAACCCCGTATTTACATATCTGCCACTGTGCAGGAGAATCCGTATAGGTGTTCGAGTGTTCGTTCCGTAATGCGCAAGAAATGGTTCCGAAACCCCGTATTTACATATCTGCCACTTTGTAGGAGAATCCGCATAGGTGTTCGAGTGTTCGAACCGTAATGTGCAAGAAATGGTATGGAAACCCCGTATTTACATATCTGCCACTGTGCAGGAGAATCCGTATAGGTGTTCGAGTGTTCGAATCGTAATGCGCAAGAAATGGTACCGAAACCCCGTATTTACATATCTGCCACTGTGCAAGAGAATCCGAATAGGTGTTCGAGTGTTCGAACCGTAATGCGCAAGAAATGGTATGTAAACCCCGTATTTACATATCTGCCACTGTGCAGGAGAATCCGTATAGGTGTTCGAGTGTTCGAACCGTAATGCGCAAGAAATGGTACGAAAACCCCGTATTTACATATCTGCCACTGTGCAGGAGAATCCGTATAGGTGTTCGATTGTTCGAACCGTAATGCGCAAGAAATGGTATGTAAACCCCGTTTTTATATATCTGCCACTGTGCAGGAGAATCCGTATAGGTGTTCGAGTGTTTGAACCGTAATGCGCAAAAAATGGTACCGAAACCCCGTATTTACATATCTGCCACTGTGCAGGAGAATCCGTATAGGTGTTCGAGTGTTCGAACCGTAATGCGCAAGAAATGGTATGGAAACCCCGTATTTACATATCTGCCACTGTGCAGGAGAATCCGTATAGGTGTTCGAGTGTTCGAACCGTAATGCGCAAAAAATGGTACCGAAACCCCGTATTTACATATCTGCCACTGTGCAGGAGAATCCGTATAGGTGTTCGAGTGTTCGAACCGTAATGCGCAAGAAATGGTATGTAAACCCCGTATTAACATATCTGCCACTGTGCAGGAGAATCCGTACAGGTGTTCGAGTGTTCGAACCGTAATGCGCAAGAAATGGTACGGAAACCCCGGATTTACATATCTGCCACTGTGCAGGAGAATCCGTACAGGTGTTCGAGTGTTCGAACCGTAATGCGCAAGAAATGGTATGTAAACCCCGTTTTTACATATCTGCCACTGTGCAGGAGAATCCGTATAGGTGTTCGAGTGTTCGAACCGTAATGCGCAAGAAATGGTACGGAAACCCCGTATTTACATATCTGCCACTGTGCAGCAGAATCCGTATAGGTGTTCGATTGTTCGAACCGTAATGCGCAAGAAATGGTATGGAAACCCCGTATTTACATATCTGCCACTGTGCAGGAGAATCCGTATAGGTGTTCGAGTGTTCGTTCCGTAATGCGCAAGAAATGGTTCCGAAACCCCGTATTTACATATCTGCCACTTTGTAGGAGAATCCGCATAGGTGTTCGAGTGTTCGAACCGTAATGTGCAAGAAATGGTATGGAAACCCCGTATTTACATATCTGCCACTGTGCAGGAGAATCCGTATAGGTGTTCGAGTGTTCGAATCGTAATGCGCAAGAAATGGTACCGACACCCCGTATTTACATATCTGCCACTGTGCAAGAGAATCCGAATAGGTGTTCGAGTGTTCGAACCGTAATGCGCAAGAAATGGTATGTAAACCCCGTATTTACATATCCGCCACTGTGCAGGAGAATCCGTATAGGTGTTCGAGTGTTCGAACCGTAATGCGCAAGAAATGGTACGAAAACCCCGTATTTACATATCTGCCACTGTGCAGGAGAATCCGTATAGGTGTTCGATTGTTCGAACCGTAATGCGCAAGAAATGGTATGTAAACCCCGTTTTTATATATCTGCCACTGTGCAGGAGAATCCGTATAGGTGTTCGAGTGTTTGAACCGTAATGCGCAAAAAATGGTACCGAAACCCCGTATTTACATATCTGCCACTGTGCAGGAGAATCCGTATAGGTGTTCGAGTGTTCGAACCGTAATGCGCAAGAAATGGTATGGAAACCCCGTATTTACATATCTGCCACTGTGCAGGAGAATCCGTATAGGTGTTCGAGTGTTCGAACCGTAATGCGCAAGAAATGGTTCCGAAACCCCGTATTTACATATCTGCCACTGTGCAGGAGAATCCGTATAGGTGTTCGAGAGTTCGAACCGTAATGCGCAAGAAATGGTACGGAAACCCCGTATTTACATACCTGCCACTTTGTAGAAGAATCCGCATAGGTGTTCGAGTGTTCGAACCGTAATGTGCAAGAAATGGTATGGAAACCCCGTATTTACATATCTGCCACTGTGCAGGAGAATCCGTATAGGTGTTCGAGTGTTCGAATCGTAATGCGCAAGAAATGGTACCGAAACCCCGTATTTACATATCTGCCACTGTGCAAGAGAATCCGAATAGGTGTTCGAGTGTTCGAACCGTAATGCGCAAGAAATGGTATGTAAACCCCGTATTTACATATCTGCCACTGTGCAGGAGAATCCGTATAGGTGTTCGAGTGTTCGAACCGTAATGCGCAAGAAATGGTACGAAAACCCCGTATTTACATATCTGCCACTGTGCAGGAGAATCCGTATAGGTGTTCGATTGTTCGAACCGTAATGCGCAAGAAATGGTATGTAAACCCCGTTTTTATATATCTGCCACTGTGCAGGAGAATCCGTATAGGTGTTCGAGTGTTTGAACCGTAATGCGCAAAAAATGGTACCGAAACCCCGTATTTACATATCTGCCACTGTGCAGGAGAATCCGTATAGGTGTTCGAGTGTTCGAACCGTAATGCGCAAGAAATGGTATGGAAACCCCGTATTTACATATCTGCCACTGTGCAGGAGAATCCGTATAGGTGTTCGAGTGTTCGAACCGTAATGCGCAAAAAATGGTACCGAAACCCCGTATTTACATATCTGCCACTGTGCAGGAGAATCCGTATAGGTGTTCGAGTGTTCGAACCGTAATGCGCAAGAAATGGTATGTAAACCCCGTATTAACATATCTGCCACTGTGCAGGAGAATCCGTACAGGTGTTCGAGTGTTCGAACCGTAATGCGCAAGAAATGGTACGGAAACCCCGGATTTACATATCTGCCACTGTGCAGGAGAATCCGTACAGGTGCTCGAGTGTTCGAACCGTAATGCGCAAGAAATGGTATGTAAACCCCGTTTTTACATATCTGCCACTGTGCAGGAGAATCCGTATAGGTGTTCGAGTGTTCGAACCGTAATGCGCAAGAAATGGTACGGAAACCCCGTATTTACATATCTGCCACTGTGCAGCAGAATCCGTATAGGTGTTCGATTGTTCGAACCGTAATGCGCAAGAAATGGTATGGAAACCCCGTATTTACATATCTGCCACTGTGCAGGAGAATCCGTATAGGTGTTCGAGTGTTCGTTCCGTAATGCGCAAGAAATGGTTCCGAAACCCCGTATTTACATATCTGCCACTTTGTAGGAGAATCCGCATAGGTGTTCGAGTGTTCGAACCGTAATGTGCAAGAAATGGTATGGAAACCCCGTATTTAAATATCTGCCACTGTGCAGGAGAATCCGTATAGGTGTTCGAGTGTTCGAACCGTAATGCGCAAGAAATGGTACGGAAACCCCGTATTTACATATCTGCCACTGTGCAGCAGAATCCGTATAGGTGTTCGATTGTTCGAACCGTAATGCGCAAGAAATGGTATGGAAACCCCGTATTTACATATCTGCCACTGTGCAGGAGAATCCGTATAGGTGTTCGAGTGTTCGTTCCGTAATGCGCAAGAAATGGTTCCGAAACCCCGTATTTACATATCTGCCACTTTGTAGGAGAATCCGCATAGGTGTTCGAGTGTTCGAACCGTAATGTGCAAGAAATGGTATGGAAACCCCGTATTTACATATCTGCCACTGTGCAGGAGAATCCGTATAGGTGTTCGAGTGTTCGAATCGTAATGCGCAAGAAATGGTACCGACACCCCGTATTTACATATCTGCCACTGTGCAAGAGAATCCGAATAGGTGTTCGAGTGTTCGAACCGTAATGCGCAAGAAATGGTATGTAAACCCCGTATTTACATATCCGCCACTGTGCAGGAGAATCCGTATAGGTGTTCGAGTGTTCGAACCGTAATGCGCAAGAAATGGTACGAAAACCCCGTATTTACATATCTGCCACTGTGCAGGAGAATCCGTATAGGTGTTCGATTGTTCGAACCGTAATGCGCAAGAAATGGTATGTAAACCCCGTTTTTATATATCTGCCACTGTGCAGGAGAATCCGTATAGGTGTTCGAGTGTTTGAACCGTAATGCGCAAAAAATGGTACCGAAACCCCGTATTTACATATCTGCCACTGTGCAGGAGAATCCGTATAGGTGTTCGAGTGTTCGAACCGTAATGCGCAAGAAATGGTATGGAAACCCCGTATTTACATATCTGCCACTGTGCAGGAGAATCCGTATAGGTGTTCGAGTGTTCGAACCGTAATGCGCAAGAAATGGTTCCGAAACCCCGTATTTACATATCTGCCACTGTGCAGGAGAATCCGTATAGGTGTTCGAGAGTTCGAACCGTAATGCGCAAGAAATGGTACGGAAACCCCGTATTTACATACCTGCCACTTTGTAGAAGAATCCGCATAGGTGTTCGAGTGTTCGAACCGTAATGTGCAAGAAATGGTATGGAAACCCCGTATTTACATATCTGCCACTGTGCAGGAGAATCCGTATAGGTGTTCGAGTGTTCGAATCGTAATGCGCAAGAAATGGTACCGAAACCCCGTATTTACATATCTGCCACTGTGCAAGAGAATCCGAATAGGTGTTCGAGTGTTCGAACCGTAATGCGCAAGAAATGGTATGTAAACCCCGTATTTACATATCTGCCACTGTGCAGGAGAATCCGTATAGGTGTTCGAGTGTTCGAACCGTAATGCGCAAGAAATGGTACGAAAACCCCGTATTTACATATCTGCCACTGTGCAGGAGAATCCGTATAGGTGTTCGATTGTTCGAACCGTAATGCGCAAGAAATGGTATGTAAACCCCGTTTTTATATATCTGCCACTGTGCAGGAGAATCCGTATAGGTGTTCGAGTGTTTGAACCGTAATGCGCAAAAAATGGTACCGAAACCCCGTATTTACATATCTGCCACTGTGCAGGAGAATCCGTATAGGTGTTCGAGTGTTCGAACCGTAATGCGCAAGAAATGGTATGGAAACCCCGTATTTACATATCTGCCACTGTGCAGGAGAATCCGTATAGGTGTTCGAGTGTTCGAACCGTAATGCGCAAAAAATGGTACCGAAACCCCGTATTTACATATCTGCCACTGTGCAGGAGAATCCGTATAGGTGTTCGAGTGTTCGAACCGTAATGCGCAAGAAATGGTATGTAAACCCCGTATTAACATATCTGCCACTGTGCAGGAGAATCCGTACAGGTGTTCGAGTGTTCGAACCGTAATGCGCAAGAAATGGTACGGAAACCCCGGATTTACATATCTGCCACTGTGCAGGAGAATCCGTACAGGTGCTCGAGTGTTCGAACCGTAATGCGCAAGAAATGGTATGTAAACCCCGTTTTTACATATCTGCCACTGTGCAGGAGAATCCGTATAGGTGTTCGAGTGTTCGAACCGTAATGCGCAAGAAATGGTACGGAAACCCCGTATTTACATATCTGCCACTGTGCAGCAGAATCCGTATAGGTGTTCGATTGTTCGAACCGTAATGCGCAAGAAATGGTATGGAAACCCCGTATTTACATATCTGCCACTGTGCAGGAGAATCCGTATAGGTGTTCGAGTGTTCGTTCCGTAATGCGCAAGAAATGGTTCCGAAACCCCGTATTTACATATCTGCCACTTTGTAGGAGAATCCGCATAGGTGTTCGAGTGTTCGAACCGTAATGTGCAAGAAATGGTATGGAAACCCCGTATTTACATATCTGCCACTGTGCAGGAGAATCCGTATAGGTGTTCGAGTGTTCGAATCGTAATGCGCAAGAAATGGTACCGAAACCCCGTATTTACATATCTGCCACTGTGCAAGAGAATCCGAATAGGTGTTCGAGTGTTCGAACCGTAATGCGCAAGAAATGGTATGTAAACCCCGTATTTACATATCCGCCACTGTGCAGGAGAATCCGTATAGGTGTTCGAGTGTTCGAACCGTAATGCGCAAGAAATGGTACGAAAACCCCGTATTTACATATCTGCCACTGTGCAGGAGAATCCGTATAGGTGTTCGATTGTTCGAACCGTAATGCGCAAGAAATGGTATGTAAACCCCGTTTTTATATATCTGCCACTGTGCAGGAGAATCCGTATAGGTGTTCGAGTGTTTGAACCGTAATGCGCAAAAAATGGTACCGAAACCCCGTATTTACATATCTGCCACTGTGCAGGAGAATCCGTATAGGTGTTCGAGTGTTCGAACCGTAATGCGCAAGAAATGGTATGGAAACCCCGTATTTACATATCTGCCACTGTGCAGGAGAATCCGTATAGGTGTTCGAGTGTTCGAACCGTAATGCGCAAGAAATGGTTCCGAAACCCCGTATTTACATATCTGCCACTGTGCAGGAGAATCCGTATAGGTGTTCGAGAGTTCGAACCGTAATGCGCAAGAAATGGTACGGAAACCCCGTATTTACATACCTGCCACTTTGTAGAAGAATCCGCATAGGTGTTCGAGTGTTCGAACCGTAATGTGCAAGAAATGGTATGGAAACCCCGTATTTACATATCTGCCACTGTGCAGGAGAATCCGTATAGGTGTTCGAGTGTTCGAATCGTAATGCGCAAGAAATGGTACCGAAACCCCGTATTTACATATCTGCCACTGTGGAGGAGAATCCGAATAGGTGTTCGAGTGTTCGAACCGTAATGCGCAAGAAATGGTTCCGAAACCCCGTATTTACATATCTGCCACTGTGCAGGAGAATCCGTATAGGTGTTCGAGATTTCGAACCGTAATGCGCAAGAAATGGTACGGAAACCCCGTATTTACATATCTGCCACTTTGTAGGAGAATCCGCATAGGTGTTCGAGTGTTCGAACCGTAATGTGCAAGAAATGGTATGGAAACCCCGTATTTACATATCTGCCACTGTGCAGGACAATCCGTATAGGTGTTCGAGTGTTCGAACCATAATGCGCCAGAAATGGTACCGAAACCCCGTATTTACATATCTGCCACTGTGCAGGAGAATCCGTATAGTTGTTCGACTGTTCGAACCGTAATGCGCAAGAAATGGTACCGAAACCCCGTATTTACATATCTGCCACTGTGCAGGAGAATCCGTATAGGTGTTCGAGTGTTCGAACCGTAATGCGCAAGAAATGGTAGGGAAACCCCGTATTTACATATCTGCCACTGTGCAGGAGAATCCGTATAGGTGTTCGAGTGTTCGAACCGTAATGCGCAAGAAATGGTTCCGAAACCCCGTATTTACATATCTGCCACTGTGCAGGAGAATCCGTATAGGTGTTCGAGAGTTCGAACCGTAATGCGCAAGAAATGGTACGGAGACCCCGTATTTACATATCTGCCACTTTGTAGGAGAATCCGCATAGGTGTTCGAGTGTTCGAACCGTAATGTGTAAGAAATGGTATGGAAACCCCGTATTTACATATCTGCCACTGTGCAGGACAATCCGTATAGGTGTTCGAGTGTTCGAATCGTAATGCGCAAGAAATGGTACCGAAACCCCGTATTTACATATCTGCCACTGTGCAGGAGAATCCGAATAGGTGTTCGAGTGTTCGAACCGTAATGCGCAAGAAATGGTATGTAAACCCCGTATTTACATATCTGCCACTGTGTAGGAGAATCCGTATAGGTGTTCGAGTGTTCGAACCGTAATGCGCAAGAAATGGTATGTAAACCCCGTATTAACATATCTGCCACTGTGCAGGAGAATCCGTATAGGTGTTCGAGTGTTCGAACCGTAATGCGCAAGAAATGGTACGGAAACCCCGGATTTACATATCTGCCACTGTGCAGGAGAATCCGTACAGGTGTTCGAGTGTTCGAACCGTAATGCGCAAGAAATGGTATGTAAACCCCGTTTTTACATATCTGCCACTGTGCAGGAGAATCCGTATAGGTGTTCGAGTGTTCGAACCGTAATGCGCAAGAAATGGTACAGAAACCCCGTATTTACATATCTGCCACTGTGCAGCAGAATCCGTATAGGTGTTCGATTGTTCGAACCGTAATGCGCAAGAAATGGTATGGAAACCCCGTATTTACATATCTGCCACTGTGCAGGAGAATCCGTATAGGTGTTCGAGTGTTCGTTCCGTAATGCGCAAGAAATGGTTCCGAAACCCCGTATTTACATATCTGCCACTTTGTAGGAGAATCCGCATAGGTCTTCGAGTGTTCGAACCGTAATGTGCAAGAAATGGTATGGAAACCCCGTATTTACATATCTGCCACTGTGCAGGAGAATCCGTATAGGTGTTCGAGTGTTCGAATCGTAATGCGCAAGAAATGGTACCGAAACCCCGTATTTACATATCTGCCACTGTGCAGGAGAATCCGAATAGGTGTTCGAGTGTTCGAACCGTAATGCGCAAGAAATGGTATGTAAACCCCGTATTTACATATCTGCCACTGTGCAGGAGAATCCGTATAGGTGTTCGAGTGTTCGAACCGTAATGCGCAAGAAATGGTACGGAAACCCGTATTTACATATCTGCCACTGTGCAGGAGAATCCGTATAGGTGTTCGATTGTTCGAACCATAATGCGCAAGAAATGGTATGTAAACCCCGTTTTTATATATCTGCCACTGTGCAGGAGAATCCGTATAGGTGTTCGAGTGTTCGAACCGTAATGCGCAAAAAATGGTACCGAAACCCCGTATTTGCATATCTGCCACTGTGCAGGAGAATCCGTATAGGTGTTCGAGTGTTCGAACCGTAATGCGCAAGAAATGGTATGCAAACCCCGTATTTACATATCTGCCACTGTGCAGGAGAATCCGTATAGGTGTTCGAGTGTTCGAACCGTAATGCGCAAGAAATGGTTCCGAAACCCCGTATTTACATATCTGCCACTTTGCAGGAGAATCCGTATAGGTGTTCGAGAGTTCGAACCGTAATGCGCAAGAAATGGTACGGAAACCCCGTATTTACATACCTGCCACTTTGTAGGAGAATCCGCATAGGTGTTCGAGTGTTCGAACCGTAATGTGCAAGAAATGGTATGGAAACCCCGTATTTACATATCTGCCACTGTGCAGGAGAATCCGTATAGGTGTTCGAGTGTTCGAATCGTAATGCGCAAGAAATGGTACCGAAACCCCGTATTTACATATCTGCCACTGTGGAGGAGAATCCGAATAGGTGTTCGAGTGTTCGAACCGTAATGCGCAAGAAATGGTTCCGAAACCCCGTATTTACATATCTGCCACTGTGCAGGAGAATCCGTATAGGTGTTCGAGAGTTCGAACCGTAATGCGCAAGAAATGGTACGGAGACCCCGTATTTACATATCTGCCACTTTGTAGGAGAATCCGCATAGGTGTTCGAGTGTTCGAACCGTAATGTGTAAGAAATGGTATGGAAACCCCGTATTTACATATCTGCCACTGTGCAGGACAATCCGTATAGGTGTTCGAGTGTTCGAATCGTAATGCGCAAGAAATGGTACCGAAACCCCGTATTTACATATCTGCCACTGTGCAGGAGAATCCGAATAGGTGTTCGAGTGTTCGAACCGTAATGCGCAAGAAATGGTATGTAAACCCCGTATTTACATATCTGCCACTGTGTAGGAGAATCCGTATAGGTGTTCGAGTGTTCGAACCGTAATGCGCAAGAAATGGTATGTAAACCCCGTATTAACATATCTGCCACTGTGCAGGAGAATCCGTATAGGTGTTCGAGTGTTCGAACCGTAATGCGCAAGAAATGGTACGGAAACCCCGGATTTACATATCTGCCACTGTGCAGGAGAATCCGTACAGGTGTTCGAGTGTTCGAACCGTAATGCGCAAGAAATGGTATGTAAACCCCGTTTTTACATATCTGCCACTGTGCAGGAGAATCCGTATAGGTGTTCGAGTGTTCGAACCGTAATGCGCAAGAAATGGTACAGAAACCCCGTATTTACATATCTGCCACTGTGCAGCAGAATCCGTATAGGTGTTCGATTGTTCGAACCGTAATGCGCAAGAAATGGTATGGAAACCCCGTATTTACATATCTGCCACTGTGCAGGAGAATCCGTATAGGTGTTCGAGTGTTCGTTCCGTAATGCGCAAGAAATGGTTCCGAAACCCCGTATTTACATATCTGCCACTTTGTAGGAGAATCCGCATAGGTCTTCGAGTGTTCGAACCGTAATGTGCAAGAAATGGTATGGAAACCCCGTATTTACATATCTGCCACTGTGCAGGAGAATCCGTATAGGTGTTCGAGTGTTCGAATCGTAATGCGCAAGAAATGGTACCGAAACCCCGTATTTACATATCTGCCACTGTGCAGGAGAATCCGAATAGGTGTTCGAGTGTTCGAACCGTAATGCGCAAGAAATGGTATGTAAACCCCGTATTTACATATCTGCCACTGTGCAGGAGAATCCGTATAGGTGTTCGAGTGTTCGAACCGTAATGCGCAAGAAATGGTACGGAAACCCGTATTTACATATCTGCCACTGTGCAGGAGAATCCGTATAGGTGTTCGATTGTTCGAACCATAATGCGCAAGAAATGGTATGTAAACCCCGTTTTTATATATCTGCCACTGTGCAGGAGAATCCGTATAGGTGTTCGAGTGTTCGAACCGTAATGCGCAAAAAATGGTACCGAAACCCCGTATTTGCATATCTGCCACTGTGCAGGAGAATCCGTATAGGTGTTCGAGTGTTCGAACCGTAATGCGCAAGAAATGGTATGCAAACCCCGTATTTACATATCTGCCACTGTGCAGGAGAATCCGTATAGGTGTTCGAGTGTTCGAACCGTAATGCGCAAGAAATGGTTCCGAAACCCCGTATTTACATATCTGCCACTTTGCAGGAGAATCCGTATAGGTGTTCGAGAGTTCGAACCGTAATGCGCAAGAAATGGTACGGAAACCCCGTATTTACATACCTGGCACTTTGTAGGAGAATCCGCATAGGTGTTCGAGTGTTCGAACCGTAATGTGCAAGAAATGGTATGGAAACCCCGTATTTACATATCTGCCACTGTGCAGGAGAATCCGTATAGGTGTTCGAGTGTTCGAATCGTAATGCGCAAGAAATGGTACCGAAACCCCGTATTTACATATCTGCCACTGTGGAGGAGAATCCGAATAGGTGTTCGAGTGTTCGAACCGTAATGCGCAAGAAATGGTTCCGAAACCCCGTATTTACATATCTGCCACTGTGCAGGAGAATCCGTATAGGTGTTCGAGATTTCGAACCGTAATGCGCAAGAAATGGTACGGAAACCCCGTATTTACATATCTGCCACTTTGTAGGAGAATCCGTATAGGTGTTCGAGTGTTCGAACCGTAATGTGCAAGAAATGGTATGGAAACCCCGTATTTAGATATCTGCCACTGTGCAGGAGAATCCGTATAGGTGTTCGAGTGTTCGAACCATAATGCGCCAGAAATGGTACCGAAACCCCGTATTTACATATCTGCCACTGTGCAGGAGAATCCGTATAGGTGTTCGAGTGTTCGAACCGTAATGCGCAAGAAATGGTATGGAAACCCCGTATTTACATATCAGCCACTGTGAAGGAGAATCCGTATAGGTGTTCGAGTGTTCGAACCGTAATGCGCAAGAAATGGTACGGAAACCCCGTATTTACATATCTGCCACTGTGCAGGAGAATCCGTATAGGTGTTCGAGTGTTTGAACCGTAATGCGTGAGAAATGGTATGTAAACCCCGTATTTATATATCTGCCACTGTGCTGGATAATCCGTATAGGTGTTCGAGTGTTCGAACCGTAATGCGCCAGAAATGGTACCGAAACCCTGTATTTACATATCTGACACTGTGCAGGAGAATCCGTATAGGTGTTCGAGTGTTCGAACCGTAATGCGCAAGAAATGGTACCGAAACCCCGTATTTACATATCTGCCACTGTGCAGGAGAATCCGTATAGGTGTTCGAGTGTTCGAACCGTAATGCGCAAGAAATGGTAGGGAAACCCCGTATTTACATATCTGCCACTGTGCAGGAGAATCCGTATAGGTGTTCGAGTGTTCGAACCGTAATGGGCAAGAAATGGTTCCGAAACCCCGTATTTACATATCTGCCACTGTGCAGGAGAATCCGTATAGGTGTTCGAGAGTTCGAACCGTAATGCGCAAGAAATGGTACGGAAACCCCGTATTTACATATCTGCCACTTTGTAGGAGAATCCGCATAGGTGTTCGAGTGTTCGAACCGTAATGTGCAGGAAATGGTATGGAAACCCCGTATTTACATATCTGCCACTGTGCAGGACAAGCCGTATAGGTGTTCGAGTGTTCGAATCGTAATGCGCAAGAAATGGTACCGAAACCCCGTATTTACATATCTGCCACTGTGCAGGAGAATCCGAATAGGTGTTCGAGTGTTCGAACCGTAATGCGCAAGAAATGGTATGTAAACCCCGTATTTACATATCTGCCACTGTGTAGGAGAATCCGTATAGGTGTTCGAGTGTTCGAACCGTAATGCGCAAGAAATGGTACGGAAACCCCGTATTTACATATCTGCCACTGTGCAGGAGAATCCGTATAGGTGTTCGATTGTTCGAACCGTAATGCGCAAGAAATGGTATGGAAACCCCGTATTTACATATCTGCCACTGTGCAGGAGAATCCGTATAGGTGTTCGAGTGTTCTAACCGTAATGCGCAAGAAATTGTTCCGAAACCCCGTATTTACATATCTGCCACTGTGCAGGAGAATCCGTATAGGTGTTCGAGAGTTCGAACCGTAATGCGCAAGAAATGGTACGGAAACCCCGTATTTACATATCTGCCACTTTGTAGGAGAATCCGCATAGGTGTTCGAGTGTTCGAACCGTAATGTGCAAGAAATGGTATGGAAACCCCGTATTTACAGATCTGCCACTGTGCAGGAGAATCTGTATAGGTGTTCGAGTGTCCGAATCGTATTGCGCAAGAAATGGTACCGAAACCCCGTATTTACATATCTGCCACTGTGCAGGAGAATCCGAATAGGTGTTCGAGTGTTCGTACCGTAATGCGCAAGAAATGGTATGTAAACCCCGTATTTACATATCTGCCACTGTGCAGGAGAATCCGTATAGGTGTTCGATTGTTCGAACCGTAATGCGCAAGAAATGGTACGGAAACCCGTATTTACATATCTGCCACTGTGCAGGAGAATCCGTATAGGTGTTCGATTGTTCGAACCGTAATGCGCAAGAAATGGTATGTAAACCCCGTTTTTATATATCTGCCACTGTGCAGGAGAATCCGTATAGGTGTTCGAGTGTTCGAACCGTAATGCGCAAAAAATGGTACCGAAACCCCGTATTTACATATCTGCCACTGTGCAGGAGAATCCGTATAGGTGTTCGAGTGTTCGAACCGTAATGCGCAAGAAATGGTATGCAAACCCCGTATTTACATATCTGCCACTGTGCAGGAGAATCCGTATAGGTGTTCTAGTGTTCGAACCGTAATGCGCAAGAAATGGTTCCGAAACCCCGTATTTACATATCTGCCACTTTGCAGGAGAATCCGTATAGGTGTTCGAGAGTTCGAACCGTAATGCGCAAAAAATGGTACCGAAACCCCGTATTTACATATCTGCCACTGTGCAGGAGAATCCGTATAGGTGTTCGATTGTTCGAACCGTAATGCGCAAGAAATGGTACGGAAACCCGTATTTACATATCTGCCACTGTGCAGGAGAATCCGTATAGGTGTTCGATTGTTCGAACCGTAATGCGCAAGAAATGGTATGTAAACCCCGTTTTTATATTTCTGCCACTGTGCAGGAGAATCCGTATAGGTGTTCGAGTGTTCGAACCGTAATGCGCAAAAAATGGTACCGAAACCCCGTATTTACATATCTGCCACTGTGCAGGAGAATCCGTATAGGTGTTCGAGTGTTCGAACCGTAATGCGCAAGAAATGGTATGCAAACCCCGTATTTACATATCTGCCACTGTTCAGGAGAATCCGTATAGGTGTTCGAGTGTTCGAACCGTAATGCGCAAGAAATGGTTCCGAAACCCCGTATTTACATATCTGCCACTTTGTAGGAGAATCCGTATAGGTGTTCGAGTGTTCGAACCGTAATGCGCAAGAAATGGTACGGAAACCCCGTATTTAGATATCTGCCACTGTGCAGGAGAATCCGTATAGGTGTTCGATTGTTCGAACCGTAATGCGCAAGAAATGGTATGTAAACCCCGTATTTACATATCTACCACTGTGCAGGAGAATCCGTATAGGTGTTCGAGTGTTCGAACCGTAATGCGCAAGAAATGGTATGGAAACCCCGTATTTACATATCAGCCACTGTGAAGGAGAATCCGTATAGGTGTTCGAGTGTTCGAACCGTAATGCGCAAGAAATGGTACGGAAACCCCGTATTTACATATCTGCCACTGTGCAGGAGAATCCGTATAGGTGTTCGAGTGTTTGAACCGTAATGCGTGAGAAATGGTATGTAAACCCCGTATTTATATATCTGCCACTGTGCTGGATAATCCGTATAGGTGTTCGAGTGTTCGAACCGTAATGCGCCAGAAATGGTACCGAAACCCTGTATTTACATATCTGACACTGTGCAGGAGAATCCGTATAGGTGTTCGAGTGTTCGAACCGTAATGCGCAAGAAATGGTACCGAAACCCCGTATTTACATATCTGCCACTGTGCAGGAGAATCCGTATAGGTGTTCGAGTGTTCGAACCGTAATGCGCAAGAAATGGTAGGGAAACCCCGTATTTACATATCTGCCACTGTGCAGGAGAATCCGTATAGGTGTTCGAGTGTTCGAACCGTAATGGGCAAGAAATGGTTCCGAAACCACGTATTTACATATCTGCCACTGTGCAGGAGAATCCGTATAGGTGTTCGAGAGTTCGAACCGTTATGCGCAAGAAATGGTACGGAAACCCCGTATTTACATATCTGCCACTTTGTAGGAGAATCCGCATAGGTGTTCGAGTGTTCGAACCGTAATGTGCAAGAAATGGTATGGAAACCCCGTATTTACAAATCTGCCACTGTGCAGGACAATCCGTATAGGTGTTCGAGTGTTCGAATCGTAATGCGCAAGAAATGGTACCGAAACCCCGTATTTACATATCTGCCACTGTGTAGGAGAATCCGAATAGGTGTTCGAGTGTTCGAACCGTAATGCGCAAGAAATGGTATGTAAACCCCGTATTTACATATCTGCCACTGTGCAGGAGAATCCGTATAGGTGTTCGAGTGTTCGAACCGTAATGCGCAAGAAATGGTACGGAAACCCCGTATTTACATATCTGCCACTGTGCAGGAGAATCCGTATAGGTGTTCGATTGTTCGAACCGTAATGCGCAAGAAATGGTATGGAAACCCCATATTTACATATCTGCCACTGTGCAGGAGAATCCGTATAGGTGTTCGAGTGTTCTAACCGTAATGCGCAAGAAATGGTTCCGAAACCCCGTATTTACATATCTGCCACTGTGCAGGAGAATCCGTATAGGTGTTCGAGAGTTCGAACCGTAATGCGCAAGAAATGGTACGGAAACCCCGTATTTACATATCTGCCACTGTGCAGGAGAATCCGTATAGGTGTTCGATTGTTCGAACCGTAATGCGCAAGAAATGGTATGGAAACCCCGTATTTACATATCAGCCACTGTGCAGGAGAATCCGTATAGGTGTTCGAGTGTTCGAACCGTAATGCGCAAGAAATGGTATGGAAACCCCGTATTTACATATCTGCCACTGTGTAGGAGAATCCGTATAGGTGTTCGAGTGTTCGAACCGTAATGCGCAAGAAATGGTACGGAAACCCCGTATTTACATATCTGCCACTGTGCAGGATAATCCGTATAGGTGTTCGAGTGTTTGAACCGTAATGCGTGAGAAATGGTATGTAAACCCCGCATTTATATATCTGCCACTGTGCTGGATAATCCGTATAGGTGTTCGAGTGTTCGAACCGTAATGCGCCAGAAATGGTACCGAAACCCCGTATTTACATATCTGCCACTGTGCAGGAGAATCCGTATAGGTGTTCGAGTGTTCGAACCGTAATGCGCAAGAAATGGTACCGAAACCCCGTATTTACATATCTGCCACTGTGGAGGAGAATCCGTATAGGTGTTCGAGTGTTCGAACCGTAATACGCAAGAAATGGTAGGGAAACCCCGTATTTAAATATCTGCCACTGTGCAGGAGAATCCGTATAGGTGTTCGAGTGTTCGAACCGTAATGCGCAAGAAATGGTACGGAAACCCGTATTTACATATCTGCCACTGTGCAGGAGAATCCGTATAGGTGTTCGATTGTTCGAACCATAATGCGCAAGAAATGGTATGTAAACCCCGTTTTTATATATCTGCCACTGTGCAGGAGAATCCGTATAGGTGTTCGAGTGTTCGAACCGTAATGCGCAAAAAATGGTACCGAAACCCCGTATTTGCATATCTGCCACTGTGCAGGAGAATCCGTATAGGTGTTCGAGTGTTCGAACCGTAATGCGCAAGAAATGGTATGCAAACCCCGTATTTACATATCTGCCACTGTGCAGGAGAATCCGTATAGGTGTTCGAGTGTTCGAACCGTAATGCGCAAGAAATGGTTCCGAAACCCCGTATTTACATATCTGCCACTTTGCAGGAGAATCCGTATAGGTGTTCGAGAGTTCGAACCGTAATGCGCAAGAAATGGTACGGAAACCCCGTATTTACATACCTGCCACTTTGTAGGAGAATCCGCATAGGTGTTCGAGTGTTCGAACCGTAATGTGCAAGAAATGGTATGGAAACCCCGTATTTACATATCTGCCACTGTGCAGGAGAATCCGTATAGGTGTTCGAGTGTTCGAATCGTAATGCGCAAGAAATGGTACCGAAACCCCGTATTTACATATCTGCCACTGTGGAGGAGAATCCGAATAGGTGTTCGAGTGTTCGAACCGTAATGCGCAAGAAATGGTTCCGAAACCCCGTATTTACATATCTGCCACTGTGCAGGAGAATCCGTATAGGTGTTCGAGATTTCGAACCGTAATGCGCAAGAAATGGTACGGAAACCCCGTATTTACATATCTGCCACTTTGTAGGAGAATCCGCATAGGTGTTCGAGTGTTCGAACCGTAATGTGCAAGAAATGGTATGGAAACCCCGTATTTACATATCTGCCACTGTGCAGGACAATCCGTATAGGTGTTCGAGTGTTCGAACCATAATGCGACAGAAATGGTACCGAAACCCCGTATTTACATATCTGCCACTGTGCAGGAGAATCCGTATAGTTGTTCGACTGTTCGAACCGTAATGCGCAAGAAATGGTACCGAAACCCCGTATTTACATATCTGCCACTGTGCAGGAGAATCCGTATAGGTGTTCGAGTGTTCGAACCGTAATGCGCAAGAAATGGTAGGGAAACCCCGTATTTACATATCTGCCACTGTGCAGGAGAATCCGTATAGGTGTTCGAGTGTTCGAACCGTAATGCGCAAGAAATGGTTCCGAAACCCCGTATTTACATATCTGCCACTGTGCAGGAGAATCCGTATAGGTGTTCGAGAGTTCGAACCGTAATGCGCAAGAAATGGTACGGAGACCCCGTATTTACATATCTGCCACTTTGTAGGAGAATCCGCATAGGTGTTCGAGTGTTCGAACCGTAATGTGTAAGAAATGGTATGGAAACCCCGTATTTACATATCTGCCACTGTGGAGGACAATCCGTATAGGTGTTCGAGTGTTCGAATCGTAATGCGCAAGAAATGGTACCGAAACCCCGTATTTACATATCTGCCACTGTGCAGGAGAATCCGAATAGGTGTTCGAGTGTTCGAACCGTAATGCGCAAGAAATGGTATGTAAACCCCGTATTTACATATCTGCCACTGTGTAGGAGAATCCGTATAGGTGTTCGAGTGTTCGAACCGTAATGCGCAAGAAATGGTATGTAAACCCCGTATTAACATATCTGCCACTGTGCAGGAGAATCCGTATAGGTGTTCGAGTGTTCGAACCGTAATGCGCAAGAAATGGTACGGAAACCCCGGATTTACATATCTGCCACTGTGCAGGAGAATCCGTACAGGTGTTCGAGTGTTCGAACCGTAATGCGCAAGAAATGGTATGTAAACCCCGTTTTTACATATCTGCCACTGTGCAGGAGAATCCGTATAGGTGTTCGAGTGTTCGAACCGTAATGCGCAAGAAATGGTACAGAAACCCCGTATTTACATATCTGCCACTGTGCAGCAGAATCCGTATAGGTGTTCGATTGTTCGAACCGTAATGCGCAAGAAATGGTATGGAAACCCCGTATTTACATATCTGCCACTGTGCAGGAGAATCCGTATAGGTGTTCGAGTGTTCGTTCCGTAATGCGCAAGAAATGGTTCCGAAACCCCGTATTTACATATCTGCCACTTTGTAGGAGAATCCGCATAGGTCTTCGAGTGTTCGAACCGTAATGTGCAAGAAATGGTATGGAAACCCCGTATTTACATATCTGCCACTGTGCAGGAGAATCCGTATAGGTGTTCGAGTGTTCGAATCGTAATGCGCAAGAAATGGTACCGAAACCCCGTATTTACATATCTGCCACTGTGCAGGAGAATCCGAATAGGTGTTCGAGTGTTCGAACCGTAATGCGCAAGAAATGGTATGTAAACCCCGTATTTACATATCTGCCACTGTGCAGGAGAATCCGTATAGGTGTTCGAGTGTTCGAACCGTAATGCGCAAGAAATGGTACGGAAACCCGTATTTACATATCTGCCACTGTGCAGGAGAATCCGTATAGGTGTTCGATTGTTCGAACCATAATGCGCAAGAAATGGTATGTAAACCCCGTTTTTATATATCTGCCACTGTGCAGGAGAATCCGTATAGGTGTTCGAGTGTTCGAACCGTAATGCGCAAAAAATGGTACCGAAACCCCGTATTTGCATATCTGCCACTGTGCAGGAGAATCCGTATAGGTGTTCGAGTGTTCGAACCGTAATGCGCAAGAAATGGTATGCAAACCCCGTATTTACATATCTGCCACTGTGCAGGAGAATCCGTATAGGTGTTCGAGTGTTCGAACCGTAATGCGCAAGAAATGGTTCCGAAACCCCGTATTTACATATCTGCCACTTTGCAGGAGAATCCGTATAGGTGTTCGAGAGTTCGAACCGTAATGCGCAAGAAATGGTACGGAAACCCCGTATTTACATACCTGCCACTTTGTAGGAGAATCCGCATAGGTGTTCGAGTGTTCGAACCGTAATGTGCAAGAAATGGTATGGAAACCCCGTATTTACATATCTGCCACTGTGCAGGAGAATCCGTATAGGTGTTCGAGTGTTCGAATCGTAATGCGCAAGAAATGGTACCGAAACCCCGTATTTACATATCTGCCACTGTGCAGGAGAATCCGAATAGGTGTTCGAGTGTTCGAACCGTAATGCGCAAGAAATGGTATGTAAACCCCGTATTTACATATCTGCCACTGTGCAGGAGAATCCGTATAGGTGTTCGAGTGTTCGAACCGTAATGCGCAAGAAATGGTATGTAAACCCCGTATTTACATATCTGCCACTGTGCAGGAGAATCCGTATAGGTGTTCGAGTGTTCGAACCGTAATGCGCAAGAAATGGTACCGAAACCCCGTATTTAGATATCTGCCACTGTGCAGGAGAATCCGTATAGGTGTTCGATTGTTCGAACCGTAATGCGCAAGAAATGGTATGTAAACCCCGTATTTACATATCTACCACTGTGCAGGAGAATCCGTATAGGTGTTCGAGTGTTCGAACCGTAATGCGCAAGAAATGGTATGGAAACCCCGTATTTACATATCAGCCACTGTGAAGGAGAATCCGTATAGGTGTTCGAGTGTTCGAACCGTAATGCGCAAGAAATGGTACGGAAACCCCGTATTTACATATCTGCCACTGTGCAGGAGAATCCGTATAGGTGTTCGAGTGTTTGAACCGTAATGCGTGAGAAATGGTATGTAAACCCCGTATTTATATATCTGCCACTGTGCTGGATAATCCGTATAGGTGTTCGAGTGTTCGAACCGTAATGCGCCAGAAATGGTACCGAAACCCTGTATTTACATATCTGACACTGTGCAGGAGAATCCGTATAGGTGTTCGAGTGTTCGAACCGTAATGCGCAAGAAATGGTACCGAAACCCCGTATTTACATATCTGCCACTGTGCAGGAGAATCCGTATAGGTGTTCGAGTGTTCGAACCGTAATGCGCAAGAAATGGTAGGGAAACCCCGTATTTACATATCTGCCACTGTGCAGGAGAATCCGTATAGGTGTTCGAGTGTTCGAACCGTAATGGGCAAGAAATGGTTCCGAAACCCCGTATTTACATATCTGCCACTGTGCAGGAGAATCCGTATAGGTGTTCGAGAGTTCGAACCGTAATGCGCAAGAAATGGTACGGAAACCCCGTATTTACATATCTGCCACTTTGTAGGAGAATCCGCATAGGTGTTCGAGTGTTCGAACCGTAATGTGCAGGAAATGGTATGGAAACCCCGTATTTACATATCTGCCACTGTGCAGGACAAGCCGTATAGGTGTTCGAGTGTTCGAATCGTAATGCGCAAGAAATGGTACCGAAACCCCGTATTTACATATCTGCCACTGTGCAGGAGAATCCGAATAGGTGTTCGAGTGTTCGAACCGTAATGCGCAAGAAATGGTATGTAAACCCCGTATTTACATATCTGCCACTGTGTAGGAGAATCCGTATAGGTGTTCGAGTGTTCGAACCGTAATGCGCAAGAAATGGTACGGAAACCCCGTATTTACATATCTGCCACTGTGCAGGAGAATCCGTATAGGTGTTCGATTGTTCGAACCGTAATGCGCAAGAAATGGTATGGAAACCCCGTATTTACATATCTGCCACTGTGCAGGAGAATCCGTATAGGTGTTCGAGTGTTCTAACCGTAATGCGCAAGAAATGGTTCCGAAACCCCGTATTTACATATCTGCCACTGTGCAGGAGAATCCGTATAGGTGTTCGAGAGTTCGAACCGTAATGCGCAAGAAATGGTACGGAAACCCCGTATTTACATATCTGCCACTTTGTAGGAGAATTCGCATAGGTGTTCGAGTGTTCGAACCGTAATGTGCAAGAAATGGTATGGAAACCCCGTATTTACAGATCTGCCACTGTGCAGGAGAATCTGTATAGGTGTTCGAGTGTCCGAATCGTATTGCGCAAGAAATGGTACCGAAACCCCGTATTTACATATCTGCCACTGTGCAGGAGAATCCGAATAGGTGTTCGAGTGTTCGTACCGTAATGCGCAAGAAATGGTATGTAAACCCCGTATTTACATATCTGCCACTGTGCAGGAGAATCCGTATAGGTGTTCGATTGTTCGAACCGTAATGCGCAAGAAATGGTACGGAAACCCGTATTTACATATCTGCCACTGTGCAGGAGAATCCGTATAGGTGTTCGATTGTTCGAACCGTAATGCGCAAGAAGTGGTATGTAAACCCCGTTTTTATATATCTGCCACTGTGCAGGAGAATCCGTATAGGTGTTCGAGTGTTCGAACCGTAATGCGCAAAAAATGGTACCGAAACCCCGTATTTACATATCTGCCACTGTGCAGGAGAATCCGTATAGGTGTTCGAGTGTTCGAACCGTAATGCGCAAGAAATGGTATGCAAACCCCGTATTTACATATCTGCCACTGTGCAGGAGAATCCGTATAGGTGTTCTAGTGTTCGAACCGTAATGCGCAAGAAATGGTTCCGAAACCCCGTATTTACATATCTGCCACTTTGCAGGAGAATCCGTATAGGTGTTCGAGAGTTCGAACCGTAATGCGCAAAAAATGGTACCGAAACCCCGTATTTACATATCTGCCACTGTGCAGGAGAATCCGTATAGGTGTTCGATTGTTCGAACCGTAATGCGCAAGAAATGGTACGGAAACCCGTATTTACATATCTGCCACTGTGCAGGAGAATCCGTATAGGTGTTCGATTGTTCGAACCGTAATGCGCAAGAAATGGTATGTAAACCCCGTTTTTATATTTCTGCCACTGTGCAGGAGAATCCGTATAGGTGTTCGAGTGTTCGAACCGTAATGCGCAAAAAATGGTACCGAAACCCCGTATTTACATATCTGCCACTGTGCAGGAGAATCCGTATAGGTGTTCGAGTGTTCGAACCGTAATGCGCAAGAAATGGTATGCAAACCCCGTATTTACATATCTGCCACTGTTCAGGAGAATCCGTATAGGTGTTCGAGTGTTCGAACCGTAATGCGCAAGAAATGGTTCCGAAACCCCGTATTTACATATCTGCCACTTTGTAGGAGAATCCGTATAGGTGTTCGAGTGTTCGAACCGTAATGCGCAAGAAATGGTACGGAAACCCCGTATTTAGATATCTGCCACTGTGCAGGAGAATCCGTATAGGTGTTCGATTGTTCGAACCGTAATGCGCAAGAAATGGTATGTAAACCCCGTATTTACATATCTACCACTGTGCAGGAGAATCCGTATAGGTGTTCGAGTGTTCGAACCGTAATGCGCAAGAAATGGTATGGAAACCCCGTATTTACATATCAGCCACTGTGAAGGAGAATCCGTATAGGTGTTCGAGTGTTCGAACCGTAATGCGCAAGAAATGGTACGGAAACCCCGTATTTACATATCTGCCACTGTGCAGGAGAATCCGTATAGGTGTTCGAGTGTTTGAACCGTAATGCGTGAGAAATGGTATGTAAACCCCGTATTTATATATCTGCCACTGTGCTGGATAATCCGTATAGGTGTTCGAGTGTTCGAACCGTAATGCGCCAGAAATGGTACCGAAACCCTGTATTTACATATCTGACACTGTGCAGGAGAATCCGTATAGGTGTTCGAGTGTTCGAACCGTAATGCGCAAGAAATGGTACCGAAACCCCGTATTTACATATCTGCCACTGTGCAGGAGAATCCGTATAGGTGTTCGAGTGTTCGAACCGTAATGCGCAAGAAATGGTAGGGAAACCCCGTATTTACATATCTGCCACTGTGCAGGAGAATCCGTATAGGTGTTCGAGTGTTCGAACCGTAATGGGCAAGAAATGGTTCCGAAACCACGTATTTACATATCTGCCACTGTGCAGGAGAATCCGTATAGGTGTTCGAGAGTTCGAACCGTAATGCGCAAGAAATGGTACGGAAACCCCGTATTTACATATCTGCCACTTTGTAGGAGAATCCGCATAGGTGTTCGAGTGTTCGAACCGTAATGTGCAAGAAATGGTATGGAAACCCCGTATTTACAAATCTGCCACTGTGCAGGACAATCCGTATAGGTGTTCGAGTGTTCGAATCGTAATGCGCAAGAAATGGTACCGAAACCCCGTATTTACATATCTGCCACTGTGTAGGAGAATCCGAATAGGTGTTCGAGTGTTCGAACCGTAATGCGCAAGAAATGGTATGTAAACCCCGTATTTACATATCTGCCACTGTGCAGGAGAATCCGTATAGGTGTTCGAGTGTTCGAACCGTAATGCGCAAGAAATGGTACGGAAACCCCGTATTTACATATCTGCCACTGTGCAGGAGAATCCGTATAGGTGTTCGATTGTTCGAACCGTAATGCGCAAGAAATGGTATGGAAACCCCATATTTACATATCTGCCACTGTGCAGGAGAATCCGTATAGGTGTTCGAGTGTTCTAACCGTAATGCGCAAGAAATGGTTCCGAAACCCCGTATTTACATATCTGCCACTGTGCAGGAGAATCCGTATAGGTGTTCGAGAGTTCGAACCGTAATGCGCAAGAAATGGTACGGAAACCCCGTATTTACATATCTGCCACTGTGCAGGAGAATCCGTATAGGTGTTCGATTGTTCGAACCGTAATGCGCAAGAAATGGTATGGAAACCCCGTATTTACATATCAGCCACTGTGCAGGAGAATCCGTATAGGTGTTCGAGTGTTCGAACCGTAATGCGCAAGAAATGGTATGGAAACCCCGTATTTACATATCTGCCACTGTGTAGGAGAATCCGTATAGGTGTTCGAGTGTTCGAACCGTAATGCGCAAGAAATGGTACGGAAACCCCGTATTTACATATCTGCCACTGTGCAGGATAATCCGTATAGGTGTTCGAGTGTTTGAACCGTAATGCGTGAGAAATGGTATGTAAACCCCGCATTTATATATCTGCCACTGTGCTGGATAATCCGTATAGGTGTTCGAGTGTTCGAACCGTAATGCGCCAGAAATGGTACCGAAACCCCGTATTTACATATCTGCCACTGTGCAGGAGAATCCGTATAGGTGTTCGAGTGTTCGAACCGTAATGCGCAAGAAATGGTACCGAAACCCCGTATTTACATATCTGCCACTGTGGAGGAGAATCCGTATAGGTGTTCGAGTGTTCGAACCGTAATACGCAAGAAATGGTAGGGAAACCCCGTATTTAAATATCTGCCACTGTGCAGGAGAATCCGTATAGGTGTTCGAGTGTTCGAACCGTAATGCGCAAGAAATGGTTCCGAAACCCCGTATTTACATATCTGCCACTGTGCAGGAGAATCCGTATAGGTGTTCGAGAGTTCGAACCGTAATGCGCAAGAAATGGTACGGAAACCCCGTATTTACATATCTGCCACTTTGTAGGAGAATCCGCATAGGTGTTCGAGTGTTCGAACCGTAATGTGCAAGAAATGGTATGGAAACCCGTATTTACATATCTGCCACTGTGCAGGAGAATCCGTATAGGTGTTCGAGTGTTCGAATCGTAATGCGCAAGAAATGGTACCGAAACCCCGTATTTACATATCTGCCACTGTGCAGGAGAATCCGAATAGGTGTTCGAGTGTTCGAACCGTAATGCGCAAGATATGGTATGTAAACCCCGTATTTACATATCTGCCACTGTGCAGGAGAATCCGTATAGGTGTTCGAGTGTTCGAACCGTAATGCGCAAGAAATGGTATGTAAACCCCGTTTTTATATATCTGCCACTGTGCAGGAGAATCCGTATAGGTGTTCGAGTGTTCGAACCGTAATGCGCAAAAAATGGTACCGAAACCCCGTATTTACATATCTGCCACTGTGCAGGAGAATCCGCATAGGTGTTCGAGTGTTCGAACCGTAATGTGCAAGAAATGGTATGGAAACCCCGTATTTACATATCTGCCACTGTGCAGGAGAATCTGTATAGGTGTTCGAGTGTCCGAATCGTAATGCGCAAGAAATGGTACCGAAACCCCGTATTTACATATCTGCCACTGTGCAGGAGAATCCGAATAGGTGTTCGAGTGTTCGTACCGTAATGCGCAAGAAATGGTATGTAAACCCCGTATTTACGTATTTGCCACTGTGCAGGAGAATCCGTATAGGTGTTCGAGTGTTCGAACCGTAATGCGCAAGAAATGGTACGGAAACCCGTATTTACATATCTGCCACTGTGCAGGAGAATCCGTATAGGTGTTCGATTGTTCGAACCGTAATGCGCAAGAAATGGTATGTAAACCCCGTTTTTATATATCTGCCACTGTGCAGGAGAATCCGTATAGGTGTTCGAGTGTTCGAACCGTAATGCGCAAAAAATGGTACCGAAACCCCGTATTTACATATCTGCCACTGTGGAGGAGAATCCGTATAGGTGTTCGAGTGTTCGAACCGTAATGCGCAAGAAATGGTATGCAAACCCCGTATTTACATATCTGCCACTGTGCAGGAGAATCCGTATAGGTGTTCGAGTGTTCGAACCGTAATGCGCAAGAAATGGTTCCGAAACCCCGTATTTACATATCTGCCACTTTGCAGGAGAATCCGTATAGGTGTTCGAGAGTTCGAACCGTAATGCGCAAGAAATGGTACGGAAACCCCGTATTTACATACCTGCCACTTTGTAGGAGAATCCGCATAGGTGTTCGAGTGTTCGAACCGTAATGTGCAAGAAATGGTATGGAAACCCCGTATTTACATATCTGCCACTGTGCAGGAGAATCCGTATAGGTGTTCGAGTGTTCGAATCGTAATGCGCAAGAAATGGTACCGAAACCCCGTATTTACATATCTGCCACTGTGCAGGAGAATACGAATAGGTGTTCGAGTGTTCGAACCGTAATGCGCAAGAAATGGTATGTAAACCCCGTATTTACATATCTGCCACTGTGCAGGAGAATCCGTATAGGTGTTCGAGTGTTCGAACCGTAATGCGCAAGAAGTGGTATGTAAACCCCGTATTTACATATCTGCCACTGTGCAGGAGAATCCGTATAGGTGTTCGAGTGTTCGAACCGTAATGCGCAAGAAATGGTACGGAAACCCCGTATTTAGATATCTGCCACTGTGCAGGAGAATCCGTATAGGTGTTCGATTGTTCGAACCGTAATGCGCAAGAAATGGTATGTAAACCCCGTATTTACATATCTACCACTGTGCAGGAGAATCCGTATAGGTGTTCGAGTGTTCGAACCGTAATGCGCAAGAAATGGTATGGAAACCCCGTATTTACATATCAGCCACTGTGAAGGAGAATCCGTATAGGTGTTCGAGTGTTCGAACCGTAATGCGCAAGAAATGGTACGGAAACCCCGTATTTACATATCTGCCACTGTGCAGGAGAATCCGTATAGGTGTTCGAGTGTTTGAACCGTAATGCGTGAGAAATGGTATGTAAACCCCGTATTTATATATCTGCCACTGTGCTGGATAATCCGTATAGGTGTTCGAGTGTTCGAACCGTAATGCGCCAGAAATGGTACCGAAACCCTGTATTTACATATCTGACACTGTGCAGGAGAATCCGTATAGGTGTTCGAGTGTTCGAACCGTAATGCGCAAGAAATGGTACCGAAACCCCGTATTTACATATCTGCCACTGTGCAGGAGAATCCGTATAGGTGTTCGAGTGTTCGAACCGTAATGCGCAAGAAATGGTAGGGAAACCCCGTATTTACATATCTGCCACTGTGCAGGAGAATCCGTATAGGTGTTCGAGTGTTCGAACCGTAATGGGCAAGAAATGGTTCCGAAACCCCGTATTTACATATCTGCCACTGTGCAGGAGAATCCGTATAGGTGTTCGAGAGTTCGAACCGTAATGCGCAAGAAATGGTACGGAAACCCCGTATTTACATATCTGCCACTTTGTAGAAGAATCCGCATAGGTGTTCGAGTGTTCGAACCGTAATGTGCAAGAAATGGTATGGAAACCCCGTATTTACATATCTGCCACTGTGCAGGACAATCCGTATAGGTGTTCGAGTGTTCGAATCGTAATGCGCAAGAAATGGTACCGAAACCCCGTATTTACATATCTGCCACTGTGCAGGAGAATCCGTATAGGTGTTCGAGAGTTCGAACCGTAATGCGCAAGAAATGGTACGGAAACCCCGTATTTACATATCTGCCACTTTGTAGGAGAATCCGCATAGGTGTTCGAGTGTTCGAACCGTAATGTGCAAGAAATGGTATGGAAACCCCGTATTTACATATCTGCCACTGTGCAGGAGAATCTGTATAGGTGTTCGAGTGTCCGAATCGTAATGCGCAAGAAATGGTACCGAAACCCCGTATTTACATATCTGCCACTGTGCAGGAGAATCCGAATAGGTGTTCGAGTGTTCGTACCGTAATGCGCAAGAAATGGTATGTAAACCCCGTATTCACATATCTGCCACTATGCAGGAGAATCCGTATAGGTGTTCGAGTGTTCGAACCGTAATACGCAAGAAATGGTATGTAAACCCCGTATTTACATATCTGCCACTGTGCAGGAGAATCCGTATAGGTGTTCGAGTGTTCGAACCGTAATGCGCAAGAAATGGTACGGAAACCCCGTATTTACATATCTGCCACTGTGCAGGAGAATCCGTATAGGTGTTCGATTGTTCGAACCGTAATGCGCAAGAAATGGTATGGAAACCCCGTCTTTACATATCAGCCACTGTGCAGGAGAATCCGTATAGGTGTTCGAGTGTTCGAACCGTAATGCGCAAGAAATGGTATGGAAACCCCGTATTTACATATCTGCCACTGTGTAGGAGAATCCGTATAGGTGTTCGAGTGTTCGAACCGTAATGCGCAAGAAATGGTACGGAAACCCCGTATTTACATATCTGCCACTGTGCAGGATAATCCGTATAGGTGTTCGAGTGTTTGAACCGTAATGCGTGAGAAATGGTATGTAAACCCCGCATTTATATATCTGCCACTGTGCTGGATAATCCGTATAGGTGTTCGAGTGTTCGAACCGTAATGCGCCAGAAATGGTACCGAAACCCCGTATTTACATATCTGCCACTGTGCAGGAGAATCCGTATAGGTGTTCGAGTGTTCGAACCGTAATGCGCAAGAAATGGTACCGAAACCCCGTATTTACATATCTGCCACTGTGGAGGAGAATCCGTATAGGTGTTCGAGTGTTCGAACCGTAATACGCAAGAAATGGTAGGGAAACCCCGTATTTAAATATCTGCCACTGTGCAGGAGAATCCGTATAGGTGTTCGAGTGTTCGAACCGTAATGCGCAAGAAATGGTTCCGAAACCCCGTATTTACATATCTGCCACTGTGCAGGAGAATCCGTATAGGTGTTCGAGAGTTCGAACCGTAATGCGCAAGAAATGGTACGGAAACCCCGTATTTACATATCTGCCACTTTGTAGGAGAATCCGCATAGGTGTTCGAGTGTTCGAACCGTAATGTGCAAGAAATGGTATGGAAACCCGTATTTACATATCTGCCACTGTGCAGGAGAATCCGTATAGGTGTTCGAGTGTTCGAATCGTAATGCGCAAGAAATGGTACCGAAACCCCGTATTTACATATCTGCCACTGTGCAGGAGAATCCGAATAGGTGTTCGAGTGTTCGAACCGTAATGCGCAAGATATGGTATGTAAACCCCGTATTTACATATCTGCCACTGTGCAGGAGAATCCGTATAGGTGTTCGAGTGTTCGAACCGTAATGCGCAAGAAATGGTACGGAAACCCTGTATTTACATATCTGCCACTGTGCAGGAGAATCCGTATAGGTGTTCGATTGTTCGGACCGTAATGCGCAAGAAATGGTATGAAAACCCCGTATTTACATATCTGCCACTGTGCAGGAGAATCCGTATAGGTGTTCGAGTGTTCGTTCCGTAATGCGCAAGAAATGGTTCCGAAACCCCGTATTTACATATCTGCCACTGTGCAAGAGAATCCGTATAGGTGTTCGAGAGTTCGAACCGTAATGCGCAAGAAATGGTACGGAAACCCCGTATTTACATATCTGCCACTTTGTAGGAGAATCCGCATAGGTGTTCGAGTGTTCGAACCGTAAAGTGCAAGAAATGGTATGGAAACCCCGTATTTACATATCTGCCACTGTGCAGGAGAATCCGTATAGGTGTTCGAGTGTCCGAATCGTAATGCGCAAGAAATGGTACCGAAACCCCGTATTTACATATCTGCCACTGTGCAGGAGAATCCGAATAGGTGTTCGAGTGTTCGTACCGTAATGCGCAAGAAATGGTATGTAAACCCCGTATTTACATATCTGCCACTGTGCAGGAGAATCCGTATAGGTGTTCGAGTGTTCGAACCGTAATGCGCAAGAAATGGTATGTAAACCCCGTATTTACATATCTGCCACTGTGTAGGAGAATCCGTATAGGTGTTCGAGTGCTCGAACCGTAATGCGCAAGAAATGGTACGGAAACCCCGTATTTACATATCTGCCACTGTGCAGGAGAATCCGTATAGGTGTTCGATTGTTCGAACCGTAATGCGCAAGAAATGGTATGGAAACCCCGTATTTACATATCAGCCACTATGCAGGAGAATCCGTATAGGTGTTCGAGTGTTCGAACCGTAATGCGCAAGAAATGGTATAGAAACCCCGTATTTACATATCTGCCACTGTGCAGGAGAAACCGTATAGGTGTTCGAGTGTTCGAACCGTAATGCGCAAGAAATGGTACGGAAACCCCGTATTTACATATCTGCCACTGTGCAGGATAATCCGTATAGGTGTTCGAGTGTTTGAACCGTAATGCGTGAGAAATGGTATGTAAACCCCGTATTTATATATCTGCCACTGTGCTGGATAATCCGTATAGGTGTTTGAGTGTTCGAACCGTAATGCGCCAGAAATGGTACCGAAACCCCGTATTTACATATCTGCCACTGTGCAGGAGAATCCGTATAGGTGTTCGAGTGTTCGAACCGTAATGCGCAAGAAATGGTACCGAAACCCCGTATTTACATATCTGCCACTGTGCAGGAGAATCCGTATAGGTGTTCGAGTGTTCGAACCGTAATGCGCAAGAAATGGTACGGAAACCCCGTATTTAAATATCTGCCACTTTGTAGGAGAATCCGCATAGGTGTTCGAGTGTTCGAACCGTAATGTGCAAGAAATGGTATGGAAACCCCGTATTTACATATCTGCCACTGTGCAGGAGAATCCGTATAGGTGTTCGAGTGTTCGAATCGTAATGCGCAAGAAATGGTACCGAAACCCCGTATTTACATATCTGCCACTGTGCAGGAGAATCCGAATAGGTGTTCGAGTGTTCGAACCGTAATGCGCAAGAAATGGTATGTAAACCCCGTATTAACATATCTGCCACTGTGCAGGAGAATCCGTATAGGTGTTCGAGTGTTCGAACCGTAATGCGCAAGAAATGGTACGGAAACCCCGGATTTACATATCTGCCACTGTGCAGGAGAATCCGTATAGGTGTTCGATTGTTCGAACCGTAATGCGCAAGAAATGGTATGTAAACCCCGTTTTTACATATCTGCCACTGTGCAGGAGAATCGGTATAGGTGTTCGAGTGTTCGAACCGTAATGCGCAAAAAATGGTACCGAAACCCCGTATTTACATATCTGCCACTGTGCAGGAGAATCCGTATAGGTGTTCGAGTGTTCGTACCGTAATGCGCAAGAAATGGTATGGAAACCCCGTATTTACATATCTGCCACTGTGCAGGAGAATCCGTATAGGTGTTCGAGTGTTCGAACCGTAATGCGCCAGAATTGGTACCGAAACCCCGTATTTACATATCTGCCACTGTGTAGGAAAATCCGCATAGGTGCTCGAGTGTTCGAACCGTATTGCGCAAGAAATGGTATGGAAACCCCGTATTTACATATCTGCCACTGTGCAGGAGAATCCGTATTGGTGTTCGAGTGTTCGAACCATAATGCGCAGGAAATGGTACCGAAACCCCGTATTTACATATCTGCCACTGTACAGGAGAATTCGTATTGGTGTTCGTGTGTTCGAACCATAATGCGCAAGAAATGGTACGGAAACCCCGTATTTAAATATCTGCCACTATGCAGGAGAATCCGTATAGGTGTTCGATTGTTCGAATTGTAATGCGCAAGAAATGGTATGTAAACCCCGTATTTACATATCTGCCACTGTGCAGGAGAATCCGTATAGGTGTTCGAGTGTTCGAACCGTAATGCGCAAGAAATGGTACGGAAACCCCGTATTTACATATCTGCCACTGTGCAGGAGAATCCGCATAGGTGTTCGAGTGTTCGAACCGTAATGCGCAAGAAATGGTACCGAAACCCCGTATTTATATATCTGCCACTGTGCAGGAGAATCCGTATAGGTGTTCGAGTGTTCGAATCGTAATGCGTAAGAAATGGTACCGAAACCCCGTATTTACATATCTGCCACTGTGCAGGAGAATCCGAATAGGTGTTCGAGTGTTCGAACCGCAATGCGCAAGAAATGGTATGTAAACCCAATATTTACATATCTGCCACTGTGCAGGAGAATCTGTATAGGTGTTCGGGTGTTCGACCCGTAATGCGCGAGAAATGGTACGGAAACCCCGTATTTACATATCTGCCACTGTGCAGGAGAATCCGTATAGGTGTTCGATTGTTCGAACCGTAATGCGCAAGAAATGGTATGTAAACCCCGTATTTACATATCTGCCACTGTGCAGGTGAATCCGTATACGTGTTCGAGTGTTCGAACCGTAATGCGCAAGAAATGGTACGGAAACCCCGTATTTACATATCTGCCACTGTGTAGGAGAATCCGTATTGGTGTTCGAGTGTTCGAACCGTAATGCGCGAGAAATGGTATGTAAACCCCGTATTTACATATCTGCCACTGTGCTGGATAATCCGTATAGGTGTTCGAGTGTTCGAACCGTAATGCGCAAAAAATGGTACCGAATCCCCGTATTTACATATCTGCCACTGTGCAGGAGAATCCGTATAGGTGTTCGAGTGTTCGAACCGTAATGCGCAAGAAATGGTATGGAAACCCCGTATTTACATATCTGCCACTGTGCAGGAGAATCCGTATAGGTGTTCGAGTGTTCGAACCGTAATGCGCCAGAAATGGTACCAAAACCCCGTATTTACATATCTGCCACTGTGCAGGAAAATCCGCATAGGTGCTCGAGTGTTCGAACCGTATTGCGCAAGAAATGGTATGGAAACCCCGTATTTACATATCTGCCACTGTGCAGGAGAATCCGTATAGGTGTTCGAGTGTTCGAACCATAATGCGCAGGAAATGGTACCGAAACCCCGTATTTACATATCTGCCACTGTGCAGGAGAATTCGTATTGGTGTTCGTGTGTTCGAACCGTAATGCGCAAGAAATGGTACGGAAACCCCGTATTTAAATATCTGCCACTGTGCAGGAGAATCCGTATAGGTGTTCGATTGTTCGAATTGTAATGCGCAAGAAATGGTATGTAAACCCCGTATTTACATATCTGCCACTGTGCAGGAGAATCCGTATAGGTGTTCGAGTGTTCGAACCGTAATGCGCAAGAAATGGTATGGAAACCCCGTATTTACATATCTGCCACTGTACAGGAGAATCCGCATAGGTGTTCGAGTGTTCGAACCGTAATGCGCAAGAAATGGTACCGAAACCCCGTATTTACATATCTGCCACTGTGCAGGAGAATCCGCATAGGTGCTCGAGTGTTCAAACCGTATTGCGCAAGAAATGGTATGTAAACCCCGTATTTACATATCTGCCACTGTGCAGGAGAATCCGTATAGGTGTTCGAGTGTTCGAACCGTAATGCGCAAGAAATGGTACCGAAACCCCGTATTTACATATCTGCCACTGTGCAGGAGAATCCGCATAGGTGCTCGAGTGTTCGAACCGTATTGCGCAAGAAATGGTATGGAAACCCCGTATTTACATATCTGCCACTGTGCAGGAGAATCCGCATAGGTGTTCGAGTGTTCGAACCGTAATGCGCAAGAAATGGTACCGAAACCCCGTATTTATATATCTGCCACTGTGCAGGAGAATCCGTATAGGTGTTCGAGTGTTCGAACCGTAATGCGCAAGAAAAGGTACGGAAACCCCGTATTTACATATCTGCCACTTTGTAGGAGAGTCCGCATAGGTGTTCGAGTGTTCGAACCGTAATGTGCAAGAAATGGTATGGAAACCCCGTATTTACATATCTGCCACTGTGCAGGAGAATCCGTATAGGTGTTCGAGTGTTCGAATCGTAATGCGCAAGAAATGGTACCGAAACCCCGTATTTACATATCTGCCACTGTGCAGGAGAATCCGAATAGGTGTTCGAGTGTTCGAACCGCAATGCGCAAGAAATGGTATGTAAACCCAATATTTACATATCTGCCACTGTGCAGCAGAATCCGTATAGGTGTTCGAGTGTTCGACCCGTAATGCGCAAGAAATGGTACGGAAACCCCGTATTTACATATCTGCCACTGTGCAGGAGAATCCGTATAGGTGTTCGATTGTTCGAATCGTAATGCGCAAGAAATGGTATGTAAACCCCGTATTTACATATCTGCCACTGTGTAGGTGAATCCGTATAGGTGTTCGAGTGTTCGAATCGTAATGCGCAAGAAATGGTACGGAAACCCCGTATTTACATATCTGCCACTGTGCAGGAGAATCCGTATAGGTGTTCGAGTGTTCGAACCGTAATGCGCGAGAAATGGTATGTAAACCCCGTATTTACATATCTGCCACTGTGCTGGATAATCCGTATAGGTGTTCGAGTGTTCGAACCGTAATGCGCAAAAAATGGTACCGAATCCCCGTATTTACTTATCTGCCACTGTGCAGGAGAATCCGTATAGGTGTTCGAGTGTTCGAACCGTAATGCGCAAGAAATGGTATGGAAACCCCGTATTTACATATCTGCCACTGTGCAGGAGAATCCGTATAGGTGTTCGAGTGTTCGAACCGTAATGCGCAAGAAATGGTACCGAAACCCCGTATTTACATATCTGCCACTGTGCAAGAGAATCCGTATAGGTGTTCGAGTGTTCGAACCGTAATGCGCAAGAAATGGTACGGAAACCCCGTATTTACATATATGCCACTTTGTAGGAGAATCCGCATAGGTGTTCGAGTGTTCGAACCGTAATGTGCAAGAAATGGTATGGAAACCCCGTATTTACATATCTGCCACTGTGCAGGAGAATCCGTATAGGTGTTCGAGTGTTCGAATCGTAATGCGTAAGAAATGGTACCGAAACCCCGTATTTACATATCTGCCACTGTGCAGGAGAATCCGAATAGGTGTTCGAGTGTTCGAACCGCAATGCGCAAGAAATGGTATGTAAACCCAATATTTACATATCTGCCACTGTGCAGGAGAATCCGTATAGGTGTTCGGGTGTTCGACCCGTAATGCGCGAGAAATGGTACGGAAACCCCGTATTTACATATCTGCCACTGTGCAGGAGAATCCGTATAGGTGTTCGATTGTTCGAACCGTAATGCGCAAGAAATGGTATGTAAACCCCGTATTTACATATCTGCCACTGTGCAGGTGAATCCGTATACGTGTTCGAGTGTTCGAACCGTAATGCGCAAGAAATGGTACGGAAACCCCGTATTTACATATCTGCCACTGTGTAGGAGAATCCGTATAGGTGTTCGAGTGTTCGAACCGTAATGTGCAAGAAATGGTATGGAAACCCCGTATTTACATATCTGCCACTGTGCAGGAGAATCCGTATAGGTGTTCGAGTGTTCGAATCGTAATGCGCAAGAAATGGTACCGAAACCCCGTATTTACATATCTGCCACTGTGCAGGAGAATCCGAATAGGTGTTCGAGTGTTCGAACCGCAATGCGCAAGAAATGGTATGTAAACCCAATATTTACATATCTGCCACTGTGCAGCAGAATCCGTATAGGTGTTCGAGTGTTCGACCCGTAATGCGCAAGAAATGGTACGGAAACCCCGTATTTACATATCTGCCACTGTGCAGGAGAATCCGTATAGGTGTTCGATTGTTCGAACCGTAATGCGCAAGAAATGGTATGTAAACCCCGTATTTACATATCTGCCACTGTGTAGGTGAATCCGTATAGGTGTTCGAGTGTTCGAATCGTAATGCGCAAGAAATGGTACGGAAACCCCGTATTTACATATCTGCCACTGTGCAGGAGAATCCGTATAGGTGTTCGAGTGTTCGAACCGTAATGCGCGAGAAATGGTATGTAAACCCCGTATTTACATATCTGCCACTGTGCTGGATAATCCGTATAGGTGTTCGAGTGTTCGAACCGTAATGCGCAAGAAATGGTACGGAAACCCTGTATTTACATATCTGCCACTGTGCAGGAGAATCCGTATAGGTGTTCGATTGTTCGGACCGTAATGCGCAAGAAATGGTATGGAAACCCCGTATTTACATATCTGCCACTGTGCAGGAGAATCCGTATAGGTGTTCGAGTGTTCGTTCCGTAATGCGCAAGAAATGGTTCCGAAACCCCGTATTTACATATCTGCCACTGTGCAAGAGAATCCGTATAGGTGTTCGAGAGTTCGAACCGTAATGCGCAAGAAATGGTACGGAAACCCCATATTTACATATCTGCCACTTTGTAGGAGAATCCGCATAGGTGTTCGAGTGTTCGAACCGTAATGTGCAAGAAATGGTATGGAAACCCCGTATTTACATATCTGCCACTGTGCAGGAGAATCCGTATAGGTGTTCGAGTGTCCGAATCGTAATGCGCAAGAAATGGTACCGAAACCCCGTATTTACATATCTGCCACTGTGCAGGAGAATCCGAATAGGTGTTCGAGTGTTCGTACCGTAATGCGCAAGAAATGGTATGTAAACCCCGTATTTACATATCTGCCACTGTGCAGGAGAATCCGTATAGGTGTTCGAGTGTTCGAACCGTAATGCGCAAGAAATGGTATGTAAACCCCGTATTTACATATCTGCCACTGTGTAGGAGAATCCGTATAGGTGTTCGAGTGCTCGAACCGTAATGCGCAAGAAATGGTACGGAAACCCCGTATTTACATATCTGCCACTGTGCAGGAGAATCCGTATAGGTGTTCGATTGTTCGAACCGTAATGCGCAAGAAATGGTATGGAAACCCCGTATTTACATATCAGCCACTATGCAGGAGAATCCGTATAGGTGTTCGAGTGTTCGAACCGTAATGCGCAAGAAATGGTATAGAAACCCCGTATTTACATATCTGCCACTGTGCAGGAGAAACCGTATAGGTGTTCGAGTGTTCGAACCGTAATGCGCAAGAAATGGTACGGAAACCCCGTATTTACATATCTGCCACTGTGCAGGATAATCCGTATAGGTGTTCGAGTGTTTGAACCGTAATGCGTGAGAAATGGTATGTAAACCCCGTATTTATATATCTGCCACTGTGCTGGATAATCCGTATAGGTGTTTGAGTGTTCGAACCGTAATGCGCCAGAAATGGTACCGAAACCCCGTATTTACATATCTGCCACTGTGCAGGAGAATCCGTATAGGTGTTCGAGTGTTCGAACCGTAATGCGCAAGAAATGGTACCGAAACCCCGTATTTACATATCTGCCACTGTGCAGGAGAATCCGTATAGGTATTCGAGTGTTCGAACCGTAATGCGCAAGAAATGGTACGGAAACCCCGTATTTAAATATCTGCCACTTTGTAGGAGAATCCGCATAGGTGTTCGAGTGTTCGAACCGTAATGTGCAAGAAATGGTATGAAAACCCCGTATTTACATATCTGCCACTGTGCAGGAGAATCCGTATAAGTGTTCGAGTGTTCGAATCGTAATGCGCAAGAAATGGTACCGAAACCCCGTATTTACATATCTGCCACTGTGCAGGAGAATCCGAATAGGTGTTCGAGTGTTCGAACCGTAATGCGCAAGAAATGGTATGTAAACCCCGTATTAACATATCTGCCACTGTGCAGGAGAATCCGTATAGGTGTTGGAGTGTTCGAACCGTAATGCGCAAGAAATGGTACGGAAACCCCGGATTTACATATCTGCCACTGTGCAGGAGAATCCGTATAGGTGTTCGATTGTTCGAACCGTAATGCGCAAGAAATGGTATGTAAACCCCGTTTTTACATATCTGCCACTGTGCAGGAGAATCCGTATAGGTGTTCGAGTGTTCGAACCGTAATGCGCAAAAAATGGTACCGAAACCCCGTATTTACATATCTGCCACTGTGCAGGAGAATCCGTATAGGTGTTCGAGTGTTCGTACCGTAATGCGCAAGAAATGGTATGGAAACCCCGTATTTACATATCTGCCACTGTGCAGGAGAATCCGTATAGGTGTTCGAGTGTTCGAACCGTAATGCGCCAGAATTGGTACCGAAACCCCGTATTTACATATCTGCCACTGTGTAGGAAAATCCGCATAGGTGCTCGAGTGTTCGAACCGTATTGCGCAAGAAATGGTATGGAAACCCCGTATTTACATATCTGCCACTGTGCAGGAGAATCCGTATTGGTGTTCGAGTGTTCGAACCATAATGCGCAGGAAATGGTACCGAAACCCCGTATTTACATATCTGCCACTGTACAGGAGAATTCGTATTGGTGTTCGTGTGTTCGAACCATAATGCGCAAGAAATGGTACGGAAACCCCGTATTTAAATATCTGCCACTGTGCAGGAGAATCCGTATAGGTGTTCGATTGTTCGAATTGTAATGCGCAAGAAATGGTATGTAAACCCCGTATTTACATATCTGCCACTGTGCAGGAGAATCCGTATAGGTGTTCGAGTGTTCGAACCGTAATGCGCAAGAAATGGTACGGAAACCCCGTATTTACATATCTGCCACTGTGCAGGAGAATCCGCATAGGTGTTCGAGTGTTCGAACCGTAATGCGCAAGAAATGGTACCGAAACCCCGTATTTACATATCTGCCACTGTGCAGGAGAATCCGTATAGGTGTTCGAGTGTTCGAATCGTAATGCGTAAGAAATGGTACCGAAACCCCGTATTTACATATCTGCCACTGTGCAGGAGAATCCGAATAGGTGTTCGAGTGTTCGAACCGCAATGCGCAAGAAATGGTATGTAAACCCAATATTTACATATCTGCCACTGTGCAGGAGAATCCGTATAGGTGTTCGGGTGTTCGACCCGTAATGCGCGAGAAATGGTACGGAAACCCCGTATTTACATATCTGCCACTGTGCAGGAGAATCCGTATAGGTGTTCGATTGTTCGAACCGTAATGCGCAAGAAATGGTATGTAAACCCCGTATTTACATATCTGCCACTGTGCAGGTGAATCCGTATACGTGTTCGAGTGTTCGAACCGTAATGCGCAAGAAATGGTACGGAAACCCCGTATTTACATATCTGCCACTGTGTAGGAGAATCCGTATAGGTGTTCGAGTGTTCGAACCGTAATGCGCGAGAAATGGTATGTAAACCCCGTATTTACATATCTGCCACTGTGCTGGATAATCCGTATAGGTGTTCGAGTGTTCGAACCGTAATGCGCAAAAAATGGTACCGAATCCCCGTATTTACATATCTGCCACTGTGCAGGAGAATCCGTATAGGTGTTCGAGTGTTCGAACCGTAATGCGCAAGAAATGGTATGGAAACCCCGTATTTACATATCTGCCACTGTGCAGGAGAATCCGTATAGGTGTTCGAGTGTTCGAACCGTAATGCGCCAGAAATGGTACCAAAACCCCGTATTTACATATCTGCCACTGTGCAGGAAAATCCGCATAGGTGCTCGAGTGTTCGAACCGTATTGCGCAAGAAATGGTATGGAAACCCCGTATTTACATATCTGCCACTGTGCAGGAGAATCCGTATAGGTGTTCGAGTGTTCGAACCATAATGCGCAGGAAATGGTACCGAAACCCCGTATTTACATATCTGCCACTGTGCAGGAGAATTCGTATTGGTGTTCGTGTGTTTGAACCGTAATGCGCAAGAAATGGTACGGAAACCCCGTATTTAAATATCTGCCACTGTGTAGGAGAATCCGTATAGGTGTTCGATTGTTCGAGTTGTAATGCGCAAGAAATGGTATGTAAACCCCGTATTTACATATCTGCCACTGTGCAGGAGAATCCGTATAGGTGTTCGAGTGTTCGAACCGTAATGCGCAAGAAATGGTATGGAAACCCCGTATTTACATATCTGCCACTGTACAGGAGAATCCGCATAGGTGTTCGAGTGTTCGAACCGTAATGCGCAAGAAATGGTACCGAAACCCCGTATTTACATATCTGCCACTGTGCAGGAGAATCCGCATAGGTGCTCGAGTGTTCAAACCGTATTGCGCAAGAAATGGTATGTAAACCCCGTATTTACATATCTGCCACTGTGCAGGAGAATCCGTATAGGTGTTCGAGTGTTCGAACCGTAATGCGCAAGAAATGGTACCGAAACCCCGTATTTACATATCTGCCACTGTGCAGGAGAATCCGCATAGGTGCTCGAGTGTTCGAACCGTATTGCGCAAGAAATGGTATGGAAACCCCGTATTTACATATCTGCCACTGTGCAGGATAATCCGCATAGGTGTTCGAGTGTTCGAACCGTAATGCGCAAGAAATGGTACCGAAACCCCGTATTTATATATCTGCCACTGTGCAGGAGAATCCGTATAGGTGTTCGAGTGTTCGAACCGTAATGCGCAAGAAAAGGTACGGAAACCCCGTATTTACATATCTGCCACTTTGTAGGAGAGTCCGCATAGGTGTTCGAGTGTTCGAACCGTAATGTGCAAGAAATGGTATGGAAACCCCGTATTTACATATCTGCCACTGTGCAGGAGAATCCGTATAGGTGTTCGAGTGTTCGAATCGTAATGCGCAAGAAATGGTACCGAAACCCCGTATTTACATATCTGCCACTGTGCAGGAGAATCCGAATAGGTGTTCGAGTGTTCGAACCGCAATGCGCAAGAAATGGTATGTAAACCCAATATTTACATATCTGCCACTGTGCAGCAGAATCCGTATAGGTGTTCGAGTGTTCGACCCGTAATGCGCAAGAAATGGTACGGAAACCCCGTATTTACATATCTGCCACTGTGCAGGAGAATCCGTATAGGTGTTCGATTGTTCGAACCGTAATGCGCAAGAAATGGTATGTAAACCCCGTATTTACATATCTGCCACTGTGTAGGTGAATCCGTATAGGTGTTCGAGTGTTCGAATCGTAATGCGCAAGAAATGGTACGGAAACCCCGTATTTACATATCTGCCACTGTGCAGGAGAATCCGTATAGGTGTTCGAGTGTTCGAACCGTAATGCGCGAGAAATGGTATGTAAACCCCGTATTTACATATCTGCCACTGTGCTGGATAATCCGTATAGGTGTTCGAGTGTTCGAACCGTAATGCGCAAAAAATGGTACCGAATCCCCGTATTTACTTATCTGCCACTGTGCAGGAGAATCCGTATAGGTGTTCGAGTGTTCGAACCGTAATGCGCAAGAAATGGTATGAAAACCCCGTATTTACATATCTGCCACTGTGCAGGAGAATCCGTATAGGTGTTCGAGTGTTCGAACCGTAATGCGCAAGAAATGGTACCGAAACCCCGTATTTACATATCTGCCACTGTGCAAGAGAATCCGTATAGGTGTTCGAGTGTTCGAACCGTAATGCGCAAGAAATGGTACGGAAACCCCGTATTTACATATATGCCACTTTGTAGGAGAATCCGCATAGGTGTTCGAGTGTTCGAACCGTAATGTGCAAGAAATGGTATGGAAACCCCGTATTTACATATCTGCCACTGTGCAGGAGAATCCGTATAGGTGTTCGAGTGTTCGAATCGTAATGCGTAAGAAATGGTACCGAAACCCCGTATTTACATATCTGCCACTGTGCAGGAGAATCCGAATAGGTGTTCGAGTGTTCGAACCGCAATGCGCAAGAAATGGTATGTAAACCCAATATTTACATATCTGCCACTGTGCAGGAGAATCCGTATAGGTGTTCGGGTGTTCGACCCGTAATGCGCGAGAAATGGTACGGAAACCCCGTATTTACATATCTGCCACTGTGCAGGAGAATCCGTATAGGTGTTCGATTGTTCGAACCGTAATGCGCAAGAAATGGTATGTAAACCCCGTATTTACATATCTGCCACTGTGCAGGTGAATCCGTATACGTGTTCGAGTGTTCGAACCGTAATGCGCAAGAAATGGTACGGAAACCCCGTATTTACATATCTGCCACTGTGTAGGAGAATCCGTATAGGTGTTCGAGTGTTCGAACCGTAATGCGCGAGAAATGGTATGTAAACCCCGTATTTACATATCTGCCACTGTGCTGGATAATCCGTATAGGTGTTCGAGTGTTCGAACCGTAATGCGCAAAAAATGGTACCGAATCCCCGTATTTACATATCTGCCACTGTGCAGGAGAATCCGTATAGGTGTTCGAGTGTTCGAACCGTAATGCGCAAGAAATGGTATCGAAACCCCGTATTTACATATCTGCCACTGTGCAGGAGAATCCGTATAGGTGTTCGAGTGTTCGAACCGTAATGCGCAAGAAATGGTACCGAAACCCCGTATTTACATATCTGCCACTGTGTAGGAGAATCCGTATAGGTGTTCGAGTGTTCGAACCGTAATGCGCAAGAAGTGGTACGAAAACCCCGTATTTACATATCTGCCACTTTGTAGGAGAATCCGCATAGGTGTTCGAGTGTTCGAACCGTAATGTGCAAGAAATGGTATGGAAACCCCGTATTTACATATCTGCCACTGTGCAGGAGAATCCGCATAGGTGTTCGAGTGTTCGAACCGTAATGCGCAAGAAATGGTACCGAAACCCCGTAATTACATATCTGCCACTGTGCAGGAGAATCCGCATAGGTGCTCGAGTGTTCGAACCGTATTGCGTAAAAATGGTATGTAAACCCCGTATTTACATATCTGCCACTGTGCAGGAGAATCCGTATAGGTGTTCGAGTGTTCGAACCGTAATGCGCAAGAAATGGTACCGAAACCCCGTATTTACATATCTGCCACTGTGCAGGAGAATCCGAATAGGTGTTCAAGTGTTCGAACCGTAATGCGCAAGAAACGGTATGTAAACCCCGTATTTACATATCTGCCACTGTGCAGGAGAATCCGTATAGGTGTTCGAGTGTTCGAACCGTAATGCGCAAGAAATGGTACGGAAAGCCCGTATTTACATATCTGCCACTGTGCAGGTGAATCCGTATAGGTGTTCGATTGTTTGAACCGTAATGCGCAAGAAATGGTATGGAAACCCCGTATTTACATATCTGCCACTGTGCAGGAGAATCCGCATAGGTGTTCGAGTGTTCGAACCGTAATGCGCAAGAAATGGTACCGAAACCCCGTAATTACATATCTGCCACTGTGCAGGAGAATCCGCATAGGTGCTCGAGTGTTCGAACCGTATTGCGCAAAAATGGTATGTAAACCCCGTATTTACATATCTGCCACTGTGCAGGAGAATCCGTATAGGTGTTCGAGTGTTCGAACCGTAATGCGCAAGAAATGGTACCGAAACCCCGTATTTACATATCTGCCACTGTGCAGGAGAATCCGCATAGGTGCTCGAGTGTTCGAACCGTATTGCGCAAGAAATGGTATGTAAACCCCGTATTTACATATCTGCCACTGTGCAGGAGAATCCGTATAGGTGTTCGAGTGTTCGAACCGTAATGCGCCAGAAATGGTACCGAAACCCCGTATTTACATATCTGCCACTGTGCAGGAAAATCCGCATAGGTGCTCGAGTGTTCGAACCGTATTGCGCAAGAAATGGTATGGAAACCCCGTATTTACATATCTGCCACTGTGCAGGAGAATCCGTATAGGTGTTCGAGTGTTCGAACCATAATGCGCAGGAAATGGTACCGAAACCCCGTATTTACATATCTGCCACTGTGCAGGAGAATTCGTATAGGTGTTCGTGTGTTCGAACTGTAATGCGCAAGAAATGGTACGGAAGCCCCGTATTTACATATCTGCCACTGTGCAGGAGAATCCGTATAGGTGTTCGATTGTTCGAATTGTAGTGCGCAAGAAATGGTATGTAAACCCCGTATTTACATATCTGCCACTGTGCAGGAGAATCCGTATAGGTGTTCGAGTGTTCGAACCGTAATGCGCGAGAAATGGTATGTAAACCCCGTATTTACATATCTGCCACTGTGCTGGATAATCCGTATAGGTGTTCGAGTGTTCGAACCGTAATGCGCAAAAAATGGTACCGAATCCCCGTATTTACATATCTGCCACTGTGCAGGAGAATCCGTATAGGTGTTCGAGTGTTCGAACCGTAATGCGCAAGAAATGGTATGGAAACCCCGTATTTACATATCTGCCACTGTGCAGGAGAATCCGTATAGGTGTTCGAGTGTTCGAACCGTAATGCGCAAGAAATGGTACCGAAACCCCGTATTTACATATCTGCCACTGTGCAGGAGAATCCGTATAGCTGTTCGAGTGTTCGAACCGTAATGCGCAAGAAATGGTACGGAAACCCCGTATTTACATATCTGCCACTTTGTACGAGAATCCGCATAGGTGTTTGAGTGTTCGAACCGTAATGTGCAAGAAATGGTATGGAAACCCCGTATTTACATATCTGCCACTGTGCAGGAGAATCCGCATAGGTGTTCGAGTGTTCGAACCGTAATGCGCAAAAATGGTATGTAAACCCCGTATTTACATATCTGCCACTGTGCAGGAGAATCCGTATAGGTGTTCGAGTGTTCGAACCGTAATGCGCAAGAAATGGTACCGAAACCCCGTATTTACATATCTGCCACTGTGCAGGAGAATCCGAATAGGTGTTCAAGTGTTCGAACCGTAATGCGCAAGATATGGTATGTAAACCCCGTATTTACATATCTGCCACTGTGCAGGAGAATCCGTATAGGTGTTCGAGTGTTCGAACCGTAATGCGCAAGAAATGGTACGGAAACCCCGTATTTACATATCTGCCACTGTGCAGGTGAATCCGTATAGGTGTTCGATTGTTCGAACCGTAATGCGCAAGAAATGGTATGGAAACCCCGTATTTACATATCTGCCACTGTGCAGGAGAATCCGCATAGGTGTTCGAGTGTTCGAACCGTAATGCGCAAGAAATGGTACCGAAACCCCGTAATTACATATCTGCTACTGTGCAGGAGAATCCGCATAGGTGTTCGAGTGTTCGACCCGTAATGCGCAAGAAATGGTACGGAAACCCCGTATTTACATATCTGCCACTGTGCAGGAGAATCCGTATAGGTGTTCGATTGTTCGAACCGTAATGCGCAAGAAATGGTATGTAAACCCCGTATTTACATATCTGCCACTGTGTAGGTGAATCCGTATAGGTGTTCGAGTGTTCGAATCGTAATGCGCAAGAAATGGTACGGAAACCCCGTATTTACATATCTGCCACTGTGCAGGAGAATCCGTATAGGTGTTCGAGTGTTCGAACCGTAATGCGCGAGAAATGGTATGTAAACCCCGTATTTACATATCTGCCACTGTGCTGGATAATCCGTATAGGTGTTCGAGTGTTCGAACCGTAATGCGCAAAAAATGGTACCGAATCCCCGTATTTACTTATCTGCCACTGTGCAGGAGAATCCGTATAGGTGTTCGAGTGTTCGAACCGTAATGCGCAAGAAATGGTATGGAAACCCCGTATTTACATATCTGCCACTGTGCAGGAGAATCCGTATAGGTGTTCGAGTGTTCGAACCGTAATGCGCAAGAAATGGTACCGAAACCCCGTATTTACATATCTGCCACTGTGCAAGAGAATCCGTATAGGTGTTCGAGTGTTCGAACCGTAATGCGCAAGAAATGGTACGGAAACCCCGTATTTACATATATGCCACTTTGTAGGAGAATCCGCATAGGTGTTCGAGTGTTCGAACCGTAATGTGCAAGAAATGGTATGGAAACCCCGTATTTACATATCTGCCACTGTGCAGGAGAATCCGTATAGGTGTTCGAGTGTTCGAATCGTAATGCGTAAGAAATGGTACCGAAACCCCGTATTTACATATCTGCCACTGTGCAGGAGAATCCGAATAGGTGTTCGAGTGTTCGAACCGCAATGCGCAAGAAATGGTATGTAAACCCAATATTTACATATCTGCCACTGTGCAGGAGAATCCGTATAGGTGTTCGGGTGTTCGACCCGTAATGCGCGAGAAATGGTACGGAAACCCCGTATTTACATATCTGCCACTGTGCAGGAGAATCCGTATAGGTGTTCGATTGTTCGAACCGTAATGCGCCAGAAATGGTATGTAAACCCCGTATTTACATATCTGCCACTGTGCAGGTGAATCCGTATACGTGTTCGAGTGTTCGAACCGTAATGCGCAAGAAATGGTACGGAAACCCCGTATTTACATATCTGCCACTGTGCAGGAGAATCCGTATAGGTGTTCGAGTGTTCGAACCGTAATGCGCGAGAAATGGTATGTAAACCCCGTATTTACATATCTGCCACTGTGCTGGATAATCCGTATAGGTGTTCGAGTGTTCGAACCGTAATGCGCAAAAAATGGTACCGAATCCCCGTATTTACATATCTGCCACTGTGCAGGAGAATCCGTATAGGTGTTCGATTGTTCGAATTGTAGTGCGCAAGAAATGGTATCGAAACCCCGTATTTACATATCTGCCACTGTGCAGGAGAATCCGTATAGGTGTTCGAGTGTTCGAACCGTAATGCGCGAGAAATGGTATGTAAACCCCGTATTTACATATCTGCCACTGTGCTGGATAATCCGTATAGGTGTTCGAGTGTTCGAACCGTAATGCGCAAAAAATGGTACCGAATCCCCGTATTTACATATCTGCCACTGTGCAGGAGAATCCGTATAGGTGTTCGAGTGTTCGAACCGTAATGCGCAAGAAATGGTATGGAAACCCCGTATTTACATATCTGCCACTGTGCAGGAGAATCCGTATAGGTGTTCGAGTGTTCGAACCTTAATGCGCAAGAAATGGTACCGAAACCCCGTATTTACATATCTGCCACTGTGCAGGAGAATCCGTATAGCTGTTCGAGTGTTCGAACCGTAATGCGCAAGAAATGGTACGGAAACCCCGTATTTACATATCTGCCACTTTGTACGAGAATCCGCATAGGTGTTTGAGTGTTCGAACCGTAATGTGCAAGAAATGGTATGGAAACCCCGTATTTACATATCTGCCACTGTGCAGGAGAATCCGCATAGGTGTTCGAGTGTTCGAACCGTAATGCGCAAGAAATGGTACCGAAACCCCGTAATTACATATCTGCCACTGTGCAGGAGAATCCGCATAGGTGCTCGAGTGTTCGAACCGTATTGCGCAAAAATGGTATGTAAACCCCGTATTTACATATCTGCCACTGTGCAGGAGAATCCGTATAGGTGTTCGAGTGTTCGAACCGTAATGCGCAAGAAATGGTACCGAAACCCCGTATTTACATATCTGCCACTGTGCAGGAGAATCCGAATAGGTGTTCAAGTGTTCGAACCGTAATGCGCAAGATATGGTATGTAAACCCCGTATTTACATATCTGCCACTGTGCAGGAGAATCCGTATAGGTGTTCGAGTGTTCGAACCGTAATGCGCAAGAAATGGTACGGAAACCCCGTATTTACATATCTGCCACTGTGCAGGTGAATCCGTATAGGTGTTCGATTGTTCGAACCGTAATGCGCAAGAAATGGTATGGAAACCCCGTATTTACATATCTGCCACTGTGCAGGAGAATCCGCATAGGTGTTCGAGTGTTCGAACCGTAATGCGCAAGAAATGGTACCGAAACCCCGTAATTACATATCTGCTACTGTGCAGGGGAATCCGCATAGGTGCTCGAGTGTTCGAACCGTAATGCGCAAGAAATGGTACGGAAACCCCGTATTTACATATCTGCCACTGTGCAGGTGAATCCGTATAGGTGTTCGATTGTTCGAACCGTAATGCGCAAGAAATGGTATGGAAACCCCGTATTTACATATCTGCCACTGTGCAGGAGAATCCGCATAGGTGTTCGAGTGTTCGGACCGTAATGCGCAAGAAATGGTACCGAAACCCCGTAATTACATATCTGCCACTGTGCAGGAGAATCCGCATAGGTGCTCGAGTGTTCGAACCGTATTGCGCAAAAATGGTATGTAAACCCCGTATTTACATATCTGCCACTGTGCAGGAGAATCCGTATAGGTGTTCGAGTGTTCGAACCGTAATGCGCAAGAAATGGTACCGAAACCCCGTATTTACATATCTGCCACTGTGCAGGAGAATCCGCATAGGTGCTCGAGTGTTCGAACCGTATTGCGCAAGAAATGGTATGTAAACCCCGTATTTACATATCTGCCACTGTGCAGGAGAATCCGTATAGGTGTTCGATTGTTCGAATTGTAGTGCGCAAGAAATGGTATGTAAACCCCGTATTTACATATCTGCCACTGTGCAGGAGAATCCGTATAGGTGTTCGAGTGTTCGAACCGTAATGCGCGAGAAATGGTATGTAAACCCCGTATTTACATATCTGCCACTGTGCTGGATAATCCGTATAGGTGTTCGAGTGTTCGAACCGTAATGCGCAAGAAATGGTACCGAAACCCCGTATTTACATATCTGCCACTGTGCAGGAGAATCCGCATAGGTGCTCGAGTGTTCGAACCATATTGCGCAAGAAATGGTATGTAAACCCCGTATTTACATATCTGCCACTGTGCAGGAGAATCCGTATAGGTGTTCGATTGTTCGAACCGTAATGCGCAAGAAATGGTATGGAAACCCCGTATTTACATATCTGCCACTGTGCAGGAGAGTCCGCATAGGTGTTCGAGTGTTCGAACCGTAATGCGCAAGAAATGGTACCGAAACCCCGTATTTACATATCTGCCAGTTTGTAGGAGAATCCGCATAGGTGTTCGAGTGTTCGAACCGTAATGTGCAAGAAATGGTATGGAAACCCCGTATTTACATATCTGCCACTGTGCAGGAGAATCCGTATAGGTGTTCGAGTGTTCGAATTGTAATGCGCAAGAAATGGTACCGAAACCCCGTATTTACATATCTGCCACTGTGCAGGAGAATCCGAATAGGTGTTCGAGTGTTCGAACCGCAATGCGCAAGAAATGGTATGTAAACCCAATATTTACATATCTGCCACTGTGCAGGAGAATCCGTATAGGTGTTCGGGTGTTCGACCCGTAATGCGCGAGAAATGGTACGGAAACCCCGTATTTACATATCTGCCACTGTGCAGGAGAATCCGTATAGGTGTTCGATTGTTCGAACCGTAATGCGCAAGAAATGGTACGGAAACCCCGTATTTACATATCTGCCACTGTGCAGGTGAATCCGTATAGGTGTTCGATTGTTCGAACCGTAATGCGCAAGAAATGGTACGGAAACCCCGTATTTACATATCTGCCACTGTGCAGGAGAATCCGTATAGGTGTTCGATTGTTCGAACCGTAATGCGCCAGAAATGGTATGTAAACCCCGTATTTACATATCTGCCACTGTGCAGGTGAATCCGTATACGTGTTCGAGTGTTCGAACCGTAATGCGCAAGAAATGGTACGGAAACCCCGTATTTACATATCTGCCACTGTGCAGGAGAATCCGTATAGGTGTTCGAGTGTTCGAACCGTAATGCGCGAGAAATGGTATGTAAACCCCGTATTTACATATCTGCCACTGTGCTGGATAATCCGTATAGGTGTTCGAGTGTTCGAACCGTAATGCGCAAAAAATGGTACCGAATCCCCGTATTTACATATCTGCCACTGTGCAGGAGAATCCGTATAGGTGTTCGATTGTTCGAATTGTAGTGCGCAAGAAATGGTATCGAAACCCCGTATTTACATATCTGCCACTGTGCAGGAGAATCCGTATAGGTGTTCGAGTGTTCGAACCGTAATGCGCGAGAAATGGTATGTAAACCCCGTATTTACATATCTGCCACTGTGCTGGATAATCCGTATAGGTGTTCGAGTGTTCGAACCGTAATGCGCAAAAAATGGTACCGAATCCCCGTATTTACATATCTGCCACTGTGCAGGAGAATCCGTATAGGTGTTCGAGTGTTCGAACCGTAATGCGCAAGAAATGGTATGGAAACCCCGTATTTACATATCTGCCACTGTGCAGGAGAATCCGTATAGGTGTTCGAGTGTTCGAACCTTAATGCGCAAGAAATGGTACCGAAACCCCGTATTTACATATCTGCCACTGTGCAGGAGAATCCGTATAGCTGTTCGAGTGTTCGAACCGTAATGCGCAAGAAATGGTACGGAAACCCCGTATTTACATATCTGCCACTTTGTACGAGAATCCGCATAGGTGTTTGAGTGTTCGAACCGTAATGTGCAAGAAATGGTATGGAAACCCCGTATTTACATATCTGCCACTGTGCAGGAGAATCCGCATAGGTGTTCGAGTGTTCGAACCGTAATGCGCAAGAAATGGTACCGAAACCCCGTAATTACATATCTGCCACTGTGCAGGAGAATCCGCATAGGTGCTCGAGTGTTCGAACCGTATTGCGCAAAAATGGTATGTAAACCCCGTATTTACATATCTGCCACTGTGCAGGAGAATCCGTATAGGTGTTCGAGTGTTCGAACCGTAATGCGCAAGAAATGGTACCGAAACCCCGTATTTACATATCTGCCACTGTGCAGGAGAATCCGAATAGGTGTTCAAGTGTTCGAACCGTAATGCGCAAGATATGGTATGTAAACCCCGTATTTACATATCTGCCACTGTGCAGGAGAATCCGTATAGGTGTTCGAGTGTTCGAACCGTAATGCGCAAGAAATGGTACGGAAACCCCGTATTTACATATCTGCCACTGTGCAGGTGAATCCGTATAGGTGTTCGAGTGTTCGAACCGTAATGCGCAAGAAACGGTACGGAAACCCCGTATTTACATATCTGCCACTGTGTAGGAGAATCCGTATAGGTGTTCGAGTGTTCGAACCGTAATGCGCGAGAAATGGTATGTAAACCCCGTATTTACATATCTGCCACTGTGCAGGAGAATCCGTATAGGTGTTCGAGTGTTCGAACCGTAATGCGCAAGAAATGGTACCGAAACCCCGTATTTACATATCTGCCAGTTTGTAGGAGAATCCGCATAGGTGTTCGAGTGTTCGAACCGTAATGTGCAAGAAATGGTATGGAAACCCCGTATTTACATATCTGCCACTGTGCAGGAGAATCCGTATAGGTGTTCGAGTGTTCGAATCGTAATGTGCAAGAAATGGTACCGAAACCCCGTATTTACATATCTGCCACTCTGCAGGAGAATCCGAATAGGTGTTCGAGTGTTCGAACCGCAATGCGCAAGAAATGGTATGTAAACCCAATATTTACATATCTGCCACTGTGCAGGAGAATCCGTATAGGTGTTCGGGTGTTCGACCCGTAATGCGCGAGAAATGGTACGGAAACCCCGTATTTACATATCTGCCACTGTGCAGGAGAATCCGTATAGGTGTTCGATTGTTCGAACCGTAATGCGCAAGAAATGGTATGTAAACCCCGTATTTACATATCTGCCACTGTGCAGGTGAATCCGTATAGGTGTTCGAGTGTTCGAACCGTAATGCGCAAGAAATGGTACGGAAACCCCGTATTTACATATCTGCCACTGTGTAGGAGAATCCGTATAGGTGTTCGAGTGTTCGAACCGTAATGCGCGAGAAATGGTATGTAAACCCCGTATTTACATATCTGCCACTGTGCAGGAGAATCCGTATAGGTGTTCGAGTGTTCGAACCGTAATGCGCAAAAAATGGTACCGAATCCCCGTATTTACATATCTGCCACTGTGCAGGAGAATCCGTATAGGTGTTCGAGTGTTCGAACCGTAATGCGCAAGAAATGGTATCGAAACCCCGTATTTACATATCTGCCACTGTGCAGGAGAATCCGTATAGGTGTTCGAGTGTTCGAACCGTAATGCGCAAGAAATGGTACCGAAACCCCGTATTTACATATCTGCCACAGTGCAGGAGAATCCGTATAGGTGTTCGAGTGTTCGAACCGTAATGCGCAAGAAATGGTACGGAAACCCCGTATTTACATATCTGCCACTGTGCAGGTGAATCCGTATAGGTGTTCGATTGTTCGAACCGTAATGCGCAAGAAATGGTATGGAAACCCCGTATTTACATATCTGCCACTGTGCAGGAGAATCCGCATAGGTGTTCGAGTGTTCGAACCGTAATGCGCAAGAAATGGTACCGAAACCCCGTAATTACATATCTGCCACTGTGCAGGAGAATCCGCATAGGTGCTCGAGTGTTCGAACCGTATTGCGTAAAAATGGTATGTAAACCCCGTATTTACATATCTGCCACTGTGCAGGAGAATCCGTATAGGTGTTCGAGTGTTCGAACCGTAATGCGCAAGAAATGGTACCGAAACCCCGTATTTACATATCTGCCACTGTGCAGGAGAATCCGAATAGGTGTTCAAGTGTTCGAACCGTAATGCGCAAGAAATGGTATGTAAACCCCGTATTTACATATCTGCCACTGTGCAGGAGAATCCGTATAGGTGTTCGAGTGTTCGAACCGTAATGCGCAAGAAATGGTACGGAAACCCCGTATTTACATATCTGCCACTGTGCAGGGGAATCCGTATAGGTGTTCGATTGTTCGAACCGTAATGCGCAAGAAATGGTATGGAAACCCCGTATTTACATATCTGCCACTATGCAGGAGAATCCGCATAGGTGTTCGAGTGTTCGAACCGTAATGCGCAAGAAATGGTACCGAAACCCCGTAATTACATATCTGCCACTGTGCAGGAGAATCCGCATAGGTGCTCGAGTGTTCGAACCGTATTGCGCAAAAATGGTATGTAAACCCCGTATTTACATAACTGCCACTGTGCAGGAGAATCCGTATAGGTGTTCGAGTGTTCGAACCGTAATGCGCAAGAAATGGTACCGAAACCCCGTATTTACATATCTGCCACTGTGCAGGAGAATCCGCATAGGTACTCGAGTGTTCGAACCGTATTGCGCAAGAAATGGTATGTAAACCCCGTATTTACATATCTGCCACTGTGCAGGAGAATCCGTATAGGTGTTCGAGTGTTCGAACCGTAATGCGCAGGAAATGGTACCGAAACCCCGTATTTACATATCTGCCACTGTGCAGGAGAATTCGTATAGGTGTTCGTGTGTTCGAACCGTAATGCGCAAGAAATGGTATGTAAACCCCATATTTAAATATCTGCCACTGTGCAGGAGAATCCGTATAGGTGTTCGAGTGTTCGAACCGTAATGCGCAAGAAATGGTAACGAAACCCCGTATTTACATATCTGCCACTGTGCAGGAGAATCTGAATAGGTGTTCGAGTGTTCGAACCGTAATGCGCAAGAAATGGTACGGAAACCCCGTATTTAAATATCTGCCACTGTGCAGGAGAATCCGTATAGGTGTTCGAGTGTTCGAACCGTAATGCGCGAGAAATGGTATGTAAACCCCGTATTTACATATCTGCCACTGTGCTGGAGAATCCGTATAGGTGTTCGATTGTTCGAATTGTAGTGCGCAAGAAATGGTATGTAAACCCCGTATTTACATATCTGCCACTGTGCAGGAGAATCCGTATAGGTGTTCGAGTGTTCGAACCGTAATGCGCGAGAAATGGTATGTAAACCCCGTATTTACATATCTGCCACTGTGCAGGAGAATCCGTATAGGTGTTCGAGTGTTCGAACCGTAAGGCGCCAGAAATGGTACCGAAACCCCGTATTTACATATCTGCCACTGTGCAGGAAAATCCGCATAGGTGGTCGAGTGTTCGAACCGTATTGCGCAAGAAATGGTATGGAAACCCCGTATTTACATATCTGCCACTGTGCAGGAGAATCCGTATAGGTGTTCGTGTGTTCGAACTGTAATGCGCAAGAAATGGTACGGAAACCCCGTATTTACATATCTGCCACTGTGCAGGAGAATCCGTATAGGTGTTCGATTGTTCGAATTGTAGTGCGCAAGAAATGGTATGAAAATCCCGTATTTACATATCTGCCACTGTGCAGGAGAATCCGTATAGGTGTTCGAGTGTTCGAACCATAATGCGCAGGAAATGGTACCGAAACCCCGTATTTACATATCTGCCACTGTGCAGGAGAATTCGTATAGGTGTTCGTGTGTTCGAACTGTAATGCGCAAGAAATGGTACGGAAACCCCGTATTTACATATCTGCCACTGTGCAGGAGAATCCGTATAGGTGTTCGATTGTTCGAATTGTAGTGCGCAAGAAATGGTATGAAAACCCCGTATTTACATATCTGCCACTGTGCAGGAGAATCCGTATAGGTGTTCGAGTGTTCGAACCGTAATGCGCGAGAAATGGTATGTAAACCCCGTATTTACATATCTGCCACTGTGCTGGATAATCCGTATAGGTGTTCGAGTGTTCGAACCGTAATGCGCAAGAAATGGTACCGAATCCCCGTATTTACATATCTGCCGCTGTGCAGGAGAATCCGTATAGATGTTCGAGTGTTCGAACCGTAATGCGCAAGAAATGGTATGGAAACCCCGTATTTACATATCTGCCACTGTGCAGGAGAATCCGCATAGGTGTTCGAGTGTTCGAACCGTAATGTGCAAGAAATGGTATGGAAACCCCGTATTTACATATCTGCCACTGTGCAGGAGAATCCGCATAGGTGTTCGAGTGTTCGAACCGTAATGCACAAGAAATGGTACCGAAACCCCGTAATTACATATCTGCCACTGTGCAGGAGATTCCGCATAGGTGCTCGAGTGTTCGAACCGTATTGCGCAAGAAATGGTATGTAAACCCCGTATTTACATATCTGCCACTGTGCAGGAGAATCCGTATAGGTGTTCGAGTGTTCGAACCGTAATGCGCCAGAAATGGTACCGAAACCCCGTATTTACATATCTGCCACTGTGCAGGAAAATCCGCATAGGTGCTCGAGTGTTCGAACCGTATTGCGCAAGAAATGGTATGGAAACCCCGTATTTACATATCTGCCACTGTGCAGGAGAATCCGTATAGGTGTTCGAGTGTTCGAACCATAATGCGCAGGAAATGGTACCGAAACCCTGTATTTACATATCTGCCACTGTGCAGGAGAATTCGTATAGGTGTTCGTGTGTTCGAACTGTAATGCGCAAGAAATGGTACGGAAACCCCGTATTTACATATCTGCCACTGTGCAGGAGAATCCGTATAGGTGTTCGATTGTTCGAATTGTAGTGCGCAAGAAATGGTATGTAAACCCCGTATTTACATATCTGCCACTGTGCAGGAGAATCCGTATAGGTGTTCGAGTGTTCGAACCGTAATGCGCGAGAAATGGTATGTAAACCCCGTATTTACATATCTGCCACTGTGCTGGATAATCCGTATAGGTGTTCGAGTGTTCGAACCGTAATGCGCAAAAAATGGTACCGAATCCCCGTATTTACATATCTGCCACTGTGCAGGAGAATCCGTATAGGTGTTCGAGTGTTCGAACCGTAATGCGCAAGAAATGGTACCGAAACCCCGTATTTACATATCTACCACTGTGCAGGAGAATCCGTATAGGTGTTCGAGTGTTCGAACCGTAATGCGCAAGAAATGGTACGGAAACCCCGTATTTACATATCTGCCACTTTGTAGGGGAATCCGCATAGGTGTTCGAGTGTTCGAACCGTAATGCGCAAGAAATGGTACCGAAACCCCGTATTTATATATCTGCCACTGTGCAGGAGAATCCGTATAGGTGTTCGAGTGTTCGAACCGTAATGCGCAAGAAATGGTACGGAAACCCCGTATTTACATATCTGCCACTTTGTATGAGAATCCGCATAGGTGTTCGAGTGTTCGAACCGTAATGTGCAAGAAATGGTATGGAAACCCCGTATTTACATATCTGCCACTGTGCAGGAGAATCCGCATAGGTGTTCGAGTGTTCGAACCGTAATGCACAAGAAATGGTACCGAAACCCCGTAATTACATATCTGCCACTGTGCAGGAGATTCCGCATAGGTGCTCGAGTGTTCGAACCGTATTGCGCAAGAAATGGTATGTAAACCCCGTATTTACATATCTGCCACTGTGCAGGAGAATCCGTATAGGTGTTCGAGTGTTCGAACCGTAATGCGCCAGAAATGGTACCGAAACCCCGTATTTACATATCTGCCACTGTGCAGGAAAATCCGCATAGGTGCTCGAGTGTTCGAACCGTATTGCGCAAGAAATGGTATGGAAACCCCGTATTTACATATCTGCCACTGTGCAGGAGAATCCGTATAGGTGTTCGAGTGTTCGAACCATAATGCGCAGGAAATGGTACCGAAACCCCGTATTTACATATCTGCCACTGTGCAGGAGAATTCGTATAGGTGTTCGTGTGTTCGAACTGTAATGCGCAAGAAATGGTACGGAAACCCCGTATTTACATATCTGCCACTGTGCAGGAGAATCTGTATAGGTGTTCGATTGTTCGAATTGTAGTGCGCAAGAAATGGTATGTAAACCCCGTATTTACATATCTGCCATTGTGCAGGAGAATCCGTATAGGTGTTCGAGTGTTCGAACCGTAATGCGCGAGAAATGGTATGTAAACCCCGTATTTACATATCTGCCACTGTGCTGGATAATCCGTATAGGTGTTCGAGTGTTCGAACCGTAATGCGCAAAAAATGGTACCGAATCCCCGTATTTACATATCTGCCATTGTGCAGGAGAATCCGTATAGGTGTTCGAGTGTTCGAACCGTAATGCGCAAGAAATGGTACCGAAACCCCGTATTTACATATCTGCCACTGTGCAGGAGAATCCGTATAGGTGTTCGAGTGTTCGAACCGTAATGCGCAAGAAATGGTACGGAAACCCCGTATTTACATATCTGCCACTTTGTAGGGGAATCCGCATAGGTGTTCGAGTGTTCGAACCGTAATGTGCAAGAAATGGTATGGAAACCCCGTATTTACATATCTGCCACTGTGCAGGAGAATCCGCATACGTGTTCGAGTGTTCGAACCGTAATGCGCAAGAAATGGTACCGAAACCCCGTAATTACATATCTGCCACTGTGCAGTAGATTCCGCATAGGTGCTCGAGTGTTCGAACCGTATTGCGCAAAAATGGTATGTAAACCCCGTATTTACATATCTGCCACTGTGCAGGAGAATCCGTATAGGTGTTCGAGTGTTCGAACCGTAATGTGCAAGAAATGGTACCGAAACCCCGTATTTACATATCTGCCACTGTGCAGGAGAATCCGAATAGGTGTTCAAGTGTTCGAACCGTAATGCGCAAGAAATGGTATGTAAACCCCGTATTTACATATCTGCCACTGTGCAGGAGATCCGTATAGGTGTTCGAGTGTTCGAACCGTAATGCGCAAGAAATGGTACGGAAACCCCGTATTTACATATCTCCCACTGTGCAGGTGAATCCGTATAGGTGTTCGATTGTTCGAACCGTAATGCGCAAGAAATGGTATGGAAACCCCGTATTTACATATCTGCCACTGTGCTGGAGAATCCGCATAGGTGTTCGAGTGTTCGAACCGTAATGCGCAAGAAATGGTACCGAAACCCCGTAATTACATATCTGCCACTGTGCAGGAGAATCCGCATAGGTGCTCGAGTGTTCGAACCGTATTGCGCAAAAATGGTATTTAAACCCCGTATTTACATATCTGCCACTGTGCAGGAGAATCCGTATAGGTGTTCGAGTGTTCGAACCGTAATGCGCAAGAAATGGTACCGAAACCCCGTATTTACATATCTGCCACTGTGCAGGAGAATCCGCATAGGTGCTCGAGTGTTCGAACCGTATTGCGCAAGAAATGGTATGTAAACCCCGTATTTACATATCTGCCACTGTGCAGGAGAATCCGTATAGGTATTCGAGTGTTCGAACCGTAATGCGCCAGAAATGGTACCGAAACCCCGTATTTACATATCTGCCACTGTGCAGGAAAATCCGCATAGGTGCTCGAGTGTTCGAGCCGTATTGCGCAAGAAATGGTATGGAAACCCCGTATTTACATATCTGCCACTGTGCAGGAGAATCCGTATAGGTGTTCGAGTGTTCGAACCATAATGCGCAGGAAATGGTACCGAAACCCCGTATTTACATATCTGCCACTGTGCAGAAGAATTCGTATAGGTGTTCGTGTGTTCGAACTGTAATGCGCAAGAAATGGTACGGAAACCCCGTATTTACATATCTGCCACTGTGTAGGAGAATCCGTATAGGTGTTCGATTGTTCGAATTGTAGTGCGCAAGAAATGGTATGTAAACCCCGTATTTACATATCTGCCACTGTGCAGGAGAATCCGTATAGGTGTTCGAGTGTTCGAACCGTAATGCGCAAGAAATGGTATGGAAACCCCGTATTTACATATCTGCCACTGTGCAGGAGAATCCGCATAGGTGTTCGAGTGTTCGAACCGTAATGCGCAAGAAATGGTACCGAAACCCCGTATTTACATATCTGCCACTGTGCAGGAGAATCCGCATAGGTGCTCGAGTGTTCGAACCATATTGCGCAAGAAATGGTATGTAAACCCCGTATTTACATATCTGCCACTGTGCAGGAGAATCTGTATAGGTGTTCGAGTGTTCGAACCGTAATGCGCAGGAAATGGTACCGAAACCCCGTATTTACATATCTGCCACTGTGCAGGAGAATTCGTATAGGTGTTCGTGTGTTCGAACCGTAATGCGCAAGAAATGGTATGTAAACCCCATATTTAAATATCTGCCACTTTGCAGGAGAATCCGTATAGGTGTTCGAGTGTTCGAACCGTAATGCGCAAGAAATGGTACCGAAACCCCGTATTTACATATCTGCCACTGTGCAGGAGAATCTGAATAGGTGTTCGAGTGTTCGAACCGTAATGCGCAAGAAATGGTACGGAAACCCCGTATTTAAATATCTGCCACTGTGCAGGAGAATCCGTATAGGTGTTCGAGTGTTCGAACCGTAATGCGCGAGAAATGGTATGTAAACCCCGTATTTACATATCTGCCACTGTGCTGGAGAATCCGTATAGGTGTTCGATTGTTCGAATTGTAGTGCGCAAGAAATGGTATGTAAACCCCGTATTTACATATCTGCCACTGTGCAGGAGAATCCGTATAGGTGTTCGAGTGTTCTAACCGTAATGCGCGAGAAATGGTATGTAAACCCCGTATTTACATATCTGCCACTGTGCAGGAGAATCCGTATAGGTGTTCGAGTGTTCGAACCGTAAGGCGCCAGAAATGGTACCGAAACCCCGTATTTACATATCTGCCACTGTGCAGGAAAATCCGCATAGGTGGTCGAGTGTTCGAACCGTATTGCGCAAGAAATGGTATGGAAACCCCGTATTTACATATCTGCCACTGTGCAGGAGAATCCGTATAGGTGTTCGAGTGTTCGAACCATAATGCGCAGGAAATGGTACCGAAACCCCGTATTTACATATCTGCCACTGTGCAGGAGAATTCGTATAGGTGTTCGTGTGTTCGAACTGTAATGCGCAAGAAATGGTACGGAAACCCCGTATTTACATATCTGCCACTGTGCAGGAGAATCCGTATAGGTGTTCGATTGTTCGAATTGTAGTGCGCAAGAAATGGTATGTAAACCCCGTATTTACATATCTGCCACTGTGCAGGAGAATCCGTATAGGTGTTCGAGTGTTCGAACCATAATGCGCGAGAAATGGTATGTAAACCCCGTATTTACATATCTGCCACTGTGCTGGATAATCCGTATAGGTGTTCGAGTGTTCGAACCGTAATGCGCAAGAAATGGTACCGAATCCCCGTATTTACATATCTGCCACTGTGCAGGAGAATCCGTATAGATGTTCGAGTGTTCGAACCGTAATGCGCAAGAAATGGTATGGAAACCCCGTATTTACATATCTGCCACTGTGCAGGAGAATCCGTATAGGTGTTCGAGTGTTCGAACCGTAATGCGCAAGAAATGGTACCGAAACCCCGTATTTACATATCTGCCACTGTGCAGGAGAATCCGTATAGGTGTTCGAGTGTTCGAACCGTAATGCGCAAGAAATGGTACGGAAACCCCGTATTTACATATCTGCCACTTTGTAGGAGAATCCGCAAAGGTGTTCGAGTGTTCGAACCGTAATGTGCAAGAAATGGTATGGAAACCCCGTATTTACATATCTGCCACTGTGCAGGAGAATCCGCATAGGTGTTCGAGTGTTCGAACCGTAATGCGCAAGAAATGGTACCGAAACCCCGTAATTACATATCTGCCACTGTGCAGGAGATTCCGCATAGGTGCTCGAGTGTTCGAACCGTATTGCGCAAAAATGGTATGTAAACCCCGTATTTACATATCTGCCACTGTGCAGGAGAATCCGTATAGGTGTTCGAGTGTTCGAACCGTAATGCGCAAGAAATGGTACCGAAACCCCGTATTTACATATCTGCCACTGTGCAGGAGAATCCGAATAGGTGTTCAAGTGTTCGAACCGTAATGCGCAAGAAATGGTATGTAAACCCCGTATTTACATATCTGCCACTGTGCAGGAGAATCCGTATAGGTGTTCGAGTGTTCGAACCGTAATGCGCAAGAAATGGTACGGAAACCCCGTATTTACATATCTGCCACTGTGCAGGTGAATCCGTATAGGTGTTCGATTGTTCGAACCGTAATGCGCAAGAAATGGTATGGAAACCCCGTATTTACATATCTGCCACTGTGCTGGAGAATCCGCATAGGTGTTCGAGTGTTCGAACCGTAATGCGCAAGAAATGGTACCGAAACCCCGTAATTACATATCTGCCACTGTGCAGGAGAATCCGCATAGGTGCTCGAGTGTTCGAACCGTATTGCGCAAAAATGGTATGTAAACCCCGTATTTACATATCTGCCACTGTGCAGGAGAATCCGTATAGGTGTTCGAGTGTTCGAACCGTAATGCGCAAGAAATGGTACCGAAACCCCGTATTTACATATCTGCCACTGTGCAGGAGAATCGTGTTCGAACCGTATTGCGCAAGAAATGGTATGTAAACCCTGTATTTACATATCTGCCACTGTGCAGGAGAATCCGTATAGGTGTTCGAGTGTTCGAACCGTAATGCGCCAGAAATGGTACCGAAACCCCGTATTTACATATCTGCCACTGTGCAGGAAAATCCGCATAGGTGCTCGAGTGTTCGAATCGTATTGCGCAAGAAATGGTATGGAAACCCTGTATTTACATATCTGCCACTGTGCAGGAGAATCCGTATAGGTGTTCGAGTGTTCGAACCATAATGCGCAGGAAATGGTACCGAAACCCCGTATTTACATATCTGCCACTGTGCAGGAGAATTCGTATAGGTGTTCGTGTGTTCGAACTGTAATGCGCAAGAAATGGTACGGAAACCCCGTATTTACATATCTGCCACTGTGCAGGAGAATCCGTATAGGTGTTCGATTGTTCGAATTGTAGTGCGCAAGAAATGGTATGTAAACCCCGTATTTACATATCTGCCACTGTGCAGGAGAATCCGTATAGGTGTTCGAGTGTTCGAACCGTAATGCGCAAGAAATGGTATGGAAACCCCGTATTTACATATCTGCCACTGTGCAGGAGAATCCGCATAGGTGTTCGAGTGTTCGAACCGTAATGCGCAAGAAATGGTACCGAAACCCCGTATTTACATATCTGCCACTGTGCAGGAGAATCCGCATAGGTGCTCGAGTGTTCGAACCATATTGCGCAAGAAATGGTATGTAAACCCCGTATTTACATATCTGCCACTGTGCAGGAGAATCCGTATTGGTGTTCGAGTGTTCGAACCGTAATGCGCAGGAAATGGTACCGAAACCCCGTATTTACATATCTGCCACTGTGCAGGAGAATCCGCATAGGTGTTCGAGTGTTCGAACCGTAATGCGCAAGAAATGGTACCGAAACCCCGTAATTACATATCTGCCACTGTGCAGGAGAATCCGCATAGGTGCTCGAGTGTTCGAACCATATTGCGCAAGAAATGGTATGTAAACCCCGTATTTACATATCTGCCACTGTGCAGGAGAATCCGTATTGGTGTTCGAGTGTTCGAACCCTAATGCGCAAGAAATGGTACCGAAACCCCGTATTTACATATTTGCCACTGTGCAGGAGAATCCGCATAGGTGCTCGAGTGTTCGAACCGTATTGCGCAAGTAATGGTATGTAAACCCCGTATTTACATATCTGCCACTGTGTAGGAGAATCCGTATAGGTGTTCGAGTGTTCGAACCGTAATGCGCAAGAAATGGTACCGAAACCCCGTATTTACATATCTGCCACTGTGCAGGAGAATCCGCATAGGTGCTCGAGTGTTCGAACCGTATTGCGCAAGAAATGGTATGGAAACCCCGTATTTACATATCTGCCACTGTGCAGGAGAATCCGTATAGGTGTTCGAGTGTTCGAACCGTAATGCGCAGGAAATGGTACCGAAACCCCGTATTTACATATCTGCCACTGTGCAGGAGAATTCGTAGAGGTGTTCGTGTGTTCGAACCGTAATGTGCAAGAAATGGTATGTAAACCCCATATTTAAATATCTGCCACTGTGCAGGAGAATCCGTATAGGTGTTCGAGTGTTCGAACCGTAATGCGCAAGAAATGGTACCGAAACCCCGTATTTACATATCTGCCACTGTGCAGGAGAATCCGAATAGGTGTTCGAGTGTTCGAACCGTAATGCGCAAGAAATGGTACGGAAACCCCGTATTTACATATCTGCCATTGTGCAGGAGAATCCGTATAGGTGTTCGAGTGTTCGAACCGTAATGCGTGAGAAATGGTATGTAAACCCCGTATTTACATATCTGCCACTGTGCTGGATAATCCGTATAGGTGTTCGAGTGTTCGAACCGTAATGCGCAAAAAATGGTACCGAATCCCCGTATTTACATATCTGCCACTGTGCAGGAGAATGCGCATAGGTGCTCGAGTGTTCGAACCGTATTGCGCAAGAAATGGTATGTAAACCCCGTATTTACATATCTGCCACTGTGCAGGAGAATCCGTATAGGTGTTCGAGTGTTCGAACCGTAATGCGCAAGAAATGGTACCGAAACCCCGTATTTACATATCTGCCACTTTGCAGGAAAATCCGCATAGGTGCTCGAGTGTTCGAACCGTATTGCGCAAGAAATGGTATGGAAACCCCGTATTTACATATCTGCCACTGTGCAGGAGAATCCGTATAGGTGTTCGAGTGTTCGAACCGTAATGCGCGAGAAATGGTAAGTAAACCCCGTATTTACATATCTGCCACTGTGCTGGATAATCCGTATAGGTGTTCGAGTGTTCGAACCGTAATGCGCAAAAAATGGTACCGAATCCCCGTATTTACATATCTGCCACTGTGCAGGAGAATCCGCATAGGTGCTCGAGTGTTCGAACCGTTATGCGCGAGAAATGGTATGTAAACCCCGTATTTACATATCTGCCACTGTGCAGGAGAATCCGTATAGGTGTTCGAGTGTTCGAACCGTAATGCGCCAGAAATGGTACCGAAACCCCGTATTTACATATCTGCCACTGTGCAGGAGAATTCGTATAGGTGTTCGTGTGTTCGAACTGTAATGCGCAAGAAATGGTACGGAAACCCCGTATTTACATATCTGCCACTGTGCAGGAGAATCCGTATAGGTGTTCGAGTGTTCGAACCGTAATGCGCAAGAAATGGTATGGAAACCCCGTATTTACATATCTGCCACTGTGCAGGAGAATCCGTATAGGTGTTCGAGTGTTCGAACCGTAATGCGCAAGAAATGGTACCGAAACCCCGTATTTACATATCTGCCACTGTGCAGGAGAATCCGTATAGGTGTTCGAGTGTTCGAACCGTAATGCGCAAGAAATGGTACGGAAACCCCGTATTTACATATCTGCCACTTTGTAGGAGAATCCGCATAGTTGTTCTAGTGTTCGAACCGTAATGTGCAAGAAATGGTATGGAAACCCCGTATTTACATATCTGCCACTGTGCAGGAGAATCCGCATAGGTGTTCGAGTGTTCGAACCGTAATGCGCAAGAAATGTACCGAAACCCCGTAATTACATATCTGCCACTGTGCAGGAGAATCCGCATAGGTGCTCGAGTGTTCGAACCGTATTGCGCAAAAATCGTATGTAAACCCCGTATTTACATATCTGCCACTGTGCAGGAGAATCCGTATAGGTGTTCGAGTGTTCGAACCGTAATGCGCAAGAAATGGTACCGAAACCCCGTATTTACATATCTGCCACTGTGCAGGAGAATCCGAATAGGTGTTCAAGTGTTCGAACCGTAATGCGAAAGAAATGGTATGTAAACCCCGTATTTACATATCTGCCACTGTGCAGGAGAATCCGTATAGGTGTTCGAGTGTTCGTTCGTAATGCGCAAGAAATGGTACGGAAACCCCGTATTTACATATCTGCCACTGTGCAGGTGAATCCGTATAGGTGTTCGATTGTTCGAACCGTAATGCGCAAGAAATGGTATGGAAACCCCGTATTTACATATCTGCCACTGTGCAGGAGAATCCGCATAGGTGTTCGAGTGTTCGAACCGTAATGCGCAAGAAATGGTACCGAAACCCCGTAATTACATATCTGCCACTGTGCAGGAGAATCCGCATAGGTGCTCGAGTGTTCGAACCATATTGCGCAAAAATGGTATGTAAACCCCGTATTTACATATCTGCCACTGTGCAGGAGAATCCGTATAGGTGTTCGAGTGTTCGAACCGTAATGCGCAAGAAATGGTACCGAAACCCCGTATTTACATATCTGCCACTGTGCAGGAGAATCCGCATAGGTGCTCGAGTGTTCGAACCGTATTGCGCAAGAAATGGTATGTAAACCCCGTATTTACATATCTGCCACTGTGCAGGAGAATCCGTATAGGTGTTCGAGTGTTCGAACCGTAATGCGCCAGAAATGGTACCGAAACCCCGTATTTACATATCTGCCACTGTGCAGGAAAATCCGCATAGGTGCTCGAGTGTTCGAACCGTATTACGCAAGAAATGGTATGGAAACCCCGTATTTACATATCTGCCACTGTGCAGGAGAATCCGTATAGGTGTTCGAGTGTTCGAACCGTATTGCGCAAGAAATGGTATGTAAACCCCGTATTTACATATCTGCCACTGTGCAGGAGAATCCGTATAGGTGTTCGAGTGTTCGAACCGTAATGCGCCAGAAATGGTACCGAAACCCCGTATTTACATATCTGCCACTGTGCAGGAAAATCCGCATAGGTGCTCGAGTGTTCGAACCGTAATGCGCAAGAAATGGTACGGAAACCCCGTATTTACATATCTGCCACTGTGCAGGAGAATCCGAATAGGTGTTCAAGTGTTCGAACCGTAATGCGAAAGAAATGGTATGTAAACCCCGTATTTACATATCTGCCACTGTGCAGGAGAATCCGCATAGGTGTTCGAGTGTTCGAACCGTAATGCGCAAGAAATGGTACCGAAACCCCGTAATTACATATCTGCCACTGTGCAGGAGAATCCGCATAGGTGCTCGAGTGTTCGAACCATATTGCGCAAAAATGGTATGTAAACCCCGTATTTACATATCTGCCACTGTGCAGGAGAATCCGTATAGGTGTTCGAGTGTTCGAACCGTAATGCGCAAGAAATGGTACCGAAACCCCGTATTTACATATCTGCCACTGTGCAGGAGAATCCGCATAGGTGCTCGAGTGTTCGAACCGTATTGCGCAAGAAATGGTATGTAAACCCCGTATTTACATATCTGCCACTGTGCAGGAGAATCCGTATAGGTGTTCGAGTGTTCGAACCGTAATGCGCCAGAAATGGTACCGAAACCCCGTATTTACATATCTGCCACTGTGCAGGAGAATCCGTATAGGTGTTCGAGTGTTCGAACCGTAATGCGCAAGAAATGGTACCGAAACCCCGTATTTACATATCTGCCACTGTGCAGGAGAATCCGCATAGGTGCTCGAGTGTTCGAACCGTAATGCGCAAGAAATGGTACGGAAACCCCGTATTTACATATCTGCCACTGTGCAGGAGAATCCGAATAGGTGTTCAAGTGTTCGAACCGTAATGCGAAAGAAATGGTATGTAAACCCCGTATTTACATATCTGCCACTGTGCAGGAGAATCCGTATAGGTGTTCGAGTGTTCGTTCGTAATGCGCAAGAAATGGTACGGAAACCCCGTATTTACATATCTGCCACTGTGCAGGTGAATCCGTATAGGTGTTCGATTGTTCGAACCGTAATGCGCAAGAAATGGTATGGAAACCCCGTATTTACATATCTGCCACTGTGCAGGAGAATCCGCATAGGTGTTCGAGTGTTCGAACCGTAATGCGCAAGAAATGGTACCGAAACCCCGTAATTACATATCTGCCACTGTGCAGGAGAATCCGCATAGGTGCTCGAGTGTTCGAACCGTATTGCGCAAAAATGGTATGTAAACCCCGTATTTACATATCTGCCACTGTGCAGGAGAATCCGTATAGGTGTTCGAGTGTTCGAACCGTAATGCGCAAGAAATGGTACCGAAACCCCGTATTTACATATCTGCCACTGTGCAGGAGAATCCGCATAGGTGCTCGAGTGTTCGAACCGTATTGCGCAAGAAATGGTATGTAAACCCCGTATTTACATATCTGCCACTGTGCAGGAGAATCCGTATAGGTGTTCGAGTGTTCGAACCGTAATGCGCCAGAAATGGTACCGAAACCCCGTATTTACATATCTGCCACTGTGCAGGAAAATCCGCATAGGTGCTCGAGTGTTCGAACCGTATTGCGCAAGAAATGGTATGGAAACCCCGTATTTACATATCTGCCACTGTGCAGGAGAATCCGTATAGGTGTTCGAGTGTTCGAACCGTAATGCGCGAGAAATGGTAAGTAAACCCCGTATTTACATATCTGCCACTGTGCTGGATAATCCGTATAGGTGTTCGAGTGTTCGAACCGTAATGCGCAAAAAATGGTACCGAATCCCCGTATTTACATATCTGCCACTGTGCAGGAGAATCCGCATAGGTGCTCGAGTGTTCGAACCGTTATGCGCGAGAAATGGTATGTAAACCCCGTATTTACATATCTGCCACTGTGCAGGAGAATCCGTATAGGTGTTCGAGTGTTCGAACCGTAATGCGCCAGAAATGGTACCGAAACCCCGTATTTACATATCTGCCACTGTGCAGGAGAATTCGTATAGGTGTTCGTGTGTTCGAACTGTAATGCGCAAGAAATGGTACGGAAACCCCGTATTTACATATCTGCCACTGTGCAGGAGAATCCATATAGATGTTCGAGTGTTCGAACCGTAATGCGCAAGAAATGGTATGGAAACCCCGTATTTACATATCTGCCACTGTGCAGGAGAATCCGTATAGGTGTTCGAGTGTTCGAACCGTAATGCGCAAGAAATGGTATGGAAACCCCGTATTTACATATCTGCCACTGTGCAGGAGAATCCGTATAGGTGTTCGAGTGTTCGAACCGTAATGCGCAAGAAATGGTACCGAAACCCCGTATTTACATATCTGCCACTGTGCAGGAGAATCCGTATAGGTGTTCGAGTGTTCGAACCGTAATGCGCAAGAAATGGTACGGAAACCCCGTATTTACATATCTGCCACTTTGTAGGAGAATCCGCATAGTTGTTCTAGTGTTCGAACCGTAATGTGCAAGAAATGGTATGGAAACCCCGTATTTACATATCTGCCACTGTGCAGGAGAATCCGCATAGGTGTTCGAGTGTTCGAACCGTAATGCGCAAGAAATGTACCGAAACCCCGTAATTACATATCTGCCACTGTGCAGGAGAATCCGCATAGGTGCTCGAGTGTTCGAACCGTATTGCGCAAAAATCGTATGTAAACCCCGTATTTACATATCTGCCACTGTGCAGGAGAATCCGTATAGGTGTTCGAGTGTTCGAACCGTAATGCGCAAGAAATGGTACCGAAACCCCGTATTTACATATCTGCCACTGTGCAGGAGAATCCGAATAGGTGTTCAAGTGTTCAAACCGTAATGCGAAAGAAATGGTATGTAAACCCCGTATTTACATATCTGCCACTGTGCAGGAGAATCCGTATAGGTGTTCGAGTGTTCGTTCGTAATGCGCAAGAAATGGTACGGAAACCCCGTATTTACATATCTGCCACTGTGCAGGTGAATCCGTATAGGTGTTCGATTGTTCGAACCGTAATGCGCAAGAAATGGTATGGAAACCCCGTATTTACATATCTGCCACTGTGCAGGAGAATCCGCATAGGTGTTCGAGTGTTCGAACCGTAATGCGCAAGAAATGGTACCGAAACCCCGTAATTACATATCTGCCACTGTGCAGGAGAATCCGCATAGGTGCTCGAGTGTTCGAACCGTATTGCGCAAAAATGGTATGTAAACCCCGTATTTACATATCTGCCACTGTGCAGGAGAATCCGTATAGGTGTTCGAGTGTTCGAACCGTAATGCGCAAGAAATGGTACCGAAACCCCGTATTTACATATCTGCCACTGTGCAGGAGAATCCGCATAGGTGCTCGAGTGTTCGAACCGTATCGCGCAAGAAATGGTATGTAAACCCCGTATTTACATATCTGCCACTGTGCAGGAGAATCCGTATAGGTGTTCGAGTGTTCGAACCGTAATGCGCCAGAAATGGTACCGAAACCCCGTATTTACATATCTGCCACTGTGCAGGAAAATCCGCATAGGTGCTCGAGTGTTCGAACCGTATTACGCAAGAAATGGTATGGAAACCCCGTATTTACATATCTGCCACTGTGCAGGAGAATCCGTATAGGTGTTCGAGTGTTCGAACCATAATGCGCAGGAAATGGTACCGAAACCCCGTATTTACATATCTACCACTGTGCAGGAGAATTCGTATAGGTGTTCGTGTGTTCGAACTGTAATGCGCAAAAAATGGTACGGAAACACCGTATTTACATATCTGCCACTGTGCAGGAGAATCCGTATAGGTGCTCGAGTGTTCGAACCGTATTGCGTAAGTAATGGTATGTAAACCCCGTATTTACATATCTGCCACTGTGTAGGAGAATCCGTATAGGTGTTCGAGTGTTCGAACCGTAATGCGCAAGAAATGGTACCGAAACCCCGTATTTACATATCTGCCACTGTGCAGGAGAATCCGCATAGGTGCTCGAGTGTTCGAACCGTAATGCGCAAGAAATGGTACCGAAACCCCGTATTTACATATCTGCCACTATGCAGGAGAATCCGAATAGGTGTTCAAGTGTTCGAACCGTAATGCGAAAGAAATGGTATGTAAACCCCGTATTTACATATCTGCCACTGTGCAGGAGAATCCGTATAGGTGTTCGAGTGTTCGTTCGTAATGCGCAAGAAATGGTACGGAAACCCCGTATTTACATATCTGCCACTGTGCAGGTGAATCCGTATAGGTGTTCGATTGTTCGAACCGTAATGCGCAAGAAATGGTATGGAAACCCCGTATTTACATATCTGCCACTGTGCAGGAGAATCCGCATAGGTGTTCGAGTGTTCGAACCGTAATGCGCAAGAAATGGTACCGAAACCCCGTAATTACATATCTGCCACTGTGCTGGAGAATCCGCATAGGTGCTCGAGTGTTCGAACCGTATTGCGCAAAAATGGTATGTAAACCCCGTATTTACATATCTGCCACTGTGCAGGAGAATCCGTATAGGTGTTCGAGTGTTCGAACCGTAATGCGCAAGAAATGGTACCGAAACCCCGTATTTACATATCTGCCACTGTGCAGGAGAATCCGCATAGGTGCTCGAGTGTTCGAACCGTATTGCGCAAGAAATGGTATGTAAACCCCGTATTTACATATCTGCCACTGTGCAGGAGAATCCGTATAGGTGTTCGAGTGTTCGAACCGTAATGCGCCAGAAATGGTACCGAAACCCCGTATTTACATATCTGCCACTGTGCAGGAAAATCCGCATAGGTGCTCGAGTGTTCGAACCGTATTGCGCAAGAAATGGTATGGAAACCCCGTATTTACATATCTGCCACTGTGCAGGAGAATCCGTATAGGTGTTCGAGTGTTCGAACCATAATGCGCAGGAAATGGTACCGAAACCCCGTATTTACATATCTACCACTGTGCAGGAGAATTCGTATAGGTGTTCGTGTGTTCGAACTGTAATGCGCAAGAAATGGTACGGAAACCCCGTATTTACATATCTGCCACCGTGCAGGAGAATCCGTATAGGTGTTCGATTGTTCGAATTGTAGTGCGCAAGAAATGGTATGTAAACCCCGTATTTACATATCTGCCACTGTGCAGGAGTATCCGTATAGGTGTTCGAGTGTTCGAACCGTAATGCGCAAGAAATGGTATGGAAACCCCGTATTTACATATCTGCCACTGTGCATGAGAATCCGCATAGGTGTTCGAGTGTTCGAACCGTAATGCGCAAGAAATGGTACCGAAACCCCGTATTTACATATTTGCCACTGTGCAGGAGAATCCGCATAGGTGCTCGAGTGTTCGAACCGTATTGCGCAAGTAATGGTTTGTAAACCCCGTATTTACATATCTGCCACTGTGTAGGAGAATCCGTATAGGTGTTCGAGTGTTCGAACCGTAATGCGCAAGAAATGGTACCGAAACCCCGTATTTACATATCTGCCACTGTGCAGGAGAATCCGCATAGGTGCTCGAGTGTTCGAACCGTATTGCGCAAGAAATGGTATGGAAACCCCGTATTTACATATCTGCCACTGTGCAGGAGAATCCGTATAGGTGTTCGAGTGTTCGAACCGTAATGCGCAGGAAATGGTACCGAAACCCCGTATTTACATATCTGCCACTGTGCAGGAGAATTCGTATAGGTGTTCGTGTGTTCGAACCGTAATGCGCAAGAAATGGTATGTAAACCCCATATTTAAATATCTGCCACTGTGCAGGAGAATCCGTATAGGTGTTCGAGTGTTCGAACCGTAATGCGCAAGAAATGGTACCGAAACCCCGTATTTACATATCTGCCACTGTGCAGGAGAATCCGAATAGGTGTTCGAGTGTTCGAACCGTAATGCGCAAGAAATGGTACGGAAACCCCGTATTTACATATCTGCCACTGTGCAGGAGAATCCGTATAGGTGTTCGAGTGTTCGAACCGTAATGCGCGAGAAATGGTATGTAAACCCCGTATTTACATATCTGCCACTGTGCTGGATAATCCGTATAGGTGTTCGAGTGTTCGAACCGTAATGCGCAAAAAATGGTACCGAATCCCCGTATTTACATATCTGCCACTGTGCAGGAGAATCCGTATAGGTGTTCGAGTGTTCGAACCGTAATGCGCAAGAAATGGTACGGAAACCCCGTATTTACATATCTGCCACTTTGTAGGAGAATTCGCATAGGTGTTCGAGTGTTCGAACCGTAATGTGCAAGAAATGGTATGGAAACCCCGTATTTACATATCTGCCACTGTGCAGGAGAATCCGTATAGGTGTTCGAGTGTTCGAACCGTAATGCGCAAGAAATGGTACCGAAACCCCGTAATTACATATCTGCCACTCTGCAGGAGAATCCGCATAGGTGCTCGAGTGTTCGAACCGTATTGCGCAAAAATGGTATGTCAACCCCGTATTTACATATCTGCCACTGTGCAGGAGAATCCGTATAGGTGTTCGAGTGTTCGAACCGTAATGCGCAAGAAATGGTACCGAAACCCCGTATTTACATATCTGCCACTGTGCAGGAGAATCCGCATAGGTGCTCGAGTGTTCGAACCGTATTGCGCAAGAAATGGTATGTAAACCCCGTATTTACATATCTGCCACTGTGCAGGAGAATCCGTATAGGTGTTCGAGTGTTCGAACCGTAATGCGCCAGAAATGGTACCGAAACCCCGTATTTACATATCTGCCACTGTGCAGGAAAATCCGCATAGGTGCTCGAGTGTTCGAACCGTATTGCGCAAGAAATGGTATGGAAACCCCGTATTTACATATCTGCCACTGTGCAGGAGAATCCGTATAGGTGTTCGAGTGTTCGAACCACAATGCGCAGGAAATGGTACCGAAACCCCGTATTTACATATCTGCCACTGTGCAGGAGAATTCGTATAGGTGTTCGTGTGTTCGAACTGTAATGCGCAAGAAATGGTACGGAAACCCCGTATTTACATTTCTGCCACTGTGCAGGAGAATCCGTATAGGTGTTCGATTGTTCGAATTGTAGTGCGCAAGAAATGGTATGTAAACCCCGTATTTACATATCTGCCACTGTGCCGGAGAATCCGTATAGGTGTTCGAGTGTTCGAACCGTAATGCGCAAGAAATGGTATGGAAACCCCGTATTTACATATCTGCCACTATGCAGGAGAATCCGCATAGGTGTTCGAGTGTTCGAACCGTAATGCGCAAGAAATGGTACCGAAACCCCGTATTTACATATCTGCCACTGTGCAGGAGAATCCGCATAGGTGCTCGAGTGTTCGAACCGTATTTCGCAAGAAATGGTATGTAAACCCCGTATTTACATATCTGCCACTGTGCAGGAGAATCCGTATTGGTGTTCGAGTGTTCGAACCGTAATGCGCAAGAAATGGTATGGAAACCCCGTATTTACATATCTGCCACTATGCAGGAGAATCCGCATAGGTGTTCGAGTGTTCGAACCGTAATGCGCAAGAAATGGTACCGAAACCCCGTATTTACATATCTGCCACTGTGCAGGAGAATCCGCATAGGTGCTCGAGTGTTCGAACCGTATTTCGCAAGAAATGGTATGTAAACCCCGTATTTACATATCTGCCACTGTGCAGGAGAATCCGTATTGGTGTTCGAGTGTTCGAACCGTAATGCGCCAGAAATGGTACCGAAACCCCGTATTTACATATCTGCCACTGTGCAGGAGAATCTGAATAGGTGTTCGAGTGTTCGAACCGTAATACGCAAGAAATGGTACGGAAACCCCGTATTTACATATCTGCCACTGTGCAGGAGAATCCGTATAGGTGTTCGAGTGTTCGAACCGTACTGCGCGAGAAATGGTATGTAACCCCGTATTTACATATCTGCCACTGTGCTGGATAATCCGTATAGGTGTTCGAGTGTTCGAACCGTAATGCGCAAAAAATGGTACCGAATCCCCGTATTTACATATCTGCCACTGTGCAGGAGAATCCGTATAGGTGTTCGAGTGTTCGAACCGTAATGCGCAAGAAATGGTATGGAAACCCCGTATTTACATATCTGCGACTGTGCAGGAGAATCCGTATAGGTGTTCGAGTGTTCGAACCGTAATGCGCAAGAAATGGTACCGAAACCCCGTATTTACATATCTGCCACTGTGCAGGAGAATCCGTATTGGTGTTCGAGTGTTCGAACCGTAATGCGCAAGAAATGGTACGGAAACCCCGTATTTACATATCTGCCACTTTGTAGGAGAATCCGCATAGGTGTTCGAGTGTTCGAACCGTAATGTGCAAGAAATGGTATGGAAACCCCGTATTTACATATCTGCCACTGTGCAGGAGAATCCGTATAGGTGTTCGAGTGTTCGAATCGTAATGCGGAAGAAATGGTACCGAAACCCCGTATTTACATATCTGCCACTGTGCAGGAGAATCCGAATAGGTGTTCAAGTGTTCGAACCGTAATGCGCAAGAAATGGTATGTAAACCCCGTATTTACATATCTGCCACTGTGCAGGAGAATCCGTATAGGTGTTCGAGTGTTCGAACCGTAATGCGCAAGAAATGGTACGGAAACCCCGTATTTACATATCTGCCACTGTGCAGGAGAATCCGTATAGGTGTTCGATTGTTCGAACCGTAATGCGCAAGAAATGGTATGGAAACCCCGTATTTACATATCTGCCACTGTGCAGGAGAATCCGCATAGGTGTTCGAGTGTTCGAACCGTAATGCGCAAGAAATGGTACCGAAACCCCGTAATTACATATCTGCCACTCTGCAGGAGAATCCGCATAGGTGCTCGAGTGTTCGAACCGTATTGCGCAAAAATGGTATGTAAACCCCGTATTTACATATCTGCCACTGTGCAGGAGAATCCGTATAGGTGTTCGAGTGTTCGAACCGTAATGCGCAAGAAATGGTACCGAAACCCCGTATTTACATATCTGCCACTGTGCAGGAGAATCCGCATAGGTGCTCGAGTGTTCGAACCGTATTGCGCAAGAAATGGTATGTAAACCCCGTATTTACATATCTGCCACTGTGCAGGAGAATCCGTATAGGTGTTCGAGTGTTCGAACCGTAATGCGCCAGAAATGGTACCGAAACCCCGTATTTACATATCTGCCACTGTGCAGGAAAATCCGCATAGGTGCTCGAGTGTTCGAACCGTATTGCGCAAGAAATGGTATGGAAACCCCGTATTTACATATCTGCCACTGTGCAGGAGAATCCGTATAGGTGTTCGAGTGTTCGAATCGTAATGCGGAAGAAATGGTACCGAAACCCCGTATTTACATATCTGCCACTGTGCAGGAGAATCCGAATAGGTGTTCAAGTGTTCGAACCGTAATGCGCAAGAAATGGTATGTAAACCCCGTATTTACATATCTGCCACTGTGCAGGAGAATCCGTATAGGTGTTCGAGTGTTTGAACCGTAATGCGCAAGAAATGGTACGGAAACCCCGTATTTACATATCTGCCACTGTGCAGGAGAATCCGTATAGGTGTTCGATTGTTCGAACCGTAATGCGCAAGAAATGGTATGGAAACCCCGTATTTACATATCTGCCACTGTGCAGGAGAATCCGCATAGGTGTTCGAGTGTTCGAACCGTAATGCGCAAGAAATGGTACCGAAACCCCGTAATTACATATCTGCCACTCTGCAGGAGAATCCGCATAGGTGCTCGAGTGTTCGAACCGTATTGCGCAAAAATGGTATGTAAACCCCGTATTTACATATCTGCCACTGTGCAGGAGAATCCGTATAGGTGTTCGAGTGTTCGAACCGTAATGCGCAAGAAATGGTACCGAAACCCCGTATTTACATATCTGCCACTGTGCAGGAGAATCCGCATAGGTGCTCGAGTGTTCGAACCGTATTGCGCAAGAAATGGTATGTAAACCCCGTATTTACATATCTGCCACTGTGCAGGAGAATCCGTATAGGTGTTCGAGTGTTCGAACCGTAATGCGCCAGAAATGGTACCGAAACCCCGTATTTACATATCTGCCACTGTGCAGGAAAATCCGCATAGGTGCTCGAGTGTTCGAACCGTATTGCGCAAGAAATGGTATGGAAACCCCGTATTTACATATCTGCCACTGTGCAGGAGAATCCGTATAGGTGTTCGAGTGTTCGAACCACAATGCGCAGGAAATGGTACCGAAACCCCGTATTTACATATCTGCCACTGTGCAGGAGAATTCGTATAGGTGTTCGTGTGTTCGAACTGTAATGCGCAAGAAATGGTACGGAAACCCCGTATTTACATTTCTGCCACTGTGCAGGAGAATCCGTATAGGTGTTCGATTGTTCGAATTGTAGTGCGCAAGAAATGGTATGTAAACCCCGTATTTACATATCTGCCACTGTGCCGGAGAATCCGTATAGGTGTTCGAGTGTTCGAACCGTAATGCGCAAGAAATGGTATGGAAACCCCGTATTTACATATCTGCCACTATGCAGGAGAATCCGCATAGGTGTTCGAGTGTTCGAACCGTAATGCGCAAGAAATGGTACCGAAACCCCGTATTTACATATCTGCCACTGTGCAGGAGAATCCGCATAGGTGCTCGAGTGTTCGAACCGTATTTCGCAAGAAATGGTATGTAAACCCCGTATTTACATATCTGCCACTGTGCAGGAGAATCCGTATTGGTGTTCGAGTGTTCGAACCGTAATGCGCAAGAAATGGTATGGAAACCCCGTATTTACATATCTGCCACTATGCAGGAGAATCCGCATAGGTGTTCGAGTGTTCGAACCGTAATGCGCAAGAAATGGTACCGAAACCCCGTATTTACATATCTGCCACTGTGCAGGAGAATCCGCATAGGTGCTCGAGTGTTCGAACCGTATTTCGCAAGAAATGGTATGTAAACCCCGTATTTACATATCTGCCACTGTGCAGGAGAATCCGTATTGGTGTTCGAGTGTTCGAACCGTAATGCGCCAGAAATGGTACCGAAACCCCGTATTTACATATCTGCCACTGTGCAGGAGAATCTGAATAGGTGTTCGAGTGTTCGAACCGTAATACGCAAGAAATGGTACGGAAACCCCGTATTTACATATCTGCCACTGTGCAGGAGAATCCGTATAGGTGTTCGAGTGTTCGAACCGTACTGCGCGAGAAATGGTATGTAACCCCGTATTTACATATCTGCCACTGTGCTGGATAATCCGTATAGGTGTTCGAGTGTTCGAACCGTAATGCGCAAAAAATGGTACCGAATCCCCGTATTTACATATCTGCCACTGTGCAGGAGAATCCGTATAGGTGTTCGAGTGTTCGAACCGTAATGCGCAAGAAATGGTATGGAAACCCCGTATTTACATATCTGCGACTGTGCAGGAGAATCCGTATAGGTGTTCGAGTGTTCGAACCGTAATGCGCAAGAAATGGTACCGAAACCCCGTATTTACATATCTGCCACTGTGCAGGAGAATCCGTATTGGTGTTCGAGTGTTCGAACCGTAATGCGCAAGAAATGGTACGGAAACCCCGTATTTACATATCTGCCACTTTGTAGGAGAATCCGCATAGGTGTTCGAGTGTTCGAACCGTAATGTGCAAGAAATGGTATGGAAACCCCGTATTTACATATCTGCCACTGTGCAGGAGAATCCGTATAGGTGTTCGAGTGTTCGAATCGTAATGCGGAAGAAATGGTACCGAAACCCCGTATTTACATATCTGCCACTGTGCAGGAGAATCCGAATAGGTGTTCAAGTGTTCGAACCGTAATGCGCAAGAAATGGTATGTAAACCCCGTATTTACATATCTGCCACTGTGCAGGAGAATCCGTATAGGTGTTCGAGTGTTCGAACCGTAATGCGCAAGAAATGGTACGGAAACCCCGTATTTACATATCTGCCACTGTGCAGGAGAATCCGTATAGGTGTTCGATTGTTCGAACCGTAATGCGCAAGAAATGGTATGGAAACCCCGTATTTACATATCTGCCACTGTGCAGGAGAATCCGCATAGGTGTTCGAGTGTTCGAACCGTAATGCGCAAGAAATGGTACCGAAACCCCGTAATTACATATCTGCCACTCTGCAGGAGAATCCGCATAGGTGCTCGAGTGTTCGAACCGTATTGCGCAAAAATGGTATGTAAACCCCGTATTTACATATCTGCCACTGTGCAGGAGAATCCGTATAGGTGTTCGAGTGTTCGAACCGTAATGCGCAAGAAATGGTACCGAAACCCCGTATTTACATATCTGCCACTGTGCAGGAGAATCCGCATAGGTGCTCGAGTGTTCGAACCGTATTGCGCAAGAAATGGTATGTAAACCCCGTATTTACATATCTGCCACTGTGCAGGAGAATCCGTATAGGTGTTCGAGTGTTCGAACCGTAATGCGCCAGAAATGGTACCGAAACCCCGTATTTACATATCTGCCACTGTGCAGGAAAATCCGCATAGGTGCTCGAGTGTTCGAACCGTATTGCGCAAGAAATGGTATGGAAACCCCGTATTTACATATCTGCCACTGTGCAGGAGAATCCGTATAGGTGTTCGAGTGTTCGAATCGTAATGCGGAAGAAATGGTACCGAAACCCCGTATTTACATATCTGCCACTGTGCAGGAGAATCCGAATAGGTGTTCAAGTGTTCGAACCGTAATGCGCAAGAAATGGTATGTAAACCCCGTATTTACATATCTGCCACTGTGCAGGAGAATCCGTATAGGTGTTCGAGTGTTTGAACCGTAATGCGCAAGAAATGGTACGGAAACCCCGTATTTACATATCTGCCACTGTGCAGGAGAATCCGTATAGGTGTTCGATTGTTCGAACCGTAATGCGCAAGAAATGGTATGGAAACCCCGTATTTACATATCTGCCACTGTGCAGGAGAATCCGCATAGGTGTTCGAGTGTTCGAACCGTAATGCGCAAGAAATGGTACCGAAACCCCGTAATTACATATCTGCCACTCTGCAGGAGAATCCGCATAGGTGCTCGAGTGTTCGAACCGTATTGCGCAAAAATGGTATGTAAACCCCGTATTTACATATCTGCCACTGTGCAGGAGAATCCGTATAGGTGTTCGAGTGTTCGAACCGTAATGCGCAAGAAATGGTACCGAAACCCCGTATTTACATATCTGCCACTGTGCAGGAGAATCCGCATAGGTGCTCGAGTGTTCGAACCGTATTGCGCAAGAAATGGTATGTAAACCCCGTATTTACATATCTGCCACTGTGCAGGAGAATCCGTATAGGTGTTCGAGTGTTCGAACCGTAATGCGCCAGAAATGGTACCGAAACCCCGTATTTACATATCTGCCACTGTGCAGGAAAATCCGCATAGGTGCTCGAGTGTTCGAACCGTATTGCGCAAGAAATGGTATGGAAACCCCGTATTTACATATCTGCCACTGTGCAGGAGAATCCGTATAGGTGTTCGAGTGTTCGAACCACAATGCGCAGGAAATGGTACCGAAACCCCGTATTTACATATCTGCCACTGTGCAGGAAAATCCGCATAGGTGCTCGAGTGTTCGAACCGTATTGCGCAAGAAATGGTATGGAAACCCCGTATTTACATCTCTGCCACTGTGCAGGAGAATCCCTATAGGTGTTCGAGTGTTCGAACCACAATGCGCAGGAAATGGTACCGAAACCCCGTATTTACATATCTGCCACTGTGCAGGAGAATCCGTATAGGTGTTCGAGTGTTCGAACCGTAATGCGCAAGAAATGGTATGGAAACCCCGTATTTACATATCTGCCACTATGCAGGAGAATCCGCATAGGTGTTCGAGTGTTCGAACCGTAATGCGCAAGAAATGGTACCGAAACCCCGTATTTACATATCTGCCACTGTGCAGGAGAATCCGCATAGGTGTTCGAGTGTTCGAACCGTATTTCGCAAGAAATGGTATGTAAACCCCGTATTTACATATCTGCCACTGTGCAGGAGAATCCGTATCGGTGTTCGAGTGTTCGAACCGTAATGCGCAAGAAATGGTATGGAAACCCCGTATTTACATATCTGCCACTATGCAGGAGAATCCGCATAGGTGTTCGAGTGTTCGAACCGTAATGCGCAAGAAATGGTACCGAAACCCCGTATTTACATATCTGCCACTGTGCAGGAGAATCTGCATAGGTGCTCGAGTGTTCGAACCGTATTTCGCAAGAAATGGTATGTAAACCCCGTATTTACATATCTGCCACTGTGCAGGAGAATCCGTATTGGTGTTCGAGTGTTCGAACCGTAATGCGCCAGAAATGGTACCGAAACCCCGTATTTACATATCTGCCACTGTGCAGGAGAATCCGAATAGGTGTTCGAGTGTTCGAACCGTAATACGCAAGAAATGGTACGGAAACCCCGTATTTACATATCTGCCACTGTGCAGGAGAATCCGTATAGGTGTTCGAGTGTTCGAACCGTAATGCGCGAGAAATGGTATGTAACCCCGTATTTACATATCTGCCACTGTGCTGGATAATCCGTATAGGTGTTCGAGTGTTCGAACCGTAATGCGCAAAAAATGGTACCGAATCCCCGTATTTACATATCTGCCACTGTGCAGGAGAATCCGTATAGGTGTTCGAGTGTTCGAACCGTAATGCGCAAGAAATGGTATGGAAACCCCGTATTTACATATCTGCCACTGTGCAGGAGAATTCGTATAGGTGTTCGTGTGTTCGAACCGTAATGCGCAAGAAATGGTATGTAAACTCCATATTTAAATATCTGCCACTGTGCAGGAGAATCCGTATAGGTGTTCGAGTGTTCGAACCGTAATGCGCAAGAAATGGTACCGAAACCCCGTATTTACATATCTGCCACTGTGCAGGAGAATCCGAATAGGTGTTCGAGTGTTCGAACCGTAATGCGCAAGAAATGGTACCGAAACCCCATATTTACATATCTGCCACTTTGTAGAAGAATCCGCATAGGTGTTCGAGTGTTCGAACCGTAATGTGCAAGAAATGGTACGGAAACCCCGTATTTACATATCTGCCACTGTGCAGGAGAATCCGTATAGGTGTTCGAGTGTTCGAATCGTAATGCGCAAGAAATGGTACCGAAACCCCGTATTTACATATCTGACACTGTGCAGGAGAATCCGAATAGGTGTTCGAGTGTTCGAACCGTAATGCGCAAGAAATGGTATGTAAACCCCGTATTTACATATCTGCCACTGTGCAGGAGAATCCGTATAGGTGTTCGAGTGTTCAAACCGTAATGCGCAAGAAATGGTACGGAAACCCCGTATTTACATATCTGCCACTGTGCAGGAGAATCCGTATACGTGTTCGAGTGTTCGAACCGTAATGCGCAAGAAATGGTACGGAAACCCCGTATTTACATATCTGCCACTGTGCAGGAGAATCCGTATAGGTGTTCGAGTGTTCGAATCGTAATGCGCAAGAAATGGTACCGAAACCCCGTATTTACATATCTGCCACTGTGCAGGACAATCGGAATAGGTGTTCGAGTGTTCGAACCGTAATGCGCAGGAAATGGTACCGAAACCCCGTATTTACATATCTGCCACTGTGCAGGGGAATTCGTATAGGTGTTCGTGTGTTCGAACCGTAATGCGCAAGAAATGGTATGTAAACCCCATATTTAAATATATGCCACTGTGCAGGAGAATCCGTATAGGTGTTCGAGTGTTCGAACCGTAATGCGCAAGAAATGGTACCGAAACCCCGTATTTACATATCTGCCACTGTGCAGGAGAATCCGAATAGGTGTTCGAGTGTTCGAACCGTAATACGCAAGAAATGGTACGGAAATCCCGTATTTACATATCTGCCACTGTGCAGGAGAATCCGTATAGGTGTTCGAGTGTTCGAACCGTAATGCGCGAGAAATGGTATGTAAACCCCGTATTTACATATCTGCCACTGTGCTGGATAATCCGTATAGGTGTTCGAGTGTTCGAACCGTAATGCGCAAAAAATGGTACCGAATCCGCGTATTTACATATCTGCCACTGTGCAGGAGAATCCGTATAGGTGTTCGAGTGTTCGAACCGTAATGCGCAAGAAATGGTATGGAAACCCCGTATTTACATATCTGGCACTGTGCAGGAGAATCCGTATAGGTGTTCGAGTGTTCGAACCGTAATGCGCAAGAAATGGTACCGAAACTCCGTATTTACATATCTGCCACTGTGCAGGAGAATCCGTATAGGTGTTCGAGTGTTCGAACCGTAATGCGCAAGAAATGGTACGGAAACCCCGTATTTACATATCTGCCACTTTGTAGGAGAATCCGCATCGGTGTTCGAGTGTTCGAACCGTAATGCGCAAGAAATGGTATGGAAACCCCGTATTTACATATCTGCCACTGTGCAGGAGAATCCGTATAGGTGTTCGAGTGTTCGAATCGTAATGCGCAAGAAATGGTACCGAAACCCCGTATTTACATATCTGACACTGTGCAGGAGAATCCGAATAGGTGTTCGAGTGTTCGAACCGTAATGCGCAAGAAATGGTATGTAAACCCCGTATTTACATATCTGCCACTGTGCAGGAGAATCCGTATAGGTGTTCGAGTGTTCAAACCGTAATGCGCAAGAAATGGTACGGAAACCCCGTATTTACATATCTGCCACTGTGCAGGAGAATCCGTATAGGTGTTCGAGTGTTCGAACCGTAATGCGCAAGAAATGGTACGGAAACCCCGTATTTACATATCTGCCACTGTGCAGGAGAATCCGTATAGGTGTTCGAGTGTTCGAATCGTAATGCGCAAGAAATGGTACCGAAACCCCGTATTTACATATCTGCCACTGTGCAGGACAATCGGAATAGGTGTTCGAGTGTTCGAACCGTAATGCGCAGGAAATGGTACCGAAACCCCGTATTTACATATCTGCCACTGTGCAGGGGAATTCGTATAGGTGTTCGTGTGTTCGAACTGTAATGCGCAAGAAATGGTATGTAAACCCCATATTTAAATATATGCCACTGTGCAGGAGAATCCGTATAGGTGTTCGAGTGTTCGAACCGTAATGCGCAAGAAATGGTACCGAAACCCCGTATTTACATATCTGCCACTGTGCAGGAGAATCCGAATAGGTGTTCGAGTGTTCGAACCGTAATACGCAAGAAATGGTACGGAAATCCCGTATTTACATATCTGCCACTGTGCAGGAGAATCCGTATAGGTGTTCGAGTGTTCGAACCGTAATGCGCGAGAAATGGTATGTAAACCCCGTATTTACATATCTGCCACTGTGCTGGATAATCCGTATAGGTGTTCGAGTGTTCGAACCGTAATGCGCAAAAAATGGTACCGAATCCCCGTATTTACATATCTGCCACTGTGCAGGAGAATCCGTATAGGTGTTCGAGTGTTCGAACCGTAATGCGCAAGAAATGGTATGGAAACCCCGTATTTACATATCTGGCACTGTGCAGGAGAATCCGTATAGGTGTTCGAGTGTTCGAACCGTAATGCGCAAGAAATGGTACCGAAACCCCGTATTTACATATCTGCCACTGTGCAGGAGAATCCGTATAGGTGTTCGATTGTTCGAACCGTAATGCGCAAGAAATGGTATGGAAACCCCGTATTTACATATCTGCCACTGTGCAGGAGAATCCGCATAGGTGTTCGAGTGTTCGAACCGTAATGCGCAAGAAATGGTACCGAAACCCCGTATTTACATATCTGCCACTGTGCAGGAGAATCCGCATAGGTGCTCGAGTGTTCGAACCGTATTGCGCAAGAAATGGTATGTAAACCCCGTATTTACATATCTGCCACTATGCAGGAGAATCCGTATAGGTGTTCGAGTGTTCGAACCGTAATGCGCAAGAAATGGTACCGAAACCCCGTATTTACATATCTGCCACTGTGCAGGAGAATCCGAATAGGTGCTCGAGTGTTCGAACCGTATTGCGCAAGAAATGGTACCGAAACCCCATATTTACATATCTGCCACTGTGCAGGAGAATCCGTATAGGTGTTCGAGTGTTCGAACCACAATGCGCAGGAAATGGTACCGAAACCCCGTATTTACATATCTGCCACTGTGCAGGAGAATCCGTATAGGTGTTCGAGTGTTCGAACCGTAATGCGCAAGAAATGGTATGGAAACCCCGTATTTACATATCTGCCACTGTGCAGGAGAATCCGCATAGGTGTTCGAGTGTTCGAACCGTAATGCGCAAGAAATGGTACCGAAACCCCGTATTTACATATCTGCCACTGTGCAGGAGAATCCGTATAGGTGCTCGAGTGTTCGAACCGTATTTCGCAAGAAATGGTATGTAAACCCCGTATTTACATATCTGCCACTGTGCAGGAGAATCCGTATCGGTGTTCGAGTGTTCGAACCGTAATGCGCAAGAAATGGTATGGAAACCCCGTATTTACATATCTGCCACTATGCAGGAGAATCCGCATAGGTGTTCGAGTGTTCGAACCGTAATGCGCAAGAAATGGTACCGAAACCCCGTATTTACATATCTGCCACTGTGCAGGAGAATCCGCATAGGTGCTCGAGTGTTCGAACCGTATTTCGCAAGAAATGGTATGTAAACCCCGTATTTACATATCTGCCACTGTGCAGGAGAATCCGTATTGGTGTTCGAGTGTTCGAACCGTAATGCGCCAGAAATGGTACCGAAACCCCGTATTTACATATCTGCCATTGTGCAGGAGAATCCGAATAGGTGTTCGAGTGTTCGAACCGTAATACGCAAGAAATGGTACGGAAACCCCGTATTTACATATCTGCCACTGTGCAGGAGAATCCGTATAGGTGTTCGAGTGTTCGAACCGTAATGCGCGAGAAATGGTATGTAACCCCGTATTTACATATCTGCCACTGTGCTGGATAATCCGTATAGGTGTTCGAGTGTTCGAACCGTAATGCGCAAAAAATGGTACCGAATCCCCGTATTTACATATCTGCCACTGTGCAGGAGAATCCGTATAGGTGTTCGAGTGTTCGAACCGTAATGCGCAAGAAATGGTATGGAAACCCCGTATTTACATATCTGCCACTGTGCAGGAGAATTCGTATAGGTGTTCGTGTGTTCGAACCGTAATGCGCAAGAAATGGTATGTAAACTCCATATTTAAATATCTGCCACTGTGCAGGAGAATCCGTATAGGTGTTCGAGTGTTCGAACCGTAATGCGCAAGAAATGGTACCGAAACCCCGTATTTACATATCTGCCACTGTGCAGGAGAATCCGAATAGGTGTTCGAGTGTTCGAACCGTAATGCGCAAGAAATGGTACCGAAACCCCGTATTTACATATCTGCCACTGTGCAGGAGAATCCAAATAGGTGTTCGAGTGTTCGAACCGTAATGCGCAAGAAATGGTACGGAAACCCCGTATTTACATATCTGCCACTTTGTAAGAGAATCCGCATAGGTGTTCGAGTGTTCGAATCGTAATGCGCAAGAAATGGTACCGAAACCCCGTATTTACATATCTGACACTGTGCAGGAGAATCCGTATAGGTGTTCGAGTGTTCGAACCGTAATGCGCAAGAAATGGTACTGAAACCCCGTATTTACATATCTGCCACTGTGCAGGACAATCCGAATAGGTGTTCGAGTGTTCGAACCGTAATGCGCAGGAAATGGTACCGACACCCCGTATTTACATATCTGCCACTGTGCAGGGGAATCCGTATAGGTGTTCGAGTGTTCGAACCGTAATGCGCAAGAAATGGTACGGAAACCCCGTATTTACATATCTGCCACTGTGCAGGAGAATCCGTATAGGTGTTCGAGTGTTCGAATCGTAATGCGCAAGAAATGGTACCGAAACCCCGTATTTACATATCTGCCACTGTGCAGGACAATCGGAATAGGTGTTCGAGTGTTCGAACCGTAATGCGCAGGAAATGGTACCGAAACCCCGTATTTACATATCTGCCACTGTGCAGGGGAATTCGTATAGGTGTTCGTGTGTTCGAACCGTAATGCGCAAGAAATGGTATGTAAACCCCATATTTAAATATATGCCACTGTGCAGGAGAATCCGTATAGGTGTTCGAGTGTTCGAACCGTAATGCGCAAGAAATGGTACCGAAACCCCGTATTTACATATCTGCCACTGTGCAGGAGAATCCGAATAGGTGTTCGAGTGTTCGAACCGTAATACGCAAGAAATGGTACGGAAATCCCGTATTTACATATCTGCCACTGTGCAGGAGAATCCGTATAGGTGTTCGAGTGTTCGAACCGTAATGCGCGAGAAATGGTATGTAAACCCCGTATTTACATATCTGCCACTGTGCTGGATAATCCGTATAGGTGTTCGAGTGTTCGAACCGTAATGCGCAAAAAATGGTACCGAATCCCCGTATTTACATATCTGCCACTGTGCAGGAGAATCCGTATAGGTGTTCGAGTGTTCGAACCGTAATGCGCAAGAAATGGTATGGAAACCCCGTATTTACATATCTGGCACTGTGCAGGAGAATCCGTATAGGTGTTCGAGTGTTCGAACCGTAATGCGCAAGAAATGGTACCGAAACCCCGTATTTACATATCTGCCACTGTGCAGGAGAATCCGAATAGGTGTTCAAGTGTTCGAACCGTAATGCGCAAGAAATGGTACGGAAACCCCGTATTTACATATCTGCCACTTTGTAGGAGAATCCGCATCGGTGTTCGAGTGTTCGAACCGTAATGCGCAAGAAATGGTATGGAAACCCCGTATTTACATATCTGCCACTGTGCAGGAGAATCCGTATAGGTGTTCGATTGTTCGAACCGTAATGCGCAAGAAATGGTATGGAAACCCCGTATTTACATATCTGCCACTGTGCAGGAGAATCCGCATAGGTGTTCGAGTGTTCGAACCGTAATGCGCAAGAAATGGTACCGAAACCCCGTATTTACATATCTGCCACTGTGCAGGAGAATCCGTATAGGTGTTCGAGTGTTCGAACCGTAATGCGCAAGAAATGGTACGGAAACCCCGTATTTACATATCTGCAACTGTGCAGGACAATCCGAATAGGTGTTCGATTGTTCGAACCGTAATGCGCAAGAAATGGTATGGAAACCCCGTATTTACATATCTGCCACTGTGCAGGAGAATCCGCATAGGTGTTCGAGTGTTCGAACCGTAATGCGCAAGAAATGGTACCGAAACCCCGTATTTACATATCTGCCACTGTGCAGGAGAATCCGCATAGGTGCTCGAGTGTTCGAACCGTATTGCGCAAGAAATGGTATGTAAACCCCGTATTTACATATCTGCCACTCTGCAGGAGAATCCGTATAGGTGTTCGAGTGTTCGAACCGTAATGCGCAAGAAATGGTACCGAAACCCCGTATTTACATATCTGCCACTGTGCAGGAGAATCCGAATAGGTGTTCGAGTGTTCGAACCGTAATGCGCAAGAAATGGTACCGAAACCCCATATTTACATATCTGCCACTTTGTAGGAGAATCCGCATAGGTGTTCGAGTGTTCGAACCGTAATGTGCAAGAAATGGTATGGAAACCCCGTATTTACATATCTGCCACTGTGCAGGAGAATCCGTATAGGTGTTCGAGTGTTCGAATCGTAATGCGCAAGAAATGGTACCGAAACCCCGTATTTACATATCTGCCACTGTGCAGGAGAATCCGAATAGGTGTTCGAGTGTTCGAACCGTAATGCGCAAGAAATGGTATGTAAACCCCGTATTTACATATCTGCCACTGTGCAGGAGAATCCGTATAGGTGTTCGACTGTTCAACCGTAATGCGCAAGAAATGGTACGGAAACCCCGTATTTACATATCTCCCACTGTGCAGGAGAATCCGTATAGGTGTTCGAGTGTTCGAATCGTAATGCGCAAGAAATGGTACCGAAACCCCGTATTTACATATCTGCCACTGTGCAGGAGAATCCGAATAGGTGCTCAAGTGTTCGAACCGTATTGCGCAAGAAATGGTATGTAAACCCCGTATTTACATATCTGCCACTGTGCAGGAGAATACGTATAGGTGTTCGAGTGTTCGAACCGTAATGCGCCAGAAATGGTACCGAAACCCCGTATTTACATATCTGCCACTGTGCAGGAAAATCCGCATAGGTGCTCGAGTGTTCGAACCGTATTGCGCAAGAAATGGTATGGAAACCCCGTATTTACATATCTGCCACTGTGCAGGAGAATTCGTATAGGTGTTCGAGTGTTCGAACCATAATGCGCAGGAAATGGTACCGAAACCCCGTATTTACATATCTGCCACTGTGCAGGAGAATTCGTATAGGTGCTCGAGTGTTCGAACCGTATTGCGCAAGAAATGGTATGTAAACCCCGTATTTACATATCTGCCACTGTGCAGGAGAATCCGTATAGGTGTTCGAGTGTTCGAACCGTAATGCGCAAGAAATGGTATGGAAACCCCGTATTTACATATCTGCCACTGTGCAGGAGAATTCGTATAGGTGTTCGAGTGTTCGAACCGTAATGCGCCAGAAATGGTACCGAAACCCCGTATTTACATATCTGCCACTGTGCAGGAAAATCCGCATAGGTGTTCGAGTGTTCGAACCGTAATGCGCAAGAAATGGTATGGAAACCCCGTATTTACATATCTGCCACTGTGCAGGAGAATCCGCATAGGTGTTCGAGTGTTCGAACCGTATTGCGCAAGAAATGGTACCGAAACCCCGTATTTACATATCTGCCACTGTGCAGGAGAATCCGCATAGGTGCTCGAGTGTTCGAACCGTATTGCGCAAGAAATGGTATGTAAACCCCGTATTTACATATCTGCCACTGTGCAGGAGAATCCGTATAGGTGTTCGAGTGTTCGAACCGTAATGCGCAAGAAATGGTACGGAAACCCCGTATTTACATATCTGCCACTGTGCAGGAGAATCCGCATAGGTGCTCGAGTGTTCGAACCGTATTGCGCAAGAAATGGTTTGTAAACCCCGTATTTACATATCTGCCACTGTGTTGGAGAATCCGTATAGGTGTCCGAGTGTTCGAACCGTAATGCGCAAGAAATGGTACCGAAACCCCGTATTTACATATCTGCCACTATGCAGGAGAATCCGCATAGGTGCTCGAGTGTTCGAACCGTATTGCGCAAGAAATGGTATGGAAACCCCGTATTTACATATCTGCCACTGTGCAGGAGAATCCGTATAGGTGTTCGAGTGTTCGAACCGTAATGCGCCAGAAATGGTACCGAAACCCCGTATTTACATATCTGCCACTGTGCAGGAAAATCCGCATAGGTGCTCGAGTGTTCGAACCGTATTGCGCAAGAAATGGTATGGAAACCCCGTATTTACATATCTGCCACTGTGCAGGAGAATTCGTATAGGTGTTCGAGTGTTCGAACCATAATGCGCAGGAAATGGTACCGAAACCCCGTATTTACATATCTGCCACTGTGCAGGAGAATTCGTATAGGTGTTCGTGTGTTCGAACCGTAATGCGCAAGAAATGGTACGGAAACCCCGTATTTACCTATCTGCCACTGTGCAGGAGAATCTGTATAGGTGTTCGATTGTTCGAATTGTAATGCGCAAGAAATGGTATGTAAACCCCGTATTTACATATCTGCCACTGTGCAGGAGAATCCGTATAGGTGTTCGAGTGTTCGAACCGTAATGCGCAAGAAATGGTATGGAAACCCCGTATTTACATATCTGCCACTGTGCAGGAGAATCCGCATAGGTGTTCGAGTGTTGGAACCGTATTGCGCAAGAAATGGTACCGAAACCCCGTATTTACATATCTGCCACTGTGCAGGAGAATCCGCATAGGTGCTCGAGTGTTCGAACCGTATTGCGCAAGAAATGGTATGTAAACCCCGTATTTACATATCTGCCACTGTGCAGGAGAATCCGTATAGGTGTTCGAGTGTTCGAACCGTAATGCGCAAGAAATGGTACCGAAACCCCGTATTTACATATCTGCCACTGTGCAGGAGAATCCAAATAGGTGTTCGAATGTTCGAACCGTAATCCGCAAAAATGGTACCGAAACCCCGTATTTACATATCTGCCACTTTGTAAGAGAATCCGCATAGGTGTTCGAGTGTTCGAACCGTAATGTGCAAGAAATGGTATGGAAACCCCGTATTTACATATCTGCCACTATGCAGCAGAATCCGTATAGGTGTTCGAGTGTTCGAATCGTAATGCGCAAGAAATGGTACCGAAACCCCGTATTTACATATCTGCCACTGTGCAGGACAATCCGAATAGGTGTTCGAGTGTTCGAACCGTAATGCGCAGGAAATGGTACCGAAACCCCGTATTTACATATCTGCCACTATGCAGGGGAACTCGTATAGGTGTTCGTGTGTTCGAACCGTAATGCGCAAGAAATGGTATGTAAACCCCATATTTAAATATATGCCACTGTGCAGGAGAATCCGTATAGGTGTTCGAGTGTTCGAACCGTAATGCGCAAGAAATGGTACCGAAACCCCGTATTTACATATCTGCCACTGTGCAGGAGAATCCGAATAGGTGTTCGAGTGTTCGAACCGTAATGCGCAAGAAATGGTACCGAAACCCCGTAATTACATATCTGCCACTTTGTAGGAGAATCCGCAGAGGTGTTCGAGTGTTCGAACCGTAATGTGCAAGAAATGGTATGGAAACCCCGTATTTACATATCTGCCACTGTGCAGGAGAATCCGTATAGGTGTTCGAGTGTTCGAATCGTAATGCGCAAGAAATGGTACCGAAACCCCGTATTTACATATCTTCCACTGTGCAGGAGAATCCGAATAGGTGTTCGAGTGTTCGAACCGTAATGCGCAAGAAATGGTATGTAAACCCCGTATTTACATATCTGCCACTGTGCAGGAGAATCCGTATAGGTGTTCGAGTGTTCAAACCGTAATGCGCAAGAAATGGTACGGAAACCCCGTATTTACATATCTGCCACTGTGCAGGAGAATCCGTATAGGTGTTCGAGTGTTCGAACCGTAATGCGCAAGAAATGGTATGGAAACCCCGTATTTACATATCTGCCACTGTGCAGGAGAATCCGTATAGGTGTTCGAGTGTTCGAACCGTAATGCGCAAGAAATGGTACCGAAACCCCGTATTTACATATCTGCCACTGTGCAGGAGAATCCAAATAGGTGTTCGAATGTTCGAACCGTAATGCGCAAGAAATGGTACCGAAACCCCGTATTTACATATCTGCCACTTTGTAAGAGAATCCGCATAGGTGTTCGAGTGTTCGAACCGTAATGTGCAAGAAATGGTATGGAAACCCCGTATTTACATATCTGCCACTGTGCTGGAGAATCCGTATAGGTGTTCGAGTGTTCGAATCGTAATGCGCAAGAAATGGTACCGAAACCCCGTATTTACATATCTGTCACTGTGCTGGAGAATCCGAATAGGTGTTCGAGTGTTCGAACCGTAATGCGCAAGAAATGGTATGTAAACCCCGTATTTACATATCTGCCACTCTGCAGGAGAATCCGTATAGGTGTTCGAGTGTTCGAACCGTAATGCGCAAGAAATGGTACGGAAACCCCGTATTTACATATCTGCCACTGTGTAGGAGAATCCGTATAGGTGTTCGAGTGTTCGAACCGTAATGCGCAAGAAATGGTACCGAAACCCCGTATTTACATATCTGCCACTGTGCAGGAGAATCCAAATAGGTGTTCGAATGTTCGAACCGTAATGCGCAAGAAATGGTACCGAAACCCCGTATTTACATATCTGCCACTGTGCAGGAGAATCCGAATAGGTGTTCGAGTGTTCGAACCGTAATGCGCAAGAAATGGTACCGAAACCCCGTATTTACATATCTGCCACTTTGTAGGAGAATCCGCAGAGGTGTTCGAGTGTTCGAACCGTAATGTGCAAGAAATGGTATGGAAACCCCGTATTTACATATCTGCCACTGTGCAGGAGAATCCGTATAGGTGTTCGAGTGTTCGAATCGTAATGCGCAAGAAATGGTACCGAAACCCCGTATTTACATATCTTCCACTGTGCAGGAGAATCCGAATAGGTGTTCGAGTGTTCGAACCGTAATGCGCAAGAAATGGTATGTAAACCCCGTATTTACATATCTGCCACTGTGCAGGAGAATCCGTATAGGTGTTCGAGTGTTCAAACCGTATTGCGCAAGAAATGGTACGGAAACCCCGTATTTACATATCTGCCACTGTGCAGGAGAATCCGTATAGGTGTTCGAGTGTTCGAACCGTAATGCGCAAGAAATGGTACGGAAACCCCGTATTTACATATCTGCCACTGTGCAGGAGAATCCGTATAGGTGTTCGAGTGTTCGAACCGTAATGCGCAAGAAATGGTACCGAAACCCCGTATTTACATATCTGCCACTGTGCAGGAGAATCCAAATAGGTGTTCGAATGTTCGAACCGTAATGCGCAAGAAATGGTACCGAAACCCCGTATTTACATATCTGCCACTTTGTAAGAGAATCCGCATAGGTGTTCGAGTGTTCGAACCGTAATGTGCAAGAAATGGTATGGAAACCCCGTATTTACATATCTGCCACTATGCTGGAGAATCCGTATAGGTGTTCGAGTGTTCGAATCGTAATGCGCAAGAAATGGTACCGAAACCCCGTATTTACATATCTGCCACTATGCAGGCGAATCCGAATAGGTGTTCAAGTGTTCGAACCGTAATGCGCAAGAAATGGTATGTAAACCCCGTATTTACATATCTGCCACTGTGCAGGAGAATCCGTATAGGTGTTCGAGTGTTCGAACCGTAATGCGCAAGAAATGGTACGGAAACCCCGTATTTACATATCTGCCACTGTGCAGGAGAATCCGTATAGGTGTTCGAGTGTTCGAATCGTAATGCGCAAGAAATGGTACCGAAACCCCGTATTTACATATCTGCCACTGTACAGGAGAATCCGAATAGGTGTTCGAGTGTTCGAACCGTAATGCGCAAGAAATGGTATGTAAACCCCGTATTTACATATCTGCCACTGTGCAGGTGAATCCGTATAGGTGTTCGAGTGTTCGAACCGTAATGCGCAAAAAATGGTACCGAATCCCCGTATTTACATATCTGCCACTGTGCAGGAGAATCCGTATAGGTGTTCGAGTGTTCGAACCGTAATGCGCAAGAAATGGTACCGAAACCCCGTATTTACATATCTGCCACTGTGCAGGAGAATCCGTATAGGTGTTCGAGTGTTCGAACCGTAATGCGCAAGAAATGGTACGGAAACCCCGTATTTACATATCTGCCACTGTGCAGGAGAATCTGTATAGGTGTTCGATTGTTCGAATTGTAATGCGCAAGAAATGGTATGTAAACCCCGTATTTACATATCTGCCACTGTGCAGGAGAATCCGTATAGGTGTTCGAGTGTTCGAACCGTAATGCGCAAGAAATGGTATGGAAACCCCGTATTTACATATCTGCCACTGTGCAGGAGAATCCGCATAGGTGTTCGAGTGTTGGAACCGTATTGCGCAAGAAATGGTACCGAAACCCCGTATTTACATATCTGCCACTGTGCAGGAGAATCCGCATAGGTGCTCGAGTGTTCGAACCGTATTGCGCAAGAAATGGTATGTAAACCCCGTATTTACATATCTGCCACTGTGCAGGAGAATCCGTATAGGTGTTCGAGTGTTCGAACCGTAATGCGCAAGAAATGGTACCGAAACCCCGTATTTACATATCTGCCACTGTGCAGGAGAATCCAAATAGGTGTTCGAATGTTCGAACCGTAATCCGCAAAAATGGTACCGAAACCCCGTATTTACATATCTGCCACTTTGTAAGAGAATCCGCATAGGTGTTCGAGTGTTCGAACCGTAATGTGCAAGAAATGGTATGGAAACCCCGTATTTACATATCTGCCACTATGCAGGAGAATCCGTATAGGTGTTCGAGTGTTCGAATCGTAATGCGCAAGAAATGGTACCGAAACCCCGTATTTACATATCTGCCACTGTGCAGGACAATCCGAGTAGGTGTTCGAGTGTTCGAACCGTAATGCGCAGGAAATGGTACCGAAACCCCGTATTTACATATCTGCCACTGTGCAGGGGAACTCGTATAGGTGTTCGTGTGTTCGAACCGTAATGCGCAAGAAATGGTATGTAAACCCCATATTTAAATATATGCCACTGTGCAGGAGAATCCGTATAGGTGTTCGAGTGTTCGAACCGTAATGCGCAAGAAATGGTACCGAAACCCCGTATTTACATATCTGCCACTGTGCAGGAGAATCCGAATAGGTGTTCGAGTGTTCGAACCGTAATGCGCAAGAAATGGTACCGAAACCCCGTAATTACATATCTGCCACTTTGTAGGAGAATCCGCAGAGGTGTTCGAGTGTTCGAACCGTAATGTGCAAGAAATGGTATGGAAACCCCGTATTTACATATCTGCCACTGTGCAGGAGAATCCGTATAGGTGTTCGAGTGTTCGAATCGTAATGCGCAAGAAATGGTACCGAAACCCCGTATTTACATATCTTCCACTGTGCAGGAGAATCCGAATAGGTGTTCGAGTGTTCGAACCGTAATGCGCAAGAAATGGTATGTAAACCCCGTATTTACATATCTGCCACTGTGCAGGAGAATCCGTATAGGTGTTCGAGTGTTCAAACCGTAATGCGCAAGAAATGGTACGGAAACCCCGTATTTACATATCTGCCACTGTGCAGGAGAATCCGTATAGGTGTTCGAGTGTTCGAACCGTAATGCGCAAGAAATGGTATGGAAACCCCGTATTTACATATCTGCCACTGTGCAGGAGAATCCGTATAGGTGTTCGAGTGTTCGAACCGTAATGCGCAAGAAATGGTACCGAAACCCCGTATTTACATATCTGCCACTGTGCAGGAGAATCCAAATAGGTGTTCGAATGTTCGAACCGTAATGCGCAAGAAATGGTACCGAAACCCCGTATTTACATATCTGCCACTTTGTAAGAGAATCCGCATAGGTGTTCGAGTGTTCGAACCGTAATGTGCAAGAAATGGTATGGAAACCCCGTATTTACATATCTGCCACTGTGCTGGAGAATCCGTATAGGTGTTCGAGTGTTCGAATCGTAATGCGCAAGAAATGGTACCGAAACCCCGTATTTACATATCTGTCACTGTGCTGGAGAATCCGAATAGGTGTTCGAGTGTTCGAACCGTAATGCGCAAGAAATGGTATGTAAACCCCGTATTTACATATCTGCCACTCTGCAGGAGAATCCGTATAGGTGTTCGAGTGTTCGAACCGTAATGCGCAAGAAATGGTACGGAAACCCCGTATTTACATATCTGCCACTGTGCAGGAGAATCCGTATAGGTGTTCGAGTGTTCGAACCGTAATGCGCAAGAAATGGTACCGAAACCCCGTATTTACATATCTGCCACTGTGCAGGAGAATCCAAATAGGTGTTCGAATGTTCGAACCGTAATGCGCAAGAAATGGTACCGAAACCCCGTATTTACATATCTGCCACTGTGCAGGAGAATCCGAATAGGTGTTCGAGTGTTCGAACCGTAATGCGCAAGAAATGGTACCGAAACCCCGTATTTACATATCTGCCACTTTGTAGGAGAATCCGCAGAGGTGTTCGAGTGTTCGAACCGTAATGTGCAAGAAATGGTATGGAAACCCCGTATTTACATATCTGCCACTGTGCAGGAGAATCCGTATAGGTGTTCGAGTGTTCGAATCGTAATGCGCAAGAAATGGTACCGAAACCCCGTATTTACATATCTTCCGCTGTGCAGGAGAATCCGAATAGGTGTTCGAGTGTTCGAACCGTAATGCGCAAGAAATGGTATGTAAACCCCGTATTTACATATCTGCCACTGTGCAGGAGAATCCGTATAGGTGTTCGAGTGTTCAAACCGTATTGCGCAAGAAATGGTACGGAAACCCCGTATTTACATATTTGCCACTGTGCAGGAGAATCCGTATAGGTGTTCGAGTGTTCGAACCGTAATGCGCAAGAAATGGTACGGAAACCCCGTATTTACATATCTGCCACTGTGCAGGAGAATCCGTATAGGTGTTCGAGTGTTCGAACCGTAATGCGCAAGAAATGGTACCGAAACCCCGTATTTACATATCTGCCACTGTGCAGGAGAATCCAAATAGGTGTTCGAATGTTCGAACCGTAATGCGCAAGAAATGGTACCGAAACCCCGTATTTACATATCTGCCACTTTGTAAGAGAATCCGCATAGGTGTTCGAGTGTTCGAACCGTAATGTGCAAGAAATGGTATGGAAACCCCGTATTTACATATCTGCCACTATGCTGGAGAATCCGTATAGGTGTTCGAGTGTTCGAATCGTAATGCGCAAGAAATGGTACCGAAACCCCGTATTTACATATCTGCCACTGTGCAGGCGAATCCGAATAGGTGTTCAAGTGTTCGAACCGTAATGCGCAAGAAATGGTATGTAAACCCCGTATTTACATATCTGCCACTGTGCAGGAGAATCCGTATAGGTGTTCGAGTGTTCGAACCGTAATGCGCAAGAAATGGTACGGAAACCCCGTATTTACATATCTGCCACTGTGCAGGAGAATCCGTATAGGTGTTCGAGTGTTCGAATCGTAATGCGCAAGAAATGGTACCGAAACCCCGTATTTACATATCTGCCACTGTACAGGAGAATCCAAATAGGTGTTCGAGTGTTCGAACCGTAATGCGCAAGAAATGGTATGTAAACCCCGTATTTACATATCTGCCACTGTGCAGGTGAATCCGTATAGGTGTTCGAGTGTTCGAACCGTAATGCGCAAAAAATGGTACCGAATCCCCGTATTTACATATCTGCCACTGTGCAGGAGAATCCGTATAGGTGTTCGAGTGTTCGAACCGTAATGCGCAAGAAATGGTACCGAAACCCCGTATTTACATATCTGCCACTGTGCAGGAGAATCCGTATAGGTGTTCGAGTGTTCGAACCGTAATGCGCAAGAAATGGTACGGAAACCCCGTATTTACATATCTGCCACTTTGTAGGAGAATCCGCATAGGTGTTCGAGTGTTCGAACCGTAATGTGCAAGAAATGGTATGGAAACCCCGTATTTACATATCTGCCACTGTGTAGGAGAATCCGTATAGGTGTTCGAGTGTTCGAATCGTAATGCGCAAGAAATGGTACCGAAACCCCGTATTGACATATCTGCCACTGTGCAGGCGAATCCGAATAGGTGTTCAAGTGTTCGAACCGTAATGCGCAAGAAATGGTATGTAAACCCCGTATTTACATATCTGCCACTGTGCAGGAGAATCCGCATAGGTGTTCGAGTGTTCGAACCGTAATGCGCAAGAAATGGTACCGCAACCCCGTAATTACATATCTGCCACTGTGCAGGAGAATCCGTATAGGTGTTCGATTGTTCGAACCGTAATGCGCAAGAAATGGTACGGAAACCCCGTATTTACATATCTGCCACTGTTGAGGAGAATCCGCATAGGTGTTCGAGTGTTCGAACCGTAATGCGCAAGAAATGGTACCGAAACCCCGTATTTACATATCTGTCACTGTGCAGGAGAATCCGCATAGGTGTTCGATTGTTCGAACCGTAATGTGCAAGAAATGGTATGGACACCCCGTATTTACATATCTGCCACTGTGCAGGAGAATCCGTATAGGTGTTCGAGTGTTCGAATCGTAATGCGCAAGAAATGGTACCGAAACCCCGTATTTACATATCTTCCACTGTGCAGGAGAATCCGAATAGGTGTTTGAGTGTTCGAACCGTAATGCGCAAGAAATGGTATGTAAACCCCGTATTTACATATCTGCCACTGTGCAGGAGAATCCGTATAGGTGTTCGAGTGTTCAAACCGTATTGCGCAAGAAATGGTACGGAAACCCCGTATTTACATATCTGCCACTGTGCAGGAGAATCCGTATAGGTGTTCGAGTGTTCGAACCGTAATGCGCAAGAAATGGTACGGAAACCCCGTATTTACATATCTGCCACTGTGCATGAGAATCCGTATAGGTGTTCGATTGTTCGAACCGTAATGCGCAAGAAATGGTACGGAAACCCCGTATTTACATATCTGCCACTGTTGAGGAGAATCCGCATAGGTGTTCGAGTGTTCGAACCGTAATGCGCAAGAAATGGTACCGAAACCCCGTATTTACATATCTGCCACTGTGCAGGAGAATCCGCATAGGTGTTCGATTGTTCGAACCGTAATGTGCAAGAAATGGTATGGACACCCCGTATTTACATATCTGCCACTGTGCAGGAGAATCCGTATAGGTGTTCGAGTGTTCGAATCGTAATGCGCAAGAAATGGTACCGAAACCCCGTATTTACATATCTTCCACTGTGCAGGAGAATCCGAATAGGTGTTTGAGTGTTCGAACCGTAATGCGCAAGAAATGGTATGTAAACCCCGTATTTACATATCTGCCACTGTGCAGGAGAATCTGTATAGGTGTTCGAGTGTTCAAACCGTATTGCGCAAGAAATGGTACGGAAACCCCGTATTTACATATCTGCCACTGTGCAGGAGAATCCGTATAGGTGTTCGAGTGTTCGAACCGTAATGCGCAAGAAATGGTACGGAAACCCCGTATTTACATATCTGCCACTGTGCAGGAGAATCCGTATAGGTGTTCGAGTGTTCGAACCGTAATGCGCAAGAAATGGTACCGAAACCCCGTATTTACATATCTGCCACTGTGCAGGAGAATCCAAATAGGTGTTCGAATGTTCGAACCGTAATGCGCAAGAAATGGTACCGAAACCCCGTATTTACATATCTGCCACTTTGTAAGAGAATCCGCATAGGTGTTCGAGTGTTCGAACCGTAATGTGCAAGAAATGGTATGGAAACCCCGTATTTACATATCTGCCACTGTGCTGGAGAATCCGTATAGGTGTTCGAGTGTTCAAATCGTAATGCGCAAGAAATGGTACCGAAACCCCGTATTTACATATCTGCCACTGTGCAGGAGAATCCGAATAGGTGTTCGAGTGTTCGAACCGTAATGCGCAAGAAATGGTATGTAAACCCCGTATTTACATATCTGCCACTGTGCAGGTGAATCCGTATAGGTGTTCGAGTGTTCGAACCGTAATGCGCAAAAAATGGTACCGAATCCCCGTATTTACATATCAGCCACTGTGCAGGAGAATCCGTATAGGTGTTCGAGTGTTCGAACCGTAATGCGCAAGAAATGGTACCGAAACCCCGTATTTTCATATCTGCCACTGTGCAGGAGAATCCGTATAGGTGTTCGAGTGTTCGAACCGTAATGCGCAAGAAATGGTACGGAAACCCCGTATTTACATATCTGCCACTTTGTAGGAGAATCCGCATAGGTGTTCGAGTGTTCGAACCGTAATGTGCAAGAAATGGTATGGAAACCCCGTATTTACATATCTGCCACTGTGTAGGAGAATCCGTATAGGTGTTCGAGTGTTCGAATCGTAATGCGCAAGAAATGGTACCGAAACCCCGTATTTACATATCTGCCACTGTGCAGGCGAATCCGAATAGGTGTTCAAGTGTTCGAACCGTAATGCGCAAGAAATGGTATGTAAACCCCGTATTTACATATCTGCCACTGTGCAGGAGAATCCGCATAGGTGTTCGAGTGTTCGAACCGTAATGCGCAAGAAATGGTACCGCAACCCCGTATTTACATATCTGCCACCGTGCAGGAGCATCCGTATAGGTGTTCGATTGTTCGAACCGTAATGCGCAAGAAATGGTACGGAAACCCCGTATTTACATATCTGCCACTGTTGAGGAGAATCCGCATAGGTGTTCGAGTGTTCGAACCGTAATGCGCAAGAAATGGTACCGAAACCCCGTATTTACATATCTGCCACTGTGCAGGAGAATCCGCATAGGTGTTCGATTGTTCGAACCGTAATGTGCAAGAAATGGTATGGACACCCCGTATTTACATATCTGCCACTGTGCAGGAGAATCCGTATAGGTGTTCGAGTGTTCGAATCGTAATGCGCAAGAAATGGTACCGAAACCCCGTATTTACATATCTTCCACTGTGCAGGAGAATCCGAATAGGTGTTTGAGTGTTCGAACCGTAATGCGCAAGAAATGGTATGTAAACCCCGTATTTACATATCTGCCACTGTGCAGGAGAATCTGTATAGGTGTTCGAGTGTTCAAACCGTATTGCGCAAGAAATGGTACGGAAACCCCGTATTTACATATCTGCCACTGTGCAGGAGAATCCGTATAGGTGTTCGAGTGTTCGAACCGTAATGCGCAAGAAATGGTACGGAAACCCCGTATTTACATATCTGCCACTGTGCAGGAGAATCCGTATAGGTGTTCGAGTGTTCGAACCGTAATGCGCAAGAAATGGTACCGAAACCCCGTATTTACATATCTGCCACTGTGCAGGAGAATCCAAATAGGTGTTCGAATGTTCGAACCGTAATGCGCAAGAAATGGTACCGAAACCCCGTATTTACATATCTGCCACTTTGTAAGAGAATCCGCATAGGTGTTCGAGTGTTCGAACCGTAATGTGCAAGAAATGGTATGGAAACCCCGTATTTACATATCTGCCACTGTGCTGGAGAATCCGTATAGGTGTTCGAGTGTTCAAATCGTAATGCGCAAGAAATGGTACCGAAACCCCGTATTTACATATCTGCCACTGTGCAGGAGAATCCGAATAGGTGTTCGAGTGTTCGAACCGTAATGCGCAAGAAATGGTATGTAAACCCCGTATTTACATATCTGCCACTGTGCAGGTGAATCCGTATAGGTGTTCGAGTGTTCGAACCGTAATGCGCAAAAAATGGTACCGAATCCCCGTATTTACATATCAGCCACTGTGCAGGAGAATCCGTATAGGTGTTCGAGTGTTCGAACCGTAATGCGCAAGAAATGGTACCGAAACCCCGTATTTACATATCTGCCACTGTGCAGGAGAATCCGTATAGGTGTTCGAGTGTTCGAACCGTAATGCGCAAGAAATGGTACGGAAACCCCGTATTTACATATCTGCCACTTTGTAGGAGAATCCGCATAGGTGTTCGAGTGTTCGAACCGTAATGTGCAAGAAATGGTATGGAAACCCCGTATTTACATATCTGCCACTGTGTAGGAGAATCCGTATAGGTGTTCGAGTGTTCGAATCGTAATGCGCAAGAAATGGTACCGAAACCCCGTATTTACATATCTGCCACTGTGCAGGCGAATCCGAATAGGTGTTCAAGTGTTCGAACCGTAATGCGCAAGAAATGGTATGTAAACCCCGTATTTACATATCTGCCACTGTGCAGGAGAATCCGCATAGGTGTTCGAGTGTTCGAACCGTAATGCGCAAGAAATGGTACCGCAACCCCGTATTTACATATCTGCCACCGTGCAGGAGCATCCGTATAGGTGTTCGATTGTTCGAACCGTAATGCGCAAGAAATGGTACGGAAACCCCGTATTTACATATCTGCCACTGTTGAGGAGAATCCGCATAGGTGTTCGAGTGTTCGAACCGTAATGCGCAAGAAATGGTACCGAAACCCCGTATTTACATATCTGCCACTGTGCAGGAGAATCCGCATAGGTGTTCGATTGTTCGAACCGTAATGTGCAAGAAATGGTATGGACACCCCGTATTTACATATCTGCCACAGTGCAGGAGAATCCGTATAGGTGTTCGAGTGTTCGAATCGTAATGCGCAAGAAATGGTACCGAAACCCCGTATTTACATATCTTCCACTGTGCAGGAGAATCCGAATAGGTGTTCGAGTGTTCGAACCGTAATGCGCAAGAAATGGTATGTAAACCCCGTATTTACAAATCTGCCACTGTGCAGGAGAATCCGTATAGGTGTTCGAGTGTCCAAACCGTGTTGCGCAAGAAATGGTACGGAAACCCCGTATTTACATATCTGCCACTGTGCAGGAGAATCCGTATAGGTGTTCGAGTGTTCGAACCGTAATGCGCAAGAAATGGTACGGAAACCCCGTATTTACATATCTGCCACTGTGCAGGAGAATCCGTATAGGTGTTCGAGTGTTCGAACCGTAATGCGCAAGAAATGGTACCGAAACCCCGTATTTACATATCTGCCACTGTGCAGGAGAATCCAAATAGGTGTTCGAATGTTCGAACCGTAATGCGCAAGAAATGGTACCGAAACCCCGTATTTACATATCTGCCACTTTGTAAGAGAATCCGCATAGGTGTTCGAGTGTTCGAACCGTAATGTGCAAGAAATGGTATGGAAACCCCGTATTTACATATCTGCCACTGTGCTGGAGAATCCGTATAGGTGTTCGAGTGTTCGAATCGTAATGCGCAAGAAATGGTACCGAAACCCCGTATTTACATATCTGCCACTGTGCAGGAGAATCCGAATAGGTGTTCGAGTGTTCGAACCGTAATGCGCAAGAAATGGTATGTAAACCCCGTATTTACATATCTGCCACTGTGCAGGTGAATCCGTATAGGTGTTCGAGTGTTCGAACCGTAATGCGCAAAAAATGGTACCGAATCCCCGTATTTACATATCTGCCACTGTGCAGGAGAATCCGTATAGGTGTTCGAGTGTTCGAACCGTAATGCGCACGAAATGGTACCGAAACCCCGTATTTACATATCTGCCACTGTGCAGGAGAATCCGTATAGGTGTTCGAGTGTTCGAACCGTAATGCGCAAGAAATGGTACGGAAACCCCGTATTTACATATCTGCCACTTTGTAGGAGAATCCGCATAGGTGTTCGAGTGTTCGAACCGTAATGTGCAAGAAATGGTATGGAAACCCCGTATTTACATATCTGCCACTGTGTAGGAGAATCCGTATAGGTGTTCGAGTGTTCGAATCGTAATGCGCAAGAAATGGTACCGAAACCCCGTATTTACATATCTGCCACTGTGCAGGCGAATCCGAATAGGTGTTCAAGTGTTCGAACCGTAATGCGCAAGAAATGGTATGTAAACCCCGTATTTACATATCTGCCACTGTGCAGGAGAATCCGCATAGGTGTTCGAGTGTTCGAACCGTAATGCGCAAGAAATGGTACCGCAACCCCGTATTTACATATCTGCCACTGTGCAGGAGAATCCGTATAGGTGTTCGATTGTTCGAACCGTAATGCGCAAGAAATGGTACGGAAACCCCGTATTTACATATCTGCCACTGTGCAGGAGAATCCGCATAGGTGTTCGAGTGTTCGAACCGTAATGCGCAAGAAATGGTACCGAAACCCCGTATTTACATATCTGCCACTGTGCAGGAGAATTCGCATAGGTGTTCGATTGTTCGAACCGTAATGTGCAAGAAATGGTATGGAAACCCCGTATTTACATATCTGTCACTGTGTAGGAGAATCCGTATAGGTGTTCGAGTGTTCGAATCGTAATGCGCAAGAAATGGTACCGAAACCCCGTATTTACATATCTGCCACTGTGCAGGCGAATCCGAATAGGTGTTCAAGTGTTCGAACCGTAATGCGCAAGAAATGGTATGTAAACCCCGTATTTACATATCTGCCACTGTGCAGGAGAATCCGCATAGGTGTTCGAGTGTTCGAACCGTAATGCGCAAGAAATGGTACCGCAACCCCGTATTTACATATCTGCCACTGTGCAGGAGAATCCGTATAGGTGTTCGATTGTTCGAACCGTAATGCGCAAGAAATGGTACCGAAACCCCGTATTTACATATCTGCCACTGTGCAGGAGAATCCGCATAGGTGCTCGAGTGTTCGAACCGTATTGCGCAAGAAATGGTATGTAAACCCCGTATTTACATATCTGCCACTGTGCAGGAGAATCCGTATAGGTGTTCGAGTGTTCGAACCGTAATGCGCAAGAAATGGTATGGAAACCCCGTATTTACATATCTGCCACTGTGCAGGAGAATCCGCATAGGTGCTCGAGTGTTCGAACCGTATTGCGCAAGAAATGGTATGTAAACCCCGTATTTACATATCTGCCACTGTGCAGGAGAATCCGCATAGGTGTTCGAGTGTTCGAACCGTAATGCGCAAGAAATGGTACCGAAACCCCGTATTTATATATCTGCCACTGTGCAGGAGAATCCGTACAGGTGTTCGAGTGTTCGAACCGTAATGCGCAAGAAATGGTACGGAAACCCCGTATTTACATATCTGCCACTTTGTAGGAGAATCCGCATAGGTGTTCGAGTGTTCGAACCGTAATGCGCAGGAAATGGTACCGAAACCCCGTATTTACATATCTGCCACTGTGCAGGAGAATTCGTATAGGTGTTCGTGTGTTCGAACCGTAATGCGCAAGAAATGGTACGGAAACCCCGTATTTACATATCTGCCACTGTGCAGGAGAATCCGTATAGGTGTTCGATTGTTCGAATTGTAATGCGCAAGAAATGGTACCGAAACCCCGTATTTACATATCTGCCACTGTGCAGGAGAATTCGTATAGGTGTTCGTGTGTTCGAACCGTAATGCGCAAGAAATGGTATGTAAACCCCGTATTTAAATATCTGCCACTGTGCAGGAGAATCCGTATAGGTGTTCGAGTGTTCGAACCGTAATGCGCAAGAAATGGTACCGAAACCCCGTATTTACATATCTGCCACTATGCAGGAGAATCCGAATAGGTGTTCGAGTGTTCGAACCGTAATGCGCAAGAAATGGTACCGAAACCCCGTATTTACATATTTGCCACTTTGGAGGAGAATCCGCATAGGTGTTCGAGTGTTCGAACCGTAATGTGCAAGAAATGGTATGGAAACCCCGTATTTACATATCTGCCACTGTGCAGGAGAATCCGTATAGGTGTTCGAGTGTTCGAATCGTAATGCGCAAGAAATGGTACCGAAACCCCGTATTTACATATCTGCCACTTTGTAGGAGAATCCGCATAGGTGTTCGAGTGTTCGAACCGTAATGCGCAAGAAATGGTACGGAAACCCCGTATTTACATATCTGCCACTGTGCAGGATAATCCGCATAGGTGTTCGAGTGTTCGAACCGTAATGCGCAAGAAATGGTACCGAAACCCCGTATTTACATATCTGCCACTGTGCAGGAGAATCCGCATAGGTGCTCGAGTGTTCGAACCGTATTGCGCAAGAAATGGTATGTAAACCCCGTATTTACATATCTGCCACTGTGCAGGAGAATCCCTATAGGTGTTCGAGTGTTCGAACCGTAATGCGCAAGAAATGGTATGGAAACCCCGTATTTACATATCTGCCACTGTGCAGGAGAATCCGCATAGGTGCTCGAGTGTTCGAACCGTATTGCGCAAGAAATGGTATGTAAACCCCGTATTTACATATCTGCCACTGTGCAGGAGAATCCGCATAGGTGTTCGAGTGTTCGAACCGTAATGCGCAAGAAATGGTACCGAAACCCCGTATTTATATATCTGCCACTGTGCAGGAGAATCCGTACAGGTGTTCGAGTGTTCGAACCGTAATGCGCAAGAAATGGTACGGAAACCCCGTATTTACATATCTGCCACTTTGTAGGAGAATCCGCATAGGTGTTCGAGTGTTCGAACCGTAATGCGCAGGAAATGGTACCGAAACCCCGTATTTACATATCTGCCACTGTGCAGGAGAATTCGTATAGGTGTTCGTGTGTTCGAACCGTAATGCGCAAGAAATGGTACGGAAACCCCGTATTTACATATCTGCCACTGTGCAGGAGAATCCGTATAGGTGTTCGATTGTTCGAATTGTAATGCGCAAGAAATGGTACCGAAACCCCGTATTTACATATCTGCCACTGTGCAGGAGAATTCGTATAGGTGTTCGTGTGTTCGAACCGTAATGCGCAAGAAATGGTATGTAAACCCCGTATTTAAATATCTGCCACTGTGCAGGAGAATCCGTATAGGTGTTCGAGTGTTCGAACCGTAATGCGCAAGAAATGGTACCGAAACCCCGTATTTACATATCTGCCACTATGCAGGAGAATCCGAATAGGTGTTCGAGTGTTCGAACCGTAATGCGCAAGAAATGGTACCGAAACCCCGTATTTACATATTTGCCACTTTGGAGGAGAATCCGCATAGGTGTTCGAGTGTTCGAACCGTAATGTGCAAGAAATGGTATGGAAACCCCGTATTTACATATCTGCCACTGTGCAGGAGAATCCGTATAGGTGTTCGAGTGTTCGAATCGTAATGCGCAAGAAATGGTACCGAAACCCCGTATTTACATATCTGCCACTGTGCAGGAGAATCCGAATAGGTGTTCGAGTGTTCGAACCGTAATGCGCAAGAAATGGTATGTAAACCCCGTATTTACATATCTGCCACTGTGCAGGAGAATCCGTATAGGTGTTCGAGTGTACAAACCGTAATGCGCAAGAAATGGTACGGAAACATCGTATTTACATATCTGCCACTGTGCAGGAGAATCCGTATAGGTGTTCGAGTGTTCGAACCGTAATGCGCAAGAAATGGTACGGAAACCCCGTATTTACAAATCTGCCACTGTGCAGGAGAATCCGTATAGGTGTTCGAGTGTTCGAACCGTAATGCGCAAGAAATGGTACCGAAACCCCGTATTTACATATCTGCCACTATGCAGGAGAATCCAAATAGGTGTTCGAATGTTCGAACCGTAATGCGCAAGAAATGGTACCGAAACCCCGTATTTACATATCTGCTACTTTGTAAGAGAATCCGCATAGGTGTTCGAGTGTTCGAACCGTAATGTGCAAGAAATGGTATGGAAACCCCGTATTTACATATCTGCCACTATGCCGGAGAATTCGTATAGGTGTTCGAGTGTTCGAATCGTAATGCGCAAGAAATGGTACCGAAACCCCGTATTTACATATCTGCCACTGTGCAGGAGAATCCGAATAGGTGTTCGAGTGTTCGAACCGTAATGCGCAAGAAATGGTATGTAAACCCCGTATTTACATATCTGCCACTGTGCAGGAGAATCCGTATAGGTGTTCGAGTGTTCGAACCGTAATGCGCAAGAAATGGTACGGAAACCCCGTATTTACATATCTGCCACTGTGCAGGAGAATCCGTATAGGTGTTCGATTGTTCGAACCGTAATGCGCAAGAAATGGTATGTAAACCCCGTATTTACATATCTGCCACTGTGCAGGGGAATCCGTATAGGTGTTCGAGTGTTCGAACCGTAATGCGCAAGAAATGGTACGGAAACCCCGTATTTACATATCTGCCACTGTGCAGGAGAATCCGTATAGGTGTTCGAGTGTTCGAACCGTAATGCGCGAGAAATGGTATGTAAACCACGTATTTACGTATCTGCCCCTGTGCTGGATAATCCGTATAGGTGTTCGAGTGTTCGAACCGTAATGCGCAAAAAATGGTACCGAATCTCCGTATTTACATATCTGCCACTGTGCAGGAGAATCCGTATAGGTGTTCGAGTGTTCGAACCGTAATGCGTAAGAAATGGTATGGAAACCCCGTATTTACATATCTGCCACTGTGCAGGAGAATCCGTATAGGTGTTCGAGTGTTCGAACCGTAATGCGCAAGAAATGGTACCGAAACCCCGTATTTACATATCTGCCACTGTGCAGGAGAATCCGTATAGGTGTTCGAGTGTTCGAACCGTAATGCGCAAGAAATGGTACGGAAACCCCGTATTTACATATCTGCCACTTTGTAGGAGAATCCGCATAGGTGTTCGAGTGTTCGAACCGTAATGTGCAAGAAATGGTATGGAAACCCCGTATTTACATATCTGCCACTGTGCAGGAGAATCCGTATAGGTGTTCGAGTGTTCGAATCGTAATGCGCAAGAAATGGTACCAAAACCCCGTATTTACATATCTGCCACTGTGCAGGAGAATCCGAATAGGTGTTCGAGTGTTCGAACCGTAATGCGCAAGAAATGGTATGTAAACCCCGTATTTACATATCTGCCACTGTGCAGGAGAATCCGTATAGGTGTTCGAGTGTTCGTACCGTAATGCGCAAGAAATGGTACGGAAACCCCGTATTTACATATCTGCCACTGTGCAGGAGAATCCGTATAGGTGTTCGATTGTTCGAACCGTAATGCGCAAGAAATGGTATGTAAACCCCGTATTTACATATCTGCCACTGTGCAGGAGAATCGGTATAGGTGTTCGAGTGTTCGAACCGTAATGCGCAAGAAATGGTATGGAAACCCCGTATTTACATATCTGCCACTGTGCAGGAGAATCCGCATAGGTGTTCGAGTGCTCGAACCGTAATGCGCAAGAAATGGTACCGAAACCCCGTATTTATATATCTGCCACTGTGCAGGAGAATCCGTATAGGTGTTCGAGTGTTCGAACCGTAATGCGCAAGAAATGGTACCGAAACCCCGTATTTATATATCTGCAACTGTGCAGGAGAATCCGTATAGGTGTTCGAGTGTTCGAATCGTAATGCGCCAGAAATGGTACCGAAACCCCGTATTTACATATCTGCCACTGTGCAGGAAAATCCGCATAGGTGCTCGAGTGTTCGAACCGTATTGCGCAAGAAATGGTATGGAAACCCCGTATTTACATATCTGCCACTGTGCAGGAGAATCCGTATAGGTGTTCGAGTGTTCGAACCATAATGCGCAGGAAATGGTACCGAAACCCCGTATTTACATATCTGCCACTGTGCAGGAGAATTCGTATAGGTGTTCGTGTGTTCGAACCGTAATACGCAAGAAATGGTACGGAAACCCCGTATTTACATATCTGCCACTGTGCAGGAGAATCCGTATAGGTGTTCGAATGTTCGAATTGTAATGCGCAAGAAATGGTATGTAAACCCCGTATTTACATATCTGCCACTGTGCAGGAGAATCCGTATAGGTGTTCGAGTGTTCGAACCGTAATGCGCAAGAAATGGTATGGAAACCCCGTATTTACATATCTGCCACTGTGCAGGAGAATCCGCATAGGTGTTCGAGTGTTCGAACCGTAATGCGCAAGAAATGGTACCGAAACCCCATATTTACATATCTGCCACTGTGCAGGAGAATCCGCATAGGTGCTCGAGTGTTCGAACCGTATTGCGCAAGAAATCGTATGTAAACCCCGTATTTACATATCTGCCACTGTGCAGGATAATCCGTATAGGTGTTCGAGTGTTCGAACCGTAATGCGCAAGAAATGGTACCGAAACCCCGTATTTACATATCTGCCACTGTGCAGGAGAATCCGTATAGGTGTTCGAGTGTTCGAACCGTAATGCGCGAGAAATGGTATGTAAACCACGTATTTACGTATCTGCCACTGTGCTGGATAATCCGTATAGGTGTTCGGGTGTTCGAACCGTAATGCGCAAAAAATGGTACCGAATCTCCGTATTTACATATCTGCCACTGTGCAGGAGAATCCGTATAGGTGTTCGAGTGTTCGAACCGTAATGCGCAAGAAATGGTATGGAAACCCCGTATTTACATATCTGCCACTGTGCAGGAGAATCCGTATAGGTGTTCGAGTGTTCGAACCGTAATGCGCAAGAAATGGTACCGAAACCCCGAATTTACATATCTGCCACTGTGCAGGAGAATCCGTATAGGTGTTCGAGTGTTCGAACCGTAATGCGCAAGAAATGGTACGGAAACCCCGTATTTACATATCTGCCACTTTGTAGGAGAATCCGCATAGGTGTTCGAGTGTTCGAACCGTAATGTGCAAGAAATGGTATGGAAACCCCGTATTTACATATCTGCCACTGTGCAGGAGAATCCGTATAGGTGTTCGAGTGTTCGAATCGTAATGCGCAAGAAATGGTACCGAAACCCCGTATTTACATATCTGCCACTGTGCAGGAGAATCCGAATTGGTGTTCGAGTGTTCGAACCGTAATGCGCAAGAAATGGTATGTAAACCCCGAATTTACATATCTGCCACTGTGCAGGAGAATCCGTATAGGTGTTCGAGTGTTCGAACCGTAATGCGTAAGAAATGGTATGGAAACCCCGTATTTACATATCTGCCACTGTGCAGGAGAATCCGTATAGGTGTTCGAGTGTTCGAACCGTAATGCGCAAGAAATGGTACCGAAACCCCGTATTTACATATCTGCCACTGTGCAGGAGAATCCGTATAGGTGTTCGAGTGTTCGAACCGTAATGCGCAAGAAATGGTACGGAAACCCCGTATTTACATATCTGCCACTTTGTAGGAGAATCCGCATAGGTGTTCGAGTGTTCGAACCGTAATGTGCAAGAAATGGTATGGAAACCCCGTATTTACATATCTGCCACTGTGCAGGAGAATCCGTATAGGTGTTCGAGTGTTCGAATCGTAATGCGCAAGAAATGGTACCAAAACCCCGTATTTACATATCTGCCACTGTGCAGGAGAATCCGAATAGGTGTTCGAGTGTTCGAACCGTAATGCGCAAGAAATGGTATGTAAACCCCGTATTTACATATCTGCCACTGTGCAGGAGAATCCGTATAGGTGTTCGAGTGTTCGTACCGTAATGCGCAAGAAATGGTACGGAAACCCCGTATTTACATATCTGCCACTGTGCAGGAGAATCCGTATAGGTGTTCGATTGTTCGAACCGTAATGCGCAAGAAATGGTATGTAAACCCCGTATTTACATATCTGCCACTGTGCAGGAGAATCGGTATAGGTGTTCGAGTGTTCGAACCGTAATGCGCAAGAAATGGTATGGAAACCCCGTATTTACATATCTGCCACTGTGCAGTAGAATCCGCATAGGTGTTCGAGTGCTCGAACCGTAATGCGCAAGAAATGGTACCGAAACCCCGTATTTATATATCTGCCACTGTGCAGGAGAATCCGTATAGGTGTTCGAGTGTTCGAACCGTAATGCGCAAGAAATGGTACCGAAACCCCGTATTTATATATCTGCAACTGTGCAGGAGAATCCGTATAGGTGTTCGAGTGTTCGAATCGTAATGCGCCAGAAATGGTACCGAAACCCCGTATTTACATATCTGCCACTGTGCAGGAAAATCCGCATAGGTGCTCGAGTGTTCGAACCGTATTGCGCAAGAAATGGTATGGAAACCCCGTATTTACATATCTGCCACTGTGCAGGAGAATCCGTATAGGTGTTCGAGTGTTCGAACCATAATGCGCAGGAAATGGTACCGAAACCCCGTATTTACATATCTGCCACTGTGCAGGAGAATTCGTATAGGTGTTCGTGTGTTCGAACCGTAATACGCAAGAAATGGTACGGAAACCCCGTATTTACATATCTGCCACTGTGCAGGAGAATCCGTATAGGTGTTCGAATGTTCGAATTGTAATGCGCAAGAAATGGTATGTAAACCCCGTATTTACATATCTGCCACTGTGCAGGAGAATCCGTATAGGTGTTCGAGTGTTCGAACCGTAATGCGCAAGAAATGGTATGGAAACCCCGTATTTACATATCTGCCACTGTGCAGGAGAATCCGCATAGGTGTTCGAGTGTTCGAACCGTAATGCGCAAGAAATGGTACCGAAACCCCATATTTACATATCTGCCACTGTGCAGGAGAATCCGCATAGGTGCTCGAGTGTTCGAACCGTATTGCGCAAGAAATCGTATGTAAACCCCGTATTTACATATCTGCCACTGTGCAGGATAATCCGTATAGGTGTTCGAGTGTTCGAACCGTAATGCGCAAGAAATGGTACCGAAACCCCGTATTTACATATCTGCCACTGTGCAGGAGAATCCGTATAGGTGTTCGAGTGTTCGAACCGTAATGCGCGAGAAATGGTATGTAAACCACGTATTTACGTATCTGCCACTGTGCTGGATAATCCGTATAGGTGTTCGGGTGTTCGAACCGTAATGCGCAAAAAATGGTACCGAATCTCCGTATTTACATATCTGCCACTGTGCAGGAGAATCCGTATAGGTGTTCGAGTGTTCGAACCGTAATGCGCAAGAAATGGTATGGAAACCCCGTATTTACATATCTGCCACTGTGCAGGAGAATCCGTATAGGTGTTCGAGTGTTCGAACCGTAATGCGCAAGAAATGGTACCGAAACCCCGAATTTACATATCTGCCACTGTGCAGGAGAATCCGTATAGGTGTTCGAGTGTTCGAACCGTAATGCGCAAGAAATGGTACGGAAACCCCGTATTTACATATCTGCCACTTTGTAGGAGAATCCGCATAGGTGTTCGAGTGTTCGAACCGTAATGTGCAAGAAATGGTATGGAAACCCCGTATTTACATATCTGCCACTGTGCAGGAGAATCCGTATAGGTGTTCGAGTGTTCGAATCGTAATGCGCAAGAAATGGTACCGAAACCCCGTATTTACATATCTGCCACTGTGTAGGAGAATCCGAATAGGTGTTCGAGTGTTCGAACCGTAATGCGCAAGAAATGGTATGTAAACCCCGTATTTACATATCTGCCACTGTGCAGGAGAATCCGTATAGGTGTTCGAGTGTTCGTACCGTAATGCGCAAGAAATGGTACGGAAACCCCGTATTTACATATATGCCACTGTGCAGGAGAATCCGTATAGGTGTTCGATTGTTCGAACCGTAATGCGCAAGAAATGGTATGTAAACCCCGTATTTACATATCTGCCACTGTGCAGGAGAATCGGTATAGGTGTTCGAGTGTTCGAACCGTAATGCGCAAGAAATGGTATGGAAACCCCGTATTTACATATCTGCCACTGTGCAGGAGAATCCGCATAGGTGTTCGAGTGCTCGAACCGTAATGCGCAAGAAATGGTACCGAAACCCCGTATTTATATATCTGCCACTGTGCAGGAGAATCCGTATAGGTGTTCGAGTGTTCGAACCGTAATGCGCAATAAATGGTACCGAAACCCCGTATTTATATATCTGCCACTATGCAGGAGAATCCGTATAGGTGTTCGAGTGTTCGAATCGTAATGCGCCAGAAATGGTACCGAAACCCCGTATTTACATATCTGCCACTGTGCAGGAGAATCCGTATAGGTGTTCGAGTGTTCGAATCGTAATGCGCAAGAAATGGTACCGAAACCCCGTATTTACATATCTGCCACTGTGCAGGAGAATCCGAATTGGTGTTCGAGTGTTCGAACCGTAATGCGCAAGAAATGGTATGTAAACCCCGAATTTACATATCTGCCACTGTGCAGGAGAATCCGTATAGGTGTTCGAGTGTTCGAACCGTAATGCGTAAGAAATGGTATGGAAACCCCGTATTTACATATCTGCCACTGTGCAGGAGAATCCGTATAGGTGTTCGAGTGTTCGAACCGTAATGCGCAAGAAATGGTACCGAAACCCCGTATTTACATATCTGCCACTATGCAGGAGAATCCGAATAGGTGTTCGAGTGTTCGAACCGTAATGCGCAAGAAATGGTACCGAAACCCCGTATTTACATATTTGCCACTTTGGAGGAGAATCCGCATAGGTGTTCGAGTGTTCGAACCGTAATGTGCAAGAAATGGTATGGAAACCCCGTATTTACATATCTGCCACTGTGCAGGAGAATCCGTATAGGTGTTCGAGTGTTCGAATCGTAATGCGCAAGAAATGGTACCGAAACCCCGTATTTACATATCTGCCACTGTGCAGGAGAATCCGAATAGGTGTTCGAGTGTTCGAACCGTAATGCGCAAGAAATGGTATGTAAACCCCGTATTTACATATCTGCCACTGTGCAGGAGAATCCGTATAGGTGTTCGAGTGTACAAACCGTAATGCGCAAGAAATGGTACGGAAACATCGTATTTACATATCTGCCACTGTGCAGGAGAATCCGTATAGGTGTTCGAGTGTTCGAACCGTAATGCGCAAGAAATGGTACGGAAACCCCGTATTTACAAATCTGCCACTGTGCAGGAGAATCCGTATAGGTGTTCGAGTGTTCGAACCGTAATGCGCAAGAAATGGTACCGAAACCCCGTATTTACATATCTGCCACTATGCAGGAGAATCCAAATAGGTGTTCGAATGTTCGAACCGTAATGCGCAAGAAATGGTACCGAAACCCCGTATTTACATATCTGCTACTTTGTAAGAGAATCCGCATAGGTGTTCGAGTGTTCGAACCGTAATGTGCAAGAAATGGTATGGAAACCCCGTATTTACATATCTGCCACTATGCCGGAGAATTCGTATAGGTGTTCGAGTGTTCGAATCGTAATGCGCAAGAAATGGTACCGAAACCCCGTATTTACATATCTGCCACTGTGCAGGAGAATCCGAATAGGTGTTCGAGTGTTCGAACCGTAATGCGCAAGAAATGGTATGTAAACCCCGTATTTACATATCTGCCACTGTGCAGGAGAATCCGTATAGGTGTTCGAGTGTTCGAACCGTAATGCGCAAGAAATGGTACGGAAACCCCGTATTTACATATCTGCCACTGTGCAGGAGAATCCGTATAGGTGTTCGATTGTTCGAACCGTAATGCGCAAGAAATGGTATGTAAACCCCGTATTTACATATCTGCCACTGTGCAGGGGAATCCGTATAGGTGTTCGAGTGTTCGAACCGTAATGCGCAAGAAATGGTACGGAAACCCCGTATTTACATATCTGCCACTGTGCAGGAGAATCCGTATAGGTGTTCGAGTGTTCGAACCGTAATGCGCGAGAAATGGTATGTAAACCACGTATTTACGTATCTGCCCCTGTGCTGGATAATCCGTATAGGTGTTCGAGTGTTCGAACCGTAATGCGCAAAAAATGGTACCGAATCTCCGTATTTACATATCTGCCACTGTGCAGGAGAATCCGTATAGGTGTTCGAGTGTTCGAACCGTAATGCGTAAGAAATGGTATGGAAACCCCGTATTTACATATCTGCCACTGTGCAGGAGAATCCGTATAGGTGTTCGAGTGTTCGAACCGTAATGCGCAAGAAATGGTACCGAAACCCCGTATTTACATATCTGCCACTGTGCAGGAGAATCCGTATAGGTGTTCGAGTGTTCGAACCGTAATGCGCAAGAAATGGTACGGAAACCCCGTATTTACATATCTGCCACTTTGTAGGAGAATCCGCATAGGTGTTCGAGTGTTCGAACCGTAATGTGCAAGAAATGGTATGGAAACCCCGTATTTACATATCTGCCACTGTGCAGGAGAATCCGTATAGGTGTTCGAGTGTTCGAATCGTAATGCGCAAGAAATGGTACCAAAACCCCGTATTTACATATCTGCCACTGTGCAGGAGAATCCGAATAGGTGTTCGAGTGTTCGAACCGTAATGCGCAAGAAATGGTATGTAAACCCCGTATTTACATATCTGCCACTGTGCAGGAGAATCCGTATAGGTGTTCGAGTGTTCGTACCGTAATGCGCAAGAAATGGTACGGAAACCCCGTATTTACATATCTGCCACTGTGCAGGAGAATCCGTATAGGTGTTCGATTGTTCGAACCGTAATGCGCAAGAAATGGTATGTAAACCCCGTATTTACATATCTGCCACTGTGCAGGAGAATCGGTATAGGTGTTCGAGTGTTCGAACCGTAATGCGCAAGAAATGGTATGGAAACCCCGTATTTACATATCTGCCACTGTGCAGGAGAATCCGCATAGGTGTTCGAGTGCTCGAACCGTAATGCGCAAGAAATGGTACCGAAACCCCGTATTTATATATCTGCCACTGTGCAGGAGAATCCGTATAGGTGTTCGAGTGTTCGAACCGTAATGCGCAAGAAATGGTACCGAAACCCCGTATTTATATATCTGCAACTGTGCAGGAGAATCCGTATAGGTGTTCGAGTGTTCGAATCGTAATGCGCCAGAAATGGTACCGAAACCCCGTATTTACATATCTGCCACTGTGCAGGAAAATCCGCATAGGTGCTCGAGTGTTCGAACCGTATTGCGCAAGAAATGGTATGGAAACCCCGTATTTACATATCTGCCACTGTGCAGGAGAATCCGTATAGGTGTTCGAGTGTTCGAACCATAATGCGCAGGAAATGGTACCGAAACCCCGTATTTACATATCTGCCACTGTGCAGGAGAATTCGTATAGGTGTTCGTGTGTTCGAACCGTAATACGCAAGAAATGGTACGGAAACCCCGTATTTACATATCTGCCACTGTGCAGGAGAATCCGTATAGGTGTTCGAATGTTCGAATTGTAATGCGCAAGAAATGGTATGTAAACCCCGTATTTACATATCTGCCACTGTGCAGGAGAATCCGTATAGGTGTTCGAGTGTTCGAACCGTAATGCGCAAGAAATGGTATGGAAACCCCGTATTTACATATCTGCCACTGTGCAGGAGAATCCGCATAGGTGTTCGAGTGTTCGAACCGTAATGCGCAAGAAATGGTACCGAAACCCCATATTTACATATCTGCCACTGTGCAGGAGAATCCGCATAGGTGCTCGAGTGTTCGAACCGTATTGCGCAAGAAATCGTATGTAAACCCCGTATTTACATATCTGCCACTGTGCAGGATAATCCGTATAGGTGTTCGAGTGTTCGAACCGTAATGCGCAAGAAATGGTACCGAAACCCCGTATTTACATATCTGCCACTGTGCAGGAGAATCCGTATAGGTGTTCGAGTGTTCGAACCGTAATGCGCGAGAAATGGTATGTAAACCACGTATTTACGTATCTGCCACTGTGCTGGATAATCCGTATAGGTGTTCGGGTGTTCGAACCGTAATGCGCAAAAAATGGTACCGAATCTCCGTATTTACATATCTGCCACTGTGCAGGAGAATCCGTATAGGTGTTCGAGTGTTCGAACCGTAATGCGCAAGAAATGGTATGGAAACCCCGTATTTACATATCTGCCACTGTGCAGGAGAATCCGTATAGGTGTTCGAGTGTTCGAACCGTAATGCGCAAGAAATGGTACCGAAACCCCGAATTTACATATCTGCCACTGTGCAGGAGAATCCGTATAGGTGTTCGAGTGTTCGAACCGTAATGCGCAAGAAATGGTACGGAAACCCCGTATTTACATATCTGCCACTTTGTAGGAGAATCCGCATAGGTGTTCGAGTGTTCGAACCGTAATGTGCAAGAAATGGTATGGAAACCCCGTATTTACATATCTGCCACTGTGCAGGAGAATCCGTATAGGTGTTCGAGTGTTCGAATCGTAATGCGCAAGAAATGGTACCGAAACCCCGTATTTACATATCTGCCACTGTGCAGGAGAATCCGAATTGGTGTTCGAGTGTTCGAACCGTAATGCGCAAGAAATGGTATGTAAACCCCGAATTTACATATCTGCCACTGTGCAGGAGAATCCGTATAGGTGTTCGAGTGTTCGAACCGTAATGCGTAAGAAATGGTATGGAAACCCCGTATTTACATATCTGCCACTGTGCAGGAGAATCCGTATAGGTGTTCGAGTGTTCGAACCGTAATGCGCAAGAAATGGTACCGAAACCCCGTATTTACATATCTGCCACTGTGCAGGAGAATCCGTATAGGTGTTCGAGTGTTCGAACCGTAATGCGCAAGAAATGGTACGGAAACCCCGTATTTACATATCTGCCACTTTGTAGGAGAATCCGCATAGGTGTTCGAGTGTTCGAACCGTAATGTGCAAGAAATGGTATGGAAACCCCGTATTTACATATCTGCCACTGTGCAGGAGAATCCGTATAGGTGTTCGAGTGTTCGAATCGTAATGCGCAAGAAATGGTACCAAAACCCCGTATTTACATATCTGCCACTGTGCAGGAGAATCCGAATAGGTGTTCGAGTGTTCGAACCGTAATGCGCAAGAAATGGTATGTAAACCCCGTATTTACATATCTGCCACTGTGCAGGAGAATCCGTATAGGTGTTCGAGTGTTCGTACCGTAATGCGCAAGAAATGGTACGGAAACCCCGTATTTACATATCTGCCACTGTGCAGGAGAATCCGTATAGGTGTTCGATTGTTCGAACCGTAATGCGCAAGAAATGGTATGTAAACCCCGTATTTACATATCTGCCACTGTGCAGGAGAATCGGTATAGGTGTTCGAGTGTTCGAACCGTAATGCGCAAGAAATGGTATGGAAACCCCGTATTTACATATCTGCCACTGTGCAGTAGAATCCGCATAGGTGTTCGAGTGCTCGAACCGTAATGCGCAAGAAATGGTACCGAAACCCCGTATTTATATATCTGCCACTGTGCAGGAGAATCCGTATAGGTGTTCGAGTGTTCGAACCGTAATGCGCAAGAAATGGTACCGAAACCCCGTATTTATATATCTGCAACTGTGCAGGAGAATCCGTATAGGTGTTCGAGTGTTCGAATCGTAATGCGCCAGAAATGGTACCGAAACCCCGTATTTACATATCTGCCACTGTGCAGGAAAATCCGCATAGGTGCTCGAGTGTTCGAACCGTATTGCGCAAGAAATGGTATGGAAACCCCGTATTTACATATCTGCCACTGTGCAGGAGAATCCGTATAGGTGTTCGAGTGTTCGAACCATAATGCGCAGGAAATGGTACCGAAACCCCGTATTTACATATCTGCCACTGTGCAGGAGAATTCGTATAGGTGTTCGTGTGTTCGAACCGTAATACGCAAGAAATGGTACGGAAACCCCGTATTTACATATCTGCCACTGTGCAGGAGAATCCGTATAGGTGTTCGAATGTTCGAATTGTAATGCGCAAGAAATGGTATGTAAACCCCGTATTTACATATCTGCCACTGTGCAGGAGAATCCGTATAGGTGTTCGAGTGTTCGAACCGTAATGCGCAAGAAATGGTATGGAAACCCCGTATTTACATATCTGCCACTGTGCAGGAGAATCCGCATAGGTGTTCGAGTGTTCGAACCGTAATGCGCAAGAAATGGTACCGAAACCCCATATTTACATATCTGCCACTGTGCAGGAGAATCCGCATAGGTGCTCGAGTGTTCGAACCGTATTGCGCAAGAAATCGTATGTAAACCCCGTATTTACATATCTGCCACTGTGCAGGATAATCCGTATAGGTGTTCGAGTGTTCGAACCGTAATGCGCAAGAAATGGTACCGAAACCCCGTATTTACATATCTGCCACTGTGCAGGAGAATCCGTATAGGTGTTCGAGTGTTCGAACCGTAATGCGCGAGAAATGGTATGTAAACCACGTATTTACGTATCTGCCACTGTGCTGGATAATCCGTATAGGTGTTCGGGTGTTCGAACCGTAATGCGCAAAAAATGGTACCGAATCTCCGTATTTACATATCTGCCACTGTGCAGGAGAATCCGTATAGGTGTTCGAGTGTTCGAACCGTAATGCGCAAGAAATGGTATGGAAACCCCGTATTTACATATCTGCCACTGTGCAGGAGAATCCGTATAGGTGTTCGAGTGTTCGAACCGTAATGCGCAAGAAATGGTACCGAAACCCCGAATTTACATATCTGCCACTGTGCAGGAGAATCCGTATAGGTGTTCGAGTGTTCGAACCGTAATGCGCAAGAAATGGTACGGAAACCCCGTATTTACATATCTGCCACTTTGTAGGAGAATCCGCATAGGTGTTCGAGTGTTCGAACCGTAATGTGCAAGAAATGGTATGGAAACCCCGTATTTACATATCTGCCACTGTGCAGGAGAATCCGTATAGGTGTTCGAGTGTTCGAATCGTAATGCGCAAGAAATGGTACCGAAACCCCGTATTTACATATCTGCCACTGTGTAGGAGAATCCGAATAGGTGTTCGAGTGTTCGAACCGTAATGCGCAAGAAATGGTATGTAAACCCCGTATTTACATATCTGCCACTGTGCAGGAGAATCCGTATAGGTGTTCGAGTGTTCGTACCGTAATGCGCAAGAAATGGTACGGAAACCCCGTATTTACATATATGCCACTGTGCAGGAGAATCCGTATAGGTGTTCGATTGTTCGAACCGTAATGCGCAAGAAATGGTATGTAAACCCCGTATTTACATATCTGCCACTGTGCAGGAGAATCGGTATAGGTGTTCGAGTGTTCGAACCGTAATGCGCAAGAAATGGTATGGAAACCCCGTATTTACATATCTGCCACTGTGCAGGAGAATCCGCATAGGTGTTCGAGTGCTCGAACCGTAATGCGCAAGAAATGGTACCGAAACCCCGTATTTATATATCTGCCACTGTGCAGGAGAATCCGTATAGGTGTTCGAGTGTTCGAACCGTAATGCGCAATAAATGGTACCGAAACCCCGTATTTATATATCTGCCACTATGCAGGAGAATCCGTATAGGTGTTCGAGTGTTCGAATCGTAATGCGCCAGAAATGGTACCGAAACCCCGTATTTACATATCTGCCACTGTGCAGGAAAATCCGCATAGGTGCTCGAGTGTTCGAACCGTATTGCACAAGAAATGGTATGGAAACCCCGTATTTACATATCTGCCACTGTGCAGGAGAATCCGTATAGGTGTTCGAGTGTTCGAACCATAATGCGCAGGAAATGGTACCGAAACCCCGTATTTACATATCTGCCACTGTGCAGGAGAATTCGTATAGGTGTTCGTGTGTTCGAACCGTAATACGCAAGAAATGGTACGGAAACCCCGTATTTACATATCTGCCACTGTGCAGGAGAATCCGTATAGGTGTTCGAATGTTCGAATTGTAATGCGCAAGAAATGGTGTGTAAACCCCGTATTTACATATCTGCCACTGTGCAGGAGAATCCGTATAGGTGTTCGAGTGTTCGAACCGTAATGCGCAAGAAATGGTATGGAAACCCCGTATTTACATATCTGCCACTGTGCAGGAGAATCCGCATAGGTGTTCGAGTGTTCGAACCGTAATGCGCAAGAAATGGTACCGAAACCCCATATTTACATATCTGCCACTGTGCAGGAGAATCCGCATAGGTTCTCGAGTGTTCGAACCGTATTGCGCAAGAAATCGTATGTAAACCCCGTATTTACATATCTGCCACTGTGCAGGATAATCCGTATAGGTGTTCGAGTGTTCGAACCGTAATGCGCAAGAAATGGTACCGAAACCCCGTATTTACATATCTGCCACTGTGCAGGAGAATCCGTATAGGTGTTCGAGTGTTCGAACCGTAATGCGCGAGAAATGGTATGTAAACCACGTATTTACGTATCTGCCACTGTGCTGGATAATCCGTATAGGTGTTCGGGTGTTCGAACCGTAATGCGCAAAAAATGGTACCGAATCTCCGTATTTACATATCTGCCACTGTGCAGGAGAATCCGTATAGGTGTTCGAGTGTTCGAACCGTAATGCGCAAGAAATGGTATGGAAACCCCGTATTTACATATCTGCCACTGTGCAGGAGAATCCGTATAGGTGTTCGAGTGTTCGAACCGTAATGCGCAAGAAATGGTACCGAAACCCCGAATTTACATATCTGCCACTGTGCAGGAGAATCCGTATAGGTGTTCGAGTGTTCGAACCGTAATGCGCAAGAAATGGTACGGAAACCCCGTATTTACATATCTGCCACTTTGTAGGAGAATCCGCATAGGTGTTCGAGTGTTCGAACCGTAATGTGCAAGAAATGGTATGGAAACCCCGTATTTACATATCTGCCACTGTGCAGGAGAATCCGTATAGGTGTTCGAGTGTTCGAATCGTAATGCGCAAGAAATGGTACCGAAACCCCGTATTTACATATCTGCCACTGTGCAGGAGAATCCGAATAGGTGTTCGAGTGTTCGAACCGTAATGCGCAAGAAATGGTATGTAAACCCCGTATTTACATATCTGCCACTGTGCAGGAGAATCCGTATAGGTGTTCGAGTGTTCGTACCGTAATGCGCAAGAAATGGTACGGAAACCCCGTATTTACATATATGCCACTGTGCAGGAGAATCCGTATAGGTGTTCGATTGTTCGAACCGTAATGCGCAAGAAATGGTATGTAAACCCCGTATTTACATATCTGCCACTGTGCAGGAGAATCGGTATAGGTGTTCGAGTGTTCGAACCGTAATGCGCAAGAAATGGTATGGAAACCCCGTATTTACATATCTGCCACTGTGCAGGAGAATCCGCATAGGTGTTCGAGTGCTCGAACCGTAATGCGCAAGAAATGGTACCGAAACCCCGTATTTATATATCTGCCACTGTGCAGGAGAATCCGTATAGGTGTTCGAGTGTTCGAACCGTAATGCGCAATAAATGGTACCGAAACCCCGTATTTATATATCTGCCACTATGCAGGAGAATCCGTATAGGTGTTCGAGTGTTCGAATCGTAATGCGCCAGAAATGGTACCGAAACCCCGTATTTACATATCTGCCACTGTGCAGGAAAATCCGCATAGGTGCTCGAGTGTTCGAACCGTATTGCACAAGAAATGGTATGGAAATCCCGTATTTACATATCTGCCACTGTGCAGAAGAATCCGTATAGGTGTTCGAGTGTTCGAACCATAATGCGCAGGAAATGGTACCGAAACCCCGTATTTACATATCTGCCACTGTGCAGGAGAATTCGTATAGGTGTTCGTGTGTTCGAACCGTAATGCGCAAGAAATGGTACGGAAACCCCGTATTTACATATCTGCCACTGTGCAGGAGAATCCGTATAGGTGTTCGAATGTTCGAATTGTAATGCGCAAGAAATGGTATGTAAACCCTGTATTTACATATCTGCCACTGTGCAGGAGAATCCGTATAGGTGTTCGAGTGTTCGAACCGTAATGCGCAAGAAATGGTATGGAAACCCCGTATTTACATATCTGCCACTGTGCAGGAGAATCCGCATAGGTGTTCGAGTGTTCGAACCGTAATGCGCAAGAAATGGTACCGAAACCCCATATTTACATATCAGCCACTGTGCAGGAGAATCCGCATAGGTGCTCGAGTGTTCGAACCGTATTGCGCAAGAAATCGTATGTAAACCCCGTATTTACATATCTGCCACTGTGCAGGATAATCCGTATAGGTGTTCGAGTGTTCGAACCGTAATGCGCAAGAAATGGTACGGAAACCCCGTATTTACATATCTGCCACTGTGCAGGAGAATCCGTATAGGTGTTCGAGTGTTCGAACCGTAATGAGCGAGAAATGGTATGTAAACCACGTATTTATGTATCTGCCACTGTGCTGGATAATCCGTATAGGTGTTCGAGTGTTCGAACCGTAAAGCGCAAAAAATGGTACCGAATCTCCGTATTTACATATCTGCCACTGTGCAGGAGAATCCGTATAGGTGTTCGAGTGTTCGAACCGTAATGCGCAAGAAATGGTATGGAAACCCCGTATTTACATATCTGCCACTGTGCAGGAGAATCCGCATAGGTGTTCGAGTGTTCGAACCGTAATGCGCAAGAAATGGTACCGAAACCCCATATTTACATATCTGCCACTGTGCAGGAGAATCCGCATAGGTGCTCGAGTGTTCGAACCGTATTGCGCAAGAAATCGTATGTAAACCCCGTATTTACATATCTGCCACTGTGCAGGATAATCCGTATAGGTGTTCGAGTGTTCGAACCGTAATGCGCAAGAAATGGTACCGAAACCCCGTATTTACATATCTGCCACTGTGCAGGAGAATCCGCATAGGTGCTCGAGTGTTCGAACCGTATTGCGCAAGAAATGGTATGTAAACCCCGTATTTACATATCTGCCACTGCGCAGGAGAATCCGTATAGGTGTTCGAGTGTTCGAACCGTAATGCGCCAGAAATGGTACCGAAACCCCGTATTTACATATCTGCCACTGTGCAGGAAAATTCGCATAGGTGCTCGAGTGTTCGAACCGTATTGCGCAAGAAATGGTATGGAAACCCCGTATTTACATATCTGCCACTGTGCAGGAGAATCCGTATAGGTGTTCGAGTGTTCGAACCATAATGCGCAGGAAATGGCACCGAAACCCCGTATTTACATATCTGCCACTGTGCAGGAGAATTCGTATTGGTGTTCGTGTGTTCGAACCGTAATGCGCAAGAAATGGTACGGAAACCCCGTATTTAAATATCTGCCACTGTGAAGGAGAATCCGTATAGGTGTTCGATTGTTCGAATTGTAATGCGCAAGAAATGGTATGTAAACCCCGTATTTACGTATCTGCCACTGTGCAGGAGAATCCGTATAGGTGTTCGAGTGTTCGAACCGTAATGCGCAAGAAATGGTATGGAAACCCCCTATTTACATATCTGCCACTGTGCAGGAGAATCCGCATAGGTGTTCGAGTGTTCGAACCGTAATGCGCAAGAAATGGTACCGAAACCCCGTATTTACATATCTGCCACTGTGCAGGAGAATCCGCATAGGTGCTCGAGTGTTCGAACCGTATTGCGCAAGAAATGGTATGTAAACCCCGTATTTACATATCTGCCATTGTGCAGGAGAATCCGTATAGGTGTTCGAGTGTTCGAACCGTAATGCGCAAGAAATGGTACCGAAACCCCGTATTTACATATCTGCCACTGTGCAGGAGAATCCGCATAGGTGCTCGAGTGTTCGAACCGTATTGCGCAAGAAATGGTATGTAAACCCCGTATTTACATATATGCCACTGTGCAGGAGAACCCGTATAGGTGTTCGAGTGTTCGAACCGTAATGCGCCAGAAATGGTACCGAAACCCCGTATTTACATATCTGCCACTGTGCAGGAAAATCCGAATAGGTGCTCGAGTGTTCGAACCGTATTGCGCAAGAAATGGTATGGAAACCCCGTATTTACATATCTGCCACTGTGCAGGAGAATCCGTATAGGTGTTCGAGTGTTCGAACCATAATGCACAGGAAATGGTTCCCAAACCCCGTATTTACATATCTGCCACTGTGCAGGAGAATTCGTATAGGTGTTCGTGTGTTCGAACCGTAATGCGCAAGAAATGGTACGGAAACCCCGTTTTTACATATCTGCCACTGTGCAGGAGAATCCGTATAGGTGTTCGATTGTTCGTATTGTAATGCGCAAGAAATGGTACCGAAACCCCGTATTTACATATCTGTCACTTTGTAGGAGAATCCGCATAGGTGTTCGATTGTTCGAACCGTAATGCGCAAGAAATGGTATGGAAACCCCGTATTTACATATCTGCCACTGTGCAGGAGAATCCGTATTGGTGTTCGAGTGTTCGAATCGTAATGCGCAAGAAATGGTACCGAAACCCCGTATTTACATATCTGCCACTGTGCAGGAGAATCCGAATAAGTGTTCGAGTGTTCGAACCGTAACGCGCAAGAAATGGTATGTAAACCCCGTATTTACATATCTGCCACTGTGCAGGAGAATCCGTATAGGTGTTCGAGTGTTCGAACCGTAATGCGCAAGAAATGGTACGGAAACCCCGTATTTACATATCTGCCACTGTGCAGGGGAATCCGTATAGGTGTTCGATTGTTCGAACCGTAATGCGCAAGAAATGGTATGTAAACCCCGTATTTACATATCTGCCACCCTGCAGGAGAATCCGTATATGTGTTCGAGTGTTCGAACCGTAATGCGCAAGAAATGGTACGGAAATCCCGTATTTACATATCTGCCACTGTGCAGGAGAATCCGTATAGATGTTCGAGTGTTCGAACCGTAATGCGCAAGAAATGGTACCGAAACCCCGTATTTACATATCTGCCACTGTGTAGGAGAATCCGTATAGGTGTTCGAGTGTTCGAACCGTAATGCGCAAGAAATGGTAGGGAAACCCCGTATTTACATATCTGCCACTGTGCAGGAGAATCCGTATAGGTATTCGAGTGTTCGAACCGTAATGCGCAAGAAATGGTACCGAAACCCCGTATTTACATATCTGCCACTGTGCAGGAGAATCCGCATAGGTGCTCGAGTGTTCGAACCGTATTGCGCAAGAAATGGTACCGAAACCCCGTATTTATATATCTGCCACTATGCAGGAGAATCCGTATAGGTGTTCGAGTGTTCGAATCGTAATGCGCCAGAAATGGTACCGAAACCCCGTATTTACATATCTGCCACTGTGCAGGAAAATCCGCATAGGTGCTCGAGTGTTCGAACCGTATTGCACAAGAAATGGTATGGAAACCCCGTATTTACATATCTGCCACTGTGCAGAAGAATCCGTATAGGTGTTCGAGTGTTCGAACCATAATGCGCAGGAAATGGTACCGAAACCCCGTATTTACATATCTGCCACTGTGCAGGAGAATTCGTATAGGTGTTCGTGTGTTCGAACCGTAATGCGCAAGAAATGGTACGGAAACCCCGTATTTACATATCTGCCACTGTGCAGGAGAATCCGTATAGGTGTTCGAATGTTCGAATTGTAATGCGCAAGAAATGGTATGTAAACCCTGTATTTACATATCTGCCACTGTGCAGGAGAATCCGTATAGGTGTTCGAGTGTTCGAACCGTAATGCGCAAGAAATGGTATGGAAACCCCGTATTTACATATCTGCCACTGTGCAGGAGAATCCGCATAGGTGTTCGAGTGTTCGAACCGTAATGCGCAAGAAATGGTACCGAAACCCCATATTTACATATCAGCCACTGTGCAGGAGAATCCGCATAGGTGCTCGAGTGTTCGAACCGTATTGCGCAAGAAATCGTATGTAAACCCCGTATTTACATATCTGCCACTGTGCAGGATAATCCGTATAGGTGTTCGAGTGTTCGAACCGTAATGCGCAAGAAATGGTACGGAAACCCCGTATTTACATATCTGCCACTGTGCAGGAGAATCCGTATAGGTGTTCGAGTGTTCGAACCGTAATGAGCGAGAAATGGTATGTAAACCACGTATTTATGTATCTGCCACTGTGCTGGATAATCCGTATAGGTGTTCGAGTGTTCGAACCGTAAAGCGCAAAAAATGGTACCGAATCTCCGTATTTACATATCTGCCACTGTGCAGGAGAATCCGTATAGGTGTTCGAGTGTTCGAACCGTAATGCGCAAGAAATGGTATGGAAACCCCGTATTTACATATCTGCCACTGTGCAGGAGAATCCGCATAGGTGTTCGAGTGTTCGAACCGTAATGCGCAAGAAATGGTACCGAAACCCCATATTTACATATCTGCCACTGTGCAGGAGAATCCGCATAGGTGCTCGAGTGTTCGAACCGTATTGCGCAAGAAATCGTATGTAAACCCCGTATTTACATATCTGCCACTGTGCAGGATAATCCGTATAGGTGTTCGAGTGTTCGAACCGTAATGCGCAAGAAATGGTACCGAAACCCCGTATTTACATATCTGCCACTGTGCAGGAGAATCCGCATAGGTGCTCGAGTGTTCGAACCGTATTGCGCAAGAAATGGTATGTAAACCCCGTATTTACATATCTGCCACTGCGCAGGAGAATCCGTATAGGTGTTCGAGTGTTCGAACCGTAATGCGCCAGAAATGGTACCGAAACCCCGTATTTACATATCTGCCACTGTGCAGGAAAATTCGCATAGGTGCTCGAGTGTTCGAACCGTATTGCGCAAGAAATGGTATGGAAACCCCGTATTTACATATCTGCCACTGTGCAGGAGAATCCGTATAGGTGTTCGAGTGTTCGAACCATAATGCGCAGGAAATGGCACCGAAACCCCGTATTTACATATCTGCCACTGTGCAGGAGAATTCGTATTGGTGTTCGTGTGTTCGAACCGTAATGCGCAAGAAATGGTACGGAAACCCCGTATTTAAATATCTGCCACTGTGAAGGAGAATCCGTATAGGTGTTCGATTGTTCGAATTGTAATGCGCAAGAAATGGTATGTAAACCCCGTATTTACGTATCTGCCACTGTGCAGGAGAATCCGTATAGGTGTTCGAGTGTTCGAACCGTAATGCGCAAGAAATGGTATGGAAACCCCCTATTTACATATCTGCCACTGTGTAGGAGAATCCGCATAGGTGTTCGAGTGTTCGAACCGTAATGCGCAAGAAATGGTACCGAAACCCCGTATTTACATATCTGCCACTGTGCAGGAGAATCCGCATAGGTGCTCGAGTGTTCGAACCGTATTGCGCAAGAAATGGTATGTAAACCCCGTATTTACATATCTGCCATTGTGCAGGAGAATCCGTATAGGTGTTCGAGTGTTCGAACCGTAATGCGCAAGAAATGGTACCGAAACCCCGTATTTACATATCTGCCACTGTGCAGGAGAATCCGCATAGGTGCTCGAGTGTTCGAACCGTATTGCGCAAGAAATGGTATGTAAACCCCGTATTTACATATATGCCACTGTGCAGGAGAACCCGTATAGGTGTTCGAGTGTTCGAACCGTAATGCGCCAGAAATGGTACCGAAACCCCGTATTTACATATCTGCCACTGTGCAGGAAAATCCGAATAGGTGCTCGAGTGTTCGAACCGTATTGCGCAAGAAATGGTATGGAAACCCCGTATTTACATATCTGCCACTGTGCAGGAGAATCCGTATAGGTGTTCGAGTGTTCGAACCATAATGCACAGGAAATGGTTCCCAAACCCCGTATTTACATATCTGCCACTGTGCAGGAGAATTCGTATAGGTGTTCGTGTGTTCGAACCGTAATGCGCAAGAAATGGTACGGAAACCCCGTTTTTACATATCTGCCACTGTGCAGGAGAATCCGTATAGGTGTTCGATTGTTCGTATTGTAATGCGCAAGAAATGGTACCGAAACCCCGTATTTACATATCTGTCACTTTGTAGGAGAATCCGCATAGGTGTTCGATTGTTCGAACCGTAATGCGCAAGAAATGGTATGGAAACCCCGTATTTACATATCTGCCACTGTGCAGGAGAATCCGTATTGGTGTTCGAGTGTTCGAATCGTAATGCGCAAGAAATGGTACCGAAACCCCGTATTTACATATCTGCCACTGTGCAGGAGAATCCGAATAAGTGTTCGAGTGTTCGAACCGTAACGCGCAAGAAATGGTATGTAAACCCCGTATTTACGTATCTGCCACTGTGCAGGAGAATCCGTATAGGTGTTCGAGTGTTCGAACCGTAATGCGCAAGAAATGGTACGGAAACCCCGTATTTACATATCTGCCACTGTGCAGGGGAATCCGTATAGGTGTTCGATTGTTCGAACCGTAATGCGCAAGAAATGGTATGTAAACCCCGTATTTACATATCTGCCACCCTGCAGGAGAATCCGTATATGTGTTCGAGTGTTCGAACCGTAATGCGCAAGAAATGGTACGGAAATCCCGTATTTACATATCTGCCACTGTGCAGGAGAATCCGTATAGATGTTCGAGTGTTCGAACCGTAATGCGCAAGAAATGGTACCGAAACCCCGTATTTACATATCTGCCACTGTGTAGGAGAATCCGTATAGGTGTTCGAGTGTTCGAACCGTAATGCGCAAGAAATGGTAGGGAAACCCCGTATTTACATATCTGCCACTGTGCAGGAGAATCCGTATAGGTGTTCGAGTGTTCGAACCGTAATGCGCAAGAAATGGTACCGAAACCCCGTATTTACATATCTGCCACTGTGCAGGAGAATCCGCATAGGTGCTCGAGTGTTCGAACCGTATTGCGCAAGAAATGGTATGTAAACCCCGTATTTACATATCTGCCACTGTGTTGGAGAATCCGTATAGGTGTTCGAGTGTTCGAACCGTAATGCGCCAGAAATGGTACCGAAACCCCGTATTTACATATCTGCCCCTGTGCAGGAGAATCCGCATAGGTGCTCGAGTGTTCGAACCGTATTGCGCAAGAAATGGTATGGAAACCCCGTATTTACATATCTGCCACTGTGCAGGAGAATCCGTATAGGTGTTCGAGTGTTCGAACCGTAATGCGCAGGAAATGGTACCGAAATCCCGTATTTACATATCTGCCACTTTGCAGGAGAATTCGTATAGGTGTTCGGGTGTTCTAACCGTAATGCGCAAGAAATGGTATGTAAACCCCATATTTAAATATCTGCCACTGTGCAGGAGAATCCGTATAGGTGTTCGAGTGTTCGAACCGTAATGCGCAAGAAATGGTACCGAAACCCCGTATTTACATATCTGCCACTGTGCAGGAGAATCCAAATAGGTGTTCGAGTGTTCGAACCGTAATGCGCAAGAAATGGCACCGAAACCCCGTATTTAGATATCTGCCACTTTGTAGGAGAATCCGCATAGGTGTTCGAGTGTTCGAACCGTAATGTGCAAGAAATGGTATGGAAACTGCGTATTTACATATCTGCCACTGTGCAGGAGAATCCGTATAGGTGTTCGAGTGTTCGAATCGTAATGCGCAAGAAATGGTTCCGAAACCCCGTATTTACATATCTGCCGCTGTGCAGGAGAATCCGAATAGGTGTTCGAGTGTTCGAACAGTAATGCGCAAGAAATGGTATGCAAACCCCGTATTTACATATCTGCCACTGTGCAGGAGAATCCGTATAGGTGTTCGATTGTTCGAACCGTAATGCGCAAGAAATGGTACCGAAACCCCGTATTTACATATCTGCCACTTTGTAGGAGAATCCGCATAGGTGTTCGATTGTTCGAACCGTAATGCGCAAGAAATGGTATGGAAACCTGGTATTTACATATCTGCCACTGTGCAGGAGAATCCGTATTGGTGTTCGAGTGTTCGAATCGTAATGCGCAAGAAATGGTACCGAAACCCAGTATTTACATATCTGCCACTGTGCAGGAGAATCCGAATAGGTGTTCGAGTGTTCGAACCGTAACGCGCAAGAAATGGTATGTAAACCCCGTATTTACATATCTGCCACTGTGCAGGAGAATCCGTATAGGTGTTCGAGTGTTCGAACCGTAATGCGCAAGAAATGGAATGGAAACCCCGTATTTACATATCTGCCACTGTGCAGGAGAATCCGTATAGGTGTTCGATTGTTCGAACCGTAATGCGCAAGAAATGGTATGTAAACCCCGTATTTACATATCTGCCACTGTGCAGGAGAATCCGTATATGTGTTCGAGTGTTCGAACCGTAATGCGCAAGAAATGGTACGGAAATCCCGTATTTACATATCTGCCACTGTGTAGAAGAATCCGTATAGGTGTTCGAGTGTTCGAACCGTAATGCGCAAGAAATGGTAGGGAAACCCCGTATTTACATATCTGCCACTGTGCAGGAGAATCCGTATAGGTGTTCGAGTGGTCGAACCGTAATGCGCAAGAAATGGTACCGAAACCCCGTATTTACATATCTGCCACTGTGCAGGAGAATCCGCAAAGGTGCTCGAGTGTTCGAACCGTATTGCGCAAGAAATGGTATGTAAACCCCGTATTCACATATCTGCCACTGTGTAGGAGAATCCGTATAGGTGTTCGAGTGTTCGAACCGTAATGCGCCAGAAATGGTACCGAAACCCCGTATTTACATATCTGCCACTGTGCAGGAGAATCCGCATAGGTGTTCGAGTGTTCGAACCGTATTGCGCAAGAAATGGTATGGAAACCCCGGATTTACATATCTGCCACTGTGCAGGAGAATCCGTATAGGTGTTCGAGTGTTCGAACCGTAATGCGCAGGAAATGGTACCGAAATCCCGTATTTACATATCTGCCACTTTGCAGGAGAATTCGTATAGGTGTTCGGGTGTTCGAACCGTAATGCGCAAGAAATGGTATGTAAACCCCATATTTAAATATCTGCCACTCTGCAGGAGAATCCGTATAGGTGTTCGAGTGTTCGAACCGTAATGCGCAAGAAATGGTACCGAAACCCCGTATTTACATATCTGCCACTGTGCAGGAGAATCCAAATAGGTGTTCGAGTGTTCGAGCCGTAATGCGCAAGAAATGGTACCGAAACCCCGTATTTACATATCTGCCACTTTGTAGGAGAATCCGCATAGGTGTTCGAGTGTTCGAACCGTAATGTGCAAGAAATGGTATGGAAACTCCGTATTTACATATCTGCCACTGTGCAGGAGAATCCGTATAGGTGTTCGAGTGTTCGAATCGTAATGCGCAAGAAATGGTACCGAAACCCCGTATTTACATATCTGCGCTGTGCAGGAGAATCCGAATAGGTGTTCGAGTGTTCGAACAGTAATGCGCAAGAAATGGTATGTAAACCCCGTATTTACATATCTGCCACTGTGCAGGAGAATCCGTATAGGTGTTCGAGTGTTCGAACCGTAATGCGCCAGAAATGGTACCGAAACCCCGTATTTACATATCTGCCACTGTGCAGGAGAATCCGCATAGGTGCTCGAGTGTTCGAACCGTATTGCGCAAGAAATGGTATGGAAACCCCGGATTTACATATCTGCCACTGTGCAGGAGAATCCGTATAGGTGTTCGAGTGTTCGAACCGTAATGCGCAGGAAATGGTACCGAAATCCCGTATTTACATATCTGCCACTTTGCAGGAGAATTCGTATAGGTGTTCGGGTGTTCGAACCGTAATGCGCAAGAAATGGTATGTAAACCCCATATTTAAATATCTGCCACTCTGCAGGAGAATCCGTATAGGTGTTCGAGTGTTCGAACCGTAATGCGCAAGAAATGGTACCGAAACCCCGTATTTACATATCTGCCACTGTGCAGGAGAATCCAAATAGGTGTTCGAGTGTTCGAGCCGTAATGCGCAAGAAATGGTACCGAAACCCCGTATTTACATATCTGCCACTTTGTAGGAGAATCCGCATAGGTGTTCGAGTGTTCGAACCGTAATGTGCAAGAAATGGTATGGAAACTCCGTATTTACATATCTGCCACTGTGCAGGAGAATCCGTATAGGTGTTCGAGTGTTCGAATCGTAATGCGCAAGAAATGGTACCGAAACCCCGTATTTACATATCTGCGCTGTGCAGGAGAATCCGAATAGGTGTTCGAGTGTTCGAACAGTAATGCGCAAGAAATGGTATGTAAACCCCGTATTTACATATCTGCCACTGTGCAGGAGAATCCGTATAGGTGTTCGAGTGTTCGAACCGTAATGCGCAAGAAATGGTACCGAAACCCCATATTTACATATCTGCCACTGTGCAGGAGAATCCGCATAGGTGCTCGAGTGTTCGAACCGTATTGCGCAAGAAATCGTATGTAAACCCCGTATTTACATATCTGCCACTGTGCAGGATAATCCGTATAGGTGTTCGTGTGTTCGAACCGTAATGCGCAAGAAATGGTACCGAAACCCCGTATTTACATATCTGCCACTGTGCAGGAGAATCCGTATAGGTGTTCGAGTGTTCGAACCGTAATGCGCGAGAAATGGTATGTAAACCACGTATTTACGTATCTGCCACTGTGCTGGATAATCCGTATAGGTGTTCGTGTGTTCGAACCGTAATGCGCAAAAAATGGTACCGAATCTCCGTATTTACATATCTGCCACTGTGCAGGAGAATCCGTATAGGTGTTCGAGTGTTCGAACCGTAATGCGCAAGAAATGGTATGGAAACCCCGTATTTACATATCTGCCACTGTGCAGGAGAATCCGTATCGGTGTTCGAGTGTTCGAACCGTAATGCGCAAGAAATGGTACCGAAACCCCGTATTTACATATCTGCCACTGTGCAGGAGAATCCGTATAGGTGTTCGAGTGTTCGAACCGTAATGCGCAAGAAATGGTACGGAAACCCCGTATTTACATATCTGCCACTTTGTAGGAGAATCCGCATAGGTGTTCGAGTGTTCGAACCGTAATGTGCAAGAAATCGTATGGAAACACCGTATTTACATATCTGCCACTGTGCAAGAGAATCCGTATAGGTGTTCGAGTGTTCGAACCGTAATGCGCAAGAAATGGTAGGGAAACCCCGTATTTACATATCTGCCACTGTGCAGGAGAATCCGTATAGGTGTTCGAGTGGTCGAACCGTAATGCGCAAGAAATGGTACCGAAACCCCGTATTTACATATCTGCCACTGTGCAGGAGAATCCGCAAAGGTGCTCGAGTGTTCGAACCGTATTGCGCAAGAAATGGTATGTAAACCCCGTATTCACATATCTGCCACTGTGTAGGAGAATCCGTATAGGTGTTCGAGTGTTCGAACCGTAATGCGCCAGAAATGGTACCGAAACCCCGTATTTACATATCTGCCACTGTGCAGGAGAATCCGCATAGGTGTTCGAGTGTTCGAACCGTATTGCGCAAGAAATGGTATGGAAACCCCGGATTTACATATCTGCCACTGTGCAGGAGAATCCGTATAGGTGTTCGAGTGTTCGAACCGTAATGCGCAGGAAATGGTACCGAAATCCCGTATTTACATATCTGCCACTTTGCAGGAGAATTCGTATAGGTGTTCGGGTGTTCGAACCGTAATGCGCAAGAAATGGTATGTAAACCCCATATTTAAATATCTGCCACTGTGCAGGAGAATCCGTATAGGTGTTCGAGTGTTCGAACCGTAATGCGCAAGAAATGGTACCGAAACCCCGTATTTACATATCTGCCACTGTGCAGGAGAATCCAAATAGGTGTTCGAGTGTTCGAGCCGTAATGCGCAAGAAATGGTACCGAAACCCCGTATTTACATATCTGCCACTTTGTAGGAGAATCCGCATAGGTGTTCGAGTGTTCGAACCGTAATGTGCAAGAAATGGTATGGAAACTCCGTATTTACATATCTGCCACTGTGCAGGAGAATCCGTATAGGTGTTCGAGTGTTCGAATCGTAATGCGCAAGAAATGGTACCGAAACCCCGTATTTACATATCTGCGCTGTGCAGGAGAATCCGAATAGGTGTTCGAGTGTTCGAACAGTAATGCGCAAGAAATGGTATGTAAACCCCGTATTTACATATCTGCCACTGTGCAGGAGAATCCGTATAGGTGTTCGAGTGTTCGAACCGTAATGCGCCAGAAATGGTACCGAAACCCCGTATTTACATATCTGCCACTGTGCAGGAGAATCCGCATAGGTGCTCGAGTGTTCGAACCATATTGCGCAAGAAATGGTATGGAAACCCCGGATTTACATATCTGCCACTGTGCAGGAGAATCCGTATAGGTGTTCGAGTGTTCGAACCGTAATGCGCAGGAAATGGTACCGAAATCCCGTATTTACATATCTGCCACTTTGCAGGAGAATTCGTATAGGTGTTCGGGTGTTCGAACCGTAATGCGCAAGAAATGGTATGTAAACCCCATATTTAAATATCTGCCACTCTGCAGGAGAATCCGTATAGGTGTTCGAGTGTTCGAACCGTAATGCGCAAGAAATGGTACCGAAACCCCGTATTTACATATCTGCCACTGTGCAGGAGAATCCAAATAGGTGTTCGAGTGTTCGAGCCGTAATGCGCAAGAAATGGTACCGAAACCCCGTATTTACATATCTGCCACTTTGTAGGAGAATCCGCATAGGTGTTCGAGTGTTCGAACCGTAATGTGCAAGAAATGGTATGGAAACTCCGTATTTACATATCTGCCACTGTGCAGGAGAATCCGTATAGGTGTTCGAGTGTTCGAATCGTAATGCGCAAGAAATGGTACCGAAACCCCGTATTTACATATCTGCGCTGTGCAGGAGAATCCGAATAGGTGTTCGAGTGTTCGAACAGTAATGCGCAAGAAATGGTATGTAAACCCCGTATTTACATATCTGCCACTGTGCAGGAGAATCCGTATAGGTGTTCGAGTGTTCGAACCGTAATGCGCAAGAAATGGTACCGAAACCCCATATTTACATATCTGCCACTGTGCAGGAGAATCCGCATAGGTGCTCGAGTGTTCGAACCGTATTGCGCAAGAAATCGTATGTAAACCCCATATTTACATATCTGCCACTGTGCAGGATAATCCGTATAGGTGTTCGTGTGTTCGAACCGTAATGCGCAAGAAATGGTACCGAAACCCCGTATTTACATATCTGCCACTGTGCAGGAGAATCCGTATAGGTGTTCGAGTGTTCGAACCGTAATGCGCGAGAAATGGTATGTAAACCACGTATTTACGTATCTGCCACTGTGCTGGATAATCCGTATAGGTGTTCGTGTGTTCGAACCGTAATGCGCAAAAAATGGTACCGAATCTCCGTATTTACATATCTGCCACTGTGCAGGAGAATCCGTATAGGTGTTCGAGTGTTCGAACCGTAATGCGCAAGAAATGGTATGGAAACCCCGTATTTACATATCTGCCACTGTGCAGGAGAATCCGTATCGGTGTTCGAGTGTTCGAACCGTAATGCGCAAGAAATGGTACCGAAACCCCGTATTTACATATCTGCCACTGTGCAGGAGAATCCGTATAGGTGTTCGAGTGTTCGAACCGTAATGCGCAAGAAATGGTACGGAAACCCCGTATTTACATATCTGCCACTTTGTAGGAGAATCCGCATAGGTGTTCGAGTGTTCGAACCGTAATGTGCAAGAAATCGTATGGAAACACCGTATTTACATATCTGCCACTGTGCAAGAGAATCCGTATAGGTGTTCGAGTGTTCGAATCGTTATGCGCAAGAAATGGTACCGAAACCCCGTATTTACATATCTGCCACTGTGCAGGAGAATCCGAATAGGTGTTCGAGTGTTCGAACCGTAATGCGCAAGAAATGGTATGTAAACCCCGTATTTACATATCTGCCACTGTGCAGGAGAATCCGTATAGGTGTTCGAGTGTTCGTACCGTAATGCGCAAGAAATGGTACGGAAACCCCGTATTTACATATCTGCCACTGTGCAGGAGAATCCGTATAGGTGTTCGATTGTTCGAACCGTAATGCGCAAGAAATGGTATGTAAACCCCGTATTTACATATCTGCCACTGTGCAGGAGAATCGGTATAGGTGTTCGAGTGTTCGAACCGTAATGCGCAAGAAATGGTACGGAAACCCCGTATTTACATATCTGCCACTGTGCAGGAGAATCCGCATAGGTGTTCGAGTGCTCGAACCGTAATGCGCAAGAAATGGTACCGAAACCCCGTATTTATATATCTGCCACTGTGCAGGAGAATCCGTATAGGTGTTCGAGTGTTCGAACCGTAATGCGCAAGAAATGGTACCGAAACCCCGTATTTATATATCTGCCACTGTGCAGGAGAATCCGTATAGGTGTTCGAGTGTTCGAATCGTAATGCGCCAGAAATGGTACCGAAACCCCGTATTTACATATCTGCCACTGTGCAGGAAAATCCGCATAGGTGCTCGAGTGTTCGAACCGTATTGCGCAAGAAATGGTATGGAAACCCCGTATTTACATATCTGCCACTGTGCAGGAGAATCCGTATAGGTGTTCGAGTGTTCGTACCGTAATGCGCAAGAAATGGTACGGAAACCCCGTATTTACATATCTGCCACTGTGCAGGAGAATCCGTATAGGTGTTCGATTGTTCGAACCGTAATGCGCAAGAAATGGTATGTAAACCCCGTATTTACATATCTGCCACTGTGCAGGAGAATCGGTATAGGTGTTCGAGTGTTCGAACCGTAATGCGCAAGAAATGGTATGGAAACCCCGTATTTACATATCTGCCACTGTGCAGGAGAATCCGCATAGGTGTTCGAGTGCTCGAACCGTAATGCGCAAGAAATGGTACCGAAACCCCGTATTTATATATCTGCCACTGTGCAGGAGAATCCGTATAGGTGTTCGAGTGTTCGAACCGTAATGCGCAAGAAATGGTACCGAAACCCCGTATTTATATATCTGCCACTGTGCAGGAGAATCCGTATAGGTGTTCGAGTGTTCGAATCGTAATGCGCCAGAAATGGTACCGAAACCCCGTATTTACATATCTGCCACTGTGCAGGAAAATCCGCATAGGTGCTCGAGTGTTCGAACCGTATTGCGCAAGAAATGGTATGGAAACCCCGTATTTACATATCTGCCACTGTGCAGGAGAATCCGTATAGGTGTTCGAGTGTTCGAACCATAATGCGCAGGAAATGGTACCGAAACCCCGTATTTACATAACTGCCACTGTGCAGGAGAATTCGTATAGGTGTTCGTGTGTTCGAACCGTAATGCGCAAGAAATGGTACGGAAACCCCGTATTTACATATCTGCCACTGTGCAGGAGAATCCGTATAGGTGTTCGAATGTTCGAATTGTAATGCGCAAGAAATGGTATGTAAACCCCGTATTTACATATCTGCCACTGTGCAGGAGAATCCGTATAGGTGTTCGAGTGTTCGAACCGTAATGCGCAAGAAATGGTATGGAAACCCCGTATTTACATATCTGCCACTGTGCAGGAGAATCCGCATAGGTGTTCAAGTGTTCGAACCGTAATGCGCAAGAAATGGTACCGAAAACCCATATTTACATATCTGCCACTGTGCAGGAGAATCCGCATAGGTGCTCGAGTGTTCGAACCGTATTGCGCATGAAATCGTATGTAAACCCCGTATTTACATATCTGCCACTGTGCAGGATAATCCGTATAGGTGTTCGAGTGTTCGAACCGTAATGCGCAAGAAATGGTACGGAAACCCCGTATTTACATATCTGCCACTGTGCAGGAGAATCCGTATAGGTGTTCGAGTGTTCGAACCGTAATGCGCGAGAAATGGTATGTAAACCACGTATTTACGTATCTGCCCCTGTGCTGGATAATCCGGATAGGTGTTCGAGTGTTCGAAACGTAATGCGCAAAAAATGGTACCGAATCTCCGTATTTACATATCTGCCACTGTGCAGGAGAATCCGTATAGGTGTTCGAGTGTTCGAACCGTAATGCGCAAGAAATGGTATGGAAACCCCGTATTTACATATCTGCCACTGTGCAGGAGAATCCGTATAGGTGTTCGAGTGTTCGAACCGTAATGCGCAAGAAATGGTACCGAAACCCCGTATTTACATATCTGCCACTGTGCAGGAGAATCCGTATAGGTGTTCGAGTGTTCGAACCGTAATGCGCAAGAAATGGTACGGAAACCCCGTATTTACATATCTGCCACTTTGTAGGAGAATCCGCATAGGTGTTCGAGTGTTCGAACCGTAATGTGCAAGAAATGGTATGGAAACCCCGTATTTACATATCTGCCACTGTGCAGGAGAATCCGTATAGGTGTTCGAGTGTTCGAATCGTAATGCGCAAGAAATGGTACCGAAACCCCGTATTTACATATCTGCCACTGTGCAGGAGAATCCGAATAGGTGTTCGAGTGTTCGAACCGTAATGCGCAAGAAATGGTATGTAACCCCGTATTTACATATCTGCCACTATGTAGGAGAATCCGTATAGGTGTTCGAGTGTTCGTACCGTAATGCGCAAGAAATGGTACGGAAACCCCGTATTTACATATCTGCCACTGTGCAGGAGAATCCGTATAGGTGTTCGATTGTTCGAACCGTAATGCGCAAGAAATGGTATGTAAACCCCGTATTTACATATCTGCCACTGTGCAGGAGAATCGGTATAGGTGTTCGAGTGTTCGAACCGTAATGCGCAAGAAATGGTATGGAAACCCCGTATTTACATATCTGCCACTGTGCAGGAGAATCCGCATAGGTGTTCGAGTGCTCGAACCGTAATGCGCAAGAAATGGTACCGAAACCCCGTATTTATATATCGGCCACTGTGCAGGAGAATCCGTATAGGTGTTCGAGTGTTCGAACCGTAATGCGCAAGAAATGGTACCGAAACCCCGTATTTATAGATCTGCCACTGTGCAGGAGAATCCGTATAGGTGTTCGAGTGTTCGAATCGTAATGCGCCAGAAATGGTACCGAAACCCCGTATTTACATATCTGCCACTGTGCAGGAAAATCCGCATAGGTGCTCGAGTGTTTCAACCGTATTGCGCAAGAAATGGTATGGAAACCCCGTATTTACATATCTGCCACTGTGCAGGAGAATCCGTATAGGTGTTCGAGTGTTCGAACCATAATGCGCAAGAAATGGTATGGAAACCCCGTATTTACATATCTGCCACTGTGCAGGAGAATCCGCATAGGTGTTCGAGTGCTCGAACCGTAATGCGCAAGAAATGGTACCGAAACCCCGTATTTATATATCTGCCACTGTGCAGGAGAATCCGTATAGGTGTTCGAGTGTTCGAACCGTAATGCGCAAGAAATGGTACCGAAACCCCGTATTTATATATCTGCCACTGTGCAGGAGAATCCGTATAGGTGTTCGAGTGTTCGAACCGTAATGCGCAAGAAATGGTACCGAAACCCCGTATTTATATATCTGCCACTGTGCAGGAGAATCCGTATAGGTGTTCGAGTGTTCGAATCGTAATGCGCCAGAAATGGTACCGAAACCCCGTATTTACATATCTGCCACTGTGCAGGAAAATCCGCATAGGTGCTCGAGTGTTCGAACCGTATTGCGCAAGAAATGGTATGGAAACCCCGTATTTACATATCTGCCACTGTGCAGGAGAATCCGTATAGGTGTTCGAGTGTTCGAACCATAATGCGCAGGAAATGGTACCGAAACCCCGTATTTACATATCTGCCACTGTGCAGGAGAATTCGTATAGGTGTTCGTGTGTTCGAACCGTAATGCGCAAGAAATGGTGCGGAAACCCCGTATTTACATATCTGCCACTGTGCAGGAGAATCCGTATAGGTGTTCGAATGTTCGAATTGTAATGCGCAAGAAATGGTATGTAAACCCCGTATTTACATATCTGCCACTGTGCAGGAGAATCCGTATAGGTGTTCGAGTGTTCGAACCGTAATGCGCAAGAAATGGTATGGAAACCCCGTATTTACATATCTGCCACTGTGCAGGAGAATCCGCATAGGTGTTCAAGTGTTCGAACCGTAATGCGCAAGAAATGGTACCGAAAACCCATATTTACATATCTGCCACTGTGCAGGAGAATCCGCATAGGTGCTCGAGTGTTCGAACCGTATTGCGCATGAAATCGTATGTAAACCCCGTATTTACATATCTGCCACTGTGCAGGATAATCCGTATAGGTGTTCGAGTGTTCGAACCGTAATGCGCAAGAAATGGTACGGAAACCCCGTATTTACATATCTGCCACTGTGCAGGAGAATCCGTATAGGTGTTCGAATGTTCGAATCGTAATGCGCGAGAAATGGTATGTAAACCACGTATTTACGTATCTGCCACTGTGCTGGATAATCCGTATAGGTGTTCGAGTGTTCGAACCGTAATGCGCAAAAAATGGTACCGAATCTCCGTATTTACATATCTGCCACTGTGCAGGAGAATCCGTATAGGTGTTCGAGTGTTCGAACCGTAATGCGCAAGAAATGGTATGGAAACCCCGTATTTACATATCTGCCACTGTGCAGGAGAATCCGTATAGGTGTTCGAGTGTTCGAACCGTAATGCGCAAGAAATGGTACCGAAACCCCGTATTTACATATCTGCCACTGTGCAGGAGAATCCGTATAGGTGTTCGAGTGTTCGAACCGTAATGCGCAAGAAATGGTACGGAAACCCCGTATTTACATATCTGCCACTTTGTAGGAGAATCCGCATAGGTGTTCGAGTGTTCGAACCGTAATGTGCAAGAAATGGTATGGAAACCCCGTATTTACATATCTGCCATTGTGCAGGAGAATCCGTATAGGTGTTCGAGTGTTCGAATCGTAATGCGCAAGAAATGGTACCGAAACCCCGTATTTACATATCTGCCACTGTGCAGGAGAATCCGAATAGGTGTTCGAGTGTTCGAACCGTAATGCGCAAGAAATGGTATGTAACCCCGTATTTACATATCTGCCACTGTGTAGGAGAATCCGTATAGGTGTTCGAGTGTTCGTACCGTAATGCGCAAGAAATGGTACGGAAACCCCGTATTTACATATCTGCCACTGTGCAGGAGAATCCGTATAGGTGTTCGATTGTTCGAACCGTAATGCGCAAGAAATGGTATGTAAACCCCGTATTTACATATCTGCCACTGTGCAGGAGAATCGGTATAGGTGTTCGAGTGTTCGAACCGTAATGCGCAAGAAATGGTATGGAAACCCCGTATTTACATATCTGCCACTGTGCAGGAGAATCCGCATAGGTGTTCGAGTGCTCGAACCGTAATGCGCAAGAAATGGTACCGAAACCCCGTATTTATATATCTGCCACTGTGCAGGAGAATCCGTATAGGTGTTCGAGTGTTCGAACCGTAATGCGCAAGAAATGGTACCGAAACCCCGTATTTATAGATATGCCACTGTGCAGGAGAATCCGTATAGGTGTTCGAGTTTTCGAATCGTAATGCGCCAGAAATGGTACCGAAACCCCGTATTTACATATCTGCCACTGTGCAGGAAAATCCGCATAGGTGCTCGAGTGTTTCAACCGTATTGCGCAAGAAATGGTATGGAAACCCCGTATTTACATATCTGCCACTGTGCAGGAGAATCCGTATAGGTGTTCGAGTGTTCGAACCATAATGCGCAGGAAATGGTACCGAAACCCCGTATTTACATATCTGCCACTGTGCAGGAGAATCCGTATAGGTGTTCGAGTGTTCGAACCGTAATGCGCAAGAAATGGTACGGAAACCCCGTATTTACATATCTGCCACTGTGCAGGAGAATCCGTATAGGTGTTCGTGTGTTCGAACCGTAATGCGCAAGAAATGGTATGTAAACCCCATATTTAAATATCTGCCACTGTGCAGGAGAATCCGTATAGGTGTTCGAGTGTTCGAACCGTAATGCGCAAGAAATGGTACCGAAACCCCGTATTTACATATCTGCCACTGTGCAGGAGAATCCAAATAGGTGTTCGAGTGTTCGAACCGTCATGCGCAAGAAATGGTACCGAAACCCCGTATTTACATATCTGCCACTTTGTAGGAGAATCCGCATAGGTGTTCGAGTGTTCGAACCGTAATGTGCAAGAAATCGTATGTAAACCCCGTATTTACATATCTGCCACTGTGCAGGATAATCCGTATAGGTGTTCGAGTGTTCGAATCGTAATGCGCAAGAAATGGTACCGAAACCCCGTATTTACATATCTGCCACTGTGCAGGAGAATCCACATAGGTGCTCGAGTGTTCGAACCGTATTGCGCAAGAAATGGTATGTAAACCCCGTATTTACATATCTGCCACTGTGCAGGAGAATCCGTATAGGTGTTCGAGTGTTCGAACCGTAATGCGCAAGAAATGGTATGTAAACCCCGTATTTACATATCTGCCACTGTGTAGGAGAATTCGTATAGGTGTTCGTGTGTTCGAACCGTAATGCGCAAGAAATGGTTTGTAAACCCCATATTTAAATATCTGCCACTGTGCAGGAGAATCCGTATAGGTGTTCGAGTGTTCGAACCGTAATGCGCAAGAAATGGCACCGAAACCCCGTATTTACATATCTGCCACTGTGCAGGAGAATCCGTATAGGTGTTCGAGTGTTCGAACCGTAATGCGCAAGAAATGGTACCGAAACCCCGTATTTACATATCTGCCACTGTGTAGGAGAATCCGTATAGGTGTTCGAGTGTTCGAACCGTAATGCGCAAGAAATGGTAGGGAAACCCCGTATTTACATATCTGCCACTGTGTAGGAGAATCCGTATAGGTGTTCGAGTGTTCGAACCGTAATGCGATAGAAATGGTACCGAAACCCCGTATTTACATATCTGCCACTGTGCAGGAGAATCCGCATAGGTGCTCGAGTGTTCGAACCGTATTGCGCAAGAAATAGTATGGAAACCCCGTATTTACATATCTGCCACTGTGCAGGAGAATCCGTATAGGTGCTCGAGTGTTCGAACCGTATTGCGTAAGAAATGGTAGGTAAACCCCGTATTTACATATCTGCCACTTTGCAGGAGAATTCGTATAGGTGTTCGGGTGTTCGAACCGTAATGCGCAAGAAATGGTATGTAATCCCCATATTTAAATATCTGCCACTGTGCAGGAGAATCCGTATAGGTGTTCGAGTGTTCGAACCGTAATGCGCAAGAAATGGTACCGAAACCCCGTATTTACATATCTGCCACTGTGCAGGAGAATCCAAATAGGTGTTCGAGTGTTCGAACCGTAATGCGCAAGAAATGGTACCGAAACCCCGTATTTACATATCTGCCACTTTGTAGGAGAATCCGCATAGGTGTTCGAGTGTTCGAACCGTAATGTGCAAGAAATGGTATGGAAACTCCGTATTTACATATCTGCCACTGTGCAGGAGAATCCGTATAGGTGTTCGAGTGTTCGAATCGTAATGCGCAAGAAATGGTACCGAAACCCCGTATTTACATATCTGCCACTGTGCAGGAGAATCCGAATAGGTGTTCGAGTGTTCGAACAGTAATGCGCAAGAAATGGTATGTAAACCCCGTATTTACATATCTGCCACTGTGCAGGAGAATCCGTATAGGTGTTCGATTGTTCGAACCGTAATGCGCAAGAAATGGTACCGAAACCCCGTATTTACATATCTGTCACTTTGTAGGAGAATCCGCATAGGTGTTCGATTGTTCGAACCGTAATGCGCAAGAAATGGTATGGAAACCCCGTATTTACATATCTGCCACTGTGCAGGAGAATCCGTATTGGTGTTCGAGTGTTCGAATCGTAATGCGCAAGAAATGGTACCGAAACCCCGTATTTACATATCTGCCACTGTGCAGGAGAATCCGAATAAGTGTTCGAGTGTTCGAACCATAACGCGCAAGAAATGGTATGTAAACCCCGTATTTACATATCTGCCACTGTGCAGGAGAATCCGTATAGGTGTTCGAGTGTTCGAACCGTAACGTGCAAGAAATGGTACGGAAACCCCGTATTTACATATCTGCCACTGTGCAGGAGAATCCGTATTGGTGTTCGAGTGTTCGAACCGTAATGCGCAAGAAATGGTACCAAAACCCCGTATTTACATATCTGCCACTGTGTAGGAGAATCCGTATAGGTGTTCGAGTGTTCGAACCGTAATGCGCAAGAAATGGTAGGGAAACCCCGTATTTACCTATCTGCCACTGTGCAGGAGAATCCGTATAGGTGTTCGAGTGTTCGAACCGTAATGCGCAAGAAATGGTACCGAAACCCCGTATTTACATATCTGCCACTGTGCAGGAGAATCCGCATAGGTGCTCGAGTGTTCGAACCGTATTGCGCAAGAAATGGTATGTAAACCCCGTATTTACATATCTGCCACTGTGTTGGAGAATCCGTATAGGTGTTCGAGTGTTCGAACCGTAATGCGCCAGAAATGGTACCGAAACCCCGTATTTACATATCTGCCCCTGTGCAGGAGAATCCGCATAGGTGCTCGAGTGTTCGAACCGTATTGCGCAAGAAATGGTATGGAAACCCCGTATTTACATATCTGCCACTGTGCAGGAGAATCCGTATAGGTGTTCGAATGTTCGAACCGTAATGCGCAGGAAATGGTACCGAAATCCCGTATTTACATATCTGCCACTTTGCAGGAGAATTCGTATAGGTGTTCGGGTGTTCGAACCGTAATGCGCAAGAAATGGTATGTAAACCCCATATTTAGATATCTGCCACTGTGCAGGAGAATCCGTATAGGTGTTCGAGTGTTCGAACCGTAATGCGCAAGAAATGGTACCGAAACCCCGTATTTACATATCTGCCACTGTGCAGGAGAATCCAAATAGGTGTTCGAGTGTTCGAACCGTAATGCGCAAGAAATGGCACCGAAACCCCGTATTTACATATCTGCCACTTTGTAGGAGAATCCGCATAGGTGTTCGAGTGTTCGAACCGTAATGTGCAAGAAATGGTATGGAAACTGCGTATTTACATATCTGCCACTGTGCAGGAGAATCCGTATAGGTGTTCGAGTGTTCGAATCGTAAAGCGCAAGAAATGGTTCCGAAACCCCGTATTTACATATCTGCCGCTGTGCAGGAGAATCCGAATAGGTGTTCGAGTGTTCGAACAGTAATGCGCAAGAAATGGTATGCAAACCCCGTATTTACATATCTGCCACTGTGCAGGAGAATCCGTATAGGTGTTCGATTGTTCGAACCGTAATGCGCAAGAAATGGTACCGAAACCCCGTATTTACATATCTGCCACTTTGTAGGAGAATCCGCATAGGTGTTCGATTGTTCGAACCGTAATGCGCAAGAAATGGTATGGAAACCTCGTATTTACATATCTGCCACTGTGCAGGAGAATCCGTATTGGTGTTCGAGTGTTCGAATCGTAATGCGCAAGAAATGGTACCGAAACCCCGTATTTACATATCTGCCACTGTGCAGGAGAATCCGAATAGGTGTTCGAGTGTTCGAACCGTAACGCGCAAGAAATGGTATGTAAACCCCGTATTTACATATCTGCCACTGTCCAGGAGAATCCGTATAGGTGTTCGAGTGTTCGAACCGTAATGCGCAAGAAATGGAACGGAAACCCCGTATTTACATATCTGCCACTGTGCAGGAGAATCCGTATAGGTGTTCGATTGTTCGAACCGTAATGCGCAAGAAATGGTATGTAAACCCCGTATTTACATATCTGCCACTGTGCAGGAGAATCCGTATATGTGTTCGAGTGTTCGAACCGTAATGCGCAAGAAATGGTACGGAAATCCCGTATTTACATATCTGCCACTGTGTAGGAGAATCCGTATAGGTGTTCGAGTGTTCGAACCGTAATGCGCAAGAAATGGTAGGGAAACCCCGTATTTACATATCTGCCACTGTGTAGGAGAATCCATATAGGTGTTCGAGTGGTCGAACCGTAATGCGCAAGAAATGGTACCGAAACCCCGTATTTACATATCTGCCACTGTGCAGGAGAATCCGCATAGGTGCTCGAGTGTTCGAACCGTATTGCGCAAGAAATGGTATGTAAACCCCGTATTTACATATCTGCCACTGTGTAGGAGAATCCGTATAGGTGTTCGAGTGTTCGAACCGTAATGCGCCAGAAATGGTACCGAAACCCCGTATTTACATATCTGCCACTATGCAGGAGAATCCGCATAGGTGCTCGAGTGTTCGAACCGTATTGCGCAAGAAATGGTATGGAAACCCCGGATTTACATATCTGCCACTGTGCAGGAGAATCCGTATAGGTGTTCGAGTGTTCGAACCGTAATGCGCAGGAAATGGTACCGAAATCCCGTATTTACATATCTGCCACTTTGCAGGAGAATTCGTATAGGTGTTCGGGTGTTCGAACCGTAATGCGCAAGAAATGGTATGTAAACCCCATATTTAAATATCTGCCACTGTGCAGGAGAATCCGTATAGGTGTTCGAGTGTTCGAACCGTAGTGCGCAAGAAATGGTACCGAAACCCCGTATTTACATATCTGCCACTGTGCAGGAGAATCCAAATAGGTGTTCGAGTGTTCGAGCCGTAATGCGCAAGAAATGGTACCGAAACCCCGTATTTACATATCTGCCACTTTGTAGGAGAATCCGCATAGGTGTTCGAGTGTTCGAACCGTAATGTGCAAGAAATGGTATGGAAACTCCGTATTTACATATCTGCCACTGTGCAGGAGAATCCGTATAGGTGTTCGAGTGTTCGAATCGTAATGCGCAAGAAATGGTACCGAAACCCCGTATTTACATATCTGCCGCTGTGCAGGAGAATCCGAATAGGTGTTCGAGTGTTCGAACAGTAATGCGCAAGAAATGGTATGTAAACCCCGTATTTACATATCTGCCACTGTGCAGGAGAATCCGTATAGGTGTTCGATTGTTCGAACCGTAATGCGCAAGAAATGGTACCGAAACCCCGTATTTACATATCTGCCACTTTGTAGGAGAATCCGCATAGGTGTTCGATTGTTCGAACCGTAATGCGCAAGAAATGGTATGGAAACCCCGTATTTACATATCTGCCACTGTGCAGGAGAATCCGTATTGGTGTTCGAGTGTTCGAATCGTAATGCGCAAGAAATGGTACCGAAACCCCGTATTTACATATCTGCCACTGTGCAGGAGAATCCGAATAGGTGTTCGAGTGTTCGAACCGTAACGCGCAAGAAATGGTATGTAAACCCCGTATTTACATATCTGCCACTGTGCAGGAGAATCCGTATAGGTGTTCGAGTGTTCGAACCGTAATGCGCAAGAAATGGTATGGAAACCCCGTATTTACATATCTGCCACTGTGCAGGAGAATCCGCATAGGTGTTCGAGTGTTCGAACCGTAATGCGCAAGAAATGGTACCGAAACCCCGTATTTACATATCTGCTACTGTGCAGGAGAATCCGCATAGGTGCTCGAGTGTTCGAACCGTATTGCGCAAGAAATGGTATGTAAACCCCATATTTACATATCTGCCACTGTGCAGGAGAATCCGTATAGGTGTTCGAGGGTTCGAACCGTAATGCGCAAGAAATGGTACCGAAACCCCGTATTTACATATCTGCCACTGTGCAGGAGAATCTGCATAGGTGCTCGAGTGTTCGAACCGTATTTCGCAAGAAATGGTATGTAAACCCCGTATTTACATATATGCCACTGTGCAGGAGAATCCGTATAGGTGTTCGAGTGTTCGAACCGTAATGCGCCAGAAATGGTACCGAAACCCCGTATTTACATATCTGCCATTGTGCAGGAAAATCCGCATAGGTGCTCGAGTGTTCGAACCGTATTGCGTAAGAAATGGTATGGAAACCCCGTATTTACATATCTGCCACTGTGCAGGAGAATCCGTATAGGTGTTCGAGTGTTCGAACCATAATGCGCAGGAAATGGTACCGAAACCCCGTATTTACATATCTGCCACTGTGCAGGAGAATTCGTATAGGTGTTCGTGTGTTCGAACCGTAATGCGCAAGAAATGGTACGAAAACCCCGTATTTACATATCTGCCACTGTGCAGGAGAATCCGTATAGGTGTTCGATTGTTCGTATTGTAATGCGCAAGAAATGGTATGTAAACCCCGTATTTACATATCTCCTACTGTGCAGGAGAATCCGTATAGGTGTTCGAGTGTTCGAACCGTAATGCGCAAGAAATGGTATGGAAACCCCGTATTTACATATCTGCCACTGGGCAGGAGAATCCGCATAGGTGTTCGAGTGTTCGAATCGTAATGCGCAAGAAATGGTACCGAAACCCCGTATTTACATATCTGCCACTGTGCAGGAGAATCCGCATAGGTGCTCGAGTGTTCGAACCGTAATGCGCAAGAAATGGTATGTAAACCCCGTATTTACATATCTGCCACTGTGCAGGAGAATCCGTATAGGTGTTCGAGTGTTCGAACCGTAATGCGCAAGAAATGGTATGGAAACCCCGTATTTACATATCTGCCACTGTGCAGGAGAATCCGCATAGGTGTTCGAGTGTTCGAACCGTAATGCGCAAGAAATGGTACCGAAACCCCGGATTTACATATCTGCCACTGTGCAGGAGAATCCGCATAGGTGCTCGAGTGTTCGAACCGTATTGCGCAAGAAATTGTATGTAAACCCCGTATTTACATATCTGCCACTGTGCAGGAGAATCCGTATAGGTGTTCGTGTGTTCGAACCGTAATGCGCAAGAAATGGTACCGAAACCCCGTATTTACATATCTGCCACTGTGGAGGAGAATCCGCATAGGTGCTCGAGTGTTCGAACCGTATTTCGCAAGAAATGGTATGTAAACCCCGTATTTACATATCTGCCACTGTGCAGGAGAATCCGTATAGGTGTTCGAGTGTTCGAACCGTAATGCGCCAGAAATGGTACCGAAACCCCGTATTTACATATCTGCCACTGTGCAAGAAAATCCGCATAGGCGCACGAGTGTTCGAACCGTATTGCGCAAGAAATGGTATGGAAACCCCGTATTTACATATCTGCCACTGTGCAGGAGAATCCGTATAGGTGTTCGAGTGTTCGAACCATAATGCGCAGGAAATGGTACCGAAACCCCGTATTTACATATCTGCCACTGTGCAGGAGAATCCGTATAGGTGTTCGATTGTTCGTATTGTAATGCGCAAGAAATGGTATGTAAACCCCGTATTTACATATCTCCCACTGTGCAGGAGAATCCGTATAGGTGTTCGAGTGTTCGAACCGTAATGCGCAAGAAATGGTATGGAAACCCCGTATTTACATATCTGCCACTGTGCAGGAGAATCCGCATAGGTGTTCGAGTGTTCGAACCGTAATGCGCAAGAAATGGTACCGAAACCCCGTATTTACATATCTGCCACTGTGCAGGAGAATCCGCATAGGTGCTCGAGTGTTCGAACCGTATTGCGCAAGAAATGGTATGTAAACCCCGTATTTACATATCTGCCACTGAGCAGGAGAATCCGTATAGGTGTTCGAGTGTTCGAACCGTAATGCGCCAGAAATGGTACCGAAACCCCGTATTTACATATCTGCCACTGTGCAGGAGAATCCGCATAGGTGCTCGAGTGTTCGAACCGTATTTGGCAAGAAATGGTATGTAAACCCCGTATTTACATATATGCCACTGTGCAGGAGAATCCGTATAGGTGTTCGAGTGTTCGAACCGTAATGCGCCAGAAATGGTACCGAAACCCCGTATTTACATATCTGCCACTGTGCAGGAAAATCCGCATAGGTGCTCGAGTTTTCGAACCGTATTGCGCAAGAAATGGTATGGAAACCCCGTATTTACATATCTGCCACTGTGCAGGAGAATCCGTATAGGTGTTCGAGTGTTCGAACCATAATGCGCAGGAAATGGTACCGAAACCCCGTATTTACATATCAGCCACTGTGCAGGAGAATTCGTATAGGTGTTCGTGTGTTCGAACCGTAATGCGCAAGAAATGGTACGGAAACCCCGTATTTACATATCTGCCACTGTGCAGGAGAATTCGTATAGGTGTTCGGGTGTTCGAACCGTAATGCGCAAGAAATGGTATGTAAACTCCATATTTAAATATCTGCCACTGTGCAGGAGAATCCGTATAGGTGTTCGAGTGTTCGAACCGTAATGCGCAAGAAATGGTACCGAAACCCCGTATTTACATATCTGCCACTGTGCAGGAGAATCCAAATAGGTGTTCGAGTGTTCGAACCGTAATGCGCAAGAAACGGTACCGAAACCCCGTATTTACATATCTGCCACTTTGTAGGAGAATCCGCATAGGTGTTCGAGTGTTCGAACCATAATGTGCAAGAAATGGTATGGAAACCCCGTATTTACATATCTGCCACTGTGCAGGAGAATCCGTATAGGTGTTCGAGTGTTCGAATCGTAATGCGCAAGAAATGGTACCGAAACCCCGTATTTACATATCTGCCACTGTGCAGGAGAATCCGCATAGGTGCTCGAGTGTTCGAACCGTATTGCGCAAGAAATGGTATGGAAACCCCGTATTTACATATCTGCCACTGTGCAGGAGAATCCGTATAGGTGTTCGAGAGTTCGAACCGTAATGCGCAAGAAATGGTATGTAAACCCCGTATTTACATATCTGCCACTGTGTAGGAGAATTCGTATAGGTGTTCGTGTGTTCGAACCGTAATGCGCAAGAAATGGTATGTAAACCCCATATTTAAATATCTGCCACTGTGCAGGAGAATCCGTATAGGTGTTCGAGTGTTCGAATCGTAATGCGCAAGAAATGGTACCGAAACCCCGTATTTACATATCTGCCACTGTGCAGGAGAATCCGAATAGGTGTTCGAGTGTTCGAACCGTAATGCGCAAGAAATGGTATGGAAACCCCGTATTTACATATCTGCCACTGTGCAGGAGAATCCGTATAGGTGTTCGAGTGTTCGAACCGTAATGCGCAAGAAATGGTACGGAAACCCCGTATTTACATGTCTGCCACTGTGCAGGAGAATCCGTATAGGTGTTCGATTGTTCGAACCGTAATGCGCAAGAAATTGTATGTAAACCCCGTATTTACATATCTGCCACTCTGCAGGAGAATCCGTATAGGTGTTCGAGTGTTCGAACCGTAATGCGCAAGAAATGGTATGGAAACCCCGTATTTACATATCTGCCACTGTGCAGGAGAATCCGCATAGGTGTTCGAGTGTTCGAACCGTAATGCGCAAGAAATGGTACCGAAACCCCGTATTTACATATCCGCCACTGTGCAGGAGAATCCGTATAGGTGTTCGAGTGTTCGAACCGTAATGCGCAAGAAATGGTACCGAAACCCCGTATTTACATATCTGCCACTTTGTAGGAGAATCCGCATAGGTGTTCGAGTGTTCGAACCGTAATGTGCAAGAAATGGTATGGGAACTCCGTATTTACATATCTGCCACTGTGCAGGAGAATCCGTATAGGTGTTCGAGTGTTCGAATCGTAATGCGCAAGAAATGGTACCGAAACCCCGTATTTACATATCTGCCACTGTGCAGGAGAATCCGAATAGGTGTTCGAGTGTTCGAACAGTAATGCGCAAGAAATGGTATGTAAACCCCGTATTTACATATCTGCCACTGTGCAGGAGAATCCGTATAGGTGTTCGATTGTTCGAACCGTAATGCGCAAGAAATGGTACCGAAACCCCGTATTTACATATCTGCCACTGTGCAGGAGAATCCGCATAGGTGCTCGAGTGTTCGAACCGTATTTCGCAAGAAATGGTATGTAAACCCCGTATTTACATATATGCCACTGTGCAGGAGAATCCGTATAGGTGTTCGAGTGTTCGAACCGTAATGCGCCAGAAATGGTACCGAAACCCCGTATTTACATATCTGCCACTGTGCAAGAAAATCCGCATAGGTGCTCGAGTGTTCGAACCGTATTGCGCAAGAAATGGTATGGAAACCCCGTATTTACATATCTGCCACTGTGCAGGAGAATCCGCATAGGTGCTCGAGTGTTCGAACCGTATTTGGCAAGAAATGGTATGTAAACCCCGTATTTACATATATGCCACTGTGCAGGAGAATCCGTATAGGTGTTCGAGTGTTCGAACCGTAATGCGCCAGAAATGGTACCGAAACCCCGTATTTACATATCTGCCACTGTGCAGGAAAATCCGCATAGGTGCTCGAGTGTTCGAACCGTATTGCGCAAGAAATGGTATGGAAACCCCGTATTTACATATCTGCCACTGTGCAGGAGAATCCGTATAGGTGTTCGAGTGTTCGAACCATAATGCGCAGGAAATGGTACCGAAACCCCGTATTTACATATCAGCCACTGTGCAGGAGAATTCGTATAGGTGTTCGTGTGTTCGAACCGTAATGCGCAAGAAATGGTACGGAAACCCCGTATTTACATATCTGCCACTGTGCAGGAGAATTCGTATAGGTGTTCGGGTGTTCGAACCGTAATGCGCAAGAAATGGTATGTAAACTCCATATTTAAATATCTGCCACTGTGCAGGAGAATCCGTATAGGTGTTCGAGTGTTCGAACCGTAATGCGCAAGAAATGGTACCGAAACCCCGTATTTACATATCTGCCACTGTGCAGGAGAATCCAAATAGGTGTTCGAGTGTTCGAACCGTAATGCGCAAGAAACGGTACCGAAACCCCGTATTTACATATCTGCCACTTTGTAGGAGAATCCGCATAGGTGTTCGAGTGTTCGAATCGTAATGTGCAAGAAATGGTATGGAAACCCCGTATTTACATATCTGCCACTGTGCAGGAGAATCCGTATAGGTGTTCGAGTGTTCGAATCGTAATGCGCAAGAAATGGTACCGAAACCCCGTATTTACATATCTGCCACTGTGCAGGAGAATCCGCATAGGTGCTCGAGTGTTCGAACCGTATTGCGCAAGAAATGGTATGGAAACCCCGTATTTACATATCTGCCACTGTGCAGGAGAATCCGTATAGGTGTTCGAGAGTTCGAACCGTAATGCGCAAGAAATGGTATGTAAACCCCGTATTTACATATCTGCCACTGTGTAGGAGAATTCGTATAGGTGTTCGTGTGTTCGAACCGTAATATGCAAGAAATGGTATGTAAACCCCATATTTAAATATCTGCCACTGTGCAGGAGAATCCGTATAGGTGTTCGAGTGTTCGAATCGTAATGCGCAAGAAATGGTACCGAAACCCCGTATTTACATATCTGCCACTGTGCAGGAGAATCCGAATAGGTGTTCGAGTGTTCGAACCGTAATGCGCAAGAAATGGTATGGAAACCCCGTATTTACATATCTGCCACTGTGCAGGAGAATCCGTATAGGTGTTCGAGTGTTCGAACCGTAATGCGCAAGAAATGGTACGGAAACCCCGTATTTACATATCTGCCACTGTGCAGGAGAATCCGTATAGGTGTTCGATTGTTCGAACCGTAATGCGCAAGAAATTGTATGTAAACCCCGTATTTACATATCTGCCACTCTGCAGGAGAATCCGTATAGGTGTTCGAGTGTTCGAACCGTAATGCGCAAGAAATGGTATGGAAACCCCGTATTTACATATCTGCCACTGTGCAGGAGAATCCGCATAGGTGTTCGAGTGTTCGAACCGTAATGCGCAAGAAATGGTACCGAAACCCCGTATTTACATATCCGCCACTGTGCAGGAGAATCCGTATAGGTGTTCGAGTGTTCGAACCGTAATGCGCAAGAAATGGTACCGAAACCCCGTATTTACATATCTGCCACTGTGCAGGAGAATCCGCATAGGTGCTCGAGTGTTCGAACCGTATTGCGCAAGAAATGGTATGTAAACCCCGTATTTACATATCTGCCACTGTGCAGGAGAATCCGCATAGGTGCTCGAGTGTTCGAACCGTATTGCGCAAGAAATGGTATGGAAACCCCGTATTTACATATCTGCCACTGTGCAGGAGAATCCGTATAGGTGTTCGAGTGTTCGAACCGTAATGCGCAGGAAATGGTACGAAATCCCGTATTTACATATCTGCCACTTTGCAGGAGAATTCGTATAGGTGTTCGGGTGTTCGAACCGTAATGCGCAAGAAATGGTATGTTAACCCCATATTTAAATATCTGCCACTGTGCAGGAGAATCCGTATAGGTGTTCGAGTGTTCAAACCGTAATGCGCAAGAAATGGTACCGAAACCCCGTATTTACATATCTGCCACTGTGCAGGAGAATCCAAATAGGTGTTCGAGTGTTCGAACCGTAACGCGCAAGAAATGGTACCGAAACCCCGTATTTACATATCTGCCACTTTGTAGGAGAATCCGCATAGGTGTTCGAGTGTTCGAACCGTAATGTGCAAGAAATGGTATGGGAACTCCGTATTTACATATCTGCCACTGTGCAGGAGAATCCGTATAGGTGTTCGAGTGTTCGAATCGTAATGCGCAAGAAATGGTACCGAAACCCCGTATTTACATATCTGCCACTGTGCAGGAGAATCCGAATAGGTGTTCGAGTGTTCGAACAGTAATGCGCAAGAAATGGTATGTAAACCCCGTATTTACATATCTGCCACTGTGCAGGAGAATCCGTATAGGTGTTCGATTGTTCGAACCGTCATGCGCAAGAAATGGTACCGAAACCCCGTATTTACATATCTGCCACTGTGCAGGAGAATCCGCATAGGTGCTCGAGTGTTCGAACCGTATTTCGCAAGAAATGGTATGTAAACCCCGTATTTACATATATGCCACTGTGCAGGAGAATCCGTATAGGTGTTCGAGTGTTCGAACCGTAATGCGCCAGAAATGGTACCGAAACCCCGTATTTACATATCTGCCACTGTGCAAGAAAATCCGCATAGGTGCTCGAGTGTTCGAACCGTATTGCGCAAGAAATGGTATGGAAACCCCGTATTTACATATCTGCCACTGTGCAGGAGAATCCGTATAGGTGTTCGAGTGCTCGAACCATAATGCGCAGGAAATGGTACCGAAACCCCGTATTTACATATCTGCCACTGTGCAGGAGAATTCGTATAGGTGTTCGTGTGTTCGAACCGTAATGCGCAAGAAATGGTACGGAAACCCCGTATTTACATATCTGCCATTGTGCAGGAGAATCCGTATAGGTGTTCGATTGTTCGTATTGTAATGCGCAAGAAATGGTATGTAAACCCCGTATTTACATATCTCCCACTGTGCAGGAGAATCCGTATAGGTGTTCGAGTGTTCGAACCGTAATGCGCAAGAAATGGTATGGAAACCCCGTATTTACATATCTGCCACTGTGCAGGAGAATCCGCATAGGTGTTCGAGTGTTCGAACCGTAATGCGCAAGAAATGGTACCGAAACCCCGTATTTACATATCTGCCACTGTGCAGGAGAATCCGCATAGGTGCTCGAGTGTTCGAACCGTATTGCGCAAGAAATGGTATGTAAACCCCGTATTTACATATCTGCCACTGTGTAGGAGAATCCGTATAGGTGTTCGAGTGTTCGAACCGTAATGCGCCAGAAATGGTACCGAAACCCCGTATTTACATATCTGCCACTGTGCAGGAGAATCCGCATAGGTGCTCGAGTGTTCGAACAGTATTTCGCAAGAAATGGTATGTAAACCCCGTATTTACATATATACCACTGTGCAGGAGAATCCGTATAGGTGTTCGAGTGTTCGAACCGTAATGCGACAGAAATGGTACCGAAACCCCGTATTTACATATCTGCCACTGTGCAGGAAAATCCGCATAGGTGCTCGAGTGTTCGAACCGTATTGCGCAAGAAATGGTATGGAAACCCCGTATTTACATATCTGCCACTGTGCAGGAGAATCCGTATAGGTGTTCGAGTGTTCGAACCATAATGCGCAGGAAATGGTACCGAAACCCCGTATTTACATATCAGCCACTGTGCAGGAGAATTCGTATAGGTGTTCGTGTGTTCGAACCGTAATGCGCAAGAAATGGTACGGAAACCCCGTATTTACATATCTGCCACTGTGCAGGAGAATTCGTATAGGTGTTCGGGTGTTCGAACCGTAATGCGCAAGAAATGGTATGTAAACCCCATATTTAAATATCTGCCACTGTGCAGGAGAATCCGTATAGGTGTTCGAGTGTTCGAACCGTAATGCGCAAGAAATGGTACCGAAACCCCGTATTTACATATCTGCCACTGTGCAGGAGAATCCAAATAGGTGTTCGAGTGTTCGAACCGTAATGCGCAAGAAACGGTACCGAAACCCCGTATTTACATATCTGCCACTGTGCAGGAGAATCCGAATAGGTGTTCGAGTGTTCGAACCGTAATGCGCAAGAAATGGTACCGAAACCCCGTATTTACATATCTGCCACTGTGCAGGAGAATCCGCATAGGTGCTCGAGTGTTCGAACCGTATTGCGCAAGAAATGGTATGTAAACCCCGTATTTACATATCTGCCACTGTGTAGGAGAATCCGTATAGGTGTTCGAGTGTTCGAACCGTAATGCGCCAGAAATGGTACCGAAACCCCGTATTTACATATCTGCCACTGTGCAGGAGAATCCGCATAGGTGCTCGAGTGTTCGAACAGTATTTCGCAAGAAATGGTATGTAAACCCCGTATTTACATATATACCACTGTGCAGGAGAATCCGTATAGGTGTTCGAGTGTTCGAACCGTAATGCGCAAGAAATGGTACCGAAACCCCGTATTTACATATCTGCCACTGTGCAGGAGAATCCGCATAGGTGCTCGAGTGTTCGAACCGTATTGCGCAAGAAATGGTATGTAAACCCCGTATTTACATATCTGCCACTGTGTAGGAGAATCCGTATAGGTGTTCGAGTGTTCGAACCGTAATGCGCCAGAAATGGTACCGAAACCCCGTATTTACATATCTGCCACTGTGCAGGAGAATCCGCATAGGTGCTCGAGTGTTCGAACAGTATTTCGCAAGAAATGGTATGTAAACCCCGTATTTACATATATACCACTGTGCAGGAGAATCCGTATAGGTGTTCGAGTGTTCGAACCGTAATGCGACAGAAATGGTACCGAAACCCCGTATTTACATATCTGCCACTGTGCAGGAAAATCCGCATAGGTGCTCGAGTGTTCGAACCGTATTGCGCAAGAAATGGTATGGAAAGCCCGTATTTACATATCTGCCACTGTGCAGGAGAATCCGTATAGGTGTTCGAGTGTTCGAACCATAATGCGCAGGAAATGGTACCGAAACCCCGTATTTACATATCAGCCACTGTGCAGGAGAATTCGTATAGGTGTTCGTGTGTTCGAACCGTAATGCGCAAGAAATGGTACGGAAACCCCGTATTTACATATCTGCCACTGTGCAGGAGAATTCGTATAGGTGTTCGGGTGTTCGAACCGTAATGCGCAAGAAATGGTATGTAAACCCCATATTTAAATATCTGCCACTGTGCAGGAGAATCCGTATAGGTGTTCGAGTGTTCGAACCGTAATGCGCAAGAAATGGTACCGAAACCCCGTATTTACATATCTGCCACTGTGCAGGAGAATCCAAATAGGTGTTCGAGTGTTCGAACCGTAATGCGCAAGAAACGGTACCGAAACCCCGTATTTACATATCTGCCACTTTGTAGGAGAATCTGCATAGGTGTTCGAGTGTTCGAACCATAATGTGCAAGAAATGGTATGGAAACCCCGTATTTACATATCTGCCACTGTGCAGGAGAATCCGTATAGGTGTTCGAGTGTTCGAATCGTAATGCGCAAGAAATGGTACCGAAACCCCGTATTTACATATCTGCCACTGTGCAGGAGAATCCGCATAGGTGCTCGAGTGTTCGAACCGTATTGCGCAAGAAATGGTATGGAAACCCCGTATTTACATATCTGCCACTGTGCAGGAGAATCCGTATAGGTGTTCGAGAGTTCGAACCGTAATGCGCAAGAAATGGTATGTAAACCCCGTATTTACATATCTGCCACTGTGTAGGAGAATTCGTATAGGTGTTCGTGTGTTCGAACCGTAATGCGCAAGAAATGGTATGTAAACCCCATATTTAAATATTTGCCACTGTGCAGGAGAATCCGTATAGGTGTTCGAGTGTTCGAATCGTAATGCGCAAGAAATGGTACCGAAACCCCGTATTTACATATCTGCCACTGTGCAGGAGAATCCGAATAGGTGTTCGAGTGTTCGAACCGTAATGCGCAAGAAATGGTATGGAAACCCCGTATTTACATATCTGCCACTGTGCAGGAGAATCCGTATAGGCGTTCGAGTGTTCGAACAGTAATGCGCAAGAAATGGTACGGAAACCCCGTATTTACATATCTGCCACTGTGCAGGAGAATCCGTATAGGTGTTCGATTGTTCGAACCGTAATGCGCAAGAAATTGTATGTAAACCCCGTATTTACATATCTGCCACTCTGCAGGAGAATCCGTATAGGTGTTCGAGTGTTCGAACCGTAATGCGCAAGAAATGGTATGGAAACCCCGTATTTACATATCTGCCACTGTGCAGGAGAATCCGCATAGGTGTTCGAGTGTTCGAACCGTAATGCGCAAGAAATGGTACCGAAACCCCGTATTTACATATCCGCCACTGTGCAGGAGAATCCGTATAGGTGTTCGAGTGTTCGAACCGTAATGCGCAAGAAATGGTACCGAAACCCCGTATTTACATATCTGCCACTGTGCAGGAGAATCCGCATAGGTGCTCGAGTGTTCGAACCGTATTGCGCAACAAATGGTATGTAAACCCCGTATTTACATATCTGCCACTGTGCAGGAGAATCCGCATAGGTGCTCGAGTGTTCGAACCGTATTGCGCAAGAAATGGTATGGAAACCCCGTATTTACATATCTGCCACTGTGCAGGAGAATCCATATAGGTGTTCGAGTGTTCGAACCGTAATGCGCAGGAAATGGTACCGAAATCCCGTATTTACATATCTGCCACTTTGCAGGGGAATTCGTATAGGTGTTCGGGTGTTCGAACCGTAATGCGCAAGAAATGGTATGTAAACCCCATATTTAAATATCTGCCACTGTGCAGGAGAATCCGTATAGGTGTTCGAGTGTTCGAACCGTAATGCGCAAGAAATGGTACCGAAACCCCGTATTTACATATCTGCCACTGTGCAGGAGAATCCAAATAGGTGTTCGAGTGTTCGAACCGTAATGCGCAAGAAATGGTACCGAAACCCCGTATTTACATATCTGCCACTTTGTAGGAGAATCCGCATAGGTGTTCGAGTGTTCGAACCGTAATGTGCAAGAAATGGTATAGAAACTCCGTATTTACATATCTGCCACTGTGCAGGAGAATCCGTATAGGTGTTCGAGTGTTCGAATCGTAATGCGCAAGAAATGGTAACGAAACCCCGTATTTACATCTCTGCCACTTTGTAGGAGAATCCGCATAGGTGTTCGATTGTTCAAACCGTAATGCGCAAGAAATGGTACCGAAACCCCGTATTTACATATCTGCCACTGTGCAGGAGAATCCGTATAGGTGTTCGAGTGTTCGAACCGTAATGCGCAAGAAATGGTACGGAAACCCCGTATTTACATATCTGCCACTGTGCAGGAGAATCCGTATAGGTGTTCGATTGTTCGAACCGTAATGCGCAAGAAATTGTATGTAAACCCCGTATTTACATATCTGCCACTGTGCAGGAGAATCCGTATAGGTGTTCGAGTGTTCGAACCGTAATGCGCAAGAAATGGTATGGAAACCCCGTATTTACATATCTGCCACTGTGCAGGAGAATCCGCATTGGTGTTCGAGTGTTCGAACCGTAATGCGCAAGAAATGGTACCGAAACGCCGTATTTACATATCCGCCACTGTGCAGGAGAATCCGTATAGGTGTTCGAGTGTTCGAACCGTAATGCGCAAGAAATGGTACCGAAACCCCGTATTTACATATCTGCCACTGTGCAGGAGAATCCGCATAGGTGTTCGAGTGTTCGAACCGTAATGCGCAAGAAATGGTACCGAAACCCCGTATTTACATATCTGCCACTGTGCAGGAGAATCCGCATAGGTGCTCGAGTGTTCGAACCGTATTGCGCAAGAAATGGTATGTAAACCCCGTATTTACATATCTGCCACTGTGCAGGAGAATCCGTATAGGTGTTCGAGTGTTCGAACCGTAATGCGCAAGAAATGGTACCGAAACCCCGTATTTACATATCTGCCACTGTGCAGGAGAATCCGCATAGGTGCTCGAGTGTTCGAACCGTATTTCGCAAGAAATGGTATGTAAACCCCGTATTTACATATATGCCACTGTGCAGGAGAATCCGTATAGGTGTTCGAGTGTTCGAACCGTAATGCGCAAGAAATGGTACCGAAACCCCGTATTTACATATCTGCCACTGTGCAGGAGAATCCGCATAGGTGCTCGAGTGTTCGAACCGTATTGCGCAAGAAATGGTATGTAAACCCTGTATTTACATATCTGCCACTGTGCAGGAGAATCCGCATAGGTGCTCGAGTGTTCGAACCGTATTGCGCAAGAAATGGTATGGAAACCCCGTATTTACATATCTGCCACTGTGCAGGAGAATCCGTATAGGTGTTCGAGTGTTCGAACCGTAATGCGCAGGAAATGGTACCGAAATCCCGTATTTACATATCTGCCACTTTGCAGGGGAATTCGTATAGGTGTTCGGGTGTTCGAACCGTAATGCGCAAGAAATGGTATGTAAACCCCATATTTAAATATCTGCCACTGTGGAGGAGAATCCGTATAGGTGTTCGAGTGTTCGAACCGTAATGCGCAAGAAATGGTACCGAAACCCCGTATTTACATATCTGCCACTGTGCAGGAGAATCCAAATAGGTGTTCGAGTGTTCGAACCGTAATGCGCAAGAAATGGTACCGAAACCCCGTATTTACATATCTGCCACTGTGCAGGAGAATCCGCATAGGTGCTCGAGTGTTCGAACCGTATTGCGCAAGAAATGGTATGTAAACCCCGTATTTACATATCTGCCACTGTGCAGGAGAATCCGTATAGGTGTTCGAGTGTTCGAATCGTAATGCGCAAGAAATGGTACCGAAACCCCGTATTTACATATCTGCCACTGTGCAGGAGAATCCGAATAGGTGTTCGAGTGTTCGAACAGTAATGCGCAAGAAATGGTATGTAAACCCCGTATTTACATATCTGCCACTGTGCAGGAGAATCCGTATAGGTGTTCGATTGTTCGAACCGTAATGCGCAAGAAATGGTACCGAAACCCCGTATTTACATATCTGCCACTTTGTAGGAGAATCCGCATAGGTGTTCGATTGTTCGAACCGTAATGCGCAAGAAATGGTACCGAAACCCCGTATTTACATATCTGCCACTGTGCAGGAGAATCCGTATAGGTGTTCGAGTGTTCGAACCGTAATGCGCAAGAAATGGTACGGAAACCCCGTATTTACATATCTGCCACTGTGCAGGAGAATCCGTATAGGTGTTCGATTGTTCGAACCGTAATGCGCAAGAAATTGTATGTAAACCCCGTATTTACATATCTGCCACTGTGCTGGAGAATCCGTATAGGTGTTCGAGTGTTCGAACCGTAATGCGCAAAAAATGGTATGGAAACCCCGTATTTACATATCTGCCACTGTGCAGGAGAATCCGCATAGGTGTTCGAGTGTTCGAACCGTAATGCGCAAGAAATGGTACCGAAACCCCGTATTTACATATCCGCCACTGTGCAGGAGAATCCGTATAGGTGTTCGAGTGTTCGAACCGTAATGCGCAAGAAATAGTACCGAAACCCCGTATTTACATATCTGCCACTGTGCAGGAGAATCCGCATAGGTGTTCGAGTGTTCGAACCGTAATGCGCAAGAAATGGTACCGAAACCCCGTATTTACATATCTGCCACTGTGCAGGAGAATCCGCATAGGTGCTCGAGTGTTCGAACCGTATTGCGCAAGAAATGGTATGTAAACCCCGTATTTACATATCTGCCACTGTGCAGGAGAATCCGTATAGGTGTTCGAGTGTTCGAACCGTAATGCGCAAGAAATGGTACCGAAACCCCGTATTTACATATCTGCCACTGTGCAGGAGAATCCGCATTGGTGCTCGAGTGTTCGAACCGTATTTCGCAAGAAATGGTATGTAAACCCCGTATTTACATATATGCCACTGTGCAGGAGAATCCGTATAGGTGTTCGAGTGTTCGAACCGTAATGCGCCAGAAATGGTACCGAAATCCCGTATTTACATATCTGCCACTGTGCAAGAAAATCCGCATAGGTGCTCGAGTGTTCGAACCGTATTGCGCAAGAAATGGTACCGAAACCCCGTATTTACATATCTGCCACTGTGCAGGAGAATCCGCATAGGTGTTCGAGTGTTCGAACCATAATGCGCAGGAAATGGTACCGAAACCCCGTATTTACATATCTGCCACTGTGCAGGAGAATTCGTATAGGTGTTCGTGTGTTCGAACCGTAATGCGCAAGAAATGGTACGGAAACCCCGTATTTACATATCTGCCACTGTGCAGGAGAATCCGTATAGGTGTTCGATTGTTCGTATTGTAATGCGCAAGAAATGGTATGTAAACCCCGTATTTACATATCTCCCACTGTGCAGGAGAATCCGTATAGGTGTTCGAGTGTTCGAACCGTAATGCGCAAGAAATGGTATGGAAACCCCGTATTTACATATCTGCCACTGTGCAGGAGAATCCGCATAGGTGTTCGAGTGTTCGAACCGTAATGCGCAAGAAATGGTACCGAAACCCCGTATTTACATATCTGCCACTGTGCAGGAGAATCCGCATAGGTGCTCGAGTGTTCGAACCGTATTGCGCAAGAAATGGTATGTAAACCCCGTATTTACATATATGCCACTGTGCAGGAGAATCCGTATAGGTGTTCGAGTGTTCGAACCGTAATGCGCAAGAAATGGTACCGAAACCCCGTATTTACATATCTGCCACTGTGCAGGAGAATCCGTATAGGTGTTCGAGTGTTCGAACCATAATGCGCAGGAAATGGTACCGAAACCCCGTATTTACATATCAGCCACTGTGCAGGAGAATTCGTATAGGTGTTCGAGTGTTCGAACCGTATTGCGCAAGAAATGGTATGTAAACCCCGTATTTACATATCTGCCACTGTGCAGGAGAATCCGTATAGGTGTTCGAGTGTTCGAACCGTAATGCGCAAGAAATGGTACCGAAACCCCGTATTTACATATCTGCCACTGTGCAGGAGAATCCGTATAGGTGTTCGAGTGTTCGAACCATAATGCGCAGGAAATGGTACCGAAACCCCGTATTTACATATCTGCCACTGTGCAGGAGAATTCGTATAGGTGTTCGTGTGTTCGAACCGTAATGCGCAAGAAAAGGTATGTAAACCCCATATTTAAATATCTGCCACTGTGCAGGAGAATCCGTATAGGTGTTCGAGTGTTCGAACCGTAATGCGCCAGAAATGGTACCGAAACCCCGTATTTACATATCTGCCACTGTGCAAGAAAATCCGCATAGGTGCTCGAGTGTTCGAACCGTAATGCGCAAGAAATGGTATGGAAACCCCGTATTTACATATCTGCCACTGTGCAGGAGAATCCGCATAGGTGTTCGAGTGTTCGAACCGTAATGCGCAAGAAATGGTACCGAAACCCCGTATTTACATATCTGCCACTTTGTAGGAGAATCCGCATAGGTGTTCGATTGTTCGAACCGTAATGCGCAAGAAATGGTACCGAAACCCCGTATTTACATATCTGCCACTGTGCAGGAGAATCCGTATAGGTGTTCGAGTGTTCGAACCGTAATGCGCAAGAAATGGTACGGAAACCCCGTATTTACATATCTGCCACTGTGCAGGAGAATCCGTATAGGTGTTCGATTGTTCGAACCGTAATGCGCAAGAAATTGTATGTAAACCCCGTATTTACATATCTGCCACTGTGCAGGAGAATCCGTATAGGTGTTCGAGTGTTCGAACCGTAATGCGCAAAAAATGGTATGGAAACCCCGTATTTACATATCTGCCACTGTGCAGGAGAATCCGCATAGGTGTTCGAGTGTTCGAACCGTAATGCGCAAGAAATGGTACCGAAACCCCGTATTTACATATCCGCCACTGTGCAGGAGAATCCGTATAGGTGTTCGAGTGTTCGAACCGTAATGCGCAAGAAATAGTACCGAAACCCCGTATTTACATATCTGCCACTATGCAGGAGAATCCGCATAGGTGTTCGAGTGTTCGAACCGTAATGCGCAAGAAATGGTACCGAAACCCCGTATTTACATATCTGCCACTGTGCAGGAGAATCCGCATAGGTGCTCGAGTGTTCGAACCGTATTGCGCAAGAAATGGTATGTAAACCCCGTATTTACATATCTGCCACTGTGCAGGAGAATCCGTATAGGTGTTCGAGTGTTCGAACCGTAATGCGCAAGAAATGGTACCGAAACCCCGTATTTACATATCTGCCACTGTGCAGGAGAATCCGCATTGGTGCTCGAGTGTTCGAACCGTATTTCGCAAGAAATGGTATGTAAACCCCGTATTTACATATATGCCACTGTGCAGGAGAATCCGTATAGGTGTTCGAGTGTTCGAACCGTAATGCGCCAGAAATGGTACCGAAACCCCGTATTTACATATCTGCCACTGTGCAAGAAAATCCGCATAGGTGCTCGAGTGTTCGAACCGTATTGCGCAAGAAATGGTACCGAAACCCCGTATTTACATATCTGCCACTGTGCAGGAGAATCCGCATAGGTGTTCGAGTGTTCGAACCATAATGCGCAGGAAATGGTACCGAAACCCCGTATTTACATATCTGCCACTGTGCAGGAGAATTCGTATAGGTGTTCGTGTGTTCGAACCGTAATGCGCAAGAAATGGTACGGAAACCCCGTATTTACATATCTGCCACTGTACAGGAGAATCCGTATAGGTGTTCGATTGTTCGTATTGTAATGCGCAAGAAATGGTATGTAAACCCCGTATTTACATATCTCCCACTGTGCAAGAGAATCCGTATAGGTGTTCGAGTGTTCGAACCGTAATGCGCAAGAAATGGTATGGAAACCCCGTATTTACATATCTGCCACTGTGCAGGAGAATCCGCATAGGTGTTCGAGTGTTCGAACCGTAATGCGCAAGAAATGGTACCGAAACCCCGTATTTACATATCTGCCACTGTGCAGGAGAATCCGCATAGGTGCTCGAGTGTTCGAACCGTATTGCGCAAGAAATGGTATGTAAACCCCGTATTTACATATATGCCACTGTGCAGGAGAATCCGTATAGGTGTTCGAGTGTTCGAACCGTAATGCGCAAGAAATGGTACCGACACCCCGTATTTACATATCTGCCACTGTGCAGGAGAATCCGTATAGGTGTTCGAGTGTTCGAACCATAATGCGCAGGAAATGGTACCGAAACCCCGTATTTACATATCAGCCACTATGCAGGAGAATTCGTATAGGTGTTCGAGTGTTCGAACCGTATTGCGCAAGAAATGGTATGTAAACCCCGTATTTACATATCTGCCACTGTGCAGGAGAATCTGTATAGGTGTTCGAGTGTTCGAACCGTAATGCGCAAGAAATGGTACCGAAACCCCGTATTTACATATCTGCCACTGTGCAGGAGAATCCGTATAGGTGTTCGAGTGTTCGAACCATAATGCGCAGGAAATGGTACCGAAACCCCGTATTTACATATCTGCCACTGTGCAGGAGAATTCGTATAGGTGTTCGTGTGTTCGAACCGTAATGCGCAAGAAAAGGTATGTAAACCCCATATTTAAATATCTGCCACTGTGCAGGAGAATCCGTATAGGTGTTCGAGTGTTCGAACCGTAATGCGCCAGAAATGGTACCGAAACCCCGTATTTACATATCTGCCACTGTGCAAGAAAATCCGCATAGGTGCTCGAGTGTTCGAACCGTAATGCGCAAGAAATGGTATGGAAACCCCGTATTTACATATCTGCCACTGTGCAGGAGAATCCGCATAGGTGTTCGAGTGTTCGAACCGTAATGCGCAAGAAATGGTACCGAAACCCCGTATTTACATATCTGCCACTTTGTAGGAGAATCCGCATAGGTGTTCGATTGTTCGAACCGTAATGCGCAAGAAATGGTACCGAAACCCCGTATTTACATATCTGCCACTGTGCAGGAGAATCCGTATAGGTGTTCGAGTGTTCGAACCGTAATGCGCAAGAAATGGTACGGAAACCCCGTATTTACATATCTGCCACTGTGCAGGAGAATCCGTATAGGTGTTCGATTGTTCGAACCGTAATGCGCAAGAAATTGTATGTAAACCCCGTATTTACATATCTGCCACTGTGCAGGAGAATCCGTATAGGTGTTCGAGTGTTCGAACCGTAATGCGCAAAAAATGGTATGGAAACCCCGTATTTACATATCTGCCACTGTGCAGGAGAATCCGCATAGGTGTTCGAGTGTTCGAACCGTAATGCGCAAGAAATGGTACCGAAACCCCGTATTTACATATCCGCCACTGTGCAGGAGAATCCGTATAGGTGTTCGAGTGTTCGAACCGTAATGCGCAAGAAATAGTACCGAAACCCCGTATTTACATATCTGCCACTATGCAGGAGAATCCGCATAGGTGTTCGAGTGTTCGAACCGTAATGCGCAAGAAATGGTACCGAAACCCCGTATTTACATATCTGCCACTGTGCAGGAGAATCCGCATAGGTGCTCGAGTGTTCGAACCGTATTGCGCAAGAAATGGTATGTAAACCCCGTATTTACATATCTGCCACTGTGCAGGAGAATCCGTATAGGTGTTCGAGTGTTCGAACCGTAATGCGCAAGAAATGGTACCGAAACCCCGTATTTACATATCTGCCAGTGTGCAGGAGAATCCGCATTGGTGCTCGAGTGTTCGAACCGTATTTCGCAAGAAATGGTATGTAAACCCCGTATTTACATATATGCCACTGTGCAGGAGAATCCGTATAGGTGTTCGAGTGTTCGAACCGTAATGCGCCAGAAATGGTACCGAAACCCCGTATTTACATATCTGCCACTGTGCAAGAAAATCCGCATAGGTGCTCGAGTGTTCGAACCGTATTGCGCAAGAAATGGTACCGAAACCCCGTATTTACATATCTGCCACTGTGCAGGAGAATCCGCATAGGTGTTCGAGTGTTCGAACCATAATGCGCAGGAAATGGTACCGAAACCCCGTATTTACATATCTGCCACTGTGCAGGAGAATTCGTATAGGTGTTCGTGTGTTCGAACCGTAATGCGCAAGAAATGGTACGGAAACCCCGTATTTACATATCTGCCACTGTGCAGGAGAATCCGTATAGGTGTTCGATTGTTCGTATTGTAATGCGCAAGAAATGGTATGTAAACCCCGTATTTACATATCTCCCACTGTGCAGGAGAATCCGTATAGGTGTTCGAGTGTTCGAACCGTAATGCGCAAGAAATGGTATGGAAACCCCGTATTTACATATCTGCCACTGTGCAGGAGAATCCGCATAGGTGTTCGAGTGTTCGAACCGTAATGCGCAAGAAATGGTACCGAAACCCCGTATTTACATATCTGCCACTGTGCAGGAGAATCCGCATAGGTGCTCGAGTGTTCGAACCGTATTGCGCAAGAAATGGTATGTAAACCCCGTATTTACATATATGCCACTGTGCAGGAGAATCCGTATAGGTGTTCGAGTGTTCGAACCGTAATGCGCAAGAAATGGTACCGAAACCCCGTATTTACATATCTGCCACTGTGCAGGAGAATCCGTATAGGTGTTCGAGTGTTCGAACCATAATGCGCAGGAAATGGTACCGAAACCCCGTATTTACATATCAGCCACTATGCAGGAGAATTCGTATAGGTGTTCGAGTGTTCGAACCGTATTGCGCAAGAAATGGTATGTAAACCCCGTATTTACATATCTGCCACTGTGCAGGAGAATCCGTATAGGTGTTCGAGTGTTCGAACCGTAATGCGCAAGAAATGGTACCGAAACCCCGTATTTACATATCTGCCACTATGCAGGAGAATCCGTATAGGTGTTCGAGTGTTCGAACCATAATGCGCAGGAAATGGTACCGAAACCCCGTATTTACATATCTGCCACTGTGCAGGAGAATTCGTATAGGTGTTCGTGTGTTCGAACCGTAATGCGCAAGAAAAGGTATGTAAACCCCATATTTAAATATCTGCCACTGTGCAGGAGAATCCGTATAGGTGTTCGAGTGTTCGAACCGTAATGCGCCAGAAATGGTACCGAAACCCCGTATTTACATATCTGCCACTGTGCAAGAAAATCCGCATAGGTGCTCGAGTGTTCGAACCGTAATGCGCAAGAAATGGTATGGAAACCCCGTATTTACATATCTGCCACTGTGCAGGAGAATCCGCATAGGTGTTCGAGTGTTCGAACCGTAATGCGCAAGAAATGGTACCGAAACCCCGTATTTACATATCTGCCACTGTGCAGGAGAATCCGCATAGGTGCTCGAGTGTTCGAACCGTATTTCGCAAGAAATGGTATGTAAACCCCGTATTTACATATATGCCACTGTGCAGGAGAATCCGTATAGGTGTTCGAGTGTTCGAACCGTAATGCGCCAGAAATGGTACCGAAACCCCATATTTACATATTTGCCACTGTGCAAGAAAATCCGCATAGGTGCTCGAGTGTTCGAACTGTATTGCGCAAGAAATGGTATGGAAACCCCGTATTTACATATCTGCCACTGTGCAGGAGAATCCGTATTGGTGTTCGAGTGTTCGAATCGTAATGCGCAAGAAATGGTACCGAAACCCCGTATTTACATATCTGCCACTGTGCAGGAGAATCCGTATAGGTGTTCGAGTGTTCGAACCGTAACGCGCAAGAAATGGTATGTAAACCCCGTATTTACATATCTGCCACTGTGCAGGAAAATCCGCATAGGTGTTCGAGTGTTCGAACCGTAATGCGCAAGAAATGGTACCGAAACCCCGTATTTACATATCCGCCACTGTGCAGGAGAATCCGGATAGGTGTTCGAGTGTTCGAACCGTAATGCGCAAGAAATGGTACCGAAACCCCGTATGTACATATCTGCCACTGTGCAGGAGAATCCGCATAGGTGTTCGAGTGTTCGAACCGTAATGCGCAAGAAATGGTACCGAAACCCCGTATTTACATATCTGCCACTGTGCAGGAGAATTCGTATAGGTGTTCGGGTGTTCGAACCGTAATGCGCAAGAAATGGTACCGAAACCCCGTATTTACATATCTGCCACTGTGCAGGAGAATTCGTATAGGTGTTCGAGTGTTCGAACCGTAATGCCCAAGAAATGGTACCGAAACCCCGTATTTACATATCTGCCACTGTGCAGGAGAATCCGTATAGGTGTTCGAGTGTTCGAACCATAATGCGCAGGAAATGGTACCGAAACCCCGTATTTACATATCAGCCACTGTGCAGGAGAATTCGTATAGGTGTTCGTGTGTTCGAACCGTAATGCGCAAGAAATGGTACGGAAACCCCGTATTTACATATCTGCCACTGTGCAGGAGAATTCGTATAGGTGTTCGGGTGTTCGAACCGTAATGCGCAAGAAATGGTATGTAAACCCCATATTTAAATATCTGCCACTGTGCAGGAGAATCCGTATAGGTGTTCGAGTGTTCGAACCGTAATGCGCAAGAAATGGTACCGAAACCCCGTATTTACATATCTGCCACTATGTAGGAGAATCCGTATAGGTGTTCGAGTGTTCGAACCATAATGCGCAGGAAATGGTACCGAAACCCCGTATTTACATATCTGCCACTATGCAGGAGAATTCGTATAGGTGTTCGTGTGTTCGAACCGTAATCCGCAAGAAATGGTACGGAAACCCCGTATTTACATATCTGCCACTGTGCAGGAGAATCCGTATAGGTGTTCGATTGTTCGTATTGTAATGCGCAAGAAATGGTATGTAAACCCCGTATTTACATATCTCCCACTGTGCAGGAGAATCCGTATAGGTGTTCGAGTGTTCGAACCGTAATGCGCAAGAAATGGTATGGAAACCCCGTATTTACATATCTGCCACTGTGCAGGAGAATCCGCATAGGTGTTCGAGTGTTCGAACCGTAATGCGCAAGAAATGGTACCGAAACCCCGTATTTACATATCTGCCACTGTGCAGGAGAATCCGCATAGGTGCTCGAGTGTTCGAACCGTATTGCGCAAGAAATGGTATGTAAACCCCGTATTTACATATCTGCCACTGTGCAGGAGAATCCGTATAGGTGTTCGAGTGTTCGAACCGTAATGCGCAAGAAATGGTATGTAAACCCCGTATTTACATATCTGTAACTGTGCAGGAGAATCCGTATAGGTGTTCGAGTGTTCGAACCGTAATGCGCAAGAAATGGTATGGAAACCCCGTATTTACATATCTGCCACTGTGCAGGAGAATCTGCATAGGTGTTCGAGTGTTCGAACCGTAATGCGCAAGAAATGGTACCGAAACCCCGTATTTACATATTTGCCACTGTGTAGGAGAATCCGCATAGGTGCTCGAGTGTTCGAACCGTATTGCGCAAAAAATGGTATGTAAACCCCGTATTTACATATCTGCCACTGTGCAGGAGAATCCGTATAGGTGTTCGAGTGTTCGAACCGTATTGCGCAAGAAATGGTATGTAAACCCCGTATTTACATATCTGCCACTGTGCAGGAGAATCCGTATAGGTGTTCGAGTGTTCGAACCGTAATGCGCAAGAAATGGTACCGAAACCCCGTATTTACATATCTGCCACTGTGCAGGAGAATCCGCATAGGTGCTCGAGTGTTCGAACCGTATTTCGCAAGAAATGGTATGTAAACCCCGTATTTACATATATGCCACTGTGCAGGAGAATCCGTATAGGTATTCGAGTGTTCGAACCGTAATGCGCCAGAAATGGTACCGAAACCCCGTATTTACATATCTGCCACTGTGCAAGAAAATCCGCATAGGTGCTCGAGTGTTCGAACCGTATTGCGCAAGAAATGGTATGGAAACCCCGTATTTACATATCTGCCACTGTGCAGGAGAATCCGTATTGGTGTTCGAGTGTTCGAATCGTAATGCGCAAGAAATGGTACCGAAACCCCGTATTTACATATCTGCCACTGTGCAGGAGAATCCGTATAGGTGTTCGAGTGTTCGAACCGTAACGCGCAAGAAATGGTATGTAAACCCCGTATTTACATATCTGCCACTGTGCAGGAAAATCCGCATAGGTGTTCGAGTGTTCGAACCGTAATGCGCAAGAAATGGTATGGAAACCCCGTATTTACATATCTGCCACTGTGCAGGAGAATCCGTATATGTGTTCGAGTGTTCGAACCATAATGCGCAGGAAATGGTACCAAAACCCCGTATTTACATATCAGCCACTGTGCAGGAGAATCCGTATATGTGTTCGAGTGTTCGAACCGTAATGCGCAAGAAATGGTACGGAAACCCCGTATTTACATATCTGCCACTGTGCAGGAGAATTCGTATAGGTGTTCGGGTGTTCGAACCGTAATGCGCAAGAAATGGTATGTAAACCCCATATTTAAATATCTGCCACTGTGCAGGAGAATCCGTATAGGTGTTCGAGTGTTCGAACCGTAATGCGCAAGAAATGGTACCGAAATCCCGTATTTACTTATCTGCCACTGTGCAGGAGAATCCGTATAGGTGTTCGAGTGTTCGAACCATAATGCGCAGGAAATGGTACCGAAAACCCGTATTTACATATCAGCCACTGTGCAGGAGAATTCGTATAGGTGTTCGTGTGTTCGAACCGTAATGCGCAAGAAATGGTACGGAAACCCCGTATTTACATATCTGCCACTGTGCAGGAGAATTCGTATAGGTGTTCGATTGTTCGTATTGTAATGCGCAAGAAATGGTATGTAAACCCCGTATTTACATATCTCCCACTGTGCAGGAGAATCCGTATAGGTGTTCGAGTGTTCGAACCGTAATGCGCAAGAAATGGTAACGAAACCCCGTATTTACATATCTGCCACTGTGCAGGAGAATCCGTATAGGTGTTCGATTGTTCGAACCGTAATGCGCAAGAAATTGTATGTAAACCCCGTATTTACATATCTGCCACTGTGCAGGAGAATCCGTATAGGTGTTCGAGTGTTCGAACCGTAATGCGCAAGAAATGGTACGGAAACCCCGTATTTACATATCTGCCACTGTGCAGGAGAATCCGTATAGGTGTTCGATTGTTCGAACCGTAATGCGCAAGAAATTTTATGTAAACCCCGTATTTACATATCTGCCACTGTGCAGGAGAATCCGTATAGGTGTTCGAGTGTTCGAACCGTAATGCGCAAGAAATGGTATGGAAACCCCGTATTTACATATCTGCCACTGTGCAGGAGAATCCGCATAGGTGCTCGAGTGTTCGAACCGTATTGCGCAAGAAATGGTATGTAAACCCCGTATTTACATATCTGCCACTGTGCAGGAGAATCCGCATAGGTGCTCGAGTGTTCGAACCGTATTGCGCAAGAAATGGTATGGAAACCCCGTATTTACATATCTGCCACTGTGCAGGAGAATCCGTATAGGTGTTCGAGTGTTCCAACCGTAATGCGCAGGAAATGGTACCGAAACCCCGTATTTACATATCTGCCACTTTGCAGGGGAATTCGTATAGGTGTTCGGGTGTTCGAACCGTAATGCGCAAGAAAAGGTATGTAAACCCCATATTTAAATATCTGCCACTGTGCAGGAGAATCCGTATAGGTGTTCGAGTGTTCGAACCGTAATGCGCCAGAAATGGTACCGAAACCCCGTATTTACATATCTGCCACTATGCAAGAAAATCCGCATAGGTGCTCGAGTGTTCGAACCGTAATGCGCAAGAAATGGTATGGAAACCCCGTATTTACATATCTGCCACTGTGCAGGAGAATCCGTATAGGTGTTCGAGTGTTCGAACCATAATGCGCAGGAAATGGTACCGAAACCCCGTATTTACATATCTGCCACTGTGCAGGAGAATTCGTATAGGTGTTCGTGTGTTCGAACCGTAATGCGCAAGAAATGGTACGGAAACCCCGTATTTACATATCTGCCACTGTGCAGGAGAATCCGTATTGGTGTTCGAGTGTTCGAATCGTAATGCGCAAGAAATGGTACCGAAACCCCGTATTTACATATCTGCCACTGTGCAGGAGAATCCGTATAGGTGTTCGAGTGTTCGAACCGTAACGCGCAAGAAATGGTATGTAAACCCCGTATTTACATATCTGCCACTGTGCAGGAAAATCCGCATAGGTGTTCGAGTGTTCGAACCGTAATGCGCAAGAAATGGTATGGAAACCCCGTATTTACATATCTGCCACTGTGCAGGAGAATCCGTATAGGTGTTCGAGTGTTCGAACCATAATGCGCAGGAAATGGAACCAAAACCCCGTATTTACATATCAGCCACTGTGCAGGAGAATCCGTATATGTGTTCGAGTGTTCGAACCGTAATGCGCAAGAAATGGTACGGAAACCCCGTATTTACATATCTGCCACTGTGGAGGAGAATTCGTATAGGTGTTCGGGTGTTCGAACCGTAATGCGCAAGAAATGGTATGTAAACCCCATATTTAAATATCTGCCACTGTGCAGGAGAATCCGTATAGGTGTTCGAGTGTTCGAACCGTAATGCGCAAGAAATGGTACCGAAACCCCGTATTTACATATCTGCCACTGTGCAGGAGAATCCGTATAGGTGTTCGAGTGTTCGAACCATAATGCGCAGGAAAATGGTACCGAAACCCCGTATTTACATATCAGCCACTGTGCAGGAGAATTCGTATAGGTGTTCGTGTGTTCGAACCGTAATGCGCAAGAAATGGTACGGAAACCCTGTATTTACATATCTGCCACTGTGCAGGAGAATTCGTATAGGTGTTCGGGTGTTCGAACCGTAATGCGCAAGAAATGGTATGTAAACCCCATATTTAAATATCTGCCACTGTGCAGGAGAATCCGTATAGGTGTTCGAGTGTTCGAACCGTAATGCGCAAGAAATGGTACCGAAACCCCGTATTTACATATCTGCCACTGTGCAGGAGAATCCGTATAGGTGTTCGATTGTTCGAACCGTAATGCGCAAGAAATTGTATGTAAACCCCGTATTTAGATATCTGCCACTGTGCAGGAGAATCCGTATAGGTGTTCGAGTGTTCGAACCGTAATGCGCAAGAAATGGTACGGAAACCCCGTATTTACATATCTGCCACTGTGCAGGAGAATCCGTATAGGTGTTCGATTGTTCGAACCGTAATGCGCAAGAAATTGTATGTAAACCCCGTATTTACATATCTGCCACTGTGCAGGAGAATCCGTATAGGTGTTCGAGTGTTCGAACCGTAATGCGCAAGAAATGGTATGGAAACCCCGTATTTACATATCTGCCACAGTGCAGGAGAATCCGCATAGGTGCTCGAGTGTTCGAACCGTATTGCGCAAGAAATGGTATGTAAACCCCGTATTTACATATCTGCCACTGTGCAGGAGAATCCGCATAGGTGCTCGAGTGTTCGAACCGTATTGCGCAAGAAATGGTATGGAAACCCCGTATTTACATATCTGCCACTGTGCAGAAGAATCCGTATAGGTGTTCGAGTGTTCGAACCGTAATGCGCAGGAAATGGTACCGAAACCCCGTATTTACATATCTGCCACTTTGCAGGGGAATTCGTATAGGTGTTCGGGTGTTCGAACCGTAATGCGCAAGAAAAGGTATGTAAACCCCATATTTAAATATCTGCCACTGTGCAGGAGAATCCGTATAGGTGTTCGAGTGTTCGAACCGTAATGCGCCAGAAATGGTACCGAAACCCCATATTTACATATCTGCCACTGTGCAAGAAAATCCGCATAGGTGCTCGAGTGTTCGAACCGTAATGCGCAAGAAATGGTATAGAAACCCCGTATTTACATATCTGCCACTGTGCAGGAGAATCCGTATAGGTGTTCGAGTGTTCGAACCATAATGCGCAGGAAATGGTACCGAAACCCCGTATTTACATATCTGCCACTGTGCAGGAGAATTCGTATAGGTGTTCGTGTGTTCGAACCGTAATGCGCAAAGTTTGGTACGGAAACCCCGTATTTACATATCTGCCACTGTGCAGGAGAATCCGTATAGGTGTTCGATTGTTCGTATTGTAATGCGCAAGAAATGGTATGTAAACCCCGTATTTACATATCTCCCACTGTGCAGGAGAATCCGTATAGGTGTTCGAGTGTTCAAACCGTAATGCGCAAGAAATGGTATGGAAACCCCGTATTTACATATCTGCCACTGTGCAGGAGAATCCGCATAGGTGCTCGAGTGTTCGAACCGTATTGCGCAAGAAATGGTATGTAAACCCCGTATTTACATATCTGCCACTGTGTAGGAGAATCCGTATAGGTGTTCGAGTGTTCGAACCGTAATGCGACAGAAATGGTACCGAAACCCCGTATTTACATATCTGCCACTGTGCAGGAGAATCCGCATAGGTGCTCGAGTGTTCGAACAGTAATGCGCAAGAAATGGTATGTAAACCCCGTATTTACATATCTGCCACTGTGCAGGAGAATCCGTATAGGTGTTCGATTGTTCGAACCGTAATGCGCAAGAAATGGTACCAAAACCCCGTATTTACATATCTGCCACTTTGTAGGAGAATCCGCATAGGTGTTCGATTGTTCGAACCGTAATGCGCAAGAAATGGTATGGAAACCCCGTATTTACATATCTGCCACTGTGCAGGAGAATCCATATTGGTGTTCGAGTGTTCGAATCGTAATGCGCAAGAAATGGTACCGAAACCCCGTATTTACATATCTGCCACTGTGCAGGAGAATCCGAATAGGTGTTCGAGTGTTCGAACCGTAACGCGCAAGAAATGGTATGTAAACCCCGTATTTACATATCTGCCACTGTGCAGGAGAATCCGTATAGGTGTTCGAGTGTTCGAACCGTAATGCGCAAGAAATGGAACGGAAACCCCGTATTTACATATCTGCCACTGTGCAGGAGAATCCGTATAGGTGTTCGATTGTTCGAACCGTAATGCGCAAGAAATGGTATGTAAACCCCGTATTTACATATCTGCCACTGTGCAGGAAAATCCGTATATGTGTTCGAGTGTTCGAACCGTAATGCGCAAGAAATGGTACGGAAATCCCGTATTTACATATCTGCCACTGTGCAGGAGAATCCGTATAGGTGTTCGAGTGTTCGAACCGTAATGCGCAAGAAATGGTACCGAAACCCCGTATTTACATATCTGCCACTGTGTAGGAGAATCCGTATAGGTGTTCGAGTGTTCGAACCGTAATGCGCAAGAAATGGTACCGAAACCCCGTATTTACATATCTGCCACTGGGCAGGAGAATCCGTATAGGTGTTCGAGTGTTCGAACCGTAATGCGCAAGAAATGGTACCGAAACCCCGTATTTACATATCTGCCACTGTGCAGGAGAATCCGCATAGGTGCTCGAGTGTTCGAACTGTATTGCGCAAGAAATAGTATGTAAACCCCGTATTTACATATCTGCCACTGTGTAGGAGAATCCGTATAGGTGTTCGAGTGTTCGAACCGTAATGCGCCAGAAATGGTACCGAAACCCCGTATTTACATATCTGCCACTGTGCAGGAGAATCCGCATAGGTGCTCGAGTGTTCGAACCGTATTGCGCAAGAAATGGTATGGAAACCCCGTATTTACATATCTGCCACTGTGCAGGAGAATCCGTATAGGTGTTCGAGTGTTCGAACCGTAATGCGCAGGAAATGGTACCGAAATCCCGTATTTACATATCTGCCACTTTGCAGGAGAATTCGTATAGGTGTTCGAGTGTTCGAACCGTAATGTGCAAGAAATGGTACCGAAACCCCGTATTTACATATCTGCCACTGTGCAGGAGAATCCAAATAGGTGTTCGAGTGTTCGAACCGTAATGCGCAAGAAATGGTACCGAAACCCCGTATTTACATATCTGCCACTTTGTAGGAGAATCCGCATCGGTGTTCGAGTGTTCGAACCGTAATGTGCAAGAAATGGTAAGGAAACTCCGTATTTACATATCTGCCACTGTGCAGGAGAATCCGTATAGGTGTTCGAGTGTTCGAATCGTAATGCGCAAGAAATGGTACCGAAACCCCGTATTTATATATCTGCCTCTGTGCAGGAGAATCCGAATAGGTGTTCGAGTGTTCGAACCGTAATGCGCAAGAAATGGTATGTAAACCCCGTATTTACATATCTGTAACTGTGCAGGAGAATCCGTATAGGTGTTCGAGTGTTCGAACCGTAATGCGCAAGAAATGGTACGGAAACCCCGTATTTACATATCTGCCACTTTGTAGGAGAATCCGCATAGGTGTTCGAGTGTTCGAACCGTAATGTGCAAGAAATGGTATGGAAACCCCGTATTTACATATCTGCCACTGTGCAGGAGAATCCGTATAGGTGTTCGAGTGTTCGAATCGTAATGCGCAAGAAATGGTACCGAAACCCCGTATTTACATATCTGCCACTGTGCAGGAGAATCCGAATAGGTGTTCGAGTGTTCGAACCGTAATGCGCAAGAAATGGTATGGAAACCCCGTATTTACATATCTGCCACAGTGTAGGAGAATCCGCATAGGTGCTCGAGTGTTCGAACCGTATTGCGCAAGAAATGGTATGTAAACCCCGTATTTACATATCTGCCACTGTGCAGGAGAATCCGCATAGGTGCTCGAGTGTTCGAACCGTATTGCGCAAGAAATGGTATGGAAACCCCGTATTTAAATATCTGCCACTGTGCAGGAGAATCCGTATAGGTGTTCGAGTGTTCGAACCGTAATGCGCAGGAAATGGTACCGAAACCCCGTATTTACATATCTGCCACTTTGCAGGGGAATTCGTATAGGTGTTCGGGTGTTCGAACCGTAATGCGCAAGAAAAGGTATGTAAACCCCATATTTAAATATCTGCCACTGTGCAGGAGAATCCGTATAGGTGTTCGAGTGTTCGAACCGTAATGCGCCAGAAATGGTACCGAAACCCCATATTTACATATCTGCCACTGTGCAAGAAAATCCGCATAGGTGCTCGAGTGTTCGAACCGTAATGCGCAAGAAATGGTATGGAAACCCCGTATTTACATATCTGCCACTGTGCAGGAGAATCCGTATAGGTGTTCGAGTGTTCGAACCATAATGCGCAGGAAATGGTACCGAAACCCCGTATTTACATATCTGCCACTGTGCAGGAGAATTCGTATAGGTGTTCGTGTGTTCGAACCGTAATGCGCAAAGTTTGGTACGGAAACCCCGTATTTACATATCTGCCACTGTGCAGGAGAATCCGTATAGGTGTTCGATTGTTCGTATTGTAATGCGCAAGAAATGGTGTGTAAACCCCGTATTTACATATCTCCCACTGTGCAGGAGAATCCGTATAGGTGTTCGAGTGTTCAAACCGTAATGCGCAAGAAATGGTATGGAAACCCCGTATTTACATATCTGCCACTGTGCAGGAGAATCCGCATAGGTGCTCGAGTGTTCGAACCGTATTGCGCAAGAAATGGTATGTAAACCCCGTATTTACATATCTGCCACTGTGTAGGAGAATCCGTATAGGTGTTCGAGTGTTCGAACCGTAATGCGACAGAAATGGTACCGAAACCCCGTATTTACATATCTGCCACTGTGGAGGAGAATCCGCATAGGTGCTCGAGTGTTCGAACAGTAATGCGCAAGAAATGGTATGTAAACCCCGTATTTACATATCTGCCACTGTGCAGGAGAATCCGTATAGGTGTTCGATTGTTCGAATCGTAATGCGCAAGAAATGGTACCAAAACCCCGTATTTACATATCTGCCACTTTGTAGGAGAATCCGCATAGGTGTTCGATTGTTCGAACCGTAATGCGCAAGAAATGGTATGGAAACCCCGTATTTACATATCTGCCACTGTGCAGGAGAATCCATATTGGTGTTCGAGTGTTCGAATCGTAATGCGCAAGAAATGGTACCGAAACCCCGTATTTACATATCTGCCACTGTGCAGGAGAATCCGAATAGGTGTTCGAGTGTTCGAACCGTAACGCGCAAGAAATGGTATGTAAACCCCGTATTTACATATCTGCCACTGTGCAGGAGAATCCGTATAGGTGTTCGAGTGTTCGAACCGTAATGCGCAAGAAATGGAACGGAAACCCCGTATTTACATATCTGCCACTGTGCAGGAGAATCCGTATAGGTGTTCGATTGTTCGAACCGTAATGCGCAAGAAATGGTATGTAAACCCCGTATTTACATATCTGCCACTGTGCAGGAGAATCCGTATATGTGTTCGAGTGTTCGAACCGTAATGCGCAAGAAATGGTACGGAAATCCCGTATTTACATATCTGCCACTGTGCAGGAGAATCCGTATAGGTGTTCGAGTGTTCGAACCGTAATGCGCAAGAAATGGTACCGAAACCCCGTATTTACATATCTGCCACTGTGTAGGAGAATCCGTATAGGTGTTCGAGTGTTCGAACCGTAATGCGCAAGAAATGGTAGGGAAACCCCGTATTTACATATCTGCCACTAGGCAGGAGAATCCGTATAGGTGTTCGAGTGTTCGAACCGTAATGCGCAAGAAATGGTACCGAAACCCCGTATTTACATATCTGCCACTGTGCAGGAGAATCCGCATAGGTGCTCGAGTGTTCGAACTGTATTGCGCAAGAAATAGTATGTAAACCCCGTATTTACATATCTGCCACTGTGTAGGAGAATCCGTATAGGTGTTCGAGTGTTCGAACCGTAATGCGCCAGAAATGGTACCGAAACCCCGTATTTACATATCTGCCACTGTGCAGGAGAATCCGCATAGGTGCTCGAGTGTTCGAACCGTATTGCGCAAGAAATGGTATGGAAACCCCGTATTTACATATCTGCCACTGTGCAGGAGAATCCGTATAGGTGTTCGAGTGTTCGAACCGTAATGCGCAGGAAATGGTACCGAAATCCCGTATTTACATATCTGCCACTTTGCAGGAGAATTCGTATAGGTGTTCGAGTGTTCGAACCGTAATGTGCAAGAAATGGTACCGAAACCCCGTATTTACATATCTGCCACTGTGCAGGAGAATCCAAATAGGTGTTCGAGTGTTCGAACCGTAATGCGCAAGAAATGGTACCGAAACCCCGTATTTACATATCTGCCACTTTGTAGGAGAATCCGCATCGGTGTTCGAGTGTTCGAACCGTAATGTGCAAGAAATGGTAAGGAAACTCCGTATTTACATATCTGCCACTGTGCAGGAGAATCCGTATAGGTGTTCGAGTGTTCAAATCGTAATGCGCAAGAAATGGTACCGAAACCCCGTATTTATATATCTGCCTCTGTGCAGGAGAATCCGAATAGGTGTTCGAGTGTTCGAACCGTAATGCGCAAGAAATGGTATGTAAACCCCGTATTTACATATCTGTAACTGTGCAGGAGAATCCGTATAGGTGTTCGAGTGTTCGAACCGTAATGCGCAAGAAATGGTACGGAAACCCCGTATTTACATATCTGCCACTTTGTAGGAGAATCCGCATAGGTGTTCGAGTGTTCGAACCGTAATGTGCAAGAAATGGTATGGAAACCCCGTATTTACATATCTGCCACTGTGCAGGAGAATCCGTATAGGTGTTCGAGTGTTCGAATCGTAATGCGCAAGAAATGGTACCGAAACCCCGTATTTACATATCTGCCACTGTGCAGGAGAATCCGAATAGGTGTTCGAGTGTTCGAACCGTAATGCGCAAGAAATGGTATGTAAACCCCGTATTTACATATCTGCCACTGTGCAGGAGAATCCGTATAGGTGTTCGAGTGTTCGAACCGTAATGCGCAAGAAATGGTACGGAAACCCCGTATTTACATATCTGCCACTGTGCAGGAGAATCCGTATAGGTGTTCGATTGTTCGAACCGTAATGCGCAAGAAATTGTATGTAAACCCCGTATTTACATATCTGCCACTGTGCAGGAGAATCCGTATAGGTGTTCGAGTGTTCGAACCGTAATGCGCAAGAAATGGTATGGAAACCCCGTATTTACATATCTGCCACTGTGCAGGAGAATCCGCATAGGTGTTCGAGTGTTCGAACCGTAATGCGCAAGAAATGGTACCGAAACCCCATATTTACATATCCGCCACTGTGCGGGAGAATCCGTATAGGTGTTCGAGTGTTCGAACCGTAATGCGCAAGAAATGGTACCGAAACCCCGTATTTACATATCTGCCACTGTGCAGGAGAATCCGCATAGGTGCTCGAGTGTTCGAACCGTATTGCGCAAGAAATGGTATGTAAACCCCGTATTTACATATCTGCCACTGTGCAGGATAATCCGTATAGGTGTTCGAGTGTTCGAACCGTAATGCGCAAGAAATGGTACCGAAACCCCGTATTTACATATCTGCCACTGTGCAGGAGAATCCGCATAGGTGCTCGAGTGTTCGAACCGTATTGCGCAAGAAATGGTATGGAAACCCCGTATTTACATATCTGCCACTGTGCAGGAGAATCCGTATAGGTGTTCGAGTGTTGGAACCGTAATGCGCAGGAAATGGTACCGAAACCCCGTATTTACATAACTGCCACTGTGCAGGAGAATTCATATAGGTGTTCGTGTGTTCGAACCGTAATGCGCAAGAAATGGTATGTAAACCCCATATTTAAATATCTGCCACTGTGCTGGAGAATCCGTATAGGTGTTCGAGTGTTCGAACCGTAATGCGCAAGAAATGGTACCGAAACCCCGTATTTACATATTTGCCACTGTGCAGGAGAATCCGTATAAGTGTTCGAGTGTTCGAACCGTAATGCGAAAGAAATGGTACCGAAACCCCGTATTTACATATCTGCCACTGTGCTAGAGAATCCGAATAGGTGTTAGAGTGTTCGAACCGTAATGCGCAAGAAATGGTACCGAAACCCCGTATTTACATATCTGCCACTTTGTAGGAGAATCCGCATAGGTGTTCGAGTGTTCGAACCGTAATGTGCAAGAAATAGTATGGAAACCCCGTATTTATATATCTGCCACTGTGCAGGAGAATCCGTATAGGTGTTCGATTGTTCGAATCGTAATGCGCAAGAAATGGTACCGAAACCCCGTATTTAAATATTTGCCACTGTGCAGGAGAATCCGAATAGGTGTTCGAGTGTTCGAACCGTAATGCGCAAGAAATGGTATGTAAACCCCGTATTTACATATCTGCCACTGTGCAGGAGAATCCGTATAGGTGTTCGAGTGTTCGAACCGTAATGCGCAAGAAATGGTACAGAAACCCCGTATTTACATATCTGCCACTGTGCAGGAGAATCCGTATAGGTGTTCGATTGTTCGAACCGTAATGCGCAAGAAATGGTATGTAAACCCCGTATTTACATATCTGCCACTGTGCAGGAGAATCCGTATAGGTGTTCGATTGTTCGAACTGTAATGCGCAAGAAATGGTATGTAAACCCCGTATTTACATATCTGCCACTGTGCAGGAGAATCCGTATAGGTGTTCGAGTGTTCGAACCGTAATGCGCAAGAAATGGTATGTAAACCCCAGATTTAAATATCTGCCGTAGTGCAGGAGAATCCGTATAGGTGTTCGAGTGTTCGAACCGTAATGCGCAAGAAATGGTACCGAAACCCCGTATTTACATATCTGCCACTGTGTAGGAGAATCCGTATAGGTGTTCGAGTGTTCGAACCGTGATGCGCAAGAAATGGTACCGAAACCCCGTATTTACATATCTGCCACTGTGGAGGAGAATCCGGATAGGTGTTCGAGTGTTCGAACCGTAATGCGCAAGAAATGGTACCGAAACCCCGTATTTACATATCTGCCACTTTGTAGGAGAATCCGCATAGGTGTTCGAGTGTTCGAACCGTAATGTGCAAGAAATGGTATGGAAACCCCGTATTTACATATCTGCCACTGTGCAGGAGAATCCGTAAAGGTGTTCGAGTGTTCGAACCGTAATGCGCAAGAAATGGTACCGAAACCCCGTATTTACATATCTGCCTCTGTGCAGGAGAATCCGAATAGGTGTTCGAGTGTTCGAACCGTAATGCGCAAGAAATGGTACCGAAACCCCGTATTTACATATCTGCCACTGTGCAGGAGAATCCGCATAGGTGCTCGAGTGTTCGAACCGTATTGCGCAAGAAATGGTATGTAAACCCCGTATTTACATATCTGCCACTGTGCAGGATAATCCGTATAGGTGTTCGAGTGTTCGAACCGTAATGCGCAAGAAATGGTACCGAAACCCCGTATTTACATATCTGCCACTGTGCAGGAGAATCCGCATAGGTGCTCGAGTGTTCGAACCGTATTGCGCAAGAAATGGTATGGAAACCCCGTATTTACATATCTGCCACTGTGCAGGAGAATCCGTATAGGTGTTCGAGTGTTCGAACCGTAATGCGCAGGAAATTGTACCGAAACCCCGTATTTACATAACTGCCACTGTGCAGGAGAATTCATATAGGTGTTCGTGTGTTCGAACCGTAATGCGCAAGAAATGGTATGTAAACCCCATATTTAAATATCTGCCACTGTGCAGGAGAATCCGTATAGTTGTTCGAGTGTTCGAACCGTAATGCGCAAGAAATGGTACCGAAACCCCGTATTTACATATCTGCCACTGTGCAGGAGAATCCGTATAAGTGTTCGAGTGTTCGAACCGTAATGCGAAAGAAATGGTACCGAAACCCCGTATTTACATATCTGCCACTGTGCTAGAGAATCCGAATAGGTGTTAGAGTGTTCGAACCGTAATGCGCAAGAAATGGTACCGAAACCCCGTATTTACATATCTGCCACTTTGTAGGAGAATCCGCATAGGTGTTCGAGTGTTCGAACCGTAATGTGCAAGAAATAGTATGGAAACCCCGTATTTATATATCTGCCACTGTGCAGGAGAATCCGTATAGGTGTTCGATTGTTCGAATCGTAATGCGCAAGAAATGGTACCGAAACCCCGTATTTACATATTTGCCACTGTGCAGGAGAATCCGAATAGGTGTTCGAGTGTTCGAACCGTAATGCGCAAGAAATGGTATGTAAACCCCGTATTTACATATCTGCCACTGTGCAGGAGAATCCGTATAGGTGTTCGAGTGTTCGAACCGTAATGCGCAAGAAATGGTACAGAAACCCCGTATTTACATATCTGCCACTGTGCAGGAGAATCCGTATAGGTGTTCGATTGTTCGAACCGTAATGCGCAAGAAATGGTATGTAAACCCCGTATTTACATATCTGCCACTGTGCAGGAGAATCCGTATAGGTGTTCGATTGTTCGAACCGTAATGCGCAAGAAATGGTATGTAAACCCCGTATTTACATATCTGCCACTGTGCAGGAGAATCCGTATAGGTGTTCGAGTGTTCGAACCGTAATGCGCAAGAAATGGTATGTAAACCCCAGATTTAAATATCTGCCGTAGTGCAGGAGAATCCGTATAGGTGTTCGAGTGTTCGAACCGTAATGCGCAAGAAATGGTACCGAAACCCCATATTTACATATCTGCCACTGTGCAGGAGAATCCGTATAGGTGTTCGAGTGTTCGAACCGTGATGCGCAAGAAATGGTACCGAAACCCCGTATTTACATATCTGCCACTGTGCAGGAGAATCCGGATAGGTGTTCGAGTGTTCGAACCGTAATGCGCAAGAAATGGTACAGAAACCCCGTATTTACATATCTGCCACTGTGCAGGAGAATCCGTATAGGTGTTCGATTGTTCGAACCGTAATGCGCAAGAAATGGTATGTAAACCTCGTATTTACATATCTGCCACTGTGCAGGAGAATCCGTATAGGTGTTCGATTGTTCGAACCGTAATGCGCAAGAAATGGTATGTAAACCCCGTATTTACATATCTGCCACTGTGCAGGAGAATCCGTATAGGTGTTCGAGTGTTCGAACCGTAATGCGCAAGAAATGGTATGTAAACCCCAGATTTAAATATCTGCCGTAGTGCAGGAGAATCCGTATAGGTGTTCGAGTGTTCGAACCGTAATGCGCAAGAAATGGTACCGAAACCCCATATTTACATATCTGCCACTGTGCAGGAGAATCCGTATAGGTGTTCGAGTGTTCGAACCGTGATGCGCAAGAAATGGTACCGAAACCCCGTATTTACATATCTGCCACTTTGTAGGAGAATCCGCATAGGTGTTCGAGTGTTCGAACCGTAATGTGCAAGAAATGGTATGGAAACCCCGTATTTACATATCTGCCACTGTGCAGGAGAATCCGTAAAGGTGTTCGAGTGTTCGAACCGTAATGCGCAAGAAATGGTACCGAAACCCCGTATTTACATATCTGCCTCTGTGCAGGAGAATCCGAATAGGTGTTCGAGTGTTCGAACCGTAATGCGCAAGAAATGGTACCGAAACCCCGTATTTACATATCTGCCACTGTGCAGGAGAATCCGCATAGGTGCTCGAGTGTTCGAACCGTATTGCGCAAGAAATGGTATGTAAACCCCGTATTTACATATCTGCCACTGTGCAGGATAATCCGTATAGGTGTGCGAGTGTTCGAACCGTAATGCGCAAGAAATGGTACCGAAACCCCGTATTTACATATCTGCCACTGTGCAGGAGAATCCGCATAGGTGCTCGAGTGTTCGAACCGTATTGCGCAAGAAATGGTATGGAAACCCCGTATTTACATATCTGCCACTGTGCAGGAGAATCCGTATAGGTGTTCGAGTGTTCGAACCGTAATGCGCAGGAAATGGTACCGAAACCCCGTATTTACATAACTGCCACTGTGCAGGAGAATTCATATAGGTGTTCGTGTGTTCGAACCGTAATGCGCAAGAAATGGTATGTAAACCCCATATTTAAATATCTGCCACTGTGCAGGAGAATCCGTATAGGTGTTCGAGTGTTCGAACCGTAATGCGCAAGAAATGGTACCGAAACCCCGTATTTACATATCTGCCACTGTGCAGGAGAATCCGTATAAGTGTTCGAGTGTTCGAACCGTAATGCGAAAGAAATGGTACCGAAACCCCGTATTTACATATCTGCCACTGTGCTAGAGAATCCGAATAGGTGTTAGAGTGTTCGAACCGTAATGCGCAAGAAATGGTACCGAAACCCCGTATTTACATATCTGCCACTTTGTAGGAGAATCCGCATAGGTGTTCGAGTGTTCGAACCGTAATGTGCAAGAAATAGTATGGAAACCCCGTATTTATATATCTGCCACTGTGCAGGAGAATCCGTATAGGTGTTCGATTGTTCGAATCGTAATGCGCAAGAAATGGTACCGAAACCCCGTATTTACATATTTGCCACTGTGCAGGAGAATCCGAATAGGTGTTCGAGTGTTCGAACCGTAATGCGCAAGAAATGGTATGTAAACCCCGTATTTACATATCTGCCACTGTGCAGGAGAATCCGTATAGGTGTTCGAGTGTTCGAACCGTAATGCGCAAGAAATGGTACAGAAACCCCGTATTTACATATCTGCCACTGTGCAGGAGAATCCGTATAGGTGTTCGATTGTTCGAACCGTAATGCGCAAGAAATGGTATGTAAACCCCGTATTTACATATCTGCCACTGTGCAGGAGAATCCGTATAGGTGTTCGATTGTTCGAACCGTAATGCGCAAGAAATGGTATGTAAACCCCGTATTTACATATCTGCCACTGTGCAGGAGAATCCGTATAGGTGTTCGAGTGTTCGAACCGTAATGCGCAAGAAATGGTATGTAAACCCCAGATTTAAATATCTGCCGTAGTGCAGGAGAATCCGTATAGGTGTTCGAGTGTTCGAACCGTAATGCGCAAGAAATGGTACCGAAACCCCGTATTTACATATCTGCCACTGTGCAGGAGAATCCGTATAGGTGTTCGAGTGTTCGAACCGTGATGCGCAAGAAATGGTACCGAAACCCCGTATTTACATATCTGCCACTGTGCAGGAGAATCCGGATAGGTGTTCGAGTGTTCGAACCGTAATGCGCAAGAAATGGTACCGAAACCCCGTATTTACATATCTGCCACTTTGTAGGAGAATCCGCATAGGTGTTCGAGTGTTCGAACCGTAATGTGCAAGAAATGGTATGGAAACCCCGTATTTACATATCTGCCACTGTGCAGGAGAATCCGTAAAGGTGTTCGAGTGTTCGAACCGTAATGCGCAAGAAATGGTACCGAAACCCCGTATTTACATATCTGCCTCTGTGCAGGAGAATCCGAATAGGTGTTCGAGTGTTCGAACCGTAATGCGCAAGAAATGGTACCGAAACCCCGTATTTACATATCTGCCACTGTACAGGAGAATCCGCATAGGTGCTCGAGTGTTCGAACCGTATTGCGCAAGAAATGGTATGTAAACCCCGTATTTACATATCTGCCACTGTGCAGGATAATCCGTATAGGTGTTCGAGTGTTCGAACCGTAATGCGCAAGAAATGGTCCCGAAACCCCGTATTTACATATCTGCCACTGTGCAGGAGAATCCGCATAGGTGCTCGAGTGTTCGAACCGTATTGCGCAAGAAATGGTATGGAAACCCCGTATTTACATATCTGCCACTGTGCAGGAGAATCCGTATAGGTGTTCGAGTGTTCGAACCGTAATGCGCAGGAAATGGTACCGAAACCCCGTATTTACATAACTGCCACTGTGCAGGAGAATTCATGTAGGTGTTCGTGTGTTCGAACCGTAATGCGCAAGAAATGGTATGTAAACCCCATATTTAAATATCTGCCACTGTGCAGGAGAATCCGTATAGGTGTTCGATTGTTCGAACCGTAATGCGCAAGAAATGGTATGTAAACCCCGTATTTACATATCTGCCACTGTGCAGGAGAATCCGTATAGGTGTTCGATTGTTCGAACCGTAATGCGCAAGAAATGGTATGTAAACCCTGTATTTACATATCTGCCACTGTGCAGGAGAATCCGTATAGGTGTTCGAGTGTTCGAACCGTAATGCGCAAGAAATGGTATGTAAACCCCAGATTTAAATATCTGCCGTAGTGCAGGAGAATCCGTATAGGTGTTCGAGTGTTCGAACCGTAATGCGCAAGAAATGGTACCGAAACCCCGTATTTACATATCTGCCACTGTGCAGGAGAATCCGTATAGGTGTTCGAGTGTTCGAACCGTGATGCGCAAGAAATGGTACCGAAACCCCGTATTTACATATCTGCCACTGTGCAGGAGAATCCGGATAGGTGTTCGAGTGTTCGAACCGTAATGCGCAAGAAATGGTACCGAAACCCCGTATTTACATATCTGCCACTTTGTAGGAGAATCCGCATAGGTGTTCGAGTGTTCGAACCGTAATGTGCAAGAAATAGTATGGAAACCCCGTATTTATATATCTGCCACTGTGCAGGAGAATCCTTATAGGTGTTCGATTGTTCGAATCGCAATGCGCAAGAAATGGTACCGAAACCCCGTATTTACATATTTGCCACTGTGCAGGAGAATCCGAATAGGTGTTCGAGTGTTCGAACCGTAATGCGCAAGAAATGGTATGTAAACCCCGTATTTACATATCTGCCACTGTGCAGGAGAATCCGTATAGGTGTTCGAGTGTTCGAACCGTAATGCGCAAGAAATGGTACAGAAACCCCGTATTTACATATCTGCCACTGTGCAGGAGAATCCGTATAGGTGTTCGATTGTTCGAACCGTAATGCGCAAGAAATGGTATGTAAACCCCGTATTTACATATCTGCCACTGTGCAGGAGAATCCGTATAGGTGTTCGATTGTTCGAACCGTAATGCGCAAGAAATGGTATGTAAACCCCGTATTTACATATCTGCCACTGTGCAGGAGAATCCGTATAGGTGTTCGAGTGTTCGAACCGTAATGCGCAAGAAATGGTATGTAAACCCCAGATTTAAATATCTGCCGTAGTGCAGGAGAATCCGTATAGGTGTTCGAGTGTTCGAACCGTAATGCGCAAGAAATGGTACCGAAACCCCGTATTTACATATCTGCCACTGTGCAGGAGAATCCGTATAGGTGTTCGAGTGTTCGAACCGTGATGCGCAAGAAATGGTACCGAAACCCCGTATTTACATATCTGCCACTGTGCAGGAGAATCCGGATAGGTGTTCGAGTGTTCGAACCGTAATGCGCAAGAAATGGTACCGAAACCCCGTATTTACATATCTGCCACTTTGTAGGAGAATCCGCATAGGTGTTCGAGTGTTCGAACCGTAATGTGCAAGAAATGGTATGGAAACCCCGTATTTACATATCTGCCACTGTGCAGGAGAATCCGTAAAGGTGTTCGAGTGTTCGAACCGTAATGCGCAAGAAATGGTACCGAAACCCCGTATTTACATATCTGCCTCTGTGCAGGAGAATCCGAATAGGTGTTCGAGTGTTCGAACCGTAATGCGCAAGAAATGGTACCGAAACCCCGTATTTACATATCTGCCACTGTGCAGGAGAATCCGCATAGGTGCTCGAGTGTTCGAACCGTATTGCGCAAGAAATGGTATGTAAACCCCGTATTTACATATCTGCCACTGTGCAGGATAATCCGTATAGGTGTGCGAGTGTTCGAACCGTAATGCGCAAGAAATGGTACCGAAACCCCGTATTTACATATCTGCCACTGTGCAGGAGAATCCGCATAGGTGCTCGAGTGTTCGAACCGTATTGCGCAAGAAATGGTATGGAAACCCCGTATTTACATATCTGCCACTGTGCAGGAGAATCCGTATAGGTGTTCGAGTGTTCGAACCGTAATGCGCAGGAAATGGTACCGAAACCCCGTATTTACATAACTGCCACTGTGCAGGAGAATTCATATAGGTGTTCGTGTGTTCGAACCGTAATGCGCAAGAAATGGTATGTAAACCCCATATTTAAATATCTGCCACTGTGCAGGAGAATCCGTATAGGTGTTCGAGTGTTCGAACCGTAATGCGCAAGAAATGGTACCGAAACCCCGTATTTACATATCTGCCACTGTGCAGGAGAATCCGTATAAGTGTTCGAGTGTTCGAACCGTAATGCGAAAGAAATGGTACCGAAACCCCGTATTTACATATCTGCCACTGTGCTAGAGAATCCGAATAGGTGTTAGAGTGTTCGAACCGTAATACGCAAGAAATGGTACCGAAACCCCGTATTTACATATCTGCCACTTTGTAGGAGAATCCGCATAGGTGTTCGAGTGTTCGAACCGTAATGTGCAAGAAATAGTATGGAAACCCCGTATTTATATATCTGCCACTGTGCAGGAGAATCCGTATAGGTGTTCGATTGTTCGAATCGTAATGCGCAAGAAATGGTACCGAAACCCCGTATTTACATATTTGCCACTGTGCAGGAGAATCCGAATAGGTGTTCGAGTGTTCGAACCGTAATGCGCAAGAAATGGTATGTAAACCCCGTATTTACATATCTGCCACTGTGCAGGAGAATCCGTATAGGTGTTCGAGTGTTCGAACCGTAATGCGCAAGAAATGGTACAGAAACCCCGTATTTACATATCTGCCACTGTGCAGGAGAATCCGTATAGGTGTTCGATTGTTCGAACCGTAATGCGCAAGAAATGGTATGTAAACCCCGTATTTACATATCTGCCACTGTGCAGGAGAATCCGTATAGGTGTTCGATTGTTCGAACCGTAATGCGCAAGAAATGGTATGTAAACCCCGTATTTACATATCTGCCACTGTGCAGGAGAATCCGTATAGGTGTTCGAGTGTTCGAACCGTAATGCGCAAGAAATGGTATGTAAACCCCAGATTTAAATATCTGCCATAGTGCAGGAGAATCCGTATAGGTGTTCGAGTGTTCGAACCGTAATGCGCAAGAAATGGTACCGAAACCCCGTATTTACATATCTGCCACTGTGCAGGAGAATCCGTATAGGTGTTCGAGTGTTCGAACCGTGATGCGCAAGAAATGGTACCGAAACCCCGTATTTACATATCTGCCACTGTGCAGGAGAATCCGGATAGGTGTTCGAGTGTTCGAACCGTAATGCGCAAGAAATGGTACCGAAACCCCGTATTTACATATCTGCCACTTTGTAGGAGAATCCGCATAGGTGTTCGAGTGTTCGAACCGTAATGTGCAAGAAATGGTATGGAAACCCCGTATTTACATATCTGCCACTGTGCAGGAGAATCCGTAAAGGTGTTCGAGTGTTCGAACCGTAATGCGCAAGAAATGGTACCGAAACCCCGTATTTACATATCTGCCTCTGTGCAGGAGAATCCGAATAGGTGTTCGAGTGTTCGAACCGTAATGCGCAAGAAATGGTACCGAAACCCCGTATTTACATATCTGCCACTGTGCAGGAGAATCCGCATAGGTGCTCGAGTGTTCGAACCGTATTGCGCAAGAAATGGTATGTAAACCCCGTATTTACATATCTGCCACTGTGCAGGATAATCCGTATAGGTGTTCGAGTGTTCGAACCGTAATGCGCAAGAAATGGTCCCGAAACCCCGTATTTACATATCTGCCACTGTGCAGGAGAATCCGCATAGGTGCTCGAGTGTTCGAACCGTATTGCGCAAGAAATGGTATGGAAACCCCGTATTTACATATCTGCCACTGTGCAGGAGAATCCGTATAGGTGTTCGAGTGTTCGAACCGTAATGCGCAGGAAATGGTACCGAAACCCCGTATTTACATAACTGCCACTGTGCAGGAGAATTCATGTAGGTGTTCGTGTGTTCGAACCGTAATGCGCAAGAAATGGTATGTAAACCCCATATTTAAATATCTGCCACTGTGCAGGAGAATCCGTATAGGTGTTCGATTGTTCGAACCGTAATGCGCAAGAAATGGTATGTAAACCCCGTATTTACATATCTGCCACTGTGCAGGAGAATCCGTATAGGTGTTCGATTGTTCGAACCGTAATGCGCAAGAAATGGTATGTAAACCCTGTATTTACATATCTGCCACTGTGCAGGAGAATCCGTATAGGTGTTCGAGTGTTCGAACCGTAATGCGCAAGAAATGGTATGTAAACCCCAGATTTAAATATCTGCCGTAGTGCAGGAGAATCCGTATAGGTGTTCGAGTGTTCGAACCGTAATGCGCAAGAAATGGTACCGAAACCCCGTATTTACATATCTGCCACTGTGCAGGAGAATCCGTATAGGTGTTCGAGTGTTCGAACCGTGATGCGCAAGAAATGGTACCGAAACCCCGTATTTACATATCTGCCACTGTGCAGGAGAATCCGGATAGGTGTTCGAGTGTTCGAACCGTAATGCGCAAGAAATGGTACCGAAACCCCGTATTTACATATCTGCCACTTTGTAGGAGAATCCGCATAGGTGTTCGAGTGTTCGAACCGTAATGTGCAAGAAATGGTATGGAAACCCCGTATTTACATATCTGCCACTGTGCAGGAGAATCCGTAAAGGTGTTCGAGTGTTCGAACCGTAATGCGCAAGAAATGGTACCGAAACCCCGTATTTACATATCTGCCTCTGTGCAGGAGAATCCGAATAGGTGTTCGAGTGTTCGAACCGTAATGCGCAAGAAATGGTACCGAAACCCCGTATTTACATATCTGCCACTTTGTAGGAGAATCCGCATAGGTGTTCGAGTGTTCGAACCGTAATGTGCAAGAAATGGTATGGAAACCCCGTATTTACATATCTGCCACTGTGCAGGAGAATCCGTATAGGTGTTCGAGTGTTCGAACCGTAATGCGCAAGAAATGGTACCGAAACCCCGTATTTACATATCTGCCACTGTGCAGGAGAATCCGTATAAGGGTTCGAGTGTTCGAACCGTAATGCGAAAGAAATGGTACCGAAACCCCGTATTTACATATCTGCCACTGTGCTGGAGAATCCGAATAGGTGTTAGAGTGTTCGAACCGTAATGCGCAAGAAATGGTACCGAAACCCCGTATTTACATATCTGCCACTTTTTAGGAGAATCCGCATAGGTGTTCGAGTGTTCGAACCGTAATGTGCAAGAAATAGTATGGAAACCCCGTATTTACATATCTGCCACTGTGCAGGAGAATCCGTATAGGTGTTCGATTGTTCGAATCGTAATGCGCAAGAAATGGTACCGAAACCCCGTATTTACATATTTGCCACTGTGCAGGAGAATCCGAATAGGTGTTCGAGTGTTCGAACCGTAATGCGCAAGAAATGGTATGTAAACCCCGTATTTACATATCTGCCACTGTGCAGGAGAATCCGTATAGGTGTTCGAGTGTTCGAACCGTAATGCGCAAGAAATGGTACAGAAACCCCGTATTTACATATCTGCCACTGTGCAGGAGAATCCGTATAGGTGTTCGATTGTTCGAACCGTAATGCGCAAGAAATGGTATGTAAACCCCGTATTTACATATCTGCCACTGTGCAGGAGAATCCGTATAGGTGTTCGATTGTTCGAACCGTAATGCGCAAGAAATGGTATGTAAACCCCGTATTTACATATCTGCCACTGTGCAGGAGAATCCGTATAGGTGTTCGAGTGTTCGAACCGTAATGCGCAAGAAATGGTATGTAAACCCCAGATTTAAATATCTGCCGTAGTGCAGGAGAATCCGTATAGGTGTTCGAGTGTTCGAACCGTAATGCGCAAGAAATGGTACCGAAACCCCGTATTTACTTATCTGCCACTGTGCAGGAGAATCCGTATAGGTGTTCGAGTGTTCGAACCATAATGCGCAGGAAATGGTACCGAAACCCCGTATTTACATATCAGCCACTGTGCAGGAGAATTCGTATAGGTGTTCGGGTGTTCGAACCGTAATGCGCAAGAAATGGTATGTAAACCCCATATTTAAATATCTGCCACTGTGCAGGAGAATCCGTATAGGTGTTCGAGTGTTCGAACCGTAATGCGCAAGAAATGGTACCGAAACCCCGTATTTACTTATCTGCCACTGTGCAGGAGAATCTGTATAGGTGTTCGAGTGTTCGAACCATAATGCGCAGGAAATGGTACCGAAACCCCGTATTTACATATCCGCCACTGTGCAGGAGAATTCGTATAGGTGTTCGTGTGTTCGAACCGTAATGCGCAAGAAATGGTACGGAAACCCCGTATTTACATATCTGCCACTGTGCAGGAGAATTCGTATAGGTGTTCGATTGTTCGTATTGTAATGCGCAAGAAATGGTATGTAAACCCCGTATTTACATATCTCCCACTGTGCAGGAGAATCCGTATAGGTGTTCGAGTGTTCGAACCGTAATGCGCAAGAAATGGTACCGAAACCCCGTATTTACATATCTGCCACTGTGCAGGAGAATCCGTATAGGTGTTCGATTGTTCGAACCGTAATGCGCAAGAAATTGTATGTAAACCCCGTATTTACATATCTGCCACTGTGCAGGAGAATCCGTATAGGTGTTCGAGTGTTCGAACCGTAATGCGCAAGAAATGGTACGGAAACCCCGTATTTACATATCTGCCACTGTGCAGGAGAATCCGTATAGGTGTTCGATTGTTCGAACCGTAATGCGCAAGAAATTGTATGTAAACCCCGTATTTACATATCTGCCACTGTGCAGGAGAATCCGTATAGGTGTTCGAGTGTTCGAACCGTAATGCGCAAGAAATGGTATGGAAACCCCGTATTTACATATCTGCCACTGTGCAGGAGAATCCGCATAGGTGCTCGAGTGTTCGAACCGTATTGCGCAAGAAATGGTATGTAAACCCCGTATTTACATATCTGCCACTGTGCAGGAGAATCCGCATAGGTGCTCGAGTGTTCGAACCGTATTGCGCAAGAAATGGTATGGAAACCCCGTATTTACATATCTGCCACTGTGCAGGAGAATCCGTATAGGTGTTCGAGTGTTCGAACCGTAATGCGCAGGAAATGGTACCGAAACCCCGTATTTACATATCTGCCACTTTGCAGGGGAATTCGTATAGGTGTTCGGGTGTTCGAACCGTAATGCGCAAGAAAAGGTATGTAAACCCCATATTTAAATATCTGCCACTGTGCAGGAGAATCCGAATAGGTGTTCGAGTGTTTGAACCGTAATGCGCAAGAAATGGTACCGAAACCCCGTATTTACATATCTGCCACTGTGTAGGAGAATCCGTATAGGTGTTCGAGTGTTCGAACCGTAATGCGCAAGAAATGGTAGGGAAACCCCGTATTTACATATCTGCCACTGGGCAGGAGAATCCGTATAGGTGTTCGAGTGTTCGAACCGTAATGCGCAAGAAATGGTACCGAAACCCCGTATTTACATATCTGCCACTGTGCAGGAGAATCCGCATAGGTGCTCGAGTGTTCGAACTGTATTGCGCAAGAAAAAGTATGTAAACCCCGTATTTACATATCTGCCACTGTGTAGGAGAATCCGTATAGGTGTTCGAGTGTTCGAACCGTAATGCGCCAGAAATGGTACCGAAACCCCGTATTTACATATCTGCCACTGTGCAGGAGAATCCGCATAGGTGCTCGAGTGTTCGAACCGTATTGCGCAAGAAATGGTATGGAAACCCCGTATTTACATATCTGCCACTGTGCAGGAGAATCCGTATAGGTGTTCGAGTGTTCGAACCGTAATGCGCAGGACATGGTACCGAAATACCGTATTTACATATCTGCCACTTTGCAGGAGAATTCGTATAGGTGTTCGAGTGTTCGAACCGTAATGTGCAAGAAATGGTACCGAAACCCCGTATTTACATATCTGCCACTGTGCAGGAGATTCCAAATAGGTGTTCGAGTGTTCGAACCGTAATGCGCAAGAAATGGTACCGAAACCCCGTATTTACATATCTGCCACTTTGTAGGAGAATCCGCATCGGTGTTCGAGTGTTCGAACCGTAATGTGCAAGAAATGGTAAGGAAACTCCGTATTTACATATCTGCCACTGTGCAGGAGAATCCGTATTGGTGTTCGAGTGTTCAAATCGTAATGCGCAAGAAATGGTACCGAAACCCCGTATTTACATATCTGCCTCTGTGCAGGAGAATCTGAATAGGTGTTCGAGTGTTCGAACCGTAATGCGCAAGAAATGGTATGTAAACCCCGTATTTACATATCTGCCACTGTGCAGGAGAATCCGTATAGGTGTTCGAGTGTTCGAACCGTAATGCGCAAGAAATGGTACGGAAACCCCGTATTTACATATCTGCCACTTTGTAGGAGAATCCGCATAGGTGTTCGAGTGTTCGAACCGTAATGTGCAAGAAATGGTATGGAAACCCCGTATTTACATATCTGCCACTGTGCAGGAGAATCCGTATAGGTGTTCGAGTGTTCGAATCGTAATGCGCAAGAAATGGTACCGAAACCCCGTATTTACATATCTGCCACTGTGCAGGAGAATCCGAATAGGTGTTCGAGTGCTCGAACCGTAATGCGCAAGAAATGGTATGTAAACCCCGTATTTACATATCTGCCACTGTGCAGGAGAATCCGTATAGGTGTTCGAGTGTTCGAACCGTAATGCGCAAGAAATGGTACGGAAACCCCGTATTTACATATCTGCCACTGTGCAGGAGAATCCGTATAGGTGTTCGATTGTTCGAACCGTAATGCGCAAGAAATTGTATGTAAACCCCGTATTTACATATCTGCCACTGTGCAGGAGAATCCGTATAGGTGTTCGAGTGTTCGAACCGTAATGCGCAAGAAATGGTATGGAAACCCCGTATTTACATATCTGCCACTGTGCAGGAGAATCCGCATAGGTGTTCGAGTGTTCGAACCGTAATGCGCAAGAAATGGTACCGAAACCCCGTATTTACATATCCGCCACTGTGCAGGAGAATCCGTATAGGTGTTCGAGTGTTCGAACCGTAATGCGCAAGAAATGGTACCGAAACCCCGTATTTACATATCTGCCACTTTGCAGGGGAATTCGTATAGGTGTTCGGGTGTTCGAACCGTAATGCGCAAGAAAAGGTATGTAAACCCCATATTTAAATATCTGCCACTGTGCAGGAGAATCCGAATAGGTGTTCGAGTGTTTGAACCGTAATGCGCAAGAAATGGTACCGAAACCCCGTATTTACATATCTGCCACTGTGTAGGAGAATCCGTATAGGTGTTCGAGTGTTCGAACCGTAATGCGCAAGAAATGGTAGGGAAACCCCGTATTTACATATCTGCCACTGGGCAGGAGAATCCGTATAGGTGTTCGAGTGTTCGAACCGTAATGCGCAAGAAATGGTACCGAAACCCCGTATTTACATATCTGCCACTGTGCAGGAGAATCCGCATAGGTGCTCGAGTGTTCGAACTGTATTGCGCAAGAAATAGTATGTAAACCCCGTATTTACATATCTGCCACTGTGTAGGAGAATCCGTATAGGTGTTCGAGTGTTCGAACCGTAATGCGCCAGAAATGGTACCGAAACCCCGTATTTACATATCTGCCACTGTGCAGGAGAATCCGCATAGGTGCTCGAGTGTTCGAACCGTATTGCGCAAGAAATGGTATGGAAACCCCGTATTTACATATCTGCCACTGTGCAGGAGAATCCGTATAGGTGTTCGAGTGTTCGAACCGTAATGCGCAGGAAATGGTACCGAAATACCGTATTTACATATCTGCCACTTTGCAGGAGAATTCGTATAGGTGTTCGAGTCTTCGAACCGTAATGTGCAAGAAATGGTACCGAAACCCCGTATTTACATATCTGCCACTGTGCAGGAGATTCCAAATAGGTGTTCGAGTGTTCGAACCGTAATGCGCAAGAAATGGTACCGAAACCCCGTATTTACATATCTGCCACTTTGTAGGAGAATCCGCATCGGTGTTCGAGTGTTCGAACCGTAATGTGCAAGAAATGGTAAGGAAACTCCGTATTTACATATCTGCCACTGTGCAGGAGAATCCGTATAGGTGTTCGAGTGTTCGAATCGTAATGCGCAAGAAATGGTACCGAAACCCCGTATTTACATATCTGCCTCTGTGCAGGAGAATCTGAATAGGTGTTCGAGTGTTCGAACCGTAATGCGCAAGAAATGGTATGTAAACCCCGTATTTACATATCTGCCACTGTGCAGGAGAATCCGTATAGGTGTTCGATTGTTCGAACCGTAATGCGCAAGAAATGGTATGTAAACCCCGTATTTACATATCTGCCACTGTGCAGGAGAATCCGTATAGGTGTTCGATTGTTCGAACCGTAATGCGCAAGAAATGGTATGTAAACCCCGTATTTACATATCTGCCACTGTGCAGGAGAATCCGTATAGGTGTTCGAGTGTTCGAACCGTAATGCGCAAGAAATGGTATGTAAACCCCAGATTTAAATATCTGCCGTAGTGCAGGAGAATCCGTATAGGTGTTCGAGTGTTCGAACCGTAATGCGCAAGAAATGGTACCGAAACCCCGTATTTACTTATCTGCCACTGTGCAGGAGAATCCGTATAGGTGTTCGAGTGTTCGAACCATAATGCGCAGGAAATGGTACCGAAACCCCGTATTTACATATCAGCCACTGTGCAGGAGAATTCGTATAGGTGTTCGGGTGTTCGAACCGTAATGCGCAAGAAATGGTATGTAAACCCCATATTTAAATATCTGCCACTGTGCAGGAGAATCCGTATAGGTGTTCGAGTGTTCGAACCGTAATGCGCAAGAAATGGTACCGAAACCCCGTATTTACTTATCTGCCACTGTGCAGGAGAATCTGTATAGGTGTTCGAGTGTTCGAACCATAATGCGCAGGAAATGGTACCGAAACCCCGTATTTACATATCCGCCACTGTGCAGGAGAATTCGTATAGGTGTTCGTGTGTTCGAACCGTAATGCGCAAGAAATGGTACGGAAACCCCGTATTTACATATCTGCCACTGTGCAGGAGAATTCGTATAGGTGTTCGATTGTTCGTATTGTAATGCGCAAGAAATGGTATGTAAACCCCGTATTTACATATCTCCCACTGTGCAGGAGAATCCGTATAGGTGTTCGAGTGTTCGAACCGTAATGCGCAAGAAATGGTACCGAAACCCCGTATTTACATATCTGCCACTGTGCAGGAGAATCCGTATAGGTGTTCGATTGTTCGAACCGTAATGCGCAAGAAATTGTATGTAAACCCCGTATTTACATATCTGCCACTGTGCAGGAGAATCCGTATAGGTGTTCGAGTGTTCGAACCGTAATGCGCAAGAAATGGTACGGAAACCCCGTATTTACATATCTGCCACTGTGCAGGAGAATCCGTATAGGTGTTCGATTGTTCGAACCGTAATGCGCAAGAAATTGTATGTAAACCCCGTATTTACATATCTGCCACTGTGCAGGAGAATCCGTATAGGTGTTCGAGTGTTCGAACCGTAATGCGCAAGAAATGGTATGGAAACCCCGTATTTACATATCTGCCACTGTGCAGGAGAATCCGCATAGGTGCTCGAGTGTTCGAACCGTATTGCGCAAGAAATGGTATGTAAACCCCGTATTTACATATCTGCCACTGTGCAGGAGAATCCGCATAGGTGCTCGAGTGTTCGAACCGTATTGCGCAAGAAATGGTATGGAAACCCCGTATTTACATATCTGCCACTGTGCAGGAGAATCCGTATAGGTGTTCGAGTGTTCGAACCGTAATGCGCAGGAAATGGTACCGAAACCCCGTATTTACATATCTGCCACTTTGCAGGGGAATTCGTATAGGTGTTCGGGTGTTCGAACCGTAATGCGCAAGAAAAGGTATGTAAACCCCATATTTAAATATCTGCCACTGTGCAGGAGAATCCGAATAGGTGTTCGAGTGTTTGAACCGTAATGCGCAAGAAATGGTACCGAAACCCCGTATTTACATATCTGCCACTGTGTAGGAGAATCCGTATAGGTGTTCGAGTGTTCGAACCGTAATGCGCAAGAAATGGTAGGGAAACCCCGTATTTACATATCTGCCACTGGGCAGGAGAATCCGTATAGGTGTTCGAGTGTTCGAACCGTAATGCGCAAGAAATGGTACCGAAACCCCGTATTTACATATCTGCCACTGTGCAGGAGAATCCGCATAGGTGCTCGAGTGTTCGAACTGTATTGCGCAAGAAAAAGTATGTAAACCCCGTATTTACATATCTGCCACTGTGTAGGAGAATCCGTATAGGTGTTCGAGTGTTCGAACCGTAATGCGCCAGAAATGGTACCGAAACCCCGTATTTACATATCTGCCACTGTGCAGGAGAATCCGCATAGGTGCTCGAGTGTTCGAACCGTATTGCGCAAGAAATGGTATGGAAACCCCGTATTTACATATCTGCCACTGTGCAGGAGAATCCGTATAGGTGTTCGAGTGTTCGAACCGTAATGCGCAGGACATGGTACCGAAATACCGTATTTACATATCTGCCACTTTGCAGGAGAATTCGTATAGGTGTTCGAGTGTTCGAACCGTAATGTGCAAGAAATGGTACCGAAACCCCGTATTTACATATCTGCCACTGTGCAGGAGATTCCAAATAGGTGTTCGAGTGTTCGAACCGTAATGCGCAAGAAATGGTACCGAAACCCCGTATTTACATATCTGCCACTTTGTAGGAGAATCCGCATCGGTGTTCGAGTGTTCGAACCGTAATGTGCAAGAAATGGTAAGGAAACTCCGTATTTACATATCTGCCACTGTGCAGGAGAATCCGTATTGGTGTTCGAGTGTTCAAATCGTAATGCGCAAGAAATGGTACCGAAACCCCGTATTTACATATCTGCCTCTGTGCAGGAGAATCTTAATAGGTGTTCGAGTGTTCGAACCGTAATGCGCAAGAAATGGTATGTAAACCCCGTATTTACATATCTGCCACTGTGCAGGAGAATCCGTATAGGTGTTCGAGTGTTCGAACCGTAATGCGCAAGAAATGGTACGGAAACCCCGTATTTACATATCTGCCACTTTGTAGGAGAATCCGCATAGGTGTTCGAGTGTTCGAACCGTAATGTGCAAGAAATGGTATGGAAACCCCGTATTTACATATCTGCCACTGTGCAGGAGAATCCGTATAGGTGTTCGAGTGTTCGAATCGTAATGCGCAAGAAATGGTACCGAAACCCCGTATTTACATATCTGCCACTGTGCAGGAGAATCCGAATAGGTGTTCGAGTGCTCGAACCGTAATGCGCAAGAAATGGTATGTAAACCCCGTATTTACATATCTGCCACTGTGCAGGAGAATCCGTATAGGTGTTCGAGTGTTCGAACCGTAATGCGCAAGAAATGGTACGGAAACCCCGTATTTACATATCTGCCACTGTGCAGGAGAATCCGTATAGGTGTTCGATTGTTCGAACCGTAATGCGCAAGAAATTGTATGTAAACCCCGTATTTACATATCTGCCACTGTGCAGGAGAATCCGTATAGGTGTTCGAGTGTTCGAACCGTAATGCGCAAGAAATGGTATGGAAACCCCGTATTTACATATCTGCCACTGTGCAGGAGAATCCGCATAGGTGTTCGAGTGTTCGAACCGTAATGCGCAAGAAATGGTACCGAAACCCCGTATTTACATATCCGCCACTGTGCAGGAGAATCCGTATAGGTGTTCGAGTGTTCGAACCGTAATGCGCAAGAAATGGTACCGAAACCCCGTATTTACATATCTGCCACTTTGCAGGGGAATTCGTATAGGTGTTCGGGTGTTCGAACCGTAATGCGCAAGAAAAGGTATGTAAACCCCATATTTAAATATCTGCCACTGTGCAGGAGAATCCGAATAGGTGTTCGAGTGTTTGAACCGTAATGCGCAAGAAATGGTACCGAAACCCCGTATTTACATATCTGCCACTGTGTAGGAGAATCCGTATAGGTGTTCGAGTGTTCGAACCGTAATGCGCAAGAAATGGTAGGGAAACCCCGTATTTACATATCTGCCACTGGGCAGGAGAATCCGTATAGGTGTTCGAGTGTTCGAACCGTAATGCGCAAGAAATGGTACCGAAACCCCGTATTTACATATCTGCCACTGTGCAGGAGAATCCGCATAGGTGCTCGAGTGTTCGAACTGTATTGCGCAAGAAATAGTATGTAAACCCCGTATTTACATATCTGCCACTGTGTAGGAGAATCCGTATAGGTGTTCGAGTGTTCGAACCGTAATGCGCCAGAAATGGTACCGAAACCCCGTATTTACATATCTGCCACTGTGCAGGAGAATCCGCATAGGTGCTCGAGTGTTCGAACCGTATTGCGCAAGAAATGGTATGGAAACCCCGTATTTACATATCTGCCACTGTGCAGGAGAATCCGTATAGGTGTTCGAGTGTTCGAACCGTAATGCGCAGGAAATGGTACCGAAATACCGTATTTACATATCTGCCACTTTGCAGGAGAATTCGTATAGGTGTTCGAGTCTTCGAACCGTAATGTGCAAGAAATGGTACCGAAACCCCGTATTTACATATCTGCCACTGTGCAGGAGATTCCAAATAGGTGTTCGAGTGTTCGAACCGTAATGCGCAAGAAATGGTACCGAAACCCCGTATTTACATATCTGCCACTTTGTAGGAGAATCCGCATCGGTGTTCGAGTGTTCGAACCGTAATGTGCAAGAAATGGTAAGGAAACTCCGTATTTACATATCTGCCACTGTGCAGGAGAATCCGTATAGGTGTTCGAGTGTTCGAATCGTAATGCGCAAGAAATGGTACCGAAACCCCGTATTTACATATCTGCCTCTGTGCAGGAGAATCTGAATAGGTGTTCGAGTGTTCGAACCGTAATGCGCAAGAAATGGTATGTAAACCCCGTATTTACATATCTGCCACTGTGCAGGAGAATCCGTATAGGTGTTCGAGTGTTCGAACCGTAATGCGCAAGAAATGGTACGGAAACCCCGTATTTACATATCTGCCACTTTGTAGGAGAATCCGCATAGGTGTTCGAGTGTTCGAACCGTAATGTGCAAGAAATGGTATGGAAACCCCGTATTTACATATCTGCCACTGTGCAGGAGAATCCGTATAGGTGTTCGAGTTTTCGAATCGTAATGCGCAAGAAATGGTACCGAAACCCCGTATTTACATATCTGCCACTGTGCAGGAGAATCCGAATAGGTGTTCGAGTGCTCGAACCGTAATGCGCAAGAAATGGTATGTAAACCCCGTATTTACATATCTGCCACTGTGCAGGAGAATCCGTATAGGTGTTCGAGTGTTCGAACCGTAATGCGCAAGAAATGGTACGGAAACCCCGTATTTACATATCTGCCACTGTGCAGGAGAATCCGTATAGGTGTTCGATTGTTCGAACCGTAATGCGCAAGAAATTGTATGTAAACCCCGTATTTACATATCTGCCACTGTGCAGGAGAATCCGTATAGGTGTTCGAGTGTTCGAACCGTAATGCGCAAGAAATGGTATGGAAACCCCGTATTTACATATCTGCCACTGTGCAGGAGAATCCGCATAGGTGTTCGAGTGTTCGAACCGTAATGCGCAAGAAATGGTACCGAAACCCCGTATTTACATATCCGCCACTGTGCAGGAGAATCCGTATAGGTGTTCGAGTGTTCGAACCGTAATGCGCAAGAAATGGTACCGAAACCCCGTATTTACATATCTGCCACTGTGCAGGAGAATCCGCATAGGTGCTCGAGTGTTCGAACCGTATTGCGCAAGAAATGGTATGTAAACCCCGTATTTACATATCTGCCACTGTGCAGGATAATCCGTATAGGTGTTCGAGTGTTCGAACCGTAATGCGCAAGAAATGGTACCGAAACCCCGTATTTACATATCTGCCACTGTGCAGGAGAATCCGCATAGGTGCTCGAGTGTTCGAACCGTATTGCGCAAGAAATGGTATGGAAACCCCGTATTTACATATCTGCCACTGTGCAGGAGAATCCGTATAGGTGTTCGAGTGTTCGAACCGTAATGCGCAGGAAATGGTACCGAAACCCCGTATTTACATAACTGCCACTGTGCAGGAGAATTCATATAGGTGTTCGTGTGTTCGAACCGTAATGCGCAAGAAATGGTATGTAAACCCCATATTTAAATATCTGCCACTGTGCAGGAGAATCCGTATAGGTGTTCGAGTGTTCGAACCGTAATGCGCAAGAAATGGTACCGAAACCCCGTATTTACATATCTGCCACTGTGCAGGAGAATCCGTATAAGTGTTCGAGTGTTCGAACCGTAATGCGAAAGAAATGGTACCGAAACCCCGTATTTACATATCTGCCACTGTGGTGGAGAATCCGAATAGGTGTTAGAGTGTTCGAACCGTAATGCGCAAAAATGGTACCGAAACCCCGTATTTACATATCTGCCACTTTGTAGGAGAATCCGCATAGGTGTTCGAGTGTTCGAACCGTAATGTGCAAGAAATAGTATGGAAACCCCGTATTTACATATCTGCCACTGTGCAGGAGAATCCGTATAGGTGTTCGATTGTTCGAATCGTAATGCGCAAGAAATGGTACCGAAACCCCGTATTTACATATTTGCCACTGTGCAGGAGAATCCGAATAGGTGTTCGAGTGTTCGAACCGTAATGCGCAAGAAATGGTATGTAAACCCCGTATTTACATATCTGCCACTGTGCAGGAGAATCCGTATAGGTGTTCGAGTGTTCGAACCGTAATGCGCAAGAAATGGTACAGAAACCCCGTATTTACATATCTGCCACTGTGCAGGAGAATCCGTATAGGTGTTCGATTGTTCGAACCGTAATGCGCAAGAAATGGTATGTAAACCCCGTATTTACATATCTGCCACTGTGCAGGAGAATCCGTATAGGTGTTCGATTGTTCGAACCGTAATGCGCAAGAAATGGTATGTAAACCCCGTATTTACATATCTGCCACTGTGCAGGAGAATCCGTATAGGTGTTCGAGTGTTCGAACCGTAATGCGCAAGAAATGGTATGTAAACCCCAGATTTAAATATCTGCCGTAGTGCAGGAGAATCCGTATAGGTGTTCGAGTGTTCGAACCGTAATGCGCAAGAAATGGTACCGAAACCCCGTATTTACATATCAGCCACTGTGCAGGAGAATCCGTATAGGTGTTCGAGTGTTCGAACCGTGATGCGCAAGAAATGGTACCGAAACCCCGTATTTACATATCTACCACTGTGCAGGAGAATCCGGATAGGTGTTCGAGTGTTCGAACCGTAATGCGCAAGAAATGGTACCGAAACCCCGTATTTACATATCTGCCACTGTGCAGGAGAATCCGCATAGGTGCTCGAGTGTTCGAACTGTATTGCGCAAGAAAAAGTATGTAAACCCCGTATTTACATATCTGCCACTGTGTAGGAGAATCCGTATAGGTGTTCGAGTGTTCGAACCGTAATGCGCCAGAAATGGTACCGAAACCCCGTATTTACATATCTGCCACTGTGCAGGAGAATCCGCATAGGTGCTCGAGTGTTCGAACCGTATTGCGCAAGAAATGGTATGGAAACCCCGTATTTACATATCTGCCACTGTGCAGGAGAATCCGTATAGGTGTTCGAGTGTTCGAACCGTAATGCGCAGGACATGGTACCGAAATACCGTATTTACATATCTGCCACTTTGCAGGAGAATTCGTATAGGTGTTCGAGTGTTCGAACCGTAATGTGCAAGAAATGGTACCGAAACCCCGTATTTACATATCTGCCACTGTGCAGGAGATTCCAAATAGGTGTTCGAGTGTTCGAACCGTAATGCGCAAGAAATGGTACCGAAACCCCGTATTTACATATCTGCCACTTTGTAGGAGAATCCGCATCGGTGTTCGAGTGTTCGAACCGTAATGTGCAAGAAATGGTAAGGAAACTCCGTATTTACATATCTGCCACTGTGCAGGAGAATCCGTATTGGTGTTCGAGTGTTCAAATCGTAATGCGCAAGAAATGGTACCGAAACCCCGTATTTACATATCTGCCTCTGTGCAGGAGAATCTGAATAGGTGTTCGAGTGTTCGAACCGTAATGCGCAAGAAATGGTATGTAAACCCCGTATTTACATATCTGCCACTGTGCAGGAGAATCCGTATAGGTGTTCGAGTGTTCGAACCGTAATGCGCAAGAAATGGTACGGAAACCCCGTATTTACATATCTGCCACTTTGTAGGAGAATCCGCATAGGTGTTCGAGTGTTCGAACCGTAATGTGCAAGAAATGGTATGGAAACCCCGTATTTACATATCTGCCACTGTGCAGGAGAATCCGTATAGGTGTTCGAGTGTTCGAATCGTAATGCGCAAGAAATGGTACCGAAACCCCGTATTTACATATCTGCCACTGTGCAGGAGAATCCGAATAGGTGTTCGAGTGCTCGAACCGTAATGCGCAAGAAATGGTATGTAAACCCCGTATTTACATATCTGCCACTGTGCAGGAGAATCCGTATAGGTGTTCGAGTGTTCGAACCGTAATGCGCAAGAAATGGTACGGAAACCCCGTATTTACATATCTGCCACTGTGCAGGAGAATCCGTATAGGTGTTCGATTGTTCGAACCGTAATGCGCAAGAAATTGTATGTAAACCCCGTATTTACATATCTGCCACTGTGCAGGAGAATCCGTATAGGTGTTCGAGTGTTCGAACCGTAATGCGCAAGAAATGGTATGGAAACCCCGTATTTACATATCTGCCACTGTGCAGGAGAATCCGCATAGGTGTTCGAGTGTTCGAACCGTAATGCGCAAGAAATGGTACCGAAACCCCGTATTTACATATCCGCCACTGTGCAGGAGAATCCGTATAGGTGTTCGAGTGTTCGAACCGTAATGCGCAAGAAATGGTACCGAAACCCCGTATTTACATATCTGCCACTTTGCAGGGGAATTCGTATAGGTGTTCGGGTGTTCGAACCGTAATGCGCAAGAAAAGGTATGTAAACCCCATATTTAAATATCTGCCACTGTGCAGGAGAATCCGAATAGGTGTTCGAGTGTTTGAACCGTAATGCGCAAGAAATGGTACCGAAACCCCGTATTTACATATCTGCCACTGTGTAGGAGAATCCGTATAGGTGTTCGAGTGTTCGAACCGTAATGCGCAAGAAATGGTAGGGAAACCCCGTATTTACATATCTGCCACTGGGCAGGAGAATCCGTATAGGTGTTCGAGTGTTCGAACCGTAATGCGCAAGAAATGGTACCGAAACCCCGTATTTACATATCTGCCACTGTGCAGGAGAATCCGCATAGGTGCTCGAGTGTTCGAACTGTATTGCGCAAGAAATAGTATGTAAACCCCGTATTTACATATCTGCCACTGTGTAGGAGAATCCGTATAGGTGTTCGAGTGTTCGAACCGTAATGCGCCAGAAATGGTACCGAAACCCCGTATTTACATATCTGCCACTGTGCAGGAGAATCCGCATAGGTGCTCGAGTGTTCGAACCGTATTGCGCAAGAAATGGTATGGAAACCCCGTATTTACATATCTGCCACTGTGCAGGAGAATCCGTATAGGTGTTCGAGTGTTCGAACCGTAATGCGCAGGAAATGGTACCGAAATACCGTATTTACATATCTGCCACTTTGCAGGAGAATTCGTATAGGTGTTCGAGTCTTCGAACCGTAATGTGCAAGAAATGGTACCGAAACCCCGTATTTACATATCTGCCACTGTGCAGGAGATTCCAAATAGGTGTTCGAGTGTTCGAACCGTAATGCGCAAGAAATGGTACCGAAACCCCGTATTTACATATCTGCCACTTTGTAGGAGAATCCGCATCGGTGTTCGAGTGTTCGAACCGTAATGTGCAAGAAATGGTAAGGAAACTCCGTATTTACATATCTGCCACTGTGCAGGAGAATCCGTATAGGTGTTCGAGTGTTCGAATCGTAATGCGCAAGAAATGGTACCGAAACCCCGTATTTACATATCTGCCTCTGTGCAGGAGAATCTGAATAGGTGTTCGAGTGTTCGAACCGTAATGCGCAAGAAATGGTATGTAAACCCCGTATTTACATATCTGCCACTGTGCAGGAGAATCCGTATAGGTGTTCGAGTGTTCGAACCGTAATGCGCAAGAAATGGTACGGAAACCCCGTATTTACATATCTGCCACTTTGTAGGAGAATCCGCATAGGTGTTCGAGTGTTCGAACCGTAATGTGCAAGAAATGGTATGGAAACCCCGTATTTACATATCTGCCACTGTGCAGGAGAATCCGTATAGGTGTTCGAGTTTTCGAATCGTAATGCGCAAGAAATGGTACCGAAACCCCGTATTTACATATCTGCCACTGTGCAGGAGAATCCGAATAGGTGTTCGAGTGCTCGAACCGTAATGCGCAAGAAATGGTATGTAAACCCCGTATTTACATATCTGCCACTGTGCAGGAGAATCCGTATAGGTGTTCGAGTGTTCGAACCGTAATGCGCAAGAAATGGTACGGAAACCCCGTATTTACATATCTGCCACTGTGCAGGAGAATCCGTATAGGTGTTCGATTGTTCGAACCGTAATGCGCAAGAAATTGTATGTAAACCCCGTATTTACATATCTGCCACTGTGCAGGAGAATCCGTATAGGTGTTCGAGTGTTCGAACCGTAATGCGCAAGAAATGGTATGGAAACCCCGTATTTACATATCTGCCACTGTGCAGGAGAATCCGCATAGGTGTTCGAGTGTTCGAACCGTAATGCGCAAGAAATGGTACCGAAACCCCGTATTTACATATCCGCCACTGTGCAGGAGAATCCGTATAGGTGTTCGAGTGTTCGAACCGTAATGCGCAAGAAATGGTACCGAAACCCCGTATTTACATATCTGCCACTGTGCAGGAGAATCCGCATAGGTGCTCGAGTGTTCGAACCGTATTGCGCAAGAAATGGTATGTAAACCCCGTATTTACATATCTGCCACTGTGCAGGATAATCCGTATAGGTGTTCGAGTGTTCGAACCGTAATGCGCAAGAAATGGTACCGAAACCCCGTATTTACATATCTGCCACTGTGCAGGAGAATCCGCATAGGTGCTCGAGTGTTCGAACCGTATTGCGCAAGAAATGGTATGGAAACCCCGTATTTACATATCTGCCACTGTGCAGGAGAATCCGTATAGGTGTTCGAGTGTTCGAACCGTAATGCGCAGGAAATGGTACCGAAACCCCGTATTTACATAACTGCCACTGTGCAGGAGAATTCATATAGGTGTTCGTGTGTTCGAACCGTAATGCGCAAGAAATGGTATGTAAACCCCATATTTAAATATCTGCCACTGTGCAGGAGAATCCGTATAGGTGTTCGAGTGTTCGAACCGTAATGCGCAAGAAATGGTACCGAAACCCCGTATTTACATATCTGCCACTGTGCAGGAGAATCCGTATAAGTGTTCGAGTGTTCGAACCGTAATGCGAAAGAAATGGTACCGAAACCCCGTATTTACATATCTGCCACTGTGGTGGAGAATCCGAATAGGTGTTAGAGTGTTCGAACCGTAATGCGCAAAAATGGTACCGAAACCCCGTATTTACATATCTGCCACTTTGTAGGAGAATCCGCATAGGTGTTCGAGTGTTCGAACCGTAATGTGCAAGAAATAGTATGGAAACCCCGTATTTACATATCTGCCACTGTGCAGGAGAATCCGTATAGGTGTTCGATTGTTCGAATCGTAATGCGCAAGAAATGGTACCGAAACCCCGTATTTACATATTTGCCACTGTGCAGGAGAATCCGAATAGGTGTTCGAGTGTTCGAACCGTAATGCGCAAGAAATGGTATGTAAACCCCGTATTTACATATCTGCCACTGTGCAGGAGAATCCGTATAGGTGTTCGAGTGTTCGAACCGTAATGCGCAAGAAATGGTACAGAAACCCCGTATTTACATATCTGCCACTGTGCAGGAGAATCCGTATAGGTGTTCGATTGTTCGAACCGTAATGCGCAAGAAATGGTATGTAAACCCCGTATTTACATATCTGCCACTGTGCAGGAGAATCCGTATAGGTGTTCGATTGTTCGAACCGTAATGCGCAAGAAATGGTATGTAAACCCCGTATTTACATATCTGCCACTGTGCAGGAGAATCCGTATAGGTGTTCGAGTGTTCGAACCGTAATGCGCAAGAAATGGTATGTAAACCCCAGATTTAAATATCTGCCGTAGTGCAGGAGAATCCGTATAGGTGTTCGAGTGTTCGAACCGTAATGCGCAAGAAATGGTACCGAAACCCCGTATTTACATATCAGCCACTGTGCAGGAGAATCCGTATAGGTGTTCGAGTGTTCGAACCGTGATGCGCAAGAAATGGTACCGAAACCCCGTATTTACATATCTACCACTGTGCAGGAGAATCCGGATAGGTGTTCGAGTGTTCGAACCGTAATGCGCAAGAAATGGTACCGAAACCCCGTATTTACATATCTGCCACTTTGTAGGAGAATCCGCATAGGTGTTCGAGTGTTCGAACCGTAATGTGCAAGAAATGGTATGGAAACCCCGTATTTACATATCTGCCACTGTGCAGGAGAATCCGTAAAGGTGTTCGAGTGTTCGAACCGTAATGCGCAAGAAATGGTACCGAAACCCCGTATTTACATATCTGCCTCTGTGCAGGAGAATCCGAATAGGTGTTCGAGTGTTCGAACCGTAATGCGCAAGAAATGGTACCGAAACCCCGTATTTACATATCTGCCACTTTGTAGGAGAATCCGCATAGGTGTTCGAGTGTTCGAACCGTAATGTGCAAGAAATGGTATGGAAACCCCGTATTTACATATCTGCCACTGTGCAGGAGAATCCGTATAGGTGTTCGAGTGTTCGAATCGTAATGCGCAAGAAATGGTACCGAAACCCCGTATTTACATATCTGCCACTGTGCAGGAGAATCCGAATAGGTGTTCGAGTGTTCGAACCGTAATGCGCAAGAAATGGTATGTAAACCCCGTATTTACATATCTGCCACTGTGCAGGAGAATCCGTATAGGTGTTCGAGTGTTCGAACCGTAATGCGTAAGAAATGGTACGGAAACCCCGTATTTACATATCTGCCACTGTGCAGGATAATCCGTATAGGTGTTCGAGTGTTCGAACCGTAATGCGCAAGAAATGGTACCGAAACCCCGTATTTACATATCTGCCACTGTGCAGGAGAATCCGTATAGGTGTTCGAGTGTTCGAACCGTAATGCGCAAGAAATGGTACCGAAACCCCGTATTTACATATCTGCCACTGTGCAGGAGAATCCGAATAGGTGTTCGAGTGTTCGAACCGTAATGCGCAAGAAATGGTACCGAAACCCCGTATTTACATATCTGCCACTGTGTAGGAGAATCCGCATAGGTGCTCGAGTGTTCGAACCGTAATGTGCAAGAAATGGTATGGAAACCCCGTATTTACATATCTGCCACTATGCAAGAGAATCCGTGTAGGTGTTCGAGTGTTCGAATCGTAATGCACAAGAAATGGTACCGAAACCCCGTATTTACATATCTGCCACTGTGCAGGAGAATCCGAATAGGTGTTCGAGTGTTCGAACCGTAATGTGCAAGAAATGGTATGTAAACCCCGTATTTACATATCTGCCACTCTGTAGGAGAATCCGTATAGGTGTTCGAGTGTTCGAACCGTAATGCGCAAGAAATGGTACGGAAACCCCGTATTTACATATCTGCCACTGTGCAGGAGAATCCGTATAGGTGTTCGAGTGTTCGAACCGTAATGCGCAAGAAATGGTACCGAAACCCCGTATTTACATATCTGCCACTGTGCAGGAGAATCCGACTAGGTGTTCGAGTGTTCGAACCGTAATGCGCAAGAAATGGTACCGAAACCCCGTATTTACATATCTGCCACTTTGTAGGAGAATCCGCATAGGTGTTCGAGAGTTCGAACCGGAATGTGCAAGAAATGGTATGGAAACCCCGTATTTACATATCTGCCACTGTGCAGGAGAATCCGAATAGGTGTTCGAGTGTTCGAATCGTAATGCGCAAGAAATGGTACCGAAACCCCGTATTTACATATCTGCCACTGTGCAGGAGAATCCGAATAGGTGTTCGAGTGTTCGAACCGTAATGCGCAAGAAATGGTATGTAAACCCCGTATTTACATATCTGCCACTGTGCAGGAGAATCCGTATAGGTGTTCGAGTGTTCGAATCGTAATGCGTAAGAAATGGTACCGAAACCCCGTATTTACATATCTGCCACTGTGCAGGAGAATCCGAATAGGTGTTCGAGTGTTCGAACCGTAATGCGCAAGAAATGGTATGTAAACCCCGTATTTACATATCTGCCACTGTGCAGGAGAATCCGTATGGGTGTTCGAGTGTTCGAACCGTAATGCGCAAGAAATGGTACAGAAACCCCGTATTTACAAATCTGCCACTGTGCAGGAGAATCCGCATAGGTGTTCGAGTGTTCGAACCGTAACGCGCAAGAAATGGTACGGAAACCCCGTATTTACATATCTGCCACTGTGCAGGAGAATCCGAATAGGTGTTCGAGTGTTCGAACCGTAATGCGCAAGAAATGGTATGTAAACCCCGTATTTACATATCTGCCACTCTGCAGGAGAATCCGTATAGGTGTTCGAGGGTTCGAACCGTAATGCGCAAGAAATGGTACAGAAACCCCGTATTTACATATCTGCCACTGTGCAGGAGAATCCGTATAGGTGTTCGATTGTTCGAACCGTAATGCGCAAGAAATGGTATGTAAACCCCGTATTTACATATCTGCCACTGTGCAGGAGAATCCGTATAGGTGTTCGATTGTTCGAACCGTAATGCGCAAGAAATGGTATGTAAACCCCGTATTTACATATCTGCCACTGTGCAGGAGAATCCGTATAGGTGTTCGAGTGTTCGAACCGTAATGCGCAAGAAATGGTATGTAAACCCCATATTTAAATATCTGCCACTATGCAGGAGAATCCGTATAGGTGTTCGAGTGTTCGAACCGTAATGCGCAAGAAATGGTACCGAAACCCCGTATTTACATATCTGCCACTGTGCAGGAGAATCCGTATAGGTGTTCGAGTGTTCGAACCGTAATGCGCAAGAAATGGTACCGAAACCCCGTATTTACATATCTGCCACTGTGCAGGAGAATCCGAATAGGTGTTCGAGTGTTCGAACCGTAATGCGCAAGAAATGGTACCGAAACCCCGTATTTACATATCTGCCACTTTGTAGGAGAATCCGCATAGGTGTTCGAGTGTTCGAACCGTAATGTGCAAGAAATGGTATGGAAACCCGTATTTACATATCTGCCACTGTGCAAGAGAATCCGTATAGGTGTTCGAGTGTTCGAATCGTAATGCGCAAGAAATGGTACCGAAACCCCGTATTTACATATCTGTCACTGTGCAGGAGAATCCGAATAGGTGTTCGAGTGTTCGAACCGTAATGCGCAAGAAATGGTATGTAAACCCCGTATTTACATATCTGCCACTGTGGAGGAGAATCCGTATAGGTGTTCGAGTGTTCGAACCGTAATGCGCAAGAAATGGTACGGAAACCTCGTATTTACATATCTGCCACTGTGCAGGAGAATCCGTATAGGTGTTCGAGTGTTCGAACCGTAATGCGCAAGAAATGGTACCGAAACCCCGTATTTACATATCTGCCACTGTGCAAGAGAATCCGTATAGGTGTTCGAGTGTTCGAATCGTAATGCGCAAGAAATGGTACCGAAACCCCGTATTTACATATCTGCCACTGTGCAGGAGAATCCGAATAGGTGTTCGAGTGTTCGAACCGTAATGTGCAAGAAATGGTATGTAAACCCCGTATTTACATATCTGCCACTGTGTAGGCGAATCCGTATAGGTGTTTGAGTGTTCGAACCGTAATGCGCAAGAAATGGTACGGAAACCCCGTATTTACATATCTGCCACTGTGCAGGAGAATCCGTATAGGTGTTCGAGTGTTCGAACCGTAATGCGCAAGAAATGGTACCGAAACCCCGTATTTACATATCTGCCACTGTGCAGGAGAATCCGAATAGGTGTTCGAGTGTTCGAACCGTAATGCGCAAGAAATGGTACCGAAACCCCGTATTTACATATCTGCCACTTTGTAGGAGAATCCGCATAGGTGTTCGAGCGTTCGAACCGTAATGTGCAAGAAATGGTATGGAAACCCCGTATTTACATATCTGCCACTGTGCAGGAGAATCCATATAGGTGTTCGAGTGTTCGAATCGTAATGCGCAAGAAATGGTATGTAAACCCCGTATTTACATATCTGCCACTCTGTAGGAGAATCCGTATAGGTGTTCGAGGGTTCGAACCGTAATGCGCAAGAAATGGTACAGAAACCCCGTATTTACATATCTGCCACTGTGCAGGAGAATCCGTATAGGTGTTCGATTGTTCGAACCGTAATGCGCAAGAAATGGTATGTAAACCCCGTATTTACATATCTGCCACTGTGCAGGAGAATCCGTATAGGTGTTCGAGTGTTCGAACCGTAATGCGCAAGAAATGGTATGTAAACCCCGTATTTACATATCTGCCACTGTGCAGGAGAATCTGTATAGGTGTTCGAGTGTTCGAACCGTAATGCGCAAGAAATGGTATGTAAACCCCATATTTAAATATCTGCCACTGTGCAGGAGAATCCGTATAGGTGTTCGAGTGTTCGAACCGTAATGCGCAAGAAATGGTACCGAAACCCCGTATTTACATATCTGCCACTGTGCAGGAGAATCCGTATAGGTGTTCGAGTGTTCGAACCGTAATGCGCAAGAAATGGTACCGAAACCCCGTATTTACATATCTGCCACTGTGCAGGAGAATCCGAATAGGTGTTCGAGTGTTCGAACCGTAATGCGCAAGAAATGGTACCGAAACCCCGTATTTACATATCTGCCACTTTGTAGGAGAATCCGCATAGGTGTTCGAGTGTTCGAACCGTAATGTGCAAGAAATGGTATGGAAACCCCGTATTTACATATCTGCCACTGTGCAAGAGAATCCGTATAGGTGTTCGAGTGTTCGAATCGTAATGCGCAAGAAATGGTACCGAAACCCCGTATTTACATATCTGCCACTGTGCAGGAGTATCCGAATAGGTGTTCGAGTGTTCGAACCGTAATGCGCAAGAAATGGTACCGAAACCCCGTATTTACATATCTGCCACTGTGCAGGAGAATCCGAATAGGTGTTCGAGTGTTCGAACCGTAATGCGCAAGAAATGGTACCGAAACCCCGTATTTACATATCTGCCACTTTGTAGGAGAATCCGCATAGGTGTTCGAGTGTTCGAACCGTAATGTGCAAGAAATGGTATGGAAACCCCGTATTTACATATCTGCCACTGTGCAAGAGAATCCGTATAGGTGTTCGAGTGTTCGAATCGTGATGCGCAAGAAATGGTACCGAAACCCCGTATTTACATATCTGCCACTGTGCAGGAGTATCCGAATAGGTGTTCGAGTGTTCGAACCGTAATGCGCAAGAAATGGTACCGAAACCCCGTATTTACATATCTGCCACTGTGTAGGAGAATCCGTATAGGTGTTCGAGTGTTCGAACCGTAATGCGCAAAAAATGGTACGGAAACCTCGTATTTACATATCTGCCACTGTGCAGGAGAATCCGTATAGGTGTTCGAGTGTTCGAACCGTAATGCGCAAGAAATGGTACCGAAACCCCGTATTTACATATCTGCCTCTGTGCAGGAGAATCCGAATAGGTGTTCGAGTGTTCGAACCGTAATGCGCAAGAAATGGTACCGAAACCCGGTATTTACATATCTGCCACTTTGTAGGAGAATCCGCATAGGTGTTCGAGTCTTCGAACCGTAATGTGCAAGAAATGGTATGGAAACCCCGTATTTACATATCTGCCACTGTGCAGGAGAATCCGTATAGGTGTTCGAGTGTTCGAATCGTAATGCGCAAGAAATGGTACCGAAACCCCGTATTTACATATCTGCCACTGTGCAGGAGAATCCGAATAGGTGTTCGAGTGTTCGAACCGTAATGCGCAAGAAATGGTATGGAAACCCCGTATTTACATATCTGCCACTGTGTAGGAGAATCCGTATAGGTGTTTGAGTGTTCGAACCGTAATGCGCAAGAAATGGTACGGAAACCCCGTATTTACATATCTGCCACTGTGCAGGAGAATCCGTATAGGTGTTCGAGTGTTCGAACCGTAATGCGCAAGAAATGGTACCGAAACCCCGTATTTACATATCTGCCACTGTGCAGGAGAATCCGAATAGGTGTTCGAGTGTTCGAACCGTAATGCGCAAGAAATGGTACCGAAACCCCGTATTTACATATCTGCCACTTTGTAGGAGAATCCGCATAGGTGTTCGAGCGTTCGAACCGTAATGTGCAAGAAATGGTATGGAAACCCCGTATTTACATATCTGCCACTGTGCAGGAGAATCCGTATAGGTGTTCGAGTGTTCGAATCGTAATGCGCAAGAAATGGTACCGAAACCCCGTATTTACATATCTGCCACTGTGCAGGAGAATCCGCATAGGTGTTCGAGTGTTCGAACCGTAATGCGCAAGAAATGGTACGGAAACCCCGTATTTACATATCTGCCACTGTGCAGGAGAATCCGAATAGGTGTTCCAGTGTTCGAACCGTAATGCGCAAGAAATGGTATGTAAACCCCGTATTTACATATCTGCCACTCTGCAGGAGAATCCGTATAGGTGTTCGAGGGTTCGAACCGTAATGCGCAAGAAAAGGTACAGAAACCCCGTATTTACATATCTGCCACTGTGCAGGAGAATCCGTATAGGTGTTCGATTGTTCGAACCGTAATGCGCAAGAAATGGTATGTAAACCCCGTATTTACATATCTGCCACTGTGCAGGAGAATCCGTATAGGTGTTCGATTGTTCGAACCGTAATGCGCAAGAAATGGTATGTAAACCCCGTATTTACATATCTGCCACTGTGCAGGAGAATCTGTATAGGTGTTCGAGTGTTCGAACCGTAATGCGCAAGAAATGGTACCGAAACCCCGTATTTACATATCTGCCACTTTGTAGGAGAATCCGCATAGGTGTTCGAGCGTTCGAACCGTAATGTGCAAGAAATGGTATGGAAACCCCGTATTTACATATCTGCCACTGTGCAGGAGAATCCGTATGGGTGTTCGAGTGTTCGAACCGTAATGCGCAAGAAATGGTACAGAAACCCCGTATTTACATATCTGCCACTGTGCAGGAGAATCCGCATAGGTGTTCGAGTGTTCGAACCGTAATGCGCAAGAAATGGTACGGAAACCCCGTATTTACATATCTGCCACTGTGCAGGAGAATCCGAATAGGTGTTCGAGTGTTCGAACCGTAATGCGCAAGAAATGGTATGTAAACCCCGTATTTACATATCTGCCACTCTGCAGGAGAATCCGTATAGGTGTTCGAGGGTTCGAACCGTAATGCGCAAGAAAAGGTACAGAAACCCCGTATTTACATATCTGCCACTGTGCAGGAGAATCCGTATAGGTGTTCGATTGTTCGAACCGTAATGCGCAAGAAATGGTATGTAAACCCCGTATTTACATATCTGCCACTGTGCAGGAGAATCCGTATAGGTGTTCGATTGTTCGAACCGTAATGCGCAAGAAATGGTATGTAAACCCCGTATTTACATATCTGCCACTGTGCAGGAGAATCTGTATAGGTGTTCGAGTGTTCGAACCGTAATGCGCAAGAAATGGTACCGAAACCCCGTATTTACATATCTGCCACTTTGTAAGAGAATCCGCATAGGTGTTCGAGTGTTCGAACCGTAATGTGCAAGAAATGGTATGGAAACCCCGTATTTACATATCTGCCACTGTGCAGGAGAATCCGTATAGGTGTTCGAGTGTTCGAATCGTAATGCGCAAGAAATGGTACCGAAATCCCGTATTTACATATCTGCCACTGTGCAGGAGAATCCGAATAGGTGTTCGAGTGTTCGAACCGTAATGCGCAAGAAATGGTATGTAAACCCCGTATTTACATATCTGCCACTGTGCAGGAGAATCCGTATAGGTGTTCGAGTGTTCGAATTGTAATGCGTAAGAAATGGTACCGAAACCCCGTATTTACATATCTGCCACTGTGCAGGAGAATCCGAATAGGTGTTCGAGTGTTCGAACCGTAATGCGCAAGAAATGGTATGTAAACCCCGTATTTACATATCTGCCACTGTGCAGGAGAATCCGTATGGGTGTTCGAGTGTTCGAACCGTAATGCGCAAGAAATGGTACAGAAACCCCGTATTTACATATCTGCCACTGTGCAGGAGAATCCGCATAGGTGTTCGAGTGTTCAAACCGTAATGCGCAAGAAATGGTACGGAAACCCCGTATTTACATATCTGCCACTGTGCAGGAGAATCCGAATAGGTGTTCGAGTGTTCGAACCGTAATGCGCAAGAAATGGTATGTAAACCCCGTATTTACATATCTGCCACTCTGCAGGAGAATCCGTATAGGTGTTCGAGGGTTCGAACCGTAATGCGCAAGAAATGGTACAGAAACCCCGTATTTACATATCTGCCACTGTGCAGGAGAATCCGTATAGGTTGTTCGATTGTTCGAACCGTAATGCGCAAGAAATGGTATGTAAACCCCGTATTTACATATCTGCCACTGTGCAGGAGAATCCGTATAGGTGTTCGATTGTTCGAACCGTAATGCGCAAGAAATGGTATGTAAACCCCATATTTAAATATCTGCCACTATGCAGGAGAATCCGTATAGGTGTTCGAGTGTTCGAACCGTAATGCGCAAGAAATGGTACCGAAACCCCATATTTACATATCTGCCACTGTGCAGGAGAATCCGTATAGGTGTTCGAGTGTTCGAACCGTAATGCGCAAGAAATGGTACCGAAACCCCGTATTTACATATCTGCCACTGTGCAGGAGAATCCGATTAGGTGTTCGAGTGTTCGAACCGTAATGCGCAAGAAATGGTACCGAAACCCCGTATTTACATATCTGCCACTTTGTAGGAGAATCCGCATAGGTGTTCGAGTGTTCGAACCGTAATGTGCAAGAAATGGTATGGAAACCCCGTATTTACATATCTGCCACTGTGCAAGAGAATCCGTATAGGTGTTCGAATGTTCGAATCGTAATGCGCAAGAAATGGTACCGAAACCCCGTATTTACATATCTGCCACTGTTCAGGAGTATCCGAATAGGTGTTCGAGTGTTCGAACCGTAATGCGCAAGAAATGGTACCGAAACCCCGTATTTACATATCTGCCACTGTGTAGGAGAATCCGTATAGGTGTTCGAGTGTTCGAACCGTAATGCGCAAGAAATGGTACGGAAACCTCGTATTTACATATCTGCCACTGTGCAGGAGAATCCGTATAGGTGTTCGAGTGTTCGAACCGTAATGCGCAAGAAATGGTACCGAAACCCCGTATTTACATATCTGCCTCCGTGCAGGAGAATCCGAATAGGTGTTCGAGTGTTCGAACCGTAATGCGCAAGAAATGGTACCGAAACCCCGTATTTACATATCTGCCACTTTGTAGGAGAATCCGCATAGGTGTTCGAGTGTTCGAACCGTAATGTGCAAGAAATGGTATGGAAACCCCGTATTTACATATCTGCCACTGTACAGGAGAATCCGTATAGGTGTTCGAGTGTTCGAATCGTAATGCGCAAGAAATGGTACAGAAACCCCGTATTTACATATCTGCCACTGTGCAGGAGAATCCGAATAGGTGTTCGAGTGTTCGAACCGTAATGCGCAAGAAATGGTATGTAAACCCCGTATTTACATATCTGCCACTGTGCAGGAGAATCCGTATAGGTGTTCGAGTGTTCGAATCGTAATGCGCAAGAAATGGTACCGAAACCCCGTATTTACATATCTGCCACTGTGCAGGAGAATCCGAATAGGTGTTCGAGTGTTCGAACCGTAATGCGCAAGAAATGGTATGTAAACCCCGTATTTACATATCTGCCACTGTGCAGGAGAATCCGTATGGGTGTTCGAGTGTTCGAACCGTAATGCGCAAGAAATGGTACAGAAACCCCGTATTTACATATCTGCCACTGTGCAGGAGAATCCGCATAGGTGTTCGAGTGTTCGAACCGTAATTTGCAAGAAATGGTACGGAAACCCCGTATTTACATATCTGCCACTGTGCAGGAGAATCCGAATAGGTGTTCGAGTGTTCGAACCGTAATGCGCAAGAAATGGTATGTAAACCCCGTATTTACATATCTGCCACTCTGCAGGAGAATCCGTATAGGTGTTCGAGGGTTTGAACCGTAATGCGCAAGAAATGGTACAGAAACCCCGTATTTACATATCTGCCACTGTGCAGGAGAATCCGTATAGGTGTTCGATTGTTCGAACCGTAATGCGCAAGAAATGGTATGTAAACCCCGTATTTACATATCTGCCACTGTGCAGGAGAATCCGTATAGGTGTTCGATTGTTCGAACCGTAATGCGCAAGAAATGGTATGTAAACCCCGTATTTACATATCTGCCACTGTGCAGGAGAATCTGTATAGGTGTTCGAGTGTTCGAACCGTAATGCGCAAGAAATTATACCGAAACCCCGTATTTACATATCTGCCACTTTGTAGGAGAATCCGCATAGGTGTTCGAGTGTTCGAACCGTAATGTGCAAGAAATGGTATGGAAACCCCGTATTTACATATCTGCCACTGTGCAGGAGAATCCGTATAGGTGTTCGAGTGTTCGAATCGTAATGCGCAAGAAATGGTACCGAAACCCCGTATTTACATATCTGCCACTGTGCAGGAGAATCCGAATAGGTGTTCGAGTGTTCGAACCGTAATGCGCAAGAAATGGTATGTAAACCCCGTATTTACATATCTGCCACTGTGCAGGAGAATCCGTATAGGTGTTCGAGTGTTCGAATCGTAATGCGTAAGAAATGGTACCGAAACCCCGTATTTACATATCTGCCACTGTGCAGGAGAATCCGAATAGGTGTTCGAGTGTTCGAACCGTAATGCGCAAGAAATGGTATGTAAACCCCGTATTTACATATCTGCCACTGTGCAGGAGAATCCGTATGGGTGTTCGAGTGTTCGAACCGTAATGCGCAAGAAATGGTACGGAAACCCCGTATTTACATATCTGCCACTGTGCAGGAGAATCCGCATTGGTGTTCGAGTGTTCGAACCGTAATGCGCAAGAAATGGTACGGAAACCCCGTATTTACATATCTGCCACTGTGCAGGAGAATCCGAATAGGTGTTCGAGTGTTCGAACCGTAATGCGCAAGAAATGGTATGTAAACCCCGTATTTACATATCTGCCACTCTGCAGGAGAATCCGTATAGGTGTTCGAGGGTTCGAACCGTAATGCGCAAGAAATGGTACAGAAACCCCGTATTTACATATCTGCCACTGTGCAGGAGAATCCGTATAGGTTGTTCGATTGTTCGAACCGTAATGCGCAAGAAATGGTATGTAAACCCCGTATTTACATATCTGCCACTGTGCAGGAGAATCCGTATAGGTGTTCGATTGTTCGAACCGTAATGCGCAAGAAATGGTATGTAAACCCCGTATTTACATATCTGCCACTGTGCAGGAGAATCTGTATAGGTGTTCGAGTGTTCGAACCGTAATGCGCAAGAAATGGTATGTAAACCCCATATTTAAATATCTGCCACTATGCAGGAGAATCCGTATAGGTGTTCGAGTGTTCGAACCGTAATGCGCAAGAAATGGTACCGAAACCCCGTATTTACATATCTGCCACTGTGCAGGAGAATCCGTATAGGTGTTCGAGTGTTCGAACCGTAATGCGCAAGAAATGGTACCGAAACCCCGTATTTACATATCTGCCACTGTGCAGGAGAATCCGAATAGGTGTTCGAGTGTTCGAACCGTAATGCGCAAGAAATGGTACCGAAACCCCGTATTTACATATCTGCCACTTTGTAGGAGAATCCGCATAGGTGTTCGAGTGTTCGAACCGTAATGTGCAAGAAATGGTATGGAAACCCCGTATTTACATATCTGCCACTGTGCAAGAGAATCCGTATAGGTGTTCGAGTGTTCGAATCGTAATGCGCAAGAAATGGTACCGAAACCCCGTATTTACATATCTGCCACTGTTTAGGAGTATCCGAATAGGTGTTCGAGTGTTCGAACCGTAATGCGCAAGAAATGGTACCGAAACCCCGTATTTACATATCTGCCACTGTGTAGGAGAATCCGTATAGGTGTTCGAGTGTTCGAACCGTAATGCGCAAGAAATGGTACGGAAACCTCGTATTTACATATCTGCCACTGTGCAGGAGAATCCGTATAGGTGTTCGAGTGTTCGAACCGTAATGCGCAAGAAATGGTACCGAAACCCCGTATTTACATATCTGCCTCCGTGCAGGAGAATCCGAATAGGTGTTCGAGTGTTCGAACCGTAATGCGCAAGAAATGGTACCGAAACCCCGTATTTACATATCAGCCACTTTGTAGGAGAATCCGCATAGGTGTTCGAGTGTTCGAACCGTAATGTGCAAGAAATGGTATGGAAACCCCGTATTTACATATCTGCCACTGTGCAGGAGAATCCGTATAGGTGTTCGAGTGTTCGAATTGTAATGCGCAAGAAATGGTACAGAAACCCCGTATTTACATATCTGCCACTGTGCAGGAGAATCCGAATAGGTGTTCGAGTGTTCGAACCGTAATGCGGAAGAAATGGTATGTAAACCCCGTATTTACATATCTGCCACTGTGCAGGAGAATCCGTATAGGTGTTCGAGTGTTCGAATCGTAATGCGCAAGAAATGGTACCGAAACTCCGTATTTACATATCTGCCACTGTGCAGGAGAATCCGAATAGGTGTTCGAGTGTTCGAACCGTAATGCGCAAGAAATGGTATGTAAACCCCGTATTTACATATCTGCCACTGTGCGGGAGAATCCGTATGGGTGTTCGAGTGTTCGAACCGTAATGCGCAAGAAATGGTACAGAAACCCCGTATTTACATATCTGCCACTGTGCAGGAGAATCCGCATAGGTGTTCGAGTGTTCGAACCGTAATGTGCAAGAAATGGTACGGAAACCCCGTATTTACATATCTGCCACTGTGCAGGAGAATCCGAATAGGTGTTCGAGTGTTCGAACCGTAATGCGCAAGAAATGGTATGTAAACCCCGTATTTACATATCTGCCACTCTGCAGGAGAATCCGTATAGGTGTTCGAGGGTTCGAACCGTAATGCGCAAGAAATGGTACAGAAACCCCGTATTTACATATCTGCCACTGTGCAGGAGAATCCGTATAGGTGTTCGATTGTTCGAACCGTAATGCGCAAGAAATGGTATGTAAACCCCGTATTTACATATCTGCCACTGTGCAGGAGAATCCGTATAGGTGTTCGATTGTTCGAACCGTAATGCGCAAGAAATGGTATGTAAACCCCGTATTTACATATCTGCCACTGTGCAGGAGAATCTGTATAGGTGTTCGAGTGTTCGAACCGTAATGCGCAAGAAATGGTACCGAAACCCCGTATTTACATATCTGCCACTTTGTAGGAGAATCCTCATAGGTGTTCGAGTGTTCGAACCGTAATGTGCAAGAAATGGTATGGAAACCCCGTATTTACATATTTGCCACTGTGCAGGAGAATCCGTATAGGTGTTCGAGTGTTCGAATCGTAATGCGCAAGAAATGGTACCGAAACCCCGTATTTACATATCTGCCACTGTGCAGGAGAATCCGAATAGGTGTTCGAGTGTTCGAACCGTAATGCGCAAGAAATGGTATGTAAACCCCGTATTTACATATCTGCCACTGTGCAGGAGAATCCGTATAGGTGTTCGAGTGTTCGAATCGTAATGCGTAAGAAATGGTACCGAAACCCCGTATTTACATATCTGCCACTGTGCAGGAGAATCCGAATAGGTGTTCGAGTGTTCGAACCGTAATGCGCAAGAAATGGTATGTAAACCCCGTATTTACATATCTGCCACTGTGCAAGAGAATCCGTATGGGTGTTCGAGTGTTCGAACCGTAATGCGCAAGAAATGGTACAGAAACCCCGTATTTACATATCTGCCACTGTGCAGGAGAATCCGCATAGGTGTTCGAGTGTTCGAACCGTAATGCGCAAGAAATGGTACGGAAACCCCGTATTTACATATCTGCCACTGTGCAGGAGAATCCGAATAGGTGTTCGAGTGTTCGAACCGTAATGCGCAAGAAATGGTATGTAAACCCCGTATTTACATATCTGCCACTCTGCAGGAGAATCCGTATAGGTGTTCGAGGGTTCGAACCGTAATGCGCAAGAAATGGTATAGAAACCCCGTATTTACATATCTGCCACTGTGCAGGAGAATCCGTATAGGTTGTTCGATTGTTCGAACCGTAATGCGCAAGAAATGGTATGTAAACCCCGTATTTACATATCTGCCACTGTGCAGGAGAATCCGTATAGGTGTTCGATTGTTCGAACCATAATGCGCAAGAAATGGTATGTAAACCCCGTATTTACATATCTGCCACTGTGCAGGAGAATCTGTATAGGTGTTCGAGTGTTCGAACCGTAATGCGCAAGAAATGGTATGTAAACCCCATATTTAAATATCTGCCACTATGCAGGAGAATCCGTATAGGTGTTCGAGTGTTCGAACCGTAATGCGCAAGAAATGGTACCGAAACCCCGTATTTACATATCTGCCACTGTGCAGGAGAATCCGTATAGGTGTTCGAGTGTTCGAACCGTAATGCGCAAGAAATGGTACCGAAACCCCGTATTTACATATCTGCCACTGTGCAGGAGAATCCGAATAGGTGTTCGAGTGTTCGAACCGTAATGCGCAAGAAATGGTACCGAAACCCCGTATTTACATATCTGCCACTTTGTAGGAGAATCCGCATAGGTGTTCGAGTGTTCGAACCGTAATGTGCAAGAAATGGTATGGAAACCCCGTATTTACATATCTGCCACTGTGCAAGAGAATCCGTATAGGTGTTCGAGTGTTCGAATCGTAATGCGCAAGAAATGGTACCGAAACCCCGTATTTACATATCTGCCACTGTTCAGGAGTATCCGAATAGGTGTTCGAGTGTTCGAACCGTAATGCGCAAGAAATGGTACCGAAACCCCGTATTTACATATCTGCCACTGTGTAGGAGAATCCGTATAGGTGTTCGAGTGTTCGAACCGTAATGCGCAAGAAATGGTACGGAAACCTCGTATTTACATATCTGCCACTGTGCAGGAGAATCCGTATAGGTGTTCGAGTGTTCGAACCGTAATGCGCAAGAAATGGTACCGAAACCCCGTATTTACATATCTGCCTCTGTGCAGGAGAATCCGAATAGGTGTTCGAGTGTTCGAACCGTAATGCGCAAGAAATGGTACCGAAACCCCGTATTTACATATCTGCCACTTTGTAGGAGAATCCGCATAGGTGTTCGAGTGTTCGAACCGTAATGTGCAAGAAATGGTATGGAAACCCCGTATTTACATATCTGCCACTGTGCAGGAGAATCCGTATAGGTGTTCGAGTGTTCGAATCGTAATGCGCAAGAAATGGTACAGAAACCCCGTATTTACATATCTGCCACTGTGCAGGAGAATCCGAATTGGTGTTCGAGTGTTCGAACCGTAATGCGCAAGAAATGGTATGTAAACCCCGTATTTACATATCTGCCACTGTGCAGGAGAATCCGTATAGGTGTTCGAGTGTTCGAATCGTAATGCGCAAGAAATGGTACCGAAACCCCGTATTTACATATCTGCCACTGTGCAGGAGAATCCGAATAGGTGTTCGAGTGTTCGAACCGTAATGCGCAAGAAATGGTATGTAAACCCCGTATTTACATATCTGCCACTGTGCAGGAGAATCCGTATGGGTGTTCGAGTGTTCGAACCGTAATGCGCAAGAAATGGTACAGAAACCCCGTATTTACATATCTGCCACTGTGCAGGAGAATCCGCATAGGTGTTCGAGTGTTCGAACCGTAATGCGCAAGAAATGGTACGGAAACCCCGTATTTACATATCTGCCACTGTGCAGGAGAATCCGAATAGGTGTTCGAGTGTTCGAACCGTAATGCGCAAGAAATGGTATGTAAACCCCGTATTTACATATCTGCCACTCTGCAGGAGAATCCGTGTAGGTGTTCGAGGGTTCGAACCGTAATGCGCAAGAAATGGTACAGAAACCCTGTATTTACATATCTGCCACTGTGCAGGAGAATCCGTATAGGTGTTCGATTGTTCGAACCGTAATGCGCAAGAAATGGTATGTAAACCCCGTATTTACATATCTGCCACTGTGCAGGAGAATCCGTATAGGTGTTCGATTGTTCGAACCGTAATGCGCAAGAAATGGTATGTAAACCCCGTATTTACATATCTGCCACTATGCAGGAGAATCTGTATAGGTGTTCGAGTGTTCGAACCGTAATGCGCAAGAAATGGTACCGAAACCCCGTATTTACATATCTGCCACTTTGTAGGAGAATCCGCATAGGTGTTCGAGTGTTCGAACCGTAATGTGCAAGAAATGGTATGGAAACCCCGTATTTACATATCTGCCACTGTGCAGGAGAATCCGTATAGGTGTTCGAGTGTTCGAATCGTAATGCGCAAGAAATGGTACCGAAACCCCGTATTTACATATCTGCCACTGTGCAGGAGAATCCGAATAGGTGTTCGAGTGTTCGAACCGTAATGCGCAAGAAATGGTATGTAAACCCCGTATTTACATATCTGCCACTGTGCAGGAGAATCCGTATAGGTGTTCGAGTGTTCGAATCGTAATGCGCAAGAAATGGTACCGAAACCCCGTATTTACATATCTGCCACTGTGCAGGAGAATCCGAATAGGTGTTCGAGTGTTCGAACCCTAATGCGCAAGAAATGGTATGTAAACCCCGTATTTACATATCTGCCACTGTGCAGGAGAATCCGTATAGGTGTTCGAGTGTTCGAAACGTAATGCGCAAGAAATGGTACAGAAACCCCGTATTTACAAATCTGCCACTGTGCAGGAAAATCCGCATAGGTGTTCGAGTGTTCGAACCGTAATGCGCAAGAAATGGTACGGAAACCCCGTATTTACATATCTGCCGCTGTGAAGGAGAATCCGTATAGGTGTTCGAGTTTTCGAACCGTAATGCGCAAGAAATGGTACCGAAACCCCGTATTTACATATCTGCCACTGTGCAGGAGAATCCGAATAGGTGTTCGAGTGTTCGAACCGTAATGCGCAAGAAATGGTACCGAAACCCCGTATTTACATATCTGCCACTTTGTAGGAGAATCCGCATAGGTGTTCGAGTGTTCGAACCGTAATGTGCAAGAAATGGTATGGAAACCCCGTATTTACATATCTGCCACTGTGCAAGAGAATCCGTATAGGTGTTCGAGTGTTCGAATCGTAATGCGCAAGAAATGGTACCGAAACCCCGTATTTACATATCTGCCACTGTTCAGGAGTATCCGAATAGGTGTTCGAGTGTTCGAACCGTAATGCGCAAGAAATGGTACCGAAACCCCGTATTTACATATCTGCCACTGTGTAGGAGAATCCGTATAGGTGTTCGAGTGTTCGAACCGTAATGCGCAAGAAATGGTACGGAAACCTCGTATTTACATATCTGCCACTGTGCAGGAGAATCCGTATAGGTGTTCGAGTGTTCGAACCGTAATGCGCAAGAAATGGTACCGAAACCCCGTATTTACATATCTGCCTCTGTGCAGGAGAATCCGAATAGGTGTTCGAGTGTTCGAACCGTAATGCGCAAGAAATGGTACCGAAACCCCATATTTACATATCTGCCACTGTGTAGGAGAATCCGTATAGGTGTTCGAGTGTTCGAACCGTAATGCGCAAGAAATGGTACGGAAACCTCGTATTTACATATCTGCCACTGTGCAGGAGAATCCGTATAGGTGTTCGAGTGTTCGAACCGTAATGCGCAAGAAATGGTACCGAAACCCCGTATTTACATATCTGCCTCTGTGCAGGAGAATCCGAATAGGTGTTCGAGTGTTCGAACCGTAATGCGCAAGAAATGGTACCGAAACCCCGTATTTACATATCTGCCACTTTGTAGGAGAATCCGCATAGGTGTTCGAGTGTTCGAACCGTAATGTGCAAGAAATGGTATGGAAACCCCGTATTTACATATCTGCCACTGTGCAGGAGAATCTGTATAGGTGTTCGAGTGTTCGAACCGTAATGCGCAAGAAATGGTACCGAAACCCCGTATTTACATATCTGCCTCTGTGCAGGAGAATCCGAATAGGTGTTCGAGTGTTCGAACCGTAATGCGCAAGAAATGGTATGTAAACCCCGTATTTACATATCTGCCACTGTGCAGGAGAATCCGTATAGGTGTTCGATTGTTCGAACCGTAATGCGCAAGAAATGGTATGTAAACCCCGTATTTACATATCTGCCACTATGCAGGAGAATCTGTATAGGTGTTCGAGTGTTCGAACCGTAATGCGCAAGAAATGGTACCGAAACCCCGTATTTACATATCTGCCACTTTGTAGGAGAATCCGCATAGGTGTTCGAGTGTTCGAACCGTAATGTGCAAGAAATGGTATGGAAACCCCGTATTTACATATCTGCCACTGTGCAGGAGAATCCGTATAGGTGTTCGAGTGTTCGAATCGTAATGCGCAAGAAATGGTACCGAAACCCCGTATTTACATATCTGCCACTGTGCAGGAGAATCCGAATAGGTGTTCGAGTGTTCGAACCGTAATGCGCAAGAAATGGTATGTAAACCCCGTATTTACATATCTGCCACTGTGCAGGAGAATCCGTATAGGTGTTCGAGTGTTCGAATCGTAATGCGCAAGAAATGGTACCGAAACCCCGTATTTACATATCTGCCACTGTGCAGGAGAATCCGAATAGGTGTTCGAGTGTTCGAACCCTAATGCGCAAGAAATGGTATGTAAACCCCGTATTTACATATCTGCCACTGTGCAGGAGAATCCGTATAGGTGTTCGAGTGTTCGAAACGTAATGCGCAAGAAATGGTACAGAAACCCCGTATTTACAAATCTGCCACTGTGCAGGAAAATCCGCATAGGTGTTCGAGTGTTCGAACCGTAATGCGCAAGAAATGGTACGGAAACCCCGTATTTACATATCTGCCGCTGTGAAGGAGAATCCGTATAGGTGTTCGAGTTTTCGAACCGTAATGCGCAAGAAATGGTACCGAAACCCCGTATTTACATATCTGCCACTGTGTAGGAGAATCCGTATAGGTGTTCGAGTGTTCGAACCGTAATGCGTAAGAAATGGTATGGAAACCCCGTATTTACATATCTGCCACTGTGCAGGAGAATCCGTATAGGTGTTCGAGTGTTCGAACCGTAATGCGCAAGAAATGGTACCGAAACCCCGTATTTAAATATCTGCCACTGTGCAGGAGAATCCGCATAGGTGCTCGAGTGTTCGAACTGTATTGCGCAAGAAATGGTATGTAAACCCCGTATTTACAGATCTGCCACTGTGCAGGAGAATCCGTATAGGTGTTCGAGTGTTCGAACCGTAATGCGCCAGAAATGGTACCGAAACCCCGTATTTACATATCTGCCACTGTGCAGGAGAATCCGCATAGGTGCTCGAGTGTTCGAACCGTATTGCGCAAGAAATGGTATGGAAACCCCGTATTTACATATCTGCCACTGTGCAGGAGAATCCGTATAGGTGTTCGAGTGTTCGAACCGTAATGCGCAGGAAATGGTACGGAAACCCCGTATTTACATATCTGCCACTGTGCAGGAGAATCCGTATAGGTGTTCGAGTGTTCGAACCGTAATGCGCAAGAAATGGTACCGAAACCCCGTATTTACATATCTGCCACTGTGCAAGAGAATCCGTATAGGTGTTCGAGTGTTCGAACCGTAATGCGCAAGAAATGGTACCGAAACCCCGTATTTACATATCTGCCACTGTGCAGGAGAATCCAAATAGGTTTTCGAGTGTTCGAACCGTAATGCGCAAGAAATGGTACCGAAACCCCGTATTTACATATCTGCCACTTTGTAGGAGAATCCGCATAGGTGTTCGAGTGTTCGAACCGTAATGTGCAAGAAATGGTATGGAAACTCCGTATTTACATATCTGCCACAGTGCAGGAGAATCCGTATAGGTGTTCGAGTGTTCGAATCGTAATGCGCAAGAAATGGTACCGAAACCCCGTATTTACATATCTGCCACTGTGCTGGAGAATCCGAATAGGTGTTCGAGTGTTCGAACCGTAATGCGCAAGAAATGGTATGTAAACCCCGTATTTACATATCTGCCACTGTGCAGGAGAATCCGTACAGGTGTTCGAGTGTTCGAACCGTAATGCGCAAGAAATGGTACCGAAACCCCGTATTTACATATCTGCCACTTTGTAGGAGAATCCGCATAGGTGTTCGATTGTTCGAACCGTAATGCGCAAGAAATGGTGTGGAAACCCCGTATTTACATATCTGCCACTGTGCAGGAGAATCCGTATAGGTGTTCGAGTGTTCGAATCGTAATGCGCATGATATGGTACCGAAACCCCGTATTTACATATCTGCCACTGTGCAGGAGAATCCGAATAGGTGTTCGAGTGTTCGAACCGTAATGCGCAAGAAATGGTATGTAAACCCCGTATTTAAATATCTGCCACTGTGCAGGAGAATCCGTATAGGTGTTCGAGTGTTCGAACCGTAATGCGCAAGAAATGGTACGGAAACCCCGTATTTACATATCTGCCACTGTGCAGGAGAATCCGTATCGGTGTTCGATTGTTCGAACCGTAATGCGCAAGAAATGGTATGTAAACCCCGTATTTACATATCTGCCACTGTGCAGGAGAATCCGTATAGGTGTTCGAGTGTTCGAACCGTAATGCGCAAGAAATGGTACGGAAACCCCGTATTTACATATCTGCCACTGTGCAGGAGAATCCGCATAGGTGCTCGAGTGTTCGAACCGTATTGCGCAAGAAATGGTATGGAAACCCCGTATTTACATATCTGCCACTGTGCAGGAGAATCCGTATAGGTGTTCGAGTGTTCGAACCGTAATGCGCAGGAAATGGTACGGAAACCCCGTATTTACATATCTGCCACTGTGCAGGAGAATCCGTATAGGTGTTCGAGTGTTCGAACCGTAATACGCAAGAAATGGTACCGAAACCCCGTATTTACATATCTGCCACTGTGCAGGAGAATCCGAATAGGTGTTCGAGTGTTCGAACCGTAATGCGCAAGAAATGGTACCAAAACACCGTATTTACATATCTGCCACTTTGTAGGAGAATCCGCATAGGTGTTCGAGTGTTCGAACCGTAATGTGCAAGAAATGGTATGGAAACCCCGTATTTACATATCTGCCACTGTGCAGGAGAATCCGTATAGGTGTTCGAGTGTTCGAATCGTAATGCGCAAGAAATGGTACCGAAACCCCGTATTTAAATATCTGCCACTGTGCAGGAGAATCCGAATAGGTGTTCGAGTGTTCGAACCGTAATGCGCAAGAAATGGTATGTAAACCCCGTATTTACATATCTGCCACTGTGCAGGAGAATCCGTATAGGTGTTCGAGTGTTCGAATCGTAATGCGCAAGAAATGGTACCGAAACCCCGTATTTACATATCTGCCACTGTGCAGGAGAATCCGAATAGGTGTTCGAGTGTTCGAACCGTAATGCGCAAGAAATGGTATGTAAACCCCGTATTTACATATCTGCCACTGTGCAGGAGAATCCGTATAGGTGTTCGAGTGTTCGAATCGTAATGCGCAAGAAATGGTACCGAAACCCCGTATTTACATATCTGCCACTTTGTAGGAGAATCCGCATAGGTGTTCGATTGTTCGAACCGTAATGTGCAAGAAATGGTATGGAAACTCCGTATTTACATATCTGCCACAGTGCAGGAGAATCCGTATAGGTGTTCGAGTGTTCGAATCGTAATGCGCAAGAAATGGTACCGAAACCCCGTATTTACATATCTGCCACTGTGCTGGAGAATCCGAATAGGTGTTCGAGTGTTCGAACCGTAATGCGCAAGAAATGGTATGTAAACCCCGTATTTACATATCTGCCACTGTGCAGGAGAATCCGTACAGGTGTTCGAGTGTTCGAACCGTAATGCGCAAGAAATGGTACCGAAACCCCGTATTTACATATCTGCCACTTTGTAGGAGAATCCGCATAGGTGTTCGATTGTTCGAACCGTAATGCGCAAGAAATGGTATGGAAACCCCGTATTTACATATCTGCCACTGTGCAGGAGAATCCGTATAGGTGTTCGAGTGTTCGAATCGTAATGCGCAAGATATGGTACCGAAACCCCGTATTTACATATCTGCCACTGTGCAGGAGAATCCGAATAGGTGTTCGAGTGTTCGAACCGTAATGCGCAAGAAATGGTATGTAAACCCCGTATTTAAATATCTGGCACTGTGCAGGAGAATCCGTATAGGTGTTCGAGTGTTCGAACCGTAATGCGCAAGAAATGGTACGGAAACCCCGTATTTACATATCTGCCACTGTGCAGGAGAATCCGTATCGGTGTTCGATTGTTCGAACCGTAATGCGCAAGAAATGGTATGTAAACCCCGTATTTACATATCTGCCACTATGCAGGAGAATCCGTATAGGTGTTCGAGTGTTCGAACCGTAATGCGCAAGAAATGGTACGGAAACCCCGTATTTACATATCTGCCACTGTGCAGGAGAATCCGCATAGGTGCTCGAGTGTTCGAACCGTATTGCGCAAGAAATGGTATGGAAACCCCGTATTTACATATCTGCCACTGTGCAGGAGAATCCGTATAGGTGTTCGAGTGTTCGAACCGTAATGCGCAGGAAATGGTACGGAAACCCCGTATTTACATATCTGCCACTGTGCAGGAGAATCCGTATAGGTCTTCGAGTGTTCGAACCGTAATGCGCAAGAAATGGTACCGAAACCCCGTATTTACATATCTGCCACTGTGCAGGAGAATCCGTATAGGTGTTCGAGTGTTCGAACCGTAATGCGCAAGAAATGGTATGTAAACCCCGTATTTACATATCTGCCACTGTGCAGGAGAATCCGTATAGGTGTTCGAGTGTTCGAACCGTAATGCGCAAGAAATGGTACAGAAACCCCATATTTACATATCTGCCACTGTGCAGGAAAATCCGCATAGGTGTTCGAGTGTTCGAACCGTAATGCGCAAGAAATGGTACGGAAACCCCGTATTTACATATCTGCCACTGTGCAGGAGAATCCGTATAGGTGTGCGAGTGTTCGAACCGTAATGCGCAAGAAATGGTTCCGAAACCCCGTATTTACATATCTGCCACTGTGTAGGAGAATCCGTATAGGTGTTCGAGTGTTCGAACCGTAATGCGCAAGAAATGGTATGGAAACCCCGTATTTACATATCTGCCACTGTGCAGGAGAATCCGTATAGGTGTTCGAGTGTTCGAACCGTAATGCGCAAGAAACGGTACTGAAACCCCGTATTTAAATATCTGCCACTGTGCAGGAGAATCCGCATAGGTGCTCGAGTGTTCGAACCGTATTGCGCAAGAAATGGTATGTAAACCCCGTATTTACAGATCTGCCACTGTGCAGGAGAATCCGTATTGGTGTTCGAGTGTTCGAACCGTAATGCCCCAGAAATGGTACCGAAACCCCGTATTTACATATCTGCCACTGTGCAGGAGAATCCGCATAGGTGCTCGAGTGTTCGAACCGTATTGCGCAAGAAATGGTATGGAAACCGCGTATTTACATATCTGCCACTGTGCAGGAGAATCCGTATAGGTGTTCGAGTGTTCGAACCGTAATGCGCAGGAAATGGTACGGAAACCCCGTATTTACATATCTGCCACTGTGCAGGAGAATCCGTATAGGTGTTCGAGTGTTCGAACCGTAATGCGCAAGAAATGGTACCGAAACCCCGTATTTACATATCTGCCACTGTGCAGGAGAATCCGTATAGGTGTTCGAGTGTTCGAACCGTAATGCGCAAGAAATGGTACAGAAACCCCATATTTACATATCTGCCACTGTGCAGGAAAATCCGCATAGGTGTTCGAGTGTTCGAACCGTAATGCGCAAGAAATGGTACGGAAACCCCGTATTTACATATCTGCCACTGTGCAGGAGAATCCGTATAGGTGTGCGAGTGTTCGAACCGTAATGCGCAAGAAATGGTACCGAAACCCCGTATTTACATATCTGCCACTGTGTAGGAGAATCCGCATAGGTGTTCGAGTGTTCGAACCGTAATGCGCAAGAAATGGTATGGAAACCCCGTATTTACATATCTGCCACTGTGCAGGAGAATCCGTATAGGTGTTCGAGTGTTCGAACCGTAATGCGCAAGAAGTGGTACAGAAACCCCGTATTTACATATCTGCCACTGTGCAGGAAAATCCGCATAGGTGTTCGAGTGTTCGAACCGTAATGCGCAAGAAATTGTACGGAAACCCCGTATTTACATATCTGCCACTGTGCAGGAGAATCCGTATAGGTGTGCGAGTGTTCGAACCGTAATGCGCAAGAAATGGTACAGAAACCCCGTATTTACATATCTGCCACTGTGTAGGAGAATCCGTATAGGTGTTCGAGTGTTCGAACCGTAATGCGCAAGAAATGGTATGGAAACCCCGTATTTACATATCTGCCACTGTGCAGGAGAATCCGTATAGGTGTTCGAGTGTTCGAACCGTAATGCGCAAGAAACGGTACCGAAACCCCGTATTTAAATATCTGCCACTGTGCAGGAGAATCCGCATAGGTGCTCGAGTGTTCGAACCGTATTGCGCAAGAAATGGTATGTAAACCCCGTATTTACAGATCTGCCACTGTGCAGGAGAATCCGTATTGGTGTTCGAGTGTTCGAACCGTAATGCCCCAGAAATGGTACCGAAACCCCGTATTTACATATCTGCCACTGTGCAGGAGAATCCGCATAGGTGCTCGAGTGATCGAACCGTATTGCGCAAGAAATGGTATGGAAACCCCGTATTTACATATCTGCCACTGTGCAGGAGAATCCGTATAGGTGTTCGAGTGTTCGAACCGTAATGCGCAGGAAATGGTACGGAAACCCCGTATTTACATATCTGCCACTGTGCAGGAGAATCCGTATAGGTGTTCGAGTGTTCGAACCGTAATGCGCACGAAATGGTACCGAAACCCCGTATTTACATATCTGCCACTGTGCAGGAGAATCCGTATTGGTGTTCGAGTGTTCGAACCGTAATGCGCAAGAAATGGTACCGAAACCCCGTATTTACATATCTGCCACTGTGCAGGAGAATCCGAATAGGGGTTCGAGTGTTCGAACCGTAATGCGCAAGAAATGGTATGTAAACCCCGTATTTACATATCTGCCACTGTGCAGGAGAATCCGTATAGGTGTTCGAGTGTTCGAACCGTAATGCGCAAGAAGTGGTACCGAAACCCCGTATTTAAATATCTGCCACTGTGCAGGAGAATCCGCATAGGTGCTCGAGTGTTCGAACCGTATTGCGCAAGAAATGGTATGTAAACCCCGTATTTACAGATCTGCCACTGTGCAGGAGAATCCGTATAGGTGTTCGAGTGTTCGAACCGTAATGCGCCAGAAATGGTACCGAAACCCCGTATTTACATATCTGCCACTGTGCAGGAGAATCCGCATAGGTGCTCGAGTGTTCGAACCGTATTGCGCAAGAAATGGTATGGAAACCCCGTATTTACATATCTGCCACTGTGTAGGAGAATCCGTATAGGTGTTCGAGTGTTCGAACCGTAATGCGCAGGAAATGGTACGGAAACCCCGTATTTACATATCTGCCACTGTGCAGGAGAATCCGTATAGGTGTTCGAGTGTTCGAACCGTAATGCGCAAGAAATGGTACCGAAACCCCGTATTTACATATCTGCCACTGTGCAGGAGAATCCGTATAGGTGTTCGAGTGTTCGAACCGTAATGCGCAAGAAATGGTACCGAAACCCCGTATTTACATATCTGCCACTGTGCAGGAGAATCCAAATAGGTGTTCGAGTGTTCGAACCGTAATGCGCAAGAAATGGTACCGAAACCCCGTATTTACATATCTGCCACTTTGTAGGAGAATCCGCATAGGTGTTCGAGTGTTCGAACCGTAATGTGCAAGAAATGGTATGGAAACTCCGTATTTACATATCTGCCACAGTGCTGGAGAATCCGTGTAGGTGTTCGAGTGTTCGAATCGTAATGCGCAAGAAATGGTACCGAAACCCCGTATTTACATATCAGCCACTGTGTAGGAGAATCCGAATAGGTGTTCGAGTGTTCGAACCGTAATGCGCAAGAAATGGTATGTAAACCCCGTATTTACATATCTGCCACTGTGCAGGAGAATCCGTACAGGTGTTCGAGTGTTCGAACCGTAATGCGCAAGAAATGGTACCGAAACCCCGTATTTACATATCTGCCACTTTGTAGGAGAATCCGCATAGGTGTTCGATTGTTCGAACCGTAATGCGCAAGAAATGGTATGGAAACCCCGTATTTACATATCTGCCACTGTGCAGGAGAATCCGTATAGGTGTTCGAGTGTTCGAATCGTAATGCGCAAGAAATGGTACCGAAACCCCGTATTTACATATCTGCCACTGTGCAGGAGAATCCGATTAGGTGTTCGAGTGTTCGAACCGTAATGCGCAAGAAATGGTATGTAAACCCCGTATTTACATATCTGCCACTGTGCAGGAGAATCCGTATAGGTGTTCGAGTGTTCGAACCGTAATGCGCAAGAAATGGTACGGAAACCCCGTATTTACATATCTGCCACTGTGCAGGAGAATCCGTATAGGTGTTCGATTGTTCGAACCGTAATGCGCAAGAAATGGTATGTAAACCCCGTATTTACATATCTACCACTGTGCAGGAGAATCCGTATAGGTGTTCGAGCGAACCGTAATGCGCAAGAAATGGTACGGAAACCCCGTATTTACATATCTGCCACTGTGCAGGAGAATCCGTATAGGTGTTCGATTGTTCGAACCGTAATGCGCAAAAAATGGTACCGAAACCCCGTATTTACATATCTGCCACTGTGCAGGAGAATCCGGATAGGTGTTCGAGTGTTCGAACCGTAATGCGCAAGAAATGGTACCGAAACCCCGTATTTACATATCTGCCACTGTGCAGGAGAATCCGAATAGGTGTTCGAGTGTTCGATCCGTAATGCGCAAGAAATGGTATGTAAACCCCGTATTTACATATCTGCCACTGTGCAGGAGAATCCGTATAGGTGTTCGAGTGTTCGAACCGTAATGCGCAAGAAATGGTACGGAAACCCCGGATTTACATATCTGCCACTGTGCAGGAGAATCCGTATAGGTGTTCGAGTGTTCGAACCGTAATGCGCAAGAAATGGTATGTAAACCCCGTTTTTACATATCTGCCACTTTGCAGGAGAATCCGTATAGGTGTTCGAGTGTTCGAACCGTAATGCGCAAGAAATGGTACGGAAACCCCAGATTTACATATCTGCCACTGTGCAGGAGAATCCGTATAGGTGTTCGAGTGTTCGAACCGTAATGCGCAAGAAATGGTATGTAAACCCCGTTTTTACATATCTGCCACTGTGCAGGAGAATCCGTATAGGTGTTCGAGTGTTCGAACCGTAATGCGCAAGAAATGGTACGGAAACCCCGTATTTACATATCTGCCACTGTGCAGCAGAATCCGTATAGGTGTTCGATTGTTCGAACCGTAATGCGCAAGAAATGGTATGTAAACCCCGTTTTTACATATCTGCCACTGTGCAGGAGAATCCGTATAGGTGTTCGAGTGTTCGAACCGTAATGCGCAAAAAATGGTACCGAAACCCCGTATTTACATATCTGCCACTGTGCAGGAGAATCCGTATAGGTGTTCGATTGTTCGAACCGTAATGCGCAAGAAATGGTATGTAAACCCCGTATTTACATATCTACCACTGTGCAGGAGAATCCGTATAGGTGTTCGAGCGAACCGTAATGCGCAAGAAATGGTACGGAAACCCCGTATTTACATATCTGCCACTGTGCAGGAGAATCCGTATAGGTGTTCGATTGTTCGAACCGTAATGCGCAAAAAATGTTACCGAAACCCCGTATTTACATATCTGCCACTGTGCAGGAGAATCCGGATAGGTGTTCGAGTGTTCGAACCGTAATGCGCAAGAAATGGTACCGAAACCCCGTATTTACATATCTGCCACTGTGCAGGAGAATCCGAATAGGTGTTCGAGTGTTCGATCCGTAATGCGCAAGAATTGGTATGTAAACCCCGTATTTACATATCTGCCACTGTGCAGGAGAATCCGTATAGGTGTTCGAGTGTTCGAACCGTAATGCGCAAGAAATGGTATGGAAACCCCGTATTTACATATCTGCCACTGTGTAGGAGAATCCGTACAGGTGTTCGAGTGTTGGAACCGTAATGCGTGAGAAATGGTATGTAAACCCCGTATTTATATATCTGCCACTGTGCTGGATAATCCGTATAGGTGTTCGAGTGTTCGAACCGTAATGCGCCAGAAATGGTACCGAAACCCTGTATTTACATATCTGCCACTGTGCAGGAGAATCCGTATAGGTGTTCGAGTGTTCGAACCGTAATGCGCAAGAAATGGTACCGAAACCCCGTATTTACATATCTGCCACTGTGCAGGAGAATCAGTATAGGTGTTCGAGTGTTCGAACCGTAATGCGCAAGAAATGGTATGGAAATCCCGTATTTACATATCTGCCACTGTGCAGGAGAATCCGTATAGGTGTTCCATTGTTCGAACCGTAATGCGCAAGAAATGGTACGGAAACCCCGTATTTACATATCTGCCACTGTGCAGTAGAATCCGTATAGGTGTTCGAGTGTTCGAACCGTAATGCGCAAAAATGGTACCGAAACCCCGTATTTACATATCTACCACTGTGCAGGATAATCCGAATAGGTGTTCGAGTGTTCGAACCGTAATGCGCAAGAAATGGTACAGAAACCCCGTATTTACAAATCTGCCACTGTGCAGGAAAATCCGCATAGGTGTTCGAGTGTTCGAACCGTAATGCGCAAGAAATGGTACCGAAACCCCGTATTTACATATCAGCCACTGTGTAGGAGAATCCGAATAGGTGTTCGAGTGTTCGAACCGTAATGCGCAAGAAATGGTATGTAAACCCCGTATTTACATATCTGCCACTGTGCAGGAGAATCCGTACAGGTGTTCGAGTGTTCGAACCGTAATGCGCAAGAAATGGTACCGAAACCCCGTATTTACATATCTGCCACTTTGTAGGAGAATCCGCATAGGTGTTCGATTGTTCGAACCGTAATGCGCAAGAAATGGTATGGAAACCCCGTATTTACATATCTGCCACTGTGCAGGAGAATCCGTATTGGTGTTCGAGTGTTCGAATCGTAATGCGCAAGAAATGGTACCGAAACCCCGTATTTACATATCTGCCACTGTGCAGGAGAATCCGATTAGGTGTTCGAGTGTTCGAACCGTAATGCGCAAGAAATGGTATGTAAACCCCGTATTTACATATCTGCCACTGTGCAGGAGAATCCGTATAGGTGTTCGAGTGTTCGAACCGTAATGCGCAAGAAATGGTACGGAAACCCCGTATTTACATATCTGCCACTGTGCAGGAGAATCCGTATAGGTGTTCGATTGTTCGAACCGTAATGCGCAAGAAATGGTATGTAAACCCCGTATTTACATATCTACCACTGTGCAGGAGAATCCGTATAGGTGTTCGAGCGAACCGTAATGCGCAAGAAATGGTACGGAAACCCCGTATTTACATATCTGCCACTGTGCAGGAGAATCCGTATAGGTGTTCGATTGTTCGAACCGTAATGCGCAAAAAATGGTACCGAAACCCCGTATTTACATATCTGCCACTGTGCAGGAGAATCCGGATAGGTGTTCGAGTGTTCGAACCGTAATGCGCAAGAAATGGTACCGAAACCCCGTATTTACATATCTGCCACTGTGCAGGAGAATCCGAATAGGTGTTCGAGTGTTCGATCCGTAATGCGCAAGAAATGGTATGTAAACCCCGTATTTACATATCTGCCACTGTGCAGGAGAATCCGTATAGGTGTTCGAGTGTTCGAACCGTAATGCGCAAGAAATGGTACGGAAACCCCGGATTTACATATCTGCCACTGTGCAGGAGAATCCGTATAGGTGTTCGAGTGTTCGAACCGTAATGCGCAAGAAATGGTATGTAAACCCCGTTTTTACATATCTGCCACTTTGCAGGAGAATCCGTATAGGTGTTCGAGTGTTCGAACCGTAATGCGCAAGAAATGGTACGGAAACCCCAGATTTACATATCTGCCACTGTGCAGGAGAATCCGTATAGGTGTTCGAGTGTTCGAACCGTAATGCGCAAGAAATGGTATGTAAACCCCGTTTTTACATATCTGCCACTGTGCAGGAGAATCCGTATAGGTGTTCGAGTGTTCGAACCGTAATGCGCAAGAAATGGTACGGAAACCCCGTATTTACATATCTGCCACTGTGCAGCAGAATCCGTATAGGTGTTCGATTGTTCGAACCGTAATGCGCAAGAAATGGTATGTAAACCCCGTTTTTACATATCTGCCACTGTGCAGGAGAATCCGTATAGGTGTTCGAGTGTTCGAACCGTAATGCGCAAAAAATGGTACCGAAACCCCGTATTTACATATCTGCCACTGTGCAGGAGAATCCGTATAGGTGTTCGATTGTTCGAACCGTAATGCGCAAGAAATGGTATGTAAACCCCGTATTTACATATCTACCACTGTGCAGGAGAATCCGTATAGGTGTTCGAGCGAACCGTAATGCGCAAGAAATGGTACGGAAACCCCGTATTTACATATCTGCCACTGTGCAGGAGAATCCGTATAGGTGTTCGATTGTTCGAACCGTAATGCGCAAAAAATGTTACCGAAACCCCGTATTTACATATCTGCCACTGTGCAGGAGAATCCGGATAGGTGTTCGAGTGTTCGAACCGTAATGCGCAAGAAATGGTACCGAAACCCCGTATTTACATATCTGCCACTGTGCAGGAGAATCCGAATAGGTGTTCGAGTGTTCGATCCGTAATGCGCAAGAATTGGTATGTAAACCCCGTATTTACATATCTGCCACTGTGCAGGAGAATCCGTATAGGTGTTCGAGTGTTCGAACCGTAATGCGCAAGAAATGGTATGGAAACCCCGTATTTACATATCTGCCACTGTGTAGGAGAATCCGTACAGGTGTTCGAGTGTTGGAACCGTAATGCGTGAGAAATGGTATGTAAACCCCGTATTTATATATCTGCCACTGTGCTGGATAATCCGTATAGGTGTTCGAGTGTTCGAACCGTAATGCGCCAGAAATGGTACCGAAACCCTGTATTTACATATCTGCCACTGTGCAGGAGAATCCGTATAGGTGTTCGAGTGTTCGAACCGTAATGCGCAAGAAATGGTACCGAAACCCCGTATTTACATATCTGCCACTGTGCAGGAGAATCAGTATAGGTGTTCGAGTGTTCGAACCGTAATGCGCAAGAAATGGTATGGAAATCCCGTATTTACATATCTGCCACTGTGCAGGAGAATCCGTATAGGTGTTCCATTGTTCGAACCGTAATGCGCAAGAAATGGTACGGAAACCCCGTATTTACATATCTGCCACTGTGCAGTAGAATCCGTATAGGTGTTCGAGTGTTCGAACCGTAATGCGCAAAAATGGTACCGAAACCCCGTATTTACATATCTACCACTGTGCAGGATAATCCGAATAGGTGTTCGAGTGTTCGAACCGTAATGCGCAAGAAATGGTATGTAAATCCCGTATTTACATATCTGCCACTGTCCAGGAGAATCCGTATAGGTGTTCGAGTGTTCGAACCGTAATGCGCAAGAAATGGTACGGAAACCCCGTATTTACATATCTGCCACTGTGCAGGAGAATCCATATAGGTGTTCGATTGTTCGAACCGTAATGCGCAAAAAATGGTACCGAAACCCCGTATTTACATATCTGCCACTGTGCAGGAGAATCCGTATAGGTGTTCGAGTGTTCGAACCGTAATGCGCAAGAAATGGTACCGAAACCCCGTATTTACATATCTGCCACTGTGCAGGAGAATCCGAATAGGTGTTCGAGTGTTCGATCCGTAATGCGCAAGAAATGGTATGTAAACCCCGTATTTACATATCTGCCACTGTGCAGGAGAATCCGTATAGGTGTTCGAGTGTTCGAACCGTAATGCGCAAGAAATGGTACGGGAACCCCGTATTTACATATCTGCCACTGTGTAGGAGAATCCGTATAGGTGTTCGAGTGTTTGAACCGTAATGCGTGAGAAATGGTATGTAAATCCCGTATTTATATATCTACCACTGTGCTGGATAATCCGTATAGGTGTTCGAGTGTTCGAACCGTAATGCGCCAGAAATGGTACCGAAACCCCGTATTTACATATCTGCCACTGTGCAGGAGAATCCGTATAGGTGTTCGAGTGTTCGAACCGTAATTCGCAAGAAATGGTACCGAAACCCCGTATTTACATATCTGCCACTGTGCAGGAGAATCCGTATAGGTGTTCGAGTGTTCGAACCGTAATGCGCAAGAAATGGTATGGAAACCCCGTATTTACATATCTGCCACTGTGCAGGAGAATCCGTATAGGTGTTTGAGTGTTCGAACCGTAATGCGCAAGAAATGGTTCCGAAACCCCGTATTTACATATCTGCCACTGTGCAGGAGAATCCGTATAGGTGTTCGAGAGTTCGAACCGTAATGCGCAAGAAATGGTACGGAAACCCCGTATTTACACTCGAACCGTAATGCGCAAGAAATGGTTCCGAAACCCCGTATTTATGTATCTGCCACTGTGCAGGAGAATCCGTATAGGTGTTCCATTGTTCGAACCGTAATGCGCAAGAAATGGTACGGAAACCCCGTATTTACATATCTGCCACTGTGCAGGAGAATCCGTATAGGTGTTCGAGTGTTCGAACCGTAATGCGCAAAAAATGGTACCGAAACCCCGTATTTACATATCTGCCACTGTGCAGGAGAATCCGTATAGGTGTTCGAGTGTTCGAACCGTAATGCGCAAGAAATGGTACCGAAACCCCGTATTTACATATCTGCCACTGTGCAGGAGAATCCGAATAGGTGTTCGAGTGTTCGAACCGTAATGCGCAAGAAATGGTATGTAAACCCCGTATTTACATATCTGCCACTGTGCAGGAGAATCCGTATAGGTGTTCGAGTGTTCGAACCGTAATGCGCAAGAAATGGTACGGAAACCCCGTATTTACATATCTGCCACTGTGCAGGAGAATCCGTATAGGTGTTCGAGTGTTTGAACCGTAATGCGTGAGAAATGGTTTGCAAACCCCGTATTTATATATCTGCCACTGTGCTAGATAATCCGTATAGGTGTTCGAGTGTTCGAACCGTAATGCGCAAGAAATGGTACCGAAACCCCGTATTTACATATCTGCCACTGTGCAGGAGAATCCGAATAGGTGTTCGAGTGTTCGAACCGTAATGCGCAAGAAATGGTATGTAAACCCCGTATTTACATATCTGCCACTGTGCAGGAGAATCCGTATAGGTGTTCGAGTGTTCGAACCGTAATGCGCAAGAAATGGTACGGAAACCCCGTATTTACATATCTGCCACTGTGCAGGAGAATCCGTATAGGTGTTCGAGTGTTTGAACCGTAATGCGTGAGAAATGGTTTGCAAACCCCGTATTTATATATCTGCCACTGTGCTGGATAATCCGTATAGGTGTTCGAGTGTTCGAACCGTAATGCGCCAGAAATGGTACCGAAACCCCGTATTTACATATCTGCTACTGTGCAGGAGAATCCGTATAGGTGTTCGAGTGTCCGAACCGTAATGCGCAAGAAATGGTACCGAAACCCCGTATTTACATATCTGCCACTGTGCAGGAGAATCCGTATAGGTGTTCGAGTGTTCGAACCATAATGCGCAAGAAATGGTATGGAAACCCCGTATTTACATATCTGCCACTGTGCAGGAGAATCCGTATAGGTGTTCGAGTGTTCGAACCGTAATGCGCAAGAAATGGTTCCGAAACCCCGTATTTACATATCTGCCACTGTGCAGGAGAATCCGTATAGGTGTTCGAGAGTTCGAACCGTAATGCGCAAGAAATGGTATGTAAACCCCGTTTTTATATATCTGCCACTGTGCAGGAGAATCCGTATAGGTGTTCGAGTGTTCGAACCGTAATGCGCAAAAAATGGTACCGAAACCCCGTATTTACATATCTGCCACTGTGCAGGAGAATCCGTATAGGTGTTCGAGTGTTCGAACCGTAATGCGCAAGAAATGGTTCCGAAACCCCGTATTTACATATCTGCCACTGTGCAGCAGAATCCGTACAGGTGTTCGAGAGTTCGAACCGTAATGCGCAAGAAATGGTACGGAAACCCCGTATTTACATACCTGCCACTTTGTAGGAGAATCCGCATAGGTGTTCGAGTGTTCGAACCGTAATGCGCAAGAAATGGTATGTAAACCCCGTATTAACATATCTGCCACTGTGCAGGAGAATCCGTATAGGTGTTCGAGTGTTCGAACCGTAATGCGCAAGAAATGGTACGGAAACCCCGGATTTACATATCTGCCACTGTGCAGGAGAATCCGTATAGGTGTTCGAGTGTTCGAACCGTAATGCGCAAGAAATGGTATGTAAACCCCGTTTTTACATATCTGCCACTGTGCAGGAGAATCCGTATAGGTGTTCGAGTGTTCGAACCGTAATGCCCAAGAAATGGTACGGAAACCCCGTATTTACATATCTGCCACTGTGCAGCAGAATCCGTATAGGTGTTCGATTGTTCGAACCGTAATGCGCAAGAAATGGTATGTAAACCCCGTTTTTACATATCTGCCACTGTGCCGGAGAATCCGTATAGGTGTTCGAGTGTTCGAACCGTAATGCGCAAAAAATGGTACCGAAACCCCGTATTTACATATCTTCCACTGTGCAGGAGAATCCGTATAGGTGTTCGATTGTTCGAACCGTAATGCGCAAGAAATGGTATGTAAACCCCGTATTTACATATCTACCACTGTGCAGGAGAATCCGTATAGGTGTTCGAGCGAACCGTAATGCGCAAGAAATGGTACGGAAACCCCGTATTTACATATCTGCCACTGTACAGGAGAATCCGTATAGGTGTTCGATTGTTCGAACCGTAATGCGCAAAAAATGGTACCGAAACCCCGTATTTACATATCTGCCACTGTGCAGGAGAATCCGGATAGGTGTTCGAGTGTTCGAACCGTAATGCGCAAGAAATGGTACCGAAACCCCGTATTTACATACCTGCCACTGTGCAGGAGAATCCGAATAGGTGTTCGAGTGTTCGATCCGTAATGCGCAAGAAATTGTATGTAAACCCCGTATTTACATCTCTGCCACTGTGCAGGAGAATCCGTATAGGTGTTCGAGTGTTCGAACCGTAATGCGCAAGAAATGGTACGGAAACCCCGGATTTACATATCTGCCACTGTGCAGGAGAATCCGTATAGGTGTTCGAGTGTTCGAACCGTAATGCGCAAGAAATGGTATGTAAACCCCGTTTTTACATATCTGCCACTGTGCAGGAGAATCCGTATAGGTGTTCGAGTGTTCGAACCGTAATGCGCAAGAAATGGTACGGAAACCCCGGATTTACATATCTGCCACTGTGCAGGAGAATCCGTATAGGTGTTCGAGTGTTCGAACCGTAATGCGCAAGAAATGGTATGTAAACCCCGTTTTTACATATCTGCCACTGTGCAGGAGAATCCGTATAGGTGTTCGAGTGTTCGAACCGTAATGCGCAAGAAATGGTACGGAAACCCCGTATTTACATATCTGCCACTGTGCAGCAGAATCCGTATAGGTGTTCGATTGTTCGAACCGTAATGCGCAAGAAATGGTATGTAAACCCCGTTTTTACATATCTGCCACTGTGCAGGAGAATCCGTATAGGTGTTCGAGTGTTCGAACCGTAATGCGCAAAAAATGGTACCGAAACCCCGTATTTACATATCTGCCACTGTGCAGGAGAATCCGTATAGGTGTTCGATTGTTCGAACCGTAATGCGCAAGAAATGGTATGTAAACCCCGTATTTACATATCTACCACTGTGCAGGAGAATCCGTATAGGTGTTCGAGCGAACCGTAATGCGCAAGAAATGGTACGGAAACCCCGTATTTACGTATCTGCCACTGTGCAGGAGAATCCGTATAGGTGTTCCACTGTTCGAACCGTAATGCGCAAGAAATGGTACGGAAACCCCGTATTTACATATCTGCCACTGTGCAGGAGAATCCGTATAGGTGTTCGAGTGTTCGAACCGTAATGCGCAAAAAATGGTACCGAAACCCCGTATTTACATATCTGCCACTGTGCAGGAGAATCCGTATAGGTGTTCGAGTGTTCGAACCGTAATGCGCAAGAAATGGTACCGAAACCCCGTATTTACATATCTGCCACTGTGCAGGAGAATCCGAATAGGTGTTCGAGTGTTCGAACCGTAATGCGCAAGAAATGGTATGTAAACCCCGTATTTACATATCTGCCACTGTGCAGGAGAATCCGTATAGGTGTTCGAGTGTTCGAACCGTAATGCGCAAGAAATGGTACGGAAACCCCGTATTTACATATCTGCCACTGTGCAGGAGAATCCGTATAGGTGTTCGAGTGTTTGAACCGTAATGCGTGAGAAATGGTTTGCAAACCCCGTATTTATATATCTGCCACTGTGCTGGATAATCCGTATAGGTGTTCGAGTGTTCGAACCGTAATGCGCCAGAAATGGTACCGAAACCCCGTATTTACATATCTGCCACTGTGCAGGAGAATCCGTATAGGTGTTCGAGTGTCCGAACCGTAATGCGCAAGAAATGGTACCGAAACCCCGTATTTACATATCTGCCACTGTGCAGGAGAATCCGTATAGGTCTTCGACTGTTCGAACCGTAATGTGCAAGAAATGGTATGGAAACCCCGTATTTACATATCTGCCACCGTGCAGGAGAATCCGTATAGGTGTTCGAGTGTTCGAACCGTAATGCGCAAGAAATGGTATGTAAACCCCGTTTTTATATATCTGCCACTGTGCAGGAGAATCCGTATAGGTGTTCGAGTGTTCGAACCGTAATGCGCAAAAAATGGTACCGAAACCCCGTATTTACATATCTGCCACTGTGCAGGAGAATCCGTATAGGTGTTCGAGTGTTCGAACCGTAATGCGCAAGAAATGGTTCCGAAACCCCGTATTTACATATCTGCCACTATGCAGCAGAATCCGTATAGGTGTTCGAGAGTTCGAACCGTAATGCGCAAGAAATGGTACGGAAACCCCGTGTTTACATACCTGCCACTTTGTAGGAGAATCCGCATAGGTGTTCGAGTGTTCGAACCGTAATGCGCAAGAAATGATATGTAAACCCCGTATTAACATATCTGCCACTGTGCAGGAGAATCCGTATAGGTGTTCGAGTGTTCGAACCGTAATGCGCAAGAAATGGTACGGAAACCCCGGATTTACATATCTGCCACTGTGCAGGAGAATCCGTATAGGTGTTCGAGTGTTCGAACCGTAATGCGCAAGAAATGGTTCCGAAACCCCGTATTTACATATCTGCCACTGTGCAGGAGAATCCGTATAGGTGTTCGAGTGTTCGAACCGTAATGCGCAAGAAATGGTATGTAAACCCCGTATTAACATATCTGCCACTGTGCAGGAGAATCCGTATAGGTGTTCGAGTGTTCGAACCGTAATGCGCAAGAAATGGTACGGAAACCCCGGATTTACATATCTGCCACTGTGCAGGAGAATCCGTATAGGTGTTCGAGTGTTCGAACCGTAATGCGCAAGAAATGGTATGTAAACCCCGTTTTTACATATCTGCCACTGTGCAGGAGAATCCGTATAGGTGTTCGAGTGTTCGAACCGTAATGCCCAAGAAATGGTACGGAAACCCCGTATTTACATATCTGCCACTGTGCAGCAGAATCCGTATAGGTGTTCGATTGTTCGAACCGTAATGCGCAAGAAATGGTATGTAAACCCCGTTTTTACATATCTGCCACTGTGCCGGAGAATCCGTATAGGTGTTCGAGTGTTCGAACCGTAATGCGCAAAAAATGGTACCGAAACCCCGTATTTACATATCTTCCACTGTGCAGGAGAATCCGTATAGGTGTTCGATTGTTCGAACCGTAATGCGCAAGAAATGGTATGTAAACCCCGTATTTACATATCTACCACTGTGCAGGAGAATCCGTATAGGTGTTCGAGCGAACCGTAATGCGCAAGAAATGGTACGGAAACCCCGTATTTACATATCTGCCACTGTACAGGAGAATCCGTATAGGTGTTCGATTGTTCGAACCGTAATGCGCAAAAAATGGTACCGAAACCCCGTATTTACATATCTGCCACTGTGCAGGAGAATCCGGATAGGTGTTCGAGTGTTCGAACCGTAATGCGCAAGAAATGGTACCGAAACCCCGTATTTACATATCTGCCACTGTGCAGGAGAATCCGAATAGGTGTTCGAGTGTTCGATCCGTAATGCGCAAGAAATGGTATGTAAACCCCGTTTTTATATATCTGCCACTGTGCAGGAGAATCCGTATAGGTGTTCGAGTGTTCGAACCGTAATGCGCAAGAAATGGTACCGAAACCCCGTATTTACATATCTGCCGCTGTGCAGGAGAATCCGAATAGGTGTTCGAGTGTTCGAACCGTAATGCGCAAGAAATGGTATGTAAACCCCGTATTTACATATCTGCCACTGTGCAGGAGAATCCGTATAGGTGTTCGAGTGTTCGAACCGTAATGCGCAAGAAATGGTACGGAAACCCCGTATTTACATATCTGCCACTGTGCTGGAGAATCCGTATAGGTGTTCGAGTGTTTGAACCGTAATGCGTGAGAAATGGTTTGCAAACCCCGTATTTATATATCTGCCACTGTGCTGGATAATCCGTATAGGTGTTCGAGTGTTCGAACCGTAATGCGCCAGAAATGGTACCGAAACCCCGTATTTACATATCTGCCACTGTGCAGGAGAATCCGTATAGGTGTTCGAGTGTCCGAACCGTAATGCGCAAGAAATGGTACCGAAACCCCGTATTTACATATCTGCCACTGTGCAGGAGAATCCGTATAGGTGTTCGAGTGTTCGAACCGTAATGCGCAAGAAATGGTATGGAAACCCCGTATTTACATATCTGCCACTGTGCAGGAGAATCCGTATAGGTGTTCGAGTGTTCGAACCGTAATGCGCAAGAAATGGTTCCGGAACCCCGTATTTACATATCTGCCACTGTGCAGGAGAATCCGTATAGGTGTTCGAGAGTTCGAACCGTAATGCGCAAGAAATGGTATGTAAACCCCGTTTTTATATATCTGCCACTGTGTAGGAGAATCCGTATAGGTGTTCGAGTGTTCGAACCGTAATGCGCAAAAAATGGTACCGAAACCCCGTATTTACATATCTGCCACTGTGCAGGAGAATCCGTATAGGTGTTCGAGTGTTCGAACCGTAATGCGCAAGAAATGGTTCCGAAACCCCGTATTTACATATCTGCCACTATGCAGCAGAATCCGTATAGGTGTTCGAGAGTTCGAACCGTAATGCGCAAGAAATGGTACGGAAACCCCGTGTTTACATACCTGCCACTTTGTAGGAGAATCCGCATAGGTGTTCGAGTGTTCGAACCGTAATGCGCAAGAAATGATATGTAAACCCCGTATTAACATATCTGCCACTGTGCAGGAGAATCCGTATAGGTGTTCGAGTGTTCGAACCGTAATGCGCAAGAAATGGTACGGAAACCCCGGATTTACATATCTGCCACTGTGCAGGAGAATCCGTATAGGTGTTCGAGTGTTCGAACCGTAATGCGCAAGAAATGGTTCCGAAACCCCGTATTTACATATCTGCCACTGTGCAGGAGAATCCGTATAGGTGTTCGAGTGTTCGAACCGTAATGCGCAAGAAATGGTTCCGAAACCCCGTATTTACATATCTGCCACTGTGCAGGAGAATCCGTATAGGTGTTCGAGAGTTCGAACCGTAATGCGCAAGAAATGGTATGTAAACCCCGTTTTTATATATCTGCCACTGTGCAGGAGAATCCGTATAGGTGTTCGAGTGTTCGAACCGTAATGCGCAAAAAATGGTACCGAAACCCCGTATTTACATATCTGCCACTGTGCAGGAGAATCCGTATAGGTGTTCGAGTGTTCGAACCGTAATGCGCAAGAAATGGTTCCGAAACCCCGTATTTACATATCTGCCACTGTGCAGCAGAATCCGTATAGGTGTTCGAGAGTTCGAACCGTAATGCGCAAGAAATGGTACGGAAACCCCGTATTTACATACCTGCCACTTTGTAGGAGAATCCGCATAGGTGTTCGAGTGTTCGAACCGTAATGTGCAAGAAATGGTATGGAAACCCCGTATTTACATATCTGCCACTGTGCAGGAGAATCCGAATAGGTGTTCGAGTGTTCGAACCGTAATGCGCAAGAAATGGTATGTAAACCCCGTATTTACATATCTGCCACTGTGCAGGAGAATCCGTATAGGTGTTCGAGTGTTTGAACCGTAATGCGCAAGAAATGGTACGGAAACCCCGTATTTACATATCTGCCACTGTGCAGGAGAATCCGTATAGGTGTTCGAGTGTTCGAACCGTAATGCGTGAGAAATGGTATCTAAACCCCGTATTTATATATCTGCCACTGTGCTGGATAATCCGTATAGGTGATCGAGTGTTCGAACCGTAATGCGCCAGAAATGGTACCGAAACCCCGTATTTACATATCTGCCACTGTGCAGGAGAATCCGTATAGGTGTTCGAGTGTTCGAACCGTAATGCGCAAGAAATGGTACCGAAACCCCGTATTTACATATCTGCCACTGTGCAGGAGAATCCGTATAGGTGTTCGAGTGTTCGAACCGTAATGCGCAAGAAATGGTATGGAAACCCCGTATTTACATATCTGCCACTGTGCAGGAGAATCCGTATAGGTGTTCGAGTGTTCGAACCGTAATGCGCAAGAAATGGTTCCGAAACCCCGTATTTACATATCTGCCACTGTGCAGGAGAATCCGTATAGGTGTTCGAGAGTTCGAACCGTAATGCGCAAGAAATGGTACGGAAACCCCGTATTTACATATCTGCCACTTTGTAGGAGAATCCGCATAGGTGTTCGAGTGTTCGAACCGTAATGTGCAAGAAATGGTATGGAAACCCCGTATTTACATATCTGCCACTGTGCAGGAGAATCCGTATAGTTGTTCGATTGTTCAAATCGTAATGCGCAAGAAATGGTACCGAAACCCCGTATTTACATATCTGCCACTGTGCAGGAGAATCCGAATAGGTGTTCGAGTGTTCGAACCGTAATGCGCAAGAAATTGTATGTAAACCCCGTATTTACATATCTGCCACTGTGCAGGAGAATCCGTATAGGTGTTCGAGTGTTCGAACCGTAATGCGCAAGAAATGGTTCCGAAACCCCGTATTTACGTATCTGCCACTGTGCAGGAGAATCCGTATAGGTGTTCCATTGTTCGAACCGTAATGCGCAAGAAATGGTACGGAAACCCCGTATTTACATATCTGCCACTGTGCAGGAGAATCCGTATAGGTGTTCGAGTGTTCGAACCGTAATGCGCAAAAATGGTACCGAAACCGCGTATTTACATATCTGCCACTGTGCAGGATAATCCGAATAGGTGTTCGAGTGTTCGAACCGTAATGCGCAAGAAATGGTATGTAAACCCCGTATTTACATATCTGCCACTGTGCAGGAGAATCCGTATAGGTGTTCGAGTGTTCGAACCGTAATGCGCAAGAAATGGTACGGAAACCCCGTATTTACATATCTGCCACTGTGCAGGAGAATCCGTATAGGTGTTCGATTGTTCGAACCGTAATGCGCAAGAAATGGTTCCGAAACCCCGTATTTACATATCTGCCACTGTGCAGGAGAATCCGTATAGGTGTTCGAGAGTTCGAACCGTAATGCGCAAGAAATGGTATGTAAACCCCGTTTTTATATATCTGCCACTGTGCAGGAGAATCCGTATAGGTGTTCGAGTGTTCGAACCGTAATGCGCAAAAAATGGTACCGAAACCCCGTATTTACATATCTGCCACTGTGCAGGAGAATCCGTATAGGTGTTCGAGTGTTCGAACCGTAATGCGCAAGAAATGGTTCCGAAACCCCGTATTTACATATCTGCCACTGTGCAGCAGAATCCGTATAGGTGTTCGAGAGTTCGAACCGTAATGCGCAAGAAATGGTACGGAAACCCCGTATTTACATACCTGCCACTTTGTAGGAGAATCCGCATAGGTGTTCGAGTGTTCGAACCGTAATGTGCAAGAAATGGTATGGAAACCCCGTATTTACATATCTGCCACTGTGCAGGAGAATCCGAATAGGTGTTCGAGTGTTCGAACCGTAATGCGCAAGAAATGGTATGTAAACCCCGTATTTACATATCTGCCACTGTGCAGGAGAATCCGTATAGGTGTTCGAGTGTTTGAACCGTAATGCGCAAGAAATGGTACGGAAACCCCGTATTTACATATCTGCCACTGTGCAGGAGAATCCGTATAGGTGTTCGAGTGTTCGAACCGTAATGCGTGAGAAATGGTATCTAAACCCCGTATTTATATATCTGCCACTGTGCTGGATAATCCGTATAGGTGATCGAGTGTTCGAACCGTAATGCGCCAGAAATGGTACCGAAACCCCGTATTTACATATCTGCCACTGTGCAGGAGAATCCGTATAGGTGTTCGAGTGTTCGAACCGTAATGCGCAAGAAATGGTACCGAAACCCCGTATTTACATATCTGCCACTGTGCAGGAGAATCCGTATAGGTGTTCGAGTGTTCGAACCGTAATGCGCAAGAAATGGTATGGAAACCCCGTATTTACATATCTGCCACTGTGCAGGAGAATCCGTATAGGTGTTCGAGTGTTCGAACCGTAATGCGCAAGAAATGGTTCCGAAACCCCGTATTTACATATCTGCCACTGTGCAGGAGAATCCGTATAGGTGTTCGAGAGTTCGAACCGTAATGCGCAAGAAATGGTACGGAAACCCCGTATTTACATATCTGCCACTTTGTAGGAGAATCCGCATAGGTGTTCGAGTGTTCGAACCGTAATGTGCAAGAAATGGTATGGAAACCCCGTATTTACATATCTGCCACTGTGCAGGAGAATCCGTATAGTTGTTCGATTGTTCAAATCGTAATGCGCAAGAAATGGTACCGAAACCCCGTATTTACATATCTGCCACTGTGCAGGAGAATCCGAATAGGTGTTCGAGTGTTCGAACCGTAATGCGCAAGAAATTGTATGTAAACCCCGTATTTACATATCTGCCACTGTGCAGGAGAATCCGTATAGGTGTTCGAGTGTTCGAACCGTAATGCGCAAGAAATGGTTCCGAAACCCCGTATTTACGTATCTGCCACTGTGCAGGAGAATCCGTATAGGTGTTCCATTGTTCGAACCGTAATGCGCAAGAAATGGTACGGAAACCCCGTATTTACATATCTGCCACTGTGCAGGAGAATCCGTATAGGTGTTCGAGTGTTCGAACCGTAATGCGCAAAAATGGTACCGAAACCGCGTATTTACATATCTGCCACTGTGCAGGATAATCCGAATAGGTGTTCGAGTGTTCGAACCGTAATGCGCAAGAAATGGTATGTAAACCCCGTATTTACATATCTGCCACTGTGCAGGAGAATCCGTATAGGTGTTCGAGTGTTCGAACCGTAATGCGCAAGAAATGGTACGGAAACCCCGTATTTACATATCTGCCACTGTGCAGGAGAATCCGTATAGGTGTTCGATTGTTCGAACCGTAATGCGCAAAAAATGGTACCGAAACCCTGTATTTACATATCCGCCACTGTGCAGGAGAATCCGTATAGGTGTTCGAGTGTTCGAACCGTAATGCGCAAGAAATGGTACCGAAACCCCGTATTTACATATCTGCCACTGTGCAGGAGAATCCGAATAGGTGTTCGAGTGTTCGATCCGTAATGCGCAAGAAATGGTATGTAAACCCCGTATTTACATATCTGCCACTGTGCAGGAGAATCCGTATAGGTGTTCGAGTGTTCGAACCGTAATGCGCAAGAAATGGTACGGAAACCCCGTATTTACATATCTGCCACTGTGCAGGAGAATCCGTATAGGTGTTCGAGTGTTTGAACCGTAATGCGTGAGAAATGGTTTGCAAACCCCGTATTTATATATCTGCCACTGTGCTGGATAATCCGTATAGGTGTTCGAGTGTTCGAACCGTAATGCGCCAGAAATGGTACCGAAACCCCGTATTTACATATCTGCCACTGTGCAGGAGAATCCGTATAGGTGTTCGAGTGTTCGAACCGTAATGCGCAAGAAATGGTACCGAAACCCCGTATTTACATATCTGCCACTGTGCAGGAGAATCCGTATAGGTGTTCGAGTGTTCGAACCGTAATGCGCAAGAAATGGTATGGAAACCCCGTATTTACATATCTGCCACTGTGCAGGAGAATCCGTATAGGTGTTCGAGTGTTCGAACCGTAATGCGCAAGAAATGGTTCCGAAACCCCGTATTTACATATCTGCCACGGTGCAGGAGAATCCGTATAGGTGTTCGAGAGTTCGAACCGTAATGCGCAAGAAATGGTACGGAAACCCCGTATTTACATATCTGCCACTTTGTAGGAGAATCCGCATAGGTGTTCGAGTGTTCGAACCGTAATGTGCAAGAAATGGTATGGAAACCCCGTATTTACATATCTGCCACTGTGCAGGAGAATCCGTATAGGTGTTCGAGTGTTCGAACCGTAATGCGCAAGAAATGGTTCCGAAACCCCGTATTTACATATCTGCCACTGTGCAGGAGAATCCGTATAGGTGTTCGAGTGTTCGAACCGTAATGCGCAAGAAATGGTTCCGAAACCCCGTATTTACATATCTGCCACTGTGCAGGAGAATCCGTATAGGTGTTCGAGAGTTCGAACCGTAATGCGCAAGAAATGGTATGTAAACCCCGTTTTTATATATCTGCCACTGTGCAGGAGAATCCGTATAGGTGTTCGAGTGTTCGAACCGTAATGCGCAAAAAATGGTACCGAAACCCCGTATTTACATATCTGCCACTGTGCAGGAGAATCCGTATAGGTGTTCGAGTGTTCGAACCGTAATGCGCAAGAAATGGTTCCGAAACCCCGTATTTACATATCTGCCACTGTGCAGCAGAATCCGTATAGGTGTTCGAGAGTTCGAACCGTAATGCGCAAGAAATGGTACGGAAACCCCGTATTTACATACCTGCCACTTTGTAGGAGAATCCGCATAGGTGTTCGAGTGTTCGAACCGTAATGTGCAAGAAATGGTATGGAAACCCCGTATTTACATATCTGCCACTGTGCAGGAGAATCCGAATAGGTGTTCGAGTGTTCGAACCGTAATGCGCAAGAAATGGTATGTAAACCCCGTATTTACATATCTGCCACTGTGCAGGAGAATCCGTATAGGTGTTCGAGTGTTTGAACCGTAATGCGCAAGAAATGGTACGGAAACCCCGTATTTACATATCTGCCACTGTGCAGGAGAATCCGTATAGGTGTTCGAGTGTTCGAACCGTAATGCGTGAGAAATGGTATCTAAACCCCGTATTTATATATCTGCCACTGTGCTGGATAATCCGTATAGGTGATCGAGTGTTCGAACCGTAATGCGCCAGAAATGGTACCGAAACCCCGTATTTACATATCTGCCACTGTGCAGGAGAATCCGTATAGGTGTTCGAGTGTTCGAACCGTAATGCGCAAGAAATGGTACCGAAACCCCGTATTTACATATCTGCCACTGTGCAGGAGAATCCGTATAGGTGTTCGAGTGTTCGAACCGTAATGCGCAAGAAATGGTATGGAAACCCCGTATTTACATATCTGCCACTGTGCAGGAGAATCCGTATAGGTGTTCGAGTGTTCGAACCGTAATGCGCAAGAAATGGTTCCGAAACCCCGTATTTACATATCTGCCACTGTGCAGGAGAATCCGTATAGGTGTTCGAGAGTTCGAACCGTAATGCGCAAGAAATGGTACGGAAACCCCGTATTTACATATCTGCCACTTTGTAGGAGAATCCGCATAGGTGTTCGAGTGTTCGAACCGTAATGTGCAAGAAATGGTATGGAAACCCCGTATTTACATATCTGCCACTGTGCAGGAGAATCCGTATAGTTGTTCGATTGTTCAAATCGTAATGCGCAAGAAATGGTACCGAAACCCCGTATTTACATATCTGCCACTGTGCAGGAGAATCCGAATAGGTGTTCGAGTGTTCGAACCGTAATGCGCAAGAAATTGTATGTAAACCCCGTATTTACATATCTGCCACTGTGCAGGAGAATCCGTATAGGTGTTCGAGTGTTCGAACCGTAATGCGCAAGAAATGGTTCCGAAACCCCGTATTTACGTATCTGCCACTGTGCAGGAGAATCCGTATAGGTGTTCCATTGTTCGAACCGTAATGCGCAAGAAATGGTACGGAAACCCCGTATTTACATATCTGCCACTGTGCAGGAGAATCCGTATAGGTGTTCGAGTGTTCGAACCGTAATGCGCAAAAATGGTACCGAAACCGCGTATTTACATATCTGCCACTGTGCAGGATAATCCGAATAGGTGTTCGAGTGTTCGAACCGTAATGCGCAAGAAATGGTATGTAAACCCCGTATTTACATATCTGCCACTGTGCAGGAGAATCCGTATAGGTGTTCGAGTGTTCGAACCGTAATGCGCAAGAAATGGTACGGAAACCCCGTATTTACATATCTGCCACTGTGCAGGAGAATCCGTATAGGTGTTCGATTGTTCGAACCGTAATGCGCAAAAAATGGTACCGAAACCCTGTATTTACATATCCGCCACTGTGCAGGAGAATCCGTATAGGTGTTCGAGTGTTCGAACCGTAATGCGCAAGAAATGGTACCGAAACCCCGTATTTACATATCTGCCACTGTGCAGGAGAATCCGAATAGGTGTTCGAGTGTTCGATCCGTAATGCGCAAGAAATGGTATGTAAACCCCGTATTTACATATCTGCCACTGTGCAGGAGAATCCGTATAGGTGTTCGAGTGTTCGAACCGTAATGCGCAAGAAATGGTACGGAAACCCCGTATTTACATATCTGCCACTGTGCAGGAGAATCCGTATAGGTGTTCGAGTGTTTGAACCGTAATGCGTGAGAAATGGTTTGCAAACCCCGTATTTATATATCTGCCACTGTGCTGGATAATCCGTATAGGTGTTCGAGTGTTCGAACCGTAATGCGCCAGAAATGGTACCGAAACCCCGTATTTACATATCTGCCACTGTGCAGGAGAATCCGTATAGGTGTTCGAGTGTTCGAACCGTAATGCGCAAGAAATGGTACCGAAACCCCGTATTTACATATCTGCCACTGTGCAGGAGAATCCGTATAGGTGTTCGAGTGTTCGAACCGTAATGCGCAAGAAATGGTATGGAAACCCCGTATTTACATATCTGCCACTGTGCAGGAGAATCCGTATAGGTGTTCGAGTGTTCGAACCGTAATGCGCAAGAAATGGTTCCGAAACCCCGTATTTACATATCTGCCACTGTGCAGGAGAATCCGTATAGGTGTTCGAGAGTTCGAACCGTAATGCGCAAGAAATGGTACGGAAACCCCGTATTTACATATCTGCCACTTTGTAGGAGAATCCGCATAGGTGTTCGAGTGTTCGAACCGTAATGTGCAAGAAATGGTATGGAAACCCCGTATTTACATATCTGCCACTGTGCAGGAGAATCCGTATAGGTGTTCGAGTGTTCGAATCGTAATGCGCAAGAAATGGTACCAAAACCCCGTATTTACACTCGAACCGTAATGCGCAAGAAATGGTTCTGAAACCCCGTATTTACGTATCTGCCACTGTGCAGGAGAATCCGTATAGGTGTTCCATTGTTCGAACCGTAATGCGCAAGAAATGGTACGGAAACCCCGTATTTACATATCTGCCACTGTGCAGGAGAATCCGTATAGGTGTTCGAGTGTTCGAACCGTAATGCGCAAAAAATGGTACCGAAACCCCGTATTTACATAGCTGCCACTGTGCAGGAGAATCCGTATAGGTGTTCGAGTGTTCGAACCGTAATGCGCAAGAAATGGTACCGAAACCCCGTATTTACATATCTGCCACTGTGCAGGAGAATCCGAATAGGTGTTCGAGTGTTCGAACCGTAATGCGCAAGAAATGGTATGTAAACCCTGTATTTACATATCTGCCACTGTGCAGGAGAATCCGTATAGGTGTTCGAGTGTTCGAACCGTAATGCGCAAGAAATGGTACGGAAACCCCGTATTTACATATCTGCCACTGTGCAGGAGAATCCGTATAGGTGTTCGAGTGTTCGAACCGTAATGCGCCAGAAATGGTACCGAAACCCCGTATTTACATATCTGCCACTGTGGAGGAGAATCCGTATAGGTGTTCGAGTGTCCGAACCGTAATGCGCAAGAAATGGTATCGAAACCCCGTATTTACATATCTGCCACTGTGCAGGAGAATCCGTATAGGTGTTCGAGTGTTCGAACCGTAATGCGCAAGAAATGGTATGGAAACCCCGTATTTACATATCTGCCACTGTGCAGGAGAATCCGTATAGGTGTTCGAGTGTTCGAACCGTAATGCGCAAGAAATGGTTCCGAAACCCCGTATTTACATATCTGCCACTGTGCAGGAGAATCCGTATAGGTGTTCGAGAGTTCGAACCGTAATGCGCAAGAAATGGTACGGAAACCCCGTATTTACATATCTGCCACTTTGTAGGAGAATCCGCATAGGTGTTCGAGTGTTCGAACCGTAATGTGCAAGAAATGGTATGGAAACCCCGTATTTACATATCTGCCACTGTGCAGGAGAATCCGTATAGTTGTTCGATTGTTCAAATCGTAATGCGCAAGAAATGGTACCGAAACCCCGTATTTACATATCTGCCACTGTGCAGGAGAATCCGAATAGGTGTTCGAGTGTTCGAACCGTAATGCGCAAGAAATTGTATGTAAACCCCGTATTTACATATCTGCCACTGTGCAGGAGAATCCGTATAGGTGTTCGAGTGTTCGAACCGTAATGCGCAAGAAATGGTTCCGAAACCCCGTATTTACGTATCTGCCACTGTGCAGGAGAATCCGTATAGGTGTTCCATTGTTCGAACCGTAATGCGCAAGAAATGGTACGGAAACCCCGTATTTACATATCTGCCACTGTGCAGGAGAATCCGTATAGGTGTTCGAGTGTTCGAACCGTAATGCGCAAAAATGGTACCGAAACCGCGTATTTACATATCTGCCACTGTGCAGGATAATCCGAATAGGTGTTCGAGTGTTCGAACCGTAATGCGCAAGAAATGGTATGTAAACCCCGTATTTACATATCTGCCACTGTGCAGGAGAATCCGTATAGGTGTTCGAGTGTTCGAACCGTAATGCGCAAGAAATGGTACGGAAACCCCGTATTTACATATCTGCCACTGTGCAGGAGAATCCGTATAGGTGTTCGATTGTTCGAACCGTAATGCGCAAAAAATGGTACCGAAACCCTGTATTTACATATCCGCCACTGTGCAGGAGAATCCGTATAGGTGTTCGAGTGTTCGAACCGTAATGCGCAAGAAATGGTACCGAAACCCCGTATTTACATATCTGCCACTGTGCAGGAGAATCCGAATAGGTGTTCGAGTGTTCGATCCGTAATGCGCAAGAAATGGTATGTAAACCCCGTATTTACATATCTGCCACTGTGCAGGAGAATCCGTATAGGTGTTCGAGTGTTCGAACCGTAATGCGCAAGAAATGGTACGGAAACCCCGTATTTACATATCTGCCACTGTGCAGGAGAATCCGTATAGGTGTTCGAGTGTTTGAACCGTAATGCGTGAGAAATGGTTTGCAAACCCCGTATTTATATATCTGCCACTGTGCTGGATAATCCGTATAGGTGTTCGAGTGTTCGAACCGTAATGCGCCAGAAATGGTACCGAAACCCCGTATTTACATATCTGCCACTGTGCAGGAGAATCCGTATAGGTGTTCGAGTGTTCGAACCGTAATGCGCAAGAAATGGTACCGAAACCCCGTATTTACATATCTGCCACTGTGCAGGAGAATCCGTATAGGTGTTCGAGTGTTCGAACCGTAATGCGCAAGAAATGGTATGGAAACCCCGTATTTACATATCTGCCACTGTGCAGGAGAATCCGTATAGGTGTTCGAGTGTTCGAACCGTAATGCGCAAGAAATGGTTCCGAAACCCCGTATTTACATATCTGCCACTGTGCAGGAGAATCCGTATAGGTGTTCGAGAGTTCGAACCGTAATGCGCAAGAAATGGTACGGAAACCCCGTATTTACATATCTGCCACTTTGTAGGAGAATCCGCATAGGTGTTCGAGTGTTCGAACCGTAATGTGCAAGAAATGGTATGGAAACCCCGTATTTACATATCTGCCACTGTGCAGGAGAATCCGTATAGGTGTTCGAGTGTTCGAATCGTAATGCGCAAGAAATGGTACCAAAACCCCGTATTTACACTCGAACCGTAATGCGCAAGAAATGGTTCTGAAACCCCGTATTTACGTATCTGCCACTGTGCAGGAGAATCCGTATAGGTGTTCCATTGTTCGAACCGTAATGCGCAAGAAATGGTACGGAAACCCCGTATTTACATATCTGCCACTGTGCAGGAGAATCCGTATAGGTGTTCGAGTGTTCGAACCGTAATGCGCAAAAAATGGTACCGAAACCCCGTATTTACATAGCTGCCACTGTGCAGGAGAATCCGTATAGGTGTTCGAGTGTTCGAACCGTAATGCGCAAGAAATGGTACCGAAACCCCGTATTTACATATCTGCCACTGTGCAGGAGAATCCGAATAGGTGTTCGAGTGTTCGAACCGTAATGCGCAAGAAATGGTATGTAAACCCTGTATTTACATATCTGCCACTGTGCAGGAGAATCCGTATAGGTGTTCGAGTGTTCGAACCGTAATGCGCAAGAAATGGTACGGAAACCCCGTATTTACATATCTGCCACTGTGCAGGAGAATCCGTATAGGTGTTCGAGTGTTCGAACCGTAATGCGCCAGAAATGGTACCGAAACCCCGTATTTACATATCTGCCACTGTGGAGGAGAATCCGTATAGGTGTTCGAGTGTCCGAACCGTAATGCGCAAGAAATGGTATCGAAACCCCGTATTTACATATCTGCCACTGTGCAGGAGAATCCGTATAGGTGTTCGAGTGTTCGAACCGTAATGCGCAAGAAATGGTATGGAAACCCCGTATTTACATATCTGCCACTGTGCAGGAGAATCCGTATAGGTGTTCGAGTGTTCGAACCGTAATGCGCAAGAAATGGTTCCGAAACCCCGTATTTACATATCTGCCACTGTGCAGGAGAATCCGTATAGGTGTTCGAGAGTTCGAACCGTAATGCGCAAGAAATGGTACGGAAACCCCGTATTTACATATCTGCCACTTTGTAGGAGAATCCGCATAGGTGTTCGAGTGTTCGAATCGTAATGTCCAAGAAATGGTATGGAAACCCCGTATTTACATATCTGCCACTGTGCAGGAGAATCCGTATAGGTGTTCGAGTGTTCGAATCGTAATGCGCAAGAAATGGTACCAAAACCCCGTATTTACACTCGAACCGTAATGCGCAAGAAATGGTTCCGAAACCCCGTATTTACGTATCTGCCACTGTGCAGGAGAATCCGTATAGGTGTTCCATTGTTCGAACCGTAATGCGCAAGAAATGGTACGGAAACCCCGTATTTACATATCTGCCACTGTGCAGGAGAATCCGTATAGGTGTTCGAGTGTTCGAACCGTAATGCGCAAAAAATGGTACCGAAACCCCGTATTTACATAGCTGCCACTGTGCAGGAGAATCCGTATAGGTGTTCGAGTGTTCGAACCGTAATGCGCAAGAAATGGTACCGAAACCCCGTATTTACATATCTGCCACTGTGCAGGAGAATCCGAATAGGTGTTCGAGTGTTCGAACCGTAACGCGCAAGAAATTGTACGGAAACCCCGTATTTACATATCTCCCACTGTGCAGGAGAATCCGTATAGGTGTTCGAGTGTTTGAACCGTAATGCGTGAGAAATGGTTTGCAAACCCCGTATTTATATATCTGCCACTGTGCTGGATAATCCGTATAGGTGTTCGAGTGTTCGAACCGTAATGCGCCAGAAATGGTACCGAAACCCCGTATTTACATATCTGCCACTGTGCAGGAGAATCCGTATAGGTGTTCGAGTGTCCGAACCGTAATGCGCAAGAAATGGTACCGAAACCCCGTATTTACATATCTGCCACTGTGCAGGAGAATCCGTATAGGTGTACGAGTGTTCGAACCGTAATGCGCAAGAAATGGTATGGAAACCCCGTATTTACATATCTGCCACTGTGCAGGAGAATCCGTATAGGTGTTCGAGTGTTCGAACCGTAATGCGCAAGAAATGGTACGGAAACCCCGTATTTACACTCGAGCCGTAATGCGCAAGAAATGGTTCCGAAACCCCGTATTTACGTATCTGCCACTGTGCAGGAGAATCCGTATAGGTGTTCGAGTGTTCGAACCGTAATGCGCAAGAAATGGTACGGAAACCCCGTATTTACATATCTGCCACTGTGCAGGAGAATCCGTATAGGTGTTCGAGTGTTTGAACCGTAATGCGTGAGAAATGGTTTGCAAACCCCGTATTTATATATCTGCCACTGTGCTAGATAATCCGTATAGGTGTTCGAGTGTTCGAACCGTAATGCGCAAGAAATGGTACCGAAACCCCGTATTTACATATCTGCCACTGTGCAGGAGAATCCGAAGAGGTGTTCGAGTGTTCGAACCGTAATGCGCAAGAAATGGTATGTAAACCCCGTATTTACATATCTGCCACTGTGCAGGAGAATCCGTATAGGTGTTCGAGTGTTCGAACCGTAATGCGCAAGGAATGGTACAGAAACCCCGTATTTACATATCTGCCACGGTGCAGGAGAATCCGTATAGGTGTTCGAGTGTTTGAACCGTAATGCGTGAGAAATGGTTTGCAAACCCCGTATTTATATATCTGCCACTGTGCTGAATAATCCGTATAGGTGTTCGAGTGTTCGAACCGTAATGCGCCAGAAATGGTACCGAAACCCCGTATTTACATATCTGCCACTGTGCAGGAGAATCCGTATAGGTGTTCGAGTGTCCGAACCGTAATGCGCAAGAAATGGTACCGAAACCCCGTATTTACATATCTGCCACTGTGCAGGAGAATCCGTATAGGTGTTCGAGTGTTCGAACCGTAATGCGCAAGAAATGGTATGGAAACCCCGTATTTACATATCTGCCACTGTGCAGGAGAATCCGTATAGGTGTTCGAGTGTTCGAACCGTAATGCGCAAGAAATGGTTCCGAAACCCCGTATTTACATATCTGCCACTGTGCAGGAGAATCCGTATAGGTGTTCGAGAGTTCGAACCGTAATGGGCAAGAAATGGTATGCAAACCCCGTTTTTATATATCTGCCACTGTGCAGGAGAATCCGTATAGGTGTTCGAGTGTTCGAACCGTAATGCGCAAAAAATGGTACCGAAACCCCGTATTTATATATCTGCCACTGTGCAGGAGAATCCGTATAGGTGTTCGAGTTTTCGAACCGTAATGCGCAAGAAATGGTTCCGAAACCCCGTATTTACATATCTGCCACTGTGCAGCAGAATCCGTATAGGTGTTCGAGAGTTCGAACCGTAATGCGCAAGAAATGGTACGGAAACCCCGTATTTACATACCTGCCACTTTGTAGGAGAATCCGCATAGGTGTTCGAGTGTTCGAACCGTAATGCGCAAGAAATGGTATGTAAACCCCGTATTAACATATCTGCCACTGTGCAGGAGAATCCGTATAGGTGTTCGAGTGTTCGAACCGTAATGCGCAAGAAATGGTACGGAAACCCCGGATTTACATATCTGCCACTGTGCAGGAGAATCCGTATAGGTGTTCGAGTGTTCGAACCGTAATGCGCAAGAAATGGTATGTAAACCCCGTTTTTACATATCTGCCACTGTGCAGGAGAATCCGTATAGGTGTTCGAGTGTTCGAACCGTAATGCGCAAGAAATGGTACGGAAACCCGGTATTTACATATCTGCCACTGTGCAGCAGAATCCGTATAGGTGTTCGATTGTTCGAACCGTAATGCGCAAGAAATGGTATGTAAACCCCGTTTTTACATATCTGCCACTGTGCAGGAGAATCCGTATAGGTGTTCGAGTGTTCGAACTATAATGCGCAAAAAATGGTACCGAAACCCCGTATTTACATATCTGCCACTGTGCAGGAGAATCCGTATAGGTGTTCGATTGTTCGAACCGTAATGCGCAAGAAATGGTATGTAAACCCCGTATTTACATATCTACCACTGTGCAGGAGAATCCGTATAGGTGTTCGAGCGAACCGTAATGCGCAAGAAATGGTACGGAAACCCCGTATTTACATATCTGCCACTGTGCAGGAGAATCCGTATAGGTGTTCGATTGTTCGAACCGTAATGCGAAAAATATGGTACCGAAACCCCGTATTTACATATCTGCCACTGTGCAGGAGAATCCGGATAGGTGTTCGAGTGTTCGAACCGTAATGCGTAAGAAATGGTACCGAAACCCCGTATTTACATATCTGCCACTGTGCAGGAGAATCCGAATAGGTGTTCGAGTGTTCGATCCGTAATGCGCAAGAAATGGTATGTAAACCCCGTATTTACATATCTGCCACTGTGCAGGAGAATCCGTATAGGTGTTCGAGTGTTCGAACCGTAATGCGCAAGAAATGGTACGGAAACCCCGTATTTACATATCTGCCACTGTGTAGGAGAATCCGTATAGGTGTTCGAGTGTTGGAACCGTAATGCGTGAGAAATGGTATGTAAACCCCGTATTTATATATCTGCCACTGTGCTGGATAATCCGTATAGGTGTTCGAGTGTTCGAACCGTAATGCGCCAGAAATGGTACCGAAACCCCGTATTTACATATCTGCCACTGTGCAGGAGAATCCGTATAGGTGTTCGAGTGTTCGAACCGTAATGCGCAAGAAATGGTACCGAAACCCCATATTTACATATCTGCCACTGTGCAGGAGAATCCGTATAGGTGTTCGAGTGTTCGAACCGTAATGCGCAAGAAATGGTATGGAAACCCCGTATTTACATATCTGCCACTGTGCAGGAGAATCCGTATAGGTGTTCGAGTGTTCGAACCGTAATGCGCAAGAAATGGTTCCGAAACCCCGTATTTACATATCTGCCACTGTGCAGGAGAATCCGTATAGGTGTTCGAGAGTTCGAACCGTAATGCGCAAGAAATGGTACGGAAACCCCGTATTTACACTCGAACCGTAATGCGCAAGAAATGGTTCCGAAACCCCGTATTTACGTATCTGCCACTGTGCAGGAGAATCCATATAGGTGTTCCATTGTTCGAACCGTAATGCGCAAGAAATGGTACGGAAACCCCATATTTACATATCTGCCACTGTGTAGGAGAATCCGTATAGGTGTTCGAGTGTTCGAACCGTAATGCGCAAAAAATGGTACCGAAACCCCGTATTTACATATCTGCCACTGTGCAGGACAATCCGTATAGGTGTTCGAGTGTTCGAACCGTAATGCCCAAGAAATGGTACCGAAACCCCGTATTTACATATCTGCCACTGTGCAGGAGAATCCAAATAGGTGTTCGAGTGTTCGAACCGTAATGCGCAAGAAATGGTATGTAAACCCCGTATTTACATATCTGCCACTGTGCAGGAGAATCCGTATAGGTGTTCGAGTGTTCGAACCGTAATGCGCAAGAAATGGTACGGAAACCCCGTATTTACATATCTGCCACTGTGCAGGAGAATCCGTATAGGTGTTCGAGTGTTTGAACCGTAATGCGTGAGAAATGGTTTGCAAACCCCGTATTTATATATCTGCCACTGTGCTGGATAATCCGTATAGGTGTTCGAGTGTTCGAACCGTAATGCGCCAGAAATGGTACCGAAACCCCGTATTTACATATCTGCCACTGTGCAGGAGAATCCGTATAGGTGTTCGAGTGTTTGAACCGTAATGCGTGAGAAATGGTTTGCAAACCCCGTATTTATATATCTGCCACTGTGCTGGATAATACGTATAGGTGTTCGAGTGTTCGAACCGTAATGCGCCAGAAATGGTACCGAAACCCCGTATTTACATATCTGCCACTGTGCAGGAGAATCCGTATAGGTGTTCGAGTGTCCGAACCGTAATGCGCAAGAAATGGTACCGAAACCCCGTATTTACATATCTGCCACTGTGCAGGAGAATCCGTATAGGTGTTCGAGTGTTCGAACCGTAATGCGCAAGAAATGGTATGGAAACCCCGTATTTACATATCTGCCACTGTGCAGGAGAATCCGTATAGGTGTTCGAGTGTTCGAACCGTAATGCGCAAGAAATGGTTCCGAAACCCCGTATTTACATATCTGCCACTGTGCAGGAGAATCCGTATAGGTGTTCGAGAGTTCAAACCATAATGCGCAAGAAATGGTATGTAAACCCCGTTTTTATATATCTGCCACTGTGCAGGAGAATCCGTATAGGTGTTCGAGTGTTCGAACCGTAATGCGCAAAAAATGGTACCGAAACCCCGTATTTACGTATCTGCCACTGTGCAGGAGAATCCGTATAGGTGTTCGAGTGTTCGAACCGTAATGCGCAAGAAATGGTTCCGAAACCCCGTATTTACATATCTGTCACTGTGCAGCAGAATCCGTATAGGTGTTCGAGAGTTCGAACCGTAATGCGCAAGAAATGGTACGGAAACCCCGTATTTACATACCCGCCACTTTGTAGGAGAATCCGCATAGGTGTTCGAGTGTTCGAACCGTAATGCGCAAGAAATGGTATGTAAACCCCGTATTAACATATCTGCCACTGTGCAGGAGAATCCGTATAGGTGTTCGAGTGTTCGAACCGTAATGCGCAAGAAATGGTACGGAAACCCCGGATTTACATATCTGCCACTGTGCAGGAGAATCCGTATAGGTGTTCGAGTGTTCGAACCGTAATGCGCAAGAAATGGTATGTAAACCCCGTTTTTACATATCTGCCACTGTGCAGGAGAATCCGTATAGGTGTTCGAGTGTTCGAACCGTAATGCGCAAGAAATGGTACGGAAACCCCGTATTTACATATCTGCCACTGTGCAGCAGAATCCGTATAGGTGTTCGATTGTTCGAACCGTAATGCGCAAGAAATGGTATGTAAACCCCGTTTTTACATATCTGCCACTGTGCAGGAGAATCCGTATAGGTGTTCGAGTGTTCGAACCGTAATGCGCAAAAAATGGTACCGAAACCCCGTATTTACATACCTGCCACTGTGCAGGAGAATCCGTATAGGTGTTCGATTGTTCGAACCGTAATGCGCAAGAAATGGTATGTAAACCCCGTATTTACATATCTACCACTGTGCAGGAGAATCCGTATAGGTGTTCGAGTGTTCGAACCGTAATGCGCAAGAAATGGTATGGAAACCCCGTATTTACATATCAGCCACTGTGCAGGAGAATCCGTATAGGTGTTCGAGTGTTCGAACCGTAATGCGCAAGAAATGGTACGGAAACCCCGTATTTACATATCTGCCACTGTGCAGGAGAATCCGTATAGGTGTTCGAGTGTTTGAACCGTAATGCGTGAGAAATGGTATGTAAACCCCGTATTTATATATCTGCCACTATGCTGGATAATCCGTATAGGTGTTCGAGTGTTCGAACCGTAATGCGCCAGAAATGGTACCGAAACCCCGTATTTACATATCTGCCACTGTGCAGGAGAATCCGTATAGTTGTTCGACTGTTCGAACCGTAATGCGCAAGAAATGGTACCGAAACCCCGTATTTACATATCTGCCACTGTGCAGGAGAATCCGTATAGGTGTTCGAGTGTTCGAACCGTAATGCGCAAGAAATGGTAGGGAAACCCCGTATTTACATATCTGCCACTGTGCAGGAGAATCCGTATAGGTGTTCGAGTGTTCGAACCGTAATGCGCAAGAAATGGTTCCGAAACCCCGTATTTACATATCTGCCACTGTGCAGGAGAATCCGTATAGGTGTTCGAGAGTTCGAACCGTAATGCGCAAGAAATGGTATGGAAACCCCGTATTTACATATCTGCCACTTTGTAGGAGAATCCGCATAGGTGTTCGAGTGTTCGAACCGTAATGTGCAAGAAATGGTATGGAAACCCCGTATTTACATATCTGCCACTGTGCAGGAGAATCCGTATAGGTGTTCGAGTGTTCGAATCGTAATGCGCAAGAAATGGTACCGAAACCCCGTATTTACATATCTGCCACTGTGCAGGAGAATCCGAATAGGTGTTCGAGTGTTCGAACCGTAATGCGCAAGAAATGGTATGTAAACCCCGTATTTACATATCTGCCACTGTGCAGGAGAATCCGTATAGGTGTTCGAGTGTTCGAACCGTAATGCGCAAGAAATGGTATGTAAACCCCGTATTAACATATCTGCCACTGTGCAGGAGAATCCGTATAGGTGTTCGAGTGTTCGAACCGTAATGCGCAAGAAATGGTACGGAAACCCCGGATTTACATATCTGCCACTGTGCAGGAGAATCCGTACAGGTGTTCGAGTGTTCGAACCGTAATGCGCAAGAAATGGTATGTAAACCCCGTTTTTACATATCTGCCACTGTGCAGGAGAATCCGTATAGGTGTTTGAGTGTTCGAACCGTAATGCGCAAGAAATGGTACGGAAACACCGTATTTACTTATCTGCCACTGTGCAGCAGAATCCGTATAGGTGTTCGATTGTTCGAACCGTAATGCGCAAGAAATGGTATGGAAACCCCGTATTCACATATCTGCCACTGTGCAGGAGAATCCGTATAGGTGTTCGAGTGTTCGTTCCGTAATGCGCAAGAAATGGTTCCGAAACCCCGTATTTACATATCTGCCACTTTGTAGGAGAATCCGCATAGGTGTTCGAGTATTCGAACCGTAATGTGCAAGAAATGGTATGGAAACCCCGTATTTACATATCTGCCACTGTGCAGGAGAATCCATATAGGTGTTCGAGTGTTCGAATCGTAATGCGCAAGAAATGGTACCGAAACCCCGTATTTACATATCTGCCACTGTGCAGGAGAATCCGAATAGGTGTTCGAGTGTTCTGACCGTAATGCGCAAGAAATGGTATGTAAACCCCGTATTTACATATCTGCCACTGTGCAGGAGAATCCGTATAGGTGTTTGAGTGTTCGAACCGTAATGCGCAAGAAATGGTACGGAAACACCGTATTTACATATCTGCCACTGTGCAGCAGAAACCGTATAGGTGTTCGATTGTTCGAACCGTAATGCGCAAGAAATGGTATGGAAACCCCGTATTCACATATCTGCCACTGTGCAGGAGAATCCGTATAGGTGTTCGAGTGTTCGTTCCGTAATGCGCAAGAAATGGTTCCGAAACCCCGTATTTACATATCTGCCACTTTGTAGGAGAATCCGCATAGGTGTTCGAGTATTCGAACCGTAATGTGCAAGAAATGGTATGGAAACCCCGTATTTACATATCTGCCACTGTGCAGGAGAATCCATATAGGTGTTCGAGTGTTCGAATCGTAATGCGCAAGAAATGGTACCGAAACCCCGTATTTACATATCTGCCACTGTGCAGGAGAATCCGAATAGGTGTTCGAGTGTTCTGACCGTAATGCGCAAGAAATGGTATGTAAACCCCGTATTTACATATCTGCCACTTTGTAGGAGAATCCGCATAGGTGTTCGAGTGTTCGAACCGTAATGTGCAAGAAATGGTATGGAAACCCCGTATTTACATATCTGCCACTGTGCAGGAGAATCCGTATAGGTGTTCGAGTGTTCGAATCGTAATGCGCAAGAAATGGTACCGAAACCCCGTATTTACATATCTGCCACTGTGCAGGAGAATCCGAATAGGTGTTCGAGTGTTCGAACCGTAATGCGCAAGAAATGGTATGTAAACCCCGTATTTACATATCTGCCACTGTGCAGGAGAATCCGTATAGGTGTTCGAGTGTTCGAACCGTAATGCGCAAGAAATGGTATGTAAACCCCGTATTAACATATCTGCCACTGTGCAGGAGAATCCGTATAGGTGTTCGAGTGTTCGAACCGTAATGCGCAAGAAATGGTACGGAAACCCCGGATTTACATATCTGCCACTGTGCAGGAGAATCCGTACAGGTGTTCGAGTGTTCGAACCGTAATGCGCAAGAAATGGTATGTAAACCCCGTTTTTACATATCTGCCACTGTGCAGGAGAATCCGTATAGGTGTTTGAGTGTTCGAACCGTAATGCGCAAGAAATGGTACGGAAACACCGTATTTACATATCTGCCACTGTGCAGCAGAATCCGTATAGGTGTTCGATTGTTCGAACCGTAATGCGCAAGAAATGGTATGGAAACCCCGTATTCACATATCTGCCACTGTGCAGGAGAATCCGTATAGGTGTTCGAGTGTTCGTTCCGTAATGCGCAAGAAATGGTTCCGAAACCCCGTATTTACATATCTGCCACTTTGTAGGAGAATCCGCATAGGTGTTCGAGTATTCGAACCGTAATGTGCAAGAAATGGAATGGAAACCCCGTATTTACATATCTGCCACTGTGCAGGAGAATCCATATAGGTGTTCGAGTGTTCGAATCGTAATGCGCAAGAAATGGTACCGAAACCCCGTATTTACATATCTGCCACTGTGCAGGAGAATCCGAATAGGTGTTCGAGTGTTCTGACCGTAATGCGCAAGAAATGGTATGTAAACCCCGTATTTACATATCTGCCACTGTGCAGGAGAATCCGTATAGGTGTTCGAGTGTTCGAACCGTAATGCGCAAGAAATGGTACGGAAACCCCGTATTTACATATCTGCCACTGTGCAGGAGAATCCGTATAGGTGTTCGATTGTTCGAACCGTAATGCGCAAGAAATGGTATGTAAACCCCGTTTTTATATATCTGCCACTGTGCAGTAGAATCCGTATAGGTGTTCGAGTGTTCGAACCATAATGCGCAAAAAATGGTACCGAAACCCCGTATTTACATATCTGCCACTGTGCAGGAGAATCCGTATAGGTGTTCGATTGTTCGAACCGTAATGCGCAAGAAATGGTATGTAAACCCCGTTTTTATATATCTGCCACTATGCAGGAGAATCCGTATAGGTGTTCGAGTGTTCGAACCGTAATGCGCAAAAAATGGTACCGAAACCCCGTATTTACATATCTGCCACTGTGCAGCAGAATCCGTATAGGTGTTCGATTGTTCGAACCGTAATGCGCAAGAAATGGTATGGAAACCCCGTATTTACATATCTGCCACTGTGCAGGAGAATCCGTATAGGTGTTCGAGTGTTCGTTTCGTAATGCGCAAGAAATGGTTCCGAAACCCCGTATTTACATATCTGCCACTTTGTAGGAGAATCCGCATAGGTGTTCGAGTGTTCGAACCGTAATGTGCAAGAAATGGTATGGAAACCCCGTATTTACATATCTGCCACTGTGCAGGAGAATCCATATAGGTGTTCGAGTGTTCGAATCGTAATGCGCAAGAAATGGTACCGAAACCCCGTATTTACATATCTGCCACTGTGCAGGAGAATCCGAATTGGTGTTCGAGTGTTCGAACCGTAATGCGCAAGAAATGGTACGGAAACCCCGTATTTACATATCTGCCACTGTGCAGGAGAATCCGTATAGGTGTTCGAGTGTTCGAACCGTAATGCGCAAGAAATGGTATGTAAACCCCGTTTTTACATATCTGCCACTGTGCAGGAGAATCCGTATAGGTGTTCGAGTGTTCGAACCGTAATGCGCAAGAAATGGTACGGAAACCCCGTATTTACATATCTGCCACTGTGCAGCAGAATCCGTATAGGTGTTCGATTGTTCGAACCGTAATGCGCAAGAAATGGTATGTAAACCCCGTTTTTACATATCTGCCACTGTGCAGGAGAATCCGTATAGGTGTTCGAGTGTTCGAACCGTAATGCGCAAGAAATGGTACCGAAACCCCGTATTTACATATCTGCCACTGTGCAGGAGAATCCGTATAGGTGTTCGAGTGTTTGAACCGTAATGCGTGAGAAATGGTATGTAAACCCCGTATTTATATATCTGCCACTGTGCTGGATAATCCGTATAGGTGTTCAAGTGTTCGAACCGTAATGCGCCAGAAATGGTACCGAAACCCCGTATTTACATATCTGCCACTGTGCAGGAGAATCCGTATAGTTGTTCGACTGTTCGAACCGTAATGCGCAAGAAATGGTACCGAAACTCCGTATTTACATATGTGCCACTGTGCAGGAGAATCCGTATAGGTGTTCGAGTGTTCGAACCGTAATGCGCAAGAAATGGTAGGGAAACCCCGTATTTACATATCTGCCACTGTGCAGGAGAATCCGTATAGGTGTTCGAGTGTTCGAACCGTAATGCCCAAGAAATGGTTCCGAAACCCCGTATTTACATATCTGCCACTGTGCAGGAGAATCCGTATAGGTGTTCGAGAGTTCGATCCGTAATGCGCAAGAAATGGCATGGAAACCCCGTATTTACATATCTGCCACTTTGTAGGAGAATCCGCATAGGTGTTCGAGTGTTCGAACCGTAATGTGCAAGAAATGGTATGGAAACCCCGTATTTACATATCTGCCACTGTGCAGGAGAATCCGTATAGGTGTTCGAGTGTTCGAATCGTAATGCGCAAGAAATGGTACCGAAACCCCGTATTTACATATCTGCCACTGTGCAGGAGAATCCGAATTGGTGTTCGAGTGTTCGAACCGTAATGCGCAAGAAATGGTATGTAAACCCCGTATTTACATATCTGCCACTGTGCAGGAGAATCCGTATAGGTGTTCGAGTGTTCGAACCGTAATGCGCAAGAAATGGTATGTAAACCCCGTATTAACATATCTGCCACTGTGCAGGAGAATCCGTATAGGTGTTCGAGTGTTCGAACCGTAATGCGCAAGAAATGGTACGGAAACCCCGGATTTACATATCTGCCACTGTGCAGGAGAATCCGTACAGGTGTTCGAGTGTTCGAACCGTAATGCGCAAGAAATGGTATGTAAACCCCGTTTTTACATATCTGCCACTGTGCAGGAGAATCCGTATAGGTGTTCGAGTGTTCGAACCGTAATGCGCAAGAAATGGTACGGAAACCCCGTATTTACATATCTGCCACTGTGCAGCAGAATCCGTATAGGTGTTCGATTGTTCGAACCGTAATGCGCAAGAAATGGTATGGAAACCCCGTATTTACATATCTGCCACTGTGCAGGAGAATCCGTATAGGTGTTCGAGTGTTCGTTCCGTAATGCGCAAGAAATGGTTCCGAAACCCCGTATTTACATATCTGCCACTTTGTAGGAGAATCCGCATAGGTGTTCGAGTGTTCGAACCGTAATGTGCAAGAAATGGTATGGAAACCCCGTATTTACATATCTGCCACTGTGCAGGAGAATCCATATAGGTGTTCGAGTGTTCGAATCGTAATGCGCAAGAAATGGTACCGAAACCCCGTATTTACATATCTGCCACTGTGCAGGAGAATCCGAATAGGTGTTCGAGTGTTCTAACCGTAATGCGCAAGAAATGGTATGTAAACCCCGTATTTACATATCTGCCACTGTGCAGGAGAATCCGTATAGGTGTTCGAGTGTTCAAACCGTAATGCGCAAGAAATGGTACGGAAACCCCGTATTTACATATCTGCCACTGTGCAGGAGAATCCGTATAGGTGTTCGATTGTTCGAACCGTAATGCGCAAGAAATGGTATGTAAACCCCGTTTTTATATATCTGCCACTGTGCAGGAGAATCCGTATAGGTGTTCGAGTGTTCGAACCGTAATGCGCAAAAAATGGTACCGAAACCCCGTATTTACATATCTGCCACTGTGCAGGAGAATCCGTATAGGTGTTCGAGTGTTCGAACCGTAATGCGCAAGAAATGGCATTGAAACCCCGTATTTACATATCTGCCACTGTGCAGGAGAATCCGTATAGGTGTTCGAGTGTTCGAACCGTAATGCGCAAGAAATGGTTCCGAAACCCCGTATTTACATATCTGCCACTGTGCAGGAGAATCCGTATAGGTGTTCGAGAGTTTGAACCGTAATGCGCAAGAAATGGTACGGAAACCCCGTATTTACATACCTGCCACTTTGTAGGAGAATCCGCATAGGTGTTCGAGTGTTCGAACCGTAATGTGCAAGAAATGGTATGGAAACCCCGTATTTACATATCTGCCACTGTGCAGGAGAATCCGTATAGGTGTTCGAGTGTTCGAATCGTAATGCGCAAGAAATGGTACCGAAACCCCGTATTTACATATCTACCACTGTGCAGGAGAATCCGAATAGGTGTTCGAGTGTTCGAACCGTAATGCGCAAGAAATGGTATGTAAACCCCGTATTTACATATCTGCCACTGTGCAGGAGAATACGTATAGGTGTTCGAGTGTTCGAACCGTAATGCGCAAGAAATGGTACGGAAACCCCGTATTTACATATCTGCCACTGTGCAGGAGAATCCGTATAGGTGTTCGAGTGTTTGAACCGTAATGCGTGAGAAATGGTTTGCAAACCCCGTATTTATATATCTGCCACTGTGCTGGATAATCCGTACAGGTGTTTGAGTGTTTGAACCGTAATGCGTGAGAAATGGTATGTAAACCCCGTATTTATATATCTGCCACTGTGCAGGAGAATCCGTATAGGTGTTCGAGTGTTCGAACCGTAATGCGCAAGAAATGGTACCGAAACCCCGTATTTACATATCTGCCACTGTGCAGGAGAATCCGTATAGGTGTTCGAGAGTTCGAACCGTAATGCGCAAGAAATGGTACGGAAACCCCGTATTTACATATCTGCCACTTTGTAGGAGAATCCGCATAGGTGTTCGAGTGTTCGAACCGTAATGTGCAAGAAATGGTATGGAAACCCCGTATTTACATATCTGCCACTGTGCAGGAGAATCCGTATAGGTGTTCGAGTGTTCGAATCGTAATGCGCAAGAAATGGTACCGAAACCCCGTATTTACATATATGCCACTGTGCAGGAGAATCCGAATAGGTGTTCGAGTGTTCGAACCGTAATGCGCAAGAAATGGTATGTAAACCCCGTATTTACATATCTGCCACTGTGCAGGAGAATCCGTATAGGTGTTCGAGTGTTCGAACCGTAATGCGCAAGAAATGGTTCCGAAACCCCGTATTTACATATCTGCCACTGTGCAGCAGAATCCGTATAGGTGTTCGAGTGTTCGAACCGTAATGTGCAAGAAATGGTATGTAAACCCCGTATTTACATATCTGCCACTGTGCAGGAGAATTCGTATAGGTGTTCGAGTGTTCGAACCGTATTGCGCAAGAAATGGTACGGAAACCCCGTATTTGCATATCTGCCACTGTGCAGGAGAATCCGTATAGGTGTTCGAGTGTTTGAACCGTAATGCGTGAGAAATGGTTTGCAAACCCCGTATTTATATATCTGCCACTGTGCTGGATAATCCGTATAGGTGTTCGAGTGTTCGAACCGTAATGCGCCAGAAATGGTACCGAAACCCCGTATTTACATATCTGCCACTGTGCAGGAGAATCCGTATAGGTGTTCGAGTGTCCGAACCGTAATGCGCAAGAAATGGTATGGAAACCCCGTATTTACATATCTGCCACTGTGCAGGAGAATCCGTATAGGTGTTCGAGTGTTCGAACCGTAATGCGAAAGAAATGGTTCAGAAACCCCGTATTTACATATCTGCCACTGTGCAGGAGAATTCGTATAGGTGTTCGAGAGTTCGAACCGTAATGCGCAAGAAATGGTATGTAAACCCCGTTTTTATATATCTGCCACTGTGCAGGAGAATCCGTATAGGTGTTCGAGTGTCCGAACCGTAATGCTCAAGAAATGGTATGGAAACCCCGTATTTACATATCTGCCACTGTGCAGGAGAATCCGTATAGGTGTTCGAGTGTTCGAATCGTAATGCGCAAGAAATGGTACCGAAACCCCGTATTTACATATCTGCCACTTTGTAGGAGAATCCGCATAGGTGTTCGAGTGTTCGAACCGTAATGTGCAAGAAATGGTATGGAAACCCCGTATTTACATATCTGCCACTGTGAAGGAGAATCCGTATAGGTGTTCGAGTGTTCGAATCGTAATGCGCAAGAAATGGTACCGAAACCCCGTATTAACATATCTGCCACTGTGCAGGAGAATCCGTATAGGTGTTCGAGTGTTCGAACCGTAATGCGCAAGAAATGGTACGGAAACCCCGGATTTACATATCTGCCACTGTGCAGGAGAATCCGTATAGGTGTTCGAGTGTTCGAACCGTAATGCGCAAGAAATGGTATGTAAACCCCGTGTTTACATATCTGCCACTGTGCAGGAGAATCCGTATAGGTGTTCGAGTGTTCGAACCGTAATGCGCAAGAAATGGTACGGAAACCCCGTATTTACATATCTGCCACTGTGCAGCAGAATCCGTATAGGTGTTCGATTGTTCGAACCGTAATGCGCAAGAAATGGTATGTAAACCCCGTTTTTACATATCTGCCACTGTGCAGGAGAATCCGTATAGGTGTTCGAGTGTTCGAACCGTAATGCGCAAAAAATGGTACCGAAACCCCGTATTTACATATCTGCCACTGTGCAGGAGAATCCGTATAGGTGTTCGATTGTTCGAACCGTAATGCGCAAGAAATGGTATGTAAACCCCGTATTTACATATCTACCACTGTGTAGGAGAATCCGTATAGGTGTTCGAGTGTTCGAATCGTAATGCGCAAGAAATGGTACGGAAACCCCGTATTTACATATCTGCCACTTTGTAGGAGAATCCGCATAGGTGTTCGAGTGTTCGAACCGTAATGTGCAAGAAATGGTATGGAAACCCCGTATTTACATATCTGCCACTGTGAAGGAGAATCCGTATAGGTGTTCGAGTGTTCGAATCGTAATGCGCAAGAAATGGTACCGAAACCCCGTATTTACATATCTGCCACTGTGCAGGAGAATCCGAATAGGTGTTCGAGTGTTCGAACCGTAATGCGCAAGAAATGGTATGTAAACCCCGTATTTACATATCTGCCACTGTGCAGGAGAATCCGTATAGGTGTTCGAGTGTTCGAACCGTAATGCGCAAGAAATGGTATGTAAATCCCGTATTAACATATCTGCCACTGTGCAGGAGAATCCGTATAGGTGTTCGAGTGTTCGAACCGTAATGCGCAAGAAATGGTACGGAAACCCCGGATTTACATATCTGCCACTGTGCAGGAGAATCCGTACAGGTGTTCGAGTGTTCGAACCGTAATGCGCAAGAAATGGTATGTAAACCCCGTTTTTACATATCTGCCACTGTGCAGGAGAATCCGTATAGGTGTTTGAGTGTTCGAACCGTAATGTGCAAGAAATGGTACGGAAACCCCGTATTTACATATCTGCCACTGTGCAGCAGAATCCGTATAGGTGTTCGATTGTTCGAACCGTAATGCGCAAGAAATGGTATGGAAACCCCGTATTTACATATCTGCCACTGTGCAGGAGAATCCGTATAGGTGTTCGAGTGTTCGTTCCGTAATGCGCATGAAATGGTTCCGAAACCCCGTATTTACATATCTGCCACTTTGTAGGAGAATCCGCATAGGTGTTCGAGTGTTCGAACCGTAATGTGCAAGAAATGGTATGGAAACCCCGTATTTACATATCTGCCACTGTGCAGGAGAATCCATATAGGTGTTCGAGTGTTCGAATCGTAATGCGCAAGAAATGGTACCGAAACCCCGTATTTACATATCTGCCACTGTGCAGGAGAATCCGAATAGGTGTTCGAGTGTTCTAACCGTAATGCGCAAGAAATGGTATGTAAACCCCGTATTTACATATCTGCCACTGTGCAGGAGAATCCGTATAGGTGTTCGAGTGTTCGAACCGTAATGCGCAAGAAATGGTACGGAAACCCCGTATTTACATATCTGCCACTGTGCAGGAGAATCCGTATAGGTGTTCGATTGTTCGAACCGTAATGCGCAAGAAATGGTATGTAAACCCCGTTTTTATATATCTGCCACTGTGCAGGAGAATGCGTATAGGTGTTCGAGTGTTCGAACCGTAATGCGCAAAAAATGGTACCGAAACCCCGTATTTACATATCTGCCACTGTGCAGGAGAATCCGTATAGGTGTTCGAGTGTTCGAACCGTAATGCGCAAGAAATGGCATGGAAACCCCGTATTTACATATCTGCCACTGTGCAGGAGAATCCGTATAGGTGTTCGAGTGTTCGAACCGTAATGCGCAAGAAATGGTTCCGAAACCCCGTATTTACATATCTGCCACTGTGCAGGAGAATCCGTATAGGTGTTCGAGAGTTCGAACCGTAATGCGCAAGAAATGGTACGGAAACCCCGTATTTACATACCTGCCACTTTGTAGGAGAATCCGCATAGGTGTTCGAGTGTTCGAACCGTAATGTGCAAGAAATGGTATGGAAACCCCGTATTTACATATCTGCCACTGTGCAGGAGAATCCGTATAGGTGTTCGAGTGTTCGAATCGTAATGCGCAAGAAATGGTACCGAAACCCCGTATTTACATATCTACCACTGTGCAGGAGAATCCGAATAGGTGTTCGAGTGTTCGAACCGTAATGCGCAAGAAATGGTATGTAAACCCCGTATTTACATATCTGCCACTGTGCAGGAGAATTCGTATAGGTGTTCGAGTGTTCGAACCGTAATGCGCAAGAAATGGTACGGAAACCCCGTATTTACATATCTGCCACTGTGCAGGAGAATCCGTATAGGTGTTCGAGTGTTTGAACCGTAATGCGTGAGAAATGGTTTGCAAACCCCGTATTTATATATCTGCCACTGTGCTGGATAATCCGTATAGGTGTTCGAGTGTTCGAACCGTAATGCGCCAGAAATGGTACCGAAACCCCGTATTTACATATCTGCCACTCTGCAGGAGAATCCGTATAGGTGTTCGAGTGTCCGAACCGTAATGCGCAAGAAATGGTACCGAAACCCCGTATTTACATATCTGCCACTGTGCAGGAGAATCCGTATAGGTGTTCGAGTGTTCGAACCGTAATGCGCAAGAAATGGTATGGAAACCCCGTATTTACATATCTGCCACTGTGCAGGAGAATCCGTATAGGTGTTCGAGTGTTCGAACCGTAATGCGCAAGAAATGGTTCAGAAACCCCGTATTTACATATCTGCCACTGTGCAGGAGAATCCGTATAGGTGTTCGAGAGTTCGAACCGTAATGCGCAAGAAATGGTATGTAAACCCCGTTTTTATATATCTGCCACTGTGCAGGAGAATCCGTATAGGTGTTCGAGTGTTCGAACCGTAATGCGCAAAAAATGGTACCGAAACCCCGTATTTACATATCTGCCACTGTGCAGGAGAATCCGTATAGGTGTTCGAGTGTTCGAACCGTAATGCGCAAGAAATGGTTCCGAAACCCCGTATTTACATATCTGCCACTGTGCAGCAGAATCCGTATAGGTGTTCGAGTGTTCGAACCGTAATGTGCAAGAAATGGTATGTAAACCCCGTATTTACATATCTGCCACTGTGCAGGAGAATTCGTATAGGTGTTCGAGTGTTCGAACCGTAATGCGCAAGAAATGGTACGGAAACCCCGTATTTACATATCTGCCACTGTGCAGGAGAATCCGTATAGGTGTTCGAGTGTTTGAACCGTAATGCGTGAGAAATGGTTTGCAAACCCCGTATTTATATATCTGCCACTGTGCTGGATAATCCGTATAGGTGTTCGAGTGTTCGAACCGTAATGCGCCAGAAATGGTACCGAAACCCCGTATTTACATATCTGCCACTCTGCAGGAGAATCCGTATAGGTGTTCGAGTGTCCGAACCGTAATGCGCAAGAAATGGTACCGAAACCCCGTATTTACATATCTGCCACTGTGCAGGAGAATCCGTATAGGTGTTCGAGTGTTCGAACCGTAATGCGCAAGAAATGGTATGGAAACCCCGTATTTACATATCTGCCACTGTGCAGGAGAATCCGTATAGGTGTTCGAGTGTTCGAACCGTAATGCGCAAGAAATGGTTCAGAAACCCCGTATTTACATATCTGCCACTGTGCAGGAGAATCCGTATAGGTGTTCGAGAGTTCGAACCGTAATGCGCAAGAAATGGTATGTAAACCCCGTTTTTATATATCTGCCACTGTGCAGGAGAATCCGTATAGGTGTTCGAGTGTTCGAACCGTAATGCGCAAAAAATGGTACCGAAACCCCGTATTTACATATCTGCCACTGTGCAGGAGAATCCGTATAGGTGTTCGAGTGTTCGAACCGTAATGCGCAAGAAATGGTTCCGAAACCCCGTATTTACATATCTGCCACTGTGCAGCAGAATCCGTATAGGTGTTCGAGTGTTCGAACCGTAATGTGCAAGAAATGGTATGTAAACCCCGTATTTACATATCTGCCACTGTGCAGGAGAATTCGTATAGGTGTTCGAGTGTTCGAACCGTATTGCGCAAGAAATGGTACGGAAACCCCGTATTTGCATATCTGCCACTGTGCAGGAGAATCCGTATAGGTGTTCGAGTGTTTGAACCGTAATGCGTGAGAAATGGTTTGCAAACCCCGTATTTATATATCTGCCACTGTGCTGGATAATCCGTATAGGTGTTCGAGTGTTCGAACCGTAATGCGCCAGAAATGGTACCGAAACCCCGTATTTACATATCTGCCACTGTGCAGGAGAATCCGTATAGGTGTTCGAGTGTCCGAACCGTAATGCTCAAGAAATGGTATGGAAACCCCGTATTTACATATCTGCCACTGTGCAGGAGAATCCGTATAGGTGTTCGAGTGTTCGAACCGTAATGCGCAAGAAATGGTTCAGAAACCCCGTATTTACATATCTGCCACTGTGCAGGAGAATCCGTATAGGTGTTCGAGAGTTCGAACCGTAATGCGCAAGAAATGGTATGTAAACCCCGTTTTTATATATCTGCCACTGTGCAGGAGAATCCGTATAGGTGTTCGAGTGTTCGAACCGTAATGCGCAAAAAATGGTACCGAAACCCCGTATTTACATATCTGCCACTGTGCAGGAGAATCCGTATAGTTGTTCGAGTGTTCGAACCGTAATGCGCAAGAAATGGTTCCGAAACCCCGTATTTACATATCTGCCACTGTGCAGCAGAATCCGTATAGGTGTTCGAGAGTTCGAACCGTAATGCGCCAGAAATGGTACGGAAACCCCGTATTTACATACCTGCCACTTTGTAGGAGAATCCGCATAGGTGTTCGAGTGTTCGAACCGTAATGCGCAAGAAATGGTATGTAAACCCCGTATTAACATATCTGCCACTGTGCAGGAGAATCCGTATAGGTGTTCGAGTGTTCGAACCGTAATGCGCAAGAAATGGTACGGAAACCCCGGATTTACATATCTGCCACTGTGCAGGAGAATCCGTATAGGTGTTCGAGTGTTCGAACCGTAATGCGCAAGAAATGGTATGTAAACCCCGTTTTTACATATCTGCCACTGTGCAGGAGAATCCGTATAGGTGTTCGAGTGTTCGAACCGTAATGCGCAAGAAATGGTACGGAAACCCCGTATTTACATATCTGCCACTGTGCAGCAGAATCCGTATAGGTGTTCGATTGTTCGAACCGTAATGCGCAAGAAATGGTATGTAAACCCCGTTTTTACATATCTGCCACTGTGCAGGAGAATCCGTATAGGTGTTCGAGTGTTCGAACCGTAATGCGCAAAAAATGGTACCGAAACCCCGTATTTACATATCTGCCACTGTGCAGGAGAATCCGTATAGGTGTTCGATTGTTCGAACCGTAATGCGCAAGAAATGGTATGTAAACCCCGTATTTACATATCTACCACTGTGCAGGAGAATCCGTATAGGTGTTCGAGTGTTCGAACCGTATTGCGCAAGAAATGGTATGGAAACCCCGTATTTACATATCAGCCACTGTGCAGGAGAATCCGTATAGGTGTTCGAGTGTTCGAACCGTAATGCGCAAGAAATGGTACGGAAACCCCGTATTTACATATCTGCCACTGTGCAGGAGAATCCGTATAGGTGTTCGAGTGTTTGAACCGTAATGCGTGAGAAATGGTATGTAAACCCCGTATTTATATATCTGCCACTGTGCTGGATAATCCGTATAGGTGTTCGAGTGTTCGAACCGTAATGCGCCAGAAATGGTACCGAAACCCCGTATTTACATATCTGCCACTGTGCAGGAGAATCCGTATAGTTGTTCGACTGTTCGAACCGTAATGCGCAAGAAATGGTACCGAAACCCCGTATTTACATATCTGCCACTGTGCAGGAGAATCCGTATAGGTGTTCGAGTGTTCGAACCGTTATGCGCAAGAAATGGTAGGGAAACCCCGTATTTACATATCTGCCACTGTGCAGGAGAATCCGTATAGGTGTTCGAGTGTTCGAACCGTAATGCGCAAGAAATGGTTCCGAAACCCCGTATTTACATATCTGCCACTTTGCAGGAGAATCCGTATAGGTGTTCGAGAGTTCGAATCGTAATGCGCAAGAAATGGTACGGAAACCCCGTATTTACATATCTGCCACTTTGTAGGAGAATCCGCATAGGTGTTCGAGTGTTCGAACCGTAATGTGCAAGAAATGGTATGGAAACCCCGTATTTACATATCTGCCACTGTGAAGGAGAATCCGTATAGGTGTTCGAGTGTTCGAATCGTAATGCGCAAGAAATGGTACCGAAACCCCGTATTTACATATCTGCCACTGTGCAGGAGAATCCGAATAGGTGTTCGAGTGTTCGAACCGTAATGCGCAAGAAATGGTATGTAAACCCCGTATTTACATATCTGCCACTGTGCAGGAGAATCCGTATAGGTGTTCGAGTGTTCGAACCGTAATGCGCAAGAAATGGTATGTAAACCCCGTATTAACATATCTGCCACTGTGCAGGAGAATCCGTATAGGTGTTCGAGTGTTCGAACCGTAATGCGCAAGAAATGGTACGGAAACCCCGGATTTACATATCTGCCACTGTGCAGGAGAATCCGTACAGGTGTTCGAGTGTTCGAACCGTAATGCGCAAGAAATGGTATGTAAACCCCGTTTTTACATATCTGCCACTGTGCAGGAGAATCCGTATAGGTGTTCGAGTGTTCGAACCGTAATGCGCAAGAAATGGTACGGAAACCCCGTATTTGCATATCTGCCACTGTGCAGCAGAATCCGTATAGGTGTTCGATTGTTCGAACCGTAATGCGCAAGAAATGGTAGGGAAACCCCGTATTTACATATCTGCCACTGTGCAGGAGAATTCGTATAGGTGTTCGAGTGTTCGAACCGTATTGCGCAAGAAATGGTACGGAAACCCCGTATTTGCATATCTGCCACTGTGCAGGAGAATCCGTATAGGTGTTCGAGTGTTTGAACCGTAATGCGTGAGAAATGGTTTGCAAACCCCGTATTTATATATCTGCCACTGTGCTGGATAATCCGTATAGGTGTTCGAGTGTTCGAACCGTAATGCGCCAGAAATGGTACCGAAACCCCGTATTTACATATCTGCCACTGTGCAGGAGAATCCGTATAGGTGTTCGAGTGTCCGAACCGTAATGCGCAAGAAATGGTATGGAAACCCCGTATTTACATATCTGCCACTGTGCAGGAGAATCCGTATAGGTGTTCGAGTGTTCGAACCGTAATGCGCAAGAAATGGTTCAGAAACCCCGTATTTACATATCTGCCACTGTGCAGGAGAATCCGTATAGGTGTTCGAGAGTTCGAACCGTAATGCGCAAGAAATGGTATGTAAACCCCGTTTTTATATATCTGCCACTGTGCAGGAGAATCCGTATAGGTGTTCGAGTGTTCGAACCGTAATGCGCAAAAAATGGTACCGAAACCCCGTATTTACATATCTGCCACTGTGCAGGAGAATCCGTATAGTTGTTCGAGTGTTCGAACCGTAATGCGCAAGAAATGGTTCCGAAACCCCGTATTTACATATCTGCCACTGTGCAGCAGAATCCGTATAGGTGTTCGAGAGTTCGAACCGTAATGCGCCAGAAATGGTACGGAAACCCCGTATTTACATACCTGCCACTTTGTAGGAGAATCCGCATAGGTGTTCGAGTGTTCGAACCGTAATGCGCAAGAAATGGTATGTAAACCCCGTATTAACATATCTGCCACTGTGCAGGAGAATCCGTATAGGTGTTCGAGTGTTCGAACCGTAATGCGCAAGAAATGGTACGGAAACCCCGGATTTACATATCTGCCACTGTGCAGGAGAATCCGTATAGGTGTTCGAGTGTTCGAACCGTAATGCGCAAGAAATGGTATGTAAACCCCGTTTTTACATATCTGCCACTGTGCAGGAGAATCCGTATAGGTGTTCGAGTGTTCGAACCGTAATGCGCAAGAAATGGTACGGAAACCCCGTATTTACATATCTGCCACTGTGCAGCAGAATCCGTATAGGTGTTCGATTGTTCGAACCGTAATGCGCAAGAAATGGTATGTAAACCCCGTTTTTACATATCTGCCACTGTGCAGGAGAATCCGTATAGGTGTTCGAGTGTTCGAACCGTAATGCGCAAAAAATGGTACCGAAACCCCGTATTTACATATCTGCCACTGTGCAGGAGAATCCGTATAGGTGTTCGATTGTTCGAACCGTAATGCGCAAGAAATGGTATGTAAACCCCGTATTTACATATCTACCACTGTGCAGGAGAATCCGTATAGGTGTTCGAGTGTTCGAACCGTATTGCGCAAGAAATGGTATGGAAACCCCGTATTTACATATCAGCCACTGTGCAGGAGAATCCGTATAGGTGTTCGAGTGTTCGAACCGTAATGCGCAAGAAATGGTACGGAAACCCCGTATTTACATATCTGCCACTGTGCAGGAGAATCCGTATAGGTGTTCGAGTGTTTGAACCGTAATGCGTGAGAAATGGTATGTAAACCCCGTATTTATATATCTGCCACTGTGCTGGATAATCCGTATAGGTGTTCGAGTGTTCGAACCGTAATGCGCCAGAAATGGTACCGAAACCCCGTATTTACATATCTGCCACTGTGCAGGAGAATCCGTATAGTTGTTCGACTGTTCGAACCGTAATGCGCAAGAAATGGTACCGAAACCCCGTATTTACATATCTGCCACTGTGCAGGAGAATCCGTATAGGTGTTCGAGTGTTCGAACCGTTATGCGCAAGAAATGGTAGGGAAACCCCGTATTTACATATCTGCCACTGTGCAGGAGAATCCGTATAGGTGTTCGAGTGTTCGAACCGTAATGCGCAAGAAATGGTTCCGAAACCCCGTATTTACATATCTGCCACTTTGCAGGAGAATCCGTATAGGTGTTCGAGAGTTCGAATCGTAATGCGCAAGAAATGGTACGGAAACCCCGTATTTACATATCTGCCACTTTGTAGGAGAATCCGCATAGGTGTTCGAGTGTTCGAACCGTAATGTGCAAGAAATGGTATGGAAACCCCGTATTTACATATCTGCCACTGTGAAGGAGAATCCGTATAGGTGTTCGAGTGTTCGAATCGTAATGCGCAAGAAATGGTACCGAAACCCCGTATTTACATATCTGCCACTGTGCAGGAGAATCCGAATAGGTGTTCGAGTGTTCGAACCGTAATGCGCAAGAAATGGTATGTAAACCCCGTATTTACATATCTGCCACTGTGCAGGAGAATCCGTATAGGTGTTCGAGTGTTCGAACCGTAATGCGCAAGAAATGGTATGTAAACCCCGTATTAACATATCTGCCACTGTGCAGGAGAATCCGTATAGGTGTTCGAGTGTTCGAACCGTAATGCGCAAGAAATGGTACGGAAACCCCGGATTTACATATCTGCCACTGTGCAGGAGAATCCGTACAGGTGTTCGAGTGTTCGAACCGTAATGCGCAAGAAATGGTATGTAAACCCCGTTTTTACATATCTGCCACTGTGCAGGAGAATCCGTATAGGTGTTCGAGTGTTCGAACCGTAATGCGCAAGAAATGGTACGGAAACCCCGTATTTGCATATCTGCCACTGTGCAGCAGAATCCGTATAGGTGTTCGATTGTTCGAACCGTAATGCGCAAGAAATGGTAGGGAAACCCCGTATTTACATATCTGCCACTGTGCAGGAGAATCCGTATAGGTGTTCGAGTGTTCGTTCCGTAATGCGCAAGAAATGGTTCCGAAACCCCGTATTTACATATCTGCCACTTTGTAGGAGAATCCGCATAGGTGTTCGAGTGTTCGAACCGTAATGTGCAAGAAATGGTATGGAAACCCCGTATTTACATATCTGCCACTGTGCAGGAGAATCCGTATAGGTGTTCGAGTGTTCGAATCGTAATGCGCAAGAAATGGTACCGAAACCCCGTATTTACATATCTGCCACTGTGCAGGAGAATCCGAATAGGTGTTCGAGTGTTCTAACCGTAATGCGCAAGAAATGGTATGTAAACCCCGTATTTACATATCTGCCACTGTGCAGGAGAATCCGTATAGGTGTTCGAGTGTTCGAACCGTAATGCGCAAGAAATGGTACGGAAACCCCGTATTTACATATCTGCCACTGTGCAGGAGAATCCGTATAGGTGTTCGAGTGTTCGAACCGTAATGCGCAAGAAATGGTACGGAAACCCCGTATTTACATATCTGCCACTGTGCAGGAGAATCCGTATAGGTGTTCGATTGTTCGAACCGTAATGCGCAAGAAATGGTATGTAAACCCCGTTTTTATATATCTGCCACTGTGCAGGAGAATCCGTATAGGTGTTCAAGTGTTCGAACCGTAATGCGCAAAAAATTGTACCGAAACCCCGTATTTACATATCTGACACTGTGCACGAGAATCCGTATAGGTGTTCGAGTGTTCGAACCGTAATGCGCAAGAAATGGTATGGAAACCCCGTATTTACATATCTGCCACTGTGCAGGAGAATCCGTATAGGTGTTCGAGTGTTCGAACCGTAATGCGCAAGAAATGGTTCCGAAACCCCGTATTTACATATCTGCCACTGTGCAGGAGAATCCGTATAGGTGTTCGAGTGTTCGTTCCGTAATGCGCAAGAAATGGTTCCGAAACCCCGTATTTACATATCTGCCACTTTGTAGGAGAATCCGCATAGGTGTTCGAGTGTTCGAACCGTAATGTGCAAGAAATGGTATGGAAACCCCGTATTTACATATCTGCCACTGTGCAGGAGAATCCGTATAGGTGTTCGAGTGTTCGAATCGTAATGCGCAAGAAATGGTATGTAAACCCCGTTTTTACATATCTGCCACTGTGCAGGAGAATCCGTATAGGTGTTCGAGTGTTCGAACCGTAATGCGCAAGAAATGGTACGGAAACCCCGTATTTACATATCTGCCACTGTGCAGCAGAATCCGTATAGGTGTTCGATTGTTCGAACCGTAATGCGCAAGAAATGGTATGTAAACCCCGTTTTTACATATCTGCCACTGTGCAGGAGAATCCGTATAGGTGTTCGAGTGTTCGAACCGTAATGCGCAAAAAATGGTACCGAAACCCCGTATTTACATATCTGCCACTGTGCAGGAGAATCCGTATAGGTGTTCGATTGTTCGAACCGTAATGCGCAAGAAATGGTATGTAAACCCCGTATTTACATATCTACCACTGTGCAGGAGAATCCGTATAGGTGTTCGAGTGTTCGAACCGTATTGCGCAAGAAATGGTATGGAAACCCCGTATTTACATATCAGCCACTGTGCAGGAGAATCCGTATAGGTGTTCGAGTGTTCGAACCGTAATGCGCAAGAAATGGTACGGAAACCCCGTATTTACATATCTGCCACTGTGCAGGAGAATCCGTATAGGTGTTCGAGTGTTTGAACCGTAATGCGTGAGAAATGGTATGTAAACCCCGTATTTATATATCTGCCACTGTGCTGGATAATCCGTATAGGTGTTCGAGTGTTCGAACCGTAATGCGCCAGAAATGGTACCGAAACCCCGTATTTACATATCTGCCACTGTGCAGGAGAATCCGTATAGTTGTTCGACTGTTCGAACCGTAATGCGCAAGAAATGGTACCGAAACCCCGTATTTACATATCTGCCACTGTGCAGGAGAATCCGTATAGGTGTTCGAGTGTTCGAACCGTTATGCGCAAGAAATGGTAGGGAAACCCCGTATTTACATATCTGCCACTGTGCAGGAGAATCCGTATAGGTGTTCGAGTGTTCGAACCGTAATGCGCAAGAAATGGTTCCGAAACCCCGTATTTACATATCTGCCACTTTGCAGGAGAATCCGTATAGGTGTTCGAGAGTTCGAATCGTAATGCGCAAGAAATGGTACGGAAACCCCGTATTTACATATCTGCCACTTTGTAGGAGAATCCGCATAGGTGTTCGAGTGTTCGAACCGTAATGTGCAAGAAATGGTATGGAAACCCCGTATTTACATATCTGCCACTGTGAAGGAGAATCCGTATAGGTGTTCGAGTGTTCGAATCGTAATGCGCAAGAAATGGTATCGAAACCCCGTATTTACATATCTGCCACTGTGCAGGAGAATCCGAATAGGTGTTCGAGTGTTCGAACCGTAATGCGCAAGAAATGGTATGTAAACCCCGTATTTACATATCTGCCACTGTGCAGGAGAATCCGTATAGGTGTTCGAGTGTTCGAACCGTAATGCGCAAGAAATGGTATGTAAACCCCGTATTAACATATCTGCCACTGTGCAGGAGAATCCGTATAGGTGTTCGAGTGTTCGAACCGTAATGCGCAAGAAATGGTACGGAAACCCCGGATTTACATATCTGCCACTGTGCAGGAGAATCCGTACAGGTGTTCGAGTGTTCGAACCGTAATGCGCAAGAAATGGTATGTAAACCCCGTTTTTACATATCTGCCACTGTGCAGGAGAATCCGTATAGGTGTTCGAGTGTTCGAACCGTAATGCGCAAGAAATGGTACGGAAACCCCGTATTTGCATATCTGCCACTGTGCAGCAGAATCCGTATAGGTGTTCGATTGTTCGAACCGTAATGCGCAAGAAATGGTAGGGAAACCCCGTATTTACATATCTGCCACTGTGCAGGAGAATCCGTATAGGTGTTCGAGTGTTCGTTCCGTAATGCGCAAGAAATGGTTCCGAAACCCCGTATTTACATATCTGCCACTTTGTAGGAGAATCCGCATAGGTGTTCGAGTGTTCGAACCGTAATGTGCAAGAAATGGTATGGAAACCCCGTATTTACATATCTGCCACTGTGCAGGAGAATCCGTATAGGTGTTCGAGTGTTCGAATCGTAATGCGCAAGAAATGGTACCGAAACCCCGTATTTACATATCTGCCACTGTGCAGGAGAATCCGAATAGGTGTTCGAGTGTTCTAACCGTAATGCGCAAGAAATGGTATGTAAACCCCGTATTTACATATCTGCCACTGTGCAGGAGAATCCGTATAGGTGTTCGAGTGTTCGAACCGTAATGCGCAAGAAATGGTACGGAAACCCCGTATTTACATATCTGCCACTGTGCAGGAGAATCCGTATAGGTGTTCGAGTGTTCGAACCGTAATGCGCAAGAAATGGTACGGAAACCCCGTATTTACATATCTGCCACTGTGCAGGAGAATCCGTATAGGTGTTCGATTGTTCGAACCGTAATGCGCAAGAAATGGTATGTAAACCCCGTTTTTATATATCTGCCACTGTGCAGGAGAATCCGTATAGGTGTTCAAGTGTTCGAACCGTAATGCGCAAAAAATTGTACCGAAACCCCGTATTTACATATCTGACACTGTGCACGAGAATCCGTATAGGTGTTCGAGTGTTCGAACCGTAATGCGCAAGAAATGGTATGGAAACCCCGTATTTACATATCTGCCACTGTGCAGGAGAATCCGTATAGGTGTTCGAGTGTTCGAACCGTAATGCGCAAGAAATGGTTCCGAAACCCCGTATTTACATATCTGCCACTGTGCAGGAGAATCCGTATAGGTGTTCGAGTGTTCGTTCCGTAATGCGCAAGAAATGGTTCCGAAACCCCGTATTTACATATCTGCCACTTTGTAGGAGAATCCGCATAGGTGTTCGAGTGTTCGAACCGTAATGTGCAAGAAATGGTATGGAAACCCCGTATTTACATATCTGCCACTGTGCAGGAGAATCCGTATAGGTGTTCGAGTGTTCGAATCGTAATGCGCAAGAAATGGTACCGAAACCCCGTATTTACATATCTGCCACTGTGCAGGAGAATCCGAATAGGTGTTCGAGTGTTCTAACCGTAATGCGCAAGAAATGGTATGTAAACCCCGTATTTACATATCTGCCACTGTGCAGGAGAATCCGTATAGGTGTTCGAGTGTTCGAACCGTAATGCGCAAGAAATGGTACGGAAACCCCGTATTTACATATCTGCCACTGTGCAGGAGAATCCGTATAGGTGTTCGAGTGTTCGAACCGTAATGCGCAAGAAATGGTACGGAAATCCCGTATTTACATATCTGCCACTGTGCAGGAGAATCCGTATAGGTGTTCGATTGTTCGAACCGTAATGCGCAAGAAATGGTATGTAAACCCCGTTTTTATATATCTGCCACTGTGCAGGAGAATCCGTATAGGTGTTCAAGTGTTCGAACCGTAATGCGCAAAAAATTGTACCGAAACCCCGTATTTACATATCTGACACTGTGCACGAGAATCCGTATAGGTGTTCGAGTGTTCGAACCGTAATGCGCAAGAAATGGTATGGAAACCCCGTATTTACATATCTGCCACTGTGCAGGAGAATCCGTATAGGTGTTCGAGTGTTCGAACCGTAATGCGCAAGAAATGGTTCCGAAACCCCGTATTTACATATCTGCCACTGTGCAGGAGAATCCGTATAGGTGTTCGAGAGTTCGAACCGTAATGCGCAAGAAATGGTATGGAAACCCCCTATTTACATATCTGCCACTGTGCAGGAGAATCCGTATAGGTGTTCGAGTGTTCGAACCGTAATGCGCAAGAAATGGTATGTAAACCCCGTATTTACATATCTGCCACTGTGCAGGAGAATCCGTATAGGTGTTCGAGTGTTCGAACCGTAATGCGCAAGAAATGGTATGTAAACCCCGTATTAACATATCTGCCACTGTGCAGCAGAATCCGTATAGGTGTTCGAGTGTTCGAACCGTAATGCGCAAGAAATGGTACGGAAACCCCGGATTTACATATTTGCCACTGTGCAGGAGAATCCGTACAGGTGTTCGAGTGTTCGAACCGTAATGCGCAAGAAATGGTATGTAAACCCCGTTTTTACATATCTGCCACTGTGCAGGAGAATCCGTATAGGTGTTCGAGTGTTCGAACCGTAATGCGCAAGAAATGGTACGGAAACCCCGTATTTACATATCTGCCACTGTGCAGCAGAATCCGTATAGGTGTTCGATTGTTCGAACCGTAATGCGCAAGAAATGGTAGGGAAACCCCGTATTTACATATCTGCCACTGTGCAGGAGAATCCGTGTAGGTGTTCGAGTGTTCGTTCCGTAATGCGCAAGAAATGGTTCCGAAACCCCGTATTTACATATCTGCCACTTTGTAGGAGAATCCGCATAGGTGTTCGAGTGTTCGAACCGTAATGTGCAAGAAATGGTATGGAAACCCCGTATTTACATATCTGCCACTGTGCAAGAGAATCCGTATAGGTGTTCGAGTGTTCGAATCGTAATGCGCAAGAAATGGTACCGAAACCCCGTATTTACATATCTGCCACTGTGCAGGAGAATCCGAATAGGTGTTCGAGTGTTCTAACCGTAAAGCGCAAGAAATGGTATGTAAACCCCGTATTTACATATCTGCCACTGTGCAGGAGAATCCGTATAGGTGTTCGAGTGTTCGAACCGTAATGCGCAAGAAATGGTACGGAAACCCCGTATTTACATATCTGCCACTGTGCAGGAGAATCCGTATAGGTGTTCGAGTGTTCGAACCGTAATGCGCAAGAAATGGTACGGAAACCCCGTATTTACATATCTGCCACTGTGCAGGAGAATCCGTATAGGTGTTCGATTGTTCGAACCGTAATGCGCAAGAAATGGTATGTAAACCCCGTTTTTATATATCTGCCACTGTGCAGGAGAATCCGTATAGGTGTTCGAGTGTTCGAACCGTAATGCGCAAAAAATTGTACCGAAACCCCGTATTTACATATCTGCCACTGTGCAGGAGAATCCGTATAGGTGTTCGAGTGTTCGAACCGTAATGCGCAAGAAATGGTATGGAAACCCCGTATTTACATATCTGCCACTGTGCAGGAGAATCCGTATAGGTGTTCGAGTGTTCGAACCGTAATGCGCAAGAAATGGTTCCGAAACCCCGTATTTACATATCTGCCACTGTGCAGGAGAATCCGTATAGGTGTTCGAGTGTTTGAACCGTAATGCGTGAGAAATGGAATGTAAACCCCGTATTTATATATCTGCCACTGTGCTGGATAATCCGTATAGGTGTTCGAGTGTTCGAACCGTAATGCGCCAGAAATGGTACCGAAACCCTGTATTTACATATCTGCCACTGTGCAGGAGAATCCGTATAGGTGTTCGAGTGTTCGAACCGTAATGCGCAAGAAATGGTACCGAAACCCCATATTTACATATCTGCCACTGTGCAGGAGAATCCGTATAGGTGTTCGAGTGTTCGAACCGTAATGCGCAAGAAATGGTAGGGAAACCCCGTATTTACATATCTGCCACTGTGCAGGAGAATCCGTATAGGTGTTCGAGTGTTCGAACCGTAATGCGCAAGAAATGGTGCCGAAACCCCGTATTTACATATCTGCCACTGTGTAGGAGAATCCGTATAGGTGTTCGAGAGTTCGAACCGTAATGCGCAAGAAATGGTACGGAAACCCCGTATTTACATATCTGCCACTTTGTAGGAGAATCCGCATAGGTGTTCGAGTGTTCGAACCGTAATGTGCAAGAAATGGTATGGAAACCCCGTATTTACATATCTGCCACTGTGCAGGAGAATCCGTATAGGTGTTCGAGTGTTCGAATCGTAATGCGCAAGAAATGGTACCGAAACCCCGTATTTACATATCTGCCACTGTGCAGGAGAATCCGAATAGGTGTTCGAGTGTTCGAACCGTAATGCGCAAGAAATGGTATGTAAACCCCGTATTTACATATCTGCCACTGTGCAGGAGAATCCGTATAGGTGTTCGAGTGTTCGAACCGTAATGCGCAAGAAATGGAACGGAAACCCCGTATTTACATATCTGCCACTGTGCAGGAGAATCCGTATAGGTGTTCGATTGTTCGAACTGTAATGCGCAAAAAATGGTACCGAAACCCCGTATTTACATATCTGCCACTGTGCAGGAGAATCCGTATAGGTGTTCTAGTGTTCGAACCGTAATGCGCAAGAAATGATACCGAAACCCCGTATTTACATATCTGCCACTGTGCAGGAGAATCCGAATAGGTGTTCGAGTGTTCGAACCGTAATGCGCAAGAAATGGTATGTAAACCCCGTATTTACATATCTGCCACTGTGCAGGAGAATCCGTATAGGTGTTCGAGAGTTCGAACCGTAATGCGCAAGAAATGGTATGGAAACCCCGTATTTACATATCTGCCACTGTGCAGGAGAATCCGTATAGGTGTTCGAGTGTTCGAACCGTAATGCGCAAGAAATGGTATGTAAACCCCGTATTTACATATCTGCCACTGTGCAGGAGAATCCGTATAGGTGTTCGAGTGTTCGAACCGTAATGCGCAAGAAATGGTACGGAAACCCCGTATTTACATATCTGCCACTGTGCAGGAGAATCCGTATAGGTGTTCGAGTGTTCGAACCGTAATGCGCAAGAAATGGTACGGAAACCCCGTATTTACATATCTGCCACTGTGCAGGAGAATCCGTATAGGTGTTCGATTGTTCGAACCGTAATGCGCAAGAAATGGTATGTAAACCCCGTTTTTATATATCTGCCACTGTGCAGGAGAATCCGTATAGGTGTTCGAGTGTTCGAACCGTAATGCGCAAAAAATTGTACCGAAACCCCGTATTTACATATCTGCCACTGTGCAGGAGAATCCGTATAGGTGTTCGAGTGTTCGAACCGTAATGCGCAAGAAATGGTATGGAAACCCCGTATTTACATATCTGCCACTGTGCAGGAGAATCCGTATAGGTGTTCGAGTGTTCGAACCGTAATGCGCAAGAAATGGTTCCGAAACCCCGTATTTACATATCTGCCACTGTGCAGGAGAATCCGTATAGGTGTTCGAGTGTTTGAACCGTAATGCGTGAGAAATGGAATGTAAACCCCGTATTTATATATCTGCCACTGTGCTGGATAATCCGTATAGGTGTTCGAGTGTTCGAACCGTAATGCGCCAGAAATGGTACCGAAACCCTGTATTTACATATCTGCCACTGTGCAGGAGAATCCGTATAGGTGTTCGAGTGTTCGAACCGTAATGCGCAAGAAATGGTACCGAAACCCCGTATTTACATATCTGCCACAGTGCAGGAGAATCCGTATAGGTGTTCGAGTGTTCGAACCGTAATGCGCAAGAAATGGTAGGGAAACCCCGTATTTACATATCTGCCACTGTGCAGGAGAATCCGTATAGGTGTTCGAGTGTTCGAACCGTAATGCGCAAGAAATGGTGCCGAAACCCCGTATTTACATATCTGCCACTATGCAGGAGAATCCGTATAGGTGTTCGAGAGTTCGAACCGTAATGCGCAAGAAATGGTACGGAAACCCCGTATTTACATATCTGCCACTTTGTAGGAGAATCCGCATAGGTGTTCGAGTGTTCGAACCGTAATGTGCAAGAAATGGTATGGAAACCCCGTATTTACATATGTGCCACTGTGCAGGAGAATCCGTATAGGTGTTCGAGTGTTCGAATCGTAATGCGCAAGAAATGGTACCGAAACCCCGTATTTACATATCTGCCACTGTGCAGGAGAATCCGTATAGGTGTTCGAGTGTTCGTTCCGTAATGCGCAAGAAATGGTTCCGAAACCCCGTATTTACATATCTGCCACTTTGTAGGAGAATCCGCATAGGTGTTCGAGTGTTCGAACCGTAATGTGCAAGAAATGGTATGGAAACCCCGTATTTACATATCTGCCACTGTGCAGGAGAATCCGTATAGGTGTTCGAGTGTTCGAATCGTAATGCGCAAGAAATGGTACCGAAACCCCGTATTTACATATCTGCCACTGTGCAGGAGAATCCGAATAGGTGTTCGAGTGTTCTAACCGTAATGCGCAAGAAATGGTATGTAAACCCCGTATTTACATATCTGCCACTGTGCAGGAGAATCCGTATAGGTGTTCGAGTGTTCGAACCGTAATGCGCAAGAAATGGTACGGAAACCCCGTATTTACATATCTGCCACTGTGCAGGAGAATCCGTATAGGTGTTCGAGTGTTCGAACCGTAATGCGCAAGAAATGGTACGGAAACCCCGTATTTACATATCTGCCACTGTGCAGGAGAATCCGTATAGGTGTTCGATTGTTCGAACCGTAATGCGCAAGAAATGGTATGTAAACCCCGTTTTTATATATCTGCCACTGTGCAGGAGAATCCGTATAGGTGTTCAAGTGTTCGAACCGTAATGCGCAAAAAATTGTACCGAAACCCCGTATTTACATATCTGACACTGTGCACGAGAATCCGTATAGGTGTTCGAGTGTTCGAACCGTAATGCGCAAGAAATGGTAGGGAAACCCCGTATTTACATATCTGCCACTGTGCAGGAGAATCCGTATAGGTGTTCGAGTGTTCGAACCGTAATGCGCAAGAAATGGTGCCGAAACCCCGTATTTACATATCTGCCACTGTGCAGGAGAATCCGTATAGGTGTTCGAGAGTTCGAACCGTAATGCGCAAGAAATGGTACGGAAACCCCGTATTTACATATCTGCCACTTTGTAGGAGAATCCGCATAGGTGTTCGAGTGTTCGAACCGTAATGTGCAAGAAATGGTATGGAAATCCCGTATTTACATATCTGCCACTGTGCAGGAGAATCCGTATAGGTGTTCGAGTGTTCGAATCGTAATGCGCAAGAAATGGTACCGAAACCCCGTATTTACATATCTGCCACTGTGCAGGAGAATCCGTATAGGTGTTCGAGTGTTCGTTCCGTAATGCGCAAGAAATGGTTCCGAAACCCCGTATTTACATATCTGCCACTTTGTAGGAGAATCCGCATAGGTGTTCGAGTGTTCGAACCGTAATGTGCAAGAAATGGTATGGAAACCCCGTATTTACATATCTGCCACTGTGCAGGAGAATCCGTATAGGTGTTCGAGTGTTCGAATCGTAATGCGCAAGAAATGGTACCGAAACCCCGTATTTACATATCTGCCACTGTGCAGGAGAATCCGAATAGGTGTTCGAGTGTTCTAACCGTAATGCGCAAGAAATGGTATGTAAACCCCGTATTTACATATCTGCCACTGTGCAGGAGAATCCGTATAGGTGTTCGAGTGTTCGAACCGTAATGCGCAAGAAATGGTACGGAAACCCCGTATTTACATATCTGCCACTGTGCAGGAGAATCCGTATAGGTGTTCGAGTGTTCGAACCGTAATGCGCAAGAAATGGTACGGAAACCCCGTATTTACATATCTGCCACTGTGCAGGAGAATCCGTATAGGTGTTCGATTGTTCGAACCGTAATGCGCAAGAAATGGTATGTAAACCCCGTTTTTATATATCTGCCACTGTGCAGGAGAATCCGTATAGGTGTTCAAGTGTTCGAACCGTAATGCGCAAAAAATTGTACCGAAACCCCGTATTTACATATCTGACACTGTGCACGAGAATCCGTATAGGTGTTCGAGTGTTCGAACCGTAATGCGCAAGAAATGGTATGGAAACCCCGTATTTACATATCTGCCACTGTGCAGGAGAATCCGTATAGGTGTTCGAGTGTTCGAACCGTAATGCGCAAGAAATGGTTCCGAAACCCCGTATTTACATATCTGCCACTGTGCAGGAGAATCCGTATAGGTGTTCGAGAGTTCGAACCGTAATGCGCAAGAAATGGTATGGAAACCCCGTATTTACATATCTGCCACTGTGCAGGAGAATCCGTATAGGTGTTCGAGTGTTCGAACCGTAATGCGCAAGAAATGGTATGTAAACCCCGTATTTACATATCTGCCACTGTGCAGGAGAATCCGTATAGGTGTTCGAGTGTTCGAACCGTAATGCGCAAGAAATGGTATGTAAACCCCGTATTAACATATCTGCCACTGTGCAGGAGAATCCGTATAGGTGTTCGAGTGTTCGAACCGTAATGCGCAAGAAAAGGTACGGAAACCCCGGATTTACATATCTGCCACTGTGCAGGAGAATCCGTACAGGTGTTCGAGTGTTCGAACCGTAATGCGCAAGAAATGGTATGTAAACCCCGTTTTTACATATCTGCCACTGTGCAGGAGAATCCGTATAGGTGTTCGAGTGTTCGAACCGTAATGCGCAAGAAATGGTACGGAAACCCCGTATTTACATATCTGCCACTGTGCAGCAGAATCCGTATAGGTGTTCGATTGTTCGAACCGTAATGCGCAAGAAATGGTAGGGAAACCCCGTATTTACATATCTGCCACTGTGCAGGAGAATCCGTATAGGTGTTCGAGTGTTCGTTCCGTAATGCGCAAGAAATGGTTCCGAAACCCCGTATTTACATATCTGCCACTTTGTAGGAGAATCCGCATAGGTGTTCGAGTGTTCGAACCGTAATGTGCAAGAAATGGTATGGAAACCCCGTATTTACATATCTGCCACTGTGCAAGAGAATCCGTATAGGTGTTCGAGTGTTCGAATCGTAATGCGCAAGAAATGGTACCGAAACCCCGTATTTACATATCTGCCACTGTGCAGGAGAATCCGAATAGGTGTTCGAGTGTTCTAACCGTAAAGCGCAAGAAATGGTATGTAAACCCCGTATTTACATATCTGCCACTGTGCAGGAGAATCCGTATAGGTGTTCGAGTGTTCGAACCGTAATGCGCAAGAAATGGTACGGAAACCCCGTATTTACATATCTGCCACTGTGCAGGAGAATCCGTATAGGTGTTCGAGTGTTCGAACCGTAATGCGCAAGAAATGGTACGGAAACCCCGTATTTACATATCTGCCACTGTGCAGGAGAATCCGTATAGGTGTTCGATTGTTCGAACCGTAATGCGCAAGAAATGGTATGTAAACCCCGTTTTTATATATCTGCCACTGTGCAGGAGAATCCGTATAGGTGTTCGAGTGTTCGAACCGTAATGCGCAAAAAATTGTACCGAAACCCCGTATTTACATATCTGCCACTGTGCAGGAGAATCCGTATAGGTGTTCGAGTGTTCGAACCGTAATGCGCAAGAAATGGTATGGAAACCCCGTATTTACATATCTGCCACTGTGCAGGAGAATCCGTATAGGTGTTCGAGTGTTCGAACCGTAATGCGCAAGAAATGGTTCCGAAACCCCGTATTTACATATCTGCCACTGTGCAGGAGAATCCGTATAGGTGTTCGAGTGTTTGAACCGTAATGCGTGAGAAATGGAATGTAAACCCCGTATTTATATATCTGCCACTGTGCTGGATAATCCGTATAGGTGTTCGAGTGTTCGAACCGTAATGCGCCAGAAATGGTACCGAAACCCTGTATTTACATATCTGCCACTGTGCAGGAGAATCCGTATAGGTGTTCGAGTGTTCGAACCGTATTGCGCAAGAAATGGTACCGAAACCCCGTATTTACATATCTGCCACTGTGCAGGAGAATCCGTATAGGTGTTCGAGTGTTCGAACCGTAATGCGCAAGAAATGGTAGGGAAACCCCGTATTTACATATCTGCCACTGTGCAGGAGAATCCGTATAGGTGTTCGAGTGTTCGAACCGTAATGCGCAAGAAATGGTGCCGAAACCCCGTATTTACATATCTGCCACTGTGCAGGAGAATCCGTATAGGTGTTCGAGAGTTCGAACCGTAATGCGCAAGAAATGGTACGGAAACCCCGTATTTACATATCTGCCACTTTGTAGAAGAATCCGCATAGGTGTTCGAGTGTTCGAACCGTAATGTGCAAGAAATGGTATGGAAACCCCGTATTTACATATCTGCCACTGTGCAGGAGAATCCGTATAGGTGTTCGAGTGTTCGAATCGTAATGCGCAAGAAATGGTACCGAAACCCCGTATTTACATATCTGCCACTGTGCAGGAGAATCCGAATAGGTGTTCGAGTGTTCGAACCGTAATGCGCAAGAAATGGTATGTAAACCCCGTATTTACATATCTGCCACTGTGCAGGAGAATCCGTATAGGTGTTCGAGTGTTCGAACCGTAATGCGCAAGAAATGGAACGGAAACCCCGTATTTACATATCTGCCACTGTGCAGGAGAATCCGTATAGGTGTTCGATTGTTCGAACTGTAATGCGCAAAAAATGGTACCGAAACCCCGTATTTACATATCTGCCACTGTGCAGGAGAATCCGTATAGGTGTTCTAGTGTTCGAACCGTAATGCGCAAGAAATGATACCGAAACCCCGTATTTACATATCTGCCACTGTGCAGGAGAATCCGAATAGGTGTTCGAGTGTTCGAACCGTAATCCGCAAGAAATGGTATGTAAACCCCGTATTTACATATCTGCCACTGTGCAGGAGAATCCGTATAGGTGTTCGAGAGTTCGAACCGTAATGCGCAAGAAATGGTATGGAAACCCCGTATTTACATATCTGCCACTGTGCAGGAGAATCCGTATAGGTGTTCGAGTGTTCGAACCGTAATGCGCAAGAAATGGTATGTAAACCCCGTATTTACATATCTGCCACTGTGCAGGAGAATCCGTATAGGTGTTCGAGTGTTCGAACCGTAATGCGCAAGAAATGGTATGTAAACCCCGTATTAACATATCTGCCACTGTGCAGGAGAATCCGTATAGGTGTTCGAGTGTTCGAACCGTAATGCGCAAGAAATGGTACGGAAACCCCGGATTTACATATCTGCCACTGTGCAGGAGAATCCGTACAAGTGTTCGAGTGTTCGAACCGTAATGCGCAAGAAATGGTATGTAAACCCCGTTTTTACATATCTGCCACTGTGCAGGAGAATCCGTATAGGTGTTCGAGTGTTCGAACCGTAATGCGCAAGAAATGGTACGGAAACCCCGTATTTACATATCTGCCACTGTGCAGCAGAATCCGTATAGGTGTTCGATTGTTCGAACCGTAATGCGCAAGAAATGGTAGGGAAACCCCGTATTTACATATCTGCCACTGTGCAGGAGAATCCGTATAGGTGTTCGAGTGTTCGTTCCGTAATGCGCAAGAAATGGTTCCGAAACCCCGTATTTACATATCTGCCACTTTGTAGGAGAATCCGCATAGGTGTTCGAGTGTTCGAACCGTAATGTGCAAGAAATGGTATGGAAACCCCGTATTTACATATCTGCCACTGTGCAGGAGAATCCGTATAGGTGTTCGAGTGTTCGAATCGTAATGCGCAAGAAATGGTACCGAAACCCCGTATTTACATATCTGCCACTGTGCAGGAGAATCCGAATAGGTGTTCGAGTGTTCTAACCGTAATGCGCAAGAAATGGTATGTAAACCCCGTATTTACATATCTGCCACTGTGCAGGAGAATCCGTATAGGTGTTCGAGTGTTCGAACCGTAATGCGCAAGAAATGGTACGGAAACCCCGTATTTACATATCTGCCACTGTGCAGGAGAATCCGTATAGGTGTTCGAGTGTTCGAACCGTAATGCGCAAGAAATGGTACGGAAACCCCGTATTTACATATCTGCCACTGTGCAGGAGAATCCGTATAGGTGTTCGATTGTTCGAACCGTAATGCGCAAGAAATGGTATGTAAACCCCGTTTTTATATATCTGCCACTGTGCAGTAGAATCCGTATAGGTGTTCGAGTGTTCGAACCGTAATGCGCAAAAAATTGTACCGAAACCCCGTATTTACATATCTGCCACTGTGCAGGAGAATCCGTATAGGTGTTCGAGTGTTCGAACCGTAATGCGCAAGAAATGGTATGGAAACCCCGTATTTACATATCTGCCACTGTGCAGGAGAATCCGTATAGGTGTTCGAGTGTTCGAACCGTAATGCGCAAGAAATGGTTCCGAAACCCCGTATTTACATATCTACCACTGTGCAGGAGAATCCGTATAGGTGTTCGAGTGTTTGAACCGTAATGCGTGAGAAATGGAATGTAAACCCCGTATTTATATATCTGCCACTGTGCTGGATAATCCGTATAGGTGTTCGAGTGTTCGAACCGTAATGCGCCAGAAATGGTACCGAAACCCTGTATTTACATATCTGCCACTGTGCAGGAGAATCCGTAGAGGTGTTCGAGTGTTCGAACCGTAATGCGCAAGAAATGGTACCGAAATCCCGTATTTACATATCTGCCACTGTGCAGGAGAATCCGTATAGGTGTTCGAGTGTTCGAACCGTAATGCGCAAGAAATGGTAGGGAAACCCCGTATTTACATATCTGCCACTGTGCAGGAGAATCCGTATAGGTGTTCGAGTGTTCGAACCGTAATGCGCAAGAAATGGTTCCGAAACCCCGTATTTACATATCTGCCACTGTGTAGGAGAATCCGTATAGGTGTTCGAGAGTTCGAACCGTAATGCGCAAGAAATGGTACGGAAACCCCGTATTTACATATCTGCCACTTTGTAGGAGAATCCGCATAGGTGTTCGAGTATTCGAACCGTAATGTGCAAGAAATGGTATGGAAACCCCGTATTTACATATCTGCCACTGTGCAGGAGAATCCGTATAGGTGTTCGAGTGTTCGAATCGTAATGCGCAAGAAATGGTACCGAAACCCCGTATTTACATATCTGCCACTGTGCAGGAGAATCCGAATAGGTGTTCGAGTGTTCGAACCGTAATGCGCAAGAAATGGTATGTAAACCCCGTATTTACATATCTGCCACTGTGCAGGAGAATCCGTATAGGTGTTCGAGTGTTCGAACCGTAATGCGCAAGAAATGGAACGGATACCCCGTATTTACATATCTGCCACTGTGCAGGAGAATCCGTATAGGTGTTCGATTGTTCGAACTGTAATGCGCAAAAAATGGTACCGAAACCCCGTATTTACATATCTGCCACTGTGCAGGAGAATCCGTATAGGTGTTCTAGTGTTCGAACCGTAATGCGCAAGAAATGATACCGAAACCCCGTATTTACATATCTGCCACTGTGCAGGAGAGTCCGAATAGGTGTTCGAGTGTTCGATCCGTAATGCGCAAGAAATGGTATGTAAACCCCGTATTTACATATCTGCCACTGTGCAGGAGAATCCGTATAGGTGTTCGAGTGTTCGAACCGTAATGCGCAAGAAATGGTACGGAAACCCCGTATTTACATATCTGCCACTGTGTAGGAGAATCCGTATAGGTGTTCGAGTGTTTGAACCGTAATGCGTGAGAAATGGTATGTAAACCCCGTATTTATATATCTGCCACTGTGCTGGATAATCCGTATAGGTGTTCGAGTGTTCGAACCGTAATGCGCCAGAAATGGTACCGAAACCCCGTATTTATATATCTGCCACTGTGCAGGAGAATCCGTATAGGTGTTCGAGTGTTCGAACCGTAATGCGCAAGAAATGGTACCGAAACCCCGTATTTACATATCTGCCACTGTGCAGGAGAATCCGTATAGGTGTTCGAGTGTTCGAACCGTAATGCGCAAGAAATGGTATGGAAACCCCGTATTTACATATCTGCCACTGTGCAGGAGAATCCGTATAGGTGTTCGAGTGTTCGAACCGTAATGTGCAAGAAATGGTATGGAAACCCCGTATTTACATATCTGCCACTGTGCAGGAGAATCCGTACAGGTGTTCGAGTGTTCGAATCGTAATGCGCAAGAAATGGTACCGAAACCCCGTATTTACATATCTGCCACTGTGCAGGAGAATCCGAATAGGTGTTCGAGTGTTCGAACCGTAATGCGCAAGAAATGGTATGTAAACCCCGTATTTACATATCTGCCACTGTGCAGGAGAATCCGTATAGGTGTTCGAGTGTTCGAACCGTAATGCGCAAGAAATGGAACGGAAACCCCGTATTTACATATCTGCCACTGTGCAGGAGAATCCGTATAGGTGTTCGATTGTTCGAACTGTAATGCGCAAAAAATGGTACCGAAACCCCGTATTTACATATCTGCCACTGTGCAGGAGAATCCGTATAGGTGTTCTAGTGTTCGAACCGTAATGCGCAAGAAATGATACCGAAACCCCGTATTTACATATCTGCCACTGTGCAGGAGAATCCGAATAGGTGTTCGAGTGTTCGAACCGTAATGCGCAAGAAATGGTATGTAAACCCCGTATTTACATATCTGCCACTGTGCAGGAGAATCCGTATAGGTGTTCGAGAGTTCGAACCGTAATGCGCAAGAAATGGTATGGAAACCCCGTATTTACATATCTGCCACTGTGCAGGAGAATCCGTATAGGTGTTCGAGTGTTCGAACCGTAATGCGCAAGAAATGGTATGTAAACCCCGTATTTACATATCTGCCACTGTGCAGGAGAATCCGTATAGGTGTTCGAGTGTTCGAACCGTAATGCGCAAGAAATGGTATGTAAACCCCGTATTAACATATCTGCCACTGTGCAGGAGAATCCATATAGGTGTTCGAGTGTTCGAACCGTAATGCGCAAGAAATGGTACGGAAACCCCGGATTTACATATCTGCCACTGTGCAGGAGAATCCGTACAGGTGTTCGAGTGTTCGAACCGTAATGCGCAAGAAATGGTATGTAAACCCCGTTTTTACATATCTGCCACTGTGCAGGAGAATCCGTATAGGTGTTCGAGTGTTCGAACCGTAATGCGCAAGAAATGGTACGGAAACCCCGTATTTACATATCTGCCACTGTGCAGCAGAATCCGTATAGGTGTTCGATTGTTCGAACCGTAATGCGCAAGAAATGGTAGGGAAACCCCGTATTTACATATCTGCCACTGTGCAGGAGAATCCGTATAGGTGTTCGAGTGTTCGTTCCGTAATGCGCAAGAAATGGTTCCGAAACCCCGTATTTACATATCTGCCACTTTGTAGGAGAATCCGCATAGGTGTTCGAGTGTTCGAACCGTAATGTGCAAGAAATGGTATGGAAACCCCGTATTTACATATCTGCCACTGTGCAGGAGAATCCGTATAGGTGTTCGAGTGTTCGAATCGTAATGCGCAAGAAATGGTACCGAAACCCCGTATTTACATATCTGCCACTGTGCAGGAGAATCCGAATAGGTGTTCGAGTGTTCTAACCGTAATGCGCAAGAAATGGTATGTAAACCCCGTATTTACATATCTGCCACTGTGCAGGAGAATCCGTATAGGTGTTCGAGTGTTCGAACCGTAATGCGCAAGAAATGGTACGGAAACCCCGTATTTACATATCTGCCACTGTGCAGGAGAATCCGTATAGGTGTTCGAGTGTTCGAACCGTAATGCGCAAGAAATGGTACGGAAACCCCGTATTTACATATCTGCTACTGTGCAGGAGAATCCGTATAGGTGTTCGATTGTTCGAACCGTAATGCGCAAGAAATGGTATGTAAACCCCGTTTTTATATATCTGCCACTGTGCAGTAGAATCCGTATAGGTGTTCGAGTGTTCGAACCGTAATGCGCAAAAAATTGTACCGAAACCCCGTATTTACATATCTGCCACTGTGCAGGAGAATCCGTATAGGTGTTCGAGTGTTCGAACCGTAATGCGCAAGAAATGGTATGGAAACCCCGTATTTACATATCTGCCACTGTGCAGGAGAATCCGTATAGGTGTTCGAGTGTTCGAACCGTAATGCGCAAGAAATGGTTCCGAAACCCCGTATTTACATATCTACCACTGTGCAGGAGAATCCGTATAGGTGTTCGAGTGTTTGAACCGTAATGCGTGAGAAATGGAATGTAAACCCCGTATTTATATATCTGCCACTGTGCTGGATAATCCGTATAGGTGTTCGAGTGTTCGAACCGTAATGCGCCAGAAATGGTACCGAAACCCTGTATTTACATATCTGCCACTGTGCAGGAGAATCCGTATAGGTGTTCGAGTGTTCGAACCGTAATGCGCAAGAAATGGTACCGAAACCCCGTATTTACATATCTGCCACTGTGCAGGAGAATCCGTATAGGTGTTCGAGTGTTCGAACCGTAATGCGCAAGAAATGGTAGGGAAACCCCGTATTTACATATCTGCCACTGTGCAGGAGAATCCGTATAGGTGTTCGAGTGTTCGAACCGTAATGCGCAAGAAATGGTTCCGAAACCCCGTATTTACATATCTGCCACTGTGTAGGAGAATCCGTATAGGTGTTCGAGAGTTCGAACCGTAATGCGCAAGAAATGGTACGGAAACCCCGTATTTACATATCTGCCACTTTGTAGGAGAATCCGCATAGGTGTTCGAGTGTTCGAACCGTAATGTGCAAGAAATGGTATGGAAACCCCGTATTTACATATCTGCCACTGTGCAGGAGAATCCGTATAGGTGTTCGAGTGTTCGAATCGTAATGCGCAAGAAATGGTACCGAAACCCCGTATTTACATATCTGCCACTGTGCAGGAGAATCCGAATAGGTGTTCGAGTGTTCGAACCGTAATGCGCAAGAAATGGTATGTAAACCCCGTATTTACATATCTGCCACTGTGCAGGAGAATCCGTATAGGTGTTCGAGTGTTCGAACCGTAATGCGCAAGAAATGGAACGGAAACCCCGTATTTACATATCTGCCACTGTGCAGGAGAATCCGTATAGGTGTTCGATTGTTCGAACTGTAATGCGCAAAAAATGGTACCGAAACCCCGTATTTACATATCTGCCACTGTGCAGGAGAATCCGTATAGGTGTTCTAGTGTTCGAACCGTAATGCGCAAGAAATGATACCGAAACCCCGTATTTACATATCTGCCACTGTGTAGGAGAGTCCGAATAGGTGTTCGAGTGTTCGATCCGTAATGCGCAAGAAATGGTATGTAAACCCCGTATTTACATATCTGCCACTGTGCAGGAGAATCCGTATAGGTGTTCGAGTGTTCGAACCGTAATGCGCAAGAAATGGTACGGAAACCCCGTATTTACATATCTGCCACTGTGTAGGAGAATCCGTATAGGTGTTCGAGTGTTTGAACCGTAATGCGTGAGAAATGGTATGTAAACCCCGTATTTATATATCTGCCACTGTGCTGGATAATCCGTATAGGTGTTCGAGTGTTCGAACCGTAATGCGCCAGAAATGGTACCGAAACCCCGTATTTACATATCTGCCACTGTGCAGGAGAATCCGTATAGGTGTTCGAGTGTTCGAACCGTAATGCGCAAGAAATGGTACCGAAACCCCGTATTTACATATCTGCCACTGTGCAGGAGAATCCGTATAGGTGTTCGAGTGTTCGAACCGTAATGCGCAAGAAATGGTATGGAAACCCCGTATTTACATATCTGCCACTGTGCAGGAGAATCCGTATAGGTGTTCGAGTGTTCGAACCGTAATGCGCAAGAAATGATTCCGAAACCCCGTATTTACATATCTGCCACTGTGCAGGAGAATCCGTATAGGTGTTCGAGAGTTCGAACCGTAATGCGCAAGAAATGGTACGGAAACCCCGTATTTACATATCTGCCACTTTGTAGGAGAATCCGCATAGGTGTTCGAGTGTTCGAACCGTAATGTGCAAGAAATGGTATGGAAACCCCGTATTTACATATCTGCCACTGTGCAGGAGAATCCGTATAGGTGTTCGAGTGTTCGAATCGTAATGCGCAAGAAATGGTACCAAAACCCCGTATTTACACTCGAACCGTAATGCGCAAGAAATGGTTCCGAAACCCCGTATTTACGTATCTGCCACTGTGCAGGAGAATCCGTATAGGTGTTCCATTGTTCGAACCGTAATGCGCAAGAAATGGTACGGAAACCCCGTATTTACATATCTGCCACTGTGCAGGAGAATCCGTATAGGTGTTCGAGTGTTCGAACCGTAATGCGCAAAAAATGGTACCGAAACCCCGTATTTACATATCTGCCACTGTGCAGGAGAATCCGTATAGGTGTTCGAGTGTTCGAACCGTAATGCGCAAGAAATGGTACCGAAACCCCGTATTTACATATCTGCCACTGTGCAGGAGAATCCGAATTGGTGTTCGAGTGTTCGAACCGCAATGCGCAAGAAATGGTATGTAAACCCCGTATTTACATATCTGCCACTGTGCAGGAGAATCCGTATAGGTGTTCGATTGTTCGAACCGTAATGCGCAAGAAATGGTACGGAAACCCCGTATTTACATATCTGCCACTGTGCAGGAGAATCCGTATAGGTGTTCGAGTGTTTGAACCGTAATGCGTGAGAAATGGTTTGCAAACCCCGTATTTATATATCTGCCACTGTGCTGGATAATCCGTATAGGTGTTCGAGTGTTCGAACCGTAATGCGCCAGAAATGGTACCGAAACCCCGTATTTACATATCTGCCACTGTGCAGGAGAATCCGTATAGGTGTTCGAGTGTTTGAACCGTAATGCGTGAGAAATGGTTTGCAAACCCCGTATTTATATATCTGCCACTGTGCTGGATAATCCGTATAGGTGTTCGAGTGTTCGAACCGTAATGCGCCAGAAATGGTACCGAAACCCCGTATTTACATATCTGCCACTGTGCAGGAGAATCCGTATAGGTGTTCGAGTGTCCGAACCGTAATGCGCAAGAAATGGTACCGAAACCCCGTATTTACATATCTGCCAATGTGCAGGAGAATCCGTATAGGTGTTCGAGTGTTCGAACCGTAATGCGCAAGAAATGGTATGGAAACCCCGTATTTACATATCTGCCACTGTGCAAGAGAATCCGTATAGGTGTTCGAGTGTTCGAACCGTAATGCGCAAGAAATGGTTCCGAAACCCCGTATTTACATATCTGCCACTGTGCAGTAGAATCCGTATAGGTGTTCGAGAGTTCGAACCGTAATGCGCAAGAAATGGTATGTAAATCCCGTTTTTATATATCTGCCACTGTGCAGGAGAATCCGTATAGGTGTTCGAGTGTTCGAACCATAATGCGCAAAAAATGGTACCGAAACCCCGTATTTACATATCTGCCACTGTGCAGGAGAATCCGTATAGGTGTTCGAGTGTTCGAACCGTAATGCGCAAGAAATTGTACGGAAACCCCGTATTTACATACCTGCCACTTTGTAGGAGAATCCGCATAGGTGTTCGAGTGTTCGAACCGTAATGCCCAAGAAATGGTATGTAAACCCCGTTTTTACATATCTGCCACTGTGCAGGAGAATCCGTATAGGTGTTCGAGTGTTCGAACCGTAATGCGCAAGAAATGGTACGGAAACCCCGGATTTACATATCTGCCACTGTGCAGGAGAATCCGTATAGGTGTTCGAGTGTTCGAACCGTAATGCGCAAGAAATGGTACGGAAACCCCGTATTTACATATCTGCCACTGTGCAGCAGAATCCGTATAGGTGTTCGATTGTTCGAACCGTAATGCGCAAGAAATGGTATATAAACCCCGTTTTTACATATCTGCCACTGTGCAGGAGAATCCGTATAGGTGTTCGAGTGTTCGAACCGTAATGCGCAAGAAATGATACGGAACCCCGTATTTACATATCTGCCACTGTGCAGCAAAATCCTTATAGGTGTTCGATTGTTCGAACCGTAATGCGCAAGAAATGGTATGTAAACCCCGTTTTTACATATCTGCCACTGTGCAGGAGAATCCGTATAGGTGTTCGAGAGTTCGAACCGTAATGCGCAAGAAATGGTACGGAAACCCCGTATTTACATATCTGCCACTGTGCAGGAGAATCCGAATAGGTGTTCTAGTGTTCGAACCGTAATGCGCAAGAAATGGTATGTAAACCCCGTATTTACATATCTGCCACTGTGCAGGAGAATCCGTATAGGTGTTCGAGTGTTCGAACCGTAATGCGCAAGAAATGGTACGGAAACCTCGTATTTACATATCTGCCACTGTGCAGGAGAATCCGTATAGGTGTTCGATTGTTCGAACCGTAATGCGCAAAAAATGGTACCGAAACCCCGTATTTACATATCTGCCACTGTGCAGGAGAATCCGTATAGGTGTTCTAGTGTTCGAACCGTAATGCGCAAGAAATGGTACCGAAACCCCGTATTTACATATCTGCCACTGTGCAGGAGAATCCGAATAGGTGTTCGAGTGTTCGATCCGTAATGCGCAAGAAGTGGTATGTAAACCCCGTATTTACATATCTGCCACTGTGCAGGAGAATCCGTATAGGTGTTCGAGTGTTCGAACCGTAATGCGCAAGAAATGGTACGGAAACCCCGTATTTACATATCTGCCACTGTGTAGGAGAATCCGTATAGGTGTTCGAGTGTTTGAACCGTAATGCGTGAGAAATGGTATGTAAACCCCGTATTTATATATCTGCCACTGTGCTGGATAATCCGTATAGGTGTTCGAGTGTTCGAACCGTAATGCGCCAGAAATGGTACCGAAACCCCGTATTTACATATCTGCCACTGTGCAGGAGAATCCGTATAGGTGTTCGAGTGTTCGAACCGTAATGCGCAAGAAATGGTACCGAAACCCCGTATTTACATATCTGCCACTGTGCAGGAGAATCCGTATAGGTGTTCGAGTGTTCGAACCGTAATGCGCAAGAAATGGTATGGAAACCCCGTATTTACATATCTGCCACTGTGCAGGAGAATCCGTATAGGTGTTCGAGTGTTCGAACCGTAATGCGCAAGAAATGGTTCCGAAACCCCGTATTTACATATCTGCCACTGTGCAGGAGAATCCGTATAGGTGTTCGAGAGTTCGAACCGTAATGCGCAAGAAATGGTACGGAAACCCCGTATTTATATATCTGCCACTTTGTAGGAGAATCCGCATAGGTGTTCGAGTGTTTGAACCGTAATGCGTGAGAAATGGTTTGCAAACCCCGTATTTATATATCTGCCACTGTGCTGGATAATCCGTGTAGGTGTTCGAGTGTTCGAACCGTAATGCGCCAGAAATGGTACCGAAACCCCGTATTTACATATCTGCCACTGTGCAGGAGAATCCGTATAGTTGTTCGACTGTTCGAACCGTAATGCGCAAGAAATGGTACCGAAACCCCGTATTTACATTTCTGCCACTGTGCAGGAGAATCCGTATAGGTGTTCGAGTGTTCGAACCGTAATGCGCAAGAAATGGTAGGGAAACCCCGTATTTACATATCTGCCACTGTGCAGGAGAATCCGTATAGGTGTTCGAGTGTTCGAACCGTAATGCGCAAGAAATGGTTCCGAAACCCCGTATTTACATATCTGCCACTGTGCAGGAGAATCCGTATAGGTGTTCGAGAGTTCGAACCGTAATGCGCAAGAAATGGTACGGAAACCCCGTATTTACATATCTGCCACTTTGAAGGAGAATCCGCATAAGTGTTCGAGTGTTCGAACCGTAATGTGCAAGAAATGGTATGGAAACCCCGTATTTACATATCTGCCACTGTGCAGGAGAATCCGTATAGGTGTTCGAGTGTTCGAATCGTAATGCGCAAGAAATGGTACCGAAACCCCGTATTTACATATCTGCCACTGTGCAGGAGAATCCGAATAGGTGTTCGAGTGTTCGAATCGTAATGCGCAAGAAATGGTACCAAAACCCCGTATTTACACTCGAACCGTAATGCGCAAGAAATGGTTCCGAAACCCCGTATTTACGTATCTGCCACTGTGCAGGAGAATCCGTATAGGTGTTCCATTGTTCGAACCGTAATGCGCAAGAAATGGTACGGAAACCCCGTATTTACATATCTGCCACTGTGCAGGAGAATCCGTATAGGTGTTCGAGTGTTCGAACCGTAATGCGCAAAAAATGGTACCGAAACCCCGTATTTACATATCTGCCACTGTGCAGGAGAATCCGTATAGGTGTTCGAGTGTTCGAACCGTAATGCGCAAGAAATGGTACCGAAACCCCGTATTTACATATCTGCCACTGTGCAGGAGAATCCGAATAGGTGTTCGAGTGTTCGAACCGTAATGCGCAAGAAATGGTATGTAAACCCCGTATTTACATATCTGCCACTGTGCAGGAGAATCCGTATAGGTGTTCGAGTGTTCGAACCGTAATGCGCAAGAAATGGTACGGAAACCCCGTATTTACATATCTGCCACTGTGCAGGAGAATCCGTATAGGTGTTCGAGTGTTCGAACCGTAATGCGCAAGAAATGGTACGGAAACCCCGTATTTACATATCTGCCACTGTGCAGCAGAATCCGTATAGGTGTTCGATTGTTCGAACCGTAATGCGCAAGAAATGGTATGTAAACCCCGTTTTTACATATCTGCCACTGTGCAGGAGAATCCGTATAGGTGTTCGAGTGTTCGAACCGTAATGCGCAAAAAATGGTACCGAAACCCCGTATTTACATATCTGCCACTGTGCAGCCGAATCCGTATAGGTGTTCGATTGTTCGAACCGTAATGCGCAAGAAATGGTATGTAAACCCCGTTTTTACATATCTGCCACTGTGCAGGAGAATCCGTATAGGTGTTCGAGTGTTCGAACCGTAATGCGCAAGAAATGGTACGGAAACCCCGTATTTACGTATCTGCCACGGTGCAGCAGAATCCGTATAGGTGTTCGATTGTTCGAACCGTAATGCGCAAGAAATGGTATGTAAACCCCGTTTTTACATATCTGCCACTGTGCAGGAGAATCCGTATAGGTGTTCGAGAGTTCGAACCGTAATGCGCAAGAAATGGTACGGAAACCCCGTATTTACATATCTGCCACTGTGCAGGAGAATCCGAATAGGTGTTCGAGTGTTCGAACCGTAATGCGCAAGAAATGGTATGTAAACCCCGTATTTACATATCTGCCACTGTGCAGGAGAATCCGTATAGGTGTTCGAGTGTTCGAACCGTAATGCGCAAGAAATGGTACGGAAACCCCGTATTTACATATCTGCCACTGTGCAGGAGAATCCGTATAGGTGTTCGATTGTTCGAACCGTAATGCGCAAAAAATGGTACCGAAACCCCGTATTTACATATCTGCCACTGTGCAGGAGAATCCGTATAGGTGTTCTAGTGTTCGAACCGTAATGCGCAAGAAATGGTACCGAAACCCCGTATTTACATATCTGCCACTGTGCAGGAGAATCCGAATAGGTGTTCGAGTGTTCGATCCGTAATGCGCAAGAAATGGTATGTAAACCCCGTATTTACATATCTGCCACTGTGCTGGATAATCCGTATAGGTGTTCGAGTGTTCGAACCGTAATGCGCAAGAAATGGTACGGAAACCCCGTATTTACATATCTGCCACTGTGCAGGAGAATCCGTATAGGTGTTCGAGTGTTTGAACCGTAATGCGTGAGAAATGGTTTGCAAACCCCGTATTTATATATCAGCCACTGTGCTGGATAATCCGTATAGGTGTTCGAGTGTTCGAAGCGTAATGCGCCAGAAATGGTACCGAAACCCCGTATTTACATATCTGCCACTGTGCAGGAGAATCCGTATAGGTGTTCGAGTGTCCGAACCGTAATGCGCAAGAAATGGTACCGAAACCCCGTATTTACATATCTGCCAATGTGCAGGAGAATCCGTATAGGTGTTCGAGTGTTCGAACCGTAATGCGCAAGAAATGGTATGGAAACCCCGTATTTACATATCTGCCACTGTGCAGGAGAATCCGTATAGGTGTTCGAGTGTTCGAACCGTAATGCGCAAGAAATGGTTCCGAAACCCCGTATTTACATATCTGCCACTGTGCAGGAGAATCCGTATAGGTGTTCGAGAGTTCGAACCGTAATGCGCAAGAAATGGTATGTAAATCCCGTTTTTATATATCTGCCACTGTGCAGGAGAATCCGTATAGGTGTTCGAGTGTTCGAACCGTAATGCGCAAAAAATGGTACCGAAACCCCGTATTTACATATCTGCCACTGTGCAGCAGAATCCGTATAGGTGTTCGATTGTTCGAACCGTAATGCGCAAGAAATGGTATGTAAACCCCGTTTTTACATATCTGCCACTGTGCAGGAGAATCCGTATAGGTGTTCGAGTGTTCGAACCGTAATGCGCAAGAAATGGTACGGAAACCCCGTATTTACATATCTGCCACTGTGCAGGAGAATCCGTATAGGTGTTCGAGTGTTCGAACCGTAATGCGCAAAAAATGGTACCGAAACCCCGTATTTACATATCTGCCACTGTGCAGCAGAATCCGTATAGGTGTTCGATTGTTCGAACCGTAATGCGCAAGAAATGGTATGTAAACCCCGTTTTTACATATCTGCCACTGTGCAGGAGAATCCGTATAGGTGTTCGAGTGTTCGAACCGTAATGCGCAAGAAATGGTACGGAAACCCCGTATTTACATATCTGCCACTGTGCAGGAGAATCCGTATAGGTGTTCGATTGTTCGAACCCTAATGCGCAAAAAATGGTACCGAAACCCCGTATTTACATATCTGCCACTGTGCAGGAGAATCCGTATAGGTGTTCTAGTGTTCGAACCGTAATGCGCAAGAAATGGTACCGAAACCCCGTATTTACATATCTGCCACTGTGCAGGAGAATCCGAATAGGTGTTCGAGTGTTCGATCCGTAATGCGCAAGAAATGGTATGTAAACCCCGTATTTACATATCTGCCACTGTGCAGGAGAATCCGTATAGGTGTTCGAGTGTTCGAACCGTAATGCGCAAGAAATGGTACGGAAACCCCGTATTTACATATCTGCCACTGTGTAGGAGAATCCGTATAGGTGTTCGAGTGTTTGAACCGTAATGCGTGAGAAATGGTATGTAAACCCCGTATTTATATATCTGCCACTGTGCTGGATAATCCGTATAGGTGTTCGAGTGTTCGAACCGTAATGCGCCAGAAATGGTACCGAAACCCCGTATTTACATATCTGCCACTGTGCAGGAGAATCCGTATAGGTGTTCGAGTGTTCGAACCGTAATGCGCAAGAAATGGTACCGAAACCCCGTATTTACATATCTGCCACTGTGTAGGAGAATCCGTATAGGTGTTCGAGTGTTCGAACCGTAATGCGCAAGAAATGGTATGGAAACCCCGTATTTACATATCTGCCACTGTGCAGGAGAATCCGTATAGGTGTTCGAGTGTTCGAACCGTAATGCGCAAGAAATGGTTCCGAAACCCCGTATTTACATATCTGCCACTGTGCAGGAGAATCCGTATAGGTGTTCGAGAGTTCGAACCGTAATGCGCAAGAAATGGTACGGAAACCCCGTATTTACATATCTGCCACTTTGTAGGAGAATCCGCATAGGTGTTCGAGTGTTCGAACCGTAATGTGCAAGAAATGGTATGGAAACCCCGTATTTACATATCTGCCACTGTGCAGGAGAATCCGTATAGGTGTTCGAGTGTTCGAATCGTAATGCGCAAGAAATGGTACCAAAACCCCGTATTTACACTCGAACTGTAATGCGCAAGAAATGGTTCCGAAACCCCGTATTTACGTATCTGCCACTGTGCAGGAGAATCCGTATAGGTGTTCCATTGTTCGAACCGTAATGCGCAAGAAATGGTACGGAAACCCCGTATTTACATATCTGCCACTGTGCAGGAGAATCCGTATAGGTGTTCGAGTGTTCGAACCGTAATGCGCAAAAAATGGTACCGAAACCCCGTATTTACATATCTGCCACTGTGTAGGAGAATCCGTATAGGTGTTCGAGTGTTCGAACCGTAATGCGCAAGAAATGGTACCGAAACCCCGTATTTACATATCTGCCACTGTGCAGGAGAATCCGAATAGGTGTTCGAGTGTTCGAACCGTAATGCGCAAGAAATGGTATGTAAACCCCGTATTTACATATCTGCCACTGTGCAGGAGAATCCGTATAGGTGTTCGAGTGTTCGAACCGTAATGCGCAAGAAATGGTACGGAAACCCCGTATTTACATATCTGCCACTGTGCAGGAGAATCCGTATAGGTGTTCGAGTGTTTGAACCGTAATGCGTGAGAAATGGTTTGCAAACCCCGTATTTATATATCTGCCACTGTGCTGGATAATCCGTATAGGTGTTCGAGTGTTCGAACCGTAATGCGCCAGAAATGGTACCGAAACCCCGTATTTACATATCAGCCACTGTGCAGGAGAATCCGTATAGGTGTTCGAGTGTTCGAACCGTAATGCGCAAAAAATGGTACGGAAACCCCGTATTTACATATCTGCCACTGTGCAGGAGAATCCGTATAGGTGTTCGAGTGTTCGAACCGTAATGCGCAAGAAATGGTATGGAAACCCCGTATTTACATATCTGCCACTGTGCAGGAGAATCCGTATAGGTGTTCGAGTGTTCGAACCGTAATGCGCAAGAAATGGTACCGAAACCCCGTATTTACATATCTGCCACTGTGCAGGAGAATCCGTATAGGTGTTCGAGTGTTCGAACCGTAATGCGCAAGAAATGGTATGGAAACCCCGTATTTACATATCTGCCACTGTGCAGGAGAATCCGTATAGGTGTTCGAGTGTTCGAACCGTAATGCGCAAGAAATGGTTCCGAAACCCCGTATTTACATATCTGCCACTGTGCAGGAGAATCCGTATAGGTGTTCGAGTGTTCGAACCGTAATGCGCAAGAAATGGTAGGGAAACCCCGTATTTACATATCTGCCACTGTGCAGGAGAATCCGTATAGGTGTTCGAGTGTTCGAACCGTAATGCGCAAGAAATGGTTCCGAAACCCCGTATTTACATATCTGCCACTGTGCAGGAGAATCCGTATAGGTGTTCGAGAGTTCGAACCGTAATGCGCAAGAAATGGTACGGAAACCCCGTATTTACATATCTGCCACTTTGAAGGAGAATCCGCATAAGTGTTCGAGTGTTCGAACCGTAATGTGCAAGAAATGGTATGGAAACCCCGTATTTACATATCTGCCACTGTGCAGGAGAATCCGTATAGGTGTTCGAGTGTTCGAACCGTAATGCGCAAGAAATGGTAGGGAAACCCCGTATTTACATATCTGCCACTGTGCAGGAGAATCCGTATAGGTGTTCGAGTGTTCGAACCGTAATGCGCAAGAAATGGTACGGAAACCCCGTATTTACATATCTGCCACTTTGTAGGAGAATCCGCATAGGTGTTCGAGTGTTTGAACCGTAATGCGTGAGAAATGGTTTGCAAACCCCGTATTTATATATCTGCCACTGTGCTGGATAATCCGTATAGGTGTTCGAGTGTTCGAACCGTAATGCGCCAGAAATGGTACCGAAACCCCGTATTTATATATCTGCCACTGTGCAGGAGAATCCGTATAGTTGTTCGACTGTTCGAACCGTAATGCGCAAGAAATGGTACCGAAACCCCGTATTTACATATCTGCCACTGTGCAGGAGAATCCGTATAGGTGTTCGAGTGTTCGAACCGTAATGCGCAAGAAATGGTAGGGAAACCCCGTATTTACATATCTGCCACTGTGCAGGAGAATCCGTATAGGTGTTCGAGTGTTCGAACCGTAATACGCAAGAAATGGTTCCGAAACCCCGTATTTACATATCTGCCACTGTGCAGGAGAATCCGTATAGGTGTTCGAGAGTTCGAACCGTAATGCGCAAGAAATGGTACGGAAACCCCGTATTTACATATCTGCCACTTTGAAGGAGAATCCGCATAAGTGTTCGAGTGTTCGAACCGTAATGTGCAAGAAATGGTATGGAAACCCCGTATTTACATATCTGCCACTGTGCAGGAGAATCCGTATAGGTGTTCGAGTGTTCGAATCGTAATGCGCAAGAAATGGTACCGAAACCCCGTATTTACATATCTGCCACTGTGCAGGAGAATCCGAATAGGTGTTCGAGTGTTCGAATCGTAATGCGCAAGAAATGGTACCAAAACCCCGTATTTACACTCGAACCGTAATGCGCAAGAAATGGTTCCGAAACCCCGTATTTACGTATCTGCCACTGTGCAGGAGAATCCGTATAGGTGTTCCATTGTTCGAACCGTAATGCGCAAGAAATGGTACGGAAACCCCGTATTTACATATCTGCCACTGTGCAGGAGAATCCGTATAGGTGTTCGAGTGTTCGAACCGTAATGCGCAAAAAATGGTACCGAAACCCCGTATTTACATATCTGCCACTGTGCAGGAGAATCCGTATAGGTGTTCGAGTGTTCGAACCGTAATGCGCAAGAAATGGTACCGAAACCCCGTATTTACATATCTGCCACTGTGCAGGAGAATCCGAATAGGTGTTCGAGTGTTCGAACCGTAATGCGCAAGAAATGGTATGTAAACCCCGTATTTACATATCTGCCACTGTGCAGGAGAATCCGTATAGGTGTTCGAGTGTTCGAACCGTAATGCGCAAGAAATGGTACGGAAACCCCGTATTTACATATCTGCCACTGTGCAGGAGAATCCGTATAGGTGTTCGAGTGTTCGAACCGTAATGCGCAAGAAATGGTACGGAAACCCCGTATTTACATATCTGCCACTGTGCAGCAGAATCCGTATAGGTGTTCGATTGTTCGAACCGTAATGCGCAAGAAATGGTATGTAAACCCCGTTTTTACATATCTGCCACTGTGCAGGAGAATCCGTATAGGTGTTCGAGTGTTCGAACCGTAATGCGCAAAAAATGGTACCGAAACCCCGTATTTACATATCTGCCACTGTGCAGCAGAATCCGTATAGGTGTTCGATTGTTCGAACCGTAATGCGCAAGAAATGGTATGTAAACCCCGTTTTTACATATCTGCCACTGTGCAGGAGAATCCGTATAGGTGTTCGAGTGTTCGAACCGTAATGCGCAAGAAATGGTACGGAAAACCCGTATTTACATATCTGCCACTGTGCAGCAGAATCCGTATAGGTGTTCGATTGTTCGAACCGTAATGCGCAAGAAATGGTATGTAAACCCCGTTTTTACATATCTGCCACTGTGCAGGAGAATCCGTATAGGTGTTCGAGAGTTCGAACCGTAATGCGCAAGAAATAGTACGGAAACCCCGTATTTACATATCTGCCACTGTGCAGGAGAATACGAATAGGTGTTCGAGTGTTCGAACCGTAATGCGCAAGAAATGGTATGTAAACCCCGTATTTACATATCTGCCACTGTGCCGGAGAATCCGTATAGGTGTTCGAGTGTTCGAACCGTAATGCGCAAGAAATGGTACGGAAACCCCGTATTTACATATCTGCCACTGTGCAGGAGAATCCGTATAGGTGTTCGATTGTTCGAACCGTAATGCGCAAAAAATGGTACCGAAACCCCGTATTTACGTATCTGCCACTGTGCAGGAGAATCCGTATAGGTGTTCTAGTGTTCGAACCGTAATGCGCAAGAAATGGTACCGAAACCCCGTATTTACATATCTGCCACTGTGCAGGAGAATCCGAATAGGTGTTCGAGTGTTCGATCCGTAATGCGCAAGAAATGGTATGTAAACCCCGTATTTACATATCTGCCACTGTGCTGGATAATCCGTATAGGTGTTCGAGTGTTCGAACCGTAATGCGCAAGAAATGGTACGGAAACCCCGTATTTACATATCTGCCACTGTGCAGGAGAATCCGTATAGGTGTTCGAGTGTTTGAACCGTAATGCGTGAGAAATGGTTTGCAAACCCCGTATTTATATATCAGCCACTGTGCTGGATAATCCGTATAGGTGTTCGAGTGTTCGAACCGTAATGCGCCAGAAATGGTACCGAAACCCCGTATTTACATATCTGCCACTGTGCAGGAGAATCCGTATAGGTGTTCGAGTGTCCGAACCGTAATGCGCAAGAAATGGTACCGAAACCCCATATTTACATATCTGCCAATGTGCAGGAGAATCCGTATAGGTGTTCGAGTGTTCGAACCGTAATGCGCAAGAAATGGTATGGAAACCCCGTATTTACATATCTGCCACTGTGCAGGAGAATCCGTATAGGTGTTCGAGTGTTCGAACCGTAATGCGCAAGAAATGGTTCCGAAACCCCGTATTTACATATCTGCCACTGTGCAGGAGAATCCGTATAGGTGTTCGAGAGTTCGAACCGTAATGCGCAAGAAATGGTATGTAAATCCCGTTTTTATATATCTGCCACTGTGCAGGAGAATCCGTATAGGTGTTCGAGTGTTCGAACCGTAATGCGTAAAAAATGGTACCGAAACCCCGTATTTACATATCTGCCACTGTGCAGGAGAATCCGTATAGGTGTTCGAGTGTTCGAACCGTAATGCGCAAGAAATTGTACGGAAACCCCGTATTTACATACCTGCCACTTTGTAGGAGAATCCGCATAGGTGTTCGAGTGTTCGAACCGTAATGCGCAAGAAATGGTATGTAAACCCCGTATTAACATATCTGCCACTGTGCAGGAGAATCCGTATAGGTGTTTGAGTGTTCGAACCGTAATGCGCAAGAAATGGTACGGAAACCCAGGATTTACATATCTGCCACTGTGCAGGAGAATCCGTATAGGTGTTCGAGTGTTCGAACCGTAATGCGCAAGAAATGGTATGTAAACCCCGTTTTTACATATCTGCCACTGTGCAGGAGAATCCGTATAGGTGTTCGAGTGTTCGAACCGTAATGCGCAAGAAATGGTACGAAAACCCCGTATTTACATATCTGCCACTGTGCAGCAGAATCCGAATAGGTGTTCGATTGTTCGAACCGTAATGCGCAAGAAATGGTATGTAAACCCGTTTTTACATATCTGCCACTGTGCAGGAGAATCCGTATAGGTGTTCGAGTGTTCGAACCGTAATGCGCAAAAAATGGTACCGAAACCCCGTATTTACATATCTGCCACTGTGCAGGAGAATCCGTATAGGTGTTCGATTGTTCGAACCGTAATGCGCAAGAAATGGTATGTAAACCCCGTATTTACATATCTACCACTGTGCAGGAGAATCCGTATAGGTGTTCGAGTGTTCGAACCGTAATGCGCAAGAAATGGTACCGAAACCCCGTATTTACATATCTGCCACTGTGCAGGAGAATCCGAATAGGTGTTCGAGTGTTCGAACCGTAATGCGCAAGAAATGGTATGTAAACCCCGTATTTACATATCTGCCACTGTGCAGGAGAATCCGTATAGGTGTTCGAGAGTTCGAACCGTAATGCGCAAGAAATGGTATGTAAATCCCGTTTTTATATATCTGCCACTGTGCAGGAGAATCCGTATAGGTGTTCGAGTGTTCGAACCGTAATGCGCAAAAAATGGTACCGAAACCCCGTATTTACATATCTGCCACTGTGCAGGAGAATCCGTATAGGTGTTCGAGTGTTCGAACCGTAATGCGCAAGAAATTGTACGGAAACCCCGTATTTACATACCTGCCACTTTGTTGGAGAATCCGCATAGGTGTTCGAGTGTTCGAACCGTAATGCGCAAGAAATGGTATGTAAACCCCGTTTTTACATATCTGCCACTGTGCAGGAGAATCCGTATAGGTGTTCGAGTGTTCGAACCGTAATGCGCAAGAAATGGTACGGAAACCCCGTATTTACATATCTGCCACTGTGTAGGAGAATCCGTATAGGTGTTCGAGTGTTTGAACCGTAATGCGTGAGAAATGGTATGTAAACCCCGTATTTATATATCTGCCACTGTGCTGGATAATCCGTATAGGTGTTCGAGTGTTCGAACCGTAATGCGCCAGAAATGGTACCGAAACCCCGTATTTACATATCTGCCACTGTGCAGGAGAATCCGTATAGTTGTTCGACTGTTCGAACCGTAATGCGCAAGAAATGGTAACGAAACCCCGTATTTACATATCTGCCACTGTGCAGGAGAATCCGTATAGGTGTTCGAGTGTTCGAACCGTAATGCGCAAGAAATGGTACGGAAACCCCGTATTTACATATCTGCCACTGTGTAGGAGAATCCGTATAGGTGTTCGAGAGTTCGAACCGTAATGCGCAAGAAATGGTACGGAAACCCCGTATTTACATATCTGCCACTTTGTAGGAGAATCCGCATAGGTGTTCGAGTGTTCGAACCGTAATGTGCAAGAAATGGTATGGAAACCCCGTATTTACATATCTGCCACTGTGCAGGAGAATCCGTATAGGTGTTCGAGTGTTCGAATCGTAATGCGCAAGAAATGGTACCAAAACCCCGTATTTACACTCGAACTGTAATGCGCAAGAAATGGTTCCGAAACCCCGTATTTACGTATCTGCCACTGTGCAGGAGAATCCGTATAGGTGTTCCATTGTTCGAACCGTAATGCGCAAGAAATGGTACGGAAACCCCGTATTTACATATCTGCCACTGTACAGGAGAATCCGTATAGGTGTTCGAGTGTTCGAACCGTAATGCGCAAAAAATGGTACCGAAACCCCGTATTTACATATCTGCCACTGTGTAGGAGAATCCGTATAGGTGTTCGAGTGTTCGAACCGTAATGCGCAAGAAATGGTACCGAAACCCCGTATTTACATATCTGCCACTGTGCAGGAGAATCCGAATAGGTGTTCGAGTGTTCGAACCGTAATGCGCAAGAAATGGTATGTAAACCCCGTATTTACATATCTGCCACTGTGCAGGAGAATCCGTATAGGTGTTCGAGTGTTCGAACCGTAATGCGCAAGAAATGGTACGGAAACCCCGTATTTACATATCTGCCACTGTGCAGGAGAATCCGTATAGGTGTTCGAGTGTTTGAACCGTAATGCGTGAGAAATGGTTTGCAAACCCCGTATTTATATATCTGCCACTGTGCTGGATAATCCGTATAGGTGTTCGAGTGTTCGAACCGTAATGCGCCAGAAATGGTACCGAAACCCCGTATTTACATATCTGCCACTGTGCAGGAGAATCCGTATAGGTGTTCGAGTGTCCGAACCGTAATGCGCAAGAAATGGTACCGAAACCCCGTATTTACATATCTGCCAATGTGCAAGAGAATCCGTATAGGTGTTCGAGTGTTCGAACCGTAATGCGCAAGAAATGGTATGGAAACCCCGTATTTACATATCTGCCACTGTGCAGGAGAATCCGTATAGGTGTTCGAGTGTTCGAACCGTAATGCGCAAGAAATGGTTCCGAAACCCCGTATTTACATATCTGCCACTGTGCAGTAGAATCCGTATAGGTGTTCGAGAGTTCGAACCGTAATGCGCAAGAAATGGTATGTAAATCCCGTTTTTATATATCTGCCACTGTGCAGGAGAATCCGTATAGGTGTTCGAGTGTTCGAACCGTAATGCGCAAAAAATGGTACCGAAACCCCGTATTTACATATCTGCCACTGTGCAGGAGAATCCGTATAGGTGTTCGAGTGTTCGAACCGTAATGCGCAAGAAATTGTACGGAAACCCCGTATTTACATACCTGCCACTTTGTTGGAGAATCCGCATAGGTGTTCGAGTGTTCGAACCGTAATGCGCAAGAAATGGTATGTAAACCCCGTTTTTACATATCTGCCACTGTGCAGGAGAATCCGTATAGGTGTTCGAGTGTTCGAACCGTAATGCGCAAGAAATGGTACGGAAACCCCGGATTTACATATCTGCCACTGTGTAGGAGAATCCGTATAGGTGTTCGAGTGTTTGAACCGTAATGCGTGAGAAATGGTATGTAAACCCCGTATTTATATATCTGCCACTGTGCTGGATAATCCGTATAGGTGTTCGAGTGTTCGAACCGTAATGCGCCAGAAATGGTACCGAAACCCCGTATTTACATACCTGCCACTTTGTTGGAGAATCCGCATAGGTGTTCGAGTGTTCGAACCGTAATGCGCAAGAAATGGTATGTAAACCCCGTTTTTACATATCTGCCACTGTGCAGGAGAATCCGTATAGGTGTTCGAGTGTTCGAACCGTAATGCGCAAGAAATGGTACGGAAACCCCGTATTTACATATCTGCCACTGTGTAGGAGAATCCGTATAGGTGTTCGAGTGTTTGAACCGTAATGCGTGAGAAATGGTATGTAAACCCCGTATTTATATATCTGCCACTGTGCTGGATAATCCGTATAGGTGTTCGAGTGTTCGAACCGTTATGCGCCAGAAATGGTACCGAAACCCCGTATTTACATATCTGCCACTGTGCAGGAGAATCCGTATAGTTGTTCGACTGTTCGAACCGTAATGCGCAAGAAATGGTAACGAAACCCCGTATTTACATATCTGCCACTGTGCAGGAGAATCCGTATAGGTGTTCGAGTGTTCGAACCGTAATGCGCAAGAAATGGTAGGGAAACCCCGTATTTACATATCTGCCATTGTGCAGGAGAATCCGTATAGGTGTTCGAGTGTTCGAACCGTAATGCGCAAAAAATGGTACCGAAACCCCGTATTTACATATCTGCCACTGTGCAGGAGAATCCGTATAGGTGTTCGAGTGTTCGAACCGTAATGCGCAAGAAATTGTACGGAAACCCCGTATTTACATACCTGCCACTTTGTTGGAGAATCCGCATTGGTGTTCGAGTGTTCGATCCGTAATGCGCAAGAAATGGTATGTAAACCCCGTATTTACATATCTGCCACAGTGCAGGAGAATCCGTATAGGTGTTCGAGTGTTCGAACCGTAATGCGCAAGAAATGGTACGGAAACCCCGTATTTACATATCTGCCACTGTGTAGGAGAATCCGTATAGGTGTTCGAGTGTTTGAACCGTAATGCGTGAGAAATGGTATGTAAACCCCGTATTTATATATCTGCCACTGTGCTGGATAATCCGTATAGGTGTTCGAGTGTTCGAACCGTAATGCGCCAGAAATGGTACCGAAACCCCGTATTTACATATCTGCCACTGTGCAGGAGAATCCGTATAGTTGTTCGACTGTTCGAACCGTAATGCGCAAGAAATGGTAACGAAACCCCGTATTTACATATCTGCCACTGTGCAGGAGAATCCGTATAGGTGTTCGAGTGTTCGAACCGTAATGCGCAAGAAATGGTAGGGAAACCCCGTATTTACATATCTGCCACTGTGCAGGAGAATCCGTATAGGTGTTCGAGTGTTCGAACCGTAATGCGCAAGAAATGGTTCCGAAACCCCGTATTTACATATCTGCCACTGTGCAGGAGAATCCGTATAGGTGTTCGAGAGTTCGAACCGTAATGCGCAAGAAATGGTACGGAAACCCCGTATTTACATATCTGCCACTTTGAAAGAGAATCCGCATAAGTGTTCGAGTGTTCGAACCGTAATGTGCAAGAAATGGTATGGAAACCCCGTATTTACATATCTGCCACTGTGCAGGAGAATCCGTATAGGTGTTCGAGTGTTCGAATCGTAATGCGCAAGAAATGGTACCGAAACCCCGTATTTACATATCTGCCACTGTGCAGGAGAATCCGAATAGGTGTTCGAGTGTTCGAATCGTAATGCGCAAGAAATGGTACCAAAACCCCGTATTTACACTCGAACCGTAATGCGCAAGAAATGGTTCCGAAACCCCGTATTTACGTATCTGCCACTGTGCAGGAGAATCCGTATACGTGTTCCATTGTTCAAACCGTAATGCGCAAGAAATGGTACGGAAACCCCGTATTTACATATCTGCCACTGTGCAGGAGAATCCGTATAGGTGTTCGAGTGTTCGAACCGTAATGCGCAAAAAATGGTACCGAAACCCCGTATTTACATATCTGCCACTGTGCAGGAGAATCCGTATAGGTGTTCGAGTGTTCGAACCGTAATGCGCAAGAAATGGTACCGAAACCCCGTATTTACATATCTGCCACTGTGCAGGAGAATCCGAATAGGTGTTCGAGTGTTCGAACCGTAATGCGCAAGAAATGGTATGTAAACCCCGTATTTACATATCTGCCACTGTGCAGGAGAATCCGTATAGGTGTTCGAGTGTTCGAACCGTAATGCGCAAGAAATGGTACGGAAACCCCGTATTTACATATCTGCCACTGTGCAGGAGAATCCGTATAGGTGTTCGAGTGTTCGAACCGTAATGCGCAAGAAATGGTATGTAAACCCCGTTTTTACATATCTGCCACTGTGCAGGAGAATCCGTATAGGTGTTCGAGTGTTCGAACCGTAATGCGCAAGAAATGGTACGGAAACCCCGTATTTACATATCCGCCACTGTGCAGCAGAATCCGTATAGGTGTTCGATTGTTCGAACCGTAATGCGCAAGAAATGGTATGTAAACCCCGTTTTTACATATCTGCCACTGTGCAGGAGAATCCGTATAGGTGTTCGAGTGTTCGAACCGTAATGCGCAAGAAATGGTACGGAAACCCCGTATTTACATATCTGCCACTGTGCAGCAGAATCCGTATAGGTGTTCGATTGTTCGAACCGTAATGCGCAAGAAATGGTATGTAAACCCCGTTTTTACATATCTGCCACTGTGCAGGAGAATCCGTATAGGTGTTCGAGTGTTCGAACCGTAATGCGCAAAAAATGGTACCGAAACCCCGTATTTACATATCTGCCACTGTGCAGCAGAATCCGTATAGGTGTTCGATTGTTCGAACCGTAATGCGCAAGAAATGGTATGTAAACCCCGTTTTTACATATCTGCCACTGTGCAGGAGAATCCGTATAGGTGTTCGAGTGTTCGAACCGTAATGCGCAAGAAATGGTACGGAAACCCCGTATTTACATATCTGCCACTGTGCAGCAGAATCCGTATAGGTGTTCGATTGTTCGAACCGTAATGCGCAAGAAATGGTATGTAAACCCCGTTTTTACATATCTGCCACTGTGCAGGAGAATCCGTATAGGTGTTCGAGAGTTCGAACCGTAATGCGCAAGAAATGGTACGGAAACCCCGTATTTACATATCTGCCACTGTGCAGGAGAATCCGAATAGGTGTTCGAGTGTTCGAACCGTAATGCGCAAGAAATGGTATGTAAACCCCGTATTTACATATCTGCCACTGTGCAGGAGAATCCGTATAGGTGTTCGAGTGTTCGAACCGTAATGCGCAAGAAATGGTACGGAAACCCCGTATTTACATATCTGCCACTGTGCAGGAGAATCCGTATAGGTGTTCGATTGTTCGAACCGTAATGCGCAAAAAATGGTACCGAAACCCCGTATTTACATATCTGCCACTGTGCAGGAGAATCCGTATAGGTGTTCTAGTGTTCGAACCGTAATGCGCAAGAAATGGTACCGAAACCCCGTATTTACATATCTGCCACTGTGCAGGAGAATCCGAATTGGTGTTCGAGTGTTCGATCCGTAATGCGCAAGAAATGGTATGTAAACCCCGTATTTACATATCTGCCACTGTGCTGGATAATCCGTATAGGTGTTCGAGTGTTCGAACCGTAATGCGCAAGAAATGGTACGGAAACCCCGTATTTACATATCTGCCACTGTGCAGGAGAATCCGTATAGGTGTTCGAGTGTTTGAACCGTAATGCGTGAGAAATGGTTTGCAAACCCCGTATTTATATATCTGCCACTGTGCTGGATAATCCGTATAGGTGTTCGAGTGTTCGAACCGTAATGCGCCAGAAATGGTACCGAAACCCCGTATTTACATATCTGCCACTGTGCAGGAGAATCCGTATAGGTGTTCGAGTGTCCGAACCGTAATGCTCAAGAAATGGTACCGAAACCCCGTATTTACATATCTGCCAATGTGCAGGAGAATCCGTATAGGTGTTCGAGTGTTCGAACCGTAATGCGCAAGAAATGGTATGGAAACCCCGTATTTACATATCTGCCACTGTGCAGGAGAATCCGTATAGGTGTTCGAGTGTTCGAACCGTAATGCGCAAGAAATGGTTCCGAAACCCCGTATTTACATATCTGCCACTGTGCAGGAGAATCCGTATAGGTGTTCGAGAGTTCGAACCGTAATGCGCAAGAAATGGTATGTAAATCCCGTTTTTATATATCTGCCACTGTGCAGGAGAATCCGTATAGGTGTTCGAGTGTTCGAACCGTAATGCGCAAAAAATGGTACCGAAACCCCGTATTTACATATCTGCCACTGTGCAGGAGAATCCGTATAGGTGTTCGAGTGTTCGAACCGTAATGCGCAAGAAATTGTACGGAAACCCCGTATTTACATACCTGCCACTTTGTAGGAGAATCCGCATAGGTGTTCGAGTGTTCGAACCGTAATGCGCAAGAAATGGTATGTAAACCCCGTATTAACATATCTGCCACTGTGCAGGAGAATCCGTATAGGTGTTTGAGTGTTCGAACCGTAATGCGCAAGAAATGGTACGGAAACCCAGGATTTACATATCTGCCACTGTGCAGGAGAATCCGTATAGGTGTTCGAGTGTTCGAACCGTAATGCGCAAGAAATGGTATGTAAACCCCGTTTTTACATATCTGCCACTGTGCAGGAGAATCCGTATAGGTGTTCGAGTGTTCGAACCGTAATGCGCAAGAAATGGTACGAAAACCCCGTATTTACATATCTGCCACTGTGCAGCAGAATCCGAATAGGTGTTCGATTGTTCGAACCGTAATGCGCAAGAAATGGTATGTAAACCCCGTTTTTACATATCTGCCACTGTGCAGGAGAATCCGTATAGGTGTTCGAGTGTTCGAACCGTAATGCGCAAAAAATGGTACCGAAACCCCGTATTTACATATCTGCCACTGTGCAGGAGAATCCGTATAGGTGTTCGATTGTTCGAACCGTAATGCGCAAGAAATGGTATGTAAACCCCGTATTTACATATCTACCACTGTGCAGGAGAATCCGTATAGGTGTTCGAGTGTTCGAACCGTAATGCGCAAGAAATGGTACCGAAACCCCGTATTTACATATCTGCCACTGTGCAGGAGAATCCGAATAGGTGTTCGAGTGTTCGAACCGTAATGCGCAAGAAATGGTATGTAAACCCCGTATTTACATATCTGCCACTGTGCAGGAGAATCCGTATAGGTGTTCGAGTGTTCGAACCGTAATGCGCAAGAAATGGTACGGAAACCCCGTATTTACATATCTGCCACTGTGCAGGAGAATCCGAATTGGTGTTCGAGTGTTCGATCCGTAATGCGCAAGAAATGGTATGTAAACCCCGTATTTACATATCTGCCACTGTGCTGGATAATCCGTATAGGTGTTCGAGTGTTCGAACCGTAATGCGCAAGAAATGGTACGGAAACCCCGTATTTACATATCTGCCACTGTGCAGGAGAATCCGTATAGGTGTTCGAGTGTTTGAACCGTAATGCGTGAGAAATGGTTTGCAAACCCCGTATTTATATATCTGCCACTGTGCTGGATAATCCGTATAGGTGTTCGAGTGTTCGAACCGTAATGCGCCAGAAATGGTACCGAAACCCCGTATTTACATATCTGCCACTGTGCAGGAGAATCCGTATAGGTGTTCGAGTGTCCGAACCGTAATGCTCAAGAAATGGTACCGAAACCCCGTATTTACATATCTGCCAATGTGCAGGAGAATCCGTATAGGTGTTCGAGTGTTCGAACCGTAATGCGCAAGAAATGGTATGGAAACCCCGTATTTACATATCTGCCACTGTGCAGGAGAATCCGTATAGGTGTTCGAGTGTTCGAACCGTAATGCGCAAGAAATGGTTCCGAAACCCCGTATTTACATATCTGCCACTGTGCAGGAGAATCCGTATAGGTGTTCGAGAGTTCGAACCGTAATGCGCAAGAAATGGTATGTAAATCCCGTTTTTATATATCTGCCACTGTGCAGGAGAATCCGTATAGGTGTTCGAGTGTTCGAACCGTAATGCGCAAAAAATGGTACCGAAACCCCGTATTTACATATCTGCCACTGTGCAGGAGAATCCGTATAGGTGTTCGAGTGTTCGAACCGTAATGCGCAAGAAATTGTACGGAAACCCCGTATTTACATACCTGCCACTTTGTAGGAGAATCCGCATAGGTGTTCGAGTGTTCGAACCGTAATGCGCAAGAAATGGTATGTAAACCCCGTATTAACATATCTGCCACTGTGCAGGAGAATCCGTATAGGTGTTTGAGTGTTCGAACCGTAATGCGCAAGAAATGGTACGGAAACCCAGGATTTACATATCTGCCACTGTGCAGGAGAATCCGTATAGGTGTTCGAGTGTTCGAACCGTAATGCGCAAGAAATGGTATGTAAACCCCGTTTTTACATATCTGCCACTGTGCAGGAGAATCCGTATAGGTGTTCGAGTGTTCGAACCGTAATGCGCAAGAAATGGTACGAAAACCCCGTATTTACATATCTGCCACTGTGCAGCAGAATCCGAATAGGTGTTCGATTGTTCGAACCGTAATGCGCAAGAAATGGTATGTAAACCCCGTTTTTACATATCTGCCACTGTGCAGGAGAATCCGTATAGGTGTTCGAGTGTTCGAACCGTAATGCGCAAAAAATGGTACCGAAACCCCGTATTTACATATCTGCCACTGTGCAGGAGAATCCGTATAGGTGTTCGATTGTTCGAACCGTAATGCGCAAGAAATGGTATGTAAACCCCGTATTTACATATCTACCACTGTGCAGGAGAATCCGTATAGGTGTTCGAGTGTTCGAACCGTAATGCGCAAGAAATGGTACCGAAACCCCGTATTTACATATCTGCCACTGTGCAGGAGAATCCGAATAGGTGTTCGAGTGTTCGAACCGTAATGCGCAAGAAATGGTATGTAAACCCCGTATTTACATATCTGCCACTGTGCAGGAGAATCCGTATAGGTGTTCGAGAGTTCGAACCGTAATGCGCAAGAAATGGTATGTAAATCCCGTTTTTATATATCTGCCACTGTGCAGGAGAATCCGTATAGGTGTTCGAGTGTTCGAACCGTAATGCGCAAAAAATGGTACCGAAACCCCGTATTTACATATCTGCCACTGTGCAGGAGAATCCGTATAGGTGTTCGAGTGTTCGAACCGTAATGCGCAAGAAATTGTACGGAAACCCCGTATTTACATACCTGCCACTTTGTTGGAGAATCCGCATAGGTGTTCGAGTGTTCGAACCGTAATGCGCAAGAAATGGTATGTAAACCCCGTTTTTACATATCTGCCACTGTGCAGGAGAATCCGTATAGGTGTTCGAGTGTTCGAACCGTAATGCGCAAGAAATGGTACGGAAACCCCGGATTTACATATCTGCCACTGTGCAGGAGAATCCGTATAGGTGTTCGAGTGTTCGAACCGTAATGCGCAAGAAATGGTATGTAAACCCCGTTTTTACATATCTGCCACTGTGTAGGAGAATCCGTATAGGTGTTCGAGTGTTCGAACCGTAATGCGCAAGAAATGGTACGGAAACCCCGTATTTACATATCTGCCACTGTGCAGCAGAATCCGTATAGGTGTTCGATTGTTCGAACCGTAATGCGCAAGAAATGGTATGTAAACCCCGTTTTTACATATCTGCCACTGTGCAGGAGAATCCGTATAGGTGTTCGAGTGTTCGAACCGTAATGTGCAAAAAATGGTACCGAAACCCCGTATTTACATATCTGCCACTGTGCAGCAGAATCCGTATAGGTGTTCGATTGTTCGAACCGTAATGCGCAAGAAATGGTATGTAAACCCAGTTTTTACATATCTGCCACTGTGCAGGAGAATCCGTATAGGTGTTCGAGTGTTCGAACCGTAATGCGCAAGAAATGATACGGAACCCCGTGTTTACATATCTGCCACTGTGCAGCAAAATCCTTATAGGTGTTCGATTGTTCGAACCGTAATGCGCAAGAAATGGTATGTAAACCCCGTTTTTACATATCTGCCACTGTGCAGGAGAATCCGTATAGGTGTTCGAGAGTTCGAACCGTAATGCGCAAGAAATGGTACGGAAACCCCGTACTTACATATCTGCCACTGTGCAGGAGAATCCAAATAGGTGTTCGAGTGTTCGAACCGTAATGCGCAAGAAATGGTATGTAAACCCCGTATTTACATATCTGCCACTGTGCAGGAGAATCCGTATAGGTGTTCGAGTGTTCGAACCGTAATGCGCAAGAAATGGTACGGAAACCTCGTATTTACATATCTGCCACTGTGCAGGAGAATCCGTATAGGTGTTCGATTGTTCGAACCGTAATGCGCAAAAAATGGTACCGAAACCCCGTATTTACATATCTGCCACTGTGCAGGAGAATCCGTATAGGTGTTCTAGTGTTCGAACCGTAATGCGCAAGAAATGGTACCGAAACCCCGTATTTACATATCTGCCACTGTGCAGGAGAATCCGAATAGGTGTTCGAGTGTTCGATCTGTAATGCGCAAGAAATGGTATGTAAACCCCGTATTTACATATTTGCCACTGTGCTGGAGAATCCGTATAGGTGTTCGAGTGTTCGAACCGTAATGCGCAAGAAATGGTACGGAAACCCCGTATTTACATATCTGCCACTGTGTAGGAGAATCCGTATAGGTGTTCGAGTGTTTGAACCGTAATGCGTGAGAAATGGTATGTAAACCCCGTATTTATATATCTGCCACTGTGCTGGATAATCCGTATAGGTGTTCGAGTGTTCGAACCGTAATGCGCCAGAAATGGTACCGAAACCCCGTATTTACATATCTGCCACTGTGCAGGAGAATCCGTATAGGTGTTCGAGTGTTCGAACCGTAATGCGCAAGAAATGGTACCGAAACCCCGTATTTACATATCTGCCACTGTGCAGGAGAATCCGTATAGGTGTTCGAGTGTTCGAACCGTAATGCGCAAGAAATGGTATGGAAACCCCGTATTTACATATCTGCCACTGTGCAGGAGAATCCGTATAGGTGTTCGAGTGTTCGAACCGTAATGCGCAAGAAATGGTACGGAAACCCCGGATTTACATATCTGCCACTGTGCAGGAGAATCCGTATAGGTGTTCGAGTGTTCGAACCGTAATGCGCAAGAAATGGTATGTAAACCCCGTTTTTACATATCTGCCACTGTGTAGGAGAATCCGTATAGGTGTTCGAGTGTTCGAACCGTAATGCGCAAGAAATGGTACGGAAACCCCGTATTTACATATCTGCCACTGTGCAGCAGAATCCGTATAGGTGTTCGATTGTTCGAACCGTAATGCGCAAGAAATGGTATGTAAACCCCGTTTTTACATATCTGCCACTGTGCAGGAGAATCTGTATAGGTGTTCGAGTGTTCGAACCGTAATGTGCAAAAAATGGTACCGAAACCCCGTATTTACATATCTGCCACTGTGCAGCAGAATCCGTATAGGTGTTCGATTGTTCGAACCGTAATGCGCAAGAAATGGTATGTAAACCCAGTTTTTACATATCTGCCACTGTGCAGGAGAATCCGTATAGGTGTTCGAGTGTTCGAACCGTAATGCGCAAGAAATGATACGGAACCCCGTATTTACATATCTGCCACTGTGCAGCAAAATCCTTATAGGTGTTCGATTGTTCGAACCGTAATGCGCAAGAAATGGTATGTAAACCCCGTTTTTACATATCTGCCACTGTGCAGGAGAATCCGTATAGGTGTTCGAGAGTTCGAACCGTAATGCGCAAGAAATGGTACGGAAACCCCGTACTTACATATCTGCCACTGTGCAGGAGAATCCAAATAGGTGTTCGAGTGTTCGAACCGTAATGCGCAAGAAATGGTATGTAAACCCCGTATTTACATATCTGCCACTGTGCAGGAGAATCCGTATAGGTGTTCGAGTGTTCGAACCGTAATGCGCAAGAAATGGTACGGAAACCTCGTATTTACATATCTGCCACTGTGCAGGAGAATCCGTATAGGTGTTCGATTGTTCGAACCGTAATGCGCAAAAAATGGTACCGAAACCCCGTATTTACATATCTGCCACTGTGCAGGAGAATCCGTATAGGTGTTCTAGTGTTCGAACCGTAATGCGCAAGAAATGGTACCGAAACCCCGTATTTACATATCTGCCACTGTGCAGGAGAATCCGAATAGGTGTTCGAGTGTTCGATCTGTAATGCGCAAGAAATGGTATGTAAACCCCGTATTTACATATTTGCCACTGTGCTGGAGAATCCGTATAGGTGTTCGAGTGTTCGAACCGTAATGCGCAAGAAATGGTACGGAAACCCCGTATTTACATATCTGCCACTGTGTAGGAGAATCCGTATAGGTGTTCGAGTGTTTGAACCGTAATGCGTGAGAAATGGTATGTAAACCCCGTATTTATATATCTGCCACTGTGCTGGATAATCCGTATAGGTGTTCGAGTGTTCGAACCGTAATGCGCCAGAAATGGTACCGAAACCCCGTATTTACATATCTGCCACTGTGCAGGAGAATCCGTATAGGTGTTCGAGTGTTCGAACCGTAATGCGCAAGAAATGGTACCGAAACCCCGTATTTACATATCTGCCACTGTGCAGGAGAATCCGTATAGGTGTTCGAGTGTTCGAACCGTAATGCGCAAGAAATGGTATGGAAACCCCGTATTTACATATCTGCCACTGTGCAGGAGAATCCGTATAGGTGTTCGAGTGTTCGAACCGTAATGCGCAAGAAATGGTTCCGAAACCCCGTATTTACATATCTGCCACTGTGCAGGAGAATCCGTATAGGTGTTCGAGAGTTCGAACCGTAATGCGCAAGAAATGGTACGGAAACCCCGTATTTACATATCTGCCACTTTGTAGGAGAATCCGCATAGGTGTTCGAGTGTTCGAACCGTAATGCGTGAGAAATGGTTTGCAAACCCCGTATTTATATATCTGCCACTGTGCTGGATAATCCGTATGGGTGTTCGAGTGTTCGAACCGTAATGCGCCAGAAATGGTACCGATACCCCGTATTTACATATCTGCCACTGTGCAGGAGAATCCGTATAGTTGTTCGACTGTTCGAACCGTAATGCGCAAGAAATGGTACCGAAACCCCGTATTTACATATCTGCCACTGTGCAGGAGAATCCGTATAGGTGTTCGAGTGTTCGAACCGTAATGCGCAAGAAATGGTAGGGAAACCCCGTATTTACATATCTGCCACTGTGCAGGAGAATCCGTATAGGTGTTCGAGTGTTCGAACCGTAATGCGCAAGAAATGGTTCCGAAACCCCGTATTTACATATCTGCCACTGTGCAGGAGAATCCGTATAGGTGTTCGAGAGTTCGAACCGTAATGCGCAAGAAATGGTACGGAAACCCCGTATTTACATATCTGCCACTTTGAAGGAGAATCCGCATAAGTGTTCGAGTGTTCGAACCGTAATGTGCAAGAAATGGTATGGAAACCCCGTATTTACATATCTGCCACTGTGCAGGAGAATCCGTATAGGTGTTCGAGTGTTCGAACCGTAATGCGCAAGAAATTGTACGGAAACCCCGTATTTACATACCTGCCACTTTGTAGGAGAATCCGCATAGGTGTTCGAGTGTTCGAACCGTAATGCGCAAGAAATGGTATGTAAACCCCGTTTTTACATATCTGCCACTGTGCAGGAGAATCCGTATAGGTGTTCGAGTGTTCGAACCGTAATGCGCAAGAAATGGTACGGAAACCCCGGATTTACATATCTGCCACTGTGCAGGAGAATCCGTATAGGTGTTCGAGTGTTCGAACCGTAATGCGCAAGAAATGGTATGTAAACCCCGTTTTTACATATCTGCCACTGTGTAGGAGAATCCGTATAGGTGTTCGAGTGTTCGAACCGTAATGCGCAAGAAATGGTACGGAAACCCCGTATTTACATATCTGCCACTGTGCAGCAGAATCCGTATAGGTGTTCGATTGTTCGAACCGTAATGCGCAAGAAATGGTATGTAAACCCCGTTTTTACATATCTGCCACTGTGCAGGAGAATCCGTATAGGTGTTCGAGTGTTCGAACCGTAATGTGCAAAAAATGGTACCGAAACCCCGTATTTACATATCTGCCACTGTGCAGCAGAATCCGTATAGGTGTTCGATTGTTCGAACCGTAATGCGCAAGAAATGGTATGTAAACCCCGTTTTTACATATCTGCCACTGTGCAGGAGAATCCGTATAGGTGTTCGAGTGTTCGAACCGTAATGCGCAAGAAATGATACGGAACCCCGTATTTACATATCTGCCACTGTGCAGCAAAATCCTTATAGGTGTTCGATTGTTCGAACCGTAATGCGCAAGAAATGGTATGTAAACCCCGTTTTTACATATCTGCCACTGTGCAGGAGAATCCGTATAGGTGTTCGAGAGTTCGAACCGTAATGCGCAAGAAATGGTACGGAAACCCCGTATTTACATATCTGCCACTGTGCAGGAGAATCCGAATAGGTGTTCGAGTGTTCGAACCGTAATGCGCAAGAAATGGTATGTAAACCCCGTATTTACATATCTGCCACTGTGCAGGAGAATCCGTATAGGTGTTCGAGTGTTCGAACCGTAATGCGCAAGAAATGGTACGGAAACCTCGTATTTACATATCTGCCACTGTGCAGGAGAATCCGTATAGGTGTTCGATTGTTCGAACCGTAATGCGCAAAAAATGGTACCGAAACCCCGTATTTACATATCTGCCACTGTGCAGGAGAATCCGTATAGGTGTTCTAGTGTTCGAACCGTAATGCGCAAGAAATGGTACCGAAACCCCGTATTTACATATCTACCACTGTGCAGGAGAATCCGAATAGGTGTTCGAGTGTTCGATCCGTAATGCGCAAGAAATGGTATGTAAACCCCGTATTTACATATCTGCCACAGTGCAGGAGAATCCGTATAGGTGTTCGAGTGTTCGAACCGTAATGCGCAAGAAATGGTACGGAAACCCCGTATTTACATATCTGCCACTGTGTAGGAGAATCCGTATAGGTGTTCGAGTGTTTGAACCGTAATGCGTGAGAAATGGTATGTAAACCCCGTATTTATATATCTGCCACTGTGCTGGATAATCCGTATAGGTGTTCGAGTGTTCGAACCGTAATGCGCCAGAAATGGTACCGAAACCCCGTATTTACATATCTGCCACTGTGCAGGAGAATCCGTATAGTTGTTCGACTGTTCGAACCGTAATGCGCAAGAAATGGTAACGAAACCCCGTATTTACATATCTGCCACTGTGCAGGAGAATCCGTATAGGTGTTCGAGTGTTCGAACCGTAATGCGCAAGAAATGGTAGGGAAACCCCGTATTTACATATCTGCCACTGTGTAGGAGAATCCGTATAGGTGTTCGAGTGTTCGAACCGTAATGCGCAAGAAATGGTTCCGAAACCCCGTATTTACATATCTGCCACTGTGCAGGAGAATCCGTATAGGTGTTCGAGAGTTCGAACCGTAATGCGCAAGAAATGGTACGGAAACCCCGTATTTACATATCTGCCACTTTGAAAGAGAATCCGCATAAGTGTTCGAGTGTTCGAACCGTAATGTGCAAGAAATGGTATGGAAACCCCGTATTTACATATCTGCCACTGTGCAGGAGAATCCGTATAGGTGTTCGAGTGTTCGAATCGTAATGCGCAAGAAATGGTACCGAAACCCCGTATTTACATATCTGCCACTGTGCAGGAGAATCCGAATAGGTGTTCGAGTGTTCGAATCGTAATGCGCATGAAATGGTACCAAAACCCCGTATTTACACTCGAACCGTAATGCGCAAGAAATGGTTCCGAAACCCCGTATTTACGTATCTGCCACTGTGCAGGAGAATCCGTATAGGTGTTCCATTGTTCAAACCGTAATGCGCAAGAAATGGTACGGAAACCCCGTATTTACATATCTGCCACTGTGCAGGAGAATCCGTATAGGTGTTCGAGTGTTCGAACCGTAATGCGCAAAAAATGGTACCGAAACCCCGTATTTACATATCTGCCACTGTGCAGGAGAATCCGTATAGGTGTTCGAGTGTTCGAACCGTAATGCGCAAGAAATGGTACCGAAACCCCGTATTTACATATCTGCCACTGTGCAGGAGAATCCGAATAGGTGTTCGAGTGTTCGAACCGTAATGCGCAAGAAATTGTATGTAAACCCCGTATTTACATATCTGCCACTGTGCAGGAGAATCCGTATAGGTGTTCGAGTGTTCGAACCGTAATGCGCAAGAAATGGTACGGAAACCCCGTATTTACATATCTGCCACTGTGCAGGAGAATCCGTATAGGTGTTCGAGTGTTCGAACCGTAATGCGCAAGAAATGGTATGTAAACCCCGTTTTTACATATCTGCCACTGTGCAGGAGAATCCGTATAGGTGTTCGAGTGTTCGAACCGTAATGCGCAAGAAATGGTACGGAAACCCCGTATTTACATATCTGCCACTGTGCAGCAGAATCCGTATAGGTGTTCGATTGTTCGAACCGTAATGCGCAAGAAATGGTATGTAAACCCCGTTTTTACATATCTGCCACTGTGCAGGAGAATCCGTATAGGTGTTCGAGTGTTCGAACCGTAATGCGCAAGAAATGGTACGGAAACCCCGTATTTACATATCTGCCACTGTGCAGCAGAATCCGTATAGGTGTTCGATTGTTCGAACCGTAATGCGCAAGAAATGGTATGTAAACCCCGTTTTTACATATCTGCCACTGTGCAGGAGAATCCGTATAGGTGTTCGAGTGTTCGAACCGTAATGCGCAAAAAATGGTACCGAAACCCCGTATTTACATATCTGCCACTGTGCAGCAGAATCCGTATAGGTGTTCGATTGTTCGAACCGTAATGCGCAAGAAATGGTATGTAAACCCCGTTTTTACATATCTGCCACTGTGCAGGAGAATCCGTATAGGTGTTCGAGTGTTCGAACCGTAATGCGCAAGAAATGGTACGGAAACCCCGTATTTACATATCTGCCACTGTGCAGCAGAATCCGTATAGGTGTTCGATTGTTCGAACCGTAATGCGCAAGAAATGGTATGTAAACCCCGTTTTTACATATCTGCCACTGTGCAGGAGAATCCGTATAGGTGTTCGAGAGTTCGAACCGTAATGCGCAAGAAATGGTACGGAAACCCCGTATTTACATATCTGCCACTGTGCAGGAGAATCCGAATAGGTGTTCGAGTGTTCGAACCGTAATGCGCAAGAAATGGTATGTAAACCCCGTATTTACATATCTGCCACTGTGCAGGAGAATCCGTATAGGTGTTCGAGTGTTCGAACCGTAATGCGCAAGAAATGGTACGGAAACCCCGTATTTACATATCTGCCACTGCGCAGGAGAATCCGTATAGGTGTTCGATTGTTCGAACCGTAATGCGCAAAAAATGGTACCGAAACCCCGTATTTACATATCTGCCACTGTGCAGGAGAATCCGTATAGGTGTTCTAGTGTTCGAACCGTAATGCGCAAGAAATGGTACCGAAACCCCGTATTTACATATCTGCCACTGTGCAGGAGAATCCGAATTGGTGTTCGAGTGTTCGATCCGTAATGCGCAAGAAATGGTATGTAAACCCCGTATTTACATATCTGCCACTGTGCTGGATAATCCGTATAGTTGTTCGAGTGTTCGAACCGTAATGCGCAAGAAATGGTACGGAAACCCCGTATTTACATATCTGCCACTGTGCAGGAGAATCCGTATAGGTGTTCGAGTGTTTGAACCGTAATGCGTGAGAAATGGTTTGCAAACCCCGTATTTATATATCTGCCACTGTGCTGGATAATCCGTATAGGTGTTCGAGTGTTCGAACCGTAATGCGCCAGAAATGGTACCGAAACCCCGTATTTACATATCTGCCACTGTGCAGGAGAATCCGTATAGGTGTTCGAGTGTCCGAACCGTAATGCTCAAGAAATGGTACCGAAACCCCGTATTTACATATCTGCCAATGTGCAGGAGAATCCGTATAGGTGTTCGAGTGTTCGAACCGTAATGCGCAAGAAATGGTATGGAAACCCCGTATTTACATATCTGCCACTGTGCAGGAGAATCCGTATAGGTGTTCGAGTGTTCGAACCGTAATGCGCAAGAAATGGTTCCGAAACCCCGTATTTACATATCTGCCACTGTGCAGGAGAATCCGTATAGGTGTTCGAGAGTTCGAACCGTAATGCGCAAGAAATGGTATGTAAATCCCGTTTTTATATATCTGCCACTGTGCAGGAGAATCCGTATAGGTGTTCGAGTGTTCGAACCGTAATGCGCAAAAAATGGTACCGAAACCCCGTATTTACATATCTGCCACTGTGCAGGAGAATCCGTATAGGTGTTCGAGTGTTCGAACCGTAATGCGCAAGAAATTGTACGGAAACCCCGTATTTACATACCTGCCACTTTGTAGGAGAATCCGCATAGGTGTTCGAGTGTTCGAACCGTAATGCGCAAGAAATGGTATGTAAACCCCGTATTAACATATCTGCCACTGTGCAGGAGAATCCGTATAGGTGTTTGAGTGTTCGAACCGTAATGCGCAAGAAATGGTACGGAAACCCAGGATTTACATATCTGCCACTGTGCAGGAGAATCCGTATAGGTGTTCGAGTGTTCGAACCGTAATGCGCAAGAAATGGTATGTAAACCCCGTTTTTACATATCTGCCACTGTGCAGGAGAATCCGTATAGGTGTTCGAGTGTTCGAACCGTAATGCGCAAGAAATGGTACGAAAACCCCGTATTTACATATCTGCCACTGTGCAGCAGAATCCGAATAGGTGTTCGATTGTTCGAACCGTAATGCGCAAGAAATGGTATGTAAACCCCGTTTTTACATATCTGCCACTGTGCAGGAGAATCCGTATAGGTGTTCGAGTGTTCGAACCGTAATGCGCAAAAAATGGTACCGAAACCCCGTATTTACATATCTGCCACTGTGCAGGAGAATCCGTATAGGTGTTCGATTGTTCGAACCGTAATGCGCAAGAAATGGTATGTAAACCCCGTATTTACATATCTACCACTGTGCAGGAGAATCCGTATAGGTGTTCGAGTGTTCGAACCGTAATGCGCAAGAAATGGTACCGAAACCCCGTATTTACATATCTGCCACTGTGCAGGAGAATCCGAATAGGTGTTCGAGTGTTCGAACCGTAATGCGCAAGAAATGGTATGTAAACCCCGTATTTACATATCTGCCACTGTGCAGGAGAATCCGTATAGGTGTTCGAGTGTTCGAACCGTAATGCGCAAGAAATGGTACGGAAACCCCGTATTTACATATCTGCCACTGTGCAGGAGAATCCGTATTGGTGTTCGAGTGTTCGAACCGTAATGCGCAAGAAATGGTATGTAAACCTCGTTTTTACATATCTGCCACTGTGCAGGAGAATCCGTATAGGTGTTCGAGTGTTCGAACCGTAATGCGCAAGAAATGGTACGGAAACCCCGTATTTACATATCTGCCACTGTGCAGCAGAATCCGTATAGGTGTTCGATTGTTCGAACCGTAATGCGCAAGAAATGGTATGTAAACCCCATTTTTACATATCTGCCACTGTGCAGGAGAATCCGTATAGGTGTTCGAGTGTTCGAACCGTAATGCGCAAGAAATGGTACGGAAACCCCGTATTTACATATCTGCCACTGTGCAGCAGAATCCGTATAGGTGTTCGATTGTTCGAACCGTAATGCGCAAGAAATGGTATGTAAACCCCGTTTTTACATATCTGCCACTGTGCAGGAGAATCCGTATAGGTGTTCGAGTGTTCGAACCGTAATGCGCAAAAAATGGTACCGAAACCCCGTATTTACATATCTGCCACTGTGCAGCAGAATCCGTATAGGTGTTCGATTGTTCGAACCGTAATGCGCAAGAAATGGTATGTAAACCCCGTTTTTACATATCTGCCACTGTGCAGGAGAATCCGTATAGGTGTTCGAGTGTTCGAACCGTAATGCGCAAGAAATGGTACGGAAACCCCGTATTTACATATCTGCCACTGTGCAGCAGAATCCGTATAGGTGTTCGATTGTTCGAACCGTAATGCGCAAGAAATGGTATGTAAACCCCGTTTTTACATATCTGCCACTGTGCAGGAGAATCCGTATAGGTGTTCGAGAGTTCGAACCGTAATGCGCAAGAAATGGTACGGAAACCCCGTATTTACATATCTGCCACTGTGCAGGAGAATCCGAATAGGTGTTCGAGTGTTCGAACCGTAATGCGCAAGAAATAGTATGTAAACCCCGTATTTACATATCTGCCACTGTGCAGGAGAATCCGTATAGGTGTTCGAGTGTTCGAACCGTAATGCGCAAGAAATGGTACGGAAACCCCGTATTTACATATCTGCCACTGTGCAGGAGAATCCGTATAGGTGTTCGATTGTTCGAACCGTAATGCGCAAAAAATGGTACCGAAACCCCGTATTTACATATCTGCCACTGTGCAGGAGAATCCGTATAGGTGTTCTAGTGTTCGAACCGTAATGCGCAAGAAATGGTACCGAAACCCCGTATTTACATATCTGCCACTGTGCAGGAGAATCCGAATAGGTGTTCGAATGTTCGATCCGTAATGCACAAGAAATGGTATGTAAACCCCGTATTTACATATCTGCCACTGTGGAGGAGAATCCGTATAGGTGTTCGAGTGTTCGAACCATAATGCGCAAGAAATGGTACGGAAACCCCGTATTTACATATCTGCCACTGTGCAGGAGAATCCGTATAGGTGTTCGAGTGTTTGAACCGTAATGCGTGAGAAATGGTTTGCAAACCCCGTATTTATATATCTGCCACTGTGCTGGATAATCCGTATAGGTATTCGAGTGTTCGAACCGTAATGCGCCAGAAATGGTACCGAAACCCCGTATTTACATATCTGCCACTGTGCAGGAGAATCCGTATAGGTGTTCGAGTGTCCGAACCGTAATGCGCAAGAAATGGTACCGAAACCCCGTATTTACATATCTGCCAATGTGCAGGAGAATCCGTATAGGTGTTCGAGTGTTCAAACCGTAATGCGCAAGAAATGGTATGGAAACCCCGTATTTACATATCTGCCACTGTACAGGAGAATCCGTATAGGTGTTCGAGTGTTCGAACCGTAATGCGCAAGAAATGGTACCGAAACCCCGTATTTACATATCTGCCACTGTGCAGGAGAATACGTATAGGTGTTCGAGTGTTCGAACCGTAATGCGCAAGAAATTGTACGGAAACCCCGTATTTACATACCTGCCACTTTGTAGGAGAATCCGCATAGGTGTTCGAGTGTTCGAACCGTAATGCGCAAGAAATGGTATGTAAACCCCGTATTAACATATCTGCCACTGTGCAGGAGAATCCGTATAGGTGTTCGAGTGTTCGAACCGTAATGCGCAAGAAATGGTACGGAAACCCCGGATTTACATATCTGCCACTGTGCAGGAGAATCCGTATAGGTGTTCGAGTGTTCGAACCGTAATGCGCAAGAAATGGTATGTAAACCCCGTTTTTACATATCTGCCACTGTGCAGGAGAATCCGTATAGGTGTTCGAGTGTTCGAACCGTAATGCGCAAGAAATGGTACGGAAACCCCGTATTTACATCTCTGCCACTGTGCAGCAGAATCCGTATAGGTGTTCGATTGTTCGAACCGTAATGCGCAAGAAATGGTATGTAAACCCCGTTTTTACATATCTGCCACTGTGCAGGAGAATCCGTATAGGTGTTCGAGTGTTCGAACCGTAATGCGCAAAAAATGGTACCGAAACCCCGTATTTACATATCTGCCACTGTGCAGGAGAATCCGTATAGGTGTTCGATTGTTCGAACCGTAATGCGCAAGAAATGGTATGTAAACCCCGTATTTGCATATCTACCACTGTGCAGGAGAATCCGTATAGGTGTTCGAGTGTTCGAACCGTAATGCGCAAGAAATGGTACCGAAACCCCGTATTTACATATCTGCCACTGTGCAGGAGAATCCGAATAGGTGTTCGAGTGTTCGAACCGTAATGCGCAAGAAATGGTATGTAAACCCCGTATTTACATATCTGCCACTGTGCAGGAGAATCCGTATAGGTGTTCGAGTGTTCGAACCGTAATGCGCAAGAAATGGTACGGAAACCCCGTATTTACATATCTGCCACTGTGCAGGAGAATCCGTATAGGTGTTCGAGTGTTCGAACCGTAATGCGCAAGAAATGGTATGTAAACCCCGTTTTTACATATCTGCCACTGTGCAGGAGAATCCGTATAGGTGTTCGAGTGTTCGAACCGTAATGCGCAAGAAATGGTACGGAAACCCCGTATTTACATATCTGCCACTGTGCAGCAGAATCCGTAGAGGTGTTCGATTGTTCGAACCGTAATGCGCAAGAAATGGTATGTAAACCCCGTTTTTACATATCTGCCACTGTGCAGGAGAATCCGTATAGGTGTTCGAGTGTTCGAACCGTAATGCGCAAGAAATGGTACGAAAACCCCGTATTTACATATCTGCCACTGTGCAGCAGAATCCGTATAGGTGTTCGATTGTTCGAACCGTAATGCGCAAGAAATGGTATGTTAACCCCGTTTTTACATATCTGCCACTGTGCAGGAGAATCCGTATAGGTGTTCGAGTGTTCGAACCGTAATGCGCAAAAAATGGTACCGAAACCCCGTATTTACATATCTGCCACTGTGCAGCAGAATCCGTATAGGTGTTCGATTGTTCGAACCGTAATGCGCAAGAAATGGTATGTAAACCCTGTTTTTACATATCGGCCACTGTGCAGGAGAATTCGTATAGGTGTTCGAGTGTTCGAACCGTAATGCACAAGAAATGGTACGGAAACCCCGTATTTACATATCTGCCACTGTGCAGCAGAATCCGTATAGGTGTTCGATTGTTCGAACCGTAATGCGCAAGAAATGGTATGTAAACCCCGTTTTTACATATCTGCCACTGTGCAGGAGAATCCGTATAGGTGTTCGAGAGTTCGAACCGTAATGCGCAAGAAATGGTACGGAAACCCCGTATTTACATATCTGCCACTGTGCAGGAGAATCCGAATAGGTGTTCGAGTGTTCGAACCGTAATGCGCAAGAAATGGTATGTAAACCCCGTATTTACATATCTGCCACTGTGCAGGAGAATCCGTATAGGTGTTCGAGTGTTCGAACCGTAATGCGCAAGAAATGGTACGGAAACCCCGTATTTACATATCTGCCACTGTGCAGGAGAATCCGTATAGGTGTTCGATTGTTCGAACCCTAATGCGCAAAAAATGGTACCGAAACCCCGTATTTACATATCTGCCACTGTGCAGGAGAATCCGTATAGGTGTTCTAGTGTTCGAACCGTAATGCGCAAGAAATGGTACCGAAACCCCGTATTTACATATCTGCCACTGTGCAGGAGAATCCGAATAGGTGTTCGAGTGTTCGATCCGTAATGCGCAAGAAATGGTATGTAAACCCCGTATTTACATATCTGCCACTGTGCAGGAGAATCCGTATAGGTGTTCGAGTGTTCGAACCGTAATGCGCAAGAAATGGTACGGAAACCCCGTATTTACATATCTGCCACTGTGCAGGAGAATCCGTATAGGTGTTCGAGTGTTTGAACCGTAATGCGTGAGAAATGGTTTGCAAACCCCGTATTTATATATCTGCCACTGTGCTGGATAATCCGTATAGGTGTTCGAGTGTTCGAACCGTAATGCGCCAGAAATGGTACCGAAACCCCGTATTTACATATCTGCCACTGTGCAGGAGAATCCGTATAGGTGTTCGAGTGTCCGAACCGTAATGCGCAAGAAATGGTACCGAAACCCCGTATTTACATATCTGCCAATGTGCAGGAGAATCCGTATAGGTGTTCGAGTGTTCGAACCGTAATGCGCAAGAAATGGTATGGAAACCCCGTATTTACATATCTGCCACTGTGCAGGAGAATCCGTATAGGTGTTCGAGTGTTCGAACCGTAATGCGCAAGAAATGGTTCCGAAACCCCGTATTTACATATCTGCCACTGTGCAGGAGAATCCGTATAGGTGTTCGAGAGTTCGAACCGTAATGCGCAAGAAATGGTATGTAAATCCCGTTTTTATATATCTGCCACTGTGCAGGAGAATCCTTATAGGTGTTCGAGTGTTCGAACCGTAATGCGCAAAAAATGGTACCGAAACCCCGTATTTACATATCTGCCACTGTGCAGGAGAATCCGTATAGGTGTTCGAGTGTTCGAACCGTAATGCGCAAGAAATTGTACGGAAACCCCGTATTTACATACCTGCCACTTTGTAGGAGAATCCGCATAGGTGTTCGAGTGTTCGAACCGTAATGCGCAAGAAATGGTATGTAAACCCCGTATTAACATATCTGCCACTGTGCAGGAGAATCCGTATAGGTGTTCGAGTGTTCGAACCGTAATGCGCAAGAAATGGTACGGAAACCCCGGATTTACATATCTGCCACTGTGCAGGAGAATCCGTATAGGTGTTCGAGTGTTCGAACCGTAATGCGCAAGAAATGGTATGTAAACCCCGTTTTTACATATCTGCCACTGTGCAGGAGAATCCGTATAGGTGTTCGAGTGTTCGAACCGTAATGCGCAAGAAATGGTACGGAAACCCCGTATTTACATATCTGCCACTATGCAGCAGAATCCGTATAGGTGTTCGATTGTTCGAACCGTAATGCGCAAGAAATGGTATGTAAACCCCGTTTTCACATATCTGCCACTGTGCAGGAGAATCCGTATAGGTGTTCGAGTGTTCGAACCGTAATGCGCAAAAAATGGTACCGAAACCCCGTATTTACATATCTGCCACTGTGCAGGAGAATCCGAATAGGTGTTCGAGTGTTCGAACCGTAATGCGCAAGGAATGGTATGTAAACCCCGTATTTACATATCTGCCACTGTGCAGGAGAATCCGTATAGGTGTTCGAGTGTTCGAACCGTATTGCGCAAGAAATGGTACGGAAACCCCGTATTTACATATCTGCCACTGTGCAGGAGAATCCGTATAGGTGTTCGAGTGTTCGAACCGTAATGCGCAAGAAATGGTATGTAATCCCCGTTCTTACATATCTGCCACTGTGCAGGAGAATCCGTATAGGTGTTCGAGTGTTCGAACCGTAATGCGCAAGAAATGGTACGGAAACCCCGTATTTACATATCTGCCACTGTGCAGGAGAATCCGTATAGGTGTTCGAGTGTTTGAACCGTAATGCGTGAGAAATGGTTTGCAAACCCCGTATTTATATATCTGCCACTGTGCTGGATAATCCGTATAGGTGTTCGAGTGTTCGAACCGTAATGCGCCAGAAATGGTACCGAAACCCCGTATTTACATATCTGCCACGGTGCAGGAGAATCCGTATAGGTGTTCGAGTGTCCGAACCGTAATGCGCAAGAAATGGTACCGAAACCCCGTATTTACATATCTGCCAATGTGCAGGAGAATCCGTATAGGTGTTCGAGTGTTCGAACCGTAATGCGCAAGAAATGGTATGGAAACCCCGTATTTACATATCTGCCACTGTGCAGGAGAATCCGTATAGGTGTTCGAGTGTTCGAACCGTAATGCGCAAGAAATGGTTCCGAAACCCCGTATTTACATATCTGCCACTGTGCAGGAGAATCCGTATAGGTGTTCGAGAGTTCGAACCGTAATGCGCAAGAAATGGTATGTAAATCCCGTTTTTATATATCTGCCACTGTGCAGGAGAATCCGTATAGGTGTTCGAGTGTTCGAACCGTAATGCGCAAAAAATGGTACCGAAACCCCGTATTTACATATCTGCCACTGTGCAGGAGAATCCGTATAGGTGTTCGAGTGTTCGAACCGTAATGCGCAAGAAATTGTACGGAAACCCCGTATTTACATACCTGCCACTTTGTAGGAGAATCCGCATAGGTGTTCGAGTGTTCGAACCGTAATGCGCAAGAAATGGTATGTAAACCCCGTATTAACATATCTGCCACTGTGCAGGAGAATCCGTATAGGTGTTCGAGTGTTCGAACCGTAATGCGCAAGAAATGGTACGGAAACCCCGGATTTACATATCTGCCACTGTGCAGGAGAATCCGTATAGGTGTTCGAGTGTTCGAACCGTAATGCGCAAGAAATGGTATGTAAACCCCGTTTTTACATATCTGCCACTGTGCAGGAGAATCCGTATAGGTGTTCGAGTGTTCGAACCGTAATGCGCAAGAAATGGTACGGAAACCCCGTATTTACATATCTGCCACTGTGCAGCAGAATCCGTATAGGTGTTCGATTGTTCGAACCGTAATGCGCAAGAAATGGTATGTAAACCCCGTTTTCACATATCTGCCACTGTGCAGGAGAATCCGTATAGGTGTTCGAGTGTTCGAACCGTAATGCGCAAAAAATGGTACCGAAACCCCGTATTTACATATCTGCCACTGTGCAGGAGAATCCGAATAGGTGTTCGAGTGTTCGAACCGTAATGCGCAAGAAATGGTATGTAAACCCCGTATTTACATATCTGCCACTGTGCAGGAGAATCCGTATAGGTGTTCGAGTGTTCGAACCGTATTGCGCAAGAAATGGTACGGAAACCCCGTATTTACATATCTGCCACTGTGCAGGAGAATCCGTATAGGTGTTCGAGTGTTCGAACCGTAATGCGCAAGAAATGGTATGTAATCCCCGTTTTTACATATCTGCCACTGTGCAGGAGAATCCGTATAGGTGTTCGAGTGTTCGAACCGTAATGCGCAAGAAATGGTACGGAAACCCCGTATTTACATATCTGCCACTGTGCAGGAGAATCCGTATAGGTGTTCGAGTGTTTGAACCGTAATGCGTGAGAAATGGTTTGCAAACCCCGTATTTATATATCTGCCACTGTGCTGGATAATCCGTATAGGTGTTCGAGTGTTCGAACCGTAATGCGCCAGAAATGGTACCGAAACCCCGTATTTACATATCTGCCACGGTGCAGGAGAATCCGTATAGGTGTTCGAGTGTCCGAACCGTAATGCGCAAGAAATGGTACCGAAACCCCGTATTTACATATCTGCCAATGTGCAGGAGAATCCGTATAGGTGTTCGAGTGTTCGAACCGTAATGCGCAAGAAATGGTATGGAAACCCCGTATTTACATATCTGCCACTGTGCAGGAGAATCCGTATAGGTGTTCGAGTGTTCGAACCGTAATGCGCAAGAAATGGTTCCGAAACCCCGTATTTACATATCTGCCACTGTGCAGGAGAATCCGTATAGGTGTTCGAGAGTTCGAACCGTAATGCGCAAGAAATGGTATGTAAATCCCGTTTTTATATATCTGCCACTGTGCAGGAGAATCCGTATAGGTGTTCGAGTGTTCGAACCGTAATGCGCAAAAAGTGGTACCGAAACCCCGTATTTACATATCTGCCACTGTGCAGGAGAATCCGTATAGGTGTTCGAGTGTTCGAACCGTAATGCGCAAGAAATTGTACGGAAACCCCGTATTTACATACCTGCCACTTTGTAGGAGAATCCGCATAGGTGTTCGAGTGTTCGAACCGTAATGCGCAAGAAATGGTATGTAAACCCCGTATTAACATATCTGCCACTGTGCAGGAGAATCCGTATAGGTGTTCGAGTGTTCGAACCGTAATGCGCAAGAAATGGTACGGAAACCCCGGATTTATATATCTGCCACTGTGCAGGAGAATCCGTATAGGTGTTCGAGTGTTCGAACCGTAATGCGCAAGAAATGGTATGTAAACCCCGTTTTTACATATCTGCCACTGTGCAGGAGAATCCGTATAGGTGTTCGAGTGTTCGAACCGTAATGCGCAAGAAATGGTACGGAAACCCCGTATTTACATATCTGCCACTGTGCAGCAGAATCCGTATAGGTGTTCGATTGTTCGAACCGTAATGCGCAAGAAATGGTATGTAAACCCCGTTTTCACATATCTGCCACTGTGCAGGAGAATCCGTATAGGTGTTCGAGTGTTCGAACCGTAATGCGCAAAAAATGGTACCGAAACCCCGTATTTACATATCTGCCACTGTGCAGGAGAATCCGAATAGGTGTTCGAGTGTTCGAACCGTAATGCGCAAGAAATGGTATGTAAACCCCGTATTTACATATCTGCCACTGTGCAGGAGAATCCGTATAGGTGTTCGAGTGTTCGAACCGTATTGCGCAAGAAATGGTACGGAAACCCCGTATTTACATATCTGCCACTGTGCAGGAGAATCCGTATAGGTGTTCGAGTGTTCGAACCGTAATGCGCAAGAAATGGTATGTAATCCCCGTTTTTACATATCTGCCACTGTGCAGGAGAATCCGTATAGGTGTTCGAGTGTTCGAACCGTAATGCGCAAGAAATGGTACGGAAACCCCGTATTTACATATCTGCCACTGTGCAGGAGAATCCGTATAGGTGTTCGAGTGTTTGAACCGTAATGCGTGAGAAATGGTTTGCAAACCCCGTATTTATATATCTGCCACTGTGCTGGATAATCCGTATAGGTGTTCGAGTGTTCGAACCGTAATGCGCCAGAAATGGTACCGAAACCCCGTATTTACATATCTGCCACGGTGCAGGAGAATCCGTATAGGTGTTCGAGTGTCCGAACCGTAATGCGCAAGAAATGGTACCGAAACCCCGTATTTACATATCTGCCAATGTGCAGGAGAATCCGTATAGGTGTTCGAGTGTTCGAACCGTAATGCGCAAGAAATGGTATGGAAACCCCGTATTTACATATCTGCCACTGTGCAGGAGAATCCGTATAGGTGTTCGAGTGTTCGAACCGTAATGCGCAAGAAATGGTTCCGAAACCCCGTATTTACATATCTGCCACTGTGCAGGAGAATCCGTATAGGTGTTCGAGAGTTCGAACCGTAATGCGCAAGAAATGGTATGTAAATCCCGTTTTTATATATCTGCCACTGTGCAGGAGAATCCGTATAGGTGTTCGAGTGTTCGAACCGTAATGCGCAAAAAATGGTACCGAAACCCCGTATTTACATATCTGCCACTGTGCAGGAGAATCCGTATAGGTGTTCGAGTGTTCGAACCGTAATGCGCAAGAAATTGTACGGAAACCCCGTATTTACATACCTGCCACTTTGTAGGAGAATCCGCATAGGTGTTCGAGTGTTCGAACCGTAATGCGCAAGAAATGGTATGTAAACCCCGTATTAACATATCTGCCACTGTGCAGGAGAATCCGTATAGGTGTTCGAGTGTTCGAACCGTAATGCGCAAGAAATGGTACGGAAACCCCGGATTTACATATCTGCCACTGTGCAGGAGAATCCGTATAGGTGTTCGAGTGTTCGAACCGTAATGCGCAAGAAATGGTATGTAAACCCCGTTTTTACATATCTGCCACTGTGCAGGAGAATCCGTATAGGTGTTCGAGTGTTCGAACCGTAATGCGCAAGAAATGGTACGGAAACCCCGTATTTACATATCTGCCACTGTGCAGCAGAATCCGTATAGGTGTTCGATTGTTCGAACCGTAATGCGCAAGAAATGGTATGTAAACCCCGTTTTCACATATCTGCCACTGTGCAGGAGAATCCGTATAGGTGTTCGAGTGTTCGAACCGTAATGCGCAAAAAATGGTACCGAAACCCCGTATTTACATATCTGCCACTGTGCAGGAGAATCCGAATAGGTGTTCGAGTGTTCGAACCGTAATGCGCAAGAAATGGTATGTTAACCCCGTATTTACATATCTGCCACTGTGCAGGAGAATCCGTATAGGTGTTCGAGTGTTCGAACCGTATTGCGCAAGAAATGGTACGGAAACCCCGTATTTACATATCTGCCACTGTGCAGGAGAATCCGTATAGGTGTTCGAGTGTTCGAACCGTAATGCGCAAGAAATGGTATGTAATCCCCGTTTTTACATATCTGCCACTGTGCAGGAGAATCCGTATAGGTGTTCGAGTGTTCGAACCGTAATGCGCAAGAAATGGTACGGAAACCCCGTATTTACATATCTGCCACTGTGCAGGAGAATCCGTATAGGTGTTCGAGTGTTTGAACCGTAATGCGTGAGAAATGGTTTGCAAACCCCGTATTTATATATCTGCCACTGTGCTGGATAATCCGTATAGGTGTTCGAGTGTTCGAACCGTAATGCGCCAGAAATGGTACCGAAACCCCGTATTTACATATCTGCCACGGTGCAGGAGAATCCGTATAGGTGTTCGAGTGTCCGAACCGTAATGCGCAAGAAATGGTACCGAAACCCCGTATTTACATATCTGCCAATGTGCAGGAGAATCCGTATAGGTGTTCGAGTGTTCGAACCGTAATGCGCAAGAAATGGTATGGAAACCCCGTATTTACATATCTGCCACTGTGCAGGAGAATCCGTATAGGTGTTCGAGTGTTCGAACCGTAATGCGCAAGAAATGGTTCCGAAACCCCGTATTTACATATCTGCCACTGTGCAGGAGAATCCGTATAGGTGTTCGAGAGTTCGAACCGTAATGCGCAAGAAATGGTATGTAAATCCCGTTTTTATATATCTGCCACTGTGCAGGAGAATCCGTATAGGTGTTCGAGTGTTCGAACCGTAATGCGCAAAAAATGGTACCGAAACCCCGTATTTACATATCTGCCACTGTGCAGGAGAATCCGTATAGGTGTTCGAGTGTTCGAACCGTAATGCGCAAGAAATTGTACGGAAACCCCGTATTTACATACCTGCCACTTTGTAGGAGAATCCGCATAGGTGTTCGAGTGTTCGAACCGTAATGCGCAAGAAATGGTATGTAAACCCCGTATTAACATATCTGCCACTGTGCAGGAGAATCCGTATAGGTGTTCGAGTGTTCGAACCGTAATGCGCAAGAAATGGTACGGAAACCCCGGATTTACATATCTGCCACTGTGCAGGAGAATCCGTATAGGTGTTCGAGTGTTCGAACCGTAATGCGCAAGAAATGGTATGTAAACCCCGTTTTTACATATCTGCCACTGTGCAGGAGAATCCGTATAGGTGTTCGAGTGTTCGAACCGTAATGCGCAAGAAATGGTACGGAAACCCCGTATTTACATATCTGCCACTGTGCAGCAGAATCCGTATAGGTGTTCGATTGTTCGAACCGTAATGCGCAAGAAATGGTATGTAAACCCCGTTTTCACATATCTGCCACTGTGCAGGAGAATCCGTATAGGTGTTCGAGTGTTCGAACCGTAATGCGCAAAAAATGGTACCGAAACCCCGTATTTACATATCTGCCACTGTGCAGGAGAATCCGAATAGGTGTTCGAGTGTTCGAACCGTAATGCGCAAGAAATGGTATGTAAACCCCGTATTTACATATCTGCCACTGTGCAGGAGAATCCGTATAGGTGTTCGAGTGTTCGAACCGTATTGCGCAAGAAATGGTACGGAAACCCCGTATTTACATATCTGCCACTGTGCAGGAGAATCCGTATAGGTGTTCGAGTGTTCGAACCGTAATGCGCAAGAAATGGTATGTAATCCCCGTTTTTACATATCTGCCACTGTGCAGGAGAATCCGTATAGGTGTTCGAGTGTTCGAACCGTAATGCGCAAGAAATGGTACGGAAACCCCGTATTTACATATCTGCCACTGTGCAGGAGAATCCGTATAGGTGTTCGAGTGTTTGAACCGTAATGCGTGAGAAATGGTTTGCAAACCCCGTATTTATATATCTGCCACTGTGCTGGATAATCCGTATAGGTGTTCGAGTGTTCGAACCGTAATGCGCCAGAAATGGTACCGAAACCCCGTATTTACATATCTGCCACTGTGCAGGAGAATCCGTATAGGTGTTCGAGTGTCCGAACCGTAATGCGCAAGAAATGGTACCGAAACCCCGTATTTACATATCTGCCAATGTGCAGGAGAATCCGTATAGGTGTTCGAGTGTTCGAACCGTAATGCGCAAGAAATGGTATGGAAACCCCGTATTTACATATCTGCCACTGTGCAGGAGAATCCGTATAGGTGTTCGAGTGTTCGAACCGTAATGCGCAAGAAATGGTTCCGAAACCTCGTATTTACATATCTGCCACTGTGCAGGAGAATCCGTATAGGTGTTCGAGAGTTCGAACCGTAATGCGCAAGAAATGGTATGGAAATCCCGTTTTTATATATCTGCCACTGTGCAGGAGAATCCGTATAGGTGTTCGAGTGTTCGAACCGTAATGCGCAAAAAATGGTACCGAAACCCCGTATTTACATATCTGCCACTGTGCAGGAGAATCCGTATAGGTGTTCGAGTGTTCGAACCGTAATGCGCAAGAAATTGTACGGAAACCCCGTATTTACATACCTGCCACTTTGTAGGAGAATCCGCATAGGTGTTCGAGTGTTCGAACCGTAATGCGCAAGAAATGGTATGTAAACCCCGTATTAACATATCTGCCACTGTGCAGGAGAATCCGTATAGGTGTTCGAGTGTTCGAACCGTAATGCGCAAGAAATGGTACGGAAACCCCGGATTTACATATCTGCCACTGTGCAGGAGAATCCGTATAGGTGTTCGAGTGTTCGAACCGTAATGCGCAAGAAATGGTATGTAAACCCCGTTTTTACATATCTGCCACTGTGCAGGAGAATCCGTATAGGTGTTCGAGTGTTCGAACCGTAATGCGCAAGAAATGGTACGGAAACCCCGTATTTACATATCTGCCACTGTGCAGCAGAATCCGTATAGGTGTTCGATTGTTCGAACCGTAATGCGCAAGAAATGGTATGTAAACCCCGTTTTCACATATCTGCCGCTGTGCAGGAGAATCCGTATAGGTGTTCGAGTGTTCGAACCGTAATGCGCAAAAAATGGTACCGAAACCCCGTATTTACATATCTGCCACTGTGCAGGAGAATCCGAATAGGTGTTCGAGTGTTCGAACCGTAATGCGCAAGAAATGGTATGTAAACCCCGTATTTACATATCTGCCACTGTGCAGGAGAATCCGTATAGGTGTTCGAGTGTTCGAACCGTATTGCGCAAGAAATGGTACGGAAACCCCGTATTTACATATCTGCCACTGTGCAGGAGAATCCGTATAGGTGTTCGAGTGTTCGAACCGTAATGCGCAAGAAATGGTATGTAATCCCCGTTTTTACATATCTGCCACTGTGCAGGAGAATCCGTATAGGTGTTCGAGTGTTCGAACCGTAATGCGCAAGAAATGGTACGGAAACCCCGTATTTACATATCTGCCACTGTGCAGGAGAATCCGTATAGGTGTTCGAGTGTTTGAACCGTAATGCGTGAGAAATGGTTTGCAAACCCCGTATTTATATATCTGCCACTGTGCTGGATAATCCGTATAGGTGTTCGAGTGTTCGAACCGTAATGCGCCAGAAATGGTACCGAAACCCCGTATTTACATATCTGCCACTGTGCAGGAGAATCCGTATAGGTGTTCGAGTGTCCGAACCGTAATGCGCAAGAAATGGTACCGAAACCCCGTATTTACATATCTGCCAATGTGCAGGAGAATCCATATAGGTGTTCGAGTGTTCGAACCGTAATCCGCAAGAAATGGTATGGAAACCCCGTATTTACATATCTGCCACTGTGCAGGAGAATCCGTATAGGTGTTCGAGTGTTCGAACCGTAATGCGCAAGAAATGGTTCCGAAACCCCGTATTTACATATCTGCCACTGTGCAGGAGAATCCGTATAGGTGTTCGAGAGTTCGAACCGTAATGCGCAAGAAATGGTATGTAAATCCCGTTTTTATATATCTGCCACTGTGCAGGAGAATCCGTATAGGTGTTCGAGTGTTCGAACCGTAATGCGCAAAAAATGGTACCGAAACCCCGTATTTACATATCTGCCACTGTGCAGGAGAATCCGTATAGGTGTTCGAGTGTTCGAACCGTAATGCGCAAGAAATTGTACGGAAACCCCGTATTTACATACCTGCCACTTTGTAGGAGAATCCGCATAGGTGTTCGAGTGTTCGAACCGTAATGCGCAAGAAATGGTATGTAAACCCCGTATTAACATATCTGCCACTGTGCAGGAGAATCCGTATAGGTGTTCGAGTGTTCGAACCGTAATGCGCAAGAAATGGTACGGAAACCCCGGATTTACATATCTGCCACTGTGCAGGAGAATCCGTATAGGTGTTCGAGTGTTCGAACCGTAATGCGCAAGAAATGGTATGTAAACCCCGTTTTTACATATCTGCCACTGTGCAGGAGAATCCGTATAGGTGTTCGAGTGTTCGAACCGTAATGCGCAAGAAATGGTACGGAAACCCCGTATTTACATATCTGCCACTGTGCAGCAGAATCCGTATAGGTGTTCGATTGTTCGAACCGTAATGCGCAAGAAATGGTATGTAAACCCCGTTTTCACATATCTGCCACTGTGCAGGAGAATCTGTATAGGTGTTCGAGTGTTCGAACCGTAATGCGCAAAAAATGGTACCGAAACCCCGTATTTACATATCTGCCACTGTGCAGGAGAATCCGTATAGGTGTTCGATTGTTCGAACCGTAATGCGCAAGAAATGGTATGTAAACCCCGTATTTACATATCTACCACTGTGCAGGAGAATCCGTATAGGTGTTCGAGTGTTCGAACCGTAATGCGCAAGAAATGGTACCGAAACCCCGTATTTACATATCTGCCACTGTGCAGGAGAATCCGAATTGGTGTTCGAGTGTTCGAACCGTAATGCGCAAGAAATGGTATGTAAACCCCGTATTTACATATCTGCCACTGTGCAGGAGAATCCGTATAGGTGTTCGAGTGTTCGAACCGTATTGCGCAAGAAATGGTACGGAAACCCCGTATTTACATATCTGCCACTGTGCAGGAGAATCCGTATAGGTGTTCGAGTGTTCGAACCGTAATGCGCAAGAAATGGTATGTAATCCCCGTTTTTACATATCTGCCACTGTGCAGGAGAATCCGTATAGGTGTTCGAGTGTTCGAACCGTAATGCGCAAGAAATGGTACGGAAACCCCGTATTTACATATCTGCCACTGTGCAGGAGAATCCGTATAGGTGTTCGAGTGTTTGAACCGTAATGCGTGAGAAATGGTTTGCAAACCCCGTATTTATATATCTGCCACTGTGCTGGATAATCCGTATAGGTGTTCGAGTGTTCGAACCGTAATGCGCCAGAAATGGTACCGAAACCCCGTATTTACATATCTGCCACTGTGCAGGAGAATCCGTATAGGTGTTCGAGTGTCCGAACCGTAATGCGCAAGAAATGGTACCGAAACCCCGTATTTACATATCTGCCAATGTGCAGGAGAATCCATATAGGTGTTCGAGTGTTCGAACCGTAATCCGCAAGAAATGGTATGGAAACCCCGTATTTACATATCTGCCACTGTGCAGGAGAATCCGTATAGGTGTTCGAGTGTTCGAACCGTAATGCGCAAGAAATGGTTCCGAAACCCCGTATTTACATATCTGCCACTGTGCAGGAGAATCCGTATAGGTGTTCGAGAGTTCGAACCGTAATGCGCAAGAAATGGTATGTAAATCCCGTTTTTATATATCTGCCACTGTGCAGGAGAATCCGTATAGGTGTTCGAGTGTTCGAACCGTAATGCGCAAAAAATGGTACCGAAACCCCGTATTTACATATCTGCCACTGTGCAGGAGAATCCGTATAGGTGTTCGAGTGTTCGAACCGTAATGCGCAAGAAATTGTACGGAAACCCCGTATTTACATACCTGCCACTTTGTAGGAGAATCCGCATAGGTGTTCGAGTGTTCGAACCGTAATGCGCAAGAAATGGTATGTAAACCCCGTATTAACATATCTGCCACTGTGCAGGAGAATCCGTATAGGTGTTCGAGTGTTCGAACCGTAATGCGCAAGAAATGGTACGGAAACCCCGGATTTACATATCTGCCACTGTGCAGGAGAATCCGTATAGGTGTTCGAGTGTTCGAACCGTAATGCGCAAGAAATGGTATGTAAACCCCGTTTTTACATATCTGCCACTGTGCAGGAGAATCCGTATAGGTGTTCGAGTGTTCGAACCGTAATGCGCAAGAAATGGTACGGAAACCCCGTATTTACATATCTGCCACTGTGCAGCAGAATCCGTATAGGTGTTCGATTGTTCGAACCGTAATGCGCAAGAAATGGTATGTAAACCCCGTTTTCACATATCTGCCGCTGTGCAGGAGAATCCGTATAGGTGTTCGAGTGTTCGAACCGTAATGCGCAAAAAATGGTACCGAAACCCCGTATTTACATATCTGCCACTGTGCAGGAGAATCCGAATAGGTGTTCGAGTGTTCGAACCGTAATGCGCAAGAAATGGTATGTAAACCCCGTATTTACATATCTGCCACTGTGCAGGAGAATCCGTATAGGTGTTCGAGTGTTCGAACCGTATTGCGCAAGAAATGGTACGGAAACCCCGTATTTACATATCTGCCACTGTGCAGGAGAATCCGTATAGGTGTTCGAGTGTTCGAACCGTAATGCGCAAGAAATGGTATGTAATCCCCGTTTTTACATATCTGCCACTGTGCAGGAGAATCCGTATAGGTGTTCGAGTGTTCGAACCGTAATGCGCAAGAAATGGTACGGAAACCCCGTATTTACATATCTGCCACTGTGCAGGAGAATCCGTATAGGTGTTCGAGTGTTTGAACCGTAATGCGTGAGAAATGGTTTGCAAACCCCGTATTTATATATCTGCCACTGTGCTGGATAATCCGTATAGGTGTTCGAGTGTTCGAACCGTAATGCGCCAGAAATGGTACCGAAACCCCGTATTTACATATCTGCCACTGTGCAGGAGAATCCGTATAGGTGTTCGAGTGTCCGAACCGTAATGCGCAAGAAATGGTACCGAAACCCCGTATTTACATATCTGCCAATGTGCAGGAGAATCCATATAGGTGTTCGAGTGTTCGAACCGTAATCCGCAAGAAATGGTATGGAAACCCCGTATTTACATATCTGCCACTGTGCAGGAGAATCCGTATAGGTGTTCGAGTGTTCGAACCGTAATGCGCAAGAAATGGTTCCGAAACCCCGTATTTACATATCTGCCACTGTGCAGGAGAATCCGTATAGGTGTTCGAGAGTTCGAACCGTAATGCGCAAGAAATGGTATGTAAATCCCGTTTTTATATATCTGCCACTGTGCAGGAGAATCCGTATAGGTGTTCGAGTGTTCGAACCGTAATGCGCAAAAAATGGTACCGAAACCCCGTATTTACATATCTGCCACTGTGCAGGAGAATCCGTATAGGTGTTCGAGTGTTCGAACCGTAATGCGCAAGAAATTGTACGGAAACCCCGTATTTACATACCTGCCACTTTGTAGGAGAATCCGCATAGGTGTTCGAGTGTTCGAACCGTAATGCGCAAGAAATGGTATGTAAACCCCGTATTAACATATCTGCCACTGTGCAGGAGAATCCGTATAGGTGTTCGAGTGTTCGAACCGTAATGCGCAAGAAATGGTACGGAAACCCCGGATTTACATATCTGCCACTGTGCAGGAGAATCCGTATAGGTGTTCGAGTGTTCGAACCGTAATGCGCAAGAAATGGTATGTAAACCCCGTTTTTACATATCTGCCACTGTGCAGGAGAATCCGTATAGGTGTTCGAGTGTTCGAACCGTAATGCGCAAGAAATGGTACGGAAACCCCGTATTTACATATCTGCCACTGTGCAGCAGAATCCGTATAGGTGTTCGATTGTTCGAACCGTAATGCGCAAGAAATGGTATGTAAACCCCGTTTTCACATATCTGCCACTGTGCAGGAGAATCTGTATAGGTGTTCGAGTGTTCGAACCGTAATGCGCAAAAAATGGTACCGAAACCCCGTATTTACATATCTGCCACTGTGCAGGAGAATCCGTATAGGTGTTCGATTGTTCGAACCGTAATGCGCAAGAAATGGTATGTAAACCCCGTATTTACATATCTACCACTGTGCAGGAGAATCCGTATAGGTGTTCGAGTGTTCGAACCGTAATGCGCAAGAAATGGTACCGAAACCCCGTATTTACATATCTGCCACTGTGCAGGAGAATCCGAATTGGTGTTCGAGTGTTCGAACCGTAATGCGCAAGAAATGGTATGTAAACCCCGTATTTACATATCTGCCACTGTGCAGGAGAATCCGTATAGGTGTTCGAGTGTTCGAACCGTATTGCGCAAGAAATGGTACGGAAACCCCGTATTTACATATCTGCCACTGTGCAGGAGAATCCGTATAGGTGTTCGAGTGTTCGAACCGTAATGCGCAAGAAATGGTATGTAATCCCCGTTTTTACATATCTGCCACTGTGCAGGAGAATCCGTATAGGTGTTCGAGTGTTCGAACCGTAATGCGCAAGAAATGGTACGGAAACCCCGTATTTACATATCTGCCACTGTGCAGCAGAATCCGTATAGGTGTTCGATTGTTCGAACCGTAGTGCGCAAGAAATGGTATGTAAACCCCATTTTTACATATCTGCCACTGTGCAGGAGAATCCGTATAGGTGTTCGAGTGTTCGAACCGTAATGCGCAAGAAATGGTACGGAAACCCCGTATTTACATATCTGCCACTGTGCAGCAGAATCCGTATAGGTGTTCGATTGTTCGAACCCTAATGCGCAAAAAATGGTACCGAAACCCCGTATTTACATATCTGCCACTGTGCAGGAGAATCCGTATAGGTGTTCTAGTGTTCGAACCGTAATGCGCAAGAAATGGTACCGAAACCCCGTATTTACATATCTGCCACTGTGCAGGAGAATCCGAATAGGTGTTCGAGTGTTCGATCCGTAATGCGCAAGAAATGGTATGTAAACCCCGTATTTACATATCTGCCACTGTGCAGGAGAATCCGTATAGGTGTTCGAGTGTTCGAACCGTAATGCGCAAGAAATGGTACGGAAACCCCGTATTTACATATCTGCCACTGTGCAGGAGAATCCGTATAGGTGTTCGAGTGTTTGAACCGTAATGCGTGAGAAATGGTTTGCAAACCCCGTATTTATATATCTGCCACTGTGCTGGATAATCCGTATAGGTGTTCGAGTGTTCGAACCGTAATGCGCCAGAAATGGTACCGAAACCCCGTATTTACATATCTGCCACTGTGCAGGAGAATCCGTATAGGTGTTCGAGTGTCCGAACTGTAATGCGCAAGAAATGGTACCGAAACCCCGTATTTACATATCGGCCAATGTGCAGGAGAATCCGTATAGGTGTTCGAGTGTTCGAACCGTAATGCGCAAGAAATGGTATGGAAACCCCGTATTTACATATCTGCCACTGTGCAGGAGAATCCGTATAGGTGTTCGAGTGTTCGAACCGTAATGCGCAAGAAATGGTTCCGAAACCCCGTATTTACATATCTGCCACTGTGCAGGAGAATCCGTATAGGTGTTCGAGAGTTCGAACCGTAATGCGCAAGAAATGGTATGTAAATCCCGTTTTTATATATCTGCCACTGTGCAGGAGAATCCGTATAGGTGTTCGAGTGCTCGAACCGTAATGCGCAAAAAATGGTACCGAAACCCCGTATTTACATATCTGCCACTGTGCAGGAGAATCCGTATAGGTGTTCGAGTGTTCGAACCGTAATGCGCAAGAAATTGTACGGAAACCCCGTATTTACATACCTGCCACTTTGTAGGAGAATCCGCATAGGTGTTCGAGTGTTCGAACCGTAATGCGCAAGAAATGGTATGTAAACCCTGTATTAACATATCTGCCACTGTGCAGGAGAATCCGTATAGGTGTTCGAGTGTTCGAACCGTAATGCGCAAGAAATGGTACGGAAACCCCGGATTTACATATCTGCCACTGTGCAGGAGAATCCGTATAGGTGTTCGAGTGTTCGAACCGTAATGCGCAAGAAATGGTATGTAAACCCTGTTTTTAAATATCTGCCACTGTGCAGGAGAATCCGTATAGGTGTTCGAGTGTTCGAACCGTAATGCGCAAGAAATGGTACGGAAACCCCGTATTTACATATCTGCCACTGTGCAGCAGAATCCGTATAGGTGTTCGATTGTTCGAACCGTAATGCGCAAGAAATGGTATGTAAACCCCGTTTTCACATATCTGCCACTGTGCAGGAGAATCCGTATAGGTGTTCGAGTGTTCGAACCGTAATGCGCAAAAAATGGTACCGAAACCCCGTATTTACATATCTGCCACTGTGCAGGAGAATCCGTATAGGTGTTCGATTGTTCGAACCGTAATGCGCAAGAAATGGTATGTAAACCCCGTATTTACATATCTACCACTGTGCAGGAGAATCCGTATAGGTGTTCGAGTGTTCGAACCGTAATGCGCAAGAAATGGTACCGAAACCCCGTATTTACATATCTACCACTGTGCAGGAGAATCCGTATAGGTGTTCGAGTGTTCGAACCGTAATGCGCAAGAAATGGTACCGAAACCCCGTATTTACATATCTGCCACTGTGCAGGAGAATCCGAATAGGTGTTCGAGTGTTCGAACCGTAATGCGCAAGAAATGGTATGTAAACCCCGTATTTACATATCTGCCACTGTGCAGGAGAATCCGTATAGGTGTTCGAGTGTTCGAACCGTATTGCGCAAGAAATGGTACGGAAACCCCGTATTTACATATCTGCCACTGTGCAGGAGAATCCGTATAGGTGTTCGAGTGTTCGAACCGTAATGCGCAAGAAATGGTATGTAATCCCCGTTTTTACATATCTGCCACTGTGCAGGAGAATCCGTATAGGTGTTCGAGTGTTCGAACCGTAATGCGCAAGAAATGGTACGGAAACCCCGTATTTACATATCTGCCACTGTGCAGGAGAATCCGTATAGGTGTTCGAGTGTTTGAACCGTAATGCGTGAGAAATGGTTTGCAAACCCCGTATTTATATATCTGCCACTGTGCTGGATAATCCGTATAGGTGTTCGAGTGTTCGAACCGTAATGCGCCAGAAATGGTACCGAAACCCCGTATTTACATATCTGCCACTGTGCAGGAGAATCCGTATAGGTGTTCGAGTGTCCGAACCGTAATGCGCAAGAAATGGTACCGAAACCCCGTATTTACATATCTGCCAATGTGCAGGAGAATCCGTATAGGTGTTCGAGTGTTCGAACCGTAATGCGCAAGAAATGGTATGGAAACCCCGTATTTACATATCTGCCACTGTGCAGGAGAATCCGTATAGGTGTTCGAGTGTTCGAACCGTAATGCGCAAGAAATGGTTCCGAAACCCCGTATTTACATATCTGCCACTGTGCAGGAGAATCCGTATAGGTGTTCGAGAGTTCGAACCGTAATGCGCAAGAAATGGTATGTAAATCCCGTTTTTATATATCTGCCACTGTGCAGGAGAATCCGTATAGGTGTTCGAGTGTTCGAACCGTAATGCGCAAAAAATGGTACCGAAACCCCGTATTTACATATCTGCCACTGTGCAGGAGAATCCGTATAGGTGTTCGAGTGTTCGAACCGTAATGCGCAAGAAATTGTACGGAAACCCCGTATTTACATACCTGCCACTTTGTAGGAGAATCCGCATAGGTGTTCGAGTGTTCGAACCGTAATGCGCAAGAAATGGTATGTAAACCCCGTATTAACATATCTGCCACTGTGCAGGAGAATCCGTATAGGTGTTCGAGTGTTCGAACCGTAATGCGCAAGAAATGGTACGGAAACCCCGGATTTACATATCTGCCACTGTGCAGGAGAATCCGTATAGGTGTTCGAGTGTTCGAACCGTAATGCGCAAGAAATGGTATGTAAACCCCGTTTTTACATATCTGCCACTGTGCAGGAGAATCCGTATAGGTGTTCGAGTGTTCGAACCGTAATGCGCAAGAAATGGTACGGAAACCCCGTATTTACATATCTGCCACTGTGCAGCAGAATCCGTATAGGTGTTCGATTGTTCGAACCGTAATGCGCAAGAAATGGTATGTAAACCCCGTTTTCACATATCTGCCACTGTGCAGGAGAATCCGTATAGGTGTTCGAGTGTTCGAACCGTAATGCGCAAAAAATGGTACCGAAACCCCGTATTTACATATCTGCCACTGTGCAGGAGAATCCGTATAGGTGTTCGATTGTTCGAACCGTAATGCGCAAGAAATGGTATGTAAACCCCGTATTTACATATCTACCACTGTGCAGGAGAATCCGTATAGGTGTTCGAGTGTTCGAACCGTAATGCGCAAGAAATGGTACCGAAACCCCGTATTTACATATCTGCCACTGTGCAGGAGAATCCGAATAGGTGTTCGAGTGTTCGAACCGTAATGCGCAAGAAATGGTATGTAAACCCCGTATTTACATATCTGCCACTGTGCAGGAGAATCCGTATAGGTGTTCGAGTGTTCGAACCGTAATGCGCAAGAAATGGTACGGAAACCCCGTATTTACAAATCTGCCACTGTGCAGGAGAATCCGTATAGGTGTTCGATTGTTCGAACCGTAATGCGCAAAAAATGGTACCGAAACCCCGTATTTACATATCTGCCACTGTGCAGGAGAATCCGTATAGGTGTTCTAGTGTTCGAACCGTAATGCGCAAGAAATGGTACCGAAACCCCGTATTTACATATCTGCCACTGTGCAGGAGAATCCGAATAGGTGTTCGAGTGTTCGATCCGTAATGCGCAAGAAATGGTATGTAAACCCCGTATTTACATATCTGCCACTGTGCAGGAGAATCCGTATAGGTGTTCGAGTGTTCGAACCGTAATGCGCAAGAAATGGTACGGAAACCCCGTATTTACATATCTGCCACTGTGCAGGAGAATCCGTATAGGTGTTCGAGTGTTTGAACCGTAATGCGTGAGAAATGGTTTGCAAACCCCGTATTTATATATCTGCCACTGTGCTGGATAATCCGTATAGGTGTTCGAGTGTTCGAACCGTAATGCGCAAGAAATGGTATGTAAACCCCGTATTAACATATCTGCCACTGTGCAGGAGAATCCGTATAGGTGTTCGAGTGTTCGAACCGTAATGCGCAAGAAATGGTACGGAAACCCCGGATTTACATATCTGCCACTGTGCAGGAGAATCCGTATAGGTGTTCGAGTGTTCGAACCGTAATGCGCAAGAAATGGTATGTAAACCCCGTTTTTACATATCTGCCACTGTGCAGGAGAATCCGTATAGGTGTTCGAGTGTTCGAACCGTAATGCGCAAGAAATGGTACGGAAACCCCGTATTTACATATCTGCCACTGTGCAGCAGAATCCGTATAGGTGTTCGATTGTTCGAACCGTAATGCGCAAGAAATGGTATGTAAACCCCGTTTTCACATATCTGCCACTGTGCAGGAGAATCCGTATAGGTGTTCGAGTGTTCGAACCGTAATGCGCAAAAAATGGTACCGAAACCCCGTATTTACATATCTGCCACTGTGCAGGAGAATCCGTATAGGTGTTCGATTGTTCGAACCGTAATGCGCAAGAAATGGTATGTAAACCCCGTATTTACATATCTACCACTGTGCAGGAGAATCCGTATAGGTGTTCGAGTGTTCGAACCGTAATGCGCAAGAAATGGTACCGAAACCCCGTATTTACATATCTGCCACTGTGCAGGAGAATCCGAATAGGTGTTCGAGTGTTCGAACCGTAATGCGCAAGAAATGGTATGTAAACCCCGTATTTACATATCTGCCACTGTGCAGGAGAATCCGTATAGGTGTTCGAGTGTTCGAACCGTAATGCGCAAGAAATGGTACGGAAACCCCGTATTTACATATCTGCCACTGTGCAGGAGAATCCGTATAGGTGTTCGATTGTTCGAACCGTAATGCGCAAAAAATGGTACCGAAACCCCGTATTTACATATCTGCCACTGTGCAGGAGAATCCGTATAGGTGTTCTAGTGTTCGAACCGTAATGCGCAAGAAATGGTACCGAAACCCCGTATTTACATATCTGCCACTGTGCAGGAGAATCCGAATAGGTGTTCGAGTGTTCGATCCGTAATGCGCAAGAAATGGTATGTAAACCCCGTATTTACATATCTGCCACTGTGCAGGAGAATCCGTATAGGTGTTCGAGTGTTCGAACCGTAATGCGCAAGAAATGGTACGGAAACCCCGTATTTACATATCTGCCACTGTGCAGGAGAATCCGTATAGGTGTTCGAGTGTTTGAACCGTAATGCGTGAGAAATGGTTTGCAAACCCCGTATTTATATATCTGCCACTGTGCTGGATAATCCGTATAGGTGTTCGAGTGTTCGAACCGTAATGCGCCAGAAATGGTACCGAAACCCCGTATTTACATATCTGCCACTGTGCAGGAGAATCCGTATAGGTGTTCGAGTGTCCGAACCGTAATGCGCAAGAAATGGTACCGAAACCCCGTATTTACATATCTGCCAATGTGCAGGAGAATCCGTATAGGTGTTCGAGTGTTCGAACCGTAATGCGCAAGAAATGGTAAGGAAACCCCGTATTTACATATCTGCCACTGTGCAGGAGAATCCGTATAGGTGTTCGAGTGTTCGAACCGTAATGCGCAAGAAATGGTACGGAAACCCCGTATTTACATATCTGCCACTGTGCAGCAGAATCCGTAGAGGTGTTCGATTGTTCGAACCGTAATGCGCAAGAAATGGTATGTAAACCCCGTTTTTACATATCTGCCACTGTGCAGGAGAATCCGTATAGGTGTTCGAGTGTTCGAACCGTAATGCGCAAGAAATGGTACGGAAACCCCGTATTTACATATCTGCCACTGTGCAGCAGAATCCGTAAAGGTGTTCGATTGTTCGAACCGTAATGCGCAAGAAATGGTATGTAAACCCCGTTTTTACATATCTGCCACTGTGCAGGAGAATCCGTATAGGTGTTCGAGTGTTCGAACCGTAATGCGCAAAAAATGGTACCGAAACCCCGTATTTACATATCTGCCACTGTGCAGCAGAATCCGTATAGGTGTTCGATTGTTCGAACCGTAATGCGCAAGAAATGGTATGTAAACCCCGTTTTTACATATCTGCCACTGTGCAGGAGAATTCGTATAGGTGTTCGAGTGTTCGAACCGTAATGCGCAAGAAATGGTACGGAAACCCCGTATTTACATATCTGCCACTGTGCAGCAGAATCCGTATAGGTGTTCGATTGTTCGAACCGTAATGCGCAAGAAATGGTATGTAAACCCCGTTTTTACATATCTGCCACTGTGCAGGAGAATCCGTATAGGTGTTCGAGAGTTCGAACCGTAATGCGCAAGAAATGGTACGGAAACCCCGTATTTACATATCTGCCACTGTGCAGGAGAATCCGAATAGGTGTTCGAGTGTTCGAACCGTAATGCGCAAGAAATGGTATGTAAACCCCGTATTTACATATCTGCCACTGTGCAGGAGAATCCGTATAGGTGTTCGAGTGTTCGAACCGTAATGCGCAAGAAATGGTACGGAAACCCCGTATTTACATATCTGCCACTGTGCAGGAGAATCCGTATAGGTGTTCGATTGTTCGAACCGTAATGCGCAAAAAATGGTACCGAAACCCCGTATTTACATATCTGCCACTGTGCAGGAGAATCCGTATAGGTGTTCTAGTGTTCGAACCGTAATGCGCAAGAAATGGTACCGAAACCCCGTATTTACATATCTGCCACTGTGCAGGAAAATCCGAATAGGTGTTCGAGTGTTCGATCCGTAATGCGCAAGAAATGGTATGTAAACCCCGTATTTACATATCTGCCACTGTGCAGGAGAATCCGTATAGGTGTTCGAGTGTTCGAACCGTAATGCGCAAGAAATGGTACGGAAACCCCGTATTTACATATCTGCCACTGTGCAGGAGAATCCGTATAGGTGTTCGAGTGTTTGAACCGTAATGCGTGAGAAATGGTTTGCAAACCCCGTATTTATATATCTGCCACTGTGCTGGATAATCCGTATAGGTGTTCGAGTGTTCGAACCGTAATGCGCCAGAAATGGTACCGAAACCCCGTATTTACATATCTGCCACTGTGCAGGAGAATCCGTATAGGTGTTCGAGTGTTCGAACCGTAATGCGCAAGAAATGGTACGGAAACCCCGTATTTACATATCTGCCACTGTGCAGGAGAATCCGTATAGGTGTTCGAGTGTTTGAACCGTAATGCGTGAGAAATGGTTTGCAAACCCCGTATTTATATATCTGCCACTGTGCTGGATAATCCGTATAGGTGTTCGAGTGTTCGAACCGTAATGCGCCAGAAATGGTACCGAAACCCCGTATTTACATATCTGCCACTGTGCAGGAGAATCCGTATAGGTGTTCGAGTGTCCGAACCGTAATGCGCAAGAAATGGTACCGAAACCCCGTATTTACATATCTGCCAATGTGCAGGAGAATCCGTATAGGTGTTCGAGTGTTCGAACCGTAATGCGCAAGAAATGGTAAGGAAACCCCGTATTTACATATCTGCCACTGTGCAGGAGAATCCGTATAGGTGTTCGAGTGTTCGAACCGTAATGCGCAAGAAATGGTACGGAAACCCCGTATTTACATATCTGCCACTGTGCAGCAGAATCCGTAGAGGTGTTCGATTGTTCGAACCGTAATGCGCAAGAAATGGTATGTAAACCCCGTTTTTACATATCTGCCACTGTGCAGGAGAATCCGTATAGGTGTTCGAGTGTTCGAACCGTAATGCGCAAGAAATGGTACGGAAACCCCGTATTTACATATCTGCCACTGTGCAGCAGAATCCGTAAAGGTGTTCGATTGTTCGAACCGTAATGCGCAAGAAATGGTATGTAAACCCCGTTTTTACATATCTGCCACTGTGCAGGAGAATCCGTATAGGTGTTCGAGTGTTCGAACCGTAATGCGCAAAAAATGGTACCGAAACCCCGTATTTACATATCTGCCACTGTGCAGCAGAATCCGTATAGGTGTTCGATTGTTCGAACCGTAATGCGCAAGAAATGGTATGTAAACCCCGTTTTTACATATCTGCCACTGTGCAGGAGAATTCGTATAGGTGTTCGAGTGTTCGAACCGTAATGCGCAAGAAATGGTACGGAAACCCCGTATTTACATATCTGCCACTGTGCAGCAGAATCCGTATAGGTGTTCGATTGTTCGAACCGTAATGCGCAAGAAATGGTATGTAAACCCCGTTTTTACATATCTGCCACTGTGCAGGAGAATCCGTATAGGTGTTCGAGAGTTCGAACCGTAATGCGCAAGAAATGGTACGGAAACCCCGTATTTACATATCTGCCACTGTGCAGGAGAATCCGAATAGGTGTTCGAGTGTTCGAACCGTAATGCGCAAGAAATGGTATGTAAACCCCGTATTTACATATCTGCCACTGTGCAGGAGAATCCGTATAGGTGTTCGAGTGTTCGAACCGTAATGCGCAAGAAATGGTACGGAAACCCCGTATTTACATATCTGCCACTGTGCAGGAGAATCCGTATAGGTGTTCGATTGTTCGAACCGTAATGCGCAAAAAATGGTACCGAAACCCCGTATTTACATATCTGCCACTGTGCAGGAGAATCCGTATAGGTGTTCTAGTGTTCGAACCGTAATGCGCAAGAAATGGTACCGAAACCCCGTATTTACATATCTGCCACTGTGCAGGAAAATCCGAATAGGTGTTCGAGTGTTCGATCCGTAATGCGCAAGAAATGGTATGTAAACCCCGTATTTACATATCTGCCACTGTGCAGGAGAATCCGTATAGGTGTTCGAGTGTTCGAACCGTAATGCGCAAGAAATGGTACGGAAACCCCGTATTTACATATCTGCCACTGTGCAGGAGAATCCGTATAGGTGTTCGAGTGTTTGAACCGTAATGCGTGAGAAATGGTTTGCAAACCCCGTATTTATATATCTGCCACTGTGCTGGATAATCCGTATAGGTGTTCGAGTGTTCGAACCGTAATGCGCCAGAAATGGTACCGAAACCCCGTATTTACATATCTGCCACTGTGCAGGAGAATCCGTATAGGTGTTCGAGTGTCCGAACCGTAATGCGCAAGAAATGGTACCGAAACCCCGTATTTACATATCTGCCAATGTGCAGGAGAATCCATATAGGTGTTCGAGTGTTCGAACCGTAATGCGCAAGAAATGGTATGGAAACCCCGTATTTACATATCTGCCACTGTGCAGGAGAATCCGTATAGGTGTTCGAGTGTTCGAACCGTAATGCGCAAGAAATGGTTCCGAAACCCCGTATTTACATATCTGCCACTGTGCAGGAGAATCCGTATAGGCGTTCGAGAGTTCGAACCGTAATGCGCAAGAAATGGTTTGTAAATCCCGTTTTTATATATCTGCCACTGTGCAGGAGAATCCGTATAGGTGTTCGAGTGTTCGAACCGTAATGCGCAAAAAATGGTACCGAAACCCCGTATTTACATATCTGCCACTGTGCAGGAGAATCCGTATAGGTGTTCGAGTGTTCGAACCGTAATGCGCAAGAAATTGTACGGAAACCCCGTATTTACATACCTGCCACTTTGTAGGAGAATCCGCATAGGTGTTCGAGTGTTCGAACCGTAATACGCAAGAAATGGTATGTAAACCCCGTATTAACATATCTGCCACTGTGCAGGAGAATCCGTATAGGTGTTCGAGTGTTCGAACCGTAATGCGCAAGAAATGGTACGGAAACCCCGGATTTACATATCTGCCACTGTGCAGGAGAATCCGTATAGGTGTTCGAGTGTTCGAACCGTAATGCGCAAGAAATGGTATGTAAACCCCGTTTTTACATATCTGCCACTGTGCAGGAGAATCCGTATAGGTGTTCGAGTGTTCGAACCGTAATGCGCAAGAAATGGTACGGAAACCCCGTATTTACATATCTGCCACTGTGCAGCAGAATCCGTATAGGTGTTCGATTGTTCGAACCGTAATGCGCAAGAAATGGTATGTAAACCCCGTTTTCACATATCTGCCACTGTGCAGGAGAATCCGTATAGGTGTTCGAGTGTTCGAACCGTAATGCGCAAAAAATGGTACCGAAACCCCGTATTTACATATCTGCCACTGTGCAGGAGAATCCGTATAGGTGTTCGATTGTTCGAACCGTAATGCGCAAGAAATGGTATGTAAACCCCGTATTTACATATCTACCACTGTGCAGGAGAATCCGTATAGGTGTTCGAGTGTTCGAACCGTAATGCGCAAGAAATGGTACCGAAACCCCGTATTTACATATCTGCCACTGTGCAGGAGAATCCGAATAGGTGTTCGAGTGTTCGAACCGTAATGCGCAAGAAATGGTATGTAAACCCCGTATTTACATATCTGCCACTGTGCAGGAGAATCCGTATAGGTGTTCGAGTGTTCGAACCGTAATGCGCAAGAAATGGTACGGAAACCCCGTATTTACATATCTGCCACTGTGCAGGAGAATCCGTATAGGTGTTCGATTGTTCGAACCGTAATGCGCAAAAAATGGTACCGAAACCCCGTATTTACATATCTGCCACTGTGCAGGAGAATCCGTATAGGTGTTCTAGTGTTCGAACCGTAATGCGCAAGAAATGGTACCGAAACCCCGTATTTACATATCTGCCACTGTGTAGGAGAATCCGAATAGGTGTTCGAGTGTTCGATCCGTAATGCGCAAGAAATGGTATGTAAACCCCGTATTTACATATCTGCCACTGTGCAGGAGAATCCGTATAGGTGTTCGAGTGTTCGAACCGTAATGCGCAAGAAATGGTACGGAAACCCCGTATTTACATATCTGCCACTGTGCAGGAGAATCCGTATAGGTGTTCGAGTGTTTGAACCGTAATGCGTGAGAAATGGTTTGCAAACCCCGTATTTATATATCTGCCACTGTGCTGGATAATCCGTATAGGTGTTCGAGTGTTCGAACCGTAATGCGCGAGAAATGGTACCGAAACCCCGTATTTACATATCTGCCACTGTGCAGGAGAATCTGTATAGGTGTTCGAGTGTCCGAACCGTAATGCGCAAGAAATGGTACCGAAACCCCGTATTTACATATCTGCCAATGTGCAGGAGAATCCGTATAGGTGTTCGAGTGTTCGAACCGTAATGCGCAAGAAATGGTATGGAAACCCCGTATTTACATATCTGCCACTGTGCAGGAGAATCCGTATAGGTGTTCGAGTGTTCGAACCGTAATGCGCAAGAAATGGTACGGAAACCCCGTATTTACATATCTGCCACTGTGCAGCAGAATCCGTAGAGGTGTTCGATTGTTCGAACCGTAATGCGCAAGAAATGGTATGTAAACCCCGTTTTTACATATCTGCCACTGTGCAGGAGAATCCGTATAGGTGTTCGAGTGTTCGAACCGTAATGCGCAAGAAATGGTACGGAAACCCCGTATTTACATATCTGCCACTGTGCAGCAGAATCCGTAAAGGTGTTCGATTGTTCGAACCGTAATGCGCAAGAAATGGTATGTAAACCCCGTTTTTACATATCTGCCACTGTGCAGGAGAATCCGTATAGGTGTTCGAGTGTTCGAACCGTAATGCGCAAAAAATGGTACCGAAACCCCGTATTTACATATCTGCCACTGTGCAGCAGAATCCGTATAGGTGTTCGATTGTTCGAACTGTAATGCGCAAGAAATGGTATGTAAACCCCGTTTTTACATATCTGCCACTGTGCAGGAGAATTCGTATAGGTGTTCGAGTGTTCGAACCGTAATGCGCAAGAAATGGTACGGAAACCCCGTATTTACATATCTGCCACTGTGCAGCAGAATCCGTATAGGTGTTCGATTGTTCGAACCGTAATGCGCAAGAAATGGTATGTAAACCCCGTTTTTACATATCTGCCACTGTGCAGGAGAATCCGTATAGGTGTTCGAGAGTTCGAACCGTAATGCGCAAGAAATGGTACGGAAATCCCGTATTTACATATCTGCCACTGTGCAGGAGAATCCGAATAGGTGTTCGAGTGTTCGAACCGTAATGCGCAAGAAATGGTATGTAAACCCCGTATTTACATATCTGCCACTGTGCAGGAGAATCCGTATAGGTGTTCGAGTGTTCGAACCGTAATGCGCAAGAAATGGTACGGAAACCCCGTATTTACATATCTGCCACTGTGCAGGAGAATCCGTATAGGTGTTCGATTGTTCGAACCGTAATGCGCAAAAAATGGTACCGAAACCCCGTATTTACATATCTGCCACTGTGCAGGAGAATCCGTATAGGTGTTCTAGTGTTCGAACCGTAATGCGCAAGAAATGGTACCGAAACTCCGTATTTACATATCTGCCACTGTGCAGGAGAATCCGAATAGGTGTTCGAGTGTTCGATCCGTAATGCGCAAGAAATGGTATGTAAACCCCGTATTTACATATCTGCCACTGTGCAGGAGAATCCGTATAGGTGTTCGAGTGTTCGAACCGTAATGCGCAAGAAATGGTACGGAAACCCCGTATTTACATATCTGCCACTGTGCAGGAGAATCCGTATAGGTGTTCGAGTGTTTGAACCGTAATGCGTGAGAAATGGTTTGCAAACCCCGTATTTATATATCTGCCACTGTGCTGGATAATCCGTATAGGTGTTCGAGTGTTCGAACCGTAATGCGCGAGAAATGGTACCGAAACCCCGTATTTACATATCTGCCACTGTGCAGGAGAATCTGTATAGGTGTTCGAGTGTCCGAACCGTAATGCGCAAGAAATGGTACGGAAACCCCGTATTTACATATCTGCCAATGTGCAGGAGAATCCGTATAGGTGTTCGAGTGTTCGAACCGTAATGCGCAAGAAATGGTATGGAAACCCCGTATTTACATATCTGCCACTGTGCAGGAGAATCCGTATAGGTGTTCGAGTGTTCGAACCGTAATGCGCAAGAAATGGTACGGAAACCCCGTATTTACATATCTGCCACTGTGCAGCAGAATCCGTAGAGGTGTTCGATTGTTCGAACCGTAATGCGCAAGAAATGGTATGTAAACCCCGTTTTTACATATCTGCCACTGTGCAGGAGAATCCGTATAGGTGTTCGAGTGTTCGAACCGTAATGCGCAAGAAATGGTACGGAAACCCCGTATTTACATATCTGCCACTGTGCAGCAGAATCCGTAAAGGTGTTCGATTGTTCGAACCGTAATGCGCAAGAAATGGTATGTAAACCCCGTTTTTACATATCTGCCACTGTGCAGGAGAATCCGTATAGGTGTTCGAGTGTTCGAACCGTAATGCGCAAAAAATGGTACCGAAACCCCGTATTTACATATCTGCCACTGTGCAGCAGAATCCGTATAGGTGTTCGATTGTTCGAACTGTAATGCGCAAGAAATGGTATGTAAACCCCGTTTTTACATATCTGCCACTGTGCAGGAGAATTCGTATAGGTGTTCGAGTGTTCGAACCGTAATGCGCAAGAAATGGTACGGAAACCCCGTATTTACATATCTGCCACTGTGCAGCAGAATCCGTATAGGTGTTCGATTGTTCGAACCGTAATGCGCAAGAAATGGTATGTAAACCCCGTTTTTACATATCTGCCACTGTGCAGGAGAATCCGTATAGGTGTTCGAGAGTTCGAACCGTAATGCGCAAGAAATGGTACGGAAATCCCGTATTTACATATCTGCCACTGTGCAGGAGAATCCGAATAGGTGTTCGAGTGTTCGAACCGTAATGCGCAAGAAATGGTATGTAAACCCCGTATTTACATATCTGCCACTGTGCAGGAGAATCCGTATAGGTGTTCGAGTGTTCGAACCGTAATGCGCAAGAAATGGTACGGAAACCCCGTATTTACATATCTGCCACTGTGCAGGAGAATCCGTATAGGTGTTCGATTGTTCGAACCGTAATGCGCAAAAAATGGTACCAAAACCCCGTATTTACATATCTGCCACTGTGCAGGAGAATCCGTATAGGTGTTCTAGTGTTCGAACCGTAATGCGCAAGAAATGGTACCGAAACTCCGTATTTACATATCTGCCACTGTGCAGGAGAATCCGAATAGGTGTTCGAGTGTTCGATCCGTAATGCGCAAGAAATGGTATGTAAACCCCGTATTTACATATCTGCCACTGTGCAGGAGAATCCGTATAGGTGTTCGAGTGTTTGAACCGTAATGCGTGAGAAATGGTTTGCAAACCCCGTATTTATATATCTGCCACTGTGCTGGATAATCCGTATAGGTGTTCGAGTGTTCGAACCGTAATGCGCGAGAAATGGTACCGAAACCCCGTATTTACATATCTGCCACTGTGCAGGAGAATCTGTATAGGTGTTCGAGTGTCCGAACCGTAATGCGCAAGAAATGGTACGGAAACCCCGTATTTACATATCTGCCAATGTGCAGGAGAATCCGTATAGGTGTTCGAGTGTTCGAACCGTAATGCGCAAGAAATGGTATGGAAACCCCGTATTTACATATCTGCCACTGTGCAGGAGAATCCGTATAGGTGTTCGAGTGTTCGAACCGTAATGCGCAAGAAATGGTACGGAAACCCCGTATTTACATATCTGCCACTGTGCAGCAGAATCCGTAGAGGTGTTCGATTGTTCGAACCGTAATGCGCAAGAAATGGTATGTAAACCCCGTTTTTACATATCTGCCACTGTGCAGGAGAATCTGTATAGGTGTTCGAGTGTTCGAACCGTAATGCGCAAGAAATGGTACGGAAACCCCGTATTTACATATCTGCCACTGTGCAGCAGAATCCGTAAAGGTGTTCGATTGTTCGAACCGTAATGCGCAAGAAATGGTATGTAAACCCCGTTTTTACATATCTGCCACTGTGCAGGAGAATCCGTATAGGTGTTCGAGTGTTCGAACCGTAATGCGCAAAAAATGGTACCGAAACCCCGTATTTACATATCTGCCACTGTGCAGCAGAATCCGTATAGGTGTTCGATTGTTCGAACTGTAATGCGCAAGAAATGGTATGTAAACCCCGTTTTTACATATCTGCCACTGTGCAGGAGAATTCGTATAGGTGTTCGAGTGTTCGAACCGTAATGCGCAAGAAATGGTACGGAAACCCCGTATTTACATATCTGCCACTGTGCAGCAGAATCCGTATAGGTGTTCGATTGTTCGAACCGTAATGCGCAAGAAATGGTATGTAAACCCCGTTTTTACATATCTGCCACTGTGCAGGAGAATCCGTATAGGTGTTCGAGAGTTCGAACCGTAATGCGCAAGAAATGGTACGGAAATCCCGTATTTACATATCTGCCACTGTGCAGGAGAATCCGAATAGGTGTTCGAGTGTTCGAACCGTAATGCGCAAGAAATGGTATGTAAACCCCGTATTTACATATCTGCCACTGTGCAGGAGAATCCGTATAGGTGTTCGAGTGTTCGAACCGTAATGCGCAAGAAATGGTACGGAAACCCCGTATTTACATATCTGCCACTGTGCAGGAGAATCCGTATAGGTGTTCGATTGTTCGAACCGTAATGCGCAAAAAATGGTACCGAAACCCCGTATTTACATATCTGCCACTGTGCAGGAGAATCCGTATAGGTGTTCTAGTGTTCGAACCGTAATGCGCAAGAAATGGTACCGAAACTCCGTATTTACATATCTGCCACTGTGCAGGAGAATCCGAATAGGTGTTCGAGTGTTCGATCCGTAATGCGCAAGAAATGGTATGTAAACCCCGTATTTACATATCTGCCACTGTGCAGGAGAATCCGTATAGGTGTTCGAGTGTTCGAACCGTAATGCGCAAGAAATGGTACGGAAACCCCGTATTTACATATCTGCCACTGTGCAGGAGAATCCGTATAGGTGTTCGAGTGTTTGAACCGTAATGCGTGAGAAATGGTTTGCAAACCCCGTATTTATATATCTGCCACTGTGCTGGATAATCCGTATAGGTGTTCGAGTGTTCGAACCGTAATGCGCCAGAAATGGTACCGAAACCCCGTATTTACATATCTGCCACTGTGCAGGAGAATCCGTATAGGTGTTCGAGTGTCCGAACCGTAATGCGCAAGAAATGGTACCGAAACCCCGTATTTACATATCTGCCAATGTGCAGGAGAATCCGTATAGGTGTTCGAGTGTTCGAACCGTAATGCGCAAGAAATGGTATGGAAACCCCGTATTTACATATCTGCCACTGTGCAGGAGAATCCGTATAGGTGTTCGAGTGTTCGAACCGTAATGCGCAAGAAATGGTTCCGAAACCCCGTATTTACATATCTGCCACTGTGCAGGAGAATCCGTATAGGTGTTCGAGAGTTCGAACCGTAATGCGCAAGAAATGGTATGTAAATCCCGTTTTTATATATCTGCCACTGTGCAGGAGAATCCGTATAGGTGTTCGAGTGTTCGAACCGTAATGCGCAAAAAATGGTACCGAAACCCCGTATTTACATATCTGCCACTGTGCAGGAGAATCCGTATAGGTGTTCGAGTGTTCGAACCGTAATGCGCAAGAAATTGTACGGAAACCCCGTATTTACATACCTGCCACTTTGTAGGAGAATCCGCATAGGTGTTCGAGTGTTCGAACCGTAATACGCAAGAAATGGTATGTAAACCCCGTATTAACATATCTGCCACTGTGCAGGAGAATCCGTATAGGTGTTCGAGTGTTCGAACCGTAATGCGCAAGAAATGGTACGGAAACCCCGGATTTACATATCTGCCACTGTGCAGGAGAATCCGTATAGGTGTTCGAGTGTTCGAACCGTAATGCGCAAGAAATGGTATGTAAACCCCGTTTTTACATATCTGCCACTGTGCAGGAGAATCCGTATAGGTGTTCGAGTGTTCGAACCGTAATGCGCAAGAAATGGTACGGAAACCCCGTATTTACATATCTGCCACTGTGCAGCAGAATCCGTATAGGTGTTCGATTGTTCGAACCGTAATGCGCAAGAAATGGTATGTAAACCCCGTTTTCACATATCTGCCACTGTGCAGGAGAATCCGTATAGGTGTTCGAGTGTTCGAACCGTAATGCGCAAAAAATGGTACCGAAACCCCGTATTTACATATCTGCCACTGTGCAGGAGAATCCGTATAGGTGTTCGATTGTTCGAACCGTAATGCGCAAGAAATGGTATGTAAACCCCGTATTTACATATCTACCACTGTGCAGGAGAATCCGTATAGGTGTTCGAGTGTTCGAACCGTAATGCGCAAGAAATGGTACCGAAACCCCGTATTTACATATCTGCCACTGTGCAGGAGAATCTGAATAGGTGTTCGAGTGTTCGAACCGTAATGCGCAAGAAATGGTATGTAAACCCCGTATTTACATATCTGCCACTGTGCAGGAGAATCCGTATAGGTGTTCGAGTGTTCGAACCGTATTGCGCAAGAAATGGTACGGAAACCCCGTATTTACAAATCTGCCACTGTGCAGGAGAATCCGTATAGGTGTTCGAGTGTTCGAACCGTAATGCGCAAGAAATGGTATGTAATCCCCGTTTTTACATATCTGCCACTGTGCAGGAGAATCCGTATAGGTGTTCGAGTGTTCGAACCGTAATGCGCAAGAAATGGTACGGAAACCCCGTATTTACATATCTGCCACTGTGCAGCAGAATCCGTATAGGTGTTCGATTGTTCGAACCGTAATGCGCAAGAAATGGTATGTAAACCCCATTTTTACATATCTGCCACTGTGCAGGAGAATCCGTATAGGTGTTCGAGTGTTCGAACCGTAATGCGCAAGAAATGGTACGGAAACCCCGTATTTACATATCTGCCACTGTGCAGCAGAATCCGTATAGGTGTTCGATTGTTCGAACCGTAATGCGCAAGAAATGGTATGTAAACCCCGTTTTTACATATCTGCCACTGTGCAGGAGAATCCGTATAGGTGTTCGAGTGTTCGAACCGTAATGCGCAAAAAATGGTACCGAAACCCCGTATTTACATATCTGCCACTGTGCAGAAGAATCCGTATAGGTGTTCGATTGTTCGAACCGTAATGCGCAAGAAATGGTATGTAAACCCCGTTTTTACATATCTGCCACTGTGCAGGAGAATCCGTATAGGTGTTCGAGTGTTCGAACCGTAATGCGCAAGAAATGGTACGGAAACCCCGTATTTACATATCTGCCACTGTGCAGCAGAATCCGTATAGGTGTTCGATTGTTCGAACCGTAATGCGCAAGAAATGGTATGTAAACCCCGTTTTTACATATCTGCCACTGTGCAGGAGAATCCGTATAGGTGTTCGAGAGTTCGATCCGTAATGCGCAAGAAATGGTACGGAAACCCCGTATTTACATATCTGCCACTGTGCAGGAGAATCCGAATAGGTGTTCGAGTGTTCGAACCGTAATGCGCAAGAAATGGTATGTAAACCCCGTATTTACATATCTGCCATTGTGCAGGAGAATCCGTATAGGTGTTCGAGTGTTCGAACCGTAATGCGCAAGAAATGGTACGGAAACCCCGTATTTACATATCTGCCACTGTGCAGGAGAATCCATATAGGTGTTCGATTGTTCGAACCGTAATGCGCAAAAAATGGTACCGAAACCCCGTATTTACATATCTGCCACTGTGCAGGAGAATCCGTATAGGTGTTCTAGTGTTCGAACCGTAATGCGCAAGAAATGGTACCGAAACCCCGTATTTACATATCTGCCACTGTGCAGGAGAATCCGAATAGGTGTTCGAGTGTTCGATCCGTAATGCGCAAGAAATGGTATGTAAACCCCGTATTTACATATCTGCCACTGTGCAGGAGAATCCGTATAGGTGTTCGAGTGTTCGAACCGTAATGCGCAAGAAATGGTACGGAAACCCCGTATTTACATATCTGCCACTGTGCAGGAGAATCCGTATAGGTGTTCGAGTGTTTGAACCGTAATGCGTGAGAAATGGTTTGCAAACCCCGTATTTATATATCTGCCACTGTGCTGGATAATCCGTATAGGTGTTCGAGTGTTCGAACCGTAATGCGCCAGAAATGGTACCGAAACCCCGTATTTACATATCTGCCACTGTGCAGGAGAATCCGTATAGGTGTTCGAGTGTTCGAACCGTAATGCGCAAGAAATGGTATGGAAACCCCGTATTTACATATCTGCCACTGTGCAGGAGAATCCGTATAGGTGTTCGAGTGTTTGAACCGTAATGCGTGAGAAATGGTTTGCAAACCCCGTATTTATATATCTGCCACTGTGCTGGATAATCCGTATAGGTGTTCGAGTGTCCGAACCGTAATGCGCAAGAAATGGTACCGAAACCCCGTATTTACATATCTGCCAATGTGCAGGAGAATCCGTATAGGTGTTCGAGTGTTCGAACCGTAATGCGCAAGAAATGGTATGGAAACCCCGTATTTACATATCTGCCACTGTGCAGGAGAATCCGTATAGGTGTTCGAGTGTTCGAACCGTAATGCGCAAGAAATGGTTCCGAAACCCCGTATTTACATATCTGCCACTGTGCAGGAGAATCCGTATAGGTGTTCGAGAGTTCGAACCGTAATGTGCAAGAAATGGTATGTAAATCCCGTTTTTATATATCTGCCACTGTGCAGGAGAATCCGTATAGGTGTTCGAGTGTTCGAACCGTAATGCGCAAAAAATGGTACCGAAACCCCGTATTTACATATCTGCCACTATGCAGGAGAATCCGTATAGGTGTTCGAGTGTTCGAACCGTAATGCGCAAGAAATTGTACGGAAACCCCGTATTTACATACCTGCCACTTTGTAGGAGAATCCGCATAGGTGTTCGAGTGTTCGAACCGTAATGCGCAAGAAATGGTATGTAAACCCCGTATTAACATATCTGCCACTGTACAGGAGAATCCGTATAGGTGTTCGAGTGTTCGAACCGTAATGCGCAAGAAATGGTACGGAAACCCCGGATTTACATATCTGCCACTGTGCAGGAGAATCCGTATAGGTGTTCGAGTGTTCGAACCGTAATGCGCAAGAAATGGTATGTAAACCCCGTTTTTACATATCTGCCACTGTGCAGGAGAATCCGTATAGGTGTTCGAGTGTTCGAACCGTAATGCGCAAGAAATGGTACGGAAACCCCGTATTTACATATCTGCCACTGTGCAGCAGAATCCGTATAGGTGTTCGATTGTTCGAACCGTAATGCGCAAGAAATGGTATGTAAACCCCGTTTTTACATATCTGCCACTGTGCAGGAGAATCCGTATAGGTGTTCGAGTGTTCGAACCGTAATGCGCAAAAAATGGTACCGAAACCCCGTATTTACATATCTGGCACTGTGCAGGAGAATCCGTATAGGTGTTCGATTGTTCGAACCGTAATGCGCAAGAAATGGTATGTAAACCCCGTATTTACATATCTACCACTGTGCAGGAGAATCCGTATAGGTGTTCGAGTGTTCGAACCGTAATGCGCAAGAAATGGTACCGAAACCCCGTATTTACATATCTGCCACTGTGCAGGAGAATCCGAATAGGTGTTCGAGTGTTCGAACCGTAATGCGCAAGAAATGGTATGTAAACCCCGTATTTACATATCTGCCACTGTGCAGGAGAATCCGTATAGGTGTTCGAGTGTTCGAACCGTAATGCGCAAGAAATGGTACGGAAACCCCGTATTTACATATCTGCCACTGTGCAGGAGAATCCGTATAGGTGTTCGAGTGTTCGAACCGTAATGCGCAAGAAATGGTATGTAAACCCCGTTTTTACATATCTGCCACTGTGCAGGAGAATCCGTATAGGTGTTCGAGTGTTCGAACCGTAATGCGCAAGAAATGGTACGGAAACCCCGTATTTACATATCTACCACTGTGCAGCAGAATCCGTATAGGTGTTCGATTGTTCGAACCGTAATGCGCAAGAAATGGTATGTAAACCCCGTTTTTACATATCTGCCACTGTGCAGGAGAATCCGTATAGGTGTTCGAGTGTTCGAACCGTAATGCGCAAGAAATGGTACGGAAACCCCGTATTTACATATCTGCCACTGTGCAGCAGAATCCGTATAGGTGTTCGATTGTTCGAACCGTAATGCGCAAGAAATGGTATGTAAACCCCGTTTTTACATATCTGCCACTGTGCAGGAGAATCCGTATAGGTGTTCGAGTGTTCGAACAGTAATGCGCAAAAAATGGTACCGAAACCCCGTATTTACATATCTGCCACTGTGCAGGAGAATCCGAATAGGTGTTCGAGTGTTCGAACCGTAATGCGCAAGAAATGGTATGTAAACCCCGTATTTACATATCTGCCATTGTGCAGGAGAATCCGTATAGGTGTTCGAGTGTTCGAACCGTAATGCGCAAGAAATGGTACGGAAACCCCGTATTTACATATCTGCCACTGTGCAGGAGAATCCATATAGGTGTTCGATTGTTCGAACCGTAATGCGCAAAAAATGGTACCGAAACCCCGTATTTACATATCTGCCACTGTGCAGGAGAATCCGTATAGGTGTTCTAGTGTTCGAACCGTAATGCGCAAGAAATGGTACCGAAACCCCGTATTTACATATCTGCCACTGTGCAGGAGAATCCGAATAGGTGTTCGAGTGTTCGATCCGTAATGCGCAAGAAATGGTATGTAAACCCCGTATTTACATATCTGCCACTGTGCAGGAGAATCCGTATAGGTGTTCGAGTGTTCGAACCGTAATGCGCAAAAAATGGTACCGAAACCCCGTATTTACATATCTGCCACTATGCAGGAGAATCCGTATAGGTGTTCGAGTGTTCGAACCGTAATGCGCAAGAAATTGTACGGAAACCCCGTATTTACATACCTGCCACTTTGTAGGAGAATCCGCATAGGTGTTCGAGTGTTCGAACCGTAATGCGCAAGAAATGGTATGTAAACCCCGTATTAACATATCTGCCACTGTACAGGAGAATCCGTATAGGTGTTCGAGTGTTCGAACCGTAATGCGCAAGAAATGGTACGGAAACCCCGGATTTACATATCTGCCACTGTGCAGGAGAATCCGTATAGGTGTTCGAGTGTTCGAACCGTAATGCGCAAGAAATGGTATGTAAACCCCGTTTTTACATATCTGCCACTGTGCAGGAGAATCCGTATAGGTGTTCGAGTGTTCGAACCGTAATGCGCAAGAAATGGTACGGAAACCCCGTATTTACATATCTGCCACTGTGCAGCAGAATCCGTATAGGTGTTCGATTGTTCGAACCGTAATGCGCAAGAAATGGTATGTAAACCCCGTTTTTACATATCTGCCACTGTGCAGGAGAATCCGTATAGGTGTTCGAGTGTTCGAACCGTAATGCGCAAAAAATGGTACCGAAACCCCGTATTTACATATCTGGCACTGTGCAGGAGAATCCGTATAGGTGTTCGATTGTTCGAACCGTAATGCGCAAGAAATGGTATGTAAACCCCGTATTTACATATCTACCACTGTGCAGGAGAATCCGTATAGGTGTTCGAGTGTTCGAACCGTAATGCGCAAGAAATGGTACCGAAACCCCGTATTTACATATCTGCCACTGTGCAGGAGAATCCGAATAGGTGTTCGAGTGTTCGAACCGTAATGCGCAAGAAATGGTATGTAAACCCCGTATTTACATATCTGCCACTGTGCAGGAGAATCCGTATAGGTGTTCGAGTGTTCGAACCGTAATGCGCAAGAAATGGTACGGAAACCCCGTATTTACATATCTGCCACTGTGCAGGAGAATCCGTATAGGTGTTCGAGTGTTCGAACCGTAATGCGCAAGAAATGGTATGTAAACCCCGTTTTTACATATCTGCCACTGTGCAGGAGAATCCGTATAGGTGTTCGAGTGTTCGAACCGTAATGCGCAAGAAATGGTACGGAAACCCCGTATTTACATATCTACCACTGTGCAGCAGAATCCGTATAGGTGTTCGATTGTTCGAACCGTAATGCGCAAGAAATGGTATGTAAACCCCGTTTTTACATATCTGCCACTGTGCAGGAGAATCCGTATAGGTGTTCGAGTGTTCGAACCGTAATGCGCAAGAAATGGTACGGAAACCCCGTATTTACATATCTGCCACTGTGCAGCAGAATCCGTATAGGTGTTCGATTGTTCGAACCGTAATGCGCAAGAAATGGTATGTAAACCCCGTTTTTACATATCTGCCACTGTGCAGGAGAATCCGTATAGGTGTTCGAGTGTTCGAACAGTAATGCGCAAAAAATGGTACCGAAACCCCGTATTTACATATCTGCCACTGTGCAGGAGAATCCGAATAGGTGTTCGAGTGTTCGAACCGTAATGCGCAAGAAATGGTATGTAAACCCCGTATTTACATATCTGCCATTGTGCAGGAGAATCCGTATAGGTGTTCGAGTGTTCGAACCGTAATGCGCAAGAAATGGTACGGAAACCCCGTATTTACATATCTGCCACTGTGCAGGAGAATCCATATAGGTGTTCGATTGTTCGAACCGTAATGCGCAAAAAATGGTACCGAAACCCCGTATTTACATATCTGCCACTGTGCAGGAGAATCCGTATAGGTGTTCTAGTGTTCGAACCGTAATGCGCAAGAAATGGTACCGAAACCCCGTATTTACATATCTGCCACTGTGCAGGAGAATCCGAATAGGTGTTCGAGTGTTCGATCCGTAATGCGCAAGAAATGGTATGTAAACCCCGTATTTACATATCTGCCACTGTGCAGGAGAATCCGTATAGGTGTTCGAGTGTTCGAACCGTAATGCGCAAGAAATGGTACGGAAACCCCGTATTTACATATCTGCCACTGTGCAGGAGAATCCGTATAGGTGTTCGAGTGTTTGAACCGTAATGCGTGAGAAATGGTTTGCAAACCCCGTATTTATATATCTGCCACTGTGCTGGATAATCCGTATAGGTGTTCGAGTGTTCGAACCGTAATGCGCCAGAAATGGTACCGAAACCCCGTATTTACATATCTGCCACTGTGCAGGAGAATCCGTATAGGTGTTCGAGTGTTCGAACCGTAATGCGCAAGAAATGGTATGGAAACCCCGTATTTACATATCTGCCACTGTGCAGGAGAATCCGTATAGGTGTTCGAGTGTTTGAACCGTAATGCGTGAGAAATGGTTTGCAAACCCCGTATTTATATATCTGCCACTGTGCTGGATAATCCGTATAGGTGTTCGAGTGTCCGAACCGTAATGCGCAAGAAATGGTACCGAAACCCCGTATTTACATATCTGCCAATGTGCAGGAGAATCCGTATAGGTGTTCGAGTGTTCGAACCGTAATGCGCAAGAAATGGTATGGAAACCCCGTATTTACATATCTGCCACTGTGCAGGAGAATCCGTATAGGTGTTCGAGTGTTCGAACCGTAATGCGCAAGAAATGGTTCCGAAACCCCGTATTTACATATCTGCCACTGTGCAGGAGAATCCGTATAGGTGTTCGAGAGTTCGAACCGTAATGTGCAAGAAATGGTATGTAAATCCCGTTTTTATATATCTGCCACTGTGCAGGAGAATCCGTATAGGTGTTCGAGTGTTCGAACCGTAATGCGCAAAAAATGGTACCGAAACCCCGTATTTACATATCTGCCACTGTGCAGGAGAATCCGTATAGGTGTTCGAGTGTTCGAACCGTAATGCGCAAGAAATTGTACGGAAACCCCGTATTTACATACCTGCCACTTTGTAGGAGAATCCGCATAGGTGTTCGAGTGTTCGAACCGTAATGCGCAAGAAATGGTATGTAAACCCCGTATTAACATATCTGCCACTGTACAGGAGAATCCGTATAGGTGTTCGAGTGTTCGAACCGTAATGCGCAAGAAATGGTACGGAAACCCCGGATTTACATATCTGCCACTGTGCAGGAGAATCCGTATAGGTGTTCGAGTGTTCGAACCGTAATGCGCAAGAAATGGTATGTAAACCCCGTTTTTACATATCTGCCACTGTGCAGGAGAATCCGTATAGGTGTTCGAGTGTTCGAACCGTAATGCGCAAGAAATGGTACGGAAACCCCGTATTTACATATCTGCCACTGTGCAGCAGAATCCGTATAGGTGTTCGATTGTTCGAACCGTAATGCGCAAGAAATGGTATGTAAACCCCGTTTTTACATATCTGCCACTGTGCAGGAGAATCCGTATAGGTGTTCGAGTGTTCGAACCGTAATGCGCAAAAAATGGTACCGAAACCCCGTATTTACATATCTGGCACTGTGCAGGAGAATCCGTATAGGTGTTCGATTGTTCGAACCGTAATGCGCAAGAAATGGTATGTAAACCCCGTATTTACATATCTACCACTGTGCAGGAGAATCCGTATAGGTGTTCGAGTGTTCGAACCGTAATGCGCAAGAAATGGTACCGAAACCCCGTATTTACATATCTGCCACTGTGCAGGAGAATCCGAATAGGTGTTCGAGTGTTCGAACCGTAATGCGCAAGAAATGGTATGTAAACCCCGTATTTACATATCTGCCACTGTGCAGGAGAATCCGTATAGGTGTTCGAGTGTTCGAACCGTAATGCGCAAGAAATGGTACGGAAACCCCGTATTTACATATCTGCCACTGTGCAGGAGAATCCGTATAGGTGTTCGAGTGTTCGAACCGTAATGCGCAAGAAATGGTATGTAAACCCCGTTTTTACATATCTGCCACTGTGCAGGAGAATCCGTATAGGTGTTCGAGTGTTCGAACCGTAATGCGCAAGAAATGGTACGGAAACCCCGTATTTACATATCTACCACTGTGCAGCAGAATCCGTATAGGTGTTCGATTGTTCGAACCGTAATGCGCAAGAAATGGTATGTAAACCCCGTTTTTACATATCTGCCACTGTGCAGGAGAATCCGTATAGGTGTTCGAGTGTTCAAACCGTAATGCGCAAGAAATGGTACGGAAACCCCGTATTTACATATCTGCCACTGTGCAGCAGAATCCGTATAGGTGTTCGATTGTTCGAACCGTAATGCGCAAGAAATGGTATGTAAACCCCGTTTTTACATATCTGCCACTGTGCAGGAGAATCCGTATAGGTGTTCGAGTGTTCGAACAGTAATGCGCAAAAAATGGTACCGAAACCCCGTATTTACATATCTGCCACTGTGCAGCAGAATCCGTATAGGTGTTCGAGTGTTCGAACCGTAATGCGCAAGAAATGGTATGGAAACCCCGTATTTACATATCTGCCACTGTGCAGGAGAATCCGTATAGGTGTTCGAGTGTTCGAACCGTAATGCGCAAGAAATGGTACGGAAACCCCGTATTTACATATCTGCCACTGTGCAGCAGAATCCGTATAGGTGTTCGATTGTTCGAACCGTAATGCGCAAGAAATGGTATGTAAACCCCGTTTTTACATATCTGCCACTGTGCAGGAGAATCCGTATAGGTGTTCGAGTGTTCGAACCGTAATGCGCAAAAAATGGTACCGAAACCCCGTATTTACATATCTGCCACTGTGCAGCAGAATCCGTATAGGTGTTCGAGTGTTCGAACCGTAATGCGCAAGAAATGGTATGTAAACCCCGTTTTTACATATCTGCCACTGTGCAGGAGAATCCGTATAGGTGTTCGAGTGTTCGAACCGTAATGCGCAAGAAATGGTACGGAAACCCCGTATTTACATATCTGCCACTGTGCAGCAGAATCCGTATAGGTGTTCGATTGTTCGAACCGTAATGCGCAAGAAATGATATGTAAACCCCGTTTTTATATATCTGCCACTGTGCAGGAGAATCCGTATAGGTGTTCGAGAGTTCGAACCGTAATGCGCAAGAAATGGTACCGAAACCCCGTATTTACATATCTGCCACTGTGCAGGAGAATCCGAATAGGTGTTCGAGTGTTCGATCCGTAATGCGCAAGAAATGGTATGTAAACCCCGTATTTACATATCTGCCATTGTGCTGGATAATCCGTATAGGTGTTCGAGTGTTCGAACCGTAATGCGCAAGAAATGGTACGGAAACCCCGTATTTACATATCTGCCACTGTGCAGGAGAATCCGTATAGGTGTTCGAGTGTTTGAACCGTAATGCGTGAGAAATGGTTTGCAAACCCCGTATTTATATATCTGCCACTGTGCTGGATAATCCGTATAGGTGTTCGAGTGTTCGAACCGTAATGCGCCAGAAATGGTACCGAAACCCCGTATTTACATATCTGCCACTGTGCAGGAGAATCCGTATAGGTGTTCGAGTGTCCGAACCGTAATGCGCAAGAAATGGTACCGAAACCCCGTATTTACATATCTGCCAATGTGCAGGAGAATCCGTATAGGTGTTCGAGTGTTCGAACCGTAATGCGCAAGAAATGGTATGGAAACCCCGTATTTACATATCTGCCACTGTGCAGGAGAATCCGTATAGGTGTTCGAGTGTTCGAACCGTAATGCGCAAGAAATGGTTCCGAAACCCCGTATTTACATATCTGCCACTGTGCCGGAGAATCCGTATCGGTGTTCGAGAGTTCGAACCGTAATGCGCAAGAAATGGTATGTAAATCCCGTTTTTATATATCTGCCACTGTGCAGGAGAATCCATATAGGTGTTCGAGTGTTCGAACCGTAATGCGCAAAAAATGGTACCGAAACCCCGTATTTACATATCTGCCACTGTGCAGGAGAATCCGTATAGGTGTTCGAGTGTTCGAACCGTAATGCGCAAGAAATTGTACGGAAACCCCGTATTTACATACCTGCCACTTTGTAGGAGAATCCGCATAGGTGTTCGAGTGTTCGAACCGTAATGCGCAAGAAATGGTATGTAAACCCCGTATTAACATATCTGCCACTGTGCAGGAGAATCCGTATAGGTGTTCGAGTGTTCGAACCGTAATGCGCAAGAAATGGTACGGAAACCCCGGATTTACATATCTGGCACTGTGCAGGAGAATCCGAATAGGTGTTCGAGTGTTCGATCCGTAATGCGCAAGAAATGGTATGTAAACCCCGTATTTACATATCTGCCACTGTGCAGGAGAATCCGTATAGGTGTTCGAGTGTTCGAACCGTAATGCGCAAGAAATGGTACGGAAACCCCGTATTTACATATCTGCCACTGTGCAGGAGAATCCGTATAGGTGTTCGAGTGTTTGAACCGTAATGCGTGAGAAATGGTTTGCAAACCCCGTATTTATATATCTGCCACTGTGCTGGATAATCCGTATAGGTGTTCGAGTGTTCGAACCGTAATGCGCCAGAAATGGTACCGAAACCCCGTATTTACATATCTGCCACTGTGCAGGAGAATCCGTATAGGTGTTCGAGTGTTCGAACCGTAATGCGCAAGAAATGGTATGGAAACCCCGTATTTACATATCTGCCACTGTGCAGGAGAATCCGTATAGGTGTTCGAGTGTTTGAACCGTAATGCGTGAGAAATGGTTTGCAAACCCCGTATTTATATATCTGCCACTGTGCTGGATAATCCGTATAGGTGTTCGAGTGTCCGAACCGTAATGCGCAAGAAATGGTACCGAAACCCCGTATTTACATATCTGCCAATGTGCAGGAGAATCCGTATAGGTGTTCGAGTGTTCGAACCGTAATGCGCAAGAAATGGTATGGAAACCCCGTATTTACATATCTGCCACTGTGCAGGAGAATCCGTATAGGTGTTCGAGTGTTCGAACCGTAATGCGCAAGAAATGGTTCCGAAACCCCGTATTTACATATCTGCCACTGTGCAGGAGAATCCGTATAGGTGTTCGAGAGTTCGAACCGTAATGTGCAAGAAATGGTATGTAAATCCCGTTTTTATATATCTGCCACTGTGCAGGAGAATCCGTATAGGTGTTCGAGTGTTCGAACCGTAATGCGCAAAAAATGGTACCGAAACCCCGTATTTACATATCTGCCACTGTGCAGGAGAATCCGTATAGGTGTTCGAGTGTTCGAACCGTAATGCGCAAGAAATGGTATGTAAACCCCGTTTTTACATATCTGCCACTGTGCAGGAGAATCCGTATAGGTGTTCGAGTGTTCGAACCGTAATGCGCAGGAAATGGTACGGAAACCCCGTATTTACATATCTGCCACTGTGCAGCAGAATCCGTATAGGTGTTCGATTGTTCGAACCGTAATGCGCAAGAAATGGTATGTAAACCCCGTTTTTACATATCTGCCACTGTGCAGGAGAATCCGTATAGGTGTTCGAGTGTTCGAACCGTAATGCGCAAAAAATGGTACCGAAACCCCGTATTTACATATCTGCCACTGTGCAGGAGAATCCGTATAGGTGTTCGATTGTTCGAACCGTAATGCGCAAGAAATGGTATGTAAACCCCGTATTTACATATCTACCACTGTGTAGGAGAATCCGTATAGGTGTTCGAGTGTTCGAACCGTAATGCGCAAGAAATGGTACCGAAACCCCGTATTTACATATCTGCCACTGTGCAGGAGAATCCGAATAGGTGTTCGAGTGTTCGAACCGTAATGCGCAAGAAATGGTATGTAAACCCCGTATTTACATATCTGCCACTGTGCAGGAGAATCCGTATAGGTGTTCGAGTGTTCGAACCGTAATGCGCAAGAAATGGTACGGAAACCCCGTATTTACATATCTGCCACTGTGCAGGAGAATCCGTATAGGTGTTCGAGTGTTCGAACCGTAATGCGCAAGAAATGGTATGTAAACCCCGTTTTTACATATCTGCCACTGTGCAGGAGAATCCGTATAGGTGTTCGAGTGTTCGAACCGTAATGCGCAAGAAATGGTACGGAAACCCCGTATTTACATATCTACCACTGTGCAGCAGAATCCGTATAGGTGTTCGATTGTTCGAACCGTAATGCGCAAGAAATGGTATGTAAACCCCGTTTTTACATATCTGCCACTGTGCAGGAGAATCCGTATAGGTGTTCGAGTGTTCGAACCGTAATGCGCAAGAAATGGTACGGAAACCCCGTATTTACATATCTGCCACTGTGCAGCAGAATCCGTATAGGTGTTCGATTGTTCGAACCGTAATGCGCAAGAAATGGTATGTAAACCCCGTTTTTACATATCTGCCACTGTGCAGGAGAATCCGTATAGGTGTTCGAGTGTTCGAACCGTAATGCGCAAAAAATGGTACCGAAACCCCGTATTTACATATCTGCCACTGTGCAGCAGAATCCGTATAGGTGTTCGAGTGTTCGAACCGTAATGCGCAAGAAATGGTATGGAAACCCCGTATTTACATATCTGCCACTGTGCAGGAGAATCCGTATAGGTGTTCGAGTGTTCGAACCGTAATGCGCAAGAAATGGTACGGAAACCCCGTATTTACATATCTGCCACTGTGCAGCAGAATCCGTATAGGTGTTCGATTGTTCGAACCGTAATGCGCAAGAAATGGTATGTAAACCCCGTTTTTACATATCTGCCACTGTGCAGGAGAATCCGTATAGGTGTTCGAGTGTTCGAACCGTAATGCGCAAAAAATGGTACCGAAACCCCGTATTTACATATCTGCCACTGTGCAGCAGAATCCGTATAGGTGTTCGAGTGTTCGAACCGTAATGCGCAAGAAATGGTATGTAAACCCCGTTTTTACATATCTGCCACTGTGCAGGAGAATCCGTATAGGTGTTCGAGTGTTCGAACCGTAATGCGCAAGAAATGGTACGGAAACCCCGTATTTACATATCTGCCACTGTGCAGCAGAATCCGTATAGGTGTTCGATTGTTCGAACCGTAATGCGCAAGAAATGATATGTAAACCCCGTTTTTATATATCTGCCACTGTGCAGGAGAATCCGTATAGGTGTTCGAGAGTTCGAACCGTAATGCGCAAGAAATGGTACCGAAACCCCGTATTTACATATCTGCCACTGTGCAGGAGAATCCGAATAGGTGTTCGAGTGTTCGATCCGTAATGCGCAAGAAATGGTATGTAAACCCCGTATTTACATATCTGCCATTGTGCTGGATAATCCGTATAGGTGTTCGAGTGTTCGAACCGTAATGCGCAAGAAATGGTACGGAAACCCCGTATTTACATATCTGCCACTGTGCAGGAGAATCTGTATAGGTGTTCGAGTGTTTGAACCGTAATGCGTGAGAAATGGTTTGCAAACCCCGTATTTATATATCTGCCACTGTGCTGGATAATCCGTATAGGTGTTCGAGTGTTCGAACCGTAATGCGCCAGAAATGGTACCGAAACCCCGTATTTACATATCTGCCACTGTGCAGGAGAATCCGTATAGGTGTTCGAGTGTCCGAACCGTAATGCGCAAGAAATGGTACCGAAACCCCGTATTTACATATCTGCCAATGTGCAGGAGAATCCGTATAGGTGTTCGAGTGTTCGAACCGTAATGCGCAAGAAATGGTATGGAAACCCCGTATTTACATATCTGCCACTGTGCAGGAGAATCCGTATAGGTGTTCGAGTGTTCGAACCGTAATGCGCAAGAAATGGTTCCGAAACCCCGTATTTACATATCTGCCACTGTGCCGGAGAATCCGTATCGGTGTTCGAGAGTTCGAACCGTAATGCGCAAGAAATGGTATGTAAATCCCGTTTTTATATATCTGCCACTGTGCAGGAGAATCCGTATAGGTGTTCGAGTGTTCGAACCGTAATGCGCAAAAAATGGTACCGAAACCCCGTATTTACATATCTGCCACTGTGCAGGAGAATCCGTATAGGTGTTCGAGTGTTCGAACCGTAATGCGCAAGAAATTGTACGGAAACCCCGTATTTACATACCTGCCACTTTGTAGGAGAATCCGCATAGGTGTTCGAGTGTTCGAACCGTAATGCGCAAGAAATGGTATGTAAACCCCGTATTAACATATCTGCCACTGTGCAGGAGAATCCGTATAGGTGTTCGAGTGTTCGAACCGTAATGCGCAAGAAATGGTACGGAAACCCCGGATTTACATATCTGGCACTGTGCAGGAGAATCCGTATAGGTGTTCGAGTGTTCGAACCGTAATGCGCAAGAAATGGTATGTAAACCCCGTTTTTACATATCTGCCACTGTGCAGGAGAATCCGTATAGGTGTTCGAGTGTTCGAACCGTAATGCGCAAGAAATGGTACGGAAACCCCGTATTTACATATCTGCCACTGTGCAGCAGAATCCGTATAGGTGTTCGATTGTTCGAACCGTAATGCGCAAGAAATGGTATGTAAACCCCGTTTTTACATATCTGCCACTGTGCAGGAGAATCCGTATAGGTGTTCGAGTGTTCGAACCGTAATGCGCAAAAAATGGTACCGAAACCCCGTATTTACATATCTGCCACTGTGCAGCAGAATCCGTATAGGTGTTCGAGTGTTCGAACCGTAATGCGCAAGAAATGGTATGGAAACCCCGTATTTACATATCTGCCACTGTGCAGGAGAATCCGTATAGGTGTTCGAGTGTTCGAACCGTAATGCGCAAGAAATGGTACGGAAACCCCGTATTTACATATCTGCCACTGTGCAGCAGAATCCGTATAGGTGTTCGATTGTTCGAACCGTAATGCGCAAGAAATGGTATGTAAACCCCGTTTTTACATATCTGCCACTGTGCAGGAGAATCCGTATAGGTGTTCGAGTGTTCGAACCGTAATGCGCAAAAAATGGTACCGAAACCCCGTATTTACATATCTGCCACTGTGCAGCAGAATCCGTATAGGTGTTCGAGTGTTCGAACCGTAATGCGCAAGAAATGGTATGTAAACCCCGTTTTTACATATCTGCCACTGTGCAGGAGAATCCGTATAGGTGTTCGAGTGTTCGAACCGTAATGCGCAAGAAATGGTACGGAAACCCCGTATTTACATATCTGCCACTGTGCAGCAGAATCCGTATAGGTGTTCGATTGTTCGAACCGTAATGCGCAAGAAATGATATGTAAACCCCGTTTTTATATATCTGCCACTGTGCAGGAGAATCCGTATAGGTGTTCGAGAGTTCGAACCGTAATGCGCAAGAAATGGTACCGAAACCCCGTATTTACATATCTGCCACTGTGCAGGAGAATCCGAATAGGTGTTCGAGTGTTCGATCCGTAATGCGCAAGAAATGGTATGTAAACCCCGTATTTACATATCTGCCATTGTGCTGGATAATCCGTATAGGTGTTCGAGTGTTCGAACCGTAATGCGCAAGAAATGGTACGGAAACCCCGTATTTACATATCTGCCACTGTGCAGGAGAATCCGTATAGGTGTTCGAGTGTTTGAACCGTAATGCGTGAGAAATGGTTTGCAAACCCCGTATTTATATATCTGCCACTGTGCTGGATAATCCGTATAGGTGTTCGAGTGTTCGAACCGTAATGCGCCAGAAATGGTACCGAAACCCCGTATTTACATATCTGCCACTGTGCAGGAGAATCCGTATAGGTGTTCGAGTGTCCGAACCGTAATGCGCAAGAAATGGTACCGAAACCCCGTATTTACATATCTGCCAATGTGCAGGAGAATCCGTATAGGTGTTCGAGTGTTCGAACCGTAATGCGCAAGAAATGGTATGGAAACCCCGTATTTACATATCTGCCACTGTGCAGGAGAATCCGTATAGGTGTTCGAGTGTTCGAACCGTAATGCGCAAGAAATGGTTCCGAAACCCCGTATTTACATATCTGCCACTGTGCCGGAGAATCCGTATCGGTGTTCGAGAGTTCGAACCGTAATGCGCAAGAAATGGTATGTAAATCCCGTTTTTATATATCTGCCACTGTGCAGGAGAATCCGTATAGGTGTTCGAGTGTTCGAACCGTAATGTGCAAAAAATGGTACCGAAACCCCGTATTTACATATCTGCCACTGTGCAGGAGAATCCGTATAGGTGTTCGAGTGTTCGAACCGTAATGCGCAAGAAATTGTACGGAAACCCCGTATTTACATACCTGCCACTTTGTAGGAGAATCCGCATAGGTGTTCGAGTGTTCGAACCGTAATGCGCAAGAAATGGTATGTAAACCCCGTATTAACATATCTGCCACTGTGCAGGAGAATCCGTATAGGTGTTCGAGTGTTCGAACCGTAATGCGCAAGAAATGGTACGGAAACCCCGGATTTACATATCTGGCACTGTGCAGGAGAATCCGTATAGGTGTTCGAGTGTTCGAACCGTAATGCGCAAGAAATGGTATGTAAACCCCGTTTTTACATATCTGCCACTGTGCAGGAGAATCCGTATAGGTGTTCGAGTGTTCGAACCGTAATGCGCAAGAAATGGTACGGAAACCCCGTATTTACATATCTGCCACTGTGCAGCAGAATCCGTATAGGTGTTCGATTGTTCGAACCGTAATGCGCAAGAAATGGTATGTAAACCCCGTTTTTACATATCTGCCACTGTGCAGGAGAATCCGTATAGGTGTTCGAGTGTTCGAACCGTAATGCGCAAAAAATGGTACCGAAACCCCGTATTTACATATCTGCCACTGTGCAGCAGAATCCGTATAGGTGTTCGAGTGTTCGAACCGTAATGCGCAAGAAATGGTATGGAAACCCCGTATTTACATATCTGCCACTGTGCAGGAGAATCCGTATAGGTGTTCGAGTGTTCGAACCGTAATGCGCAAGAAATGGTACGGAAACCCCGTATTTACATATCTGCCACTGTGCAGCAGAATCCGTATAGGTGTTCGATTGTTCGAACCGTAATGCGCAAGAAATGGTATGTAAACCCCGTTTTTACATATCTGCCACTGTGCAGGAGAATCCGTATAGGTGTTCGAGTGTTCGAACCGTAATGCGCAAAAAATGGTACCGAAACCCCGTATTTACATATCTGCCACTGTGCAGCAGAATCCGTATAGGTGTTCGAGTGTTCGAACCGTAATGCGCAAGAAATGGTATGTAAACCCCGTTTTTACATATCTGCCACTGTGCAGGAGAATCCGTATAGGTGTTCGAGTGTTCGAACCGTAATGCGCAAGAAATGGTACGGAAACCCCGTATTTACATATCTGCCACTGTGCAGCAGAATCCGTATAGGTGTTCGATTGTTCGAACCGTAATGCGCAAGAAATGATATGTAAACCCCGTTTTTATATATCTGCCACTGTGCAGGAGAATCCGTATAGGTGTTCGAGAGTTCGAACCGTAATGCGCAAGAAATGGTACCGAAACCCCGTATTTACATATCTGCCACTGTGCAGGAGAATCCGAATAGGTGTTCGAGTGTTCGATCCGTAATGCGCAAGAAATGGTATGTAAACCCCGTATTTACATATCTGCCACTGTGCTGGATAATCCGTATAGGTGTTCGAGTGTTCGAACCGTAATGCGCAAGAAATGGTACGGAAACCCCGTATTTACATATCTGCCACTGTGCAGGAGAATCCGTATAGGTGTTCGAGTGTTTGAACCGTAATGCGTGAGAAATGGTTTGCAAACCCCGTATTTATATATCTGCCACTGTGCTGGATAATCCGTATAGGTGTTCGAGTGTTCGAACCGTAATGCGCCAGAAATGGTACCGAAACCCCGTATTTACATATCTGCCACTGTGCAGGAGAATCCGTATAGGTGTTCGAGTGTCCGAACCGTAATGCGCAAGAAATGGTACCGAAACCCCGTATTTACATATCTGCCAATGTGCAGGAGAATCCGTATAGGTGTTCGAGTGTTCGAACCGTAATGCGCAAGAAATGGTATGGAAACCCCGTATTTACATATCTGCCACTGTGCAGGAGAATCCGTATAGGTGTTCGAGTGTTCGAACCGTAATGCGCAAGAAATGGTTCCGAAACCCCGTATTTACATATCTGCCACTGTGCCGGAGAATCCGTATCGGTGTTCGAGAGTTCGAACCGTAATGCGCAAGAAATGGTATGTAAATCCCGTTTTTATATATCTGCCACTGTGCAGGAGAATCCGTATAGGTGTTCGAGTGTTCGAACCGTAATGCGCAAAAAATGGTACCGAAACCCCGTATTTACATATCTGCCACTGTGCAGGAGAATCCGTATAGGTGTTCGAGTGTTCGAACCGTAATGCGCAAGAAATTGTACGGAAACCCCGTATTTACATACCTGCCACTTTGTAGGAGAATCCGCATAGGTGTTCGAGTGTTCGAACCGTAATGCGCAAGAAATGGTATGTAAACCCCGTATTAACATATCTGCCACTGTGCAGGAGAATCCGTATAGGTGTTCGAGTGTTCGAACCGTAATGCGCAAGAAATGGTACGGAAACCCCGGATTTACATATCTGGCACTGTGCAGGAGAATCCGTATAGGTGTTCGAGTGTTCGAACCGTAATGCGCAAGAAATGGTATGTAAACCCCGTTTTTACATATCTGCCACTGTGCAGGAGAATCCGTATAGGTGTTCGAGTGTTCGAACCGTAATGCGCAAGAAATGGTACGGAAACCCCGTATTTACATATCTGCCACTGTGCAGCAGAATCCGTATAGGTGTTCGATTGTTCGAACCGTAATGCGCAAGAAATGGTATGTAAACCCCGTTTTTACATATCTGCCACTGTGCAGGAGAATCCGTATAGGTGTTCGAGTGTTCGAACCGTAATGCGCAAAAAATGGTACCGAAACCCCGTATTTACATATCTGCCACTGTGCAGGAGAATCCGTATAGGTGTTCGATTGTTCGAACCGTAATGCGCAAGAAATGGTATGTAAACCCCGTATTTACATATCTACCACTGTGCAGGAGAATCCGTATAGGTGTTCGAGTGTTCGAACCGTAATGCGCAAGAAATGGTACCGAAACCCCGTATTTACATATCTGCCACTGTGCAGGAGAATCCGAATAGGTGTTCGAGTGTTCGAACCGTAATGCGCAAGAAATGGTATGTAAACCCCGTATTTACATATCTGCCACTGTGCAGGAGAATCCGTATAGGTGTTCGAGTGTTCGAACCGTAATGCGCAAGAAATGGTACGGAAACCCCGTATTTACATATCTGCCACTGTGCAGGAGAATCCGTATAGGTGTTCGAGTGTTCGAACCGTAATGCGCAAGAAATGGTATGTAAACCCCGTTTTTACATATCTGCCACTGTGCAGGAGAATCCGTATAGGTGTTCGAGTGTTCGAACCGTAATGCGCAAGAAATGGTACGGAAACCCCGTATTTACATATCTGCCACTGTGCAGCAGAATCCGTATAGGTGTTCGATTGTTCGAACCGTAATGCGCAAGAAATGGTATGTAAACCCCGTTTTTACATATCTGCCACTGTGCAGGAGAATCCGTATAGGTGTTCGAGTGTTCGAACCGTAATGCGCAAGAAATGGTACGGAAACCCCGTATTTACATATCTGCCACTGTGCAGCAGAATCCGTATAGGTGTTCGATTGTTCGAACCGTAATGCGCAAGAAATGGTATGCAAACCCCGTTTTTACATATCTGCCACTGTGCAGGAGAATCCGTATAGGTGTTCGAGTGTTCGAACCGTAATGCGCAAAAAATGGTACCGAAACCCCGTATTTACATATCTACCACTGTGCAGCAGAATCCGTATAGGTGTTCGAGTGTTCGAACCGTAATGCGCAAGAAATGGTATGGAAACCCCGTATTTACATATCTGCCACTGTGCAGGAGAATCCGTATAGGTGTTCGAGTGTTCGAACCGTAATGCGCAAGAAATGGTACGGAAACCCCGTATTTACATATCTGCCACTGTGCAGCAGAATCCGTATAGGTGTTCGATTGTTCGAACCGTAATGCGCAAGAAATGGTATATAAACCCCGTTTTTACATATCTGCAACTGTGCAGGAGAATCCGTATAGGTGTTCGAGTGTTCGAACCGTAATGCGCAAGAAATGGTACGGAAACCCCGTATTTACATATCTGCCACTGTGCAGGAGAATCCGTATAGGTGTTCGAGTGTTTGAACCGTAATGCGTGAGAAATGGTTTGCAAACCCCGTATTTATATATCTGCCACTGTGCTGGATAATCCGTATAGGTGTTCGAGTGTTCGAACCGTAATGCGCAAGAAATGGTACGGAAACCCCGTATTTACATATCTGCCACTGTGCAGCAGAATCCGTATAGGTGTTCGATTGTTCGAACCGTAATGCGCAAGAAATGATATGTAAACCCCGTTTTTATATATCTGCCACTGTGCAGGAGAATCCGTATAGGTGTTCGAGAGTTCGAACCGTAATGCGCAAGAAATGGTACGGAAACCCCGTATTTACATATCTGCCACTGTGCAGGAGAATCCGAATAGGTGTTCGAGTGTTCGAACCGTAATGCGCAAGAAATGGTATGTAAACCCCGTATTTACATATCTGCCACTGTGCAGGAGAATCCGTATAGGTGTTCGAGTGTTCGAACCGTAATGCGCAAGAAATGGTACGGAAACCCCGTATTTACATATCTGCCACTGTGCAGCAGAATCCGTATAGGTGTTCGATTGTTCGAACCGTAATGCGCAAGAAATGGTATGTAAACCCCGTTTTTACATATCTGCCACTGTGCAGGAGAATCCGTATAGGTGTTCGAGTGTTCGAACCGTAATGCGCAAGAAATGGTACGGAAACCCCGTATTTACATATCTGCCACTGTGCAGCAGAATCCGTATAGGTGTTCGATTGTTCGAACCGTAATGCGCAAGAAATGGTATGCAAACCCCGTTTTTACATATCTGCCACTGTGCAGGAGAATCCGTATAGGTGTTCGAGTGTTCGAACCGTAATGCGCAAAAAATGGTACCGAAACCCCGTATTTACATATCTGCCACTGTGCAGCAGAATCCGTATAGGTGTTCGAGTGTTCGAACCGTAATGCGCAAGAAATGGTATGGAAACCCCGTATTTACATATCTGCCACTGTGCAGGAGAATCCGTATAGGTGTTCGAGTGTTCGAACCGTAATGCGCAAGAAATGGTACGGAAACCCCGTATTTACATATCTGCCACTGTGCAGCAGAATCCGTATAGGTGTTCGATTGTTCGAACCGTAATGCGCAAGAAATGGTATATAAACCCCATTTTTACATATCTGCAACTGTGCAGGAGAATCCGTATAGGTGTTCGAGTGTTCGAACCGTAATGCGCAAGAAATGGTACGGAAACCCCGTATTTACATATCTGCCACTGTGCAGGAGAATCCGTATAGGTGTTCGAGTGTTTGAACCGTAATGCGTGAGAAATGGTTTGCAAACCCCGTATTTATATATCTGCCCCTGTGCTGGATAATCCGTATAGGTGTTCGAGTGTTCGAACCGTAATGCGCAAGAAATGGTACGGAAACCCCGTATTTACATATCTGCCACTGTGCAGCAGAATCCGTATAGGTGTTCGATTGTTCGAACCGTAATGCGCAAGAAATGATATGTAAACCCCGTTTTTATATATCTGCCACTGTGCAGGAGAATCCGTATAGGTGTTCGAGAGTTCGAACCGTAATGCGCAAGAAATGGTACGGAAACCCCGTATTTACATATCTGCCACTGTGCAGGAGAATCCGAATAGGTGTTCGAGTGTTCGAACCGTAATGCGCAAGAAATGGTATGTAAACCCCGTATTTACATATCTGCCACTGTGCAGGAGAATCCGTATAGGTGTTCGAGTGTTCGAACCGTAATGCGCAAGAAATGGTACGGAAACCCCGTATTTACATATCTGCCACTGTGCAGGAGAATCCGTATAGGTGTTCGATTGTTCGAACCGTAATGCGCAAAAAATGGTACCGAAACCCCGTATTTACATATCTGCCACTGTGCAGGAGAATCCGTATAGGTGTTCTAGTGTTCGAACCGTAATGCGCAAGAAATGGTATCGAAACCCCGTATTTACATATCTGCCACTGTGCAGGAGAATCCGAATAGGTGTTCGAGTGTTCGATCCGTAATGCGCAAGAAATGGTATGTAAACCCCGTATTTACATATCTGCCACTGTGCAGGAGAATCCGTATAGGTGTTCGAGTGTTCGAACCGTAATGCGCAAGAAATGGTACGGAAACCCCGTATTTACATATCTGCCACTGTGCAGGAGAATCCGTATAGGTGTTCGAGTGTTTGAACCGTAATGCGGGAGAAATGGTTTGCAAACCCCGTATTTATATATCTGCCACTGTGATGGATAATCCGTATAGGTGTTCGAGTGTTCGAACCGTAATGCGCCAGAAATGGTACCGAAACCCCGTATTTACATATCTGCCACTGTGCAGGAGAATCCGTATAGGTGTTCGAGTGTCCGAACCGTAATGCGCAAGAAATGGTACCGAAACCCCGTATTTACATATCTGCCAATGTGCAGGAGAATCCGTATAGGTGTTCGAGTGTTCGAACCGTAATGCGCAAGAAATGGTATGGAAACCCCGTATTTACATATCTGCCACTGTGCAGGAGAATCCGTATAGGTGTTCGGGTGTTCGAACCGTAATGCGCAAGAAATGGTTCCGAAACCCCGTATTTACATATCTGCCACTGTGCAGGAGAATCCGTACAGGTGTTCGAGAGTTCGAACCGTAATGCGCAAGAAATGGTATGTAAATCCCGTTTTTATATATCTGCCACTGTGCAGGAGAATCCGTATAGGTGTTCGAGTGTTCGAACCGTAATGCGCAAAAAATGGTACCGAAACCCCGTATTTACATATCTGCCACTGTGCAGGAGAATCCGTATAGGTGTTCGAGTGTTCGAACCGTAATGCGCATGAAATTGTACGGAAACCCCGTATTTACATACCTGCCACTTTGTAGGAGAATCCGCATAGGTGTTCGAGTGTTCGAACCGTAATGCGCAAGAAATGGTATGCAAACCCCGTATTAACATATCTGCCACTGTGCAGGAGAATCCGTATAGGTGTTCGAATGTTCGAACCGTAATGCGCAAGAAATGGTACGGAAACCCCGGATTTACATATCTGACACTGTGCAGGAGAATCCGTATAGGTGTTCGAGTGTTCGAACCGTAATGCGCAAGAAATGGTATGTAAACCCCGTTTTTACATATCTGCCACTGTGCAGGAGAATCCGTATAGGTGTTCGAGTGTTCGAACCGTAATGCGCAAGAAATGGTACGGAAACCCCGTATTTACATATCTGCCACTGTGCAGCAGAATCCGTATAGGTGTTCGATTGTTCGAACCGTAATGCGCAAGAAATGGTATGTAAACCCCGTTTTTACATATCTGCCACTGTGCAGGAGAATCCGTATAGGTGTTCGAGTGTTCGAACCGTAATGCGCAAAAAATGGTACCGAAACCCCGTATTTACATATCTGCCACTGTGCAGGAGAATCCGTATAGGTGTTCGATTGTTCGAACCGTAATGCGCAAGAAATGGTATGTAAACCCCGTATTTACATATCTACCACTGTGCAGGAGAATCCGTATAGGTGTTCGAGTGTTCGAACCGTAATGCGCAAGAAATGGTATGGAAACCCCGTATTTACATATCAGCCACTGTGCAGGAGAATCCGTATAGGTGTTCGAGTGTTCGAACCGTAATGCGCAAGAAATGGTACGGAAACCCCGTATTTACATATCTGCCACTGTGCAGGAGAATCCGTATAGGTGTTGGAGTGTTTGAACCTTAATGCGTGAGAAATGGTATGTAAACCCCGTATTTATATATCTGCCACTGTGCTGGATAATCCGTATAGGTGTTCGAGTGTTCGAACCGTAATGCGCCAGAAATGGTACCGAAACCCCGTATTTACATATCTGCCACTGTGCAGGAGAATCCGTATAGTTGTTCGACTGTTCGAACCGTAATGCGCAAGAAATGGTACCGAAACCCCGTATTTACATATCTGCCACTGTGCAGGAGAATCCGTATAGGTGTTCGAGTGTTCGAACCGTAATGCGCAAGAAATGGTAGGGAAACCCCGTATTTACATATCTGCCACTGTGCAGGAGAATCCGTATAGGTGTTCGAGTGTTCGAACCGTAATGCGCAAGAAATGGTTCCGAAACCCCGTATTTACATATCTGCCACTGTGCAGGAGAATCCGTATAGGTGTTCGAGAGTTCGAACCATAATGCGTAAGAAATGGTACGGAAACCCCGTATTTACATATCTGCCACTTTGAAGGAGAATCCGCATAGGTGTTCGAGTGTTCGAACCGTAATGTGCAAGAAATGGTATGGAAACCCCGTATTTACATATCTGCCACTGTGCAGGAGAATCCGTATAGGTGTTCGAGTGTTCGAATCGTAATGCGCAAGAAATGATACCGAAACCCCGTATTTACATATCTGCCACTGTGCAGGAGAATCCGAATAGGTGTTCGAGTGTTCGAATCGTAATGCGCAAGAAATGGTACCAAAACCCCGTATTTACACTCGAACCGTAATGCGCAAGAAATGGTTCCGAAACCCCGTATTTACGTATCTGCCACTGTGCAGGAGAATCCGTATAGGTGTTCCATTGTTCGAACCGTAATGCGAAAGAAATGGTACGGAAACCCCGTATTCACATATCTGCCACTGTGCAGGAGAATCCGTATAGGTGTTCGAGTGTTCGAACCGTAATGCGCAAAAAATGGTACCGAAACCCCGTATTTACATATCTGCCACTGTGTAGGAGAATCCGTATAGGTGTTCGAGTGTTCGAACCGTAATGCGCATGAAATTGTACGGAAACCCCGTATTTACATACCTGCCACTTTGTAGGAGAATCCGCATAGGTGTTCGAGTGTTCGAACCGTAATGCGCAAGAAATGGTATGTAAACCCCGTATTAACATATCTGCCACTGTGCAGGAGAATCCGTATAGGTGTTCGAATGTTCGAACCGTAATGCGCAAGAAATGGTACGGAAACCCCGGATTTACATATCTGACACTGTGCAGGAGAATCCGTATAGGTGTTCGAGTGTTCGAACCGTAATGCGCAAGAAATGGTATGTAAACCCCGTTTTTACATATCTGCCACTGTGCAGGAGAATCCGTATAGGTGTTCGAGTGTTCGAACCGTAATGCGCAAGAAATGGTACGGAAACCCCGTATTTACATATCTGCCACTGTGCAGCAGAATCCGTATAGGTGTTCGATTGTTCGAACCGTAATGCGCAAGAAATGGTATGTAAACCCCGTTTTTACATATCTGCCACTGTGCAGGAGAATCCGTATAGGTGTTCGAGTGTTCGAACCGTAATGCGCAAAAAATGGTACCGAAACCCCGTATTTACATATCTGCCACTGTGCAGGAGAATCTGTATAGGTGTTCGATTGTTCGAACCGTAATGCGCAAGAAATGGTATGTAAACCCCGTATTTACATATCTACCACTGTGCAGGAGAATCCGTATAGGTGTTCGAGTGTTCGAACCGTAATGCGCAAGAAATGGTATGGAAACCCCGTATTTACATATCAGCCACTGTGCAGGAGAATCCGTATAGGTGTTCGAGTGTTCGAACCGTAATGCGCAAGAAATGGTACGGAAACCCCGTATTTACATATCTGCCACTGTGCAGGAGAATCCGTATAGGTGTTCGAGTGTTTGAACCGTAATGCGTGAGAAATGGTATGTAAACCCCGTATTTATATATCTGCCACTGTGCTGGATAATCCGTATAGGTGTTCGAGTGTTCGAACCGTAATGCGCCAGAAATGGTACCGAAACCCCGTATTTACATATCTGCCACTGTGCAGGAGAATCCGTATAGTTGTTCGACTGTTCGAACCGTAATGCGCAAGAAATGGTACCGAAACCCCGTATTTACATATCTGCCACTGTGCAGGAGAATCCGTATAGGTGTTCGAGTGTTCGAACCGTAATGCGCAAGAAATGGTAGGGAAACCCCGTATTTACATATCTGCCACTGTGCAGGAGAATCCGTATAGGTGTTCGAGTGTTCGAACCGTAATGCGCAAGAAATGGTTCCGAAACCCCGTATTTACATATCTGCCACTGTGCAGGAGAATCCGTATAGGTGTTCGAGAGTTCGAACCATAATGCGTAAGAAATGGTACGGAAACCCCGTATTTACATATCTGCCACTTTGAAGGAGAATCCGCATAGGTGTTCGAGTGTTCGAACCGTAATGTGCAAGAAATGGTATGGAAACCCCGTATTTACATATCTGCCACTGTGCAGGAGAATCCGTATAGGTGTTCGAGTGTTCGAATCGTAATGCGCAAGAAATGATACCGAAACCCCGTATTTACATATCTGCCACTGTGCAGGAGAATCCGAATAGGTGTTCGAGTGTTCGAATCGTAATGCGCAAGAAATGGTACCAAAACCCCGTATTTACACTCGAACCGTAATGCGCAAGAAATGGTTCCGAAACCCCGTATTTACGTATCTGCCACTGTGCAGGAGAATCCGTATAGGTGTTCCATTGTTCGAACCGTAATGCGAAAGAAATGGTACGGAAACCCCGTATTTACATATCTGCCACTGTGCAGGAGAATCCGTATAGGTGTTCGAGTGTTCGAACCGTAATGCGCAAAAAATGGTACCGAAACCCCGTATTTACATATCTGCCACTGTGCAGGAGAATCCGTATAGGTGTTCGAGTGTTCGATCCGTAATGCGCAAGAAATGGTACCGAAACCCCGTATTTACATACCTGCCACTGTGCAGGAGAATCCGAATAGGTGTTCGAGTGTTCGAACCGTAATGCGCAAGAAATGGTATGTAAACCCCGTATTAACATATCTGCCACTGTGCAGGAGAATCCGTATAGGTGTTCGAGTGTTCGAACCGTAATGCGCAAGAAATGGTACGGAAACCCCGGATTTACATATCTGACACTGTGCAGGAGAATCCGTATAGGTGTTCGAGTGTTCGAACCGTAATGCGCAAGAAATGGTATGTAAACCCCGTTTTTACATATCTGCCACTGTGCAGGAGAATCCGTATAGGTGTTCGAGTGTTCGAACCGTAATGCGCAAGAAATGGTACGGAAACCCCGTATTTACATATCTGCCACTGTGCAGCAGAATCCGTATAGGTGTTCGATTGTTCGAACCGTAATGCGCAAGAAATGGTATGTAAACCCCGTTTTTACATATCTGCCACTGTGCAGCAGAATCCGTATAGGTGTTCGAGTGTTCGAACCGTAATGCGCAAAAAATGGTACCGAAACCCCGTATTTACATATCTGCCACTGTGCAGGAGAATCCGTATAGGTGTTCGATTGTTCGAACCGTAATGCGCAAGAAATGGTATGTAAACCCCGTATTTACATATCTACCACTGTGCAGGAGAATCCGTATAGGTGTTCGAGTGTTCGAACCGTAATGCGCAAGAAATGGTATGGAAACCCCGTATTTACATATCAGCCACTGTGCAGGAGAATCCGTATAGGTGTTCGAGTGTTCGAACCGTAATGCGCAAGAAATGGTACGGAAACCCCGTATTTACATATCTGCCACTGTGCAGGAGAATCCGTATAGGTGTTCGAGTGTTTGAACCGTAATGCGTGAGAAATGGTATGTAAACCCCGTATTTATATATCTGCCACTGTGCTGGATAATCCGTATAGGTGTTCGAGTGTTCGAACCGTAATGCGCCAGAAATGGTACCGAAACCCCGTATTTACATATCTGCCACTGTGCAGGAGAATCCGTATAGTTGTTCGACTGTTCGAACCGTAATGCGCAAGAAATGGTACCGAAACCCCGTATTTACATATCTGCCACTGTGCAGGAGAATCCGTATAGGTGTTCGAGTGTTCGAACCGTAATGCGCAAGAAATGGTAGGGAAACCCCGTATTTACATATCTGCCACTGTGCAGGAGAATCCGTATAGGTGTTCGAGTGTTCGAACCGTAATGCGCAAGAAATGGTTCCGAAACCCCGTATTTATATATCTGCCACTGTGCAGGAGAATCCGTATAGGTGTTCGAGAGTTCGAACCATAATGCGTAAGAAATGGTACGGAAACCCCGTATTTACATATCTGCCACTTTGAAGGAGAATCCGCATAGGTGTTCGAGTGTTCGAACCGTAATGTGCAAGAAATGGTATGGAAACCCCGTATTTACATATCTGCCACTGTGCAGGAGAATCCGTATAGGTGTTCGAGTGTTCGAATCGTAATGCGCAAGAAATGATACCGAAACCCCGTATTTACATATCTGCCACTGTGCAGGAGAATCCGAATAGGTGTTCGAGTGTTCGAATCGTAATGCGCAAGAAATGGTACCAAAACCCCGTATTTACACTCGAACCGTAATGCGCAAGAAATGGTTCCGAAACCCCGTATTTACGTATCTGCCACTGTGCAGGAGAATCCGTATAGGTGTTCCATTGTTCGAACCGTAATGCGAAAGAAATGGTACGGAAACCCCGTATTTACATATCTGCCACTGTGCAGGAGAATCCGTATAGGTGTTCGAGTGTTCGAACCGTAATGCGCAAAAAATGGTACCGAAACCCCGTATTTACATATCTGCCACTGTGCAGGAGAATCCGTATAGGTGTTCGAGTGTTCGATCCGTAATGCGCAAGAAATGGTACCGAAACCCCGTATTTACATACCTGCCACTGTGCAGGAGAATCCGAATAGGTGTTCGAGTGTTCGAACCGTAATGCGCAAGAAATGGTATGTAAACCCCGTATTAACATATCTGCCACTGTGCAGGAGAATCCGTATAGGTGTTCGAGTGTTCGAACCGTAATGCGCAAGAAATGGTACGGAAACCCCGGATTTACATATCTGACACTGTGCAGGAGAATCCGTATAGGTGTTCGAGTGTTCGAACCGTAATGCGCAAGAAATGGTATGTAAACCCCGTTTTTACATATCTGCCACTGTGCAGGAGAATCCGTATAGGTGTTCGAGTGTTCGAACCGTAATGCGCAAGAAATGGTACGGAAACCCCGTATTTACATATCTGCCACTGTGCAGCAGAATCCGTATAGGTGTTCGATTGTTCGAACCGTAATGCGCAAGAAATGGTATGTAAACCCCGTTTTTACATATCTGCCACTGTGCAGCAGAATCCGTATAGGTGTTCGAGTGTTCGAACCGTAATGCGCAAAAAATGGTACCGAAACCCCGTATTTACATATCTGCCACTGTGCAGGAGAATCCGTATAGGTGTTCGATTGTTCGAACCGTAATGCGCAAGAAATGGTATGTAAACCCCGTATTTACATATCTACCACTGTGCAGGAGAATCCGTATAGGTGTTCGAGTGTTCGAACCGTAATGCGCAAGAAATGGTATGGAAACCCCGTATTTACATATCAGCCACTGTGCAGGAGAATCCGTATAGGTGTTCGAGTGTTCGAACCGTAATGCGCAAGAAATGGTACGGAAACCCCGTATTTACATATCTGCCACTGTGCAGGAGAATCCGTATAGGTGTTCGAGTGTTTGAACCGTAATGCGTGAGAAATGGTATGTAAACCCCGTATTTATATATCTGCCACTGTGCTGGATAATCCGTATAGGTGTTCGAGTGTTCGAACCGTAATGCGCCAGAAATGGTACCGAAACCCCGTATTTACATATCTGCCACTGTGCAGGAGAATCCGTATAGTTGTTCGACTGTTCGAACCGTAATGCGCAAGAAATGGTACCGAAACCCCGTATTTACATATCTGCCACTGTGCAGGAGAATCCGTATAGGTGTTCGAGTGTTCGAACCGTAATGCGCAAGAAATGGTAGGGAAACCCCGTATTTACATATCTGCCACTGTGCAGGAGAATCCGTATAGGTGTTCGAGTGTTCGAACCGTAATGCGCAAGAAATGGTTCCGAAACCCCGTATTTACATATCTGCCACTGTGCAGGAGAATCCGTATAGGTGTTCGAGAGTTCGAACCATAATGCGTAAGAAATGGTACGGAAACCCCGTATTTACATATCTGCCACTTTGAAGGAGAATCCGCATAGGTGTTCGAGTGTTCGAACCGTAATGTGCAAGAAATGGTATGGAAACCCCGTATTTACATATCTGCCACTGTGCAGGAGAATCCGTATAGGTGTTCGAGTGTTCGAATCGTAATGCGCAAGAAATGATACCGAAACCCCGTATTTACATATCTGCCACTGTGCAGGAGAATCCGAATAGGTTTTCGAGTGTTCGAATCGTAATGCGCAAGAAATGGTACCAAAACCCCGTATTTACACTCGAACCGTAATGCGCAAGAAATGGTTCCGAAACCCCGTATTTACGTATCTGCCACTGTGCAGGAGAATCCGTATAGGTGTTCCATTGTTCGAACCGTAATGCGAAAGAAATGGTACGGAAACCCCGTATTTACATATCTGCCACTGTGCAGGAGAATCCGTATAGGTGTTCGAGTGTTCGAACCGTAATGCGCAAAAAATGGTACCGAAACCCCGTATTTACATATCTGCCACTGTGCAGGAGAATCCGTATAGGTGTTCGAGTGTTCGATCCGTAATGCGCAAGAAATGGTACCGAAACCCCGTATTTACATATCTGCCACTGTGCAGGAGAATCCGAATAGGTGTTCGAGTGTTCGAACCGTAATGCGCAAGAAATGGTATGTAAACCCCGTATTTACATATCTGCCACTGTGCAGGAGAATCCGTATAGGTGTTCGAGTGTTCGAACCGTAATGCGCAAGAAATGGTACGGAAACCCCGTATTTACATATCTGCCACTGTGCAGGAGAATCCGTATAGGTGTTCGAGTGTTTGAACCGTAATGCGTGAGAAATGGTTTGCAAACCCCGTATTTATATATCTGCCACTGTGCTGGATAATCCGTATAGGTGTTCGAGTGTTCGAACCGTAATGCGCCAGAAATGGTACCGAAACCCCGTATTTACATATCTGCCACTGTGCAGGATAATCCATATAGGTGTTCGAGTGTCCGAACCGTAATGCGCAAGAAATGGTACCGAAACCCCGTATTTACATATCTGCCACTGTGCAGGAGAATCCGTATAGGTGTTCGAGTGTTCGAACCGTAATGCGCAAGAAATGGTATGGAAACCCCGTATTTACATATCTGCCACTGTGCAGGAGAATCCGTATAGGTGTTCGAGTGTTCGAACCGTAATGCGCAAGAAATGGTTCCGAAACCCCGTATTTACATATCTGCCACTGTGCAGGAGAATCCGTACAGGTGTTCAAGAGTTCGAACCGTAATGCGCAAGAAATGGTATGTAAATCCCGTTTTTATATATCTGCCACTGTGCAGGAGAATCCGTATAGGTGTTCGAGTGTTCGAACCGTAATGCGCAAAAAATGGTACCGAAACCCCGTATTTACATATCTGCCACTGTGCAGGAGAATCCGTATAGGTGTTCGAGTGTTCGAACCGTAATGCGCAAGAAATGGTACCGAAACCCCGTATTTACATATCTGCCACTGTGCAGGAGAATCCGAATAGGTGTTCGAGTGTTCGAACCGTAATGCGCAAGAAATGGTATGTAAACCCCGTATTTACATATCTGCCACTGTGCAGGAGAATCCGTATAGGTGTTCGAGTGTTCGAACCGTAATGCGCAAGAAATGGTACGGAAACCCCGTATTTACATATCTGCCACTGTGCAGGAGAATCCGTATAGGTGTTCGAGTGTTTGAACCGTAATGCGTGAGAAATGGTTTGCAAACCCCGTATTTATATATCTGCCACTGTGCTGGATAATCCGTATAGGTGTTCGAGTGTTCGAACCGTAATGCGCCAGAAATGGTACCGAAACCCCGTATTTACATATCTGCCACTGTGCAGGAGAATCCATATAGGTGTTCGAGTATCCGAACCGTAATGCGCAAGAAATGGTACCGAAACCCCGTATTTACATATCTGCCACTGTGCAGGAGAATCCGTATAGGTGTTCGAGTGTTCGAACCGTAATGCGCAAGAAATGGTATGTAAACCCCGTATTTACATATCTGCCACTGTGCAGGAGAATCCGTATAGGTGTTCGAGTGTTCGAACCGTAATGCGCAAGAAATGGTACGGAAACCCCGTATTTACATATCTGCCACTGTGCAGGAGAATCCGTATAGGTGTTCGAGTGTTTGAACCGTAATGCGTGAGAAATGGTTTGCAAACCCCGTATTTATATATCTGCCACTGTGCTGGATAATCCGTATAGGTGTTCGAGTGTTCGAACCGTAATGCGCCAGAAATGGTACCGAAACCCCGTATTTACATATCTGCCACTGTGCAGGAGAATCCATATAGGTGTTCGAGTGTCCGAACCGTAATGCGCAAGAAATGGTACCGAAACCCCGTATTTACATATCTACCACTGTGCAGGAGAATCCGTATAGGTGTTCGAGTGTTCGAACTGTAATGCGCAAGAAATGGTAGGGAAACCCCGTATTTACATATCTGCCACTGTGCAGGAGAATCCGTATAGGTGTTCGAGTGTTCGAACCGTAATGCGCAAGAAATGGTTCCGAAACCCCGTATTTACATATCTGCCACTGTGCAGGAGAATCCGTATAGGTGTTCGAGAGTTCGAACCATAATGCGTAAGAAATGGTACGGAAACCCCGTATTTACATATCTGCCACTTTGAAGGAGAATCCGCATAGGTGTTCGAGTGTTCGAACCGTAATGTGCAAGAAATGGTATGGAAACCCCGTATTTACATATCTGCCACTGTGCAGGAGAATCCGTATAGGTGTTCGAGTGTTCGAATCGTAATGCGCAAGAAATGGTACCGAAACCCCGTATTTACATATCTGCCACTGTGCAGGAGAATCCGAATAGGTGTTCGAGTGTTCGAATCGTAATGCGCAAAAAATGGTACCAAAACCCCGTATTTACACTCGAACCGTAATGCGCAAGAAATGGTTCCGAAACCCCATATTTACGTATCTGCCACTGTGCAGGAGAATCCGTATAGGTGTTCCATTGTTCGAACCGTAATGCGAAAGAAATGGTACGGAAACCCCGTATTTACATATCTGCCACTGTGCAGGAGAATCCGTATAGGTGTTCGAGTGTTCGAACCGTAATGCGCAAAAAATGGTACCGAAACCCCGTATTTACATATCTGCCACTGTGCAGGAGAATCCGTATAGGTGTTCGAGTGTTCGAACCGTAATGCGCAAGAAATGGTACCGAAACCCCGTATTTACATATCTGCCACTGTGCAGGAGAATCCGAATAGGTGTTCGAGTGTTCGAACCGTAATGCGCAAGAAATGGTATGTAAACCCCGTATTTACATATCTGCCACTGTGCAGGAGAATCCGTATAGGTGTTCGAGTGTTCGAACCGTAATGCGCAAGAAATGGTACGGAAACCCCGTATTTACATATCTGCCACTGTGCAGGAGAATCCGTATAGGTGTTCGAGTGTTTGAACCGTAATGCGTGAGAAATGGTTTGCAAACCCCGTATTTATATATCTGCCACTGTGCTGGATAATCTGTATAGGTGTTCGAGTGTTCGAACCGTAATGCGCCAGAAATGGTACCGAAACCCCGTATTTACATATCTGCCACTGTGCAGGAGAATCCATATAGGTGTTCGAGTGTCCGAACCGTAATGCGCAAGAAATGGTACCGAAACCCCGTATTTACATATCTGCCACTGTGCAGGAGAATCCGTATAGGTGTTCGAGTGTTCGAACCGTAATGCGCAAGAAATGGTATGGAAACCCCGTATTTACATATCTGCCACTGTGCAGGAGAATCCGTATAGGTGTTCGAGTGTTCGAACCGTAATGCGCAAGAAATGGTTCCGAAACCCCGTATTTACATATCTGCCACTGTGCAGGAGAATCCGTATAGGTGTTCGAGAGTTCGAACCGTAATGCGCAAGAAATGGTATGTAAACCCCGTTTTTATATATCTGCCACTGTGCAGGAGAATCCGTATAGGTGTTCGAGTGTTCGAACCGTAATGCGCAAAAAATGGTACCGAAACCCCGTATTTACATATATGCCACTGTGCAGGAGAATCCGTATAGGTGTTCGAGTGTTCTAACCGTAATGCGCAAGAAATGGTTCCGAAACCCCGTATTTACATATCTGCCACTGTGCAGCAGAATCCGTATAGGTGTTCGAGAGTTCGAACCGTAATGCGCAAGAAATGGTACGGAAACCCCGTATTTACATACCTGCCACTTTGTAGGAGAATCCGCATAGGTGTTCGAGTGTTCGAACCGTAATGCGCAAGAAATGGTATGTAAACCCCGTATTAACATATCTGCCACAGTGCAGGAGAATCCGTATAGGTGTTCGAGTGTTCGAACCGTAATGCGCAAGAAATGGTACGGAAACCCCGGATTTACATATCTGCCACTGTGCAGGAGAATCCGTATAGGTGTTCGAGTGTTCGAACCGTAATGCGCAAGAAATGGTATATAAACCCCGTTTTTACATATCTGCCACTGTGCAGGAGAATCCGTATAGGTGTTCGAGTGTTCGAACCGTAATGCGCAAGAAATGGTACGGAAACCCCGTATTTACATATCTGTCACTGTGCAGGAGAATCCGTATAGGTGTTCGAGTGTTCGAACCGTAATGCGCAAGAAATGGTATGTAAACCCCGTTTTTACATATCTGCCACTGTGCAGGAGAATCCGTATAGGTGTTCGAGTGTTCGAACCGTAATGCGCAAGAAATTGTACGGAAACCCCGTATTTACATATCTGCCACTGTGCAGCAGAATCCGTATAGGTGTTCGATTGTTCGAACCGTAATGCGCAAGAAATGGTATGTAAACCCCGTTTTTACATATCTGCCACTGTGCAGGAGAATCCGTATAGGTGTTCGAGTGTTCGAACCGTAATGCGCAAAAAATGGTACCAAAACCCCGTATTTACATATCTGCCACTGTGCAGGAGAATCCGTATAGGTGTTCGATTGTTCGAACCGTAATGCGCAAGAAATGGTATGTAAACCCCGTATTTACATATCTACCACTGTGCAGGAGAATCCGTATAGGTGTTCGAGTGTTCGAACCGTAATGCGCAAGAAATGGTACCGAAACCCCGTATTTACATATCTGCCACTGTGCAGGAGAATCCGAATAGGTGTTCGAGTGTTCGAACCGTAATGCGCAAGAAATGGTATGTAAACCCCGTATTTACATATCTGCCACTGTGCAGCAGAATCCGTATAGGTGTTCGAGTGTTCGAACCGTAATGCGCAAGAAATGGTACGGAAACCCCGTATTTACATATCTGCCACTGTGCAGGAGAATCCGTATAGGTGTTCGAGTGTTCGAACCGTAATGCGCAAGAAATGGTAAGTAAACCCCGTTTTTACATATCTGCCACTGTGCAGGAGAATCCGTATAGGTGTTCGAGTGTTCGAACCGTAATGCGCAAGAAATGGTACGGAAACCCCGTATTTACATATCTGCCACTGTGCAGCAGAATCCGTATAGGTGTTCGATTGTTCGAACCGTAATGCGCAAGAAATGGTATGTAAACCCCGTTTTTACATATCTGCCACTGTGCAGGAGAATCCGTATAGGTGTTCGAGTGTTCGAACCGTAATGCGCAAGAAATGGTACGGAAACCCCGTATTTACATATCTGCCACTGTGCAGCAGAATCCGTATAGGTGTTCGATTGTTCGAACCGTAATGCGCAAGAAATGGTATGTAAACCCCGTTTTTACATATCTGCCACTGTGCAGGAGAATCCGTATAGGTGTTCGAGTGTTCGAACCGTAATGCGCAAAAAATGGTACCGAAACCCCGTATTTACATATCTGCCACTGTGCAGCAGAATCCGTATAGGTGTTCGAGTGTTCGAACCGTAATGCGCAAGAAATGGTATGGAAACCCCGTATTTACATATCTGCCACTGTGCAGGAGAATCCGTATAGGTGTTCGAGTGTTCGAACCGTAATGCGCAAGAAATGGTACGGAAACCCCGTATTTACATATCTGCCACTGTGCAGCAGAATCCGTATAGGTGTTCGATTGTTCGAACCGTAATGCGCAAGAAATGGTATGTAAACCCCGTTTTTACATATCTGCCACTGTGCAGGAGAATCCGTATAGGTGTTCGAGTGTTCGAACCGTAATGCGCAAAAAATGGTACCGAAACCCCGTATTTACATATCTGCCACTGTGCAGCAGAATCCGTATAGGTGTTCGAGTGTTCGAACCGTAATGCGCAAGAAATGGTATGTAAACCCCGTTTTTACATATCTGCCACTGTGCAGGAGAATCCGTATAGGTGTTCGAGTGTTCGAACCGTAATGCGCAAGAAATGGTACGGAAACCCCGTATTTACATATCTGCCACTGTGCAGCAGAATCCGTATAGGTGTTCGAGTGTTCGAACCGTAATGCGCAAGAAATGGTACCGAAACCCCGTATTTATATATCTGCAACTGTGCAGGAGAATCCGTATAGGTGTTCGAGTGTTCGAATCGTAATGCGCCAGAAATGGTACCGAAACCCCGTATTTACATATCTGCCACTGTGCAGGAGAATCCGAATAGGTGTTCGAGTGTTCGAATCGTAATGCGCAAGAAATGGTACCAAAACCCCGTATTTAAACTCGAACCGTAATGCGCAAGAAATGGTTCCGAAACCCCATATTTACGTATCTGCCACTGTGCAGGAGAATCCGTATAGGTGTTCCATTGTTCGAACCGTAATGCGAAAGAAATGGTACGGAAACCCCGTATTTACATATCTGCCACTGTGCAGGAGAATCCGTATAGGTGTTCGAGTGTTCGAACCGTAATGCGCAAAAAATGGTACCGAAACCCCGTATTTACATATCTGCCACTGTGCAGGAGAATCCGTATAGGTGTTCGAGTGTTCGAACCGTAATGCGCAAGAAATGGTACCGAAACCCCGTATTTACATATCTGCCACTGTGCAGGAGAATCCGAATAGGTGTTCGAGTGTTCGAACCGTAATGCTCAAGAAATGGTATGTAAACCCCGTATTTACATATCTGCTACTGTGCAGGAGAATCCGTATAGGTGTTCGAGTGTTCGAACCGTAATGCGCAAGAAATGGTACGGAAACCCCGTATTTACATATCTGCCACTGTGCAGGAGAATCCGTATAGGTGTTCGAGTGTTTGAACCGTAATGCGTGAGAAATGGTTTGCAAACCCCGTATTTATATATCTGCCACTGTGCTGGATAATCTGTATAGGTGTTCGAGTGTTCGAACCGTAATGCGCCAGAAATGGTACCGAAACCCCGTATTTACATATCTGCCACTGTGCAGGAGAATCCATATAGGTGTTCGAGTGTCCGAACCGTAATGCGCAAGAAATGGTACCGAAACCCCGTATTTACATATCTGCCACTGTGCAGGAGAATCCGTATAGGTGTTCGAGTGTTCGAACCGTAATGCGCAAGAAATGGTATGGAAACCCCGTATTTACATATCTGCCACTGTGCAGGAGAATCCGTATAGGTGTTCGAGTGTTCGAACCGTAATGCGCAAGAAATGGTTCCGAAACCCCGTATTTACATATCTGCCACTGTGCAGGAGAATCCGTATAGGTGTTCGAGAGTTAGAACCGTAATGCGCAAGAAATGGTATGTAAACCCCGTTTTTATATATCTGCCACTGTGCAGGAGAATCCGTATAGGTGTTCGAGTGTTCGAACCGTAATGCGCAAAAAATGGTACCGAAACCCCGTATTTACATATATGCCACTGTGCAGGAGAATCCGTATAGGTGTTCGAGTGTTCTAACCGTAATGCGCAAGAAATGGTTCCGAAACCCCGTATTTACATATCTGCCACTGTGCAGCAGAATCCGTATAGGTGTTCGAGAGTTCGAACCGTAATGCGCAAGAAATGGTACGGAAACCCCGTATTTACATACCTGCCACTTTGTAGGAGAATCCGCATAGGTGTTCGAGTGTTCGAACCGTAATGCGCAAGAAATGGTATGTAAACCCCGTATTAACATATCTGCCACAGTGCAGGAGAATCCGTATAGGTGTTCGAGTGTTCGAACCGTAATGCGCAAGAAATGGTACGGAAACCCCGTATTTACATATCTGCCACTGTGCAGGAGAATCCGTATAGGTGTTCGAGTGTTCGAACCGTAATGCGCAAGAAATGGTATGTAAACCCCGTTTTTACATATCTGCCACTGTGCAGGAGAATCCGTATAGGTGTTCGAGTGTTCGAACCGTAATGCGCAAGAAATGGTACGGAAACCCCGTATTTACATATCTGTCACTGTGCAGGAGAATCCGTATAGGTGTTCGAGTGTTCGAACCGTAATGCGCAAGAAATGGTATGTAAACCCCGTTTTTACATATCTGCCACTGTGCAGGAGAATCCGTATAGGTGTTCGAGTGTTCGAACTGTAATGCGCAAGAAATTGTACGGAAACCCCGTATTTACATATCTGCCACTGTGCAGCAGAATCCGTATAGGTGTTCGATTGTTCGAACCGTAATGCGCAAGAAATGGTATGTAAACCCCGTTTTTACATATCTGCCACTGTGCAGGAGAATCCGTATAGGTGTTCGAGTGTTCGAACCGTAATGCGCAAAAAATGGTACCAAAACCCCGTATTTACATATCTGCCACTGTGCAGGAGAATCCGTATAGGTGTTCGATTGTTCGAACCGTAATGCGCAAGAAATGGTATGTAAACCCCGTATTTACATATCTACCACTGTGCAGGAGAATCCGTATAGGTGTTCGAGTGTTCGAACCGTAATGCGCAAGAAATGGTACCGAAACCCCGTATTTACATATCTGCCACTGTGCAGGAGAATCCGAATAGGTGTTCGTGTGTTCGAACCGTAATGCGCAAGAAATGGTATGTAAACCCCGTATTTACATATCTGCCACTGTGCAGGAGAATCCGTATAGGTGTTCGAGTGTTCGAACCGTAATGCGCAAGAAATGGTACGGAAACCCCGTATTTACATATCTGCCACTGTGCAGGAGAATCCGTATAGGTGTTCGAGTGTTCGAACCGTAATGCGCAAGAAATGGTATGTAAACCCCGTTTTTACATATCTGCCACTGTGCAGGAGAATCCGTATAGGTGTTCGAGTGTTCGAACCGTAATGCGCAAGAAATGGTACGGAAACCCCGTATTTACATATCTGCCACTGTGCAGCAGAATCCGTATAGGTGTTCGATTGTTCGAACCGTAATGCGCAAGAAATGGTATGTAAACCCCGTTTTTACATATCTGCCACTGTGCAGGAGAATCCGTATAGGTGTTCGAGTGTTCGAACCGTAATGCGCAAGAAATGGTACGGAAACCCCGTATTTACATATCTGCCACTGTGCAGCAGAATCCGTATAGGTGTTCGATTGTTCGAACCGTAATGCGCAAGAAATGGTATGTAAACCCCGTTTTTACATATCTGCCACTGTGCAGGAGAATCCGTATAGGTGTTCGAGTGTTCGAACCGTAATGCGCAAAAAATGGTACCGAAACCCCGTATTTACATATCTGCCACTGTGCAGCAGAATCCGTATAGGTGTTCGAGTGTTCGAACCGTAATGCGCAAGAAATGGTATGGAAACCCCGTATTTACATATCTGCCACTGTGCAGGAGAATCCGTATAGGTGTTCGAGTGTTCGAACCGTAATGCGCAAGAAATGGTACGGAAACCCCGTATTTACATATCTGCCACTGTGCAGCAGAATCCGTATAGGTGTTCGATTGTTCGAACCGTAATGCGCAAGAAATGGTATGTAAACCCCGTTTTTACATATCTGCCACTGTGCAGGGGAATCCGTATAGGTGTTCGAGTGTTCGAACCGTAATGCGCAAAAAATGGTACCGAAACCCCGTATTTACATATCTGCCACTGTGCAGCAGAATCCGTATAGGTGTTCGAGTGTTCGAACCGTAATGCGCAAGAAATGGTATGTAAACCCCGTTTTTACATATCTGCCACTGTGCAGGAGAATCGTATAGGTGTTCGAGTGTTCGAACCGTAATGCGCAAGAAATGGTACGGAAACCCCGTATTTACATATCTGCCACTGTGCAGCAGAATCCGTGTAGGTGTTCGATTGTTCGAACCGTAATGCGCAAGAAATGATATGTAAACCCCGTTTTTATATATCTGCCACTGTGCAGGAGAATCCGTATAGGTGTTCGAGAGTTCGAACCGTAATGCGCAAGAAATGGTACGGAAACCCCGTATTTACATATCTGCCACTGTGCAGGAGAATCCGAATAGGTGTTCGAGTGTTCGAACCGTAATGCGCAAGAAATGGTATGTAAACCCCGTATTTACATATCTGCCACTGTGCAGGAGAATCCGTATAGGTGTTCGAGTGTTCGAACCGTAATGCGCAAGAAATGGTACGGAAACCCCGTATTTACATATCTGCCACTGTGCAGGAGAATCCGTATAGGTGTTCGATTGTTCGAACCGTAATGCGCAAAAAATGGTACCGAAACCCCGTATTTACATATCTGCCACTGTGCAGGAGAATCCGTATAGGTGTTCTAGTGTTCGAACCGTAATGCGCAAGAAATGGTACCGAAACCCCGTATTTACATATCTGCCACTGTGCAGGAGAATCCGAATAGGTGTTCGAGTGTTCGATCCGTAATGCACAAGAAATGGTATGTAAACCCCGTATTTACATACCTGCCACTTTGTAGGAGAATCCGCATAGGTGTTCGAGAGTTCGAACCGTAATGCGCAAGAAATGGTACGGAAACCCCGTATTTACATACCTGCCACTTTGTAGGAGAATCCGCATAGGTGTTCGAGTGTTCGAACCGTAATGCGCAAGAAATGGTATGTAAACCCCGTATTAACATATCTGCCACAGTGCAGGAGAATCCTTATAGGTGTTCGAGTGTTCGAACCGTAATGCGCAAGAAATGGTACGGAAACCCCGGATTTACATATCTGCCACTGTGCAGGAGAATCCGTATAGGTGTTCGAGTGTTCGAACCGTAATGCGCAAGAAATGGTATGTAAACCCCGTTTTTACATATCTGCCACTGTGCAGGAGAATCCGTATAGGTGTTCGAGTGTTCGAACCGTAATGCGCAAGAAATGGTACGGAAACCCCGTATTTACATATCTGCCACTGTGCAGGAGAATCCGTATAGGTGTTCGAGTGTTCGAACCGTAATGCGCAAGAAATGGTATGTAAACCCCGTTTTTACATATCTGCCACTGTGCAGGAGAATCCGTATAGGTGTTCGAGTGTTCGAACCGTAATGCGCAAGAAATGGTACGGAAACCCCGTATTTACATATCTGCCACTGTGCAGCAGAATCCGTATAGGTGTTCGATTGTTCGAACCGTAATGCGCAAGAAATGGTATGTAAACCCCGTTTTTACATATCTGCCACTGTGCAGGAGAATCCGTATAGGTGTTCGAGTGTTCGAACCGTAATGCGCAAAAAATGGTACCGAAACCCCGTATTTACATATCTGCCACTGTGCAGGAGAATCCGTATAGGTGTTCGATTCTTCGAACCGTAATGCGCAAGAAATGGTATGTAAACCCCGTATTTACATATCTACCACTGTGCAGGAGAATCCGTATAGGTGTTCGAGTGTTCGAACCGTAATGCGCAAGAAATGGTACCGAAACCCCGTATTTACATATCTGCCACTGTGCAGGAGAATCCGAATAGGTGTTCGAGTGTTCGAACCGTAATGCGCAAGAAATGGTATGTAAACCCCGTATTTACATATCTGCCACTGTGCAGGAGAATCCGTATAGGTGTTCGAGTGTTCGAACCGTAATGCGCAAGAAATGGTACGGAAACCCCGTATTTACATATCTGCCACTGTGCAGGAGAATCCGTATAGGTGTTCGAGTGTTCGAACCGTAATGCGCAAGAAATGGTACGGAAACCCCGTATTTACATATCTGCCACTGTGCAGGAGAATCCGTATAGGTGTTCGATTGTTCGAACCGTAATGCGCAAAAAATGGTACCGAAACCCCGTATTTACATATCTGCCACTGTGCAGGAGAATCCGTATAGGTGTTCTAGTGTTCGAACCGTAATGCGCAAGAAATGGTACCGAAACCCCGTATTTACATATCTGCCACTGTGCAGGAGAATCCGAATAGGTGTTCGAGTGTTCGATCCGTAGTGCGCAAGAAATGGTATGTAAACCCCGTATTTACATACCTGCCACTTTGTAGGAGAATCCGCATAGGTGTTCGAGAGTTCGAACCGTAATGCGCAAGAAATGGTACGGAAACCCCGTATTTACATACCTGCCACTTTGTAGGAGAATCCGCATAGGTGTTCGAGTGTTCGAACCGTAATGCGCAAGAAACGGTATGTAAACCCCGTTTTTACATATCTGCCACTGTGCAGGAGAATCCGTATAGGTGTTCGAGTGTTCGAACCGTAATGCGCAAGAAATGGTACGGAAACCCCGTATTTACATATCTGCCACTGTGCAGCAGAATCCGTATAGGTGTTCGATTGTTCGAACCGTAATGCGCAAGAAATGGTATGTAAACCCCGTTTTTACATATCTGCCACTGTGCAGGAGAATCCATATAGGTGTTCGAGTGTTCGAACCGTAATGCGCAAAAAATGGTACCGAAACCCCGTATTTACATATCTGCCACTGTGCAGGAGAATCCGTATAGGTGTTCGAGTGTTCGAACCGTAATGCGCAAGAAATGGTACGGAAACCCCGTATTTACATATCTGCCACTGTGCAGCAGAATCCGTATAGGTGTTCGATTGTTCGAACCGTAATGCGCAAGAAATGGTATGTAAACCCCGTTTTTACATATCTGCCACTGTGCAGGAGAATCCGTATAGGTGTTCGAGTGTTCGAACCGTAATGCGCAAAAAATGGTACCGAAACCCCGTATTTACATATCTGCCACTGTGCAGCAGAATCCGTATAGGTGTTCGAGTGTTCGAACCGTAATGCGCAAGAAATGGTATGGAAACCCCGTATTTACATATCTGCCACTGTGCAGGAGAATCCGTATAGGTGTTCGAGTGTTCGAACCGTAATGCGCAAGAAATGGTACGGAAACCCCGTATTTACATATCTGCCACTGTGCAGCAGAATCCGTATAGGTGTTCGATTGTTCGAACCGTAATGCGCAAGAAATGGTATGTAAACCCCGTTTTTACATATCTGCCACTGTGCAGGAGAATCCGTATAGGTGTTCGAGTGTTCGAACCGTAATGCGCAAAAAATGGTACCGAAACCCCGTATTTACATATCTGCCACTGTGCAGCAGAATCCGTATAGGTGTTCGAGTGTTCGAACCGTAATGCGCAAGAAATGGTATGTAAACCCCGTTTTTACATATCTGCCACTGTGCAGGAGAATCGTATAGGTGTTCGAGTGTTCGAACCGTAATGCGCAAGAAATGGTACGGAAACCCCGTATTTACATATCTGCCACTGTGCAGCAGAATCCGTGTAGGTGTTCGATTGTTCGAACCGTAATGCGCAAGAAATGATATGTAAACCCCGTTTTTATATATCTGCCACTGTGCAGGAGAATCCGTATAGGTGTTCGAGAGTTCGAACCGTAATGCGCAAGAAATGGTACGGAAACCCCGTATTTACATATCTGCCACTGTGCAGGAGAATCCGAATAGGTGTTCGAGTGTTCGAACCGTAATGCGCAAGAAATGGTATGTAAACCCCGTATTTACATATCTGCCACTGTGCAGGAGAATCCGTATAGGTGTTCGAGTGTTCGAACCGTAATGCGCAAGAAATGGTACGGAAACCCCGTATTTACATATCTGCCACTGTGCAGGAGAATCCGTATAGGTGTTCGATTGTTCGAACCGTAATGCGCAAAAAATGGTACCGAAACCCCGTATTTACATATCTGCCACTGTGCAGGAGAATCCGTATAGGTGTTCTAGTGTTCGAACCGTAATGCGCAAGAAATGGTACCGAAACCCCGTATTTACATATCTGCCACTGTGCAGGAGAATCCGAATAGGTGTTCGAGTGTTCGATCCGTAGTGCGCAAGAAATGGTATGTAAACCCCGTATTTACATACCTGCCACTTTGTAGGAGAATCCGCATAGGTGTTCGAGAGTTCGAACCGTAATGCGCAAGAAATGGTACGGAAACCCCGTATTTACATACCTGCCACTTTGTAGGAGAATCCGCATAGGTGTTCGAGTGTTCGAACCGTAATGCGCAAGAAATGGTATGTAAACCCCGTATTAACATATCTGCCACAGTGCAGGAGAATCCTTATAGGTGTTCGAGTGTTCGAACCGTAATGCGCAAGAAATGGTACGGAAACCCCGGATTTACATATCTGCCACTGTGCAGGAGAATCCGTATAGGTGTTCGAGTGTTCGAACCGTAATGCGCAAGAAATGGTATGTAAACCCCGTTTTTACATATCTGCCACTGTGCAGGAGAATCCGTATAGGTGTTCGAGTGTTCGAACCGTAATGCGCAAGAAATGGTACGGAAACCCCGTATTTACATATCTGCCACTGTGCAGGAGAATCCGTATAGGTGTTCGAGTGTTCGAACCGTAATGCGCAAGAAATGGTATGTAAACCCCGTTTTTACATATCTGCCACTGTGCAGGAGAATCCGTATAGGTGTTCGAGTGTTCGAACCGTAATGCGCAAGAAATGGTACGGAAACCCCGTATTTACATATCTGCCACTGTGCAGCAGAATCCGTATAGGTGTTCGATTGTTCGAACCGTAATGCGCAAGAAATGGTATGTAAACCCCGTTTTTACATATCTGCCACTGTGTAGGAGAATCCGTATAGGTGTTCGAGTGTTCGAACCGTAATGCGCAAAAAATGGTACCGAAACCCCGTATTTACATATCTGCCACTGTGCAGGAGAATCCGTATAGGTGTTCGATTGTTCGAACCGTAATGCGCAAGAAATGGTATGTAAACCCCGTATTTACATATCTACCACTGTGCAGGAGAATCCGTATAGGTGTTCGAGTGTTCGAACCGTAATGCGCAAGAAATGGTACCGAAACCCCGTATTTACATATCTGCCACTGTGCAGGAGAATCCGAATAGGTGTTCGAGTGTTCGAACCGTAATGCGCAAGAAATGGTATGTAAACCCCGTATTTACATATCTGCCACTGTGCAGGAGAATCCGTATAGGTGTTCGAGTGTTCGAACCGTAATGCGCAAGAAATGGTACGGAAACCCCGTATTTACATATCTGCCACTGTGCAGGAGAATCCGTATAGGTGTTCGAGTGTTCGAACCGTAATGCGCAAGAAATGGTATGTAAACCCCGTTTTTACATATCTGCCACTGTGCAGGAGAATCCGTATAGGTGTTCGAGTGTTCGAACCGTAATGCGCAAGAAATGGTACGGAAACCCCGTATTTACATATCTGCCACTGTGCAGCAGAATCCGTATAGGTGTTCGATTGTTCGAACCGTAATGCGCAAGAAATGGTACGGAAACCCCGTATTTACATATCTGCCACTGTGCAGGAGAATCCGTATAGGTGTTCGAGTGTTCGAACCGTAATGCGCAAGAAATGGTATGTAAACCCCGTTTTTACATATCTGCCACTGTGCAGGAGAATCCGTATAGGTGTTCGAGTGTTCGAACCGTAATGCGCAAGAAATGGTACGGAAACCCCGTATTTACATATCTGCCACTGTGCAGGAGAATCCGTATAGGTGTTCGAGTGTTCGAACCGTAATGCGCAAGAAACGGTATGTAAACCCCGTTTTTACATATCTGCCACTGTGCAGGAGAATCCGTATAGGTGTTCGAGTGTTCGAACCGTAATGCGCAAGAAATGGTACGGAAACCCCGTATTTACATATCTGCCACTGTGCAGCAGAATCCGTATAGGTGTTCGATTGTTCGAACCGTAATGCGCAAGAAATGGTATGTAAACCCCGTTTTTACATATCTGCCACTGTGCAGGAGAATCCATATAGGTGTTCGAGTGTTCGAACCGTAATGCGCAAAAAATGGTACCGAAACGCCGTATTTACATATCTGCCACTGTGCAGGAGAATCCGTATAGGTGTTCGATTGTTCGAACCGTAATGCGCAAGAAATGGTATGTAAACCCCGTATTTACATATCTACCACTGTGCAGGAGAATCCGTATAGGTGTTCGAGTGTTCGAACCGTAATGCGCAAGAAATGGTATGTAAACCCCGTATTTACATATCTGCCACTGTGCAGGAGAATCCGTATAGGTGTTCGAGTGTTCGAACCGTAATGCGCAAGAAATGGTACGGAAACCCCGTATTTACATATCTGCCACTGTGCAGGAGAATCCGTATAGGTGTTCGATTGTTCGAACCGTAATGCGCAAAAAATGGTACCGAAACCCCGTATTTACATATCTGCCACTGTGCAGGAGAATCCGTATAGGTGTTCTAGTGTTCGAACCGTAATGCGCAAGAAATGGTACCGAAACCCCGTATTTACATATCTGCCACTGTGCAGGAGAATCCGAATAGGTGTTCGAGTGTTCGATCCGTAATGCGCAAGAAATGGTATGTAAACCCCGTATTTACATACCTGCCACTTTGTAGGAGAATCCGCATAGGTGTTCGAGAGTTCGAACCGTAATGCGCAAGAAATGGTATGTAAACCCCGTTTTTACATATCTGCCACTGTGCAGGAGAATCCGTATAGGTGTTCGAGTGTTCGAACCGTAATGCGCAAAAAATGGTACCGAAACCCCGTATTTACATATCTGCCACTGTGCAGCAGAATCCGTATAGGTGTTCGATTGTTCGAACCGTAATGAGCAAGAAATGGTATGTAAACCCCGTTTTTACATATCTGCCACTGTGCAGGAGAATCCATATAGGTGTTCGAGTGTTCGAACCGTAATGCGCAAAAAATGGTACCGAAACCCCGTATTTACATATCTGCCACTGTGCAGGAGAATCCGTATAGGTGTTCGATTGTTCGAACCGTAATGCGCAAGAAATGGTATGTAAACCCCGTATTTACATATCTACCACTGTGCAGGAGAATCCGTATAGGTGTTCGAGTGTTCGAACCGTAATGCGCAAGAAATGGTACCGAAACCCCGTATTTACATATCTGCCACTGTGCAGGAGAATCCGAATAGGTGTTCGAGTGTTCGAACCGTAATGCGCAAGAAATGGTATGTAAACCCCGTATTTACATATCTGCCACTGTGCAGGAGAATCCGTATAGGTGTTCGAGTGTTCGAACCGTAATGCGCAAGAAATGGTACGGAAACCCCGTATTTACATATCTGCCACTGTGCAGCAGAATCCGTATAGGTGTTCGATTGTTCGAACCGTAATGCGCAAGAAATGGTATGTAAACCCCGTTTTTACATATCTGCCACTGTGCAGGAGAATCCGTATAGGTGTTCGAGTGTTCGAACCGTAATGCGCAAAAAATGGTACCGAAACCCCGTATTTACATATCTGCCACTGTGCAGCAGAATCCGTATAGGTGTTCGAGTGTTCGAACCGTAATGCGCAAGAAACGGTATGTAAACCCCGTTTTTACATATCTGCCACTGTGCAGGAGAATCCGTATAGGTGTTCGAGTGTTCGAACCGTAATGCGCAAGAAATGGTACGGAAACCCCGTATTTACATATCTGCCACTGTGCAGCAGAATCCGTATTGGTGTTCGATTGTTCGAACCGTAATGCGCAAGAAATGGTATGTAAACCCCGTTTTTACATATCTGCCACTGTGCAGGAGAATCCATATAGGTGTTCGAGTGTTCGAACCGTAATGCGCAAAAAATGGTACCGAAACCCCGTATTTACATATCTGCCACTGTGCAGGAGAATCCGTATAGGTGTTCGATTGTTCGAACCGTAATGCGCAAGAAATGGTATGTAAACCCCGTATTTACATATCTACCACTGTGCAGGAGAATCCGTATAGGTGTTCGAGTGTTCGAACCGTAATGCGCAAGAAATGGTATGTAAACCCCGTATTTACATATCTGCCACTGTGCAGGAGAATCCGTATAGGTGTTCGAGTGTTCGAACCGTAATGCGCAAGAAATGGTACGGAAACCCCGTATTTACATATCTGCCACTGTGCAGGAGAATCCGTATAGGTGTTCGATTGTTCGAACCGTAATGCGCAAAAAATGGTACCGAAACCCCGTATTTACATATCTGCCACTGTGCAGGAGAATCCGTATAGGTGTTCTAGTGTTCGAACCGTAATGCGCAAGAAATGGTACCGAAACCCCGTATTTACATATCTGCCACTGTGCAGGAGAATCCGAATAGGTGTTCGAGTGTTCGATCCGTAATGCGCAAGAAATGGTATGTAAACCCCGTATTTACATACCTGCCACTTTGTAGGAGAATCCGCATAGGTGTTCGAGAGTTCGAACCGTAATGCGCAAGAAATGGTATGTAAACCCCGTTTTTACATATCTGCCACTGTGCAGGAGAATCCGTATAGGTGTTCGAGTGTTCGAACCGTAATGCGCAAAAAATGGTACCGAAACCCCGTATTTACATATCTGCCACTGTGCAGCAGAATCCGTATAGGTGTTCGATTGTTCGAACCGTAATGCGCAAGAAATGGTATGTAAACCCCGTTTTTACATATCTGCCACTGTGCAGGAGAATCCATATAGGTGTTCGAGTGTTCGAACCGTAATGCGCAAAAAATGGTACCGAAACCCCGTATTTACATATCTGCCACTGTGCAGGAGAATCCGTATAGGTGTTCGATTGTTCGAACCGTAATGCGCAAGAAATGGTATGTAAACCCCGTATTTACATATCTACCACTGTGCAGGAGAATCCGTATAGGTGTTCGAGTGTTCGAACCGTAATGCGCAAGAAATGGTACCGAAACCCCGTATTTACATATCTGCCACTGTGCAGGAGAATCCGAATAGGTGTTCGAGTGTTCGAACCGTAATGCGCAAGAAATGGTATGTAAACCCCGTATTTACATATCTGCCACTGTGCAGGAGAATCCGTATAGGTGTTCGAGTGTTCGAACCGTAATGCGCAAGAAATGGTACGGAAACCCCGTATTTACATATCTGCCACTGTGCAGCAGAATCCGTATAGGTGTTCGATTGTTCGAACCGTAATGCGCAAGAAATGGTATGTAAACCCCGTTTTTACATATCTGCCACTGTGCAGGAGAATCCGTATAGGTGTTCGAGTGTTCGAACCGTAATGCGCAAAAAATGGTACCGAAACCCCGTATTTACATATCTGGCACTGTGCAGCAGAATCCGTATAGGTGTTCGAGTGTTCGAACCGTAATGCGCAAGAAATGGTATGGAAACCCCGTATTTACATATCTGCCACTGTGCAGGAGAATCCGTATAGGTGTTCGAGTGTTCGAACCGTAATGCGCAAGAAATGGTACGGAAACCCCGTATTTACATATCTGCCACTGTGCAGCAGAATCCGTATAGGTGTTCGATTGTTCGAACCGTAATGCGCAAGAAATGGTATGTAAACCCCGTTTTTACATATCTGCCACTGTGCAGGAGAATCCGTATAGGTGTTCGAGTGTTCGAACCGTAATGCGCAAAAAATGGTACCGAAACCCCGTATTTACATATCTGCCACTGTGCAGCAGAATCCGTATAGGTGTTCGAGTGTTCGAACCGTAACGCGCAAGAAATGGTATGTAAACCCCGTTTTTACATATCTGCCACTGTGCAGGAGAATCCGTATAGGTGTTCGAGTGTTCGAACCGTAATGCGCAAGAAATGGTACGGAAACCCCGTATTTACATATCTGCCACTGTGCAGCAGAATCCGTATAGGTGTTCGATTGTTCGAACCGTAATGCGCAAGAAATGATATGTAAATCCCGTTTTTATATATCTGCCACTGTGCAAGAGAATCCGTATAGGTGTTCGAGAGTTCGAACCGTAATGCGCAAGAAATGGTACGGAAACCCCGTATTTACATATCTGCCACTGTGCAGCAGAATCCGTATAGGTGTTCGATTGTTCGAACCGTAATGCGCAAGAAATGGTATGTAAACCCCGTTTTTACATATCTGCCACTGTGCAGGAGAATCCGTATAGGTGTTCGAGTGTTCGAACCGTAATGCGCAAAAAATGGTACCGAAACCCCGTATTTACATATCTGCCACTGTGCAGGAGAATCCGTATAGGTGTTCGATTGTTCGAACCGTAATGCGCAAGAAATGGTATGTAAACCCCGTATTTACATATCTACCACTGTGCAGGAGAATCCGTATAGGTGTTCGAGTGTTCGAACCGTAATGCGCAAGAAATGGTACCGAAACCCCGTATTTACATATCTGCCACTGTGCAGGAGAATCCGAATAGGTGTTCGAGTGTTCGAACCGTAATGCGCAAGAAATGGTATGTAAACCCCGTATTTACATATCTGCCACTGTGCAGGAGAATCCGTATAGGTGTTCGAGTGTTCGAACCGTAATGCGCAAGAAATGGTACGGAAACCCCGTATTTACATATCTGCCACTGTGCAGGAGAATCCGTATAGGTGTTCGAGTGTTCGAACCGTAATGCGCAAGAAATGGTATGTAAACCCCGTTTTTACATATCTGCCACTGTGCAGGAGAATCCGTATAGGTGTTCGAGTGTTCGAACCGTAATGCGCAAGAAATGGTACGGAAACCCCGTATTTACATATCTGCCACTGTGCAGCAGAATCCGTATAGGTGTTCGATTGTTCGAACCGTAATGCGCAAGAAATGGTACGGAAACCCCGTATTTACATATCTGCCACTGTGCAGGAGAATCCGTATAGGTGTTCGAGTGTTCGAACCGTAATGCGCAAGAAATGGTATGTAAACCCCGTTTTTACATATCTGCCACTGTGCAGGAGAATCCGTATAGGTGTTCGAGTGTTCGAACCGTAATGCGCAAGAAATGGTACGGAAACCCCGTATTTACATATCTGCCACTGTGCAGGAGAATCCGTATAGGTGTTCGAGTGTTCGAACCGTAATGCGCAAGAAACGGTATGTAAACCCCGTTTTTACATATCTGCCACTGTGCAGGAGAATCCGTATAGGTGTTCGAGTGTTCGAACCGTAATGCGCAAGAAATGGTACGGAAACCCCGTATTTACATATCTGCCACTGTGCAGCAGAATCCGTATAGGTGTTCGATTGTTCGAACCGTAATGCGCAAGAAATGGTATGTAAACCCCGTTTTTACATATCTGCCACTGTGCAGGAGAATCCATATAGGTGTTCGAGTGTTCGAACCGTAATGCGCAAAAAATGGTACCGAAACCCCGTATTTACATATCTGCCACTGTGCAGGAGAATCCGTATAGGTGTTCGATTGTTCGAACCGTAATGCGCAAGAAATGGTATGTAAACCCCGTATTTACATATCTACCACTGTGCAGGAGAATCCGTATAGGTGTTCGAGTGTTCGAACCGTAATGCGCAAGAAATGGTATGTAAACCCCGTATTTACATATCTGCCACTGTGCAGGAGAATCCGTATAGGTGTTCGAGTGTTCGAACCGTAATGCGCAAGAAATGGTACGGAAACCCCGTATTTACATATCTGCCACTGTGCAGGAGAATCCGTATAGGTGTTCGATTGTTCGAACCGTAATGCGCAAAAAATGGTACCGAAACCCCGTATTTACATATCTGCCACTGTGCAGGAGAATCCGTATAGGTGTTCTAGTGTTCGAACCGTAATGCGCAAGAAATGGTACCGAAACCCCGTATTTACATATCTGCCACTGTGCAGGAGAATCCGAATAGGTGTTCGAGTGTTCGATCCGTAATGCGCAAGAAATGGTATGTAAACCCCGTATTTACATACCTGCCACTTTGTAGGAGAATCCGCATAGGTGTTCGAGAGTTCGAACCGTAATGCGAAAGAAATGGTATGTAAACCCCGTTTTTACATATCTGCCACTGTGCAGGAGAATCCGTATAGGTGTTCGAGTGTTCGAACCGTAATGCGCAAAAAATGGTACCGAAACCCCGTATTTACATATCTGCCACTGTGCAGCAGAATCCGTATAGGTGTTCGATTGTTCGAACCGTAATGCGCAAGAAATGGTATGTAAACCCCGTTTTTACATATCTGCCACTGTGCAGGAGAATCCATATAGGTGTTCGAGTGTTCGAACCGTAATGCGCAAAAAATGGTACCGAAACCCCGTATTTACATATCTGCCACTGTGCAGGAGAATCCGTATAGGTGTTCGATTGTTCGAACCGTAATGCGCAAGAAATGGTATGTAAACCCCGTATTTACATATCTACCACTGTGCAGGAGAATCCGTATAGGTGTTCGAGTGTTCGAACCGTAATGCGCAAGAAATGGTACCGAAACCCCGTATTTACATATCTGCCACTGTGCAGGAGAATCCGAATAGGTGTTCGAGTGTTCGAACCGTAATGCGCAAGAAATGGTATGTAAACCCCGTATTTACATATCTGCCACTGTGCAGGAGAATCCGTATAGGTGTTGGAGTGTTCGAACCGTAATGCGCAAGAAATGGTACGGAAACCCCGTATTTACATATCTGCCACTGTGCAGCAGAATCCGTATAGGTGTTCGATTGTTCGAACCGTAATGCGCAAGAAATGGTATGTAAACCCCGTTTTTACATATCTGCCACTGTGCAGGAGAATCCGTATAGGTGTTCGAGTGTTCGAACCGTAATGCGCAAAAAATGGTACCGAAACCCCGTATTTACATATCTGCCACTGTGCAGCAGAATCCGTATAGGTGTTCGAGTGTTCGAACCGTAATGCGCAAGAAATGGTATGGAAACCCCGTATTTACATATCTGCCACTGTGCAGGAGAATCCGTATAGGTGTTCGAGTGTTCGAACCGTAATGCGCAAGAAATGGTACGGAAACCCCGTATTTACATATCTGCCACTGTGCAGCAGAATCCGTATAGGTGTTCGATTGTTCGAACCGTAATGCGCAAGAAATGGTATGTAAACCCCGTTTTTACATATCTGCCACTGTGCAGGAGAATCCGTATAGGTGTTCGAGTGTTCGAACCGTAATGCGCAAAAAATGGTACCGAAACCCCGTATTTACATATCTGCCACTGTGCAGCAGAATCCGTATAGGTGTTCGATTGTTCGAACCGTAATGCGCAAGAAATGATATGTAAACCCCGTTTTTATATATCTGCCACTGTGCAAGAGAATCCGTATAGGTGTTCGAGAGTTCGAACCGTAATGCGCAAGAAATGGTACGGAAACCCCGTATTTACATATCTGCCACTGTGCAGGAGAATCCGAATAGGTGTTCGAGTGTTCGAACCGTAATGCGCAAGAAATGGTATGTAAACCCCGTTTTTACATATCTGCCACTGTGCAGGAGAATCCGTATAGGTGTTCGAGTGTTCGAACCGTAATGCGCAAAAAATGGTACCGAAACCCCGTATTTACATATCTGCCACTGTGCAGCAGAATCCGTATAGGTGTTCGATTGTTCGAACCGTAATGCGCAAGAAATGATATGTAAACCCCGTTTTTATATATCTGCCACTGTGCAAGAGAATCCGTATAGGTGTTCGAGAGTTCGAACCGTAATGCGCAAGAAATGGTATGTAAACCCCGTATTTACATATCTGCCACTGTGCAGGAGAATCCGTATAGGTGTTCGAGTGTTCGAACCGTAATGCGCAAGAAATGGTACGGAAACCCCGTATTTACATATCTGCCACTGTGCAGGAGAATCCGTATAGGTGTTCGATTGTTCGAACCGTAATGCGCAAAAAATGGTACCGAAACCCCGTATTTACATATCTGCCACTGTGCAGGAGAATCCGTATAGGTGTTCTAGTGTTCGAACCGTAATGCGCAAGAAATGGTACCGAAACCCCGTATTTACATATCTGCCACTGTGCAGGAGAATCCGAATAGGTGTTCGAGTGTTCGATCCGTAATGCGCAAGAAATGGTATGTAAACCCCGTATTTACATACCTGCCACTTTGTAGGAGAATCCGCATAGGTGTTCGAGAGTTCGAACCGTAATGCGAAAGAAATGGTATGTAAACCCCGTTTTTACATATCTGCCACTGTGCAGGAGAATCCGTATAGGTGTTCGAGTGTTCGAACCGTAATGCGCAAAAAATGGTACCGAAACCCCGTATTTACATATCTGCCACTGTGCAGCAGAATCCGTATAGGTGTTCGATTGTTCGAACCGTAATGCGCAAGAAATGGTATGTAAACCCCGTTTTTACATATCTGCCACTGTGCAGGAGAATCCATATAGGTGTTCGAGTGTTCGAACCGTAATGCGCAAAAAATGGTACCGAAACCCCGTATTTACATATCTGCCACTGTGCAGGAGAATCCGTATAGGTGTTCGATTGTTCGAACCGTAATGCGCAAGAAATGGTATGTAAACCCCGTATTTACATATCTACCACTGTGCAGGAGAATCCGTATAGGTGTTCGAGTGTTCGAACCGTAATGCGCAAGAAATGGTACCGAAACCCCGTATTTACATATCTGCCACTGTGCAGGAGAATCCGAATAGGTGTTCGAGTGTTCGAACCGTAATGCGCAAGAAATGGTATGTAAACCCCGTATTTACATATCTGCCACTGTGCAGGAGAATCCGTATAGGTGTTGGAGTGTTCGAACCGTAATGCGCAAGAAATGGTACGGAAACCCCGTATTTACATATCTGCCACTGTGCAGCAGAATCCGTATAGGTGTTCGATTGTTCGAACCGTAATGCGCAAGAAATGGTATGTAAACCCCGTTTTTACATATCTGCCACTGTGCAGGAGAATCCGTATAGGTGTTCGAGTGTTCGAACCGTAATGCGCAAAAAATGGTACCGAAACCCCGTATTTACATATCTGCCACTGTGCAGCAGAATCCGTATAGGTGTTCGAGTGTTCGAACCGTAATGCGCAAGAAATGGTATGGAAACCCCGTATTTACATATCTGCCACTGTGCAGGAGAATCCGTATAGGTGTTCGAGTGTTCGAACCGTAATGCGCAAGAAATGGTACGGAAACCCCGTATTTACATATCTGCCACTGTGCAGCAGAATCCGTATAGGTGTTCGATTGTTCGAACCGTAATGCGCAAGAAATGGTATGTAAACCCCGTTTTTACATATCTGCCACTGTGCAGGAGAATCCGTATAGGTGTTCGAGTGTTCGAACCGTAATGCGCAAAAAATGGTACCGAAACCCCGTATTTACATATCTGCCACTGTGCAGCAGAATCCGTATAGGTGTTCGATTGTTCGAACCGTAATGCGCAAGAAATGATATGTAAACCCCGTTTTTATATATCTGCCACTGTGCAAGAGAATCCGTATAGGTGTTCGAGAGTTCGAACCGTAATGCGCAAGAAATGGTACGGAAACCCCGTATTTACATATCTGCCACTGTGCAGGAGAATCCGAATAGGTGTTCGAGTGTTCGAACCGTAATGCGCAAGAAATGGTATGTAAACCCCGTTTTTACATATCTGCCACTGTGCAGGAGAATCCGTATAGGTGTTCGAGTGTTCGAACCGTAATGCGCAAAAAATGGTACCGAAACCCCGTATTTACATATCTGCCACTGTGCAGCAGAATCCGTATAGGTGTTCGATTGTTCGAACCGTAATGCGCAAGAAATGATATGTAAACCCCGTTTTTATATATCTGCCACTGTGCAAGAGAATCCGTATAGGTGTTCGAGAGTTCGAACCGTAATGCGCAAGAAATGGTATGTAAACCCCGTATTTACATATCTGCCACTGTGCAGGAGAATCCGTATAGGTGTTCGAGTGTTCGAACCGTAATGCGCAAGAAATGGTACGGAAACCCCGTATTTACATATCTGCCACTGTGCAGGAGAATCCGTATAGGTGTTCGATTGTTCGAACCGTAATGCGCAAAAAATGGTACCGAAACCCCGTATTTACATATCTGCCACTGTGCAGGAGAATCCGTATAGGTGTTCTAGTGTTCGAACCGTAATGCGCAAGAAATGGTACCGAAACCCCGTATTTACATATCTGCCACTGTGCAGGAGAATCCGAATAGGTGTTCGAGTGTTCGATCCGTAATGCGCAAGAAATGGTATGTAAACCCCGTATTTACATACCTGCCACTTTGTAGGAGAATCCGCATAGGTGTTCGAGAGTTCGAACCGTAATGCGAAAGAAATGGTATGTAAACCCCGTTTTTACATATCTGCCACTGTGCAGGAGAATCCGTATAGGTGTTCGAGTGTTCGAACCGTAATGCGCAAAAAATGGTACCGAAACCCCGTATTTACATATCTGCCACTGTGCAGCAGAATCCGTATAGGTGTTCGATTGTTCGAACCGTAATGCGCAAGAAATGGTATGTAAACCCCGTTTTTACATATCTGCCACTGTGCAGGAGAATCCATATAGGTGTTCGAGTGTTCGAACCGTAATGCGCAAAAAATGGTACCGAAACCCCGTATTTACATATCTGCCACTGTGCAGGAGAATCCGTATAGGTGTTCGATTGTTCGAACCGTAATGCGCAAGAAATGGTATGTAAACCCCGTATTTACATATCTACCACTGTGCAGGAGAATCCGTATAGGTGTTCGAGTGTTCGAACCGTAATGCGCAAGAAATGGTACCGAAACCCCGTATTTACATATCTGCCACTGTGCAGGAGAATCCGAATAGGTGTTCGAGTGTTCGAACCGTAATGCGCAAGAAATGGTATGTAAACCCCGTATTTACATATCTGCCACTGTGCAGGAGAATCCGTATAGGTGTTCGAGTGTTCGAACCGTAATGCGCAAGAAATGGTACGGAAACCCCGTATTTACATATCTGCCACTGTGCAGCAGAATCCGTATAGGTGTTCGATTGTTCGAACCGTAATGCGCAAGAAATGGTATGTAAACCCCGTTTTTACATATCTGCCACTGTGCAGGAGAATCCGTATAGGTGTTCGAGTGTTCGAACCGTAATGCGCAAAAAATGGTACCGAAACCCCGTATTTACATATCTGCCACTGTGCAGCAGAATCCGTATAGGTGTTCGAGTGTTCGAACCGTAATGCGCAAGAAATGGTATGGAAACCCCGTATTTACATATCTGCCACTGTGCAGGAGAATCCGTATAGGTGTTCGAGTGTTCGAACCGTAATGCGCAAGAAATGGTACGGAAACCCCGTATTTACATATCTGCCACTGTGCAGCAGAATCCGTATAGGTGTTCGATTGTTCGAACCGTAATGCGCAAGAAATGGTATGTAAACCCCGTTTTTACATATCTGCCACTGTGCAGGAGAATCCGTATAGGTGTTCGAGTGTTCGAACCGTAATGCGCAAAAAATGGTACCGAAACCCCGTATTTACATATCTGCCACTGTGCAGCAGAATCCGTATAGGTGTTCGATTGTTCGAACCGTAATGCGGAAGAAATGATATGTAAACCCCGTTTTTATATATCTGCCACTGTGCAAGAGAATCCGTATAGGTGTTCGAGAGTTCGAACCGTAATGCGCAAGAAATGGTACGGAAACCCCGTATTTACATATCTGCCACTGTGCAGGAGAATCCGAATAGGTGTTCGAGTGTTCGAACCGTAATGGGCAAGAAATGGTATGTAAACCCCGTATTTACATATCTGCCACTGTGCAGGAGAATCCGTATAGGTGTTCGAGTGTTCGAACCGTAATGCGCAAGAAATGGTACGGAAACCCCGTATTTACATATCTGCCACTGTGCAGGAGAATCCGTATAGGTGTTCGATTGTTCGAACCGTAATGCGCAAAAAATGGTACCGAAACCCCGTATTTACATATCTGCCACTGTGCAGGAGAATCCGTATAGGTGTACTAGTGTTCGAACCGTAATGCGCAAGAAATGGTACCGAAACCCCGTATTTACATATCTGCCACTGTGCAGGAGAATCCGAATAGGTGTTCGAGTGTTCGATCCGTAATGCGCAAGAAATGGTATGTAAACCCCGTATTTACATATCTGCCACTGTGCAGGAGAATCCGTATAGGTGTTCGAGTGTTCGAACCGTAATGCGCAAGAAATGGTACGGAAACCCCGTATTTACATATCTGCCACTGTACAGGAGAATCCGTATAGGTGTTCGAGTGTTTGAACCGTAATGCGTGAGAAATGGTTTGCAAACCCCGTATTTATATATCTGCCACTGTGCTGGATAATCCGTATAGGTGTTCGAGTGTTCGAACCGTAATGCGCCAGAAATGGTACCGAAACCCCGTATTTACATATCTGCCACTGTGCAGGAGAATCCGTATAGGTGTTCGAGTGTCCGAACCGTAATGCGCAAGAAATGGTACCGAAACCCCGTATTTACATATCTGCCAATGTGCAGGAGAATCCGTATAGGTGTTCGAGTGTTCGAACCGTAATGCGCAAGAAATGGTATGGAAACCCCGTATTTACATATCTGCCACTGTGCAGGAGAATCCGTATAGGTGTTCGAGTGTTCGAACCGTAATGCGCAAGAAATGGTTCCGAAACCCCGTATTTACATATCTGCCACTGTGCAGGAGAATCCGTACAGGTGTTCGAGAGTTCGAACCGTAATGCGCAAGAAATGGTATGTAAATCCCGTTTTTATATATCTGCCACTGTGCAGGAGAATCCGTATAGGTGTTCGAGTGTTCGAACCGTAATGCGCAAAAAATGGTACCGAAACCCCGTATTTACATATCTGCCACTGTGCAGGAGAATCCGTATAGGTGTTCGAGTGTTCGAACCGTAATGCGCAAGAAATTGTACGGAAACCCCGTATTTACATACCTGCCACTTTGTAGGAGAATCCGCATAGGTGTTCGAGTGTTCGAACCGTAATGCGCAAGAAATGGTATGTAAACCCCGTATTAACCTATCTGCCACTGTGCAGGAGAATCCGTATAGGTGTTCGAATGTTCGAACCGTAATGCGTAAGAAATGGTACGGAAACCCCGGATTTACATATCTGCCACTGTGCAGGAGAATCCGTATAGGTGTTCGAGTGTTCGAACCGTAATGCGCAAGAAATGGTATGTAAACCCCGTTTTTACATATCTGCCACTGTGCAGGAGAATCCGTATAGGTGTTCGAGTGTTCGAACCGTAATGCGTAAGAAATGGTACGGAAACCCCGTATTTACATATCTGCCACTGTGCAGCAGAATCCGTATAGGTGTTCGATTGTTCGAACCGTAATGCGCAAGAAATGGTATGTAAACCCCGTTTTTACATATCTGCCACTGTGCAGGAGAATCCGTATAGGTGTTCGAGTGTTCGAACCGTAATGCGCAAAAAATGGTACCGAAACCCCGTATTTACATATCTGCCACTGTGCAGGAGAATCCGTATAGGTGTTCGATTGTTCGAACCGTAATGCGCAAGAAATGGTATGTAAACCCCGTATTTACATATCTACCACTGTGCAGGAGAATCCGTATAGGTGTTCGAGTGTTCGAACCGTAATGCGCAAGAAATGGTATGGAAACCCCGTATTTACATATCTGCCACTGTGCAGGAGAATCCGTATAGGTGTTCGAGTGTTCGAACCGTAATGCGCAAGAAATGGTACGGAAACCCCGTATTTACATATCTGCCACTGTGCAGGAGAATCCGTATAGGTGTTCGAGTGTTTGAACCGTAATGCGTGAGAAATGGTATGTAAACCCCGTATTTATATATCTGCCACTGTGCTGGATAATCCGTATAGGTGTTCGAGTGTTCGAACCGTAATGCGCCAGAAATGGTACCGAAACCCCGTATTTACATATCTGCCACTGTGCAGGAGAATCCGTATAGTTGTTCGACTGTTCGAACCGTAATGCGCAAGAAATGGTACCGAAACCCCGTATTTACATATCTGCCACTGTGCAGGAGAATCCGTATAGGTGTTCGAGTGTTCGAACCGTAATGCGCAAGAAATGGTAGGGAAACCCCGTATTTACATATCTGCAACTGTGCAGGAGAATCCGTATAGGTGTTCGAGTGTTCGAACCGTAATGCGCAAGAAATGGTTCCGAAAACCCGTATTTACATATCTGCCACTGTGCAGGAGAATCCGTATAGGTGTTCGAGAGTTCGAACCATAATGCGTAAGAAATGGTACGGAAACCCCGTATTTACATATCTGCCACTTTGAAGGAGAATCCGCATAGGTGTTCGAGTGTTCGAACCGTAATGTGCAAGAAATGGTATGGAAACCCCGTATTTACATATCTGCCACTGTGCAGGAGAATCCGTATAGGTGTTCGAGTGTTCGAATCGTAATGCGCAAGAAATGGTACCGAAACCCCGTATTTACATATCTGCCACTGTGCAGGAGAATCCGAATAGGTGTTCGAGTGTTCGAATCGTAATGCGCAAGAAATGGTACCAAAACCCCGTATTTACACTCGAACCGTAATGCGCAAGAAATGGTTCCGAAACCCCGTATTTACGTATCTGCCACTGTGCAGGAGAATCCGTATAGGTGTTCCATTGTTCGAACCGTAATGCGAAAGAAATGGTACGGAAACCCCGTATTTACATATCTGCCACTGTGCAGGAGAATCCGTATAGGTGTTCGAGTGTTCGAACCGTAATGCGTAAAAAATGGTACCGAAACCCCGTATTTACATATCTGCCACTGTGCAGGAGAATCCGTATAGGTGTTCGAGTGTTCGAACCGTAATGCGCAAGAAATGGTACCGAAACCCCGTATTTATATATCTGCCACTGTGCAGGAGAATCCGAATAGGTGTTCGAGTGTTCGAACCGTAATGCGCAAGAAATGGTATGTAAACCCCGTATTTACATATCTGCCACTGTGCAGGAGAATCCGTATAGGTGTTCGAGTGTTCGAACCGTAATGCGCAAGAAATGGTACGGAAACCCCGTATTTACATATCTGCCACTGTGCAGGAGAATCCGTATAGGTGTTCGAGTGTTTGAACCGTAATGCGTGAGAAATGGTATGTAAACCCCGTATTTATATGTCTGCCACTTTGTAGGAGAATCCGCATAGGTGTTCGAGTGTTCGAACCGTAATGCGCAAAAAATGGTACCGAAACCCCATATTTACATATCTGCCACTGTGCAGGAGAATCCGTATAGGTGTTCGAGTGTTCGAACCGTAATGCGCAAGAAATGGTATGGAAACCCCGTATTTACATATCTGCCACTGTGCAGGAGAATCCGTATAGGTGTTCGAGTGTTCGAACCGTAATGCGCAAGAAATGGTTCCGAAACCCCGTATTTACATATCTGCCACTGTGCAGGAGAATCCGTATAGGTGTTCGAGAGTTCGAACCGTAATGCGCAAGAAATGGTATGTAAACCCCGTTTTTATATATCTGCCACTGTGCAGGAGAATCCGTATAGGTGTTCGAGTGTTCGAACCGTAATACGCAAAAAATGGTACCGAAACCCCGTATTTACATATCTGCCACTGTGCCGGAGAATCCGTATAGGTGTTCGAGTGTTCAAACCGTAATGCGCAAGAAATGGTTCCGAAACCCCGTATTTACATATCTGCCACTGTGCAGCAGAATCCGTATAGGTGTTCGAGAGTTCGAACCGTAATGCGCAAGAAATGGTACGGAAACCCCGTATTTACATACCTGCCACTTTGTAGGAGAATCCGCATAGGTGTTCGAGTGTTCGAACCGTAATGCGCAAGAAATGGTATGTAAACCCCGTATTAACATATCTGCCACAGTGCAGGAGAATCCGTATAGGTGTTCGAGTGTTCGAACCGTAATGCGCAAGAAATGGTACGGAAACCCCGGATTTACATATCTGCCACTGTGCAGGAGAATCCGTATAGGTGTTCGAGTGTTCGAACCGTAATGCGCAAGAAATGGTATGTAAACCCCGTTTTTACATATCTGCCACTGTGCAGGAGAATCCGTATAGGTGTTCGAGTGTTCGAACCGTAATGCGCAAGAAATGGTACGGAAACCCCGTATTTACATATCTGCCACTGTGCAGGAGAATCCGTATAGGTGTTCGAGTGTTCGAACCGTAATGCGCAAGAAATGGTTTCGAAACCCCGTATTTACATATCTGCCACTGTGCAGGAGAATCCGTATAGGTGTTCGAGAGTTCGAACCGTAATGCGCAAGAAATGGTATGTAAACCCCGTTTTTATATATCTGCCACTGTGCAGGAGAATCCGTATAGGTGTTCGAGTGTTCGAACCGTAATGCGCAAAAAATGGTACCGAAACCCCGTATTTACATATCTGCCACTGTGCAGGAGAATCCGTATAGGTGTTCGAGTGTTCGAACCATAATGCGCAAGAAATGGTTCCGAAACCCCGTATTTACATATCTGCCACTGTGCAGCAGAATCCGTATAGGTGTTCGAGAGTTCGAACCGTAATGCGCAAGAAATGGTACGGAAACCCCGTATTTACATACCTGCCACTTTGTAGGAGAATCCGCATAGGTGTTCGAGTGTTCGAACCGTAATGCGCAAGAAATGGTATGTAAACCCCGTATTAACATATCTGCCACTGTGCAAGAGAATTCGTATAGGTGTTCGAGTGTTCGAACCGTAATGCGCAAGAAATGGTACGGAAACCCCGGATTTACATATCTGCCACTGTGCAGGAGAATCCGTATAGGTGTTCGAGTGTTCGAACCGTAATGCGCAAGAAATGGTATGTAAACCCCGTTTTTACATATCTGCCACTGTGCAGGAGAATCCGTATAGGTGTTCGAGTGTTCGAACCGTAATGCGCAAGAAATGGTACGGAAACCCCGTATTTACATATCTGCCACTGTGCAGCAGAATCCGTATAGGTGTTCGATTGTTCGAACCGTAATGCGCAAGAAATGGTATGTAAACCCCGTTTTTACATATCTGCCACTGTGCAGGAGAATCCGTATAGGTGTTCGAGGGTTCGAACCGTAATGCGCAAAAAATGGTACCGAAACCCCGTATTTACATATCTGCCACTGTGCAGGAGAATCCGTATAGGTGTTCGATTGTTCGAACCGTAATGCGCAAGAAATGGTATGTAAACCCCGTATTTACATATCTACCACTGTGCAGGAGAATCCGTATAGGTGTTCGAGTGTTCGAACCGTAATGCGCAAGAAATGGTATGGAAACCCCGTATTTACATATCAGCCACTGTGCAGGAGAATCCGTATAGGTGTTCGAGTGTTCGAACCGTAATGCGCAAGAAATGGTACGGAAACCCCGTATTTACATATCTGCCACTGTGCAGGAGAATCCGTATAGGTGTTCGAGTGTTTGAACCGTAATGCGTGAGAAATGGTATGTAAACCCCGTATTTATATGTCTGCCACTGTGCTGGATAATCCGTATAGGTGTTCGAGTGTTCGAACCGTAATGCGCCAGAAATGGTACCGAAACCCCGTATTTACATATCTGCCACTGTGCAGGAGAATCCGTATAGTTGTTCGACTGTTCGAACCGTAATGCGCAAGAAATGGTATGTAAACCCCGTATTTACATATCTGCCACTGTGCAGGAGAATCCGTATAGGTGTTCGAGTGTTCGAACCGTAATGCGCAAGAAATGGTACGGAAACCCCGGATTTACATATCTGCCACTGTGCAGGAGAATCCGTATAGGTGTTCGAGTGTTCGAACCGTAATGCGCAAGAAATGGTATGTAAACCCCGTTTTTACATATCTGCCACTGTGCAGGAGAATCCGTATAGGTGTTCGAGTGTTCGAACCGTAATGCGCAAGAAATGGTACGGAAACCCCGTATTTACATATCTGCCACTGTGCAGGAGAATCCGTATAGGTGTTCGAGTGTTCGAACCGTAATGCGCAAGAAATGGTTTCGAAACCCCGTATTTACATATCTGCCACTGTGCAGGAGAATCCGTATAGGTGTTCGAGAGTTCGAACCGTAATGCGCAAGAAATGGTATGTAAACCCCGTTTTTATATATCTGCCACTGTGCAGGAGAATCCGTATAGGTGTTCGAGTGTTCGAACCGTAATGCGCAAAAAATGGTACCGAAACCCCGTATTTACATATCTGCCACTGTGCAGGAGAATCCGTATAGGTGTTCGAGTGTTCGAACCATAATGCGCAAGAAATGGTTCCGAAACCCCGTATTTACATATCTGCCACTGTGCAGCAGAATCCGTATAGGTGTTCGAGAGTTCGAACCGTAATGCGCAAGAAATGGTACGGAAACCCCGTATTTACATACCTGCCACTTTGTAGGAGAATCCGCATAGGTGTTCGAGTGTTCGAACCGTAATGCGCAAGAAATGGTATGTAAACCCCGTATTAACATATCTGCCACTGTGCAAGAGAATTCGTATAGGTGTTCGAGTGTTCGAACCGTAATGCGCAAGAAATGGTACGGAAACCCCGGATTTACATATCTGCCACTGTGCAGGAGAATCCGTATAGGTGTTCGAGTGTTCGAACCGTAATGCGCAAGAAATGGTATGTAAACCCCGTTTTTACATATCTGCCACTGTGCAGGAGAATCCGTATAGGTGTTCGAGTGTTCGAACCGTAATGCGCAAGAAATGGTACGGAAACCCCGTATTTACATATCTGCCACTGTGCAGCAGAATCCGTATAGGTGTTCGATTATTCGAACCGTAATGCGCAAGAAATGGTATGTAAACCCCGTTTTTACATATCTGCCACTGTGCAGGAGAATCCGTATAGGTGTTCGAGGGTTCGAACCGTAATGCGCAAAAAATGGTACCGAAACCCCGTATTTACATATCTGCCACTGTGCAGGAGAATCCGTATAGGTGTTCGATTGTTCGAACCGTAATGCGCAAGAAATGGTATGTAAACCCCGTATTTACATATCTACCACTGTGCAGGAGAATCCGTATAGGTGTTCGAGTGTTCGAACCGTAATGCGCAAGAAATGGTATGGAAACCCCGTATTTACATATCAGCCACTGTGCAGGAGAATCCGTATAGGTGTTCGAGTGTTCGAACCGTAATGCGCAAGAAATGGTACGGAAACCCCGTATTTACATATCTGCCACTGTGCAGGAGAATCCGTATAGGTGTTCGAGTGTTTGAACCGTAATGCGTGAGAAATGGTATGTAAACCCCGTATTTATATGTCTGCCACTGTGCTGGATAATCCGTATAGGTGTTCGAGTGTTCGAACCGTAATGCGCCAGAAATGGTACCGAAACCCCGTATTTACATATCTGCCACGGTGCAGGAGAATCCGTATAGTTGTTCGACTGTTCGAACCGTAATGCGCAAGAAATGGTATGTAAACCCCGTATTTACATATCTGCCACTGTGCAGGAGAATCCGTATAGGTGTTCGAGTGTTCGAACCGTAATGCGCAAGAAATGGTACGGAAACCCCGGATTTACATATCTGCCACTGTGCAGGAGAATCCGTATAGGTGTTCGAGTGTTCGAACCGTAATGCGCAAGAAATGGTATGTAAACCCCGTTTTTACATATCTGCCACTGTGCAGGAGAATCCGTATAGGTGTTCGAGTGTTTGAACCGTAATGCGTGAGAAATGGTATGTAAACCCCGTATTTATATGTCTGCCACTGTGCTGGATAATCCGTATAGGTGTTCGAGTGTTCGAACCGTAATGCGCCAGAAATGGTACCGAAACCCCGTATTTACATATCTGCCACTGTGCAGGAGAATCCGTATAGTTGTTCGACTGTTCGAACCGTAATGCGCAAGAAATGGTATGTAAACCCCGTATTTACATATCTGCCACTGTGCAGGAGAATCCGTATAGGTGTTCGAGTGTTCGAACCGTAATGCGCAAGAAATGGTACGGAAACCCCGGATTTACATATCTGCCACTGTGCAGGAGAATCCGTATAGGTGTTCGAGTGTTCGAACCGTAATGCGCAAGAAATGGTATGTAAACCCCGTTTTTACATATCTGCCACTGTGCAGGAGAATCCGTATAGGTGTTCGAGTGTTCGAACCGTAATGCGCAAGAAATGGTACGGAAACCCCGTATTTACATATCTGCCACTGTGCAGGAGAATCCGTATAGGTGTTCGAGTGTTCGAACCGTAATGCGCAAGAAATGGTTTCGAAACCCCGTATTTACATATCTGCCACTGTGCAGGAGAATCCGTATAGGTGTTCGAGAGTTCGAACCGTAATGCGCAAGAAATGGTATGTAAACCCCGTTTTTATATATCTGCCACTGTGCAGGAGAATCCGTATAGGTGTTCGAGTGTTCGAACCGTAATGCGCAAAAAATGGTACCGAAACCCCGTATTTACATATCTGCCACTGTGCAGGAGAATCCGTATAGGTGTTCGAGTGTTCGAACCATAATGCGCAAGAAATGGTTCCGAAACCCCGTATTTACATATCTGCCACTGTGCAGCAGAATCCGTATAGGTGTTCGAGAGTTCGAACCGTAATGCGCAAGAAATGGTACGGAAACCCCGTATTTACATACCTGCCACTTTGTAGGAGAATCCGCATAGGTGTTCGAGTGTTCGAACCGTAATGCGCAAGAAATGGTATGTAAACCCCGTATTAACATATCTGCCACTGTGCAAGAGAATTCGTATAGGTGTTCGAGTGTTCGAACCGTAATGCGCAAGAAATGGTACGGAAACCCCGGATTTACATATCTGCCACTGTGCAGGAGAATCCGTATAGGTGTTCGAGTGTTCGAACCGTAATGCGCAAGAAATGGTATGTAAACCCCGTTTTTACATATCTGCCACTGTGCAGGAGAATCCGTATAGGTGTTCGAGTGTTCGAACCGTAATGCGCAAGAAATGGTACGGAAACCCCGTATTTACATATCTGCCACTGTGCAGCAGAATCCGTATAGGTGTTCGATTATTCGAACCGTAATGCGCAAGAAATGGTATGTAAACCCCGTTTTTACATATCTGCCACTGTGCAGGAGAATCCGTATAGGTGTTCGAGGGTTCGAACCGTAATGCGCAAAAAATGGTACCGAAACCCCGTATTTACATATCTGCCACTGTGCAGGAGAATCCGTATAGGTGTTCGATTGTTCGAACCGTAATGCGCAAGAAATGGTATGTAAACCCCGTATTTACATATCTACCACTGTGCAGGAGAATCCGTATAGGTGTTCGAGTGTTCGAACCGTAATGCGCAAGAAATGGTATGGAAACCCCGTATTTACATATCAGCCACTGTGCAGGAGAATCCGTATAGGTGTTCGAGTGTTCGAACCGTAATGCGCAAGAAATGGTACGGAAACCCCGTATTTACATATCTGCCACTGTGCAGGAGAATCCGTATAGGTGTTCGAGTGTTTGAACCGTAATGCGTGAGAAATGGTATGTAAACCCCGTATTTATATGTCTGCCACTGTGCTGGATAATCCGTATAGGTGTTCGAGTGTTCGAACCGTAATGCGCCAGAAATGGTACCGAAACCCCGTATTTACATATCTGCCACGGTGCAGGAGAATCCGTATAGTTGTTCGACTGTTCGAACCGTAATGCGCAAGAAATGGTATGTAAACCCCGTATTTACATATCTGCCACTGTGCAGGAGAATACGTATAGGTGTTCGAGTGTTCGAACCGTAATGCGCAAGAAATGGTACGGAAACCCCGGATTTACATATCTGCCACTGTGCAGGAGAATCCGTATAGGTGTTCGAGTGTTCGAACCGTAATGCGCAAGAAATGGTATGTAAACCCCGTTTTTACATATCTGCCACTGTGCAGGAGAATTCGTATAGGTGTTCGAGTGTTCGAACCGTAATGCGCAAGAAATGGTACGGAAACCCCGTATTTACATATCTGCCACTGTGCAGGAGAATCCGTATAGGTGTTCGAGTGTTCGAACCGTAATGCGCAAGAAATGGTTCCGAAACCCCGTATTTACATATCTGCCACTGTGCAGGAGAATCCGTATAGGTGTTCGAGAGTTCGAACCGTAATGCGCAAGAAATGGTATGTAAACCCCGTTTTTATATATCTGCCACTGTGCAGGAGAATCCGTATAGGTGTTCGAGTGTTCGAACCGTAATGCGCAAAAAATGGTACCGAAACCCCGTATTTACATATCTGCCACTGTGCAGGAGAATCCGTATAGGTGTTCCAGTGTTCGAACCATAATGCGCAAGAAATGGTTCCGAAACCCCGTATTTACATATCTGCCACTGTGCAGCAGAATCTGTATAGGTGTTCGAGAGTTCGAACCGTAATGCGCAAGAAATGGTACGGAAACCCCGTATTTACATACCTGCCACTTTGTAGGAGAATCCGCATAGGTGTTCGAGTGTTCGAACCGTAATGCGCAAGAAATGGTATGTAAACCCCGTATTAACATATCTGCCACTGTGCAGGAGAATTCGTATAGGTGTTCGAGTGTTCGAACCGTAATGCGCAAGAAATGGTACGGAATCCCCGTATTTACATATCAGCCACTGTGCAGGAGAATCCGTATAGGTGTTCGAGTGTTCGAACCGTAATGCGCAAGAAATGGTACGGAAACCCCGTATTTACATATCTGCCACTGTGCAGGAGAATCCATATAGGTGTTCGAGTGTTTGAACCGTAATGCGTGAGAAATGGTATGTAAATCCCGTATTTATATGTCTGCCACTGTGCTGGATAATCCGTATAGGTGTTCGAGTGTTCGAACCGTAATGCGCCAGAAATGGTACCGAAACCCCGTATTTACATATCTGCCACTGTGCAGGAGAATCCGTATAGTTGTTCGACTGTTCGAACCGTAATGCGCAAGAAATGGTATGTAAACCCCGTATTTACATATCTGCCACTGTGCAGGAGAATCCGTATAGGTGTTCGAGTGTTCGAACCGTAATGCGCAAGAAATGGTACGGAAACCCCGGATTTACATATCTGCCACTGTGCAGGAGAATCCGTATAGGTGTTCGAGTGTTCGAACCGTAATGCGCAAGAAATGGTATGTAAACCCCGTTTTTACATATCTGCCACTGTGCAGGAGAATCCGTATAGGTGTTCGAGTGTTCGAACCGTAATGCGCAAGAAATGGTACGGAAACCCCGTATTTACATATCTGCCACTGTGCAGGAGAATCCGTATAGGTGTTCGAGTGTTCGAACCGTAATGCGCAAGAAATGGTTCCGAAACCCCGTATTTACATATCTGCCACTGTGCAGGAGAATCCGTATAGGTGTTCGAGAGTTCGAACCGTAATGCGCAAGAAATGGTATGTAAACCCCGTTTTTATATATCTGCCACTGTGCAGGAGAATCCGTATAGGTGTTCGAGTGTTCGAACCGTAATGCGCAAAAAATGGTACCGAAACCCCGTATTTACATATCTGCCACTGTGCAGGAGAATCCGTATAGGTGTTCCAGTGTTCGAACCATAATGCGCAAGAAATGGTTCCGAAACCCCGTATTTACATATCTGCCACTGTGCAGCAGAATCTGTATAGGTGTTCGAGAGTTCGAACCGTAATGCGCAAGAAATGGTACGGAAACCCCGTATTTACATACCTGCCACTTTGTAGGAGAATCCGCATAGGTGTTCGAGTGTTCGAACCGTAATGCGCAAGAAATGGTATGTAAACCCCGTTTTTACATATCTGCCACTGTGCAGGAGAATCCGTATAGGTGTTCGAGTGTTCGAACCGTAATGCGCAAGAAATGGTACGGAAACCCCGTATTTACATATCTGCCACTGTGCAGCAGAATCCGTATAGGTGTTCGATTATTCGAACCGTAATGCGCAAGAAATGGTATGTAAACCCCGTTTTTACATATCTGCCACTGTGCAGGAGAATCCGTATAGGTGTTCGAGGGTTCGAACCGTAATGCGCAAAAAATGGTACCGAAACCCCGTATTTACATATCTGCCACTGTGCAGGAGAATCCGTATAGGTGTTCGATTGTTCGAACCGTAATGCGCAAGAAATGGTATGTAAACCCCGTATTTACATATCTACCACTGTGCAGGAGAATCCGTATAGGTGTTCGAGTGTTCGAACCGTAATGCGCAAGAAATGGTATGGAAACCCCGTATTTACATATCAGCCACTGTGCAGGAGAATCCGTATAGGTGTTCGAGTGTTCGAACCGTAATGCGCAAGAAATGGTACGGAAACCCCGTATTTACATATCTGCCACTGTGCAGGAGAATCCGTATAGGTGTTCGAGTGTTTGAACCGTAATGCGTGAGAAATGGTATGTAAACCCCGTATTTATATGTCTGCCACTGTGCTGGATAATCCGTATAGGTGTTCGAGTGTTCGAACCGTAATGCGCCAGAAATGGTACCGAAACCCCGTATTTACATATCTGCCACGGTGCAGGAGAATCCGTATAGTTGTTCGACTGTTCGAACCGTAATGCGCAAGAAATGGTATGTAAACCCCGTATTTACATATCTGCCACTGTGCAGGAGAATACGTATAGGTGTTCGAGTGTTCGAACCGTAATGCGCAAGAAATGGTACGGAAACCCCGGATTTACATATCTGCCACTGTGCAGGAGAATCCGTATAGGTGTTCGAGTGTTCGAACCGTAATGCGCAAGAAATGGTATGTAAACCCCGTTTTTACATATCTGCCACTGTGCAGGAGAATTCGTATAGGTGTTCGAGTGTTCGAACCGTAATGCGCAAGAAATGGTACGGAAACCCCGTATTTACATATCTGCCACTGTGCAGGAGAATCCGTATAGGTGTTCGAGTGTTCGAACCGTAATGCGCAAGAAATGGTTCCGAAACCCCGTATTTACATATCTGCCACTGTGCAGGAGAATCCGTATAGGTGTTCGAGAGTTCGAACCGTAATGCGCAAGAAATGGTATGTAAACCCCGTTTTTATATATCTGCCACTGTGCAGGAGAATCCGTATAGGTGTTCGAGTGTTCGAACCGTAATGCGCAAAAAATGGTACCGAAACCCCGTATTTACATATCTGCCACTGTGCAGGAGAATCCGTATAGGTGTTCCAGTGTTCGAACCATAATGCGCAAGAAATGGTTCCGAAACCCCGTATTTACATATCTGCCACTGTGCAGCAGAATCTGTATAGGTGTTCGAGAGTTCGAACCGTAATGCGCAAGAAATGGTACGGAAACCCCGTATTTACATACCTGCCACTTTGTAGGAGAATCCGCATAGGTGTTCGAGTGTTCGAACCGTAATGCGCAAGAAATGGTATGTAAACCCCGTATTAACATATCTGCCACTGTGCAGGAGAATTCGTATAGGTGTTCGAGTGTTCGAACCGTAATGCGCAAGAAATGGTACGGAATCCCCGTATTTACATATCAGCCACTGTGCAGGAGAATCCGTATAGGTGTTCGAGTGTTCGAACCGTAATGCGCAAGAAATGGTACGGAAACCCCGTATTTACATATCTGCCACTGTGCAGGAGAATCCATATAGGTGTTCGAGTGTTTGAACCGTAATGCGTGAGAAATGGTATGTAAACCCCGTATTTATATGTCTGCCACTGTGCTGGATAATCCGTATAGGTGTTCGAGTGTTCGAACCGTAATGCGCCAGAAATGGTACCGAAACCCCGTATTTACATATCTGCCACTGTGCAGGAGAATCCGTATAGTTGTTCGACTGTTCGAACCGTAATGCGCAAGAAATGGTATGTAAACCCCGTATTTACATATCTGCCACTGTGCAGGAGAATCCGTATAGGTGTTCGAGTGTTCGAACCGTAATGCGCAAGAAATGGTACGGAAACCCCGGATTTACATATCTGCCACTGTGCAGGAGAATCCGTATAGGTGTTCGAGTGTTCGAACCGTAATGCGCAAGAAATGGTATGTAAACCCCGTTTTTACATATCTGCCACTGTGCAGGAGAATCCGTATAGGTGTTCGAGTGTTCGAACCGTAATGCGCAAGAAATGGTACGGAAACCCCGTATTTACATATCTGCCACTGTGCAGGAGAATCCGTATAGGTGTTCGAGTGTTCGAACCGTAATGCGCAAGAAATGGTTCCGAAACCCCGTATTTACATATCTGCCACTGTGCAGGAGAATCCGTATAGGTGTTCGAGAGTTCGAACCGTAATGCGCAAGAAATGGTATGTAAACCCCGTTTTTATATATCTGCCACTGTGCAGGAGAATCCGTATAGGTGTTCGAGTGTTCGAACCGTAATGCGCAAAAAATGGTACCGAAACCCCGTATTTACATATCTGCCACTGTGCAGGAGAATCCGTATAGGTGTTCCAGTGTTCGAACCATAATGCGCAAGAAATGGTTCCGAAACCCCGTATTTACATATCTGCCACTGTGCAGCAGAATCTGTATAGGTGTTCGAGAGTTCGAACCGTAATGCGCAAGAAATGGTACGGAAACCCCGTATTTACATACCTGCCACTTTGTAGGAGAATCCGCATAGGTGTTCGAGTGTTCGAACCGTAATGCGTAAGAAATGGTATGTAAACCCCGTATTAACATATCTGCCACTGTGCAGGAGAATTCGTATAGGTGTTCGAGTGTTCGAACCGTAATGCGCAAGAAATGGTACGGAAACCCCGGATTTACATATCTGCCACTGTGCAAGAGAATCCGTATAGGTGTTCGAGTGTTCGAACCGTAATGCGCAAGAAATGGTATGTAAACCCCGTTTTTACATATCTGCCACTGTGCAGGAGAATCCGTATAGGTGTCCGAGTGTTCGAACCGTAATGCGCAAGAAATGGTACGGAAACCCCGTATTTACATATCTGCCACTGTGCAGCAGAATCCGTATAGGTGTTCGATTGTTCGAACCGTAATGCGCAAGAAATGGTATGTAAACCCCGTTTTTACATATCTGCCACTGTGCAGGAGAATCCGTATAGGTGTTCGAGGGTTCGAACCGTAATGCGCAAAAAATGGTACCGAAACCCCGTATTTACATATCTGCCACTGTGCAGGAGAATCCGTATAGGTGTTCGATTGTTCGAACCGTAATGCGCAAGAAATGGTATGTAAACCCCGTATTTACATATCTACCACTGTGCAGGAGAATCCGTATAGGTGTTCGAGTGTTCGAACCGTAATGCGCAAGAAATGGTATGGAAACCCCGTATTTACATATCAGCCACTGTGCAGGAGAATCCGTATAGGTGTTCGAGTGTTCGAACCGTAATGCGCAAGAAATGGTACGGAAACCCCGTATTTACATATCTGCCACTGTGCAGGAGAATCTGTACAGGTGTTCGAGTGTTTGAACCGTAATGCGTGAGAAATGGTATGTAAACCCCGTATTTATATATCTGCCACTGTGCTGGATAATCCGTATAGGTGTTCGAGTGTTCGAACCGTAATGCGCCAGAAATGGTACCGAAACCCCGTATTTACATATCTGCCACTGTGCAGGAGAATCCGTATAGTTGTTCGACTGTTCGAACCGTAATGCGCAAGAAATGGTACCGAAACCCCGTATTTACATATCTGCCACTGTGCAGGAGAATCCGTATAGGTGTTCGAGTGTTCGAACCGTAATGCGCAAGAAATGGTAGGGAAACCCCGTATTTACATATCTGCCACTGTGCAGGAGAATCCGTATAGGTGTTCGAGTGTTCGAACCGTAATGCGCAAGAAATGGTTCCGAAACCCCGTATTTACATATCTGCCACTGTGCAGGAGAATCCGTATAGGTGTTCGAGAGTTCGAACCGTAATGCGCAAGAAATGGTACGGAAACCCCGTATTTACATATCTGCCACTTTGTAGGAGAATCCGCATAGGTGTTCGAGTGTTCGAACCGTAATGTGCAAGAAATGGTATGGAAACCCCGTATTTACATATCTGCCACTGTGCAGGAGAATCCGTATAGGTGTTCGAGTGTTCGAATCGTAATGCGCAAGAAATGGTACCGAAACCCCGTATTTACATATCTGCCACTGTGCAGGAGAATCCGAATAGGTGTTCGAGTGTTCGAATCGTAATGCGCAAGAAATGGTACCAAAACACCGTATTTACACTCGAACCGTAATGCGCAAGAAATGGTTCCGAAACCCCGTATTTACGTATCTGCCACTGTGCAGGAGAATCCGTATAGGTGTTCCATTGTTCGAACCGTAATGCGCAAGAAATGGTACGGAAACCCCGTATTTACATATCTGCCACTGTGCAGGAGAATCCGTATAGGTGTTCGAGTGTTCGAACCGTAATGCGCAAAAAATGGTACCGAAACCCCGTATTTACATATCTGCTACTGTGCAGGAGAATCCATATAGGTGTTCGAGTTTTCGAACCGTAATGCGCAAGAAATGGTACCGAAACCCCGTATTTACATATCTGCCACTGTGCAGGAGAATCCGTATAGGTGTTCGAGTGTTCGAACCGTAATGCGCAAGAAATGGTAGGGAAACCCCGTATTTACATATCTGCCACTGTGCAGGAGAATCCGTATAGGTGTTCGAGTGTTCGAACCGTAATGCGCAAGAAATGGTTCCGAAACCCCGTATTTACATATCTGCCACTGTGCAGGAGAATCCGTATAGGTGTTCGAGAGTTCGAACCGTAATGCGCAAGAAATGGTACGGAAACCCCGTATTTACATATCTGCCACTTTGTAGGAGAATCCGCATAGGTGTTCGAGTGTTCGAACCGTAATGTGCAAGAAATGGTATGGAAACCCCGTATTTACATATCTGCCACTGTGCAGGAGAATCCGTATAGGTGTTCGAGTGTTCGAATCGTAATGCGCAAGAAATGGTACCGAAACCGCGTATTTACATATCTGCCACTGTGCAGGAGAATCCGAATAGGTGTTCGAGTGTTCGAATCGTATTGCGCAAGAAATGGTACCAAAACCCCGTATTTACACTCGAACCGTAATGCGCAAGAAATGGTTCCGAAACCCCGTATTTACGTATCTGCCACTGTGCAGGAGAATCCGTATAGGTGTTCCATTGTTCGAACCGTAATGCGCAAGAAATGGTACGGAAACCCCGTATTTACATATCTGCCACTGTGCAGGAGAATCCGTATAGGTGTTCGAGGGTTCGAACCGTAATGCGCAAAAAATGGTACCGAAACCCCGTATTTACATATCTGCCACTGTGCAGGAGAATCCGTATAGGTGTTCGATTGTTCGAACCGTAATGCGCAAGAAATGGTATGTAAACCCCGTATTTACATATCTACCACTGTGCAGGAGAATCCGTATAGGTGTTCGAGTGTTCGAACCGTAATGCGCAAGAAATGGTATGGAAACCCCGTATTTACATATCAGCCACTGTGCAGGAGAATCCGTATAGGTGTTCGAGTGTTCGAACCGTAATGCGCAAGAAATGGTACGGAAACCCCGTATTTACATATCTGCCACTGTGCAGGAGAATCCGTATAGGTGTTCGAGTGTTTGAACCGTAATGCGTGAGAAATGGTATGTAAACCCCGTATTTATATATCTGCCACTGTGCTGGATAATCCGTATAGGTGTTCGAGTGTTCGAACCGTAATGCGCCAGAAATGGTACCGAAACCCCGTATTTACATATCTGCCACTGTGCAGGAGAATCCGTATAGTTGTTCGACTGTTCGAACCGTAATGCGCAAGAAATGGTACCGAAACCCCGTATTTACATATCTGCCACTGTGCAGGAGAATCCGTATAGGTGTTCGAGTGTTCGAACCGTAATGCGCAAGAAATGGTAGGGAAACCCCGTATTTACATATCTGCCACTGTGCAGGAGAATCCGTATAGGTGTTCGAGTGTTCGAACCGTAATGCGCAAGAAATGGTTCCGAAACCCCGTATTTACATATCTGCCACTGTGCAGGAGAATCCGTATAGGTGTTCGAGAGTTCGAACCGTAATGCGCAAGAAATGGTACGGAAACCCCGTATTTACATATCTGCCACTTTGTAGGAGAATCCGCATAGGTGTTCGAGTGTTCGAACCGTAATGTGCAAGAAATGGTATGGAAACCCCGTATTTACATATCTGCCACTGTGCAGGAGAATCCGTATAGGTGTTCGAGTGTTCGAATCGTAATGCGCAAGAAATGGTACCGAAACCCCGTATTTACATATCTGCCACTGTGCAGGAGAATCCGAATAGGTGTTCGAGTGTTCGAATCGTAATGCGCAAGAAATGGTACCAAAACCCCGTATTTACACTCGAACCGTAATGCGCAAGAAATGGTTCCGAAACCCCGTATTTACGTATATGCCACTGTGCAGGAGAATCCGTATAGGTGTTCCATTGTTCAAACCGTAATGCGCAAGAAATGGTACGGAAACCCCGTATTTACATATCTGCCACTGTGCAGGAGAATCCGTATAGGTGTTCGAGTGTTCGAACCGTAATGCGCAAAAAATGGTACCGAAACCCCGTATTTACATATCTGCTACTGTGCAGGAGAATCCATATAGGTGTTCGAGTTTTCGAACCGTAATGCGCAAGAAATGGTGCCGAAACCCCGTATTTACATATCTGCCACTGTGCAGGAGAATCCGTATAGGTGTTCGAGTGTTCGAACCGTAATGCGCAAGAAATGGTAGGGAAACCCCGTATTTACATATCTGCCACTGTGCAGGAGAATCCGTATAGGTGTTCGAGTGTTCGAACCGTAATGCGCAAGAAATGGTTCCGAAACCCCGTATTTACATATCTGCCACTGTGCAGGAGAATCCGTATAGGTGTTCGAGAGTTCGAACCGTAATGCGCAAGAAATGGTACGGAAACCCCGTATTTACATATCTGCCACTTTGTAGGAGAATCCGCATAGGTGTTCGAGTGTTCGAACCGTAATGTGCAAGAAATGGTATGGAAACCCCGTATCTACATATCTGCCACTGTGCAGGAGAATCCGTATAGGTGTTCGAGTGTTCGAATCGTAATGCGCAAGAAATGGTACCGAAACCGCGTATTTACATATCTGCCACTGTGCAGGAGAATCCGAATAGGTGTTCGAGTGTTCGAATCGTAATGCGCAAGAAATGGTACCAAAACCCCGTATTTACACTCGAACCGTAATGCGCAAGAAATGGTTCCGAAACCCCGTATTTACGTATCTGCCACTATGCAGGAGAATCCGTATAGGTGTTCCATTGTTCGAACCGTAATGCGCAAGAAATGGTACGGAAACCCCGTATTTACATATCTGCCACTGTGCAGGAGAATCCGTATAGGTGTTCGAGTGTTCGAACCGTAATGCGCAAAAAATGGTACCGAAACCCCGTATTTACATATCTGCCACTGTGCAGGAGAATCCGTATAGGTGTTCGAGTGTTCGAACCGTAATGCGCAAGAAATGGTATGTAAACCCCGTTTTTACATATCTGCCACTGTGCAGGAGAATCCGTATAGGTGTTCGAGTGTTCGAACCGTAATGCGCAAGAAATGGTACGGAAACCCCGTATTTACATATCTGCCACTGTGCAGGAGAATCCGTATAGGTGTTCGAGTGTTCGAACCGTAATGCGCAAGAAATGGTTCCGAAACCCCGTATTTACATATCTGCCACTGTGCAGGAGAATCCGTATAGGTGTTCGAGAGTTCGAACCGTAATGCGCAAGAAATGGTATGTAAACCCCGTTTTTATATATCTGCCACTGTGCAGGAGAATCCGTATAGGTGTTCGAGTGTTCGAACCGTAATGCGCAAAAAATGGTACCGAAACCCCGTATTTACATATCTGCCACTGTGCAGGAGAATCCGTATAGGTGTTCAAGTGTTCGAACCATAATGCGCAAGAAATGGTTCCGAAACCCCGTATTTACATATCTGCCACTGTGCAGGAGAATCCGTATAGGTGTTCGATTGTTCGAACCGTAATGCGCAAGAAATGGTATGTAAACCCCGTATTTACATATCTACCACTGTGCAGGAGAATCCGTATAGGTGTTCGAGTGTTCGAACCGTAATGCGCAAGAAATGGTATGGAAACCCCGTATTTACATATCAGCCACTGTGCAGGAGAATCCGTATAGGTGTTCGAGTGTTCGAACCGTAATGCGCAAGAAATGGTACGGAAACCCCGTATTTACATATCTGCCACTGTGCTGGAGAATCTGTACAGGTGTTCGAGTGTTTGAACCGTAATGCGTGAGAAATGGTATGTAAACCCCGTATTTATATATCTGCCACTGTGCTGGATAATCCGTATAGGTGTTCGAGTGTTCGAACCGTAATGCGCCAGAAATGGTACCGAAACCCCGTATTTACATATCTGCCACTGTGCAGGAGAATCCGTATAGTTGTTCGACTGTTCGAACCGTAATGCGCAAGAAATGGTACGGAAACCCCGTATTTACATATCTGCCACTGTGCAGGAGAATCTGTACAGGTGTTCGAGTGTTTGAACCATAATGCGTGAGAAATGGTATGTAAACCCCGTATTTATATATCTGCCACTGTGCTGGATAATCCGTATAGGTGTTCGAGTGTTCGAACCGTAATGCGCCAGAAATGGTACCGAAACCCCGTATTTACATATCTGCCACTGTGCAGGAGAATCCGTATAGTTGTTCGACTGTTCGAACCGTAATGCGCAAGAAATGGTACCGAAACCCCGTATTTACATATCTGCCACTGTGCAGGAGAATCCGTATAGGTGTTCGAGTGTTCGAACCGTAATGCGCAAGAAATGGTAGGGAAACCCCGTATTTACATATCTGCCACTGTGCAGGAGAATCCGTATAGGTGTTCGAGTGTTCGAACCGTAATGCGCAAGAAATGGTTCCGAAACCCCGTATTTACATATCTGCCACTGTGCAGGAGAATCCGTATAGGTGTTCGAGAGTTCGAACCGTAATGCGCAAGAAATGGTACGGAAACCCCGTATTTACATATCTGCCACTTTGTAGGAGAATCCGCATAGGTGTTCGAGTGTTCGAACCGTAATGTGCAAGAAATGGTATGGAAACCCCGTATTTACATATCTGCCACTGTGCAGGAGAATCCGTATAGGTGTTCGAGTGTTCGAATCGTAATGCGCAAGAAATGGTACCGAAACCGCGTATTTACATATCTGCCACTGTGCAGGAGAATCCGAATAGGTGTTCGAGTGTTCGAATCGTAATGCGCAAGAAATGGTACCAAAACCCCGTATTTACACTCGAACCGTAATGCGCAAGAAATGGTTCCGAAACCCCGTATTTACGTATCTGCCACTGTGCAGGAGAATCCGTATAGGTGTTCCATTGTTCGAACCGTAATGCGCAAGAAATGGTACGGAAACCCCGTATTTACATATCTGCCACTGTGCAGGAGAATCCGTATAGGTGTTCGAGGGTTCGAACCGTAATGCGCAAAAAATGGTACCGAAACCCCGTATTTACATATCTGCCACTGTGCAGGAGAATCCGTATAGGTGTTCGATTGTTCGAACCGTAATGCGCAAGAAATGGTATGTAAACCCCGTATTTACATATCTACCACTGTGCAGGAGAATCCGTATAGGTGTTCGAGTGTTCGAACCGTAATGCGCAAGAAATGGTATGGAAACCCCGTATTTACATATCAGCCACTGTGCAGGAGAATCCGTATAGGTGTTCGAGTGTTCGAACCGTAATGCGCAAGAAATGGTACGGAAACCCCGTATTTACATATCTGCCACTGTGCAGGAGAATCCGTATAGGTGTTCGAGTGTTTGAACCGTAATGCGTGAGAAATGGTATGTAAACCCCGTATTTATATATCTGCCACTGTGCTGGATAATCCGTATAGGTGTTCGAGTGTTCGAACCGTAATGCGCCAGAAATGGTACCGAAACCCCGTATTTACATATCTGCCACTGTGCAGGAGAATCCGTATAGTTGTTCGACTGTTCGAACCGTAATGCGCAAGAAATGGTACCGAAACCCCGTATTTACATATCTGCCACTGTGCAGGAGAATCCGTATAGGTGTTCGAGTGTTCGAACCGTAATGCGCAAGAAATGGTAGGGAAACCCCGTATTTACATATCTGCCACTGTGCAGGAGAATCCGTATAGGTGTTCGAGTGTTCGAACCGTAATGCGCAAGAAATGGTTCCGAAACCCCGTATTTACATATCTGCCACTGTGCAGGAGAATCCGTATAGGTGTTCGAGAGTTCGAACCGTAATGCGCAAGAAATGGTACGGAAACCCCGTATTTACATATCTGCCACTTTGTAGGAGAATCCGCATAGGTGTTCGAGTGTTCGAACCGTAATGTGCAAGAAATGGTATGGAAACCCCGTATTTACATATCTGCCACTGTGCAGGAGAATCCGTATAGGTGTTCGAGTGTTCGAATCGTAATGCGCAAGAAATGGTACCGAAACCCCGTATTTACATATCTGCCACTGTGCAGGAGAATCCGAATAGGTGTTCGAGTGTTCGAATCGTAATGCGCAAGAAATGGTACCAAAACCCCGTATTTACACTCGAACCGTAATGCGCAAGAAATGGTTCCGAAACCCCGTATTTACGTATATGCCACTGTGCAGGAGAATCCGTATAGGTGTTCCATTGTTCAAACCGTAATGCGCAAGAAATGGTACGGAAACCCCGTATTTACATATCTGCCACTGTGCAGGAGAATCCGTATAGGTGTTCGAGTGTTCGAACCGTAATGCGCAAAAAATGGTACCGAAACCCCGTATTTACATATCTGCTACTGTGCAGGAGAATCCATATAGGTGTTCGAGTTTTCGAACCGTAATGCGCAAGAAATGGTGCCGAAACCCCGTATTTACATATCTGCCACTGTGCAGGAGAATCCGTATAGGTGTTCGAGTGTTCGAACCGTAATGCGCAAGAAATGGTAGGGAAACCCCGTATTTACATATCTGCCACTGTGCAGGAGAATCCGTATAGGTGTTCGAGTGTTCGAACCGTAATGCGCAAGAAATGGTTCCGAAACCCCGTATTTACATATCTGCCACTGTGCAGGAGAATCCGTATAGGTGTTCGAGAGTTCGAACCGTAATGCGCAAGAAATGGTACGGAAACCCCGTATTTACATATCTGCCACTTTGTAGGAGAATCCGCATAGGTGTTCGAGTGTTCGAACCGTAATGTGCAAGAAATGGTATGGAAACCCCGTATCTACATATCTGCCACTGTGCAGGAGAATCCGTATAGGTGTTCGAGTGTTCGAATCGTAATGCGCAAGAAATGGTACCGAAACCGCGTATTTACATATCTGCCACTGTGCAGGAGAATCCGAATAGGTGTTCGAGTGTTCGAATCGTAATGCGCAAGAAATGGTACCAAAACCCCGTATTTACACTCGAACCGTAATGCGCAAGAAATGGTTCCGAAACCCCGTATTTACGTATCTGCCACTATGCAGGAGAATCCGTATAGGTGTTCCATTGTTCGAACCGTAATGCGCAAGAAATGGTACGGAAACCCCGTATTTACATATCTGCCACTGTGCAGGAGAATCCGTATAGGTGTTCGAGTGTTCGAACCGTAATGCGCAAAAAATGGTACCGAAACCCCGTATTTACATATCTGCCACTGTGCAGGAGAATCCGTATAGGTGTTCGAGTGTTCGAACCGTAATGCGCAAGAAATGGTATGTAAACCCCGTTTTTACATATCTGCCACTGTGCAGGAGAATCCGTATAGGTGTTCGAGTGTTCGAACCGTAATGCGCAAGAAATGGTACGGAAACCCCGTATTTACATATCTGCCACTGTGCAGGAGAATCCGTATAGGTGTTCGAGTGTTCGAACCGTAATGCGCAAGAAATGGTTCCGAAACCCCGTATTTACATATCTGCCACTGTGCAGGAGAATCCGTATAGGTGTTCGAGAGTTCGAACCGTAATGCGCAAGAAATGGTATGTAAACCCCGTTTTTATATATCTGCCACTGTGCAGGAGAATCCGTATAGGTGTTCGAGTGTTCGAACCGTAATGCGCAAAAAATGGTACCGAAACCCCGTATTTACATATCTGCCACTGTGCAGGAGAATCCGTATAGGTGTTCAAGTGTTCGAACCATAATGCGCAAGAAATGGTTCCGAAACCCCGTATTTACATATCTGCCACTGTGCAGGAGAATCCGTATAGGTGTTCGATTGTTCGAACCGTAATGCGCAAGAAATGGTATGTAAACCCCGTATTTACATATCTACCACTGTGCAGGAGAATCCGTATAGGTGTTCGAGTGTTCGAACCGTAATGCGCAAGAAATGGTATGGAAACCCCGTATTTACATATCAGCCACTGTGCAGGAGAATCCGTATAGGTGTTCGAGTGTTCGAACCGTAATGCGCAAGAAATGGTACGGAAACCCCGTATTTACATATCTGCCACTGTGCAGGAGAATCTGTACAGGTGTTCGAGTGTTTGAACCGTAATGCGTGAGAAATGGTATGTAAACCCCGTATTTATATATCTGCCACTGTGCTGGATAATCCGTATAGGTGTTCGAGTGTTCGAACCGTAATGCGCCAGAAATGGTACCGAAACCCCGTATTTACATATCTGCCACTGTGCAGGAGAATCCGTATAGTTGTTCGACTGTTCGAACCGTAATGCGCAAGAAATGGTACGGAAACCCCGTATTTACATATCTGCCACTGTGCAGGAGAATCTGTACAGGTGTTCGAGTGTTTGAACCGTAATGCGTGAGAAATGGTATGTAAACCCCGTATTTATATATCTGCCACTGTGCTGGATAATCCGTATAGGTGTTCGAGTGTTCGAACCGTAATGCGCCAGAAATGGTACCGAAACCCCGTATTTACATATCTGCCACTGTGCAGGAGAATCCGTATAGTTGTTCGACTGTTCGAACCGTAATGCGCAAGAAATGGTACCGAAACCCCGTATTTACATATCTGCCACTGTGCAGGAGAATCCGTATAGGTGTTCGAGTGTTCGAACCGTAATGCGCAAGAAATGGTAGGGAAACCCCGTATTTACATATCTGCCACTGTGCAGGAGAATCCGTATAGGTGTTCGAGTGTTCGAACCGTAATGCGCAAGAAATGGTTCCGAAACCCCGTATTTACATATCTGCCACTGTGCAGGAGAATCCGTATAGGTGTTCGAGAGTTCGAACCGTAATGCGCAAGAAATGGTACGGAAACCCCGTATTTACATATCTGCCACTTTGTAGGAGAATCCGCATAGGTGTTCGAGTGTTCGAACCGTAATGTGCAAGAAATGGTATGGAAACCCCGTATTTACATATCTGCCACTGTGCAGGAGAATCCGTATAGGTGTTCGAGTGTTCGAATCGTAATGCGCAAGAAATGGTACCGAAACCGCGTATTTACATATCTGCCACTGTGCAGGAGAATCCGAATAGGTGTTCGAGTGTTCGAATCGTAATGCGCAAGAAATGGTACCAAAACCCCGTATTTACACTCGAACCGTAATGCGCAAGAAATGGTTCCGAAACCCCGTATTTACGTATCTGCCACTGTGCAGGAGAATCCGTATAGGTGTTCCATTGTTCGAACCGTAATGCGCAAGAAATGGTACGGAAACCCCGTATTTACATATCTGCCACTGTGCAGGAGAATCCGTATAGGTGTTCGAGGGTTCGAACCGTAATGCGCAAAAAATGGTACCGAAACCCCGTATTTACATATCTGCCACTGTGCAGGAGAATCCGTATAGGTGTTCGATTGTTCGAACCGTAATGCGCAAGAAATGGTATGTAAACCCCGTATTTACATATCTACCACTGTGCAGGAGAATCCGTATAGGTGTTCGAGTGTTCGAACCGTAATGCGCAAGAAATGGTATGGAAACCCCGTATTTACATATCAGCCACTGTGCAGGAGAATCCGTATAGGTGTTCGAGTGTTCGAACCGTAATGCGCAAGAAATGGTACGGAAACCCCGTATTTACATATCTGCCACTGTGCAGGAGAATCCGTATAGGTGTTCGAGTGTTTGAACCGTAATGCGTGAGAAATGGTATGTAAACCCCGTATTTATATATCTGCCACTGTGCTGGATAATCCGTATAGGTGTTCGAGTGTTCGAACCGTAATGCGCCAGAAATGGTACCGAAACCCCGTATTTACATATCTGCCACTGTGCAGGAGAATCCGTATAGTTGTTCGACTGTTCGAACCGTAATGCGCAAGAAATGGTACCGAAACCCCGTATTTACATATCTGCCACTGTGCAGGAGAATCCGTATAGGTGTTCGAGTGTTCGAACCGTAATGCGCAAGAAATGGTAGGGAAACCCCGTATTTACATATCTGCCACTGTGCAGGAGAATCCGTATAGGTGTTCGAGTGTTCGAACCGTAATGCGCAAGAAATGGTTCCGAAACCCCGTATTTACATATCTGCCACTGTGCAGGAGAATCCGTATAGGTGTTCGAGAGTTCGAACCGTAATGCGCAAGAAATGGTACGGAAACCCCGTATTTACATATCTGCCACTTTGTAGGAGAATCCGCATAGGTGTTCGAGTGTTCGAACCGTAATGTGCAAGAAATGGTATGGAAACCCCGTATTTACATATCTGCCACTGTGCAGGAGAATCCGTATAGGTGTTCGAGTGTTCGAATCGTAATGCGCAAGAAATGGTACCGAAACCCCGTATTTACATATCTGCCACTGTGCAGGAGAATCCGAATAGGTGTTCGAGTGTTCGAATCGTAATGCGCAAGAAATGGTACCAAAACCCCGTATTTACACTCGAACCGTAATGCGCAAGAAATGGTTCCGAAACCCCGTATTTACGTATATGCCACTGTGCAGGAGAATCCGTATAGGTGTTCCATTGTTCAAACCGTAATGCGCAAGAAATGGTACGGAAACCCCGTATTTACATATCTGCCACTGTGCAGGAGAATCCGTATAGGTGTTCGAGTGTTCGAACCGTAATGCGCAAAAAATGGTACCGAAACCCCGTATTTACATATCTGCTACTGTGCAGGAGAATCCATATAGGTGTTCGAGTTTTCGAACCGTAATGCGCAAGAAATGGTACCGAAACCCCGTATTTACATATCTGCCACTGTGCAGGAGAATCCGTATAGGTGTTCGAGTGTTCGAACCGTAATGCGCAAGAAATGGTAGGGAAACCCCGTATTTACATATCTGCCACTGTGCAGGAGAATCCGTATAGGTGTTCGAGTGTTCGAACCGTAATGCGCAAGAAATGGTTCCGAAACCCCGTATTTACATATCTGCCACTGTGCAGGAGAATCCGTATAGGTGTTCGAGAGTTCGAACCGTAATGCGCAAGAAATGGTACGGAAACCCCGTATTTACATATCTGCCACTTTGTAGGAGAATCCGCATAGGTGTTCGAGTGTTCGAACCGTAATGTGCAAGAAATGGTATGGAAACCCCGTATCTACATATCTGCCACTGTGCAGGAGAATCCGTATAGGTGTTCGAGTGTTCGAATCGTAATGCGCAAGAAATGGTACCGAAACCGCGTATTTACATATCTGCCACTGTGCAGGAGAATCCGAATAGGTGTTCGAGTGTTCGAATCGTAATGCGCAAGAAATGGTACCAAAACCCCGTATTTACACTCGAACCGTAATGCGCAAGAAATGGTTCCGAAACCCCGTATTTACGTATCTGCCACTATGCAGGAGAATCCGTATAGGTGTTCCATTGTTCGAACCGTAATGCGCAAGAAATGGTACGGAAACCCCGTATTTACATATCTGCCACTGTGCAGGAGAATCCGTATAGGTGTTCGAGTGTTCGAACCGTAATGCGCAAAAAATGGTACCGAAACCCCGTATTTACATATCTGCCACTGTGCAGGAGAATCCGTATAGGTGTTCGAGTGTTCGAACCGTAATGCGCAAGAAATGGTATGTAAACCCCGTTTTTACATATCTGCCACTGTGCAGGAGAATCCGTATAGGTGTTCGAGTGTTCGAACCGTAATGCGCAAGAAATGGTACGGAAACCCCGTATTTACATATCTGCCACTGTGCAGGAGAATCCGTATAGGTGTTCGAGTGTTCGAACCGTAATGCGCAAGAAATGGTTCCGAAACCCCGTATTTACATATCTGCCACTGTGCAGGAGAATCCGTATAGGTGTTCGAGAGTTCGAACCGTAATGCGCAAGAAATGGTATGTAAACCCCGTTTTTATATATCTGCCACTGTGCAGGAGAATCCGTATAGGTGTTCGAGTGTTCGAACCGTAATGCGCAAAAAATGGTACCGAAACCCCGTATTTACATATCTGCCACTGTGCAGGAGAATCCGTATAGGTGTTCAAGTGTTCGAACCATAATGCGCAAGAAATGGTTCCGAAACCCCGTATTTACATATCTGCCACTGTGCAGCAGAATCCGTATAGGTGTTCGAGAGTTCGAACCGTAATGCGCAAGAAATGGTACGGAAACCCCGTATTTACATACCTGCCACTTTGTAGGAGAATCCGTATAGGTGTTCGAGTGTTCGAACCGTAATGCGCAAGAAATGGTATGTAAACCCCGTATTAACATATCTGCCACTGTGCAGGAGAATTCGTATAGGTGTTCGAGTGTTCGAACCGTAATGCGCAAGAAATGGTACGGAAACCCCGGATTTACATATCTGCCACTGTGCAGGAGAATCAGTATAGGTGTTCGAGTGTTCGAACCGTAATGCGCAAGAAATGGTATGTAAACCCCGTTTTTACATATCTGCCACTGTGTAGGAGAATCCGTATAGGTGTTCGAGTGTTCGAACCGTAATGCGCAAGAAATGGTACGGAAACCCCGTATTTACATATCTGCCACTGTGCAGCAGAATCCGTATAGGTGTTCGATTGTTCGAACCGTAATGCGCAAGAAATGGTATGTAAACCCCGTTTTTACATATCTGCCGCTGTGCAGGAGAATCCGTATAGGTGTTCGAGGGTTCGAACCGTAATGCGCAAAAAATGGTACCGAAACCCCGTATTTACATATCTGCCACTGTGCAGGAGAATCCGTATAGGTGTTCGATTGTTCGAACCGTAATGCGCAAGAAATGGTATGTAAACCCCGTATTTACATATCTACCACTGTGCAGGAGAATCCGTATAGGTGTTCGAGTGTTCGAACCGTAATGCGCAAGAAATGGTATGGAAACCCCGTATTTACATATCAGCCACTGTGCAGGAGAATCCGTATAGGTGTTCGAGTGTTCGAACCGTAATGCACAAGAAATGGTACGGAAACCCCGTATTTACATATCTGCCACTGTGCAGGAGAATCCGTATAGGTGTTCGAGTGTTTGAACCGTAATGCGTGAGAAATGGTATGTAAACCCCGTATTTATATATCTGCCACTGTGCTGGATAATCCGTATAGGTGTTCGAGTGTTCGAACCGTAATGCGCCAGAAATGGTACCGAAACCCCGTATTTACATATCTGCCACTGTGCAGGAGAATCCGTATAGTTGTTCGACTGTTCGAACCGTAATGCGCAAGAAATGGTACCGAAACCCCGTATTTACATATCTGCCACTGTGCAGGAGAATCCGTATAGGTGTTCGAGTGTTCGAACCGTAATGCGCAAGAAATGGTAGGGAAACCCCGTATTTACATATCTGCCACTGTGCAGGAGAATCCGTATAGGTGTTCGAGTGTTCGAACCGTAATGCGCAAGAAATGGTTCCGAAACCCCGTATTTACATATCTGCCACTGTGCAGGAGAATCCGTATAGGTGTTCGAGAGTTCGAACCGTAATGCGCAAGAGATGGTACGGAAACCCCGTATTTACATATCTGCCACTTTGTAGGAGAATCCGCATAGGTGTTCGAGTGTTCGAACCGTAATGTGCAAGAAATGGTATGGAAACCCCGTATTTACATATCTGCCACTGTGCAGGAGAATCCGTATAGGTGTTCGAGTGTTCGAATCGTAATGCGCAAGAAATGGTACCGAAACCCCGTATTTACATATCTGCCACTGTGCAGGAGAATCCGAATAGGTGTTCGAGTGTTCGAATCGTAATGCGCAAGAAATGGTACCAAAACCCCGTATTTACACTCGAACCGTAATGCGCAAGAAATGGTTCCGAAACCCCGTATTTACGTATATGCCACTGTGCAGGAGAATCCGTATAGGTGTTCCATTGTTCAAACCGTAATGCGCAAGAAATGGTACGGAAACCCCGTATTTACATATCTGCCACTGTGCAGGAGAATCCGTGTAGGTGTTCGAGTGTTCGAACCGTAATGCGCAAAAAATGGTACCGAAACCCCGTATTTACATATCTGCTACTGTGCAGGAGAATCCATATAGGTGTTCGAGTTTTCGAACCGTAATGCGCAAGAAATGGTACCGAAACCCCGTATTTACATATCTGCCACTGTGCAGGAGAATCCGTATAGGTGTTCGAGTGTTCGAACCGTAATGCGCAAGAAATGGTAGGGAAACCCCGTATTTACATATCTGCCACTGTGCAGGAGAATCCGTATAGGTGTTCGAGTGTTCGAACCGTAATGCGCAAGAAATGGTTCCGAAACCCCGTATTTACATATCTGCCACTGTGCAGGAGAATCCGTATAGGTGTTCGAGAGTTCGAACCGTAATGCGCAAGAAATGGTACGGAAACCCCGTATTTACATATCTGCCACTTTGTAGGAGAATCCGCATAGGTGTTCGAGTGTTCGAACCGTAATGTGCAAGAAATGGTATGGAAACCCCGTATCTACATATCTGCCACTGTGCAGGAGAATCCGTATAGGTGTTCGAGTGTTCGAATCGTAATGCGCAAGAAATGGTACCGAAACCGCGTATTTACATATCTGCCACTGTGCAGGAGAATCCGAATAGGTGTTCGAGTGTTCGAATCGTAATGCGCAAGAAATGGTACCAAAACCCCGTATTTACACTCGAACCGTAATGCGCAAGAAATGGTTCCGAAACCCCGTATTTACGTATCTGCCACTATGCAGGAGAATCCGTATAGGTGTTCCATTGTTCGAACCGTAATGCGCAAGAAATGGTACGGAAACCCCGTATTTACATATCTGCCACTGTGCAGGAGAATCCGTATAGGTGTTCGAGTGTTCGAACCGTAATGCGCAAAAAATGGTACCGAAACCCCGTATTTACATATCTGCCACTGTGCAGGAGAATCCGTATAGGTGTTCGAGTGTTCGAACCGTAATGCGCAAGAAATGGTATGTAAACCCCGTTTTTACATATCTGCCACTGTGCAGGAGAATCCGTATAGGTGTTCGAGTGTTCGAACCGTAATGCGCAAGAAATGGTACGGAAACCCCGTATTTACATATCTGCCACTGTGCAGGAGAATCCGTATAGGTGTTCGAGTGTTCGAACCGTAATGCGCAAGAAATGGTTCCGAAACCCCGTATTTACATATCTGCCACTGTGCAGGAGAATCCGTATAGGTGTTCGAGAGTTCGAACCGTAATGCGCAAGAAATGGTATGTAAACCCCATTTTTATATATCTGCCACTGTGCAGGAGAATCCGTATAGGTGTTCGAGTGTTCGAACCGTAATGCGCAAAAAATGGTACCGAAACCCCGTATTTACATATCTGCCACTGTGCAGGAGAATCCGTATAGGTGTTCAAGTGTTCGAACCATAATGCGCAAGAAATGGTTCCGAAACCCCGTATTTACATATCTGCCACTGTGCAGCAGAATCCGTATAGGTGTTCGAGAGTTCGAACCGTAATGCGCAAGAAATGGTACGGAAACCCCGTATTTACATACCTGCCACTTTGTAGGAGAATCCGTATAGGTGTTCGAGTGTTCGAACCGTAATGCGCAAGAAATGGTATGTAAACCCCGTATTAACATATCTGCCACTGTGCAGGAGAATTCGTATAGGTGTTCGAGTGTTCGAACCGTAATGCGCAAGAAATGGTACGGAAACCCCGGATTTACATATCTGCCACTGTGCAGGAGAATCCGTATAGGTGTTCGAGTGTTCGAACCGTAATGCGCAAGAAATGGTATGTAAACCCCGTTTTTACATATCTGCCACTGTGTAGGAGAATCCGTATAGGTGTTCGAGTGTTCGAACCGTAATGCGCAAGAAATGGTACGGAAACCCCGTATTTACATATCTGCCACTGTGCAGCAGAATCCGTATAGGTGTTCGATTGTTCGAACCGTAATGCGCAAGAAATGGTATGTAAACCCCGTTTTTACATATCTGCCGCTGTGCAGGAGAATCCGTATAGGTGTTCGAGGGTTCGAACCGTAATGCGCAAAAAATGGTACCGAAACCCCGTATTTACATATCTGCCACTGTGCAGGAGAATCCGTATAGGTGTTCGATTGTTCGAACCGTAATGCGCAAGAAATGGTATGTAAACCCCGTATTTACATATCTACCACTGTGCAGGAGAATCCGTATAGGTGTTCGAGTGTTCGAACCGTAATGCGCAAGAAATGGTATGGAAACCCCGTATTTACATATCAGCCACTGTGCAGGAGAATCCGTATAGGTGTTCGAGTGTTCGAACCGTAATGCACAAGAAATGGTACGGAAACCCCGTATTTACATATCTGCCACTGTGCAGGAGAATCCGTATAGGTGTTCGAGTGTTTGAACCGTAATGCGTGAGAAATGGTATGTAAACCCCGTATTTATATATCTGCCACTGTGCTGGATAATCCGTATAGGTGTTCGAGTGTTCGAACCGTAATGCGCCAGAAATGGTACCGAAACCCCGTATTTACATATCTGCCACTGTGCAGGAGAATCCGTATAGTTGTTCGACTGTTCGAACCGTAATGCGCAAGAAATGGTACCGAAACCCCGTATTTACATATCTGCCACTGTGCAGGAGAATCCGTATAGGTGTTCGAGTGTTCGAACCGTAATGCGCAAGAAATGGTAGGGAAACCCCGTATTTACATATCTGCCACTGTGCAGGAGAATCCGTATAGGTGTTCGAGTGTTCGAACCGTAATGCGCAAGAAATGGTTCCGAAACCCCGTATTTACATATCTGCCACTGTGCAGGAGAATCCGTATAGGTGTTCGAGAGTTCGAACCGTAATGCGCAAGAAATGGTACGGAAACCCCGTATTTACATATCTGCCACTTTGTAGGAGAATCCGCATAGGTGTTCGAGTGTTCGAACCGTAATGTGCAAGAAATGGTATGGAAACCCCGTATTTACATATCTGCCACTGTGCAGGAGAATCCGTATAGGTGTTCGAGTGTTCGAATCGTAATGCGCAAGAAATGGTACCGAAACCCCGTATTTACATATCTGCCACTGTGCAGGAGAATCCGAATAGGTGTTCGAGTGTTCGAATCGTAATGCTCAAGAAATGGTACCAAAACCCCGTATTTACACTCGAACCGTAATGCGCAAGAAATGGTTCCGAAACCCCGTATTTACGTATATGCCACTGTGCAGGAGAATCCGTATAGGTGTTCCATTGTTCAAACCGTAATGCGCAAGAAATGGTACGGAAACCCCGTATTTACATATCTGCCACTGTGCAGGAGAATCCGTATAGGTGTTCGAGTGTTCGAACCGTAATGCGCAAAAAATGGTACCGAAACCCCGTATTTACATATCTGCTACTGTGCAGGAGAATCCATATAGGTGTTCGAGTTTTCGAACCGTAATGCGCAAGAAATGGTACCGAAACCCCGTATTTACATATCTGCCACTGTGCAGGAGAATCCGTATAGGTGTTCGAGTGTTCGAACCGTAATGCGCAAGAAATGGTAGGGAAACCCCGTATTTACATATCTGCCACTGTGCAGGAGAATCCGTATAGGTGTTCGAGTGTTCGAACCGTAATGCGCAAGAAATGGTTCCGAAACCCCGTATTTACATATCTGCCACTGTGCAGGAGAATCCGTATAGGTGTTCGAGAGTTCGAACCGTAATGCGCAAGAAATGGTACGGAAACCCCGTATTTACATATCTGCCACTTTGTAGGAGAATCCGCATAGGTGTTCGAGTGTTCGAACCGTAATGTGCAAGAAATGGTATGGAAACCCCGTATCTACATATCTGCCACTGTGCAGGAGAATCCGTATAGGTGTTCGAGTGTTCGAATCGTAATGCGCAAGAAATGGTACCGAAACCGCGTATTTACATATCTGCCACTGTGCAGGAGAATCCGAATAGGTGTTCGAGTGTTCGAATCGTAATGCGCAAGAAATGGTACCAAAACCCCGTATTTACAGTCGAACCGTAATGCGCAAGAAATGGTTCCGAAACCCCGTATTTACGTATCTGCCACTATGCAGGAGAATCCGTATAGGTGTTCCATTGTTCGAACCGTAATGCGCAAGAAATGGTACGGAAACCCCGTATTTACATATCTGCCACTGTGCAGGAGAATCCGTATAGGTGTTCGAGTGTTCGAACCGTAATGCGCAAAAAATGGTACCGAAACCCCGTATTTACATATCTGCCACTGTGCAGGAGAATCCGTATAGGTGTTCGAGTGTTCGAACCGTAATGCGCAAGAAATGGTATGTAAACCCCGTTTTTACATATCTGCCACTGTGCAGGAGAATCCGTATAGGTGTTCGAGTGTTCGAACCGTAATGCGCAAGAAATGGTACGGAAACCCCGTATTTACATATCTGCCACTGTGCAGGAGAATCCGTATAGGTGTTCGAGTGTTCGAACCGTAATGCGCAAGAAATGGTTCCGAAACCCCGTATTTACATATCTGCCACTGTGCAGGAGAATCCGTATAGGTGTTCGAGAGTTCGAACCGTAATGCGCAAGAAATGGTATGTAAACCCCGTTTTTATATATCTGCCACTGTGCAGGAGAATCCGTATAGGTGTTCGAGTGTTCGAACCGTAATGCGCAAAAAATGGTACCGAAACCCCGTATTTACATATCTGCCACTGTGCAGGAGAATCCGTATAGGTGTTCAAGTGTTCGAACCATAATGCGCAAGAAATGGTTCCGAAACCCCGTATTTACATATCTGCCACTGTGCAGCAGAATCCGTATAGGTGTTCGAGAGTTCGAACCGTAATGCGCAAGAAATGGTACGGAAACCCCGTATTTACATACCTGCCACTTTGTAGGAGAATCCGTATAGGTGTTCGAGTGTTCGAACCGTAATGCGCAAGAACTGGTATGTAAACCCCGTATTAACATATCTGCCACTGTGCAGGAGAATTCGTATAGGTGTTCGAGTGTTCGAACCGTAATGCGCAAGAAATGGTACGGAAACCCCGGATTTACATATCTGCCACTGTGCAGGAGAATCCGTATAGGTGTTCGAGTGTTCGAACCGTAATGCGCAAGAAATGGTATGTAAACCCCGTTTTTACATATCTGCCACTGTGCAGGAGAATCCGTATAGGTGTTCGAGTGTTCGAACCGTAATGCGCAAGAAATGGTACGGAAACCCCGTATTTACATATCTGCCACTGTGCAGCAGAATCCGTATAGGTGTTCGATTGTTCGAACCGTAATGCGCAAGAAATGGTATGTAAACCCCGTTTTTACATATCTGCCGCTGTGCAGGAGAATCCGTATAGGTGTTCGAGGGTTCGAACCGTAATGCGCAAAAAATGGTACCGAAACCCCGTATTTACATATCTGCCACTGTGCAGGAGAATCCGTATAGGTGTTCGATTGTTCGAACCGTAATGCGCAAGAAATGGTATGTAAACCCCGTATTTACATATCTACCACTGTGCAGGAGAATCCGTATAGGTGTTCGAGTGTTCGAACCGTAATGCGCAAGAAATGGTATGGAAACCCCGTATTTACATATCAGCCACTGTGCAGGAGAATCCGTATAGGTGTTCGAGTGTTCGAACCGTAATGCGCAAGAAATGGTACGGAAACCCCGTATTTACATATCTGCCACTGTGCAGGAGAATCCGTATAGGTGTTCGAGTGTTTGAACCGTAATGCGTGAGAAATGGTATGTAAACCCCGTATTTATATATCTGCCACTGTGCTGGATAATCCGTATAGGTGTTCGAGTGTTCGAACCGTAATGTGCAAGAAATGGTACCGAAACCCCGTATTTACATATCTGCCACTGTGCAGGAGAATCCGTATAGGTGTTCGAGTGTTCGAACCGTAATGCGCAAGAAATGGTACCGAAACCCCGTATTTACATATCTGCCACTGTGCAGGAGAATCCGTATAGGTGTTCGAGTGTTCGAATCGTAATGCGCAAGAAATGGTAGGGAAACCCCGTATTTACATATCTGCCACTGTGCAGGAGAATCCGTATAGGTGTTCGAGTGTTCGAACCGTAATGCGCAAGAAATGGTTCCGAAACCCCGTATTTACATATCTGCCACTGTGCAGGAGAATCCGTATAGGTGTTCGAGAGTTCGAACTGTAATGCGCAAGAAATGGTACGGAAACCCCGTATTTACATATCTGCCACTTTGTAGGAGAATCCGCATAGGTGTTCGAGTGTTCGAACCGTAATGTGCAAGAAATGGTATGGAAACCCCGTATTTACATATCTGCCACTGTGCAGGAGAATCCGTATAGGTGTTCGAGTGTTCGAATCGTAATGCGCAAGAAATGGTACCGAAACCCCGTATTTACATATCTGCCACTGTGCAGGAGAATCCGAATAGGTGTTCGAGTGTTCGAATCGTAATGCGCAAGAAATGGTACCAAAACCCCGTATTTACATATCTGCCACTGTGCAGGAGAATCCGTATAGGTGTTCGAGTGTTCGAACCGTAATGCGCAAGAAATGGTTCCGAAACCCCGTATTTACGTATCTGCCACTGTGCAGGAGAATCCGTATAGGTGTTCCATTGTTCGAACCGTAATGCGCAAGAAATGGTACGGAAACCCCGTATTTACATATCTGCCACTGTGCAGGAGAATCCGTATAGGTGTTCGAGTGTTCGAACCGTAATGCGCAAAAAATGGTACCGAAACCCCGTATTTACATATCTGCCACTGTGCAGGAGAATCCATATAGGTGTTCGAGTTTTCGAACCGTAATGCGCAAGAAATGGTACCGAAACCCCGTATTTACATATCTGCCACTGTGCAGGAGAATCCGTATAGGTGTTCGAGTGTTCGAACCGTAATGCGCAAGAAATGGTAGGGAAACCCCGTATTTACATATCTGCCACTGTGCAGGAGAATCCGTATAGGTGTTCGAGTGTTCGAACCGTAATGCGCAAGAAATGGTTCCGAAACCCCGTATTTACATATCTGCCACTGTGCAGGAGAATCCGTATAGGTGTTCGAGAGTTCGAACCGTAATGCGCAAGAAATGGTACGGAAACCCCGTATTTACATATCTGCCACTTTGTAGGAGAATCCGCATAGGTGTTCGAGTGTTCGAACCGTAATGTGCAAGAAATGGTATGGAAACCCCGTATTTACATATCTGCCACTGTGCAGGAGAATCCGTATAGGTGTTCGAGTGTTCGAATCGTAATGCGCAAGAAATGGTACCGAAACCGTGTATTTACATATCTGCCACTGTGCAGGAGAATCCGAATAGGTGTTCGAGTGTTCGAATCGTAATGCGCAAGAAATGGTAGGGAAACCCCGTATTTACATATCTGCCACTGTGCAGGAGAATCCGTATAGGTGTTCGAGTGTTCGAACCGTAATGCGCAAGAAATGGTTCCGAAACCCCGTATTTACATATCTGCCACTGTGCAGGAGAATCCGTATAGGTGTTCGAGAGTTCGAACCGTAATGCGCAAGAAATGGTACGGAAACCCCGTATTTACATATCTGCCACTTTGTAGGAGAATCCGCATAGGTGTTCGAGTGTTCGAACCGTAATGTGCAAGAAATGGTATGGAAACCCCGTATTTACATATCTGCCACTGTGCAGGAGAATCCGTATAGGTGTTCGGGTGTTCGAATCGTAATGCGCAAGAAATGGTACCGAAACCCCGTATTTACATATCTGCCACTGTGGAGGAGAATCCGAATAGGTGTTCGAGTGTTCGAATCGTAATGCGCAAGAAATGGTACCAAAACCCCGTATTTACACTCGAACCGTAATGCGCAAGAAATGGTTCCGAAACCCCGTATTTACGTATCTGCCACTGTGCAGGAGAATCCGTATAGGTGTTCCATTGTTCGAACCGTAATGCGCAAGAAATGGTACGGAAACCCCGTATTTACATATCTGCCACTGTGCAGGAGAATCCGTATAGGTGTTCGAGTGTTCGAACCGTAATGCGCAAAAAATGGTACCGAAACCCCGTATTTACATATCTGCCACTGTGCAGGAGAATCCATATAGGTGTTCGAGTTTTCGAACCGTAATGCGCAAGAAATGGTACCGAAACCCCGTATTTACATATCTGCCACTGTGCAGGAGAATCCGTATAGGTGTTCGAGTGTTCGAACCGTAATGCGCAAGAAATGGTAGGGAAACCCCGTATTTACATATCTGCCACTGTGCAGGAGAATCCGTATAGGTGTTCGAGTGTTCGAACCGTAATGCGCAAGAAATGGTTCCGAAACCCCGTATTTACATATCTGCCACTGTGCAGGAGAATCCGTATAGGTGTTCGAGAGTTCGAACCGTAATGCGCAAGAAATGGTACGGAAACCCCGTATTTACATATCTGCCACTTTGTAGGAGAATCCGCATAGGTGTTCGAGTGTTCGAACCGTAATGTGCAAGAAATGGTATGGAAACCCCGTATTTACATATCTGCCACTGTGCAGGAGAATCCGTATAGGTGTTCGAGTGTTCGAATCGTAATGCGCAAGAAATGGTACCGAAACCGTGTATTTACATATCTGCCACTGTGCAGGAGAATCCGAATAGGTGTTCGAGTGTTCGAATCGTAATGCGCAAGAAATGGTACCAAAACCCCGTAATTACACTCGAACCGTAATGCGCAAGAAATGGTTCCGAAACCCCGTATTTACGTATCTGCCACTGTGCAGGAGAATCCGTATAGGTGTTCCGTTGTTCGAACCGTAATGCGCAAGAAATGGTACGGAAACCCCGTATTTACATATCTGCCACTGTGCAGGAGAATCCGTATAGGTGTTCGAGTGTTCGAACCGTAATGCGCAAAAAATGGTACCGAAACCCCGTATTTACATATCTGCCACTGTGCAGGAGAATCCGTATAGGTGTTCGAGTGTTCGAACCGTAATGCGCAAGAAATGGTACCGAAACCCCGTATTTACATATCTGCCACTGTGCAGGAGAATCCGAATAGGTGTTCGAGTGTTCGAACCGTAATGCGCAAGAAATGGTATGTAAACCCCGTATTTACATATCTGCCACTGTGCAGGAGAATCCGTATAGGTGTTCGAGTGTTCGAACCGTAATGCGCAAGAAATGGTACGGAAACCCCGTATTTACATATCTGCCACTGTGCAGGAGAATCCGTATAGGTGTTCGAGTGTTTGAACCGTAATGCGTGAGAAATGGTTTGCAAACCCCGTATTTATATATCTGCCACTGTGCTGGATAATCCGTATAGGTGTTCGAGTGTTCGAACCGTAATGCGCCAGAAATGGTACCGAAACCCCGTATTTACATATCTGCCACTGTGCAGGAGAATCCGTATAGGTGTTCGAGTGTCCGAACCGTAATGCGCAAGAAATGGTACCGAAACCCCGTATTTACATATCTGCCACTGTGCAGGAGAATCCGTATAGGTGTTCGAGTGTTCGAACCGTAATGCGCAAAAATGGTATGGAAACCCCGTATTTACATATCTGCCACTGTGCAGGAGAATCCGTATAGGTGTTCGAGAGTTCGAACCGTAATGCGCAAGAAATGGTACGGAAACCCCGTATTTACATATCTGCCACTTTGTAGGAGAATCCGCATAGGTGTTCGAGTGTTCGGACCGTAATGTGCAAGAAATGGTATGGAAACCCCGTATTTACATATCTGCCACTGTGCAGGAGAATCCGTATAGGTGTTCGAGTGTTCGAATCGTAATGCGCAAGAAATGGTACCGAAACCCCGTATTTACATATCTGCCACTGTGCAGGAGAATCCGAATAGGTGTTCGAGTGTTCGAATCGTAATGCGCAAGAAATGGTACCAAAACCCCGTATTTACACTCGAACCGTAATGCGCAAGAAATGGTTCCGAAACCCCGTATTTACGTATCTGCCACTGTGCAGGAGAATCCGTATAGGTGTTCCATTGTTCGAACCGTAATGCGCAAGAAATGGTACGGAAACCCCGCATTTACAAATCTGCCACTGTGCAGGAGAATCCGTATAGGTGTTCGAGTGTTCGAACCGTAATGCGCAAAAAATGGTACCGAAACCCCGTATTTACATATCTGCCACTGTGCAGGAGAATCCATATAGGTGTTCGAGTGTTCGAACCGTAATGCGCAAGAAATGGTACCGAAACCCCGTATTTACATATCTGCCACTGTGCAGGAGAATCCGTATAGGTGTTCGAGTGTTCGAACCGTAATGCGCAAGAAATGGTACGGAAACCCCGTATTTACATATCTGCCACTGTGCAGGAGAATCCGTATAGGTGTTCGAGTGTTTGAACCGTAATGCGTGAGAAATGGTTTGCAAACCCCGTATTTATATATCTGCCACTGTGCTGGATAATCCGTATAGGTGTTCGAGGGTTCGAACCGTAATGCGCCAGAAATGGTACCGAAACCCCGTATTTACATATCTGCCACTGTGCAGGAGAATCCGTATAGGTGTTCGAGTGTCCGAACCGTAATGCGCAAGAAATGGTTCCGAAACCCCGTATTTACGTATCTGCCACTGTGCAGGAGAATCCGTATAGGTGTTCCATTGTTCGAACCGTAATGCGCAAGAAATGGTACGGAAACCCCGTATTTACATATCTGCCACTGTGCAGGAGAATCCGTATAGGTGTTCGAGTGTTCAAACCGTAATGCGCAAAAAATGGTACCGAAACCCCGTATTTACATATCTGCCACTGTGCAGGAGAATCCGTATAGGTGTTCGAGTGTTCGAACCGTAATGCGCAAGAAATGGTACCGAAACCCCGTATTTACATATCTGCCACTCTGCAGGAGAATCCGAATAGGTGTTCGAGTGTTCGAACCGTAATGCGCAAGAAATGGTATGTAAACCCCGTATTTACATATCTGCCACTGTGCAGGAGAATCCGTATAGGTGTTCGAGTGTTTGAACCGTAATGCGTGAGAAATGGTTTGCAAACCCCGTATTTATATATCTGCCACTGTGCTGGATAATCCGTATAGGTGTTCGAGTGTTCGAACCGTAATGCGCCAGAAATGGTACCGAAACCCCGTATTTACATATCTGCCACTGTGCAGGAGAATCCGTATAGGTGTTCGAGTGTCCGAACCGTAATGCGCAAGAAATGGTACCGAAACCCCGTATTTACATATCTGCCACTGTGCAGGAGAATCCGTATAGGTGTTCGAGTGTTCGAACCGTAATGCGCAAAAATGGTATGGAAACCCAGTATTTACATATCTGCCACTGTGCAGGAGAATCCGTATAGGTGTTCGAGAGTCCGAACCGTAATGCGCAAGAAATGGTACGGAAACCCCGTATTTACATATCTGCCACTTTGTAGGAGAATCCGCATAGGTGTTCGAGTGTTCGAACCGTAATGTGCAAGAAATGGTATGGAAACCCCGTATTTACATATCTGCCACTGTGCAGGGGAATCCGTATAGGTGTTCGAGTGTTCGAATCGTAATGCGCAAGAAATGGTACCGAAACCCCGTATTTACATATCTGCCACTGTGCAGGAGAATCCGAATAGGTGTTCGAGTGTTCGAATCGTAATGCGCAAGAAATGGTACCAAAACCCCGTATTTACACTCGAACCGTAATGCGCAAGAAATGGTTCCGAAACCCCGTATTTACGTATCTGCCACTGTGCAGGAGAATCCGTATAGGTGTTCCATTGTTCGAACCGTAATGCGCAAGAAATGGTACGGAAACCCCGCATTTACATATCTGCCACTGTGCAGGAGAATCCGTATAGGTGTTCGAGTGTTCGAACCGTAATGCGCAAAAAATGGTACCGAAACCCCGTATTTACATATCTGCCACTGTGCAGGAGAATCCATATAGGTGTTCGAGTGTTCGAACCGTAATGCGCAAGAAATGGTACCGAAACCCCGTATTTACATATCTGCCACTGTGCAGGAGAATCCGTATAGGTGTTCGAGTGTTCGAACCGTAATGCGCAAGAAATGGTACGGAAACCCCGTATTTACATATCTGCCACTGTGCAGGAGAATCCGTATAGGTGTTCGAGTGTTTGAACCGTAATGCGTGAGAAATGGTTTGCAAACCCCGTATTTATATATCTGCCACTGTGCTGGATAATCCGTATAGGTGTTCGAGTGTTCGAACCGTAATGCGCCAGAAATGGTACCGAAACCCCGTATTTACATATCTGCCACTGTGCAGGAGAATCCGTATAGGTGTTCGAGTGTCCGAACCGTAATGCGCAAGAAATGGTTCCGAAACCCCGTATTTACGTATCTGCCACTGTGCAGGAGAATCCGTATAGGTGTTCCATTGTTCGAACCGTAATGCGCAAGAAATGGTACGGAAACCCCGTATTTACATATCTGCCACTGTGCAGGAGAATCCGTATAGGTGTTCGAGTGTTCAAACCGTAATGCGCAAAAAATGGTACCGAAACCCCGTATTTACATATCTGCCACTGTGCAGGAGAATCCGTATAGGTGTTCGAGTGTTCGAACCGTAATGCGCAAGAAATGGTACCGAAACCCCGTATTTACATATCTGCCACTGTGCAGGAGAATCCGAATAGGTGTTCGAGTGTTCGAACCGTAATGCGCAAGAAATGGTATGTAAACCCCGTATTTACATATCTGCCACTGTGCAGGAGAATCCGTATAGGTGTTCGAGTGTTTGAACCGTAATGCGTGAGAAATGGTTTGCAAACCCCGTATTTATATATCTGCCACTGTGCTGGATAATGCGTATAGGTGTTCGAGTGTTCGAACCGTAATGCGCCAGAAATGGTACCGAAACCCCGTATTTACATATCTGCCACTGTGCAGGAGAATCCGTATAGGTGTTCGAGTGTCCGAACCGTAATGCGCAAGAAATGGTACCGAAACCCCGTATTTACATATCTGCCACTGTGCAGGAGAATCCGTATAGGTGTTCGAGTGTTCGAACCGTAATGCGCAAGAAATGGTATGGAAACCCCGTATTTACATATCTGCCACTGTGCAGGAGAATCCGTATAGGTGTTCGAGTGTTCGAACCGTAATGCGCCAGAAATGGTACCGAAACCCCGTATTTACATATCTGCCACTATGCAAGAGAATCCGTATAGGTGTTCGAGTGTCCGAACCGTAATGCGCAAGAAATGGTTCCGAAACCCCGTATTTACGTATCTGCCACTGTGCAGGAGAATCCGTATAGGTGTTCCATTGTTCGAACCGTAATGCGCAAGAAATGGTACGGAAACCCCGTATTTACATATCTGCCACTGTGCAGGAGAATCCTATAGGTGTTCGAGTGTTCGAACCGTAATGCGCAAAAAATGGTACCGAAACCCCGTATTTACATATCTGCCACTGTGCAGGAGAATCCGTATAGGTGTTCGAGTGTTCGAACCGTAATGCGCAAGAAATGGTACCGAAACCCCGTATTTACATATCTGCCACTGTGTAGGAGAATCCGAATAGGTGTTCGAGTGTTGGAACCGTAATGCGCAAGAAATGGTATGTAAACCCCGTATTTACATATCTGCCACTGTGCAGGAGAATCCGTATAGGTGTTCGAGTGTTTGAACCGTAATGCGTGAGAAATGGTTTGCAAACCCCGTATTTATATATCTGCCACTGTGCTGGATAATCCGTATAGGTGTTCGAGTGTTCGAACCGTAATGCGCCAGAAATGGTACCGAAACCCCGTATTTACATATCTGCCACTGTGCAGGAGAATCCGTATAGGTGTTCGAGTGTCCGAACCGTAATGCGCAAGAAATGGTACCGAAACCCCGTATTTACATATCTGCCACTGTGCAGGAGAATCCGTATAGGTGTTCGAGTGTTCGAACCGTAATGCGCAAGAAATGGTATGGAAACCCCGTATTTACATATCTGCCACTGTGCAGGAGAATCCGTATAGGTGTTCGAGTGTTCGAACCGTAATGCGCAAGAAATGGTTCCGAAACCCCGTATTTACATATCTGCCACTGTGCAGGAGAATCCGTATAGGTGTTCGAGAGTTCGAACCGTAATGCGCAAGAAATGGTATGTAAACCCCGTTTTTATATATCTGCCACTGTGCAGGAGAATCCGTATAGGTGTTCGAGTGTTCGAACCGTAATGCGCAAGAAATGGTACGGAAACCCCGTATTTACATACCTGCCACTTTGTAGGAGAATCCGCATAGGTGTTCGAGTGTTCGAACCGTAATGCGCAAGAAATGGTATGGAAACCCCGTATTTACATATCTGCCACTGTGCAGGAGAATCCGTATAGGTGTTCGAGAGTTCGAACCGTAATGCGCAAGAAATGGTACGGAAACCCCGTATTTACATATCTGCCACTTTGTAGGAGAATCCGCATAGGTGTTCGAGTGTTCGAACCGTAATGTGCAAGAAATGGTATGGAAACCCCGTATTTACATATCTGCCACTGTGCAGGAGAATCCGTATAGGTGTTCGAGTGTTCGAATCGTAATGCGCAAGAAATGGTACCGAAACCCCGTATTTACATATCTGCCACTGTGTAGGAGAATCCGAATAGGTGTTCGAGTGTTCGAACCGTAATGCGCAAGAAATGGTATGTAAACCCCGTATTTACATATCTGCCACTGTGCAGGAGAATCCGTATAGGTGTTCGAGTGTTCGAACCGTCATGCGCAAGAAATGGTATGTAAACCCCGTATTAACATATCTGCCACTGTGCAGGAGAATCCGTATAGGTGTTCGAGTGTTCGAACCGTAATGCGCAAGAAATGGTACGGAAACCCCGGATTTACATATCTGCCACTCTGCAGGAGAATCCGTACAGGTGTTCGAGTGTTCGAACCGTAATGCGCAAGAAATGGTATGTAAACCCCGTTTTTACATATCTGCCACTGTGCAGGAGAATCCGTATAGGTGTTCGAGTGTTCGAACCGTAATGCGCAAGAAATGGTACGGAAACCCCGGATTTACATATCTGCCACTGTGCAGGAGAATCCGTATAGGTGTTCGAGTGTTCGAACCGTAATGCGCAAGAAATGGTATGTAAACCCCGTTTTTACATATCTGCCACTGTGCAGGAGAATCCGTATAGGTGTTCGAGTGTTCGAACCGTAATGCGCAAGAAATGGTACGGAAACCCCGTATTTACATATCTGCCACTGTGCAGGAGAATCCGTATAGGTGTTCGAGTGTTCGAACCGTAATGCGCAAGAAATGGTTCCGAAACCCCGTATTTACATATCTGCCACTGTGCAGGAGAATCCGTATAGGTGTTCGAGAGTTCGAACCGTAATGCGCAAGAAATGGTACGGAAACCCCGTATTTACATATCTGCCACTTTGTAGGAGAATCCGCATAGGTGTTCGAGTGTTCGAACCGTAATGTGCAAGAAATGGTATGGAAACCCCGTATTTACATATCTGCCACTGTGCAGGAGAATCCGTATAGGTGTTCGAGTGTTCGAATCGTAATGCGCAAGAAATGGTACCGAAACCCCGTATTTACATATCTGCCACTGTGCAGGAGAATCCGAATAGGTGTTCGAGTGTTCGAATCGTAATGCGCAAGAAATGGTACCAAAACCCCGTATTTACACTCGAACCGTAATGCGCAAGAAATGGTTCCGAAACCCCGTATTTACGTATCTGCCACTGTGCAGGAGAATCCGTATAGGTGTTCCATTGTTCGAACCGTAATGCGCAAAAAATGGTACGGAAACCCCGTATTTACATATCTGCCACTGTGCAGGAGAATCCGTATAGGTGTTCGAGTGTTCGAACCGTAATGCGCAAAAAATGGTACCGAAACCCCGTATTTACATATCTGCCACTGTGCAGGAGAATCCGTATAGGTGTTCGAGTGTTCGAACCGTAATGCGCAAGAAATGGTACCGAAACCCCGTATTTACATATCTGCCACTGTGCAGGAGAATCCGAATAGGTGTTCGAGTGTTCGAACCGTAATGCGCAAGAAATGGTATGTAAACCCCGTATTTACATATCTGCCACTGTGCAGGAGAATCCGTATAGGTGTTCGAGTGTTTGAACCGTAATGCGTGAGAAATGGTTTGCAAACCCCGTATTTATATATCTGCCACTGTGCTGGATAATCCGTATAGGTGTTCGAGTGTTCGAACCGTAATGCGCCAGAAATGGTACCGAAACCCCGTATTTACATATCTGCCACTGTGCAGGAGAATCCGTATAGGTGTTCGAGTGTCCGAACCGTAATGCGCAAGAAATGGTACCGAAACCCCGTATTTACATATCTGCCACTGTGCAGGAGAATCCGTATAGGTGTTCGAGTGTTCGAACCGTAATGCGCAAGAAATGGTATGGAAACCCCGTATTTACATATCTGCCACTGTGCAGGAGAATCCGTATAGGTGTTCGAGTGTTCGAACCGTAATGCGCAAGAAATGGTATGTAAACCCCGTATTAACATATCTGCCACTGTGCAGGAGAATCCGTATAGGTGTTCGAGTGTTCGAACCGTAATGCGCAAGAAATGGTACGGAAACCCCGGATTTACATATCTGCCACTGTGCAGGAGAATCCGTATAGGTGTTCGAGTGTTCGAACCGTAATGCGCAAGAAATGGTATGTAAACCCCGTTTTTACATATCTGCCACTGTGCAGGAGAATCCGTATAGGTGTTCGAGTGTTCGAACCGTAATGCGCAAGAAATGGTACGGAAACCCCGTATTTACATATCTGCCACTGTGCAGCAGAATCCGTATAGGTGTTCGATTGTTCGAACCGTAATGCGCAAGAAATGGTATGTAAACCCCGTTTTTACATATCTGCCACTGTGCAGGAGAATCCGTATAGGTGTTCGAGTGTTCGAACCGTAATGCGCAAAAAATGGTACCGAAACCCCGTATTTACATATCTGCCACTGTGCAGGATAATCCGTATAGGTGTTCGATTGTTCGAACCGTAATGCGCAAGAAATGGTATGTAAACCCCGTATTTACATATCTACCACTGTGCAGGAGAATCCGTATAGGTGTTCGAGTGTTCGAACCGTAATGCGCAAGAAATGGTATGGAAATCTCGTATTTACATATCAGCCACTGTGCAGGAGAATCCGTATAGGTGTTCGAGTGTTCGAACCGTAATGCGCAAGAAATGGTACGGAAACCCCGTATTTACATATCTGCCACTGTGCAGGAGAATCCGTATAGGTGTTCGAGTGTTTGAACTGTAATGCGTGAGAAATGGTATGTAAACCCCGTATTTATATATCTGCCACTGTGCTGGATAATCCGTATAGGTGTTCGAGTGTTCGAACCGTAATGCGCCAGAAATGGTACCGAAACCCCGTATTTACATATCTGCCACTGTGCAGGAGAATCCGTATAGTTGTTCGACTGTTCGAACCGTAATGCGCAAGAAATGGTACCGAAACCCCGTATTTACATATCTGCCACTGTGCAGGAGAATCCGTATAGGTGTTCGAGTGTTCGAACCGTAATGCGCAAGAAATGGTAGGGAAACCCCGTATTTACATATCTGCCACTGTGCAGGAGAATCCGTATAGGTGTTCGAGTGTTCGAACCGTAATGCGCAAGAAATGGTTCCGAAACCCCGTATTTACATATCTGCCACTGTGCAGGAGAATCCGTATAGGTGTTCGAGAGTTCGAACCGTAATGCGCAAGAAATGGTACGGAAACCCCGTATTTACATATCTGCCACTTTGTAGGAGAATCCGCATAGGTGTTCGAGTGTTCGAACCGTAATGTGCAAGAAATGGTATGGAAACCCCGTATTTACATATCTGCCACTGTGCAGGAGAATCCGTATAGGTGTTCGAGTGTTCGAATCGTAATGCGCAAGAAATGGTACCGAAACCCCGTATTTACATATCTGCCACTGTGTAGGAGAATCCGAATAGGTGTTCGAGTGTTCGAACCGTAATGCGCAAGAAATGGTATGTAAACCCCGTATTTACATATCTGCCACTGTGCAGGAGAATCCGTATAGGTGTTCGAGTGTTCGAACCGTCATGCGCAAGAAATGGTATGTAAACCCCGTATTAACATATCTGCCACTGTGCAGGAGAATCCGTATAGGTGTTCGAGTGTTCGAACCGTAATGCGCAAGAAATGGTACGGAAACCCCGGATTTACATATCTGCCACTCTGTAGGAGAATCCGTACAGGTGTTCGAGTGTTCGAACCGTAATGCGCAAGAAATGGTATGTAAACCCCGTTTTTACATATCTGCCACTGTGCAGGAGAATCCGTATAGGTGTTCGAGTGTTCGAACCGTAATGCGCAAGAAATGGTACGGAAACCCCGTATTTACATATCTGCCACTGTGCAGCAGAATCCGTATAGGTGTTCGATTGTTCGAACCGTAATGCGCAAGAAATGGTATGGAAACCCCGTATTTACATATCTGCCACTGTGCAGGAGAATCCGTATAGGTGTTCGAGTGTTCGTTCCGTAATGCGCAAGAAATGGTTCCGAAACCCCGTATTTACATATCTGCCACTTTGTAGGAGAATCCGCATAGGTGTTCGAGTGTTCGAACCGTAATGTGCAAGAAATGGTATGGAAACCCCGTATTTACATATCTGCCACTGTGCAGGAGAATCCGTATAGGTGTTCGAGTGTTCGAATCGTAATGCGCAAGAAATGGTACCGAAACCCCGTATTTACATATCTGCCACTGTGCAAGAGAATCCGAATAGGTGTTCGAGTGTTCGAACCGTAATGCGCAAGAAATGGTATGTAAACCCCGTATTTACATATCTGCCACTGTGCAGGAGAATCCGTATAGGTGTTCGAGTGTTCGAACCGTAATGCGCAAGAAATGGTACGAAAACCCCGTATTTACATATCTGCCACTGTGCAGGAGAATCCGTATAGGTGTTCGATTGTTCGAACCGTAATGCGCAAGAAATGGTATGTAAACCCCGTTTTTATATATCTGCCACTGTGCAGGAGAATCCGTATAGGTGTTCGAGTGTTTGAACCGTAATGCGCAAAAAATGGTACCGAAACCCCGTATTTACATATCTGCCACTGTGCAGGAGAATCCGTATAGGTGTTCGAGTGTTCGAACCGTAATGCGCAAGAAATGGTATGGAAACCCCGTATTTACATATATGCCACTGTGCAGGAGAATCCGTATAGGTGTTCGAGTGTTCGAACCGTAATGCGCAAGAAATGGTTCCGAAACCCCGTATTTACATATCTGCCACTGTGCAGGAGAATCCGTATAGGTGTTCGAGAGTTCGAACCGTAATGCGCAAGAAATGGTACGGAAACCCCGTATTTACATACCTGCCACTTTGTAGAAGAATCCGCATAGGTGTTCGAGTGTTCGAACCGTAATGTGCAAGAAATGGTATGGAAACCCCGTATTTACATATCTGCCACTGTGCAGGAGAATCCGTATAGGTGTTCGAGTGTTCGAATCGTAATGCGCAAGAAATGGTACCGAAACCCCGTATTTACATATCTGCCACTGTGGAGGAGAATCCGAATAGGTGTTCGAGTGTTCGAGCCGTAATGCGCAAGAAATGGTTCCGAAACCCCGTATTTACATATCTGCCACTGTGCAGGAGAATCCGTATAGGTGTTCGAGAGTTCGAACCGTAATGCGCAAGAAATGGTACGGAAACCCCGTATTTACATATCTGCCACTTTGTAGGAGAATCCGCATAGGTGTTCGAGTGTTCGAACCGTAATGTGCAAGAAATGGTATGGAAACCCCGTATTTACATATCTGCCACTGTGCAGGACAATCCGTATAGGTGTTCGAGTGTTCGAACCGTAATGCGCCAGAAATGGTACCGAAACCCCGTATTTACATATCTGCCACTGTGCAGGAGAATCCGTATAGTTGTTCGACTGTTCGAACCGTAATGCGCAAGAAATGGTACCGAAACCCCGTATTTACATATCTGCCACTGTGCAGGAGAATCCGTATAGGTGTTCGAGTGTTCGAACCGTAATGCGCAAGAAATGGTAGGGAAACCCCGTATTTACATATCTGCCACTGTGCAGGAGAATCCGTATAGGTGTTCGAGTGTTCGAACCGTAATGCGCAAGAAATGGTATGTAAACCCCGTATTTACATATCTGCCACTGTGCAGGAGAATCCGTATAGGTGTTCGAGTGTTCGAACCGTAATGCGCAAGAAATGGTACGGAAACCCCGTATTTAGATATCTGCCACTGTGCAGGAGAATCCGTATAGGTGTTCGATTGTTCGAACCGTAATGCGCAAGAAATGGTATGTAAACCCCGTATTTACATATCTACCACTGTGCAGGAGAATCCGTATAGGTGTTCGAGTGTTCGAACCGTAATGCGCAAGAAATGGTACGGAAACCCCGGATTTACATATCTGCCACTGTGCAGGAGAATCCGTATAGGTGTTCGAGTGTTCGAACCGTAATGCGCAAGAAATGGTATGTAAACCCCGTTTTTACATATCTGCCACTGTGCAGGAGAATCCGTATAGGTGTTCGAGTGTTCGAACCGTAATGCGCAAGAAATGGTACGGAAACCCCGTATTTACATATCTGCCACTGTGCAGGAGAATCCGTATAGGTGTTCGAGTGTTCGAACCGTAATGCGCAAGAAATGGTTCCGAAACCCCGTATTTACATATCTGCCACTGTGCAGGAGAATCCGTATAGGTGTTCGAGAGTTCGAACCGTAATGCGCAAGAAATGGTACGGAAACCCCGTATTTACATATCTGCCACTTTGTAGGAGAATCCGCATAGGTGTTCGAGTGTTCGAACCGTAATGTGCAAGAAATGGTATGGAAACCCCGTATTTACATATCTGCCACTGTGCAGGAGAATCCGTATAGGTGTTCGAGTGTTCGAATCGTAATGCGCAAGAAATGGTACCGAAACCCCGTATTTACATATCTGCCACTGTGCAGGAGAATCCGAATAGGTGTTCGAGTGTTCGAATCGTAATGCGCAAGAAATGGTACCAAAACCCCGTATTTACACTCGAACCGTAATGCGCAAGAAATGGTTCCGAAACCCCGTATTTACGTATCTGCCACTGTGCAGGAGAATCCGTATAGGTGTTCCATTGTTCGAACCGTAATGCGCAAAAAATGGTACGGAAACCCCGTATTTACATATCTGCCACTGTGCAGGAGAATCCGTATAGGTGTTCGAGTGTTCGAACCGTAATGCGCAAAAAATGGTACCGAAACCCCGTATTTACATATCTGCCACTGTGCAGGAGAATCCGTATAGGTGTTCGAGTGTTCGAACCGTAATGCGCAAGAAATGGTACCGAAACCCCGTATTTACATATCTGCCACTGTGCAGGAGAATCCGAATAGGTGTTCGAGTGTTCGAACCGTAATGCGCAAGAAATGGTATGTAAACCCCGTATTTACATATCTGCCACTGTGCAGGAGAATCCGTATAGGTGTTCGAGTGTTTGAACCGTAATGCGTGAGAAATGGTTTGCAAACCCCGTATTTATATATCTGCCACTGTGCTGGATAATCCGTATAGGTGTTCGAGTGTTCGAACCGTAATGCGCCAGAAATGGTACCGAAACCCCGTATTTACATATCTGCCACTGTGCAGGAGAATCCGTATAGGTGTTCGAGTGTCCGAACCGTAATGCGCAAGAAATGGTACCGAAACCCCGTATTTACATATCTGCCACTGTGCAGGAGAATCCGTATAGGTGTTCGAGTGTTCGAACCGTAATGCGCAAGAAATGGTATGGAAACCCCGTATTTACATATCTGCCACTGTGCAGGAGAATCCGTATCGGTGTTCGAGTGTTCGAACCGTAATGCGCAAGAAATGGTATGTAAACCCCGTATTAACATATCTGCCACTGTGCAGGAGAATCCGTATAGGTGTTCGAGTGTTCGAACCGTAATGCGCAAGAAATGGTACGGAAACCCCGGATTTACATATCTGCCACTGTGCAGGAGAATCCGTATAGGTGTTCGAGTGTTCGAACCGTAATGCGCAAGAAATGGTATGTAAACCCCGTTTTTACATATCTGCCACTGTGCAGGAGAATCCGTATAGGTGTTCGAGTGTTCGAACCGTAATGCGCAAGAAATGGTACGGAAACCCCGTATTTACATATCTGCCACTGTGCAGCAGAATCCGTATAGGTGTTCGATTGTTCGAACCGTAATGCGCAAGAAATGGTATGTAAACCCCGTTTTTACATATCTGCCACTGTGCAGGAGAATCCGTATAGGTGTTCGAGTGTTCGAACCGTAATGCGCAAAAAATGGTACCGAAACCCCGTATTTACATATCTGCCACTGTGCAGGATAATCCGTATAGGTGTTCGATTGTTCGAACCGTAATGCGCAAGAAATGGTATGTAAACCCCGTATTTACATATCTACCACTGTGCAGGAGAATCCGTATAGGTGTTCGAGTGTTCGAACCGTAATGCGCAAGAAATGGTATGGAAATCTCGTATTTACATATCAGCCACTGTGCAGGAGAATCCGTATAGGTGTTCGAGTGTTCGAACCGTAATGCGCAAGAAATGGTACGGAAACCCCGTATTTACATATCTGCCACTGTGCAGGAGAATCCGTATAGGTGTTCGAGTGTTTGAACTGTAATGCGTGAGAAATGGTATGTAAACCCCGTATTTATATATCTGCCACTGTGCTGGATAATCCGTATAGGTGTTCGAGTGTTCGAACCGTAATGCGCCAGAAATGGTACCGAAACCCCGTATTTACATATCTGCCACTGTGCAGGAGAATCCGTATAGTTGTTCGACTGTTCGAACCGTAATGCGCAAGAAATGGTACCGAAACCCCGTATTTACATATCTGCCACTGTGCAGGAGAATCCGTATAGGTGTTCGAGTGTTCGAACCGTAATGCGCAAGAAATGGTAGGGAAACCCCGTATTTACATATCTGCCACTGTGCAGGAGAATCCGTATAGGTGTTCGAGTGTTCGAACCGTAATGCGCAAGAAATGGTTCCGAAACCCCGTATTTACATATCTGCCACTGTGCAGGAGAATCCGTATAGGTGTTCGAGAGTTCGAACCGTAATGCGCAAGAAATGGTACGGAAACCCCGTATTTATATATCTGCCACTTTGTAGGAGAATCCGCATAGGTGTTCGAGTGTTCGAACCGTAATGTGCAAGAAATGGTATGGAAACCCCGTATTTACATATCTGCCACTGTGCAGGAGAATCCGTATAGGTGTTCGAGTGTTCGAATCGTAATGCGCAAGAAATGGTACCGAAACCCCGTATTTACATATCTGCCACTGTGTAGGAGAATCCGAATAGGTGTTCGAGTGTTCGAACCGTAATGCGCAAGAAATTGTATGTAAACCCCGTATTTACATATCTGCCACTGTGCAGGAGAATCCGTATAGGTGTTCGAGTGTTCGAACCGTCATGCGCAAGAAATGGTATGTAAACCCCGTATTAACATATCTGCCACTGTGCAGGAGAATCCGTATAGGTGTTCGAGTGTTCGAACCGTAATGCGCAAGAAATGGTACGGAAACCCCGGATTTACATATCTGCCACTCTGCAGGAGAATCCGTACAGGTGTTCGAGTGTTCGAACCGTAATGCGCAAGAAATGGTATGTAAACCCCGTTTTTACATATCTGCCACTGTGCTGGAGAATCCGTATAGGTGTTCGAGTGTTCGAACCGTAATGCGCAAGAAATGGTACGGAAACCCCGTATTTACATATCTGCCACTGTGCAGCAGAATCCGTATAGGTGTTCGATTGTTCGAACCGTAATGCGCAAGAAATGGTATGGAAACCCCGTATTTACATATCTGCCACTGTGCAGGAGAATCCGTATAGGTGTTCGAGTGTTCGTTCCGTAATGCGCAAGAAATGGTTCCGAAACCCCGTATTTACATATCTGCCACTTTGTAGGAGAATCCGCATAGGTGTTCGAGTGTTCGAACCGTAATGTGCAAGAAATGGTATGGAAACCCCGTATTTACATATCTGCCACTGTGCAGGAGAATCCGTATAGGTGTTCGAGTGTTCGAATCGTAATGCGCAAGAAATGGTACCGAAACCCCGTATTTACATATCTGCCACTGTGCAAGAGAATCCGAATAGGTGTTCGAGTGTTCGAACCGTAATGCGCAAGAAATGGTATGTAAACCCCGTATTTACATATCTGCCACTGTGCAGGAGAATCCGTATAGGTGTTCGAGTGTTCGAACCGTAATGCGCAAGAAATGGTACGAAAACCCCGTATTTACATATCTGCCACTGTGCAGGAGAATCCGTATAGGTGTTCGATTGTTCGAACCGTAATGCGCAAGAAATGGTATGTAAACCCCGTTTTTATATATCTGCCACTGTGCAGGAGAATCCGTATAGGTGTTCGAGTGTTTGAACCGTAATGCGCAAAAAATGGTACCGAAACCCCGTATTTACATATCTGCCACTGTGCAGGAGAATCCGTATAGGTGTTCGAGTGTTCGAACCGTAATGCGCAAGAAATGGTATGGAAACCCCGTATTTACATATATGCCACTGTGCAGGAGAATCCGTATAGGTGTTCGAGTGTTCGAACCGTAATGCGCAAGAAATGGTTCCGAAACCCCGTATTTACATATCTGCCACTGTGCAGGAGAATCCGTATAGGTGTTCGAGAGTTCGAACCGTAATGCGCAAGAAATGGTACGGAAACCCCGTATTTACATACCTGCCACTTTGTAGAAGAATCCGCATAGGTGTTCGAGTGTTCGAACCGTAATGTGCAAGAAATGGTATGGAAACCCCGTATTTACATATCTGCCACTGTGCAGGAGAATCCGTATAGGTGTTCGAGTGTTCGAATCGTAATGCGCAAGAAATGGTACCGAAACCCCGTATTTACATATCTGCCACTGTGGAGGAGAATCCGAATAGGTGTTCGAGTGTTCGAGCCGTAATGCGCAAGAAATGGTTCCGAAACCCCGTATTTACATATCTGCCACTGTGCAGGAGAATCCGTATAGGTGTTCGAGAGTTCGAACCGTAATGCGCAAGAAATGGTACGGAAACCCCGTATTTACATATCTGCCACTTTGTAGGAGAATCCGCATAGGTGTTCGAGTGTTCGAACCGTAATGTGCAAGAAATGGTATGGAAACCCCGTATTTACATATCTGCCACTGTGCAGGACAATCCGTATAGGTGTTCGAGTGTTCGAACCGTAATGCGCCAGAAATGGTACCGAAACCCCGTATTTACATATCTGCCACTGTGCAGGAGAATCCGTATAGTTGTTCGACTGTTCGAACCGTAATGCGCAAGAAATGGTACCGAAACCCCGTATTTACATATCTGCCACTGTGCAGGAGAATCCGTATAGGTGTTCGAGTGTTCGAACCGTAATGCGCAAGAAATGGTAGGGAAACCCCGTATTTACATATCTGCCACTGTGCAGGAGAATCCGTATAGGTGTTCGAGTGTTCGAACCGTAATGCGCAAGAAATGGTTCCGAAACCCCGTATTTACATATCTGCCACTATGCAGGAGAATCCGTATAGGTGTTCGAGAGTTCGAACCGTAATGCGCAAGAAATGGTACGGAGACCCCGTATTTACATATCTGCCACTTTGTAGGAGAATCCGCATAGGTGTTCGAGTGTTCGAACCGTAATGTGTAAGAAATGGTATGGAAACCCCGTATTTACATATCTGCCACTGTGCAGGACAATCCGTATAGGTGTTCGAGTGTTCGAATCGTAATGCGCAAGAAATGGTACCGAAACCCCGTATTTACATATCTGCCACTGTGCAGGAGAATCCGAATAGGTGTTCGAGTGTTCGAACCGTAATGCGCAAGAAATGGTATGTAAACCCCGTATTTACATATCTGCCACTGTGTAGGAGAATCCGTATAGGTGTTCGAGTGTTCGAACCGTAATGCGCAAGAAATGGTATGTAAACCCCGTATTAACATATCTGCCACTGTGCAGGAGAATCCGTATAGGTGTTCGAGTGTTCGAACCGTAATGCGCAAGAAATGGTACGGAAACCCCGTATTTACATATCTGCCACTGTGCAGCAGAATCCGTATAGGTGTTCGATTGTTCGAACCGTAATGCGCAAGAAATGGTATGGAAACCCCGTATTTACATATCTGCCACTGTGCAGGAGAATCCGTATAGGTGTTCGAGTGTTCGAATCGTAATGCGCAAGAAATGGTACCGAAACCCCGTATTTACATATCTGCCACTGTGCAAGAGAATCCGAATAGGTGTTCGAGTGTTCGAACCGTAATGCGCAAGAAATGGTATGTAAACCCCGTATTTACATATCTGCCACTGTGCAGGAGAATCCGTATAGGTGTTCGAGTGTTCGAACCGTAATGCGCAAGAAATGGTACGAAAACCCCGTATTTACATATCTGCCACTGTGCAGGAGAATCCGTATAGGTGTTCGATTGTTCGAACCGTAATGCGCAAGAAATGGTATGTAAACCCCGTTTTTATATATCTGCCACTGTGCAGGAGAATCCGTATAGGTGTTCGAGTGTTTGAACCGTAATGCGCAAAAAATGGTACCGAAACCCCGTATTTACATATCTGCCACTGTGCAGGAGAATCCGTATAGGTGTTCGAGTGTTCGAACCGTAATGCGCAAGAAATGGTATGGAAACCCCGTATTTACATATCTGCCACTGTGCAGGAGAATCCGTATAGGTGTTCGAGTGTTCGAACCGTAATGCGCAAGAAATGGTTCCGAAACCCCGTATTTACATATCTGCCACTGTGCAGGAGAATCCGTATAGGTGTTCGAGAGTTCGAACCGTAATGCGCAAGAAATGGTACGGAAACCCCGTATTTACATACCAGCCACTTTGTAGAAGAATCCGCATAGGTGTTCGAGTGTTCGAACCGTAATGTGCAAGAAATGGTATGGAAACCCCGTATTTACATATCTGCCACTGTGCAGGAGAATCCGTATAGGTGTTCGAGTGTTCGAATCGTAATGCGCAAGAAATGGTACCGAAACCCCGTATTTACATATCTGCCACTGTGGAGGAGAATCCGAATAGGTGTTCGAGTGTTCGAACCGTAATGCGCAAGAAATGGTTCCGAAACCCCGTATTTACATATCTGCCACTGTGCAGGAGAATCCGTATAGGTGTTCGAGAGTTCGAACCGTAATGCGCAAGAAATGGTACGGAAACCCCGTATTTACATATCTGCCACTTTGTAGGAGAATCCGCATAGGTGTTCGAGTGTTCGAACCGTAATGTGCAAGAAATGGTATGGAAACCCCGTATTTACATATCTGCCACTGTGCAGGACAATCCGTATAGGTGTTCGAGTGTTCGAACCGTAATGCGCCAGAAATGGTAGGGATACCCCATATTTACATATCTGCCACTGTGCAGGAGAATCCGTATAGGTGTTCGAGTGTTCGAACCGTAATGCGCAAGAAATGGTTCCGAAACCCCGTATTTACATATCTGCCACTGTGCAGGAGAATCCGTATAGGTGTTCGAGAGTTCGAACCGTAATGCGCAAGAAATGGTACGGAAACCCCGTATTTACATATCTGCCACTTTGTAGGAGAATCCGCATAGGTGTTCGAGTGTTCGAACCGTAATGTGCAAGAAATGGTATGGAAACCCCGTATTTACATATCTGCCACTGTGCAGGAGAATCCGTATAGGTGTTCGAGTGTTCGAATCGTAATGCGCAAGAAATGGTACCGAAACCCCGTATTTACATATCTGCCACTGTGTAGGAGAATCCGAATAGGTGTTCGAGTGTTCGAACCGTAATGCGCAAGAAATGGTATGTAAACCCCGTATTTACATATCTGCCACTGTGCAGGAGAATCCGTATAGGTGTTCGAGTGTTCGAACCGTAATGCGCAAGAAATGGTATGTAAACCCCGTATTAACATATCTGCCACTGTGCAGGAGAATCCGTATAGGTGTTCGAGTGTTCGAACCGTAATGCGCAAGAAATGGTACGGAAACCCCGGATTTACATATCTGCCACTGTGCAGGAGAATCCGTACAGGTGTTCGAGTGTTCGAACCGTAATGCGCAAGAAATGGTATGTAAACCCCGTTTTTACATATCTGCCACTGTGCAGGAGAATCCGTATAGGTGTTCGAGTGTTCGAACCGTAATGCGCAAGAAATGGTACGGAAACCCCGTATTTACATATCTGCCACTGTGCAGCAGAATCCGTATAGGTGTTCGATTGTTCGAACCGTAATGCGCAAGAAATGGTATGGAAACCCCGTATTTACATATCTGCCACTGTGCAGGAGAATCCGTATAGGTGTTCGAGTGTTCGTTCCGTAATGCGCAAGAAATGGTTCCGAAACCCCGTATTTACATATCTGCCACTTTGTAGGAGAATCCGCATAGGTGTTCGAGTGTTCGAACCGTAATGTGCAAGAAATGGTATGGAAACCCCGTATTTACATATCTGCCACTGTGCAGGAGAATCCGTATAGGTGTTCGAGTGTTCGAATCGTAATGCGCAAGAAATGGTACCGAAACCCCGTATTTACATATCTGCCACTGTGCAAGAGAATCCGAATAGGTGTTCGAGTGTTCGAACCGTAATGCGCAAGAAATGGTATGTAAACCCCGTATTTACATATCTGCCACTATGCAGGAGAATCCGTATAGGTGTTCGAGTGTTCGAACCGTAATGCGCAAGAAATGGTACGAAAACCCCGTATTTACATATCTGCCACTGTGCAGGAGAATCCGTATAGGTGTTCGATTGTTCGAACCGTAATGCGCAAGAAATGGTATGTAAACCCCGTTTTTATATATCTGCCACTGTGCAGGAGAATCCGTATAGGTGTTCGAGTGTTTGAACCGTAATGCGCAAAAAATGGTACCGAAACCCCGTATTTACATATCTGCCACTGTGCAGGAGAATCCGTATAGGTGTTCGAGTGTTCAAACCGTAATGCGCAAGAAATGGTATGGAAACCCCGTATTTACATATCTGCCACTGTGCAGGAGAATCCGTATAGGTGTTCGAGTGTTCGAACCGTAATGCGCAAGAAATGGTTCCGAAACCCCGTATTTACATATCTGCCACTGTGCAGGAGAATCCGGATAGGTGTTCGAGAGTTCGAACCGTAATGCGCAAGAAATGGTACGGAAACCCCGTATTTACATACCTGCCACTTTGTAGAAGAATCCGCATAGGTGTTCGAGTGTTCGAACCGTAATGTGCAAGAAATGGTATGGAAACCCCGTATTTACATATCTGCCACTGTGCAGGAGAATCCGTATAGGTGTTCGAGTGTTCGAATCGTAATGCGCAAGAAATGGTACCGAAACCCCGTATTTACATATCTGCCACTGTGGAGGAGAATCCGAATAGGTGTTCGAGTGTTCGAACCGTAATGCGCAAGAAATGGTTCCGAAACCCCGTATTTACATATCTGCCACTGTGCAGGAGAATCCGTATAGGTGTTCGAGAGTTCGAACCGTAATGCGCAAGAAATGGTACGGAAACCCCGTATTTACATATCTGCCACTTTGTAGGAGAATCCGCATAGGTGTTCGAGTGTTCGAACCGTAATGTGCAAGAAATGGTATGGAAACCCCGTATTTACATATCTGCCACTATGCAGGACAATCCGTATAGGTGTTCGAGTGTTCGAACCGTAATGCGCCAGAAATGGTACCGAAACCCCGTATTTACATATCTGCCACTGTGCAGGAGAATCCGTATAGTTGTTCGACTGTTCGAACCGTAATGCGCAAGAAATGGTATGTAAACCCCGTTTTTACATATCTGCCACTGTGCAGGAGAATCCGTAAAGGTGTTCGAGTGTTCGAACCGTAATGCGCAAGAAATGGTAGGGAAACCCCGTATTTACATATCTGCCACTGTGCAGGAGAATCCGTATAGGTGTTCGAGTGTTCGAACCGTAATGCGCAAGAAATGGTTCCGAAACCCCGTATTTACATATCTGCCACTGTGCAGGAGAATCCGTATAGGTGTTCGAGAGTTCGAACCGTAATGCGCAAGAAATGGTACGGAGACCCCGTATTTACATATCTGCCACTTTGTAGGAGAATCCGCATAGGTGTTCGAGTGTTCGAACCGTAATGTGTAAGAAATGGTATGGAAACCCCGTATTTACATATCTGCCACTGTGCAGGACAATCCGTATAGGTGTTCGAGTGTTCGAATCGTAATGCGCAAGAAATAGTACCGAAACCCCGTATTTACATATCTGCCACTGTGCAGGAGAATCCGAATAGGTGTTCGAGTGTTCGAACCGTAATGCGCAAGAAATGGTATGTAAACCCCGTATTTACATATCTGCCACTGTGTAGGAGAATCCGTATAGGTGTTCGAGTGTTCGAACCGTAATGCGCAAGAAATGGTATGTAAACCCCATATTAACATATCTGCCACTGTGCAGGAGAATCCGTATAGGTGTTCGAGTGTTCGAACCGTAATGCGCAAGAAATGGTACGGAAACCCCGGATTTACATATCTGCCACTGTGCAGGAGAATCCGTACAGGTGTTCGAGTGTTCGAACCGTAATGCGCAAGAAATGGTATGTAAACCCCGTTTTTACATATCTGCCACTGTGCAGGAGAATCCGTATAGGTGTTCGAGTGTTCGAACCGTAATGCGCAAGAAATGGTACAGAAACCCCGTATTTACATATCTGCCACTGTGCAGCAGAATCCGTATAGGTGTTCGATTGTTCGAACCGTAATGCGCAAGAAATGGTATGGAAACCCCGTATTTACATATCTGCCACTGTGCAGGAGAATCCGTATAGGTGTTCGAGTGTTCGTTCCGTAATGCGCAAGAAATGGTTCCGAAACCCCGTATTTACATATCTGCCACTTTGTAGGATAATCCGCATAGGTGTTCGAGTGTTCGAACCGTAATGTGCAAGAAATGGTATGGAAACCCCGTATTTACATATCTGCCACTGTGCAGGAGAATCCGTATAGGTGTTCGAGTGTTCGAATCGTAATGCGCAAGAAATGGTACCGAAACCCCGTATTTACATATCTGCCACTGTGCAGGAGAATCCGAATAGGTGTTCGAGTGTTCGAACCGTAATGCGCAAGAAATGGTATGTAAAGCCCGTATTTACATATCTGCCACTGTGCAGGAGAATCCGTATAGGTGTTCGAGTGTTCGAACCGTAATGCGCAAGAAATGGTACGGAAACCCGTTTTTACATATCTGCCACTGTGCAGGAGAATCCGTATAGGTGTTCGATTGTTCGAACCGTAATGCGCAAGAAATGGTATGTAAACCCCGTTTTTATATATCTGCCACTGTGCAGGAGAATCCGTATAGGTGTTCGAGTGTTCGAACCGTAATGCGCAAAAAATGGTACCGAAACCCCGTATTTACATATCTGCCACTGTGCAGGAGAATCCGTATAGGTGTTCGAGTGTTCGAACCGTAATGCGCAAGAAATGGTAGGGAAACCCCGTATTTACATATCTGCCACTGTGCAGGAGAATCCGTATAGGTGTTCGAGTGTTCGAACCGTAATGCGCAAGAAATGGTTCCGAAACCCCGTATTTACATATCTGCCACTTTGCAGGAGAATCCGTATAGGTGTTCGAGAGTTCGAACCGTAATGCGCAAGAAATGGTACGGAAACCCCGTATTTACATACCTGCCACTTTGTAGGAGAATCCGCATAGGTGTTCGAGTGTTCGAACCGTAATGTGCAAGAAATGGTATGGAAACCCCGTATTTACATATCTGCCACTGTGCAGGAGAATCCGTATAGGTGTTCGAGTGTTCGAATCGTAATGCGCAAGAAATGGTACCGAAACCCCGTATTTACATATCTGCCACTGTGCAGGAGAATTCGAATAGGTGTTCGAGTGTTCGAACCGTAATGCGCAAGAAATGGTATGTAAACCCCGTATTTACATATCTGCCACTGTGCAGGAGAATCCGTATAGGTGTTCGAGTGTTCGAACCGTAATGCGCAAGAAATGGTATGTAAACCCCGTATTTACATATTTGCCACTGTGCAGGAGAATCCGTATAGGTGTTCGAGTGTTCGAACCGTAATGCGCAAGAAATGGTACCGAAACCCCGTATTTAGATATCTGCCACTGTGCAGGAGAATCCGTATAGGTGTTCGATTGTTCGAACCGTAATGCGCAAGAAATGGTATGTAAACCCCGTATTTACATATCTACCACTGTGCAGGAGAATCCGTATAGGTGTTCGAGTGTTCGAACCGTAATGCGCAAGAAATGGTATGGAAACCCCGTATTTACATATCAGCCACTGTGAAGGAGAATCCGTATAGGTGTTCGAGTGTTCGAACCATAATGCGCAAGAAATGGTACGGAAACCCCGTATTTACATATCTGCCACTGTGCAGGAGAATCCGTATAGGTGTTCGAGTGTTTGAACCGTAATGCGTGAGAAATGGTATGTAAACCCCGTATTTATATATCTGCCACTGTGCTGGATAATCCGTATAGGTGTTCGAGTGTTCGAACCGTAATGCGCCAGAAATGGTACCGAAACCCTGTATTTACATATCTGACACTGTGCAGGAGAATCCGTATAGGTGTTCGAGTGTTCGAACCGTAATGCGCAAGAAATGGTACCGAAACCCCGTATTTACATATCTGCCACTGTGCAGGAGAATCCGTATAGGTGTTCGAGTGTTCGAACCGTAATGCGCAAGAAATGGTAGGGAAACCCCGTATTTACATATCTGCCACTGTGCAGGAGAATCCGTATAGGTGTTCGAGTGTTCGAACCGTAATGGGCAAGAAATGGTTCCGAAACCCCGTATTTACATATCTTCCACTGTGCAGGAGAATCCGTATAGGTGTTCGAGAGTTCGAACCGTAATGCGCAAGAAATGGTACGGAAACCCCGTATTTACATATCTGCCACTTTGTAGGAGAATCCGCATAGGTGTTCGAGTGTTCGAACCGTAATGTGCAAGAAATGGTATGGAAACCCCGTATTTACATATCTGCCACTGTGCAGGACAATCCGTATAGGTGTTCGAGTGTTCGAATCGTAATGCGCAAGAAATGGTACCGAAACCCCGTATTCACATATCTGCCACTGTGTAGGAGAATCCGAATAGGTGTTCGAGTGTTCGAACCGTAATGTGCAAGAAATGGTATGTAAACCCCGTATTTACATATCTGCCACTGTGCAGGAGAATCCGTATAGGTGTTCGAGTGTTCGAACCGTAATGCGCAAAAATGGTACGGAAACCCCGTATTTACATATCTGCCACTGTGCAGGAGAATCCGTATAGGTGTTCGATTGTTCGAACCGTAATGCGCAAGAAATGGTATGGAAACCCCGTATTTACATATCTGCCACTGTGCAGGAGAATCCGTATAGGTGTTCGAGTGTTCTAACCGTAATGCGCAAGAAATGGTTCCGAAACCCCGTATTTACATATCTGCCACTGTGCAGGAGAATCCGTATAGGTGTTCGAGAGTTCGAACCGTAATGCGCAAGAAATGGTACGGAAACCCCGTATTTACATATCTGCCACTTTGTAGGAGAATCCGCATAGGTGTTCGAGTGTTCGAACCGTAATGTGCAAGAAATGGTATGGAAACCCCGTATTTACATATCTGCCACTGTGCAGGAGAATCTGTATAGGTGTTCGAGTGTCCGAATCGTATTGCGCAAGAAATGGTACCGAAACCCCGTATTTACATATCTGCCACTGTGCAGGAGAATCCGAATAGGTGTTCGAGTGTTCGTACCGTAATGCGCAAGAAATGGTATGTAAACCCCGTATTTACATATCTGCCACTGTGCAGGAGAATCCGTATAGGTGTTCGATTGTTCGAACCGTAATGCGCAAGAAATGGTACGGAAACCCGTATTTACATATCTGCCACTGTGCAGGAGAATCCGTATAGGTGTTCGATTGTTCGAACCGTAATGCGCAAGAAATGGTATGTAAACCCCGTTTTTATATATCTGCCACTGTGCAGGAGAATCCGTATAGGTGTTCGAGTGTTCGAACCGTAATGCGCAAAAAATGGTACCGAAACCCCGTATTTACATATCTGCCACTGTGCAGGAGAATCCGTATAGGTGTTCGAGTGTTCGAACCGTAATGCGCAAGAAATGGTATGCAAACCCCGTATTTACATATCTGCCACTGTGCAGGAGAATCCGTATAGGTGTTCGAGTGTTCGAACCGTAATGCGCAAGAAATGGTTCCGAAACCCCGTATTTACATATCTGCCACTTTGCAGGAGAATCCGTATAGGTGTTCGAGAGTTCGAACCGTAATGCGCAAAAAATGGTACCGAAACCCCGTATTTACATATCTGCCACTGTGCAGGAGAATCCGTATAGGTGTTCGATTGTTCGAACCGTAATGCGCAAGAAATGGTACGGAAACCCGTATTTACATATCTGCCACTGTGCAGGAGAATCCGTATAGGTGTTCGATTGTTCGAACCGTAATGCGCAAGAAATGGTATGTAAACCCCGTTTTTATATTTCTGCCACTGTGCAGGAGAATCCGTATAGGTGTTCGAGTGTTCGAACCGTAATGCGCAAAAAATGTTACCGAAACCCCGTATTTACATATCTGCCACTGTGCAGGAGAATCCGTATAGGTGTTCGAGTGTTCGAACCGTAATGCGCAAGAAATGGTATGCAAACCCCGTATTTACATATCTGCCACTGTTCAGGAGAATCCGTATAGGTGTTCGAGTGTTCGAACCGTAATGCGCAAGAAATGGTTCCGAAACCCCGTATTTACATATCTGCCACTTTGCAGGAGAATCCGTATAGGTGTTCGAGTGTTCGAACCGTAATGCGCAAGAAATGGTACGGAAACCCCGTATTTAGATATCTGCCACTGTGCAGGAGAATCCGTATAGGTGTTCGATTGTTCGAACCGTAATGCGCAAGAAATGGTATGTAAACCCCGTATTTACATATCTACCACTGTGCAGGAGAATCCGTATAGGTGTTCGAGTGTTCGAACCGTAATGCGCAAGAAATGGTATGGAAACCCCGTATTTACATATCAGCCACTGTGAAGGAGAATCCGTATAGGTGTTCGAGTGTTCGAACCGTAATGCGCAAGAAATGGTACGGAAACCCCGTATTTACATATCTGCCACTGTGCAGGAGAATCCGTATAGGTGTTCGAGTGTTTGAACCGTAATGCGTGAGAAATGGTATGTAAACCCCGTATTTATATATCTGCCACTGTGCTGGATAATCCGTATAGGTGTTCGAGTGTTCGAACCGTAATGCGCCAGAAATGGTACCGAAACCCTGTATTTACATATCTGACACTGTGCAGGAGAATCCGTATAGGTGTTCGAGTGTTCGAACCGTAATGCGCAAGAAATGGTACCGAAACCCCGTATTTACATATCTGCCACTGTGCAGGAGAATCCGTATAGGTGTTCGAGTGTTCGAACCGTAATGCGCAAGAAATGGTAGGGAAACCCCGTATTTACATATCTGCCACTGTGCAGGAGAATCCGTATAGGTGTTCGAGTGTTCGAACCGTAATGGGCAAGAAATGGTTCCGAAACCACGTATTTACATATCTGCCACTGTGCAGGAGAATCCGTATAGGTGTTCGAGAGTTCGAACCGTAATGCGCAAGAAATGGTACGGAAACCCCGTATTTACATATCTGCCACTTTGTAGGAGAATCCGCATAGGTGTTCGAGTGTTCGAACCGTAATGTGCAAGAAATGGTATGGAAACCCCGTATTTACAAATCTGCCACTGTGCAGGACAATCCGTATAGGTGTTCGAGTGTTCGAATCGTAATGCGCAAGAAATGGTACCGAAACCCCGTATTTACATATCTGCCACTGTGTAGGAGAATCCGAATAGGTGTTCGAGTGTTCGAACCGTAATGCGCAAGAAATGGTATGTAAACCCCGTATTTACATATCTGCCACTGTGCAGGAGAATCCGTATAGGTGTTCGAGTGTTCGAACCGTAATGCGCAAGAAATGGTACGGAAACCCCGTATTTACATATCTGCCACTGTGCAGGAGAATCCGTATAGGTGTTCGATTGTTCGAACCGTAATGCGCAAGAAATGGTATGGAAACCCCGTATTTACATATCTGCCACTGTGCAGGAGAATCCGTATAGGTGTTCGAGTGTTCTAACCGTAATGCGCAAGAAATGGTTCCGAAACCCCGTATTTACATATCTGCCACTGTGCAGGAGAATCCGTATAGGTGTTCGAGAGTTCGAACCGTAATGCGCAAGAAATGGTACGGAAACCCCGTATTTACATATCTGCCACTTTGTAGGAGAATCCGCATAGGTGTTCGAGTGTTCGAACCGTAATGTGCAAGAAATGGTATGGAATCCCCGTATTTACATATCTGCCACTGTGCAGGAGAATCTGTATAGGTGTTCGATTGTCCGAATCGTAATGCGCAAGAAATGGTACCGAAACCCCGTATTTACATATCTGCCACTGTGCAGGAGAATCCGAATAGGTGTTCGAGTGTTCGTACCGTAATGCGCAAGAAATGGTATGTAAACCCCGTATTTACATATCTGCCACTGTGCAGGAGAATCCGTATAGGTGTTCGAGTGTTCGAACCGTAATGCGCAAGAAATGGTACGGAAACCCGTATTTACATATCTGCCACTGTGCAGGAGAATCCGTATAGGTGTTCGATTGTTCGAACCGTAATGCGCAAGAAATGGTATGTAAACCCCGTTTTTATATATCTGCCACTGTGCAGGAGAATCCGTATAGGTGTTCGAGTGTTCGAACCGTAATGCGCAAAAAATGGTACCGAAACCCCGTATTTACATATCTGCCACTGTGGAGGAGAATCCGTATAGGTGTTCGAGTGTTCGAACCGTAATGCGCAAGAAATGGTATGCAAACCCCGTATTTACATATCTGCCACTGTGCAGGAGAATCCGTATAGGTGTTCGAGTGTTCGAACCGTAATGCGCAAGAAATGGTTCCGAAACCCCGTATTTACATATCTGCCACTTTGCAGGAGAATCCGTATAGGTGTTCGAGAGTTCGAACCGTAATGCGCAAGAAATGGTACGGAAACCCCGTATTTACATACCTGCCACTTTGTAGGAGAATCCGCATAGGTGTTCGAGTGTTCGAACCGTAATGTGCAAGAAATGGTATGGAAACCCCGTATTTACATATCTGCCACTGTGCAGGAGAATCCGTATAGGTGTTCGAGTGTTCGAATCGTAATGCGCAAGAAATGGTACCGAAACCCCGTATTTACATATCTGCCACTGTGCAGGAGAATCCGAATAGGTGTTCGAGTGTTCGAACCGTAATGCGCAAGAAATGGTATGTAAACCCCGTATTTACATATCTGCCACTGTGCAGGAGAATCCGTATAGGTGTTCGAGTGTTCGAACCGTAATGCGCAAGAAATGGTATGTAAACCCCGTATTTACATATCTGCCACTGTGCAGGAGAATCCGTATAGGTGTTCGAGTGTTCGAACCGTAATGCGCAAGAAATGGTACGGAAACCCCGTATTTAGATATCTGCCACTGTGCAGGAGAATCCGTATAGGTGTTCGATTGTTCGAACCGTAATGCGCAAGAAATGGTATGTAAACCCCGTATTTACATATCTTCCACTGTGCAGGAGAATCCGTATAGGTGTTCGAGTGTTCGAACCGTAATGCGCAAGAAATGGTATGGAAACCCCGTATTTACATATCAGCCACTGTGAAGGAGAATCCGTATAGGTGTTCGAGTGTTCGAACCGTAATGCGCAAGAAATGGTACGGAAACCCCGTATTTACATATCTGCCACTGTGCAGGAGAATCCGTATAGGTGTTCGAGTGTTTGAACCGTAATGCGTGAGAAATGGTATGTAAACCCCGTATTTATATATCTGCCACTGTGCTGGATAATCCGTATAGGTGTTCGAGTGTTCGAACCGTAATGCGCCAGAAATGGTACCGAAACCCTGTATTTACATATCTGACACTGTGCAGGAGAATCCGTATAGGTGTTCGAGTGTTCGAACCGTAATGCGCAAGAAATGGTACCGAAACCCCGTATTTACATATCTGCCACTGTGCAGGAGAATCCGTATAGGTGTTCGAGTGTTCGAACCGTAATGCGCAAGAAATGGTAGGGAAACCCCGTATTTACATATCTGCCACTGTGCAGGAGAATCCGTATAGGTGTTCGAGTGTTCGAACCGTAATGGGCAAGAAATGGTTCCGAAACCCCGTATTTACATATCTGCCACTGTGCAGGAGAATCCGTATAGGTGTTCGAGAGTTCGAACCGTAATGCGCAAGAAATGGTACGGAAACCCCGTATTTACATATCTGCCACTTTGTAGAAGAATCCGCATAGGTGTTCGAGTGTTCGAACCGTAATGTGCAAGAAATGGTATGGAAACCCCGTATTTACATATCTGCCACTGTGCAGGACAATCCGTATAGGTGTTCGAGTGTTCGAATCGTAATGCGCAAGAAATGGTACCGAAACCCCGTATTTACATATCTGCCACTGTGCAGGAGAATCCGTATAGGTGTTCGAGAGTTCGAACCGTAATGCGCAAGAAATGGTACGGAAACCCCGTATTTACATATCTGCCACTTTGTAGGAGAATCCGCATAGGTGTTCGAGTGTTCGAACCGTAATGTGCAAGAAATGGTATGGAAACCCCGTATTTACATATCTGCCACTGTGCAGGAGAATCTGTATAGGTGTTCGAGTGTCCGAATCGTAATGCGCAAGAAATGGTACCGAAACCCCGTATTTACATATCTGCCACTGTGCAGGAGAATCCGAATAGGTGTTCGAGTGTTCGTACCGTAATGCGCAAGAAATGGTATGTAAACCCCGTATTTACATATCTGCCACTATGCAGGAGAATCCGTATAGGTGTTCGAGTGTTCGAACCGTAATACGCAAGAAATGGTATGTAAACCCCGTATTTACATATCTGCCACTGTGCAGGAGAATCCGTATAGGTGTTCGAGTGTTCGAACCGTAATGCGCAAGAAATGGTACGGAAACCCCGTATTTACATATCTGCCACTGTGCAGGAGAATCCGTATAGGTGTTCGATTGTTCGAACCGTAATGCGCAAGAAATGGTATGGAAACCCCGTATTTACATATCAGCCACTGTGCAGGAGAATCCGTATAGGTGTTCGAGTGTTCGAACCGTAATGCGCAAGAAATGGTATGGAAACCCCGTATTTACATATCTGCCACTGTGTAGGAGAATCCGTATAGGTGTTCGAGTGTTCGAACCGTAATGCGCAAGAAATGGTACGGAAACCCCGTATTTACATATCTGCCACTGTGCAGGATAATCCGTATAGGTGTTCGAGTGTTTGAACCGTAATGCGTGAGAAATGGTATGTAAACCCCGTATTTATATATCTGCCACTGTGCTGGATAATCCGTATAGGTGTTCGAGTGTTCGAACCGTAATGCGCCAGAAATGGTACCGAAACCCTGTATTTACATATCTGACACTGTGCAGGAGAATCCGTATAGGTGTTCGAGTGTTCGAACCGTAATGCGCAAGAAATTGTACCGAAACCCCGTATTTACATATCTGCCACTGTGCAGGAGAATCCGTATAGGTGTTCGAGTGTTCGAACCGTAATGCGCAAGAAATGGTACGGAAACCCCGTATTTACATATCTGCCACTGTGCAGGAGAATCCGTATAGGTGTTCGAGTGTTTGAACCGTAATGCGTGAGAAATGGTATGTAAACCCCGTATTTATATATCTGCCACTGTGCTGGATAATCCGTATAGGTGTTCGAGTGTTCGAACCGTAATGCGCCAGAAATGGTACCGAAACCCTGTATTTACATATCTGACACTGTGCAGGAGAATCCGTATAGGTGTTCGAGTGTTCGAACCGTAATGCGCAAGAAATGGTACCGAAACCCCGTATTTACATATCTGCCACTGTGCAGGAGAATCCGTATAGGTGTTCGAGTGTTCGAACCGTAATGCGCAAGAAATGGTAGGGAAACCCCGTATTTACATATCTGCCACTGTGTAGGAGAATCCGTATAGGTGTTCGAGTGTTCGAACCGTAATGGGCAAGAAATGGTTCCGAAACCACGTATTTACATATCTGCCACTGTGCAGGAGAATCCGTATAGGTGTTCGAGAGTTCGAACCGTAATGCGCAAGAAATGGTACGGAAACCCCGTATTTACATATCTGCCACTTTGTAGGAGAATCCGCATAGGTGTTCGAGTGTTCGAACCGTAATGTGCAAGAAATGGTATGGAAACCCCGTATTTACAAATCTGCCACTGTGCAGGACAATCCGTATAGGTGTTCGAGTGTTCGAATCGTAATGCGCAAGAAATGGTACCGAAACCCCGTATTTACATATCTGCCACTGTGTAGGAGAATCCGAATAGGTGTTCGAGTGTTCGAACCGTAATGCGCAAGAAATGGTATGTAAACCCCGTATTTACATATCTGCCACTGTGCAGGAGAATCCGTATAGGTGTTCGAGTGTTCGAACCGTAATGCGCAAGAAATGGTACGGAAACCCCGTATTTACATATCTGCCACTGTGCAGGAGAATCCGTATAGGTGTTCGATTGTTCGAACCGTAATGCGCAAGAAATGGTATGGAAACCCCGTATTTACATATCTGCCACTGTGCAGGAGAATCCGTATAGGTGTTCGAGTGTTCTAACCGTAATGCGCAAGAAATGGTTCCGAAACCCCGTATTTACATATCTGCCACTGTGCAGGAGAATCCGTATAGGTGTTCGAGAGTTCGAACCGTAATGCGCAAGAAATGGTACGGAAACCCCGTATTTACATATCTGCCACTTTGTAGGAGAATCCGCATAGGTGTTCGAGTGTTCGAACCGTAATGTGCAAGAAATGGTATGGAAACCCCGTATTTACATATCTGCCACTGTGCAGGAGAATCTGTATAGGTGTTCGAGTGTCCGAATCGTAATGCGCAAGAAATGGTACCGAAACCCCGTATTTACATATCTGCCACTGTGCAGGAGAATCCGAATAGGTGTTCGAGTGTTCGTACCGTAATGCGCAAGAAATGGTATGTAAACCCCGTATTTACATATCTGCCACTGTGCAGGAGAATCCGTATAGGTGTTCGAGTGTTCGAACCGTAATGCGCAAGAAATGGTACGGAAACCCGTATTTACATATCTGCCACTGTGCAGGAGAATCCGTATAGGTGTTCGATTGTTCGAACCGTAATGCGCAAGAAATGGTATGTAAACCCCGTTTTTATATATCTGCCACTGTGCAGGAGAATCCGTATAGGTGTTCGAGTGTTCGAACCATAATGCGCAAAAAATGGTACCGAAACCCCGTATTTACATATCTGCCACTGTGGAGGAGAATCCGTATAGGTGTTCGAGTGTTCGAACCGTAATGCGCAAGAAATGGTATGCAAACCCCGTATTTACATATCTGCCACTGTGCAGGAGAATCCGTATAGGTGTTCGAGTGTTCGAACCGTAATGCGCAAGAAATGGTTCCGAAACCCCGTATTTACATATCTGCCACTTTGCAGGAGAATCCGTATAGGTGTTCGAGAGTTCGAACCGTAATGCGCAAGAAATGGTACGGAAACCCCGTATTTACATACCTGCCACTTTGTAGGAGAATCCGCATAGGTGTTCGAGTGTTCGAACCGTAATGTGCAAGAAATGGTATGGAAACCCCGTATTTACATATCTGCCACTGTGCAGGAGAATCCGTATAGGTGTTCGAGTGTTCGAATCGTAATGCGCAAGAAATGGTACCGAAACCCCGTATTTACATATCTGCCACTGTGCAGGAGAATCCGTATAGGTGTTCGAGTGTTTGAACCGTAATGCGTGAGAAATGGTATGTAAACCCCGTATTTATATATCTGCCACTGTGCTGGATAATCCGTATAGGTGTTCGAGTGTTCGAACCGTAATGCGCCAGAAATGGTACCGAAACCCTGTATTTACATATCTGACACTGTGCAGGAGAATCCGTATAGGTGTTCGAGTGTTCGAACCGTAATGCGCAAGAAATGGTACCGAAACCCCGTATTTACATATCTGCCACTGTGCAGGAGAATCCGTATAGGTGTTCGAGTGTTCGAACCGTAATGCGCAAGAAATGGTAGGGAAACCCCGTATTTACATATCTGCCACTGTGCAGGAGAATCCGTATAGGTGTTCGAGTGTTCGAACCGTAATGGGCAAGAAATGGTTCCGAAACCCCGTATTTACATATCTGCCACTGTGCAGGAGAATCCGTATAGGTGTTCGAGAGTTCGAACCGTAATGCGCAAGAAATGGTACGGAAACCCCGTATTTACATATCTGCCACTTTGTAGAAGAATCCGCATAGGTGTTCGAGTGTTCGAACCGTAATGTGCAAGAAATGGTATGGAAACCCCGTATTTACATATCTGCCACTGTGCAGGACAATCCGTATAGGTGTTCGAGTGTTCGAATCGTAATGCGCAAGAAATGGTACCGAAACCCCGTATTTACATATCTGCCACTGTGCAGGAGAATCCGTATAGGTGTTCGAGAGTTCGAACCGTAATGCGCAAGAAATGGTACGGAAACCCCGTATTTACATATCTGCCACTTTGTAGGAGAATCCGCATAGGTGTTCGAGTGTTCGAACCGTAATGTGCAAGAAATGGTATGGAAACCCCGTATTTACATATCTGCCACTGTGCAGGAGAATCTGTATAGGTGTTCGAGTGTCCGAATCGTAATGCGCAAGAAATGGTACCGAAACCCCGTATTTACATATCTGCCACTGTGCAGGAGAATCCGAATAGGTGTTCGAGTGTTCGTACCGTAATGCGCAAGAAATGGTATGTAAACCCCGTATTTACATATCTGCCACTATGCAGGAGAATCCGTATAGGTGTTCGAGTGTTCGAACCGTAATACGCAAGAAATGGTATGTAAACCCCGTATTTACATATCTGCCACTGTGCAGGAGAATCCGTATAGGTGTTCGAGTGTTCGAACCGTAATGCGCAAGAAATGGTACGGAAACCCCGTATTTACATATCTGCCACTGTGCAGGAGAATCCGTATAGGTGTTCGATTGTTCGAACCGTAATGCGCAAGAAATGGTATGGAAACCCCGTATTTACATATCAGCCACTGTGCAGGAGAATCCGTATAGGTGTTCGAGTGTTCGAACCGTAATGCGCAAGAAATGGTATGGAAACCCCGTATTTACATATCTGCCACTGTGTAGGAGAATCCGTATAGGTGTTCGAGTGTTCGAACCGTAATGCGCAAGAAATGGTACGGAAACCCCGTATTTACATATCTGCCACTGTGCAGGATAATCCGTATAGGTGTTCGAGTGTTTGAACCGTAATGCGTGAGAAATGGTATGTAAACCCCGTATTTATATATCTGCCACTGTGCTGGATAATCCGTATAGGTGTTCGAGTGTTCGAACCGTAATGCGCCAGAAATGGTACCGAAACCCTGTATTTACATATCTGACACTGTGCAGGAGAATCCGTATAGGTGTTCGAGTGTTCGAACCGTAATGCGCAAGAAATGGTACCGAAACCCCGTATTTACATATCTGCCACTGTGCAGGAGAATCCGTATAGGTGTTCGAGTGTTCGAACCGTAATGCGCAAGAAATGGTACGGAAACCCCGTATTTACATATCTGCCACTGTGCAGGAGAATCCGTATAGGTGTTCGAGTGTTTGAACCGTAATGCGTGAGAAATGGTATGTAAACCCCGTATTTATATATCTGCCACTGTGCTGGATAATCCGTATAGGTGTTCGAGTGTTCGAACCGTAATGCGCCAGAAATGGTACCGAAACCCTGTATTTACATATCTGACACTGTGCAGGAGAATCCGTATAGGTGTTCGAGTGTTCGAACCGTAATGCGCAAGAAATGGTACCGAAACCCCGTATTTACATATCTGTCACTGTGCAGGAGAATCCGTATAGGTGTTCGAGTGTTCGAACCGTAATGCGCAAGAAATGGTAGGGAAACCCCGTATTTACATATCTGCCACTGTGCAGGAGAATCCGTATAGGTGTTCGAGTGTTCGAACTGTAATGGGCAAGAAATGGTTCCGAAACCACGTATTTACATATCTGCCACTGTGCAGGAGAATCCGTATAGGTGTTCGAGAGTTCGAACCGTAATGCGCAAGAAATGGTACGGAAACCCCGTATTTACATATCTGCCACTTTGTAGGAGAATCCGCATAGGTGTTCGAGTGTTCGAACCGTAATGTGCAAGAAATGGTATGGAAACCCCGTATTTACAAATCTGCCACTGTGCAGGACAATCCGTATAGGTGTTCGAGTGTTCGAATCGTAATGCGCAAGAAATGGTACCGAAACCCCGTATTTACATATCTGCCACTGTGTAGGAGAATCCGAATAGGTGTTCGAGTGTTCGAACCGTAATGCGCAAGAAATGGTATGTAAACCCCGTATTTACATATCTGCCACTGTGCAGGAGAATCCGTATAGGTGTTCGAGTGTTCGAACCGTAATGCGCAAGAAATGGTACGGAAACCCCGTATTTACATATCTGCCACTGTGCAGGAGAATCCGTATAGGTGTTCGATTGTTCGAACCGTAATGCGCAAGAAATGGTATGGAAACCCCGTATTTACATATCTGCCACTGTGCAGGAGAATCCGTATAGGTGTTCGAGTGTTCTAACCGTAATGCGCAAGAAATGGTTCCGAAACCCCGTATTTACATATCTGCCACTGTGCAGGAGAATCCGTATAGGTGTTCGAGAGTTCGAACCGTAATGCGCAAGAAATGGTACGGAAACCCCGTATTTACATATCTGCCACTTTGTAGGAGAATCCGCATAGGTGTTCGAGTGTTCGAACCGTAATGTGCAAGAAATGGTATGGAAACCCCGTATTTACATATCTGCCACTGTGCAGGAGAATCTGTATAGGTGTTCGAGTGTCCGAATCGTAATGCGCAAGAAATGGTACCGAAACCCCGTATTTACATATCTGCCACTGTGCAGGAGAATCCGAATAGGTGTTCGAGTGTTCGTACCGTAATGCGCAAGAAATGGTATGTAAACCCCGTATTTACATATCTGCCACTGTGCAGGAGAATCCGTATAGGTGTTCGAGTGTTCGAACCGTAATGCGCAAGAAATGGTACGGAAACCCGTATTTACATATCTGCCACTGTGCAGGAGAATCCGTATAGGTGTTCGATTGTTCGAACCGTAATGCGCAAGAAATGGTATGTACACCCCGTTTTTATATATCTGCCACTGTGCAGGAGAATCCGTATAGGTGTTCGAGTGTTCGAACCGTAATGCGCAAAAAATGGTACCGAAACCCCGTATTTACATATCTGCCACTGTGGAGGAGAATCCGTATAGGTGTTCGAGTGTTCGAACCGTAATGCGCAAGAAATGGTATGCAAACCCCGTATTTACATATCTGCCACTGTGCAGGAGAATCCGTATAGGTGTTCGAGTGTTCGAACCGTAATGCGCAAGAAATGGTTCCGAAACCCCGTATTTACATATCTGCCACTTTGCAGGAGAATCCGTATAGGTGTTCGAGAGTTCGAACCGTAATGCGCAAGAAATGGTACGGAAACCCCGTATTTACATACCTGCCACTTTGTAGGAGAATCCGCATAGGTGTTCGAGTGTTCGAACCGTAATGTGCAAGAAATGGTATGGAAACCCCGTATTTACATATCTGCCACTGTGCAGGAGAATCCGTATAGGTGTTCGAGTGTTCGAATCGTAATGCGCAAGAAATGGTACCGAAACCCCGTATTTACATATCTGCCACTGTGCAGGAGAATCCGAATAGGTGTTCGAGTGTTCGAACCGTAATGCGCAAGAAATGGTATGTAAACCCCGTATTTACATATCTGCCACTGTGCAGGAGAATCCGTATAGGTGTTCGAGTGTTCGAACCGTAATGCGCAAGAAATGGTATGTAAACCCCGTATTTACATATCTGCCACTGTGCAGGAGAATCCGTATAGGTGTTCGAGTGTTCGAACCGTAATGCGCAAGAAATGGTACGGAAACCCCGTATTTAGATATCTGCCACTGTGCAGGAGAATCCGTATAGGTGTTCGATTGTTCGAACCGTAATGCGCAAGAAATGGTATGTAAACCCCGTATTTACATATCTACCACTGTGCAGGAGAATCCGTATAGGTGTTCGAGTGTTCGAACCGTAATGCGCAAGAAATGGTATGGAAACCCCGTATTTACATATCAGCCACTGTGAAGGAGAATCCGTATAGGTGTTCGAGTGTTCGAACCGTAATGCGCAAGAAATGGTACGGAAACCCCGTATTTACATATCTGCCACTGTGCAGGAGAATCCGTATAGGTGTTCGAGTGTTTGAACCGTAATGCGTGAGAAATGGTATGTAAACCCCGTATTTATATATCTGCCACTGTGCTGGATAATCCGTATAGGTGTTCGAGTGTTCGAACCGTAATGCGCCAGAAATGGTACCGAAACCCTGTATTTACATATCTGACACTGTGCAGGAGAATCCGTATAGGTGTTCGAGTGTTCGAACCGTAATGCGCAAGAAATGGTACCGAAACCCCGTATTTACATATCTGCCACTGTGCAGGAGAATCCGTATAGGTGTTCGAGTGTTCGAACCGTAATGCGCAAGAAATGGTAGGGAAACCCCGTATTTACATATCTGCCACTGTGCAGGAGAATCCGTATAGGTGTTCGAGTGTTCGAACCGTAATGGGCAAGAAATGGTTCCGAAACCCCGTATTTACATATCTGCCACTGTGCAGGAGAATCCGTATAGGTGTTCGAGAGTTCGAACCGTAATGCGCAAGAAATGGTACGGAAACCCCGTATTTACATATCTGCCACTTTGTAGAAGAATCCGCATAGGTGTTCGAGTGTTCGAACCGTAATGTGCAAGAAATGGTATGGAAACCCCGTATTTACATATCTGCCACTGTGCAGGACAATCCGTATAGGTGTTCGAGTGTTCGAATCGTAATGCGCAAGAAATGGTACCGAAACCCCGTATTTACATATCTGCCACTATGCAGGAGAATCCGTATAGGTGTTCGAGAGTTCGAACCGTAATGCGCAAGAAATGGTACGGAAACCCCGTATTTACATATCTGCCACTTTGTAGGAGAATCCGCATAGGTGTTCGAGTGTTCGAACCGTAATGTGCAAGAAATGGTATGGAAACCCCGTATTTACATATCTGCCACTGTGCAGGAGAATCTGTATAGGTGTTCGAGTGTCCGAATCGTAATGCGCAAGAAATGGTACCGAAACCCCGTATTTACATATCTGCCACTGTGCAGGAGAATCCGAATAGGTGTTCGAGTGTTCGTACCGTAATGCGCAAGAAATGGTATGTAAACCCCGTATTTACATATCTGCCACTATGCAGGAGAATCCGTATAGGTGTTCGAGTGTTCGAACCGTAATACGCAAGAAATGGTATGTAAACCCCGTATTTACATATCTGCCACTGTGCAGGAGAATCCGTATAGGTGTTCGAGTGTTCGAACCGTAATGCGCAAGAAATGGTACGGAAACCCCGTATTTACATATCTGCCACTGTGCAGGAGAATCCGTATAGGTGTTCGATTGTTCGAACCGTAATGCGCAAGAAATGGTATGGAAACCCCGTATTTACATATCAGCCACTGTGCAGGAGAATCCGTATAGGTGTTCGAGTGTTCGAACCGTAATGCGCAAGAAATGGTATGGAAACCCCGTATTTACATATCTGCCACTGTGTAGGAGAATCCGTATAGGTGTTCGAGTGTTCGAACCGTAATGCGCAAGAAATGGTACGGAAACCCCGTATTTACATATCTGCCACTGTGCAGGATAATCCGTATAGGTGTTCGAGTGTTTGAACCGTAATGCGTGAGAAATGGTATGTAAACCCCGCATTTATATATCTGCCACTGTGCTGGATAATCCGTATAGGTGTTCGAGTGTTCGAACCGTAATGCGCCAGAAATGGTACCGAAACCCCGTATTTACATATCTGCCACTGTGCAGGAGAATCCGTATAGGTGTTCGAGTGTTCGAACCGTAATGCGCAAGAAATGGTACCGAAACCCCGTATTTACATATCTGCCACTGTGCAGGAGAATCCGTATAGGTGTTCGAGTGTTCGAACCGTAATGCGCAAGAAATGGTAGGGAAACCCCGTATTTACATATCTGCCACTGTGCAGGAGAATCCGTATAGGTGTTCGAGTGTTCGAACCGTAATGGGCAAGAAATGGTTCCGAAACCACGTATTTACATATCTGCCACTGTGCAGGAGAATCCGTATAGGTGTTCGAGAGTTCGAACCGTAATGCGCAAGAAATGGTACGGAAACCCCGTATTTACATATCTGCCACTTTGTAGGAGAATCCGCATAGGTGTTCGAGTGTTCGAACCGTAATGTGCAAGAAATGGTATGGAAACCCCGTATTTACAAATCTGCCACTGTGCAGGACAATCCGTATAGGTGTTCGAGTGTTCGAATCGTAATGCGCAAGAAATGGTACCGAAACCCCGTATTTACATATCTGCCACTGTGTAGGAGAATCCGAATAGGTGTTCGAGTGTTCGAACCGTAATGCGCAAGAAATGGTATGTAAACCCCGTATTTATATATCTGCCACTGTGCAGGAGAATCCGTATAGGTGTTCGAGTGTTCGAACCGTAATGCGCAAGAAATGGTACGGAAACCCCGTATTTACATATCTGCCACTGTGCAGGAGAATCCGTATAGGTGTTCGATTGTTCGAACCGTAATGCGCAAGAAATGGTATGGAAACCCCGTATTTACATATCTGCCACTATGCAGGAGAATCCGTATAGGTGTTCGAGTGTTCTAACCGTAATGCGCAAGAAATGGTTCCGAAACCCCGTATTTACATATCTGCCACTGTGCAGGAGAATCCGTATAGGTGTTCGAGAGTTCGAACCGTAATGCGCAAGAAATGGTACGGAAACCCCGTATTTACATATCTGCCACTTTGTAGGAGAATCCGCATAGGTGTTCGAGTGTTCGAACCGTAATGTGCAAGAAATGGTATGGAAACCCCGTATTTACATATCTGCCACTGTGCAGGAGAATCTGTATAGGTGTTCGAGTGTCCGAATCGTAATGCGCAAGAAATGGTACCGAAACCCCGTATTTACATATCTGCCACTGTGCAGGAGAATCCGAATAGGTGTTCGAGTGTTCGTACCGTAATGCGCAAGAAATGGTATGTAAACCCCGTATTTACATATCTGCCACTGTGCAGGAGAATCCGTATAGGTGTTCGAGTGTTCGAACCGTAATGCGCAAGAAATGGTACGGAAACCCGTATTTACATATCTGCCACTGTGCAGGAGAATCCGAATAGGTGTTCGAGTGTTCGAACCGTAATGCGCAAGAAATGGTATGGAAACCCCGTATTTACATATCAGCCACTGTGAAGGAGAATCCGTATAGGTGTTCGAGTGTTCGAACCGTAATGCGCAAGAAATGGTACGGAAACCCCGTATTTACATATCTGCCACTGTGCAGGAGAATCCGTATAGGTGTTCGAATGTTTGAACCGTAATGCGTGAGAAATGGTATGTAAACCCCGTATTTATATATCTGCCACTGTGCTGGATAATCCGTATAGGTGTTCGAGTGTTCGAACCGTAATGCGCCAGAAATGGTACCGAAACCCTGTATTTACATATCTGACACTGTGCAGGAGAATCCGTATAGGTGTTCGAGTGTTCGAACCGTAATGCGCAAGAAATGGTACCGAAACCCCATATTTACATATCTGCCACTGTGCATGAGAATCCGTATAGGTGTTCGAGTGTTCGGACCGTAATGCGCAAGAAATGGTAGGGAAACCCCGTATTTACATATCTGCCACTGTGCAGGAGAATCCGTATAGGTGTTCGAGTGTTCGAACCGTAATGGGCAAGAAATGGTTCCGAAACCCCGTATTTACATATCTGCCACTGTGCAGGAGAATCCGTATAGGTGTTCGAGAGTTCGAACCGTAATGCGCAAGAAATGGTACGGAAACCCCGTATTTACATATCTGCCACTTTGTAGAAGAATCCGCATAGGTGTTCGAGTGTTCGAACCGTAATGTGCAAGAAATGGTATGGAAACCCCGTATTTACATATCTGCCACTATGCAGGACAATCCGTATAGGTGTTCGAGTGTTCGAATCGTAATGCGCAAGAAATGGTACCGAAACCCCGTATTTACATATCTGCCACTGTGCAGGAGAATCCGTATAGGTGTTCGAGAGTTCGAACCGTAATGCGCAAGAAATGGTACGGAAACCCCGTATTTACATATCTGCCACTTTGTAGGAGAATCCGCATAGGTGTTCGAGTGTTCGAACCGTAATGTGCAAGAAATGGTATGGAAACCCCGTATTTACATATCTGCCACTGTGCAGGAGAATCTGTATAGGTGTTCGAGTGTCCGAATCGTAATGCGCAAGAAATGGTACCGAAACCCCGTATTTACATATCTGCCACTGTGCAGGAGAATCCGAATAGGTGTTCGAGTGTTCGAACCGTAATGCGCAAGAAATGGTACGGAAACCCCGTATTTACATATCTGCCACTGTGCAGGAGAATCCGTATAGGTGTTCGATTGTTCGAACCGTAATGCGCAAGAAATGGTATGGAAACCCCGTATTTACATATCAGCCACTGTGCAGGAGAATCCGTATAGGTGTTCGAGTGTTCGAACCGTAATGCGCAAGAAATGGTATGGAAACCCCGTATTTACATATCTGCCACTGTGTAGGAGAATCCGTATAGGTGTTCGAGTGTTCGAACCGTAATGCGCAAGAAATGGTACGGAAACCCCGTATTTACATATCTGCCACTGTGCAGGATAATCCGTATAGGTGTTCGAGTGTTTGAACCGTAATGCGTGAGAAATGGTATGTAAACCCCGCATTTATATATCTGCCACTGTGCTGGATAATCCGTATAGGTGTTCGAGTGTTCGAACCGTAATGCGCCAGAAATGGTACCGAAATCCCGTATTTACATATCTGCCACTGTGCAGGAGAATCCGTATAGGTGTTCGAGTGTTCGAACCGTAATGCGCAAGAAATGGTACCGAAACCCCGTATTTACATATCTGCCACTGTGCAGGAGAATCCGTATAGGTGTTCGAGTGTTCGAACCGTAATGCGCAAGAAATGGTAGGGAAACCCCGTATTTACATATCTGCCACTGTGCAGGAGAATCCGTATAGGTGTTCGAGTGTTCGAACCGTAATGGGCAAGAAATGGTTCCGAAACCACGTATTTACATATCTGCCACTGTGCAGGAGAATCCGTATAGGTGTTCGAGAGTTCGAACCGTAATGCGCAAGAAATGGTACGGAAACCCCGTATTTACATATCTGCCACTTTGTAGGAGAATCCGCATAGGTGTTCGAGTGTTCGAACCGTAATGTGCAAGAAATGGTATGGAAACCCCGTATTTACAAATCTGCCACTGTGCAGGACAATCCGTATAGGTGTTCGAGTGTTCGAATCGTAATGCGCAAGAAATGGTACCGAAACCCCGTATTTACATATCTGCCACTGTGTAGGAGAATCCGAATAGGTGTTCGAGTGTTCGAACCGTAATGCGCAAGAAATGGTATGTAAACCCCGTATTTATATATCTGCCACTGTGCAGGAGAATCCGTATAGGTGTTCGAGTGTTCGAACCGTAATGCGCAAGAAATGGTACGGAAACCCCGTATTTACATATCTGCCACTGTGCAGGAGAATCCGTATAGGTGTTCGATTGTTCGAACCGTAATGCGCAAGAAATGGTATGGAAACCCCGTATTTACATATCTGCCACTATGCAGGAGAATCCGTATAGGTGTTCGAGTGTTCTAACCGTAATGCGCAAGAAATGGTTCCGAAACCCCGTATTTACATATCTGCCACTGTGCAGGAGAATCCGTATAGGTGTTCGAGAGTTCGAACCGTAATGCGCAAGAAATGGTACGGAAACCCCGTATTTACATATCTGCCACTTTGTAGGAGAATCCGCATAGGTGTTCGAGTGTTCGAACCGTAATGTGCAAGAAATGGTATGGAAACCCCGTATTTACATATCTGCCACTGTGCAGGAGAATCTGTATAGGTGTTCGAGTGTCCGAATCGTAATGCGCAAGAAATGGTACCGAAACCCCGTATTTACATATCTGCCACTGTGCAGGAGAATCCGAATAGGTGTTCGAGTGTTCGTACCGTAATGCGCAAGAAATGGTATGTAAACCCCGTATTTACATATCTGCCACTGTGCAGGAGAATCCGTATAGGTGTTCGAGTGTTCGAACCGTAATGCGCAAGAAATGGTACGGAAACCCGTATTTACATATCTGCCACTGTGCAGGAGAATCCGAATAGGTGTTCGAGTGTTCGAACCGTAATGCGCAAGAAATGGTATGGAAACCCCGTATTTACATATCAGCCACTGTGAAGGAGAATCCGTATAGGTGTTCGAGTGTTCGAACCGTAATGCGCAAGAAATGGTACGGAAACCCCGTATTTACATATCTGCCACTGTGCAGGAGAATCCGTATAGGTGTTCGAATGTTTGAACCGTAATGCGTGAGAAATGGTATGTAAACCCCGTATTTATATATCTGCCACTGTGCTGGATAATCCGTATAGGTGTTCGAGTGTTCGAACCGTAATGCGCCAGAAATGGTACCGAAACCCTGTATTTGCATATCTGACACTGTGCAGGAGAATCCGTATAGGTGTTCGAGTGTTCGAACCGTAATGCGCAAGAAATGGTACCGAAACCCCATATTTACATATCTGCCACTGTGCATGAGAATCCGTATAGGTGTTCGAGTGTTCGGACCGTAATGCGCAAGAAATGGTAGGGAAACCCCGTATTTACATATCTGCCACTGTGCAGGAGAATCCGTATAGGTGTTCGAGTGTTCGAACCGTAATGGGCAAGAAATGGTTCCGAAACCCCGTATTTACATATCTGCCACTGTGCAGGAGAATCCGTATAGGTGTTCGAGAGTTCGAACCGTAATGCGCAAGAAATGGTACGGAAACCCCGTATTTACATATCTGCCACTTTGTAGAAGAATCCGCATAGGTGTTCGAGTGTTCGAACCGTAATGTGCAAGAAATGGTATGGAAACCCCGTATTTACATATCTGCCACTATGCAGGACAATCCGTATAGGTGTTCGAGTGTTCGAATCGTAATGCGCAAGAAATGGTACCGAAACCCCGTATTTACATATCTGCCACTGTGCAGGAGAATCCGTATAGGTGTTCGAGAGTTCGAACCGTAATGCGCAAGAAATGGTACGGAAACCCCGTATTTACATATCTGCCACTTTGTAGGAGAATCCGCATAGGTGTTCGAGTGTTCGAACCGTAATGTGCAAGAAATGGTATGGAAACCCCGTATTTACATATCTGCCACTGTGCAGGAGAATCTGTATAGGTGTTCGAGTGTCCGAATCGTAATGCGCAAGAAATGGTACCGAAACCCCGTATTTACATATCTGCCACTGTGCAGGAGAATCCGAATAGGTGTTCGAGTGTTCGAACCGTAATGCGCAAGAAATGGTACGGAAACCCCGTATTTACATATCTGCCACTGTGTAGGAGAATCCGTATAGGTGTTCGATTGTTCGAACCGTAATGCGCAAGAAATGGTATGGAAACCCCGTATTTACATATCAGCCACTGTGCAGGAGAATCCGTATAGGTGTTCGAGTGTTCGAACCGTAATGCGCAAGAAATGGTATGGAAACCCCGTATTTACATATCTGCCACTGTGTAGGAGAATCCGTATAGGTGTTCGAGTGTTCGAACCGTAATGCGCAAGAAATGGTACGGAAACCCCGTATTTACATATCTGCCACTGTGCAGGATAATCCGTATAGGTGTTCGAGTGTTTGAACCGTAATGCGTGAGAAATGGTATGTAAACCCCGCATTTATATATCTGCCACTGTGCTGGATAATCCGTATAGGTGTTCGAGTGTTCGAACCGTAATGCGCCAGAAATGGTACCGAAACCCCGTATTTACATATCTGCCACTGTGCAGGAGAATCCGTATAGGTGTTCGAGTGTTCGAACCGTAATGCGCAAGAAATGGTACCGAAACCCCGTATTTACATATCTGCCACTGTGCAGGAGAATCCGTATAGGTGTTCGAGTGTTCGAACCGTAATGCGCAAGAAATGGTAGGGAAACCCCGTATTTACATATCTGCCACTGTGCAGGAGAATCCGTATAGGTGTTCGAGTGTTCGAACCGTAATGGGCAAGAAATGGTTCCGAAACCACGTATTTACATATCTGCCACTGTGCAGGAGAATCCGTATAGGTGTTCGAGAGTTCGAACCGTAATGCGCAAGAAATGGTACGGAAACCCCGTATTTACATATCTGCCACTTTGTAGGAGAATCCGCATAGGTGTTCGAGTGTTCGAACCGTAATGTGCAAGAAATGGTATGGAAACCTCGTATTTACAAATCTGCCACTGTGCAGGACAATCCGTATAGGTGTTCGAGTGTTCGAATCGTAATGCGCAAGAAATGGTACCGAAACCCCGTATTTACATATCTGCCACTGTGTAGGAGAATCCGAATAGGTGTTCGAGTGTTCGAACCGTAATGCGCAAGAAATGGTATGTAAACCCCGTATTTATATATCTGCCACTGTGCAGGAGAATCCGTATAGGTGTTCGAGTGTTCGAACCGTAATGCGCAAGAAATGGTACGGAAACCCCGTATTTACATATCTGCCACTGTGCAGGAGAATCCGTATAGGTGTTCGATTGTTCGAACCGTAATGCGCAAGAAATGGTATGGAAACCCCGTATTTACATATCTGCCACTATGCAGGAGAATCCGTATAGGTGTTCGAGTGTTCTAACCGTAATGCGCAAGAAATGGTTCCGAAACCCCGTATTTACATATCTGCCACTGTGCAGGAGAATCCGTATAGGTGTTCGAGAGTTCGAACCGTAATGCGCAAGAAATGGTAGGGAAACCCCGTATTTACATATCTGCCACTGTGCAGGAGAATCCGTATAGGTGTTCGAGTGTTCGAACCGTAATGGGCAAGAAATGGTTCCGAAACCACGTATTTACATATCTGCCACTGTGCAGGAGAATCCGTATAGGTGTTCGAGAGTTCGAACCGTAATGCGCAAGAAATGGTACGGAAACCCCGTATTTACATATCTGCCACTTTGTAGGAGAATCCGCATAGGTGTTCGAGTGTTCGAACCGTAATGTGCAAGAAATGGTATGGAAACCTCGTATTTACAAATCTGCCACTGTGCAGGACAATCCGTATAGGTGTTCGAGTGTTCGAATCGTAATGCGCAAGAAATGGTACCGAAACCCCGTATTTACATATCTGCCACTGTGTAGGAGAATCCGAATAGGTGTTCGAGTGTTCGAACCGTAATGCGCAAGAAATGGTATGGAAACCCCGTATTTACATATCAGCCACTGTGAAGGAGAATCCGTATAGGTGTTCGAGTGTTCGAACCGTAATGCGCAAGAAATGGTACGGAAACCCCGTATTTACATATCTGCCACTGTGCAGGAGAATCCGTATAGGTGTTCGAATGTTTGAACCGTAATGCGTGAGAAATGGTATGTAAACCCCGTATTTATATATCTGCCACTGTGCTGGATAATCCGTATAGGTGTTCGAGTGTTCGAACCGTAATGCGCCAGAAATGGTACCGAAACCCTGTATTTACATATCTGACACTGTGCAGGAGAATCCGTATAGGTGTTCGAGTGTTCGAACCGTAATGCGCAAGAAATGGTACCGAAACCCCGTATTTACATATCTGCCACTGTGCAGGAGAATCCGTATAGGTGTTCGAGTGTTCGAACCGTAATGCGCAAGAAATGGTAGGGAAACCCCGTATTTACATATCTGCCACTGTGCAGGAGAATCCGTATAGGTGTTCGAGTGTTCGAACCGTAATGGGCAAGAAATGGTTCCGAAACCCCGTATTTACATATCTGCCACTGTGCAGGAGAATCCGTATAGGTGTTCGAGAGTTCGAACCGTAATGCGCAAGAAATGGTACGGAAACCCCGTATTTACATATCTGCCACTTTGTAGAAGAATCCGCATAGGTGTTCGAGTGTTCGAACCGTAATGTGCAAGAAATGGTATGGAAACCCCGTATTTACATATCTGCCACTATGCAGGACAATCCGTATAGGTGTTCGAGTGTTCGAATCGTAATGCGCAAGAAATGGTACCGAAACCCCGTATTTACATATCTGCCACTGTGCAGGAGAATCCGTATAGGTGTTCGAGAGTTCGAACCGTAATGCGCAAGAAATGGTACGGAAACCCCGTATTTACATATCTGCCACTTTGTAGGAGAATCCGCATAGGTGTTCGAGTGTTCGAACCGTAATGTGCAAGAAATGGTATGGAAACCCCGTATTTACATATCTGCCACTGTGCAGGAGAATCTGTATAGGTGTTCGAGTGTCCGAATCGTAATGCGCAAGAAATGGTACCGAAACCCCGTATTTACATATCTGCCACTGTGCAGGAGAATCCGAATAGGTGTTCGAGTGTTCGTACCGTAATGCGCAAGAAATGGTATGTAAACCCCGTATTTACATATCTGCCACTATGCAGGAGAATCCGTATAGGTGTTCGAGTGTTCGAACCGTAATACGCAAGAAATGGTATGTAAACCCCGTATTTACATATCTGCCACTGTGCAGGAGAATCCGTATAGGTGTTCGAGTGTTCGAACCGTAATGCGCAAGAAATGGTACGGAAACCCCGTATTTACATATCTGCCACTGTGCAGGAGAATCCGTATAGGTGTTCGATTGTTCGAACCGTAATGCGCAAGAAATGGTATGGAAACCCCGTATTTACATATCAGCCACTGTGCAGGAGAATCCGTATAGGTGTTCGAGTGTTCGAACCGTAATGCGCAAGAAATGGTATGGAAACCCCGTATTTACATATCTGCCACTGTGTAGGAGAATCCGTATAGGTGTTCGAGTGTTCGAACCGTAATGCGCAAGAAATGGTACGGAAACCCCGTATTTACATATCTGCCACTGTGCAGGATAATCCGTATAGGTGTTCGAGTGTTTGAACCGTAATGCGTGAGAAATGGTATGTAAACCCCGCATTTATATATCTGCCACTGTGCTGGATAATCCGTATAGGTGTTCGAGTGTTCGAACCGTAATGCGCCAGAAATGGTACCGAAACCCCGTATTTACATATCTGCCACTGTGCAGGAGAATCCGTATAGGTGTTCGAGTGTTCGAACCGTAATGCGCAAGAAATGGTACCGAAACCCCGTATTTACATATCTGCCACTGTGCAGGAGAATCCGTATAGGTGTTCGAGTGTTCGAACCGTAATGCGCAAGAAATGGTAGGGAAACCCCGTATTTACATATCTGCCACTGTGCAGGAGAATCCGTATAGGTGTTCGAGTGTTCGAACCGTAATGGGCAAGAAATGGTTCCGAAACCACGTATTTACATATCTGCCACTGTGCAGGAGAATCCGTATAGGTGTTCGAGAGTTCGAACCGTAATGCGCAAGAAATGGTACGGAAACCCCGTATTTACATATCTGCCACTTTGTAGGAGAATCCGCATAGGTGTTCGAGTGTTCGAACCGTAATGTGCAAGAAATGGTATGGAAACCCCGTATTTACATATCTGCCACTGTGCAGGAGAATCTGTATAGGTGTTCGAGTGTCCGAATCGTAATGCGCAAGAAATGGTACCGAAACCCCGTATTTACATATCTGCCACTGTGCAGGAGAATCCGAATAGGTGTTCGAGTGTTCGAACCGTAATGCGCAAGAAATGGTACGGAAACCCCGTATTTACATATCTGCCACTGTGTAGGAGAATCCGTATAGGTGTTCGATTGTTCGAACCGTAATGCGCAAGAAATGGTATGGAAACCCCGTATTTACATATCAGCCACTGTGCAGGAGAATCCGTATAGGTGTTCGAGTGTTCGAACCGTAATGCGCAAGAAATGGTATGGAAACCCCGTATTTACATATCTGCCACTGTGTAGGAGAATCCGTATAGGTGTTCGAGTGTTCGAACCGTAATGCGCAAGAAATGGTACGGAAACCCCGTATTTACATATCTGCCACTGTGCAGGATAATCCGTATAGGTGTTCGAGTGTTTGAACCGTAATGCGTGAGAAATGGTATGTAAACCCCGCATTTATATATCTGCCACTGTGCTGGATAATCCGTATAGGTGTTCGAGTGTTCGAACCGTAATGCGCCAGAAATGGTACCGAAACCCCGTATTTACATATCTGCCACTGTGCAGGAGAATCCGTATAGGTGTTCGAGTGTTCGAACCGTAATGCGCAAGAAATGGTACCGAAACCCCGTATTTACATATCTGCCACTGTGCAGGAGAATCCGTATAGGTGTTCGAGTGTTCGAACCGTAATGCGCAAGAAATGGTAGGGAAACCCCGTATTTACATATCTGCCACTGTGCAGGAGAATCCGTATAGGTGTTCGAGTGTTCGAACCGTAATGGGCAAGAAATGGTTCCGAAACCACGTATTTACATATCTGCCACTGTGCAGGAGAATCCGTATAGGTGTTCGAGAGTTCGAACCGTAATGCGCAAGAAATGGTACGGAAACCCCGTATTTACATATCTGCCACTTTGTAGGAGAATCCGCATAGGTGTTCGAGTGTTCGAACCGTAATGTGCAAGAAATGGTATGGAAACCTCGTATTTACAAATCTGCCACTGTGCAGGACAATCCGTATAGGTGTTCGAGTGTTCGAATCGTAATGCGCAAGAAATGGTACCGAAACCCCGTATTTACATATCTGCCACTGTGTAGGAGAATCCGAATAGGTGTTCGAGTGTTCGAACCGTAATGCGCAAGAAATGGTATGTAAACCCCGTATTTATATATCTGCCACTGTGCAGGAGAATCCGTATAGGTGTTCGAGTGTTCGAACCGTAATGCGCAAGAAATGGTACGGAAACCCCGTATTTACATATCTGCCACTGTGCAGGAGAATCCGTATAGGTGTTCGATTGTTCGAACCGTAATGCGCAAGAAATGGTATGGAAACCCCGTATTTACATATCTGCCACTATGCAGGAGAATCCGTATAGGTGTTCGAGTGTTCTAACCGTAATGCGCAAGAAATGGTTCCGAAACCCCGTATTTACATATCTGCCACTGTGCAGGAGAATCCGTATAGGTGTTCGAGAGTTCGAACCGTAATGCGCAAGAAATGGTAGGGAAACCCCGTATTTACATATCTGCCACTGTGCAGGAGAATCCGTATAGGTGTTCGAGTGTTCGAACCGTAATGGGCAAGAAATGGTTCCGAAACCACGTATTTACATATCTGCCACTGTGCAGGAGAATCCGTATAGGTGTTCGAGAGTTCGAACCGTAATGCGCAAGAAATGGTACGGAAACCCCGTATTTACATATCTGCCACTTTGTAGGAGAATCCGCATAGGTGTTCGAGTGTTCGAACCGTAATGTGCAAGAAATGGTATGGAAACCTCGTATTTACAAATCTGCCACTGTGCAGGACAATCCGTATAGGTGTTCGAGTGTTCGAATCGTAATGCGCAAGAAATGGTACCGAAACCCCGTATTTACATATCTGCCACTGTGTAGGAGAATCCGAATAGGTGTTCGAGTGTTCGAACCGTAATGCGCAAGAAATGGTATGGAAACCCCGTATTTACATATCAGCCACTGTGAAGGAGAATCCGTATAGGTGTTCGAGTGTTCGAACCGTAATGCGCAAGAAATGGTACGGAAACCCCGTATTTACATATCTGCCACTGTGCAGGAGAATCCGTATAGGTGTTCGAATGTTTGAACCGTAATGCGTGAGAAATGGTATGTAAACCCCGTATTTATATATCTGCCACTGTGCTGGATAATCCGTATAGGTGTTCGAGTGTTCGAACCGTAATGCGCCAGAAATGGTACCGAAACCCTGTATTTACATATCTGACACTGTGCAGGAGAATCCGTATAGGTGTTCGAGTGTTCGAACCGTAATGCGCAAGAAATGGTACCGAAACCCCGTATTTACATATCTGCCACTGTGCAGGAGAATCCGTATAGGTGTTCGAGTGTTCGAACCGTAATGCGCAAGAAATGGTAGGGAAACCCCGTATTTACATATCTGCCACTGTGCAGGAGAATCCGTATAGGTGTTCGAGTGTTCGAACCGTAATGGGCAAGAAATGGTTCCGAAACCCCGTATTTACATATCTGCCACTGTGCAGGAGAATCCGTATAGGTGTTCGAGAGTTCGAACCGTAATGCGCAAGAAATGGTACGGAAACCCCGTATTTACATATCTGCCACTTTGTAGAAGAATCCGCATAGGTGTTCGAGTGTTCGAACCGTAATGTGCAAGAAATGGTATGGAAACCCCGTATTTACATATCTGCCACTATGCAGGACAATCCGTATAGGTGTTCGAGTGTTCGAATCGTAATGCGCAAGAAATGGTACCGAAACCCCGTATTTACATATCTGCCACTGTGCAGGAGAATCCGTATAGGTGTTCGAGAGTTCGAACCGTAATGCGCAAGAAATGGTACGGAAACCCCGTATTTACATATCTGCCACTTTGTAGGAGAATCCGCATAGGTGTTCGAGTGTTCGAACCGTAATGTGCAAGAAATGGTATGGAAACCCCGTATTTACATATCTGCCACTGTGCAGGAGAATCTGTATAGGTGTTCGAGTGTCCGAATCGTAATGCGCAAGAAATGGTACCGAAACCCCGTATTTACATATCTGCCACTGTGCAGGAGAATCCGAATAGGTGTTCGAGTGTTCGTACCGTAATGCGCAAGAAATGGTATGTAAACCCCGTATTTACATATCTGCCACTATGCAGGAGAATCCGTATAGGTGTTCGAGTGTTCGAACCGTAATACGCAAGAAATGGTATGTAAACCCCGTATTTACATATCTGCCACTGTGCAGGAGAATCCGTATAGGTGTTCGAGTGTTCGAACCGTAATGCGCAAGAAATGGTACGGAAACCCCGTATTTACATATCTGCCACTGTGCAGGAGAATCCGTATAGGTGTTCGATTGTTCGAACCGTAATGCGCAAGAAATGGTATGGAAACCCCGTATTTACATATCAGCCACTGTGCAGGAGAATCCGTATAGGTGTTCGAGTGTTCGAACCGTAATGCGCAAGAAATGGTATGGAAACCCCGTATTTACATATCTGCCACTGTGTAGGAGAATCCGTATAGGTGTTCGAGTGTTCGAACCGTAATGCGCAAGAAATGGTACGGAAACCCCGTATTTACATATCTGCCACTGTGCAGGATAATCCGTATAGGTGTTCGAGTGTTTGAACCGTAATGCGTGAGAAATGGTATGTAAACCCCGCATTTATATATCTGCCACTGTGCTGGATAATCCGTATAGGTGTTCGAGTGTTCGAACCGTAATGCGCCAGAAATGGTACCGAAACCCCGTATTTACATATCTGCCACTGTGCAGGAGAATCCGTATAGGTGTTCGAGTGTTCGAACCGTAATGCGCAAGAAATGGTACCGAAACCCCGTATTTACATATCTGCCACTGTGCAGGAGAATCCGTATAGGTGTTCGAGTGTTCGAACCGTAATGCGCAAGAAATGGTAGGGAAACCCCGTATTTACATATCTGCCACTGTGCAGGAGAATCCGTATAGGTGTTCGAGTGTTCGAACCGTAATGGGCAAGAAATGGTTCCGAAACCACGTATTTACATATCTGCCACTGTGCAGGAGAATCCGTATAGGTGTTCGAGAGTTCGAACCGTAATGCGCAAGAAATGGTACGGAAACCCCGTATTTACATATCTGCCACTTTGTAGGAGAATCCGCATAGGTGTTCGAGTGTTCGAACCGTAATGTGCAAGAAATGGTATGGAAACCCCGTATTTACAAATCTGCCACTGTGCAGGACAATCCGTATAGGTGTTCGAGTGTTCGAATCGTAATGCGCAAGAAATGGTACCGAAACCCCGTATTTACATATCTGCCACTGTGTAGGAGAATCCGAATAGGTGTTCGAGTGTTCGAACCGTAATGCGCAAGAAATGGTATGTAAACCCCGTATTTACATATCTGCCACTGTGCAGGAGAATCCGTATAGGTGTTCGAGTGTTCGAACTGTAATGCGCAAGAAATGGTATGGAAACCCCGTATTTACATATCTGCCACTGTGCAGGAGAATCCGTATAGGTGTTCGAGTGTTCGAACCGTAATGCGCAAGAAATGGTACGGAAACCCCGTATTTACATATCTGCCACTGTGCAGGAGAATCCGTATAGGTGTTCGATTGTTCGAACTGTAATGCGCAAGAAATGGTATGGAAACCCCGTATTTACATATCTGCCACTGTGCAGGAGAATCCGTATAGGTGTTCGAGTGTTCTAACCGTAATGCGCAAGAAATGGTTCCGAAACCCCGTATTTACATATCTGCCACTGTGCAGGAGAATCCGTATAGGGGTTCGAGAGTTCGAACCGTAATGCGCAAGAAATGGTACGGAAACCCCGTATTTACATATCTGCCACTTTGTAGGAGAATCCGCATAGGTGTTCGAGTGTTCGAACCGTAATGTGCAAGAAATGGTATGGAAACCCCGTATTTACATATCTGCCACTGTGCAGGAGAATCTGTATAGGTGTTCGAGTGTCCGAATCGTAATGCGCAAGAAATGGTACCGAAACCCCGTATTTACATATCTGCCACTGTGCAGGAGAATCCGAATAGGTGTTCGAGTGTTCGTACCGTAATGCGCAAGAAATGGTATGTAAACCCCGTATTTACATATCTGCCACTGTGCAGGAGAATCCGTATAGGTGTTCGAGTGTTCGAACCGTAATGCGCAAGAAATGGTACCGAAACCCCGTATTTACATATCTGCCACTTTGTAGGAGAATCCGAATAGGTGTTCGATTGTTCGAACCGTAATGCGCAAGAAATGGTATGTAAACCCCGTTTTTATATATCTGCCACTGTGCAGGAGAATCCGTATAGGTGTTCGAGTGTTCGAACCGTAATGCGCAAAAAATGGTACCGAAACCCCGTATTTACATATCTGCCACTGTGGAGGAGAATCCGTATAGGCGTTCGAGTGTTCGAACCGTAATGCGCAAGAAATGGTATGCAAACCCCGTATTTACATATCTGCCACTGTGCAGGAGAATCCGTATAGGTGTTCGAGTGTTCGAACCGTAATGCGCAAGAAATGGTTCCGAAACCCCGTATTTACATATCTGCCACTTTGCAGGAGAATCCGTATAGGTGTTCGAGAGTTCGAACCGTAATGCGCAAGAAATGGTACGGAAACCCCGTATTTACATACCTGCCACTTTGTAGGAGAATCCGCATAGGTGTTCGAGTGTTCGAACCGTAATGTGCAAGAAATGGTATGGAAACCCCGTATTTACATATCTGCCACTGTGCAGGAGAATCCGTATAGGTGTTCGAGTGTTCGAATCGTAATGCGCAAGAAATGGTACCGAAACCCCGTATTTACATATCTGCCACTGTGCAGGAGAATCCGAATAGGTGTTCGAGTGTTCGAACCGTAATGCGCAAGAAATGGTATGTAAACCCCGTATTTACATATCTGCCACTGTGCAGGAGAATCCGTATAGGTGTTCGAGTGTTCGAACCGTAATGCGCAAGAAATGGTATGTAAACCCCGTATTTACATATCTGCCACTGTGCAGGAGAATCCGTATAGGTGTTCGAGTGTTCGAACCGTAATGCGCAAGAAATGGTACGGAAACCCCGTATTTAGATATCTGCCACTGTGCAGGAGAATCCGTATAGGTGTTCGATTGTTCGAACCGTAATGCGCAAGAAATGGTATGTAAACCCCGTATTTACATATCTACCACTGTGCAGGAGAATCCGTATAGGTGTTCGAGTGTTCGAACCGTAATGCGCAAGAAATGGTATGGAAACCCCGTATTTACATATCAGCCACTGTGAAGGAGAATCCGTATAGGTGTTCGAGTGTTCGAACCGTAATGCGCAAGAAATGGTACGGAAACCCCGTATTTACATATCTGCCACTGTGCAGGAGAATCCGTATAGGTGTTCGAGTGTTTGAACCGTAATGCGTGAGAAATGGTATGTAAACCCCGTATTTATATATCTGCCACTGTGCTGGATAATCCGTATAGGTGTTCGAGTGTTCGAACCGTAATGCGCCAGAAATGGTACCGAAACCCTGTATTTACATATCTGACACTGTGCAGGAGAATCCGTATAGGTGTTCGAGTGTTCGAACCGTAATGCGCAAGAAATGGTACCGAAACCCCGTATTTACATATCTGCCACTGTGCAGGAGAATCCGTATAGGTGTTCGAGTGTTCGAACCGTAATGCGCAAGAAATGGTAGGGAAACCCCGTATTTACATATCTGCCACTGTGCAGGAGAATCCGTATAGGTGTTCGAGTGTTCGAACCGTAATGGGCAAGAAATGGTTCCGAAACCCCGTATTTACATATCTGCCACTGTGCAGGAGAATCCGTATAGGTGTTCGAGAGTTCGAACCGTAATGCGCAAGAAATGGTACGGAAACCCCGTATTTACATATCTGCCACTTTGTAGAAGAATCCGCATAGGTGTTCGAGTGTTCGAACCGTAATGTGCAAGAAATGGTATGGAAACCCCGTATTTACATATCTGCCACTGTGCAGGACAATCCGTATAGGTGTTCGAGTGTTCGAATCGTAATGCGCAAGAAATGGTACCGAAACCCGGTATTTACATATCTGCCACTGTGCAGGAGAATCCGTATAGGTGTTCGAGTGTTCGAACCGTAATGCGCAAGAAATGGTATGTAAACCCCGTATTTACATATCTGCCACTGTGCAGGAGAATCCGTATAGGTGTTCGAGTGTTCGAACCGTAAATGCGCAAGAAATGGTACGGAAACCCCGTATTTACATATCTGCCACTGTGCAGAGAATCCGTATAGGTGTTCGATTGTTCGAACTGTAATGCGCAAGAAATGGTATGGAAACCCCGTATTTACATATCTGCCACTGTGCAGGAGAATCCGTATAGGTGTTCGAGTGTTCTAACCGTAATGCGCAAGAAATGGTTCCGAAACCCCGTATTTACATATCTGCCACTGTGCAGGAGAATCCGTATAGGTGTTCGAGAGTTCGAACCGTAATGCGCAAGAAATGGTACGGAAACCCCGTATTTACATATCTGCCACTTTGTAGGAGAATCCGCATAGGTGTTCGAGTGTTCGAACCGTAATGTGCAAGAAATGGTATGGAAACCCCGTATTTACATATCTGCCACTGTGCAGGAGAATCTGTATAGGTGTTCGAGTGTCCGAATCGTAATGCGCAAGAAATGGTACCGAAACCCCGTATTTACATATCTGCCACTGTGCAGGAGAATCCGAATAGGTGTTCGAGTGTTCGTACCGTAATGCGCAAGAAATGGTATGTAAACCCCGTATTTACATATCTGCCACTGTGCAGGAGAATCCGTATAGGTGTTCGAGTGTTCGAACCGTAATGCGCAAGAAATGGTACGGAAACCCGTATTTACATATCTGCCACTGTGCAGGAGAATCCGTATAGGTGTTCGATTGTTCGAACCGTAATGCGCAAGAAATGGTATGTAAACCCCGTTTTTATATATCTGCCACTGTGCAGGAGAATCCGTATAGGTGTTCGAGTGTTCGAACCGTAATGCGCAAAAAATGGTACCGAAACCCCGTATTTACATATCTGCCACTGTGGAGGAGAATCCGTATAGGTGTTCGAGTGTTCGAACCGTAATGCGCAAGAAATGGTATGCAAACCCCGTATTTACATATCTGCCACTGTGCAGGAGAATCCGTATAGGTGTTCGAGTGTTCGAACCGTAATGCGCAAGAAATGGTTCCGAAACCCCGTATTTACATATCTGCCACTTTGCAGGAGAATCCGTATAGGTGTTCGAGAGTTCGAACCGTAATGCGCAAGAAATGGTACGGAAACCCCGTATTTACATACCTGCCACTTTGTAGGAGAATCCGCATAGGTGTTCGAGTGTTCGAACCGTAATGTGCAAGAAATGGTATGGAAACCCCGTATTTACATATCTGCCACTGTGCAGGAGAATCCGTATAGGTGTTCGAGTGTTCGAATCGTAATGCGCAAGAAATGGTACCGAAACCCCGTATTTACATATCTGCCACTGTGCAGGAGAATCCGAATAGGTGTTCGAGTGTTCGAACCGTAATGCGCAAGAAATGGTATGTAAACCCCGTATTTACATATCTGCCACTGTGCAGGAGAATCCGTATAGGTGTTCGAGTGTTCGAACCGTAATGCGCAAGAAATGGTATGTAAACCCCGTATTTACATATCTGCCACTGTGCAGGAGAATCCGTATAGGTGTTCGAGTGTTCGAACCGTAATGCGCAAGAAATGGTACGGAAACCCCGTATTTAGATATCTGCCACTGTGCAGGAGAATCCGTATAGGTGTTCGATTGTTCGAACCGTAATGCGCAAGAAATGGTATGTAAACCCCGTATTTACATATCTACCACTGTGCAGGAGAATCCGTATAGGTGTTCGAGTGTTCGAACCGTAATGCGCAAGAAATGGTATGGAAACCCCGTATTTACATATCAGCCACTGTGAAGGAGAATCCGTATAGGTGTTCGAGTGTTCGAACCGTAATGCGCAAGAAATGGTACGGAAACCCCGTATTTACATATCTGCCACTGTGCAGGAGAATCCGTATAGGTGTTCGAGTGTTTGAACCGTAATGGGTGAGAAATGGTATGTAAACCCCGTATTTATATATCTGCCACTGTGCTGGATAATCCGTATAGGTGTTCGAGTGTTCGAACCGTAATGCGCCAGAAATGGTACCGAAACCCTGTATTTACATATCTGACACTGTGCAGGAGAATCCGTATAGGTGTTCGAGTGTTCGAACCGTAATGCGCAAGAAATGGTACCGAAACCCCGTATTTACATATCTGCCACTGTGCAGGAGAATCCGTATAGGTGTTCGAGTGTTCGAACCGTAATGCGCAAGAAATGGTAGGGAAACCCCGTATTTACATATCTGCCACTGTGCAGGAGAATCCGTATAGGTGTTCGAGTGTTCGAACCGTAATGGGCAAGAAATGGTTCCGAAACCCCGTATTTACATATCTGCCACTGTGCAGGAGAATCCGTATAGGTGTTCGAGAGTTCGAACCGTAATGCGCAAGAAATGGTACGGAAACCCCGTATTTACATATCTGCCACTTTGTAGAAGAATCCGCATAGGTGTTCGAGTGTTCGAACCGTAATGTGCAAGAAATGGTATGGAAACCCCGTATTTACATATCTGCCACTGTGCAGGACAATCCGTATAGGTGTTCGAGTGTTCGAATCGTAATGCGCAAGAAATGGTACCGAAACCCGGTATTTACATATCTGCCACTGTGCAGGAGAATCCGTATAGGTGTTCGAGTGTTCGAACCGTAATGCGCAAGAAATGGTATGTAAACCCCGTATTTACATATCTGCCACTGTGCAGGAGAATCCGTATAGGTGTTCGAGTGTTCGAACCGTAATGCGCAAGAAATGGTACGGAAACCCCGTATTTACATATCTGCCACTGTGCAGAGAATCCGTATAGGTGTTCGATTGTTCGAACTGTAATGCGCAAGAAATGGTATGGAAACCCCGTATTTACATATCTGCCACTGTGCAGGAGAATCCGTATAGGTGTTCGAGTGTTCTAACCGTAATGCGCAAGAAATGGTTCCGAAACCCCGTATTTACATATCTGCCACTGTGCAGGAGAATCCGTATAGGTGTTCGAGAGTTCGAACCGTAATGCGCAAGAAATGGTACGGAAACCCCGTATTTACATATCTGCCACTTTGTAGGAGAATCCGCATAGGTGTTCGAGTGTTCGAACCGTAATGTGCAAGAAATGGTATGGAAACCCCGTATTTACATATCTGCCACTGTGCAGGAGAATCTGTATAGGTGTTCGAGTGTCCGAATCGTAATGCGCAAGAAATGGTACCGAAACCCCGTATTTACATATCTGCCACTGTGCAGGAGAATCCGAATAGGTGTTCGAGTGTTCGTACCGTAATGCGCAAGAAATGGTATGTAAACCCCGTATTTACATATCTGCCACTGTGCAGGAGAATCCGTATAGGTGTTCGAGTGTTCGAACCGTAATGCGCAAGAAATGGTAGGGAAACCCGTATTTACATATCTGCCACTGTGCAGGAGAATCCGTATAGGTGTTCGATTGTTCGAACCGTAATGCGCAAGAAATGGTATGTAAACCCCGTTTTTATATATCTGCCACTGTGCAGGAGAATCCGTATAGGTGTTCGAGTGTTCGAACCGTAATGCGCAAAAAATGGTACCGAAACCCCGTATTTACATATCTGCCACTGTGGAGGAGAATCCGTATAGGTGTTCGAGTGTTCGAACCGTAATGCGCAAGAAATGGTATGCAAACCCCGTATTTACATATCTGCCACTGTGCAGGAGAATCCGTATAGGTGTTCGAGTGTTCGAACCGTAATGCGCAAGAAATGGTTCCGAAACCCCGTATTTACATATCTGCCACTTTGCAGGAGAATCCGTATAGGTGTTCGAGAGTTCGAACCGTAATGCGCAAGAAATGGTACGGAAACCCCGTATTTACATACCTGGCACTTTGTAGGAGAATCCGCATAGGTGTTCGAGTGTTCGAACCGTAATGTGCAAGAAATGGTATGGAAACCCCGTATTTACATATCTGCCACTGTGCAGGAGAATCCGTATAGGTGTTCGAGTGTTCGAATCGTAATGCGCAAGAAATGGTACCGAAACCCCGTATTTACATATCTGCCACTGTGCAGGAGAATCCGTATAGGTGTTCGAGTGTTCGAACCGTAATGCGCAAGAAATGGTATGTAAACCCCGTATTTACATATCTGCCACTGTGCAGGAGAATCCGTATAGGTGTTCGAGTGTTCGAACCGTAATGCGCAAGAAATGGTACGGAAACCCCGTATTTACATATCTGCCACTGTGCAGAGAATCCGTATAGGTGTTCGATTGTTCGAACTGTAATGCGCAAGAAATGGTATGGAAACCCCGTATTTACATATCTGCCACTGTGCAGGAGAATCCGTATAGGTGTTCGAGTGTTCTAACCGTAATGCGCAAGAAATGGTTCCGAAACCCCGTATTTACATATCTGCCACTGTGCAGGAGAATCCGTATAGGTGTTCGAGAGTTCGAACCGTAATGCGCAAGAAATGGTACGGAAACCCCGTATTTACATATCTGCCACTTTGTAGGAGAATCCGCATAGGTGTTCGAGTGTTCGAACCGTAATGTGCAAGAAATGGTATGGAAACCCCGTATTTACATATCTGCCACTGTGCAGGAGAATCTGTATAGGTGTTCGAGTGTCCGAATCGTAATGCGCAAGAAATGGTACCGAAACCCCGTATTTACATATCTGCCACTGTGCAGGAGAGTCCGAATAGGTGTTCGAGTGTTCGTACCGTAATGCGCAAGAAATGGTATGTAAACCCCGTATTTACATATCTGCCACTGTGCAGGAGAATCCGTATAGGTGTTCGAGTGTTCGAACCGTAATGCGCAAGAAATGGTACGGAAACCCGTATTTACATATCTGCCACTGTGCAGGAGAATCCGTATAGGTGTTCGATTGTTCGAACCGTAATGCGCAAGAAATGGTATGTAAACCCCGTTTTTATATATCTGCCACTGTGCAGGAGAATCCGTATAGGTGTTCGAGTGTTCGAACCGTAATGCGCAAAAAATGGTACCGAAACCCCGTATTTACATATCTGCCACTGTGGAGGAGAATCCGTATAGGTGTTCGAGTGTTCGAACCGTAATGCGCAAGAAATGGTATGCAAACCCCGTATTTACATATCTGCCACTGTGCAGGAGAATCCGTATAGGTGTTCGAGTGTTCGAACCGTAATGCGCAAGAAATGGTTCCGAAACCCCGTATTTACATATCTGCCACTTTGCAGGAGAATCCGTATAGGTGTTCGAGAGTTCGAACCGTAATGCGCAAGAAATGGTACGGAAACCCCGTATTTACATACCTGCCACTTTGTAGGAGAATCCGCATAGGTGTTCGAGTGTTCGAACCGTAATGTGCAAGAAATGGTATGGAAACCCCGTATTTACATATCTGCCACTGTGCAGGAGAATCCGTATAGGTGTTCGAGTGTTCGAATCGTAATGCGCAAGAAATGGTACCGAAACCCCGTATTTACATATCTGCCACTGTGCAGGAGAATCCGAATAGGTGTTCGAGTGTTCGAACCGTAATGCGCAAGAAATGGTATGTAAACCCCGTATTTACATATCTGCCACTGTGCAGGAGAATCCGTATAGGTGTTCGAGTGTTCGAACCGTAATGCGCAAGAAATGGTATGTAAACCCCGTATTTACATATCTGCCACTGTGCAGGAGAATCCGTATAGGTGTTCGAGTGTTCGAACCGTAATGCGCAAGAAATGGTACGGAAACCCCGTATTTACATATCTGCCACTGTGCAGGAGAATCCGTATAGGTGTTCGAGTGTTTGAACCGTAATGCGTGAGAAATGGTATGTAAACCCCGTATTTATATATCTGCCACTGTGCTGGATAATCCGTATAGGTGTTCGAGTGTTCGAACCGTAATGCGCCAGAAATGGTACCGAAACCCTGTATTTACATATCTGACACTGTGCAGGAGAATCCGTATAGGTGTTCGAGTGTTCGAACCGTAATGCGCAAGAAATGGTACCGAAACCCCGTATTTACATATCTGCCACTGTGCAGGAGAATCCGTATAGGTGTTCGAGTGTTCGAACCGTAATGCGCAAGAAATGGTAGGGAAACCCCGTATTTACATATCTGCCACTGTGCAGGAGAATCCGTATAGGTGTTCGAGTGTTCGAACCGTAATGGGCAAGAAATGGTTCCGAAACCCCGTATTTACATATCTGCCACTGTGCAGGAGAATCCGTATAGGTGTTCGAGAGTTCGAACCGTAATGCGCAAGAAATGGTACGGAAACCCCGTATTTACATATCTGCCACTTTGTAGAAGAATCCGCATAGGTGTTCGAGTGTTCGAACCGTAATGTGCAAGAAATGGTATGGAAACCCCGTATTTACATATCTGCCACTGTGCAGGACAATCCGTATAGGTGTTCGAGTGTTCGAATCGTAATGCGCAAGAAATGGTACCGAAACCCCGTATTTACATATCTGCCACTGTGCAGGAGAATCCGTATAGGTGTTCGAGAGTTCGAACCGTAATGCGCAAGAAATGGTACGGAAACCCCGTATTTACATATCTGTCACTTTGTAGGAGAATCCGCATAGGTGTTCGAGTGTTCGAACCGTAATGTGCAAGAAATGGTATGGAAACCCCGTATTTACATATCTGCCACTGTGCAGGAGAATCTGTATAGGTGTTCGAGTGTCCGAATCGTAATGCGCAAGAAATGGTACCGAAACCCCGTATTTACATATCTGCCACTGTGCAGGAGAATCCGAATAGGTGTTCGAGTGTTCGTACCGTAATGCGCAAGAAATGGTATGTAAACCCCGTATTTACATATCTGCCACTATGCAGGAGAATCCGTATAGGTGTTCGAGTGTTCGAACCGTAATACGCAAGAAATGGTATGTAAACCCCGTATTTACATATCTGCCACTGTGCAGGAGAATCCGTATAGGTGTTCGAGTGTTCGAACCGTAATGCGCAAGAAATGGTACGGAAACCCCGTATTTACATATCTGCCACTGTGCAGGAGAATCCGTATAGGTGTTCGATTGTTCGAACCGTAATGCGCAAAAAATGGTATGGAAACCCCGTATTTACATATCAGCCACTGTGCAGGAGAATCCGTATAGGTGTTCGAGTGTTCGAACCGTAATGCGCAAGAAATGGTATGGAAACCCCGTATTTACATATCTGCCACTGTGTAGGAGAATCCGTATAGGTGTTCGAGTGTTCGAACCGTAATGCGCAAGAAATGGTACGGAAACCCCGTATTTACATATCTGCCACTGTGCAGGATAATCCGTATAGGTGTTCGAGTGTTTGAACCGTAATGCGTGAGAAATGGTATGTAAACCCCGCATTTATATATCTGCCACTGTGCTGGATAATCCGTATAGGTGTTCGAGTGTTCGAACCGTAATGCGCCAGAAATGGTACCGAAACCCCGTATTTACATATCTGCCACTGTGCAGGAGAATCCGTATAGGTGTTCGAGTGTTCGAACCGTAATGCGCAAGAAATGGTACCGAAACCCCGTATTTACATATCTGCCACTGTGGAGGAGAATCCGTATAGGTGTTCGAGTGTTCGAACCGTAATACGCAAGAAATGGTAGGGAAACCCCGTATTTAAATATCTGCCACTGTGCAGGAGAATCCGTATAGGTGTTCGAGTGTTCGAACCGTAATGCGCAAGAAATGGTTCCGAAACCCCGTATTTACATATCTGCCACTGTGCAGGAGAATCCGTATAGGTGTTCGAGAGTTCGAACCGTAATGCGCAAGAAATGGTACGGAAACCCCGTATTTACATATCTGCCACTTTGTAGGAGAATCCGCATAGGTGTTCGAGTGTTCGAACCGTAATGTGCAAGAAATGGTATGGAAACCCGTATTTACATATCTGCCACTGTGCAGAAGAATCCGTATAGGTGTTCGAGTGTTCGAACCGTAATGCGCAAGAAATGGTACGGAAACCCCGTATTTACATATCTGCCACTGTGCAGGAGAATCCGTATAGGTGTTCGATTGTTCGGACCGTAATGCGCAAGAAATGGTATGGAAACCCCGTATTTACATATCTGCCACTGTGCAGGAGAATCCGTATAGGTGTTCGAGTGTTCGTTCCGTAATGCGCAAGAAATGGTTCCGAAACCCCGTATTTACATATCTGCCACTGTGCAAGAGAATCCGTATAGGTGTTCGAGAGTTCGAACCGTAATGCGCAAGAAATGGTACGGAAACCCCGTATTTACATATCTGCCACTTTGTAGGAGAATCCGCATAGGTGTTCGAGTGTTCGAACCGTAATGTGCAAGAAATGGTATGGAAACCCCGTATTTACATATCTGCCACTGTGCAGGAGAATCCGTATAGGTGTTCGAGTGTCCGAATCGTAATGCGCAAGAAATGGTACCGAAACCCCGTATTTACATATCTGCCACTGTGCAGGAGAATCCGAATAGGTGTTCGAGTGTTCGTACCGTAATGCGCAAGAAATGGTATGTAAACCCCGTATTTACATATCTGCCACTGTGCAGGAGAATCCGTATAGGTGTTCGAGTGTTCGAACCGTAATGCGCAAGAAATGGTATGTAAACCCCGTATTTACATATCTGCCACTGTGCAGGAGAATCCGTATAGGTGTTCGAGTGTTCGAACCGTAATGCGCAAGAAATGGTACGGAAACCCCGTATTTACATATCTGCCACTGTGCAGGAGAATCCGTATAGGTGTTCGATTGTTCGAACCGTAATGCGCAAGAAATGGTATGGAAACCCCGTATTTACATATCAGCCACTATGCAGGAGAATCCGTATAGGTGTTCGAGTGTTCGAACCGTAATGCGCAAGAAATGGTATGGAAACCCCGTATTTACATATCTGCCACTGTGCAGGAGAAACCGTATAGGTGTTCGAGTGTTCGAACCGTAATGCGCAAGAAATGGTACGGAAACCCCGTATTTACATATCTGCCACTGTGCAGGATAATCCGTATAGGTGTTCGAGTGTTTGAACCGTAATGCGTGAGAAATGGTATGTAAACCCCGTATTTATATATCTGCCACTGTGCTGGATAATCCGTATAGGTGTTTGAGTGTTCGAACCGTAATGCGCCAGAAATGGTACCGAAACCCCGTATTTACATATCTGCCACTGTGCAGGAGAATCCGTATAGGTGTTCGAGTGTTCGAACCGTAATGCGCAAGAAACGGTACCGAAACCCCGTATTTACATATCTGCCACTGTGCAGGAGAATCCGTATAGGTGTTCGAGTGTTCGAACCGTAATGCGCAAGAAATGGTACGGAAACCCCGTATTTAAATATCTGCCACTTTGTAGGAGAATCCGCATAGGTGTTCGAGTGTTCGAACCGTAATGTGCAAGAAATGGTATGGAAACCCCGTATTTACATATCTGCCACTGTGCAGGAGAATCCGTATAGGTGTTCGAGTGTTCGAATCGTAATGCGCAAGAAATGGTACCGAAACCGCGTATTTACATATCTGCCACTGTGCAGGAGAATCCGAATAGGTGTTCGAGTGTTCGAATCGTAATGCGCAAGAAATGGTACCAAAACCCCGTATTTACACTCGAACCGTAATGCGCAAGAAATGGTTCCGAAACCCCGTATTTACGTATCTGCCACTGTGCAGGAGAATCCGTATAGGTGTTCCATTGTTCGAACCGTAATGCGCAAGAAATGGTACGGAAACCCCGTATTTACATATCTGCCACTGTGCAGGAGAATCCGCATAGGTGTTCGAGTGTCCGAATCGTAATGCGCAAGAAATGGTACCGAAACCCCGTATTTACATATCTGCCACTGTGCAGGAGAATCCGAATAGGTGTTCGAGTGTTCGTACCGTAATGCGCAAGAAATGGTATGTAAACCCCGTATTTACATATCTGCCACTGTGCAGGAGAATCCGTATAGGTGTTCGAGTGTTCGTACCGTAATGCGCAAGAAATGGTATGTAAACCCCGTATTTACATATCTGCCACTGTGCAGGAGAATCCGTATAGGTGTTCGAGTGTTCGAACCGTAATGCGCAAGAAATGGTACGGAAACCCCGTATTTACATATCTGCCACTGTGCAGGAGAATCCGTATAGGTGTTCGATTGTTCGAACCGTAATGCGCAAGAAATGGTATGGAAACCCCGTATTTACATATCAGCCACTATGCAGGAGAATCCGTATAGGTGTTCGAGTGTTCGAACCGTAATGCGCAAGAAATGGTATGGAAACCCCGTATTTACATATCTGCCACTGTGCAGGAGAAACCGTATAGGTGTTCGAGTGTTCGAACCGTAATGCGCAAGAAATGGTACGGAAACCCCGTATTTACATATCTGCCACTGTGCAGGATAATCCGTATAGGTGTTCGAGTGTTTGAACCGTAATGCGTGAGAAATGGTATGTAAACCCCGTATTTATATATCTGCCACTGTGCTGGATAATCCGTATAGGTGTTTGAGTGTTCGAACCGTAATGCGCCAGAAATGGTACCGAAACCCCGTATTTACATATCTGCCACTGTGCAGGAGAATCCGTATAGGTGTTCGAGTGTTCGAACCGTAATGCGCAAGAAATGGTACCGAAACCCCGTATTTACATATCTGCCACTGTGCAGGAGAATCCGTATAGGTGTTCGAGTGTTCGAACCGTAATGCGCAAGAAATGGTACGAAAACCCCGTATTTAAATATCTGCCACTTTGTAGGAGAATCCGCATAGGTGTTCGAGTGTTCGAACCGTAATGTGCAAGAAATGGTATGGAAACCCCGTATTTACATATCTGCCACTGTGTAGGAGAATCCGTATAGGTGTTCGAGTGTTCGAATCGTAATGCGCAAGAAATGGTACCGAAACCGCGTATTTACATATCTGCCACTGTGCAGGAGAATCCGAATAGGTGTTCGAGTGTTCGAATCGTAATGCGCAAGAAATGGTACCAAAACCCCGTATTTACACTCGAACCGTAATGCGCAAGAAATGGTTCCGAAACCCCGTATTTACGTATCTGCCACTGTGCAGGAGAATCCGTATAGGTGTTCCATTGTTCGAACCGTAATGCGCAAGAAATGGTACGGAAACCCCGTATTTACATATCTGCCACTGTGCAGGAGAATCCGTATAGGTGTTCGAGTGTTCGAACCGTAATGCGCAAAAAATGGTACCGAAACCCCGTATTTACATATCTGCCACTGTGCAGGAGAATCCGTATAGGTGTTCGAGTGTTCGAACCGTAATGCGCAAGAAATGGTACCGAAACTCCGTATTTACATATCTGCCACTGTGCAGGAGAATCCGAATAGGTGTTCGAGTGTTCGAACCGTAATGCGCAAGAAATGGTATGTAAACCCCGTATTTACATATCTGCCACTGTGCAGGAGAATCCGTATAGGTGTTCGAGTGTTCGAACCGTAATGCGCAAGAAATGGTACGGAAACCCCGTATTTACATATCTGCCACTGTGCAGGAGAATCCGTATAGGTGTTCGAGTGTTTGAACCGTAATGCGTGAGAAATGGTTTGCAAACCCCGTATTTATATATCTGCCACTGTGCTGGATAATCCGTATAGGTGTTCGAGTGTTCGAACCGTAATGCGCCAGAAATGGTACCGAAACCCCGTATTTACATATCTGCCACTGTGCAGGAGAATCCGTATAGGTGTTCGAGTGTCCGAACCGTAATGCGCAAGAAATGGTACCGAAACCCCGTATTTACATATCTGCCACTGTGCAGGAGAATCCGTATAGGTGTTCGAGTGTTCGAACCGTAATGCGCAAGAAATGGTATGGAAACCCCGTATTTACATATCTGCCACTGTGCAGGAGAATCCGTATAGGTGTTCGAGAGTTCGAACCGTAATGCGCAAGAAATGGTACGGAAACCCCGTATTTACATATCTGCCACTTTGTAGGAGAATCCGCATAGGTGTTCGAGTGTTCGAACCGTAATGTGCAAGAAATGGTATGGAAACCCCGTATTTACATATCTGCCACTGTGCAGGAGAATCCGTATAGGTGTTCGAGTGTTCGAATCGTAATGCGCAAGAAATGGTACCGAAACCGCGTATTCACATATCTGCCACTGTGCAGGAGAATCCGAATAGGTGTTCGAGTGTTCGAATCGTAATGCGCAAGAAATGGTACCAAAACCCCGTATTTACACTCGAACCGTAATGCGCAAGAAATGGTTCCGAAACCCCGTATTTACGTATCTGCCACTGTGCAGGAGAATCCGTATAGGTGTTCCGTTGTTCGAACCGTAATGCGCAAGAAATGGTACGGAAACCCCGTATTTACATATCTGCCACTGTGCAGGAGAATCCGTATAGGTGTTCGAGTGTTCGAACCGTAATGCGCAAAAAATGGTACCGAAACCCCGTATTTACATATCTGCCACTGTGCAGGAGAATCCGTATAGGTGTTCGAGTGTTCGAACCGTAATGCGCAAGAAATGGTACCGAAACCCCGTATTTACATATCTGCCACTGTGCAGGAGAATCCGAATAGGTGTTCGAGTGTTCGAACCGTAATGCGCAAGAAATGGTATGTAAACCCCGTATTTACATATCTGCCACTGTGCAGGAGAATCCGTATAGGTGTTCGAGTGTTCGAACCGTAATGCGCAGGAAATGGTACGGAAACCCCGTATTTACATATCTGCCACTGTGCAGGAGAATCCGTATAGGTGTTCGAGTGTTTGAACCGTAATGCGTGAGAAATGGTTTGCAAACCCCGTATTTATATATCTGCCACTGTGCTGGATAATCCGTATAGGTGTTCGAGTGTTCGAACCGTAATGCGCCAGAAATGGTACCGAAACCCCGTATTTACATATCTGCCACTGTGCAGGAGAATCCGTATAGGTGTTCGAGTGTCCGAACCGTAATGCGCAAGAAATGGTACCGAAACCCCGTATTTACATATCTGCCACTGTGCAGGAGAATCCGTATAGGTGTTCGAGTGTTCGAACCGTAATGCGCAAGAAATGGTACGGAAACCCCGGATTTACATATCTGCCACTGTGCAGGAGAATCCGTATAGGTGTTCGAGAGTTCGAACCGTAATGCGCAAGAAATGGTATGTAAACCCCGTTTTTATATATCTGCCACTGTGCAGGAGAATCCGTATAGGTGTTCGAGTGTTCGAACCGTAATGCGCAAAAAATGGTACCGAAACCCCGTATTTACATATCTGCCACTGTGCAGGAGAATCCGTATAGGTGTTCGAGTGTTCGAACCGTAATGCGCAAGAAATGGTTCCGAAACCCCGTATTTACATATCTGCCACTGTGCAGCAGAATCCGTATAGGTGTTCGAGAGTTCGAACCGTAATGCGCAAGAAATGGTACGGAAACCCCGTATTTACATACCTGCCACTTTGTAGGAGAATCCGCATAGGTGTTAGAGTGTTCGAACCGTAATGCGCAAGAAATGGTATGTAAACCCCGTATTAACATATCTGCCACTGTGCAGGAGAATCCGTATAGGTGTTCGAGTGTTCGAACCGTAATGCGCAAGAAATGGTACGGAAACCCCGGATTTACATATCTGCCACTGTGCAGGAGAATCCGTATAGGTGTTCGAGTGTTCGAACCGTAATGCGCAAGAAATGGTATGTAAACCCCGTTTTTACATATCTGCCACTGTGCAGGAGAATCCGTATAGGTGTTCGAGTGTTCGAACCGTAATGCGCAAGAAATGGTACGGAAACCCCGTATTTACATATCTGCCACTGTGCAGCAGAATCCGTATAGGTGTTCGATTGTTCGAACCGTAATGCGCAAGAAATGGTATGTAAACCCCGTTTTTACATATCTGCCACTGTGCAGGAGAATCCGTATAGGTGTTCGAGTGTTCGAACCGTAATGCGCAAAAAATGGTACCGAAACCCCGTATTTACATATCTGCCACTGTGCAGGATAATCCGTATAGGTGTTCGATTGTTCGAACCGTAATGCGCAAGAAATGGTATGTAAACCCCGTATTTACATATCTACCACTGTGCAGGAGAATCCGTATAGGTGTTCGAGTGTTCGAACCGTAATGCGCAAGAAATGGTATGGAAACCCCGTATTTACATATCAGCCACTGTGCAGGAGAATCCGTATAGGTGTTCGAGTGTTCGAACCGTAATGCGCAAGAAATGGTACGGAAACCCCGGATTTACATATCTGCCACTGTGCAGGAGAATCCGTATAGGTGTTCGATTGTTCGAACCGTAATGCGCAAGAAATGGTATGTAAACCCCGTTTTTATATATCTGCCACTGTGCAGGAGAATCCGTATAGGTGTTCGAGTGTTTGAACCGTAATGCGCAAAAAATGGTACCGAAACCCCGTATTTACATATCTGCCACTGTGCAGGAGAATCCGTATAGGTGTTCGAGTGTTCGAACCGTAATGCGCAAGAAATGGTATGGAAACCCCGTATTTACATATCTGCCACTGTGCAGGAGAATCCGTATAGGTGTTCGAGTGTTCGAACCGTAATGCGCAAGAAATGGTTCCGAAACCCCGTATTTACATATCTGCCACTGTGCAGGAGAATCCGTATAGGTGTTCGAGAGTTCGAACCGTAATGCGCAAGAAATGGTACGGAAACCCCGTATTTACATATCTGCCACTTTGTAGGAGAATCCGCATAGGTGTTCGAGAGTTCGAACCGTAATGCGCAAGAAATGGTACGGAAACCCCGTATTTACATATCTGCCACTTTGTAGGAGAATCCGCATAGGTGTTCGAGTGTTCGAACCGTAATGTGCAAGAAATGGTATGGAAACCCCGTATTTACATATCTGCCACTGTGCAGGAGAATCCGTATAGGTGTTCGAGTGTTCGAATCGTAATGCGCAAGAAATGGTACCGAAACCCCGTATTTACATATCTGCCACTGTGTTGGAGAATCCGAATAGGTGTTCGAGTGTTCGAACCGTAATGCGCAAGAAATGGTATGTAAACCCCGTATTTACATATCTGCCACTGTGCAGGAGAATCCGTATAGGTGTTCGAGTGTTCGAACCGTAATGCGCAAGAAATGGTACGGAAACCCCGGATTTACATATCTGCCACTGTGCAGGAGAATCCGTACAGGTGTTCGAGTGTTCGAACCGTAATGCGCAAGAAATGGTATGTAAACCCCGTTTTTACATATCTGCCACTGTGCAGGAGAATCCGTATAGGTGTTCGAGTGTTCGAACCGTAATGCGCAAGAAATGGTACGGAAACCCCGTATTTACATATCTGCCACTGTGCAGCAGAATCCGTATAGGTGTTCGATTGTTCGAACCGTAATGCGCAAGAAATGGTATGGAAACCCCGTATTTACATATCTGCCACTGTGCAGGAGAATCCGTATAGGTGTTCGAGTGTTCGTTCCGTAATGCGCAAGAAATGGTTCCGAAACCCCGTATTTACATATCTGCCACTTTGTAGGAGAATCCGCATAGGTGTTCGAGTGTTCGAACCGTAATGTGCAAGAAATGGTATGGAAACCCCGTATTTACATATCTGCCACTATGCAGGAGAATCCGTATAGGTGTTCGAGTGTTCGAATCGTAATGCGCAAGAAATGGTACCGAAACCCCGTATTTACATATCTGCCACTGTGCAAGAGAATCCGAATAGGTGTTCGAGTGTTCGAACCGTAATGCGCAAGAAATGGTATGTAAACCCCGTATTTACATATCTGCCACTGTGCAGGAGAATCCGTATAGGTGTTCGAGTGTTCGAACCGTAATGCGCAAGAAATGGTACGAAAACCCCGTATTTACATATCTGCCACTGTGCAGGAGAATCCGTATAGGTGTTCGATTGTTCGAACCGTAATGCGCAAGAAATGGTATGTAAACCCCGTTTTTATATATCTGCCACTGTGCAGGAGAATCCGTATAGGTGTTCGAGTGTTTGAACCGTAATGCGCAAAAAATGGTACCGAAACCCCGTATTTACATATCTGCCACTGTGCAGGAGAATCCGTATAGGTGTTCGAGTGTTCGAACCGTAATGCGCAAGAAATGGTATGGAAACCCCGTATTTACATATCTGCCACTGTGCAGGAGAATCCGTATAGGTGTTCGAGTGTTCGAACCGTAATGCGCAAGAAATGGTTCCGAAACCCCGTATTTACATATCTGCCACTGTGCAGGAGAATCCGTATAGGTGTTCGAGAGTTCGAACCGTAATGCGCAAGAAATGGTACGGAAACCCCGTATTTACATACCTGCCACTTTGTAGAAGAATCCGCATAGGTGTTCGAGTGTTCGAACCGTAATGTGCAAGAAATGGTATGGAAACCCCGTATTTACATATCTGCCACTGTGCAGGAGAATCCGTATAGGTGTTCGAGTGTTCGAATCGTAATGCGCAAGAAATGGTACCGAAACCCCGTATTTACATATCTGCCACTGTGGAGGAGAATCCGAATAGGTGTTCGAGTGTTCGAACCGTAATGCGCAAGAAATGGTTCCGAAACCCCGTATTTACATATCTGCCACTGTGCAGGAGAATCCGTATAGGTGTTCGAGAGTTCGAACCGTAATGCGCAAGAAATGGTACGGAAACCCCGTATTTACATATCTGCCACTTTGTAGGAGAATCCGCATTGGTGTTCGAGTGTTCGAACCGTAATGTGCAAGAAATGGTATGGAAACCCCGTATTTACATATCTGCCACTGTGCAGGACAATCCGTATAGGTGTTCGAGTGTTCGAACCGTAATGCGCCAGAAATGGTACCGAAACCCCGTATTTACATATCTGCCACTGTGCAGGAGAATCCGTATAGTTGTTCGACTGTTCGAACCGTAATGCGCAAGAAATGGTACCGAAACCCCGTATTTACATATCTGCCCCTGTGCAGGAGAATCCGTATAGGTGTTCGAGTGTTCGAACCGTAATGCGCAAGAAATGGTAGGGAAACCCCGTATTTACATATCTGCCACTGTGCAGGAGAATCCGTATAGGTGTTCGAGTGTTCGAACCGTAATGCGCAAGAAATGGTTCCGAAACCCCGTATTTACATATCTGCCACTGTGCAGGAGAATCCGTATAGGTGTTCGAGAGTTCGAACCGTAATGCGCAAGAAATGGTACGGAGACCCCGTATTTACATATCTGCCACTTTGTAGGAGAATCCGCATAGGTGTTCGAGTGTTCGAACCGTAATGTGTAAGAAATGGTATGGAAACCCCGTATTTACATATCTGCCACTGTGCAGGACAATCCGTATAGGTGTTCGAGTGTTCGAATCGTAATGCGCAAGAAATGGTACCGAAACCCCGTATTTACATATCTGCCACTGTGCAGGAGAATCCGAATAGGTGTTCGAGTGTTCGAACCGTAATGCGCAAGAAATGGTATGTAAACCCCGAATTTACATATCTGCCACTGTGTAGGAGAATCCGTATAGGTGTTCGAGTGTTCGAACCGTAATGCGCAAGAAATGGTATGTAAACCCCGTATTAACATATCTGCCACTGTGCAGGAGAATCCGTATAGGTGTTCGAGTGTTCGAACCGTAATGCGCAAGAAATGGTACGGAAACCCCGTATTTACATATCTGCCACTGTGCAGCAGAATCCGTATAGGTGTTCGATTGTTCGAACCGTAATGCGCAAGAAATGGTATGGAAACCCCGTATTTACATATCTGCCACTGTGCAGGAGAATCCGTATAGGTGTTCGAGTGTTCGAATCGTAATGCGCAAGAAATGGTACCGAAACCCCGTATTTACATATCTGCCACTGTGCAAGAGAATCCGAATAGGTGTTCGAGTGTTCGAACCGTAATGCGCAAGAAATGGTATGTAAACCCCGTATTTACATATCTGCCACTGTGCAGGAGAATCCGTATAGGTGTTCGAGTGTTCGAACCGTAATGCGCAAGAAATGGTACGAAAACCCCGTATTTACATATCTGCCACTGTGCAGGAGAATCCGTATAGGTGTTCGATTGTTCGAACCGTAATGCGCAAGAAATGGTATGTAAACTCCGTTTTTATATATCTGCCACTGTGCAGGAGAATCCGTATAGGTGTTCGAGTGTTTGAACCGTAATGCGCAAAAAATGGTACCGAAACCCCGTATTTACATATCTGCCACTGTGCAGGAGAATCCGTATAGGTGTTCGTGTGTTCGAACCGTAATGCGCAAGAAATGGTATGGAAACCCCGTATTTACATATCTGCCACTGTGCAGGAGAATCCGTATAGGTGTTCGAGTGTTCGAACCGTAATGCGCAAGAAATGGTTCCGAAACCCCGTATTTACATATCTGCCACTGTGCAGGAGAATCCGTATAGGTGTTCGAGAGTTCGAACCGTAATGCGCAAGAAATGGTACGGAAACCCCGTATTTACATACCTGCCACTTTGTAGAAGAATCCGCATAGGTGTTCGAGTGTTCGAACCGTAATGTGCAAGAAATGGTATGGAAACCCCGTATTTACATATCTGCCACTGTGCAGGAGAATCCGTATAGGTGTTCGAGTGTTCGAATCGTAATGCGCAAGAAATGGTACCGAAACCCCGTATTTACATATCTGCCACTGTGGAGGAGAATCCGAATAGGTGTTCGAGTGTTCGAACCGTAATGCGCAAGAAATGGTTCCGAAACCCCGTATTTACATATCTGCCACTGTGCAGGAGAATCCGTATAGGTGTTCGAGAGTTCGAACCGTAATGCGCAAGAAATGGTACGGAAACCCCGTATTTACATATCTGCCACTTTGTAGGAGAATCCGCATAGGTGTTCGAGTGTTCGAACCGTAATGTGCAAGAAATGGTATGGAAACCCCGTATTTACATATCTGCCACTGTGCAGGACAATCCGTATAGGTGTTCGAGTGTTCGAACCGTAATGCGCCAGAAATGGTAGGGAAACCCCGTATTTACATATCTGCCACTGTGCAGGAGAATCCGTATAGGTGTTCGAGTGTTCGAACCGTAATGCGCAAGAAATGGTTCCGAAACCCCGTATTTACATATCTGCCACTGTGCAGGAGAATCCGTATAGGTGTTCGAGAGTTCGAACCGTAATGCGCAAGAAATGGTACGGAAACCCCGTATTTACATATCTGCCACTTTGTAGGAGAATCCGCATAGGTGTTCGAGTGTTCGAACCGTAATGTGCAAGAAATGGTATGGAAACCCCGTATTTACATATCTGCCACTGTGCAGGAGAATCCGTATAGGTGTTCGAGTGTTCGAATCGTAATGCGCAAGAAATGGTATGTAAACCCCGTTTTTATATATCTGCCACTGTGCAGGAGAATCCGTATAGGTGTTCGAGTGTTTGAACCGTAATGCGCAAAAAATGGTACCGAAACCCCGTATTTACATATCTGCCACTGTGCAGGAGAATCCGTATAGGTGTTCGAGTGTTCGAACCGTAATGCGCAAGAAATGGTATGGAAACCCCGTATTTACATATCTGCCACTGTGCAGGAGAATCCGTATAGGTGTTCGAGTGTTCGAACCGTAATGCGCAAGAAATGGTTCCGAAACCCCGTATTTACATATCTGCCACTGTGCAGGAGAATCCGTATAGGTGTTCGAGAGTTCGAACCGTAATGCGCAAGAAATGGTACGGAAACCCCGTATTTACATATCTGCCACTTTGTAGGAGAATCCGCATAGGTGTTCGAGAGTTCGAACCGTAATGCGCAAGAAATGGTACGGAAACCCCGTATTTACATATCTGCCACTTTGTAGGAGAATCCGCATAGGTGTTCGAGTGTTCGAACCGTAATGTGCAAGAAATGGTATGGAAACCCCGTATTTACATATCTGCCACTGTGCAGGAGAATCCGTATAGGTGTTCGAGTGTTCGAATCGTAATGCGCAAGAAATGGTACCGAAACCCCGTATTTACATATCTGCCACTGTGTTGGAGAATCCGAATAGGTGTTCGAGTGTTCGAACCGTAATGCGCAAGAAATGGTATGTAAACCCCGTATTTACATATCTGCCACTGTGCAGGAGAATCCGTATAGGTGTTCGAGTGTTCGAACCGTAATGCGCAAGAAATGGTATGTAAACCCCGTATTAACATATCTGCCACTGTGCAGGAGAATCCGTATAGGTGTTCGAGTGTTCGAACCGTAATGCGCAAGAAATGGTACGGAAACCCCGGATTTACATATCTGCCACTGTGCAGGAGAATCCGTACAGGTGTTCGAGTGTTCGAACCGTAATGCGCAAGAAATGGTATGTAAACCCCGTTTTTACATATCTGCCACTGTGCAGGAGAATCCGTATAGGTGTTCGAGTGTTCGAACCGTAATGCGCAAGAAATGGTACGGAAACCCCGTATTTACATATCTGCCACTGTGCAGCAGAATCCGTATAGGTGTTCGATTGTTCGAACCGTAATGCGCAAGAAATGGTATGGAAACCCCGTATTTACATATCTGCCACTGTGCAGGAGAATCCGTATAGGTGTTCGAGTGTTCGTTCCGTAATGCGCAAGAAATGGTTCCGAAACCCCGTATTTACATATCTGCCACTTTGTAGGAGAATCCGCATAGGTGTTCGAGTGTTCGAACCGTAATGTGCAAGAAATGGTATGGAAACCCCGTATTTACATATCTGCCACTATGCAGGAGAATCCGTATAGGTGTTCGAGTGTTCGAATCGTAATGCGCAAGAAATGGTACCGAAACCCCGTATTTACATATCTGCCACTGTGCAAGAGAATCCGAATAGGTGTTCGAGTGTTCGAACCGTAATGCGCAAGAAATGGTATGTAAACCCCGTATTTACATATCTGCCACTGTGCAGGAGAATCCGTATAGGTGTTCGAGTGTTCGAACCGTAATGCGCAAGAAATGGTACGAAAACCCCGTATTTACATATCTGCCACTGTGCAGGAGAATCCGTATAGGTGTTCGATTGTTCGAACCGTAATGCGCAAGAAATGGTATGTAAACCCCGTTTTTATATATCTGCCACTGTGCAGGAGAATCCGTATAGGTGTTCGAGTGTTTGAACCGTAATGCGCAAAAAATGGTACCGAAACCCCGTATTTACATATCTGCCACTGTGCAGGAGAATCCGTATAGGTGTTCGAGTGTTCGAACCGTAATGCGCAAGAAATGGTATGGAAACCCCGTATTTACATATCTGCCACTGTGCAGGAGAATCCGTATAGGTGTTCGAGTGTTCGAACCGTAATGCGCAAGAAATGGTTCCGAAACCCCGTATTTACATATCTGCCACTGTGCAGGAGAATCCGTATAGGTGTTCGAGAGTTCGAACCGTAATGCGCAAGAAATGGTACGGAAACCCCGTATTTACATACCTGCCACTTTGTAGAAGAATCCGCATAGGTGTTCGAGTGTTCGAACCGTAATGTGCAAGAAATGGTATGGAAACCCCGTATTTACATATCTGCCACTGTGCAGGAGAATCCGTATAGGTGTTCGAGTGTTCGAATCGTAATGCGCAAGAAATGGTACCGAAACCCCGTATTTACATATCTGCCACTGTGGAGGAGAATCCGAATAGGTGTTCGAGTGTTCGAACCGTAATGCGCAAGAAATGGTTCCGAAACCCCGTATTTACATATCTGCCACTGTGCAGGAGAATCCGTATAGGTGTTCGAGAGTTCGAACCGTAATGCGCAAGAAATGGTACGGAAACCCCGTATTTACATATCTGCCACTTTGTAGGAGAATCCGCATAGGTGTTCGAGTGTTCGAACCGTAATGTGCAAGAAATGGTATGGAAACCCCGTATTTACATATCTGCCACTGTGCAGGACAATCCGTATAGGTGTTCGAGTGTTCGAACCGTAATGCGCCAGAAATGGTAGGGAAACCCCGTATTTACATATCTGCCACTGTGCAGGAGAATCCGTATAGGTGTTCGAGTGTTCGAACCGTAATGCGCAAGAAATGGTTCCGAAACCCCGTATTTACATATCTGCCACTGTGCAGGAGAATCCGTATAGGTGTTCGAGAGTTCGAACCGTAATGCGCAAGAAATGGTACGGAAACCCCGTATTTACATATCTGCCACTTTGTAGGAGAATCCGCATAGGTGTTCGAGTGTTCGAACCGTAATGTGCAAGAAATGGTATGGAAACCCCGTATTTACATATCTGCCACTGTGCAGGAGAATCCGTATAGGTGTTCGAGTGTTCGAATCGTAATGCGCAAGAAATGGTATGTAAACCCCGTTTTTATATATCTGCCACTGTGCAGGAGAATCCGTATAGGTGTTCGAGTGTTTGAACCGTAATGCGCAAAAAATGGTACCGAAACCCCGTATTTACATATCTGCCACTGTGCAGGAGAATCCGTATAGGTGTTCGAGTGTTCGAACCGTAATGCGCAAGAAATGGTATGGAAACCCCGTATTTACATATCTGCCACTGTGCAGGAGAATCCGTATAGGTGTTCGAGTGTTCGAACCGTAATGCGCAAGAAATGGTTCCGAAACCCCGTATTTACATATCTGCCACTGTGCAGGAGAATCCGTATAGGTGTTCGAGAGTTCGAACCGTAATGCGCAAGAAATGGTACGGAAACCCCGTATTTACATATCTGCCACTTTGTAGGAGAATCCGCATAGGTGTTCGAGAGTTCGAACCGTAATGCGCAAGAAATGGTACGGAAACCCCGTATTTACATATCTGCCACTTTGTAGGAGAATCCGCATAGGTGTTCGAGTGTTCGAACCGTAATGTGCAAGAAATGGTATGGAAACCCCGTATTTACATATCTGCCACTGTGCAGGAGAATCCGTATAGGTGTTCGAGTGTTCGAATCGTAATGCGCAAGAAATGGTACCGAAACCCCGTATTTACATATCTGCCACTGTGTTGGAGAATCCGAATAGGTGTTCGAGTGTTCGAACCGTAATGCGCAAGAAATGGTATGTAAACCCCGTATTTACATATCTGCCACTGTGCAGGAGAATCCGTATAGGTGTTCGAGTGTTCGAACCGTAATGCGCAAGAAATGGTATGTAAACCCCGTATTAACATATCTGCCACTGTGCAGGAGAATCCGTATAGGTGTTCGAGTGTTCGAACCGTAATGCGCAAGAAATGGTACGGAAACCCCGGATTTACATATCTGCCACTGTGCAGGAGAATCCGTACAGGTGTTCGAGTGTTCGAACCGTAATGCGCAAGAAATGGTATGTAAACCCCGTTTTTACATATCTGCCACTGTGCAGGAGAATCCGTATAGGTGTTCGAGTGTTCGAACCGTAATGCGCAAGAAATGGTACGGAAACCCCGTATTTACATATCTGCCACTGTGCAGCAGAATCCGTATAGGTGTTCGATTGTTCGAACCGTAATGCGCAAGAAATGGTATGGAAACCCCGTATTTACATATCTGCCACTGTGCAGGAGAATCCGTATAGGTGTTCGAGTGTTCGTTCCGTAATGCGCAAGAAATGGTTCCGAAACCCCGTATTTACATATCTGCCACTTTGTAGGAGAATCCGCATAGGTGTTCGAGTGTTCGAACCGTAATGTGCAAGAAATGGTATGGAAACCCCGTATTTACATATCTGCCACTATGCAGGAGAATCCGTATAGGTGTTCGAGTGTTCGAATCGTAATGCGCAAGAAATGGTACCGAAACCCCGTATTTACATATCTGCCACTGTGCAAGAGAATCCGAATAGGTGTTCGAGTGTTCGAACCGTAATGCGCAAGAAATGGTATGTAAACCCCGTATTTACATATCTGCCACTGTGCAGGAGAATCCGTATAGGTGTTCGAGTGTTCGAACCGTAATGCGCAAGAAATGGTACGAAAACCCCGTATTTACATATCTGCCACTGTGCAGGAGAATCCGTATAGGTGTTCGATTGTTCGAACCGTAATGCGCAAGAAATGGTATGTAAACCCCGTTTTTATATATCTGCCACTGTGCAGGAGAATCCGTATAGGTGTTCGAGTGTTTGAACCGTAATGCGCAAAAAATGGTACCGAAACCCCGTATTTACATATCTGCCACTGTGCAGGAGAATCCGTATAGGTGTTCGAGTGTTCGAACCGTAATGCGCAAGAAATGGTATGGAAACCCCGTATTTACATATCTGCCACTGTGCAGGAGAATCCGTATAGGTGTTCGAGTGTTCGAACCGTAATGCGCAAGAAATGGTTCCGAAACCCCGTATTTACATATCTGCCACTGTGCAGGAGAATCCGTATAGGTGTTCGAGAGTTCGAACCGTAATGCGCAAGAAATGGTACGGAAACCCCGTATTTACATACCTGCCACTTTGTAGAAGAATCCGCATAGGTGTTCGAGTGTTCGAACCGTAATGTGCAAGAAATGGTATGGAAACCCCGTATTTACATATCTGCCACTGTGCAGGAGAATCCGTATAGGTGTTCGAGTGTTCGAATCGTAATGCGCAAGAAATGGTACCGAAACCCCGTATTTACATATCTGCCACTGTGGAGGAGAATCCGAATAGGTGTTCGATTGTTCGAACCGTAATGCGCAAGAAATGGTTCCGAAACCCCGTATTTACATATCTGCCACTGTGCAGGAGAATCCGTATAGGTGTTCGAGAGTTCGAACCGTAATGCGCAAGAAATGGTACGGAAACCCCGTATTTACATATCTGCCACTTTGTAGGAGAATCCGCATTGGTGTTCGAGTGTTCGAACCGTAATGTGCAAGAAATGGTATGGAAACCCCGTATTTACATATCTGCCACTGTGCAGGACAATCCGTATAGGTGTTCGAGTGTTCGAACCGTAATGCGCCAGAAATGGTACCGAAACCCCGTATTTACATATCTGCCACTGTGCAGGAGAATCCGTATAGTTGTTCGACTGTTCGAACCGTAATGCGCAAGAAATGGTACCGAAACCCCGTATTTACATATCTGCCCCTGTGCAGGAGAATCCGTATAGGTGTTCGAGTGTTCGAACCGTAATGCGCAAGAAATGGTAGGGAAACCCCGTATTTACATATCTGCCACTGTGCAGGAGAATCCGTATAGGTGTTCGAGTGTTCGAACCGTAATGCGCAAGAAATGGTTCCGAAACCCCGTATTTACATATCTGCCACTGTGCAGGAGAATCCGTATAGGTGTTCGAGAGTTCGAACCGTAATGCGCAAGAAATGGTACGGAGACCCCGTATTTACATATCTGCCACTTTGTAGGAGAATCCGCATAGGTGTTCGAGTGTTCGAACCGTAATGTGTAAGAAATGGTATGGAAACCCCGTATTTACATATCTGCCACTGTGCAGGACAATCCGTATAGGTGTTCGAGTGTTCGAATCGTAATGCGCAAGAAATGGTACCGAAACCCCGTATTTACATATCTGCCACTGTGCAGGAGAATCCGAATAGGTGTTCGAGTGTTCGAACCGTAATGCGCAAGAAATGGTATGTAAACCCCGTATTTACATATCTGCCACTGTGTAGGAGAATCCGTATAGGTGTTCGAGTGTTCGAACCGTAATGCGCAAGAAATGGTATGTAAACCCCGTATTAACATATCTGCCACTGTGCAGGAGAATCCGTATAGGTGTTCGAGTGTTCGAACCGTAATGCGCAAGAAATGGTACGGAAACCCCGTATTTACATATCTGCCACTGTGCAGCAGAATCCGTATAGGTGTTCGATTGTTCGAACCGTAATGCGCAAGAAATGGTATGGAAACCCCGTATTTACATATCTGCCACTGTGCAGGAGAATCCGTATAGGTGTTCGAGTGTTCGAATCGTAATGCGCAAGAAATGGTACCGAAACCCCGTATTTACATATCTGCCACTGTGCAAGAGAATCCGAATAGGTGTTCGAGTGTTCGAACCGTAATGCGCAAGAAATGGTATGTAAACCCCGTATTTACATATCTGCCACTGTGCAGGAGAATCCGTATAGGTGTTCGAGTGTTCGAACCGTAATGCGCAAGAAATGGTACGAAAACCCCGTATTTACATATCTGCCACTGTGCAGGAGAATCCGTATAGGTGTTCGATTGTTCGAACCGTAATGCGCAAGAAATGGTATGTAAACCCCGTTTTTATATATCTGCCACTGTGCAGGAGAATCCGTATAGGTGTTCGAGTGTTTGAACCGTAATGCGCAAAAAATGGTACCGAAACCCCGTATTTACATATCTGCCACTGTGCAGGAGAATCCGTATAGGTGTTCGTGTGTTCGAACCGTAATGCGCAAGAAATGGTATGGAAACCCCGTATTTACATATCTGCCACTGTGCAGGAGAATCCGTATAGGTGTTCGAGTGTTCGAACCGTAATGCGCAAGAAATGGTTCCGAAACCCCGTATTTACATATCTGCCACTGTGCAGGAGAATCCGTATAGGTGTTCGAGAGTTCGAACCGTAATGCGCAAGAAATGGTACGGAAACCCCGTATTTACATACCTGCCACTTTGTAGAAGAATCCGCATAGGTGTTCGAGTGTTCGAACCGTAATGTGCAAGAAATGGTATGGAAACCCCGTATTTACATATCTGCCACTGTGCAGGAGAATCCGTATAGGTGTTCGAGTGTTCGAATCGTAATGCGCAAGAAATGGTACCGAAACCCCGTATTTACATATCTGCCACTGTGGAGGAGAATCCGAATAGGTGTTCGAGTGTTCGAACCGTAATGCGCAAGAAATGGTTCCGAAACCCCGTATTTACATATCTGCCACTGTGCAGGAGAATCCGTATAGGTGTTCGAGAGTTCGAACCGTAATGCGCAAGAAATGGTACGGAAACCCCGTATTTACATATCTGCCACTTTGTAGGAGAATCCGCATAGGTGTTCGAGTGTTCGAACCGTAATGTGCAAGAAATGGTATGGAAACCCCGTATTTACATATCTGCCACTGTGCAGGACAATCCGTATAGGTGTTCGAGTGTTCGAACCGTAATGCGCCAGAAATGGTAGGGAAACCCCGTATTTACATATCTGCCACTGTGCAGGAGAATCCGTATAGGTGTTCGAGTGTTCGAACCGTAATGCGCAAGAAATGGTTCCGAAACCCCGTATTTACATATCTGCCACTGTGCAGGAGAATCCGTATAGGTGTTCGAGAGTTCGAACCGTAATGCGCAAGAAATGGTACGGAAACCCCGTATTTACATATCTGCCACTTTGTAGGAGAATCCGCATAGGTGTTCGAGTGTTCGAACCGTAATGTGCAAGAAATGGTATGGAAACCCCGTATTTACATATCTGCCACTGTGCAGGAGAATCCGTATAGGTGTTCGAGTGTTCGAATCGTAATGCGCAAGAAATGGTACCGAAACCCCGTATTTACATATCTGCCACTGTGTAGGAGAATCCGAATAGGTGTTCGAGTGTTCGAACCGTAATGCGCAAGAAATGGTATGTAAACCCCGTATTTACATATCTGCCACTGTGCAGGAGAATCCGTATAGGTGTTCGAGTGTTCGAACCGTAATGCGCAAGAAATGGTATGTAAAACCCGTATTAACATATCTGCCACTGTGCAGGAGAATCCGTATAGGTGTTCGAGTGTTCGAACCGTAATGCGCAAGAAATGGTACGGAAACCCCGGATTTACATATCTGCCACTGTGCAGGAGAATCCGTACAGGTGTTCGAGTGTTCGAACCGTAATGCGCAAGAAATGGTATGTAAACCCCGTTTTTACATATCTGCCACTGTGCAGGAGAATCCGTATAGGTGTTCGAGTGTTCGAACCGTAATGCGCAAGAAATGGTACGGAAACCCCGTATTTACATATCTGCCACTGTGCAGCAGAATCCGTATAGGTGTTCGATTGTTCGAACCGTAATGCGCAAGAAATGGTATGGAAACCCCGTATTTACATATCTGCCACTGTGCAGGAGAATCCGTATAGGTGTTCGAGTGTTCGTTCCGTAATGCGCAAGAAATGGTTCCGAAACCCCGTATTTACATATCTGCCACTTTGTAGGAGAATCCGCATAGGTGTTCGAGTGTTCGAACCGTAATGTGCAAGAAATGGTATGGAAACCCCGTATTTACATATCTGCCACTGTGCAGGAGAATCCGTATAGGTGTTCGAGTGTTCGAATCGTAATGCGCAAGAAATGGTACCGAAACCCCGTATTTACATATCTGCCACTGTGCAAGAGAATCCGAATAGGTGTTCGAGTGTTCGAACCGTAATGCGCAAGAAATGGTATGTAAACCCCGTATTTACATATCTGCCACTGTGCAGGAGAATCCGTATAGGTGTTCGAGTGTTCGAACCGTAATGCGCAAGAAATGGTACGAAAACCCCGTATTTACATATCTGCCACTGTGCAGGAGAATCCGTATAGGTGTTCGATTGTTCGAACCGTAATGCGCAAGAAATGGTATGTAAACCCCGTTTTTATATATCTGCCACTGTGCAGGAGAATCCGTATAGGTGTTCGAGTGTTTGAACCGTAATGCGCAAAAAATGGTACCGAAACCCCGTATTTACATATCTGCCACTGTGCAGGAGAATCCGTATAGGTGTTCGAGTGTTCGAACCGTAATGCGCAAGAAATGGTATGGAAACCCCGTATTTACATATCTGCCACTGTGCAGGAGAATCCGTATAGGTGTTCGAGTGTTCGAACCGTAATGCGCAAAAAATGGTACCGAAACCCCGTATTTACATATCTGCCACTGTGCAGGAGAATCCGTATAGGTGTTCGAGTGTTCGAACCGTAATGCGCAAGAAATGGTATGTAAACCCCGTATTAACATATCTGCCACTGTGCAGGAGAATCCGTACAGGTGTTCGAGTGTTCGAACCGTAATGCGCAAGAAATGGTACGGAAACCCCGGATTTACATATCTGCCACTGTGCAGGAGAATCCGTACAGGTGTTCGAGTGTTCGAACCGTAATGCGCAAGAAATGGTATGTAAACCCCGTTTTTACATATCTGCCACTGTGCAGGAGAATCCGTATAGGTGTTCGAGTGTTCGAACCGTAATGCGCAAGAAATGGTACGGAAACCCCGTATTTACATATCTGCCACTGTGCAGCAGAATCCGTATAGGTGTTCGATTGTTCGAACCGTAATGCGCAAGAAATGGTATGGAAACCCCGTATTTACATATCTGCCACTGTGCAGGAGAATCCGTATAGGTGTTCGAGTGTTCGTTCCGTAATGCGCAAGAAATGGTTCCGAAACCCCGTATTTACATATCTGCCACTTTGTAGGAGAATCCGCATAGGTGTTCGAGTGTTCGAACCGTAATGTGCAAGAAATGGTATGGAAACCCCGTATTTACATATCTGCCACTGTGCAGGAGAATCCGTATAGGTGTTCGAGTGTTCGAATCGTAATGCGCAAGAAATGGTACCGACACCCCGTATTTACATATCTGCCACTGTGCAAGAGAATCCGAATAGGTGTTCGAGTGTTCGAACCGTAATGCGCAAGAAATGGTATGTAAACCCCGTATTTACATATCCGCCACTGTGCAGGAGAATCCGTATAGGTGTTCGAGTGTTCGAACCGTAATGCGCAAGAAATGGTACGAAAACCCCGTATTTACATATCTGCCACTGTGCAGGAGAATCTGTATAGGTGTTCGATTGTTCGAACCGTAATGCGCAAGAAATGGTATGTAAACCCCGTTTTTATATATCTGCCACTGTGCAGGAGAATCCGTATAGGTGTTCGAGTGTTTGAACCGTAATGCGCAAAAAATGGTACCGAAACCCCGTATTTACATATCTGCCACTGTGCAGGAGAATCCGTATAGGTGTTCGAGTGTTCGAACCGTAATGCGCAAGAAATGGTATGGAAACCCCGTATTTACATATCTGCCACTGTGCAGGAGAATCCGTATAGGTGTTCGAGTGTTCGAACCGTAATGCGCAAGAAATGGTTCCGAAACCCCGTATTTACATATCTGCCACTGTGCAGGAGAATCCGTATAGGTGTTCGAGAGTTCGAACCGTAATGCGCAAGAAATGGTACGGAAACCCCGTATTTACATACCTGCCACTTTGTAGAAGAATCCGCATAGGTGTTCGAGTGTTCGAACCGTAATGTGCAAGAAATGGTATGGAAACCCCGTATTTACATATCTGCCACTGTGCAGGAGAATCCGTATAGGTGTTCGAGTGTTCGAATCGTAATGCGCAAGAAATGGTACCGAAACCCCGTATTTACATATCTGCCACTGTGCAAGAGAATCCGAATAGGTGTTCGAGTGTTCGAACCGTAATGCGCAAGAAATGGTATGTAAACCCCGTATTTACATATCTGCCACTGTGCAGGAGAATCCGTATAGGTGTTCGAGTGTTCGAACCGTAATGCGCAAGAAATGGTACGAAAACCCCGTATTTACATATCTGCCACTGTGCAGGAGAATCCGTATAGGTGTTCGATTGTTCGAACCGTAATGCGCAAGAAATGGTATGTAAACCCCGTTTTTATATATCTGCCACTGTGCAGGAGAATCCGTATAGGTGTTCGAGTGTTTGAACCGTAATGCGCAAAAAATGGTACCGAAACCCCGTATTTACATATCTGCCACTGTGCAGGAGAATCCGTATAGGTGTTCGAGTGTTCGAACCGTAATGCGCAAGAAATGGTATGGAAACCCCGTATTTACATATCTGCCACTGTGCAGGAGAATCCGTATAGGTGTTCGAGTGTTCGAACCGTAATGCGCAAAAAATGGTACCGAAACCCCGTATTTACATATCTGCCACTGTGCAGGAGAATCCGTATAGGTGTTCGAGTGTTCGAACCGTAATGCGCAAGAAATGGTATGTAAACCCCGTATTAACATATCTGCCACTGTGCAGGAGAATCCGTACAGGTGTTCGAGTGTTCGAACCGTAATGCGCAAGAAATGGTACGGAAACCCCGGATTTACATATCTGCCACTGTGCAGGAGAATCCGTACAGGTGTTCGAGTGTTCGAACCGTAATGCGCAAGAAATGGTATGTAAACCCCGTTTTTACATATCTGCCACTGTGCAGGAGAATCCGTATAGGTGTTCGAGTGTTCGAACCGTAATGCGCAAGAAATGGTACGGAAACCCCGTATTTACATATCTGCCACTGTGCAGCAGAATCCGTATAGGTGTTCGATTGTTCGAACCGTAATGCGCAAGAAATGGTATGGAAACCCCGTATTTACATATCTGCCACTGTGCAGGAGAATCCGTATAGGTGTTCGAGTGTTCGTTCCGTAATGCGCAAGAAATGGTTCCGAAACCCCGTATTTACATATCTGCCACTTTGTAGGAGAATCCGCATAGGTGTTCGAGTGTTCGAACCGTAATGTGCAAGAAATGGTATGGAAACCCCGTATTTACATATCTGCCACTGTGCAGGAGAATCCGTATAGGTGTTCGAGTGTTCGAATCGTAATGCGCAAGAAATGGTACCGAAACCCCGTATTTACATATCTGCCACTGTGCAAGAGAATCCGAATAGGTGTTCGAGTGTTCGAACCGTAATGCGCAAGAAATGGTATGTAAACCCCGTATTTACATATCCGCCACTGTGCAGGAGAATCCGTATAGGTGTTCGAGTGTTCGAACCGTAATGCGCAAGAAATGGTACGAAAACCCCGTATTTACATATCTGCCACTGTGCAGGAGAATCCGTATAGGTGTTCGATTGTTCGAACCGTAATGCGCAAGAAATGGTATGTAAACCCCGTTTTTATATATCTGCCACTGTGCAGGAGAATCCGTATAGGTGTTCGAGTGTTTGAACCGTAATGCGCAAAAAATGGTACCGAAACCCCGTATTTACATATCTGCCACTGTGCAGGAGAATCCGTATAGGTGTTCGAGTGTTCGAACCGTAATGCGCAAGAAATGGTATGGAAACCCCGTATTTACATATCTGCCACTGTGCAGGAGAATCCGTATAGGTGTTCGAGTGTTCGAACCGTAATGCGCAAGAAATGGTTCCGAAACCCCGTATTTACATATCTGCCACTGTGCAGGAGAATCCGTATAGGTGTTCGAGAGTTCGAACCGTAATGCGCAAGAAATGGTACGGAAACCCCGTATTTACATACCTGCCACTTTGTAGAAGAATCCGCATAGGTGTTCGAGTGTTCGAACCGTAATGTGCAAGAAATGGTATGGAAACCCCGTATTTACATATCTGCCACTGTGCAGGAGAATCCGTATAGGTGTTCGAGTGTTCGAATCGTAATGCGCAAGAAATGGTACCGAAACCCCGTATTTACATATCTGCCACTGTGGAGGAGAATCCGAATAGGTGTTCGAGTGTTCGAACCGTAATGCGCAAGAAATGGTTCCGAAACCCCGTATTTACATATCTGCCACTGTGCAGGAGAATCCGTATAGGTGTTCGAGATTTCGAACCGTAATGCGCAAGAAATGGTACGGAAACCCCGTATTTACATATCTGCCACTTTGTAGGAGAATCCGCATAGGTGTTCGAGTGTTCGAACCGTAATGTGCAAGAAATGGTATGGAAACCCCGTATTTACATATCTGCCACTGTGCAGGACAATCCGTATAGGTGTTCGAGTGTTCGAACCATAATGCGCCAGAAATGGTACCGAAACCCCGTATTTACATATCTGCCACTGTGCAGGAGAATCCGTATAGTTGTTCGACTGTTCGAACCGTAATGCGCAAGAAATGGTACCGAAACCCCGTATTTACATATCTGCCACTGTGCAGGAGAATCCGTATAGGTGTTCGAGTGTTCGAACCGTAATGCGCAAGAAATGGTAGGGAAACCCCGTATTTACATATCTGCCACTGTGCAGGAGAATCCGTATAGGTGTTCGAGTGTTCGAACCGTAATGCGCAAGAAATGGTTCCGAAACCCCGTATTTACATATCTGCCACTGTGCAGGAGAATCCGTATAGGTGTTCGAGAGTTCGAACCGTAATGCGCAAGAAATGGTACGGAGACCCCGTATTTACATATCTGCCACTTTGTAGGAGAATCCGCATAGGTGTTCGAGTGTTCGAACCGTAATGTGTAAGAAATGGTATGGAAACCCCGTATTTACATATCTGCCACTGTGCAGGACAATCCGTATAGGTGTTCGAGTGTTCGAATCGTAATGCGCAAGAAATGGTACCGAAACCCCGTATTTACATATCTGCCACTGTGCAGGAGAATCCGAATAGGTGTTCGAGTGTTCGAACCGTAATGCGCAAGAAATGGTATGTAAACCCCGTATTTACATATCTGCCACTGTGTAGGAGAATCCGTATAGGTGTTCGAGTGTTCGAACCGTAATGCGCAAGAAATGGTATGTAAACCCCGTATTAACATATCTGCCACTGTGCAGGAGAATCCGTATAGGTGTTCGAGTGTTCGAACCGTAATGCGCAAGAAATGGTACGGAAACCCCGGATTTACATATCTGCCACTGTGCAGGAGAATCCGTACAGGTGTTCGAGTGTTCGAACCGTAATGCGCAAGAAATGGTATGTAAACCCCGTTTTTACATATCTGCCACTGTGCAGGAGAATCCGTATAGGTGTTCGAGTGTTCGAACCGTAATGCGCAAGAAATGGTACAGAAACCCCGTATTTACATATCTGCCACTGTGCAGCAGAATCCGTATAGGTGTTCGATTGTTCGAACCGTAATGCGCAAGAAATGGTATGGAAACCCCGTATTTACATATCTGCCACTGTGCAGGAGAATCCGTATAGGTGTTCGAGTGTTCGTTCCGTAATGCGCAAGAAATGGTTCCGAAACCCCGTATTTACATATCTGCCACTTTGTAGGAGAATCCGCATAGGTCTTCGAGTGTTCGAACCGTAATGTGCAAGAAATGGTATGGAAACCCCGTATTTACATATCTGCCACTGTGCAGGAGAATCCGTATAGGTGTTCGAGTGTTCGAATCGTAATGCGCAAGAAATGGTACCGAAACCCCGTATTTACATATCTGCCACTGTGCAGGAGAATCCGAATAGGTGTTCGAGTGTTCGAACCGTAATGCGCAAGAAATGGTATGTAAACCCCGTATTTACATATCTGCCACTGTGCAGGAGAATCCGTATAGGTGTTCGAGTGTTCGAACCGTAATGCGCAAGAAATGGTACGGAAACCCGTATTTACATATCTGCCACTGTGCAGGAGAATCCGTATAGGTGTTCGATTGTTCGAACCATAATGCGCAAGAAATGGTATGTAAACCCCGTTTTTATATATCTGCCACTGTGCAGGAGAATCCGTATAGGTGTTCGAGTGTTCGAACCGTAATGCGCAAAAAATGGTACCGAAACCCCGTATTTGCATATCTGCCACTGTGCAGGAGAATCCGTATAGGTGTTCGAGTGTTCGAACCGTAATGCGCAAGAAATGGTATGCAAACCCCGTATTTACATATCTGCCACTGTGCAGGAGAATCCGTATAGGTGTTCGAGTGTTCGAACCGTAATGCGCAAGAAATGGTTCCGAAACCCCGTATTTACATATCTGCCACTTTGCAGGAGAATCCGTATAGGTGTTCGAGAGTTCGAACCGTAATGCGCAAGAAATGGTACGGAAACCCCGTATTTACATACCTGCCACTTTGTAGGAGAATCCGCATAGGTGTTCGAGTGTTCGAACCGTAATGTGCAAGAAATGGTATGGAAACCCCGTATTTACATATCTGCCACTGTGCAGGAGAATCCGTATAGGTGTTCGAGTGTTCGAATCGTAATGCGCAAGAAATGGTACCGAAACCCCGTATTTACATATCTGCCACTGTGGAGGAGAATCCGAATAGGTGTTCGAGTGTTCGAACCGTAATGCGCAAGAAATGATTCCGAAACCCCGTATTTACATATCTGCCACTGTGCAGGAGAATCCGTATAGGTGTTCGAGATTTCGAACCGTAATGCGCAAGAAATGGTACGGAAACCCCGTATTTACATATCTGCCACTTTGTAGGAGAATCCGTATAGGTGTTCGAGTGTTCGAACCGTAATGTGCAAGAAATGGTATGGAAACCCCGTATTTACATATCTGCCACTGTGCAGGACAATCCGTATAGGTGTTCGAGTGTTCGAACCATAATGCGCCAGAAATGGTACCGAAACCCCGTATTTACATATCTGCCACTGTGCAGGAGAATCCGTATAGTTGTTCGACTGTTCGAACCGTAATGCGCAAGAAATGGTACCGAAACCCCGTATTTACATATCTGCCACTGTGCAGGAGAATCCGTATAGGTGTTCGAGTGTTCGAACCGTAATGCGCAAGAAATGGTAGGGAAACCCCGTATTTACATATCTGCCACTGTGTAGGAGAATCCGTATAGGTGTTCGAGTGTTCGAACCGTAATGCGCAAGAAATGGTTCCGAAACCCCGTATTTACATATCTGCCACTGTGCAGGAGAATCCGTATAGGTGTTCGAGAGTTCGAACCGTAATGCGCAAGAAATGGTACGGAGACCCCGTATTTACATATCTGCCACTTTGTAGGAGAATCCGCATAGGTGTTCGAGTGTTCGAACCGTAATGTGTAAGAAATGGTATGGAAACCCCGTATTTACATATCTGCCACTGTGCAGGACAATCCGTATAGGTGTTCGAGTGTTCGAATCGTAATGCGCAAGAAATGGTACCGAAACCCCGTATTTACATATCTGCCACTGTGCAGGAGAATCCGAATAGGTGTTCGAGTGTTCGAACCGTAATGCGCAAGAAATGGTATGTAAACCCCGTATTTACATATCTGCCACTGTGTAGGAGAATCCGTATAGGTGTTCGAGTGTTCGAACCGTAATGCGCAAGAAATGGTATGTAAACCCCGTATTAACATATCTGCCACTGTGCAGGAGAATCCGTATAGGTGTTCGAGTGTTCGAACCGTAATGCGCAAGAAATGGTACGGAAACCCCGGATTTACATATCTGCCACTGTGCAGGAGAATCCGTACAGGTGTTCGAGTGTTCGAACCGTAATGCGCAAGAAATGGTATGTAAACCCCGTTTTTACATATCTGCCACTGTGCAGGAGAATCCGTATAGGTGTTCGAGTGTTCGAACCGTAATGCGCAAGAAATGGTACAGAAACCCCGTATTTACATATCTGCCACTGTGCAGCAGAATCCGTATAGGTGTTCGATTGTTCGAACCGTAATGCGCAAGAAATGGTATGGAAACCCCGTATTTACATATCTGCCACTGTGCAGGAGAATCCGTATAGGTGTTCGAGTGTTCGTTCCGTAATGCGCAAGAAATGGTTCCGAAACCCCGTATTTACATATCTGCCACTTTGTAGGAGAATCCGCATAGGTCTTCGAGTGTTCGAACCGTAATGTGCAAGAAATGGTATGGAAACCCCGTATTTACATATCTGCCACTGTGCAGGAGAATCCGTATAGGTGTTCGAGTGTTCGAATCGTAATGCGCAAGAAATGGTACCGAAACCCCGTATTTACATATCTGCCACTGTGCAGGAGAATCCGAATAGGTGTTCGAGTGTTCGAACCGTAATGCGCAAGAAATGGTATGTAAACCCCGTATTTACATATCTGCCACTGTGCAGGAGAATCCGTATAGGTGTTCGAGTGTTCGAACCGTAATGCGCAAGAAATGGTACGGAAACCCGTATTTACATATCTGCCACTGTGCAGGAGAATCCGTATAGGTGTTCGATTGTTCGAACCATAATGCGCAAGAAATGGTATGTAAACCCCGTTTTTATATATCTGCCACTGTGCAGGAGAATCCGTATAGGTGTTCGAGTGTTCGAACCGTAATGCGCAAAAAATGGTACCGAAACCCCGTATTTGCATATCTGCCACTGTGCAGGAGAATCCGTATAGGTGTTCGAGTGTTCGAACCGTAATGCGCAAGAAATGGTATGCAAACCCCGTATTTACATATCTGCCACTGTGCAGGAGAATCCGTATAGGTGTTCGAGTGTTCGAACCGTAATGCGCAAGAAATGGTTCCGAAACCCCGTATTTACATATCTGCCACTTTGCAGGAGAATCCGTATAGGTGTTCGAGAGTTCGAACCGTAATGCGCAAGAAATGGTACGGAAACCCCGTATTTACATACCTGCCACTTTGTAGGAGAATCCGCATAGGTGTTCGAGTGTTCGAACCGTAATGTGCAAGAAATGGTATGGAAACCCCGTATTTACATATCTGCCACTGTGCAGGAGAATCCGTATAGGTGTTCGAGTGTTCGAATCGTAATGCGCAAGAAATGGTACCGAAACCCCGTATTTACATATCTGCCACTGTGCAGGAGAATCCGAATAGGTGTTCGAGTGTTCGAACCGTAATGCGCAAGAAATGGTATGTAAACCCCGTATTTACATATCTGCCACTGTGCAGGAGAATCCGTATAGGTGTTCGAGTGTTCGAACCGTAATGCGCAAGAAATGGTATGTAAACCCCGTATTTACATATCTGCCACTGTGCAGGAGAATCCGTATAGGTGTTCGAGTGTTCGAACCGTAATGCGCAAGAAATGGTACCGAAACCCCGTATTTAGATATCTGCCACTGTGCAGGAGAATCCGTATAGGTGTTCGATTGTTCGAACCGTAATGCGCAAGAAATGGTATGTAAACCCCGTATTTACATATCTACCACTGTGCAGGAGAATCCGTATAGGTGTTCGAGTGTTCGAACCGTAATGCGCAAGAAATGGTATGGAAACCCCGTATTTACATATCAGCCACTGTGAAGGAGAATCCGTATAGGTGTTCGAGTGTTCGAACCGTAATGCGCAAGAAATGGTACGGAAACCCCGTATTTACATATCTGCCACTGTGCAGGAGAATCCGTATAGGTGTTCGAGTGTTTGAACCGTAATGCGTGAGAAATGGTATGTAAACCCCGTATTTATATATCTGCCACTGTGCTGGATAATCCGTATAGGTGTTCGAGTGTTCGAACCGTAATGCGCCAGAAATGGTACCGAAACCCTGTATTTACATATCTGACACTGTGCAGGAGAATCCGTATAGGTGTTCGAGTGTTCGAACCGTAATGCGCAAGAAATGGTACCGAAACCCCGTATTTACATATCTGCCACTGTGCAGGAGAATCCGTATAGGTGTTCGAGTGTTCGAACCGTAATGCGCAAGAAATGGTAGGGAAACCCCGTATTTACATATCTGCCACTGTGCAGGAGAATCCGTATAGGTGTTCGAGTGTTCGAACCGTAATGGGCAAGAAATGGTTCCGAAACCCCGTATTTACATATCTGCCACTGTGCAGGAGAATCCGTATAGGTGTTCGAGAGTTCGAACCGTAATGCGCAAGAAATGGTACGGAAACCCCGTATTTACATATCTGCCACTTTGTAGGAGAATCCGCATAGGTGTTCGAGTGTTCGAACCGTAATGTGCAGGAAATGGTATGGAAACCCCGTATTTACATATCTGCCACTGTGCAGGACAAGCCGTATAGGTGTTCGAGTGTTCGAATCGTAATGCGCAAGAAATGGTACCGAAACCCCGTATTTACATATCTGCCACTGTGCAGGAGAATCCGAATAGGTGTTCGAGTGTTCGAACCGTAATGCGCAAGAAATGGTATGTAAACCCCGTATTTACATATCTGCCACTGTGTAGGAGAATCCGTATAGGTGTTCGAGTGTTCGAACCGTAATGCGCAAGAAATGGTACGGAAACCCCGTATTTACATATCTGCCACTGTGCAGGAGAATCCGTATAGGTGTTCGATTGTTCGAACCGTAATGCGCAAGAAATGGTATGGAAACCCCGTATTTACATATCTGCCACTGTGCAGGAGAATCCGTATAGGTGTTCGAGTGTTCTAACCGTAATGCGCAAGAAATGGTTCCGAAACCCCGTATTTACATATCTGCCACTGTGCAGGAGAATCCGTATAGGTGTTCGAGAGTTCGAACCGTAATGCGCAAGAAATGGTACGGAAACCCCGTATTTACATATCTGCCACTTTGTAGGAGAATCCGCATAGGTGTTCGAGTGTTCGAACCGTAATGTGCAAGAAATGGTATGGAAACCCCGTATTTACAGATCTGCCACTGTGCAGGAGAATCTGTATAGGTGTTCGAGTGTCCGAATCGTATTGCGCAAGAAATGGTACCGAAACCCCGTATTTACATATCTGCCACTGTGCAGGAGAATCCGAATAGGTGTTCGAGTGTTCGTACCGTAATGCGCAAGAAATGGTATGTAAACCCCGTATTTACATATCTGCCACTGTGCAGGAGAATCCGTATAGGTGTTCGATTGTTCGAACCGTAATGCGCAAGAAATGGTACGGAAACCCGTATTTACATATCTGCCACTGTGCAGGAGAATCCGTATAGGTGTTCGATTGTTCGAACCGTAATGCGCAAGAAATGGTATGTAAACCCCGTTTTTATATATCTGCCACTGTGCAGGAGAATCCGTATAGGTGTTCGAGTGTTCGAACCGTAATGCGCAAAAAATGGTACCGAAACCCCGTATTTACATATCTGCCACTGTGCAGGAGAATCCGTATAGGTGTTCGAGTGTTCGAACCGTAATGCGCAAGAAATGGTATGCAAACCCCGTATTTACATATCTGCCACTGTGCAGGAGAATCCGTATAGGTGTTCTAGTGTTCGAACCGTAATGCGCAAGAAATGGTTCCGAAACCCCGTATTTACATATCTGCCACTTTGCAGGAGAATCCGTATAGGTGTTCGAGAGTTCGAACCGTAATGCGCAAAAAATGGTACCGAAACCCCGTATTTACATATCTGCCACTGTGCAGGAGAATCCGTATAGGTGTTCGATTGTTCGAACCGTAATGCGCAAGAAATGGTACGGAAACCCGTATTTACATATCTGCCACTGTGCAGGAGAATCCGTATAGGTGTTCGATTGTTCGAACCGTAATGCGCAAGAAATGGTATGTAAACCCCGTTTTTATATTTCTGCCACTGTGCAGGAGAATCCGTATAGGTGTTCGAGTGTTCGAACCGTAATGCGCAAAAAATGGTACCGAAACCCCGTATTTACATATCTGCCACTGTGCAGGAGAATCCGTATAGGTGTTCGAGTGTTCGAACCGTAATGCGCAAGAAATGGTATGCAAACCCCGTATTTACATATCTGCCACTGTTCAGGAGAATCCGTATAGGTGTTCGAGTGTTCGAACCGTAATGCGCAAGAAATGGTTCCGAAACCCCGTATTTACATATCTGCCACTTTGTAGGAGAATCCGTATAGGTGTTCGAGTGTTCGAACCGTAATGCGCAAGAAATGGTACGGAAACCCCGTATTTAGATATCTGCCACTGTGCAGGAGAATCCGTATAGGTGTTCGATTGTTCGAACCGTAATGCGCAAGAAATGGTATGTAAACCCCGTATTTACATATCTACCACTGTGCAGGAGAATCCGTATAGGTGTTCGAGTGTTCGAACCGTAATGCGCAAGAAATGGTATGGAAACCCCGTATTTACATATCAGCCACTGTGAAGGAGAATCCGTATAGGTGTTCGAGTGTTCGAACCGTAATGCGCAAGAAATGGTACGGAAACCCCGTATTTACATATCTGCCACTGTGCAGGAGAATCCGTATAGGTGTTCGAGTGTTTGAACCGTAATGCGTGAGAAATGGTATGTAAACCCCGTATTTATATATCTGCCACTGTGCTGGATAATCCGTATAGGTGTTCGAGTGTTCGAACCGTAATGCGCCAGAAATGGTACCGAAACCCTGTATTTACATATCTGACACTGTGCAGGAGAATCCGTATAGGTGTTCGAGTGTTCGAACCGTAATGCGCAAGAAATGGTACCGAAACCCCGTATTTACATATCTGCCACTGTGCAGGAGAATCCGTATAGGTGTTCGAGTGTTCGAACCGTAATGCGCAAGAAATGGTAGGGAAACCCCGTATTTACATATCTGCCACTGTGCAGGAGAATCCGTATAGGTGTTCGAGTGTTCGAACCGTAATGGGCAAGAAATGGTTCCGAAACCACGTATTTACATATCTGCCACTGTGCAGGAGAATCCGTATAGGTGTTCGAGAGTTCGAACCGTAATGCGCAAGAAATGGTACGGAAACCCCGTATTTACATATCTGCCACTTTGTAGGAGAATCCGCATAGGTGTTCGAGTGTTCGAACCGTAATGTGCAAGAAATGGTATGGAAACCCCGTATTTACAAATCTGCCACTGTGCAGGACAATCCGTATAGGTGTTCGAGTGTTCGAATCGTAATGCGCAAGAAATGGTACCGAAACCCCGTATTTACATATCTGCCACTGTGTAGGAGAATCCGAATAGGTGTTCGAGTGTTCGAACCGTAATGCGCAAGAAATGGTATGTAAACCCCGTATTTACATATCTGCCACTGTGCAGGAGAATCCGTATAGGTGTTCGAGTGTTCGAACCGTAATGCGCAAGAAATGGTACGGAAACCCCGTATTTACATATCTGCCACTGTGCAGGAGAATCCGTATAGGTGTTCGATTGTTCGAACCGTAATGCGCAAGAAATGGTATGGAAACCCCATATTTACATATCTGCCACTGTGCAGGAGAATCCGTATAGGTGTTCGAGTGTTCTAACCGTAATGCGCAAGAAATGGTTCCGAAACCCCGTATTTACATATCTGCCACTGTGCAGGAGAATCCGTATAGGTGTTCGAGAGTTCGAACCGTAATGCGCAAGAAATGGTACGGAAACCCCGTATTTACATATCTGCCACTGTGCAGGAGAATCCGTATAGGTGTTCGATTGTTCGAACCGTAATGCGCAAGAAATGGTATGGAAACCCCGTATTTACATATCAGCCACTGTGCAGGAGAATCCGTATAGGTGTTCGAGTGTTCGAACCGTAATGCGCAAGAAATGGTATGGAAACCCCGTATTTACATATCTGCCACTGTGTAGGAGAATCCGTATAGGTGTTCGAGTGTTCGAACCGTAATGCGCAAGAAATGGTACGGAAACCCCGTATTTACATATCTGCCACTGTGCAGGATAATCCGTATAGGTGTTCGAGTGTTTGAACCGTAATGCGTGAGAAATGGTATGTAAACCCCGCATTTATATATCTGCCACTGTGCTGGATAATCCGTATAGGTGTTCGAGTGTTCGAACCGTAATGCGCCAGAAATGGTACCGAAACCCCGTATTTACATATCTGCCACTGTGCAGGAGAATCCGTATAGGTGTTCGAGTGTTCGAACCGTAATGCGCAAGAAATGGTACCGAAACCCCGTATTTACATATCTGCCACTGTGGAGGAGAATCCGTATAGGTGTTCGAGTGTTCGAACCGTAATACGCAAGAAATGGTAGGGAAACCCCGTATTTAAATATCTGCCACTGTGCAGGAGAATCCGTATAGGTGTTCGAGTGTTCGAACCGTAATGCGCAAGAAATGGTACGGAAACCCGTATTTACATATCTGCCACTGTGCAGGAGAATCCGTATAGGTGTTCGATTGTTCGAACCATAATGCGCAAGAAATGGTATGTAAACCCCGTTTTTATATATCTGCCACTGTGCAGGAGAATCCGTATAGGTGTTCGAGTGTTCGAACCGTAATGCGCAAAAAATGGTACCGAAACCCCGTATTTGCATATCTGCCACTGTGCAGGAGAATCCGTATAGGTGTTCGAGTGTTCGAACCGTAATGCGCAAGAAATGGTATGCAAACCCCGTATTTACATATCTGCCACTGTGCAGGAGAATCCGTATAGGTGTTCGAGTGTTCGAACCGTAATGCGCAAGAAATGGTTCCGAAACCCCGTATTTACATATCTGCCACTTTGCAGGAGAATCCGTATAGGTGTTCGAGAGTTCGAACCGTAATGCGCAAGAAATGGTACGGAAACCCCGTATTTACATACCTGCCACTTTGTAGGAGAATCCGCATAGGTGTTCGAGTGTTCGAACCGTAATGTGCAAGAAATGGTATGGAAACCCCGTATTTACATATCTGCCACTGTGCAGGAGAATCCGTATAGGTGTTCGAGTGTTCGAATCGTAATGCGCAAGAAATGGTACCGAAACCCCGTATTTACATATCTGCCACTGTGGAGGAGAATCCGAATAGGTGTTCGAGTGTTCGAACCGTAATGCGCAAGAAATGGTTCCGAAACCCCGTATTTACATATCTGCCACTGTGCAGGAGAATCCGTATAGGTGTTCGAGATTTCGAACCGTAATGCGCAAGAAATGGTACGGAAACCCCGTATTTACATATCTGCCACTTTGTAGGAGAATCCGCATAGGTGTTCGAGTGTTCGAACCGTAATGTGCAAGAAATGGTATGGAAACCCCGTATTTACATATCTGCCACTGTGCAGGACAATCCGTATAGGTGTTCGAGTGTTCGAACCATAATGCGCCAGAAATGGTACCGAAACCCCGTATTTACATATCTGCCACTGTGCAGGAGAATCCGTATAGTTGTTCGACTGTTCGAACCGTAATGCGCAAGAAATGGTACCGAAACCCCGTATTTACATATCTGCCACTGTGCAGGAGAATCCGTATAGGTGTTCGAGTGTTCGAACCGTAATGCGCAAGAAATGGTAGGGAAACCCCGTATTTACATATCTGCCACTGTGCAGGAGAATCCGTATAGGTGTTCGAGTGTTCGAACCGTAATGCGCAAGAAATGGTTCCGAAACCCCGTATTTACATATCTGCCACTGTGCAGGAGAATCCGTATAGGTGTTCGAGAGTTCGAACCGTAATGCGCAAGAAATGGTACGGAGACCCCGTATTTACATATCTGCCACTTTGTAGGAGAATCCGCATAGGTGTTCGAGTGTTCGAACCGTAATGTGTAAGAAATGGTATGGAAACCCCGTATTTACATATCTGCCACTGTGCAGGACAATCCGTATAGGTGTTCGAGTGTTCGAATCGTAATGCGCAAGAAATGGTACCGAAACCCCGTATTTACATATCTGCCACTGTGCAGGAGAATCCGAATAGGTGTTCGAGTGTTCGAACCGTAATGCGCAAGAAATGGTATGTAAACCCCGTATTTACATATCTGCCACTGTGTAGGAGAATCCGTATAGGTGTTCGAGTGTTCGAACCGTAATGCGCAAGAAATGGTATGTAAACCCCGTATTAACATATCTGCCACTGTGCAGGAGAATCCGTATAGGTGTTCGAGTGTTCGAACCGTAATGCGCAAGAAATGGTACGGAAACCCCGGATTTACATATCTGCCACTGTGCAGGAGAATCCGTACAGGTGTTCGAGTGTTCGAACCGTAATGCGCAAGAAATGGTATGTAAACCCCGTTTTTACATATCTGCCACTGTGCAGGAGAATCCGTATAGGTGTTCGAGTGTTCGAACCGTAATGCGCAAGAAATGGTACAGAAACCCCGTATTTACATATCTGCCACTGTGCAGCAGAATCCGTATAGGTGTTCGATTGTTCGAACCGTAATGCGCAAGAAATGGTATGGAAACCCCGTATTTACATATCTGCCACTGTGCAGGAGAATCCGTATAGGTGTTCGAGTGTTCGTTCCGTAATGCGCAAGAAATGGTTCCGAAACCCCGTATTTACATATCTGCCACTTTGTAGGAGAATCCGCATAGGTCTTCGAGTGTTCGAACCGTAATGTGCAAGAAATGGTATGGAAACCCCGTATTTACATATCTGCCACTGTGCAGGAGAATCCGTATAGGTGTTCGAGTGTTCGAATCGTAATGCGCAAGAAATGGTACCGAAACCCCGTATTTACATATCTGCCACTGTGCAGGAGAATCCGAATAGGTGTTCGAGTGTTCGAACCGTAATGCGCAAGAAATGGTATGTAAACCCCGTATTTACATATCTGCCACTGTGCAGGAGAATCCGTATAGGTGTTCGAGTGTTCGAACCGTAATGCGCAAGAAATGGTACGGAAACCCGTATTTACATATCTGCCAATGTGCAGGAGAATCCGTATAGGTGTTCGATTGTTCGAGCCATAATGCGCAAGAAATGGTATGTAAACCCCGTTTTTATATATCTGCCACTGTGCAGGAGAATCCGTATAGGTGTTCGAGTGTTCGAACCGTAATGCGCAAAAAATGGTACCGAAACCCCGTATTTGCATATCTGCCACTGTGCAGGAGAATCCGTATAGGTGTTCGAGTGTTCGAACCGTAATGCGCAAGAAATGGTATGCAAACCCCGTATTTACATATCTGCCACTGTGCAGGAGAATCCGTATAGGTGTTCGAGTGTTCGAACCGTAATGCGCAAGAAATGGTTCCGAAACCCCGTATTTACATATCTGCCACTTTGCAGGAGAATCCGTATAGGTGTTCGAGAGTTCGAACCGTAATGCGCAAGAAATGGTACGGAAACCCCGTATTTACATACCTGCCACTTTGTAGGAGAATCCGCATAGGTGTTCGAGTGTTCGAACCGTAATGTGCAAGAAATGGTATGGAAACCCCGTATTTACATATCTGCCACTGTGCAGGAGAATCCGTATAGGTGTTCGAGTGTTCGAATCGTAATGCGCAAGAAATGGTACCGAAACCCCGTATTTACATATCTGCCACTGTGCAGGAGAATACGAATAGGTGTTCGAGTGTTCGAACCGTAATGCGCAAGAAATGGTATGTAAACCCCGTATTTACATATCTGCCACTGTGCAGGAGAATCCGTATAGGTGTTCGAGTGTTCGAACCGTAATGCGCAAGAAATGGTATGTAAACCCCGTATTTACATATCTGCCACTGTGCAGGAGAATCCGTATAGGTGTTCGAGTGTTCGAACCGTAATGCGCAAGAAATGGTACCGAAACCCCGTATTTAGATATCTGCCACTGTGCAGGAGAATCCGTATAGGTGTTCGATTGTTCGAACCGTAATGCGCAAGAAATGGTATGTAAACCCCGTATTTACATATCTACCACTGTGCAGGAGAATCCGTATAGGTGTTCGAGTGTTCGAACCGTAATGCGCAAGAAATGGTATGGAAACCCCGTATTTACATATCAGCCACTGTGAAGGAGAATCCGTATAGGTGTTCGAGTGTTCGAACCGTAATGCGCAAGAAATGGTACGGAAACCCCGTATTTACATATCTGCCACTGTGCAGGAGAATCCGTATAGGTGTTCGAGTGTTTGAACCGTAATGCGTGAGAAATGGTATGTAAACCCCGTATTTATATATCTGCCACTGTGCTGGATAATCCGTATAGGTGTTCGAGTGTTCGAACCGTAATGCGCCAGAAATGGTACCGAAACCCTGTATTTACATATCTGACACTGTGCAGGAGAATCCGTATAGGTGTTCGAGTGTTCGAACCGTAATGCGCAAGAAATGGTACCGAAACCCCGTATTTACATATCTGCCACTGTGCAGGAGAATCCGTATAGGTGTTCGAGTGTTCGAACCGTAATGCGCAAGAAATGGTAGGGAAACCCCGTATTTACATATCTGCCACTGTGCAGGAGAATCCGTATAGGTGTTCGAGTGTTCGAACCGTAATGGGCAAGAAATGGTTCCGAAACCCCGTATTTACATATCTGCCACTGTGCAGGAGAATCCGTATAGGTGTTCGAGAGTTCGAACCGTAATGCGCAAGAAATGGTACGGAAACCCCGTATTTACATATCTGCCACTTTGTAGGAGAATCCGCATAGGTGTTCGAGTGTTCGAACCGTAATGTGCAGGAAATGGTATGGAAACCCCGTATTTACATATCTGCCACTGTGCAGGACAAGCCGTATAGGTGTTCGAGTGTTCGAATCGTAATGCGCAAGAAATGGTACCGAAACCCCGTATTTACATATCTGCCACTGTGCAGGAGAATCCGAATAGGTGTTCGAGTGTTCGAACCGTAATGCGCAAGAAATGGTATGTAAACCCCGTATTTACATATCTGCCACTGTGTAGGAGAATCCGTATAGGTGTTCGAGTGTTCGAACCGTAATGCGCAAGAAATGGTACGGAAACCCCGTATTTACATATCTGCCACTGTGCAGGAGAATCCGTATAGGTGTTCGATTGTTCGAACCGTAATGCGCAAGAAATGGTATGGAAACCCCGTATTTACATATCTGCCACTGTGCAGGAGAATCCGTATAGGTGTTCGAGTGTTCTAACCGTAATGCGCAAGAAATGGTTCCGAAACCCCGTATTTACATATCTGCCACTGTGCAGGAGAATCCGTATAGGTGTTCGAGAGTTCGAACCGTAATGCGCAAGAAATGGTACGGAAACCCCGTATTTACATATCTGCCACTTTGTAGGAGAATCCGCATAGGTGTTCGAGTGTTCGAACCGTAATGTGCAAGAAATGGTATGGAAACCCCGTATTTACAGATCTGCCACTGTGCAGGAGAATCTGTATAGGTGTTCGAGTGTCCGAATCGTATTGCGCAAGAAATGGTACCGAAACCCCGTATTTACATATCTGCCACTGTGCAGGAGAATCCGAATAGGTGTTCGAGTGTTCGTACCGTAATGCGCAAGAAATGGTATGTAAACCCCGTATTTACATATCTGCCACTGTGCAGGAGAATCCGTATAGGTGTTCGATTGTTCGAACCGTAATGCGCAAGAAATGGTACGGAAACCCGTATTTACATATCTGCCACTGTGCAGGAGAATCCGTATAGGTGTTCGATTGTTCGAACCGTAATGCGCAAGAAATGGTATGTAAACCCCGTTTTTATATATCTGCCACTGTGCAGGAGAATCCGTATAGGTGTTCGAGTGTTCGAACCGTAATGCGCAAAAAATGGTACCGAAACCCCGTATTTACATATCTGCCACTGTGCAGGAGAATCCGTATAGGTGTTCGAGTGTTCGAACCGTAATGCGCAAGAAATGGTATGCAAACCCCGTATTTACATATCTGCCACTGTGCAGGAGAATCCGTATAGGTGTTCTAGTGTTCGAACCGTAATGCGCAAGAAATGGTTCCGAAACCCCGTATTTACATATCTGCCACTTTGCAGGAGAATCCGTATAGGTGTTCGAGAGTTCGAACCGTAATGCGCAAAAAATGGTACCGAAACCCCGTATTTACATATCTGCCACTGTGCAGGAGAATCCGTATAGGTGTTCGATTGTTCGAACCGTAATGCGCAAGAAATGGTACGGAAACCCGTATTTACATATCTGCCACTGTGCAGGAGAATCCGTATAGGTGTTCGATTGTTCGAACCGTAATGCGCAAGAAATGGTATGTAAACCCCGTTTTTATATTTCTGCCACTGTGCAGGAGAATCCGTATAGGTGTTCGAGTGTTCGAACCGTAATGCGCAAAAAATGGTACCGAAACCCCGTATTTACATATCTGCCACTGTGCAGGAGAATCCGTATAGGTGTTCGAGTGTTCGAACCGTAATGCGCAAGAAATGGTATGCAAACCCCGTATTTACATATCTGCCACTGTTCAGGAGAATCCGTATAGGTGTTCGAGTGTTCGAACCGTAATGCGCAAGAAATGGTTCCGAAACCCCGTATTTACATATCTGCCACTTTGTAGGAGAATCCGTATAGGTGTTCGAGTGTTCGAACCGTAATGCGCAAGAAATGGTACGGAAACCCCGTATTTAGATATCTGCCACTGTGCAGGAGAATCCGTATAGGTGTTCGATTGTTCGAACCGTAATGCGCAAGAAATGGTATGTAAACCCCGTATTTACATATCTACCACTGTGCAGGAGAATCCGTATAGGTGTTCGAGTGTTCGAACCGTAATGCGCAAGAAATGGTATGGAAACCCCGTATTTACATATCAGCCACTGTGAAGGAGAATCCGTATAGGTGTTCGAGTGTTCGAACCGTAATGCGCAAGAAATGGTACGGAAACCCCGTATTTACATATCTGCCACTGTGCAGGAGAATCCGTATAGGTGTTCGAGTGTTTGAACCGTAATGCGTGAGAAATGGTATGTAAACCCCGTATTTATATATCTGCCACTGTGCTGGATAATCCGTATAGGTGTTCGAGTGTTCGAACCGTAATGCGCCAGAAATGGTACCGAAACCCTGTATTTACATATCTGACACTGTGCAGGAGAATCCGTATAGGTGTTCGAGTGTTCGAACCGTAATGCGCAAGAAATGGTACCGAAACCCCGTATTTACATATCTGCCACTGTGCAGGAGAATCCGTATAGGTGTTCGAGTGTTCGAACCGTAATGCGCAAGAAATGGTAGGGAAACCCCGTATTTACATATCTGCCACTGTGCAGGAGAATCCGTATAGGTGTTCGAGTGTTCGAACCGTAATGGGCAAGAAATGGTTCCGAAACCACGTATTTACATATCTGCCACTGTGCAGGAGAATCCGTATAGGTGTTCGAGAGTTCGAACCGTAATGCGCAAGAAATGGTACGGAAACCCCGTATTTACATATCTGCCACTTTGTAGGAGAATCCGCATAGGTGTTCGAGTGTTAGAACCGTAATGTGCAAGAAATGGTATGGAAACCCCGTATTTACAAATCTGCCACTGTGCAGGACAATCCGTATAGGTGTTCGAGTGTTCGAATCGTAATGCGCAAGAAATGGTACCGAAACCCCGTATTTACATATCTGCCACTGTGTAGGAGAATCCGAATAGGTGTTCGAGTGTTCGAACCGTAATGCGCAAGAAATGGTATGTAAACCCCGTATTTACATATCTGCCACTGTGCAGGAGAATCCGTATAGGTGTTCGAGTGTTCGAACCGTAATGCGCAAGAAATGGTACGGAAACCCCGTATTTACATATCTGCCACTGTGCAGGAGAATCCGTATAGGTGTTCGATTGTTCGAACCGTAATGCGCAAGAAATGGTATGGAAACCCCATATTTACATATCTGCCACTGTGCAGGAGAATCCGTATAGGTGTTCGAGTGTTCTAACCGTAATGCGCAAGAAATGGTTCCGAAACCCCGTATTTACATATCTGCCACTGTGCAGGAGAATCCGTATAGGTGTTCGAGAGTTCGAACCGTAATGCGCAAGAAATGGTACGGAAACCCCGTATTTACATATCTGCCACTGTGCAGGAGAATCCGTATAGGTGTTCGATTGTTCGAACCGTAATGCGCAAGAAATGGTATGGAAACCCCGTATTTACATATCAGCCACTGTGCAGGAGAATCCGTATAGGTGTTCGAGTGTTCGAACCGTAATGCGCAAGAAATGGTATGGAAACCCCGTATTTACATATCTGCCACTGTGTAGGAGAATCCGTATAGGTGTTCGAGTGTTCGAACCGTAATGCGCAAGAAATGGTACGGAAACCCCGTATTTACATATCTGCCACTGTGCAGGATAATCCGTATAGGTGTTCGAGTGTTTGAACCGTAATGCGTGAGAAATGGTATGTAAACCCCGCATTTATATATCTGCCACTGTGCTGGATAATCCGTATAGGTGTTCGAGTGTTCGAACCGTAATGCGCCAGAAATGGTACCGAAACCCCGTATTTACATATCTGCCACTGTGCAGGAGAATCCGTATAGGTGTTCGAGTGTTCGAACCGTAATGCGCAAGAAATGGTACCGAAACCCCGTATTTACATATCTGCCACTGTGGAGGAGAATCCGTATAGGTGTTCGAGTGTTCGAACCGTAATACGCAAGAAATGGTAGGGAAACCCCGTATTTAAATATCTGCCACTGTGCAGGAGAATCCGTATAGGTGTTCGAGTGTTCGAACCGTAATGCGCAAGAAATGGTTCCGAAACCCCGTATTTACATATCTGCCACTGTGCAGGAGAATCCGTATAGGTGTTCGAGAGTTCGAACCGTAATGCGCAAGAAATGGTACGGAAACCCCGTATTTACATATCTGCCACTTTGTAGGAGAATCCGCATAGGTGTTCGAGTGTTCGAACCGTAATGTGCAAGAAATGGTATGGAAACCCGTATTTACATATCTGCCACTGTGCAGGAGAATCCGTATAGGTGTTCGAGTGTTCGAATCGTAATGCGCAAGAAATGGTACCGAAACCCCGTATTTACATATCTGCCACTGTGCAGGAGAATCCGAATAGGTGTTCGAGTGTTCGAACCGTAATGCGCAAGATATGGTATGTAAACCCCGTATTTACATATCTGCCACTGTGCAGGAGAATCCGTATAGGTGTTCGAGTGTTCGAACCGTAATGCGCAAGAAATGGTATGTAAACCCCGTTTTTATATATCTGCCACTGTGCAGGAGAATCCGTATAGGTGTTCGAGTGTTCGAACCGTAATGCGCAAAAAATGGTACCGAAACCCCGTATTTACATATCTGCCACTGTGCAGGAGAATCCGCATAGGTGTTCGAGTGTTCGAACCGTAATGTGCAAGAAATGGTATGGAAACCCCGTATTTACATATCTGCCACTGTGCAGGAGAATCTGTATAGGTGTTCGAGTGTCCGAATCGTAATGCGCAAGAAATGGTACCGAAACCCCGTATTTACATATCTGCCACTGTGCAGGAGAATCCGAATAGGTGTTCGAGTGTTCGTACCGTAATGCGCAAGAAATGGTATGTAAACCCCGTATTTACGTATCTGCCACTGTGCAGGAGAATCCGTATAGGTGTTCGAGTGTTCGAACCGTAATGCGCAAGAAATGGTACGGAAACCCGTATTTACATATCTGCCACTGTGCAGGAGAATCCGTATAGGTGTTCGATTGTTCGAACCGTAATGCGCAAGAAATGGTATGTAAACCCCGTTTTTATATATCTGCCACTGTGCAGGAGAATCCGTATAGGTGTTCGAGTGTTCGAACCGTAATGCGCAAAAAATGGTACCGAAACCCCGTATTTACATATCTGCCACTGTGGAGGAGAATCCGTATAGGTGTTCGAGTGTTCGAACCGTAATGCGCAAGAAATGGTATGCAAACCCCGTATTTACATATCTGCCACTGTGCAGGAGAATCCGTATAGGTGTTCGAGTGTTCGAACCGTAATGCGCAAGAAATGGTTCCGAAACCCCGTATTTACATATCTGCCACTTTGCAGGAGAATCCGTATAGGTGTTCGAGAGTTCGAACCGTAATGCGCAAGAAATGGTACGGAAACCCCGTATTTACATACCTGCCACTTTGTAGGAGAATCCGCATAGGTGTTCGAGTGTTCGAACCGTAATGTGCAAGAAATGGTATGGAAACCCCGTATTTACATATCTGCCACTGTGCAGGAGAATCCGTATAGGTGTTCGAGTGTTCGAATCGTAATGCGCAAGAAATGGTACCGAAACCCCGTATTTACATATCTGCCACTGTGCAGGAGAATACGAATAGGTGTTCGAGTGTTCGAACCGTAATGCGCAAGAAATGGTATGTAAACCCCGTATTTACATATCTGCCACTGTGCAGGAGAATCCGTATAGGTGTTCGAGTGTTCGAACCGTAATGCGCAAGAAGTGGTATGTAAACCCCGTATTTACATATCTGCCACTGTGCAGGAGAATCCGTATAGGTGTTCGAGTGTTCGAACCGTAATGCGCAAGAAATGGTACGGAAACCCCGTATTTAGATATCTGCCACTGTGCAGGAGAATCCGTATAGGTGTTCGATTGTTCGAACCGTAATGCGCAAGAAATGGTATGTAAACCCCGTATTTACATATCTACCACTGTGCAGGAGAATCCGTATAGGTGTTCGAGTGTTCGAACCGTAATGCGCAAGAAATGGTATGGAAACCCCGTATTTACATATCAGCCACTGTGAAGGAGAATCCGTATAGGTGTTCGAGTGTTCGAACCGTAATGCGCAAGAAATGGTACGGAAACCCCGTATTTACATATCTGCCACTGTGCAGGAGAATCCGTATAGGTGTTCGAGTGTTTGAACCGTAATGCGTGAGAAATGGTATGTAAACCCCGTATTTATATATCTGCCACTGTGCTGGATAATCCGTATAGGTGTTCGAGTGTTCGAACCGTAATGCGCCAGAAATGGTACCGAAACCCTGTATTTACATATCTGACACTGTGCAGGAGAATCCGTATAGGTGTTCGAGTGTTCGAACCGTAATGCGCAAGAAATGGTACCGAAACCCCGTATTTACATATCTGCCACTGTGCAGGAGAATCCGTATAGGTGTTCGAGTGTTCGAACCGTAATGCGCAAGAAATGGTAGGGAAACCCCGTATTTACATATCTGCCACTGTGCAGGAGAATCCGTATAGGTGTTCGAGTGTTCGAACCGTAATGGGCAAGAAATGGTTCCGAAACCCCGTATTTACATATCTGCCACTGTGCAGGAGAATCCGTATAGGTGTTCGAGAGTTCGAACCGTAATGCGCAAGAAATGGTACGGAAACCCCGTATTTACATATCTGCCACTTTGTAGAAGAATCCGCATAGGTGTTCGAGTGTTCGAACCGTAATGTGCAAGAAATGGTATGGAAACCCCGTATTTACATATCTGCCACTGTGCAGGACAATCCGTATAGGTGTTCGAGTGTTCGAATCGTAATGCGCAAGAAATGGTACCGAAACCCCGTATTTACATATCTGCCACTGTGCAGGAGAATCCGTATAGGTGTTCGAGAGTTCGAACCGTAATGCGCAAGAAATGGTACGGAAACCCCGTATTTACATATCTGCCACTTTGTAGGAGAATCCGCATAGGTGTTCGAGTGTTCGAACCGTAATGTGCAAGAAATGGTATGGAAACCCCGTATTTACATATCTGCCACTGTGCAGGAGAATCTGTATAGGTGTTCGAGTGTCCGAATCGTAATGCGCAAGAAATGGTACCGAAACCCCGTATTTACATATCTGCCACTGTGCAGGAGAATCCGAATAGGTGTTCGAGTGTTCGTACCGTAATGCGCAAGAAATGGTATGTAAACCCCGTATTCACATATCTGCCACTATGCAGGAGAATCCGTATAGGTGTTCGAGTGTTCGAACCGTAATACGCAAGAAATGGTATGTAAACCCCGTATTTACATATCTGCCACTGTGCAGGAGAATCCGTATAGGTGTTCGAGTGTTCGAACCGTAATGCGCAAGAAATGGTATGGAAACCCCGTATTTACATATCTGCCACTGTGTAGGAGAATCCGTATAGGTGTTCGAGTGTTCGAACCGTAATGCGCAAGAAATGGTACGGAAACCCCGTATTTACATATCTGCCACTGTGCAGGATAATCCGTATAGGTGTTCGAGTGTTTGAACCGTAATGCGTGAGAAATGGTATGTAAACCCCGCATTTATATATCTGCCACTGTGCTGGATAATCCGTATAGGTGTTCGAGTGTTCGAACCGTAATGCGCCAGAAATGGTACCGAAACCCCGTATTTACATATCTGCCACTGTGCAGGAGAATCCGTATAGGTGTTCGAGTGTTCGAACCGTAATGCGCAAGAAATGGTACCGAAACCCCGTATTTACATATCTGCCACTGTGGAGGAGAATCCGTATAGGTGTTCGAGTGTTCGAACCGTAATACGCAAGAAATGGTAGGGAAACCCCGTATTTAAATATCTGCCACTGTGCAGGAGAATCCGTATAGGTGTTCGAGTGTTCGAACCGTAATGCGCAAGAAATGGTTCCGAAACCCCGTATTTACATATCTGCCACTGTGCAGGAGAATCCGTATAGGTGTTCGAGAGTTCGAACCGTAATGCGCAAGAAATGGTACGGAAACCCCGTATTTACATATCTGCCACTTTGTAGGAGAATCCGCATAGGTGTTCGAGTGTTCGAACCGTAATGTGCAAGAAATGGTATGGAAACCCGTATTTACATATCTGCCACTGTGCAGGAGAATCCGTATAGGTGTTCGAGTGTTCGAATCGTAATGCGCAAGAAATGGTACCGAAACCCCGTATTTACATATCTGCCACTGTGCAGGAGAATCCGAATAGGTGTTCGAGTGTTCGAACCGTAATGCGCAAGATATGGTATGTAAACCCCGTATTTACATATCTGCCACTGTGCAGGAGAATCCGTATAGGTGTTCGAGTGTTCGAACCGTAATGCGCAAGAAATGGTACGGAAACCCTGTATTTACATATCTGCCACTGTGCAGGAGAATCCGTATAGGTGTTCGATTGTTCGGACCGTAATGCGCAAGAAATGGTATGAAAACCCCGTATTTACATATCTGCCACTGTGCAGGAGAATCCGTATAGGTGTTCGAGTGTTCGTTCCGTAATGCGCAAGAAATGGTTCCGAAACCCCGTATTTACATATCTGCCACTGTGCAAGAGAATCCGTATAGGTGTTCGAGAGTTCGAACCGTAATGCGCAAGAAATGGTACGGAAACCCCGTATTTACATATCTGCCACTTTGTAGGAGAATCCGCATAGGTGTTCGAGTGTTCGAACCGTAAAGTGCAAGAAATGGTATGGAAACCCCGTATTTACATATCTGCCACTGTGCAGGAGAATCCGTATAGGTGTTCGAGTGTCCGAATCGTAATGCGCAAGAAATGGTACCGAAACCCCGTATTTACATATCTGCCACTGTGCAGGAGAATCCGAATAGGTGTTCGAGTGTTCGTACCGTAATGCGCAAGAAATGGTATGTAAACCCCGTATTTACATATCTGCCACTGTGCAGGAGAATCCGTATAGGTGTTCGAGTGTTCGAACCGTAATGCGCAAGAAATGGTATGTAAACCCCGTATTTACATATCTGCCACTGTGCAGGTGAATCCGTATACGTGTTCGAGTGTTCGAACCGTAATGCGCAAGAAATGGTACGGAAACCCCGTATTTACATATCTGCCACTGTGTAGGAGAATCCGTATAGGTGTTCGAGTGTTCGAACCGTAATGCGCGAGAAATGGTATGTAAACCCCGTATTTACATATCTGCCACTGTGCTGGATAATCCGTATAGGTGTTCGAGTGTTCGAACCGTAATGCGCAAAAAATGGTACCGAATCCCCGTATTTACATATCTGCCACTGTGCAGGAGAATCCGTATAGGTGTTCGAGTGTTCGAACCGTAATGCGCAAGAAATGGTATGGAAACCCCGTATTTACATATCTGCCACTGTGCAGGAGAATCCGTATAGGTGTTCGAGTGTTCGAACCGTAATGCGCCAGAAATGGTACCAAAACCCCGTATTTACATATCTGCCACTGTGCAGGAAAATCCGCATAGGTGCTCGAGTGTTCGAACCGTATTGCGCAAGAAATGGTATGGAAACCCCGTATTTACATATCTGCCACTGTGCAGGAGAATCCGTATAGGTGTTCGAGTGTTCGAACCATAATGCGCAGGAAATGGTACCGAAACCCCGTATTTACATATCTGCCACTGTGCAGGAGAATTCGTATTGGTGTTCGTGTGTTCGAACCGTAATGCGCAAGAAATGGTACGGAAACCCCGTATTTAAATATCTGCCACTGTGCAGGAGAATCCGTATAGGTGTTCGATTGTTCGAATTGTAATGCGCAAGAAATGGTATGTAAACCCCGTATTTACATATCTGCCACTGTGCAGGAGAATCCGTATAGGTGTTCGAGTGTTCGAACCGTAATGCGCAAGAAATGGTATGGAAACCCCGTATTTACATATCTGCCACTGTACAGGAGAATCCGCATAGGTGTTCGAGTGTTCGAACCGTAATGCGCAAGAAATGGTACCGAAACCCCGTATTTACATATCTGCCACTGTGCAGGAGAATCCGCATAGGTGCTCGAGTGTTCAAACCGTATTGCGCAAGAAATGGTATGTAAACCCCGTATTTACATATCTGCCACTGTGCAGGAGAATCCGTATAGGTGTTCGAGTGTTCGAACCGTAATGCGCAAGAAATGGTATGTAAACCCCGTATTTACATATCTGCCACTGTGTAGGAGAATCCGTATAGGTGTTCGAGTGTTCGAACCGTAATGCGCAAGAAATGGTACGGAAACCCCGTATTTACATATCTGCCACTGTGCAGGAGAATCCGTATAGGTGTTCGATTGTTCGAACCGTAATGCGCAAGAAATGGAATGGAAACCCCGTATTTACATATCAGCCACTATGCAGGAGAATCCGTATAGGTGTTCGAGTGTTCGAACCGTAATGCGCAAGAAATGGTATAGAAACCCCGTATTTACATATCTGCCACTGTGCAGGAGAAACCGTATAGGTGTTCGAGTGTTCGAACCGTAATGCGCAAGAAATGGTACGGAAACCCCGTATTTACATATCTGCCACTGTGCAGGATAATCCGTATAGGTGTTCGAGTGTTTGAACCGTAATGCGTGAGAAATGGTATGTAAACCCCGTATTTATATATCTGCCACTGTGCTGGATAATCCGTATAGGTGTTTGAGTGTTCGAACCGTAATGCGCCAGAAATGGTACCGAAACCCCGTATTTACATATCTGCCACTGTGCAGGAGAATCCGTATAGGTGTTCGAGTGTTCGAACCGTAATGCGCAAGAAATGGTACCGAAACCCCGTATTTACATATCTGCCACTGTGCAGGAGAATCCGTATAGGTGTTCGAGTGTTCGAACCGTAATGCGCAAGAAATGGTACGGAAACCCCGTATTTAAATATCTGCCACTTTGTAGGAGAATCCGCATAGGTGTTCGAGTGTTCGAACCGTAATGTGCAAGAAATGGTATGGAAACCCCGTATTTACATATCTGCCACTGTGCAGGAGAATCCGTATAGGTGTTCGAGTGTTCGAATCGTAATGCGCAAGAAATGGTACCGAAACCCCGTATTTACATATCTGCCACTGTGCAGGAGAATCCGAATAGGTGTTCGAGTGTTCGAACCGTAATGCGCAAGAAATGGTATGTAAACCCCGTATTAACATATCTGCCACTGTGCAGGAGAATCCGTATAGGTGTTCGAGTGTTCGAACCGTAATGCGCAAGAAATGGTACGGAAACCCCGGATTTACATATCTGCCACTGTGCAGGAGAATCCGTATAGGTGTTCGATTGTTCGAACCGTAATGCGCAAGAAATGGTATGTAAACCCCGTTTTTACATATCTGCCACTGTGCAGGAGAATCGGTATAGGTGTTCGAGTGTTCGAACCGTAATGCGCAAAAAATGGTACCGAAACCCCGTATTTACATATCTGCCACTGTGCAGGAGAATCCGTATAGGTGTTCGAGTGTTCGTACCGTAATGCGCAAGAAATGGTATGGAAACCCCGTATTTACATATCTGCCACTGTGCAGGAGAATCCGTATAGGTGTTCGAGTGTTCGAACCGTAATGCGCCAGAATTGGTACCGAAACCCCGTATTTACATATCTGCCACTGTGTAGGAAAATCCGCATAGGTGCTCGAGTGTTCGAACCGTATTGCGCAAGAAATGGTATGGAAACCCCGTATTTACATATCTGCCACTGTGCAGGAGAATCCGTATTGGTGTTCGAGTGTTCGAACCATAATGCGCAGGAAATGGTACCGAAACCCCGTATTTACATATCTGCCACTGTACAGGAGAATTCGTATTGGTGTTCGTGTGTTCGAACCATAATGCGCAAGAAATGGTACGGAAACCCCGTATTTAAATATCTGCCACTATGCAGGAGAATCCGTATAGGTGTTCGATTGTTCGAATTGTAATGCGCAAGAAATGGTATGTAAACCCCGTATTTACATATCTGCCACTGTGCAGGAGAATCCGTATAGGTGTTCGAGTGTTCGAACCGTAATGCGCAAGAAATGGTACGGAAACCCCGTATTTACATATCTGCCACTGTGCAGGAGAATCCGCATAGGTGTTCGAGTGTTCGAACCGTAATGCGCAAGAAATGGTACCGAAACCCCGTATTTATATATCTGCCACTGTGCAGGAGAATCCGTATAGGTGTTCGAGTGTTCGAATCGTAATGCGTAAGAAATGGTACCGAAACCCCGTATTTACATATCTGCCACTGTGCAGGAGAATCCGAATAGGTGTTCGAGTGTTCGAACCGCAATGCGCAAGAAATGGTATGTAAACCCAATATTTACATATCTGCCACTGTGCAGGAGAATCCGTATAGGTGTTCGGGTGTTCGACCCGTAATGCGCGAGAAATGGTACGGAAACCCCGTATTTACATATCTGCCACTGTGCAGGAGAATCCGTATAGGTGTTCGATTGTTCGAACCGTAATGCGCAAGAAATGGTATGTAAACCCCGTATTTACATATCTGCCACTGTGCAGGTGAATCCGTATACGTGTTCGAGTGTTCGAACCGTAATGCGCAAGAAATGGTACGGAAACCCCGTATTTACATATCTGCCACTGTGTAGGAGAATCCGTATAGGTGTTCGAGTGTTCGAACCGTAATGCGCGAGAAATGGTATGTAAACCCCGTATTTACATATCTGCCACTGTGCTGGATAATCCGTATAGGTGTTCGAGTGTTCGAACCGTAATGCGCAAAAAATGGTACCGAATCCCCGTATTTACATATCTGCCACTGTGCAGGAGAATCCGTATAGGTGTTCGAGTGTTCGAACCGTAATGCGCAAGAAATGGTATGGAAACCCCGTATTTACATATCTGCCACTGTGCAGGAGAATCCGTATAGGTGTTCGAGTGTTCGAACCGTAATGCGCCAGAAATGGTACCAAAACCCCGTATTTACATATCTGCCACTGTGCAGGAAAATCCGCATAGGTGCTCGAGTGTTCGAACCGTATTGCGCAAGAAATGGTATGGAAACCCCGTATTTACATATCTGCCACTGTGCAGGAGAATCCGTATAGGTGTTCGAGTGTTCGAACCATAATGCGCAGGAAATGGTACCGAAACCCCGTATTTACATATCTGCCACTGTGCAGGAGAATTCGTATTGGTGTTCGTGTGTTCGAACCGTAATGCGCAAGAAATGGTACGGAAACCCCGTATTTAAATATCTGCCACTGTGCAGGAGAATCCGTATAGGTGTTCGATTGTTCGAATTGTAATGCGCAAGAAATGGTATGTAAACCCCGTATTTACATATCTGCCACTGTGCAGGAGAATCCGTATAGGTGTTCGAGTGTTCGAACCGTAATGCGCAAGAAATGGTATGGAAACCCCGTATTTACATATCTGCCACTGTACAGGAGAATCCGCATAGGTGTTCGAGTGTTCGAACCGTAATGCGCAAGAAATGGTACCGAAACCCCGTATTTACATATCTGCCACTGTGCAGGAGAATCCGCATAGGTGCTCGAGTGTTCAAACCGTATTGCGCAAGAAATGGTATGTAAACCCCGTATTTACATATCTGCCACTGTGCAGGAGAATCCGTATAGGTGTTCGAGTGTTCGAACCGTAATGCGCAAGAAATGGTACCGAAACCCCGTATTTACATATCTGCCACTGTGCAGGAGAATCCGCATAGGTGCTCGAGTGTTCGAACCGTATTGCGCAAGAAATGGTATGGAAACCCCGTATTTACATATCTGCCACTGTGCAGGAGAATCCGCATAGGTGTTCGAGTGTTCGAACCGTAATGCGCAAGAAATGGTACCGAAACCCCGTATTTATATATCTGCCACTGTGCAGGAGAATCCGTATAGGTGTTCGAGTGTTCGAACCGTAATGCGCAAGAAAAGGTACGGAAACCCCGTATTTACATATCTGCCACTTTGTAGGAGAGTCCGCATAGGTGTTCGAGTGTTCGAACCGTAATGTGCAAGAAATGGTATGGAAACCCCGTATTTACATATCTGCCACTGTGCAGGAGAATCCGTATAGGTGTTCGAGTGTTCGAATCGTAATGCGCAAGAAATGGTACCGAAACCCCGTATTTACATATCTGCCACTGTGCAGGAGAATCCGAATAGGTGTTCGAGTGTTCGAACCGCAATGCGCAAGAAATGGTATGTAAACCCAATATTTACATATCTGCCACTGTGCAGCAGAATCCGTATAGGTGTTCGAGTGTTCGACCCGTAATGCGCAAGAAATGGTACGGAAACCCCGTATTTACATATCTGCCACTGTGCAGGAGAATCCGTATAGGTGTTCGATTGTTCGAATCGTAATGCGCAAGAAATGGTATGTAAACCCCGTATTTACATATCTGCCACTGTGTAGGTGAATCCGTATAGGTGTTCGAGTGTTCGAATCGTAATGCGCAAGAAATGGTACGGAAACCCCGTATTTACATATCTGCCACTGTGCAGGAGAATCCGTATAGGTGTTCGAGTGTTCGAACCGTAATGCGCGAGAAATGGTATGTAAACCCCGTATTTACATATCTGCCACTGTGCTGGATAATCCGTATAGGTGTTCGAGTGTTCGAACCGTAATGCGCAAAAAATGGTACCGAATCCCCGTATTTACTTATCTGCCACTGTGCAGGAGAATCCGTATAGGTGTTCGAGTGTTCGAACCGTAATGCGCAAGAAATGGTATGGAAACCCCGTATTTACATATCTGCCACTGTGCAGGAGAATCCGTATAGGTGTTCGAGTGTTCGAACCGTAATGCGCAAGAAATGGTACCGAAACCCCGTATTTACATATCTGCCACTGTGCAAGAGAATCCGTATAGGTGTTCGAGTGTTCGAACCGTAATGCGCAAGAAATGGTACGGAAACCCCGTATTTACATATATGCCACTTTGTAGGAGAATCCGCATAGGTGTTCGAGTGTTCGAACCGTAATGTGCAAGAAATGGTATGGAAACCCCGTATTTACATATCTGCCACTGTGCAGGAGAATCCGTATAGGTGTTCGAGTGTTCGAATCGTAATGCGTAAGAAATGGTACCGAAACCCCGTATTTACATATCTGCCACTGTGCAGGAGAATCCGAATAGGTGTTCGAGTGTTCGAACCGCAATGCGCAAGAAATGGTATGTAAACCCAATATTTACATATCTGCCACTGTGCAGGAGAATCCGTATAGGTGTTCGGGTGTTCGACCCGTAATGCGCGAGAAATGGTACGGAAACCCCGTATTTACATATCTGCCACTGTGCAGGAGAATCCGTATAGGTGTTCGATTGTTCGAACCGTAATGCGCAAGAAATGGTATGTAAACCCCGTATTTACATATCTGCCACTGTGCAGGTGAATCCGTATACGTGTTCGAGTGTTCGAACCGTAATGCGCAAGAAATGGTACGGAAACCCCGTATTTACATATCTGCCACTGTGTAGGAGAATCCGTATAGGTGTTCGAGTGTTCGAACCGTAATGTGCAAGAAATGGTATGGAAACCCCGTATTTACATATCTGCCACTGTGCAGGAGAATCCGTATAGGTGTTCGAGTGTTCGAATCGTAATGCGCAAGAAATGGTACCGAAACCCCGTATTTACATATCTGCCACTGTGCAGGAGAATCCGAATAGGTGTTCGAGTGTTCGAACCGCAATGCGCAAGAAATGGTATGTAAACCCAATATTTACATATCTGCCACTGTGCAGCAGAATCCGTATAGGTGTTCGAGTGTTCGACCCGTAATGCGCAAGAAATGGTACGGAAACCCCGTATTTACATATCTGCCACTGTGCAGGAGAATCCGTATAGGTGTTCGATTGTTCGAACCGTAATGCGCAAGAAATGGTATGTAAACCCCGTATTTACATATCTGCCACTGTGTAGGTGAATCCGTATAGGTGTTCGAGTGTTCGAATCGTAATGCGCAAGAAATGGTACGGAAACCCCGTATTTACATATCTGCCACTGTGCAGGAGAATCCGTATAGGTGTTCGAGTGTTCGAACCGTAATGCGCGAGAAATGGTATGTAAACCCCGTATTTACATATCTGCCACTGTGCTGGATAATCCGTATAGGTGTTCGAGTGTTCGAACCGTAATGCGCAAGAAATGGTACGGAAACCCTGTATTTACATATCTGCCACTGTGCAGGAGAATCCGTATAGGTGTTCGATTGTTCGGACCGTAATGCGCAAGAAATGGTATGGAAACCCCGTATTTACATATCTGCCACTGTGCAGGAGAATCCGTATAGGTGTTCGAGTGTTCGTTCCGTAATGCGCAAGAAATGGTTCCGAAACCCCGTATTTACATATCTGCCACTGTGCAAGAGAATCCGTATAGGTGTTCGAGAGTTCGAACCGTAATGCGCAAGAAATGGTACGGAAACCCCATATTTACATATCTGCCACTTTGTAGGAGAATCCGCATAGGTGTTCGAGTGTTCGAACCGTAATGTGCAAGAAATGGTATGGAAACCCCGTATTTACATATCTGCCACTGTGCAGGAGAATCCGTATAGGTGTTCGAGTGTCCGAATCGTAATGCGCAAGAAATGGTACCGAAACCCCGTATTTACATATCTGCCACTGTGCAGGAGAATCCGAATAGGTGTTCGAGTGTTCGTACCGTAATGCGCAAGAAATGGTATGTAAACCCCGTATTTACATATCTGCCACTGTGCAGGAGAATCCGTATAGGTGTTCGAGTGTTCGAACCGTAATGCGCAAGAAATGGTATGTAAACCCCGTATTTACATATCTGCCACTGTGTAGGAGAATCCGTATAGGTGTTCGAGTGCTCGAACCGTAATGCGCAAGAAATGGTACGGAAACCCCGTATTTACATATCTGCCACTGTGCAGGAGAATCCGTATAGGTGTTCGATTGTTCGAACCGTAATGCGCAAGAAATGGTATGGAAACCCCGTATTTACATATCAGCCACTATGCAGGAGAATCCGTATAGGTGTTCGAGTGTTCGAACCGTAATGCGCAAGAAATGGTATAGAAACCCCGTATTTACATATCTGCCACTGTGCAGCAGAAACCGTATAGGTGTTCGAGTGTTCGAACCGTAATGCGCAAGAAATGGTACGGAAACCCCGTATTTACATATCTGCCACTGTGCAGGATAATCCGTATAGGTGTTCGAGTGTTTGAACCGTAATGCGTGAGAAATGGTATGTAAACCCCGTATTTATATATCTGCCACTGTGCTGGATAATCCGTATAGGTGTTTGAGTGTTCGAACCGTAATGCGCCAGAAATGGTACCGAAACCCCGTATTTACATATCTGCCACTGTGCAGGAGAATCCGTATAGGTGTTCGAGTGTTCGAACCGTAATGCGCAAGAAATGGTACCGAAACCCCGTATTTACATATCTGCCACTGTGCAGGAGAATCCGTATAGGTATTCGAGTGTTCGAACCGTAATGCGCAAGAAATGGTACGGAAACCCCGTATTTAAATATCTGCCACTTTGTAGGAGAATCCGCATAGGTGTTCGAGTGTTCGAACCGTAATGTGCAAGAAATGGTATGAAAACCCCGTATTTACATATCTGCCACTGTGCAGGAGAATCCGTATAAGTGTTCGAGTGTTCGAATCGTAATGCGCAAGAAATGGTACCGAAACCCCGTATTTACATATCTGCCACTGTGCAGGAGAATCCGAATAGGTGTTCGAGTGTTCGAACCGTAATGCGCAAGAAATGGTATGTAAACCCCGTATTAACATATCTGCCACTGTGCAGGAGAATCCGTATAGGTGTTGGAGTGTTCGAACCGTAATGCGCAAGAAATGGTACGGAAACCCCGGATTTACATATCTGCCACTGTGCAGGAGAATCCGTATAGGTGTTCGATTGTTCGAACCGTAATGCGCAAGAAATGGTATGTAAACCCCGTTTTTACATATCTGCCACTGTGCAGGAGAATCCGTATAGGTGTTCGAGTGTTCGAACCGTAATGCGCAAAAAATGGTACCGAAACCCCGTATTTACATATCTGCCACTGTGCAGGAGAATCCGTATAGGTGTTCGAGTGTTCGTACCGTAATGCGCAAGAAATGGTATGGAAACCCCGTATTTACATATCTGCCACTGTGCAGGAGAATCCGTATAGGTGTTCGAGTGTTCGAACCGTAATGCGCCAGAATTGGTACCGAAACCCCGTATTTACATATCTGCCACTGTGTAGGAAAATCCGCATAGGTGCTCGAGTGTTCGAACCGTATTGCGCAAGAAATGGTATGGAAACCCCGTATTTACATATCTGCCACTGTGCAGGAGAATCCGTATTGGTGTTCGAGTGTTCGAACCATAATGCGCAGGAAATGGTACCGAAACCCCGTATTTACATATCTGCCACTGTACAGGAGAATTCGTATTGGTGTTCGTGTGTTCGAACCATAATGCGCAAGAAATGGTACGGAAACCCCGTATTTAAATATCTGCCACTGTGCAGGAGAATCCGTATAGGTGTTCGATTGTTCGAATTGTAATGCGCAAGAAATGGTATGTAAACCCCGTATTTACATATCTGCCACTGTGCAGGAGAATCCGTATAGGTGTTCGAGTGTTCGAACCGTAATGCGCAAGAAATGGTACGGAAACCCCGTATTTACATATCTGCCACTGTGCAGGAGAATCCGCATAGGTGTTCGAGTGTTCGAACCGTAATGCGCAAGAAATGGTACCGAAACCCCGTATTTACATATCTGCCACTGTGCAGGAGAATCCGTATAGGTGTTCGAGTGTTCGAATCGTAATGCGTAAGAAATGGTACCGAAACCCCGTATTTACATATCTGCCACTGTGCAGGAGAATCCGAATAGGTGTTCGAGTGTTCGAACCGCAATGCGCAAGAAATGGTATGTAAACCCAATATTTACATATCTGCCACTGTGCAGGAGAATCCGTATAGGTGTTCGGGTGTTCGACCCGTAATGCGCGAGAAATGGTACGGAAACCCCGTATTTACATATCTGCCACTGTGCAGGAGAATCCGTATAGGTGTTCGATTGTTCGAACCGTAATGCGCAAGAAATGGTATGTAAACCCCGTATTTACATATCTGCCACTGTGCAGGTGAATCCGTATACGTGTTCGAGTGTTCGAACCGTAATGCGCAAGAAATGGTACGGAAACCCCGTATTTACATATCTGCCACTGTGTAGGAGAATCCGTATAGGTGTTCGAGTGTTCGAACCGTAATGCGCGAGAAATGGTATGTAAACCCCGTATTTACATATCTGCCACTGTGCTGGATAATCCGTATAGGTGTTCGAGTGTTCGAACCGTAATGCGCAAAAAATGGTACCGAATCCCCGTATTTACATATCTGCCACTGTGCAGGAGAATCCGTATAGGTGTTCGAGTGTTCGAACCGTAATGCGCAAGAAATGGTATGGAAACCCCGTATTTACATATCTGCCACTGTGCAGGAGAATCCGTATAGGTGTTCGAGTGTTCGAACCGTAATGCGCCAGAAATGGTACCAAAACCCCGTATTTACATATCTGCCACTGTGCAGGAAAATCCGCATAGGTGCTCGAGTGTTCGAACCGTATTGCGCAAGAAATGGTATGGAAACCCCGTATTTACATATCTGCCACTGTGCAGGAGAATCCGTATAGGTGTTCGAGTGTTCGAACCATAATGCGCAGGAAATGGTACCGAAACCCCGTATTTACATATCTGCCACTGTGCAGGAGAATTCGTATTGGTGTTCGTGTGTTTGAACCGTAATGCGCAAGAAATGGTACGGAAACCCCGTATTTAAATATCTGCCACTGTGCAGGAGAATCCGTATAGGTGTTCGATTGTTCGAGTTGTAATGCGCAAGAAATGGTATGTAAACCCCGTATTTACATATCTGCCACTGTGCAGGAGAATCCGTATAGGTGTTCGAGTGTTCGAACCGTAATGCGCAAGAAATGGTATGGAAACCCCGTATTTACATATCTGCCACTGTACAGGAGAATCCGCATAGGTGTTCGAGTGTTCGAACCGTAATGCGCAAGAAATGGTACCGAAACCCCGTATTTACATATCTGCCACTGTGCAGGAGAATCCGCATAGGTGCTCGAGTGTTCAAACCGTATTGCGCAAGAAATGGTATGTAAACCCCGTATTTACATATCTGCCACTGTGCAGGAGAATCCGTATAGGTGTTCGAGTGTTCGAACCGTAATGCGCAAGAAATGGTACCGAAACCCCGTATTTACATATCTGCCACTGTGCAGGAGAATCCGCATAGGTGCTCGAGTGTTCGAACCGTATTGCGCAAGAAATGGTATGGAAACCCCGTATTTACATATCTGCCACTGTGCAGGAGAATCCGCATAGGTGTTCGAGTGTTCGAACCGTAATGCGCAAGAAATGGTACCGAAACCCCGTATTTATATATCTGCCACTGTGCAGGAGAATCCGTATAGGTGTTCGAGTGTTCGAACCGTAATGCGCAAGAAAAGGTACGGAAACCCCGTATTTACATATCTGCCACTTTGTAGGAGAGTCCGCATAGGTGTTCGAGTGTTCGAACCGTAATGTGCAAGAAATGGTATGGAAACCCCGTATTTACATATCTGCCACTGTGCAGGAGAATCCGTATAGGTGTTCGAGTGTTCGAATCGTAATGCGCAAGAAATGGTACCGAAACCCCGTATTTACATATCTGCCACTGTGCAGGAGAATCCGAATAGGTGTTCGAGTGTTCGAACCGCAATGCGCAAGAAATGGTATGTAAACCCAATATTTACATATCTGCCACTGTGCAGCAGAATCCGTATAGGTGTTCGAGTGTTCGACCCGTAATGCGCAAGAAATGGTACGGAAACCCCGTATTTACATATCTGCCACTGTGCAGGAGAATCCGTATAGGTGTTCGATTGTTCGAACCGTAATGCGCAAGAAATGGTATGTAAACCCCGTATTTACATATCTGCCACTGTGTAGGTGAATCCGTATAGGTGTTCGAGTGTTCGAATCGTAATGCGCAAGAAATGGTACGGAAACCCCGTATTTACATATCTGCCACTGTGCAGGAGAATCCGTATAGGTGTTCGAGTGTTCGAACCGTAATGCGCGAGAAATGGTATGTAAACCCCGTATTTACATATCTGCCACTGTGCTGGATAATCCGTATAGGTGTTCGAGTGTTCGAACCGTAATGCGCAAAAAATGGTACCGAATCCCCGTATTTACTTATCTGCCACTGTGCAGGAGAATCCGTATAGGTGTTCGAGTGTTCGAACCGTAATGCGCAAGAAATGGTATGGAAACCCCGTATTTACATATCTGCCACTGTGCAGGAGAATCCGTATAGGTGTTCGAGTGTTCGAACCGTAATGCGCAAGAAATGGTACCGAAACCCCGTATTTACATATCTGCCACTGTGCAAGAGAATCCGTATAGGTGTTCGAGTGTTCGAACCGTAATGCGCAAGAAATGGTACGGAAACCCCGTATTTACATATATGCCACTTTGTAGGAGAATCCGCATAGGTGTTCGAGTGTTCGAACCGTAATGTGCAAGAAATGGTATGGAAACCCCGTATTTACATATCTGCCACTGTGCAGGAGAATCCGTATAGGTGTTCGAGTGTTCGAATCGTAATGCGTAAGAAATGGTACCGAAACCCCGTATTTACATATCTGCCACTGTGCAGGAGAATCCGAATAGGTGTTCGAGTGTTCGAACCGCAATGCGCAAGAAATGGTATGTAAACCCAATATTTACATATCTGCCACTGTGCAGGAGAATCCGTATAGGTGTTCGGGTGTTCGACCCGTAATGCGCGAGAAATGGTACGGAAACCCCGTATTTACATATCTGCCACTGTGCAGGAGAATCCGTATAGGTGTTCGATTGTTCGAACCGTAATGCGCAAGAAATGGTATGTAAACCCCGTATTTACATATCTGCCACTGTGCAGGTGAATCCGTATACGTGTTCGAGTGTTCGAACCGTAATGCGCAAGAAATGGTACGGAAACCCCGTATTTACATATCTGCCACTGTGTAGGAGAATCCGTATAGGTGTTCGAGTGTTCGAACCGTAATGCGCGAGAAATGGTATGTAAACCCCGTATTTACATATCTGCCACTGTGCTGGATAATCCGTATAGGTGTTCGAGTGTTCGAACCGTAATGCGCAAAAAATGGTACCGAATCCCCGTATTTACATATCTGCCACTGTGCAGGAGAATCCGTATAGGTGTTCGAGTGTTCGAACCGTAATGCGCAAGAAATGGTATCGAAACCCCGTATTTACATATCTGCCACTGTGCAGGAGAATCCGTATAGGTGTTCGAGTGTTCGAACCGTAATGCGCAAGAAATGGTACCGAAACCCCGTATTTACATATCTGCCACTGTGTAGGAGAATCCGTATAGGTGTTCGAGTGTTCGAACCGTAATGCGCAAGAAGTGGTACGAAAACCCCGTATTTACATATCTGCCACTTTGTAGGAGAATCCGCATAGGTGTTCGAGTGTTCGAACCGTAATGTGCAAGAAATGGTATGGAAACCCCGTATTTACATATCTGCCACTGTGCAGGAGAATCCGCATAGGTGTTCGAGTGTTCGAACCGTAATGCGCAAGAAATGGTACCGAAACCCCGTAATTACATATCTGCCACTGTGCAGGAGAATCCGCATAGGTGCTCGAGTGTTCGAACCGTATTGCGTAAAAATGGTATGTAAACCCCGTATTTACATATCTGCCACTGTGCAGGAGAATCCGTATAGGTGTTCGAGTGTTCGAACCGTAATGCGCAAGAAATGGTACCGAAACCCCGTATTTACATATCTGCCACTGTGCAGGAGAATCCGAATAGGTGTTCAAGTGTTCGAACCGTAATGCGCAAGAAACGGTATGTAAACCCCGTATTTACATATCTGCCACTGTGCAGGAGAATCCGTATAGGTGTTCGAGTGTTCGAACCGTAATGCGCAAGAAATGGTACGGAAAGCCCGTATTTACATATCTGCCACTGTGCAGGTGAATCCGTATAGGTGTTCGATTGTTTGAACCGTAATGCGCAAGAAATGGTATGGAAACCCCGTATTTACATATCTGCCACTGTGCAGGAGAATCCGCATAGGTGTTCGAGTGTTCGAACCGTAATGCGCAAGAAATGGTACCGAAACCCCGTAATTACATATCTGCCACTGTGCAGGAGAATCCGCATAGGTGCTCGAGTGTTCGAACCGTATTGCGCAAAAATGGTATGTAAACCCCGTATTTACATATCTGCCACTGTGCAGGAGAATCCGTATAGGTGTTCGAGTGTTCGAACCGTAATGCGCAAGAAATGGTACCGAAACCCCGTATTTACATATCTGCCACTGTGCAGGAGAATCCGCATAGGTGCTCGAGTGTTCGAACCGTATTGCGCAAGAAATGGTATGTAAACCCCGTATTTACATATCTGCCACTGTGCAGGAGAATCCGTATAGGTGTTCGAGTGTTCGAACCGTAATGCGCCAGAAATGGTACCGAAACCCCGTATTTACATATCTGCCACTGTGCAGGAAAATCCGCATAGGTGCTCGAGTGTTCGAACCGTATTGCGCAAGAAATGGTATGGAAACCCCGTATTTACATATCTGCCACTGTGCAGGAGAATCCGTATAGGTGTTCGAGTGTTCGAACCATAATGCGCAGGAAATGGTACCGAAACCCCGTATTTACATATCTGCCACTGTGCAGGAGAATTCGTATAGGTGTTCGTGTGTTCGAACTGTAATGCGCAAGAAATGGTACGGAAGCCCCGTATTTACATATCTGCCACTGTGCAGGAGAATCCGTATAGGTGTTCGATTGTTCGAATTGTAGTGCGCAAGAAATGGTATGTAAACCCCGTATTTACATATCTGCCACTGTGCAGGAGAATCCGTATAGGTGTTCGAGTGTTCGAACCGTAATGCGCGAGAAATGGTATGTAAACCCCGTATTTACATATCTGCCACTGTGCTGGATAATCCGTATAGGTGTTCGAGTGTTCGAACCGTAATGCGCAAAAAATGGTACCGAATCCCCGTATTTACATATCTGCCACTGTGCAGGAGAATCCGTATAGGTGTTCGAGTGTTCGAACCGTAATGCGCAAGAAATGGTATGGAAACCCCGTATTTACATATCTGCCACTGTGCAGGAGAATCCGTATAGGTGTTCGAGTGTTCGAACCGTAATGCGCAAGAAATGGTACCGAAACCCCGTATTTACATATCTGCCACTGTGCAGGAGAATCCGTATAGCTGTTCGAGTGTTCGAACCGTAATGCGCAAGAAATGGTACGGAAACCCCGTATTTACATATCTGCCACTTTGTACGAGAATCCGCATAGGTGTTTGAGTGTTCGAACCGTAATGTGCAAGAAATGGTATGGAAACCCCGTATTTACATATCTGCCACTGTGCAGGAGAATCCGCATAGGTGTTCGAGTGTTCGAACCGTAATGCGCAAGAAATGGTACCGAAACCCCGTAATTACATATCTGCCACTGTGCAGGAGAATCCGCATAGGTGCTCGAGTGTTCGAACCGTATTGCGCAAAAATGGTATGTAAACCCCGTATTTACATATCTGCCACTGTGCAGGAGAATCCGTATAGGTGTTCGAGTGTTCGAACCGTAATGCGCAAGAAATGGTACCGAAACCCCGTATTTACATATCTGCCACTGTGCAGGAGAATCCGAATAGGTGTTCAAGTGTTCGAACCGTAATGCGCAAGATATGGTATGTAAACCCCGTATTTACATATCTGCCACTGTGCAGGAGAATCCGTATAGGTGTTCGAGTGTTCGAACCGTAATGCGCAAGAAATGGTACGGAAACCCCGTATTTACATATCTGCCACTGTGCAGGTGAATCCGTATAGGTGTTCGATTGTTCGAACCGTAATGCGCAAGAAATGGTATGGAAACCCCGTATTTACATATCTGCCACTGTGCAGGAGAATCCGCATAGGTGTTCGAGTGTTCGAACCGTAATGCGCAAGAAATGGTACCGAAACCCCGTAATTACATATCTGCTACTGTGCAGGAGAATCCGCATAGGTGTTCGAGTGTTCGACCCGTAATGCGCAAGAAATGGTACGGAAACCCCGTATTTACATATCTGCCACTGTGCAGGAGAATCCGTATAGGTGTTCGATTGTTCGAACCGTAATGCGCAAGAAATGGTATGTAAACCCCGTATTTACATATCTGCCACTGTGTAGGTGAATCCGTATAGGTGTTCGAGTGTTCGAATCGTAATGCGCAAGAAATGGTACGGAAACCCCGTATTTACATATCTGCCACTGTGCAGGAGAATCCGTATAGGTGTTCGAGTGTTCGAACCGTAATGCGCGAGAAATGGTATGTAAACCCCGTATTTACATATCTGCCACTGTGCTGGATAATCCGTATAGGTGTTCGAGTGTTCGAACCGTAATGCGCAAAAAATGGTACCGAATCCCCGTATTTACTTATCTGCCACTGTGCAGGAGAATCCGTATAGGTGTTCGAGTGTTCGAACCGTAATGCGCAAGAAATGGTATGGAAACCCCGTATTTACATATCTGCCACTGTGCAGGAGAATCCGTATAGGTGTTCGAGTGTTCGAACCGTAATGCGCAAGAAATGGTACCGAAACCCCGTATTTACATATCTGCCACTGTGCAAGAGAATCCGTATAGGTGTTCGAGTGTTCGAACCGTAATGCGCAAGAAATGGTACGGAAACCCCGTATTTACATATATGCCACTTTGTAGGAGAATCCGCATAGGTGTTCGAGTGTTCGAACCGTAATGTGCAAGAAATGGTATGGAAACCCCGTATTTACATATCTGCCACTGTGCAGGAGAATCCGTATAGGTGTTCGAGTGTTCGAATCGTAATGCGTAAGAAATGGTACCGAAACCCCGTATTTACATATCTGCCACTGTGCAGGAGAATCCGAATAGGTGTTCGAGTGTTCGAACCGCAATGCGCAAGAAATGGTATGTAAACCCAATATTTACATATCTGCCACTGTGCAGGAGAATCCGTATAGGTGTTCGGGTGTTCGACCCGTAATGCGCGAGAAATGGTACGGAAACCCCGTATTTACATATCTGCCACTGTGCAGGAGAATCCGTATAGGTGTTCGATTGTTCGAACCGTAATGCGCCAGAAATGGTATGTAAACCCCGTATTTACATATCTGCCACTGTGCAGGTGAATCCGTATACGTGTTCGAGTGTTCGAACCGTAATGCGCAAGAAATGGTACGGAAACCCCGTATTTACATATCTGCCACTGTGCAGGAGAATCCGTATAGGTGTTCGAGTGTTCGAACCGTAATGCGCGAGAAATGGTATGTAAACCCCGTATTTACATATCTGCCACTGTGCTGGATAATCCGTATAGGTGTTCGAGTGTTCGAACCGTAATGCGCAAAAAATTGTACCGAATCCCCGTATTTACATATCTGCCACTGTGCAGGAGAATCCGTATAGGTGTTCGATTGTTCGAATTGTAGTGCGCAAGAAATGGTATCGAAACCCCGTATTTACATATCTGCCACTGTGCAGGAGAATCCGTATAGGTGTTCGAGTGTTCGAACCGTAATGCGCGAGAAATGGTATGTAAACCCCGTATTTACATATCTGCCACTGTGCTGGATAATCCGTATAGGTGTTCGAGTGTTCGAACCGTAATGCGCAAAAAATGGTACCGAATCCCCGTAATTACATATCTGCCACTGTGCAGGAGAATCCGTATAGGTGTTCGAGTGTTCGAACCGTAATGCGCAAGAAATGGTATGGAAACCCCGTATTTACATATCTGCCACTGTGCAGGAGAATCCGTATAGGTGTTCGAGTGTTCGAACCTTAATGCGCAAGAAATGGTACCGAAACCCCGTATTTACATATCTGCCACTGTGCAGGAGAATCCGTATAGCTGTTCGAGTGTTCGAACCGTAATGCGCAAGAAATGGTACGGAAACCCCGTATTTACATATCTGCCACTTTGTACGAGAATCCGCATAGGTGTTTGAGTGTTCGAACCGTAATGTGCAAGAAATGGTATGGAAACCCCGTATTTACATATCTGCCACTGTGCAGGAGAATCCGCATAGGTGTTCGAGTGTTCGAACCGTAATGCGCAAGAAATGGTACCGAAACCCCGTAATTACATATCTGCCACTGTGCAGGAGAATCCGCATAGGTGCTCGAGTGTTCGAACCGTATTGCGCAAAAATGGTATGTAAACCCCGTATTTACATATCTGCCACTGTGCAGGAGAATCCGTATAGGTGTTCGAGTGTTCGAACCGTAATGCGCAAGAAATGGTACCGAAACCCCGTATTTACATATCTGCCACTGTGCAGGAGAATCCGAATAGGTGTTCAAGTGTTCGAACCGTAATGCGCAAGATATGGTATGTAAACCCCGTATTTACATATCTGCCACTGTGCAGGAGAATCCGTATAGGTGTTCGAGTGTTCGAACCGTAATGCGCAAGAAATGGTACGGAAACCCCGTATTTACATATCTGCCACTGTGCAGGTGAATCCGTATAGGTGTTCGATTGTTCGAACCGTAATGCGCAAGAAATGGTATGGAAACCCCGTATTTACATATCTGCCACTGTGCAGGAGAATCCGCATAGGTGTTCGAGTGTTCGAACCGTAATGCGCAAGAAATGGTACCGAAACCCCGTAATTACATATCTGCTACTGTGCAGGAGAATCCGCATAGGTGCTCGAGTGTTCGAACCGTAATGCGCAAGAAATGGTACGGAAACCCCGTATTTACATATCTGCCACTGTGCAGGTGAATCCGTATAGGTGTTCGATTGTTCGAACCGTAATGCGCAAGAAATGGTATGGAAACCCCGTATTTACATATCTGCCACTGTGCAGGAGAATCCGCATAGGTGTTCGAGTGTTCGGACCGTAATGCGCAAGAAATGGTACCGAAACCCCGTAATTACATATCTGCCACTGTGCAGGAGAATCCGCATAGGTGCTCGAGTGTTCGAACCGTATTGCGCAAAAATGGTATGTAAACCCCGTATTTACATATCTGCCACTGTGCAGGAGAATCCGTATAGGTGTTCGAGTGTTCGAACCGTAATGCGCAAGAAATGGTACCGAAACCCCGTATTTACATATCTGCCACTGTGCAGGAGAATCCGCATAGGTGCTCGAGTGTTCGAACCGTATTGCGCAAGAAATGGTATGTAAACCCCGTATTTACATATCTGCCACTGTGCAGGAGAATCCGTATAGGTGTTCGATTGTTCGAATTGTAGTGCGCAAGAAATGGTATGTAAACCCCGTATTTACATATCTGCCACTGTGCAGGAGAATCCGTATAGGTGTTCGAGTGTTCGAACCGTAATGCGCGAGAAATGGTATGTAAACCCCGTATTTACATATCTGCCACTGTGCTGGATAATCCGTATAGGTGTTCGAGTGTTCGAACCGTAATGCGCAAGAAATGGTACCGAAACCCCGTATTTACATATCTGCCACTGTGCAGGAGAATCCGCATAGGTGCTCGAGTGTTCGAACCATATTGCGCAAGAAATGGTATGTAAACCCCGTATTTACATATCTGCCACTGTGCAGGAGAATCCGTATAGGTGTTCGATTGTTCGAACCGTAATGCGCAAGAAATGGTATGGAAACCCCGTATTTACATATCTGCCACTGTGCAGGAGAGTCCGCATAGGTGTTCGAGTGTTCGAACCGTAATGCGCAAGAAATGGTACCGAAACCCCGTATTTACATATCTGCCAGTTTGTAGGAGAATCCGCGTAGGTGTTCGAGTGTTCGAACCGTAATGTGCAAGAAATGGTATGGAAACCCCGTATTTACATATCTGCCACTGTGCAGGAGAATCCGTATAGGTGTTCGAGTGTTCGAATTGTAATGCGCAAGAAATGGTACCGAAACCCCGTATTTACATATCTGCCACTGTGCAGGAGAATCCGAATAGGTGTTCGAGTGTTCGAACCGCAATGCGCAAGAAATGGTATGTAAACCCAATATTTACATATCTGCCACTGTGCAGGAGAATCCGTATAGGTGTTCGAGTGTTCGACCCGTAATGCGCGAGAAATGGTACGGAAACCCCGTATTTACATATCTGCCACTGTGCAGGAGAATCCGTATAGGTGTTCGATTGTTCGAACCGTAATGCGCAAGAAATGGTACGGAAACCCCGTATTTACATATCTGCCACTGTGCAGGTGAATCCGTATAGGTGTTCGATTGTTCGAACCGTAATGCGCAAGAAATGGTACGGAAACCCCGTATTTACATATCTGCCACTGTGCAGGAGAATCCGTATAGGTGTTCGATTGTTCGAACCGTAATGCGCCAGAAATGGTATGTAAACCCCGTATTTACATATCTGCCACTGTGCAGGTGAATCCGTATACGTGTTCGAGTGTTCGAACCGTAATGCGCAAGAAATGGTACGGAAACCCCGTATTTACATATCTGCCACTGTGCAGGAGAATCCGTATAGGTGTTCGAGTGTTCGAACCGTAATGCGCGAGAAATGGTATGTAAACCCCGTATTTACATATCTGCCACTGTGCTGGATAATCCGTATAGGTGTTCGAGTGTTCGAACCGTAATGCGCAAAAAATGGAACCGAATCCCCGTATTTACATATCTGCCACTGTGCAGGAGAATCCGTATAGGTGTTCGATTGTTCGAATTGTAGTGCGCAAGAAATGGTATCGAAACCCCGTATTTACATATCTGCCACTGTGCAGGAGAATCCGTATAGGTGTTCGAGTGTTCGAACCGTAATGCGCGAGAAATGGTATGTAAACCCCGTATTTACATATCTGCCACTGTGCTGGATAATCCGTATAGGTGTTCGAGTGTTCGAACCGTAATGCGCAAAAAATGGTACCGAATCCCCGTATTTACATATCTGCCACTGTGCAGGAGAATCCGTATAGGTGTTCGAGTGTTCGAACCGTAATGCGCAAGAAATGGTATGGAAACCCCGTATTTACATATCTGCCACTGTGCAGGAGAATCCGTATAGGTGTTCGAGTGTTCGAACCTTAATGCGCAAGAAATGGTACCGAAACCCCGTATTTACATATCTGCCACTGTGCAGGAGAATCCGTATAGCTGTTCGAGTGTTCGAACCGTAATGCGCAAGAAATGGTACGGAAACCCCGTATTTACATATCTGCCACTTTGTACGAGAATCCGCATAGGTGTTTGAGTGTTCGAACCGTAATGTGCAAGAAATGGTATGGAAACCCCGTATTTACATATCTGCCACTGTGCAGGAGAATCCGCATAGGTGTTCGAGTGTTCGAACCGTAATGCGCAAGAAATGGTACCGAAACCCCGTAATTACATATCTGCCACTGTGCAGGAGAATCCGCATAGGTGCTCGAGTGTTCGAACCGTATTGCGCAAAAATGGTATGTAAACCCCGTATTTACATATCTGCCACTGTGCAGGAGAATCCGTATAGGTGTTCGAGTGTTCGAACCGTAATGCGCAAGAAATGGTACCGAAACCCCGTATTTACATATCTGCCACTGTGCAGGAGAATCCGAATAGGTGTTCAAGTGTTCGAACCGTAATGCGCAAGATATGGTATGTAAACCCCGTATTTACATATCTGCCACTGTGCAGGAGAATCCGTATAGGTGTTCGAGTGTTCGAACCGTAATGCGCAAGAAATGGTACGGAAACCCCGTATTTACATATCTGCCACTGTGCAGGTGAATCCGTATAGGTGTTCAAGTGTTCGAACCGTAATGCGCAAGAAACGGTACGGAAACCCCGTATTTACATATCTGCCACTGTGTAGGAGAATCCGTATAGGTGTTCGAGTGTTCGAACCGTAATGCGCGAGAAATGGTATGTAAACCCCGTATTTACATATCTGCCACTGTGCAGGAGAATCCGTATAGGTGTTCGAGTGTTCGAACCGTAATGCGCAAGAAATGGTACCGAAACCCCGTATTTACATATCTGCCAGTTTGTAGGAGAATCCGCATAGGTGTTCGAGTGTTCGAACCGTAATGTGCAAGAAATGGTATGGAAACCCCGTATTTACATATCTGCCACTGTGCAGGAGAATCCGTATAGGTGTTCGAGTGTTCGAATCGTAATGTGCAAGAAATGGTACCGAAACCCCGTATTTACATATCTGCCACTCTGCAGGAGAATCCGAATAGGTGTTCGAGTGTTCGAACCGCAATGCGCAAGAAATGGTATGTAAACCCAATATTTACATATCTGCCACTGTGCAGGAGAATCCGTATAGGTGTTCGGGTGTTCGACCCGTAATGCGCGAGAAATGGTACGGAAACCCCGTATTTACATATCTGCCACTGTGCAGGAGAATCCGTATAGGTGTTCGATTGTTCGAACCGTAATGCGCAAGAAATGGTATGTAAACCCCGTATTTACATATCTGCCACTGTGCAGGTGAATCCGTATAGGTGTTCGAGTGTTCGAACCGTAATGCGCAAGAAATGGTACGGAAACCCCGTATTTACATATCTGCCACTGTGTAGGAGAATCCGTATAGGTGTTCGAGTGTTCGAACCGTAATGCGCGAGAAATGGTATGTAAACCCCGTATTTACATATCTGCCACTGTGCAGGAGAATCCGTATAGGTGTTCGAGTGTTCGAACCGTAATGCGCAAAAAATGGTACCGAATCCCCGTATTTACATATCTGCCACTGTGCAGGAGAATCCGTATAGGTGTTCGAGTGTTCGAACCGTAATGCGCAAGAAATGGTATCGAAACCCCGTATTTACATATCTGCCACTGTGCAGGAGAATCCGTATAGGTGTTCGAGTGTTCGAACCGTAATGCGCAAGAAATGGTACCGAAACCCCGTATTTACATATCTGCCACAGTGCAGGAGAATCCGTATAGGTGTTCGAGTGTTCGAACCGTAATGCGCAAGAAATGGTACGGAAACCCCGTATTTACATATCTGCCACTGTGCAGGTGAATCCGTATAGGTGTTCGATTGTTCGAACCGTAATGCGCAAGAAATGGTATGGAAACCCCGTATTTACATATCTGCCACTGTGCAGGAGAATCCGCATAGGTGTTCGAGTGTTCGAACCGTAATGCGCAAGAAATGGTACCGAAACCCCGTAATTACATATCTGCCACTGTGCAGGAGAATCCGCATAGGTGCTCGAGTGTTCGAACCGTATTGCGTAAAAATGGTATGTAAACCCCGTATTTACATATCTGCCACTGTGCAGGAGAATCCGTATAGGTGTTCGAGTGTTCGAACCGTAATGCGCAAGAAATGGTACCGAAACCCCGTATTTACATATCTGCCACTGTGCAGGAGAATCCGAATAGGTGTTCAAGTGTTCGAACCGTAATGCGCAAGAAATGGTATGTAAACCCCGTATTTACATATCTGCCACTGTGCAGGAGAATCCGTATAGGTGTTCGAGTGTTCGAACCGTAATGCGCAAGAAATGGTACGGAAACCCCGTATTTACATATCTGCCACTGTGCAGGGGAATCCGTATAGGTGTTCGATTGTTCGAACCGTAATGCGCAAGAAATGGTATGGAAACCCCGTATTTACATATCTGCCACTGTGCAGGAGAATCCGCATAGGTGTTCGAGTGTTCGAACCGTAATGCGCAAGAAATGGTACCGAAACCCCGTAATTACATATCTGCCACTGTGCAGGAGAATCCGCATAGGTGCTCGAGTGTTCGAACCGTATTGCGCAAAAATGGTATGTAAACCCCGTATTTACATAACTGCCACTGTGCAGGAGAATCCGTATAGGTGTTCGAGTGTTCGAACCGTAATGCGCAAGAAATGGTACCGAAACCCCGTATTTACATATCTGCCACTGTGCAGGAGAATCCGCATAGGTACTCGAGTGTTCGAACCGTATTGCGCAAGAAATGGTATGTAAACCCCGTATTTACATATCTGCCACTGTGCAGGAGAATCCGTATAGGTGTTCGAGTGTTCGAACCGTAATGCGCAGGAAATGGTACCGAAACCCCGTATTTACATATCTGCCACTGTGCAGGAGAATTCGTATAGGTGTTCGTGTGTTCGAACCGTAATGCGCAAGAAATGGTATGTAAACCCCATATTTAAATATCTGCCACTGTGCAGGAGAATCCGTATAGGTGTTCGAGTGTTCGAACCGTAATGCGCAAGAAATGGTAACGAAACCCCGTATTTACATATCTGCCACTGTGCAGGAGAATCTGAATAGGTGTTCGAGTGTTCGAACCGTAATGCGCAAGAAATGGTACGGAAACCCCGTATTTAAATATCTGCCACTGTGCAGGAGAATCCGTATAGGTGTTCGAGTGTTCGAACCGTAATGCGCGAGAAATGGTATGTAAACCCCGTATTTACATATCTGCCACTGTGCTGGAGAATCCGTATAGGTGTTCGATTGTTCGAATTGTAGTGCGCAAGAAATGGTATGTAAACCCCGTATTTACATATCTGCCACTGTGCAGGAGAATCCGTATAGGTGTTCGAGTGTTCGAACCGTAATGCGCGAGAAATGGTATGTAAACCCCGTATTTACATATCTGCCACTGTGCAGGAGAATCCGTATAGGTGTTCGAGTGTTCGAACCGTAAGGCGCCAGAAATGGTACCGAAACCCCGTATTTACATATCTGCCACTGTGCAGGAAAATCCGCATAGGTGGTCGAGTGTTCGAACCGTATTGCGCAAGAAATGGTATGGAAACCCCGTATTTACATATCTGCCACTGTGCAGGAGAATCCGTATAGGTGTTCGTGTGTTCGAACTGTAATGCGCAAGAAATGGTACGGAAACCCCGTATTTACATATCTGCCACTGTGCAGGAGAATCCGTATAGGTGTTCGATTGTTCGAATTGTAGTGCGCAAGAAATGGTATGAAAATCCCGTATTTACATATCTGCCACTGTGCAGGAGAATCCGTATAGGTGTTCGAGTGTTCGAACCATAATGCGCAGGAAATGGTACCGAAACCCCGTATTTACATATCTGCCACTGTGCAGGAGAATTCGTATAGGTGTTCGTGTGTTCGAACTGTAATGCGCAAGAAATGGTACGGAAACCCCGTATTTACATATCTGCCACTGTGCAGGAGAATCCGTATAGGTGTTCGATTGTTCGAATTGTAGTGCGCAAGAAATGGTATGAAAACCCCGTATTTACATATCTGCCACTGTGCAGGAGAATCCGTATAGGTGTTCGAGTGTTCGAACCGTAATGCGCGAGAAATGGTATGTAAACCCCGTATTTACATATCTGCCACTGTGCTGGATAATCCGTATAGGTGTTCGAGTGTTCGAACCGTAATGCGCAAGAAATGGTACCGAATCCCCGTATTTACATATCTGCCGCTGTGCAGGAGAATCCGTATAGATGTTCGAGTGTTCGAACCGTAATGCGCAAGAAATGGTATGGAAACCCCGTATTTACATATCTGCCACTGTGCAGGAGAATCCGCATAGGTGTTCGAGTGTTCGAACCGTAATGTGCAAGAAATGGTATGGAAACCCCGTATTTACATATCTGCCACTGTGCAGGAGAATCCGCATAGGTGTTCGAGTGTTCGAACCGTAATGCACAAGAAATGGTACCGAAACCCCGTAATTACATATCTGCCACTGTGCAGGAGATTCCGCATAGGTGCTCGAGTGTTCGAACCGTATTGCGCAAGAAATGGTATGTAAACCCCGTATTTACATATCTGCCACTGTGCAGGAGAATCCGTATAGGTGTTCGAGTGTTCGAACCGTAATGCGCCAGAAATGGTACCGAAACCCCGTATTTACATATCTGCCACTGTGCAGGAAAATCCGCATAGGTGCTCGAGTGTTCGAACCGTATTGCGCAAGAAATGGTATGGAAACCCCGTATTTACATATCTGCCACTGTGCAGGAGAATCCGTATAGGTGTTCGAGTGTTCGAACCATAATGCGCAGGAAATGGTACCGAAACCCTGTATTTACATATCTGCCACTGTGCAGGAGAATTCGTATAGGTGTTCGTGTGTTCGAACTGTAATGCGCAAGAAATGGTACGGAAACCCCGTATTTACATATCTGCCACTGTGCAGGAGAATCCGTATAGGTGTTCGATTGTTCGAATTGTAGTGCGCAAGAAATGGTATGTAAACCCCGTATTTACATATCTGCCACTGTGCAGGAGAATCCGTATAGGTGTTCGAGTGTTCGAACCGTAATGCGCGAGAAATGGTATGTAAACCCCGTATTTACATATCTGCCACTGTGCTGGATAATCCGTATAGGTGTTCGAGTGTTCGAACCGTAATGCGCAAAAAATGGTACCGAATCCCCGTATTTACATATCTGCCACTGTGCAGGAGAATCCGTATAGGTGTTCGAGTGTTCGAACCGTAATGCGCAAGAAATGGTACCGAAACCCCGTATTTACATATCTGCCACTGTGCAGGAGAATCCGTATAGGTGTTCGAGTGTTCGAACCGTAATGCGCAAGAAATGGTACGGAAACCCCGTATTTACATATCTGCCACTTTGTAGGGGAATCCGCATAGGTGTTCGAGTGTTCGAACCGTAATGCGCAAGAAATGGTACCGAAACCCCGTATTTATATATCTGCCACTGTGCAGGAGAATCCGTATAGGTGTTCGAGTGTTCGAACCGTAATGCGCAAGAAATGGTACGGAAACCCCGTATTTACATATCTGCCACTTTGTATGAGAATCCGCATAGGTGTTCGAGTGTTCGAACCGTAATGTGCAAGAAATGGTATGGAAACCCCGTATTTACATATCTGCCACTGTGCAGGAGAATCCGCATAGGTGTTCGAGTGTTCGAACCGTAATGCACAAGAAATGGTACCGAAACCCCGTAATTACATATCTGCCACTGTGCAGGAGATTCCGCATAGGTGCTCGAGTGTTCGAACCGTATTGCGCAAGAAATGGTATGTAAACCCCGTATTTACATATCTGCCACTGTGCAGGAGAATCCGTATAGGTGTTCGAGTGTTCGAACCGTAATGCGCCAGAAATGGTACCGAAACCCCGTATTTACATATCTGCCACTGTGCAGGAAAATCCGCATAGGTGCTCGAGTGTTCGAACCGTATTGCGCAAGAAATGGTATGGAAACCCCGTATTTACATATCTGCCACTGTGCAGGAGAATCCGTATAGGTGTTCGAGTGTTCGAACCATAATGCGCAGGAAATGGTACCGAAACCCCGTATTTACATATCTGCCACTGTGCAGGAGAATTCGTATAGGTGTTCGTGTGTTCGAACTGTAATGCGCAAGAAATGGTACGGAAACCCCGTATTTACATATCTGCCACTGTGCAGGAGAATCTGTATAGGTGTTCGATTGTTCGAATTGTAGTGCGCAAGAAATGGTATGTAAACCCCGTATTTACATATCTGCCATTGTGCAGGAGAATCCGTATAGGTGTTCGAGTGTTCGAACCGTAATGCGCGAGAAATGGTATGTAAACCCCGTATTTACATATCTGCCACTGTGCTGGATAATCCGTATAGGTGTTCGAGTGTTCGAACCGTAATGCGCAAAAAATGGTACCGAATCCCCGTATTTACATATCTGCCACTGTGCAGGAGAATCCGTATAGGTGTTCGAGTGTTCGAACCGTAATGCGCAAGAAATGGTACCGAAACCCCGTATTTACATATCTGCCACTGTGCAGGAGAATCCGTATAGGTGTTCGAGTGTTCGAACCGTAATGCGCAAGAAATGGTACGGAAACCCCGTATTTACATATCTGCCACTTTGTAGGGGAATCCGCATAGGTGTTCGAGTGTTCGAACCGTAATGTGCAAGAAATGGTATGGAAACCCCGTATTTACATATCTGCCACTGTGCAGGAGAATCCGCATACGTGTTCGAGTGTTCGAACCGTAATGCGCAAGAAATGGTACCGAAACCCCGTAATTACATATCTGCCACTGTGCAGTAGATTCCGCATAGGTGCTCGAGTGTTCGAACCGTATTGCGCAAAAATGGTATGTAAACCCCGTATTTACATATCTGCCACTGTGCAGGAGAATCCGTATAGGTGTTCGAGTGTTCGAACCGTAATGTGCAAGAAATGGTACCGAAACCCCGTATTTACATATCTGCCACTGTGCAGGAGAATCCGAATAGGTGTTCAAGTGTTCGAACCGTAATGCGCAAGAAATGGTATGTAAACCCCGTATTTACATATCTGCCACTGTGCAGGAGATCCGTATAGGTGTTCGAGTGTTCGAACCGTAATGCGCAAGAAATGGTACGGAAACCCCGTATTTACATATCTCCCACTGTGCAGGTGAATCCGTATAGGTGTTCGATTGTTCGAACCGTAATGCGCAAGAAATGGTATGGAAACCCCGTATTTACATATCTGCCACTGTGCTGGAGAATCCGCATAGGTGTTCGAGTGTTCGAACCGTAATGCGCAAGAAATGGTACCGAAACCCCGTAATTACATATCTGCCACTGTGCAGGAGAATCCGCATAGGTGCTCGAGTGTTCGAACCGTATTGCGCAAAAATGGTATTTAAACCCCGTATTTACATATCTGCCACTGTGCAGGAGAATCCGTATAGGTGTTCGAGTGTTCGAACCGTAATGCGCAAGAAATGGTACCGAAACCCCGTATTTACATATCTGCCACTGTGCAGGAGAATCCGCATAGGTGCTCGAGTGTTCGAACCGTATTGCGCAAGAAATGGTATGTAAACCCCGTATTTACATATCTGCCACTGTGCAGGAGAATCCGTATAGGTATTCGAGTGTTCGAACCGTAATGCGCCAGAAATGGTACCGAAACCCCGTATTTACATATCTGCCACTGTGCAGGAAAATCCGCATAGGTGCTCGAGTGTTCGAACCGTATTGCGCAAGAAATGGTATGGAAACCCCGTATTTACATATCTGCCACTGTGCAGGAGAATCCGTATAGGTGTTCGAGTGTTCGAACCATAATGCGCAGGAAATGGTACCGAAACCCCGTATTTACATATCTGCCACTGTGCAGAAGAATTCGTATAGGTGTTCGTGTGTTCGAACTGTAATGCGCAAGAAATGGTACGGAAACCCCGTATTTACATATCTGCCACTGTGCAGGAGAATCCGTATAGGTGTTCGATTGTTCGAATTGTAGTGCGCAAGAAATGGTATGTAAACCCCGTATTTACATATCTGCCACTGTGCAGGAGAATCCGTATAGGTGTTCGAGTGTTCGAACCGTAATGCGCAAGAAATGGTATGGAAACCCCGTATTTACATATCTGCCACTGTGCAGGAGAATCCGCATAGGTGTTCGAGTGTTCGAACCGTAATGCGCAAGAAATGGTACCGAAACCCCGTATTTACATATCTGCCACTGTGCAGGAGAATCCGCATAGGTGCTCGAGTGTTCGAACCATATTGCGCAAGAAATGGTATGTAAACCCCGTATTTACATATCTGCCACTGTGCAGGAGAATCTGTATAGGTGTTCGAGTGTTCGAACCGTAATGCGCAGGAAATGGTACCGAAACCCCGTATTTACATATCTGCCACTGTGCAGGAGAATTCGTATAGGTGTTCGTGTGTTCGAACCGTAATGCGCAAGAAATGGTATGTAAACCCCATATTTAAATATCTGCCACTTTGCAGGAGAATCCGTATAGGTGTTCGAGTGTTCGAACCGTAATGCGCAAGAAATGGTAACGAAACCCCGTATTTACATATCTGCCACTGTGCAGGAGAATCTGAATAGGTGTTCGAGTGTTCGAACCGTAATGCGCAAGAAATGGTACGGAAACCCCGTATTTAAATATCTGCCACTGTGCAGGAGAATCCGTATAGGTGTTCGAGTGTTCGAACCGTAATGCGCGAGAAATGGTATGTAAACCCCGTATTTACATATCTGCCACTGTGCTGGAGAATCCGTATAGGTGTTCGATTGTTCGAATTGTAGTGCGCAAGAAATGGTATGTAAACCCCGTATTTACATATCTGCCACTGTGCAGGAGAATCCGTATAGGTGTTCGAGTGTTCTAACCGTAATGCGCGAGAAATGGTATGTAAACCCCGTATTTACATATCTGCCACTGTGCAGGAGAATCCGTATAGGTGTTCGAGTGTTCGAACCGTAAGGCGCCAGAAATGGTACCGAAACCCCGTATTTACATATCTGCCACTGTGCAGGAAAATCCGCATAGGTGGTCGAGTGTTCGAACCGTATTGCGCAAGAAATGGTATGGAAACCCCGTATTTACATATCTGCCACTGTGCAGGAGAATCCGTATAGGTGTTCGAGTGTTCGAACCATAATGCGCAGGAAATGGTACCGAAACCCCGTATTTACATATCTGCCACTGTGCAGGAGAATTCGTATAGGTGTTCGTGTGTTCGAACTGTAATGCGCAAGAAATGGTACGGAAACCCCGTATTTACATATCTGCCACTGTGCAGGAGAATCCGTATAGGTGTTCGATTGTTCGAATTGTAGTGCGCAAGAAATGGTATGTAAACCCCGTATTTACATATCTGCCACTGTGCAGGAGAATCCGTATAGGTGTTCGAGTGTTCGAACCATAATGCGCGAGAAATGGTATGTAAACCCCGTATTTACATATCTGCCACTGTGCTGGATAATCCGTATAGGTGTTCGAGTGTTCGAACCGTAATGCGCAAGAAATGGTACCGAATCCCCGTATTTACATATCTGCCACTGTGCAGGAGAATCCGTATAGATGTTCGAGTGTTCGAACCGTAATGCGCAAGAAATGGTATGGAAACCCCGTATTTACATATCTGCCACTGTGCAGGAGAATCCGTATAGGTGTTCGAGTGTTCGAACCGTAATGCGCAAGAAATGGTACCGAAACCCCGTATTTACATATCTGCCACTGTGCAGGAGAATCCGTATAGGTGTTCGAGTGTTCGAACCGTAATGCGCAAGAAATGGTACGGAAACCCCGTATTTACATATCTGCCACTTTGTAGGAGAATCCGCAAAGGTGTTCGAGTGTTCGAACCGTAATGTGCAAGAAATGGTATGGAAACCCCGTATTTACATATCTGCCACTGTGCAGGAGAATCCGCATAGGTGTTCGAGTGTTCGAACCGTAATGCGCAAGAAATGGTACCGAAACCCCGTAATTACATATCTGCCACTGTGCAGGAGATTCCGCATAGGTGCTCGAGTGTTCGAACCGTATTGCGCAAAAATGGTATGTAAACCCCGTATTTACATATCTGCCACTGTGCAGGAGAATCCGTATAGGTGTTCGAGTGTTCGAACCGTAATGCGCAAGAAATGGTACCGAAACCCCGTATTTACATATCTGCCACTGTGCAGGAGAATCCGAATAGGTGTTCAAGTGTTCGAACCGTAATGCGCAAGAAATGGTATGTAAACCCCGTATTTACATATCTGCCACTGTGCAGGAGAATCCGTATAGGTGTTCGAGTGTTCGAACCGTAATGCGCAAGAAATGGTACGGAAACCCCGTATTTACATATCTGCCACTGTGCAGGTGAATCCGTATAGGTGTTCGATTGTTCGAACCGTAATGCGCAAGAAATGGTATGGAAACCCCGTATTTACATATCTGCCACTGTGCTGGAGAATCCGCATAGGTGTTCGAGTGTTCGAACCGTAATGCGCAAGAAATGGTACCGAAACCCCGTAATTACATATCTGCCACTGTGCAGGAGAATCCGCATAGGTGCTCGAGTGTTCGAACCGTATTGCGCAAAAATGGTATGTAAACCCCGTATTTACATATCTGCCACTGTGCAGGAGAATCCGTATAGGTGTTCGAGTGTTCGAACCGTAATGCGCAAGAAATGGTACCGAAACCCCGTATTTACATATCTGCCACTGTGCAGGAGAATCGTGTTCGAACCGTATTGCGCAAGAAATGGTATGTAAACCCTGTATTTACATATCTGCCACTGTGCAGGAGAATCCGTATAGGTGTTCGAGTGTTCGAACCGTAATGCGCCAGAAATGGTACCGAAACCCCGTATTTACATATCTGCCACTGTGGAGGAAAATCCGCATAGGTGCTCGAGTGTTCGAATCGTATTGCGCAAGAAATGGTATGGAAACCCTGTATTTACATATCTGCCACTGTGCAGGAGAATCCGTATAGGTGTTCGAGTGTTCGAACCATAATGCGCAGGAAATGGTACCGAAACCCCGTATTTACATATCTGCCACTGTGCAGGAGAATTCGTATAGGTGTTCGTGTGTTCGAACTGTAATGCGAAAGAAATGGTACGGAAACCCCGTATTTACATATCTGCCACTGTGCAGGAGAATCCGTATAGGTGTTCGATTGTTCGAATTGTAGTGCGCAAGAAATGGTATGTAAACCCCGTATTTACATATCTGCCACTGTGCAGGAGAATCCGTATAGGTGTTCGAGTGTTCGAACCGTAATGCGCAAGAAATGGTATGGAAACCCCGTATTTACATATCTGCCACTGTGCAGGAGAATCCGCATAGGTGTTCGAGTGTTCGAACCGTAATGCGCAAGAAATGGTACCGAAACCCCGTATTTACATATCTGCCACTGTGCAGGAGAATCCGCATAGGTGCTCGAGTGTTCGAACCATATTGCGCAAGAAATGGTATGTAAACCCCGTATTTACATATCTGCCACTGTGCAGGAGAATCCGTATTGGTGTTCGAGTGTTCGAACCGTAATGCGCAGGAAATGGTACCGAAACCCCGTATTTACATATCTGCCACTGTGCAGGAGAATCCGCATAGGTGTTCGAGTGTTCGAACCGTAATGCGCAAGAAATGGTACCGAAACCCCGTAATTACATATCTGCCACTGTGCAGGAGAATCCGCATAGGTGCTCGAGTGTTCGAACCATATTGCGCAAGAAATGGTATGTAAACCCCGTATTTACATATCTGCCACTGTGCAGGAGAATCCGTATTGGTGTTCGAGTGTTCGAACCCTAATGCGCAAGAAATGGTACCGAAACCCCGTATTTACATATTTGCCACTGTGCAGGAGAATCCGCATAGGTGCTCGAGTGTTCGAACCGTATTGCGCAAGTAATGGTATGTAAACCCCGTATTTACATATCTGCCACTGTGTAGGAGAATCCGTATAGGTGTTCGAGTGTTCGAACCGTAATGCGCAAGAAATGGTACCGAAACCCCGTATTTACATATCTGCCACTGTGCAGGAGAATCCGCATAGGTGCTCGAGTGTTCGAACCGTATTGCGCAAGAAATGGTATGGAAACCCCGTATTTACATATCTGCCACTGTGCAGGAGAATCCGTATAGGTGTTCGAGTGTTCGAACCGTAATGCGCAGGAAATGGTACCGAAACCCCGTATTTACATATCTGCCACTGTGCAGGAGAATTCGTAGAGGTGTTCGTGTGTTCGAACCGTAATGCGCAAGAAATGGTATGTAAACCCCATATTTAAATATCTGCCACTGTGCAGGAGAATCCGTATAGGTGTTCGAGTGTTCGAACCGTAATGCGCAAGAAATGGTACCGAAACCCCGTATTTACATATCTGCCACTGTGCAGGAGAATCCGAATAGGTGTTCGAGTGTTCGAACCGTAATGCGCAAGAAATGGTACGGAAACCCCGTATTTACATATCTGCCATTGTGCAGGAGAATCCGTATAGGTGTTCGAGTGTTCGAACCGTAATGCGTGAGAAATGGTATGTAAACCCCGTATTTACATATCTGCCACTGTGCTGGATAATCCGTATAGGTGTTCGAGTGTTCGAACCGTAATGCGCAAAAAATGGTACCGAATCCCCGTATTTACATATCTGCCACTGTGCAGGAGAATGCGCATAGGTGCTCGAGTGTTCGAACCGTATTGCGCAAGAAATGGTATGTAAACCCCGTATTTACATATCTGCCACTGTGCAGGAGAATCCGTATAGGTGTTCGAGTGTTCGAACCGTAATGCGCAAGAAATGGTACCGAAACCCCGTATTTACATATCTGCCACTTTGCAGGAAAATCCGCATAGGTGCTCGAGTGTTCGAACCGTATTGCGCAAGAAATGGTATGGAAACCCCGTATTTACATATCTGCCACTGTGCAGGAGAATCCGTATAGGTGTTCGAGTGTTCGAACCGTAATGCGCGAGAAATGGTAAGTAAACCCCGTATTTACATATCTGCCACTGTGCTGGATAATCCGTATAGGTGTTCGAGTGTTCGAACCGTAATGCGCAAAAAATGGTACCGAATCCCCGTATTTACATATCTGCCACTGTGCAGGAGAATCCGCATAGGTGCTCGAGTGTTCGAACCGTTATGCGCGAGAAATGGTATGTAAACCCCGTATTTACATATCTGCCACTGTGCAGGAGAATCCGTATAGGTGTTCGAGTGTTCGAACCGTAATGCGCCAGAAATGGTACCGAAACCCCGTATTTACATATCTGCCACTGTGCAGGAGAATTCGTATAGGTGTTCGTGTGTTCGAACTGTAATGCGCAAGAAATGGTACGGAAACCCCGTATTTACATATCTGCCACTGTGCAGGAGAATCCGTATAGGTGTTCGAGTGTTCGAACCGTAATGCGCAAGAAATGGTATGGAAACCCCGTATTTACATATCTGCCACTGTGCAGGAGAATCCGTATAGGTGTTCGAGTGTTCGAACCGTAATGCGCAAGAAATGGTACCGAAACCCCGTATTTACATATCTGCCACTGTGCAGGAGAATCCGTATAGGTGTTCGAGTGTTCGAACCGTAATGCGCAAGAAATGGTACGGAAACCCCGTATTTACATATCTGCCACTTTGTAGGAGAATCCGCATAGTTGTTCTAGTGTTCGAACCGTAATGTGCAAGAAATGGTATGGAAACCCCGTATTTACATATCTGCCACTGTGCAGGAGAATCCGCATAGGTGTTCGAGTGTTCGAACCGTAATGCGCAAGAAATGTACCGAAACCCCGTAATTACATATCTGCCACTGTGCAGGAGAATCCGCATAGGTGCTCGAGTGTTCGAACCGTATTGCGCAAAAATCGTATGTAAACCCCGTATTTACATATCTGCCACTGTGCAGGAGAATCCGTATAGGTGTTCGAGTGTTCGAACCGTAATGCGCAAGAAATGGTACCGAAACCCCGTATTTACATATCTGCCACTGTGCAGGAGAATCCGAATAGGTGTTCAAGTGTTCGAACCGTAATGCGAAAGAAATGGTATGTAAACCCCGTATTTACATATCTGCCACTGTGCAGGAGAATCCGTATAGGTGTTCGAGTGTTCGTTCGTAATGCGCAAGAAATGGTACGGAAACCCCGTATTTACATATCTGCCACTGTGCAGGTGAATCCGTATAGGTGTTCGATTGTTCGAACCGTAATGCGCAAGAAATGGTATGGAAACCCCGTATTTACATATCTGCCACTGTGCAGGAGAATCCGCATAGGTGTTCGAGTGTTCGAACCGTAATGCGCAAGAAATGGTACCGAAACCCCGTAATTACATATCTGCCACTGTGCAGGAGAATCCGCATAGGTGCTCGAGTGTTCGAACCATATTGCGCAAAAATGGTATGTAAACCCCGTATTTACATATCTGCCACTGTGCAGGAGAATCCGTATAGGTGTTCGAGTGTTCGAACCGTAATGCGCAAGAAATGGTACCGAAACCCCGTATTTACATATCTGCCACTGTGCAGGAGAATCCGCATAGGTGCTCGAGTGTTCGAACCGTATTGCGCAAGAAATGGTATGTAAACCCCGTATTTACATATCTGCCACTGTGCAGGAGAATCCGTATAGGTGTTCGAGTGTTCGAACCGTAATGCGCCAGAAATGGTACCGAAACCCCGTATTTACATATCTGCCACTGTGCAGGAAAATCCGCATAGGTGCTCGAGTGTTCGAACCGTATTACGCAAGAAATGGTATGGAAACCCCGTATTTACATATCTGCCACTGTGCAGGAGAATCCGTATAGGTGTTCGAGTGTTCGAACCATAATGCGCAGGAAATGGTACCGAAACCCCGTATTTACATATCTACCACTGTGCAGGAGAATTCGTATAGGTGTTCGAGTGTTCGAACCGTAATGCGCAAGAAATGGTACCGAAACCCCGTATTTACATATCTGCCACTGTGCAGGAGAATCCGCATAGGTGCTCGAGTGTTCGAACCGTATTGCGCAAGAAATGGTATGTAAACCCCGTATTTACATATCTGCCACTGTGCAGGTGAATCCGTATAGGTGTTCGATTGTTCGAACCGTAATGCGCAAGAAATGGTATGGAAACCCCGTATTTACATATCTGCCACTGTGCAGGAGAATCCGCATAGGTGTTCGAGTGTTCGAACCGTAATGCGCAAGAAATGGTACCAAAACCCCGTAATTACATATCTGCCACTGTGCAGGAGAATCCGCATAGGTGCTCGAGTGTTCGAACCGTATTGCGCAAAAATGGTATGTAAACCCCGTATTTACATATCTGCCACTGTGCAGGAGAATCCGTATAGGTGTTCGAGTGTTCGAACCGTAATGCGCAAGAAATGGTACCGAAACCCCGTATTTACATATCTGCCACTGTGCAGGAGAATCCGCATAGGTGCTCGAGTGTTCGAACCGTATTGCGCAAGAAATGGTATGTAAACCCCGTATTTACATATCTGCCACTGTGCAGGAGAATCCGTATAGGTGTTCGAGTGTTCGAACCGTAATGCGCCAGAAATGGTACCGAAACCCCGTATTTACATATCTGCCACTGTGCAGGAAAATCCGCATAGGTGCTCGAGTGTTCGAACCGTATTACGCAAGAAATGGTATGGAAACCCCGTATTTACATATCTGCCACTGTGCAGGAGAATCCGTATAGGTGTTCGAGTGTTCGAACCATAATGCGCAGGAAATGGTACCGAAACCCCGTATTTACATATCTACCACTGTGCAGGAGAATTCGTATAGGTGTTCGTGTGTTCGAACTGTAATGCGCAAAAAATGGTACGGAAACCCCGTATTTACATATCTGCCACTGTGCAGGAGAATCCGTATAGGTGCTCGAGTGTTCGAACCGTATTGCGCAAGTAATGGTATGTAAACCCCGTATTTACATATCTGCCACTGTGTAGGAGAATCCGTATAGGTGTTCGAGTGTTCGAACCGTAATGCGCAAGAAATGGTACCGAAACCCCGTATTTACATATCTGCCACTGTGCAGGAGAATCCGCATAGGTGCTCGAGTGTTCGAACCGTAATGCGCAAGAAATGGTACGGAAACCCCGTATTTACATATCTGCCACTGTGCAGGAGAATCCGAATAGGTGTTCAAGTGTTCGAACCGTAATGCGAAAGAAATGGTATGTAAACCCCGTATTTACATATCTGCCACTGTGCAGGAGAATCCGTATAGGTGTTCGAGTGTTCGTTCGTAATGCGCAAGAAATGGTACGGAAACCCCGTATTTACATATCTGCCACTGTGCAGGTGAATCCGTATAGGTGTTCGATTGTTCGAACCGTAATGCGCAAGAAATGGTATGGAAACCCCGTATTTACATATCTGCCACTGTGCAGGAGAATCCGCATAGGTGTTCGAGTGTTCGAACCGTAATGCGCAAGAAATGGTACCGAAACCCCGTAATTACATATCTGCCACTGTGCAGGAGAATCCGCATAGGTGCTCGAGTGTTCGAACCGTATTGCGCAAAAATGGTATGTAAACCCCGTATTTACATATCTGCCACTGTGCAGGAGAATCCGTATAGGTGTTCGAGTGTTCGAACCGTAATGCGCAAGAAATGGTACCGAAACCCCGTATTTACATATCTGCCACTGTGCAGGAAAATCCGCATAGGTGCTCGAGTGTTCGAACCGTATTGCGCAAGAAATGGTATGGAAACCCCGTATTTACATATCTGCCACTGTGCAGGAGAATCCGTATAGGTGTTCGAGTGTTCGAACCGTAATGCGCGAGAAATGGTAAGTAAACCCCGTATTTACATATCTGCCACTGTGCTGGATAATCCGTATAGGTGTTCGAGTGTTCGAACCGTAATGCGCAAAAAATGGTACCGAATCCCCGTATTTACATATCTGCCACTGTGCAGGAGAATCCGCATAGGTGCTCGAGTGTTCGAACCGTTATGCGCGAGAAATGGTATGTAAACCCCGTATTTACATATCTGCCACTGTGCAGGAGAATCCGTATAGGTGTTCGAGTGTTCGAACCGTAATGCGCCAGAAATGGTACCGAAACCCCGTATTTACATATCTGCCACTGTGCAGGAGAATTCGTATAGGTGTTCGTGTGTTCGAACTGTAATGCGCAAGAAATGGTACGGAAACCCCGTATTTACATATCTGCCACTGTGCAGGAGAATCCATATAGATGTTCGAGTGTTCGAACCGTAATGCGCAAGAAATGGTATGGAAACCCCGTATTTACATATCTGCCACTGTGCAGGAGAATCCGTATAGGTGTTCGAGTGTTCGAACCGTAATGCGCAAGAAATGGTATGGAAACCCCGTATTTACATATCTGCCACTGTGCAGGAGAATCCGTATAGGTGTTCGAGTGTTCGAACCGTAATGCGCAAGAAATGGTACCGAAACCCCGTATTTACATATCTGCCACTGTGCAGGAGAATCCGTATAGGTGTTCGAGTGTTCGAACCGTAATGCGCAAGAAATGGTACGGAAACCCCGTATTTACATATCTGCCACTTTGTAGGAGAATCCGCATAGTTGTTCTAGTGTTCGAACCGTAATGTGCAAGAAATGGTATGGAAACCCCGTATTTACATATCTGCCACTGTGCAGGAGAATCCGCATAGGTGTTCGAGTGTTCGAACCGTAATGCGCAAGAAATGTACCGAAACCCCGTAATTACATATCTGCCACTGTGCAGGAGAATCCGCATAGGTGCTCGAGTGTTCGAACCGTATTGCGCAAAAATCGTATGTAAACCCCGTATTTACATATCTGCCACTGTGCAGGAGAATCCGTATAGGTGTTCGAGTGTTCGAACCGTAATGCGCAAGAAATGGTACCGAAACCCCGTATTTACATATCTGCCACTGTGCAGGAGAATCCGAATAGGTGTTCAAGTGTTCGAACCGTAATGCGAAAGAAATGGTATGTAAACCCCGTATTTACATATCTGCCACTGTGCAGGAGAATCCGTATAGGTGTTCGAGTGTTCGTTCGTAATGCGCAAGAAATGGTACGGAAACCCCGTATTTACATATCTGCCACTGTGCAGGTGAATCCGTATAGGTGTTCGATTGTTCGAACCGTAATGCGCAAGAAATGGTATGGAAACCCCGTATTTACATATCTGCCACTGTGCAGGAGAATCCGCATAGGTGTTCGAGTGTTCGAACCGTAATGCGCAAGAAATGGTACCGAAACCCCGTAATTACATATCTGCCACTGTGCAGGAGAATCCGCATAGGTGCTCGAGTGTTCGAACCGTATTGCGCAAAAATGGTATGTAAACCCCGTATTTACATATCTGCCACTGTGCAGGAGAATCCGTATAGGTGTTCGAGTGTTCGAACCGTAATGCGCAAGAAATGGTACCGAAACCCCGTATTTACATATCTGCCACTGTGCAGGAGAATCCGCATAGGTGCTCGAGTGTTCGAACCGTATTGCGCAAAAATGGTATGTAAACCCCGTATTTACATATCTGCCACTGTGCAGGAGAATCCGTATAGGTGTTCGAGTGTTCGAACCGTAATGCGCAAGAAATGGTACCGAAACCCCGTATTTACATATCTGCCACTGTGCAGGAGAATCCGCATAGGTGCTCGAGTGTTCGAACCGTATTGCGCAAGAAATGGTATGTAAACCCCGTATTTACATATCTGCCACTGTGCAGGAGAATCCGTATAGGTGTTCGAGTGTTCGAACCGTAATGCGCCAGAAATGGTACCGAAACCCCGTATTTACATATCTGCCACTGTGCAGGAAAATCCGCATAGGTGCTCGAGTGTTCGAACCGTATTGCGCAAGAAATGGTATGGAAACCCCGTATTTACATATCTGCCACTGTGCAGGAGAATCCGTATAGGTGTTCGAGTGTTCGAACCACAATGCGCAGGAAATGGTACCGAAACCCCGTATTTACATATCTGCCACTGTGCAGGAAAATCCGCATAGGTGCTCGAGTGTTCGAACCGTATTGCGCAAGAAATGGTATGGAAACCCCGTATTTACATCTCTGCCACTGTGCAGGAGAATCCCTATAGGTGTTCGAGTGTTCGAACCACAATGCGCAAGAAATGGTACCGAAACCCCGTATTTACATATCTGCCACTGTGCAGGAGAATCCGTATAGGTGTTCGAGTGTTCGAACTGTAATGCGCAAAAAATGGTACGGAAACACCGTATTTACATATCTGCCACTGTGCAGGAGAATCCGTATAGGTGCTCGAGTGTTCGAACCGTATTGCGTAAGTAATGGTATGTAAACCCCGTATTTACATATCTGCCACTGTGTAGGAGAATCCGTATAGGTGTTCGAGTGTTCGAACCGTAATGCGCAAGAAATGGTACCGAAACCCCGTATTTACATATCTGCCACTGTGCAGGAGAATCCGCATAGGTGCTCGAGTGTTCGAACCGTAATGCGCAAGAAATGGTACCGAAACCCCGTATTTACATATCTGCCACTATGCAGGAGAATCCGAATAGGTGTTCAAGTGTTCGAACCGTAATGCGAAAGAAATGGTATGTAAACCCCGTATTTACATATCTGCCACTGTGCAGGAGAATCCGTATAGGTGTTCGAGTGTTCGTTCGTAATGCGCAAGAAATGGTACGGAAACCCCGTATTTACATATCTGCCACTGTGCAGGTGAATCCGTATAGGTGTTCGATTGTTCGAACCGTAATGCGCAAGAAATGGTATGGAAACCCCGTATTTACATATCTGCCACTGTGCAGGAGAATCCGCATAGGTGTTCGAGTGTTCGAACCGTAATGCGCAAGAAATGGTACCGAAACCCCGTAATTACATATCTGCCACTGTGCTGGAGAATCCGCATAGGTGCTCGAGTGTTCGAACCGTATTGCGCAAAAATGGTATGTAAACCCCGTATTTACATATCTGCCACTGTGCAGGAGAATCCGTATAGGTGTTCGAGTGTTCGAACCGTAATGCGCAAGAAATGGTACCGAAACCCCGTATTTACATATCTGCCACTGTGCAGGAGAATCCGCATAGGTGCTCGAGTGTTCGAACCGTATTGCGCAAGAAATGGTATGTAAACCCCGTATTTACATATCTGCCACTGTGCAGGAGAATCCGTATAGGTGTTCGAGTGTTCGAACCGTAATGCGCCAGAAATGGTACCGAAACCCCGTATTTACATATCTGCCACTGTGCAGGAAAATCCGCATAGGTGCTCGAGTGTTCGAACCGTATTGCGCAAGAAATGGTATGGAAACCCCGTATTTACATATCTGCCACTGTGCAGGAGAATCCGTATAGGTGTTCGAGTGTTCGAACCATAATGCGCAGGAAATGGTACCGAAACCCCGTATTTACATATCTACCACTGTGCAGGAGAATTCGTATAGGTGTTCGTGTGTTCGAACTGTAATGCGCAAGAAATGGTACGGAAACCCCGTATTTACATATCTGCCACCGTGCAGGAGAATCCGTATAGGTGTTCGATTGTTCGAATTGTAGTGCGCAAGAAATGGTATGTAAACCCCGTATTTACATATCTGCCACTGTGCAGGAGTATCCGTATAGGTGTTCGAGTGTTCGAACCGTAATGCGCAAGAAATGGTATGGAAACCCCGTATTTACATATCTGCCACTGTGCATGAGAATCCGCATAGGTGTTCGAGTGTTCGAACCGTAATGCGCAAGAAATGGTACCGAAACCCCGTATTTACATATTTGCCACTGTGCAGGAGAATCCGCATAGGTGCTCGAGTGTTCGAACCGTATTGCGCAAGTAATGGTTTGTAAACCCCGTATTTACATATCTGCCACTGTGTAGGAGAATCCGTATAGGTGTTCGAGTGTTCGAACCGTAATGCGCAGGAAATGGTACCGAAACCCCGTATTTACATATCTGCCACTGTGCAGGAGAATTCGTATAGGTGTTCGTGTGTTCGAACCGTAATGCGCAAGAAATGGTATGTAAACCCCATATTTAAATATCTGCCACTGTGCAGGAGAATCCGTATAGGTGTTCGAGTGTTCGAACCGTAATGCGCAAGAAATGGTACCGAAACCCCGTATTTACATATCTGCCACTGTGCAGGAGAATCCGAATAGGTGTTCGAGTGTTCGAACCGTAATGCGCAAGAAATGGTACGGAAACCCCGTATTTACATATCTGCCACTGTGCAGGAGAATCCGTATAGGTGTTCGAGTGTTCGAACCGTAATGCGCGAGAAATGGTATGTAAACCCCGTATTTACATATCTGCCACTGTGCTGGATAATCCGTATAGGTGTTCGAGTGTTCGAACCGTAATGCGCAAAAAATGGTACCGAATCCCCGTATTTACATATCTGCCACTGTGCAGGAGAATCCGTATAGGTGTTCGAGTGTTCGAACCGTAATGCGCAAGAAATGGTACGGAAACCCCGTATTTACATATCTGCCACTTTGTAGGAGAATTCGCATAGGTGTTCGAGTGTTCGAACCGTAATGTGCAAGAAATGGTATGGAAACCCCGTATTTACATATCTGCCACTGTGCAGGAGAATCCGTATAGGTGTTCGAGTGTTCGAACCGTAATGCGCAAGAAATGGTACCGAAACCCCGTAATTACATATCTGCCACTCTGCAGGAGAATCCGCATAGGTGCTCGAGTGTTCGAACCGTATTGCGCAAAAATGGTATGTCAACCCCGTATTTACATATCTGCCACTGTGCAGGAGAATCCGTATAGGTGTTCGAGTGTTCGAACCGTAATGCGCAAGAAATGGTACCGAAACCCCGTATTTACATATCTGCCACTGTGCAGGAGAATCCGCATAGGTGCTCGAGTGTTCGAACCGTATTGCGCAAGAAATGGTATGTAAACCCCGTATTTACATATCTGCCACTGTGCAGGAGAATCCGTATAGGTGTTCGAGTGTTCGAACCGTAATGCGCCAGAAATGGTACCGAAACCCCGTATTTACATATCTGCCACTGTGCAGGAAAATCCGCATAGGTGCTCGAGTGTTCGAACCGTATTGCGCAAGAAATGGTATGGAAACCCCGTATTTACATATCTGCCACTGTGCAGGAGAATCCGTATAGGTGTTCGAGTGTTCGAACCACAATGCGCAGGAAATGGTACCGAAACCCCGTATTTACATATCTGCCACTGTGCAGGAGAATTCGTATAGGTGTTCGTGTGTTCGAACTGTAATGCGCAAGAAATGGTACGGAAACCCCGTATTTACATTTCTGCCACTGTGCAGGAGAATCCGTATAGGTGTTCGATTGTTCGAATTGTAGTGCGCAAGAAATGGTATGTAAACCCCGTATTTACATATCTGCCACTGTGCCGGAGAATCCGTATAGGTGTTCGAGTGTTCGAACCGTAATGCGCAAGAAATGGTATGGAAACCCCGTATTTACATATCTGCCACTATGCAGGAGAATCCGCATAGGTGTTCGAGTGTTCGAACCGTAATGCGCAAGAAATGGTACCGAAACCCCGTATTTACATATCTGCCACTGTGCAGGAGAATCCGCATAGGTGCTCGAGTGTTCGAACCGTATTTCGCAAGAAATGGTATGTAAACCCCGTATTTACATATCTGCCACTGTGCAGGAGAATCCGTATTGGTGTTCGAGTGTTCGAACCGTAATGCGCAAGAAATGGTATGGAAACCCCGTATTTACATATCTGCCACTATGCAGGAGAATCCGCATAGGTGTTCGAGTGTTCGAACCGTAATGCGCAAGAAATGGTACCGAAACCCCGTATTTACATATCTGCCACTGTGCAGGAGAATCCGCATAGGTGCTCGAGTGTTCGAACCGTATTTCGCAAGAAATGGTATGTAAACCCCGTATTTACATATCTGCCACTGTGCAGGAGAATCCGTATTGGTGTTCGAGTGTTCGAACCGTAATGCGCCAGAAATGGTACCGAAACCCCGTATTTACATATCTGCCACTGTGCAGGAGAATCTGAATAGGTGTTCGAGTGTTCGAACCGTAATACGCAAGAAATGGTACGGAAACCCCGTATTTACATATCTGCCACTGTGCAGGAGAATCCGTATAGGTGTTCGAGTGTTCGAACCGTAATGCGCGAGAAATGGTATGTAACCCCGTATTTACATATCTGCCACTGTGCTGGATAATCCGTATAGGTGTTCGAGTGTTCGAACCGTAATGCGCAAAAAATGGTACCGAATCCCCGTATTTACATATCTGCCACTGTGCAGGAGAATCCGTATAGGTGTTCGAGTGTTCGAACCGTAATGCGCAAGAAATGGTATGGAAACCCCGTATTTACATATCTGCGACTGTGCAGGAGAATCCGTATAGGTGTTCGAGTGTTCGAACCGTAATGCGCAAGAAATGGTACCGAAACCCCGTATTTACATATCTGCCACTGTGCAGGAGAATCCGTATTGGTGTTCGAGTGTTCGAACCGTAATGCGCAAGAAATGGTACGGAAACCCCGTATTTACATATCTGCCACTTTGTAGGAGAATCCGCATAGGTGTTCGAGTGTTCGAACCGTAATGTGCAAGAAATGGTATGGAAACCCCGTATTTACATATCTGCCACTGTGCAGGAGAATCCGTATAGGTGTTCGAGTGTTCGAATCGTAATGCGGAAGAAATGGTACCGAAACCCCGTATTTACATATCTGCCACTGTGCAGGAGAATCCGAATAGGTGTTCAAGTGTTCGAACCGTAATGCGCAAGAAATGGTATGTAAACCCCGTATTTACATATCTGCCACTGTGCAGGAGAATCCGTATAGGTGTTCGAGTGTTCGAACCGTAATGCGCAAGAAATGGTACGGAAACCCCGTATTTACATATCTGCCACTGTGCAGGAGAATCCGTATAGGTGTTCGATTGTTCGAACCGTAATGCGCAAGAAATGGTATGGAAACCCCGTATTTACATATCTGCCACTGTGCAGGAGAATCCGCATAGGTGTTCGAGTGTTCGAACCGTAATGCGCAAGAAATGGTACCGAAACCCCGTAATTACATATCTGCCACTCTGCAGGAGAATCCGCATAGGTGCTCGAGTGTTCGAACCGTATTGCGCAAAAATGGTATGTAAACCCCGTATTTACATATCTGCCACTGTGCAGGAGAATCCGTATAGGTGTTCGAGTGTTCGAACCGTAATGCGCAAGAAATGGTACCGAAACCCCGTATTTACATATCTGCCACTGTGCAGGAGAATCCGCATAGGTGCTCGAGTGTTCGAACCGTATTGCGCAAGAAATGGTATGTAAACCCCGTATTTACATATCTGCCACTGTGCAGGAGAATCCGTATAGGTGTTCGAGTGTTCGAACCGTAATGCGCCAGAAATGGTACCGAAACCCCGTATTTACATATCTGCCACTGTGCAGGAAAATCCGCATAGGTGCTCGAGTGTTCGAACCGTATTGCGCAAGAAATGGTATGGAAACCCCGTATTTACATATCTGCCACTGTGCAGGAGAATCCGTATAGGTGTTCGAGTGTTCGAATCGTAATGCGGAAGAAATGGTACCGAAACCCCGTATTTACATATCTGCCACTGTGCAGGAGAATCCGAATAGGTGTTCAAGTGTTCGAACCGTAATGCGCAAGAAATGGTATGTAAACCCCGTATTTACATATCTGCCACTGTGCAGGAGAATCCGTATAGGTGTTCGAGTGTTTGAACCGTAATGCGCAAGAAATGGTACGGAAACCCCGTATTTACATATCTGCCACTGTGCAGGAGAATCCGTATAGGTGTTCGATTGTTCGAACCGTAATGCGCAAGAAATGGTATGGAAACCCCGTATTTACATATCTGCCACTGTGCAGGAGAATCCGCATAGGTGTTCGAGTGTTCGAACCGTAATGCGCAAGAAATGGTACCGAAACCCCGTAATTACATATCTGCCACTCTGCAGGAGAATCCGCATAGGTGCTCGAGTGTTCGAACCGTATTGCGCAAAAATGGTATGTAAACCCCGTATTTACATATCTGCCACTGTGCAGGAGAATCCGTATAGGTGTTCGAGTGTTCGAACCGTAATGCGCAAGAAATGGTACCGAAACCCCGTATTTACATATCTGCCACTGTGCAGGAGAATCCGCATAGGTGCTCGAGTGTTCGAACCGTATTGCGCAAGAAATGGTATGTAAACCCCGTATTTACATATCTGCCACTGTGCAGGAGAATCCGTATAGGTGTTCGAGTGTTCGAACCGTAATGCGCCAGAAATGGTACCGAAACCCCGTATTTACATATCTGCCACTGTGCAGGAAAATCCGCATAGGTGCTCGAGTGTTCGAACCGTATTGCGCAAGAAATGGTATGGAAACCCCGTATTTACATATCTGCCACTGTGCAGGAGAATCCGTATAGGTGTTCGAGTGTTCGAACCACAATGCGCAGGAAATGGTACCGAAACCCCGTATTTACATATCTGCCACTGTGCAGGAAAATCCGCATAGGTGCTCGAGTGTTCGAACCGTATTGCGCAAGAAATGGTATGGAAACCCCGTATTTACATCTCTGCCACTGTGCAGGAGAATCCCTATAGGTGTTCGAGTGTTCGAACCACAATGCGCAGGAAATGGTACCGAAACCCCGTATTTACATATCTGCCACTGTGCAGGAGAATCCGTATAGGTGTTCGAGTGTTCGAACCGTAATGCGCAAGAAATGGTATGGAAACCCCGTATTTACATATCTGCCACTATGCAGGAGAATCCGCATAGGTGTTCGAGTGTTCGAACCGTAATGCGCAAGAAATGGTACCGAAACCCCGTATTTACATATCTGCCACTGTGCAGGAGAATCCGCATAGGTGCTCGAGTGTTCGAACCGTATTTCGCAAGAAATGGTATGTAAACCCCGTATTTACATATCTGCCACTGTGCAGGAGAATCCGTATCGGTGTTCGAGTGTTCGAACCGTAATGCGCAAGAAATGGTATGGAAACCCCGTATTTACATATCTGCCACTATGCAGGAGAATCCGCATAGGTGTTCGAGTGTTCGAACCGTAATGCGCAAGAAATGGTACCGAAACCCCGTATTTACATATCTGCCACTGTGCAGGAGAATCTGCATAGGTGCTCGAGTGTTCGAACCGTATTTCGCAAGAAATGGTATGTAAACCCCGTATTTACATATCTGCCACTGTGCAGGAGAATCCGTATTGGTGTTCGAGTGTTCGAACCGTAATGCGCCAGAAATGGTACCGAAACCCCGTATTTACATATCTGCCACTGTGCAGGAGAATCCGAATAGGTGTTCGAGTGTTCGAACCGTAATACGCAAGAAATGGTACGGAAACCCCGTATTTACATATCTGCCACTGTGCAGGAGAATCCGTATAGGTGTTCGAGTGTTCGAACCGTAATGCGCGAGAAATGGTATGTAACCCCGTATTTACATATCTGCCACTGTGCTGGATAATCCGTATAGGTGTTCGAGTGTTCGAACCGTAATGCGCAAAAAATGGTACCGAATCCCCGTATTTACATATCTGCCACTGTGCAGGAGAATCCGTATAGGTGTTCGAGTGTTCGAACCGTAATGCGCAAGAAATGGTATGGAAACCCCGTATTTACATATCTGCCACTGTGCAGGAGAATTCGTATAGGTGTTCGTGTGTTCGAACCGTAATGCGCAAGAAATGGTATGTAAACTCCATATTTAAATATCTGCCACTGTGCAGGAGAATCCGTATAGGTGTTCGAGTGTTCGAACCGTAATGCGCAAGAAATGGTACCGAAACCCCGTATTTACATATCTGCCACTGTGCAGGAGAATCCGAATAGGTGTTCGAGTGTTCGAACCGTAATGCGCAAGAAATGGTACCGAAACCCCATATTTACATATCTGCCACTTTGTAGAAGAATCCGCATAGGTGTTCGAGTGTTCGAACCGTAATGTGCAAGAAATGGTACGGAAACCCCGTATTTACATATCTGCCACTGTGCAGGAGAATCCGTATAGGTGTTCGAGTGTTCGAATCGTAATGCGCAAGAAATGGTACCGAAACCCCGTATTTACATATCTGACACTGTGCAGGAGAATCCGAATAGGTGTTCGAGTGTTCGAACCGTAATGCGCAAGAAATGGTATGTAAACCCCGTATTTACATATCTGCCACTGTGCAGGAGAATCCGTATAGGTGTTCGAGTGTTCAAACCGTAATGCGCAAGAAATGGTACGGAAACCCCGTATTTACATATCTGCCACTGTGCAGGAGAATCCGTATACGTGTTCGAGTGTTCGAACCGTAATGCGCAAGAAATGGTACGGAAACCCCGTATTTACATATCTGCCACTGTGCAGGAGAATCCGTATAGGTGTTCGAGTGTTCGAATCGTAATGCGCAAGAAATGGTACCGAAACCCCGTATTTACATATCTGCCACTGTGCAGGACAATCGGAATAGGTGTTCGAGTGTTCGAACCGTAATGCGCAGGAAATGGTACCGAAACCCCGTATTTACATATCTGCCACTGTGCAGGGGAATTCGTATAGGTGTTCGTGTGTTCGAACCGTAATGCGCAAGAAATGGTATGTAAACCCCATATTTAAATATATGCCACTGTGCAGGAGAATCCGTATAGGTGTTCGAGTGTTCGAACCGTAATGCGCAAGAAATGGTACCGAAACCCCGTATTTACATATCTGCCACTGTGCAGGAGAATCCGAATAGGTGTTCGAGTGTTCGAACCGTAATACGCAAGAAATGGTACGGAAATCCCGTATTTACATATCTGCCACTGTGCAGGAGAATCCGTATAGGTGTTCGAGTGTTCGAACCGTAATGCGCGAGAAATGGTATGTAAACCCCGTATTTACATATCTGCCACTGTGCTGGATAATCCGTATAGGTGTTCGAGTGTTCGAACCGTAATGCGCAAAAAATGGTACCGAATCCGCGTATTTACATATCTGCCACTGTGCAGGAGAATCCGTATAGGTGTTCGAGTGTTCGAACCGTAATGCGCAAGAAATGGTATGGAAACCCCGTATTTACATATCTGGCACTGTGCAGGAGAATCCGTATAGGTGTTCGAGTGTTCGAACCGTAATGCGCAAGAAATGGTACCGAAACTCCGTATTTACATATCTGCCACTGTGCAGGAGAATCCGTATAGGTGTTCGAGTGTTCGAACCGTAATGCGCAAGAAATGGTACGGAAACCCCGTATTTACATATCTGCCACTTTGTAGGAGAATCCGCATCGGTGTTCGAGTGTTCGAACCGTAATGCGCAAGAAATGGTATGGAAACCCCGTATTTACATATCTGCCACTGTGCAGGAGAATCCGTATAGGTGTTCGAGTGTTCGAACCGTAATGCGCAAGAAATGGTACGGAAACCCCGTATTTACATATCTGCCATTGTGCAGGAGAATCCGTATAGGTGTTCGATTGTTCGAACCGTAATGCGCAAGAAATGGTATGGAAACCCCGTATTTACATATCTGCCACTGTGCAGGAGAATCCGCATAGGTGTTCGAGTGTTCGAACCGTAATGCGCAAGAAATGGTACCGAAACCCCGTATTTACATATCTGCCACTGTGCAGGAGAATCCGCATAGGTGCTCGAGTGTTCGAACCGTATTGCGCAAGAAATGGTATGTAAACCCCGTATTTACATATCTGCCACTATGCAGGAGAATCCGTATAGGTGTTCGAGTGTTCGAACCGTAATGCGCAAGAAATGGTACCGAAACCCCGTATTTACATATCTGCCACTGTGCAGGAGAATCCGAATAGGTGCTCGAGTGTTCGAACCGTATTGCGCAAGAAATGGTACCGAAACCCCATATTTACATATCTGCCACTGTGCAGGAGAATCCGTATAGGTGTTCGAGTGTTCGAACCACAATGCGCAGGAAATGGTACCGAAACCCCGTATTTACATATCTGTCACTGTGCAGGAGAATCCGTATAGGTGTTCGAGTGTTCGAACCGTAATGCGCAAGAAATGGTATGGAAACCCCGTATTTACATATCTGCCACTGTGCAGGAGAATCCGCATAGGTGTTCGAGTGTTCGAACCGTAATGCGCAAGAAATGGTACCGAAACCCCGTATTTACATATCTGCCACTGTGCAGGAGAATCCGTATAGGTGCTCGAGTGTTCGAACCGTATTTCGCAAGAAATGGTATGTAAACCCCGTATTTACATATCTGCCACTGTGCAGGAGAATCCGTATCGGTGTTCGAGTGTTCGAACCGTAATGCGCAAGAAATGGTATGGAAACCCCGTATTTACATATCTGCCACTATGCAGGAGAATCCGCATAGGTGTTCGAGTGTTCGAACCGTAATGCGCAAGAAATGGTACCGAAACCCCGTATTTACATATCTGCCACTGTGCAGGAGAATCCGCATAGGTGCTCGAGTGTTCGAACCGTATTTCGCAAGAAATGGTATGTAAACCCCGTATTTACATATCTGCCACTGTGCAGGAGAATCCGTATTGGTGTTCGAGTGTTCGAACCGTAATGCGCCAGAAATGGTACCGAAACCCCGTATTTACATATCTGCCATTGTGCAGGAGAATCCGAATAGGTGTTCGAGTGTTCGAACCGTAATACGCAAGAAATGGTACGGAAACCCCGTATTTACATATCTGCCACTGTGCAGGAGAATCCGTATAGGTGTTCGAGTGTTCGAACCGTAATGCGCGAGAAATGGTATGTAACCCCGTATTTACATATCTGCCACTGTGCTGGATAATCCGTATAGGTGTTCGAGTGTTCGAACCGTAATGCGCAAAAAATGGTACCGAATCCCCGTATTTACATATCTGCCACTGTGCAGGAGAATCCGTATAGGTGTTCGAGTGTTCGAACCGTAATGCGCAAGAAATGGTATGGAAACCCCGTATTTACATATCTGCCACTGTGCAGGAGAATTCGTATAGGTGTTCGTGTGTTCGAACCGTAATGCGCAAGAAATGGTATGTAAACTCCATATTTAAATATCTGCCACTGTGCAGGAGAATCCGTATAGGTGTTCGAGTGTTCGAACCGTAATGCGCAAGAAATGGTACCGAAACCCCGTATTTACATATCTGCCACTGTGCAGGAGAATCCGAATAGGTGTTCGAGTGTTCGAACCGTAATGCGCAAGAAATGGTACCGAAACCCCGTATTTACATATCTGCCACTGTGCAGGAGAATCCAAATAGGTGTTCGAGTGTTCGAACCGTAATGCGCAAGAAATGGTACGGAAACCCCGTATTTACATATCTGCCACTTTGTAAGAGAATCCGCATAGGTGTTCGAGTGTTCGAATCGTAATGCGCAAGAAATGGTACCGAAACCCCGTATTTACATATCTGACACTGTGCAGGAGAATCCGTATAGGTGTTCGAGTGTTCGAACCGTAATGCGCAAGAAATGGTACTGAAACCCCGTATTTACATATCTGCCACTGTGCAGGACAATCCGAATAGGTGTTCGAGTGTTCGAACCGTAATGCGCAGGAAATGGTACCGACACCCCGTATTTACATATCTGCCACTGTGCAGGGGAATCCGTATAGGTGTTCGAGTGTTCGAACCGTAATGCGCAAGAAATGGTACGGAAACCCCGTATTTACATATCTGCCACTGTGCAGGAGAATCCGTATAGGTGTTCGAGTGTTCGAATCGTAATGCGCAAGAAATGGTACCGAAACCCCGTATTTACATATCTGCCACTGTGCAGGACAATCGGAATAGGTGTTCGAGTGTTCGAACCGTAATGCGCAGGAAATGGTACCGAAACCCCGTATTTACATATCTGCCACTGTGCAGGGGAATTCGTATAGGTGTTCGTGTGTTCGAACCGTAATGCGCAAGAAATGGTATGTAAACCCCATATTTAAATATATGCCACTGTGCAGGAGAATCCGTATAGGTGTTCGAGTGTTCGAACCGTAATGCGCAAGAAATGGTACCGAAACCCCGTATTTACATATCTGCCACTGTGCAGGAGAATCCGAATAGGTGTTCGAGTGTTCGAACCGTAATACGCAAGAAATGGTACGGAAATCCCGTATTTACATATCTGCCACTGTGCAGGAGAATCCGTATAGGTGTTCGAGTGTTCGAACCGTAATGCGCGAGAAATGGTATGTAAACCCCGTATTTACATATCTGCCACTGTGCTGGATAATCCGTATAGGTGTTCGAGTGTTCGAACCGTAATGCGCAAAAAATGGTACCGAATCCCCGTATTTACATATCTGCCACTGTGCAGGAGAATCCGTATAGGTGTTCGAGTGTTCGAACCGTAATGCGCAAGAAATGGTATGGAAACCCCGTATTTACATATCTGGCACTGTGCAGGAGAATCCGTATAGGTGTTCGAGTGTTCGAACCGTAATGCGCAAGAAATGGTACCGAAACCCCGTATTTACATATCTGCCACTGTGCAGGAGAATCCGAATAGGTGTTCAAGTGTTCGAACCGTAATGCGCAAGAAATGGTACGGAAACCCCGTATTTACATATCTGCCACTTTGTAGGAGAATCCGCATCGGTGTTCGAGTGTTCGAACCGTAATGCGGAAGAAATGGTATGGAAACCCCGTATTTACATATCTGCCACTGTGCAGGAGAATCCGTATAGGTGTTCGATTGTTCGAACCGTAATGCGCAAGAAATGGTATGGAAACCCCGTATTTACATATCTGCCACTGTGCAGGAGAATCCGCATAGGTGTTCGAGTGTTCGAACCGTAATGCGCAAGAAATGGTACCGAAACCCCGTATTTACATATCTGCCACTGTGCAGGAGAATCCGTATAGGTGTTCGAGTGTTCGAACCGTAATGCGCAAGAAATGGTACGGAAACCCCGTATTTACATATCTGCAACTGTGCAGGACAATCCGAATAGGTGTTCGATTGTTCGAACCGTAATGCGCAAGAAATGGTATGGAAACCCCGTATTTACATATCTGCCACTGTGCAGGAGAATCCGCATAGGTGTTCGAGTGTTCGAACCGTAATGCGCAAGAAATGGTACCGAAACCCCGTATTTACATATCTGCCACTGTGCAGGAGAATCCGCATAGGTGCTCGAGTGTTCGAACCGTATTGCGCAAGAAATGGTATGTAAACCCCGTATTTACATATCTGCCACTCTGCAGGAGAATCCGTATAGGTGTTCGAGTGTTCGAACCGTAATGCGCAAGAAATGGTACCGAAACCCCGTATTTACATATCTGCCACTGTGCAGGAGAATCCGAATAGGTGTTCGAGTGTTCGAACCGTAATGCGCAAGAAATGGTACCGAAACCCCATATCTACATATCTGCCACTTTGTAGGAGAATCCGCATAGGTGTTCGAGTGTTCGAACCGTAATGTGCAAGAAATGGTATGGAAACCCCGTATTTACATATCTGCCACTGTGCAGGAGAATCCGTATAGGTGTTCGAGTGTTCGAATCGTAATGCGCAAGAAATGGTACCGAAACCCCGTATTTACATATCTGCCACTGTGCAGGAGAATCCGAATAGGTGTTCGAGTGTTCGAACCGTAATGCGCAAGAAATGGTATGTAAACCCCGTATTTACATATCTGCCACTGTGCAGGAGAATCCGTATAGGTGTTCGAGTGTTCAACCGTAATGCGCAAGAAATGGTACGGAAACCCCGTATTTACATATCTCCCACTGTGCAGGAGAATCCGTATAGGTGTTCGAGTGTTCGAATCGTAATGCGCAAGAAATGGTACCGAAACCCCGTATTTACATATCTGCCACTGTGCAGGAGAATCCGAATAGGTGCTCAAGTGTTCGAACCGTATTGCGCAAGAAATGGTATGTAAACCCCGTATTTACATATCTGCCACTGTGCAGGAGAATACGTATAGGTGTTCGAGTGTTCGAACCGTAATGCGCCAGAAATGGTACCGAAACCCCGTATTTACATATCTGCCACTGTGCAGGAAAATCCGCATAGGTGCTCGAGTGTTCGAACCGTATTGCGCAAGAAATGGTATGGAAACCCCGTATTTACATATCTGCCACTGTGCAGGAGAATTCGTATAGGTGTTCGAGTGTTCGAACCATAATGCGCAGGAAATGGTACCGAAACCCCGTATTTACATATCTGCCACTGTGCAGGAGAATTCGTATAGGTGCTCGAGTGTTCGAACCGTATTGCGCAAGAAATGGTATGTAAACCCCGTATTTACATATCTGCCACTGTGCAGGAGAATCCGTATAGGTGTTCGAGTGTTCGAACCGTAATGCGCAAGAAATGGTATGGAAACCCCGTATTTACATATCTGCCACTGTGCAGGAGAATTCGTATAGGTGTTCGAGTGTTCGAACCGTAATGCGCCAGAAATGGTACCGAAACCCCGTATTTACATATCTGCCACTGTGCAGGAAAATCCGCATAGGTGTTCGAGTGTTCGAACCGTAATGCGCAAGAAATGGTATGGAAACCCCGTATTTACATATCTGCCACTGTGCAAGAGAATCCGCATAGGTGTTCGAGTGTTCGAACCGTATTGCGCAAGAAATGGTACCGAAACCCCGTATTTACATATCTGCCACTGTGCAGGAGAATCCGCATAGGTGCTCGAGTGTTCGAACCGTATTGCGCAAGAAATGGTATGTAAACCCCGTATTTACATATCTGCCACTGTGCAGGAGAATCCGTATAGGTGTTCGAGTGTTCGAACCGTAATGCGCAAGAAATGGTACGGAAACCCCGTATTTACATATCTGCCACTGTGCAGGAGAATCCGCATAGGTGCTCGAGTGTTCGAACCGTATTGCGCAAGAAATGGTTTGTAAACCCCGTATTTACATATCTGCCACTGTGTTGGAGAATCCGTATAGGTGTCCGAGTGTTCGAACCGTAATGCGCAAGAAATGGTACCGAAACCCCGTATTTACATATCTGCCACTATGCAGGAGAATCCGCATAGGTGCTCGAGTGTTCGAACCGTATTGCGCAAGAAATGGTATGGAAACCCCGTATTTACATATCTGCCACTGTGCAGGAGAATCCGTATAGGTGTTCGAGTGTTCGAACCGTAATGCGCCAGAAATGGTACCGAAACCCCGTATTTACATATCTGCCACTGTGCAGGAAAATCCGCATAGGTGCTCGAGTGTTCGAACCGTATTGCGCAAGAAATGGTATGGAAACCCCGTATTTACATATCTGCCACTGTGCAGGAGAATTCGTATAGGTGTTCGAGTGTTCGAACCATAATGCGCAGGAAATGGTACCGAAACCCCGTATTTACATATCTGCCACTGTGCAGGAGAATTCGTATAGGTGTTCGTGTGTTCGAACCGTAATGCGCAAGAAATGGTACGGAAACCCCGTATTTACCTATCTGCCACTGTGCAGGAGAATCTGTATAGGTGTTCGATTGTTCGAATTGTAATGCGCAAGAAATGGTATGTAAACCCCGTATTTACATATCTGCCACTGTGCAGGAGAATCCGTATAGGTGTTCGAGTGTTCGAACCGTAATGCGCAAGAAATGGTATGGAAACCCCGTATTTACATATCTGCCACTGTGCAGGAGAATCCGCATAGGTGTTCGAGTGTTGGAACCGTATTGCGCAAGAAATGGTACCGAAACCCCGTATTTACATATCTGCCACTGTGCAGGAGAATCCGCATAGGTGCTCGAGTGTTCGAACCGTATTGCGCAAGAAATGGTATGTAAACCCCGTATTTACATATCTGCCACTGTGCAGGAGAATCCGTATAGGTGTTCGAGTGTTCGAACCGTAATGCGCAAGAAATGGTACCGAAACCCCGTATTTACATATCTGCCACTGTGCAGGAGAATCCAAATAGGTGTTCGAATGTTCGAACCGTAATCCGCAAAAATGGTACCGAAACCCCGTATTTACATATCTGCCACTTTGTAAGAGAATCCGCATAGGTGTTCGAGTGTTCGAACCGTAATGTGCAAGAAATGGTATGGAAACCCCGTATTTACATATCTGCCACTATGCAGGAGAATCCGTATAGGTGTTCGAGTGTTCGAATCGTAATGCGCAAGAAATGGTACCGAAACCCCGTATTTACATATCTGCCACTGTGCAGGACAATCCGAATAGGTGTTCGAGTGTTCGAACCGTAATGCGCAGGAAATGGTACCGAAACCCCGTATTTACATATCTGCCACTGTGCAGGGGAACTCGTATAGGTGTTCGTGTGTTCGAACCGTAATGCGCAAGAAATGGTATGTAAACCCCATATTTAAATATATGCCACTGTGCAGGAGAATCCGTATAGGTGTTCGAGTGTTCGAACCGTAATGCGCAAGAAATGGTACCGAAACCCCGTATTTACATATCTGCCACTGTGCAGGAGAATCCGAATAGGTGTTCGAGTGTTCGAACCGTAATGCGCAAGAAATGGTACCGAAACCCCGTAATTACATATCTGCCACTTTGTAGGAGAATCCGCAGAGGTGTTCGAGTGTTCGAACCGTAATGTGCAAGAAATGGTATGGAAACCCCGTATTTACATATCTGCCACTGTGCAGGAGAATCCGTATAGGTGTTCGAGTGTTCGAATCGTAATGCGCAAGAAATGGTACCGAAACCCCGTATTTACATATCTTCCACTGTGCAGGAGAATCCGAATAGGTGTTCGAGTGTTCGAACCGTAATGCGCAAGAAATGGTATGTAAACCCCGTATTTACATATCTGCCACTGTGCAGGAGAATCCGTATAGGTGTTCGAGTGTTCAAACCGTAATGCGCAAGAAATGGTACGGAAACCCCGTATTTACATATCTGCCACTGTGCAGGAGAATCCGTATAGGTGTTCGAGTGTTCGAACCGTAATGCGCAAGAAATGGTATGGAAACCCCGTATTTACATATCTGCCACTGTGCAGGAGAATCCGTATAGGTGTTCGAGTGTTCGAACCGTAATGCGCAAGAAATGGTACCGAAACCCCGTATTTACATATCTGCCACTGTGCAGGAGAATCCAAATAGGTGTTCGAATGTTCGAACCGTAATGCGCAAGAAATGGTACCGAAACCCCGTATTTACATATCTGCCACTTTGTAAGAGAATCCGCATAGGTGTTCGAGTGTTCGAACCGTAATGTGCAAGAAATGGTATGGAAACCCCGTATTTACATATCTGCCACTGTGCTGGAGAATCCGTATAGGTGTTCGAGTGTTCGAATCGTAATGCGCAAGAAATGGTACCGAAACCCCGTATTTACATATCTGTCACTGTGCTGGAGAATCCGAATAGGTGTTCGAGTGTTCGAACCGTAATGCGCAAGAAATGGTATGTAAACCCCGTATTTACATATCTGCCACTCTGCAGGAGAATCCGTATAGGTGTTCGAGTGTTCGAACCGTAATGCGCAAGAAATGGTACGGAAACCCCGTATTTACATATCTGCCACTGTGTAGGAGAATCCGTATAGGTGTTCGAGTGTTCGAACCGTAATGCGCAAGAAATGGTACCGAAACCCCGTATTTACATATCTGCCACTGTGCAGGAGAATCCAAATAGGTGTTCGAATGTTCGAACCGTAATGCGCAAGAAATGGTACCGAAACCCCGTATTTACATATCTGCCACTGTGCAGGAGAATCCGAATAGGTGTTCGAGTGTTCGAACCGTAATGCGCAAGAAATGGTACCGAAACCCCGTATTTACATATCTGCCACTTTGTAGGAGAATCCGCAGAGGTGTTCGAGTGTTCGAACCGTAATGTGCAAGAAATGGTATGGAAACCCCGTATTTACATATCTGCCACTGTGCAGGAGAATCCGTATAGGTGTTCGAGTGTTCGAATCGTAATGCGCAAGAAATGGTACCGAAACCCCGTATTTACATATCTTCCACTGTGCAGGAGAATCCGAATAGGTGTTCGAGTGTTCGAACCGTAATGCGCAAGAAATGGTATGTAAACCCCGTATTTACATATCTGCCACTGTGCAGGAGAATCCGTATAGGTGTTCGAGTGTTCAAACCGTATTGCGCAAGAAATGGTACGGAAACCCCGTATTTACATATCTGCCACTGTGCAGGAGAATCCGTATAGGTGTTCGAGTGTTCGAACCGTAATGCGCAAGAAATGGTACGGAAACCCCGTATTTACATATCTGCCACTGTGCAGGAGAATCCGTATAGGTGTTCGAGTGTTCGAACCGTAATGCGCAAGAAATGGTACCGAAACCCCGTATTTACATATCTGCCACTGTGCAGGAGAATCCAAATAGGTGTTCGAATGTTCGAACCGTAATGCGCAAGAAATGGTACCGAAACCCCGTATTTACATATCTGCCACTTTGTAAGAGAATCCGCATAGGTGTTCGAGTGTTCGAACCGTAATGTGCAAGAAATGGTATGGAAACCCCGTATTTACATATCTGCCACTATGCTGGAGAATCCGTATAGGTGTTCGAGTGTTCGAATCGTAATGCGCAAGAAATGGTACCGAAACCCCGTATTTACATATCTGCCACTATGCAGGCGAATCCGAATAGGTGTTCAAGTGTTCGAACCGTAATGCGCAAGAAATGGTATGTAAACCCCGTATTTACATATCTGCCACTGTGCAGGAGAATCCGTATAGGTGTTCGAGTGTTCGAACCGTAATGCGCAAGAAATGGTACGGAAACCCCGTATTTACATATCTGCCACTGTGCAGGAGAATCCGTATAGGTGTTCGAGTGTTCGAATCGTAATGCGCAAGAAATGGTACCGAAACCCCGTATTTACATATCTGCCACTGTACAGGAGAATCCGAATAGGTGTTCGAGTGTTCGAACCGTAATGCGCAAGAAATGGTATGTAAACCCCGTATTTACATATCTGCCACTGTGCAGGTGAATCCGTATAGGTGTTCGAGTGTTCGAACCGTAATGCGCAAAAAATGGTACCGAATCCCCGTATTTACATATCTGCCACTGTGCAGGAGAATCCGTATAGGTGTTCGAGTGTTCGAACCGTAATGCGCAAGAAATGGTACCGAAACCCCGTATTTACATATCTGCCACTGTGCAGGAGAATCCGTATAGGTGTTCGAGTGTTCGAACCGTAATGCGCAAGAAATGGTACGGAAACCCCGTATTTACATATCTGCCACTGTGCAGGAGAATCTGTATAGGTGTTCGATTGTTCGAATTGTAATGCGCAAGAAATGGTATGTAAACCCCGTATTTACATATCTGCCACTGTGCAGGAGAATCCGTATAGGTGTTCGAGTGTTCGAACCGTAATGCGCAAGAAATGGTATGGAAACCCCGTATTTACATATCTGCCACTGTGCAGGAGAATCCGCATAGGTGTTCGAGTGTTGGAACCGTATTGCGCAAGAAATGGTACCGAAACCCCGTATTTACATATCTGCCACTGTGCAGGAGAATCCGCATAGGTGCTCGAGTGTTCGAACCGTATTGCGCAAGAAATGGTATGTAAACCCCGTATTTACATATCTGCCACTGTGCAGGAGAATCCGTATAGGTGTTCGAGTGTTCGAACCGTAATGCGCAAGAAATGGTACCGAAACCCCGTATTTACATATCTGCCACTGTGCAGGAGAATCCAAATAGGTGTTCGAATGTTCGAACCGTAATCCGCAAAAATGGTACCGAAACCCCGTATTTACATATCTGCCACTTTGTAAGAGAATCCGCATAGGTGTTCGAGTGTTCGAACCGTAATGTGCAAGAAATGGTATGGAAACCCCGTATTTACATATCTGCCACTATGCAGGAGAATCCGTATAGGTGTTCGAGTGTTCGAATCGTAATGCGCAAGAAATGGTACCGAAACCCCGTATTTACATATCTGCCACTGTGCAGGACAATCCGAGTAGGTGTTCGAGTGTTCGAACCGTAATGCGCAGGAAATGGTACCGAAACCCCGTATTTACATATCTGCCACTGTGCAGGGGAACTCGTATAGGTGTTCGTGTGTTCGAACCGTAATGCGCAAGAAATGGTATGTAAACCCCATATTTAAATATATGCCACTGTGCAGGAGAATCCGTATAGGTGTTCGAGTGTTCGAACCGTAATGCGCAAGAAATGGTACCGAAACCCCGTATTTACATATCTGCCACTGTGCAGGAGAATCCGAATAGGTGTTCGAGTGTTCGAACCGTAATGCGCAAGAAATGGTACCGAAACCCCGTAATTACATATCTGCCACTTTGTAGGAGAATCCGCAGAGGTGTTCGAGTGTTCGAACCGTAATGTGCAAGAAATGGTATGGAAACCCCGTATTTACATATCTGCCACTGTGCAGGAGAATCCGTATAGGTGTTCGAGTGTTCGAATCGTAATGCGCAAGAAATGGTACCGAAACCCCGTATTTACATATCTTCCACTGTGCAGGAGAATCCGAATAGGTGTTCGAGTGTTCGAACCGTAATGCGCAAGAAATGGTATGTAAACCCCGTATTTACATATCTGCCACTGTGCAGGAGAATCCGTATAGGTGTTCGAGTGTTCAAACCGTAATGCGCAAGAAATGGTACGGAAACCCCGTATTTACATATCTGCCACTGTGCAGGAGAATCCGTATAGGTGTTCGAGTGTTCGAACCGTAATGCGCAAGAAATGGTATGGAAACCCCGTATTTACATATCTGCCACTGTGCAGGAGAATCCGTATAGGTGTTCGAGTGTTCGAACCGTAATGCGCAAGAAATGGTACCGAAACCCCGTATTTACATATCTGCCACTGTGCAGGAGAATCCAAATAGGTGTTCGAATGTTCGAACCGTAATGCGCAAGAAATGGTACCGAAACCCCGTATTTACATATCTGCCACTTTGTAAGAGAATCCGCATAGGTGTTCGAGTGTTCGAACCGTAATGTGCAAGAAATGGTATGGAAACCCCGTATTTACATATCTGCCACTGTGCTGGAGAATCCGTATAGGTGTTCGAGTGTTCGAATCGTAATGCGCAAGAAATGGTACCGAAACCCCGTATTTACATATCTGTCACTGTGCTGGAGAATCCGAATAGGTGTTCGAGTGTTCGAACCGTAATGCGCAAGAAATGGTATGTAAACCCCGTATTTACATATCTGCCACTCTGCAGGAGAATCCGTATAGGTGTTCGAGTGTTCGAACCGTAATGCGCAAGAAATGGTACGGAAACCCCGTATTTACATATCTGCCACTGTGCAGGAGAATCCGTATAGGTGTTCGAGTGTTCGAACCGTAATGCGCAAGAAATGGTACCGAAACCCCGTATTTACATATCTGCCACTGTGCAGGAGAATCCAAATAGGTGTTCGAATGTTCGAACCGTAATGCGCAAGAAATGGTACCGAAACCCCGTATTTACATATCTGCCACTGTGCAGGAGAATCCGAATAGGTGTTCGAGTGTTCGAACCGTAATGCGCAAGAAATGGTACCGAAACCCCGTATTTACATATCTGCCACTTTGTAGGAGAATCCGCAGAGGTGTTCGAGTGTTCGAACCGTAATGTGCAAGAAATGGTATGGAAACCCCGTATTTACATATCTGCCACTGTGCAGGAGAATCCGTATAGGTGTTCGAGTGTTCGAATCGTAATGCGCAAGAAATGGTACCGAAACCCCGTATTTACATATCTTCCGCTGTGCAGGAGAATCCGAATAGGTGTTCGAGTGTTCGAACCGTAATGCGCAAGAAATGGTATGTAAACCCCGTATTTACATATCTGCCACTGTGCAGGAGAATCCGTATAGGTGTTCGAGTGTTCAAACCGTATTGCGCAAGAAATGGTACGGAAACCCCGTATTTACATATTTGCCACTGTGCAGGAGAATCCGTATAGGTGTTCGAGTGTTCGAACCGTAATGCGCAAGAAATGGTACGGAAACCCCGTATTTACATATCTGCCACTGTGCAGGAGAATCCGTATAGGTGTTCGAGTGTTCGAACCGTAATGCGCAAGAAATGGTACCGAAACCCCGTATTTACATATCTGCCACTGTGCAGGAGAATCCAAATAGGTGTTCGAATGTTCGAACCGTAATGCGCAAGAAATGGTACCGAAACCCCGTATTTACATATCTGCCACTTTGTAAGAGAATCCGCATAGGTGTTCGAGTGTTCGAACCGTAATGTGCAAGAAATGGTATGGAAACCCCGTATTTACATATCTGCCACTATGCTGGAGAATCCGTATAGGTGTTCGAGTGTTCGAATCGTAATGCGCAAGAAATGGTACCGAAACCCCGTATTTACATATCTGCCACTGTGCAGGCGAATCCGAATAGGTGTTCAAGTGTTCGAACCGTAATGCGCAAGAAATGGTATGTAAACCCCGTATTTACATATCTGCCACTGTGCAGGAGAATCCGTATAGGTGTTCGAGTGTTCGAACCGTAATGCGCAAGAAATGGTACGGAAACCCCGTATTTACATATCTGCCACTGTGCAGGAGAATCCGTATAGGTGTTCGAGTGTTCGAATCGTAATGCGCAAGAAATGGTACCGAAACCCCGTATTTACATATCTGCCACTGTACAGGAGAATCCGAATAGGTGTTCGAGTGTTCGAACCGTAATGCGCAAGAAATGGTATGTAAACCCCGTATTTACATATCTGCCACTGTGCAGGTGAATCCGTATAGGTGTTCGAGTGTTCGAACCGTAATGCGCAAAAAATGGTACCGAATCCCCGTATTTACATATCTGCCACTGTGCAGGAGAATCCGTATAGGTGTTCGAGTGTTCGAACCGTAATGCGCAAGAAATGGTACCGAAACCCCGTATTTACATATCTGCCACTGTGCAGGAGAATCCGTATAGGTGTTCGAGTGTTCGAACCGTAATGCGCAAGAAATGGTACGGAAACCCCGTATTTACATATCTGCCACTTTGTAGGAGAATCCGCATAGGTGTTCGAGTGTTCGAACCGTAATGTGCAAGAAATGGTATGGAAACCCCGTATTTACATATCTGCCACTGTGTAGGAGAATCCGTATAGGTGTTCGAGTGTTCGAATCGTAATGCGCAAGAAATGGTACCGAAACCCCGTATTGACATATCTGCCACTGTGCAGGCGAATCCGAATAGGTGTTCAAGTGTTCGAACCGTAATGCGCAAGAAATGGTATGTAAACCCCGTATTTACATATCTGCCACTGTGCAGGAGAATCCGCATAGGTGTTCGAGTGTTCGAACCGTAATGCGCAAGAAATGGTACCGCAACCCCGTATTTACATATCTGCCACTGTGCAGGAGAATCCGTATAGGTGTTCGAGTGTTCGAACCGTAATGCGCAAGAAATGGTACGGAAACCCCGTATTTACATATCTGCCACTGTGCAGGAGAATCCGTATAGGTGTTCGAGTGTTCGAACCGTAATGCGCAAGAAATGGTACCGAAACCCCGTATTTACATATCTGCCACTGTGCAGGAGAATCCAAATAGGTGTTCGAATGTTCGAACCGTAATGCGCAAGAAATGGTACCGAAACCCCGTATTTACATATCTGCCACTTTGTAAGAGAATCCGCATAGGTGTTCGAGTGTTCGAACCGTAATGTGCAAGAAATGGTATGGAAACCCCGTATTTACATATCTGCCACTATGCTGGAGAATCCGTATAGGTGTTCGAGTGTTCGAATCGTAATGCGCAAGAAATGGTACCGAAACCCCGTATTTACATATCTGCCACTATGCAGGCGAATCCGAATAGGTGTTCAAGTGTTCGAACCGTAATGCGCAAGAAATGGTATGTAAACCCCGTATTTACATATCTGCCACTGTGCAGGAGAATCCGTATAGGTGTTCGAGTGTTCGAACCGTAATGCGCAAGAAATGGTACGGAAACCCCGTATTTACATATCTGCCACTGTGCAGGAGAATCCGTATAGGTGTTCGAGTGTTCGAATCGTAATGCGCAAGAAATGGTACCGAAACCCCGTATTTACATATCTGCCACTGTACAGGAGAATCCGAATAGGTGTTCGAGTGTTCGAACCGTAATGCGCAAGAAATGGTATGTAAACCCCGTATTTACATATCTGCCACTGTGCAGGTGAATCCGTATAGGTGTTCGAGTGTTCGAACCGTAATGCGCAAAAAATGGTACCGAATCCCCGTATTTACATATCTGCCACTGTGCAGGAGAATCCGTATAGGTGTTCGAGTGTTCGAACCGTAATGCGCAAGAAATGGTACCGAAACCCCGTATTTACATATCTGCCACTGTGCAGGAGAATCCGTATAGGTGTTCGAGTGTTCGAACCGTAATGCGCAAGAAATGGTACGGAAACCCCGTATTTACATATCTGCCACTGCGCAGGAGAATCTGTATAGGTGTTCGATTGTTCGAATTGTAATGCGCAAGAAATGGTATGTAAACCCCGTATTTACATATCTGCCACTGTGCAGGAGAATCCGTATAGGTGTTCGAGTGTTCGAACCGTAATGCGCAAGAAATGGTATGGAAACCCCGTATTTACATATCTGCCACTGTGCAGGAGAATCCGCATAGGTGTTCGAGTGTTGGAACCGTATTGCGCAAGAAATGGTACCGAAACCCCGTATTTACATATCTGCCACTGTGCAGGAGAATCCGCATAGGTGCTCGAGTGTTCGAACCGTATTGCGCAAGAAATGGTATGTAAACCCCGTATTTACATATCTGCCACTGTGCAGGAGAATCCGTATAGGTGTTCGAGTGTTCGAACCGTAATGCGCAAGAAATGGTACCGAAACCCCGTATTTACATATCTGCCACTGTGCAGGAGAATCCAAATAGGTGTTCGAATGTTCGAACCGTAATCCGCAAAAATGGTACCGAAACCCCGTATTTACATATCTGCCACTTTGTAAGAGAATCCGCATAGGTGTTCGAGTGTTCGAACCGTAATGTGCAAGAAATGGTATGGAAACCCCGTATTTACATATCTGCCACTATGCAGGAGAATCCGTATAGGTGTTCGAGTGTTCGAATCGTAATGCGCAAGAAATGGTACCGAAACCCCGTATTTACATATCTGCCACTGTGCAGGACAATCCGAGTAGGTGTTCGAGTGTTCGAACCGTAATGCGCAGGAAATGGTACCGAAACCCCGTATTTACATATCTGCCACTGTGCAGGGGAACTCGTATAGGTGTTCGTGTGTTCGAACCGTAATGCGCAAGAAATGGTATGTAAACCCCATATTTAAATATATGCCACTGTGCAGGAGAATCCGTATAGGTGTTCGAGTGTTCGAACCGTAATGCGCAAGAAATGGTACCGAAACCCCGTATTTACATATCTGCCACTGTGCAGGAGAATCCGAATAGGTGTTCGAGTGTTCGAACCGTAATGCGCAAGAAATGGTACCGAAACCCCGTAATTACATATCTGCCACTTTGTAGGAGAATCCGCAGAGGTGTTCGAGTGTTCGAACCGTAATGTGCAAGAAATGGTATGGAAACCCCGTATTTACATATCTGCCACTGTGCAGGAGAATCCGTATAGGTGTTCGAGTGTTCGAATCGTAATGCGCAAGAAATGGTACCGAAACCCCGTATTTACATATCTTCCACTGTGCAGGAGAATCCGAATAGGTGTTCGAGTGTTCGAACCGTAATGCGCAAGAAATGGTATGTAAACCCCGTATTTACATATCTGCCACTGTGCAGGAGAATCCGTATAGGTGTTCGAGTGTTCAAACCGTAATGCGCAAGAAATGGTACGGAAACCCCGTATTTACATATCTGCCACTGTGCAGGAGAATCCGTATAGGTGTTCGAGTGTTCGAACCGTAATGCGCAAGAAATGGTATGGAAACCCCGTATTTACATATCTGCCACTGTGCAGGAGAATCCGTATAGGTGTTCGAGTGTTCGAACCGTAATGCGCAAGAAATGGTACCGAAACCCCGTATTTACATATCTGCCACTGTGCAGGAGAATCCAAATAGGTGTTCGAATGTTCGAACCGTAATGCGCAAGAAATGGTACCGAAACCCCGTATTTACATATCTGCCACTTTGTAAGAGAATCCGCATAGGTGTTCGAGTGTTCGAACCGTAATGTGCAAGAAATGGTATGGAAACCCCGTATTTACATATCTGCCACTGTGCTGGAGAATCCGTATAGGTGTTCGAGTGTTCGAATCGTAATGCGCAAGAAATGGTACCGAAACCCCGTATTTACATATCTGTCACTGTGCTGGAGAATCCGAATAGGTGTTCGAGTGTTCGAACCGTAATGCGCAAGAAATGGTATGTAAACCCCGTATTTACATATCTGCCACTCTGCAGGAGAATCCGTATAGGTGTTCGAGTGTTCGAACCGTAATGCGCAAGAAATGGTACGGAAACCCCGTATTTACATATCTGCCACTGTGCAGGAGAATCCGTATAGGTGTTCGAGTGTTCGAACCGTAATGCGCAAGAAATGGTACCGAAACCCCGTATTTACATATCTGCCACTGTGCAGGAGAATCCAAATAGGTGTTCGAATGTTCGAACCGTAATGCGCAAGAAATGGTACCGAAACCCCGTATTTACATATCTGCCACTGTGCAGGAGAATCCGAATAGGTGTTCGAGTGTTCGAACCGTAATGCGCAAGAAATGGTACCGAAACCCCGTATTTACATATCTGCCACTTTGTAGGAGAATCCGCAGAGGTGTTCGAGTGTTCGAACCGTAATGTGCAAGAAATGGTATGGAAACCCCGTATTTACATATCTGCCACTGTGCAGGAGAATCCGTATAGGTGTTCGAGTGTTCGAATCGTAATGCGCAAGAAATGGTACCGAAACCCCGTATTTACATATCTTCCGCTGTGCAGGAGAATCCGAATAGGTGTTCGAGTGTTCGAACCGTAATGCGCAAGAAATGGTATGTAAACCCCGTATTTACATATCTGCCACTGTGCAGGAGAATCCGTATAGGTGTTCGAGTGTTCAAACCGTATTGCGCAAGAAATGGTACGGAAACCCCGTATTTACATATTTGCCACTGTGCAGGAGAATCCGTATAGGTGTTCGAGTGTTCGAACCGTAATGCGCAAGAAATGGTACGGAAACCCCGTATTTACATATCTGCCACTGTGCAGGAGAATCCGTATAGGTGTTCGAGTGTTCGAACCGTAATGCGCAAGAAATGGTACCGAAACCCCGTATTTACATATCTGCCACTGTGCAGGAGAATCCAAATAGGTGTTCGAATGTTCGAACCGTAATGCGCAAGAAATGGTACCGAAACCCCGTATTTACATATCTGCCACTTTGTAAGAGAATCCGCATAGGTGTTCGAGTGTTCGAACCGTAATGTGCAAGAAATGGTATGGAAACCCCGTATTTACATATCTGCCACTATGCTGGAGAATCCGTATAGGTGTTCGAGTGTTCGAATCGTAATGCGCAAGAAATGGTACCGAAACCCCGTATTTACATATCTGCCACTGTGCAGGCGAATCCGAATAGGTGTTCAAGTGTTCGAACCGTAATGCGCAAGAAATGGTATGTAAACCCCGTATTTACATATCTGCCACTGTGCAGGAGAATCCGTATAGGTGTTCGAGTGTTCGAACCGTAATGCGCAAGAAATGGTACGGAAACCCCGTATTTACATATCTGCCACTGTGCAGGAGAATCCGTATAGGTGTTCGAGTGTTCGAATCGTAATGCGCAAGAAATGGTACCGAAACCCCGTATTTACATATCTGCCACTGTACAGGAGAATCCGAATAGGTGTTCGAGTGTTCGAACCGTAATGCGCAAGAAATGGTATGTAAACCCCGTATTTACATATCTGCCACTGTGCAGGTGAATCCGTATAGGTGTTCGAGTGTTCGAACCGTAATGCGCAAAAAATGGTACCGAATCCCCGTATTTACATATCTGCCACTGTGCAGGAGAATCCGTATAGGTGTTCGAGTGTTCGAACCGTAATGCGCAAGAAATGGTACCGAAACCCCGTATTTACATATCTGCCACTGTGCAGGAGAATCCGTATAGGTGTTCGAGTGTTCGAACCGTAATGCGCAAGAAATGGTACGGAAACCCCGTATTTACATATCTGCCACTTTGTAGGAGAATCCGCATAGGTGTTCGAGTGTTCGAACCGTAATGTGCAAGAAATGGTATGGAAACCCCGTATTTACATATCTGCCACTGTGTAGGAGAATCCGTATAGGTGTTCGAGTGTTCGAATCGTAATGCGCAAGAAATGGTACCGAAACCCCGTATTGACATATCTGCCACTGTGCAGGCGAATCCGAATAGGTGTTCAAGTGTTCGAACCGTAATGCGCAAGAAATGGTATGTAAACCCCGTATTTACATATCTGCCACTGTGCAGGAGAATCCGCATAGGTGTTCGAGTGTTCGAACCGTAATGCGCAAGAAATGGTACCGCAACCCCGTATTTACATATCTGCCACTGTGCAGGAGAATCCGTATAGGTGTTCGATTGTTCGAACCGTAATGCGCAAGAAATGGTACGGAAACCCCGTATTTACATATCTGCCACTGTTGAGGAGAATCCGCATAGGTGTTCGAGTGTTCGAACCGTAATGCGCAAGAAATGGTACCGAAACCCCGTATTTACATATCTGCCACTGTGCAGGAGAATCCGCATAGGTGTTCGATTGTTCGAACCGTAATGTGCAAGAAATGGTATGGACACCCCGTATTTACATATCTGCCACTGTGCAGGAGAATCCGTATAGGTGTTCGAGTGTTCGAATCGTAATGCGCAAGAAATGGTACCGAAACCCCGTATTTACATATCTTCCACTGTGCAGGAGAATCCGAATAGGTGTTTGAGTGTTCGAACCGTAATGCGCAAGAAATGGTATGTAAACCCCGTATTTACATATCTGCCACTGTGCAGGAGAATCCGTATAGGTGTTCGAGTGTTCAAACCGTATTGCGCAAGAAATGGTACGGAAACCCCGTATTTACATATCTGCCACTGTGCAGGAGAATCCGTATAGGTGTTCGAGTGTTCGAACCGTAATGCGCAAGAAATGGTACGGAAACCCCGTATTTACATATCTGCCACTGTGCATGAGAATCCGTATAGGTGTTCGATTGTTCGAACCGTAATGCGCAAGAAATGGTACGGAAACCCCGTATTTACATATCTGCCACTGTTGAGGAGAATCCGCATAGGTGTTCGAGTGTTCGAACCGTAATGCGCAAGAAATGGTACCGAAACCCCGTATTTACATATCTGCCACTGTGCAGGAGAATCCGCATAGGTGTTCGATTGTTCGAACCGTAATGTGCAAGAAATGGTATGGACACCCCGTATTTACATATCTGCCACTGTGCAGGAGAATCCGTATAGGTGTTCGAGTGTTCGAATCGTAATGCGCAAGAAATGGTACCGAAACCCCGTATTTACATATCTTCCACTGTGCAGGAGAATCCGAATAGGTGTTTGAGTGTTCGAACCGTAATGCGCAAGAAATGGTATGTAAACCCCGTATTTACATATCTGCCACTGTGCAGGAGAATCTGTATAGGTGTTCGAGTGTTCAAACCGTATTGCGCAAGAAATGGTACGGAAACCCCGTATTTACATATCTGCCACTGTGCAGGAGAATCCGTATAGGTGTTCGAGTGTTCGAACCGTAATGCGCAAGAAATGGTACGGAAACCCCGTATTCACATATCTGCCACTGTGCAGGAGAATCCGTATAGGTGTTCGAGTGTTCGAACCGTAATGCGCAAGAAATGGTACCGAAACCCCGTATTTACATATCTGCCACTGTGCAGGAGAATCCAAATAGGTGTTCGAATGTTCGAACCGTAATGCGCAAGAAATGGTACCGAAACCCCGTATTTACATATCTGCCACTTTGTAAGAGAATCCGCATAGGTGTTCGAGTGTTCGAACCGTAATGTGCAAGAAATGGTATGGAAACCCCGTATTTACATATCTGCCACTGTGCTGGAGAATCCGTATAGGTGTTCGAGTGTTCAAATCGTAATGCGCAAGAAATGGTACCGAAACCCCGTATTTACATATCTGCCACTGTGCAGGAGAATCCGAATAGGTGTTCGAGTGTTCGAACCGTAATGCGCAAGAAATGGTATGTAAACCCCGTATTTACATATCTGCCACTGTGCAGGTGAATCCGTATAGGTGTTCGAGTGTTCGAACCGTAATGCGCAAAAAATGGTACCGAATCCCCGTATTTACATATCAGCCACTGTGCAGGAGAATCCGTATAGGTGTTCGAGTGTTCGAACCGTAATGCGCAAGAAATGGTACCGAAACCCCGTATTTACATATCTGCCACTGTGCAGGAGAATCCGTATAGGTGTTCGAGTGTTCGAACCGTAATGCGCAAGAAATGGTACGGAAACCCCGTATTTACATATCTGCCACTTTGTAGGAGAATCCGCATAGGTGTTCGAGTGTTCGAACCGTAATGTGCAAGAAATGGTATGGAAACCCCGTATTTACATATCTGCCACTGTGTAGGAGAATCCGTATAGGTGTTCGAGTGTTCGAATCGTAATGCGCAAGAAATGGTACCGAAACCCCGTATTTACATATCTGCCACTGTGCAGGCGAATCCGAATAGGTGTTCAAGTGTTCGAACCGTAATGCGCAAGAAATGGTATGTAAACCCCGTATTTACATATCTGCCACTGTGCAGGAGAATCCGCATAGGTGTTCGAGTGTTCGAACCATAATGCGCAAGAAATGGTACCGCAACCCCGTATTTACATATCTGCCACCGTGCAGGAGCATCCGTATAGGTGTTCGATTGTTCGAACCGTAATGCGCAAGAAATGGTACGGAAACCCCGTATTTACATATCTGCCACTGTTGAGGAGAATCCGCATAGGTGTTCGAGTGTTCGAACCGTAATGCGCAAGAAATGGTACCGAAACCCCGTATTTACATATCTGCCACTGTGCAGGAGAATCCGCATAGGTGTTCGATTGTTCGAACCGTAATGTGCAAGAAATGGTATGGACACCCCGTATTTACATATCTGCCACAGTGCAGGAGAATCCGTATAGGTGTTCGAGTGTTCGAATCGTAATGCGCAAGAAATGGTACCGAAACCCCGTATTTACATATCTTCCACTGTGCAGGAGAATCCGAATAGGTGTTCGAGTGTTCGAACCGTAATGCGCAAGAAATGGTATGTAAACCCCGTATTTACAAATCTGCCACTGTGCAGGAGAATCCGTATAGGTGTTCGAGTGTCCAAACCGTGTTGCGCAAGAAATGGTACGGAAACCCCGTATTTACATATCTGCCACTGTGCAGGAGAATCCGTATAGGTGTTCGAGTGTTCGAACCGTAATGCGCAAGAAATGGTACGGAAACCCCGTATTTACATATCTGCCACTGTGCAGGAGAATCCGTATAGGTGTTCGAGTGTTCGAACCGTAATGCGCAAGAAATGGTACCGAAACCCCGTATTTACATATCTGCCACTGTGCAGGAGAATCCAAATAGGTGTTCGAATGTTCGAACCGTAATGCGCAAGAAATGGTACCGAAACCCCGTATTTACATATCTGCCACTTTGTAAGAGAATCCGCATAGGTGTTCGAGTGTTCGAACCGTAATGTGCAAGAAATGGTATGGAAACCCCGTATTTACATATCTGCCACTGTGCTGGAGAATCCGTATAGGTGTTCGAGTGTTCGAATCGTAATGCGCAAGAAATGGTACCGAAACCCCGTATTTACATATCTGCCACTGTGCAGGAGAATCCGAATAGGTGTTCGAGTGTTCGAACCGTAATGCGCAAGAAATGGTATGTAAACCCCGTATTTACATATCTGCCACTGTGCAGGTGAATCCGTATAGGTGTTCGAGTGTTCGAACCGTAATGCGCAAAAAATGGTACCGAATCCCCGTATTTACATATCTGCCACTGTGCAGGAGAATCCGTATAGGTGTTCGAGTGTTCGAACCGTAATGCGCACGAAATGGTACCGAAACCCCGTATTTACATATCTGCCACTGTGCAGGAGAATCCGTATAGGTGTTCGAGTGTTCGAACCGTAATGCGCAAGAAATGGTACGGAAACCCCGTATTTACATATCTGCCACTTTGTAGGAGAATCCGCATAGGTGTTCGAGTGTTCGAACCGTAATGTGCAAGAAATGGTATGGAAACCCCGTATTTACATATCTGCCACTGTGTAGGAGAATCCGTATAGGTGTTCGAGTGTTCGAATCGTAATGCGCAAGAAATGGTACCGAAACCCCGTATTTACATATCTGCCACTGTGCAGGCGAATCCGAATAGGTGTTCAAGTGTTCGAACCGTAATGCGCAAGAAATGGTATGTAAACCCCGTATTTACATATCTGCCACTGTGCAGGAGAATCCGCATAGGTGTTCGAGTGTTCGAACCGTAATGCGCAAGAAATGGTACCGCAACCCCGTATTTACATATCTGCCACTGTGCAGGAGAATCCGTATAGGTGTTCGATTGTTCGAACCGTAATGCGCAAGAAATGGTACGGAAACCCCGTATTTACATATCTGCCACTGTGCAGGAGAATCCGCATAGGTGTTCGAGTGTTCGAACCGTAATGCGCAAGAAATGGTACCGAAACCCCGTATTTACATATCTGCCACTGTGCAGGAGAATTCGCATAGGTGTTCGATTGTTCGAACCGTAATGTGCAAGAAATGGTATGGAAACCCCGTATTTACATATCTGTCACTCTGTAGGAGAATCCGTATAGGTGTTCGAGTGTTCGAATCGTAATGCGCAAGAAATGGTACCGAAACCCCGTATTTACATATCTGCCACTGTGCAGGCGAATCCGAATAGGTGTTCAAGTGTTCGAACCGTAATGCGCAAGAAATGGTATGTAAACCCCGTATTTACATATCTGCCACTGTGCAGGAGAATCCGCATAGGTGTTCGAGTGTTCGAACCGTAATGCGCAAGAAATGGTACCGCAACCCCGTATTTACATATCTGCCACTGTGCAGGAGAATCCGTATAGGTGTTCGATTGTTCGAACCGTAATGCGCAAGAAATGGTACCGAAACCCCGTATTTACATATCTGCCACTGTGCAGTAGAATCCGCATAGGTGCTCGAGTGTTCGAACCGTATTGCGCAAGAAATGGTATGTAAACCCCGTATTTACATATCTGCCACTGTGCAGGAGAATCCGTATAGGTGTTCGAGTGTTCGAACCGTAATGCGCAAGAAATGGTATGGAAACCCCGTATTTACATATCTGCCACTGTGCAGGAGAATCCGCATAGGTGCTCGAGTGTTCGAACCGTATTGCGCAAGAAATGGTATGTAAACCCCGTATTTACATATCTGCCACTGTGCAGGAGAATCCGCATAGGTGTTCGAGTGTTCGAACCGTAATGCGCAAGAAATGGTACCGAAACCCCGTATTTATATATCTGCCACTGTGCAGGAGAATCCGTACAGGTGTTCGAGTGTTCGAACCGTAATGCGCAAGAAATGGTACGGAAACCCCGTATTTACATATCTGCCACTTTGTAGGAGAATCCGCACAGGTGTTCGAGTGTTCGAACCGTAATGCGCAGGAAATGGTACCGAAACCCCGTATTTACATATCTGCCACTGTGCAGGAGAATTCGTATAGGTGTTCGTGTGTTCGAACCGTAATGCGCAAGAAATGGTACGGAAACCCCGTATTTACATATCTGCCACTGTGCAGGAGAATCCGTATAGGTGTTCGATTGTTCGAATTGTAATGCGCAAGAAATGGTACCGAAACCCCGTATTTACATATCTGCCACTGTGCAGGAGAATTCGTATAGGTGTTCGTGTGTTCGAACCGTAATGCGCAAGAAATGGTATGTAAACCCCGTATTTAAATATCTGCCACTGTGCAGGAGAATCCGTATAGGTGTTCGAGTGTTCGAACCGTAATGCGCAAGAAATGGTACCGAAACCCCGTATTTACATATCTGCCACTATGCAGGAGAATCCGAATAGGTGTTCGAGTGTTCGAACCGTAATGCGCAAGAAATGGTACCGAAACCCCGTATTTACATATTTGCCACTTTGGAGGAGAATCCGCATAGGTGTTCGAGTGTTCGAACCGTAATGTGCAAGAAATGGTATGGAAACCCCGTATTTACATATCTGCCACTGTGCAGGAGAATCCGTATAGGTGTTCGAGTGTTCGAATCGTAATGCGCAAGAAATGGTACCGAAACCCCGTATTTACATATCTGCCACTTTGTAGGAGAATCCGCATAGGTGTTCGAGTGTTCGAACCGTAATGCGCAAGAAATGGTACGGAAACCCCGTATTTACATATCTGCCACTGTGCAGGATAATCCGCATAGGTGTTCGAGTGTTCGAACCGTAATGCGCAAGAAATGGTACCGAAACCCCGTATTTACATATCTGCCACTGTGCAGGAGAATCCGCATAGGTGCTCGAGTGTTCGAACCGTATTGCGCAAGAAATGGTATGTAAACCCCGTATTTACATATCTGCCACTGTGCAGGAGAATCCCTATAGGTGTTCGAGTGTTCGAACCGTAATGCGCAAGAAATGGTATGGAAACCCCGTATTTACATATCTGCCACTGTGCAGGAGAATCCGCATAGGTGCTCGAGTGTTCGAACCGTATTGCGCAAGAAATGGTATGTAAACCCCGTATTTACATATCTGCCACTGTGCAGGAGAATCCGCATAGGTGTTCGAGTGTTCGAACCGTAATGCGCAAGAAATGGTACCGAAACCCCGTATTTATATATCTGCCACTGTGCAGGAGAATCCGTACAGGTGTTCGAGTGTTCGAACCGTAATGCGCAAGAAATGGTACGGAAACCCCGTATTTACATATCTGCCACTTTGTAGGAGAATCCGCATAGGTGTTCGAGTGTTCGAACCGTAATGCGCAGGAAATGGTACCGAAACCCCGTATTTACATATCTGCCACTGTGCAGGAGAATTCGTATAGGTGTTCGTGTGTTCGAACCGTAATGCGCAAGAAATGGTACGGAAACCCCGTATTTACATATCTGCCACTGTGCAGGAGAATCCGTATAGGTGTTCGATTGTTCGAATTGTAATGCGCAAGAAATGGTACCGAAACCCCGTATTTACATATCTGCCACTGTGCAGGAGAATTCGTATAGGTGTTCGTGTGTTCGAACCGTAATGCGCAAGAAATGGTATGTAAACCCCGTATTTAAATATCTGCCACTGTGCAGGAGAATCCGTATAGGTGTTCGAGTGTTCGAACCGTAATGCGCAAGAAATGGTACCGAAACCCCGTATTTACATATCTGCCACTATGCAGGAGAATCCGAATAGGTGTTCGAGTGTTCGAACCGTAATGCGCAAGAAATGGTACCGAAACCCCGTATTTACATATTTGCCACTTTGGAGGAGAATCCGCATAGGTGTTCGAGTGTTCGAACCGTAATGTGCAAGAAATGGTATGGAAACCCCGTATTTACATATCTGCCACTGTGCAGGAGAATCCGTATAGGTGTTCGAGTGTTCGAATCGTAATGCGCAAGAAATGGTACCGAAACCCCGTATTTACATATCTGCCACTGTGCAGGAGAATCCGAATAGGTGTTCGAGTGTTCGAACCGTAATGCGCAAGAAATGGTATGTAAACCCCGTATTTACATATCTGCCACTGTGCAGGAGAATCCGTATAGGTGTTCGAGTGTACAAACCGTAATGCGCAAGAAATGGTACGGAAACATCGTATTTACATATCTGCCACTGTGCAGGAGAATCCGTATAGGTGTTCGAGTGTTCGAACCGTAATGCGCAAGAAATGGTACGGAAACCCCGTACTTACAAATCTGCCACTGTGCAGGAGAATCCGTATAGGTGTTCGAGTGTTCGAACCGTAATGCGCAAGAAATGGTACCGAAACCCCGTATTTACATATCTGCCACTATGCAGGAGAATCCAAATAGGTGTTCGAATGTTCGAACCGTAATGCGCAAGAAATGGTACCGAAACCCCGTATTTACATATCTGCTACTTTGTAAGAGAATCCGCATAGGTGTTCGAGTGTTCGAACCGTAATGTGCAAGAAATGGTATGGAAACCCCGTATTTACATATCTGCCACTATGCCGGAGAATTCGTATAGGTGTTCGAGTGTTCGAATCGTAATGCGCAAGAAATGGTACCGAAACCCCGTATTTACATATCTGCCACTGTGCAGGAGAATCCGAATAGGTGTTCGAGTGTTCGAACCGTAATGCGCAAGAAATGGTATGTAAACCCCGTATTTACATATCTGCCACTGTGCAGGAGAATCCGTATAGGTGTTCGAGTGTTCGAACCGTAATGCGCAAGAAATGGTACGGAAACCCCGTATTTACATATCTGCCACTGTGCAGGAGAATCCGTATAGGTGTTCGATTGTTCGAACCGTAATGCGCAAGAAATGGTATGTAAACCCCGTATTTACATATCTGCCACTGTGCAGGGGAATCCGTATAGGTGTTCGAGTGTTCGAACCGTAATGCGCAAGAAATGGTACGGAAACCCCGTATTTACATATCTGCCACTGTGCAGGAGAATCCGTATAGGTGTTCGAGTGTTCGAACCGTAATGCGCGAGAAATGGTATGTAAACCACGTATTTACGTATCTGCCCCTGTGCTGGATAATCCGTATAGGTGTTCGAGTGTTCGAACCGTAATGCGCAAAAAATGGTACCGAATCTCCGTATTTACATATCTGCCACTGTGCAGGAGAATCCGTATAGGTGTTCGAGTGTTCGAACCGTAATGCGTAAGAAATGGTATGGAAACCCCGTATTTACATATCTGCCACTGTGCAGGAGAATCCGTATAGGTGTTCGAGTGTTCGAACCGTAATGCGCAAGAAATGGTACCGAAACCCCGTATTTACATATCTGCCACTGTGCAGGAGAATCCGTATAGGTGTTCGAGTGTTCGAACCGTAATGCGCAAGAAATGGTACGGAAACCCCGTATTTACATATCTGCCACTTTGTAGGAGAATCCGCATAGGTGTTCGAGTGTTCGAACCGTAATGTGCAAGAAATGGTATGGAAACCCCGTATTTACATATCTGCCACTGTGCAGGAGAATCCGTATAGGTGTTCGAGTGTTCGAATCGTAATGCGCAAGAAATGGTACCAAAACCCCGTATTTACATATCTGCCACTGTGCAGGAGAATCCGAATAGGTGTTCGAGTGTTCGAACCGTAATGCGCAAGAAATGGTATGTAAACCCCGTATTTACATATCTGCCACTGTGCAGGAGAATCCGTATAGGTGTTCGAGTGTTCGTACCGTAATGCGCAAGAAATGGTACGGAAACCCCGTATTTACATATCTGCCACTGTGCAGGAGAATCCGTATAGGTGTTCGATTGTTCGAACCGTAATGCGCAAGAAATGGTATGTAAACCCCGTATTTACATATCTGCCACTGTGCAGGAGAATCGGTATAGGTGTTCGAGTGTTCGAACCGTAATGCGCAAGAAATGGTATGGAAACCCCGTATTTACATATCTGCCACTGTGCAGGAGAATCCGCATAGGTGTTCGAGTGCTCGAACCGTAATGCGCAAGAAATGGTACCGAAACCCCGTATTTATATATCTGCCACTGTGCAGGAGAATCCGTATAGGTGTTCGAGTGTTCGAACCGTAATGCGCAAGAAATGGTACCGAAACCCCGTATTTATATATCTGCAACTGTGCAGGAGAATCCGTATAGGTGTTCGAGTGTTCGAATCGTAATGCGCCAGAAATGGTACCGAAACCCCGTATTTACATATCTGCCACTGTGCAGGAAAATCCGCATAGGTGCTCGAGTGTTCGAACCGTATTGCGCAAGAAATGGTATGGAAACCCCGTATTTACATATCTGCCACTGTGCAGGAGAATCCGTATAGGTGTTCGAGTGTTCGAACCATAATGCGCAGGAAATGGTACCGAAACCCCGTATTTACATATCTGCCACTGTGCAGGAGAATTCGTATAGGTGTTCGTGTGTTCGAACCGTAATACGCAAGAAATGGTACGGAAACCCCGTATTTACATATCTGCCACTGTGCAGGAGAATCCGTATAGGTGTTCGAATGTTCGAATTGTAATGCGCAAGAAATGGTATGTAAACCCCGTATTTACATATCTGCCACTGTGCAGGAGAATCCGTATAGGTGTTCGAGTGTTCGAACCGTAATGCGCAAGAAATGGTATGGAAACCCCGTATTTACATATCTGCCACTGTGCAGGAGAATCCGCATAGGTGTTCGAGTGTTCGAACCGTAATGCGCAAGAAATGGTACCGAAACCCCATATTTACATATCTGCCACTGTGCAGGAGAATCCGCATAGGTGCTCGAGTGTTCGAACCGTATTGCGCAAGAAATCGTATGTAAACCCCGTATTTACATATCTGCCACTGTGCAGGATAATCCGTATAGGTGTTCGAGTGTTCGAACCGTAATGCGCAAGAAATGGTACCGAAACCCCGTATTTACATATCTGCCACTGTGCAGGAGAATCCGTATAGGTGTTCGAGTGTTCGAACCGTAATGCGCGAGAAATGGTATGTAAACCACGTATTTACGTATCTGCCACTGTGCTGGATAATCCGTATAGGTGTTCGGGTGTTCGAACCGTAATGCGCAAAAAATGGTACCGAATCTCCGTATTTACATATCTGCCACTGTGCAGGAGAATCCGTATAGGTGTTCGAGTGTTCGAACCGTAATGCGCAAGAAATGGTATGGAAACCCCGTATTTACATATCTGCCACTGTGCAGGAGAATCCGTATAGGTGTTCGAGTGTTCGAACCGTAATGCGCAAGAAATGGTACCGAAACCCCGAATTTACATATCTGCCACTGTGCAGGAGAATCCGTATAGGTGTTCGAGTGTTCGAACCGTAATGCGCAAGAAATGGTACGGAAACCCCGTATTTACATATCTGCCACTTTGTAGGAGAATCCGCATAGGTGTTCGAGTGTTCGAACCGTAATGTGCAAGAAATGGTATGGAAACCCCGTATTTACATATCTGCCACTGTGCAGGAGAATCCGTATAGGTGTTCGAGTGTTCGAATCGTAATGCGCAAGAAATGGTACCGAAACCCCGTATTTACATATCTGCCACTGTGCAGGAGAATCCGAATTGGTGTTCGAGTGTTCGAACCGTAATGCGCAAGAAATGGTATGTAAACCCCGAATTTACATATCTGCCACTGTGCAGGAGAATCCGTATAGGTGTTCGAGTGTTCGAACCGTAATGCGTAAGAAATGGTATGGAAACCCCGTATTTACATATCTGCCACTGTGCAGGAGAATCCGTATAGGTGTTCGAGTGTTCGAACCGTAATGCGCAAGAAATGGTACCGAAACCCCGTATTTACATATCTGCCACTGTGCAGGAGAATCCGTATAGGTGTTCGAGTGTTCGAACCGTAATGCGCAAGAAATGGTACGGAAACCCCGTATTTACATATCTGCCACTTTGTAGGAGAATCCGCATAGGTGTTCGAGTGTTCGAACCGTAATGTGCAAGAAATGGTATGGAAACCCCGTATTTACATATCTGCCACTGTGCAGGAGAATCCGTATAGGTGTTCGAGTGTTCGAATCGTAATGCGCAAGAAATGGTACCAAAACCCCGTATTTACATATCTGCCACTGTGCAGGAGAATCCGAATAGGTGTTCGAGTGTTCGAACCGTAATGCGCAAGAAATGGTATGTAAACCCCGTATTTACATATCTGCCACTGTGCAGGAGAATCCGTATAGGTGTTCGAGTGTTCGTACCGTAATGCGCAAGAAATGGTACGGAAACCCCGTATTTACATATCTGCCACTGTGCAGGAGAATCCGTATAGGTGTTCGATTGTTCGAACCGTAATGCGCAAGAAATGGTATGTAAACCCCGTATTTACATATCTGCCACTGTGCAGGAGAATCGGTATAGGTGTTCGAGTGTTCGAACCGTAATGCGCAAGAAATGGTATGGAAACCCCGTATTTACATATCTGCCACTGTGCAGGAGAATCCGCATAGGTGTTCGAGTGCTCGAACCGTAATGCGCAAGAAATGGTACCGAAACCCCGTATTTATATATCTGCCACTGTGCAGGAGAATCCGTATAGGTGTTCGAGTGTTCGAACCGTAATGCGCAAGAAATGGTACCGAAACCCCGTATTTATATATCTGCAACTGTGCAGGAGAATCCGTATAGGTGTTCGAGTGTTCGAATCGTAATGCGCCAGAAATGGTACCGAAACCCCGTATTTACATATCTGCCACTGTGCAGGAAAATCCGCATAGGTGCTCGAGTGTTCGAACCGTATTGCGCAAGAAATGGTATGGAAACCCCGTATTTACATATCTGCCACTGTGCAGGAGAATCCGTATAAGTGTTCGAGTGTTCGAACCATAATGCGCAGGAAATGGTACCGAAACCCCGTATTTACATATCTGCCACTGTGCAGGAGAATTCGTATAGGTGTTCGTGTGTTCGAACCGTAATACGCAAGAAATGGTACGGAAACCCCGTATTTACATATCTGCCACTGTGCAGGAGAATCCGTATAGGTGTTCGAATGTTCGAATTGTAATGCGCAAGAAATGGTATGTAAACCCCGTATTTACATATCTGCCACTGTGCAGGAGAATCCGTATAGGTGTTCGAGTGTTCGAACCGTAATGCGCAAGAAATGGTATGGAAACCCCGTATTTACATATCTGCAACTGTGCAGGAGAATCCGCATAGGTGTTCGAGTGTTCGAACCGTAATGCGCAAGAAATGGTACCGAAACCCCATATTTACATATCTGCCACTGTGCAGGAGAATCCGCATAGGTGCTCGAGTGTTCGAACCGTATTGCGCAAGAAATCGTATGTAAACCCCGTATTTACATATCTGCCACTGTGCAGGATAATCCGTATAGGTGTTCGAGTGTTCGAACCGTAATGCGCAAGAAATGGTACCGAAACCCCGTATTTACATATCTGCCACTGTGCAGGAGAATCCGTATAGGTGTTCGAGTGTTCGAACCGTAATGCGCGAGAAATGGTATGTAAACCACGTATTTACGTATCTGCCACTGTGCTGGATAATCCGTATAGGTGTTCGGGTGTTCGAACCGTAATGCGCAAAAAATGGTACCGAATCTCCGTATTTACATATCTGCCACTGTGCAGGAGAATCCGTATAGGTGTTCGAGTGTTCGAACCGTAATGCGCAAGAAATGGTATGGAAACCCCGTATTTACATATCTGCCACTGTGCAGGAGAATCCGTATAGGTGTTCGAGTGTTCGAACCGTAATGCGCAAGAAATGGTACCGAAACCCCGAATTTACATATCTGCCACTGTGCAGGAGAATCCGTATAGGTGTTCGAGTGTTCGAACCGTAATGCGCAAGAAATGGTACGGAAACCCCGTATTTACATATCTGCCACTTTGTAGGAGAATCCGCATAGGTGTTCGAGTGTTCGAACCGTAATGTGCAAGAAATGGTATGGAAACCCCGTATTTACATATCTGCCACTGTGCAGGAGAATCCGTATAGGTGTTCGAGTGTTCGAATCGTAATGCGCAAGAAATGGTACCGAAACCCCGTATTTACATATCTGCCACTGTGTAGGAGAATCCGAATAGGTGTTCGAGTGTTCGAACCGTAATGCGCAAGAAATGGTATGTAAACCCCGTATTTACATATCTGCCACTGTGCAGGAGAATCCGTATAGGTGTTCGAGTGTTCGTACCGTAATGCGCAAGAAATGGTACGGAAACCCCGTATTTACATATATGCCACTGTGCAGGAGAATCCGTATAGGTGTTCGATTGTTCGAACCGTAATGCGCAAGAAATGGTATGTAAACCCCGTATTTACATATCTGCCACTGTGCAGGAGAATCGGTATAGGTGTTCGAGTGTTCGAACCGTAATGCGCAAGAAATGGTATGGAAACCCCGTATTTACATATCTGCCACTGTGCAGGAGAATCCGCATAGGTGTTCGAGTGCTCGAACCGTAATGCGCAAGAAATGGTACCGAAACCCCGTATTTATATATCTGCCACTGTGCAGGAGAATCCGTATAGGTGTTCGAGTGTTCGAACCGTAATGCGCAATAAATGGTACCGAAACCCCGTATTTATATATCTGCCACTATGCAGGAGAATCCGTATAGGTGTTCGAGTGTTCGAATCGTAATGCGCCAGAAATGGTACCGAAACCCCGTATTTACATATCTGCCACTGTGCAGGAAAATCCGCATAGGTGCTCGAGTGTTCGAACCGTATTGCACAAGAAATGGTATGGAAACCCCGTATTTACATATCTGCCACTGTGCAGGAGAATCCGTATATGTGTTCGAGTGTTCGAACCATAATGCGCAGGAAATGGTACCGAAACCCCGTATTTACATATCTGCCACTGTGCAGGAGAATTCGTATAGGTGTTCGTGTGTTCGAACCGTAATACGCAAGAAATGGTACGGAAACCCCGTATTTACATATCTGCCACTGTGCAGGAGAATCCGTATAGGTGTTCGAATGTTCGAATTGTAATGCGCAAGAAATGGTATGTAAACCCCGTATTTACATATCTGCCACTGTGCAGGAGAATCCGTATAGGTGTTCGAGTGTTCGAACCGTAATGCGCAAGAAATGGTATGGAAACCCCGTATTTACATATCTGCCACTGTGCAGGAGAATCCGCATAGGTGTTCGAGTGTTCGAACCGTAATGCGCAAGAAATGGTACCGAAACCCCATATTTACATATCTGCCACTGTGCAGGAGAATCCGCATAGGTTCTCGAGTGTTCGAACCGTATTGCGCAAGAAATCGTATGTAAACCCCGTATTTACATATCTGCCACTGTGCAGGATAATCCGTATAGGTGTTCGAGTGTTCGAACCGTAATGCGCAAGAAATGGTACCGAAACCCCGTATTTACATATCTGCCACTGTGCAGGAGAATCCGTATAGGTGTTCGAGTGTTCGAACCGTAATGCGCGAGAAATGGTATGTAAACCACGTATTTACGTATCTGCCACTGTGCTGGATAATCCGTATAGGTGTTCGGGTGTTCGAACCGTAATGCGCAAAAAATGGTACCGAATCTCCGTATTTACATATCTGCCACTGTGCAGGAGAATCCGTATAGGTGTTCGAGTGTTCGAACCGTAATGCGCAAGAAATGGTATGGAAACCCCGTATTTACATATCTGCCACTGTGCAGGAGAATCCGTATAGGTGTTCGAGTGTTCGAACCGTAATGCGCAAGAAATGGTACCGAAACCCCGAATTTACATATCTGCCACTGTGCAGGAGAATCCGTATAGGTGTTCGAGTGTTCGAACCGTAATGCGCAAGAAATGGTACGGAAACCCCGTATTTACATATCTGCCACTTTGTAGGAGAATCCGCATAGGTGTTCGAGTGTTCGAACCGTAATGTGCAAGAAATGGTATGGAAACCCCGTATTTACGTATCTGCCACTGTGCAGGAGAATCCGTATAGGTGTTCGAGTGTTCGAATCGTAATGCGCAAGAAATGGTACCGAAACCCCGTATTTACATATCTGCCACTGTGCAGGAGAATCCGAATAGGTGTTCGAGTGTTCGAACCGTAATGCGCAAGAAATGGTATGTAAACCCCGTATTTACATATCTGCCACTGTGCAGGAGAATCCGTATAGGTGTTCGAGTGTTCGTACCGTAATGCGCAAGAAATGGTACGGAAACCCCGTATTTACATATATGCCACTGTGCAGGAGAATCCGTATAGGTGTTCGATTGTTCGAACCGTAATGCGCAAGAAATGGTATGTAAACCCCGTATTTACATATCTGCCACTGTGCAGGAGAATCGGTATAGGTGTTCGAGTGTTCGAACCGTAATGCGCAAGAAATGGTATGGAAACCCCGTATTTACATATCTGCCACTGTGCAGGAGAATCCGCATAGGTGTTCGAGTGCTCGAACCGTAATGCGCAAGAAATGGTACCGAAACCCCGTATTTATATATCTGCCACTGTGCAGGAGAATCCGTATAGGTGTTCGAGTGTTCGAACCGTAATGCGCAATAAATGGTTCCGAAACCCCGTATTTATATATCTGCCACTATGCAGGAGAATCCGTATAGGTGTTCGAGTGTTCGAATCGTAATGCGCCAGAAATGGTACCGAAACCCCGTATTTACATATCTGCCACTGTGCAGGAAAATCCGCATAGGTGCTCGAGTGTTCGAACCGTATTGCACAAGAAATGGTATGGAAACCCCGTATTTACATATCTGCCACTGTGCAGGAGAATCCGTATAGGTGTTCGAGTGTTCGAACCATAATGCGCAGGAAATGGTACCGAAACCCCGTATTTACATATCTGCCACTGTGCAGGAGAATTCGTATAGGTGTTCGTGTGTTCGAACCGTAATACGGAAGAAATGGTACGGAAACCCCGTATTTACATATCTGCCACTGTGCAGGAGAATCCGTATAGGTGTTCGAATGTTCGAATTGTAATGCGCAAGAAATGGTATGTAAACCCCGTATTTACATATCTGCCACTGTGCAGGAGAATCCGTATAGGTGTTCGAGTGTTCGAACCGTAATGCGCAAGAAATGGTATGGAAACCCCGTATTTACATATCTGCCACTGTGCAGGAGAATCCGCATAGGTGTTCGAGTGTTCGAACCGTAATGCGCAAGAAATGGTACCGAAACCCCATATTTACATATCTGCCACTGTGCAGGAGAATCCGCATAGGTTCTCGAGTGTTCGAACCGTATTGCGCAAGAAATCGTATGTAAACCCCGTATTTACATATCTGCCACTGTGCAGGATAATCCGTATAGGTGTTCGAGTGTTCGAACCGTAATGCGCAAGAAATGGTGCCGAAACCCCGTATTTACATATCTGCCACTGTGCAGGAGAATCCGTATAGGTGTTCGAGTGTTCGAACCGTAATGCGCGAGAAATGGTATGTAAACCACGTATTTACGTATCTGCCACTGTGCTGGATAATCCGTATAGGTGTTCGGGTGTTCGAACCGTAATGCGCAAAAAATGGTACCGAATCTCCGTATTTACATATCTGCCACTGTGCAGGAGAATCCGTATAGGTGTTCGAGTGTTCGAACCGTAATGCGCAAGAAATGGTATGGAAACCCCGTATTTACATATCTGCCACTGTGCAGGAGAATCCGTATAGGTGTTCGAGTGTTCGAACCGTAATGCGCAAGAAATGGTACCGAAACCCCGAATTTACATATCTGCCACTGTGCAGGAGAATCCGTATAGGTGTTCGAGTGTTCGAACCGTAATGCGCAAGAAATGGTACGGAAACCCCGTATTTACATATCTGCCACTTTGTAGGAGAATCCGCATAGGTGTTCGAGTGTTCGAACCGTAATGTGCAAGAAATGGTATGGAAACCCCGTATTTACATATCTGCCACTGTGCAGGAGAATCCGTATAGGTGTTCGAGTGTTCGAATCGTAATGCGCAAGAAATGGTACCGAAACCCCGTATTTACATATCTGCCACTGTGCAGGAGAATCCGAATAGGTGTTCGAGTGTTCGAACCGTAATGCGCAAGAAATGGTATGTAAACCCCGTATTTACATATCTGCCACTGTGCAGGAGAATCCGTATAGGTGTTCGAGTGTTCGTACCGTAATGCGCAAGAAATGGTACGGAAACCCCGTATTTACATATATGCCACTGTGCAGGAGAATCCATATAGGTGTTCGATTGTTCGAACCGTAATGCGCAAGAAATGGTATGTAAACCCCGTATTTACATATCTGCCACTGTGCAGGAGAATCGGTATAGGTGTTCGAGTGTTCGAACCGTAATGCGCAAGAAATGGTATGGAAACCCCGTATTTACATATCTGCCACTGTGCAGGAGAATCCGCATAGGTGTTCGAGTGCTCGAACCGTAATGCGCAAGAAATGGTACCGAAACCCCGTATTTATATATCTGCCACTGTGCAGGAGAATCCGTATAGGTGTTCGAGTGTTCGAACCGTAATGCGCAATAAATGGTACCGAAACCCCGTATTTATATATCTGCCACTATGCAGGAGAATCCGTATAGGTGTTCGAGTGTTCGAATCGTAATGCGCCAGAAATGGTACCGAAACCCCGTATTTACATATCTGCCACTGTGCAGGAAAATCCGCATAGGTGCTCGAGTGTTCGAACCGTATTGCACAAGAAATGGTATGGAAACCCCGTATTTACATATCTGCCACTGTGCAGAAGAATCCGTATAGGTGTTCGAGTGTTCGAACCATAATGCGCAGGAAATGGTACCGAAACCCCGTATTTACATATCTGCCACTGTGCAGGAGAATTCGTATAGGTGTTCGTGTGTTCGAACCGTAATGCGCAAGAAATGGTACGGAAACCCCGTATTTACATATCTGCCACTGTGCAGGAGAATCCGTATAGGTGTTCGAATGTTCGAATTGTAATGCGCAAGAAATGGTATGTAAACCCTGTATTTACATATCTGCCACTGTGCAGGAGAATCCGTATAGGTGTTCGAGTGTTCGAACCGTAATGCGCAAGAAATGGTATGGAAACCCCGTATTTACATATCTGCCACTGTGCAGGAGAATCCGCATAGGTGTTCGAGTGTTCGAACCGTAATGCGCAAGAAATGGTACCGAAACCCCATATTTACATATCAGCCACTGTGCAGGAGAATCCGCATAGGTGCTCGAGTGTTCGAACCGTATTGCGCAAGAAATCGTATGTAAACCCCGTATTTACATATCTGCCACTGTGCAGGATAATCCGTATAGGTGTTCGAGTGTTCGAACCGTAATGCGCAAGAAATGGTACGGAAACCCCGTATTTACATATCTGCCACTGTGCAGGAGAATCCGTATAGGTGTTCGAGTGTTCGAACCGTAATGAGCGAGAAATGGTATGTAAACCACGTATTTATGTATCTGCCACTGTGCTGGATAATCCGTATAGGTGTTCGAGTGTTCGAACCGTAAAGCGCAAAAAATGGTACCGAATCTCCGTATTTACATATCTGCCACTGTGCAGGAGAATCCGTATAGGTGTTCGAGTGTTCGAACCGTAATGCGCAAGAAATGGTATGGAAACCCCGTATTTACATATCTGCCACTGTGCAGGAGAATCCGCATAGGTGTTCGAGTGTTCGAACCGTAATGCGCAATAAATGGTTCCGAAACCCCGTATTTATATATCTGCCACTATGCAGGAGAATCCGTATAGGTGTTCGAGTGTTCGAATCGTAATGCGCCAGAAATGGTACCGAAACCCCGTATTTACATATCTGCCACTGTGCAGGAAAATCCGCATAGGTGCTCGAGTGTTCGAACCGTATTGCACAAGAAATGGTATGGAAACCCCGTATTTACATATCTGCCACTGTGCAGGAGAATTCGTATAGGTGTTCGTGTGTTCGAACCGTAATACGGAAGAAATGGTACGGAAACCCCGTATTTACATATCTGCCACTGTGCAGGAGAATCCGTATAGGTGTTCGAATGTTCGAATTGTAATGCGCAAGAAATGGTATGTAAACCCCGTATTTACATATCTGCCACTGTGCAGGAGAATCCGTATAGGTGTTCGAGTGTTCGAACCGTAATGCGCAAGAAATGGTATGGAAACCCCGTATTTACATATCTGCCACTGTGCAGGAGAATCCGCATAGGTGTTCGAGTGTTCGAACCGTAATGCGCAAGAAATGGTACCGAAACCCCATATTTACATATCTGCCACTGTGCAGGAGAATCCGCATAGGTTCTCGAGTGTTCGAACCGTATTGCGCAAGAAATCGTATGTAAACCCCGTATTTACATATCTGCCACTGTGCAGGATAATCCGTATAGGTGTTCGAGTGTTCGAACCGTAATGCGCAAGAAATGGTACCGAAACCCCGTATTTACATATCTGCCACTGTGCAGGAGAATCCGTATAGGTGTTCGAGTGTTCGAACCGTAATGCGCGAGAAATGGTATGTAAACCACGTATTTACGTATCTGCCACTGTGCTGGATAATCCGTATAGGTGTTCGGGTGTTCGAACCGTAATGCGCAAAAAATGGTACCGAATCTCCGTATTTACATATCTGCCACTGTGCAGGAGAATCCGTATAGGTGTTCGAGTGTTCGAACCGTAATGCGCAAGAAATGGTATGGAAACCCCGTATTTACATATCTGCCACTGTGCAGGAGAATCCGTATAGGTGTTCGAGTGTTCGAACCGTAATGCGCAAGAAATGGTACCGAAACCCCGAATTTACATATCTGCCACTGTGCAGGAGAATCCGTATAGGTGTTCGAGTGTTCGAACCGTAATGCGCAAGAAATGGTACGGAAACCCCGTATTTACATATCTGCCACTTTGTAGGAGAATCCGCATAGGTGTTCGAGTGTTCGAACCGTAATGTGCAAGAAATGGTATGGAAACCCCGTATTTACATATCTGCCACTGTGCAGGAGAATCCGTATAGGTGTTCGAGTGTTCGAATCGTAATGCGCAAGAAATGGTACCGAAACCCCGTATTTACATATCTGCCACTGTGCAGGAGAATCCGAATAGGTGTTCGAGTGTTCGAACCGTAATGCGCAAGAAATGGTATGTAAACCCCGTATTTACATATCTGCCACTGTGCAGGAGAATCCGTATAGGTGTTCGAGTGTTCGTACCGTAATGCGCAAGAAATGGTACGGAAACCCCGTATTTACATATATGCCACTGTGCAGGAGAATCCGTATAGGTGTTCGATTGTTCGAACCGTAATGCGCAAGAAATGGTATGTAAACCCCGTATTTACATATCTGCCACTGTGCAGGAGAATCGGTATAGGTGTTCGAGTGTTCGAACCGTAATGCGCAAGAAATGGTATGGAAACCCCGTATTTACATATCTGCCACTGTGCAGGAGAATCCGCATAGGTGTTCGAGTGCTCGAACCGTAATGCGCAAGAAATGGTACCGAAACCCCGTATTTATATATCTGCCACTGTGCAGGAGAATCCGTATAGGTGTTCGAGTGTTCGAACCGTAATGCGCAATAAATGGTACCGAAACCCCGTATTTATATATCTGCCACTATGCAGGAGAATCCGTATAGGTGTTCGAGTGTTCGAATCGTAATGCGCCAGAAATGGTACCGAAACCCCGTATTTACATATCTGCCACTGTGCAGGAAAATCCGCATAGGTGCTCGAGTGTTCGAACCGTATTACACAAGAAATGGTATGGAAACCCCGTATTTACATATCTGCCACTGTGCAGAAGAATCCGTATAGGTGTTCGAGTGTTCGAACCATAATGCGCAGGAAATGGTACCGAAACCCCGTATTTACATATCTGCCACTGTGCAGGAGAATTCGTATAGGTGTTCGTGTGTTCGAACCGTAATGCGCAAGAAATGGTACGGAAACCCCGTATTTACATATCTGCCACTGTGCAGGAGAATCCGTATAGGTGTTCGAATGTTCGAATTGTAATGCGCAAGAAATGGTATGTAAACCCTGTATTTACATATCTGCCACTGTGCAGGAGAATCCGTATAGGTGTTCGAGTGTTCGAACCGTAATGCGCAAGAAATGGTATGGAAACCCCGTATTTACATATCTGCCACTGTGCAGGAGAATCCGCATAGGTGTTCGAGTGTTCGAACCGTAATGCGCAAGAAATGGTACCGAAACCCCATATTTACATATCAGCCACTGTGCAGGAGAATCCGCATAGGTGCTCGAGTGTTCGAACCGTATTGCGCAAGAAATCGTATGTAAACCCCGTATTTACATATCTGCCACTGTGCAGGATAATCCGTATAGGTGTTCGAGTGTTCGAACCGTAATGCGCAAGAAATGGTACGGAAACCCCGTATTTACATATCTGCCACTGTGCAGGAGAATCCGTATAGGTGTTCGAGTGTTCGAACCGTAATGAGCGAGAAATGGTATGTAAACCACGTATTTATGTATCTGCCACTGTGCTGGATAATCCGTATAGGTGTTCGAGTGTTCGAACCGTAAAGCGCAAAAAATGGTACCGAATCTCCGTATTTACATATCTGCCACTGTGCAGGAGAATCCGTATAGGTGTTCGAGTGTTCGAACCGTAATGCGCAAGAAATGGTATGGAAACCCCGTATTTACATATCTGCCACTGTGCAGGAGAATCCGCATAGGTGTTCGAGTGTTCGAACCGTAATGCGCAAGAAATGGTACCGAAACCCCATATTTACATATCTGCCACTGTGCAGGAGAATCCGCATAGGTGCTCGAGTGTTCGAACCGTATTGCGCAAGAAATCGTATGTAAACCCCGTATTTACATATCTGCCACTGTGCAGGATAATCCGTATAGGTGTTCGAGTGTTCGAACCGTAATGCGCAAGAAATGGTACCGAAACCCCGTATTTACATATCTGCCACTGTGCAGGAGAATCCGCATAGGTGCTCGAGTGTTCGAACCGTATTGCGCAAGAAATGGTATGTAAACCCCGTATTTACATATCTGCCACTGCGCAGGAGAATCCGTATAGGTGTTCGAGTGTTCGAACCGTAATGCGCCAGAAATGGTACCGAAACCCCGTATTTACATATCTGCCACTGTGCAGGAAAATTCGCATAGGTGCTCGAGTGTTCGAACCGTATTGCGCAAGAAATGGTATGGAAACCCCGTATTTACATATCTGCCACTGTGCAGGAGAATCCGTATAGGTGTTCGAGTGTTCGAACCATAATGCGCAGGAAATGGCACCGAAACCCCGTATTTACATATCTGCCACTGTGCAGGAGAATTCGTATTGGTGTTCGTGTGTTCGAACCGTAATGCGCAAGAAATGGTACGGAAACCCCGTATTTAAATATCTGCCACTGTGAAGGAGAATCCGTATAGGTGTTCGATTGTTCGAATTGTAATGCGCAAGAAATGGTATGTAAACCCCGTATTTACGTATCTGCCACTGTGCAGGAGAATCCGTATAGGTGTTCGAGTGTTCGAACCGTAATGCGCAAGAAATGGTATGGAAACCCCCTATTTACATATCTGCCACTGTGCAGGAGAATCCGCATAGGTGTTCGAGTGTTCGAACCGTAATGCGCAAGAAATGGTACCGAAACCCCGTATTTACATATCTGCCACTGTGCAGGAGAATCCGCATAGGTGCTCGAGTGTTCGAACCGTATTGCGCAAGAAATGGTATGTAAACCCCGTATTTACATATCTGCCATTGTGCAGGAGAATCCGTATAGGTGTTCGAGTGTTCGAACCGTAATGCGCAAGAAATGGTACCGAAACCCCGTATTTACATATCTGCCACTGTGCAGGAGAATCCGCATAGGTGCTCGAGTGTTCGAACCGTATTGCGCAAGAAATGGTATGTAAACCCCGTATTTACATATATGCCACTGTGCAGGAGAACCCGTATAGGTGTTCGAGTGTTCGAACCGTAATGCGCCAGAAATGGTACCGAAACCCCGTATTTACATATCTGCCACTGTGCAGGAAAATCCGAATAGGTGCTCGAGTGTTCGAACCGTATTGCGCAAGAAATGGTATGGAAACCCCGTATTTACATATCTGCCACTGTGCAGGAGAATCCGTATAGGTGTTCGAGTGTTCGAACCATAATGCACAGGAAATGGTTCCCAAACCCCGTATTTACATATCTGCCACTGTGCAGGAGAATTCGTATAGGTGTTCGTGTGTTCGAACCGTAATGCGCAAGAAATGGTACGGAAACCCCGTTTTTACATATCTGCCACTGTGCAGGAGAATCCGTATAGGTGTTCGATTGTTCGTATTGTAATGCGCAAGAAATGGTACCGAAACCCCGTATTTACATATCTGTCACTTTGTAGGAGAATCCGCATAGGTGTTCGATTGTTCGAACCGTAATGCGCAAGAAATGGTATGGAAACCCCGTATTTACATATCTGCCACTGTGCAGGAGAATCCGTATTGGTGTTCGAGTGTTCGAATCGTAATGCGCAAGAAATGGTACCGAAACCCCGTATTTACATATCTGCCACTGTGCAGGAGAATCCGAATAAGTGTTCGAGTGTTCGAACCGTAACGCGCAAGAAATGGTATGTAAACCCCGTATTTACATATCTGCCACTGTGCAGGAGAATCCGTATAGGTGTTCGAGTGTTCGAACCGTAATGCGCAAGAAATGGTACGGAAACCCCGTATTTACATATCTGCCACTGTGCAGGGGAATCCGTATAGGTGTTCGATTGTTCGAACCGTAATGCGCAAGAAATGGTATGTAAACCCCGTATTTACATATCTGCCACCCTGCAGGAGAATCCGTATATGTGTTCGAGTGTTCGAACCGTAATGCGCAAGAAATGGTACGGAAATCCCGTATTTACATATCTGCCACTGTGCAGGAGAATCCGTATAGATGTTCGAGTGTTCGAACCGTAATGCGCAAGAAATGGTACCGAAACCCCGTATTTACATATCTGCCACTGTGTAGGAGAATCCGTATAGGTGTTCGAGTGTTCGAACCGTAATGCGCAAGAAATGGTAGGGAAACCCCGTATTTACATATCTGCCACTGTGCAGGAGAATCCGTATAGGTGTTCGAGTGTTCGAACCGTAATGCGCAAGAAATGGTACCGAAACCCCGTATTTACATATCTGCCACTGTGCAGGAGAATCCGCATAGGTGCTCGAGTGTTCGAACCGTATTGCGCAAGAAATGGTACCGAAACCCCGTATTTATATATCTGCCACTATGCAGGAGAATCCGTATAGGTGTTCGAGTGTTCGAATCGTAATGCGCCAGAAATGGTACCGAAACCCCGTATTTACATATCTGCCACTGTGCAGGAAAATCCGCATAGGTGCTCGAGTGTTCGAACCGTATTGCACAAGAAATGGTATGGAAACCCCGTATTTACATATCTGCCACTGTGCAGAAGAATCCGTATAGGTGTTCGAGTGTTCGAACCATAATGCGCAGGAAATGGTACCGAAACCCCGTATTTACATATCTGCCACTGTGCAGGAGAATTCGTATAGGTGTTCGTGTGTTCGAACCGTAATGCGCAAGAAATGGTACGGAAACCCCGTATTTACATATCTGCCACTGTGCAGGAGAATCCGTATAGGTGTTCGAATGTTCGAATTGTAATGCGCAAGAAATGGTATGTAAACCCTGTATTTACATATCTGCCACTGTGCAGGAGAATCCGTATAGGTGTTCGAGTGTTCGAACCGTAATGCGCAAGAAATGGTATGGAAACCCCGTATTTACATATCTGCCACTGTGCAGGAGAATCCGCATAGGTGTTCGAGTGTTCGAACCGTAATGCGCAAGAAATGGTACCGAAACCCCATATTTACATATCAGCCACTGTGCAGGAGAATCCGCATAGGTGCTCGAGTGTTCGAACCGTATTGCGCAAGAAATCGTATGTAAACCCCGTATTTACATATCTGCCACTGTGCAGGATAATCCGTATAGGTGTTCGAGTGTTCGAACCGTAATGCGCAAGAAATGGTACGGAAACCCCGTATTTACATATCTGCCACTGTGCAGGAGAATCCGTATAGGTGTTCGAGTGTTCGAACCGTAATGAGCGAGAAATGGTATGTAAACCACGTATTTATGTATCTGCCACTGTGCTGGATAATCCGTATAGGTGTTCGAGTGTTCGAACCGTAAAGCGCAAAAAATGGTACCGAATCTCCGTATTTACATATCTGCCACTGTGCAGGAGAATCCGTATAGGTGTTCGAGTGTTCGAACCGTAATGCGCAAGAAATGGTATGGAAACCCCGTATTTACATATCTGCCACTGTGCAGGAGAATCCGCATAGGTGTTCGAGTGTTCGAACCGTAATGCGCAAGAAATGGTACCGAAACCCCATATTTACATATCTGCCACTGTGCAGGAGAATCCGCATAGGTGCTCGAGTGTTCGAACCGTATTGCGCAAGAAATCGTATGTAAACCCCGTATTTACATATCTGCCACTGTGCAGGATAATCCGTATAGGTGTTCGAGTGTTCGAACCGTAATGCGCAAGAAATGGTACCGAAACCCCGTATTTACATATCTGCCACTGTGCAGGAGAATCCGCATAGGTGCTCGAGTGTTCGAACCGTATTGCGCAAGAAATGGTATGTAAACCCCGTATTTACATATCTGCCACTGCGCAGGAGAATCCGTATAGGTGTTCGAGTGTTCGAACCGTAATGCGCCAGAAATGGTACCGAAACCCCGTATTTACATATCTGCCACTGTGCAGGAAAATTCGCATAGGTGCTCGAGTGTTCGAACCGTATTGCGCAAGAAATGGTATGGAAACCCCGTATTTACATATCTGCCACTGTGCAGGAGAATCCGTATAGGTGTTCGAGTGTTCGAACCATAATGCGCAGGAAATGGCACCGAAACCCCGTATTTACATATCTGCCACTGTGCAGGAGAATTCGTATTGGTGTTCGTGTGTTCGAACCGTAATGCGCAAGAAATGGTACGGAAACCCCGTATTTAAATATCTGCCACTGTGAAGGAGAATCCGTATAGGTGTTCGATTGTTCGAATTGTAATGCGCAAGAAATGGTATGTAAACCCCGTATTTACGTATCTGCCACTGTGCAGGAGAATCCGTATAGGTGTTCGAGTGTTCGAACCGTAATGCGCAAGAAATGGTATGGAAACCCCCTATTTACATATCTGCCACTGTGCAGGAGAATCCGCATAGGTGTTCGAGTGTTCGAACCGTAATGCGCAAGAAATGGTACCGAAACCCCGTATTTACATATCTGCCACTGTGCAGGAGAATCCGCATAGGTGCTCGAGTGTTCGAACCGTATTGCGCAAGAAATGGTATGTAAACCCCGTATTTACATATCTGCCATTGTGCAGGAGAATCCGTATAGGTGTTCGAGTGTTCGAACCGTAATGCGCAAGAAATGGTACCGAAACCCCGTATTTACATATCTGCCACTGTGCAGGAGAATCCGCATAGGTGCTCGAGTGTTCGAACCGTATTGCGCAAGAAATGGTATGTAAACCCCGTATTTACATATATGCCACTGTGCAGGAGAACCCGTATAGGTGTTCGAGTGTTCGAACCGTAATGCGCCAGAAATGGTACCGAAACCCCGTATTTACATATCTGCCACTGTGCAGGAAAATCCGAATAGGTGCTCGAGTGTTCGAACCGTATTGCGCAAGAAATGGTATGGAAACCCCGTATTTACATATCTGCCACTGTGCAGGAGAATCCGTATAGGTGTTCGAGTGTTCGAACCATAATGCACAGGAAATGGTTCCCAAACCCCGTATTTACATATCTGCCACTGTGCAGGAGAATTCGTATAGGTGTTCGTGTGTTCGAACCGTAATGCGCAAGAAATGGTACGGAAACCCCGTTTTTACATATCTGCCACTGTGCAGGAGAATCCGTATAGGTGTTCGATTGTTCGTATTGTAATGCGCAAGAAATGGTACCGAAACCCCGTATTTACATATCTGTCACTTTGTAGGAGAATCCGCATAGGTGTTCGATTGTTCGAACCGTAATGCGCAAGAAATGGTATGGAAACCCCGTATTTACATATCTGCCACTGTGCAGGAGAATCCGTATTGGTGTTCGAGTGTTCGAATCGTAATGCGCAAGAAATGGTACCGAAACCCCGTATTTACATATCTGCCACTGTGCAGGAGAATCCGAATAAGTGTTCGAGTGTTCGAACCGTAACGCGCAAGAAATGGTATGTAAACCCCGTATTTACGTATCTGCCACTGTGCAGGAGAATCCGTATAGGTGTTCGAGTGTTCGAACCGTAATGCGCAAGAAATGGTACGGAAACCCCGTATTTACATATCTGCCACTGTGCAGGGGAATCCGTATAGGTGTTCGATTGTTCGAACCGTAATGCGCAAGAAATGGTATGTAAACCCCGTATTTACATATCTGCCACCCTGCAGGAGAATCCGTATATGTGTTCGAGTGTTCGAACCGTAATGCGCAAGAAATGGTACGGAAATCCCGTATTTACATATCTGCCACTGTGCAGGAGAATCCGTATAGATGTTCGAGTGTTCGAACCGTAATGCGCAAGAAATGGTACCGAAACCCCGTATTTACATATCTGCCACTGTGTAGGAGAATCCGTATAGGTGTTCGAGTGTTCGAACCGTAATGCGCAAGAAATGGTAGGGAAACCCCGTATTTACATATCTGCCACTGTGCAGGAGAATCCGTATAGGTGTTCGAGTGTTCGAACCGTAATGCGCAAGAAATGGTACCGAAACCCCGTATTTACATATCTGCCACTGTGCAGGAGAATCCGCATAGGTGCTCGAGTGTTCGAACCGTATTGCGCAAGAAATGGTATGTAAACCCCGTATTTACATATCTGCCACTGTGTTGGAGAATCCGTATAGGTGTTCGAGTGTTCGAACCGTAATGCGCCAGAAATGGTACCGAAACCCCGTATTTACATATCTGCCCCTGTGCAGGAGAATCCGCATAGGTGCTCGAGTGTTCGAACCGTATTGCGCAAGAAATGGTATGGAAACCCCGTATTTACATATCTGCCACTGTGCAGGAGAATCCGTATAGGTGTTCGAGTGTTCGAACCGTAATGCGCAGGAAATGGTACCGAAATCCCGTATTTACATATCTGCCACTTTGCAGGAGAATTCGTATAGGTGTTCGGGTGTTCTAACCGTAATGCGCAAGAAATGGTATGTAAACCCCATATTTAAATATCTGCCACTGTGCAGGAGAATCCGTATAGGTGTTCGAGTGTTCGAACCGTAATGCGCAAGAAATGGTACCGAAACCCCGTATTTACATATCTGCCACTGTGCAGGAGAATCCAAATAGGTGTTCGAGTGTTCGAACCGTAATGCGCAAGAAATGGCACCGAAACCCCGTATTTAGATATCTGCCACTTTGTAGGAGAATCCGCATAGGTGTTCGAGTGTTCGAACCGTAATGTGCAAGAAATGGTATGGAAACTGCGTATTTACATATCTGCCACTGTGCAGGAGAATCCGTATAGGTGTTCGAGTGTTCGAATCGTAATGCGCAAGAAATGGTTCCGAAACCCCGTATTTACATATCTGCCGCTGTGCAGGAGAATCCGAATAGGTGTTCGAGTGTTCGAACAGTAATGCGCAAGAAATGGTATGCAAACCCCGTATTTACATATCTGCCACTGTGCAGGAGAATCCGTATAGGTGTTCGATTGTTCGAACCGTAATGCGCAAGAAATGGTACCGAAACCCCGTATTTACATATCTGCCACTTTGTAGGAGAATCCGCATAGGTGTTCGATTGTTCGAACCGTAATGCGCAAGAAATGGTATGGAAACCTGGTATTTACATATCTGCCACTGTGCAGGAGAATCCGTATTGGTGTTCGAGTGTTCGAATCGTAATGCGCAAGAAATGGTACCGAAACCCAGTATTTACATATCTGCCACTGTGCAGGAGAATCCGAATAGGTGTTCGAGTGTTCGAACCGTAACGCGCAAGAAATGGTATGTAAACCCCGTATTTACATATCTGCCACTGTGCAGGAGAATCCGTATAGGTGTTCGAGTGTTCGAACCGTAATGCGCAAGAAATGGAATGGAAACCCCGTATTTACATATCTGCCACTGTGCAGGAGAATCCGTATAGGTGTTCGATTGTTCGAACCGTAATGCGCAAGAAATGGTATGTAAACCCCGTATTTACATATCTGCCACTGTGCAGGAGAATCCGTATATGTGTTCGAGTGTTCGAACCGTAATGCGCAAGAAATGGTACGGAAATCCCGTATTTACATATCTGCCACTGTGTAGGAGAATCCGTATAGGTGTTCGAGTGTTCGAACCGTAATGCGCAAGAAATGGTAGGGAAACCCCGTATTTACATATCTGCCACTGTGCAGGAGAATCCGTATAGGTGTTCGAGTGGTCGAACCGTAATGCGCAAGAAATGGTACCGAAACCCCGTATTTACATATCTGCCACTGTGCAGGAGAATCCGCAAAGGTGCTCGAGTGTTCGAACCGTATTGCGCAAGAAATGGTATGTAAACCCCGTATTCACATATCTGCCACTGTGTAGGAGAATCCGTATAGGTGTTCGAGTGTTCGAACCGTAATGCGCCAGAAATGGTACCGAAACCCCGTATTTACATATCTGCCACTGTGCAGGAGAATCCGCATAGGTGTTCGAGTGTTCGAACCGTATTGCGCAAGAAATGGTATGGAAACCCCGGATTTACATATCTGCCACTGTGCAGGAGAATCCGTATAGGTGTTCGAGTGTTCGAACCGTAATGCGCAGGAAATGGTACCGAAATCCCGTATTTACATATCTGCCACTTTGCAGGAGAATTCGTATAGGTGTTCGGGTGTTCGAACCGTAATGCGCAAGAAATGGTATGTAAACCCCATATTTAAATATCTGCCACTCTGCAGGAGAATCCGTATAGGTGTTCGAGTGTTCGAACCGTAATGCGCAAGAAATGGTACCGAAACCCCGTATTTACATATCTGCCACTGTGCAGGAGAATCCAAATAGGTGTTCGAGTGTTCGAGCCGTAATGCGCAAGAAATGGTACCGAAACCCCGTATTTACATATCTGCCACTTTGTAGGAGAATCCGCATAGGTGTTCGAGTGTTCGAACCGTAATGTGCAAGAAATGGTATGGAAACTCCGTATTTACATATCTGCCACTGTGCAGGAGAATCCGTATAGGTGTTCGAGTGTTCGAATCGTAATGCGCAAGAAATGGTACCGAAACCCCGTATTTACATATCTGCGCTGTGCAGGAGAATCCGAATAGGTGTTCGAGTGTTCGAACAGTAATGCGCAAGAAATGGTATGTAAACCCCGTATTTACATATCTGCCACTGTGCAGGAGAATCCGTATAGGTGTTCGAGTGTTCGAACCGTAATGCGCCAGAAATGGTACCGAAACCCCGTATTTACATATCTGCCACTGTGCAGGAGAATCCGCATAGGTGCTCGAGTGTTCGAACCGTATTGCGCAAGAAATGGTATGGAAACCCCGGATTTACATATCTGCCACTGTGCAGGAGAATCCGTATAGGTGTTCGAGTGTTCGAACCGTAATGCGCAGGAAATGGTACCGAAATCCCGTATTTACATATCTGCCACTTTGCAGGAGAATTCGTATAGGTGTTCGGGTGTTCGAACCGTAATGCGCAAGAAATGGTATGTAAACCCCATATTTAAATATCTGCCACTCTGCAGGAGAATCCGTATAGGTGTTCGAGTGTTCGAACCGTAATGCGCAAGAAATGGTACCGAAACCCCGTATTTACATATCTGCCACTGTGCAGGAGAATCCAAATAGGTGTTCGAGTGTTCGAGCCGTAATGCGCAAGAAATGGTACCGAAACCCCGTATTTACATATCTGCCACTTTGTAGGAGAATCCGCATAGGTGTTCGAGTGTTCGAACCGTAATGTGCAAGAAATGGTATGGAAACTCCGTATTTACATATCTGCCACTGTGCAGGAGAATCCGTATAGGTGTTCGAGTGTTCGAATCGTAATGCGCAAGAAATGGTACCGAAACCCCGTATTTACATATATGCGCTGTGCAGGAGAATCCGAATAGGTGTTCGAGTGTTCGAACAGTAATGCGCAAGAAATGGTATGTAAACCCCGTATTTACATATCTGCCACTGTGCAGGAGAATCCGTATAGGTGTTCGAGTGTTCGAACCGTAATGCGCAAGAAATGGTACCGAAACCCCATATTTACATATCTGCCACTGTGCAGGAGAATCCGCATAGGTGCTCGAGTGTTCGAACCGTATTGCGCAAGAAATCGTATGTAAACCCCGTATTTACATATCTGCCACTGTGCAGGATAATCCGTATAGGTGTTCGTGTGTTCGAACCGTAATGCGCAAGAAATGGTACCGAAACCCCGTATTTACATATCTGCCACTGTGCAGGAGAATCCGTATAGGTGTTCGAGTGTTCGAACCGTAATGCGCGAGAAATGGTATGTAAACCACGTATTTACGTATCTGCCACTGTGCTGGATAATCCGTATAGGTGTTCGTGTGTTCGAACCGTAATGCGCAAAAAATGGTACCGAATCTCCGTATTTACATATCTGCCACTGTGCAGGAGAATCCGTATAGGTGTTCGAGTGTTCGAACCGTAATGCGCAAGAAATGGTATGGAAACCCCGTATTTACATATCTGCCACTGTGCAGGAGAATCCGTATCGGTGTTCGAGTGTTCGAACCGTAATGCGCAAGAAATGGTACCGAAACCCCGTATTTACATATCTGCCACTGTGCAGGAGAATCCGTATAGGTGTTCGAGTGTTCGAACCGTAATGCGCAAGAAATGGTACGGAAACCCCGTATTTACATATCTGCCACTTTGTAGGAGAATCCGCATAGGTGTTCGAGTGTTCGAACCGTAATGTGCAAGAAATCGTATGGAAACACCGTATTTACATATCTGCCACTGTGCAAGAGAATCCGTATAGGTGTTCGAGTGTTCGAACCGTAATGCGCAAGAAATGGTAGGGAAACCCCGTATTTACATATCTGCCACTGTGCAGGAGAATCCGTATAGGTGTTCGAGTGGTCGAACCGTAATGCGCAAGAAATGGTACCGAAACCCCGTATTTACATATCTGCCACTGTGCAGGAGAATCCGCAAAGGTGCTCGAGTGTTCGAACCGTATTGCGCAAGAAATGGTATGTAAACCCCGTATTCACATATCTGCCACTGTGTAGGAGAATCCGTATAGGTGTTCGAGTGTTCGAACCGTAATGCGCCAGAAATGGTACCGAAACCCCGTATTTACATATCTGCCACTGTGCAGGAGAATCCGCATAGGTGTTCGAGTGTTCGAACCGTATTGCGCAAGAAATGGTATGGAAACCCCGGATTTACATATCTGCCACTGTGCAGGAGAATCCGTATAGGTGTTCGAGTGTTCGAACCGTAATGCGCAGGAAATGGTACCGAAATCCCGTATTTACATATCTGCCACTTTGCAGGAGAATTCGTATAGGTGTTCGGGTGTTCGAACCGTAATGCGCAAGAAATGGTATGTAAACCCCATATTTAAATATCTGCCACTGTGCAGGAGAATCCGTATAGGTGTTCGAGTGTTCGAACCGTAATGCGCAAGAAATGGTACCGAAACCCCGTATTTACATATCTGCCACTGTGCAGGAGAATCCAAATAGGTGTTCGAGTGTTCGAGCCGTAATGCGCAAGAAATGGTACCGAAACCCCGTATTTACATATCTGCCACTTTGTAGGAGAATCCGCATAGGTGTTCGAGTGTTCGAACCGTAATGTGCAAGAAATGGTATGGAAACTCCGTATTTACATATCTGCCACTGTGCAGGAGAATCCGTATAGGTGTTCGAGTGTTCGAATCGTAATGCGCAAGAAATGGTACCGAAACCCCGTATTTACATATCTGCGCTGTGCAGGAGAATCCGAATAGGTGTTCGAGTGTTCGAACAGTAATGCGCAAGAAATGGTATGTAAACCCCGTATTTACATATCTGCCACTGTGCAGGAGAATCCGTATAGGTGTTCGAGTGTTCGAACCGTAATGCGCCAGAAATGGTACCGAAACCCCGTATTTACATATCTGCCACTGTGCAGGAGAATCCGCATAGGTGCTCGAGTGTTCGAACCATATTGCGCAAGAAATGGTATGGAAACCCCGGATTTACATATCTGCCACTGTGCAGGAGAATCCGTATAGGTGTTCGAGTGTTCGAACCGTAATGCGCAGGAAATGGTACCGAAATCCCGTATTTACATATCTGCCACTTTGCAGGAGAATTCGTATAGGTGTTCGGGTGTTCGAACCGTAATGCGCAAGAAATGGTATGTAAACCCCATATTTAAATATCTGCCACTCTGCAGGAGAATCCGTATAGGTGTTCGAGTGTTCGAACCGTAATGCGCAAGAAATGGTACCGAAACCCCGTATTTACATATCTGCCACTGTGCAGGAGAATCCAAATAGGTGTTCGAGTGTTCGAGCCGTAATGCGCAAGAAATGGTACCGAAACCCCGTATTTACATATCTGCCACTTTGTAGGAGAATCCGCATAGGTGTTCGAGTGTTCGAACCGTAATGTGCAAGAAATGGTATGGAAACTCCGTATTTACATATCTGCCACTGTGCAGGAGAATCCGTATAGGTGTTCGAGTGTTCGAATCGTAATGCGCAAGAAATGGTACCGAAACCCCGTATTTACATATCTGCGCTGTGCAGGAGAATCCGAATAGGTGTTCGAGTGTTCGAACAGTAATGCGCAAGAAATGGTATGTAAACCCCGTATTTACATATCTGCCACTGTGCAGGAGAATCCGTATAGGTGTTCGAGTGTTCGAACCGTAATGCGCAAGAAATGGTACCGAAACCCCATATTTACATATCTGCCACTGTGCAGGAGAATCCGCATAGGTGCTCGAGTGTTCGAACCGTATTGCGCAAGAAATCGTATGTAAACCCCATATTTACATATCTGCCACTGTGCAGGATAATCCGTATAGGTGTTCGTGTGTTCGAACCGTAATGCGCAAGAAATGGTACCGAAACCCCGTATTTACATATCTGCCACTGTGCAGGAGAATCCGTATAGGTGTTCGAGTGTTCGAACCGTAATGCGCGAGAAATGGTATGTAAACCACGTATTTACGTATCTGCCACTGTGCTGGATAATCCGTATAGGTGTTCGTGTGTTCGAACCGTAATGCGCAAAAAATGGTACCGAATCTCCGTATTTACATATCTGCCACTGTGCAGGAGAATCCGTATAGGTGTTCGAGTGTTCGAACCGTAATGCGCAAGAAATGGTATGGAAACCCCGTATTTACATATCTGCCACTGTGCAGGAGAATCCGTATCGGTGTTCGAGTGTTCGAACCGTAATGCGCAAGAAATGGTACCGAAACCCCGTATTTACATATCTGCCACTGTGCAGGAGAATCCGTATAGGTGTTCGAGTGTTCGAACCGTAATGCGCAAGAAATGGTACGGAAACCCCGTATTTACATATCTGCCACTTTGTAGGAGAATCCGCATAGGTGTTCGAGTGTTCGAACCGTAATGTTCAAGAAATCGTATGGAAACACCGTATTTACATATCTGCCACTGTGCAAGAGAATCCGTATAGGTGTTCGAGTGTTCGAATCGTTATGCGCAAGAAATGGTACCGAAACCCCGTATTTACATATCTGCCACTGTGCAGGAGAATCCGAATAGGTGTTCGAGTGTTCGAACCGTAATGCGCAAGAAATGGTATGTAAACCCCGTATTTACATATCTGCCACTGTGCAGGAGAATCCGTATAGGTGTTCGAGTGTTCGTACCGTAATGCGCAAGAAATGGTACGGAAACCCCGTATTTACATATCTGCCACTGTGCAGGAGAATCCGTATAGGTGTTCGATTGTTCGAACCGTAATGCGCAAGAAATGGTATGTAAACCCCGTATTTACATATCTGCCACTGTGCAGGAGAATCGGTATAGGTGTTCGAGTGTTCGAACCGTAATGCGCAAGAAATGGTACGGAAACCCCGTATTTACATATCTGCCACTGTGCAGGAGAATCCGCATAGGTGTTCGAGTGCTCGAACCGTAATGCGCAAGAAATGGTACCGAAACCCCGTATTTATATATCTGCCACTGTGCAGGAGAATCCGTATAGGTGTTCGAGTGTTCGAACCGTAATGCGCAAGAAATGGTACCGAAACCCCGTATTTATATATCTGCCACTGTGCAGGAGAATCCGTATAGGTGTTCGAGTGTTCGAATCGTAATGCGCCAGAAATGGTACCGAAACCCCGTATTTACATATCTGCCACTGTGCAGGAAAATCCGCATAGGTGCTCGAGTGTTCGAACCGTATTGCGCAAGAAATGGTATGGAAACCCCGTATTTACATATCTGCCACTGTGCAGGAGAATCCGTATAGGTGTTCGAGTGTTCGTACCGTAATGCGCAAGAAATGGTACGGAAACCCCGTATTTACATATCTGCCACTGTGCAGGAGAATCCGTATAGGTGTTCGATTGTTCGAACCGTAATGCGCAAGAAATGGTATGTAAACCCCGTATTTACATATCTGCCACTGTGCAGGAGAATCGGTATAGGTGTTCGAGTGTTCGAACCGTAATGCGCAAGAAATGGTATGGAAACCCCGTATTTACATATCTGCCACTGTGCAGGAGAATCCGCATAGGTGTTCGAGTGCTCGAACCGTAATGCGCAAGAAATGGTACCGAAACCCCGTATTTATATATCTGCCACTGTGCAGGAGAATCCGTATAGGTGTTCGAGTGTTCGAACCGTAATGCGCAAGAAATGGTACCGAAACCCCGTATTTATATATCTGCCACTGTGCAGGAGAATCCGTATAGGTGTTCGAGTGTTCGAATCGTAATGCGCCAGAAATGGTACCGAAACCCCGTATTTACATATCTGCCACTGTGCAGGAAAATCCGCATAGGTGCTCGAGTGTTCGAACCGTATTGCGCAAGAAATGGTATGGAAACCCCGTATTTACATATCTGCCACTGTGCAGGAGAATCCGTATAGGTGTTCGAGTGTTCGAACCATAATGCGCAGGAAATGGTACCGAAACCCCGTATTTACATAACTGCCACTGTGCAGGAGAATTCGTATAGGTGTTCGTGTGTTCGAACCGTAATGCGCAAGAAATGGTACGGAAACCCCGTATTTACATATCTGCCACTGTGCAGGAGAATCCGTATAGGTGTTCGAATGTTCGAATTGTAATGCGCAAGAAATGGTATGTAAACCCCGTATTTACATATCTGCCACTGTGCAGGAGAATCCGTATAGGTGTTCGAGTGTTCGAACCGTAATGCGCAAGAAATGGTATGGAAACCCCGTATTTACATATCTGCCACTGTGCAGGAGAATCCGCATAGGTGCTCGAGTGTTCGAACCGTATTGCGCATGAAATCGTATGTAAACCCCGTATTTACATATCTGCCACTGTGCAGGATAATCCGTATAGGTGTTCGAGTGTTCGAACCGTAATGCGCAAGAAATGGTACGGAAACCCCGTATTTACATATCTGCCACTGTGCAGGAGAATCCGTATAGGTGTTCGAGTGTTCGAACCGTAATGCGCGAGAAATGGTATGTAAACCACGTATTTACGTATCTGCCCCTGTGCTGGATAATCCGGATAGGTGTTCGAGTGTTCGAACCGTAATGCGCAAAAAATGGTACCGAATCTCCGTATTTACATATCTGCCACTGTGCAGGAGAATCCGTATAGGTGTTCGAGTGTTCGAACCGTAATGCGCAAGAAATGGTATGGAAACCCCGTATTTACATATCTGCCACTGTGCAGGAGAATCCGTATAGGTGTTCGAGTGTTCGAACCGTAATGCGCAAGAAATGGTACCGAAACCCCGTATTTACATATCTGCCACTGTGCAGGAGAATCCGTATAGGTGTTCGAGTGTTCGAACCGTAATGCGCAAGAAATGGTACGGAAACCCCGTATTTACATATCTGCCACTTTGTAGGAGAATCCGCATAGGTGTTCGAGTGTTCGAACCGTAATGTGCAAGAAATGGTATGGAAACCCCGTATTTACATATCTGCCACTGTGCAGGAGAATCCGTATAGGTGTTCGAGTGTTCGAATCGTAATGCGCAAGAAATGGTACCGAAACCCCGTATTTACATATCTGCCACTGTGCAGGAGAATCCGAATAGGTGTTCGAGTGTTCGAACCGTAATGCGCAAGAAATGGTATGTAACCCCGTATTTACATATCTGCCACTATGTAGGAGAATCCGTATAGGTGTTCGAGTGTTCGTACCGTAATGCGCAAGAAATGGTACGGAAACCCCGTATTTACATATCTGCCACTGTGCAGGAGAATCCGTATAGGTGTTCGATTGTTCGAACCGTAATGCGCAAGAAATGGTATGTAAACCCCGTATTTACATATCTGCCACTGTGCAGGAGAATCGGTATAGGTGTTCGAGTGTTCGAACCGTAATGCGCAAGAAATGGTATGGAAACCCCGTATTTACATATCTGCCACTGTGCAGGAGAATCCGCATAGGTGTTCGAGTGCTCGAACCGTAATGCGCAAGAAATGGTACCGAAACCCCGTATTTATATATCGGCCACTGTGCAGGAGAATCCGTATAGGTGTTCGAGTGTTCGAACCGTAATGCGCAAGAAATGGTACCGAAACCCCGTATTTATAGATCTGCCACTGTGCAGGAGAATCCGTATAGGTGTTCGAGTGTTCGAATCGTAATGCGCCAGAAATGGTACCGAAACCCCGTATTTACATATCTGCCACTGTGCAGGAAAATCCGCATAGGTGCTCGAGTGTTTCAACCGTATTGCGCAAGAAATGGTATGGAAACCCCGTATTTACATATCTGCCACTGTGCAGGAGAATCCGTATAGGTGTTCGAGTGTTCGAACCATAATGCGCAAGAAATGGTATGGAAACCCCGTATTTACATATCTGCCACTGTGCAGGAGAATCCGCATAGGTGTTCGAGTGCTCGAACCGTAATGCGCAAGAAATGGTACCGAAACCCCGTATTTATATATCTGCCACTGTGCAGGAGAATCCGTATAGGTGTTCGAGTGTTCGAACCGTAATGCGCAAGAAATGGTACCGAAACCCCGTATTTATATATCTGCCACTGTGCAGGAGAATCCGTATAGGTGTTCGAGTGTTCGAACCGTAATGCGCAAGAAATGGTACCGAAACCCCGTATTTATATATCTGCCACTGTGCAGGAGAATCCGTATAGGTGTTCGAGTGTTCGAATCGTAATGCGCCAGAAATGGTACCGAAACCCCGTATTTACATATCTGCCACTGTGCAGGAAAATCCGCATAGGTGCTCGAGTGTTCGAACCGTATTGCGCAAGAAATGGTATGGAAACCCCGTATTTACATATCTGCCACTGTGCAGGAGAATCCGTATAGGTGTTCGAGTGTTCGAACCATAATGCGCAGGAAATGGTACCGAAACCCCGTATTTACATATCTGCCACTGTGCAGGAGAATTCGTATAGGTGTTCGTGTGTTCGAACCGTAATGCGCAAGAAATGGTACGGAAACCCCGTATTTACATATCTGCCACTGTGCAGGAGAATCCGTATAGGTGTTCGAATGTTCGAATTGTAATGCGCAAGAAATGGTATGTAAACCCCGTATTTACATATCTGCCACTGTGCAGGAGAATCCGTATAGGTGTTCGAGTGTTCGAACCGTAATGCGCAAGAAATGGTATGGAAACCCCGTATTTACATATCTGCCACTGTGCAGGAGAATCCGCATAGGTGTTCAAGTGTTCGAACCGTAATGCGCAAGAAATGGTACCGAAAACCCATATTTACATATCTGCCACTGTGCAGGAGAATCCGCATAGGTGCTCGAGTGTTCGAACCGTATTGCGCATGAAATCGTATGTAAACCCCGTATTTACATATCTGCCACTGTGCAGGATAATCCGTATAGGTGTTCGAGTGTTCGAACCGTAATGCGCAAGAAATGGTACGGAAACCCCGTATTTACATATCTGCCACTGTGCAGGAGAATCCGTATAGGTGTTCGAATGTTCGAACCGTAATGCGCGAGAAATGGTATGTAAACCACGTATTTACGTATCTGCCACTGTGCTGGATAATCCGTATAGGTGTTCGAGTGTTCGAACCGTAATGCGCAAAAAATGGTACCGAATCTCCGTATTTACATATCTGCCACTGTGCAGGAGAATCCGTATAGGTGTTCGAGTGTTCGAACCGTAATGCGCAAGAAATGGTATGGAAACCCCGTATTTACATATCTGCCACTGTGCAGGAGAATCCGTATAGGTGTTCGAGTGTTCGAACCGTAATGCGCAAGAAATGGTACCGAAACCCCGTATTTACATATCTGCCACTGTGCAGGAGAATCCGTATAGGTGTTCGAGTGTTCGAACCGTAATGCGCAAGAAATGGTACGGAAACCCCGTATTTACATATCTGCCACTTTGTAGGAGAATCCGCATAGGTGTTCGAGTGTTCGAACCGTAATGTGCAAGAAATGGTATGGAAACCCCGTATTTACATATCTGCCACTGTGCAGGAGAATCCGTATAGGTGTTCGAGTGTTCGAATCGTAATGCGCAAGAAATGGTACCGAAACCCCGTATTTACATATCTGCCACTGTGCAGGAGAATCCGAATAGGTGTTCGAGTGTTCGAACCGTAATGCGCAAGAAATGGTATGTAACCCCGTATTTACATATCTGCCACTGTGTAGGAGAATCCGTATAGGTGTTCGAGTGTTCGTACCGTAATGCGCAAGAAATGGTACGGAAACCCCGTATTTACATATCTGCCACTGTGCAGGAGAATCCGTATAGGTGTTCGATTGTTCGAACCGTAATGCGCAAGAAATGGTATGTAAACCCCGTATTTACATATCTGCCACTGTGCAGGAGAATCGGTATAGGTGTTCGAGTGTTCGAACCGTAATGCGCAAGAAATGGTATGGAAACCCCGTATTTACATATCTGCCACTGTGCAGGAGAATCCGCATAGGTGTTCGAGTGCTCGAACCGTAATGCGCAAGAAATGGTACCGAAACCCCGTATTTATATATCTGCCACTGTGCAGGAGAATCCGTATAGGTGTTCGAGTGTTCGAACCGTAATGCGCAAGAAATGGTACCGAAACCCCGTATTTATAGATATGCCACTGTGCAGGAGAATCCGTATAGGTGTTCGAGTTTTCGAATCGTAATGCGCCAGAAATGGTACCGAAACCCCGTATTTACATATCTGCCACTGTGCAGGAAAATCCGCATAGGTGCTCGAGTGTTTCAACCGTATTGCGCAAGAAATGGTATGGAAACCCCGTATTTACATATCTGCCACTGTGCAGGAGAATCCGTATAGGTGTTCGAGTGTTCGAACCATAATGCGCAGGAAATGGTACCGAAACCCCGTATTTACATATCTGCCACTGTGCAGGAGAATCCGTATAGGTGTTCGAGTGTTCGAACCGTAATGCGCAAGAAATGGTACGGAAACCCCGTATTTACATATCTGCCACTGTGCAGGAGAATCCGTATAGGTGTTCGTGTGTTCGAACCGTAATGCGCAAGAAATGGTATGTAAACCCCATATTTAAATATCTGCCACTGTGCAGGAGAATCCGTATAGGTGTTCGAGTGTTCGAACCGTAATGCGCAAGAAATGGTACCGAAACCCCGTATTTACATATCTGCCACTGTGCAGGAGAATCCAAATAGGTGTTCGAGTGTTCGAACCGTCATGCGCAAGAAATGGTACCGAAACCCCGTATTTACATATCTGCCACTTTGTAGGAGAATCCGCATAGGTGTTCGAGTGTTCGAACCGTAATGTGCAAGAAATCGTATGTAAACCCCGTATTTACATATCTGCCACTGTGCAGGATAATCCGTATAGGTGTTCGAGTGTTCGAATCGTAATGCGCAAGAAATGGTACCGAAACCCCGTATTTACATATCTGCCACTGTGCAGGAGAATCCGCATAGGTGCTCGAGTGTTCGAACCGTATTGCGCAAGAAATGGTATGTAAACCCCGTATTTACATATCTGCCACTGTGCAGGAGAATCCGTATAGGTGTTCGAGTGTTCGAACCGTAATGCGCAAGAAATGGTATGTAAACCCCGTATTTACATATCTGCCACTGTGTAGGAGAATTCGTATAGGTGTTCGTGTGTTCGAACCGTAATGCGCAAGAAATGGTTTGTAAACCCCATATTTAAATATCTGCCACTGTGCAGGAGAATCCGTATAGGTGTTCGAGTGTTCGAACCGTAATGCGCAAGAAATGGCACCGAAACCCCGTATTTACATATCTGCCACTGTGCAGGAGAATCCGTATAGGTGTTCGAGTGTTCGAACCGTAATGCGCAAGAAATGGTACCGAAACCCCGTATTTACATATCTGCCACTGTGTAGGAGAATCCGTATAGGTGTTCGAGTGTTCGAACCGTAATGCGCAAGAAATGGTAGGGAAACCCCGTATTTACATATCTGCCACTGTGTAGGAGAATCCGTATAGGTGTTCGAGTGTTCGAACCGTAATGCGATAGAAATGGTACCGAAACCCCGTATTTACATATCTGCCACTGTGCAGGAGAATCCGCATAGGTGCTCGAGTGTTCGAACCGTATTGCGCAAGAAATAGTATGGAAACCCCGTATTTACATATCTGCCACTGTGCAGGAGAATCCGTATAGGTGCTCGAGTGTTCGAACCGTATTGCGTAAGAAATGGTAGGTAAACCCCGTATTTACATATCTGCCACTTTGCAGGAGAATTCGTATAGGTGTTCGGGTGTTCGAACCGTAATGCGCAAGAAATGGTATGTAATCCCCATATTTAAATATCTGCCACTGTGCAGGAGAATCCGTATAGGTGTTCGAGTGTTCGAACCGTAACGCGCAAGAAATGGTACCGAAACCCCGTATTTACATATCTGCCACTGTGCAGGAGAATCCAAATAGGTGTTCGAGTGTTCGAACCGTAATGCGCAAGAAATGGTACCGAAACCCCGTATTTACATATCTGCCACTTTGTAGGAGAATCCGCATAGGTGTTCGAGTGTTCGAACCGTAATGTGCAAGAAATGGTATGGAAACTCCGTATTTACATATCTGCCACTGTGCAGGAGAATCCGTATAGGTGTTCGAGTGTTCGAATCGTAATGCGCAAGAAATGGTACCGAAACCCCGTATTTACATATCTGCCACTGTGCAGGAGAATCCGAATAGGTGTTCGAGTGTTCGAACAGTAATGCGCAAGAAATGGTATGTAAACCCCGTATTTACATATCTGCCACTGTGCAGGAGAATCCGTATAGGTGTTCGATTGTTCGAACCGTAATGCGCAAGAAATGGTACCGAAACCCCGTATTTACATATCTGTCACTTTGTAGGAGAATCCGCATAGGTGTTCGATTGTTCGAACCGTAATGCGCAAGAAATGGTATGGAAACCCCGTATTTACATATCTGCCACTGTGCAGGAGAATCCGTATTGGTGTTCGAGTGTTCGAATCGTAATGCGCAAGAAATGGTACCGAAACCCCGTATTTACATATCTGCCACTGTGCAGGAGAATCCGAATAAGTGTTCGAGTGTTCGAACCATAACGCGCAAGAAATGGTATGTAAACCCCGTATTTACATATCTGCCACTGTGCAGGAGAATCCGTATAGGTGTTCGAGTGTTCGAACCGTAATGTGCAAGAAATGGTACGGAAACCCCGTATTTACATATCTGCCACTGTGCAGGAGAATCCGTATTGGTGTTCGAGTGTTCGAACCGTAATGCGCAAGAAATGGTACCAAAACCCCGTATTTACATATCTGCCACTGTGTAGGAGAATCCGTATAGGTGTTCGAGTGTTCGAACCGTAATGCGCAAGAAATGGTAGGGAAACCCCGTATTTACATATCTGCCACTGTGCAGGAGAATCCGTATAGGTGTTCGAGTGTTCGAACCGTAATGCGCAAGAAATGGTACCGAAACCCCGTATTTACATATCTGCCACTGTGCAGGAGAATCCGCATAGGTGCTCGAGTGTTCGAACCGTATTGCGCAAGAAATGGTATGTAAACCCCGTATTTACATATCTGCCACTGTGTTGGAGAATCCGTATAGGTGTTCGAGTGTTCGAACCGTAATGCGCCAGAAATGGTACCGAAACCCCGTATTTACATATCTGCCCCTGTGCAGGAGAATCCGCATAGGTGCTCGAGTGTTCGAACCGTATTGCGCAAGAAATGGTATGGAAACCCCGTATTTACATATCTGCCACTGTGCAGGAGAATCCGTATAGGTGTTCGAATGTTCGAACCGTAATGCGCAGGAAATGGTACCGAAATCCCGTATTTACATATCTGCCACTTTGCAGGAGAATTCGTATAGGTGTTCGGGTGTTCGAACCGTAATGCGCAAGAAATGGTATGTAAACCCCATATTTAGATATCTGCCACTGTGCAGGAGAATCCGTATAGGTGTTCGAGTGTTCGAACCGTAATGCGCAAGAAATGGTACCGAAACCCCGTATTTACATATCTGCCACTGTGCAGGAGAATCCAAATAGGTGTTCGAGTGTTCGAACCGTAATGCGCAAGAAATGGCACCGAAACCCCGTATTTACATATCTGCCACTTTGTAGGAGAATCCGCATAGGTGTTCGAGTGTTCGAACCGTAATGTGCAAGAAATGGTATGGAAACTGCGTATTTACATATCTGCCACTGTGCAGGAGAATCCGTATAGGTGTTCGAGTGTTCGAATCGTAAAGCGCAAGAAATGGTTCCGAAACCCCGTATTTACATATCTGCCGCTGTGCAGGAGAATCCGAATAGGTGTTCGAGTGTTCGAACAGTAATGCGCAAGAAATGGTATGCAAACCCCGTATTTACATATCTGCCACTGTGCAGGAGAATCCGTATAGGTGTTCGATTGTTCGAACCGTAATGCGCAAGAAATGGTACCGAAACCCCGTATTTACATATCTGCCACTTTGTAGGAGAATCCGCATAGGTGTTCGATTGTTCGAACCGTAATGCGCAAGAAATGGTATGGAAACCTCGTATTTACATATCTGCCACTGTGCAGGAGAATCCGTATTGGTGTTCGAGTGTTCGAATCGTAATGCGCAAGAAATGGTACCGAAACCCCGTATTTACATATCTGCCACTGTGCAGGAGAATCCGAATAGGTGTTCGAGTGTTCGAACCGTAACGCGCAAGAAATGGTATGTAAACCCCGTATTTACATATCTGCCACTGTCCAGGAGAATCCGTATAGGTGTTCGAGTGTTCGAACCGTAATGCGCAAGAAATGGAACGGAAACCCCGTATTTACATATCTGCCACTGTGCAGGAGAATCCGTATAGGTGTTCGATTGTTCGAACCGTAATGCGCAAGAAATGGTATGTAAACCCCGTATTTACATATCTGCCACTGTGCAGGAGAATCCGTATATGTGTTCGAGTGTTCGAACCGTAATGCGCAAGAAATGGTACGGAAATCCCGTATTTACATATCTGCCACTGTGTAGGAGAATCCGTATAGGTGTTCGAGTGTTCGAACCGTAATGCGCAAGAAATGGTAGGGAAACCCCGTATTTACATATCTGCCACTGTGTAGGAGAATCCATATAGGTGTTCGAGTGGTCGAACCGTAATGCGCAAGAAATGGTACCGAAACCCCGTATTTACATATCTGCCACTGTGCAGGAGAATCCGCATAGGTGCTCGAGTGTTCGAACCGTATTGCGCAAGAAATGGTATGTAAACCCCGTATTTACATATCTGCCACTGTGTAGGAGAATCCGTATAGGTGTTCGAGTGTTCGAACCGTAATGCGCCAGAAATGGTACCGAAACCCCGTATTTACATATCTGCCACTATGCAGGAGAATCCGCATAGGTGCTCGAGTGTTCGAACCGTATTGCGCAAGAAATGGTATGGAAACCCCGGATTTACATATCTGCCACTGTGCAGGAGAATCCGTATAGGTGTTCGAGTGTTCGAACCGTAATGCGCAGGAAATGGTACCGAAATCCCGTATTTACATATCTGCCACTTTGCAGGAGAATTCGTATAGGTGTTCGGGTGTTCGAACCGTAATGCGCAAGAAATGGTATGTAAACCCCATATTTAAATATCTGCCACTGTGCAGGAGAATCCGTATAGGTGTTCGAGTGTTCGAACCGTAGTGCGCAAGAAATGGTACCGAAACCCCGTATTTACATATCTGCCACTGTGCAGGAGAATCCAAATAGGTGTTCGAGTGTTCGAGCCGTAATGCGCAAGAAATGGTACCGAAACCCCGTATTTACATATCTGCCACTTTGTAGGAGAATCCGCATAGGTGTTCGAGTGTTCGAACCGTAATGTGCAAGAAATGGTATGGAAACTCCGTATTTACATATCTGCCACTGTGCAGGAGAATCCGTATAGGTGTTCGAGTGTTCGAATCGTAATGCGCAAGAAATGGTACCGAAACCCCGTATTTACATATCTGCCGCTGTGCAGGAGAATCCGAATAGGTGTTCGAGTGTTCGAACAGTAATGCGCAAGAAATGGTATGTAAACCCCGTATTTACATATCTGCCACTGTGCAGGAGAATCCGTATAGGTGTTCGATTGTTCGAACCGTAATGCACAAGAAATGGTACCGAAACCCCGTATTTACATATCTGCCACTTTGTAGGAGAATCCGCATAGGTGTTCGATTGTTCGAACCGTAATGCGCAAGAAATGGTATGGAAACCCCGTATTTACATATCTGCCACTGTGCAGGAGAATCCGTATTGGTGTTCGAGTGTTCGAATCGTAATGCGCAAGAAATGGTACCGAAACCCCGTATTTACATATCTGCCACTGTGCAGGAGAATCCGAATAGGTGTTCGAGTGTTCGAACCGTAACGCGCAAGAAATGGTATGTAAACCCCGTATTTACATATCTGCCACTGTGCAGGAGAATCCGTATAGGTGTTCGAGTGTTCGAACCGTAATGCGCAAGAAATGGTATGGAAACCCCGTATTTACATATCTGCCACTGTGCAGGAGAATCCGCATAGGTGTTCGAGTGTTCGAACCGTAATGCGCAAGAAATGGTACCGAAACCCCGTATTTACATATCTGCTACTGTGCAGGAGAATCCGCATAGGTGCTCGAGTGTTCGAACCGTATTGCGCAAGAAATGGTATGTAAACCCCATATTTACATATCTGCCACTGTGCAGGAGAATCCGTATAGGTGTTCGAGGGTTCGAACCGTAATGCGCAAGAAATGGTACCGAAACCCCGTATTTACATATCTGCCACTGTGCAGGAGAATCTGCATAGGTGCTCGAGTGTTCGAACCGTATTTCGCAAGAAATGGTATGTAAACCCCGTATTTACATATATGCCACTGTGCAGGAGAATCCGTATAGGTGTTCGAGTGTTCGAACCGTAATGCGCCAGAAATGGTACCGAAACCCCGTATTTACATATCTGCCATTGTGCAGGAAAATCCGCATAGGTGCTCGAGTGTTCGAACCGTATTGCGTAAGAAATGGTATGGAAACCCCGTATTTACATATCTGCCACTGTGCAGGAGAATCCGTATAGGTGTTCGAGTGTTCGAACCATAATGCGCAGGAAATGGTACCGAAACCCCGTATTTACATATCTGCCACTGTGCAGGAGAATTCGTATAGGTGTTCGTGTGTTCGAACCGTAATGCGCAAGAAATGGTACGAAAACCCCGTATTTACATATCTGCCACTGTGCAGGAGAATCCGTATAGGTGTTCGATTGTTCGTATTGTAATGCGCAAGAAATGGTATGTAAACCCCGTATTTACATATCTCCTACTGTGCAGGAGAATCCGTATAGGTGTTCGAGTGTTCGAACCGTAATGCGCAAGAAATGGTATGGAAACCCCGTATTTACATATCTGCCACTGGGCAGGAGAATCCGCATAGGTGTTCGAGTGTTCGAATCGTAATGCGCAAGAAATGGTACCGAAACCCCGTATTTACATATCTGCCACTGTGCAGGAGAATCCGCATAGGTGCTCGAGTGTTCGAACCGTAATGCGCAAGAAATGGTATGTAAACCCCGTATTTACATATCTGCCACTGTGCAGGAGAATCCGTATAGGTGTTCGAGTGTTCGAACCGTAATGCGCAAGAAATGGTATGGAAACCCCGTATTTACATATCTGCCACTGTGCAGGAGAATCCGCATAGGTGTTCGAGTGTTCGAACCGTAATGCGCAAGAAATGGTACCGAAACCCCGGATTTACATATCTGCCACTGTGCAGGAGAATCCGCATAGGTGCTCGAGTGTTCGAACCGTATTGCGCAAGAAATTGTATGTAAACCCCGTATTTACATATCTGCCACTGTGCAGGAGAATCCGTATAGGTGTTCGTGTGTTCGAACCGTAATGCGCAAGAAATGGTACCGAAACCCCGTATTTACATATCTGCCACTGTGGAGGAGAATCCGCATAGGTGCTCGAGTGTTCGAACCGTATTTCGCAAGAAATGGTATGTAAACCCCGTATTTACATATCTGCCACTGTGCAGGAGAATCCGTATAGGTGTTCGAGTGTTCGAACCGTAATGCGCCAGAAATGGTACCGAAACCCCGTATTTACATATCTGCCACTGTGCAAGAAAATCCGCATAGGCGCACGAGTGTTCGAACCGTATTGCGCAAGAAATGGTATGGAAACCCCGTATTTACATATCTGCCACTGTGCAGGAGAATCCGTATAGGTGTTCGAGTGTTCGAACCATAATGCGCAGGAAATGGTACCGAAACCCCGTATTTACATATCTGCCACTGTGCAGGAGAATCCGTATAGGTGTTCGATTGTTCGTATTGTAATGCGCAAGAAATGGTATGTAAACCCCGTATTTACATATCTCCCACTGTGCAGGAGAATCCGTATAGGTGTTCGAGTGTTCGAACCGTAATGCGCAAGAAATGGTATGGAAACCCCGTATTTACATATCTGCCACTGTGCAGGAGAATCCGCATAGGTGTTCGAGTGTTCGAACCGTAATGCGCAAGAAATGGTACCGAAACCCCGTATTTACATATCTGCCACTGTGCAGGAGAATCCGCATAGGTGCTCGAGTGTTCGAACCGTATTGCGCAAGAAATGGTATGTAAACCCCGTATTTACATATCTGCCACTGAGCAGGAGAATCCGTATAGGTGTTCGAGTGTTCGAACCGTAATGCGCCAGAAATGGTACCGAAACCCCGTATTTACATATCTGCCACTGTGCAGGAGAATCCGCATAGGTGCTCGAGTGTTCGAACCGTATTTGGCAAGAAATGGTATGTAAACCCCGTATTTACATATATGCCACTGTGCAGGAGAATCCGTATAGGTGTTCGAGTGTTCGAACCGTAATGCGCCAGAAATGGTACCGAAACCCCGTATTTACATATCTGCCACTGTGCAGGAAAATCCGCATAGGTGCTCGAGTGTTCGAACCGTATTGCGCAAGAAATGGTATGGAAACCCCGTATTTACATATCTGCCACTGTGCTGGAGAATCCGTATAGGTGTTCGAGTGTTCGAACCATAATGCGCAGGAAATGGTACCGAAACCCCGTATTTACATATCAGCCACTGTGCAGGAGAATTCGTATAGGTGTTCGTGTGTTCGAACTGTAATGCGCAAGAAATGGTACGGAAACCCCGTATTTACATATCTGCCACTGTGCAGGAGAATTCGTATAGGTGTTCGGGTGTTCGAACCGTAATGCGCAAGAAATGGTATGTAAACTCCATATTTAAATATCTGCCACTGTGCAGGAGAATCCGTATAGGTGTTCGAGTGTTCGAACCGTAATGCGCAAGAAATGGTACCGAAACCCCGTATTTACATATCTGCCACTGTGCAGGAGAATCCAAATAGGTGTTCGAGTGTTCGAACCGTAATGCGCAAGAAACGGTACCGAAACCCCGTATTTACATATCTGCCACTTTGTAGGAGAATCCGCATAGGTGTTCGAGTGTTCGAACCATAATGTGCAAGAAATGGTATGGAAACCCCGTATTTACATATCTGCCACTGTGCAGGAGAATCCGTATAGGTGTTCGAGTGTTCGAATCGTAATGCGCAAGAAATGGTACCGAAACCCCGTATTTACATATCTGCCACTGTGCAGGAGAATCCGCATAGGTGCTCGAGTGTTCGAACCGTATTGCGCAAGAAATGGTATGGAAACCCCGTATTTACATATCTGCCACTGTGCAGGAGAATCCGTATAGGTGTTCGAGAGTTCGAACCGTAATGCGCAAGAAATGGTATGTAAACCCCGTATTTACATATCTGCCACTGTGTAGGAGAATTCGTATAGGTGTTCGTGTGTTCGAACCGTAATGCGCAAGAAATGGTATGTAAACCCCATATTTAAATATCTGCCACTGTGCAGGAGAATCCGTATAGGTGTTCGAGTGTTCGAATCGTAATGCGCAAGAAATGGTACCGAAACCCCGTATTTACATATCTGCCACTGTGCAGGAGAATCCGAATAGGTGTTCGAGTGTTCGAACCGTAATGCGCAAGAAATGGTATGGAAACCCCGTATTTACATATCTGCCACTGTGCAGGAGAATCCGTATAGGTGTTCGAGTGTTCGAACCGTAATGCGCAAGAAATGGTACGGAAACCCCGTATTTACATGTCTGCCACTGTGCAGGAGAATCCGTATAGGTGTTCGATTGTTCGAACCGTAATGCGCAAGAAATTGTATGTAAACCCCGTATTTACATATCTGCCACTCTGCAGGAGAATCCGTATAGGTGTTCGAGTGTTCGAACCGTAATGCGCAAGAAATGGTATGGAAACCCCGTATTTACATATCTGCCACTGTGCAGGAGAATCCGCATAGGTGTTCGAGTGTTCGAACCGTAATGCGCAAGAAATGGTACCGAAACCCCGTATTTACATATCCGCCACTGTGCAGGAGAATCCGTATAGGTGTTCGAGTGTTCGAACCGTAATGCGCAAGAAATGGTACCGAAACCCCGTATTTACATATCTGCCACTGTGCAGGAGAATCCGCATAGGTGCTCGAGTGTTCGAACCGTATTGCGCAAGAAATGGTATGTAAACCCCGTATTTACATATCTGCCACTGTGCAGGAGAATCCGCATAGGTGCTCGAGTGTTCGAACCGTATTGCGCAAGAAATGGTATGGAAACCCCGTATTTACATATCTGCCACTGTGCAGGAGAATCCGTATAGGTGTTCGAGTGTTCGAACCGTAATGCGCAGGAAATGGTACGAAATCCCGTATTTATATATCTGCCACTTTGCAGGAGAATTCGTATAGGTGTTCGGGTGTTCGAACCGTAATGCGCAAGAAATGGTATGTAAACCCCATATTTAAATATCTGCCACTGTGCAGGAGAATCCGTATAGGTGTTCGAGTGTTCGAACCGTAATGCGCAAGAAATGGTACCGAAACCCCGTATTTACATATCTGCCACTGTGCAGGAGAATCCAAATAGGTGTTCGAGTGTTCGAACCGTAATGCGCAAGAAATGGTACCGAAACCCCGTATTTACATATCTGCCACTTTGTAGGAGAATCCGCATAGGTGTTCGAGTGTTCGAACCGTAATGTGCAAGAAATGGTATGGGAACTCCGTATTTACATATCTGCCACTGTGCAGGAGAATCCGTATAGGTGTTCGAGTGTTCGAATCGTAATGCGCAAGAAATGGTACCGAAACCCCGTATTTACATATCTGCCACTGTGCAGGAGAATCCGAATAGGTGTTCGAGTGTTCGAACAGTAATGCGCAAGAAATGGTATGTAAACCCCGTATTTACATATCTGCCACTGTGCAGGAGAATCCGTATAGGTGTTCGATTGTTCGAACCGTAATGCGCAAGAAATGGTACCGAAACCCCGTATTTACATATCTGCCACTGTGCAGGAGAATCCGCATAGGTGCTCGAGTGTTCAAACCGTATTTCGCAAGAAATGGTATGTAAACCCCGTATTTACATATATGCCACTGTGCAGGAGAATCCGTATAGGTGTTCGAGTGTTCGAACCGTAATGCGCCAGAAATGGTACCGAAACCCCGTATTTACATATCTGCCACTGTGCAAGAAAATCCGCATAGGTGCTCGAGTGTTCGAACCGTATTGCGCAAGAAATGGTATGGAAACCCCGTATTTACATATCTGCCACTGTGCAGGAGAATCCGCATAGGTGCTCGAGTGTTCGAACCGTATTTGGCAAGAAATGGTATGTAAACCCCGTATTTACATATATGCCACTGTGCAGGAGAATCCGTATAGGTGTTCGAGTGTTCGAACCGTAATGCGCCAGAAATGGTACCGAAACCCCGTATTTACATATCTGCCACTGTGCAGGAAAATCCGCATAGGTGCTCGAGTGTTCGAACCGTATTGCGCAAGAAATGGTATGGAAACCCCGTATTTACATATCTGCCACTGTGCAGGAGAATCCGTATAGGTGTTCGAGTGTTCGAACCATAATGCGCAGGAAATGGTACCGAAACCCCGTATTTACATATCAGCCACTGTGCAGGAGAATTCGTATAGGTGTTCGTGTGTTCGAACCGTAATGCGCAAGAAATGGTACGGAAACCCCGTATTTACATATCTGCCACTGTGCAGGAGAATTCGTATAGGTGTTCGGGTGTTCGAACCGTAATGCGCAAGAAATGGTATGTAAACTCCATATTTAAATATCTGCCACTGTGCAGGAGAATCCGTATAGGTGTTCGAGTGTTCGAACCGTAATGCGCAAGAAATGGTACCGAAACCCCGTATTTACATATCTGCCACTGTGCAGGAGAATCCAAATAGGTGTTCGAGTGTTCGAACCGTAATGCGCAAGAAACGGTACCGAAACCCCGTATTTACATATCTGCCACTTTGTAGGAGAATCCGCATAGGTGTTCGAGTGTTCGAATCGTAATGTGCAAGAAATGGTATGGAAACCCCGTATTTACATATCTGCCACTGTGCAGGAGAATCCGTATAGGTGTTCGAGTGTTCGAATCGTAATGCGCAAGAAATGGTACCGAAACCCCGTATTTACATATCTGCCACTGTGCAGGAGAATCCGCATAGGTGCTCGAGTGTTCGAACCGTATTGCGCAAGAAATGGTATGGAAACCCCGTATTTACATATCTGCCACTGTGCAGGAGAATCCGTATAGGTGTTCGAGAGTTCGAACCGTAATGCGCAAGAAATGGTATGTAAACCCCGTATTTACATATCTGCCACTGTGTAGGAGAATTCGTATAGGTGTTCGTGTGTTCGAACCGTAATGCGCAAGAAATGGTATGTAAACCCCATATTTAAATATCTGCCACTGTGCAGGAGAATCCGTATAGGTGTTCGAGTGTTCGAATCGTAATGCGCAAGAAATGGTACCGAAACCCCGTATTTACATATCTGCCACTGTGCAGGAGAATCCGAATAGGTGTTCGAGTGTTCGAACCGTAATGCGCAAGAAATGGTATGGAAACCCCGTATTTACATATCTGCCACTGTGCAGGAGAATCCGTATAGGTGTTCGAGTGTTCGAACCGTAATGCGCAAGAAATGGTACGGATACCCCGTATTTACATATCTGCCACTGTGCAGGAGAATCCGTATAGGTGTTCGATTGTTCGAACCGTAATGCGCAAGAAATTGTATGTAAACCCCGTATTTACATATCTGCCACTCTGCAGGAGAATCCGTATAGGTGTTCGAGTGTTCGAACCGTAATGCGCAAGAAATGGTATGGAAACCCCGTATTTACATATCTGCCACTGTGCAGGAGAATCCGCATAGGTGTTCGAGTGTTCGAACCGTAATGCGCAAGAAATGGTACCGAAACCCCGTATTTACATATCCGCCACTGTGCAGGAGAATCCGTATAGGTGTTCGAGTGTTCGAACCGTAATGCGCAAGAAATGGTACCGAAACCCCGTATTTACATATCTGCCACTGTGCAGGAGAATCCGCATAGGTGCTCGAGTGTTCGAACCGTATTGCGCAAGAAATGGTATGCAAACCCCGTATTTACATATCTGCCACTGTGCAGGAGAATCCGCATAGGTGCTCGAGTGTTCGAACCGTATTGCGCAAGAAATGGTATGGAAACCCCGTATTTACATATCTGCCACTGTGCAGGAGAATCCGTATAGGTGTTCGAGTGTTCGAACCGTAATGCGCAGGAAATGGTATGAAATCCCGTATTTACATATCTGCCACTTTGCAGGAGAATTCGTATAGGTGTTCGGGTGTTCGAACCGTAATGCGCAAGAAATGGTATGTTAACCCCATATTTAAATATCTGCCACTGTGCAGGAGAATCCGTATAGGTGTTCGAGTGTTCAAACCGTAATGCGCAAGAAATGGTACCGAAACCCCGTATTTACATATCTGCCACTGTGCAGGAGAATCCAAATAGGTGTTCGAGTGTTCGAACCGTAACGCGCAAGAAATGGTACCGAAACCCCGTATTTACATATCTGCCACTTTGTAGGAGAATCCGCATAGGTGTTCGAGTGTTCGAACCGTAATGTGCAAGAAATGGTATGGGAACTCCGTATTTACATATCTGCCACTGTGCAGGAGAATCCGTATAGGTGTTCGAGTGTTCGAATCGTAATGCGCAAGAAATGGTACCGAAACCCCGTATTTACATATCTGCCACTGTGCAGGAGAATCCGAATAGGTGTTCGAGTGTTCGAACAGTAATGCGCAAGAAATGGTATGTAAACCCCGTATTTACATATCTGCCACTGTGCAGGAGAATCCGTATAGGTGTTCGATTGTTCGAACCGTCATGCGCAAGAAATGGTACCGAAACCCCGTATTTACATATCTGCCACTGTGCAGGAGAATCCGCATAGGTGCTCGAGTGTTCGAACCGTATTTCGCAAGAAATGGTATGTAAACCCCGTATTTACATATATGCCACTGTGCAGGAGAATCCGTATAGGTGTTCGAGTGTTCGAACCGTAATGCGCCAGAAATGGTACCGAAACCCCGTATTTACATATCTGCCACTGTGCAAGAAAATCCGCATAGGTGCTCGAGTGTTCGAACCGTATTGCGCAAGAAATGGTATGGAAACCCCGTATTTACATATCTGCCACTGTGCAGGAGAATCCGTATAGGTGTTCGAGTGCTCGAACCATAATGCGCAGGAAATGGTACCGAAACCCCGTATTTACATATCTGCCACTGTGCAGGAGAATTCGTATAGGTGTTCGTGTGTTCGAACCGTAATGCGCAAGAAATGGTACGGAAACCCCGTATTTACATATCTGCCATTGTGCAGGAGAATCCGTATAGGTGTTCGATTGTTCGTATTGTAATGCGCAAGAAATGGTATGTAAACCCCGTATTTACATATCTCCCACTGTGCAGGAGAATCCGTATAGGTGTTCGAGTGTTCGAACCGTAATGCGCAAGAAATGGTATGGAAACCCCGTATTTACATATCTGCCACTGTGCAGGAGAATCCGCATAGGTGTTCGAGTGTTCGAACCGTAATGCGCAAGAAATGGTACCGAAACCCCGTATTTACATATCTGCCACTGTGCAGGAGAATCCGCATAGGTGCTCGAGTGTTCGAACCGTATTGCGCAAGAAATGGTATGTAAACCCCGTATTCACATATCTGCCACTGTGTAGGAGAATCCGTATAGGTGTTCGAGTGTTCGAACCGTAATGCGCCAGAAATGGTACCGAAACCCCGTATTTACATATCTGCCACTGTGCAGGAGAATCCGCATAGGTGCTCGAGTGTTCGAACAGTATTTCGCAAGAAATGGTATGTAAACCCCGTATTTACATATATACCACTGTGCAGGAGAATCCGTATAGGTGTTCGAGTGTTCGAACCGTAATGCGACAGAAATGGTACCGAAACCCCGTATTTACATATCTGCCACTGTGCAGGAAAATCCGCATAGGTGCTCGAGTGTTCGAACCGTATTGCGCAAGAAATGGTATGGAAACCCCGTATTTACATATCTGCCACTGTGCAGGAGAATCCGTATAGGTGTTCGAGTGTTCGAACCATAATGCGCAGGAAATGGTACCGAAACCCCGTATTTACATATCAGCCACTGTGCAGGAGAATTCGTATAGGTGTTCGTGTGTTCGAACCGTAATGCGCAAGAAATGGTACGGAAACCCCGTATTTACATATCTGCCACTGTGCAGGAGAATTCGTATAGGTGTTCGGGTGTTCGAACCGTAATGCGCAAGAAATGGTATGTAAACCCCATATTTAAATATCTGCCACTGTGCAGGAGAATCCGTATAGGTGTTCGAGTGTTCGAACCGTAATGCGCAAGAAATGGTACCGAAACCCCGTATTTACATATCTGCCACTGTGCAGGAGAATCCAAATAGGTGTTCGAGTGTTCGAACCGTAATGCGCAAGAAACGGTACCGAAACCCCGTATTTACATATCTGCCACTGTGCAGGAGAATCCGAATAGGTGTTCGAGTGTTCGAACCGTAATGCGCAAGAAATGGTACCGAAACCCCGTATTTACATATCTGCCACTGTGCAGGAGAATCCGCATAGGTGCTCGAGTGTTCGAACAGTATTTCGCAAGAAATGGTATGTAAACCCCGTATTTACATATATACCACTGTGCAGGAGAATCCGTATAGGTGTTCGAGTGTTCGAACCGTAATGCGCAAGAAATGGTACCGAAACCCCGTATTTACATATCTGCCACTGTGCAGGAGAATCCGCATAGGTGCTCGAGTGTTCGAACCGTATTGCGCAAGAAATGGTATGTAAACCCCGTATTTACATATCTGCCACTGTGTAGGAGAATCCGTATAGGTGTTCGAGTGTTCGAACCGTAATGCGCCAGAAATGGTACCGAAACCCCGTATTTACATATCTGCCACTGTGCAGGAGAATCCGCATAGGTGCTCGAGTGTTCGAACAGTATTTCGCAAGAAATGGTATGTAAACCCCGTATTTACATATATACCACTGTGCAGGAGAATCCGTATAGGTGTTCGAGTGTTCGAACCGTAATGCGACAGAAATGGTACCGAAACCCCGTATTTACATATCTGCCACTGTGCAGGAAAATCCGCATAGGTGCTCGAGTGTTCGAACCGTATTGCGCAAGAAATGGTATGGAAAGCCCGTATTTACATATCTGCCACTGTGCAGGAGAATCCGTATAGGTGTTCGAGTGTTCGAACCATAATGCGCAGGAAATGGTACCGAAACCCCGTATTTACATATCAGCCACTGTGCAGGAGAATTCGTATAGGTGTTCGTGTGTTCGAACCGTAATGCGCAAGAAATGGTACGGAAACCCCGTATTTACATATCTGCCACTGTGCAGGAGAATTCGTATAGGTGTTCGGGTGTTCGAACCGTAATGCGCAAGAAATGGTATGTAAACCCCATATTTAAATATCTGCCACTGTGCAGGAGAATCCGTATAGGTGTTCGAGTGTTCGAACCGTAATGCGCAAGAAATGGTACCGAAACCCCGTATTTACATATCTGCCACTGTGCAGGAGAATCCAAATAGGTGTTCGAGTGTTCGAACCGTAATGCGCAAGAAACGGTACCGAAACCCCGTATTTACATATCTGCCACTTTGTAGGAGAATCTGCATAGGTGTTCGAGTGTTCGAACCATAATGTGCAAGAAATGGTATGGAAACCCCGTATTTACATATCTGCCACTGTGCAGGAGAATCCGTATAGGTGTTCGAGTGTTCGAATCGTAATGCGCAAGAAATGGTACCGAAACCCCGTATTTACATATCTGCCACTGTGCAGGAGAATCCGCATAGGTGCTCGAGTGTTCGAACCGTATTGCGCAAGAAATGGTATGGAAACCCCGTATTTACATATCTGCCACTGTGCAGGAGAATCCGTATAGGTGTTCGAGAGTTCGAACCGTAATGCGCAAGAAATGGTATGTAAACCCCGTATTTACATATCTGCCACTGTGTAGGAGAATTCGTATAGGTGTTCGTGTGTTCGAACCGTAATGCGCAAGAAATGGTATGTAAACCCCATATTTAAATATTTGCCACTGTGCAGGAGAATCCGTATAGGTGTTCGAGTGTTCGAATCGTAATGCGCAAGAAATGGTACCGAAACCCCGTATTTACATATCTGCCACTGTGCAGGAGAATCCGAATAGGTGTTCGAGTGTTCGAACCGTAATGCGCAAGAAATGGTATGGAAACCCCGTATTTACATATCTGCCACTGTGCAGGAGAATCCGTATAGGCGTTCGAGTGTTCGAACAGTAATGCGCAAGAAATGGTACGGAAACCCCGTATTTACATATCTGCCACTGTGCAGGAGAATCCGTATAGGTGTTCGATTGTTCGAACCGTAATGCGCAAGAAATTGTATGTAAACCCCGTATTTACATATCTGCCACTCTGCAGGAGAATCCGTATAGGTGTTCGAGTGTTCGAACCGTAATGCGCAAGAAATGGTATGGAAACCCCGTATTTACATATCTGCCACTGTGCAGGAGAATCCGCATAGGTGTTCGAGTGTTCGAACCGTAATGCGCAAGAAATGGTACCGAAACCCCGTATTTACATATCCGCCACTGTGCAGGAGAATCCGTATAGGTGTTCGAGTGTTCGAACCGTAATGCGCAAGAAATGGTACCGAAACCCCGTATTTACATATCTGCCACTGTGCAGGAGAATCCGCATAGGTGCTCGAGTGTTCGAACCGTATTGCGCAACAAATGGTATGTAAACCCCGTATTTACATATCTGCCACTGTGCAGGAGAATCCGCATAGGTGCTCGAGTGTTCGAACCGTATTGCGCAAGAAATGGTATGGAAACCCCGTATTTACATATCTGCCACTGTGCAGGAGAATCCATATAGGTGTTCGAGTGTTCGAACCGTAATGCGCAGGAAATGGTACCGAAATCCCGTATTTACATATCTGCCACTTTGCAGGGGAATTCGTATAGGTGTTCGGGTGTTCGAACCGTAATGCGCAAGAAATGGTATGTAAACCCCATATTTAAATATCTGCCACTGTGCAGGAGAATCCGTATAGGTGTTCGAGTGTTCGAACCGTAATGCGCAAGAAATGGTACCGAAACCCCGTATTTACATATCTGCCACTGTGCAGGAGAATCCGCATAGGTGCTCGAGTGTTCGAACCGTATTGCGCAAGAAATGGTATGTAAACCCCGTATTTACATATCTGCCACTGTGCAGGAGAATCCGTATAGGTGTTCGAGTGTTCGAATCGTAATGCGCAAGAAATGGTACCGAAACCCCGTATTTACATATCTGCCACTGTGCAGGAGAATCCGAATAGGTGTTCGAGTGTTCGAACAGTAATGCGCAAGAAATGGTATGTAAACCCCGTATTTACATATCTGCCACTGTGCAGGAGAATCCGTATAGGTGTTCGATTGTTCGAACCGTAATGCGCAAGAAATGGTACCGAAACCCCGTATTTACATATCTGCCACTTTGTAGGAGAATCCGCATAGGTGTTCGATTGTTCGAACCGTAATGCGCAAGAAATGGTACCGAAACCCCGTATTTACATATCTGCCACTGTGCAGGAGAATCCGTATAGGTGTTCGAGTGTTCGAACCGTAATGCGCAAGAAATGGTACGGAAACCCCGTATTTACATATCTGCCACTGTGCAGGAGAATCCGTATAGGTGTTCGATTGTTCGAACCGTAATGCGCAAGAAATTGTATGTAAACCCCGTATTTACATATCTGCCACTGTGCAGGAGAATCCGTATAGGTGTTCGAGTGTTCGAACCGTAATGCGCAAAAAATGGTATGGAAACCCCGTATTTACATATCTGCCACTGTGCAGGAGAATCCGCATAGGTGTTCGAGTGTTCGAACCGTAATGCGCAAGAAATGGTACCGAAACCCCGTATTTACATATCCGCCACTGTGCAGGAGAATCCGTATAGGTGTTCGAGTGTTCGAACCGTAATGCGCAAGAAATAGTACCGAAACCCCGTATTTACATATCTGCCACTGTGCAGGAGAATCCGCATAGGTGTTCGAGTGTTCGAACCGTAATGCGCAAGAAATGGTACCGAAACCCCGTATTTACATATCTGCCACTGTGCAGGAGAATCCGCATAGGTGCTCGAGTGTTCGAACCGTATTGCGCAAGAAATGGTATGTAAACCCCGTATTTACATATCTGCCACTGTGCAGGAGAATCCGTATAGGTGTTCGAGTGTTCGAACCGTAATGCGCAAGAAATGGTACCGAAACCCCGTATTTACATATCTGCCACTGTGCAGGAGAATCCGCATTGGTGCTCGAGTGTTCGAACCGTATTTCGCAAGAAATGGTATGTAAACCCCGTATTTACATATATGCCACTGTGCAGGAGAATCCGTATAGGTGTTCGAGTGTTCGAACCGTAATGCGCAAGAAATGGTACCGAAACCCCGTATTTACATATCTGCCACTGTGCAGGAGAATCCGCATAGGTGCTCGAGTGTTCGAACCGTATTGCGCAAGAAATGGTATGTAAACCCTGTATTTACATATCTGCCACTGTGCAGGAGAATCCGCATAGGTGCTCGAGTGTTCGAACCGTATTGCGCAAGAAATGGTATGGAAACCCCGTATTTACATATCTGCCACTGTGCAGGAGAATCCATATAGGTGTTCGAGTGTTCGAACCGTAATGCGCAGGAAATGGTACCGAAATCCCGTATTTACATATCTGCCACTTTGCAGGGGAATTCGTATAGGTGTTCGGGTGTTCGAACCGTAATGCGCAAGAAATGGTATGTAAACCCCATATTTAAATATCTGCCACTGTGGAGGAGAATCCGTATAGGTGTTCGAGTGTTCGAACCGTAATGCGCAAGAAATGGTACCGAAACCCCGTATTTACATATCTGCCACTGTGCAGGAGAATCCAAATAGGTGTTCGAGTGTTCGAACCGTAATGCGCAAGAAATGGTACCGAAACCCCGTATTTACATATCTGCCACTGTGCAGGAGAATCCGCATAGGTGCTCGAGTGTTCGAACCGTATTGCGCAAGAAATGGTATGTAAACCCCGTATTTACATATCTGCCACTGTGCAGGAGAATCCGTATAGGTGTTCGAGTGTTCGAATCGTAATGCGCAAGAAATGGTACCGAAACCCCGTATTTACATATCTGCCACTGTGCAGGAGAATCCGAATAGGTGTTCGAGTGTTCGAACAGTAATGCGCAAGAAATGGTATGTAAACCCCGTATTTACATATCTGCCACTGTGCAGGAGAATCCGTATAGGTGTTCGATTGTTCGAACCGTAATGCGCAAGAAATGGTACCGAAACCCCGTATTTACATATCTGCCACTTTGTAGGAGAATCCGCATAGGTGTTCGATTGTTCGAACCGTAATGCGCAAGAAATGGTACCGAAACCCCGTATTTACATATCTGCCACTGTGCAGGAGAATCCGTATAGGTGTTCGAGTGTTCGAACCGTAATGCGCAAGAAATGGTACGGAAACCCCGTATTTACATATCTGCCACTGTGCAGGAGAATCCGTATAGGTGTTCGATTGTTCGAACCGTAATGCGCAAGAAATTGTATGTAAACCCCGTATTTACATATCTGCCACTGTGCAGGAGAATCCGTATAGGTGTTCGAGTGTTCGAACCGTAATGCGCAAAAAATGGTATGGAAACCCCGTATTTACATATCTGCCACTGTGCAGGAGAATCCGCATAGGTGTTCGAGTGTTCGAACCGTAATGCGCAAGAAATGGTACCGAAACCCCGTATTTACATATCCGCCACTGTGCAGGAGAATCCGTATAGGTGTTCGAGTGTTCGAACCGTAATGCGCAAGAAATAGTACCGAAACCCCGTATTTACATATCTGCCACTGTGCAGGAGAATCCGCATAGGTGTTCGAGTGTTCGAACCGTAATGCGCAAGAAATGGTACCGAAACCCCGTATTTACATATCTGCCACTGTGCAGGAGAATCCGCATAGGTGCTCGAGTGTTCGAACCGTATTGCGCAAGAAATGGTATGTAAACCCCGTATTTACATATCTGCCACTGTGCAGGAGAATCCGTATAGGTGTTCGAGTGTTCGAACCGTAATGCGCAAGAAATGGTACCGAAACCCCGTATTTACATATCTGCCACTGTGCAGGAGAATCCGCATTGGTGCTCGAGTGTTCGAACCGTATTTCGCAAGAAATGGTATGTAAACCCCGTATTTACATATATGCCACTGTGCAGGAGAATCCGTATAGGTGTTCGAGTGTTCGAACCGTAATGCGCAAGAAATGGTACCGAAACCCCGTATTTACATATCTGCCACTGTGCAGGAGAATCCGCATAGGTGCTCGAGTGTTCGAACCGTATTGCGCAAGAAATGGTATGTAAACCCTGTATTTACATATCTGCCACTGTGCAGGAGAATCCGCATAGGTGCTCGAGTGTTCGAACCGTATTGCGCAAGAAATGGTATGGAAACCCCGTATTTACATATCTGCCACTGTGCAGGAGAATCCATATAGGTGTTCGAGTGTTCGAACCGTAATGCGCAGGAAATGGTACCGAAATCCCGTATTTACATATCTGCCACTTTGCAGGGGAATTCGTATAGGTGTTCGGGTGTTCGAACCGTAATGCGCAAGAAATGGTATGTAAACCCCATATTTAAATATCTGCCACTGTGGAGGAGAATCCGTATAGGTGTTCGAGTGTTCGAACCGTAATGCGCAAGAAATGGTACCGAAACCCCGTATTTACATATCTGCCACTGTGCAGGAGAATCCAAATAGGTGTTCGAGTGTTCGAACCGTAATGCGCAAGAAATGGTACCGAAACCCCGTATTTACATATCTGCCACTGTGCAGGAGAATCCGCATAGGTGCTCGAGTGTTCGAACCGTATTGCGCAAGAAATGGTATGTAAACCCCGTATTTACATATCTGCCACTGTGCAGGAGAATCCGTATAGGTGTTCGAGTGTTCGAATCGTAATGCGCAAGAAATGGTACCGAAACCCCGTATTTACATATCTGCCACTGTGCAGGAGAATCCGAATAGGTGTTCGAGTGTTCGAACAGTAATGCGCAAGAAATGGTATGTAAACCCCGTATTTACATATCTGCCACTGTGCAGGAGAATCCGTATAGGTGTTCGATTGTTCGAACCGTAATGCGCAAGAAATGGTACCGAAACCCCGTATTTACATATCTGCCACTTTGTAGGAGAATCCGCATAGGTGTTCGATTGTTCGAACCGTAATGCGCAAGAAATGGTACCGAAACCCCGTATTTACATATCTGCCACTGTGCAGGAGAATCCGTATAGGTGTTCGAGTGTTCGAACCGTAATGCGCAAGAAATGGTACGGAAACCCCGTATTTACATATCTGCCACTGTGCAGGAGAATCCGTATAGGTGTTCGATTGTTCGAACCGTAATGCGCAAGAAATTGTATGTAAACCCCGTATTTACATATCTGCCACTGTGCAGGAGAATCCGTATAGGTGTTCGAGTGTTCGAACCGTAATGCGCAAAAAATGGTATGGAAACCCCGTATTTACATATCTGCCACTGTGCAGGAGAATCCGCATAGGTGTTCGAGTGTTCGAACCGTAATGCGCAAGAAATGGTACCGAAACCCCGTATTTACATATCCGCCACTGTGCAGGAGAATCCGTATAGGTGTTCGAGTGTTCGAACCGTAATGCGCAAGAAATAGTACCGAAACCCCGTATTTACATATCTGCCACTGTGCAGGAGAATCCGCATAGGTGTTCGAGTGTTCGAACCGTAATGCGCAAGAAATGGTACCGAAACCCCGTATTTACATATCTGCCACTGTGCAGGAGAATCCGCATAGGTGCTCGAGTGTTCGAACCGTATTGCGCAAGAAATGGTATGTAAACCCCGTATTTACATATCTGCCACTGTGCAGGAGAATCCGTATAGGTGTTCGAGTGTTCGAACCGTAATGCGCAAGAAATGGTACCGAAACCCCGTATTTACATATCTGCCACTGTGCAGGAGAATCCGCATTGGTGCTCGAGTGTTCGAACCGTATTTCGCAAGAAATGGTATGTAAACCCCGTATTTACATATATGCCACTGTGCAGGAGAATCCGTATAGGTGTTCGAGTGTTCGAACCGTAATGCGCAAGAAATGGTACCGAAACCCCGTATTTACATATCTGCCACTGTGCAGGAGAATCCGCATAGGTGCTCGAGTGTTCGAACCGTATTGCGCAAGAAATGGTATGTAAACCCCGTATTTACATATCTGCCACTGTGCAGGAGAATCCGTATAGGTGTTCGAGTGTTCGAATCGTAATGCGCAAGAAATGGTACCGAAACCCCGTATTTACATATCTGCCACTGTGCAGGAGAATCCGAATAGGTGTTCGAGTGTTCGAACAGTAATGCGCAAGAAATGGTATGTAAACCCCGTATTTACATATCTGCCACTGTGCAGGAGAATCCGTATAGGTGTTCGATTGTTCGAACCGTAATGCGCAAGAAATGGTACCGAAACCCCGTATTTACATATCTGCCACTTTGTAGGAGAATCCGCATAGGTGTTCGATTGTTCGAACCGTAATGCGCAAGAAATGGTACCGAAACCCCGTATTTACATATCTGCCACTGTGCAGGAGAATCCGTATAGGTGTTCGAGTGTTCGAACCGTAATGCGCAAGAAATGGTACGGAAACCCCGTATTTACATATCTGCCACTGTGCAGGAGAATCCGTATAGGTGTTCGATTGTTCGAACCGTAATGCGCAAGAAATTGTATGTAAACCCCGTATTTACATATCTGCCACTGTGCAGGAGAATCCGTATAGGTGTTCGAGTGTTCGAACCGTAATGCGCAAAAAATGGTATGGAAACCCCGTATTTACATATCTGCCACTGTGCAGGAGAATCCGCATAGGTGTTCGAGTGTTCGAACCGTAATGCGCAAGAAATGGTACCGAAACCCCGTATTTACATATCCGCCACTGTGCAGGAGAATCCGTATAGGTGTTCGAGTGTTCGAACCGTAATGCGCAAGAAATAGTACCGAAACCCCGTATTTACATATCTGCCACTGTGCAGGAGAATCCGCATAGGTGTTCGAGTGTTCGAACCGTAATGCGCAAGAAATGGTACCGAAACCCCGTATTTACATATCTGCCACTGTGCAGGAGAATCCGCATAGGTGCTCGAGTGTTCGAACCGTATTGCGCAAGAAATGGTATGTAAACCCCGTATTTACATATCTGCCACTGTGCAGGAGAATCCGTATAGGTGTTCGAGTGTTCGAACCGTAATGCGCAAGAAATGGTACCGAAACCCCGTATTTACATATCTGCCACTGTGCAGGAGAATCCGCATTGGTGCTCGAGTGTTCGAACCGTATTTCGCAAGAAATGGTATGTAAACCCCGTATTTACATATATGCCACTGTGCAGGAGAATCCGTATAGGTGTTCGAGTGTTCGAACCGTAATGCGCAAGAAATGGTACCGAAACCCCGTATTTACATATCTGCCACTGTGCAGGAGAATCCGCATAGGTGCTCGAGTGTTCGAACCGTATTGCGCAAGAAATGGTATGTAAACCCTGTATTTACATATCTGCCACTGTGCAGGAGAATCCGCATAGGTGCTCGAGTGTTCGAACCGTATTGCGCAAGAAATGGTATGGAAACCCCGTATTTACATATCTGCCACTGTGCAGGAGAATCCATATAGGTGTTCGAGTGTTCGAACCGTAATGCGCAGGAAATGGTACCGAAATCCCGTATTTACATATCTGCCACTGTGCAGGAGAATCCGTATAGGTGTTCGATTGTTCGTATTGTAATGCGCAAGAAATGGTATGTAAACCCCGTATTTACATATCTCCCACTGTGCAGGAGAATCCGTATAGGTGTTCGAGTGTTCGAACCGTAATGCGCAAGAAATGGTACCGAAACCCCGTATTTACATATCTGCCACTGTGCAGGAGAATCCAAATAGGTGTTCGAGTGTTCGAACCGTAATGCGCAAGAAATGGTACCGAAACCCCGTATTTACATATCTGCCACTGTGCAGGAGAATCCGCATAGGTGCTCGAGTGTTCGAACCGTATTGCGCAAGAAATGGTATGTAAACCCCGTATTTACATATATGCCACTGTGCAGGAGAATCCGTATAGGTGTTCGAGTGTTCGAACCGTAATGCGCAAGAAATGGTACCGAAACCCCGTATTTACATATCTGCCACTGTGCAGGAGAATCCGTATAGGTGTTCGAGTGTTCGAACCATAATGCGCAGGAAATGGTACCGAAACCCCGTATTTACATATCTGCCACTGTGCAGGAGAATTCGTATAGGTGTTCGAGTGTTCGAACCGTATTGCGCAAGAAATGGTATGTAAACCCCGTATTTACATATCTGCCACTGTGCAGGAGAATCCGTATAGGTGTTCGAGTGTTCGAACCGTAATGCGCAAGAAATGGTACCGAAACCCCGTATTTACATATCTGCCACTGTGCAGGAGAATCCGTATAGGTGTTCGAGTGTTCGAACCATAATGCGCAGGAAATGGTACCGAAACCCCGTATTTACATATCTGCCACTGTGCAGGAGAATTCGTATAGGTGTTCGTGTGTTCGAACCGTAATGCGCAAGAAAAGGTATGTAAACCCCATATTTAAATATCTGCCACTGTGCAGGAGAATCCGTATAGGTGTTCGAGTGTTCGAACCGTAATGCGCCAGAAATGGTACCGAAACCCCGTATTTACATATCTGCCACTGTGCAAGAAAATCCGCATAGGTGCTCGAGTGTTCGAACCGTAATGCGCAAGAAATGGTATGGAAACCCCGTATTTACATATCTGCCACTGTGCAGGAGAATCCGCATAGGTGTTCGAGTGTTCGAACCGTAATGCGCAAGAAATGGTACCGAAACCCCGTATTTACATATCTGCCACTTTGTAGGAGAATCCGCATAGGTGTTCGATTGTTCGAACCGTAATGCGCAAGAAATGGTACCGAAACCCCGTATTTACATATCTGCCACTGTGCAGGAGAATCCGTATAGGTGTTCGAGTGTTCGAACCGTAATGCGCAAGAAATGGTACGGAAACCCCGTATTTACATATCTGCCACTGTGCAGGAGAATCCGTATAGGTGTTCGATTGTTCGAACCGTAATGCGCAAGAAATTGTATGTAAACCCCGTATTTACATATCTGCCACTGTGCAGGAGAATCCGTATAGGTGTTCGAGTGTTCGAACCGTAATGCGCAAAAAATGGTATGGAAACCCCGTATTTACATATCTGCCACTGTGCAGGAGAATCCGCATAGGTGTTCGAGTGTTCGAACCGTAATGCGCAAGAAATGGTACCGAAACCCCGTATTTACATATCCGCCACTGTGCAGGAGAATCCGTATAGGTGTTCGAGTGTTCGAACCGTAATGCGCAAGAAATAGTACCGAAACCCCGTATTTACATATCTGCCACTATGCAGGAGAATCCGCATAGGTGTTCGAGTGTTCGAACCGTAATGCGCAAGAAATGGTACCGAAACCCCGTATTTACATATCTGCCACTGTGCAGGAGAATCCGCATAGGTGCTCGAGTGTTCGAACCGTATTGCGCAAGAAATGGTATGTAAACCCCGTATTTACATATCTGCCACTGTGCAGGAGAATCCGTATAGGTGTTCGAGTGTTCGAACCGTAATGCGCAAGAAATGGTACCGAAACCCCGTATTTACATATCTGCCACTGTGCAGGAGAATCCGCATTGGTGCTCGAGTGTTCGAACCGTATTTCGCAAGAAATGGTATGTAAACCCCGTATTTACATATATGCCACTGTGCAGGAGAATCCGTATAGGTGTTCGAGTGTTCGAACCGTAATGCGCCAGAAATGGTACCGAAACCCCGTATTTACATATCTGCCACTGTGCAAGAAAATCCGCATAGGTGCTCGAGTGTTCGAACCGTATTGCGCAAGAAATGGTACCGAAACCCCGTATTTACATATCTGCCACTGTGCAGGAGAATCCGCATAGGTGTTCGAGTGTTCGAACCATAATGCGCAGGAAATGGTACCGAAACCCCGTATTTACATATCTGCCACTGTGCAGGAGAATTCGTATAGGTGTTCGTGTGTTCGAACCGTAATGCGCAAGAAATGGTACGGAAACCCCGTATTTACATATCTGCCACTGTGCAGGAGAATCCGTATAGGTGTTCGATTGTTCGTATTGTAATGCGCAAGAAATGGTATGTAAACCCCGTATTTACATATCTCCCACTGTGCAGGAGAATCCGTATAGGTGTTCGAGTGTTCGAACCGTAATGCGCAAGAAATGGTATGGAAACCCCGTATTTACATATCTGCCACTGTGCAGGAGAATCCGCATAGGTGTTCGAGTGTTCGAACCGTAATGCGCAAGAAATGGTACCGAAACCCCGTATTTACATATCTGCCACTGTGCAGGAGAATCCGCATAGGTGCTCGAGTGTTCGAACCGTATTGCGCAAGAAATGGTATGTAAACCCCGTATTTACATATATGCCACTGTGCAGGAGAATCCGTATAGGTGTTCGAGTGTTCGAACCGTAATGCGCAAGAAATGGTACCGAAACCCCGTATTTACATATCTGCCACTGTGCAGGAGAATCCGTATAGGTGTTCGAGTGTTCGAACCATAATGCGCAGGAAATGGTACCGAAACCCCGTATTTACATATCAGCCACTATGCAGGAGAATTCGTATAGGTGTTCGAGTGTTCGAACCGTATTGCGCAAGAAATGGTATGTAAACCCCGTATTTACATATCTGCCACTGTGCAGGAGAATCCGTATAGGTGTTCGAGTGTTCGAACCGTAATGCGCAAGAAATGGTACCGAAACCCCGTATTTACATATCTGCCACTGTGCAGGAGAATCCGTATAGGTGTTCGAGTGTTCGAACCATAATGCGCAGGAAATGGTACCGAAACCCCGTATTTACATATCTGCCACTGTGCAGGAGAATTCGTATAGGTGTTCGTGTGTTCGAACCGTAATGCGCAAGAAAAGGTATGTAAACCCCATATTTAAATATCTGCCACTGTGCAGGAGAATCCGTATAGGTGTTCGAGTGTTCGAACCGTAATGCGCCAGAAATGGTACCGAAACCCCGTATTTACATATCTGCCACTGTGCAAGAAAATCCGCATAGGTGCTCGAGTGTTCGAACCGTAATGCGCAAGAAATGGTATGGAAACCCCGTATTTACATATCTGCCACTGTGCAGGAGAATCCGCATAGGTGTTCGAGTGTTCGAACCGTAATGCGCAAGAAATGGTACCGAAACCCCGTATTTACATATCTGCCACTTTGTAGGAGAATCCGCATAGGTGTTCGATTGTTCGAACCGTAATGCGCAAGAAATGGTACCGAAACCCCGTATTTACATATCTGCCACTGTGCAGGAGAATCCGTATAGGTGTTCGAGTGTTCGAACCGTAATGCGCAAGAAATGGTACGGAAACCCCGTATTTACATATCTGCCACTGTGCAGGAGAATCCGTATAGGTGTTCGATTGTTCGAACCGTAATGCGCAAGAAATTGTATGTAAACCCCGTATTTACATATCTGCCACTGTGCAGGAGAATCCGTATAGGTGTTCGAGTGTTCGAACCGTAATGCGCAAAAAATGGTATGGAAACCCCGTATTTACATATCTGCCACTGTGCAGGAGAATCCGCATAGGTGTTCGAGTGTTCGAACCGTAATGCGCAAGAAATGGTACCGAAACCCCGTATTTACATATCCGCCACTGTGCAGGAGAATCCGTATAGGTGTTCGAGTGTTCGAACCATAATGCGCAGGAAATGGTACCGAAACCCCGTATTTACATATCAGCCACTGTGCAGGAGAATTCGTATAGGTGTTCGTGTGTTCGAACCGTAATGCGCAAGAAATGGTACGGAAACCCCGTATTTACATATCTGCCACTGTGCAGGAGAATTCGTATAGGTGTTCGGGTGTTCGAACCGTAATGCGCAAGAAATGGTATGTAAACCCCATATTTAAATATCTGCCACTGTGCAGGAGAATCCGTATAGGTGTTCGAGTGTTCGAACCGTAATGCGCAAGAAATGGTACCGAAACCCCGTATTTACATATCTGCCACTGTGCAGGAGAATCCAAATAGGTGTTCGAGTGTTCGAACCGTAATGCGCAAGAAACGGTACCGAAACCCCGTATTTACATATCTGCCACTGTGCAGGAGAATCCGAATAGGTGTTCGAGTGTTCGAACCGTAATGCGCAAGAAATGGTACCGAAACCCCGTATTTACATATCTGCCACTGTGCAGGAGAATCCGCATAGGTGCTCGAGTGTTCGAACAGTATTTCGCAAGAAATGGTATGTAAACCCCGTATTTACATATATACCACTGTGCAGGAGAATCCGTATAGGTGTTCGAGTGTTCGAACCGTAATGCGCAAGAAATGGTACCGAAACCCCGTATTTACATATCTGCCACTGTGCAGGAGAATCCGCATAGGTGCTCGAGTGTTCGAACCGTATTGCGCAAGAAATGGTATGTAAACCCCGTATTTACATATCTGCCACTGTGTAGGAGAATCCGTATAGGTGTTCGAGTGTTCGAACCGTAATGCGCCAGAAATGGTACCGAAACCCCGTATTTACATATCTGCCACTGTGCAGGAGAATCCGCATAGGTGCTCGAGTGTTCGAACAGTATTTCGCAAGAAATGGTATGTAAACCCCGTATTTACATATATACCACTGTGCAGGAGAATCCGTATAGGTGTTCGAGTGTTCGAACCGTAATGCGACAGAAATGGTACCGAAACCCCGTATTTACATATCTGCCACTGTGCAGGAAAATCCGCATAGGTGCTCGAGTGTTCGAACCGTATTGCGCAAGAAATGGTATGGAAAGCCCGTATTTACATATCTGCCACTGTGCAGGAGAATCCGTATAGGTGTTCGAGTGTTCGAACCATAATGCGCAGGAAATGGTACCGAAACCCCGTATTTACATATCAGCCACTGTGCAGGAGAATTCGTATAGGTGTTCGTGTGTTCGAACCGTAATGCGCAAGAAATGGTACGGAAACCCCGTATTTACATATCTGCCACTGTGCAGGAGAATTCGTATAGGTGTTCGGGTGTTCGAACCGTAATGCGCAAGAAATGGTATGTAAACCCCATATTTAAATATCTGCCACTGTGCAGGAGAATCCGTATAGGTGTTCGAGTGTTCGAACCGTAATGCGCAAGAAATGGTACCGAAACCCCGTATTTACATATCTGCCACTGTGCAGGAGAATCCAAATAGGTGTTCGAGTGTTCGAACCGTAATGCGCAAGAAACGGTACCGAAACCCCGTATTTACATATCTGCCACTTTGTAGGAGAATCTGCATAGGTGTTCGAGTGTTCGAACCATAATGTGCAAGAAATGGTATGGAAACCCCGTATTTACATATCTGCCACTGTGCAGGAGAATCCGTATAGGTGTTCGAGTGTTCGAATCGTAATGCGCAAGAAATGGTACCGAAACCCCGTATTTACATATCTGCCACTGTGCAGGAGAATCCGCATAGGTGCTCGAGTGTTCGAACCGTATTGCGCAAGAAATGGTATGGAAACCCCGTATTTACATATCTGCCACTGTGCAGGAGAATCCGTATAGGTGTTCGAGAGTTCGAACCGTAATGCGCAAGAAATGGTATGTAAACCCCGTATTTACATATCTGCCACTGTGTAGGAGAATTCGTATAGGTGTTCGTGTGTTCGAACCGTAATGCGCAAGAAATGGTATGTAAACCCCATATTTAAATATTTGCCACTGTGCAGGAGAATCCGTATAGGTGTTCGAGTGTTCGAATCGTAATGCGCAAGAAATGGTACCGAAACCCCGTATTTACATATCTGCCACTGTGCAGGAGAATCCGAATAGGTGTTCGAGTGTTCGAACCGTAATGCGCAAGAAATGGTATGGAAACCCCGTATTTACATATCTGCCACTGTGCAGGAGAATCCGTATAGGCGTTCGAGTGTTCGAACAGTAATGCGCAAGAAATGGTACGGAAACCCCGTATTTACATATCTGCCACTGTGCAGGAGAATCCGTATAGGTGTTCGATTGTTCGAACCGTAATGCGCAAGAAATTGTATGTAAACCCCGTATTTACATATCTGCCACTCTGCAGGAGAATCCGTATAGGTGTTCGAGTGTTCGAACCGTAATGCGCAAGAAATGGTATGGAAACCCCGTATTTACATATCTGCCACTGTGCAGGAGAATCCGCATAGGTGTTCGAGTGTTCGAACCGTAATGCGCAAGAAATGGTACCGAAACCCCGTATTTACATATCCGCCACTGTGCAGGAGAATCCGTATAGGTGTTCGAGTGTTCGAACCGTAATGCGCAAGAAATGGTACCGAAACCCCGTATTTACATATCTGCCACTGTGCAGGAGAATCCGCATAGGTGCTCGAGTGTTCGAACCGTATTGCGCAACAAATGGTATGTAAACCCCGTATTTACATATCTGCCACTGTGCAGGAGAATCCGCATAGGTGCTCGAGTGTTCGAACCGTATTGCGCAAGAAATGGTATGGAAACCCCGTATTTACATATCTGCCACTGTGCAGGAGAATCCATATAGGTGTTCGAGTGTTCGAACCGTAATGCGCAGGAAATGGTACCGAAATCCCGTATTTACATATCTGCCACTTTGCAGGGGAATTCGTATAGGTGTTCGGGTGTTCGAACCGTAATGCGCAAGAAATGGTATGTAAACCCCATATTTAAATATCTGCCACTGTGCAGGAGAATCCGTATAGGTGTTCGAGTGTTCGAACCGTAATGCGCAAGAAATGGTACCGAAACCCCGTATTTACATATCTGCCACTGTGCAGGAGAATCCGCATAGGTGCTCGAGTGTTCGAACCGTATTGCGCAAGAAATGGTATGTAAACCCCGTATTTACATATCTGCCACTGTGCAGGAGAATCCGTATAGGTGTTCGAGTGTTCGAATCGTAATGCGCAAGAAATGGTACCGAAACCCCGTATTTACATATCTGCCACTGTGCAGGAGAATCCGAATAGGTGTTCGAGTGTTCGAACAGTAATGCGCAAGAAATGGTATGTAAACCCCGTATTTACATATCTGCCACTGTGCAGGAGAATCCGTATAGGTGTTCGATTGTTCGAACCGTAATGCGCAAGAAATGGTACCGAAACCCCGTATTTACATATCTGCCACTTTGTAGGAGAATCCGCATAGGTGTTCGATTGTTCGAACCGTAATGCGCAAGAAATGGTACCGAAACCCCGTATTTACATATCTGCCACTGTGCAGGAGAATCCGTATAGGTGTTCGAGTGTTCGAACCGTAATGCGCAAGAAATGGTACGGAAACCCCGTATTTACATATCTGCCACTGTGCAGGAGAATCCGTATAGGTGTTCGATTGTTCGAACCGTAATGCGCAAGAAATTGTATGTAAACCCCGTATTTACATATCTGCCACTGTGCAGGAGAATCCGTATAGGTGTTCGAGTGTTCGAACCGTAATGCGCAAAAAATGGTATGGAAACCCCGTATTTACATATCTGCCACTGTGCAGGAGAATCCGCATAGGTGTTCGAGTGTTCGAACCGTAATGCGCAAGAAATGGTACCGAAACCCCGTATTTACATATCCGCCACTGTGCAGGAGAATCCGTATAGGTGTTCGAGTGTTCGAACCGTAATGCGCAAGAAATAGTACCGAAACCCCGTATTTACATATCTGCCACTGTGCAGGAGAATCCGCATAGGTGTTCGAGTGTTCGAACCGTAATGCGCAAGAAATGGTACCGAAACCCCGTATTTACATATCTGCCACTGTGCAGGAGAATCCGCATAGGTGCTCGAGTGTTCGAACCGTATTGCGCAAGAAATGGTATGTAAACCCCGTATTTACATATCTGCCACTGTGCAGGAGAATCCGTATAGGTGTTCGAGTGTTCGAACCGTAATGCGCAAGAAATGGTACCGAAACCCCGTATTTACATATCTGCCACTGTGCAGGAGAATCCGCATTGGTGCTCGAGTGTTCGAACCGTATTTCGCAAGAAATGGTATGTAAACCCCGTATTTACATATATGCCACTGTGCAGGAGAATCCGTATAGGTGTTCGAGTGTTCGAACCGTAATGCGCAAGAAATGGTACCGAAACCCCGTATTTACATATCTGCCACTGTGCAGGAGAATCCGCATAGGTGCTCGAGTGTTCGAACCGTATTGCGCAAGAAATGGTATGTAAACCCTGTATTTACATATCTGCCACTGTGCAGGAGAATCCGCATAGGTGCTCGAGTGTTCGAACCGTATTGCGCAAGAAATGGTATGGAAACCCCGTATTTACATATCTGCCACTGTGCAGGAGAATCCATATAGGTGTTCGAGTGTTCGAACCGTAATGCGCAGGAAATGGTACCGAAATCCCGTATTTACATATCTGCCACTTTGCAGGGGAATTCGTATAGGTGTTCGGGTGTTCGAACCGTAATGCGCAAGAAATGGTATGTAAACCCCATATTTAAATATCTGCCACTGTGGAGGAGAATCCGTATAGGTGTTCGAGTGTTCGAACCGTAATGCGCAAGAAATGGTACCGAAACCCCGTATTTACATATCTGCCACTGTGCAGGAGAATCCAAATAGGTGTTCGAGTGTTCGAACCGTAATGCGCAAGAAATGGTACCGAAACCCCGTATTTACATATCTGCCACTGTGCAGGAGAATCCGCATAGGTGCTCGAGTGTTCGAACCGTATTGCGCAAGAAATGGTATGTAAACCCCGTATTTACATATCTGCCACTGTGCAGGAGAATCCGTATAGGTGTTCGAGTGTTCGAATCGTAATGCGCAAGAAATGGTACCGAAACCCCGTATTTACATATCTGCCACTGTGCAGGAGAATCCGAATAGGTGTTCGAGTGTTCGAACAGTAATGCGCAAGAAATGGTATGTAAACCCCGTATTTACATATCTGCCACTGTGCAGGAGAATCCGTATAGGTGTTCGATTGTTCGAACCGTAATGCGCAAGAAATGGTACCGAAACCCCGTATTTACATATCTGCCACTTTGTAGGAGAATCCGCATAGGTGTTCGATTGTTCGAACCGTAATGCGCAAGAAATGGTACCGAAACCCCGTATTTACATATCTGCCACTGTGCAGGAGAATCCGTATAGGTGTTCGAGTGTTCGAACCGTAATGCGCAAGAAATGGTACGGAAACCCCGTATTTACATATCTGCCACTGTGCAGGAGAATCCGTATAGGTGTTCGATTGTTCGAACCGTAATGCGCAAGAAATTGTATGTAAACCCCGTATTTACATATCTGCCACTGTGCAGGAGAATCCGTATAGGTGTTCGAGTGTTCGAACCGTAATGCGCAAAAAATGGTATGGAAACCCCGTATTTACATATCTGCCACTGTGCAGGAGAATCCGCATAGGTGTTCGAGTGTTCGAACCGTAATGCGCAAGAAATGGTACCGAAACCCCGTATTTACATATCCGCCACTGTGCAGGAGAATCCGTATAGGTGTTCGAGTGTTCGAACCGTAATGCGCAAGAAATAGTACCGAAACCCCGTATTTACATATCTGCCACTGTGCAGGAGAATCCGCATAGGTGTTCGAGTGTTCGAACCGTAATGCGCAAGAAATGGTACCGAAACCCCGTATTTACATATCTGCCACTGTGCAGGAGAATCCGCATAGGTGCTCGAGTGTTCGAACCGTATTGCGCAAGAAATGGTATGTAAACCCCGTATTTACATATCTGCCACTGTGCAGGAGAATCCGTATAGGTGTTCGAGTGTTCGAACCGTAATGCGCAAGAAATGGTACCGAAACCCCGTATTTACATATCTGCCACTGTGCAGGAGAATCCGCATTGGTGCTCGAGTGTTCGAACCGTATTTCGCAAGAAATGGTATGTAAACCCCGTATTTACATATATGCCACTGTGCAGGAGAATCCGTATAGGTGTTCGAGTGTTCGAACCGTAATGCGCAAGAAATGGTACCGAAACCCCGTATTTACATATCTGCCACTGTGCAGGAGAATCCGCATAGGTGCTCGAGTGTTCGAACCGTATTGCGCAAGAAATGGTATGTAAACCCTGTATTTACATATCTGCCACTGTGCAGGAGAATCCGCATAGGTGCTCGAGTGTTCGAACCGTATTGCGCAAGAAATGGTATGGAAACCCCGTATTTACATATCTGCCACTGTGCAGGAGAATCCATATAGGTGTTCGAGTGTTCGAACCGTAATGCGCAGGAAATGGTACCGAAATCCCGTATTTACATATCTGCCACTGTGCAGGAGAATCCGTATAGGTGTTCGATTGTTCGTATTGTAATGCGCAAGAAATGGTATGTAAACCCCGTATTTACATATCTCCCACTGTGCAGGAGAATCCGTATAGGTGTTCGAGTGTTCGAACCGTAATGCGCAAGAAATGGTACCGAAACCCCGTATTTACATATCTGCCACTGTGCAGGAGAATCCAAATAGGTGTTCGAGTGTTCGAACCGTAATGCGCAAGAAATGGTACCGAAACCCCGTATTTACATATCTGCCACTGTGCAGGAGAATCCGCATAGGTGCTCGAGTGTTCGAACCGTATTGCGCAAGAAATGGTATGTAAACCCCGTATTTACATATATGCCACTGTGCAGGAGAATCCGTATAGGTGTTCGAGTGTTCGAACCGTAATGCGCAAGAAATGGTACCGAAACCCCGTATTTACATATCTGCCACTGTGCAGGAGAATCCGTATAGGTGTTCGAGTGTTCGAACCATAATGCGCAGGAAATGGTACCGAAACCCCGTATTTACATATCTGCCACTGTGCAGGAGAATTCGTATAGGTGTTCGAGTGTTCGAACCGTATTGCGCAAGAAATGGTATGTAAACCCCGTATTTACATATCTGCCACTGTGCAGGAGAATCCGTATAGGTGTTCGAGTGTTCGAACCGTAATGCGCAAGAAATGGTACCGAAACCCCGTATTTACATATCTGCCACTGTGCAGGAGAATCCGTATAGGTGTTCGAGTGTTCGAACCATAATGCGCAGGAAATGGTACCGAAACCCCGTATTTACATATCTGCCACTGTGCAGGAGAATTCGTATAGGTGTTCGTGTGTTCGAACCGTAATGCGCAAGAAAAGGTATGTAAACCCCATATTTAAATATCTGCCACTGTGCAGGATAATCCGTATAGGTGTTCGAGTGTTCGAACCGTAATGCGCCAGAAATGGTACCGAAACCCCGTATTTACATATCTGCCACTGTGCAAGAAAATCCGCATAGGTGCTCGAGTGTTCGAACCGTAATGCGCAAGAAATGGTATGGAAACCCCGTATTTACATATCTGCCACTGTGCAGGAGAATCCGCATAGGTGTTCGAGTGTTCGAACCGTAATGCGCAAGAAATGGTACCGAAACCCCGTATTTACATATCTGCCACTTTGTAGGAGAATCCGCATAGGTGTTCGATTGTTCGAACCGTAATGCGCAAGAAATGGTACCGAAACCCCGTATTTACATATCTGCCACTGTGCAGGAGAATCCGTATAGGTGTTCGAGTGTTCGAACCGTAATGCGCAAGAAATGGTACGGAAACCCCGTATTTACATATCTGCCACTGTGCAGGAGAATCCGTATAGGTGTTCGATTGTTCGAACCGTAATGCGCAAGAAATTGTATGTAAACCCCGTATTTACATATCTGCCACTGTGCAGGAGAATCCGTATAGGTGTTCGAGTGTTCGAACCGTAATGCGCAAAAAATGGTATGGAAACCCCGTATTTACATATCTGCCACTGTGCAGGAGAATCCGCATAGGTGTTCGAGTGTTCGAACCGTAATGCGCAAGAAATGGTACCGAAACCCCGTATTTACATATCCGCCACTGTGCAGGAGAATCCGTATAGGTGTTCGAGTGTTCGAACCGTAATGCGCAAGAAATAGTACCGAAACCCCGTATTTACATATCTGCCACTATGCAGGAGAATCCGCATAGGTGTTCGAGTGTTCGAACCGTAATGCGCAAGAAATGGTACCGAAACCCCGTATTTACATATCTGCCACTGTGCAGGAGAATCCGCATAGGTGCTCGAGTGTTCGAACCGTATTGCGCAAGAAATGGTATGTAAACCCCGTATTTACATATCTGCCACTGTGCAGGAGAATCCGTATAGGTGTTCGAGTGTTCGAACCGTAATGCGCAAGAAATGGTACCGAAACCCCGTATTTACATATCTGCCACTGTGCAGGAGAATCCGCATTGGTGCTCGAGTGTTCGAACCGTATTTCGCAAGAAATGGTATGTAAACCCCGTATTTACATATATGCCACTGTGCAGGAGAATCCGTATAGGTGTTCGAGTGTTCGAACCGTAATGCGCCAGAAATGGTACCGAAACCCCGTATTTACATATCTGCCACTGTGCAAGAAAATCCGCATAGGTGCTCGAGTGTTCGAACCGTATTGCGCAAGAAATGGTACCGAAACCCCGTATTTACATATCTGCCACTGTGCAGGAGAATCCGCATAGGTGTTCGAGTGTTCGAACCATAATGCGCAGGAAATGGTACCGAAACCCCGTATTTACATATCTGCCACTGTGCAGGAGAATTCGTATAGGTGTTCGTGTGTTCGAACCGTAATGCGCAAGAAATGGTACGGAAACCCCGTATTTACATATCTGCCACTGTGCAGGAGAATCCGTATAGGTGTTCGATTGTTCGTATTGTAATGCGCAAGAAATGGTATGTAAACCCCGTATTTACATATCTCCCACTGTGCAGGAGAATCCGTATAGGTGTTCGAGTGTTCGAACCGTAATGCGCAAGAAATGGTATGGAAACCCCGTATTTACATATCTGCCACTGTGCAGGAGAATCCGCATAGGTGTTCGAGTGTTCGAACCGTAATGCGCAAGAAATGGTACCGAAACCCCGTATTTACATATCTGCCACTGTGCAGGAGAATCCGCATAGGTGCTCGAGTGTTCGAACCGTATTGCGCAAGAAATGGTATGTAAACCCCGTATTTACATATATGCCACTGTGCAGGAGAATCCGTATAGGTGTTCGAGTGTTCGAACCGTAATGCGCAAGAAATGGTACCGAAACCCCGTATTTACATATCTGCCACTGTGCAGGAGAATCCGTATAGGTGTTCGAGTGTTCGAACCATAATGCGCAGGAAATGGTACCGAAACCCCGTATTTACATATCAGCCACTATGCAGGAGAATTCGTATAGGTGTTCGAGTGTTCGAACCGTATTGCGCAAGAAATGGTATGTAAACCCCGTATTTACATATCTGCCACTGTGCAGGAGAATCCGTATAGGTGTTCGAGTGTTCGAACCGTAATGCGCAAGAAATGGTACCGAAACCCCGTATTTACATATCTGCCACTGTGCAGGAGAATCCGTATAGGTGTTCGAGTGTTCGAACCATCATGCGCAGGAAATGGTACCGAAACCCCGTATTTACATATCTGCCACTGTGCAGGAGAATTCGTATAGGTGTTCGTGTGTTCGAACCGTAATGCGCAAGAAAAGGTATGTAAACCCCATATTTAAATATCTGCCACTGTGCAGGAGAATCCGTATAGGTGTTCGAGTGTTCGAACCGTAATGCGCCAGAAATGGTACCGAAACCCCGTATTTACATATCTGCCACTGTGCAAGAAAATCCGCATAGGTGCTCGAGTGTTCGAACCGTAATGCGCAAGAAATGGTATGGAAACCCCGTATTTACATATCTGCCACTGTGCAGGAGAATCCGCATAGGTGTTCGAGTGTTCGAACCGTAATGCGCAAGAAATGGTACCGAAACCCCGTATTTACATATCTGCCACTTTGTAGGAGAATCCGCATAGGTGTTCGATTGTTCGAACCGTAATGCGCAAGAAATGGTACCGAAACCCCGTATTTACATATCTGCCACTGTGCAGGAGAATCCGTATAGGTGTTCGAGTGTTCGAACCGTAATGCGCAAGAAATGGTACGGAAACCCCGTATTTACATATCTGCCACTGTGCAGGAGAATCCGTATAGGTGTTCGATTGTTCGAACCGTAATGCGCAAGAAATTGTATGTAAACCCCGTATTTACATATCTGCCACTGTGCAGGAGAATCCGTATAGGTGTTCGAGTGTTCGAACCGTAATGCGCAAAAAATGGTATGGAAACCCCGTATTTACATATCTGCCACTGTGCAGGAGAATCCGCATAGGTGTTCGAGTGTTCGAACCGTAATGCGCAAGAAATGGTACCGAAACCCCGTATTTACATATCCGCCACTGTGCAGGAGAATCCGTATAGGTGTTCGAGTGTTCGAACCGTAATGCGCAAGAAATAGTACCGAAACCCCGTATTTACATATCTGCCACTATGCAGGAGAATCCGCATAGGTGTTCGAGTGTTCGAACCGTAATGCGCAAGAAATGGTACCGAAACCCCGTATTTACATATCTGCCACTGTGCAGGAGAATCCGCATAGGTGCTCGAGTGTTCGAACCGTATTGCGCAAGAAATGGTATGTAAACCCCGTATTTACATATCTGCCACTGTGCAGGAGAATCCGTATAGGTGTTCGAGTGTTCGAACCGTAATGCGCAAGAAATGGTACCGAAACCCCGTATTTACATATCTGCCACTGTGCAGGAGAATCCGCATTGGTGCTCGAGTGTTCGAACCGTATTTCGCAAGAAATGGTATGTAAACCCCGTATTTACATATATGCCACTGTGCAGGAGAATCCGTATAGGTGTTCGAGTGTTCGAACCGTAATGCGCCAGAAATGGTACCGAAACCCCGTATTTACATATCTGCCACTGTGCAAGAAAATCCGCATAGGTGCTCGAGTGTTCGAACCGTATTGCGCAAGAAATGGTACCGAAACCCCGTATTTACATATGTGCCACTGTGCAGGAGAATCCGCATAGGTGTTCGAGTGTTCGAACCATAATGCGCAGGAAATGGTACCGAAACCCCGTATTTACATATCTGCCACTGTGCAGGAGAATTCGTATAGTTGTTCGTGTGTTCGAACCGTAATGCGCAAGAAATGGTACGGAAACCCCGTATTTACATATCTGCCACTGTGCAGGAGAATCCGTATAGGTGTTCGATTGTTCGTATTGTAATGCGCAAGAAATGGTATGTAAACCCCGTATTTACATATCTCCCACTGTGCAGGAGAATCCGTATAGGTGTTCGAGTGTTCGAACCGTAATGCGCAAGAAATGGTATGGAAACCCCGTATTTACATATCTGCCACTGTGCAGGAGAATCCGCATAGGTGTTCGAGTGTTCGAACCGTAATGCGCAAGAAATGGTACCGAAACCCCGTATTTACATATCTGCCACTGTGCAGGAGAATCCGCATAGGTGCTCGAGTGTTCGAACCGTATTGCGCAAGAAATGGTATGTAAACCCCGTATTTACATATATGCCACTGTGCAGGAGAATCCGTATAGGTGTTCGAGTGTTCGAACCGTAATGCGCAAGAAATGGTACCGAAACCCCGTATTTACATATCTGCCACTGTGCAGGAGAATCCGTATAGGTGTTCGAGTGTTCGAACCATAATGCGCAGGAAATGGTACCGAAACCCCGTATTTACATATCAGCCACTATGCAGGAGAATTCGTATAGGTGTTCGAGTGTTCGAACCGTATTGCGCAAGAAATGGTATGTAAACCCCGTATTTACATATCTGCCACTGTGCAGGAGAATCCGTATAGGTGTTCGAGTGTTCGAACCGTAATGCGCAAGAAATGGTACCGAAACCCCGTATTTACATATCTGCCACTGTGCAGGAGAATCCGTATAGGTGTTCGAGTGTTCGAACCATAATGCGCAGGAAATGGTACCGAAACCCCGTATTTACATATCTGCCACTGTGCAGGAGAATTCGTATAGGTGTTCGTGTGTTCGAACCGTAATGCGCAAGAAAAGGTATGTAAACCCCATATTTAAATATCTGCCACTGTGCAGGAGAATCCGTATAGGTGTTCGAGTGTTCGAACCGTAATGCGCCAGAAATGGTACCGAAACCCCGTATTTACATATCTGCCACTGTGCAAGAAAATCCGCATAGGTGCTCGAGTGTTCGAACCGTAATGCGCAAGAAATGGTATGGAAACCCCGTATTTACATATCTGCCACTGTGCAGGAGAATCCGCATAGGTGTTCGAGTGTTCGAACCGTAATGCGCAAGAAATGGTACCGAAACCCCGTATTTACATATCTGCCACTGTGCAGGAGAATCCGCATAGGTGCTCGAGTGTTCGAACCGTATTTCGCAAGAAATGGTATGTAAACCCCGTATTTACATATATGCCACTGTGCAGGAGAATCCGTATAGGTGTTCGAGTGTTCGAACCGTAATGCGCCAGAAATGGTACCGAAACCCCATATTTACATATTTGCCACTGTGCAAGAAAATCCGCATAGGTGCTCGAGTGTTCGAACTGTATTGCGCAAGAAATGGTATGGAAACCCCGTATTTACATATCTGCCACTGTGCAGGAGAATCCGTATTGGTGTTCGAGTGTTCGAATCGTAATGCGCAAGAAATGGTACCGAAACCCCGTATTTACATATCTGCCACTGTGCAGGAGAATCCGTATAGGTGTTCGAGTGTTCGAACCGTAACGCGCAAGAAATGGTATGTAAACCCCGTATTTACATATCTGCCACTGTGCAGGAAAATCCGCATAGGTGTTCGAGTGTTCGAACCGTAATGCGCAAGAAATGGTACCGAAACCCCGTATTTACATATCCGCCACTGTGCAGGAGAATCCGGATAGGTGTTCGAGTGTTCGAACCGTAATGCGCAAGAAATGGTACCGAAACCCCGTATGTACATATCTGCCACTGTGCAGGAGAATCCGCATAGGTGTTCGAGTGTTCGAACCGTAATGCGCAAGAAATGGTACCGAAACCCCGTATTTACATATCTGCCACTGTGCAGGAGAATTCGTATAGGTGTTCGGGTGTTCGAACCGTAATGCGCAAGAAATGGTACCGAAACCCCGTATTTACATATCTGCCACTGTGCAGGAGAATTCGTATAGGTGTTCGAGTGTTCGAACCGTAATGCCCAAGAAATGGTACCGAAACCCCGTATTTACATATCTGCCACTGTGCAGGAGAATCCGTATAGGTGTTCGAGTGTTCGAACCATAATGCGCAGGAAATGGTACCGAAACCCCGTATTTACATATCAGCCACTGTGCAGGGGAATTCGTATAGTTGTTCGTGTGTTCGAACCGTAATGCGCAAGAAATGGTACGGAAACCCCGTATTTACATATCTGCCACTGTGCAGGAGAATTCGTATAGGTGTTCGGGTGTTCGAACCGTAATGCGCAAGAAATGGTATGTAAACCCCATATTTAAATATCTGCCACTGTGCAGGAGAATCCGTATAGGTGTTCGAGTGTTCGAACCGTAATGCGCAAGAAATGGTACCGAAACCCCGTATTTACATATCTGCCACTATGTAGGAGAATCCGTATAGGTGTTCGAGTGTTCGAACCATAATGCGCAGGAAATGGTACCGAAACCCCGTATTTACATATCTGCCACTATGCAGGAGAATTCGTATAGGTGTTCGTGTGTTCGAACCGTAATGCGCAAGAAATGGTACGGAAACCCCGTATTTACATATCTGCCACTGTGCAGGAGAATCCGTATAGGTGTTCGATTGTTCGTATTGTAATGCGCAAGAAATGGTATGTAAACCCCGTATTTACATATCTCCCACTGTGCAGGAGAATCCGTATAGGTGTTCGAGTGTTCGAACCGTAATGCGCAAGAAATGGTATGGAAACCCCGTATTTACATATCTGCCACTGTGCAGGAGAATCCGCATAGGTGTTCGAGTGTTCGAACCGTAATGCGCAAGAAATGGTACCGAAACCCCGTATTTACATATCTGCCACTGTGCAGGAGAATCCGCATAGGTGCTCGAGTGTTCGAACCGTATTGCGCAAGAAATGGTATGTAAACCCCGTATTTACATATCTGCCACTGTGCAGGAGAATCCGTATAGGTGTTCGAGTGTTCGAACCGTAATGCGCAAGAAATGGTATGTAAACCCCGTATTTACATATCTGTAACTGTGCAGGAGAATCCGTATAGGTGTTCGAGTGTTCGAACCGTAATGCGCAAGAAATGGTATGGAAACCCCGTATTTACATATCTGCCACTGTGCAGGAGAATCTGCATAGGTGTTCGAGTGTTCGAACCGTAATGCGCAAGAAATGGTACCGAAACCCCGTATTTACATATTTGCCACTGTGCAGGAGAATCCGCATAGGTGCTCGAGTGTTCGAACCGTATTGCGCAAGAAATGATATGTAAACCCCGTATTTACATATCTGCCACTGTGCAGGAGAATCCGTATAGGTGTTCGAGTGTTCGAACCGTATTGCGCAAGAAATGGTATGTAAACCCCGTATTTACATATCTGCCACTGTGCAGGAGAATCCGTATAGGTGTTCGAGTGTTCGAACCGTAATGCGCAAGAAATGGTACCGAAACCCCGTATTTACATATCTGCCACTGTGCAGGAGAATCCGCATAGGTGCTCGAGTGTTCGAACCGTATTTCGCAAGAAATGGTATGTAAACCCCGTATTTACATATATGCCACTGTGCAGGAGAATCCGTATAGGTATTCGAGTGTTCGAACCGTAATGCGCCAGAAATGGTACCGAAACCCCGTATTTACATATCTGCCACTGTGCAAGAAAATCCGCATAGGTGCTCGAGTGTTCGAACCGTATTGCGCAAGAAATGGTATGGAAACCCCGTATTTACATATCTGCCACTGTGCAGGAGAATCCGTATTGGTGTTCGAGTGTTCGAATCGTAATGCGCAAGAAATGGTACCGAAACCCCGTATTTACATATCTGCCACTGTGCAGGAGAATCCGTATAGGTGTTCGAGTGTTCGAACCGTAACGCGCAAGAAATGGTATGTAAACCCCGTATTTACATATCTGCCACTGTGCAGGAAAATCCGCATAGGTGTTCGAGTGTTCGAACCGTAATGCGCAAGAAATGGTATGGAAACCCCGTATTTACATATCTGCCACTGTGCAGGAGAATCCGTATATGTGTTCGAGTGTTCGAACCATAATGCGCAGGAAATGGTACCAAAACCCCGTATTTACATATCAGCCACTGTGCAGGAGAATCCGTATATGTGTTCGAGTGTTCGAACCGTAATGCGCAAGAAATGGTACGGAAACCCCGTATTTACATATCTGCCACTGTGCAGGAGAATTCGTATAGGTGTTCGGGTGTTCGAACCGTAATGCGCAAGAAATGGTATGTAAACCCCATATTTAAATATCTGCCACTGTGCAGGAGAATCCGTATAGGTGTTCGAGTGTTCGAACCGTAATGCGCAAGAAATGGTACCGAAATCCCGTATTTACTTATCTGCCACTGTGCAGGAGAATCCGTATAGGTGTTCGAGTGTTCGAACCATAATGCGCAGGAAATGGTACCGAAACCCCGTATTTACATATCAGCCACTGTGCAGGAGAATTCGTATAGGTGTTCGTGTGTTCGAACCGTAATGCGCAAGAAATGGTACGGAAACCCCGTATTTACATATCTGCCACTGTGCAGGAGAATTCGTATAGGTGTTCGATTGTTCGTATTGTAATGCGCAAGAAATGGTATGTAAACCCCGTATTTACATATCTCCCACTGTGCAGGAGAATCCGTATAGGTGTTCGAGTGTTCGAACCGTAATGCGCAAGAAATGGTAACGAAACCCCGTATTTACATATCTGCCACTGTGCAGGAGAATCCGTATAGGTGTTCGATTGTTCGAACCGTAATGCGCAAGAAATTGTATGTAAACCCCGTATTTACATATCTGCCACTGTGCAGGAGAATCCGTATAGGTGTTCGAGTGTTCGAACCGTAATGCGCAAGAAATGGTACGGAAACCCCGTATTTACATATCTGCCACTGTGCAGGAGAATCCGTATAGGTGTTCGATTGTTCGAACCGTAATGCGCAAGAAATTTTATGTAAACCCCGTATTTACATATCTGCCACTGTGCAGGAGAATCCGTATAGGTGTTCGAGTGTTCGAACCGTAATGCGCAAGAAATGGTATGGAAACCCCGTATTTACATATCTGCCACTGTGCAGGAGAATCCGCATAGGTGCTCGAGTGTTCGAACCGTATTGCGCAAGAAATGGTATGTAAACCCCGTATTTACATATCTGCCACTGTGCAGGAGAATCCGCATAGGTGCTCGAGTGTTCGAACCGTATTGCGCAAGAAATGGTATGGAAACCCCGTATTTACATATCTGCCACTGTGCAGGAGAATCCGTATAGGTGTTCGAGTGTTCCAACCGTAATGCGCAGGAAATGGTACCGAAACCCCGTATTTACATATCTGCCACTTTGCAGGGGAATTCGTATAGGTGTTCGGGTGTTCGAACCGTAATGCGCAAGAAAAGGTATGTAAACCCCATATTTAAATATCTGCCACTGTGCAGGAGAATCCGTATAGGTGTTCGAGTGTTCGAACCGTAATGCGCCAGAAATGGTACCGAAACCCCGTATTTACATATCTGCCACTATGCAAGAAAATCCGCATAGGTGCTCGAGTGTTCGAACCGTAATGCGCAAGAAATGGTATGGAAACCCCGTATTTACATATCTGCCACTGTGCAGGAGAATCCGTATAGGTGTTCGAGTGTTCGAACCATAATGCGCAGGAAATGGTACCGAAACCCCGTATTTACATATCTGCCACTGTGCAGGAGAATTCGTATAGGTGTTCGTGTGTTCGAACCGTAATGCGCAAGAAATGGTACGGAAACCCCGTATTTACATATCTGCCACTGTGCAGGAGAATCCGTATTGGTGTTCGAGTGTTCGAATCGTAATGCGCAAGAAATGGTACCGAAACCCCGTATTTACATATCTGCCACTGTGCAGGAGAATCCGTATAGGTGTTCGAGTGTTCGAACCGTAACGCGCAAGAAATGGTATGTAAACCCCGTATTTACATATCTGCCACTGTGCAGGAAAATCCGCATAGGTGTTCGAGTGTTCGAACCGTAATGCGCAAGAAATGGTATGGAAACCCCGTATTTACATATCTGCCACTGTGCAGGAGAATCCGTATAGGTGTTCGAGTGTTCGAACCATAATGCGCAGGAAATGGTACCAAAACCCCGTATTTACATATCAGCCACTGTGCAGGAGAATCCGTATATGTGTTCGAGTGTTCGAACCGTAATGCGCAAGAAATGGTACGGAAACCCCGTATTTACATATCTGCCACTGTGGAGGAGAATTCGTATAGGTGTTCGGGTGTTCGAACCGTAATGCGCAAGAAATGGTATGTAAACCCCATATTTAAATATCTGCCACTGTGCAGGAGAATCCGTATAGGTGTTCGAGTGTTCGAACCGTAATGCGCAAGAAATGGTACCGAAACCCCGTATTTACATATCTGCCACTGTGCAGGAGAATCCGTATAGGTGTTCGAGTGTTCGAACCATAATGCGCAGGAAAATGGTACCGAAACCCCGTATTTACATATCAGCCACTGTGCAGGAGAATTCGTATAGGTGTTCGTGTGTTCGAACCGTAATGCGCAAGAAATGGTACGGAAACCCTGTATTTACATATCTGCCACTGTGCAGGAGAATTCGTATAGGTGTTCGGGTGTTCGAACCGTAATGCGCAAGAAATGGTATGTAAACCCCATATTTAAATATCTGCCACTGTGCAGGAGAATCCGTATAGGTGTTCGAGTGTTCGAACCGTAATGCGCAAGAAATGGTACCGAAACCCCGTATTTACATATCTGCCACTGTGCAGGAGAATCCGTATAGGTGTTCGATTGTTCGAACCGTAATGCGCAAGAAATTGTATGTAAACCCCGTATTTAGATATCTGCCACTGTGCAGGAGAATCCGTATAGGTGTTCGAGTGTTCGAACCGTAATGCGCAAGAAATGGTACGGAAACCCCGTATTTACATATCTGCCACTGTGCAGGAGAATCCGTATAGGTGTTCGATTGTTCGAACCGTAATGCGCAAGAAATTGTATGTAAACCCCGTATTTACATATCTGCCACTGTGCAGGAGAATCCGTATAGGTGTTCGAGTGTTCGAACCGTAATGCGCAAGAAATGGTATGGAAACCCCGTATTTACATATCTGCCACAGTGCAGGAGAATCCGCATAGGTGCTCGAGTGTTCGAACCGTATTGCGCAAGAAATGGTATGTAAACCCCGTATTTACATATCTGCCACTGTGCAGGAGAATCCGCATAGGTGCTCGAGTGTTCGAACCGTATTGCGCAAGAAATGGTATGGAAACCCCGTATTTACATATCTGCCACTGTGCAGAAGAATCCGTATAGGTGTTCGAGTGTTCGAACCGTAATGCGCAGGAAATGGTACCGAAACCCCGTATTTACATATCTGCCACTTTGCAGGGGAATTCGTATAGGTGTTCGGGTGTTCGAACCGTAATGCGCAAGAAAAGGTATGTAAACCCCATATTTAAATATCTGCCACTGTGCAGGAGAATCCGTATAGGTGTTCGAGTGTTCGAACCGTAATGCGCCAGAAATGGTACCGAAACCCCATATTTACATATCTGCCACTGTGCAAGAAAATCCGCATAGGTGCTCGAGTGTTCGAACCGTAATGCGCAAGAAATGGTATGGAAACCCCGTATTTACATATCTGCCACTGTGCAGGAGAATCCGTATAGGTGTTCGAGTGTTCGAACCATAATGCGCAGGAAATGGTACCGAAACCCCGTATTTACATATCTGCCACTGTGCAGGAGAATTCGTATAGGTGTTCGTGTGTTCGAACCGTAATGCGCAAAGTTTGGTACGGAAACCCCGTATTTACATATCTGCCACTGTGCAGGAGAATCCGTATAGGTGTTCGATTGTTCGTATTGTAATGCGCAAGAAATGGTATGTAAACCCCGTATTTACATATCTCCCACTGTGCAGGAGAATCCGTATAGGTGTTCGAGTGTTCAAACCGTAATGCGCAAGAAATGGTATGGAAACCCCGTATTTACATATCTGCCACTGTGCAGGAGAATCCGCATAGGTGCTCGAGTGTTCGAACCGTATTGCGCAAGAAATGGTATGTAAACCCCGTATTTACATATCTGCCACTGTGTAGGAGAATCCGTATAGGTGTTCGAGTGTTCGAACCGTAATGCGACAGAAATGGTACCGAAACCCCGTATTTACATATCTGCCACTGTGCAGGAGAATCCGCATAGGTGCTCGAGTGTTCGAACAGTAATGCGCAAGAAATGGTATGTAAACCCCGTATTTACATATCTGCCACTGTGCAGGAGAATCCGTATAGGTGTTCGATTGTTCGAACCGTAATGCGCAAGAAATGGTACCAAAACCCCGTATTTACATATCTGCCACTTTGTAGGAGAATCCGCATAGGTGTTCGATTGTTCGAACCGTAATGCGCAAGAAATGGTATGGAAACCCCGTATTTACATATCTGCCACTGTGCAGGAGAATCCATATTGGTGTTCGAGTGTTCGAATCGTAATGCGCAAGAAATGGTACCGAAACCCCGTATTTACATATCTGCCACTGTGCAGGAGAATCCGAATAGGTGTTCGAGTGTTCGAACCGTAACGCGCAAGAAATGGTATGTAAACCCCGTATTTACATATCTGCCACTGTGCAGGAGAATCCGTATAGGTGTTCGAGTGTTCGAACCGTAATGCGCAAGAAATGGAACGGAAACCCCGTATTTACATATCTGCCACTGTGCAGGAGAATCCGTATAGGTGTTCGATTGTTCGAACCGTAATGCGCAAGAAATGGTATGTAAACCCCGTATTTACATATCTGCCACTGTGCAGGAAAATCCGTATATGTGTTCGAGTGTTCGAACCGTAATGCGCAAGAAATGGTACGGAAATCCCGTATTTACATATCTGCCACTGTGCAGGAGAATCCGTATAGGTGTTCGAGTGTTCGAACCGTAATGCGCAAGAAATGGTACCGAAACCCCGTATTTACATATCTGCCACTGTGTAGGAGAATCCGTATAGGTGTTCGAGTGTTCGAACCGTAATGCGCAAGAAATGGTACCGAAACCCCGTATTTACATATCTGCCACTGGGCAGGAGAATCCGTATAGGTGTTCGAGTGTTCGAACCGTAATGCGCAAGAAATGGTACCGAAACCCCGTATTTACATATCTGCCACTGTGCAGGAGAATCCGCATAGGTGCTCGAGTGTTCGAACTGTATTGCGCAAGAAATAGTATGTAAACCCCGTATTTACATATCTGCCACTGTGTAGGAGAATCCGTATAGGTGTTCGAGTGTTCGAACCGTAATGCGCCAGAAATGGTACCGAAACCCCGTATTTACATATCTGCCACTGTGCAGGAGAATCCGCATAGGTGCTCGAGTGTTCGAACCGTATTGCGCAAGAAATGGTATGGAAACCCCGTATTTACATATCTGCCACTGTGCAGGAGAATCCGTATAGGTGTTCGAGTGTTCGAACCGTAATGCGCAGGAAATGGTACCGAAATCCCGTATTTACATATCTGCCACTTTGCAGGAGAATTCGTATAGGTGTTCGAGTGTTCGAACCGTAATGTGCAAGAAATGGTACCGAAACCCCTATTTACATATCTGCCACTGTGCAGGAGAATCCAAATAGGTGTTCGAGTGTTCGAACCGTAATGCGCAAGAAATGGTACCGAAACCCCGTATTTACATATCTGCCACTTTGTAGGAGAATCCGCATCGGTGTTCGAGTGTTCGAACCGTAATGTGCAAGAAATGGTAAGGAAACTCCGTATTTACATATCTGCCACTGTGCAGGAGAATCCGTATAGGTGTTCGAGTGTTCGAATCGTAATGCGCAAGAAATGGTACCGAAACCCCGTATTTATATATCTGCCTCTGTGCAGGAGAATCCGAATAGGTGTTCGAGTGTTCGAACCGTAATGCGCAAGAAATGGTATGTAAACCCCGTATTTACATATCTGTAACTGTGCAGGAGAATCCGTATAGGTGTTCGAGTGTTCGAACCGTAATGCGCAAGAAATGGTACGGAAACCCCGTATTTACATATCTGCCACTTTGTAGGAGAATCCGCATAGGTGTTCGAGTGTTCGAACCGTAATGTGCAAGAAATGGTATGGAAACCCCGTATTTACATATCTGCCACTGTGCAGGAGAATCCGTATAGGTGTTCGAGTGTTCGAATCGTAATGCGCAAGAAATGGTACCGAAACCCCGTATTTACATATCTGCCACTGTGCAGGAGAATCCGAATAGGTGTTCGAGTGTTCGAACCGTAATGCGCAAGAAATGGTATGGAAACCCCGTATTTACATATCTGCCACAGTGTAGGAGAATCCGCATAGGTGCTCGAGTGTTCGAACCGTATTGCGCAAGAAATGGTATGTAAACCCCGTATTTACATATCTGCCACTGTGCAGGAGAATCCGCATAGGTGCTCGAGTGTTCGAACCGTATTGCGCAAGAAATGGTATGGAAACCCCGTATTTACATATCTGCCACTGTGCAGGAGAATCCGTATAGGTGTTCGAGTGTTCGAACCGTAATGCGCAGGAAATGGTACCGAAACCCCGTATTTACATATCTGCCACTTTGCAGGGGAATTCGTATAGGTGTTCGGGTGTTCGAACCGTAATGCGCAAGAAAAGGTATGTAAACCCCATATTTAAATATCTGCCACTGTGCAGGAGAATCCGTATAGGTGTTCGAGTGTTCGAACCGTAATGCGCCAGAAATGGTACCGAAACCCCATATTTACATATCTGCCACTGTGCAAGAAAATCCGCATAGGTGCTCGAGTGTTCGAACCGTAATGCGCAAGAAATGGTATGGAAACCCCGTATTTACATATCTGCCACTGTGCAGGAGAATCCGTATAGGTGTTCGAGTGTTCGAACCATAATGCGCAGGAAATGGTACCGAAACCCCGTATTTACATATCTGCCACTGTGCAGGAGAATTCGTATAGGTGTTCGTGTGTTCGAACCGTAATGCGCAAAGTTTGGTACGGAAACCCCGTATTTACATATCTGCCACTGTGCAGGAGAATCCGTATAGGTGTTCGATTGTTCGTATTGTAATGCGCAAGAAATGGTATGTAAACCCCGTATTTACATATCTCCCACTGTGCAGGAGAATCCGTATAGGTGTTCGAGTGTTCAAACCGTAATGCGCAAGAAATGGTATGGAAACCCCGTATTTACATATCTGCCACTGTGCAGGAGAATCCGCATAGGTGCTCGAGTGTTCGAACCGTATTGCGCAAGAAATGGTATGTAAACCCCGTATTTACATATCTGCCACTGTGTAGGAGAATCCGTATAGGTGTTCGAGTGTTCGAACCGTAATGCGACAGAAATGGTACCGAAACCCCGTATTTACATATCTGCCACTGTGGAGGAGAATCCGCATAGGTGCTCGAGTGTTCGAACAGTAATGCGCAAGAAATGGTATGTAAACCCCGTATTTACATATCTGCCACTGTGCAGGAGAATCCGTATAGGTGTTCGATTGTTCGAATCGTAATGCGCAAGAAATGGTACCAAAACCCCGTATTTACATATCTGCCACTTTGTAGGAGAATCCGCATAGGTGTTCGATTGTTCGAACCGTAATGCGCAAGAAATGGTATGGAAACCCCGTATTTACATATCTGCCACTGTGCAGGAGAATCCATATTGGTGTTCGAGTGTTCGAATCGTAATGCGCAAGAAATGGTACCGAAACCCCGTATTTACATATCTGCCACTGTGCAGGAGAATCCGAATAGGTGTTCGAGTGTTCGAACCGTAACGCGCAAGAAATGGTATGTAAACCCCGTATTTACATATCTGCCACTGTGCAGGAGAATCCGTATAGGTGTTCGAGTGTTCGAACCGTAATGCGCAAGAAATGGAACGGAAACCCCGTATTTACATATCTGCCACTGTGCAGGAGAATCCGTATAGGTGTTCGATTGTTCGAACCGTAATGCGCAAGAAATGGTATGTAAACCCCGTATTTACATATCTGCCACTGTGCAGGAGAATCCGTATATGTGTTCGAGTGTTCGAACCGTAATGCGCAAGAAATGGTACGGAAATCCCGTATTTACATATCTGCCACTGTGCAGGAGAATCCGTATAGGTGTTCGAGTGTTCGAACCGTAATGCGCAAGAAATGGTACCGAAACCCCGTATTTACATATCTGCCACTGTGTAGGAGAATCTGTATAGGTGTTCGAGTGTTCGAACCGTAATGCGCAAGAAATGGTAGGGAAACCCCGTATTTACATATCTGCCACTAGGCAGGAGAATCCGTATAGGTGTTCGAGTGTTCGAACCGTAATGCGCAAGAAATGGTACCGAAACCCCGTATTTACATATCTGCCACTGTGCAGGAGAATCCGCATAGGTGCTCGAGTGTTCGAACTGTATTGCGCAAGAAATAGTATGTAAACCCCGTATTTACATATCTGCCACTGTGTAGGAGAATCCGTATAGGTGTTCGAGTGTTCGAACCGTAATGCGCCAGAAATGGTACCGAAACCCCGTATTTACATATCTGCCACTGTGCAGGAGAATCCGCATAGGTGCTCGAGTGTTCGAACCGTATTGCGCAAGAAATGGTATGGAAACCCCGTATTTACATATCTGCCACTGTGCAGGAGAATCCGTATAGGTGTTCGAGTGTTCGAACCGTAATGCGCAGGAAATGGTACCGAAATCCCGTATTTACATATCTGCCACTTTGCAGGAGAATTCGTATAGGTGTTCGAGTGTTCGAACCGTAATGTGCAAGAAATGGTACCGAAACCCCGTATTTACATATCTGCCACTGTGCAGGAGAATCCAAATAGGTGTTCGAGTGTTCGAACCGTAATGCGCAAGAAATGGTACCGAAACCCCGTATTTACATATCTGCCACTTTGTAGGAGAATCCGCATCGGTGTTCGAGTGTTCGAACCGTAATGTGCAAGAAATGGTAAGGAAACTCCGTATTTACATATCTGCCACTGTGCAGGAGAATCCGTATAGGTGTTCGAGTGTTCAAATCGTAATGCGCAAGAAATGGTACCGAAACCCCGTATTTATATATCTGCCTCTGTGCAGGAGAATCCGAATAGGTGTTCGAGTGTTCGAACCGTAATGCGCAAGAAATGGTATGTAAACCCCGTATTTACATATCTGTAACTGTGCAGGAGAATCCGTATAGGTGTTCGAGTGTTCGAACCGTAATGCGCAAGAAATGGTACGGAAACCCCGTATTTACATATCTGCCACTTTGTAGGAGAATCCGCATAGGTGTTCGAGTGTTCGAACCGTAATGTGCAAGAAATGGTATGGAAACCCCGTATTTACATATCTGCCACTGTGCAGGAGAATCCGTATAGGTGTTCGAGTGTTCGAATCGTAATGCGCAAGAAATGGTACCGAAACCCCGTATTTACATATCTGCCACTGTGCAGGAGAATCCGAATAGGTGTTCGAGTGTTCGAACCGTAATGCGCAAGAAATGGTATGTAAACCCCGTATTTACATATCTGCCACTGTGCAGGAGAATCCGTATAGGTGTTCGAGTGTTCGAACCGTAATGCGCAAGAAATGGTACGGAAACCCCGTATTTACATATCTGCCACTGTGCAGGAGAATCCGTATAGGTGTTCGATTGTTCGAACCGTAATGCGCAAGAAATTGTATGTAAACCCCGTATTTACATATCTGCCACTGTGCAGGAGAATCCGTATAGGTGTTCGAGTGTTCGAACCGTAATGCGCAAGAAATGGTATGGAAACCCCGTATTTACATATCTGCCACTGTGCAGGAGAATCCGCATAGGTGTTCGAGTGTTCGAACCGTAATGCGCAAGAAATGGTACCGAAACCCCATATTTACATATCCGCCACTGTGCGGGAGAATCCGTATAGGTGTTCGAGTGTTCGAACCGTAATGCGCAAGAAATGGTACCGAAACCCCGTATTTACATATCTGCCACTGTGCAGGAGAATCCGCATAGGTGCTCGAGTGTTCGAACCGTATTGCGCAAGAAATGGTATGTAAACCCCGTATTTACATATCTGCCACTGTGCAGGATAATCCGTATAGGTGTTCGAGTGTTCGAACCGTAATGCGCAAGAAATGGTACCGAAACCCCGTATTTACATATCTGCCACTGTGCAGGAGAATCCGCATAGGTGCTCGAGTGTTCGAACCGTATTGCGCAAGAAATGGTATGGAAACCCCGTATTTACATATCTGCCACTGTGCAGGAGAATCCGTATAGGTGTTCGAGTGTTGGAACCGTAATGCGCAGGAAATGGTACCGAAACCCCGTATTTACATAACTGCCACTGTGCAGGAGAATTCATATAGGTGTTCGTGTGTTCGAACCGTAATGCGCAAGAAATGGTATGTAAACCCCATATTTAAATATCTGCCACTGTGCTGGAGAATCCGTATAGGTGTTCGAGTGTTCGAACCGTAATGCGCAAGAAATGGTACCGAAACCCCGTATTTACATATTTGCCACTGTGCAGGAGAATCCGTATAAGTGTTCGAGTGTTCGAACCGTAATGCGAAAGAAATGGTACCGAAACCCCGTATTTACATATCTGCCACTGTGCTAGAGAATCCGAATAGGTGTTAGAGTGTTCGAACCGTAATGCGCAAGAAATGGTACCGAAACCCCGTATTTACATATCTGCCACTTTGTAGGAGAATCCGCATAGGTGTTCGAGTGTTCGAACCGTAATGTGCAAGAAATAGTATGGAAACCCCGTATTTATATATCTGCCACTGTGCAGGAGAATCCGTATAGGTGTTCGATTGTTCGAATCGTAATGCGCAAGAAATGGTACCGAAACCCCGTATTTAAATATTTGCCACTGTGCAGGAGAATCCGAATAGGTGTTCGAGTGTTCGAACCGTAATGCGCAAGAAATGGTATGTAAACCCCGTATTTACATATCTGCCACTGTGCAGGAGAATCCGTATAGGTGTTCGAGTGTTCGAACCGTAATGCGCAAGAAATGGTACAGAAACCCCGTATTTACATATCTGCCACTGTGCAGGAGAATCCGTATAGGTGTTCGATTGTTCGAACCGTAATGCGCAAGAAATGGTATGTAAACCCCGTATTTACATATCTGCCACTGTGCAGGAGAATCCGTATAGGTGTTCGATTGTTCGAACTGTAATGCGCAAGAAATGGTATGTAAACCCCGTATTTACATATCTGCCACTGTGCAGGAGAATCCGTATAGGTGTTCGAGTGTTCGAACCGTAATGCGCAAGAAATGGTATGTAAACCCCAGATTTAAATATCTGCCGTAGTGCAGGAGAATCCGTATAGGTGTTCGAGTGTTCGAACCGTAATGCGCAAGAAATGGTACCGAAACCCCGTATTTACATATCTGCCACTGTGTAGGAGAATCCGTATAGGTGTTCGAGTGTTCGAACCGTGATGCGCAAGAAATGGTACCGAAACCCCGTATTTACATATCTGCCACTGTGGAGGAGAATCCGGATAGGTGTTCGAGTGTTCGAACCGTAATGCGCAAGAAATGGTACCGAAACCCCGTATTTACATATCTGCCACTTTGTAGGAGAATCCGCATAGGTGTTCGAGTGTTCGAACCGTAATGTGCAAGAAATGGTATGGAAACCCCGTATTTACATATCTGCCACTGTGCAGGAGAATCCGTAAAGGTGTTCGAGTGTTCGAACCGTAATGCGCAAGAAATGGTACCGAAACCCCGTATTTACATATCTGCCTCTGTGCAGGAGAATCCGAATAGGTGTTCGAGTGTTCGAACCGTAATGCGCAAGAAATGGTACCGAAACCCCGTATTTACATATCTGCCACTGTGCAGGAGAATCCGCATAGGTGCTCGAGTGTTCGAACCGTATTGCGCAAGAAATGGTATGTAAACCCCGTATTTACATATCTGCCACTGTGCAGGATAATCCGTATAGGTGTTCGAGTGTTCGAACCGTAATGCGCAAGAAATGGTACCGAAACCCCGTATTTACATATCTGCCACTGTGCAGGAGAATCCGCATAGGTGCTCGAGTGTTCGAACCGTATTGCGCAAGAAATGGTATGGAAACCCCGTATTTACATATCTGCCACTGTGCAGGAGAATCCGTATAGGTGTTCGAGTGTTCGAACCGTAATGCGCAGGAAATTATACCGAAACCCCGTATTTACATAACTGCCACTGTGCAGGAGAATTCATATAGGTGTTCGTGTGTTCGAACCGTAATGCGCAAGAAATGGTATGTAAACCCCATATTTAAATATCTGCCACTGTGCAGGAGAATCCGTATAGTTGTTCGAGTGTTCGAACCGTAATGCGCAAGAAATGGTACCGAAACCCCGTATTTACATATCTGCCACTGTGCAGGAGAATCCGTATAAGTGTTCGAGTGTTCGAACCGTAATGCGAAAGAAATGGTACCGAAACCCCGTATTTACATATCTGCCACTGTGCTAGAGAATCCGAATAGGTGTTAGAGTGTTCGAACCGTAATGCGCAAGAAATGGTACCGAAACCCCGTATTTACATATCTGCCACTTTGTAGGAGAATCCGCATAGGTGTTCGAGTGTTCGAACCGTAATGTGCAAGAAATAGTATGGAAACCCCGTATTTATATATCTGCCACTGTGCAGGAGAATCCGTATAGGTGTTCGATTGTTCGAATCGTAATGCGCAAGAAATGGTACCGAAACCCCGTATTTACATATTTGCCACTGTGCAGGAGAATCCGAATAGGTGTTCGAGTGTTCGAACCGTAATGCGCAAGAAATGGTATGTAAACCCCGTATTTACATATCTGCCACTGTGCAGGAGAATCCGTATAGGTGTTCGAGTGTTCGAACCGTAATGCGCAAGAAATGGTACAGAAACCCCGTATTTACATATCTGCCACTGTGCAGGAGAATCCGTATAGGTGTTCGATTGTTCGAACCGTAATGCGCAAGAAATGGTATGTAAACCCCGTATTTACATATCTGCCACTGTGCAGGAGAATCCGTATAGGTGTTCGATTGTTCGAACCGTAATGCGCAAGAAATGGTATGTAAACCCCGTATTTACATATCTGCCACTGTGCAGGAGAATCCGTATAGGTGTTCGAGTGTTCGAACCGTAATGCGCAAGAAATGGTATGTAAACCCCAGATTTAAATATCTGCCGTAGTGCAGGAGAATCCGTATAGGTGTTCGAGTGTTCGAACCGTAATGCGCAAGAAATGGTACCGAAACCCCATATTTACATATCTGCCACTGTGCAGGAGAATCCGTATAGGTGTTCGAGTGTTCGAACCGTGATGCGCAAGAAATGGTACCGAAACCCCGTATTTACATATCTGCCACTGTGCAGGAGAATCCGGATAGGTGTTCGAGTGTTCGAACCGTAATGCGCAAGAAATGGTATGTAAACCCCGTATTTACATATCTGCCACTGTGCAGGAGAATCCGTATAGGTGTTCGATTGTTCGAACTGTAATGCGCAAGAAATGGTATGTAAACCCCGTATTTACATATCTGCCACTGTGCAGGAGAATCCGTATAGGTGTTCGAGTGTTCGAACCGTAATGCGCAAGAAATGGTATGTAAACCCCAGATTTAAATATCTGCCGTAGTGCAGGAGAATCCGTATAGGTGTTCGAGTGTTCGAACCGTAATGCGCAAGAAATGGTACCGAAACCCCGTATTTACATATCTGCCACTGTGTAGGAGAATCCGTATAGGTGTTCGAGTGTTCGAACCGTGATGCGCAAGAAATGGTACCGAAACCCCGTATTTACATATCTGCCACTGTGGAGGAGAATCCGGATAGGTGTTCGAGTGTTCGAACCGTAATGCGCAAGAAATGGTACCGAAACCCCGTATTTACATATCTGCCACTTTGTAGGAGAATCCGCATAGGTGTTCGAGTGTTCGAACCGTAATGTGCAAGAAATGGTATGGAAACCCCGTATTTACATATCTGCCACTGTGCAGGAGAATCCGTAAAGGTGTTCGAGTGTTCGAACCGTAATGCGCAAGAAATGGTACCGAAACCCCGTATTTACATATCTGCCTCTGTGCAGGAGAATCCGAATAGGTGTTCGAGTGTTCGAACCGTAATGCGCAAGAAATGGTACCGAAACCCCGTATTTACATATCTGCCACTGTGCAGGAGAATCCGCATAGGTGCTCGAGTGTTCGAACCGTATTGCGCAAGAAATGGTATGTAAACCCCGTATTTACATATCTGCCACTGTGCAGGATAATCCGTATAGGTGTTCGAGTGTTCGAACCGTAATGCGCAAGAAATGGTACCGAAACCCCGTATTTACATATCTGCCACTGTGCAGGAGAATCCGCATAGGTGCTCGAGTGTTCGAACCGTATTGCGCAAGAAATGGTATGGAAACCCCGTATTTACATATCTGCCACTGTGCAGGAGAATCCGTATAGGTGTTCGAGTGTTCGAACCGTAATGCGCAGGAAATTGTACCGAAACCCCGTATTTACATAACTGCCACTGTGCAGGAGAATTCATATAGGTGTTCGTGTGTTCGAACCGTAATGCGCAAGAAATGGTATGTAAACCCCATATTTAAATATCTGCCACTGTGCAGGAGAATCCGTATAGTTGTTCGAGTGTTCGAACCGTAATGCGCAAGAAATGGTACCGAAACCCCGTATTTACATATCTGCCACTGTGCAGGAGAATCCGTATAAGTGTTCGAGTGTTCGAACCGTAATGCGAAAGAAATGGTACCGAAACCCCGTATTTACATATCTGCCACTGTGCTAGAGAATCCGAATAGGTGTTAGAGTGTTCGAACCGTAATGCGCAAGAAATGGTACCGAAACCCCGTATTTACATATCTGCCACTTTGTAGGAGAATCCGCATAGGTGTTCGAGTGTTCGAACCGTAATGTGCAAGAAATAGTATGGAAACCCCGTATTTATATATCTGCCACTGTGCAGGAGAATCCGTATAGGTGTTCGATTGTTCGAATCGTAATGCGCAAGAAATGGTACCGAAACCCCGTATTTACATATTTGCCACTGTGCAGGAGAATCCGAATAGGTGTTCGAGTGTTCGAACCGTAATGCGCAAGAAATGGTATGTAAACCCCGTATTTACATATCTGCCACTGTGCAGGAGAATCCGTATAGGTGTTCGAGTGTTCGAACCGTAATGCGCAAGAAATGGTACAGAAACCCCGTATTTACATATCTGCCACTGTGCAGGAGAATCCGTATAGGTGTTCGATTGTTCGAACCGTAATGCGCAAGAAATGGTATGTAAACCCCGTATTTACATATCTGCCACTGTGCAGGAGAATCCGTATAGGTGTTCGATTGTTCGAACCGTAATGCGCAAGAAATGGTATGTAAACCCCGTATTTACATATCTGCCACTGTGCAGGAGAATCCGTATAGGTGTTCGAGTGTTCGAACCGTAATGCGCAAGAAATGGTATGTAAACCCCAGATTTAAATATCTGCCGTAGTGCAGGAGAATCCGTATAGGTGTTCGAGTGTTCGAACCGTAATGCGCAAGAAATGGTACCGAAACCCCATATTTACATATCTGCCACTGTGCAGGAGAATCCGTATAGGTGTTCGAGTGTTCGAACCGTGATGCGCAAGAAATGGTACCGAAACCCCGTATTTACATATCTGCCACTGTGCAGGAGAATCCGGATAGGTGTTCGAGTGTTCGAACCGTAATGCGCAAGAAATGGTACAGAAACCCCGTATTTACATATCTGCCACTGTGCAGGAGAATCCGTATAGGTGTTCGATTGTTCGAACCGTAATGCGCAAGAAATGGTATGTAAACCCCGTATTTACATATCTGCCACTGTGCAGGAGAATCCGTATAGGTGTTCGATTGTTCGAACCGTAATGCGCAAGAAATGGTATGTAAACCCCGTATTTACATATCTGCCACTGTGCAGGAGAATCCGTATAGGTGTTCGAGTGTTCGAACCGTAATGCGCAAGAAATGGTATGTAAACCCCAGATTTAAATATCTGCCGTAGTGCAGGAGAATCCGTATAGGTGTTCGAGTGTTCGAACCGTAATGCGCAAGAAATGGTACCGAAACCCCATATTTACATATCTGCCACTGTGCAGGAGAATCCGTATAGGTGTTCGAGTGTTCGAACCGTGATGCGCAAGAAATGGTACCGAAACCCCGTATTTACATATCTGCCACTTTGTAGGAGAATCCGCATAGGTGTTCGAGTGTTCGAACCGTAATGTGCAAGAAATGGTATGGAAACCCCGTATTTACATATCTGCCACTGTGCAGGAGAATCCGTAAAGGTGTTCGAGTGTTCGAACCGTAATGCGCAAGAAATGGTACCGAAACCCCGTATTTACATATCTGCCTCTGTGCAGGAGAATCCGAATAGGTGTTCGAGTGTTCGAACCGTAATGCGCAAGAAATGGTACCGAAACCCCGTATTTACATATCTGCCACTGTGCAGGAGAATCCGCATAGGTGCTCGAGTGTTCGAACCGTATTGCGCAAGAAATGGTATGTAAACCCCGTATTTACATATCTGCCACTGTGCAGGATAATCCGTATAGGTGTGCGAGTGTTCGAACCGTAATGCGCAAGAAATGGTACCGAAACCCCGTATTTACATATCTGCCACTGTGCAGGAGAATCCGCATAGGTGCTCGAGTGTTCGAACCGTATTGCGCAAGAAATGGTATGGAAACCCCGTATTTACATATCTGCCACTGTGCAGGAGAATCCGTATAGGTGTTCGAGTGTTCGAACCGTAATGCGCAGGAAATGGTACCGAAACCCCGTATTTACATAACTGCCACTGTGCAGGAGAATTCATATAGGTGTTCGTGTGTTCGAACCGTAATGCGCAAGAAATGGTATGTAAACCCCATATTTAAATATCTGCCACTGTGCAGGAGAATCCGTATAGGTGTTCGAGTGTTCGAACCGTAATGCGCAAGAAATGGTACCGAAACCCCGTATTTACATATCTGCCACTGTGCAGGAGAATCCGTATAAGTGTTCGAGTGTTCGAACCGTAATGCGAAAGAAATGGTACCGAAACCCCGTATTTACATATCTGCCACTGTGCTAGAGAATCCGAATAGGTGTTAGAGTGTTCGAACCGTAATGCGCAAGAAATGGTACCGAAACCCCGTATTTACATATCTGCCACTTTGTAGGAGAATCCGCATAGGTGTTCGAGTGTTCGAACCGTAATGTGCAAGAAATAGTATGGAAACCCCGTATTTATATATCTGCCACTGTGCAGGAGAATCCGTATAGGTGTTCGATTGTTCGAATCGTAATGCGCAAGAAATGGTACCGAAACCCCGTATTTACATATTTGCCACTGTGCAGGAGAATCCGAATAGGTGTTCGAGTGTTCGAACCGTAATGCGCAAGAAATGGTATGTAAACCCCGTATTTACATATCTGCCACTGTGCAGGAGAATCCGTATAGGTGTTCGAGTGTTCGAACCGTAATGCGCAAGAAATGGTACAGAAACCCCGTATTTACATATCTGCCACTGTGCAGGAGAATCCGTATAGGTGTTCGATTGTTCGAACCGTAATGCGCAAGAAATGGTATGTAAACCCCGTATTTACATATCTGCCACTATGCAGGAGAATCCGTATAGGTGTTCGATTGTTCGAACCGTAATGCGCAAGAAATGGTATGTAAACCCCGTATTTACATATCTGCCACTGTGCAGGAGAATCCGTATAGGTGTTCGAGTGTTCGAACCGTAATGCGCAAGAAATGGTATGTAAACCCCAGATTTAAATATCTGCCGTAGTGCAGGAGAATCCGTATAGGTGTTCGAGTGTTCGAACCGTAATGCGCAAGAAATGGTACCGAAACCCCGTATTTACATATCTGCCACTGTGCAGGAGAATCCGTATAGGTGTTCGAGTGTTCGAACCGTGATGCGCAAGAAATGGTACCGAAACCCCGTATTTACATATCTGCCACTGTGCAGGAGAATCCGGATAGGTGTTCGAGTGTTCGAACCGTAATGCGCAAGAAATGGTACCGAAACCCCGTATTTACATATCTGCCACTTTGTAGGAGAATCCGCATAGGTGTTCGAGTGTTCGAACCGTAATGTGCAAGAAATGGTATGGAAACCCCGTATTTACATATCTGCCACTGTGCAGGAGAATCCGTAAAGGTGTTCGAGTGTTCGAACCGTAATGCGCAAGAAATGGTACCGAAACCCCGTATTTACATATCTGCCTCTGTGCAGGAGAATCCGAATAGGTGTTCGAGTGTTCGAACCGTAATGCGCAAGAAATGGTACCGAAACCCCGTATTTACATATCTGCCACTGTACAGGAGAATCCGCATAGGTGCTCGAGTGTTCGAACCGTATTGCGCAAGAAATGGTATGTAAACCCCGTATTTACATATCTGCCACTGTGCAGGATAATCCGTATAGGTGTTCGAGTGTTCGAACCGTAATGCGCAAGAAATGGTCCCGAAACCCCGTATTTACATATCTGCCACTGTGCAGGAGAATCCGCATAGGTGCTCGAGTGTTCGAACCGTATTGCGCAAGAAATGGTATGGAAACCCCGTATTTACATATCTGCCACTGTGCAGGAGAATCCGTATAGGTGTTCGAGTGTTCGAACCGTAATGCGCAGGAAATGGTACCGAAACCCCGTATTTACATAACTGCCACTGTGCAGGAGAATTCATGTAGGTGTTCGTGTGTTCGAACCGTAATGCGCAAGAAATGGTATGTAAACCCCATATTTAAATATCTGCCACTGTGCAGGAGAATCCGTATAGGTGTTCGATTGTTCGAACCGTAATGCGCAAGAAATGGTATGTAAACCCCGTATTTACATATCTGCCACTGTGCAGGAGAATCCGTATAGGTGTTCGATTGTTCGAACCGTAATGCGCAAGAAATGGTATGTAAACCCTGTATTTACATATCTGCCACTGTGCAGGAGAATCCGTATAGGTGTTCGAGTGTTCGAACCGTAATGCGCAAGAAATGGTATGTAAACCCCAGATTTAAATATCTGCCGTAGTGCAGGAGAATCCGTATAGGTGTTCGAGTGTTCGAACCGTAATGCGCAAGAAATGGTACCGAAACCCCGTATTTACATATCTGCCACTGTGCAGGAGAATCCGTATAGGTGTTCGAGTGTTCGAACCGTGATGCGCAAGAAATGGTACCGAAACCCCGTATTTACATATCTGCCACTGTGCAGGAGAATCCGGATAGGTGTTCGAGTGTTCGAACCGTAATGCGCAAGAAATGGTACCGAAACCCCGTATTTACATATCTGCCACTTTGTAGGAGAATCCGCATAGGTGTTCGAGTGTTCGAACCGTAATGTGCAAGAAATAGTATGGAAACCCCGTATTTATATATCTGCCACTGTGCAGGAGAATCCTTATAGGTGTTCGATTGTTCGAATCGTAATGCGCAAGAAATGGTACCGAAACCCCGTATTTACATATTTGCCACTGTGCAGGAGAATCCGAATAGGTGTTCGAGTGTTCGAACCGTAATGCGCAAGAAATGGTATGTAAACCCCGTATTTACATATCTGCCACTGTGCAGGAGAATCCGTATAGGTGTTCGAGTGTTCGAACCGTAATGCGCAAGAAATGGTACAGAAACCCCGTATTTACATATCTGCCACTGTGCAGGAGAATCCGTATAGGTGTTCGATTGTTCGAACCGTAATGCGCAAGAAATGGTATGTAAACCCCGTATTTACATATCTGCCACTGTGCAGGAGAATCCGTATAGGTGTTCGATTGTTCGAACCGTAATGCGCAAGAAATGGTATGTAAACCCCGTATTTACATATCTGCCACTGTGCAGGAGAATCCGTATAGGTGTTCGAGTGTTCGAACCGTAATGCGCAAGAAATGGTATGTAAACCCCAGATTTAAATATCTGCCGTAGTGCAGGAGAATCCGTATAGGTGTTCGAGTGTTCGAACCGTAATGCGCAAGAAATGGTACCGAAACCCCGTATTTACATATCTGCCACTGTGCAGGAGAATCCGTATAGGTGTTCGAGTGTTCGAACCGTGATGCGCAAGAAATGGTACCGAAACCCCGTATTTACATATCTGCCACTGTGCAGGAGAATCCGGATAGGTGTTCGAGTGTTCGAACCGTAATGCGCAAGAAATGGTACCGAAACCCCGTATTTACATATCTGCCACTTTGTAGGAGAATCCGCATAGGTGTTCGAGTGTTCGAACCGTAATGTGCAAGAAATGGTATGGAAACCCCGTATTTACATATCTGCCACTGTGCAGGAGAATCCGTAAAGGTGTTCGAGTGTTCGAACCGTAATGCGCAAGAAATGGTACCGAAACCCCGTATTTACATATCTGCCTCTGTGCAGGAGAATCCGAATAGGTGTTCGAGTGTTCGAACCGTAATGCGCAAGAAATGGTACCGAAACCCCGTATTTACATATCTGCCACTGTGCAGGAGAATCCGCATAGGTGCTCGAGTGTTCGAACCGTATTGCGCAAGAAATGGTATGTAAACCCCGTATTTACATATCTGCCACTGTGCAGGATAATCCGTATAGGTGTGCGAGTGTTCGAACCGTAATGCGCAAGAAATGGTACCGAAACCCCGTATTTACATATCTGCCACTGTGCAGGAGAATCCGCATAGGTGCTCGAGTGTTCGAACCGTATTGCGCAAGAAATGGTATGGAAACCCCGTATTTACATATCTGCCACTGTGCAGGAGAATCCGTATAGGTGTTCGAGTGTTCGAACCGTAATGCGCAGGAAATGGTACCGAAACCCCGTATTTACATAACTGCCACTGTGCAGGAGAATTCATATAGGTGTTCGTGTGTTCGAACCGTAATGCGCAAGAAATGGTATGTAAACCCCATATTTAAATATCTGCCACTGTGCAGGAGAATCCGTATAGGTGTTCGAGTGTTCGAACCGTAATGCGCAAGAAATGGTACCGAAACCCCGTATTTACATATCTGCCACTGTGCAGGAGAATCCGTATAAGTGTTCGAGTGTTCGAACCGTAATGCGAAAGAAATGGTACCGAAACCCCGTATTTACATATCTGCCACTGTGCTAGAGAATCCGAATAGGTGTTAGAGTGTTCGAACCGTAATACGCAAGAAATGGTACCGAAACCCCGTATTTACATATCTGCCACTTTGTAGGAGAATCCGCATAGGTGTTCGAGTGTTCGAACCGTAATGTGCAAGAAATAGTATGGAAACCCCGTATTTATATATCTGCCACTGTGCAGGAGAATCCGTATAGGTGTTCGATTGTTCGAATCGTAATGCGCAAGAAATGGTACCGAAACCCCGTATTTACATATTTGCCACTGTGCAGGAGAATCCGAATAGGTGTTCGAGTGTTCGAACCGTAATGCGCAAGAAATGGTATGTAAACCCCGTATTTACATATCTGCCACTGTGCAGGAGAATCCGTATAGGTGTTCGAGTGTTCGAACCGTAATGCGCAAGAAATGGTACAGAAACCCCGTATTTACATATCTGCCACTGTGCAGGAGAATCCGTATAGGTGTTCGATTGTTCGAACCGTAATGCGCAAGAAATGGTATGTAAACCCCGTATTTACATATCTGCCACTGTGCAGGAGAATCCGTATAGGTGTTCGATTGTTCGAACCGTAATGCGCAAGAAATGGTATGTAAACCCCGTATTTACATATCTGCCACTGTGCAGGAGAATCCGTATAGGTGTTCGAGTGTTCGAACCGTAATGCGCAAGAAATGGTATGTAAACCCCAGATTTAAATATCTGCCATAGTGCAGGAGAATCCGTATAGGTGTTCGAGTGTTCGAACCGTAATGCGCAAGAAATGGTACCGAAACCCCGTATTTACATATCTGCCACTGTGCAGGAGAATCCGTATAGGTGTTCGAGTGTTCGAACCGTGATGCGCAAGAAATGGTACCGAAACCCCGTATTTACATATCTGCCACTGTGCAGGAGAATCCGGATAGGTGTTCGAGTGTTCGAACCGTAATGCGCAAGAAATGGTACCGAAACCCCGTATTTACATATCTGCCACTTTGTAGGAGAATCCGCATAGGTGTTCGAGTGTTCGAACCGTAATGTGCAAGAAATGGTATGGAAACCCCGTATTTACATATCTGCCACTGTGCAGGAGAATCCGTAAAGGTGTTCGAGTGTTCGAACCGTAATGCGCAAGAAATGGTACCGAAACCCCGTATTTACATATCTGCCTCTGTGCAGGAGAATCCGAATAGGTGTTCGAGTGTTCGAACCGTAATGCGCAAGAAATGGTACCGAAACCCCGTATTTACATATCTGCCACTGTGCAGGAGAATCCGCATAGGTGCTCGAGTGTTCGAACCGTATTGCGCAAGAAATGGTATGTAAACCCCGTATTTACATATCTGCCACTGTGCAGGATAATCCGTATAGGTGTTCGAGTGTTCGAACCGTAATGCGCAAGAAATGGTCCCGAAACCCCGTATTTACATATCTGCCACTGTGCAGGAGAATCCGCATAGGTGCTCGAGTGTTCGAACCGTATTGCGCAAGAAATGGTATGGAAACCCCGTATTTACATATCTGCCACTGTGCAGGAGAATCCGTATAGGTGTTCGAGTGTTCGAACCGTAATGCGCAGGAAATGGTACCGAAACCCCGTATTTACATAACTGCCACTGTGCAGGAGAATTCATGTAGGTGTTCGTGTGTTCGAACCGTAATGCGCAAGAAATGGTATGTAAACCCCATATTTAAATATCTGCCACTGTGCAGGAGAATCCGTATAGGTGTTCGATTGTTCGAACCGTAATGCGCAAGAAATGGTATGTAAACCCCGTATTTACATATCTGCCACTGTGCAGGAGAATCCGTATAGGTGTTCGATTGTTCGAACCGTAATGCGCAAGAAATGGTATGTAAACCCTGTATTTACATATCTGCCACTGTGCAGGAGAATCCGTATAGGTGTTCGAGTGTTCGAACCGTAATGCGCAAGAAATGGTATGTAAACCCCAGATTTAAATATCTGCCGTAGTGCAGGAGAATCCGTATAGGTGTTCGAGTGTTCGAACCGTAATGCGCAAGAAATGGTACCGAAACCCCGTATTTACATATCTGCCACTGTGCAGGAGAATCCGTATAGGTGTTCGAGTGTTCGAACCGTGATGCGCAAGAAATGGTACCGAAACCCCGTATTTACATATCTGCCACTGTGCAGGAGAATCCGGATAGGTGTTCGAGTGTTCGAACCGTAATGCGCAAGAAATGGTACCGAAACCCCGTATTTACATATCTGCCACTTTGTAGGAGAATCCGCATAGGTGTTCGAGTGTTCGAACCGTAATGTGCAAGAAATGGTATGGAAACCCCGTATTTACATATCTGCCACTGTGCAGGAGAATCCGTATAGGTGTTCGAGTGTTCGAACCGTAATGCGCAAGAAATGGTACCGAAACCCCGTATTTACATATCTGCCACTGTGCAGGAGAATCCGTATAAGGGTTCGAGTGTTCGAACCGTAATGCGAAAGAAATGGTACCGAAACCCCGTATTTACATATCTGCCACTGTGCTGGAGAATCCGAATAGGTGTTAGAGTGTTCGAACCGTAATGCGCAAGAAATGGTACCGAAACCCCGTATTTACATATCTGCCTCTGTGCAGGAGAATCCGAATAGGTGTTCGAGTGTTCGAACCGTAATGCGCAAGAAATGGTACCGAAACCCCGTATTTACATATCTGCCACTTTGTAGGAGAATCCGCATAGGTGTTCGAGTGTTCGAACCGTAATGTGCAAGAAATGGTATGGAAACCCCGTATTTACATATCTGCCACTGTGCAGGAGAATCCGTATAGGTGTTCGAGTGTTCGAACCGTAATGCGCAAGAAATGGTACCGAAACCCCGTATTTACATATCTGCCACTGTGCAGGAGAATCCGTATAAGGGTTCGAGTGTTCGAACCGTAATGCGAAAGAAATGGTACCGAAACCCCGTATTTACATATCTGCCACTGTGCTGGAGAATCCGAATAGGTGTTAGAGTGTTCGAACCGTAATGCGCAAGAAATGGTACCGAAACCCCGTATTTACATATCTGCCACTTTTTAGGAGAATCCGCATAGGTGTTCGAGTGTTCGAACCGTAATGTGCAAGAAATAGTATGGAAACCCCGTATTTACATATCTGCCACTGTGCAGGAGAATCCGTATAGGTGTTCGATTGTTCGAATCGTAATGCGCAAGAAATGGTACCGAAACCCCGTATTTACATATTTGCCACTGTGCAGGAGAATCCGAATAGGTGTTCGAGTGTTCGAACCGTAATGCGCAAGAAATGGTATGTAAACCCCGTATTTACATATCTGCCACTGTGCAGGAGAATCCGTATAGGTGTTCGAGTGTTCGAACCGTAATGCGCAAGAAATGGTACAGAAACCCCGTATTTACATATCTGCCACTGTGCAGGAGAATCCGTATAGGTGTTCGATTGTTCGAACCGTAATGCGCAAGAAATGGTATGTAAACCCCGTATTTACATATCTGCCACTGTGCAGGAGAATCCGTATAGGTGTTCGATTGTTCGAACCGTAATGCGCAAGAAATGGTATGTAAACCCCGTATTTACATATCTGCCACTGTGCAGGAGAATCCGTATAGGTGTTCGAGTGTTCGAACCGTAATGCGCAAGAAATGGTATGTAAACCCCAGATTTAAATATCTGCCGTAGTGCAGGAGAATCCGTATAGGTGTTCGAGTGTTCGAACCGTAATGCGCAAGAAATGGTACCGAAACCCCGTATTTACTTATCTGCCACTGTGCAGGAGAATCCGTATAGGTGTTCGAGTGTTCGAACCATAATGCGCAGGAAATGGTACCGAAACCCCGTATTTACATATCAGCCACTGTGCAGGAGAATTCGTATAGGTGTTCGGGTGTTCGAACCGTAATGCGCAAGAAATGGTATGTAAACCCCATATTTAAATATCTGCCACTGTGCAGGAGAATCCGTATAGGTGTTCGAGTGTTCGAACCGTAATGCGCAAGAAATGGTACCGAAACCCCGTATTTACTTATCTGCCACTGTGCAGGAGAATCTGTATAGGTGTTCGAGTGTTCGAACCATAATGCGCAGGAAATGGTACCGAAACCCCGTATTTACATATCCGCCACTGTGCAGGAGAATTCGTATAGGTGTTCGTGTGTTCGAACCGTAATGCGCAAGAAATGGTACGGAAACCCCGTATTTACATATCTGCCACTGTGCAGGAGAATTCGTATAGGTGTTCGATTGTTCGTATTGTAATGCGCAAGAAATGGTATGTAAACCCCGTATTTACATATCTCCCACTGTGCAGGAGAATCCGTATAGGTGTTCGAGTGTTCGAACCGTAATGCGCAAGAAATGGTACCGAAACCCCGTATTTACATATCTGCCACTGTGCAGGAGAATCCGTATAGGTGTTCGATTGTTCGAACCGTAATGCGCAAGAAATTGTATGTAAACCCCGTATTTACATATCTGCCACTGTGCAGGAGAATCCGTATAGGTGTTCGAGTGTTCGAACCGTAATGCGCAAGAAATGGTACGGAAACCCCGTATTTACATATCTGCCACTGTGCAGGAGAATCCGTATAGGTGTTCGATTGTTCGAACCGTAATGCGCAAGAAATTGTATGTAAACCCCGTATTTACATATCTGCCACTGTGCAGGAGAATCCGTATAGGTGTTCGAGTGTTCGAACCGTAATGCGCAAGAAATGGTATGGAAACCCCGTATTTACATATCTGCCACTGTGCAGGAGAATCCGCATAGGTGCTCGAGTGTTCGAACCGTATTGCGCAAGAAATGGTATGTAAACCCCGTATTTACATATCTGCCACTGTGCAGGAGAATCCGCATAGGTGCTCGAGTGTTCGAACCGTATTGCGCAAGAAATGGTATGGAAACCCCGTATTTACATATCTGCCACTGTGCAGGAGAATCCGTATAGGTGTTCGAGTGTTCGAACCGTAATGCGCAGGAAATGGTACCGAAACCCCGTATTTACATATCTGCCACTTTGCAGGGGAATTCGTATAGGTGTTCGGGTGTTCGAACCGTAATGCGCAAGAAAAGGTATGTAAACCCCATATTTAAATATCTGCCACTGTGCAGGAGAATCCGAATAGGTGTTCGAGTGTTTGAACCGTAATGCGCAAGAAATGGTACCGAAACCCCGTATTTACATATCTGCCACTGTGTAGGAGAATCCGTATAGGTGTTCGAGTGTTCGAACCGTAATGCGCAAGAAATGGTAGGGAAACCCCGTATTTACATATCTGCCACTGGGCAGGAGAATCCGTATAGGTGTTCGAGTGTTCGAACCGTAATGCGCAAGAAATGGTACCGAAACCCCGTATTTACATATCTGCCACTGTGCAGGAGAATCCGCATAGGTGCTCGAGTGTTCGAACTGTATTGCGCAAGAAAAAGTATGTAAACCCCGTATTTACATATCTGCCACTGTGTAGGAGAATCCGTATAGGTGTTCGAGTGTTCGAACCGTAATGCGCCAGAAATGGTACCGAAACCCCGTATTTACATATCTGCCACTGTGCAGGAGAATCCGCATAGGTGCTCGAGTGTTCGAACCGTATTGCGCAAGAAATGGTATGGAAACCCCGTATTTACATATCTGCCACTGTGCAGGAGAATCCGTATAGGTGTTCGAGTGTTCGAACCGTAATGCGCAGGACATGGTACCGAAATACCGTATTTACATATCTGCCACTTTGCAGGAGAATTCGTATAGGTGTTCGAGTGTTCGAACCGTAATGTGCAAGAAATGGTACCGAAACCCCGTATTTACATATCTGCCACTGTGCAGGAGATTCCAAATAGGTGTTCGAGTGTTCGAACCGTAATGCGCAAGAAATGGTACCGAAACCCCGTATTTACATATCTGCCACTTTGTAGGAGAATCCGCATCGGTGTTCGAGTGTTCGAACCGTAATGTGCAAGAAATGGTAAGGAAACTCCGTATTTACATATCTGCCACTGTGCAGGAGAATCCGTATTGGTGTTCGAGTGTTCAAATCGTAATGCGCAAGAAATGGTACCGAAACCCCGTATTTACATATCTGCCTCTGTGCAGGAGAATCTGAATAGGTGTTCGAGTGTTCGAACCGTAATGCGCAAGAAATGGTATGTAAACCCCGTATTTACATATCTGCCACTGTGCAGGAGAATCCGTATAGGTGTTCGAGTGTTCGAACCGTAATGCGCAAGAAATGGTACGGAAACCCCGTATTTACATATCTGCCACTTTGTAGGAGAATCCGCATAGGTGTTCGAGTGTTCGAACCGTAATGTGCAAGAAATGGTATGGAAACCCCGTATTTACATATCTGCCACTGTGCAGGAGAATCCGTATAGGTGTTCGAGTGTTCGAATCGTAATGCGCAAGAAATGGTACCGAAACCCCGTATTTACATATCTGCCACTGTGCAGGAGAATCCGAATAGGTGTTCGAGTGCTCGAACCGTAATGCGCAAGAAATGGTATGTAAACCCCGTATTTACATATCTGCCACTGTGCAGGAGAATCCGTATAGGTGTTCGAGTGTTCGAACCGTAATGCGCAAGAAATGGTACGGAAACCCCGTATTTACATATCTGCCACTGTGCAGGAGAATCCGTATAGGTGTTCGATTGTTCGAACCGTAATGCGCAAGAAATTGTATGTAAACCCCGTATTTACATATCTGCCACTGTGCAGGAGAATCCGTATAGGTGTTCGAGTGTTCGAACCGTAATGCGCAAGAAATGGTATGGAAACCCCGTATTTACATATCTGCCACTGTGCAGGAGAATCCGCATAGGTGTTCGAGTGTTCGAACCGTAATGCGCAAGAAATGGTACCGAAACCCCGTATTTACATATCCGCCACTGTGCAGGAGAATCCGTATAGGTGTTCGAGTGTTCGAACCGTAATGCGCAAGAAATGGTACCGAAACCCCGTATTTACATATCTGCCACTTTGCAGGGGAATTCGTATAGGTGTTCGGGTGTTCGAACCGTAATGCGCAAGAAAAGGTATGTAAACCCCATATTTAAATATCTGCCACTGTGCAGGAGAATCCGAATAGGTGTTCGAGTGTTTGAACCGTAATGCGCAAGAAATGGTACCGAAACCCCGTATTTACATATCTGCCACTGTGTAGGAGAATCCGTATAGGTGTTCGAGTGTTCGAACCGTAATGCGCAAGAAATGGTAGGGAAACCCCGTATTTACATATCTGCCACTGGGCAGGAGAATCCGTATAGGTGTTCGAGTGTTCGAACCGTAATGCGCAAGAAATGGTACCGAAACCCCGTATTTACATATCTGCCACTGTGCAGGAGAATCCGCATAGGTGCTCGAGTGTTCGAACTGTATTGCGCAAGAAATAGTATGTAAACCCCGTATTTACATATCTGCCACTGTGTAGGAGAATCCGTATAGGTGTTCGAGTGTTCGAACCGTAATGCGCCAGAAATGGTACCGAAACCCCGTATTTACATATCTGCCACTGTGCAGGAGAATCCGCATAGGTGCTCGAGTGTTCGAACCGTATTGCGCAAGAAATGGTATGGAAACCCCGTATTTACATATCTGCCACTGTGCAGGAGAATCCGTATAGGTGTTCGAGTGTTCGAACCGTAATGCGCAGGAAATGGTACCGAAATACCGTATTTACATATCTGCCACTTTGCAGGAGAATTCGTATAGGTGTTCGAGTCTTCGAACCGTAATGTGCAAGAAATGGTACCGAAACCCCGTATTTACATATCTGCCACTGTGCAGGAGATTCCAAATAGGTGTTCGAGTGTTCGAACCGTAATGCGCAAGAAATGGTACCGAAACCCCGTATTTACATATCTGCCACTTTGTAGGAGAATCCGCATCGGTGTTCGAGTGTTCGAACCGTAATGTGCAAGAAATGGTAAGGAAACTCCGTATTTACATATCTGCCACTGTGCAGGAGAATCCGTATAGGTGTTCGAGTGTTCGAATCGTAATGCGCAAGAAATGGTACCGAAACCCCGTATTTACATATCTGCCTCTGTGCAGGAGAATCTGAATAGGTGTTCGAGTGTTCGAACCGTAATGCGCAAGAAATGGTATGTAAACCCCGTATTTACATATCTGCCACTGTGCAGGAGAATCCGTATAGGTGTTCGAGTGTTCGAACCGTAATGCGCAAGAAATGGTACGGAAACCCCGTATTTACATATCTGCCACTTTGTAGGAGAATCCGCATAGGTGTTCGAGTGTTCGAACCGTAATGTGCAAGAAATGGTATGGAAACCCCGTATTTACATATCTGCCACTGTGCAGGAGAATCCGTATAGGTGTTCGAGTTTTCGAATCGTAATGCGCAAGAAATGGTACCGAAACCCCGTATTTACATATCTGCCACTGTGCAGGAGAATCCGAATAGGTGTTCGAGTGCTCGAACCGTAATGCGCAAGAAATGGTATGTAAACCCCGTATTTACATATCTGCCACTGTGCAGGAGAATCCGTATAGGTGTTCGAGTGTTCGAACCGTAATGCGCAAGAAATGGTACGGAAACCCCGTATTTACATATCTGCCACTGTGCAGGAGAATCCGTATAGGTGTTCGATTGTTCGAACCGTAATGCGCAAGAAATTGTATGTAAACCCCGTATTTACATATCTGCCACTGTGCAGGAGAATCCGTATAGGTGTTCGAGTGTTCGAACCGTAATGCGCAAGAAATGGTATGGAAACCCCGTATTTACATATCTGCCACTGTGCAGGAGAATCCGCATAGGTGTTCGAGTGTTCGAACCGTAATGCGCAAGAAATGGTACCGAAACCCCGTATTTACATATCCGCCACTGTGCAGGAGAATCCGTATAGGTGTTCGAGTGTTCGAACCGTAATGCGCAAGAAATGGTACCGAAACCCCGTATTTACATATCTGCCACTGTGCAGGAGAATCCGCATAGGTGCTCGAGTGTTCGAACCGTATTGCGCAAGAAATGGTATGTAAACCCCATATTTACATATCTGCCACTGTGCAGGATAATCCGTATAGGTGTTCGAGTGTTCGAACCGTAATGCGCAAGAAATGGTACCGAAACCCCGTATTTACATATCTGCCACTGTGCAGGAGAATCCGCATAGGTGCTCGAGTGTTCGAACCGTATTGCGCAAGAAATGGTATGGAAACCCCGTATTTACATATCTGCCACTGTGCAGGAGAATCCGTATAGGTGTTCGAGTGTTCGAACCGTAATGCGCAGGAAATGGTACCGAAACCCCGTATTTACATAACTGCCACTGTGCAGGAGAATTCATATAGGTGTTCGTGTGTTCGAACCGTAATGCGCAAGAAATGGTATGTAAACCCCATATTTAAATATCTGCCACTGTGCAGGAGAATCCGTATAGGTGTTCGAGTGTTCGAACCGTAATGCGCAAGAAATGGTACCGAAACCCCGTATTTACATATCTGCCACTGTGCAGGAAAATCCGTATAAGTGTTCGAGTGTTCGAACCGTAATGCGAAAGAAATGGTACCGAAACCCCGTATTTACATATCTGCCACTGTGGTGGAGAATCCGAATAGGTGTTAGAGTGTTCGAACCGTAATGCGCAAAAATGGTACCGAAACCCCGTATTTACATATCTGCCACTTTGTAGGAGAATCCGCATAGGTGTTCGAGTGTTCGAACCGTAATGTGCAAGAAATAGTATGGAAACCCCGTATTTACATATCTGCCACTGTGCAGGAGAATCCGTATAGGTGTTCGATTGTTCGAATCGTAATGCGCAAGAAATGGTACCGAAACCCCGTATTTACATATTTGCCACTGTGCAGGAGAATCCGAATAGGTGTTCGAGTGTTCGAACCGTAATGCGCAAGAAATGGTATGTAAACCCCGTATTTACATATCTGCCACTGTGCAGGAGAATCCGTATAGGTGTTCGAGTGTTCGAACCGTAATGCGCAAGAAATGGTACAGAAACCCCGTATTTACATATCTGCCACTGTGCAGGAGAATCCGTATAGGTGTTCGATTGTTCGAACCGTAATGCGCAAGAAATGGTATGTAAACCCCGTATTTACATATCTGCCACTGTGCAGGAGAATCCGTATAGGTGTTCGATTGTTCGAACCGTAATGCGCAAGAAATGGTATGTAAACCCCGTATTTACATATCTGCCACTGTGCAGGAGAATCCGTATAGGTGTTCGAGTGTTCGAACCGTAATGCGCAAGAAATGGTATGTAAACCCCAGATTTAAATATCTGCCGTAGTGCAGGAGAATCCGTATAGGTGTTCGAGTGTTCGAACCGTAATGCGCAAGAAATGGTACCGAAACCCCGTATTTACATATCAGCCACTGTGCAGGAGAATCCGTATAGGTGTTCGAGTGTTCGAACCGTGATGCGCAAGAAATGGTACCGAAACCCCGTATTTACATATCTACCACTGTGCAGGAGAATCCGTATAGGTGTTCGAGTGTTCGAACCGTAATGCGCAAGAAATGGTACCGAAACCCCGTATTTACATATCTGCCACTGTGCAGGAGAATCCGCATAGGTGCTCGAGTGTTCGAACTGTATTGCGCAAGAAAAAGTATGTAAACCCCGTATTTACATATCTGCCACTGTGTAGGAGAATCCGTATAGGTGTTCGAGTGTTCGAACCGTAATGCGCCAGAAATGGTACCGAAACCCCGTATTTACATATCTGCCACTGTGCAGGAGAATCCGCATAGGTGCTCGAGTGTTCGAACCGTATTGCGCAAGAAATGGTATGGAAACCCCGTATTTACATATCTGCCACTGTGCAGGAGAATCCGTATAGGTGTTCGAGTGTTCGAACCGTAATGCGCAGGACATGGTACCGAAATACCGTATTTACATATCTGCCACTTTGCAGGAGAATTCGTATAGGTGTTCGAGTGTTCGAACCGTAATGTGCAAGAAATGGTACCGAAACCCCGTATTTACATATCTGCCACTGTGCAGGAGATTCCAAATAGGTGTTCGAGTGTTCGAACCGTAATGCGCAAGAAATGGTACCGAAACCCCGTATTTACATATCTGCCACTTTGTAGGAGAATCCGCATCGGTGTTCGAGTGTTCGAACCGTAATGTGCAAGAAATGGTAAGGAAACTCCGTATTTACATATCTGCCACTGTGCAGGAGAATCCGTATTGGTGTTCGAGTGTTCAAATCGTAATGCGCAAGAAATGGTACCGAAACCCCGTATTTACATATCTGCCTCTGTGCAGGAGAATCTGAATAGGTGTTCGAGTGTTCGAACCGTAATGCGCAAGAAATGGTATGTAAACCCCGTATTTACATATCTGCCACTGTGCAGGAGAATCCGTATAGGTGTTCGAGTGTTCGAACCGTAATGCGCAAGAAATGGTACGGAAACCCCGTATTTACATATCTGCCACTTTGTAGGAGAATCCGCATAGGTGTTCGAGTGTTCGAACCGTAATGTGCAAGAAATGGTATGGAAACCCCGTATTTACATATCTGCCACTGTGCAGGAGAATCCGTATAGGTGTTCGAGTGTTCGAATCGTAATGCGCAAGAAATGGTACCGAAACCCCGTATTTACATATCTGCCACTGTGCAGGAGAATCCGAATAGGTGTTCGAGTGCTCGAACCGTAATGCGCAAGAAATGGTATGTAAACCCCGTATTTACATATCTGCCACTGTGCAGGAGAATCCGTATAGGTGTTCGAGTGTTCGAACCGTAATGCGCAAGAAATGGTACGGAAACCCCGTATTTACATATCTGCCACTGTGCAGGAGAATCCGTATAGGTGTTCGATTGTTCGAACCGTAATGCGCAAGAAATTGTATGTAAACCCCGTATTTACATATCTGCCACTGTGCAGGAGAATCCGTATAGGTGTTCGAGTGTTCGAACCGTAATGCGCAAGAAATGGTATGGAAACCCCGTATTTACATATCTGCCACTGTGCAGGAGAATCCGCATAGGTGTTCGAGTGTTCGAACCGTAATGCGCAAGAAATGGTACCGAAACCCCGTATTTACATATCCGCCACTGTGCAGGAGAATCCGTATAGGTGTTCGAGTGTTCGAACCGTAATGCGCAAGAAATGGTACCGAAACCCCGTATTTACATATCTGCCACTTTGCAGGGGAATTCGTATAGGTGTTCGGGTGTTCGAACCGTAATGCGCAAGAAAAGGTATGTAAACCCCATATTTAAATATCTGCCACTGTGCAGGAGAATCCGAATAGGTGTTCGAGTGTTTGAACCGTAATGCGCAAGAAATGGTACCGAAACCCCGTATTTACATATCTGCCACTGTGTAGGAGAATCCGTATAGGTGTTCGAGTGTTCGAACCGTAATGCGCAAGAAATGGTAGGGAAACCCCGTATTTACATATCTGCCACTGGGCAGGAGAATCCGTATAGGTGTTCGAGTGTTCGAACCGTAATGCGCAAGAAATGGTACCGAAACCCCGTATTTACATATCTGCCACTGTGCAGGAGAATCCGCATAGGTGCTCGAGTGTTCGAACTGTATTGCGCAAGAAATAGTATGTAAACCCCGTATTTACATATCTGCCACTGTGTAGGAGAATCCGTATAGGTGTTCGAGTGTTCGAACCGTAATGCGCCAGAAATGGTACCGAAACCCCGTATTTACATATCTGCCACTGTGCAGGAGAATCCGCATAGGTGCTCGAGTGTTCGAACCGTATTGCGCAAGAAATGGTATGGAAACCCCGTATTTACATATCTGCCACTGTGCAGGAGAATCCGTATAGGTGTTCGAGTGTTCGAACCGTAATGCGCAGGAAATGGTACCGAAATACCGTATTTACATATCTGCCACTTTGCAGGAGAATTCGTATAGGTGTTCGAGTCTTCGAACCGTAATGTGCAAGAAATGGTACCGAAACCCCGTATTTACATATCTGCCACTGTGCAGGAGATTCCAAATAGGTGTTCGAGTGTTCGAACCGTAATGCGCAAGAAATGGTACCGAAACCCCGTATTTACATATCTGCCACTTTGTAGGAGAATCCGCATCGGTGTTCGAGTGTTCGAACCGTAATGTGCAAGAAATGGTAAGGAAACTCCGTATTTACATATCTGCCACTGTGCAGGAGAATCCGTATAGGTGTTCGAGTGTTCGAATCGTAATGCGCAAGAAATGGTACCGAAACCCCGTATTTACATATCTGCCTCTGTGCAGGAGAATCTGAATAGGTGTTCGAGTGTTCGAACCGTAATGCGCAAGAAATGGTATGTAAACCCCGTATTTACATATCTGCCACTGTGCAGGAGAATCCGTATAGGTGTTCGAGTGTTCGAACCGTAATGCGCAAGAAATGGTACGGAAACCCCGTATTTACATATCTGCCACTTTGTAGGAGAATCCGCATAGGTGTTCGAGTGTTCGAACCGTAATGTGCAAGAAATGGTATGGAAACCCCGTATTTACATATCTGCCACTGTGCAGGAGAATCCGTATAGGTGTTCGAGTTTTCGAATCGTAATGCGCAAGAAATGGTACCGAAACCCCGTATTTACATATCTGCCACTGTGCAGGAGAATCCGAATAGGTGTTCGAGTGCTCGAACCGTAATGCGCAAGAAATGGTATGTAAACCCCGTATTTACATATCTGCCACTGTGCAGGAGAATCCGTATAGGTGTTCGAGTGTTCGAACCGTAATGCGCAAGAAATGGTACGGAAACCCCGTATTTACATATCTGCCACTGTGCAGGAGAATCCGTATAGGTGTTCGATTGTTCGAACCGTAATGCGCAAGAAATTGTATGTAAACCCCGTATTTACATATCTGCCACTGTGCAGGAGAATCCGTATAGGTGTTCGAGTGTTCGAACCGTAATGCGCAAGAAATGGTATGGAAACCCCGTATTTACATATCTGCCACTGTGCAGGAGAATCCGCATAGGTGTTCGAGTGTTCGAACCGTAATGCGCAAGAAATGGTACCGAAACCCCGTATTTACATATCCGCCACTGTGCAGGAGAATCCGTATAGGTGTTCGAGTGTTCGAACCGTAATGCGCAAGAAATGGTACCGAAACCCCGTATTTACATATCTGCCACTGTGCAGGAGAATCCGCAGAGGTGCTCGAGTGTTCGAACCGTATTGCGCAAGAAATGGTATGTAAACCCCGTATTTACATATCTGCCACTGTGCAGGATAATCCGTATAGGTGTTCGAGTGTTCGAACCGTAATGCGCAAGAAATGGTACCGAAACCCCGTATTTACATATCTGCCACTGTGCAGGAGAATCCGCATAGGTGCTCGAGTGTTCGAACCGTATTGCGCAAGAAATGGTATGGAAACCCCGTATTTACATATCTGCCACTGTGCAGGAGAATCCGTATAGGTGTTCGAGTGTTCGAACCGTAATGCGCAGGAAATGGTACCGAAACCCCGTATTTACATAACTGCCACTGTGCAGGAGAATTCATATAGGTGTTCGTGTGTTCGAACCGTAATGCGCAAGAAATGGTATGTAAACCCCATATTTAAATATCTGCCACTGTGCAGGAGAATCCGTATAGGTGTTCGAGTGTTCGAACCGTAATGCGCAAGAAATGGTACCGAAACCCCGTATTTACATATCTGCCACTGTGCAGGAGAATCCGTATAAGTGTTCGAGTGTTCGAACCGTAATGCGAAAGAAATGGTACCGAAACCCCGTATTTACATATCTGCCACTGTGGTGGAGAATCCGAATAGGTGTTAGAGTGTTCGAACCGTAATGCGCAAAAATGGTACCGAAACCCCGTATTTACATATCTGCCACTTTGTAGGAGAATCCGCATAGGTGTTCGAGTGTTCGAACCGTAATGTGCAAGAAATAGTATGGAAACCCCGTATTTACATATCTGCCACTGTGCAGGAGAATCCGTATAGGTGTTCGATTGTTCGAATCGTAATGCGCAAGAAATGGTACCGAAACCCCGTATTTACATATTTGCCACTGTGCAGGAGAATCCGAATAGGTGTTCGAGTGTTCGAACCGTAATGCGCAAGAAATGGTATGTAAACCCCGTATTTACATATCTGCCACTGTGCAGGAGAATCCGTATAGGTGTTCGAGTGTTCGAACCGTAATGCGCAAGAAATGGTACAGAAACCCCGTATTTACATATCTGCCACTGTGCAGGAGAATCCGTATAGGTGTTCGATTGTTCGAACCGTAATGCGCAAGAAATGGTATGTAAACCCCGTATTTACATATCTGCCACTGTGCAGGAGAATCCGTATAGGTGTTCGATTGTTCGAACCGTAATGCGCAAGAAATGGTATGTAAACCCCGTATTTACATATCTGCCACTGTGCAGGAGAATCCGTATAGGTGTTCGAGTGTTCGAACCGTAATGCGCAAGAAATGGTATGTAAACCCCAGATTTAAATATCTGCCGTAGTGCAGGAGAATCCGTATAGGTGTTCGAGTGTTCGAACCGTAATGCGCAAGAAATGGTACCGAAACCCCGTATTTACATATCAGCCACTGTGCAGGAGAATCCGTATAGGTGTTCGAGTGTTCGAACCGTGATGCGCAAGAAATGGTACCGAAACCCCGTATTTACATATCTACCACTGTGCAGGAGAATCCGGATAGGTGTTCGAGTGTTCGAACCGTAATGCGCAAGAAATGGTACCGAAACCCCGTATTTACATATCTGCCACTTTGTAGGAGAATCCGCATAGGTGTTCGAGTGTTCGAACCGTAATGTGCAAGAAATGGTATGGAAACCCCGTATTTACATATCTGCCACTGTGCAGGAGAATCCGTAAAGGTGTTCGAGTGTTCGAACCGTAATGCGCAAGAAATGGTACCGAAACCCCGTATTTACATATCTGCCTCTGTGCAGGAGAATCCGAATAGGTGTTCGAGTGTTCGAACCGTAATGCGCAAGAAATGGTACCGAAACCCCGTATTTACATATCTGCCACTTTGTAGGAGAATCCGCATAGGTGTTCGAGTGTTCGAACCGTAATGTGCAAGAAATGGTATGGAAACCCCGTATTTACATATCTGCCACTGTGCAGGAGAATCCGTATAGGTGTTCGAGTGTTCGAATCGTAATGCGCAAGAAATGGTACCGAAACCCCGTATTTACATATCTGCCACTGTGCAGGAGAATCCGAATAGGTGTTCGAGTGTTCGAACCGTAATGCGCAAGAAATGGTATGTAAACCCCGTATTTACATATCTGCCACTGTGCAGGAGAATCCGTATAGGTGTTCGAGTGTTCGAACCGTAATGCGTAAGAAATGGTACGGAAACCCCGTATTTACATATCTGCCACTGTGCAGGATAATCCGTATAGGTGTTCGAGTGTTCGAACCGTAATGCGCAAGAAATGGTACCGAAACCCCGTATTTACATATCTGCCACTGTGCAGGAGAATCCGTATAGGTGTTCGAGTGTTCGAACCGTAATGCGCAAGAAATGGTACCGAAACCCCGTATTTACATATCTGCCACTGTGCAGGAGAATCCGAATAGGTGTTCGAGTGTTCGAACCGTAATGCGCAAGAAATGGTACCGAAACCCCGTATTTACATATCTGCCACTGTGTAGGAGAATCCGCATAGGTGCTCGAGTGTTCGAACCGTAATGTGCAAGAAATGGTATGGAAACCCCGTATTTACATATCTGCCACTATGCAAGAGAATCCGTATAGGTGTTCGAGTGTTCGAATCGTAATGCACAAGAAATGGTACCGAAACCCCGTATTTACATATCTGCCACTGTGCAGGAGAATCCGAATAGGTGTTCGAGTGTTCGAACCGTAATGTGCAAGAAATGGTATGTAAACCCCGTATTTACATATCTGCCACTCTGTAGGAGAATCCGTATAGGTGTTCGAGTGTTCGAACCGTAATGCGCAATAAATGGTACGGAAACCCCGTATTTACATATCTGCCACTGTGCAGGAGAATCCGTATAGGTGTTCGAGTGTTCGAACCGTAATGCGCAAGAAATGGTACCGAAACCCCGTATTTACATATCTGCCACTGTGCAGGAGAATCCGACTAGGTGTTCGAGTGTTCGAACCGTAATGCGCAAGAAATGGTACCGAAACCCCGTATTTACATATCTGCCACTTTGTAGGAGAATCCGCATAGGTGTTCGAGAGTTCGAACCGGAATGTGCAAGAAATGGTATGGAAACCCCGTATTTACATATCTGCCACTGTGCAGGAGAATCCGAATAGGTGTTCGAGTGTTCGAATCGTAATGCGCAAGAAATGGTACCGAAACCCCGTATTTACATATCTGCCACTGTGCAGGAGAATCCGAATAGGTGTTCGAGTGTTCGAACCGTAATGCGCAAGAAATGGTATGTAAACCCCGTATTTACATATCTGCCACTGTGCAGGAGAATCCGTATAGGTGTTCGAGTGTTCGAATCGTAATGCGTAAGAAATGGTACCGAAACCCCGTATTTACATATCTGCCACTGTGCAGGAGAATCCGAATAGGTGTTCGAGTGTTCGAACCGTAATGCGCAAGAAATGGTATGTAAACCCCGTATTTACATATCTGCCACTGTGCAGGAGAATCCGTATGGGTGTTCGAGTGTTCGAACCGTAATGCGCAAGAAATGGTACAGAAACCCCGTATTTACAAATCTGCCACTGTGCAGGAGAATCCGCATAGGTGTTCGAGTGTTCGAACCGTAACGCGCAAGAAATGGTACGGAAACCCCGTATTTACATATCTGCCACTGTGCAGGAGAATCCGAATAGGTGTTCGAGTGTTCGAACCGTAATGCGCAAGAAATGGTATGTAAACCCCGTATTTACATATCTGCCACTCTGCAGGAGAATCCGTATAGGTGTTCGAGGGTTCGAACCGTAATGCGCAAGAAATGGTACAGAAACCCCGTATTTACATATCTGCCACTGTGCAGGAGAATCCGTATAGGTGTTCGATTGTTCGAACCGTAATGCGCAAGAAATGGTATGTAAACCCCGTATTTACATATCTGCCACTGTGCAGGAGAATCCGTATAGGTGTTCGATTGTTCGAACCGTAATGCGCAAGAAATGGTATGTAAACCCCGTATTTACATATCTGCCACTGTGCAGGAGAATCCGTATAGGTGTTCGAGTGTTCGAACCGTAATGCGCAAGAAATGGTATGTAAACCCCATATTTAAATATCTGCCACTATGCAGGAGAATCCGTATAGGTGTTCGAGTGTTCGAACCGTAATGCGCAAGAAATGGTACCGAAACCCCGTATTTACATATCTGCCACTGTGCAGGAGAATCCGTATAGGTGTTCGAGTGTTCGAACCGTAATGCGCAAGAAATGGTACCGAAACCCCGTATTTACATATCTGCCACTTTGTAGGAGAATCCGCATAGGTGTTCGAGTGTTCGAACCGTAATGTGCAAGAAATGGTATGGAAACCCGTATTTACATATCTGCCACTGTGCAAGAGAATCCGTATAGGTGTTCGAGTGTTCGAATCGTAATGCGCAAGAAATGGTACCGAAACCCCGTATTTACATATCTGTCACTGTGCAGGAGAATCCGAATAGGTGTTCGAGTGTTCGAACCGTAATGCGCAAGAAATGGTATGTAAACCCCGTATTTACATATCTGCCACTGTGGAGGAGAATCCGTATAGGTGTTCGAGTGTTCGAACCGTAATGCGCAAGAAATGGTACGGAAACCTCGTATTTACATATCTGCCACTGTGCAGGAGAATCCGTATAGGTGTTCGAGTGTTCGAACCGTAATGCGCAAGAAATGGTACCGAAACCCCGTATTTACATATCTGCCACTGTGCAAGAGAATCCGTATAGGTGTTCGAGTGTTCGAATCGTAATGCGCAAGAAATGGTACCGAAACCCCGTATTTACATATCTGCCACTGTGCAGGAGAATCCGAATAGGTGTTCGAGTGTTCGAACCGTAATGTGCAAGAAATGGTATGTAAACCCCGTATTTACATATCTGCCACTGTGTAGGCGAATCCGTATAGGTGTTTGAGTGTTCGAACCGTAATGCGCAAGAAATGGTACGGAAACCCCGTATTTACATATCTGCCACTGTGCAGGAGAATCCGTATAGGTGTTCGAGTGTTCGAACCGTAATGCGCAAGAAATGGTACCGAAACCCCGTATTTACATATCTGCCACTGTGCAGGAGAATCCGAATAGGTGTTCGAGTGTTCGAACCGTAATGCGCAAGAAATGGTACCGAAACCCCGTATTTACATATCTGCCACTTTGTAGGAGAATCCGCATAGGTGTTCGAGCGTTCGAACCGTAATGTGCAAGAAATGGTATGGAAACCCCGTATTTACATATCTGCCACTGTGCAGGAGAATCCGTATAGGTGTTCGAGTGTTCGAATCGTAATGCGCAAGAAATGGTATGTAAACCCCGTATTTACATATCTGCCACTCTGCAGGAGAATCCGTATAGGTGTTCGAGGGTTCGAACCGTAATGCGCAAGAAATGGTACAGAAACCCCGTATTTACATATCTGCCACTGTGCAGGAGAATCCGTATAGGTGTTCGATTGTTCGAACCGTAATGCGCAAGAAATGGTATGTAAACCCCGTATTTACATATCTGCCACTGTGCAGGAGAATCCGTATAGGTGTTCGAGTGTTCGAACCGTAATGCCCAAGAAATGGTATGTAAACCCCGTATTTACATATCTGCCACTGTGCAGGAGAATCTGTATAGGTGTTCGAGTGTTCGAACCGTAATGCGCAAGAAATGGTATGTAAACCCCATATTTAAATATCTGCCACTGTGCAGGAGAATCCGTATAGGTGTTCGAGTGTTCGAACCGTAATGCGCAAGAAATGGTACCGAAACCCCGTATTTACATATCTGCCACTGTGCAGGAGAATCCGTATAGGTGTTCGAGTGTTCGAACCGTAATGCGCAAGAAATGGTACCGAAACCCCGTATTTACATATCTGCCACTGTGCAGGAGAATCCGAATAGGTGTTCGAGTGTTCGAACCGTAATGCGCAAGAAATGGTACCGAAACCCCGTATTTACATATCTGCCACTTTGTAGGAGAATCCGCATAGGTGTTCGAGTGTTCGAACCGTAATGTGCAAGAAATGGTATGGAAACCCCGTATTTACATATCTGCCACTGTGCAAGAGAATCCGTATAGGTGTTCGAGTGTTCGAATCGTAATGCGCAAGAAATGGTACCGAAACCCCGTATTTACATATCTGGCACTGTGCAGGAGTATCCGAATAGGTGTTCGAGTGTTCGAACCGTAATGCGCAAGAAATGGTACCGAAACCCCGTATTTACATATCTGCCACTGTGCAGGAGAATCCGAATAGGTGTTCGAGTGTTCGAACCGTAATGCGCAAGAAATGGTACCGAAACCCCGTATTTACATATCTGCCACTTTGTAGGAGAATCCGCATAGGTGTTCGAGTGTTCGAACCGTAATGTGCAAGAAATGGTATGGAAACCCCGTATTTACATATCTGCCACTGTGCAAGAGAATCCGTATAGGTGTTCGAGTGTTCGAATCGTGATGCGCAAGAAATGGTACCGAAACCCCGTATTTACATATCTGCCACTGTGCAGGAGTATCCGAATAGGTGTTCGAGTGTTCGAACCGTAATGCGCAAGAAATGGTACCGAAACCCCGTATTTACATATCTGCCACTGTGTAGGAGAATCCGTATAGGTGTTCGAGTGTTCGAACCGTAATGCGCAAAAAATGGTACGGAAACCTCGTATTTACATATCTGCCACTGTGCAGGAGAATCCGTATAGGTGTTCGAGTGTTCGAACCGTAATGCGCAAGAAATGGTACCGAAACCCCGTATTTACATATCTGCCTCTGTGCAGGAGAATCCGAATAGGTGTTCGAGTGTTCGAACCGTAATGCGCAAGAAATGGTACCGAAACCCGGTATTTACATATCTGCCACTTTGTAGGAGAATCCGCATAGGTGTTCGAGTCTTCGAACCGTAATGTGCAAGAAATGGTATGGAAACCCCGTATTTACATATCTGCCACTGTGCAGGAGAATCCGTATAGGTGTTCGAGTGTTCGAATCGTAATGCGCAAGAAATGGTACCGAAACCCCGTATTTACATATCTGCCACTGTGCAGGAGAATCCGAATAGGTGTTCGAGTGTTCGAACCGTAATGCGCAAGAAATGGTATGGAAACCCCGTATTTACATATCTGCCACTGTGTAGGAGAATCCGTATAGGTGTTTGAGTGTTCGAACCGTAATGCGCAAGAAATGGTACGGAAACCCCGTATTTACATATCTGCCACTGTGCAGGAGAATCCGTATAGGTGTTCGAGTGTTCGAACCGTAATGCGCAAGAAATGGTACCGAAACCCCGTATTTACATATCTGCCACTGTGCAGGAGAATCCGAATAGGTGTTCGAGTGTTCGAACCGTAATGCGCAAGAAATGGTACCGAAACCCCGTATTTACATATCTGCCACTTTGTAGGAGAATCCGCATAGGTGTTCGAGCGTTCGAACCGTAATGTGCAAGAAATGGTATGGAAACCCCGTATTTACATATCTGCCACTGTGCAGGAGAATCCGTATAGGTGTTCGAGTGTTCGAATCGTAATGCGCAAGAAATGGTACCGAAACCCCGTATTTACATATCTGCCACTGTGCAGGAGAATCCGCATAGGTGTTCGAGTGTTCGAACCGTAATGCGCAAGAAATGGTACGGAAACCCCGTATTTACATATCTGCCACTGTGCAGGAGAATCCGAATAGGTGTTCCAGTGTTCGAACCGTAATGCGCAAGAAATGGTATGTAAACCCCGTATTTACATATCTGCCACTCTGCAGGAGAATCCGTATAGGTGTTCGAGGGTTCGAACCGTAATGCGCAAGAAAAGGTACAGAAACCCCGTATTTACATATCTGCCACTGTGCAGGAGAATCCGTATAGGTGTTCGATTGTTCGAACCGTAATGCGCAAGAAATGGTATGTAAACCCCGTATTTACATATCTGCCACTGTGCAGGAGAATCCGTATAGGTGTTCGATTGTTCGAACCGTAATGCGCAAGAAATGGTATGTAAACCCCGTATTTACATATCTGCCACTGTGCAGGAGAATCTGTATAGGTGTTCGAGTGTTCGAACCGTAATGCGCAAGAAATGGTACCGAAACCCCGTATTTACATATCTGCCACTTTGTAGGAGAATCCGCATAGGTGTTCGAGCGTTCGAACCGTAATGTGCAAGAAATGGTATGGAAACCCCGTATTTACATATCTGCCACTGTGCAGGAGAATCCGTATGGGTGTTCGAGTGTTCGAACCGTAATGCGCAAGAAATGGTACAGAAACCCCGTATTTACATATCTGCCACTGTGCAGGAGAATCCGCATAGGTGTTCGAGTGTTCGAACCGTAATGCGCAAGAAATGGTACGGAAACCCCGTATTTACATATCTGCCACTGTGCAGGAGAATCCGAATAGGTGTTCGAGTGTTCGAACCGTAATGCGCAAGAAATGGTATGTAAACCCCGTATTTACATATCTGCCACTCTGCAGGAGAATCCGTATAGGTGTTCGAGGGTTCGAACCGTAATGCGCAAGAAAAGGTACAGAAACCCCGTATTTACATATCTGCCACTGTGCAGGAGAATCCGTATAGGTGTTCGATTGTTCGAACCGTAATGCGCAAGAAATGGTATGTAAACCCCGTATTTACATATCTGCCACTGTGCAGGAGAATCCGTATAGGTGTTCGATTGTTCGAACCGTAATGCGCAAGAAATGGTATGTAAACCCCGTATTTACATATCTGCCACTGTGCAGGAGAATCTGTATAGGTGTTCGAGTGTTCGAACCGTAATGCGCAAGAAATGGTACCGAAACCCCGTATTTACATATCTGCCACTTTGTAAGAGAATCCGCATAGGTGTTCGAGTGTTCGAACCGTAATGTGCAAGAAATGGTATGGAAACCCCGTATTTACATATCTGCCACTGTGCAGGAGAATCCGTATAGGTGTTCGAGTGTTCGAATCGTAATGCGCAAGAAATGGTACCGAAACCCCGTATTTACATATCTGCCACTGTGCAGGAGAATCCGAATAGGTGTTCGAGTGTTCGAACCGTAATGCGCAAGAAATGGTATGTAAACCCCGTATTTACATATCTGCCACTGTGCAGGAGAATCCGTATAGGTGTTCGAGTGTTCGAATTGTAATGCGTAAGAAATGGTACCGAAACCCCGTATTTACATATCTGCCACTGTGCAGGAGAATCCGAATAGGTGTTCGAGTGTTCGAACCGTAATGCGCAAGAAATGGTATGTAAACCCCGTATTTACATATCTGCCACTGTGCAGGAGAATCCGTATGGGTGTTCGAGTGTTCGAACCGTAATGCGCAAGAAATGGTACAGAAACCCCGTATTTACATATCTGCCACTGTGCAGGAGAATCCGCATAGGTGTTCGAGTGTTCAAACCGTAATGCGCAAGAAATGGTACGGAAACCCCGTATTTACATATCTGCCACTGTGCAGGAGAATCCGAATAGGTGTTCGAGTGTTCGAACCGTAATGCGCAAGAAATGGTATGTAAACCCCGTATTTACATATCTGCCACTCTGCAGGAGAATCCGTATAGGTGTTCGAGGGTTCGAACCGTAATGCGCAAGAAATGGTACAGAAACCCCGTATTTACATATCTGCCACTGTGCAGGAGAATCCGTATAGGTTGTTCGATTGTTCGAACCGTAATGCGCAAGAAATGGTATGTAAACCCCGTATTTACATATCTGCCACTGTGCAGGAGAATCCGTATAGGTGTTCGATTGTTCGAACCGTAATGCGCAAGAAATGGTATGTAAACCCCGTATTTACATATCTGCCACTGTGCAGGAGAATCTGTATAGGTGTTCGAGTGTTCGAACCGTAATGCGCAAGAAATGGTATGTAAACCCCATATTTAAATATCTGCCACTATGCAGGAGAATCCGTATAGGTGTTCGAGTGTTCGAACCGTAATGCGCAAGAAATGGTACCGAAACCCCATATTTACATATCTGCCACTGTGCAGGAGAATCCGTATAGGTGTTCGAGTGTTCGAACCGTAATGCGCAAGAAATGGTACCGAAACCCCGTATTTACATATCTGCCACTGTGCAGGAGAATCCGATTAGGTGTTCGAGTGTTCGAACCGTAATGCGCAAGAAATGGTACCGAAACCCCGTATTTACATATCTGCCACTTTGTAGGAGAATCCGCATAGGTGTTCGAGTGTTCGAACCGTAATGTGCAAGAAATGGTATGGAAACCCCGTATTTACATATCTGCCACTGTGCAAGAGAATCCGTATAGGTGTTCGAATGTTCGAATCGTAATGCGCAAGAAATGGTACCGAAACCCCGTATTTACATATCTGCCACTGTTCAGGAGTATCCGAATAGGTGTTCGAGTGTTCGAACCGTAATGCGCAAGAAATGGTACCGAAACCCCGTATTTACATATCTGCCACTGTGTAGGAGAATCCGTATAGGTGTTCGAGTGTTCGAACCGTAATGCGCAAGAAATGGTACGGAAACCTCGTATTTACATATCTGCCACTGTGCAGGAGAATCCGTATAGGTGTTCGAGTGTTCGAACCGTAATGCGCAAGAAATGGTACCGAAACCCCGTATTTACATATCTGCCACTTTGTAGGAGAATCCGCATAGGTGTTCGAGTGTTCGAACCGTAATGTGCAAGAAATGGTATGGAAACCCCGTATTTACATATCTGCCACTGTGCAGGAGAATCCGTATAGGTGTTCGAGTGTTCGAATCGTAATGCGCAAGAAATGGTACAGAAACCCCGTATTTACATATCTGCCACTGTGCAGGAGAATCCGAATAGGTGTTCGAGTGTTCGAACCGTAATGCGCAAGAAATGGTATGTAAACCCCGTATTTACATATCTGCCACTGTGCAGGAGAATCCGTATAGGTGTTCGAGTGTTCGAATCGTAATGCGCAAGAAATGGTACCGAAACCCCGTATTTACATATCTGCCACTGTGCAGGAGAATCCGAATAGGTGTTCGAGTGTTCGAACCGTAATGCGCAAGAAATGGTATGTAAACCCCGTATTTACATATCTGCCACTGTGCAGGAGAATCCGTATGGGTGTTCGAGTGTTCGAACCGTAATGCGCAAGAAATAGTACAGAAACCCCGTATTTACATATCTGCCACTGTGCAGGAGAATCCGCATAGGTGTTCGAGTGTTCGAACCGTAATTTGCAAGAAATGGTACGGAAACCCCGTATTTACATATCTGCCACTGTGCAGGAGAATCCGAATAGGTGTTCGAGTGTTCGAACCGTAATGCGCAAGAAATGGTATGTAAACCCCGTATTTACATATCTGCCACTCTGCAGGAGAATCCGTATAGGTGTTCGAGGGTTTGAACCGTAATGCGCAAGAAATGGTACAGAAACCCCGTATTTACATATCTGCCACTGTGCAGGAGAATCCGTATAGGTGTTCGATTGTTCGAACCGTAATGCGCAAGAAATGGTATGTAAACCCCGTATTTACATATCTGCCACTGTGCAGGAGAATCCGTATAGGTGTTCGATTGTTCGAACCGTAATGCGCAAGAAATGGTATGTAAACCCCGTATTTACATATCTGCCACTGTGCAGGAGAATCTGTATAGGTGTTCGAGTGTTCGAACCGTAATGCGCAAGAAATTATACCGAAACCCCGTATTTACATATCTGCCACTTTGTAGGAGAATCCGCATAGGTGTTCGAGTGTTCGAACCGTAATGTGCAAGAAATGGTATGGAAACCCCGTATTTACATATCTGCCACTGTGCAGGAGAATCCGTATAGGTGTTCGAGTGTTCGAATCGTAATGCGCAAGAAATGGTACCGAAACCCCGTATTTACATATCTGCCACTGTGCAGGAGAATCCGAATAGGTGTTCGAGTGTTTGAACCGTAATGCGCAAGAAATGGTATGTAAACCCCGTATTTACATATCTGCCACTGTGCAGGAGAATCCGTATAGGTGTTCGAGTGTTCGAATCGTAATGCGTAAGAAATGGTACCGAAACCCCGTATTTACATATCTGCCACTGTGCAGGAGAATCCGAATAGGTGTTCGAGTGTTCGAACCGTAATGCGCAAGAAATGGTATGTAAACCCCGTATTTACATATCTGCCACTGTGCAGGAGAATCCGTATGGGTGTTCGAGTGTTCGAACCGTAATGCGCAAGAAATGGTACGGAAACCCCGTATTTACATATCTGCCACTGTGCAGGAGAATCCGCATTGGTGTTCGAGTGTTCGAACCGTAATGCGCAAGAAATGGTACGGAAACCCCGTATTTACATATCTGCCACTGTGCAGGAGAATCCGAATAGGTGTTCGAGTGTTCGAACCGTAATGCGCAAGAAATGGTATGTAAACCCCGTATTTACATATCTGCCACTCTGCAGGAGAATCCGTATAGGTGTTCGAGGGTTCGAACCGTAATGCGCAAGAAATGGTACAGAAACCCCGTATTTACATATCTGCCACTGTGCAGGAGAATCCGTATAGGTTGTTCGATTGTTCGAACCGTAATGCGCAAGAAATGGTATGTAAACCCCGTATTTACATATCTGCCACTGTGCAGGAGAATCCGTATAGGTGTTCGATTGTTCGAACCGTAATGCGCAAGAAATGGTATGTAAACCCCGTATTTACATATCTGCCACTGTGCAGGAGAATCTGTATAGGTGTTCGAGTGTTCGAACCGTAATGCGCAAGAAATGGTATGTAAACCCCATATTTAAATATCTGCCACTATGCAGGAGAATCCGTATAGGTGTTCGAGTGTTCGAACCGTAATGCGCAAGAAATGGTACCGAAACCCCGTATTTACATATCTGCCACTGTGCAGGAGAATCCGTATAGGTGTTCGAGTGTTCGAACCGTAATGCGCAAGAAATGGTACCGAAACCCCGTATTTACATATCTGCCACTGTGCAGGAGAATCCGAATAGGTGTTCGAGTGTTCGAACCGTAATGCGCAAGAAATGGTACCGAAACCCCGTATTTACATATCTGCCACTTTGTAGGAGAATCCGCATAGGTGTTCGAGTGTTCGAACCGTAATGTGCAAGAAATGGTATGGAAATCCCGTATTTACATATCTGCCACTGTGCAAGAGAATCCGTATAGGTGTTCGAGTGTTCGAATCGTAATGCGCAAGAAATGGTACCGAAACCCCGTATTTACATATCTGCCACTGTTTAGGAGTATCCGAATAGGTGTTCGAGTGTTCGAACCGTAATGCGCAAGAAATGGTACCGAAACCCCGTATTTACATATCTGCCACTGTGTAGGAGAATCCGTATAGGTGTTCGAGTGTTCGAACCGTAATGCGCAAGAAATGGTACGGAAACCTCGTATTTACATATCTGCCACTGTGCAGGAGAATCCGTATAGGTGTTCGAGTGTTCGAACCGTAATGCGCAAGAAATGGTACCGAAACCCCGTATTTACATATCTGCCTCCGTGCAGGAGAATCCGAATAGGTGTTCGAGTGTTCGAACCGTAATGCGCAAGAAATGGTACCGAAACCCCGTATTTACATATCAGCCACTTTGTAGGAGAATCCGCATAGGTGTTCGAGTGTTCGAACCGTAATGTGCAAGAAATGGTATGGAAACCCCGTATTTACATATCTGCCACTGTGCAGGAGAATCCGTATAGGTGTTCGAGTGTTCGAATTGTAATGCGCAAGAAATGGTACAGAAACCCCGTATTTACATATCTGCCACTGTGCAGGAGAATCCGAATAGGTGTTCGAGTGTTCGAACCGTAATGCGCAAGAAATGGTATGTAAACCCCGTATTTACATATCTGCCACTGTGCAGGAGAATCCGTATAGGTGTTCGAGTGTTCGAATCGTAATGCGCAAGAAATGGTACCGAAACTCCGTATTTACATATCTGCCACTGTGCAGGAGAATCCGAATAGGTGTTCGAGTGTTCGAACCGTAATGCGCAAGAAATGGTATGTAAACCCCGTATTTACATATCTGCCACTGTGCGGGAGAATCCGTATGGGTGTTCGAGTGTTCGAACCGTAATGCGCAAGAAATGGTACAGAAACCCCGTATTTACATATCTGCCACTGTGCAGGAGAATCCGCATAGGTGTTCGAGTGTTCGAACCGTAATGTGCAAGAAATGGTACGGAAACCCCGTATTTACATATCTGCCACTGTGCAGGAGAATCCGAATAGGTGTTCGAGTGTTCGAACCGTAATGCGCAAGAAATGGTATGTAAACCCCGTATTTACATATCTGCCACTCTGCAGGAGAATCCGTATAGGTGTTCGAGGGTTCGAACCGTAATGCGCAACAAATGGTACAGAAACCCCGTATTTACATATCTGCCACTGTGCAGGAGAATCCGTATAGGTGTTCGATTGTTCGAACCGTAATGCGCAAGAAATGGTATGTAAACCCCGTATTTACATATCTGCCACTGTGCAGGAGAATCCGTATAGGTGTTCGATTGTTCGAACCGTAATGCGCAAGAAATGGTATGTAAACCCCGTATTTACATATCTGCCACTGTGCAGGAGAATCTGTATAGGTGTTCGAGTGTTCGAACCGTAATGCGCAAGAAATGGTACCGAAACCCCGTATTTACATATCTGCCACTTTGTAGGAGAATCCTCATAGGTGTTCGAGTGTTCGAACCGTAATGTGCAAGAAATGGTATGGAAACCCCGTATTTACATATTTGCCACTGTGCAGGAGAATCCGTATAGGTGTTCGAGTGTTCGAATCGTAATGCGCAAGAAATGGTACCGAAACCCCGTATTTACATATCTGCCACTGTGCAGGAGAATCCGAATAGGTGTTCGAGTGTTCGAACCGTAATGCGCAAGAAATGGTATGTAAACCCCGTATTTACATATCTGCCACTGTGCAGGAGAATCCGTATAGGTGTTCGAGTGTTCGAATCGTAATGCGTAAGAAATGGTACCGAAACCCCGTATTTACATATCTGCCACTGTGCAGGAGAATCCGAATAGGTGTTCGAGTGTTCGAACCGTAATGCGCAAGAAATGGTATGTAAACCCCGTATTTACATATCTGCCACTGTGCAGGAGAATCCGTATGGGTGTTCGAGTGTTCGAACCGTAATGCGCAAGAAATGGTACAGAAACCCCGTATTTACATATCTGCCACTGTGCAGGAGAATCCGCATAGGTGTTCGAGTGTTCGAACCGTAATGCGCAAGAAATGGTACGGAAACCCCGTATTTACATATCTGCCACTGTGCAGGAGAATCCGAATAGGTGTTCGAGTGTTCGAACCGTAATGCGCAAGAAATGGTATGTAAACCCCGTATTTACATATCTGCCACTCTGCAGGAGAATCCGTATAGGTGTTCGAGGGTTCGAACCGTAATGCGCAAGAAATGGTATAGAAACCCCGTATTTACATATCTGCCACTGTGCAGGAGAATCCGTATAGGTTGTTCGATTGTTCGAACCGTAATGCGCAAGAAATGGTATGTAAACCCCGTATTTACATATCTGCCACTGTGCAGGAGAATCCGTATAGGTGTTCGATTGTTCGAACCGTAATGCGCAAGAAATGGTATGTAAACCCCGTATTTACATATCTGCCACTGTGCAGGAGAATCTGTATAGGTGTTCGAGTGTTCGAACCGTAATGCGCAAGAAATGGTATGTAAACCCCATATTTAAATATCTGCCACTATGCAGGAGAATCCGTATAGGTGTTCGAGTGTTCGAACCGTAATGCGCAAGAAATGGTACCGAAACCCCGTATTTACATATCTGCCACTGTGCAGGAGAATCCGTATAGGTGTTCGAGTGTTCGAACCGTAATGCGCAAGAAATGGTACCGAAACCCCGTATTTACATATCTGCCACTGTGCAGGAGAATCCGAATAGGTGTTCGAGTGTTCGAACCGTAATGCGCAAGAAATGGTACCGAAACCCCGTATTTACATATCTGCCACTTTGTAGGAGAATCCGCATAGGTGTTCGAGTGTTCGAACCGTAATGTGCAAGAAATGGTATGGAAACCCCGTATTTACATATCTGCCACTGTGCAAGAGAATCCGTATAGGTGTTCGAGTGTTCGAATCGTAATGCGCAAGAAATGGTACCGAAACCCCGTATTTACATATCTGCCACTGTTCAGGAGTATCCGAATAGGTGTTCGAGTGTTCGAACCGTAATGCGCAAGAAATGGTACCGAAACCCCGTATTTACATATCTGCCACTGTGTAGGAGAATCCGTATAGGTGTTCGAGTGTTCGAACCGTAATGCGCAAGAAATGGTACGGAAACCTCGTATTTACATATCTGCCACTGTGCAGGAGAATCCGTATAGGTGTTCGAGTGTTCGAACCGTAATGCGCAAGAAATGGTACCGAAACCCCGTATTTACATATCTGCCTCTGTGCAGGAGAATCCGAATAGGTGTTCGAGTGTTCGAACCGTAATGCGCAAGAAATGGTACCGAAACCCCGTATTTACATATCTGCCACTTTGTAGGAGAATCCGCATAGGTGTTCGAGTGTTCGAACCGTAATGTGCAAGAAATGGTATGGAAACCCCGTATTTACATATCTGCCACTGTGCAGGAGAATCCGTATAGGTGTTCGAGTGTTCGAATCGTAATGCGCAAGAAATGGTACAGAAACCCCGTATTTACATATCTGCCACTGTGCAGGAGAATCCGAATTGGTGTTCGAGTGTTCGAACCGTAATGCGCAAGAAATGGTATGTAAACCCCGTATTTACATATCTGCCACTGTGCAGGAGAATCCGTATAGGTGTTCGAGTGTTCGAATCGTAATGCGCAAGAAATGGTACCGAAACCCCGTATTTACATATCTGCCACTGTGCAGGAGAATCCGAATAGGTGTTCGAGTGTTCGAACCGTAATGCGCAAGAAATGGTATGTAAACCCCGTATTTACATATCTGCCACTGTGCAGGAGAATCCGTATGGGTGTTCGAGTGTTCGAACCGTAATGCGCAAGAAATGGTACAGAAACCCCGTATTTACATATCTGCCACTGTGCAGGAGAATCCGCATAGGTGTTCGAGTGTTCGAACCGTAATGCGCAAGAAATGGTACGGAAACCCCGTATTTACATATCTGCCACTGTGCAGGAGAATCCGAATAGGTGTTCGAGTGTTCGAACCGTAATGCGCAAGAAATGGTATGTAAACCCCGTATTTACATATCTGCCACTCTGCAGGAGAATCCGTGTAGGTGTTCGAGGGTTCGAACCGTAATGCGCAAGAAATGGTACAGAAACCCTGTATTTACATATCTGCCACTGTGCAGGAGAATCCGTATAGGTGTTCGATTGTTCGAACCGTAATGCGCAAGAAATGGTATGTAAACCCCGTATTTACATATCTGCCACTGTGCAGGAGAATCCGTATAGGTGTTCGATTGTTCGAACCGTAATGCGCAAGAAATGGTATGTAAACCCCGTATTTACATATCTGCCACTATGCAGGAGAATCTGTATAGGTGTTCGAGTGTTCGAACCGTAATGCGCAAGAAATGGTACCGAAACCCCGTATTTACATATCTGCCACTTTGTAGGAGAATCCGCATAGGTGTTCGAGTGTTCGAACCGTAATGTGCAAGAAATGGTATGGAAACCCCGTATTTACATATCTGCCACTGTGCAGGAGAATCCGTATAGGTGTTCGAGTGTTCGAATCGTAATGCGCAAGAAATGGTACCGAAACCCCGTATTTACATATCTGCCACTGTGCAGGAGAATCCGAATAGGTGTTCGAGTGTTCGAACCGTAATGCGCAAGAAATGGTATGTAAACCCCGTATTTACATATCTGCCACTGTGCAGGAGAATCCGTATAGGTGTTCGAGTGTTCGAATCGTAATGCGCAAGAAATGGTACCGAAACCCCGTATTTACATATCTGCCACTGTGCAGGAGAATCCGAATAGGTGTTCGAGTGTTCGAACCCTAATGCGCAAGAAATGGTATGTAAACCCCGTATTTACATATCTGCCACTGTGCAGGAGAATCCGTATAGGTGTTCGAGTGTTCGAAACGTAATGCGCAAGAAATGGTACAGAAACCCCGTATTTACAAATCTGCCACTGTGCAGGAAAATCCGCATAGGTGTTCGAGTGTTCGAACCGTAATGCGCAAGAAATGGTACGGAAACCCCGTATTTACATATCTGCCGCTGTGAAGGAGAATCCGTATAGGTGTTCGAGTTTTCGAACCGTAATGCGCAAGAAATGGTACCGAAACCCCGTATTTACATATCTGCCACTGTGCAGGAGAATCCGAATAGGTGTTCGAGTGTTCGAACTGTAATGCGCAAGAAATGGTACCGAAACCCCGTATTTACATATCTGCCACTTTGTAGGAGAATCCGCATAGGTGTTCGAGTGTTCGAACCGTAATGTGCAAGAAATGGTATGGAAACCCCGTATTTACATATCTGCCACTGTGCAAGAGAATCCGTATAGGTGTTCGAGTGTTCGAATCGTAATGCGCAAGAAATGGTACCGAAACCCCGTATTTACATATCTGCCACTGTTCAGGAGTATCCGAATAGGTGTTCGAGTGTTCGAACCGTAATGCGCAAGAAATGGTACCGAAACCCCGTATTTACATATCTGCCACTGTGTAGGAGAATCCGTATAGGTGTTCGAGTGTTCGAACCGTAATGCGCAAGAAATGGTACGGAAACCTCGTATTTACATATCTGCCACTGTGCAGGAGAATCCGTATAGGTGTTCGAGTGTTCGAACCGTAATGCGCAAGAAATGGTACCGAAACCCCGTATTTACATATCTGCCTCTGTGCAGGAGAATCCGAATAGGTGTTCGAGTGTTCGAACCGTAATGCGCAAGAAATGGTACCGAAACCCCATATTTACATATCTGCCACTGTGTAGGAGAATCCGTATAGGTGTTCGAGTGTTCGAACCGTAATGCGCAAGAAATGGTACGGAAACCTCGTATTTACATATCTGCCACTGTGCAGGAGAATCCGTATAGGTGTTCGAGTGTTCGAACCGTAATGCGCAAGAAATGGTACCGAAACCCCGTATTTACATATCTGCCTCTGTGCAGGAGAATCCGAATAGGTGTTCGAGTGTTCGAACCGTAATGCGCAAGAAATGGTACCGAAACCCCGTATTTACATATCTGCCACTTTGTAGGAGAATCCGCATAGGTGTTCGAGTGTTCGAACCGTAATGTGCAAGAAATGGTATGGAAACCCCGTATTTACATATCTGCCACTGTGCAGGAGAATCTGTATAGGTGTTCGAGTGTTCGAACCGTAATGCGCAAGAAATGGTACCGAAACCCCGTATTTACATATCTGCCTCTGTGCAGGAGAATCCGAATAGGTGTTCGAGTGTTCGAACCGTAATGCGCAAGAAATGGTATGTAAACCCCGTATTTACATATCTGCCACTGTGCAGGAGAATCCGTATAGGTGTTCGATTGTTCGAACCGTAATGCGCAAGAAATGGTATGTAAACCCCGTATTTACATATCTGCCACTATGCAGGAGAATCTGTATAGGTGTTCGAGTGTTCGAACCGTAATGCGCAAGAAATGGTACCGAAACCCCGTATTTACATATCTGCCACTTTGTAGGAGAATCCGCATAGGTGTTCGAGTGTTCGAACCGTAATGTGCAAGAAATGGTATGGAAACCCCGTATTTACATATCTGCCACTGTGCAGGAGAATCCGTATAGGTGTTCGAGTGTTCGAATCGTAATGCGCAAGAAATGGTACCGAAACCCCGTATTTACATATCTGCCACTGTGCAGGAGAATCCGAATAGGTGTTCGAGTGTTCGAACCGTAATGCGCAAGAAATGGTATGTAAACCCCGTATTTACATATCTGCCACTGTGCAGGAGAATCCGTATAGGTGTTCGAGTGTTCGAATCGTAATGCGCAAGAAATGGTACCGAAACCCCGTATTTACATATCTGCCACTGTGCAGGAGAATCCGAATAGGTGTTCGAGTGTTCGAACCCTAATGCGCAAGAAATGGTATGTAAACCCCGTATTTACATATCTGCCACTGTGCAGGAGAATCCGTATAGGTGTTCGAGTGTTCGAAACGTAATGCGCAAGAAATGGTACAGAAACCCCGTATTTACAAATCTGCCACTGTGCAGGAAAATCCGCATAGGTGTTCGAGTGTTCGAACCGTAATGCGCAAGAAATGGTACGGAAACCCCGTATTTACATATCTGCCGCTGTGAAGGAGAATCCGTATAGGTGTTCGAGTTTTCGAACCGTAATGCGCAAGAAATGGTACCGAAACCCCGTATTTACATATCTGCCACTGTGTAGGAGAATCCGTATAGGTGTTCGAGTGTTCGAACCGTAATGCGTAAGAAATGGTATGGAAACCCCGTATTTACATATCTGCCACTGTGCAGGAGAATCCGTATAGGTGTTCGAGTGTTCGAACCGTAATGCGCAAGAAATGGTACCGAAACCCCGTATTTAAATATCTGCCACTGTGCAGGAGAATCCGCATAGGTGCTCGAGTGTTCGAACTGTATTGCGCAAGAAATGGTATGTAAACCCCGTATTTACAGATCTGCCACTGTGCAGGAGAATCCGTATAGGTGTTCGAGTGTTCGAACCGTAATGCGCCAGAAATGGTACCGAAACCCCGTATTTACATATCTGCCACTGTGCAGGAGAATCCGCATAGGTGCTCGAGTGTTCGAACCGTATTGCGCAAGAAATGGTATGGAAACCCCGTATTTACATATCTGCCACTGTGCAGGAGAATCCGTATAGGTGTTCGAGTGTTCGAACCGTAATGCGCAGGAAATGGTACGGAAACCCCGTATTTACATATCTGCCACTGTGCAGGAGAATCCGTATAGGTGTTCGAGTGTTCGAACCGTAATGCGCAAGAAATGGTACCAAAACCCCGTATTTACATATCTGCCACTGTGCAAGAGAATCCGTATAGGTGTTCGAGTGTTCGAACCGTAATGCGCAAGAAATGGTACCGAAACCCCGTATTTACATATCTGCCACTGTGCAGGAGAATCCAAATAGGTTTTCGAGTGTTCGAACCGTAATGCGCAAGAAATGGTACCGAAACCCCGTATTTACATATCTGCCACTTTGTAGGAGAATCCGCATAGGTGTTCGAGTGTTCGAACCGTAATGTGCAAGAAATGGTATGGAAACTCCGTATTTACATATCTGCCACAGTGCAGGAGAATCCGTATAGGTGTTCGAGTGTTCGAATCGTAATGCGCAAGAAATGGTACCGAAACCCCGTATTTACATATCTGCCACTGTGCTGGAGAATCCGAATAGGTGTTCGAGTGTTCGAACCGTAATGCGCAAGAAATGGTATGTAAACCCCGTATTTACATATCTGCCACTGTGCAGGAGAATCCGTACAGGTGTTCGAGTGTTCGAACCGTAATGCGCAAGAAATGGTACCGAAACCCCGTATTTACATATCTGCCACTTTGTAGGAGAATCCGCATAGGTGTTCGATTGTTCGAACCGTAATGCGCAAGAAATGGTGTGGAAACCCCGTATTTACATATCTGCCACTGTGCAGGAGAATCCGTATAGGTGTTCGAGTGTTCGAATCGTAATGCGCATGATATGGTACCGAAACCCCGTATTTACATATCTGCCACTGTGCAGGAGAATCCGAATAGGTGTTCGAGTGTTCGAACCGTAATGCGCAAGAAATGGTATGTAAACCCCGTATTTAAATATCTGCCACTGTGCAGGAGAATCCGTATAGGTGTTCGAGTGTTCGAACCGTAATGCGCAAGAAATGGTACGGAAACCCCGTATTTACATATCTGCCACTGTGCAGGAGAATCCGTATCGGTGTTCGATTGTTCGAACCGTAATGCGCAAGAAATGGTATGTAAACCCCGTATTTACATATCTGCCACTGTGCAGGAGAATCCGTATAGGTGTTCGAGTGTTCGAACCGTAATGCGCAAGAAATGGTACGGAAACCCCGTATTTACATATCTGCCACTGTGCAGGAGAATCCGCATAGGTGCTCGAGTGTTCGAACCGTATTGCGCAAGAAATGGTATGGAAACCCCGTATTTACATATCTGCCACTGTGCAGGAGAATCCGTATAGGTGTTCGAGTGTTCGAACCGTAATGCGCAGGAAATGGTACGGAAACCCCGTATTTACATATCTGCCACTGTGCAGGAGAATCCGTATAGGTGTTCGAGTGTTCGAACCGTAATACGCAAGAAATGGTACCGAAACCCCGTATTTACATATCTGCCACTGTGCAGGAGAATCCGAATAGGTGTTCGAGTGTTCGAACCGTAATGCGCAAGAAATGGTACCAAAACACCGTATTTACATATCTGCCACTTTGTAGGAGAATTCGCATAGGTGTTCGAGTGTTCGAACCGTAATGTGCAAGAAATGGTATGGAAACCCCGTATTTACATATCTGCCACTGTGCAGGAGAATCCGTATAGGTGTTCGAGTGTTCGAATCGTAATGCGCAAGAAATGGTACCGAAACCCCGTATTTAAATATCTGCCACTGTGCAGGAGAATCCGAATAGGTGTTCGAGTGTTCGAACCGTAATGCGCAAGAAATGGTATGTAAACCCCGTATTTACATATCTGCCACTGTGCAGGAGAATCCGTATAGGTGTTCGAGTGTTCGAATCGTAATGCGCAAGAAATGGTACCGAAACCCCGTATTTACATATCTGCCACTGTGCAGGAGAATCCGAATAGGTGTTCGAGTGTTCGAACCGTAATGCGCAAGAAATGGTATGTAAACCCCGTATTTACATATCTGCCACTGTGCAGGAGAATCCGTATAGGTGTTCGAGTGTTCGAATCGTAATGCGCAAGAAATGGTACCGAAACCCCGTATTTACATATCTGCCACTTTGTAGGAGAATCCGCATAGGTGTTCGATTGTTCGAACCGTAATGTGCAAGAAATGGTATGGAAACTCCGTATTTACATATCTGCCACAGTGCAGGAGAATCCGTATAGGTGTTCGAGTGTTCGAATCGTAATGCGCAAGAAATGGTACCGAAACCCCGTATTTACATATCTGCCACTGTGCTGGAGAATCCGAATAGGTGTTCGAGTGTTCGAACCGTAATGCGCAAGAAATGGTATGTAAACCCCGTATTTACATATCTGCCACTGTGCAGGAGAATCCGTACAGGTGTTCGAGTGTTCGAACCGTAATGCGCAAGAAATGGTACCGAAACCCCGTATTTACATATCTGCCACTTTGTAGGAGAATCCGCATAGGTGTTCGATTGTTCGAACCGTAATGCGCAAGAAATGGTATGGAAACCCCGTATTTACATATCTGCCACTGTGCAGGAGAATCCGTATAGGTGTTCGAGTGTTCGAATCGTAATGCGCAAGATATGGTACCGAAACCCCGTATTTACATATCTGCCACTGTGCAGGAGAATCCGAATAGGTGTTCGAGTGTTCGAACCGTAATGCGCAAGAAATGGTATGTAAACCCCGTATTTAAATATCTGGCACTGTGCAGGAGAATCCGTATAGGTGTTCGAGTGTTCGAACCGTAATGCGCAAGAAATGGTACGGAAACCCCGTATTTACATATCTGCCACTGTGCAGGAGAATCCGTATCGGTGTTCGATTGTTCGAACCGTAATGCGCAAGAAATGGTATGTAAACCCCGTATTTACATATCTGCCACTATGCAGGAGAATCCGTATAGGTGTTCGAGTGTTCGAACCGTAATGCGCAAGAAATGGTACGGAAACCCCGTATTTACATATCTGCCACTGTGCAGGAGAATCCGCATAGGTGCTCGAGTGTTCGAACCGTATTGCGCAAGAAATGGTATGGAAACCCCGTATTTACATATCTGCCACTGTGCAGGAGAATCCGTATAGGTGTTCGAGTGTTCGAACCGTAATGCGCAGGAAATGGTACGGAAACCCCGTATTTACATATCTGCCACTGTGCAGGAGAATCCGTATAGGTCTTCGAGTGTTCGAACCGTAATGCGCAAGAAATGGTACCGAAACCCCGTATTTACATATCTGCCACTGTGCAGGAGAATCCGAATAGGTGTTCGAGTGTTCGAACCGTAATGCGCAAGAAATGGTATGTAAACCCCGTATTTACATATCTGCCACTGTGCAGGAGAATCCGTATAGGTGTTCGAGTGTTCGAACCGTAATGCGCAAGAAATGGTACAGAAACCCCATATTTACATATCTGCCACTGTGCAGGAAAATCCGCATAGGTGTTCGAGTGTTCGAACCGTAATGCGCAAGAAATGGTACGGAAACCCCGTATTTACATATCTGCCACTGTGCAGGAGAATCCGTATAGGTGTGCGAGTGTTCGAACCGTAATGCGCAAGAAATGGTACCGAAACCCCGTATTTACATATCTGCCACTGTGTAGGAGAATCCGTATAGGTGTTCGAGTGTTCGAACCGTAATGCGCAAGAAATGGTATGGAAACCCCGTATTTACATATCTGCCACTGTGCAGGAGAATCCGTATAGGTGTTCGAGTGTTCGAACCGTAATGCGCAAGAAACGGTACTGAAACCCCGTATTTAAATATCTGCCACTGTGCAGGAGAATCCGCATAGGTGCTCGAGTGTTCGAACCGTATTGCGCAAGAAATGGTATGTAAACCCCGTATTTACAGATCTGCCACTGTGCAGGAGAATCCGTATTGGTGTTCGAGTGTTCGAACCGTAATGCCCCAGAAATGGTACCGAAACCCCGTATTTACATATCTGCCACTGTGCAGGAGAATCCGCATAGGTGCTCGAGTGTTCGAACCGTATTGCGCAAGAAATGGTATGGAAACCCCGTATTTACATATCTGCCACTGTGCAGGAGAATCCGTATAGGTGTTCGAGTGTTCGAACCGTAATGCGCAGGAAATGGTACGGAAACCCCGTATTTACATATCTGCCACTGTGCAGGAGAATCCGTATAGGTGTTCGAGTGTTCGAACCGTAATGCGCAAGAAATGGTACCGAAACCCCGTATTTACATATCTGCCACTGTGCAGGAGAATCCGTATAGGTGTTCGAGTGTTCGAACCGTAATGCGCAAGAAATGGTACAGAAACCCCATATTTACATATCTGCCACTGTGCAGGAAAATCCGCATAGGTGTTCGAGTGTTCGAACCGTAATGCGCAAGAAATGGTACGGAAACCCCGTATTTACATATCTGCCACTGTGCAGGAGAATCCGTATAGGTGTGCGAGTGTTCGAACCGTAATGCGCAAGAAATGGTACCGAAACCCCGTATTTACATATCTGCCACTGTGTAGGAGAATCCGCATAGGTGTTCGAGTGTTCGAACCGTAATGCGCAAGAAATGGTATGGAAACCCCGTATTTACATATCTGCCACTGTGCAGGAGAATCCGTATAGGTGTTCGAGTGTTCGAACCGTAATGCGCAAGAAGTGGTACAGAAACCCCGTATTTACATATCTGCCACTGTGCAGGAAAATCCGCATAGGTGTTCGAGTGTTCGAACCGTAATGCGCAAGAAATTGTACGGAAACCCCGTATTTACATATCTGCCACTGTGCAGGAGAATCCGTATAGGTGTGCGAGTGTTCGAACCGTAATGCGCAAGAAATGGTACAGAAACCCCGTATTTACATATCTGCCACTGTGTAGGAGAATCCGTATAGGTGTTCGAGTGTTCGAACCGTAATGCGCAAGAAATGGTATGGAAACCCCGTATTTACATATCTGCCACTGTGCAGGAGAATCCGTATAGGTGTTCGAGTGTTCGAACCGTAATGCGCAAGAAACGGTACCGAAACCCCGTATTTAAATATCTGCCACTGTGCAGGAGAATCCGCATAGGTGCTCGAGTGTTCGAACCGTATTGCGCAAGAAATGGTATGTAAACCCCGTATTTACAGATCTGCCACTGTGCAGGAGAATCCGTATTGGTGTTCGAGTGTTCGAACCGTAATGCCCCAGAAATGGTACCGAAACCCCGTATTTACATATCTGCCACTGTGCAGGAGAATCCGCATAGGTGCTCGAGTGATCGAACCGTATTGCGCAAGAAATGGTATGGAAACCCCGTATTTACATATCTGCCACTGTGCAGGAGAATCCGTATAGGTGTTCGAGTGTTCGAACCGTAATGCGCAGGAAATGGTACGGAAACCCCGTATTTACATATCTGCCACTGTGCAGGAGAATCCGTATAGGTGTTCGAGTGTTCGAACCGTAATGCGCACGAAATGGTACCGAAACCCCGTATTTACATATCTGCCACTGTGCAGGAGAATCCGTATTGGTGTTCGAGTGTTCGAACCGTAATGCGCAAGAAATGGTACCGAAACCCCGTATTTACATATCTGCCACTGTGCAGGAGAATCCGAATAGGGGTTCGAGTGTTCGAACCGTAATGCGCAAGAAATGGTATGTAAACCCCGTATTTACATATCTGCCACTGTGCAGGAGAATCCGTATAGGTGTTCGAGTGTTCGAACCGTAATGCGCAAGAAGTGGTACCGAAACCCCGTATTTAAATATCTGCCACTGTGCAGGAGAATCCGCATAGGTGCTCGAGTGTTCGAACCGTATTGCGCAAGAAATGGTATGTAAACCCCGTATTTACAGATCTGCCACTGTGCAGGAGAATCCGTATAGGTGTTCGAGTGTTCGAACCGTAATGCGCCAGAAATGGTACCGAAACCCCGTATTTACATATCTGCCACTGTGCAGGAGAATCCGCATAGGTGCTCGAGTGTTCGAACCGTATTGCGCAAGAAATGGTATGGAAACCCCGTATTTACATATCTGCCACTGTGTAGGAGAATCCGTATAGGTGTTCGAGTGTTCGAACCGTAATGCGCAGGAAATGGTACGGAAACCCCGTATTTACATATCTGCCACTGTGCAGGAGAATCCGTATAGGTGTTCGAGTGTTCGAACCGTAATGCGCAAGAAATGGTACCGAAACCCCGTATTTACATATCTGCCACTGTGCAGGAGAATCCGTATAGGTGTTCGAGTGTTCGAACCGTAATGCGCAAGAAATGGTACCGAAACCCCGTATTTACATATCTGCCACTGTGCAGGAGAATCCAAATAGGTGTTCGAGTGTTCGAACCGTAATGCGCAAGAAATGGTACCGAAACCCCGTATTTACATATCTGCCACTTTGTAGGAGAATCCGCATAGGTGTTCGAGTGTTCGAACCGTAATGTGCAAGAAATGGTATGGAAACTCCGTATTTACATATCTGCCACAGTGCTGGAGAATCCGTGTAGGTGTTCGAGTGTTCGAATCGTAATGCGCAAGAAATGGTACCGAAACCCCGTATTTACATATCAGCCACTGTGTAGGAGAATCCGAATAGGTGTTCGAGTGTTCGAACCGTAATGCGCAAGAAATGGTATGTAAACCCCGTATTTACATATCTGCCACTGTGCAGGAGAATCCGTACAGGTGTTCGAGTGTTCGAACCGTAATGCGCAAGAAATGGTACCGAAACCCCGTATTTACATATCTGCCACTTTGTAGGAGAATCCGCATAGGTGTTCGATTGTTCGAACCGTAATGCGCAAGAAATGGTATGGAAACCCCGTATTTACATATCTGCCACTGTGCAGGAGAATCCGTATAGGTGTTCGAGTGTTCGAATCGTAATGCGCAAGAAATGGTACCGAAACCCCGTATTTACATATCTGCCACTGTGCAGGAGAATCCGATTAGGTGTTCGAGTGTTCGAACCGTAATGCGCAAGAAATGGTATGTAAACCCCGTATTTACATATCTGCCACTGTGCAGGAGAATCCGTATAGGTGTTCGAGTGTTCGAACCGTAATGCGCAAGAAATGGTACGGAAACCCCGTATTTACATATCTGCCACTGTGCAGGAGAATCCGTATAGGTGTTCGATTGTTCGAACCGTAACGCGCAAGAAATGGTATGTAAACCCCGTATTTACATATCTGCCACTGTGCCGGAGAATCCGTATAGGTGTTCGAGTGTTCGAACCGTAATGTGCAAGAAACGGTATGGAAACTCCGTATTTACATATCTGCCACAGTGCTGGAGAATCCGTATAGGTGTTCGAGTGTTCGAATCGTAATGCGCAAGAAATGGTACCGAAACCCCGTATTTACATATCAGCCACTGTGCAGGAGAATCCGAATAGGTGTTCGAGTGTTCGAACCGTAATGCGCAAGAAATGGTATGTAAACCCCGTATTTACATATCTGCCACTGTGCAGGAGAATCCGTACAGGTGTTCGAGTGTTCGAACCGTAATGCGCAAGAAATGGTACCGAAACCCCGTATTTACATATCTGCCACTTTGTAGGAGAATCCGCATAGGTGTTCGATTGTTCGAACCGTAATGCGCAAGAAATGGTATGGAAACCCCGTATTTACATATCTGCCACTGTGCAGGAGAATCCGTATAGGTGTTCGAGTGTTCGAATCGTAATGCGCAAGATATGGTACCGAAACCCCGTATTTACATATCTGCCACTGTGCAGGAGAATCCGATTAGGTGTTCGAGTGTTCGAACCGTAATGCGCAAGAAATGGTATGTAAACCCCGTATTTACATATCTGCCACTGTGCAGGAGAATCCGTATAGGTGTTCGAGTGTTCGAACCGTAATGCGCAAGAAATGGTACGGAAACCCCGTATTTACATATCTGCCACTGTGCAGGAGAATCCGTATAGGTGTTCGATTGTTCGAACCGTAATGCGCAAGAAATGGTATGTAAACCCCGTATTTACATATCTGCCACTGTGCCGGAGAATCCGTATAGGTGTTCGAGTGTTCGAACCGTAATGCGCAAGAAATGGTACGGAAACCCCGTATTTACATATCTGCCACTGTGCAGGAGAATCCGCATAGGTGCTCGAGTGTTCGAACCGTATTGCGCAAGAAATGGTATGGAAACCCCGTATTTACATATCTGCCACTGTGCAGGAGAATCCGTATAGGTGTTCGAGTGTTCGAACCGTAATGCGCAGGAAATGGTACGGAAACCCCGTATTTACATATCTGCCACTGTGCAGGAGAATCTGTATAGGTGTTCGAGTGTTCGAACCGTAATGCGCAAGAAATGGTACCGAAACCCCGTATTTACATATCTGCCACTGTGCAGGAGAATCCGAATAGGTGTTCGAGTGTTCGAACCGTAATGCGCAAGAAATGGTACCGAAACCCCGTATTTACATATCTGCCACTTTGTAGGAGAATCCGCATAGGTGTTCGAGTGTTCGAACCGTAATGTGCAAGAAATAGTATGGAAACCCCGTATTTACATATCTGCCACTGTGCAGGAGAATCCGTATAGGTGTTCGAGTGTTCGAATCGTAATGCGTAAGAAATGGTACCGAAACCCCGTATTTACATATCTGCCACTGTGCAGGAGAATCTGAATAGGTGTTCGAGTGTTCGAACCGTAATGCGCAAGAAATGGTATGTAAACCCCGTATTTACATATCTGCCACTGTGCAGGAGAATCCGTATAGGTGTTCGAGTGTTCGAATCGTAATGCGCAAGAAATGGTACTGAAACCCCGTATTTACTTATCTGCCACTGTGCAGGAGAATCCGAATAGGTGTTCGAGTGTTCGAACCGTAATGCGCAAGAAATGGTATGTAAACCCCGTATTTACATATCTGCCACTGTGCAGGAGAATCCGTATAGGTGTTCGAGTGTTCGAATCGTAATGCGCAAGAAATGGTACCGAAACCCCGTATTTACATATCTGCCACTGTGCAGGAGAATCCGAATAGGTGTTCGAGTGTTCGAACCGTAATGCGCAAGAAATGGTATGTAAACCCCGTATTTACATATCTGCCACTGTGCAGGAGAATCCGTATAGGTGTTCGAGTGTTCGAACCGTAATGCGCAAGAAATGGTACAGAAACCCCGTATTTACATATCTGCCACTGTGCAGGAAAATCCGCATAGGTGCTCGAGTGTTCGAACCGTATTGCGCAAGAAATGGTATGGAAACCCCGTATTTACATATCTGCCACTGTGCAGGAGAATCCGTATAGGTGTTCGAGTGTTCGAACCGTAATGCGCCAGAAATGGTACCGAAACCCCGTATTTAAATATCTGCCACTGTGCAGGAGAATCCACATAGGTGCTCGAGTGTTCGAACCGTATTGCGCAAGAAATGGTATGTAAACCCCGTATTTACAGATCTGCCACTGTGCAGGAGAATCCGTATAGGTGTTCGAGTGTTCGAACCGTAATGCGCCAGAAATGGTACCGAAACCCCGTATTTACATATCTGCCACTGTGCAGGAGAATCCGCATAGGTGCTCGAGTGTTCGAACCGTATTGCGCAAGAAATGGTATGGAAACCCCGTATTTACATATCTGCCACTGTGCAGGAGAATCCGTATAGGTGTTCGAGTGTTCGAACCGTAATGCGCAGGAAATGGTACGGAAACCCCGTATTTACATATCTGCCACTGTGCAGGAGAATCCGCATAGGTGTTCGAGTGTTCGAACCGTAATGCGCAAGAAATGGTACCGAAACCCCGTATTTACATATCTGCCACTGTGCAGGAGAATCCGTATAGGTGTTCGAGTGTTCGAACCGTAATGCGCAAGAAATGGTACCGAAACCCCGTATTTACATATCTGCCACTGTGCAGGAGAATCCAAATAGGTGTTCGAGTGTTCGAACCGTAATGCGCAAGAAATGGTACCGAAACCCCGTATTTACATATCTGCCACTTTGTAGGAGAATCCGCATAGGTGTTCGAGTGTTCGACCCGTAATGTGGAAGAAATGGTATGGAAACTCCGTATTTACATATCTGCCACAGTGTAGGAGAATCCGTATAGGTGTTCGATTGTTCGAACCGTAATGCGCAAGAAATGGTATGTAAACCCCGTATTTACATATCTGCCACTGTGCCGGAGAATCCGTATAGGTGTTCGAGTGTTCGAACCGTAATGCGCAAGAAATGGTACGGAAACCCCGTATTTACATATCTGCCACTGTGCAGGAGAATCCGCATAGGTGCTCGAGTGTTCGAACCGTATTGCGCAAGAAATGGTATGGAAACCCCGTATTTACATATCTGCCACTGTGCAGGAGAATCCGTATAGGTGTTCGAGTGTTCGAACCGTAATGCGCAGGAAATGGTACGGAAACCCCGTATTTACATATCTGCCACTGTGCAGGAGAATCCGTATAGGTGTTCGAGTGTTCGAACCGTAATGCGCAAGAAATGGTACCGAAACCCCGTATTTACATATCTGCCACTGTGCAGGAGAATCCGAATAGGTGTTCGAGTGTTCGAACCGTAATGCGCAAGAAATGGTACCGAAACCCCGTATTTACATATCTGCCACTTTGTAGGAGAATCCGCATAGGTGTTCGAGTGTTCGAACCGTAATGTGCAAGAAATGGTATGGAAACCCCGTATTTACATATCTGCCACTGTGCAGGAGAATCCGTATAGGTGTTCGAGTGTTCGAATCGTAATGCGCAAGAAATGGTACCGAAACCCCGTATTTACATATCTGCCACTGTGCAGGAGAATCCGAATAGGTGTTCGAGTGTTCGAACCGTAATGCGCAAGAAATGGTATGTAAACCCCGTATTTACATATCTGCCACTGTGCAGGAGAATCCGTATAGGTGTTCGAGTGTTCGAATCGTAATGCGCAAGAAATGGTACTGAAACCCCGTATTTACTTATCTGCCACTGTGCAGGAGAATCCGAATAGGTGTTCGAGTGTTCGAACCGTAATGCGCAAGAAATGGTATGTAAACCCCGTATTTACATATCTGCCACTGTGCAGGAGAATCCGTATAGGTGTTCGAGTGTTCGAATCGTAATGCGCAAGAAATGGTACCGAAACCCCGTATTTACATATCTGCCACTGTGCAGGAGAATCCGAATAGGTGTTCGAGTGTTCGAACCGTAATGCGCAAGAAATGGTATGTAAACCCCGTATTTACATATCTGCCACTGTGCAGGAGAATCCGTATAGGTGTTCGAGTGTTCGAACCGTAATGCGCAAGAAATGGTACAGAAACCCCGTATTTACATATCTGCCACTGTGCAGGAAAATCCGCATAGGTGCTCGAGTGTTCGAACCGTATTGCGCAAGAAATGGTATGGAAACCCCGTATTTACATATCTGCCACTGTGCAGGAGAATCCGTATAGGTGTTCGAGTGTTCGAACCGTAATGCGCCAGAAATGGTACCGAAACCCCGTATTTAAATATCTGCCACTGTGCAGGAGAATCCACATAGGTGCTCGAGTGTTCGAACCGTATTGCGCAAGAAATGGTATGTAAACCCCGTATTTACAGATCTGCCACTGTGCAGGAGAATCCGTATAGGTGTTCGAGTGTTCGAACCGTAATGCGCCAGAAATGGTACCGAAACCCCGTATTTACATATCTGCCACTGTGCAGGAGAATCCGCATAGGTGCTCGAGTGTTCGAACCGTATTGCGCAAGAAATGGTATGGAAACCCCGTATTTACATATCTGCCACTGTGCAGGAGAATCCGTATAGGTGTTCGAGTGTTCGAACCGTAAGGCGCAGGAAATGGTACGGAAACCCCGTATTTACATATCTGCCACTGTGCAGGAGAATCCGCATAGGTGTTCGAGTGTTCGAACCGTAATGCGCAAGAAATGGTACCGAAACCCCGTATTTACATATCTGCCACTGTGCAGGAGAATCCGTATAGGTGTTCGAGTGTTCGAACCGTAATGCGCAAGAAATGGTACCGAAACCCCGTATTTACATATCTGCCACTGTGCAGGAGAATCCAAATAGGTGTTCGAGTGTTCGAACCGTAATGCGCAAGAAATGGTACCGAAACCCCGTATTTACATATCTGCCACTTTGAAGGAGAATCCGCATAGGTGTTCGAGTGTTCGACCCGTAATGTGCAAGAAATGGTATGGAAACTCCGTATTTACATATCTGCCACAGTGCAGGAGAATCCGTATAGGTGTTCGAGTGTTCGAATCGTAATGCGCAAGAAATGGTACCGAAACCCCGTATTTACATATCTGCCACTGTGCAGGAGAATCCGAATAGGTGTTCGAGTGTTCGAACCGTAATGTGCAAGAAATGGTATGTAAACCCCGTATTTACATATCTGCCACTGTGCAGGAGAATCCGTACAGGTGTTCGAGTGTTCGAACCGTAATGCGCAAGAAATGGTACCGAAACCCCGTATTTACATATCTGCCACTTTGTAGGAGAATCCGCATAGGTGTTCGATTGTTCGAACCGTAATGCGCAAGAAATGGTATGGAAACCCCGTATTTACATATCTGCCACTGTGCAGGAGAATCCGTATAGGTGTTCGAGTGTTCGAATCGTAATGCGCAAGATATGGTACCGAAACCCCGTATTTACATATCTGCCACTGTGCAGGAGAATCCGATTAGGTGTTCGAGTGTTCGAACCGTAATGCGCAAGAAATGGTATGTAAACCCCGTATTTACATATCTGCCACTGTGCAGGAGAATCCGTATAGGTGTTCGAGTGTTCGAACCGTAATGCGCAAGAAATGGTACGGAAACCCCGTATTTACATATCTGCCACTGTGCAGGAGAATCCGTATAGGTGTTCGATTGTTCGAACCGTAATGCGCAAGAAATGGTATGTAAACCCCGTATTTACATATCTGCCACTGTGCAGGAGAATCCGTATAGGTGTTCGAGTGTTCGAACCGTAATGCGCCAGAAATGGTACGGAAACCCCGTATTTACATATCTGCCACTGTGCAGGAGAATCCGCATAGGTGCTCGAGTGTTCGAACCGTATTGCGCAAGAAATGGTATGGAAACCCCGTATTTACATATCTGCCACTGTGCAGGAGAATCCGTATAGGTGTTCGAGTGTTCGAACCGTAATGCGCAGGAAATGGTACGGAAACCCCGTATTTACATATCTGCCACTGTGCAGGAGAATCCGTATAGGTGTTCGAGTGTTCGAACCGTAATGCGCAAGAAATGGTACCGAAACCCCGTATTTACATATCTGCCACTGTGCAGGACAATCCGAATAGGTGTTCGAGTGTTCGAACCGTAATGCGCAAGAAATGGTACCGAAACCCCGTATTTACATATCTGCCACTTTGTAGGAGAATCCGCATAGGTGTTCGAGTGTTCGAACCGTAATGTGCAAGAAATGGTATGGAAACCCCGTATTTACATATCTGCCACTGTGCAGGAGAATCCGTATAGGTGTTCGAGTGTTCGAACCGTAATGCGCCAGAAATGGTACCGAAACCCCGTATTTAAATATCTGCCACTGTGCAGGAGAATCCACATAGGTGCTCGAGTGTTCGAACCGTATTGCGCAAGAAATGGTATGTAAACCCCGTATTTACAGATCTGCCACTGTGCAGGAGAATCCGTATAGGTGTTCGAGTGTTCGAACCGTAATGCGCCAGAAATGGTACCGAAACCCCGTATTTACATATCTGCCACTGTGCAGGAGAATCCGCATAGGTGCTCGAGTGTTCGAACCGTATTGCGCAAGAAATGGTATGGAAACCCCGTATTTACATATCTGCCACTGTGCAGGAGAATCCGTATAGGTGTTCGAGTGTTCGAACCGTAATGCGCAGGAAATGGTACGGAAACCCCGTATTTACATATCTGCCACTGTGCAGGAGAATCCGTATAGGTGTTCGAGTGTTCGAACCGTAATGCGCAAGAAATGGTACCGAAACCCCGTATTTACATATCTGCCACTGTGCAGGAGAATCCGTATAGGTGTTCGAGTGTTCGAACCGTAATGCGCAAGAAATGGTACCGAAACCCCGTATTTACATATCTGCCACTGTGCAGGAGAATCCAAATAGGTGTTCGAGTGTTCGAACCGTAATGCGCAAGAAATGGTACCGAAACCCCGTATTTACATATCTGCCACTTTGTAGGAGAATCCGCATAGGTGTTCGAGTGTTCGACCCGTAATGTGGAAGAAATGGTATGGAAACTCCGTATTTACATATCTGCCACAGTGTAGGAGAATCCGTATAGGTGTTCGAGTGTTCGAATCGTAATGCGCAAGAAATGGTACCGAAACCCCGTATTTACATATCTGCCACTGTGCAGGAGAATCCGAATAGGTGTTCGAGTGTTCGAACCGTAATGCGCAAGAAATGGTATGTAAACCCCGTATTTACATATCTGCCACTGTGCAGGAGAATCCGTACAGGTGTTCGAGTGTTCGAACCGTAATGCGCAAGAAATGGTACCGAAACCCCGTATTTACATATCTGCCACTTTGTAGGAGAATCCGCATAGGTGTTCGATTGTTCGAACCGTAATGCGCAAGAAATGGTATGGAAACCCCGTATTTACATATCTGCCACTGTGCAGGAGAATCCGTATAGGTGTTCGAGTGTTCGAATCGTAATGCGCAAGATATGGTACCGAAACCCCGTATTTACATATCTGCCACTGTGCAGGAGAATCCGATTAGGTGTTCGAGTGTTCGAACCGTAATGCGCAAGAAATGGTATGTAAACCCCGTATTTACATATCTGCCACTGTGCAGGAGAATCCGTATAGGTGTTCGAGTGTTCGAACCGTAATGCGCAAGAAATGGTACGGAAACCCCGTATTTACATATCTGCCACTGTGCAGGAGAATCCGTATAGGTGTTCGATTGTTCGAACCGTAATGCGCAAGAAATGGTATGTAAACCCCGTATTTACATATCTGCCACTGTGCAGGAGAATCCGTATAGGTGTTCGAGTGTTCGAACCGTAATGCGCAAGAAATGGTACGGAAACCCCGTATTTACATATCTGCCACTGTGCAGGAGAATCCGCATAGGTGCTCGAGTGTTCGAACCGTATTGCGCAAGAAATGGTATGGAAACCCCGTATTTACATATCTGCCACTGTGCAGGAGAATCCGTATAGGTGTTCGAGTGTTCGAACCGTAATGCGCAGGAAATGGTACGGAAACCCCGTATTTACATATCTGCCACTGTGCAGGAGAATCCGTATAGGTGTTCGAGTGTTCGAACCGTAATGCGCAAGAAATGGTACCGAAACCCCGTATTTACATATTTGCCACTGTGCAGGAGAATCTGAATAGGTGTTCGAGTGTTCGAACCGTAATGCGCAAGAAATGGTACCGAAACCCCGTATTTACACATCTGCCACTTTGTAGGAGAATCCGCATAGGTGTTCGAGTGTTCGAACCGTAATGTGCAAGAAATGGTATGTAAACCCCGTATTTACATATCTGCCACTGTGCAGGAGAATCCGTATAGGTGTTCGAGTGTTCGAATCGTAATGCGCAAGAAATGGTACCGAAACCCCGTATTTACTTATCTGCCACTGTGCAGGAGAATCCGAATAGGTGTTCGAGTGTTCGAACCGTAATGCGCAAGAAATGGTATGTAAACCCCGTATTTAAATATCTGCCACTGTGCAGGAGAATCCGTATAGGTGTTCGAGTGTTCGAATCGTAATGCGCAAGAAATGGTACCGAAACCCCGTATTTACATATCTGCCACTGTGCAGGAGAATCCGAATAGGTGTTCGAGTGTTCGAACCGTAATGCGCAAGAAATGGTATGTAAACCCCGTATTTACATATCTGCCACTGTGCAGGAGAATCCGTATAGGTGTTCGAGTGTTCGAACCGTAATGCGCAAGAAATGGTACAGAAACCCCTTATTTACATATCTGCCACGGTGCAGGAAAATCCGCATAGGTGCTCGAGTGTTCGAACCGTATTGCGCAAGAAATGGTATGGAAACCCCGTATTTACATATCTGCCACTGTGCAGGAGAATCCGTATAGGTGTTCGAGTGTTCGAACCGTAATGCGCCAGAAATGGTACCGAAACCCCGTATTTAAATATCTGCCACTGTGCAGGAGAATCCACATAGGTGCTCGAGTGTTCGAACCGTATTGCGCAAGAAATGGTATGTAAACCCCGTATTTACAGATCTGCCACTGTGCAGGAGAATCCGTATAGGTGTTCGAGTGTTCGAACCGTAATGCGCCAGAAATGGTACCGAAACCCCGTATTTACATATCTGCCACTGTGCAGGAGAATCCGCATAGGTGCTCGAGTGTTCGAACCGTATTGCGCAAGAAATGGTATGGAAACCCCGTATTTACATATCTGCCACTGTGCAGGAGAATCCGTATAGGTGTTCGAGTGTTCGAACCGTAATGCGCAGGAAATGGTACGGAAACCCCGTATTTACATATCTGCCACTGTGCAGGAGAATCCGTATAGGTGTTCGAGTGTTCGAACCGTAATGCGCAAGAAATGGTACCGAAACCCCGTATTTACATATCTGCCACTGTGCAGGAGAATCCGTATAGGTGTTCGAGTGTTCGAACCGTAATGCGCAAGAAATGGTACCGAAACCCCGTATTTACATATCTGCCACTGTGCAGGAGAATCCAAATAGGTGTTCGAGTGTTCGAACCGTAATGCGCAAGAAATGGTACCGAAACCCCGTATTTACATATCTGCCACTTTGTAGGAGAATCCGCATAGGTGTTCGAGTGTTCGACCCGTAATGTGCAAGAAATGGTATGGAAACTCCGTATTTACATATCTGCCACAGTGCAGGAGAATTCGTATAGGTGTTCGAGTGTTCGAATCGTAATGCGCAAAAAATGGTACCGAAACCCCGTATTTACATATCTGCCACTGTGCAGGAGAATCCGAATAGGTGTTCGAGTGTTCGAACCGTAATGCGCAAGAAATGGTATGTAAACCCCGTATTTACATATCTGCCACTGTGCAGGAGAATCCGTACAGGTGTTCGAGTGTTCGAACCGTAATGCGCAAGAAATGGTACCGAAACCCCGTATTTACATATCTGCCACTTTGTAGGAGAATCCGCATAGGTGTTCGATTGTTCGAACCGTAATGCGCAAGAAATGGTATGGAAACCCCGTATTTACATATCTGCCACTGTGCAGGAGAATCCGTATAGGTGTTCGAGTGTTCGAATCGTAATGCGCAAGATATGGTACCGAAACCCCGTATTTACATATCTGCCACTGTGCAGGAGAATCCGATTAGGTGTTCGAGTGTTCGAACCGTAATGCGCAAGAAATGGTATGTAAACCCCGTATTTACATATCTGCCACTGTGCCGGAGAATCCGTATAGGTGTTCGAGTGTTCGAACCGTAATGCGCAAGAAATGGTACGGAAACCCCGTATTTACATATCTGCCACTGTGCAGGAGAATCCGTATAGGTGTTCGAGTGTTCGAACCGTAATGCGCAAGAAATGGTATGTAAACCCCGTATTTACATATCTGCCACTGTGCAGGAGAATCCGTATAGGTGTTCGAGTGTTCGAACCGTAATGCGCAAGAAATGGTACCGAAACCCCGTATTTACATATCTGCCACTGTGCAGGAGAATCCAAATAGGTGTTCGAGTGTTCGAACCGTAATGCGCAAGAAATGGTACCGAAACCCCGTATTTACATATCTGCCACTTTGTAGGAGAATCCGCATAGGTGTTCGAGTGTTCGAACCGTAATGCGCAAGAAATGGTATGTAAACCCCGTATTTACGTATCTGCCACTGTGCAGGAGAATCCGTACAGGTGTTCGAGTGTTCGAACCGTAATGCGCAAGAAATGGTACCGAAACCCCGTATTTACATATCTGCCACTTTGTAGGAGAATCCGCATAGGTGTTCGATTGTTCGAACCGTAATGCGCAAGAAATGGTATGGAAACCCCGTATTTACATATCTGCCACTGTGCAGGAGAATCCGTATAGGTGTTCGAGTGTTCGAATCGTAATGCGCAAGATATGGTACCGAAACCCCGTATTTACATATCTGCCACTGTGCAGGAGAATCCGATTAGGTGTTCGAGTGTTCGAACCGTAATGCGCAAGAAATGGTATGTAAACCCCGTATTTACATATCTGCCACTGTGCCGGAGAATCCGTATAGGTGTTCGAGTGTTCGAACCGTAATGCGTAAGAAATGGTACGGAAACCCCGTATTTACATATCTGCCACTGTGCAGGAGAATCCGTATAGGTGTTCGATTGTTCGAACCGTAATGCGCAAGAAATGGTATGTAAACCCCGTATTTACATATCTGCCACTGTGCAGGAGAATCCGTATAGGTGTTCGAGTGTTCGAACCGTAATGCGCAAGAAATGGTACGGAAACCCCGTATTTACATATCTGCCACTGTGCAGGAGAATCCGCATAGGTGCTCGAGTGTTCGAACCGTATTGCGCAAGAAATGGTATGGAAACCCCGTATTTACATATCTGCCACTGTGCAGGAGAATCCGTATAGGTGTTCGAGTGTTCGAACCGTAATGCGCAGGAAATGGTACGGAAACCCCGTATTTACATATCTGCCACTGTGCAGGAGAATCCGTATAGGTGTTCGAGTGTTCGAACCGTAATGCGCAAGAAATAGTACCGAAACCCCGTATTTACATATCTGCCACTGTGCAGGAGAATCCGAATAGGTGTTCGAGTGTTCGAACCGTAATGCGCAAGAAATGGTACCGAAACCCCGTATTTACATATCTGCCACTTTGTAGGAGAATCCGCATAGGTGTTCGAGTGTTCGAACCGTAATGTGCAAGAAATGGTATGGAAACCCCGTATTTACATATCTGCCACTGTGCAGGAGAATCCGTATAGGTGTTCGAGTGTTCGAATCGTAATGCGCAAGAAATGGTACCGAAACCCCGTATTTACATATCTGCCACTGTGCAGGAGAATCCGAATAGGTGTTCGAGTGTTCGAACCGTAATGCGCAAGAAATGGTATGTAAACCCCGTATTTACATATCTGCCACTGTGCAAGAGAATCCGTATAGGTGTTCGTGTGTTCGAATCGTAATGCGCAAGAAATGGTACCGAAATCCCGTATTTACATATCTGCCACTGTGCAGGAGAATCCGAATAGGTGTTCGAGTGTTCGAACCGTAATGCGCAAGAAATGGTATGTAAACCCCGTATTTACATATCTGCCACTATGCAGGAGAATCCGTATAGGTGTTCGAGTGTTCGAACCGTAATGCGCAAGAAATGGTACAGAAACCCCGTATTTACATATCTGCCACTGTGCAGGAGAATCCGCATAGGTGCTCGAGTGTTCGAACCGTATTGCGCAAGAAATGGTATGTAAACCCCGTATTTACATATCTGCCACTGTGCAGAAGAATCCGTATAGGTGTTCGAGTGTTCGAACCGTAATGCGCCAGAAATGGTACCGAAACCCCGTATTTACATATCTGCCACTGTGCAGGAGAATCCGCATAGGTGCTCGAGTGTTCGAACCGTATTGCGCAAGAAATGGTATGGAAACCCCGTATTTACATATCTGCCACTGTGCAGGAGAATCCGTATAGGTGTTCGAGTGTTCGAACCGTAATGCGCAGGAAATGGTACGGAAACCCCGTATTTACATATCTGCCACTGTGCAGGAGAATCCGTATAGGTGTTCGAGTGTTCGAACCGTAATGCGCAAGAAATGGTACCGAAACCCCGTATTTACATATCTGCCACTGTGCAGGAGAATCCGAAGAGGTGTTCGAGTGTTCGAACCATAATGCGCAAGAAATGGTACCGAAACCCCGTATTTACATATCTGCCACTTTGTAGGAGAATTCGCATAGGCGTTCGAGTGTTCGAACCGTAATGTACAAGAAATGGTATGGAAACCCCGTATTTACATATCTGCCACTGTGTAGGAGAATCCGTATAGGTGTTCGAGTGTTCGAATCGTAATGTGCAAGAAATGGTACCGAAACCCCGTATTTACATATCTGCCACTGTGCAGGAGAATCCGAATAGGTGTTCGAGTGTTCGAACCGTAATGCGCAAGAAATGGTATGTAAACCCCGTATTTACATATCTGCCACTGTGCAGGAGAATCCGTATAGGTGTTCGAGTGTTCGAACCGTAATGCGCAAGAAATGGTACAGAAACCCCGTATTTACATATCTGCCACTGTGCAGGAGAATCCGCATAGGTGCTCGAGTGTTCGAACCGTATTGCGCAAGAAATGGTATGTAAACCCCGTATTTACATATCTGCCACTGTGCAGAAGAATCCGTATAGGTGTTCGAGTGTTCGAACCGTAATGCGCCAGAAATGGTACCGAAACCCCGTATTTACATATCTGCCACTGTGCAGGAGAATCCGCATAGGTGCTCGAGTGTTCGAACCGTATTGCGCAAGAAATGGTATGGAAACCCCGTATTTACATATCTGCCACTGTGCAGGAGAATCCGTATAGGTGTTCGAGTGTTCGAACCGTAATGCGCAGAAAATGGTACGGAAACCCCGTATTTACATATCTGCCACTGTGCAGGAGAATCCGTATAGGTGTTCGAGTGTTCGAACCGTAATGCGCAAGAAATGGTACCGAAACCCCGTATTTACATATCTGCCACTGTGCAGGAGAATCCGTATAGGTGTTCGAGTGTTCGAACCGTAATGCGCAAGAAATGGTACCGAAACCCCGTATTTACATATCTGCCACTGTGCAGGAGAATCCAAATAGGTGTTCGAGTGTTCGAACCGTAATGCGCAAGAAATGGTACCGAAACCCCGTATTTACATATCTGCCACTTTGTAGGAGAATCCGCATAGGTGTTCGAGTGTTCGAACCGTAATGTGCAAGAAATGGTATGGAAACTCCGTATTTACATATCTGCCACAATGCAGGAGAATCCGTATAGGTGTTCGAGTGTTCGAATCGTAATGCGCAAGAAATGGTACCGAAACCCCGTATTTACAAATCTGCCACTGTGCAGGAGAATCCGAATAGGTGTTCGAGTGTTCGAACCGTAATGCGCAAGAAATGGTATGTAAACCCCGTATTTACATATCTGCCACTGTGCAGGAGAATCCGTACAGGTGTTCGAGTGTTCGAACCGTAATGCGCAAGAAATGGTACCGAAACCCCGTATTTACATATCTGCCACTTTGTAGGAGAATCCGCATAGGTGTTCGATTGTTCGAACCGTAATGCGCAAGAAATGGTATGGAAACCCCGTATTTACATATCTGCCACTGTGCAGGAGAATCCGTATAGGTGTTCGAGTGTTCGAATCGTAATGCGCAAGATATGGTACCGAAACCCCGTATTTACATATCTGCCACTGTGTAGGAGAATCCGATGAGGTGTTCGAGTGTTCGAACCGTAATGCGCAAGAAATGGTATGTAAACCCCGTATTTACATATCTGCCACTGTGCAGGAGAATCCGTATAGGTGTTCGAGTGTTCGAACCGTAATGCGCAAGAAATGGTACGGAAACGCCGTATTTACATATCTGCCACTGTGCAGGAGAATCCGCATAGGTGCTCGAGTGTTCGAACCGTATTGCGCAAGAAATGGTATGGAAACCCCGTATTTACATATCTGCCACTGTGCAGGAGAATCCGTATAGGTGTTCGAGTGTTCGAACCGTAATGCGCAGGAAATGGTACGGAAACCCCGTATTTACATATCTGCCACTGTGCAGGAGAATCCGTATAGGTGTTCGAGTGTTCGAACCGTAATGCGCAAGAAATGGTACCGAAACCCCGTATTTACATATCTGCCACTATGCAGGAGAATCCGAATAGGTGTTCGAGTGTTCGAACCGTAATGCGCAAGAAATGGTACCGAAACCCCGTATTTACATATCTGCCAGTTTGTAGGAGAATCCGCATAGGTGTTCGAGTGTTCGAACCGTAATGTGCAAGAAATGGTATGGAAACCCCGTACTTACATATCTGCCACAGCGCAGGAGAATCCGTATAGGTGTTCGAGTGTTCGAATCGTAATGCGCAAGAAATGGTACCGAAACCCCGTATTTACATATCTGCCACTGTGCAGGAGAATCCAAATAGGTGTTCGAGTGTTCGAACCGTAATGCGCAAGAAATGGTACCGAAACCCCGTATTTACATATCTGCCACTTTGTAGGAGAATCCGCATAGGTGTTCGAGTGTTCGAACCGTAATGTGCAAGAAATGGTATGGAAACTCCGTATTTACATATCTGCCACAGTGCAGGAGAATCCGTATAGGTGTTCGAGTGTTCGAATCGTAATGCGCAAGAAATGGTACCGAAACCCCGTATTTACATATCTGCCACTGTGCAGGAGAATCCGAATAGGTGTTCGAGTGTTCGAACCGTAATGCGCAAGAAATGGTATGTAAACCCCGTATTTACATATCTGCCACTGTGCAGGAGAATCCGTACAGGTGTTCGAGTGTTCGAACCGTAATGCGCAAGAAATGGTACCGAAACCCCGTATTTACATATCTGCCACTTTGTAGGAGAATCCGCATAGGTTTTCGATTGTTCGAACCGTAATGCGCAAGAAATGGTATGGAAACCCCGTATTTACATATCTGCCACTGTGCAGGAGAATCCGTATAGGTGTTCGAGTGTTCGAATCGTAATGCGCAAGATATGGTACCGAAACCCCGTATTTACATATCTGCCACTGTGTAGGAGAATCCGATGAGGTGTTCGAGTGTTCGAACCGTAATGCGCAAGAAATGGTATGTAAACCCCGTATTTACATATCTGCCACTGTGCAGGAGAATCCGTATAGGTGTTCGAGTGTTCGAACCGTAATGCGCAAGAAATGGTACGGAAACCCCGTATTTACATATCTGCCACTGTGCAGGAGAATCCGCATAGGTGCTCGAGTGTTCGAACCGTATTGCGCAAGAAATGGTATGGAAACCCCGTATTTACATATCTGCCACTGTGCAGGAGAATCCGTATAGGTGTTCGAGTGTTCGAACCGTAATGCGCAGGAAATGGTACGGAAACCCCGTATTTACATATCTGCCACTGTGCAGGAGAATCCGTATAGGTGTTCGAGTGTTCGAACCGTAATGCGCAAGAAATGGTACCGAAACCCCGTATTTACATATCTGCCACTATGCAGGAGAATCCGAATAGGTGTTCGAGTGTTCGAACCGTAATGCGCAAGAAATGGTACCGAAACCCCGTATTTACATATCTGCCAGTTTGTAGGAGAATCCGCATAGGTGTTCGAGTGTTCGAACCGTAATGTGCAAGAAATGGTATGGAAACCCCGTACTTACATATCTGCCACAGCGCAGGAGAATCCGTATAGGTGTTCGAGTGTTCGAATCGTAATGCGCAAGAAATGGTACCGAAACCCCGTATTTACATATCTGCCACTGTGCAGGAGAATCCGAATAGGTGTTCGAGTGTTCGAACCGTAATGCGCAAGAAATGGTATGTAAACCCCGTATTTACATATCTGCCACTGTGCAGGAGAATCCGTATAGGTGTTCGAGTGTTCGAACCGTAATGCGCAAGAAATGGTACAGAAACCCCGTATTTACATATCTGCCACTGTGCAGGAGAATCCGCATAGGTGCTCGAGTGTTCGAACCGTATTGCGCAAGAAATGGTATGGAAACCCCGTATTTACATATCTGCCACTGTGCAGGAGAATCCGTATAGGTGTTCGAGTGTTCGAACCGTAATGCGCAGGAAATGGTACGGAAACCCCGTATTTACATATCTGCCACTGTGCAGGAGAATCCGTATAGGTGTTCGAGTGTTCGAACCGTAATGCGCAAGAAATGGTACCGAAACCCCGTATTTACATATCTGCCACTATGCAGGAGAATCCGAATAGGTGTTCGAGTGTTCGAACCGTAATGTGCAAGAAATGGTACCGAAACCCCGTATTTACATATCTGCCAGTTTGTAGGAGAATCCGCATAGGTGTTCGAGTGTTCGAACCGTAATGTGCAAGAAATGGTATGGAAACCCCGTACTTACATATCTGCCACTGCGCAGGAGAATCCGTATAGGTGTTCGAGTGTTCGAATCGTAATGCGCAAGAAATGGTACCGAAACCCCGTATTTACATATCTGCCACTGTGCTGGAGAATCCGAATAGGTGTTCGAGTGTTCGAACCGTAATGCGCAAGAAATGGTATGTAAACCCCGTATTTACATATCTGCCACTGTGCAGGAGAATCCGTATAGGTGTTCGAGTGTTCGAATCGTAATGCGCAAGAAATGGTACCGAAACCCCGTATTTACATATCTGCCACTGTGCAGGAGAATCCGAATAGGTGTTCGAGTGTTCGAACCGTAATGCGCAAGAAATGGTATGTAAACCCCGTATTTACATATCTGCCACTGTGCAGGAGAATCCGTATAGGTGTTCGAGTGTTCGAACCGTAATGCGCAAGAAATGGTACAGAAACCCCGTATTTACATATCTGCCACTGTGCAGGAGAATCCGCATAGGTGCTCGAGTGTTCGAACCGTATTGCGCAAGAAATGGTATGTAAACCCCGTATTTACATATCTGCCACTGTGCAGAAGAATCCGTATAGGTGTTCGAGTGTTCGAACCGTAATGCGCCAGAAATGGTACCGAAACCCCGTATTTACATATCTGCCACTGTGCAGGAGAATCCGCATAGGTGCTCGAGTGTTCGAACCGTATTGCGCAAGAAATGGTATGGAAACCCCGTATTTACATATCTGCCACTGTGCAGGAGAATCCGTATAGGTGTTCGAGTGTTCGAACCGTAATGCGCAGAAAATGGTACGGAAACCCCGTATTTACATATCTGCCACTGTGCAGGAGAATCCGTATAGGTGTTCGAGTGTTCGAACCGTAATGCGCAAGAAATGGTATCGAAACCCCGTATTTACATATCTGCCACTGTGCAGGAGAATCCGTATAGGTGTTCGAGTGTTCGAACCGTAATGCGCAAGAAATGGTACTGAAACCCCGTATTTACATATCTGCCACTGTGCAGGAGAATCCAAATAGGTGTTCGAGTGTTCGAACCGTAATGCGCAAGAAATGGTACCGAAACCCCGTATTTACATATCTGCCACTTTGTAGGAGAATCCGCATAGGTGTTCGAGTGTTCGAACCGTAATGTGCAAGAAATGGTATGGAAACTCCGTATTTACATATCTGCCACAGTGCAGGAGAATCCGTATAGGTGTTCGAGTGTTCGAATCGTAATGCGCAAGAAATGGTACCGAAACCCCGTATTTACATATCTGCCACTGTGCAGGAGAATCCGAATAGGTGTTCGAGTGTTCGAACCGTAATGCGCAAGAAATGGTATGTAAACCCCGTATTTACATATCTGCCACTGTGCAGGAGAATCCGTACAAGTGTTCGAGTGTTCGAACCGTAATGCGCAAGAAATGGTACCGAAACCCCGTATTTACATATCTGCCACTTTGTAGGAGAATCCGCATAGGTGTTCGATTGTTCGAACCGTAATGCGCAAGATATGGTATGGAAACCCCGTATTTACATATCTGCCACTGTGCAGGAGAATCCGTATAGGTGTTCGAGTGTTCGAATCGTAATGCGCAAGATATGGTACCGAAACCCCGTATTTACATATCTGCCACTGTGCAGGAGAATCCGATTAGGTGTTCGAGTGTTCGAACCGTAATGCGCAAGAAATGGTATGTAAACCCCGTATTTACATATCTGCCACTGTGCCGGAGAATCCGTATAGGCGTTCGAGTGTTCGAACTGTAATGCGCAAGAAATGGTACGGAAACCCCGTATTTACATATCTGCCACTGTGCAGGAGAATCCGTATAGGTGTTCGATTGTTCGAACCGTAATGCGCAAGAAATGGTATGTAAACCCCGTATTTACATATCTGCCACTGTGCAGGAGAATCCGTATAGGTGTTCGAGTGTTCGAACCGTAATGCGCAAGAAATGGTACGGAAACCCCATATTTACATATCTGCCACTGTGCAGGAGAATCCGCATAGGCGCTCGAGTGTTCGAACCGTATTGCGCAAAAAATGGTATGGAAACCCCGTATTTACATATCTGCCACTGTGCAGGAGAATCCGTATAGGTGTTCGAGTGTTCGAACCGTAATGCGCAGGAAATGGTACGGAAACTCCGTATTTACATATCTGCCACTGTGCAGGAGAATCCGTATAGGTGTTCGAGTGTTCGAACCGTAATGCGCAAGAAATGGTACCGAAACCCCGTATTTTCATATCTGCCACTGTGCAGGAGAATCCGAATAGATGTTCGAGTGTTCGAACCGTAATGCGCAAGAAATGGTACCGAAACCCCGTATTTACATATCTGCCAGTTTGTAGGAGAATCCGCATAGGTGTTCGAGTGTTCGAACCGTAATGTGCAAGAAATGGTATGGAAACCCCGTACTTACATATCTGCCACTGCGCCGGAGAATCCGTATAGGTGTTCGAGTGTTCGAATCGTAATGCGCAAGAAATGGTACCGAAACCCCGTATTTACATATCTGCCACTGTGCAGGAGAATCCGCATAGGTGCTCGAGTGTTCGAACCGTATTGCGCAAGAAATGGTATGGAAACCCCGTATTTACATATCTGCCACTGTGCAGGAGAATCCGTATAGGTGTTCGAGTGTTCGAACCGTAATGCGCAGGAAATGGTACGGAAACCCCGTATTTACATATCTGCCACTGTGCAGGAGAATCCGTATAGGTGTTCGAGTGTTCGAACCGTAATGCGCAAGAAATGGTACCGAAACCCCGTATTTACATATCTGCCACTATGCAGGAGAATCCGAATAGGTGTTCGAGTGTTCGAACCGTAATGCGCAAGAAATGGTACCGAAACCCCGTATTTACATATCTGCCAGTTTGTAGGAGAATCCGCATAGGTGTTCGAGTGTTCGAACCGTAATGTGCAAGAAATGGTATGGAAACCCCGTACTTACATATCTGCCACAGCGCAGGAGAATCCGTATAGGTGTTCGAGTGTTCGAATCGTAATGCGCAAGAAATGGTACCGAAACCCCGTATTTACATATCTGCCACTGTGCAGGAGAATCCGAATAGGTGTTCGAGTGTTCGAACCGTAATGCGCAAGAAATGGTATGTAAACCCCGTATTTACATATCTGCCACTGTGCGGGAGAATCCGCATAGGTGCTCGAGTGTTCGAACCGTATTGCGCAAGAAATGGTATGTAAACCCCGTATTTACATATCTGCCACTGTGCAGAAGAATCCGTATAGGTGTTCAAGTGTTCGAACCGTAATGCGCCAGAAATGGTACCGAAACCCCGTATTTACATATCTGCCACTGTGCAGGAGAATCCGCATAGGTGCTCGAGTGTTCGAACCGTATTGCGCAAGAAATGGTATGGAAACCCCGTATTTACATATCTGCCACTGTGCAGGAGAATCTGTATAGGTGTTCGAGTGTTCGAACCGTAATGCGCAGGAAATGGTACGGAAACCCCGTATTTACATATCTGCCACTGTGCAGGAGAATCCGTATAGGTGTTCGAGTGTTCGAACCGTAATGCGCAAGAAATGGTACCGAAACCCCGTATTTACATATCTGCCACTGTGCAGGAGAATCCGAATAGGTGTTCGAGTGTTCGAACCGTAATGCGCAAGAAATGGTACCGAAACCCCGTATTTACATATCTGCCACTTTGTAGGAGAATCCGCATAGGCGTTCGAGTGTTCGAACCGTAATGTACAAGAAATGGTATGGAAACCCCGTATTTACATATCTGCCACTGTGCAGGAGAATCCGTATAGGTGTTCGAGTGTTCGAATCGTAATGCGCAAGAAATGGTACCGAAACCCCGTATTTACATATCTGCCACTGTGCAGGAGAATCCGAATAGGTGTTCGAGTGTTCGAACCGTAATGCGCAAGAAATGGTATGTAAACCCCGTATTTACATATCTGCCACTGTGCAGGAGAATCCGTATAGGTGTTCGAGTGTTCGAATCGTAATGCGCAAGAAATGGTACCGAAACCCCGTATTTACATATCTGCCACTGTGCAGGAGAATCCGAATAGGTGTTCGAGTGTTCGAACCGTAATGCGCAAGAAATGGTATGTAAACCCCGTATTTACATATCTGCCACTGTGCAGGAGAATCCGTATAGGTGTTCGAGTGTTCGAACCGTAATGCGCAAGAAATGGTACAGAAACCCCGTATTTACATATCTGTCACTGTGGAGGAGAATCCGCATAGGTGCTCGAGTGTTCGAACCGTATTGCGCAAGAAATGGTATGTAAACCCCGTATTTACATATCTGCCACTGTGCAGAAGAATCCGTATAGGTGTTCGAGTGTTCGAACCGTAATGCGCCAGAAATGGTACCGAAACCCCGTATTTACATATCTGCCACTGTGCAGGAGAATCCGCATAGGTGCTCGAGTGTTCGAACCGTATTGCGCAAGAAATGGTATGGAAACCCCGTATTTACATATCTGCCACTGTGCAGGAGAATCCGTATAGGTGTTCGAGTGTTCGAACCGTAATGCGCAAGAAATGGTACCGAAACCCCGTATTTACATATCTGCCACTGTGCAGGAGAATCCGTATAGGTGTTCGAGTGTTCGAACCGTAATGCGCAAGAAATGGTACCGAAACCCCGTATTTACATATCTGCCACTGTGCAGGAGAATCCAAATAGGTGTTCGAGTGTTCGAACCGTAATGCGCAAGAAATGGTACCGAAACCCCGTATTTACATATCTGCCACTTTGTAGGAGAATCCGCATAGGTGTTCGAGTGTTCGAACCGTAATGTGCAAGAAATGGTATGGAAACTCCGTATTTACATATCTGCCACAGTGCTGGAGAATCCGTATAGGTGTTCGAGTGTTCGAATCGTAATGCGCAAGAAATGGTACCGAAACCCCGTATTTACATATCAGCCACTGTGCAGGAGAATCCGAATAGGTGTTCGAGTGTTCGAACCGTAATGCGCAAGAAATGGTATGTAAACCCCGTATTTACATATCTGCCACTGTGCAGGAGAATACATACAGGTGTTCGAGTGTTCGAACCGTAATGCGCAAGAAATGGTACCGAAACCCCGTATTTACGTATCTGCCACTTTGTAGGAGAATCCGCATAGGTGTTCGATTGTTCGAACCGTAATGCGCAAGAAATGGTATGGAAACCCCGTATTTACATATCTGCCACTGTGCAGGAGAATCCGTATAGGTGTTCGAGTGTTCGAATCGTAATGCGCAAGATATGGTACCGAAACCCCGTATTTACATATCTGCCACTGTGCAGGAGAATCCGAATAGGTGTTCGAGTGTTCGAACCGTAATGCGCAAGAAATGGTATGTAAACCCCGTATTTACATATCTGCCACTGTGCAGGAGAATCCGTATAGGTGTTTGAGTGTTCGAACCGTAATGCGCAAGAAATGGTACAGAAACCCCGTATTTACATATCTGTCACTGTGCAGGAGAATCCGCATAGGTGCTCGAGTGTTCGAACCGTATTGCGCAAGAAATGGTATGTAAACCCCGTATTTACATATCTGCCACTGTGCAGAAGAATCCGTATAGGTGTTCGAGTGTTCGAACCGTAATGCGCCTGAAATGGTACCGAAACCCCGTATTTACATATCTGCCAGTTTGTAGGAGAATCCGCATAGGTGCTCGAGTGTTCGAACCGTAATGTGCAAGAAATGGTATGGAAACCCCGTATTTACATATCTGCCACTGTGCAGGAGAATCCGAATAGGTGTTCGAGTGTTCGAACCGTAATGCGCAAGAAATGGTACCGAAACCCCGTATTTACATATCTGCCACTTTGTAGGAGAATCCGCATAGGCGTTCGAGTGTTCGAACCGTAATGTACAAGAAATGGTATGGAAACCCCGTATTTACATATCTGCCACTGTGCAGGAGAATCCGTATAGGTGTTCGAGTGTTCGAATCGTAATGCGCAAGAAATGGTACCGAAACCCCGTATTTACATATCTGCCACTGTGCAGGAGAATCCGAATAGGTGTTCGAGTGTTCGAACCGTAATGCGCAAGAAATGGTATGTAAACCCCGTATTTACATATCTGCCACTGTGCAGGAGAATCCGTATAGGTGTTCGAGTGTTCGAATCGTAATGCGCAAGAAATGGTACCGAAACCCCGTATTTACATATCTGCCACTGTGCAGGAGAATCCGAATAGGTGTTCGAGTGTTCGAACCGTAATGCGCAAGAAATGGTATGTAAACCCCGTATTTACATATCTGCCACTGTGCAGGAGAATCCGTATAGGTGTTCGAGTGTTCGAACCGTAATGCGCAAGAAATGGTACAGAAACCCCGTATTTACATATCTGTCACTGTGGAGGAGAATCCGCATAGGTGCTCGAGTGTTCGAACCGTATTGCGCAAGAAATGGTATGTAAACCCCGTATTTACATATCTGCCACTGTGCGGGAGAATCCGCATAGGTGCTCGAGTGTTCGAATCGTAATGCGCAAGATATGGTACCGAAACCCCGTATTTACATATCTGCCACTGTGGAGGAGAATCCGATTAGGTGTTCGAGTGTTCGAACCGTAATGCGCCAGAAATGGTACCGAAACCCCGTATTTACATATCTGCCACTGTGCAGGAGAATCCGTATAGGTGCTCGAGTGTTCGAACCGTATTGCGCAAGAAATGGTATGGAAACCCCGTATTTACATATCTGCCACTGTGCAGGAGAATCTGTATAGGTGTTCGATTGTTCGAACCGTAATGCGCAAGAAATGGTATGTAAACCCCGTATTTACATATCTGCCACTGTGCCGGAGAATCCGTATAGGTGTTCGAGTGTTCGAACCGTAATGTGCAAGAAATGGTATGGAAACTCCGTATTTACATATCTGCCACAGTGCTGGAGAATCCGTATAGGTGTTCGAGTGTTCGAATCGTAATGCGCAAGAAATGGTACCGAAACCCCGTATTTACATATCAGCCACTGTGCAGGAGAATCCGAATAGGTGTTCGAGTGTTCGAACCGTAATGCGCAAGAAATGGTATGTAAACCCCGTATTTACATATCTGCCACTGTGCAGGAGAATCCGTACAGGTGTTCGAGTGTTCGAACCGTAATGCGCAAGAAATGGTACCGAAACGCCGTATTTACATATCTGCCACTTTGTAGGAGAATCCGCATAGGTGTTCGATTGTTCGAACCGTAATGCGCAAGAAATGGTATGGAAACCCCGTATTTACATATCTGCCACTGTGCAGGAGAATCCGTATAGGTGTTCGAGTGTTCGAATCGTAATGCGCAAGATATGGTACCGAAACCCCGTATTTACATATCTGCCACTGTGCAGGAGAATCCGATTAGGTGTTCGAGTGTTCGAACCGTAATGCGCAAGAAATGGTATGTAAACCCCGTATTTACATATCTGCCACTGTGCAGGAGAATCCGTATAGGTGTTCGAGTGTTCGAACCGTAATGCGCAAGAAATGGTACGGAAACCCCGTATTTACATATCTGCCACTGTGCAGGAGAATCCGTACAGGTGTTCGATTGTTAGAACCGTAATGCGCAAGAAATGGTATGTAAACCCCGTATTTACATATCTGCCACTGTGCAGGAGAATCCGTATAGGTGTTCGAGTGTTCGAACCGTAATGCGCAAGAAATGGTACGGAAACCCCGTATTTACATATCTGCCACTGTGCGGGAGAATCCGCATAGGTGCTCGAGTGTTCGAACCGTATTGCGCAAGAAATGGTATGGAAACCCCGTATTTACATATCTGCCACTGTGCAGGAGAATCCGTATAGGTGTTCGAGTGTTCGAACCGTAATGCGCAAGAAATGGTACCGAAACCCCGTATTTTCATATCTGCCACTGTGCAGGAGAATCCGAATAGATGTTCGAGTGTTCGAACCGTAATGCGCAAGAAATGGTACCGAAACCCCGTATTTACATATCTGCCACTGTGCAGGAGAATCCAAATAGGTGTTCGAGTGTTCGAACCGTAATGCGCAAGAAATGGTACCGAAACCCCGTATTTACATATCTGCCACTTTGTAGGAGAATCCGCATAGGTGTTCGAGTGTTCGAACCGTAATGTGCAAGAAATGGTATGGAAACTCCGTATTTACATATCTGCCACAGTGCTGGAGAATCCGTATAGGTGTTCGAGTGTTCGAATCGTAATGCGCAAGAAATGGTACCGAAACCCCGTATTTACATATCAGCCACTGTGCAGGAGAATCCGAATAGGTGTTCGAGTGTTCGAACCGTAATGCGCAAGAAATGGTATGTAAACCCCGTATTTACATATCTGCCACTGTGCAGGAGAATACATACAGGTGTTCGAGTGTTCGAACCGTAATGCGCAAGAAATGGTACCGAAACCCCGTATTTACGTATCTGCCACTTTGTAGGAGAATCCGCATAGGTGTTCGATTGTTCGAACCGTAATGCGCAAGAAATGGTATGGAAACCCCGTATTTACATATCTGCCACTGTGCAGGAGAATCCGTATAGGTGTTCGAGTGTTCGAATCGTAATGCGCAAGATATGGTACCGAAACCCCGTATTTACATATCTGCCACTGTGCAGGAGAATCCGAATAGGTGTTCGAGTGTTCGAACCGTAATGCGCAAGAAATGGTATGTAAACCCCGTATTTACATATCTGCCACTGTGCAGGAGAATCCGTATAGGTGTTTGAGTGTTCGAACCGTAATGCGCAAGAAATGGTACAGAAACCCCGTATTTACATATCTGTCACTGTGCAGGAGAATCCGCATAGGTGCTCGAGTGTTCGAACCGTATTGCGCAAGAAATGGTATGTAAACCCCGTATTTACATATCTGCCACTGTGCAGAAGAATCCGTATAGGTGTTCGAGTGTTCGAACCGTAATGCCCCTGAAATGGTACCGAAACCCCGTATTTACATATCTGCCACTGTGCAGGAGAATCCGCATAGGTGCTCGAGTGTTCGAACCGTATTGCGCAAGAAATGGTATGGAAACCCCGTATTTACATATCTGCCACTGTGCAGGAGAATCCGTATAGGTGTTCGAGTGTTCGAACCGTAATGCGCAAGAAATGGTACCGAAACCCCGTATTTACATATCTGCCACTGTGCAGGAGAATCTGTATAGGTGTTCGAGTGTTCGAACCGTAATGCGCAAGAAATGGTACCGAAACCCCGTATTTACATATCTGCCACTGTGCAGGAGAATCCAAATAGGTGTTCGAGTGTTCGAACCGTAATGCGCAAGAAATGGTACCGAAACCCCGTATTTACATATCTGCCACTTTGTAGGAGAATCCGCATAGGTGTTCGAGTGTTCGAACCGTAATGTGCAAGAAATGGTATGGAAACTCCGTATTTACATATCTGCCACAGTGCTGGAGAATCCGTATAGGTGTTCGAGTGTTCGAATCGTAATGCGCAAGAAATGGTACCGAAACCCCGTATTTACATATCAGCCACTGTGCAGGAGAATCCGAATAGGTGTTCGAGTGTTCGAACCGTAATGCGCAAGAAATGGTATGTAAACCCCGTATTTACATATCTGCCACTGTGCAGGAGAATCCATACAGGTGTTCGAGTGTTCGAACCGTAATGCGCAAGAAATGGTACCGAAACCCCGTATTTACGTATCTGCCACTTTGTAGGAGAATCCGCATAGGTGTTCGATTGTTCGAACCGTAATGCGCAAGAAATGGTATGGAAACCCCGTATTTACATATCTGCCACTGTGCAGGAGAATCCGTATAGGTGTTCGAGTGTTCGAATCGTAATACGCAAGATATGGTACCGAAACCCCGTATTTACATATCTGCCACTGTGCAGGAGAATCCGATTAGGTGTTCGAGTGTTCGAACCGTAATGCGCAAGAAATGGTATGTAAACCCCGTATTTACATATCTGCCACTGTGTAGGAGAATCCGTATAGGTGTTCGAGTGTTCGAACCGTAATGCGCAAGAAATGGTACGGAAACCCCGTATTTACATATCTGCCACTGTGCAGGAGAATCCGTATAGGTGTTCGATTGTTCGAACCGTAATGCGCAAGAAATGGTATGTAAACCCCGTATTTACATATCTGCCACTGTGCCGGAGAATCCGTATAGGTGTTCGAGTGTTCGAACCGTAATGTGCAAGAAATGGTATGGAAACTCCGTATTTACATATCTGCCACAGTGCTGGAGAATCCGTATAGGTGTTCGAGTGTTCGAATCGTAATGCGCAAGAAATGGTACCGAAACCCCGTATTTACATATCAGCCACTGTGCAGGAGAATCCGAATAGGTGTTCGAGTGTTCGAACCGTAATGCGCAAGAAATGGTATGTAAACCCCGTATTTACATATCTGCCACTGTGCAGGAGAATCCGTACAGGTGTTCGAGTGTTCGAACCGTAATGCGCAAGAAATGGTACCGAAACGCCGTATTTACATATCTGCCACTTTGTAGGAGAATCCGCATAGCTGTTCGATTGTTCGAACCGTAATGCGCAAGAAATGGTATGGAAACCCCGTATTTACATATCTGCCACTGTGCAGGAGAATCCGTATAGGTGTTCGAGTGTTCGAATCGTAATGCGCAAGATATGGTACCGAAACCCCGTATTTACATATCTGCCACTGTGCAGGAGAATCCGATTAGGTGTTCGAGTGTTCGAACCGTAATGCGCAAGAAATGGTATGTAAACCCCGTATTTACATATCTGCCACTGTGCAGGAGAATCCGTATAGGTGTTCGAGTGTTCGAACCGTAATGCGCAAGAAATGGTACGGAAACCCCGTATTTACATATCTGCCACTGTGCAGGAGAATCCGTACAGGTGTTCGATTGTTAGAACCGTAATGCGCAAGAAATGGTATGTAAACCCCGTATTTACATATCTGCCACTGTGCAGGAGAATCCGTATAGGTGTTCGAGTGTTCGAACCGTAATGCGCAAGAAATGGTACGGAAACCCCGTATTTACATATCTGCCACTGTGCGGGAGAATCCGCATAGGTGCTCGAGTGTTCGAACCGTATTGCGCAAGAAATGGTATGGAAACCCCGTATTTACATATCTGCCACTGTGCAGGAGAATCCGTATAGGTGTTCGAGTGTTCGAACCGTAATGCGCAGGAAATGGTACGGAAACCCCGTATTTACATATCTGCCACTGTGCAGGAGAATCCGTATAGGTGTTCGAGTGTTCGAACCGTTTTGCGCAAGAAATGGTATGGAAACCCTGTATTTACATATCTGCCACTGTGTAGGAGAATCCGTATAGGTGTTCGAGTGTTCGAACCGTAATGCGCAGGAAATGGTACGGAAACCCCGTATTTACATATCTGCCACTGTGCAGGAGAATCCGTATAGGTGTTCGAGTGTTCGAACCGTAATGCGCAAGAAATGGTACCGAAACCCCGTATTTACATATCTGCCACTGTGCAGGAGAATCCGTATAGGTGTTCGAGTGTTCGAACCGTAATGCGCAAGAAATGGTACCGAAACCCCGTATTTACATATCTGCCACTGTGCAGGAGAATCCAAATAGGTGTTCGAGTGTTCGAACCGTAATGCGCAAGAAATGGTACCGAAACCCCGTATTTACATATCTGCCACTGTGCAGGAGAATCCGAATAGGTGTTCGAGTGTTCGAACCGTAATGCGCAAGAAATGGTACCGAAACCCCGTATTTACATATCTGCCACTTTGTAGGAGAATGCGCATAGGTGTTCGAGTGTTCGAACCGTAATGTGCAAGAAATGGTATGGAAACCCCGTATTTACATATCTGCCACTGTGCAGGAGAATCCGTATAGGTGTTCGAGTGTTCGAATCGTAATGCGCAAGATATGGTACCGAAACCCCGTATTTACATATCTGCCACAGTGCAGGAGAATCCGATTAGGTGTTCGAGTGTTCGAACCGTAATGCGCAAGAAATGGCATGTAAACCCCGTATTTACATATCTGCCACTGTGCCGGAGAATCCGTATAGGTGTTCGAGTGTTCGAACCGTAATGCGCAAGAAATGGTACAGAAACCCCGTATTTACATATCTGCCACTGTGCAGGAAAATCCGCATAGGTGCTCGAGTGTTCGAACCGTATTGCGCAAGAAATGGTATGGAAACCCCGTATTTACATATCTGCCACTGTGCAGGAGAATCCGTATAGGTGTTCGAGTGTTCGAACCGTAATGCGCCAGAAATGGTACCGAAACCCCGTATTTAAATATCTGCCACTGTGCAGGAGAATCCACATAGGTGCTCGAGTGTTCGAACCGTATTGCGCAAGAAATGGTATGTAAACCCCGTATTTACAGATCTGCCACTGTGCAGGAGAATCCGTATAGGTGTTCGAGTGTTCGAACCGTAATGCGCCAGAAATGGTACCGAAACCCCGTATTTACATATCTGCCACTGTGCAGGAGAATCCGCATAGGTGCTCGAGTGTTCGAACCGTATTGCGCAAGAAATGGTATGGAAACCCTGTATTTACATATCTGCCACTGTGCAGGAGAATCCGTATAGGTGTTCGAGTGTTCGAACCGTAATGCGCAGGAAATGGTACGGAAACCCCGTATTTACATATCTGCCACTGTGCAGGAGAATCCGTATAGGTGTTCGAGTGTTCGAACCGTAATGCGCAAGAAATGGTACCGAAACCCCGTATTTACATATCTGCCACTGTGCAGGAGAATCCGTATAGGTGTTCGAGTGTTCGAACCGTAATGCGCAAGAAATGGTACCGAAACCCCGTATTTACATATCTGCCACTGTGCAGGAGAATCCAAATAGGTGTTCGAGTGTTCGGACCGTAATGCGCAAGAAATGGTACCGAAACCCCGTATTTACATATCTGCCACTTTGTAGGAGAATCCGCATAGGTGTTCGAGTGTTCGACCCGTAATGTGCAAGAAATGGTATGGAAACTCCGTATTTACATATCTGCCACAGTGCAGGAGAATCCGTATAGGTGTTCGAGTGTTCGAATCGTAATGCGCAAGAAATGGTACCGAAACCCCGTATTTACATATCTGCCACTGTGCAGGAGAATCCGAATAGGTGTTCGAGTGTTCGAACCGTAATGCGCAAGAAATGGTATGTAAACCCCGTATTTACATATCTGCCACTGTGCAGGAGAATCCGTATAGGTGTTCGAGTGTTCGAATCGTAATGCGCAAGATATGGTACCGAAACCCCGTATTTACATATCTGCCACTGTGCAGGAGAATCCGAATAGGTGTTCGAGTGTTCGAACCGTAATGCGCAAGAAATGGTATGTAAACCCCGTATTTACATATCTGCCACTGTGCAGAAGAATCCGTATAGGTGTTCGAGTGTTCGAATCGTAATGCGCAAGAAATGGTACCGAAACCCCGTATTTACATATCTGCCACTGTGCAGGAGAATCCGAATAGGTGTTCGAGTGTTCGAACCGTAATGCGCAAGAAATGGTATGTAAACCCCGTATTTACATATCTGCCACTGTGCAGAAGAATCCGTATAGGTGTTCGAGTGTTCGAATCGTAATGCGCAAGATATGGTACCGAAACCCCGTATTTACATATCTGCCACTGTGCAGGAGAATCCGAATAGGTGTTCGAGTGTTCGAACCGTAATGCGCAAGAAATGGTATGTAAACCCCGTATTTACATATCTGCCACTGTGTAGAAGAATCCGTATAGGTGTTCGAGTGTTCGAACCGTAATGCGCAAGAAATGGTACAGAAACCCCGTATTTACATATCTGCCACTGTGCAGGAGAATCCGTATAGGTGTTCGAGTGTTCGAACCGTAATGCGCAGGAAATGGTACGGAAACCCCGTATTTACATATCTGCCACTGTGCAGGAGAATCCGTATAGGTGTTCGAGTGTTCGAACCGTAATGCGCAAGAAATGGTACCGAAACCCCGTATTTACATATCTGCCACTGTGCAGGAGAATCCGAATAGGTGTTCGAGTGTTCGAACCGTAATGCGCAAGAAATGGTATGTAAACCCCGTATTTACATATCTGCCACTGTGTAGAAGAATCCGTATAGGTGTTCGAGTGTTCGAACCGTAATGCGCAAGAAATGGTACAGAAACCCCGTATTTACATATCTGCCACTGTGCAGGAGAATCCGCATAGGTGCTCGAGTGTTCGAACCGTATTGCGCAAGAAATGGTATGTAAACCCCGTATTTACATATCTGCCACTGTGCAGAAGAATCCGTATAGGTGTTCGAGTGTTCGAACCGTAATGCGGCAGAAATGGTACCGAAACCCCGTATTTACATATCTGCCACTGTGCAGGAGAATCCGCATAGGTGCTCGAGTGTTCGAACCGTATTGCGCAAGAAATGGTATGGAAACCCCGTATTTACATATCTGCCACTGTGCAGGAGAATCCGTATAGGTGTTCGAGTGTTCGAACCGTAATGCGCAGGAAATGGTACGGAAACCCCGTATTTACATATCTGCCACTGTGCAGGAGAATCCGTATAGGTGTTCGAGTGTTCGAACCGTAATGCGCAAGAAATGGTACCGAAACCCCGTATTTACATATCTGCCACTGTGCAGGAGAATCCGAATAGGTGTTCGAGTGTTCGAACCGTAATGCGCAAGAAATGGTATGTAAACCCCGTATTTACATATCTGCCACTGTGTAGAAGAATCCGTATAGGTGTTCGAGTGTTCGAACCGTAATGCGCAAGAAATGGTACAGAAACCCCGTATTTACATATCTGCCACTGTGCAGGAGAATCTGCATAGGTGCTCGAGTGTTCGAACCGTATTGCGCAAGAAATGGTATGTAAACCCCGTATTTACATATCTGCCACTGTGCAGAAGAATCCGTATAGGTGTTCGAGTGTTCGAACCGTAATGCGGCAGAAATGGTACCGAAACCCCGTATTTACATATCTGCCACTGTGCAGGAGAATCCGCATAGGTGCTCGAGTGTTCGAACCGTATTGCGCAAGAAATGGTATGGAAACCCCGTATTTACATATCTGCCACTGTGCAGGAGAATCCGTATAGGTGTTCGAGTGTTCGAACCGTAATGCGCAGGAAATGGTACGGAAACCCCGTATTTACATATCTGCCACTGTGCAGGAGAATCCGTATAGGTGTTCGAGTGTTCGAACCGTAATGCGCAAGAAATGGTACCGAAACCCCGTATTTACATATCTGCCACTGTGCAGGAGAATCCGAATAGGTGTTCGAGTGTTCGAACCGTAATGCGCAAGAAATGGTACCGAAACCCCGTATTTACATATCTGCCACTTTGTAGGAGAATTTGCATAGGCGTTCGAGTGTTCGAACCGTAATGTACAAGAAATGGTATGGAAACCCCGTATTTACATATCTGCCACTGTGCAGGAGAATCCGTATAGGTGTTCGAGTGTTCGAATCGTAATGTGCAAGAAATGGTACCGAAACCCCGTATTTACATATCTGCCACTGTGCAGGAGAATCCGAATAGGTGTTCGAGTGTTCGAACCGTAATGCGCAAGAAATGGTATGTAAACCCCGTATTTACATATCTGCCACTGTGCAGGAGAATCCGTATAGGTGTTCGAGTGTTCGAATCGTAATGCGCAAGAAATGGTACCGAAACCCCGTATTTACATATCTGCCACTGTGCAGGAGAAGCCGAATAGGTGTTTGAGTGTTCGAACCGTAATGCGCAAGAAATGGTATGTAAACCCCGTATTTACATATCTGCCACTGTGCAGGAGAATCCGTATAGGTGTTCGAGTGTTCGAACCGTAATGCGCAAGAAATGGTACAGAAACCCCGTATTTACATATCTGCCACTGTGCAGGAGAATCCGCATAGGTGCTCGAGTGTTCGAACCGTATTGCGCAAGAAATGGTATGTAAACCCCGTATTTACATATCTGCCACTGTGCAGAAGAATCCGTATAGGTGTTCGAGTGTTCGAACCGTAATGCGCCAGAAATGGTACCGAAACCCCGTATTTACATATCTGCCACTGTGCAGGAGAATCCGCATAGGTGCTCGAGTGTTCGAACCGTATTGCGCAAGAAATGGTATGGAAACCCTGTATTTACATATCTGCCACTGTGCAGGAGAATCCGTATAGGTGTTCGAGTGTTCGAACCGTAATGCGCAGGAAATGGTACGGAAACCCCGTATTTACATATCTGCCACTGTGCAGGAGAATCCGTATAGGTGTTCGAGTGTTCGAACCGTAATGCGCAAGAAATGGTACCGAAACCCCGTATTTACATATCTGCCACTGTGCAGGAGAATCCATATAGGTGTTCGAGTGTTCGAACCGTAATGCGCAAGAAATGGTACCGAAACCCCGTATTTACATATCTGCCACTGTGCAGGAGAATCCAAATAGGTGCTCGAGTGTTCGAACCGTATTGCGCAAGAAATGGTATGGAAACCCTGTATTTACATATCTGCCACTGTGCAGGAGAATCCGTATAGGTGTTCGAGTGTTCGAACCGTAATGCGCAGGAAATGGTACGGAAACCCCGTATTTACATATCTGCCACTGTGCAGGAGAATCCGTATAGGTGTTCGAGTGTTCGAACCGTAATGCGCAAGAAATGGTACCGAAACCCCGTATTTACATATCTGCCACTGTGCAGGAAAATCCGAATAGGTGTTCGAGTGTTCGAACCGTAATGCGCAAGAAATGGTTCCGAAACCCCGTATTTACATATCTGCCACTTTGTAGGAGAATTTGCATAGGCGTTCGAGTGTTCGAACCGTAATGTACAAGAAATGGTATGGAAACCCCGTATTTACATATCTGCCACTGTGCAGGAGAATCCGTATAGGTGTTCGAGTGTTCGAATCGTAATGTGCAAGAAATGGTACCGAAACCCCGTATTTACATATCTGCCACTGTGCAGGAGAATCCATATAGGTGTTCGAGTGTTCGAACCGTAATGCGGCAGAAATGGTACCGAAACCCCGTATTTACATATCTGCCACTGTGCAGGAGAATCCGCATAGGTGCTCGAGTGTTCGAACCGTATTGCGCAAGAAATGGTATGGAAACCCCGTATTTACATATCTGCCACTGTGCAGGAGAATCCGTATAGGTGTTCGAGTGTTCGAACCGTAATGCGCAGGAAATGGTACGGAAACCCCGTATTTACATATCTGCCACTGTGCAGGAGAATCCGTATAGGTGTTCGAGTGTTCGAACCGTAATGCGCAAGAAATGGTACCGAAACCCCGTATTTACATATCTGCCACTGTGCAGGAGAATCCGAATAGGTGTTCGAGTGTTCGAACCGTAATGCGCAAGAAATGGTACCGAAACCCCGTATTTACATATCTGCCACTTTGTAGGAGAATTTGCATAGGCGTTCGAGTGTTCGAACCGTAATGTACAAGAAATGGTATGGAAACCCCGTATTTACATATCTGCCACTGTGCAGGAGAATCCGTATAGGTGTTCGAGTGTTCGAATCGTAATGTGCAAGAAATGGTACCGAAACCCCGTATTTACATATCTGCCACTGTGCAGGAGAATCCGAATAGGTGTTCGAGTGTTCGAACCGTAATGCGCAAGAAATGGTATGTAAACCCCGTATTTACATATCTGCCACTGTGCAGGAGAATCCGTATAGGTGTTCGAGTGTTCGAATCGTAATGCGCAAGATATGGTACCGAAACCCCGTATTTACATATCTGCCACTGTGCAGGAGAATCCGAATAGGTGTTTGAGTGTTCGAACCGTAATGCGCAAGAAATGGTATGTAAACCCCGTATTTACATATCTGCCACTGTGCAGGAGAATCCGTATAGGTGTTCGAGTGTTCGAACCGTAATGCGCAAGAAATGGTACAGAAACCCCGTATTTACATATCTGCCACTGTGCAGGAGAATCCGCATAGGTGCTCGAGTGTTCGAACCGTATTGCGCAAGAAATGGTATGTAAACCCCGTATTTACATATCTGCCACTGTGCAGAAGAATCCGTATAGGTGTTCGAGTGTTCGAACCGTAATGCGCCAGAAATGGTACCGAAACCCCGTATTTACATATCTGCCACTGTGCAGGAGAATCCGCATAGGTGCTCGAGTGTTCGAACCGTATTGCGCAAGAAATGGTATGGAAACCCTGTATTTACATATCTGCCACTGTGCAGGAGAATCCGTATAGGTGTTCGAGTGTTCGAACCGTAATGCGCAGGAAATGGTACGGAAACCCCGTATTTACATATCTGCCACTGTGCAGGAGAATCCGTATAGGTGTTCGAACCGTAATGCGCAAGAAATGGTACCGAAACCCCGTATTTACATATCTGCCACTGTGCAGGAGAATCCATATAGGTGTTCGAGTGTTCGAACCGTAATGCGCAAGAAATGGTACCGAAACCCCGTATTTACATATCTGCCACTGTGCAGGAGAATCCAAATAGGTGTTCGAGTGTTCGAACCGTAATGCGCAAGAAATGGTACCGAAACCCCGTATTTACATATCTGCCACTGTACAGGAGAATCCGAATAGGTGTTCGAGTGTTCGAACCGTAATGCGCAAGAAATGGTACCGAAACCCCGTATTTACATATCTGCCACTTTGTAGGAGAATCCGCATAGGTGTTCGAGTGTTCGAACCGTAATGTGCAAGAAATGGTATGGAAACCCCGTATTTACATATCTGCCACTGTGCAGGAGAATCCGTATAGGTGTTCGAGTGTTCGAATCGTAATGCGCAAGAAATGGTACCGAAACCCCGTATTTACATATCTGCCACTGTGCAGGAGAATTCGAATAGGTGTTCGAGTGTTCGAACCGTAATGCGCAAGAAATGGTATGTAAACCCCGTATTTACATATCTGCCACTGTGCAGAAGAATCCGTATAGGTGTTCGAGTGTTCGAATCGTAATGCGCAAGAAATGGTACCGAAACCCCGTATTTACATATCTGCCACTGTGCAGGAGAATCCGAATAGGTGTTCGAGTGTTCGAACCGTAATGCGCAAGAAATGGTATGTAAAAACCGTATTTACATATCTGCCACTGTGCAGGAGAATCCGTATAGGTGTTCGAGTGTTCGAATCGTAATGCGCAAGAAATGGTACCGAAACCCCGTATTTACATATCTGCCACTGTGCAGGAGAATCCGAATAGGTGTTTGAGTGTTCGAACCGTAATGCGCAAGAAATGGTATGTAAACCCCGTATTTACATATCTGCCACTGTGCAGGAGAATCCGTATAGGTGTTCGAGTGTTCGAACCGTAATGCGCAAGAAATGGTACAGAAACCCCGTATTTACATATCTGCCACTGTGCAGGAGAATCCGCATAGGTGCTCGAGTGTTCGAACCGTATTGCGCAAGAAATGGTATGTAAACCCCGTATTAACATATCTGCCACTGTGCAGAAGAATCCGTATAGGTGTTCGAGTGTTCGAACCGTAATGCGGTAGAAATGGTACCGAAACCCCGTATTTACATATCTGCCACTGTGCAGGAGAATCCGCATAGGTGCTCGAGTGTTCGAACCGTATTGCGCAAGAAATGGTATGGAAACCCCGTATTTACATATCTGCCACTGTGCAGGAGAATCCGTGTAGGTGTTCGAGTGTTCGAACCGTAATGCGCCAGAAATGGTACCGAAACCCCGTATTTACATATCTGCCACTGTGCAGGAGAATCCGCATAGGTGCTCGAGTGTTCGAACCGTATTGCGCAAGAAATGGTATGGAAACCCTGTATTTACATATCTGCCACTGTGCAGGAGAATCCGTATAGGTGTTCGAGTGTTCGAACCGTAATGCGCAGGAAATGGTACGGAAACCCCGTATTTACATATCTGCCACTGTGCAGGAGAATCCGTATAGGTGTTCGAGTGTTCGAACCGTAATGCGCAAGAAATGGTACCGAAACCCCGTATTTACATATCTGCCACTGTGCAGGAGAATCCATATAGGTGTTCGAGTGTTCGAACCGTAATGCGCAAGAAATGGTACCGAAACCCCGTATTTACATATCTGCCACTGTGCAGGAGAATCCAAATAGGTGCTCGAGTGTTCGAACCGTATTGCGCAAGAAATGGTATGGAAACCCTGTATTTACATATCTGCCACTGTGCAGGAGAATCCGTATAGGTGTTCGAGTGTTCGAACCGTAATGCGCAGGAAATGGTACGGAAACCCCGTATTTACATATCTGCCACTGTGCAGGAGAATCCGTATAGGTGTTCGAGTGTTCGAACCGTAATGCGCAAGAAATGGTACCGAAACCCCGTATTTACATATCTGCCACTGTGCAGGAGAATCCGAATAGGTGTTCGAGTGTTCGAACCGTAATGCGCAAGAAATGGTACCGAAACCCCGTATTTACATATCTGCCACTTTGTAGGAGAATTTGCATAGGCGTTCGAGTGTTCGAACCGTAATGTACAAGAAATGGTATGGAAACCCCGTATTTACATATCTGCCACTGTGCAGGAGAATCCGTATAGGTGTTCGAGTGTTCGAATCGTAATGTGCAAGAAATGGTACCGAAACCCCGTATTTACATATCTGCCACTGTGCAGGAGAATCCATATAGGTGTTCGAGTGTTCGAACCGTAATGCGGCAGAAATGGTACCGAAACCCCGTATTTACATATCTGCCACTGTGCAGGAGAATCCGCATAGGTGCTCGAGTGTTCGAACCGTATTGCGCAAGAAATGGTATGGAAACCCCGTATTTACATATCTGCCACTGTGCAGGAGAATCCGTATAGGTGTTCGAGTGTTCGAACCGTAATGCGCAGGAAATGGTACGGAAACCCCGTATTTACATATCTGCCACTGTGCAGGAGAATCCGTATAGGTGTTCGAGTGTTCGAACCGTAATGCGCAAGAAATGGTACCGAAACCCCGTATTTACATATCTGCCACTGTGCAGGAGAATCCGAATAGGTGTTCGAGTGTTCGAACCGTAATGCGCAAGAAATGGTACCGAAACCCCGTATTTACATATCTGCCACTTTGTAGGAGAATTTGCATAGGCGTTCGAGTGTTCGAACCGTAATGTACAAGAAATGGTATGGAAACCCCGTATTTACATATCTGCCACTGTGCAGGAGAATCCGTATAGGTGTTCGAGTGTTCGAATCGTAATGTGCAAGAAATGGTACCGAAACCCCGTATTTACATATCTGCCACTGTGCAGGAGAATCCGAAAAGGTGTTCGAGTGTTCGAACCGTAATGCGCAAGAAATGGTATGTAAACCCCGTATTTACATATCTGCCACTGTGCAGGAGAATCCGTATAGGTGTTCGAGTGTTCGAATCGTAATGCGCAAGAAATGGTACCGAAACCCCGTATTTACATATCTGCCACTGTGCAGGAGAATCCGAATAGGTGTTTGAGTGTTCGAACCGTAATGCGCAAGAAATGGTATGTAAACCCCGTATTTACATATCTGCCACTGTGCAGGAGAATCCGTATAGGTGTTCGAGTGTTCGAACCGTAATGCGCAAGAAATGGTACAGAAACCCCGTATTTACATATCTGCCACTGTGCAGGAGAATCCGCATAGGTGCTCGAGTGTTCGAACCGTATTGCGCAAGAAATGGTATGTAAACCCCGTATTTACATATCTGCCACTGTGCAGAAGAATCCGTATAGGTGTTCGAGTGTTCGAACCGTAATGCGCCAGAAATGGTACCGAAACCCCGTATTTACATATCTGCCACTGTGCAGGAGAATCCGCATAGGTGCTCGAGTGTTCGAACCGTATTGCGCAAGAAATGGTATGGAAACCCTGTATTTACATATCTGCCACTGTGCAGGAGAATCCGTATAGGTGTTCGAGTGTTCGAACCGTAATGCGCAGGAAATGGTACGGAAACCCCGTATTTACATATCTGCCACTGTGCAGGAGAATCCGTATAGGTGTTCGAGTGTTCGAACCGTAATGCGCAAGAAATGGTACCGAAACCCCGTATTTACATATCTGCCACTGTGCAGGAGAATCCATATAGGTGTTCGAGTGTTCGAACCGTAATGCGCAAGAAATGGTACCGAAACCCCGTATTTACATATCTGCCACTGTGCAGGAGAATCCAAATAGGTGTTCGAGTGTTCGAACCGTAATGCGCAAGAAATGGTACCGAAACCCCGTATTTACATATCTGCCACTGTACAGGAGAATCCGAATAGGTGTTCGAGTGTTCGAACCGTAATGCGCAAGAAATGGTACCGAAACCCCGTATTTACATATCTGCCACTTTGTAGGAGAATCCGCATAGGTGTTCGAGTGTTCGAACCGTAATGTGCAAGAAATGGTATGGAAACCCCGTATTTACATATCTGCCACTGTGCAGGAGAATCCGTATAGGTGTTCGAGTGTTCGAATCGTAATGCGCAAGAAATGGTACCGAAACCCCGTATTTACATATCTGCCACTGTGCAGGAGAATTCGAATAGGTGTTCGAGTGTTCGAACCGTAATGCGCAAGAAATGGTATGTAAACCCCGTATTTACATATCTGCCACTGTGCAGAAGAATCCGTATAGGTGTTCGAGTGTTCGAATCGTAATGCGCAAGAAATGGTACCGAAACCCCGTATTTACATATCTGCCACTGTGCAGGAGAATCCGAATAGGTGTTCGAGTGTTCGAACCGTAATGCGCAAGAAATGGTATGTAAAAACCGTATTTACATATCTGCCACTGTGCATGAGAATCCGTATAGGTGTTCGAGTGTTCGAATCGTAATGCGCAAGAAATGGTACCGAAACCCCGTATTTACATATCTGCCACTGTGCAGGAGAATCCGAATAGGTGTTCGAGTGTTCGAACCGTAATGCGCAAGAAATGGTATGTAAACCCCGTATTTACATATCTGCCACTGTGCAGGAGAATCCGTATAGGTGTTCGAGTGTTCGAACCGTAATGCGCAAGAAATGGTACAGAAACCCCGTATTTACATATCTGCCACTGTGCAGGAGAATCCGCATAGGTGCTCGAGTGTTCGAACCGTATTGCGCAAGAAATGGTATGTAAACCCCGTATTAACATATCTGCCACTGTGCAGAAGAATCCGTATAGGTGTTCGAGTGTTCGAACCGTAATGCGGTAGAAATGGTACCGAAACCCCGTATTTACATATCTGCCACTGTGCAGGAGAATCCGCATAGGTGCTCGAGTGTTCGAACCGTATTGCGCAAGAAATGGTATGGAAACCCCGTATTTACATATCTGCCACTGTGCAGGAGAATCCGTGTAGGTGTTCGAGTGTTCGAACCGTAATGCGCAGGAAATGGTACGGAAACCCCGTATTTACATATCTGCCACTGTGCAGGAGAATCCGTATAGGTGTTCGAGTGTTCGAACCGTAATGCGCAAGAAATGGTACCGAAACCCCGTATTTACATATCTGCCACTGTGCAGGAGAATCCGAATAGGTGTTCGAGTGTTCGAACCGTAATGCGCAAGAAATGGTACCGAAACCCCGTATTTACATATCTGCCACTTTGTAGGAGAATTCGCATAGGCGTTCGAGTGTTCGAACCGTAATGTACAAGAAATGGTATGGAAACCCCGTATTTACATATCTGCCACTGTGCAGGAGAATCCGTATAGGTGTTCGAGTGTTCGAATCGTAATGTGCAAGAAATGGTACCGAAACCCCGTATTTACATATCTGCCACTGTGCAGGAGAATCCGAATAGGTGTTCGAGTGTTCAAACCGTAATGCGCAAGAAATGGTATGTAAACCCCGTATTTACATATCTGCCACTGTGCAGGAGAATCCGTATAGGTGTTCGAGTGTTCGAACCGTAATGCGCAAGAAATGGTACAGAAACCCCGTATTTACATATCTGCCACTGTGCAGGAGAATCCGCATAGGTGCTCGAGTGTTCGAACCGTATTGCGCAAGAAATGGTATGTAAACCCCGTATTTACATATCTGCCACTGTGCAGAAGAATCCGTATAGGTGTTCGAGTGTTCGAACCGTAATGCGCCAGAAATGGTACCGAAACCCCGTATTTACATATCTGCCACTGTGCAGGAGAATCCGCATAGGTGCTCGAGTGTTCGAACCGTATTGCGCAAGAAATGGTATGGAAACCCTGTATTTACATATCTGCCACTGTGCAGGAGAATCCGTATAGGTGTTCGAGTGTTCGAACCGTAATGCGCAGGAAATGGTACGGAAACCCCGTATTTACATATCTGCCACTGTGCAGGAGAATCCGTATAGGTGTTCGAGTGTTCGAACCGTAATGCGCAAGAAATGGTACCGAAACCCCGTATTTACATATCTGCCACTGTGCAGGAGAATCCGTATAGGTGTTCGAGTGTTCGAACCGTAATGCGCAAGAAATGGTACCGAAACCCCGTATTTACATATCTGCCACTGTGCAGGAGAATCCAAATAGGTGTTCGAGTGTTCGAACCGTAATGCGCAAGAAATGGTACCGAAACCCCGTATTTACATATCTGCCACTGTGCAGGAGAATCCGAATAGGTGTTCGAGTGTTCGAACCGTAATGCGCAAGAAATGGTACCGAAACCCCGTATTTACATATCTGCCACTTTGTAGGAGAATCCGCATAGGTGTTCGAGTGTTCGAACCGTAATGTGCAAGAAATGGTATGGAAACCCCGTATTTACATATCTGCCACTGTGCAGGAGAATCCGTATAGGTGTTCGAGTGTTCGAATCGTAATGCGCAAGAAATGGTACCGAAACCCCGTATTTACATGTCTGCCACTGTGCAGGAGAATCCGAATAGGTGTTCGAGTGTTCGAACCGTAATGCGCAAGAAATGGTATGTAAACCCCGTATTTACATATCTGCCACTGTGCAGAAGAATCCGTATAGGTGTTCGAGTGTTCGAATCGTAATGCGCAAGAAATGGTACCGAAACTCCGTATTTACATATCTGCCACTGTGCAGGAGAATCCGAATAGGTGTTCGAGTGTTCGAACCGTAATGCGCAAGAAATGGTATGTAAACCCCGTATTTACATATCTGCCACTGTGCAGGAGAATCCGTATAGGTGTTCGAGTGTTCGAATCGTAATGCGCAAGAAATGGTACCGAAACCCCGTATTTACATATCTGCCACTGTGCAGGAGAATCCGAATAGGTGTTCGAGTGTTCGAACCGTAATGCGCAAGAAATGGTATGTAAACCCCGTATTTACATATCTGCCACTGTGCAGGAGAATCCGTATAGGTGTTCGAGTGTTCGAACCGTAATGCGCAAGAAATGGTACAGAAACCCCGTATTTACATATCTGCCACTGTGCAGGAGAATCCGCATAGGTGCTCGAGTGTTCGAACCGTATTGCGCAAGAAATGGTATGTAAACCCCGTATTTACATATCTGCCACTGTGCAGAAGAATCCGTATAGGTGTTCGAGTGTTCGAACCGTAATGCGGCAGAAATGGTTCCGAAACCCCGTATTTACATATCTGCCACTGTGCAGGAGAATCCGCATAGGTGCTCGAGTGTTCGAACCGTATTGCGCAAGAAATGGTATGGAAACCCCGTATTTACATATCTGCCACTGTGCAGGAGAATCCGTATAGGTGTTCGAGTGTTCGAACCGTAATGCGCAGGAAATGGTACGGAAACCCCGTATTTACATATCTGCCACTGTGCAGGAGAATCCGTATAGGTGTTCGAGTGTTCGAACCGTAATGCGCAAGAAATGGTACCGAAACCCCGTATTTACATATCTGCCACTGTGCAGGAGAATCCGAATAGGTGTTCGAGTGTTCGAACCGTAATGCGCAAGAAATGGTACCGAAACCCCGTATTTACATATCTGCCACTTTGTAGGAGAATTCGCATAGGCGTTCGAGTGTTCGAACCGTAATGTACAAGAAATGGTATGGAAACCCCGTATTTACATATCTGCCACTGTGCAGGAGAATCCGTATAGGTGTTCGAGTGTTCGAACCGTAATGCGTAGGAAATGGTACGGAAACCCCGTATTTACATATCTGCCACTGTGCAGGAGAATCCGTATAGGTGTTCGAGTGTTCGAACCGTAATGCGCAAGAAATGGTACCGAAACCCCGTATTTACATATCTGCCACTGTGCAGGAGAATCCGAATAGGTGTTCGAGTGTTCGAACCGTAATGCGCAAGAAATGGTACCGAAACCCCGTATTTACATATCTGCCACTTTGTAGGAGAATTTGCATAGGCGTTCGAGTGTTCGAACCGTAATGTACAAGAAATGGTATGGAAACCCCGTATTTACATATCTGCCACTGTGCAGGAGAATCCGTATAGGTGTTCGAGTGTTCGAATCGTAATGTGCAAGAAATGGTACCGAAACCCCGTATTTACATATCTGCCACTGTGCAGGAGAATCCGAATAGGTGTTCGAGTGTTCGAACCGTAATGCGCAAGAAATGGTATGTAAACCCCGTATTTACATATCTGCCACTGTGCAGGAGAATCCGTATAGGTGTTCGAGTGTTCGAATCGTAATGCGCAAGAAATGGTACCGAAACCCCGTATTTACATATCTGCCACTGTGCAGGAGAAGCCGAATAGGTGTTTGAGTGTTCGAACCGTAATGCGCAAGAAATGGTATGTAAACCCCGTATTTACATATCTGCCACTGTGCAGGAGAATCCGTATAGGTGTTCGAGTGTTCGAACCGTAATGCGCAAGAAATGGTACAGAAACCCCGTATTTACATATCTGCCACTGTGCAGGAGAATCCGCATAGGTGCTCGAGTGTTCGAACCGTATTGCGCAAGAAATGGTATGTAAACCCCGTATTTACATATCTGCCACTGTGCAGAAGAATCCGTATAGGTGTTCGAGTGTTCGAACCGTAATGCGCCAGAAATGGTACCGAAACCCCGTATTTACATATCTGCCACTGTGCAGGAGAATCCGCATAGGTGCTCGAGTGTTCGAACCGTATTGCGCAAGAAATGGTATGGAAACCCTGTATTTACATATCTGCCACTGTGCAGGAGAATCCGTATAGGTGTTCGAGTGTTCGAACCGTAATGCGCAGGAAATGGTACGGAAACCCCGTATTTACATATCTGCCACTGTGCAGGAGAATCCGTATAGGTGTTCGAGTGTTCGAATCGTAATGCGCAAGAAATGGTACCGAAACCCCGTATTTACATATCTGCCACTGTGCAGGAGAATCCATATAGGTGTTCGAGTGTTCGAACCGTAATGCGCAAGAAATGGTACCGAAACCCCGTATTTACATATCTGCCACTGTGCAGGAGAATCCAAATAGGTGCTCGAGTGTTCGAACCGTATTGCGCAAGAAATGGTATGGAAACCCTGTATTTACATATCTGCCACTGTGCAGGAGAATCCGTATAGGTGTTCGAGTGTTCGAACCGTAATGCGCAGGAAATGGTACGGAAACCCCGTATTTACATATCTGCCACTGTGCAGGAGAATCCGTATAGGTGTTCGAGTGTTCGAACCGTAATGCGCAAGAAATGGTACCGAAACCCCGTATTTACATATCTGCCACTGTGCAGGAAAATCCGAATAGGTGTTCGAGTGTTCGAACCGTAATGCGCAAGAAATGGTTCCGAAACCCCGTATTTACATATCTGCCACTTTGTAGGAGAATTTGCATAGGCGTTCGAGTGTTCGAACCGTAATGTACAAGAAATGGTATGGAAACCCCGTATTTACATATCTGCCACTGTGCAGGAGAATCCGTATAGGTGTTCGAGTGTTCGAATCGTAATGTGCAAGAAATGGTACCGAAACCCCGTATTTACATATCTGCCACTGTGCAGGAGAATCCATATAGGTGTTCGAGTGTTCGAACCGTAATGCGGCAGAAATGGTACCGAAACCCCGTATTTACATATCTGCCACTGTGCAGGAGAATCCGCATAGGTGCTCGAGTGTTCGAACCGTATTGCGCAAGAAATGGTATGGAAACCCCGTATTTACATATCTGCCACTGTGCAGGAGAATCCGTATAGGTGTTCGAGTGTTCGAACCGTAATGCGCAGGAAATGGTACGGAAACCCCGTATTTACATATCTGCCACTGTGCAGGAGAATCCGTATAGGTGTTCGAGTGTTCGAACCGTAATGCGCAAGAAATGGTACCGAAACCCCGTATTTACATATCTGCCACTGTGCAGGAGAATCCGAATAGGTGTTCGAGTGTTCGAACCGTAATGCGCAAGAAATGGTACCGAAACCCCGTATTTACATATCTGCCACTTTGTAGGAGAATTTGCATAGGCGTTCGAGTGTTCGAACCGTAATGTACAAGAAATGGTATGGAAACCCCGTATTTACATATCTGCCACTGTGCAGGAGAATCCGTATAGGTGTTCGAGTGTTCGAATCGTAATGTGCAAGAAATGGTACCGAAACCCCGTATTTACATATCTGCCACTGTGCAGGAGAATCCGAATAGGTGTTCGAGTGTTCGAACCGTAATGCGCAAGAAATGGTATGTAAACCCCGTATTTACATATCTGCCACTGTGCAGGAGAATCCGTATAGGTGTTCGAGTGTTCGAATCGTAATGCGCAAGATATGGTACCGAAACCCCGTATTTACATATCTGTCACTGTGCAGGAGAATCCGAATAGGTGTTTGAGTGTTCGAACCGTAATGCGCAAGAAATGGTATGTAAACCCCGTATTTACATATCTGCCACTGTGCAGGAGAATCCGTATAGGTGTTCGAGTGTTCGAACCGTAATGCGCAAGAAATGGTACAGAAACCCCGTATTTACATATCTGCCACTGTGCAGGAGAATCCGCATAGGTGCTCGAGTGTTCGAACCGTATTGCGCAAGAAATGGTATGTAAACCCCGTATTTACATATCTGCCACTGTGCAGAAGAATCCGTATAGGTGTTCGAGTGTTCGAACCGTAATGCGCCAGAAATGGTACCGAAACCCCGTATTTACATATCTGCCACTGTGCAGGAGAATCCGCATAGGTGCTCGAGTGTTCGAACCGTATTGCGCAAGAAATGGTATGGAAACCCTGTATTTACATATCTGCCACTGTGCAGGAGAATCCGTATAGGTGTTCGAGTGTTCGAACCGTAATGCGCAGGAAATGGTACGGAAACCCCGTATTTACATATCTGCCACTGTGCAGGAGAATCCGTATAGGTGTTCGAACCGTAATGCGCAAGAAATGGTACCGAAACCCCGTATTTACATATCTGCCACTGTGCAGGAGAATCCATATAGGTGTTCGAGTGTTCGAACCGTAATGCGCAAGAAATGGTACCGAAACCCCGTATTTACATATCTGCCACTGTGCAGGAGAATCCAAATAGGTGTTCGAGTGTTCGAACCGTAATGCGCAAGAAATGGTACCGAAACCCCGTATTTACATATCTGCCACTGTACAGGAGAATCCGAATAGGTGTTCGAGTGTTCGAACCGTAATGCGCAAGAAATGGTACCGAAACCCCGTATTTACATATCTGCCACTTTGTAGGAGAATCCGCATAGGTGTTCGAGTGTTCGAACCGTAATGTGCAAGAAATGGTATGGAAACCCCGTATTTACATATCTGCCACTGTGCAGGAGAATCCGTATAGGTGTTCGAGTGTTCGAATCGTAATGCGCAAGAAATGGTACCGAAACCCCGTATTTACATATCTGCCACTGTGCAGGAGAATTCGAATAGGTGTTCGAGTGTTCGAACCGTAATGCGCAAGAAATGGTATGTAAACCCCGTATTTACATATCTGCCACTGTGCAGAAGAATCCGTATAGGTGTTCGAGTGTTCGAATCGTAATGCGCAAGAAATGGTACCGAAACCCCGTATTTACATATCTGCCACTGTGCAGGAGAATCCGAATAGGTGTTCGAGTGTTCGAACCGTAATGCGCAAGAAATGGTATGTAAAAACCGTATTTACATATCTGCCACTGTGCAGGAGAATCCGTATAGGTGTTCGAGTGTTCGAATCGTAATGCGCAAGAAATGGTACCGAAACCCCGTATTTACATATCTGCCACTGTGCAGGAGAATCCGAATAGGTGTTTGAGTGTTCGAACCGTAATGCGCAAGAAATGGTATGTAAACCCCGTATTTACATATCTGCCACTGTGCAGGAGAATCCGTATAGGTGTTCGAGTGTTCGAACCGTAATGCGCAAGAAATGGTACAGAAACCCCGTATTTACATATCTGCCACTGTGCAGGAGAATCCGCATAGGTGCTCGAGTGTTCGAACCGTATTGCGCAAGAAATGGTATGTAAACCCCGTATTAACATATCTGCCACTGTGCAGAAGAATCCGTATAGGTGTTCGAGTGTTCGAACCGTAATGCGGTAGAAATGGTACCGAAACCCCGTATTTACATATCTGCCACTGTGCAGGAGAATCCGCATAGGTGCTCGAGTGTTCGAACCGTATTGCGCAAGAAATGGTATGGAAACCCCGTATTTACATATCTGCCACTGTGCAGGAGAATCCGTGTAGGTGTTCGAGTGTTCGAACCGTAATGCGCCAGAAATGGTACCGAAACCCCGTATTTACATATCTGCCACTGTGCAGGAGAATCCGCATAGGTGCTCGAGTGTTCGAACCGTATTGCGCAAGAAATGGTATGGAAACCCTGTATTTACATATCTGCCACTGTGCAGGAGAATCCGTATAGGTGTTCGAGTGTTCGAACCGTAATGCGCAGGAAATGGTACGGAAACCCCGTATTTACATATCTGCCACTGTGCAGGAGAATCCGTATAGGTGTTCGAGTGTTCGAACCGTAATGCGCAAGAAATGGTACCGAAACCCCGTATTTACATATCTGCCACTGTGCAGGAGAATCCATATAGGTGTTCGAGTGTTCGAACCGTAATGCGCAAGAAATGGTACCGAAACCCCGTATTTACATATCTGCCACTGTGCAGGAGAATCCAAATAGGTGCTCGAGTGTTCGAACCGTATTGCGCAAGAAATGGTATGGAAACCCTGTATTTACATATCTGCCACTGTGCAGGAGAATCCGTATAGGTGTTCGAGTGTTCGAACCGTAATGCGCAGGAAATGGTACGGAAACCCCGTATTTACATATCTGCCACTGTGCAGGAGAATCCGTATAGGTGTTCGAGTGTTCGAACCGTAATGCGCAAGAAATGGTACCGAAACCCCGTATTTACATATCTGCCACTGTGCAGGAGAATCCGAATAGGTGTTCGAGTGTTCGAACCGTAATGCGCAAGAAATGGTACCGAAACCCCGTATTTACATATCTGCCACTTTGTAGGAGAATTTGCATAGGCGTTCGAGTGTTCGAACCGTAATGTACAAGAAATGGTATGGAAACCCCGTATTTACATATCTGCCACTGTGCAGGAGAATCCGTATAGGTGTTCGAGTGTTCGAATCGTAATGTGCAAGAAATGGTACCGAAACCCCGTATTTACATATCTGCCACTGTGCAGGAGAATCCATATAGGTGTTCGAGTGTTCGAACCGTAATGCGGCAGAAATGGTACCGAAACCCCGTATTTACATATCTGCCACTGTGCAGGAGAATCCGCATAGGTGCTCGAGTGTTCGAACCGTATTGCGCAAGAAATGGTATGGAAACCCCGTATTTACATATCTGCCACTGTGCAGGAGAATCCGTATAGGTGTTCGAGTGTTCGAACCGTAATGCGCAGGAAATGGTACGGAAACCCCGTATTTACATATCTGCCACTGTGCAGGAGAATCCGTATAGGTGTTCGAGTGTTCGAACCGTAATGCGCAAGAAATGGTACCGAAACCCCGTATTTACATATCTGCCACTGTGCAGGAGAATCCGAATAGGTGTTCGAGTGTTCGAACCGTAATGCGCAAGAAATGGTACCGAAACCCCGTATTTACATATCTGCCACTTTGTAGGAGAATTTGCATAGGCGTTCGAGTGTTCGAACCGTAATGTACAAGAAATGGTATGGAAACCCCGTATTTACATATCTGCCACTGTGCAGGAGAATCCGTATAGGTGTTCGAGTGTTCGAATCGTAATGTGCAAGAAATGGTACCGAAACCCCGTATTTACATATCTGCCACTGTGCAGGAGAATCCGAAAAGGTGTTCGAGTGTTCGAACCGTAATGCGCAAGAAATGGTATGTAAACCCCGTATTTACATATCTGCCACTGTGCAGGAGAATCCGTATAGGTGTTCGAGTGTTCGAATCGTAATGCGCAAGAAATGGTACCGAAACCCCGTATTTACATATCTGCCACTGTGCAGGAGAATCCGAATAGGTGTTTGAGTGTTCGAACCGTAATGCGCAAGAAATGGTATGTAAACCCCGTATTTACATATCTGCCACTGTGCAGGAGAATCCGTATAGGTGTTCGAGTGTTCGAACCGTAATGCGCAAGAAATGGTACAGAAACCCCGTATTTACATATCTGCCACTGTGCAGGAGAATCCGCATAGGTGCTCGAGTGTTCGAACCGTATTGCGCAAGAAATGGTATGTAAACCCCGTATTTACATATCTGCCACTGTGCAGAAGAATCCGTATAGGTGTTCGAGTGTTCGAACCGTAATGCGCCAGAAATGGTACCGAAACCCCGTATTTACATATCTGCCACTGTGCAGGAGAATCCGCATAGGTGCTCGAGTGTTCGAACCGTATTGCGCAAGAAATGGTATGGAAACCCTGTATTTACATATCTGCCACTGTGCAGGAGAATCCGTATAGGTGTTCGAGTGTTCGAACCGTAATGCGCAGGAAATGGTACGGAAACCCCGTATTTACATATCTGCCACTGTGCAGGAGAATCCGTATAGGTGTTCGAGTGTTCGAACCGTAATGCGCAAGAAATGGTACCGAAACCCCGTATTTACATATCTGCCACTGTGCAGGAGAATCCATATAGGTGTTCGAGTGTTCGAACCGTAATGCGCAAGAAATGGTACCGAAACCCCGTATTTACATATCTGCCACTGTGCAGGAGAATCCAAATAGGTGTTCGAGTGTTCGAACCGTAATGCGCAAGAAATGGTACCGAAACCCCGTATTTACATATCTGCCACTGTACAGGAGAATCCGAATAGGTGTTCGAGTGTTCGAACCGTAATGCGCAAGAAATGGTACCGAAACCCCGTATTTACATATCTGCCACTTTGTAGGAGAATCCGCATAGGTGTTCGAGTGTTCGAACCGTAATGTGCAAGAAATGGTATGGAAACCCCGTATTTACATATCTGCCACTGTGCAGGAGAATCCGTATAGGTGTTCGAGTGTTCGAATCGTAATGCGCAAGAAATGGTACCGAAACCCCGTATTTACATATCTGCCACTGTGCAGGAGAATTCGAATAGGTGTTCGAGTGTTCGAACCGTAATGCGCAAGAAATGGTATGTAAACCCCGTATTTACATATCTGCCACTGTGCAGAAGAATCCGTATAGGTGTTCGAGTGTTCGAATCGTAATGCGCAAGAAATGGTACCGAAACCCCGTATTTACATATCTGCCACTGTGCAGGAGAATCCGAATAGGTGTTCGAGTGTTCGAACCGTAATGCGCAAGAAATGGTATGTAAAAACCGTATTTACATATCTGCCACTGTGCATGAGAATCCGTATAGGTGTTCGAGTGTTCGAATCGTAATGCGCAAGAAATGGTACCGAAACCCCGTATTTACATATCTGCCACTGTGCAGGAGAATCCGAATAGGTGTTCGAGTGTTCGAACCGTAATGCGCAAGAAATGGTATGTAAACCCCGTATTTACATATCTGCCACTGTGCAGGAGAATCCGTATAGGTGTTCGAGTGTTCGAACCGTAATGCGCAAGAAATGGTACAGAAACCCCGTATTTACATATCTGCCACTGTGCAGGAGAATCCGCATAGGTGCTCGAGTGTTCGAACCGTATTGCGCAAGAAATGGTATGTAAACCCCGTATTAACATATCTGCCACTGTGCAGAAGAATCCGTATAGGTGTTCGAGTGTTCGAACCGTAATGCGGTAGAAATGGTACCGAAACCCCGTATTTACATATCTGCCACTGTGCAGGAGAATCCGCATAGGTGCTCGAGTGTTCGAACCGTATTGCGCAAGAAATGGTATGGAAACCCCGTATTTACATATCTGCCACTGTGCAGGAGAATCCGTGTAGGTGTTCGAGTGTTCGAACCGTAATGCGCAGGAAATGGTACGGAAACCCCGTATTTACATATCTGCCACTGTGCAGGAGAATCCGTATAGGTGTTCGAGTGTTCGAACCGTAATGCGCAAGAAATGGTACCGAAACCCCGTATTTACATATCTGCCACTGTGCAGGAGAATCCGAATAGGTGTTCGAGTGTTCGAACCGTAATGCGCAAGAAATGGTACCGAAACCCCGTATTTACATATCTGCCACTTTGTAGGAGAATTCGCATAGGCGTTCGAGTGTTCGAACCGTAATGTACAAGAAATGGTATGGAAACCCCGTATTTACATATCTGCCACTGTGCAGGAGAATCCGTATAGGTGTTCGAGTGTTCGAATCGTAATGTGCAAGAAATGGTACCGAAACCCCGTATTTACATATCTGCCACTGTGCAGGAGAATCCGAATAGGTGTTCGAGTGTTCAAACCGTAATGCGCAAGAAATGGTATGTAAACCCCGTATTTACATATCTGCCACTGTGCAGGAGAATCCGTATAGGTGTTCGAGTGTTCGAACCGTAATGCGCAAGAAATGGTACAGAAACCCCGTATTTACATATCTGCCACTGTGCAGGAGAATCCGCATAGGTGCTCGAGTGTTCGAACCGTATTGCGCAAGAAATGGTATGTAAACCCCGTATTTACATATCTGCCACTGTGCAGAAGAATCCGTATAGGTGTTCGAGTGTTCGAACCGTAATGCGCCAGAAATGGTACCGAAACCCCGTATTTACATATCTGCCACTGTGCAGGAGAATCCGCATAGGTGCTCGAGTGTTCGAACCGTATTGCGCAAGAAATGGTATGGAAACCCTGTATTTACATATCTGCCACTGTGCAGGAGAATCCGTATAGGTGTTCGAGTGTTCGAACCGTAATGCGCAGGAAATGGTACGGAAACCCCGTATTTACATATCTGCCACTGTGCAGGAGAATCCGTATAGGTGTTCGAGTGTTCGAACCGTAATGCGCAAGAAATGGTACCGAAACCCCGTATTTACATATCTGCCACTGTGCAGGAGAATCCGTATAGGTGTTCGAGTGTTCGAACCGTAATGCGCAAGAAATGGTACCGAAACCCCGTATTTACATATCTGCCACTGTGCAGGAGAATCCAAATAGGTGTTCGAGTGTTCGAACCGTAATGCGCAAGAAATGGTACCGAAACCCCGTATTTACATATCTGCCACTGTGCAGGAGAATCCGAATAGGTGTTCGAGTGTTCGAACCGTAATGCGCAAGAAATGGTACCGAAACCCCGTATTTACATATCTGCCACTTTGTAGGAGAATCCGCATAGGTGTTCGAGTGTTCGAACCGTAATGTGCAAGAAATGGTATGGAAACCCCGTATTTACATATCTGCCACTGTGCAGGAGAATCCGTATAGGTGTTCGAGTGTTCGAATCGTAATGCGCAAGAAATGGTACCGAAACCCCGTATTTACATGTCTGCCACTGTGCAGGAGAATCCGAATAGGTGTTCGAGTGTTCGAACCGTAATGCGCAAGAAATGGTATGTAAACCCCGTATTTACATATCTGCCACTGTGCAGAAGAATCCGTATAGGTGTTCGAGTGTTCGAATCGTAATGCGCAAGAAATGGTACCGAAACTCCGTATTTACATATCTGCCACTGTGCAGGAGAATCCGAATAGGTGTTCGAGTGTTCGAACCGTAATGCGCAAGAAATGGTATGTAAACCCCGTATTTACATATCTGCCACTGTGCAGGAGAATCCGTATAGGTGTTCGAGTGTTCGAATCGTAATGCGCAAGAAATGGTACCGAAACCCCGTATTTACATATCTGCCACTGTGCAGGAGAATCCGAATAGGTGTTCGAGTGTTCGAACCGTAATGCGCAAGAAATGGTATGTAAACCCCGTATTTACATATCTGCCACTGTGCAGGAGAATCCGTATAGGTGTTCGAGTGTTCGAACCGTAATGCGCAAGAAATGGTACAGAAACCCCGTATTTACATATCTGCCACTGTGCAGGAGAATCCGCATAGGTGCTCGAGTGTTCGAACCGTATTGCGCAAGAAATGGTATGTAAACCCCGTATTTACATATCTGCCACTGTGCAGAAGAATCCGTATAGGTGTTCGAGTGTTCGAACCGTAATGCGGCAGAAATGGTTCCGAAACCCCGTATTTACATATCTGCCACTGTGCAGGAGAATCCGCATAGGTGCTCGAGTGTTCGAACCGTATTGCGCAAGAAATGGTATGGAAACCCCGTATTTACATATCTGCCACTGTGCAGGAGAATCCGTATAGGTGTTCGAGTGTTCGAACCGTAATGCGCAGGAAATGGTACGGAAACCCCGTATTTACATATCTGCCACTGTGCAGGAGAATCCGTATAGGTGTTCGAGTGTTCGAACCGTAATGCGCAAGAAATGGTACCGAAACCCCGTATTTACATATCTGCCACTGTGCAGGAGAATCCGAATAGGTGTTCGAGTGTTCGAACCGTAATGCGCAAGAAATGGTACCGAAACCCCGTATTTACATATCTGCCACTTTGTAGGAGAATTCGCATAGGCGTTCGAGTGTTCGAACCGTAATGTACAAGAAATGGTATGGAAATCCCGTATTTACATATCTGCCACTGTGCAGGAGAATCCGTATAGGTGTTCGAGTGTTCGAATCGTAATGTGCAAGAAATGGTACCGAAACCCCGTATTTACATATCTGCCACTGTGCAGGAGAATCCGAATAGGTGTTCGAGTGTTCGAACCGTAATGCGCAAGAAATGGTATGTAAACCCCGTATTTACATATCTGCCACTGTGCAGGAGAATCCGTATAGGTGTTCGAGTGTTCGAATCGTAATGCGCAAGAAATGGTACCGAAACCCCGTATTTACATATCTGCCACTGTGCAGGAGAATCCGAATAGGTGTTCGAGTGTTCGAACCGTAATGCGCAAGAAATGGTATGTAAACCCCGTATTTACATATCTGCCACTGTGCAGGAGAATCCGCATAGGTGCTCGAGTGTTCGAACCGTATTGCGCAAGAAATGGTATGTAAACCCCGTATTTACATATCTGCCACTGTGCAGAAGAATCCGTATAGGTGTTCGAGTGTTCGAACCGTAATGCGCCAGAAATGGTACCGAAACCCCGTATTTACATATCTGCCACTGTGCAGGAGAATCCGCATAGGTGCTCGAGTGTTCGAACCGTATTGCGCAAGAAATGGTATGGAAACCCTGTATTTACATATCTGCCACTGTGCAGGAGAATCCGTATAGGTGTTCGAGTGTTCGAACCGTAATGCGCAGGAAATGGTACGGAAACCCCGTATTTACATATCTGCCACTGTGCAGGAAAATCCGTATAGGTGTTCGAGTGTTCGAACCGTAATGCGCAAGAAATGGTACCGAAACCCCGTATTTACATATCTGCCACTGTGCAGGAGAATCCGTATAGGTGTTCGAGTGTTCGAACCGTAATGCGCAAGAAATGGTACCGAAACCCCGTATTTACATATCTGCCACTGTGCAGGAGAATCCAAATAGGTGTTCGAGTGTTCGAACCGTAATGCGCAAGAAATGGTACCGAAACCCCGTATTTACATATCTGCCACTGTGCAGGAGAATCCGAATAGGTGTTCGAGTGTTCGAACCGTAATGCGCAAGAAATGGTACCGAAACCCCGTATTTACATATCTGCCACTTTGTAGGAGAATCCGCATAGGTGTTCGAGTGTTCGAACCGTAATGTGCAAGAAATGGTATGGAAACCCCGTATTTACATATCTGCCACTGTGCAGGAGAATCCGTATAGGTGTTCGAGTGTTCGAATCGTAATGCGCAAGAAATGGTACCGAAACCCCGTATTTACATATCTGCAACTGTGCAGGAGAATCCGAATAGGTGTTCGAGTGTTCGAACCGTAATGCGCAAGAAATGGTATGTAAACCCCGTATTTACATATCTGCCTCTGTGCAGAAGAATCCGTATAGTTGTTCGAGTGTTCGAATCGTAATGCGCAAGAAATGGTACCGAAACCCCGTATTTACATATCTGCCACTGTGCAGGAGAATCCGAATAGGTGTTCGAGTGTTCGAACCGTAATGCGCAAGAAATGGTATGTAAACCCCGTATTTACATATCTGCCACTGTGCAGGAGAATCCGTATAGGTGTTCGAGTGTTCGAATCGTAATGCGCAAGAAATGGTACCGAAACCCCGTATTTACATATCTGCCACTGTGCAGGAGAATCCGAATAGGTGTTCGAGTGTTCGAACCGTAATGCGCAAGAAATGGTATGTAAACCCCGTATTTACATATCTGCCACTGTGCAGGAGAATCCGTATAGGTGTTCGAGTGTTCGAACCGTAATGCGCAAGAAATGGTACAGAAACCCCGTATTTACATATCTGCCACTGTGCAGGAAAATCCGCATAGGTGCTCGAGTGTTCGAACCGTATTGCGCAAGAAATGGTATGGAAACCCCGTATTTACATATCTGCCACTGTGCAGGAGAATCCGTATAGGTGTTCGAGTGTTCGAACCGTAATGCGCCAGAAATGGTACCGAAACCCCGTATTTAAATATCTGCCACTGTGCAGGAGAATCCACATAGGTGCTCGAGTGTTCGAACCGTATTGCGCAAGAAATGGTATGTAAACCCCGTATTTACAGATCTGCCACTGTGCAGGAGAATCCGTATAGGTGTTCGAGTGTTCGAACCGTAATGCGCCAGAAATGGTACCGAAACCCCGTATTTACATATCTGCCACTGTGCAGGAGAATCCGCATAGGTGCTCGAGTGTTCGAACCGTATTGCGCAAGAAATGGTATGGAAACCCTGTATTTACATATCTGCCACTGTGCAGGAGAATCCGTATAGGTGTTCGAGTGTTCGAACCGTAATGCGCAGGAAGTGGTACGGAAACCCCGTATTTACATATCTGCCACTGTGCAGGAGAATCCGTATAGGTGTTCGAGTGTTCGAACCGTAATGCGCAAGAAATGGTACCGAAACCCCGTATTTACATATCTGCCACTGTGCAGGAGAATCCGTATAGGTGTTCGAGTGTTCGAACCGTAATGCGCAAGAAATGGTACCGAAACCCCGTATTTACATATCTGCCACTGTGCAGGAGAATCCAAATAGGTGTTCGAGTGTTCGAACCGTAATGCGCAAGAAATGGTTCCGAAACCCCGTATTTACATATCTGCCACTTTGTAGGAGAATCCGCATAGGTGTTCGAGTGTTCGACCCGTAATGTGCAAGAAATGGTATGGAAACTCCGTATTTACATATCTGCCACAGTGCAGTAGAATCCGTATAGGTGTTCGAGTGTTCGAATCGTAATGCGCAAGAAATGGTACCGAAACCCCGTATTTACATATCTGCCACTGTGCAGGAGAATCCGAATAGGTGTTCGAGTGTTCGAACCGTAATGCGCAAGAAATGGTATGTAAACCCCGTATTTACATATCTGCCACTGTGCAGGAGAATCCGTACAGGTGTTCGAGTGTTCGAACCGTAATGCGCAAGAAATGGTACCGAAACCCCGTATTTACATATCTGCCACTTTGTAGGAGAATCCGCATAGGTGTTCGATTGTTCGAACCGTAATGCGCAAGAAATGGTATGGAAACCCCGTATTTACATATCTGCCACTGTGCAGGAGAATCCGTATAGGTGTTCGAGTGTTCGAACCGTAATGCGCAAGAAATGGTATGTAAACCCCGTATTTACATATCTGCCACTGTGCAGGAGAATCCGTACAGGTGTTCGAGTGTTCGAACCGTAATGCGCAAGAAATGGTACCGAAACCCCGTATTTACATATCTGCCACTTTGTAGGAGAATCCGCATAGGTGTTCGATTGTTCGAACCGTAATGCGCAAGAAATGGTATGGAAACCCCGTATTTACATATCTGCCACTGTGCAGGAGAATCCGTATAGGTGTTCGAGTGTTCGAATCGTAATGCGCAAGATATGGTACCGAAACCCCGTATTTACATATCTGCCACTGTGCAGGAGAATCCGATTAGGTGTTCGAGTGTTCGAACCGTAATGCGCAAGAAATGGTATGTAAACCCCGTATTTACATATCTGCCACTGTGCCGGAGAATCCGTATAGGTGTTCGAGTGTTCGAACTGTAATGCGCAAGAAATGGTACGGAAACCCCGTATTTACATATCTGCCACTGTGCAGGAGAATCCGTATAGGTGTTCGAGTGTTCGAACCGTAATGCGCAGGAAATGGTACGGAAACCCCGTATTTACATATCTGCCACTGTGCAGGAGAATCCGTATAGGTGTTCGAGTGTTCGAACCGTAATGCGCAAGAAATAGTACCGAAACCCCGTATTTACATATCTGCCACTGTGCAGGAGAATCCGAATAGGTGTTCGAGTGTTCGAACCGTAATGCGCAAGAAATGGTACCGAAACCCCGTATTTACATATCTGCCACTTTGTAGGAGAATCCGCATAGGTGTTCGAGTGTTCGAACCGTAATGTGCAAGAAATGGTATGGAAACCCCGTATTTACATATCTGCCACTGTGCAGGAGAATCCGTATAGGTGTTCGAGTGTTCGAATCGTAATGCGCAAGAAATGCTACCGAAACCCCGTATTTACATATCTGCCACTGTGCAGGAGAATCCGAATAGGTGTTCGAGTGTTCGAACCGTAATGCGCAAGAAATGGTATGTAAACCCCGTATTTACATATCTGCCACTGTGCAGGAGAATCCGAATAGGTGTTCGAGTGTTCGAACCGTAATGCGCAAGAAATGGTATGTAAACCCCGTATTTACATATCTGCCACTGTGCAGGAGAATCCGTATAGGTGTTCGAGTGTTCGAATCGTAATGCGCAAGAAATGGTACCGAAACCCCGTATTTACATATCTGCCACTGTGCAGGAGAATCCGAATCGGTGTTCGAGTGTTCGAACCGTAATGCGCAAGAAATGGTATGTAAACCCCGTATTTACATATCTGCCACTGTGCAGGAGAATCCGTATAGGTGTTCGAGTGTTCGAACCGGAATGCGCAAGAAAAGGTACAGAAACCCCGTATTTACATATCTGCCACTGTGCAGGAGAATCCGCATAGGTGCTCGAGTGTTCGAACCGTATTGCGCAAGAAATGGTATGTAAACCCCGTATTTACATATCTGCCACTGTGCAGAAGAATCCGTATAGGTGTTCGAGTGTTCGAACCGTAATGCGCCAGAAATGGTACCGAAACCCCGTATTTACATATCTGCCACTGTGCAGGAGAATCCGCATAGGTGCTCGAGTGTTCGAACCGTATTGCGCAAGAAATGGTATGGAAACCCCGTATTTACATATCTGCCACTGTGCAGGAGAATCCGTATAGGTGTTCGAGTGTTCGAACCGTAATGCGCAGGAAATGGTACGGAAACCCCGTATTTACATATCTGCCACTGTGCAGGAGAATCCGTATAGGTGTTCGAGTGTTCGAACCGTAATGCGCAAGAAATGGTACCGAAACCCCGTATTTACATATCTGCCACTGTGCAGGAGAATCCGAATAGGTGTTCGAGTGTTCGAACCGTAATGCGCAAGAAATGGTATGTAAACCCCGTATTTACATATCTGCCACTGTGCAGGAGAATCCGTATAGGTGTTCGAGTGTTCGAACCGTAATGCGCCAGAAATGGTACCGAAACCCCGTATTTAAATATCTGCCACTGTGCAGGAGAATCCACATAGGTGCTCGAGTGTTCGAACCGTATTGCGCAAGAAATGGTATGTAAACCCCGTATTTACAGATCTGCCACTGTGCAGGAGAATCCGTATAGGTGTTCGAGTGTTCGAACCGTAATGCGCCAGAAATGGTACCGAAACCCCGTATTTACATATCTGCCACTGTGCAGGAGAATCCGCATAGGTGCTCGAGTGTTCGAACCGTATTGCGCAAGAAATGGTATGGAAACCCTGTATTTACATATCTGCCACTGTGCAGGAGAATCCGTATAGGTGTTCGAGTGTTCGAACCGTAATGCGCAGGAAGTGGTACGGAAACCCCGTATTTACATATCTGCCACTGTGCAGGAGAATCCGTATAGGTGTTCGAGTGTTCGAACCGTAATGCGCAAGAAATGGTACCGAAACCCCGTATTTACATATCTGCCACTGTGCAGGAGAATCCAAATAGGTGTTCGAGTTTTCGAACCGTAATGCGCAAGAAATGGTTCCGAAACCCCGTATTTACATATCTGCCACTTTGTAGGAGAATCCGCATAGGTGTTCGAGTGTTCGACCCGTAATGTGCAAGAAATGGTATGGAAACTCCGTATTTACATATCTGCCACAGTGCAGTAGAATCCGTATAGGTGTTCGAGTGTTCGAATCGTAATGCGCAAGAAATGGTACCGAAACCCCGTATTTACATATCTGCCACTGTGCAGGAGAATCCGAATAGGTGTTCGAGTGTTCGAACCGTAATGCGCAAGAAATGGTATGTAAACCCCGTATTTACATATCTGCCACTGTGCAGGAGAATCCGTACAGGTGTTCGAGTGTTCGAACCGTAATGCGCAAGAAATGGTACCGAAACCCCGTATTTACATATCTGCCACTTTGTAGGAGAATCCGCATAGGTGTTCGATTGTTCGAACCGTAATGCGCAAGAAATGGTATGGAAACCCCGTATTTACATATCTGCCACTGTGCAGGAGAATCCGTATAGGTGTTCGAGTGTTCGAACCGTAATGCGCAAGAAATGGTATGTAAACCCCGTATTTACATATCTGCCACTGTGCAGGAGAATCCGTACAGGTGTTCGAGTGTTCGAACCGTAATGCGCAAGAAATGGTACCGAAACCCCGTATTTACATATCTGCCACTTTGTAGGAGAATCCGCATAGGTGTTCGATTGTTCGAACCGTAATGCGCAAGAAATGGTATGGAAACCCCGTATTTACATATCTGCCACTGTGCAGGAGAATCCGTATAGGTGTTCGAGTGTTCGAATCGTAATGCGCAAGATATGGTACCGAAACCCCGTATTTACATATCTGCCACTGTGCAGGAGAATCCGATTAGGTGTTCGAGTGTTCGAACCGTAATGCGCAAGAAATGGTATGTAAACCCCGTATTTACATATCTGCCACTGTGCCGGAGAATCCGTATAGGTGTTCGAGTGTTCGAACTGTAATGCGCAAGAAATGGTACGGAAACCCCGTATTTACATATCTGCCACTGTGCAGGAGAATCCGTATAGGTGTTCGAGTGTTCGAACCGTAATGCGCAGGAAATGGTACGGAAACCCCGTATTTACATATCTGCCACTGTGCAGGAGAATCCGTATAGGTGTTCGAGTGTTCGAACCGTAATGCGCAAGAAATAGTACCGAAACCCCGTATTTACATATCTGCCACTGTGCAGGAGAATCCGAATAGGTGTTCGAGTGTTCGAACCGTAATGCGCAAGAAATGGTACCGAAACCCCGTATTTACATATCTGCCACTTTGTAGGAGAATCCGCATAGGTGTTCGAGTGTTCGAACCGTAATGTGCAAGAAATGGTATGGAAACCCCGTATTTACATATCTGCCACTGTGCAGGAGAATCCGTATAGGTGTTCGAGTGTTCGAATCGTAATGCGCAAGAAATGGTACCGAAACCCCGTATTTACATATCTGCCACTGTGCAGGAGAATCCGAATAGGTGTTCGAGTGTTCGAACCGTAATGCGCAAGAAATGGTATGTAAACCCCGTATTTACATATCTGCCACTGTGCAGGAGAATCCGAATAGGTGTTCGAGTGTTCGAACCGTAATGCGCAAGAAATGGTATGTAAACCCCGTATTTACATATCTGCCACTGTGCAGGAGAATCCGTATAGGTGTTCGAGTGTTCGAATCGTAATGCGCAAGAAATGGTACCGAAACCCCGTATTTACATATCTGCCACTGTGCAGGAGAATCCGAATCGGTGTTCGAGTGTTCGAACCGTAATGCGCAAGAAATGGTATGTAAACCCCGTATTTACATATCTGCCACTGTGCAGGAGAATCCGTATAGGTGTTCGAGTGTTCGAACCGGAATGCGCAAGAAAAGGTACAGAAACCCCGTATTTACATATCTGCCACTGTGCAGGAGAATCCGCATAGGTGCTCGAGTGTTCGAACCGTATTGCGCAAGAAATGGTATGTAAACCCCGTATTTACATATCTGCCACTGTGCAGAAGAATCCGTATAGGTGTTCGAGTGTTTGAACCGTAATGCGCCAGAAATGGTACCGAAACCCCGTATTTACATATCTGCCACTGTGCAGGAGAATCCGCATAGGTGCTCGAGTGTTCGAACCGTATTGCGCAAGAAATGGTATGGAAACCCCGTATTTACATATCTGCCACTGTGCAGGAGAATCCGTATAGGTGTTCGAGTGTTCGAACCGTAATGCGCAGGAAATGGTACGGAAACCCCGTATTTACATATCTGCCACTGTGCAGGAGAATCCGTATAGGTGTTCGAGTGTTCGAACCGTAATGCGCAAGAAATGGTACCGAAACCCCGTATTTACATATCTGCCACTGTGCAGGAGAATCCGAATAGGTGTTCGAGTGTCCGAACCGTAATGCGCAAGAAATGGTATGTAAACCCCGTATTTACATATCTGCCACTGTGCAGGAGAATCCGTACAGGTGTTCGAGTGTTCGAACCGTAATGCGCAAGAAATGGTACCGAAACCCCGTATTTACATATCTGCCACTTTGTAGGAGAATCCGCATAGGTGTTCGATTGTTCGAACCGTAATGCGCAAGAAATGGTATGGAAACCCCGTATTTACATATCTGCCACTGTGCAGGAGAATCTGTATAGGTGTTCGAGTGTTCGAATCGTAATGCGCAAGATATGGTACCGAAACCCCGTATTTACATATCTGCCACTATGCAGGAGAATCCGATTAGGTGTTCGAGTGTTCGAACCGTAATGCGCAAGAAATGGTATGTAAACCCCGTATTTACATATCTGCCACTGTGCCGGAGAATCCGTATAGGTGTTCGAGTGTTCGAACCGTAATGCGCAAGAAATGGTACGGAAACCCCGTATTTACATATCTGCCACTGTGCAGGAGAATCCGTATAGGTGTTCGATTGTTCGAACCGTAATGCGCAAGAAATGGTATGTAAACCCCGTATTTACATATCTGCCACTGTGCAGGAGAATCCGTATAGGTGTTCGAGTGTTCGAACCGTAATGCGCAAGAAATGGTACGGAAACCCCGTATTTACATATCTGCAACTGTGCAGGAGAATCCGCATAGGTGCTCGAGTGTTCGAACCGTATTGCGCAAGAAATGGTATGGAAACCCCGTATTTACATATCTGCCACTGTGCAGGAGAATCCGTATAGGTGTTCGAGTGTTCGAACCGTAATGCGCAGGAAATGGTACGGAAACCCCGTATTTACATATCTGCCACTGTGCAGGAGAATCCGTATAGGTGTTCGAGTGTTCGAACCGTAATGCGCAAGAAATGGTACCGAAACCCCGTATTTACATATCTGCCACTGTGCAGGAGAATCCGAATAGGTGTTCGAGTGTTCGAACCGTAATGCGCAAGAAATGGTACCGAAACCCCGTATTTACATATCTGCCACTTTGTAGGAGAATCCGCATAGGCGTTCGAGTGTTCGAACCGTAATGTACAAGAAATGGTATGGAAACCCCGTATTTACATATCTGCCACTGTGCAGGAGAATCCGTATAGGTGTTCGAGTGTTCGAATCGTAATGTGCAAGAAATGGTACCGAAACCCCGTATTTACATATCTGCCACTGTGCAGGAGAATCCGAATAGGTGTTCGAGTGTTCGAACCGTAATGCGCAAGAAATGGTATGTAAACCCCGTATTTACATATCTGCCACTGTGCAGGAGAATCCGTATAGGTGTTCGAGTGTTCGAATCGTAATGCGCAAGAAATGGTACCGAAACCCCGTATTTACATATCTGCCACTGTGCAGGAGAATCCGAATAGGTGTTCGAGTGTTCGAACCGTAATGCGCAAGAAATGGTATGTAAACCCCGTATTTACATATCTGCCACTGTGGAGGAGAATCCGTATAGGTGTTCGAGTGTTCGAACCGTAATGCGCAAGAAAAGGTACAGAAACCCCGTATTTACATATCTGCCACTGTGCAGGAGAATCCGCATAGGTGCTCGAGTGTTCGAACCGTATTGCGCAAGAAATGGTATGTAAACCCCGTATTTACATATCTGCCACTGTGCAGAAGAATCCGTATAGGTGTTCGAGTGTTCGAACCGTAATGCGCCAGAAATGGTACCGAAACCCCGTATTTACATATCTGCCACTGTGCAGGAGAATCCGCATAGGTGCTCGAGTGTTCGAACCGTATTGCGCAAGAAATGGTATGGAAACCCCGTATTTACATATCTGCCACTGTGCAGGAGAATCCGTATAGGTGTTCGAGTGTTCGAACCGTAATGCGCAGAAAATGGTACGGAAACCCCGTATTTACATATCTGCCACTGTGCAGGAGAATCCGTATAGGTGTTCGAGTGTTCGAACCGTAATGCGCAAGAAATGGTACCGAAACCCCGTATTTACATATCTGCCACTGTGCAGGAGAATCCGTATAGGTGTTCGAGTGTTCGAACCGTAATGCGCAAGAAATGGTACCGAAACCCCGTATTTACATATCTGCCACTGTGCAGGAGAATCCAAATAGGTGTTCGAGTGTTCGAACCGTAATGCGGAAGAAGTGGTACCAAAACCCCGTATTTACATATCTGCCACTTTGTAGGAGAATCCGCATAGGTGTTCGAGTGTTCGAACCGTAATGTGCAAGAAATGGTATGGAAACTCCGTATTTACATATCTGCCACAGTGCAGGAGAATCCGTATAGGTGTTCGAGTGTTCGAATCCTAATGCGCAAGAAATGGTACCGAAACCCCGTATTTACATATCTGCCACTGTGCAGGAGAATCCGTACAGGTGTTCGAGTGTTCGAACCGTAATGCGCAAGAAATGGTACCGAAACCCCGTATTTACATATCTGCCACTTTGTAGGAGAATCCGCATAGGTGTTCGATTGTTCGAACCGTAATGCGCAAGAAATGGTATGGAAACCCCGTATTTACATATCTGCCACTGTGCAGGAGAATCCGTATAGGTGTTCGAGTGTTCGAATCGTAATGCGCAAGATATGGTACCGAAACCCCGTATTTACATATCTGCCACTGTGTAGGAGAATCCGATTAGGTGTTCGAGTGTTCGAACCGTAATGCGCAAGAAATGGTATGTAAACCCCGTATTTACATATCTGCCACTGTGCCGGAGAATCCGTATAGGTGTTCGAGTGTTCGAACTGTAATGCGCAAGAAATGGTACGGAAACCCCGTATTTACATATCTGCCACTATGCAGGAGAATCCGTATAGGTGTTCGATTATTCGAACCGTAATGCACAAGAAATGGTATGTAAACCCCGTATTTACATATCTGCCACTGTGCAGGAGAATCCGTATAGGTGTTCGAGTGTTCGAACCGTAATGCGCAAGAAATGGTACGGAAACCCCGTATTTACATATCTGCCACTGTACAGGAGAATCCGCATAGGTGCTCGAGTGTTCGAACCGTATTGCGCAAGAAATGGTATGGAAACCCCGTATTTACATATCTGCCACTGTGCAGGAGAATCCGTATAGGTGTTCGAGTGTTCGAACCGTAATGCGCAGGAAATGGTACGGAAACCCCGTATTTACATATCTGCCACTGTGTAGGAGAATCCGTATAGGTGTTCGAGTGTTCGAACCGTAATGCGCAAGAAATGGTACCGAAACCCCGTATTTACATATCTGCCACTGTGCAGGAGAATCCGAATAGGTGTTCGAGTGTTCGAACCGTAATGCGCAAGAAATGGTACCGAAACCCCGTATTTACATATCTGCCACTTTGTAGGAGAATCCGCATAGGTGTTCGAGTGTTCGAACCGTAATGTGCAAGAAATGGTATGGAAACCCCGTACTTACATATCTGCCACTGCGCAGGAGAATCCGTATAGGTGTTCGAGTGTTAGAATCGTAATGCGCAAGAAATGGTACCGAAACCCCGTATTTACATATCTGCCACTGTGCAGGAGAATCCGAATAGGTGTTCGAGTGTTCGAACCGTAATGCTTAAGAAATGGTATGTAAACCCCGTATTTACATATCTGCCACTGTGCAGGAGAATCCGTATAGGTGTTCGAGTGTTCGAACCGTAATGCGCAGAAAATGGTACGGAAACCCCATATTTACATATCTGCCACTGTGCAGGAGAATCCGTATAGGTGTTCGAGTGTTCGAACCGTAATGCGCAAGAAATGGTACCGAAACCCCGTATTTACATATCTGCCACTGTGCAGGAGAATCCGTATAGGTGTTCGAGTGTTCGAACCGTAATGCGCAAGAAATGGTACCGAAACCCCGTATTTACATATCTGCCACTGTGCAGAAGAATTCAAATAGGTGTTCGAGTGTTCGAACCGTAATGCGCAAGAAATGGTACCGAAACACCGTATTTACATATCTGCCACTTTGTAGGAGAATCCGCATAGGTGTTCGAGTGTTCGAACCGTAATGTGCATGAAATGGTATGGAAACTCCGTATTTACATATCTGCCACAGTGCAGGAGAATCCGTATAGGTGTTCGAGTGTTCGAATCGTAATGCGCAAGAAATTGTACCGAAACCCCGTATTTACATATCTGCCACTGTGCAGGAGAGTCCGTACAGGTGTTCGAGTGTTCGAACCGTAATGCGCAAGAAATGGTACCGAAACCCCGTATTTACATATCTGCCACTTTGTAGGAGAATCCGCATAGGTGTTCGATTGTTCGAACCGTAATGCGCAAGAATGGTATGGAAACCCCGTATTTACATATCTGCCACTGTGCAGGAGAATCCGTATAGGTGTTCGAGTGTTCGAATCGTAATGCGCAAGATATGGTACCGAAACCCCGTATTTACATATCTGCCACTGTGCAGGAGAATCCGAATAGGTGTTCGAGTGTTCGAACCGTAATGCGCAAGAAATGGTATGTAAACCCCGTATTTACATATCTGCCACTGTGCAGGAGAATCCGTATAGGTGTTCGAGTGTTCGAAACGTAATGCGCAAGAAATGGTACCGAAACCCCGTATTTACATATCTGCCACTGTGCAGGAGAATCCGAATAGGTGTTCGAGTGTTCGAACCGTAATGCGCAAGAAATGGTATGTAAACCCCGTATTTACATATCTGCCACTGTGGAGGAGAATCCGTATAGGTGTTCGAGTGTTCGAACCGTAATGCGCAAGAAAAGGTACAGAAACCCCGTATTTACATATCTGCCACTGTGCAGGAGAATCCGCATAGGTGCTCGAGTGTTCGAACCGTATTGCGCAAGAAATGGTATGTAAACCCCGTATTTACATATCTGCCACTGTGCAGAAGAATCCGTATAGGTGTTCGAGTGTTCGAACCGTAATGCGCCAGAAATGGTACGGAAACCCCGTATTTACATATCTGCCACTGTGCAGGAGAATCCGCATAGGTGCTCGAGTGTTCGAACCGTATTGCGCAAGAAATGGTATGGAAACCCCGTATTTACATATCTGCCACTGTGCAGGAGAATCCGTATAGGTGTTCGAGTGTTCGAACCGTAATGCGCAGAAAATGGTACGGAAACCCCGTATTTACATATCTGCCACTGTGCAGGAGAATCCGTATAGGTGTTCGAGTGTTCGAACCGTAATGCGCAAGAAATGGTACCGAAACCCCGTATTTACATATCTGCCACTGTGCAGGAGAATCCGTATAGGTGTTCGAGTGTTCGAACCGTAATGCGCAAGAAATGGTACCGAAACCCCGTATTTACATATCTGCCACTGTGCAGGAGAATCCAAATAGGTGTTCGAGTGTTCGAACCGTAATGCGGAAGAAATGGTACCAAAACCCCGTATTTACATATCTGCCACTTTGTAGGAGAATCCGCATAGGTGTTCGAGTGTTCGAACCGTAATGTGCAAGAAATGGTATGGAAACTCCGTATTTACATATCTGCCACAGTGCAGGAGAATCCGTATAGGTGTTCGAGTGTTCGAATCCTAATGCGCAAGAAATGGTACCGAAACCCTGTATTTACATATCTGCCACTGTGCAGGAGAATCCGTACAGGTGTTCGAGTGTTCGAACCGTAATGCGCAAGAAATGGTACCGAAACCCCGTATTTACATATCTGCCACTTTGTAGGAGAATCCGCATAGGTGTTCGATTGTTCGAACCGTAATGCGCAAGAAATGGTATGGAAACCCCGTATTTACATATCTGCCACTGTGCAGGAGAATCCGTATAGGTGTTCGAGTGTTCGAATCGTAATGCGCAAGATATGGTACCGAAACCCCGTATTTACATATCTGCCACTGTGTAGGAGAATCCGATTAGGTGTTCGAGTGTTCGAACCGTAATGCGCAAGAAATGGTATGTAAACCCCGTATTTACATATCTGCCACTGTGCCGGAGAATCCGTATAGGTGTTCGAGTGTTCGAACTGTAATGCGCAAGAAATGGTACGGAAACCCCGTATTTACATATCTGCCACTATGCAGGAGAATCCGTATAGGTGTTCGATTATTCGAACCGTAATGCACAAGAAATGGTATGTAAACCCCGTATTTACATATCTGCCACTGTGCAGGAGAATCCGTATAGGTGTTCGAGTGTTCGAACCGTAATGCGCAAGAAATGGTACGGAAACCCCGTATTTACATATCTGCCACTGTACAGGAGAATCCGCATAGGTGCTCGAGTGTTCGAACCGTATTGCGCAAGAAATGGTATGGAAACCCCGTATTTACATATCTGCCACTGTGCAGGAGAATCCGTATAGGTGTTCGAGTGTTCGAACCGTAATGCGCAGGAAATGGTATGTAAACCCCGTATTTACATATCTGCCACTGTGCAGGAGAATCCGTATAGGTGTTCGAGTGTTCGAATCGTAATGCGCAAGAAATGGTACCGAAACCCCGTATTTACATATCTGCCACTTTGTAGGAGAATCCGCATAGGTGTTCGAGTGTTCGAACCGTAATGCGCAAGAATTTAAACCCCGTATTTACATATCTGCCACTGTGCAGGAGAATCCGTATAGGTGTTCGAGTGTTCGAACCGTAATGCGCAAGAAATGGTATGTAAACCCCGTATTTACATATCTGCCACTGTGGAGGAGAATCCGTATAGGTGTTCGAGTGTTCGAACCGTAATGCGCAAGAAAAGGTACAGAAACCCCGTATTTACATATCTGCCACTGTGCAGGAGAATCCGCATAGGTGCTCGAGTGTTCGAACCGTATTGCGCAAGAAATGGTATGTAAACCCCGTATTTACATATCTGCCACTGTGCAGAAGAATCCGTATAGGTGTTCGAGTGTTCGAACCGTAATGCGCCAGAAATGGTACCGAAACCCCGTATTTACATATCTGCCACTGTGCAGGAGAATCCGCATAGGTGCTCGAGTGTTCGAACCGTATTGCGCAAGAAATGGTATGGAAACCCCGTATTTACATATCTGCCACTGTGCAGGAGAATCCGTATAGGTGTTCGAGTGTTCGAACCGTAATGCGCAGAAAATGGTACGGAAACCCCGTATTTACATATCTGCCACTGTGTAGGAGAATCCGTATAGGTGTTCGAGTGTTCGAACCGTAATGCGCAAGAAATGGTACCGAAACCCCGTATTTACATATCTGCCACTGTGCAGGAGAATCCGTATAGGTGTTCGAGTGTTCGAACCGTAATGCGCAAGAAATGGTACCGAAACCCCGTATTTACATATCTGCCACTTTGTAGGAGAATCCGCATAGGCGTTCGAGTGTTCGAACCGTAATGTACAAGAAATGGTATGGAAACCCCGTATTTACATATCTGCCACTGTGCAGGAGAATCCGTATAGGTGTTCGAGTGTTCGAATCGTAATGTGCAAGAAATGGTACCGAAACCCCGTATTTACATATCTGCCACTGTGCAGGAGAATCCGAATAGGTGTTCGAGTGTTCGAACCGTAATGCGCAAGAAATGGTATGTAAACCCCGTATTTACATATCTGCCACTGTGCAGGAGAATCCGTATAGGTGTTCGAGTGTTCGAATCGTAATGCGCAAGAAATGGTACCGAAACCCCGTATTTACATATCTGCCACTGTGCAGGAGAATCCGAATAGGTGTTCGAGTGTTCGAACCGTAATGCGCAAGAAATGGTATGTAAACCCCGTATTTACATATCTGCCACTGTGGAGGAGAATCCGTATAGGTGTTCGAGTGTTCGAACCGTAATGCGCAAGAAAAGGTACAGAAACCCCGTATTTACATATCTGCCACTGTGCAGGAGAATCCGCATAGGTGCTCGAGTGTCGAACCGTATTGCGCAAGAAATGGTATGTAAACCCCGTATTTACATATCTGCCACTGTGCAGAAGAATCCGTATAGGTGTTCGAGTGTTCGAACCGTAATGCGCCAGAAATGGTACCGAAACCCCGTATTTACATATCTGCCACTGTGCAGGAGAATCCGCATAGGTGCTCGAGTGTTCGAACCGTATTGCGCAAGAAATGGTATGGAAACCCCGTATTTACATATCTGCCACTGTGCAGGAGAATCCGTATAGGTGTTCGAGTGTTCGAACCGTAATGCGCAGAAAATGGTACGGAAACCCCGTATTTACATATCTGCCACTGTGCAGGAGAATCCGTATAGGTGTTCGAGTGTTCGAACCGTAATGCGCAAGAAATGGTACCGAAACCCCGTATTTACATATCTGCCACTGTGCAGGAGAATCCGTATAGGTGTTCGAGTGTTCGAACCGTAATGCGCAAGAAATGGTACCGAAACCCCGTATTTACATATCTGTCACTGTGCAGGAGAATCCAAATAGGTGTTCGAGTGTTCGAACCGTAATGCGCAAGAAATGGTACCGAAACCCCGTATTTACATATCTGCCACTTTGTAGGAGAATCCGCATAGGTGTTCGAGTGTTCGAACCGTAATGTGCAAGAAATGGTATGGAAACTCCGTATTTACATATCTGCCACAGTGTAGGAGAATCCGTATAGGTGTTCGAGTGTTCGAATCGTAATGCGCAAGAAATGGTACCGAAACCCCGTATTTACATATCTGCCACTGTGCAGGAGAATCCGAATAGGTGTTCGAGTGTTCGAACCGTAATGCGCAAGAAATGGTATGTAAACCCCGTATTTACATATCTGCCACTGTGCAGGAGAATCCGTACAGGTGTTCGAGTGTTCGAACCGTAATGCGCAAGAAATGGTACCGAAACCCCGTATTTACATATCTGCCACTTTGTAGGAGAATCCGCATAGGTGTTCGATTGTTCGAACCGTAATGCGCAAGAAATGGTATGGAAACCCCGTATTTACATATCTGCCACTGTGCAGGAGAATCCGTATAGGTGTTCGAGTGTTCGAATCGTAATGCGCAAGATATGGTACCGAAACCCCGTATTTACATATCTGCCACTGTGCAGGAGAATCCGATTAGGTATTCGAGTGTTCGAACCGTAATGCCCAAGAAATGGTATGTAAACCCCGTATTTACATATCTGCCACTGTGCCGGAGAATCCGTATAGGTGTTCGAGTGTTCGAACTGTAATGCGCAAGAAATGGTACGGAAACCCCGTATTTACATATCTGCCACTGTGCAGGAGAATCCGTATAGGTGTTCGATTGTTCGAACCGTAATGCGCAAGAAATGGTATGTAAACCCCGTATTTACATATCTGCCACTGTGCAGGAGAATCCGTATAGGTGTTCGAGTGTTCGAACCGTAATGCGCAAGAAATGGTACGGAAACCCCGTATTTACATATCTGCCACTGTGCAGGAGAATCCGCATAGGTGCTCGAGTGTTCGAACCGTATTGCGCAAGAAATGGTATGGAAACCCCGTATTTACATATCTGCCACTGTGCAGGAGAATCCGTATAGGTGTTCGAGTGTTCGAACCGTAATGCGCAGGAAATGGTACGGAAACCCCGTATTTACATATCTGCCACTGTGTAGGAGAATCCGTATAGGTGTTCGAGTGTTCGAACCGTAATGCGCAAGAAATGGTACCGACACCCCGTATTTACATATCTGCCACTGTGCAGGAGAATCCGAATAGGTGTTCGAGTGTTCGAACCGTAATGCGCAAGAAATGGTACCGAAACCCCGTATTTACATATCTGCCACTTTGTAGGAGAATCCGCATAGGTGTTCGAGTGTTCGAACCGTAATGTGCAAGAAATGGTATGGAAACCCCGTACTTACATATCTGCCACTGCGCAGGAGAATCCGTATAGGTGTTCGAGTGTTCGAATCGTAATGCGCAAGAAATGGTACCGAAACCCCGTATTTACATATCTGCCACTGTGCAGGAGAATCCGAATAGGTGTTCGAGTGTTCGAACCGTAATGCGCAAGAAATGGTATGTAAACCCCGTATTTACATATCTGCCACTGTGCAGGAGAATCCGTATAGGTGTTCGAGTGTTCGAACCGTAATGCGCAGAAAATGGTACGGAAACCCCGTATTTACATATCTGCCACTGTGCAGGAGAATCCGTATAGGTGTTCGAGTGTTCGAACCGTAATGCGCAAGAAATGGTACCGAAACCCCGTATTTACATATCTGCCACTGTGCAGGAGAATCCGTATAGGTGTTCGAGTGTTCGAACCGTAATGCGCAAGAAATGGTACCGAAACCCCGTATTTACATATCTGCCACTGTGCAGGAGAATTCAAATAGGTGTTCGAGTGTTCGAACCGTAACGCGCAAGAAATGGTACCGAAACACCGTATTTACATATCTGCCACTTTGTAGGAGAATCCGCATAGGTGTTCGAGTGTTCGAACCGTAATGTGCATGAAATGGTATGGAAACTCCGTATTTACATATTTGCCACAGTGCAGGAGAATCCGTATAGGTGTTCGAGTGTTCGAATCGTAATGCGCAAGAAATGGTACCGAAACCCCGTATTTACATATCTGCCACTGTGCAGGAGAATCCGAATAGGTGTTCGAGTGTTCGAACCGTAATGCGCAAGAAATGGTATGTAAACCCCGTATTTACATATCTGCCACTGTGCAGGAGAGTCCGTACAGGTGTTCGAGTGTTCGAACCGTAATGCGCAAGAAATGGTACCGAAACCCCGTATTTACATATCTGCCACTTTGTAGGAGAATCCGCATAGGTGTTCGATTGTTCGAACCGTAATGCGCAAGAAATGGTATGGAAACCCCGTATTTACATATCTGCCACTGTGCAGGAGAATCCGTATAGGTGTTCGAGTGTTCGAATCGCAATGCACAAGATATGGTACCGAAACCCCGTATTTACATATCTGCCACTATGCAGGAGAATCCGATTAGGTGTTCGAGTGTTCGAACCGTAATGCGCAAGAAATGGTATGTAAACCCCGTATTTACATATCTGCCACTGTGCCGGAGAATCCGTATAGGTGTTCGAGTGTTCGAACCGTAATGCGCAAGAAATGGTACGGAAACCCCGTATTTACATATCTGCCACTGTGCAGGAGAATCCGTATAGGTGTTCGATTGTTCGAACCGTAATGCGCAAGAAATGGTATGTAAACCCCGTATTTATATATCTGCCACTGTGCAGGAGAATCCGTATAGGTGTTCGAGTGTTCGAACCGTAATGCGCAAGAAATGGTACGGAAACCCCGTATTTACATATCTGCCACTATGCAGGAGAATCCGCATAGGTGCTCGAGTGTTCGAACCGTATTGCGCAAGAAATGGTATGGAAACCCCGTATTTACATATCTGCCACTGTGCAGGAGAATCCGTATAGGTGTTCGAGTGTTCGAACCGTAATGCGCAGGAAATGGTACGGAAACCCCGTATTTACAAATCTGCCACTGTGCAGGAGAATCCGTACAGGTGTTCGAGTGTTCGAACAGTAATGCGCAAGAAATGGTACCGAAACCCCGTATTTACATATCTGCCACTGTGCAGGAGAATCCGAATAGGTGTTCGAGTGTTCGAACCGTAATGCGCAAGAAATGGTACCGAAACCCCGTATTTACATATCTGCCACTTTGTAGGAGAATCCGCATAGGTGTTCGAGTGTTCGAACCGTAATGTGCAAGAAATGGTATGGAAACCCCGTACTTACATATCTGCCACTGCGCAGGAGAATCCGTATAGGTGTTCGAGTGTTCGAATCGTAATGCGCAAGAAATGGTACCGAAACCCCGTATTTACATATCTGCCACTGTGCAGGAGAATCCGAATAGGTGTTCGAGTGTTCGAACCGTAATGCGCAAGAAATGGTATGTAAACCCCGTATTTACATATCTGCCACTGTGCAGGAGAATCCGTATAGGTGTTCGACTGTTCGAACCGTAATGCGCAAGAAATGGTACGGAAACCCCGTATTTACATATCTGCCACTGTGCAGGAGAATCCGCATAGGTGCTCGAGTGTTCGAACCGTATTGCGCAAGAAATGGTATGGAAACCCCGTATTTACATATCTGCCGCTGTGCAGGAGAATCCGTATAGGTGTTCGAGTGTTCGAACCGTAATGCGCAGGAAATGGTACCGAAACCCCGTATTTACATATCTGCCACTGTGCAGGAGAATCCGTATAGGTGTTCGATTGTTCGAACCGTAATGCGCAAGAAATGGTATGTAAACCCCGTATTTACATATCTGCTACTGTGCAGGAGAATCCGTATAGGTGTTCGATTGTTCGAACCGTAATGCGCAAGAAATGGTATGTAAACCCCGTATTTACATATCTGCCACTGTGCAGGAGAATCCGTATAGGTGTTCGAGTGTTCGAACCGTAATGCGCAAGAAATGCTATGTAAACCCCATATTTAAATATCTGCCACTGTGCAGGAGAATCCGTATAGGTGTTCGAGTGTTCGAACCGTAATGCGCAAGAAATGGTACCGAAACCCCGTATTTACATATCTGCCACTGTGCAGGAGAATCCGTATAGGTGTTCGAGTGTTCGAACCGTAATGCGCAGAAAATGGTACGGAAACCCCGTATTTACATATCTGCCACTGTGCAGGAGAATCCGTATAGGTGTTCGAGTGTTCGAACCGTAATGCGCAAGAAATGGTACGGAAACCCCGTATTTACACATCTGCCACTGTGCAGGAGAATCCGAATAGGTGTTCGAGTGTTCGAACCGTAATGCGCAAGAAATGGTATGTAAACCCCGTATTTACATATCTGCCACTGTGCAGGAGAATCCGTATAGGTGTTCGAGTGTTCGAACCGTAATGCGCAAGAAATGGTACGGAAACCCCGTATTTACACATCTGCCACTGTGCAGGAGAATCCGAATAGGTGTTCGAGTGTTCGAACCGTAATGTGCAAGAAATGGTATGGAAACCCCGTACTTACATATCTGCCACTGCGCAGGAGAATCCGTATAGGTGTTCGAGTGTTCGAATCGTAATGCGCAAGAAATGGTACCGAAACCCCGTATTTACATATCTGCCACTGTGCAGGAGAATCCGAATAGGTGTTCGAGTGTTCGAACCGTAATGCGCAAGAAATGGTATGTAAACCCCGTATTTACATATCTGCCACTGTGCAGGAGAATCCGTATAGGTGTTCGAGTGTTCGAACCGTAATGCGCAGGAAATGGTACCGAAACCCCGTATTTACATATCTGCCACTGTGCAGGAGAATCCGTATAGGTGTTCGATTGTTCGAACCGTAATGCGCAAGAAATGGTATGTAAACCCCGTATTTACATATCTGCTACTGTGCAGGAGAATCCGTATAGGTGTTCGATTGTTCGAACCGTAATGCGCAAGAAATGGTATGTAAACCCCGTATTTACATATCTGCCACTGTGCAGGAGAATCCGTATAGGTGTTCGAGTGTTCGAACCGTAATGCGCAAGAAATGCTATGTAAACCCCATATTTAAATATCTGCCACTGTGCAGGAGAATCCGTATAGGTGTTCGAGTGTTCGAACCGTAATGCGCAAGAAATGGTACCGAAACCCCGTATTTACATATCTGCCACTGTGCAGGAGAATCCGTATAGGTGTTCGAGTGTTCGAACCGTAATGCGCAGAAAATGGTACGGAAACCCCGTATTTACATATCTGCCACTGTGCAGGAGAATCCGTATAGGTGTTCGAGTGTTCGAACCGTAATGCGCAAGAAATGGTACGGAAACCCCGTATTTACACATCTGCCACTGTGCAGGAGAATCCGAATAGGTGTTCGAGTGTTCGAACCGTAATGCGCAAGAAATGGTATGTAAACCCCGTATTTACATATCTGCCACTGTGCAGGAGAATCCGTATAGGTGTTCGAGTGTTCGAACCGTAATGCGCAAGAAATGGTACGGAAACCCCGTATTTACACATCTGCCACTGTGCAGGAGAATCCGAATAGGTGTTCGAGTGTTCGAACCGTAATGTGCAAGAAATGGTATGGAAACCCCGTACTTACATATCTGCCACTGCGCAGGAGAATCCGTATAGGTGTTCGAGTGTTCGAATCGTAATGCGCAAGAAATGGTACCGAAACCCCGTATTTACATATCTGCCACTGTGCAGGAGAATCCGAATAGGTGTTCGAGTGTTCGAACCGTAATGCGCAAGAAATGGTATGTAAACCCCGTATTTACATATCTGCCACTGTGCAGGAGAATCCGTATAGGTGTTCGAGTGTTCGAACCGTAATGCGCAGGAAATGGTACCGAAACCCCGTATTTACATATCTGCCACTGTGCAGGAGAATCCGTATAGGTGTTCGATTGTTCGAACCGTAATGCGCAAGAAATGGTATGTAAACCCCGTATTTACATATCTGCTACTGTGCAGGAGAATCCGTATAGGTGTTCGATTGTTCGAACCGTAATGCGCAAGAAATGGTATGTAAACCCCGTATTTACATATCTGCCACTGTGCAGGAGAATCCGTATAGGTGTTCGAGTGTTCGAACCGTAATGCGCAAGAAATGCTATGTAAACCCCATATTTAAATATCTGCCACTGTGCAGGAGAATCCGTATAGGTGTTCGAGTGTTCGAACCGTAATGCGCAAGAAATGGTACCGAAACCCCGTATTTACATATCTGCCACTGTGCAGGAGAATCCGTATAGGTGTTCGAGTGTTCGAACCGTAATGCGCAGAAAATGGTACGGAAACCCCGTATTTACATATCTGCCACTGTGCAGGAGAATCCGTATAGGTGTTCGAGTGTTCGAACCGTAATGCGCAAGAAATGGTACGGAAACCCCGTATTTACACATCTGCCACTGTGCAGGAGAATCCGAATAGGTGTTCGAGTGTTCGAACCGTAATGCGCAAGAAATGGTATGTAAACCCCGTATTTACATATCTGCCACTGTGCAGGAGAATCCGTATAGGTGTTCGAGTGTTCGAACCGTAATGCGCAAGAAATGGTACGGAAACCCCGTATTTACACATCTGCCACTGTGCAGGAGAATCCGAATAGGTGTTCGAGTGTTCGAACCGTAATGCGCAAGAAATGGTATGTAAACCCCGTATTTACATATCTGCCACTGTGCAGGAGAATCCGAATAGGTGTTCGAGTGTTCGAACCGTAATGCGCAAGAAATGGTATGTAAACCCCGTATTTACATATCTGCCACTGTGCAGGAGAATCCGTATAGGTGTTCGAGTGTTCGAACCGTAATGCGCAGAAAATGGTACGGAAACCCCGTATTTACATATCTGCCACTGTGCAGGAGAATCCGTATAGGTGTTCGAGTGTTCGAACCGTAATGCGCAAGAAATGGTACCGAAACCCCGTATTTACATATCTGCCACTGTGCAGGAGAATCCGTATAGGTGTTCGAGTGTTCGAACCGTAATGCGCAAGAAATGGTACCGAAACCCCGTATTTACATATCTGCCACTGTGCAGGAGAATTCAAATAGGTGTTCGAGTGTTCGAACCGTAATGCGCAAGAAATGGTACCGAAACACCGTATTTACATATCTGCCACTTTGTAGGAGAATCCGCATAGGTGTTCGAGTGTTCGAACCGTAATGTGCATGAAATGGTATGGAAACTCCGTATTTACATATCTGCCACAGTGCAGGAGAATCCGTATAGGTGTTCGAGTGTTCGAATCGTAATGCGCAAGAAATTGTACCGAAACCCCGTATTTACATATCTGCCACTGTGCAGGAGAATCCGCATAGGTGCTCGAGTGTTCGAACCGTATTGCGCAAGAAATGGTATGGAAACCCCGTATTTACATATCTGTCGCTGTGTAGGAGAATCCGTATAGGTGTTCGAGTGTTCGAACCGTAATGCGCAGGAAATGGTACCGAAACCCCGTATTTACATATCTGCCACTGTGCAGGAGAATCCGTATAGGTGTTCGATTGTTCGAACCGTAATGCGCAAGAAATGGTATGTAAACCCCGTATTTACATATCTGCTACTGTGCAGGAGAATCCGTATAGGTGTTCGATTGTTCGAACCGTAATGCGCAAGAAATGGTATATAAACCCCGTATTTACATATCTGCCACTGTGCAGGAGAATCCGTATAGGTGTTCGAGTGTTCGAACCGTAATGCGCAAGAAATGCTATGTAAACCCCATATTTAAATATCTGCCACTGTGCAGGAGAATCCGTATAGGTGTTCGAGTGTTCGAACCGTAATGCGCAAGAAATGGTACCGAAACCCCGTATTTACATATCTGCCACTGTGCAGGAGAATCCGTATAGGTGTTCGAGTGTTCGAACCGTAATGCGCAGAAAATGGTACGGAAACCCCGTATTTACATATCTGCCACTGTGCAGGAGAATCCGTATAGGTGTTCGAGTGTTCGAACCGTAATGCGCAAGAAATGGTACGGAAACCCCGTATTTACACATCTGCCACTGTGCAGGAGAATCCGAATAGGTGTTCGAGTGTTCGAACCGTAATGCGCAAGAAATGGTATGTAAACCCCGTATTTACATATCTGCCACTGTGCAGGAGAATCCGTATAGGTGTTCGAGTGTTCGAACCATAATGCGCAAGAAACGGTACGGAAACCCCGTATTTACACATCTGCCACTGTGCAGGAGAATCCGTATAGGTGTTCGAGTGTTCGAACCGTAATGCGCAAGAAATGGTACGGAAACCCCGTATTTACATATCTGCCACTGTGCAGGAGAATCCGTATAGGTGTTCGATTGTTCGAACCGTAATGCGCAAGAAATGTTATGTAAACCCCGTATTTACATATCTGCCACTGTGCAGGAGAATCCGTATAGGTGTTCGATTGTTCGAACCGTAATGCGCAAGAAATGGTATGTAAACCCCGTATTTACATATCTGCCACTGTGCAGGAGAATCCGTATAGGTGTTCGAGTGTTCGAACCGTAATGCGCAAGAAATGGTATGTAAACCCCGTATTTAAATATCTGCCACTGTGCAGGAGAATCCGTATAGGTGTTCGAGTGTTCGAACCGTAATGCGCAAGAAATGGTACCGAAACCCCGTATTTACATATCTGCCACTATGCAGGAGAATCCGTATAGGTGTTCGAGTGTTCGAACCGTAATGCGCAGAAAATGGTACGGAAACCCCGTATTTACATATCTGCCACTGTGCAGGAGAATCCGTATAGGTGTTCGAGTGTTCGAACCGTAATGCGCAAGAAATGGTACGGAAACCCCGTATTTACATATCTGCCACTGTGCAGGAGAATCCGTATAGGTGTTCGAGTGTTCGAACCGTTATGCGCAAGAAATGGTATGGAAACCCCGTATTTACATATCTGCCACTGTGTAGGAGAATCCGTATAGGTGTTCGAGTGTTCGAACCGTAATGCGCAAGAAATGGTACGGAAACCCCGTATTTACACATCTGCCACTGTGCTGGTGAATCCGTATAGGTGTTCGATTGTTCGAACCGTAATGCGTAAGAAATGGTATGTAAACCCCGTATTTACATATCTGCCACTGTGCAGGAGAATCCGCATAGGTGTTCGATTGTTCGAACCGTATTGCGCAAGAAATGGTATGTAAACCACGTATTTACATTTCTGCCACTGTGCAGGAGAATCCGTATAGGTGTTCGAGTGTTCGAACCGTAATGCGCAAGAAATGGTACCGAAACCCCGTATTTACATATCTGCCACTGTGCAGGAGAATCCGCATAGGTGCTCGAGTGTTCGAACCGTTTTGCGCAAGAAATGGTATGGAAACCCCGTATTTACATATCTGCCACTGTGCAGGAGAATCCGTATTGGTGTTCGAGTGTTCGAACCGTAATGCGCAGGAAATGGTACCGAAACCCCGTATTTACATATCTGCCACTGTGCAGGAGAATTCGTATAGGTGTTCGTGTGTTCGAACCGTAATGCGCAAGAAATGGTATGTAAACCCCATATTTAAATATCTGCCACTGTGCAGGAGAATCCGTATAGGTGTTCGAGTGTTCGAACCGTAATGCGCAAGAAATGGTACCGAAACCCCGTATTTACAAATCTGCCACTGTACAGGAGAATCCGTATAGGTGTTCGAGTGTTCGAACCGTAATGCGCAAGAAATGGTACCGAAACCCCGTATTTACATATCTGCCACTGTGCAGGAGAATCCGAATTGGTGTTCGAGTGTTCGAACCGTAATGCGCAGGAAATGGTACCGAAACCCCGTATTTACATATCTGCTACTGTGCAGGAGAATTCGTATAGGTGTTCGTGTGTTCGAACCGTAATGCGCAAGAAATGGTATGTAAACCCCATATTTAAATATCTGCCACTGTGCAGGAGAATCCGTATAGGTGTTCGAGTGTTCGAACCGTAATGCGCAAGAAATGGTACCGAAACCCCGTATTTACAAATCTGCCACTGTACAGGAGAATCCGTATAGGTGTTCGAGTGTTCGAACCGTAATGCGCAAGAAATGGTACCGAAACCCCGTATTTACATATCTGCCACTGTGCAGGAGAATCCGTATAGGTGTTCGAGTGTTCGAACCGTAATGCGCAAGAAATGGTACCGAAACCCCGTATTTACATATCTGCCACTGTGCAGGAGAATTCAAATAGGTGTTCGAGTGTTCGAACCGTAATGCGCAAGAAATGGTACCGAAACACCGTATTTACATATCTGCCACTTTGTAGGAGAATCCGCATAGGTGTTCGAGTGTTCGAACCGTAATGTGCATGAAATGGTATGGAAACTCCGTATTTACATATCTGCTACAGTGCAGGAGAATCCGTATAGGTGTTCGAGTGTTCGAATCGTAATGCGCAAGAAATTGTACCGAAACCCCGTATTTACATATCTGCCACTGTGCAGGAGAATCCGCATAGGTGCTCGAGTGTTCGAACCGTATTGCGCAAGAAATGGTATGGAAACCCCGTATTTACATATCTGCCGCTGTGTAGGAGAATCCGTATAGGTGTTCGAGTGTTCGAACCGTAATGCGCAGGAAATGGTACCGAAACCCCGTATTTACATATCTGCCACTGTGCAGGAGAATCCGTATAGGTGTTCGATTGTTCGAACCGTAATGCGCAAGAAATGGTATGTAAACCCCGTATTTACATATCTGCTACTGTGCAGGAGAATCCGTATAGGTGTTCGATTGTTCGAACCGTAATGCGCAAGAAATGGTATGTAAACCCCGTATTTACATATCTGCCACTGTGCAGGAGAATCCGTATAGGTGTTCGAGTGTTCGAACCGTAATGCGCAAGAAATGCTATGTAAACCCCATATTTAAATATCTGCCACTGTGCAGGAGAATCCGTATAGGTGTTCGAGTGTTCGAACCGTAATGCGCAAGAAATGGTACCGAAACCCCGTATTTACATATCTGCCACTGTGCAGGAGAATCCGTATAGGTGTTCGAGTGTTCGAACCGTAATGCGCAGAAAATGGTACGGAAACCCCGTATTTACATATCTGCCACTGTGCAGGAGAATCCGTATAGGTGTTCGAGTGTTCGAACCGTAATGCGCAAGAAATGGTACGGAAACCCCGTATTTACACATCTGCCACTGTGCAGGAGAATCCGAATAGGTGTTCGAGTGTTCGAACCGTAATGCGCAAGAAATGGTATGTAAACCCCGTATTTACATATCTGCCACTGTGCAGGAGAATCCGTATAGGTGTTCGAGTGTTCGAACCATAATGCGCAAGAAACGGTACGGAAACCCCGTATTTACACATCTGCCACTGTGCAGGAGAATCCGTATAGGTGTTCGAGTGTTCGAACCGTAATGCGCAAGAAATGGTACGGAAACCCCGTATTTACATATCTGCCACTGTGCAGGAGAATCCGTATAGGTGTTCGATTGTTCGAACCGTAATGCGCAAGAAATGTTATGTAAACCCCGTATTTACATATCTGCCACTGTGCAGGAGAATCCGTATAGGTGTTCGATTGTTCGAACCGTAATGCGCAAGAAATGGTATGTAAACCCCGTATTTACATATCTGCCACTGTGCAGGAGAATCCGTATAGGTGTTCGAGTGTTCGAACCGTAATGCGCAAGAAATGGTATGTAAACCCCGTATTTAAATATCTGCCACTGTGCAGGAGAATCCGTATAGGTGTTCGAGTGTTCGAACCGTAATGCGCAAGAAATGGTACCGAAACCCCGTATTTACATATCTGCCACTATGCAGGAGAATCCGTATAGGTGTTCGAGTGTTCGAACCGTAATGCGCAGAAAATGGTACGGAAACCCCGTATTTACATATCTGCCACTGTGCAGGAGAATCCGTATAGGTGTTCGAGTGTTCGAACCGTAATGCGCAAGAAATGGTACGGAAACCCCGTATTTACATATCTGCCACTGTGCAGGAGAATCCGTATAGGTGTTCGAGTGTTCGAACCGTTATGCGCAAGAAATGGTATGGAAACCCCGTATTTACATATCTGCCACTGTGTAGGAGAATCCGTATAGGTGTTCGAGTGTTCGAACCGTAATGCGCAAGAAATGGTACGGAAACCCCGTATTTACACATCTGCCACTGTGCTGGTGAATCCGTATAGGTGTTCGATTGTTCGAACCGTAATGCGTAAGAAATGGTATGTAAACCCCGTATTTACATATCTGCCACTGTGCAGGAGAATCCGCATAGGTGTTCGATTGTTCGAACCGTATTGCGCAAGAAATGGTATGTAAACCACGTATTTACATGTCTGCCACTGTGCAGGAGAATCCGTATAGGTGTTCGAGTGTTCGAACCGTAATGCGCAAGAAATGGTACCGAAACCCCGTATTTACATATCTGCCACTGTGCAGGAGAATCCGCATAGGTGCTCGAGTGTTCGAACCGTTTTGCGCAAGAAATGGTATGGAAACCCCGTATTTACATATCTGCCACTGTGCAGGAGAATCCGTATTGGTGTTCGAGTGTTCGAACCGTAATGCGCAGGAAATGGTACCGAAACCCCGTATTTACATATCTGCCACTGTGCAGGAGAATTCGTATAGGTGTTCGTGTGTTCGAACCGTAATGCGCAAGAAATGGTATGTAAACCCCATATTTAAATATCTGCCACTGTGCAGGAGAATCCGTATAGGTGTTCGAGTGTTCGAACCGTAATGCGCAAGAAATGGTACCGAAACCCCGTATTTACAAATCTGCCACTGTACAGGAGAATCCGTATAGGTGTTCGAGTGTTCGAACCGTAATGCGCAAGAAATGGTACCGAAACCCCGTATTTACATATCTGCCACTGTGCAGGAGAATCCGAATTGGTGTTCGAGTGTTCGAACCGTAATGCGCAGGAAATGGTACCGAAACCCCGTATTTACATATCTGCTACTGTGCAGGAGAATTCGTATAGGTGTTCGTGTGTTCGAACCGTAATGCGCAAGAAATGGTATGTAAACCCCATATTTAAATATCTGCCACTGTGCAGGAGAATCCGTATAGGTGTTCGAGTGTTCGAACCGTAATGCGCAAGAAATGGTACCGAAACCCCGTATTTACAAATCTGCCACTGTACAGGAGAATCCGTATAGGTGTTCGAGTGTTCGAACCGTAATGCGCAAGAAATGGTACCGAAACCCCGTATTTACATATCTGCCACTGTGCAGGAGAATCCGAATAGGTGTTCGAGTGTTCGAACCGTAATGCGCAAGAAATGGTACCGAAACCCCGTATTTACATATCTGCCACTGTGCAGGAGAATCCGTATAGGTGTTCGAGCGTTCGAACCGTAATGCGCAAGAAATGGTACCGAAACCCCGTATTTACATATCTGCCACTGTGCAGGAGATTCCGTATAGGTGTTCGAGTGTTCGAACCGTAATGCGCAGAAAATGGTACGGAAACCCCGTATTTACATATCTGCCACTGTGCAGGAGAATCCGTATAGGTGTTCGAGTGTTCGAACCGTAATGCGCAAGAAATGGTACGGAAACCCCGTATTTACATATCTGCCACTGTGCAGGAGAATCCGTATAGGTGTTCGAGTGTTCGAACCGTTATGCGCAAGAAATGGTATGGAAACCCCGTATTTACATATCTGCCACTGTGTAGGAGAATCCGTATAGGTGTTCGAGTGTTCGAACCGTAATGCGCAAGAAATGGTACGGAAACCCCGTATTTACACATCTGCCACTGTGCAGGTGAATCCGTATAGGTGTTCGATTGTTCGAACCGTAATGCGTAAGAAATGGTATGTAAACCCCGTATTTACATATCTGCCACTGTGCAGGAGAATCCGCATAGGTGTTCGATTGTTCGAACCGTATTGCGCAAGAAATGGTATGTAAACCACGTATTTACATGTCTGCCACTGTGCAGGAGAATCCGTATAGGTGTTCGAGTGTTCGAACCGTAATGCGCAAGAAATGGTACCGAAACCCCGTATTTACATATCTGCCACTGTGCAGGAGAATCCGCATAGGTGCTCGAGTGTTCGAACCGTTTTGCGCAAGAAATGGTATGGAAACCCCGTATTTACATATCTGCCACTGTGCAGGAGAATCCGTATTGGTGTTCGAGTGTTCGAACCGTAATGCGCAGGAAATGGTACCGAAACCCCGTATTTACATATCTGCCACTGTGCAGGAGAATTCGTATAGGTGTTCGTGTGTTCGAACCGTAATGCGCAAGAAATGGTATGTAAACCCCATATTTAAATATCTGCCACTGTGCAGGAGAATCCGTATAGGTGTTCGAGTGTTCGAACCGTAATGCGCAAGAAATGGTACCGAAACCCCGTATTTACAAATCTGCCACTGTACAGGAGAATCCGTATAGGTGTTCGAGTGTTCGAACCGTAATGCGCAAGAAATGGTACCGAAACCCCGTATTTACATATCTGCCACTGTGCAGGAGAATCCGAATTGGTGTTCGAGTGTTCGAACTGTAATGCGCAGGAAATGGTACCGAAACCCCGTATTTACATATCTGCTACTGTGCAGGAGAATTCGTATAGGTGTTCGTGTGTTCGAACCGTAATGCGCAAGAAATGGTATGTAAACCCCATATTTAAATATCTGCCACTGTGCAGGAGAATCCGTATAGGTGTTCGAGTGTTCGAACCGTAATGCGCAAGAAATGGTACCGAAACCCCGTATTTACAAATCTGCCACTGTACAGGAGAATCCGTATAGGTGTTCGAGTGTTCGAACCGTAATGCGCAAGAAATGGTACCGAAACCCCGTATTTACATATCTGCCACTGTGCAGGAGAATCCGAATAGGTGTTCGAGTGTTCGAACCGTAATGCGCAAGAAATGGTACCGAAACCCCGTATTTACATATCTGCCACTGTGCAGGAGAATCCGAATAGGTGTTCGAGTGTTCGAACCGTAATGCGCAAGAAATGGTACCGAAACCCCGTATTTACATATCTGCTACTGTGCAGGAGAATTCGTATAGGTGTTCGTGTGTTCGAACCGTAATGCGCAAGAAATGGTATGTAAACCCCATATTTAAATATCTGCCACTGTGCAGGTGAATCCGTATAGGTGTTCGAGTGTTCGAACCGTAATGCGCAAGAAATGGTACCGAAACCCCGTATTTACAAATCTACCACTGTACAGGAGAATCCGTATAGGTGTTCGAGTGTTCGAACCGTAATGCGCAAGAAATGGTACCGAAACCCCGTATTTACATATCTGCCACTGTGCAGGGGAATCCGAATTGGTGTTCGAGTGTTCGAACCGTAATGCGCAGGAAATGGTACCGAAACCCCGTATTTACATATCTGCCACTGTGCAGGAGAATTCGTATAGGTGTTCGTGTGTTCGAACCGTAATGCGCAAGAAATGGTATGTAAACCCCATATTTAAATATCTGCCACTGTGCAGGAGAATCCGTATAGGTGTTCGAGTGTTCGAACCGTAATGCGCAAGAAATGGTACCGAAACCCCGTATTTACAAATCTGCCACTGTACAGGAGAATCCGTATAGGTGTTCGAGTGTTCGAACCGTAATGCGCAAGAAATGGTACCGAAACCCCGTATTTACATATCTGCCACTGTGCAGGAGAATCCGAATAGGTGTTCGAGTGTTCGAACCGTAATGCGCAAGAAATGGTACCGAAACCCCGTATTTACATATCTGCCACTGTGCAGGAGAATCCGAATAGGTGTTCGAGTGTTCGAACCGTAATGCGCAAGAAATGGTACCGAAACCCCGTACTTACATATCTGCCACTTTGTAGGAGAATCCGCGTAGGTGTTCGAGTGTTCGAACCGTAATGTGCAAGAAATGGTATGGAAACCCCGTATTTACATATCTGCCACTGTGGAAGAGAATCCGTATAGGTGTTCGAGTGTTCGAATCGTAATGCGCAAGAAATGGTACCGAAACCCCGTATTTACATATCTGCCACTGTGCAGGAGAATCCGAATAGGTGTTCGAGTGTTCGAACCGTAATGCGCAAGAAATGGTATGTAAACCCCGTATTTACATATCTGCCACTGTGCAGGAGAATCCGTATAGGTGTTCGAGTGTTCGAACCGTAATGCGCAAGAAATGGTACGGAAACCCCGTATTTACATATCTGCCACTGTGCAGGAGAATCCGTGTAGGTGTTCGAGTGTTCGAACCGTAATGCGCAAGAAATGGTACCGAAACCCCGTATTTACATATCTGCCACTGTGCAGGAGAATCCGAATAGGTGTTCGAGTGTTCGAACCGTAATGCGCAAGAAATGGTACCGAAACCCCGTATTTACATATCTGCCACTTTGTAGGAGAATCCGCATAGGTGTTCGAGTGTTCGAACCGTAATGTGCAAGAAATGGTATGGAAACCCCGTATTTACATATCTGCCACTGTGCAGGAGAATCCGTATAGGTGTTCGAGTGTTCGAATCGTAATGCGCAAGAAATGGTACCGAAACCCCGTATTTACATATCTGCCACTGTGCAGGAGAATCCGAAAAGGTGTTCGAGTGTTCGAACCGTAATGCGCAAGAAATGGTATGTAAACCCCGTATTTACATATCTGCCACTGTGCAGGAGAATCCGTATAGGTGTTCTAGTGTTCGAACCGTAATGCGCAAGAAATGGTACGGAAACCCCGTATTTACATATCTGCCACTGTGCAGGAGAATCCGTATAGGTGTTCGATTGTTCGAACCGTAATGCGCAAGAAATGGAATGTAAACCCCGTATTTACATATCTGCCACTGTGCAGGAGAATCCGTATAGGTGTTCGATTGTTCGAACCGTAATGCGCAAGAAATGGTATGTAAACCCCGTATTTACATATCTGCCACTGTGCAGGAGAATCCGTATAGGTGTTCGAGTGTTCGAACCGTAATGCGCAAGAAATGCTATGTAAACCCCATATTTAAATATCTGCCACTGTGCAGGAGAATCCGTATAGGTGTTCGAGTGTTCGAACCGTAACGCGCAAGAAATGGTAGCGGAACCCCGTATTTACATATCTGCCACTGTGCAGGAGAATCCGTATAGGTGTTCGAGTGTTCGAACCGTAATGCGCAAGAAATGGTACGGAAACCCCGTATTTACATATCTGCCACTGTGCAGGAGAATCCGAATAGGTGTTCGAGTGTTCGAACCGTAATGCGCAAGAAATGGTACCGAAACCCCGTATTTACATATCTGCCACTTTGTAGGAGAATCCGTGTAGGTGTTCGAGTGTTCGAACCGTAATGTGCAAGAAATGGTATGGAAACCCCGTATTTACATATCTGCCACTGTGCAAGAGAATCCGTATAGGTGTTCGAGTGTTCGAATCGTAATGCGCAAGAAATGGTACCGAAACCCCGTATTTACATATCTGCCACTGTGCAGGAGAATCCGAATAGGTGTTCGAGTGTTCGAACCGTAATGCGCAAGAAATGGTATGTAAACCCCGTATTTACATATCTGCCACTGTGCAGGAGAATCCGTATAGGTGTTCGAGTGTTCGAACCGTAATGCGCAAGAAATGGTACGGAAACCCCGTATTTACATATCTGCCACTGTGCAGGAGAATCCGAAAAGGTGTTCGAGTGTTCGAACCGTAATGCGCAAGAAATGGTATGTAAACCCCGTATTTACATATCTGCCACTGTGCAGGAGAATCCGTATAGGTGTTCTAGTGTTCGAACCGTAATGCGCAAGAAATGGTACGGAAACCCCGTATTTACATATCTGCCACTGTGCAGGAGAATCCGTATAGGTGTTCGATTGTTCGAACCGTAATGCGCAAGAAATGGTATGTAAACCCCGTATTTACATGTCTGCCACTGTGCAGGAGAATCCGTATAGGTGTTCGATTGTTCGAACCGTAATGCGCAAGAAATGGTATGTAAACCCCGTACTTACATATCTGCCACTGTGCAGGAGAATCCGTATAGGTGTTCGAGTGTTCGAACCGTAATGCGCAAGAAATGCTATGTAAACCCCATATTTAAATATCTGCCACTGTGCAGGAGAATCCGTATAGGTGTTCGAGTGTTCGAACCGTAACGCGCAAGAAATGGTACCGGAACCCCGTATTTACATATCTGCCACTGTGCAGGAGAATCCGTATAGGTGTTCGAGTGTTCGAACCGTAATGCGCAAGAAATGGTACGGAAACCCCGTATTTACATATCTGCCACTGTGCAGGAGAATCCGAATAGGTGTTCGAGTGTTCGAACCGTAATGCGCAAGAAATGGTACCGAAACCCCGTATTTACATATCTGCCACTTTGTAGGAGAATCCGTGTAGGTGTTCGAGTGTTCGAACCGTAATGTGCAAGAAATGGTATGGAAACCCCGTATTTACATATCTGCCACTGTGCAAGAGAATCCGTATAGGTGTTCGAGTGTTCGAATCGTAATGCGCAAGAAATGGTACCGAAACCCCGTATTTACATATCTGCCACTGTGCAGGAGAATCCGAATAGGTGTTCGAGTGTTCGAACCGTAATGCGCAAGAAATGGTATGTAAACCCCGTATTTACATATCTGCCACTGTGCAGGAGAATCCGTATAGGTGTTCGAGTGTTCGAACTGTAATGCGCAAGAAATGGTACGGAAACCCCGTATTTACATATCTGCCACTGTGTAGGAGAATCCGTGTAGGTGTTCGAGTGTTCGAACCGTAATGCGCAAGAAATGGTACCGAAACCCCGTATTTACATATCTGCCACTGTGCAGGAGAATCCGTATAGGTGTTCGATTGTTCGAACCGTAATGCGCAAGAAATGGTATGTAAACCCCGTATTTACATATCTGCCACTGTGCAGGAGAATCCGTATAGGTGTTCGAGTGTTCGAACCGTAATGCGCAAGAAATGCTATGTAAACCCCATATTTAAATATCTGCCACTATGCAGGAGAATCCGTATAGGTGTTCGAGTGTTCGAACCGTAATGCGCAAGAAATGGTACCGGAACCCCGTATTTACATATCTGCCACTGTGCAGGAGAATCCGTATAGGTGTTCGAGTGTTCGAACCGTAATGCGCAAGAAATGGTACGGAAACCCCGTATTTACATATCTGCCACTGTGCAGGAGAATCCAAATAGGTGTTCGAGTGTTCGAACCGTAATGCGCAAGAAATGGTACCGAAACCCCGTATTTACATATCTGCCACTTTGTAGGAGAATCCGCATAGGTGTTCGAGTGTTCGAACCGTAATGTGCAAGAAATGGTATGGAAACCCCGTATTTACATATCTGCCACTGTGCAAGAGAATCCGTATAGGTGTTCGAGTGTTCGAATCGTAATGCGCAAGAAATTTTAACGAAACCCCGTATTTACATATCTGCCACTGTGCAGGAGAATCCGCATAGGTGCTCGAGTGTTCGAACCGTTTTGCGCAAGAAATGGTATGGAAACCCCGTATTTACATATCTGCCACTGTGCAGGAGAATCCGTATTGGTGTTCGAGTGTTCGAACCGTAATGCGCAGGAAATGGTACCGAAACCCCGTATTTACATATCTGCCACTGTGCAGGAGAATTCGTATAGGTGTTCGTGTGTTCGAACCGTAATGCGCAAGAAATGGTATGTAAACCCCATATTTAAATATCTGCCACTGTGCTGGTGAATCCGTATAGGTGTTCGAGTGTTCGAACCGTAATGCGCAAGAAATGGTACCGAAACCCCGTATTTACAAATCTGCCACTGTACAGGAGAATCCGTATAGGTGTTCGAGTGTTCGAACCGTAATGCGCAAGAAATGGTACCGAAACCCCGTATTTACATATCTGCCACTGTGCAGGAGAATCCGAATTGGTGTTCGAGTGTTCGAACCGTAATGCGCAGGAAATGGTACCGAAACCCCGTATTTACATATCTGCCACTGTGCAGGAGAATTCGTATAGGTGTTCGTGTGTTCGAACCGTAATGCGCAAGAAATGGTATGTAAACCCCATATTTAAATATCTGCCACTGTGCAGGAGAATCCGTATAGGTGTTCGAGTGTTCGAACCGTAATGCGCAAGAAATGGTACCGAAACCCCGTATTTACAAATCTGCCACTGTACAGGAGAATCCGTATAGGTGTTCGAGTGTTCGAACCGTAATGCGCAAGAAATGGTACCGAAACCCCGTATTTACATATCTGCCACTGTGCAGGAGAATCCGAATAGGTGTTCGAGTGTTCGAACCGTAATGCGCAAGAAATGGTACCGAAACCCCGTATTTACATATCTGCCACTGTGCAGGAGAATCCGAATAGGTGTTCGAGTGTTCGAACCGTAATGCGCAAGAAATGGTACCGAAACCCCGTATTTACATATCTGCCACTGTGTAGGAGAATCCGCGTAGGTGTTCGAGTGTTCGAACCGTAATGTGCAAGAAATGGTATGGAAACCCCGTATTTACATATCTGCCACTGTGGAAGAGAATCCGTATAGGTGTTCGAGTGTTCGAATCGTAATGCGCAAGAAATGGTACCGAAACCCCGTATTTACATATCTGCCACTGTGCAGGAGAATCCGAATAGGTGTTCGAGTGTTCGAACCGTAATGCGCAAGAAATGGTATGTAAACCCCGTATTTACATATCTGCCACTGTGCAGGAGAATCCGTATAGGTGTTCGAGTGTTCGAACCGTAATGCGCAAGAAATGGTACGGAAACCCCGTATTTACATATCTGCCACTGTGCAGGAGAATCCGTGTAGGTGTTCGAGTGTTCGAACCGTAATGCGCAAGAAATGGTACCGAAACCCCGTATTTACATATCTGCCACTGTGCAGGAGAATCCGAATAGGTGTTCGAGTGTTCGAACCGTAATGCGCAAGAAATGGTACCGAAACCCCGTATTTACATATCTGCCACTTTGTAGGAGAATCCGTGTAGGTGTTCGAGTGTTCGAACCGTAATGTGCAAGAAATGGTATGGAAACCCCGTATTTACATATCTGCCACTGTGCACGAGAATCCGTATAGGTGTTCGAGTGTTCGAATCGTAATGCGCAAGAAATGGTACCGAAACCCCGTATTTACATATCTGCCACTGTGCAGGAGAATCCGAATAGGTGTTCGAGTGTTCGAACCGTAATGCGCAAGAAATGGTATGTAAACCCCGTATTTACATATCTGCCACTGTGCAGGAGAATCCGTATAGGTGTTCGAGTGTTCGAACCGTAATGCGCAAGAAATGGTACGGAAACCCCGTATTTACATATCTGCCACTGTGTAGGAGAATCCGTGTAGGTGTTCGAGTGTTCGAACCGTAATGCGCAAGAAATGGTACCGAAACCCCGTATTTACATATCTGCCACTGTGCAGGAGAATCCGTATAGGTGTTCGATTGTTCGAACCGTAATGCGCAAGAAATGGTATGTAAACCCCGTATTTACATATCTGCCACTGTGCAGGAGAATCCGTATAGGTGTTCGAGTGTTCGAACCGTAATGCGCAAGAAATGCTATGTAAACCCCATATTTAAATATCTGCCACTGTGCAGGAGAATCCGTATAGGTGTTCGAGTGTTCGAACCGTAACGCGCAAGAAATGGTACCGGAACCCCGTATTTACATATCTGCCACTGTGCAGGAGAATCCGTATAGGTGTTCGAGTGTTCGAACCGTAATGCGCAAGAAATGGTACGGAAACCCCGTATTTACATATCTGCCACTGTGTAGGAGAATCCGAATAGGTGTTCGAGTGTTCGAACCGTAATGCGCAAGAAATGGTACCGAAACCCCGTATTTACATATCTGCCACTTTGTAGGAGAATCCGTGTAGGTGTTCGAGTGTTCGAACCGTAATGTGCAAGAAATGGTATGGAAACCCCGTATTTACATATCTGGCACTGTGCAAGAGAATCCGTATAGGTGTTCGAGTGTTCGAACCGTAATGCGCAAGAAATGGTATGTAAACCCCGTATTTACATATCTGCCACTGTGCAGGAGAATCCGTATTGGTGTTCGAGTGTTCGAACCGTAATGCGCAAGAAATGGTATGGAAACCCCGTATTTACATATCTGCCACTGTGCAGGAGAATCCGTATAGGTGTTCGAGTGTTCGAACCGTAATGCGCAAGAAATGGTACGGAAACCCCGTATTTACATATCTGCCACTGTGTAGGAGAATCCGAATAGGTGTTCGAGTGTTCGAACCGTAATGCGCAAGAAATGGTACCGAAACCCCGTATTTACATATCTGCCACTTTGTAGGAGAATCCGTGTAGGTGTTCGAGTGTTCGAACCGTAATGTGCAAGAAATGGTATGGAAACCCCGTATTTACATATCTGGCACTGTGCAAGAGAATCCGTATAGGTGTTCGAGTGTTCGAACCGTAATGCGCAAGAAATGGTATGTAAACCCCGTATTTACATATCTGCCACTGTGCAGGAGAATCCGTATTGGTGTTCGAGTGTTCGAACCGTAATGTGCAAGAAATGGTATGGAAACCCCGTATTTACATATCTGGCACTGTGCAAGAGAATCCGTATAGGTGTTCGAGTGTTCGAACCGTAATGCGCAAGAAATGGTATGTAAACCCCGTATTTACATATCTGCCACTGTGCAGGAGAATCCGTATTGGTGTTCGAGTGTTCGAACCGTAATGCGCAAGAAATGGTATGTAAACCCCGTATTTACATATCTGCCACTGTGCAGGAGAATCCGTATAGGTGTTCGAGTGTTCGAACCGTAATGCGCAAGAAATGGTACGGAAACCCCGTATTTACATATCTGCCACTGTGTAGGAGAATCCGTGTAGGTGTTCGAGTGTTCGAACCGTAATGCGCAAGAAATGGTACCGAAACCCCGTATTTACATATCTGCCACTGTGCAGGAGAATCCGTATAGGTGTTCGATTGTTCGAACCGTAATGCGCAAGAAATGGTATGTAAACCCCGTATTTACATATCTGCCACTGTGCAGGAGAATCCGTATAGGTGTTCGAGTGTTCGAACCGTAATGCGCAAGAAATGCTATGTAAACCCCATATTTAAATATCTGCCACTGTGCAGGAGAATCCGTATAGGTGTTCGAGTGTTCGAACCGTAACGCGCAAGAAATGGTACCGGAACCCCGTATTTACATATCTGCCACTGTGCAGGAGAATCCGTATAGGTGTTCGAGTGTTCGAACCGTAATGCGCAAGAAATGGTACGGAAACCCCGTATTTACATATCTGCCACTGTGTAGGAGAATCCGAATAGGTGTTCGAGTGTTCGAACCGTAATGCGCAAGAAATGGTACCGAAACCCCGTATTTACATATCTGCCACTTTGTAGGAGAATCCGTGTAGGTGTTCGAGTGTTCGAACCGTAATGTGCAAGAAATGGTATGGAAACCCCGTATTTACATATCTGGCACTGTGCAAGAGAATCCGTATAGGTGTTCGAGTGTTCGAACCGTAATGCGCAAGAAATGGTATGTAAACCCCGTATTTACATATCTGCCACTGTGCAGGAGAATCCGTATTGGTGTTCGAGTGTTCGAACCGTAATGCGCAAGAAATGGTATGGAAACCCCGTATTTACATATCTGCCACTGTGCAGGAGAATCCGTATAGGTGTTCGAGTGTTCGAACCGTAATGCGCAAGAAATGGTACGGAAACCCCGTATTTACATATCTGCCACTGTGCAGGAGAATCCGAAAAGGTGTTCGAGTGTTCGAACCGTAATGCGCAGGAAATGGTATGTAAACACCGTATTTACATATCTGCCACTGTGCAGGAGAATCCGTATAGGTGTTCTAGTGTTCGAACCGTAATGCGCAAGAAATGGTATGGAAACCCCGTATTTACATATCTGCCACTGTGCAGGAGAATCCGTATAGGTGTTCGATTGTTCGAACCGTAATGCGCAAGAAATGGTATGTAAACCCCGTATTTACATATCTGCCACTGTGCAGGAGAATCCGTATAGGTGTTCGATTGTTCGAACCGTAATGCGCAAGAAATGGTATGTAAACCCCGTATTTACATATCTGCCACTGTGCAGGAGAATCCGTATAGGTGTTCGAGTGTTCGAACCGTAATGCGCAAGAAATGGTACGGAAACCCCGTATTTACATATCTGCCACTGTGCAGGAGAATCCGAATAGGTGTTCGAGTGTTCGAACCGTAATGCGCAAGAAATGGTACCGAAACCCCGTATTTACATATCTGCCACTTTGTAGGAGAATCCGTGTAGGTGTTCGAGTGTTCGAACCGTAATGTGCAAGAAATGGTATGGAAACCCCGTATTTACATATCTGCCACTGTGCAAGAGAATCCGTATAGGTGTTCGAGTGTTCGAATCGTAATGCGCAAGAAATGGTACCGAAACCCCGTATTTACATATCTGCCACTGTGCAGGAGAATCCGAATAGGTGTTCGAGTGTTCGAACCGTAATGCGCAAGAAATGGTACCGAAACCCCGTATTTACATATCTGCCACTTTGTAGGAGAATCCGTGTAGGTGTTCGAGTGTTCGAACCGTAATGTGCAAGAAATGGTATGGAAACCCCGTATTTACATATCTGCCACTGTGCAAGAGAATCCGTATAGGTGTTCGAGTGTTCGAATCGTAATGCGCAAGAAATGGTACCGAAACCCCGTATTTACATATCTGCCACTGTGCAGGAGAATCCGAATAGGTGTTCGAGTGTTCGAACCGTAATGCGCAAGAAATGGTATGTAAACCCCGTATTTACATATCTGCCACTGTGCAGGAGAATCCGTATAGGTGTTCGAGTGTTCGAACCGTAATGCGCAAGAAATGGTACGGAAACCCCGTATTTACATATCTGCCACTGTGTAGGAGAATCCGTGTAGGTGTTCGAGTGTTCGAACCGTAATGCGCAAGAAATGGTACCGAAACCCCGTATTTACATATCTGCCACTGTGCAGGAGAATCCGTATAGGTGTTCGATTGTTCGAACCGTAATGCGCAAGAAATGGTATGTAAACCCCGTATTTACATATCTGCCACTGTGCAGGAGAATCCGTATAGGTGTTCGAGTGTTCGAACCGTAATGCGCAAGAAATGCTATGTAAACCCCATATTTAAATATCTGCCACTGTGCAGGAGAATCCGTATAGGTGTTCGAGTGTTCGAACCGTAATGCGCAAGAAATGGTACCGGAACCCCGTATTTACATATCTGCCACTGTGCAGGAGAATCCGTATAGGTGTTCGAGTGTTCGAACCGTAATGCGCAAGAAATGGTACGGAAACCCCGTATTTACATATCTGCCACTGTGCAGGAGAATCCGAATAGGTGTTCGAGTGTTCGAACCGTAATGCGCAAGAAATGGTACCGAAACCCCGTATTTACATATCTGCCACTTTGTAGGAGAATCCGCATAGGTGTTCGAGTGTTCGAACCGTAATGTGCCAGAAATGGTATGGAAACCCCGTATTTACATATCTGCCACTGTGCAAGAGAATCCGTATAGGTGTTCGAGTGTTCGAATCGTAATGCGCAAGAAATTTTACCGAAACCCCGTATTTACATATCTGCCACTGTGCAGGAGAATCCGAATAGGTGTTCGAGTGTTCGAACCGTAATGCGCAAGAAATCGTATGTAAACCCCGTATTTACATATCTGCCACTGTGCAGGAGAATCCGAATAGGTGTTCGAGTGTTCGAACCGTAATGCGCAATAAATGGTATGTAAACCCCGTATTTACATATCTGCCACTGTGCAGGAGAATCCGTATAGGTGTTCGAGTGTTCGAACCGTAATGCGCAAGAAATGGTACGGAAACCCCGTATTTACATATCTGCCACTGTGCAGGAGAATCCGTATAGGTGTTCGATTGTTCGAACCGTAATGCGCAAGAAATGTTATGTAAACCCCGTATTTACATATCTGCCACTGTGCAGGAGAATCCGTATAGGTGTTCGATTGTTCGAACCGTAATGCGCAAGAAATGGTATGTAAACCCCGTATTTACATATCTGCCACTGTGCAGGAGAATCCGTATAGGTGTTCGAGTGTTCGAACCGTAATGCGCAAGAAATGGTATGTAAACCCCGTATTTAAATATCTGCCACTGTGCAGGAGAATCCGTATAGGTGTTCGAGTGTTCGAACCGTAATGCGCAAGAAATGGTACCGAAACCCCGTATTTACATATCTGCCACTGTGCAGGAGAATCCGTATAGGTGTTCGAGTGTTCGAACCGTAATGCGCAGAAAATGGTACGGAAACCCCGTATTTACATATCTGCCACTGTGCAGGAGAATCCGTATAGGTGTTCGAGTGTTCGAACCATAATGCGCAAGAAATGGTACGGAAACCCCGTATTTACATATCTGCCACTGTGCAGGAGAATCCGTATAGGTGTTCGAGTGTTCGAACCGTTATGCGCAAGAAATGGTATGGAAACCCCGTATTTACATATCTGCCACTGTGTAGGAGAATCCGTATAGGTGTTCGAGTGTTCGAACCGTAATGCGCAAGAAATGGTACGGAAACCCCGTATTTACACATCTGCCACTGTGCAGGTGAATCCGTATAGGTGTTCGATTGTTCGAACCGTAATGCGTAAGAAATGGTATGTAAACCCCGTATTTACATATCTGCCACTGTGCAGGAGAATCCGCATAGGTGTTCGATTGTTCGAACCGTATTGCGCAAGAAATGGTATGTAAACCACGTATTTACATGTCTGCCACTGTGCAGGAGAATCCGTATAGGTGTTCGAGTGTTCGAACCGTAATGCGCAGGAAATGGTACCGAAACCCCGTATTTACATATCTGCCACTGTGCAGGAGAATCCGCATAGGTGCTTGAGTGTTCGAACCGTTTTGCGCAAGAAATGGTATGGAAACCCCGTATTTACATATCTGCCACTGTGCAGGAGAATCCGTATTGGTGTTCGAGTGTTCGAACCGTAATGCGCAGGAAATGGTACCGAAACCCCGTATTTACATATCTCCCACTGTGCAGGAGAATTCGTATAGGTGTTCGTGTGTTCGAACCGTAATGCGCAAGAAATGGTATGTAAACCTCATATTTAAATATCTGCCACTGTGCAGGAGAATCCGTATAGGTGTTCGAGTGTTCGAACCGTAATGCGCAAGAAATGGTACCGAAACCCCGTATTTACAAATCTGCCACTGTACAGGAGAATCCGTATAGGTGTTCGAGTGTTCGAACCGTAATGCGCAAGAAATGGTACCGAAACCCCGTATTTACATATCTGCCACTGTGCAGGAGAATCCGAATTGGTGTTCGAGTGTTCGAACCGTAATGCGCAGGAAATGGTACCGAAACCCCGTATTTACATATCTGCCACTGTGCAGGAGAATTCGTATAGGTGTTCGTGTGTTCGAACCGTAATGCGCAAGAAATGGTATGTAAACCCCATATTTAAATATCTGCCACTGTGCAGGAGAATCCGTATAGGTGTTGGAGTGTTCGAACCGTAATGCGCAAGAAATGGTACCGAAACCCCGTATTTACAAATCTGCCACTGTATAGGAGAATCCGTATAGGTGTTCGAATGTTCGAACCGTAATGCGCAAGAAATGGTACCAAAACCCCGTATTTACATATCTGCCACTGTGCAGGAGAATCCGAATAGTTGTTCGAGTGTTCGAACCGTAATGCGCAAGAAATGGTACCGAAACCCCGTATTTACATATCTGCCACTGTGCAGGAGAATCCGAATAGGTGTTCGAGTGTTCGAACCGTAATGCGCAAGAAATGGTACCGAAACCCCGTATTTACATATCTGCCACTTTGTAGGAGAATCCGCATAGGTGTTCGAGTGTTCTAACCGTAATGTGCAAGAAATGGTATGGAAACCCCGTATTTACATATCTGCCACTGTGGAAGAGAATCCGTATAGGTGTTCGAGTGTTCGAATCGTAATGCGCAAGAAATGGTACCGAAACCCCGTATTTACATATCTGCCACTGTGCAGGAGAATCCGAATAGGTGTTCGAGTGTTCGAACCGTAATGCGCAAGAAATGGTATGTAAACCCCGTATTTACATATCTGCCACTGTGCAGGAGAATCCGTATAGGTGTTCGAGTGTTCGAACCGTAATGCGCAAGAAATGGTACGGAAACCCCGTATTTACATATCTGCCACTGTGCAGGAGAATCCGTGTAGGTGTTCGAGTGTTCGAACCGTAATGCGCAAGAAATGGTACCGAAACCCCGTATTTACATATCTGCCACTGTGCAGGAGAATCCGAATAGGTGTTCGAGTGTTCGAACCGTAATGCGCAAGAAATGGTACCGAAACCCCGTATTTACATATCTGCCACTTTGTAGGAGAATCCGCATAGGTGTTCGAGTGTTCGAACCGTAATGTGCAAGAAATGGTATGGAAACCCCGTATTTACATATCTGCCACTGTGCAGGAGAATCCGTATAGGTGTTCGAGTGTTCGAATCGTAATGCGCAAGAAATGGTACCGAAACCCCGTATTTACATATCTGCCACTGTGCAGGAGAATCCGAATAGGTGTTCGAATGTTCGAACCGTAATGCGCAAGAAATGGTATGAAAACCCCGTATTTACATATCTGCCACTATGGAGGAGAATCCGTATAGGTGTTCGAGTGTTCGAACCGTAATGCGCCAGAAATGGTACGGAAACCCCGTATTTACATATCTGCCACTGTGCAGGAGAATCCGTATAGGTGTTCGATTGTTCGAACCGTAATGCGCAAGAAATGGTATGTAAACCCCGTATTTACATATCTGCCACTGTGCAGGAGAATCCGTATAGGTGTTCGAGTGTTCGAACCGTAATGCGCAAGAAATGGTATGTAAACCCCGTATTTAAATATCTGCCACTGTGCAGGAGAATCCGTATAGGTGTTCGAGTGTTCGAACCGTAATGCGCAAGAAATGGTACCGAAACCCCGTATTTACATATCTGCCACTGTGCAGGAGAATCCGTATAGGTGTTCGAGTGTTCGAACCGTAATGCACAGAAAATGGTACGGAAACCCCGTATTTACATATCTGCCACTGTGCAGGAGAATCCGTATAGGTGTTCGAGTGTTCGAACCGTAATGCGCAAGAAATGGTACGGAAACCCCGTATTTACATATCTGCCACTGTGCAGGAGAATCCGTATAGGTGTTCGAGTGTTCGAACCGTTATGCGCAAGAAATGGTATGGAAACCCCGTATTTACATATCTGCCACTCTGTAGGAGAATCCGTATAGGTGTTCGAGTGTTCGAACCGTAATGCGCAAGAAATGGTACGGAAACCCCGTATTTACACATCTGCCACTGTGCAGGTGAATCCGTATAGGTGTTCGATTGTTCGAACCGTAATGCGCAAGAAATGGTATGTAAACCCCGTATTTACATATCTGCCACTGTGCAGGAGAATCCGCATAGGTGTTCGATTGTTCGAACCGGATTGCGCAAGAAATGGTATGTAAACCACGTATTTACATGTCTGCCACTGTGCAGGAGAATCCGTATAGGTGCTCGAGTGTTCGAACCGTTTTGCGCAAGAAATGGTATGGAAACCCCGTATTTACATATTTGCCACTGTGCAGGAGAATCCGTATTGGTGTTCGAGTGTTCGAACCGTAATGCGCAGGAAATGGTACCGAAACCCCGTATTTACATATCTGCCACTGTGCAGGAGAATTCGTATAGGTGTTCGTGTGTTCGAATCGTAATGCGCAAGAAATGGTATGTAAACCCCATATTTAAATATCTGCCACTGTGCAGGAGAATCCGTATAGGTGTTCGAGTGTTCGAACCGTAATGCGCAAGAAATGGTACCGAAACCCCGTATTTACAAATCTGCCACTGTACAGGAGAATCCGTATAGGTGTTCGAGTGTTCGAACCGTAATGCGCAAGAAATGGTACCGAAACCCCGTATTTACATATCTGCCACTGTGCAGGAGAATCCGAATTGGTGTTCGAGTGTTCGAACCGTAATGCGCAGGAAATGGTACCGAAACCCCGTATTTACATATCTGCCACTGTGCAGGAGAATTCGTATAGGTGTTCGTGTGTTCGAACCGTAATGCGCAAGAAATGGTATGTAAACCCCATATTTAAATATCTGCCACTGTGCAGGAGAATCCGTATAGGTGTTCGAGTGTTCGAACCGTAATGCGCAAGAAATGGTACCGAAACCCCGTATTTACAAATCTGCCACTGTACAGGAGAATCCGTATAGGTGTTCGAGTGTTCGAACCGTAATGCGCAAGAAATGGTACCGAAACCCCGTATTTACATATCTGCCACTGTGCAGGAGAATCCGAATAGGTGTTCGAGTGTTCGAACCGTAATGCGCAAGAAATGGTACCGAAACCCCGTATTTACATATCTGCCACTGTGCAGGAGAATCCGAATAGGTGTTCGAGTGTTCGAACCGTAATGCGCAAGAAATGGTACCGAAACCCCGTATTTACATGTCTGCCACTTTGTAGGAGAATCCGCATAGGTGTTCGAGTGTTCGAACCGTAATGTGCAAGAAATGGTATGGAAACCCCGTATTTACATATCTGCCACTGTGGAAGAGAATCCGTATAGGTGTTCGAGTGTTCGAATCGTAATGCGCAAGAAATGGTACCGAAACCCCGTATTTACATATCTGCCACTGTGCAGGAGAATCCGAATAGGTGTTCGAGTGTTCGAACCGTAATGCGCAAGAAATGGTATGTAAACCCCGTATTTACATATCTGCCACTGTGCAGGAGAATCCGTATAGGTGTTCGAGTGTTCGAACCGTTATGCGCAAAAATGGTATGGAAACCCCGTATTTACATATCTGCCACTCTGTAGGAGAATCCGTATAGGTGTTCGAGTGTTCGAACCGTAATGCGCAAGAAATGGTACGGAAACCCCGTATTTACACATCTGCCACTGTGCAGGTGAATCCGTATAGGTGTTCGATTGTTCGAACCGTAATGCGCAAGAAATGGTATGTAAACCCCGTATTTACATATCTGCCACTGTGCAGGAGAATCCGCATAGGTGTTCGATTGTTCGAACCGTATTAATGCAAGAAATGGTATGTAAACCACGTATTTACATGTCTGCCACTGTGCAGGAGAATCCGTATAGGTGTTCGAGTGTTCGAACCGTAATGCGCAAGAAATGGTACCGAAACCCCGTATTTACATATCTGCCACTGTGCAGGAGAATCCGAATAGGTGTTCGAGTGTTCGAACCGTAATGCGCAAGAAATGGTACCAAAACCCCGTATTTACATATCTGCCACTGTGCAGGAGAATCCGAATAGGTGTTCGAGTGTTCGAACCGTAATGCGCAAGAAATGGTACCGAAACCCCGTATTTACATGTCTGCCACTTTGTAGGAGAATCCGCATAGGTGTTCGAGTGTTCGAACCGTAATGTGCAAGAAATGGTATGGAAACCCCGTATTTACATATCTGCCACTGTGGAAGAGAATCCGTATAGGTGTTCGAGTGTTCGAATCGTAATGCGCAAGAAATGGTACCGAAACCCCGTATTTACATATCTGCCACTGTGCAGGAGAATCCGAATAGGTGTTCGAGTGTTCAAACCGTAATGCGCAAGAAATGGTATGTAAACCCCGTATTTACATATCTGCCACTGTGCAGGAGAATCCGTATAGGTGTTCGAGTGTTCGAACCGTTATGCGCAAGAAATGGTATGGAAACCCCGTATTTACATATCTGCCACTCTGTAGGAGAATCCGTATAGGTGTTCGAGTGTTCGAACCGTAATGCGCAAGAAATGGTACGGAAACCCCGTATTTACACATCTGCCACTGTGCAGGTGAATCCGTATAGGTGTTCGATTGTTCGAACCGTAATGCGCAAGAAATGGTATGTAAACCCCGTATTTACATATCTGCCACTGTGCAGGAGAATCCGCATAGGTGTTCGATTGTTCGAACCGTATTAATGCAAGAAATGGTATGTAAACCACGTATTTACATGTCTGCCACTGTGCAGGAGAATCCGTATAGGTGTTCGAGTGTTCGAACCGTAATGCGCAAGAAATGGTACCGAAACCCCGTATTTACATATCTGCCACTGTGCAGGAGAATCCGCATAGGTGCTCGAGTGTTCGAACCGTTTTGCGCAAGAAATGGTATGGAAACCCCGTATTTACATATTTGCCACTGTGCAGGAGAATCCGTATTGGTGTTCGAGTGTTCGAACCGTAATGCGCAGGAAATGGTACCGAAACCCCGTATTTACATATCTGTCACTGTGCAGGAGAATTCGTATAGGTGTTCGTGTGTTCGAATCGTAATGCGCAAGAAATGGTATGTAAACCCCATATTTAAATATCTGCCACTGTGCAGGAGAATCCGTATAGGTGTTCGAGTGTTCGAACCGTAATGCGCAAGAAATGGTACCGAAACCCCGTATTTACAAATCTGCCACTGTACAGGAGAATCCGTATAGGTGTTCGAGTGTTCGAACCGTAATGCGCAAGAAATGGTACCGAAACCTCGTATTTACATATCTGCCACTGTGCAGGAGAATCCGAATTGGTGTTCGAGTGTTCGAACCGTAATGCGCAGGAAATGGTACCGAAACCCCGTATTTACATATCTGCCACTGTGCAGGAGAATTCGTATAGGTGTTCGTGTGTTCGAACCGTAATGCGCAAGAAATGGTATGTAAACCCCATATTTAAATATCTGCCACTGTGCCGGAGAATCCGTATAGGTGTTCGAGTGTTCGAACCGTAATGCGCAAGAAATGGTACCGAAACCCTGTATTTACAAATCTGCCACTGTACAGGAGAATCCGTATAGGTGTTCGAGTGTTCGAACCGTAATGCGCAAGAAATGGTACCGAAACCCCGTATTTACATATCTGCCACTGTGCAGGAGAATCCGAATAGGTGTTCGAGTGTTCGAACCGTAATGCGCAAGAAATGGTACCGAAACCCCGTATTTACATATCTGCCACTGTGCAGGAGAATCCGAATAGGTGTTCGAGTGTTCGAACCGTAATGCGCAAGAAATGGTACCGAAACCCCGTATTTACATATCTGCCACTTTGTAGGAGAATCCGCATAGGTGTTCGAGTGTTCGAACCGTAATGTGCAAGAAATGGTATGGAAACCCCGTATTTACATATCTGCCACTGTGCAGGAGAATCCGTATAGGTGTTCGAGTGTTCGAATCGTAATGCGCAAGAAATGGTATGTAAACCCCGTATTTACAAATCTGCCACTGTACAGGAGAATCCGTATAGGTGTTCGAGTGTTCGAACCGTAATGCGCAAGAAATGGTACCGAAACCCCGTATTTACATATCTGCCACTGTGCAGGAGAATCCGAATAGGTGTTCGAGTGTTCGAACCGTAATGCGCAAGAAATGGTACCGAAACCCCGTATTTACATATCTGCCACTGTGCAGGAGAATCCGTATAGGTGTTCGAGTGTTCGAACCGTAATGCGCAAGAAATGGTACCGAAACCCCGTATTTACATATCTGCCACTATGCAGGAGAATCCGCATAGGTGCTCGAGTGTTCGAACCGTTTTGCGCAAGAAATGGTATGGAAACCCCGTATTTACATATTTGCCACTGTGCAGGAGAATCCGTATTGGTGTTCGAGTGTTCGAACCGTAATGCGCAGGAAATGGTACCGAAACCCCGTATTTACATATCTGCCACTGTGCAGGAGAATTCGTATAGGTGTTCGTGTGTTCGAATCGTAATGCGCAAGAAATGGTATGTAAACCCCATATTTAAATATCTGCCACTGTGCAGGAGAATCCGTATAGGTGTTCGAGTGTTCGAACCGTAATGCGCAAGAAATGGTACCGAAACCCCGTATTTACAAATCTGCCACTGTACAGGAGAATCCGTATAGGTGTTCGAGTGTTCGAACCGTAATGCGCAAGAAATGGTACCGAAACCCCGTATTTACATATCTGCCACTGTGCAGGAGAATCCGAATTGGTGTTCGAGTGTTCGAACCGTAATGCGCAGGAAATGGTACCGAAACCCCGTATTTACATATCTGCCACTGTGCAGGAGAATCCGAATAGGTGTTCGAGTGTTCGAACCGTAATGTGCAAGAAATGGTACCGAAACCCCGTATTTACATATCTGCCACTGTGCAGGAGAATCCGAATAGGTGTTCGAGTGTTCGAACCGTAATGCGCAAGAAATGGTATGTAAACCCCGTATTTACATATCTGCCACTGTGCAGGAGAATCCGTATAGGTGTTCGAGTGTTCGAACCGTAATGCGCAAGAAATGGTACGGAAACCCCGTATTTACATATCTGCCACTGTGCAGGAGAATCCGTGTAGGTCTTCGAGTGTTCGAACCGTAATGCGCAAGAAATGGTACCGAAACCCCGTATTTACATATCTGCCACTGTGCAGGAGAATCCGAATAGGTGTTCGAGTGTTCGAACCGTAATGCGCAAGAAATGGTACCGAAACCCCGTATTTACATATCTGCCACTTTGTAGGAGAATCCGCATAGGTGTTCGAGTGTTCGAACCGTAATGTGCAAGAAATGGTATGAAAACCCCGTATTTACATATCTGCCACTGTGCAGGAGAATCCGTATAGGTGTTCGAGTGTTCGAATCGTAATGCGCAAGAAATGGTACCGAAACCCCGTATTTACATATCTGCCACTGTGCAGGAGAATCCGAATAGGTGTTCGAGTGTTCGAACCGTAATGCGCAAGAAATGGTATGTAAACCCCGTATTTACATATCTGCCACTGTGCAGGAGAATCCGTATAGGTGTTCTAGTGTTCGAACCGTAATGCGCAAGAAATGGTACGGAAACCCCGTATTTACATATCTGCCACTGTGCAGGAGAATCCGTATAGGTGTTCGATTGTTCGAACCGTAATGCGCAAGAAATGGTATGTAAACCCCGTATTTACATATCTGCCACTGTGCAGGAGAATCCGTATAGGTGTTCAATTGTTCGAACCGTAATGCGCAAGAAATGGTATGTAAACCCCGTATTTACATATCTGCCACTGTGCAGGAGAATCCGTATAGGTGTTCGAGTGTTCGAACCGTAATGCGCAAGAAATGCTATGTAAATCCCATATTTAAATATCTGCCACTGTGCAGGAGAATCCGTATAGGTGTTCGAGTGTTCGAACCGTAATGCGCAAGAAATGGTACCGGAACCCCGTATTTACATATCTGCCACTATGCAGGAGAATCCGTATAGGTGTTCGAGTGTTCGAACCGTAATGCGCAAGAAATGGTACGGAAACCCCGTATTTACATATCTGCCACTGTGCAGGAGAATCCGAATAGGTGTTCAAGTGTTTGAACCGTAATGCGCAAGAAATGGTACCGAAACCCCGTATTTACATATCTGCCACTTTGTAGGAGAATCCGCATAGGTGTTCGAGTGTTCGAACCGTAATGTGCAAGAAATGGTATGGAAACCCCGTATTTACATATCTGCCACTGTGCAAGAGAATCCGTATAGGTGTTCGAGTGTTCGAATCGTAATGCGCAAGAAATTGTACCGAAACCCCGTATTTACATATCTGCCACTGTGCAGGAGAATCCGAATTGGTGTTCGAGTGTTCGAACCGTAATGCGCAAGAAATGGTATGTAAACCCCGTATTTACATATCTGCCACTGTGCAGGAGAATCCGTATAGGTGTTCGAGTGTTCGAACCGTAATGCGCAAGAAATGGTACGGAAACCCCGTATTTACATATCTGCCACTGTGCAGGAGAATCCGTGTAGGTGTTCGAGTGTTCGAACCGTAATGCGCAAGAAATGGTACCGAAACCCCGTATTTACATATCTGCCACTGTGCAGGAGAATCCGAATAGGTGTTCGAGTGTTCGAACCGTAATGCGCAAGAAATGGTACCGAAACCCCGTATTTACATATCTGCCACTTTGTAGGAGAATCCGCATAGGTGTTCGAGTGTTCGAACCGTAATGTGCAAGAAATGGTATGGAAACCCCGTATTTACATATCTGCCACTGTGCAGGAGAATCCGTATAAGTGTTCGAGTGTTCGAATCGTAATGCGCAAGAAATGGTACCGAAACCCCGTATTTACATATCTGCCACTGTGCAGGAGAATCCGAATAGGTGTTCGAGTGTTCGAACCGTAATGCGCAATAAATGGTATGTAAACCCCGTATTTACATATCTTCCACTGTGCAGGAGAATCCGTATAGGTGTTCGAGTGTTCGAACCGTAATGCGCAAGAAATGGTACGGAAACCCCGTATTTACATATCTGCCACTGTGCAGGAGAATCCGTATAGGTGTTCGATTGTTCGAACCGTAATGCGCAAGAAATGGTACGGAAACCCCGTATTTACATATCTGCCACTGTGCAGGAGAATCCGTATAGGTGTTCGAGTGTTCGAACCGTAATGCGCAAGAAATGGTACCGAAACCCCGTATTTACATATCTGCCACTGTGCAGGAGAATCCGAATAGGTGTTCGAGTGTTCGAACCGTAATGCGCAAGAAATGCTATGTAAACCCCATATTTAAATATCTGCTACTGTGCAGGAGAATCCGTATAGGTGTTCGAGTGTTCGAACCGTAATGCGCAAGAAATGGTATCGAAACCCCGTATTTACATATCTGCCACTGTGCAGGAGAATCCGTATAGGTGTTCGAGTGTTCGAACCGTAATGCGCAAGAAATGGTACTGAAACCCCGTACTTACATATCTGCCACTGTGCAGGAGAATCCGAATAGGTGTTCGTGTGTTCGAACCGTAATGCGCAAGAAATGGTACCGAAACCCCGTATTTACATATCTGCTACTTTGTAGGAGAATCCGCATAGGTGTTCGAGTGTTCGAACCGTAATGTGCAAGAAATGGTATGGAAACCCCGTATTTACATATCTGCCACTGTGCAAGAGAATCCGTATAGGTGTTCGAGTGTTCGAATCGTAATGCGCAAGAAATGGTACCGAAACCCCGTATTTACATATCTGCCACTGTGCAGGAGAATCCGAATAGGTGTTTGAGTGTTCGAACCGTAATGCGCAAGAAATGGTATGTAAACCCCGTATTTACATATCTGCCACTGTGCAGGAGAATCCGTATAGGTGTTCGAGTGTTCGAACCGTAATGCGCAAGAAATGGTATGGAAACCCCGTATTTACATATCTGCCACTGTGCAGGAGAATCCGTGTAGGTGTTCGAGTGTTCGAACCGTAATGCGCAAGAAATCGTACCGAAACCCCGTATTTACATATCTGCCACTGTGCAGGAGAATCCGAATAGGTGTTCGAGTGTTCGAACCGTAATGCGCAAGAAATGGTACCGAAACCCCGTATTTACATATCTGCCACTTTGTAGGAGAATCCGCATAGGTGTTCGAGTGTTCGAACCGTAATGTGCAAGAAATGGTATGGAAACCCCGTATTTACATATCTGCCACTGTGCAGGAGAATCCGTATAGGTGTTCGAGTGTTCGAATCGTAATGCGCAAGAAATGGTACCGAAACCCCGTATTTACATATCTGCCACTGTGCAGGAGAATCCGAATAGGTGTTCGAGTGTTCGAACCGTAATGCGCAATAAATGGTATGTAAACCCCGTATTTACATATCTGCCACTGTGCAGGAGAATCCGTATAGGTGTTCGAGTGTTCGAACCGTAATGCGCAAGAAATGGTACGGAAACCCCGTATTTACATATCTGCCACTGTGCAGGAGAATCCGTATAGGTGTTCGATTGTTCGAACCGTAATGCGCAAGAAATGGTATGTAAACCCCGTATTTACATATCTGCCACTGTGCAGGAGAATCCGAATAGGTGTTCGATTGTTCGAACCGTAATGCGCAAGAAATGGTATGTAAACCCCGTATTTACATATCTGCCACTTTGTAGGAGAATCCGCATAGGTGTTCGAGTGTTCGAACCGTAATGCGCAAGAAATGCTATGGAAACCCCGTATTTAAATATCTGCCACTGTGCAGGAGAATCCGTATAGGTGTTCGAGTGTTCGAACCGTAATGCGCAAGAAATGGTACGGAAACCCCGTATTTACATATTTGCCACTGTGCAGTAGAATCCGTATAGGTGTTCGAGTGTTCGAACCGTAATGCGCAAGAAATGGTACAGAAACCCCGTATTTACATATCTGCCACTGTGCAGGAGAATCCGAATAGGTGTTCGCGTGTTCGAACCGTAATGCGCAAGAAATGGTTCCGAAACCCCGTATTTACATATCTGCCACTTTGTAGGAGAATCCGCATAGGTGTTCGAGTGTTCGAACCGTAATGTGCAAGAAATGGTATGGAAACCCCGTATTTACATATCTGCCACTGTGCAGGAGAATCCGTATAGGTGTTCGAGTGTTCGAATCGTAATGCGCAAGAAATGGTACCGAAACCCCGTATTTACATATCTGCCACTGTGCAGGAGAATCCGAATAGGTGTTCGAGTGTTCGAACCGTAATGCGCAATAAATGGTATGTAAACCCCGTATTTACATATCTGCCACTGTGCAGGAGAATCCGTATAGGTGTTCGAGTGTTCGAACCGTAATGCGCAAGAAATGGTACGGAAACCCCGTATTTACATATCTGCCACTGTGCAGGAGAATCCGTATAGGTGTTCGATTGTTCGAACCGTAATGCGCAAGAAATGGTATGTAAACCCCGTATTTACATATCTGCCACTGTGCAGGAGAATCCGAATAGGTGTTCGATTGTTCGAACCGTAATGCGCAAGAAATGGTATGTAAACCCCGTATTTACATATCTGCCACTTTGTAGGAGAATCCGCATAGGTGTTCGAGTGTTCGAACCGTAATGCGCAAGAAATGCTATGGAAACCCCGTATTTAAATATCTGCCACTGTGCAGGAGAATCCGTATAGGTGTTCGAGTGTTCGAACCGTAATGCGCAAGAAATGGTACGGAAACCCCGTATTTACATATTTGCCACTGTGCAGGAGAATCCGTATAGGTGTTCGAGTGTTCGAACCGTAATGCGCAAGAAATGGTACAGAAACCCCGTATTTACATATCTGCCACTGTGCAGGAGAATCCGAATAGGTGTTCGCGTGTTCGAACCGTAATGCGCAAGAAATGGTTCCGAAACCCCGTATTTACATATCTGCCACTTTGTAGAAGAATCCGCATAGGTGTTCGAGTGTTCGAACCGTAATGTGCAAGAAATGGTATGGAAACCCCGTATTTACATATCTGCCACTGTGCAAGAGAATCCGTATAGGTGTTCGAGTGTTCGAATCGTAATGCGCAAGAAATGGTACCGAAACCCCGTATTTACATATCTGCCACTGTGCAGGAGAATCCGAATAGGTGTTCGAGTGTTCGAACCGTAATGCGCAAGAAAGGGTATGTAAACCCCGTATTTACATATCTGCCACTGTGCAGGAGAATCCGAATAGGTGTTCGAGTGTTCGAACCGTAATGCGCAAGAAATGGTACCGAAACCCCGTATTTACATATCTGCCACTTTGCAGGAGAATCCGAATAGGTGTTCGAGTGTTCGAACCGTAATGCGCAAGAAAGGGTATGTAAACCCCGTATTTACATATCTGCCACTGTGCAGGAGAATCCGTATAGGTGTTCGAGTGTTCGAACCGTAATGCGCAAGAAATGGTACGGAAACCCCGTATTTACAGATCTGCCACTGTGCAGGAGAATCCGTATAGGTGTTCGAGTGTTCGAACCGTAATGCGCAAGAAATGGTACCGAAACCCCGTATTTACATATCTGCCACTGTGCAGGAGAATCCGAATAGGTGTTCGAGTGTTCGAACCGTAATGCGCAAGAAATGGTACCGAAACCCCGTATTTACATATCTGCCACTGTGCAGGAGAATCCGCATAGGTGTTCGAGTGTTCGAACCGTAATGCGCAAGAAATGGTACGGAAACCCCGTATTTACATATCTGCCACTGTGCAGGAGAATCCGTATAGGTGTTCGATTGTTCGAACCGTAATGCGCAAGAAATGGTACGGAAACCCCGTATTTACATATCTGCCACTGTGCAGGAGAATCCGTATAGGTGTTCGAGTGTTCGAACCGTAATGCGGAAGAAATGGTACCGAAACCCCGTATTTACATATCTGCCACTGTGCAGGAGAATCCGAATAGGTGTTCGAGTGTTCGAACCGTAATGCGCAAGAAATGCTACGTAAACCCCATATTTAAATATCTGCTACTGTGCAGGAGAATCCGTATAGGTGTTCGAGTGTTCAAACCGTAATGCGCAAGAAATGGTATCGAAACCCCGTATTTACATATCTGCCACTGTGCAGGAGAATCCGTATAGGTGTTCGAGTGTTCGAACCGTAATGCGCAAGAAATGGTACCGAAACCCCGTATTTACATATCTGCCACTGTGCAGGAGAATCCGAATAGGTGTTCGAGTGTTCGAACCGTAATGCGCAAGAAATGCTATGTAAACCCCATATTTAAATATCTGCTACTGTGCAGGAGAATCCGTATAGGTGTTCGAGTGTTCGAACCGTAATGCGCAAGAAATGGTATCGAAACCCCGTATTTACATATCTGCCACTGTGCAGGAGAATCCGTATAGGTGTTCGAGTGTTCGAACCGTAATGCGCAAGAAATGGTATGTAAACCCCGTATTTAAATATCTGCCACTGTGCAGGAGAATCCGTATAGGTGTTCGAGTGTTCGAACCGTAATGCGCAAGAAATGGTACCGAAACCCCGTATTTACATATCTGCCACTGTGCAGGAGAATCCGTATAGGTGTTCGAGTGTTCGAACCGTAATGCACAGAAAATGGTACGGAAACCCCGTATTTACATATCTGCCACTGTGCAGGAGAATCCGTATAGGTGTTCGAGTGTTCGAACCGTAATGCGCAAGAAATGGTACGGAAACCCCGTATTTACATATCTGCCACTGTGCAGGAGAATCCGTATAGGTGTTCGAGTGTTCGAACCGTTATGCGCAAGAAATGGTATGGAAACCCCGTATTTACATATCTGCCACTCTGTAGGAGAATCCGTATAGGTGTTCGAGTGTTCGAACCGTAATGCGCAAGAAATGGTACGGAAACCCCGTATTTACACATCTGCCACTGTGCAGGTGAATCCGTATAGGTGTTCGATTGTTCGAACCGTAATGCGCAAGAAATGGTATGTAAACCCCGTATTTACATATCTGCCACTGTGCAGGAGAATCCGCATAGGTGTTCGATTGTTCGAACCGGATTGCGCAAGAAATGGTATGTAAACCACGTATTTACATGTCTGCCACTGTGCAGGAGAATCCGTATAGGTGTTCGAGTGTTCGAACCGTAATGCGCAAGAAATGGTACCGAAACCCCGTATTTACATATCTGCCACTGTGCAGGAGAATCCGCATAGGTGCTCGAGTGTTCGAACCGTTTTGCGCAAGAAATGGTATGGAAACCCCGTATTTACATATTTGCCACTGTGCAGGAGAATCCGTATTGGTGTTCGAGTGTTCGAACCGTAATGCGCAGGAAATGGTACCGAAACCCCGTATTTACATATCTGCCACTGTGCAGGAGAATTCGTATAGGTGTTCGTGTGTTCGAATCGTAATGCGCAAGAAATGGTATGTAAACCCCATATTTAAATATCTGCCACTGTGCAGGAGAATCCGTATAGGTGTTCGAGTGTTCGAACCGTAATGCGCAAGAAATGGTACCGAAACCCCGTATTTACAAATCTGCCACTGTACAGGAGAATCCGTATAGGTGTTCGAGTGTTCGAACCGTAATGCGCAAGAAATGGTACCGAAACCCCGTATTTACATATCTGCCACTGTGCAGGAGAATCCGAATTGGTGTTCGAGTGTTCGAACCGTAATGCGCAGGAAATGGTACCGAAACCCCGTATTTACATATCTGCCACTGTGCAGGAGAATTCGTATAGGTGTTCGTGTGTTCGAACCGTAATGCGCAAGAAATGGTATGTAAACCCCATATTTAAATATCTGCCACTGTGCAGGAGAATCCGTATAGGTGTTCGAGTGTTCGAACCGTAATGCGCAAGAAATGGTACCGAAACCCCGTATTTACAAATCTGCCACTGTACAGGAGAATCCGTATAGGTGTTCGAGTGTTCGAACCGTAATGCGCAAGAAATGGTACCGAAACCCCGTATTTACATATCTGCCACTGTGCAGGAGAATCCGAATAGGTGTTCGAGTGTTCGAACCGTAATGCGCAAGAAATGGTACCGAAACCCCGTATTTACATATCTGCCACTGTGCAGGAGAATCCGAATAGGTGTTCGAGTGTTCGAACCGTAATGCGCAAGAAATGGTACCGAAACCCCGTATTTACATGTCTGCCACTTTGTAGGAGAATCCGCATAGGTGTTCGAGTGTTCGAACCGTAATGTGCAAGAAATGGTATGGAAACCCCGTATTTACATATCTGCCACTGTGGAAGAGAATCCGTATAGGTGTTCGAGTGTTCGAATCGTAATGCGCAAGAAATGGTACCGAAACCCCGTATTTACATATCTGCCACTGTGCAGGAGAATCCGAATAGGTGTTCGAGTGTTCGAACCGTAATTCGCAAGAAATGGTATGTAAACCCCGTATTTACATATCTGCCACTGTGCAGGAGAATCCGTATAGGTGTTCGAGTGTTCGAACCGTTATGCGCAAGAAATGGTATGGAAACCCCGTATTTACATATCTGCCACTCTGTAGGAGAATCCGTATAGGTGTTCGAGTGTTCGAACCGTAATGCGCAAGAAATGGTACGGAAACCCCGTATTTACACATCTGCCACTGTGCAGGTGAATCCGTATAGGTGTTCGATTGTTCGAACCGTAATGCGCAAGAAATGGTATGTAAACCCCGTATTTACATATCTGCCACTGTGCAGGAGAATCCGCATAGGTGTTCGATTGTTCGAACCGTATTAATGCAAGAAATGGTATGTAAACCACGTATTTACATGTCTGCCACTGTGCAGGAGAATCCGTATAGGTGTTCGAGTGTTCGAACCGTAATGCGCAAGAAATGGTACCGAAACCCCGTATTTACATATCTGCCACTGTGCAGGAGAATCCGCATAGGTGCTCGAGTGTTCGAACCGTTTTGCGCAAGAAATGGTATGGAAACCCCGTATTTACATATTTGCCACTGTGCAGGAGAATCCGTATTGGTGTTCGAGTGTTCGAACCGTAATGCGCAGGAAATGGTACCGAAACCCCGTATTTACATATCTGTCACTGTGCAGGAGAATTCGTATAAGTGTTCGTGTGTTCGAATCGTAATGCGCAAGAAATGGTATGTAAACCCCATATTTAAATATCTGCCACTGTGCAGGAGAATCCGTATAGGTGTTCGAGTGTTCGAACCGTAATGCGCAAGAAATGGTACCGAAACCCCGTATTTACAAATCTGCCACTGTACAGGAGAATCCGTATAGGTGTTCGAGTGTTCGAACCGTAATGCGCAAGAAATGGTACCGAAACCTCGTATTTACATATCTGCCACTGTGCAGGAGAATCCGAATTGGTGTTCGAGTGTTCGAACCGTAATGCGCAGGAAATGGTACCGAAACCCCGTATTTACATATCTGCCACTGTGCAGGAGAATTCGTATAGGTGTTCGTGTGTTCGAACCGTAATGCGCAAGAAATGGTATGTAAACCCCATATTTAAATATCTGCCACTGTGCCGGAGAATCCGTATAGGTGTTCGAGTGTTCGAACCGTAATGCGCAAGAAATGGTACCGAAACCCCGTATTTACAAATCTGCCACTGTACAGGAGAATCCGTATAGGTGTTCGAGTGTTCGAACCGTAATGCGCAAGAAATGATACCGAAACCCCGTATTTACATATCTGCCACTGTGCAGGAGAATCCGAATAGGTGTTCGAGTGTTCGAACCGTAATGCGCAAGAAATGGTACCGAAACCCCGTATTTACATATCTGCCACTTTGTAGGAGAATCCGCATAGGTGTTCGAGTGTTCGAACCGTAATGTGCAAGAAATGGTATGGAAACCCCGTATTTACATATCTGCCACTGTGCAGGAGAATCCGTATAGGTGTTCGAGTGTTCGAATCGTAATGCGCAAGAAATGGTATGTAAACCCCGTATTTACAAATCTGCCACTGTACAGGAGAATCCGTATAGGTGTTCGAGTGTTCGAACCGTAATGCGCAAGAAATGGTACCGAAACCCCGTATTTACATATCTGCCACTGTGCAGGAGAATCCGAATAGGTGTTCGAGTGTTCGAACCGTAATGCGCAAGAAATGGTACCGAAACCCCGTATTTACATATCTGCCACTGTGCAGGAGAATCCGCATAGGTGCTCGAGTGTTCGAACCGTTTTGCGCAAGAAATGGTATGGAAACCCCGTATTTACATATTTGCCACTGTGCAGGAGAATCCGTATTGGTGTTCGAGTGTTCGAACCGTAATGCGCAGGAAATGGTACCGAAACCCCGTATTTACATATCTGTCACTGTGCAGGAGAATTCGTATAGGTGTTCGTGTGTTCGAATCGTAATGCGCAAGAAATGGTATGTAAACCCCATATTTAAATATCTGCCACTGTGCAGGAGAATCCGTATAGGTGTTCGAGTGTTCGAACCGTAATGCGCAAGAAATGGTACCGAAACCCCGTATTTACAAATCTGCCACTGTACAGGAGAATCCGTATAGGTGTTCGAGTGTTCGAACCGTAATGCGCAAGAAATGGTACCGAAACCTCGTATTTACATATCTGCCACTGTGCAGGAGAATCCGAATTGGTGTTCGAGTGTTCGAACCGTAATGCGCAGGAAATGGTACCGAAACCCCGTATTTACATATCTGCCACTGTGCAGGAGAATTCGTATAGGTGTTCGTGTGTTCGAACCGTAATGCGCAAGAAATGGTATGTAAACCCCATATTTAAATATCTGCCACTGTGCCGGAGAATCCGTATAGGTGTTCGAGTGTTCGAACCGTAATGCGCAAGAAATGGTACCGAAACCCCGTATTTACAAATTTGCCACTGTACAGGAGAATCCGTATAGGTGTTCGAGTGTTCGAACCGTAATGCGCAAGAAATGGTACCGAAACCCCGTATTTACATATCTGCCACTGTGCAGGAGAATCCGAATAGGTGTTCGAGTGTTCGAACCGTAATGCGCAAGAAATGGTACCGAAACCCCGTATTTACATATCTGCCACTGTGCAGGAGAATCCGTATAGGTGTTCGAGTGTTCGAATCGTAATGCGCAAGAAATGGTACGTAAACCCCGTATTTACAAATCTGCCACTGTACAGGAGAATCCGTATAGGTGTTCGAGTGTTCGAACCGTAATGCGCAAGAAATGGTACCGAAACCCCGTATTTACATATCTGCCACTGTGCAGGAGAATCCGAATAGGTGTTCGAGTGTTCGAACCGTAATGCGCAAGAAATGGTACCGAAACCCCGTATTTACATATCTGCCACTGTGCAGGAGAATCCGTATAGGTGTTCGAGTGTTCGAACCGTAATGCGCAAGAAATGGTACCGAAACCCCGTATTTACATATCTGCCACTATGCAGGAGAATCCGCATAGGTGCTCGAGTGTTCGAACCGTTTTGCGCAAGAAATGGTATGGAAACCCCGTATTTACATATTTGCCACTGTGCAGGAGAATCCGTATTGGTGTTCGAGTGTTCGAACCGTAATGCGCAGGAAATGGTACCGAAACCCCGTATTTACATATCTGCCACTGTGCAGGAGAATTCGTATAGGTGTTCGTGTGTTCGAATCGTAATGCGCAAGAAATGGTATGTAAACCCCATATTTAAATATCTGCCACTATGCAGGAGAATCCGTATAGGTGTTCGAGTGTTCGAACCGTAATGCGCAAGAAATGGTACCGAAACCCCGTATTTACAAATCTGCCACTGTACAGGAGAATCCGTATAGGTGTTCGAGTGTTCGAACCGTAATGCGCAAGAAATGGTACCGAAACCCCGTATTTACATATCTGCCACTGTGCAGGAGAATCCGAATTGGTGTTCGAGTGTTCGAACCGTAATGCGCAGGAAATGGTACCGAAACCCCGTATTTACATATCTGCCACTGTGCAGGAGAATCCGAATAGGTGTTCGAGTGTTCGAACCGTAATGTGCAAGAAATGGTACCGAAACCCCGTATTTACATATCTGCCACTGTGCAGGAGAATCCGAATAGGTGTTCGAGTGTTCGAACCGTAATGCGCAAGAAATGGTATGTAAACCCCGTATTTACATATCTGCCACTGTGCAGGAGAATCCGTATAGGTGTTCGAGTGTTCGAACCGTAATGCGCAAGAAATGGTACGGAAACCCCGTATTTACATATCTGCCACTGTGCAGGAGAATCCGTGTAGGTCTTCGAGTGTTCGAACCGTAATGCGCAAGAAATGGTACCGAAACCCCGTATTTACATATCTGCCACTGTGCAGGAGAATCCGAATAGGTGTTCGAGTGTTCGAACCGTAATGCGCAAGAAATGGTACCGAAACCCCGTATTTACATATCTGCCACTTTGTAGGAGAATCCGCATAGGTGTTCGAGTGTTCGAACCGTAATGTGCAAGAAATGGTATGAAAACCCCGTATTTACATATCTGCCACTGTGCAGGAGAATCCGTATAGGTGTTCGAGTGTTCGAATCGTAATGCGCAAGAAATGGTACCGAAACCCCGTATTTACATATCTGCCACTGTGCAGGAGAATCCGAATAGGTGTTCGAGTGTTCGAACCGTAATGCGCAAGAAATGGTATGTAAACCCCGTATTTACATATCTGCCACTGTGCAGGAGAATCCGTATAGGTGTTCTAGTGTTCGAACCGTAATGCGCAAGAAATGGTACGGAAACCCCGTATTTACATATCTGCCACTGTGCAGGAGAATCCGTATAGGAGTTCGATTGTTCGAACCGTAATGCGCAAGAAATGGTATGTAAACCCCGTATTTACATATCTGCCACTGTGCAGGAGAATCCGTATAGGTGTTCGATTGTTCGAACCGTAATGCGCAAGAAATGGTATGTAAACCCCGTATTTACATATCTGCCACTGTGCAGGAGAATCCGTATAGGTGTTCGAGTGTTCGAACCGTAATGCGCAAGAAATGCTATGTAAACCCCATATTTAAATATCTGCCACTGTGCAGGAGAATCCGTATAGGTGTTCGAGTGTTCGAACCGTAATGCGCAAGAAATGGTACCGGAACCCCGTATTTACATATCTGCCACTGTGCAGGAGAATCCGTATAGGTGTTCGAGTGTTCGAACCGTAATGCGCAAGAAATGGTACGGAAACCCCGTATTTACATATCTGCCACTGTGCAGGAGAATCCGAATAGGTGTTCAAGTGTTTGAACCGTAATGCGCAAGAAATGGTACCGAAACCCCGTATTTACATATCTGCCACTTTGTAGGAGAATCCGCATAGGTGTTCGAGTGTTCGAACCGTAATGTGCAAGAAATGGTATGGAAACCCCGTATTTACATATCTGCCACTGTGCAAGAGAATCCGTATAGGTGTTCGAGTGTTCGAATCGTAATGCGCAAGAAATTGTACCGAAACCCCGTATTTACATATCTGCCACTGTGCAGGAGAATCCGAATTGGTGTTCGAGTGTTCGAACCGTAATGCGCAAGAAATGGTATGTAAACCCCGTATTTACATATCTGCCACTGTGCAGGAGAATCCGTATAGGTGTTCGAGTGTTCGAACCGTAATGCGCAAGAAATGGTACGGAAACCCCGTATTTACATATCTGCCACTGTGCAGGAGAATCCGTGTAGGTGTTCGAGTGTTCGAACCGTAATGCGCAAGAAATGGTACCGAAACCCCGTATTTACATATCTGCCACTGTGCAGGAGAATCCGAATAGGTGTTCGAGTGTTCGAACCGTAATGCGCAAGAAATGGTACCGAAACCCCGTATTTACATATCTGCCACTTTGTAGGAGAATCCGCATAGGTGTTCGAGTGTTCGAACCGTAATGTGCAAGAAATGGTATGGAAACCCCGTATTTACATATCTGCCACTGTGCAGGAGAATCCGTATAAGTGTTCGAGTGTTCGAATCGTAATGCGCAAGAAATGGTACCGAAACCCCGTATTTACATATCTGCCACTGTGCAGGAGAATCCGAATAGGTGTTCGAGTGTTCGAACCGTAATGCGCAATAAATGGTATGTAAACCCCGTATTTACATATCTGCCACTGTGCAGGAGAATCCGTATAGGTGTTCGAGTGTTCGAACCGTAATGCGCAAGAAATGGTACGGAAACCCCGTATTTACATATCTGCCACTGTGCAGGAGAATCCGTATAGGTGTTCGATTGTTCGAACCGTAATGCGCAAGAAATGGTACGGAAACCCCGTATTTACATATCTGCCACTGTGCAGGAGAATCCGTATAGGTGTTCGAGTGTTCGAACCGTAATGCGCAAGAAATGGTACCGAAACCCCGTATTTACATATCTGCCACTGTGCAGGAGAATCCGAATAGGTGTTCAAGTGTTCGAACCGTAATGCGCAAGAAATGCTATGTAAACCCCATATTTAAATATCTGCTACTGTGCAGGAGAATCCGTATAGGTGTTCGAGTGTTCGAACCGTAATGCGCAAGAAATGGTATCGAAACCCCGTATTTACATATCTGCCACTGTGCAGGAGAATCCGTATAGGTGTTCGAGTGTTCGAACCGTAATGCGCAAGAAATGGTACTGAAACCCCGTACTTACATATCTGCCACTGTGCAGGAGAATCCGAATAGGTGTTCGTGTGTTCGAACCGTAATGCGCAAGAAATGGTACCGAAACCCCGTATTTACATATCTGCCACTTTGTAGGAGAATCCGCATAGGTGTTCGAGTGTTCGAACCGTAATGTGCAAGAAATGGTATGGAAACCCCGTATTTACATATCTGCCACTGTGCAAGAGAATCCGTATAGGTGTTCGAGTGATCGAATCGTAATGCGCAAGAAATGGTACCGAAACCCCGTATTTACATATCTGCCACTGTGCAGGAGAATCCGAATAGGTGTTTGAGTGTTCGAACCGTAATGCGCAAGAAATGGTATGTAAACCCCGTATTTACATATCTGCCACTGTGCAGGAGAATCCGTATAGGTGTTCGAGTGTTCGAACCGTAATGCGCAAGAAATGGTATGGAAACCCCGTATTTACATATCTGCCACTGTGCAGGAGAATCCGTGTAGGTGTTCGAGTGTTCGAACCGTAATGCGCAAGAAATCGTACCGAAACCCCGTATTTACATATCTGCCACTGTGCAGGAGAATCCGAATAGGTGTTCGAGTGTTCGAACCGTAATGCGCAAGAAATGGTACCGAAACCCCGTATTTACATATCTGCCACTTTGTAGGAGAATCCGCATAGGTGTTCGAGTGTTCGAACCGTAATGTGCAAGAAATGGTATGGAAACCCCGTATTTACATATCTGCCACTGTGCAGGAGAATCCGTATAGGTGTTCGAGTGTTCGAATCGTAATGCGCAAGAAATGGTACCGAAACCCCGTATTTACATATCTGCCACTGTGCAGGAGAATCCGTATAGGTGTTCGAGTGTTCGAACCGTAATGCGCAAGAAATGGTATGGAAACCCCGTATTTACATATCTGCCACTGTGCAGGAGAATCCGTATAGGTGTTCGAGTGTTCGAACCGTAATGCGCAAGAAATGGTACGGAAACCCCGTATTTACATATCTGCCACTGTGCAGGAGAATCCGTATAGGTGTTCGATTGTTCGAACCGTAATGCGCAAGAAATGGTATGTAAACCCCGTATTTACATATCTGCCACTGTGCAGGAGAATCCGAATAGGTGTTCGATTGTTCGAACCGTAATGCGCAAGAAATGGTATGTAAACCCCGTATTTACATATCTGCCACTTTGTAGGAGAATCCGCATAGGTGTTCGAGTGTTCGAATCGTAATGCGCAAGAAATGGTACCGAAACCCCGTATTTAAATATCTGCCACTGTGCAGGAGAATCCGTATAGGTGTTCGAGTGTTCGAACCGTAATGCGCAAGAAATGGTACGGAAACCCCATATTTACATATTTGCCACTGTGCAGGAGAATCCGTATAGGTGTTCGAGTGTTCGAACCGTAATGCGCAAGAAATGGTACAGAAACCCCGTATTTACATATCTGCCACTGTGCAGGAGAATCCGAATAGGTGTTCGCGTGTTCGAACCGTAATGCGCAAGAAATGGTTCCGAAACCCCGTATTTACATATCTGCCACTTTGTAGGAGAATCTGCATAGGTGTTCGAGTGTTCGAACCGTAATGTGCAAGAAATGGTATGGAAACCCCGTATTTACATATCTGCCACTGTGCAGGAGAATCCGTATAGGTGTTCGAGTGTTCGAATCGTAATGCGCAAGAAATGGTACCGAAACCCCGTATTTACATATCTGCCACTGTGCAGGAGAATCCGAATAGGTGTTCGAGTGTTCGAACCGTAATGCGCAATAAATGGTATGTAAACCCCGTATTTACATATCTGCCACTGTGCAGGAGAATCCGTATAGGTGTTCGAGTGTTCGAACCGTAATGCGCAAGAAATGGTACGGAAACCCCGTATTTACATATCTGCCACTGTGCAGGAGAATCCGTATAGGTGTTCGATTGTTCGAACCGTAATGCGCAAGAAATGGTATGTAAACCCCGTATTTACATATCTGCCACTGTGCAGGAGAATCCGAATAGGTGTTCGATTGTTCGAACCGTAATGCGCAAGAAATGGTATGTAAACCCCGTATTTACATATCTGCCACTTTGTAGGAGAATCCGCATAGGTGTTCGAGTGTTCGAACCGTAATGCGCAAGAAATGCTATGGAAACCCCGTATTTAAATATCTGCCACTGTGCAGGAGAATCCGTATAGGTGTTCGAGTGTTCGAACCGTAATGCGCAAGAAATGGTACGGAAACCCCGTATTTACATATTTGCCACTGTGCAGGAGAATCCGTATAGGTGTTCGAGTGTTCGAACCGTAATGCGCAAGAAATGGTACAGAAACCCCGTATTTACATATCTGCCACTGTGCAGGAGAATCCGAATAGGTGTTCGCGTGTTCGAACCGTAATGCGCAAGAAATGGTTCCGAAACCCCGTATTTACATATCTGCCACTTTGTAGGAGAATCCGCATAGGTGTTCGAGTGTTCGAACCGTAATGTGCAAGAAATGGTATGGAAACCCCGTATTTACATATCTGCCACTGTGCAAGAGAATCCGTATAGGTGTTCGAGTGTTCGAATCGTAATGCGCAAGAAATGGTACCGAAACCCCGTATTTACATATCTGCCACTGTGCAGGAGAATCCGAATAGGTGTTCGAGTGTTCGAACCGTAATGCGCAAGAAAGGGTATGTAAACCCCGTATTTACATATCTGCCACTGTGCAGGAGAATCCGAATAGGTGTTCGAGTGTTCGAACCGTAATGCGCAAGAAATGGTACCGAAACCCCGTATTTACATATCTGCCACTTTGCAGGAGAATCCGAATAGGTGTTCGAGTGTTCGAACCGTAATGCGCAAGAAAGGGTATGTAAACCCCGTATTTACATATCTGCCACTGTGCAGGAGAATCCGTATAGGTGTTCGAGTGTTCGAACCGTAATGCGCAAGAAATGGTACGGAAACCCCGTATTTACATATCTGCCACTGTGCAGGAGAATCCGTATAGGTGTTCGAGTGTTCGAACCGTAATGCGCAAGAAATGGTACCGAAATCCCGTATTTACATATCTGCCACTGTGCAGGAGAATCCGAATAGGTGTTCGAGTGTTCGAACCGTAATGCGCAAGAAATGGTACCGAAACCCCGTATTTACATATCTGCCACTGTGCAGGAGAATCCGCATAGGTGTTCGAGTGTTCGAACCGTAATGCGCAAGAAATGGTACGGAAACCCCGTATTTACATATCTGCCACTGTGCAGGAGAATCCGTATAGGTGTTCGATTGTTCGAACCGTAATGCGCAAGAAATGGTACGGAAACCCCGTATTTACATATCTGCCACTGTGCAGGAGAATCCGTATAGGTGTTCGAGTGTTCGAACCGTAATGCGCAAGAAATGGTACCGAAACCCCGTATTTACATATCTGCCACTGTGCAGGAGAATCCGAATAGGTGTTCGAGTGTTCGAACCGTAATGCGCAAGAAATGCTACGTAAACCCCATATTTAAATATCTGCTACTGTGCAGGAGAATCCGTATAGGTGTTCGAGTGTTCAAACCGTAATGCGCAAGAAATGGTATCGAAACCCCGTATTTACATATCTGCCACTGTGCAGGAGAATCCGTATAGGTGTTCGAGTGTTCGAACCGTAATGCGCAAGAAATGGTACCGAAACCCCGTATTTACATATCTGCCACTGTGCAGGAGAATCCGAATAGGTGTTCGAGTGTTCGAACCGTAATGCGCAAGAAATGTTATGTAAACCCCATATTTAAATATCTGCTACTGTGCAGGAGAATCCGTATAGGTGTTCGAGTGTTCGAACCGTAATGCGCAAGAAATGGTATCGAAACCCCGTATTTACATATCTGCCACTGTGCAGGAGAATCCGTATAGGTGTTCGAGTGTTCGAACCGTAATGCGCAAGAAATGGTACCGAAACCCCGTATTTACATATCTGCCACTGTGCCGGAGAATCCGAATAGGTGTTCGTGTGTTCGAACCGTAATGCGCAAGAAATGGTACCGAAACCCCGTATTTACATATCTGCCACTTTGTAGGAGAATCCGCATAGGTGTTCGAGTGTTCGAACCGTAATGTGCAAGAAATGGTATGGAAACCCCGTATTTACATATCTGCCACTGTGCAAGAGAATCCGTATAGGTGTTCGAGTGTTCGAATCGTAATGCGCAAGAAATTGTACCGAAACCCCGTATTTACATATCTGCCACTGTGCAGGAGAATCCGAATAGGTGTTCGAGTGTTCGAACCGTAATGCGCAAGAAATGGTATGTAAACCCCGTATTTACATATCTGCCACTGTGCAGGAGAATCCGTATAGGTGTTCGAGTGTTCGAACCGTAATGCGCAAGAAATGGTATGGAAACCCCGTATTTACATATCTGCCACTGTGCAGGAGAATCCGTGTAGGTGTTCGAGTGTTCGAACCGTAATGCGCAAGAAATGGTACCGAAACCCCGTATTTACATATCTGCCACTGTGCAGGAGAATCCGAATAGGTGTTCGAGTGTTCGAACCGTAATGCGCAAGAAATGGTACCGAAACCCCGTATTTACATATCTACCACTTTGTAGGAGAATCCGCAGAGGTGTTCGAGTGTTCGAACCGTAATGTGCAAGAAATGGTATGGAAACCCCGTATTTACATATCTGCCACTGTGCAGGAGAATCCGTATAGGTGTTCGAGTGTTCGAATCGTAATGCGCAAGAAATGGTACCGAAACCCCGTATTTACATATCTGCCACTGTGCAGGAGAATCCGAATAGGTGTTCGAGTGTTTGAACCGTAATGCGCAAGAAATGGTACCGAAACCCCGTATTTACATATCTGCCACTGTGCAGGAGAATCCGAATTGGTGTTCGAGTGTTCGAACCGTAATGCGCAGGAAATGGTACCGAAACCCCGTATTTACATATCTGCCACTGTGCAGGAGAATTCGTATAGGTGTTCGTGTGTTCGAACCGTAATGCGCAAGAAATGGTATGTAAACCCCATATTTAAATATCTGCCACTGTGCAGGAGAATCCGTATAGGTGTTCGAGTGTTCGAACCGTAATGCGCAAGAAATGGTACCGAAACCCCGTATTTACAAATCTGCCACTGTACAGGAGAATCCGTATAGGTGTTCGAGTGTTCGAACCGTAATGCGCAAGAAATGGTACCGAAACCCCGTATTTACATATCTGCCACTGTGCAGGAGAATCCGAATAGGTGTTCGAGTGTTCGAACCGTAATGCGCAAGAAATGGTACCGAAACCCCGTATTTACATATCTGCCACTGTGCAGGAGAATCTGAATAGGTGTTCGAGTGTTCGAACCGTAATGCGCAAGAAATGGTACCGAAACCCCGTATTTACATATCTGCCACTTTGTAGGAGAATCCGCATAGGTGTTCGAGTGTTCTAACCGTAATGTGCAAGAAATGGTATGGAAACCCCGTATTTACATATCTGCCACTGTGGAAGAGAATCCGTATAGGTGTTCGAGTGTTCGAATCGTAATGCGCAAGAAATGGTACCGAAACCCCGTATTTACATATCTGCCACTGTGCAGGAGAATCCGAATAGGTGTTCGAGTGTTCGAACCGTAATGCGCAAGAAATGGTATGTAAACCCCGTATTTACATATCTGCCACTGTGCAGGAGAATCCGTATAGGTGTTCGAGTGTTCGAACCGTAATGCGCAAGAAATGGTACGGAAACCCCGTATTTACATATCTGCCACTGTGCAGGAGAATCCGTGTAGGTGTTCGAGTGTTCGAACCGTAATGCGCAAGAAATGGTACCGAAACCCCGTATTTACATATCTGCCACTGTGCAGGAGAATCCGAATAGGTGTTCGAGTGTTCGAACCGTAATGCGCAAGAAAGGGTACCGAAACCCCGTATTTACATATCTGCCACTTTGTAGGAGAATTCGCATAGGTGTTCGAGTGTTCGAACCGTAATGTGCAAGAAATGGTATGGAAACCCCGTGTTTACATATCTGCCACTGTGCAGGAGAATCCGTATAGGTGTTCGAGTGTTCGAATCGTAATGCGCAAGAAATGGTACCGAAACCCCGTATTTACATATCTGCCACTGTGCAGGAGAATCCGAATAGGTGTTCGAGTGTTCGAACCGTAATGCGCAAGAAATGGTATGTAAACCCCGTATTTACATATCTGCCATTGTGCAGGAGAATCCGTATAGGTGTTCGAGTGTTCGAACCGTAATGCGCAAGAAATGGTACGGAAACCCCGTATTTACATATCTGCCACTGTGCAGGAGAATCCGTATAGGTGTTCGATTGTTCGAACCGTAATGCGCAAGAAATGGTATGTAAACCCCGTATTTACATATCTGCCACTGTGCAGGAGAATCCGTATAGGTGTTCGAGTGTTCGAACCGTAATGCGCAAGAAATGGTATGTAAACCCCGTATTTAAATATCTGCCACTGTGCAGGAGAATCCGTATAGGTGTTCGAGTGTTCGAACCGTAATGCGCAAGAAATGGTACCGAAACCCCGTATTTACATATCTGCCACTGTGCAGGAGAATACGTATAGGTGTTCGAGTGTTCGAACCGTAATGCGCAGAAAATGGTACGGAAACCCCGTATTTACATATCTGCCACTGTGCAGGAGAATCCGTATAAGTGTTCGAGTGTTCGAACCGTAATGCGCAAGAAATGGTACGGAAACCCCGTATTTACAAATCTGCCACTGTGCAGGAGAATCCGTATAGGTGTTCGAGTGTTCGAACCGTTATGCGCAAGAAATGGTATGGAAACCCCGTATTTACATATCTGCCACTCTGTAGGAGAATCCGTATAGGTGTTCGAGTGTTCGAACCGTAATGCGCAAGAAATGGTACGGAAACCCCGTATTTACACATCTGCCACTGTGCAGGTGAATCCGTATAGGTGTTCGATTGTTCGAACCGTAATGCGCAAGAAATGGTATGTAAACCCCGTATTTACATATCTGCCACTGTGCAGGAGAATCCGCATAGGTGTTCGATTGTTCGAACCGTATTACGCAAGAAATGATATGTAAACCACGTATTTACATGTCTGCCACTGTGCAGGAGAATCCGTATAGGTGTTCGAGTGTTCGAACCGTAATGCGCAAGAAATGGTACCGAAACCCCGTATTTACATATCTGCCACTGTGCAGGAGAATCCGCATAGGTGCTCGAGTGTTCGAACCGTTTTGCGCAAGAAATGGTATGGAAACCCCGTATTTACATATTTGCCACTGTGCAGGAGAATCCGTATTGGTGTTCGAGTGTTCGAACCGTAATGCGCAGGAAATGGTACCGAAACCCCGTATTTACATATCTGCCACTGTGCAGGAGAATTCGTATAGGTGTTCGTGTGTTCGAACCGTAATGCGCAAGAAATGGTATGTAAACCCCATATTTAAATATCTGCCACTGTGCAGGAGAATCCGTATAGGTGTTCGAGTGTTCGAACCGTAATGCGCAAGAAATGGTACCGAAACCCCGTATTTACAAATCTGCCACTGTACAGGAGAATCCGTATAGGTGTTCGAGTGTTCGAACCGTAATGCGCAAGAAATGGTACCGAAACCCCGTATTTACATATCTGCCACTGTGCAGGAGAATCCGAATAGGTGTTCGAGTGTTCGAACCGTAATGCGCAAGAAATGGTACCGAAACCCCGTATTTACATATCTGCCACTGTGCAGGAGAATCTGAATAGGTGTTCGAGTGTTCGAACCGTAATGCGCAAGAAATGGTACCGAAACCCCGTATTTACATATCTGCCACTTTGTAGGAGAATCCGCATAGGTGTTCGAGTGTTCTAACCGTAATGTGCAAGAAATGGTATGGAAACCCCGTATTTACATATCTGCCACTGTGGAAGAGAATCCGTATAGGTGTTCGAGTGTTCGAATCGTAATGCGCAAGAAATGGTACCGAAACCCCGTATTTACATATCTGCCACTGTGCAGGAGAATCCGAATAGGTGTTCGAGTGTTCGAACCGTAATGCGCAAGAAATGGTATGTAAACCCCGTATTTACATATCTGCCACTGTGCAGGAGAATCCGTATAGGTGTTCGAGTGTTCGAACCGTAATGCGCAAGAAATGGTACGGAAACCCCGTATTTACATATCTGCCACTGTGCAGGAGAATCCGTGTAGGTGTTCGAGTGTTCGAACCGTAATGCGCAAGAAATGGTACCGAAACCCCGTATTTACATATCTGCCACTGTGCAGGAGAATCCGAATAGGTGTTCGAGTGTTCGAACCGTAATGCGCAAGAAAGGGTACCGAAACCCCGTATTTACATATCTGCCACTTTGTAGGAGAATTCGCATAGGTGTTCGAGTGTTCGAACCGTAATGTGCAAGAAATGGTATGGAAACCCCGTGTTTACATATCTGCCACTGTGCAGGAGAATCCGTATAGGTGTTCGAGTGTTCGAATCGTAATGCGCAAGAAATGGTACCGAAACCCCGTATTTACATATCTGCCACTGTGCAGGAGAATCCGAATAGGTGTTCGAGTGTTCGAACCGTAATGCGCAAGAAATGGTATGTAAACCCCGTATTTACATATCTGCCATTGTGCAGGAGAATCCGTATAGGTGTTCGAGTGTTCGAACCGTAATGCGCAAGAAATGGTACGGAAACCCCGTATTTACATATCTGCCACTGTGCAGGAGAATCCGTATAGGTGTTCGATTGTTCGAACCGTAATGCGCAAGAAATGGTATGTAAACCCCGTATTTACATATCTGCCACTGTGCAGGAGAATCCGTATAGGTGTTCGAGTGTTCGAACCGTAATGCGCAAGAAATGGTATGTAAACCCCGTATTTAAATATCTGCCACTGTGCAGGAGAATCCGTATAGGTGTTCGAGTGTTCGAACCGTAATGCGCAAGAAATGGTACCGAAACCCCGTATTTACATATCTGCCACTGTGCAGGAGAATCCGTATAGGTGTTCGAGTGTTCGAACCGTAATGCGCAGAAAATGGTACGGAAACCCCGTATTTACATATCTGCCACTGTGCAGGAGAATCCGTATAAGTGTTCGAGTGTTCGAACCGTAATGCGCAAGAAATGGTACGGAAACCCCGTATTTACAAATCTGCCACTGTGCAGGAGAATCCGTATAGGTGTTCGAGTGTTCGAACCGTTATGCGCAAGAAATGGTATGGAAACCCCGTATTTACATATCTGCCACTCTGTAGGAGAATCCGTATAGGTGTTCGAGTGTTCGAACCGTAATGCGCAAGAAATGGTACGGAAACCCCGTATTTACACATCTGCCACTGTGCAGGTGAATCCGTATAGGTGTTCGATTGTTCGAACCGTAATGCGCAAGAAATGGTATGTAAACCCCGTATTTACATATCTGCCACTGTGCAGGAGAATCCGCATAGGTGTTCGATTGTTCGAACCGTATTACGCAAGAAATGATATGTAAACCACGTATTTACATGTCTGCCACTGTGCAGGAGAATCCGTATAGGTGTTCGAGTGTTCGAACCGTAATGCGCAAGAAATGGTACCGAAACCCCGTATTTACATATCTGCCACTGTGCAGGAGAATCCGCATAGGTGCTCGAGTGTTCGAACCGTTTTGCGCAAGAAATGGTATGGAAACCCCGTATTTACATATTTGCCACTGTGCAGGAGAATCCGTATTGGTGTTCGAGTGTTCGAACCGTAATGCGCAGGAAATGGTACCGAAACCCCGTATTTACATATCTGCCACTGTGCAGGAGAATTCGTATAGGTGTTCGTGTGTTCGAACCGTAATGCGCAAGAAATGGTATGTAAACCCCATATTTAAATATCTGCCACTGTGCAGGAGAATCCGTATAGGTGTTCGAGTGTTCGAACCGTAATGCGCAAGAAATGGTACCGAAACACCGTATTTACAAATCTGCCACTGTACAGGAGAATCCGTATAGGTGTTCGAGTGTTCGAACCGTAATGCGCAAGAAATGGTACCGAAACCCCGTATTTACATATCTGCCACTGTGCAGGAGAATCCGAATTGGTGTTCGAGTGTTCGAACCGTAATGCGCAGGAAATGGTACCGAAACCCCGTATTTACATATCTGCCACTGTGCAGGAGAATTCGTATAGGTGTTCGTGTGTTCGAACCGTAATGCGCAAGAAATGGTATGTAAACCCCATATTTAAATATCTGCCACTGTGCAGGAGAATCCGTATAGGTGTTCGAGTGTTCGAACCGTAATGCGCAAGAAATGGTACCGAAACACCGTATTTACAAATCTGCCACTGTACAGGAGAATCCGTATAGGTGTTCGAGTGTTCGAACCGTAATGCGCAAGAAATGGTACCGAAACCCCGTATTTACATATCTGCCACTGTGCAGGAGAATCCGAATTGGTGTTCGAGTGTTCGAACCGTAATGCGCAGGAAATGGTACCGAAACCCCGTATTTACATATCTGCCACTGTGCAGGAGAATTCGTATAGGTGTTCGTGTGTTCGAACCGTAATGCGCAAGAAATGGTATGTAAACCCCATATTTAAATATCTGCCACTGTGCAGGAGAATCCGTATAGGTGTTCGAGTGTTCGAACCGTAATGCGCAAGAAATGGTACCGAAAACCCGTATTTACAAATCTGCCACTGTACAGGAGAATCCGTATAGGTGTTCGAGTGTTCGAACCGTAATGCGCAAGAAATGGTATGTAAACCCCGTATTTAAATATCTGCCACTATGCAGGAGAATCCGTATAGGTGTTCGAGTGTTCGAACCGTAATGCGCAAGAAATGGTACCGAAACCCCGTATTTACATATCTGCCACTGTGCAGGAGAATCCGTATAGGTGTTCGAGTGTTCGAACCGTAATGCGCAGAAAATGGTACGGAAACCCCGTATTTACATATCTGCCACTGTGCAGGAGAATCCGTATAAGTGTTCGAGTGTTCGAACCGTAATGCGCAAGAAATGGTACGGAAACCCCGTATTTACAAATCTGCCACTGTGCAGGAGAATCCGTATAGGTGTTCGAGTGTTCGAACCGTTATGCGCAAGAAATGGTATGGAAACCCCGTATTTACATATCTGCCACTCTGTAGGAGAATCCGTATAGGTGTTCGAGTGTTCGAACCGTAATGCGCAAGAAATGGTACGGAAACCCCGTATTTACACATCTGCCACTGTGCAGGTGAATCCGTATAGGTGTTCGATTGTTCGAACCGTAATGCGCAAGAAATGGTATGTAAACCCCGTATTTACATATCTGCCACTGTGCAGGAGAATCCGCATAGGTGTTCGATTGTTCGAACCGTATTACGCAAGAAATGATATGTAAACCACGTATTTACATGTCTGCCACTGTGCAGGAGAATCCGTATAGGTGTTCGAGTGTTCGAACCGTAATGCGCAAGAAATGGTACCGAAACCCCGTATTTACATATCTGCCACTGTGCAGGAGAATCCGCATAGGTGCTCGAGTGTTCGAACCGTTTTGCGCAAGAAATGGTATGGAAACCCCGTATTTACATATTTGCCACTGTGCAGGAGAATCCGTATTGGTGTTCGAGTGTTCGAACCGTAATGCGCAGGAAATGGTACCGAAACCCCGTATTTACATATCTGCCACTGTGCAGGAGAATTCGTATAGGTGTTCGTGTGTTCGAACCGTAATGCGCAAGAAATGGTATGTAAACCCCATATTTAAATATCTGCCACTGTGCAGGAGAATCCGTATAGGTGTTCGAGTGTTCGAACCGTAATGCGCAAGAAATGGTACCGAAACACCGTATTTACAAATCTGCCACTGTACAGGAGAATCCGTATAGGTGTTCGAGTGTTCGAACCGTAATGCGCAAGAAATGGTACCGAAACCCCGTATTTACATATCTGCCACTGTGCAGGAGAATCCGAATTGGTGTTCGAGTGTTCGAACCGTAATGCGCAGGAAATGGTACCGAAACCCCGTATTTACATATCTGCCACTGTGCAGGAGAATTCGTATAGGTGTTCGTGTGTTCGAACCGTAATGCGCAAGAAATGGTATGTAAACCCCATATTTAAATATCTGCCACTGTGCAGGAGAATCCGTATAGGTGTTCGAGTGTTCGAACCGTAATGCGCAAGAAATGGTACCGAAAACCCGTATTTACAAATCTGCCACTGTACAGGAGAATCCGTATAGGTGTTCGAGTGTTCGAACCGTAATGCGCAAGAAATGGTTCCGAAACCCCGTATTTACATATCTGCCACTGTGCAGGAGAATCCGAATAGGTGTTCGAGTGTTCGAACCGTAATGCGCAAGAAATGGTACCGAAACCCCGTATTTACATATCTGCCACTGTGCAGGAGAATCCGAATAGGTGTTCGAGTGTTCGAACCGTAATGCGCAAGAAATGGTACCGAAACCCCGTATTTACATATCTGCCACTTTGTAGGAGAATCCGCATAGGTGTTCGAGTGTTCGAACTGTAATGTGCAAGAAATGGTATGGATACCCCGTATTTACATATCTGCCAGTGTGGAAGAGAATCTGTATAGGTGTTCGAGTGTTCGAATCGTAATGCGCAAGAAATGGTACCGAAACCCCGTATTTACATATCTGCCACTGTGCAGGAGAATCCGAATAGGTGTTCGAGTGTTCGAACCGTAATGCGCAAGAAATGGTATGTAAACCCCGTATTTACATATCTGCCACTGTGCAGGAGAATCCGTATAGGTGTTCGAGTGTTCGAACCGTAATGCGCAAGAAATGGTACGGAAACCCCGTATTTTCATATCTGCCACTGTGCAGGAGAATCCGTGTAGGTGTTCGAGTGTTCGAACCGTAATGCGCAAGAAATGGTACCGAAACCCCGTATTTACATATCTGCCACTGTGCAGGAGAATCCGAATAGGTGTTCGAGTGTTCGAACCGTAATGCGCAAGAAATGGTACCGAAACCCCGTATTTACATATCTGCCACTTTGTAGGAGAATCCGCATAGGTGTTCGAGTGTTCGAACCGTAATGTGCAAGAAATGGTATGGAAACCCCGTATTTACATATCTGCCACTGTGCAGGAGAATCCGTATAGGTGTTCGAGTGTTCGAATCGTAATGCGCAAGAAATGGTACCGAAACCCCGTATTTACATATCTGCCACTGTGCAGGAGAATCCGAATAGGTGTTCGAGTGTTCGAACCGTAATGCGCAAGAAATGGTATGTAAACCCCGTATTTACATATCTGCCACTGTGCAGGAGAATCCGTATAGGTGTTCTAGTGTTCGAACCGTAATGCGCAAGAAATGGTACGGAAACCCCGTATTTACATATCTGCCACTGTGCAGGAGAATCCGTATAGGTGTTCGATTGTTCGAACCGTAATGCGCAAGAAATGGTAGGTAAACCCCGTATTTACATATCTGCCACTGTGCAGGAGAATCCGTATAGGTGTTCGATTGTTCGAACCGTAATGCGCAAGAAATGGTATGTAAACCCCGTATTTACATATCTGCCACTGTGCAGGAGAATCCGTATAGGTGTTCGAGTGTTCGAACCGTAATGCGCAAGAAATGCTATGTAAACCCCATATTTAAATATCTGCCACTGTGCAGGAGAATCCGTATAGGTGTTCGAGTGTTCGAACCGTAATGCGCAAGAAATGGTACCGGAACCCCGTATTTACATATCTGCCACTGTGCAGGAGAATCCGTATAGGTGTTCGAGTGTTCGAACCGTAATGCGCAAGAAATGGTACGGAAACCCCGTATTTACATATCTGCCACTGTGCAGGAGAATCCGAATAGGTGTTCGAGTGTTGGAACCGTAATGCGCAAGAAATGGTACCGAAACCCCGTATTTACATATCTGCCACTTTGTAGGAGAATCCGCATAGGTGTTCGAGTGTTCGAACCGTAATGTGCAAGAAATGGTATGGAAACCCCGTATTTACATATCTGCCACTGTGCAGGAGAATCCGTATAGGTTTTCGAGTGTTCGAATCGTAATGCGCAAGAAATTGTACCGAAACCCCGTATTTACATATCTGCCACTGTGCAGGAGAATCCGAATTGGTGTTCGAGTGTTCGAACCGTAATGCGCAAGAAATGGTATGTAAACCCCGTATTTACATATCTGCCACTGTGCAGGAGAATCCGTATAGGTGTTCGAGTGTTCGAACCGTAATGCGCAAGAAATGGTACGGAAACCCCGTATTTACATATCTGCCACTGTGCAGGAGAATCCGTGTAGGTGTTCGAGTGTTCGAACCGTAATGCGCAAGAAATGGTACCGAAACCCATGTATTTACATATCTGCCACTGTGCAGGAGAATCCGAATAGGTGTTCGAGTGTTCGAACCGTAATGCGCAAGAAATGGTACCGAAACCCCGTATTTACATATCTGCCACTTTGTAGGAGAATCCGCATAGGTGTTCGAGTGTTCGAACCGTAATGTGCAAGAAATGGTATGGAAACCCCGTATTTACATATCTGCCACTGTGCAGGAGAATCCGTATAGGTGTTCGAGTGTTCGAATCGTAATGCGCAAGAAATGGTACCGAAACCCCGTATTTACATATCTGCCACTGTGCAGGAGAATCCGAATAGGTGTTCGAGTGTTCGAACCGTAATGCGCAATAAATGGTATGTAAACCCCGTATTTACATATCTGCCACTGTGCAGGAGAATCCGTATAGGTGTTCGAGTGTTCGAACCGTAATGCGCAAGAAATGGTACGGAAACCCCGTATTTACATATCTGCCATTGTGCAGGAGAATCCGTATAGGTGTTCGATTGTTCGAACCGTAATGCGCAAGAAATGGTACGGAAACCCCGTATTTACATATCTGCCACTGTGCAGGAGAATCCGTATAGGTGTTCGAGTGTTCGAACCGTAATGCGCAAGAAATGGTACCGAAACCCCGTATTTACATATCTGCCACTGTGCAGGAGAATCCGAATAGGTGTTCAAGTGTTCGAACCGTAATGCGCAAGAAATGCTATGTAAACCCCATATTTAAATATCTGCCACTGTGCAGGAGAATCCGTATAGGTGTTCGAGTGTTCGAACCGTAATGCGCAAGAAATGGTACCGGAACCCCGTATTTACATATCTACCACTGTGCAGGAGAATCCGTATAGGTGTTCGAGTGTTCGAACCGTAATGCGCAAGAAATGGTACGGAAACCCCGTATTTACATATCTGCCACTGTGCAGGAGAATCCGAATAGGTGTTCGAGTGTTTGAACCGTAATGCGCAAGAAATGGTACCGAAACCCCGTATTTACATATCTGCCACTTTGTAGGAGAATCCGCATAGGTGTTCGAGTGTTCGAACCGTAATGTGCAAGAAATGGTATGGAAACCCCGTATTTACATATCTGCCACTGTGCAGGAGAATCCGTATAGGTGTTCGAGTGTTCGAATCGTAATGCGCAAGAAATTGTACCGAAACCCCGTATTTACATATCTGCCACTGTGCAGGAGAATCCGAATTGGTGTTCGAGTGTTCGAACCGTAATGCGCAAGAAATGGTATGTAAACCCCGTATTTACATATCTGCCACTGTGCAGGAGAATCCGTATAGGTGTTCGAGTGTTCGAACCGTAATGCGCAAGAAATGGTACGGAAACCCCGTATTTACATATCTGCCACTGTGCAGGAGAATTCGTGTAGGTGTTCGAGTGTTCGAACCGTAATGCGCAAGAAATGGTACCGAAACCCCGTATTTACATATCTGCCACTGTGCAGGAGAATCCGAATAGGTGTTCGAGTGTTCGAACCGTAATGCGCAAGAAATGGTACCGAAACCCCGTATTTACATATCTGCCACTTTGTAGGAGAATCCGCATAGGTGTTCGAGTGCTCGAACCGTAATGTGCAAGAAATGGTATGGAAACCCCGTATTTACATATCTGCCACTGTGCAGGAGAATCCGTATAGGTGTTCGAGTGTTCGAATCGTAATGCGCAAGAAATGGTACCGAAACCCCGTATTTACATATCTGCCACTGTGCAGGAGAATCCGAATAGGTGTTCGAGTGTTCGAACCGTAATGCGCAATAAATGGTATGTAAACCCCGTATTTACATATCTGCCACTGTGCAGGAGAATCCGTATAGGTGTTCGAGTGTTCGAACCGTAATGCGCAAGAAATGGTACGGAAACCCCGTATTTACATATCTGCCATTGTGCAGGAGAATCCGTATAGGTGTTCGATTGTTCGAACCGTTATGCGCAAGAAATGGTACGGAAACCCCGTATTTACATATCTGCCACTGTGCAGGAGAATCCGTATAGGTGTTCGAGTGTTCGAACCGTAATGCGCAAGAAATGGTACCGAAACCCCGTATTTACACATCTGCCACTGTGCAGGAGAATCCGAATAGGTGTTCGAGTGTTCGAACCGTAATGCGCAAGAAATGCTATGTAAACCCCATATTTAAATATCTGCCACTGTGCAGGAGAATCCGTATAGGTGTTCGAGTGTTCGAACCGTAATGCGCAAGAAATGGTACCGGAACCCCGTATTTACATATCTGCCACTGTGCAGGAGAATCCGTATAGGTGTTCGAGTGTTCGAACCGTAATGCGCAAGAAATGGTACGGAAACCCCGTATTTACATATCTGCCACTGTGCAGGAGAATCCGAATAGGTGTTCGAGTGTTTGAACCGTAATGCGCAAGAAATGGTACCGAAACCCCGTATTTACATATCTGCCACTTTGTAGGAGAATCCGCATAGGTGTTCGAGTGTTCGAACCGTAATGTGCAAGAAATGGTATGGAAACCCCGTATTTACATATCTGCCACTGTGCAAGAGAATCCGTATAGGTGTTCGAGTGTTCGAATCGTAATGCGCAAGAAATTGTACCGAAACCCCGTATTTACATATCTGCCACTGTGCAGGAGAATCCGAATTGGTGTTCGAGTGTTCGAACCGTAATGCGCAAGAAATGGTATGTAAACCCCGTATTTACATATCTGCCACTGTGCAGGAGAATCCGTATAGGTGTTCGAGTGTTCGAACCGTAATGCGCAAGAAATGGTACGGAAACCCCGTATTTACATATCTGCCACTGTGCAGGAGAATCCGTGTAGGTGTTCGAGTGTTCGAACCGTAATGCGCAAGAAATGGTACCGAAACCCCGTATTTACATATCTGCCACTGTGCAGGAGAATCCGAATAGGTGTTCGAGTGTTCGAACCGTAATGCGCAAGAAATGGTACCGAAACCCCGTATTTACATATCTGCCACTTTGTAGGAGAATCCGCATAGGTGTTCGAGTGTTCGAACCGTAATGTGCAAGAAATGGTATGGAAACCCCGTATTTACATATCTGCCACTGTGCAGGAGAATCCGTATAGGTGTTCGAGTGTTCGAATCGTAATGCGCAAGAAATGGTACCGAAACCCCGTATTTACATATCTGCCACTGTGCAGGAGAATCCGAATAGGTGTTCGAGTGTTCGAACCGTAATGCGCAAGAAATGGTATGTAAACCCCGTATTTACATATCTGCCACTTTGCAGGAGAATCTGTATAGGTGTTCTAGTGTTCGAACCGTAATGCGCAAGAAATGGTACGGAAACCCCGTATTTACATATCTGCCACTGTGCAGGAGAATCCGTATAGGTGTTCGATTGTTCGAACCGTAATGCGCAAGAAATGGTATGTAAACCCCGTATTTACATATCTGCCACTGTGCAGGAGAATCCGTATAGGTGTTCGATTGTTCGAACCGTAATGCGCAAGAAATGGTATGTAAACCCCGTATTTACATATCTGCCACTGTGCAGGAGAATCCGTATAGGTGTTCGAGTGTTCGAACCGTAATGCGCAAGAAATGCTATGTAAACCCCATATTTAAATATCTGCCACTGTGCAGGAGAATCCGTATAGGTGTTCGAGTGTTCGAACCGTAATGCGCAAGAAATGGTACCGGAACCCCGTATTTACATATCTGCCACTGTGCAGGAGAATCCGTATAGGTGTTCGAGTGTTCGAACCGTAATGCGCAAGAAATGGTACGGAAACCCCGTATTTACATATCTGCCACTGTGCAGGAGAATCCGAATAGGTGTTCGAGTGTTTGAACCGTAATGCGCAAGAAATGGTACCGAAACCCCGTATTTACATATCTGCCACTTTGTAGGAGAATCCGCATAGGTGTTCGAGTGTTCGAACCGTAATGTGCAAGAAATGGTATGGAAACCCCGTATTTACATATCTGCCACTGTGCAAGAGAATCCGTAGAGGTGTTCGAGTGTTCGAATCGTAATGCGCAAGAAATTGTACCGAAACCCCGTATTTACATATCTGCCACTGTGCAGGAGAATCCGAATTGGTGTTCGAGTGTTCGAACCGTAATGCGCAAGAAATGGTATGTAAACCCCGTATTTACATATCTGCCACTGTGCAGGAGAATCCGTATAGGTGTTCGAGTGTTCGAACCGTAATGCGCAAGAAATGGTACGGAAACCCCGTATTTACATATCTGCCACTGTGCAGGAGAATCCGTGTAGGTGTTCGAGTGTTCGAACCGTAATGCGCAAGAAATGGTACCGAAACCCCGTATTTACATATCTGCCACTGTGCAGGAGAATCCGAATAGGTGTTCCAGTGTTCGAACCGTAATGCGCAAGAAATGGTACCGAAACCCCGTATTTACATATCTGCCACTTTGTAGGAGAATCCGAATAGGTGTTCGAGTGTTCGAACCGTAATGCGCAATAAATGGTATGTAAACCCCGTATTTACATATCTGCCACTGTGCAGGAGAATCCGTATAGGTGTTCGAGTGTTCGAACCGTAATGCGCAAGAAATGGTACGGAAACCCCGTATTTACATATCTGCCATTGTGCAGGAGAATCCGTATAGGTGTTCGATTGTTCGAACCGTTATGCGCAAGAAATGGTACGGAAACCCCGTATTTACATATCTGCCACTGTGCAGGAGAATCCGTATAGGTGTTCGAGTGTTCGAACCGTAATGCGCAAGAAATGGTACCGAAACCCCGTATTTACATATCTGCCACTGTGCAGGAGAATCCGAATAGGTGTTCGAGTGTTCGAACCGTAATGCGCAAGAAATGCTATGTAAACCCCATATTTAAATATCTGCCACTGTGCAGGAGAATCCGTATAGGTGCTCGAGTGTTCGAACCGTAATGCGCAAGAAATGGTACCGGAACCCCGTATTTACATATCTGCCACTGTGCAGGAGAATCCGTATAGGTGTTCGAGTGTTCGAACCGTAATGCGCAAGAAATGGTACGGAAACCCCGTATTTACATATCTGCCACTGTGCAGGAGAATCCGAATAGGTGTTCGAGTGTTTGAACCGTAATGCGCAAGAAATGGTACCGAAACCCCGTATTTACATATCTGCCACTTTGTAGGAGAATCCGCATAGGTGTTCGAGTGTTCGAACCGTAATGTGCAAGAAATGGTATGGAAACCCCGTATTTACATATCTGCCACTGTGCAAGAGAATCCGTATAGGTGTTCGAGTGTTCGAATCGTAATGCGCAAGAAATTGTACCGAAACCCCGTATTTACATATCTGCCACTGTGCAGGAGAATCCGAATTGGTGTTCGAGTGTTCGAACCGTAATGCGCAAGAAATGGTATGTAAACCCCGTATTTACATATCTGCCACTGTGCAGGAGAATCCGTATAGGTGTTCGAGTGTTCGAACCGTAATGCGCAAGAAATGGTACGGAAACCCCGTATTTACATATCTGCCACTGTGCAGGAGAATCCGTGTAGGTGTTCGAGTGTTCGAACCGTAATGCGCAAGAAATGGTACCGAAACCCCGTATTTACATATCTGCCACTGTGCAGGAGAATCCGAATAGGTGTTCGAGTGTTCGAACCGTAATGCGCAAGAAATGGTACCGAAACCCAACCCCGTATTTACATATCTGCCACTTTGTAGGAGAATCCGCATAGGTGTTCGAGTGTTCGAACCGTAATGTGCAAGAAATGGTATGGAAACCCCGTATTTACATATCTGCCACTGTGCAGGAGAATCCGTATAGGTGTTCGAGTGTTCGAATCGTAATGCGCAAGAAATGGTACCGAAACCCCGTATTTACATATCTGCCACTGTGCAGGAGAATCCGAATAGGTGCTCGAGTGTTCGAACCGTAATGCGCAAGAAATGGTATGTAAACCCCGTATTTACATATCTGCCACTTTGCAGGAGAATCTGTATAGGTGTTCTAGTGTTCGAACCGTAATGCGCAAGAAATGGTACGGAAACCCCGTATTTACATATCTGCCACTGTGCAGGAGAATCCGTATAGGTGTTCGATTGTTTGAACCGTAATGCGCAAGAAATGGTATGTAAACCCCGTATTTACATATCTGCCACTGTGCAGGAGAATCCGTATAGGTGTTCGATTGTTCGAACCGTAATGCGCAAGAAATGGTATGTAAACCCCGTATTTACATATCTGCCACTGTGCAGGAGAATCCGTATAGGTGTTCGAGTGTTCGAACCGTAATGCGCAAGAAATGCTATGTAAACCCCATATTTAAATATCTGCCACTGTGCAGGAGAATCCGTATAGGTGTTCGAGTGTTCGAACCGTAATGCGCAAGAAATGGTACCGGAACCCCGTATTTACATATCTGCCACTGTGCAGGAGAATCCGTATAGGTGTTCGAGTGTTCGAACCGTAATGCGCAAGAAATGGTACGGAAACCCCGTATTTACATATCTGCCACTGTGCAGGAGAATCCGAATAGGTGTTCGAGTGTTTGAACCGTAATGCGCAAGAAATGGTACCGAAACCCCGTATTTACATATCTGCCACTTTGTAGGAGAATCCGCATAGGTGTTCGAGTGTTCGAACCGTAATGTGCAAGAAATGGTATGGAAACCCCGTATTTACATATCTGCCACTGTGCAAGAGAATCCGTAGAGGTGTTCGAGTGTTCGAATCGTAATGCGCAAGAAATTGTACCGAAACCCCGTATTTACATATCTGCCACTGTGCAGGAGAATCCGAATTGGTGTTCGAGTGTTCGAACCGTAATGCGCAGTGGCAGATATGTAAATACGGGGTTTCGGTACCATTTCTTGCGCATTACGGTTCGAACACTCGAACACCTATACGGATTCTCCTGCACAGTGGCAGATATGTAAATACGGGGTTTCCGTACCATTTCTTGCACATTACGGTTCGAACACTCGAACACCTATGCGAATTCTCCTGCACAGTGGCAGATATGTAAATACGGGGTTCCGGTACCATTTCTTGCGCATTACGGTTCGAACACTCGAACACCTATACGGATTCTCCTGCACAGTGGCAGATATGTAAATACGGGGTTTCTGTACCATTTCTTGCGCATTACGGTTCGAACACTCGAACACCTATACGGATTCTCCTGCACAGTGGCAGATATGTAAATACAGGGTTTCCATACCATTTCTTGCACATTACGGTTCGAACACTCGAACACCTATGCGGATTCTCCTACAAAGTGGCAGATATGTAAATACGGGGTTTCGGTACCATTTCTTGCGCATTACGGTTCGAACACTCGAACACCTATTCGGATTCTCCTGCACAGTGGCAGATATGTAAATACAGGGTTTCGGTACCATTTCTTGCGCATTACGGTTCGAACACTCGAACACCTATACGGATTCTCCTGCACAGTGGCAGATATGTAAATACGGGGTTTCCGTACCATTTCTTGCGCATTACGGTTCGAACACTCGAACACCTATACGGATTCTCCTGCACAGTGGCAGATATGTAAATACGGGGTTTACCGACCCTTTCTTGCGCATTACGGTTCGAACACTCGAACACCTGTTCGGATTCTCCTGCACAGTGGCAGATATGTAAATACGGGGTTTCGGTACCATTTCTTGCGCATTACGGTTCGAACACTCGAACACCTATTCGGATTCTCCTGCACAGTGGCAGATATGCAAATACGGGGTTTCCGTACCATTTCTTGCGCATTACGGTTCGAACACTCGAACACCTATACGGATTCTCCTGCACAGTGGCAGATATGTAAATACGGGGTTCCGGTACCATTTCTTGCGCATTACGGTTCGAACACTCGAACACCTATACGGATTCTCCTGCACAGTGGCAGATATTTAAATATGGGGTTTACATAGCATTTCTTGCGCATTACGGTTCGAACACTCGAACACCTATACGGATTCTCCTGCACAGTGGCAGATATGTAAGTACGGGGTTTACATACCATTTCTTGCGCATTACGGTTCGAACACTCGAACACCTATTCGGATTCTCCTGCACAGTGGCAGATATGTAAATACGGGGTTTCGGTACCATTTCTTGCGCATTACGATTCGAACACTCGAACACCTATACGGATTCTCCTGCACAGTGGCAGATATGTAAATACAGGGTTTCCATACCATTTCTTGCACATTACGGTTCGAACACTCGAACACCTATGCGGATTCTCCTACAAAGTGGCAGATATGTAAATACGGGGTTTCGGTACCATTTCTTGCGCATTACGGTTCGAACACTCGAACACCTATTCGGATTCTCCTGCACAGTGGCAGATATGTAAATACAGGGTTTCGGTACCATTTCTTGCGCATTACGGTTCGAACACTCGAACACCTATACGGATTCTCCTGCACAGTGGCAGATATGTAAATACGGGGTTTCCGTACCATTTCTTGCGCATTACGGTTCGAACACTCGAACACCTATACGGATTCTCCTGCACAGTGGCAGATATGTAAATACGGGGTTTACCTACCCTTTCTTGCGCATTACGGTTCGAACACTCGAACACCTGTTCGGATTCTCCTGCACAGTGGCAGATATGTAAATACGGGGTTTCGGTACCATTTCTTGCGCATTACGGTTCGAACACTCGAACACCTATTCGGATTCTCCTGCACAGTGGCAGATATGCAAATACGGGGTTTCCGTACCATTTCTTGCGCATTACGGTTCGAACACTCGAACACCTATACGGATTCTCCTGCACAGTGGCAGATATGTAAATACGGGGTTCCGGTACCATTTCTTGCGCATTACGGTTCGAACACTCGAACACCTATACGGATTCTCCTGCACAGTGGCAGATATTTAAATATGGGGTTTACATAGCATTTCTTGCGCATTACGGTTCGAACACTCGAACACCTATACGGATTCTCCTGCACAGTGGCAGATATGTAAATACGGGGTTTACATACCATTTCTTGCGCATTACGGTTCGAACAATCGAACACCTATACGGATTCTCCTGCACAGTGGCAGATATGTAAATACGGGGTTTACATACCATTTCTTGCGCATTACGGTTCGAACAATCGAACACCTGTACGGATTCTCCTGCACAGTGGCAGATATGTAAATACGGGGTTTACATACCATTTCTTGCGCATTACGGTTCGAACACTCGAACACCTATACGGATTCTCCTGCACAGTGGCAGATATTTAAATATGGGGTTTACATAGCATTTCTTGCGCATTACGGTTCGAACACTCGAACACCTATACGGATTCTCCTGCACAGTGGCAGATATGTAAATACGGGGTTTACATACCATTTCTTGCGCATTACGGTTCGAACAATCGAACACTTATACGGATTCTCCTGCACAGTGGCAGATATGTAAATACGGGGTTTACATACCATTTCTTGCGCATTACGGTTCGAACAATCGAACACCTATACGGATTCTCCTGCACTGTGGCAGATATATAAATACGGGGTTTCCGTACCATTTCTTGCGCATTACGGTTCAAACACTCGAACACCTATACGGATTCTCCTGCACAGTGGCAGATATGTAAATACGGGGTTTACCTACCCTTTCTTGCGCATTACGGTTCGAACACTCGAACACCTATTCGGATTCTCCTGCACAGTGGCAGATATGTAAATACGGGGTTTCGGTACCATTTCTTGCGCATTACGGTTCGAACACTCGAACACCTATACGGATTCTCCTGCACAGTGGCAGATATGTAAATACGGGGTTTCCGTACCATTTCTTGCACATTACGGTTCGAACACTCGAACACCTATGCGAATTCTCCTGCACAGTGGCAGATATGTAAATACGGGGTTCCGGTACCATTTCTTGCGCATTACGGTTCGAACACTCGAACACCTATACGGATTCTCCTGCACAGTGGCAGATATGTAAATACGGGGTTTCTGTACCATTTCTTGCGCATTACGGTTCGAACACTCGAACACCTATACGGATTCTCCTGCACAGTGGCAGATATGTAAATACGGGGTTTACATACCATTTCTTGCGCATTACGGTTCGAACACTCGAACACCTATACGGATTCTCCTGCACAGTGGCAGATATTTAAATATGGGGTTTACATAGCATTTCTTGCGCATTACGGTTCGAACACTCGAACACCTATACGGATTCTCCTGCACAGTGGCAGATATGTAAATACGGGGTTTCCGTACCATTTCTTGCGCATTACGGTTCGAACACTCGAACACCTATACGGATTCTCCTGCACAGTGGCAGATATGTAAATACGGGGTTTACCTACCCTTTCTTGCGCATTACGGTTCGAACACTCGAACACCTATTCGGATTCTCCTGCACAGTGGCAGATATGTAAATACGGGGTTTCGGTACCATTTCTTGCGCATTACGGTTCGAACACTCGAACACCTATACGGATTCTCCTGCACAGTGGCAGATATGTAAATACGGGGTTTCCGTACCATTTCTTGCACATTACGGTTCGAACACTCGAACACCTATGCGAATTCTCCTGCACAGTGGCAGATATGTAAATACGGGGTTCCGGTACCATTTCTTGCGCATTACGGTTCGAACACTCGAACACCTATACGGATTCTCCTGCACAGTGGCAGATATGTAAATACGGGGTTTCTGTACCATTTCTTGCGCATTACGGTTCGAACACTCGAACACCTATACGGATTCTCCTGCACAGTGGCAGATATGTAAATACGGGGTTTACATACCATTTCTTGCGCATTACGGTTCGAACACTCGAACACCTATACGGATTCTCCTGCACAGTGGCAGATATTTAAATATGGGGTTTACATAGCATTTCTTGCGCATTACGGTTCGAACACTCGAACACCTATACGGATTCTCCTGCACAGTGGCAGATATGTAAATACGGGGTTTACGTACCATTTCTTGCGCATTACGGTTCGAACAATCGAACACCTATACGGATTCTCCTGCATAGTGGCAGATATGTAAATACGGGGTTTACATACCATTTCTTGCGCATTACGGTTCGAACAATCGAACACCTATACGGATTCTCCTGCACAGTGGCAGATATGTAAATACGGGGTTTTCGTACCATTTCTTGCGCATTACGGTTCGAACACTCGAACACCTATACGGATTCTCCTGCACAGTGGCAGATATGTAAGTACGGGGTTTACATACCATTTCTTGCGCATTACGGTTCGAACACTCGAACACCTATTCGGATTCTCCTGCACAGTGGCAGATATGTAAATACGGGGTTTCGGTACCATTTCTTGCGCATTACGATTCGAACACTCGAACACCTATACGGATTCTCCTGCACAGTGGCAGATATGTAAATACAGGGTTTCCATACCATTTCTTGCACATTACGGTTCGAACACTCGAACACCTATGCGGATTCTCCTACAAAGTGGCAGATATGTAAATACGGGGTTTCGGTACCATTTCTTGCGCATTACGGTTCGAACACTCGAACACCTATTCGGATTCTCCTGCACAGTGGCAGATATGTAAATACAGGGTTTCGGTACCATTTCTTGCGCATTACGGTTCGAACACTCGAACACCTATACGGATTCTCCTGCACAGTGGCAGATATGTAAATACGGGGTTTCCGTACCATTTCTTGCGCATTACGGTTCGAACACTCGAACACCTATACGGATTCTCCTGCACAGTGGCAGATATGTAAATACGGGGTTTACCTACCCTTTCTTGCGCATTACGGTTCGAACACTCGAACACCTGTTCGGATTCTCCTGCACAGTGGCAGATATGTAAATACGGGGTTTCGGTACCATTTCTTGCGCATTACGGTTCGAACACTCGAACACCTATTCGGATTCTCCTGCACAGTGGCAGATATGCAAATACGGGATTTCCGTACCATTTCTTGCGCATTACGGTTCGAACACTCGAACACCTATACGGATTCTCCTGCACAGTGGCAGATATGTAAATACGGGGTTCCGTTACCATTTCTTGCGCATTACGGTTCGAACACTCGAACACCTATACGGATTCTCCTGCACAGTGGCAGATATTTAAATATGGGGTTTACATAGCATTTCTTGCGCATTACGGTTCGAACACTCGAACACCTATACGGATTCTCCTGCACAGTGGCAGATATGTAAATACGGGGTTTACATACCATTTCTTGCGCATTACGGTTCGAACAATCGAACACCTATACGGATTCTCCTGCACAGTGGCAGATATGTAAATACGGGGTTTACATACCATTTCTTGCGCATTACGGTTCGAACAATCGAACACCTATACGGATTCTCCTGCACAGTGGCAGATATGTAAATACGGGGTTTCCGTACCATTTCTTGCGCATTACGGTTCGAACACTCGAACACCTATACGGATTCTCCTGCACAGTGGCAGATATGTAAATACGGGGTTTACATACCATTTATTGCGCATTACGGTTCGAACACTCGAACACCTATTCGGATTCTCCTGCACAGTGGCAGATATGTAAATACGGGGTTTCCATACCATTTCTTGCACATTACGGTTCGAACACTCGAACACCTATGCGGATTCTCCTACAAAGTGGCAGATATGTAAATACGGGGTTTCGGTAACATTTCTTGCGCATTACGGTTCGAACACTCGAACACCTATTCGGATTCTCCTGCACAGTGGCAGATATGTAAATATGGGGTTTCGGTACCATTTCTTGCGCATTACGGTTCGAACACTCGAACACCTACACGGATTCTCCTGCACAGTGGCAGATATGTAAATACGGGGTTTCCATACCATTTCTTGCACATTATGGTTCGAACACTCGAACACCTATTCGGATTCTCCTGCATAGTGGCAGATATGTAAATACGGGGTTTCGGTACCATTTCTTGCACATTACGGTTCGAACACTCGAACACCTATGCGGATTCTCCTACAAAGTGGCAGATATGTAAATACGGGGTTTCGGTACCATTTCTTGCGCATTACGGTTCGAACACTCGAACACCTATTCGGATTCTCCTGCACAGTGGCAGATATGTAAATACAGGGTTTCGGTACCATTTCTTGCGCATTACGGTTCGAACACTCGAACACCTATACGGATTCTCCTGCACAGTGGCAGATATGTAAATACGGGGTTTCCGTACCATTTCTTGCGCATTACGGTTCGAACACTCGAACACCTATACGGATTCTCCTGCACAGTGGCAGATATGTAAATACGGGGTTTACCTACCCTTTCTTGCGCATTACGGTTCGAACACTCGAACACCTATTCGGATTCTCCTGCACAGTGGCAGATATGTAAATACGGGGTTTCGGTACCATTTCTTGCGCATTACGGTTCGAACACTCGAACACCTATACGGATTCTCCTGCACAGTGCCAGATATGTAAATACGGGGTTTCCGTACCATTTCTTGCACATTACGGTTCGAACACTCGAACACCTATGCGAATTCTCCTGCACAGTGGCAGATATGTAAATACGGGGTTCCGGTACCATTTCTTGCGCATTACGGTTCGAACACTCGAACACCTATACGGATTCTCCTGCACAGTGGCAGATATGTAAATACGGGGTTTCTGTACCATTTCTTGCGCATTACGGTTCGAACACTCGAACACCTATACGGATTCTCCTGCACAGTGGCAGATATGTAAATACGGGGTTTACATACCATTTCTTGCGCATTACGGTTCGAACACTCGAACACCTATACGGATTCTCCTGCACAGTGGCAGATATTTAAATATGGGGTTTACATAGCATTTCTTGCGCATTACGGTTCGAACACTCGAACACCTATACGGATTCTCCTGCACAGTGGCAGATATGTAAATACGGGGTTTACGTACCATTTCTTGCGCATTACGGTTCGAACAATCGAACACCTATACGGATTCTCCTGCATAGTGGCAGATATGTAAATACGGGGTTTACATACCATTTCTTGCGCATTACGGTTCGAACAATCGAACACCTATACGGATTATCCTGCATAGTGGCAGATATGTAAATACGGGGTTTACATACCATTTCTTGCGCATTACGGTTCGAACAATCGAACACCTATACGGATTCTCCTGCACAGTGGCAGATATGTAAATACGGGGTTTACGTACCATTTCTTGCGCATTACGGTTCGAACAATCGAACACCTATACGGATTCTCCTGCATAGTGGCAGATATGTAAATACGGGGTTTACATACCATTTCTTGCGCATTACGGTTCGAACAATCGAACACCTATACGGATTCTCCTGCACAGTGGCAGATATGTAAATACGGGGTTTTCGTACCATTTCTTGCGCATTACGGTTCGAACACTCGAACACCTATACGGATTCTCCTGCACAGTGGCAGATATGTAAGTACGGGGTTTACATACCATTTCTTGCGCATTACGGTTCGAACACTCGAACACCTATTCGGATTCTCCTACACAGTGGCAGATATGTAAATACGGGGTTTCGGTACCATTTCTTGCGCATTACGATTCGAACACTCGAACACCTATACGGATTCTCCTGCACAGTGGCAGATATGTAAATACAGGGTTTCCATACCATTTCTTGCACATTACGGTTCGAACACTCGAACACCTATGCGGATTCTCCTACAAAGTGGCAGATATGTAAATACGGGGTTTCGGTACCATTTCTTGCGCATTACGGTTCGAACACTCGAACACCTATTCGGATTCTCCTGCACAGTGGCAGATATGCAAATACGGGGTTTCCGTACCATTTCTTGCGCATTACGGTTCGAACACTCGAACACCTATACGGATTCTCCTGCACAGTGGCAGATATGTAAATACGGGGTTCCGTTACCATTTCTTGCGCATTACGGTTCGAACACTCGAACACCTATACGGATTCTCCTGCACAGTGGCAGATATTTAAATATGGGGTTTACATAGCATTTCTTGCGCATTACGGTTCGAACACTCGAACACCTATACGGATTCTCCTGCACAGTGGCAGATATGTAAATACGGGGTTTACATACCATTTCTTGCGCATTACGGTTCGAACAATCGAACACCTATACGGATTCTCCTGCACAGTGGCAGATATGTAAATACGGGGTTTACATACCATTTCTTGCGCATTACGGTTCGAACAATCGAACACCTATACGGATTCTCCTGCACAGTGGCAGATATGTAAATACGGGGTTTCCGTACCATTTCTTGCGCATTACGGTTCGAACACTCGAACACCTATACGGATTCTCCTGCACAGTGGCAGATATGTAAATACGGGGTTTACATACCATTTATTGCGCATTACGGTTCGAACACTCGAACACCTATTCGGATTCTCCTGCACAGTGGCAGATATGTAAATACGGGGTTTCCATACCATTTCTTGCACATTACGGTTCGAACACTCGAACACCTATGCGGATTCTCCTACAAAGTGGCAGATATGTAAATACGGGGTTTCGGTAACATTTCTTGCGCATTACGGTTCGAACACTCGAACACCTATTCGGATTCTCCTGCACAGTGGCAGATATGTAAATATGGGGTTTCGGTACCATTTCTTGCGCATTACGGTTCGAACACTCGAACACCTACACGGATTCTCCTGCACAGTGGCAGATATGTAAATACGGGGTTTCCATACCATTTCTTGCACATTATGGTTCGAACACTCGAACACCTATGCGGATTCTCCTACAAAGTGGCAGATATGTAAATACGGGGTTTCGGACAAATTTCTTGCGCATTACGGTTCGAACACTCGAACACCTATTCGGATTCTCCTGCACAGTGGCAGATATGTAAATACGGGGTTTCGGTACCATTTCTTGCGCATTACGGTTCGAACACTCGAACACCTATACGGATTCTCCTGCACAGTGGCAGATATGTAAATACGGGGTTTCCGTACCATTTCTTGCGCATTACGGTTCGAACACTCGAACACCTATACGGATTCTCCTGCACAGTGGCAGATATGTAAATACGGGGTTTACATACCCTTTCTTGCGCATTACGGTTCGAACACTCGAACACCTATTCGGATTCTCCTGCACAGTGGCAGATATGTAAATACGGGGTTTCGGTACCATTTCTTGCGCATTACGATTCGAACACTCGAACACCTATACGGATTCTCTTGCACAGTGGCAGATATGTAAATACGGGGTTTCCATACCATTTCTTGGACATTACGGTTCGAACACTCGAACACCTATACGGATTCTCCTGCACAGTGGCAGATATGTAAATACGGGGTTTCCATACCATTTCTTGCACATTACGGTTCGAACACTCGAACACCTATGCGGATTCTCCTACAAAGTGGCAGATATGTAAATACGGGGTTTCGGTACCATTTCTTGCGCATTACGGTTCGAACACTCGAACACCTATTCGGATTCTCCTGCACAGTGGCAGATATGTAAATACGGGGTTTCGGTACCATTTCTTGCGCATTACGGTTCGAACACTCGAACACCTATACGGATTCTCCTGCACAGTGGCAGATATGTAAATACGGGGTTTCCGTACCATTTCTTGCGCATTACGGTTCGAACACTCGAACACCTATACGGATTCTCCTGCACAGTGGCAGATATGTAAATACGGGGTTTACATACCCTTTCTTGCGCATTACGGTTCGAACACTCGAACACCTATTCGGATTCTCCTGCACAGTGGCAGATATGTAAATACGGGGTTTCGGTACCATTTCTTGCGCATTACGATTCGAACACTCGAACACCTATACGGATTCTCTTGCACAGTGGCAGATATTTAAATACGGGGTTTCCATACCATTTCTTGCACATTACGGTTCGAACACTCGAACACCTATGCGGATTCTCCTACAAAGTGGCAGATATGTAAATACGGGGTTTCGGAACCATTTCTTGCGCATTACGGTTCGACCACTCGAACACCTATTCGGATTCTCCTGCACAGTGGCAGATATGTAAATACGGGGTTTCTGTACCATTTCTTGCGCATTACGGTTCGAACACTCGAACACCTATACGGATTCTCCTGCACAGTGGCAGATATGTAAATACGGGGTTTCCGTACCATTTCTTGCGCATTACGATTCGAACACTCGAACACCTATACGGATTCTCTTGCACAGTGGCAGATATCTAAATACGGGGTTTCCATACCATTTCTTGCACATTACGGTTCGAACACTCGAACACCTATGCGGATTCTCCTACAAAGTGGCAGATATGTAAATACGGGGTTTCGGTACCATTTCTTGCGCATTACGGTTCGAACACTCGAACACCTATTCGGATTCTCCTGCACAGTGGCAGATATGTAAATACGGGGTTTCCGTACCATTTCTTGCGCATTACGGTTCGAACACTCGAACACCTATACGGATTCTCCTGCACAGTGGCAGATATGTAAATACGGGGTTCCGGTACCATTTCTTGCAAATTACGGTTCGAACACTCGAACACCTATACGGATTCTCCTGCACAGTGGCAGATATTTAAATATGGGGTTTACATAGCATTTCTTGCGCATTACGGTTCGAACACTCGAACACCTATACGGATTCTCCTACACAGTGGCAGATATGTAAATACGGGGTTTACATACCATTTCTTGCGCATTACGGTTCGAACAATCGAACACCTATACGGATTCTCCTGCACAGTGGCAGATATGTAAATACGGGGTTTACATACCATTTCTTGCGCATTACGGTTCGAACAATCGAACACCTATACGGATTCTCCTGCACAGTGGCAGATATGTAAATACGGGGTTTCCGTACCATTTCTTGCGCATTACGGTTCGAACACTCGAACACCTATACGGATTCTCCTGCACAGTGTCAGATATGTAAATACGGGGTTTACATACCATTTATTGCGCATTACGGTTCGAACACTCGAACACCTATTCGGATTCTCCTGCACAGTGGCAGATATGTAAATACGGGGTTTCGGTACCATTTCTTGCGCATTACGATTCGAACACTCGAACACCTATACGGATTCTCCTGCACAGTGGCAGATATGTAAATACGGGGTTTCCATACCATTTCTTGCACATTACGGTTCGAACACTCGAACACCTATGCGGATTCTCCTACAAAGTGGCAGATATGTAAATACGGGGTTTCGGTACCATTTCTTGCGCATTACGGTTCGAACACTCGAACACCTATTCGGATTCTCCTGCACAGTGGCAGATATGTAAAGACGGGGTTTCGGTACCATTTCTTGCGCATTACGGTTCGAACACTCGAACACCTACACGGATTCTCCTGCACTGTGGCAGATATGTAAATACGGGGTTTCCATACCATTTCTTGCGCATTACGGTTCGAACACTCGAACACCTATACGGATTCTCCTGCACAGTGGCAGATATGTAAATACGGGGTTTACATACCATTTCTTGCGCATTACGGTTCGAACACTCGAACACCTATTCGGATTCTCCTGCACAGTGGCAGATATGTAAATACGGGGTTTCGGTACAATTTCTTGCGCATTACGATTCGAACACTCGAACACCTATACGGATTCTCTTGCACAGTGGCAGATATGTAAATATGGGGTTTCCATACCCTTTCTTGCACATTACGGTTCGAACACTCGAACACCTATTCGGATTCTCCTGCACAGTGGCAGATATGTAAATACGGGGTTTCGGTACCATTTCTTGCGCATTACGATTCGAACACTCGAACACCTATACGGATTCTCTTGCACAGTGGCAGATATGTAAATACGGGGTTTCCATACCATTTCTTGGACATTACGGTTCGAACACTCGAACACCTATACGGATTCTCCTGCACAGTGGCAGATATGTAAATACGGGGTTTCCATACCATTTCTTGCACATTACGGTTCGAACACTCGAACACCTATGCGGATTCTCCTACAAAGTGGCAGATATGTAAATACGGGGTTTCGGTACCATTTCTTGCGCATTACGGTTCGAACACTCGAACACCTATTCGGATTCTCCTGCACAGTGGCAGATATGTAAATACGGGGTTTCGGTACCATTTCTTGCGCATTACGGTTCGAACACTCGAACACCTATACGGATTCTCCTGCACAGTGGCAGATATGTAAATACGGGGTTTCCGTACCATTTCTTGCGCATTACGGTTCGAACACTCGAACACCTATACGGATTCTCCTGCACAGTAGCAGATATGTAAATACGGGGTTTACATACCCTTTCTTGCGCATTACGGTTCGAACACTCGAACACCTATTCGGATTCTCATGCACAGTGGCAGATATGTAAATACGGGGTTTCGGTACCATTTCTTGCGCATTACGATTTGAACACTCGAACACCTATACGGATTCTCTTGCACAGTGGCAGATATTTAAATACGGGGTTTCCATACCATTTCTTGCACATTACGGTTCGAACACTCGAACACCTATGCGGATTCTCCTACAAAGTGGCAGATAGGTAAATACGGGGTTTCGGAACCATTTCTTGCGCATTACGGTTCGAACACTCGAACACCTATTCGGATTCTCCTGCACAGTGGCAGATATGTAAATACGGGGTTTCTGTACCATTTCTTGCGCATTACGGTTCGAACACTCGAACACCTATACGGATTCTCCTGCACAGTGGCAGATATGTAAATACGGGGTTTCCGTACCATTTCTTGCGCATTACGATTCGAACACTCGAACACCTATACGGATTCTCTTGCACAGTGGCAGATATCTAAATACGGGGTTTCCATACCATTTCTTGCACATTACTGTTCGAACACTCGAACACCTATGCGGATTCTCCTACAAAGTGGCAGATATGTAAATACGGGGTTTCGGTACCATTTCTTGCGCATTACGGTTCGAACACTCGAACACCTATTCGGATTCTCCTGTACAGTGGCAGATATGTAAATACGGGGTTTCCGTACCATTTCTTGCGCATTACGGTTCGAACACTCGAACACCTATACGGATTCTCCTGCACAGTGGCAGATATGTAAATACGGGGTTCCGGTACCATTTCTTGCGCATTACGGTTCGAACACTCGAACACCTATACGGATTCTCCTGCACAGTGGCAGATATTTAAATATGGGGTTTACATAGCATTTCTTGCGCATTACGGTTCGAACACTCGAACACCTATACGGATTCTCCTGCACAGTGGCAGATATGTAAATACGGGGTTTACATACCATTTCTTGCGCATTACGGTTCGAACAATCGAACACCTATACAGATTCTCCTGCACAGTGGCAGATATGTAAATACGGGGTTTACATACCATTTCTTGCGCATTACGGTTCGAACAATCGAACACCTATACGGATTCTCCTGCACAGTGGCAGATATGTAAATACGGGGTTTCCGTACCATTTCTTGCGCATTACGGTTCGAACACTCGAACACCTATACGGATTCTCCTGCACAGTGGCAGATATGTAAATACGGGGTTTACATACCATTTATTGCGCATTACGGTTCGAACACTCGAACACCTATTCGGATTCTCCTGCACAGTGGCAGATATGTAAATACGGGGTTTCGGTACCATTTCTTGCGCATTACGATTCGAACACTCGAACACCTATACGGATTCTCCTGCACAGTGGCAGATATGTAAATACGGGGTTTCCATACCATTTCTTGCACATTACGGTTCGAACACTCGAACACCTATGCGGATTCTCCTACAAAGTGGCAGATATGTAAATACGGGGTTTCGGTACCATTTCTTGCGCATTACGGTTCGAACACTCGAACACCTATTCGGATTCTCCTGCACAGTGGCAGATATGTAAAGACGGGGTTTCGGTACCATTTCTTGCGCATTACGGTTCGAACACTCGAACACCTACACGGATTCTCCTGCACTGTGGCAGATATGTAAATACGGGGTTTCCATACCATTTCTTGCGCATTACGGTTCGAACACTCGAACACCTATACGGATTCTCCTGCACAGTGGCAGATATGTAAATACGGGGTTTACATACCATTTCTTGCGCATTACGGTTCGAACACTCGAACACCTATTCGGATTCTCCTGCACAGTGGCAGATATGTAAATACGGGGTTTCGGTACAATTTCTTGCGCATTACGATTCGAACACTCGAACACCTATACGGATTCTCTTGCCCAGTGGCAGATATGTAAATACGGGGTTTCCATACCATTTCTTGCACATTACGGTTCGAACACTCGAACACCTATGCGGATTCTCCTACAAAGTGGCAGATAAGTAAATACGGGGTTTCGGTACCATTTCTTGCGCATTACGGTTCGAACACACGAACACCTATTCGGATTCTCCGGCACAGTGGCAGATATGTAAATACGGGGTTTCGGTACCATTTCTTGCGCATTACGGTTCGAACACTCGAACACCTATACGGATTCTCCTGCACAGTGGCAGATATGTAAATACGGGGTTTCGATACCATTTCTTGCGCATTACGGTTCGAACAATCGAACACCTATACGGATTCTCCTGCACAGTGGCAGATATGTAAATACGGGGTTTACATACCATTTCTTGCGCATTACGGTTCGAACAATCGAACACCTATACGGATTCTCCTGCACAGTGGCAGATATGTAAATACGGGGTTTACATACCATTTCTTGCGCATTACGGTTCGAACACTCGAACACCTATACGGATTCTCCTGCACAGTGGCAGATATGTAAATACGGGGTTTCGATACCATTTCTTGCGCATTACGGTTCGAACACTCGAACACCTATACGGATTCTCCTGCACAGTAGCAGATATGTAAATACGGGGTTTACATACCATTTCTTGCGCATTACGGTTCGAACACTCGAACACCTATTCGGATTCTCCTGCACAGTGGCAGATATGTAAATACGGGGTTTCGGTACCATTTCTTGCGCATTACGGTTCGAACACTCGAACACCTATACGGATTCTCCTGCACAGTGGCAGATATGTAAATACGGGGTTTCCGTACCATTTCTTGCGCATTACGGTTCGAACAATCGAACACCTATACGGATTCTCCTGCACAGTGGCAGATATGTAAATACGGGGTTTCCGTACCATTTCTTGCGCATTACGGTTCGAACACTCGAACACCTATGCGGATTCTCCTACACAGTGGCAGATATGTAAATACGGGGTTTCGGTACCATTTCTTGCGCATTACGGTTCGAACACTCGAACACCTATTCGGATTCTCTTGCACAGTGGCAGATATGTAAATACGGGGTTTCGGTACCATTTCTTGCACATTACGGTTCGAACACTCGAACACCTATACGGATTCTCCTGCACAGTGGCAGATATGTAAATACGGGGTTTCCGTACCATTTCTTGCGCATTACGGTTCGAACACTCGAACACCTATACGGATTCTCCTGCACAGTGGCAGATATGTAAATACGGGGTTTACATACCCTTTCTTGCGCATTACGGTTCGAACACTCGAACCCCTATTCGGATTCTCCTGCAAAGTGGCAGATATGTAAATACGGGGTTTCGGTACCATTTCTTGCGCATTACGGTTCGAACACTCGAACACCTATTCGGATTCTCCTGCACAGTGGCAGATATGTAAATACGGGGTTTACATACCCTTTCTTGCGCATTACGGTTCGAACACTCGAACACCTATTCGGATTCTCCTGCACAGTGGCAGATATGTAAATACGGGGTTTCGGTACCATTTCTTGCGCATTACGATTCGAACACTCGAACACCTATACGGATTCTCTTGCACAGTGGCAGATATGTAAATACGGGGTTTCCATACCATTTCTTGCACATTACGGTTCGAACACTCGAACACCTATGCGGATTCTCCTACAAAGTGGCAGATATGTAAATACGGGGTTTCGGAACCATTTCTTGCGCATTACGGTTCGAACACTCGAACACCTATTCGGATTCTCCTGCACAGTGGCAGATATGTAAATACGGGGTTTCTGTACCATTTCTTGCGCATTACGGTTCGAACACTCGAACACCTATACGGATTCTCCTGCACAGTGGCAGATATGTAAATACGGGGTTTCCGTACCATTTCTTGCGCATTACGGTTCGAACACTCGAACACCTATACGGATTCTCCTGCACAGTGGCAGATATTTAAATACGGGGTTTCCATAGCATTTCTTGCGCATTACGGTTCGAACACTCGAACACCTATGCGGATTCTCCTACAAAGTGGCAGATATGTAAATACGGGATTTACATACCATTTCTTGCGCATTACGGTTCGAACAATCGAACACCTATTCGGATTCTCCTGCACAGTGGCAGATATGTAAATACGGGGTTTACATACCATTTCTTGCGCATTACGGTTCGAACAATCGAACACCTATACGGATTCTCCTGCACAGTGGCAGATATGTAAATACGGGGTTTCCGTACCATTTCTTGCGCATTACGGTTCGAACACTCGAACACCTATACGGATTCTCCTGCACAGTGGCAGATATATAAATACGGGGTTTACATACCATTTATTGCGCATTACGGTTCGAACACTCGAACACCTATTCGGATTCTCTTGCACAGTGGCAGATATGTAAATACGGGGTTTCGGTACCATTTCTTGCGCATTACGATTCGAACACTCGAACACCTATACGGATTCTCCTGCACAGTGGCAGATATGTAAATACGGGGTTTCCATACCATTTCTTGCACATTACGGTTCGAACACTCGAACACCTATGCGGATTCTCCTACAAAGTGGCAGATATGTAAATACGGGGTTTCGGTACCATTTCTTGCGCATTACGGTTCGAACACTCGAACACCTATTCGGATTCTCCTGCACAGTGGCAGATATGTAAATACGGGGTTTCGGTACGATTTCTTGCGCATTACGGTTCGAACACTCGAACACCTACACGGATTCTCCTGCACAGTGGCAGATATGTAAATACGGGGTTTCCATACCATTTCTTGCGCATTACGGTTCGAACACTCGAACACCTATACGGATTCTCCTGCACAGTGGCAGATATGTAAATACGGGGTTTACATACCATTTCTTGCGCATTACGGTTCGAACACTCAAACACCTATTCGGATTCTCCTGCACAGTGGCAGATATGTAAATACGGGGTTTCGGTACCATTTCTTGCGCATTACGATTCGAACACTCGAACACCTATACGGATTCTCTTGCACAGTGGCAGATATGTAAAAACGAGGTTTCCATACCATTTCTTGCACATTACGGTTCGAACACTCGAACACCTATGCGGATTCTCCTACAAAGTGGCAGATATGTAAATACGGGGTTTCGGTACCATTTCTTGCGCATTACGGTTCGAACACAGGAACACCTATTCGGATTCTCCTGCACAGTGGCAGATATGTAAGTACGGGGTTTCGGTACCATTTCTTGCGCATTACGGTTCGAACACTCGAACACCTATACGGATTCTCCTGCACAGTGGCAGATATGTAAATACGGGGTTTCGATACCATTTCTTGCGCATTACGGTTCGAACACTCGAACACCTATACGGATTCTCCTGCACAGTAGCAGATATTTAAATATGGGGCTTACATAGCATTTCTTGCGCATTACGGTTCGAACACTCGAACACCTATTCGGATTCTCCTTCACAGTGGCAGATATGTAAATACGGGGTTTCGGTACCATTTCTTGCGCATTACGGTTCGAACACTCGAACACCTATACGGATTCTCCTGCATAGTGGCAGATATGTAAATACGGGGTTTCCGTACCATTTCTTGCGCATTACGGTTCGAACAATCGAACACCTATACGGATTCTCCTGCACAGTGGCAGATAAGTAAATACGGGGTTTCCGTACCATTTCTTGCGCATTACGGTTCGAACACTCGAACACCTATACGGATTCTCCTGCACAGTGGCAGATATGTAAATACGGGGTTTACATACCATTTATTGCGCATTACGGTTCGAACACTCGAACACCTATTCGGATTCTCCTGCACAGTGGCAGATATGTAAATACGGGGTTTCGGTACCATTTCTTGCGCATTACGATTCGAACACTCGAACACCTATACGGATTCTCCTGCACAGTGGCAGATATGTAAAGACGGGGTTTCCATACCATTTCTTGCACATTACGGTTCGAACACTCGAACACCTATGCGGATTCTCCTACAAAGTGGCAGATATGTAAATACGGGGTTTCGGTACCATTTCTTGCGCATTACGGTTCGAACACTCGAACACCTATTCGGATTCTCCTGCACAGTGGCAGATATGTAAATACGGGGTTTCGGTACCATTTCTTGCGCATTACGGTTCGAACACTCGAACAACTACACGGATTCTCCTGCACAGTGGCAGATATGTAAATACGGGGTTTCCGTACCATTTCTTGCGCATTACGGTTCGAACACTCGAACACCTATACGGATTCTCCTGCACAGTGGCAGATATGTAAATACGGGGTTTACATACCATTTCTTGCGCATTACGGTTCGAACACTCGAACACCAATTCGGATTCTCCTGCACAGTGGCAGATATGTAAATACGGGGTTTCGGTACAATTTCTTGCGCATTACGATTCGAACACTCGAACACCTATGCGGATTCTCTTGCACAGTGGCAGATATGTAAATACGGGTTTCGGTACCATTTCTTGCACATTACGGTTCGAACACTCGAACACCTATGCGGATTCTCCTACAAAGTGGCAGATATGTAAATACGGGGTTTACGTACCATTTCTTGCGCATTACGGTTCGAACAATCGAACACCTATTCGGATTCTCCTGCACAGTGGCAGATATGTAAATACGGGGTTTCCGTACCATTTCTTGCGCATTACGGTTCGAACACTCGAACACCTATACGGATTCTCCTGCACAGTGGCAGATATGTAAATACGGGGTTCCGGTACCATTTCTTGCGCATTACGGTTCGAACACTCGAACACCTATACGGATTCTCCTGCACAGTGGCAGATATTTAAATATGGGGTTTACGTAGCATTTCTTGCGCATTACGGTTCGTAGACTCGAACACCTATACGGATTCTCCTGCACAGTGGCAGATATGTAAATACGGGGTTTACATACCATTTCTTGCGCATTACGGTTCGAACAATCGAACACCTATACGGATTCTCCTGCACAGTGGCAGATATGTAAATACGGGGTTTCCGTACCATTTCTTGCACATTACGGTTCGAACACTCGAACACCTATACGAATTCTCCTGCACAGTGGCAGATATGTAAATACGGGGTTCCGGTACCATTTCTTGCGCATTACGGTTCGAACACTCGAACACCTATACGGATTCTCCTGCACAGTGGCAGATATGTAAATACGGGGTTTCTGTACCATTTCTTGCGCATTACGGTTCGAACAATCGAACACCTATACGGATTCTCCTGCACAGTGGCAGATATGTAAATACGGGGTTTACATACCATTTCTTGCGCATTACGGTTCGAACACTCGAACACCTATACGGATTCTCCTGCACAGTGGCAGATATTTAAATATGGGGTTTACATAGCATTTCTTGTGCATTACGGTTCGAACACTCGAACACCTATGCGGATTCTCCTACAAAGTGGCAGATATGTAAATACCAGGTTTCGGTACCATTTCTTGCGCATTACGGTTCGAACACTCGAACACCTATACGGATTCTCCTGCACAGTGGCAGATATGTAAATACGGGGTTTACGTACCATTTCTTGCGCATTACGGTTCGAACAATCGAACACCTATACGGATTCTCCTGCACATAGGTGTTCGAGTGTTCGAACCGTAATTTCTTGCGCATTACGATTCGAACACTCGAACACCTATACGGATTCTCCTGCACAGTGGCAGATATGTAAATACAGGGTTTCCATACCATTTCTTGCACATTACGGTTCGAACACTCGAACACCTATGCGGATTCTCCTACAAAGTGGCAGATTCTCCTACAAAGTGGCAAGAAATGGTACCGAAACCCCGTATTTACATATCTGCCACTGTGCAGGAGAATCCGTATAGGTGTTCGAGTGTTCGAACCGTAATGCGCAATAAATGGTATGTAAACCCCGTATTTACATATCTGTCACTGTGCAGGAGAATCCGTATAGGTGTTCGAGTGTTCGAACCGTAATGCGCAAGAAATGGTACCGAAACCCCGTATTTACATATCTGCCACTTTGTAGGAGAATCCGCATAGGTGTTCGAGTGTTCGAACCGTAATGTGCAAGAAATGGTACCGAAACCCCGTATTTACATATCTGCCACTGTGCAGGAGAATCCGAATAGGTGTTCGAGTGTTCGAACCGTAATGCGCAAGAAATGGTACCGAAACCCCGTATTTACATATCTGCCACTTTACAGGAGAATCCGAATAGGTGATCGAGTGTTCGAACCGTAATGCGCAAGAAATGGTATGTAAACCCCGTATTTACATATCTGCCACTGTGCAGGAGAATCCGTATAGGTGTTCGAGTGTTTGAACCGTAATGCGCAAGAAATGGTACGGAAACCCCGTATTTATATATCTGCCACAGTGCAGGAGAATCCGTATAGGTGTTCGATTGTTCGAACCGTAATGCGCAAGAAATGGTATGTAAACCCCGTATTTACATATCTGCCACTGTGCAGGAGAATCCGTATAGGTGTTCGATTGTTCGAACCGTAATGCGCAAGAAATGGTATGTAAACCCCGTATTTACATATCTGCCACTGTGCAGGAGAATCCGTATAGGTGTTCGAGTGTTCGAACCGTAATGCGCAAGAAATGCTATGTAAACCCCATATTTAAATATCTGCCACTGTGCAGGAGAATCCGTATAGGTGTTCGAGTGTTCGAACCGTAATGCGCAAGAAATGGTATGTAAACCCCGTATTTACATATCTGCCACTGTGCAGGAGAATCCGTATAGGTGTTCGATTGTTCGAACCGTAATGCGCAAGAAATGGTATGTAAACCCCGTATTTACATATCTGCCACTGTGCAGGAGAATCCGTATAGGTGTTCGATTGTTCGAACCGTAATGCGCAAGAAATGGTATGTAAACCCCGTATTTACATATCTGCCACTGTGCAGGAGAATCCGTATAGGTGTTCGAGTGTTCGAACCGTAATGCGCAAGAAATGCTATGTAAACCCCATATTTAAATATCTGCCACTGTGCAGGAGAATCCGTATAGGTGTTCGAGTGTTCGAACCGTAATGCGCAAGAAATGGTACCGGAACCCCGTATTTACATATCTGCCACTGTGCAGGAGAATCCGTATAGGTGTTCGAGTGTTCGAACCGTAATGCGCAAGAAATGGTACGGAAACCCCGTATTTGCATATCTGCCACTGTGCAGGAGAATCCGAATAGGTGTTCGAGTGTTCGAACCGTAATGCGCAAGAAATGGTACCGAAACCCCGTATTTACATATCTGCCACTGTGCAGGAGAATCCGAACAGGTGTTCGAGTGTTCGAACCGTAATGCGCAAGAAAGGGTAGGTAAACCCCGTATTTACATATCTGCCACTGTGCAGGAGAATCCGTATAGGTGTTCGAGTGTTCGAACCGTAATGCGCAAGAAATGGTACGGAAACCCCGTATTTACATATCTGCCACTGTGCAGGAGAATCCGTATAGGTGTTCGAGTGTTCGAACCGTAATGCGCAAGAAATGGTACCGAAACCCTGTATTTACATATCTGCCACTGTGCAGGAGAATCCGAATAGGTGTTCGAGTGTTCGAACCGTAATGCGCAAGAAATGGTACCGAAACCCCGTATTTACATATCTGCCACTTTGTAGGAGAATCCGCATAGGTGTTCGAGTGTTCGAACCGTAATGTGCAAGAAATGGTATGGAAACCCTGTATTTACATATCTGCCACTGTGCAGGAGAATCCGTATAGGTGTTCGAGTGTTCGAATCGTAATGCGCAAGAAATGGTACCGAAACCCCGTATTTACATATCTGCCACTGTGCAGGAGAATCCGAATAGGTGTTCGAGTGTTCGAACCGTAATGAGCAAGAAATGGTATGTAAACCCTGTACTTACATATCTGCCACTGTGCAGGAGAATCCGTATAGGTGTTCGAGTGTTCGAACCGTAATGCGCAAGAAATGGTACGAAAACCCCGTATTTACATATCTGCCACTGTGCAGGAGAATCCGTATAGGTGTTCGATTGTTCGAACCGTAATGCGCAAGAAATGGTATGTAAACCCCGTATTTACATATCTGCCACTATGCAGGAGAATCCGTATAGGTGTTCGATTGTTCGAACCGTAATGCGCAAGAAATGGTACGTAAACCCCGTATTTACATATCTGCCACTGTGCAGGAGAATCCGTATAGGTGTTCGAGTGTTCGAACCGTAATGCGCAAGAAATGCTATGTAAACCCCATATTTAAATATCTGCCACTGTGCAGGAGAATCCGTATAGGTGTTCGAGTGTTCGAACCGTAATGCGCAAGAAATGGTATGTAAACCCCGTATTTACATATCTGCCACTGTGCAGGAGAATCCGTATAGGTGTTCGAGTGTTCGAACCGTAATGCGCAAGAAATGGTACAGAAACCCTGTATTTACATATCTGCCACTGTGCAGGAGAATCCGTATAGGTGTTCGAGTGTTCGAACCGTAATGCGCAAGAAATGGTACCGGAACCCCGTATTTACATATCTGCCACTGTGCAGGAGAATTCGCATAGGTGTTCGAGTGTTCGAACCGTAATGTGCAAGAAATGGTACGGAAACCCCGTATTTACATATCTGCCACTGTGCAGGAGAATCCGTATTGGTGTTCGAGTGTTCGAACCGTAATGCGCAAGAAATGGTACCGAAACCCCGTATTTACATATCTGCCACTGTGCAGGAGAATCCGAATAGGTGTTCGAGTGTTCGAACCGTAATGCGCAAGAAAGGGTAGGTAAACCCCGTATTTACATATCTGCCACTGTGCAGGAGAATCCGTATAGGTGTTCGAGTGTTCGAACCGTAATGTGCAAGAAATGGTACGGAAACCCCGTATTTACATATCTGCCACTGTGCAGGAGAATCCGTATAGGTGTTCGAGTGTTCGAACCGTAATGCGCAAGAAATGGTACCGAAACCCTGTATTTACATATCTGCCACTGTGCAGGAGAATCCGAATAGGTGTTCGAGTGTTCGAACCGTAATGCGCAAGAAATGGTACCGAAACCCCGTATTTACATATCTGCCACTTTGTAGGAGAATCCGCATAGGTGTTCGAGTGTTCGAACCGTAATGTGCAAGAAATGGTACCGAAACCCCGTATTTACATATCTGCCACTATGCAGGAGAATCCGAATAGGTGTTCGAGTGTTCGAACCGTAATGCGCAAGAAATGGTACCGAAACCCCGTATTTACATATCTGCCACTTTACAGGAGAATCCGAATAGGTGTTCGAGTGTTCGAACCGTAATGCGCAAGAAATGGTATGTAAACCCCGTATTTACATATCTGCCACTGTGCAGGAGAATCCGTATAGGTGTTCGAGTGTTTGAACCGTAATGCGCAAGAAATGGTACGGAAACCCCGTATTTATATATCTGCCACAGTGCAGGAGAATCCGTATAGGTGTTCGATTGTTCGAACCGTAATGCGCAAGAAATGGTATGTAAACCCCGTATTTACATATCTGCCACTGTGCAGGAGAATCCGTATAGGTGTTCGATTGTTCGAACCGTAATGCGCAAGAAATGGTATGTAAACCCCGTATTTAAATATCTGCCACTGTGCAGGAGAATCCGCGTAGGTGTTCGAGTGTTCGAACCGTAATGCGCAAGAAATGGTATGTAAACCCCGTATTTACATATCTGCCACTGTGCAGGAGAATCCGTATAGGTGTTCGATTGTTCGAACCGTAATGCGCAAGAAATGGTATGTAAACCCCGTATTTAAATATCTGCCACTGTGCAGGAGAATCCGCGTAGGTGTTCGAGTGTTCGAACCGTAATGTGCAAGAAATGGTACGGAAACCCCGTATTTACATATCTGCCACTGTGCAGGAGAATCCGAATAGGTGTTCGAGTGTTCGAACCGTAATGCGCAAGAAATGGTACCGAAACCCCGTATTTACATATCTGCCACTTTACAGGAGAATCCGAATAGGTGTTCGAGTGTTCGAACCGTAATGCGCAAGAAATGGTATGTAAACCCCGTATTTACATATCTGCCACTGTGTAGGAGAATCCGTATAGGTGTTCGAGTGTTTGAACCGTAATGCGCAAGAAATGGTACGGAAACCCCGTATTTATATATCTGCCACAGTGCAGGAGAATCCGTATAGGTGTTCGATTGTTCGAACCGTAATGCGCAAGAAATGGTATGTAAACCCCGTATTTACATATCTGCCACTGTGCAGGAGAATCCGTATAGGTGTTCGATTGTTCGAACCGTAATGCGCAAGAAATGGTATGTAAACCCCGTATTTAAATATCTGCCACTGTGCAGGAGAATCCGCGTAGGTGTTCGAGTGTTCGAACCGTAATGTGCAAGAAATGGTACCGAAACCCCGTATTTACATATCTGCCACTGTGCAGGAGAATCCGAATAGGTGTTCGAGTGTTCGAACCGTAATGCGCAAGAAATGGTACCGAAACCCCGTATTTACATATCTGCCACTTTACAGGAGAATCCGAATAGGTGTTCGAGTGTTCGAACCGTAATGCGCAAGAAATGGTATGTAAACCCCGTATTTACATATCTGCCACTGTGCAGGAGAATCCGTATAGGTGTTCGAGTGTTTGAACCGTAATGCGCAAGAAATGGTACGGAAACCCCGTATTTATATATCTGCCACAGTGCAGGAGAATCCGTATAGGTGTTCGATTGTTCGAACCGTAATGCGCAAGAAATGGTATGTAAACCCCGTATTTACATATCTGCCACTGTGCAGGAGAATCCGTATAGGTGTTCGATTGTTCGAACCGTAATGCGCAAGAAATGGTATGTAAACCCCGTATTTAAATATCTGCCACTGTGCAGGAGAATCCGCGTAGGTGTTCGAGTGTTCGAACCGTAATGTGCAAGAAATGGTACCGAAACCCCGTATTTACATATCTGCCACTGTGCAGGAGAATCCGAATAGGTGTTCGAGTGTTCGAACCGTAATGCGCAAGAAATGGTACCGAAACCCCGTATTTACATATCTGCCACTTTACAGGAGAATCCGAATAGGTGTTCGAGTGTTCGAACCGTAATGCGCAAGAAATGGTATGTAAACCCCGTATTTACATATCTGCCACTGTGTAGGAGAATCCGTATAGGTGTTCGAGTGTTTGAACCGTAATGCGCAAGAAATGGTACGGAAACCCCGTATTTATATATCTGCCACAGTGCAGGAGAATCCGTATAGGTGTTCGATTGTTCGAACCGTAATGCGCAAGAAATGGTATGTAAACCCCGTATTTACATATCTGCCACTGTGCAGGGGAATCCGTATAGGTGTTCGATTGTTCGAACCGTAATGCGCAAGAAATGGTATGTAAACCCCGTATTTACATATCTGCCACTGTGCAGGAGAATCCGTATAAGTGTTCGAGTGTTCGAACCGTAATGCGCAAGAAATGCTATGTAAACCCCATATTTAAATATCTGCCACTGTGCAGGAGAATCCGTATAGGTGTTCGAGTGTTCGAACCGTAATGCGCAAGAAATGGTATCGAAACCCCGTATTTACATATCTGCCACTGTGCAGGAGAATCCGTATAGGTGTTCGAGTGTTCGAACCGTAATGCGCAAGAAATGGTACCGAAACCCCGTATTTACATATCTGCCACTGTGCAGGAGAATCCGAATAGGTGTTCGAGTGTTCGAACCGTAATGCGCAAGAAATGGTACCGAAACCCCGTATTTACATATCTGCCACTTTGTAGGAGAATCCGCATAGGTGTTCGAGTGTTCGAACCGTAATGTGCAAGAAATGGTATGGAAACCCCGTATTTACATATCTGCCACTGTGCAAGAGAACCCGTATAGGTGTTCGAGTGTTCGAATCGTAATGCGCAAGAAATGGAACCGAAACCCCGTATTTACATATCTGCCACTGTGCAGGAGAATCCGAATAGGTGTTCGAGTGTTCGAACCGTAATGCGCAAGAAAGGGTATGTAAACCCCGTATTTACATATCTGCCACTGTGCAGGAGAATCCGTATAGGTGTTCGAGTGTTCGAACCGTAATGCGCAAGAAATGGTACGGAAACCCCGTATTTACATATCTGCCACTGTGCAGGAGAATCCGTATAGGTGTTCGAGTGTTCGAACCGTAATGCGCAAGAAATGGTACCGAAACCCCGTATTTACATATCTGCCACTGTGCAGGAGAATCCGAATAGGTGTTCGAGTGTTCGAATCGTAATGCGCAAGAAATGGTACCGAAACCTCGTATTTACATATCTGCCACTGTGCAGGAGAATCCGAACAGGTGTTCGAGTGTTCGAACCGTAATGCGCAAGAAAGGGTAGGTAAACCCCGTATTTACATATCTGCCACTGTGCAGGAGAATCCGTATAGGTGTTCGAGTGTTCGAACCGTAATGCACAAGAAATGGTACGGAAACCCCGTATTTACATATCTGCCACTGTGCAGGAGAATCCGTATAGGTGTTCGAGTGTTCGAACCGTAATGCGCAAGAAATGGTACCGAAACCCCGTATTTACATATCTGCCACTGTGCAGGAGAATCCGAATAGGTGTTCGAGTGTTCGAACCGTAATGCGCAAGAAATGGTACCGAAACCCCGTATTTACATATCTGCCACTTTGTAGGAGAATCCGCATAGGTGTTCGAGTGTTCGAGCCATAATGTGCTAGAAATGGTATGGAAACCCTGTATTTTCATATCTGCCATTGTGCAGGAGAATCCGTATAGGTGTTCGAGTGTTCGAATCGTAATGCGCAAGAAATGGTACCGAAACCCCGTATTTACATATCTGCCACTGTGCGGGAGAATTCGAATAGGTGTTCGAGTGTTCGAACCGTAATGCGCAAGAAATGGTATGTAAACCCCGTATTTACATATCTGCCACTGTGCAGGAGAATCCGTATAGGTATTCGAGTGTTCGAACCGTAATGCGCAAGAAATGGTACGAAAACCCCGTATTTACATATCTGCCACTGTGCAGGAGAATCCGTATAGGTGTTCGATTGTTCGAACCGTAATGCGCAAGAAATGGTATGTAAACCCCGTATTTACATATCTGCCACTGTGCAGGAGAATCCGTATAGGTGTTCGAGTGTTCGAACCGTAATGCGCAAGAAATGGTACGGAAACCCCGTATTTACATATCTGCCACTGTGCAGGAGAATCCGAATAGGTGTTCGAGTGTTCGAACCGTAATGCGCAAGAAATGGTACCGAAACCCCGTATTTACATATCTGCCACTGTGCAGGAGAATCCGAACAGGTGTTCGAGTGTTCGAACCGTAATGCGCAAGAAAGGGTAGGTAAACCCCGTATTTACATATCTGCCACTGTGCAGGAGAATCCGTATAGGTGTTCGAGTGTTCGAACCGTAATGCGCAAGAAATGGTGCGGAAACCCCGTATTTACATATCTGCCACTGTGCAGGAGAATCCGTATAGGTGTTCGAGTGTTCGAACCGTAATGCGCAAGAAATGGTACCGAAACCCTGTATTTACATATCTGCCACTGTGCAGGAGAATCCGAATAGGTGTTCGAGTGTTCGAACCGTAATGCGCAAGAAATGGTACCGAAACCCCGTATTTACATATCTGCCACTTTGTAGGAGAATCCGCATAGGTGTTCGAGTGTTCGAACCGTAATGTGCAAGAAATGGTATGGAAACCCTGTATTTACATATCTGCCACTGTGCAGGAGAATCCGTATAGGTGTTCGAGTGTTCGAATCGTAATGCGCAAGAAATGGTACCGAAACCCCGTATTTACATATCTGCCACTGTGCAGGAGAATCCGAATAGGTGTTCGAGTGTTCGAACCGTAATGCGCAAGAAATGGTATGTAAACCCCGTACTTACATATCTGCCACTGTGCAGGAGAATCCGTATAGGTGTTCGAGTGTTCGAACCGTAATGCGCAAGAAATGGTACGAAAACCCCGTATTTACATATCTCCCACTGTGCAGGAGAATCCGTATAGGTGTTCGATTGTTCGAACCGTAATGCGCAAGAAATGGTATGTAAACCCCGTATTTACATATCTGCCACTATGCAGGAGAATCCGTATAGGTGTTCGATTGTTCGAACCGTAATGCGCAAGAAATGGTATGTAAACCCCGTATTTACATATCTGCCACTGTGCAGGAGAATCCGTATAGGTGTTCGAGTGTTCGAACCGTAATGCGCAAGAAATGCTATGTAAACCCCATATTTAAATATCTGCCACAGTACAGGAGAATCCGTATAGGTGTTCGAGTGTTCGAACCGTAATGCGCAAGAAATTGTACGGAAACCCCGTATTTACATATCTGCCACTGTGCAGGAGAATCCGTATAGGTGTTCGAGTGTTCGAACCGTAATGCGCAAGAAATGGTACAGAAACCCCGTATTTACATATCTGCCACTGTGCAGGAGAATCCGAATAGGTGTTCGAGTGTTCGAACCGTAATGCGCAAGAAATGGTTCCGAAACCCCGTATTTACAAATCTGCCACTTTGTAGGAGAATTCGCATAGGTGTTCGAGTGTTCGAACCGTAATGTGCAAGAAATGGTATGGAAACCCCGTATTTACATATCTGCCACTGTGCAAGAGAATCCGTATAGGTGTTCGAGTGTTCGAATCGTAATGCGCAAGAAATGGTACCGAAACCCCGTATTTACATATCTGCCACTGTGCAGGAGAATCCGAATAGGTGTTCGAGTGTTCGAACCGTAATGCGCAAGAAAGGGTTTGTAAACCCCGTATTTACAAATCTGCCACTGTGCAGGAGAATCCGTATAGGTGTTCGATTGTTCGAACCGTAATGCGCAAGAAATGGTACGGAAACCCCGTATTTAAATATCTGCCACTGTGCAGGAGAATCCGCGTAGGTGTTCGAGTGTTCGAACCGTAATGTGCAAGAAATGGTACCGAAACCCCGTATTTACATATCTGCCACTGTGCAGGAGAATCCGAATAGGTGTTCGAGTGTTCGAACCGTAATGCGCAAGAAATGGTACCGAAACCCCGTATTTACATATCTGCCACTTTACAGGAGAATCCGAATAGGTGTTCGAGTGTTCGAACCGTAATGCGCAAGAAATGGTACCGAAACCCTGTATTTACATATCTGCCACTGTGCAGGAGAATCCGAATAGGTGTTCGAGTGTTCGAACCGTAATGCGCAAGAAATGGTACCGAAACCCCGTATTTACATATCTGCCACTTTGTAGGAGAATCCGCATAGGTGTTCGAGTGTTCGAACCGTAATGTGCAAGAAATGGTATGGAAACCCTGTATTTACATATCTGCCACTGTGCAGGAGAATCCGTATAGGTGTTCGAGTGTTCGAATCGTAATGCGCAAGAAATGGTACCGAAACCCCGTATTTACATATCTGCCACTGTGCAGGAGAATCCGAATAGGTGTTCGAGTGTTCGAACCGTAATGCGCAAGAAATGGTATGTAAACCCCGTACTTACATATCTGCCACTGTGCAGGAGAATCCGTATAGGTGTTCGAGTGTTCGAACCGTAATGCGCAAGAAATGGTACGAAAACCCCGTATTTACATATCTGCCACTGTGCAGGAGAATCCGTATAGGTGTTCGATTGTTCGAACCGTAATGCGCAAGAAATGGTATGTAAACCCCGTATTTACATATCTGCCACTATGCAGGAGAATCCGTATAGGTGTTCGATTGTTCGAACCGTAATGCGCAAGAAATGGTATGTAAACCCCGTATTTACATATCTGCCACTGTGCAGGAGAATCCGTATAGGTGTTCGAGTGTTCGAACCGTAATGCGCAAGAAATGCTATGTAAACCCCATATTTAAATATCTGCCACAGTACAGGAGAATCCGTATAGGTGTTCGAGTGTTCGAACCGTAATGCGCAAGAAATTGTACGGAAACCCCGTATTTACATATCTGCCACTGTGCAGGAGAATCCGTATAGGTGTTCGAGTGTTCGAACCGTAATGCGCAAGAAATGGTACAGAAACCCCGTATTTACATATCTGCCACTGTGCAGGAGAATCCGAATAGGTGTTCGAGTGTTCGAACCGTAATGCGCAAGAAATGGTTCCGAAACCCCGTATTTACAAATCTGCCACTTTGTAGGAGAATTCGCATAGGTGTTCGAGTGTTCGAACCGTAATGTGCAAGAAATGGTATGGAAACCCCGTATTTACATATCTGCCACTGTGCAAGAGAATCCGTATAGGTGTTCGAGTGTTCGAATCGTAATGCGCAAGAAATGGTACCGAAACCCCGTATTTACATATCTGCCACTGTGCAGGAGAATCCGAATAGGTGTTCGAGTGTTCGAACCGTAATGCGCAAGAAAGGGTATGTAAACCCCGTATTTACAAATCTGCCACTGTGCAGGAGAATCCGTATAGGTGTTCGATTGTTCGAACCGTAATGCGCAAGAAATGGTACGGAAACCCCGTATTTAAATATCTGCCACTGTGCAGGAGAATCCGCGTAGGTGTTCGAGTGTTCGAACCGTAATGTGCAAGAAATGGTACCGAAACCCCGTATTTACATATCTGCCACTGTGCAGGAGAATCCGAATAGGTGTTCGAGTGTTCGAACCGTAATGCGCAAGAAATGGTACCGAAACCCCGTATTTACATATCTGCCACTTTACAGGAGAATCCGAATAGGTGTTCGAGTGTTCGAACCGTAATGCGCAAGAAATGGTATGTAAACCCCGTATTTACATATCTGCCACTGTGCAGGAGAATCCGTATAGGTGTTCGAGTGTTCGAACCGTAATGCGCAAGAAATGGTACGGAAACCCCGTATTTATATATCTGCCACAGTGCAGGAGAATCCGTATAGGTGTTCGATTGTTCGAACCGTAATGCGCAAGAAATGGTATGTAAACCCCGTATTTACATATCTGCCACTGTGCAGGAGAATCCGTATAGGTGTTCGATTGTTCGAACCGTAATGCGCAAGAAATGGTATGTAAACCCCGTATTTACATATCTGCCACTGTGCAGGAGAATCCGTATAAGTGTTCGAGTGTTCGAACCGTAATGCGCAAGAAATGCTATGTAAACCCCATATTTAAATATCTGCCACTGTGCAGGAGAATCCGTATAGGTATTCGAGTGTTCGAACCGTAATGCGCAAGAAATGGTATCGAAACCCCGTATGTACATATCTGCCACTGTGCAGGAGAATCCGTATAGGTGTTCGAGTGTTCGAACCGTAATGCGCAAGAAATGGTACCGAAACCCCGTATTTACATATCTGCCACTGTGCAGGAGAATCCGAATAGGTGTTCGAGTGTTCGAACCGTAATGCGCAAGAAATGGTACCGAAACCCCGTATTTACATATCTGCCACTTTGTAGGAGAATCCGCAAAGGTGTTCGAGTGTTCGAACCGTAATGTGCTAGAAATGGTATGGAAACCCTGTATTTACATATCTGCCATTGTGCAGGAGAATCCGTATAGGTGTTCGAGTGTTCGAATCGTAATGCGCAAGAAATGGTACCGAAACCCCGTATTTACATATCTGCCACTGTGCAGGAGAATCCGAATAGGTGTTCGAGTGTTCGAACCGTAATGCGCAAGAAATGGTATGTAAACCCCGTATTTACATATCTGCCACTGTGCAGGAGAATCCGTATAGGTATTCGAGTGTTCGAACCGTAATGCGCAAGAAATGGTACGAAAACCCCGTATTTACATATCTGCCACTGTGCAGGAGAATCCGTATAGGTGTTCGATTGTTCGAACCGTAATGCGCAAGAAATGGTATGTAAACCCCGTATTTACATATCTGCCACTGTGCAGGAGAATCCGTATAGGTGTTCGATTGTTCGAACCGTAATGCGCAAGAAATGGTATGTAAACCCCGTATTTACATATCTGCCACTGTGCAGGAGAATCCGTATAAGTGTTCGAGTGTTCGAACCGTAATGCGCAAGAAATGCTATGTAAACCCCATATTTAAATATCTGCCACTGTGCAGGAGAATCCGTATAGGTATTCGAGTGTTCGAACCGTAATGCGCAAGAAATGGTATCGAAACCCCGTATGTACATATCTGCCACTGTGCAGGAGAATCCGTATAGGTGTTCGAGTGTTCGAACCGTAATGCGCAAGAAATGGTACCGAAACCCCGTATTTACATATCTGCCACTGTGCAGGAGAATCCGAATAGGTGTTCGAGTGTTCGAACCGTAATGCGCAAGAAATGGTACCGAAACCCCGTATTTACATATCTGCCACTTTGTAGGAGAATCCGCATAGGTGTTCGAGTGTTCGAACCGTAATGTGCACGAAATGGTATGGAAACCACGTATTTACATATCTGCCACTGTGCAAGAGAACCCGTATAGGTGTTCGAGTGTTCGAATCGTAATGCGCAAGAAATGGAACCGAAACCCCGTATTTACATATCTGCCACTGTGCAGGAGAATCCGAATAGGTGTTCGAGTGTTCGAACCGTAATGCGCAAGAAAGGGTATGTAAACCCCGTATTTACATATCTGCCACTGTGCAGGAGAATCCGTATAGGTGTTCGAGTGTTCGAACCGTAATGCGCAAGAAATGGTACGGAAACCCCGTATTTACATATCTGCCACTGTGCAGGAGAATCCGTATAGGTGTTCGAGTGTTCGAACCGTAATGCGCAAGAAATGGTACCGAAACCCCGTATTTACATATCTGCCACTGTGCAGGAGAATCCGAATAGGTGTTCGAGTGTTCGAATCGTAATGCGCAAGAAATGGTACCGAAACCCCGTATTTACATATCTGCCACTGTGCAGGAGAATCCGAACAGGTGTTCGAGTGTTCGAACCGTAACGCGCAAGAAAGGGTAGGTAAACCCCGTATTTACATATCTGCCACTGTGCAGGAGAATCCGTATAGGTGTTCGAGTGTTCGAACCGTAATGCACAAGAAATGGTACGGAAACCCCGTATTTACATATCTGCCACTGTGCAGGAGAATCCGTATAGGTGTTCGAGTGTTCGAACCGTAATGCGCAAGAAATGGTACCGAAACCCCGTATTTACATATCTGCCACTGTGCAGGAGAATCCGAATAGGTGTTCGAGTGTTCGAACCGTAATGCGCAAGAAATGGTACCGAAACCCCGTATTTACATATCTGCCACTTTGTAGGAGAATCCGCATAGGTGTTCGAGTGTTCGAACCGTAATGTGCTAGAAATGGTATGGAAACCCTGTATTTACATATCTGCCATTGTGCAGGAGAATCCGTATAGGTGTTCGAGTGTTCGAATCGTAATGCGCAAGAAATGGTACCGAAACCCCGTATTTACATATCTGCCACTGTGCAGGAGAATCCGTATAGGTGTTCAAGTGTTCGAACCGTAATGCGCAAGAAATGCTATGTAAACCCCATATTTAAATATCTGCCACTGTGCAGGAGAATCCGTATAGGTGTTCGAGTGTTCGAACCGTAATGCGCAAGAAATGGTACCGAAACCCCGTATTTACATATCTGCCACTGTGCAGGAGAATCCGAATAGGTGTTCGAGTGTTCGAACCGTAATGCGCAAGAAATGGTACAGAAACCCCGTATTTACATATCTGCCACTGTGCAGGAGAATCCGAATAGGTGTTCGAGTGTTCGAACCGTAATGCGCAAGAAATGCTATGTAAACCCCATATTTAAATATCTGCCACTGTGCAGGAGAATCCGTATAGGTGTTCGAGTGTTCGAACCGTAATGCGCAAGAAATGGTACCGAAACCCCGTATTTACATATCTGCCACTGTGCAGGAGAATCCGAATAGGTGTTCGAGTGTTCGAACCGTAATGCGCAAGAAATGGTACCGAAACCCCGTATTTACATATCTGCCACTTTGTAGGAGAATCCGCATAGGTGTTCGAGTGTTCGAACCGTAATGTGCTAGAAATGGTATGGAAACCCTGTATTTACATATCTGCCATTGTGCAGGAGAATCCGTATAGGTGTTCGAGTGTTCGAATCGTAATGCGCAAGAAATGGTACCGAAACCCCGTATTTACATATCTGCCACTGTGCAGGAGAATCCGAATAGGTGTTCGAGTGTTCGAACCGTAATGCGCAAGAAATGGTATGTAAACCCCGTATTTACATATCTGCCACTGTGCAGGAGAATCCGTATAGGTGTTCGAGTGTTCGAACCGTAATGCGCAAGAAATGGTACGAAAACCCCGTATTTACATATCTGCCACTGTGCAGGAGAATCCGTATAGGTGTTCGATTGTTCGAACCGTAATGCGCAAGAAATGGTATGTAAACCCCGTATTTACATATCTGCCACTGTGCAGGAGAATCCGTATAGGTGTTCGATTGTTCGAACCGTAATGCGCAAGATATGGTATGTAAACCCCGTATTTACATATCTGCCACTGTGCAGGAGAATCCGTATAGGTGTTCAAGTGTTCGAACCGTAATGCGCAAGAAATGCTATGTAAACCCCATATTTAAATATCTGCCACTGTGCAGGAGAATCCGTATAGGTGTTCGAGTGTTCGAACCGTAATGCGCAAGAAATGGTACCGAAACCCCGTATTTACATATCTGCCACCGTGCAGGAGAATCCGAATAGGTGTTCGAGTGTTCGAACCGTAATGCGCAAGAAATGGTACAGAAACCCCGTATTTACATATCTGCCACTGTGCAGGAGAATCCGAATAGGTGTTCGAGTGTTCGAACCGTAATGCGCAAGAAATGCTATGTAAACCCCATATTTAAATATCTGCCACTGTGCAGGAGAATCCGTATAGGTGTTCGAGTGTTCGAACCGTAATGCGCAAGAAATGGTACGGAAACCCCGTATTTACATATCTGCCACTGTGCAGGAGAATCCGTATAGGTGTTCGAGTGTTCGAACCGTAATGCGCAAGAAATGGTACAGAAACCCCGTATTTACATATCTGCCACTGTGCAGGAGAATCCGAATAGGTGTTCGAGTGTTCGAACCGTAATGCGCAAGAAATGGTTCCGAAACCCCGTATTTACATATCTGCCACTTTGTAGGAGAATTCGCATAGGTGTTCGAGTGTTCGAACCGTAATGTGCAAGAAATGGTATGGAAACCCCGTATTTACATATCTGCCACTGTGCAAGAGAATCCGTATAGGTGTTCGAGTGTTCGAATCGTAATGCGCAAGAAATGGTACCGAAACCCCGTATTTACATATCAGCCACTGTGCAGGAGAATCCGAATAGGTGTTCGAGTGTTCGAACCGTAATGCGCAAGAAAGGGTATGTAAACCCCGTATTTACATATCTGCCACTGTGCAGGAGAATCCGTATAGGTGTTCGACTGTTCGAACCGTAATGCGCAAAAATGGTACGGAAACCCCGTATTTACATATCTGCCACTGTGCAGGAGAATCCGTATAGGTGTTCGAGTGTTCGAACCGTAATGCGCAAGAAATGGTACCGAAACCCCGTATTTACATATCTGCCACTGTGCAGGAGAATCCGAATAGGTGTTCGAGTGTTCGAACCGTAATGCGCAAGAAATGGTACCGAAACCCCGTATTTACATATCTGCCACTTTGTAGGAGAATCCGCATAGGTGTTCTAGTGTTCGAACCGTAATGTGCAAGAAATGGTATGGAAACCCCGTATTTACATATCTGCCACTGTGCAGGAGAATCCATATAGGTGTTCGAGTGTTCGAATCGTAATGCGCAAGAAATGGTACCGAAACCCCGTATTTACATATCTACCACTGTGCAGGAGAATCCGAATAGGTGTTCGAGTGTTCGAACCATAATGCGCAAGAAATGGTATATAAACCCCGTATTTACATATCTGCCACTGTGCAGGAGAATACGTATAGGTGTTCGAGTGTTCGAACCGTAATGCGCAAGAAATGGTACGGAAACCCCGTATTTACATATCTGCCACTGTGCAGGAGAATCCGTATAGGTGTTCGATTGTTCGAACCGTAATGCGCAAGAAATGGTATGTAAACCCCGTATTTACATATCTGCCACTGTGCAGGAGAATCCGTATAGGTGTTCGATTGTTCCAACCGTAATGCGCAAGAAATGGTATGTAAACCCCGTATTTACATATCTGGCACTGTGCAGGAGAATCCGTATAGGTGTTCGAGTGTTCGAACCGTAATGCGCAAGAAATGCTATGTAAACCCCATATTTAAATATCTGCCACTGTGCAGGAGAATCCGTATAGGTGTTCGAGTATTCGAACCGTAATGCGCAAGAAATGGTACGGAAACCCCGTATTTACATATCTGCCACTGTGCAGGAGAATCCGAATAGGTGTTCGAGTGTTCGAACCGTAATGCGCAAGAAATGGTACCGAAACCCCGTATTTACATATCTGCCACTTTGTAGGAGAATCCGCATAGGTGTTCGAGTGTTCGAACCGTAATGTGCAAGAAATGGTATGGAAAGCCCGTATTTACATATCTGCCACTGTGCAGGAGAATCCGAATAGGTGTTCGAGTGTTCGAACCGTAATGCGCAAGAAATGGTACCGAAACCCCGTATTTACATATCTGCCACTTTGTAGGAGAATCCGCATAGGTGTTCGAGTGTTCGAACCGTAATGTGCAAGAAATGGTATGGAAACCCCGTATTTACATATCTGCCACTGTGCAAGAGAATCAGTATAGGTGTTCGAGTGTTCGAATCGTAATGCGCAAGAAATGGTACCGAAACCCCGTATTTACATATCTGCCACTGTGCAGGAGAATCCGAATAGGTGTTCGAGTGTTCGAACCGTAATGCGCAAGAAAGGGTATGTAAACCCCGTATTTACATATCTGCCACTGTGCAGGAGAATCCGTATAGGTGTTCGACTGTTCGAACCGTAATGCGCAAGAAATGGTACGGAAACCCCGTATTTACATATCTGCCACTATGCAGGAGAATCCGTATAGGTGTTCGAGTGTTCGAACCGTAATGCGCAAGAAATGGTACCGAAACCCCGTATTTACATTTCTGCCACTGTGCAGGAGAATCCGAATAGGTGTTCGAGTGTTCGAACCGTAATGCGCAAGAAATGGTACCGAAACCCCGTATTTACATATCTGCCACTTTGTAGGAGAATCCGCATAGGTGTTCTAGTGTTCGAACCGTAATGTGCAAGAAATGGTATGGAAACCCCGTATTTACATATCTGCCACTGTGCAGGAGAATCCATATAGGTGTTCGAGTGTTCGAATCGTAATGCGCAAGAAATGGTACCGAAACCCCGTATTTACATATCTGCCACTGTGCAGGAGAATCCGAATAGGTGTTCGAGTGTTCGAACCATAATGCGCTAGAAATGGTATATAAACCCCGTATTTACATATCTGCCACTGTGCAGGAGAATACGTATAGGTGTTCGAGTGTTCGAACCGTAATGCGCAAGAAATGGTACGGAAACCCCGTATTTACATATCTGCCACTGTGCAGGAGAATCCGTATAGGTGTTCGATTGTTCGAACCGTAATGCGCAAGAAATGGTATGTAAACCCCGTATTTACATATCTGCCACTGTGCAGGAGAATCCGTATAGGTGTTCGATTGTTCCAACCGTAATGCGCAAGAAATGGTATGTAAACCCCGTATTTACATATCTGGCACTGTGCAGGAGAATCCGTATAGGTGTTCGAGTGTTCGAACCGTAATGCGCAAGAAATGCTATGTAAACCCCATATTTAAATATCTGCCACTGTGCAGGAGAATCCGTATAGGTGTTCGAGTATTCGAACCGTAATGCGCAAGAAATGGTACGGAAACCCCGTATTTACATATCTGCCACTGTGCAGGAGAATCCGAATAGGTGTTCGAGTGTTCGAACCGTAATGCGCAAGAAATGGTACCGAAACCCCGTATTTACATATCTGCCACTTTGTAGGAGAATCCGCATAGGTGTTCGAGTGTTCGAACCGTAATGTGCAAGAAATGGTATGGAAAGCCCGTATTTACATATCGGCCACTGTGCAGGAGAATCCGAATAGGTGTTCGAGTGTTCGAACCGTAATGCGCAAGAAATGGTACCGAAACCCCGTATTTACATATCTGCCACTTTGTAGGAGAATCCGCATAGGTGTTCGAGTGTTCGAACCGTAATGTGCAAGAAATGGTATGGAAACCCCGTATTTACATATCTGCCACTGTGCAAGAGAATCAGTATAGGTGTTCGAGTGTTCGAATCGTAATGCGCAAGAAATGGTACCGAAACCCCGTATTTACATATCTGCCACTGTGCAGGAGAATCCGAATAGGTGTTCGAGTGTTCGAACCGTAATGCGCAAGAAAGGGTATGTAAACCCCGTATTTACATATCTGCCACTGTGCAGGAGAATCCGTATAGGTGTTCGACTGTTCGAACCGTAATGCGCAAGAAATGGTACGGAAACCCCGTATTTACATATCTGCCACTATGCAGGAGAATCCGTATAGGTGTTCGAGTGTTCGAACCGTAATGCGCAAGAAATGGTACCGAAACCCCGTATTTACATTTCTGCCACTGTGCAGGAGAATCCGAATAGGTGTTCGAGTGTTCGAACCGTAATGCGCAAGAAATGGTACCGAAACCCCGTATTTACATATCTGCCACTTTGTAGGAGAATCCGCATAGGTGTTCGAGTGTTCGAACCGTAATGTGCAAGAAATGGTATGCAAAAGCCCGTATTTACATATCTGCCACTGTGCAGGAGAATCCGAATAGGTGTTCGAGTGTTCGAACCGTAATGCGCAAGAAATGGTACCGAAACCCCGTATTTACATATCTGCCACTTTGTAGGAGAATCCGTATAGGTGTTCGAGTGTTCGAACCGTAATGTGCAAGAAATGGTATGGAAACCCCGTATTTACATATCTGCCACTGTGCAAGAGAATCCGTATAGGTGTTCGAGTGTTCGAATCGTAATGCGCAAGAAATGGTACCGAAACCCCGTATTTACATATCAGCCACTGTGCAGGAGAATCCGAATAGGTGTTCGAGTGTTCGAACCGTAATGCGCAAGAAAGGGTATGTAAACCCCGTATTTACATATCTGCCACTGTGCTGGAGAATCCGTATAGGTGTTCGACTGTTCGAACCGTAATGCGCAAAAATGGTACGGAAACCCCGTATTTACATATCTGCCACTGTGCAGGAGAATCCGTATAGGTGTTCGAGTGTTCGAACCGTAATGCGCAAGAAATGGTACCGAAACCCAGTATTTACATATCTGCCACTGTGCAGGAGAATCCGAATAGGTGTTCGAGTGTTCGAACCGTAATGCGCAAGAAATGGTACCGAAACCCCGTATTTACATATCTGCCACTTTGTAGGAGAATCCGCATAGGTGTTCTAGTTTTCGAACCGTAATGTGCAAGAAATGGTATGGAAACCCCGTATTTACATATCTGCCACTGTGCAGGAGAATCCGTATAGGTGTTCGAGTGTTCGAATCGTAATGCGCAAGAAATGGTACCGAAACCCCGTATTTACATATCTGCCACTGTGCAGGAGAATCCGAATAGGTGTTCGAGTGTTCGAACCGTAATGCGCAAGAAATGGTATGTAAACCCCGTATTTACATATCTGCCACTGTGCAGGAGAATACGTATAGGTGTTCGAGTGTTCGAACCGTAATGCGCAAGAAATGGTACGGAAACCCCGTATTTACATATCTGCCACTGTGCAGGAGAATCCGTATAGGTGTTCGATTGTTCGAACCGTAATGCGCAAGAAATGGTATGTAAACCCCGTATTTACATATCTGCCACTGTGCAGGAGAATCCTTATAGGTGTTCGATTGTTCCAACCGTAATGCGCAAGAAATGGTATGTAAACCCCGTATTTACATATCTGGCACTGTGCAGGAGAATCCGTATAGGTGTTCGAGTGTTCGAACCGTAATGCGCAAGAAATGCTATGTAAACCCCATATTTAAATATCTGCCACTGTGCAGGAGAATCCGTATAGGTGTTCGAGTATTCGAACCGTAATGCGCAAGAAATGGTACGGAAACCCCGTATTTACATATCTGCCACTGTGCAGGAGAATCCGTATAGGTGTTCGAGTGTTCGAACCGTAATGCGCAAGAAATGGTACCGAAACCCCGTATTTACATATCTGCCACTGTGCAGGAGAATCCGAATAGGTGTTCGAGTGTTCGAACCGTAATGCGCAAGAAATGGTACCGAAACCCCGTATTTACATATCTGCCACTTTGTAGGAGAATCCGCATAGGTGTTCGAGTGTTCGAACCGTAATGTGCAAGAAATGGTATGGAAAGCCCGTATTTACATATCTGCCACTGTGCAGGAGAATCCGAATAGGTGTTCGAGTGTTCGAACCGTAATGCGCAAGAAATGGTACCGAAACCCCGTATTTACATATCTGCCACTTTGTAGGAGAATCCGCATAGGTGTTCGAGTGTTCGAACCGTAATGTGCAAGAAATGGTATGGAAACCCTGTATTTACATATCTGCCATTGTGCAGGAGAATCCGTATAGGTGTTCGAGTGTTCGAATCGTAATGCGCAAGAAATGGTACCGAAACCCCGTATTTACATATCTGCCACTGTGCAGGAGAATCCGAATAGGTGTTCGAGTGTTCGAACCGTAATGCGCAAGAAATGGTATGTAAACCCCGTATTTACATATCTGCCACTGTGCAGGAGAATCCATATAGGTGTTCGAGTGTTTGAACCGTAATGCGCAAGAAATGGTACGAAAACCCCGTATTTACATATCTGCCACTGTGCAGGAGAATCCGTATAGGTGTTCGATTGTTCGAACCGTAATGCGCAAGAAATGGTATGTAAACCCCGTATTTACATATCTGCCACTGTGCAGGAGAATCCGTATAGGTGTTCGATTGTTCGAACCGTAATGCGCAAGAAATGGTATGTAAACCCCGTATTTACATATCTGCCACTGTGCAGGAGAATCCGTATAGGTGTTCGAGTGTTCGAACCGTAATGCGCAAGAAATGCTATGTAAACCCCATATTTAAATATCTGCCACTGTGCAGGAGAATCCGTATAGGTGTTCGAGTGTTCGAACCGTAATGCGCAAGAAATGGTACCGAAACCCCGTATTTACATATCTGCCACTGTGCAGGAGAATCCGTATAGGTGTTCGAGTGTTCGAACTGTAATGCGCAAGAAATGGTACGGAAACCCCGTATTTACATATCTGCCACTGTGCAGGAGAATCCGAATAGGTGTTCGAGTGTTCGAACCGTAATGCGCAAGAAATGGTACCGAAACCCCGTATTTACATATCTGCCACTTTGTAGGAGAATCCGCATAGGTGTTCGAGTGTTCGAACCGTAATGTGCAAGAAATGGTATGCAAAAGCCCGTATTTACATATCTGCCACTGTGCAGGAGAATCCGAATAGGTGTTCGAGTGTTCGAACCGTAATGCGCAAGAAATGGTACCGAAACCCCGTATTTACATATCTGCCACTTTGTAGGAGAATCCGCATAGGTGTTCGATTGTTCGAACCGTAATGTGCAAGAAATGGTATGGAAACCCCGTATTTACATATCTGCCACTGTGCAAGAGAATCCGTATAGGTGTTCGAGTGTTCGAATCGTAATGCGCAAGAAATGGTACCGAAACCCCGTATTTACATATCAGCCACTGTGCAGGAGAATCCGAATAGGTGTTCGAGTGTTCGAACCGTAATGCGCAAGAAAGGGTATGTAAACCCCGTATTTACATATCTGCCACTGTGCTGGAGAATCCGTATAGGTGTTCGACTGTTCGAACCGTAATGCGCAAAAATGGTACGGAAACCCCGTATTTACATATCTGCCACTGTGCAGGAGAATCCGTATAGGTGTTCGAGTGTTCGAACCGTAATGCGCAAGAAATGGTACCGAAACCCCGTATTTACATATCTGCCACTGTGCAGGAGAATCCGAATAGGTGTTCGAGTGTTCGAACCGTAATGCGCAAGAAATGGTACCGAAACCCCGTATTTACATATCTGCCACTTTGTAGGAGAATCCGCATAGGTGTTCTAGTGTTCGAACCGTAATGTGCAAGAAAAGGTATGGAAACCCCGTATTTACATATCTGCCACTGTGCAGGAGAATCCGTATAGGTGTTCGAGTGTTCGAATCGTAATGCGCAAGAAATGGTACCGAAACCCCGTATTTACATATCTGCCACTGTGCAGGAGAATCCGAATAGGTGTTCGAGTGTTCGAACCGTAATGCGCAAGAAATGGTATGTAAACCCCGTATTTACATATCTGCCACTGTGCAGGAGAATACGTATAGGTGTTCGAGTGTTCGAACCGTAATGCGCAAGAAATGGTACGGAAACCCCGTATTTACATATCTGCCACTGTGCAGGAGAATCCGTATAGGTGTTCGATTGTTCGAACCGTAATGCGCAAGAAATGGTATGTAAACCCCGTATTTACATATCTGCCACTGTGCAGGAGAATCCGTATAGGTGTTCGATTGTTCCAACCGTAATGCGCAAGAAATGGTATGTAAACCCCGTATTTACATATCTGGCACTGTGCAGGAGAATCCGTATAGGTGTTCGAGTGTTCGAACCGTAATGCGCAAGAAATGCTATGTAAACCCCATATTTAAATATCTGCCACTGTGCAGGAGAATCCGTATAGGTGTTCGAGTATTCGAACCGTAATGCGCAAGAAATGGTACGGAAACCCCGTATTTACATATCTGTCACTGTGCAGGAGAATCCGTATAGGTGTTCGAGTGTTCGAACCGTAATGCGCAAGAAATGGTACCGAAACCCCGTATTTACATATCTGCCACTGTGCCGGAGAATCCGAATAGGTGTTCGAGTGTTCGAACCGTAATGCGCAAGAAATGGTACCGAAACCCCGTATTTACATATCTGCCGCTTTGTAGGAGAATCCGCATAGGTGTTCGAGTGTTCGAACCGTAATGTGCAAGAAATGGTATGGAAACCCTGTATTTACATATCTGCCATTGTGCAGGAGAATCCGTATAGGTGTTCGAGTGTTCGAATCGTAATGCGCAAGAAATGGTACCGAAACCCCGTATTTACATATCTGCCACTGTGCAGGAGAATCCGTATAGGTGTTCGAGTGTTCGAACCGTAATGCGCAAGAAATGGTACGGAAACCCCGTATTTACATATCTGCCACTGTGCAGGAGAATCCGTATAGGTGTTCGAGTGTTCGAACCGTAATGCGCAAGAAATGGTACCGAAACCCCGTATTTACATATCTGCCACTGTGCAGGAGAATCCGAATAGGTGTTCGAGTGTTCGAACCGTAATGCGCAAGAAATGGTATGTAAACCCCGTATTTACATATCTGCCACTGTGCAGGAGAATCCGTATAGGTGTTCGAGTGTTCGAACCGTAATGCGCAAGAAATGGTACGAAAACCCCGTATTTACATATCTGCCACTGTGCAGGAGAATCCGTATAGGTGTTCGATTGTTCGAACCGTAATGCGCAAGAAATGGTATGTAAACCCCGTATTTACATATCTGCCACTGTGCAGGAGAATCCGTATAGGTGTTCGATTGTTCGAACCGTAATGCGCAAGAAATGGTATGTAAACCCCGTATTTACATATCTGCCACTGTGCAGGAGAATCCGTATAGGTGTTCGAGTGTTCGAACCGTAATGCGCAAGAAATGCTATGTAAACCCCATATTTAAATATCTGCCACTGTGCAGGAGAATCCGTATAGGTGTTCGAGTGTTCGAACCGTAATGCGCAAGAAATGGTACCGAAACCCCGTATTTACATATCTGCCACTGTGCAGGAGAATCCGTATAGGTGTTCGTGTGTTCGAACCGTAATGCGCAAGAAATGGTACGGAAACCCCGTATTTACATATCTGCCACTGTGCAGGAGAATCCGAATAGGTGTTCGAGTGTTCGAACCGTAATGCGCAAGAAATGGTACCGAAACCCCGTATTTACATATCTGCCACTTTGTAGGAGAATCCGCATAGGTGTTCGAGTGTTCGAACCGTAATGTGCAAGAAATGGTATGGAAACCCCGTATTTACATATCTGCCACTGTGCAAGAGAATCCATATAGGTGTTCGAGTGTTCGAATCGTAATGCGCAAGAAATGGTACCGAAACCCCGTATTTACATATCTGCCACTGTGCAGGAGAATCCGAATAGGTGTTCGAGTGTTCGAACCGTAATGCGCAAGAAAGGGTATGTAAACCCCGTATTTACATATCTGCCACTGTGCAGGAGAATCCGTATAGGTGTTCGAGTGTTCGAACCGTAATGCGCAAGAAATGGTACGGAAACCCCGTATTTACATATCTGCCACTGTGCAGGAGAATCCGTATAGGTGTTCGAGTGTTCGAACCGTAATGCGCAAGAAATGGTACCGAAATCCCGTATTTACATATCTGCCACTGTGTAGGAGAATCCGTATAGGTGTTCGAGTGTTCGAACCGTAATGCGCAAGAAATGGTACGGAAACCCCGTATTTACATATCTGCCACTGTGCAGGAGAATCCGAATAGGTGTTCGAGTGTTCGAACCGTAATGCGCAAGAAATGGTACCGAAACCCCGTATTTACATATCTGCCACTTTGTAGGAGAATCCGCATTGGTGTTCGAGTGTTCGAATCGTAATGTCCAAGAAATGGTATGGAAACCCCGTATTTACATATCTGCCACTGTGCAGGAGAATCCGTATACGTGTTCGAGTGTTCGAATCGTAATGCGCAAGAAATGGTACCGAAACCCCGTATTTACATATCTGCCACTGTGCAGGAGAATCCGAATAGGTGTTCGAGTGTTCGAACCGTAATGCGCAAGAAAGGGTATGTAAACCCCGTATTTACATATCTGCCACTGTGCAGGAGAATCCGTATAGGTGTTCGAGTGTTCGAACCGTAATGCGCAAGAAATGGTACCGAAACCCCGTATTTACATATCTGCCACTGTGCAGGAGAATCCGAATAGGTGTTCGAGTGTTCGAACCGTAATGCGCAAGAAATGGTACCGAAACCCCGTATTTACATATCTGCCACTTTGTAGGAGAATCCGCATAGGTGTTCGAGTGTTCGAACCGTAATGTGCAAGAAATGGTATGGAAAGCCCGTATTTACATATCTGCCACTGTGCAGGAGAATCCGAATAGGTGTTCGAGTGTTCGAACCGTAATGCGCAAGAAATGGTACCGAAACCCCGTATTTACATATCTGCCACTTTGTAGGAGAATCCGCATAGGTGTTCGAGTGTTCGAACCGTAATGTGCAAGAAATGGTATGGAAACCCTGTATTTACATATCTGCCATTGTGCAGGAGAATCCGTATAGGTGTTCGAGTGTTCGAATCGTAATGCGCAAGAAATGGTACCGAAACCCCGTATTTACATATCTGCCACTGTGCAGGAGAATCCGAATAGGTGTTCGAGTGTTCGAACCGTAATGCGCAAGAAATGGTATGTAAACCCCGTATTTACATATCTGCCACTGTGCAGGAGAATCCGTATAGGTGTTCGAGTGTTCGAACCGTAATGCGCAAGAAATGGTACGAAAACCCCGTATTTACATATCTGCCACTGTGCCGGAGAATCCGTATAGGTGTTCGATTGTTCGAACCGTAATGCGCAAGAAATGGTATTTAAACCCCGTATTTACATATCTGCCACTGTGCAGGAGAATCCGTATAGGTGTTCGATTGTTCGAACCGTAATGCGCAAGAAATGGTATGTAAACCCCGTATTTACATATCTGCCACTGTGCAGGAGAATCCGTATAGGTGTTCGAGTGTTCGAACCGTAATGCGCAAGAAATGCTATGTAAACCCCATATTTAAATATCTGCCACTGTGCAGGAGAATCCGTATAGGTGTTCGAGTGTTCGAACCGTAATGCGCAAGAAATGGTACCGAAACCCCGTATTTACATATCTGCCACTGTGCAGGAGAATCCGTATAGGTGTTCGAGTGTTCGAACCGTAATGCGCAAGAAATGGTACGGAAACCCCGTATTTACATATCTGCCACTGTGCAGGAGAATCCGAATAGGTGTTCGAGTGTTCGAACCGTAATGCGCAAGAAATGGTACCGAAACCCCGTATTTACATATCTGCCACTTTGTAGGAGAATCCGCATAGGTGTTCGAGTGTTCGAACCGTAATGTGCAAGAAATGGTATGGAAACCCCGTATTTACATATCTGCCACTGTGCAAGAGAATCCATATAGGTGGTCGAGTGTTCGAATCGTAATGCGCAAGAAATGGTACCGAAACCCCGTATTTACATATCTGCCACTGTGCAGGAGAATCCGAATAGGTGTTCGAGTGTTCGAACCGTAATGCGCAAGAAAGGGTATGTAAACCCCGTATTTACATATCTGCCACTGTGCAGGAGAATCCGTATAGGTGTTCGAGTGTTCGAACCGTAATGCGCAAGAAATGGTACGGAAACCCCGTATTTACATATCTGCCACTGTGCAGGAGAATCCGTATAGGTGTTCGAGTGTTCGAACCGTAATGCGCAAGAAATGGTACGGAAACCCCGTATTTACATATCTGCCACTGTGCAGGAGAATCCGTATAGGTGTTCGAGTGTTCGAACCGTAATGCGCAAGAAATGGTACCGAAACCCCGTATTTACATATCTGCCACTGTGCAGGAGAATCCGAATAGGTGTTCGAGTGTTCGAACCGTAATGCGCAAGAAATGGTACCGAAACCCCGTATTTACATATCTGCCACTTTGTAGAAGAATCCGCATAGGTGTTCTAGTGTTCGAACCGTAATGTGCAAGAAATGGTATGGAAACCCCGTATTTACATATCTGCCACTGTGCAGGAGAATCCGTATACGTGTTCGAGTGTTCGAATCGTAATGCGCAAGAAATGGTACCGAAACCCCGTATTTACATATCTGCCACTGTGTAGGAGAATCCGAATAGGTGTTCGAGTGTTCGAACCGTAATGCGCAAGAAATGGTATGTAAACCCCGTATTTACATATCTGCCACTGTGCAGGAGAATACGTATAGGTGTTCGAGTGTTCGAACCGTAATGCGCAAGAAATGGTACGGAAACCCCGTATTTACATATCTGCCACTGTGCAGGAGAATCCGTATAGGTGTTCGATTGTTCGAACCGTAATGCGCAAGAAGTGGTATGTAAACCCTGTATTTACATATCTGCCACTGTGCAGGAGAATCCGTGTAGGTGTTCGATTGTTCCAACCGTAATGCGCAAGAAATGGTATGTTAACCCCGTATTTACATATCTGCCACTGTGCAGGAGAATCCGTATAGGTGTTCGAGTGTTCGAACCGTAATGCGCAAGAAATGCTATGTAAACCCCATATTTAAATATCTGCCACTGTGCAGGAGAATCCGTATAGGTGTTCGAGTGTTCGAACCGTAATGCGCAAGAAATGGTACGGAAACCCCGTATTTACATATCTGCCACTGTGCAGGAGAATCCGAATAGGTGTTCGAGTGTTCGAACCGTAATGCGCAAGAAATGGTACCGAAACCCCGTATTTACATATCTGCCACTTTGTAGGAGAATCCGCATAGGTGTTCGAGTGTTCGAACCGTAATGTGCAAGAAATGGTATGGAAACCCCGTATTTACATATCTGCCACTGTGCAAGAGAATCCGTATAGGTGTTCGAGTGTTCGAATCGTAATGCGCAAGAAATGGTACCGAAACCCCGTATTTACATATCTGCCACTGTGCAGGAGAATCCGAATAGGTGTTCGAGTGTTCGAACCGTAATGCGCAGGAAAGGGTATGTAAACCCCGTATTTACATATCTGCCACTGTGCAGGAGAATCCGTATAGGTGTTCGAGTGTTCGAACCGTAATGCGCAAGAAATGGTACGGAAACCCCGTATTTACATATCTGCCACTGTGCAGGAGAATCCGTATAGGTGTTCGAGTGTTCGAACCGTAATGCGCAAGAAATGGTACCGAAACCCCGTATTTACATATCTGCCACTGTGCAGGAGAATCCGAATAGGTGTTCGAGTGTTCGAACCGTAATGCGCAAGAAATGGTACCGAAACCCCGTATTTACATATCTGCCACTTTGTAGGAGAATCCGCATAGGTGTTCTAGTGTTCGAACCGTAATGTGCAAGAAATGGTATGGAAACCCCGTATTTACATATCTGCCACTGTGCAGGAGAATCCGTATAGGTGTTCGAGTGTTCGAATCGTAATGCGCAAGAAATGGTACCGAAACCCCGTATTTACATATCTGCCACTGTGCAGGAGAATCCGAATAGGTGTTCGAGTGTTCGAACCGTAATGCGCAAGAAATGGTATGTAAACCCCGTATTTACATATCTGCCACTGTGCAGGAGAATCCGTATAGGTGTTCGATTGTTCGAACCGTAATGCGCAAGAAATGGTATTTAAACCCCGTATTTACATATCTGCCACTGTGCAGGAGAATCCGTATAGGTGTTCGATTGTTCGAACCGTAATGCGCAAGAAATGGTATGTAAACCCCGTATTTACATATCTGCCACTGTGCAGGAGAATCCGTATAGGTGTTCGAGTGTTCGAACCGTAATGCGCAAGAAATGCTATGTAAACCCCATATTTAAATATCTGCCACTGTGCAGGAGAATCCGTATAGGTGTTCGAGTGTTCGAACCGTAATGCGCAAGAAATGGTACCGAAACCCCGTATTTACATATCTGCCACTGTGCAGGAGAATCCGTATCGGTGTTCGAGTGTTCGAACCGTAATGCGCAAGAAATGGTACGGAAACCCCGTATTTACATATCTGCCACTGTGCAGGAGAATCCGAATAGGTGTTCGAGTGTTCGAACCGTAATGCGCAAGAAATGGTACCGAAACCCCGTATTTACATATCTGCCACTTTGTAGGAGAATCCGCATAGGTGTTCGAGTGTTCGAACCGTAATGTGCAAGAAATGGTATGGAAACCCCGTATTTACATATCTGCCACTGTGCAAGAGAATCCATATAGGTGTTCGAGTGTTCGAATCGTAATGCGCAAGAAATGGTACCGAAACCCCGTATTTACATATCTGCCACTGTGCAGGAGAATCCGAATAGGTGTTCGAGTGTTCGAACCGTAATGCGCAAGAAAGGGTATGTAAACCCCGTATTTACATATCCGCCACTGTGCAGGAGAATCCGTATAGGTGTTCGAGTGTTCGAACCGTAATGCGCAAGAAATGGTACGGAAACCCCGTATTTACATATCTGCCACTGTGCAGGAGAATCCGTATAGGTGTTCGAGTGTTCGAACCGTAATGCGCAAGAAATGGTACCGAAACCCCGTATTTACATATCTGCCACTGTGCAGGAGAATCCGTATAGGTGTTCGAGTGTTCGAACCGTAATGCGCAAGAAATGGTACGGAAACCCCGTATTTACATATCTGCCACTGTGCAGGAGAATCCGAATAGGTGTTCGAGTGTTCGAACCGTAATGCGCAAGAAATGGTACCGAAACCCCGTATTTACATATCTGCCACTTTGTAGGAGAATCCGCATTGGTGTTCGAGTGTTCGAATCGTAATGTCCAAGAAATGGTATGGAAACCCCGTATTTACATATCTGCCACTGTGCAGGAGAATCCGTATACGTGTTCGAGTGTTCGAATCGTAATGCGCAAGAAATGGTACCGAAACCCCGTATTTACATATCTACCCCTGTGCAGGAGAATCCGAATAGGTGTTCGAGTGTTCGAACCGTAATGCGCAAGAAAGGGTATGTAAACCCCGTATTTACATATCTGCCACTGTGCAGGAGAATCCGTATAGGTGTTCGAGTGTTCGAACCGTAATGCGCAAGAAATGGTACGGAAACCCCGTATTTACATATCTGCCACTGTGCAGGAGAATTCGTATAGGTGTTCGAGTGTTCGAACCGTAATGCGCAAGAAATGGTACCGAAACCCCGTATTTACATATCTGCCACTGTGCAGGAGAATCCGAATAGGTGTTCGAGTGTTCGAACCGTAATGCGCAAGAAATGGTACCGAAACACCGTATTTACATATCTGCCACTTTGTAGAAGAATCCGCATAGGTGTTCTAGTGTTCGAACCGTAATGTGCAAGAAATGGTATGGAAACCCCGTATTTACATATCTGCCACTGTGCAGGAGAATCCGTATACGTGTTCGAGTGTTCGAATCGTAATGCGCAAGAAATGGTACCGAAACCCCGTATTTACATATCTGCCACTGTGTAGGAGAATCCGAATAGGTGTTCGAGTGTTCGAACCGTAATGCGCAAGAAATGGTATGTAAACCCCGTATTTACATATCTGCCACTGTGCAGGAGAATACGTATAGGTGTTCGAGTGTTCGAACCGTAATGCGCAAGAAATGGTACGGAAACCCCGTATTTACATATCTGCCACTGTGCAGGAGAATCCGTATAGGTGTTCGATTGTTCGAACCGTAATGCGCAAGAAGTGGTATGTAAACCCTGTATTTACATATCTGCCACTGTGCAGGAGAATCCGTGTAGGTGTTCGATTGTTCCAACCGTAATGCGCAAGAAATGGTATGTTAACCCCGTATTTACATATCTGCCACTGTGCAGGAGAATCCGTATAGGTGTTCGAGTGTTCGAACCGTAATGCGCAAGAAATGCTATGTAAACCCCATATTTAAATATCTGCCACTGTGCAGGAGAATCCGTATAGGTGTTCGAGTGTTCGAACCGTAATGCGCAAGAAATGGTACGGAAACCCCGTATTTACATATCTGCCACTGTGCAGGAGAATCCGAATAGGTGTTCGAGTGTTCGAACCGTAATGCGCAAGAAATGGTACCGAAACCCCGTATTTACATATCTGCCACTTTGTAGGAGAATCCGCATAGGTGTTCGAGTGTTCGAACCGTAATGTGCAAGAAATGGTATGGAAACCCCGTATTTACATATCTGCCACTGTGCAAGAGAATCCGTATAGGTGTTCGAGTGTTCGAATCGTAATGCGCAAGAAATGGTACCGAAACCCCGTATTTACATATCTGCCACTGTGCAGGAGAATCCGAATAGGTGTTCGAGTGTTCGAACCGTAATGCGCAGGAAAGGGTATGTAAACCCCGTATTTACATATCTGCCACTGTGCAGGAGAATCCGTATAGGTGTTCGAGTGTTCGAACCGTAATGCGCAAGAAATGGTACGGAAACCCCGTATTTACATATCTGCCACTGTGCAGGAGAATCCGTATAGGTGTTCGAGTGTTCGAACCGTAATGCGCAAGAAATGGTACCGAAACCCCGTATTTACATATCTGCCACTGTGCAGGAGAATACGTATAGGTGTTCGAGTGTTCGAACCGTAATGCGCAAGAAATGGTACGGAAACCCCGTATTTACATATCTGCCACTGTGCAGGAGAATCCGTATAGGTGTTCGATTGTTCGAACCGTAATGCGCAAGAAATGGTATGTAAACCCCGTATTTACATATCTGCCACTGTGCAGGAGAATCCGTATAGGTGTTCGATTGTTCCAACCGTAATGCGCAAGAAATGGTATGTAAACCCCGTATTTACATATCTGCCACTGTGCAGGAGAATCCGTATAGGTGTTCGAGTGTTCGAACCGTAATGCGCAAGAAATGCTATTTAAACCCCATATTTAAATATCTGCCACTGTGCAGGAGAATCCGTATAGGTGTTCGAGTGTTCGAACCGTAATGCGCAAGAAATGGTACGGAAACCCCGTATTTACATATCTGCCACTGTGTAGGAGAATCCGAATAGGTGTTCGAGTGTTCGAACCGTAATGCGCAAGAAATGGTACCGAAACCCCGTATTTACATATCTGCCACTTTGTAGGAGAATCCGCATAGGTGTTCGAGTGTTCGAACCGTAATGTGCAAGAAATGGTATGGAAACCCCGTATTTACATATCTGCCACTGTGCAAGAGAATCCGTATAGGTGTTCGAGTGTTCGAATCGTAATGCGCAAGAAATGGTACCGAAACCCCGTATTTACATATCTGCCACTGTGCAGGAGAATCCGAATAGGTGTTCGAGTGTTCGAACCGTAATGCGCAAGAAAGGGTATGTAAACCCCGTATTTACATATCTGCCACTGTGCAAGAGAATCCGTATAGGTGTTCGAGTGTTCGAACCGTAATGCGCAAGAAATGGTACGGAAACCCCGTATTTACATATCTGCCACTGTGCAGGAGAATCCGAATAGGTGTTCGAGTGTTCGAACCGTAATGCGCAGGAAAGGGTATGTAAACCCCGTATTTACATATCTGCCACTGTGCAGGAGAATCCGTATAGGTGTTCGAGTGTTCGAACCGTAATGCGCAAGAAATGGTACGGAAACCCCGTATTTACATATCTGCCACTGTGCAGGAGAATCCGTATAGGTGTTCGAGTGTTCGAACCGTAATGCGCAAGAAATGGTACCGAAACCCCGTATTTACATATCTGCCACTGTGCAGGAGAATACGTATAGGTGTTCGAGTGTTCGAACCGTAATGCGCAAGAAATGGTACGGAAACCCCGTATTTACATATCTGCCACTGTGCAGGAGAATCCGTATAGGTGTTCGATTGTTCGAACCGTAATGCGCAAGAAATGGTATGTAAACCCCGTATTTACATATCTGCCACTGTGCAGGAGAATCCGTATAGGTGTTCGATTGTTCCAACCGTAATGCACAGGAAAGGGTATGTAAACCCCGTATTTACATATCTGCCACTGTGCAGGAGAATCCGTATAGGTGTTCGAGTGTTCGAACCGTAATGCGCAAGAAATGGTACGGAAACCCCGTATTTACATATCTGCCACTGTGCAGGAGAATCCGTATAGGTGTTCGAGTGTTCGAACCGTAATGCGCAAGAAATGGTACCGAAACCCCGTATTTACATATCTGCCACTGTGCAGGAGAATCCGAATAGGTGTTCGAGTGTTCGAACCGTAATGCGCAAGAAATGGTACCGAAACCCCGTATTTACATATCTGCCACTTTGCAGGAGAATCCGCATAGGTGTTCTAGTGTTCGAACCGTAATGTGCAAGAAATGGTATGGAAACCCCGTATTTACATATCTGCCACTGTGCAGGAGAATCCGTATAGGTGTTCGAGTGTTCGAATCGTAATGCGCAAGAAATGGTACCGAAACCCCGTATTTACATATCTGCCACTGTGCAGGAGAATCCGAATAGGTGTTCGAGTGTTCGAACCGTAATGCGCAAGAAATGGTATGTAAACCCCGTATTTACATATCTGCCACTGTGCAGGAGAATACGTATAGGTGTTCGAGTGTTCGAACCGTAATGCGCAAGAAATGGTACGGAAACCCCGTATTTACATATCTGCCACTGTGCAGGAGAATCCGTATAGGTGTTCGATTGTTCGAACCGTAATGCGCAAGAAATGGTATGTAAACCCCGTATTTACATATCTGCCACTGTGCAGGAGAATCCGTATAGGTGTTCGATTGTTCCAACCGTAATGCGCAAGAAATGGTATGTAAACCCCGTATTTACATATCTGCCACTGTGCAGGAGAATCCGTATAGGTGTTCGAGTGTTCGAACCGTAATGCGCAAGAAATGCTATGTAAACCCCATATTTAAATATCTGCCACTGTGTAGGAGAATCCGTATAGGTGTTCGAGTGTTCGAACCGTAATGCGCAAGAAATGGTACGGAAACCCCGTATTTACATATCTGCCACTGTGTAGGAGAATCCGAATAGTTGTTCGAGTGTTCGAACCGTAATGCGCAAGAAATGGTACCGAAACCCCGTATTTACATATCTGCCACTTTGTAGGAGAATCCGCATAGGTGTTCGAGTGTTCGAACCGTAATGTGCAAGAAATGGTATGGAAACCCCGTATTTACATATCTGCCACTGTGCAAGAGAATCCGTATAGGTGTTCGAGTGTTCGAATCGTAATGCGCAAGAAATGGTACCGAAACCCCGTATTTACATATCTGCCACTGTGCAGGAGAATCCGAATAGGTGTTCGAGTGTTCGAACCGTAATGCGCAAGAAAGGGTATGTAAACCCCGTATTTACATATCTGCCACTGTGCAAGAGAATCCGTATAGGTGTTCGAGTGTTCGAACCGTAATGCGCAAGAAATGGTACGGAAACCCCGTATTTACATATCTGCCACTGTGCAGGAGAATCCGTATAGGTGTTCGAGTGTTCGAACCGTAATGCGCAAGAAATGGTACCGAAACCCCGTATTTACATATCTGCCACTGTGCAGGAGAATCCGTATAGGTGTTCGAGTGTTCGAACCGTAATGCGCAAGAAATGGTACGGAAACCCCGTATTTACATATCTGCCACTGTGCAGGAGAATCCGAATAGGTGTTCGAGTGTTCGAACCGTAATGCGCAAGAAATGGTACCGAAACCCCGTATTTACATATCTGCCACTTTGTAGGAGAATCCGCATAGGTGTTCGAGTGTTCGAACCGTAATGTGCAAGAAATGGTATGGAAACCCCGTATTTACATATCTGCCACTGTGCAAGAGAATCCGTATAGGTGTTCGAGTGTTCGAATCGTAATGCGCAAGAAATGGTACCGAAACCCCGTATTTACATATCTGCCACTGTGCAGGAGAATCCGAATAGGTGTTCGAGTGTTCGAACCGTAATGCGCAGGAAAGGGTATGTAAACCCCGTATTTACATATCTGCCACTGTGCAGGAGAATCCGTATAGGTGTTCGAGTGTTCGAACCGTAATGCGCAAGAAATGGTACGGAAACCCCGTATTTACATATCTGCCACTGTGCAGGAGAATCCGTATAGGTGTTCGAGTGTTCGAACCGTAATGCGCAAGAAATGGTACCGAAACCCCGTATTTACATATCTGCCACTGTGCAGGAGAATCCGAATAGGTGTTCGAGTGTTCGAACCGTAATGCGCAAGAAATGGTACCGAAACCCCGTATTTACATATCTGCCACTTTGCAGGAGAATCCGCATAGGTGTTCTAGTGTTCGAACCGTAATGTGCAAGAAATGGTATGGAAACCCCGTATTTACATATCTGCCACTGTGCAGGAGAATCCGTATAGGTGTTCGAGTGTTCGAATCGTAATGCGCAAGAAATGGTACCGAAACCCCGTATTTACATATCTGCCACTGTGCAGGAGAATCCGAATAGGTGTTCGAGTGTTCGAACCGTAATGCGCAAGAAATGGTATGTAAACCCCGTATTTACATATCTGCCACTGTGCAGGAGAATACGTATAGGTGTTCGAGTGTTCGAACCGTAATGCGCAAGAAATGGTACGGAAACCCCGTATTTACATATCTGCCACTGTGCAGGAGAATCCGTATAGGTGTTCGATTGTTCGAACCGTAATGCGCAAGAAATGGTATGTAAACCCCGTATTTACATATCTGCCACTGTGCAGGAGAATCCGTATAGGTGTTCGATTGTTCCAACCGTAATGCGCAAGAAATGGTATGTAAACCCCGTATTTACATATCTGCCACTGTGCAGGAGAATCCGTATAGGTGTTCGAGTGTTCGAACCGTAATGCGCAAGAAATGCTATGTAAACCCCATATTTAAATATCTGCCACTGTGCAGGAGAATCCGTATAGGTGTTCGAGTGTTCGAACCGTAATGCGCAAGAAATGGTACGGAAACCCCGTATTTACATATCTGCCACTGTGTAGGAGAATCCGAATAGGTGTTCGAGTGTTCGAACCGTAATGCGCAAGAAATGGTACCGAAACCCCGTATTTACATATCTGCCACTTTGTAGGAGAATCCGCATAGGTGTTCGAGTGTTCGAACCGTAATGTGCAAGAAATGGTATGGAAACCCCGTATTTACATATCTGCCACTGTGCAAGAGAATCCGTATAGGTGTTCGAGTGTTCGAATCGTAATGCGCAAGAAATGGTACCGAAACCCCGTATTTACATATCTGCCACTGTGCAGGAGAATCCGAATAGGTGTTCGAGTGTTCGAACCGTAATGCGCAAGAAAGGGTATGTAAACCCCGTATTTACATATCTGCCACTGTGCAAGAGAATCCGTATAGGTGTTCGAGTGTTCGAACCGTAATGCGCAAGAAATGGTACGGAAACCCCGTATTTACATATCTGCCACTGTGCAGGAGAATCCGTATAGGTGTTCGAGTGTTCGAACCGTAATGCGCAAGAAATGGTACCGAAACCCCGTATTTACATATCTGCCACTGTGCAGGAGAATCCGTATAGGTGTTCGAGTGTTCGAACCGTAATGCGCAAGAAATGGTACGGAAACCCCGTATTTACATATCTGCCACTGTGCAGGAGAATCCGAATAGGTGTTCGAGTGTTCGAACCGTAATGCGCAAGAAATGGTACCGAAACCCCGTATTTACATATCTGCCACTTTGTAGGAGAATCCGCATCGGTGTTCTAGTGTTCGAACCGTAATGTGCAAGAAATGGTATGGAAACCCCGTATTTACATATCTGCCACTGTGCAGGAGAATCCGTATAGGTGTTCGAGTGTTCGAATCGTAATGCGCAAGAAATGGTACCGAAACCCCGTATTTACATATCTGCCACTGTGCAGGAGAATCCGAATAGGTGTTCGAGTGTTCGAACCGTAATGCGCAAGAAATGGTATGTAAACCCCGTATTTACATATCTGCCACTGTGCAGGAGAATACGTATAGGTGTTCGAGTGTTCGAACCGTAATGCGCAAGAAATGGTACGGAAACCCCGTATTTACATATCTGCCACTGTGCAGGAGAATCCGTATAGGTGTTCGAGTGTTCGAATCGTAATGCGCAAGAAATGGTACCGAAACCCCGTATTTACATATCTGCCACTGTGCAGGAGAATCCGAATAGGTGTTCGAGTGTTCGAACCGTAACGCGCAGGAAAGGGTATGTAAACCCCGTATTTACATATCTGCCACTGTGCAGGAGAATCCGTATAGGTGTTCGAGTGTTCGAACCGTAATGCGCAAGAAATGGTACGGAAACCCCGTATTTACATATCTTCCACTGTGCAGGAGAATCCGTATAGGTGTTCGAGTGTTCGAACCGTAATGCGCAAGAAATGGTACCGAAACCCCGTATTTACATATCTGCCACTGTGCAGGAGAATCCGAATAGGTGTTCGAGTGTTCGAACCGTAATGCGCAAGAAATGGTACCGAAACCCCGTATTTACATATCTGCCACTTTGTAGGAGAATCCGCATCGGTGTTCGAGTGTTCGAACCGTAATGTGCAAGAAATGGTATGGAAACCCCGTATTTACATATCTGCCACTGTGCAAGAGAATCCGTATAGGTGTTCGAGTGTTCGAATCGTAATGCGCAAGAAATGGTACCGAAACCCCGTATTTACATATCTGCCACTGTGCAGGAGAATCCGAATAGGTGTTCGAGTGTTCGAACTGTAATGCGCAAGAAAGGGTATGTAAACCCCGTATTTACATATCTGCCACTGTGCAGGAGAATCCGTATAGGTGTTCGAGTGTTCGAACCGTAATGCGCAAGAAATGGTACGGAAACCCCGTATTTACATATCTGCCACTGTGCAGGAGAATCCGTATAGGTGTTCGAGTGTTCGAACCGTAATGCGCAAGAAATGGTACCGAAACCCCGTATTTACATATCTGCCACTGTGCAGGAGAATCCGAATAGGTGTTCGAGTGTTCGAACCGTAATGCGCAAGAAATGGTACCGAAACCCCGTATTTACATATCTGCCACTTTGTAGGAGAATCCGCATAGGTGTTCTAGTGTTCGAACCGTAATGTGCAAGAAATGGTATGGAAACCCCGTATTTACATATCTGCCACTGTGCAGGAGAATCCGTATAGGTGTTCGAGTGTTCGAATCGTAATGCGCAAGAAATGGTACCGAAACCCCGTATTTACATATCTGCCACTGTGCAGGAGAATCCGAATAGGTGTTCGAGTGTTCGAACCGTAATGCGCAAGAAATGGTATGTAAACCCCGTATTTACATATTTGCCACTGTGCAGGAGAATACGTATAGGTGTTCGAGTGTTCGAACCGTAATGCGCAAGAAATGGTACGGAAACCCCGTATTTACATATCTGCCACTGTGCAGGAGAATCCGTATAGGTGTTCGATTGTTCGAACCGTAATGCGCAAGAAGTGGTATGTAAACCCTGTATTTACATATCTGCCACTGTGCAGGAGAATCCGTATAGGTGTTCGATTGTTCCAACCGTAATGCGCAAGAAATGGTATGTTAACCCCGTATTTACATATCTGCCACTGTGCAGGAGAATCCGTATAGGTGTTCGAGTGTTCGAACCGTAATGCGCAAGAAATGCTATGTAAACCCCATATTTAAATATCTGCCACTGTGCAGGAGAATCCGTATAGGTGTTCGAGTGTTCGAACCGTAATGCGCAAGAAATGGTACCGAAACCCCGTATTTACATATCTGCCACTGTGCAGGAGAATCCGAATAGGTGTTCGAGTGTTCGAACCGTAATGCGCAAGAAATGGTACCGAAACCCCGTATTTACATATCTGCCACTTTGTAGGAGAATCCGCATAGGTGTTCGAGTGTTCGAACCGTAATGTGCAAGAAATGGTATGGAAACCCCGTATTTACATATCTGCCACTGTGCAAGAGAATCCGTATAGGTGTTCGAGTGTTCGAATCGTAATGCGCAAGAAATGGTACCGAAACCCCGTATTTACATATCTGCCACTGTGCAGGAGAATCCGAATAGGTGTTCGAGTGTTCGAACCGTAACGCGCAGGAAAGGGTATGTAAACCCCGTATTTACATATCTGCCACTGTGCAGGAGAATCCGTATAGGTGTTCGAGTGTTCGAACCGTAATGCGCAAGAAATGGTACGGAAACCCCGTATTTACATATCTTCCACTGTGCAGGAGAATCCGTATAGGTGTTCGAGTGTTCGAACCGTAATGCGCAAGAAATGGTACCGAAACCCCGTATTTACATATCTGCCACTGTGCAGGAGAATCCGAATAGGTGTTCGAGTGTTCGAACCGTAATGCGCAAGAAATGGTACCGAAACCCCGTATTTACATATCTGCCACTTTGTAGGAGAATCCGCATCGGTGTTCTAGTGTTCGAACCGTAATGTGCAAGAAATGGTATGGAAACCCCGTATTTACATATCTGCCACTGTGCAGGAGAATCCGTATAGGTGTTCGAGTGTTCGAATCGTAATGCGCAAGAAATGGTACCGAAACCCCGTATTTACATATCTGCCACTGTGCAGGAGAATCCGAATAGGTGTTCGAGTGTTCGAACCGTAATGCGCAAGAAATGGTATGTAAACCCCGTATTTACATATCTGCCACTGTGCAGGAGAATACGTATAGGTGTTCGAGTGTTCGAACCGTAATGCGCAAGAAATGGTACGGAAACCCCGTATTTACATATCTGCCACTGTGCAGGAGAATCCGTATAGGTGTTCGATTGTTCGAACCGTAATGCGCAAGAAATGGTATGTAAACCCCGTATTTACATATCTGCCACTGTGTAGGAGAATCCGTATAGGTGTTCGATTGTTCCAACCGTAATGCGCAAGAAATGGTGTGTAAACCCCGTATTTACATATCTGCCACTGTGCAGGAGAATCCGTATAGGTGTTCGAGTGTTCGAACCGTAATGCGCAAGAAATGCTATGTAAACCCCATATTTAAATATCTGCCACTGTGCAGGAGAATCCGTATAGGTGTTCGAGTGTTCGAACCGTAATGCGCAAGAAATGGTACGGAAACCCCGTATTTACATATCTGCCACTGTGTAGGAGAATCCGAATAGGTGTTCGAGTGTTCGAACCGTAATGCGCAAGAAATGGTACCGAAACCCCGTATTTACATATCTGCCACTGTGCAGGAGAATCCGAATAGGTGTTCGAGTGTTCGAACCGTAATGCGCAAGAAATGGTACCGAAACCCCGTATTTACATATCTGCCACTTTGTAGGAGAATCCGCATAGGTGTTCTAGTGTTCGAACCGTAATGTGCAACAAATGGTATGGAAACCCCGTATTTACATATCTGCCACTGTGCAGGAGAATCCGTATAGGTGTTCGAGTGTTCGAATCGTAATGCGCAAGAAATGGTACCGAAACCCCGTATTTACATATCTGCCACTGTGCAGGAGAATCCGAATAGGTGTTCGAGTGTTCGAACCGTAATGCGCAAGAAATGGTATGTAAACCCCGTATTTACATATCTGCCACTGTGCAGGAGAATACGTATAGGTGTTCGAGTGTTCGAACCGTAATGCGCAAGAAATGGTACGGAAACCCCGTATTTACATATCTGCCACTGTGCAGGAGAATCCGTATAGGTGTTCGATTGTTCGAACCGTAATGCGCAAGAAATGGTATGTAAACCCCGTATTTACATATCTGCCACTGTGCAGGAGAATCCGTATAGGTGTTCGATTGTTCCAACCGTAATGCGCAAGAAATGGTATGTAAACCCCGTATTTACATATCTGCCACTGTGCAGGAGAATCCGTATAGGTGTTCGAGTGTTCGAACCGTAATGCGCAAGAAATGCTATGTAAACCCCATATTTAAATATCTGCCACTGTGCAGGAGAATCCGTATAGGTGTTCGAGTGTTCGAACCGTAATGCGCAAGAAATGGTACGGAAACCCCGTATTTACATATCTGCCACTGTGTAGGAGAATCCGAATAGGTGTTCGAGTGTTCGAACCGTAATGCGCAAGAAATGGTACCGAAACCCCGTATTTACATATCTGCCACTTTGTAGGAGAATCCGCATAGGTGTTCGAGTGTTCGAACCGTAATGTGCAAGAAATGGTATGGAAACCCCGTATTTACATATCTGCCACTTTGCAAGAGAATCCGTATAGGTGTTCGAGTGTTCGAATCGTAATGCGCAAGAAATGGTACCGAAACCCCGTATTTACATATCTGCCACTGTGCAGGAGAATCCGAATAGGTGTTCGAGTGTTCGAACCGTAATGCGCAAGAAAGGGTATGTAAACCCCGTATTTACATATCTCCCACTGTGCAAGAGAATCCGTATAGGTGTTCGAGTGTTCGAACCGTAATGCGCAAGAAATGGTACGGAAACCCCGTATTTACATATCTGCCACTGTGCAGGAGAATCCGTATAGGTGTTCGAGTGTTCGAACCGTAATGCGCAAGAAATGGTACCGAAACCCCGTATTTACATATCTGCCACTGTGCAGGAGAATCCGTATAGGTGTTCGAGTGTTCGAACCGTAATGCGCAAGAAATGGTACGGAAACCCCGTATTTACATATCTGCCACTGTGCAGGAGAATCCGAATAGGTGTTCGAGTGTTCGAACCGTAATGCGCAAGAAATGGTACCGAAACCCCGTATTTACATATCTGCCACTTTGTAGGAGAATCCGCATAGGTGTTCGAGTGTTCGAACCGTAATGTGCAAGAAATGGTATGGAAACCCCGTATTTACATATCTGCCACTGTGCAAGAGAATCCGTATAGGTGTTCGAGTGTTCGAATCGTAATGCGCAAGAAATGGTACCGAAACCCCGTATTTACATATCTGCCACTGTGCAGGAGAATCCGAATAGGTGTTCGAGTGTTCGAACCGTAATGCGCAGGAAAGGGTATGTAAACCCCGTATTTACATATCTGCCACTGTGCAGGAGAATCCGTATAGGTGTTCGAGTGTTCGAACCGTAATGCGCAAGAAATGGTACGGAAACCCCGTATTTACATATCTGCCACTGTGCAGGAGAATCCGTATAGGTGTTCGAGTGTTCGAACCGTAATGCGCAAGAAATGGTACCGAAACCCCGTATTTACATATCTGCCACTGTGCAGGAGAATCCGAATAGGTGTTCGAGTGTTCGAACCGTAATGCGCAAGAAATGGTACCGAAACCCCGTATTTACATATCTGCCACTTTGTAGGAGAATCCGCATAGGTGTTCTAGTGTTCGAACCGTAATGTGCAAGAAATGGTATGGAAACCCCGTATTTACATATCTGCCACTGTGCAGGAGAATCCGTATAGGTGTTCGAGTGTTCGAATCGTAATGCGCAAGAAATGGTACCGAAACCCCGTATTTACATATCTGCCACTGTGCAGGAGAATCCGAATAGGTGTTCGAGTGTTCGAACCGTAATGCGCAAGAAATGGTATGTAAACCCCGTATTTACATATCTGCCACTGTGCAGGAGAATACGTATAGGTGTTCGAGTGTTCGAACCGTAATGCGCAAGAAATGGTACGGAAACCCCGTATTTACATATCTGCTACTGTGCAGGAGAATCCGTATAGGTGTTCGATTGTTCGAACCGTAATGCGCAAGAAATGGTATGTAAACCCCGTATTTACATATCTGCCACTGTGCAGGAGAATCCGTATAGGTGTTCGATTGTTCCAACCGTAATGCGCAAGAAATGGTATGTAAACCCCGTATTTACATATCTGCCACTGTGCAGGAGAATCCGTATAGGTGTTCGAGTGTTCGAACCGTAATGCGCAAGAAATGCTATGTAAACCCCATATTTAAATATCTGCCACTGTGCAGGAGAATCCGTATAGGTGTTCGAGTGTTCGAACCGTAATGCGCAAGAAATGGTACGGAAACCCCGTATTTACATATCTGCCACTGTGTAGGAGAATCCGAATAGGTGTTCGAGTGTTCGAACCGTAATGCGCAAGAAATGGTACCGAAACCCCGTATTTACATATCTGCCACTTTGTAGGAGAATCCGCATAGGTGTTCGAGTGTTCGAACCGTAATGTGCAAGAAATGGTATGGAAACCCCGTATTTACATATCTGCCACTGTGCAAGAGAATCCGTATAGGTGTTCGAGTGTTCGAATCGTAATGCGCAAGAAATGGTACCGAAACCCCGTATTTACATATCTGCCACTGTGTAGGAGAATCCGAATAGGTGTTCGAGTGTTCGAACCGTAATGCGCAAGAAAGGGTATGTAAACCCCGTATTTACATATCTGCCACTGTGCAAGAGAATCCGTATAGGTGTTCGAGTGTTCGAACCGTAATGCGCAAGAAATGGTACGGAAACCCCGTATTTACATATCTGCCACTGTGCAGGAGAATCCGTATAGGTGTTCGAGTGTTCGAACCGTAATGCGCAAGAAATGGTACCGAAACCCCGTATTTACATATCTTCCACTGTGCAGGAGAATCCGTATAGGTGTTCGAGTGTTCGAACCGTAATGCGCAAGAAATGGTACGGAAACCCCGTATTTACATATCTGCCACTGTGCAGGAGAATCCGAATAGGTGTTCGAGTGTTCGAACCGTAATGCGCAAGAAATGGTACCGAAACCCCGTATTTACATATCTGCCACTTTGTAGGAGAATCCGCATAGGTGTTCGAGTGTTCGAACCGTAATGTGCAAGAAATGGTATGGAAACCCCGTATTTACATATCTGCCACTGTGCAAGAGAATCCGTATAGGTGTTCGAGTGTTCGAATCGTAATGCGCAAGAAATGGTACCGAAACCCCGTATTTACATATCTGCCACTGTGCAGGAGAATCCGAATAGGTGTTCGAGTGTTCGAACTGTAATGCGCAAGAAAGGGTATGTAAACCCCGTATTTACATATCTGCCACTGTGCAGGAGAATCCGTATAGGTGTTCGAGTGTTCGAACCGTAATGCGCAAGAAATGGTACGGAAACCCCGTATTTACATATCTGCCACTGTGCAGGAGAATCCGTATAGGTGTTCGAGTGTTCGAACCGTAATGCGCAAGAAATGGTACCGAAACCCCGTATTTACATATCTGCCACTGTGCAGGAGAATCCGAATAGGTGTTCGAGTGTTCGAACCGTAATGCGCAAGAAATGGTACCGAAACCCCGTATTTACATATCTGCCACTTTGTAGGAGAATCCGCATAGGTGTTCTAGTGTTCGAACCGTAATGTGCAAGAAATGGTATGGAAACCCCGTATTTACATATCTGCCACTGTGCAGGAGAATCCGTATAGGTGTTCGAGTGTTCGAATCGTAATGCGCAAGAAATGGTACCGAAACCCCGTATTTACATATCTGCCACTGTGCAGGAGAATCCGAATAGGTGTTCGAGTGTTCGAACCGTAATGCGCAAGAAATGGTATGTAAACCCCGTATTTACATATTTGCCACTGTGCAGGAGAATACGTATAGGTGTTCGAGTGTTCGAACCGTAATGCGCAAGAAATGGTACGGAAACCCCGTATTTACATATCTGCCACTGTGCAGGAGAATCCGTATAGGTGTTCGATTGTTCGAACCGTAATGCGCAAGAAGTGGTATGTAAACCCTGTATTTACATATCTGCCACTGTGCAGGAGAATCCGTATAGGTGTTCGATTGTTCCAACCGTAATGCGCAAGAAATGGAATGTTAACCCCGTATTTACATATCTGCCACTGTGCAGGAGAATCCGTATAGGTGTTCGAGTGTTCGAACCGTAATGCGCAAGAAATGCTATGTAAACCCCATATTTAAATATCTGCCACTGTGCAGGAGAATCCGTATAGGTGTTCGAGTGTTCGAACCGTAATGCGCAAGAAATGGTACCGAAACCCCGTATTTACATATCTGCCACTGTGCAGGAGAATCCGAATAGGTTTTCGAGTGTTCGAACCGTAATGCGCAAGAAATGGTACCGAAACCCCGTATTTACATATCTGCCACTTTGTAGGAGAATCCGCATAGGTGTTCGAGTGTTCGAACCGTAATGTGCAAGAAATGGTATGGAAACCCCGTATTTACATATCTGCCACTGTGCAAGAGAATCCGTATAGGTGTTCGAGTGTTCGAATCGTAATGCGCAAGAAATGGTACCGAAACCCCGTATTTACATATCTGCCACTGTGCAGGAGAATCCGAATAGGTGTTCGAGTGTTCGAACCGTAACGCGCAGGAAAGGGTATGTAAACCCCGTATTTACATATCTGCCACTGTGCAGGAGAATCCGTATAGGTGTTCGAGTGTTCGAACCGTAATGCGCAAGAAATGGTACGGAAACCCCGTATTTACATATCTTCCACTGTGCAGGAGAATCCGTATAGGTGTTCGAGTGTTCGAACCGTAATGCGCAAGAAATGGTACCGAAACCCCGTATTTACATATCTGCCACTGTGCAGGAGAATCCGAATAGGTGTTCGAGTGTTCGAACCGTAATGCGCAAGAAATGGTACCGAAACCCCGTATTTACATATCTGCCACTTTGTAGGAGAATCCGCATCGGTGTTCTAGTGTTCGAACCGTAATGTGCAAGAAATGGTATGGAAACCCCGTATTTACATATCTGCCACTGTGCAGGAGAATCCGTATAGGTGTTCGAGTGTTCGAATCGTAATGCGCAAGAAATGGTACCGAAACCCCGTATTTACATATCTGCCACTGTGCAGGAGAATCCGAATAGGTGTTCGAGTGTTCGAACCGTAATGCGCAAGAAATGGTATGTAAACCCCGTATTTACATATCTGCCACTGTGCAGGAGAATACGTATAGGTGTTCGAGTGTTCGAACCGTAATGCGCAAGAAATGGTGCGGAAACCCCGTATTTACATATCTGCCACTGTGCAGGAGAATCCGTATAGGTGTTCGATTGTTCGAACCGTAATGCGCAAGAAATGGTATGTAAACCCCGTATTTACATATCTGCCACTGTGTAGGAGAATCCGTATAGGTGTTCGATTGTTCCAACCGTAATGCGCAAGAAATGGTGTGTAAACCCCGTATTTACATATCTGCCACTGTGCAGGAGAATCCGTATAGGTGTTCGAGTGTTCGAACCGTAATGCGCAAGAAATGCTATGTAAACCCCATATTTAAATATCTGCCACTGTGCAGGAGAATCCGTATAGGTGTTCGAGTGTTCGAACCGTAATGCGCAAGAAATGGTACGGAAACCCCGTATTTACATATCTACCACTGTGTAGGAGAATCCGAATAGGTGTTCGAGTGTTCGAACCGTAATGCGCAAGAAATGGTACCGAAACCCCGTATTTACATATCTGCCACTTTGTAGGAGAATCCGCATAGGTGTTCGAGTGTTCGAACCGTAATGTGCAAGAAATGGCATGGAAACCCCGTATTTACATATCTGCCACTGTGCAAGAGAATCCGTATAGGTGTTCGAGTGTTCGAATCGTAATGCGCAAGAAATGGTACCGAAACCCCGTATTTACATATCTGCCACTGTGCAGGAGAATCCGAATAGGTGTTCGAGTGTTCGAACCGTAATGCGCAAGAAAGGGTATGTAAACCCCGTATTTACATATCTGCCACTGTGCAAGAGAATCCGTATAGGTGTTCGAGTGTTCGAACCGTAATGCGCAAGAAATGGTACGGAAACCCCGTATTTACATATCTGCCACTGTGCAGGAGAATCCGTATAGGTGTTCGAGTGTTCGAACCGTAATGCGCAAGAAATGGTACCGAAACCCCGTATTTACATATCTGCCACTGTGCAGGAGAATCCGTATAGGTGTTCGAGTGTTCGAACCGTAATGCGCAAGAAATGGTACGGAAACCCCGTATTTACATATCTGCCACTGTGCAGGAGAATCCGAATAGGTGTTCGAGTGTTCGAACCGTAATGCGCAAGAAATGGTACCGAAACCCCGTATTTACATATCTGCCACTTTGTAGGAGAATCCGCATAGGTGTTCGAGTGTTCGAACCGTAATGTGCAAGAAATGGTATGGAAACCCCGTATTTACATATCTACCACTGTGCAAGAGAATCCGTATAGGTGTTCGAGTGTTCGAATCGTAATGCGCAAGAAATGGTACCGAAACCCCGTATTTACATATCTGCCACTGTGCAGGAGAATCCGAATAGGTGTTCGAGTGTTCGAACTGTAATGCGCAAGAAAGGGTATGTAAACCCCGTATTTACATATCTGCCACTGTGCAGGAGAATCCGTATAGGTGTTCGAGTGTTCGAACCGTAATGCGCAAGAAATGGTACGGAAACCCCGTATTTACATATCTGCCACTGTGCAGGAGAATCCGTATAGGTGTTCGAGTGTTCGAACCGTAATGCGCAAGAAATGGTACCGAAACCCCGTATTTACATATCTGCCACTGTGCAGGAGAATCCGAATAGGTGTTCGAGTGTTCGAACCGTAATGCGCAAGAAATGGTACCGAAACCCCGTATTTACATATCTGCCACTTTGTAGGAGAATCCGCATAGGTGTTCTAGTGTTCGAACCGTAATGTGCAAGAAATGGTATGGAAACCCCGTATTTACATATCTGCCACTGTGCAGGAGAATCCGTATAGGTGTTCGAGTGTTCGAATCGTAATGCGCAAGAAATGGTACCGCAACCCCGTATTTACATATCTGCCACTGTGCAGGAGAATCCGAATAGGTGTTCGAGTGTTCGAACCGTAATGCGCAAGAAATGGTATGTAAACCCCGTATTTATATATTTGCCACTGTGCAGGAGAATACGTATAGGTGTTCGAGTGTTCGAACCGTAATGCGCAACAAATGGTACGGAAACCCCGTATTTACATATCTGCCACTTTGCAGGAGAATCCGTATAGGTGTTCGATTGTTCGAACCGTAATGCGCAAGAAGTGGTATGTAAACCCTGTATTTACATATCTGCCACTGTGCAGGAGAATCCGTATAGGTGTTCGATTGTTCCAACCGTAATGCGCAAGAAATGGTATGTTAACCCCGTATTTACATATCTGCCACTGTGCAGGAGAATCCGTATAGGTGTTCGAGTGTTCGAACCGTAATGCGCAAGAAATGCTATGTAAACCCCATATTTAAATATCTGCCACTGTGCAGGAGAATCCGTATAGGTGTTCGAGTGTTCGAACCGTAATGCGCAAGAAATGGTACCGAAACCCCGTATTTACATATCTGCCACTGTGCAGGAGAATCCGAATAGGTGTTCGAGTGTTCGAACCGTAATGCGCAAGAAATGGTACCGAAACCCCGTATTTACATATCTGCCACTTTGTAGGAGAATCCGCATAGGTGTTCGAGTGTTCGAACCGTAATGTGCAAGAAATGGTATGGAAATCCCGTATTTACATATCTGCCACTGTGCAAGAGAATCCGTATAGGTGTTCGAGTGTTCGAATCGTAATGCGCAAGAAATGGTACCGAAACCCCGTATTTATATATCTGCCACTGTGCAGGAGAATCCGAATAGGTGTTCGAGTGTTCGAACCGTAACGCGCAGGAAAGGGTATGTAAACCCCGTATTTACATATCTGCTACTGTGCAGGAGAATCCGTATAGGTGTTCGAGTGTTCGAACCGTAATGCGCAAGAAATGGTACGGAAACCCCGTATTTACATATCTTCCACTGTGCAGGAGAATCCGTATAGGTGTTCGAGTGTTCGAACCGTAATGCGCAAGAAATGGTACCGAAACCCCGTATTTACATATCTGCCACTGTGCAGGAGAATCCGAATAGGTGTTCGAGTGTTCGAACCGTAATGCGCAAGAAATGGTACCGAAACCCCGTATTTACATATCTGCCACTTTGTAGGAGAATCCGCATAGGTGTTCTAGTGTTCGAACCGTAATGTGCAAGAAATGGTATGGAAACCCCGTATTTACATATCTGCCACTGTGCAGGAGAATCCGTATAGGTGTTCGAGTGTTCGAATCGTAATGCGCAAGAAATGGTACCGAAACCCCGTATTTACATATCTGCCACTGTGCAGGAGAATCCGAATAGGTGTTCGAGTGTTCGAACCGTAATGCGCAAGAAATGGTATGTAAACCCCGTATTTACATATCTGCCACTGTGCAGGAGAATACGTATAGGTGTTCGAGTGTTCGAACCGTAATGCGCAAGAAATGGTACGGAAACCCCGTATTTACATATCTGCCACTGTGCAGGAGAATCCGTATAGGTGTTCGATTGTTCGAACCGTAATGCGCAAGAAATGGTATGTAAACCCCGTATTTACATATCTGCCACTGTGCAGGAGAATCCGTATAGGTGTTCGATTGTTCCAACCGTAATGCGCAAGAATTGGTGTGTAAACCCCGTATTTACATATCTGCCACTGTGCTGGAGAATCCGTATAGGTGTTCGAGTGTTCGAACCGTAATGCGCAAGAAATGCTATGTAAACCCCATATTTAAATATCTGCCACTGTGCAGGAGAATCCGTATAGGTGTTCGAGTGTTCGAACCGTAATGCGCAAGAAATGGTACGGAAACCCCGTATTTACATATCTGCCACTGTGTAGGAGAATCCGAATAGGTGTTCGAGTGTTCGAACCGTAATGCGCAAGAAATGGTACCGAAACCCCGTATTTACATATCTGCCACTTTGTAGGAGAATCCGCATAGGTGTTCGAGTGTTCGAACCGTAATGTGCAAGAAATGGTATGGAAACCCCGTATTTACATATCTGCCACTGTGCAAGAGAATCCGTATAGGTGTTCGAGTGTTCGAATCGTAATGCGCAAGAAATGGTACCGAAACCCCGTATTTACATATCTGCCACTGTGCAGGAGAATCCGAATAGGTGTTCGAGTGTTCGAACCGTAATGCGCAAGAAAGGGTATGTAAACCCCGTATTTACATATCTGCCACTGTGCAAGAGAATCCGTATAGGTGTTCGAGTGTTCGAACCGTAATGCGCAAGAAATGGTACGGAAACCCCGTATTTACATATCTGCCACTGTGCAGGAGAATCCGTATAGGTGTTCGAGTGTTCGAACCGTAATGCGCAAGAAATGGTACCGAAACCCCGTATTTACATATCTGCCACTGTGCAGGAGAATCCGTATAGGTGTTCGAGTGTTCGAACCGTAATGCGCAAGAAATGGTACGGAAACCCCGTATTTACATATCTGCCACTGTGCAGGAGAATCCGAATAGGTGTTCGAGTGTTCGAACCGTAATGCGCAAGAAATGGTACCGAAACCCCGTATTTACATATCTGCCACTTTGTAGGACAATCCGCATAGGTGTTCGAGTGTTCGAACCGTAATGTGCAAGAAATGGTATGGAAACCCCGTATTTACATATCTGCCACTGTGCAAGAGAATCCGTATAGGTGTTCGAGTGTTCGAATCGTAATGCGCAAGAAATGGTACCGAAACCCCGTATTTACATATCTGCCACTGTGCAGGAGAATCCGAATAGGTGTTCGAGTGTTCGAACTGTAATGCGCAAGAAAGGGTATGTAAACCCCGTATTTACATATCTGCCACTGTGCAGGAGAATCCGTATAGGTGTTCGAGTGTTCGAACCGTAATGCGCAAGAAATGGTACGGAAACCCCGTATTTACATATCTGCCACTGTGCAGGAGAATCCGTATAGGTGTTCGAGTGTTCGAACCGTAATGCGCAAGAAATGGTACCGAAACCCCGTATTTACATATCTGCCACTGTGCAGGAGAATCCGAATAGGTGTTCGAGTGTTCGAACCGTAATGCGCAAGAAATGGTACCGAAACCCCGTATTTACATATCTGCCACTTTGTAGGAGAATCCGCATAGGTGTTCTAGTGTTCGAACCGTAATGTGCAAGAAATGGTATGGAAACCCCGTATTTACATATCTGCCACTGTGCAGGAGAATCCGTATAGGTGTTCGAGTGTTCGAATCGTAATGCGCAAGAAATGGTACCGAAACCCCGTATTTACATATCTGCCACTGTGCAGGAGAATCCGAATAGGTGTTCGAGTGTTCGAACCGTAATGCGCAAGAAATGGTATGTAAACCCCGTATTTACATATCTGCCACTGTGCAGGAGAATACGTATAGGTGTTCGAGTGTTCGAACCGTAATGCGCAAGAAATGGTACGGAAACCCCGTATTTACATATCTGCCACTGTGCAGGAGAATCCGTATAGGTGTTCGATTGTTCGACCCGTAATGCGCAAGAAATGGTATGTAAACCCTGTATTTACATATCTGCCACTGTGCAGGAGAATCCGTATAGGTGTTCGATTGTTCCAACCGTAATGCGCAAGAAATGGTATGTAAACCCCGTATTTACATATCTGCCACTGTGCAGGAGAATCCGTATAGGTGTTCGAGTGTTCGAACCGTAATGCGCAAGAAATGCTATGTAAACCCCAGGAGAATCCGTATAGGTGTTCGAGTGTTCGAACCGTAATGCGCAAGAAATGGTACGGAAACCCCGTATTTACATATCTGCCACTGTGCAGGAGAATCCGAATAGGTGTTCGAGTATTCGAACCGTAATGCGCAAGAAATGGTACCGAAACCCCGTATTTACATATCTGCCACTTTGTAGGAGAATCCGCATAGGTGTTCGAGTGTTCGAACCGTAATGCGCAGGAAAGGGTATGTAAACCCCGTATTTACATATCTGCCACTGTGCAGGAGAATCCGTATAGGTGTTCTAGTGTTCGAACCGTAATGTGCAAGAAATGGTATGGAAACCCCGTATTTACATATCTGCCGCTGTGCAGGAGAATCCGTATAGGTGTTCGAGTGTTCGAATCGTAATGCGCAAGAAATGGTACCGAAACCCCGTATTTACATATCTGCCACTGTGCAGGAGAATCCGAATAGGTGTTCGAGTGTTCGAACCGTAATGCGCAAGAAATGGTATGTAAACCCCGTATTTACATATCTGCCACTGTGCAGGAGAATACGTATAGGTGTTCGAGTGTTCGAACCGTAATGCGCAAGAAATGGTACGGAAACCCCGTATTTACATATCTGCCACTGTGCAAGAGAATCCGTATAGGTGTTCGATTGTTCGAACCGTAATGCGCAAGAAATGGTATGTAAACCCTGTATTTACATATCTGCCACTGTGCCGGAGAATCCGTATGGGTGATCGATTGTTCCAACCGTAATGCGCAAGAAAGGGTATGTAAACCCCGTATTTACATATCTGCCACTGTGCAGGAGAATCCGTATAGGTGTTCGAGTGTTCGAACCGTAATGCGCAAGAAATGCTATGTAAACCCCATATTTAAATATCTGCCACTGTGCAGGAGAATCCGTATAGGTGTTCGAGTGTTCGAACCGTAATGCGCAAGAAATGGTACCGAAACCCCGTATTTACATATCTGCCACTGTGCAGGAGTATCTGAATAGGTGTTCGAGTGTTCGAAACGTAATACGCAAGAAATGGTACCGAAACCCCGTATTTACATATCTGCCACTTTGTAGGAGAATCCGCAGAGGTGTTCGAGTGTTCGAACCGTAATGTGCAAGAAATGGTATGGAAACCCCGTATTTACATATCTGCCACTGTGCAGGAGAATCCGTATAGGTGTTCGAGTGTTCGAATCGTAATGCGCAAGAAATGGTACCGAAACCCCGTATTTACATATCTGCCACTGTGCAGGAGAATCCGAATAGGTGTTCGAGTGTTCGAACCGTAAAGCGCAGGAAAGGGTATGTAAACCCCGTATTTACATATCTGCCACTGTGCAGGAGAATACGTATAGGTGTTCGAGTGTTCGAACCGTAATGCGCAAGAAATGGTACGGAAACCCCGTATTTACATATCTGCCACTGTGCAGGAGAATCCGTATAGGTGTTCGAGTGTTCGAACCGTAATGCGCAAGAAATGGTACCGAAACCCCGTATTTACATATCTGCCACTGTGCAGGAGAATCTGAATAGGTGTTCGAGTGTTCGAACCGTAATGCGCAAGAAATGGTACCGAAACCCCGTATTTACATATCTGCCACTTTGTAGGAGAATCCGCAGAGGTGTTCTAGTGTTCGAACCGTAATGTGCAAGAAATGGTATGGAAACCCCGTATTTACATATCTGCCACTGTGCAGGAGAATCCGAATAGGTGTTCGAGTGTTCGAACCGTAATGCACAAGAAATGGTACCAAAACCCCGTATTTACATATCTGCCACTGTGCAGGAGAATCCGAATAGGTGTTCGAGTGTTCGAACCGTAATGCGCAAGAAATGGTATGTAAACCCCGTATTTACATATCTGCCACTGTGCAGGAGAATACGTATAGGTGTTCGAGTGTTCGAACCGTAATGCGCAAGAAATGGTACGGAAACCCCGTATTTACATATCTGCCACTGTGCAGGAGAATCCGTATAGGTGTTCGATTGTTCGAACCGTAATGCGCAAGAAATGGTATGTAAACCCCGTATTTACATATCTGCCACTGTGCAGGAGAATCCGTATAGGTGTTCGATTGTTCCAACCGTAATGCGCAAGAAAGGGTATGTAAACCCCGTATTTACATATCTGCCACTGTGCAGGAGAATCCGTATAGGTGTTCGAGTGTTCGAACCGTAATGCGCAAGAAATACTATGTAAACCCCATATTTAAATATCTGCCACTGTGCAGGAGAATCCCTATAGGTGTTCGAGTGTTCGAACTGTAATGCGCAAGAAATGGTACGGAAACCCCGTATTTACATATCTGCCACTGTGTAGGAGAATCCGAATAGGTGTTCGAGTGTTCGAACCGTAATGCGCAAGAAATGGTACCGAAACCCCGTATTTACATATCTGCCACTTTGTAGGAGAATCCGCATAGGTGTTCGAGTGTTCGAACCGTAATGTGCAAGAAATGGTATGGAAACCCCGTATTTACATATCTGCCACTGTGCAAGAGAATCCGTATAGGTGTTCGAGTGTTCGAATCGTAATGCGCAAGAAATGGTACCGAAACCCCGTATTTACATATCTGCCACTGTGCAGGAGAATCCGAATAGGTGTTCGAGTGTTCGAACCGTAATGCGCAAGAAAGGGTATGTAAACCCCGTATTTACATATCTGCCACTGTGCAGGAGAATCCGTATAGGTGTTCGAGTGTTCGAACCGTAATGCGCAAGAAATGGTACGGAAACCCCGTATTTACATATCTGCCACTGTGCAGGAGAATCCGTATAGGTGTTCGAGTGTTCGAACCGTAATGCGCAAGAAATGGTACCGAAACCCCGTATTTACATATCTGCCACTGTGCAGGAGAATCCGAATAGGTGTTCGAGTGTTCGAACCGTAATGCGCAAGAAATGGTACCGAAACCCCGTATTTACATATCTGCCACTTTGTAGGAGAATCCGCATAGGTGTTCTAGTGTTCGAACCGTAATGTGCAAGAAATGGTATGGAAACCCCGTATTTACATATCTGCCACTGTGCAGGAGAATCCGTATAGGTGTTCGAGTGTTCGAATCGTAATGCGCAAGAAATGGTACCGAAACCCCGTATTTACATATCTGCCACTGTGCAGGAGAATCCGAATAGGTGTTCGAGTGTTCGAACCGTAATGCGCAAGAAATGGTATGTAAACCCCGTATTTACATATCTGCCACTGTGCAGGAGAATACGTATAGGTGTTCGAGTGTTCGAACCGTAATGCGCAAGAAATGGTACGGAAACCCCGTATTTACATATCTGCCACTGTGCAGGAGAATCCGTATAGGTGTTCGATTGTTCGAACCGTAATGCGCAAGAAATGGTATGTAAACCCTGTATTTACATATCTGCCACTGTGCAGGAGAATCCGTATAGGTGTTCGATTGTTCCAACCGTAATGCGCAGGAAAGGGTATGTAAACCCCGTATTTACATATCTGCCACTGTGCAGGAGAATCCGTATAGGTGTTCGAGTGTTCGAACCGTAATGCGCAAGAAATGCTATGTAAACCCCATATTTAAATATCTGCCACTGTGTAGGAGAATCCGTATAGGTGTTCGAGTGTTCGAACCGTAATGCGCAAGAAATGGTACGGAAACCTCGTATTTACATATCTGCCACTGTGCAGGAGAATCCGAATAGGTGTTCGAGTGTTCGAACCGTAATGCGCAAGAAATGGTATCGAAACCCCGTATTTACATATCTGCCACTTTGTAGGAGAATCCGCATAGGTGTTCGAGTATTCGAACCGTAATGTGCAAGAAATGGTATGGAAACCCCGTATTTACATATCTGCCACTGTGCAGGAGAATCCGTATAGGTGTTCGAGTGTTCGAATCGTAATGCGCAAGAAATGGTACCGAAACCCCGTATTTACATATCTGCCACTGTGCAGGAGAATCCGTATAGGTGTTCGATTGTTCGAACCGTAATGCGCAAGAAATGGTATGTAAACCCTGTATTTACATATCTGCCACTGTGCAGGAGAATCCGTATAGGTGTTCGATTGTTCCAACCGTAATGCGCAAGAAATGGTATGTAAACCCCGTATTTACATATCTGCCACTGTGCAGGAGAATCCGTATAGGTGTTCGAGTGTTCGAACCGTAATGCGCAAGAAATGCTATGTAAACCCCATATTTAAATATCTGCCACTGTGCAGGAGAATCCGTATAGGTGTTCGAGTGTTCGAACCGTAATGCGCAAGAAATGGTACGGAAACCCCGTATTTACATATCTGCCACTGTGCAGGAGAATCCGAGTAGGTGTTCGAGTGTTCGAACCGTAATGTGCAAGAAATGGTACCGAAACCCCGTATTTACATATCTGCCACTTTGTAGGAGAATCCGCATAGGTGTTCGAGTGTTCGAACCGTAATGTGCAAGAAATGGTACCGAAACCCCGTATTTACATATCTGCCACTGTGCAGGAGAATCCGTATAGGTGTTCGATTGTTCGAACCGTAATGCGCAAGAAATGGTATGTAAACCCTGTATTTACATATCTGCCACTGTGCAGGAGAATCCGTATAGGTGTTCGATTGTTCCAACCGTAATGCGCAAGAAATGGTATGTAAACCCCGTATTTACATATCTGCCACTGTGCAGGAGAATCCGTATAGGTGTTCGAGTGTTCGAACCGTAATGCGCAAGAAATGCTATGTAAACCCCATATTTAAATATCTGCCACTGTGCAGGAGAATCCGTATAGGTGTTCGAGTGTTCGAACCGTAATGCGCAAGAAATGGTACGGAAACCCCGTATTTACATATCTGCCACTGTGCAGGAGAATCCGAATAGGTGTTCGAGTGTTCGAACCGTAATGCGCAAGAAATGGTACCGAAACCCCGTATTTACATATCTGCCACTTTGTAGGAGAATCCGCATAGGTGTTCGAGTGTTCGAACCGTAATGTGCAAGAAATGGTATGGAAACCCCGTATTTACATATCTGCCACTGTGCAAGAGAATCCGTATAGGTGTTCGAGTGTTCGAATCGTAATGCGCAAGAAATGGTACCGAAACCCCGTATTTACATATCTTCCACTGTGCAGGAGAATCCGAATAGGTGTTCGAGTGTTCGAACCGTAATGCGCAGGAAAGGGTATGTAAACCCCGTATTTACATATCTGCCACTGTGCAGGAGAATCCGTATAGGTGTTCGAGTGTTCGAACCGTAATGCGCAAGAAATGGTACGGAAACCCCGTATTTACATATCTGCCACTGTGCAGGAGAATCCGTATAGGTGTTCGAGTGTTCGAACCGTAATGCGCAAGAAATGGTACCGAAACCCCGTATTTACATATCTGCCACTGTGCAGGAGAATCCGAATAGGTGTTCGAGTGTTCGAACCGTAATGCGCAAGAAATGGTACCGAAACCCCGTATTTACATATCTGCCACTTTGTAGGAGAATCCGCATAGGTGTTCTAGTGTTCGAACCGTAATGTGCAAGAAATGGTATGGAAACCCCGTATTTACATATCTGCCACTGTGCAAGAGAATCCGTATAGGTGTTCGAGTGTTCGAATCGTAATGCGCAAGAAATGGTACCGAAACCCCGTATTTACATATCTGCCACTGTGCAGGAGAATCCGAATAGGTGTTCGAGTGTTCGAACCGTAATGCGCAAGAAATGGTATGCAAACCCCGTATTTACATATCTGCCACTGTGCAGGAGAATACGTATAGGTGTTCGAGTGTTCGAACCGTAATGCGCAAGAAATGGTACGGAAACCCCGTATTTACATATCTGCCACTGTGCAGGAGAATCCGTATAGGTGTTCGATTGTTCGAACCGTAATGCGCAAGAAATGGTATGTAAACCCTGTATTTACATATCTGCCACTGTGCAGGAGAATCCGTATAGGTGTTCGATTGTTCCAACCGTAATGCGCAAGAAATGGTATGTAAACCCCGTATTTACATATCTGCCACTGTGCAGGAGAATCCGTATAGGTGTTCGAGTGTTCGAACCGTAATGCGCAAGAAATGGTACGGAAACCCCGTATTTAAATATCTGCCACTGTGCAGGAGAATCCGTATAGGTGTTCGAGTGTTCGAACCGTAATGCGCAAGAAATGGTACGGAAACCCCGTATTTACATATCTGCCACTGTGCAGGAGAATCCGAATAGGTGTTCGAGTGTTCGAACCGTAATGCGCAAGAAATGGTACCGAAACCCCGTATTTACATATCTGCCACTTTGTAGGAGAATCCGCATAGGTGTTCGAGTGTTCGAACCGTAATGTGCAAGAAATGGTATGGAAACCCCGTATTTACATATCTGCCACTGTGCAAGAGAATCCGTATAGGTGTTCGAGTGTTCGAATCGTAATGCGCAAGAAATGGTACCGAAACCCCGTATTTACATATCTGCCACTGTGCAGGAGAATCCGAATAGGTGTTCGAGTGTTCGAACCGTAATGCGCAGGAAAGGGTATGTAAACCCCGTATTTACATATCTGCCACTGTGCAGGAGAATACGTATAGGTGTTCGAGTGTTAGAACCGTAATGCGCAAGAAATGGTACGGAAACCCCGTATTTACATATCTGCCACTGTGCAGGAGAATCCGTATAGGTGTTCGAGTGTTCGAACCGTAATGCGCAAGAAATGGTACCGAAACCCCGTATTTACATATCTGCCACTGTGCAGGAGAATCTGAATAGGTGTTCGAGTGTTCGTACCGTAATGCGCAAGAAATGGTACCGAAACCCCGTATTTACATATCTGCCACTTTGTAGGAGAATCCGCATAGGTGTTCTAGTGTTCGAACCGTAATGTGCAAGAAATGGTATGGAAACCCCGTATTTACATATCTGCCACTGTGCAGGAGAATCCGAATAGGTGTTCGAGTGTTCGAACCGTAATGCGCAAGAAATGGTACCAAAACCCCGTATTTACATATCTGCCACTGTGCAGGAGAATCCGAATAGGTGTTCGAGTGTTCGAACCGTAATGCGCAAGAAATGGTATGTAAACCCCGTATTTACATATCTGCCACTGTGCAGGAGAATACGTATAGGTGTTCGAGTGTTCGAACCGTAATGCGCAAGAAATGGTACGGAAACCCCGTATTTACATATCTGCCACTGTGCAGGAGAATCCGTATAGGTGTTCGATTGTTCGAACCGTAATGCGCAAGAAATGGTATGTAAACCCCGTATTTACATATCTGCCACTGTGCAGGAGAATCCGTATAGGTGTTCGATTGTTCCCACCGTAATGCGCAAGAAAGGGTATGTAAACCCCGTATTTACATATCTGCCACTGTGCAGGAGAATCCGTATAGGTGTTCGAGTGTTCGAACCGTAATGCGCAAGAAATGCTATGTAAACCCCATATTTAAATATCTGCCACTGTGCAGGAGAATCCGTATAGGTGTTCGAGTGTTCGAACCGTAATGCGCAAGAAATGGTACGGAAACCCCGTATTTACATATCTGCCACTGTGTAGGAAAATCCGAATAGGTGTTCGAGTGTTCGACCCGTAATGCGCAAGAAATGGTACCGAAACCCCGTATTTACATATCTGCCACTTTGTAGGAGAATCCGCATAGGTGTTCGAGTGTTCGAACCGTAATGTGCAAGAAATGGTATGGAAACCCCGTATTTACATATCTGCCACTGTGCAGGAGAATCCGTATAGGTGTTCGAGTGTTCGAATCGTAATGCGCAAGAAATGGTACCGAAACCCCGTATTTACATATCTGCCACTGTGCAGGAGAATCCGAATAGGTGTTCGAGTGTTCGAACAGTAATGCGCAAGAAATGGTATGTAAACCCCGTATTTACATATCGGCCACTGTGCAGGAGAATACGTATAGGTGTTCGAGTGTTCGAACCGTAATGCGCAAGAAATGGTACGGAAACCCCGTATTTACATATCTGCCACTGTGCAGGAGAATCCGTATAGGTGTTCGATTGTTCGAACCGTAATGCGCAAGAAATGGTATGTAAACCCCATATTTACATATCTGCCACTGTGCAGGAGAATCCGTATAGGTGTTCGATTGTTCGAACCGTAATGCGCAAGAAATGGTATGTAAATCCCGTATTTACATATCTGCCACTGTGCAGGAGAATCCGTATAGGTGTTCGATTATTCGAACCGTAATGCGCAAGAAATGCTATGTAAACCCCGTATTTACATATCTGCCACTGTGCAGGAGAATCCGTATAGGTGTTCGAGTGTTCGAACCGTAATGCGCAAGAAATGCTATGTAAACCCCATATTTAAATATCTGCTACTGTGCAGGAGAATCCGTATAGGTGTTCGAGTGTTCGAACCGTAATGCGCAAGAAATGGTACGGAAACCCCGTATTTACATATCTGCCACTGTGCAGGAGAATCCGTATAGGTGTTCGAGTGTTCGAACCGTAATGCGCAAGAAATGGTACGGAAACCCCGTATTTACATATCTGCCACTGTGCAGGAGAATCCGAATAGGTGTTCGAGTGTTCGAACCGTAATGCGCAAGAAATGGTACCGAAACCCCGTATTTACATATCTGCCACTTTGTAGGAGAATCCGCATAGGTGTTCTAGTGTTCGAACCGTAATGTGCAAGAAATGGTATGGAAACCCCGTATTTACATATCTGCCACTGTGCAGGAGAATCCGTATAGGTGTTCGAGTGTTCGAATCGTAATGCGCCAGAAATGGTACCGAAACCCCGTATTTACATATCTGCCACTGTGCAGGAGAATCCGAATAGGTGTTCGAGTGTTCGAACCGTAATGCGCAAGAAATGGTATGTAAACCCCGTATTTACATATCTGCCTCTGTGCAGGAGAATCCGTATAGGTGTTCGAGTTTTCGAACCGTAATGCCCAAGAAATGGTACGGAAACCCCGTATTTACATATCTGCCACTGTGCAGGAGAATCCGAATAGGTGTTCGAGTGTTCGAACCGTAATGCGCAAGAAATGGTACCGAAACCCCGTATTTACATATCTGCCACTTTGTAGGAGAATCCGCATAGGTGTTCGAGTGTTCGAACCGTAATGTGCAAGAAATGGTATGGAAACCCCGTATTTACATATCTGCCACTGTGCAAGAGAATCCGTATAGGTGTTCGAGTGTTCGAATCGTAATGCGCAAGAAATGGTACCGAAACCCCGTATTTACATATCTGCCACTGTGCAGGAGAATCCGAATAGGTGTTGAGTGTTCGAACCGTAATGCGCAAGAAATGGTACCGAAACCCCGTATTTACATATCTGCCACTGTGCAGGAGAATCCGTATAGGTGTTCGAGTGTTCGAAACGTAATGCGCAAGAAATGGTACGGAAACCCCGTATTTACATATCTGCCACTGTGCAGGAGAATCCGTATAGGTGTTCGAGTGTTCGAACCGTAATGCGCAAGAAATGGTACCGAAACCCCGTATTTACATATCTGCCACTGTGCAGGAGAATCCGAATAGGTGTTCGAGTGTTCGAACCGTAATGCGCAAGAAATGGTACCGAAACCCCGTATTTACATATCTGCCACTTTGTAGGAGAATCCGCATAGGTGTTCTAGTGTTCGAACCGTAATGTGCAAGAAATGGTATGGAAACCCCGTATTTACATATCTGCCACTGTGCAGGAGAATCCGTATAGGTGTTCGAGTGTTCGAATAGTAATGCGCAAGAAATGGTACCGAAACCCCGTATTTACATATCTGCCACTGTGCAGGAGAATCCGAATAGGTGTTCGAGTGTTCGAACAGTAATGCGCAAGAAATGGTATGTAAACCCCGTATTTACATATCGGCCACTGTGCAGGAGAATACGTATAGGTGTTCGAGTGTTCGAACCGTAATGCGCAAGAAATGGTACGGAAACCCCGTATTTACATATCTGCCACTGTGCAGGAGAATCCGTATAGGTGTTCGATTGTTCGAACCGTAATGCGCAAGAAATGGTATGTAAACCCCGTATTTACATATCTGCCACTGTGCAGGAGAATCCGTATAGGTGTTCGATTGTTCGAACCGTAATGCGCAAGAAATGCTATGTAAACCCCGTATTTACATATCTGCCACTGTGCAGGAGAATCCGTATAGGTGTTCGAGTGTTCGAACCGTAATGCGCAAGAAATGGTACGGAAACCCCATATTTAAATATCTGCCACTGTGCAGGAGAATCCGTATAGGTGTTTGAGTGTTCGAACCGTAATGCGCAAGAAATGGTACCGAAACCCCGTATTTACATATCTGCCACTGTGCAGGAGAATCCGTATAGGTGTTCGAGTGTTTGAACCGTAATGCGCAAGAAATGGTACGGAAACCCCGTATTTACATATCTGCCACTGTGCAGAAGAATCCGAATAGGTGTTCGAGTGTTCGAACCGTAATGCGCAAGAAATGGTATGTAAACCCCGTATTTACATATCTGCCACTGTGCAGGAGAATCCGTATAGGTGTTCGAGTGTTCGAACCGTAATGCGCAAGAAATGCTATGTAAACCCCATAATTAAATATCTGCCACTGTGCAGGAGAATCCGTATAGGTGTTCGAGTGTTCGAAACGTAATGCGCAAGAAATGGTACGGAAACCCCGTATTTACATATCTGCCACTGTGCAGGAGAATCCGTATAGGTGTTCGAGTGTTCGAACCGTAATGCGCAAGAAATGGTACCGAAACCCCGTATTTACATATCTGCCACTGTGCAGGAGAATCCGAATAGGTGTTCGAGTGTTCGAACCGTAATGCGCAAGAAATGGTACCGAAACCCCGTATTTACATATCTGCCACTTTGTAGGAGAATCCGCATAGGTGTTCTAGTGTTCGAACCGTAATGTGCAAGAAATGGTATGGAAACCCCGTATTTACATATCTGCCACTGTGCAGGAGAATCCGTATAGGTGTTCGAGTGTTCGAATCGTAATGCGCAAGAAATGGTACCGAAACCCCGTATTTACATATCTGCCACTGTGCAGGAGAATCCGAATAGGTGTTCGAGTGTTCGAACAGTAATGCGCAAGAAATGGTATGTAAACCCCGTATTTACATATCGGCCACTGTGCAGGAGAATACGTATAGGTGTTCAAGTGTTCGAACCGTAATGCGCAAGAAATGGTACGGAAACCCCGTATTTACATATCTGCCACTGTGCAGGAGAATCCGTATAGGTGTTCGATTGTTCGAACCGTAATGCGCAAGAAATGGTATGTAAACCCCGTATTTACATATCTGCCACTGTGCAGGAGAATTCGTATAGGTGTTCGATTGTTCCAACCGTAATGCGCAAGAAATGGTATGTAAACCCCGTATTTACATATCTGCCACTGCGCAGGAGAATCCGTATAGGTGTTCGATTGTTCGAACCGTAATGCGCAAGAAATGCTATGTAAACCCCGTATTTACATATCTGCCACTGTGCAGGAGAATCCGTATAGGTGTTCGAGTGTTCGAACCGTAATGCGCAAGAAATGCTATGTAAACCCCATATTTAAATATCTGCCACTGTGCAGGAGAATCTGTATAGGTGTTCGAGTGTTCGAACCGTAATGCGCAAGAAATGGTACCGAAACCCCGTATTTACATATCTGCCACTGTGCAGGAGAATCCGTATAGGTGTTCGAGTGTTTGAACCGTAATGCGCAAGAAATGGTACGGAAACCCCGTATTTACATATCTGCCACTGTGCAGGAGAATCCGAATAGGTGTTCGAGTGTTCGAACCGTAATGCGCAAGAAATGGTACCGAAACCCCGTATTTACATATCTGCCACTTTGTAGGAGAATCCGCATAGGTGTTCGAGTGTTCGAACCGTAATGTGCAAGAAATGGTATGGAAACCCCGTATTTACATATCTGCCACTGTGCAAGAGAATCCGTATAGGTGTTCGAGTGTTCGAATCGTAATGCGCAAGAAATGGTACCGAAACCCCGTATTTACATATCTGCCACTATGCAGGAGAATCCGAATAGGTGTTCGAGTGTTCGAACCGTAATGCGCAAGAAAGGGTATGTAAACCCCGTATTTACATATCTGCCACTGTGCAGGAGAATCCGTATAGGTGTTCGAGTGTTCGAACCGTAATGCGCAAGAAATGGTACGGAAACCCCGTATTTACATATCTGCCACTGTGCAGGAGAATCCGTATAGGTGTTCGAGTGTTCGAACCGTAATGCGCAAGAAATGGTACCGAAACCCCGTATTTACATATCTGCCACTGTGCAGGAGAATCCGAATAGGTGTTCGAGTGTTCGAACCGTAATGCGCAAGAAATGGTACCGAAACCCCGTATTTACATATCTGCCACTTTGTAGGAGAATCCGCATAGGTGTTCTAGTGTTCGAACCGTAATGTGCAAGAAATGGTATGGAAACCCCGTATTTACATATCTGCCACTGTGCAGGAGAATCCGTATAGGTGTTCGAGTGTTCGAATCGTAATGCGCAAGAAATGGTACCGAAACCCCGTATTTACATATCTGCCACTGTGCAGGAGAATCCGAATAGGTGTTCGAGTGTTCGAACCGTAATGCGCAAGAAATGGTATGTAAACCCCGTATTTACATATCTGCCACTGTGCAGGAGAATCCGTATAGGTGTTCGAGTGTTCGAACCGTAATGCGCAAGAAATGGTACGGAAACCCCGTATTTACATATCTGCCACTGTGCAGGAGAATCCGAATAGGTGTTCGAGTGTTCGAACCGTAATGCGCAAGAAATGGTACCGAAACCCCGTATTTACATATCTGCCACTTTGTGGGAGAATCCGCATAGGTGTTCGAGTGTTCGAACCGTAATGTGCAAGAAATGGTATGGAAACCCCGTATTTACATATCTGCCACTGTGCAAGAGAATCCATATAGGTGTTCGAGTGTTCGAATCGTAATGCGCAAGAAATGGTACCGAAACCCCGTATTTACATATCTGCCACTGTGCAGGAGAATCCGAATAGGTGTTCGAGTGTTCGAACCGTAATGCGCAGGAAAGGGTATGTAAACCCCGTATTTACATATCTGCCACTGTGCAGGAGAATCCGTATAGGTGTTCGAGTGTTCGAACCGTAATGCGCAAGAAATGGTACGGAAACCCCGTATTTACATATCTGCCACTGTGCAGGAGAATCCGTATAGGTGTTCGATTGTTCGAACCGTAATGCGCAAGAAATGGTATGTAAACCCTGTATTTACATATCTGCCACTGTGCAGGAGAATCCGTATAGGTGTTCGATTGTTCCAACCGTAATGCGCAAGAAATGGTATGTAAACCCCGTATTTACATATCTGCCACTGTGCAGGAGAATCCGTATAGGTGTTCGAGCGTTCGAACCGTAATGCGCAAGAAATGGTACGGAAACCCCGTATTTAAATATCTGCCACTGTGCAGGAGAATCCGTATAGGTGTTCGAGTGTTCGAACCGTAATGCGCAAGAAATGGTACGGAAACCCCGTATTTACATATCTGCCACTGTGCAGGAGAATCCGAATAGGTGTTGAGTGTTCGAACCGTAATGCGCAAGAAAGGGTATGTAAACCCCGTATTTACATATCTGCCACTGTGCAGGAGAATCCGTATAGGTGTTCGAGTGTTCGAAACGTAATGCGCAAGAAATGGTACGGAAACCCCGTATTTACATATCTGCCACTGTGCAGGAGAATCCGTATAGGTGTTCGAGTGTTCGAACCGTAATGCGCAAGAAATGGTACCGAAACCCCGTATTTACATATCTGCCACTTTGTAGGAGAATCCGCATAGGTGTTCTAGTGTTCGAACCGTAATGTGCAAGAAATGGTATGGAAACCCCGTATTTACATATCTGCCACTGTGCAGGAGAATCCGTATAGGTGTTCGAGTGTTCGAACCGTAATGCGCAAGAAATGGTACCGAAACCCCGTATTTACATATCTGCCACTGTGCAGGAGAATCCGAATAGGTGTTCGAGTGTTCGAACCGTAATGCGCAAGAAATGGTACCGAAACCCCGTATTTACATATCTGCCACTTTGTAGGAGAATCCGCATAGGTGTTCTAGTGTTCGAACCGTAATGTGCAAGAAATGGTATGGAAACCCCGTATTTACATATCTGCCACTGTGCAGGAGAATTCGTATAGGTGTTCGATTGTTCCAACCGTAATGCGCAAGAAATGGTATGTAAACCCCGTATTTACATATCTGCCACTGCGCAGGAGAATCCGTATAGGTGTTCGATTGTTCGAACCGTAATGCGCAAGAAATGCTATGTAAACCCCGTATTTACATATCTGCCACTGTGCAGGAGAATCCGAATAGGTGTTGAGTGTTCGAACCGTAATGCGCAAGAAATGGTACCGAAACCCCGTATTTACATATCTGCCACTGTGCAGGAGAATCCGTATAGGTGTTCGAGTGTTCGAAACGTAATGCGCAAGAAATGGTACGGAAACCCCGTATTTACATATCTGCCACTGTGCAGGAGAATCCGTATAGGTGTTCGAGTGTTCGAACCGTAATGCGCAAGAAATGGTACCGAAACCCCGTATTTACATATCTGCCACTGTGCAGGAGAATCCGAATAGGTGTTCGAGTGTTCGAACCGTAATGCGCAAGAAATGGTACCGAAACCCCGTATTTACATATCTGCCACTTTGTAGGAGAATCCGCATAGGTGTTCTAGTGTTCGAACCGTAATGTGCAAGAAATGGTATGGAAACCCCGTATTTACATATCTGCCACTGTGCAGGAGAATCCGTATAGGTGTTCGAGTGTTCGAATAGTAATGCGCAAGAAATGGTACCGAAACCCCGTATTTACATATCTGCCACTGTGCAGGAGAATCCGAATAGGTGTTCGAGTGTTCGAACAGTAATGCGCAAGAAATGGTATGTAAACCCCGTATTTACATATCGGCCACTGTGCAGGAGAATACGTATAGGTGTTCGAGTGTTCGAACCGTAATGCGCAAGAAATGGTACGGAAACCCCGTATTTACATATCTGCCACTGTGCAGGAGAATCCGTATAGGTGTTCGATTGTTCGAACCGTAATGCGCAAGAAATGGTATGTAAACCCCGTATTTACATATCTGCCACTGTGCAGGAGAATCCGTATAGGTGTTCGAGTGTTCGAACCGTAATGCGCAAGAAATGGTACGGAAACCCCATATTTAAATATCTGCCACTGTGCAGGAGAATCCGTATAGGTGTTTGAGTGTTCGAACCGTAATGCGCAAGAAATGGTACCGAAACCCCGTATTTACATATCTGCCACTGTGCAGGAGAATCCGTATAGGTGTTCGAGTGTTTGAACCGTAATGCGCAAGAAATGGTACGGAAACCCCGTATTTACATATCTGCCACTGTGCAGAAGAATCCGAATAGGTGTTCGAGTGTTCGAACCGTAATGCGCAAGAAATGGTATGTAAACCCCGTATTTACATATCTGCCACTGTGCAGGAGAATCCGTATAGGTGTTCGAGTGTTCGAACCGTAATGCGCAAGAAATGGTACGGAAACCCCGTATTTACATATCTGCCACTGTGCAGGAGAATCCGTATAGGTGTTCGATTGTTCGAACCGTAATGCGCAAGAAATGGTATGTAAACCCTGTATTTACATATCTGCCACTGTGCAGGAGAATCCGTATAGGTGTTCGATTGTTCCAACCGTAATGCGCAAGAAATGGTATGTAAACCCCGTATTTACATATCTGCCACTGTGCAGGAGAATCCGTATAGGTGTTCGAGCGTTCGAACCGTAATGCGCAAGAAATGGTACGGAAACCCCGTATTTAAATATCTGCCACTGTGCAGGAGAATCCGTATAGGTGTTCGAGTGTTCGAACCGTAATGCGCAAGAAATGGTACGGAAACCCCGTATTTACATATCTGCCACTGTGCAGGAGAATCCGAATAGGTGTTGAGTGTTCGAACCGTAATGCGCAAGAAAGGGTATGTAAACCCCGTATTTACATATCTGCCACTGTGCAGGAGAATCCGTATAGGTGTTCGAGTGTTCGAAACGTAATGCGCAAGAAATGGTACGGAAACCCCGTATTTACATATCTGCCACTGTGCAGGAGAATCCGTATAGGTGTTCGAGTGTTCGAACCGTAATGCGCAAGAAATGGTACCGAAACCCCGTATTTACATATCTGCCACTTTGTAGGAGAATCCGCATAGGTGTTCTAGTGTTCGAACCGTAATGTGCAAGAAATGGTATGGAAACCCCGTATTTACATATCTGCCACTGTGCAGGAGAATCCGTATAGGTGTTCGAGTGTTCGAACCGTAATGCGCAAGAAATGGTACCGAAACCCCGTATTTACATATCTGCCACTGTGCAGGAGAATCCGAATAGGTGTTCGAGTGTTCGAACCGTAATGCGCAAGAAATGGTACCGAAACCCCGTATTTACATATCTGCCACTTTGTAGGAGAATCCGCATAGGTGTTCTAGTGTTCGAACCGTAATGTGCAAGAAATGGTATGGAAACCCCGTATTTACATATCTGCCACTGTGCAGGAGAATTCGTATAGGTGTTCGATTGTTCCAACCGTAATGCGCAAGAAATGGTATGTAAACCCCGTATTTACATATCTGCCACTGCGCAGGAGAATCCGTATAGGTGTTCGATTGTTCGAACCGTAATGCGCAAGAAATGCTATGTAAACCCCGTATTTACATATCTGCCACTGTGCAGGAGAATCCGAATAGGTGTTGAGTGTTCGAACCGTAATGCGCAAGAAATGGTACCGAAACCCCGTATTTACATATCTGCCACTGTGCAGGAGAATCCGTATAGGTGTTCGAGTGTTCGAAACGTAATGCGCAAGAAATGGTACGGAAACCCCGTATTTACATATCTGCCACTGTGCAGGAGAATCCGTATAGGTGTTCGAGTGTTCGAACCGTAATGCGCAAGAAATGGTACCGAAACCCCGTATTTACATATCTGCCACTGTGCAGGAGAATCCGAATAGGTGTTCGAGTGTTCGAACCGTAATGCGCAAGAAATGGTACCGAAACCCCGTATTTACATATCTGCCACTTTGTAGGAGAATCCGCATAGGTGTTCTAGTGTTCGAACCGTAATGTGCAAGAAATGGTATGGAAACCCCGTATTTACATATCTGCCACTGTGCAGGAGAATCCGTATAGGTGTTCGAGTGTTCGAATAGTAATGCGCAAGAAATGGTACCGAAACCCCGTATTTACATATCTGCCACTGTGCAGGAGAATCCGAATAGGTGTTCGAGTGTTCGAACAGTAATGCGCAAGAAATGGTATGTAAACCCCGTATTTACATATCGGCCACTGTGCAGGAGAATACGTATAGGTGTTCGAGTGTTCGAACCGTAATGCGCAAGAAATGGTACGGAAACCCCGTATTTACATATCTGCCACTGTGCAGGAGAATCCGTATAGGTGTTCGATTGTTCGAACCGTAATGCGCAAGAAATGGTATGTAAACCCCGTATTTACATATCTGCCACTGTGCAGGAGAATCCGTATAGGTGTTCGAGTGTTCGAACCGTAATGCGCAAGAAATGGTACGGAAACCCCATATTTAAATATCTGCCACTGTGCAGGAGAATCCGTATAGGTGTTTGAGTGTTCGAACCGTAATGCGCAAGAAATGGTACCGAAACCCCGTATTTACATATCTGCCACTGTGCAGGAGAATCCGTATAGGTGTTCGAGTGTTTGAACCGTAATGCGCAAGAAATGGTACGGAAACCCCGTATTTACATATCTGCCACTGTGCAGAAGAATCCGAATAGGTGTTCGAGTGTTCGAACCGTAATGCGCAAGAAATGGTATGTAAACCCCGTATTTACATATCTGCCACTGTGCAGGAGAATCCGTATAGGTGTTCGAGTGTTCGAACCGTAATGCGCAAGAAATGCTATGTAAACCCCATAATTAAATATCTGCCACTGTGCAGGAGAATCCGTATAGGTGTTCGAGTGTTCGAAACGTAATGCGCAAGAAATGGTACGGAAACCCCGTATTTACATATCTGCCACTGTGCAGGAGAATCCGTATAGGTGTTCGAGTGTTCGAACCGTAATGCGCAAGAAATGGTACCGAAACCCCGTATTTACATATCTGCCACTGTGCAGGAGAATCCGAATAGGTGTTCGAGTGTTCGAACCGTAATGCGCAAGAAATGGTACCGAAACCCCGTATTTACATATCTGCCACTTTGTAGGAGAATCCGCATAGGTGTTCTAGTGTTCGAACCGTAATGTGCAAGAAATGGTATGGAAACCCCGTATTTACATATCTGCCACTGTGCAGGAGAATCCGTATAGGTGTTCGAGTGTTCGAATCGTAATGCGCAAGAAATGGTACCGAAACCCCGTATTTACATATCTGCCACTGTGCAGGAGAATCCGAATAGGTGTTCGAGTGTTCGAACAGTAATGCGCAAGAAATGGTATGTAAACCCCGTATTTACATATCGGCCACTGTGCAGGAGAATACGTATAGGTGTTCAAGTGTTCGAACCGTAATGCGCAAGAAATGGTACGGAAACCCCGTATTTACATATCTGCCACTGTGCAGGAGAATCCGTATAGGTGTTCGATTGTTCGAACCGTAATGCGCAAGAAATGGTATGTAAACCCCGTATTTACATATCTGCCACTGTGCAGGAGAATTCGTATAGGTGTTCGATTGTTCCAACCGTAATGCGCAAGAAATGGTATGTAAACCCCGTATTTACATATCTGCCACTGCGCAGGAGAATCCGTATAGGTGTTCGATTGTTCGAACCGTAATGCGCAAGAAATGCTATGTAAACCCCGTATTTACATATCTGCCACTGTGCAGGAGAATCCGTATAGGTGTTCGAGTGTTCGAACCGTAATGCGCAAGAAATGCTATGTAAACCCCATATTTAAATATCTGCCACTGTGCAGGAGAATCTGTATAGGTGTTCGAGTGTTCGAACCGTAATGCGCAAGAAATGGTACCGAAACCCCGTATTTACATATCTGCCACTGTGCAGGAGAATCCGTATAGGTGTTCGAGTGTTTGAACCGTAATGCGCAAGAAATGGTACGGAAACCCCGTATTTACATATCTGCCACTGTGCAGGAGAATCCGAATAGGTGTTCGAGTGTTCGAACCGTAATGCGCAAGAAATGGTACCGAAACCCCGTATTTACATATCTGCCACTTTGTAGGAGAATCCGCATAGGTGTTCGAGTGTTCGAACCGTAATGTGCAAGAAATGGTATGGAAACCCCGTATTTACATATCTGCCACTGTGCAAGAGAATCCGTATAGGTGTTCGAGTGTTCGAATCGTAATGCGCAAGAAATGGTACCGAAACCCCGTATTTACATATCTGCCACTATGCAGGAGAATCCGAATAGGTGTTCGAGTGTTCGAACCGTAATGCGCAAGAAAGGGTATGTAAACCCCGTATTTACATATCTGCCACTGTGCAGGAGAATCCGTATAGGTGTTCGAGTGTTCGAACCGTAATGCGCAAGAAATGGTACGGAAACCCCGTATTTACATATCTGCCACTGTGCAGGAGAATCCGTATAGGTGTTCGAGTGTTCGAACCGTAATGCGCAAGAAATGGTACCGAAACCCCGTATTTACATATCTGCCACTGTGCAGGAGAATCCGAATAGGTGTTCGAGTGTTCGAACCGTAATGCGCAAGAAATGGTACCGAAACCCCGTATTTACATATCTGCCACTTTGTAGGAGAATCCGCATAGGTGTTCTAGTGTTCGAACCGTAATGTGCAAGAAATGGTATGGAAACCCCGTATTTACATATCTGCCACTGTGCAGGAGAATCCGTATAGGTGTTCGAGTGTTCGAATCGTAATGCGCAAGAAATGGTACCGAAACCCCGTATTTACATATCTGCCACTGTGCAGGAGAATCCGAATAGGTGTTCGAGTGTTCGAACCGTAATGCGCAAGAAATGGTATGTAAACCCCGTATTTACATATCTGCCACTGTGCAGGAGAATCCGTATAGGTGTTCGAGTGTTCGAACCGTAATGCGCAAGAAATGGTACGGAAACCCCGTATTTACATATCTGCCACTGTGCAGGAGAATCCGAATAGGTGTTCGAGTGTTCGAACCGTAATGCGCAAGAAATGGTACCGAAACCCCGTATTTACATATCTGCCACTTTGTAGGAGAATCCGCATAGGTGTTCGAGTGTTCGAACCGTAATGTGCAAGAAATGGAATGGAAACCCCGTATTTACATATCTGCCACTGTGCAAGAGAATCCATATAGGTGTTCGAGTGTTCGAATCGTAATGCGCAAGAAATGGTACCGAAACCCCGTATTTACATATCTGCCACTGTGCAGGAGAATCCGAATAGGTGTTCGAGTGTTCGAACCGTAATGCGCAGGAAAGGGTATGTAAACCCCGTATTTACATATCTGCCACTGTGCAGGAGAATCCGTATAGGTGTTCGAGTGTTCGAACCGTAATGCGCAAGAAATGGTACGGAAACCCCGTATTTACATATCTGCCACTGTGCAGGAGAATCCGTATAGGTGTTCGAGTGTTCGAACCGTAATGCGCAAGAAATGGTACCGAAACCCCGTATTTACATATCTGCCACTGTGCAGGAGAATCCGAATAGGTGTTCGAGTGTTCGAACCGTAATGCGCAAGAAATGGTACCGAAACCCCGTATTTACATATCTGCCACTTTGTAGGAGAATCCGCATAGGCGTTCTAGTGTTCGAACCGTAATGTGCAAGAAATGGTATGGAAACCCCGTATTTACATATCTGCCACTGTGCAGGAGAATCCGTATAGGTGTTCGAGTGTTCGAATCGTAATGCGCAAGAAATGGTACCGAAACCCCGTATTTACATATCTGCCACTGTGCAGGAGAATCCGAATAGGTGTTGAGTGTTCGAACCGTAATGCGCAAGAAAGGGTATGTAAACCCCGTATTTACATATCTGCCACTGTGCAGGAGAATCCGTATAGGTGTTCGAGTGTTCGAAACGTAATGCGCAAGAAATGGTACGGAAACCCCGTATTTACATATCTGCCACTGTGCAGGAGAATCCGTATAGGTGTTCGAGTGTTCGAACCGTAATGCGCAAGAAATGGTACCGAAACCCCGTATTTACATATCTGCCACTTTGTAGGAGAATCCGCATAGGTGTTCTAGTGTTCGAACCGTAATGTGCAAGAAATGGTATGGAAACCCCGTATTTACATATCTGCCACTGTGCAGGAGAATCCGTATAGGTGTTCGAGTGTTCGAATCGTAATGCGCAAGAAATGGTACCGAAACCCCGTATTTACATATCTGCCACTGTGCAGGAGAATCCGAATAGGTGTTCGAGTGTTCGAACAGTAATGCGCAAGAAATGGTATGTAAACCCCGTATTTACATATCGGCCACTGTGCAGGAGAATACGTATAGGTGTTCGAGTGTTCGAACCGTAATGCGCAAGAAATGGTACGGAAACCCCGTATTTACATATCTGCCACTGTGCAGGAGAATCCGTATAGGTGTTCGATTGTTCGAACCGTAATGCGCAAGAAATGGTATGTAAACCCCGTATTTACATATCTGCCACTGTGCAGGAGAATCCGTATAGGTGTTCGATTGTTCCAACCGTAATGCGCAAGAAATGGTATGTAAACCCCGTATTTACATATCTGCCACTGCGCAGGAGAATCCGTATAGGTGTTCGAGTGTTCGAACCGTAACGCGCAAGAAATGGTACGGAAATCCCGTATTTACATATCTGCCACTGTGCAGGACAATCCGAATAGGTGTTCGAGTGTTCGAACCGTAATGCGCAAGAAATGTTACGGAAACCCCGTATTTACATATCTGCCACTGTGTAGCAGAATCCGAATAGGTGTTCGAGTGTTCGAACCGTAATGCGCAAGAAATGGTACCGAAACCCCGTATTTACATATCTGCCACTGTGCAGGAGAATCCGAATAGGTGTTCGAGTGTTCGAACCGTAATGCGCAAGAAATGGTATGTAAACCCCGTATTTACATATCTGCCACTGTGGAGGAGAATCTGTATAGGTGTTCGAGTGTTTGAACCGTAATACACAAGAAATGGTACGGAAACCCCGTATTTACATATCTGCCACTGTGCAGGAGAATCCGTACAGGTGTTCGATTGTTCGAACCGTAATACGCAAGAAATTGTATGTAAACCCCGTATTTACATATCTGCCACTGTGCAGGAGAATCCGTATAGGTGTTCGATTGTTCGAACCGTAATGCGCAAGAAATGGTATGTAAACCCCGTATTTACATATCTGCCACTGTGCAGGAGAATCCGTATAGGTGTTCGAGTGTTCGAACCGTAATGCGCAAGAAATGCTATGTAAACCCCATAATTAAATATCTGCCACTGTGCAGGAGAATCCGTATAGGTGTTCGAGTGTTCGAACCGTAACGCGCAAGAAATGGTACGGAAATCCCGTATTTACGTATCTGCCACTGTGCAGGACAATCCGAATAGGTGTTCGAGTGTTCGAACCGTAATGCGCAAGAAATGGTACGGAAACCCCGTATTTACATATCTGCCACTGTGTAGGAGAATCCGAATAGGTGTTCGAGTGTTCGAACCGTAACGCGCAAGAAATGGTACGGAAATCCCGTATTTACATATCTGCCACTTTGTAGGAGAATCCGCATAGGTGTTCGAGTGTTCGAACCGTAACGCGCAAGAAATGGTACGGAAATCCCGTATTTACGTATCTGCCACTGTGCAGGACAATCCGAATAGGTGTTCGAGTGTTCGAACCGTAATGCGCAAGAAATGGTACGGAAACCCCGTATTTACATATCTGCCACTGTGTAGGAGAATCCGAATAGGTGTTCGAGTGTTCGAACCGTAATGCGCAAGAAATGGTACCGAAACCCCGTATTTACATATCTGCCACTATGTAGGAGAATCCGCATAGGTGTTCGAGTGTTCGAACCGTAATGTGCAAGAAATGGTATGGAAACCCCGTATTTACATATCTGCCACTGTGCAAGAGAATCCGTATAGGTGTTCGAGTGTTCGAATCGTAATGCGCAAGAAATGGTACCGAAACCCCGTATTTACATATCTGCCACTGTGCAGGAGAATCCGAATAGGTGTTGAGTGTTCGAACCGTAATGCGCAAGAAAGGGTATGTAAACCCCGTATTTACATATCTGCCACTGTGCAGGAGAATCCGTATAGGTGTTCGAGTGTTCGAAACGTAATGCGCAAGAAATGGTACGGAAACCCCGTATTTACATATCTGCCACTGTGCAGGAGAATCCGTATAGGTGTTCGAGTGTTCGAACCGTAATGCGCAAGAAATGGTACCGAAACCCCGTATTTACATATCTGCCACTGTGCAGGAGAATCCGAATAGGTGTTCGAGTGTTCGAACCGTAATGCGCAAGAAATGGTACCGAAACCCCGTATTTACATATCTGCCACTTTGTAGGAGAATCCGCATAGGTGTTCTAGTGTTCGAACCGTAATGTGCAAGAAATGGTATGGAAACCCCGTATTTACATATCTGCCACTGTGCAGGAGAATCCGTATAGGTGTTCGAGTGTTCGAATCGTAATGCGCAAGAAATGGTACCGAAACCCCGTATTTACATATCTGCCTCTGTGCAGGAGAATCCGAATAGGTGTTCGAGTGTTCGAACAGTAATGCGCAAGAAATGGTATGTAAACCCCGTATTTACATATCGGCCACTGTGCAGGAGAATACGTATAGGTGTTCGAGTGTTCGAACCGTAATGCGCAAGAAATGGTACCGAAACCCCGTATTTACATATCTGCCACTGTGCAGGAGAATCCGTATAGGTGTTCGAGTGTTCGAACCGTAACGCGCAAGAAATGGTACGGAAATCCCGTATTTACATATCTGCCACTGTGCAGGACAATCCGAATAGGTGTTCGAGTGTTCGAACCGTAATGCGCAAGAAATGGTACGGAAACCCCGTATTTACATATCTGCCACTGTGTAGGAGAATCCGAATAGGTGTTCGAGTGTTCGAACCGTAATGCGCAAGAAATGGTACCGAAACCCCGTATTTACATATCTGCCACTGTGTAGGAGAATCCGAATAGGTGTTCGAGTGTTCGAACCGTAATGCGCAAGAAATGGTATGTAAACCCCGTATTTACATATCTGCCACTGTGGCGGAGAATCCGTATAGGTGTTCGAGTGTTTGAACCGTAATGCGCAAGAAATGGTACGGAAACCCCGTATTTACATATCTGCCACTGTGCAGGAGAATCCGTACAGGTGTTCGATTGTTCGAACCGTAATACGCAAGAAATGGTATGTAAACCCCGTATTTACATATCTGCCACTGTGCAGGAGAATCCGTATAGGTGTTCGATTGTTCGAACCGTAATGCGCAAGAAATGGTATGTAAACCCCGTATTTACATATCTGCCACTGTGCAGGAGAATCCGTATAGGTGTTCGAGTGTTCGAACCGTAATGCGCAAGAAATGCTATGTAAACCCCATAATTAAATATCTGCCACTGTGCAGGAGAATCCGTATAGGTGTTCGAGTGTTCGAACCGTAATGCGCAAGAAATGGTACCGAAACCCCGTATTTACATATCTGCCACTGTGCAGGAGAATCCGTATAGGTGTTCGAGTGTTCGAACCGTAACGCGCAAGAAATGGTACGGAAATCCCGTATTTACGTATCTGCCACTGTGCAGGACAATCCGAATAGGTGTTCGAGTGTTCGAACCGTAATGCGCAAGAAATGGTACGGAAACCCCGTATTTACATATCTGCCACTGTGTAGGAGAATCCGAATAGGTGTTCGAGTGTTCGAACCGTAACGCGCAAGAAATGGTACGGAAATCCCGTATTTACATATCTGCCACTTTGTAGGAGAATCCGCATAGGTGTTCGAGTGTTCGAACCGTAACGCGCAAGAAATGGTACGGAAATCCCGTATTTACGTATCTGCCACTGTGCAGGACAATCCGAATAGGTGTTCGAGTGTTCGAACCGTAATGCGCAAGAAATGGTACGGAAACCCCGTATTTACATATCTGCCACTGTGTAGGAGAATCCGAATAGGTGTTCGAGTGTTCGAACCGTAATGCGCAAGAAATGGTACCGAAACCCCGTATTTACATATCTGCCACTATGTAGGAGAATCCGCATAGGTGTTCGAGTGTTCGAACCGTAATGTGCAAGAAATGGTATGGAAACCCCGTATTTACATATCTGCCACTGTGCAAGAGAATCCGTATAGGTGTTCGAGTGTTCGAATCGTAATGCGCAAGAAATGGTACCGAAACCCCGTATTTACATATCTGCCACTGTGCAGGAGAATCCGAATAGGTGTTGAGTGTTCGAACCGTAATGCGCAAGAAAGGGTATGTAAACCCCGTATTTACATATCTGCCACTGTGCAGGAGAATCCGTATAGGTGTTCGAGTGTTCGAAACGTAATGCGCAAGAAATGGTACGGAAACCCCGTATTTACATATCTGCCACTGTGCAGGAGAATCCGTATAGGTGTTCGAGTGTTCGAACCGTAATGCGCAAGAAATGGTACCGAAACCCCGTATTTACATATCTGCCACTGTGCAGGAGAATCCGAATAGGTGTTCGAGTGTTCGAACCGTAATGCGCAAGAAATGGTACCGAAACCCCGTATTTACATATCTGCCACTTTGTAGGAGAATCCGCATAGGTGTTCTAGTGTTCGAACCGTAATGTGCAAGAAATGGTATGGAAACCCCGTATTTACATATCTGCCACTGTGCAGGAGAATCCGTATAGGTGTTCGAGTGTTCGAATCGTAATGCGCAAGAAATGGTACCGAAACCCCGTATTTACATATCTGCCTCTGTGCAGGAGAATCCGAATAGGTGTTCGAGTGTTCGAACAGTAATGCGCAAGAAATGGTATGTAAACCCCGTATTTACATATCGGCCACTGTGCAGGAGAATACGTATAGGTGTTCGAGTGTTCGAACCGTAATGCGCAAGAAATGGTACCGAAACCCCGTATTTACATATCTGCCACTGTGCAGGAGAATCCGTATAGGTGTTCGAGTGTTCGAACCGTAACGCGCAAGAAATGGTACGGAAATCCCGTATTTACATATCTGCCACTGTGCAGGACAATCCGAATAGGTGTTCGAGTGTTCGAACCGTAATGCGCAAGAAATGGTACGGAAACCCCGTATTTACATATCTGCCACTGTGTAGGAGAATCCGAATAGGTGTTCGAGTGTTCGAACCGTAATGCGCAAGAAATGGTACCGAAACCCCGTATTTACATATCTGCCACTGTGTAGGAGAATCCGAATAGGTGTTCGAGTGTTCGAACCGTAATGCGCAAGAAATGGTATGTAAACCCCGTATTTACATATCTGCCACTGTGGCGGAGAATCCGTATAGGTGTTCGAGTGTTTGAACCGTAATGCGCAAGAAATGGTACGGAAACCCCGTATTTACATATCTGCCACTGTGCAGGAGAATCCGTACAGGTGTTCGATTGTTCGAACCGTAATACGCAAGAAATGGTATGTAAACCCCGTATTTACATATCTGCCACTGTGCAGGAGAATCCGTATAGGTGTTCGATTGTTCGAACCGTAATGCGCAAGAAATGGTATGTAAACCCCGTATTTACATATCTGCCACTGTGCAGGAGAATCCGTATAGGTGTTCGAGTGTTCGAACCGTAATGCGCAAGAAATGCTATGTAAACCCCATAATTAAATATCTGCCACTGTGCAGGAGAATCCGTATAGGTGTTCGAGTGTTCGAACCGTAATGCGCAAGAAATGGTACCGAAACCCCGTATTTACATATCTGCCACTGTGCAGGAGAATCCGTATAGGTGTTCGAGTGTTCGAACCGTAACGCGCAAGAAATGGTACGGAAATCCCGTATTTACGTATCTGCCACTGTGCAGGACAATCCGAATAGGTGTTCGAGTGTTCGAACCGTAATGCGCAAGAAATGGTACGGAAACCCCGTATTTACATATCTGCCACTGTGGAGGAGAATCCGAATAGGTGCTCGAGTGTTCGAACCGTAATGCGCAAGAAATGGTACCGAAACCCCGTATTTAGATATCTGCCACTTTGTAGGAGAATCCGCATAGGTGTTCGAGTGTTCGAACCGTAATGTGCAAGAAATGGTATGGAAACCCCGTATTTACATATCTGCCACTGTGCAAGAGAATCCGTATAGGTGTTCGAGTGTTCGAATCGTAATGCGCAAGAAATGGTACCGAAACCCCGTATTTACATATCTGCCACTGTGCAGGAGAATCCGAATAGGTGTTGAGTGTTCGAACCGTAATGCGCAAGAAAGGGTATGTAAACCCCGTATTTACATATCTGCCACTGTGCAGGAGAATCCGTATAGGTGTTCGAGTGTTCGAAACGTAATGCGCAAGAAATGGTACGGAAACCCCGTATTTACATATCTGCCACTGTGCAGGAGAATCCGTATAGGTGTTCGAGTGTTCGATCCGTAATGCGCAAGAAATGGTACCGAAACCCCGTATTTACATATCTGCCACTGTGCAGGAGAATCCGAATAGGTGTTCGAGTGTTCGAACCGTAATGCGCAAGAAATGGTACCGAAACCCCGTATTTACATATCTGCCACTGTGCAGGAGAATCCGTATAGGTGTTCGAGTGTTCGAAACGTAATGCGCAAGAAATGGTACGGAAACCCCGTATTTACATATCTGCCACTGTGCAGGAGAATCCGTATAGGTGTTCGAGTGTTCGAACCGTAATGCGCAAGAAATGGTACCGAAACCCCGTATTTACATATCTGCCACTGTGCAGGAGAATCCGAATAGGTGTTCGAGTGTTCGAACCGTAATGCGCAAGAAATGGTACCGAAACCCCGTATTTACATATCTGCCACTTTGTAGGAGAATCCGCATAGGTGTTCTAGTGTTCGAACCGTAATGTGCAAGAAATGGTATGGAAACCCCGTATTTACATATCTGCCACTGTGCAGGAGAATCCGCATAGGTGTTCGAGTGTTCGAACCGTAATGTGCAAGAAATGGTATGGAAACCCCGTATTTACATATCTGCCACTGTGCAAGAGAATCCGTATAGGTGTTCGAGTGTTCGAATCGTAATGCGCAAGAAATGGTACCGAAACCCCGTATTTACATATCTGCCACTATGCAGGAGAATCCGAATAGGTGTTCGAGTGTTCGAACCGTAATGCGCAAGAAAGGGTATGTAAACCCCGTATTTACATATCTGCCACTGTGCAGGAGAATCCGTATAGGTGTTCGAGTGTTCGAACCGTAATGCGCAAGAAATGGTACGGAAACCCCGTATTTACATATCTGCCACTGTGCAGGAGAATCCGTATAGGTGTTCGAGTGTTCGAACCGTAATGCGCAAGAAATGGTACCGAAACCCCGTATTTACATATCTGCCACTGTGCAGGAGAATCCGAATAGGTGTTCGAGTGTTCGAACCGTAATGCGCAAGAAATGGTACCGAAACCCCGTATTTACATATCTGCCACTTTGTAGGAGAATCCGCATAGGTGTTCTAGTGTTCGAACCGTAATGTGCAAGAAATGGTATGGAAACCCCGTATTTACATATCTGCCACTGTGCAGGAGAATCCGTATAGGTGTTCGAGTGTTCGAATCGTAATGCGCAAGAAATGGTACCGAAACCCCGTATTTACATATCTGCCACTGTGCAGGAGAATCCGAATAGGTGTTCGAGTGTTCGAACCGTAATGCGCAAGAAATGGTATGTAAACCCCGTATTTACATATCTGCCACTGTGCAGGAGAATCCGTATAGGTGTTCGAGTGTTCGAACCGTAATGCGCAAGAAATGGTACGGAAACCCCGTATTTACATATCTGCCACTGTGCAGGAGAATCCGAATAGGTGTTCGAGTGTTCGAACCGTAATGCGCAAGAAATGGTATGTAAACCCCGTATTTACATATCTGCCACTGTGGCGGAGAATCCGTATAGGTGTTCGAGTGTTTGAACCGTAATGCGCAAGAAATGGTACGGAAACCCCGTATTTACATATCTGCCACTGTGCAGGAGAATCCGTACAGGTGTTCGAGTGTTCGAACCGTAATGCGCAAGAAATGGTACCGAAACCCCGTATTTACATATCTGCCACTGTGTAGGAGAATCCGAATAGGTGTTCGAGTGTTCGAACCGTAATGCGCAAGAAATGGTATGTAAACCCCGTATTTACATATCTGCCACTGTGGCGGAGAATCCGTATAGGTGTTCGAGTGTTTGAACCGTAATGCGCAAGAAATGGTACGGAAACCCCGTATTTACATATCTGCCACTGTGCAGGAGAATCCGTACAGGTGTTCGATTGTTCGAACCGTAATACGCAAGAAATGGTATGTAAACCCCGTATTTACATATCTGCCACTGTGCAGGAGAATCCGTATAGGTGTTCGATTGTTCGAACCGTAATGCGCAAGAAATGGTATGTAAACCCCGTATTTACATATCTGCCACTGTGCAGGAGAATCCGTATAGGTGTTCGAGTGTTCGAACCGTAATGCGCAAGAAATGCTATGTAAACCCCATAATTAAATATCTGCCACTGTGCAGGAGAATCCGTATAGGTGTTCGAGTGTTCGAACCGTAATGCGCAAGAAATGGTACCGAAACCCCGTATTTACATATCTGCCACTGTGCAGGAGAATCCGTATAGGTGTTCGAGTGTTCGAACCGTAACGCGCAAGAAATGGTACGGAAATCCCGTATTTACGTATCTGCCACTGTGCAGGACAATCCGAATAGGTGTTCGAGTGTTCGAACCGTAATGCGCAAGAAATGGTACGGAAACCCCGTATTTACATATCTGCCACTGTGGAGGAGAATCCGAATAGGTGCTCGAGTGTTCGAACCGTAATGCGCAAGAAATGGTACCGAAACCCCGTATTTAGATATCTGCCACTTTGTAGGAGAATCCGCATAGGTGTTCGAGTGTTCGAACCGTAATGTGCAAGAAATGGTATGGAAACCCCGTATTTACATATCTGCCACTGTGCAAGAGAATCCGTATAGGTGTTCGAGTGTTCGAATCGTAATGCGCAAGAAATGGTACCGAAACCCCGTATTTACATATCTGCCACTGTGCAGGAGAATCCGAATAGGTGTTGAGTGTTCGAACCGTAATGCGCAAGAAAGGGTATGTAAACCCCGTATTTACATATCTGCCACTGTGCAGGAGAATCCGTATAGGTGTTCGAGTGTTCGAAACGTAATGCGCAAGAAATGGTACGGAAACCCCGTATTTACATATCTGCCACTGTGCAGGAGAATCCGTATAGGTGTTCGAGTGTTCGATCCGTAATGCGCAAGAAATGGTACCGAAACCCCGTATTTACATATCTGCCACTGTGCAGGAGAATCCGAATAGGTGTTCGAGTGTTCGAACCGTAATGCGCAAGAAATGGTACCGAAACCCCGTATTTACATATCTGCCACTGTGCAGGAGAATCCGTATAGGTGTTCGAGTGTTCGAAACGTAATGCGCAAGAAATGGTACGGAAACCCCGTATTTACATATCTGCCACTGTGTAGGAGAATCCGTATAGGTGTTCGAGTGTTCGAACCGTAATGCGCAAGAAATGGTACCGAAACCCCGTATTTACATATCTGCCACTGTGCAGGAGAATCCGAATAGGTGTTCGAGTGTTCGAACCGTAATGCGCAAGAAATGGTACCGAAACCCCGTATTTACATATCTGCCACTTTGTAGGAGAATCCGCATAGGTGTTCTAGTGTTCGAACCGTAATGTGCAAGAAATGGTATGGAAACCCCGTATTTACATATCTGCCACTGTGCAGGAGAATCCGCATAGGTGTTCGAGTGTTCGAACCGTAATGTGCAAGAAATGGTATGGAAACCCCGTATTTACATATCTGCCACTGTGCAAGAGAATCCGTATAGGTGTTCGAGTGTTCGAATCGTAATGCGCAAGAAATGGTACCGAAACCCCGTATTTACATATCTGCCACTATGCAGGAGAATCCGAATAGGTGTTCGAGTGTTCGAACCGTAATGCGCAAGAAAGGGTATGTAAACCCCGTATTTACATATCTGCCACTGTGCAGGAGAATCCGTATAGGTGTTCGAGTGTTCGAACCGTAATGCGCAAGAAATGGTACGGAAACCCCGTATTTACATATCTGCCACTGTGCAGGAGAATCCGTATAGGTGTTCGAGTGTTCGAACCGTAATGCGCAAGAAATGGTACCGAAACCCCGTATTTACATATCTGCCACTGTGCAGGAGAATCCGAATAGGTGTTCGAGTGTTCGAACCGTAATGCGCAAGAAATGGTACCGAAACCCCGTATTTACATATCTGCCACTTTGTAGGAGAATCCGCATAGGTGTTCTAGTGTTCGAACCGTAATGTGCAAGAAATGGTATGGAAACCCCGTATTTACATATCTGCCACTGTGCAGGAGAATCCGTATAGGTGTTCGAGTGTTCGAATCGTAATGCGCAAGAAATGGTACCGAAACCCCGTATTTACATATCTGCCACTGTGCAGGAGAATCCGAATAGGTGTTCGAGTGTTCGAACCGTAATGCGCAAGAAATGGTATGTAAACCCCGTATTTACATATCTGCCACTGTGCAGGAGAATCCGTATAGGTGTTCGAGTGTTCGAACCGTAATGCGCAAGAAATGGTACGGAAACCCCGTATTTACATATCTGCCACTGTGCAGGAGAATCCGAATAGGTGTTCGAGTGTTCGAACCGTAATGCGCAAGAAATGGTACCGAAACCCCGTATTTACATATCTGCCACTTTGTAGGAGAATCCGCATAGGTGTTCGAGTGTTCGAACCGTAATGTGCAAGAAATGGAATGGAAACCCCGTATTTACATATCTGCCACTGTGCAAGAGAATCCATATAGGTGTTCGAGTGTTCGAATCGTAATGCGCAAGAAATGGTACCGAAACCCCGTATTTACATATCTGCCACTGTGCAGGAGAATCCGAATAGGTGTTCGAGTGTTCGAACCGTAATGCGCAGGAAAGGGTATGTAAACCCCGTATTTACATATCTGCCACTGTGCAGGAGAATCCGTATAGGTGTTCGAGTGTTCGAACCGTAATGCGCAAGAAATGGTACGGAAACCCCGTATTTACATATCTGCCACTGTGCAGGAGAATCCGTATAGGTGTTCGAGTGTTCGAACCGTAATGCGCAAGAAATGGTACCGAAACCCCGTATTTACATATCTGCCACTGTGCAGGAGAATCCGAATAGGTGTTCGAGTGTTCGAACCGTAATGCGCAAGAAATGGTACCGAAACCCCGTATTTACATATCTGCCACTTTGTAGGAGAATCCGCATAGGCGTTCTAGTGTTCGAACCGTAATGTGCAAGAAATGGTATGGAAACCCCGTATTTACATATCTGCCACTGTGCAGGAGAATCCGTATAGGTGTTCGAGTGTTCGAATCGTAATGCGCAAGAAATGGTACCGAAACCCCGTATTTACATATCTGCCACTGTGCAGGAGAATCCGTACAGGTGTTCGATTGTTCGAACCGTAATACGCAAGAAATGGTATGTAAACCCCGTATTTACATATCTGCCACTGTGCAGGAGAATCCGTATAGGTGTTCGATTGTTCGAACCGTAATGCGCAAGAAATGGTATGTAAACCCCGTATTTACATATCTGCCACTGTGCAGGAGAATCCGTATAGGTGTTCGAGTGTTCGAACCGTAATGCGCAAGAAATGCTATGTAAACCCCATAATTAAATATCTGCCACTGTGCAGGAGAATCCGTATAGGTGTTCGAGTGTTCGAACCGTAATGCGCAAGAAATGGTACCGAAACCCCGTATTTACATATCTGCCACTGTGCAGGAGAATCCGTATAGGTGTTCGAGTGTTCGAACCGTAACGCGCAAGAAATGGTACGGAAATCCCGTATTTACGTATCTGCCACTGTGCAGGACAATCCGAATAGGTGTTCGAGTGTTCGAACCGTAATGCGCAAGAAATGGTACGGAAACCCCGTATTTACATATCTGCCACTGTGGAGGAGAATCCGAATAGGTGCTCGAGTGTTCGAACCGTAATGCGCAAGAAATGGTACCGAAACCCCGTATTTAGATATCTGCCACTTTGTAGGAGAATCCGCATAGGTGTTCGAGTGTTCGAACCGTAATGTGCAAGAAATGGTATGGAAACCCCGTATTTACATATCTGCCACTGTGCAAGAGAATCCGTATAGGTGTTCGAGTGTTCGAATCGTAATGCGCAAGAAATGGTACCGAAACCCCGTATTTACATATCTGCCACTGTGCAGGAGAATCCGAATAGGTGTTGAGTGTTCGAACCGTAATGCGCAAGAAAGGGTATGTAAACCCCGTATTTACATATCTGCCACTGTGCAGGAGAATCCGTATAGGTGTTCGAGTGTTCGAAACGTAATGCGCAAGAAATGGTACGGAAACCCCGTATTTACATATCTGCCACTGTGCAGGAGAATCCGTATAGGTGTTCGAGTGTTCGATCCGTAATGCGCAAGAAATGGTACCGAAACCCCGTATTTACATATCTGCCACTGTGCAGGAGAATCCGAATAGGTGTTCGAGTGTTCGAACCGTAATGCGCAAGAAATGGTACCGAAACCCCGTATTTACATATCTGCCACTGTGCAGGAGAATCCGTATAGGTGTTCGAGTGTTCGAAACGTAATGCGCAAGAAATGGTACGGAAACCCCGTATTTACATATCTGCCACTGTGCAGGAGAATCCGTATAGGTGTTCGAGTGTTCGAACCGTAATGCGCAAGAAATGGTACCGAAACCCCGTATTTACATATCTGCCACTGTGCAGGAGAATCCGAATAGGTGTTCGAGTGTTCGAACCGTAATGCGCAAGAAATGGTACCGAAACCCCGTATTTACATATCTGCCACTTTGTAGGAGAATCCGCATAGGTGTTCTAGTGTTCGAACCGTAATGTGCAAGAAATGGTATGGAAACCCCGTATTTACATATCTGCCACTGTGCAGGAGAATCCGCATAGGTGTTCGAGTGTTCGAACCGTAATGTGCAAGAAATGGTATGGAAACCCCGTATTTACATATCTGCCACTGTGCAAGAGAATCCGTATAGGTGTTCGAGTGTTCGAATCGTAATGCGCAAGAAATGGTACCGAAACCCCGTATTTACATATCTGCCACTATGCAGGAGAATCCGAATAGGTGTTCGAGTGTTCGAACCGTAATGCGCAAGAAAGGGTATGTAAACCCCGTATTTACATATCTGCCACTGTGCAGGAGAATCCGTATAGGTGTTCGAGTGTTCGAACCGTAATGCGCAAGAAATGGTACGGAAACCCCGTATTTACATATCTGCCACTGTGCAGGAGAATCCGTATAGGTGTTCGAGTGTTCGAACCGTAATGCGCAAGAAATGGTACCGAAACCCCGTATTTACATATCTGCCACTGTGCAGGAGAATCCGAATAGGTGTTCGAGTGTTCGAACCGTAATGCGCAAGAAATGGTACCGAAACCCCGTATTTACATATCTGCCACTTTGTAGGAGAATCCGCATAGGTGTTCTAGTGTTCGAACCGTAATGTGCAAGAAATGGTATGGAAACCCCGTATTTACATATCTGCCACTGTGCAGGAGAATCCGTATAGGTGTTCGAGTGTTCGAATCGTAATGCGCAAGAAATGGTACCGAAACCCCGTATTTACATATCTGCCACTGTGCAGGAGAATCCGAATAGGTGTTCGAGTGTTCGAACCGTAATGCGCAAGAAATGGTATGTAAACCCCGTATTTACATATCTGCCACTGTGCAGGAGAATCCGTATAGGTGTTCGAGTGTTCGAACCGTAATGCGCAAGAAATGGTACGGAAACCCCGTATTTACATATCTGCCACTGTGCAGGAGAATCCGAATAGGTGTTCGAGTGTTCGAACCGTAATGCGCAAGAAATGGTACCGAAACCCCGTATTTACATATCTGCCACTTTGTAGGAGAATCCGCATAGGTGTTCGAGTGTTCGAACCGTAATGTGCAAGAAATGGAATGGAAACCCCGTATTTACATATCTGCCACTGTGCAAGAGAATCCATATAGGTGTTCGAGTGTTCGAATCGTAATGCGCAAGAAATGGTACCGAAACCCCGTATTTACATATCTGCCACTGTGCAGGAGAATCCGAATAGGTGTTCGAGTGTTCGAACCGTAATGCGCAGGAAAGGGTATGTAAACCCCGTATTTACATATCTGCCACTGTGCAGGAGAATCCGTATAGGTGTTCGAGTGTTCGAACCGTAATGCGCAAGAAATGGTACGGAAACCCCGTATTTACATATCTGCCACTGTGCAGGAGAATCCGTATAGGTGTTCGAGTGTTCGAACAGTAATGCGCAAGAAATGGTATGTAAACCCCGTATTTACATATCGGCCACTGTGCAGGAGAATACGTATAGGTGTTCGAGTGTTCGAACCGTAATGCGCAAGAAATGGTACCGAAACCCCGTATTTACATATCTGCCACTGTGCAGGAGAATCCGTATAGGTGTTCGAGTGTTCGAACCGTAACGCGCAAGAAATGGTACGGAAATCCCGTATTTACATATCTGCCACTGTGCAGGACAATCCGAATAGGTGTTCGAGTGTTCGAACCGTAATGCGCAAGAAATGGTACGGAAACCCCGTATTTACATATCTGCCACTGTGTAGGAGAATCCGAATAGGTGTTCGAGTGTTCGAACCGTAATGCGCAAGAAATGGTACCGAAACCCCGTATTTACATATCTGCCACTGTGTAGGAGAATCCGAATAGGTGTTCGAGTGTTCGAACCGTAATGCGCAAGAAATGGTATGTAAACCCCGTATTTACATATCTGCCACTGTGGCGGAGAATCCGTATAGGTGTTCGAGTGTTTGAACCGTAATGCGCAAGAAATGGTACGGAAACCCCGTATTTACATATCTGCCACTGTGCAGGAGAATCCGTACAGGTGTTCGATTGTTCGAACCGTAATACGCAAGAAATGGTATGTAAACCCCGTATTTACATATCTGCCACTGTGCAGGAGAATCCGTATAGGTGTTCGATTGTTCGAACCGTAATGCGCAAGAAATGGTATGTAAACCCCGTATTTACATATCTGCCACTGTGCAGGAGAATCCGTATAGGTGTTCGAGTGTTCGAACCGTAATGCGCAAGAAATGCTATGTAAACCCCATAATTAAATATCTGCCACTGTGCAGGAGAATCCGTATAGGTGTTCGAGTGTTCGAACCGTAATGCGCAAGAAATGGTACCGAAACCCCGTATTTACATATCTGCCACTGTGCAGGAGAATCCGTATAGGTGTTCGAGTGTTCGAACCGTAACGCGCAAGAAATGGTACGGAAATCCCGTATTTACGTATCTGCCACTGTGCAGGACAATCCGAATAGGTGTTCGAGTGTTCGAACCGTAATGCGCAAGAAATGGTACGGAAACCCCGTATTTACATATCTGCCACTGTGGAGGAGAATCCGAATAGGTGCTCGAGTGTTCGAACCGTAATGCGCAAGAAATGGTACCGAAACCCCGTATTTAGATATCTGCCACTTTGTAGGAGAATCCACATAGGTGTTCGAGTGTTCGAACCGTAATGTGCAAGAAATGGTATGGAAACCCCGTATTTACATATCTGCCACTGTGCAAGAGAATCCGTATAGGTGTTCGAGTGTTCGAATCGTAATGCGCAAGAAATGGTACCGAAACCCCGTATTTACATATCTGCCACTGTGCAGGAGAATCCGAATAGGTGTTGAGTGTTCGAACCGTAATGCGCAAGAAAGGGTATGTAAACCCCGTATTTACATATCTGCCACTGTGCAGGAGAATCCGTATAGGTGTTCGAGTGTTCGAAACGTAATGCGCAAGAAATGGTACGGAAACCCCGTATTTACATATCTGCCACTGTGCAGGAGAATCCGTATAGGTGTTCGAGTGTTCGATCCGTAATGCGCAAGAAATGGTACCGAAACCCCGTATTTACATATCTGCCACTGTGCAGGAGAATCCGAATAGGTGTTCGAGTGTTCGAACCGTAATGCGCAAGAAATGGTACCGAAACCCCGTATTTACATATCTGCCACTGTGCAGGAGAATCCGTATAGGTGTTCGAGTGTTCGAAACGTAATGCGCAAGAAATGGTACGGAAACCCCGTATTTACATATCTGCCACTGTGCAGGAGAATCCGTATAGGTGTTCGAGTGTTCGAACCGTAATGCGCAAGAAATGGTACCGAAACCCCGTATTTACATATCTGCCACTGTGCAGGAGAATCCGAATAGGTGTTCGAGTGTTCGAACCGTAATGCGCAAGAAATGGTACCGAAACCCCGTATTTACATATCTGCCACTTTGTAGGAGAATCCGCATAGGTGTTCTAGTGTTCGAACCGTAATGTGCAAGAAATGGTATGGAAACCCCGTATTTACATATCTGCCACTGTGCAGGAGAATCCGTATAGGTGTTCGAGTGTTCGAATCGTAATGCGCAAGAAATGGTACCGAAACCCCGTATTTACATATCTGCCTCTGTGCAGGAGAATCCGAATAGGTGTTCGAGTGTTCGAACAGTAATGCGCAAGAAATGGTATGTAAACCCCGTATTTACATATCGGCCACTGTGCAGGAGAATACGTATAGGTGTTCGAGTGTTCGAACCGTAATGCGCAAGAAATGGTACCGAAACCCCGTATTTACATATCTGCCACTGTGCAGGAGAATCCGTATAGGTGTTCGAGTGTTCGAACCGTAACGCGCAAGAAATGGTACGGAAATCCCGTATTTACATATCTGCCACTGTGCAGGACAATCCGAATAGGTGTTCGAGTGTTCGAACCGTAATGCGCAAGAAATGGTACGGAAACCCCGTATTTACATATCTGCCACTGTGTAGGAGAATCCGAATAGGTGTTCGAGTGTTCGAACCGTAATGCGCAAGAAATGGTACCGAAACCCCGTATTTACATATCTGCCACTGTGTAGGAGAATCCGAATAGGTGTTCGAGTGTTCGAACCGTAATGCGCAAGAAATGGTATGTAAACCCCGTATTTACATATCTGCCACTGTGGCGGAGAATCCGTATAGGTGTTCGAGTGTTTGAACCGTAATGCGCAAGAAATGGTACGGAAACCCCGTATTTACATATCTGCCACTGTGCAGGAGAATCCGTACAGGTGTTCGATTGTTCGAACCGTAATACGCAAGAAATGGTATGTAAACCCCGTATTTACATATCTGCCACTGTGCAGGAGAATCCGTATAGGTGTTCGATTGTTCGAACCGTAATGCGCAAGAAATGGTATGTAAACCCCGTATTTACATATCTGCCACTGTGCAGGAGAATCCGTATAGGTGTTCGAGTGTTCGAACCGTAATGCGCAAGAAATGCTATGTAAACCCCATAATTAAATATCTGCCACTGTGCAGGAGAATCCGTATAGGTGTTCGAGTGTTCGAACCGTAATGCGCAAGAAATGGTACCGAAACCCCGTATTTACATATCTGCCACTGTGCAGGAGAATCCGTATAGGTGTTCGAGTGTTCGAACCGTAACGCGCAAGAAATGGTACGGAAATCCCGTATTTACGTATCTGCCACTGTGCAGGACAATCCGAATAGGTGTTCGAGTGTTCGAACCGTAATGCGCAAGAAATGGTACGGAAACCCCGTATTTACATATCTGCCACTGTGGAGGAGAATCCGAATAGGTGCTCGAGTGTTCGAACCGTAATGCGCAAGAAATGGTACCGAAACCCCGTATTTAGATATCTGCCACTTTGTAGGAGAATCCGCATAGGTGTTCGAGTGTTCGAACCGTAATGTGCAAGAAATGGTATGGAAACCCCGTATTTACATATCTGCCACTGTGCAAGAGAATCCGTATAGGTGTTCGAGTGTTCGAATCGTAATGCGCAAGAAATGGTACCGAAACCCCGTATTTACATATCTGCCACTGTGCAGGAGAATCCGAATAGGTGTTGAGTGTTCGAACCGTAATGCGCAAGAAAGGGTATGTAAACCCCGTATTTACATATCTGCCACTGTGCAGGAGAATCCGTATAGGTGTTCGAGTGTTCGAAACGTAATGCGCAAGAAATGGTACGGAAACCCCGTATTTACATATCTGCCACTGTGCAGGAGAATCCGTATAGGTGTTCGAGTGTTCGATCCGTAATGCGCAAGAAATGGTACCGAAACCCCGTATTTACATATCTGCCACTGTGCAGGAGAATCCGAATAGGTGTTCGAGTGTTCGAACCGTAATGCGCAAGAAATGGTACCGAAACCCCGTATTTACATATCTGCCACTTTGTAGGAGAATCCGCATAGGTGTTCTAGTGTTCGAACCGTAATGTGCAAGAAATGGTATGGAAACCCCGTATTTACATATCTGCCACTGTGCAAGAGAATCCGTATAGGTGTTCGAGTGTTCGAATCGTAATGCGCAAGAAATGGTACCGAAACCCCGTATTTACATATCTGCCACTGTGCAGGAGAATCCGAATAGGTGTTGAGTGTTCGAACCGTAATGCGCAAGAAAGGGTATGTAAACCCCGTATTTACATATCTGCCACTGTGCAGGAGAATCCGTATAGGTGTTCGAGTGTTCGAAACGTAATGCGCAAGAAATGGTACGGAAACCCCGTATTTACATATCTGCCACTGTGCAGGAGAATCCGTATAGGTGTTCGAGTGTTCGATCCGTAATGCCCAAGAAATGGTACCGAAACCCCGTATTTACATATCTGCTACTGTGCAGGAGAATCCGAATAGGTGTTCGAGTGTTCGAACCGTAATGCGCAAGAAATGGTACCGAAACCCCGTATTTACATATCTGCCACTTTGTAGGAGAATCCGCATAGGTGTTCGAGTGTTCGAACCGTAATGTGCAAGAAATGGAATGGAAACCCCGTATTTACATATCTGCCACTGTGCAAGAGAATCCGTATAGGTGTTCGAGTGTTCGAATCGTAATGCGCAAGAAATGGTACCGAAACCCCGTATTTACATATCTGCCACTGTGCAGGAGAATCCGAATAGGTGTTGAGTGTTCGAACCGTAATGCGCAAGAAAGGGTATGTAAACCCCGTATTTACATATCTGCCACTGTGCAGGAGAATCCGTATAGGTGTTCGAGTGTTCGAAACGTAATGCGCAAGAAATGGTACGGAAACCCCGTATTTACATATCTGCCACTGTGCAGGAGAATCCGTATAGGTGTTCGAGTGTTCGATCCGTAATGCGCAAGAAATGGTACCGAAACCCCGTATTTACATATCTGCCACTGTGCAGGAGAATCCGAATAGGTGTTCGAGTGTTCGAACCGTAATGCGCAAGAAATGGTACCGAAACCCCGTATTTACATATCTGCCACTTTGTAGGAGAATCCGCATAGGTGTTCCAGTGTTCGAACCGTAATGTGCAAGAAATGGTATGGAAACCCCGTATTTACATATCTGCCACTGTGCAGGAGAATCCGTATAGGTGTTCGAGTGTTCGAATCGTAATGCGCAAGAAATGGTACCGAAACCCCGTATTTACATATCTGCCACTGTGCAGGAGAATCCGAATAGGTGTTCGAGTGTTCGAACAGTAATGCGCAAGAAATGGTATGTAAACCCCGTATTTACATATCGACCACTGTGCAGGAGAATACGTATAGGTGTTCGAGTGTTTGAACCGTAATGCGCAAGAAATGGTACGGAAACCCCGTATTTACATATCTGCCACTGTGCAGGAGAATCCGAATAGGTGTTCGAGTGTTCGAACCGTAATGCGCAAGAAATGGTATCGAAACCCCGTATTTACATATCTGCCACTTTGTAGGAGAATCCGCATAGGTGTTCGAGTGTTCGAACCGTAATGTGCAAGAAATGGTATGGAAACCCCGTATTTACATATCTGCCACTGTGCAAGAGAATCCGTATAGGTGTTCGAGTGTTCGAATCGTAATGCGCAAGAAATGGTACCGAAACCCCGTATTTACATATCTGCCACTATGCAGGAGAATCCGAATAGGTGTTCGAGTGTTCGAACCGTAATGCGCAAGAAAGGGTATGTAAACCCCGTATTTACATATCTGCCACTGTGCAGGAGAATCCGTATAGGTGTTCGAGTGTTCGAACCGTAATGCGCAAGAAATGGTACGGAAACCCCGTATTTACATATCTGCCACTGTGCAGGAGAATCCGTATAGGTGTTCGAGTGTTCGAACCGTAATGCGCAAGAAATGGTACCGAAACCCCGTATTTACATATCTGCCACTGTGCAGGAGAATCCGAATAGGTGTTCGAGTGTTCGAACCGTAATGCGCAAGAAATGGTACCGAAACCCCGTATTTACATATCTGCCACTTTGTAGGAGAATCCGCATAGGTGTTCTAGTGTTCGAACCGTAATGTGCAAGAAATGGTATGGAAACCCCGTATTTACATATCTGCCACTGTGCAGGAGAATCCGTATAGGTGTTCGAGTGTTCGAATCGTAATGCGCAAGAAATGGTACCGAAACCCCGTATTTACATATCTGCCACTGTGCAGGAGAATCCGAATAGGTGTTCGAGTGTTCGAACCGTAATGCGCAAGAAATGGTATGTAAACCCCGTATTTACATATCTGCCACTGTGCAGGAGAATCCGTATAGGTGTTCGAGTGTTCGGACCGTAATGCGCAAGAAATGGTACGGAAACCCCGTATTTACATATCTGCCACTGTGCAGAAGAATCCGAATAGGTGTTCGAGTGTTCGAACCGTAATGCGCAACAAATGGTACCGAAACCCCGTATTTACATATCTGCCACTTTGTAGGAGAATCCGCATAGGTGTTCGAGTGTTCGAACCGTAATGTGCAAGAAATGGTATGGAAACCCCGTATTTACATATCTGCCACTGTGCAAGAGAATCCATATAGGTGTTCGAGTGTTCGAATCGTAATGCGCAAGAAATGGTACCGAAACCCCGTATTTACATATCTGCCACTGTGCAGGAGAATCCGAATAGGTGTTCGAGTGTTCGAACCGTAATGCGCAGGAAAGGGTATGTAAACCCCGTATTTACATATCTGCCACTGTGCAGGAGAATCCGTATAGGTGTTCGAGTGTTCGAACCGTAATGCGCAAGAAATGGTACGGAAACCCCGTATTTACATATCTGCCACTGTGCAGGAGAATCCGTATAGGTGTTCGAGTGTTCGATCCGTAATGCGCAAGAAATGGTACCGAAACCCCGTATTTACATATCTGCCACTGTGCAGGAGAATCCGAATAGGTGTTCGAGTGTTCGAACCGTAATGCGCAAGAAATGGTACCGAAACCCCGTATTTACATATCTGCCACTTTGTAGGAGAATCCGCATAGGTGTTCCAGTGTTCGAACCGTAATGTGCAAGAAATGGTATGGAAACCCCGTATTTACATATCTGCCACTGTGCAGGAGAATCCGTATAGGTGTTCGAGTGTTCGAATCGTAATGCGCAAGAAATGGTACCGAAACCCCGTATTTACATATCTGCCACTGTGCAGGAGAATCCGAATAGGTGTTCGAGTGTTCGAACAGTAATGCGCAAGAAATGGTATGTAAACCCCGTATTTACATATCGGCCACTGTGCAGGAGAATACGTATAGGTGTTCGAGTGTTTGAACCGTAATGCGCAAGAAATGGTACGGAAACCCCGTATTTACATATCTGCCACTGTGCAGGAGAATCCGAATAGGTGTTCGAGTGTTCGAACCGTAATGCGCAAGAAATGGTATCGAAACCCCGTATTTACATATCTGCCACTTTGTAGGAGAATCCGCATAGGTGTTCGAGTGTTCGAACCGTAATGTGCAAGAAATGGTATGGAAACCCCGTATTTACATATCTGCCACTGTGCAAGAGAATCCGTATAGGTGTTCGAGTGTTCGAATCGTAATGCGCAAGAAATGGTACCGAAACCCCGTATTTACATATCTGCCACTATGCAGGAGAATCCGAATAGGTGTTCGAGTGTTCGAACCGTAATGCGCAAGAAAGGGTATGTAAACCCCGTATTTACATATCTGCCACTGTGCAGGAGAATCCGTATAGGTGTTCGAGTGTTCGAACCGTAATGCGCAAGAAATGGTACGGAAACCCCGTATTTACATATCTGCCACTGTGCAGGAGAATCCGTATAGGTGTTCGAGTGTTCGAACCGTAATGCGCAAGAAATGGTACCGAAACCCCGTATTTACATATCTGCCACTGTGCAGGAGAATCCGAATAGGTGTTCGAGTGTTCGAACCGTAATGCGCAAGAAATGGTACCGAAACCCCGTATTTACATATCTGCCACTTTGTAGGAGAATCCGCATAGGTGTTCTAGTGTTCGAACCGTAATGTGCAAGAAATGGTATGGAAACCCCGTATTTACATATCTGCCACTGTGCAGGAGAATCCGTATAGGTGTTCGAGTGTTCGAATCGTAATGCGCAAGAAATGGTACCGAAACCCCGTATTTACATATCTGCCACTGTGCAGGAGAATCCGAATAGGTGTTCGAGTGTTCGAACCGTAATGCGCAAGAAATGGTATGTAAACCCCGTATTTACATATCTGCCACTGTGCAGGAGAATCCGTATAGGTGTTCGAGTGTTCGGACCGTAATGCGCAAGAAATGGTACGGAAACCCCGTATTTACATATCTGCCACTGTGCAGAAGAATCCGAATAGGTGTTCGAGTGTTCGAACCGTAATGCGCAACAAATGGTACCGAAACCCCGTATTTACATATCTGCCACTTTGTAGGAGAATCCGCATAGGTGTTCGAGTGTTCGAACCGTAATGTGCAAGAAATGGTATGGAAACCCCGTATTTACATATCTGCCACTGTGCAAGAGAATCCATATAGGTGTTCGAGTGTTCGAATCGTAATGCGCAAGAAATGGTACCGAAACCCCGTATTTACATATCTGCCACTGTGCAGGAGAATCCGAATAGGTGTTCGAGTGTTCGAACCGTAATGCGCAGGAAAGGGTATGTAAACCCCGTATTTACATATCTGCCACTGTGCAGGAGAATCCGTATAGGTGTTCGAGTGTTCGAACCGTAATGCGCAAGAAATGGTACGGAAACCCCGTATTTACATATCTGCCACTGTGCAGGAGAATCCGTATAGGTGTTCGAGTGTTCGAACCGTAATGCGCAAGAAATGGTACCGAAACCCCGTATTTACATATCTGCCACTGTGCAGGAGAATCCGAATAGGTGTTCGAGTGTTCGAACCGTAATGCGCAAGAAATGGTACCGAAACCCCGTATTTACATATCTGCCACTTTGTAGGAGAATCCGCATAGGCGTTCTAGTGTTCGAACCGTAATGTGCAAGAAATGGTATGGAAACCCCGTATTTACATATCTGCCACTGTGCAGGAGAATCCGTATAGGTGTTCGAGTGTTCGAATCGTAATGCGCAAGAAATGGTACCGAAACCCCGTATTTACATATCTGCCACTGTGCAGGAGAATCCGAATAGGTGTTGAGTGTTCGAACCGTAATGCGCAAGAAAGGGTATGTAAACCCCGTATTTACATATCTGCCACTGTGCAGGAGAATCCGTATAGGTGTTCGAGTGTTCGAAACGTAATGCGCAAGAAATGGTACGGAAACCCCGTATTTACATATCTGCCACTGTGCAGGAGAATCCGTATAGGTGTTCGAGTGTTCGAACCGTAATGCGCAAGAAATGGTACCGAAACCCCGTATTTACATATCTGCCACTGTGCAGGAGAATCCGAATAGGTGTTCGAGTGTTCGAACCGTAATGCGCAAGAAATGGTACCGAAACCCCGTATTTACATATCTGCCACTTTGTAGGAGAATCCGCATAGGTGTTCTAGTGTTCGAACCGTAATGTGCAAGAAATGGTATGGAAACCCCGTATTTACATATCTGCCACTGTGCAGGAGAATCCGTATAGGTGTTCGAGTGTTCGAATCGTAATGCGCAAGAAATGGTACCGAAACCCCGTATTTACATATCTGCCACTGTGCAGGAGAATCCGAATAGGTGTTCGAGTGTTCGAACAGTAATGCGCAAGAAATGGTATGTAAAACCCGTATTTACATATCGGCCACTGTGCAGGAGAATACGTATAGGTGTTCGAGTGTTCGAACCGTAATGCGCAAGAAATGGTACGGAAACCCCGTATTTACATATCTGCCACTGTGCAGGAGAATCCGTATAGGTGTTCGATTGTTCGAACCGTAATGCGCAAGAAATGGTATGTAAACCCCGTATTTACATATCTGCCACTGTGCAGGAGAATCCGTATAGGTGTTCGATTGTTCCAACCGTAATGCGCAAGAAATGGTATGTAAACCCCGTATTTACATATCTGCCACTGCGCAGGAGAATCCGTATAGGTGTTCGATTGTTCGAACCGTAATGCGCAAGAAATGCTATGTAAACCCCGTATTTACATATCTGCCACTGTGCAGGAGAATCCGTATAGGTGTTCGAGTGTTCGAACCGTAATGCGCAAGAAATGCTATGTAAACCCCATATTTAAATATCTGCCACTGTGCAGGAGAATCTGTATAGGTGTTCGAGTGTTCGAACCGTAATGCGCAAGAAATGGTACCGAAACCCCGTATTTACATATCTGCCACTGTGCAGGAGAATCCGTATAGGTGTTCGAGTGTTTGAACCGTAATGCGCAAGAAATGGTACGGAAACCCCGTATTTACATATCTGCCACTGTGCAGGAGAATCCGAATAGGTGTTCGAGTGTTCGAACCGTAATGCGCAAGAAATGGTACCGAAACCCCGTATTTACATATCTGCCACTTTGTAGGAGAATCCGCATAGGTGTTCGAGTGTTCGAACCGTAATGTGCAAGAAATGGTATGGAAACCCCGTATTTACATATCTGCCACTGTGCAAGAGAATCCGTATAGGTGTTCGAGTCTTCGAATCGTAATGCGCAAGAAATGGTACCGAGACCCCGTATTTACATATCTGCCACTATGCAGGAGAATCCGAATAGGTGTTCGAATGTTCGAACCGTAATGCGCAAGAAAGGGTATGTAAACCCCGTATTTACATATCTGCCACTGTGCAGGAGAATCCGTATAGGTGTTCGAGTGTTCGAACCGTAATGCGCAAGAAATGGTACGGAAACCCCGTATTTACATATCTGCCACTGTGCAGGAGAATCCGTATAGGTGTTCGAGTGTTCGAACCGTAATGCGCAAGAAATGGTACCGAAACCCCGTATTTACATATCTGCCACTGTGCAGGAGAATCCGAATAGGTGTTCGAGTGTTCGAACCGTAATGCGAAAGAAATGGTACCGAAACCCCGTATTTACATATCTGCCACTTTGTAGGAGAATCCGCATAGGTGTTCTAGTGTTCGAACCGTAATGTGCAAGAAATGGTATGGAAACCCCGTATTTACATATCTGCCACTGTGCAGGAGAATCCGTATAGGTGTTCGAGTGTTCGAATCGTAATGCGCAAGAAATGGTACCGAAACCCCGTATTTACATATCTGCCACTGTGCAGGAGAATCCGAATAGGTGTTCGAGTGTTCGAACCGTAATGCGCAAGAAATGGTATGTAAACCCCGTATTTACATATCTGCCACTGTGCAGGAGAATCCGTATAGGTGTTCGAGTGTTCGAACCGTAATGCGCAAGAAATGGTACGGAAACCCCGTATTTACATATCTGCCACTGTGCAGGAGAATCCGAATAGGTGTTCGAGTGTTCGAACCGTAATGCGCAAGAAATGGTACCGAAACCCCGTATTTACATATCTGCCACTTTGTAGGAGAATCCGCATAGGTGTTCGAGTGTTCGAACCGTAATGTGCAAGAAATGGTATGGAAACCCCGTATTTACATATCTGCCACTGTGCAAGAGAATCCATATAGGTGTTCGAGTGTTCGAATCGTAATGCGCAAGAAATGGTACCGAAACCCCGTATTTACATATCTGCCACTGTGCAGGAGAATCCGAATAGGTGTTCGAGTGTTCGAACCGTAATGCGCAGGAAAGGGTATGTAAACCCCGTATTTACATATCTGCCACTGTGCAGGAGATCCCGTATAGGTGTTCGAGTGTTCGAACCGTAATGCGCAAGAAATGGTACGGAAACCCCGTATTTACATATCTGCCACTGTGCAGGAGAATCCGTATAGGTGTTCGAGTGTTCGAACCGTAATGCGCAAGAAATGGTACCGAAACCCCGTATTTACATATCTGCCACTGTGCAGGAGAATCCGAATAGGTGTTCGAGTGTTCGAACCGTAATGCGAAAGAAATGGTACCGAAACCCCGTATTTACATATCTGCCACTTTGTAGGAGAATCCGCATAGGTGTTCTAGTGTTCGAACCGTAATGTGCAAGAAATGGTATGGAAACCCCGTATTTACATATCTGCCACTGTGCAGGAGAATCCGTATAGGTGTTCGAGTGTTCGAATCGTAATGCGCAAGAAATGGTACCGAAACCCCGTATTTACATATCTGCCACTGTGCAGGAGAATCCGAATAGGTGTTCGAGTGTTCGAACCGTAATGCGCAAGAAATGGTATGTAAACCCCGTATTTACATATCTGCCACTGTGCAGGAGAATCCGTATAGGTGTTCGAGTGTTCGAACCGTAATGCGCAAGAAATGGTACGGAAACCCCGTATTTACATATCTGCCACTGTGCAGGAGAATCCGAATAGGTGTTCGAGTGTTCGAACCGTAATGCGCAAGAAATGGTACCGAAACCCCGTATTTACATATCTGCCACTTTGTAGGAGAATCCGCATAGGTGTTCGAGTGTTCGAACCGTAATGTGCAAGAAATGGTATGGAAATCCCGTATTTACATATCTGCCACTGTGCAAGAGAATCCATATAGGTGTTCGAGTGTTCGAATCGTAATGCGCAAGAAATGGTACCGAAACCCCGTATTTACATATCTGCCACTGTGCAGGAGAATCCGAATAGGTGTTCGAGTGTTCGAACCGTAATGCGCAGGAAAGGGTATGTAAACCCCGTATTTACATATCTGCCACTGTGCAGGAGATCCCGTATAGGTGTTCGAGTGTTCGAACCGTAATGCGCAAGAAATGGTACGGAAACCCCGTATTTACATATCTGCCACTGTGCAGGAGAATCCGTATAGGTGTTCGAGTGTTCGAACCGTAATGCGCAAGAAATGGTACCGAAACCCCGTATTTACATATCTGCCACTGTGCAGGAGAATCCGAATAGGTGTTCGAGTGTTCGAACCGTAATGCGCAAGAAATGGTACCGAAACCCCGTATTTACATATCTGCCACTTTGTAGGAGAATCCGCATAGGCGTTCTAGTGTTCGAACCGTAATGTGCAAGAAATGGTATGGAAACCCCGTATTTACATATCTGCCACTGTGCAGGAGAATCCGTATAGGTGTTCGAGTGTTCGAATCGTAATGCGCAAGAAATGGTACCGAAACCCCGTATTTACATATCTGCCACTGTGCAGGAGAATCCGAATAGGTGTTCGAGTGTTCGAACCGTAATGCGCAAGAAATGGTATGTAAACCCCGTATTTACATATCTGCCACTGTGCAGGAGAATCCGTATAGGTGTTCGAGTGTTCGAACTGTAATGCGCAAGAAATGGTACGGAAACCCCGTATTTACATATCTGCCACTGTGCAGGAGAATCCGTATAGGTGTTCGAGTGTTCGAACCGTAATGCGCAAGAAATGGTACCGAAACACCGTATTTACATATCTGCCACTGTGCAGGAGAATCCGAATAGGTGTTCGAGTGTTCGAACCGTAATGCGCAAGAAATGGTACCGAAACCCCGTATTTACATATCTGCCACTTTGTAGGAGAATCCGCATAGGTGTTCGAGTGTTCGAACCGTAATGTGCAAGAAATGGTATGGAAACCCCGTATTTACATATCTGCCACTGTGCAGGAGAATCCGTATAGGTGTTCGAGTGTTCGAATCGTAATGCGCAAGAAATGGTACCGAAACCCCGTATTTACATATCTGCCATTGTGCAGGAGAATCCGAATAGGTGTTCGAGTGTTCGAACCGTAATGCGCAAGAAATGGTATGTAAACCCCGTACTTACATATCTGCCACTGTGCAGGAGAATCCGTATAGGTGTTCGATTGTTCGAACCGTAATGCGCAAGAAATGGTATGTAAACCCCGTATTTACATATCTGCCACTGTGCAGGAGAATCCGTACAGGTGTTCGAGTGTTCGAACCGTAATGCGCAAGAAATGCTATGTAAACCCCATAATTAAATATCTGCCACTGTGCAGGAGAATCCGTATAGGTGTTCGAGTGTTCGAACCGTAATGCGCAAGAAATGGTACCGAAACCCCGTATTTACATATCTGCCACTGTGCAGGAGAATCCGAATAGGTGTTCGAGTGTTCGAACCGTAATGCGCAAGAAATGGTACCGAAACCCCGTATTTACATATCTGCCACTTTGTAGGAGAATCCGCATAGGTGTTCTAGTGTTCGAACCGTAATGTGCAAGAAATGGTATGGAAACCCCGTATTTACATATCTGCCACTGTGCAGGAGAATCCGTATAGGTGTTCGAGTGTTCGAATCGTAATGCGCAAGAAATGGTACCGAAACCCCGTATTTACATATCTGCCACTGTGCAGGAGAATCCGAATAGGTGTTCGAGTGTTCGAACAGTAATGCGCAAGAAATGGTATGTAAACCCCGTATTTACATATCGGCCACTGTGCAGGAGAATACGTATAGGTGTTCGAGTGTTCGAACCGTAATGCGCAAGAAATGGTACGGAAACCCCGTATTTACATATCTGCCACTGTGCAGGAGAATCCGTATAGGTGTTCGATTGTTCGAACCGTAATGCGCAAGAAATGGTATGTAAACCCCGTATTTACATATCTGCCACTGTGCAGGAGAATCCGTATAGGTGTTCGATTGTTCCAACCGTAATGTGCAAGAAATGGTATGTAAACCCCGTATTTACATATCTGCCACTGTGCAGGAGAATCCGTATAGGTGTTCGATTGTTCGAACCGTAATGCGCAAGAAATGCTATGTAAACCCCGTATTTACATATCTGCCACTGTGCAGGAGAATCCGTACAGGTGTTCGATTGTTCGAACCGTAATACGCAAGAAATGGTATGTAAACCCCGTATTTACATATCTGCCACTGTGCAGGAGAATCCGTATAGGTGTTCGATTGTTCGAACCGTAATGCGCAAGAAATATTATGTAAACCCCGTATTTACATATCTGCCACTGTGCAGGAGAATCCGTATAGGTGTTCGAGTGTTCGAACCGTAATGCGCAAGAAATGCTATGTAAACCCCATAATTAAATATCTGCCACTGTGCAGGAGAATCCGTATAGGTGTTCGAGTGTTCGAACCGTAATGCGCAAGAAATGGTACCGAAACCCCGTATTTACATATCTGCCACTGTGCAGGAGAATCCGTATAGGTGTTCGAGTGTTCGAACCGTAACGCGCAAGAAATGGTACGGAAATCCCGTATTTACATATCTGCCACTGTGCAGGACAATCCGAATAGGTGTTCGAGTGTTCGAACCGTAATGCGCAAGAAATGGTACCGAAACACCGTATTTACATATCTGCCACTTTGTAGGAGAATCCGCATAGGTGTTCGAGTGTTCGAACCGTAATGTGCAAGAAATGGTATGGAAACCCCGTATTTACATATCTGCCACTGTGCAAGAGAATCCGTATAGGTGTTCGAGTGTTCGAATCGTAATGCGCAAGAAATGGTGCCGAAACCCCGTATTTACATATCTGCCACTGTGCAGGAGAATCCGAATAGGTGTTCGAGTGTTCGAACCGTAATGCGCAAGAAATGCTATGTAAACCCCATATTTAAATATCTGCCACTGTGCAGGAGAATCCGTATAGGTGTTCGAGTTTTCGAACCGTAATGCGCAAGAAATGGTACGGAAACCCCGTATTTACATATCTGCCACTGTGTAGGAGAATCCGAATAGGTGTTCGAGTGTTCGAACCGTAATGCGCAAGAAATGGTACCGAAACCCCGTATTTACATATCTGCCACTTTGTAGGAGAATCCGCATAGGTGTTCGAGTGTTCGAACCGTAATGTGCAAGAAATGGTATGGAAACCCCGTATTTACATATCTGCCACTGTGCAAGAGAATCCGTATAGGTGTTCGAGTGTTCGAATCGTAATGCGCAAGAAATGGTACCGAAACCCCGTATTTACATATCTGCCACTGTGCAGGAGAATCCGAATAGGTGTTGAGTGTTCGAATCGTAATGCGCAAGAAAGGGTATGTAAACCCCGTATTTACATATCTGCCACTGTGCAGGAGAATCCGTATAGGTGTTCGAGTGTTCGAAACGTAATGCGCAAGAAATGGTACGGAAACCCCGTATTTACATATCTGCCACTGTGCAGGAGAATCCGTATAGGTGTTCGAGTGTTCGAACCGTAATGCGCAAGAAATGGTACCGAAACCCCGTATTTACATATCTGCCACTGTGCAGGAGAATCCGAATAGGTGTTCGAGTGTTCGAACCGTAATGCGCAAGAAATGGTACCGAAACCCCGTATTTACATATCTGCCACTTTGTAGGAGAATCCGCATAGGTGTTCTAGTGTTCGAACCGTAATGTGCAAGAAATGGTATGGAAACCCCGTATTTACATATCTGCCACTGTGCAGGAGAATCCGTATAGGTGTTCGAGTGTTCGAATCGTAATGCGCAAGAAATGGTACCGAAACACCGTATTTACATATCTGCCACTGTGCAGGAGAATCCGAATAGGTGTTCGAGTGTTCGAACAGTAATGCGCAAGAAATGGTATGTAAACCCCGTATTTACATATCGGCCACTGTGCAGGAGAATACGTATAGGTGTTCGAGTGTTCGAACCGTAATGCGCAAGAAATGGTACGGAAACCCCGTATTTACATATCTGCCACTGTGCAGGAGAATCCGTATAGGTGTTCGATTGTTCCAACCGTAATGCGCAAGAAATGTTATGTAAACCCCGTATTTACATATCTGCCACTGTGCAGGAGAATCCGTATAGGTGTTCGATTGTTCGAACCGTAATGCGCAAGAAATGCTATGTAAACCCCGTATTTACATATCTGCCACTGTGCAGGAGAATCCGTATAGGTGTTCGAGTGTTCGAACCGTAATGCGCATGAAATGCTATGTAAACCCCATATTTAAATATCTGCCACTGTGCAGGAGAATCCGTATAGGTGTTCGAGTGTTCGAACCGTAATGCGCAAGAAATGGTACCGAAACCCCGTATTTACATATCTGCCACTGTGCAGGAGAATCCGTATAGGTGTTCGAGTGTTTGAACCGTAATGCGCAAGAAATGGTACGGAAACCCCGTATTTACATATCTGCCACTGTGCAGGAGAATCCGAATAGGTGTTCGAGTGTTCGAACCGTAATGCGCAAGAAATGGTACCGAAACCCCGTATTTACATATCTGCCACTTTGCAGGAGAATCCGCATAGGTGTTCGAGTGTTCGAACCGTAATGTGCAAGAAATGGTATGGAAACCCCGTATAACATATCTGCCACTGTGCAAGAGAATCCGTATAGGTGTTCGAGTGTTCGAATCGTAATGCGCAAGAAATGGTACCGAAACCCCGTATTTACATATCTGCCACTATGCAGGAGAATCCGAATAGGTGTTCGAGTGTTCGAACCGTAATGCGCAAGAAAGGGTATGTAAACCCCGTATTTACATATCTGCCACTGTGCAGGAGAATCCGTATAGGTGTTCGAGTGTTCGAACCGTAATGCGCAAGAAATGGTACGGAAACCCCGTATTTACATATCTGCCACTGTGCAGGAGAATCCGTATAGGTGTTCGAGTGTTCGAACCGTAATGCGCAAGAAATGGTACCGAAACCCCGTATTTACATATCTGCCACTGTGCAGGAGAATCCGAATAGGTGTTCGAGTGTTCGAACCGTAATGCGCAAGAAATGGTACCGAAACCCCGTATTTACATATCTGCCACTTTGTAGGAGAATCCGCATAGGTGTTCGAGTGTTCGAACCGTAATGTGCAAGAAATGGTATGGAAACCCCGTATTTACATATCTGCCACTGTGCAAGAGAATCCGTATAGGTGTTCGAGTGTTCGAATCGTAATGCGCAAGAAATGGTACCGAAACCCCGTATTTACATATCTGCCACTGTGCAGGAGAATCCGAATAGGTGTTCGAGTGTTCGAACCGTAATGCGCAAGAAATGGTACCGAAACCCCGTATTTACATATCTGCCACTTTGTAGGAGAATCCGCATAGGTGTTCTAGTGTTCGAACCGTAATGTGCAAGAAATGGTATGGAAACCCCGTATTTACATATCTGCCACTGTGCAGGAGAATCCGTATAGGTGTTCGAGTGTTCGAATCGTAATGCGCAAGAAATGGTACCGAAACCCCGTATTTACATATCTGCCACTGTGCAGGAGAATCCGAATAGGTGTTCGAGTGTTCGAACCGTAATGCGCAAGAAATGGTATGTAAACCCCGTATTTACATATCTGCCACTGTGCAGGAGAATCCGTATAGGTGTTCGAGTGTTCGAACCGTAATGCGCAAGAAATGGTACGGAAACCCCGTATTTACATATCTGCCACTGTGCAGGAGAATCCGAATAGGTGTTCAAGTGTTCGAACCGTAATGCGCAAGAAATGGTACCGAAACCCCGTATTTACATATCTGCCACTTTGTAGGAGAATCCGCATAGGTGTTCGAGTGTTCGAACCGTAATGTGCAAGAAATGGTATGGAAACCCCGTATTTACATATCTGCCACTGTGCAAGAGAATCCGTATAGGTGTTCGAGTGTTCGAATCGTAATGCGTAAGAAATGGTACCGAAACCCCGTATTTACATATCTGCCACTGTGCAGGAGAATCCGAATAGGTGTTCGAGTGTTCGAACCGTAATGCGCAAGAAATGGTACCGAAACCCCGTATTTACATATGTGCCACTGTGCAGGAGAATCCGTATAGGTGTTCGAGTGTTCGAACCGTAACGCGCAAGAAATGGTACGGAAATCCCGTATTTACATATCTGCCACTGTGCAGGACAATCCGAATAGGTGTTCGAGTGTTCGAACCGTAATGCGCAAGAAATGGTACCGAAACACCGTATTTACATATCTGCCACTTTGTAGGAGAATCCGCATAGGTGTTCGAGTGTTCGAACCGTAATGTGCAAGAAATGGTATGGAAACCCCGTATTTACATATCTGCCACTGTGCAAGAGAATCCGTATAGGTGTTCGAGTGTTCGAATCGTAATGCGCAAGAAATGGTGCCGAAACCCCGTATTTACATATCTGCCACTGTGCAGGAGAATCCGAATAGGTGTTCGAGTGTTCGAACCGTAATGCGCAAGAAATGCTATGTAAACCCCATATTTAAATATCTGCCACTGTGCAGGAGAATCCGTATAGGTGTTCGAGTTTTCGAACCGTAATGCGCAAGAAATGGTACGCAAACCCCGTATTTACATATCTGCCACTGTGTAGGAGAATCCGAATAGGTGTTCGAGTGTTCGAACCGTAATGCGCAAGAAATGGTACCGAAACCCCGTATTTACATATCTGCCACTTTGTAGGAGAATCCGCATAGGTGTTCGAGTGTTCGAACCGTAATGTGCAAGAAATGGTATGGAAACCCCGTATTTACATATCTGCCACTGTGCAGGAGAATCCGTATAGGTGTTCGAGTGTTCGAATCGTAATGCGCAAGAAATGGTACCGAAACCCCGTATTTACATATCTGCCACTGTGCAGGAGAATCCGAATAGGTGTTCGAGTGTTCGAACCGTAATGCGCAAGAAATGGTATGTAAACCCCGTATTTACATATCTGCCACTGTGCAGGAGAATCCGTATAGGTGTTCGAGTGTTCGAACCGTAATGCGCAAGAAATGGTACGGAAACCCCGTATTTACATATCTGCCACTGTGCAGGAGAATCCGAATAGGTGTTCGAGTGTTCGAACCGTAATGCGCAAGAAATGGTACCGAAACCCCGTATTTACATATCTGCCACTTTGTAGGAGAATCCGCATAGGTGTTCGAGTGTTCGAACCGTAATGTGCAAGAAATGGTATGGAAACCCCGTATTTACATATCTGCCACTGTGCAAGAGAATCCATATAGGTGTTCGAGTGTTCGAATCGTAATGCGCAAGAAATGGTACCGAAACCCCGTATTTACATATCTGCCACTGTGCAGGAGAATCCGAATAGGTGTTCGAGTGTTCGAACCGTAATGCGCAGGAAAGGGTATGTAAACCCCGTATTTACATATCTGCCACTGTGCAGGAGATCCCGTATAGGTGTTCGAGTGTTCGAACCGTAATGCGCAAGAAATGGTACGGAAACCCCGTATTTACATATCTGCCACTGTGCAGGAGAATCCGTATAGGTGTTCGAGTGTTCGAACCGTAATGCGCAAGAAATGGTACCGAAACCCCGTATTTACATATCTGCCACTGTGCAGGAGAATCCGAATAGGTGTTCGAGTGTTCGAACCGTAATGCGAAAGAAATGGTACCGAAACCCCGTATTTACATATCTGCCACTTTGTAGGAGAATCCGCATAGGTGTTCTAGTGTTCGAACCGTAATGTGCAAGAAATGGTATGGAAACCCCGTATTTACATATCTGCCACTGTGCAGGAGAATCCGTATAGGTGTTCGAGTGTTCGAATCGTAATGCGCAAGAAATGGTACCGAAACCCCGTATTTACATATCTGCCACTGTGCAGGAGAATCCGAATAGGTGTTCGAGTGTTCGAACCGTAATGCGCAAGAAATGGTATGTAAACCCCGTATTTACATATCTGCCACTGTGCAGGAGAATCCGTATAGGTGTTCGAGTGTTCGAACCGTAATGCGCAAGAAATGGTACGGAAACCCCGTATTTACATATCTGCCACTGTGCAGGAGAATCCGAATAGGTGTTCGAGTGTTCGAACCGTAATGCGCAAGAAATGGTACCGAAACCCCGTATTTACATATCTGCCACTTTGTAGGAGAATCCGCATAGGTGTTCGAGTGTTCGAACCGTAATGTGCAAGAAATGGTATGGAAATCCCGTATTTACATATCTGCCACTGTGCAAGAGAATCCATATAGGTGTTCGAGTGTTCGAATCGTAATGCGCAAGAAATGGTACCGAAACCCCGTATTTACATATCTGCCACTGTGCAGGAGAATCCGAATAGGTGTTCGAGTGTTCGAACCGTAATGCGCAGGAAAGGGTATGTAAACCCCGTATTTACATATCTGCCACTGTGCAGGAGATCCCGTATAGGTGTTCGAGTGTTCGAACCGTAATGCGCAAGAAATGGTACGGAAACCCCGTATTTACATATCTGCCACTGTGCAGGAGAATCCGTATAGGTGTTCGAGTGTTCGAACCGTAATGCGCAAGAAATGGTACCGAAACCCCGTATTTACATATCTGCCACTGTGCAGGAGAATCCGAATAGGTGTTCGAGTGTTCGAACCGTAATGCGCAAGAAATGGTACCGAAACCCCGTATTTACATATCTGCCACTTTGTAGGAGAATCCGCATAGGCGTTCTAGTGTTCGAACCGTAATGTGCAAGAAATGGTATGGAAACCCCGTATTTACATATCTGCCACTGTGCAGGAGAATCCGTATAGGTGTTCGAGTGTTCGAATCGTAATGCGCAAGAAATGGTACCGAAACCCCGTATTTACATATCTGCCACTGTGCAGGAGAATCCGAATAGGTGTTCGAGTGTTCGAACCGTAATGCGCAAGAAATGGTATGTAAACCCCGTATTTACATATCTGCCACTGTGCAGGAGAATCCGTATAGGTGTTCGAGTGTTCGAACTGTAATGCGCAAGAAATGGTACGGAAACCCCGTATTTACATATCTGCCACTGTGCAGGAGAATCCGTATAGGTGTTCGAGTGTTCGAACCGTAATGCGCAAGAAATGGTACCGAAACACCGTATTTACATATCTGCCACTGTGCAGGAGAATCCGAATAGGTGTTCGAGTGTTCGAACCGTAATGCGCAAGAAATGGTACCGAAACCCCGTATTTACATATCTGCCACTTTGTAGGAGAATCCGCATAGGTGTTCGAGTGTTCGAACCGTAATGTGCAAGAAATGGTATGGAAACCCCGTATTTACATATCTGCCACTGTGCAGGAGAATCCGTATAGGTGTTCGAGTGTTCGAATCGTAATGCGCAAGAAATGGTACCGAAACCCCGTATTTACATATCTGCCATTGTGCAGGAGAATCCGAATAGGTGTTCGAGTGTTCGAACCGTAATGCGCAAGAAATGGTATGTAAACCCCGTACTTACATATCTGCCACTGTGCAGGAGAATCCGTATAGGTGTTCGATTGTTCGAACCGTAATGCGCAAGAAATGGTATGTAAACCCCGTATTTACATATCTGCCACTGTGCAGGAGAATCCGTACAGGTGTTCGAGTGTTCGAACCGTAATGCGCAAGAAATGCTATGTAAACCCCATAATTAAATATCTGCCACTGTGCAGGAGAATCCGTATAGGTGTTCGAGTGTTCGAACCGTAATGCGCAAGAAATGGTACCGAAACCCCGTATTTACATATCTGCCACTGTGCAGGAGAATCCGAATAGGTGTTCGAGTGTTCGAACCGTAATGCGCAAGAAATGGTACCGAAACCCCGTATTTACATATCTGCCACTTTGTAGGAGAATCCGCATAGGTGTTCTAGTGTTCGAACCGTAATGTGCAAGAAATGGTATGGAAACCCCGTATTTACATATCTGCCACTGTGCAGGAGAATCCGTATAGGTGTTCGAGTGTTCGAATCGTAATGCGCAAGAAATGGTACCGAAACCCCGTATTTACATATCTGCCACTGTGCAGGAGAATCCGAATAGGTGTTCGAGTGTTCGAACAGTAATGCGCAAGAAATGGTATGTAAACCCCGTATTTACATATCGGCCACTGTGCAGGAGAATACGTATAGGTGTTCGAGTGTTCGAACCGTAATGCGCAAGAAATGGTACGGAAACCCCGTATTTACATATCTGCCACTGTGCAGGAGAATCCGTATAGGTGTTCGATTGTTCGAACCGTAATGCGCAAGAAATGGTATGTAAACCCCGTATTTACATATCTGCCACTGTGCAGGAGAATCCGTATAGGTGTTCGATTGTTCCAACCGTAATGTGCAAGAAATGGTATGTAAACCCCGTATTTACATATCTGCCACTGTGCAGGAGAATCCGTATAGGTGTTCGATTGTTCGAACCGTAATGCGCAAGAAATGCTATGTAAACCCCGTATTTACATATCTGCCACTGTGCAGGAGAATCCGTACAGGTGTTCGATTGTTCGAACCGTAATACGCAAGAAATGGTATGTAAACCCCGTATTTACATATCTGCCACTGTGCAGGAGAATCCGTATAGGTGTTCGATTGTTCGAACCGTAATGCGCAAGAAATATTATGTAAACCCCGTATTTACATATCTGCCACTGTGCAGGAGAATCCGTATAGGTGTTCGAGTGTTCGAACCGTAATGCGCAAGAAATGCTATGTAAACCCCATAATTAAATATCTGCCACTGTGCAGGAGAATCCGTATAGGTGTTCGAGTGTTCGAACCGTAATGCGCAAGAAATGGTACCGAAACCCCGTATTTACATATCTGCCACTGTGCAGGAGAATCCGTATAGGTGTTCGAGTGTTCGAACCGTAACGCGCAAGAAATGGTACGGAAATCCCGTATTTACATATCTGCCACTGTGCAGGACAATCCGAATAGGTGTTCGAGTGTTCGAACCGTAATGCGCAAGAAATGGTACCGAAACACCGTATTTACATATCTGCCACTTTGTAGGAGAATCCGCATAGGTGTTCGAGTGTTCGAACCGTAATGTGCAAGAAATGGTATGGAAACCCCGTATTTACATATCTGCCACTGTGCAAGAGAATCCGTATAGGTGTTCGAGTGTTCGAATCGTAATGCGCAAGAAATGGTGCCGAAACCCCGTATTTACATATCTGCCACTGTGCAGGAGAATCCGAATAGGTGTTCGAGTGTTCGAACCGTAATGCGCAAGAAATGCTATGTAAACCCCATATTTAAATATCTGCCACTGTGCAGGAGAATCCGTATAGGTGTTCGAGTTTTCGAACCGTAATGCGCAAGAAATGGTACGGAAACCCCGTATTTACATATCTGCCACTGTGTAGGAGAATCCGAATAGGTGTTCGAGTGTTCGAACCGTAATGCGCAAGAAATGGTACCGAAACCCCGTATTTACATATCTGCCACTTTGTAGGAGAATCCGCATAGGTGTTCGAGTGTTCGAACCGTAATGTGCAAGAAATGGTATGGAAACCCCGTATTTACATATCTGCCACTGTGCAAGAGAATCCGTATAGGTGTTCGAGTGTTCGAATCGTAATGCGCAAGAAATGGTACCGAAACCCCGTATTTACATATCTGCCACTGTGCAGGAGAATCCGAATAGGTGTTGAGTGTTCGAATCGTAATGCGCAAGAAAGGGTATGTAAACCCCGTATTTACATATCTGCCACTGTGCAGGAGAATCCGTATAGGTGTTCGAGTGTTCGAAACGTAATGCGCAAGAAATGGTACGGAAACCCCGTATTTACATATCTGCCACTGTGCAGGAGAATCCGTATAGGTGTTCGAGTGTTCGAACCGTAATGCGCAAGAAATGGTACCGAAACCCCGTATTTACATATCTGCCACTGTGCAGGAGAATCCGAATAGGTGTTCGAGTGTTCGAACCGTAATGCGCAAGAAATGGTACCGAAACCCCGTATTTACATATCTGCCACTTTGTAGGAGAATCCGCATAGGTGTTCTAGTGTTCGAACCGTAATGTGCAAGAAATGGTATGGAAACCCCGTATTTACATATCTGCCACTGTGCAGGAGAATCCGTATAGGTGTTCGAGTGTTCGAATCGTAATGCGCAAGAAATGGTACCGAAACACCGTATTTACATATCTGCCACTGTGCAGGAGAATCCGAATAGGTGTTCGAGTGTTCGAACAGTAATGCGCAAGAAATGGTATGTAAACCCCGTATTTACATATCGGCCACTGTGCAGGAGAATACGTATAGGTGTTCGAGTGTTCGAACCGTAATGCGCAAGAAATGGTACGGAAACCCCGTATTTACATATCTGCCACTGTGCAGGAGAATCCGTATAGGTGTTCGATTGTTCCAACCGTAATGCGCAAGAAATGTTATGTAAACCCCGTATTTACATATCTGCCACTGTGCAGGAGAATCCGTATAGGTGTTCGATTGTTCGAACCGTAATGCGCAAGAAATGCTATGTAAACCCCGTATTTACATATCTGCCACTGTGCAGGAGAATCCGTATAGGTGTTCGAGTGTTCGAACCGTAATGCGCATGAAATGCTATGTAAACCCCATATTTAAATATCTGCCACTGTGCAGGAGAATCCGTATAGGTGTTCGAGTGTTCGAACCGTAATGCGCAAGAAATGGTACCGAAACCCCGTATTTACATATCTGCCACTGTGCAGGAGAATCCGTATAGGTGTTCGAGTGTTTGAACCGTAATGCGCAAGAAATGGTACGGAAACCCCGTATTTACATATCTGCCACTGTGCAGGAGAATCCGAATAGGTGTTCGAGTGTTCGAACCGTAATGCGCAAGAAATGGTACCGAAACCCCGTATTTACATATCTGCCACTTTGCAGGAGAATCCGCATAGGTGTTCGAGTGTTCGAACCGTAATGTGCAAGAAATGGTATGGAAACCCCGTATAACATATCTGCCACTGTGCAAGAGAATCCGTATAGGTGTTCGAGTGTTCGAATCGTAATGCGCAAGAAATGGTACCGAAACCCCGTATTTACATATCTGCCACTATGCAGGAGAATCCGAATAGGTGTTCGAGTGTTCGAACCGTAATGCGCAAGAAAGGGTATGTAAACCCCGTATTTACATATCTGCCACTGTGCAGGAGAATCCGTATAGGTGTTCGAGTGTTCGAACCGTAATGCGCAAGAAATGGTACGGAAACCCCGTATTTACATATCTGCCACTGTGCAGGAGAATCCGTATAGGTGTTCGAGTGTTCGAACCGTAATGCGCAAGAAATGGTACCGAAACCCCGTATTTACATATCTGCCACTGTGCAGGAGAATCCGAATAGGTGTTCGAGTGTTCGAACCGTAATGCGCAAGAAATGGTACCGAAACCCCGTATTTACATATCTGCCACTTTGTAGGAGAATCCGCATAGGTGTTCGAGTGTTCGAACCGTAATGTGCAAGAAATGGTATGGAAACCCCGTATTTACATATCTGCCACTGTGCAAGAGAATCCGTATAGGTGTTCGAGTGTTCGAATCGTAATGCGCAAGAAATGGTACCGAAACCCCGTATTTACATATCTGCCACTGTGCAGGAGAATCCGAATAGGTGTTCGAGTGTTCGAACCGTAATGCGCAAGAAATGGTACCGAAACCCCGTATTTACATATCTGCCACTTTGTAGGAGAATCCGCATAGGTGTTCTAGTGTTCGAACCGTAATGTGCAAGAAATGGTATGGAAACCCCGTATTTACATATCTGCCACTGTGCAGGAGAATCCGTATAGGTGTTCGAGTGTTCGAATCGTAATGCGCAAGAAATGGTACCGAAACCCCGTATTTACATATCTGCCACTGTGCAGGAGAATCCGAATAGGTGTTCGAGTGTTCGAACCGTAATGCGCAAGAAATGGTATGTAAACCCCGTATTTACATATCTGCCACTGTGCAGGAGAATCCGTATAGGTGTTCGAGTGTTCGAACCGTAATGCGCAAGAAATGGTACGGAAACCCCGTATTTACATATCTGCCACTGTGCAGGAGAATCCGAATAGGTGTTCAAGTGTTCGAACCGTAATGCGCAAGAAATGGTACCGAAACCCCGTATTTACATATCTGCCACTTTGTAGGAGAATCCGCATAGGTGTTCGAGTGTTCGAACCGTAATGTGCAAGAAATGGTATGGAAACCCCGTATTTACATATCTGCCACTGTGCAAGAGAATCCGTATAGGTGTTCGAGTGTTCGAATCGTAATGCGTAAGAAATGGTACCGAAACCCCGTATTTACATATCTGCCACTGTGCAGGAGAATCCGAATAGGTGTTCGAGTGTTCGAACCGTAATGCGCAAGAAATGGTACCGAAACCCCGTATTTACATATGTGCCACTGTGCAGGAGAATCCGTATAGGTGTTCGAGTGTTCGAACCGTAACGCGCAAGAAATGGTACGGAAATCCCGTATTTACATATCTGCCACTGTGCAGGACAATCCGAATAGGTGTTCGAGTGTTCGAACCGTAATGCGCAAGAAATGGTACCGAAACACCGTATTTACATATCTGCCACTTTGTAGGAGAATCCGCATAGGTGTTCGAGTGTTCGAACCGTAATGTGCAAGAAATGGTATGGAAACCCCGTATTTACATATCTGCCACTGTGCAAGAGAATCCGTATAGGTGTTCGAGTGTTCGAATCGTAATGCGCAAGAAATGGTGCCGAAACCCCGTATTTACATATCTGCCACTGTGCAGGAGAATCCGAATAGGTGTTCGAGTGTTCGAACCGTAATGCGCAAGAAATGCTATGTAAACCCCATATTTAAATATCTGCCACTGTGCAGGAGAATCCGTATAGGTGTTCGAGTTTTCGAACCGTAATGCGCAAGAAATGGTACGCAAACCCCGTATTTACATATCTGCCACTGTGTAGGAGAATCCGAATAGGTGTTCGAGTGTTCGAACCGTAATGCGCAAGAAATGGTACCGAAACCCCGTATTTACATATCTGCCACTTTGTAGGAGAATCCGCATAGGTGTTCGAGTGTTCGAACCGTAATGTGCAAGAAATGGTATGGAAACCCCGTATTTACATATCTGCCACTGTGCAAGAGAATCCGTATAGGTGTTCGAGTGTTCGAATCGTAATGCGCAAGAAATGGTACCGAAACCCCGTATTTACATATCTGCCACTGTGCAGGAGAATCCGAATAGGTGTTGAGTGTTCGAACCGTAATGCGCAAGAAAGGGTATGTAAACCCCGTATTTACATATCTGCCACTGTGCAGGAGAATCCGTATAGGTGTTCGAGTGTTCGAAACGTAATGCGCAAGAAATGGTACGGAAACCCCGTATTTACATATCTGCCACTGTGCAGGAGAATCCGTATAGGTGTTCGAGTGTTCGAACCGTAATGCGCAAGAAATGGTACCGAAACCCCGTATTTACATATCTGCCACTGTGCAGGAGAATCCGAATAGGTGTTCGAGTGTTCGAACCGTAATGCGCAAGAAATGGTACCGAAACCCCGTATTTACATATCTGCCACTTTGTAGGAGAATCCGCATAGGTGTTCTAGTGTTCGAACCGTAATGTGCAAGAAATGGTATGGAAACCCCGTATTTACATATCTGCCACTGTGCAGGAGAATCCGTATAGGTGTTCGAGTGTTCGAATCGTAATGCGCAAGAAATGGTACCGAAACCCCGTATTTACATATCTGCCACTGTGCAGGAGAATCCGAATAGGTGTTCGAGTGTTCGAACAGTAATGCGCAAGAAATGGTATGTAAACCCCGTATTTACATATCGGCCACTGTGCAGGAGAATACGTATAGGTGTTCGAGTGTTCGAACCGTAATGCGCAAGAAATGGTACGGAAACCCCGTATTTACATATCTGCCACTGTGCAGGAGAATCCGTATAGGTGTTCGATTGTTCGAACCGTAATGCGCAAGAAATGGTATGTAAACCCCGTATTTACATATCTGCCACTGTGGAGGAGAATCCGTATAGGTGTTCGATTGTTCCAACCGTAATGCGCAAGAAATGGTATGTAAACCCCGTATTTACATATCTGCCACTGTGCAGGAGAATCCGTATAGGTGTTCGATTGTTCGAACCGTAATGCGCAAGAAATGCTATGTAAACCCCGTATTTACATATCTGCCACTGTGCAGGAGAATCCGTATAGGTGTTCGAGTGTTCGAACCGTAATGCGCAAGAAATGCTATGTAAACCCCATATTTAAATATCTGCCACTGTGCAGGAGAATCCGTATAGGTGTTCGAGTGTTCGAACCGTAATGCGCAAGAAATGGTACCGAAACCCCGTATTTACATATCTGCCACTGTGCAGGAGAATCCGTATAGGTGTTCGAGTGTTTGAACCGTAATGCGCAAGAAATGGTATGGAAACCCCGTATTTACATATCTGCCACTGTGCAAGAGAATCCGTATAGGTGTTCGAGTGTTCGAATCGTAATGCGCAAGAAATGGTGCCGAAACCCCGTATTTACATATCTGCCACTGTGCAGGAGAATCCGAATAGGTGTTCGAGTGTTCGAACCGTAATGCGCAAGAAATGCTATGTAAACCCCATATTTAAATATCTGCCACTGTGCAGGAGAATCCGTATAGGTGTTCGAGTTTTCGAACCGTAATGCGCAAGAAATGGTACGGAAACCCCGTATTTACATATCTGCCACTGTGTAGGAGAATCCGAATAGGTGTTCGAGTGTTCGAACCGTAATGCGCAAGAAATGGTACCGAAACCCCGTATTTACATATCTGCCACTTTGTAGGAGAATCCGCATAGGTGTTCGAGTGTTCGAACCGTAATGTGCAAGAAATGGTATGGAAACCCCGTATTTACATATCTGCCACTGTGCAAGAGAATCCGTATAGGTGTTCGAGTGTTCGAATCGTAATGCGCAAGAAATGGTACCGAAACCCCGTATTTACATATCTGCCACTGTGCAGGAGAATCCGAATAGGTGTTGAGTGTTCGAACCGTAATGCGCAAGAAAGGGTATGTAAACCCCGTATTTACATATCTGCCACTGTGCAGGAGAATCCGTATAGGTGTTCGAGTGTTCGAAACGTAATGCGCAAGAAATGGTACGGAAACCCCGTATTTACATATCTGCCACTGTGCAGGAGAATCCGTATAGGTGTTCGAGTGTTCGAACCGTAATGCGCAAGAAATGGTACCGAAACCCCGTATTTACATATCTGCCACTGTGCAGGAGAATCCGAATAGGTGTTCGAGTGTTCGAACCGTAATGCGCAAGAAATGGTACCGAAACCCCGTATTTACATATCTGCCACTTTGTAGGAGAATCCGCATAGGTGTTCTAGTGTTCGAACCGTAATGTGCAAGAAATGGTATGGAAACCCCGTATTTACATATCTGCCACTGTGCAGGAGAATCCGTATAGGTGTTCGAGTGTTCGAATCGTAATGCGCAAGAAATGGTACCGAAACCCCGTATTTACATATCTGCCACTGTGCAGGAGAATCCGAATAGGTGTTCGAGTGTTCGAACAGTAATGCGCAAGAAATGGTATGTAAACCCCGTATTTACATATCGGCCACTGTGCAGGAGAATACGTATAGGTGTTCGAGTGTTCGAACCGTAATGCGCAAGAAATGGTACGGAAACCCCGTATTTACATATCTGCCACTGTGCAGGAGAATCCGTATAGGTGTTCGATTGTTCGAACCGTAATGCGCAAGAAATGGTATGTAAACCCCGTATTTACATATCTGCCACTGTGGAGGAGAATCCGTATAGGTGTTCGATTGTTCCAACCGTAATGCGCAAGAAATGGTATGTAAACCCCGTATTTACATATCTGCCACTGTGCAGGAGAATCCGTATAGGTGTTCGATTGTTCGAACCGTAATGCGCAAGAAATGCTATGTAAACCCCGTATTTACATATCTGCCACTGTGCAGGAGAATCCGTATAGGTGTTCGAGTGTTCGAACCGTAATGCGCAAGAAATGCTATGTAAACCCCATATTTAAATATCTGCCACTGTGCAGGAGAATCCGTATAGGTGTTCGAGTGTTCGAACCGTAATGCGCAAGAAATGGTACCGAAACCCCGTATTTACATATCTGCCACTGTGCAGGAGAATCCGTATAGGTGTTCGAGTGTTTGAACCGTAATGCGCAAGAAATGGTATGGAAACCCCGTATTTACATATCTGCCACTGTGCAAGAGAATCCGTATAGGTGTTCGAGTGTTCGAATCGTAATGCGCAAGAAATGGTGCCGAAACCCCGTATTTAGATATCTGCCACTGTGCAGGAGAATCCGAATAGGTGTTCGAGTGTTCGAACCGTAATGCGCAAGAAATGCTATGTAAACCCCATATTTAAATATCTGCCACTGTGCAGGAGAATCCGTATAGGTGTTCGAGTTTTCGAACCGTAATGCGCAAGAAATGGTACGGAAACCCCGTATTTACATATCTGCCACTGTGTAGGAGAATCCGAATAGGTGTTCGAGTGTTCGAACCGTAATGCGCAAGAAATGGTACCGAAACCCCGTATTTACATATCTGCCACTTTGTAGGAGAATCCGCATAGGTGTTCGAGTGTTCGAACCGTAATGTGCAAGAAATGGTATGGAAACCCCGTATTTACATATCTGCCACTGTGCAAGAGAATCCGTATAGGTGTTCGAGTGTTCGAATCGTAATGCGCAAGAAATGGTACCGAAACCCCGTATTTACATATCTGCCACTGTGCAGGAGAATCCGAATAGGTGTTGAGTGTTCGAACCGTAATGCGCAAGAAAGGGTATGTAAACCCCGTATTTACATATCTGCCACTGTGCAGGAGAATCCGTATAGGTGTTCGAGTGTTCGAAACGTAATGCGCAAGAAATGGTACGGAAACCCCGTATTTACATATCTGCCACTGTGCAGGAGAATCCGTATAGGTGTTCGAGTGTTCGAACCGTAATGCGCAAGAAATGGTACCGAAACCCCGTATTTACATATCTGCCACTGTGCAGGAGAATCCGAATAGGTGTTCGAGTGTTCGAACCGTAATGCGCAAGAAATGGTACCGAAACCCCGTATTTACATATCTGCCACTTTGTAGGAGAATCCGCATAGGTGTTCTAGTGTTCGAACCGTAATGTGCAAGAAATGGTATGGAAACCCCGTATTTACATATCTGCCACTGTGCAGGAGAATCCGTATAGGTGTTCGAGTGTTCGAATCGTAATGCGCAAGAAATGGTACCGAAACCCCGTATTTACATATCTGCCACTGTGCAGGAGAATCCGAATAGGTGTTCGAGTGTTCGAACAGTAATGCGCAAGAAATGGTATGTAAACCCCGTATTTACATATCGGCCACTGTGCAGGAGAATACGTATAGGTGTTCGAGTGTTCGAACCGTAATGCGCAAGAAATGGTACGGAAACCCCGTATTTACATATCTGCCACTGTGCAGGAGAATCCGTATAGGTGTTCGATTGTTCGAACCGTAATGCGCAAGAAATGGTATGTAAACCCCGTATTTACATATCTGCCACTGTGGAGGAGAATCCGTATAGGTGTTCGATTGTTCCAACCGTAATGCGCAAGAAATGGTATGTAAACCCCGTATTTACATATCTGCCACTGTGCAGGAGAATCCGTATAGGTGTTCGATTGTTCGAACCGTAATGCGCAAGAAATGCTATGTAAACCCCGTATTTACATATCTGCCACTGTGCAGGAGAATCCGTATAGGTGTTCGAGTGTTCGAACCGTAATGCGCAAGAAATGCTATGTAAACCCCATATTTAAATATCTGCCACTGTGCAGGAGAATCCGTATAGGTGTTCGAGTGTTCGAACCGTAATGCGCAAGAAATGGTACCGAAACCCCGTATTTACATATCTGCCACTGTGCAGGAGAATCCGTATAGGTGTTCGAGTGTTTGAACCGTAATGCGCAAGAAATGGTATGGAAACCCCGTATTTACATATCTGCCACTGTGCAAGAGAATCCGTATAGGTGTTCGAGTGTTCGAATCGTAATGCGCAAGAAATGGTGCCGAAACCCCGTATTTACATATCTGCCACTGTGCAGGAGAATCCGAATAGGTGTTCGAGTGTTCGAACCGTAATGCGCAAGAAATGCTATGTAAACCCCATATTTAAATATCTGCCACTGTGCAGGAGAATCCGTATAGGTGTTCGAGTTTTCGAACCGTAATGCGCAAGAAATGGTACGGAAACCCCGTATTTACATATCTGCCACTGTGTAGGAGAATCCGAATAGGTGTTCGAGTGTTCGAACCGTAATGCGCAAGAAATGGTACCGAAACCCCGTATTTACATATCTGCCACTTTGTAGGAGAATCCGCATAGGTGTTCGAGTGTTCGAACCGTAATGTGCAAGAAATGGTATGGAAACCCCGTATTTACATATCTGCCACTGTGCAAGAGAATCCGTATAGGTGTTCGAGTGTTCGAATCGTAATGCGCAAGAAATGGTACCGAAACCCCGTATTTACATATCTGCCACTATGCAGGAGAATCCGAATAGGTGTTGAGTGTTCGAACCGTAATGCGCAAGAAAGGGTATGTAAACCCCGTATTTACATATCTGCCACTGTGCAGGAGAATCCGTATAGGTGTTCGAGTGTTCGAAACGTAATGCGCAAGAAATGGTACGGAAACCCCGTATTTACATATCTGCCACTGTGCAGGAGAATCCGTATAGGTGTTCGAGTGTTCGAACCGTAATGCGCAAGAAATGGTACCGAAACCCCGTATTTACATATCTGCCACTGTGCAGGAGAATCCGAATAGGTGTTCGAGTGTTCGAACCGTAATGCGCAAGAAATGGTACCGAAACCCCGTATTTACATATCTGCCACTTTGTAGGAGAATCCGCATAGGTGTTCTAGTGTTCGAACCGTAATGTGCAAGAAATGGTATGGAAACCCCGTATTTACATATCTGCCACTGTGCAGGAGAATCCGTATAGGTGTTCGAGTGTTCGAATCGTAATGCGCAAGAAATGGTACCGAAACCCCGTATTTACATATCTGCCACTGTGCAGGAGAATCCGAATAGGTGTTCGAGTGTTCGAACAGTAATGCGCAAGAAATGGTATGTAAACCCCGTATTTACATATCGGCCACTGTGCAGGAGAATACGTATAGGTGTTCGAGTGTTCGAACCGTAATGCGCAAGAAATGGTACGGAAACCCCGTATTTACATATCTGCCACTGTGCAGGAGAATCCGTATAGGTGTTCGATTGTTCGAACCGTAATGCGCAAGAAATGGTATGTAAACCCCGTATTTACATATCTGCCACTGTGGAGGAGAATCCGTATAGGTGTTCGATTGTTCCAACCGTAATGCGCAAGAAATGGTATGTAAACCCCGTATTTACATATCTGCCACTGTGCAGGAGAATCCGTATAGGTGTTCGATTGTTCGAACCGTAATGCGCAAGAAATGCTATGTAAACCCCGTATTTACATATCTGCCACTGTGCAGGAGAATCCGTATAGGTGTTCGAGTGTTCGAACCGTAATGCGCAAGAAATGCTATGTAAACCCCATATTTAAATATCTGCCACTGTGCAGGAGAATCCGTATAGGTGTTCGAGTGTTCGAACCGTAATGCGCAAGAAATGGTACCGAAACCCCGTATTTACATATCTGCCACTGTGCAGGAGAATCCGTATAGGTGTTCGAGTGTTTGAACCGTAATGCGCAAGAAATGGTACGGAAACCCCGTATTTACATATCTGCCACTGTGCAGGAGAATCCGAATAGGTGTTCGAGTGTTCGAACCGTAATGCGCAAGAAATGGTACCGAAACCCCGTATTTACATATCTGCCACTTTGTAGGAGAATCCGCATAGGTGTTCGAGTGTTCGAACCGTAATGTGCAAGAAATGGTATGGAAACCCCGTATTTACATATCTGCCACTGTGCAAGAGAATCCGTATAGGTGTTCGAGTGTTCGAATCGTAATGCGCAAGAAATGGTACCGAAACCCCGTATTTACATATCTGCCACTATGCAGGAGAATCCGAATAGGTGTTCGAGTGTTCGAACCGTAATGCGCAAGAAAGGGTATGTAAACCCCGTATTTACATATCTGCCACTGTGCAGGAGAATCCGTATAGGTGTTCGAGTGTTCGAACCGTAATGCGCAAGAAATGGTACGGAAACCCCGTATTTACATATCTGCCACTGTGCAGGAGAATCCGTATAGGTGTTCGAGTGTTCGAACCGTAATGCGCAAGAAATGGTACCGAAACCCCGTATTTACATATCTGCCACTGTGCAGGAGAATCCGAATAGGTGTTCGAGTGTTCGAACCGTAATGCGCAAGAAATGGTACCGAAACCCCGTATTTACATATCTGCCACTTTGTAGGAGAATCCGCATAGGTGTTCGAGTGTTCGAACCGTAATGTGCAAGAAATGGTATGGAAACCCCGTATTTACATATCTGCCACTGTGCAAGAGAATCCGTATAGGTGTTCGAGTGTTCGAATCGTAATGCGCAAGAAATGGTACCGAAACCCCGTATTTACATATCTGCCACTGTGCAGGAGAATCCGAATAGGTGTTCGAGTGTTCGAACCGTAATGCGCAAGAAATGGTACCGAAACCCCGTATTTACATATCTGCCACTTTGTAGGAGAATCCGCATAGGTGTTCTAGTGTTCGAACCGTAATGTGCAAGAAATGGTATGGAAACCCCGTATTTACATATCTGCCACTGTGCAGGAGAATCCGTATAGGTGTTCGAGTGTTCGAATCGTAATGCGCAAGAAATGGTACCGAAACCCCGTATTTACATATCTGCCACTGTGCAGGAGAATCCGAATAGGTGTTCGAGTGTTCGAACCGTAATGCGCAAGAAATGGTATGTAAACCCCGTATTTACATATCTGCCACTGTGCAGGAGAATCCGTATAGGTGTTCGAGTGTTCGAACCGTAATGCGCAAGAAATGGTACGGAAACCCCGTATTTACATATCTGCCACTGTGCAGGAGAATCCGAATAGGTGTTCAAGTGTTCGAACCGTAATGCGCAAGAAATGGTACCGAAACCCCGTATTTACATATCTGCCACTTTGTAGGAGAATCCGCATAGGTGTTCGAGTGTTCGAACCGTAATGTGCAAGAAATGGTATGGAAACCCCGTATTTACATATCTGCCACTGTGCAAGAGAATCCGTATAGGTGTTCGAGTGTTCGAATCGTAATGCGTAAGAAATGGTACCGAAACCCCGTATTTACATATCTGCCACTGTGCAGGAGAATCCGAATAGGTGTTCGAGTGTTCGAACCGTAATGCGCAAGAAATGGTACCGAAACCCCGTATTTACATATCTGCCACTTTGTAGGAGAATCCGCATAGGTGTTCTAGTGTTCGAACCGTAATGTGCAAGAAATGGTATGGAAACCCCGTATTTACATATCTGCCACTGTGCAGGAGAATCCGTATAGGTGTTTGAGTGTTCGAATCGTAATGCGCAAGAAATGGTACCGAAACCCCGTATTTACATATCTGCCACTGTGCAGGAGAATCCGAATAGGTGTTCGAGTGTTCGAACCGTAATGCGCAAGAAATGGTATGTAAACCCCGTATTTACATATCTGCCACTGTGCAGGAGAATCCGTATAGGTGTTCCAGTGTTCGAACCGTAATGCGCAAGAAATGGTACGGAAACCCCGTATTTACATATCTGCCACTGTGCAGGAGAATCCGAATAGGTGTTCGAGTGTTCGAACCGTAATCCGCAAGAAATGGTACCGAAACCCCGTATTTACATATCTGCCACTTTATAGGAGAATCCGCATAGGTGTTCGAGTGTTCGAACCGTAATGTGCAAGAAATGGTATGGAAACCCCGTATTTACATATCTGCCACTGTGCAAGAGAATCCGTATAGGTGTTCGAGTGTTCGAATCGTAATGCGCAAGAAATGGTACCGAAACCCCGTATTTACATATCTGCCACTGTGCAGGAGAATCCGAATAGGTGTTCGAGTGTTCGAACCGTAATGCGCAGGAAAGGGTATGTAAACCCCGTATTTACATATCTGCCACTGTGCAGGAGAATCCGTATAGGTGTTCGAGTGTTCGAACCGTAATGCGCAAGAAATGGTACGGAAACCCCGTATTTACATATCTGCCACTGTGCAGGAGAATCCGTATAGGTGTTCGAGTGTTCGAACCGTAATGCGCAAGAAATGGTACCGAAACCCCGTATTTACATATCTGCCACTGTGCAGGAGAATCCGAATAGGTGTTCGAGTGTTCGAACCGTAATGCGCAAGAAATGGTACCGAAACCCCGTATTTACATATCTGCCACTTTGTAGGAGAATCCGCATAGGTGTTCTAGTGTTCGAACCGTAATGTACAAGAAATGGTATGGAAACCCCGTATTTACATATCTGCCACTGTGCAGGAGAATCCGTATAGGTGTTCGAGTGTTCGAATCGTAATGCGCAAGAAATGGTACCGAAACCCCGTATTTACATATCTGCCACTGTGCAGGAGAATCCGAATAGGTGTTCGAGTGTTCGAACCGTAATGCGCAAGAAATGGTATGTAAACCCCGTATTTACATATCTGCCACTGTGCAGGAGAATCCGTATAGGTGTTCGAGTGTTCGAACCGTAATGCGCAAGAAATGGTACGGAAACCCCGTATTTACATATCTGCCACTGTGGAGGAGAATCCGTATAGGTGTTCGAGTGTTCGAACCGCAACGCGCAAGAAATGGTACGGAAATCCCGTATTTACATATCTGCCACTGTGCAGGACAATCCGAATAGGTGTTCGAGTGTTCGAACCCTAATGCGCAAGAAATGGTATGTAAACCCCGTATTTACATATCTGCCACTGTGCAGGAGAATCCGTATAGGTGTTCGAGTGTTCGAACCGTAATGCGCAAGAAATGGTACGGAAACCCCGTATTTACATATCTGCCACTGTGCAGGAGAATCCGAATAGGTGTTCGAGTGTTCGAACCGTAATGCGCAAGAAATGGTACCGAAACCCCGTATTTACATATCTGCCACTTTATAGGAGAATCCGAATAGGTGTTCGAGTGTTCGAACCGTAATGCGCAAGAAATGGTACCGAAACCCCGTATTTACATATCTGCCACTTTGTAGGAGAATCCGCATAGGTGTTCTAGTGTTCGAACCGTAATGTGCAAGAAATGGTATGGAAACCCCGTATTTACATATCTGCCACTGTGCAGGAGAATCCGTATAGGTGTTCGAGTGTTCGAATCGTAATGCGCAAGAAATGGTACCGAAACCCCGTATTTACATATCTGCCACTGTGCAGGAGAATCCGAATAGGTGTTCGAGTGTTCGAACCGTAATGCGCAAGAAATGGTATGTAAACCCCGTATTTACATATCTGCCACTGTGCAGGAGAATCCGTATAGGTGTTCGAGTGTTCGAACCGTAATGCGCAAGAAATGGTACGGAAACCCCGTATTTACATATCTGCCACTGTGGAGGAGAATCCGTATAGGTGTTCGAGTGTTCGAACCGTAATGCGCAAGAAATGGTACCGAAACCCCGTATTTACATATCTGCCACTGTGCAGGAGAATCCGAATAGGTGTTCGAGTGTTCGAACCGTAATGCGCAAGAAATGGTACCGAAACCCCGTATTTACATATCTGCCACTTTGTAGGAGAATCCGCATAGGTGTTCGAGTGTTCGAACCGTAATGTGCAAGAAATGGTATGGAAACCCCGTATTTACATATCTGCCACTGTGCAGGAGAATCCGTATAGGTGTTCGAGTGTTCGAATCGTAATGCGCAAGAAATGGTACCGAAACCCCGTATTTACATATCTGCCACTGTGCAGGAGAATCCGAATAGGTGTTCGAGTGTTCGAACCGTAATGCGCAAGAAATGGTATGTAAACCCCGTACTTACATATCTGCCACTGTGCAGGAGAATCCGTATAGGTGTTCGATTGTTCGAACCGTAATGCGCAAGAAATGGTATGTAAACCCCGTATTTACATATCTGCCACTGTGCAGGAGAATCCGTATAGGTGTTCGAGTGTTCGAACCGTAATGCGCAAGAAATGCTATGTAAACCCCATAATTAAATATCTGCCACTGTGCAGGAGAATCCGTATAGGTGTTCGAGTGTTCGAACCGTAATGCGCAAGAAATGGTACCGAAACCCCGTATTTACATATCTGCCACTGTGCAGGAGAATCCGTATAGGTGTTCGAGTGTTCGAACCGTAACGCACAAGAAATGGTACGGAAATCCCGTATTTACATATCTGCCACTGTGCAGGACAATCCGAATAGGTGTTCGAGTGTTCGAACCGTAATGCGCAAGAAATGGTACCGAAAAACCGTATTTACATATCTGCCACTTTGTAGGAGAATCCGCATAGGTGTTCGAGTGTTCGAACCGTAATGTGCAAGAAATGGTATGGAAACCCCGTATTTACATATCTGCCACTGTGCAGGAGAATCCGTATAGGTGTTCGAGTGTTCGAATCGTAATGCGCAAGAAATGGTACCGAAACCCCGTATTTACATATCTGCCACTGTGCAGGAGAATCCGAATAGGTGTTCGAGTGTTCGAACCGTAATGCGCAAGAAATGGTATGTAAACCCCGTATTTACATATCTGCCACTGTGCAGGGGAATCCGTATAGGTGTTCGAGTGTTCGAACCGTAATGCGCAAGAAATGGTACGGAAACCCCGTATTTACATATCTGCCACTGTGCAGGAGAATCCGAATAGGTGTTCGATTGTTCGAACCGTAATGCGCAAGAAATGGTATGTAAACCCCGTATTTACATATCTGCCACTGTGCAGGAGAATCCGTATAGGTGTTCGAGTGTTCGAACCGTAATGCGCAAGAAATGCTATGTAAACCCCATAATTAAATATCTGCCACTGTGCAGGAGAATCCGAATAGGTGTTCGAGTGTTCGAACCGTAATGCGCAAGAAATGGTACCGAAACCCCGTATTTACATATCTGCCACTGTGCAAGAGAATCCGTATAGGTGTTCGAGTGTTCGAATCGTAATGCGCAAGAAATGGTACCGAAACCCCGTATTTACATATCTGCCACTGTGCAGGAGAATCCGAATAGGTGTTCGAGTGTTCGAACCGTAATGCGCAGGAAAGGGTATGTAAACCCCGTATTTACATATCTGCCACTGTGCAGGAGAATCCGTATAGGTGTTCGAGTGTTCGAACCGTAATGCGCAAGAAATGGTACGGAAACCCCGTATTTACATATCTGCCACTGTGCAGGAGAATCCGTATAGGTGTTCGAGTGTTCGAACCGTAATGCGCAAGAAATGGTACCGAAACCCCGTATTTACATATCTGCCACTGTGCAGGAGAATCCGAATAGGTGTTCGAGTGTTCGAACCGTAATGCGCAAGAAATGGTACCGAAACCCCGTATTTACATATCTGCCACTTTGTAGGAGAATCCGCATAGGTGTTCTAGTGTTCGAACCGTAATGTGCAAGAAATGGTATGGAAACCCCGTATTTACATATCTGCCACTGTGCAGGAGAATCCGTATAGGTGTTCGAGTGTTCGAATCGTAATGCGCAAGAAATGGTACCGAAACCCCGTATTTACATATCTGCCACTGTGCAGGAGAATCCGAATAGGTGTTCGAGTGTTCGAACCGTAATGCGCAAGAAATGGTATGTAAACCCCGTATTTACATATCTGCCACTGTGCAGGAGAATCCGTATAGGTGTTCGAGTGTTCGAACCGTAATGCGCAAGAAATGGTACGGAAACCCCGTATTTACATATCTGCCACTGTGGAGGAGAATCCGTATAGGTGTTCGAGTGTTCGAACCGTAATGCGCAAGAAATGGTACCGAAACCCCGTATTTACATATCTGCCACTGTGCAGGAGAATCCGAATAGGTGTTCGAGTGTTCGAACCGTAATGCGCAAGAAATGGTACCGAAACCCCGTATTTACATATCTGCCACTTTGTAGGAGAATCCGCATAGGTGTTCGAGTGTTCGAACCGTAATGTGCAAGAAATGGTATGGAAACCCCGTATTTACATATCTGCCACTGTGCAGGAGAATCCGTATAGGTGTTCGAGTGTTCGAATCGTAATGCGCAAGAAATGGTACCGAAACCCCGTATTTACATATCTGCCACTGTGCAGGAGAATCCGAATAGGTGTTCGAGTGTTCGAACCGTAATGCGCAAGAAATGGTATGTAAACCCCGTACTTACATATCTGCCACTGTGCAGGAGAATCCGTATAGGTGTTCGATTGTTCGAACCGTAATGCGCAAGAAATGGTATGTAAACCCCGTATTTACATATCTGCCACTGTGCAGGAGAATCCGTATAGGTGTTCGAGTGTTCGAACCGTAATGCGCAAGAAATGCTATGTAAACCCCATAATTAAATATCTGCCACTGTGCAGGAGAATCCGTATAGGTGTTCGAGTGTTCGAACCGTAATGCGCAAGAAATGGTACCGAAACCCCGTATTTACATATCTGCCACTGTGCAGGAGAATCCGTATAGGTGTTCGAGTGTTCGAACCGTAACGCGCAAGAAATGGTACGGAAATCCCGTATTTACATATCTGCCACTGTGCAGGACAATCCGAATAGGTGTTCGAGTGTTCGAACCGTAATGCGCAAGAAATGGTACCGAAAAACCGTATTTACATATCTGCCACTTTGTAGGAGAATCCGCATAGGTGTTCGAGTGTTCGAACCGTAATGTGCAAGAAATGGTATGGAAACCCCGTATTTACATATCTGCCACTGTGCAGGAGAATCCGTATAGGTGTTCGAGTGTTCGAATCGTAATGCGCAAGAAATGGTACCGAAACCCCGTATTTACATATCTGCCACTGTGCAGGAGAATCCGAATAGGTGTTCGAGTGTTCGAACCGTAATGCGCAAGAAATGGTATGTAAACCCCGTATTTACATATCTGCCACTGTGCAGGAGAATCCGTATAGGTGTTCGAGTGTTCGAACCGTAATGCGCAAGAAATGGTACGGAAACCCCGTATTTACATATCTGCCACTGTGCAGGAGAATCCGAATAGGTGTTCGATTGTTCGAACCGTAATGCGCAAGAAATGGTATGTAAACCCCGTATTTACATATCTGCCACTGTGCAGGAGAATCCGTATAGGTGTTCGAGTGTTCGAACCGTAATGCGCAAGAAATGCTATGTAAACCCCATAATTAAATATCTGCCACTGTGCAGGAGAATCCGAATAGGTGTTCGAGTGTTCGAACCGTAATGCGCAAGAAATGGTACCGAAACCCCGTATTTACATATCTGCCACTGTGCAAGAGAATCCGTATAGGTGTTCGAGTGTTCGAATCGTAATGCGCAAGAAATGGTACCGAAACCCCGTATTTACATATCTGCCACTGTGCAGGAGAATCCGAATAGGTGTTCGAGTGTTCGAACCGTAATGCGCAGGAAAGGGTATGTAAACCCCGTATTTACATATCTGCCACTGTGCAGGAGAATCCGTATAGGTGTTCGAGTGTTCGAACCGTAATGCGCAAGAAATGGTACGGAAACCCCGTATTTACATATCTGCCACTGTGCAGGAGAATCCGTATAGGTGTTCGAGTGTTCGAACCGTAATGCGCAAGAAATGGTACCGAAACCCCGTATTTACATATCTGCCACTGTGCAGGAGAATCCGAATAGGTGTTCGAGTGTTCGAACCGTAATGCGCAAGAAATGGTACCGAAACCCCGTATTTACATATCTGCCACTTTGTAGGAGAATCCGCATAGGTGTTCTAGTGTTCGAACCGTAATGTGCAAGAAATGGTATGGAAACCCCGTATTTACATATCTGCCACTGTGCAGGAGAATCCGTATAGGTGTTCGAGTGTTCGAATCGTAATGCGCAAGAAATGGTACCGAAACCCCGTATTTACATATCTGCCACTGTGCAGGAGAATCCGAATAGGTGTTCGAGTGTTCGAACCGTAATGCGCAAGAAATGGTATGTAAACCCCGCATTTACATATCTGCCACTGTGCAGGAGAATCCGTATAGGTGTTCGAGTGTTCGAACCGTAATGCGCAAGAAATGGTACGGAAACCCCGTATTTACATATCTGCCACTGTGGAGGAGAATCCGTATAGGTGTTCGAGTGTTCGAACCGTAATGCGCAAGAAATGGTACCGAAACCCCGTATTTACATATCTGCCACTGTGCAGGAGAATCCGAATAGGTGTTCGAGTGTTCGAACCGTAATGCGCAAGAAATGGTACCGAAACCCCGTATTTACATATCTGCCACTTTGTAGGAGAATCCGCATAGGTGTTCGAGTGTTCGAACCGTAATGTGCAAGAAATGGTATGGAAACCCCGTATTTACATATCTGCCACTGTGCAGGAGAATCCGTATAGGTGTTCGAGTGTTCGAATCGTAATGCGCAAGAAATGGTACCGAAACCCCGTATTTACATATCTGCCACTGTGCAGGAGAATCCGAATAGGTGTTCGAGTGTTCGAACCGTAATGCGCAAGAAATGGTATGTAAACCCCGTACTTACATATCTGCCACTGTGCAGGAGAATCCGTATAGGTGTTCGATTGTTCGAACCGTAATGCGCAAGAAATGGTATGTAAACCCCGAATTTACATATCTGCCACTGTGCAGGAGAATCCGTATAGGTGTTCGAGTGTTCGAACCGTAATGCGCAAGAAATGCTATGTAAACCCCATAATTAAATATCTGCCACTGTGCAGGAGAATCCGTATAGGTGTTCGAGTGTTCGAACCGTAATGCGCAAGAAATGGTACCGAAACCCCGTATTTACATATCTGCCACTGTGCAGGAGAATCCGTATAGGTGTTCGAGTGTTCGAACCGTAACGCGCAAGAAATGGTACGGAAATCCCGTATTTACATATCTGCCACTGTGCAGGACAATCCGAATAGGTGTTCGAGTGTTCGAACCGTAATGCGCAAGAAATGGTACCGAAAAACCGTATTTACATATCTGCCACTTTGTAGGAGAATCCGCATAGGTGTTCGAGTGTTCGAACCGTAATGTGCAAGAAATGGTATCGAAACCCCGTATTTACATATCTGCCACTGTGCAGGAGAATCCGTATAGGTGTTCGAGTGTTCGAATCGTAATGCGCAAGAAATGGTACCGAAACCCCGTATTTACATATCTGCCACTGTGCAGGAGAATCCGAATAGGTGTTCGAGTGTTCGAACCGTAATGCGCAAGAAATGGTATGTAAACCCCGTATTTACATATCTGCCACTGTGCAGGAGAATCCGTATAGGTGTTCGAGTGTTCGAACCGTAATGCGCAAGAAATGGTACGGAAACCCCGTATTTACATATCTGCCACTGTGCAGGAGAATCCGAATAGGTGTTCGATTGTTCTAACCGTAATGCGCAAGAAATGGTATGTAAACCCCGTATTTACATATCTGCCACTGTGCAGGAGAATCCGTATAGGTGTTCGAGTGTTCGAACCGTAATGCGCAAGAAATGCTATGTAAACCCCATAATTAAATATCTGCCACTGTGCAGGAGAATCCGAATAGGTGTTCGAGTGTTCGAACCGTAATGCGCAAGAAATGGTACCGAAACCCCGTATTTACATATCTGCCACTGTGCAAGAGAATCCGTATAGGTGTTCGAGTGTTCGAATCGTAATGCGCAAGAAATGGTACCGAAACCCCGTATTTACATATCTGCCACTGTGCAGGAGAATCCGAATAGGTGTTCGAGTGTTCGAACCGTAATGCGCAGGAAAGGGTATGTAAACCCCGTGTTTACATATCTGCCACTGTGCAGGAGAATCCGTATAGGTGTTCGAGTGTTCGAACCGTAATGCGCAAGAAATGGTACGGAAACCCCGTATTTACATATCTGCCACTGTGCAGGAGAATCCGTATAGGTGTTCGAGTGTTCGAACCGTAATGCGCAAGAAATGGTACCGAAACCCCGTATTTACATATCTGCCACTGTGCAGGAGAATCCGAATAGGTGTTCGAGTGTTCGAACCGTAATGCGCAAGAAATGGTACCGAAACCCCGTATTTACATATCTGCCACTTTGTAGGAGAATCCGCATAGGTGTTCTAGTGTTCGAACCGTAATGTGCAAGAAATGGTATGGAAACCCCGTATTTACATATCTGCCACTGTGCAGGAGAATCCGTATAGGTGTTCGAGTGTTCGAATCGTAATGCGCAAGAAATGGTACCGAAACCCCGTATTTACATATCTGCCACTGTGCAGGAGAATCCGAATAGGTGTTCGAGTGTTCGAACCGTAATGCGCAAGAAATGGTATGTAAACCCCGTATTTACATATCTGCCACTGTGCAGGAGAATCCGTATAGGTGTTCGAGTGTTCGAACCGTAATGCGCAAGAAATGGTACGGAAACCCCGTATTTACATATCTGCCACTGTGGAGGAGAATCCGTATAGGTGTTCGAGTGTTCGAACCGTAATGCGCAAGAAATGGTACCGAAACCCCGTATTTGCATATCTGCCACTGTGCAGGAGAATCCGAATAGGTGTTCGAGTGTTCGAACCGTAATGCGCAAGAAATGGTACCGAAACCCCGTATTTACATATCTGCCACTTTGTAGGAGAATCCGCATAGGTGTTCGAGTGTTCGAACCGTAATGTGCAAGAAATGGTATGGAAACCCCGTATTTACATATCTGCCACTGTGCAGGAGAATCCGTATAGGTGTTCGAGTGTTCGAATCGTAATGCGCAAGAAATGGTACCGAAACCCCGTATTTACATATCTGCCACTGTGCAGGAGAATCCGAATAGGTGTTCGAGTGTTCGAACCGTAATGCGCAAGAAATGGTATGTAAACCCCGTACTTACATATCTGCCACTGTGCAGGAGAATCCGTATAGGTGTTCGATTGTTCGAACCGTAATGCGCAAGAAATGGTATGTAAACCCCGTATTTACATATCTGCCACTGTGCAGGAGAATCCGTATAGGTGTTCGAGTGTTCGAACCGTAATGCGCAAGAAATGCTATGTAAACCCCATAATTAAATATCTGCCACTGTCCAGGAGAATCCGTATAGGTGTTCGAGTGTTCGAACCGTAATGCGCAAGAAATGGTACCGAAACCCCGTATTTACATATCTGCCACTGTGCAGGAGAATCCGTATAGGTGTTCGAGTGTTCGAACCGTAACGCGCAAGAAATGGTACGGAAATCCCGTATTTACATATCTGCCACTGTGCAGGACAATCCGAATAGGTGTTCGAGTGTTCGAACCGTAATGCGCAAGAAATGGTACCGAAAAACCGTATTTACATATCTGCCACTTTGTAGGAGAATCCGCATAGGTGTTCGAGTGTTCGAACCGTAATGTGCAAGAAATGGTATGGAAACCCCGTATTTACATATCTGCCACTGTGCAGGAGAATCCGTATAGGTGTTCGAGTGTTCGAATCGTAATGCGCAAGAAATGGTACCGAAACCCCGTATTTACATATCTGCCACTGTGCAGGAGAATCCGAATAGGTGTTCGAGTGTTCGAACCGTAATGCGCAAGAAATGGTATGTAAACCCCGTATTTACATATCTGCCACTGTGCAGGAGAATCCGTATAGGTGTTCGAGTGTTCGAACCGTAATGCGCAAGAAATGGTACGGAAACCCCGTATTTACATATCTGCCACTGTGCAGGAGAATCCGAATAGGTGTTCGATTGTTCGAACCGTAATGCGCAAGAAATGGTATGTAAACCCCGTATTTACATATCTGCCACTGTGCAGGAGAATCCGTATAGGTGTTCGAGTGTTCGAACCGTAATGCGCAAGAAATGCTATGTAAACCCCATAATTAAATATCTGCCACTGTGCAGGAGAATCCGAATAGGTGTTCGAGTGTTCGAACCGTAATGCGCAAGAAATGGTACCGAAACCCCGTATTTACATATCTGCCACTGTGCAAGAGAATCCGTATAGGTGTTCGAGTGTTCGAATCGTAATGCGCAAGAAATGGTACCGAAACCCCGTATTTACATATCTGCCACTGTGCAGGAGAATCCGAATAGGTGTTCGAGTGTTCGAACCGTAATGCGCAGGAAAGGGTATGTAAACCCCGTATTTACATATCTGCCACTGTGCAGGAGAATCCGTATAGGTGTTCGAGTGTTCGAACCGTAATGCGCAAGAAATGGTACGGAAACCCCGTATTTACATATCTGCCACTGTGCAGGAGAATCCGTATAGGTGTTCGAGTGTTCGAACCGTAATGCGCAAGAAATGGTACCGAAACCCCGTATTTACATATCTGCCACTGTGCAGGAGAATCCGAATAGGTGTTCGAGTGTTCGAACCGTAATGCGCAAGAAATGGTACCGAAACCCCGTATTTACATATCTGCCACTTTGTAGGAGAATCCGCATAGGTGTTCTAGTGTTCGAACCGTAATGTGCAAGAAATGGTATGGAAACCCCGTATTTACATATCTGCCACTGTGCAGGAGAATCCGTATAGGTGTTCGAGTGTTCGAATCGTAATGCGCAAGAAATGGTACCGAAACCCCGTATTTACATATCTGCCACTGTGCAGGAGAATCCGAATAGGTGTTCGAGTGTTCGAACCGTAATGCGCAAGAAATGGTATGTAAACCCCGTATTTACATATCTGCCACTGTGCAGGAGAATCCGTATAGGTGTTCGAGTGTTCGAACCGTAATGCGCAAGAAATGGTACGGAAACCCCGTATTTACATATCTGCCACTGTGGAGGAGAATCCGTATAGGTGTTCGAGTGTTCGAACCGTAATGCGCAAGAAATGGTACCGAAACCCCGTATTTACATATCTGCCACTTTGTAGGAGAATCCGCATAGGTGTTCGAGTGTTCGAACCGTAATGTGCAAGAAATGGTATGGAAACCCCGTATTTACATATCTGCCACTGTGCAGGAGAATCCGTATAGGTGTTCGAGTGTTCGAATCGTAATGCGCAAGAAATGGTACCGAAACCCCGTATTTACATATCTGCCACTGTGCAGGAGAATCCGAATAGGTGTTCGAGTGTTCGAACCGTAATGCGCAAGAAATGGTATGTAAACCCTGTACTTACATATCTGCCACTGTGCAGGAGAATCCGTATAGGTGTTCGATTGTTCGAACCGTAATGCGCAAGAAATGGTATGTAAACCCCGTATTTACATATCTGCCACTGTGCAGGAGAATCCGTATAGGTGTTCGAGTGTTCGAACCGTAATGCGCAAGAAATGCTATGTAAACCCCATAATTAAATATCTGCCACTGTGCAGGAGAATCCGTATAGGTGTTCGAGTGTTCGAACCGTAATGCGCAAGAAATGGTACCGAAACCCCGTATTTACATATCTGCCACTGTGCAGGAGAATCCGTATAGGTGTTCGAGTGTTCGAACCGTAACGCGCAAGAAATGGTACGGAAATCCCGTATTTACATATCTGCCACTGTGCAGGACAATCCGAATAGGTGTTCGAGTGTTCGAACCGTAATGCGCAAGAAATGGTACCGAAAAACCGTATTTACATATCTGCCACTTTGTAGGAGAATCCGCATAGGTGTTCGAGTGTTCGAACCGTAATGTGCAAGAAATGGTATGGAAACCCCGTATTTACATATCTGCCACTGTGCAAGAGAATCCGTATAGGTGTTCGAGTGTTCGAATCGTAATGCGCAAGAAATGGTACCGAAACCCTGTATTTACATATCTGCCACTGTGCAGGAGAATCCGAATAGGTGTTCGAGTGTTCGAACCGTAATGCGCAAGAAATGGTATGTAAACCCCGTATTTACATATCTGCCACTGTGCAGGAGAATCCGTATAGGTGTTCGAGTGTTTGAACCGTAATGCGCAAGAAATGGTACGGAAACCCCGTATTTACATATCTGAAACTGTGCAGGAGAATCCGTATAGGTGTTCGAGTGTTCGAACCGTACTGCGCAAGAAATGGTACCGAAACCCCGTATTTACATATCTGCCACTGTGCAGGAGAATCCGAATAGGTGTTCGAGTGTTCGAACCGTAATGCGCAAGAAATGGTACCGAAACCCCGTATTTACATATCTGCCACTTTGTAGGAGAATCCGCATAGGTGTTCGAGTGTTCGAACCGTAATGTGCAAGAAATGGTATGGAAACCCCGTATTTACATATCTGCCACTGTGCAGGAGAATCCGTATAGGTGTTCGAGTGTTCGAATCGTAATGCGCAAGAAATGGTACCGAAACCCCCTATTTACATATCTGCCACTGTGCAGGAGAATCCGAATAGGTGTTCGAGTGTTCGAACCGTAATGCGCAAGAAATGGTATGTAAACCCCGTATTTACATATCTGCCACTGTGCAGGAGAATCCGTATAGGTGTTCGAGTGTTCGAACCGTAATGCGCAAGAAATGGTACGGAAACCCCGTATTTACATATCTGCCACTGTGCAGGAGAATCCGTATAGGTGTTCGATTGTTCGAACCGTAATGCGCAAGAAATGGTATGTAAACCCCGTATTTACATATCTGCCACTGTGCAGGAGAATCCGTATAGGTGTTCGATTGTTCGAACCGTAATGCGCAAGAAATGGTATGTAAACCCCGTATTTACATATCTGCCACTGTGCGGGAGAATCCTTATAGGTGTTCGAGTGTTCGAACCGTAATGCGCAAGAAATGCTATGTAAACCCCATATTTACATATCTGCCACTGTGCAGGAGAATCCGTATAGGTGTTCGAGTGTTCGAACCGTAATGCGCAAGAAATGGTACCGAAACCCCGTATTTACATATCTGCCACTGTGCAGGAGAATCCGTATAGGTGTTCGAGTGTTCGAACCGTAATGCGCAAGAAATGGTACGGAAATCCCGTATTTACATATCTGCCACTGTGCAGGAGAATCCGAATAGGTGTTCGAGTGTTCGAACCGTAATGCGCAAGAAATGGTACCGAAACCCCGTATTTACATATCTGCCACTTTGTAGGAGAATCCGCATAGGTGTTCGAGTGTTCGAACCGTAATGTGCAAGAAATGGTATGGAAACCCCGTATTTACATATCTGCCACTGTGCAAGAGAATCCGTATAGGTGTTCGAGTGTTCGAATCGTAATGCGCAAGAAATGGTACCGAAACCCCGTATTTACATATCTGCCACTGTGCAGGAGAATCCGAATAGGTGTTCGAGTGTTCGAACCGTAATGCGCAAGAAATGGTATGTAAACCCCGTATTTACATATCTGCCACTGGGCAGGAGAATCCGTATAGGTGTTCGAGTGTTCGAACCGTAATGCGCAAGAAATGGTACGGAAACCCCGTATTTACATATCTGAAACTGTGCAGGAGAATCCATATAGGTGTTCGAGTGTTCGAACCGTAATGCGCAAGAAATGGTACCGAAACCCCGTATTTACATATCTGCCACTGTGCAGGAGAATCCGAATAGGTGTTCGAGTGTTCGAACCGTAATGCGCAAGAAATGGTACCGAAACCCCGTATTTACATATCTGCCACTTTGTAGGAGAATCCGCATAGGTGTTCGAGTGTTCGAACCGTAATGTGCAAGAAATGGTATGGAAACCCCGTATTTACATATCTGCCACTGTGCAGGAGAATCCGTATAGGTGTTCGAGTGTTCGAATCGTAATGCGCAAGAAATGGTACCGAAACCCCCTATTTACATATCTGCCACTGTGCAGGAGAATCCGAATAGGTGTTCGAGTTTTCGAACCGTAATGCGCAAGAAATGGTATGTAAACCCCGTATTTACATATCTGCCACTGTGCAGGAGAATCCGTATAGGTGTTCGAGTGTTCGAACCGTTATGCGCAAGAAATGGTATGGAAACCCCGTATTTACATATCTGCCACTGTGCAGGAGAATCCGTATAGGTGTTCGATTGTTCGAACCGTAATGCGCAAGAAATGGTATGTAAACCCCGTATTTACATATCTGCCACTGTGCAGGAGAATCCGTATAGGTGTTCGATTGTTCGAACCGTAATGCGCAAGAAATGGTATGTAAACCCCGTATTTACATATCTGCCACTGTGCAGGAGAATCCGTATAGGTGTTCGATTGTTCGAACCGTAATGCGCAAGAAATGGTATGTAAACCCCGTATTTACATATCTGCCACTGTGCAGGAGAATCCTTATAGGTGTTCGAGTGTTCGAACCGTAATGCGCAAGAAATGCTATGTAAACCCCATATTTAAATATCTGCCACTGTGCAGGAGAATCCGTATAGGTGTTCGAGTGTTCGAACCGTAATGCGCAAGAAATGGTACCGAAACCCCGTATTTACATATCTGCCACTGTGCAGGAGAATCCGTAGAGGTGTTCGAGTGTTCGAACCGTAATGCGCAAGAAATGGTACGGAAATCCCGTATTTACATATCTGCCACTGTGCAGGAGAATCCGAATAGGTGTTCGAGTGTTCGAACCGTAATGCGCAAGAAATGGTACCGAAACCCCGTATTTACATATCTGCCACTTTGTAGGAGAATCCGCATAGGTGTTCGAGTGTTCGAACCGTAATGTGCAAGAAATGGTATGGAAACCCCGTATTTACATATCTGCCACTGTGCCAGAGAATCCGTATAGGTGTTCGAGTGTTCGAATCGTAATGCGCAAGAAATGGTACCGAAACCCCGTATTTACATATCTGCCACTGTGCAGGAGAATCCGAATAGGTGTTCGAGTGTTCGAACCGTAATGCGCAAGAAATGGTACCGAAACCCCGTATTTACATATCTGCCACTTTGTAGGAGAATCCGCATAGGTGTTCGAGTGTTCGAACCGTAATGTGCAAGAAATGGTATGGAAACCCCGTATTTACATATCTGCCACTGTGCAGGAGAATCCGTATAGGTGTTCGAGTGTTCGAATCGTAATGCGCAAGAAATGGTACCGAAACCCCCTATTTACATATCTGCCACTGTGCAGGAGAATCCGAATAGGTGTTCGAGTGTTCGAACCGTAATGCGCAAGAAATGGTATGTAAACCCCGTATTTACATATCTGCCACTATGCAGGAGAATCCGTATAGGTGTTCGAGTGTTCGAACCGTAATGCGCAAGAAATGGTACGGAAACCCCGTATTTACATATCTGCCACTGTGCAGGAGAATCCGTATAGGTGTTCGATTGTTCGAACCGTAATGCGCAAGAAATGGTATGTAAACCCCGTATTTACATATCTGCCACTGTGCAGGAGAATCCGTATAGGTGTTCGATTGTTCGAACCGTAATGCGCAAGAAATGGTATGTAAACCCCGTATTTACATATCTGCCACTGTGCGGGAGAATCTTTATAGGTGTTCGAGTGTTCGAACCGTAATGCGCAAGAAATGCTATGTAAACCCCATATTTAAATATCTGCCACTGTGCAGGAGAATCCGTATAGGTGTTCGAGTGTTCGAACCGTAATGCGCAAGAAATGGTACCGAAACCCCGTATTTACATATCTGCCACTGTGCAGGAGAATCCGTATAGGTGTTCGAGTGTTCGAACCGTAATGCGCAAGAAATGGTACGGAAATCCCGTATTTACATATCTGCCACTGTGCAGGAGAATCCGAATAGGTGTTCGAGTGTTCGAACCGTAATGCGCAAGAAATGGTACCGAAACCCCGTATTTACATATCTGCCACTTTGTAGGAGAATCCGCATAGGTGTTCGAGTGTTCGAACCGTAATGTGCAAGAAATGGTATGGAAACCCCGTATTTACATATCTGCCACTGTGCAAGAGAATCCGTATAGGTGTTCGAGTGTTCGAATCGTAATGCGCAAGAAATGGTACCGAAACCCCGTATTTACATATCTGCCACTGTGCAGGAGAATCCGAATAGGTGTTCGAGTGTTCGAACCGTAATGCGCAAGAAATGGTATGTAAACCCCGTATTTACATATCTGCCACTGTGCAGGAGAATCCGTATAGGTGTTCGAGTGTTCGAACCGTAATGCGCAAGAAATGGTACGGAAACCCCGTATTTACATATCAGAAACTGTGCAGGAGAATCCGTATAGGTGTTCGAGTGTTCGAACCGTAATGCGCAAGAAATGGTACCGAAACCCCGTATTTACATATCTGCCACTGTGCAGGAGAATCCGAATAGGTGTTCGAGTGTTCGAACCGTAATGCGCAAGAAATGGTACCGAAACCCCGTATTTACATATCTGTCACTTTGTAGGAGAATCCGCATAGGTGTTCGAACCGTTATGTGCAAGAAATGGTATGGAAACCCCGTATTTACATATCTGCCACTGTGCAGTAGAATCCGTATAGGTGTTCGAGCGTTCGAATCGTAATGTGCAAGAAATGGTACCGAAACCCCGTATTTACATATCTGCCACTCTGCAGGAGAATCCGAATAGGTGTTCGAGTGTTCGAACCGTAATGCGCAAGAAATGGTACCGAAACCCCGTATTTACATATCTGCCACTTTGTAGGAGAATCCGCATAGGTGTTCGAGTGTTCGAACCGTAATGTGCAAGAAATGGTATGGAAACCCCGTATTTACATATCTGCCACTGTGCAGGAGAATCCGTATAGGTGTTCGAGTGTTCGAATCGTAATGCGCAAGAAATGGTACCGAAACCCCCTATTTACATATCTGCCACTGTGCAGGAGAATCCGAATAGGTGTTCGAGTGTTCGAACCGTAATGCGCATGAAATGGTACCGAAACCCCGTATTTACATATCTGCCACTGTGCAGGAGAATCCGAATAGGTGTTCGAGTGTTCGAACCGTAATGCGCAAGAAATGGTACCGAAACCCCGTATTTAGATATCTGCCATTGTGCAGGAGAATCCGAATAGGTGTTCGAGTGTTCGAACCGTAATGTGCAAGAAATGGTACCGAAACCCCGTATTTACATATCTGCCACTTTGTAGGAGAATCCGCATAGGTGTTCGAGTGTTCGAACCGTAATGTGCAAGAAATGGTATGGAACCCCGTATTTACATATCTGCCACTGTGCAGGAGAATCCGTATAGGTGTTCGAGTGTTCGAATCGTAATGCGCAAGAAATGGTACCGAAACCCCCTATTTACATATCTGCCACTGTGCAGGAGAATCCGAATAGGTGTTCGAGTGTTCGAACCGTAATGCGCAAGAAATGGTATGTAAACCCCGTATTTACATATCTGCCACTGTGCAGGAGAATCCGTATAGGTGTTCGAGTGTTCGAACCGTAATGCGCAAGAAATGGTACGGAAACCCCGTATTTACATATCTGCCACTGTGCAGGAGAATCCGTATAGGTGTTCGATTGTTCGAACCGTAATGCGCAAGAAATGGTATGTAAACCCCGTATTTACATATCTGCCACTGTGCAGGAGAATCCGTATAGGTGTTCGAGTGTTCGAATCGTAATGCGCAAGAAATGGTACCGAAACCCCGTATTTACATATCTGCCACTGTGCAGGAGAATCCGAATAGGTGTTCGAGTGTTCGAACCGTAATGCGCAAGAAATGGTATGTAAACCCCGTATTTACATATCTGCCACTGTGCAGGAGAATCCGTATAGGTCTTCGAGTGTTCGAACCGTAATGCGCAAGAAATGGTACGGAAACCCCGTATTTACATATCTGAAACTGTGCAGGAGAATCCGTATAGGTGTTCGAGTGTTCGAACCGTAATGCGCAAGAAATGGTACGGAAACCCCCTATTTACATATCTGAAACTGTGCAGGAGAATCCGTATAGGTGTTCGAGTGTTCGAACCGTACTGCGCAAGAAATGGTACCGAAACCCCGTATTTACATATCTGCCACTGTGCAGGAGAATCCGAATAGGTGTTCGAGTGTTCGAACCGTAATGCGCAAGAAATGGTACCGAAACCCCGTATTTACATATCTGCCACTTTGTAGGAGAATCCGCATAGGTGTTCGAGTGTTCGAACCGTAATGTGCAAGAAATGGTATGGAAACCCCGTATTTACATATCTGCCACTGTGCAGGAGAATCCGTATAGGTGTTCGAGTGTTCGAATCGTAATGCGCAAGAAATGGTACCGAAACCCCCTATTTACATATCTGCCACTGTGCAGGAGAATCCGAATAGGTGTTCGAGTGTTCGAACCGTAATGCGCAAGAAATGGTATGTAAGCCCCGTATTTACATATCTGCCACTATGCAGGAGAATCCGTATAGGTGTTCGAGTGTTCGAACCGTAATGCGCCAGAAATGGTACGGAAACCCCGTATTTACATATCTGCCACTGTGCAGGAGAATCCGTATAGGTGTTCGATTGTTCGAACCGTAATGCGCAAGAAATGGTATGTAAACCCCGTATTTACATATCTGCCACTGTGCAGGAGAATCCGTATAGGTGTTCGATTGTTCGAACCGTAATGCGCAAGAAATGGTATGTAAACCCCGTATTTACATATCTGCCACTGTGCAGGAGAATCCTTATAGGTGTTCGAGTGTTTGAACCGTAATGCGCAAGAAATGCTATGTAAACCCCATATTTAAATATCTGCCACTGTGCAGGAGAATCCGTATAGGTGTTCGAGTGTTCGAACCGTAATGCGCAAGAAATGGTACCGAAACCCCGTATTTACATATCTGCCACTGTGCAGGAGAATCCGTATAGGTGTTCGAGTGTTCGAACCGTAATGCGCAAGAAATGGTACGGAAATCCCGTATTTACATATCTGCCACTGTGCAGGAGAATCCGAATAGGTGTTCGAGTGTTCGAACCGTAATGCGCAAGAAATGGTACCGAAACCCCGTATTTACATATCTGCCACTTTGTAGGAGAATCCGCATAGGTGTACGAGTGTTCGAACCGTAATGTGCAAGAAATGGTATGGAAACCCCGTATTTACATATCTGCCACTGTGCAAGAGAATCCGTATAGGTGTTCGAGTGTTCGAATCGTAATGCGCAAGAAATGGTACCGAAACCCCGTACTTACATATCTGCCACTGTGCAGGAGAATCCGAATAGGTGTTCGAGTGTTCGAACCGTAATGCGCAAGAAATGGTATGTAAACCCCGTATTTACATATCTGCCACTGTGCAGGAGAATCCGTATAGGTGTTCGAGTGTTCGAACCGTAATGCGCAAGAAATGGTACGGAAACCCCGTATTTACATATCTGAAACTGTGCAGGAGAACCCGTATAGGTGTTCGAGTGTTCGAACCGTAATGCGCAAGAAATGGTACCGAAACCCCGTATTTACATATCTGCCACTGTGCAGGAGAATCCGAATAGGTGTTCGAGTGTTCGAACCGTAATGCGCAAGAAATGGTACCGAAACCCCGTATTTACATATCTGCCACTTTGTAGGAGAATCCGCATAGGTGTTCGAGTGTTCGAACCGTAATGTGCAAGAAATGGTATGGAAACCCCGTATTTACATATCTGCCACTGTGCAGTAGAATCCGTATAGGTGTTCGAGTGTTCGAATCGTAATGTGCAAGAAATGGTACCGAAACCCCGTATTTACATATCTGCCACTCTGCAGGAGAATCCGAATAGGTGTTCGAGTGTTCGAACCGTAATGCGCAAGAAATGGTACCGAAACCCCGTATTTACATATCTGCCACTTTGTAGGTGAATCCGCATAGGTGTTCGAGTGTTCGAACCGTAATGTGCAAGAAATGGTATGGAAACCCCGTATTTACATATCTGCCACTGTGCAGGAGAATCCGTATAGGTGTTCGAGTGTTCGAATCGTAATGCGCAAGAAATGGTACCGAAACCCCCTATTTACATATCTGCCACTGTGCAGGAGAATCCGAAAAGGTGTTCGAGTGTTCGAACCGTAATGCGCATGAAATGGTACCGAAACCCCGTATTTACATATCTGCCACTGTGCAGGAGAATCCGAATAGGTGTTCGAGTGTTCGAACCGTAATGCGCAAGAAATGGTACCGAAACCCCGTATTTACATATCTGCCACTGTGCAGGAGAATCCGAATAGGTGTTCGAGTGTTCGAACCGTAATGTGCAAGAAATGGTACCGAAACCCCGTATTTACATATCTGCCACTTTGTAGGAGAATCCGCATAGGTGTTCGAGTGTTCGAACCGTAATGTGCAAGAAATGGTATGGAAACCCCGTATTTACATATCTGCCACTGTGCAGGAGAATCCGTATAGGTGTTCGAGTGTTCGAATCGTAATGCGCAAGAAATGGTACCGAAACCCCCTATTTACATATCTGCCACTGTGCAGGAGAATCCGAATAGGTGTTCGAGTGTTCGAACCGTAATGCGCAAGAAATGGTATGTAAACCCCGTATTTACATATCTGCCACTGTGCAGGAGAATCCGTATAGGTGTTCGAGTGTTCGAACCGTACTGCGCAAGAAATGGTACCGAAACCCCGTATTTACATATCTGCCACTGTGCAGGAGAATCCGAATAGGTGTTCGAGTGTTCGAACCGTAATGCGCAAGAAATGGTACCGAAACCCCGTATTTACATATCTGCCACTTTGTAGGAGAATCCGCATAGGTGTTCGAGTGTTCGAACCGTAATGTGCAAGAAATGGTATGGAAACCCCGTATTTACATATCTGCCACTGTGCAGGAGAATCCGTGTAGGTGTTCGAGTGTTCGAATCGTAATGCGCAAGAAATGGTACCGAAACCCCCTATTTACATATCTGCCACTGTGCAGGAGAATCCGAATAGGTGTTCGAGTGTTCGAACCGTAATGCGCAAGAAATGGTATGTAAACCCCGTATTTACATATCTGCCACTGTGCAGGAGAATCCGTATAGGTGTTCGAGTGTTCGAACCGTAATGCGCAAGAAATGGTACGGAAACCCCGTATTTACATATCTGCCACTGTGCAGGAGAGTCCGTATAGGTGTTCGATTGTTCGAACCGTAATGCGCAAGAAATGGTATGTAAACCCCGTATTTACATATCTGCCACTGTGCAGGAGAATCCGTATAGGTGTTCGATTGTTCGAACCGTAATGCGCAAGAAATGGTATGTAAACCCCGTATTTACATATCTGCCACTGTGCAGGAGAATCCTTATAGGTGTTCGAGTGTTCGAACCGTAATGCGCAAGAAATGCTATGTAAACCCCATATTTAAATATCTGCCACTGTGCAGGAGAATCCGTATAGGTGTTCGAGTGTTCGAACCGTAATGCGCAAGAAATGGTACCGAAACCCCGTATTTACATATCTGCCACTGTGCAGGAGAATCCGTATAGGTATTCGAGTGTTCGAACCGTAATGCGCAAGAAATGGTACGGAAATCCCGTATTTACATATCTGCCACTGTGCAGGAGAATCCGAATAGGTGTTCGAGTGTTCGAACCGTAATGTGCAAGAAATGGTATGGAAACCCCGTATTTACATATCTGCCACTGTGCAGTAGAATCCGTATAGGTGTTCGAGTGTTCGAATCGTAATGTGCAAGAAATGGTACCGAAACCCCGTATTTACATATCTGCCACTCTGCAGGAGAATCCGAATAGGTGTTCGAGTGTTCGAACCGTAATGCGCAAGAAATGGTACCGAAACCCCGTATTTACATATCTGCCACTGTGCAGGAGAATCCGAATAGGTGTTCGAGTGTTCGAACCGTAATGTGCAAGAAATGGTACCGAAACCCCGTATTTACATATCTGCCACTTTGTAGGAGAATCCGCATAGGTGTTCGAGTGTTCGAACCGTAATGTGCAAGAAATGGTATGGAAACCCCGTATTTACATATCTGCCACTGTGCAGGAGAATCCGTATAGGTGTTCGAGTGTTCGAATCGTAATGCGCAAGAAATGGTACCGAAACCCCCTATTTACATATCTGCCACTGTGCAGGAGAATCCGAATAGGTGTTCGAGTGTTCGAACCGTAATGCGCAAGAAATGGTATGTAAACCCCGTATTTACATATCTGCCACTGTGCAGGAGAATCCGTATAGGTGTTCGAGTGTTCGAACCGTACTGCGCAAGAAATGGTACCGAAACCCCGTATTTACATATCTGCCACTGTGCAGGAGAATCCGAATAGGTGTTCGAGTGTTCGAACCGTAATGCGCAAGAAATGGTATGGAAACCCCGTATTTACATATCTGCCACAGTGCAGGAGAATCCGTATAGGTGTTCGAGTGTTCGAATCGTAATGCGCAAGAAATGGTACCGAAACCCCCTATTTACATATCTGCCACTGTGCAGGAGAATCCGAATAGGTGTTCGAGTGTTCGAACCGTAATGCGCAAGAAATGGTATGTAAACCCCGTATTTACATATCTGCCACTGTGCAGGAGAATCCGTATAGGTGTTCGAGTGTTCGAACCGTACTGCGCAAGAAATGGTACCGAAACCCCGTATTTACATATCTGCCACTGTGCAGGAGAATCCGAATAGGTGTTCGAGTGTTCGAACCGTAATGCGCAAGAAATGGTACCGAAACCCCGTATTTACATATCTGCCACTTTGTAGGAGAATCCGCATAGGTGTTCGAGTGTTCGAACCGTAATGTGCAAGAAATGGTATGGAAACCCCGTATTTACATATCTGCCACTGTGCAGGAGAATCCGTGTAGGTGTTCGAGTGTTCGAATCGTAATGCGCAAGAAATGGTACCGAAACCCCCTATTTACATATCTGCCACTGTGCAGGAGAATCCGAATAGGTGTTCGAGTGTTCGAACCGTAATGCGCAAGAAATGGTATGTAAACCCCGTATTTACATATCTGCCACTGTGCAGGAGAATCCGTATAGGTGTTCGAGTGTTCGAACCGTAATGCGCAAGAAATGGTACGGAAACCCCGTATTTACATATCTGCCACTGTGCAGGAGAGTCCGTATAGGTGTTCGATTGTTCGAACCGTAATGCGCAAGAAATGGTATGTAAACCCCGTATTTACATATCTGCCACTGTGCAGGAGAATCCGTATAGGTGTTCGATTGTTCGAACCGTAATGCGCAAGAAATGGTATGTAAACCCCGTATTTACATATCTGCCACTGTGCAGGAGAATCCTTATAGGTGTTCGAGTGTTCGAACCGTAATGCGCAAGAAATGCTATGTAAACCCCATATTTAAATATCTGCCACTGTGCAGGAGAATCCGTATAGGTGTTCGAGTGTTCGAACCGTAATGCGCAAGAAATGGTACCGAAACCCCGTATTTACATATCTGCCACTGTGCAGGAGAATCCGTATAGGTATTTGAGTGTTCGAACCGTAATGCGCAAGAAATGGTACGGAAATCCCGTATTTACATATCTGCCACTGTGCAGGAGAATCCGAATAGGTGTTCGAGTGTTCGAACCGTAATGTGCAAGAAATGGTATGGAAACCCCGTATTTACATATCTGCCACTGTGCAGTAGAATCCGTATAGGTGTTCGAGTGTTCGAATCGTAATGTGCAAGAAATGGTACCGAAACCCCGTATTTACATATCTGCCACTCTGCAGGAGAATCCGAATAGGTGTTCGAGTGTTCGAACCGTAATGCGCAAGAAATGGTACCGAAACCCCGTATTTACATATCTGCCACTTTGTAGGTGAATCCGCATAGGTGTTCGAGTGTTCGAACCGTAATGTGCAAGAAATGGTATGGAAACCCCGTATTTACATATCTGCCACTGTGCAGGAGAATCCGTATAGGTGTTCGAGTGTTCGAATCGTAATGCGCAAGAAATGGTACCGAAACCCCCTATTTACATATCTGCCACTGTGCAGGAGAATCCGAAAAGGTGTTCGAGTGTTCGAACCGTAATGCGCATGAAATGGTACCGAAACCCCGTATTTACATATCTGCCACTGTGCAGGAGAATCCGAATAGGTGTTCGAGTGTTCGAACCGTAATGCGCAAGAAATGGTACCGAAACCCCGTATTTACATATCTGCCACTGTGCAGGAGAATCCGAATAGGTGTTCGAGTGTTCGAACCGTAATGTGCAAGAAATGGTACCGAAACCCCGTATTTACATATCTGCCACTTTGTAGGAGAATCCGCATAGGTGTTCGAGTGTTCGAACCGTAATGTGCAAGAAATGGTATGGAAACCCCGTATTTACATATCTGCCACTGTGCAGGAGAATCCGTATAGGTGTTCGAGTGTTCGAATCGTAATGCGCAAGAAATGGTACCGAAACCCCCTATTTACATATCTGCCACTGTGCAGGAGAATCCGAATAGGTGTTCGAGTGTTCGAACCGTAATGCGCAAGAAATGGTATGTAAACCCCGTATTTACATATCTGCCACTGTGCAGGAGAATCCGTATAGGTGTTCGAGTGTTCGAACCGTACTGCGCAAGAAATGGTACCGAAACCCCGTATTTACATATCTGCCACTGTGCAGGAGAATCCGAATAGGTGTTCGAGTGTTCGAACCGTAATGCGCAAGAAATGGTACCGAAACCCCGTATTTACATATCTGCCACTTTGTAGGAGAATCCGCATAGGTGTTCGAGTGTTCGAACCGTAATGTGCAAGAAATGGTATGGAAACCCCGTATTTACATATCTGCCACTGTGCAGGAGAATCCGTATAGGTGTTCGAGTGTTCGAATCGTAATGCGCAAGAAATGGTACCGAAACCCCCTATTTACATATCTGCCACTGTGCAGGAGAATCCGAATAGGTGTTCGAGTGTTCGAACCGTAATGCGCAAGAAATGGTATGTAAACCCCGTATTTACATATCTGCCACTGTGCAGGAGAATCCGTATAGGTGTTCGAGTGTTCGAACCGTAATGCGCAAGAAATGGTACGGAAACCCCGTATTTACATATCTGCCACTGTGCAGGAGAATCCGTATAGGTGTTCGATTGTTCGAACCGTAATGCGCAAGAAATGGTATGTAAACCCCGTATTTACATATCTGCCACTGTGCAGGAGAATCCGTATAGGTGTTCGATTGTTCGAACCGTAATGCGCAAGAAATGGTATGTAAACCCCGTATTTACATATCTGCCACTGTGCAGGAGAATCCTTATAGGTGTTCGAGTGTTCGAACCGTAATGCGCAAGAAATGCTATGTAAACCCCATATTTAAATATCTGCCACTGTGCAGGAGAATCCGTATAGGTGTTCGAGTGTTCGAACCGTAATGCGCAAGAAATGGTACCGAAACCCCGTATTTACATATCTGCCACTGTGCAGGAGAATCCGTATAGGTATTCGAGTGTTCGAACCGTAATGCGCAAGAAATGGTACGGAAATCCCGTATTTACATATCTGCCACTGTGCAGGAGAATCCGAATAGGTGTTCGAGTGTTCGAACCGTAATGTGCAAGAAATGGTATGGAAACCCCGTATTTACATATCTGCCACTGTGCAGTAGAATCCGTATAGGTGTTCGAGTGTTCGAATCGTAATGTGCAAGAAATGGTACCGAAACCCCGTATTTACATATCTGCCACTCTGCAGGAGAATCCGAATAGGTGTTCGAGTGTTCGAACCGTAATGCGCAAGAAATGGTACCGAAACCCCGTATTTACATATCTGCCACTTTGTAGGTGAATCCGCATAGGTGTTCGAGTGTTCGAACCGTAATGTGCAAGAAATGGTATGGAAACCCCGTATTTACATATCTGCCACTGTGCAGGAGAATCCGTATAGGTGTTCGAGTGTTCGAATCGTAATGCGCAAGAAATGGTACCGAAACCCCCTATTTACATATCTGCCACTGTGCAGGAGAATCCGAATAGGTGTTCGAGTGTTCGAACCGTAATGCGCATGAAATGGTACCGAAACCCCGTATTTACATATCTGCCACTGTGCAGGACAATCCGAATAGGTGTTCGAGTGTTCGAACCGTAATGCGCAAGAAATGGTACCGAAACCCCGTATTTACATATCTGCCACTGTGCAGGAGAATCCGAATAGGTGTTCGAGTGTTCGAACCGTAATGTGCAAGAAATGGTACCGAAACCCCGTATTTACATATCTGCCACTTTGTAGGAGAATCCGCATAGGTGTTCGAGTGTTCGAACCGTAATGTGCAAGAAATGGTATGGAAACCCCGTATTTACATATCTGCCACTGTGCAGGAGAATCCGTATAGGTGTTCGAGTGTTCGAATCGTAATGCGCAAGAAATGGTACCGAAACCCCCTATTTACATATCTGCCACTGTGCAGGAGAATCCGAATAGGTGTTCGAGTGTTCGAACCGTAATGCGCAAGAAATGGTATGTAAACCCCGTATTTACATATCTGCCACTGTGCAGGAGAATCCGTATAGGTGTTCGAGTGTTCGAACCGTACTGCGCAAGAAATGGTACCGAAACCCCGTATTTACATATCTGCCACTGTGCAGGAGAATCCGAATAGGTGTTCGAGTGTTCGAACCGTAATGCGCAAGAAATGGTACCGAAACCCCGTATTTACATATCTGCCACTTTGTAGGAGAATCCGCATAGGTGTTCGAGTGTTCGAACCGTAATGTGCAAGAAATGGTATGGAAACCCCGTATTTACATATCTGCCACTGTGCAGGAGAATCCGTATAGGTGTTCGAGTGTTCGAATCGTAATGCGCAAGAAATGGTACCGAAACCCCCTATTTACATATCTGCCACTGTGCAGGAGAATCCGAATAGGTGTTCGAGTGTTCGAACCGTAATGCGCAAGAAATGGTATGTAAACCCCGTATTTACATATCTGCCACTGTGCAGGAGAATCCGTATAGGTGTTCGAGTGTTCGAACCGTAATGCGCAAGAAATGGTACGGAAACCCCGTATTTACATATCTGCCACTGTGCAGGAGAATCCGTATAGGTGTTCGATTGTTCGAACCGTAATGCGCAAGAAATGGTATGTAAACCCCGTATTTACATATCTGCCACTGTGCAGGAGAATCCGTATAGGTGTTCGATTGTTCGAACCGTAATGCGCAAGAAATGGTATGTAAACCCCGTATTTACATATCTGCCACTGTGCAGGAGAATCCTTATAGGTGTTCGAGTGTTCGAACCGTAATGCGCAAGAAATGCTATGTAAACCCCATATTTAAATATCTGCCACTGTGCAGGAGAATCCGTATAGGTGTTCGAGTGTTCGAACCGTAATGCGCAAGAAATGGTACCGAAACCCCGTATTTACATATCTGCCACTGTGCAGGAGAATCCGTATAGGTATTCGAGTGTTCGAACCGTAATGCGCAAGAAATGGTACGGAAATCCCGTATTTACATATCTGCCACTGTGCAGGAGAATCCGAATAGGTGTTCGAGTGTTCGAACCGTAATGCGCAAGAAATGGTACCGAAATCCCGTATTTACATATCTGCCACTTTGTAGGAGAATCCGCATAGGTGTTCGAGTGTTCGAACCGTAATGTGCAAGAAATGGTATGGAAACCCCGTATTTACATATCTGCCACTGTGCAAGAGAATCCGTATAGGTGTTCGAGTGTTCGAATCGTAATGCGCAAGAAATGGTACCGAAACCCCGTACTTACATATCTGCCCCTGTGCAGGAGAATCCGAATAGGTGTTCGAGTGTTCGAACCGTAATGCGCAAGAAATGGTATGTAAACCCCGTATTTACATATCTGCCACTGTGCAGGAGAATCCGTATAGGTGTTCGAGTGTTCGAACCGTAATGCGCAAGAAATGGTACGGAAACCCCGTATTTACATATCTGAAACTGTGCAGGAGAACCCGTATAGGTGTTCGAGTGTTCGAACCGTAATGCGCAAGAAATGGTACCGAAACCCCGTATTTACATATCTGCCACTGTGCAGGAGAATCCGAATAGGTGTTCGAGTGTTCGAACCGTAATGCGCAAGAAATGGTACCGAAACCCCGTATTTACATATCTGCCACTTTGTAGGAGAATCCGCATAGGTGTTCGAGTGTTCGAACCGTAATGTGCAAGAAATGGTATGGAAACCCCGTATTTACATATCTGCCACTGTGCAGTAGAATCCGTATAGGTGTTCGAGTGTTCGAATCGTAATGTGCAAGAATTGGTACCGAAACCCCGTATTTACATATCTGCCACTCTGCAGGAGAATCCGAATAGGTGTTCGAGTGTTCGAACCGTAATGCGCAAGAAATGGTACCGAAACCCCGTATTTACATAACTGCCACTTTGTAGGAGAATCCGCATAGGTGTTCGAGTGTTCGAACCGTAATGTGCAAGAAATGGTATGGAAACCCCGTATTTACATATCTGCCACTGTGCAGGAGAATCCGTATAGGTGTTCGAGTGTTCGAATTGTAATGCGCAAGAAATGGTACCGAAACCCCCTATTTACATATCTGCCACTGTGCAGGAGAATCTGAATAGGTGTTCGAGTGTTCGAACCGTAATGCGCAAGAAATGGTATGTAAACCCCGTATTTACATATCTGCCACTGTGCAGGAGAATCCGTATAGGTGTTCGAGTGTTCGAACCGTACTGCGCAAGAAATGGTACCGAAACCCCGTATTTACATATCTGCCACTGTGCAGGAGAATCCGAATAGGTGTTCGAGTGTTCGAACCGTAATGCGCAAGAAATGGTACCGAAACCCCGTATTTACATATCTGCCACTTTGTAGGAGAATCCGCATAGGTGTTCGAGTGTTCGAACCGTAATGTGCAAGAAATGGTATGGAAACCCCGTATTTACATATCTGCCACTGTGCAGGAGAATCCGTATAGGTGTTCGAGTGTTCGAATCGTAATGCGCAAGAAATGGTACCGAAACCCCCTATTTACATATCTGCCACTGTGCAGGAGAATCCGAATAGGTGTTCGAGTGTTCGAACCGTAATGCGCAAGAAATGGTATGTAAACCCCGTATTTACATATCTGCCACTGTGCAGGAGAATCCGTATAGGTGTTCGAGTGTTCGAACCGTAATGCGCAAGAAATGGTACGGAAACCCCGTATTTACATATCTGCCACTGTGCAGGAGAATCCGTATAGGTGTTCGATTGTTCGAACCGTAATGCGCAAGAAATGGTATGTAAACCCCGTATTTACATATCTGCCACTGTGCAGGAGAATCCGTATAGGTGTTCGATTGTTCGAACCGTAATGCGCAAGAAATGGTATGTAAACCCCGTATTTACATATCTGCCACTGTGCAGGAGAATCCTTATAGGTGTTCGAGTGTTCGAACCGTAATGCGCAAGAAATGCTATGTAAACCCCATATTTAAATATCTGCCACTGTGCAGGAGAATCCGTATAGGTGTTCGAGTGTTCGAACCGTAATGCGCAAGAAATGGTACCGAAACCCTGTATTTACATATCTACCACTGTGCAGGAGAATCCGTATAGGTGTTCGACTGTTCGAACCGTAATGCGCAAGAAATGGTACGGAAATCCCGTATTTACATATCTGCCACTGTGCAGGAGAATCCGAATAGGTGTTCGAGTGTTCGAACCGTAATGCGCAAGAAATGGTACCGAAACCCCGTATTTACATATCTGCCACTTTGTAGGAGAATCCGCATAGGTGTTCGAGTGTTCGAACCGTAATGTGCAAGAAATGGTATGGAAACCCCGTATTTACATATCTGCCACTGTGCAAGAGAATCCGTATAGGTGTTCGAGTGTTCGAATCGTAATGCGCAAGAAATGGTACCGAAACCCCGTACTTACATATCTGCCCCTGTGCAGGAGAATCCGAATAGGTGTTCGAGTGTTCGAACCGTAATGCGCAAGAAATGGTATGTAAACCCCGTATTTACATATCTGCCACTGTGCAGGAGAATCCGTATAGGTGTTCGAGTGTTCGAACCGTAATGCGCAAGAAATGGTACGGAAACCCCGTATTTACATATCTGAAACTGTGCAGGAGAACCCGTATAGGTGTTCGAGTGTTCGAACCGTAATGCGCAAGAAATGGTACCGAAACCCCGTATTTACATATCTGCCACTGTGCAGGAGAATCCGAATAGGTGTTCGAGTGTTCGAACCGCAATGCGCAAGAAATGGTACCGAAACCCCGTATTTACATATCTGCCACTTTGTAGGAGAATCCGCATAGGTGTTCGAGTGTTCGAACCGTAATGTGCAAGAAATGGTATGGAAACCCCGTATTTACATATCTGCCACTGTGCAGTAGAATCCGTATAGGTGTTCGAGTGTTCGAATCGTAATGTGCAAGAAATGGTACCGAAACCCCGTATTTACATATCTGCCACTCTGCAGGAGAATCCGAATAGGTGTTCGAGTGTTCGAACCGTAATGCGCAAGAAATGGTACCGAAACCCCGTATTTACATATCTGCCACTTTGTAGGAGAATCCGCATAGGTGTTCGAGTGTTCGAACCGTAATGTGCAAGAAATGGTATGGAAACCCCGTATTTACATATCTGCCACTGTGGAGGAGAATCCGTATAGGTGTTCGAGTGTTCGAATCGTAATGCGCAAGAAATGGTACCGAAACCCCCTATTTACATATCTGCCACTGTGCAGGAGAATCCGAATAGGTGTTCGAGTGTTCGAACCGTAATGTGCAAGAAATGGTATGGAAACCCCGTATTTACATATCTGCCACTGTGCAGGAGAATCCGTATAGGTGTTCGAGTGTTCGAATCGTAATGCGCAAGAAATGGTACCGAAACCCCCTATTTACATATCTGCCACTGTGCAGGAGAATCCGAATAGGTGTTCGAGTGTTCGAACCGTAATGCGCAAGAAATGGTATGTAAACCCCGTATTTACATATCTGCCACTGTGCAGGAGAATCCGTATAGGTGTTCGAGTGTTCGAACCGTACTGCGCAAGAAATGGTACGGAAACCCCGTATTTACATATCTGCCACTGTGCAGGAGAATCCGAATAGGTGTTCGAGTGTTCGAACCGTAATGCGCAAGAAATGGTACCGAAACCCCGTATTTACATATCTGCCACTTTGTAGGAGAATCCGCATAGGTGTTCGAGTGTTCGAACCGTAATGTGCAAGAAATGGTATGGAAACCCCGTATTTACATATCTGCCACTGTGCAGGAGAATCCGTATAGGTGTTCGAGTGTTCGAATCGTAATGCGCAAGAAATGGTACCGAAACCCCCTATTTACATATCTGCCACTGTGCAGGAGAATCCGAATAGGTGTTCGAGTGTTCGAACCGTAATGCGCAAGAAATGGTATGTAAACCCCGTATTTACATATCTGCCACTGTGCAGGAGAATCCGTATAGGTGTTCGAGTGTTCGAACCGTAATGCGCAAGAAATGGTACGGAAACCCCGTATTTACATATCTGCCACTGTGCAGGAGAATCCGTATAGGTGTTCGATTGTTCGAACCGTAATGCGCAAGAAATGGTATGTAAACCCCGTATTTACATATCTGCCACTGTGCAGGAGAATCCGTATAGGTGTTCGATTGTTCGAACCGTAATGCGCAAGAAATGGTATGTAAACCCCGTATTTACATATCTGCCACTGTGCAGGAGAATCCTTATAGGTGTTCGAGTGTTCGAACCGTAATGCGCAAGAAATGCTATGTAAACCCCATATTTAAATATCTGCCACTGTGCAGGAGAATCCGTATAGGTGTTCGAGTGTTCGAACCGTAATGCGCAAGAAATGGTACCGAAACCCCGTATTTACATATCTGCCACTGTGCAGGAGAATCCGTATAGGTGTTCGAGTGTTCGAACCGTAATGCGCAAGAAATGGTACGGAAATCCCGTATTTACATATCTGCCACTGTGCAGGAGAATCCGAATAGGTGTTCGAGTGTTCGAACCGTAATGCGCAAGAAATGGTACCGAAACCCCGTATTTACATATCTGCCACTTTGTAGGAGAATCCGCATAGGTGTTCGAGTGTTCGAACCGTAATGTGCAAGAAATGGTATGGAAACCCCGTATTTACATATCTGCCACTGTGCAAGAGAATCCGTATAGGTGTTCGAGTGTTCGAATCGTAATGCGCAAGAAATGGTACCGAAACCCCGTACTTACATATCTGCCCCTGTGCAGGAGAATCCGAATAGGTGTTCGAGTGTTCGAACCGTAATGCGCAAGAAATGGTATGTAAACCCCGTATTTACATATCTGCCACTGTGCAGGAGAATCGGTATAGGTGTTCGAGTGTTCGAACCGTAATGCGCAAGAAATGGTACGGAAACCCCGTATTTACATATCTGAAACTGTGCAGGAGAACCCGTATAGGTGTTCGAGTGTTCGAACCGTAATGCGCAAGAAATGGTACCGAAACCCCGTATTTACATATCTGCCACTGTGCAGGAGAATCCGAATAGGTGTTCGAGTGTTCGAACCGTAATGCGCAAGAAATGGTACCGAAACCCCGTATTTACATATCTGCCACTTTGTAGGAGAATCCGCATAGGTGTTCGAGTGTTCGAACCGTAATGTGCAAGAAATGGTATGGAAACCCCGTATTTACATATCTGCCACTGTGCAGTAGAATCCGTATAGGTGTTCGAGTGTTCGAATCGTAATGTGCAAGAAATGGTACCGAAACCCCGTATTTACATATCTGCCACTCTGCAGGAGAATCCGAATAGGTGTTCGAGTGTTCGAACCGTAATGCGCAAGAAATGGTACCGAAACCCCGTATTTACATAACTGCCACTTTGTAGGAGAATCCGGATAGGTGTTCGAGTGTTCGAACCGTAATGTGCAAGAAATGGAATGGAAACCCCGTATTTACATATCTGCCACTGTGCAGGAGAATCCGTATAGGTGTTCGAGTGTTCGAATCGTAATGCGCAAGAAATGGTACCGAAACCCCCTATTTACATATCTGCCACTGTGCAGGAGAATCCGAATAGGTGTTCGAGTGTTCGAACCGTAATGCGCAAGAAATGGTATGTAAACCCCGTATTTACATATCTGCCACTGTGCAGGAGAATCCGTATAGGTGTTCGAGTGTTCGAACCGTACTGCGCAAGAAATGGTACCGAAACCCCGTATTTACATATCTGCCACTGTGCAGGAGAATCCGAATAGGTGTTCGAGTGTTCGAACCGTAATGCGCAAGAAATGGTACCGAAACCCCGTATTTACATATCTGCCACTTTGTAGGAGAATCCGCATAGGTGTTCGAGTGTTCGAACCGTAATGTGCAAGAAATGGTATGGAAACCCCGTATTTACATATCTGCCACTGTGCAGGAGAATCCGTATAGGTGTTCGAGTGTTCGAATCGTAATGCGCAAGAAATGGTACCGAAACCCCCTATTTACATATCTGCCACTGTGCAGGAGAATCCGAATAGGTGTTCGAGTGTTCGAACCGTAATGCGCAAGAAATGGTATGTAAACCCCGTATTTACATATCTGCCACTGTGCAGGAGAATCCGTATAGGTGTTCAAGTGTTCGAACCGTAATGCGCAAGAAATGGTACGGAAACCCCGTATTTACATATCTGCCACTGTGCAGGAGAATCCGTATAGGTGTTCGATTGTTCGAACCGTAATGCGCAAGAAATGGTATGTAAACCCCGTATTTACATATCTGCCACTGTGCAGGAGAATCCGTATAGGTGTTCGATTGTTCGAACCGTAATGCGCAAGAAATGGTATGTAAACCCCGTATTTACATATCTGCCACTGTGCAGGAGAATCCTTATAGGTGTTCGAGTGTTCGAACCGTAATGCGCAAGAAATGCTATGTAAACCCCATATTTAAATATCTGCCACTGTGCAGGAGAATCCGTATAGGTGTTCGAGTGTTCGAACCGTAATGCGCAAGAAATGGTACCGAAACCCCGTATTTACATATCTACCACTGTGCCGGAGAATCCGTATAGGTGTTCGACTGTTCGAACCGTAATGCGCAAGAAATGGTACGGAAATCCCGTATTTACATATCTGCCACTGTGCAGGAGAATCCGAATAGGTGTTCGAGTGTTCGAACCGTAATGCGCAAGAAATGGTACCGAAACCCCGTATTTACATATCTGCCACTTTGTAGGAGAATCCGCATAGGTGTTCGAGTGTTCGAACCGTAATGTGCAAGAAATGGTATGGAAACCCCGTATTTACATATCTGCCACTGTGCAAGAGAATCCGTATAGGTGTTCGAGTGTTCGAATCGTAATGCGCAAGAAATGGTACCGAAACCCCGTACTTACATATCTGCCCCTGTGCAGGAGAATCCGAATAGGTGTTCGAGTGTTCGAACCGTAATGCGCAAGAAATGGTATGTAAACCCCGTATTTACATATCTGCCACTGTGCAGGAGAATCCGTATAGGTGTTCGAGTGTTCGAACCGTAATGCGCAAGAAATGGTACGGAAACCCCGTATTTACATATCTGAAACTGTGCAGGAGAACCCGTATAGGTGTTCGAGTGTTCGAACCGTAATGCGCAAGAAATGGTACCGAAACCCCGTATTTACATATCTGCCACTGTGCAGGAGAATCCGAATAGGTGTTCGAGTGTTCGAACCGTAATGCGCAAGAAATGGTACCGAAACCCCGTATTTACATATCTGCCACTTTGTAGGAGAATCCGCATAGGTGTTCGAGTGTTCGAACCGTAATGTGGAAGAAATGGTATGGAAACCCCGTATTTACATATCTGAAACTGTGCAGGAGAACCCGTATAGGTGTTCGAGTGTTCGAACCGTAATGCGCAAGAAATGGTACCGAAACCCCGTATTTACATATCTGCCACTGTGCAGGAGAATCCGAATAGGTGTTCGAGTGTTCGAATCGTAATGCGCAAGAAATGGTACCGAAACCCCGTACTTACATATCTGCCCCTGTGCAGGAGAATCCGAATAGGTGTTCGAGTGTTCGAATCGTAATGCGCAAGAAATGGTACCGAAACCCCGTACTTACATATCTGCCCCTGTGCAGGAGAATCCGAATAGGTGTTCGAGTGTTCGAACCGTAATGCGCAAGAAATGGTATGTAAACCCCGTATTTACATATCTGCCACTGTGCAGGAGAATCGGTATAGGTGTTCGAGTGTTCGAACCGTAATGCGCAAGAAATGGTACGGAAACCCCGTATTTACATATCTGAAACTGTGCAGGAGAACCCGTATAGGTGTTCGAGTGTTCGAACCGTAATGCGCAAGAAATGGTACCGAAACCCCGTATTTACATATCTGCCACTGTGCAGGAGAATCCGAATAGGTGTTCGAGTGTTCGAACCGTAATGCGCAAGAAATGGTACCGAAACCCCGTATTTACATATCTGCCACTTTGTAGGAGAATCCGCATAGGTGTTCGAGTGTTCGAACCGTAATGTGCAAGAAATGGTATGGAAACCCCGTATTTACATATCTGAAACTGTGCAGGAGAACCCGTATAGGTGTTCGAGTGTTCGAACCGTAATGCGCAAGAAATGGTACCGAAACCCCGTATTTACATATCTGCCACTGTGCAGGAGAATCCGAATAGGTGTTCGAGTGTTCGAATCGTAATGCGCAAGAAATGGTACCGAAACCCCGTACTTACATATCTGCCCCTGTGCAGGAGAATCCGAATAGGTGTTCGAGTGTTCGAATCGTAATGCGCAAGAAATGGTACCGAAACCCCGTACTTACATATCTGCCCCTGTGCAGGAGAATCCGAATAGGTGTTCGAGTGTTCGAACCGTAATGCGCAAGAAATGGTATGTAAACCCCGTATTTACATATCTGCCACTGTGCAGGAGAATCGGTATAGGTGTTCGAGTGTTCGAACCGTAATGCGCAAGAAATGGTACGGAAACCCCGTATTTACATATCTGAAACTGTGCAGGAGAACCCGTATAGGTGTTCGAGTGTTCGAACCGTAATGCGCAAGAAATGGTACCGAAACCCCGTATTTACATATCTGCCACTGTGCAGGAGAATCCGAATAGGTGTTCGAGTGTTCGAACCGTAATGCGCAAGAAATGGTACCGAAACCCCGTATTTACATATCTGCCACTTTGTAGGAGAATCCGCATAGGTGTTCGAGTGTTCGAACCGTAATGTGCAAGAAATGGTATGGAAACCCCGTATTTACATATCTGCCACTGTGCAGTAGAATCCGTATAGGTGTTCGAGTGTTCGAATCGTAATGTGCAAGAAATGGTACCGAAACCCCGTATTTACATATCTGCCACTCTGCAGGAGAATCCGAATAGGTGTTCGAGTGTTCGAACCGTAATGCGCAAGAAATGGTACCGAAACCCCGTATTTACATAACTGCCACTTTGTAGGAGAATCTGCATAGGTGTTCGAGTGTTCGAACCGTAATGTGCAAGAAATGGTATGGAAACCCCGTATTTACATATCTGCCACTGTGCAGGAGAATCCGTATAGGTGTTCGAGTGTTCGAATCGTAATGCGCAAGAAATGGTACCGAAACCCCCTATTTACATATCTGCCACTGTGCAGGAGAATCCGAATAGGTGTTCGAGTGTTCGAACCGTAATGCGCAAGAAATGGTATGTAAACCCCGTATTTACATATCTGCCACTGTGCAGGAGAATCCGTATAGGTGTTCGAGTGTTCGAACCGTACTGCGCAAGAAATGGTACCGAAACCCCGTATTTACATATCTGCCACTGTGCAGGAGAATCCGAATAGGTGTTCGAGTGTTCGAACCGTAATGCGCAAGAAATGGTACCGAAACCCCGTATTTACATATCTGCCACTTTGTAGGAGAATCCGCATAGGTGTTCGAGTGTTCGAACCGTAATGTGCAAGAAATGGTATGGAAACCCCGTATTTACATATCTGCCACTGTGCAGGAGAATCCGTATAGGTGTTCGAGTGTTCGAATCGTAATGCGCAAGAAATGGTACCGAAACCCCCTATTTACATATCTGCCACTGTGCAGGAGAATCCGAATAGGTGTTCGAGTGTTCGAACCGTAATGCGCAAGAAATGGTATGTAAACCCCGTATTTACATATCTGCCACTGTGCAGGAGAATCCGTATAGGTGTTCAAGTGTTCGAACCGTAATGCGCAAGAAATGGTACGGAAACCCCGTATTTACATATCTGCCACTGTGCAGGAGAATCCGTATAGGTGTTCGATTGTTCGAACCGTAATGCGCAAGAAATGGTATGTAAACCCCGTATTTACATATCTGCCACTGTGCAGGAGAATCCGTATAGGTGTTCGATTGTTCGAACCGTAATGCGCAAGAAATGGTATGTAAACCCCGTATTTACATATCTGCCACTGTGCAGGAGAATCCTTATAGGTGTTCGAGTGTTCGAACCGTAATGCGCAAGAAATGCTATGTAAACCCCATATTTAAATATCTGCCACTGTGCAGGAGAATCCGTATAGGTGTTCGAGTGTTCGAACCGTAATGCGCAAGAAATGGTACCGAAACCCCGTATTTACATATCTACCACTGTGCAGGAGAATCCGTATAGGTGTTCGACTGTTCGAACCGTAATGCGCAAGAAATGGTACGGAAATCCCGTATTTACATATCTGCCACTGTGCAGGAGAATCCGAATAGGTGTTCGAGTGTTCGAACCGTAATGCGCAAGAAATGGTACCGAAACCCCGTATTTACATATCTGCCACTTTGTAGGAGAATCCGCATAGGTGTTCGAGTGTTCGAACCGTAATGTGCAAGAAATGGTATGGAAACCCCGTATTTACATATCTGCCACTGTGCAAGAGAATCCGTATAGGTGTTCGAGTGTTCGAATCGTAATGCGCAAGAAATGGTACCGAAACCCCGTACTTACATATCTGCCCCTGTGCAGGAGAATCCGAATAGGTGTTCGAGTGTTCGAACCGTAATGCGCAAGAAATGGTATGTAAACCCCGTATTTACATATCTGCCACTGTGCAGGAGAATCCGTATAGGTGTTCGAGTGTTCGAACCGTAATGCGCAAGAAATGGTACGGAAACCCCGTATTTACATATCTGAAACTGTGCAGGAGAATCCGTATAGGTGTTCAAGTGTTCGAACCGTAATGCGCAAGAAATGGTACGGAAACCCCGTATTTACATATCTGCCACTGTGCAGGAGAATCCGTATAGGTGTTCGATTGTTCGAACCGTAATGCGCAAGAAATGGTATGTAAACCCCGTATTTACATATCTGCCACTGTGCAGGAGAATCCGTATAGGTGTTCGATTGTTCGAACCGTAATGCGCAAGAAATGGTATGTAAACCCCGTATTTACATATCTGCCACTGTGCAGGAGAATCCTTATAGGTGTTCGAGTGTTCGAACCGTAATGCGCAAGAAATGCTATGTAAACCCCATATTTAAATATCTGCCACTGTGCAGGAGAATCCGTATAGGTGTTCGAGTGTTCGAACCGTAATGCGCAAGAAATGGTACCGAAACCCCGTATTTACATATCTACCACTGTGCAGGAGAATCCGTATAGGTGTTCGACTGTTCGAACCGTAATGCGCAAGAAATGTTACGGAAATCCCGTATTTACATATCTGCCACTGTGCAGGAGAATCCGAATAGGTGTTCGAGTGTTCGAACCGTAATGCGCAAGAAATGGTACCGAAACCCCGTATTTACATATCTGCCACTTTGTAGGAGAATCCGCATAGGTGTTCGAGTGTTCGAACCGTAATGTGCAAGAAATGGTATGGAAACCCCGTATTTACATATCTGCCACTGTGCAAGAGAATCCGTATAGGTGTTCGAGTGTTCGAATCGTAATGCGCAAGAAATGGTACCGAAACCCCGTACTTACATATCTGCCCCTGTGCAGGAGAATCCGAATAGGTGTTCGAGTGTTCGAACCGTAATGCGCAAGAAATGGTATGTAAACCCCGTATTTACATATCTGCCACTGTGCAGGAGAATCCGTATAGGTGTTCGAGTGTTCGAACCGTAATGCGCAAGAAATGGTACGGAAACCCCGTATTTACATATCTGAAACTGTGCAGGAGAATCCGTATAGGTGTTCAAGTGTTCGAACCGTAATGCGCAAGAAATGGTACGGAAACCCCGTATTTACATATCTGCCACTGTGCAGGAGAATCCGTATAGGTGTTCGATTGTTCGAACCGTAATGCGCAAGAAATGGTATGTAAACCCCGTATTTACATATCTGCCACTGTGCAGGAGAATCCGTATAGGTGTTCGATTGTTCGAACCGTAATGCGCAAGAAATGGTATGTAAACCCCGTATTTACATATCTGCCACTGTGCAGGAGAATCCTTATAGGTGTTCGAGTGTTCGAACCGTAATGCGCAAGAAATGCTATGTAAACCCCATATTTAAATATCTGCCACTGTGCAGGAGAATCCGTATAGGTGTTCGAGTGTTCGAACCGTAATGCGCAAGAAATGGTACCGAAACCCCGTATTTACATATCTACCACTGTGCAGGAGAATCCGTATAGGTGTTCGACTGTTCGAACCGTAATGCGCAAGAAATGTTACGGAAATCCCGTATTTACATATCTGCCACTGTGCAGGAGAATCCGAATAGGTGTTCGAGTGTTCGAACCGTAATGCGCAAGAAATGGTACCGAAACCCCGTATTTACATATCTGCCACTTTGTAGGAGAATCCGCATAGGTGTTCGAGTGTTCGAACCGTAATGTGCAAGAAATGGTATGGAAACCCCGTATTTACATATCTGCCACTGTGCAAGAGAATCCGTATAGGTGTTCGAGTGTTCGAATCGTAATGCGCAAGAAATGGTACCGAAACCCCGTACTTACATATCTGCCCCTGTGCAGGAGAATCCGAATAGGTGTTCGAGTGTTCGAACCGTAATGCGCAAGAAATGGTATGTAAACCCCGTATTTACAAATCTGCCACTGTGCAGGAGAATCCGTATAGGTGTTCGAGTGTTCGAACCGTAATGCGCAAGAAATGGTACGGAAACCCCGTATTTACATATCTGAAACTGTGCAGGAGAACCCGTATAGGTGTTCGAGTGTTCGAACCGTAATGCGCAAGAAATGGTACCGAAACCCCGTATTTACATATCTGCCACTGTGTAGGAGAATCCGAATAGGTGTTCGAGTGTTCGAACCGTAATGCGCAAGAAATGGTACCGAAACCCCGTATTTACATATCTGCCACTTTGTAGGAGAATCCGCATAGGTGTTCGAGTGTTCGAACCGTAATGTGCAAGAAATGGTATGGAAACCCCGTATTTACATATCTGAAACTGTGCAGGAGAACCCGTATAGGTGTTCGAGTGTTCGAACCGTAATGCGCAAGAAATGGTACCGAAACCCCGTATTTACATATCTGCCACTGTGCAGGAGAATCCGAATAGGTGTTCGAGTGTTCGAATCGTAATGCGCAAGAAATGGTACCGAAACCCCGTACTTACATATCTGCCCCTGTGCAGGAGAATCCGAATAGGTGTTCGAGTGTTCGAACCGTAATGCGCAAGAAATGGTACCGAAACCCCGTATTTACATATCTGCCACTTTGTAGGAGAATCCGCATAGGTGTTCGAGTGTTCGAACCGTAATGTGCAAGAAATGGTATGGAAACCCCGTATTTACATATCTGCCACTGTGCAAGAGAATCCGTATAGGTGTTCGAGTGTTCGAATCGTAATGCGCAAGAAATGGTACCGAAACCCCGTACTTACATATCTGCCCCTGTGCAGGAGAATCCGAATAGGTGTTCGAGTGTTCGAACCGTAATGCGCAAGAAATGGTATGTAAACCCCGTATTTACATATCTGCCACTGTGCAGGAGAATCCGTATAGGTGTTCGAGTGTTCGAACCGTAATGCGCAAGAAATGGTACGGAAACCCCGTATTTACATATCTGAAACTGTGCAGGAGAATCCGTATAGGTGTTCAAGTGTTCGAACCGTAATGCGCAAGAAATGGTACGGAAACCCCGTATTTACATATCTGCCACTGTGCAGGAGAATCCGTATAGGTGTTCGATTGTTCGAACCGTAATGCGCAAGAAATGGTATGTAAACCCCGTATTTACATATCTGCCACTGTGCAGGAGAATCCGTATAGGTGTTCGATTGTTCGAACCGTAATGCGCAAGAAATGGTATGTAAACCCCGTATTTACATATCTGCCACTGTGCAGGAGAATCCTTATAGGTGTTCGAGTGTTCGAACCGTAATGCGCAAGAAATGCTATGTAAACCCCATATTTAAATATCTGCCACTGTGCAGGAGAATCCGTATAGGTGTTCGAGTGTTCGAACCGTAATGCGCAAGAAATGGTACCGAAACCCCGTATTTACATATCTACCACTGTGCAGGAGAATCCGTATAGGTGTTCGACTGTTCGAACCGTAATGCGCAAGAAATGTTACGGAAATCCCGTATTTACATATCTGCCACTGTGCAGGAGAATCCGAATAGGTGTTCGAGTGTTCGAACCGTAATGCGCAAGAAATGGTACCGAAACCCCGTATTTACATATCTGCCACTTTGTAGGAGAATCCGCATAGGTGTTCGAGTGTTCGAACCGTAATGTGCAAGAAATGGTATGGAAACCCCGTATTTACATATCTGCCACTGTGCAAGAGAATCCGTATAGGTGTTCGAGTGTTCGAATCGTAATGCGCAAGAAATGGTACCGAAACCCCGTACTTACATATCTGCCCCTGTGCAGGAGAATCCGAATAGGTGTTCGAGTGTTCGAACCGTAATGCGCAAGAAATGGTATGTAAACCCCGTATTTACATATCTGCCACTGTGCAGGAGAATCCGTATAGGTGTTCGAGTGTTCGAACCGTAATGCGCAAGAAATGGTACGGAAACCCCGTATTTACATATCTGAAACTGTGCAGGAGAATCCGTATAGGTGTTCAAGTGTTCGAACCGTAATGCGCAAGAAATGGTACGGAAACCCCGTATTTACATATCTGCCACTGTGCAGGAGAATCCGTATAGGTGTTCGATTGTTCGAACCGTAATGCGCAAGAAATGGTATGTAAACCCCGTATTTACATATCTGCCACTATGCAGGAGAATCCGTATAGGTGTTCGATTGTTCGAACCGTAATGCGCAAGAAATGGTATGTAAACCCCGTATTTACATATCTGCCACTGTGCAGGAGAATCCTTATAGGTGTTCGAGTGTTCGAACCGTAATGCGCAAGAAATGCTATGTAAACCCCATATTTAAATATCTGCCACTGTGCAGGAGAATCCGTATAGGTGTTCGGGTGTTCGAACCGTAATGCGCAAGAAATGGTACCGAAACCCCGTATTTACATATCTACCACTGTGCAGGAGAATCCGTATAGGTGTTCGATTGTTCGAACCGTAATGCGCAAGAAATGTTACGGAAATCCCGTATTTACATATCTGCCACTGTGCAGGAGAATCCGAATAGGTGTTCGAGTGTTCGAACCGTAATGCGCAAGAAATGGTACCGAAACCCCGTATTTACATATCTGCCACTTTGTAGGAGAATCCGCATAGGTGTTCGAGTGTTCGAACCGTAATGTGCAAGAAATGGTATGGAAACCCCGTATTTACATATCTGCCACTGTGCAAGAGAATCCGTATAGGTGTTCGAGTGTTCGAATCGTAATGCGCAAGAAATGGTACCGAAACCCCGTACTTACATATCTGCCCCTGTGCAGGAGAATCCGAATAGGTGTTCGAGTGTTCGAACCGTAATGCGCAAGAAATGGTATGTAAACCCCGTATTTACATATCTGCCACTGTGCAGGAGAATCCGTATAGGTGTTCGAGTGTTCGAACCGTAATGCGCAAGAAATGGTACGGAAACCCCGTATTTACATATCTGAAACTGTGCAGGAGAACCCGTATAGGTGTTCGAGTGTTCGAACCGTAATGCGCAAGAAATGGTACCGAAACCCCGTATTTACATATCTGCCACTGTGCAGGAGAATCCGAATAGGTGTTCGAGTGTTCGAACCGTAATGCGCAAGAAATGGTACCGAAACCCCGTATTTACATATCTGCCACTTTGTAGGAGAATCCGCATAGGTGTTCGAGTGTTCGAACCGTAATGTGCAAGAAATGGTATGGAAACCCCGTATTTACATATCTGAAACTGTGCAGGAGAACCCGTATAGGTGTTCGAGTGTTCGAACCGTAATGCGCAAGAAATGGTACCGAAACCCCGTATTTACATATCTGCCACTGTGCAGGAGAATCCGAATAGGTGTTCGAGTGTTCGAATCGTAATGCGCAAGAAATGGTACCGAAACCCCGTACTTACATATCTGCCCCTGTGCAGGAGAATCCGAATAGGTGTTCGAGTGTTCGAATCGTAATGCGCAAGAAATGGTACCGAAACCCCGTACTTACATATCTGCCCCTGTGCAGGAGAATCCGAATAGGTGTTCGAGTGTTCGAACCGTAATGCGCAAGAAATGGTATGTAAACCCCGTATTTACATATCTGCCACTGTGCAGGAGAATCGGTATAGGTGTTCGAGTGTTCGAACCGTAATGCGCAAGAAATGGTACGGAAACCCCGTATTTACATATCTGAAACTGTGCAGGAGAACCCGTATAGGTGTTCGAGTGTTCGAACCGTAATGCGCAAGAAATGGTACCGAAACCCCGTATTTACATATCTGCCACTGTGCAGGAGAATCCGAATAGGTGTTCGAGTGTTCGAACCGTAATGCGCAAGAAATGGTACCGAAACCCCGTATTTACATATCTGCCACTTTGTAGGAGAATCCGCATAGGTGTTCGAGTGTTCGAACCGTAATGTGCAAGAAATGGTATGGAAACCCCGTATTTACATATCTGCCACTGTGCAGTAGAATCCGTATAGGTGTTCGAGTGTTCGAATCGTAATGTGCAAGAAATGGTACCGAAACCCCGTATTTACATATCTGCCACTCTGCAGGAGAATCCGAATAGGTGTTCGAGTGTTCGAACCGTAATGCGCAAGAAATGGTACCGAAACCCCGTATTTACATAACTGCCACTTTGTAGGAGAATCCGCATAGGTGTTCGAGTGTTCGAACCGTAATGTGCAAGAAATGGTATGGAAACCCCGTATTTACATATCTGCCACTGTGCAGGAGAATCCGTATAGGTGTTCGAGTGTTCGAATCGTAATGCGCAAGAAATGGTACCGAAACCCCCTATTTACATATCTGCCACTGTGCAGGAGAATCCGAATAGGTGTTCGAGTGTTCGAACCGTAATGCGCAAGAAATGGTATGTAAACCCCGTATTTACATATCTGCCACTGTGCAGGAGAATCCGTATAGGTGTTCGAGTGTTCGAACCGTACTGCGCAAGAAATGGTACCGAAACCCCGTATTTACATATCTGCCACTGTGCAGGAGAATCCGAATAGGTGTTCGAGTGTTCGAACCGTAATGCGCAAGAAATGGTACCGAAACCCCGTATTTACATATCTGCCACTTTGTAGGAGAATCCGCATAGGTGTTCGAGTGTTCGAACCGTAATGTGCAAGAAATGGTATGGAAACCCCGTATTTACATATCTGCCACTGTGCAGGAGAATCCGTATAGGTGTTCGAGTGTTCGAATCGTAATGCGCAAGAAATGGTACCGAAACCCCCTATTTACATATCTGCCACTGTGCAGGAGAATCCGAATAGGTGTTCGAGTGTTCGAACCGTAATGCGCAAGAAATGGTATGTAAACCCCGTATTTACATATCTGCCACTGTGCAGGAGAATCCGTATAGGTGTTCAAGTGTTCGAACCGTAATGCGCAAGAAATGGTACGGAAACCCCGTATTTACATATCTGCCACTGTGCAGGAGAATCCGTATAGGTGTTCGATTGTTCGAACCGTAATGCGCAAGAAATGGTATGTAAACACCGTATTTACATATCTGCCACTGTGCAGGAGAATCCGTATAGGTGTTCGATTGTTCGAACCGTAATGCGCAAGAAATGGTATGTAAACCCCGTATTTACATATCTGCCACTGTGCAGGAGAATCCTTATAGGTGTTCGAGTGTTCGAACCGTAATGCGCAAGAAATGCTATGTAAACCCCATATTTAAATATCTGCCACTGTGCAGGAGAATCCGTATAGGTGTTCGAGTGTTCGAACCGTAATGCGCAAGAAATGGTACCGAAACCCCGTATTTACATATCTACCACTGTGCAGGAGAATCCGTATAGGTGTTCGACTGTTCGAACCGTAATGCGCAAGAAATGGTACGGAAATCCCGTATTTACATATCTGCCACTGTGCAGGAGAATCCGAATAGGTGTTCGAGTGTTCGAACCGTAATGCGCAAGAAATGGTACCGAAACCCCGTATTTACATATCTGCCACTTTGTAGGAGAATCCGCATAGGTGTTCGAGTGTTCGAACCGTAATGTGCAAGAAATGGTATGGAAACCCCGTATTTACATATCTGCCACTGTGCAAGAGAATCCGTATAGGTGTTCGAGTGTTCGAATCGTAATGCGCAAGAAATGGTACCGAAACCCCGTACTTACATATCTGCCCCTGTGCAGGAGAATCCGAATAGGTGTTCGAGTGTTCGAACCGTAATGCGCAAGAAATGGTATGTAAACCCCGTATTTACATATCTGCCACTGTGCAGGAGAATCCGTATAGGTGTTCGAGTGTTCGAACCGTAATGCGCAAGAAATGGTACGGAAACCCCGTATTTACATATCTGAAACTGTGCAGGAGAACCCGTATAGGTGTTCGAGTGTTCGAACCGTAATGCGCAAGAAATGGTACCGAAACCCCGTATTTACATATCTGCCACTGTGCAGGAGAATCCGAATAGGTGTTCGAGTGTTCGAACCGTAATGCGCAAGAAATGGTACCGAAACCCCGTATTTACATATCTGCCACTTTGTAGGAGAATCCGCATAGGTGTTCGAGTGTTCGAACCGTAATGTGCAAGAAATGGTATGGAAACCCCGTATTTACATATCTGCCACTGTGCAGTAGAATCCGTATAGGTGTTCGAGTGTTCGAATCGTAATGTGCAAGAAATGGTACCGAAACCCCGTATTTACATATCTGCCACTCTGCAGGAGAATCCGAATAGGTGTTCGAGTGTTCGAACCGTAATGCGGAAGAAATGGTACCGAAACCCCGTATTTACATAACTGCCACTTTGTAGGAGAATCCGCATAGGTGTTCGAGTGTTCGAACCGTAATGTGCAAGAAATGGTATGGAAACCCCGTATTTACATATCTGCCACTGTGCAGGAGAATCCGTATAGGTGTTCGAGTGTTCGAATCGTAATGCGGAAGAAATGGTACCGAAACCCCCTATTTACATATCTGCCACTGTGCAGGAGAATCCGAATAGGTGTTCGAGTGTTCGAACCGTAATGCGCAAGAAATGGTACGGAAACCCCGTATTTACATATCTGCCACTGTGCAGGAGAATCCGTATAGGTGTTCGATTGTTCGAACCGTAATGCGCAAGAAATGGTATGTAAACCCCGTATTTACATATCTGCCACTGTGCAGGAGAATCCGTATAGGTGTTCGATTGTTCGAACCGTAATGCGCAAGAAATGGTATGTAAACCCCGTATTTACATATCTGCCACTGTGCAGGAGAATCCTTATAGGTGTTCGAGTGTTCGAACCGTAATGCGCAAGAAATGCTATGTAAACCCCATATTTAAATATCTGCCACTGTGCAGGAGAATCCGTATAGGTGTTCGAGTGTTCGAACCGTAATGCGCAAGAAATGGTACCGAAACCCCGTATTTACATATCTGCCACTGTGCAGGAGAATCCGTATAGGTGTTCGAGTGTTCGAATCGTAATGTGCAAGAAATGGTACCGAAACCCCGTATTTACATATCTGCCACTCTGCAGGAGAATCCGAATAGGTGTTCGAGTGTTCGAACCGTAATGCGCAAGAAATGGTACCGAAACCCCGTATTTACATATCTGCCACTTTGTAGGAGAATCCGCATAGGTGTTCGAGTGTTCGAACCGTAATGTGCAAGAAATGGTATGGAAACCCCGTATTTACATATCTACCACTGTGCAAGAGAATCCGTATAGGTGTTCGAGTGTTCGAATCGTAATGCGCAAGAAATGGTACCGAAACCCCGTATTTATATATCTGCCACTGTGCAGGAGAATCCGAATAGGTGTTCGAGTGTTCGAACCGTAATGCGCAAGAAATGGTATGTAAACCCCGTATTTACATATCTGCCACTGTGCAGGAGAATCCGTATAGGTGTTCGAGTGTTCGAACCGTAATGCGCAAGAAATGGTACGGAAACCCCGTATTTACATATCTGAAACTGTGCAGGAGAATCCATATAGGTGTTCGAGTGTTCGAACCGTAATGCGCAAGAAATGGTACCGAAACCCCGTATTTACATATCTGCCACTGTGTAGGAGAATCCGAATAGGTGTTCGAGTGTTCGAACCGTAATGCGCAAGAAATGGTACCGAAACCCCGTATTTACATATCTGCCACTTTGTAGGAGAATCCGCATAGGTGTTCGAGTGTTCGAACCGTAATGTGCAAGAAATGGTATGGAAACCCCGTATTTACATATCTGCCACTGTGCAGGAGAATCCGTATAGGTGTTCGAGTGTTCGAATCGTAATGCGCAAGAAATGGTACCGAAACCCCCTATTTACATATCTGCCACTGTGCAGGAGAATCCGAATAGGTGTTCGAGTGTTCGAACCGTAATGCGCAAGAAATGGTATGTAAACCCCGTATTTACATATCTGCCACTGTGCAGGAGAATCCGTATAGGTGTTCGAGTGTTCGAACCGTAATGCGCAAGAAATGGTACGGAAACCCCGTATTTACATATCTGCCACTGTGCAGGAGAATCCGTATAGGTGTTCGATTGTTCGAACCGTGATGCGCAAGAAATGGTATGTAAACCCCGTATTTACATATCTGCCACTGTGCAGGAGAATCCGTATAGGTGTTCGATTGTTCGAACCGTAATGCGCAAGAAATGGTATGTAAACCCCGTATTTACATATCTGCCACTGTGCAGGAGAATCCTTATAGGTGTTCGAGTGTTCGAACCGTAATGCGCAAGAAATGCTATGTAAACCCCATATTTAAATATCTGCCACTGTGCAGGAGAATCCGTATAGGTGTTCGAGTGTTCGAACCGTAATGCGCAAGAAATGGTACCGAAACCCCGTATTTACATATCTGCCACTGTGCAGGAGAATCCGTATAGGTGTTCGAGTGTTCGAACCGTAATGCGCAAGAAATGGTACGGAAATCCCGTATTTACATATCTGCCACTGTGCAGGAGAATCCGAATAGGTGTTCGAGTGTTCGAACCGTAATGCGCAAGAAATGGTACCGAAACCCCGTATTTACATATCTGCCACTTTGTAGGAGAATCCGCATAGGTGTTCGAGTGTTCGAACCGTAATGTGCAAGAAATGGTATGGAAACCCCGTATTTACATATCTGCCACTGTGCAAGAGAATCCGTGTAGGTGTTCGAGTGTTCGAATCGTAATGCGCAAGAAATGGTACCGAAACCCCGTATTTACATATCTGCCACTGTGCAGGAGAATCCGAATAGGTGTTCGAGTGTTCGAACCGTAATGCGCAAGAAATGGTATGTAAACCCCGTATTTACATATCTGCCACTGTGCAGGAGAATCCGTATAGGTGTTCGAGTGTTCGAACCGTAATGCGCAAGAAATGGTACGGAAACCCCGTATTTACATATCTGAAACTGTGCAGGAGAATCCATATAGGTGTTCGAGTGTTCGAACCGTAATGCGCAAGAAATGGTACCGAAACCCCGTATTTACATATCTGCCACTGTGCAGGAGAATCCGAATAGGTGTTCGAGTGTTCGAACCGTAATGCGCAAGAAATGGTACCGAAACCCCGTATTTACATATCTGCCACTTTGTAGGAGAATCCGCATAGGTGTTCGAGTGTTCGAACCGTAATGTGCAAGAAATGGTATGGAAACCCCGTATTTACATATCTGCCACTGTGCAGGAGAATCCGTATAGGTGTTCGAGTGTTCGAATCGTAATGCGCAAGAAATGGTACCGAAACCCCCTATTTACATATCTGCCACTGTGCAGGAGAATCCGAATAGGTGTTCGAGTGTTCGAACCGTAATGCGCAAGAAATGGTACCGAAACCCCGTATTTACATATCTGCCACTTTATAGGAGAATCCGCATAGGTGTTCGAGTGTTCGAACCGTAATGTGCAAGAAATGGTATGGAAACCCCGTATTTACATATCTGCCACTGTGCAGGAGAATCCGTATAGGTGTTCGAGTGTTCGAATCGTAATGCGCAAGAAATGGTACCGAAACCCCCTATTTACATATCTGCCACTGTGCAGGAGAATCCGAATAGGTGTTCGAGTGTTCGAACCGTAATGCGCATGAAATGGTACCGAAACCCCGTATTTACATATCTGCCACTGTGCAGGAGAATCCGAATAGGTGTTCGAGTGTTCGAACCGTAATGCGCAAGAAATGGTACCGAAACCCCGTATTTACATATCTGCCACTGTGCAGGAGAATCCGAATAGGTGTTCGAGTGTTCGAACCGTAATGTGCAAGAAATGGTACCGAAACCCCGTATTTACATATCTGCCACTTTGTAGGAGAATCCGCATAGGTGTTCGAGTGTTCGAACCGTAATGTGCAAGAAATGGTATGGAAACCCCGTATTTACATATCTGCCACTATGCAGGAGAATCCGTATAGGTGTTCGAGTGTTCGAATCGTAATGCGCAAGAAATGGTACCGAAACCCCCTATTTACATATCTGCCACTGTGCAGGAGAATCCGAATAGGTGTTCGAGTGTTCGAACCGTAACGCGCAAGAAATGGTATGTAAACCCCGTATTTACATATCTGCCACTGTGCAGGAGAATCCGTATAGGTGTTCGAGTGTTCGAACCGTAATGCGCAAGAAATGGTACGGAAACCCCGTATTTACATATCTGCCACTGTGCAGGAGAATCCGTATAGGTGTTCGATTGTTCGAACCGTAATGCGCAAGAAATGGTATGTAAACCCCGTATTTACATATCTGCCACTGTGCAGGAGAATCCGTATAGGTGTTCGAGTGTTCGAACCGTAATGCGCAAGAAATGGTACGGAAACCCCGTATTTACATATCTGAAACTGTGCAGGAGAATCCGTATAGGTGTTCGAGTGTTCGAACCGTAATGCGCAAGAAATGGTTATGTAAACCCCGTATTTACATATCTGCCACTGTGCAGGAGAATCCGTATAGGTGTTCGAGTGTTCGAACCGTAATGCGCAAGAAATGGTACGGAAACCCCGTATTTACATATCTGAAACTGTGCAGGAGAATCCTTATAGGTGTTCGAGTGTTCGAACCGTAATGCGCAAGAAATGGTACCGAAACCCCGTATTTACATATCTGCCACTGTGCAGGAGAATCCGAATAGGTGTTCGAGTGTTCGAACCGTAATGCGCAAGAAATGGTACCGAAACCCCGTATTTACATATCTGCCACTTTGTAGGAGAATCCGCATAGGTGTTCGAGTGTTCGAACCGTAATGTGCAAGAAATGGTATGGAAACCCCGTATTTACATATCTGCCACTGTGCAGGAGAATCCGTATAGGTGTTCGAGTGTTCGAATCGTAATGCGCAAGAAATGGTACCGAAACCCCCTATTTACATATCTGCCACTGTGCAGGAGAATCCGAATAGGTGTTCGAGTGTTCGAACCGTAATGCGCAAGAAATGGTATGTAAACCCCGTATTTACATATCTACCACTGTGCAGGAGAATCCGTATAGGTGTTCGAGTGTTCGAACCGTAATGCGCAAGAAATGGTACGGAAACCCCGTATTTACATATCTGCCACTGTGCAGGAGAATCCGTATAGGTGTTCGATTGTTCGAACCGTAATGCGCAAGAAATGGTATGTAAACCCCGTATTTACATATCTGCCACTGTGCAGGAGAATCCGTATAGGTGTTCGATTGTTCGAACCGTAATGCGCAAGAAATGGTATGTAAACCCCGTATTTACATATCTGTCACTGTGCAGGAGAATCCTTATAGGTGTTCGAGTGTTCGAACCGTAATGCGCAAGAAATGCTATGTAAAGCCCATATTTAAATATCTGCCACTGTGCAGGAGAATCCGTATAGGTGTTCGAGTGTTCGAACCGTAATGCGCAAGAAATGGTACGGAAACCCCGTATTTACATATCTGCCACTGTGCAGGAGAATCCGTATAGGTGTTCGAGTGTTCGAACCGTAATGCGCAAGAAATGGTACGGAAATCCCGTATTTACATATCTGCCACTGTGCAGGAGAATCCGAATAGGTGTTCGAGTGTTCGAACCGTAATCCGCAAGAAATGGTACCGAAACCCCGTATTTACATATCTGCCACTTTGTACGAGAATCCGCATAGGTGTTCGAGTGTTCGAACCGTAATGTGCAAGAAATGGTATGGAAACCCCGTATTTACATATCTGCCACTGTGCAAGAGAATCCGTATAGGTGTTCGAGTGTTCGAATCGTAATGCGCAAGAAATGGTACCGAAACCCCGTATTTACATATCTGCCACTGTGCAGGAGAATCCGAATAGGTGTTCGAGTGTTCGAACCGTAATGCGCAAGAAATGGTATGTAAACCCCGTATTTACATATCTGCCACTGTGCAGGAGAATCCGTATAGGTGTTCGAGTGTTCGAACCGTAATGCGCAAGAAATGGTACGGAAACCCCGTATTTACATATCTGAAACTGTGCAGGAGAATCCGTATAGGTGTTCGAGTGTTCGAACCGTAATGCGCAAGAAATGGTACCGAAACCCCGTATTTACATATCTGCCACTGTGCAGGAGAATCCGAATAGGTGTTCGAGTGTTCGAACCGTAATGCGCAAGAAATGGTACCGAAACCCCGTATTTACATATCTGCCACTTTGTAGGAGAATCCGCATAGGTGTTCGAGTGTTCGAACCGTAATGTGCAAGAAATGGTATGGAAACCCCGTATTTACATATCTGCCACTGTGCAGGAGAATCCGTATAGGTGTTCGAGTGTTCGAATCGTAATGCGCAAGAAATGGTACCGAAACCCCGTATTTACATATCTGCCACTGTGCAGGAGAATCCGAATAGGTGTTCGAGTGTTCGAACCGTAATGCGCAAGAAATGGTATGTAAACCCCGTATTTACATATCTGCCACTGTGCAGGAGAATCCGTATAGGTGTTCGATTGTTCGAACCGTAATGCGCAAGAAGTGGTATGTAAACCCCGTATTTACATATCTGTCACTGTGCAGGAGAATCCTTATAGGTGTTCGAGTGTTCGAACCGTAATGCGCAAGAAATGCTATGTAAAGCCCATATTTAAATATCTGCCACTGTGCAGGAGAATCCGTATAGGTGTTCGAGTGTTCGAACCGTAGTGCGCAAGAAATGGTACGGAAACCCCGTATTTACATATCTGCCACTGTGCAGGAGAATCCGTATAGGTGTTCGAGTGTTCGAACCGTAATGCGCAAGAAATGGTACGGAAATCCCGTATTTACATATCTGCCACTGTGCAGGAGAATCCGAATAGGTGTTCGAGTGTTCGAACCGTAATCCGCAAGAAATGGTACCGAAACCCCGTATTTACATATCTGCCACTTTGTACGAGAATCCGCATAGGTGTTCGAGTGTTCGAACCGTAATGTGCAAGAAATGGTATGGAAACCCCGTATTTACATATCTGCCACTGTGCAAGAGAATCCGTATAGGTGTTCGAGTGTTCGAATCGTAATGCGCAAGAAATGGTACCGAAACCCCGTATTTACATATCTGCCACTGTGCAGGAGAATCCGAATAGGTGTTCGAGTGTTCGAACCGTAATGCGCAAGAAATGGTACGGAAACCCCGTATTTACATATCTGAAACTATGCAGGAGAATCCGTATAGGTGTTCGAGTGTTCGAACCGTAATGCGCAAGAAATGGTACCGAAACCCCGTATTTACATATCTGCCACTGTGCAGGAGAATCCGAATAGGTGTTCGAGTGTTCGAATCGTAATGCGCAAGAAATGGTACCGAAACCCCCTATTTACATATCTGCCACTGTGCAGGAGAATCCGAATAGGTGTTCGAGTGTTCGAACCGTAATGCGCAAGAAATGGTATGTAAACCCCGTATTTACATATCTACCACTGTGCAGGAGAATCCGTATAGGTGTTCGAGTGTTCGAACCGTAATGCGCAAGAAATGGTACGGAAACCCCGTATTTACATATCTGCCACTGTGCAGGAGAATCCGTATAGGTGTTCGATTGTTCGAACCGTAATGCGCAAGAAATGGTATGTAAACCCCGTATTTACATATCTGCCACTGTGCAGGAGAATCCGTATAGGTGTTCGATTGTTCGAACCGTAATGCGCAAGAAATGGTATGTAAACCCCGTATTTACATATCTGTCACTGTGCAGGAGAATCCTTATAGGTGTTCGAGTGTTCGAACCGTAATGCGCAAGAAATGCTATGTAAAGCCCATATTTAAATATCTGCCACTGTGCAGGAGAATCCGTATAGGTGTTCGAGTGTTCGAACCGTAATGCGCAAGAAATGGTACGGAAACCCCGTATTTACATATCTGCCACTGTGCAGGAGAATCCGTATAGGTGTTCGAGTGTTCGAACCGTAATGCGCAAGAAATGGTACGGAAATCCCGTATTTACATATCTGCCACTGTGCAGGAGAATCCGAATAGGTGTTCGAGTGTTCGAACCGTAATCCGCAAGAAATGGTACCGAAACCCCGTATTTACATATCTGCCACTTTGTACGAGAATCCGCATAGGTGTTCGAGTGTTCGAACCGTAATGTGCAAGAAATGGTATGGAAACCCCGTATTTACATATCTGCCACTGTGCAAGAGAATCCGTATAGGTGTTCGAGTGTTCGAATCGTAATGCGCAAGAAATGGTACCGAAACCCCGTATTTACATATCTGCCACTGTGCAGGAGAATCCGAATAGGTGTTCGAGTGTTCGAACCGTAATGCGCAAGAAATGGTATGTAAACCCCGTATTTACATATCTGCCACTGTGCAGGAGAATCCGTATAGGTGTTCGAGTGTTCGAACCGTAATGCGCAAGAAATGGTACGGAAACCCCGTATTTACATATCTGCCACTGTGCAGGAGAATCCGTATAGGTGTTCGATTGTTCGAACCGTGATGCGCAAGAAATGGTATGTAAACCCCGTATTTACATATCTGCCACTGTGCAGGAGAATCCGTATAGGTGTTCGATTGTTCGAACCGTAATGCGCAAGAAATGGTATGTAAACCCCGTATTTACATATCTGCCACTGTGCAGGAGAATCCTTATAGGTGTTCGAGTGTTCGAACCGTAATGCGCAAGAAATGCTATGTAAACCCCATATTTAAATATCTGCCACTGTGCAGGAGAATCCGTATAGGTGTTCGAGTGTTCGAACCGTAATGCGCAAGAAATGGTACCGAAACCCCGTATTTACATATCTGCCACTGTGCAGGAGAATCCGTATAGGTGTTCGAGTGTTCGAACCGTAATGCGCAAGAAATGGTACGGAAATCCCGTATTTACATATCTGCCACTGTGCAGGAGAATCCGAATAGGTGTTCGAGTGTTCGAACCGTAATGCGCAAGAAATGGTACCGAAACCCCGTATTTACATATCTGCCACTTTGTAGGAGAATCCGCATAGGTGTTCGAGTGTTCGAACCGTAATGTGCAAGAAATGGTATGGAAACCCCGTATTTACATATCTGCCACTGTGCAAGAGAATCCGTGTAGGTGTTCGAGTGTTCGAATCGTAATGCGCAAGAAATGGTACCGAAACCCCGTATTTACATATCTGCCACTGTGCAGGAGAATCCGAATAGGTGTTCGAGTGTTCGAACCGTAATGCGCAAGAAATGGTATGTAAACCCCGTATTTACATATCTGCCACTGTGCAGGAGAATCCGTATAGGTGTTCGAGTGTTCGAACCGTAATGCGCAAGAAATGGTACGGAAACCCCGTATTTACATATCTGAAACTGTGCAGGAGAATCCATATAGGTGTTCGAGTGTTCGAACCGTAATGCGCAAGAAATGGTACCGAAACCCCGTATTTACATATCTGCCACTGTGCAGGAGAATCCGAATAGGTGTTCGAGTGTTCGAACCGTAATGCGCAAGAAATGGTACCGAAACCCCGTATTTACATATCTGCCACTTTGTAGGAGAATCCGCATAGGTGTTCGAGTGTTCGAACCGTAATGTGCAAGAAATGGTATGGAAACCCCGTATTTACATATCTGCCACTGTGCAGGAGAATCCGTATAGGTGTTCGAGTGTTCGAATCGTAATGCGCAAGAAATGGTACCGAAACCCCCTATTTACATATCTGCCACTGTGCAGGAGAATCCGAATAGGTGTTCGAGTGTTCGAACCGTAATGCGCAAGAAATGGTACCGAAACCCCGTATTTACATATCTGCCACTTTATAGGAGAATCCGCATAGGTGTTCGAGTGTTCGAACCGTAATGTGCAAGAAATGGTATGGAAACCCCGTATTTACATATCTGCCACTGTGCAGGAGAATCCGTATAGGTGTTCGAGTGTTCGAATCGTAATGCGCAAGAAATGGTACCGAAACCCCCTATTTACATATCTGCCACTGTGCAGGAGAATCCGAATAGGTGTTCGAGTGTTCGAACCGTAATGCGCATGAAATGGTACCGAAACCCCGTATTTACATATCTGCCACTGTGCAGGAGAATCCGAATAGGTGTTCGAGTGTTCGAACCGTAATGCGCAAGAAATGGTACCGAAACCCCGTATTTACATATCTGCCACTGTGCAGGAGAATCCGAATAGGTGTTCGAGTGTTCGAACCGTAATGTGCAAGAAATGGTACCGAAACCCCGTATTTACATATCTGCCACTTTGTAGGAGAATCCGCATAGGTGTTCGAGTGTTCGAACCGTAATGTGCAAGAAATGGTATGGAAACCCCGTATTTACATATCTGCCACTATGCAGGAGAATCCGTATAGGTGTTCGAGTGTTCGAATCGTAATGCGCAAGAAATGGTACCGAAACCCCCTATTTACATATCTGCCACTGTGCAGGAGAATCCGAATAGGTGTTCGAGTGTTCGAACCGTAACGCGCAAGAAATGGTATGTAAACCCCGTATTTACATATCTGCCACTGTGCAGGAGAATCCGTATAGGTGTTCGAGTGTTCGAACCGTAATGCGCAAGAAATGGTACGGAAACCCCGTATTTACATATCTGCCACTGTGCAGGAGAATCCGTATAGGTGTTCGATTGTTCGAACCGTAATGCGCAAGAAATGGTATGTAAACCCCGTATTTACATATCTGCCACTGTGCAGGAGAATCCGTATAGGTGTTCGAGTGTTCGAACCGTAATGCGCAAGAAATGGTACGGAAACCCCGTATTTACATATCTGAAACTGTGCAGGAGAATCCGTATAGGTGTTCGAGTGTTCGAACCGTAATGCGCAAGAAATGGTTATGTAAACCCCGTATTTACATATCTGCCACTGTGCAGGAGAATCCGTATAGGTGTTCGAGTGTTCGAACCGTAATGCGCAAGAAATGGTACGGAAACCCCGTATTTACATATCTGAAACTGTGCAGGAGAATCCTTATAGGTGTTCGAGTGTTCGAACCGTAATGCGCAAGAAATGGTACCGAAACCCCGTATTTACATATCTGCCACTGTGCAGGAGAATCCGAATAGGTGTTCGAGTGTTCGAACCGTAATGCGCAAGAAATGGTACCGAAACCCCGTATTTACATATCTGCCACTTTGTAGGAGAATCCGCATAGGTGTTCGAGTGTTCGAACCGTAATGTGCAAGAAATGGTATGGAAACCCCGTATTTACATATCTGCCACTGTGCAGGAGAATCCGTATAGGTGTTCGAGTGTTCGAATCGTAATGCGCAAGAAATGGTACCGAAACCCCCTATTTACATATCTGCCACTGTGCAGGAGAATCCGAATAGGTGTTCGAGTGTTCGAACCGTAATGCGCAAGAAATGGTATGTAAACCCCGTATTTACATATCTACCACTGTGCAGGAGAATCCGTATAGGTGTTCGAGTGTTCGAACCGTAATGCGCAAGAAATGGTACGGAAACCCCGTATTTACATATCTGCCACTGTGCAGGAGAATCCGTATAGGTGTTCGATTGTTCGAACCGTAATGCGCAAGAAATGGTATGTAAACCCCGTATTTACATATCTGCCACTGTGCAGGAGAATCCGTATAGGTGTTCGATTGTTCGAACCGTAATGCGCAAGAAATGGTATGTAAACCCCGTATTTACATATCTGTCACTGTGCAGGAGAATCCTTATAGGTGTTCGAGTGTTCGAACCGTAATGCGCAAGAAATGCTATGTAAAGCCCATATTTAAATATCTGCCACTGTGCAGGAGAATCCGTATAGGTGTTCGAGTGTTCGAACCGTAATGCGCAAGAAATGGTACGGAAACCCCGTATTTACATATCTGCCACTGTGCAGGAGAATCCGTATAGGTGTTCGAGTGTTCGAACCGTAATGCGCAAGAAATGGTACGGAAATCCCGTATTTACATATCTGCCACTGTGCAGGAGAATCCGAATAGGTGTTCGAGTGTTCGAACCGTAATCCGCAAGAAATGGTACCGAAACCCCGTATTTACATATCTGCCACTTTGTACGAGAATCCGCATAGGTGTTCGAGTGTTCGAACCGTAATGTGCAAGAAATGGTATGGAAACCCCGTATTTACATATCTGCCACTGTGCAAGAGAATCCGTATAGGTGTTCGAGTGTTCGAATCGTAATGCGCAAGAAATGGTACCGAAACCCCGTATTTACATATCTGCCACTGTGCAGGAGAATCCGAATAGGTGTTCGAGTGTTCGAACCGTAATGCGCAAGAAATGGTATGTAAACCCCGTATTTACATATCTGCCACTGTGCAGGAGAATCCGTATAGGTGTTCGAGTGTTCGAACCGTAATGCGCAAGAAATGGTACGGAAACCCCGTATTTACATATCTGAAACTGTGCAGGAGAATCCGTATAGGTGTTCGAGTGTTCGAACCGTAATGCGCAAGAAATGGTACCGAAACCCCGTATTTACATATCTGCCACTGTGCAGGAGAATCCGAATAGGTGTTCGAGTGTTCGAACCGTAATGCGCAAGAAATGGTACCGAAACCCCGTATTTACATATCTGCCACTTTGTAGGAGAATCCGCATAGGTGTTCGAGTGTTCGAACCGTAATGTGCAAGAAATGGTATGGAAACCCCGTATTTACATATCTGCCACTGTGCAGGAGAATCCGTATAGGTGTTCGAGTGTTCGAATCGTAATGCGCAAGAAATGGTACCGAAACCCCGTATTTACATATCTGCCACTGTGCAGGAGAATCCGAATAGGTGTTCGAGTGTTCGAACCGTAATGCGCAAGAAATGGTATGTAAACCCCGTATTTACATATCTGCCACTGTGCAGGAGAATCCGTATAGGTGTTCGATTGTTCGAACCGTAATGCGCAAGAAGTGGTATGTAAACCCCGTATTTACATATCTGTCACTGTGCAGGAGAATCCTTATAGGTGTTCGAGTGTTCGAACCGTAATGCGCAAGAAATGCTATGTAAAGCCCATATTTAAATATCTGCCACTGTGCAGGAGAATCCGTATAGGTGTTCGAGTGTTCGAACCGTAGTGCGCAAGAAATGGAACGGAAACCCCGTATTTACATATCTGCCACTGTGCAGGAGAATCCGTATAGGTGTTCGAGTGTTCGAACCGTAATGCGCAAGAAATGGTACGGAAATCCCGTATTTACATATCTGCCACTGTGCAGGAGAATCCGAATAGGTGTTCGAGTGTTCGAACCGTAATCCGCAAGAAATGGTACCGAAACCCCGTATTTACATATCTGCCACTTTGTACGAGAATCCGCATAGGTGTTCGAGTGTTCGAACCGTAATGTGCAAGAAATGGTATGGAAACCCCGTATTTACATATCTGCCACTGTGCAAGAGAATCCGTATAGGTGTTCGAGTGTTCGAATCGTAATGCGCAAGAAATGGTACCGAAACCCCGTATTTACATATCTGCCACTGTGCAGGAGAATCCGAATAGGTGTTCGAGTGTTCGAACCGTAATGCGCAAGAAATGGTACGGAAACCCCGTATTTACATATCTGAAACTATGCAGGAGAATCCGTATAGGTGTTCGAGTGTTCGAACCGTAATGCGCAAGAAATGGTACCGAAACCCCGTATTTACATATCTGCCACTGTGCAGGAGAATCCGAATAGGTGTTCGAGTGTTCGAATCGTAATGCGCAAGAAATGGTACCGAAACCCCCTATTTACATATCTGCCACTGTGCAGGAGAATCCGAATAGGTGTTCGAGTGTTCGAACCGTAATGCGCAAGAAATGGTATGTAAACCCCGTATTTACATATCTACCACTGTGCAGGAGAATCCGTATAGGTGTTCGAGTGTTCGAACCGTAATGCGCAAGAAATGGTACGGAAACCCCGTATTTACATATCTGCCACTGTGCAGGAGAATCCGTATAGGTGTTCGATTGTTCGAACCGTAATGCGCAAGAAATGGTATGTAAACCCCGTATTTACATATCTGCCACTGTGCAGGAGAATCCGTATAGGTGTTCGATTGTTCGAACCGTAATGCGCAAGAAATGGTATGTAAACCCCGTATTTACATATCTGTCACTGTGCAGGAGAATCCTTATAGGTGTTCGAGTGTTCGAACCGTAATGCGCAAGAAATGCTATGTAAAGCCCATATTTAAATATCTGCCACTGTGCAGGAGAATCCGTATAGGTGTTCGAGTGTTCGAACCGTAATGCGCAAGAAATGGTACGGAAACCCCGTATTTACATATCTGCCACTGTGCAGGAGAATCCGTATAGGTGTTCGAGTGTTCGAACCGTAATGCGCAAGAAATGGTACGGAAATCCCGTATTTACATATCTGCCACTGTGCAGGAGAATCCGAATAGGTGTTCGAGTGTTCGAACCGTAATCCGCAAGAAATGGTACCGAAACCCCGTATTTACATATCTGCCACTTTGTACGAGAATCCGCATAGGTGTTCGAGTGTTCGAACCGTAATGTGCAAGAAATGGTATGGAAACCCCGTATTTACATATCTGCCACTGTGCAAGAGAATCCGTATAGGTGTTCGAGTGTTCGAATCGTAATGCGCAAGAAATGGTACCGAAACCCCGTATTTACATATCTGCCACTGTGCAGGAGAATCCGAATAGGTGTTCGAGTGTTCGAACCGTAATGCGCAAGAAATGGTATGTAAACCCCGTATTTACATATCTGCCACTGTGCAGGAGAATCCGTATAGGTGTTCGAGTGTTCGAACCGTAATGCGCAAGAAATGGTACGGAAACCCCGTATTTACATATCTGAAACTGTGCAGGAGAATCCGTATAGGTGTTCGAGTGTTCGAACCGTAATGCGCAAGAAATGGTACCGAAACCCCGTATTTACATATCTGCCACTGTGCAGGAGAATCCGAATAGGTGTTCGAGTGTTCGAACCGTAATGCGCAAGAAATGGTACCGAAACCCCGTATTTACATATCTGCCACTTTGTAGGAGAATCCGCATAGGTGTTCGAGTGTTCGAACCGTAATGTGCAAGAAATGGTATGGAAACCCCGTATTTACATATCTGCCACTGTGCAGGAGAATCCGTATAGGTGTTCGAGTGTTCGAATCGTAATGCGCAAGAAATGGTACCGAAACCCCGTATTTACATATCTGCCACTGTGCAGGAGAATCCGAATAGGTGTTCGAGTGTTCGAACCGTAATGCGCAAGAAATGGTATGTAAACCCCGTATTTACATATCTGCCACTGTGCAGGAGAATCCGTATAGGTGTTCGAGTGTTCGAACCGTAATGCGCAAGAAATGGTACGGAAACCCCGTATTTACATATCTGAAACTATGCAGGAGAATCCGTATAGGTGTTCGAGTGTTCGAACCGTAATGCGCAAGAAATGGTACCGAAACCCCGTATTTACATATCTGCCACTGTGCAGGAGAATCCGAATAGGTGTTCGAGTGTTCGAACCGTAATGCGCAAGAAATGGTACCGAAACGCCGTATTTACATATCTGCTACTTTGTAGGAGAATCCGCATAGGTGTTCGAGTGTTCGAACCGTAATGTGCAAGAAATGGTATGGAAACCCCGTATTTACATATCTGCCACTGTGCAGGAGAATCCGTATAGGTGTTCGAGTGTTCGAATCGTAATGCGCAAGAAATGGTACCGAAACCCCGTATTTACATATCTGCCACTGTGTAGGAGAATCCGAATAGGTGTTCGATTGTTCGAACCGTAATGCGCAAGAAATGGTATGTAAACCCCGTATTTACATATCTGCCACTGTGCAGGAGAATCCGTATAGGTGTTCGAGTGTTCGAACCGTAATGCGCAAGAAATGCTATGTAAACCCCATATTTAAATATCTGCCACTGTGTAGGAGAATCCGTATAGGTGTTCGAGTGTTCGAACCGTAATGCGCAAGAAATGGTACCGAAACCCCGTATTTACATATCTGCCACTGTGCAGGAGAATCCGTATAGGTGTTCGAGTGTTCGAATCGTAATGCGCAAGAAATGGTACCGAAACCCCCTATTTACATATCTGCCACTGTGCAGGAGAATCCGAATAGGTGTTCGAGTGTTCGAACCGTAATGCGCAAGAAATGGTATGTAAACCCCGTATTTACATATCTGCCACTGTGCAGGAGAATCCGTATAGGTGTTCGAGTGTTCGAACCGTAATGCGCAAGAAATGGTACGGAAACCCCGTATTTACATATCTGCCACTGTGCAGGAGAATCCGTATAGGTGTTCGATTGTTCGAACCGTAATGCGCAAGAAATGGTATGTAAACCCCGTATTTACATATCTGCCACTGTGCAGGAGAATCCGTATAGGTGTTCGAGTGTTCGAACCGTAATGCGCAAGAAATGGTACGGAAACCCCGTATTTACATATCTGAAACTGTGCAGGAGAATCCGTATAGGTGTTCGAGTGTTCGAACCGTAATGCGCAAGAAATGGTTATGTAAACCCCGTATTTACATATCTGCCACTGTGCAGGAGAATCCGTATAGGTGTTCGAGTGTTCGAACCGTAATGCGCAAGAAATGGTACGGAAACCCCGTATTTACATATCTGAAACTGTGCAGGAGAATCCTTATAGGTGTTCGAGTGTTCGAACCGTAATGCGCAAGAAATGGTACCGAAACCCCGTATTTACATATCTGCCACTGTGCAGGAGAATCCGAATAGGTGTTCGAGTGTTCGAACCGTAATGCGCAAGAAATGGTACCGAAACCCCGTATTTACATATCTGCCACTTTGTAGGAGAATCCGCATAGGTGTTCGAGTGTTCGAACCGTAATGTGCAAGAAATGGTATGGAAACCCCGTATTTACATATCTGCCACTGTGCAGGAGAATCCGTATAGGTGTTCGAGTGTTCGAATCGTAATGCGCAAGAAATGGTACCGAAACCCCCTATTTACATATCTGCCACTGTGCAGGAGAATCCGAATAGGTGTTCGAGTGTTCGAACCGTAATGCGCAAGAAATGGTACGGAAACCCCGTATTTACATATCTACCACTGTGCAGGAGAATTCGTATAGGTGTTCGAGTGTTCGAACCGTAATGCGCAAGAAATGGTACGGAAACCCCGTATTTACATATCTGCCACTGTGCAGGAGAATCCGTATAGGTGTTCGATTGTTCGAACCGTAATGCGCAAGAAATGGTATGTAAACCCCGTATTTACATATCTGCCACTGTGCAGGAGAATCCGTATAGGTGTTCGATTGTTCGAACCGTAATGCGCAAGAAATGGTATGTAAACCCCGTATTTACATATCTGTCACTGTGCAGGAGAATCCTTATAGGTGTTCGAGTGTTCGAACCGTAATGCGCAAGAAATGCTATGTAAAGCCCATATTTAAATATCTGCCACTGTGCAGGAGAATCCGTATAGGTGTTCGAGTGTTCGAACCGTAATGCGCAAGAAATGGTACGGAAACCCCGTATTTACATATCTGCCACTGTGCAGGAGAATCCGTATAGGTGTTCGAGTGTTCGAACCGTAATGCGCAAGAAATGGTACGGAAATCCCGTATTTACATATCTGCCACTGTGCAGGAGAATCCGAATAGGTGTTCGAGTGTTCGAACCGTAATCCGCAAGAAATGGTACCGAAACCCCGTATTTACATATCTGCCACTTTGTACGAGAATCCGCATAGGTGTTCGAGTGTTCGAACCGTAATGTGCAAGAAATGGTATGGAAACCCCGTATTTACATATCTGCCACTGTGCAAGAGAATCCGTATAGGTGTTCGAGTGTTCGAATCGTAATGCGCAAGAAATGGTACCGAAACCCCGTATTTACATATCTGCCACTGTGCAGGAGAATCCGAATAGGTGTTCGAGTGTTCGAACCGTAATGCGCAAGAAATGGTATGTAAACCCCGTATTTACATATCTGCCACTGTGCAGGAGAATCCGTATAGGTGTTCGAGTGTTCGAACCGTAATGCGCAAGAAATGGTACGGAAACCCCGTATTTACATATCTGAAACTGTGCAGGAGAATCCGTATAGGTGTTCGAGTGTTCGAACCGTAATGCGCAAGAAATGGTACCGAAACCCCGTATTTACATATCTGCCACTGTGCAGGAGAATCCGAATAGGTGTTCGAGTGTTCGAACCGTAATGCGCAAGAAATGGTACCGAAACCCCGTATTTACATATCTGCCACTTTGTAGGAGAATCCGCATAGGTGTTCGAGTGTTCGAACCGTAATGTGCAAGAAATGGTATGGAAACCCCGTATTTACATATCTGCCACTGTGCAGGAGAATCCGTATAGGTGTTCGAGTGTTCGAATCGTAATGCGCAAGAAATGGTACCGAAACCCCGTATTTACATATCTGCCACTGTGCAGGAGAATCCGAATAGGTGTTCGAGTGTTCGAACCGTAATGCGCAAGAAATGGTATGTAAACCCCGTATTTACATATCTGCCACTGTGCAGGAGAATCCGTATAGGTGTTCGAGTGTTCGAACCGTAATGCGCAAGAAATGGTACGGAAACCCCGTATTTACATATCTGAAACTGTGCAGGAGAATCCGTATAGGTGTTCGAGTGTTCGAACCGTAATGCGCAAGAAATGGTACCGAAACCCCGTATTTACATATCTGCCACTGTGCAGGAGAATCCGAATAGGTGTTCGAGTGTTCGAACCGTAATGCGCAAGAAATGGTACCGAAACGCCGTATTTACATATCTGCTACTTTGTAGGAGAATCCGCATAGGTGTTCGAGTGTTCGAACCGTAATGTGCAAGAAATGGTATGGAAACCCCGTATTTACATATCTGCCACTGTGCAGGAGAATCCGTATAGGTGTTCGAGTGTTCGAATCGTAATGCGCAAGAAATGGTACCGAAACCCCGTATTTACATATCTGCCACTGTGTAGGAGAATCCGAATAGGTGTTCGATTGTTCGAACCGTAATGCGCAAGAAATGGTATGTAAACCCCGTATTTACATATCTGCCACTGTGCAGGAGAATCCGTATAGGTGTTCGAGTGTTCGAACCGTAATGCGCAAGAAATGCTATGTAAACCCCATATTTAAATATCTGCCACTGTGTAGGAGAATCCGTATAGGTGTTCGAGTGTTCGAACCGTAATGCGCAAGAAATGGTACCGAAACCCCGTATTTACATATCTGCCACTGTGCAGGAGAATCCGTATAGGTGTTCGAGTGTTCGAACCGTAATGCGCAAGAAATGGTACGGAAATCCCGTATTTACATATCTGCCACTGTGCAGGAGAATCCGAATAGGTGTTCGAGTGTTCGAACCGTAATGCGCAAGAAATGGTACCGAAACCCCGTATTTACATATCTGCCACTTTGTAGGAGAATCCGCATAGGTGTTCGAGAGTTCGAACCGTAATCTGCAAGAAATGGTATGGAAACCCCGTATTTACATATCTGCCACTGTGCAAGAGAATCCGTATAGGTGTTCGAGTGTTCGAATCGTAATGCGCAAGAAATGGTACCGAAACCCCGTATTTACATATCTGCCACTGTGCAGGAGAATCCGAATAGGTGTTCGAGTGTTCGAACAGTAATGCGCAAGAAATGGTATGTAAACCCCGTATTTACATATCTGCCACTGTGCAGGAGAATCCGTATAGGTGTTCGAGTGTTCGAACCGTAATGCGCAAGAAATGGTACGGAAACCCCGTATTTACATATCTGAAACTGTGCAGGAGAATCCGTATAGGTGTTCGAGTGTTCGAACCGTAATGCGCAAGAAATGGTACCGAAACCCCGTATTTACATATCTGCCACTGTGCAGGAGAATCCGAATAGGTGTTCGAGTGTTCGAACCGTAATGCGCAAGAAATGGTACCGAAACCCCGTATTTACATATCTGCCACTTTGTAGGAGAATCCGCATAGGTGTTCGAGTGTTCGAACCGTAATGTGCAAGAAATGGTATGGAAACCCCGTATTTACATATCTGCCACTGTGCAGGAGAATCCGTATAGGTGTTCGAGTGTTCGAACCGTAATGCGCAAGAAATGGTACGGAAACCCCGTATTTAGATATCTGCCACTGTGCCGGAGAATCCGTATAGGTGTTCGATTGTTCGAACCGTAATGCGCAAGAAATGGTATGTAAACCCCGTATTTACATATCTGCCACTGTGCAGGAGAATCCGTATAGGTGTTCGATTGTTCGAACCGTAATGCGCAAGAAATGGTATGTAAACCCCGTATTTACATATCTGCCACTGTGCAGGAGAATCCGTATAGGTGTTCGAGTGTTCGAACCGTAATGCGCAAGAGATGCTATGTAAACCCCATATTTAAATATCTGCCACTGTGCAGGAGAATCCGTATAGGTGTTCGAGTGTTCGAACCGTAATGTGCCAGAAATGGTACCGAAACCCCGTATTTACATATCTGCCACTGTGCAGGAGAATCCGTTTAGGTGTTCGATAGTTCGAACCGTAATACGCAAGAAATGGTATGTAAACCCCGTATTTACATATCTGCCACTGTGCAGGAGAATCCGTATAGGTGTTCGATTGTTCGAACCGTAATGCGCAAGAAATGGTATGTAAACCCCGTATTTACATATCTGCCACTGTGCAGGAGAATCCGTATAGGTGTTCGAGTGTTCCAACCGTAATGCGGAAGAAATGCTATGTAAACCCCATATTTAAATATCTGCCACTGTGCAGGAGAATCCGTATAGGTGTTCCAGTGTTCGAACCGTAATGCGCAAGAAATGGTATGTAAACCCCGTATTTACATATCTGCCACTGTGCAGGAGAATCCGTATAGGTGTTCGAGTGTTCGAACCGTAATGCGCAAGAAATGGTACGGAAACCCCGTATTTACATATCTGAAACTGTGCAGGAGAATCCGTATAAGTGTTCGAGTGTTCGAACCGTAATGCGCAAGAAATGGTACCGAAACCCCGTATTTACATATCTGCCACTGTGCAGGAGAATCCGAATAGGTGTTCGAGTGTTCGAACCGTAATGCGCAAGAAATGGTACCGAAACCCCGTATTTACATATCTGCCACTTTGTAGGAGAATCCGCATAGGTGTTCGAGTTTTCGAACCTGTGCAAGAAATGGTATGGAAACCCCGTATTTACATATCTGCCACTGTGGAGGAGAATCCGTATAGGTGTTCGAGTGCTCGAATCATAATGCGCAAGAAATGGTACCGAAACCCCGTATTTACATATCTGCCACTGTGCAGGAGAATCCGAATAGGTGTTCCAGTGTTCGAACCGTAATACGCAAGAAATGGTATGTAAACCCCGTATTTACATATCTGCCACTGTGCAGGAGAATCCGTATATGTGTTCGAGTGTTCGAACCGTAATGCGCAAGAAATGGTACGGAAACCCCGTATTTACATATCTGCCACTGTGCAGGAGAATCCATATAGGTGTTCGATTGTTCGAACCGTAATGCGCAAGAAATGGTATGTAAACCCCGTATTTACATATCTGCCACTGTGCAGGAGAATCCGTATAGGTCTTCGATTGTTCGAACCGTAATGCGCAAGAAATGGTATGTAAACCCCGTATTTACATATCTGCCACTGTGCAGGAGAATCCGTATAGGTGTTCGAGTGTTCGAACCGTAATGCGCAAGAAATGCTATGTAAACCCGATATTTAAATATCTGCCACTGTGCAGGAGAATCCGTATAGGTGTTCGAGTGTTCGAACCGTAATGCGCAAGAAATGGTACCGAAACCCCGTATTTACATATCTGCCACTGTGCAGGAGAATCCGTATAGGTGTTCGAGTGTTCGAACCGTAATGCGCAAGAAATGGTACGGAAACCCCGTATTTACATATCTGCCACTGTGCAGGAGAATCCGTATAGGTGTTCGATTGTTCGAACCGTAATACGCAAGAAATGGTATGTAAACCCCGTATTTAAATATCTGCCACTGTGCAGGAGAATCCGTATAGGTGTTCGAGTGTTCGAACCGTAATGCGCAAGAAATGGTACCGAAACCCCGTATTTACATATCTGCCACTGTACAGGAGAATCCGTATAGGTGTTCGAGTGTTCGAACCGTAATGCGCAAGAAATGGTACGGAAACCCCGTATTTACATATCTGTCACTGTGCAGGAGAATCCGAATAGGTGTTCGAGTGTTCGAACCGTAATGCGCAAGAAATGGTACCGAAACCCCGTATTTACGTATCTGCCACTTTGTAGGAGAATCCGCATAGGTGTTCGAGTGTTTGAACCGTAACGTGCAACACATGGTATGGAAACCCCGTATTTACATTTCTTCCACTGTGCAAGAGAATCTGTATAGGTGTTCGAGTGTTCGAATCATAATGCGCAAGAAATGGTACCGAAACCCCGTATTTACATATCTGCCACTGTGCAGGAGAATCCGAATAGGTGTTCGAGTGTTCGAACCGTAATGCGCAAGAAATGGTATGTAAACCCCGTATTTACATATCTGCCACTGTGCAGGAGAATCCGTATAGGTGTTCGAGTGTTCGAACCGTAATGCGCAAGAAATGGTACGGAAACCCCGTATTTACATATCTGCCACTGGGCAGGAGAATCCGTATAGGTTTTCGAGTGTTCGAACCGTAATGCGCAAGAAATGGTACCGAAACCCCGTATTTACATATCTGCCACTGTGCAGGAGAATCCGAATAGGTGTTCGAGTGTTCGAACCGTAATGCGCAAGAAATGGTACCGAAACCCCGTATTTACATATCTGCCACTTTGTAGGAGAATCCGCATAGGTGTTCGAGTGTTCGAACCGTAATGTGCAAGAAATGGTACGGAAACCCCGTATTTACATATCTGCCACTGTGCAGGAGAATCCGTATAGGTGTTCGAGTGTTCGAATCGTAATGCGCAAGAAATGGTACCGAAACCCCGTATTTACATATCTGCCACTGTGCAGGAGAATCCGAATAGGTGTTCGACTGTTCGAACCGTAATGCGCAAGAAATGGTATGTAAACCCCGTATTTACATATCTGCCACTGTGCAGGAGAATCCGTATAGGTGTTCGAGTGTTCGAACCGTAATGCGCAAGAAATGGTACGGAAACCCCGTATTTATATATCTGCCACTGTGCAGGAGAATCCGTATAGGTGTTCGAGTGTTCGAACAGTAATGCGCAAGAAATGGTACCGAAACCCCGTATTTACATATCTGCCACTGTGCAGGAGAATCCGTATAGGTGTTCGATTGTTCGAACCGTAATGCGCAAGAAATGGTATGTAAACCCCGTATTTACATATCTGCCACTGTGTAGGAGAATCCGAATAGGTGTTCGAGTGTTCGAACCGTAATGCGCAAGAAATGGTATGGAAATCCCGTATTTACATATCTGCCACTGTGCAGGAGAATCCGTATAGGTGTTCGAGTGTTCGAATCGTAATGCGCAAGAAATGGTACCAAAACCCCATATTTACAAATCTGCCACTGTGCAGGAGAATCCGAATAGGTGTTCGAGTGTTCGAACCGTAATGCGCAAGAAATGGTATGCAAACCCCGTATTTACATATCTGCCACTGTGCAGGAGAATCCGTATAGGTGTTCGAGTGTTCGAACCGTAATGCGCAAGAAATGGTACGGAAACCTCGTATTTACATATCTGCCACTGTGCAAGAGAATCCGTATAGGTGTTCGATTGTTCGAACCGTAATGCGCAAGAAATGGTATGTAAACCCCGTATTTACATATCTGCCACTGTGTAGGAGAATCCGAATAGGTGTTCGAGTGTTCGAACCGTAATGCGCAAGAAATGGCACCGAAACCCCGTATTTACATATCTGCCACTGTGCAGGAGAATCCGAATAGGTGTTCGAGTGTTCGAACCGTAATGCGCAAGAAATGGTACCGAAACCCCGTATTTACATATCAGCCACTGTGTAGGAGAATCCGTATAGGTGTTCGAGTGTTCGAACCGTAATGCGCAAGAAATGGTACGGAAACCCCGTATTTACATATCTGCCACTGTGCAGGAGAATCCGAATAGGTGTTCGAGTGTTCGAACCGTAATGCGCAAGAAATGGTACCGAAACCCCGTATTTACATATCTGCCACTTTGTAGGAGAATCCGCATAGGTGTTCGAGTGTTCGAACCGTAATGTGCAAGAAATGGTACGGAAACCCCGTATTTACATATCTGCCACTGTGCAGGAGAATCCGTATAGGTGTTCGAGTGTTCGAATCGTAATGCGCAAGAAATGGTACCGAAACCCCGTATTTACATATCTGCCACTGTGCAGGAGAATCCGAATAGGTGTTCGACTGTTCGAACCGTAATACGCAAGAAATGGTATGTAAACCCCGTATTTACATATCTGCCACTGTGCAGGAGAATCCGTATAGGTGTTCGAGTGTTCGAACCGTAATGCGCAAGAAATTTTACGGAAACCCCGTATTTATATATCTGCCACTGTGCAGGAGAATCCGTATAGGTGTTCGAGTGTTCGAACAGTAATGCGCAAGAAATGGTACCGAAACCCCGTATTTACATATCTGCCACTGTGCAGGAGAATCCGAATAGGTGTTCGAGTGTTCGAACCGTAATGCGCAAGAAATGGTACCGAAACCCCGTATTTACATATCTGCCACTTTGTAGGAGAATCCGCATAGGTGTTCGAGTGTTCGAACTGTAATGTGCAAGAAATGGTATGGAAATCCCGTATTTACATATCTGCCACTGTGCAGGAGAATCCGTATAGGTGTTCGAGTGTTCGAATCGTAATGCGCAAGAAATGGTACCAAAACCCCATATTTACAAATCTACCACTGTGCAGGAGAATCCGAATAGGTGTTCGAGTGTTCGAACCGTAATGCGCAAGAAATGGTATGTAAACCCCGTATTTACATATCTGCCACTGTGCAGGAGAATCCGTATAGGTGTTCGAGTGTTCGAACCGTAATGCGCAAGAAATGGTACGGAAACCTCGTATTTACATATCTGCCACTGTGCAGGAGAATCCGTATAGGTGTTCGATTGTTCGAACCGTAATGCGCAAGAAATGGTATGTAAACCCCGTATTTACATATCTGCCACTGTGTAGGAGAATCCGAATAGGTGTTCGAGTGTTCGAACCGTAATGCGCAAGAAATGGCACCGAAACCCCGTATTTACATATCTGCCACTGTGCAGGAGAATCCGAATAGGTGTTCGAGTGTTCGAACCGTAATGCGCAAGAAATGGTACCGAAACCCCTTATTTACATATCAGCCACTGTGTAGGAGAATCCGTATAGGTGTTCGAGTGTTCGAACCGTAATGCGCAAGAAATGGTACGGAAACCCCGTATTTACATATCTGCCACTGTGCAGGAGAATCCGAATAGGTGTTCGAGTGTTCGAACCGTAATGCGCAAGAAATGGTACCGAAACCCCGTATTTACATATCTGCCACTTTGTAGGAGTTTCCGCATAGGTGTTTGAGTGTTCGAACCGTAATGTGCAACAAATGGTATGGAAACCCCGTATTTACATATCTGCCACTGTGCAAGAGAATCCGTATAGGTGTTCGAGTGTTCGAATCGTAATGCGCAAGAAATGGTTCCGAAACCCCGTACTTACATATCTGCCACTGTGCAGGAGAATCCGAATAGGTGTTCGAGTGTTCGAACCGTAGTGCGCAAGAAATGGTATGTAAACCCCGTATTTACATATCTGCCACTGTGTAGGAGAATCCGTATAGGTGTTCGAGTGTTCGAACCGTAATGCGCAAGAAATGGTACGGAAACCCCGTATTTACATATCTGCCACTGTGCAGGAGAATCCGTATAGGTGTTCGAGTGTTCGAACCGTAATGCGCAAGAAATGGTACCGAAACCCCGTATTTACATATCTGCCACTGTGCAGGAGAATCCGAATAGGTGTTCGGGTGTTCGAACCGTAATGCGCAAGAAATGGTACCGAAACCCCGTATTTACATATCTGCCACTTTGTAGGAGAATCCGCATAGGTGTTCGAGTGTTCGAACCGTAATGTGCAAGAAATGGTATGGAAACCCCGTATTTACATATCTGCCACTGTGCAGGAGAATCCGTATAGGTGTTCGAGTGTTCGAATCGTAATGCGCAAGAAATGGTACCGAAACCCCGTATTTACATATCTGCCACTGTGCAGGAGAATCCGAATAGGTGTTCGAGTGTTCGAACCGTAATGCGCAAGAAATGGTATGTAAACCCCGTATTTACATATCTGCCACAGTGCAGGAGAATCCGTATAGGTGTTCGAGTGTTCGAACCGCAATGCGCAAGAAATGGTACGGAAACCCCATATTTACATATCTGCCACTGTGCAGGAGAATCCGTATAGGTGTTCGAGTGTTCGAACCGTAATGCGCAAGAAATGGTACCGAAACCCCGTATTTACATATCAGCCACTGTGTAGGAGAATCCGTATAGGTGTTCGAGTGTTCGAACCGTAATGCGCAAGAAATGGTACGGAAACCCCGTATTTACATATCTGCCACTGTGCAGGAGAATCCGAATAGGTGTTCGAGTGTTCGAACCGTAATGCGCAAGAAATGGTACCGAAACCCCGTATTTACATATCTGCCACTTTGTAGGAGTTTCCGCATAGGTGTTCGAGTGTTCGAACCGTAATGCGCAAGAAATGGTACGGAAACCTCGTATTTACATATCTGCCACTGTGCAGGAGAATCCGTATAGGTGTTCGATTGTTCGAACCGTAATGCGCAAGAAATGGTATGTAAACCCCGTATTTACATATCTGCCACTGTGTAGGAGAATCCGAATAGGTGTTCGAGTGTTCGAACCGTAATGCGCAAGAAATGGCACCGAAACCCCGTATTTACATATCTGCCACTGTGCAGGAGAATCCGAATAGGTGTTCGAGTGTTCGAACCGTAATGCGCAAGAAATGGTACCGAAACCCCGTATTTACATATCAGCCACTGTGTAGGAGAATCCGTATAGGTGTTCGAGTGTTCGAACCGTAATGCGCAAGAAATGGTACGGAAACCCCGTATTTACATATCTGCCACTGTGCAGGAGAATCCGAATAGGTGTTCGAGTGTTCGAACCGTAATGCGCAAGAAATGGTACCGAAACCCCGTATTTACATATCTGCCACTTTGTAGGAGTTTCTGCATAGGTGTTTGAGTGTTCGAACCGTAATGTGCAACAAATGGTATGGAAACCCCGTATTTACATATCTGCCACGGTGCAAGAGAATCCGTATAGGTGTTCGAGTGTTCGAATCGTAATGCGCAAGAAATGGTTCCGAAACCCCGTACTTACATATCTGCCACTGTGCAGGAGAATCCGAATAGGTGTTCGAGTGTTCGAACCGTAGTGCGCAAGAAATGGTATGTAAACCCCGTATTTACATATCTGCCACTGTGCAGGAGAATCCGTATAGGTGTTCGAGTGTTCGAACCGTAATGCGCAAGAAATGGTACGGAAACCCCGTATTTACATATCTGCCACTGTGCAGGAGAATCCGTATAGGTGTTCGAGTGTTCGAACCGTAATGCGCAAGAAATGGTACCGAAACCCCGTATTTACATATCTGCCACTGTGCAGGAGAATCCGAATAGGTGTTCGGGTGTTCGAACCGTAATGCGCAAGAAATGGTACCGAAACCCCGTATTTACATATCTGCCACTTTGTAGGAGAATCCGCATAGGTGTTCGAGTGTTCGAACCGTAATGTGCAAGAAATGGTATGGAAACCCCGTATTTACATATCTGCCACTGTGCAGGAGAATCCGTATAGGTGTTCGAGTGTTCGAATCGTAATGCGCAAGAAATGGTACCGAAACCCCGTATTTACATATCTGCCACTGTGCAGGAGAATCCGAATAGGTGTTCGAGTGTTCGAACCGTAATGCGCAAGAAATGGTATGTAAACCCCGTATTTACATATCTGCCACAGTGTAGGAGAATCCGTATAGGTGTTCGAGTGTTCGAACCGTAATGCGCAAGAAATGGTACGGAAACCCCATATTTACATATCTGCCACTGTGCAGGAGAATCCGTATAGGTGTTCGAGTGTTCGAACCGTAATGCGCAAGAAATGGTACCGAAACCCCGTATTTACATATCTGCCACTATGCAGGAGAATCCGAATAGGTGTTCGAGTGTTCGAATCGTAATGCGCAAGAAATGGTACCGAAACCCCGTATTTACATATCTGCCACTTTGTAGGAGAATCCGCATAGGCGTTCGAGTGTTCGAACCGTAATGTGCAAGAAATGGTATGGAAACCCCGTATTTACATATCTGCCACTGTGCAGGAGAATCCGTATAGGTGTTCGAGTGTTCGAATCGTAATGCGCAAGAAATGGTACCGAAACCCCGTATTTACATATCTGCCACTGTGCAGGAGAATCCGAATAGGTGTTCGAGTGTTCGAACCGTAATGCGCAAGAAATGGTACCGAAACCCCGTATTTACATATCTGCCACTTTGTAGGAGAATCCGCATAGGCGTTCGAGTGTTCGAACCGTAATGTGCAAGAAATGGTATGGAAACCCCGTATTTACATATCTGCCACTGTGCAGGAGAATCCGTATAGGTGTTCGAGTGTTCGAATCGTAATGCGCAAGAAATGGTACCGAAACCCCGTATTTACATATCTGCCACTGTGCAGGAGAATCCGAATAGGTGTTCGAGTGTTCGAACCGTAATGCGCAAGAAATGGTACCGAAACCCCGTATTTACATATCAGCCACTGTGTAGGAGAATCCGTATAGGTGTTCGAGTGTTCGAACCGTAATGCGCAAGAAATGGTACGGAAACCCCGTATTTACATATCTGCCACTGTGCAGGAGAATCCGAATAGGTGTTCGAGTGTTCGAACCGTAATGCGCAAGAAATGGTACCGAAACCCCGTATTTACATATCTGCCACTTTGTAGGAGTTTCTGCATAGGTGTTTGAGTGTTCGAACCGTAATGTGCAACAAATGGTATGGAAACCCCGTATTTACATATCTGCCACGGTGCAAGAGAATCCGTATAGGTGTTCGAGTGTTCGAATCGTAATGCGCAAGAAATGGTTCCGAAACCCCGTACTTACATATCTGCCACTGTGCAGGAGAATCCGAATAGGTGTTCGAGTGTTCGAACCGTAGTGCGCAAGAAATGGTATGTAAACCCCGTATTTACATATCTGCCACTGTGCAGGAGAATCCGTATAGGTGTTCGAGTGTTCGAACCGTAATGCGCAAGAAATGGTACGGAAACCCCGTATTTACATATCTGCCACTGTGCAGGAGAATCCGTATAGGTGTTCGAGTGTTCGAACCGTAATGCGCAAGAAATGGTACCGAAACCCCGTATTTACATATCTGCCACTTTGTAGGAGAATCCGCATAGGCGTTCGAGTGTTCGAACCGTAATGTGCAAGAAGTGGTATGGAAACCCCGTATTTACATATCTGCCACTGTGCAGGAGAATCCGTATAGGTGTTCGAGTGTTCGAATCGTAATGCGCAAGAAATGGTACCGAAACCCCGTATTTACATATCTGCCACTGTGCAGGAGAATCCGAATAGGTGTTCGAGTGTTCGAACCGTAATGCGCAAGAAATGGTATGTAAACCCCGTATTTACATATCTGCCACTGTGCAGGAGAATCCGTATAGGTGTTCGAGTGTTCGAACCGTAATGCGCAAGAAATGGTACGGAAACCACGTATTTACATATCTACCACTGTGGAGGAGAATCCGTATAGGTGTTCGATTGTTCGAACCGTAATGCGCATGAAATGGTATGTAAACCCCGTATTTACAGATCTGCCACTGTGCAGGAGAATCCGAATAGGTGTTCGAGTGTTCGCACCGTAATGCGCAATAAATGGTATGTAAATCCCGTATTTACATATCTGCCACTGTGCAGGAGAATCCGTATAGGTGTTCGAGTGTTCGAACCGTAATGCGCAAGAAATGGTACGGAAACCCGATATTTACATATCTGCCACTGTGCAGGAGAATCCGCATAGGTGTTCGAGTGTTCGAACCGTAATGCGCAAGAAATGGTACGGAAACCCGATATTTACATATCTGCCACTGTGCAGGAGAATCCGTATAGGTGTTCGAGTGTTCGAACCGTAATGCGCAAGAAATGGTATGTAAACCCCGTATTTACATATCTGCCACTGTGCAGGAGAATCCGTATAGGTGTTCGAGTGTTCGAATCGTAATGCGCAAGAAATGGTACCGAAACCCCGTACTTACATATCTGCCCCTGTGCAGGAGAATCCGAATAGGTGTTCGAGTGTTCGAACCGTAGTGCGCAAGAAATGGTATGTAAACCCCGTATTTACATATCTGCCACTGTGCAGGAGAATCCGTATAGGTGTTCGAGTGTTCGAACCGTAATGCGCAAGAAATGGTACGAAAACCCCGTATTTACATATCTGCCACTGTGCAGGAGAATCCGTATAGGTGTTCGAGTGTTCGAACCGTAATGCGCAAGAAATGGTACCGAAACCCCGTATTTACATATCTGCCACTGTGCAGGAGAATCCGAATAGGTGTTCGGGTGTTCGAACCGTAATGCGCAAGAAATGGTACCGAAACCCCGTATTTACATATCTGCCACTTTGTAGGAGAATCCGCATAGGTGTTCGAGTGTTCGAACCGTAATGTGCAAGAAATGGTATGGAAACCCCGTATTTACATATCTGCCACTGTGCAGGAGAATCCGTATAGGTGTTCGAGTGTTCGAATCGTAATGCGCAAGAAATGGTACCGAAACCCCGTATTTACATATCTGCCACTGTGCAGGAGAATCCGAATAGGTGTTCGAGTGTTCGAACCGTAATGCGCAAGAAATGGTATGTAAACCCCGTATTTACATATCTGCCACAGTGCAGGAGAATCCGTATAGGTGTTCGAGTGTTCGAACCGTAATGCGCAAGAAATGGTACGGAAACCCCATATTTACATATCTGCCACTGTGCAGGAGAATCCGTATAGGTGTTCGAGTGTTCGAACCGTAATGCGCAAGAAATGGTACCGAAACCCCGTATTTACATATCTGCCACTGTGCAGGAGAATCCGAATAGGTGTTCGAGTGTTCGAATCGTAATGCGCAAGAAATGGTACCGAAACCCCGTATTTACATATCTGCCACTTTGTAGGAGAATCCGCATAGGCGTTCGAGTGTTCGAACCGTAATGTGCAAGAAATGGTATGGAAACCCCGTATTTACATATCTGCCACTGTGCAGGAGAATCCGTATAGGTGTTCGAGTGTTCGAATCGTAATGCGCAAGAAATGGTACCGAAACCCCGTATTTACATATCTGCCACTGTGCAGGAGAATCCGAATAGGTGTTCGAGTGTTCGAACCGTAATGCGCAAGAAATGGTACCGAAACCCCGTATTTACATATCTGCCACTTTGTAGGAGAATCCGCATAGGCGTTCGAGTGTTCGAACCGTAATGTGCAAGAAATGGTATGGAAACCCCGTATTTACATATCTGCCACTGTGCAGGAGAATCCGTATAGGTGTTCGAGTGTTCGAATCGTAATGCGCAAGAAATGGTACCGAAACCCCGTATTTACATATCTGCCACTGTGCAGGAGAATCCGAATAGGTGTTCGAGTGTTCGAACCGTAATGCGCAAGAAATGGTATGTAAACCCCGTATTTACATATCTGCCACTATGCAGGCGAATCCGTATAGGTGTTCGAGTGTTCGAACCGTAATGCGCAAGAAATGGTACGGAAACCACGTATTTACATATCTACCACTGTGGAGGAGAATCCGTATAGGTGTTCGATTGTTCGAACCGTAATGCGCAAGAAATGGTATGTAAACCCCGTATTTACAGATCTGCCACTGTGCAGGAGAATCCGAATAGGTGTTCGAGTGTTCGCACCGTAATGCGCAATAAATGGTAAGTAAATCCCGTATTTACATATCTGCCACTGTGCAGGAGAATCCGTATAGGTGTTCGAGTGTTCGAACCGTAATGCGCAAGAAATGGTACGGAAACCCGATATTTACATATCTGCCACTGTGCAGGAGAATCCGCATAGGTGTTCGAGTGTTCGAACCGTAATGCGGAAGAAATGGTACGGAAACCCGATATTTACATATCTGCCACTGTGCAGGAGAATCCGTATAGGTGTTCGAGTGTTCGAACCGTAATGCGCAAGAAATGGTATGTAAACCCCGTATTTACATATCTGCCACTGTGCAGGAGAATCCGTATAGGTGTTCGAGTGTTCGAATCGTAATGCGCAAGAAATGGTACCGAAACCCCGTACTTACATATCTGCCCCTGTGCAGGAGAATCCGAATAGGTGTTCGAGTGTTCGAACCGTAGTGCGCAAGAAATGGTATGTAAACCCCGTATTTACATATCTGTCACTGTGCAAGAGAATCCGTATAGGTGTTCGAGTGTTCGAATCGTAATGCGCAAGAAATGGTACCGAAACCCCGTACTTACATATCTGCCACTGTGCAGGAGAATCCGAATAGGTGTTCGAGTGTTCGAACCGTAGTGCGCAAGAAATGGTATGTAAACCCCGTATTTACATATCTGCCACTGTGCAGGAGAATCCGTATAGGTGTTCGAGTGTTCGAACCGTAATGCGCAAGAAATGGTACGGAAACCCCGTATTTACATATCTGCCACTGTGCAGGAGAATCCGTATAGGTGTTCGAGTGTTCGAACCGTAATGCGCAAGAAATGGTACCGAAACCCCGTATTTACATATCTGCCACTGTGCAGGAGAATCCGAATAGGTGTTCGGGTATTCGAACCGTAATGCGCAAGAAATGGTACCGAAACCCCGTATTTACATATCTGCCACTTTGTAGGAGAATCCGCATAGGTGTTCGACTGTTCGAACCGTAATGTGCAAGAAATGGTATGGAAACCCCGTATTTACATATCTGCCACTGTGCAGGAGAATCCGTATAGGTGTTCGAGTGTTCGAATCGTAATGCGCAAGAAATGGTACCGAAACCCCGTATTTACATATCTGCCACTGTGCAGGAGAATCCGAATAGGTGTTCGAGTGTTCGAACCGTAATGCGCAAGAAATGGTATGTAAACCCCGTATTTACATATCTACCACAGTGCAGGAGAATCCGTATAGGTGTTCGAGTGTTCGAACCGTAATGCGCAAGAAATGGTACGGAAACCCCATATTTACATATCTGCCACTGTGCAGGAGAATCCGTATAGGTGTTCGAGTGTTCGAACCGTAATGCGCAAGAAATGGTACCGAAACCCCGTATTTACATATCTGCCACTGTGCAGGAGAATCCGAATAGGTGTTCGAGTGTTCGAACCGTAATGCGCAAGAAATGGTACCGAAACCCCGTATTTACATATCTGCCACTTTGTAGGAGAATCCGTATAGGCGTTCGAGTGTTCGAACCGTAATGTGCAAGAAATGGTATGGAAACCCCGTATTTACATATCTGCCACTGTGCAGGAGAATCCGTATAGATGTTCGAGTGTTCGAATCGTAATGCGCAAGAAATGGTACCGAAACCCCGTATTTACATATCTGCCACTGTGCAGGAGAATCCGAATAGGTGTTCGAGTGTTCGAACCGTAATGCGCAAGAAATGGTATGTAAACCCCGTATTTACATATCTGCCACTGTGCAGGAGAATCCGTATAGGTGTTCGAGTGTTCGAACCGTAATGCGCAAGAAATGGTACGGAAACCACGTATTTACATATCTACCACTGTGGAGGAGAATCCGTATAGGTGTTCGATTGTTCGAACCGTAATGCGCAAGAAATGGTATGTAAACCCCGTATTTACAGATCTGCCACTGTGCAGGAGAATCCGAATAGGTGTTCGAGTGTTCGCACCGTAATGCGCAATAAATGGTATGTAAATCCCGTATTTATATATCTGCCACTGTGCAGGAGAATCCGTATAGGTGTTCGAGTGTTCGAACCGTAATGCGCAAGAAATGGTACGGAAACCCGATATTTACATATCTGCCACTGTGCAGGAGAATCCGCATAGGTGTTCGAGTGTTCGAACCGTAATGCGCAAGAAATGGTACGGAAACCCGATATTTACATATCTGCCACTGTGCAGGAGAATCCGTATAGGTGTTCGAGTGTTCGAACCGTAATGCGCAAGAAAAGGTATGTAAACCCCGTATTTACATATCTGCCACTGTGCAGGAGAATCCGTATAGGTGTTCGATTGTTCGAACCGTAATGCGCAGGAAATGGTATGTAAACCCCGTATTTACATATCTGCCACTTTGCAGGAGAATCCGTATAGGTGTTCGAGTGTTCGAACCGTAATGCGCAAGAAATGGTATGTAAACCCCGTATTTACATATCTGCCACTGTGCAGGAGAATCCGTATAGGTGTTCGAGTGTTCGAACCGTAATGCGCAAGAAATGGTACGGAAAGCCGGTATTTACATATCTGCCACTGTGCAGGAGAATCCGTATAGGTGTTCGAGTGTTCGAACCGTAATGCGCAAGAAATGGTACCGAAACCCTGTACTTACATATCTGCCACTGTGCAGGAGAATCCGAATAGGTGTTCGAGTGTTTGAACCGTAATGCGCAAGAAATGGTATGTAAACCCCGTATTTACATATCTGCCACTGTGCAGGAGAATCCGTATAGGTGTTCGAGTGTTCGAACCGTAATGCGCAAGAAATGGTACCGAAACCCCGTATTTGCATATCTGCCACAGTGCAGGAGAATCCGAATAGGTGTTCGAGTGTTCGAACCGTAATGCGCAAGAAATGGTACCGAAACCCCGTATTTACATCTCTGCCACTTTGTAGGAGAATCCGCATAGGTGTTCGAGTGTTCGAACCGTAATGTGCAAGAAATGGTATGGAAACCCCGTATTTACAGATCTGCCACTGTGCGGGAGAATCCGTATAGGTGTTCGAGTGTTCGAATCGTAATGCGCAAGAAATGGTACCGAAACCCCGTATTTACATATCTGCCACTGTGCAGGAGAATCCGAATAGGTGTTCGAGTGTTCGCACCGTAATGCGCAATAAATGGTATGTAAATCCCGTATTTACATATCTGCCACTGTGCAGGAGAATCCGTATAGGTGTTCGAGTGTTCGAATCGTAATGCGCAAGAAATGGTACCGAAACCCCGTATTTACATATCTGCCACTGTGCAGGAGAATCCGAATAGGTGTTCGAGTGTTCGAACCGTAATGCGCAAGAAATGGTATGTAAACCCCGTATTTACATATCTGCTACTGTGCAGGAGAATCCGTATAGGTGTTCGAGTGTTCGAATCGTAATGCGCAAGAAATGGTACCGAAACCCCGTATTTACATATCTGCCACTGTGCAGGAGAATCCGAATAGGTGTTCGAGTGTTCGAACCGTAATGCGCAAGAAATGGTATGTAAACCCCATATTTAAATATCTGCCACTATGCAGGAGAATCCGTATAGGTGTTCGACTGTTCGAACCGTAACGCGCAAGAAATGGTACCGAAACCCCGTATTTACATATCTGCCACTGTGCAGGAGAATCCGTATAGGTGTTCGAGTGTTCGAACCGTAATGCGCAAGAAATGGTACCGAAACCCCGTATTTACATATCTGCCACTGTGCAGGAGAATCCGAATAGGTGTTCGGGTGTTCGAACCGTAATGCGCAAGAAATGGTACCGAAACCCCGTATTTACATATCTGCCACTTTGTAGGAGAATCCGCATAGGTGTTCGAGTGTTCGAACCGTAATGTGCAAGAAATGGTATGGAAACCCCGTATTTACATATCTGCCACTGTGCAGGAGAATCCGTATAGGTGTTCGAGTGTTCGAATCGTAATGCGCAAGAAATGGTACCGAAACCCCGTATTTACATATCTGCCACTGTGCAGGAGAATCCGAATAGGTGTTCGAGTGTTCGAACCGTAATGCGCAAGAAATGGTATGTAAACCCCGTATTTACATATCTGCCACAGTGCAGGAGAATCCGTATAGGTGTTCGAGTGTTCGAACCGTAATGCGCAAGAAATGGTACGGAAACCCCATATTTACATATCTGCCACTGTGCAGGAGAATCCGTATAGGTGTTCGAGTGTTCGAACCGTAATGCGCAAGAAATGGTACCGAAACCCCGTATTTACATATCTGCCACTGTGCAGGAGAATCCGAATAGGTGTTCGAGTGTTCGAATCGTAATGCGCAAGAAATGGTACCGAAACCCCGTATTTACATATCTGCCACTTTGTAGGAGAATCCGCATAGGCGTTCGAGTGTTCGAACCGTAATGTGCAAGAAATGGTATGGAAACCCCGTATTTACATATCTGCCACTGTGCAGGAGAATCCGTATAGGTGTTCGAGTGTTCGAATCGTAATGCGCAAGAAATGGTACCGAAACCCCGTATTTACATATCTGCCACTGTGCAGGAGAATCCGAATAGGTGTTCGAGTGTTCGAACCGTAATGCGCAAGAAATGGTACCGAAACCCCGTATTTACATATCTGCCACTTTGTAGGAGAATCCGCATAGGCGTTCGAGTGTTCGAACCGTAATGTGCAAGAAATGGTATGGAAACCCCGTATTTACATATCTGCCACTGTGCAGGAGAATCCGTATAGGTGTTCGAGTGTTCGAATCGTAATGCGCAAGAAATGGTACCGAAACCCCGTATTTACATATCTGCCACTGTGCAGGAGAATCCGAATAGGTGTTCGAGTGTTCGAACCGTAATGCGCAAGAAATGGTATGTAAACCCCGTATTTACATATCTGCCACTATGCAGGCGAATCCGTATAGGTGTTCGAGTGTTCGAACCGTAATGCGCAAGAAATGGTACGGAAACCACGTATTTACATATCTACCACTGTGGAGGAGAATCCGTATAGGTGTTCGATTGTTCGAACCGTAATGCGCAAGAAATGGTATGTAAACCCCGTATTTACAGATCTGCCACTGTGCAGGAGAATCCGAATAGGTGTTCGAGTGTTCGCACCGTAATGCGCAATAAATGGTAAGTAAATCCCGTATTTACATATCTGCCACTGTGCAGGAGAATCCGTATAGGTGTTCGAGTGTTCGAACCGTAATGCGCAAGAAATGGTACGGAAACCCGATATTTACATATCTGCCACTGTGCAGGAGAATCCGCATAGGTGTTCGAGTGTTCGAACCGTAATGCGGAAGAAATGGTACGGAAACCCGATATTTACATATCTGCCACTGTGCAGGAGAATCCGTATAGGTGTTCGAGTGTTCGAACCGTAATGCGCAAGAAATGGTATGTAAACCCCGTATTTACATATCTGCCACTGTGCAGGAGAATCCGTATAGGTGTTCGAGTGTTCGAATCGTAATGCGCAAGAAATGGTACCGAAACCCCGTACTTACATATCTGCCCCTGTGCAGGAGAATCCGAATAGGTGTTCGAGTGTTCGAACCGTAGTGCGCAAGAAATGGTATGTAAACCCCGTATTTACATATCTGTCACTGTGCAAGAGAATCCGTATAGGTGTTCGAGTGTTCGAATCGTAATGCGCAAGAAATGGTACCGAAACCCCGTACTTACATATCTGCCACTGTGCAGGAGAATCCGAATAGGTGTTCGAGTGTTCGAACCGTAGTGCGCAAGAAATGGTATGTAAACCCCGTATTTACATATCTGCCACTGTGCAGGAGAATCCGTATAGGTGTTCGAGTGTTCGAACCGTAATGCGCAAGAAATGGTACGGAAACCCCGTATTTACATATCTGCCACTGTGCAGGAGAATCCGTATAGGTGTTCGAGTGTTCGAACCGTAATGCGCAAGAAATGGTACCGAAACCCCGTATTTACATATCTGCCACTGTGCAGGAGAATCCGAATAGGTGTTCGGGTATTCGAACCGTAATGCGCAAGAAATGGTACCGAAACCCCGTATTTACATATCTGCCACTTTGTAGGAGAATCCGCATAGGTGTTCGACTGTTCGAACCGTAATGTGCAAGAAATGGTATGGAAACCCCGTATTTACATATCTGCCACTGTGCAGGAGAATCCGTATAGGTGTTCGAGTGTTCGAATCGTAATGCGCAAGAAATGGTACCGAAACCCCGTATTTACATATCTGCCACTGTGCAGGAGAATCCGAATAGGTGTTCGAGTGTTCGAACCGTAATGCGCAAGAAATGGTATGTAAACCCCGTATTTACATATCTACCACAGTGCAGGAGAATCCGTATAGGTGTTCGAGTGTTCGAACCGTAATGCGCAAGAAATGGTACGGAAACCCCATATTTACATATCTGCCACTGTGCAGGAGAATCCGTATAGGTGTTCGAGTGTTCGAACCGTAATGCGCAAGAAATGGTACCGAAACCCCGTATTTACATATCTGCCACTGTGCAGGAGAATCCGAATAGGTGTTCGAGTGTTCGAACCGTAATGCGCAAGAAATGGTACCGAAACCCCGTATTTACATATCTGCCACTTTGTAGGAGAATCCGTATAGGCGTTCGAGTGTTCGAACCGTAATGTGCAAGAAATGGTATGGAAACCCCGTATTTACATATCTGCCACTGTGCAGGAGAATCCGTATAGATGTTCGAGTGTTCGAATCGTAATGCGCAAGAAATGGTACCGAAACCCCGTATTTACATATCTGCCACTGTGCAGGAGAATCCGAATAGGTGTTCGAGTGTTCGAACCGTAATGCGCAAGAAATGGTATGTAAACCCCGTATTTACATATCTGCCACTGTGCAGGAGAATCCGTATAGGTGTTCGAGTGTTCGAACCGTAATGCGCAAGAAATGGTACGGAAACCACGTATTTACATATCTACCACTGTGGAGGAGAATCCGTATAGGTGTTCGATTGTTCGAACCGTAATGCGCAAGAAATGGTATGTAAACCCCGTATTTACAGATCTGCCACTGTGCAGGAGAATCCGAATAGGTGTTCGAGTGTTCGCACCGTAATGCGCAATAAATGGTATGTAAATCCCGTATTTATATATCTGCCACTGTGCAGGAGAATCCGTATAGGTGTTCGAGTGTTCGAACCGTAATGCGCAAGAAATGGTACGGAAACCCGATATTTACATATCTGCCACTGTGCAGGAGAATCCGCATAGGTGTTCGAGTGTTCGAACCGTAATGCGCAAGAAATGGTACGGAAACCCGATATTTACATATCTGCCACTGTGCAGGAGAATCCGTATAGGTGTTCGAGTGTTCGAACCGTAATGCGCAAGAAAAGGTATGTAAACCCCGTATTTACATATCTGCCACTGTGCAGGAGAATCCGTATAGGTGTTCGATTGTTCGAACCGTAATGCGCAGGAAATGGTATGTAAACCCCGTATTTACATATCTGCCACTTTGCAGGAGAATCCGTATAGGTGTTCGAGTGTTCGAACCGTAATGCGCAAGAAATGGTATGTAAACCCCGTATTTACATATCTGCCACTGTGCAGGAGAATCCGTATAGGTGTTCGAGTGTTCGAACCGTAATGCGCAAGAAATGGTACGGAAAGCCGGTATTTACATATCTGCCACTGTGCAGGAGAATCCGTATAGGTGTTCGAGTGTTCGAACCGTAATGCGCAAGAAATGGTACCGAAACCCTGTACTTACATATCTGCCACTGTGCAGGAGAATCCGAATAGGTGTTCGAGTGTTTGAACCGTAATGCGCAAGAAATGGTATGTAAACCCCGTATTTACATATCTGCCACTGTGCAGGAGAATCCGTATAGGTGTTCGAGTGTTCGAACCGTAATGCGCAAGAAATGGTACCGAAACCCCGTATTTGCATATCTGCCACAGTGCAGGAGAATCCGAATAGGTGTTCGAGTGTTCGAACCGTAATGCGCAAGAAATGGTACCGAAACCCCGTATTTACATCTCTGCCACTTTGTAGGAGAATCCGCATAGGTGTTCGAGTGTTCGAACCGTAATGTGCAAGAAATGGTATGGAAACCCCGTATTTACAGATCTGCCACTGTGCGGGAGAATCCGTATAGGTGTTCGAGTGTTCGAATCGTAATGCGCAAGAAATGGTACCGAAACCCCGTATTTACATATCTGCCACTGTGCAGGAGAATCCGAATAGGTGTTCGAGTGTTCGCACCGTAATGCGCAATAAATGGTATGTAAATCCCGTATTTACATATCTGCCACTGTGCAGGAGAATCCGTATAGGTGTTCGAGTGTTCGAATCGTAATGCGCAAGAAATGGTACCGAAACCCCGTATTTACATATCTGCCACTGTGCAGGAGAATCCGAATAGGTGTTCGAGTGTTCGAACCGTAATGCGCAAGAAATGGTATGTAAACCCCGTATTTACATATCTGCTACTGTGCAGGAGAATCCGTATAGGTGTTCGAGTGTTCGAATCGTAATGCGCAAGAAATGGTACCGAAACCCCGTATTTACATATCTGCCACTGTGCAGGAGAATCCGAATAGGTGTTCGAGTGTTCGAACCGTAATGCGCAAGAAATGGTATGTAAACCCCATATTTAAATATCTGCCACTATGCAGGAGAATCCGTATAGGTGTTCGACTGTTCGAACCGTAACGCGCAAGAAATGGTACCGAAACCCCGTATTTACATATCTGCCACTGTGCAGGAGAATCCGTATAGGTGTTCGAGTGTTCGAACCGTAATGCGCAAGAAATGGTACCGAAACCCCGTATTTACATATCTGCCACTGTGCAGGAGAATCCGAATAGGTGTTCGGGTGTTCGAACCGTAATGCGCAAGAAATGGTACCGAAACCCCGTATTTACATATCTGCCACTTTGTAGGAGAATCCGCATAGGTGTTCGAGTGTTCGAACCGTAATGTGCAAGAAATGGTATGGAAACCCCGTATTTACATATCTGCCACTGTGCAGGAGAATCCGTATAGGTGTTCGAGTGTTCGAATCGTAATGCGCAAGAAATGGTACCGAAACCCCGTATTTACATATCTGCCACTGTGCAGGAGAATCCGAATAGGTGTTCGAGTGTTCGAACCGTAATGCGCAAGAAATGGTATGTAAACCCCGTATTTACATATCTGCCACAGTGCAGGAGAATCCGTATAGGTGTTCGAGTGTTCGAACCGTAATGCGCAAGAAATGGTACGGAAACCCCATATTTACATATCTGCCACTGTGCAGGAGAATCCGTATAGGTGTTCGAGTGTTCGAACCGTAATGCGCAAGAAATGGTACCGAAACCCCGTATTTACATATCTGCCACTGTGCAGGAGAATCCGAATAGGTGTTCGAGTGTTCGAATCGTAATGCGCAAGAAATGGTACCGAAACCCCGTATTTACATATCTGCCACTTTGTAGGAGAATCCGCATAGGCGTTCGAGTGTTCGAACCGTAATGTGCAAGAAATGGTATGGAAACCCCGTATTTACATATCTGCCACTGTGCAGGAGAATCCGTATAGGTGTTCGAGTGTTCGAATCGTAATGCGCAAGAAATGGTACCGAAACCCCGTATTTACATATCTGCCACTGTGCAGGAGAATCCGAATAGGTGTTCGAGTGTTCGAACCGTAATGCGCAAGAAATGGTACCGAAACCCCGTATTTACATATCTGCCACTTTGTAGGAGAATCCGCATAGGCGTTCGAGTGTTCGAACCGTAATGTGCAAGAAATGGTATGGAAACCCCGTATTTACATATCTGCCACTGTGCAGGAGAATCCGTATAGGTGTTCGAGTGTTCGAATCGTAATGCGCAAGAAATGGTACCGAAACCCCGTATTTACATATCTGCCACTGTGCAGGAGAATCCGAATAGGTGTTCGAGTGTTCGAACCGTAATGCGCAAGAAATGGTATGTAAACCCCGTATTTACATATCTGCCACTATGCAGGCGAATCCGTATAGGTGTTCGAGTGTTCGAACCGTAATGCGCAAGAAATGGTACGGAAACCACGTATTTACATATCTACCACTGTGGAGGAGAATCCGTATAGGTGTTCGATTGTTCGAACCGTAATGCGCAAGAAATGGTATGTAAACCCCGTATTTACAGATCTGCCACTGTGCAGGAGAATCCGAATAGGTGTTCGAGTGTTCGCACCGTAATGCGCAATAAATGGTAAGTAAATCCCGTATTTACATATCTGCCACTGTGCAGGAGAATCCGTATAGGTGTTCGAGTGTTCGAACCGTAATGCGCAAGAAATGGTACGGAAACCCGATATTTACATATCTGCCACTGTGCAGGAGAATCCGCATAGGTGTTCGAGTGTTCGAACCGTAATGCGGAAGAAATGGTACGGAAACCCGATATTTACATATCTGCCACTGTGCAGGAGAATCCGTATAGGTGTTCGAGTGTTCGAACCGTAATGCGCAAGAAATGGTATGTAAACCCCGTATTTACATATCTGCCACTGTGCAGGAGAATCCGTATAGGTGTTCGAGTGTTCGAATCGTAATGCGCAAGAAATGGTACCGAAACCCCGTACTTACATATCTGCCCCTGTGCAGGAGAATCCGAATAGGTGTTCGAGTGTTCGAACCGTAGTGCGCAAGAAATGGTATGTAAACCCCGTATTTACATATCTGTCACTGTGCAAGAGAATCCGTATAGGTGTTCGAGTGTTCGAATCGTAATGCGCAAGAAATGGTACCGAAACCCCGTACTTACATATCTGCCACTGTGCAGGAGAATCCGAATAGGTGTTCGAGTGTTCGAACCGTAGTGCGCAAGAAATGGTATGTAAACCCCGTATTTACATATCTGCCACTGTGCAGGAGAATCCGTATAGGTGTTCGAGTGTTCGAACCGTAATGCGCAAGAAATGGTACGGAAACCCCGTATTTACATATCTGCCACTGTGCAGGAGAATCCGTATAGGTGTTCGAGTGTTCGAACCGTAATGCGCAAGAAATGGTACCGAAACCCCGTATTTACATATCTGCCACTGTGCAGGAGAATCCGAATAGGTGTTCGGGTATTCGAACCGTAATGCGCAAGAAATGGTACCGAAACCCCGTATTTACATATCTGCCACTTTGTAGGAGAATCCGCATAGGTGTTCGACTGTTCGAACCGTAATGTGCAAGAAATGGTATGGAAACCCCGTATTTACATATCTGCCACTGTGCAGGAGAATCCGTATAGGTGTTCGAGTGTTCGAATCGTAATGCGCAAGAAATGGTACCGAAACCCCGTATTTACATATCTGCCACTGTGCAGGAGAATCCGAATAGGTGTTCGAGTGTTCGAACCGTAATGCGCAAGAAATGGTATGTAAACCCCGTATTTACATATCTACCACAGTGCAGGAGAATCCGTATAGGTGTTCGAGTGTTCGAACCGTAATGCGCAAGAAATGGTACGGAAACCCCATATTTACATATCTGCCACTGTGCAGGAGAATCCGTATAGGTGTTCGAGTGTTCGAACCGTAATGCGCAAGAAATGGTACCGAAACCCCGTATTTACATATCTGTCACTGTGCAGGAGAATCCGAATAGGTGTTCGAGTGTTCGAACCGTAATGCGCAAGAAATGGTACCGAAACCCCGTATTTACATATCTGCCACTTTGTAGGAGAATCCGTATAGGCGTTCGAGTGTTCGAACCGTAATGTGCAAGAAATGGTATGGAAACCCCGTATTTACATATCTGCCACTGTGCAGGAGAATCCGTATAGATGTTCGAGTGTTCGAATCGTAATGCGCAAGAAATGGTACCGAAACCCCGTATTTACATATCTGCCACTGTGCAGGAGAATCCGAATAGGTGTTCGAGTGTTCGAACCGTAATGCGCAAGAAATGGTATGTAAACCCCGTATTTACATATCTGCCACTGTGCAGGAGAATCCGTATAGGTGTTCGAGTGTTCGAACCGTAACGCGCAAGAAATGGTACGGAAACCACGTATTTACATATCTACCACTGTGGAGGAGAATCCGTATAGGTGTTCGATTGTTCGAACCGTAATGCGCAAGAAATGGTATGTAAACCCCGTATTTACAGATCTGCCACTGTGCAGGAGAATCCGAATAGGTGTTCGAGTGTTCGCACCGTAATGCGCAATAAATGGTATGTAAATCCCGTATTTATATATCTGCCACTGTGCAGGAGAATCCGTATAGGTGTTCGAGTGTTCGAACCGTAATGCGCAAGAAATGGTACGGAAACCCGATATTTACATATCTGCCACTGTGCAGGAGAATCCGCATAGGTGTTCGAGTGTTTGAACCGTAATGCGCAAGAAATGGTATGTAAACCCCGTATTTACATATCTACCACAGTGCAGGAGAATCCGTATAGGTGTTCGAGTGTTCGAACCGTAATGCGCAAGAAATGGTACGGAAACCCCATATTTACATATCTGCCACTGTGCAGGAGAATCCGTATAGGTGTTCGAGTGTTCGAACCGTAATGCGCAAGAAATGGTACCGAAACCCCGTATTTACATATCTGTCACTGTGCAGGAGAATCCGAATAGGTGTTCGAGTGTTCGAACCGTAATGCGCAAGAAATGGTACCGAAACCCCGTATTTACATATCTGCCACTTTGTAGGAGAATCCGTATAGGCGTTCGAGTGTTCGAACCGTAATGTGCAAGAAATGGTATGGAAACCCCGTATTTACATATCTGCCACTGTGCAGGAGAATCCGTATAGATGTTCGAGTGTTCGAATCGTAATGCGCAAGAAATGGTACCGAAACCCCGTATTTACATATCTGCCACTGTGCAGGAGAATCCGAATAGGTGTTCGAGTGTTCGAACCGTAATGCGCAAGAAATGGTATGTAAACCCCGTATTTACATATCTGCCACTGTGCAGGAGAATCCGTATAGGTGTTCGAGTGTTCGAACCGTAACGCGCAAGAAATGGTACGGAAACCACGTATTTACATATCTACCACTGTGGAGGAGAATCCGTATAGGTGTTCGATTGTTCGAACCGTAATGCGCAAGAAATGGTATGTAAACCCCGTATTTACAGATCTGCCACTGTGCAGGAGAATCCGAATAGGTGTTCGAGTGTTCGCACCGTAATGCGCAATAAATGGTATGTAAATCCCGTATTTATATATCTGCCACTGTGCAGGAGAATCCGTATAGGTGTTCGAGTGTTCGAACCGTAATGCGCAAGAAATGGTACGGAAACCCGATATTTACATATCTGCCACTGTGCAGGAGAATCCGCATAGGTGTTCGAGTGTTCGAACCGTAATGCGCAAGAAATGGTACGGAAACCCGATATTTACATATCTGCCACTGTGCAGGAGAATCCGTATAGGTGTTCGAGTGTTCGAACCGTAATGCGCAAGAAATGGTATGTAAACCCCGTATTTACATATCTGCCACTGTGCAGGAGAATCCGTATAGGTGTTCGATTGTTCGAACCGTAATGCGCAGGAAATGGTATGTAAACCCCGTATTTACATATCTGCCACTTTGCAGGAGAATCCGTATAGGTGTTCGAGTGTTCGAACCGTAATGCGCAAGAAATGGTATGTAAACCCCGTATTTACATATCTGCCACTGTGCAGGAGAATCCGTATAGGTGTTCGAGTGTTCGAACCGTAATGCGCAAGAAATGGTACGGAAAGCCGGTATTTACATATCTGCCACTGTGCAGGAGAATCCGTATAGGTGTTCGAGTGTTCGAACCGTAATGCGCAAGAAATGGTACCGAAACCCTGTACTTACATATCTGCCACTGTGCAGGAGAATCCGAATAGGTGTTCGAGTGTTTGAACCGTAATGCGCAAGAAATGGTATGTAAACCCCGTATTTACATATCTGCCACTGTGCAGGAGAATCCGTATAGGTGTTCGAGTGTTCGAACCGTAATGCGCAAGAAATGGTACCGAAACCCCGTATTTGCATATCTGCCACAGTGCAGGAGAATCCGAATAGGTGTTCGAGTGTTCGAACCGTAATGCGCAAGAAATGGTACCGAAACCCCGTATTTACATCTCTGCCACTTTGTAGGAGAATCCGCATAGGTGTTCGAGTGTTCGAACCGTAATGTGCAAGAAATGGTATGGAAACCCCGTATTTACAGATCTGCCACTGTGCGGGAGAATCCGTATAGGTGTTCGAGTGTTCGAATCGTAATGCGCAAGAAATGGTACCGAAACCCCGTATTTACATATCTGCCACTGTGCAGGAGAATCCGAATAGGTGTTCGAGTGTTCGCACCGTAATGCGCAATAAATGGTATGTAAATCCCGTATTTACATATCTGCCACTGTGCAGGAGAATCCGTATAGGTGTTCGAGTGTTCGAATCGTAATGCGCAAGAAATGGTACCGAAACCCCGTATTTACATATCTGCCACTGTGCAGGAGAATCCGAATAGGTGTTCGAGTGTTCGAACCGTAATGCGCAAGAAATGGTATGTAAACCCCGTATTTACATATCTGCCACAGTGCAGGAGAATCCGTATAGGTGTTCGAGTGTTCGAACCGTAATGCGCAAGAAATGGTACGGAAACCCCATATTTACATATCTGCCACTGTGCAGGAGAATCCGTATAGGTGTTCGAGTGTTCGAACCGTAATGCGCAAGAAATGGTACCGAAACCCCGTATTTACATATCTGCCACTGTGCAGGAGAATCCGAATAGGTGTTCGAGTGTTCGAACCGTAATGCGCAAGAAATGGTACCGAAACCCCGTATTTACATATCTGCCACTTTGTAGGAGAATCCGCATAGGCGTTCGAGTGTTCGAACCGTAATGTGCAAGAAATGGTATGGAAACCCCGTATTTACATATCTGCCACTGTGCAGGAGAATCCGTATAGATGTTCGAGTGTTCGAACCGTAATGCGCAAGAAATGGTACCGAAACCCCGTATTTACATATCTGCCACTTTGTAGGAGAATCCGCATAGGTGTTCGACTGTTCGAACCGTAATGTGCAAGAAATGGTATGGAAACCCCGTATTTACATATCTGCCACTGTGCAGGAGAATCCGTATAGGTGTTCGAGTGTTCGAATCGTAATGCGCAAGAAATGGTACCGAAACCCCGTATTTACATATCTGCCACTGTGCAGGAGAATCCGAATAGGTGTTCGAGTGTTCGAACCGTAATGCGCAAGAAATGGTATGTAAACCCCGTATTTACAGATCTGCCACTGTGCAGGAGAATCCGTATAGGTGTTCGAGTGTTCGAACCGTAATGCGCAAGAAATGGTACGGAAACCCCATATTTACATATCTGCCACTGTGCAGGAGAATCCGTATAGGTGTTCGAGTGTTCGAACCGTAATGCGCAAGAAATGGTACCGAAACCCCGTATTTACATATCTGCCACTGTGCAGGAGAATCCGCATAGGTGTTCGAGTGTTCGAACCGTAATGCGCAAGAAATGGTACGGAAACCCGATATTTACATATCTGCCACTGTGCAGGAGAATCCGTATAGGTGTTCGAGTGTTCGAACCGTAATGCGCAAGAAATGGTATGTAAACCCCGTATTTACATATCTGCCACTGTGCAGGAGAATCCGTATAGGTGTTCGATTGTTCGAACCGTAATGCGCAGGAAATGGTATGTAAACCCCGTATTTACATATCTGCCACTTTGCAGGAGAATCCGTATAGGTGTTCGAGTGTTCGAACCGTAATGCGCAAGAAATGGTATGTAAACCCCGTATTTACATATCTGCCACTGTGCAGGAGAATCCGTATAGGTGTTCGAGTGTTCGAACCGTAATGCGCAAGAAATGGTACGGAAAGCCGGTATTTACATATCTGCCACTGTGCAGGAGAATCCGTATAGGTGTTCGAGTGTTCGAACCGTAATGCGCAAGAAATGGTACCGAAACCCTGTACTTACATATCTGCCACTGTGCAGGAGAATCCGAATAGGTGTTCGAGTGTTTGAACCGTAATGCGCAAGAAATGGTATGTAAACCCCGTATTTACATATCTGCCACTGTGCAGGAGAATCCGTATAGGTGTTCGAGTGTTCGAACCGTAATGCGCAAGAAATGGTACCGAAACCCCGTATTTACATATCTGCCACAGTGCAGGAGAATCCGAATAGGTGTTCGAGTGTTCGAACCGTAATGCGCAAGAAATGGTACCGAAACCCCGTATTTACATCTCTGCCACTTTGTAGGAGAATCCGCATAGGTGTTCGAGTGTTCGAACCGTAATGTGCAAGAAATGGTATGGAAACCCCGTATTTACAGATCTGCCACTGTGCGGGAGAATCCGTATAGGTGTTCGAGTGTTCGAATCGTAATGCGCAAGAAATGGTACCGAAACCCCGTATTTACATATCTGCCACTGTGCAGGAGAATCCGAATAGGTGTTCGAGTGTTCGCACCGTAATGCGCAATAAATGGTATATAAATCCCGTATTTACATATCTGCCACTGTGCAGGAGAATCCGTATAGGTGTTCGAGTGTTCGAACCGTAATGCGCAAGAAATGGTACGGAAACCCGATATTTACATATCTGCCACTGTGCAGGAGAATCCGCATAGGTGTTCGAGTGTTCGAACCGTAATGCGCAAGAAATGGTACGGAAACCCGATATTTACATATCTGCCACTGTGCAGGAGAATCCGTATTGGTGTTCGAGTGTTCGAACCGTAATGCGCAAGAAATGGTATGTAAACCCCGTATTTACATATCTGCCACTGTGCAGGAGAATCCGTATAGGTGTTCGATTGTTCTAACCGTAATGCGCAGGAAATGGTATGTAAACCCCGTATTTACATATCTGCCACTGTGCAGGAGAATCCGTACAGGTGTTCGAGTGTTCGAACCGTAATGCGCAAGAAATGGTACCGAAACCCCGTATTTACATATCTGCCACTGTGCAGGAGAATCCGTATAGGTGTTCGAGTCTTCGAATCGTAATGCGCAAGAAATGGTACCGAAACCCCGTATTTACATATCTGCCACTGTGCAGGAGAATCCGAATAGGTGTTCGAGTGTTCGAACCGTAATTCGCAAGAAATGGTACCGAAACCCCGTATTTACATATCTGCCACTGTGCAGGAGAATCCGTATAGGTGTTCGAGTCTTCGAATCGTAATGCGCAAGAAATGGTACCGAAACCCCGTATTTACATATCTGCCACTTTGTAGGAGAATCCGCATAGGCGTTCGAGTGTTCGAACCGTAATGTGCAAGAAATGGTATGGAAACCCCGTATTTACATATCTGCCACTGTGCAGGAGAATCCGTATAGGTGTTCGAGTGTTCGAATCGTAATGCGCAAGAAATGGTACCGAAACCCCGTATTTACATATCTGCCACTGTGCAGGAGAATCCGAATAGGTGTTCGAGTGTTCGAACCGTAATGCGCAAGAAATGGTACCGAAACCCCGTATTTACATATCTGCCACTTTGTAGGAGAATCCGCATAGGCGTTCGAGTGTTCGAACCGTAATGTGCAAGAAATGGTATGGAAACCCCGTATTTACATATCTGCCACTGTGCAGGAGAATCCGTATAGGTGTTCGAGTGTTCGAATCGTAATGCGCAAGAAATGGTACCGAAACCCCGTATTTACATATCTGCCACTGTGCAGGAGAATCCGAATAGGTGTTCGAGTGTTCGAACCGTAATGCGCAAGAAATGGTATGTAAACCCCGTATTTACATATCTGCCACTGTGCAGGAGAATCCGTATAGGTGTTCGAGTGTTCGAACCGTAATGCGCAAGAAATGGTACGGAAACCACGTATTTACATATCTACCACTGTGGAGGAGAATCCGTATAGGTGTTCGATTGTTCGAACCGTAATGCGCAAGAAATGGTATGTAAACCCCGTATTTACAGATCTGCCACTGTTCCGGAGAATCCGAATAGGTGTTCGAGTGTTCGCACCGTAATGCGCAATAAATGGTATGTAAATCCCGTATTTACATATCTGCCACTGTGCAGGAGAATCCGAATAGGTGTTCGAGTGTTTGAACCGTAATGCGCAAGAAATGGTATGTAAACCCCGTATTTACATATCTGCCACTGTGTAGGAGAATCCGTATAGGTGTTCGAGTGTTCGAACCGTAATGCGCAAGAAATGGTACCGAAACCCCGTATTTACATATCTGCCACAGTGCAGGAGAATCCGAATAGGTGTTCGAGTGTTCGAACCGTAATGCGCAAGAAATGGTACGGAAACCCGATATTTACATATCTGCCACTGTGCAGGAGAATCCGCATAGGTGTTCGAGTGTTCGAACCGTAATGCGCAAGAAATGGTACGGAAACCCGATATTTACATATCTGCCACTGTGCAGGAGAATCCGTATAGGTGTTCGAGTGTTCGAACCGTAATGCGCAAGAAATGGTATGTAAACCCCGTATTTACATATCTGCCACTGTGCAGGAGAATCCGTATAGGTGTTCGAGTGTTCGAATCGTAATGCGCAAGAAATGGTACCGAAACCCCGTACTTACATATCTGCCCCTGTGCAGGAGAATCCGAATAGGTGTTCGAGTGTTCGAACCGTAGTGCGCAAGAAATGGTATGTAAACCCCGTATTTACATATCTGCCACTGTGCAAGAGAATCCGTATAGGTGTTCGAGTGTTCGAATCGTAATGCGCAAGAAATGGAACCGAAACCCCGTACTTACATATCTGCCACTGTGCAGGAGAATCCGAATAGGTGTTCGAGTGTTCGAACCGTAGTGCGCAAGAAATGGTATGTAAACCCCGTATTTACATATCTGCCACTGTGTAGGAGAATCCGTATAGGTGTTCGAGTGTTCGAACCGTAATGCGCAAGAAATGGTACGGAAACCCCGTATTTATATATCTGCCACTGTGCAGGAGAATCCGTATAGGTGTTCGAGTGTTCGAACCGTAATGCGCAAGAAATGGTATGTAAACCCCGTATTTACATATCTGCCACAGTGCAGGAGAATCCGTATAGGTGTTCGAGTGTTCGAACCGTAATGCGCAAGAAATGGTACGGAAACCCCTTATTTACATATCTGCCACTGTGCAGGAGAATCCGTATAGGTGTTCGAGTGTTCGAACCGTAATGCGCAAGAAATGGTACCGAAACCCCGTATTTACATATCTGCCACTGTGCAGGAGAATCCGAATAGGTGTTCGAGTGTTCGAACCGTAATGCGCAAGAAATGGTACCGAAACCCCGTATTTACATATCTGCCACTTTGTAGGAGAATCCGCATAGGCGTTCGAGTGTTCGAACCGTAATGTGCAAGAAATGGTATGGAAACCCCGTATTTACATATCTGCCACTGTGCAGGAGAATCCGTATAGATGTTCGAGTGTTCGAATCGTAATGCGCAAGAAATGGTACCGAAACCCCGTATTTACATATCTGCCACTGTGCAGGAGAATCCGAATAGGTGTTCGAGTGTTCGAACCGTAATGCGCAAGAAATGGTATGTAAACCCCGTATTTACATATCTGCCACTGTGCAGGAGAATCCGTATAGGTGTTCGAGTGTTCGAACCGTAATGCGCAAGGAATGGTACGGAAACCACGTATTTACATATCTACCACTGTGGAGGAGAATCCGTATAGGTGTTCGATTGTTCGAACCGTAATGCGCAAGAAATGGTATGTAAACCCCGTATTTACAGATCTGCCACTGTGCAGGAGAATCCGAATAGGTGTTCGAGTGTTCGCACCGTAATGCGCAATAAATGGTATGTAAATCCCGTATTTACATATCTGGCACTGTGCAGGAGAATCCGTATAGGTGTTCGAGTGTTCGAACCGTAATGCGCAAGAAATGGTACGGAAACCCGATATTTACATATCTGCCACTGTGCAGGAGAATCCGCATAGGTGTTCGAGTGTTCGAACCGTAATGCGCAAGAAATGGTACGGAAACCCGATATTTACATATCTGCCACTGTGCAGGAGAATCCGTATAGGTGTTCGAGTGTTCGAACCGTAATGCACAAGAAATGGTATGTAAACCCCGTATTTACATATCTGCCACTGTGCAGGAGAATCCGTATAGGTGTTCGATTGTTCGAACCGTAATGCGCAGGAAATGGTATGTAAACCCCGTATTTACATATCTGCCACTTTGCAGGAGAATCCGTATAGGTGTTCGAGTGTTCGAACCGTAATGCGCAAGAAATGGTATGTAAACCCCGTATTTACATATCTGCCACTATGCAGGAGAATCCGTATAGGTGTTCGAGTGTTCGAACCGTAATGCGCAAGAAATGGTACGGAAAGCCGGTATTTACATATCTGCCACTGTGCAGGAGAATCCGTATAGGTGTTCGAGTGTTCGAACCGTAATGCGCAAGAAATGGTACCGAAACCCTGTACTTACATATCTGCCACTGTGCAGGAGAATCCGAATAGGTGTTCGAGTGTTTGAACCGTAATGCGCAGGAAATGGTATGTAAACCCCGTATTTACATATCTGCCACTGTGCAGGAGAATCCGTATAGGTGTTCGAGTGTTCGAACCGTAAAGCGCAAGAAATGGTACCGAAACCCCGTATTTACATATCTGCCACAGTGCAGGAGAATCCGAATAGGTGTTCGAGTGTTCGAACCGTAATGCGCAAGAAATGGTACCGAAACCCCGTATTTACATATCTGCCACTTTGTAGGAGAATCCGCATAGGTGTTCGAGTGTTCGAACCGTAATGTGCAAGAAATGGTATGGAAACCCCGTATTTACAGATCTGCCACTGTGCAGGAGAATCCGTATAGGTGTTCGAGTGTTCGAATCGTAATGCGCAAGAAATGGTACCGAAACCCCGTATTTACATATCTGCCACTGTGCAGGAGAATCCGAATAGGTGTTCGAGTGTTAGCACCGTAATGCGCAATAAATGGTATGTAAATCCCGTATTTACATATCTGCCACTGTGCAGGAGAATCCGTATAGGTGTTCGAGTGTTCGAACCGTAATGCGCAAGAAATGGTACGGAAACCCGATATTTACATATCTGCCACTGTGCAGGAGAATCCGCATAGGTGTTCGAGTGTTCGAACCGTAATGCGCAAGAAATGGTACGGAAACCCGATATTTACATATCTGCCACTGTGCAGGAGAATCCGTATAGGTGTTCGAGTGTTCGAACCGTAATGCGCAAGAAATGGTATGTAAACCCCGTATTTACATATCTGCCACTGTGCAAGAGAATCCGTATAGGTGTTCGATTGTTCGAACCGTAATGCGCAGGAAATGGTATGTAAACCCCGTATTTACATATCTGCCACTGTGCAGGAGAATCCGTACAGGTGTTCGAGTGTTCGAACCGTAATGCGCAAGAAATGGTACCGAAACCCCGTATTTACATATCTGCCACTGTGCAGGAGAATCCGTATAGGTGTTCGAGTCTTCGAATCGTAATGCGCAAGAAATGGTACCAAAACCCCGTATTTACATATCTGCCACTGTGCAGGAGAATCCGAATAGGTGTTCGAGTGTTCGAACCGTAATGCGCAAGAAATGGTACCGAAACCCTGTATTTACATATCTGCCACTGTGCAGGAGAATCCGTATAGGTGTTCGAGTCTTCGAATCGTAATGCGCAAGAAATGGTACCGAAACCCCGTATTTACATATCTGCCACTGTGCAGGAGAATCCGAATAGGTGTTCGAGTGTTCGAACCGTAATGCGCAAGAAATGGTACCGAAACCCCGTATTTACATATCTGCCACTGTGCAGGAGAATCCGTATAGGTGTTCGAGTCTTCGAATCGTAATGCGCAAGAAATGGTACCGAAACACCGTATTTACATATCTGCCACTGTGCAGGAGAATCCGAATAGGTGTTCGAGTGTTCGAACCGTAATGCGCAAGAAATGGTACCGAAACCCCGTATTTACATATCTGCCACTTTGCAGGAGAATCCGTATAGGTGTTCGAGTGTTCGAACCGTAATGCGCAAGAAATGGTATGTAAACCCCGTATTTACATATCTGCCACTGTGCAGGAGAATCCGTATAGGTGTTCGAGTGTTCGAACCGTAATGCGCAAGAAATGGTACGGAAAGCCGGTATTTACATATCTGCCACTGTGCAGGAGAATCCGTATAGGTGTTCGAGTGTTCGAACCGTAATGCGCAAGAAATGGTACCGAAACCCTGTACTTACATATCTGCCACTGTGCAGGAGAATCCGAATAGGTGTTCGAGTGTTTGAACCGTAATGCGCAAGAAATGGTATGTAAACCCCGTATTTACATATCTGCCACTGTGCAGGAGAATCCGTATAGGTGTTCGAGTGTTCGAACCGTAATGCGCAAGAAATGGTACGGAAAGCCGGTATTTACATATCTGCCACTGTGCAGGAGAATCCGTATAGGTGTTCGAGTGTTCGAACCGTAATGCGCAAGAAATGGTACCGAAACCCTGTACTTACATATCTGCCACTGTGCAGGAGAATCCGAATAGGTGTTCGAGTGTTTGAACCGTAATGCGCAAGAAATGGTATGTAAACCCCGTATTTACATATCTGCCACTGTGCAGGAGAATCCGTATAGGTGTTCGAGTGTTCGAACCGTAATGCGCAAGAAATGGTACCGAAACCCCGTATTTACATATCTGCCACAGTGCAGGAGAATCCGAATAGGTGTTCGAGTGTTCGAACCGTAATGCGCAAGAAATGGTACCGAAACCCCGTATTTACATATCTGCCACTTTGTAGGAGAATCCGCATCGGTGTTCGAGTGTTCGAACCGTAATGTGCAAGAAATGGTATGGAAACCCCGTATTTACAGATCTGCCACTGTGCAGGAGAATCCGTATAGGTGTTCGAGTGTTCGAATCGTAATGCGCAAGAAATGGTACCGAAACCCCGTATTTACATATCTGCCACTGTGCAGGAGAATCCGAATAGGTGTTCGAGTGTTCGAACCGTAATGCGCAAGAAATGGTACCGAAACCCTGTATTTACATATCTGCCACTGTGCAGGAGAATCCGTATAGGTGTTCGAGTCTTCGAATCGTAATGCGCAAGAAATGGTACCGAAACCCCGTATTTACATATCTGCCACTGTGCAGGAGAATCCGAATAGGTGTTCGAGTGTTCGAACCGTAATGCGCAAGAAATGGTACCGAAACCCCGTATTTACATATCTGCCACTGTGCAGGAGAATCCGTATAGGTGTTCGAGTCTTCGAATCGTAATGCGCAAGAAATGGTACCGAAACCCCGTATTTACATATCTGCCACTGTGCAGGAGAATCCGAATAGGTGTTCGAGTGTTCGAACCGTAATGCGCAAGAAATGGTACCGAAACCCCGTATTTACATATCTGCCACTTTGCAGGAGAATCCATATAGGTGTTCGAGTGTTCGAACCGTAATGCGCAAGAAATGGTACGGAAAGCCGGTATTTACATATCTGCCACTGTGCAGGAGAATCCGTATAGGTGTTCGAGTGTTCGAATCGTAATGCGCAAGAAATGGTACCGAAACCCTGTACTTACATATCTGCCACTGTGCAGGAGAATCCGAATAGGTGTTCGAGTGTTTGAACCGTAATGCGCAAGAAATGGTATGTAAACCCCGTATTTACATATCTGCCACTGTGCAGGAGAATCCGTATAGGTGTTCGAGTGTTCGAACCGTAATGCGCAAGAAATGGTACCGAAACCCTGTATTTACATATCTGCCACTGTGCAGGAGAATCCGTATAGGTGTTCGAGTCTTCGAATCGTAATGCGCAAGAAATGGTACCGAAACCCCGTATTTACATATCTGCCACTGTGCAGGAGAATCCGTACAGGTGTTCGAGTGTTCGAACCGTAATGCGCAAGAAATGGTACCGAAACCCCGTATTTACATATCTGCCACTGTGCAGGAGAATCCGTATAGGTGTTCGAGTCTTCGAATCGTAATGCGCAAGAAATGGTACCGAAACCCCGTATTTACATATCTGCCACTGTGCAGGAGAATCCGTACAGGTGTTCGAGTGTTCGAACCGTAATGCGCAAGAAATGGTACCGAAACCCCGTATTTACATATCTGCCACTGTGCAGGAGAATCCGTATAGGTGTTCGAGTCTTCGAATCGTAATGCGCAAGAAATGGTACCGAAACCCCGTATTTACATATCTGCCACTGTGCAGGAGAATCCGAATAGGTGTTCGAGTGTTCGAACCGTAATGCGCAAGAAATGGTACCGAAACCCCGTATTTACATATCTGCCACTGTGCAGGAGAATCCGTATAGGTGTTCGAGTGTTCGAACCGTAATGCGCAAGAAATGGTACGGAAACCACGTATTTACATATCTACCACTGTGGAGGAGAATCCGTATAGGTGTTCGATTGTTCGAACCGTAATGCGCAAGAAATGGTATGTAAACCCCGTATTTACAGATCTGCCACTGTTCCGGAGAATCCGAATAGGTGTTCGAGTGTTCGCACCGTAATGCGCAATAAATGGTATGTAAATCCCGTATTTACATATCTGCCACTGTGCAGGAGAATCCGAATAGGTGTTCGAGTGTTTGAACCGTAATGCGCAAGAAATGGTATGTAAACCCCGTATTTACATATCTGCCACTGTGTAGGAGAATCCGTATAGGTGTTCGAGTGTTCGAACCGTAATGCGCAAGAAATGGTACCGAAACCCCGTATTTACATATCTGCCACAGTGCAGGAGAATCCGAATAGGTGTTCGAGTGTTCGAACCGTAATGCGCAAGAAATGGTACGGAAACCCGATATTTACATATCTGCCACTGTGCAGGAGAATCCGCATAGGTGTTCGAGTGTTCGAACCGTAATGCGCAAGAAATGGTACGGAAACCCGATATTTACATATCTGCCACTGTGCAGGAGAATCCGTATAGGTGTTCGAGTGTTCGAACCGTAATGCGCAAGAAATGGTATGTAAACCCCGTATTTACATATCTGCCACTGTGCAGGAGAATCCGTATAGGTGTTCGAGTGTTCGAATCGTAATGCGCAAGAAATGGTACCGAAACCCCGTACTTACATATCTGCCCCTGTGCAGGAGAATCCGAATAGGTGTTCGAGTGTTCGAACCGTAGTGCGCAAGAAATGGTATGTAAACCCCGTATTTACATATCTGCCACTGTGCAAGAGAATCCGTATAGGTGTTCGAGTGTTCGAATCGTAATGCGCAAGAAATGGAACCGAAACCCCGTACTTACATATCTGCCACTGTGCAGGAGAATCCGAATAGGTGTTCGAGTGTTCGAACCGTAGTGCGCAAGAAATGGTATGTAAACCCCGTATTTACATATCTGCCACTGTGTAGGAGAATCCGTATAGGTGTTCGAGTGTTCGAACCGTAATGCGCAAGAAATGGTACGGAAACCCCGTATTTATATATCTGCCACTGTGCAGGAGAATCCGTATAGGTGTTCGAGTGTTCGAACCGTAATGCGCAAGAAATGGTATGTAAACCCCGTATTTACATATCTGCCACAGTGCAGGAGAATCCGTATAGGTGTTCGAGTGTTCGAACCGTAATGCGCAAGAAATGGTACGGAAACCCCTTATTTACATATCTGCCACTGTGCAGGAGAATCCGTATAGGTGTTCGAGTGTTCGAACCGTAATGCGCAAGAAATGGTACCGAAACCCCGTATTTACATATCTGCCACTGTGCAGGAGAATCCGAATAGGTGTTCGAGTGTTCGAACCGTAATGCGCAAGAAATGGTACCGAAACCCCGTATTTACATATCTGCCACTTTGTAGGAGAATCCGCATAGGCGTTCGAGTGTTCGAACCGTAATGTGCAAGAAATGGTATGGAAACCCCGTATTTACATATCTGCCACTGTGCAGGAGAATCCGTATAGATGTTCGAGTGTTCGAATCGTAATGCGCAAGAAATGGTACCGAAACCCCGTATTTACATATCTGCCACTGTGCAGGAGAATCCGAATAGGTGTTCGAGTGTTCGAACCGTAATGCGCAAGAAATGGTATGTAAACCCCGTATTTACATATCTGCCACTGTGCAGGAGAATCCGTATAGGTGTTCGAGTGTTCGAACCGTAATGCGCAAGGAATGGTACGGAAACCACGTATTTACATATCTACCACTGTGGAGGAGAATCCGTATAGGTGTTCGATTGTTCGAACCGTAATGCGCAAGAAATGGTATGTAAACCCCGTATTTACAGATCTGCCACTGTGCAGGAGAATCCGAATAGGTGTTCGAGTGTTCGCACCGTAATGCGCAATAAATGGTATGTAAATCCCGTATTTACATATCTGGCACTGTGCAGGAGAATCCGTATAGGTGTTCGAGTGTTCGAACCGTAATGCGCAAGAAATGGTACGGAAACCCGATATTTACATATCTGCCACTGTGCAGGAGAATCCGCATAGGTGTTCGAGTGTTCGAACCGTAATGCGCAAGAAATGGTACGGAAACCCGATATTTACATATCTGCCACTGTGCAGGAGAATCCGTATAGGTGTTCGAGTGTTCGAACCGTAATGCACAAGAAATGGTATGTAAACCCCGTATTTACATATCTGCCACTGTGCAGGAGAATCCGTATAGGTGTTCGATTGTTCGAACCGTAATGCGCAGGAAATGGTATGTAAACCCCGTATTTACATATCTGCCACTTTGCAGGAGAATCCGTATAGGTGTTCGAGTGTTCGAACCGTAATGCGCAAGAAATGGTATGTAAACCCCGTATTTACATATCTGCCACTATGCAGGAGAATCCGTATAGGTGTTCGAGTGTTCGAACCGTAATGCGCAAGAAATGGTACGGAAAGCCGGTATTTACATATCTGCCACTGTGCAGGAGAATCCGTATAGGTGTTCGAGTGTTCGAACCGTAATGCGCAAGAAATGGTACCGAAACCCTGTACTTACATATCTGCCACTGTGCAGGAGAATCCGAATAGGTGTTCGAGTGTTTGAACCGTAATGCGCAGGAAATGGTATGTAAACCCCGTATTTACATATCTGCCACTGTGCAGGAGAATCCGTATAGGTGTTCGAGTGTTCGAACCGTAAAGCGCAAGAAATGGTACCGAAACCCCGTATTTACATATCTGCCACAGTGCAGGAGAATCCGAATAGGTGTTCGAGTGTTCGAACCGTAATGCGCAAGAAATGGTACCGAAACCCCGTATTTACATATCTGCCACTTTGTAGGAGAATCCGCATAGGTGTTCGAGTGTTCGAACCGTAATGTGCAAGAAATGGTATGGAAACCCCGTATTTACAGATCTGCCACTGTGCAGGAGAATCCGTATAGGTGTTCGAGTGTTCGAATCGTAATGCGCAAGAAATGGTACCGAAACCCCGTATTTACATATCTGCCACTGTGCAGGAGAATCCGAATAGGTGTTCGAGTGTTAGCACCGTAATGCGCAATAAATGGTATGTAAATCCCGTATTTACATATCTGCCACTGTGCAGGAGAATCCGTATAGGTGTTCGAGTGTTCGAACCGTAATGCGCAAGAAATGGTACGGAAACCCGATATTTACATATCTGCCACTGTGCAGGAGAATCCGCATAGGTGTTCGAGTGTTCGAACCGTAATGCGCAAGAAATGGTACGGAAACCCGATATTTACATATCTGCCACTGTGCAGGAGAATCCGTATAGGTGTTCGAGTGTTCGAACCGTAATGCGCAAGAAATGGTATGTAAACCCCGTATTTACATATCTGCCACTGTGCAAGAGAATCCGTATAGGTGTTCGATTGTTCGAACCGTAATGCGCAGGAAATGGTATGTAAACCCCGTATTTACATATCTGCCACTGTGCAGGAGAATCCGTACAGGTGTTCGAGTGTTCGAACCGTAATGCGCAAGAAATGGTACCGAAACCCCGTATTTACATATCTGCCACTGTGCAGGAGAATCCGTATAGGTGTTCGAGTCTTCGAATCGTAATGCGCAAGAAATGGTACCAAAACCCCGTATTTACATATCTGCCACTGTGCAGGAGAATCCGAATAGGTGTTCGAGTGTTCGAACCGTAATGCGCAAGAAATGGTACCGAAACCCTGTATTTACATATCTGCCACTGTGCAGGAGAATCCGTATAGGTGTTCGAGTCTTCGAATCGTAATGCGCAAGAAATGGTACCGAAACCCCGTATTTACATATCTGCCACTGTGCAGGAGAATCCGAATAGGTGTTCGAGTGTTCGAACCGTAATGCGCAAGAAATGGTACCGAAACCCCGTATTTACATATCTGCCACTGTGCAGGAGAATCCGTATAGGTGTTCGAGTCTTCGAATCGTAATGCGCAAGAAATGGTACCGAAACACCGTATTTACATATCTGCCACTGTGCAGGAGAATCCGAATAGGTGTTCGAGTGTTCGAACCGTAATGCGCAAGAAATGGTACCGAAACCCCGTATTTACATATCTGCCACTTTGCAGGAGAATCCGTATAGGTGTTCGAGTGTTCGAACCGTAATGCGCAAGAAATGGTATGTAAACCCCGTATTTACATATCTGCCACTGTGCAGGAGAATCCGTATAGGTGTTCGAGTGTTCGAACCGTAATGCGCAAGAAATGGTACGGAAAGCCGGTATTTACATATCTGCCACTGTGCAGGAGAATCCGTATAGGTGTTCGAGTGTTCGAACCGTAATGCGCAAGAAATGGTACCGAAACCCTGTACTTACATATCTGCCACTGTGCAGGAGAATCCGAATAGGTGTTCGAGTGTTTGAACCGTAATGCGCAAGAAATGGTATGTAAACCCCGTATTTACATATCTGCCACTGTGCAGGAGAATCCGTATAGGTGTTCGAGTGTTCGAACCGTAATGCGCAAGAAATGGTACGGAAAGCCGGTATTTACATATCTGCCACTGTGCAGGAGAATCCGTATAGGTGTTCGAGTGTTCGAACCGTAATGCGCAAGAAATGGTACCGAAACCCTGTACTTACATATCTGCCACTGTGCAGGAGAATCCGAATAGGTGTTCGAGTGTTTGAACCGTAATGCGCAAGAAATGGTATGTAAACCCCGTATTTACATATCTGCCACTGTGCAGGAGAATCCGTATAGGTGTTCGAGTGTTCGAACCGTAATGCGCAAGAAATGGTACCGAAACCCCGTATTTACATATCTGCCACAGTGCAGGAGAATCCGAATAGGTGTTCGAGTGTTCGAACCGTAATGCGCAAGAAATGGTACCGAAACCCCGTATTTACATATCTGCCACTTTGTAGGAGAATCCGCATCGGTGTTCGAGTGTTCGAACCGTAATGTGCAAGAAATGGTATGGAAACCCCGTATTTACAGATCTGCCACTGTGCAGGAGAATCCGTATAGGTGTTCGAGTGTTCGAATCGTAATGCGCAAGAAATGGTACCGAAACCCCGTATTTACATATCTGCCACTGTGCAGGAGAATCCGAATAGGTGTTCGAGTGTTCGAACCGTAATGCGCAAGAAATGGTACCGAAACCCTGTATTTACATATCTGCCACTGTGCAGGAGAATCCGTATAGGTGTTCGAGTCTTCGAATCGTAATGCGCAAGAAATGGTACCGAAACCCCGTATTTACATATCTGCCACTGTGCAGGAGAATCCGAATAGGTGTTCGAGTGTTCGAACCGTAATGCGCAAGAAATGGTACCGAAACCCCGTATTTACATATCTGCCACTGTGCAGGAGAATCCGTATAGGTGTTCGAGTCTTCGAATCGTAATGCGCAAGAAATGGTACCGAAACCCCGTATTTACATATCTGCCACTGTGCAGGAGAATCCGAATAGGTGTTCGAGTGTTCGAACCGTAATGCGCAAGAAATGGTACCGAAACCCCGTATTTACATATCTGCCACTTTGCAGGAGAATCCATATAGGTGTTCGAGTGTTCGAACCGTAATGCGCAAGAAATGGTACGGAAAGCCGGTATTTACATATCTGCCACTGTGCAGGAGAATCCGTATAGGTGTTCGAGTGTTCGAATCGTAATGCGCAAGAAATGGTACCGAAACCCTGTACTTACATATCTGCCACTGTGCAGGAGAATCCGAATAGGTGTTCGAGTGTTTGAACCGTAATGCGCAAGAAATGGTATGTAAACCCCGTATTTACATATCTGCCACTGTGCAGGAGAATCCGTATAGGTGTTCGAGTGTTCGAACCGTAATGCGCAAGAAATGGTACCGAAACCCTGTATTTACATATCTGCCACTGTGCAGGAGAATCCGTATAGGTGTTCGAGTCTTCGAATCGTAATGCGCAAGAAATGGTACCGAAACCCCGTATTTACATATCTGCCACTGTGCAGGAGAATCCGTACAGGTGTTCGAGTGTTCGAACCGTAATGCGCAAGAAATGGTACCGAAACCCCGTATTTACATATCTGCCACTGTGCAGGAGAATCCGTATAGGTGTTCGAGTCTTCGAATCGTAATGCGCAAGAAATGGTACCGAAACCCCGTATTTACATATCTGCCACTGTGCAGGAGAATCCGAATAGGTGTTCGAGTGTTCGAACCGTAATGCGCAAGAAATGGTACCGAAACCCCGTATTTACATATCTGCCACTTTGCAGGAGAATCCGTATAGGTGTTCGAGTGTTCGAACCGTAATGCGCAAGAAATGGTATGTAAACCCCGTATTTACATATCTGCCACTGTGCAGGAGAATCCGTATAGGTGTTCGAGTGTTCGAACCGTAATGCGCAAGAAATGGTACGGAAAGCCGGTATTTACATATCTGCCACTGTGCAGGAGAATCCGTATAGGTGTTCGAGTGTTCGAACCGTAATGCGCAAGAAATGGTACCGAAACCCTGTACTTACATATCTGCCACTGTGCAGGAGAATCCGAATAGGTGTTCGAGTGTTTGAACCGTAATGCGCAAGAAATGGTATGTAAACCCCGTATTTACATATCTGCCACTGTGCAGGAGAATCCGTATAGGTGTTCGAGTGTTCGAACCGTAATGCGCAAGAAATGGTACCGAAACCCCGTATTTACATATCTGCCACAGTGCAGGAGAATCCGAATAGGTGTTCGAGTGTTCGAACCGTAATGCGCAAGAAATGGTACCGAAACCCCGTATTTACATATCTGCCACTTTGTAGGAGAATCCGCATAGGTGTTCGAGTGTTCGAACCGTAATGTGCAAGAAATGGTATGGAAACCCCGTATTTACAGATCTGCCACTGTGCAGGAGAATCCGTATAGGTGTTCGAGTGTTCGAATCGTAATGCGCAAGAAATGGTACCGAAACCCCGTATTTACATATCTGCCACTGTGCAGGAGAATCCGAATAGGTGTTCGAGTGTTCGCACCGTAATGCGCAATAAATGGTATGTAAATCCCGTATTTACATATCTGCCACTGTGCAGGAGAATCCGTATAGGTGTTCGAGTGTTCGAACCGTAATGCGCAAGAAATGGTACGGAAACCCGATATTTACATATCTGCCACTGTGCAGGAGAATCCGCATAGGTGTTCGAGTGTTCGAACCGTAATGCGCAAGAAATGGTACGGAAACCCGATATTTACATATCTGCCACTGTGCAGGAGAATCCGTATAGGTGTTCGAGTGTTCGAACCGTAATGCGCAAGAAATGGTATGTAAACCCCGTATTTACATATCTGCCACTGTGCAGGAGAATCCGTATAGGTGTTCGATTGTTCGAACCGTAATGCGCATGGAAATGGTATGTAAACCCCGTATTTACATATCTGCCACTGTGCAGGAGAATCCGTACAGGTGTTCGAGTGTTCGAACCGTAATGCGCAAGAAATGCTATGTAAACCCCGTATTTACATATCTGCCACTGTGCAGGAGAATCCGTATAGGTGTTCGAGTGTTCGAACCGTAATGCGCAAGAAATGGTACGGAAAGCCGGTATTTACATATCTGCCACTGTGCAGGAGAATCCGAATAGGTGTTCGAGTGTTCGAACCGTAATGCGCAAGAAATGGTACGGAAACCCGATATTTACATATCTACCACTGTGCAGGAGAATCCGTATAGGTGTTCGAGTGTTCGAACCGTAATGCGCAAGAAATGGTATGTAAACCCCGTATTTACATATCTGCCACTGTGCAGGAGAATCCGTATAGGTGTTCGATTGTTCGAACCGTAATGCGCAGGAAATGGTATGTAAACCCCGTATTTACATATCTGCCACTGTGCAGGAGAATCCGTACAGGTGTTCGAGTGTTCGAACCGTAATGCGCAAGAAATGGTACCGAAACCCCGTATTTACATATCTGCCACTGTGCAGGAGAATCCGTATAGGTGTTCGAGTCTTCGAATCGTAATGCGCAAGAAATGGTACCGAAACCCCGTATTTACATATCTGCCACTGTGCAGGAGAATCCGAATAGGTGTTCGAGTGTTCGAACCGTAATGCGCAAGAAATGGTACCGAAACCCTGTATTTACATATCTGCCACTGTGCAGGAGAATCCGTATAGGTGTTCGAGTCTTCGAATCGTAATGCGCAAGAAATGGTAGCGAAACCCCGTATTTACATATCTGCCACTGTGCAGGAGAATCCGAATAGGTGTTCGAGTCTTCGAATCGTAATGCGCAAGAAATGGTACCGAAACCCCGTATTTACATATCTGCCACTGTGCAGGAGAATCCGAATAGGTGTTCGAGTGTTCGAACCGTAATGCGCAAGAAATGGTACCGAAACCCCGTATTTACATATCTGCAACTGTGCAGGAGAATCCGTATAGGTGTTCGAGTCTTCGAATCGTAATGCGCAAGAAATGGTACCGAAACCCCGTATTTACATATCTGCCACTGTGCAGGAGAATCCGAATAGGTGTTCGAGTGTTCGAACCGTAATGCGCAAGAAATGGTACCGAAACCCCGTATTTACATATCTGCCACTTTGCAGGAGAATCCATATAGGTGTTCGAGTGTTCGAACCGTAATGCGCAAGAAATGGTACGGAAAGCCGGTATTTACATATCTGCCACTGTGCAGGAGAATCCGTATAGGTGTTCGAGTGTTCGAATCGTAATGCGCAAGAAATGGTACCGAAACCCTGTACTTACATATCTGCCACTGTGCAGGAGAATCCGAATAGGTGTTCGAGTGTTTGAACCGTAATGCGCAAGAAATGGTATGTAAACCCCGTATTTACATATCTGCCACTGTGCAGGAGAATCCGTATAGGTGTTCGAGTGTTCGAACCGTAATGCGCAAGAAATGGTACCGAAACCCTGTATTTACATATCTGCCACTGTGCAGGAGAATCCGTATAGGTGTTCGAGTCTTCGAATCGTAATGCGCAAGAAATGGTACCGAAACCCCGTATTTACATATCTGCCACTGTGCAGGAGAATCCGTACAGGTGTTCGAGTGTTCGAACCGTAATGCGCAAGAAATGGTACCGAAACCCCGTATTTACATATCTGCCACTGTGCAGGAGAATCCGTATAGGTGTTCGAGTCTTCGAATCGTAATGCGCAAGAAATGGTACCGAAACCCCGTATTTACATATCTGCCACTGTGCAGGAGAATCCGAATAGGTGTTCGAGTGTTCGAACCGTAATGCGCAAGAAATGGTACCGAAACCCCGTATTTACATATCTGCCACTTTGCAGGAGAATCCGTATAGGTGTTCGAGTGTTCGAACCGTAATGCGCAAGAAATGGTATGTAAACCCCGTATTTACATATCTGCCACTGTGCAGGAGAATCCGTATAGGTGTTCGAGTGTTCGAACCGTAATGCGCAAGAAATGGTACGGAAAGCCGGTATTTACATATCTGCCACTGTGCAGGAGAATCCGTATAGGTGTTCGAGTGTTCGAACCGTAATGCGCAAGAAATGGTACCGAAACCCTGTACTTACATATCTGCCACTGTGCAGGAGAATCCGAATAGGTGTTCGAGTGTTTGAACCGTAATGCGCAAGAAATGGTATGTAAACCCCGTATTTACATATCTGCCACTGTGCAGGAGAATCCGTATAGGTGTTCGAGTGTTCGAACCGTAATGCGCAAGAAATGGTACCGAAACCCCGTATTTACATATCTGCCACAGTGCAGGAGAATCCGAATAGGTGTTCGAGTGTTCGAACCGTAATGCGCAAGAAATGGTACCGAAACCCCGTATTTACATATCTGCCACTTTGTAGGAGAATCCGCATAGGTGTTCGAGTGTTCGAACCGTAATGTGCAAGAAATGGTATGGAAACCCCGTATTTACAGATCTGCCACTGTGCAGGAGAATCCGTATAGGTGTTCGAGTGTTCGAATCGTAATGCGCAAGAAATGGTACCGAAACCCCGTATTTACATATCTGCCACTGTGCAGGAGAATCCGAATAGGTGTTCGAGTGTTCGCACCGTAATGCGCAATAAATGGTATGTAAATCCCGTATTTACATATCTGCCACTGTGCAGGAGAATCCGTATAGGTGTTCGAGTGTTCGAACCGTAATGCGCAAGAAATGGTACGGAAACCCGATATTTACATATCTGCCACTGTGCAGGAGAATCCGCATAGGTGTTCGAGTGTTCGAACCGTAATGCGCAAGAAATGGTACGGAAACCCGATATTTACATATCTGCCACTGTGCAGGAGAATCCGTATAGGTGTTCGAGTGTTCGAACCGTAATGCGCAAGAAATGGTATGTAAACCCCGTATTTACATATCTGCCACTGTGCAGGAGAATCCGTATAGGTGTTCGATTGTTCGAACCGTAATGCGCATGGAAATGGTATGTAAACCCCGTATTTACATATCTGCCACTGTGCAGGAGAATCCGTACAGGTGTTCGAGTGTTCGAACCGTAATGCGCAAGAAATGCTATGTAAACCCCGTATTTACATATCTGCCACTGTGCAGGAGAATCCGTATAGGTGTTCGAGTGTTCGAACCGTAATGCGCAAGAAATGGTACGGAAAGCCGGTATTTACATATCTGCCACTGTGCAGGAGAATCCGAATAGGTGTTCGAGTGTTCGAACCGTAATGCGCAAGAAATGGTACGGAAACCCGATATTTACATATCTACCACTGTGCAGGAGAATCCGTATAGGTGTTCGAGTGTTCGAACCGTAATGCGCAAGAAATGGTATGTAAACCCCGTATTTACATATCTGCCACTGTGCAGGAGAATCCGTATAGGTGTTCGATTGTTCGAACCGTAATGCGCAGGAAATGGTATGTAAACCCCGTATTTACATATCTGCCACTGTGCAGGAGAATCCGTACAGGTGTTCGAGTGTTCGAACCGTAATGCGCAAGAAATGGTACCGAAACCCCGTATTTACATATCTGCCACTGTGCAGGAGAATCCGTATAGGTGTTCGAGTCTTCGAATCGTAATGCGCAAGAAATGGTACCGAAACCCCGTATTTACATATCTGCCACTGTGCAGGAGAATCCGAATAGGTGTTCGAGTGTTCGAACCGTAATGCGCAAGAAATGGTACCGAAACCCTGTATTTACATATCTGCCACTGTGCAGGAGAATCCGTATAGGTGTTCGAGTCTTCGAATCGTAATGCGCAAGAAATGGTAGCGAAACCCCGTATTTACATATCTGCCACTGTGCAGGAGAATCCGAATAGGTGTTCGAGTCTTCGAATCGTAATGCGCAAGAAATGGTACCGAAACCCCGTATTTACATATCTGCCACTGTGCAGGAGAATCCGAATAGGTGTTCGAGTGTTCGAACCGTAATGCGCAAGAAATGGTACCGAAACCCCGTATTTACATATCTGCAACTGTGCAGGAGAATCCGTATAGGTGTTCGAGTCTTCGAATCGTAATGCGCAAGAAATGGTACCGAAACCCCGTATTTACATATCTGCCACTGTGCAGGAGAATCCGAATAGGTGTTCGAGTGTTCGAACCGTAATGCGCAAGAAATGGTACCGAAACCCCGTATTTACATATCTGCCACTTTGCAGGAGAATCCATATAGGTGTTCGAGTGTTCGAACCGTAATGCGCAAGAAATGGTACGGAAAGCCGGTATTTACATATCTGCCACTGTGCAGGAGAATCCGTATAGGTGTTCGAGTGTTCGAATCGTAATGCGCAAGAAATGGTACCGAAACCCTGTACTTACATATCTGCCACTGTGCAGGAGAATCCGAATAGGTGTTCGAGTGTTTGAACCGTAATGCGCAAGAAATGGTATGTAAACCCCGTATTTACATATCTGCCACTGTGCAGGAGAATCCGTATAGGTGTTCGAGTGTTCGAACCGTAATGCGCAAGAAATGGTACCGAAACCCTGTATTTACATATCTGCCACTGTGCAGGAGAATCCGTATAGGTGTTCGAGTCTTCGAATCGTAATGCGCAAGAAATGGTACCGAAACCCCGTATTTACATATCTGCCACTGTGCAGGAGAATCCGTACAGGTGTTCGAGTGTTCGAACCGTAATGCGCAAGAAATGGTACCGAAACCCCGTATTTACATATCTGCCACTGTGCAGGAGAATCCGTATAGGTGTTCGAGTCTTCGAATCGTAATGCGCAAGAAATGGTACCGAAACCCCGTATTTACATATCTGCCACTGTGCAGGAGAATCCGAATAGGTGTTCGAGTGTTCGAACCGTAATGCGCAAGAAATGGTACCGAAACCCCGTATTTACATATCTGCCACTTTGCAGGAGAATCCGTATAGGTGTTCGAGTGTTCGAACCGTAATGCGCAAGAAATGGTATGTAAACCCCGTATTTACATATCTGCCACTGTGCAGGAGAATCCGTATAGGTGTTCGAGTGTTCGAACCGTAATGCGCAAGAAATGGTACGGAAAGCCGGTATTTACATATCTGCCACTGTGCAGGAGAATCCGTATAGGTGTTCGAGTGTTCGAACCGTAATGCGCAAGAAATGGTACCGAAACCCTGTACTTACATATCTGCCACTGTGCAGGAGAATCCGAATAGGTGTTCGAGTGTTTGAACCGTAATGCGCAAGAAATGGTATGTAAACCCCGTATTTACATATCTGCCACTGTGCAGGAGAATCCGTATAGGTGTTCGAGTGTTCGAACCGTAATGCGCAAGAAATGGTACCGAAACCCCGTATTTACATATCTGCCACAGTGCAGGAGAATCCGAATAGGTGTTCGAGTGTTCGAACCGTAATGCGCAAGAAATGGTACCGAAACCCCGTATTTACATATCTGCCACTTTGTAGGAGAATCCGCATAGGTGTTCGAGTGTTCGAACCGTAATGTGCAAGAAATGGTATGAAAACCCCGTATTTACAGATCTGCCACTGTGCAGGAGAATCCGTATAGGTGTTCGAGTGTTCGAATCGTAATGCGCAAGAAATGGTACCGAAACCCCGTATTTACATATCTGCCACTGTGCAGGAGAATCCGAATAGGTGTTCGAGTGTTCGAACCGTAATGCGCAAGAAATGGTATGTAAATCCCGTATTTACATATCTGCCACTGTGCAGGAGAATCCGTATAGGTGTTCGAGTGTTCGAATCGTAATGCGCAAGAAATTGTACGGAAACCCCGTATTTACATATCTGCCACTGTGCAGGAGAATCCGTATAGGTGTTCGAGTGTTCGAACCGTAATGCGCAAGAAATGGTACCGAAACCCCGTATTTACATATCTGTCACTGTGCAGGAGAATCCGAATAGGTGTTCGAGTGTTCGAACCGTAAAGCGCAAGAAATGGTACCGAAACCCCGTATTTACGTATCTGCCACTTTGTAGGAGAATCCGCATAGGTGTTCGAGTGTTCGAACCGTAATGTGCAAGAAATGGTATGGAAACCCCGTATTTACATATCTGCCACTGTGCAGGAGAATCCGTATAGGTGTTCGAGTGTTCGAATCGTAATGCGCAAGAAATGGTACCGAAACCCCGTATTTACATATCTGCCACTGTGCAGGAGAATCCGAATAGGTGTTCGAGTGTTCGAACCGTAATGCGCAGGAAATGGTATGTAAACCCCGTATTTACATATCTGCCACTTTGTAGGAGGATCCGCATAGGTGTTCGAGTGTTCGAACCGTAATGTGCAAGAAATGGTATGGAAACCCCGTATTTACATATCTGCCACTATGCAAGAGAATCCGTATAGGTGTTCGAGTGTTCGAATCGTAATGCGCAAGAAATGGTACGGAAACCCCGTATTTACATATCTGCAACTGTGCAGGAGAATCCGAATAGGTGTTCGAGTGTTCGAACCGTAATGCGCAAGAAATGGTATGTAAACCCCGTATTTACATATCTGCCACTGTGCAGGAGAATCCGTATAGGTGTTCGAGTGTTCGAACCGTAATGCGCAAGAAATGGTACGGAAACCCCGTATTTACATATCTGCCACTGTGCAGGAGAATCCGTGTAGGTGTTCGATTGTTCGAACCGTGATGCGCAAGAAATGGTATGTAAACCCCGTATTTACATATCTGCCACTGTGCAGGAGAATCCGAATAGGTGTTCGAGTGTTCGAACCGTAATGCACAAGAAATGGTATGTAAACCCCGTATTTACATATCTGCCACTGTGCAGGAGAATCCGTATAGGTGTTCGGGTGTTCGAACCGTAATGCGCAAGAAATGGTACCGAAACCCCGTATTTACATATCTGCCACTGTGCAGGAGAATCCGAATAGGTGTTCGAGTGTTCGAACCGTAATGCGCAAGAAATGGTACCGAAACCCCGTATTTACATATCTGCCACTTTGTAGGAGGATCCGCATAGGTGTTCGAGTGTTCGAACCGTAATGTGCAAGAAATGGTATGGAAACCCCGTATTTACATATCTGCCACTGTGCAAGAGAATCCGTATAGGTGTTCGAGTGTTCGAATCGTAATGCGCAAGAAATGGTACGGAAACCCCGTATTTACATATCTGCAACTGTGCAGGAGAATCCGAATAGGTGTTCGAGTGTTCGAACCGTAATGCGCAAGAAATGGTATGTAAACCCCGTATTTACATATCTGCCACTGTGCAGGAGAATCCGTATAGGTGTTCGAGTGTTCGAACCGTAATGCGCAAGAAACGATACGGAAACCTCGTATTTACATATCTGCTACTTTGTAGGAGAATCCGAATAGGTGTTCGAGTGTTCGAACCGTAATGCACAAGAAATGGTACCGAAACCCCGTATTTACATATCTGCCACTTTGTAGGAGAATCCGCGTAGGTGTTCGATTGTTCGAACCGTAATGCGCAAGAAATGGTATGTAAACCCCGTATTTACATATCTGCCACTGTGCAGGAGAATCCGTATAGGTGTTCGGGTGTTCGAACCGTAATGCGCAAGAAATGGTACCGAAACCCCGTATTTACATATCTGCCACTGTGCAGGAGAATCCGAATAGGTGTTCGAGTGTTCGAACCGTAATGCGCAGGAAATGGTATGTAAACCCCGTATTTACATATCTGCCACTGTGCAGGAGAATCCGAATAGGTGTTCGAGTGTTCGAACCGTAATGCGCAAGAAATGGTACCGAGACCCCGTATTTACATATCTGCCACTTTGTAGGAGAATCCGCATAGGTGTTCGAGTGTTCGAACCGTAATGTGCAAGAAATGGTATGGGAACCCCGTATTTACATATCTGCCACTGTGCAGGAGAATCCGTATAGGTGTTCGAGTGTTCGAATCGTAATGCGCAAGAAATGGTACCGAAACCCCGTATTTACATATCTGCCACTTTGCAGGAGAATCCGAATAGGTGTTCGAGTGTTCGAACCGTAATGCGCAGGAAATGGTATGTAAACCCCGCATTTAAATATCTGCCACTGTGCAGGAGAATCCGAATAGGTGTTCGAGTGTTCGAACCGTAATGCGCAAGAAATGGTACCGAAACCCCGTATTTACATATCTGCCACTTTGTAGGAGAATCCGCATAGGTGTTCGATTGTTCGAACCGTAATGCGCAAGAAATGGTATGTAAACCCCGTATTTACATATCTGCCACTGTGCAGGAGAATCCGTATAGGTGTTCGATTGTACGAACCGTAATGCGCAAGAAATGGTATGTAAACCCCGTATTTACATATCTGCTACTTTGTAGGAGAATCCGAATAGGTGTTCGAGTGTTCGAACCGTAATGCACAAGAAATGGTACCGAAACCCCGTATTTACATATCTGCCACTTTGTAGGAGAATCCGCATAGGTGTTCGATTGTTCGAACCGTAATGCACAAGAAATGGTATGTAAACCCCGTATTTACATATCTGCCACTGTGCAGGAGAATCCGTATAGGTGTTCGGGTGTTCGAACCGTAATGCGCAAGAAATGGTACCGAAACCCCGTATTTACATATCTGCCACTGTGCAGGAGAATCCGAATAGGAGTTCGAGTGTTCGAACCGTAATGCGCAAGAAATGGTACCGAAACCCCGTATTTACATATCTGCCACTTTGTAGGAGGATCCGCATAGGTGTTCGAGTGTTCGAACCGTAATGTGCAAGAAATGGTATGGAAACCCCGTATTTACATATCTGCCACTGTGCAAGAGAATCCGTATAGGTGTTCGAGTGTTCGAATCGTAATGCGCAAGAAATGGTACGGAAACCCCGTATTTACATATCTGCAACTGTGCAGGAGAATCCGAATAGGTGTTCGAGTGTTCGAACCGTAATGCGCAAGAAATGGTATGTAAACCCCGTATTTACATATCTGCCACTGTGCAGGAGAATCCGTATAGGTGTTCGAGTGTTCGAACCGTAATGCGCAAGAAACGGTACGGAAACCCCGTATTTACATATCTGCCACTGTGCAGGAGAATCCGTGTAGGTGTTCGATTGTTCGAACCGTGATGCGCAAGAAATGGTATGTAAACCCCGTATTTACATATCTGCCATTGTGCAGGAGAATCCGAATAGGTGTTCGAGTGTTCGAACCGTAATGCACAAGAAATGGTATGTAAACCCCGTATTTACATATCTGCCACTGTGCAGGAGAATCCGTATAGGTGTTCGGGTGTTCGAACCGTAATGCGCAAGAAATGGTACCGAAACCCCGTATTTACATATCTGCCACTGTGCAGGAGAATCCGAATAGGTGTTCGAGTGTTCGAACCGTAATGCGCAAGAAATGGTACCGAAACCCCGTATTTACATATCTGCCACGTTGTAGGAGAATCCGCATAGGTGTTCGAGTGTTCGAACCGTAATGTGCAAGAAATGGTATGGAAACCCCGTATTTACATATCTGCCACTGTGCAGGAGAATCCGTATAGGTGTTCGAGTGTTCGAATCGTAATGCGCAAGAAATGGTACCGAAACCCCGTATTTACATATCTGCCACTGTGCAGGAGAATCCGAATAGGTGTTCGAGTGTTCGAACCGTAATGCGCAGGAAATGGTATGTAAACCCCGTATTTACATATCTGCCACTGTGCAGGAGAATCCGAATAGGTGTTCGAGTGTTCGAACCGTAATGCGCAAGAAATGGTACCGAGACCCCGTATTTACATATCTGCCACTTTGTAGGAGAATCCGCATAGGTGTTCGAGTGTTCGAACCGTAATGTGCAAGAAATGGTATGGAAACCCCGTATTTACATATCTGCCACTGTGCAGGAGAATCCGTATAGGTGTTCGAGTGTTCGAATCGTAATGCGCAAGAAATGGTACCGAAACCCCGTATTTACATATCTGCCACTGTGCAGGAGAATCCGAATAGGTGTTCGAGTGTTCGAACCGTAATGCGCAGGAAATGGTATGTAAACCCCGTATTTACATATCTGCCACTGTGCAGGAGAATCCGAATAGGTGTTCGAGTGTTCGAACCGTAATGCGCAAGAAATGGTACCGAGACCCCGTATTTACATATCTGCCACTTTGTAGGAGAATCCGCATAGGTGTTCGAGTGTTCGAACCGTAATGTGCAAGAAATGGTATGGGAACCCCGTATTTACATATCTGCCACTGTGCAGGAGAATCCGTATAGGTGTTCGAGTGTTCGAATCGTAATGCGCAAGAAATGGTACCGAAACCCCGTATTTACATATCTGCCACTTTGCAGGAGAATCCGAATAGGTGTTCGAGTGTTCGAACCGTAATGCGCAGGAAATGGTATGTAAACCCCGTATTTACATATCTGCCACTGTGCAGGAGAATCCGAATAGGTGTTTGAGTGTTCGAACCGTAATGCGCAAGAAATGGTACCGAAACCCCGTATTTACATATCTGCCACTTTGTAGGAGAATCCGCATAGGTGTTCGATTGTTCGAACCGTAATGCGCAAGAAATGGTATGTAAACCCCGTATTTACATATCTGCCACTGTGCAGGAGAATCCGTATAGGTGTTCGATTGTACGAACCGTAATGCGCAAGAAATGGTATGTAAACCCCGTATTTACATATCTGCTACTTTGTAGGAGAATCCGAATAGGTGTTCGAGTGTTCGAACCGTAATGCACAAGAAATGGTACCGAAACCCCGTATTTACATATCTGCCACTTTGTAGGAGAATCCGCATAGGTGTTCGATTGTTCGAACCGTAATGCGCAAGAAATGGTATGTAAACCCCGTATTTACATATCTGCCACTGTGCAGGAGAATCCGTATAGGTGTTCGGGTGTTCGAACCGTAATGCGCAAGAAATGGTACCGAAACCCCGTATTTACATATCTGCCACTGTGCAGGAGAATCCGAATAGGAGTTCGAGTGTTCGAACCGTAATGCGCAAGAAATGGTACCGAAACCCCGTATTTACATATCTGCCACTTTGTAGGAGGATCCGCATAGGTGTTCGAGTGTTCGAACCGTAATGTGCAAGAAATGGTATGGAAACCCCGTATTTACATATCTGCCACTGTGCAAGAGAATCCGTATAGGTGTTCGAGTGTTCGAATCGTAATGCGCAAGAAATGGTACGGAAACCCCGTATTTACATATCTGCAACTGTGCAGGAGAATCCGAATAGGTGTTCGAGTGTTCGAACCGTAATGCGCAAGAAATGGTATGTAAACCCCGTATTTACATATCTGCCACTGTGCAGGAGAATCCGTATAGGTGTTCGAGTGTTCGAACCGTAATGCGCAAGAAACGGTACGGAAACCCCGTATTTACATATCTGCCACTGTGCAGGAGAATCCGTGTAGGTGTTCGATTGTTCGAACCGTGATGCGCAAGAAATGGTATGTAAACCCCGTATTTACATATCTGCCACTGTGCAGGAGAATCCGAATAGGTGTTCGAGTGTTCGAACCGTAATGCACAAGAAATGGTATGTAAACCCCGTATTTACATATCTGCCACTGTGCAGGAGAATCCGTATAGGTGTTCGGGTGTTCGAACCGTAATGCGCAAGAAATGGTACCGAAACCCCGTATTTACATATCTGCCACTGTGCAGGAGAATCCGAATAGGTGTTCGAGTGTTCGAACCGTAATGCGCAAGAAATGGTACCGAAACCCCGTATTTACATATCTGCCACGTTGTAGGAGAATCCGCATAGGTGTTCGAGTGTTCGAACCGTAATGTGCAAGAAATGGTATGGAAACCCCGTATTTACATATCTGCCACTGTGCAGGAGAATCCGTATAGGTGTTCGAGTGTTCGAATCGTAATGCGCAAGAAATGGTACCGAAACCCCGTATTTACATATCTGCCACTGTGCAGGAGAATCCGAATAGGTGTTCGAGTGTTCGAACCGTAATGCGCAGGAAATGGTATGTAAACCCCGTATTTACATATCTGCCACTGTGCAGGAGAATCCGAATAGGTGTTCGAGTGTTCGAACCGTAATGCGCAAGAAATGGTACCGAGACCCCGTATTTACATGTCTGCCACTTTGTAGGAGAATCCGCATAGGTGTTCGAGTGTTCGAACCGTAATGTGCAAGAAATGGTATGGAAACCCCGTATTTACATATCTGCCACTGTGCAGGAGAATCCGTATAGGTGTTCGAGTGTTCGAATCGTAATGCGCAAGAAATGGTACCGAAACCCCGTATTTACATATCTGCCACTGTGCAGGAGAATCCGAATAGGTGTTCGAGTGTTCGAACCGTAATGCGCAGGAAATGGTATGTAAACCCCGCATTTAAATATCTGCCACTGTGCAAGAGAATCCGAATAGGTGTTCGAGTGTTCGAACCGTAATGCGCAAGAAATGGTACCGAAACCCCGTATTTACATATCTGCCACTTTGTAGGAGAATCCGCATAGGTGTTCGATTGTTCGAACCGTAATGCGCAAGAAATGGTATGTAAACCCCGTATTTACATATCTGCCACTGTGCAGGAGAATCCGTATAGGTGTTCGATTGTACGAACCGTAATGCGCAAGAAATGGTATGTAAACCCCGTATTTACATATCTGCTACTTTGTAGGAGAATCCGAATAGGTGTTCGAGTGTTCGAACCGTAATGCACAAGAAATGGTACCGAAACCCCGTATTTACATATCTGCCACTTTGTAGGAGAATCCGCATAGGTGTTCGATTGTTCGAACCGTAATGCACAAGAAATGGTATGTAAACCCCGTATTTACATATCTGCCACTGTGCAGGAGAATCCGTATAGGTGTTCGGGTGTTCGAACCGTAATGCGCAAGAAATGGTACCGAAACCCCGTATTTACATATCTGCCACTGTGCAGGAGAATCCGAATAGGAGTTCGAGTGTTCGAACCGTAATGCGCAAGAAATGGTACCGAAACCCCGTATTTACATATCTGCCACTTTGTAGGAGGATCCGCATAGGTGTTCGAGTGTTCGAACCGTAATGTGCAAGAAATGGTATGGAAACCCCGTATTTACATATCTGCCACTGTGCAAGAGAATCCGTATAGGTGTTCGAGTGTTCGAATCGTAATGCGCAAGAAATGGTACGGAAACCCCGTATTTACATATCTGCAACTGTGCAGGAGAATCCGAATAGGTGTTCGAGTGTTCGAACCGTAATGCGCAAGAAATGGTATGTAAACCCCGTATTTACATATCTGCCACTGTGCAGGAGAATCCGTATAGGTGTTCGAGTGTTCGAACCGTAATGCGCAAGAAACGGTACGGAAACCCCGTATTTACATATCTGCCACTGTGCAGGAGAATCCGTGTAGGTGTTCGATTGTTCGAACCGTGATGCGCAAGAAATGGTATGTAAACCCCGTATTTACATATCTGCCATTGTGCAGGAGAATCCGAATAGGTGTTCGAGTGTTCGAACCGTAATGCACAAGAAATGGTATGTAAACCCCGTATTTACATATCTGCCACTGTGCAGGAGAATCCGTATAGGTGTTCGGGTGTTCGAACCGTAATGCGCAAGAAATGGTACCGAAACCCCGTATTTACATATCTGCCACTGTGCAGGAGAATCCGAATAGGTGTTCGAGTGTTCGAACCGTAATGCGCAAGAAATGGTACCGAAACCCCGTATTTACATATCTGCCACGTTGTAGGAGAATCCGCATAGGTGTTCGAGTGTTCGAACCGTAATGTGCAAGAAATGGTATGGAAACCCCGTATTTACATATCTGCCACTGTGCAGGAGAATCCGTATAGGTGTTCGAGTGTTCGAATCGTAATGCGCAAGAAATGGTACCGAAACCCCGTATTTACATATCTGCCACTGTGCAGGAGAATCCGAATAGGTGTTCGAGTGTTCGAACCGTAATGCGCAGGAAATGGTATGTAAACCCCGTATTTACATATCTGCCACTGTGCAGGAGAATCCGAATAGGTGTTCGAGTGTTCGAACCGTAATGCGCAAGAAATGGTACCGAGACCCCGTATTTACATATCTGCCACTTTGTAGGAGAATCCGCATAGGTGTTCGAGTGTTCGAACCGTAATGTGCAAGAAATGGTATGGAAACCCCGTATTTACATATCTGCCACTGTGCAGGAGAATCCGTATAGGTGTTCGAGTGTTCGAATCGTAATGCGCAAGAAATGGTACCGAAACCCCGTATTTACATATCTGCCACTGTGCAGGAGAATCCGAATAGGTGTTCGAGTGTTCGAACCGTAATGCGCAGGAAATGGTATGTAAACCCCGTATTTACATATCTGCCACTGTGCAGGAGAATCCGAATAGGTGTTCGAGTGTTCGAACCGTAATGCGCAAGAAATGGTACCGAGACCCCGTATTTACATATCTGCCACTTTGTAGGAGAATCCGCATAGGTGTTCGAGTGTTCGAACCGTAATGTGCAAGAAATGGTATGGGAACCCCGTATTTACATATCTGCCACTGTGCAGGAGAATCCGTATAGGTGTTCGAGTGTTCGAATCGTAATGCGCAAGAAATGGTACCGAAACCCCGTATTTACATATCTGCCACTTTGCAGGAGAATCCGAATAGGTGTTCGAGTGTTCGAACCGTAATGCGCAGGAAATGGTATGTAAACCCCGTATTTACATATCTGCCACTGTGCAGGAGAATCCGAATAGGTGTTCGAGTGTTCGAACCGTAATGCGCAAGAAATGGTACCGAAACCCCGTATTTACATATCTGCCACTTTGTAGGAGAATCCGCATAGGTGTTCGATTGTTCGAACCGTAATGCGCAAGAAATGGTATGTAAACCCCGTATTTACATATCTGCCACTGTGCAGGAGAATCCGTATAGGTGTTCGATTGTACGAACCGTAATGCGCAAGAAATGGTATGTAAACCCCGTATTTACATATCTGCTACTTTGTAGGAGAATCCGAATAGGTGTTCGAGTGTTCGAACCGTAATGCACAAGAAATGGTACCGAAACCCCGTATTTACATATCTGCCACTTTGTAGGAGAATCCGCATAGGTGTTCGATTGTTCGAACCGTAATGCGCAAGAAATGGTATGTAAACCCCGTATTTACATATCTGCCACTGTGCAGGAGAATCCGTATAGGTGTTCGGGTGTTCGAACCGTAATGCGCAAGAAATGGTACCGAAACCCCGTATTTACATATCTGCCACTGTGCAGGAGAATCCGAATAGGTGTTCGAGTGTTCGAACCGTAATGCGCAAGAAATGGTACCGAAACCCCGTATTTACATATCTGCCACGTTGTAGGAGAATCCGCATAGGTGTTCGAGTGTTCGAACCGTAATGCGCAGGAAATGGTATGTAAACCCCGTATTTACATATCTGCCACTGTGCAGGAGAATCCGAATAGGTGTTTGAGTGTTCGAACCGTAATGCGCAAGAAATGGTACCGAAACCCCGTATTTACATATCTGCCACTTTGTAGGAGAATCCGCATAGGTGTTCGATTGTTCGAACCGTAATGCGCAAGAAATGGTATGTAAACCCCGTATTTACATATCTGCCACTGTGCAGGAGAATCCGTATAGGTGTTCGATTGTACGAACCGTAATGCGCAAGAAATGGTATGTAAACCCCGTATTTACATATCTGCTACTTTGTAGGAGAATCCGAATAGGTGTTCGAGTGTTCGAACCGTAATGCACAAGAAATGGTACCGAAACCCCGTATTTACATATCTGCCACTTTGTAGGAGAATCCGCATAGGTGTTCGATTGTTCGAACCGTAATGCGCAAGAAATGGTATGTAAACCCCGTATTTACATATCTGCCACTGTGCAGGAGAATCCGTATAGGTGTTCGGGTGTTCGAACCGTAATGCGCAAGAAATGGTACCGAAACCCCGTATTTACATATCTGCCACTGTGCAGGAGAATCCGAATAGGAGTTCGAGTGTTCGAACCGTAATGCGCAAGAAATGGTACCGAAACCCCGTATTTACATATCTGCCACTTTGTAGGAGGATCCGCATAGGTGTTCGAGTGTTCGAACCGTAATGTGCAAGAAATGGTATGGAAACCCCGTATTTACATATCTGCCACTGTGCAAGAGAATCCGTATAGGTGTTCGAGTGTTCGAATCGTAATGCGCAAGAAATGGTACGGAAACCCCGTATTTACATATCTGCAACTGTGCAGGAGAATCCGAATAGGTGTTCGAGTGTTCGAACCGTAATGCGCAAGAAATGGTATGTAAACCCCGTATTTACATATCTGCCACTGTGCAGGAGAATCCGTATAGGTGTTCGAGTGTTCGAACCGTAATGCGCAAGAAACGGTACGGAAACCCCGTATTTACATATCTGCCACTGTGCAGGAGAATCCGTGTAGGTGTTCGATTGTTCGAACCGTGATGCGCAAGAAATGGTATGTAAACCCCGTATTTACATATCTGCCACTGTGCAGGAGAATCCGAATAGGTGTTCGAGTGTTCGAACCGTAATGCACAAGAAATGGTATGTAAACCCCGTATTTACATATCTGCCACTGTGCAGGAGAATCCGTATAGGTGTTCGGGTGTTCGAACCGTAATGCGCAAGAAATGGTACCGAAACCCCGTATTTACATATCTGCCACTGTGCAGGAGAATCCGAATAGGTGTTCGAGTGTTCGAACCGTAATGCGCAAGAAATGGTACCGAAACCCCGTATTTACATATCTGCCACGTTGTAGGAGAATCCGCATAGGTGTTCGAGTGTTCGAACCGTAATGTGCAAGAAATGGTATGGAAACCCCGTATTTACATATCTGCCACTGTGCAGGAGAATCCGTATAGGTGTTCGAGTGTTCGAATCGTAATGCGCAAGAAATGGTACCGAAACCCCGTATTTACATATCTGCCACTGTGCAGGAGAATCCGAATAGGTGTTCGAGTGTTCGAACCGTAATGCGCAGGAAATGGTATGTAAACCCCGTATTTACATATCTGCCACTGTGCAGGAGAATCCGAATAGGTGTTCGAGTGTTCGAACCGTAATGCGCAAGAAATGGTACCGAGACCCCGTATTTACATATCTGCCACTTTGTAGGAGAATCCGCATAGGTGTTCGAGTGTTCGAACCGTAATGTGCAAGAAATGGTATGGAAACCCCGTATTTACATATCTGCCACTGTGCAGGAGAATCCGTATAGGTGTTCGAGTGTTCGAACCGTAATGCGCAAGAAATGGTACCGAAACCCCGTATTTACATATCTGCCACTGTGCAGGAGAATCCGAATAGGTGTTCGAGTGTTCGAACCGTAATGCGCAGGAAATGGTATGTAAACCCCGCATTTAAATATCTGCCACTGTGCAAGAGAATCCGAATAGGTGTTCGAGTGTTCGAACCGTAATGCGCAAGAAATGGTACCGAAACCCCGTATTTACATATCTGCCACTTTGTAGGAGAATCCGCATAGGTGTTCGATTGTTCGAACCGTAATGCGCAAGAAATGGTATGTAAACCCCGTATTTACATATCTGCCACTGTGCAGGAGAATCCGTATAGGTGTTCGAGTGTTCGAATCGTAATGCGCAAGAAATGGTACCGAAACCCCGTATTTACATATCTGCCACTGTGCAGGAGAATCCGAATAGGTGTTCGAGTGTTCGAACCGTAATGCGCAGGAAATGGTATGTAAACCCCGTATTTACATATCTGCCACTGTGCAGGAGAATCCGAATAGGTGTTCGAGTGTTCGAACCGTAATGCGCAAGAAATGGTACCGAAACCCCGTATTTACATATCTGCCACTTTGTAGGAGAATCCGCATAGGTGTTCGAGTGTTCGAACCGTAATGCGCAAGAAATGGTATGGGAACCCCGTATTTACATATCTGCCACTGTGCAGGAGAATCCGTATAGGTGTTCGAGTGTTCGAATCGTAATGCGCAAGAAATGGTACCGAAACCCCGTATTTACATATCTGCCACTTTGCAGGAGAATCCGAATAGGTGTTCGAGTGTTCGAACCGTAATGCGCAGGAAATGGTATGTAAACCCCGTATTTACATATCTGCCACTGTGCAGGAGAATCCGAATAGGTGTTTGAGTGTTCGAACCGTAATGCGCAAGAAATGGTACCGAAACCCCGTATTTACATATCTGCCACTTTGTAGGAGAATCCGCATAGGTGTTCGATTGTTCGAACCGTAATGCACAAGAAATGGTACCGAAACCCCGTATTTACATATCTGCCACTTTGTAGGAGAATCCGCATAGGTGTTCGATTGTTCGAACCGTAATGCACAAGAAATGGTATGTAAACCCCGTATTTACATATCTGCCACTGTGCAGGAGAATCCGTATAGGTGTTCGGGTGTTCGAACCGTAATGCGCAAGAAATGGTACCGAAACCCCGTATTTACATATCTGCCACTGTGCAGGAGAATCCGAATAGGAGTTCGAGTGTTCGAACCGTAATGCGCAAGAAATGGTACCGAAACCCCGTATTTACATATCTGCCACTTTGTAGGAGGATCCGCATAGGTGTTCGAGTGTTCGAACCGTAATGTGCAAGAAATGGTATGGAAACCCCGTATTTACATATCTGCCACTGTGCAAGAGAATCCGTATAGGTGTTCGAGTGTTCGAATCGTAATGCGCAAGAAATGGTACGGAAACCCCGTATTTACATATCTGCAACTGTGCAGGAGAATCCGAATAGGTGTTCGAGTGTTCGAACCGTAATGCGCAAGAAATGGTATGTAAACCCCGTATTTACATATCTGCCACTGTGCAGGAGAATCCGTATAGGTGTTCGAGTGTTCGAACCGTAATGCGCAAGAAACGGTACGGAAACCCCGTATTTACATATCTGCCACTGTGCAGGAGAATCCGTGTAGGTGTTCGATTGTTCGAACCGTGATGCGCAAGAAATGGTATGTAAACCCCGTATTTACATATCTGCCATTGTGCAGGAGAATCCGAATAGGTGTTCGAGTGTTCGAACCGTAATGCACAAGAAATGGTATGTAAACCCCGTATTTACATATCTGCCACTGTGCAGGAGAATCCGTATAGGTGTTCGGGTGTTCGAACCGTAATGCGCAAGAAATGGTACCGAAACCCCGTATTTACATATCTGCCACTGTGCAGGAGAATCCGAATAGGTGTTCGAGTGTTCGAACCGTAATGCGCAAGAAATGGTACCGAAACCCCGTATTTACATATCTGCCACGTTGTAGGAGAATCCGCATAGGTGTTCGAGTGTTCGAACCGTAATGTGCAAGAAATGGTATGGAAACCCCGTATTTACATATCTGCCACTGTGCAGGAGAATCCGTATAGGTGTTCGAGTGTTCGAATCGTAATGCGCAAGAAATGGTACCGAAACCCCGTATTTACATATCTGCCACTGTGCAGGAGAATCCGAATAGGTGTTCGAGTGTTCGAACCGTAATGCGCAGGAAATGGTATGTAAACCCCGTATTTACATATCTGCCACTGTGCAGGAGAATCCGAATAGGTGTTCGAGTGTTCGAACCGTAATGCGCAAGAAATGGTACCGAGACCCCGTATTTACATATCTGCCACTTTGTAGGAGAATCCGCATAGGTGTTCGAGTGTTCGAACCGTAATGTGCAAGAAATGGTATGGAAACCCCGTATTTACATATCTGCCACTGTGCAGGAGAATCCGTATAGGTGTTCGAGTGTTCGAATCGTAATGCGCAAGAAATGGTACCGAAACCCCGTATTTACATATCTGCCACTGTGCAGGAGAATCCGAATAGGTGTTCGAGTGTTCGAACCGTAATGCGCAGGAAATGGTATGTAAACCCCGTATTTACATATCTGCCACTGTGCAGGAGAATCCGAATAGGTGTTCGAGTGTTCGAACCGTAATGCGCAAGAAATGGTACCGAGACCCCGTATTTACATATCTGCCACTTTGTAGGAGAATCCGCATAGGTGTTCGAGTGTTCGAACCGTAATGTGCAAGAAATGGTATGGGAACCCCGTATTTACATATCTGCCACTGTGCAGGAGAATCCGTATAGGTGTTCGAGTGTTCGAATCGTAATGCGCAAGAAATGGTACCGAAACCCCGTATTTACATATCTGCCACTTTGCAGGAGAATCCGAATAGGTGTTCGAGTGTTCGAACCGTAATGCGCAGGAAATGGTATGTAAACCCCGTATTTACATATCTGCCACTGTGCAGGAGAATCCGAATAGGTGTTCGAGTGTTCGAACCGTAATGCGCAAGAAATGGTACCGAAACCCCGTATTTACATATCTGCCACTTTGTAGGAGAATCCGCATAGGTGTTCGATTGTTCGAACCGTAATGCGCAAGAAATGGTATGTAAACCCCGTATTTACATATCTGCCACTGTGCAGGAGAATCCGTATAGGTGTTCGATTGTACGAACCGTAATGCGCAAGAAATGGTATGTAAACCCCGTATTTACATATCTGCTACTTTGTAGGAGAATCCGAATAGGTGTTCGAGTGTTCGAACCGTAATGCACAAGAAATGGTACCGAAACCCCGTATTTACATATCTGCCACTTTGTAGGAGAATCCGCATAGGTGTTCGATTGTTCGAACCGTAATGCGCAAGAAATGGTATGTAAACCCCGTATTTACATATCTGCCACTGTGCAGGAGAATCCGTATAGGTGTTCGGGTGTTCGAACCGTAATGCGCAAGAAATGGTACCGAAACCCCGTATTTACATATCTGCCACTGTGCAGGAGAATCCGAATAGGAGTTCGAGTGTTCGAACCGTAATGCGCAAGAAATGGTACCGAAACCCCGTATTTACATATCTGCCACTTTGTAGGAGGATCCGCATAGGTGTTCGAGTGTTCGAACCGTAATGTGCAAGAAATGGTATGGAAACCCCGTATTTACATATCTGCCACTGTGCAAGAGAATCCGTATAGGTGTTCGAGTGTTCGAATCGTAATGCGCAAGAAATGGTACGGAAACCCCGTATTTACATATCTGCAACTGTGCAGGAGAATCCGAATAGGTGTTCGAGTGTTCGAACCGTAATGCGCAAGAAATGGTATGTAAACCCCGTATTTACATATCTGCCACTGTGCAGGAGAATCCGTATAGGTGTTCGAGTGTTCGAACCGTAATGCGCAAGAAACGGTACGGAAACCCCGTATTTACATATCTGCCACTGTGCAGGAGAATCCGTGTAGGTGTTCGATTGTTCGAACCGTGATGCGCAAGAAATGGTATGTAAACCCCGTATTTACATATCTGCCACTGTGCAGGAGAATCCGAATAGGTGTTCGAGTGTTCGAACCGTAATGCACAAGAAATGGTATGTAAACCCCGTATTTACATATCTGCCACTGTGCAGGAGAATCCGTATAGGTGTTCGGGTGTTCGAACCGTAATGCGCAAGAAATGGTACCGAAACCCCGTATTTACATATCTGCCACTGTGCAGGAGAATCCGAATAGGTGTTCGAGTGTTCGAACCGTAATGCGCAAGAAATGGTACCGAAACCCCGTATTTACATATCTGCCACGTTGTAGGAGAATCCGCATAGGTGTTCGAGTGTTCGAACCGTAATGTGCAAGAAATGGTATGGAAACCCCGTATTTACATATCTGCCACTGTGCAGGAGAATCCGTATAGGTGTTCGAGTGTTCGAATCGTAATGCGCAAGAAATGGTACCGAAACCCCGTATTTACATATCTGCCACTGTGCAGGAGAATCCGAATAGGTGTTCGAGTGTTCGAACCGTAATGCGCAGGAAATGGTATGTAAACCCCGTATTTACATATCTGCCACTGTGCAGGAGAATCCGAATAGGTGTTCGAGTGTTCGAACCGTAATGCGCAAGAAATGGTACCGAGACCCCGTATTTACATATCTGCCACTTTGTAGGAGAATCCGCATAGGTGTTCGAGTGTTCGAACCGTAATGTGCAAGAAATGGTATGGAAACCCCGTATTTACATATCTGCCACTGTGCAGGAGAATCCGTATAGGTGTTCGAGTGTTCGAATCGTAATGCGCAAGAAATGGTACCGAAACCCCGTATTTACATATCTGCCACTGTGCAGGAGAATCCGAATAGGTGTTCGAGTGTTCGAACCGTAATGCGCAAGAAATGGTACCGAAACCCCGTATTTACATATCTGCCACTTTGTAGGAGAATCCGCATAGGTGTTCGATTGTTCGAACCGTAATGCGCAAGAAATGGTATGTAAACCCCGTATTTACATATCTGCCACTGTGCAGGAGAATCCGTATAGGTGTTCGATTGTACGAACCGTAATGCGCAAGAAATGGTATGTAAACCCCGTATTTACATATCTGCCACTGTGCAGGAGAATCCGTATAGGTGTTCGAGTGTTCGAACCGTAATGCGCAAGAAATGCTATGTAAACCCCATATTTAAATATCTGCCACTGTGCAGGAGAATCCGTATAGGTGTTCGAGTGTTCGAACCGTAATGCGCAAGAAATGGTACCGAAACCCCGTATTTACATATCTGCCACTGTGCAGGAGAATCCGTATAGGTGTTCGAGTGTTCGGACCGTAATGCGCAAGAAATGGTACGGAAACCCCGTATTTACATATCTGCCACTGTGCAGGAGAATCCGAATAGGTGTTCGAGTGTTCGAATCGTAATGCGCAAGAAATGGTACCGAAACCCCGTATTTACATATCTGCCACTTTGTAGTAGAATCCGCATAGGTGTTCGAGTGTTCGAACCGTAATGTGCAAGAAATGGTACCGAGACCCCGTATTTACATATCTGCCACTTTGTAGGAGAATCCGCATAGGTGTTCGAGTGTTCGAACCGTAATGTGCAAGAAATGGTATGGGAACCCCGTATTTACATATCTGCCACTGTGCAGGAGAATCCGTATAGGTGTTCGAGTGTTCGAATCGTAATGCGCAAGAAATGGTAACGAAACCCCGTATTTACATATCTGCCACTTTACAGGAGAATCCGAATAGGTGTTCGAGTGTTCGAACCGTAATGCGCAGGAAATGGTATGTAAACCCCGTATTTACATATCTGCCACTGTGCAGGAGAATCCGAATAGGTGTTCGAGTGTTCGAACCGTAATGCGCAAGAAATGGTACCGAAACCCCGTATTTACATATCTGCCACTTTGTAGGAGAATCCGCATAGGTGTTCGATTGTTCGAACCGTAATGCGCAAGAAATGGTATGTAAACCCCGTATTTACATATCTGCCACTGTGCAGGAGAATCCGTATAGGTGTTCGATTGTACGAACCGTAATGCGCAAGAAATGGTATGTAAACCCCGTATTTACATATCTGCTACTTTGTAGGAGAATCCGAATAGGTGTTCGAGTGTTCGAACCGTAATGCACAAGAAATGGTACCGAAACCCCGTATTTACATATCTGCCACTTTGTAGGAGAATCCGCATAGGTGTTCGATTGTTCGAACCGTAATGCGCAAGAAATGGTATGTAAACCCCGTATTTACATATCTGCCACTGTGCAGGAGAATCCGTATAGGTGTTCGGGTGTTCGAACCGTAATGCGCAAGAAATGGTACCGAAACCCCGTATTTACATATCTGCCACTGTGCAGGAGAATCCGAATAGGAGTTCGAGTGTTCGAACCGTAATGCGCAAGAAATGGTACCGAAACCCCGTATTTACATATCTGCCACTTTGTAGGAGGATCCGCATAGGTGTTCGAGTGTTCGAACCGTAATGTGCAAGAAATGGTATGGAAACCCCGTATTTACATATCTGCCACTGTGCAAGAGAATCCATATAGGTGTTCGAGTGTTCGAATCGTATTGCGCAAGAAATGGTACGGAAACCCCGTATTTACATATCTGCAACTGTGCAGGAGAATCCGAATAGGTGTTCGAGTGTTCGAACCGTAATGCGCAAGAAATGGTATGTAAACCCCGTATTTACATATCTGCCACTGTGCAGGAGAATCCGTATAGGTGTTCGAGTGTTCGAACCGTAATGCGCAAGAAACGGTACGGAAACCCCGTATTTACATATCTGCCACTGTGCAGGAGAATCCGTGTAGGTGTTCGATTGTTCGAACCGTGATGCGCAAGAAATGGTATGTAAACCCCGTATTTACATATCTGCCACTGTGCAGGAGAATCCGAATAGGTGTTCGAGTGTTCGAACCGTAATGCACAAGAAATGGTATGTAAACCCCGTATTTACATATCTGCCACTGTGCAGGAGAATCCGTATAGGTGTTCGGGTGTTCGAACCGTAATGCGCAAGAAATGGTACCGAAACCCCGTATTTACATATCTGCCACTGTGCAGGAGAATCCGAATAGGTGTTCGAGTGTTCAAACCGTAATGCGCAAGAAATGGTACCGAGACCCCGTATTTACATATCTGCCACTTTGTAGGAGAATCCGCATAGGTGTTCGAGTGTTCGAACCGTAATGTGCAAGAAATGGTATGGGAACCCCGTATTTACATATCTGCCACTGTGCAGGAGAATCCGTATAGGTGTTCGAGTGTTCGAATCGTAATGCGCAAGAAATGGTACCGAAACCCCGTATTTACATATCTGCCACTTTGCAGGAGAATCCGAATAGGTGTTCGAGTGTTCGAACCGTAATGCGCAGGAAATGGTATGTAAACCCCGTATTTACATATCTGCCACTGTGCAGGAGAATCCGAATAGGTGTTCGAGTGTTCGAACCGTAATGCGCAAGAAATGGTACCGAAACCCCGTATTTACATATCTGCCACTTTGTAGGAGAATCCGCATAGGTGTTCGATTGTTCGAACCGTAATGCGCAAGAAATGGTATGTAAACCCCGTATTTACATATCTGCCACTGTGCAGGAGAATCCGTATAGGTGTTCGATTGTACGAACCGTAATGCGCAAGAAATGGTATGTAAACCCCGTATTTACATATCTGCTACTTTGTAGGAGAATCCGAATAGGTGTTCGAGTGTTCGAACCGTAATGCACAAGAAATGGTACCGAAACCCCGTATTTACATATCTGCCACTTTGTAGGAGAATCCGCATAGGTGTTCGATTGTTCGAACCGTAATGCGCAAGAAATGGTATGTAAACCCCGTATTTACATATCTGCCACTGTGCAGGAGAATCCGTATAGGTGTTCGGGTGTTCGAACCGTAATGCGCAAGAAATGGTACCGAAACCCCGTATTTACATATCTGCCACTGTGCAGGAGAATCCGAATAGGAGTTCGAGTGTTCGAACCGTAATGCGCAAGAAATGGTACCGAAACCCCGTATTTACATATCTGCCACTTTGTAGGAGGATCCGCATAGGTGTTCGAGTGTTCGAACCGTAATGTGCAAGAAATGGTATGGAAACCCCGTATTTACATATCTGCCACTGTGCAAGAGAATCCGTATAGGTGTTCGAGTGTTCGAATCGTAATGCGCAAGAAATGGTACGGAAACCCCGTATTTACATATCTGCAACTGTGCAGGAGAATCCGAATAGGTGTTCGAGTGTTCGAACCGTAATGCGCAAGAAATGGTATGTAAACCCCGTATTTACATATCTGCCACTGTGCAGGAGAATCCGTATAGGTGTTCGAGTGTTCGAACCGTAATGCGCAAGAAATGGTATGTAAACCCCGTATTTACATATCTGCCACTGTGCAGGAGAATCCGTATAGGTGTTCGGGTGTTCGAACCGTAATGCGCAAGAAATGGTACCGAAACCCCGTATTTACATATCTGCCACTGTGCAGGAGAATCCGAATAGGAGTTCGAGTGTTCGAACCGTAATGCGCAAGAAATGGTACCGAAACCCCGTATTTACATATCTGCCACTTTGTAGGAGGATCCGCATAGGTGTTCGATTGTTCGAACCGTAATGCGCAAGAAATGGTATGTAAACCCCGTATTTACATATCTGCCACTGTGCAGGAGAATCCGTATAGGTGTTCGGGTGTTCGAACCGTAATGCGCAAGAAATGGTACCGAAACCCCGTATTTACATATCTGCCACTGTGCAGGAGAATCCGAATAGGAGTTCGAGTGTTCGAACCGTAATGCGCAAGAAATGGTACCGAAACCCCGTATTTACATATCTGCCACTTTGTAGGAGGATCCGCATAGGTGTTCGAGTGTTCGAACCGTAATGTGCAAGAAATGGTATGGAAACCCCGTATTTACATATCTGCCACTGTGCAAGAGAATCCGTATAGGTGTTCGAGTGTTCGAATCGTAATGCGCAAGAAATGGTACGGAAACCCCGTATTTACATATCTGCAACTGTGCAGGAGAATCCGAATAGGTGTTCGAGTGTTCGAACCGTAATGCGCAAGAAATGGTATGTAAACCCCGTATTTACATATCTGCCACTGTGCAGGAGAATCCGTATAGGTGTTCGAGTGTTCGAACCGTAATGCGCAAGAAACGGTACGGAAACCCCGTATTTACATATCTGCCACTGTGCAGGAGAATCCGTGTAGGTGTTCGATTGTTCGAACCGTGATGCGCAAGAAATGGTATGTAAACCCCGTATTTACATATCTGCCACTGTGCAGGAGAATCCGAATAGGTGTTCGAGTGTTCGAACCGTAATGCACAAGAAATGGTATGTAAACCCCGTATTTACATATCTGCCACTGTGCAGGAGAATCCGTATAGGTGTTCGGGTGTTCGAACCGTAATGCGCAAGAAATGGTACCGAAACCCCGTATTTACATATCTGCCACTGTGCAGGAGAATCCGAATAGGTGTTCGAGTGTTCGAACCGTAATGCGCAAGAAATGGTACCGAAACCCCGTATTTACATATCTGCCACGTTGTAGGAGAATCCGCATAGGTGTTCGAGTGTTCGAACCGTAATGTGCAAGAAATGGTATGGAAACCCCGTATTTACATATCTGCCACTGTGCAGGAGAATCCGTATAGGTGTTCGAGTGTTCGAATCGTAATGCGCAAGAAATGGTACCGAAACCCCGTATTTACATATCTGCCACTGTGCAGGAGAATCCGAATAGGTGTTCGAGTGTTCGAACCGTAATGCGCAGGAAATGGTATGTAAACCCCGTATTTACATATCTGCCACTGTGCAGGAGAATCCGAATAGGTGTTCGAGTGTTCGAACCGTAATGCGCAAGAAATGGTACCGAGACCCCGTATTTACATATCTGCCACTTTGTAGGAGAATCCGCATAGGTGTTCGAGTGTTCGAACCGTAATGTGCAAGAAATGGTATGGAAACCCCGTATTTACATATCTGCCACTGTGCAGGAGAATCCGTATAGGTGTTCGAGTGTTCGAATCGTAATGCGCAAGAAATGGTACCGAAACCCCGTATTTACATATCTGCCACTGTGCAGGAGAATCCGAATAGGTGTTCGAGTGTTCGAACCGTAATGCGCAGGAAATGGTATGTAAACCCCGTATTTACATATCTGCCACTGTGCAGGAGAATCCGAATAGGTGTTCGAGTGTTCGAACCGTAATGCGCAAGAAATGGTACCGAAACCCCGTATTTACATATCTGCCACTTTGTAGGAGAATCCGCATAGGTGTTCGATTGTTCGAACCGTAATGCGCAAGAAATGGTATGTAAACCCCGTATTTACATATCTGCCACTGTGCAGGAGAATCCGTATAGGTGTTCGATTGTACGAACCGTAATGCGCAAGAAATGGTATGTAAACCCCGTATTTACATATCTGCCACTGTGCAGGAGAATCCGTATAGGTGTTCGAGTGTTCGAACCGTAATGCGCAAGAAATGCTATGTAAACCCCATATTTAAATATCTGCCACTGTGCAGGAGAATCCGTATAGGTGTTCGAGTGTTCGAACCGTAATGCGCAAGAAATGGTACCGAAACCCCGTATTTACATATCTGCCACTGTGCAGGAGAATCCGTATAGGTGTTCGAGTGTTCGAACCGTAATGCACAAGAAATGGTATGTAAACCCCGTATTTACATATCTGCCACTGTGCAGGAGAATCCGTATAGGTGTTCGATTGTTCGAACCGTGATGCGCAAGAAATGGTATGTAAACCCCGTGTTTACATATCTGCCACTGTGCAGGAGAATCCGAATAGGTGTTCGAGTGTTCGAACCGTAATGCACAAGAAATGGTATGTAAACCCCGTATTTACATATCTGCCACTGTGCAGGAGAATCCGTATAGGTGTTCGGGTGTTCGAACCGTAATGCGCAAGAAATGGTACCGAAACCCCGTATTTACATATCTGCCACTGTGCAGGAGAATCCGAATAGGTGTTCGAGTGTTCGAACCGTAATGCGCAAGAAATGGTACCGAAACCCCGTATTTACATATCTGCCACGTTGTAGGAGAATCCGCATAGGTGTTCGAGTGTTCGAACCGTAATGTGCAAGAAATGGTATGGAAACCCCGTATTTACATATCTGCCACTGTGCAGGAGAATCCGTATAGGTGTTCGAGTGTTCGAATCGTAATGCGCAAGAAATGGTACCGAAACCCCGTATTTACATATCTGCCACTGTGCAGGAGAATCCGAATAGGTGTTCGAGTGTTCGAACCGTAATGCGCAGGAAATGGTATGTAAACCCCGTATTTACATATCTGCCACTGTGCAGGAGAATCCGAATAGGTGTTCGAGTGTTCGAACCGTAATGCGCAAGAAATGGTACCGAGACCCCGTATTTACATATCTGCCACTTTGTAGGAGAATCCGCATAGGTGTTCGAGTGTTCGAACCGTAATGTGCAAGAAATGGTATGGAAACCCCGTATTTACATATCTGCCACTGTGCAGGAGAATCCGTATAGGTGTTCGAGTGTTCGAATCGTAATGCGCAAGAAATGGTACCGAAACCCCGTATTTACATATCTGCCACTGTGCAGGAGAATCCGAATAGGTGTTCGAGTGTTCGAACCGTAATGCGCAGGAAATGGTATGTAAACCCCGTATTTACATATCTGCCACTGTGCAGGAGAATCCGAATAGGTGTTCGAGTGTTCGAACCGTAATGCGCAAGAAATGGTACCGAAACCCCGTATTTACATATCTGCCACTTTGTAGGAGAATCCGCATAGGTGTTCGATTGTTCGAACCGTAATGCGCAAGAAATGGTATGTAAACCCCGTATTTACATATCTGCCACTGTGCAGGAGAATCCGTATAGGTGTTCGATTGTACGAACCGTAATGCGCAAGAAATGGTATGTAAACCCCGTATTTACATATCTGCCACTGTGCAGGAGAATCCGTATAGGTGTTCGAGTGTTCGAACCGTAATGCGCAAGAAATGCTATGTAAACCCCATATTTAAATATCTGCCACTGTGCAGGAGAATCCGTATAGGTGTTCGAGTGTTCGAACCGTAATGCGCAAGAAATGGTACCGAAACCCCGTATTTACATATCTGCCACGTTTTAGGAGAATCCGCATAGGTGTTCGAGTGTTCGAACCGTAATGTGCAAGAAATGGTATGGAAACCCCGTATTCACATATCTGCCACTGTGCAGGAGAATCCGTATAGGTGTTCGAGTGTTCGAATCGTAATGCGCAAGAAATGGTACCGAAACCCCGTATTTACATATCTGCCACTGTGCAGGAGAATCCGTATAGGTGTTCGAGTGTTCGAACCGTAATGCACAAGAAATGGTATGTAAACCCCGTATTTACGTATCTGCAACTGTGCAGGAGAATCCGTGTAGGTGTTCGATTGTTCGAACCGTGATGCGCAAGAAATGGTATGTAAACCCCGTATTTACATATCTGCCACTGTGCAGGAGAATCCGAATAGGTGTTCGAGTGTTCGAACCGTAATGCACAAGAAATGGTATGTAAACCCCGTATTTACATATCTGCCACTGTGCAGGAGAATCCGTATAGGTGTTCGGGTGTTCGAACCGTAATGCGCAAGAAATGGTACCGAAACCCCGTATTTACATATCTGCCACTGTGCAGGAGAATCCGAATAGGTGTTCGAGTGTTCGAACCGTAATGCGCAAGAAATGGTACCGAAACCCCGTATTTATATATCTGCCACGTTGTAGGAGAATCCGCATAGGTGTTCGAGTGTTCGAACCGTAATGTGCAAGAAATGGTATGGAAACCCCGTATTTACATATCTGCCACTGTGCAGGAGAATCCGTATAGGTGTTCGAGTGTTCGAATCGTAATGCGCAAGAAATGGTACCGAAACCCCGTATTTACATATCTGCCACTGTGCAGGAGAATCCGAATAGGTGTTCGAGTGTTCGAACCGTAATGCGCAGGAAATGGTATGTAAACCCCGTATTTACATATCTGCCACTGTGCAGGAGAATCCGAATAGGTGTTCGAGTGTTCGAACCGTAATGCGCAAGAAATGGTACCGAGACCCCGTATTTACATATCTGCCACTTTGTAGGAGAATCCGCATAGGTGTTCGAGTGTTCGAACCGTAATGTGCAAGAAATGGTATGGAAACCCCGTATTTACATATCTGCCACTGTGCAGGAGAATCCGTATAGGTGTTCGAGTGTTCGAATCGTAATGCGCAAGAAATGGTACCGAAACCCCGTATTTACATATCTGCCACTGTGCAGGAGAATCCGAATAGGTGTTCGAGTGTTCGAACCGTAATGCGCAGGAAATGGTATGTAAACCCCGTATTTACATATCTGCCACTGTGCAGGAGAATCCGAATAGGTGTTCGAGTGTTCGAACCGTAATGCGCAAGAAATGGTACCGAAACCCCGTATTTACATATCTGCCACTTTGTAGGAGAATCCGCATAGGTGTTCGATTGTTCGAACCGTAATGCGCAAGAAATGGTATGTAAACCCCGTATTTACATATCTGCCACTGTGCAGGAGAATCCGTATAGGTGTTCGATTGTACGAACCGTAATGCGCAAGAAATGGTATGTAAACCCCGTATTTACATATCTGCCACTGTGCAGGAGAATCCGTATAGGTGTTCGAGTGTTCGAACCGTAATGCGCAAGAAATGCTATGTAAACCCCATATTTAAATATCTGCCACTGTGCAGGAGAATCCGTATAGGTGTTCGAGTGTTCGAACCGTAATGCGCAAGAAATGGTACCGAAACCCCGTATTTACATATCTGCCACTGTGCAGGAGAATCCGTATAGGTGTTCGAGTGTTCGGACCGTAATGCGCAAGAAATGGTACGGAAACCCCGTATTTACATATCTGCCACTGTGCAGGAGAATCCGAATAGGTGTTCGAGTGTTCGAATCGTAATGCGCAAGAAATGGTACCGAAACCCCGTATTTACATATCTGCCACTTTGTAGTAGAATCCGCATAGGTGTTCGAGTGTTCGAACCGTAATGTGCAAGAAATGGTATGGAAACCCCGTATTTACATATCTGCCACTGTGCAAGAGAATCCGTATAGGTGTTCGAGTGTTCGAATCGTAATGCGCAAGAAATGGTACCGAAACCCCGTATTTACATATCTGCCACTGTGCTGGAGAATCCGAATAGGTGTTCGAGTGTTCGAACCGTAATGCGCAAGAAATGGTATGTAAACCCCGTATTTACATATCTGCCACTGTGCAGGAGAATCCGTATAGGTGTTCGAGTGTTCGAACCGTAATGCGCAAGAAATGGTACCCAAACCCCGTATTTACATATCTGCCACTGTGGAGGAGAATCCGAATAGGTGTTCGAGTGTTCGAACCGTAATGCGCAAGAAATGGTACCGAAACCCCGTATTTACATATCTGCCACTTTGTAGGAGAATCCGCATAGGTGTTCGAGTGTTCGAACCGTAATGTGCAAGAAATGGTATGGAAACCCCGTATTTACATATCTGCTACTATGCAGGAGAATCCGTATAGGTGTTCGAGTGTTCGAATCGTAATGCGCAAGAAATGGTACCGAAACCCCGTATTTACATATCTGCCACTGTGCAGGAGAATCCGAATAGGTGTTCGAGTGTTCGAACCGTAATGCGCAAGAAATGGTATGTAAACCCCATATTTACATATCTGCCACTGTGCAGGAGAATCCGTATAGGTGTTCGAGTGTTCGAACCGTAATGCGCAAGAAATGGTACGGAAACCCCGTATTTACATATCTGCCACTGTGCAGGAGAATCCGTATAGGTGTTCGATTGTTCGAACCGTAATGCGCAAGAAATGGTATGTAAACCCCGAATTTAAATATCTGCCACTGTGCAGGAGAATCCGTATAGGTGTTCGATTGTTCGAACCGTAATGCGCAGGAAATGGTATGTAAACCCCGTATTTACATATCTGCCACTGTGCAGGAGAATCCGTATAGGTGTTCGAGTGTTCGAACCGTAATGCGCAAGAAATGCTATGTAAACCCCATATTTAAATATCTGCCACTGTGCAGGAGAATCCGTATAGGTGTTCGAGTGTTCGAACCGTAACGCGCAAGAAATGGTACCGAAACCCCGTATTTACATATCTGCCACTGTGCAGGAGAATCCGTATAGGTGTTCGAGTGTTCGAACCGTAATGCGCAAGAAATGGTACCGAAACCCCGTATTTACATATCTGCCACTGTGCAGGAGAATTCGAATAGGTGTTCGAGTGTTCGAACCGTAATGCGCAAGAAATGGTACCGAAACCCCGTATTTACATATCTGCCACTTTGTAGGAGAATCCGCATAGGTGTTCGAGTGTTCGAACCGTAATGTGCAAGAAATGGTATGGAAACCCCGTATTCACATATCTGCCACTGTGCAAGAGAATCCGTACAGGTGTTCGAGTGTTCGAATCGTAATGCGCAAGAAATGGTACCGAAACCCCGTATTTACATATCTGCCACTGTGCAGGAGAATCCGCATAGGTGTTCGAGTGTTCGAACCGTAATGCGCAAGAAATGGTATGTAAACCCCGTATTTACATATCTGCCACTGTGCAGGAGAATCCGTATAGGTGTTCGATTGTTCGAACCGTGATGCGCAGGAAATGGTATGTAAACCCCGTATTTACATATCTGCCACTGTGCAGGAGAATCCGTACAGGTGTTCGAGTGTTCGAACCGTAATGCGCAAGAAATGGTACCGAAACCCCGTATTTACATATCTGCCACTGTGTAGGAGAATCCGTATAGGTGTTCGAGTCTTCGAATCGTAATGCGCAAGAAATGGTACCGAAACCCCGTATTTACATATCTGCCACTGTGCAGGAGAATCCGAATAGGTGTTCGAGTGTTCGAACCGTAATGCGCAAGAAATGGTATCGAAACCCCGTATTTACATATCTGCCACTTTGTAGGAGAATCCGCAGAGGTGTTCGAGTGTTCGAACCGTAATGTGCAAAAAATGGTACGAAAACCCCGTATTTACATATCTGCCACTGTGCAGGAGAATCCGAATAGGTGTTCGAGTGTTCGAACCGTAATGCGCAAGAAATGGTACCGAAACCCCGTATTTACATATCTGCCACTTTGTAGGAGAATCCGCACAGGTGTTCGAGTGTTCGAACCGTAATGTGCAAGAAATGGTATGGAAACCCCATATTTACATATCTGCCACTGTGCACGAGAATCCGTACAGGTGTTCGAGTGTTCGAATCGTAACGCGCAAGAAATGGTACGGAAACCCCGTATTTACATATCTGCCACTGTGCAGGAGAATCCGTATAGGTGTTCGAGTCTTCGAATCGTAATGCGCAAGAAATGGTACCGAAACCCCGTATTTACATATCTGCCACTGTGCAGGAGAATCCGAATAGGTGTTCGAGTGTTCGAACCGTAATGCGCAAGAAATGGTATGTAAACCCCGTATTTACATATCTGCCACTGTGCAGGAGAATCCGTATAGGTGTTCGAGTGTTCGAACCGTAATGCGCAAGAAATGGTACGGAAACCCGATATTTACATATCTGCCACTGTGCAGGAGAATCCGCATAGGTGTTCGAGTGTTCGAACCGTAATGCGCAAGAAATGGTATGTAAACCCCGTATTTACATATCTGCCACTGTGCAGGAGAATCCGTATAGGTGTTCGATTGTTCGAACCGTGATGCGCAGGAAATGGTATGTAAACCCCGTATTTACATATCTGCCACTGTGCAGGAGAATCCGTACAGGTGTTCGAGTGTTCGAACCGTAATGCGCAAGAAATGGTACCGAAACCCCGTATTTACATATCTGCAACTGTGCAGGAGAATCCGTATAGGTGTTCGAGTCTTCGAATCGTAATGCGCATGAAATGGTACCGAAACCCCGTATTTACATATCTGCCACTGTGCAGGAGAATCCGAATAGGTGTTCGAGTGTTCGAACCGTAATGCGCAAGAAATGGTACCGAAACCCCGTATTTACATATCTGCCACTTTGTAGGAGAATCCGCAGAGGTGTTCGAGTGTTCGAACCGTAATGTGCAAAAAATGGTACGAAAACCCCGTATTTACATATCTGCCACTGTGCAGGAGAATCCGAATAGGTGTTCGAGTGTTCGAACCGTAATGCGCAAGAAATGGTACCGAAACCCCGTATTTACATATCTGCCACTTTGTAGGAGAATCCGCACAGGTGTTCGAGTGTTCGAACCGTAATGTGCAAGAAATGGTATGGAAACCCCGTATTTACATATCTGCCACTGTGCACGAGAATCCGTACAGGTGTTCGAGTGTTCGAATCGTAACGCGCAAGAAATGGTACGGAAACCCCGTATTTACATATCTGCCACTGTGCAGGAGAATCCGTATAGGTGTTCGAGTCTTCGAATCGTAATGCGCAAGAAATGGTACCGAAACCCCGTATTTACATATCTGCCACTGTGCAGGAGAATCCGAATAGGTGTTCGAGTGTTCGAACCGTAATGCGCAAGAAATGGTATGTAAACCCCGTATTTACATATCTGCCACTGTGCAAGAGAATCCGTATAGGTGTTCGAGTGTTCGAACCGTAATGCGCAAGAAATAGTACCGAAACCCCGTATTTACATATCTGCCACTTTGTAGGAGAATCCGCATAGGTGTTCGAGTGTTCGAACCGTAATGTGCAAGAAATGGTATGGAAACCCCGTATTTACATATCTGCCACTGTGCAAGAGAATCCGTACAGGTGTTCGAGTGTTCGAATCGTAATGCGCAAGAAATGGTACCGAAACCCCGTATTTACATATCTGTCACTGTGCAGGAGAATCCGAATAGGTGTTCGAGTGTTCGAACCGTAATGCGCAAGAAATGGTATGTAAACCCCGTATTTACATATCTGCCACTGTGCAGGAGAATCCGTATAGGTGTTCGAGTGTTCGAACCGTAATGCGCAAGAAATGGTACGGAAACCCGATATTTACATATCTGCCACTGTGCAGGAGAATCCGTATAGGTGTTCGAGTGTTCGAACCGTAATGCGCAAGAAATGGTATGTAAACCCCGTATTTACATATCTGCCACTGTGCAGGAGAATCCGTATAGGTGTTCGATTGTTCGAACCGTAATGCGCAGGAAATGGTATGTAAACCCCGTATTTACATATCTGCCACTGTGCAGGAGAATCCGTACAGGTGTTCGAGTGTTCGAACCGTAATGCGCAAGAAATGGTACCGAAACCCCGTATTTACATATCTGCCACTGTGCAGGAGAATCCGTATAGGTGTTCGAGTCTTCGAATCGTAATGCGCAAGAAATGGTACCGAAACCCCGTATTTACATATCTGCCACTGTGCAGGAGAATCCGAATAGGTGTTCGAGTGTTCGAACCGTAATGCGCAAGAAATGCTATGTAAACCCCATATTTAAATATCTGCCACTGTGCAGGAGAATCCGTATAGGTGTTCGAGTGTTCGAACCGTAACGCGCAAGAAATGGTACCGAAACCCCGTATTTACATATCTGCCACTGTGCAGGAGAATCCGTATAGGTGTTCGAGTGTTCGAACCGTAATGCGCAAGAAATGGTACCGAAACCCCGTATTTACATATCTGCCACTGTGCAGGAGAATCCGAATAGGTGTTCGAGTGTTCGAACCGTAATGCGCAAGAAATGGTACCGAAACCCCGTATTTACATATCTGCCACTTTGTAGGAGAATCCGCATAGGTGTTCGAGTGTTCGAACCGTAATGTGCAAGAAATGGTATGGAAACCCCGTATTCACATATCTGCCACTGTGCAAGAGAATCCGTACAGGTGTTCGAGTGTTCGAATCGTAATGCGCAAGAAATGGTACCGAAACCCCGTATTTACATATCTGCCACTGTGCAGGAGAATCCGAATAGGTGTTCGAGTGTTCGAACCGTAATGCGCAAGAAATGGTATGTAAACCCCGTATTTACATATCTGCCACTGTGCAGGAGAATCCGTATAGGTGTTCGAGTGTTCGAACCGTAATGCGCAAGAAATGGTATGTAAACCCCGTATTTACATATCTGCCACTGTGCAGGAGAATCCGTATAGGTGTTCGAGTGTTCGAACCGTAATGCGCAGGAAATGGTACGGAAACCCCGTATTTACATATCTGCCACTGTGCAGGAGAATCCGTATAGGTGTTCGAGTGTTCGAACCGTAATGCGCAAGAAATGGTATGTAAACCCCGTATTTACATATCTGCCACTGTGCAGGAGAATCCGTATAGGTGTTCGAGTGTTCGAACCGTAATGCGCAAGAAATGGTACGGAAAGTCGGTATTTACATATCTGCCACTGTGCAGGAGAATCCGTATAGGTGTTCGAGTGTTCGAACCGTAATGCGCAAGAAATGGTACCGAAACCCCGTATTTACATATCTGCCACTGTGCAGGAGAATCCGAATAGGTGTTCGAGTGTTCGAACCGTAATGCGCAAGAAATAGTACCGAAACCCCGTATTTTCATATCTGCCACTTTGTAGGAGAATCCGCATAGGTGTTCGAGTGTTCGAACTGTAATGTGCAAGAAATGGTATGGAAACCCCGTATTTACATATCTGCCACTGTGCAAGAGAATCCGTACAGGTGTTCGAGTGTTCGAATCGTAATGCGCAAGAAATGGTACCGAAACCCCGTATTTACATATCTGTCACTGTGCAGGAGAATCCGAATAGGTGTTCGAGTGTTCGAACCGTAATGCGCAAGAAATGGTATGTAAACCCCGTATTTACATATCTGCCACTGTGCAGGAGAATCCGTATAGGTGTTCGAGTGTTCGAACCGTAATGCGCAAGAAATGGTACGGAAACCCGATATTTACATATCTGCCACTGTGCAGGAGAATCCGCATAGGTGTTTGAGTGTTCGAACCGTAATGCGCAAGAAATGGTATGTAAACCCCGTATTTACATATCTGCCACTGTGCAGGAGAATCCGTATAGGTGTTCGATTGTTCGAACCGTAATGCGCAGGAAATGGTATGTAAACCCCGTATTTACATATCTGCCACTGTGCAGGAGAATCCGTACAGGTGTTCGAGTGTTCGAACCGTAATGCGCAAGAAATGGTACCGAAACCCCGTATTTACATATCTGCCACTGTGCAGGAGAATCCGTATAGGTGTTCGAGTCTTCGAATCGTAATGCGCAAGAAATGGTACGGAAACCCCGTATTTACATATCTGCCACTGTGCAGGAGAATCCGAATAGGTGTTCGAGTTTTCGAACCGTAATGCGCAAGAAATGGTACCGAAACCCCGTATTTACATATCTGCCACTTTGTAGGAGAATCCGCACAGGTGTTCGAGTGTTCGAACCGTAATGCGCAAGAAATGGTATGGAAACCCCGTATTTACATATCTGCCACTGTGCAGGAGAATCCGTATAGGTGTTCGAGTGTTCGAACCGTAATGCGCAAGAAATGGTACGGAAACCCCGTATTTACATATCTGCCACTGTGCAAGAGAATCCGAATAGGTGTTCGACTGTTTGAACCGTAATGCGCAAGAAATGGTACCGAAACCCCGTATTTACATATCTGCCACTGTGCAGGAGAATCCGCATAGGTGTTCGAGTGTTCGAACCGTAATGTGCAAGAAATGGTATGGAAACCCCGTATTCACATATCTGCCACTGTGCAAGGGAATCCGTACAGGTGTTCGAGTGTTCGAACCGTAATGCGCAAGAAATGGTACCAAAACCCCGTATTTACATATCTGCCACTGTGCAGGAGAATCCGAATAGGTGTTCGAGTGTTCGAACCGTAATGCGCAAGAAATGGTACCGAAACCCCGTATTTACATATCTGCCACTTGTAGGAGAATCCGCATAGGTGTTCGAGTGTTCGAACCGTAATGTGCAAGAAATGGTAAGGAAACCCCGTATTTACATATCTGCTACTGTGCAGGAGAATCCGTATAGGTGTTCGAGTGTTCGAACCGTAATGCGCAGGAAATGGTACGGAAACCCCGTATTTACATATCTGCCACTGTGCAGGAGAATCCGAATAGGTGTTCGAGTGTTCGAACCGTAATGCGCCAGAAATGGTATGTAAACCCCATATTTACATATCTGCCACTGTGCAGGAGAATCCGTACAGGTGTTTGAGTGTTCGACCCGTAACGCGCAAGAAATGGTACGGAAACCCCGTATTTACAAATCTGCCACTGTGCAAGAGAATCCGTACAGGTGTTCGAGTGTTCGAATCGTAAAGCGCAAGAAATGGTATGTAAACCCCGTATTTACATATCTGCCACTATGCAGGAGAATCCGTACAGGTGTTCGATTGTTCGAACCGTAATGCGCAAGAAATGGTATGTAAACCCCGTATTTACATATCTGCCACTGTGCCGGAGAATCTGTATAGGTGTTCGATTGTTCGAACCGTAATGCGCAGGAAATGGTATGTAAACCCCGTATTTACATATCTGCCACTGTGCAGGAGAATCCGTACAGGTGTTCGAGTGTTCGAACCGTAATGCGCAAGAAATGGTACCGAAACCCCGTATTTACATATCTGCCACTGTGCAGGAGAATCCGTATAGGTGTTCGATTGTTCGAACCGTAATGCGCAAGAAATGGTATGTAAACCCCGTATTTACATATCGGCCACTGTGCAGGAGAATCCGTATAGGTGTTCGATTGTTCGAACCGTAATGCGCAGGAAATGGTATGGAAACCCCGTATTTACATATCTGCCACTGTGCAGGAGAATCCGTATAGGTGTTCGAGTGTTCGAACCGTAATGCGCAAGAAATGCTATGTAAACCCCATATTTAAATATCTGCCACTGTGCAGGAGAATCCGTATAGGTGTTCGAGTGTTCGAACCGTAATGCGCAAGAAATGGTACCGAAACCCCGTATTTACATATCTGCCACTGTGCAGGAGAATCCGTATAGGTGTTCGAGTGTTCGAACCGTAATGCGCAAGAAATGGTACGGAAACCCCGTATTTACATATCTGCCACTGTGCAGGAGAATCCGTATAGGTGTTCGAGTGTTCGAACCGTAATGCGCAAGAAATGGTACCGAAACCCCGTATTTACATATCTGCCACTGTACAGGAGAATCCGTATAGGTGTTCGAGTGTTCGAACCGTAATGCGCAAGAAATGGTACGGAAACCCCGTATTTACATATCCGCCACTGTGCAGGAGAATCCGAATAGGTGTTCGAGTGTTCGAACCGTAATGCGCAAGAAATGGTACCGAAACCCCGTATTTACATATCTGCCACTTTGTAGAAGAATCCGCTTAGGTGTTCGAGTGTTCGAACCGTAATGTGCAAGAAATGGTGTGGAAACCCCGTATTTACATATCTGCCACTGTGCAAGAGAATCCGTATAGGTGTTCGAGTGTTCGAACCGTAATGCGCAAGAAATGGTACCGAAACCCCGTATTTACATATCTGCCACTTTGTAGGAGAATCCGCATAGGTGTTCGAGTGTTCGAACCGTAATGTGCAAGAAATGGTATGGAAACCCCGTATTCACATATCTGCCACTGTGCAAGAGAATCCGTACAGGTGTTCGAGTGTTCGAATCGTAATGCGCAAGAAATGTTACCGAAACCCCGTATTTACATATCTGCCACTGTGCAGGAGAATCCGAATAGGTGTTCGAGTGTTCGAACCGTAATGCGCAAGAAATGGTATGTAAACCCCGTATTTACATATCTGCCACTGTGCAGGAGAATCCGTATAGGTGTTTGAGTGTTCGAACCGTAATGCGCAAGAAATGGTATGTAAATCCCGTATTTACATATCTGCCACTGTGCAGGAGAATCCGTATAGGTGTTCGAGTGTTCGAACCGTAATGCGCAAGAAATGGTACGGAAACCCCGTATTTACATATCTGCCACTGTGCAGGAGAATCCGTATAGGTGTTCGAGTGTTCGAACCGTAATGCGCAAGAAATGGTACCGAAACCCCGTATTTACATATCTGCCACTGTGCAGGAGAATCCGTATAGGTGTTCGAGTGTTCGAACCGTAATGCGCAAGAAATGGTACGGAAACCCCGTATTTACATATCCGCCACTGTGCAGGAGAATCCGAATAGGTGTTCGAGTGTTCGAACCGTAATGCGCAAGAAATGGTACCGAAACCCCGTATTTACATATCTGCCACTTTGTAGAAGAATCCGCATAGGTGTTCGAGTGTTCGAACCGTAATGTGCAAGAAATGGTGTGGAAACCCCGTATTTACATATCTGCCACTGTGCAAGAGAATCCGTATAGGTGTTCGAGTGTTCGAATCGTAATGCGCAAGAAATGGTACCGAAACCCCGTATTTACATATCTGCCACTGTGCAGGAGAATCCGAATAGGTGTTCGAGTGTTCGAACCGTAATGCGCAAGAAATGGTATGTAAACCCCGTATTTACATATCTGCCACTATGCAGGAGAATCCGTATAGGTGTTCGAGTGTTCGAACCGTAATGCGCAAAAAATGGTACGGAAACCCTGTATTTACATATCTGCCACTGTGCAGGAGAATCCGTATAGGTGTTCGAGTGTTCGAACCGTAATGCGCAAGAAATGGTACCGAAACCCCGTATTTACATATCTGCCACTGTACAGGAGAATCCGAATAGGTGTTCGAGTGTTCGAACCGTAATGCGCAAGAAATGGTACCAAAACCCCGTATTTACATATCTGCCACTTTGTAGGAGAATCCGCATAGGTGTTCGAGTGTTCGAACCGTAATGTGCAAGAAATGGTATGGAAACCCCGTATTTACATATCTGCCACTGTGCAGGAGAATCCGTATAGGTGTTCGAGTGTTCGAATCGTAATGCGCAAGAAATGGTACCGAAACCCCGTATTTACATATCTGCCACTGTGCAGGAGAATCCGAATAGGTGTTCGAGTGTTCGAACCGTAATGCGCAAGAAATGTTATGTAAACCCCGTATTTACATATCTGCCACTGTGCAGGAGAATCCGTATAGGTGTTCGAGTGATCGAACCGTAATGCGCAAGAAATGGTACGGAAACCCCGTATTTACATATCTGCCACTGTGCAGGAGAATCCGTATAGGTGTTCGAGTGTTCGAACCGTAATGCGCAAGAAATGGTACCGAAACCCCGTATTTACATATCTGCCACTGTGCAGGAGAATCCGTATAGGTGTTCGAGTGTTCGAACCGTAATGCGCAAGAAATGGTACGGAAACCCCGTATTTACATATCTGCCACTGTGCAGGAGAATCCGAATAGGTGTTCGAGTGTTCGAACCGTAATGCGCAAGAAATGGTACCGAAACCCCGTATTTACATATCTGCCACTTTGTAGGAGAATCCGCATAGGTGTTCGAGTGTTCGAACCGTAATGTGCAAGAAATGGTACGGAAACGCCGTATTTACATATCTGCTACTGTGCAGGAGAATCCGTATAGGTGTTCGAGTGTTCGAATCGTAATGCGCAAGAAATGGTACCGAAACCCCGTATTTACATATCTGCCACTGTGCAGGAGAATCCGAATAGGTGTTCGAGTGTTCGAACCGTAATGCGCAAGAAATGGTATGTAAACCCCATATTTAAATATCTGCCACTATGCAGGAGAATCCGTATAGGTGTTCGAGTGTTCGAACCGTAACGCGCAAGAAATGGTACCGAAACCCCGTATTTACATATCTGCCACTGTGCAGGAGAATCCGTATAGGTGTTCGAGTGTTCGAACCGTAATGCGCAAGAAATGGTACCGAAACCCCGTATTTACATATCCGCCACTGTGCAGGAGAATCCGAATAGGTGTTCGAGTGTTCGAACCGTAATGCGCAAGAAATGGTACCGAAACCCCGTATTTACATATCTGCCACTTTGTAGAAGAATCCGCATAGGTGTTCGAGTGTTCGAACCGTAATGTGCAAGAAATGGTGTGGAAACCCCGTATTTACATATCTGCCACTGTGCAAGAGAATCCGTATAGGTGTTCGAGTGTTCGAATCGTAATGCGCAAGAAATGGTACCGAAACCCCGTATTTACATATCTGCCACTGTGCAGGAGAATCCGAATAGGTGTTCGAGTGTTCGAACCGTAATGCGCAAGAAATGGTATGTAAACCCCGTATTTACATATCTGCCACTATGCAGGAGAATCCGTATAGGTGTTCGAGTGTTCGAACCGTAATGCGCAAAAAATGGTACGGAAACCCTGTATTTACATATCTGCCACTGTGCAGGAGAATCCGTATAGGTGTTCGAGTGTTCGAACCGTAATGCGCAAGAAATGGTACCGAAACCCCGTATTTACATATCTGCCACTGTACAGGAGAATCCGAATAGGTGTTCGAGTGTTCGAACCGTAATGCGCAAGAAATGGTACCAAAACCCCGTATTTACATATCTGCCACTTTGTAGGAGAATCCGCATAGGTGTTCGAGTGTTCGAACCGTAATGTGCAAGAAATGGTATGGAAACCCCGTATTTACATATCTGCCACTGTGCAGGAGAATCCGTATAGGTGTTCGAGTGTTCGAATCGTAATGCGCAAGAAATGGTACCGAAACCCCGTATTTACATATCTGCCACTGTGCAGGAGAATCCGAATAGGTGTTCGAGTGTTCGAACCGTAATGCGCAAGAAATGTTATGTAAACCCCGTATTTACATATCTGCCACTGTGCAGGAGAATCCGTATAGGTGTTCGAGTGATCGAACCGTAATGCGCAAGAAATGGTACGGAAACCCCGTATTTACATATCTGCCACTGTGCAGGAGAATCCGTATAGGTGTTCGAGTGTTCGAACCGTAATGCGCAAGAAATGGTACCGAAACCCCGTATTTACATATCTGCCACTGTGCAGGAGAATCCGTATAGGTGTTCGAGTGTTCGAACCGTAATGCGCAAGAAATGGTACGGAAACCCCGTATTTACATATCTGCCACTGTGCAGGAGAATCCGAATAGGTGTTCGAGTGTTCGAACCGTAATGCGCAAGAAATGGTACCGAAACCCCGTATTTACATATCTGCCACTTTGTAGGAGAATCCGCATAGGTGTTCGAGTGTTCGAACCGTAATGTGCAAGAAATGGTACGGAAACGCCGTATTTACATATCTGCTACTGTGCAGGAGAATCCGTATAGGTGTTCGAGTGTTCGAATCGTAATGCGCAAGAAATGGTACCGAAACCCCGTATTTACATATCTGCCACTGTGCAGGAGAATCCGAATAGGTGTTCGAGTGTTCGAACCGTAATGCGCAAGAAATGGTATGTAAACCCCATATTTAAATATCTGCCACTATGCAGGAGAATCCGTATAGGTGTTCGAGTGTTCGAACCGTAACGCGCAAGAAATGGTACCGAAACCCCGTATTTACATATCTGCCACTGTGCAGGAGAATCCGTATAGGTGTTCGAGTGTTCGAACCGTAATGCGCAAGAAATGGTACCGAAACCCCGTATTTACATATCTGCCACTGTGCAGGAGAATCCGAATAGGTGTTCGAGTGTTCGAACCGTAATGCGCAAGAAATGGTACCGAAACCCCGTATTTACATATCTGCCACTTTGTAGGAGAATCCGCATAGGTGTTCGAGTGTTCGAACCGTAATGTGCAAGAAATGGTACGGAAACGCCGTATTTACATATCTGCTACTGTGCAGGAGAATCCGTATAGGTGTTCGAGTGTTCGAATCGTAATGCGCAAGAAATGGTACCGAAACCCCGTATTTACATATCTGCCACTGTGCAGGAGAATCCGAATAGGTGTTCGAGTGTTCGAACCGTAATGCGCAAGAAATGGTATGTAAACCCCGTATTTACATATCTGCCACTTTGTAGGAGAATCCGCATAGGTGTTCGAGTGTTCGAACCGTAATGTGCAAGAAATTGTATGGAAACCCCGTATTCACATATCTGCCACTGTGCAAGAAATGGTACCGAAACCCTGTATTTACATATCTGCCACTTTGTAGGAGAATCCGCAGAGGTGTTCGAGTGTTCGAACCGTAATGTGCAAAAAATGGTACGAAAACCCCGTATTTACATATCTGCCACTGTGCAGGAGAATCCGAATAGGTGTTCGAGTGTTCGAACCGTAATGCGCAAGAAATGGTACCGAAACCCCGTATTTACATATCTGCCACTTTGTAGGAGAATCCGCACAGGTGTTCGAGTGTTCGAACCGTAATGTGCAAGAAATGGTATGGAAACCCCGTATTTACATATCTGCCACTGTGCACGAGAATCCGTACAGGTGTTCAAGTGTTCGAATCGTAACGCGCAAGAAATGGTACGGAAACCCCGTATTTACATATCTGCCACTGTGCAGGAGAATCCGTATAGGTGTTCGAGTCTTCGAATCGTAATGCGCAAGAAATGGTACCGAAACCCCGTATTTACATATCTGCCACTGTGCAGGAGAATCCGAATAGGTGTTCGAGTGTTCGAACCGTAATGCGCAAGAAATGGTATGTAAACCCCGTATTTACATATCTGCCACTGTGCAGGAGAATCCGTATAGGTGTTCGAGTGTTCGAACCGTAATGCGCAAGAAATGGTACGGAAACCCGATATTTACATATCTGCCACTGTGCAGGAGAATCCGCATAGGTGTTCGAGTGTTCGAACCGTAATGCGCAAGAAATGGTATGTAAACCCCGTATTTACATATCTGCCACTGTGCAGGAGAATCCGTATAGGTGTTCGATTGTTCGAACCGTGATGCGCAGGAAATGGTATGTAAACCCCGTATTTACATATCTGCCACTGTGCAGGAGAATCCGTACAGGTGTTCGAGTGTTCGAACCGTAATGCGCAAGAAATGGTACCGAAACCCCGTATTTACATATCTGCCACTGTGCAGGAGAATCCGTATAGGTGTTCGAGTCTTCGAATCGTAATGCGCAAGAAATGGTACCGAAACCCCGTATTTACATATCTGCCACTGTGCAGGAGAATCCGAATAGGTGTTCGAGTGTTCGAACCGTAATGCGCAAGAAATGGTACCGAAACCCCGTATTTACATATCTGCCACTTTGTAGGAGAATCCGCAGAGGTGTTCGAGTGTTCGAACCGTAATGTGCAAAAAATGGTACGAAAACCCCGTATTTACATATCTGCCACTGTGCAGGAGAATCCGAATAGGTGTTCGAGTGTTCGAACCGTAATGCGCAAGAAATGGTACCGAAACCCCGTATTTACATATCTGCCACTTTGTAGGAGAATCCGCACAGGTGTTCGAGTGTTCGAACCGTAATGTGCAAGAAATGGTATGGAAACCCCGTATTTACATATCTGCCACTGTGCACGAGAATCCGTACAGGTGTTCGAGTGTTCGAATCGTAACGCGCAAGAAATGGTACGGAAACCCCGTATTTACATATCTGCCACTGTGCAGGAGAATCCGTATAGGTGTTCGAGTCTTCGAATCGTAATGCGCAAGAAATGGTACCGAAACCCCGTATTTACATATCTGCCACTGTGCAGGAGAATCCGAATAGGTGTTCGAGTGTTCGAACCGTAATGCGCAAGAAATGTTATGTAAACCCCGTATTTACATATCTGCCACTGTGCAGGAGAATCCGTATAGGTGTTCGAGTGATCGAACCGTAATGCGCAAGAAATGGTACGGAAACCCCGTATTTACATATCTGCCACTGTGCAGGAGAATCCGTATAGGTGTTCGAGTGTTCGAACCGTAATGCGCAAGAAATGGTACCGAAACCCCGTATTTACATATCTGCCACTGTGCAGGAGAATCCGTATAGGTGTTCGAGTGTTCGAACCGTAATGCGCAAGAAATGGTACGGAAACCCCGTATTTACATATCTGCCACTGTGCAGGAGAATCCGAATAGGTGTTCGAGTGTTCGAACCGTAATGCGCAAGAAATGGTACCGAAACCCCGTATTTACATATCTGCCACTTTGTAGGAGAATCCGCATAGGTGTTCGAGTGTTCGAACCGTAATGTGCAAGAAATGGTACGGAAACGCCGTATTTACATATCTGCTACTGTGCAGGAGAATCCGTATAGGTGTTCGAGTGTTCGAATCGTAATGCGCAAGAAATGGTACCGAAACCCCGTATTTACATATCTGCCACTGTGCAGGAGAATCCGAATAGGTGTTCGAGTGTTCGAACCGTAATGCGCAAGAAATGGTATGTAAACCCCATATTTAAATATCTGCCACTATGCAGGAGAATCCGTATAGGTGTTCGAGTGTTCGAACCGTAACGCGCAAGAAATGGTACCGAAACCCCGTATTTACATATCTGCCACTGTGCCGGAGAATCCGTATAGGTGTTCGAGTGTTCGAACCGTAATGCGCAAGAAATGGTACCGAAACCCCGTATTTACATATCTGCCACTGTGCAGGAGAATCCGAATAGGTGTTCGAGTGTTCGAACCGTAATGCGCAAGAAATGGTACCGAAACCCCGTATTTACATATCTGCCACTTTGTAGGAGAATCCGCATAGGTGTTCGAGTGTTCGAACCGTAATGTGCAAGAAATTGTATGGAAACCCCGTATTCACATATCTGCCACTGTGCAAGAAATGGTACCGAAACCCCGTATTTACATATCTGCCACTTTGTAGGAGAATCCGCAGAGGTGTTCGAGTGTTCGAACCGTAATGTGCAAAAAATGGTACGAAAACCCCGTATTTACATATCTGCCACTGTGCAGGAGAATCCGAATAGGTGTTCGAGTGTTCGAACCGTAATGCGCAAGAAATGGTACCGAAACCCCGTATTTACATATCTGCCACTTTGTAGGAGAATCCGCACAGGTGTTCGAGTGTTCGAACCGTAATGTGCAAGAAATGGTATGGAAACCCCGTATTTACATATCTGCCACTGTGCACGAGAATCCGTACAGGTGTTCAAGTGTTCGAATCGTAACGCGCAAGAAATGGTACGGAAACCCCGTATTTACATATCTGCCACTGTGCAGGAGAATCCGTATAGGTGTTCGAGTCTTCGAATCGTAATGCGCAAGAAATGGTACCGAAACCCCGTATTTACATATCTGCCACTGTGCAGGAGAATCCGAATAGGTGTTCGAGTGTTCGAACCGTAATGCGCAAGAAATGGTATGTAAACCCCGTATTTACATATCTGCCACTGTGCAGGAGAATCCGTATAGGTGTTCGAGTGTTCGAACCGTAATGCGCAAGAAATGGTACGGAAACCCGATATTTACATATCTGCCACTGTGCAGGAGAATCCGCATAGGTGTTCGAGTGTTCGAACCGTAATGCGCAAGAAATGGTATGTAAACCCCGTATTTACATATCTGCCACTGTGCAGGAGAATCCGTATAGGTGTTCGATTGTTCGAACCGTGATGCGCAGGAAATGGTATGTAAACCCCGTATTTACATATCTGCCACTGTGCAGGAGAATCCGTACAGGTGTTCGAGTGTTCGAACCGTAATGCGCAAGAAATGGTACCGAAACCCCGTATTTACATATCTGCCACTGTGCAGGAGAATCCGTATAGGTGTTCGAGTCTTCGAATCGTAATGCGCAAGAAATGGTACCGAAACCCCGTATTTACATATCTGCCACTGTGCAGGAGAATCCGAATAGGTGTTCGAGTGTTCGAACCGTAATGCGCAAGAAATGGTACCGAAACCCCGTATTTACATATCTGCCACTTTGTAGGAGAATCCGCAGAGGTGTTCGAGTGTTCGAACCGTAATGTGCAAAAAATGGTACGAAAACCCCGTATTTACATATCTGCCACTGTGCAGGAGAATCCGAATAGGTGTTCGAGTGTTCGAACCGTAATGCGCAAGAAATGGTACCGAAACCCCGTATTTACATATCTGCCACTTTGTAGGAGAATCCGCACAGGTGTTCGAGTGTTCGAACCGTAATGTGCAAGAAATGGTATGGAAACCCCGTATTTACATATCTGCCACTGTGCACGAGAATCCGTACAGGTGTTCGAGTGTTCGAATCGTAACGCGCAAGAAATGGTACGGAAACCCCGTATTTATATATCTGCCACTGTGCAGGAGAATCCGTATAGGTGTTCGAGTCTTCGAATCGTAATGCGCAAGAAATGGTACCGAAACCCCGTATTTACATATCTGCCACTGTGCAGGAGAATCCGAATAGGTGTTCGAGTGTTCGAACCGTAATGCGCAAGAAATGGTATGTAAACCCCGTATTTACATATCTGCCACTGTGCAAGAGAATCCGTATAGGTGTTCGAGTGTTCGAACCGTAATGCGCAAGAAATAGTACCGAAACCCCGTATTTACATATCTGCCACTTTGTAGGAGAATCCGCATAGGTGTTCGAGTGTTCGAACCGTAATGTGCAAGAAATGGTATGGAAACCCCGTATTTACATATCTGCCACTGTGCAAGAGAATCCGTACAGGTGTTCGAGTGTTCGAATCGTAATGCGCAAGAAATGGTACCGAAACCCCGTATTTACATATCTGTCACTGTGCAGGAGAATCCGAATAGGTGTTCGAGTGTTCGAACCGTAATGCGCAAGAAATGGTATGTAAACCCCGTATTTACATATCTGCCACTGTGCAGGAGAATCCGTATAGGTGTTCGAGTGTTCGAACCGTAATGCGCAAGAAATGGTACGGAAACCCGATATTTACATATCTGCCACTGTGCAGGAGAATCCGTATAGGTGTTCGAGTGTTCGAACCGTAATGCGCAAGAAATGGTATGTAAACCCCGTATTTACATATCTGCCACTGTGCAGGAGAATCCGTATAGGTGTTCGATTGGTCGAACCGTAATGCGCAGGAAATGGTATGTAAACCCCGTATTTACATATCTGCCACTGTGCAGGAGAATCCGTACAGGTGTTCGAGTGTTCGAACCGTAATGCGCAAGAAATGGTACCGAAACCCCGTATTTACATATCTGCCACTGTGCAGGAGAATCCGTATAGGTGTTCGAGTCTTCGAATCGTAATGCGCAAGAAATGGTACCGAAACCCCGTATTTACATATCTGCCACTGTGCAAGAGAATCCGAATAGGTGTTCGAGTGTTCGAACCGTAATGCGCAAGAAATGCTATGTAAACCCCATATTTAAATATCTGCCACTGTGCAGGAGAATCCCTATAGGTGTTCGAGTGTTCGAACCGTAACGCGCAAGAAATGGTACCGAAACCCCGTATTTACATATCTGCCACTGTGCAGGAGAATCCGTATAGGTGTTCGAGTGTTCGAACCGTAATGCGCAAGAAATGGTACCGAAACCCCGTATTTACATATCTGCCACTGTGCAGGAGAATCCGAATAGGTGTTCGAGTGTTCGAACCGTAATGCGCAAGAAATGGTACCGAAACCCCGTATTTACATATCTGCCACTTTGTAGGAGAATCCGCATAGGTGTTCGAGTGTTCGAACCGTAATGTGCAAGAAATGGTATGGAAACCCCGTATTCACATATCTGCCACTGTGCAAGAGAATCCGTACAGGTGTTCGAGTGTTCGAATCGTAATGCGCAAGAAATGGTACCGAAACCCCGTATTTACATATCTGCCACTGTGCAGGAGAATCCGAATAGGTGTTCGAGTGTTCGAACCGTAATGCGCAAGAAATGGTATGTAAACCCCGTATTTACATATCTGCCACTGTGCAGGAGAATCCGTATAGGTGTTCGAGTGTTCGAACCGTAATGCGCAAGAAATGGTATGTAAACCCCGTATTTACATATCTGCCACTGTGCAGGAGAATCCGTATAGGTGTTCGAGTGTTCGAACCGTAATGCGCAGGAAATGGTACGGAAACCCCGTATTTACATATCTGCCACTGTGCAGGAGAATCCGTATAGGTGTTCGAGTGTTCGAACCGTAATGCGCAAGAAATGGTATGTAAACCCCGTATTTACATATCTGCCACTGTGCAGGAGAATCCGTATAGGTGTTCGAGTGTTCGAACCGTAATGCGCAAGAAATGGTACGGAAAGTCGGTATTTACATATCTGCAACTGTGCAGGAGAATCCGTATAGGTGTTCGAGTGTTCGAACCGTAATGCGCAAGAAATGGTACCGAAACCCCGTATTTACATATCTGCCACTGTGCAGGAGAATCCGAATAGGTGTTCGAGTGTTCGAACCGTAATGCGCAAGAAATAGTACCGAAACCCCGTATTTTCATATCTGCCACTTTGTAGGAGAATCCGCATAGGTGTTCGAGTGTTCGAACTGTAATGTGCAAGAAATGGTATGGAAACCCCGTATTTACATATCTGCCACTGTGCAAGAGAATCCGTACAGGTGTTCGAGTGTTCGAATCGTAATGCGCAAGAAATGGTACCGAAACCCCGTATTTACATATCTGTCACTGTGCAGGAGAATCCGAATAGGTGTTCGAGTGTTCGAACCGTAATGCGCAAGAAATGGTATGTAAACCCCGTATTTACATATCTGCCACTGTGCAGGAGAATCCGTATAGGTGTTCGAGTGTTCGAACCGTAATGCGCAAGAAATGGTACGGAAACCCGATATTTACATATCTGCCACTGTGCAGGAGAATCCGCATAGGTGTTTGAGTGTTCGAACCGTAATGCGCAAGAAATGGTATGTAAACCCCGTATTTACATATCTGCCACTATGCAGGAGAATCCGTATAGGTGTTCGATTGTTCGAACCGTAATGCGCAGGAAATGGTATGTAAACCCCGTATTTACATATCTGCCACTGTGCAGGAGAATCCGTACAGGTGTTCGAGTGTTCGAACCGTAATGCGCAAGAAATGGTACCGAAACCCCGTATTTACATATCTGCCACTGTGCAGGAGAATCCGTATAGGTGTTCGAGTCTTCGAATCGTAATGCGCAAGAAATGGTACCGAAACCCCGTATTTACATATCTGCCACTGTGCAGGAGAATCCGAATAGGTGTTCGAGTGTTCGAACCGTAATGCGCAAGAAATGGTACCGAAACCCCGTATTTACATATCTGCCACTTTGTAGGAGAATCCGCAGAGGTGTTCGAGTGTTCGAACCGTAATGTGCAAAAAATGGTACGGAAACCCCGTATTTACATATCTGCCACTGTGCAGGAGAATCCGAATAGGTGTTCGAGTGTTCGAACCGTAATGCGCAAGAAATGGTACCGAAACCCCGTATTTACATATCTGCCACTTTGTAGGAGAATCCGCACAGGTGTTCGAGTGTTCGAACCGTAATGTGCAAGAAATGGTATGGAAACCCCGTATTTACATATCTGCCACTGTGCAAGAGAATCCGTACAGGTGTTCGAGTGTTCGAATCGTAATGCGCAAGAAATGGTACCGAAACCCCGTATTTACATATCTGTCACTGTGCAGGAGAATCCGAATAGGTGTTCGAGTGTTCGAACCGTAATGCGCAAGAAATGGTATGTAAACCCCGTATTTACATATCTGCCACTGTGCAGGAGAATCCGTATAGGTGTTCGAGTGTTCGAACCGTAATGCGCAAGAAATGGTACGGAAACCCGATATTTACATATCTGCCACTGTGCAGGAGAATCCGCATAGGTGTTCGAGTGTTCGAACCGTAATGCGCAAGAAATGGTATGTAAACCCCGTATTTACATATCTGCCACTGTGCAGGAGAATCCGTATAGGTGTTCGATTGTTCGAACCGTAATGCGCAGGAAATGGTATGTAAACCCCGTATTTACATATCTGCCACTGTGCAGGAGAATCCGTACAGGTGTTCGAGTGTTCGAACCGTAATGCGCAAGAAATGGTACCGAAACCCCGTATTTACATATCTGCCACTGTGCAGGAGAATCCGTATAGGTGTTCGAGTCTTCGAATCGTAATGCGCAAGAAATGGTACCGAAACCCCGTATTTACATATCTGCCACTTGTAGGAGAATCCGCATAGGTGTTCGAGTGTTCGAACCGTAATGCGCAAGAAATGCTATGTAAACCGCATATTTAAATATCTGCCACTGTGCAGGAGAATCCGTATAGGTGTTCGAGTGTTCGAACCGTAACGCGCAAGAAATGGTACCGAAACCCCGTATTTACATATCTGCCACTGTGCAGGAGAATCCGTATAGGTGTTCGAGTGTTCGAACCGTAATGCGCAAGAAATGGTACCGAAACCCCGTATTTACATATCTGCCACTGTGCAGGAGAATCCGAATAGGTGTTCGAGTGTTCGAACCGTAATGCGCAAGAAATGGTACCGAAACCCCGTATTTACATATCTGCCACTTTGTAGGAGAATCCGCATAGGTGTTCGAGTGTTTGAACCGTAATGTGCAAGAAATGGTATGGAAACCCCGTATTCACATATCTGCCACTGTGCAAGAGAATCCGTACAGGTGTTCGAGTGTTCGAATCGTAATGCGCAAGAAATGGTACCGAAACCCCGTATTTACATATCTGCCACTGTGCAGGAGAATCCGAATAGGTGTTCGAGTGTTCGAACCGTAATGCGCAAGAAATGGTATGTAAACCCCGTATTTACATATCTGCCACTGTGCAGGAGAATCCGTATAGGTGTTCGAGTGTTCGAACCGTAATGTGCAAGAAATGGTATGTAAACCCCGTATTTACATATCTGCCACTGTGCAGGAGAATCCGTATAGGTGTTCGAGTGTTCGAACCGTAATGCGCAGGAAATGGTACGGAAACCCCGTATTTACATATCTGCCACTGTGCAGGAGAATCCGTATAGGTGTTCGAGTGTTCGAACCGTAATGCGCAAGAAATGGTATGTAAACCCCGTATTTACATATCTGCCACTGTGCAGGAGAATCCGTATAGGTGTTCGAGTGTTCGAACCGTAATGCGCAAGAAATGGTACGGAAAGTCGGTATTTACATATCTGCCACTGTGCAGGAGAATCCGTATAGGTGTTCGAGTGTTCGAACCGTAATGCGCAAGAAATGGTACCGAAACCCCGTATTTACATATCTGCCACTGTGCAGGAGAATCCGAATAGGTGTTCGAGTGTTCGAACCGTAATGCGCAAGAAATAGTACCGAAACCCCGTATTTTCATATCTGCCACTTTGTAGGAGAATCCGCATAGGTGTTCGAGTGTTCGAACTGTAATGTGCAAGAAATGGTATGGAAACCCCGTATTTACATATCTGCCACTGTGCAAGAGAATCCGTACAGGTGTTCGAGTGTTCGAATCGTAATGCGCAAGAAATGGTACCGAAACCCCGTATTTACATATCTGTCACTGTGCAGGAGAATCCGAATAGGTGTTCGAGTGTTCGAACCGTAATGCGCAAGAAATGGTATGTAAACCCCGTATTTGCATATCTGCCACTGTGCAGGAGAATCCGTATAGGTGTTCGAGTGTTCGAACCGTAATGCGCAAGAAATGGTACGGAAACCCGATATTTACATATCTGCCACTGTGCAGGAGAATCCGCATAGGTGTTTGAGTGTTCGAACCGTAATGCGCAAGAAATGGTATGTAAACCCCGTATTTACATATCTGCCACTATACAGGAGAATCCGTATAGGTGTTCGATTGTTCGAACCGTAATGCGCAGGAAATGGTATGTAAACCCCGTATTTACATATCTGCCACTGTGCAGGAGAATCCGTACAGGTGTTCGAGTGTTCGAACCGTAATGCGCAAGAAATGGTACCGAAACCCCGTATTTACATATCTGCCACTGTGCAGGAGAATCCGTATAGGTGTTCGAGTCTTCGAATCGTAATGCGCAAGAAATGGTACCGAAACCCCGTATTTACATATCTGCCACTGTGCAGGAGAATCCGAATAGGTGTTCGAGTGTTCGAACCGTAATGCGCAAGAAATGGTACCGAAACCCCGTATTTACATATCTGCCACTTTGTAGGAGAATCCGCAGAGGTGTTCGAGTGTTCGAACCGTAATGTGCAAAAAATGGTACGGAAACCCCGTATTTACATATCTGCCACTGTGCAGGAGAATCCGAATAGGTGTTCGAGTGTTCGAACCGTAATGCGCAAGAAATTGTACCGAAACCCCGTATTTACATATCTGCCACTTTGTAGGAGAATCCGCACAGGTGTTCGAGTGTTCGAACCGTAATGTGCAAGAAATGGTATGGAAACCCCGTATTTACATATCTGCCACTGTGCAAGAGAATCCGTACAGGTGTTCGAGTGTTCGAATCGTAATGCGCAAGAAATGGTACCGAAACCCCGTATTTACATATCTGTCACTGTGCAGGAGAATCCGAATAGGTGTTCGAGTGTTCGAACCGTAATGCGCAAGAAATGGTATGTAAACCCCGTATTTACATATCTGCCACTGTGCAGGAGAATCCGTATAGGTGTTCGAGTGTTCGAACCGTAATGCGCAAGAAATGGTACGGAAACCCGATATTTACATATCTGCCACTGTGCAGGAGAATCCGCATAGGTGTTCGAGTGTTCGAACCGTAATGCGCAAGAAATGGTATGTAAACCCCGTATTTACATATCTGCCACTGTGCAGGAGAATCCGTATAGGTGTTCGATTGTTCGAACCGTAATGCGCAGGAAATGGTATGTAAACCCCGTATTTACATATCTGCCACTGTGCAGGAGAATCCGTACAGGTGTTCGAGTGTTCGAACCGTAATGCGCAAGAAATGGTACCGAAACCCCGTATTTACATATCTGCCACTGTGCAGGAGAATCCGTATAGGTGTTCGAGTCTTCGAATCGTAATGCGCAAGAAATGGTACCGAAACCCCGTATTTACATATCTGCCACTGTGCAGGAGAATCCGAATAGGTGTTCGAGTGTTCGAACCGTAATGCGCAAGAAATGGTACCGAAACCCCGTATTTACATATCTGCCACTTTGTAGGAGAATCCGCAGAGGTGTTCGAGTGTTCGAACCGTAATGTGCAAAAAATGGTACGGAAACCCCGTATTTACATATCTGCCACTGTGCAGGAGAATCCGAATAGGTGTTCGAGTGTTCGAACCGTAATGCGCAAGAAATGGTACCGAAACCCCGTATTTACATATCTGCCACTTTGTAGGAGAATCCGCACAGGTGTTCGAGTGTTCGAACCGTAATGTGCAAGAAATGGTATGGAAACCCCGTATTTACATATCTGCCACTGTGCAAGAGAATCCGTACAGGTGTTCGAGTGTTCGAATCGTAACGCGCAAGAAATGGTACGGAAACCCCGTATTTACATATCTGCCACTGTGCAGGAGAATCCGAATAGGTGTTCGACTGTTCGAACCGTAATGCGCAAGAAATGGTATGTAAACCCCGTATTTACATATCTGCCACTGTGCAGGAGAATCCGTATAGGTGTTCGAGTGTTCGAACCGTAATGCGCAAGAAATGGTACGGAAACCCGATATTTACATATCTGCCACTGTGCAGGAGAATCCGCATAGGTGTTCGAGTGTTCGAACCGTAATGCGCAAGAAATGGTATGTAAACCCCGTATTTACATATCTGCCACTGTGCAGGAGAATCCGTATAGGTGTTCGATTGTTCGAACCGTAATGCGCAGGAAATGGTATGTAAACCCCGTATTTACATATCTGCCACTGTGCAGGAGAATCCGTACAGGTGTTCGAGTGTTCGAACCGTAATGCGCAAGAAATGGTACCGAAACCCCGTATTTACATATCTGCCACTGTGCAGGAGAATCCGTATAGGTGTTCGAGTCTTCGAATCGTAATGCGCAAGAAATGGTACCGAAACCCCGTATTTACATATCTGCCACTGTGCAGGAGAATCCGAATAGGTGTTCGAGTGTTCGAACCGTAATGCGCAAGAAATGGTATGTAAACCCCGTATTTACATATCTGCCACTGTGCAGGAGAATCCGTATAGGTGTTCGAGTGTTCGAACCGTAATGCGCAAGAAATGGTACGGAAACCCGATATTTACATATCTGCCACTGTGCAGGAGAATCCGCATAGGTGTTCGAGTGTTCGAACCGTAATGCGCAAGAAATGGTATGTAAACCCCGTATTTACATATCTGCCACTGTGCAGGAGAATCCGTATAGGTGTTCGATTGTTCGAACCGTAATGCGCAGGAAATGGTATGTAAACCCCGTATTTACATATCTGCCACTGTGCAGGAGAATCCGTACAGGTGTTCGAGTGTTCGAACCGTAATGCGCAAGAAATGGTACCGAAACCCCGTATTTACATATCTGCCACTGTGCAGGAGAATCCGTATAGGTGTTCGAGTCTTCGAATCGTAATGCGCAAGAAATGGTACCGAAACCCCGTATTTACATATCTGCCACTGTGCAGGAGAATCCGAATAGGTGTTCGAGTGTTCGAACCGTAATGCGCAAGAAATGGTACCGAAACCCCGTATTTACATATCTGCCACTTTGTAGGAGAATCCGCAGAGGTGTTCGAGTGTTCGAACCGTAATGTGCAAAAAATGGTACGGAAACCCCGTATTTACATATCTGCCACTGTGCAGGAGAATCCGAATAGGTGTTCGAGTGTTCGAACCGTAATGCGCAAGAAATGGTACCGAAACCCCGTATTTACATATCTGCCACTTTGTAGGAGAATCCGCACAGGTGTTCGAGTGTTCGAACCGTAATGTGCAAGAAATGGTATGGAAACCCCGTATTTACATATCTGCCACTGTGCAAGAGAATCCGTACAGGTGTTCGAGTGTTCGAATCGTAACGCGCAAGAAATGGTACGGAAACCCCGTATTTACATATCTGCCACTGTGCAGGAGAATCCGAATAGGTGTTCGACTGTTCGAACCGTAATGCGCAAGAAATGGTATGTAAACCCCGTATTTACATATCTGCCACTGTGCAGGAGAATCCGTATAGGTGTTCGAGTGTTCGAACCGTAATGCGCAAGAAAAGGTACGGAAACCCCGTATTTACATATCTGCCACTGTGCAGGAGAATCCGTATAGGTGTTCGAGTGTTCGAACCGTAATGCGCAAAAAATGGTACCAAAACCCCGTATTTACATATCTGCCACTATGCAGGAGAATCCGAATAGGTGTTCGAGTTTTCGAACCGTAATGTGCAAGAAATGGTACCGAAACCCCGTATTTACATATCTGCCACTTGTAGGAGAATCCGCATAGGTGTTCGAGTGTTCGAACCGTAATGCGCAAGAAATGCTATGTAAACCGCATATTTAAATATCTGCCACTGTGCAGGAGAATCCGTATAGGTGTTCGAGTGTTCGAACCGTAACGCGCAAGAAATGGTACCGAAACCCCGTATTTACATATCTGCCACTGTGCAGGAGAATCCGTATAGGTGTTCGAGTGTTCGAACCGTAATGCGCAAGAAATGGTACCGAAACCCCGTATTTACATATCTGCCACTGTGCAGGAGAATCCGAATAGGTGTTCGAGTGTTCGAACCGTAATGCGCAAGAAATGGTACCGAAACCCCGTATTTACATATCTGCCACTTTGTAGGAGAATCCGCATAGGTGTTCGAGTGTTTGAACCGTAATGTGCAAGAAATGGTATGGAAACCCCGTATTCACATATCTGCCACTGTGCAAGAGAATCCGTACAGGTGTTCGAGTGTTCGAATCGTAATGCGCAAGAAATGGTACCGAAACCCCGTATTTACATATCTGCCACTGTGCAGGAGAATCCGAATAGGTGTTCGAGTGTTCGAACCGTAATGCGCAAGAAATGGTATGTAAACCCCGTATTTACATATCTGCCACTGTGCAGGAGAATCCGTATAGGTGTTCGAGTGTTCGAACCGTAATGCGCAAGAAATGGTATGTAAACCCCGTATTTACATATCTGCCACTGTGCAGGAGAATCCGTATAGGTGTTCGAGTGTTCGAACCGTAATGCGCAGGAAATGGTACGGAAACCCCGTATTTACATATCTGCCACTGTGCAGGAGAATCCGTAAAGGTGTTCGAGTGTTCGAACCGTAATGCGCAAGAAATGGTATGTAAACCCCGTATTTACATATCTGCCACTGTGCAGGAGAATCCGTATAGGTGTTCGAGTGTTCGAACCGTAATGCGCAAGAAATGGTACGGAAAGCCGGTATTTACATATCTGCCACTGTGCAGGAGAATCCGTATAGGTGTTCGAGTGTTCGAACCGTAATGCGCAAGAAATGGTACCGAAACCCCGTATTTACATATCTGCCACTGTGCAGGAGAATCCGAATAGGTGTTCGAGTGTTCGAACCGTAATGCGCAAGAAATAGTACCGAAACCCCGTATTTACATATCTGCCACTTTGTAGGAGAATCCGCATAGGTGTTCGAGTGTTCGAACCGTAATGTGCAAGAAATGGTATGGAAACCCCGTATTTACATATCTGCCACTGTGCAAGAGAATCCGTACAGGTGTTCGAGTGTTCGAATCGTAATGCGCAAGAAATGGTACCGAAACCCCGTATTTACATATCTGTCACTGTGCAGGAGAATCCGAATAGGTGTTCGAGTGTTCGAACCGTAATGCGCAAGAAATGGTATGTAAACCCCGTATTTACATATCTGCCACTGTGCAGGAGAATCCGTATAGGTGTTCGAGTGTTCGAACCGTAATGCGCAAGAAATGGTACGGAAACCCGATATTTACATATCTGCCACTGTGCAGGAGAATCCGTATAGGTGTTCGAGTGTTCGAACCGTAATGCGCAAGAAATGGTATGTAAACCCCGTATTTACATATCTGCCACTGTGCAGGAGAATCCGTATAGGTGTTCGATTGTTCGAACCGTAATGCGCAGGAAATGGTATGTAAACCCCGTATTTACATATCTGCCACTGTGCAGGAGAATCCGTACAGGTGTTCGAGTGTTCGAACCGTAATGCGCAAGAAATGGTACCGAAACCCCGTATTTACATATCTGCCACTGTGCAGGAGAATCCGTATAGGTGTTCGAGTCTTCGAATCGTAATGCGCAAGAAATGGTACCGAAACCCCGTATTTACATATCTGCCACTGTGCAGGAGAATCCGAATAGGTGTTCGAGTGTTCGAACCGTAATGCGCAAGAAATGGTATGTAAACCCCGTATTTACATATCTGCCACTGTGCAGGAGAATCCGTATAGGTGTTCGAGTGTTCGAACCGTAACGCGCAAGAAATGGTACGGAAACCCCGTATTTACAAATCTGCCACTGTGCAAGAGAATCCGTACAGGTGTTCGAGTGTTCGAATCGTAAAGCGCAAGAAATGGTATGTAAACCCCGTATTTACATATGTGCCACTATGCAGGAGAATCCGTACAGGTGTTCGATTGTTCGAACCGTAATGCGCAAGAAATGGTATGTAAACCCCGTATTTACATATCTGCCACTGTGCCGGAGAATCCGTATAGGTGTTCGATTGTTCGAACCGTAATGCGCAAGAAATGGTATGTAAACCCCGTATTTACATATCTGCCACTGTGCCGGAGAATCCGTATAGGTGTTTGAGTGTTCGAACCATAATGCGCAAGAAATGCTATGTAAACCCCATATTTAAATATCTGCCACTGTGCAGGAGAATCCGTATAGGTGTTCGAGTGTTCGAACCGTAATGCGCAAGAAATGGTACCGAAACCCCGTATTTACATATCTGCCACTGTGCAGGAGAATCCGTATAGGTGTTCGATTGTTCGAACCGTAATGCGCAGGAAATGGTACCGAAACCCCGTATTTACATATCTGCCACTGTGCAGGAGAATCCGTACAGGTGTTCGAGTGTTCGAACCGTAATGCGCAAGAAATGGTACCGAAACCCCGTATTTACATATCTGCCACTGTGCAGGAGAATCCGTATAGGTGTTCGAGTCTTCGAATCGTAATGCGCAAGAAATGGTACGGAAACCCCGTATTTACATATCTGCCACTGTGCAGGAGAATCCGAATAGGTGTTCGAGTTTTCGAACCGTAATGCGCAAGAAATGGTACCGAAACCCCGTATTTACATATCTGCCACTTTGTAGGAGAATCCGCACAGGTGTTCGAGTGTTCGAACCGTAATGCGCAAGAAATGGTATGGAAACCCCGTATTTACATATCTGCCACTGCGCAGGAGAATCCGTATAGGTGTTCGAGTGTTCGAACCGTAATGCGCAAGAAATGGTACGGAAACCCCGTATTTACATATCTGCCACTGTGCAAGAGAATCCGAATAGGTGTTCGACTGTTCGAACCGTAATGCGCAAGAAATGGTACCGAAACCCCGTATTTACATATCTGCCACTGTGCAGGAGAATCCGCATAGGTGTTCGAGTGTTCGAACCGTAATGTGCAAGAAATGGTATGGAAACCCCGTATTCACATATCTGCCACTGTGCAAGGGAATCCGTACAGGTGTTCGAGTGTTCGAACCGTAATGCGCAAGAAATGGTACCAAAACCCCGTATTTACATATCTGCCACTGTGCAGGAGAATCCGAATAGGTGTTCGAGTGTTCGAACCGTAATGCGCAAGAAATGGTACCGAAACCCCGTATTTACATATCTGCCACTTGTAGGAGAATCCGCATAGGTGTTCGAGTGTTCGAACCGTAATGTGCAAGAAATGGTAAGGAAACCCCGTATTTACATATCTGCTACTGTGCAGGAGAATCCGTATAGGTGTTCGAGTGTTCGAACCGTAATGCGCAGGAAATGGTACGGAAACCCCGTATTTACATATCTGCCACTGTGCAGGAGAATCCGAATAGGTGTTCGAGTGTTCGAACCGTAATGCGCCAGAAATGGTATGTAAACCCCATATTTACATATCTGCCACTGTGCAGGAGAATCCGTACAGGTGTTCGAGTGTTCGAACCGTAACGCGCAAGAAATGGTACGGAAACCCCGTATTTACAAATCTGCCACTGTGCAAGAGAATCCGTACAGGTGTTCGAGTGTTCGAATCGTAAAGCGCAAGAAATGGTATGTAAACCCCGTATTTACATATCTGCCACTGTGCAGGAGAATCCGTATAGGTGTTCGAGTGTTCGAACCGTAATGCGCAAGAAATGCTATGTAAACCCCATATTTAAATATCTGCCACTGTGCAGGAGAATCCGTATAGGTGTTCGAGTGTTCGAACCGTAATGCGCAAGAAATGGTACCGAAACCCCGTATTTACATATCTGCCACTGTGCAGGAGAATCCGTATAGGTGTTCGAGTGTTCGAACCGTAATGCGCAAGAAATGGTACGGAAACCCCGTATTTACATATCTGCCACTGTGCAGGAGAATCCGTATAGGTGTTCGAGTGTTCGAACCGTAATGCGCAAGAAATGGTACCGAAACCCCGTATTTACATATCTGCCACTGTACAGGAGAATCCGTATAGGTGTTCGAGTGTTCGAACCGTAATGCGCAAGAAATGGTACGGAAACCCCGTATTTACATATCCGCCACTGTGCAGGAGAATCCGAATAGGTGTTCGAGTGTTCGAACCGTAATGCGCAAGAAATGGTATGTAAACCCCGTATTTACATATCTGCCACTGTGCCGGAGAATCCGTATAGGTGTTCGATTGTTCGAACCGTAATGCGCAGGAAATGGTATGTAAACCCCGTATTTACATATCTGCCACTGTGCAGGAGAATCCGTACAGGTGTTCGAGTGTTCGAACCGTAATGCGCAAGAAATGGTACCGAAACCCCGTATTTACATATCTGCCACTGTGCAGGAGAATCCGTATAGGTGTTCGATTGTTCGAACCGTAATGCGCAAGAAATGGTATGTAAACCCCGTATTTACATATCGGCCACTGTGCAGGAGAATCCGTATAGGTGTTCGATTGTTCGAACCGTAATGCGCAGGAAATGGTATGTAAACCCCGTATTTACATATCTGCCACTGTGCAGGAGAATCCGTATAGGTGTTCGAGTGTTCGAACCGTAATGCGCAAGAAATGCTATGTAAACCCCATATTTAAATATCTGCCACTGTGCAGGAGAATCCGTATAGGTGTTCGAGTGTTCGAACCGTAATGCGCAAGAAATGGTACCGAAACCCCGTATTTACATATCTGCCACTGTGCAGGAGAATCCGAATAGGTGTTCGAGTGTTCGAACCGTAATGCGCAAGAAATGGTACGGAAACCCCGTATTTATATATCTGCCACTGTGCAGGAGAATCCGTATAGGTGTTCGAGTGTTCGAACCGTAATGCGCAAGAAATGGTACCGAAACCCCGTATTTACATATCTGCCACTGTACAGGAGAATCCGTATAGGTGTTCGAGTGTTCGAACCGTAATGCGCAAGAAATGGTACGGAAACCCCGTATTTACATATCCGCCACTGTGCAGGAGAATCCGAATAGGTGTTCGAGTGTTCGAACCGTAATGCGCAAGAAATGGTACCGAAACCCCGTATTTACATATCTGCCACTTTGTAGAAGAATCCGCATAGGTGTTCGAGTGTTTGAACCGTAATGTGCAAGAAATGGTGTGGAAACCCCGTATTTACATATCTGCCACTGTGCAAGAGAATCCGTATAGGTGTTCGAGTGTTCGAATCGTAATGCGCAAGAAATGGTACCGAAACCCCGTATTTACATATCTGCCACTGTGCAGGAGAATCCGAATAGGTGTTCGAGTGTTCGAACCGTAATGCGCAAGAAATGGTATGTAAACCCCGTATTTACATATCTGCCACTGTGCAGGAGAATCCGTATAGGTGTTCGAGTGTTCGAACCGTAATGCGCAAAAAATGGTACGGAAACCCTGTATTTACATATCTGCCACTGTGCAGGAGAATCCGTATAGGTGTTCGAGTGTTCGAACCGTAATGCGCAAGAAATGGTACCGAAACCCCGTATTTACATATCTGCCACTGTACAGGAGAATCCGAATAGGTGTTCGAGTGTTCGAACCGTAATGCGCAAGAAATGGTACCGAAACCCCATATTTACATATCTGCCACTTTGTAGGAGAATCCGCATAGGTGTTCGAGTGTTCGAACCGTAATGTGCAAGAAATGGTATGGAAACCCCGTATTTACATATCTGCCACTGTGCAGGAGAATCCGTATAGGTGTTCGAGTGTTCGAACCGTAATGCGCAAGAAATGGTACGGAAACCCCGTATTTACATATCTGCCACTGTGCAAGAGAATCCGAATAGGTGTTCGACTGTTCGAACCGTAATGCGCAAGAAATGGTACCGAAACCCCGTATTTACATATCTGCCACTGTGCAGGAGAATCCGCATAGGTGTTCGAGTGTTCGAACCGTAATGTGCAAGAAATGGTATGGAAACCCCGTATTCACATATCTGCCACTGTGCAAGGGAATCCGTACAGGTGTTCGAGTGTTCGAACCGTAATGCGCAAGAAATGGTACCAAAACCCCGTATTTACATATCTGCCACTGTGCAGGAGAATCCGAATAGGTGTTCGAGTGTTCGAACCGTAATGCGCAAGAAATGGTACCGAAACCCCGTATTTACATATCTGCCACTTGTAGGAGAATCCGCATAGGTGTTCGAGTGTTCGAACCGTAATGTGCCAGAAATGGTAAGGAAACCCCGTATTTACATATCTGCTACTGTGCAGGAGAATCCGTATAGGTGTTCGAGTGTTCGAACCGTAATGCGCAGGAAATGGTACGGAAACCCCGTATTTACATATCTGCCACTGTGCAGGAGAATCCGAATAGGTGTTCGAGTGTTCGAACCGTAATGCGCCAGAAATGGTATGTAAACCCCATATTTACATATCTGCCACTGTGCAGGAGAATCCGTACAGGTGTTCGAGTTTTCGAACCGTAACGCGCAAGAAATGGTACGGAAACCCCGTATTTACAAATCTGCCACTGTGCAGGAGAATCCGTACAGGTGTTCGAGTGTTCGAATCGTAAAGCGCAAGAAATGGTATGTAAACCCCGTATTTACATATCTGCCACTATGCAGGAGAATCCGTACAGGTGTTCGATTGTTCGAACCGTAATGCGCAAGAAATGGTATGTAAACCCCGTATTTACATATCTGCCACTGTGCCGGAGAATCCGTATAGGTGTTCGATTGTTCGAACCGTAATGCGCAGGAAATGGTATGTAAACCCCGTATTTACATATCTGCCACTGTGCAGGAGAATCCGTACAGGTGTTCGAGTGTTCGAACCGTAATGCGCAAGAAATGGTACCGAAACCCCGTATTTACATATCTGCCACTGTGCAGGAGAATCCGTATAGGTGTTCGATTGTTCGAACCGTAATGCGCAAGAAATGGTATGTAAACCCCGTATTTACATATCGGCCACTGTGCAGGAGAATCCGTATAGGTGTTCGATTGTTCGAACCGTAATGCGCAGGAAATGGTATGTAAACCCCGTATTTACATATCTGCCACTGTGCAGGAGAATCCGTATAGGTGTTCGAGTGTTCGAACCGTAATGCGCAAGAAATGCTATGTAAACCCCATATTTAAATATCTGCCACTGTGCAGGAGAATCCGTATAGGTGTTCGAGTGTTCGAACCGTAATGCGCAAGAAATGGTACCGAAACCCCGTATTTACATATCTGCCACTGTGCAGGAGAATCCGTATAGGTGTTCGAGTGTTCGAACCGTAATGCGCAAGAAATGGTACGGAAACCCCGTATTTACATATCTGCCACTGTGCAGGAGAATCCGTATAGGTGTTCGAGTGTTCGAACCGTAATGCGCAAGAAATGGTACCGAAACCCCGTATTTACATATCTGCCACTGTACAGGAGAATCCGTATAGGTGTTCGAGTGTTCGAACCGTAATGCGCAAGAAATGGTACGGAAACCCCGTATTTACATATCCGCCACTGTGCAGGAGAATCCGAATAGGTGTTCGAGTGTTCGAACCGTAATGCGCAAGAAATGGTACCGAAACCCCGTATTTACATATCTGTCACTTTGTAGAAGAATCCGCATAGGTGTTCGAGTGTTTGAACCGTAATGTGCAAGAAATGGTGTGGAAACCCCGTATTTACATATCTGCCACTGTGCAAGAGAATCCGTATAGGTGTTCGAGTGTTCGAATCGTAATGCGCAAGAAATGGTAACGAAACCCCGTATTTACATATCTGCCACTGTGCAGGAGAATCCGAATAGGTGTTCGAGTGTTCGAACCGTAATGCGCAAGAAATGGTATGTAAACCCCGTATTTACATATCTGCCACTGTGCAGGAGAATCCGTATAGGTGTTCGAGTGTTCGAACCGTAATGCGCAAAAAATGGTACGGAAACCTTGTATTTACATATCTGCCACTGTGCAGGAGAATCCGTATAGGTGTTCGAGTGTTCGAACCGTAATGCGCAAGAAATGGTACCGAAACCCCGTATTTACATATCTGCCACTGTACAGGAGAATCCGAATAGGTGTTCGAGTGTTCGAACCGTAATGCGCAAGAAATGGTACCGAAACCCCGTATTTACATATCTGCCACTTTGTAGGAGAATCCGTATAGGTGTTCGAGTGTTCGAACCGTAATGTGCAAGAAATGGTATGGAAACCCCGTATTTACATATCTGCCACTGTGCAGGAGAATCCGTATAGGTGTTTGAGTGTTCGAATCGTAATGCGCAAGAAATGGTACCGAAACCCCGTATTTACATATCTGCCACTGTGCAGGAGAATCCGAATAGGTGTTCGAGTGTTCGAACCGTAATGCGCAAGAAATGTTATGTAAACCCCGTATTTACATATCTGCCACTGTGCAGGAGAATCCGTATAGGTGTTCGAGTGATCGAACCGTAATGCGCAAGAAATGGTACGGAAACGCCGTATTTACATATCTGCCACTGTGCAGGAGAATCCGTATAGGTGTTCGAGTGTTCGAACCGTAATGCGCAAGAAATGGTACCGAAACCCCGTATTTACATATCTGCCACTGTGCAGGAGAATCCGTATAGGTGTTCGAGTGTTCGAACCGTAATGCGCAAGAAATGGTACGGAAACCCCGTATTTACATATCTGCCACTGTGCAGGAGAATCCGAATAGGTGTTCGAGTGTTCGAACCGTAATGCGCAAGAAATGGTACCGAAACCCCGTATTTACATATCTGCCACTTTGTAGGAGAATCCGCATAGGTGTTCGAGTGTTCGAACCGTAATGTGCAAGAAATGGTACGGAAACGCCGTATTTACATATCTGCTACTGTGCAGGAGAATCCGTATAGGTGTTCGAGTGTTCGAATCGTAATGCGCAAGAAATGGTACCGAAACCCCGTATTTACATATCTGCCACTGTGCAGGAGAATCCGAATAGGTGTTCGAGTGTTCGAACCGTAATGCGCAAGAAATGGTATGTAAACCCCATATTTAAATATCTGCCACTGTGCAGGAGAATCCGTATAGGTGTTCGAGTGTTCGAACCGTAACGCGCAAGAAATGGTACCGAAACCCCGTATTTACATATCTGCCACTGTGCAGGAGAATCCGTATAGGTGTTCGAGTGTTCGAACCGTAATGCGCAAGAAATGGTACCGAAACCCCGTATTTACATATCTGCCACTGTGCAGGAGAATCCGAATAGGTGTTCGAGTGTTCGAACCGTAATGCGCAAGAAATGGTACCGAAACCCCGTATTTACATATCTGCCACTTTGTAGGAGAATCCGCATAGGTGTTCGAGTGTTCGAACCGTAATGTGCAAGATATGGTATGGAAACCCCGTATTCACATATCTGCCACTGTGCAAGAGAATCCGTACAGGTGTTCGAGTGTTCGAATCGTAATGCGCAAGAAATGTTACCGAAACCCCGTATTTACATATCTGCCACTGTGCAGGAGAATCCGAATAGGTGTTCGAGTGTTCGAACCGTAATGCGCAAGAAATGGTATGTAAACCCCGTATTTACATATCTGCCACTGTGCAGGAGAATCCGTATAGGTGTTTGAGTGTTCGAACCGTAATGCGCAAGAAATGGTATGTAAATCCCGTATTTACATATCTGCCACTGTGCAGGAGAATCCGTATAGGTGTTCGAGTGTTCGAACCGTAATGCGCAAGAAATGGTACGGAAACCCCGTATTTACATATCTGCCACTGTGCAGGAGAATCCGTATAGGTGTTCGAGTGTTCGAACCGTAATGCGCAAGAAATGGTACCGAAACCCCGTATTTACATATCTGCCACTGTGCAGGAGAATCCGTATAGGTGTTCGAGTGTTCGAACCGTAATGCGCAAGAAATGGTACGGAAACCCCGTATTTACATATCCGCCACTGTGCAGGAGAATCTGAATAGGTGTTCGAGTGTTCGAACCGTAATGCGCAAGAAATGGTACCGAAACCCCGTATTTACATATCTGCCACTTTGTAGAAGAATCCGCATAGGTGTTCGAGTGTTCGAACCGTAATGTGCAAGAAATGGTGTGGAAACCCCGTATTTACATATCTGCCACTGTGCAAGAGAATCCGTATAGGTGTTCGAGTGTTCGAATCGTAATGCGCAAGAAATGGTACCGAAACCCCGTATTTACATATCTGCCACTGTGCAGGAGAATCCGAATAGGTGTTCGAGTGTTCGAACCGTAATGCGCAAGAAATGGTATGTAAACCCCGTATTTACATATCTGCCACTGTGCAGGAGAATCCGTATAGGTGTTCGAGTGTTCGAACCGTAATGCGCAAAAAATGGTACGGAAACCCTGTATTTACATATCTGCCACTGTGCAGGAGAATCCGTATAGGTGTTCGAGTGTTCGAACCGTAATGCGCAAGAAATGGTACCGAAACCCCGTATTTACATATCTGCCACTGTACAGGAGAATCCGAATAGGTGTTCGAGTGTTCGAACCGTAATGCGCAAGAAATGGTACCGAAACCCCGTATTTACATATCTGCCACTTTGTAGGAGAATCCGCATAGGTGTTCGAGTGTTCGAACCGTAATGTGCAAGAAATGGTATGGAAACCCCGTATTTACATATCTGCCACTGTGCAGGAGAATCCGTATAGGTGTTCGAGTGTTCGAATCGTAATGCGCAAGAAATGGTACCGAAACCCCGTATTTACATATCTGCCACTGTGCAGGAGAATCCGAATAGGTGTTCGAGTGTTCGAACCGTAATGCGCAAGAAATGTTATGTAAACCCCGTATTTACATATCTGCCACTGTGCAGGAGAATCCGTATAGGTGTTCGAGTGATCGAACCGTAATGCGCAAGAAATGGTACGGAAACCCCGTATTTACATATCTGCCACTGTGCAGGAGAATCCGTATAGGTGTTCGAGTGTTCGAACCGTAATGCGCAAGAAATGGTACCGAAACCCCGTATTTACATATCTGCCACTGTGCAGGAGAATCCGTATAGGTGTTCGAGTGTTCGAACCGTAATGCGCAAGAAATGGTACGGAAACCCCGTATTTACATATCTGCCACTGTGCAGGAGAATCCGAATAGGTGTTCGAGTGTTCGAACCGTAATGCGCAAGAAATGGTACCGAAACCCCGTATTTACATATCTGCCACTTTGTAAGAGAATCCGCATAGGTGTTCGAGTGTTCGAACCGTAATGTGCAAGAAATGGTACGGAAACGCCGTATTTACATATCTGCTACTGTGCAGGAGAATCCGTATAGGTGTTCGAGTGTTCGAATCGTAATGCGCAAGAAATGGTACCGAAACCCCGTATTTACATATCTGCCACTGTGCAGGAGAATCCGAATAGGTGTTCGAGTGTTCGAACCGTAATGCGCAAGAAATGGTATGTAAACCCCATATTTAAATATCTGCCACTGTGCAGGAGAATCCGTATAGGTGTTCGAGTGTTCGAACCGTAACACGCAAGAAATGGTACCGAAACCCCGTATTTACATATCTGCCACTGTGCAGGAGAATCCGTATAGGTGTTCGAGTGTTCGAACCGTAATGCGCAAGAAATGGTACCGAAACCCCGTATTTACATATCTGCCACTGTGCAGGAGAATCCGAATAGGTGTTCGAGTGTTCGAACCGTAATGCGCAAGAAATGGTACCGAAACCCCGTATTTACATATCTGCCACTTTGTAGGAGAATCCGCATAGGTGTTCGAGTGTTCGAACCGTAATGTGCAAGAAATGGTATGGAAACCCCGTATTCACATATCTGCCACTGTGCAAGAGAATCCGTACAGGTGTTCGAGTGTTCGAATCGTAATGCGCAAGAAATGTTACCGAAACCCCGTATTTACATATCTGCCACTGTGCAGGAGAATCCGAATAGGTGTTCGAGTGTTCGAACCGTAATGCGCAAGAAATGGTATGTAAACCCCGTATTTACATATCTGCCACTGTGCAGGAGAATCCGTATAGGTGTTTGAGTGTTCGAACCGTAATGCACAAGAAATGGTATGTAAATCCCGTATTTACATATCTGCCACTGTGCAGGAGAATCCGTATAGGTGTTCGAGTGTTCGAACCGTAATGCGCAAGAAATGGTACGGAAACCCCGTATTTACATATCTGCCACTGTGCAGGAGAATCCGTATAGGTGTTCGAGTGTTCGAACCGTAATGCGCAAGAAATGGTACCGAAACCCCGTATTTACATATCTGCCACTGTGCAGGAGAATCCGTATAGGTGTTCGAGTGTTCGAACCGTAATGCGCAAGAAATGGTACGGAAACCCCGTATTTACATATCCGCCACTGTGCAGGAGAATCCGAATAGGTGTTCGAGTGTTCGAACCGTAATGCGCAAGAAATGGTACCGAAACCCCGTATTTACATATCTGCCACTTTGTAGAAGAATCCGCATAGGTGTTCGAGTGTTCGAACCGTAATGTGCAAGAAATGGTGTGGAAACCCCGTATTTACATATCTGCCACTGTGCAAGAGAATCCGTATAGGTGTTCGAGTGTTCGAATCGTAATGCGCAAGAAATGGTACCGAAACCCCGTATTTACATATCTGCCACTGTGCAGCAGAATCCGAATAGGTGTTCGAGTGTTCGAACCGTAATGCGCAAGAAATGGTATGTAAACCCCGTATTTACATATCTGCCACTGTGCAGGAGAATCCGTATAGGTGTTCGAGTGTTCGAACCGTAATGCGCAAAAAATGGTACGGAAACCCTGTATTTACATATCTGCCACTGTGCAGGAGAATCCGTATAGGTGTTCGAGTGTTCGAACCGTAATGCGCAAGAAATGGTACCGAAACCCCGTATTTACATATCTGCCACTGTACAGGAGAATCCGAATAGGTGTTCGAGTGTTCGAACCGTAATGCGCAAGAAATGGTACCGAAACCCCGTATTTACATATCTGCCACTTTGTAGGAGAATCCGCATAGGTGTTCGAGTGTTCGAACCGTAATGTGCAAGAAATGGTATGGAAACCCCGTATTTACATATCTGCCACAGTGCAGGAGAATCCGTATAGGTGTTTGAGTGTTCGAACCGTAATGCACAAGAAATGGTATGTAAATCCCGTATTTACATATCTGCCACTGTGCAGGAGAATCCGTATAGGTGTTCGAGTGTTCGAACCGTAATGCGCAAGAAATGGTACGGAAACCCCGTATTTACATATCTGCCACTGTGCAGGAGAATCCGTATAGGTGTTCGAGTGTTCGAACCGCAATGCGCAAGAAATGGTACGGAAACCCCGTATTTACATATCTGCCACTGTGCAGGAGAATCCGTATAGGTGTTCGAGTGTTCGAACCGTAATGCGCAAGAAATGGTACCGAAACCCCGTATTTACATATCTGCCACTGTGCAGGAGAATCCGTATAGGTGTTCGAGTGTTCGAACCGTAATGCGCAAGAAATGGTACGGAAACCCCGTATTTACATATCCGCCACTGTGCAGGAGAATCCGAATAGGTGTTCGAGTGTTCGAACCGTAATGCGCAAGAAATGGTACCGAAACCCCGTATTTACATATCTGCCACTTTGTAGAAGAATCCGCATAGGTGTTCGAGTGTTCGAACCGTAATGTGCAAGAAATGGTGTGGAAACCCCGTATTTACATATCTGCCACTGTGCAAGAGAATCCGTATAGGTGTTCGAGTGTTCGAATCGTAATGCGCAAGAAATGGTACCGAAACCCCGTATTTACATATCTGCCACTGTGCAGGAGAATCCGAATAGGTGTTCGAGTGTTCGAACCGTAATGCGCAAGAAATGGTATGTAAACCCCGTATTTACATATCTGCCACTGTGCAGGAGAATCCGTATAGGTGTTCGAGTGTTCGAACCGTAATGCGCAAAAAATGGTACGGAAACCCTGTATTTACATATCTGCCACTGTGCAGGAGAATCCGTATAGGTGTTCGAGTGTTCGAACCGTAATGCGCAAGAAATGGTACCGAAACCCCGTATTTACATATCTGCCACTGTACAGGAGAATCCGAATAGGTGTTCGAGTGTTCGAACCGTAATGCGCAAGAAATGGTACCGAAACCCCGTATTTACATATCTGCCACTTTGTAGGAGAATCCGCATAGGTGTTCGAGTGTTCGAACCGTAATGTGCAAGAAATGGTATGGAAACCCCGTATTTACATATCTGCCACTGTGCAGGAGAATCCGTATAGGTGTTCGAGTGTTCGAATCGTAATGCGCAAGAAATGGTACCGAAACCCCGTATTTACATATCTGCCACTGTGCAGGAGAATCCGAATAGGTGTTCGAGTGTTCGAACCGTAATGCGCAAGAAATGTTATGTAAACCCCGTATTTACATATCTGCCACTGTGCAGGAGAATCCGTATAGGTGTTCGAGTGATCGAACCGTAATGCGCAAGAAATGGTACGGAAACCCCGTATTTACATATCTGCCACTGTGCAGGAGAATCCGTATAGGTGTTCGAGTGTTCGAACCGTAATGCGCAAGAAATGGTACCGAAACCCCGTATTTACATATCTGCCACTGTGCAGGAGAATCCGTATAGGTGTTCGAGTGTTCGAACCGTAATGCGCAAGAAATGGTACGGAAACCCCGTATTTACATATCTGCCACTGTGCAGGAGAATCCGAATAGGTGTTCGTGTGTTCGAACCGTAATGCGCAAGAAATGGTACCGAAACCCCGTATTTACATATCTGCCACTTTGTAGGAGAATCCGCATAGGTGTTCGAGTGTTCGAACCGTAATGTGCAAGAAATGGTATGGAAACCCCGTATTTACATATCTGCTACTGTGCAGGAGAATCCGTATAGGTGTTCGAGTGTTCGAATCGTAATGCGCAAGAAATGGTACCGAAACCCCGTATTTACATATCTGCCACTGTGCAGGAGAATCCGTATAGGTGTTCGAGTGTTCGAACCGTAATGCGCAAGAAATGGTAAGTAAACCCCGTATTGAGATATCTGCCACCGTGCAGGAGAATCCGTATAGGTGTTCGAGTGTTCGAACCGTAATGCGCAAGAAATGGTACGGAAACCCGGTATTTACATATCTGCCACTGTGTAGGACAATCCGTATAGGTGTTCGAGTGTTCGAACCGTAATGCGCAAGAAATGGTACCGAAACCCCGTATTTACATATCTACCACTGTGCAGGAGAATCCGAATAGGTGTTCAAGTGTTCGAACCGTAATGCGTAAGAAATGGTACCGAAACCCCGTATTTACATATCTGCCACTTTGTAGGAGAATCCGCATAGGTGTTCGAGTGTTCGAACCCTAATGTGCAAGAAATGGTATGGAAACCCCGTATTTACATATCTGCCACTGTGCAGGAGAATCCGTATAGGTGTTCGAGTCTTCGAATCGTAATGCGCAAGAAATGGTACCGAAACCCCGTATTTACACATCTGCCACTGTGCAGGAGAATCCGAATAGGTGTTCGAGTGTTCGAACCGTAATGCGCAAGAAATGGTATGTAAACCCCGTATTTACATATCTGCCACTGTGCAGGAGAATCCGTATAGGTGTTCGAGTGTTCGAACCGTAATGCGCAAGAAATGGTACGGAAACCCCGTATTTACAAATCTGCCACTGTGCAGGAGAATCCGTATAGGTGTTCGATTTTTCGAACCGTAATGCGCAAGAAATGGTATGTAAACCCCGTATTTACATATCTGCCACTATGCCGGAGAATCCGTATAGGTGTTCGATTGTTCGAACCGTAATGCGCAAGAAATGGTATGTAAACCCCGTATTTACGTATCTGCCACTGTGCCGGAGAATCCGTATAGGTGTTTGAGTGTTCGAACCATAATGCGCAAGAAATGCTATGTAAACCCCATATTTAAATATCTGCCACTGTGCAGGAGAATCCGTATAGGTGTTCGAGTGTTCGAACCGTAATGCGCAAGAAATGGTACCGAAACCCCGTATTTACATATCTGCCACTGTGCAGGAGAATCCGTATAGGTGTTCGAGTGTTCGAACCGTAATGCGCAAGAAATGGTACCGAAACCCCGTATTTACATATCTGCCACTGTGCAGGAGAATCCGAATAGGTGTTCGAGTGTTCGAACCGTAATGCGCAAGAAATGGTACCGAAACCCCGTATTTACATATCTGCCACTTTGTAGGAGAATCCGCATAGGTGTTCGAGTGTTCGAACCGTAATGTGCAAAAAATGGTACGGAAACTCCGTATTTACATATCTGCCACTGTGCAAGAGAATCCGAATAGGTGTTCGAGTGTTCGAACCGTAATGCGCAAGAAAAGGTACCGAAACCCCGTATTTACATATCTGCCACTTTGTAGGAGAATCCGCATAGGTGTTCGAGTGTTCGAACCGTAATGTGCAAGAAATGGTACGGAAACCCCGTATTTACATATCTGCCACTGTGCAAGAGAATCCGTACAGGTGTTCGAGTGTTCGAATCGTAACGCGCAAGAAATGGTACGGAAACCCCGTATTTACATATCTGTCACTGTGCAGGAGAATCCGAATAGGTGTTCGACTGTTCGAACCGTAATGCGCAAGAAATGGTATGTAAACCCCGTATTTACATATCTGCCACTGTGCAGGAGAATCCGTATAGGTGTTCGAGTGTTCGAACCGTAATGCGCAAGAAATGGTACGGAAACCCCGTATTTACATATCTGCCACTGTGCAGGAGAATCCGTATAGGTGTTCGAGTGTTCGAACCGTAATGCGCAAGAAATGGTACCAATACCCCGTATTTACATATCTGCCACTGTGCAGGAGAATCCGAATAGGTGTTCGAGTGTTCGAACCGTAACGCGCAAGAAATGGTACCGAAACCCCGTATTTACATATCTGCCACTTTGTAGGAGAATCCGCATAGGTGTTCGAGTGTTCGAACCGTAATGTGCAAGAAATGGCAAGGAAACCCCGTATTTACATATCTGCTACTGTGCAGGAGAATCCGTATAGGTGTTCGAGTGTTCGAATCGTAATGCGCAAGAAATGGTACCGAAACCCCGTATTTACATATCTGCCACTGTGCAGGAGAATCCGAATAGGTGTTCGAGTGTTCGAACCGTAATGCGCAAGAAATGGTATGTAAACCCCATATTTACATATCTGCCACTGTGCAGGAGAATCCGTACAGGTGTTCGAGTGTTCGAACCGTAATGCGCAAGAAATGGTACCGAAACCCCGTATTTACATATCTGCCACTGTGCAGGAGAATCCGTATAGGTGTTCGATTGTTCGAACCGTAATGCGCAAGAAATGGTATGTAAACCCCGTATTTACATATCTGCCACTGTGCAGGAGAATCCGTATAGGTGTTCGATTGTTCGAACCGTAATGCGCAGGGAATGGTATGTAAACCCGGTATTTACATATCTGCCACTGTGCAGGAGAATCCGTACAGGTGTTCGAGTGTTCGAACCGTAATGCGCAAGAAATGGTACCGAAACCCCGTATTTACATATCTACCACTGTGCAGGAGAATCCGTATAGGTGTTCGATTGTTCGAACCGTAATGCGCAAGAAATGGTATGTAAACCCCGTATTTACATATCTGCCACTGTGCAGGAGAATCCGTATAGGTGTTCGATTGTTCGAACCGTAATGCGCAGGAAATGGTATGTAAACCCCGTATTTACATATCTGCCACTGTGCAGGAGAATCCGTATAGGTGTTCGAGTGTTCGAACCGTAATGCGCAAGAAATGCTATGTAAACCCCATATTTAAATATCTGCCACTGTACAGGAGAATCCGTATAGGTGTTCGAGTGTTTGAACCGTAATGCGCAAGAAATGGTACCGAAACCCCGTATTTACATATCTGCCACTGTGCAGGAGAATCCGTATAGGTGTTCGAGTGTTCGAACCGTAATGCGCAAGAAATGGTACGGAAACCCCGTATTTACATATCCGCCACTGTGCAGGAGAATCCGAATAGGTGTTCGAGTGTTCGAACCGTAATGCGCAAGAAATGGTACCGAAACCCCGTATTTACATATCTGCCACTTTGTAGAAGAATCCGCATAGGTGTTCGAGTGTTCGAACAGTAATGTGCAAGAAATGGTATGGAAACCCCGTATTTACATATCTGCCAATGTGCAAGAGAATCCGTATAGGTGTTCGAGTGTTCGAATCGTAATGCGCAAGAAATGGTACCGAAACCCCGTATTTACATATCTGCCACTGTGCAGGAGAATCCGAATAGGTGTTCGAGTGTTCGAACCGTAATGCGCAAGAAATGGTATGTAAACCCCGTATTTACATATCTGCCACTGTGCAGGAGAATGCGTATAGGTGTTCGAGTGTTCGAACCGTAATGCGCAAGAAATGGTACGGAAACCCTGTATTTACATATCTGCCACTGTGCAGGAGAATCCGTATAGGTGTTCGAGTGTTCGAACCGTAATGCGCAAGAAATGGTACCGAAACCCCGTATTTACATATCTGCCACTGTACAGGAGAATCCGAATAGGTGTTCGAGTGTTTGAACCGTAATGCGCAAGAAATGGTATCGAAACCCCGTATTTACATATCTGCCACTTTGTAGGAGAATCCGCATAGGTGTTCGAGTGTTCGAACAGTAATGTGCAAGAAATGGTATGGAAACCCCGTATTTACATATCTGCCACTGTGCAGGAGAATCCGTATAGGTGTTCGAGTGTTCGAATCGTAATGCGCAAGAAATGGTACCGAAACCCCGTATTTACATATCTGTCACTGTGCAGGAGAATCCGAATAGGTGTTCGAGTGTTCGAACCGTAATGCGCAAGAAATGGTATGTAAACCCCGTATTTACATATCTGCCACTGTGCAGGAGAATCCGAATAGGTGTTCGAGTGATCGAACCGTAATGCGCAAGAAATGGTACGGAAACCCCGTATTTACATATCTGCCACTGTGCAGGAGAATCCGTATAGGTGTTCGAGTGTTCGAACCGTAATGCGCAAGAAATGGTACCGAAACCCCGTATTTACATATCTGCCACTGTGCAGGAGAATCCGAATAGGTGTTCGAGTGTTCGAACGGTAATGCGCAAGAAATGGTACCGAAACCCCGTATTTACATATCTGCCACTTTGTAGGAGAATCCGCATAGGTGTTCGAGTGTTCGAACCGTAATGTGCAAGAAATGGTATGGAAACCCCGTATTTACATATCTGCCACTGTGCAGGAGAATCCGTATAGGTGTTCGAGTGTTCGAATCGTAATGCGCAAGAAATGGTACGGAAACCCCGTATTTACATATCTGCCACTATGCAGGAGAATCCGAATAGGTGTTCGAGTGTGCGAACCGTAATGCGCAAGAAATGGTACCGAAACCCCGTATTTACATATCTGCCACTATGTAGGAGAATCCGCATAGGTGTTCGAGTGTTCGAACCGTAATGTGCAAGAAATGGTATGGAAACCCCGTATTTACATATCTGCCACTGTGCAAGAGAATCCGTATAGGTGTTCGAGTGTTCGAATCGTAATGCGCAAGAAATGGTACCGAAACCCCGTATTTACATATCTGCCACTGTGCAGGAGAATCCGAATAGGTGTTCGAGTGTTCGAACCGTAATGCGCAAGAAATGGTATGTAAACCCCGTATTTACATATCTGCCACTGTGCAGGAGAATCCGTATAGGTGTTCGAGTGTTCGAACCGTAATGCGCAAGAAATGGTACGGAAACCCCGTATTTACATATCTGCCACTGTGCAGGAGAATCCGTATAGGTGTTCGAGTGTTCGAACCGTAATGCGCAAGAAATGGTACCGAAACCCCGTATTTACATATCTGCCACTTTGTAGGAGAATCCGCATAGGTGTTCGAGTGTTCGAACCGTAATGTGCAAGAAATGGTATGGAAACCCCGTATTTACATATCTGCCACTGTGCAGGAGAATCCGTATAGGTGTTCGAGTGTTCGAATCGTAATGCGCAAGAAATGGTACCGAAACCCCGTATTTACATATCTGCCACTGTGCAGGAGAATCCGAATAGGTGTTCGAGTGTTCGAACCGTAATGCGCAAGAAATGGTACGGAAACCCCGTATTTACATATCTGCCACTGTGCAGGAGAATCCGTATAGGTGTTCGAGTGTTCGAACCGTAATGCGCAAGAAATGGTATCGAAACCCCGTATTTACATATCTGCCACTGTGTAGGAGAATCCGAATAGGCGTTCGAGTGTTCGAACCGTAATGCGCAAAAATGGTACCGAAACCCCGTATTTACATATCTGCCACTTTGTAGGAGAATCCGCATAGGTGTTCGAGTGTTCGAACCGTAATGTGCAAGAAATGGTATGGAAACCCCGTATTTACATATCTGCCACTGTGCAGGAGAATCCGTATAGGTGTTCGAGTGTTCGAATCGTAATGCGCAAGAAATGGTACCGAAACCCCGTATTTACATATCTGCCACTGTGCAGGAGAATCCGAATAGGTGTTCGAGTGTTCGAACCGTAATGCGCAAGAAATGGTATGTAAACCCCGTATTTACATATCTGCCACTGTGCAGGAGAATGCGTATAGGTGTTCGAGTGTTCGAACCGTAATGCGCAAGAAATGGTACGGAAACCCTGTATTTACATATCTGCCACTGTGCAGGAGAATCCGTATAGGTGTTCGAGTGTTCGAACCGTAATGCGCAAGAAATGGTACCGAAACCCCGTATTTACATATCTGCCACTGTACAGGAGAATCCGAATAGGTGTTCGAGTGTTCGAACCGTAATGCGCAAGAAATGGTATCGAAACCCCGTATTTACATATCTGCCACTGTGTAGGAGAATCCGAATAGGCGTTCGAGTGTTCGAACCGTAATGCGCAAGAAATGGTACCGAAACCCCGTATTTACATATCTGCCACTTTGTAGGAGAATCCGCATAGGTGTTCGAGTGTTCGAACCGTAATGTGCAAGAAATGGTATGGAAACCCCGTATTTACATATCTGCCAATGTGCAAGAGAATCCGTATAGGTGTTCGAGTGTTCGAATCGTAATGCGCAAGAAATGGTACCGAAACCCCGTATTTACATATCTGCCACTGTGCAGGAGAATCCGAATAGGTGTTCGAGTGTTCGAACCGTAATGCGCAAGAAATGGTATGTAAACCCCGTATTTACATATCTGCCACTGTGCAGGAGAATGCGTATAGGTGTTCGAGTGTTCGAACCGTAATGCGCAAGAAATGGTACGGAAACCCTGTATTTACATATCTGCCACTGTGCAGGAGAATCCGTATAGGTGTTCGAGTGTTCGAACCGTAATGCGCAAGAAATGGTACCGAAACCCCGTATTTACATATCTGCCACTGTACAGGAGAATCCGAATAGGTGTTCGAGTGTTCGAACCGTAATGCGCAAGAAATGGTATCGAAACCCCGTATTTACATATCTGCCACTTTGTAGGAGAATCCGCATAGGTGTTCGAGTGTTCGAACAGTAATGTGCAAGAAATGGTATGGAAACCCCGTATTTACATATCTGCCACTGTGCAGGAGAATCCGTATAGGTGTTCGAGTGTTCGAATCGTAATGCGCAAGAAATGGTACCGAAACCCCGTATTTACATATCTGCCACTGTGCAGGAGAATCCGAATAGGTGTTCGAGTGTTCGAACCGTAATGCGCAAGAAATGGTATGTAAACCCCGTATTTACATATCTGCCACTGTGCAGGAGAATCCGAATAGGTGTTCGAGTGATCGAACCGTAATGCGCAAGAAATGGTACGGAAACCCCGTATTTACATATCTGCCACTGTGCAGGAGAATCCGTATAGGTGTTCGAGTGTTCGAACCGTAATGCGCAAGAAATGGTACCGAAACCCCGTATTTACATATCTGCCACTGTGCAGGAGAATCCGAATAGGTGTTCGAGTGTTCGAACGGTAATGCGCAAGAAATGGTACCGAAACCCCGTATTTACATATCTGCCACTTTGTAGGAGAATCCGCATAGGTGTTCGAGTGTTCGAACCGTAATGTGCAAGAAATGGTATGGAAACCCCGTATTTACATATCTGCCACTGTGCAGGAGAATCCGTATAGGTGTTCGAGTGTTCGAATCGTAATGCGCAAGAAATGGTACGGAAACCCCGTATTTACATATCTGCCACTGTGCAGGAGAATCCGAATAGGTGTTCGAGTGTGCGAACCGTAATGCGCAAGAAATGGTACCGAAACCCCGTATTTACATATCTGCCACTATGTAGGAGAATCCGCATAGGTGTTCGAGTGTTCGAACCGTAATGTGCAAGAAATAGTATGGAAACCCCGTATTTACATATCTGCCACTGTGCAAGAGAATCCGTATAGGTGTTCGAGTGTTCGAATCGTAATGCGCAAGAAATGGTACCGAAACCCCGTATTTACATATCTGCCACTGTGCAGGAGAATCCGAATAGGTGTTCGAGTGTTCGAACCGTAATGCGCAAGAAATGGTATGTAAACCCCGTATTTACATATCTGCCACTGTGCAGGAGAATCCGTATAGGTGTTCGAGTGTTCGAACCGTAATGCGCAAGAAATGGTACGGAAACCCCGTATTTACATATCTGCCACTGTGCAGGAGAATCCGTATAGGTGTTCGAGTGTTCGAACCGTAATGCGCAAGAAATGGTACCGAAACCCCGTATTTACATATCTGCCACTTTGTAGGAGAATCCGCATAGGTGTTCGAGTGTTCGAACCGTAATGGGCAAGAAATGGTATGGAAACCCCGTATTTACATATCTGCCACTGTGCAGGAGAATCCGTATAGGTGTTCGAGTGTTCGAATCGTAATGCGCAAGAAATGGTACCGAAACCCCGTATTTACATATCTGCCACTGTGCAGGAGAATCCGAATAGGTGTTCGAGTGTTCGAACCGTAATGCGCAAGAAATGGTACGGAAACCCCGTATTTACATATCTGCCACTGTGCAGGAGAATCCGAATAGGCGTTCGAGTGTTCGAACCGTAATGCGCAAGAAATGGTACCGAAACCCCGTATTTACATATCTGCCACTTTGTAGGAGAATCCGCATAGGTGTTCGAGTGTTCGAACCGTAATGTGCAAGAAATGGTATGGAAACCCCGTATTTACATATCTGCCACTGTGCAGGAGAATCCGTATAGGTGTTCGAGTGTTCGAATCGTAATGCGCAAGAAATGGTACCGAAACCCCGTATTTACATATCTGCCACTGTGCAGGAGAATCCGAATAGGTGTTCGAGTGTTCGAACCGTAATGCGCAAGAAATGGTATGTAAACCCCGTATTTACATATCTGCCACTGTGCAGGAGAATCCGTATAGGTGTTCGAGTGTTCGAACCGTAATGCGCAAGAAATGGTACGGAAACCCCGTATTTACATATCTGCCACTGTGCAGGAGAATCCGTATAGGTGTTCGATTGTTCGAACCGTAATGCGCAAGAAATGGTATGTAAACCCCGTATTTACATATCTGCCACTGTGCAGGAGAATCCGTACAGTTGTTCGAGTGTTCGAACCGTAATGCGCAAGAAATGGTACCGAAACCCCGTATTTACATATCTGCCACTGTGCAGGAGAATCCGAATAGGTGTTCGAGTGTTCGAACCGTAATGCGCAAGAAATGGTACCGAAACCCCGTATTTACATATCTGCCACTTTGTAGGAGAATCCGCATAGGTGTTCGAGTGTTCGAACCGTAATGTGCAAGAAATGGTATGGAAACCCCGTATTTACATATCTGCCACTGTGCAGGAGAATCCGAAAAGGTGTTCGAGTGTTCGAACCGTAATGCGCAAGAAATGCTATGTAAACCCCGTATTTACATATCTGCCACTGTGCAGGAGAATCCGTATAGGTGTTCGAGTGTTCGAACCGTAATGCGCAAGAAATGGTACCGAAACCCCGTATTTACATATCTGCCACCGTGCAGGAGAATCCGAATAGGTGTTCGAGTGTTCGAACCGTAATGCGCAAGAAATGGTACCGAAACCCCGTATTTACATATCTGCCACTATGTAGGAGAATCCGCATAGGTGTTCGAGTGTTCGAACCGTAATGCGCAAGAAATGGTACCGAAACCCCGTATTTACATATCTGCCACTGTGCAGGAGAATCCGTATAGGTGTTCGATTGTTCGAACCGTAATGCGCAAGAAATGGTATGTAAACCCCGTATTTACATATCTGCCACTGTGCAGGAGAATCCGTACAGGTGTTCGAGTGCTCGAACCGTAATGCGCAAGAAATGGTACCGAAACCCCGTATTTACATATCTGCCACTGTGCAGGAGAATCCGTATAGGTGTTCGAGTGTTCGAACCGTAATGCGCAAGAAATGGTACCGAAACCCCGTATTTACATATCTGCCACTGTGCAGGAGAATCCGAATAGGTGTTCGAGTGTTCGAACCGTAATGCGCAAGAAATGGTACCGAAACCCCGTATTTACATATCTGCCACTTTGTAGGAGAATCCGCATAGGTGTTCGAGTGTTCGAACCGTAATGTGCAAGAAATGGTATGGAAACCCCGTATTTACATATCTGCCACTGTGCAGGAGAATCCGTATAGGTGTTCGAGTGTTCGAATCGTAGTGCGCAAGAAATGGTACCGAAACCCCGTATTTACATATCTGCCACTGTGCAGGAGAATCCGAATAGGTGTTGGAGTGTTCGAACCGTAATGTGCAAGAAATGGTATGGAAACCCCGTATTTACATATCTGCCACTGTGCAGGAGAATCCGAAAAGGTGTTCGAGTGTTCGAACCGTAATGCGCAAGAAATGCTATGTAAACCCCGTATTTACATATCTGCCACTGTGCAGGAGAATCCGTATAGGTGTTCGAGTGTTCGAACCGTAATGCGCAAGAAATGGTACCGAAACCCCGTATTTACATATCTGCCACTGTGCAGGAGAATCCGAATAGGTGTTCGAGTTTTCGAACCGTAATGCGAAAGAAATGGTATGGAAACCCCGTATTTACATATCTGCCACTGTGCCGGAGAATCCGTATAGGTGTTCGAGTGTTCGAACCGTAATGCGCAAGAAATGGTATGGAAACCCCGTATTTACATATCTGCCACTGTGCAGGAGAATCCGTATAGGTGTTCGAGTGTTCGAACCGTAATGCGCAAGAAATGGTACCGAAACCCCATATTTACATATCTCCCACTGTGCAGGAGAATCCGAATAGGTGTTCGAGTATTCGAACCGTAATGCGCAAGAAATGGTACCGAAACCCCGTATTTACATATCTGTTACTTTGTAGGAGAATCCGCATAGGTGTTCGAGTGTTCGAACCGTAATGTGCAAGAAATGGTATGGAAACCCCGTATTTACGTATCTGCCACTGTGCAGGAGAATTCGTATAGGTGTTCGAGTGTTCGAATCGTAATGCGCAAGAAATGGTACCGAAACCCCGTATTTACATATCTGCCACTGTGCAGGAGAATCCGAATAGGTGTTCGAGTGTTCGAATCGTAATGCGCAAGAAATGGTATGTAAACCCCGTATTTACATATCTGCCACTGTGCAGGAGAATCCGTATAGGTGTTCGAGTGTTCGAACCGTAATGCGCAAGAAATGGTACGGAAACCCCGTATTTACATATCTGCCACTGTGCAGGAGAATCCGTATAGGTGTTCGATTGTTCGAACCGTAATGCGCAAGAAATGGTATGTAAACCCCGTATTTACATATCTGCCACTGTGCAGGAGAATCCGTACAGTTGTTCGAGTGTTCGAACCGTAATGCGCAAGAAATGGTACCGAAACCCCGTATTTACATATCTGCCACTGTGCAGGAGAATCCGAATAGGTGTTCGAGTGTTCGAACCGTAATGCGCAAGAAATGGTACCGAAACCCCGTATTTACATATCTGCCACTTTGTAGGAGAATCCGCATAGGTGTTCGAGTGTTCGAACCGTAATGTGCAAGAAATGGTATGGAAACCCCGTATTTACATATCTGCCACTGTGCAGGAGAATCCGAAAAGGTGTTCGAGTGTTCGAACCGTAATGCGCAAGAAATGCTATGTAAACCCCGTATTTACATATCTGCCACTGTGCAGGAGAATCCGTATAGGTGTTCGAGTGTTCGAACCGTAATGCGCAAGAAATGGTACCGAAACCCCGTATTTACATATCTGCCACCGTGCAGGAGAATCCGAATAGGTGTTCGAGTGTTCGAACCGTAATGCGCAAGAAATGGAACCGAAACCCCGTATTAACATATCTGCCACTATGTAGGAGAATCCGCATAGGTGTTCGAGTGTTCGAACCGTAATGCGCAAGAAATGGTACCGAAACCCCGTATTTACATATCTGCCACTGTGCAGGAGAATCCGTATAGGTGTTCGATTGTTCGAACCGTAATGCGCAAGAAATGGTATGTAAACCCCGTATTTACATATCTGCCACTGTGCAGGAGAATCCGTACAGGTGTTCGAGTGCTCGAACCGTAATGCGCAAGAAATGGTACCGAAACCCCGTATTTACATATCTGCCACTGTGCAGGAGAATCCGTATAGGTGTTCGAGTGTTCGAACCGTAATGCGCAAGAAATGGTACCGAAACCCCGTATTTACATATCTGCCACTGTGCAGGAGAATCCGAATAGGTGTTCGAGTGTTCGAACCGTAATGCGCAAGAAATGGTACCGAAACCCCGTATTTACATATCTGCCACTTTGTAGGAGAATCCGCATAGGTGTTCGAGTGTTCGAACCGTAATGTGCAAGAAATGGTATGGAAACCCCGTATTTACATATCTGCCACTGTGCAGGAGAATCCGTATAGGTGTTCGAGTGTTCGAATCGTAATGCGCAAGAAATGGTACCGAAACCCCGTATTTACATATCTGCCACTGTGCAGGAGAATCCGAATAGGTGTTCGAGTGTTCGAACCGTAATGCGCAAGAAATGGTATGTAAACCCCGTATTTACATATCTGCCACTGTGCAGGAGAATCCGTATAAGTGTTCGAGTGTTCGAACCGTAATGCGCAAGAAATGGTACGGAAACCCCGTATTTACATATCTGCCACTGTGCAGGAGAATCCGTATAGGTGTTCGATTGTTCGAACCGTAATGCGCAAGAAATAGTATGTAAACCCCGTATTTACATATTTGCCACTGTGTAGGAGAATCCGTACAGGTGTTCGAGTGTTCGAACCGTAATGCGCAAGAAATGGTACCGAAACCCCGTATTTACATATCTGCCACTGTGCAGGAGAATCCGAATAGGTGTTCGAGTTTTCGAACCGTAATGCGAAAGAAATGGTATGGAAACCCCGTATTTACATATCTGCCACTGTGCCGGAGAATCCGTATAGGTGTTCGAGTGTTCGAACCGTAATGCGCAAGAAATGGTACGGAAACCCCGTATTTACATATCTGCCACTGTGCAGGAGAATCCGTATAGGTGTTCGAGTGTTCGAACCGTAATGCGCAAGAAATGGTACCGAAACCCCATATTTACATATCTCCCACTGTGCAGGAGAATCCGAATAGGTGTTCGAGTATTCGAACCGTAATGCGCAAGAAATGGTACCGAAACCCCGTATTTACATATCTGTTACTTTGTAGGAGAATCCGCATAGGTGTTCGAGTGTTCGAACCGTAATGTGCAAGAAATGGTATGGAAACCCCGTATTTACGTATCTGCCACTGTGCAGGAGAATTCGTATAGGTGTTCGAGTGTTCGAATCGTAATGCGCAAGAAATGGTACCGAAACCCCGTATTTACATATCTGCCACTGTGCAGGAGAATCCGAATAGGTGTTCGAGTGTTCGAACCGTAATGCGCAAGAAATGGTATGTAAACCCCGTATTTACATATCTGCCACTGTGCCGGAGAATCCGTATAGGTGGTCGAGTGTTCGAATCGTAATGCGCAAGAAATGGTACGGAAACCCCGTATTTACATATCTGCCACTGTGCAGGAGAATCCGTATAGGTGTTCGATTGTTTGAACCGTAATGCGCAAGAAATGGTATGTAAACCCCGTATTTACATATCTGCCACTATGCAGGAGAATCCGTATTGGTGTTCGATTGTTCGAACCGTAATGCGCAAGAAATGGTATGTAAACCCCGTATTTACATATCTGCCACTGTGCAGGAGAATCCGAATAGGTGTTCGAGTGTTCGAACCGTAATGCGCAAGAAATGGTACCGAAACCCCGTATTTACATATCTGCCACTTTGTAGGAGAATCCGCATAGGTGTTCGGGTGTTCGAACCGTAATGTGCAAGAAATGGTATGGAAACCCCGTATTTACATATCTGCCACTGTGCAGGAGAATCCGTATAGGTGTTCGAGTGTTCGAATCGTAATGCGCAAGAAATGGTACCGAAACCCCGTATTTACATATCTGCCACTGTGCAGGAGAATCCGAATAGGTGTTCGAGTGTTCGAACCGTAATGCGCAAGAAATGGTACGGAAACCCCGTATTTACATATCTGCCACTGTGCAGGAGAATCCGTATAGGTGTTCGAGTGTTCGAACCGTAATGCGCAAGAAATGGTACCGAAACCCCGTATTTACATATCTGCCACTGTGCAGGAGAATCCTAATAGGTGTTCGAGTGTTCGAACCGTAATGCGCAAGAAATGGTACCGAAACCCCGTATTTACATATCTGCCACTTTGTAGGAGAATCCGCATAGGTGTTCGAGTGTTCGAACCGTAATGTGCAAGAAATGGTATGGAAACCCCGTATTTACATATCTGCCACTGTGTAGGAGAATCCGTATAGGTGTTCGAGTATTCGAATCGTAATGCGCAAGAAATGGTACCGAAACCCCGTATTTTCATATCTGCCACTGTGCAGGAGAATCCGAATTGGTGTTCGAGTGTTCGAACCGTAATGCGCAAGAAATGGTATGTAAACCCCGTATTTACATATCTGCCACTGTGCAGGAGAATCCGTATAGGTGTTCGAGTGTTCGAACCGTAATGCGCAAGAAATGGTACGGAAACCCCGTATTTACATATCTGCCACTGTGCAGGAGAATCCGTATAGGTGTTCGAGTGTTCGAACCGTAATGCGCAAGAAATGGTACCGAAACCCCGTATTTACATATCTGCCACTGTGCAGGAGAATCCGAATAGGTGTTCGAGTGTTCGAACCGTAATGCGCAAGAAATGGTACCGAAACCCCGTATTTACATATCTGCCACTTTGTAGGAGAATCCGCATAGGTGTTCGAGTGTTCGAACCGTAATGTGCAAGAAATGGTATGGAAACCCCGTATTTACATATCTGCCACTGTGCAGGAGAATCCGTATAGGTGTTCGAGTGTTCGAATCGTAATGCGCAAGAAATGGTACCGAAACCCCGTATTTACATATCTGCCACTGTGCAGGAGAATCCGAATAGGTGTTCGAGTGTTCGAACCGTAATGCGCAAGAAATGGTACGGAAACCCCGTATTTACATATCTGCCACTGTGCAGGAGAATCCGTATAGGTGTTCGAGTGTTCGAACCGTAATGCGCAAGAAATGGTATCGAAACCCCGTATTTACATATCTGCCACTGTGTAGGAGAATCCGAATAGGCGTTCGAGTGTTCGAACCGTAATGCGCAAGAAATGGTACCGAAACCCCGTATTTACATATCTGCCACTTTGTAGGAGAATCGGCATAGGTGTTCGAGTGTTCGAACCGTAATGTGCAAGAAATGGTATGGAAACCCCGTATTTACATATCTGCCACTGTGCAGGAGAATCCGTATAGGTGTTCGAGTGTTCGAATCGTAATGCGCAAGAAATGGTACCGAAACCCCGTATTTACATATCTGCCACTGTGCAGGAGAATCCGAATAGGTGTTCGAGTGTTCGAACCGTAATGCGCAAGAAATGGTATGTAAACCCCGTATTTACATATCTGCCACTGTGCAGGAGAATCCGTATAGGTGTTCGAGTGTTCGAACCGTAATGCGCAAGAAATGGTACGGAAACCCCGTATTTACATATCTGCCACTGTGCAGGAGAATCCGTATAGGTGTTCGATTGTTCGAACCGTAATGCGCAAGAAATGGTATGTAAACCCCGTATTTACATATCTGCCACTGTGCAGGAGAATCCGTACAGTTGTTCGAGTGTTCGAACCGTAATGCGCAAGAAATGGTACCGAAACCCGTATTTACATATCTGCCACTGTGCAGGAGAATCCGAATAGGTGTTCGAGTGTTCGAACCGTAATGCGCAAGAAATGGTACCGAAACCCCGTATTTACATATCTGCCACTTTGTAGGAGAATCCGCATAGGTGTTCGAGTGTTCGAACCGTAATGTGCAAGAAATGGTATGGAAACCCCGTATTTACATATCTGCCACTGTGCAGGAGAATCCGAAAAGGTGTTCGAGTGTTCGAACCGTAATGCGCAAGAAATGCTATGTAAACCCCGTATTTACATATCTGCCACTGTGCACGAGAATCCGTATAGGTGTTCGAGTGTTCGAATCGTAATGCGCAAGAAATGGTACCGAAACCCCGTATTTACATATCTGCCACTGTGCAGGAGAATCCGAATAGGTGTTCGAGTGTTCGAACCGTAATGCGCAAGAAATGGTACGGAAACCCCGTATTTATATATCTGCCACTGTGCAGGAGAATCCGTATAGGTGTTCGAGTGTTCGAACCGTAATGCGCAAGAAATGGTATCGAAACCCCGTATTTACATATCTGCCACTGTGTAGGAGAATCCGAATAGGCGTTCGAGTGTTCGAACCGTAATGCGCAAGAAATGGTACCGAAACCCCGTATTTACATATCTGCCACTTTGTAGGAGAATCCGCATAGGTGTTCGAGTGTTCGAACCGTAATGTGCAAGAAATGGTATGGAAACCCCGTATTTACATATCTGCCACTGTGCAGGAGAATCCGTATAGGTGTTCGAGTGTTCGAATCGTAATGCGCAAGAAATGGTACCGAAACCCCGTATTTACATATCTGCCACTGTGCAGGAGAATCCGAATAGGTGTTCGAGTGTTCGAACCGTAATGCGCAAGAAATGGTATGTAAACCCCGTATTTACATATCTGCCACTGTGCAGGAGAATCCGTATAGGTGTTCGAGTGTTCGAACCGTAATGCGCAAGAAATGGTACGGAAACCCCGTATTTACATATCTGCCACTGTGCAGGAGAATCCGTATAGGTGTTCGATTGTTCGAACCGTAATGCGCAAGAAATGGTATGTAAACCCCGTATTTACATATCTGCCACTGTGCAGGAGAATCCGTACAGTTGTTCGAGTGTTCGAACCGTAATGCGCAAGAAATGGTACCGAAACCCCGTATTTACATATCTGCCACTGTGCAGGAGAATCCGAAAAGGTGTTCGAGTGTTCGAACCGTAATGCGCAAGAAATGCTATGTAAACCCCGTATTTACATATCTGCCACTGTGCAGGAGAATCCGTATAGGTGTTCGAGTGCTCGAACCGTAATGCGCAAGAAATGGTACCGAAACCCCGTATTTACATATCTGCCACTGTGCAGGAGAATCCGTATAGGTGTTCGAGTGTTCGAACCGTAATGCGCAAGAAATGGTACCGAAACCCCGTATTTACATATCTGCCACTGTGCAGGAGAATCCGAATAGGTGTTCGAGTGTTCGAACCGTAATGCGCAAGAAATGGTACCGAAACCCCGTATTTACATATCTGCCACTTTGTAGGAGAATCCGCATAGGTGTTCGAGTGTTCGAACCGTAATGTGCAAGAAATGGTATGGAAACCCCGTATTTACATATCTGCCACTGTGCAGGAGAATCCGTATAGGTGTTCGAGTGTTCGAATCGTAATGCGCAAGAAATGGTACCGAAACCCCGTATTTACATATCTGCCACTGTGCAGGAGAATCCGAATAGGTGTTCGAGTGTTCGAACCGTAATGCGCAAGAAATGGTATGTAAACCCCGTATTTACATATCTGCCACTGTGCAGGAGAATCCGTATAAGTGTTCGAGTGTTCGAACCGTAATGCGCAAGAAATGGTACGGAAACCCCGTATTTACATATCTGCCACTGTGCAGGAGAATCCGTATAGGTGTTCGATTGTTCGAACCGTAATGCGCAAGAAATAGTATGTAAACCCCGTATTTACATATTTGCCACTGTGTAGGAGAATCCGTACAGGTGTTCGAGTGTTCGAACCGTAATGCGCAAGAAATGGTACCGAAACCCCGTATTTACATATCTGCCACTGTGCAGGAGAATCCGAATAGGTGTTCGAGTTTTCGAACCGTAATGCGAAAGAAATGGTATGGAAACCCCGTATTTACATATCTGCCACTGTGCCGGAGAATCCGTATAGGTGTTCGAGTGTTCGAACCGTAATGCGCAAGAAATGGTACGGAAACCCCGTATTTACATATCTGCCACTGTGCAGGAGAATCCGTATAGGTGTTCGAGTGTTCGAACCGTAATGCGCAAGAAATGGTACCGAAACCCCATATTTACATATCTCCCACTGTGCAGGAGAATCCGAATAGGTGTTCGAGTATTCGAACCGTAATGCGCAAGAAATGGTACCGAAACCCCGTATTTACATACCTGTTACTTTGTAGGAGAATCCGCATAGGTGTTCGAGTGTTCGAACCGTAATGTGCAAGAAATGGTATGGAAACCCCGTATTTACGTATCTGCCACTGTGCAGGAGAATTCGTATAGGTGTTCGAGTGTTCGAATCGTAATGCGCAAGAAATGGTACCGAAACCCCGTATTTACATATCTGCCACTGTGCAGGAGAATCCGAATAGGTGTTCGAGTGTTCGAACCGTAATGCGCAAGAAATGGTATGTAAACCCCGTATTTACATATCTGCCACTGTGCCGGAGAATCCGTATAGGTGGTCGAGTGTTCGAATCGTAATGCGCAAGAAATGGTACGGAAACCCCGTATTTACATATCTGCCACTGTGCAGGAGAATCCGTATAGGTGTTCGATTGTTTGAACCGTAATGCGCAAGAAATGGTATGTAAACCCCGTATTTACATATCTGCCACTATGCAGGAGAATCCGTATTGGTGTTCGATTGTTCGAACCGTAATGCGCAAGAAATGGTATGTAAACCCCGTATTTACATATCTGCCACTGTGCAGGAGAATCCGAATAGGTGTTCGAGTGTTCGAACCGTAATGCGCAAGAAATGGTACCGAAACCCCGTATTTACATATCTGCCACTTTGTAGGAGAATCCGCATAGGTGTTCGGGTGTTCGAACCGTAATGTGCAAGAAATGGTATGGAAACCCCGTATTTACATATCTGCCACTGTGCAGGAGAATCCGTATAGGTGTTCGAGTGTTCGAATCGTAATGCGCAAGAAATGGTACCGAAACCCCGTATTTACATATCTGCCACTGTGCAGGAGAATCCGAATAGGTGTTCGAGTGTTCGAACCGTAATGCGCAAGAAATGGTACGGAAACCCCGTATTTACATATCTGCCACTGTGCAGGAGAATCCGTATAGGTGTTCGAGTGTTCGAACCGTAATGCGCAAGAAATGGTACCGAAACCCCGTATTTACATATCTGCCACTGTGCAGGAGAATCCTAATAGGTGTTCGAGTGTTCGAACCGTAATGCGCAAGAAATGGTACCGAAACCCCGTATTTACATATCTGCCACTTTGTAGGAGAATCCGCATAGGTGTTCGAGTGTTCGAACCGTAATGTGCAAGAAATGGTATGGAAACCCCGTATTTACATATCTGCCACTGTGTAGGAGAATCCGTATAGGTGTTCGAGTATTCGAATCGTAATGCGCAAGAAATGGTACCGAAACCCCGTATTTTCATATCTGCCACTGTGCAGGAGAATCCGAATTGGTGTTCGAGTGTTCGAACCGTAATGCGCAAGAAATGGTATGTAAACCCCGTATTTACATATCTGCCACTGTGCAGGAGAATCCGTATAGGTGTTCGAGTGTTCGAACCGTAATGCGCAAGAAATGGTACGGAAACCCCGTATTTACATATCTGCCACTGTGCAGGAGAATCCGTATAGGTGTTCGAGTGTTCGAACCGTAATGCGCAAGAAATGGTACCGAAACCCCGTATTTACATATCTGCCACTGTGCAGGAGAATCCGAATAGGTGTTCGAGTGTTCGAACCGTAATGCGCAAGAAATGGTACCGAAACCCCGTATTTACATATCTGCCACTTTGTAGGAGAATCCGCATAGGTGTTCGAGTGTTCGAACCGTAATGTGCAAGAAATGGTATGGAAACCCCGTATTTACATATCTGCCACTGTGCAGGAGAATCCGTATAGGTGTTCGAGTGTTCGAATCGTAATGCGCAAGAAATGGTACCGAAACCCCGTATTTACATATCTGCCACTGTGCAGGAGAATCCGAATAGGTGTTCGAGTGTTCGAACCGTAATGCGCAAGAAATGGTACGGAAACCCCGTATTTACATATCTGCCACTGTGCAGGAGAATCCGTATAGGTGTTCGAGTGTTCGAACCGTAATGCGCAAGAAATGGTATCGAAACCCCGTATTTACATATCTGCCACTGTGTAGGAGAATCCGAATAGGCGTTCGAGTGTTCGAACCGTAATGCGCAAGAAATGGTACCGAAACCCCGTATTTACATATCTGCCACTTTGTAGGAGAATCGGCATAGGTGTTCGAGTGTTCGAACCGTAATGTGCAAGAAATGGTATGGAAACCCCGTATTTACATATCTGCCACTGTGCAGGAGAATCCGTATAGGTGTTCGAGTGTTCGAATCGTAATGCGCAAGAAATGGTACCGAAACCCCGTATTTACATATCTGCCACTGTGCAGGAGAATCCGAATAGGTGTTCGAGTGTTCGAACCGTAATGCGCAAGAAATGGTATGTAAACCCCGTATTTACATATCTGCCACTGTGCAGGAGAATCCGTATAGGTGTTCGAGTGTTCGAACCGTAATGCGCAAGAAATGGTACGGAAACCCCGTATTTACATATCTGCCACTGTGCAGGAGAATCCGTATAGGTGTTCGATTGTTCGAACCGTAATGCGCAAGAAATGGTATGTAAACCCCGTATTTACATATCTGCCACTGTGCAGGAGAATCCGTACAGTTGTTCGAGTGTTCGAACCGTAATGCGCAAGAAATGGTACCGAAACCCGTATTTACATATCTGCCACTGTGCAGGAGAATCCGAATAGGTGTTCGAGTGTTCGAACCGTAATGCGCAAGAAATGGTACCGAAACCCCGTATTTACATATCTGCCACTTTGTAGGAGAATCCGCATAGGTGTTCGAGTGTTCGAACCGTAATGTGCAAGAAATGGTATGGAAACCCCGTATTTACATATCTGCCACTGTGCAGGAGAATCCGAAAAGGTGTTCGAGTGTTCGAACCGTAATGCGCAAGAAATGCTATGTAAACCCCGTATTTACATATCTGCCACTGTGCACGAGAATCCGTATAGGTGTTCGAGTGTTCGAATCGTAATGCGCAAGAAATGGTACCGAAACCCCGTATTTACATATCTGCCACTGTGCAGGAGAATCCGAATAGGTGTTCGAGTGTTCGAACCGTAATGCGCAAGAAATGGTACGGAAACCCCGTATTTACATATCTGCCACTGTGCAGGAGAATCCGTATAGGTGTTCGAGTGTTCGAACCGTAATGCGCAAGAAATGGTATCGAAACCCCGTATTTACATATCTGCCACTGTGTAGGAGAATCCGAATAGGCGTTCGAGTGTTCGAACCGTAATGCGCAAGAAATGGTACCGAAACCCCGTATTTACATATCTGCCACTTTGTAGGAGAATCCGCATAGGTGTTCGAGTGTTCGAACCGTAATGCGCAAGAAATGCTATGTAAACCCCATATTTAAATATCTGCCACTGTGCAGGAGAATCCGTATAGGTGTTCGAGTGTTCGAATCGTAATGCGCAAGAAATGGTACCGAAACCCCGTATTTACATATCTGCCACTGTGCAGGAGAATCCGAATAGGTGTTCGAGTGTTCGAACCGTAATGCGCAAGAAATGGTATGTAAACCCCGTATTTACATATCTGCCACTGTGCAGGAGAATCCGTATAGGTGTTCGAGTGTTCGAACCGTAATGCGCAAGAAATGGTACGGAAACCCCGTATTTACATATCTGCCACTGTGCAGGAGAATCCGTATAGGTGTTCGATTGTTCGAACCGTAATGCGCAAGAAATGGTATGTAAACCCCGTATTTACATATCTGCCACTGTGCAGGAGAATCCGTACAGTTGTTCGAGTGTTCGAACCGTAATGCGCAAGAAATGGTACCGAAACCCCGTATTTACATATCTGCCACTGTGCAGGAGAATCCGAAAAGGTGTTCGAGTGTTCGAACCGTAATGCGCAAGAAATGCTATGTAAACCCCGTATTTACATATCTGCCACTGTGCAGGAGAATCCGTATAGGTGTTCGAGTGTTCGAACCGTAATGCGCAAGAAATGGTACCGAAACCCCGTATTTACATATCTGCCACCGTGCAGGAGAATCCGAATAGGTGTTCGAGTGTTCGAACCGTAATGCGCAAGAAATGGTACCGAAACCCCGTATTTACATATCTGCCACTATGTTGGAGAATCCGCATAGGTGTTCGAGTGTTCGAACCGTAATGCGCAAGAAATGGTACCGAAACCCCGTATTTACATATCTGCCACTATGTAGGAGAATCCGTATAGGTGTTCGAGTGTTTGAACTGTAATGCGCAAGAAATGGTACGGAAACCCCGTATTTACATATCTGCCACTGTGCAGGAGAATCCGTATAGGTGTTCGAGTGTTCGAACCGTAATGCGCAAGAAATGGTATCGAAACCCCGTATTTACATATCTGCCACTGTGTAGGAGAATCCGAATAGGCGTTCGAGTGTTCGAACCGTAATGCGCAAGAAATGGTACCGAAACCCCGTATTTACATATCTGCCACTTTGTAGGAGAATCCGCATAGGTGTTCGAGTGTTCGAACCGTAATGTGCAAGAAATGGTATGGAAACCCCGTATTTACATATCTGCCACTGTGCAGGAGAATCCGTATAGGTGTTCGAGTGTTCGAATCGTAATGCGCAAGAAATGGTACCGAAACCCCGTATTTACATATCTGCCACTGTGCAGGAGAATCCGAATAGGTGTTCGAGTGTTCGAACCGTAATGCGCAAGAAATGGTATGTAAACCCCGTATTTACATATCTGCCACTGTGCAGGAGAATCCGTATAGGTGTTCGAGTGTTCGAACCGTAATGCGCAAGAAATGGTACGGAAACCCCGTATTTACATATCTGCCACTGTGCAGGAGAATCCGTATAGGTGTTCGATTGTTCGAACCGTAATGCGCAAGAAATGGTATGTAAACCCCGTATTTACATATCTGCCACTGTGCAGGAGAATCCGTACAGTTGTTCGAGTGTTCGAACCGTAATGCGCAAGAAATGGTACCGAAACCCCGTATTTACATATCTGCCACTGTGCAGGAGAATCCGAAAAGGTGTTCGAGTGTTCGAACCGTAATGCGCAAGAAATGCTATGTAAACCCCGTATTTACATATCTGCCACTGTGCAGGAGAATCCGTATAGGTGTTCGAGTGTTCGAACCGTAATGTGCAAGAAATGGTATGGAAACCCCGTATTTACATATCTGCCACTGTGTAGGAGAATCCGTATAGGTGTTCGAGTATTCGAATCGTAATGCGCAAGAAATGGTACCGAAACCCCGTATTTACATATCTGCCACTGTGCAGGAGAATCCGAATTGGTGTTCGAGTGTTCGAACCGTAATGCGCAAGAAATGGTATGTAAACCCCGTATTTACATATCTGCCACTGTGCAGGAGAATCCGTATAGGTGTTCGAGTGTTCGAACCGTAATGCGCAAGAAATGGTACGGAAACCCCGTATTTACATATCTGCCACTGTGCAGGAGAATCCGTATAGGTGTTCGAGTGTTCGAACCGTAATGCGCAAGAAATGGTACCGAAACCCCGTATTTACATATCTGCCACTGTGCAGGAGAATCCGAATAGGTGTTCGAGTGTTCGAACCGTAATGCGCAAGAAATGGTACCGAAACCCCGTATTTACATATCTGCCACTTTGTAGGAGAATCCGCATAGGTGTTCGAGTGTTCGAACCGTAATGTGCAAGAAATGGTATGGAAACCCCGTATTTACATATCTGCCACTGTGCAGGAGAATCCGTATAGGTGTTCGAGTGTTCGAATCGTAATGCGCAAGAAATGGTACCGAAACCCCGTATTTACATATCTGCCACTGTGCAGGAGAATCCGAATAGGTGTTCGAGTGTTCGAACCGTAATGCGCAAGAAATGGTACGGAAACCCCGTATTTACATATCTGCCACTGTGCAGGAGAATCCGTATAGGTGTTCGAGTGTTCGAACCGTAATGCGCAAGAAATGGTATCGAAACCCCGTATTTACATATCTGCCACTGTGTAGGAGAATCCGAATAGGCGTTCGAGTGTTCGAACCGTAATGCGCAAGAAATGGTACCGAAACCCCGTATTTACATATCTGCCACTTTGTAGGAGAATCGGCATAGGTGTTCGAGTGTTCGAACCGTAATGTGCAAGAAATGGTATGGAAACCCCGTATTTACATATCTGCCACTGTGCAGGAGAATCCGTATAGGTGTTCGAGTGTTCGAATCGTAATGCGCAAGAAATGGTACCGAAACCCCGTATTTACATATCTGCCACTGTGCAGGAGAATCCGAATAGGTGTTCGAGTGTTCGAACCGTAATGCGCAAGAAATGGTATGTAAACCCCGTATTTACATATCTGCCACTGTGTAGGAGAATCCGTATAGGTGTTCGAGTGTTCGAACCGTAATGCGCAAGAAATGGTACGGAAACCCCGTATTTACATATCTGCCACTGTGCAGGAGAATCCGTATAGGTGTTCGATTGTTCGAACCGTAATGCGCAAGAAATGGTATGTAAACCCCGTATTTACATATCTGCCACTGTGCAGGAGAATCCGTACAGTTGTTCGAGTGTTCGAACCGTAATGCGCAAGAAATGGTACCGAAACCCGTATTTACATATCTGCCACTGTGCAGGAGAATCCGAATAGGTGTTCGAGTGTTCGAACCGTAATGCGCAAGAAATGGTACCGAAACCCCGTATTTACATATCTGCCACTTTGTAGGAGAATCCGCATAGGTGTTCGAGTGTTCGAACCGTAATGTGCAAGAAATGGTATGGAAACCCCGTATTTACATATCTGCCACTGTGCAGGAGAATCCGAAAAGGTGTTCGAGTGTTCGAACCGTAATGCGCAAGAAATGCTATGTAAACCCCGTATTTACATATCTGCCACTGTGCACGAGAATCCGTATAGGTGTTCGAGTGTTCGAATCGTAATGCGCAAGAAATGGTACCGAAACCCCGTATTTACATATCTGCCACTGTGCAGGAGAATCCGAATAGGTGTTCGAGTGTTCGAACCGTAATGCGCAAGAAATGGTACGGAAACCCCGTATTTACATATCTGCCACTGTGCAGGAGAATCCGTATAGGTGTTCGAGTGTTCGAACCGTAATGCGCAAGAAATGGTATCGAAACCCCGTATTTACATATCTGCCACTGTGTAGGAGAATCCGAATAGGCGTTCGAGTGTTCGAACCGTAATGCGCAAGAAATGGTACCGAAACCCCGTATTTACATATCTGCCACTTTGTAGGAGAATCCGCATAGGTGTTCGAGTGTTCGAACCGTAATGTGCAAGAAATGGTATGGAAACCCCGTATTTACATATCTGCCACTGTGCAGGAGAATCCGTATAGGTGTTCGAGTGTTCGAATCGTAATGCGCAAGAAATGGTACCGAAACCCCGTATTTACATATCTGCCACTGTGCAGGAGAATCCGAATAGGTGTTCGAGTGTTCGAACCGTAATGCGCAAGAAATGGTATGTAAACCCCGTATTTACATATCTGCCACTGTGCAGGAGAATCCGTATAGGTGTTCGAGTGTTCGAACCGTAATGCGCAAGAAATGGTACGGAAACCCCGTATTTACATATCTGCCACTGTGCAGGAGAATCCGTATAGGTGTTCGATTGTTCGAACCGTAATGCGCAAGAAATGGTATGTAAACCCCGTATTTACATATCTGCCACTGTGCAGGAGAATCCGTACAGTTGTTCGAGTGTTCGAACCGTAATGCGCAAGAAATGGTACCGAAACCCCGTATTTACATATCTGCCACTGTGCAGGAGAATCCGAAAAGGTGTTCGAGTGTTCGAACCGTAATGCGCAAGAAATGCTATGTAAACCCCGTATTTACATATCTGCCACTGTGCAGGAGAATCCGTATAGGTGTTCGAGTGTTCGAACCGTAATGCGCAAGAAATGGTACCGAAACCCCGTATTTACATATCTGCCACCGTGCAGGAGAATCCGAATAGGTGTTCGAGTGTTCGAACCGTAATGCGCAAGAAATGGTACCGAAACCCCGTATTTACATATCTGCCACTATGTAGGAGAATCCGCATAGGTGTTCGAGTGTTCGAACCGTAATGCGCAAGAAATGGTACCGAAACCCCGTATTTACATATCTGCCACTATGTAGGAGAATCCGTATAGGTGTTCGAGTGTTTGAACTGTAATGCGCAAGAAATGGTACGGAAACCCCGTATTTACATATCTGCCACTGTGCAGGAGAATCCGTATAGGTGTTCGAGTGTTCGAACCGTAATGCGCAAGAAATGGTATCGAAACCCCGTATTTACATATCTGCCACTGTGTAGGAGAATCCGAATAGGCGTTCGAGTGTTCGAACCGTAATGCGCAAGAAATGGTACCGAAACCCCGTATTTACATATCTGCCACTTTGTAGGAGAATCCGCATAGGTGTTCGAGTGTTCGAACCGTAATGTGCAAGAAATGGTATGGAAACCCCGTATTTACATATCTGCCACTGTGCAGGAGAATCCGTATAGGTGTTCGAGTGTTCGAATCGTAATGCGCAAGAAATGGTACCGAAACCCCGTATTTACATATCTGCCACTGTGCAGGAGAATCCGAATAGGTGTTCGAGTGTTCGAACCGTAATGCGCAAGAAATGGTATGTAAACCCCGTATTTACATATCTGCCACTGTGCAGGAGAATCCGTATAGGTGTTCGAGTGTTCGAACCGTAATGCGCAAGAAATGGTACGGAAACCCCGTATTTACATATCTGCCACTGTGCAGGAGAATCCGTATAGGTGTTCGATTGTTCGAACCGTAATGCGCAAGAAATGGTATGTAAACCCCGTATTTACATATCTGCCACTGTGCAGGAGAATCCGTACAGTTGTTCGAGTGTTCGAACCGTAATGCGCAAGAAATGGTACCGAAACCCCGTATTTACATATCTGCCACTGTGCAGGAGAATCCGAAAAGGTGTTCGAGTGTTCGAACCGTAATGCGCAAGAAATGCTATGTAAACCCCGTATTTACATATCTGCCACTGTGCAGGAGAATCCGTATAGGTGTTCGAGTGTTCGAACCGTAATGCGCAAGAAATGGTACCGAAACCCCGTATTTACATATCTGCCACCGTGCAGGAGAATCCGAATAGGTGTTCGAGTGTTCGAACCGTAATGCGCAAGAAATGGTACCGAAACCCCGTATTTACATATCTGCCACTATGTAGGAGAATCCGCATAGGTGTTCGAGTGTTCGAACCGTAATGCGCAAGAAATGGTACCGAAACCCCGTATTTACATATCTGCCACTATGTAGGAGAATCCGTATAGGTGTTCGAGTGTTTGAACTGTAATGCGCAAGAAATGGTACGGAAACCCCGTATTTACATATCTGCCACTGTGCAGGAGAATCCGTATAGGTGTTCGAGTGTTCGAATCGTAATGCGCAAGAAATGGTACCGAAACCCCGTATTTACATATCTGCCACTTTGTAGGAGAATCCGCATAGGTGTTCGAGTGTTCGAACCGTAATGTGCAAGAAATGGTATGGAAACCCCGTATTTACATATCTGCCACTGTGCAGGAGAATCCGAAAAGGTGTTCGAGTGTTCGAACCGTAATGCGCAAGAAATGCTATGTAAACCCCGTATTTACATATCTGCCACTGTGCAGGAGAATCCGTATAGGTGTTCGAGTGTTCGAACCGTAATGCGCAAGAAATGGTACCGAAACCCCGTATTTACATATCTGCCACCGTGCAGGAGAATCCGAATAGGTGTTCGAGTGTTCGAACCGTAATGCGCAAGAAATGGTACCGAAACCCCGTATTTACATATCTGCCACTATGTAGGAGAATCCGCATAGGTGTTCGAGTGTTCGAACCGTAATGCGCAAGAAATGGTACCGAAACCCCGTATTTACATATCTGCCACTGTGCAGGAGAATCCGTATAGGTGTTCGATTGTTCGAACCGTAATGCGCAAGAAATGGTATGTAAACCCCGTATTTACATATCTGCTACTGTGCAGGAGAATCCGTACAGGTGTTCGAGTGCTCGAACCGTAATGCGCAAGAAATGGTACCGAAACCCCGTATTTACATATCTGCCACTGTGCAGGAGAATCCGTATAGGTGTTCGAGTGTTCGAACCGTAATGCGCAAGAAATGGTACCGAAACCCCGTATTTACATATCTGCCACTGTGCAGGAGAATCCGAATAGGTGTTCGAGTGTTCGAACCGTAATGCGCAAGAAATGGTACCGAAACCCCGTATTTACATATCTGCCACTTTGTAGGAGAATCCGCATAGGTGTTCGAGTGTTCGAACCGTAATGTGCAAGAAATGGTATGGAAACCCCGTATTTACATATCTGCCACTGTGCAGGAGAATCCGTATAGGTGTTCGAGTGTTCGAATCGTAATGCGCAAGAAATGGTACCGAAACCCCGTATTTACATATCTGCCACTGTGCAGGAGAATCCGAATAGGTGTTCGAGTGTTCGAACCGTAATGCGCAAGAAATGGTATGTAAACCCCGTATTTACATATCTGCCACTGTGCAGGAGAATCCGAATAGGTGTTCGAGTGTTCGAACCGTAATGCGCAAGAAATGGTACCGAAACCCCGTATTTACATATCTGCCACTTTGTAGGAGAATCCGCATAGGTGTTCGAGTGTTCGAACCGTAATGTGCAAGAAATGGTATGGAAACCCCGTATTTACATATCTGCCACTGTGCAGGAGAATCCGAAAAGGTGTTCGAGTGTTCGAACCGTAATGCGCAAGAAATGCTATGTAAACCCCGTATTTACATATCTGCCACTGTGCACGAGAATCCGTATAGGTGTTCGAGTGTTCGAACCGTAATGCGCAAGAAATGGTACCGAAACCCCGTATTTACATATCTGCCACCGTGCAGGAGAATCCGAATAGGTGTTCGAGTGTTCGAACCGTAATGCGCAAGAAATGGTACCGAAACCCCGTATTTACATATCTGCCACTATGTAGGAGAATCCGCATAGGTGTTCGAGTGTTCGAACCGTAATGCGCAAGAAATGGTACCGAAACCCCGTATTTACATATCTGCCACTCTGCAGGAGAATCCGTATAGGTGTTCGATTGTTCGAACCGTAATGCGCAAGAAATGGTATGTAAACCCCGTATTTACATATCTGCCACTGTGCAGGAGAATCTGTACAGGTGTTCGAGTGCTCGAACCGTAATGCGCAAGAAATGGTACCGAAACCCCGTATTTACATATCTGCCACTGTGCAGGAGACTCCGTATAGGTGTTCGAGTGTTCGAACCGTAATGCGCAAGAAATGGTACCGAAACCCCGTATTTACATATCTGCCACTGTGCAGGAGAATCCGAATAGGTGTTCGAGTGTTCGAACCGTAATGCGCCAGAAATGGTACCGAAACCTCGTATTTACATATCTGCCACTTTGTAGGAGAATCCGCATAGGTGTTCGAGTGTTCGAACCGTAATGTGCAAGAAATGGTATGGAAACCCCGTATTTACATATCTGCCACTGTGCAGGAGAATCCGTATAGGTGTTCGAGTGTTCGAATCGTAATGCGCAAGAAATGGTACCGAAACCCCGTATTTACATATCTGCCACTGTGCAGGAGAATCCGAATAGGTGTTCGAGTGTTCGAACCGTAATGCGCAAGAAATGGTGTGTAAACCCCGTATTTACATATCTGCCACTGTGCAGGAGAATCCGTATAGGTGTTCGAGTGTTCGAACCGTAATGCGCAAGAAATGGTACGGAAACCCCGTATTTACATATCTGCCACTGTGCAGGAGAATCCGTATAGGTGTTCGATTGTTCGAACCGTAATGCGCAAGAAATGGTATGTAAACCCCGTATTTACATATCTGCAACTGTGTAGGAGAATCCGTACAGGTGTTCGAGTGTTCGAACCGTAATGCGCAAGAAATGGTACCGAAACCCCGTATTTACATATCTGCCACTGTGCAGGAGAATCCGAATAGGTGTTCGAGTTTTCGAACCGTAATGCGAAAGAAATGGTATGGAAACCCCGTATTTACATATCTGTCACTGTGCCGGAGAATCCGTATAGGTGTTCGAGTGTTCGAACCGTAATGCGCAAGAAATGGTACGGAAACCCCGTATTTACATATCTGCCACTGTGCAGGAGAATCCGTATAGGTGTTCGAGTGTTCGAACCGTAATGCGCAAGAAATGGTACCGAAACCCCATATTTACATATCTCCCACTGTGCAGGAGAATCCGAATAGGTGTTCGAGTATTCGAACCGTAATGCGCAAGAAATGGTACCGAAACCCCGTATTTACATATCTGTTACTTTGTAGGAGAATCCGCATAGGTGTTCGAGTGTTCGAACCGTAATGTGCAAGAAATGGTATGGAAACCCCGTATTTACGTATCTGCCACTGTGCAGGAGAATTCGTATAGGTGTTCGAGTGTTCGAATCGTAATGCGCAAGAAATGGTACCGAAACCCCGTATTTACATATCTGCCACTGTGCAGGAGAATCCGAATAGGTGTTCGAGTGTTCGAACCGTAATGCGCAAGAAATGGTATGTAAACCCCGTATTTACATATCTGCCACTGTGCCGGAGAATCCGTATAGGTGTTCGAGTGTTCGAATCGTAATGCGCAAGAAATGGTACGGAAACCCCGTATTTACATATCTGCCACTGTGCAGGAGAATCCGTATAGGTGTTCGATTGTTTGAACCGTAATGCGCAAGAAATGGTATGTAAACCCCGTATTTACATATCTGCCACTATGCAGGAGAATCCGTATTGGTGTTCGATTGTTCGAACCGTAATGCGCAAGAAATGGTATGTAAACCCCGTATTTACATATCTGCCACTGTGCAGGAGAATCCGAATAGGTGTTCGAGTGTTCGAACCGTAATGCGCAAGAAATGGTACCGAAACCCCGTATTTACATATCTGCCACTTTGTAGGAGAATCCGCATAGGTGTTCGGGTGTTCGAACCGTAATGTGCAAGAAATGGTATGGAAACCCCGTATTTACATATCTGCCACTGTGCAGGAGAATCCGTATAGGTGTTCGAGTGTTCGAATCGTAATGCGCAAGAAATGGTACCGAAACCCCGTATTTACATATCTGCCACTGTGCAGGAGAATCCGAATAGGTGTTCGAGTGTTCGAACCGAAATGCGCAAGAAATGGTACGGAAACCCCGTATTTACATATCTGCCACTGTGCAGGAGAATCCGTATAGGTGTTCGAGTGTTCGAACCGTAATGCGCAAGAAATGGTACCGAAACCCCGTATTTACATATCTGCCACTGTGCAGGAGAATCCTAATAGGTGTTCGAGTGTTCGAACCGTAATACGCAAGAAATGGTACCGAAACCCCGTATTTACATATCTGCCACTTTGTAGGAGAATCCGCATAGGTGTTCGAGTGTTCGAACCGTAATGTGCAAGAAATGGTATGGAAACCCCGTATTTACATATCTGCCACTGTGCAGGAGAATCCGTATAGGTGTTCGAGTATTCGAATCGTAATGCGCAAGAAATGGTACCGAAACCCCGTATTTACATATCTGCCACTGTGCAGGAGAATCCGAATTGGTGTTCGAGTGTTCGAACCGTAATGCGCAAGAAATGGTATGTAAACCCCGTATTTACATATCTGCCACTGTGCAGGAGAATCCGTATAGGTGTTCGAGTGTTCGAACCGTAATGCGCAAGAAATGGTACGGAAACCCCGTATTTACATATCTGCCACTGTGCAGGAGAATCCGTATAGGTGTTCGAGTGTTCGAACCGTAATGCGCAAGAAATGGTACCGAAACCCCGTATTTACATATCTGCCACTGTGCAGGAGAATCCGAATAGGTGTTCGAGTGTTCGAACCGTAATGCGCAAGAAATGGTACCGAAACCCCGTATTTACATATCTGCCACTTTGTAGGAGAATCCGCATAGGTGTTCGAGTGTTCGAACCGTAATGTGCAAGAAATGGTATGGAAACCCCGTATTTACATATCTGCCACTGTGCAGGAGAATCCGTATAGGTGTTCGAGTGTTCGAATCGTAATGCGCAAGAAATGGTACCGAAACCCCGTATTTACATATCTGCCACTGTGCAGGAGAATCCGAATAGGTGTTCGAGTGTTCGAACCGTAATGCGCAAGAAATGGTACGGAAACCCCGTATTTACATATCTGCCACTGTGCAGGAGAATCCGTATAGGTGTTCGAGTGTTCGAACCGTAATGCGCAAGAAATGGTACCGAAACCCCGTATTTACATATCTGCCACTGTGCAGGAGAATCCGAATAGGCGTTCGAGTGTTCGAACCGTAATGCGCAAGAAATGGTACCGAAACCCCGTATTTACATATCTGCCACTTTGTAGGAGAATCCGCATAGGTGTTCGAGTGTTCGAACCGTAATGTGCAAGAAATGGTATGGAAACCCCGTATTTACATATCTGCCACTGTGCAGGAGAATCCGTATAGGTGTTCGAGTGTTCGAATCGTAATGCGCAAGAAATGGTACCGAAACCCCGTATTTACATATCTGCCACTGTGCAGGAGAATCCGAATAGGTGTTCGAGTGTTCGAACCGTAATGCGCAAGAAATGGTATGTAAACCCCGTATTTACATATCTGCCACTGTGCAGGAGAATCCGTATAGGTGTTCGAGTGTTCGAACCGTAATGCGCAAGAAATGGTACGGAAACCCCGTATTTACATATCTGCCACTGTGCAGGAGAATCCGTATAGGTGTTCGATTGTTCGAACCGTAATGCGCAAGAAATGGTATGTAAACCCCGTATTTACATATCTGCCACTGTGCAGGAGAATCCGTACAGGTGTTCGAGTGTTCGAACCGTAATCCGCAAGAAATGGTACCGAAACCCCGTATTTACATATCTGCCACTGTGCAGGAGAATCCGAATAGGTGTTCGAGTGTTCGAACCGTAATGCGCAAGAAATGGTACCGAAACCCCGTATTTACATATCTGCCACTTTGTAGGAGAATCCGCATAGGTGTTCGAGTGTTCGAACCGTAATGTGCCAGAAATGGTATGGAAACCCCGTATTTACATATCTGCCACTGTGCAGGAGAATCCGAAAAGGTGTTCGAGTGTTCGAACCGTAATGCGCAAGAAATGCTATGTAAACCCCGTATTTACATATCTGCCACTGTGCAGGAGAATCCGTATAGGTGTTCGAGTGTTCGAACCGTAATGCGCAAGAAATGGTACCGAAACCCCGTATTTACATATCTACCACTGTGCAGGAGAATCCGAATAGGTGTTCGAGTGTTCGAACCGTAATGCGCAAGAAATGGTACCGAAACCCCGTATTTACATATCTGCCACTATGTAGGAGAATCCGCATAGGTGTTCGAGTGTTCGAACCGTAATGCGCAAGAAATGGTACCGAAACCCCGTATTTACATATCTGCCACTGTGCAGGAGAATCCGTGTAGGTGTTCGATTGTTCGAACCGTAATGCGCAAGAAATGGTATGTAAACCCCGTATTTACATATCTGCCACTGTGCAGGAGAATCCGTACAGGTGTTCGAGTGTTCGAACCGTAATGCGCAAGAAATGGTACCGGAACCCCGTATTTACATATCTGCCACTGTGCAGGAGAATCCGTATAGGTGTTCGAGTGTTCGAACCGTAATGCGCAAGAAATGGTACCGAAACCCCGTATTTACATATCTGTCACTGTGCAGGAGAATCCGAATAGGTGTTCGAGTGTTCGAACCGTAATGCGCAAGAAATGGTACCGAAACCCCGTATTTACATATCTGCCACTTTGTAGGAGAATCCGCATAGGTGTTCGAGTGTTCGAACCGTAATGTGCAAGAAATGGTATGGAAACCCCGTATTTACATATCTGCCACTGTGCAGGAGAATCCGTATAGGTGTTCGAGTGTTCGAATCGTAATGCGCAAGAAATGGTACCGAAACCCCGTATTTACATATCTGCCACTGTGCAGGAGAATCCGAATAGGTGTTCGAGTCTTCGAACCGTAATGCGCAAGAAATGGTATGTAAACCCCGTATTTACATATCTGCCACTGTGCAGGAGAATCCGTATAGGTGTTCGAGTGTTCGAACCGTAATGCGCAAGAAATGGTACGGAAACCCCGTATTTACATATCTGCCACTGTGTAGGAGAATCTGTATAGGTGTTCGATTGATCGAACCGTAATGCGCAAGAAATGGTATGTAAACCCCGTATTTACATATCTGCCACTGTGCAGGAGAATCCGTACAGGTGTTCGAGTGTTCGAACCGTAATGCGCAAGAAATGGTACCGAAACCCCGTATGTACATATCTGCCACTGTGCAGGAGAATCCGAATAGGTGTTCAAGTTTTCGAACCGTAATGCGAAAGAAATGGTATGGAAACCCCGTATTTACATATCTGCCACTGTGCCGGAGAATCCGTATAGGTGTTCGAGTGTTCGAACCGTAATGCGCAAGAAATGGTACGGAATCCCCGTATTTACATATCTGCCACTGTGCAGGAGAATCCGTATAGGTGTTCGAGTGTTCGAACCGTAATGCGCAAGAAATGGTACCGAAACCCCGTATTTACATATCTGCCACTGTGCAGGAGAATCCGAATAGGTGTTCGAGTGTTCGAACCGTAATGCGCAAGAAATGGTACCGAAACCCCGTATTTACATATCTGTTACTTTGTAGGAGAATCCGCATAGGTGTTCGAGTGTTCGAACCGTAATGTGCAAGAAATGGTATGGAAACCCCGTATTTACGTATCTGCCACTGTGCAGGAGAATTCGTATAGGTGTTCGAGTGTTCGAATCGTAATGCGCAAGAAATGGTACCGAAACCCCGTATTTACATATCTGCCACTGTGCAGGAGAATCCGAATAGGTGTTCGAGTGTTCGAACCGTAATGCGCAAGAAATGGTATGTAAACCCCGTATTTACATATCTGCCACTGTGCCGGAGAATCCGTATAGGTGTTCGAGTGTTCGAATCGTAATGCGCAAGAAATGGTACGGAAACCCCGTATTTACATATCTGCCACTGTGCAGGAGAATCCGTATAGGTGTTCGATTGTTCGAACCGTAATGCGCAAGAAATGGTATGTAAACCCCGTATTTACATATCTGCCACTATGCAGGAGAATCCGTATTGGTGTTCGATTGTTCGAACCGTAATGCGCAAGAAATGGTATGTAAACCCCGTATTTACATATCTGCCACTGTGCAGGAGAATCCGAATAGGTGTTCGAGTGTTTGAACCGTAATGCGCAAGAAATGGTACCGAAACCCCGTATTTACATATCTGCCACTTTGTAGGAGAATCCGCATAGGTGTTCGGGTGTTCGAACCGTAATGTGCAAGAAATGGTATGGAAACCCCGTATTTAGATATCTGCCACTGTGCAGGAGAATCCGTATAGGTGTTCGAGTGTTCGAATCGTAATGCGCAAGAAATGGTACCGAAACCCCGTATTTACATATCTGCCACTGTGCAGGAGAATCCGTATAGGTGTTCGAGTGTTCGAATCGTAATGCGCAAGAAATGGTACCGAAACCCCGTATTTACATATCTGCCACTGTGCAGGAGAATCCGAATAGGTGTTCGAGTGTTCGAACCGTAATGCGCAAGAAATGGTACGGAAACCCCGTATTTACATATCTGCCACTGTGCAGGAGAATCCGTATAGGTGTTCGAGTGTTCGAATCGTAATGCGCAAGAAATGGTACCGAAACCCCGTATTTACATATCTGCCACTGTGCAGGAGAATCCGAATAGGTGTTCGAGTGTTCGAACCGTAATGCGCAAGAAATGGTACCGAAACCCCGTATTTACATATCTGCCACTTTGTAGGAGAATCCGCATAGGTGTTCGAGTGTTCGAACCGTAATGTGCAAGAAATGGTATGGAAACCCCGTATTTACATATCTGCCACTGTGCAGGAGAATCCGAAAAGGTGTTCGAGTGTTCGAACCGTAATGCGCAAGAAATGGTATGTAAACCCCGTATTTACATATCTGCCACTGTGCAGGAGAATCCGTCTAGCTGTTCGAGTGTTCGAACCGTAATGCGCAAGAAATGGTTCCGAAACCCCGTATTTACATATCGGCCACTGTGCAGGAGAATCCGAATAGGTGTTCGAGTGTTCGAACCGTAATGCGCAAGAAATGGTACCGAAACCCCGTATTTACATATCTGCCACTGTGCAGGAGAATCCGTATAGGTGTTCGAGTTTTCGAACCGTAATGCGCAAGAAATGGTACCGAAACCCCGTATTTACATATCTGCCACTGTGCAGGAGAATCCGAATAGGTGTTCGAGTGTTCGAACCGTAATGCGCAAGAAATGGTACCGAAACCCTGTATTTACATATCTGCCACTTTGTAGGAGAATCCGCATAGGTGTTCGAGTGTTCGAACCGTAATGTGCAAGAAATGGTATGGAAACCCCGTATTTACGTATCTGCCACTGTGCAGGAGAATTCGTATAGGTGTTCGAGGGTTCGAATCGTAATGCGCAAGAAATGGTACCGAAACCCCGTATTTACATATCTGCCACTGTGCAGGAGAATCCGTATAGGTGTTCGAGTGTTCGAACCGTAATGCGCAAGAAATGGTATGTAAACCCCGTATTTACATATCTGCCACTGTGCAGGAGAATCCGTATAGGTGTTCGAGTGTTCGAACCGTAATGCGCAAGAAATGGTACGGAAACCCCGTATTTACATATCTGCCACTGTGCAGGAGAATCCGTATAGGTGTTCGATTGTTCGAACCGTAATGCGCAAGAAATGGTATGTAAACCCCGTATTTACATATCTGCCACTATGCAGGAGAATCCGTATTGGTGTTCGATTGTTCGAACCGTAATGCGCAAGAAATGGTATGTAAACCCCGTATTTACATATCTGCCACTGTGCAGGAGAATCCGTATAGGTGTTCGAGTGTTCGAACCGTAATGCGCAAGAAATGCTATGTAAACCCCATATTTAAATATCCGCCACTATGCAGGAGAATCCGTATAGGTGTTCGAGTGTTCGAACCGTAATGCGCAAGAAATGGTACCGAAACCCCGTATTTACATATCTGCCACTGTGCAGGAGAATCCGAATAGGTGTTCGAGTGTTCGAACCGTAATGCGCAAGAAATGGTACCGAAACCCCGTATTTACATATCTGCCACTTTGTAGGAGAATCCGCATAGGTGTTCGAGTGTTCGAACCGTAATGTGCAAGAAATGGTATGGAAACCCCGTATTTACATATCTGCCACTGTGCAGGAGAATCCGTATAGGTGTTCGAGTGTTCGAATCGTAATGCGCAAGAAATGGTACCGAAACCCCGTATTTACATATCTGCCACTGTGCAGGAGAATCCGAATAGGTGTTCGAGTGTTCGAACCGTAATGCGCAAGAAATGGTACGGAAACCCCGTACTTACATATCTGCCACTGTGCAGGAGAATCCATATAGGTGTTCGAGTGTTCGAACCGTAATGCGCAAGAAATGGTACCGAAACCCCGTATTTACATATCTGCCACTGTGCAGGAGAATCCGAATAGGTGTTCGAGTGTTCGAACCGTAATGCGCAAGAAATGGTACCGAAACCCCGTATTTACAAATCTGCCACTTTGTAGGAGAATCCGCATAGGTGTTCGAGTGTTCGAACCGTAATATGCAAGAAATGGTATGGAAACCCCGTATTTACATATCTGCCACTGTGCAGGAGAATCCGAAAAGGTGTTCGAGTGTTCGAACCGTAATGCGCAAGAAATGGTATGTAAACCCCGTATTTACATATCTGCCACTGTGCAGGAGAATCCGTCTAGGTGTTCGAGTGTTCGAACCGTAATGCGCAAGAAATGGTACCGAAACCCCGTATTTACATATCTGCCACTGTGCAGGAGAATCCGAATAGGTGTTCGAGTGTTCGAACCGTAATGCGCAAGAAATGGTACCGAAACCCCGTATTTACATATCTGCCACTGTGCAGGAGAATCCGTATAGGTGTTCGAGTGTTCGAACCGTAATGCGCAAGAAATGGTACCGAAACCCCGTATTTACATATCTGCCACTGTGCAGGAGAATACGAATAGGTGTTCGAGTGTTCGAACCGTAATGCGCAAGAAATGGTACCGAAACCCCGTATTTACATATCTGCCACTTTGTAGGAGAATCCGCATAGGTGTTCGAGTGTTCGAACCGTAATGTGCAAGAAATGGTATGGAAACCCCGTATTTACGTATCTGCCACTGTGCAGGAGAATTCGTATAGGTGTTCGAGTGTTCGAATCGTAATGCGCAAGAAATGGTACCGAAACCCCGTATTTACATATCTGCCACTGTGCAGGAGAATCCGAATAGGTGTTCGAGTGTTCGAACCGTAATGCGCAAGAAATGGTATGTAAACCCCGTATTTACATATCTGCCACTGTGCAGGAGAATCCGTATAGGTGTTCGAGTGTTCGAACCGTAATGCGCAAGAAATGGTACGGAAACCCCGTATTTACATATCTGCCACTGTGCAGGAGAATCCGTATAGGTGTTCGATTGTTCGAACCGTAATGCGCAAGAAATGGTATGTAAACCCCGTATTTACATATCTGCCACTATGCAGGAGAATCCGTATTGGTGTTCGATTTTTCGAACCGTAATGCGCAAGAAATGGTATGTAAACCCCGTATTTACATATCTGCCACTGTGCAGGAGAATCCGTATAGGTGTTCGAGTGTTCGAACCGTAATGCGCAAGAAATGCTATGTAAACCCCATATTTAAATATCCGCCACTATGCAGGAGAATCCGTATAGGTGTTCGAGTGTTCGAACCGTAATGCGCAAGAAATGGTACCGAAACCCCGTATTTACATATCTGCCACTGTGCAGGAGAATCCGAATAGGTGTTCGAGTGTTCGAACCGTAATGCGCAAGAAATGGTACCGAAACCCCGTATTTACATATCTGCCACTTTGTAGGAGAATCCGCATAGGTGTTCGAGTGTTCGAACCGTAATGTGCAAGAAATGGTATGGAAACCCCGTATTTACATATCTGCCACTGTGCAGGAGAATCCGTATAGGTGTTCGAGTGTTCGAATCGTAATGCGCAAGAAATGGTACCGAAACCCCGTATTTACATATCTGCCACTGTGCAGGAGAATCCGAATAGGTGTTCGAGTGTTCGAACCGTAATGCGCAAGAAATGGTACGGAAACCCCGTATTTACATATCTGCCACTGTGCAGGAGAATCCGTATAGGTGTTCGAGTGTTCGAACCGTAATGCGCAAGAAATGGTACCGAAACCCCGTATTTACATATCTGCCACTGTGCAGGAGAATCCGAATAGGTGTTCGAGTGTTCGAACCGTAATGCGCAAGAAATGGTACGGAAACCCCGTATTTACATATCTGCCACTGTGCAGGAGAATCCGTATAGGTGTTCGAGTGTTCGAACCGTAATGCGCAAGAAATGGTACCGAAACCCCGTATTTACATATCTGCCACTGTGCAGGAGAATCCGAATAGGTGTTCGAGTGTTCGAACCGTAATGCGCAAGAAATGGTACCGAAACCCCGTATTTACAAATCTGCCACTTTGTAGGAGAATCCGCATAGGTGTTCGAGTGTTCGAACCGTAATATGCAAGAAATGGTATGGAAACCCCGTATTTACATATCTGCCACTGTGCAGGAGAATCCGAAAAGGTGTTCGAGTGTTCGAACCGTAATGCGCAAGAAATGGTATGTAAACCCCGTATTTACATATCTGCCACTGTGCAGGAGAATCCGTCTAGGTGTTCGAGTGTTCGAACCGTAATGCGCAAGAAATGGTACCGAAACCCCGTATTTACATATCTGCCACTGTGCAGGAGAATCCGAATAGGTGTTCGAGTGTTCGAACCGTAATGCGCAAGAAATGGTACCGAAACCCCGTATTTACATATCTGCCACTGTGCAGGAGAATCCGTATAGGTGTTCGAGTGTTCGAACCGTAATGCGCAAGAAATGGTACCGAAACCCCGTATTTACATATCTGCCACTGTGCAGGAGAATACGAATAGGTGTTCGAGTGTTCGAACCGTAATGCGCAAGAAATGGTACCGAAACCCCGTATTTACATATCTGCCACTTTGTAGGAGAATCCGCATAGGTGTTCGAGTGTTCGAACCGTAATGTGCAAGAAATGGTATGGAAACCCCGTATTTACGTATCTGCCACTGTGCAGGAGAATTCGTATAGGTGTTCGAGTGTTCGAATCGTAATGCGCAAGAAATGGTACCGAAACCCCGTATTTACATATCTGCCACTGTGCAGGAGAATCCGAATAGGTGTTCGAGTGTTCGAACCGTAATGCGCAAGAAATGGTATGTAAACCCCGTATTTACATATCTGCCACTGTGCAGGAGAATCCGTATAGGTGTTCGAGTGTTCGAACCGTAATGCGCAAGAAATGGTACGGAAACCCCGTATTTACATATCTGCCACTGTGCAGGAGAATCCGTATAGGTGTTCGATTGTTCGAACCGTAATGCGCAAGAAATGGTATGTAAACCCCGTATTTACATATCTGCCACTATGCAGGAGAATCCGTATTGGTGTTCGATTTTTCGAACCGTAATGCGCAAGAAATGGTATGTAAACCCCGTATTTACATATCTGCCACTGTGCAGGAGAATCCGTATAGGTGTTCGAGTGTTCGAACCGTAATGCGCAAGAAATGCTATGTAAACCCCATATTTAAATATCCGCCACTATGCAGGAGAATCCGTATAGGTGTTCGAGTGTTCGAACCGTAATGCGCAAGAAATGGTACCGAAACCCCGTATTTACATATCTGCCACTGTGCAGGAGAATCCGAATAGGTGTTCGAGTGTTCGAACCGTAATGCGCAAGAAATGGTACCGAAACCCCGTATTTACATATCTGCCACTTTGTAGGAGAATCCGCATAGGTGTTCGAGTGTTCGAACCGTAATGTGCAAGAAATGGTATGGAAACCCCGTATTTACATATCTGCCACTGTGCAGGAGAATCCGTATAGGTGTTCGAGTGTTCGAATCGTAATGCGCAAGAAATGGTACCGAAACCCCGTATTTACATATCTGCCACTGTGCAGGAGAATCCGAATAGGTGTTCGAGTGTTCGAACCGTAATGCGCAAGAAATGGTACGGAAACCCCGTATTTACATATCTGCCACTGTGCAGGAGAATCCGTATAGGTGTTCGAGTGTTCGAACCGTAATGCGCAAGAAATGGTACCGAAACCCCGTATTTACATATCTGCCACTGTGCAGGAGAATCCGAATTGGTGTTCGAGTGTTCGAACCGTAATGCGCAAGAAATGGTACCGAAACCCCGTATTTACATATATGCCACTTTGTAGGAGAATCCGCATAGGTGTTCGAGGGTTCGAACCGTAATGTGCAAGAAATGGTATGGAAACCCCGTATTTACATATCTGCCACTGTGCAGGAGAATCCGTATAGGTGTTCGAGTGTTCGAATCGTAATGCGCAAGAAATGGTACCGAAACCCCGTATTTACATATCTGCGACTGTGCAGGAGAATCCGAACAGGTGTTCGAGTGTTCGAACCGTAATGCGCAAGAAATGGTATGTAAACCCCGTATTTACATATCTGCCACTGTGCAGGAGAATCCGTATAGGTGTTCGAGTGTTCGAACCGTAATGCGCAAGAAATGGTACGGAAACCCCGTATTTACATATCTGCCACTGTGCAGGAGAATCCGTATAGGTGTTCGATTGTTCGAACCGTAATGCGCAAGAAATGGTATGTAAACCCCGTATTTACATATCTGCCACTGTGCAGGAGAATCCGTACAGGTGTTCGAGTGTTCGAACCGTAATGCGCAAGAAATGGTACCGAAACCCCGTATTTACATATCTGCCACTGTGCAGGAGAATCCGAATAGGTGTTCGAGTGTTCGAACCGTAATGCGCAAGAAATGGTACCGAAACCCCGTATTTACATATCTGCCACTTTGTAGGAGAATCCGCATAGGTGTTCGAGTGTTCGAACCGTAATGTGCAAGAAATGGTATGGAAACCCCGTATTTACATATCTGCCACTGTGCAGGAGAATCCGAAAAGGTGTTCGAGTGTTCGAACCGTAATGCGCAAGAAATGGTACGGAAACCCCGTATTTACATATCTGCCACTGTGCAGGAGAATCCGTATAGGTGTTCGAGTGTTCGAACCGTAATGCGCAAGAAATGGTACCGAAACCCCGTATTTACATATCTGCCACTGTGCAGGAGAATCCGAATTGGTGTTCGAGTGTTCGAACCGTAATGCGCAAGAAATGGTACCGAAACCCCGTATTTACATATCTGCCACTTTGTAGGAGAATCCGCATAGGTGTTCGAGGGTTCGAACCGTAATGTGCAAGAAATGGTATGGAAACCCCGTATTTACATATCTGCCACTGTGCAGGAGAATCCGTATAGGTGTTCGAGTGTTCGAATCGTAATGCGCAAGAAATGGTACCGAAACCCCGTATTTACATATCTGCCACTGTGCAGGAGAATCCGAACAGGTGTTCGAGTGTTCGAACCGTAATGCGCAAGAAATGGTATGTAAACCCCGTATTTACATATCTGCCACTGTGCAGGAGAATCCGTATAGGTGTTCGAGTGTTCGAACCGTAATGCGCAAGAAATGGTACGGAAACCCCGTATTTACATATCTGCCACTGTGCAGGAGAATCCGTATAGGTGTTCGATTGTTCGAACCGTAATGCGCAAGAAATGGTATGTAAACCCCGTATTTACATATCTGCCACTGTGCAGGAGAATCCGTACAGGTGTTCGAGTGTTCGAACCGTAATGCGCAAGAAATGGTACCGAAACCCCGTATTTACATATCTGCCACTGTGCAGGAGAATCCGAATAGGTGTTCGAGTGTTCGAACCGTAATGCGCAAGAAATGGTACCGAAACCCCGTATTTACATATCTGCCACTTTGTAGGAGAATCCGCATAGGTGTTCGAGTGTTCGAACCGTAATGTGCAAGAAATGGTATGGAAACCCCGTATTTACATATCTGCCGCTGTGCAGGAGAATCCGAAAAGGTGTTCGAGTGTTCGAACCGTAATGCGCAAGAAATGGTATGTAAACCCCGTATTTACATATCTGCCACTGTGCAGGAGAATCCGTATAGGTGTTCGAGTGTTCGAACCGTAATGCGCAAGAAATGGTACCGAAACCCCGTATTTACATATCTGCCACTGTGCAGGAGAATCCGAATAGGTGTTCGAGTGTTCGAACCGTAATGCGCAAGAAATGGTACCGAAACCCCGTATTTACATATCTGCCACTGTGCAGGAGAATCCGTATAGGTGTTCGAGTGTTCGAACCGTAATGCGCAAGAAATGGTACCGAAACCCCGTATTTACATATCTGCCACTTTGTAGGAGAATCCGCATAGGTGTTCGAGTGTTCGAACCGTAATGTGCAAGAAATGGTATGGAAACCCCGTATTTACGTATCTGCCACTGTGCAGGAGAATTCGTATAGGTGTTCGAGTGTTCGAATCGTAATGCGCAAGAAATGGTACCGAAACCCCGTATTTACATATCTGCCACTGTGCAGGAGAATCCGAATAGGTGTTCGAGTGTTCGAACCGTAATGCGCAAGAAATGGTATGTAAACCCCGTATTTACATATCTGCCACTGTGCAGGAGAATCCGTATAGGTGTTCGAGTGTTCGAACCGTAATGCGCAAGAAATGGTACGATAACCCCGTATTTACATATCTGCCACTGTGCAGGAGAATCCGTATAGGTGTTCGATTGTTCGAACCGTAATGCGCAAGAAATGGTATGTAAACCCCGTATTTACATATCTGCCACTATGCAGGAGAATCCGTATTGGTGTTCGATTGTTCGAACCGTAATGCGCAAGAAATGGTATGTAAACCCCGTATTTACATATCTGCCACTGTGCAGGAGAATCCGTATAGGTGTTCGAGTGTTCGAACCGTAATGCGCAAGAAATGCTATGTAACCCCCATATTTAAATATCCGCCACTGTGCAGGAGAATCCGTATAGGTGTTCGAGTGTTCGAACCGTAATGCGCAAGAAATGGTACCGAAACCCCGTATTTACATATCTGCCACTGTGCAGGAGAATCCGAATAGGTGTTCGAGTGTTCGAACCGTAATGCGCAAGAAATGGTACCGAAACCCCGTATTTACATATCTGCCACTTTGTAGGAGAATCCGCATAGGTGTTCGAGTGTTCGAACCGTAATGTGCAAGAAATGGTATGGAAACCCCGTATTTACATATCTGCCACTGTGCAGGAGAATCCGTATAGGTGTTCGAGTGTTCGAATCGTAATGCGCAAGAAATGGTACCGAAACCCCGTATTTACATATCTGCCACTGTGCAGGAGAATCCGAATAGGTGTTCGAGTGTTCGAACCGTAATGCGCAAGAAATGGTACGGAAACCCCGTATTTACATATCTGCCACTGTGCAGGATAATCCGTATAGGTGTTCGAGTGTTCGAACCGTAATGCGCAAGAAATGGTACCGAAACCCCGTATTTACATATCTGCCACTGTGCAGGAGAATCCGTATAGGTGTTCGAGTGTTCGAACCGTAATGCGCAAGAAATGCTATGTAAACCCCATATTTAAATATCCGCCACTGTGCAGGAGAATCCGTATAGGTGTTCGAGTGTTCGAACCGTAATGCGCAAGAAATGGTACCGAAACCCCGTATTTACATATCTGCCACTGTGCAGGAGAATCCGAATAGGTGTTCGAGTGTTCGAACCGTAATGCGCAAGAAATGGTACCGAAACCCCGTATTTACATATCTGCCACTTTGTAGGAGAATCCGCATAGGTGTTCGAGTGTTCGAACCGTAATGTGCAAGAAATGGTATGGAAACCCCGTATTTACATATCTGCCACTGTGCAGGAGAATCCGTATAGGTGTTCGAGTGTTCGAATCGTAATGCGCAAGAAATGGTACCGAAACCCCGTATTTACATATCTGCCACTGTGCAGGAGAATCCGTATAGGTGTTCGAGTGTTCGAACCGTAATGCGCAAGAAATGGTACGGAAACCCCGTATTTACATATCTGCCACTGTGCAGGATAATCCGTATAGGTGTTCGAGTGTTCGAACCGTAATGCGCAAGAAATGGTACCGAAACCCCGTATTTACATATCTGCCACTGTGCAGGAGAATCCGAATAGGTGTTCGAGTGTTCAAACCGTAATGCGCAAGAAATGGTACCGAAACCCCGTATTTACATATCTGCCACTTTGTAGGAGAATCCGCATAGGTGTTCGAGTGTTCGAACCGTAATGTGCAAGAAATGGTATGGAAACCCCGTATTTACATATCTGCCACTGTGCAGGAGAATCCGTATAGGTGTTCGAGTGTTCGAATCGTAATGCGCAAGAAATGGTACCGAAACCCCGTATTTACATATCTGCCACTGTGCAGGAGAATCCGAATAGGTGTTCGAGTGTTCGAACCGTAATGCGCAAGAAATGGTATGTAAACCCCGTATTTACATATCTGCCACTGTGCAGGAGAATCCGTATAGGTGTTCGAGTGTTCGAACCGTAATGCGCAAGAAATGGTACGGAAACCCCGTATTTACATATCTGCCACTGTGCAGGAGAATCCGTATAGGTGTTCGAGTGTTCGAACCGTAATGCGCAAGAAATGGTACCGAAACCCCGTATTTACATATCTGCCACTGTGCAGGAGAATCCGAATAGGTGTTCGAGTGTTCGAACCGTAATGCGCAAGAAATGGTACCGAAACCCCGTATTTACATATCTGCCACTTTGTAGAAGAATCCGCATAGGTGTTCGAGTGTTCGAACCGTAATGTGCAAGAAATGGTATGGAAACCCCGTATTTACATATCTGCCACTGTGCAAGAGAATCCGTATAGGTGTTCGAGTGTTCGAATCGTAATGCGCAAGAAATGGTACCGAAACCCCGTATTTACATATCTGCCACTGTGCAGGAGAATCCGAATAGGTGTTCGAGTGTTCGAACCGTAATGCGCAAGAAATGGTATGTAAACCCCGTATTTACATATCTGCCACTGTGCAGGAGAATCCGTATAGGTGTTCGAGTGTTCGAACCGTAATGCGCAAGAAATGGTACGGAAACGCTGTATTTACATATCTGCCACTGTGCAGGAGAATCCGTATAGGTGTTCGAGTGTTCGAACCGTAATGCGCAAGAAATGGTACCGAAACCCCGTATTTACATATCTGCCACTGTACAGGAGAATCCGAATAGGTGTTCGAGTGTTCGAACCGTAATGCGCAAGAAATGGTACCGAAACCCCGTATTTACATATCTGCCACTTTGTAGGAGAATCCGCATAGGTGTTCGAGTGTTCGAACCGTAATGTGCAAGAAATGGTATGGAAACCCCGTATTTACATATCTGCCACTGTGCAGGAGAATCCGTATAGGTGTTCGAGTGTTCGAATCGTAATGCGCAAGAAATGGTACCGAAACCCCGTATTTACATATCTGCCACTGTGCAGGAGAATCCGAATAGGTGTTCGAGTGTTCGAACCGTAATGCGCAAGAAATGATACGGAAACCCCGTATTTACATATTTGCCACTGTGTAGGAGAATCCGTATAGGTGTTCGAGTGTTCGAACCGTAATGCGCAAGAAATGGTACCGAAACCCCGTATTTACATATCTGCCACTGTGCAGGAGAATCCGAATAGGTGTTCGAGTGTTCGAACCGTAATGCGCAAGAAATGGTACCGAAACCCCGTATTTACATATCTGCCACTTTGTAGGAGAATCCGCATAGGTGTTCGAGTGTTCGAACCGTAATGTGCAAGAAATGGTATGGAAACCCCGTATTTACATATCTGCCACTGTGCAGGAGAATCCGTATAGGTGTTCGAGTGTTCGAATCGTAATGCGCAAGAAATGGTACCGAAACCCCGTATTTACATATCTGCCACTGTGCAGGAGAATCCGAATAGGTGTTCGAGTGTTCGAACCGTAATGCGCAGGAAATGGTATGTAAACCCCGTATTTACATATCTGCCACTGTGCAGGAGAATCCGTATAGGTGTTCGAGTGTTCGAACCGTAATGCGCAAGAAATGGTACGGAAACCCCGTATTTACATATCTGCCACTGTGCAGGAGAATCCGAATAGGTGTTCGAGTGTTCGAACCGTAATGCGCAAGAAATGATACGGAAACCCCGTATTTACATATCTGCCACTGTGCAGGAGAATCCGTATAGGTGTTCGAGTGTTCGAACCGTAATGCGCAAGAAATGGTACCGAAACCCCGTATTTACATATCTGCCACTGTGCAGGAGAATCCGAATAGGTGTTCGAGTGTTCGAACCGTAATGCGCAAGAAATGGTACCGAAACCCCGTATTTACATATCTGCCACTTTGTAGGAGAATCCGCATAGGTGTTCGAGTGTTCGAACCGTAATGTGCAAGAAATGGTATGGAAACCCCGTATTTACATATCTGCCACTGTGCAGGAGAATCCGTATAGGTGTTCGAGTGTTCGAATCGTAATGCGCAAGAAATGGTACCGAAACCCCGTATTTACATATCTGCCACTGTGCAGGAGAATCCGAATAGGTGTTCGAGTGTTCGAACCGTAATGCGCAGGAAATGGTATGTAAACCCCGTATTTACATATCTGCCACTGTGCAGGAGAATCCGTATAGGTGTTCGAGTGTTCGAACCGTAATGCGCAAGAAATGGTACGGAAACCCCGTATTTACATATCTGCCACTGTGCAGGAGAATCCGTACAGGTGTTCGATTGTTCGAACCGTAATGCGCAAGAAATGGTATGTAAACCCCGTATTTACATATCTGCCACTGTGCAGGAGAATCCGTACAGGTGTTCGAGTGTTCGAACCGTAATGCGCAAGAAATGGTACCGAAACCCCGTATTTACATATCTGCCACTGTGCAGGAGAATCCGAATAGGTGTTCGAGTGTTCGAACCGTAATGCGCAAGAAATGGTATGTAAACCCCGTATTTACATATCTGCCACTGTGCAGGAGAATCCGTATAGGTGTTCGAGTGTTCGAACCGTAATGCGCAAGAAATGGTACGGAAACCCCGTATTTACATATCTGCCACTGTGCAGGAGAATCCGTATAGGTGTTCGATTGTTCGAACCGTAATGCGCAAGAAATGGTATGTAAACCCCGTATTTACATATCTGCCACTATGCAGGAGAATCCGTATTGGTGTTCGATTGTTCGAACCGTAATGCGCAAGAAATGGTATGTAAACCCCGTATTTACATATCTGCCACTGTGCAGGAGAATCCGTATAGGTGTTCGAGTGTTCGAACCGTAATGCGCAAGAAATGCTATGTAAACCCCATTTTTAAATATCCGCCACTGTGCAGGAGAATCCGTATAGGTGTTCGAGTGTTCGAACCGTAATGCGCAAGAAATGGTACCGAAACCCCGTATTTACATATCTGCCACTGTGCAGGAGAATCCGAATAGGTGTTCGAGTGTTCGAACCGTAATGCGCAAGAAATGGTACCGAAACCCCGTATTTACATATCTGCCACTTTGTAGGAGAATCCGCATAGGTGTTCGAGTGTTCGAACCGTAATGTGCAAGAAATGGTATGGAAACCCCGTATTTACATATCTGCCACTGTGCAGGAGAATCCGTATAGGTGTTCGAGTGTTCGAATCGTAATGCGCAAGAAATGGTACCGAAACCCCGTATTTACATATCTGCCACTGTGCAGGAGAATCCGAATAGGTGTTCGAGTGTTCGAACCGTAATGCGCAAGAAATGGTACGGAAACCCCGTATTTACATATCTGCCACTGTGCAGGATAATCCGTATAGGTGTTCGAGTGTTCGAACCGTAATGCGCAAGAAATGGTACCGAAACCCCGTATTTACATATCTGCCACTGTGCAGGAGAATCCGTATAGGTGTTCGAGTGTTCGAACCGTAATGCGCAAGAAATGCTATGTAAACCCCATATTTAAATATCCGCCACTGTGCAGGAGAATCCGTATAGGTGTTCGAGTGTTCGAACCGTAATGCGCAAGAAATGGTACCGAAACCCCGTATTTACATATCTGCCACTGTGCAGGAGAATCCGAATAGGTGTTCGAGTGTTCGAACCGTAATGCGCAAGAAATGGTACCGAAACCCCGTATTTACATATCTGCCACTTTGTAGGAGAATCCGCATAGGTGTTCGAGTGTTCGAACCGTAATGTGCAAGAAATGGTATGGAAACCCCGTATTTACATATCTGCCACTGTGCAGGAGAATCCGTATAGGTGTTCGAGTGTTCGAATCGTAATGCGCAAGAAATGGTACCGAAACCCCGTATTTACATATCTGCCACTGTGCAGGAGAATCCGAATAGGTGTTCGAGTGTTCGAACCGTAATGCGCAAGAAATGGTACGGAAACCCCGTATTTACATATCTGCCACTGTGCAGGATAATCCGTATAGGTGTTCGAGTGTTCGAACCGTAATGCGCAAGAAATGGTACCGAAACCCCGTATTTACATATCTGCCACTGTGCAGGAGAATCCGAATAGGTGTTCGAGTGTTCGAACCGTAATGCGCAAGAAATGGTACCGAAACCCCGTATTTACATATCTGCCACTTTGTAGGAGAATCCGCATAGGTGTTCGAGTGTTCGAACCGTAATGTTCAAGAAATGGTATGGAAACCCCGTATTTACATATCTGCCACTGTGCAGGAGAATCCGTATAGGTGTTCGAGTGTTCGAATCGTAATGCGCAAGAAATGGTACCGAAACCCCGTATTTACATATCTGCCACTGTGCAGGAGAATCCGAATAGGTGTTCGAGTGTTCGAACCGTAATGCGCAAGAAATGGTATGTAAACCCCGTATTTACATATCTGCCACTGTGCAGGAGAATCCGTATAGGTGTTCGAGTGTTCGAATCGTAATGCGCAAGAAATGGTACCGAAACCCCGTATTTACATATCTGCCACTGTGCAGGAGAATCCGTATAGGTGTTCGAGTGTTCGAATCGTAATGCGCAAGAAATGGTACCGAAACCCCGTATTTACATATCTGCCACTGTGCAGGAGAATCCGAATAGGTGTTCGAGTGTTCGAACCGTAATGCGCAAGAAATGGTACGGAAACCCCGTATTTACATATCTGCCACTGTGCAGGATAATCCGTATAGGTGTTCGAGTGTTCGAACCGTAATGCGCAAGAAATGGTACCGAAACCCCGTATTTACATATCTGCCACTGTGCAGGAGAATCCGAATAGGTGTTCGAGTGTTCGAACCGTAATGCGCAAGAAATGGTACCGAAACCCCGTATTTACATATCTGCCACTTTGTAGGAGAATCCGCATAGGTGTTCGAGTGTTCGAACCGTAATGTTCAAGAAATGGTATGGAAACCCCGTATTTACATATCTGCCACTGTGCAGGAGAATCCGTATAGGTGTTCGAGTGTTCGAATCGTAATGCGCAAGAAATGGTACCGAAACCCCGTATTTACATATCTGCCACTGTGCAGGAGAATCCGAATAGGTGTTCGAGTGTTCGAACCGTAATGCGCAAGAAATGGTATGTAAACCCCGTATTTACATATCTGCCACTGTGCAGGAGAATCCGTATAGGTGTTCGAGTGTTCGAACCGTAATGCGCAAGAAATGGTACGGAAACCCCGTATTTACATATCTGCCACTGTGCAGGAGAATCCGTATAGGTGTTCGAGTGTTCGAACCGTAATGCGCAAGAAATGGTACCGAAACCCCGTATTTACATATCTGCCACTGTGCAGGAGAATCCGAATAGGTGTTCGAGTGTTCGAACCGTAATGCGCAAGAAATGGTACCGAAACCCCGTATTTACATATCTGCCACTTTGTAGGAGAATCCGCATAGGTGTTCGAGTGTTCGAACCGTAATGTGCAAGAAATGGTATGGAAACCCCGTATTTACATATCTGCCACTGTGCAGGAGAATCCGTATAGGTGTTCGAGTGTTCGAATCGTAATGCGCAAGAAATGGTACCGAAACCCCGTATTTACATATCTGCCACTGTGCAGGAGAATCCGAATAGGTGTTCGAGTGTTCGAACCGTAATGCGCAAGAAATGATACGGAAACCCCGTATTTACATATCTGCCACTGTGCAGGAGAATCCGTATAGGTGTTCGAGTGTTCGAACCGTAATGCGCAAGAAATGGTACCGAAACCCCGTATTTACATATCTGCCACTGTGCAGGAGAATCCGAATAGGTGTTCGAGTGTTCGAACCGTAATGCGCAAGAAATGGTACCGAAACCCCGTATTTACATATCTGCCACTTTGTAGGAGAATCCGCATAGGTGTTCGAGTGTTCGAACCGTAATGTGCAAGAAATGGTATGGAAACCCCGTATTTACATATCTGCCACTGTGCAGGAGAATCCGTATAGGTGTTCGAGTGTTCGAATCGTAATGCGCAAGAAATGGTACCGAAACCCCGTATTTACATATCTGCCACTGTGCAGGAGAATCCGAATAGGTGTTCGAGTGTTCGAACCGTAATGCGCAAGAAATGGTATGTAAACCCCGTATTTACATATCTGCCACTGTGCAGGAGAATCCGTATAGGTGTTCGAGTGTTCGAACCGTAATGCGCAAGAAATGGTACGGAAACCCCGTATTTACATATCTGCCACTGTGCAGGAGAATCCGTATAGGTGTTCGAGTGTTCGAACCGTAATGCGCAAGAAATGGTACCGAAACCCCGTATTTACATATCTGCCACTGTGCAGGAGAATCCGAATAGGTGTTCGAGTGTTCGAACCGTAATGCGCAAGAAATGGTACCGAAACCCCGTATTTACATATCTGCCACTTTGTAGGAGAATCCGCATAGGTGTTCGAGTGTTCGAACCGTAATGTGCAAGAAATGGTATGGAAACCCCGTATTTACATATCTGCCACTGTGCAGGAGAATCCGTATAGGTGTTCGAGTGTTCGAATCGTAATGCGCAAGAAATGGTACCGAAACCCCGTATTTACATATCTGCCACTGTGCAGGAGAATCCGAATAGGTGTTCGAGTGTTCGAACCGTAATGCGCAAGAAATGATACGGAAACCCCGTATTTACATATCTGCCACTGTGCAGGAGAATCCGTATAGGTGTTCGAGTGTTCGAACCGTAATGCGCAAGAAATGGTACCGAAACCCCGTATTTACATATCTGCCACTGTGCAGGAGAATCCGAATAGGTGTTCGAGTGTTCGAACCGTAATGCGCAAGAAATGGTACCGAAACCCCGTATTTACATATCTGCCACTTTGTAGGAGAATCCGCATAGGTGTTCGAGTGTTCGAACCGTAATGTGCAAGAAATGGTATGGAAACCCCGTATTTACATATCTGCCACTGTGCAGGAGAATCCGTATAGGTGTTCGAGTGTTCGAATCGTAATGCGCAAGAAATGGTACCGAAACCCCGTATTTACATATCTGCCACTGTGCAGGAGAATCCGAATAGGTGTTCGAGTGTTCGAACCGTAATGCGCAGGAAATGGTATGTAAACCCCGTATTTACATATCTGCCACTGTGCAGGAGAATCCGTATAGGTGTTCGAGTGTTCGAACCGTAATGCGCAAGAAATGGTACGGAAACCCCGTATTTACATATCTGCCACTGTGCAGGAGAATCCGTATAGGTGTTCGATTGTTCGAACCGTAATGCGCAAGAAATGGTATGTAAACCCCGTATTTACATATCTGCCACTGTGCAGGAGAATCCGTACAGGTGTTCGAGTGTTCGAACCGTAATGCGCAAGAAATGGTACCGAAACCCCGTATTTACATATCTGCCACTGTGCAGGAGAATCCGAATAGGTGTTCGAGTGTTCGAACCGTAATGCGCAAGAAATGGTACCGAAACCCCGTATTTACATATCTGCCACTTTGTAGGAGAATCCGCATAGGTGTTCGAGTGTTCGAACCGTAATGTGCAAGAAATGGTATGGAAATCCCGTATTTACATATCTGCCACTGTGCAGGAGAATCCGAATAGGTGTTCGAGTGTTCGAACCGTAATGCGCAAGAAATGGTACGGAAACCCCGTATTTACATATCTGCCACTGTGCAGGAGAATCCGTATAGGTGTTCGATTGTTCGAACCGTAATGCGCAAGAAATGGTATGTAAACCCCGTATTTACATATCTGCCACTATGCAGGAGAATCCGTATTGGTGTTCGATTGTTCGAACCGTAATGCGCAAAAAATGGTATGTAAACCCCGTATTTACATATCTGCCACTATGCAGGAGAATCCGTATAGGTGTTCGAGTGTTCGAACCGTAATGCGCAAGAAATGCTATGTAAACCCCATATTTAAATATCCGCCACTGTGCAGGAGAATCCGTATAGGTGTTCGAGTGTTCGAACCGTAATGCGCAAGAAATGGTACCGAAACCCCGTATTTACATATCTGTCACTGTGCAGGAGAATCCGTATAGGTGTTCGAGTGTTCGAACCGTAATGCGCAAGAAATGGTACGGAAACCCCGTATTTACATATCTGCCACTGTGCAGGAGAATCCGAATAGGTGTTCGAGTGTTCGAACCGTAATGCGCAAGAAATGGTACCGAAACCCCGTATTTACATATCTGCCACTTTGTAGGAGAATCCGCATAGGTGTTCGAGTGTTCGAACCGTAATGTGCAAGAAATGGTATGGAAACCCCGTATTTACATATCTGCCACTGTGCAAGAGAATCCGTATAGGTGTTCGAGTGTTCGAATCGTAATGCGCAAGAAATGGTACCGAAACACCGTATTTACATATCTGCCACTGTGCAGGAGAATCCGTACAGGTGTTCGAGTGTTCGAACCGTAATGCGCAAGAAATGGTACCGAAACCCCGTATTTACATATCTGCCACTGTGCAGGAGAATCCGTATAGGTGTTCGATTGTTCGAACCGTAATGCACAAGAAATGGTATGTAAACCCTGTATTTACATATCTGCCACTGTGCAGGAGAATCCGTATAGGTGTTCGATTGTTCGAACCGTAATGCGCAGGAAATGGTATGTAAACCCCGTATTTACATATCTGCCACTGTGCAGGAGAATCCGTATAGGTGTTCGAGTGTTCGAACCGTAATGCGCAAGAAATGCTATGTAAACCCCATATTTAAATATCTGCCACTGTGCAGGAGAATCCGTATAGGTGTTCGAGTGTTCGAACCGTAATGCGCAAGAAATGGTTCCGAAACCCCGTATTTACATATCTGCCACTGTGCAGGAGAATCCGTATAGGTGTTCGAGTGTTCGAACCGTAATGCGCAAGAAATGGTACGGAAACCCCGTATTTACATATCCGTCACTGTGCAGGAGAATCCGAATAGGTGTTCGAGTGTTCGAACCGTAATGCGCAAGAAATGGTACCGAAACCCCGTATTTACATATCTGCCACTTTGTAGAAGAATCCGCATAGGTGTTCGAGTGTTCGAACCGTAATGTGCAAGAAATGGTATGGAAACCCCGTATTTACATATCTGCCACTGTGCAAGAGAATCCGTATAGGTGTTCGAGTGTTCGAATCGTAATGCGCAAGAAATGGTACCGAAACCCCGTATTTACATATCTGCCACTGTGCAGGAGAATCCGAATAGGTGTTCGAGTGTTCGAACCGTAATGCGCAAGAAATGGTATGTAAACCCCGTATTTACATATCTGCCACTGTGCAGGAGAATCCGTATAGGTGTTCGAGTGTTCGAACCGTAATGCGCAAGAAATGGTACGGAAACGCTGTATTTACATATCTGCCACTGTGCAGGAGAATCCGTATAGGTGTTCGAGTGTTCGAACCGTAATGCGCAAGAAATGGTACCGAAACCCCGTATTTACATATCTGCCACTGTACAGGAGAATCCGAATAGGTGTTCGAGTGTTCGAACCGTAATGCGCAAGAAATGGTACCGAAACCCCGTATTTACATATCTGCCACTTTGTAGGAGAATCCGCATAGGTGTTCGAGTGTTCGAACCGTAATGTGCAAGAAATGGTATGGAAACCCCGTATTTACATATCTGCCACTGTGCAGGAGAATCCGTATAGGTGTTCGAGTGTTCGAATCGTAATGCGCAAGAAATGGTACCGAAACCCCGTATTTACATATCTGCCACTGTGCAGGAGAATCCGAATAGGTGTTCGAGTGTTCGAACCGTAATGCGCAAGAAATGGTATGTAAACCCCGTATTTACATATCTGCCACTGTGCAGGAGAATCCGTATAGGTGTTCGAGTGATCGAACCGTAATGCGCAAGAAATCGTACGGAAACCCTGTATTTACATATCTGCCACTGTGCAATAGAATCCGTATAGGTGTTCGAGTGTTCGAACCGTAATGCGCAAGAAATGGTACCGAAACCCCGTATTTACATATCTGCCACTGTGCAGGAGAATCCGAATAGGTGTTCGAGTGTTCGAACCGTAATGCGCAAGAAATGGTACCGAAACCCCGTATTTACATATCTGCCACTGTGCAAGAGAATCCGTAGAGGTGTTCGAGTGTTCGAATCGTAATGCGCAAGAAATGGTACCGAAACCCCGTATTTACATATCTGCCACTGTGCAGGAGAATCCGTACAGGTGTTCGAGTGTTCGAACCGTAATGCGCAAGAAATGGTACCGAAACCCCGTATTTACATATCTGCCACTGTACAGGAGAATCCGTATAGGTGTTCGATTGTTCGAACCGTAATGCACAAGAAATGGTATGTAAACCCCGTATTTACATATCTGCCACTGTGCAGGAGAATCCGTATAGGTGTTCGATTGTTCGAACCGTAATGCGCAGGAAATGGTATGTAAACCCCGTATTTACATATCTGCCACTGTGCAGGAGAATCCGTATAGGTGTTCGAGTGTTCGAACCGTAATGCGCAAGAAATGCTATGTAAACCCCATATTTAAATATCTGCCACTGTGCAGTAGAATCCGTATAGGTGTTCGAGTGTTCGAACCGTAATGTGCAAGAAATGGTACCGAAACCCCGTATTTACATATCTGCCACTGTGCAGGAGAATCCGTATAGGTGTTCGAGTGTTCGAACCGTAATGCGCAAGAAATGGTACGGAAACCCCGTATTTACATATCCGCCACTGTGCAGGAGAATCCGAATAGGTGTTCGACTGTTCGAACCGTAATGCACAAGAAATATTACCGAAACCCCGTATTTACATATCTGCCACTTTGTAGAAGAATCCGCATAGGTGTTCGCGTGTTCGAACCGTAATGTGCAAGAAATGGTATGGAAACCCCGTATTTACATATCTGCCACTGTGCAAGAGAATCCGTATAGGTGTTCGAGTGTTCGAATCGTAAAGCGCAAGAAATGGTACCGAAACCCCGTATTTACATATCTGCCACTGTGCAGGAGAATCCGAATAGGTGTTCGAGTGTTCGAACCGTAATGCGCAAGAAATGGTATGTAAACCCTGTATTTACATATCTGCCACTGTGCAGGAGAATCCGTATAGGTGTTCGAGTGTTCGAACCGTAATGCGCAAGAAATGGTACGGAAACGGTGTATTTACATATCTGCCACTGTGCAGGAGAATCCGTATAGGTGTTCGAGTGTTCGAACCGTAATGCGCAAGAAATGGTACCGAAACCCCGTATTTACATATCTGCCACTGTACAGGAGAATCCGAATAGGTGTTCGAGTGTTCGAACCGTAATGCGCAAGAAATGGTACCGAAACACCGTATTTACATATCTGCCACTTTGTAGGAGAATCCGCATAGGTGTTCGAGTGTTCGAACCGTAATGTGCAAGAAATGGTATGGAAACCCCGTATTTACATATCTGCCACTGTGCAGGAGAATCCGTATAGGTGTTCGAGTGTTCGAATCGTAATGCGCAAGAAATGGTACCGAAACCCCGTATTTACATATCTGCCACTGTGCAGGAGAATCCGAATAGGTGTTCGAGTGTTCGAACCGTAATGCGCAAGAAATGGTATGTAAACCCCGTATTTACATATCTGCCACTGTGCAGGAGAATCCGAATAGGTGTTCGATTGTTCGAACCGTAATGTGCAAGAAATGGTATGTAAACCCCGTATTTACATATCTGCCACTGTGCAGGAGAATCCGTATAGGTGTTCGAGTGTTCGAACCGTAATGCGCAAGAAATGCTATGTAAACCCCATATTTAAATATCTGCCACTGTGCAGGAGAATCCGTATAGGTGTTCGAGTGTTCGAACCGTAATGCGCAAGAAATGGTTCCGAAACCCCGTATTTACATATCTGCCACTGTGCAGGAGAATCCGTATAGGTGTTCGAGTGTTCGAACCGTAATGCGCAAGAAATGGTACGGAAACCCCGTATTTACATATCCGTCACTGTGCAGGAGAATCCGAATAGGTGTTCGAGTGTTCGAACCGTAATGCGCAAGAAATGGTACCGAAACCCCGTATTTACATATCTGCCACTTTGTAGAAGAATCCGCATAGGTGTTCGAGTGTTCGAACCGTAATGTGCAAGAAATGGTATGGAAACCCCGTATTTACATATCTGCCACTGTGCAAGAGAATCCGTATAGGTGTTCGAGTGTTCGAATCGTAATGCGCAAGAAATGGTACCGAAACCCCATATTTACATATCTGCCACTGTGCAGGAGAATCCGAATAGGTGTTCGAGTGTTCGAACCGTAATGCGCAAGAAATGGTATGTAAACCCCGTATTTACATATCTGCCACTGTGCAGGAGAATCCGTATAGGTGTTCGAGTGTTCGAACCGTAATGCGCAAGAAATGGTACGGAAACGCTGTATTTACATATCTGCCACTGTGCAGGAGAATCCGTATAGGTGTTCGAGTGTTCGAACCGTAATGCGCAAGAAATGGTATCGAAACCCCGTATTTACATATCTGCCACTGTACAGGAGAATCCGAATAGGTGTTCGAGTGTTCGAACCGTAATGCGCAAGAAATGGTACCGAAACCCCGTATTTACATATCTGCCACTTTGTAGGAGAATCCGCATAGGTGTTCGAGTGTTCGAACCGTAATGTGCAAGAAATGGTATGGAAACCCCGTATTTACATATCTGCCACTGTGCAGGAGAATCCGTATAGGTGTTCGAGTGTTCGAATCGTAATGCGCAAGAAATGGTACCGAAACCCCGTATTTACATATCTGCCACTGTGCAGGAGAATCCGAATAGGTGTTCGAGTGTTCGAACCGTAATGCGCAAGAAATGGTATGTAAACCCCGTATTTACATATCTGCCACTGTGCAGGAGAATCCGTATAGGTGTTCGAGTGATCGAACCGTAATGCGCAAGAAATCGTACGGAAACCCCGTATTTACATATCTGCCACTGTGCAATAGAATCCGTATAGGTGTTCGAGTGTTCGAACCGTAATGCGCAAGAAATGGTACCGAAACCCCGTATTTACATATCTGCCACTGTGCAGGAGAATCCGAATAGGTGTTCGAGTGTTCGAACCGTAATGCGCAAGAAATGGTACCGAAACCCCGTATTTACATATCTGCCACTGTGCAAGAGAATCCGTAGAGGTGTTCGAGTGTTCGAATCGTAATGCGCAAGAAATGGTACCGAAACCCCGTATTTACATATCTGCCACTGTGCAGGAGAATCCGTACAGGTGTTCGAGTGTTCGAACCGTAATGCGCAAGAAATGGTACCGAAACCCCGTATTTACATATCTGCCACTGTACAGGAGAATCCGTATAGGTGTTCGATTGTTCGAACCGTAATGCACAAGAAATGGTATGTAAACCCCGTATTTACATATCTGCCACTGTGCAGGAGAATCCGTATAGGTGTTCGATTGTTCGAACCGTAATGCGCAGGAAATGGTATGTAAACCCCGTATTTACATATCTGCCACTGTGCAGGAGAATCCGTATAGGTGTTCGAGTGTTCGAACCGTAATGCGCAAGAAATGCTATGTAAACCCCATATTTAAATATCTGCCACTGTGCAGTAGAATCCGTATAGGTGTTCGAGTGTTCGAACCGTAATGTGCAAGAAATGGTACCGAAACCCCGTATTTACATATCTGCCACTGTGCAGGAGAATCCGTATAGGTGTTCGAGTGTTCGAACCGTAATGCGCAAGAAATGGTACGGAAACCCCGTATTTACATATCCGCCACTGTGCAGGAGAATCCGAATAGGTGTTCGACTGTTCGAACCGTAATGCACAAGAAATATTACCGAAACCCCGTATTTACATATCTGCCACTTTGTAGAAGAATCCGCATAGGTGTTCGCGTGTTCGAACCGTAATGTGCAAGAAATGGTATGGAAACCCCGTATTTACATATCTGCCACTGTGCAAGAGAATCCGTATAGGTGTTCGTGTGTTCGAATCGTAAAGCGCAAGAAATGGTACCGAAACCCCGTATTTACATATCTGCCACTGTGCAGGAGAATCCGAATAGGTGTTCGAGTGTTCGAACCGTAATGCGCAAGAAATGGTATGTAAACCCTGTATTTACATATCTGCCACTGTGCAGGAGAATCCGTATAGGTGTTCGAGTGTTCGAACCGTAATGCGCAAGAAATGGTACGGAAACGGTGTATTTACATATCTGCCACTGTGCAGGAGAATCCGTATAGGTGTTCGAGTGTTCGAACCGTAATGCGCAAGAAATGGTACCGAAACCCCGTATTTACATATCTGCCACTGTACAGGAGAATCCGAATAGGTGTTCGAGTGTTCGAACCGTAATGCGCAAGAAATGGTACCGAAACACCGTATTTACATATCTGCCACTTTGTAGGAGAATCCGCATAGGTGTTCGAGTGTTCGAACCGTAATGTGCAAGAAATGGTATGGAAACCCCGTATTTACATATCTGCCACTGTGCAGGAGAATCCGTATAGGTGTTCGAGTGTTCGAATCGTAATGCGCAAGAAATGGTACCGAAACCCCGTATTTACATATCTGCCACTGTGCAGGAGAATCCGAATAGGTGTTCGAGTGTTCGAACCGTAATGCGCAAGAAATGGTATGTAAACCCCGTATTTACATATCTGCCACTGTGCAGGAGAATCCGTATAGGTGTTCGAGTGATCGAACCGTAATGCGCAAGAAATCGTACGGAAACCCCGTATTTACATATCTGCCACTGTGCAGGAGAATCCGTATAGGTGTTCGAGTGTTCGAACCGTAATGCGCAAGAAATGGTACCGAAACCCCGTATTTACATATCTGCCACTGTGCAGGAGAATCCGAATAGGTGTTCGAGTGTTCGAACCGTAATGCGCAAGAAATGGTACCGAAACCCCGTATTTACATATCTGCCACTTTGTAGGAGAATCCGCATAGGTGTTCGAGTGTTCGAACCGTAATGTGCAAGAAATGGTATGGAAACCCCGTATTTACATATCTGTCACTGTGCAGGAGAATCCGTATAGGTGTTCGAGTGTTCGAATCGTAATGCGCAAGAAATGGTACGGAAACCCCGTATTTACATATCTGCCACTGTGCAGGAGAATCCGAATAGATGTTCGAGTGTTCGAACCGTAATGCGCAAGAAAGGGTACCGAAACCCCGTATTTACATATCTGCCACTATGTAGGAGAATCCGCATAGGTGTTCGAGTGTTCGAACCGTAATGTGCAAGAAATGGTATGGAAACCTCGTATTTACATATCTGCCACTGTGCAAGAGAATCCGTATAGGTGTTCGAGTGTTCGAATCGTAATGCGCAAGAAATGGTACCGAAACCCCGTATTTACATATCTGCCACTGTGCAGGAGAATCCGAATAGGTGTTCGAGTGTTCGAACCGTAATGCGCAAGAAATGGTATGTAAACCCCGTATTTACATATCTGCCACTGTGCAGGAGAATCCGTATAGGTGTTCGAGTGTTCGAACCGTAATGCGCAAGAAATGGTACCGAAACCCCGTATTTACATATCTGCCACTGTGCAGGAGAATCCGAATAGGTGTTCGAGTGTTCGAACCGTAATGCGCAGGAAATGGTACCGAAACCCCGTATTTACATATCTGCCACTTTGTAGGAGAATCCGCATAGGTGTTCGAGTGTTCGAACCGTAATGTGCAAGAAATGGTATGGAAACCCCGTATTTACATATCTGCCACTGTGCAGGAGAATCCGTATAGGTGTTCGATTGTTCGAACCGTAATGCGCAAGAAATGGTACCGAAACACCGTATTTACATATCTGCCACTGTGCAGGAGAATCCGAATAGGTGTTCGAGTGTTCGAACCGTAATGTGCAAGAAATGGTATGGAAACCCCGTATTTACATATCTGCCACTGTGCAAGAGAATCCGTATAGGTGTTCGTGTGTTCGAATCGTAAAGCGCAAGAAATGGTACCGAAACCCCGTATTTACATATCTGCCACTGTGCAGGAGAATCCGAATAGGTGTTCGAGTGTTCGAACCGTAATGCGCAAGAAATGGTACGGAAACCCCGTATTTACATATCTGCCACTGTGCAGGAGAATCCGAATAGGTGTTCGAGTGTTCGAACCGTAATGCGCAAGAAATGGTACCGAAACCCCGTATTTACATATCTGCCACTTTGTAGGAGAATCCGCATAGGTGTTCGAGTGTTCGAACCGTAATGTGCAAGAAATGGTATGGAAACCCCGTATTTACATATCTGCCACTGTGCAGGAGAATCCGTATAGGTGTTCGATTGTTCGAACCGTAATGCGCAAGAAATGGTACCGAAACACCGTATTTACATATCTGCCACTGTGCAGGAGAATCAGAATAGGTGTTCGAGTGTTCGAACCGTAATGCGCAAGAAATGGTACCGAAACCCCGTATTTACATATCTGCCACTTTGTAGGAGAATCCACATAGGTGTTCGAGTGTTCGAACCGTAATGTGCAAGAAATGGTATGGAAACCCCGTATTTACATATCTGCCACTGTGCAGGAGAATCCGTACAGGTGTTCGAGTGTTCGAATCGTAATGCGCAAGAAATGGTACCGAAACCCCGTATTTACATATCTGCCACTGTGCAGGAGAATCCGAATAGGTGTTCGAGTGTTCGAACCGTAATGCGCAAGAAATGGTACTGAAACCCCGTATTTACATATCTGCCACTGTGCAGGAGAATCCGTATAGGTGTTCGAGTGTTCGAATCGTAATGCGCAAGAAATGGTACCGAAACCCCGTATTTACATATCTTCCACTGTGCAGGAGAATCCGAATAGGTGTTCGAGTGTTCGAACCGTAATGCGCAAGAAATGGTACCGAAACCCCGTATTTACATATCTGCCACTTTGTAAGAGAATCCGCATAGGTGTTCGAGTGTTCGAACCGTAATGTGCAAGAAATGGTATGGAAACCCCGTATTTACATATCTGCCACTGTGCAGGAGAATCCGTATAGGTGTTCGAGTGTTCGAATCGTAATGCGCAAGAAATGGTACCGAAACCCCGTATTTATATATCTGCCACTGTGCAGGAGAATCCGAATAGGTGTTCGAGTGTTCGAACCGTAATGCGCAAGAAATGGTATGTAAACCCCGTATTTACATATCTGCCACTGTGCAGGAGAATCCGTATAGGTGTTCGAGTGTTCGAACCGTAATGCGCAAGAAATGGTACGGAAACCCCGTATTTACATATCTGCCACTGTGCAGGAGAATCCGTATAGGTGTTCGATTGTTCGAACCGTAATGCGCAAGAAATGGTATGTAAACCCCGTATTTACATATCTGCCACTGTGCAGGAGAATCCGTATAGGTGTTCGATTGTTCGAACCGTAATGCGCAAGAAATGGTATGTAAACCCCGTATTTACATATCTGCCACTGTGCAGGAGAATCCGTATAGGTGTTCGAGTGTTCGAACCGTAATGTGCAAGAAATGCTATGTAAACCCCATATTTAAATATCCGCCACTGTGCAGGAGAATCCGTGTAGGTGTTCGAGTGTTCGAGTGTTCGAGTGTTCGAACCGTAATGTGCAAGAAATGGTATGGAAACCCCGTATTTACATATCTGCCACTGTGCAGGAGAATCCGTACAGGTGTTCGAGTGTTCGAATCGTAATGCGCAAGAAATGGTACTGAAACCCCGTATTTACATATCTGCCACTTTGTACGAGAATCCGCATAGGTGTTCGAGTGTTCGAACCGTAATGTGCAAGAAATGGTATGGAAACCCCGTATTTACATATCTGCCACTGCGCAAGAGAATCCGTGTAGGTGTTCGAGTGTTCGAATCGTAATGCGCAAGAAATGGTACCGAAACCCCGTATTTACATATCTGCCACTGTGCAGGAGAATCCGAATAGGTGTTCGAGTGTTCGAACCGTAATGGGCAAGAAATGGTATGTAAACCCCGTATTTACATATCTGCCACTGTGCAGGAGAATCCGTATAGGTGTTCGAGTGTTCGAACCGTAATGCGCGAGAAATGGTACGGAAACCCCGTATTTACATATCTGCCACTGTGCAGGAGAATCCGTATAGGTGTTCGAGTGTTCGAACCGTAATGCGGAAGAAATGGTACCGAAACCCCGTATTTACATATCTGCCACTGTGCAGGAGAATCCGAATAGGTGTTCGAGTGTTCGAACCGTAATGCACAAGAAATGGTACCGAAACCCCGTATTTACATATCTGCCACTTTGTAGGAGAATCCGCATAGGTGTTCGAGTGTTCGAACCGTAATGTTCAAGAAATGGTATGGAAACCCCGTATTTACATATCTGCCACTGTGCAGGAGAATCCGTATAGGTGTTCGAGTGTTCGAACCGTAATGCGCAAGAAATGGTACGGAAACCCCGTATTTACATATCTGCCCCTGTGCAGGAGAATCCGTATAGGTGTTCGATTGTTCGAACAGTAATGCGCAAGAAATGGTATGTAAACCCCGTATTTACATATCTGCCACTGTGCAGGAGAATCCGTATAGGTGTTCGAGTGTTCGAACCGTAATGCGCAAGAAATGGTATGTAAACCCCGTATTTACATATCTGCCACTGTGCAGGAGAATCCGTATAGGTGTTCGAGTGTTCGAACCGTAATGCGCAAGAAATGCTATGTAAACCCCATATTTAAATATCCGCCACTGTGCAGGGGAATCCGTATAGGTGTTCGAGTGTTCGAACCGTAATGCGCAAGAAATGGTACCGAAACCCCGTATTTACATATCTGCCACTGTGCAGGAGAATCCGTATAGGTGTTCTAGTGTTCGAACCGTAATGCGCAAGAAATGGTACGGAAACCCCGTATTTACATATCTGCCACTGTGCAGGAGAATCCGTATAGGTGTTCGAGTGTTCGAACCGTAATGCGCAAGAAATGGTACCGAAACCCCGTATTTACATATCTGCCACTTTGTAGGAGAATCCGCATAGGTGTTCGAGTGTTCGAACCGTAATGTGCAAGAAATGGTATGGAAACCCCGTATTTACATATCTGCCACTGTGCAAGAGAATCCGTATAGGTGTTCGAGTGTTCGAATCGTAATGCGCAAGAAATGGTACCGAAATCCCGTATTTACATATCTGCCACTGTGCAGGAGAATCCGAATAGGTGTTCGATTGTTCGAACCGTAATGTGCAAGAAATGGTATGTAAACCCCGTATTTACATATCTGCCACTGTGCAGGAGAATCCGTATAGGTGTTGAGTGTTCGAACCGTAATGCGCAAGAAATGGTACCGAAACCCCGTATTTACATATCTGCCACTGTGCAGGAGAATCCGTATAGGTGTTCGAGTGTTCGAACCGTAATGCGCAAGAAATGGTACCGAAACCCCGTATTTACATATCTGCCACTGTGCAGGAGAATCCGAATAGGTGTTCGAGTGTTCGAACCGTAATGCGCAAGAAATGGTACCGAAACCCCGTATTTACATATCTGCCACTTTGTAGGAGAATCCGCATAGGTGTTCGAGTGTTCGAACCGTAATGTGCAAGAAATGGTATGGAAACCCCGTATTTACATATCTGCCACTGTGCAGGAGAATCCGTATAGGTGTTCGAGTGTTCGAATCGTAATGCGCAAGAAATGGTACCGAAACCCCGTATTTACATATCTGCCACTGTGCAGGAGAATCCGAATAGGTGTTCGAGTGTTCGAACCGTAATGCGCAAGAAATGGTACGGAAACCCCGTATTTACATATCTGCCACTGTGCAGGAGAATCCGTATAGGTGTTCGAGTGTTCGAACCGTAATGCGCAAGAAATGGTACCGAAACCCCGTATTTACATATCTTCCACTGTGCAGGAGAATCCGAATAGGTGTTCGAGTGTTCGAACCGTAATGCGCAAGAAACGGTACCGAAACCCCGTATTTACATATCTGCCACTGTGCAGGAGAATCCGTATAGGTGTTCGAGTGTTCGAACCGTAATGCGCAAGAAATGGTACCGAAACCCCGTATTTACATATCTGCCACTGCGCAGGAGAATCCGAATAGGTGTTCGAGTGTTCGAACCGTAATGCGCAAGAAATGGTACCGAAACCCCGTATTTACATATCTGCCACTTTGTAGGAGAATCCGCATAGGTGTTCGAGTGTTCGAACCGTAATGTTCAAGAAATGGTATGGAAACCCCGTATTTACATATCTGCCACTGTGCAGGAGAATCCGTATAGGTGTTCGAGTGTTCGAACCGTAATGCGCAAGAAATGGTACGGAAACCCCGTATTTACATATCTGCCCCTGTGCAGGAGAATCCGTATAGGTGTTCGATTGTTCGAACAGTAATGCGCAAGAAATGGTATGTAAACCCCGTATTTACATATCTGCCACTGTGCAGGAGAATCCGTATAGGTGTTCGAGTGTTCGAACCGTAATGCGCAAGAAATGGTATGTAAACCCCGTATTTACATATCTGCCACTGTGCAGGAGAATCCGTATAGGTGTTCGAGTGTTCGAACCGTAATGCGCAAGAAATGCTATGTAAACCCCATATTTAAATATCCGCCACTGTGCAGGGGAATCCGTATAGGTGTTCGAGTGTTCGAACCGTAATGCGCAAGAAATGGTACCGAAACCCCGTATTTACATATCTGCCACTGTGCAGGAGAATCCGTATAGGTGTTCTAGTGTTCGAACCGTAATGCGCAAGAAATGGTACGGAAACCCCGTATTTACATATCTGCCACTGTGTAGGAGAATCCGTATAGGTGTTCGAGTGTTCGAACCGTAATGCGCAAGAAATGGTACCGAAACCCCGTATTTACATATCTGCCACTTTGTAGGAGAATCCGCATAGGTGTTCGAGTGTTCGAACCGTAATGTGCAAGAAATGGTATGGAAACCCCGTATTTACATATCTGCCACTGTGCAAGAGAATCCGTATAGGTGTTCGAGTGTTCGAATCGTAATGCGCAAGAAATGGTACCGAAATCCCGTATTTACATATCTGCCACTGTGCAGGAGAATCCGAATAGGTGTTCGATTGTTCGAACCGTAATGTGCAAGAAATGGTATGTAAACCCCGTATTTACATATCTGCCACTGTGCAGGAGAATCCGTATAGGTGTTGAGTGTTCGAACCGTAATGCGCAAGAAATGGTACCGAAACCCCGTATTTACATATCTGCCACTGTGCAGGAGAATCCGTATAGGTGTTCGAGTGTTCGAACCGTAATGCGCAAGAAATGGTACCGAAACCCCGTATTTACATATCTGCCACTGTGCAGGAGAATCCGAATAGGTGTTCGAGTGTTCGAACCGTAATGCGCAAGAAATGGTACCGAAACCCCGTATTTACATATCTGCCACTTTGTAGGAGAATCCGCATAGGTGTTCGAGTGTTCGAACCGTAATGTGCAAGAAATGGTATGGAAACCCCGTATTTACATATCTGCCACTGTGCAGGAGAATCCGTATAGGTGTTCGAGTGTTCGAATCGTAATGCGCAAGAAATGGTACCGAAACCCCGTATTTACATATCTGCCACTGTGCAGGAGAATCCGAATAGGTGTTCGAGTGTTCGAACCGTAATGCGCAAGAAATGGTACGGAAACCCCGTATTTACATATCTGCCACTGTGCAGGAGAATCCGTATAGGTGTTCGAGTGTTCGAACCGTAATGCGCAAGAAATGGTACCGAAACCCCGTATTTACATATCTTCCACTGTGCAGGAGAATCCGAATAGGTGTTCGAGTGTTCGAACCGTAATGCGCAAGAAACGGTACCGAAACCCCGTATTTACATATCTGCCACTGTGCAGGAGAATCCGTATAGGTGTTCGAGTGTTCGAACCGTAATGCGCAAGAAATGGTACCGAAACCCCGTATTTACATATCTGCCACTGCGCAGGAGAATCCGAATAGGTGTTCGAGTGTTCGAACCGTAATGCGCAAGAAATGGTACCGAAACCCCGTATTTACATATCTGCCACTTTGTAGGAGAATCCGCATAGGTGTTCGAGTGTTCGAACCGTAATGTGCAAGAAATGGTATGGAAACCCCGTATTTACATATCTGCCACTGTGCAGGAGAATCCGTATAGGTGTTCGAGTGTTCGAATCGTAATGCGCAAGAAATGGTACCGAAACCCCGTATTTACATATCTGCCACTGTGCAGGAGAATCCGAATAGGTGTTCGAGTGTTCGAACCGTAATGCGCAAGAAATGGTACGGAAACCCCGTATTTACATATCTGCCACTGTGCAGGAGAATCCGAATAGGTGTTCGAGTGTTCGAACCGTAATGCGCAAGAAATGGTACTGAAACCCCGTATTTACATATCTGCCACTGTGCAGGAGAATCCGTATAGGTGTTCGAGTGTTCGAATCGTAATGCGCAAGAAATGGTACCGAAACCCCGTATTTACATATCTTCCACTGTGCAGGAGAATCCGAATAGGTGTTCGAGTGTTCGAACCGTAATGCGCAAGAAATGGTACCGAAACCCCGTATTTACATATCTGCCACTTTGTAAGAGAATCCGCATAGGTGTTCGAGTGTTCGAACCGTAATGTGCAAGAAATGGTATGGAAACCCCGTATTTACATATCTGCCACTGTGCAGGAGAATCCGAATAGGTGTTCGAGTGTTCGAATCGTAATGCGCAAGAAATGGTACCGAAACCCCGTATTTATATATCTGCCACTGTGCAGGAGAATCCGAATAGGTGTTCGAGTGTTCGAACCGTAATGCGCAAGAAATGGTATGTAAACCCCGTATTTACATATCTGCCACTGTGCAGGAGAATCCGTATAGGTGTTCGAGTGTTCGAACCGTAATGCGCAAGAAATGGTACGGAAACCCCGTATTTACATATCTGCCACTGTGCAGGAGAATCCGTATAGGTGTTCGATTGTTCGAACCGTAATGCGCAAGAAATGGTATGTAAACCCCGTATTTACATATCTGCCACTGTGCAGGAGAATCCGTATAGGTGTTCGATTGTTCGAACCGTAATGCGCAAGAAATGGTATGTAAACCCCGTATTTACATATCTGCCACTGTGCAGGAGAATCCGTATAGGTGTTCGAGTGTTCGAACCGTAATGTGCAAGAAATGCTATGTAAACCCCATATTTAAATATCCGCCACTGTGCAGGAGAATCCGTGTAGGTGTTCGAGTGTTCGAGTGTTCGAGTGTTCGAACCGTAATGTGCAAGAAATGGTATGGAAACCCCGTATTTACATATCTGCCACTGTGCAGGAGAATCCGTACAGGTGTTCGAGTGTTCGAATCGTAATGCGCAAGAAATGGTACTGAAACCCCGTATTTACATATCTGCCACTTTGTACGAGAATCCGCATAGGTGTTCGAGTGTTCGAACCGTAATGTGCAAGAAATGGTATGGAAACCCCGTATTTACATATCTGCCACTGCGCAAGAGAATCCGTGTAGGTGTTCGAGTGTTCGAATCGTAATGCGCAAGAAATGGTACCGAAACCCCGTATTTACATATCTGCCACTGTGCAGGAGAATCCGAATAGGTGTTCGAGTGTTCGAACCGTAATGGGCAAGAAATGGTATGTAAACCCCGTATTTACATATCTGCCACTGTGCAGGAGAATCCGTATAGGTGTTCGAGTGTTCGAACCGTAATGCGCGAGAAATGGTACGGAAACCCCGTATTTACATATCTGCCACTGTGCAGGAGAATCCGTATAGGTGTTCGAGTGTTCGAACCGTAATGCGGAAGAAATGGTACCGAAACCCCGTATTTACATATCTGCCACTGTGCAGGAGAATCCGAATAGGTGTTCGAGTGTTCGAACCGTAATGCACAAGAAATGGTACCGAAACCCCGTATTTACATATCTGCCACTTTGTAGGAGAATCCGCATAGGTGTTCGAGTGTTCGAACCGTAATGTTCAAGAAATGGTATGGAAACCCCGTATTTACATATCTGCCACTGTGCAGGAGAATCCGTATAGGTGTTCGAGTGTTCGAACCGTAATGCGCAAGAAATGGTACGGAAACCCCGTATTTACATATCTGCCCCTGTGCAGGAGAATCCGTATAGGTGTTCGATTGTTCGAACAGTAATGCGCAAGAAATGGTATGTAAACCCCGTATTTACATATCTGCCACTGTGCAGGAGAATCCGTATAGGTGTTCGAGTGTTCGAACCGTAATGCGCAAGAAATGGTATGTAAACCCCGTATTTACATATCTGCCACTGTGCAGGAGAATCCGTATAGGTGTTCGAGTGTTCGAACCGTAATGTGCATGAAATGCTATGTAAACCCCATATTTAAATATCCGCCACTGTGCAGGGGAATCCGTATAGGTGTTCGAGTGTTCGAACCGTAATGCGCAAGAAATGGTACCGAAACCCCGTATTTACATATCTGCCACTGTGCAGGAGAATCCGTATAGGTGTTCTAGTGTTCGAACCGTAATGCGCAAGAAATGGTACGGAAACCCCGTATTTACATATCTGCCACTGTGCAGGAGAATCCGTATAGGTGTTCGAGTGTTCGAACCGTAATGCGCAAGAAATGGTACCGAAACCCCGTATTTACATATCTGCCACTTTGTAGGAGAATCCGCATAGGTGTTCGAGTGTTCGAACCGTAATGTGCAAGAAATGGTATGGAAACCCCGTATTTACATATCTGCCACTGTGCAAGAGAATCCGTATAGGTGTTCGAGTGTTCGAATCGTAATGCGCAAGAAATGGTACCGAAATCCCGTATTTACATATCTGCCACTGTGCAGGAGAATCCGAATAGGTGTTCGATTGTTCGAACCGTAATGTGCAAGAAATGGTATGTAAACCCCGTATTTACATATCTGCCACTGTGCAGGAGAATCCGTATAGGTGTTGAGTGTTCGAACCGTAATGCGCAAGAAATGGTACCGAAACCCCGTATTTACATATCTGCCACTGTGCAGGAGAATCCGTATAGGTGTTCGAGTGTTCGAACCGTAATGCGCAAGAAATGGTACCGAAACCCCGTATTTACATATCTGCCACTGTGCAGGAGAATCCGAATAGGTGTTCGAGTGTTCGAACCGTAATGCGCAAGAAATGGTACCGAAACCCCGTATTTACATATCTGCCACTTTGTAGGAGAATCCGCATAGGTGTTCGAGTGTTCGAACCGTAATGTGCAAGAAATGGTATGGAAACCCCGTATTTACATATCTGCCACTGTGCAGGAGAATCCGTATAGGTGTTCGAGTGTTCGAATCGTAATGCGCAAGAAATGGTACCGAAACCCCGTATTTACATATCTGCCACTGTGCAGGAGAATCCGAATAGGTGTTCGAGTGTTCGAACCGTAATGCGCAAGAAATGGTACGGAAACCCCGTATTTACATATCTGCCACTGTGCAGGAGAATCCGTATAGGTGTTCGAGTGTTCGAACCGTAATGCGCAAGAAATGGTACCGAAACCCCGTATTTACATATCTTCCACTGTGCAGGAGAATCCGAATAGGTGTTCGAGTGTTCGAACCGTAATGCGCAAGAAACGGTACCGAAACCCCGTATTTACATATCTGCCACTGTGCAGGAGAATCCGTATAGGTGTTCGAGTGTTCGAACCGTAATGCGCAAGAAATGGTACCGAAACCCCGTATTTACATATCTGCCACTGCGCAGGAGAATCCGAATAGGTGTTCGAGTGTTCGAACCGTAATGCGCAAGAAATGGTACCGAAACCCCGTATTTACATATCTGCCACTTTGTAGGAGAATCCGCATAGGTGTTCGAGTGTTCGAACCGTAATGTGCAAGAAATGGTATGGAAACCCCGTATTTACATATCTGCCACTGTGCAGGAGAATCCGTATAGGTGTTCGAGTGTTCGAATCGTAATGCGCAAGAAATGGTACCGAAACCCCGTATTTACATATCTGCCACTGTGCAGGAGAATCCGAATAGGTGTTCGAGTGTTCGAACCGTAATGCGCAAGAAATGGTACGGAAACCCCGTATTTACATATCTGCCACTGTGCAGGAGAATCCGTATAGGTTTTTGAGTGTTCGAACCGTAATGCGCAAGAAATGGTACCGAAACCACGTATTTACATATCTTCCACTGTGCAGGAGAATCCGAATAGGTGTTCGAGTGTTCGAACCGTAATGCGCAAGAAATGGTACCGAAACCCCGTATTTACATATCTGCCACTTTGTAGGAGAATCCGCATAGGTGTTCGAGTGTTCGAACCGTAATGTGCAAGAAATGGTATGGAAACCCCGTATTTACATATCTGCCACTGTGCAGGAGAATCCGTATAGGTGTTCGAGTGTTCGAATCGTAATGCGCAAGAAATGGTACCGAAACCCCGTATTTACATATCTGCCACTGTGCAGGAGAATCCGAATAGGTGTTCGAGTGTTCGAACCGTAATGCGCAAGAAATGGTATGTAAACCCCGTATTTACATATCTGCCACTGTGCAGGAGAATCCGTATAGGTGTTCGAGTGTTCGAACCGTAATGCGCAAGAAATGGTACGGAAACCCCGTATTTACATATCTGCCACTGTGCAGGAGAATCCGTATAGGTGTTCGATTGTTCGAACCGTAATGCGCAAGAAATGGTATGCAAACCCCGTATTTACATATCTGCCACTGTGCAGGAGAATCCGTACAGGTGTTCGAGTGTTCGAACCGTAATGCGCAAGAAATGGTACCGAAACCCCGTATTTACATATCTGCCACTGTGCAGGAGAATCCGAATAGGTGTTCGAGTGTTCGAACCGTAATGCGCAAGAAATGGTACCGAAACCCCGTATTTACATATCTGCCACTTTGTAGGAGAATCCGCATAGGTGTTCGAGTGTTCGAACCGTAATGTGCAAGAAATGGTATGGAAACCCCGTATTTACATATCTGCCACTGTGCAGGAGAATCCGAAAAGGTGTTCGAGTGTTCGAACCGTAATGCGCAAGAAATGGTATGTAAACCCCGTATTTACATATCTGCCACTGTGCAGGAGAATCCGTCTAGGTGTTTGAGTGTTCGAACCGTAATGCGCAAGAAATGGTACCGAAACCCCGTATTTACATATCTGTCACTGTGCAGGAGAATCCGAATAGGTGTTCGAGTGTTCGAACCGTAATGCGCAAGAAATGGTACCGAAACCCCGTATTTACATATCTGCCACTGTGCAGGAGAATCCGTATAGGTGTTCGAGTGTTCGAACCGTAATGCGCAAGAAATGGTACCGAAACCCCGTATTTACATATCTGCCACTGTGCAGGAGAATCCGAATAGGTGTTCGAGTGTTCGAACCGTAATGCGCAAGAAATGGTACCGAAACCCCGTATTTACATATCTGCCACTTTGTAGGAGAATCCGCATAGGTGTTCGAGTGTTCGAACCGTAATGTGCAAGAAATGGTATGGAAACCCCGTATTTACGTATCTGCCACTGTGCAGGAGAATTCGTATAGGTGTTCGAGTGTTCGAATCGTAATGCGCAAGAAATGGTACCGAAACCCCGTATTTACATATCTGCCACTGTGCAGGAGAATCCGAATAGGTGTTCGAGTGTTCGAACCGTAATGCGCAAGAAATGGTAGGTAAACCCCGTATTTACATATCTGCCACTGTGCAGGAGAATCCGTATAGGTGTTCGAGTGTTCGAACCGTAATGCGCAAGAAATGGTACGGAAACCCCGTATTTACATATCTGCCACTGTGCAGGAGAATCCGTATAGGTGTTCGATTGTTCGAACCGTAATGCGCAAGAAATGGTATGTAAACCCCGTATTTACATATCTGCCACTATGCAGGAGAATCCGTATTGGTGTTCGATTGTTCGAACCGTAATGCGCAAGAAATGGTATGTAAACCCCGTATTTACATATCTGCCACTGTGCAGGAGAATCCGTATAGGTGTTCGAGTGTTCGAACCGTAATGCGCAAGAAATGCTATGTAAACCCCATATTTAAATATCCGCCACTATGCAGGAGAATCCGTATAGGTGTTCGAGTGTTCGAACCGTAATGCGCAAGAAATGGTACCGAAACCCCGTATTTACATATCTGCCACTGTGCAGGAGAATCCGAATAGGTGTTCGAGTGTTCGAACCGTAATGCGCAAGAAATGGTACCGAAACCCCGTATTTACATATCTGCCACTTTGTAGGAGAATCCGCATAGGTGTTCGAGTGTTCGAACCGTAATGTGCAAGAAATGGTATGGAAACCCCGTATTTACATATCTGCCACTGTGCAGGAGAATCCGTATAGGTGTTCGAGTGTTCGAATCGTAATGCGCAAGAAATGGTACCGAAACCCCGTATTTACATATCTGCCACTGTGCAGGAGAATCCGAATAGGTGTTCGAGTGTTCGAACCGTAATGCGTAAGAAATGGTACGGAAACCCCGTATTTACATATCTGCCACTGTGCAGGAGAATCCGTATAGGTGTTCGAGTGTTCGAACCGTAATGCGCAAGAAATGGTACCGAAACTCCGTATTTACATATCTGCCACTGTGCAGGAGAATCCGAATAGGTGTTCGAGTGTTCGAACCGTAATGCGCAAGAAATGGTACCGAAACCCCGTATTTACATATCTGCCACTTTGTAGGAGAATCCGCATAGGTGTTCGAGGGTTCGAACCGTAATGTGCAAGAAATGGTATGGAAACCCCGTATTTACATATCTGCCACTGTGCAGGAGAATCCGTATAGGTGTTCGAGTGTTCGAATCGTAATGCGCAAGAAATGGTACCGAAACCCCGTATTTACATATCTGCCACTGTGCAGGAGAATCCGAACAGGTGTTCGAGTGTTCGAACCGTAATGCGCAAGAAATGGTATGTAAACCCCGTATTTACATATCTGCCACTGTGCAGGAGAATCCGTATAGGTGTTCGAGTGTTCGAACCGTAATGCGCAAGAAATGGTACGGAAACCCCGTATTTACATATCTGCCACTGTGCAGGAGAATCCGTATAGGTGTTCGATTGTTCGAACCGTAATGCGCAAGAAATGGTATGTAAACCCCGTATTTACATATCTGCCACTGTGCAGGAGAATCCGTACAGGTGTTCGAGTGTTCGAACCGTAATGCGCAAGAAATGGTACCGAAACCCCGTATTTACATATCTGCCACTTTGTAGGAGAATCCGCATAGGTGTTCGAGTGTTCGAACCGTAATGTGCAAGAAATGGTATGGAAACCCCGTATTTACATATCTGCCACTGTGCAGGAGAATCCGAAAAGGTGTTCGAGTGTTCGAACCGTAATGCGCAAGAAATGGTATGTAAACCCCGTATTTACATATCTGCCACTGTGCAGGAGAATCCGTATAGGTGTTCGAGTGTTCGAACCGTAATGCGCAAGAAATGGTACCGAAACCCCGTATTTACATATCTGCCACTGTGCAGGAGAATCCGAATAGGTGTTCGAGTGTTCGAACCGTAATGCGCAAGAAATGGTACCGAAACCCCGTATTTACATATCTGCCACTGTGCAGGAGAATCCGTATAGGTGTTCGAGTGTTCGAACCGTAATGCGCAAGAAATGGTACCGAAACCCCGTATTTACATATCTGCCACTTTGTAGGAGAATCCGCATAGGTGTTCGAGTGTTCGAACCGTAATGTGCAAGAAATGGTATGGAAACCCCGTATTTACGTATCTGCCACTGTGCAGGAGAATCCGTATAGGTGTTCGAGTGTTCGAACCGTAATGCGCAAGAAATGGTACGGAAACCCCGTATTTACATATCTGCCACTGTGCAGGAGAATCCGAATAGGTGTTCGAGTGTTCGAACCGTAATGCGCAAGAAATGGTACCGAAACCCCGTATTTACATATCTGCCACTTTGTAGGAGAATCCGCATAGGTGTTCAAGTGTTCGAACCGTAATGTGCAAGAAATGGTATGGAAACCCCGTATTTACATATCTGCCACTGTGCAAGAGAATCCGTATAGGTGTTCGAGTGTTCGAATCGTAATGCGCAAGAAATGGTTCCGAAATCCCGTATTTACATATCTGCCACTGTGCAGGAGAATCCGTATAGGTGTTCGATTGTTCGAACCGTAATGCGCAAGAAATGGTACCGAAACCCCGTATTTACATATCTGCCCCTGTGCAGGAGAATCCGAACAGGTGTTCGAGTGTTCGAACCGTAATGCGCAAGAAATGGTATGTAAACCCCGTATTTACATATCTGCCACTGTGCAGGAGAATCCGTATAGGTGTTCGAGTGTTCGAACCGTAATGCGCAAGAAATGGTACGGAAACCCCGTATTTACATATCTGCCACTGTGCAGGAGAATCCGTATAGGTGTTCGATTGTTCGAACCGTAATGCGCAAGAAATGGTATGTAAACCCCGTATTTACATATCTGCCACTGTGCAGGAGAATCCGTACAGGTGTTCGAGTGTTCGAACCGTAATGCGCAAGAAATGGTACCGAAACCCCGTATTTACATATCTGCCACTGTGCAGGAGAATCCGAATAGGTGTTCGAGTGTTCGAACCGTAATGCGCAAGAAATGGTACCGAAACCCCGTATTTACATATCTGCCACTTTGTAGGAGAATCCGCATAGGTGTTCGAGTGTTCGAACCGTAATGTGCAAGAAATGGTATGGAAACCCCGTATTTACATATCTGCCACTGTGCAGGAGAATCCGAAAAGGTGTTCGAGTGTTCGAACCGTAATGCGCAAGAAATGGTATGTAAACCCCGTATTTACATATCTGCCACTGTGCAGGAGAATCCGTATAGGTGTTCGAGTGTTCGAACCGTAATGCGCAAGAAATGGTACCGAAACCCCGTATTTACATATCTGCCACTGTGCAGGAGAATCCGAATAGGTGTTCGAGTGTTCGAACCGTAATGCGCAAGAAATGGTACCGAAACCCCGTATTTACATATCTGCCACTGTGCAGGAGAATCCGTATAGGTGTTCGAGTGTTCGAACCGTAATGCGCAAGAAATGGTACCGAAACCCCGTATTTACATATCTGCCACTTTGTAGGAGAATCCGCATAGGTGTTCGAGTGTTCGAACCGTAATGTGCAAGAAATGGTATGGAAACCCCGTATTTACGTATCTGCCACTGTGCAGGAGAATCCGTATAGGTGTTCGAGTGTTCGAACCGTAATGCGCAAGAAATGGTACGGAAACCCCGTATTTACATATCTGCCACTGTGCAGGAGAATCCGAATAGGTGTTCGAGTGTTCGAACCGTAATGCGCAAGAAATGGTACCGAAACCCCGTATTTACATATCTGCCACTTTGTAGGAGAATCCGCATAGGTGTTCGAGTGTTCGAACCGTAATGTGCAAGAAATGGTATGGAAACCCCGTATTTACATATCTGCCACTGTGCAAGAGAATCCGTATAGGTGTTCGAGTGTTCGAATCGTAATGCGCAAGAAATGGTACCGAAATCCCGTATTTACATATCTGCCACTGTGCAGGAGAATCCGAATAGGTGTTCGATTGTTCGAACCGTAATGTGCAAGAAATGGTATGTAAACCCCGTATTTACATATCTGCCACTGTGTAGGAGAATCCGTATAGGTGTTGAGTGTTCGAACCGTAATGCGCAAGAAATGGTACCGAAACCCCGTATTTACATATCTGCCACTGTGCAGGAGAATCCGTATAGGTGTTCGAGTGTTCGAACCGTAATGCGCAAGAAATGGTACCGAAACCCCGTATTTACATATCTGCCACTGTGCAGGAGAATCCGAATAGGTGTTCGAGTGTTCGAACCGTAATGCGCAAGAAATGGTACCGAAACCCCGTATTTACATATCTGCCACTTTGTAGGAGAATCCGCATAGGTGTTCGAGTGTTCGAACCGTAATGTGCAAGAAATGGTATGGAAACCCCGTATTTACATATCTGCCACTGTGCAGGAGAATCCGTATAGGTGTTCGAGTGTTCGAATCGTAATGCGCAAGAAATGGTACCGAAACCCCGTATTTACATATCTGCCACTGTGCAGGAGAATCCGAATAGGTGTTCGAGTGTTCGAACCGTAATGCGCAAGAAATGGTACGGAAACCCCGTATTTACATATCTGCCACTGTGCAGGAGAATCCGTATAGGTGTTCGAGTGTTCGAACCGTAATGCGCAAGAAATGGTACCGAAACCCCGTATTTACATATCTTCCACTGTGCAGGAGAATCCGAATAGGTGTTCGAGTGTTCGAACCGTAATGCGCAAGAAACGGTACCGAAACCCCGTATTTACATATCTGCCACTGTGCAGGAGAATCCGTATAGGTGTTCGAGTGTTCGAACCGTAATGCGCAAGAAATGGTACCGAAACCCCGTATTTACATATCTGCCACTGTGCAGGAGAATCCGAATAGGTGTTCGAGTGTTCGAACCGTAATGCGCAAGAAATGGTACCGAAACCCCGTATTTACATATCTGCCACTTTGTAGGAGAATCCGCATAGGTGTTCGAGTGTTCGAACCGTAATGTGCAAGAAATGGTATGGAAACCCCGTATTTACATATCTGCCACTGTGCAGGAGAATCCGTATAGGTGTTCGAGTGTTCGAATCGTAATGCGCAAGAAATGGTACCGAAACCCCGTATTTACATATCTGCCACTGTGCAGGAGAATCCGAATAGGTGTTCGAGTGTTCGAACCGTAATGCGCAAGAAATGGTACGGAAACCCCGTATTTACATATCTGCCACTGTGCAGGAGAATCCGTATAGGTGTTCGAGTGTTCGAACCGTAATGCGCAAGAAATGGTACCGAAACCCCGTATTTACATATCTTCCACTGTGCAGGAGAATCCGAATAGGTGTTCGAGTGTTCGAACCGTAATGCGCAAGAAATGGTACCGAAACCCCGTATTTACATATCTGCCACTTTGTAGGAGAATCCGCATAGGTGTTCGAGTGTTCGAACCGTAATGTGCAAGAAATGGTATGGAAACCCCGTATTTACATATCTGCCACTGTGGAGGAGAATCCGTATAGGTGTTCGAGTGTTCGAATCGTAATGCGCAAGAAATGGTACCGAAACCCCGTATTTACATATCTGCCACTGTGCAGGAGAATCCGAATAGGTGTTCGAGTGTTCGAACCGTAATGCGCAAGAAATGGTACGGAAACCCCGTATTTACATATCTGCCACTGTGCAGGAGAATCCGTATAGGTGTTCGAGTGTTCGAACCGTAATGCGCAAGAAATGGTACCGAAACCCCGTATTTACATATCTGCCACTGTGCAGGAGAATCCGAATAGGTGTTCGAGTGTTCGAACCGTAATGCGCAAGAAATGGTACCGAAACCCCGTATTTACATATCTGCCACTTTGTAGGAGAATCCGCATAGGTGTTCGAGTGTTCGAACCGTAATGTGCAAGAAATGGTATGGAAACCCCGTATTTACATATCTGCCACTGTGCAGGAGAATCCGTATAGGTGTTCGAGTGTTCGAATCGTAATGCGCAAGAAATGGTACCGAAACCCCGTATTTACATATCTGCCACTGTGCAGGAGAATCCGAATAGGTATTCGAGTGTTCGAACCGTAATGCGCAAGAAATGGTATGTAAACCCCGTATTTACATATCTGCCACTGTGCAGGAGAATCCGTATAGGTGTTCGAGTGTTCGAACCGTAATGCGCAAGAAATGGTACGGAAACCCCGTATTTACATATCTGCCACTGTGCAGGAGAATCCGTATAGGTGTTCGATTGTTCGAACCGTAATGCGCAAGAAATGGTATGCAAACCCCGTATTTACATATCTGCCACTGTGCAGGAGAATCCGTACAGGTGTTCGAGTGTTCGAACCGTAATGCGCAAGAAATGGTACCGAAACCCCGTATTTACATATCTGCCACTGTGCAGGAGAATCCGAATAGGTGTTCGAGTGTTCGAACCGTAATGCGCAAGAAATGGTACCGAAACCCCGTATTTACATATCTGCCACTTTGTAGGAGAATCCGCATAGGTGTTCGAGTGTTCGAACCGTAATGTGCAAGAAATGGTATGGAAACCCCGTATTTACATATCTGCCACTGTGCAGGAGAATCCGAAAAGGTGTTCGAGTGTTCGAACCGTAATGCGCAAGAAATGGTATGTAAACCCCGTATTTACATATCTCCCACTGTGCAGGAGAATCCGTCTAGGTGTTCGAGTGTTCGAACCGTAATGCGCAAGAAATGGTTCCGAAACCCCGTATTTACATATCTGCCACTGTGCAGGAGAATCCGAATAGGTGTTCGAGTGTTCGAACCGTAATGCGCAAGAAATGGTACCGAAACCCCGTATTTACATATCTGCCACTGTGCAGGAGAATCCGTATAGGTGTTCGAGTGTTTGAACCGTAATGCGCAAGAAATGGTACCGAAACCCCGTATTTACATATCTGCCACTGTGCAGGAGAATCCGAATAGGTGTTCGAGTGTTCGAACCGTAATGCGCAAGAAATGGTACCGAAACCCCGTATTTACATATCTGCCACTTTGTAGGAGAATCCGCATAGGTGTTCGAGTGTTCGAACCGTAATGTGCAAGAAATGGTATGGAAACCCCGTATTTACGTATCTGCCACTGTGCAGGAGAATTCGTATAGGTGTTCGAGTGTTCGAATCGTAATGCGCAAGAAATGGTACCGAAACCCCGTATTTACATATCTGCCACTGTGCAGGAGAATCCGAATAGGTGTTCGAGTGTTCGAACCGTAATGCGCAAGAAATGGTATGTAAACCCCGTATTTACATATCTGCCACTGTGCAGGAGAATCCGTATAGGTGTTCGAGTGTTCGAACCGCAATGCGCAAGAAATGGTACGGAAACCCCGTGTTTACATATCTGCCACTGTGCAGGAGAATCCGTATAGGTGTTCGATTGTTCGAACCGTAATGCGCAAGAAATGGTATGCAAACCCCGTATTTACATATCTGCCACTGTGCAGGAGAATCCGTACAGGTGTTCGAGTGTTCGAACCGTAATGCGCAAGAAATGGTACCGAAACCCCGTATTTACATATCTGCCACTGTGCAGGAGAATCCGAATAGGTGTTCGAGTGTTCGAACCGTAATGCGCAAGAAATGGTACCGAAACCCCGTATTTACATATCTGCCACTTTGTAGGAGAATCCGCATAGGTGTTCGAGTGTTCGAACCGTAATGTGCAAGAAATGGTATGGAAACCCCGTATTTACATATCTGCCACTGTGCAGGAGAATCCGAAAAGGTGTTCGAGTGTTCGAACCGTAATGCGCAAGAAATGGTATGTAAACCCCGTATTTACATATCTGCCACTGTGCAGGAGAATTCGTCTAGGTGTTCGAGTGTTCGAACCGTAATGCGCAAGAAATGGTACCGAAACCCCGTATTTACATATCTGCCACTGTGCAGGAGAATCCGAATAGGTGTTCGAGTGTTCGAACCGTAATGCGCAAGAAATGGTACCGAAACCCCGTATTTACATATCTGCCACTGTGCAGGAGAATCCGTATAGGTGTTCGAGTGTTCGAACCGTAATGCGCAAGAAATGGTACCGAAACCCCGTATTTACATATCTGCCACTGTGCAGGAGAATCCGAATAGGTGTTCGAGTGTTCGAACCGTAATGCGCAAGAAATGGTACCGAAACCCCGTATTTACATATCTGCCACTTTGTAGGAGAATCCGCATAGGTGTTCGAGTGTTCGAACCGTAATGTGCAAGAAATGGTATGGAAACCCCGTATTTACGTATCTGCCACTGTGCAGGAGAATTCGTATAGGTGTTCGAGTGTTCGAATCGTAATGCGCAAGAAATGGTACCGAAACCCCGTATTTACATATCTGCCACTGTGCAGGAGAATCCGAATAGGTGTTCGAGTGTTCGAACCGTAATGCGCAAGAAATGGTATGTAAACCCCGTATTTACATATCTGCCACTGTGCAGGAGAATCCGTATAGGTGTTCGAGTGTTCGAATCGTAATGCGCAAGAAATGGTACCGAAACCCCGTATTTACATATCTGCCACTGTGGAGGAGAATCCGTATAGGTGTTCGAGTGTTCGAATCGTAATGCGCAAGAAATGGTACCGAAACCCCGTATTTACATATCTGCCACTGTGCAGGAGAATCCGAATAGGTGTTCGAGTGTTCGAACCGTAATGCGCAAGAAATGGTACGGAAACCCCGTATTTACATATCTGCCACTGTGCAGGAGAATCCGTATAGGTGTTCGAGTGTTCGAACCGTAATGCGCAAGAAATGGTACCGAAACCCCGTATTTACATATCTGCCACTGTGCAGGAGAATCCGTATAGGTGTTCGAGTGTTCGAATCGTAATGCGCAAGAAATGGTACCGAAACCCCGTATTTACATATCTGCCACTGTGCAGGAGAATCCGAATAGGTGTTCGAGTGTTCGAACCGTAATGCGCAAGAAATGGTACGGAAACCCCGTATTTACATATCTGCCACTGTGCAGGAGAATCCGTATAGGTGTTCGAGTGTTCGAACCGTAATGCGCAAGAAATGGTACCGAAACCCCGTATTTACATATCTGCCACTGTGCAGGAGAATCCGAATAGGTGTTCGAGTGTTCGAACCGTAATGCGCAAGAAATGGTACCGAAACCCCGTATTTACATATCTGCCACTTTGTAGGAGAATCCGCATAGGTGTTCGAGTGTTCGAACCGTAATGTGCAAGAAATGGTATGGAAACCCCGTATTTACATATCTGCCACTGTGCAGGAGAATCCGTATAGGTGTTCGAGTGTTCGAATCGTAATGCGCAAGAAATGGTACCGAAACCCCGTATTTACATATCTGCCACTGTGCAGGAGAATCCGTACAGGTGTTCGAGTGTTCGAACCGTAATGCGCAAGAAATGGTACCGAAACCCCGTATTTACATATCCGCCACTGTGCAGGAGAATCCGAATAGGTGTTCGAGTGTTCGAACCGTAATGCGCAAGAAATGGTACCGAAACCCCGTATTTACATATCTGCCACTTTGTAGGAGAATCCGCATAGGTGTTCGAGTGTTCGAACCGTAATGTGCAAGAAATGGTATGGAAACCCCGTATTTACATATCTGCCACTGTGCAGGAGAATCCGAAAAGGTGTTCGAGTGTTCGAACCGTAATGCGCAAGAAATGGTATGTAAACCCCGTATTTACATATCTGCCACTGTGCAGGAGAATTCGTCTAGGTGTTCGAGTGTTCGAACCGTAATGCGCAAGAAATGGTACCGAAACCCCGTATTTACATATCTGCCACTGTGCAGGAGAATCCGAATAGGTGTTCGAGTGTTCGAACCGTAATGCGCAAGAAATGGTACCGAAACCCCGTATTTACATATCTGCCACTGTGCAGGAGAATCCGTATAGGTGTTCGAGTGTTCGAACCGTAATGCGCAAGAAATGGTACCGAAACCCCGTATTTACATATCTGCCACTGTGCAGGAGAATCCGAATAGGTGTTCGAGTGTTCGAACCGTAATGCGCAAGAAATGGTACCGAAACCCCGTATTTACATATCTGCCACTTTGTAGGAGAATCCGCATAGGTGTTCGAGTGTTCGAACCGTAATGTGCAAGAAATGGTATGGAAACCCCGTATTTACGTATCTGCCACTGTGCAGGAGAATTCGTATAGGTGTTCGAGTGTTCGAATCGTAATGCGCAAGAAATGGTACCGAAACCCCGTATTTACATATCTGCCACTGTGCAGGAGAATCCGAATAGGTGTTCGAGTGTTCGAACCGTAATGCGCAAGAAATGGTATGTAAACCCCGTATTTACATATCTGCCACTGTGCAGGAGAATCCGTATAGGTGTTCGAGTGTTCGAATCGTAATGCGCAAGAAATGGTACCGAAACCCCGTATTTACATATCTGCCACTGTGGAGGAGAATCCGTATAGGTGTTCGAGTGTTCGAATCGTAATGCGCAAGAAATGGTACCGAAACCCCGTATTTACATATCTGCCACTGTGCAGGAGAATCCGAATAGGTGTTCGAGTGTTCGAACCGTAATGCGCAAGAAATGGTACGGAAACCCCGTATTTACATATCTGCCACTGTGCAGGAGAATCCGTATAGGTGTTCGAGTGTTCGAACCGTAATGCGCAAGAAATGGTACCGAAACCCCGTATTTACATATCTGCCACTGTGCAGGAGAATCCGTATAGGTGTTCGAGTGTTCGAATCGTAATGCGCAAGAAATGGTACCGAAACCCCGTATTTACATATCTGCCACTGTGCAGGAGAATCCGAATAGGTGTTCGAGTGTTCGAACCGTAATGCGCAAGAAATGGTACGGAAACCCCGTATTTACATATCTGCCACTGTGCAGGAGAATCCGTATAGGTGTTCGAGTGTTCGAACCGTAATGCGCAAGAAATGGTACCGAAACCCCGTATTTACATATCTGCCACTGTGCAGGAGAATCCGAATAGGTGTTCGAGTGTTCGAACCGTAATGCGCAAGAAATGGTACCGAAACCCCGTATTTACATATCTGCCACTTTGTAGGAGAATCCGCATAGGTGTTCGAGTGTTCGAACCGTAATGTGCAAGAAATGGTATGGAAACCCCGTATTTACATATCTGCCACTGTGCAGGAGAATCCGTATAGGTGTTCGAGTGTTCGAATCGTAATGCGCAAGAAATGGTACCGAAACCCCGTATTTACATATCTGCCACTGTGCAGGAGAATCCGTACAGGTGTTCGAGTGTTCGAACCGTAATGCGCAAGAAATGGTACCGAAAACCCGTATTTACATATCTGCCACTGTGCAGGAGAATCCGAATAGGTGTTCGAGTGTTCGAACCGTAATGCGCAAGAAATGGTACCGAAACCCCGTATTTACATATCTGCCACTTTGTAGGAGAATCCGCATAGGTGTTCGAGTGTTCGAACCGTAATGTGCAAGAAATGGTATGGAAACCCCGTATTTACATATCTGCCACTGTGCAGGAGAATCCGAAAAGGTGTTCGAGTGTTCGAACCGTAATGCGCAAGAAATGGTATGTAAACCCCGTATTTACATATCTCCCACTGTGCAGGAGAATCCGTCTAGGTGTTCGAGTGTTCGAACCGTAATGCGCAAGAAATGGTTCCGAAACCCCGTATTTACATATCTGCCACTGTGCAGGAGAATCCGAATAGGTGTTCGAGTGTTCGAACCGTAATGCGCAAGAAATGGTACCGAAACCCCGTATTTACATATCTGCCACTGTGCAGGAGAATCCGTATAGGTGTTCGAGTGTTTGAACCGTAATGCGCAAGAAATGGTTCCGAAACCCCGTATTTACATATCTGCCACTGTGCAGGAGAATCCGAATAGGTGTTCGAGTGTTCGAACCGTAATGCGCAAGAAATGGTACCGAAACCCCGTATTTACATATCTGCCACTTTGTAGGAGAATCCGCATAGGTGTTCGAGTGTTCGAACCGTAATGTGCAAGAAATGGTATGGAAACCCCGTATTTACGTATCTGCCACTGTGCAGGAGAATTCGTATAGGTGTTCGAGTGTTCGAATCGTAATGCGCAAGAAATGGTACCGAAACCCCGTATTTACATATCTGCCACTGTGCAGGAGAATCCGAATAGGTGTTCGAGTGTTCGAACCGTAATGCGCAAGAAATGGTATGTAAACCCCGTATTTACATATCTGCCACTGTGCAGGAGAATCCGTATAGGTGTTCGAGTGTTCGAACCGTAATGCGCAAGAAATGGTACGGAAACCCCGTATTTACATATCTGCCACTGTGCAGGAGAATCCGTATAGGTGTTCGATTGTTCGAACCGTAATGCGCAAGAAATGGTATGTAAACCCCGTATTTACATATCTGCCACTATGCAGGAGAATCCGTATTGGTGTTCGATTGTTCGAACCGTAATGCGCAAGAAATGGTATGTAAACCCCGTATTTACATATCTGCCACTGTGCAGGAGAATCCGTATAGGTGTTCGAGTGTTCGAACCGTAATGCGCAAGAAATGCTATGTAAACCCCATATTTAAATATCCGCCACTATGCAGGAGAATCCGTATAGGTGTTCGAGTGTTCGAACCGTAATGCGCAAGAAATGGTACCGAAACCCCGTATTTACATATCTGCCACTGTGCAGGAGAATCCGAATAGGTGTTCGAGTGTTCGAACCGTAATGCGCAAGAAATGGTACCGAAACCCCGTATTTACATATCTGCCACTTTGTAGGAGAATCCGCATAGGTGTTCGAGTGTTCGAACCGTAATGTGCAACAAATGGTATGGAAACCCCGTATTTACATATCTGCCACTGTGCAGGAGAATCCGTATAGGTGTTCGAGTGTTCGAATCGTAATGCGCAAGAAATGGTACCGAAACCCCGTATTTACATATCTGCCACTGTGCAGGAGAATCCGAATAGGTGTTCGAGTGTTCGAACCGTAATGCGCAAGAAATGGTACGGAAACCCCGTATTTACATATCTGCCACTGTGCAGGAGAATCCGTATAGGTGTTCGAGTGTTCGAACCGTAATGCGCAAGAAATGGTACCGAAACCCCGTATTTACATATCTGCCACTGTGCAGGAGAATCCGAATAGGTGTTCGAGTGTTCGAACCGTAATGCGCAAGAAATGGTACCGAAACCCCGTATTTACATATCTGCCACTTTGTAGGAGAATCCGCATAGGTGTTCGAGGGTTCGAACCGTAATGTGCAAGAAATGGTATGGAAACCCCGTATTTACATATCTGCCACTGTGCAGGAGAATCCGAATAGGTGTTCGAGTGTTCGAACCGTAATGCGCAAGAAATGGTACCGAAACCCCGTATTTACATATCTGCCACTTTGTAGGAGAATCCGCATCGGTGTTCGAGTGTTCGAACCGTAATGTGCAAGAAATGGTATGGAAACCCCGTATTTACATATCTGCCACTGTGCAGGAGAATCCGTATAGGTGTTCGAGTGTTCGAATCGTAATGCGCAAGAAATGGTACCGAAACCCCGTATTTACATATCTGCCACTGTGCAGGAGAATCCGAATAGGTGTTCGAGTGTTCGAACCGTAATGCGCAAGAAATGGTATGTAAACCCCGTATTTACATATCTGCCACTGTGCAGGAGAATCCGTATAGGTGTTCGAGTGTTCGAACCGCAATGCGCAAGAAATGGTACGGAAACCCCGTGTTTACATATCTGCCACTGTGCAGGAGAATCCGTATAGGTGTTCGATTGTTCGAACCGTAATGCGCAAGAAATGGTATGCAAACCCCGTATTTACATATCTGCCACTGTGCAGGAGAATCCGTACAGGTGTTCGAGTGTTCGAACCGTAATGCGCAAGAAATGGTACCGAAACCCCGTATTTACATATCTGCCACTGTGCAGGAGAATCCGAATAGGTGTTCGAGTGTTCGAACCGTAATGCGCAAGAAATGGTACCGAAACCCCGTATTTACATATCTGCCACTTTGTAGGAGAATCCGCATAGGTGTTCGAGTGTTCGAACCGTAATGTGCAAGAAATGGTATGGAAACCCCGTATTTACATATCTGCCACTGTGCAGGAGAATCCGAAAAGGTGTTCGAGTGTTCGAACCGTAATGCGCAAGAAATGGTATGTAAACCCCGTATTTACATATCTGCCACTGTGCAGGAGAATCCGTCTAGGTGTTCGAGTGTTCGAACCGTAATGCGCAAGAAATGGTACCGAAACCCCGTATTTACATATCTGCCACTGTGCAGGAGAATCCGAATAGGTGTTCGAGTGTTCCAACCGTAATGCGCAAGAAATGGTACCGAAACCCCGTATTTACATATCTGCCACTGTGCAGGAGAATCCGTATAGGTGTTCGAGTGTTCGAACCGTAATGCGCAAGAAATGGTACCGAAACCCCGTATTTACATATCTGCCACTGTGCAGGAGAATCCGAATAGGTGTTCGAGTGTTCGAACCGTAATGCGCAAGAAATGGTACCGAAACCCCGTATTTACATATCTGCCACTTTGTAGGAGAATCCGCATAGGTGTTCGAGTGTTCGAACCGTAATGTGCAAGAAATGGTATGGAAACCCCGTATTTACGTATCTGCCACTGTGCAGGAGAATTCGTATAGGTGTTCGAGTGTTCGAATCGTAATGCGCAAGAAATGGTACCGAAACCCCGTATTTACATATCTGCCACTGTGCAGGAGAATCCGAATAGGTGTTCGAGTGTTCGAACCGTAATGCGCAAGAAATGGTATGTAAACCCCGTATTTACATATCTGCCACTGTGCAGGAGAATCCGTATAGGTGTTCGAGTGTTCGAACCGTAATGCGCAAGAAATGGTACGGAAACCCCGTATTTACATATCTGCCACTGTGCAGGAGAATCCGTATAGCTGTTCGATTGTTCGAACCGTAATGCGCAAGAAATGGTATGTAAACCCCGTATTTACATATCTGCCACTATGCAGGAGAATCCGTATTGGTGTTCGATTGTTCGAACCGTAATGCGCAAGAAATGGTATGTAAACCCCGTATTTACATATCTGCCACTGTGCAGGAGAATCCGTATAGGTGTTCGAGTGTTCGAACCGTAATGCGCAAGAAATGCTATGTAAACCCCATATTTAAATATCCGCCACTATGCAGGAGAATCCGTATAGGTGTTCGAGTGTTCGAACCGTAATGCGCAAGAAATGGTACCGAAACCCCGTATTTACATATCTGCCACTGTGCAGGAGAATCCGAATAGGTGTTCGAGTGTTCGAACCGTAATGCGCAAGAAATGGTACCGAAACCCCGTATTTACATATCTGCCACTTTGTAGGAGAATCCGCATAGGTGTTCGAGTGTTCGAACCGTAATGTGCAAGAAATGGTATGGAAACCCCGTATTTACATATCTGCCACTGTGCAGGAGAATCCGTATAGGTGTTCGAGTGTTCGAATCGTAATGCGCAAGAAATGGTATGGAAACCCCGTATTTACATATCTGCCACTGTGCAGGAGAATCCGTATAGGTGTTCGAGTGTTCGAATCGTAATGCGCAAGAAATGGTACCGAAACCCCGTATTTACATATCTGCCACTGTGCAGGAGAATCCGAACAGGTGTTCGAGTGTTCGAACCGTAATGCGCAAGAAATGGTATGTAAACCCCGTATTTACATATCTGCCACTGTGCAGGAGAATCCGTATAGGTGTTCGAGTGTTCGAACCGTAATGCGCAAGAAATGGTACGGAAACCCCGTATTTACATATCTGCCACTGTGCAGGAGAATCCGTATAGGTGTTCGATTGTTCGAACCGTAATGCGCAAGAAATGGTACGGAAACCCCGTATTTACATATCTGCCACTGTGCAGGAGAATCCGTATAGGTGTTCGATTGTTCGAACCGTAATGCGCAAGAAATGGTATGTAAACCCCGTATTTACATATCTGCCACTATGCAGGAGAATCCGTATTGGTGTTCGATTGTTCGAACCGTAATGCGCAAGAAATGGTATGTAAACCCCGTATTTACATATCTGCCACTGTGCAGGAGAATCCGTATAGGTGTTCGAGTGTTCGAACCGTAATGCGCAAGAAATGCTATGTAAACCCCATATTTAAATATCCGCCACTATGCAGGAGAATCCGTATAGGTGTTCGAGTGTTCGAACCGTAATGCGCAAGAAATGGTACCGAAACCCCGTATTTACATATCTGCCACTGTGCAGGAGAATCCGAATAGGTGTTCGAGTGTTCGAACCGTAATGCGCAAGAAATGGTACCGAAACCCCGTATTTACATATCTGCCATTTTGTAGGAGAATCCGCATAGGTGTTCGAGTGTTCGAACCGTAATGTGGAAGAAATGGTATGGAAACCCCGTATTTACATATCTGCCACTGTGCAGGAGAATCCGTATAGGTGTTCGAGTGTTCGAATCGTAATGCGCAAGAAATGGTACCGAAACCCCGTATTTACATATCTGCCACTGTGCAGGAGAATCCGAATAGGTGTTCGAGTGTTCGAACCGTAATGCGCAAGAAATGGTACGGAAACCCCGTATTTACATATCTGCCACTGTGCAGGAGAATCCGTATAGGTGTTCGAGTGTTCGAACCGTAATGCGCAAGAAATGGTACCGAAACCCCGTATTTACATACCTGCCACTGTGCAGGAGAATCCGAATAGGTGTTCGAGTGTTCGAACCGTAATGCGCAAGAAATGGTACCGAAACCCCGTATTTACATATCTGCCACTTTGTAGGAGAATCCGCATCGGTGTTCGAGTGTTCGAACCGTAATGTGCAAGAAATGGTATGGAAACCCCGTATTTACATATCTGCCACTGTGCAGGAGAATCCGTATAGGTGTTCGAGTGTTCGAATCGTAATGCGCAAGAAATGGTACCGAAACCCCGTATTTACATATCTGCCACTGTGCAGGAGAATCCGAATAGGTGTTCGAGTGTTCGAACCGTAATGCGCAAGAAATGGTATGTAAACCCCGTATTTACATATCTGCCACTGTGCAGGAGAATCCGTATAGGTGTTCGAGTGTTCGAACCGCAATGCGCAAGAAATGGTACGGAAACCCCGTGTTTACATATCTGCCACTGTGCAGGAGAATCCGTATAGGTGTTCGATTGTTCGAACCGTAATGCGCAAGAAATGGTATGCAAACCCCGTATTTACATATCTGCCACTGTGCAGGAGAATCCGTACAGGTGTTCGAGTGTTCGAACCGTAATGCGCAAGAAATGGTACCGAAACCCCGTATTTACATATCTGCCACTGTGCAGGAGAATCCGAATAGGTGTTCGAGTGTTCGAACCGTAATGCGCAAGAAATGGTACCGAAACCCCGTATTTACATATCTGCCACTTTGTAGGAGAATCCGCATAGGTGTTCGAGTGTTCGAACCGTAATGTGCAAGAAATGGTATGGAAACCCCGTATTTACATATCTGCCACTGTGCAGGAGAATCCGAAAAGGTGTTCGAGTGTTCGAACCGTAATGCGCAAGAAATGGTATGTAAACCCCGTATTTACATATCTGCCACTGTGCAGGAGAATCCGTCTAGGTGTTCGAGTGTTCGAACCGTAATGCGCAAGAAATGGTACCGAAACCCCGTATTTACATATCTGCCACTGTGCAGGAGAATCCGAATAGGTGTTCGAGTGTTCCAACCGTAATGCGCAAGAAATGGTACCGAAACCCCGTATTTACATATCTGCCACTGTGCAGGAGAATCCGTATAGGTGTTCGTGTGTTCGAACCGTAATGCGCAAGAAATGGTACCGAAACCCCGTATTTACATATCTGCCACTGTGCAGGAGAATCCGAATAGGTGTTCGAGTGTTCGAACCGTAATGCGCAAGAAATGGTACCGAAACCCCGTATTTACATATCTGCCACTTTGTAGGAGAATCCGCATAGGTGTTCGAGTGTTCGAACCGTAATGTGCAAGAAATGGTATGGAAACCCCGTATTTACGTATCTGCCACTGTGCAGGAGAATTCGTATAGGTGTTCGAGTGTTCGAATCGTAATGCGCAAGAAATGGTACCGAAACCCCGTATTTACATATCTGCCACTGTGCAGGAGAATCCGAATAGGTGTTCGAGTGTTCGAACCGTAATGCGCAAGAAATGGTATGTAAACCCCGTATTTACATATCTGCCACTGTGCAGGAGAATCCGTATAGGTGTTCGAGTGTTCGAACCGTAATGCGCAAGAAATGGTACGGAAACCCCGTATTTACATATCTGCCACTGTGCAGGAGAATCCGTATAGCTGTTCGATTGTTCGAACCGTAATGCGCAAGAAATGGTATGTAAACCCCGTATTTACATATCTGCCACTATGCAGGAGAATCCGTATTGGTGTTCGATTGTTCGAACCGTAATGCGCAAGAAATGGTATGTAAACCCCGTATTTACATATCTGCCACTGTGTAGGAGAATCCGTATAGGTGTTCGAGTGTTCGAACCGTAATGCGCAAGAAATGCTATGTAAACCCCATATTTAAATATCCGCCACTATGCAGGAGAATCCGTATAGGTGTTCGAGTGTTCGAACCGTAATGCGCAAGAAATGGTACCGAAACCCCGTATTTACATATCTGCCACTGTGCAGGAGAATCCGAATAGGTGTTCGAGTGTTCGAACCGTAATGCGCAAGAAATGGTACCGAAACCCCGTATTTACATATCTGCCACTTTGTAGGAGAATCCGCATAGGTGTTCGAGTGTTCGAACCGTAATGTGCAAGAAATGGTATGGAAACCCCGTATTTACATATCTGCCACTGTGCAGGAGAATCCGTATAGGTGTTCGAGTGTTCGAATCGTAATGCGCAAGAAATGGTACCGAAACCCCGTATTTACATATCTGCCACTGTGCAGGAGAATCCGAATAGGTGTTCAAGTGTTCGAACCGTAATGCGCAAGAAATGGTACGGAAACCCCGTATTTACATATCTGCCACTGTGCAGGAGAATCCGTATAGGTGTTCGAGTGTTCGAACCGTAATGCGCAAGAAATGGTACCGAAACCCCGTATTTACATATCTGCCACTGTGCAGGAGAATCCGAATAGGTGTTCGAGTGTTCGAACCGTAATGCGCAAGAAATGGTACCGAAACCCCGTATTTACATATCTGCCACTTTGTAGGAGAATCCGCATAGGTGTTCGAGGGTTCGAACCGTAATGTGCAAGAAATGGTATGGAAACCCCGTATTTACATATCTGCCACTGTGCAGGAGAATCCGTATAGGTGTTCGAGTGTTCGAATCGTAATGCGCAAGAAATGGTACCGAAACCCCGTATTTACATATCTGCCACTGTGCAGGAGAATCCGAACAGGTGTTCGAGTGTTCGAACCGTAATGCGCAAGAAATGGTATGTAAACCCCGTATTTACATATCTGCCACTGTGCAGGAGAATCCGTATAGGTGTTCGAGTGTTCGAACCGTAATGCGCAAGAAATGGTACGGAAACCCCGTATTTACATATCTGCCACTGTGCAGGAGAATCCGTATAGGTGTTCGATTGTTCGAACCGTAATGCGCAAGAAATGGTATGTAAACCCCGTATTTACATATCTGCCACTGTGCAGGAGAATCCGTACAGGTGTTCGAGTGTTCGAACCGTAATGCGCAAGAAATGGTACCGAAACCCCGTATTTACATATCTGCCACTGTGCAGGAGAATCCGAATAGGTGTTCGAGTGTTCGAACCGTAATGCGCAAGAAATGGTACCGAAACCCCGTATTTACATATCTGCCACTTTGTAGGAGAATCCGCATAGGTGTTCGAGTGTTCGAACCGTAATGTGCAAGAAATGGTATGGAAACCCCGTATTTACATATCTGCCACTGTGCAGGAGAATCCGAAAAGGTGTTCGAGTGTTCGAACCGTAATGCGCAAGAAATGGTATGTAAACCCCGTATTTACATATCTGCCACTGTGCAGGAGAATCCGTATAGGTGTTCGAGTGTTCGAACCGTAATGCGGAAGAAATGGTACCGAAACCCCGTATTTACATATCTGCCACTGTGCAGGAGAATCCGAATAGGTGTTCGAGTGTTCGAACCGTAATGCGCAAGAAATGGTACCGAAACACCGTATTTACATATCTGCCACTGTGCAGGAGAATCCGTATAGGTGTTCGAGTGTTCGAACCGTAATGCGCAAGAAATGGTACCGAAACCCCGTATTTACATATCTGCCACTTTGTAGGAGAATCCGCATAGGTGTTCGAGTGTTCGAACCGTAATGTGCAAGAAATGGTATGGAAACCCCGTATTTACGTATCTGCCACTGTGCAGGAGAATTCGTATAGGTGTTCGAGTGTTCGAATCGTAATGCGCAAGAAATGGTACCGAAACCCCGTATTTACATATCTGCCACTGTGCAGGAGAATCCGAATAGGTGTTCGAGTGTTCGAACCGTAATGCGCAAGAAATGGTATGTAAACCCCGTATTTACATATCTGCCACTGTGCAGGAGAATCCGTATAGGTGTTCGAGTGTTCGAACCGTAATGCGCAAGAAATGGTACGGAAACCCCGTATTTACATATCTGCCACTGTGCAGGAGAATCCGTATAGGTGTTCGATTGTTCGAACCGTAATGCGCAAGAAATGGTATGTAAACCCCGTATTTACATATCTGCCACTATGCAGGAGAATCCGTATTGGTGTTCGATTGTTCGAACCGTAATGCGCAAGAAATGGTATGTAAACCCCGTATTTACATATCTGCCACTGTGCAGGAGAATCCGTATAGGTGTTCGAGTGTTCGAACCGTAATGCGCAAGAAATGCTATGTAAACCCCATATTTAAATATCCGCCACTGTGCAGGAGAATCCGTATAGGTGTTCGAGTGTTCGAACCGTAATGCGCAAGAAATGGTACCGAAAGCCCGTATTTACATATCTGCCACTGTGCAGGAGAATCCGAATAGGTGTTCGAGTGTTCGAACCGTAATGCGCAAGAAATGGTACCGAAACCCCGTATTTACATATCTGCCACTTTGTAGGAGAATCCGCATAGGTGTTCGAGTGTTCGAACCGTAATGTGCAAGAAATGGTATGGAAACCCCGTATTTACATATCTGCCACTGTGCAGGAGAATCCGTATAGGTGTTCGAGTGTTCGAATCGTAATGCGCAAGAAATGGTACCGAAACCCCGTATTTACATATCTGCCACTGTGTAGGAGAATCCGAATAGGTGTTCGAGTGTTCGAACCGTAATGCGCAAGAAATGGTACGGAAACCCCGTATTTACATATCTGCCACTGTGCAGGATAATCCGTATAGGTGTTCGAGTGTTCGAACCGTAATGCGCAAGAAATGGTACCGAAACCCCGTATTTACATATCTGCCACTGTGCAGGAGAATCCGTATAGGTGTTCGAGTGTTCGAACCGTAATGCGCAAGAAATGGTACCGAAACCCCGTATTTACATATCTGCCACTGTGCAGGAGAATCCGAATAGGTGTTCGAGTGTTCGAACCGTAATGCGCAAGAAATGGTACCGAAACCCCGTATTTACATATCTGCCACTTTGTAGGAGAATTCGCATAGGTGTTCGAGTGTTCGAACCGTAATGTGCAAGAAATGGTATGGAAACCCCGTATTTACATATCTGCCACTGTGCAGGAGAATCCGTATAGGTGTTCGAGTGTTCGAATCGTAATGCGCAAGAAATGGTACCGAAACCCCGTATTTACATATCTGCCACTGTGCAGGAGAATCCGAATAGGTGTTCGAGTGTTCGAACCGTAATGCGCAAGAAATGGTACGGAAACCCCGTATTTACATATCTGCCACTGTGCAGGATAATCCGTATAGGTGTTCGAGTGTTCGAACCGTAATGCGCAAGAAATGGTACCGAAACCCCGTATTTACATATCTGCCACTGTGCAGGAGAATCCGAATAGGTGTTCGAGTGTTCGAACCGTAATGCGCAAGAAATAGTACCGAAACCCCGTATTTACATATCTGCCACTTTGTAGGAGAATCCGCATAGGTGTTCGAGTGTTCGAACCGTAATGTGCAAGAAATGGTATGGAAACCCCGTATTTACATATCTGCCACTGTGCAGGAGAATCCGTATAGGTGTTCGAGTGTTCGAATCGAAATGCGCAAGAAATGGTACCGAAACCCCGTATTTACATATCTGCCACTGTGCAGGAGAATCCGAATAGGTGTTCGAGTGTTCGAACCGTAATGCGCAAGAAATGGTATGTAAACCCCGTATTTACATATCTGCCACTGTGCAGGAGAATCCGTATAGGTGTTCGAGTGTTCGAACCGTAATGCGCAAGAAATGGTACGGAAACCCCGTATTTACATATCTGCCACTGTGCAGGAGAATCCGTATAGGTGTTCGAGTGTTCGAACCGTAATGCGCAAGAAATGGTACCGAAACCCCGTATTTACATATCTGCCACTGTGCAGGAGAATCCGAATAGGTGTTCGAGTGTTCGAACCGTAATGCGCAAGAAATGGTACCGAAACCCCGTATTTACATATCTGCCACTTTGTAGGAGAATCCGCATAGGTGTTCGAGTGTTCGAACTGTAATGTGCAAGAAATGGTATGGAAACCCCGTATTTACATATCTGCCACTGTGCAGGAGAATCCGTATAGGTGTTCGAGTGTTCGAATCGTAATGCGCAAGAAATGGTACCGAAACCCCGTATTTACATATCTGCCACTGTGCAGGAGAATCCGAATAGGTGTTCGAGTGTTCGAACCGTAATGCGCAAGAAATGGTACGGAAACCCCGTATTTACATATCTGCCACTGTGCAGGAGAATCCGTATAGGTGTTCGAGTGTTCGAACCGTAATGCGCAAGAAATGGTACCGAAACCCTGTATTTACATATCTGCCACTGTGCAGGAGAATCCGAATAGGTGTTCGAGTGTTCGAACCGTAATGCGCAAGAAATGGTACCGAAACCCCGTATTTACATATCTGCCACTTTGTAGGAGTATCCGCATAGGTGTTCGAGTGTTCGAACCGTAATGTGCAAGAAATGGTATGGAAACCCCGTATTTACATATCTGCCACTGTGCAGGAGAATCCGTATAGGTGTTCGAGTGTTCGAATCGTAATGCGCAAGAAATGGTACCGAAACCCCGTATTTACATATCTGCCACTGTGCAGGAGAATCCGAATAGGTGTTCGAGTGTTCGAACCGTAATGCGCAGGAAATGGTATGTAAACCCCGTATTTACATATCTGCCACTGTGCAGGAGAATCCGTATAGGTGTTCGAGTGTTCGAACCGTAATGCGCAAGAAATGGTACGGAAACCCCGTATTTACATATCTGCCACTGTGCAGGAGAATCCGTATAGGTGTTCGATTGTTCGAACCGTAATGCGCAAGAAATGGTATGTAAACCCCGTATTTACATATCTGCCACTGTGCAGGAGAATCCGTACAGGTGTTCGAGTGTTCGAACCGTAATGCGCAAGAAATGGTACCGAAACCCCGTATTTACATATCTGCCACTGTGCAGGAGAATCCGAATAGGTGTTCGAGTGTTCGAACCGTAATGCGCAAGAAATGGTACCGAAACCCCGTATTTACATATCTGCCGCTTTGTAGGAGAATCCGCATAGGTGTTCGAGTGTTCGAACCGTAATGTGCAAGAAATGGTATGGAAACCCCGTATTTACATATCTGCCACTGTGCAGGAGAATCCGAATAGGTGTTCGAGTGTTCGAACCGTAATGCGCAAAAAATGGTATGTAAACCCCGTATTTACATATCTGCCACTGTGCAGGAGAATCCGTATAGGTGTTCGAGTGTTCGAACCGTAATGCGCAAGAATTGGAACGGAAACCCCGTATTTACATATCTGCCACTGTGCAGGAGAATCCGTATAGGTGTTCGATTGTTCGAACCGTAATGCGCAAGAAATGGTATGTAAACCCCGTATTTACATATCTGCCACTATGCAGGAGAATCCGTATTGGTGTTCGATTGTTCGAACCGTAATGCGCAAAAAATGGTATGTAAACCCCGTATTTACATATCTGCCACTGTGCAGGAGAATCCGTATAGGTGTTCGAGTGTTCGAACCGTAATGCGCAAGAAATGCTATGTAAACCCCATATTTAAATATCCGCCACTGTGCAGGAGAATCCGTATAGGTGTTCGAGTGTTCGAACCGTAATGCGCAAGAAATGGTACCGAAACCCCGTATTTACATATCTGTCACTGTGCAGGAGAATCCGTATAGGTGTTCGAGTGTTCGAACCGTAATGCGCAAGAAATGGTACGGAAACCCCGTATTTACATATCTGCCACTGTGCAGGAGAATCCGAATAGGTGTTCGAGTGTTCGAACCGTAATGCGCAAGAAATGGTACCGAAACCCCGTATTTACATATCTGCCACTTTGTAGGAGAATCCGCATAGGTGTTCGAGTGTTCGAACCGTAATGTGCAAGAAATGGTATGGAAACCCCGTATTTACATATCTGCCACTATGCAAGAGAATCCGTATAGGTGTTCGAGTGTTCGAATCGTAATGCGCAAGAAATGGTACCGAAACCCCGTATTTACATATCTGCCACTGTGCAGGAGAATCCGTACAGGTGTTCGAGTGTTCGAACCGTAATGCGCAAGAAATGGTACCGAAACCCCGTATTTACATATCTGCCACTGTGCAGGAGAATCCGTATAGGTGTTCGATTGTTCGAACCGTAATGCACAAGAAATGGTATGTAAACCCTGTATTTACATATCTGCCACTGTGCAGGAGAATCCGTATAGGTGTTCGATTGTTCGAACCGTAATGCGCAGGAAATGGTATCTAAACCCCGTATTTACATATCTGCCACTGTGCAGGAGAATCCGTATATGTGTTCGAGTGTTCGAACCGTAATGCGCAAGAAATGCTATGTAAACCCCATATTTAAATATCTGCCACTGTGCAGGAGAATCCGTATAGGTGTTCGAGTGTTCGAACCGTAATGCGCAAGAAATGGTTCCGAAACCCCGTATTTACATATCTGCCACTGTGCAGGAGAATCCGTATAGGTGTTCGAGTGTTCGAACCGTAATGCGCAAGAAATGGTACGGAAACCCCGTATTTACATATCCGCCACTGTGCAGGAGAATCCGAATAGGTGTTCGAGTGTTCGAACCGTAATGCGCAAGAAATGGTACCGAAACCCCGTATTTACATATCTGCCACTTTGTAGAAGAATCCGCATAGGTGTTCGAGTGTTCGAACCGTAATGTGCAAGAAATGGTATGGAAACCCCGTATTTACATATCTGCCACTGTGCAAGAGAATCCGTATAGGTGTTCGAGTGTTCGAATCGTAATGCGCAAGAAATGGTACCGAAACCCCGTATTTACATATCTGCCACTGTGCAGGAGAATCCGAATAGGTGTTCGAGTGTTCGAACCGTAATGCGCAAGAAATGGTATGTAAACCCCGTATTTACATATCTGCCACTGTGCAGGAGAATCCGTATAGGTGTTCGAGTGTTCGAACCTTAATGCGCAAGAAATGGTACGGAAACGCTGTATTTACATATCTGCCACTGTGCAGGAGAATCCGTATAGGTGTTCGAGCGTTCGAACCGTAATGCGCAAGAAATGGTACCGAAACCCCGTATTTACATATCTGCCACTGTACAGGAGAATCCGAATAGGTGTTCGAGTGTTCGAACCGTAATGCGCAAGAAATGGTACCGAAACCCCGTATTTACATATCTGCCACTTTGTAGGAGAATCCGCATAGGTGTTCGAGTGTTCGAACCGTAATGTGCAAGAAATGGTATGGAAACCCCGTATTTACATATCTGCCACTGTGCAGGAGAATCCGTATAGGTGTTCGAGTGTTCGAATCGTAATGCGCAAGAAATGGTACCGAAACCCCGTATTTACATATCTGCCACTGTGCAGGAGAATCCGAATAGGTGTTCGAGTGTTCGAACCGTAATGCGCAAGAAATGGTATGTAAACCCCGTATTTACATATCTGCCACTGTGCAGGAGAATCCGTATAGGTGTTCGAGTGATCGAACCGTAATGCGCAAGAAATCGTACGGAAACCCCGTATTTACATATCTGCCACTGTGCAATAGAATCCATATAGGTGTTCGAGTGTTCGAACCGTAATGCGCAAGAAATGGTACCGAAACCCCGTATTTACATATCTGCCACTGTGCAGGAGAATCCGAATAGGTGTTCGAGTGTTCGAACCGTAATGCGCAAGAAATGGTACCGAAACCCCGTATTTACATATCTGCCACTGTGCAAGAGAATCCGTAGAGGTGTTCGAGTGTTCGAATCGTAATGCGCAAGAAATGGTACCGAAACCCCGTATTTACATATCTGCCACTGTGCAGGAGAATCCGTACAGGTGTTCGAGTGTTCGAACCGTAATGCGCAAGAAATGGTACCGAAACCCCGTATTTACATATCTGCCACTGTACAGGAGAATCCGTATAGGTGTTCGATTGTTCGAACCGTAATGCACAAGAAATGGTATGTAAACCCCGTATTTACATATCTGCCACTGTGCAGGAGAATCCGTATAGGTGTTCGATTGTTCGAACCGTAATGCGCAGGAAATGGTATGTAAACCCCGTATTTACATATCTGCCACTGTGCAGGAGAATCCGTCTAGGTGTTCGAGTGTTCGAACCGTAATGCGCAAGAAATGCTATGTAAACCCCATATTTAAATATCTGCCACTGTGCAGTAGAATCCGTATAGGTGTTCGAGTGTTCGAACCGTAATGTGCAAGAAATGGTACCGAAACGCCGTATTTACATATCTGCCACTGTGCAGGAGAATCCGTATAGGTGTTCGAGTGTTCGAACCGTAATGCGCAAGAAATGGTACGGAAACCCCGTATTTACATATCCGCCACTGTGTAGGAGAATCCGAATAGGTGTTCGACTGTTCGAACCGTAATGCGCAAGAAATATTACCGAAACCCCGTATTCACATATCTGCCACTTTGTAGAAGAATCCGCATAGGTGTTCGCGTGTTCGAACCGTAATGTGCAAGAAATGGTATGGAAACCCCGTATTTACATATCTGCCACTGTGCAAGAGAATCCGTATAGGTGTTCGAGTGTTCGAATCGTAAAGCGCAAGAAATGGTACCGAAACCCCGTATTTACATATCTGCCACTGTGCAGGAGAATCCGAATAGGTGTTCGAGTGTTCGAACCGTAATGCGCAAGAAATGGTATGTAAACCCTGTATTTACATATCTACCACTGTGCAGGAGAATCCGTATAGGTGTTCGAGTGTTCGAACCGTAATGCGGAAGAAATGGTACGGAAACGGTGTATTTACATATCTGCCACTGTGCAGGAGAATCCGTATAGGTGTTCGAGTGTTCGAACCGTAATGCGCAAGAAATGGTACCGAAACCCCGTATTTACATATCTGCCACTGTACAGGAGAATCCGAATAGGTGTTCGAGTGTTCGAACCGTAATGCGCAAGAAATGGTACCGAAACACCGTATTTACATATCTGCCACTTTGTAGGAGAATCCGCATAGGTGTTCGAGTGTTCGAACCGTAATGTGCAAGAAATGGTATGGAAACCCCGTATTTACATATCTGCCACTGTGCAGGAGAATCCGTATAGGTGTTCGAGTGTTCGAATCGTAATGCGCAAGAAATGGTACCGAAACCCCGTATTTACATATCTGCCACTGTGCAGGAGAATCCGAATAGGTGTTCGAGTGTTCGAACCGTAATGCGCAAGAAATGGTATGTAAACCCCGTATTTACATATCTGCCCCTGTGCAGGAGAATCCGTATAGGTGTTCGAGTGATCGAACCGTAATGCGCAAGAAATCGTACGGAAACCCCGTATTTACATATCTGCCACTGTGCAGGAGAATCCGTATAGGTGTTCGAGTGTTCGAACCGTAATGCGCAAGAAATGGTACCGAAACCCCGTATTTACATATCTGCCACTGTGCAGGAGAATCCGAATAGGTGTTCGAGTGTTCGAACCGTAATGCGCAAGAAATGGTACCGAAACCCCGTATTTACATATCTGCCACTTTGTAGGAGAATCCGCATAGGTGTTCGAGTGTTCGAACCGTAATGTGCAAGAAATGGTATGGAAACCCCGTATTTACATATCTGCCACTGTGCAGGAGAATCCGTATAGGTGTTCGAGTGTTCGAATCGTAATGCGCAAGAAATGGTACGGAAACCCCGTATTTACATATCTGCCACTGTGCAGGAGAATCCGAATAGGTGTTCGAGTGTTCGAACCGTAATGCGCAAGAAAGGGTACCGAAACCCCGTATTTACATATCTGCCACTATGTAGGAGAATCCGCATAGGTGTTCGAGTGTTCGAACCGTAATGTGCAAGAAATGGTATGGAAACCCCGTATTTACATATCTGCCACTGTGCAAGAGAATCCGTATAGGTGTTCGAGTGTTCGAATCGTAATGCGCAAGAAATGGTACCGAAACCCCGTATTTACATATCTGCCACTGTGCAGGAGAATCCGAATAGGTGTTCGAGTGTTCGAACCGTAATGCGCAATAAATGGTATGTAAACCCCGTATTTACATATCTGCCACTGTGCAGGAGAATCCGTATAGGTGTTCGAGTGTTCGAACCGTAATGCGCAAGAAATGGTACCGAAACCCCGTATTTACATATCTGCCACTGTGCAGGAGAATCCGAATAGGTGTTCGAGTGTTCGAACTGTAATGCGCAGGAAATGGTACTGAAACCCCGTATTTACATATCTGCCACTTTGTAGGAGAATCCGCATAGGTGTTCGAGTGTTCGAACCGTAATGTGCAAGAAATGGTATGGAAACCCCGTATTTACATATCTGCCACTGTGCACGAGAATCCGTATAGGTGTTCGAGTGTTCGAAGCGTAATGCGCAAGAAATGGTACCGAAACCCCGTATTTACATATCTGCCACTGTACAGGAGAATCCGAATAGGTGTTCGAGTGTTCGAACCGTAATGCGCAAGAAATGGTATGTAAACCCCGTATTTACATATCTGCCACTGTGCAGGAGAATCCGTATAGGTGTTCGAGTGATCGAACCGTAATGCGCAAGAAATGGTACGGAAACCCCGTATTTACATATCTGCCACTGTGCAGGAGAATCCGTATAGGTGTTCGAGTGTTCGAACCGTAATGCGCAAGAAATGGTACCGAAACCCCGTATTTACATATCTGCCACTGTGCAGGAGAATCCGTATAGGTGTTCGATTGTTCGAACCGTAATGCGCAAGAAATGGTACCGAAACACCGTATTTACATATCTGCCACTGTGCAGGAGAATCAGAATAGGTTTTCGAGTGTTCGAACCGTAATGCGCAAGAAATGGTACCGAAACCCCGTATTTACATATCTGCCACTTTGTAGGAGAATCCACATAGGTGTTCGAGTGTTCGAACCGTAATGTGCAAGAAATGGTATGGAAACCCCGTATTTACATATCTGCCACTGTGCAGGAGAATCCGTACAGGTGTTCGAGTGTTCGAATCGTAATGCGCAAGAAATGGTACCGAAACCCCGTATTTACATATCTGCCACTGTGCAGGAGAATCCGAATAGGTGTTCGAGTGTTCGAACCGTAATGCGCAAGAAATGGTACTGAAACCCCGTATTTACATATCTGCCACTGTGCAGGAGAATCCGTATAGGTGTTCGAGTGTTCGAATCGTAATGCGCAAGAAATGGTACCGAAACCCCGTATTTACATATCTTCCACTGTGCAGGAGAATCCGAATAGGTGTTCGAGTGTTCGAACCGTAATGCGCAAGAAATGGTACCGAAACCCCGTATTTACATATCTGCCACTTTGTAAGAGAATCCGCATAGGTGTTCGAGTGTTCGAACCGTAATGTGCAAGAAATGGTATGGAAACCCCGTATTTACATATCTGCCACTGCGCAAGAGAATCCGTGTAGGTGTTCGAGTGTTCGAATCGTAATGCGCAAGAAATGGTACCGAAACCCCGTATTTACATATCTGCCACTGTGCAGGAGAATCCGAATAGGTGTTCGAGTGTTCGAACCGTAATGCGCAAGAAATGGTACGGAAACCCCGTATTTACATATCTGCCACTGTGCAGGAGAATCCGTATAGGTGTTCGAGTGTTCGAATCGTAATGCGCAAGAACTGGTACCGAAACCCCGTATTTACATATCTGCCACTGTGCAGGAGAATCCGAATAGGTGTTCGAGTGTTCGAACCGTAATGCGCAAGAAATGGTATGTAAACCCCGTATTTACATATCTGCCACTGTGCAGGAGAATCCGTATAGGTGTTCGAGTGTTCGAACCGTAATGCGCAAGAAATGGTACAGAAACCCCGTATTTACATATCTGCCACTGTGCAGGAGAATCCGTATAGGTGTTCGATTGTTCGAACCGTAATGCGCAAGAAATGGTATGTAAACCCCGTATTTACATATCTGCCACTGTGCAGGAGAATCCGTATAGGTGTTCGATTGTTCGAACCGTAATGCGCAAGAAATGGTATGTAAACCCCGTATTTACATATCTGCCACTGTGCAGGAGAATCCGTATAGGTGTTCGAGTGTTCGAACCGTAATGTGCAAGAAATGCTATGTAAACCCCATATTTAAATATCCGCCACTGTGCAGGAGAATCCGTATAGGTGTTCGAGTGTTCGAACCGTAATGCGCAAGAAATGGTACCGAAACCCCGTATTTACATATCTGCCACTGTGCAGGAGAATCCGTATAGGTGTTCGAGTGTTCGAACCGTAATGCGCAAGAAATGGTACGGAAACCCCATATTTACATATCTGCCACTGTGCAGGAGAATCCGAATAGGTGTTCGAGTGTTCGAACCGTAATGCGCAAGAAATGGTACTGAAACCCCGTATTTACATATCTGCCACTTTGTACGAGAATCCGCATAGGTGTTCGAGTGTTCGAACCGTAATGTGCAAGAAATGGTATGGAAACCCCGTATTTACATATCTGCCACTGCGCAAGAGAATCCGTGTAGGTGTTCGAGTGTTCGAATCGTAATGCGCAAGAAATGGTACCGAAACCCCGTATTTACATATCTGCCACTGTGCAGGAGAATCCGAATAGGTGTTCGAGTGTTCGAACCGTAATGGGCAAGAAATGGTATGTAAACCCCGTATTTACATATCTGCCACTGTGCAGGAGAATCCGTATAGGTGTTCGAGTGTTCGAACCGTAATGCGCAAGAAATGGTACGGAAACCCCGTATTTACATATCTGCCACTGTGCAGGAGAATCCGTATAGGTGTTCGAGTGTTCGAACCGTAATGCGCAAGAAATGGTACCGAAACCCCGTATTTACATATCTGCCACTGTGCAGGAGAATCCGAATAGGTGTTCGAGTGTTCGAACCGTAATGCGCAAGAAATGGTACCGAAACCCCGTATTTACATATCTGCCACTTTGTAGGAGAATCCGCATAGGTGTTCGAGTGTTCGAACCGTAATGTTCAAGAAATGGTAAGGAAACCCCGTATTTACATATCTGCCACTGTGCAGGAGAATCCGTATAGGTGTTCGAGTGTTCGAACCGTAATGCGCAAGAAATGGTACGGAAACCCCGTATTTACATATCTGCCCCTGTGCAGGAGAATCCGTATAGGTGTTCGATTGTTCGAACAGTAATGCGCAAGAAATGGTATGTAAACCCCGTATTTACATATCTGCCACTGTGCAGGAGAATCCGTATAGGTGTTCGAGTGTTCGAACCGTAATGCGCAAGAAATGGTATGTAAACCCCGTATTTACATATCTGCCACTGTGCAGGAGAATCCGTATAGGTGTTCGAGTGTTCGAACCGTAATGCGCAAGAAATGCTATGTAAACCCCATATTTAAATATCCGCCACTGTGCAGGGGAATCCGTATAGGTGTTCGAGTGTTCGAACCGTGATGCGCAAGAAATGGTACCGAAACCCCGTATTTACATATCTGCCACTGTGTAGGAGAGTCCGTATAGGTGTTCGAGTGTTCGAACCGTAATGCGCAAGAAATGGTGCGGAAACCCCGTATTTACATATCTGCCACTGTGCAGGAGAATCCGAATAGGTGTTCGAGTGTTCGAACCGTAATGCGCAAGAAATGGTACCGAAACCCCGTATTTATATATCTGCCACTTTGTAGGAGAATCCGCATAGGTGTTCGAGTGTTCGAACCGTAATGTGCAAGAAATGGTATGGAAACCCCGTATTTACATATCTGCCACTGTGCAAGAGAATCCGTATAGGTGTTCGAGTGTTCGAATCGTAATGCGCAAGAAATGGTACCGAAATCCCGTATTTACATATCTGCCATTGTGCAGGAGAATCCGAATAGGTGTTCGATTGTTCGAACCGTAATGTGCAAGAAATGGTATGTAAACCCCGTATTTACATATCTGCCACTGTGCAGGAGAATCCGTATAGGTGTTGAGTGTTCGAACCGTAATGCGCAAGAAATGGTACCGAAACCCCGTATTTACATATCTGCCACTGTGCAGGAGAATCCGTATAGGTGTTCGAGTGTTCGAACCGTAATGCGAAGAAATGGTACCGAAACCCCGTATTTACATATCTGCCACTGTGCAGGAGAATCCGAATAGGTGTTCGAGTGTTCGAACCGTAATGCGCAAGAAATGGTACCGAAACCCCGTATTTACATATCTGCCACTTTGTAGGAGAATCCGCATAGGTGTTCGAGTGTTCGAACCGTAATGTGCAAGAAATGGTATGGAAACCCCGTATTTACATATCTGCCACTGTGCAGGAGAATCCGTATAGGTGTTCGAGTGTTCGAATCGTAATGCGCAAGAAATGGTACCGAAACCCCGTATTTACATATCTGCCACTGTGCAGGAGAATCCGAATAGGTGTTCGAGTGTTCGAACCGTAATGCGCAAGAAATGGTACGGAAACCCCGTATTTACATATCTGCCACTGTGCAGGAGAATCCGTATAGGTGTTCGAGTGTTCGAACCGTAATGCGCAAGAAATGGTACCGAAACCCCGTATTTACATATCTTCCACTGTGCAGGAGAATCCGAATAGGTGTTCGAGTGTTCGAACCGTAATGCGCAAGAAACGGTACCGAAACCCCGTATTTACATATCTGCCACTGTGCAGGAGAATCCGTATAGGTGTTCGAGTGTTCGAACCGTAATGCGCAAGAAATGGTACCGAAACCCCGTATTTACATATCTGCCACTGTGCAGGAGAATCCGAATAGGTGTTCGAGTGTTCGAACCGTAATGCGCAAGAAATGGTACCGAAACCCCGTATTTACATATCTGCCACTTTGTAGGAGAATCCGCATAGGTGTTCGAGTGTTCGAACCGTAATGTGCAAGAAATGGTATGGAAACCCCGTATTTACATATCTGCCACTGTGGAGGAGAATCCGTATAGGTGTTCGAGTGTTCGAATCGTAATGCGCAAGAAATGGTACCGAAACCCCGTATTTACATATCTGCCACTGTGCAGGAGAATCCGAATAGGTGTTCGAGTGTTCGAACCGTAATGCGCAAGAAATGGTACGGAAACCCCGTATTTACATATCTGCCACTGTGCAGGAGAATCCGTATAGGTGTTCGAGTGTTCGAACCGTAATGCGCAAGAAATGGTACCGAAACCCCGTATTTACATATCTTCCACTGTGCAGGAGAATCCGAATAGGTGTTCGAGTGTTCGAACCGTAATGCGCAAGAAATGGTACCGAAACCCCGTATTTACATATCTGCCACTTTGTAGGAGAATCCGCATAGGTGTTCGAGTGTTCGAACCGTAATGTGCAAGAAATGGTATGGAAACCCCGTATTTACATATCTGCCACTGTGCAGGAGAATCCGTATAGGTGTTCGAGTGTTCGAATCGTAATGCGCAAGAAATGGTACCGAAACCCCGTATTTACATATCTGCCACTGTGCAGGAGAATCCGAATAGGTGTTCGAGTGTTCGAACCGTAATGCGCAAGAAATGGTATGTAAACCCCGTATTTACATATCTGCCACTGTGCAGGAGAATCCGTATAGGTGTTCGAGTGTTCGAACCGTAATGCGCAAGAAATGGTATGTAAACCCCGTATTTACATATCTGCCACTGTGCAGGAGAATCCGTATAGGTGTTCGAGTGTTCGAACCGTAATGCGCAAGAAATGCTATGTAAACCCCATATTTAAATATCCGCCACTGTGCAGGGGAATCCGTATAGGTGTTCGAGTGTTCGAACCGTGATGCGCAAGAAATGGTACCGAAACCCCGTATTTACATATCTGCCACTGTGCAGGAGAGTCCGTATAGGTGTTCGAGTGTTCGAACCGTAATGCGCAAGAAATGGTGCGGAAACCCCGTATTTACATATCTGCCACTGTGCAGGAGAATCCGAATAGGTGTTCGAGTGTTCGAACCGTAATGCGCAAGAAATGGTACCGAAACCCCGTATTTATATATCTGCCACTTTGTAGGAGAATCCGCATAGGTGTTCGAGTGTTCGAACCGTAATGTGCAAGAAATGGTATGGAAACCCCGTATTTACATATCTGCCACTGTGCAAGAGAATCCGTATAGGTGTTCGAGTGTTCGAATCGTAATGCGCAAGAAATGGTACCGAAATCCCGTATTTACATATCTGCCACTGTGCAGGAGAATCCGAATAGGTGTTCGATTGTTCGAACCGTAATGTGCAAGAAATGGTATGTAAACCCCGTATTTACATATCTGCCACTGTGCAGGAGAATCCGTATAGGTGTTGAATGTTCGAACCGTAATGCGCAAGAAATGGTACCGAAACCCCGTATTTACATATCTGCCACTGTGCAGGAGAATCCGTATAGGTGTTCGAGTGTTCGAACCGTAATGCGAAGAAATGGTACCGAAACCCCGTATTTACATATCTGCCACTGTGCAGGAGAATCCGAATAGGTGTTCGAGTGTTCGAACCGTAATGCGCAAGAAATGGTACCGAAACCCCGTATTTACATATCTGCCACTTTGTAGGAGAATCCGCATAGGTGTTCGAGTGTTCGAACCGTAATGTGCAAGAAATGGTATGGAAACCCCGTATTTACATATCTGCCACTGTGCAGGAGAATCCGTATAGGTGTTCGAGTGTTCGAATCGTAATGCGCAAGAAATGGTACCGAAACCCCGTATTTACATATCTGCCACTGTGCAGGAGAATCCGAATAGGTGTTCGAGTGTTCGAACCGTAATGCGCAAGAAATGGTACGGAAACCCCGTATTTACATATCTGCCACTGTGCAGGAGAATCCGTATAGGTGTTCGAGTGTTCGAACCGTAATGCGCAAGAAATGGTACCGAAACCCCGTATTTACATATCTTCCACTGTGCAGGAGAATACGAATAGGTGTTCGAGTGTTCGAACCGTAATGCGCAAGAAACGGTACCGAAACCCCGTATTTACATATCTGCCACTGTGCAGGAGAATCCGTATAGGTGTTCGAGTGTTCGAACCGTAATGCGCAAGAAATGGTACCGAAACCCCGTATTTACATATCTGCCACTGTGCAGGAGAATCCGAATAGGTGTTCGAGTGTTCGAACCGTAATGCGCAAGAAATGGTACCGAAACCCCGTATTTACATATCTGCCACTTTGTAGGAGAATCCGCATAGGTGTTCGAGTGTTCGAACCGTAATGTGCAAGAAATGGTATGGAAACCCCGTATTTACATATCTGCCACTGTGCAGGAGAATCCGTATAGGTGTTCGAGTGTTCGAATCGTAATGCGCAAGAAATGGTACCGAAACCCCGTATTTACATATCTGCCACTGTGCAGGAGAATCCGAATAGGTGTTCGAGTGTTCGAACCGTAATGCGCAAGAAATGGTACGGAAACCCCGTATTTACATATCTGCCACTGTGCAGGAGAATCCGTATAGGTGTTCGAGTGTTCGAACCGTAATGCGCAAGAAATGGTACCGAAACCCCGTATTTACATATCTTTCACTGTGCAGGAGAATCCGAATAGGTGTTCGAGTGTTCGAACCGTAATGCGCAAGAAATGGTACCGAAACCCCGTATTTACATATCTGCCACTTTGTAGGAGAATCCGCATAGGTGTTCGAGTGTTCGAACCGTAATGTGCAAGAAATGGTATGGAAACCCCGTATTTACATATCTGCCACTGTGCAGGAGAATCCGTATAGGTGTTCGAGTGTTCGAATCGTAATGCGCAAGAAATGGTACCGAAACCCCGTATTTACATATCTGCCACTGTGCAGGAGAATCCGAATAGGTGTTCGAGTGTTCGAACCGTAATGCGCAAGAAATGGTATGTAAACCCCGTATTTACATATCTGCCACTGTGCAGGAGAATCCGTATTGGTGTTCGAGTGTTCGAACCGTAATGCGCAAGAAATGGTACGGAAACCCCGTATTTACATATCTGCCACTGTGCAGGAGAATCCGTATAGGTGTTCGATTGTTCGAACCGTAATGCGCAAGAAATGGTACCGAAACCCCGTATTTACATATCTGCCACTGTGCAGGAGAATCCGTATAGGTGTTCGATTGTTCGAACCGTAATGCGCAAGAAATGGTATGTAAACCCCGTATTTACATATCTGCCACTGTGCAGGAGAATCCGTATAGGTGTTCGAGTGTTCGAACCGTAATGTGCAAGAAATGCTATGTAAACCCCATATTTAAATATCCGCCACTGTGCAGGAGAAGCCGTATAGGTGTTCGAGTGTTCGAACCGTAATGCGCAAGAAATGGTACCGAAACCCCGTATTTACATATCTGCCACTGTGCAGGAGAATCCGTATAGGTGTTCGAGTGTTCGAACCGTAATGCGCAAGAAATGGTACGGAAACCCCATATTTACATATCTGCAACTGTGCAGGAGAATCCGAATAGGTGTTCGAGTGTTCGAACCGTAATGCGCAAGAAATGGTACTGAAACCCCGTATTTACATATCTGCCACTTTGTACGAGAATCCGCATAGGTGTTCGAGTGTTCGAACCGTAATGTGCAAGAAATGGTATGGAAACCCCGTATTTACATATCTGCCACTGCGCAAGAGAATCCGTATAGGTGTTCGAGTGTTCGAATCGTAATGCGCAAGAAATGGTACCGAAACCCCGTATTTACATATCTGCCACTGTGCAGGAGAATCCGAATAGGTGTTCGAGTGTTCGAACCGTAATGGGCAAGAAATGGTATGTAAACCCCGTATTTACATATCTGCCACTGTGCAGGAGAATCCGTATAGGTGTTCGAGTGTTCGAACCGTAATGCGCAAGAAATGGTACGGAAACCCCGTATTTACATATCTGCCACTGTGCAGGAGAATCCGTATAGGTGTTCGAGTGTTCGAACCGTAATGCGCAAGAAATGGTACCGAAACCCCGTATTTACATATCTGCCACTGTGCAGGAGAATCCGAATAGGTGTTCGAGTGTTCGAACCGTAATGCGCAAGAAATGGTACGGATACCCCGTATTTACATATCTGCCACTGTGCAGGAGAATCCGTATAGGTGTTCGAGTGTTCGAACCGTAATGCGCAAGAAATGGTACCGAAACCCCGTATTTACATATCTTCCACTGTGCAGGAGAATCCGAATAGGTGTTCGAGTGTTCGAACCGTAATGCGCAAGAAATGGTACCGAAACCCCGTATTTACATATCTGCCACTTTGTAGGAGAATCCGCATAGGTGTTCGAGTGTTCGAACCGTAATGTTCAAGAAATGGTATGGAAACCCCGTATTTACATATCTGCCACTGTGCAGGAGAATCCGTATAGGTGTTCGAGTGTTCGAACCGTAATGCGCAAGAAATGGTACGGAAACCCCGTATTTACATATCTGCCCCTGTGCAGGAGAATCCGTATAGGTGTTCGATTGTTCGAACAGTAATGCGCAAGAAATGGTATGTAAACCCCGTATTTACATATCTGCCACTGTGCAGGAGAATCCGTATAGGTGTTCGAGTGTTCGAACCGTAATGCGCAAGAAATGGTATGTAAACCCCGTATTTACATATCTGCCACTGTGCAGGAGAATCCGTATAGGTGTTCGAGTGTTCGAACCGTAATGCGCAAGAAATGCTATGTAAACCCCATATTTAAATATCCGCCACTGTGCAGGGGAATCCGTATAGGTGTTCGAGTGTTCGAACCGTAATGCGCAAGAAATGGTACCGAAACCCCGTATTTACATATCTGCCACTGTGCAGGAGAATCCGTATAGGTGTTCGAGTGTTCGAACCGTAATGCGCAAGAAATGGTACGGAAACCCCGTATTTACATATCTGCCACTGTGCAGGAGAATCCGAATAGGTGTTCGAGTGTTCGAACCGTAATGCGCAAGAAATGGTACCGAAACCCCGTATTTACATATCTGCCACTTTGTAGGAGAATCCGCATAGGTGTTCGAGTGTTCGAACCGTAATGTGCAAGAAATGGTATGGAAACCCCGTATTTACATATCTGCCACTGTGCAAGAGAATCCGTATAGGTGTTCGAGTGTTCGAATCGTAATGCGCAAGAAATGGTACCGAAATCCCGTATTTACATATCTGCCACTGTGCAGGAGAATCCGAATAGGTGTTCGATTGTTCGAACCGTAATGTGCAAGAAATGGTATGTAAACCCCGTATTTACATATCTGCCACTGTGCAGGAGAATCCGTATAGGTGTTGAGTGTTCGAACCGTAATGCGCAAGAAATGGTACCGAAACCCCGTATTTACATATCTGCCACTGTGCAGGAGAATCCGTATAGGTGTTCGAGTGTTCGAACCGTAATGCGCAAGAAATGGTACCGAAACCCCGTATTTACATATCTGCCACTGTGCAGGAGAATCCGAATAGGTGTTCGAGTGTTCGAACCGTAATGCGCAAGAAATGGTACCGAAACCCCGTATTTACATATCTGCCACTTTGTAGGAGAATCCGCATAGGTGTTCGAGTGTTTGAACCGTAATGTGCAAGAAATGGTATGTAAACCCCGTATTTACATATCTGCCACTGTGCAGGAGAATCCGTATAGGTGTTCGAGTGTTCGAATCGTAATGCGCAAGAAATGGTACCGAAACCCCGTATTTACATATCTGCCACTGTGCAGGAGAATCCGTATAGGTGTTCGAGTGTTCGAACCGTAATGCGCAAGAAATGGTACCGAAACCCCGTATTTACATATCTGCCACTGTGCAGGAGAATCCGAATAGGTGTTCGAGTGTTCGAACCGTAATGCGCAAGAAATGGTACCGAAACCCCGTATTTACATATCTGCCACTTTGTAGGAGAATCCGCATAGGTGTTCGAGTGTTTGAACCGTAATGTGCAAGAAATGGTATGGAAACCCCGTATTTACATATCTGCCACTGTGCAGGAGAATCCGAATAGGTGTTCGAGTGTTCGAACCGTAATGCGCAAGAAATGGTACCGAAACCCCGTATTTACATATCTGCCACTTTGTAGGAGAATCCGCATAGGTGTTCGAGTGTTCGAACCGTAATGTGCAAGAAATGGTATGGAAACCCCGTATTTACATATCTGCCACTGTGCAGGAGAATCCGTATAGGTGTTCGAGTGTTCGAATCGTAATGCGCAAGAAATGGTACCGAAACCCCGTATTTACATATCTGCCACTGTGCAGGAGAATCCGAATAGGTGTTCGAGTGTTCGAACCGTAATGCGCAAGAAATGGTACGGAAACCCCGTATTTACATATCTGCCACTGTGCAGGAGAATCCGTATAGGTGTTCGAGTGTTCGAACCGTAATGCGCAAGAAATGGTACCGAAACCCCGTATTTACATATCTTTCACTGTGCAGGAGAATCCGAATAGGTGTTCGAGTGTTCGAACCGTAATGCGCAAGAAATGGTACCGAAACCCCGTATTTACATATCTGCCACTTTGTAGGAGAATCCGCATAGGTGTTCGAGTGTTCGAACCGTAATGTGCAAGAAATGGTATGGAAACCCCGTATTTACATATCTGCCACTGTGCAGGAGAATCCGTATAGGTGTTCGAGTGTTCGAATCGTAATGCGCAAGAAATGGTACCGAAACCCCGTATTTACATATCTGCCACTGTGCAGGAGAATCCGAATAGGTGTTCGAGTGTTCGAACCGTAATGCGCAAGAAATGGTATGTAAACCCCGTATTTACATATCTGCCACTGTGCAGGAGAATCCGTATTGGTGTTCGAGTGTTCGAACCGTAATGCGCAAGAAATGGTACGGAAACCCCGTATTTACATATCTGCCACTGTGCAGGAGAATCCGTATAGGTGTTCGATTGTTCGAACCGTAATGCGCAAGAAATGGTACCGAAACCCCGTATTTACATATCTGCCACTGTGCAGGAGAATCCGTATAGGTGTTCGATTGTTCGAACCGTAATGCGCAAGAAATGGTATGTAAACCCCGTATTTACATATCTGCCACTGTGCAGGAGAATCCGTATAGGTGTTCGAGTGTTCGAACCGTAATGTGCAAGAAATGCTATGTAAACCCCATATTTAAATATCCGCCACTGTGCAGGAGAAGCCGTATAGGTGTTCGAGTGTTCGAACCGTAATGCGCAAGAAATGGTACCGAAACCCCGTATTTACATATCTGCCACTGTGCAGGAGAATCCGTATAGGTGTTCGAGTGTTCGAACCGTAATGCGCAAGAAATGGTACGGAAACCCCATATTTACATATCTGCAACTGTGCAGGAGAATCCGAATAGGTGTTCGAGTGTTCGAACCGTAATGCGCAAGAAATGGTACTGAAACCCCGTATTTACATATCTGCCACTTTGTACGAGAATCCGCATAGGTGTTCGAGTGTTCGAACCGTAATGTGCAAGAAATGGTATGGAAACCCCGTATTTACATATCTGCCACTGCGCAAGAGAATCCGTATAGGTGTTCGAGTGTTCGAATCGTAATGCGCAAGAAATGGTACCGAAACCCCGTATTTACATATCTGCCACTGTGCAGGAGAATCCGAATAGGTGTTCGAGTGTTCGAACCGTAATGGGCAAGAAATGGTATGTAAACCCCGTATTTACATATCTGCCACTGTGCAGGAGAATCCGTATAGGTGTTCGAGTGTTCGAACCGTAATGCGCAAGAAATGGTACGGAAACCCCGTATTTACATATCTGCCACTGTGCAGGAGAATCCGTATAGGTGTTCGAGTGTTCGAACCGTAATGCGCAAGAAATGGTACCGAAACCCCGTATTTACATATCTGCCACTGTGCAGGAGAATCCGAATAGGTGTTCGAGTGTTCGAACCGTAATGCGCAAGAAATGGTACGGATACCCCGTATTTACATATCTGCCACTGTGCAGGAGAATCCGTATAGGTGTTCGAGTGTTCGAACCGTAATGCGCAAGAAATGGTACCGAAACCCCGTATTTACATATCTTCCACTGTGCAGGAGAATCCGAATAGGTGTTCGAGTGTTCGAACCGTAATGCGCAAGAAATGGTACCGAAACCCCGTATTTACATATCTGCCACTTTGTAGGAGAATCCGCATAGGTGTTCGAGTGTTCGAACCGTAATGTTCAAGAAATGGTATGGAAACCCCGTATTTACATATCTGCCACTGTGCAGGAGAATCCGTATAGGTGTTCGAGTGTTCGAACCGTAATGCGCAAGAAATGGTACGGAAACCCCGTATTTACATATCTGCCCCTGTGCAGGAGAATCCGTATAGGTGTTCGATTGTTCGAACAGTAATGCGCAAGAAATGGTATGTAAACCCCGTATTTACATATCTGCCACTGTGCAGGAGAATCCGTATAGGTGTTCGAGTGTTCGAACCGTAATGCGCAAGAAATGGTATGTAAACCCCGTATTTACATATCTGCCACTGTGCAGGAGAATCCGTATAGGTGTTCGAGTGTTCGAACCGTAATGCGCAAGAAATGCTATGTAAACCCCATATTTAAATATCCGCCACTGTGCAGGGGAATCCGTATAGGTGTTCGAGTGTTCGAACCGTAATGCGCAAGAAATGGTACCGAAACCCCGTATTTACATATCTGCCACTGTGCAGGAGAATCCGTATAGGTGTTCGAGTGTTCGAACCGTAATGCGCAAGAAATGGTACGGAAACCCCGTATTTACATATCTGCCACTGTGCAGGAGAATCCGAATAGGTGTTCGAGTGTTCGAACCGTAATGCGCAAGAAATGGTACCGAAACCCCGTATTTACATATCTGCCACTTTGTAGGAGAATCCGCATAGGTGTTCGAGTGTTCGAACCGTAATGTGCAAGAAATGGTATGGAAACCCCGTATTTACATATCTGCCACTGTGCAAGAGAATCCGTATAGGTGTTCGAGTGTTCGAATCGTAATGCGCAAGAAATGGTACCGAAATCCCGTATTTACATATCTGCCACTGTGCAGGAGAATCCGAATAGGTGTTCGATTGTTCGAACCGTAATGTGCAAGAAATGGTATGTAAACCCCGTATTTACATATCTGCCACTGTGCAGGAGAATCCGTATAGGTGTTGAGTGTTCGAACCGTAATGCGCAAGAAATGGTACCGAAACCCCGTATTTACATATCTGCCACTGTGCAGGAGAATCCGTATAGGTGTTCGAGTGTTCGAACCGTAATGCGCAAGAAATGGTACCGAAACCCCGTATTTACATATCTGCCACTGTGCAGGAGAATCCGAATAGGTGTTCGAGTGTTCGAACCGTAATGCGCAAGAAATGGTACCGAAACCCCGTATTTACATATCTGCCACTTTGTAGGAGAATCCGCATAGGTGTTCGAGTGTTTGAACCGTAATGTGCAAGAAATGGTATGGAAACCCCGTATTTACATATCTGCCACTGTGCAGGAGAATCCGTATAGGTGTTCGAGTGTTCGAATCGTAATGCGCAAGAAATGGTACCGAAACCCCGTATTTACATATCTGCCACTGTGCAGGAGAATCCGAATAGGTGTTCGAGTGTTCGAACCGTAATGCGCAAGAAATGGTACGGAAACCCCGTATTTACATATCTGCCACTGTGCAGGAGAATCCGTATAGGTGTTCGAGTGTTCGAACCGTAATGCGCAAGAAATGGTACCGAAACCCCGTATTTACATATCTTCCACTGTGCAGGAGAATCCGAATAGGTGTTCGAGTGTTCGAACCGTAATGCGCAAGAAACGGTACCGAAACCCCGTATTTACATATCTGCCACTGTGCAGGAGAATCCGCATAGGTGTTCGAGTGTTCGAACCGTAATGCGCAAGAAATGGTACCGAAACCTCGTATTTACATATCTGCCACTGTGCAGGAGAATCCGAATAGGTGTTCGAGTGTTCGAACCGTAATGCGCAAGAAATGGTACCGAAACCCCGTATTTACATATCTGCCACTTTGTAGGAGAATCCGCATAGGTGTTCGAGTGTTCGAACCGTAATGTTCAAGAAATGGTATGGAAACCCCGTATTTACATATCTGCCACTGTGCAGGAGAATCCGTATAGGTGTTCGAGTGTTCGAACCGTAATGCGCAAGAAATGGTACGGAAACCCCGTATTTACATATCTGCCCCTGTGCAGGAGAATCCGTATAGGTGTTCGATTGTTCGAACAGTAATGCGCAAGAAATGGTATGTAAACCCCGTATTTACATATCTGCCACTGTGCAGGAGAATCCGTATAGGTGTTCGAGTGTTCGAACCGTAATGCGCAAGAAATGGTATGTAAACCCCGTATTTACATATCTGCCACTGTGCAGGAGAATCCGTATAGGTGTTCGAGTGTTCGAACCGTAATGCGCAAGAAATGCTATGTAAACCCCATATTTAAATATCCGCCACTGTGCAGGGGAATCCGTATAGGTGTTCGAGTGTTCGAACCGTAATGCGCAAGAAATGGTACCGAAACCCCGTATTTACATATCTGCCACTGTGCAGGAGAATCCGTATAGGTGTTCGAGTGTTCGAACCGTAATGCGCAAGAAATGGTACGGAAACCCCGTATTTACATATCTGCCACTGTGCAGGAGAATCCGAATAGGTGTTCGAGTGTTCGAACCGTAATGCGCAACAAATGGTACCGAAACCCCGTATTTACATATCTGCCACTTTGTAGGAGAATCCGCATAGGTGTTCGAGTGTTCGAACCGTAATGTGCAAGAAATGGTATGGAAACCCCGTATTTACATATCTGCCACTGTGCAAGAGAATCCGTATAGGTGTTCGAGTGTTCGAATCGTAATGCGCAAGAAATGGTACCGAAATCCCGTATTTACATATCTGCCACTGTGCAGGAGAATCCGAATAGGTGTTCGATTGTTCGAACCGTAATGTGCAAGAAATGGTATGTAAACCCCGTATTTACATATCTGCCACTGTGCAGGAGAATCCATATAGGTGTTGAGTGTTCGAACCGTAATGCGCAAGAAATGGTACCGAAACCCCGTATTTACATATCTGCCACTGTGCAGGAGAATCCGTATAGGTGTTCGAGTGTTCGAACCGTAATGCGCAAGAAATGGTACCGAAACCCCGTATTTACATATCTGCCACTGTGCAGGAGAATCCGAATAGGTGTTCGAGTGTTCGAACCGTAATGCGCAAGAAATGGTACCGAAACCCCGTATTTACATATCTGCCACTTTGTAGGAGAATCCGCATAGGTGTTCGAGTGTTCGAACCGTAATGTGCAAGAAATGGTATGGAAACCCCGTATTTACATATCTGCCACTGTGCAGGAGAATCCGTATAGGTGTTCGAGTGTTCGAATCGTAATGCGCAAGAAATGGTACCGAAACCCCGTATTTACATATCTGCCACTGTGCAGGAGAATCCGAATAGGTGTTCGAGTGTTCGAACCGTAATGCGCAAGAAATGGTACGGAAACCCCGTATTTACATATCTGCCACTGTGCAGGAGAATCCGTATAGGTGTTCGAGTGTTCGAACCGTAATGCGCAAGAAATGGTACCGAAACCCCGTATTTACATATCTTCCACTGTGCAGGAGAATCCGATTAGGTGTTCGAGTGTTCGAACCGTAATGCGCAAGAAACGGTACCGAAACCCCGTATTTACATATCTGCCACTGTGCAGGAGAATCCGTATAGGTGTTCGAGTGTTCGAACCGTAATGCGCAAGAAATGGTACCGAAATCCCGTATTTACATATCTGTCACTGTGCAGGAGAATCCGAATAGGTGTTCGAGTGTTCGAACCGTAATGCGCAAGAAATGGTACCGAAACCCCGTATTTACATATCTGCCACTTTGTAGGAGAATCCGCATAGGTGTTCGAGTGTTCGAACCGTAATGTGCAAGAAATGGTATGGAAACCCCGTATTTACATATCTGCCACTGTGCAGGAGAATCCGTATAGGTGTTCGAGTGTTCGAATCGTAATGCGCAGGAAATGGTACCGAAACCCCGTATTTACATATCTGCCACTGTGCAGGAGAATCCGAATAGTTGTTCGAGTGTTCGAACCGTAATGCGCAAGAAATGGTACGGAAACCCCGTATTTACATATCTGCCACTGTGCAGGAGAATCCGTATAGGTGTTCGAGTGTTCGAACCGTAATGCGCAAGAAATGGTACCGAAACCCCGTATTTACATATCTTCCACTGTGCAGGAGAATCCGAATAGGTGTTCGAGTGTTCGAACCGTAATGCGCAAGAAATGGTACCGAAACCCCGTATTTACATATCTGCCACTTTGTAGGAGAATCCGCATAGGTGTTCGAGTGTTCGAACCGTAATGTGCAAGAAATGGTATGGAAACCCCGTATTTACATATCTGCCACTGTGCAGGAGAATCCGTATAGGTGTTCGAGTGTTCGAATCGTAATGCGCAAGAAATGGTACCGAAACCCCGTATTTACATATCTGCCACTGTGCAGGAGAATCCAAATAGGTGTTCGAGTGTTCGAACCGTAATGCGCAAGAAATGGTATGTAAACCCCGTATTTACATATCTGCCACTGTGCAGGAGAATCCGTATTGGTGTTCGAGTGTTCGAACCGTAATGCGCAAGAAATGGTACGGAAACCCCGTATTTACATATCTGCCACTGTGCAGGAGAATCCGTATAGGTGTTCGATTGTTCGAACCGTAATGCGCAAGAAATGGTATGTAAACCCCGTATTTACATATCTGCCACTGTGCAGGAGAATCCGTATAGGTGTTCGATTGTTCGAACCGTAATGCGCAAGAAATGGTATGTAAACCCCGTATTTACATATCTGCCACTGTGCAGGAGAATCCGTATAGGTGTTCGAGTGTTCGAACCGTAATGCGCAAGAAATGGTATCGAAACCCCGTATTTACATATCTTCCACTGTGCAGGAGAATCCGAATAGGTGTTCGAGTGTTCGAACCGTAATGCGCAAGAAATGGTACCGAAACCCCGTATTTACATATCTGCCACTTTGTAGGAGAATCCGCATAGGTGTTCGAGTGTTCGAACCGTAATGTGCAAGAAATGGTATGGAAACCCCGTATTTACATATCTGCCACTGTGCAGGAGAATCCGTATAGGTGTTCGAGTGTTCGAATCGTAATGCGCAAGAAATGGTACCGAAACCCCGTATTTACATATCTGCCACTGTGCAGGAGAATCCGAATAGGTGTTCGAGTGTTCGAACCGTAATGCGCAAGAAATGGTATGTAAACCCCGTATTTACATATCTGCCACTGTGCAGGAGAATCCGTATAGGTGTTCGAGTGTTCGAACCGTAATGCGCAAGAAATTGTACGGAAACCCCGTATTTACATATCTGCCACTGTGCAGGAGAATCCGTATAGGTGTTCGATTGTTCGAACCGTAATGCGCAAGAAATGGTATGTAAACCCCGTATTTACATATCTGCCACTGTGCAGGAGAATCCGTATAGGTGTTCGATTGTTCGAACCGTAATGCGCAAGAAATGGTATGTAAACCCCGTATTTACATATCTGCCACTGTGCAGGAGAATCCGTATAGGTGTTCGAGTGTTCGAACCGTAATGCGCAAGAAATGCTATGTAAACCCCATATTTAAATATCCGCCACTGTGCAGGAGAATCCGTATAGGTGTTCGAGTGTTCGAACCGTAATGCGCAAGAAATGGTACCGAAACCCCGTATTTACACATCTGCCACTGTGCAGGAGAATCCGTATAGGTGTTCGAGTGTTCGAACCGTAATGCGCAAGAAATGGTACGGAAACCCCATATTTACATATCTGCCACTGTGCAGGAGAATCCGTATAGGTGTTCGAGTGTTCGAATCGTAATGCGCAAGAAATGGTACCGAAACCCCGTATTTACATATCTGCCACTGTGCAGGAGAATCCGAATAGGTGTTCGAGTGTTCGAACCGTAATGCGCAAGAAATGGTATGTAAACCCCGTATTTACATATCTGCCACTGTGCAGGAGAATCCGTATAGGTGTTCGAGTGTTCGAACCGTAATGCGCAAGAAATGGTACGGAAACCCCGTATTTACATATCTGCCACTGTGGAGGAGAATCCGTATAGGTGTTCGATTGTTCGAACCGTAATGCGCAAGAAATGGTATGTAAACCCCGTATTTACATATCTGCCACTGTGCAGGAGAATCCGTATAGGTGTTCGATTGTTCGAACCGTAACGCGCAAGAAATGGTATGTAAACCCCGTATTTACATATCTGCCACTGTGCAGGAGAATCCGTATAGGTGTTCGAGTGTTCGAACCGTAATGCGCAAGAAATGGTACCGAAACCCCGTATTTACATATCTGCCACTGTGCAGGAGAATCCGAATAGGTGTTCGAGTGTTCGAACCGTAATGCGCAAGAAATGGTACCGAAACCCCGTATTTACATATCTGCCACTTTGTAGGAGAATCCGCATAGGTGTTCGAGTGTTCGAACCGTAATGTGCAAGAAATGGTATGGAAACCCCGTATTTACATATCTGCCACTGTGCAGGAGAATTCGTATAGGTGTTCGAGTGTTCGAATCGTAATGCGCAAGAAATGGTACCGAAACCCCGTATTTACATATCTGCCACTGTGCAGGAGAATCCGAATAGGTGTTCGAGTGTTCGAACCGTAATGCGCAAGAAATGGTATGTATACCCCGTATTTACATATCTGCCACTGTGCAGGAGAATCCGTATAGGTGTTCGAGTGTTCGAACCGTAATGCGCAAGAAATGGTACGGAAACCCCGTATTTACATATCTGCCACTGTGCAGGAGAATCCGTATAGGTGTTCGATTGTTCGAACCGTAATGCGCAAGAAATGGTATGTAAACCCCGTATTTACAGATCTGCCACTGTGCAGGAGAATCCGTATAGGTGTTCGATTGTTCGAACCGTAATACGCAAGCAATGGTATGTAAATCCCGTATTTACATATCTGCCACTGTGCAGGAGAATCCGTATAGGTGTTCGAGTGTTCGAACCGTAATGCGCAAGAAATGCTATGTAAACCCCATATTTAAATATCCGCCACTGTGCAGGAGAATCCGTATAGGTGTTCGAGTGTTCGAACCGTAATGCGCAAGAAATGGTACCGAAACCCCGTATTTACATATCTGCCACTGTGCAGGAGAATCCGTATAGGTGTTCGAGTGTTCAAACCGTAATGCGCAAGAAATGGTACGGAAACCCCGTATTTACATATCTGCCACTGTGCAGGAGAATCCGAATAGGTGTTCGAGTGTTCGAACCGTAATGCGCAAGAAATGGTACCGAAACCCCGTATTTACATATCTGCCACTTTGTAGGAGAATCCGCATAGGTGTTCGAGTGTTCGAACCGTAATGTGCAAGAAATGGTATGGAAACCCCGTATTTACATATCTGCCACTGTGCAGGAGAATCCGTATAGGTGTTCGAGTGTTCGAACCGTAATGCGCAAGAAATGGTAGGTAAACCCCGTATTTACATATCTGCCACTTCGCAGAAGAATCCGAATAGGTGTTCGAGTGTTCGAACCGTAATGCGCAAGAAATGGTATGTAAACCCCGTATTTACATATCTGCCACTGTGCAGGAGAATCCGTATAGGTGTTCGAGTGTTCGAACCGTAATGCGCAAGAAATGGTACGGAAACCCCGTATTTACATATCTGCCACTATGCAGGAGAATCCGTATAGGTGTTCGAGTGTTCGAACCGTAATGCGCAAGAAATGGTACCGAAACCCCGTATTTACATATCTGCCACTGTGCAGGAGAATCCGCATAGGTGTTCGAGTGTTCGAACCGTAATGCGCAAGAAATGGTATGTAAACCCCATATTTAAATATCCGCCACTGTGCAGGAGAATCCGTATAGGTGTTCGAGTGTTCGAACCGTAATGCGCAAGAAATGGTACCGAAACCCCGTATTTACACATCTGCCACTGTGCAGGAGAATCCGTATAGGTGTTCGAGTGTTCGAACCGTAATGCACAAGAAATGGTACGGAAACCCCATATTTACATATCTGCCACTGTGCAGGAGAATCCGTATAGGTGTTCGAGTGTTCGAATCGTAATGCGCAAGAAATGGTACCGAAACCCCGTATTTACATATCTGCCACTGTGCAGGAGAATCCGAATAGGTGTTCGAGTGTTCGAACCGTAATGCGCAAGAAATGGTATGTAAACCCCGTATTTACATATCTGCCACTGTGCAGGAGAATCCGTATAGGTGTTCGAGTGTTCGAACCGTAATGCGCAAGAAATGGTACGGAAACCCCGTATTTACATATCTGCCACTGTGGAGGAGAATCCGTATAGGTGTTCGATTGTTCGAACCGTAATGCGCAAGAAATGGTATGTAAACCCCGTATTTACATATTTGCCACTGTGCAGGAGAATCCGTATAGGTGTTCGATTGTTCGAACCGTAACGCGCAAGAAATGGTATGTAAACCCCGTATTTACATATCTGCCACTGTGCAGGAGAATCCGTATAGGTGTTCGAGTGTTCGAACCGTAATGCGCAAGAAATGGTACCGAAACCCCGTATTTACATATCTGCCACTGTGCAGGAGAATCCGAATAGGTGTTCGAGTGTTCGAACCGTAATGCGCAAGAAATGGTACCGAAACCCCGTATTTACATATCTGCCACTTTGTAGGAGAATCCGCATAGGTGTTCGAGTGTTCGAACCGTAATGTGCAAGAAATGGTATGGAAACCCCGTATTTACATATCTGCCACTGTGCAGGAGAATTCGTATAGGTGTTCGAGTGTTCGAATCGTAATGCGCAAGAAATGGTACCGAAACCCCGTATTTACATATCTGCCACTGTGCAGGAGAATCCGAATAGGTGTTCGAGTGTTCGAACCGTAATGCGCAAGAAATGGTATGTATACCCCGTATTTACATATCTGCCACTGTGCAGGAGAATCCGTATAGGTGTTCGAGTGTTCGAACCGTAATGCGCAAGAAATGGTACGGAAACCCCGTATTTACATATCTGCCACTGTGCAGGAGAATCCGTATAGGTGTTCGATTGTTCGAACCGTAATGCGCAAGAAATGGTATGTAAACCCCGTATTTACATATCTGCCACTGTGCAGGAGAATCCGTATAGGTGTTCGATTGTTCGAACCGTAATGCGCAAGCAATGGTATGTAAATCCCGTATTTACATATCTGCCACTGTGCAGGAGAATCCGTATAGGTGTTCGAGTGTTCGAACCGTAATGCGCAAGAAATGCTATGTAAACCCCATATTTAAATATCCGCCACTGTGCAGGAGAATCCGTATAGGTGTTCGAGTGTTCGAACCGTAATGCGCAAGAAATGGTACCGAAACCCCGTATTTACATATCTGCCACTGTGCAGGAGAATCCGTATAGGTGTTCGAGTGTTCGAACCGTAATGCGCAAGAAATGGTACGGAAACCCCGTATTTACATATCTGCCACTGTGCAGGAGAATCCGAATAGGTGTTCGAGTGTTCGAACCGTAATGCGCAAGAAATGGTACCGAAACCCCGTATTTACATATCTGCCACTTTGTAGGAGAATCCGCATAGGTGTTCGAGTGTTCGAACCGTAATGTGCAAGAAATGGTATGGAAACCCCGTATTTACATATCTGCCACTGTGCAGGAGAATCCGTATAGGTGTTCGAGTGTTCGAACCGTAATGCGCAAGAAATGGTAGGTAAACCCCGTATTTACATATCTGCCACTTCGCAGAAGAATCCGAATAGGTGTTCGAGTGTTCGAACCGTAATGCGCAAGAAATGGTATGTAAACCCCGTATTTACATATCTGCCACTGTGCAGGAGAATCCGTATAGGTGTTCGAGTGTTCGAACCGTAATGCGCAAGAAATGGTACGGAAACCCCGTATTTACATATCTGCCACTATGCAGGAGAATCCGTATAGGTGTTCGAGTGTTCGAACCGTAATGCGCAAGAAATGGTACCGAAACCCCGTATTTACATATCTGCCACTGTGCAGGAGAATCCGCATAGGTGTTCGAGTGTTCGAACCGTAATGCGCAAGAAATGGTACCGAAACCCCGTATTTAGATATCTGCCACTGTGCAGGAGAATCCGTATAGGTGTTCGAGTGTTCGAACCGTAATGCGCAAGAAATGGTATGTAAACCCCGTATTTACATATCTGCCACTTTGCAGGAGAATCCGTATAGGTGTTCGAGTGTTCGAACCGTAATGCGCAAGAAATGGTACGGAAACCCCGTATTTACATATCTGCCACTGTGCAGGAGAATCCTTATAGGTGTTCGAGTGTTCGAATCGTAATGCGCAAGAAATGGTACCGAAACCCCGTATTTACATATCTGCCACTGTGCAGGAGAATCCGAATAGGTGTTCGAGTGTTCGAACCGTAATGCGCAAGAAATGGTATGTAAACCCCGTATTTACATATCTGCCACTGTGCAGGAGAATCCGTATAGGTGTTCGAGTGTTCGAACCGTAATGCGCAAGAAATGGTACGGAAACCCCGTATTTACATATCTGCCACTGTGGAGGAGAATCCGTATAGGTGTTCGATTGTTCGAACCGTAATGCGCAAGAAATGGTATGTAAACCCCGTATTTACATATCTGCCACTGTGCAGGAGAATCCGTATAGGTGTTCGATTGTTCGAACCGTAACGCGCAAGAAATGGTATGTAAACCCCGTATTTACATATCTGCCACTGTGCAGGAGAATCCGTATAGGTGTTCGAGTGTTCGAACCGTAATGCGCAAGAAATGGTACCGAAACCCCGTATTTACATATCTGCCACTGTGCAGGAGAATCCGAATAGGTGTTCGAGTGTTCGAACCGTAATGCGCAAGAAATGGTACCGAAACCCCGTATTTACATATCTGCCACTTTGTAGGAGAATCCGCATAGGTGTTCGAGTGTTCGAACCGTAATGTGCAAGAAATGGTATGGAAACCCCGTATTTACATATCTGCCACTGTGCAGGAGAATTCGTATAGGTGTTCGAGTGTTCGAATCGTAATGCGCAAGAAATGGTACCGAAACCCCGTATTTACATATCTGCCACTGTGCAGGAGAATCCGAATAGGTGTTCGAGTGTTCGAACCGTAATGCGCAAGAAATGGTATGTATACCCCGTATTTACATATCTGCCACTGTGCAGGAGAATCCGTATAGGTGTTCGAGTGTTCGAACCGTAATGCGCAAGAAATGGTACGGAAACCCCGTATTTACATATCTGCCACTGTGCAGGAGAATCCGTATAGGTGTTCGATTGTTCGAACCGTAATGCGCAAGAAATGGTATGTAAACCCCGTATTTACATATCTGCCACTGTGCAGGAGAATCCGTATAGGTGTTCGATTGTTCGAACCGTAATGCGCAAGCAATGGTATGTAAATCCCGTATTTACATATCTGCCACTGTGCAGGAGAATCCGTATAGGTGTTCGAGTGTTCGAACCGTAATGCGCAAGAAATGCTATGTAAACCCCATATTTAAATATCCGCCACTGTGCAGGAGAATCCGTATAGGTGTTCGAGTGTTCGAACCGTAATGCGCAAGAAATGGTACCGAAACCCCGTATTTACATATCTGCCACTGTGCAGGAGAATCCGTATAGGTGTTCGAGTGTTCGAACCGTAATGCGCAAGAAATGGTACGGAAACCCCGTATTTACATATCTGCCACTGTGCAGGAGAATCCGAATAGGTGTTCGAGTGTTCGAACCGTAATGCGCAAGAAATGGTACCGAAACCCCGTATTTACATATCTGCCACTTTGTAGGACAATCCGCATAGGTGTTCGAGTGTTCGAACCGTAATGTGCAAGAAATGGTATGGAAACCCCGTATTTACATATCTGCCACTGTGCAGGAGAATCCGTATAGGTGTTCGAGTGTTCGAACCGTAATGCGCAAGAAATGGTAGGTAAACCCCGTATTTACATATCTGCCACTTCGCAGAAGAATCCGAATAGGTGTTCGAGTGTTCGAACCGTAATGCGCAAGAAATGGTATGTAAACCCCGTATTTACATATCTGCCACTGTGCAGGAGAATCCGTATAGGTGTTCGAGTGTTCGAACCGTAATGCGCAAGAAATGGTACGGAAACCCCGTATTTACATATCTGCCACTATGCAGGAGAATCCGTATAGGTGTTCGAGTGTTCGAACCGTAATGCGCAAGAAATGGTACCGAAACCCCGTATTTACATATCTGCCACTGTGCAGGAGAATCCGCATAGGTGTTCGAGTGTTCGAACCGTAATGCGCAAGAAATGGTACCGAAACCCCGTATTTAGATATCTGCCACTGTGCAGGAGAATCCGTATAGGTGTTCGAGTGTTCGAACCGTAATGCGCAAGAAATGGTATGTAAACCCCGTATTTACATATCTGCCACTTTGCAGGAGAATCCGTATAGGTGTTCGAGTGTTCGAACCGTAATGCGCAAGAAATGGTACGGAAACCCCGTATTTACATATCTGCCACTGTGCAGGAGAATCCTTATAGGTGTTCGATTGTTCGAACCGTAATGCGCAAGAAATGGTATGTAAACCCCGTATTTACATATCTGCCACTGTGCAGGAGAATCCGTATAGGTGTTCGATTGTTCGAACCGTAATGCGCAAGAAATGGTATGTAAACCCCGTATTTACATATCTGCCACTGTGCAGGAGAATCCGTATAGGTGTTCGAGTGTTCGAACCGTAATGCGCAAGAAATGCTATGTAAACCCCATATTTAAATATCTGCCACTGTGCAGGATAATCCGTATAGGTGTTCGAGTGTTCGAACCGTAATGCGCAAGAAATGGTACCGAAACCCCGTATTTACATATCTGCCACTGTGCAGGAGAATCCGTATAGGTGTTCGAGTGTTCGAACCGTAATGCGCAAGAAATGGTACCGAAACCCCGTATTTACATATCTGCCACTGTGCAGGAGAATCCGAATAGGTGTTCGAGTGTTCGAACCGTAATGCGCAAGAAATGGTACGGAAACCCCGTATTTACATATCTGCCACTGTGCAGGAGAATCCGTATAGGTGTTCGATTGTTCGAACCGTAATGCGCAAGAAATGGTATGTGAACCCCGTATTTACATATCTAGCACTGTGCAGGAGAATCCGTATAGGTGTTCGATTGTTCGAACCGTAATGCGCAAGAAATGGTAGGTAAACCCCGTATTTACATATCTGCCACTTCGCAGGAGAATCCGAATAGGTGTTCGAGTGTTCGAACCGTAATGCGCAAGAAATGGTATGTAAATCCCGTATTTACATATCTGCCACTGTGCAGGAGAATCCGTATAGGTGTTCGAGTGTTCGAACCGTAATGCGCAAGAAATGGTACGGAAACCCCGTATTTACATATCTGCCACTATGCAGGAGAATCCGTATAGGTGTTCGAGTGTTCGAACCGTAATGCGCAAGAAATGGTACCGAAACCCCGTATTTACATATCTGCCACCGTGCAGGAGAATCCGAATAGGTGTTCGAGTGTTCGAACCGTAATGCACAAGAAATGGTATGTAAACCCCGTATTTACATATCTGCCACTGTGCAGGAGAATCCGTATAGGTGTTCGAGTGTTCGAACCGTAATGCGCAAGAAATGGTACGGAAACCCCGTATTTACATATCTGCCACTGTGCAGGAGAATCCGTATAGGTGTTCGATTGTTCGAACCGTAATGCGCAAGAAATGGTATGTAAACCCCGTATTTACATATCTGCCACTGTGCAGGAGAATCCGTATAGGTGTTCGATTGTTCGAACCGTAATGCGCAAGAAATGGTATGTAAACCCCGTATTTACATATCTGCCACTGTGCAGGAGAATCCGTATAGGTGTTCGAGTGTTCGAACCGTAATGCGCAAGAAATGCTATGTAAACCCCATATTTAAATATCCGCCACTGTGCAGGAGAATCCGTATAGGTGTTCGAGTGTTCGAACCGTAATGCGCAAGAAATGGTACGGAAACCCCGTATTTACATATCTGCCACTGTGCAGGAGAATCCGTATAGGTGTTCGAGTGTTCGAACCGTAATGCGCAAGAAATGGTACGGAAACCCCGTATTTACATATCTGCCACTATGCAGGAGAATCCGAATAGGTGTTCGAGTGTTCGAACCGTAATGCGCAAGAAATGGTATGTAAACCCCGTATTTACATATCTGCCACTGTGCAGGAGAATCCGTATAGGTGTTCGAGTGTTCGAACCGTAATGCGCAAGAAATGGTACCGAAACCCCGTATTTACATATCTTCCACTGTGCAGGAGAATCCGAATAGGTGTTCGAGTGTTCGAACCGTAATGCGCAAGAAATGGTACCGAAACCCCGTATTTACATATCTGCCACTTTGTAGGTGAATCCGCATAGGTGTTCGAGTGTTCGAACCGTAATGTGCAAGAAATGGTATGGAAACCCCGTATTTACATATCTGCCACTGTGCAGGAGAATCCGTATAGGTGTTCGAGTGTTCGAATCGTAATGCGCAAGAAATGGTACCGAAACCCCGTATTTACATATCTGCCACTGTGCAGGAGAATCCGAATAGGTGTTCGAGTGTTCGAACCGTAATGCGCAAGAAATGGTATGTAAACCCCGTATTTACATATCTGCCACTGTGCAGGAGAATCCGTATAGGTGTTCGAGTGTTCGAACCGTAATGCGCAAGAAATTGTACGGAAACCCCGTATTTACATATCTGCCACTGTGCAGGAGAATCCGTATAGGTGTTCGATTGTTCGAACCGTAATGCGCAAGAAATGGTATGTAAACCCCGTATTTACATATCTGCCACTGTGCAGGAGAATCCGTATAGGTGTTCGATTGTTCGAACCGTAATGCGCAAGAAATGGTATGTAAACCCCGTATTTACATATCTGCCACTGTGCAGGAGAATCCGTATAGGTGTTCGAGTGTTCGAACCGTAATGCGCAAGAAATGCTATGTAAACCCCATATTTAAATATCCGCCACTGTGCAGGAGAATCCGTATAGGTGTTCGAGTGTTCGAACCGTAATGCGCAAGAAATGGTACCGAAACCCCGTATTTACACATCTGCCACTGTGCAGGAGAATCCGTATAGGTGTTCGAGTGTTCGAACCGTAATGCGCAAGAAATGGTACGGAAACCCCATATTTACATATCTGCCACTGTGCAGGAGAATCCGTATAGGTGTTCGAGTGTTCGAATCGTAATGCGCAAGAAATGGTACCGAAACCCCGTATTTACATATCTGCCACTGTGCAGGAGAATCCGAATAGGTGTTCGAGTGTTCGAACCGTAATGCGCAAGAAATGGTATGTAAACCCCGTATTTACATATCTGCCACTGTGCAGGAGAATCCGTATAGGTGTTCGAGTGTTCGAACCGTAATGCGCAAGAAATGGTACGGAAACCCCGTATTTACATATCTGCCACTGTGCAGGAGAATCCGTATAGGTGTTCGATTGTTCGAACCGTAATGCGCAAGAAATGGTATGTAAACCCCGTATTTACATATCTGCCACTGTGCAGGAGAATCCGTATAGCTGTTCGATTGTTCGAACCGTAACGCGCAAGAAATGGTATGTAAACCCCGTATGTACATATCTGCCACTGTGCAGGAGAATCCGTATAGGTGTTCGAGTGTTCGAACCGTAATGCGCAAGAAATGGTACGAAACCCCATATTTACATATCTGCCACTGTGCAGGAGAATCCGAATAGGTGTTCGAGTGTTCGAACCGTAATGCGCAAGAAATGGTACCGAAACCCCGTATTTACATATCTGCCACTTTGTAGGAGAATCCGCATAGGTTTTCGAGTGTTCGAACCGTAATGTGCAAGAAATGGTATGGAAACCCCGTATTTACATATCTGCCACTGTGCAAGAGAATCCGTATAGGTGTTCGAGTGTTCGAATCGTAATGCGCAAGAAATGGTACCGAAACCCCGTATTTACATATCTGCCACTGTGCAGGAGAATCCGAATAGGTGTTCGAGTGTTCGAACCGTAATGTGCAAGAAATGGTATGTAAACCCCGTATTTACATATCTGCCACTGTGCAGGAGAATCCGTATAGGTGTTCGAGTGTTCGAACCGTAATGCGCAAGAAATGGTACGGAAACCCCGTATTTACATATCTGCCACTGTGCAGGAGAATCCGTATAGGTGTTCGAGTGTTCGAACCGTAATGCGCAAGAAATGGTACGGAAACCCCGTATTTACATATCTGCCACTGTGCAGGAGAATCCGAATAGGTGTTCGAGTGTTCGAACCGTAATGCGCAAGAAATGGTACCGAAACCCCGTATTTACATATCTGCCACTTTGTAGGAGAATCCGCATAGGTGTTCGAGTGTTCGAACCGTAATGTGCAAGAAATGGTATGGAAACCCCGTATTTACATATCTGCCACTGTGCAGGAGAATTCGTATAGGTGTTCGAGTGTTCGAATCGTAATGCGCAAGAAATGGTACCGAAACCCCGTATTTACATATCTGCCACTGTGCAGGAGAATCCGAATAGGTGTTCGAGTGTTCGAACCGTAATGCGCAAGAAATGGTATGTATACCCCGTATTTACATATCTGCCACTGTGCAGGAGAATCCGTATAGGTGTTCGAGTGTTCGAACCGTAATGCGCAAGAAATGGTACGGAAACCCCGTATTTACATATCTGCCACTGTGCAGGAGAATCCGTATAGGTGTTCGATTGTTCGAACCGTAATGCGCAAGAAATGGTATGTAAACCCCGTATTTACATATCTGCCACTGTGCAGGAGAATCCGTATAGGTGTTCGATTGTTCGAACCGTAATGCGCAAGCAATGGTATGTAAATCCCGTATTTACATATCTGCCACTGTGCAGGAGAATCCGTATAGGTCTTCGAGTGTTCGAACCGTAATGCGCAAGAAATGCTATGTAAACCCCATATTTAAATATCCGCCACTGTGCAGGAGAATCCGTATAGGTGTTCGAGTGTTCGAACCGTAATGCGCAAGAAATGGTACCGAAACCCCGTATTTACATATCTGCCACTGTGCAGGAGAATCCGTATAGGTGTTCGAGTGTTCTAACCGTAATGCGCAAGAAATGGTACGGAAACCCCGTATTTACATATCTGCCACTGTGCAGGAGAATCCGAATAGGTGTTCGAGTGTTCGAACCGTAATGCGCAAGAAATGGTACCGAAACCCCGTATTTACATATCTGCCACTTTGTAGGAGAATCCGCATAGGTGTTCGAGTGTTCGAACCGTAATGTGCAAGAAATGGTATGGAAACCCCGTATTTACATATCTGCCACTGTGCAGGAGAATCCGTATAGGTGTTCGAGTGTTCGAACCGTAATGCGCAAGAAATGGTAGGTAAACCCCGTATTTACATATCTGCCACTTCGCAGAAGAATCCGAATAGGTGTTCGAGTGTTCGAACCGTAATGCGCAAGAAATGGTATGTAAACCCCGTATTTACATATCTGCCACTGTGCAGGAGAATCCGTATAGGTGTTCGAGTGTTCGAACCGTAATGCGCAAGAAATGGTACGGAAACCCCGTATTTACATATCTGCCACTATGCAGGAGAATCCGTATAGGTGTTCGAGTGTTCGAACCGTAATGCGCAAGAAATGGTACCGAAACCCCGTATTTACATATCTGCCACCGTGCAGGAGAATCCGAATAGGTGTTCGAGTGTTCGAACCGTAATGCGCAAGAAATGGTATGTAAACCCCGTATTTACATATCTGCCACTGTGCAGGAGAATCCGCATAGGTGTTCGAGTGTTCGAACCGTAATGCGCAAGAAATGGTACCGAAACCCCGTATTTAGATATCTGCCACTGTGCAGGAGAATCCGTATAGGTGTTCGAGTGTTCGAACCGTAATGCGCAAGAAATGGTATGTAAACCCCGTATTTACATATCTGCCACTTTGTAGGAGAATCCGTATAGGTGTTCGAGTGTTCGAACCGTAATGCGCAAGAAATGGTACGGAAACCCCGTATTTACATATCTGCCACTGTGCAGGAGAATCCTTATAGGTGTTCGATTGTTCGAACCGTAATGCGCAAGAAATGGTATGTAAACCCCGTATTTACATATCTGCCACTGTGCAGGAGAATCCGTATAGGTGTTCGATTGTTCGAACCGTAATGCGCAAGAAATGGTATGTAAACCCCGTATTTACATATCTGCCACTGTGCAGGAGAATCCGTATAGGTGTTCGAGTGTTCGAACCGTAATGCGCAAGAAATGCTATGTAAACCCCATATTTAAATATCTGCCACTGTGCAGGATAATCCGTATAGGTGTTCGAGTGTTCGAACCGTAATGCGCAAGAAATGGTACCGAAACCCCGTATTTACATATCTGCCACTGTGCAGGAGAATCCGTATAGGTGTTCGAGTGTTCGAACCGTAATGCGCAAGAAATGGTACCGAAACCCCGTATTTACATATCTGCCACTGTGCAGGAGAATCCGAATAGGTGTTCGAGTGTTCGAACCGTAATGCGCAAGAAATGGTACGGAAACCCCGTATTTACATATCTGCCACTGTGCAGGAGAATCCGTATAGGTGTTCGATTGTTCGAACCGTAATGCGCAAGAAATGGTATGTGAACCCCGTATTTACATATCTAGCACTGTGCAGGAGAATCCGTATAGGTGTTCGATTGTTCGAACCGTAATGCGCAAGAAATGGTAGGTAAACCCCGTATTTACATATCTGCCACTTCGCAGGAGAATCCGAATAGGTGTTCGAGTGTTCGAACCGTAATGCGCAAGAAATGGTATGTAAATCCCGTATTTACATATCTGCCACTGTGCAGGAGAATCCGTATAGGTGTTCGAGTGTTCGAACCGTAATGCGCAAGAAATGGTACGGAAACCCCGTATTTACATATCTGCCACTATGCAGGAGAATCCGTATAGGTGTTCGAGTGTTCGAACCGTAATGCGCAAGAAATGGTACCGAAACCCCGTATTTACATATCTGCCACCGTGCAGGAGAATCCGAATAGGTGTTCGAGTGTTCGAACCGTAATGCACAAGAAATGGTATGTAAACCCCGTATTTACATATCTGCCACTGTGCAGGAGAATCCGTATAGGTGTTCGAGTGTTCGAACCGTAATGCGCAAGAAATGGTACGGAAACCCCGTATTTACATATCTGCCACTGTGCAGGAGAATCCGTATAGGTGTTCGATTGTTCGAACCGTAATGCGCAAGAAATGGTATGTAAACCCCGTATTTACATATCTGCCACTGTGCAGGAGAATCCGTATAGGTGTTCGATTGTTCGAACCGTAATGCGCAAGAAATGGTATGTAAACCCCGTATTTACATATCTGCCACTGTGCAGGAGAATCCGTATAGGTGTTCGAGTGTTCGAACCGTAATGCGCAAGAAATGCTATGTAAACCCCATATTTAAATATCCGCCACTGTGCAGGAGAATCCGTATAGGTGTTCGAGTGTTCGAACCGTAATGCGCAAGAAATGGTACCGAAACCCCGTATTTACATATCTGCCACTGTGCAGGAGAATCCGTATAGGTGTTCGAGTGTTCGAACCGTAATGCGCAAGAAATGGTACGGAAACCCCGTATTTACATATCTGCCACTGTGCAGGAGAATCCGAATAGGTGTTCGAGTGTTCGAACCGTAATGCGCAAGAAATGGTACCGAAACCCCGTATTTACATATCTGCCACTTTGTAGGAGAATCCGCATAGGTGTTCGAGTGTTCGAACCGTAATGTGCAAGAAATGGTATGGAAACCCCGTATTTACATATCTGCCACTGTGCAGGAGAATTCGTATAGGTGTTCGAGTGTTCGAATCGTAATGCGCAAGAAATGGTACCGAAACCCCGTATTTACATATCTGCCACTGTGCAGGAGAATCCGAATAGGTGTTCGAGTGTTCGAACCGTAATGCGCAAGAAATGGTATGTATACCCCGTATTTACATATCTGCCACTGTGCAGGAGAATCCGTATAGGTGTTCGAGTGTTCGAACCGTAATGCGCAAGAAATGGTACGGAAACCCCGTATTTACATATCTGCCACTGTGCAGGAGAATCCGTATAGGTGTTCGATTGTTCGAACCGTAATGCGCAAGAAATGGTATGTAAACCCCGTATTTACATATCTGCCACTGTGCAGGAGAATCCGTATAGGTGTTCGATTGTTCGAACCGTAATGCGCAAGCAATGGTATGTAAATCCCGTAGTTACATATCTGCCACTGTGCAGGAGAATCCGTATAGGTCTTCGAGTGTTCGAACCGTAATGCGCAAGAAATGCTATGTAAACCCCATATTTAAATATCCGCCACTGTGCAGGAGAATCCGTATAGGTGTTCGAGTGTTCGAACCGTAATGCGCAAGAAATGGTACCGAAACCCCGTATTTACATATCTGCCACTGTGCAGGAGAATCCGTATAGGTGTTCGAGTGTTCGAACCGTAATGCGCAAGAAATGGTACGGAAACCCCGTATTTACATATCTGCCACTGTGCAGGAGAATCCGAATAGGTGTTCGAGTGTTCGAACCGTAATGCGCAAGAAATGGTACCGAAACCCCGTATTTACATATCTGCCACTTTGTAGGAGAATCCGCATAGGTGTTCGAGTGTTCGAACCGTAATGTGCAAGAAATGGTATGGAAACCCCGTATTTACATATCTGCCACTGTGCAGGAGAATCCGTATAGGTGTTCGAGTGTTCGAACCGTAATGCGCAAGAAATGGTAGGTAAACCCCGTATTTACATATCTGCCACTTCGCAGAAGAATCCGAATAGGTGTTCGAGTGTTCGAACCGTAATGCGCAAGAAATGGTATGTAAACCCCGTATTTACATATCTGCCACTGTGCAGGAGAATCCGTATAGGTGTTCGAGTGTTCGAACCGTAATGCGCAAGAAATGGTACGGAAACCCCGTATTTACATATCTGCCACTATGCAGGAGAATCCGTATAGGTGTTCGAGTGTTCGAACCGTAATGCGCAAGAAATGGTACCGAAACCCCGTATTTACATATCTGCCACCGTGCAGGAGAATCCGAATAGGTGTTCGAGTGTTCGAACCGTAATGCGCAAGAAATGGTATGTAAACCCCGTATTTACATATCTGCCACTGTGCAGGAGAATCCGCATAGGTGTTCGAGTGTTCGAACCGTAATGCGCAAGAAATGGTACCGAAACCCCGTATTTAGATATCTGCCACTGTGCAGGAGAATCCGTATAGGTGTTCGAGTGTTCGAACCGTAATGCGCAAGAAATGGTATGTAAACCCCGTATTTACATATCTGCCACTTTGTAGGAGAATCCGTATAGGTGTTCGAGTGTTCGAACCGTAATGCGCAAGAAATGGTACGGAAACCCCGTATTTACATATCTGCCACTGTGCAGGAGAATCCTTATAGGTGTTCGATTGTTCGAACCGTAATGCGCAAGAAATGGTATGTAAACCCCGTATTTACATATCTGCCACTGTGCAGGAGAATCCGTATAGGTGTTCGATTGTTCGAACCGTAATGCGCAAGAAATGGTATGTAAACCCCGTATTTACATATCTGCCACTGTGCAGGAGAATCCGTATAGGTGTTCGAGTGTTCGAACCGTAATGCGCAAGAAATGCTATGTAAACCCCATATTTAAATATCTGCCACTGTGCAGGATAATCCGTATAGGTGTTCGAGTGTTCGAACCGTAATGCGCAAGAAATGGTACCGAAACCCCGTATTTACATATCTGCCACTGTGCAGGAGAATCCGTATAGGTGTTCGAGTGTTCGAACCGTAATGCGCAAGAAATGGTACCGAAACCCCGTATTTACATATCTGCCACTGTGCAGGAGAATCCGAATAGGTGTTCGAGTGTTCGAACCGTAATGCGCAAGAAATGGTACGGAAACCCCGTATTTACATATCTGCCACTGTGCAGGAGAATCCGTATAGGTGTTCGATTGTTCGAACCGTAATGCGCAAGAAATGGTATGTGAACCCCGTATTTACATATCTAGCACTGTGCAGGAGAATCCGTATAGGTGTTCGATTGTTCGAACCGTAATGCGCAAGAAATGGTAGGTAAACCCCGTATTTACATATCTGCCACTTCGCAGGAGAATCCGAATAGGTGTTCGAGTGTTCGAACCGTAATGCGCAAGAAATGGTATGTAAATCCCGTATTTACATATCTGCCACTGTGCAGGAGAATCCGTATAGGTGTTCGAGTGTTCGAACCGTAATGCGCAAGAAATGGTACGGAAACCCCGTATTTACATATCTGCCACTATGCAGGAGAATCCGTATAGGTGTTCGAGTGTTCGAACCGTAATGCGCAAGAAATGGTACCGAAACCCCGTATTTACATATCTGCCACCGTGCAGGAGAATCCGAATAGGTGTTCGAGTGTTCGAACCGTAATGCACAAGAAATGGTATGTAAACCCCGTATTTACATATCTGCCACTGTGCAGGAGAATCCGTATAGGTGTTCGAGTGTTCGAACCGTAATGCGCAAGAAATGGTACGGAAACCCCGTATTTACATATCTGCCACTGTGCAGGAGAATCCGTATAGGTGTTCGATTGTTCGAACCGTAATGCGCAAGAAATGGTATGTAAACCCCGTATTTACATATCTGCCACTGTGCAGGAGAATCCGTATAGGTGTTCGATTGTTCGAACCGTAATGCGCAAGAAATGGTATGTAAACCCCGTATTTACATATCTGCCACTGTGCAGGAGAATCCGTATAGGTGTTCGAGTGTTCGAACCGTAATGCGCAAGAAATGCTATGTAAACCCCATATTTAAATATCCGCCACTGTGCAGGAGAATCCGTATAGGTGTTCGAGTGTTCGAACCGTAATGCGCAAGAAATGGTACCGAAACCCCGTATTTACATATCTGCCACTGTGCAGGAGAATCCGTATAGGTGTTCGAGTGTTCGAACCGTAATGCGCAAGAAATGGTACGGAAACCCCGTATTTACATATCTGCCACTGTGCAGGAGAATCCGAATAGGTGTTCGAGTGTTCGAACCGTAATGCGCAAGAAATGGTACCGAAACCCCGTATTTACATATCTGCCACTTTGTAGGAGAATCCGCATAGGTGTTCGAGTGTTCGAACCGTAATGTGCAAGAAATGGTATGGAAACCCCGTATTTACATATCTGCCACTGTGCAGGAGAATTCGTATAGGTGTTCGAGTGTTCGAATCGTAATGCGCAAGAAATGGTACCGAAACCCCGTATTTACATATCTGCCACTGTGCAGGAGAATCCGAATAGGTGTTCGAGTGTTCGAACCGTAATGCGCAAGAAATGGTATGTATACCCCGTATTTACATATCTGCCACTGTGCAGGAGAATCCGTATAGGTGTTCGAGTGTTCGAACCGTAATGCGCAAGAAATGGTACGGAAACCCCGTATTTACATATCTGCCACTGTGCAGGAGAATCCGTATAGGTGTTCGATTGTTCGAACCGTAATGCGCAAGAAATGGTATGTAAACCCCGTATTTACATATCTGCCACTGTGCAGGAGAATCCGTATAGGTGTTCGATTGTTCGAACCGTAATGCGCAAGCAATGGTATGTAAATCCCGTAGTTACATATCTGCCACTGTGCAGGAGAATCCGTATAGGTGTTCGAGTGTTCGAACCGTAATGCGCAAGAAATGCTATGTAAACCCCATATTTAAATATCCGCCACTGTGCAGGAGAATCCGTATAGGTGTTCGAGTGTTCGAACCGTAATGCGCAAGAAATGGTACCGAAACCCCGTATTTACATATCTGCCACTGTGCAGGAGAATCCGTATAGGTGTTCGAGTGTTCGAACCGTAATGCGCAAAAAATGGTACGGAAACCCCGTATTTACATATCTGCCACTGTGCAGGAGAATCCGAATAGGTGTTCGAGTGTTCGAACCGTAATGCGCAAGAAATGGTACCGAAACCCCGTATTTACATATCTGCCACTTTGTAGGAGAATCCGCATAGGTGTTCGAGTGTTCGAACCGTAATGTGCAAGAAATGGTATGGAAACCCCGTATTTACATATCTGCCACTGTGCAGGAGAATCCGTATAGGTGTTCGAGTGTTCGAACCGTAATGCGCAAGAAATGGTAGGTAAACCCCGTATTTACATATCTGCCACTTCGCAGAAGAATCCGAATAGGTGTTCGAGTGTTCGAACCGTAATGCGCAAGAAATGGTATGTAAACCCCGTATTTACATATCTGCCACTGTGCAGGAGAATCCGTATAGGTGTTCGAGTGTTCGAACCGTAATGCGCAAGAAATGGTACGGAAACCCCGTATTTACATATCTGCCACTATGCAGGAGAATCCGTATAGGTGTTCGAGTGTTCGAACCGTAATGCGCAAGAAATGGTACCGAAACCCCGTATTTACATATCTGCCACCGTGCAGGAGAATCCGAATAGGTGTTCGAGTGTTCGAACCGTAATGCGCAAGAAATGGTATGTAAACCCCGTATTTACATATCTGCCACTGTGCAGGAGAATCCGCATAGGTGTTCGAGTGTTCGAACCGTAATGCGCAAGAAATGGTACCGAAACCCCGTATTTAGATATCTGCCACTGTGCAGGAGAATCCGTATAGGTGTTCGAGTGTTCGAACCGTAATGCGCAAGAAATGGTATGTAAACCCCGTATTTACATATCTGCCACTTTGTAGGAGAATCCGTATAGGTGTTCGAGTGTTCGAACTGTAATGCGCAAGAAATGGTACGGAAACCCCGTATTTACATATCTGCCACTGTGCAGGAGAATCCTTATAGGTGTTCGATTGTTCGAACCGTAATGCGCAAGAAATGGTATGTAAACCCCGTATTTACATATCTGCCACTGTGCAGGAGAATCCGTATAGGTGTTCGATTGTTCGAACCGTAATGCGCAAGAAATGGTATGTAAACCCCGTATTTACATATCTGCCACTGTGCAGGAGAATCCGTATAGGTGTTCGAGTGTTCGAACCGTAATGCGCAAGAAATGCTATGTAAACCCCATATTTAAATATCTGCCACTGTGCAGGATAATCCGTATAGGTGTTCGAGTGTTCGAACCGTAATGCGCAAGAAATGGTACCGAAACCCCGTATTTACATATCTGCCACTGTGCAGGAGAATCCGTATAGGTGTTCGAGTGTTCGAACCGTAATGCGCAAGAAATGGTACCGAAACCCCGTATTTACATATCTGCCACTGTGCAGGAGAATCCGAATAGGTGTTCGAGTGTTCGAACCGTAATGCGCAAGAAATGGTACGGAAACCCCGTATTTACATATCTGCCACTGTGCAGGAGAATCCGTATAGGTGTTCGATTGTTCGAACCGTAATGCGCAAGAAATGGTATGTGAACCCCGTATTTACATATCTAGCACTGTGCAGGAGAATCCGTATAGGTGTTCGATTGTTCGAACCGTAATGCGCAAGAAATGGTAGGTAAACCCCGTATTTACATATCTGCCACTTCGCAGGAGAATCCGAATAGGTGTTCGAGTGTTCGAACCGTAATGCGCAAGAAATGGTATGTAAATCCCGTATTTACATATCTGCCACTGTGCAGGAGAATCCGTATAGGTGTTCGAGTGTTCGAACCGTAATGCGCAAGAAATGGTACGGAAACCCCGTATTTACATATCTGCCACTATGCAGGAGAATCCGTATAGGTGTTCGAGTGTTCGAACCGTAATGCGCAAGAAATGGTACCGAAACCCCGTATTTACATATCTGCCACCGTGCAGGAGAATCCGAATAGGTGTTCGAGTGTTCGAACCGTAATGCACAAGAAATGGTATGTAAACCCCGTATTTACATATCTGCCACTGTGCAGGAGAATCCGTATAGGTGTTCGAGTGTTCGAACCGTAATGCGCAAGAAATGGTACGGAAACCCCGTATTTACATATCTGCCACTGTGCAGGAGAATCCGTATAGGTGTTCGATTGTTCGAACCGTAATGCGCAAGAAATGGTATGTAAACCCCGTATTTACATATCTGCCACTGTGCAGGAGAATCCGTATAGGTGTTCGATTGTTCGAACCGTAATGCGCAAGAAATGGTATGTAAACCCCGTATTTACATATCTGCCACTGTGCAGGAGAATCCGTATAGGTGTTCGAGTGTTCGAACCGTAATGCGCAAGAAATGCTATGTAAACCCCATATTTAAATATCCGCCACTGTGCAGGAGAATCCGTATAGGTGTTCGAGTGTTCGAACCGTAATGCGCAAGAAATGGTACCGAAACCCCGTATTTACATATCTGCCACTGTGCAGGAGAATCCGTATAGGTGTTCGAGTGTTCGAACCGTAATGCGCAAGAAATGGTACGGAAACCCCGTATTTACATATCTGCCACTGTGCAGGAGAATCCGAATAGGTGTTCGAGTGTTCGAACCGTAATGCGCAAGAAATGGTACCGAAACCCCGTATTTACATATCTGCCACTTTGTAGGAGAATCCGCATAGGTGTTTCGAGTGTTCGAACCGTAATGTGCAAGAAATGGTATGGAAACCCCGTATTTACATATCTGCCACTGTGCAAGAGAATCCGTATAGGTGTTCGAGTGTTCGAATCGTAATGCGCAAGAAATGGTACCGAAACCCCGTATTTACATATCTGCCACTGTGCAGGAGAATCCGAATAGGTGTTCGAGTGTTCGAACCGTAATGCGCAAGAAATGGTATGTAAACCCCGTATTTACATATCTGCCACTTTGCAGGAGAATCCGTATAGGTGTTCGAGTGTTCGAACCGTAATGTGCAAGAAATGGAATGGAAACCCCGTATTTACATATCTGCCACTGTGCAGGAGAATCCGTATAGGTGTTCGAGTGTTCGAACCGTAATGCGCAAAAAATGGTACGGAAACCCCGTATTTACATATCTGCCACTGTGCAGGAGAATCCGAATAGGTGTTCGAGTGTTCGAACCGTAATGCGCAAGAAATGGTATGTAAACCCCGTATTTACATATCTGCCACTGTGCAGGAGAATCCGTATAGGTGTTCGAGTGTTCGAACCGTAATGCGCAAGAAATGGTACCGAAACCCCGTATTTACATACTTCCACTGTGCAGGAGAATCCGAATAGGTGTTCGAGTGTTCGAACCGTAATGCGCAAGAAATGGTACCGAAACCCCGTATTTACATATCTGCCACTTTGTAGGAGAATCCGCATAGGTGTTCGAGTGTTCGAACCGTAATGTGCAAGAAATGGTATGGAAACCCCGTATTTACATATCTGCCACTGTGCAGGAGAATCCGTATAGGTGTTCGATTGTTCGAACCGTAATGCGCAAGAAAACGATATGTAAACCCCGTATTTACATATCTGCCACTGTGCAGGAGAATCCGTATAGGTGTTCGAGTGTTCGAACCGTAATGCGCAAGAAATGCTATGTAAACCCCATATTTAAATATCTGCCACTATGCAGGAGAATCCGTATAGGTGTTCGAGTGTTCGAACCGTAATGCGCAAGAAATGGTATGTAAACCCCGTATTTACATATCTGCCACTGTGCAGGAGAATCCGTATAGGTGTTCGAGTGTTCGAACCGTAATGCGCAAGAAATGCTATGTAAACCCCATATTTAAATATCCGCCACTGTGCAGGAGAATCCGTATAGGTGTTCGAGTGTTCGAACCGTAATGCGCAAGAAATGGTACCGAAACCCCGTATTTACATATCTGCCACTGTGCAGGAGAATCCGTATAGGTGTTCGAGTGTTCGAACCGTAATGCGCAAGAAATGGTACGGAAACCCCGTATTTACATATCTGCCACTGTGCAGGAGAATCCGAATAGGTGTTCGAGTGTTCGAACCGTAATGCGCAAGAAATGGTACCGAAACCCCGTATTTACATATCTGCCACTTTGTAGGAGAATCCGCATAGGTGTTTCGAGTGTTCGAACCGTAATGTGCAAGAAATGGTATGGAAACCCCGTATTTACATATCTGCCACTGTGCAAGAGAATCCGTATAGGTGTTCGAGTGTTCGAATCGTAATGCGCAAGAAATGGTACCGAAACCCCGTATTTACATATCTGCCACTGTGCAGGAGAATCCGAATAGGTGTTCGAGTGTTCGAACCGTAATGCGCAAGAAATGGTATGTAAACCCCGTATTTACATATCTGCCACTTTGCAGGAGAATCCGTATAGGTGTTCGAGTGTTCGAACCGTAATGCGCAAGAAATGGTACGGAAACCCCGTATTTACATATCTGCCACTGTGCAGGAGAATCCTTATAGGTGTTCGATTGTTCGAACCGTAATGCGCAAGAAATGGTATGTAAACCCCGTATTTACATATCTGCCACTGTGCAGGAGAATCCGTATAGGTGTTCGATTGTTCGAACCGTAATGCGCAAGAAATGGTATGTAAACCCCGTATTTACATATCTGCCACTGTGCAGGAGAATCCGTATAGGTGTTCGAGTGTTCGAACCGTAATGCGCAAGAAATGCTATGTAAACCCCATATTTAAATATCTGCCACTGTGCAGGAGAATCCGTATAGGTGTTCGAGTGTTCGAACCGTAATGCGCAAGAAATGGTACCGAAACCCCGTATTTACATATCTGCCACTGTGCAGGAGAATCCGTATAGGTGTTCGAGTGTTCGAACCGTAATGCGCAAGAAATGGTACCGAAACCCCGTATTTATATATCTGCCACTGTGCAGGAGAATCCGAATAGGTGTTCGAGTGTTCGAACCGTAATGCGCAAGAAATGGTACGGAAACCCCGTATTTACATATCTGCCACTGTGCAGGAGAATCCGTATAGGTGTTCGATTGTTCGAACCGTAATGCTCAAGAAATGGTATGTAAACCCCGTATTTACATATCTAGCACTGTGCAGGAGAATCCGTATAGGTGTTCGATTGTTCGAACCGTAATGCGCAAGAAATGGTAGGTAAACCCCGTATTTACATATCTGCCACTTCGCAGGAGAATCCGAATAGGTGTTCGAGTGTTCGAACCGTAATGCGCAAGAAATGGTATGTAAACCCCGTATTTACATATCTGCCACTGTGCAGGAGAATCCGTATAGGTGTTCGAGTGTTCGATCCGTAATGCGCAAGAAATGGTACGGAAACCCCGTATTTACATATCTGCCACTATGCAGGAGAATCCGTATAGGTGTTCGAGTGTTCGAACCGTAATGCGCAAGAAATGGCACCGAAACCCCGTATTTACATATCTGCCACTGTGCAGGAGAATCCGAATAGGTGTTCGAGTGTTCGAACCGTAATGCGCAAGAAATGGTACCGAAACCCCGTATTTACATATCTGCCACTTTGTAGGAGAATCCGCATAGGTGTTCGAATGTTCGAACCGTAATGTGCAAGAAATGGTATGGAAACCCCGTATTTACATATCTGCCACTGTGCAGGAGAATCCGTATAGGTGTTCGAGTGTTCGAATCGTAAATCGCAAGAAATGGTACCGAAACCCCGTATTTACATATCTGCCACTATGCAGGAGAATCCGAATAGGTGTTCGAGTGTTCGAACCGTAATGCGCAAGAAATGGTATGTAAACCCCGTATTTACATATCTGCCACTGTGCAGGAGAATCCGTATAGGTGTTCGAGTATTCGAACCGTAATGCGCAAGAAATGGTACGGAAACCCCGTATTTACATATCTGCCACTGTGCAGGAGAATCCGTATAGGTGTTCGATTGTTCGAACTGTAATGCGCAAGAAATGGTATGTAAACCCCGTATTTACATATCTGCCACTGTGCAGGAGAATCCGTATAGGTGTTCGATTGTTCGAACCGTAATGCGCAAGAAAATGGTATGTAAACCCCGTATTTACATATCTGCCACTGTGCAGGAGAATCCGTATAGGTGTTCGAGTGTTCGAACCGTAATGCGCAAGAAATGCTATGTAAACCCCATATTTAAATATCTGCCACTGTGTAGGAGAATCCGTATAGGTGTTCGAGTGTTCGAACCGTAATGCGCAAGAAATGGTACGGAAACCCCGTATTTACATATCTGCCACTGTGCAGGAGAATCCGTATAGGTGTTCGATTGTTCGAACCGTAATGCGCAAGAAATGGTATGTAAACCCCGTATTTACATATCTGCCACTGTGCAGGAGAATCCGTATAGGTGTTCGATTGTTCGAACCGTAATGCGCAAGAAATGGTATGTAAACCCCGTATTTACATATCTGCCACTGTGCAGGAGAATCCGTATAGGTGTTCGAGTGTTCGAACCGTAATGCGCAAGAAATGCTATGTAAACCCCATATTTAAATATCCGCCACTGTGCAGGAGAATCCGTATAGGTGTTCGAGTGTTCGAACCGTAATGTGCAAGAAATGGTACCGAAACCCCGTATTTACATATCTGCCACTGTGCAGGAGAATCCGTATAGGTGTTCGAGTGTTCGAACCGTAATGCGCAAGAAATGGTACGGAAACCCCGTATTTACATATCTGCCACTGTGCAGGAGAATCCGAATAGGTGTTCGAGTGTTCGAACCGTAATGCGCAAGAAATGGTACCGAAACCCCGTATTTACATATCTGCCACTTTGTAGGAGAATCCGCATAGGTGTTTCGAGTGTTCGAACCGTAATGTGCAAGAAATGGTATGGAAACCCCGTATTTACATATCTGCCACTGTGCAAGAGAATCCGTATAGGTGTTCGAGTGTTCGAATCGTAATGCGCAAGAAATGGTACCGAAACCCCGTATTTACATATCTGCCACTGTGCAGGAGAATCCGAATAGGTGTTCGAGTGTTCGAACCGTAATGCGCAAGAAATGGTATGTAAACCCCGTATTTACATATCTGCCACTTTGCAGGAGAATCCGTATAGGTGTTCGAGTGTTCGAACCGTAATGCGCAAGAAATGGTACGGAAACCCCGTATTTACATATCTGCCACTGTGCAGGAGAATCCTTATAGGTGTTCGATTGTTCGAACCGTAATGCGCAAGAAATGGTATGTAAACCCCGTATTTACATATCTGCCACTGTGCAGGAGAATCCGTATAGGTGTTCGATTGTTCGAACCGTAATGCGCAAGAAATGGTATGTAAACCCCGTATTTACATATCTGCCACTGTGCAGGAGAATCCGTATAGGTGTTCGAGTGTTCGAACCGTAATGCGCAAGAAATGCTATGTAAACCCCATATTTAAATATCTGCCACTGTGCAGGAGAATCCGTATAGGTGTTCGAGTGTTCGAACCGTAATGCGCAAGAAATGGTACCGAAACCCCGTATTTACATATCTGCCACTGTGCAGGAGAATCCGTATAGGTGTTCGAGTGTTCGAACCGTAATGCGCAAGAAATGGTACCGAAACCCCGTATTTACATATCTGCCACTGTGCAGGAGAATCCGAATAGGTGTTCGAGTGTTCGAACCGTAATGCGCAAGAAATGGTACGGAAACCCCGTATTTACATATCTGCCACTGTGTAGGAGAATCCGTATAGGTGTTCGATTGTTCGAACCGTAATGCTCAAGAAATGGTATGTAAACCCCGTATTTACATATCTAGCACTGTGCAGGAGAATCCGTATAGGTGTTCGATTGTTCGAACCGTAATGCGCAAGAAATGGTAGGTAAACCCCGTATTTACATATCTGCCACTTCGCAGGAGAATCCGAATAGGTGTTCGAGTGTTCGAACCGTAATGCGCAAGAAATGGTATGTAAACCCCGTTTTTACATATCTGCCACTGTGCAGGAGAATCCGTATAGGTGTTCGAGTGTTCGATCCGTAATGCGCAAGAAATGGTACGGAAACCCCGTATTTACATATCTGCCACTATGCAGGAGAATCCGTATAGGTGTTCGAGTGTTCGAACCGTAATGCGCAAGAAATGGCACCGAAACCCCGTATTTACATATCTGCCACTGTGCAGGAGAATCCGAATAGGTGTTCGAGTGTTCGAACCGTAATGCGCAAGAAATGGTATGTAAACCCCGTATTTACATATCTGCCACTGTGCAGGAGAATCCGTATAGGTGTTCGAGTGTTCGAACCGTAATGCGCAAGAAATGGTACGGAAACCCCGTATTTACATATCTGCCACTGTGCAGGAGAATCCGTATAGGTGTTCGATTGTTCGAACCGTAATGCGCAAGAAATGGTATGTAAACCCCGTATTTACATATCTGCCACTGTGCAGGAGAATCCGTATAGGTGTTCGATTGTTCGAACCGTAATGCGCAAGAAAACGATATGTAAACCCCGTATTTACATATCTGCCACTGTGCAGGAGAATCCGTATAGGTGTTCGAGTGTTCGAACCGTAATGCGCAAGAAATGCTATGTAAACCCCATATTTAAATATCTGCCACTATGCAGGAGAATCCGTATAGGTGTTCGAGTGTTCGAACCGTAATGCGCAAGAAATGGTACGGAAACCCCGTATTTACATATCTGCCACTGTGCAGGAGAATCCGTATAGGTGTTCGATTGTTCGGACCGTAATGCGCAAGAAATGGTATGTAAACCCCGTATTTACATATCTGCCACTGTGCAGGAGAATCCGTATAGGTGTTCGATTGTTCGAACCGTAATGCGCAAGAAATGGTAGGTAAACCCCGTATTTACATATCTGCCACTGTGCAGGAGAATCCGAATAGGTGTTCGAGTGTTCGAACCGTAATGCGCAAGAAATGGTATGTAAACCCCGTATTTACATATCTGCCACTGTGCAGGAGAATCCGTATAGGTGTTCGAGTGTTCGAACCGTAATGCGCAAGAAATGGTACGGAAACCCCGTATTTACATATCTGCCACTGTGCAGGAGAATCCGTATAGGTGTTCGAGTGTTCGAACCGTAATGCGCAAGAAATGGTACCGAAACCCCGTATTTACATATCTGCCACTGTGCAGGAGAATTCGTATAGGTGTTCGATTGTTCGAACCGTAATGCGCAAGAAATGGTATGTAAACCCCGTATTTACATATCTGCCACTGTGCAGGAGAATCCGTATAGGTGTTCGAGTGTTCGAACCGTAATGCGCAAGAAATGGTACCGAAACCCCGTATTTACATATCTGCCACTGTGCAGGAGAATCCGTATAGGTGTTCGAGTGTTCGAACCGTAATGCGCAAGAAATGGTACGGAAACCCCGTATTTACATATCTGCCACTGTGCAGGAGAATCCGAATAGGTGTTCGAGTGTTCGAACCGTAATGCGCAAGAAATGGTACCGAAACCCCGTATTTACATATCTGCCACTTTGTAGGAGAATCCGCATAGGTGTTTCGAGTGTTCGAACCGTAATGTGCAAGAAATGGTATGGAAACCCCGTATTTACATATCTGCCACTGTGCAAGAGAATCCGTATAGGTGTTTGAGTGTTCGAATCGTAATGCGCAAGAAATGGTACCGAAACCCCGTATTTACATATCTGCCACTGTGCAGGAGAATCCGAATAGGTGTTCGAGTGTTCGAACCGTAATGCGCAAGAAATGGTATGTAAACCCCGTATTTACATATCTGCCACTTTGCAGGAGAATCCGTATAGGTGTTCGAGTGTTCGAACCGTAATGCGCAAGAAATGGTACGGAAACCCCGTATTTACATATCTGCCACTGTGCAGGAGAATCCTTATAGGTGTTCGATTGTTCGAACCGTAATGCGCAAGAAATGGTATGTAAACCCCGTATTTACATATCTGCCACTGTGCAGGAGAATCCGTATAGGTGTTCGATTGTTCGAACCGTAATGCGCAAGAAATGGTATGTAAACCCCGTATTTACATATCTGCCACTGTGCAGGAGAATCCGTATAGGTGTTCGAGTGTTCGAACCGTAATGCGCAAGAAATGCTATGTAAACCCCATATTTAAATATCTGCCACTGTGCAGGAGAATCCGTATAGGTGTTCGAGTGTTCGAACCGTAATGCGCAAGAAATGGTACCGAAACCCCGTATTTACATATCTGCCACTGTGCAGGAGAATCCGTATAGGTGTTCGAGTGTTCGAACCGTAATGCGCAAGAAATGGTACCGAAACCCCGTATTTACATATCTGCCACTGTGCAGGAGAATCCGAATAGGTGTTCGAGTGTTCGAACCGTAATGCGCAAGAAATGGTACGGAAACCCCGTATTTACATATCTGCCACTGTGTAGGAGAATCCGTATAGGTGTTCGATTGTTCGAACCGTAATGCTCAAGAAATGGTATGTAAACCCCGTATTTACATATCTAGCACTGTGCAGGAGAATCCGTATAGGTGTTCGATTGTTCGAACCGTAATGCGCAAGAAATGGTAGGTAAACCCCGTATTTACATATCTGCCACTTCGCAGGAGAATCCGAATAGGTGTTCGAGTGTTCGAACCGTAATGCGCAAGAAATGGTATGTAAACCCCGTTTTTACATATCTGCCACTGTGCAGGAGAATCCGTATAGGTGTTCGAGTGTTCGATCCGTAATGCGCAAGAAATGGTACGGAAACCCCGTATTTACATATCTGCCACTATGCAGGAGAATCCGTATAGGTGTTCGAGTGTTCGAACCGTAATGCGCAAGAAATGGCACCGAAACCCCGTATTTACATATCTGCCACTGTGCAGGAGAATCCGAATAGGTGTTCGAGTGTTCGAACCGTAATGCGCAAGAAATGGTATGTAAACCCCGTATTTACATATCTGCCACTGTGCAGGAGAATCCGTATAGGTGTTCGAGTGTTCGAACCGTAATGCGCAAGAAATGGTACGGAAACCCCGTATTTACATATCTGCCACTGTGCAGGAGAATCCGTATAGGTGTTCGATTGTTCGAACCGTAATGCGCAAGAAATGGTATGTAAACCCCGTATTTACATATCTGCCACTGTGCAGGAGAATCCGTATAGGTGTTCGATTGTTCGAACCGTAATGCGCAAGAAAATGATATGTAAACCCCGTATTTACATATCTGCCACTGTGCAGGAGAATCCGTATAGGTGTTCGAGTGTTCGAACCGTAATGCGCAAGAAATGCTATGTAAACCCCATATTTAAATATCTGCCACTATGCAGGAGAATCCGTATAGGTGTTCGAGTGTTCGAACCGTAATGCGCAAGAAATGGTACGGAAACCCCGTATTTACATATCTGCCACTGTGCAGGAGAATCCGTATAGGTGTTCGATTGTTCGGACCGTAATGCGCAAGAAATGGTATGTAAACCCCGTATTTACATATCTGCCACTGTGCAGGAGAATCCGTATAGGTGTTCGATTGTTCGAACCGTAATGCGCAAGAAATGGTAGGTAAACCCCGTATTTACATATCTGCCACTGTGCAGGAGAATCCGAATAGGTGTTCGAGTGTTCGAACCGTAATGCGCAAGAAATGGTATGTAAACCCCGTATTTACATATCTGCCACTGTGCAGGAGAATCCGTATAGGTGTTCGAGTGTTCGAACCGTAATGCGCAAGAAATGGTACGGAAACCCCGTATTTACATATCTGCCACTGTGCAGGAGAATCCGTATAGGTGTTCGAGTGTTCGAACCGTAATGCGCAAGAAATGGTACCGAAACCCCGTATTTACATATCTGCCACTGTGCAGGAGAATTCGTATAGGTGTTCGATTGTTCGAACCGTAATGCGCAAGAAATGGTATGTAAACCCCGTATTTACATATCTGCCACTGTGCAGGAGAATCCGTATAGGTGTTCGAGTGTTCGAACCGTAATGCGCAAGAAATGGTACGGAAACCCCGTATTTACATATCTGCCACTGTGCAGGAGAATCCGTATAGGTGTTCGATTGTTCGAACCGTAATGCGCAAGAAATGGTATGTAAACCCCGTATTTACATATCTGCCACTGTGCAGGAGAATCCGTATAGGTGTTCGATTGTTCGAACCGTAATGCGCAAGAAATGGTATGTAAACCCCGTATTTACATATCTGCCACTGTGCAGGAGAATCCGTATAGGTGTTCGAGTGTTCGAACCGTAATGCGCAAGAAATGCTATGTAAACCCCATATTTAAATATCTGCCACTGTGCAGGAGAATCCGTATAGGTGTTCGAGTGTTCGAACCGTAATGCGCAAGAAATGGTACCGAAACCCCGTATTTACATATCTGCCACTGTGCAGGAGAATCCGTATAGGTGTTCGAGTGTTCGAACCGTAATGCGCAAGAAATGGTACGGAAACCCCGTATTTACATATCTGCCACTGTGCAGGAGAATCCGAATAGGTGTTCGAGTGTTCGAACCGTAATGCGCAAGAAATGGTACCGAAACCCCGTATTTACATATCTGCCACTTTGTAGGAGAATCCGCATAGGTGTTCGAGTGTTCGAACCGTAATGTGCACGAAATGGTATGGAAACCCCGTATTTACATATCTGCCACTGTGCAAGAGAATCCGTATAGGTGTTCGAGTGTTCGAATCGTAATGCGCAAGAAATGGTACCGAAACCCCGTATTTACATATCTGCCACTGTGCAGGAGAATCCGAATAGGTGTTCGAGTGTTCGAACCGTAATGCGCAAGAAATGGTATGTAAACCCCGTATTTACATATCTGCCACTTTGCAGGAGAATCCGTATAGGTGTTCGAGTGTTCGAACCGTAATGCGCAAGAAATGGTACGGAAACCCCGTATTTACATATCTGCCACTGTGCAGGAGAATCCTTATAGGTGTTCGATTGTTCGAACCGTAATGCGCAAGAAATGGTATGTAAACCCCGTATTTACATATCTGCCACTGTGCAGGAGAATCCGTATAGGTGGGCGATTGTTCGAACCGTAATGCGCAAGAAATGGTATGTAAACCCCGTATTTACATATCTGCCACTGTGCAGGAGAATCCGCATAGGTGTTCGAGTGTTCGAACCGTAATGCGCAAGAAATGCTATGTAAACCCCATATTTAAATATCTGCCACTGTGCAGGAGAATCGGTATAGGTGTTCGAGTGTTCGAACCGTAATGCGCAAGAAATGGTACCGAAACCCCGTATTTACATATCTGCCACTGTGCAGGAGATTCCGTATAGGTGTTCGAGTGTTCGAACCGTAATGCGCAAGAAATGGTACCGAAACCCCGTATTTACATATCTGCCACTGTGCAGGAGAATCCGAATAGGTGTTCGAGTGTTCGAACCGTAATGCGCAAGAAATGGTACGGAAACCCCGTATTTACATATCTGCCACTGTGCAGGAGAATCCGTATAGGTGTTCGATTGTTCGAACCGTAATGCGCAAGAAATGGTATGTAAACCCCGTATTTACATATCTAGCACTGTGCAGGAGAATCCGTATAGGTGTTCGATTGTTCGAACCGTAATGCGCAAGAAATGGTAGGTAAACCCCGTATTTACATATCTGCCACTTCGCAGGAGAATCCGAATAGGTGTTCGAGTGTTCGAACCGTAATGCGCAAGAAATGGTATGTAAACCCCGTATTTACATATCTGCCACTGTGCAGGAGAATCCGTATAGGTGTTCGAGTGTTCGATCCGTAATGCGCAAGAAATGGTACGGAAACCCCGTATTTACATATCTGCCACTATGCAGGAGAATCCGTATAGGTGTTCGAGTGCTCGAACCGTAATGCGCAAGAAATGGCACCGAAACCCCGTATTTACATATCTGCCACTGTGCAGGAGAATCCGAACAGGTGTTCGAGTGTTCGAACCGTAATGCGCCAGAAATGGTACCGAAACCCCGTATTTACATATCTGCCACTTTGTAGGAGAATCCGCATAGGTGTTCGAATGTTCGAACCGTAATGTGCAAGAAATGGTATGGAAACCCCGTATTTACATATCTGCCACTGTGCAGGAGAATCCGTATAGGTGTTCGAGTGTTCGAATCGTAAATCGCAAGAAATGGTACCGAAACCCCGTATTTACATATCTGCCACTATGCAGGAGAATCCGAATAGGTGTTCGAGTGTTCGAACCGTAATGCGCAAGAAATGGTATGTAAACCCCGTATTTACATATCTGCCACTGTGCAGGAGAATCCGTATAGGTGTTCGAGTGTTCGAACCGTAATGCGCAAGAAATGGTACGGAAACCCCGTATTTACATATCTGCCACTGTGCAGGAGAATCCGTATAGGTGTTCGATTGTTCGAACCGTAATGCGCAAGAAATGGTATGTAAACCCCGTATTTACATATCTGCCACTGTGCAGGAGAATCCGTATAGGTGTTCGATTGTTCGAACCGTAATGCGCAAGAAAATGGTATGTAAACCCCGTATTTACATATCTGCCACTGTGCAGGAGAATCCGTATAGGTGTTCGAGTGTTCGAACCGTAATGCGCAAGAAATGCTATGTAAACCCCATATTTAAATATCTGCCACTGTACAGGAGAATCCGTATAGGTGTTCGAGTGTTCGAACCGTAATGCGCAAGAAATGGTACGGAAACCCCGTATTTACATATCTGCCACTGTGCAGGAGAATCCGTATAGGTGTTCGATTGTTCGAACCGTAATGCGCAAGAAATGGTATGTAAACCCCGTATTTACATATCTGCCACTGTGCAGGAGAATCCGTATAGGTGTTCGATTGTTCGAACCGTAATGCGCAAGAAATGGTAGGTAAACCCTGTATTTACATATCTGCCACTGTGCAGGAGAATCCGAATAGGTGTTTGAGTGTTCGAACCGTAATGCGCAAGAAATGGTATGTAAACCCCGTATTTACATATCTGCCACTGTGCAGGAGAATCCGTATAGGTGTTCGAGTGTTCGAACCGTAATGCGCAAGAAATGGTACGGAAACCCCGTATTTACATATCTGCCACTGTGCAGGAGAATCCGTATAGGTGTTCGAGTGTTCGAACCGTAATGCGCAAGAAATGGTACCGAAACCCCGTATTTACATATCTGCCACTGTGCAGGAGAATCCGTATAGGTGTTCGATTGTTCGAACCGTAATGCGCAAGAAATGGTATGTAAACCCCGTATTTACATATCTGCCACTGTGCAGGAGAATCCGTATAGGTGTTCGAGTGTTCGAACCGTAATGCGCAAGAAATGGTACGGAAACCCCGTATTTACATATCTGCCACTGTGCAGGAGAATCCGTATAGGTGTTCGATTGTTCGAACCGTAATGCGCAAGAAATGGTATGTAAACCCCGTATTTACATATCTGCCACTGTGCAGGAGAATCCGTATAGGTGTTCGATTGTTCGAACCGTAATGCGCAAGAAATGGTATGTAAACCCCGTATTTACATATCTGCCACTGTGCAGGAGAATCCGTATAGGTGTTCGAGTGTTCGAACCGTAATGCGCAAGAAATGGTACCGAAACCCCGTATTTACATATCTGCCACTGTGCAGGAGAATCCGTATAGGTGTTCGAGTGTTCGAACCGTAATGCGCAAGAAATGGTACGGAAACCCCGTATTTACATATCTGCCACTGTGCAGGAGAATCCGAATAGGTGTTCGAGTGTTCGAACCGTAATGCGCAAGTAATGGTACCGAGACCCCGTATTTACATATCTGCCACTTTGTAGGAGAATCCGCATAGGTGTTCGAGTGTTCGAACCGTAATGTGCAAGAAATGGTATGGAAACCCCGTATTTACATATCTGCCACTGTGCAAGAGAATCCGTATAGGTGTTCGAGTGTTCGAATCGTAATGCGCAAGAAATGGTACCGAAACCCCGTATTTACATATCTGCCACTGTGCAGGAGAATCCGAATAGGTGTTCGAGTGTTCGAACCGTAATGTGCAAGAAATGGTATGGAAACCCCGTATTTACATATCTGCCACTGTGCAAGAGAATCCGTATAGGTGTTCGAGTGTTCGAATCGTAATGCGCAAGAAATGGTACCGAAACCCCGTATTTACATATCTGCCACTGTGCAGGAGAATCCGAATAGGTGTTCGAGTGTTCGAACCGTAATGCGCAAGAAATGGTATGTAAACCCCGTATTTACATATCTGCCACTTTGCAGGAGAATCCGTATAGGTGTTCGAGTGTTCGAACCGTAATGCGCAAGAAATGGTACGGAAACCCCGTATTTACATATCTGCCACTGTGCAGGAGAATCCTTATAGGTGTTCGATTGTTCGAACCGTAATGCGCAAGAAATGGTATGTAAACCCCGTATTTACATATCTGCCACTGTGCAGGAGAATCCGTATAGGTGTTCGATTGTTCGAACCGTAATGCGCAAGAAATGGTATGTAAACCCCGTATTTACATATCTGCCACTGTGCAGGAGAATCCGTATAGGTGTTCGAGTGTTCGAACCGTAATGCGCAAGAAATGCTATGTAAACCCCATATTTAAATATCTGCCACTGTGCAGGAGAATCCGTATAGGTGTTCGAGTGTTCGAACCGTAATGCGCAAGAAATGGTACCGAAACCCCGTATTTACATATCTGCCACTGTGCAGGAGAATCCGTATAGGTGTTCGAGTGTTCGAACCGTAATGCGCAAGAAATGGTACCGAAACCCCGTATTTACATATCTGCCACTGTGCAGGAGAATCCGAATAGGTGTTCGAGTGTTCGAACCGTAATGCGCAAGAAATGGTACGGAAACCCCGTATTTACATATCTGCCACTGTGTAGGAGAATCCGTATAGGTGTTCGATTGTTCGAACCGTAATGCTCAAGAAATGGTATGTAAACCCCGTATTTACATATCTAGCACTGTGCAGGAGAATCCGTATAGGTGTTCGATTGTTCGAACCGTAATGCGCAAGAAATGGTAGGTAAACCCCGTATTTACATATCTGCCACTTCGCAGGAGAATCCGAATAGGTGTTCGAGTGTTCGAACCGTAATGCGCAAGAAATGGTATGTAAACCCCGTTTTTACATATCTGCCACTGTGCGGGAGAATCCGTATAGGTGTTCGAGTGTTCGATCCGTAATGCGCAAGAAATGGTACGGAAACCCCGTATTTACATATCTGCCACTATGCAGGAGAATCCGTATAGGTGTTCGAGTGTTCGAACCGTAATGCGCAAGAAATGGCACCGAAACCCCGTATTTACATATCTGCCACTGTGCAGGAGAATCCGAATAGGTGTTCGAGTGTTCGAACCGTAATGCGCAAGAAATGGTATGTAAACCCCGTATTTACATATCTGCCACTGTGCAGGAGAATCCGTATAGGTGTTCGAGTGTTCGAACCGTAATGCGCAAGAAATGGTACGGAAACCCCGTATTTACATATCTGCCACTGTGCAGGAGAATCCGTATAGGTGTTCGATTGTTCGAACCGTAATGCGCAAGAAATGGTATGTAAACCCCGTATTTACATATCTGCCACTGTGCAGGAGAATCCGTATAGGTGTTCGATTGTTCGAACCGTAATGCGCAAGAAAATGATATGTAAACCCCGTATTTACATATCTGCCACTGTGCAGGAGAATCCGTATAGGTGTTCGAGTGTTCGAACCGTAATGCGCAAGAAATGCTATGTAAACCCCATATTTAAATATCTGCCACTATGCAGGAGAATCCGTATAGGTGTTCGAGTGTTCGAACCGTAATGCGCAAGAAATGGTACGGAAACCCCGTATTTACATATCTGCCACTGTGCAGGAGAATCCGTATAGGTGTTCGATTGTTCGGACCGTAATGCGCAAGAAATGGTATGTAAACCCCGTATTTACATATCTGCCACTGTGCAGGAGAATCCGTATAGGTGTTCGATTGTTCGAACCGTAATGCGCAAGAAATTGTAGGTAAACCCCGTATTTACATATCTGCCACTGTGCAGGAGAATCCGAATAGGTGTTCGAGTGTTCGAACCGTAATGCGCAAGAAATGGTATGTAAACCCCGTATTTACATATCTGCCACTGTGCAGGAGAATCCGTATAGGTGTTCGAGTGTTCGAACCGTAATGCGCAAGAAATGGTACGGAAACCCCGTATTTACATATCTGCCACTGTGCAGGAGAATCCGTATAGGTGTTCGAGTGTTCGAACCGTAATGCGCAAGAAATGGTACCGAAACCCCGTATTTACATATCTGCCACTGTGCAGGAGAATTCGTATAGGTGTTCGATTGTTCGAACCGTAATGCGCAAGAAATGGTATGTAAACCCCGTATTTACATATCTGCCACTGTGCAGGAGAATCCGTATAGGTGTTCGAGTGTTCGAACCGTAATGCGCAAGAAATGGTACGGAAACCCCGTATTTACATATCTGCCACTGTGCAGAAGAATCCGTATAGGTGTTCGATTGTTCGAACCGTAATGCGCAAGAAATGGTATGTAAACCCCGTATTTACATATCTGCCACTGTGCAGGAGAATCCGTATAGGTGTTCGATTGTTCGAACCGTAATGCGCAAGAAATGGTATGTAAACCCCGTATTTACATATCTGCCACTGTGCAGGAGAATCCGTATAGGTGTTCGAGTGTTCGAACCGTAATGCGCAAGAAATGCTATGTAAACCCCATATTTAAATATCTGCCACTGTGCAGGAGAATCCGTATAGGTGTTCGAGTGTTCGAACCGTAATGCGCAAGAAATGGTACCGAAACCCCGTATTTACATATCTGCCACTGTGCAGGAGAATCCGTATAGGTGTTCGAGTGTTCGAACCGTAATGCGCAAGAAATGGTACGGAAACCCCGTATTTACATATCTGCCACTGTGCAGGAGAATCCGAATAGGTGTTCGAGTGTTCGAACCGTAATGCGCAAGAAATGGTACCGAAACCCCGTATTTACATATCTGCCACTTTGTAGGAGAATCCGCATAGGTGTTCGAGTGTTCGAACCGTAATGTGCCAGAAATGGTATGGAAACCCCGTATTTACATATCTGCCACTGTGCAAGAGAATCCGTATAGGTGTTCGAGTGTTCGAATCGTAATGCGCAAGAAATGGTACCGAAACCCCGTATTTACATATCTGCCACTGTGCAGGAGAATCCGAATAGGTGTTCGAGTGTTCGAACCGTAATGCGCAAGAAATGGTATGTAAACCCCGTATTTACATATCTGCCACTTTGCAGGAGAATCCGTATAGGTGTTCGAGTGTTCGAACCGTAATGCGCAAGAAATGGTACGGAAACCCCGTATTTACATATCTGCCACTGTGCAGGAGAATCCTTATAGGTGTTCGATTGTTCGAACCGTAATGCGCAAGAAATGGTATGTAAACCCCGTATTTACATATCTGCCACTGTGCAGGAGAATCCGTATAGGTGGGCGATTGTTCGAACCGTAATGCGCAAGAAATGGTATGTAAACCCCGTATTTACATATCTGCCACTGTGCAGGAGAATCCGCATAGGTGTTCGAGTGTTCGAACCGTAATGCGCAAGAAATGCTATGTAAACCCCATATTTAAATATCTGCCACTGTGCAGGAGAATCGGTATAGGTGTTCGAGTGTTCGAACCGTAATGCGCAAGAAATGGTACCGAAACCCCGTATTTACATATCTGCCACTGTGCAGGAGATTCCGTATAGGTGTTCGAGTGTTCGAACCGTAATGCGCAAGAAATGGTACCGAAACCCCGTATTTACATATCTGCCACTGTGCAGGAGAATCCGAATAGGTGTTCGAGTGTTCGAACCGTAATGCGCAAGAAATGGTACGGAAACCCCGTATTTACATATCTGCCACTGTGCAGGAGAATCCGTATAGGTGTTCGATTGTTCGAACCGTAATGCGCAAGAAATGGTATGTAAACCCCGTATTTACATATCTAGCACTGTGCAGGAGAATCCGTATAGGTGTTCGATTGTTCGAACCGTAATGCGCAAGAAATGGTAGGTAAACCCCGTATTTACATATCTGCCACTTCGCAGGAGAATCCGAATAGGTGTTCGAGTGTTCGAACCGTAATGCGCAAGAAATGGTATGTAAACCCCGTATTTACATATCTGCCACTGTGCAGGAGAATCCGTATAGGTGTTCGAGTGTTCGATCCGTAATGCGCAAGAAATGGTACGGAAACCCCGTATTTACATATCTGCCACTATGCAGGAGAATCCGTATAGGTGTTCGAGTGCTCGAACCGTAATGCGCAAGAAATGGCACCGAAACCCCGTATTTACATATCTGCCACTGTGTAGGAGAATCCGAACAGGTGTTCGAGTGTTCGAACCGTAATGCGCCAGAAATGGTACCGAAACCCCGTATTTACATATCTGCCACTTTGTAGGAGAATCCGCATAGGTGTTCGAATGTTCGAACCGTAATGTGCAAGAAATGGTATGGAAACCCCGTATTTACATATCTGCCACTGTGCAGGAGAATCCGTATAGGTGTTCGAGTGTTCGAATCGTAAATCGCAAGAAATGGTACCGAAACCCCGTATTTACATATCTGCCACTATGCAGGAGAATCCGAATAGGTGTTCGAGTGTTCGAACCGTAATGCGCAAGAAATGGTATGTAAACCCCGTATTTACATATCTGCCACTGTGCAGGAGAATCCGTATAGGTGTTCGAGTGTTCGAACCGTAATGCGCAAGAAATGGTACGGAAACCCCGTATTTACATATCTGCCACTGTGCAGGAGAATCCGTATAGGTGTTCGATTGTTCGAACCGTAATGCGCAAGAAATGGTATGTAAACCCCGTATTTACATATCTGCCACTGTGCAGGAGAATCCGTATAGGTGTTCGATTGTTCGAACCGTAATGCGCAAGAAAATGGTATGTAAACCCCGTATTTACATATCTGCCACTGTGCAGGAGAATCCGTATAGGTGTTCGAGTGTTCGAACCGTAATGCGCAAGAAATGCTATGTAAACCCCATATTTAAATATCTGCCACTATGCAGGAGAATCCGTATAGGTGTTCGAGTGTTCGAACCGTAATGCGCAAGAAATGGTACGGAAACCCCGTATTTACATATCTGCCACTGTGCAGGAGAATCCGTATAGGTGTTCGATTGTTCGGACCGTAATGCGCAAGAAATGGTATGTAAACCCCGTATTTACATATCTGCCACTGTGCAGGAGAATCCGTATAGGTGTTCGATTGTTCGAACCGTAACGCGCAAGAAATTGTAGGTAAACCCCGTATTTACATATCTGCCACTGTGCAGGAGAATCCGAATAGGTGTTCGAGTGTTCGAACCGTAATGCGCAAGAAATGGTATGTAAACCCCGTATTTACATATCTGCCACTGTGCAGGAGAATCCGTATAGGTGTTCGAGTGTTCGAACCGTAATGCGCAAGAAATGGTACGGAAACCCCGTATTTACATATCTGCCACTGTGCAGGAGAATCCGTATAGGTGTTCGAGTGTTCGAACCGTAATGCGCAAGAAATGGTACCGAAACCCCGTATTTACATATCTGCCACTGTGCAGGAGAATTCGTATAGGTGTTCGATTGTTCGAACCGTAATGCGCAAGAAATGGTATGTAAACCCCGTATTTACATATCTGCCACTGTGCAGGAGAATCCGTATAGGTGTTCGAGTGTTCGAACCGTAATGCGCAAGAAATGGTACGGAAACCCCGTATTTACATATCTGCCACTGTGCAGGAGAATCCGTATAGGTGTTCGATTGTTCGAACCGTAATGCGCAAGAAATGGTATGTAAACCCCGTATTTACATATCTGCCACTGTGCAGGAGAATCCGTATAGGTGTTCGATTGTTCGAACCGTAATGCGCAAGAAATGGTATGTAAACCCCGTATTTACATATCTGCCACTGTGCAGGAGAATCCGTATAGGTGTTCGAGTGTTCGAACCGTAATGCGCAAGAAATGCTATGTAAACCCCATATTTAAATATCTGCCACTGTGCAGGAGAATCCGTATAGGTGTTCGAGTGTTCGAACCGTAATGCGCAAGAAATGGTACCGAAACCCCGTATTTACATATCTGCCACTGTGCAGGAGAATCCGTATAGGTGTTCGAGTGTTCGAACCGTAATGCGCAAGAAATGGTACGGAAACCCCGTATTTACATATCTGCCACTGTGCAGGAGAATCCGAATAGGTGTTCGAGTGTTCGAACCGTAATGCGCAAGAAATGGTACCGAAACCCCGTATTTACATATCTGCCACTTTGTAGGAGAATCCGCATAGGTGTTCGAGTGTTCGAACCGTAATGTGCAAGAAATGGTATGGAAACCCCGTATTTACATATCTGCCACTGTGCAAGAGAATCCGTATAGGTGTTCGAGTGTTCGAATCGTAATGCGCAAGAAATGGTACCGAAACCCCGTATTTACATATCTGCCACTGTGCAGGAGAATCCGAATAGGTGTTCGAGTGTTCGAACCGTAATGCGCAAGAAATGGTATGTAAACCCCGTATTTACATATCTGCCACTTTGCAGGAGAATCCGTATAGGTGTTCGAGTGTTCGAACCGTAATGCGCAAGAAATGGTACGGAAACCCCGTATTTACATATCTGCCACTGTGCAGGAGAATCCTTATAGGTGTTCGATTGTTCGAACCGTAATGCGCAAGAAATGGTATGTAAACCCCGTATTTACATATCTGCCACTGTGCAGGAGAATCCGTATAGGTGGGCGATTGTTCGAACCGTAATGCGCAAGAAATGGTATGTAAACCCCGTATTTACATATCTGCCACTGTGCAGGAGAATCCGCATAGGTGTTCGAGTGTTCGAACCGTAATGCGCAAGAAATGCTATGTAAACCCCATATTTAAATATCTGCCACTGTGCAGGAGAATCGGTATAGGTGTTCGAGTGTTCGAACCGTAATGCGCAAGAAATGGTACCGAAACCCCGTATTTACATATCTGCCACTGTGCAGGAGATTCCGTATAGGTGTTCGAGTGTTCGAACCGTAATGCGCAAGAAATGGTACCGAAACCCCGTATTTACATATCTGCCACTGTGCAGGAGAATCCGAATAGGTGTTCGAGTGTTCGAACCGTAATGCGCAAGAAATGGTACGGAAACCCCGTATTTACATATCTGCCACTGTGCAGGAGAATCCGTATAGGTGTTCGATTGTTCGAACCGTAATGCGCAAGAAATGGTATGTAAACCCCGTATTTACATATCTAGCACTGTGCAGGAGAATCCGTATAGGTGTTCGATTGTTCGAACCGTAATGCGCAAGAAATGGTAGGTAAACCCCGTATTTACATATCTGCCACTTCGCAGGAGAATCCGAATAGGTGTTCGAGTGTTCGAACCGTAATGCGCAAGAAATGGTATGTAAACCCCGTATTTACATATCTGCCACTGTGCAGGAGAATCCGTATAGGTGTTCGAGTGTTCGATCCGTAATGCGCAAGAAATGGTACGGAAACCCCGTATTTACATATCTGCCACTATGCAGGAGAATCCGTATAGGTGTTCGAGTGCTCGAACCGTAATGCGCAAGAAATGGCACCGAAACCCCGTATTTACATATCTGCCACTGTGTAGGAGAATCCGAACAGGTGTTCGAGTGTTCGAACCGTAATGCGCCAGAAATGGTACCGAAACCCCGTATTTACATATCTGCCACTTTGTAGGAGAATCCGCATAGGTGTTCGAATGTTCGAACCGTAATGTGCAAGAAATGGTATGGAAACCCCGTATTTACATATCTGCCACTGTGCAGGAGAATCCGTATAGGTGTTCGAGTGTTCGAATCGTAAATCGCAAGAAATGGTACCGAAACCCCGTATTTACATATCGGCCACTATGCAGGAGAATCCGAATAGGTGTTCGAGTGTTCGAACCGTAATGCGCAAGAAATGGTATGTAAACCCCGTATTTACATATCTGCCACTGTGCAGGAGAATCCGTATAGGTGTTCGAGTGTTCGAACCGTAATGCGCAAGAAATGGTACGGAAACCCCGTATTTACATATCTGCCACTGTGCAGGAGAATCCGTATAGGTGTTCGATTGTTCGAACCGTAATGCGCAAGAAATGGTATGTAAACCCCGTATTTACATATCTGCCACTGTGCAGGAGAATCCGTATAGGTGTTCGATTGTTCGAACCGTAATGCGCAAGAAAATGGTATGTAAACCCCGTATTTACATATCTGCCACTGTGCAGGAGAATCCGTATAGGTGTTCGAGTGTTCGAACCGTAATGCGCAAGAAATGCTATGTAAACCCCATATTTAAATATCTGCCACTGTACAGGAGAATCCGTATAGGTGTTCGAGTGTTCGAACCGTAATGCGCAAGAAATGGTACGGAAACCCCGTATTTACATATCTGCCACTGTGCAGGAGAATCCGTATAGGTGTTCGATTGTTCGAACCGTAATGCGCAAGAAATGGTATGTAAACCCCGTATTTACATATCTGCCACTGTGCAGGAGAATCCGTATAGGTGTTCGATTGTTCGAACCGTAATGCGCAAGAAATGGTAGGTAAACCCTGTATTTACATATCTGCCACTGTGCAGGAGAATCCGAATAGGTGTTCGAGTGTTCGAACCGTAATGCGCAAGAAATGGTATGTAAACCCCGTATTTACATATCTGCCACTGTGCAGGAGAATCCGTATAGGTGTTCGAGTGTTCGAACCGTAATGCGCAAGAAATGGTACGGAAACCCCGTATTTACATATCTGCCACTGTGCAGGAGAATCCGTATAGGTGTTCGAGTGTTCGAACCGTAATGCGCAAGAAATGGTACCGAAACCCCGTATTTACATATCTGCCACTGTGCAGGAGAATCCGTATAGGTGTTCGATTGTTCGAACCGTAATGCGCAAGAAATGGTATGTAAACCCCGTATTTACATATCTGCCACTGTGCAGGAGAATCCGTATAGGTGTTCGAGTGTTCGAACCGTAATGCGCAAGAAATGGTACGGAAACCCCGTATTTACATATCTGCCACTGTGCAGGAGAATCCGTATAGGTGTTCGATTGTTAGAACCGTAATGCGCAAGAAATGGTATGTAAACCCCGTATTTACATATCTGCCACTGTGCAGGAGAATCCGTATAGGTGTTCGATTGTTCGAACCGTAATGCGCAAGAAATGGTATGTAAACCCCGTATTTACATATCTGCCACTGTGCAGGAGAATTCGTATAGGTGTTCGAGTGTTCGAACCGTAATGCGCAAGAAATGATATGTAAACCCCATATTTAAATATCTGCCACTGTGCAGGAGAATCCGTATAGGTGTTCGAGTGTTCGAACCGTAATGCGCAAGAAATGGTACCGAAACCCCGTATTTACATATCTGCCACTGTGCAGGAGAATCCGTATAGGTGTTCGAGTGTTCGAACCGTAATGCGCAAGAAATGGTACGGAAACCCCGTATTTACATATCTGCCACTGTGCAGGAGAATCCGAATAGGTGTTCGAGTGTTCGAACCGTAATGCGCAAGTAATGGTACCGAGACCCCGTATTTACATATCTGCCACTTTGTAGGAGAATCCGCATAGGTGTTCGAGTGTTCGAACCGTAATGTGCAAGAAATGGTATGGAAACCCCGTATTTACATATCTGCCACTGTGCAAGAGAATCCGTATAGGTGTTCGAGTGTTCGAATCGTAATGCGCAAGAAATGGTACCGAAACCCCGTATTTACATATCTGCCACTGTGCAGGAGAATCCGAATAGGTGTTCGAGTGTTCGAACCGTAATGCGCAAGAAATGGTATGTAAACCCCGTATTTACATATCTGCCACTGTGCAGGAGAATCCGTATAGGTGTTCGAGTGTTCGAACCGTAATGCGCAAGAAATGGTACGGAAACCCCGTATTTACATATCTGCCACTGTGCAGGAGAATCCGTATAGGTGTTCGATTGTTCGAACCGTAATGCGCAAGAAATGGTATGTAAACCCCGTATTTACATATCTGCCACTGTGCAGGAGAATCCGTATAGGTGTTCGATTGTTCGAACCGTAATGCGCAAGAAAATGGTATGTAAACCCCGTATTTACATATCTGCCACTGTGCAGGAGAATCCGTATAGGTGTTCGAGTGTTCGAACCGTAATGCGCAAGAAATGCTATGTAAACCCCATATTTAAATATCTGCCACTGTGCAGGAGAATTCGTATAGGTGTTCGAGTGTTCGAACCGTAATGCGCAAGAAATGGTACGGAAACGCCGTATTTACATATCTGCCACTGTGCAGGAGAATCCGTATAGGTGTTCGATTGTTCGAACCGTAATGCGCAAGAAATGGTATGTAAACCCCGTATTTACATATCTGCCACTGTGCAGGAGAATCCGTATAGGTGTTCGATTGTTCGAACCGTAATGCGCAAGAAATGGTAGGTAAACCCCGTATTTACATATCTGCCACTGTGCAGGAGAATCCGAATAGGTGTTCGAGTGTTCGAACCGTAATGCGCAAGAAATGGTATGTAAACCCCGTATTTACATATCTGCCACTGTGCAGGAGAATCCGTATAGGTGTTCGAGTGTTCGAACCGTAATGCGCAAGAAATGGTACGGAAACGCCGTATTTACATATCTGCCACTGTGCAGGAGAATCCGTATAGGTGTTCGAGTGTTCGAACCGTAATGCGCAAGAAATGGTACCGAAACCCCGTATTTACATATCTGCCACTGTGCAGGAGAATCCGTATAGGTGTTCGATTGTTCGAACCGTAATGCGCAAGAAAAGGTATGTAAACCCCGTATTTACATATCTGCCACTGTGCAGGAGAATCCGTATAGGTGTTCGAGTGTTCGAACCGTAATGCGCAAGAAATGGTACGGAAACCCCGTATTTACATATCTGCCACTGTGTAGGAGAATCCGTATAGGTGTTCGATTGTTCGAACCGTAATGCGCAAGAAATGGTATGTAAACCCCGTATTTAAATATCTGCCACTGTGCAGGAGAATCCGTATAGGTGTTCGATTGTTCGAACCATAATGCGCAAGAAATGGTATGTAAACCCCGTATTTACATATCTGCCACTGTGCAGGAGAATCCGTATAGGTGTTCGAGTGTTCGAACCGTAATGCGCAAGAAATGATATGTAAACCCCATATTTAAATATCCGCCACTGTGCAGGAGAATCCGTATAGGTGTTCGAGTGTTCGAACCGTAATGCGCAAGAAATGATACCGAAACCCCGTATTTACATATCTGCCACTGTGCAGGAGAATCCGTATAGGTGTTCGAGTGTTCGAACCGTAATGCGCAAGAAATGGTACGGAAACCCCGTATTTACATATCTGCCACTGGGCAGGAGAATCCGAATAGGTGTTCGAGTGTTCGAACCGTAATGCGCAAGAAATGGTACCGAAACCCCGTATTTACATATCTGCCACTTTGTAGGAGAATCCGCATAGGTGTTCGAGTGTTCGAACCGTAATGTGGAAGAAATGGTATGGAAACCCCGTATTTACATATCTGCCACTGTGCAAGAGAATCCGTATAGGTGTTCGAGTGTTCGAATCGTAATGCGCAAGAAATGGTACCGAAACCCCGTATTTACATATCTGCCACTGTGCAGGAGAATCCGAATAGGTGTTCGAGTGTTCGAACCGTAATGCGCAAGAAATGGTATGTAAACCCCGTATTTACATATCTACCACTTTGCAGGAGAATCCGTATAGGTGTTCGAGTGTTCGAACCGTAATGCGCAAGAAATGGTACGGAAACCCCGTATTTACATATCTGCCACTGTGCAGGAGAATCCTTATAGGTGTTCGATTGTTCGAACCGTAATGCGCAAGAAATGGTATGTAAACCCCGTGTTTACATATCTGCCACTGTGCAGGAGAATCCGTATAGGTGGTCGATTGTTCGAACCGTAATGCGCAAGAAATGGTATGTAAACCCCGTATTTACATATCTGCCACTCTGTAGGAGAATCCGTATAGGTGTTCGAGTGTTCGAACCGTAATGCGCAAGAAATGCTATGTAAACCCCATATTTAAATATCTGCCACTGTGCAGGAGAATCCGTATAGGTGTTCGAGTGTTCGAACCGTAATGCGCAAGAAATGGTACCGAAACCCCGTATTTACATATCTGCCACTGTGCAGGAGAATCCGTATAGGTGTTCGAGTGTTCGAACCGTAATGCGCAAGAAATGGTACCGAAACCCCGTATTTACATATCTGCCACTGTGCAGGAGAATCCGAATAGGTGTTCGAGTGTTCGAACCGTAATGCGCAAGAAATGGTACGGAAACCCCGTATTTACATATCTGCCACTGTGCAGGAGAAGCCGTATAGGTGTTCGATTGTTCGAACCGTAATGCGCAAGAAATGGTATGTAAACCCCGTATTTACATATCTAGCACTGTGCAGGAGAATCCGTATAGGTGTTCGATTGTTCGAACCGTAATGCGCAAGAAATGGTAGGTAAACCCCGTATTTACATATCTGCCACTTCGCAGGAGAATCCGAATAGGTGTTCGAGTGTTCGAACCGTAATGCGCAAGAAATGGTATGTAAACCCCGTATTTACAAATCTGCCACTGTGCAGGAGAATCCGTATAGGTGTTCGAGTGTTCGATCCGTAATGCGCAAGAAATGGTACGGAAACCCCGTATTTACATATCTGCCACTATGCAGGAGAATCCGTATAGGTGTTCGAGTGTTCGAACCGTAATGCGCAAGAAATGGCACCGAAACCCCGTATTTACATATCTGCCACTGTGCAGGAGAATCCGAATAGGTGTTCGAGTGTTCAAACCGTAATGCGCCAGAAATGGTACCGAAACCCCGTATTTACATATCTGCCACTTTGTAGGAGAATCCGCATAGGTGTTCAAATGTTCGAACCGTAATGTGCAAGAAATGGTATGGAAACCCCGTATTTACATATCTGCCACTGTGCAGGAGAATCCGTATAGGTGTTCGAGTGTTCGAATCGTAAATCGCAAGAAATGGTACCGAAACCCCGTATTTACATATCTGCCACTATGCAGGAGAATCCGAATAGGTGTTCGAGTGTTCGAACCGTAATGCGCAAGAAATGGTATGTAAACCCCGTATTTACATATCTGCCACTGTGCAGGAGAATCCGTATAGGTGTTCGAGTCTTCGAACCGTAATGCGCAAGAAATGGTACGGAAACCCCGTATTTACATATCTGCCACTGTGCAGGAGAATCCGTATAGGTGTTCGATTGTTCGAACCGTAATGCGCAAGAAATGGTATGTAAACCCCGTATTTACATAGCTGCCACTGTGCAGGAGAATCCGTATAGGTGTTCGATTGTTCGAACCGTAATGCGCAAGAAAATGGTATGTAAACCCCGTATTTACATATCTGCCACTGTGCAGGAGAATCCGTATAGGTGTTCGAGTGTTCGAACCGTAATGCGCAAGAAATGCTATGTAAACCCCATATTTAAATATCTGCCACTGTGCAGGAGAATCCGTATAGGTGTTCGAGTGTTCGAACCGTAATGCGCAAGAAATGGTACGGAAACCCCGTATTTACATATCTGCCACTGTGCAGGAGAATCCGTATAGGTGTTCGATTGTTCGAACCGTAATGCGCAAGAAATGGTATGTAAACCCCGTATTTACATATCTGCCACTGTGCAGGAGAATCCGTATAGGTGTTCGATTGTTCGAACCGTAATGCGCAAAAAATGGTAGGTAAACCCCGTATTTACATATCTGCCACTGTGCAGGAGAATCCGAATAGGTGTTCGAGTGTTCGAACCGTAATGCGCAAGAAATGGTATGTAAACCCCGTATTTACATATCTGCCACTGTGCAGGAGAATCCGTATAGGTGTTCGAGTGTTCGAACCGTAATGCGCAAGAAATGGTACGGAAACCCCGTATTTACATATCTGCCACTGTGCAGGAGAATCCGTATAGGTGTTCGAGTGTTCGAACCGTAATGCGCAAGAAATGGTACCGAAACCCCATATTTACATATCTGCCACTGTGCAGGAGAATCCGAATAGGTGTTCGAGTGTTCGAACCGTAATGCGCAAGAAATGGTACCGAAACCCCATATTTACATATCTGCCACTTTGTAGGAGAATCCGCATAGGTGTTCGAATGTTCGAACCGTAATGTGCAAGAAATGGTATGGAAACCGCATATTTACATATCTGCCACTGTGCAGGAAAATCCGTATAGGTGTTCGAGTGTTCGAATCGAAATGCGCAAGAAATGGTAACGAAACCCCGTATTTACATATCTGCCACTGTGCAGGAGAATCCGTATAGGTGTTCGAGTGTTCGAACCGTAATGCGCAAGAAATGATATGTAAATCCCATATTTAAATATCCGCCACTGTGCAGGAGAATCCGTATAGGTGTTCGAGTGTTCGAACCGTAATGCGCAAGAAATGGTACCGAAACCCCGTATTTACATATCTGCCACTGTGCAGGAGAATCCGTATAGGTGTTCGAGTGTTCGAACCGTAATGCGCAAGAAATGGTACGGAAACCCCGTATTTACATATCTGCCACTGTGCAGGAGAATCCGAATAGGTGTTCGAGTGTTCGAACCGTAATGCGCAAGAAATGGTACCGAAACCCCGTATTTACATATCTGCCACTTTGTAGGAGAATCCGCATAGGTGTTCGAGTGTTCGAACCGTAATGTGCAAGAAATGGTATGGAAACCCCGTATTTACATATCTGCCACTGTGCAAGAGAATCCGTATAGGTGTTCGAGTGTTCGAATCGTAATGCGCAAGAAATGGTACCGAAACCCCGTATTTACATATCTGCCACTGTGCAGGAGAATCCGAATAGGTGTTCGAGTGTTCGAACCGTAATGCGCAAGAAATGGTATGTAAACCCCGTATTTACATATCTGCCACTTTGCAGGAGAATCCGTATAGGTGTTCGAGTGTTCGAACCGTAATGCGCAAGAAATGGTACGGAAACCCCGTATTTACATATCTGCCACTGTGCAGGAGAATCCTTATAGGTGTTCGATTGTTCGAACCGTAATGCGCAAGAAATGGTATGTAAACCCCGTATTTACATATCTGCCACTGTGCAGGAGAATCCGTATAGGTGGTCGATTGTTCGAACCGTAATGCGCAAGAAATGGTATGTAAACCCCGTATTTACATATCTGCCACTCTGCAGGAGAATCCGTATAGGTGTTCGAGTGTTCGAACCGTAATGCGCAAGAAATGCTATGTAAACCCCATATTTAAATATCTGCCACTGTGCAGGAGAATCCGTATAGGTGTTCGAGTGTTCGAACCGTAATGCGCAAGAAATGGTACCGAAACCCCGTATTTACATATCTGCCACTGTGCAGGAGAATCCGTATAGGTGTTCGAGTGTTCGAACCGTAATGCGCAAGAAATGTTACCGAAACCCCGTATTTACATATCTGCCACTGTGCAGGAGAATCCGAATAGGTGTTCGAGTGTTCGAACCGTAATGCGCAAGAAATGGTACGGAAACCCCGTATTTACATATCTGCCACTGTGCAGGAGAATCCGTATAGGTGTTCGATTGTTCGAACCGTAATGCGCAAGAAATGATATGTAAACCCCGTATTTACATATCTAGCACTGTCCAGGAGAATCCGTATAGGTGTTCGATTGTTCGAACCGTAATGCGCAAGAAATGGTAGGTAAACCCCGTATTTACATATCTGCCACTTCGCAGGAGAATCCGAATAGGTGTTCGAGTGTTCGAACCGTAATGCGCAAGAAATGGTATGTAAACCCCGTATTTACAAATCTGCCACTGTGCAGGAGAATCCGTATAGGTGTTCGAGTGTTCGATCCGTAATGCGCAAGAAATGGTACGGAAACCCCGTATTTACATATCTGCCACTATGCAGGAGAATCCGTATAGGTGTTCGAGTGTTCGAACCGTAATGCGCAAGAAATGGCACCGAAACCCCGTATTTACATATCTGCCACTGTGCAGGAGAATCCGAATAGCTGTTCGAGTGTTCAAACCGTAATGCGCCAGAAATGGTACCGAAACGCCGTATTTACATATCTGCCACTTTGTAGGAGAATCCGCATAGGTGTTCAAATGTTCGAACCGTAATGTGCAAGAAATGGTATGGAAACCCCGTATTTACATATCTGCCACTGTGCCGGAGAATCCGTATAGGTGTTCGAGTGTTCGAATCGTAAATCGCAAGAAATGGTACCGAAACCCCGTATTTACATATCTGCCACTATGCAGGAGAATCCGAATAGGTGTTCAAGTGTTCGAACCGTAATGCGCAAGAAATGGTATGTAAACCCCGTATTTACATATCTGCCACTTTGCAGGAGAATCCGTATAGGTGTTCGAGTGTTCGAACCGTAATGCGCAAGAAATGGTACGGAAACCCCGTATTTACATATCTGCCACTGTGCAGGAGAATCCGTATAGGTGTTCGATTGTTCGAACCGTAATGCGCAAGAAATGGTATGTAAACCCCGTATTTACATAGCTGCCACTGTGTAGGACAATCCGTATAGGTGTTCGATTGTTCGAACCGTAATGCGCAAGAAAATGGTATGTAAACCCCGTATTTACATATCTGCCACTGTGCAGGAGAATCCGTATAGGTGTTCGAGTGTTCGAACCGTAATGCGCAAGAAATGCTATGTAAACCCCATATTTAAATATCTGCCACTGTGCAGGAGAATCCGTATAGGTGTTCGAGTGTTCGAACCGTAATGCGCAAGAAATGGTACGGAAACCCCGTATTTACATATCTGCCACTGTGCAGGAGAATCCGTATAGGTGTTCGATTGTTCGAACCGTAATGCGCAAGAAATGGTATGTAAACCCCGTATTTACATATCTGCCACTGTGCAGGAGAATCCGTATAGGTGTTCGATTGTTCGAACCGTAATGCGCAAGAAATGGTAGGTAAACCCCGTATTTACATATCTGCCACTGTGCAGGAGAATCCGAATAGGTGTTCGAGTGTTCGAACCGTAATGCGCAAGAAATGGTATGTAAACCCCGTATTTACATATCTGCCACTGTGCAGGAGAATCCGTATAGGTGTTCGAGTGTTCGAACCGTAATGCGCAAGAAATGGTACGGAAACCCCGTATTTACATATCTGCCACTGTGCAGGAGAATCCGTATAGGTGTTCGAGTGTTCGAACCGTAATGCGCAAGAAATGGTACCGAAACCCCGTATTTACATATCTGCCACTGTGCAGGAGAATCCGAATAGGTGTTCGAGTGTTCGAACCGTAATGCGCAAGAAATGGTACCGAAACCCCGTATTTACATATCTGCCACTTTGTAGGAGAATCCGCATAGGTGTTCGAGTGTTCGAACCGTAATGTGCAAGAAATGGTATGGAAACCCCGTATTTACATATCTGCCACTGTGCAAGAGAATCCGTATAGGTGTTCGAGTGTTCGAATCGTAATGCGCAAGAAATGGTACCGAAACCCCGTATTTACATATCTGCCACTGTGCAGGAGAATCCGAATAGGTGTTCGAGTGTTCGAACCGTAATGCGCAAGAAATGGTATGTAAACCCCGTATTTACATATCTGCCACCGTGCAGGAGAATCCGTATTGGTGTTCGAGTGTTCGAACCGTAATGCGCAAGAAATGGTACCGAAACACCGTATTTACATATCTACCTCTGTGCAGGAGAATCTGTATAGGTGTTCGAGTGTTCGAACCGTAATGCGCAAGAAATGGTATGGAAACCCCGTATTTACATATCTGCCACTGTGCAGGAGAATCCGTATAGGTGTTCGAGTGTTCGAACCGTAATGCGCAAGAAATGGTACCGAAACCCCGTATTTACATATCTGCCACTGTGCAGGAGAATCCGAATAGGTGTTCGAGTGTTCGAACCGTAATGCGCAAGAAATGGTACCGAAACCCCGTATTTACATATCTGCCACTTTGTAGGAGAATCCGCATAGGTGTTCGAGTGTTCGAACCGTAATGTGCAAGAAATGGTATGGAAACCCCGTATTTACATATCTGCCACTGTGCAAGAGAATCCGTATAGGTGTTGGAGTGTTCGAATCGTAATGCGCAAGAAATGGTACCGAAACCCCGTATTTACATATCTGCCACTGTGCAGGGGAATCCGAATAGGTGTTCGAGTGTTCGAACTGTAATGCGCAAGAAATGGTATGTAAACCCCGTATTTACATATCTGCCACTGTGCAGGAGAATCCGTATTGGTGTTCGAGTGTTCGAACCGTAATGCGCAAGAAATGGTACCGAAACACCGTATTTACATATCTACCTCTGTGCAGGAGAATCTGTATAGGTGTTCGAGTGTTCGAACCGTAATGCGCAAGAAATGGTATGGAAACCCCGTATTTACATATCTGCCACTGTGCAGGAGAATCCGTATAGGTGTTCGAGTGTTCGAACCGTAATGCGCAGGAAATGGTACCGAAACCCCGTATTTACATATCTGCCACTGTGCAGGAGAATTCGTATAGGTGTTCGTGTGTTCGAACCGTAATGCGCAAGAAATGGTATGTAAACCCCATATTTAAATATCTGCCACTGTGCAGGAGAATCCGTATAGGTGTTCGAGTGTTCGAACCGTAATGCGCAAGAAATGGTACCGAAACCCCGTATTTACATATCTGCCACTGTGCAGGAGAATCCGAATAGGTGTTCGAGTGTTCGAACCGTAATGCGCAAGAAATGGTATGTAAACCCCATATTTACATATCTGCCACTGTGCAGGGGAATCCGTATTAGTGTTCGAGTGTTCGAACCGTAATGCGCAAGAAATGGTACGGAAACCCCGTATTTACATATCTGCCACTGTGCAGGAGAATCCGTATAGGTGTTCGATTGTTCGATCCGTAATGCGCAATAAATGGTATGTAAACCCCGTATTTACATATCTGCCACTGTGCAGGAGAATCCGTATAGGTGTTCGAGTGTTCGAACCGTAATGCGCAAGAAATGGTATGGAAACCCCGTATTTACATATCTGCCACTGTGCAGGAGAATACGTATAGGTGTTCGAGTGTTCGAACCGTAATGCGCGAGAAATGGTATGTAAACCCCGTATTTACATATCTGCCACTGTGCAGGAGAATCCGTATAGGTGTTCGAGTGTTCGAACCGTAATGCGCAAGAAATTGTACGGAAACCCCGTATTTACATATCTGCCACTGTGCAGGAGAATCTGTATTGGTGTTCGATTGTTCGAACCGTAATGCGCAAGAAATGGTATGTAAACCCCGTATTTACATATCTACCTCTGTGCAGGAGAATCCGTATAGGTGTTCGAGTGTTCGAACCGTAATGCGCAAGAAATGGTATGGAAACCCCGTATTTACATATCAGCCACTGTGCAGGAGAATCCGCATAGGTGTTCGAGTGTTTGAACCGTAATGCGCAAGAAATGGTACCGAAACCCCGTATTTATATATCTGCCACTGTGCAGGAGAATCTCTATAGGTGTTCGAGTGTTCGAACCGTAATGCGCAAGAAATGGTACGGAAACCCCGTATTTACATATCTGCCACTTTGTAGGAGAATCCGCATAGGTGTTCGAGTGTTCGAACCGTAATGTGCAAGAAATGGTATGGAAACCCCGTATTTACATATCTGCCACTGTGCAGGAGAATCCGTATAGGTGTTCGAGTGTTCCAATCGTAATGCGCAAGAAATGGTACCGAAACCCCGTATTTACATATCTGCCACTGTGCAGGAGAATCCGAATAGGTGTTCGAGTGTTCGAACCGTAATGCGCAAGAAATGGTACAGAAACCCCGTATTTACATATTTGCCACTGTGGAGGAGAATCCGTATAGGTGTTCGAGTGTTCGAACCGTAATGCGCAAGAAATGGTACGGAAACCCCGTATTTACATATCTGCCACTGTGCAGGAGAATCCGTATAGGTGTTCGATTGTTCGAACCGTAATGCGCAAGAAATGGTATGTAAACCCCGTATTTACATATCTGCCACTGTGCAGGAGAATCCGTATAGGTGTTCGATTGTTCGAACCGTAATGCGCAAGAAATGGTATGTATACCCCGTATTTACATATCTGCCACTGTGCAGGAGAATCCGTATAGGTGTTCGAGTGTTCGAACCGTAATGCGCAAGAAATGCTATGTAAACCCCATATTTAAATATCTGCCACTGTGCAGGAGAATCCGTATAGGTGTTCGAGTGTTCGAACCGTAATGCGCAAGAAATGGTACCGAAACCCCGTATTTACATATCTGCCACTGTGCAGGAGAATCCGAATAGGTGTTCGAGTGTTCGAACCGTAATGCGCAAGAAATGGTACCGAAACCCCGTATGTACATATCTGCCACTTTGTAGGAGAATCCGAATAGGTGTTTGAGTGTTCGAACCGTAATGTGCAAGAAATGGTATGGAAACCCCGTATTTACATATCTGCCACTATGCAAGAGAATCCGTATAGGTGTTCGAGTGTTCGAATCGTAATGCGCAAGAAATGGTACCGAAACCCCGTATTTACATATCTGCCACTGTGCAGGAGAATCCGAATAGGTGTTCGAGTGTTCGAACCGTAATGCGCAAGAAATGGTATGTAAACCCCGTATTTACATATCTGCCACTGTGCAGGAGAATCAATTGCATGCTTTGTTTGGCCTTCTAGCCACTGAAATCTAGTGGATTTTTAGTGGCTGGAACACTGTTTTGAGAGCCAAGATTAGAGGGGGGTGACCCCCTCTCTCCTTCTCTTGTTTGGTGGCCTTTTTGGCCTTCCAAAGAGATCCTACCTTGCATGCTTTGTAGTCACTTTCCAGGGTCAATTTGGTGAGGTTTAGGACTACCATATTTGATTTTCATAGTTGTTTATGCCATGCTAAATGTCTACCTTGCATGTGCTTAATAACTCCTTGCATGGCCCTCCAAAGTAACTCATTATTTTTGCATACCATGGTTACATATCAGTGGTTATTTGGACCTATTTTCACATGATTTATTCACTGATTTTTTCTAGTTTGGTGAGATTACATTTGCTTCATATACTTGCCTTGTAAACCATGATTGCTAGTCAAGATTGCATGCTATTTTGTCCACCATGCTAGCATCTTTTGGCCATGCTTTGAACTGGAAGTGTTCATGTTTTGGGACTGCCTTGGCCCTGTCTTTGTACTTCATGATCAAATAATGCATGCTTTGTATAGCTATAAGTCATTCCATGTGCCTAGTTTCGAGTTTCGGGGTTCATCTCATGCATCGGGTGACATTTTTCCATGTTTCGGGGTTGTTTAGCATCGTATTTCAGTGCTGGAATTTGTGAGTTTGCATGCTATCTTGCACCCCTTGCCATGTCTTGTTAGAGTTACATGTTATGCTTTAGGTTCAGTCTCGGTTTGCGTGCATGCATGCACGTATTTCGAGAGTCTCATTTTCACCTAATGGCTACTGATGTGAGTGTGGCTGAGGTCCATTCATGTTAGTGTAAGTCCATCCTACATTGTGTATGCCATGTTTCAATGCGTTGTGCATGTTATGTTGTTAGCATTGTGTGTGCTATATAGTTGCATTGCATGTTTGTATGTTTGCTTGCATGCTTAGGTCACACGTTCATCGTTGTGCATTGCCTCGCCTCTTGGTCAACCATGATTAAGGTTGGGTCCCTTGTATGTTTTGTGTATATTGCATTTGACATTGAAATGCATACTTGACTCTTCGGCCATCATGCATTGAAATGCGCAATTGGTGGCCCGAGGGTCAAAGGCCATGCTCCCTTGAGTCCATTGCATGACAGAGGGTGTGGCCATGCATACAGTTGTTTGAAAATTCCATGCCATACACTGCTTACCCTCTGCTGCTGTCAACTGCAGGTTTCCGCAGGAAGAATTGGCCGGCCAGCAGTTTTGTGTGCCGACCGGCAAAACATGTTTGGTCAAGAGCATAATATTTGGCTGATAATCCCATTTCCACGGCCGGTGGCATTTTGTTCTAGCCGGTGACACTCCAGAGCACTCAGGGAGTGATTCAAAGCAGTTCTGAAAATTTATGTGATCCTCAGAGGGGAAAGGCAGTGTAAACAGAGGCAACAGTGGCATGGTATGGATTTTCGGGCAAGACAAGTCAAGCATGCATCATTCACGCATCCCGAGACGGGGCTGTGGCCACCTTCTTCCTGCATTTAATTTGTTAATTAATTGGAAATTCTGTAATAATTAACTTAGTATTATTTATTCGGACTGTAATATTTATTTGGACCCTCCGAGCGAGGGCAATTGTGTAATAAGTGTGCGTGAGTGTGTGTATGTCTTCTAACCCCACGTCTTTCCTCCCTTTTATTTACCCGCTTATGATGGTAGACTAGGGCATATTTAGGGCATATTTAAATTAGCATACCTTATGCTATGCATGCGTGCATTCATACATTTGTCTTGCATGCACCAGGCTCGGCACATCATGCTAACTGCATTGTGTTTCAATTCCAAATTGAATACGTGTTAGTTTTAGCATTTCACATGCCATGTTTAGAATAGCCGAGCCCATTTCTAGTTGCATTTCGCATGTGTTGCATTAGCCATCTTAAACTAGGATCATGCATATGATTACTAACGAGTTTCTGTTTTAGCTTGGAGTACTCGGTAAGCATTTATGCTTTAGCATTCCGCATGCGTGTGAGTGTTGCCATAACAGTATGATTACCATGAGGCTAGCGGCTTATGTGATATAACTGCTTGAATGCCTGTGGGTGGAGGTCGAATTACCTAAATTGGAATAATGCATTAAAACTGTAAGTTTTAAGCCCACTAGATAGTGGCAAAACCATCTTTTCTAAAGCCCACTTGAGGGTGGCAAAATCTGCATTTCAGCCTACTTGCGAGTAGCAAACCATTTTCAAAACAAGCATGAAATGTTTTGTTCCAATTTAGGCGATTTGGTCTATACTTGTTTGTTGTGCGCATAATATAGTAATTCTAGGCTAATAACCAGAATAAGAACACATAACGTTTTCAAAAATGGATATCACGGTTAGTAGAGGCTGATCTTCAGATCGGGCGAGAGGGGGTGCTCATAGCTGACCTTTCCCAATCGTACCCAAGCTCCCGAGCCGAGGCAACTTTGGTGATAACGGACATGTGGCCTTTGGCACCGAGTCAGGGTTTCCTAAATTCCCCCATAAAAAATATTTAAGTGGCGACTCTGTATCTGGCAAAGCAGTCCATGTTTGGCACTTCTTTTCTAAAAATCTGTTTTCTCAAAACGATTTGCCAGATTTGGACTCTTTGGTTCAGATTAAGAACTGTGACTATCTGAGAGTCCTGAACTGTAGTAGACCCGCAAAAAAAAAAAAAAAAAACGAACAGAACGGGACTCATCCTCCTAGGGCATTCGGGGACGTCTATAGCTGGGGCAAGGGCAGATTTATTAATCTGATCGGCCAAATATCTAAGCTCGAAGCCGATCGATCTATGCCGCAGCCACTCCATGAACTATTGATATTCTGCTTTCGGAGTTCATACATTGGCTGGGGCTAGGGCAGATTTATTAATCTGATAGGCCAAATATCTAAGCCTGATGTCGATCAATCTGTATTGCAGCCACTCCATGAACTAATGATATTCGGCTTTCGGAGTTCATACATTGGCTGGGGCAAGGGCAGATTTATTAATCTGATCGGCTATTTGACGAGGATAAATTACTAAATTGCCTAGTTATCTAATCGGCAAGTGTACACAAATGTTTTATCCAAAGTAGCAAAAAGCAATACCATTCATCAATAGCAAAATTAAGCACAAATAATAGCAAAGTACAAAGAAAATTTTCATTAGTAAATTGGGCACAGACTGTAGCCATTTTACATATGAAAACTACTAAACAAAAAGCTACAAGTTTGCATGGAAATGCCTAGCAAAAACTTAAAAAATGTAGTCATTGTACACATAAAAACTACTAAACGAAAAACTACAACAATACATTGAAAATCCTTAAAAAAAATAACTAAAGAGTCGCCCTAATCAATCCTCGGAGTCAGACTTCAGGGGCTCAACGTCCACTTGCTTGTATGGAATCGGCATAGCCAATGTCACATTAGCAGCAGCAAGGGTTTTGAGCCAGCCGTGTTTGAATCCCCGATTTTCAAATTTGGAGACTTCTTCCACATAATCCGTGAGGGCTGCGCTTTACCCAGCCTCGTACGCCTTGGAAGCCTTACAGTCGGCTACTTCTTTTGCCTTCTTCGATTTTTCCAAGTCAGCCTCCAGTTTGCCAATTGCCTCTCGGGCTAACTTGAGCGCATCTTCACTTGCGTTTTCCCTCTCCTCGACTGACAATCTAAGCTGGTCTGAATTTATTGCCCTTTCCATCTCGGCCTCAGCCCTTGCACCTTCCATCTTCGCCCTCGCTGCTTCGAACTCGTCCCTGCTCCTCTGACCCTCAACTTCCGATTGTAAATGGCCAATTCATTTAATGGCGTCATGCTGGCGACGGCCTATCTCGGCTATCCTTCCGACCATTTGCAAAATAGGAAATTAAAACCAAAACAATATATGCATAAAAGGGAAAAACAAGATCAAGGTATATACCAGAAGAGCTGATTGAGTGGCTAATGGTATTGCCAACAAATCTGGCTCCGCCAGGAAAGCTGCTTTGTTAGCCGGCAAAGAGACTGACGAAGCCATGCTCAATGCCACGGCTGGATCTTTCATAGCCGACGTGTCAGAGAAGATCAGCAAGTTTTTTATCTTTGGTTGAATGACAAAAGGCATAACCACATCCGACTCCTCTAAGTGCAGCTGTTTGTCAGTCGGGTTTTCTTCAGAGCCAGCCTCGACGTCGGCAAGACGTTTCTCCGCCCTTCACTCAGCCTCCTGATCCGCCTGCACAACCGTCTCCGATTTGGCATTTCGGGTTTGAGCCATCTCCTCCTCGATAATAGGCAGGGAGGGCTCAGCTTCGGCGACAGGTGGCACTTCAGATCGAATGGCCTCTGCTCTCCACCTCGCGGCCATTCTTTTCACGTTTTCCTATTTGGCGAGTTGTGTGAGTGACAACCCGGCCATGTCTTCGGGGTACGTGCCAGGTAGGTCTTCTAAACTAGTAAAAATGTCCTCGAAGGGAAGGTTCCCTCGGCCCGAAGTGGACGAAGGGTTGGCTGAATTGAGGCCGGCTTCCTCAAAGGCCAACTTCAAAGCCTCGTCTACTTTGGCTTCGGACTGGTCTGAATCCTCAGCTACTTCCGCCCGCTCCAAATCGGATCCATTGAAACCAAATCGCCACAAGTTTTTGACGTTGGTTAAAACAAGAGCCGTAAGAAACTCTTCACTCCTCGAAATTGGGATGTTTTCTGCCGCCGAAAACGTCGTATACGTCGGCTCGTATCGAAGGAGAATGTGGGCCGCCCTCCCCTGTTTCTGAAGGCTTGGACGGCCGAAGTATTTAAGCACAACTTTAATTTTTGTAAGAACGACGTCGTTGGTTGAAATCAAAACTTTCTTCAAATCATTTCATGTGTAGGAAAAACCATGAGAAAACAAAAATAAAGCCTTGTAAATATAAGAAAAATAAATGCAAGGAGCTATATGGCCACCTGGTTCGCCCCTTCATGTAGGAACAGGATCTAGGCGGTCCTCGCCTTCGCCGAATTCCTAGTTACCTCGGACAAAGACCATGACATCATCGACTCGCTTGCCAAAGATGGAAAGCATAGTCACTAATTGATGGTTGGTGTCCTAGGCCCTAAGGAAATTGCGCCTATGCCCGCCAGAAGACTTGGCCAAGGCATAACAATGCTGAATAGCAGGTATGCCCAGGTTAATCCTAAGGCGATGGTTTACCTCTATAATCCCCATTACAATTCTAAAAAAGTTGACATTGGGTTGGGAAGGGATTAAACCCCAATGCCGAAGGGCAACCCTAAGAAATGGATGAAGGGAAAAATGGACTCCGCCCTCTGCAATTGATAAGAGAGGGAAGACAATTGTACTTTCATCAGCCCTCTCCATATCAAGGGTGCCGTTTGTCACATGTGATAGATGGACGTCATCAGGAATAGAAAAATGACGTCGAAAGCCAGAGACTCGATCCGCGAAGAGGAGGTCTTTCAAATGCTTTTCCATTTTCGTCAGCCTATAGGAGTATCCTAAACTAAAAACAAACCAGGAAAAGGGATTCAAAGCAGAGAGGAAGAGAACTTACAAGAGACGGAGTGGACAATGAATGATAAAAGGAAGTTGTAGAGGTGAGTCGGAAGGTAGTCCAAAAACTTCAAGCATCCAAAAATGTGTATGTATTCGAAAAGACGACAAAATTTTAAATCACAATAAATGGAAGCGTACGAAGGGGCGGGAAGTTGAAATAATGATTGAAAGACGTGTGCTCTGACATTCGCGTTGGAATGAGGTTAGCCGCCAAATTTCGGCTCTGACTTTTCAAGTTCGAAACCAAACACACCAGCTAACTGTCGTTAGTGGAGTGTTTGGGGGGCAATTGTGGGGGCCAAATATTGGGAGACATGAAGTGGCCGAATAATTAGACATGGAGAGTCGAAATATATACATCGCATTCGGCCCCGTTTTATACATACAAATCCTACCCTATTCGGCCAAATAACCAGTTGAATAAGGGGCCGAGTGAAGAGCAATTTGCAACCAAAGAAGCCGAGTAAATAGTTATACGGAAAATTGAAAGTGGAGCCAGCCCCGAGGCCCAAGGGAGAGAAGATATAAATAGAAGAACATCAGCCAGAGAGAGATATGTGAGAACTAGTACGCTTAACTTAAAATACAAGCAATCGAGCGAGTATATACTGACTTATCAGTCGAAGTGCTAATTCTGGCACTCCCGACCGGAGTGTTCATTCTTTTTTCGTTTACCAGCTGAGGATCTCGAGTGACCATTGGATCCAAAGAGTATTTCCAGAACCGTATCCCCACAAGAACTATACCTGGATGTTGGAGGGAGATCTGTAGACGCCGGTGTTGTCACCGATGGGGAGTCCCTGCCATTGATAGAGAGAGTGAGAGGGTGGGAAGATTTGTTGACGCCGGTCTATGAGAAAGATTGTGAGGGTCAGCGAGAGCGAAAGGAGAGAGGAGATGACAAGAGAGAATGAGGATTACCTAGACGCCGGAGGGGTATTGCCTATGCCAGTGTTGTCGCCGGATTGGTACTGCACACGCCAGTGTTGTCACCGCTGAGAGAGAGAGACAGAGAGAGACAGAGAGACTAGGGCTGGGTTGGGCATGGGAATGAATTTAGGTCCCGTTTGTTTTGGGGTGTAATGGATGGGAGGGGATTAGGATGAAGGTTGGATTATTTAGTGTTGTGTTGGTTTGTAGAGTTGGGGAAGGGATTAGGATGGAGGAGGGGATTAAGATGAAGGTTAGAAGGGGGATTGGGATGGAGGAGGTGGAAGTGGAGGTGGAGGTGGTACTAGAAAAATAGTGAGGGGATTAGAAATTTTTTTATTTTTTACGTATTTGGATTTTTTTTAAAACATTAATGTTTAATTTTTTATATTTTTTTATTTGTTTTATTATTTTATATAAAAATAATTTAACAATTCTTAAACTAACAACTATCATCAATACATGCACAATTTTACTTAATCCCTTCACTATCAATCCCCTCCCTAACAATCCTCTCACTATTAATTCCCTCACTGTAAATCCCCTTCATCTACATTTGAAAACAAACGGGGCCTTAGGGATTTAAGCTTTTAGGACTCCTTGAAAGTTTTGGTGTTGGATTTATTTTTATTTTGGCATTTTTTTTTTCCAATCGTATCTTTCACGAGAATAATTACGTGTCATGAAAAATGTAATATTTTACATGGTTGACCTTTTGCGTGTCGTGAAAAGTGAAATTTTTAAAGGCTGGCTTTTTGTGCGCTGTGAAATGTTCAATATTTTTAATAGCTGGTATACGCGTGTCGTGTATAGTTGATGTATTAACAGCATGTCATATGCATGCCATACAAAGTTTTATTATTTACGGCTAACATTCAAGCCGTAAAAAAATATCGTTATTAGCATTCATGACCTACACAATAGACACGTCGTGGCTGAGAAATTATTTACGACATGCTGAAAAAGCAAGTCGTAAAAGTGAGAAACCGTAAAAACTACATTTACTGCATGTCGTTGAAGTGAAGCCGTAAAAACTCAGTTTTGTTGTAGTTAATCTCGCGAGGGTTTGTAGAGAATTTACCCACAAAATTCAAAAAAAATTATTTTTTATTTTTTTAAACACATTTTTTTAAATTGTTAATTTTAATATATTAGCAAAAGAATTTTTCAGAGTTCAAAATACTACCAATTAAAAAAAATAATTTATCTATCTCTTTATTCGGTGTGTGTGTGTGTGTAAATTGTATCCGGCAAAAATATTATTTAATCTCAAAATAGAATAAGACTCTAGCCTTATCAGAAGCATGCTTTGATTCAAATCTCTCCAATTTACTCTCAACAAATAAAACACTTTGAAATGTCTCAGCTCATCAGTATATGTATGCGAGAAAAGACATATTTTTAATAAAACAAAATTTCTCACATTTAGGAATGAAAAACGCTGTATAGAAAAAATAATATATAGTCTCATGATAGGAAAGCCAAAAATAATGAAATTATACCACTTTGTCATCCAAAAAATCATACTAATCTCGAGATCAAATAGGACTTTATTTTCAATTGTAATGTTGGGTCAAAGGGAATTATTTACAGAATTAGGTATAAGGTAGAAAACAGGTGTTAAAGAAATGAATTAAACTAAATCAGCATATATGAAACATTACTTTACTAACCCGCCCTTTTAACTCCTTTTTTTACATGTGATTCAGAACCATCTAAATACTTTCCATGTTATTAATTTTTTTTCTTCTTCTTCTTTATAAACTCCTTGTTTCACTCACAAAATAGCTTCCTCCCAAAATAATAGATAAAATCCATTCTTCAGACACCGGAGGAAATGGCTAAATGAATAAAAAGTTTTTCTATAGAGACTCAATGGGCTAACAAGTGATAATTAAAAAAAAAAGTATATATATATTTTTAAATAAGGCTCAAACAAATAAAGATGGCTTTAAATCATTTCTCAAAATATAGCAGGATCCATAAGGATAAAATGGCATAAAAATGATCATTTCAATGTTTTTGACCAATTTGAAAGAATAATGAGACTTAACAATGACATAATAAGTTGTCAAAGAAAAATTAAGAGTAAATGTAAAATAACCCTCCAAAAAGAATGATATGTTCAAAAATTAATCAAAGAATAATTAAGCAGTTATATGCATGCACAGATCATCCGAATATGAGACAAAAAATTATTTTTAATCAAAAGATAGTATAATAAACTATGATATAATTAAATTGCTAAGGCAACAAAATTAACAATTAATCGCAGAACTTTTATTTTTTTTAAAACACAACACACAACAAAAACATTTAAAAAAAAACAAAAATAAAAACAAAAGCACACACACCGGCACACACAAAGAATATATTTTATTTTATTTTATTTTATTTTTAAGCACAACCGCGCGCGCGTGCACACATACACACAGACACACACACACATATATATATATATATATATTGGAGCTTCTTTTTTTTTTTTTTCAAAAACAACTGAAAATAAAAATAAAATTAAAAAACACAATAAACCCTTTCTCCTCAACTTAAATGACATTGTCCCCAATGGCACATACCACAAAAGACTGACAAGAACAACAAACGGGAAGGAAAGCACAACAAATAAAAATTGGTCTTTTATCGTCAGATTTCAAGATGGTTTAGGGATGAAAATTTTATCCTCCTTTAAGTAACCCATCTCAGACCAAATTTCTTTGGTCTTACTTAGCGGTTCCCTTCAAATGTGTACTCATCTATTTTTCCCTTAACACATAATATTGAAAACACACAAAATAAAATAAAACAAAATAAACTAATCTATTTTACTGCAATTCTACTTTTTCTGCTTCTTATGATTTGTGAGTTTGGGGAAGTGGTTTGGAAATACTTTTCGGATCCTGGGAGACGCTAGTGATCCTCAGCTAGTCACCTGAAAAGAAATAAACACTCCGGTCGGGGGTGCCGGAATTGGCACTCTGACGGACAAGTTAGTTCAGACGCACAGGATAGCCTATTTACCAGTTTTGTGCAGTGATTCTTACATACCTTTCTATAACCGTTGTTCCTGTATTTATATCTGTTCTTCTTGATCCTCGGTGCAAGGGCCTACTTTTTAATCATTGTCCTTTCCTTTATTCGGCCCTAAGTACTTATACTTTATTCGGCACATATAATCTATTCGGCTCCCCGCTCTCATAGGATATAGCCGATTAATTTCAGTCTTCCAAAGATACACACCATCTGATCTTTCCATTATTCGGCCCCCACAATTACCCCCCGAACTCCCCATTGACGGAAGTTAATCGGCGTGTTCGGTCTTGAATTGGAAAGGTTAAAATAGGTCAGGCGGCTTCGCGTACCCCAAAATAGGTCAACCTTGCGTCTTGCATTTATTATGATTTCAAATTTCAGTCCTTTCGAATGCACAGCTCGTCGAGTATTCGAGACTCTTGGACCGCCAGCAGATATCCCTTCTTTGACTCACATTCTCTGCAACTCTTCTCCGTCTACCCTCGTCTCCCTTGTTCCTTGTAAGTCTTCTCCTCTTTTCTTTGCAATCTTACTTTTTGTTTATCGCTTTCATTTTGGTGAACCCTTTTTTCCCCGTGAAAATGGCCAAACACTTGAAAGACCTCCTTTCTGAGGGTCGTGTCTCCGGATTCCGGCGACACTTTTCCATCCCCGACGATGTTCATCTATCTCTAGTGACGGACAACAGTCTGGATATGGAAAGAGAGGATCAAAGTTCAATCATCTTTCCTCTCCTATCCATTGCAGAGGGCGGGGTTCGCTTTTCCCTACATCCGTTCCTTAGGGTCGTCCGCCGCTATTGGGGTTTGATTCTTTCTCAGCCCAACGTGAATTTTTTCGGATCGTAATGGGGATCGTAGAGTTGAACCGGCGCCTCAGGATCAACCTTGGGGTTCCGGCCATTCGGCACTGCTATGCTTTAGCCAAATCCTCCGGTCGGCTTGGGCGGTACTTTCTTAGGGCCAAGGATACTGACCATCATTTGGTAACCATGCTCGCTAGTTCTGGCAAGCGTGGGGATGACGTAATGGTCAATATCCGAGGGAACTAGGAATTTGGCGAAGGCGAGGATTGCCTAGACCCTATTCCCAGACGGAGGGGTGAACCAGGTTGCCGTGTGCCTCCTTGTGTTTTACTGAACTTTTCTTTTACTCGGCTTTCCCCCTGTGTCTAACCCCTTGCCTTTGCAGGCAGCAATTTGAAGAAGATTCTGGTTTCTGCCGATGACGCGGTCCTTTCGCAGGTTGTGATTGCACTCGGATACTTCGGCCATCCGAACTTACAGAAGCAAGGGAGATCGGCCCACATACTTCTTCGATATGAGCCTACTTACACTACTTTTTCGGCCGCTGACAATATTCCAATTCCATCCGGCGATCGGCAGCTTGCGGCTCTAATTTTTCCTAGCTTCAAGAGTCTCAGACAAGTTGGCCTCGAGGCCTCTAACTTGGGGCATGACATCGAGCCGGTGGTAGAGGTAGTCGCCGAACCAAACAGAGAGTTCGCTGAGGAGGCCGAAGAGGTTGGGGAGGCCCTAAACTCGGCGTTTGAGGCAGCCACACGTAGTCAGCCTACCTCGCCGTCCACTTCGGGTCGGGCCAAGTTTTCTTTTGGAGATATTTTTAGAGGTTTGGGAGATTTACCTGGCGATTTTTTTGAAGGTATGGCTGGGGAAAGGCTCACGCAAATGGCTCAAAAGAAAAATGTCGAGTGTATGGCCGCCCAGAAAAAGGCCGAGGCAGCCCGTTCTGGGCCTGCCTTGGTTGAGTCTTCCGAACCCGTTATTTAAGAGCCGGCTAAGATTGTTGAGGCTGAAAAGGCGAAAGAGGTCGAACAACCGGTCATTGATGAACGGTTGATTCTGGAGGAGCAGGGCAAGAAGCGTAGCGCCAAGGGAGAGGCCGGTTCAGAAGATAGTCTTGCTGACAAAAGGCCTCGCTTAGAAGAATCGGACGTGGTTGTTCCTTTTATTGTTCAGCCAAAGATTAGAGACACGCTGATTCCTTCTGATGCATCCATCATTACCGACCCGGCGGTAGCCTTGAGCTTGGCAGCGTCAGTCTCCTTACCAGCTGATAAGGCATCCTTTCATGCCGTGTCGGATTTGGTGGCCATAGCCCTATCTGCGCAGTCGGCCCTTTTGGTAGGTGAACTTTGACTTGTTTTGATTTTGGTTGCCTATGGCATCTAACGATCGCAACTCGTTTTGCAGTCGGTTAGCAGGATCGCTGACTTGGGCTGCCGCCTACACGACGCCCTTGAGAGGATTGACCGTTTGCAGTCGGAAGTGGTTGATCAAAAGAGCAGGGCCGAGTTTGAGATGATGAGGGCCGCTATGGAGGCTGTGCGAGCTAAAACCGAAGCGGAAAGGGCTTGGGCTGCTGATTAGTACCATTCTAAAGCTGAAGATAAGGCGAACGTGAGCAAAGAATTGCTTAGGCTAGCCAAGGAGGCGCTTACCAGGTGTAGACGTCCCCGAATGCCCCGGGAGGACGAGCCCCCGTTCTGTTCATTTGTGGGTCTACTACAGTTCAGACTCTCAAATTGTCACGGTCCTTAATCTGAACCAAAGAGTCCAAATCCAGCAAATCATTTTGAGAAACAGATTTTTGAAAAGAAGTGCCAAACGTGGACTACTTTTCCAGATACAGAGTCGCCACCTAAATATTTTTTATGGGGGAATTTAGGAAACCCTGACTCGGTGCCAAAGGCCACGTGTCCGTCATCACCAAAGTTGCCTCGGCTCGGGAGCTTGGGTACGATTGGGGAAGGTCAGCTATGAGCACCCCCTCTCGCCCGATCCGAAGATCGGCTTCTACTAACCGTGATATCTAGTTTTGAAAATGTTGTGTGTTCTTATCCCATTTATTATCCTAGAATTACTATGTTATGCACGCAGCAAACAAGTATAGACCAAATCGCCTGAATTGGAACAAAACATTGCATGTTCATTTTTGAAGATGGTTTGTTACTCACAAGTAATCTAAAACGCAGGTTTTGCCACCTTTGAGTGGGCTTTTAGAAAAGACGGTTGTGCCACTATGTAGTGGGCTTAAAACTCACAGTTTTAATGCATTATTCCAATTTAGGTAATTCAACCTCCATCCACAGGCATTCGAGCAGTTATATCACATAAGCAGCTAGCCTCATGGTAATCATGCTGTTATGGCAATACTCACACGCATGCGGTATGCTAAAGCATAAATGCTTACCAAGTGGTCCAAGCCAAAATAAGAACATGTTAGCAATCATACATGATCCAAGTCCATGTTTAAATGCCTAGTGCAACGCATACGGAATGTCACTAGAGTAGGCTCGGCTAGTCTATAAATGACATGTTAAAATGCACAGGCAGCATATATTCAAGTTAGATTTGAAATACTTATGCAGTTAGTATGATGCGCCGAGCCTGGTGCATGCAATACTTGATGAATGATGCACGCATGCATAGCTTGAGGTATGCTAAAGTAAACATGTCCTAATACTAACCATCGAAAGCAAGTAAGTAAAAGGGAGAAAGAAGTGGGGGTTGGAAGACATACACACACGCACCCACGCTTATTACAGATTCGCCCTCGCTCGGAGGGACCAAAAGAATAATACAAGTTAATTAACCTACAAGCTAATTAAATATTACAGACCGATTAATTAATTAACAAATTAACTAATCTAAATGAAAGCAGTAAACGGCCTCGGGAGGAGGGCCCAATGCAATGCGCGCTCGGCTCCGCTCGGAAAGTCACTGCCATGCACAAGTTGCCTCTGCTTTGACTGTTCTGCTTCTCTGGAAATTGTATGACTCCCAAGGTTGCTTCTATGAGTGTTGTGGGACACTACCGGCTGAGTGAGAACTCCACTGGCCATAGAGAATGGTCACCGGCCACAAAATTATGCTCTCGGCCAAACCTGTTTTGCCGGTCGGCACCCAACACTGCCGGCCGGCCAATTCTTCCTGCTGAAACCTGTTTGACAGCAGCAGAGGGCAGGCAAAGCATGGCAATGTATTTCAAGCAAATGTATGCACTAACCACACTCCTTATCATGTTTATGACTCAAAGGAGGATGGGCCTCAATTCTCGGGCCACCAATCACGCATTCCCATGCATGATGGCCCAAGGGACCAAGTATGCATTTTGATTTCAAATGCAATGCACACACACAAACCAAGGCCCAATCCCTATCACTAGATCAAGGGACGAGGTATGCATGCTAGATGGAATGCAACCTAGGCATGCAAACTAGTATGCTATATGGTATGGAGGGGAGCATGCAAACATGCAATGTACACTAGGTACACAACCTAAGCAAACAAGGCAAACAGGCATATCACAACTATGCAAGCTAATGAAGCATGCGAGATATGATATAATCATGCAAGTGTGCAAGACATGCAAACATGCTAGCAACTTGACTAAGGGAATGCATGCCAAATGCAAGTGATTTCAAGCATGCAACACATGCAAACGTGGATTAATGCAACAACATTTGAATAGGATGCAAAAGGTGGATTTAAACTGAATTGGGCAGCTCTCAACTAGGCCCAAAACAATGCCTAACATGCTCAAGAATGGAAGCCAAAACACATACAAATAGGCATGCATGTAAGGTCCAACACTTAGGCACATAGAGACAAATTTTAAGCATAGTTAAAAGAGGAACAACATGGGCTAATGGCATGCATCATAAGCTTTGAAAATCATGTTAAGAATGGTGCTAAACCAAGTAAACAAGGTAAGCATGGCATGCAACAATGGTCCAAGATTCAAGGCAAGCCCAAGGGGGATTGAACTACACTTAATGCAACCACACATGGCATGAATTGAATGACCAAAACCAGAGTTTTAGCATGCTAAAACAAAGCCAAAAGACCACTTAGATGGCATCTAAATGACTTACACATGGAAGCATACACAATGACCAAACATGGAGCATAGGACACAACCTCTTGGAGCATCAAAGGGGCCATGAAATGCAAGCATGCAACCATACTAAGAGGACTGAAATGATGCTATAAGTGGTGCCAAACCACTGAAATAAATCAAACAATGCATGCTCAACACTTCACATACTTAAAGCCTACAAGCTAACAATGCAAAGGAGCTATGCAATACATGTTATGGTTGACCAAAACAACCAAAAATAGACCTTAAACATGGTAAAACAAGTACGAAAGCTTCATAAAGCTAGGCCAAAAGCATGCTTGAACAAGGGTTAAAACCTAGATGCATGTTAAGGCTACAATATGGCATTACAAGGCATGTATGCTAAGCAAGCATGGTGTACCGAAACCAACATACAACAATGCTATATTATGACATAATAAGCATAAATATCAGTCAAGGCATGGCCAACATGAACCTAAACATGATGCTCACTAAAGAGGCAAAAATGGCCCTTTTCAAGGACAACAAGGAGAGGGGATGGCCCTCTCCTTCCTAGGACCTCAAGGCACCATCCTCCTCACTGAAATCCCTCAAGATTCCAGTGGTGAGGAGGCCCAAACACAATGGTCCTGGAGCCCAACCGAAATGGCACAAAACAAAGGCCAAACAAGCCTTAAGAGGGGTCAAACAACCCCAAAGCTTAAAACACCCTTAACAAACTATTTAGAGCACTCATAAACAAGACTTTTCTATGTTATATGCTAAGCCCAAAAATAGATGCAAGATAGGCTAAAAAGCTTTGCAAAAAAGGGGTAAAAAGGGACAAAAGTCTTACCCTTGTACCACAGCAGCAAATCAGCAACTTTTGGACCAAAAAAGGGCTTCAAATCACCCCAAGAATCACCTTTAAGGATCTCAACTCAATAAGAGGAGTAGAGAACTAGGTGTTTGTATGAAAAAGTGCAAAGAAAATGCACTTTTGAGCACAAACAAGCCCTAAACCTTAGAGAGAGAGGCAGAAAACGTAGAGAGAGAGAGAGATTTTTTTCTCCAAGTTCTATATTTCTCCCTTCCTCTTTCTTGTGTTTTCCTTTGAGAGAGCTTGATTGATATAGATATGTATCAATCTGCAGCTCCTCAGAACACCCACGTCTAGGCATGGGCTGGGATATGGCCTATAATGACAGCTGCCAGCTGTCTACAGAAATATCTGTTGAAAACCACATTTGGTCGGCCGGCCATCAAATTGGTCGACCGGCAGTCAAATTGGTCGACCGGCAGTCAAATTGGCCGGTCGGCCATCACATTTGGCCGATTGAAAAACAAGGCGGCCGGTGGGCAGGAGACTTGGTCGACAGGCTCCCCCCTTTCCCTCAGGAACACATCCACGAGCTCTTGGTATAACCAAGCACAAAACAGAGCAGTTAAGAGATTCTAAGGCAAGACGCGCAGCCAAGACTTTTCGAAACTCAAAACAAACACAAGCATGGATAATCATCGCGTGTTCAAACGATGATGTCCAAGCCTTGAGGACGGTCAAAAATGGGGTGTCTACAGTTGCCCCTCTTTGACAGAACTCGAAAGTCAAGAAATGACGTGAGTGAATGTCAAAGCCCAGAGACGACCCATTTTTGACAAGGCCGAAGACTTGGACAAACAAACAAAATACCGATAAATAAATGGTTGTGCCCTCAGGCTGCCTACGTATCCCTTTGCAAGGAATCAAACCAACGTAGTTCAGGGGCAGAATGCAAATGATATAAAAGAAGACTTTGATAATTGGACTTATACGCCACACGAAGCCGGTTTGAAAGTTAGACTTATACGCTACGCGAAGTCAGTTTGAAAGTTGGACTTATGCAAAAAAAAGGAATTGCACCTTTAGAGGATTTAAAGTCTCCTAGACCCGAGAGGGCACAGGACAGTGCGAGTGATACAAAAATACAATGTGCATAAGAAAGTGCGATGCAGAGTGGATGCACAAAACAGTGCTAAGAAGATGCACAAAATAGTGCTATACAGGTGCACAAGATAGTGCGATGCAATGCACTAACAAATGCTACAAGCATTTTCTATGCAAGATAAGAGAGAGCATGTAATGAAATGCACAAAATAGTGCGATGCGCAAGAGAGCGCGAGTGTAAACTGCACAAAATAGTGCGATGCACAAAATAGCGCGAATGAAACAATGTGATGCACAAAACAGTGCGATGCGCAAGAAAACGCGAAAGTAAATTGCACGAAACAGTGCGATACGCTAAACAGCACGAGTGTAAATTGCACAAAACAGTGCGATGCGCAAGAAAGCGCGAGTGAAACAATGTGATGCACAAAACAATGCGATGCGCAAGAAAGCGTGAAAGTAAATTGCACGAAACAGTGCGATACGCTAAACAGCGCGAGTGTAAAATGCACAAAACAGTGCGATGCGCAAGAAAGCGCGAGTCATTTGAAATGCACAAGACAGTGCGATACGCCAAACAGCGCAAGTGACTTGAAATGCACAAGGCAGTGTGATACGCTAAACAGCGCGAGTGATTTGAAATGTACAAGATAGTACGATACGCTAAACAGCGCGATTGATATGCAATGCACAAAATAGTGCGAGTGAGATACAACCACAAGATGCACAAGACAGTGCTAGTGAGATACAAAGTGTAAGTGCACAAGACAGTGTGAGTGAATGCATGTTCTATGCAAATGAGGTGCATTTTCTATGCAAGTATGGAAGAGTGCATTTTCTATGCAAAAGATACGAGCATTTTCCATGCAAGGAACAGGAGCATATTCTATGCAATATTGAAAGCATATTCTATGCAGAATCGAAAGCAAGCATATTCTATGCATGAATCATAACGATGCGCGGCACGCATGTAACAGAAGTGTATATGAAAGTGCACATTCTATGCAATGGAAGGGCATTAAACATGTACTCTGGTGCCTCCGATTCACTTTTCGGAGGACTTGGCAATACGCTCAGCTCAAAAGGGGACACCCTGTTTATATTGGTGAGAGATAACATCTGCATGTGAAACCCTCGGGTGCTGCTTGGACTGCCATTCTGACTCGAAGCAGGCTTACATTTAGGGTCGAGATACACTCATACTCCAGAGAAATGGCGAGGTCTGAGAAGGTGCACCTGGAGTGCAGTCTCAGAATTTGCCGAAGTTGAAACAGACTAAGATGCTTCAAATTTTCCCTCTTTTCTTTTGCTTTGCAGTCCGGAACCTATATAGCTTCAGATAGGTCCTTGTTTTACTGTTCTCATATGACCTGGGTTGAACCTTGCGGTTTATGAAAGAAAGAATCTTGTTTTGCATAAATGTGCGGAATGGCACATCACTCTGAGCACAAAACGATTTTTTGAAAATGAGGAAAGGGTTCTCAACCGGTTATTGAGCCTACAACTGAACACAACATACTATGACTCAACAAAAGGTACATGACCTAAACACATCAAGTAACACTTGAAAAAGACTAAAAACAAAAGTTGAGGTAAACAAAACAAAAGACACGACATACAGACGCGTTAACGAAGACGGGGGACCTCAGATCACGAGGAGCCAGTTTCTCTGGGTATTGTTTCCCACCCTTTCTTATTTGTGATTCTCACATCACTCCGGCACTCAATCTCTGTTTTTCTGAAAGAAGCCATTTTCTCACTTTTTCTCTCAGCGCACATCTCTCTATTCTTTAATCTCTCATTTTTTATCCCTCCCCTGGGTGGTTGGTGGATAAACAGAAAGTTGCGGGGTCTTGCGCCTAGCATTCCACTAGATTCTTCTTCTTGTTCACAACAGTGAGTTTCTTCCACAGAGGGGCTGCGCTACAATTGGGTGTGTAGCAAATCTGCAGCTGACACCGGTTGACGATGCTCTGCTGGGGAGTTTGGACGTGATCAGATCTGCCCAGATGAGGGAATGGGATATCTTGTCCCATTTTGGTTCGTGTTTCGCACTTAGTTTGGTACCTCGTTGCTCGGAGGATGAGAGAGCTTTCAGCCCTTTTACTGTTAACTTCAGTTGTGCCCTTTTCTGGTAGGTAGAGTGCCTTCTTGGCAAGTATGGTGCCCTTTCTGGCAAATGCATTGACAACGGGGAAAAGACAGGAAGCCTGACTCAACTGTGTCCCCCAGTTCATCATTTTGGCCATTTTTTGTTTTGGTTTTCTACTAAAACAATTTTGACCAGAATGAGAGTCAGATTAACATACTTGTTCAATTTTCTGATTTAAAATCATGCAAGTCCGGCTATGAGCACTGAAAATTTTCCTTTTTTAGATCCAAGAAATGGTCCAGTTTTAAAAAAAATGGAATACTTTTCGAGAAAATCAGTCAACCTCTGTAAAAATTCTCAAAAACTATTTTTGCAAACGGCCAATGCTCAACAAGCACGGAACCTACTCTTAAGATGCACAACCTCAGATTCGAAGGAAAATTGCCCCTTGCTTGAAAAGAGCGGCACGGCAACGGAAAGTTGCCCCTTGTTTGAATGGCACCACGGCACAGTGTATGGCAACGAAAAGTTGCCCCTTGTTTGGATAGCATTGCAGCGCATTGCAATCAGTCCTTAGAGTGACGATGACAACCGAACTCTTGGATACAGAGAAGGCAAAGATGATCAAAACCATTACATGAACACAGTTGATTTTGAAGTGTTTTACGGCTGGACTTCGGAATGAAGTTGCCTACGTATCCCAAAGATGGGAATCAAGCCTTACGTAGTTCGGGGTTAAGGTATACTCGGGTATTTAACCTCTCCGTTTGTGCTCTAACTTTTGCCAAGGCCGCCCTTTGCGGGTTTTCAACCTTACGAGCTATGTTCTTCAATTCTTTTTCATTTCTTTTCTTCTTTTTTTTTTAATCTTTTTCTCTCTCTCTCTTTTTTTTTTTTTTTTTTTTTTTTTTTTTTTTTGCTCTAACTTTTGCCTGGTCGCCCTTTCCGGTTTTCGGCCCAGCGAGCCTCTCAAGGGTAAAAGTGTAGCTTGGTCCATGTCAAATGGTTTTGAGATCTCGAATCCGTCTGAATCCAGGAGAGTGACTGCTGTTCACTGACAATGCAGGAGTCCATCCCATGGGGGCTAGATTTGCCCCTACTGTTGTGGATAGGAACTCATTGTTCTTCAGCAATACTTTCTTCTTTCTTCTCTACTGGGGTTTGGCATTCTTGCCGGTCTTCATTGATTTGCAGGACGATCCATCTTCGGCTCTTCGAGTACATCTGGCATTTTTGCCCCTAGTTCCAGGGATACTTCTAATATAGCTTTGCAAGCTTCTTTTGGTGACATCTGATCTCCTTGATCTAACTTTTCTTGCCCCTAGTTCGAGGGCTGCTTTAAATATAGCCACACAAGCCTCCTTTGATGGTTGACCATTGACCATTCTGAATTTAAGTCCAAGGTTTGAAAATGAGGGGTCAAGTCCCGAGGCTGAGAGCGATCCTAGGCTGCACAATCTCAAGAGCGATTCCACACAGGTCTTCGCAGGATCGCACAAAACATTTTTTTTTGAAATCTTTTAAGAAAGCGACTAGTCGCTCGCGTTGAAGACAGTGTGAGACCAATCTAGATCAAGCCAGGATCCTTCTCAGTACTCACATTAACAAGCATGATCTCGATCATTAAAGGCTTAGCATGCCTCTCTTTCTCTCAAATGATCAAATTTTTGCAAAACCTGAGGAATTCCTTCCTCTTCGTTTTCATCACAGTGTTTAAAAAGTTTTGAAAACCTTAGGTCAATGCAATGATTTTGGGGTGCAGAAGAGTAGGCGAAAAGTACTGCTGTTTCATTCAAACTTTCTGGCACAACTGGCATAATGCAGAAACAAGCACAAAAGAATGAAAAACCACTACTGTTTCATTCATAACTGTTGGTGTAACTGGCTCCATGGCAGAAACAGACTCAAAAGAAAGCGAAAAGACAGACACAAAACAAAATAGTGATGCTCGAGGTAACACCCCCGGAATCACCTGTTCTAACAAAACAGGAATGACTCGATACAACAAGACATACCCGAAACAAAAAGACTGACTCAAAACAAAGAGACAGACTCAAAACAACACAACAAAAACTGACCTAAATACCCAAGTCAGAAACTAGCATTCGCAAATGCTCAACACAGTGCGTGCCATACACCACATCTGGAGTAAATCGAGCGCCACCCGCAGCTGGTTCATCCCCCGATCACATATTCACATTATCCCCCAAGTTCACTGATCCAATGACGATAAACTTTGCTGAGTTGGTGCGAAGATGACCTTATTGTCAATCAGATCTTGTATTTCGTGGCGAAGACGGAAACAACTATCAGTGACATGGCCGACTTGCTGATGAAAGGCACAGTACTTGGCCGGATCATGGGAGGGATGAAGTCTATCTGGCAGTGGTCGAGGCTTCAGGGGTTTCAGATCCCCCTCTTTAATTAGAACCCTCAAAGCCGCTGATAGAGACATGTACAGTGGTGCGAACACCCTCTGGCTCCGAGGTGGGTGTTTTGAAGTTTGTGGAGTTTTGCTGGATGCACTAGCAAAGGGATTGATAGGCGCTAACTGGGCTTGCTGATCTCTTCCGAGCACGGGATTAGGGCTGAAAGGAACATTCCTGGTACAACGGCCCTTCTCCCGGCTTGCCCCTTGATTCAGACTGCTCTCATTCTGAGTGGCCAAAGTGTCATCCACAGTTTTTGCAACAATTGCGAGTACTTGCTATTTGTTCAGCCCTTCGGCTTTCGAAGCCTCAATATCCCATTGAAGATGTTCATGGGGACTAACGCTTGCCCCTGCCTTGTTCTTATCGCTGGCCTCCACTTTGCTAAAAGATTGGCCTTCTCCCAATGCAGCCCGTCCTGAGGAGCCTTTTGACATGAATTCCCTGGTATGTGATTAGGTTGATGACGGAGCCAAAGCTCCAAAGGCCAGATCTACCACAGTTCTCTGAAGATCTTCGATCATCCTCATCAGCTCAGAAGTAGTGGGTTCATGGGTTTGAGATAATTGGGGTTCAGATGCACCCATCATGCATAAGTCCATGCTTTCCGGGATAAACACCTCAGGCTTGGGTAGATGGGCCGGGGTGATGTATATACGCTGGGGTCGTAAGGGACGGCCAGTGTGTGGATCAGATTGAGATGTGGATGAGGTACTTGGTCATTGGGGGCTGAAGGTGGAGCTATCGTCCGGTTGTCGATGAGATTTTGGACCTCATGACGAAGGCGGTAGCAACGGTCGGTGCCATGACCGCGCTGCTGATGGTACATACAGTACTTGGAGGGGTTATGTCTGGCTGGAAGTGGGTCAGACAGAGGTTGAGGATCGAGGGGTTTGAGATACCCTCTTTCTATTAAGACTTTTAGTGCGCCAGTCAGGCTCATATAGAGGGGAGTGAAAGTTCTGCCCTGAGCTCGGGCTGGGCCGGCTGTTTGTAGGCTTGGTTTGGCAAAAGGGTTGGCTGTGGCGACTACATTGATCTCGGTGGGTTTGGGAATGCCGCTACTACCAGCATTGGTACACCCTGCAAAAACCTTCCTCGTCAGTTCACTTGTTCTGGGAGTGATCCCACTGTTGAACACATTCTCGATCTGAACCCCCAGATCATGCAAACCTTTGAAAGTGAATAGCGGAGCGACTATCAACTTTTGCAACATATCATGCTCGAGGTTTCGCACCATCATCTATATTTGATCCCTCTTAGAAGGGCGGCGATCTATCATCTGTGCTGCCTTTGCTCTCCACCTCGCAAAAAATTCCACAAAAGGCTCTGTTGGTGTAGACGCGCCCGCGGAGGGGGACCTCGCTGCTACAGTTCGGACTCGCGATTTTTGTTGTCGCGGTTCTTAATCTGAACCAAAGAGTCCAAATCTGGCAAATCGTTTTGAGAAACAGATTTTTGAAAAAGTAGTGCCAAACATGGACTGCTTTGCCAGATACAGAGTCGCCACCTAAATATTTTTTTTTAAAATGGGGAAATTTAGGAAACCCTGACTCGGTGCCGATGGCCACATGTCCGTCATCACCGGAGTTGTCTCGGCTCGGGAGCTTGGGTACGATCGGGGAAGGTTAGCTATGAGCACCCCCTTTCGCCCGGTCTGAAGACCGGCCTCTACTAACCATGATATCCGATTTTGAAAACTTTACGTGTTCTTATTCCAATTGTTAGCCTAGAATTACTATGTTATGCGCGCAGCAAACAAGTATAGACTAGATTGTCTAATTTGGAAATAAGCATTGCATATCCGTTTGTTTTAAAAAGGGCTTTGGAATTTGCTACTTGCAAGCAGGCTAAAATACGGATTTCAACGAGTTTTTCCAACTCAAACAATCCAACCTCCACCCACAGGCATTCAAAACAGTTTATCTCATATAAGCACTTAGCCGCATGGCAGGCATACTGTCATGGCAACACTCACATACATGCGGGATGCTAAAGCATAAATACTTACATCGTACTCCGTGCCAAAACAGTAAATTAGTTAGCAAACATGCATGTCCTAGTTCATGTTAAAAATGGCTAATGCATCACATGCAAAAATGCAATCTAGGTAGGCTCGGCTAACCCTAAACATGGCACATGAAATGCGATCAACTATCACATATTCAATTTTGAAATTAAAGTACGAATGCAGTTAGCATGATGTGCCGAGCCTGATGCATGTCAACAAATGCATGAATGCACGCATGCATAGCATAAGGTATGCTAAAATAAATGTGCCCTAATCTACCATCATAAGCAGATAAATAAAAGGGAAGAAAGCAGTGGGGTTGGAAGACATACACACCACCCACACACACTTATTACAGATTTGCCCTCACTCGGAGGGACCAAATAAATATTACAAATTAATTAACTACGCAGGCTAATTAATAATTACAAATTAATTAATTTAATTAACAAATTAAATTAAGCTAAGAAAACAGATAAACTGCCTCGGGAAACGCGCCGCCATGCATAGGCTGCCTCTGTTTTCCTTCCTTCACTCCTCTGGAGGCTGTCAAAACCTCAGGACTGCATCCCTGGACACTGGGGAGTGCCACCGGCTGAGTGGAATTACCACCGGCAGTGGTGTGTGGCCATCGGCACAAAATGAAGCTGTCGGCAGAGTAATTGTTGCCGGTTGGCACCTTACACTGCCGGTCAGCAGAGTATTCCTGCAGAATCTGCAAATGACAGCAACAGAGGGCAAGGCAAAGCATGGCAGCACAATTCAAGGCATATATGCACCAACCATGTCCCTTATCATGATAATGACTCAAAGGGGCATGTGCCTCGATTCTCGGACCGCCAATCACGCATTTCCATGCATGATGGCCCGAAGAACCAAGTATGCAACTTTGATTTCAAGTGCATGCAAACCAAATCAAACCAAAGTCCTAATCCCTATCACCAAATCAAGGGGCAAGGAATGCATGCAAAATGCAATGCAACCTAAGCATACAAGCTAAGGATACAACATGGCATGGGGACAAGCTTATGCAAGCATACAAGCATACATATGGCAATGCAAATAGATGGGAAGATGGACTTAAACATGAATTAGGCAGCTCTAAATAGGCCTAAAACAGTAGCCATAGTGCTAAAATGAGGGGCCAAATACACATGCACACATACACATGTTGAAAGGCCAACACTTGGGCACAAGTTGAACAACCCTCAAACACATTTGAAAGGGGGATCATGGACTAATTAGCATGCAACATGAGCTCTAAAAATGCATGTTAGGATGGTGCCAAACCAAGCAACAAAATCAAGCCAAACATGCAACAAATAGTCCAAGTGTTCAAAGCAAACCAATGGGGCATTGAACTACACTTAGCAAGACCAAACATGGCATGGACTAAATGACTAAAAACAGAATTTTAGCACATAACATAAGGCCCAAAAGACCATTTAGATGGCATCTAAATGACTCAAAAACAAAGGCATGCACAAATGGTCAAAACATGGAGCATGCAACACATGCTTCCAAAGCATCAAAGAGGCATGCAAGGCAATCAAGCAAGCATGAAAATGGGACTGAAATAGCTTATAGGGTGGTCCCAAATCACCAAAACAATGCAAAGATGCCATGCTATACATTCATATGCTCAAGGCCAACAAGCCTAAATACAAAGGAGCTATATGATGCATGCCAAATTCGACCCAAACAACCTAGGACAGACCTAGAACATGGCAAAACATGCACAAAATCTTCACAAGACTAAGCCTAAAACATGCTCCAACAAAGGCTAACAACCTAAGACATGTTAAGGCATAACAAGGCATTACAAGGCAACTATGCTAAGCATGCATGGAGTACCAAAACCAATTTAAAATCATGTTATATTATGGATATATAAGCATGAAAAATAGCCTAAACATGCTCAACACACACTCAAGCATAATGCTCTCTCAAGAGGCCAAAACATGCCCTTTTCAAGGACAACAAGGAGAGGGGGTGGCCCTCTCCTTCTTGGGACTTCAAGGCATCATCTTTACCACTGAAATCCCTCAAGATTTCAGTGGTGAAGAGACCCCAACACCAAAATCCCGGAGCTAGCACAAAATGGCTCAGAATGAGGCCTTTCAAGGCCTAAGGGGGGTCAACCGCCCTCAAACAACAAAACACTCTTAATAAACAATAAAGAGGGCCTAAAAACAGAACTTTTTTGTATTATACAATAAGTACAAAAACAGCTCTAAGATAGGTAGAAAATCAATGCAAAAATGGGGAAAAAAGAGACTAGGTTCTCACCCTTGAAGACCCCTTCACAAATGGTGCTCCAATGGCCTCCTTTAGCTTGAATCCAACACCAAAACTTCAAAATCAGTCCCTTAGAACCTCAGTTCCAAGAGGAAGGTGAAACACTAGGTGTTTGTGTGCAATAGTAAGACACAAAACACCTAGTGCACAAAAGAGAGGGAAAGAGATATAGGATGTGTATCTAACTCAAACCCTAAAACCAGAGCTTAACCATGGCTGTTTTTGCTCTCAAAATATCTTAAGTCTCTAACCCTTCTAAGCCAAGAGACCTCACCTCTCTATATGGCACTTCTTGTCATGTAAAGCTTACAAGACAAGCTTCATAAGAGGGAGATCCCTTCATACACGTGTATGGAGGGGAGAAAAAGGCAAGACAGCTGTCTTAAAATATCTGCAAAAGAAGATGCACAGTAATCGGCCGGCCAAAAATGCCATGTTGGCCAAAAAGAGTGCCGGCCGGCACTAAAAAGTGCTGACCAGCAACAAATAGTGCCGGCCGGCAATATACATTGCCGGTGGCAACAAAAACCAGCCGGTGGCCTCTAGCCACTGCCGGTGATGGGTGGGGATGGTCCACAAGCCCTACCCTGCCCTTCCAAGGCAAAACACAAGTGTTTGGTGCAAAACCAGACACTAAACGGTCGAGTTCGGAGATCCTGAGGCAAGGCACGCGAGCCGAGGCCTCCGGGAACTCCAAACGAACACAAACATGGATAATCACCGAGTGTTCAAACGGTGACGTCCAAGTCTTGAGGACGGTCAAAAATGGGGTGTCTACAGTTGCCCCTCTTTGATAGAACTCGAAAGTCATAACAATGACGGGAGTGAATGTCAAAGCCCAGAGACGACCCATTTTTGACAAGGCCGAAGACTTAGACAAACATGCAAGACAAACAAGATATGCGTCCGAAGGCAGGGGCAAAATGCAAGACAATGCACGAAGCCGAGCATAACTTATGATCATGCAAAGAAAGCTGTAACGAAGCATACATGCGACAGTTTTAAGCTAGCATACACCAAACTACACTACAATGCAGAAAGGATGTAAGAGAATTATGTAATTCTCAATACGTCTCACTCAGAGGATACAATACCTGTCCGGTTCGTCTGGTTGCACCAGCCTCGAATGATCCGTACATACAATATCGTGCCTGAAAAGAAAACAAACTTAACAGGTACAATATTGTTAGCAACATGCATGACAATGCAAAATGGATGCAAAATGTTATGCAATATATACAAAACAATGTATAAACAATGCAAATGAAGATGTAATGTAATTGAAATAATACAAACTACATGCAAAGCATTTGAATCATGATCCAATCATGAGCGGTTCGAAACCACACCTATGTCAAATAGATTGATGGAGATAACAAGTCTGTCTACCATAGAACGGTCAACTGAACTATGAGCATTGTAGACAGACGCAAGAACAAGTATTGGGTGGAATTGACACAAGTGGGGAAACGACCCGCTGGAGAAAGAACTATGATCCTAATGCCGGATGCAAAAATTACACTACAATGTAATCTATATGGATATGCTAGGAAGATGGCAATGGATATGGCGCGCGGGCCAAACCAATTCTTGCCTAGGAAAGGCATGCACGCATACAAGCCATGCTTAACATAGAACGGTCTACTGAACTATGCTTCGACACGAGAAGTATGGGCACATACCAGACCAAGCTCAACATGGAAAGGCGCAAGCCATAGATGGAGGTGATGCAATGAATGCATGCAAGCTACAATGCAATGGATATGGCACGCGGGCCAAACCGAATCTTGCCTAGGAAAGGCATGTACGCATACGAGCCATGTGTAACACAGAAAAGGTGCCGCAACCCTCAAACCAACATACCAGCGCGGAATCGGCGCGATACACATGCAGAACTGTGTTTTAACATGAAAAGTAAGGGCACATACCAGACCAAGCTCAACCCGAAAAGGCGCAAGCCATAGGCGGAAGGTGATGCAATGAATGCATGCAAACTACAATGCAATATCTACAAATATGCAATGGAATTGACATTTACAAAAGATGCATGACAATGCAGTATGATGCAACCTACTGGGGAAAATGCAATGGATGCATGCAAGCTACAATGGAAATGCATGACAATGCATGTTGATGCAATGACTATGATTGTAGTTTTCCCTATCTTACAAATAGGGCGATATACTAGGTTGGTTCAGTATCCGGAACTGAGGCGCAGACATGCTGCCTCAATCTATGGGGCTTCCATACAGATTTCAAGCCGAGGATACACCCCTGTGTATTTAAACCAGACTTTAGTCTCGGAACTCCCGAACCGTTGCGTTCTAGGCATAAGCCGTTCGAACTCTAGTTTCCACCGTCCTAGTTGGTCTTCCTGGAACTCACCGCAAACATAGACAGGTTGCTTTACCAGACCACCGAAAGTCGTTCGGGCACGACAAACACCAAATGAATTGCACCTTTAGAGGATTTAAGGTCTCCTAGACCGGGATGCAAAATGTATGCATGACAATGCATGTTTTGTTTGTTTTTTTTTTTGAAATGCAAATGATGTATAAAATGCATGCTGCATGAAATGCGCGACAACACGCGGCTTAAGATACACGTACAATGCAATAATGTGCACACCAATGCATTAAAGGTCTTGCACCTCCCAAGGATTTAAGGTCTCCTGGACCGTGCGTGTTTAAGGTCTCGCCAGACTGGGGTATTGCACGACGGTATGATGCGCAAAATAGCGCAATGCGTTAGGCAACGCGAGTGCACAGGACAGTGCGATGGAATGCATGCAAAATGCAATGAGATGCGCAAAATAGCGCGAAATTTGAAATGCACAAAACAGTGTGATGCGCAGAACAGCGCGAGGTTTGAAATGCACAAAACAGTGCAATGCGCAGAACAACGCGAGGTTTGAAATGCACAAAACAGTGCGATGGTTTGAAATGCATAAAACAGTGCGATGGTTTGGAATGCACAAAACAGTGCGATGGTTTGGAATGCACAAAACAGTGCGATGGTTTGAAATGCACAAAACAGTGCGATGGTTTGAAATGCGATATACGTGGGGCAACTTTTAGACCTTGTAAAAGTCAAAAGGATACGAAAAGGATACACCTTGCATGGGTTGAAGTGCTACGCACGACAGATGCAGTCCGAAGTCAGAACAGAGGCCGGTTGACCATCGGAGGAGGAGACCGGAGGCGGTTCTAGCTCGGGCTCTGACGACGATGCTGATGATGCTCTTGGACCCTCGTCCAGGAAGAGGACCATGACAGACTGACGGCCCTTGGAGTGCTCGACACAGATGCGGATTTTTGTCATTTTTCTTCTTTCTTGTACTTTTGCCTTTTTTGTCGGTAAATAGATTACCTTGTACTGCCGCAGGCAGATTTTTATTTCCTCAGAACTTTGTACTTGAAAAAGATTATGAAATGAACAGATTTTTGCTTAAAAAGTGTTACATTTGCATATCTCATGTATTGCATCGCATCTCATCATGTTACACCTCAATGTAAATGAAATTGATTAGTTATCTGAAAATTGAACACTCGCACTGTAATAACCAGATAACTTAAACAGCCAACAGCAAAATAACCCAAGCAGCCCACTGCCTGATTCTGGACACACAGCCCTTACTCTGTTGGTGATTAACCTGCATACAGCCCATAACACAGCATTCGATTCATTCTGCACACAGCAAATTCTGAACAAATAGCCCAATCTAACAGGACGGACCTCAAAGATGGAACTGGTTGGAGTCGAAACACGTTCAAATGTAGAGAATGGCGCAACATTCCGAGTGTAAATGATTTTTGAAATCGAATGAGGGTTTTTCAAACCGGGATATCGAGCCTACAACTGAACACAGCGGGGAGGGCTCAAACAAAGAGGTACACGACCTAAACACAACGAGACACACTCGGGAAAGACTACAAACAAGAGGCGAGACCGTCAAGTGAAAGAGACACGACACATAGACGCGTTGACGAAGACGGGGACCTCAGACCACGAGGAGCCAGTTTCTCTAGGCATTGTTTCCCACCCTGTCTGATTTGTGATTCTCACATCACTCGACTCTCAAGCTCGGATTTTCTCTCAAAAACCTTTTCCTTAGTTTTCTCTTAACTTACACCTCTCTATTCTTCATTCTCTCATTTTTCATCCCTCCCCGGGGTGCTTAATGGATAAATAGAAAGTTGTGGGTTCATGCTCAACACCGTTAGCTCATAGCTATTTCTTCTGGCGGGTAGAGTGCTCTTCTGGCAAGTACGTCGATGACGGGGGAAAGATAGAACGCCTGGCTCAACTGTGCCCCTGGTTCATCATTTTAACCATTCTTTTCGTTTCGGTTTTCTACTAAAACAAGTTTGATCAAAATGAGAGTCGGATTAACGTACTTGTTCGATTTTTGATTTGAAAACCGTGCAAGTCAGGCTGTAAGCACTGAAAATTTTCCTTTTTGGGTCCAAGACAATGGTCCAGTTTTGGAAAATGAAATAGTTTTCAAGAAAATAGTCGGCCTCAGTAAAAATTTTCAAAAACTATTTTTGCAAACAGTCAATGCTCAACGAGCATGGAACTTACTCTTTGAGATGCGCAACCTCGGATCGGAGGCAATGGAAAATTGCCCCTGGTTTGAAGAGGGTGGGAGGCAACGGAAAGTTGCCCCTAGCTTGAATGGCGGCTCATGGTGGCTCGTGGCAACGGAAAGTTGGCCCTTGTTTGGGTGGTGTCGCAGCAGTTCGCAGACAGTGTTGATTGGCGGTGGTCGAACTCTCGGACACAGAGATGACGAAGACGGTCACAACAAATATATGGACACAATCACCTTGGAGGGTATTGGTGACTGGACTTTGGGATGAAATCGAAACCATTGCATGGACTGAGACTCTATGAAAGCGTTGGGGGCTGGACTTCATGATGAAGTTGCCTATGTATCCCAAACATGGGAATCAAGCCTCACGTAGTTCCGGTTAAGGTACACTCGGGTATTTTAACCTTCACTTTGTTTGGCTCTCACTTTTGCCAAGGCGCCCAATGCGGGTTTTCGACCTTGCGAGCTTCTTTTCATTTTCTATTTCCTTTTTTCTTTTCTTTTTCTTCTTTTTTGTATTTTTGCTTCTTCTTTTTTTTTTCTCTTTTTTTTTTCTTTTTTTTTGCTTCTTCTATTTTTTTCTTTTCTTTTCTTGTATTTTTCTCTTGCTCTAACTTTTGCCTGGGCCGCCCTTCCGGGTTTTCAGCCCAGCGAGCCTCTCAAAGGGTAAAAGTGTAGCAAGTCCATGCCAAATGGTTCCTGAACTGGAAACCCCTCCTGTGTCTAGGAGAACGGCTCCTGCAATGATTTGCAGAAGAATCCATCACGGTTGCTCTACGAGCTTCTTCTGGTGAGATCTACTCCTTCTGATTCGGCTTTGGTGCCTCTTGCTCGAGGGCTGTTTCAAAACTGGCCATACAGACCTTTCACGGCGTTTGTCCGTTGAACTTTTTGAACATTCTGAACGGGTTCAAAGTCGGAAAACAAACAGGTTGAATCTTGAGCCTAAGAGCGATCCTAGGTTGCGTGACCTCAAGAGGGATTCCACACAAGTCTTCACAGGGCCGCGTAAAACATTTGTTTTTGAAAGTTTTTAAGAAAGCGACAAATCACTCGCGCCGAAGATAGTGCGGAACCAATCTGGATCAAGCCAGGATCCTTCTCAGTACTCACGCTGACAAGCATTGTTTCATTCATTAAAAGGCTTAGCATGCCTCTCTTTCTCTCAAAATGATCAAAATTTTGCAAAACCCGAGGAATTCCTTCCTCTTCGTTTTTATCGCCGCAGTGTTCAAAAGGTTTGTTTTTTGGAAAACTTAGGTTAATGTAATGACTTCAAGGTACAGAAGAGCAGGCGAGATGTACTGTCAGCCCAAGCAAATTCTCTGGCACTTATGCTGAAAGCAAGCATGAAGTTGAGATAGCATCAGCTGTTTCGCTCGGGTTTGTTGGTGCAACTGGCCCCTCGGCAGAAACAGACTCAAAACAAAACAGATAATTACAAAACAAAACGGTGTTCGAGGCAACAACCCCAGAATCACCTGGTATTATATACAAAGGGGACTGACTCGATACAACAAGACAGGCCCTTAAGCAAAAAGAAGACTGACTCAAGACAAAGAGACAGACTCAAAACAAAAGACTGACTCGATATCCAGGCCAGGATTTACAAAACTCGGTTTCACCGATGCTCAAAAATGCGTGCCAAACGCTTCATCCAAAATATACCAAATGTCGCCCGCAGGCGGTTCACTTTACATACTCGCAGTGTCTGAGCCCTCGAAATCCAACAACTGGGTGGTAACGGACTTGGCTGAGGTGGGTGGGAGGATAACCTTGTTATCGATCAAATCCTGCACTTCATGACGAAGGCGGGAACATCCATCGGTACTGTGACCGGACTGTTGGTGGTACGCGCAGTACATGGTAGCATCATGCGTGGGAGGGAGATTCTTCGGGAGTGGCCGAGGCTCCAAAGGCTTAAGATGCCCATTCTTCGCTAATATTAGCAATGCCCTAGACAAAGGCATGTGGAGGTCATGAAAGACCCTGCGCCCTCGGGGCAGGTACTTTGAAGTTTGAGGATTCTTGCCAGATGCGCTAGCGAAAGGGTCGGCTGGCGCTGCCTTGGCTTTTTTACCCTTTCCCGGTGCAGGGTTGGGAACTACAGGAATTGTCTGGGCATGACGGGGCCCATCCCGATTTTCTGCCTGGCTTGAACTGCCTTTGATTGGAGTGGGGAAAGCATCATCCACAACTTTGGTCACGATCGCAGATGTTTGTTGCTTGTTCATCCCTCTGACTTTCAGAGCCTCGACTGCCCACAGCAGTTGTTCGATAGGATCGGCGTCTACCTTTGCCTTGTCTTTTCCTCTGGCCTCAGCCTGATCAAGGGTCTGGGTCGGTGCTGGCATGTCACGGCTGTAGCTGGAAGCCACCTCTGGCTGGCTGAGCTCTATCACAATCCGCCCCAGTAGCGGGGGCTCCTGTGGTATGAAATTCCCGGCATATGGCGCCGCTGGCGGTGAAGCCGACATTCCATAGGCTAGATCGGCCACGGTCCTCTGGAGGTCACCTATCATTCCCATCAATTCGAAGGTGGTGGGCTCACGAGCCTGATATAACTGGGGAGCCCAGACCGGGTGCACAACAGGCGACCTGGGTGGGTGTGACATACTGATGCTGGCCTCATTCTGCGGAGCGGTCCCCTGCTCCAATGCAGCCGTCATAACCACAACTTCTTCTGAATTTTGTGCCGCCATAAATCCTGCCTCGGCAAAGGGGAGACACTGACTATTCTGTATCAACTCTGCGACTCTCTGAACTGAAAGGAGAAACAAACAGCATTTCAGCCCCAATCGGATCAAATACGGGTGTAGCCAGACAACTGTACCCTACTGCTGATCACTGTTCCCAGAAATCACCGTTCCCAAAAACTGAACCCTGATACCCGCGGATAACTGATTCTGATTCTGATACTGGTGTCCTCGGGTGTGATACTCAAACTTGCAAACTGACATGTACTTTCCCTGTAGAAATACATTCTAGAAGCACATAGCAAGTAAAGAGAACAAAAACACCCCTATGTTGGGGTAGGGTTTCCCTGTCCTATTTTGTCAGGAGCTAGGGTTTCACTATGCACACAGTGGTTCTCAAACAACCTAACATCGGGTAAGCAACCTGTCCTAACTTGGAATGGTCAGTATGGAGCCGAATATGCACTAGGTTGAATGGTCGCAAAAGGGTGCCTCGGTAAAACTGGGGTTTGTGTTCCCATGCTGTCAGAGCCCATATTCGGTTAACCTTATGGACATGCCTTGACAAGACAAGCCTCCGGCAAACCGTTCAGGAATGGCAGATGGAAAACACTGTGTTCCTAGGCGCACCAATGCACATGCAATGCAAAGAAACACATAAGCGAAATCAAAACAGGATATCACGAGTTCGAGTCAAGCTCTCTAAAATCCCCAGCAGAGTCGCCAGAAACTGTAGACGCGCCCGCGGAGGGGGACCTCGCTGCTACAGTTCGGACTCGCGATTTTTGTTGTCGCGGTTCTTAATCTGAACCAAAGAGTCCAAATCTGGCAAATCGTTTTGAGAAACAGATTTTTGAAAAAGTAGTGCCAAACATGGACTGCTTTGCCAGATACAGAGTCGCCACCTAAATATTTTTTTTTTTAAATGGGGAAATTTAGGAAACCCTGACTCGGTGCCGAAGGCCACATGTCCGTCATCACCGGAGTTGTCTCGGCTCGGGAGCTTGGGTACGATCGGGGAAGGTCAGCTATGAGCACCCCCTTTCGCCCGGTCCGAAGACCGGCCTCTACTAACCATGATATCTGATTTTGAAAACTTTACGTGTTCTTATTCCAATTGTTAGCCTAGAATTACTATGTTATGCGCGCAGCAAACAAGTATAGACTAGATTGTCTAATTTGGAAATAAGCATTGCATATCCGTTTGTTTTAAAAAGGGCTTTGGAATTTGCTACTTGCAAGTAGGCTAAAATATGGATTTCAACGAGTTTTTCCAACTCAAACAATCCAACCTCCACCCACAGGCATTCAAAACAGTTTATCTCATATAAGCACTTAGCCGCATGGCAGGCATACTGTCATGGCAACACTCACATACATGCGGGATGCTAAAGCATAAATACTTACTCGTACTCCGTGCCAAAACAGTAAACTAGTTAACAAACATGCATGTCCTAGTTCATGCTAAAAATGGCTAACGCATCACATGCAAAAATGCAATCTAGGTAGGCTCGGCTAACCCTAAACATGGCATATGAAATGCGATCAACAATCACATATTCAATTTTGAAATTAAAGTACGAATGCAGTTAGCATGATGTGCCGAGCCTGATGCATGTCAACAAATGCATGAATGCACGCATGCATAGCATAAGGTATGCTAAAATAAATGTGCCCTAATCTACCATCATAAGCAGATAAATAAAAGGGAAGAAAGAAGTGGGGTTGGAAGACATACACACCACCCACACACACTTATTACAGATTTGCCCTCACTCGGAGGGACCAAATAAATATTACAAATTAATTAACTACGCAGGCTAATTAATAATTACAAATTAATTAATTTAATTAACAAATTAAATTAAGCTAAGAAAACAGATAAACTGCCTCAGGAAACGCGCCGCCATGCATAGGCTGCCTCTGTTTTCCTTCCTTCACTCCTCTGGAGGCTGTCAAAACCTCAGGACTGCATCCCTGGACACTGGGGAGTGCCACCGGCTGAGTGGAATTACCACCGACAGTGGTGTGTGGCCATCGGCACAAAATGAAGCTGTCGGCAGAGTAATTGTTGCCGGTCGGCACCTTACACTGCCGGTCAGCAGAGTATTCCTGCAGAATCTGCAAATGACAGCAACAGAGGGCAAGGCAAAGCATGGCAGCACAATTCAAGGCATATATGCACCAACCATGTCCCTTATCATGATAATGACTCAAAGGGGCATGTGCCTCGATTCTCGGACCGCCAATCACGCATTTCCATGCATGATGGCCCGAAGAACCAAGTATGCAACTTTGATTTCAAGTGCATGCAAACCAAATCAAACCAAAGTCCTAATCCCTATCACCAAATCAAGGGGCAAGGAATGCATGCAAAATGCAATGCAACCTAAGCATACAAGCTAAGGATACAACATGGCATGGGGACAAGCTTATGCAAGCATACAAGCATACATATGGCAATGCAAATAGATGGGAAGATGGACTTAAACATGAATTAGGCAGCTCTAAATAGGCCTGAAACAGTAGCCATAATGCTAAAATGAGGGGCCAAATACACATGCACACATACACATGTTGAAAGGCCAACACTTGGGCACAAGTTGAACAACCCTCAAACACATTTGAAAGGGGGATCATGGACTAATTAGCATGCAACATGAGCTCTAAAAATGCATGTTAGGATGGTGCCAAACCAAGCAACAAAATCAAGCCAAACATGCAACAAATAGTCCAAGTGTTCAAAGCAAACCAATGGGGCATTGAACTACACTTAGCAAGACCAAACATGGCATGGACTAAATGACTAAAAACAGAATTTTAGCACAGAACATAAGGCCCAAAAGACCACTTAGATGGCATCTAAATGACTCAAAAACAAAGGCATGCACAAATGGTCAAAACATGGAGCATGCAACACATGCTTCCAAAGCATCAAAGAGGCATGCAAGGCAATCAAGCAAGCATGAAAATGGGACTGAAATAGCTTATAGGGTGGTCCCAAATCACCAAAACAATGCAAAGATGCCATGCTATACATTCATATGCTCAAGGCCAACAAGCCTAAATACAAAGGAGCTGTATGATGCATGCCAAATTCGACCCAAACAACCTAGGACAGACCTAGAATATGGCAAAACATGCACAAAATCTTCACAAGACTAAGCCTAAAACATGCTCCAACAAAGGCTAACAACCTAAGACATGTTAAGGCATAACAAGGCATTACAAGGCAACTATGCTAAGGATGCATGGAGTACCAAAACCAATTTAAAATCATGTTATATTATGGATATATAAGCATGAAAAACCACCTAAACATGCTCAACACACACTCAAGCATAATGCTCTCTCAAGAGGCCAAAACATGCCCTTTTCAAGGACAACAAGGAGAGGGGGTGGCCCTCTCCTTCTTGGGACTTCAAGGCATCATCTTTACCACTGAAATCCCTCAAGATTTCAGTGGTGAAGAGACCCCAACACCAAAATCCCAGAGCTAGCACAAAATGGCTCAGAATGAGGCCTTTCAAGGCCTAAGGGGGGTCAACCGCCTTCAAACAACAAAACACTCTTAATAAACAATAAAGAGGGCCTAAAAATAGAACTTTTTTGTACTATACAATAAGTACAAAAACAGCTCTAAGATAGGTAGAAAATCAATGCAAAAATGGGGAAAAAGGAGACTAGGTTCTCACCCTTGAAGACCCCTTCACAAATGGTGCTCCAATGGTCTCCTTTAGCTTGAATCCAACACCAAAACTTCAAAATCAGTCCCTTAGAACCTCAGTTCCAAGAGGAAGGTGAAACACTAGGTGTTTGTGTGCAATAGTAAGACACAAAACACCTAGTGCACAAAAGAGAGGGAAAGAGATATAGGATGTGTATCTAACTCAAACCCTAAAACCAGAGCATAACCATGGCTGTTTTTGCTCTCAAAATATCTTAAGTCTCTAACCCTTCTAAGCCAAGAGACCTCTTCTCTCTATATGGCACTTCTTGTCTTGTAAAGCTTACAAGACAAGCTTCATAAGAGGGAGATCCCTCCATACACGTGTATGGAGGGGAGAAAAAGGCAAGACAGCTGTCTTAAAATATCTGCAAAAGCAGATGCACAGTAATCGGCCGGCCAAAAATGCCATCTTGGCCAAAAAGAGTGCCGGCCGGCACTAAAAAGTGCTGACCGACAACAAATAGTGCCGGCCGGCAATATACATTGCCGGTGGCAACAAAAACCAGCCGGTGGCCTCTAGCCACTGCCGGTGATGGGTGGGGATGGTCCACAAGCCCTACTCTGCCCTTCCAAGGCAAAACACAAGTGTTTGGTGCAAAACCAGACACTAAACGGTCGAGTTCGGAGATCCTGAGGCAAGGCACGCTAGCCGAGGCCTCCGGGAACTCCAAACGAACACAAACATGGATAATCACCGAGTGTTCAAACGGTGACGTCCAAGTCTTGAAGACGGTCAAAAATGGGGTGTCTACAGTTGGGTTCTGGCGGGTTGCTTAAAGCTATTGGATGGTCATTTCAACTTGGGTATTGTAAGTATACTGATCAACAAAGGCCTCAGCCAATTCTTCCCAGTTTTGCTTCACTTTATCTTCCAACTTAGCGTACCAAGTGGCTGCTACACCCGACAGGGTTCTTCCATACAGGGAGAGTTTCTGTGGCTTGGTCAGACCCATCGGCTTCAGGACATCCAAGAAGAGTCGGATATGTACCATTGGATCTCTAGACCCGTCGAAACGGTCAATATATGGCATTTTGAATATGTCTGGGAGCCGTACGGCAGCCTCAGTGTGCCCATCCTCAATGTCGGGAATGGAGTTAAGGCCCTGTGCCTTTTTGAATTGCCTCTCAAGGTTCGCAATTTTCACTGCAGTCGGATTGAGCTCATTAACATCAAGGGAATAAAGCCTCTCATTAGGCTGCACCAGGGGTCTGAGCACCTGAGCTTGAGTTAACCTTTCTGGAGGATTTGGACACTGCAAATCTTCAACTGGCAGAAGTGGGTCAAAGTTTGGCTGGGGTCCCAAAGCTGGATGTGAGGCAGATGCCCCAGATGGACGTTGCATTTCAATACTAGTCTCAGCTTGCATGGCAGTTCCCTGATTTAATGCTCCTATCACGGCCACAAATTCTTCCGAACCCCGTGCCATCATGGTCTGCCGAGTCTGAACAAAGGTGATGTGATTGGCGACTGACGGATCAGATGAACCGGTGAGCCCTGACTGGCCTTTCTTTGTCTTGCCTCAACGAAAGAACACTGGTTGCCCTTGAATTGAATTTCTGACCTAACAAAGTCTATCAGCACTAGTCCAATGTACCTGGGGGATATCGGAGCCTTCTAAAGCTATGGTTCCCAGACTACCTAGCAAAAGAGAAAATAGACAGCATCTCAGCCTGATTTCGCCAAAACAGATTTGACTCTTTACTGAATTCTGCCCCAAATTCTGCCCTTGTAAACCGATACCCTCAGGTAAAACTGATTGTCCCAAAATACTGATGCCCACAGGCCTGATACTCCGACCTGCAAACTAATACACACAACCTGTAGAGACACACTCTGACAGCACATAGCAAGCAAATAGGAGCCAAAACACCCCTATGTTGGGGTAGGGTTTCCCTGTCCTATTTTGTCAGGAGCTAGGGTTTCACTACGCACGCAGCAATTTCAAACAACCTATAATCGGGTAAGCAACCTGTCCTAGCTAGGAATGGTCACTATGGATTTCGATATGCACTAGGTCGAATGGTCGAAAAGGGTGCCCCGGTGAAACCAGGGTTTGTTTTCCCATACTGTCAGAGCCCACAACCGGTCAGCCTTATGGCATGCTTTGACAAAGTCAAGCCTCCGGTAAACTGTTCAGGAATGGCAGATGGCAAACACGATGTCCTAGGCGCACCAATGAACATGCAATGCAAAGAGACACATAAATGAAATCAAAATAGGATATCACGAGTTTGAGTCAAGCTCTCTAAATCCCCAGCGGAGTCGCCAGAAACTGTAGACGTCCCCGAACGCCCCGGGAGGACGAGCCCTCGTTCCATCCGTTCTGTTCGTTTTGCGGGTCTACTACAGTTCGGACTCTCAAATTGTCACGGTTCTAAATCTGAACCAAAGAGTCCAAATCCGGCAAATTGTTTTGAGAAAAACAGATTTTTAGAAAGAAGTGCCAAACATGGAATACTTTGCCAGATACAGAGTCGCCACCTAAATATTTTATTTTGGGGAATTTAGGAAACCCTGACTCGATGCCAAAGGCCACGTGTCTGTCATCACCAAAGTTGCCTCAGCTCGGGAGCTTGGGTACGATTGGGGAAGGTCAGCTATGAGCACCCCCTCTCACCCGATCCGAAGATCGGCCTCTATTAAGCATGATATCCAGTTTTGAAAACGTTATGTGCTCTTATTCCATTTATTAGCCTAGAATTACTATGTTATGCGCGCAGCAAACAAGTATAGACCAAATCGCCTAAATTGGAACAAAACATTGCATATCCGTTTGTTTGGAAAACGCTTTGGAATTTGCTACTCACAAGTAGGCTAAAATACGGATTTCAATGAGTTATCCCAACTCAAACAATCCAACCTTCATCCACAGGCATTCAAGCAGTTATATCACATAAGCAGCTAGCCTCATGGTAATCATGCTATTATGGCAACACTCACACGCATGCGGTATGCTAAATCGTAAAAAATACTTACAATGTACTCCGAGCCAAAACAAAAGCTAGTTTGTAATCAATGCATGATCCTAACTTATGTTAAGTGGCTAATGCAACGCATACGGAATGTCACTAGAGTAGGATCGGCTAGTCTATAAATGACATGTTAAAATGCACAAGTAGCACGTGTTCAAGTTAGATTTGAAATACTTATGCAGTTAGTATGATGCGCCGAGCCTGGTGCATGTAAGACTAATGAATGATGCACGCATGCATAGCATAAGGTATGCTAAAGTAAACATGTCCTAGTACTAACCATCAAAGCAGGTAAGTAAAAGGAAGAAAGAAGTGGGGGTTGGAAGACAAGCACGCACGCACCCACACTTATTGCAAATTCACCCTCGCTTGAAGGGACCAAAAGAATAATACAAATTAATTAACCTACAAGCCAATTAATTATTACAGACCACCTAATTAATTAAGTAAATAAATAACTAAGCTAAGAAAGCAGTAAAGGCCTCGGGAAGAGGATCCAATGCGCGCGTGCTTGGGTTTGCTCAGAATTCCAACGCCGTGCACAAGTTTGCCTCTGCTTTGACTGTTTTACTTCTCTGAAAATTGCACAACTCCAAAGGTTGCTTCTTTGAGTGTTGTAGAACACCACCGGCTGTGTGGGATCATCACCGGCCATTTTGAAGTAGTCATCGACCATCGATTGAACTCTCGGCCTAACATTATTTGCTGGTCGGCACTAAACACTGCCGGCCGTCCGAATCTTCCTGCCGAATCTGTTTTGACAGCAGCAGAGGACAAAACTTGGCATGGCAATGTATTTCAAGCAATGTATGCACCAATCACACCCCTTATCATGTGTCTGACTCAAAGGTACATGGTCTTCGATTCTCGGACCACCAATCGTGCATTTCCATGCATGATGACCCAAAGAATCAAGTGTGCATCTTGATATGGAATGCAATGCACATAATCAAACAAATTGAACTCAACCTCTATCATACTCACTTCAAGAGGTCAAGCATGCATACTCATGTAATGCAATCCTAAGCATGTGAACTAGCATACAACATGGCAATGCAATGCGAATATGCAAGTATGCAAGCAAACATGCAGGGTGAGCACACGATCAAGAAAAGGGGATGGACTTACACTAATTTAAGATGGCTCGCAAGCATGCCAAAATCAGTGGCCGAAGTGCTCAAACATGAGGACCAACATACACACACACATGCACATGTTAATGGGCCAACATTTAAACATCAGAAGGCAACTCTCAAGCACGCTTGGAAGAGACTAAACATGGACTAAGGGCATGCAATGTAAGCTCCGAAAACCATGCTAATGATGGTACCAAACCAACTTAACCAAGACAAACATAGCATACAATTGGTCCAAGTACTTGAGGCTAGTTAAGGAAACTTAAACCATGGCTAAGCCAACCAAGCCTCACAAGGCCAAGAGGGCCTAAAACAGGTTCAAGGTTGGCCTACACCATGCAAAGGGAACACCTAGATGGCATCTAAGTGGCTTAAACATAGAAGCATGCAAAAAAGGCTAAACATGGAGCATACAACACAAGCTTTTAAGGCATCAAAGAGGCATCAAAGACATGCATGCAAGCATGTTATGAGAACTAAAATAGCATGGTAAGTGGTTCCAAACCACTGAAAATGATGCAAGTAACGCACACTACACACTCACACACTTGGGGCTAACAATCCAAGATGCAAAGGGACTATGCAATGCATGTCTTGGTCGACCAAAACAGCCAAGGATAGACCTTAAGCATGGCAAGACAAACATAAAAGCTTCATAAAGCTAGGCCTAAACATGCTTGAATAAGGGCTCAAAGCATAGGACATGTTAAAGCTAAAATAAGGCATTACAATGCATGTATGCTAAGCAAGCATGGTGTACCAAAAACCAACATACAACAATGCTACATTATGACATAATAAGCATGAAAATCAGTCAAGGCATGGTCAATACACACTCAAACTATATGCTCCCTCAAGAGGCTAAAAATGGCCCTTTTCAAGGACAACAAGGAGAGGGGATGGCCCTCTCCTTCCTAGGACCTCAAGGCACCATCCTCATCACTGAGATCCCTCAAGATTTCAGTGGTGAGGAGGCCCAAACACAATGGTCCCAGAGCCCAACCAAAATGGCACAAAACAAAGGCCAAACAAGCCTTAAGAGGGGTCAAACAACCCCAAAGCTTAAAACACCCTTAACAAACTATTTAGAGCACTCAAAAAAAAGACTTTTCTATGTTATATGCTAAGCCCAAAAATAGATGCAAGATAGGCTAAAAAGCTTTGCCAAAAGGGGGTAAAAAGGGACAAAAGTCTTACCCTTGTACCACAACAGCAAATCAGCAACTTTTGGACAAAAAAAAGGGCTTCAAATCACCCCAAGAATCACCTTCAAGGATCTCAACTCAATAAGAGGAGTAGAGAACTAGGTGTTTGCATGCAAAAGTGCAAAGAAAATGCACTTTTGAGCACAAACAAGCCCTAAACCTTAGAGAGAGAGGCAGAAAGTGTAGAGAGAGAGAGAGATTTTTTGCTCCAAGTTCTATATCTCTCCCTTCCTCTTTCTTGTGTTTTCCTTTGAGAGAGCTTGATTGATATAGATATGTATCAATCTGCAGCTCCTCTGAACACCCACGTCTAGACATGGGCTGGGGTATGGCCTAGAATGACAGCTGCCAGCTGTCTATAGAAATATTTGTTGAAAACCACATTTGGCCGACCGGCCATCAAAGTGGTCGACCGGCAGTCAAATTGGCCGGCCGGCCATCACATTTGGCCAATTGAAAAACAAGGCGGCCGGTGGGCAGGAGACTTGGTCGACAGGCTCCCCCCCTTCCCTCAGGAACACATCCACGAGCTCTTGGTGCAACCAAGCACAAAACAGAGAAGTTAAGAGATTCTAAGGCAAGGCGCGCAGCCAAGACTTTTCGAAACTAAAAACAAACACAAGCATGGATAATCATCGCGTGTTCAAACGACGACGTCCAAGCCTTGAGGACAGTCAAAAATGGGGTGTCTACACCAGGATGGAGATTGAGTTAGCAGAGTTGAAGGCGGCCAAGGAAAAGGCAAAATCTGAGGCTTCTGCCGCATTCGAGGTAGGAAAAGGCGTTGCCTTCAAAGAATATGTAGATGAAGTCCCCGGGTTTGAGAATCGGGGGTTCAAACGTGGGTGGTTCAAGGCCCTTGGTGCCGCTGGGGTTACATTGGCCTTGCCAATTCCTTATGAGCAGGTGGACGTTGAGCCACTTGAGTCTGACCCCGAGTATTGATCTGGGAGTCAGTCGAATTTTATGAAATACTTTCCCTTTTAATGTATGTTTTTGTTTTTAGGACTTTTGTTGGTTCTGAGTAGTTTTCATGTATAAATTGGCTATTGTCTGCGCTCAGTTTATTAATGAAAATTATCTTCTTGTGTCACTACTAATGCGCAGTTCGTGATGTTATGTTGGTGTAGAATGTTTGCCTTTCACTACTTTAGTTAGAATGACTACTCTGTTGACCTTTCTATGATTGAATATCATGATTACTCTGCCCTTGCCCCAGGCGGTGCATGATCATTCATGCCCCTGAGGAGGCAAACTTAGTTTTGTTGTCGATTCGTAAGCCGGCTGGGGCACATGAGCCGAATATATTGATTAATCTATCACGCCCTTGCCCCAGGCGGGGCATGATCATTCTGAAGTCGATTCGTGAGCCGGCTGGGGCACATAAACTGAATAGATTGATTAATCTATCCCGCCTTTACCCCAGGCTGGGCATGATCGTTCTGAAATCGATTCGTGAGCCGGCTGGGGTACATAAGCCGAATAGATTGATTAATCTATCGCGCCCTTGCCCCAGGCGGGCATGATCGTTCTGAAATCGATTCGTGAGCCGGCTGGGGCACCTAAACCGAATGGATTGATTAATCTATCCCGCCCTTGCCCCAGGTTGGACATGATCATTCTGAAGTCGATTCGTGAGCAAACTGGGGCACCTAAGCCGAATAGATCGATTAATCTATCCCGCCCTTGCCCCAGGCTGGGCATGATCGTTCTGAAGTCGATTCGTGAGCCGCCTGGGGCACTTAAGCCGAATGGATTCATTAATCTATCCCGCCCTTGCCCCAGGCGGGGCATGATCGTTCTGAAATCGATTCGTGAGGCGACTGGGGCACATAAGCCGAATAGATTGATTAATCTATCCCGCCCTTGCCCCAGGCAGGGCATGATCATTCTGAACTCGATTCGTGAGCCGGTTGGGGCACCTAAGCCGAATGGATTCAATAATCTATCTCGTCCTTGCCCCAGGCGGGGCATGATCGTTCTGAAGTCGATTCGTGAGCCAGTTGGGGCACATAAGCCGAATGGATTCATTAATCTATCCCGTCCTTGCCCCAAGTTGGGCATGATCGTTCTGAAATCGATTCGTGAGCCGGCTGGGGCACATAAGCCGAATGGATTCATTAAGCCGAATAGATTCATTAATCTATCACGCCCTTGCCCCAGGCGGGGCATGATCGTTCTGAAGTCGATTCGTGAGCCGACCAGGACACCTAAGCTGAATGGATTCATTAATCTATCCCGCCCTTGCCCCAGGCTGGGCATGATCGTTCTGAAATCGATTTGTGAGCCGGCTGGGGCACATAAACCGAATGGATTCATTAAGCCGAATAGATTCATTAATCTATCACGCCCTTGCCCTAGGCGGGGCATGATCGTTCTGAAGTCGATTCGTGAGTCGACTGGGGCACCTAAGTCGAATCGATTCAATAATATGTCCCGCCCTTGTCCCCGGCTGGGCATGATCGTTCTGAAATCGATTCGTGAGCCGACTGGGGCACCTAAGCCGAATGGATTCATTAATCTATCCCACCCTTGCCCTAGGCGGGGCATGATCATTCTGAAGTCGATTCGTGAGCTGGCTGGGGCACATATGCCGAATAGATTCATTAATCTATCCCGCCCTGACCCCAAGCGGGCCGGCTGGGGCACCTAAGCCGAATGGATTCATTAATCTATCACGCCCTTGCCCCAAGCTGGGCATGATCGTTCTGAAGTCGATTCGTGAGCCGACTGGGGCACCTAAGCCGAATAGATTGATTAATCTATTACGCCCTTGCCCCAGGCGGGCATGATCATTAAGGCGCCGGCGAGTCTATCCAGTCGGCGCTGGGTGATTGAGGTTTTCACAATTAATGAAATTGCCTCGAGGGTGCTGCCTCTGTGAAGAATTAATGATTATAGGTACAACTTTTATTAATACAGTAAACAACTGACTCCAGCTTTTGAAGGAATCATGTGAATGTCGAACAGACTTTTCTTTAACAGCAGAGGGGAAGCGAAGATGCTAGCTGAGCTGGGTGGAGACATGCATCGAGGTGGTGACCCTTCGCGCACTGGGGGTGGGAGTTCTAGGGATCGAGAAAGGCGTCAGTCTCCCCGACGTCGGAGCAGGTCGCCCTGGCGGGACAAGCAGTCTCAGGGCAGGTCTTTTCAACCTCGAGTTGAGAAGGGATCTGACTCGAATCCGTGCCCGTTAAGCTTTGCGGTGTTTGTGGGGAATAGATCCATGACAAAGGCAGATTCGATCGTGCGGGACCCAATGTAGCGGTCGAGTTTGCTCGACAGATTTTTCCTCCTGAGGTTCAGCAATCGATGGTAGGTCGTCAGGACTACGAAGTATTTCGTGAAGGCATTCACAGGGCAGTGAAGAGGCTTTACACTGCCTATGAAATCGGTATGCGGTTGCGTGCTGCCCACCGAGGGATGGAGAAGAAAGAGGAACGTATTCGAAGTTTGGAGGCTCGCGCGGAGGCGGCTGAGCGCGAGTTAAGGAAGACCAAGGCGGCCCAGGCACAAACTGCAGGGCACGGAAACCCAATCGTGGAAGAAAGGGTTACCAGTTGGCTCATCAGTTCCGCGCTTGCCGATCGTGAGACGGCGAGTATGTTCGCACTAGAGAACGCGAGGGGGAGGGCCAATGAGAAAGGCTTTCATGACGGCCAAAAAGTTGGAATCGAAAAGATAAAGGAAAAACTTACCGTAGAAGTTTGCCAATGTGAAAATCGTGGATTTAGGCACGGTTGGATCATGGCATCTCAAGCCGCAGAAGCTCTTCGAGCGTCGGGCATTGATTCGGCATCGCCATTCTATCATAGTAAACATTTTTCGTTTTCTTCTTTTGAGGTTGAGAAGAGTGAGTATGAGGGTGACGCCGTGTAAGTGTACTTGTTGTAAGGTTGAAACGCAGATCGCGTTGAAAACTATGTAATATATTGCATATTTTATCAAATAAAAAGTGTTCTATGATAAATATTTTGTTGCAGTTCGTATTTGGTATGTATGCGTTTCGTTTCTGTATATGTTTGAATGGATGTATAAACATTGATCGGTAGGGTCGACCATACATGATAGCCGTTTATCCCTGAATGAGGCTATTATAACTTGAGGAAGCCAGAAGCCAGTGGGTAAGGTGGCTGCGGCAAATTCAACTCGACTCGGGGCCTAGATTTTCGGACGGTGCACGTGCATCAAAAATTCGTTTGGATAACTACGCCGTGGCGAATGTCAACCGACGTTTTTCTCGTGGAGTTTAGAGTTAGTGAAATTGCCTCGGGATTGGGGCCTCGAGATCGCTGCCAGTATTGAAAATAAAAGGAGTGGACGCTTCGCGCAGATAAATAATCACTCATGTGTGGTGGAATAAGTAGGGATGTTAGTTAGAGAGACTGGAGTTCAGCCGATCTTGGTGTTGCCGTAGAGTGTGGCAGAGGACACATCCGTATGGGAAGTAGGGCGTCCAAACGTTGGCATGAATCTTCGAGTCGTCGAAGCAGATCACCCCGAAAGGAAAAGCAACGACCGTCGGGTTTTTATCCTTCATTGTCCTGGATCTTTGCCTTGACATTGTCAATGGTATCAGTGGAGGACTTGGGCACAGTTGGCTCAAGGCATTGCAGACCGCGGAGGACTTCCGGATGACAGGAGCTGATTCGGCGCTTCCGTTTTACTAATGCGTCTTCACCCTTTTTTAGCTTTTAAGTTTGGAGATGGGTATTGTAATGCTCAAATGAAAGTTGCGTTTATGTAACAACTGTGTGATTAAATAAAGATTATAACGCTCAAATGCAGGTTGCGTTTATGTAACAACTGCTTGATTGAACAAAAAGCTTTATTTTGAACATTTGCGTCTTATTCTGATTTTTTTTTATATGCTTAGTTAAGCACCTTATTTGCGATGTTGGCGAGTTTTGTTTTGTTCGTGCCAAAGATGGCTCCGAATCTGGAGACTTAGTTTGGCCAATTGTGATATCCACGAAGGGCGCTCTGAATCTGGAGTCTTAGTCGGCCCTAAGGTGTCATGCACCGAAAAAGGGGCGGGGGGCTCCAAATCTGGAGACTTTAATCGGCCCTAAGGTGTTATGCACCAAAGGGGGCTCCGAATCCGGAGACTTTGATCGCCCTAAGGTGTTGTGCACCAAAGGGGGCTCCGAATCCGGAGACTTTCTTTGGCCAATCGTGATATCCACGAAGGGCGCTCCGAATCCGGAGACTAAGTCGGCCCTATGGTGTCATGCACCAAAGGGGGCTCCGAATCCGGAGACTTTGGCCAATCGTGATATCCACGAAGGGCGCTCCGAATCTGGAGACTTTAATCGGCCCTAAGGTGTCATGCACCAAAGGGGGCTCTGAATCTGGAGACTTTGTTCGGCCCTAAGGTGTCATGCACCAACGGGGGCTCCGAATCTGGAGACTTTGTTTGGCCAATCATGATATCCACGAAGGGCGCTCCAAATCCGGAGACTAAGTCGGCCCTAAGGTGTCATGCACCAAAGGGGGCTCCAAATCCAGAGACTTTAATCGGCCCTAAGGTGCCATGCACCAAAGGGGGCTCCGAATCCGGAGACTTTGTTCGGCCCTAAGGTGTCATGCACCAAAGGGGGCTCTGAATCCGGAGACTTTGTTCGGCCCTAAGGTGTCATGCACCAAAGGGGGCTCCAAATCCGGAGACTTTGTTTGGCCAATCTTGATATCCACGAAGGGCGCTCCGAATCCGGAGACAAAATCGGCCCTAAGGTGTCATGCACCAAAAGGGGCTCCGAATCCGGAGACTTTGTTTGGCCAATCGTGATATCTACGGAGGGCGCTCCGAATCCAGAGACTTTAGTCGGCCCTAAGGTGTCATGCACCAAAGGGGGATCCGAATCCGGAGACTTCATTCGGCCATAAGGTGTCATGCACCAAAGGGGGCTCCGAATCTGGAGACTTTGTTTGGCCAATCGTGATATCCACGAAGGGTGCTCCGAATCTGGAGACTAAGTCGGCCCTAAGGTGTCATGCACCAAAGGGGGCTCCGAATCTGGAGACTTTGGCCAATCGTGATATCCACGAAGGGCGTTCCGAATCCGAAGACTTTAATCAGCCCTAAGGTGTCATGCACCAAAGGGGGCTCCGAATCCGGAGACTTTGAGAGATGAATGGAGCCACGAAGAAAAATGGTTTACATTGAAGAAGTGATACATATACAAGTATCAAAGCCCACAGATCGGGTCAGTGATAGGGTTTTCATTAAGTCTCTGCTTGTGCCGATTGGGAGGAGCCACGGATTTCTTCAATGCCATGGGCTGTCGGGAAGCGCACAAGCTGATGATAAGTGTTTGGAACAGCCTTCATCATATGTATCCAGGTTCGCCCCATGATGACATTATACAGGGAAGGGAGCTTTACGACCAGGAATTCTACTTCGACCGTTCTGGAACCCGCTCGAACAGGTAGTATGATCTTCCCTAACGGCTATTCGGGATTCATATTAAACCCGAGCAATGGGTAAGGCGACGGAGACAGATCTGACTTGTTGAGGCCGAGTTTGATGAAAGTTTGGTAGTACATAACCTCTGAAGTACTCCCCGGGTCTATGAGAATGCGTTCGATAGTGAACCGATTTATGCGTAATTTAATGACCAATGGATTGATATGGGAAGTTGTTGTGCCGCTGAGATCGGAGTCATTGTAAGTAATTATTGGAGCTTCTTTGGGCCATTCAGTCGGAATACGTTGCTTTTGGGGGATTGGATGCGATTAAATTGTGTGCATGACTGGGGGTTCAGGCAGGTTGTAGATCATATGGATCACGCCAAGTGGAGGTGAGTCTTGCCTCAAGGCCAGTGCCGTGGTTGGCTTTCCCTTTCTCACGTACTGTTGCAGTCGGCCGTTTTGCACCAGTTCTTCGTGGTGATCTTTTAATGCATAACAACTCTCTGTTTCGTGGCCGTGATCTTTGTGATATTCGCACCACCTATCCCTTCTTCGCATGTCGGGCGGCCCACCATCTTTGACGGCCATTTGAAGAATGAAAGGTGTTGGACTTTGGTCATTATTGCAGCGATCGGTTCTGACAACTCTGTGTACTTCTTGTCGGCACGTCTCGAACGCCTGCTGTCGACTTGCAGTTGTTCATTCGTCCGGTGGAAGCATTGATCGCTTGATCGACGAGTATCCCTCCTTTTGTCTCGTTTAGCGCGTTGCCGAGGCTCTGGGCTAGGAGGTGGCACGGAACTTATTGGTTGAGCAATTTCATGGGAGGCCGTTTTGTTGGACATTTGGCCAACTTTTATTCTCAAGGCATCGTCTTCCACCTTGCAATACTCTTCAACTTTCTTCGTCAATGCCCAAACTGTTTTGGGGGGTCTTCTGGTCAGGGAACTGCGAAGGGGACTGTCAGGATGTAGTCCTATTTTGGAGGCGGTGATGGCCATGGAGTCGTTGCAAGCGTCGTCGACAAGGTTGAAACACTCCCAATAGCGCACTGAATACGCTCTGAGCATTTCTCCTGACTAAATCTGCATAGCCCAGAGAGAGTCGGCCTGTTTCGGCTGCACCTCGTTGGCGATGAACCTGGCCCTGAAGGATTTCTGTAACTGATGGAAGCTTTTGATCGAGGTCGGCTCCAACTTGTAATACCACCTGACAGCTAACGACCCCAGGCTGCTAGGGAATATTCGGCACATGAGGGCTTCGTTGTCTGCATGCAATGTCATGGCCTGCTTGTTGTGACAGATATGATCAGTGGGGTCTAATTTTCCATCGTAAAGAGTGAATGACAGAGATTTGAACTTCTTAGGCAGGGTCGCCCTTGCAATCCGTTGGACAAAAGGATCGTGCTGTTCCTCTTCGTCTGAACTGCTTCTCCTACGCTTGTTCCTTGTATGTGGACTCTTTTCTGAGCAGCTATAAGTTTCAGATCGTCCCTTCTTGTTGAGCTCGGTGGTTAATGAGTTGGAGTCGCTATCGGTATCCTTTGGTCGGCCTCGAGGTCGTTATCCACCGGCCCTCGGAGGTCGTTCGGGATCTTGGCGCATGGCTTCTCTCGATTTTGCGACTTCGAGGGAAAAATCTTGACGGAGACGTTCGTTTTCAGCGATCATGTTCTCCAGCCTTTGTTCATTCTGCTTTGCTTGTTCGATGATTGCTTGCATTCTCTCTTGTGCTGAGGTCGTTGGTGAGTTGAAGTTCAAGGCGCGTCTTGCAGCGATGGTTTCTTTTCCGAGCATATTTGCTGGAGTGAGGTCATCTCCCTGTGCGGTCTCGTCAATGGCTACCGGAGGATCTTCAGTCACGCCTACCATGGATGTATTTGAGTATTCCCACAGACGGCACCAAATGTGGAGAAGTGGTTTGGAAATACTCTTCGGATCCTGGGAGACGCTAGTGATCCTCAGCTAGTCACCTGAAAAGAAATAAACACTCCGGTTGGGGGTGCCGGAATTAGCACTCCGACGGACAAGTTAGTTCAGACGCTCAGGATAGCCTATTTACCAGTTTTGTGAAGTGATTCTTACATACCTTTCTATAACCGTTGTTCCTATATTTATATCTATTCTTTTTGATCCTCGGGCCAGGGCCTACTTTTTAATCATTGTCCTTTCCTTTATTCGGCCCTAAGTACTTATACTTTATTCGGCACATATAATCTATTCGGCTCCCTGCTCTCGTAGGATATAGCCGATTAATATCAGTCTTCCAAAGATACACACCATCTGATCTTTCCATTATTTGGCCCCCACAGTGAGACATGGGTCATCCCAGTAGAAATTACAAAAGTGAGTTACAAAATCATCCTTTAACAGAGCAGAAGTAATATATGCAAATTTAGGGTATGTGTCTTTTAAGAGGAAATCTTGAAAACAGACCATAGGAATAGAAATCAAAACTTCATTGTCAATCATGAAATCCCAGTCCAAATCACTATCAAGTCCACTCAACTCGCTCATTATTTTCTTAGACTAGACAAAGAGGTAAGGGGGTTTCCATGGAGATAGTCTCAACCCTATCCAAAATCTCATCAGTACAATCTGAGGGTAAAGGTTCTAACTCCAAATGGGGTACTTCCACATAAGGTGGAAAAGATGAGGTTGAGAGTGGATCATCCTCAATGGAAGAAAATTGTTATTCTCTAAAAGGGGTAGACAATGGCTCATCTATATCACTGTCATCAAAATCAAAATGAGCTCGAGAATCTCCTAAAAAAATTTCTATCGGAAAATAGGAGACAGACTCATTTTCCCTATCGAGAATTTTAGCTATTTGCCCTAAAAGGGCTTTTATTCTAGCAAATGATTGACTCTGGATATGCAACAATTCATTGGTGAAATTTAAGCTGCTTTGAAGAAATGTTAACACTCTATCCTCGAGATCTGAATTTTGTTGAGGTGGTATTCAGAAGTGTAACAATTGTGTACTGTGAAGAATTTGCAACACTCTCTCTTGAAAATAGGGAGAATATTGAGGTGATGGAGTTTCATATTGATATTGAAAATAATCAAAAAGGGTTTCAGCATAATAGACATGTTGACTCTCATATCCCCAAAAATTATTTCCAAAATGCGCCATAACTCCACTATTGTAATGCCCCAAAAATAATAACCATAATTCATCCCACGATATTAATTAAATAAGAACATGTGCCAAAGTATTATCTTTCATTCATATGATTTTATTGTACAAATGGTAACACATGAAGTTATACATATATAAGTCCTAACCTTGAATCTATAGCATGTGCCACAAGTAAGCAATACGAAATAAAAGTTAAACCAATAAAGTAATGCCCTATTGGCTACAATTTTCCAAGATGATGCTTGGTTACAACATAAGTGAGTTTGAAACTAATACAAATAAAGCCTTAGGCTTGTACAAAACAATTACAACAATAACAAAAAGAAGCTCTTGGCTCCAAGTCCTCCCATGCTACGGCCTTGGCGGAGGCATATCATTAGCACCTGAAAATGGTTTTCCACATACGGCGAGCCAAAACCCAGTAAAGATACTCTAACACAGTGTATGAATCTTAACAAAACTATGAGGTGAATGCATATGCAATGCTCGTGCAAAACATTTTATATCTCTTTCCAAAACCATGCAATGACAGGTTTATATCACAATTCTATGAAAACATTTCCTTTTCAACAGAAAACAGGGTAGTGGATACAATCACTGGGAATCTCTAGGTATGTGTCTACAAATAGGCTATTGTAGACGTCCCCGAAACGTCCCGGGAGGATGAGTCCCGTTCTGTTCGTTTTGGGCTCACTACAGTTCAGGACTCTCAAATTGTCACGGTTCTTAATCTGAACCAGAGAGTCCAAATCCAACAAATCGTTTTCAAAAACAGATTTTTGTAAAGAAGTGCCAAACATGGACTGCTTTGCCAGATACAGAGACGCCACCTAAATATTTTATTTCGGGAGAATTTAGGAAACCCTGACTCGTTGGCCTAAGGCCACATGTCCGTCATCAGCAGAGATGCCTCGGCTCGGGAACTTGGGTACGATTGGGGAAGGTCAGCTAAGAGCACCCCCTTTCGCCCGATCCGAAGATCAACCTCTACTAACCATGATATCTTGTTTTGAAAACATTATGCGTTCTTATTTCGGTTATTATCCTAGATTTACTATGTGATGCGCACAGCATACAAGTATAGACTGAATCGCCTAAGTTAGAACAAAACATTTCATGTTTGTTTTTTAAAGCGGTTTGCTACTCGTAAGTAGGCTAAAGTGCAGGTTTTGGCACCCTCAAGTGGGCTTTAGAAAAGATGGTTTTTGCCACTATCAAGTGGGCTTAAAACTCACGGTTTTAATGCATTATTCCAACTCAGGTAATTCAACCTCCATCCACAGGCATTCAAGCAGTTATATCATATAAGCAAATAACCTCATGGTAATCATGTTGTCATGGCAACACTCACACGCATGCAAGGATGCTAAAGTGTAAAAAGCTTACCGAGTACTCCGAGCCAAAACAAAAGCTATGTTAGAAATCCATGCATGATCCTAACTATACAGAAATGCCTAATGCAACACATGCAGGAATGCGAATACAATAGGCTCGGCTATTCTAAAATGACATGCAAAAGGCTACAACTAACACGCATTCAATTTGGAATTGAAACACAAATGCAGCTAGTATGATGCGCCGAGCTCGATGCATGCAAGACAAATGTACGGATGCACGCATGCATGACATAAGGTATGCTAATTTAAATATGTCCTAATACTAACCATTGAAAGCCGGTAAGTAAAAGAGAGAAAGAAGTGGGGGTTGGAAGACATGCACACACGCACCCACACTTATTACAAATTCGCCCTTGCTCGGAGGGACCAAAAGAATAATACAAATTAATTAACCTACAAGCTAATTAAATATTACAGACCACTTAACTAGTTAAGTAAATTAACTAAGCTAAGAAAGCAGTAAAAGGCCTCGGAAGAGGGTCCAATGCACCCGTGCTCGGGTTTGCTCAAAAATCCGTCGCCATGCACAAATTGCCTCGGTTTACCCGGCTCTGCTTCTCTGAAAATTTCATAACTCCCAAGGTATGCTCCATGGACACTGTAGAGTACCACCGGCTAAGTGGAAACCCCACCAACCATGTCCGGATGGTCATCGACCATTTGTTGAGCTCTCGGCCATTAATAATTGGTCGGTCGGCAGTATAGATGGCCGGCCGGCCAAAGCTTCCTGCAGAACCTGTTTTGACAGCAGCAGAGGGCAAAACAAGGCATGGCAACGTATTTCAAGCACATGTGTGCACCAACATATCCTTTATCATGTTTGTGACTCGAAGGGGTATGTTCCTTGATCCTCGGACCACCAATTGCGCATTCCAATGCGTGATGGCCTTAGAAACCAAGTATGCACTTTGATTTCAAATGAGATGCACATCAAACAAACAAGTGAGGCTCAACCTCTATCATACTCAATTCAAGAGGCAAGGCATGCATGCCAATGCAATGCAACCTAGGCATGTTAACTAAGTATGCAACATGGGCATGCAATGCACAATGCATACTAGGCATACAACCTATGCAAGCAAGCATGCAAGGCATGAGGCAATGCAAACCAACAAGTGTGCAAGATGCAATGTGGATGTTCAAACATGCAACAACATATGGAGCAAACATGTTAAACAACCTAAACATGTAACAACACACAAGTATGCAATCAACACACAAGGTGAGCATGCAACAACATGTCCTGAACCAAGTATCTAAACATACAATCATGCATGCAAACATGGTTCATCACTTAGGCATAAAGAAGTAACTTCTATGCACACTTAAAAGAGGCTAAACATGGGCATATGGCAAGCAATATAAGCTATGAAAATCATGAAAAGAGGTGCCAAACCAACTAATCAAAACAAGCAAAGCATGCATAAAAGCTTGGAATTAGCCTAATGACTTAAACCATGATCATGTGACACATGAAACAAATGATCAAAGTGAATCAAAACAGGCTCAAATCATGCAAAAGTAGGCCCCAAAAACCACTTAGATGCCATCTAAATGATCTAATCCTAGAGGCATACACAATAGCACAAACATGGAGCATGAAACACCAAAACTCTAACACATTAAAAGGGCATCAAATGCAAGCATACAAGCACACCACAAAGACTGAAATGGCATGGCAAGTGGTTCCAAACCACTGAAATGATGCGAGGATGGCATGCTAGAGGGGTCAATGCTTAAGGCATACAAGAGAGGTTACATGGTAGCTATACAAAGCAAAGCATGGACAACCCAAATGACCAAAAACAGACCTTTAGCATGCTAAAACAAGCATAAAGGCTTCACAAAGCTAAGCCAAAAATATGCCAGAAACAAGGCTCAAAGCATAAGGCATGTTAAAGCAATTCATGGCATTACAAGACATGTACGCTAAGCAAGCATGGTGTGTGTAGACGCGCCCGCGTGGGCCCTCGCTACAGTTCGGACTCGATTTGTGTCACGGTTCTTAATTTGAACCAAAGAGTGCAAATCCGGCAAATCGTTTTGAGAAACAGATTTTTTGAAAAGAAGTGTCAAACATGGACTGCTTTGCCAGATACAGAGTCGCCACCTAAATATTTTTAAAATGGGGGAATTTAGGAAACCCTGACTCGGTGCCGAAGGCCACGTGTCCTTCATCACCAAAGTTGCCTTGGCTCGGGAGCTTGGGTACGATTAGGGAAGGTCAGTTATGAGCACCCCCTCTAGCCCGATCCGAAGATCGGCCTCTACTAACCGTGATATCCGTTTTTGAAAACGTTATGTGTTCTTATTCCAGCTATTAGCCTAGAATTAGTATGTTATGCGCACAACAAACAAGTATAGACTAGATTGCCTAATTTGGAAATAAACATTGCATATCCATTTGTTTTGAAAAACACTTTGGAATTTGCTACTCACAAGTAGGCTAAAATACGGATTTCAACGAGCTATTCCAACTCAGGGAACCCAACCTTCACCCACAGGCATTCAAACAGTTTATCACATAAGCATCGAGCCACATGGTAAGCATGTTGTTATGATAGCATTCACACGCATGCGATATGCTAAAGCATGAAAATACTTACGTCGTACTCCATGCCAGAACAATAAACTCGTTAGTAAACAATGCATGATCCAAGTCCATGTTTAAATGTCTAATGCAACACATACAGGATGCAATTAGAGTAGGCTCGGCTAACCTAAACATGGGATGTGAAATGCAATCAATTAATGCACGTATTCAATTTGGAATTGAAATACAAATGCAGTTAGCATAATGTACCGAGCCCGGTGCATGTAAGACAAATGTATGGATGCACGCATGCGTATCATGATGTATGCTAATTTAAACATGCCCTAATCTACCTTCATAAGCAGGTAAATGAAAGGGAAGAAAGAAATGGGGATTGGAAGACATGCACACACACGCACCCACACTTATTATAGATTCGCCCTCGCTCGGAGGGAACAAATAAATATTACAGATAACTAACCTACCAACTAATTAATTATTACAAACCACCTAATTAATTAGAAAATTAACTAAGCATAAGAAAAGCAATAGCAGCGGCCTCGGGAAGAGGGTTCAATGCGCGCGTGCTTGGTCCTGCTCGGAAGTGCACTGCCATGCGCAAACTGCCCCTGTTTTCCCTGCTATCCTCCTCTGAAGGCTGCCAAAGTCTCAGAATTGCTTCTCTGGATACTGGGAGACACCACCGGCTGAGTATAATGGCCACCGGCAGTGGTATGTGATCACCGGCTGTGAATGCATCCATCGGCCATCAATGGGTTGCCGGTCGGCACTCTATGAAGTCGATCGGCAGAAAGTGCCTGCAGAACCTGTTTGACACCAGCAGAGGATAGGACTTTGCATGGCAATGCAATTCAAGCCATATATGCACCAATCATGTCCCTTATCATGTTTGTGACTCAAAGGGACATGCTCCTTGGTTCTCGGACCATCCATCGCGCATTTCCATGCGTGATGGCCCAAGGGACCAAGTGTGCACATTTTGATGTTAAGTGCAATGCAAACCATCAAACCAAAGGGGGGACTTAACCTCTATCATGGATAGTCAAGAGGCCAAGCATGCATGCCAATGCAATGCAACCTAAGCATGTTAACTAGGTATGCAATACGACAATACAAATGAGCATGCAAGAAATGCAAGGCATAGAGAAATGCAACTAACAAGTGTGGAAGGCTAATGTAGGCATCCAATCATGTAAGCCAACATGTGACTTCTTTCAATCATGTGATTTCAAACATGCAACAACTCACCAATATGCTACAACATACAAGGAGAGCATGCATCAAACAAAGGGATGAACTTAAACTAAATTAGGCAACTCTAACTAGGCCTAAAATAGTGGCCAAAAACTTAAGAAATGGGACCAGACACACTTGCACACATGCACATGTTAATGGGCCTATACTTAAGCAAACAAAGGCAACTTTCAAGCACATTTAAAAGAGGCTAAGCATGGACTAATGACATGCAATGTAAGCTCTGGAATCATGTTAAGATGGTGCCCAACCAAGCAAACAAGATAGGCTAAACATGCGACAAATGGCCCAAGCGTTCATGGCAAGCTAATGAAGTATTGAACTACACTTAGCAAGACCAAACATGGCATGAATTTAATGACCAAAAACAGAGTCTTAGCACATAAAACAAAGCCCAAAAGACCACTTAGATGGCATCTAAATGGCTTGAATTCAAAAGTATGCACAAATGCATTTTCAAGGAGCATACAACACAAGCTCATGAGGCATCAAGGAGGCATCCAAGGCAAGCATACAAGCATGTTAAAGGGACTGAAATGATGCTACAAATGGTGCAAAACCACTGAAATAAAGCAAGGAACACATGCTATACCCTCACATACTTAAGGCCAACAAGCCAAAATGCAAAGAGGCTATACTAAACATGCCATGGCCGACCCAAACAACCTAGGACAGACCTCAAACATGATAAAATAAACACAAAAGCTTCACAAAGCTAGACCTAAAACATGCTTGAACAATGGTTTACAACCTAAGGCATGTTAAGGCCTAAACATGGCATTAGAAGGTAGGTATTCTAAGCATGCATGGTGTACCAACACCAACAAAAAACAGACGCATATTATGACATAATAAGCACAAAAATCAGCTAAGGCATGGTCAACAAGAAGCTTAGCTAGGTGCTCCCTCAAGAGGCCAAAAATGGTCCTTTTCAAGGACAACAAGGAGAGGGGGTGGCCCTCTCCTCCCTAGGACCTCAAGGCACCATCCTCACCTCTGAAATCCCTCAAGATTTCAGTGGTGAGGAGGCCCAAACACCAAGGTCCCAGAGCTCACTCAAAATAGCACAAAATGGGGCCTCTCAAGGCCTAAGAGGGGTCAAACACCTCCAAACCACAAAACACTCTAAACAAACTATTTAGAAGGCCTAAAAACAGAACTTTTTTATATTATACACTAAGCTCAAAAATAGTTCTAAGATAGGCAAAAATAGTATGCAAGAAAGGGGTAAAAAGGGGTAAGATTGTTACCCTTGAAAACCTCTTCAACAATGGTGGACCAGGTGCTTCTCCAAGCTCAAAAACCACCCAAGAACCTTAAGAACAACCTCTGGTCTTTCAAGAAACCAAGAAAAGGTGTAACACTATGTGTTTGTGTGCAATAATAAGACACAAATACACTTAAACACACACAAGAGAGAGATATAGAGATAGGATATGTATGAAACCCTAACCCTAGAACTCAAACCCTACAATGGCTGTCTAAAATGTCTAACCCCTGCAACAAGAGAGAAGACCTCTCTTTATGGAGCTTATTGTCCTGTAAAGCTTATAAGACAAGCTTCTAAAGAGAGAGATCCCTCCATACACGTGTATGGAAGGGAGCCAAATGCAAGACAACTGTATTAAAATATCTGCAAAAGAAGATGAACAGTGGTCGACTGCACAAAATTGCCATTTTCACAAAATTGACTGCCGACCGGCAACAAAGAATGCCGACCGGCAATATATATTGCCGATGGCAACAAAACACCAGCCGGTGGCCTCTGGCCATGGCCGGTGATATGTGGGGATGACTCACAAGGTATTCCCTGCCCCTCCAAGGCAAAACACAAGTGTTTGGTGCAAAACCAGACACTAAACAGTCGAGTTCGAAGATCCTGAGGCAAGGCGCATAGCCGAGACCTCCGGGAACTCCAAACGAACACAAACATGGATGATAACTGGGTGTTCAAACGGTGACGTCCAAGTCTTGAGGACGGTAAAAAATGGGGTGTCTACAGTGTGTCTAAACCAACTCACAACAATGCTATATGTAACACCTTCGCGAGGGACCCCGCTACAGTTCGGACTCGATTCCTGTCACGGTTCTTAATCTAAACCAAAGAGTCCAAATCTGGCAAATCGTTTTGAGAAACAAACTTTTGAAAAGAAGTGCCAAACATGGACTACTTTGCCAGATACAGAGTCGCCACCTAAATATTTTATTTTGGGGGAATTTAGGAAACCCTAACTCGATGCCAAAGGCCACGTGTCCGTCATCACCAAAGTTGCCTCGGCTCGGGAGCTTGGGTTCGATTGGGGAAGGTCGGCTACGAGCACCCCCTCTCGCCCGATCCGAAGATCTGCCTCTACTAACCATGATATCCGTTTTTGAAAACGTTGTGTGTTCTTATTCCATTTATTAGCCTAGAAATACTATGTTATGCGCGCAGCAAACAAGTGTAGACTAGATTGCCTAATTTGGGAATAAGCATTGCATATTCGTTTGTTTTGGAAAAACATTTTGGAATTTGCTACTCGCAAGTAGGCTAAAACACGGATTTCAATGAGCTATTCCAACTCAGACAATTCAACCTTCGCACACAGGCACTCAAGCAGTTATATCACATAAGCAGCTAGCCTCATGGTAATCATGCTATCATAGCAACACTCACACGCATGCAAGGATGCTAAAGCGTAAATACTTACATCGTACTCCGTGTCAAAACAAAGAACTCGTTACCAATCCATGCATGATCCAAGTCCATGTTTAAATGTCTAATGCAACGCATACGGAATGTCCCTGGAGTAGGCTCGGCTAGTCTATGAATGACATGTGAAAATGCACAAGTAGCATGTATTCAAGTTAGATTTGAAATAGTAATGCAGTTAGCATGATGCGCCGAGCCCGGTGCATGCAATACCGATGAATGATGCACGCATGCATAGCATAAGGTATGCTAAATTAAACATGACCTATTACTAACCATCAAAGCAGGTAAGTAAAAGGGAAAAAGAAGTGGGGGTTGGAAGACATGCACACACTCACCCACACTTATTACAAATTTGCCCTTACTCGGAGGGACCAAAAGAATAATACAATTCGAATAATGAATTAACTATCCTAGCTAATCAATTATTACAGACCAACTAAATCAATTAAACAAATTAATTAATTTAAGAAAGCAAGAAAAAAGGCCTCGGGAAGAGGGCTCAATGCACACATGCTCGGGTCTTGCTCGGAAGTCCACTGCCATGCGTAGGCTGCCTCTGTTTTCCCTGCTCTGCCCCTTTGAAAACTGCCAAAGTCTCAGAATTGCTTCCCTGCACATTGGGGGACACCACTGGCTGAGGAGAATGGCCACCGGCAGTAAGATGTGATCATCGGCTGTTGATGAAGCTATCGGCCACGGATAGATTGCCGGTCGGCACTATGTGCAGTCGATCGGCAGAAAGTTCCTGCAGAATCTATTTGACAGCAGCAGAGGACAGAGCTTCGCATGGCAATGCAATTCAAGCAATGTATGCACCAACCATATCCCTTATCATGTTTATTACTCAAAGGGACATGCTCCTTGGTTCTCGGACCATCCATCGCGCATTTCAATGCGTGATGGCCCAAGAGCCCAAATTATGCATTTTGATTTCAAATGACATGCAAACCAATTAAACACATATAGCCCAACCTCTATCATACTCAATTCAAGAGGCAAAGCATGCATGCTCTATGCAATGCAACCTAGGCATGGAGGCTAAGTATGCAACATAAACATGAGGACAAGTATGCAAGTTAGCAAACATGCAATGTGTAATCTTAACCATGCACACATGCAAGGCATGTAACATGTTAGGAAACTTTGCAAGAAATGCATGCCAAATGCAACACCATTTAAACATGCAACAAAATGTCATGAACCAAGTACCTAAGCATGCAAACATACATGCAAACATGGTTTAATACCTAAGCATATAGAAGCAACTTTCAAGCACACTTAAAAGGGACAAACATTGGCACATAGCATACATGATAAGCTTTGAAAAACATATAGAAGATGATGCCAAATCAACCTACCAATGCAAGCAAAGCATGCATCCAAGCCCAAGGACTTAAACTATGATCATGTGACACACGAAGCAAATGATCAAAGTGAATCAAAACAGTCCCAAATCATGCCAAATTAAGGTCAAAGACACACCTAGATGGCATCTAAATAGCCTATACATGGAAGCATACAAAAGGGGCCAAACATGGAGCATAAGATACCAACCTCTTAAAGCATTAAAGGAGCATCAAATGTAGGCATACAAGCATGCTATAAGGACTGAAATGACATGATAAGTGGTTCCAAACCACTGAAACAAAGCAAGTAAAGCATGCTAGAAGGGTCAACACTCAAGGCCTACAAGGGAGATTGCATGGTAGCTATACAAAGCAAAGCATGGATGACCCAAATGACCAAAAACAGACCTCAAGCACACTAAAACATGCATAAAAGCTTCACAAAGCTAAGCCAAAACAAGTAAGCATAGTGGTCTAAATACTAAGCACATGTTAAGGCAATTCATGGCATTACAAGACAAGTATGCATAGCAAGCATGGTGTGTCTAAAATAACTTAAAATAATGCTATTTCATGGCAAAATAAGCATAAATAATAGCTAAGGCATGGTCAACAATTGCCTAAGCTAGGTGCTCCCTCAAGAGGCAAAAAGTGCCCTTTTCAAGGACAACAAGGAGAGGGGGTGGCCCTCTCATTCTTGGGACCTCAAGGCACCATTCTTACCTCTGAAATCCCTCAAGATTTTAGTGTTGAGGAGGCCCAAACACTAAGGTCTCAGAGCTCACCCAAAATGGCACAAAATGGAGCCTTACAAGGCTTAAGAGGGGTCAAACAACCCCAAAGCTTGAAACAACCTTAAACAACTATTTAGAGGACCTAAAAACAGAACTTTTTTGTGTTATACACAAAGGTCAAATACAGTTGCAAGGTAAGCTAAAAGGCTATGCAAGAAAGGGGTAAAAATGGGGAAAGTTGTTACCCTTGAAGACTTCCTTCACAAATGAAGCTCCAACAGCTTCTTTAGCTCCAAACCAGCTCCAAGAATTCCAAGAACACTCCTTTGGCCCTCAATAACCAAGAAAATGTGTAATGGTGGGTGTTTGTGTGCAAAAGTAAGACCAAACACACACTAAACTAACAAGAGAGGGAAATATAGAGATGGAATAGATACAAATTCCTAACCCTAATGTCAAAGCTCTCTAAAAATGTTGTCTAACCCTAATGCCAAGAGAGGAGCCCTCTTCTTATAGGCAACTCCCTCTTGTAAGGCTTCCAAAACAAGCCATCCAAGAGGGAAATCCCTCCATACACGTGTACGGAGGGGAACAGAGTGGGTGCCAACTATCACAGCTGGCACAAAATATCTACTAAAAGTAGATGAACAGTGATCGGCCATTCAAAATTGCCATTTTGGCAAAATAAATGGCCGACCGGCAACAAAGAGTGCCGACTGGCAATATACATTGCCGATGGCACAAAATCACTGGCCGGTGGCCTCAAGCCATGGCCGGTGATGTGTGGGGATGCCTCACAAGGCATTCCCTGCCCCTCCAAGGCAAAACACAAGTGTTTGGTGCAAAACCAGACACAACACGGTCGAGTCGAGAGATCCTGAGGCAAGGCGCGCAACCGAAACCTCCGGGAACTCAAGACGAACACAAACAAGGGTAATCACCAAGTGTTCCAATGGTGACGTCCAAGTCTTGAGGACGGTTAAAAATGGGGTGTCTACAGTTGCCCCTCTTTGACAGAACTCGAAAGTCATAACACTGACGGGAATGAATGTGAAAGCCCAGAGACGACCCATTTTTGACAAGGCCGAAGTCTTAGACAAACATGCAAGACAAACAAGATATGCACCCGAAGGCAGGGGCAAAATGCAAGACAATGCACAAAGCCGAACATAATTTATGATCATGCAAAGAAAGCTGTAATGAAGCACACATGCGACAGTTTTAAGCTAGCATACACCAATGCAACTACATTACAAATGCAGAAAGGATGCAAGAGAATTATGCAATTCTCGATACGCCTCACTCGGAGGATACAATACCTGTGCGGTTCATCTGGTTGCACCAGCCACAAATGAACCGTGCATACAATATCGTGCCTGAAAAGAAAGCAAACTTAACAGGTACAATATTTGTTAGCAACATGCATGACAATGCAAAAATGAATGCAAAATGATATGCAATATATACAAAACTATATATAAACAATGCAAATGAAAGTGCAATGCAATTGAATCATGATCCAATCATGAGCGGTTCGAAACCACACCTATGTCAAATAGATTGATGGAGGTAACAAGTCCGTCTACCATAGAACGGTCAACAGAACTATGAGTAACGTAGACGGACACAAGAACAAGTATTGTGGGGAATGACAAAGGTGGGGAAACGACCCGCTGGGGAAAGGACTATGATCCTAATGCTGGATGTAACAATTACACTACAATGTAATATACACAATGAAAATGCTGGGGAAAATGGCAATGGATATGGCACGCGGGCCAAACCAAATCTTGCCTAGGCAAAGCATGTACACATACAAGCCGCGTCTAACATAGAACGGTCCACTGAACTATGTTTCGACGTGAAAAGTATGGGCACACACCAGACCAAGCTCAACATGGAAAGGCGCAAGCCATAGGCAGAGGTGATGCAGTGAATGCATGCAAGCTACAATGCAATATCTACAAATATGCAATGGAGATGGATACAATGGATATGGCCTGCGGGCAAAACCAAATCTTGCCTAGGAAAGGCATGTACACATACAAGCCGTGTCTAACATAGAACGGTCCACTGAACTATGTTCTGACGTGAAAAGTATGGGCACTTTCCAGACCAAGCTCAATCATGGAAAGGCGCAAGCCATAGGCGGAGGTGATGCAGTGAATGCATGCAAGCTACAATGCAATATGCACTATATTACAATGATGCACGACAATGCAACTATATTTTTTGTTTTGTTTTTGTTTTTGAAATGCAAATGCATGATAATGCATGATGCATGGAATGCATGAAGATGTATGATTTCGAAAAGCTCGACAAAGCGCGGCTTTTGAGACGCATGTGAACTTGAATATGCAACAACGCGAGTCGCTTGGAATGCATGTATAATGCAACTCATCAAAAGTCGTTCGGGCACGACAAACACCGAAGGACTTGCACCTTCAGAGGATTTAGGGTCTCCTAGACTGTAAAAAAAAAAAAATCCTCGATATGTCTCACTCGGAGTATACCATACCTGTCTGGTTCGTCGGGTTGCACCAGCCTTAAATGAACCGTACATAGAATATCGTGCCTGCAAAGAAAACAACTTAACAGGTACAATGTGATTAACAACATGCATATTAATGTACTTGAAAATGAGTGACAACGCGAAGCAAGTGGGAAGCATAACATTGCTGCGGAGGCATCGACATGTAAGTGAAGCACGCGGTCTACGCAGGCAACGAAATTGATCATAAGCATGCGGTCTACGCAAGCAATGAAATTGGTTTCAAACGTGCGGTCTACGCAAGTAATGAATTTGAACATAAGAAAGCGGTCCACGCAAGCAGAACATGCGGTCTACGCAAGCAAAATATGCGGTCTACGCAAGTAAAACATGCGGTCTATGCCAGTAATGAAATTGATTACAAACATGCGGTCTACGCAAGTAGTGAAATTGATTACAAACATGCGGTCTACGCAAGTAACTTAATTAATTATAAACATGAGGTCTATGCAAGCAAAACATGCGGTCTACGCAAGCAAAACATGTGGTCTACGAAGGCAAAACATGCGGTCTACGCAAGCAGAACATGCGGTCTACGCAAGCAAAACATGCGGTCTACGCAAGCAATGAAATTGATTACGAATATGCGGTGTACGCAAGGAAAACATGCGGTCTACGCAAGGAAACATGCGGTCTACGCAAGTAATGAAATTGATTACGAATATGCGGTCTACGCAAGTAAAACATGCGGTCTATGCAAGGAAAACATGCGGTCTACACAAGTAATGAAATTGATTACGAATATGCGGTCTACGCAATTAAAACATGCGGTCTACGCAAGTAAAACATGCGGTCTACGCAAGTAATGAAATTGACTACGAATATGCGGTCTATGCAAGGAAAACATGCGGTCTACGCAAGCAAAACATGCGGTCTACGCAAGTAATGAAATTGATTACAAACATGCGGTCTACGCAAGCAAAACATGCGTTCTACGCAAATAATGAAATTGATTACAAACATGCGGTCTACGCAAGTAGTGTAATTAATTATAAACATGCGGTCTACGCAAGCAAAATATGCGGTCTACGCAAGTAAAACATGCGGTCTACGCAAGTAATGAAATTTATTACAAACATGCGGTCTACGCAAGTAAAACATGCGGTCTACGCAAGCAAAACATGTGGTCAACACAAGTAATGAAATTGATTGCAAACATGCGTTCTACGCAAGCAAAACATGCGGTCTACGCAAGTAATGAAATTGATTACAAATATGCGGTCTATGCAAGTACTGAAATTGAATGCATGCAAAATGCAATGAGATGTGCAAAATAGCGCGATGCGTTAGACAACGCAAGTGCACAAGACAGTGCGATTGATATGTGATGCACATGGGGCAACTTTTGAGTTTTGTAAAAGCCAAAAGGATACGGAAAGGATACACCTTGCACGAATTCGAGTGCCACGCACAGAAGACACGATCCGAGGTCAAAATGGAGGCCGGTTGAGCGTCGGAAATGCACTATTTTACACTGTTTTGAGCACTAAAGGCCCTAGACGCCACACATAACTCAAACAAGGGTGTAGGAGGCTCCAAAACCACTGTAGGAGACCACCGGCCACCAAAATGCATCACCGGCCGTCCATCGGCCATCATACAATTTCCACCAGCACAATATTTTGCCGACCGACAAAGAGTGTGGCCGACCGGCAAAAAGTCCCTGTATCGGGGTAATTTCGGCATTTCGCTACGGGTCTTTTAAAATAGGGCTTCTAGCCCTATTTTCTTCACTTCCTCTTGCTCGAAATTTCTCCCCTCTCTCTCTAGATCATTTTGCTCTTTTGATTTCCTCGTTTTCTTTCATTCTAGCCTCCATTTCGTCGTCCGATTCGCGAATACCTTCGCATTTCGAACGTTTTGAACAGATTGAAATTTCATTTCGGTGTTGATTTTTCGATTTCCGCCACTCGGGGCATGTTTCCCTCGAGTTTTTGTCGATATCTGTACCTTTTCCGCACTTTGGCTTTTCCGGCCTTTTTCGGCCTTCTCGGGGTTGACTTTTTGTTGACTCTTCACATTCTCGCCCGTTTTTTCACCTTCCAGCCATTTTCACATTCTCTCCGAGATGGCGGATGATCTTCCACAAGGCGGGACCCCTCTAGAGCTCGAGATGGATCCCGAGGCCGAGCCCTTGCCACTTCACATCCGGCCATTCGATCCAGAGACCTACAGGCCTGCGGTTCATGTGATGCTCCCCGATGGACTACGCCAGTTCCGGAGCTTCGAGAGGGGCGTGGCACCCGAGCTTCTCCTGCGTGAGCCCACCTCTCACCTGTCCTTTGGCGCTTCTGAGGTAACATTCTTTCTTCTGTTTTATTATTTTTCGCAATGTAGAAGATAACTGCCATTAGTTGATTCTGTTCTCTAACTGCTTAGCCCGGATGCACCGATACACTGTACACTGTAGTTGATCGCAAACAAACTTACAACCGATATCTGTTTGAAACTTACACATACACACAAACTGCACTAACCCTGAATCACCCAAACACACGGCGCACACTGTATTTTACTGCATACACACTGGTACCCGGTATCTGCTTGAGTCTGAAAACATGCACACATGCTGTATTTGCCCTGAACCACTCAAACACGCTGACACATCACACGTTGTAGTTCACTGTAAGTACACCGGCACCCGATGTCTGTTCGATTTTGAAAACATGCACGCATGCTGTATACCTGTATGCTTCTTAAAACTGTGTTTTGAATATTGCCTCGCAATTGTTGTTTTTGATTTTAGGGGGATTCCCATACCATCCGTGGGTATGGGAATATCGTTGCTCGGGATTGGCACCTAGAGCTTCCAGACGCGGTTTGTCATATCGTCGACGAGGCCGGTTTCGGCATCTTCTGCAGGGGGCTCTCCCGGCTTACGACCTGCAGGCCCTTGCTTGCCACCTTAGTGGAGAGGTGGTGGGATACCACCAACTCCTTCCACTTCTCTGCTGCGGGGGACATGACGATGACCCCTTATGATTTCTCGATGCTCACCGGCATCGAGGTAGGGGGTGATCCGATCCCCTTCGACATTGATATGGGTGAGTGGGACGCCGCTCAACTGTACCTGTTCGGCACTCAGCCTCCCCTCGCTCGAGAAGGGTTTGTCAGGTACTCTTGGTTCGAGAGCCATTTTCGGATTCAACCAGCCTTGGCGGAGGAGGCGCAGATGACCCCAGAGGAGGTAGATCAGTATGCGCGGGGCTTCATCATGTTCCTCTTCGGGATGACTCTTTTCGCCGACCGGGCAAACACCGTGCCTCTATGTCTGTTGAGCGCACTGATGGATGTTAGGCGGATCCGCCGCTATGACTGGGGTGGCGCAGGCTTGGCCGCGTTGTATGGTTACATGAGCTCTTCTTCCCGCCTCAGCGGACAGCTTCTCGGCGGCTACTGGCGAGCTTGGGAGGTACATTTTCTTCCCCTTTTACATTTTTGCTTCACGTTTTCTATGTTCTATACACTGCACACACCACGGTCTGCCTCTCGCTGACTGTATACTACACACGCGGCACACATATACTCTGCTTTACTTTGACTGTATACTGCACACACTGTATACTCTATACCATACACTGCACAACACATGGCTCTGCTATTCTTGCTTTATTCTGTATTTTGCTTTATCTGATAGTCATACTTATATCTATTCTGCAGTTGTTGGTGTATGCCTACTTTCCCAGGCTTGCCCAATACCTGATGCGGATACCCCACTCGGCGTCCCCTTTTCTTCCGCCGCTACTTCAACACCATCACCACCGCGGAGGTATGTTCAACTTTAGAATTTGCTTAGGCTTCGCTTAGCACTGTATGCTTGATAACAGATAGATAACAAACTGCATATTTACTCGCAAATCGCCTGGCAGCCCTGGGCTCCGTTGCCAGCCGTGGTGAGGGATCACTATGACGGAGCAGGGGAGACTGCCCGTTGTCGGATTTTGTTGGAGGGCCCGGTCTGTCTGGCTTGGTACCTGGGCGAGCGTTTCTTGCGTCAGACCCTGGGTTTACCGAAGCAGATAGTTCCGGGTCTGCCTACTACACATATGAGAGATACTGAGAGGTTCACTGCCCAGGAGATGGCCGATTACACGATCGGCTGGGACACGGGGGACTTCAGGGGCAAGGGCGACTACGCAGAGTACGTCCAGACCTACATCATGCGACCTTTGAGCGGTGGTTGCCGAGCTGAGAGGGAGAGGCCAGCGGCGCCGGCAGCTGGAGCAGGAGCTGGGACAGGGACGTCGAGGACAGCTCGTGTCCGTGGCAGGAGCGGAGCTCGGAGCGGTCATGGGGTTAGCTGGCCAGCGCTACCCACGGTACTGACATGCCGAGGGCAGGATGAGGCGATGTACCAGATTCCCTTTGCTCCTCCTCCGATTGACCATGAGTTGGTCGGGTTCTATGATTTACCACCTCTGGTATGTACTACTTCCTCTTGCATCTTGCATTGTCATTTTGTTTCAGTTTATCTTGATATTCCGCAGAATACTGATGTCTTTGATACTTTTGCAGGCGTCCTCCGAGTACACCCGGCAGTCCCTGGAGTTGAATGCCTCCATGATGGGAATGCTACAGTGGACCTTCGACCTCCTGGCCCTCTATAGTATTTCGGTATGTTCTTCGGATCATGGCCTCAAACCATACTCATAAGCTGCTTCACATAACCTGGTGCACAACACAACACCTGACACACTGATCTCATAGCGTCTGATACATTGCATACACTGCATTTATACACTGCATTCTGCACTTGATAAACTGCTGACGGCATTTGCACACTGTACTCATACATTGCATTCTGCACTGATAGGCTGCTCACGGCATTCACATACTGTACTCATACACTGCATTCTGCACTGATAGGCTGCTCACGGCATTCACATACTGTACTCATACACTGCATTCTGTACTGATATACTGCTCACGGCATTCACATACTGTACTCATACACTGCATTCTGTACTGATACACTACTCACAGTATTCTGATGTATTTGCCTTTTGTGTTTTTCAGCCTCCCTCCGGCGGGTGGCGCTTCGGCTGGGCCCTCTATTCCTGCTCGAGGAGGGCGTGGAGATGCCGTACGTCCCCGTACCAGGGCGGGGCGTGTTCATGTCGGGAGTAGCTCTCGGGCGCCGACCCTTGATGATGACGATGATGATGATGATGAGTCCGAGGAAGAGGTAGAGGCCGAGTCATCTGAGGAGGCCAGAGGCGACTCAGAGTCAGGCTCAGATGGCGATGCTGATGACGATGCCCCTGGACCTTCGTCCAGGAAGAGGGTGAGGACAAATCCCTGGGCCCGAGACTACTGATGATGATCCAGATTGTTGCTTTTCTTCTTTTTTGTACTCTTTTTCTTTTTCTTCCTTCTTTTTGCTGGTAGTTAGATTACCTTGTACTGCCACAGGCAGATTTTTGTTTTCAAAGCTATGTACTTGAAAAAGATAATGAAATGAACAAACTTTTTGCTTAAAAGGTGTTACATTTACATATCTCATGTATTGCATCACATCACATCATGTTACACCTCAATGTGAATGGAATTGACCTGTTGTCTGAAAAATTGAGCATTTGTACGGTAATGATCAGATAACCAAATGGCCTCATAGCAAAACAGCCCAAGCAACACACTGCTCAAACTGAACGCACAGCCCATACTCTGTTGGGGATTAGTCTGCAAACAGCCCCTAACACCACACTGGGTTCATTCTACATATAGCAAATCCTGAATAAATGGCCCAATCTAACAAGACGGAACACAAAGATGGAACCAGTTGAAGTTGAAGCACGCTCAGATGCCCCGAATTTTTTTTTCTTCTTTTTCTTCGCACAAATGTAGAGAATGGCACAGCACTCTGAGCATAAATGATTTTCAAAATAGAAAAAGGATTTTCAACCAGGGTATCGAGCCTAGAACGGAACACAGTGGGAAGGACTCAAACAAAAGGTACACGACCTAAACACAACGAGTAACACTCGGAAAAGACCCAAAACAAAAGTTAAGGTGAACAAAACGAAAGACACGACACGCGGACATGTTCAACGAAAGACCTCAAACCTCGAGGAGTCAGTTCCTCCAGGTATGTTTCCCATCCTTTCTGATTTGTGATTCTCACATCATTCGGCCCGTAGCCTCGGTTTTTTTCCTCTCAAAACCCTTCTTCTTACTTTTCTCTCAACTTACACATCTCTATTCTTTATTCTCTCATTTTTCGTCCCTTCCCAAGGTGATTGATGAATGAATAGGAAGTTGCGGGTTCATGCCCAACGCCGTTAGCTCACAGCCATTTCTTCTGGTGGGTAGAGTGCCCTCCTGGTAAGTATGTTGACGACGGCGAAAGACAGAACGCTTGACTCAACTGTGCCCCTAGTTCATCATTTTGACCAATTTTTTTTTGTTTTGGTTTTCTACTAAAACAATTTTGACCAACATGAGAGTTAGATTAACATGTTTGTTCGATTTTCTGAACTGAAAACCACGCAAGTCAGGCTATGAGCACTGAAAATTTTCCTTTTTTGGGTCCCAGAAAATGGTCCAGTTTTGGAAAATGAAATAATTTTCGAGAAAATGGTCAACCTCAGTAAAAATTCTCAAAAACTATTTTTGTAAACAGCCGCCGCCCAACGAGCACGGAACTCATTCTCAAGATGCACAACCTCGGATCGGAGGCAATGGAAAATTGCCCCTGACTTGGAAGGGGTGGATGGCAACGGAAAGTTGCCCCTGGTTTGAACGACGACATCATGGCAACGGAAAGTTGCCCCTTGTCTGGATGACGCCGTAGCATTTGGTAAATAGTCTTCGTCAGTGATGATTGCAAACGAACTCTCGGATGCTGAGAAGACGGAGATGGTCAAAACCAATATATGGACACAGTCACTTTGAAGGTGTTGAGGGCTGGACTTTGGGATGAAATCGAAACCATTGTATGGACTGAGATGCTATGAAAGCGTTGGGGGCTGGACTTCAGGATGAAGTTGCCTACGTATCCCAAACATGGGAATCAAGCCTTACGTAGTTCCGGTTAAGGTACACTCGGGTATTTTAACCATCACTTTTCAGGCTCTAACTTTTGCCAAGGTGCCCGATGTGGGTTTTCGACCTTGCGAGCTTCTTTTCATTTTTTTTTTTCTATTTTTTTTCTTGATTTTTTTGTATCTTTTCATTCTCTTTTTTCTTTCTTTTTTTTTTTGATTTTATTTCTTTTCTTTATTGCATTTTTTTGTATTTTTCTCTTGCTCTAACTTTTGCCTGGGTCGCCCTTCCGGGTTTTCGGCCCAGCGAGCCTCTCAAAGGGTAAAAGTGTAACAAGTCCATACCAAATAGTTTTTGAAGTTGAAGCCTCTTTGTATCATGGAGAACAGCTGTTGCAATGATTTGCAGAAGAATCCATCGTGGCTGCTCCACGAGCTTCTTCTGGTGAGATCTAATCTTTTTGATTCGACTTTGGTGCCTCTTGTTCGAGGGCTGCTTCAAAACTGGCCACACGGACCTCACATGGCGGTTGACCATTGAACTTTCTAAACGGGTTCAAGGTTCGAAAACGGACGGGTTGAATCTTGAGGCTGAGTGCGATCCTAGGCTGCACAATCTCAAGAGCGATTCCACACAGGTCTTCACAAGGCCGCGTAAAACATTTGTTTTTGAAAGTTTTTAAGAAAGCGACAAATCGCTCGCGCTGAAGATAGTGTGGAACCAATCTTGATTAAGCCAGGGTCCTTCTCAGTACTCACGCTAACAAGCATGGTTTCGTTCATTAAAGGCTTAGCATGCCTCTCATTTTCTCAAATTGATCAAAGTTTTGCAAAACTCGAGGAATTTCTTCCTCTTTGTTTTCACCGCAGTGTTAAAGAGGTTTTGAAAAACATAGGTCAATGCAATGATTTTCAGGGCACAAGAGAACAGGTGAAATGCACGGCCGTTCGATTCAAATCCTTTGGCACAACTAGCTCAAAATTAGCGATAAGCATGGAAACATGGTAGCCGCAACTATTTCATTTAGGCTTCTTGGATGTAACTGGCTCCACAGCAGAGACAGACTCAAAAGAAAGCAAAAAGGGTAAATACAAAAACGGTGGTGGTAACAGATGCTGAAAAAGACTGACTCGGTACCACAAGGCAGACCCAAAAACAAAAAGACTGACTCAAAGCAAAGAGGCAGACTCAAAAACAAAACAGAGAACTGACTCAAAACCCAAGCCAGAAGCTACAAAACTGAATTTACAAATGCTGAAAAAGTGCGTGCCAGACGCCACATCTGAAATACACCGAGCGCCGCCCGTAGGTGGTCCAACCCCTGATCACATACTCGCAGTATCCTCAAAGTCCAACAGCTCGGTGGTAACAGACTTCACTGAGGTAGGTGGAAGAATGACCTCATTATCGATCAGATCCTGCACTTCATGGCGAAGGTGGAAACAATTATTGGTGGCGTGACCGGTCTGTTGATGGTACGCGCAGTACAAAGCAGCATCATGTATGAGAGGGAGATTCTTTAGGAGAGGCCAAGGTTCAAGGGGCTTGAGGTGCCCCCTTTCGGCAAGAATCTAAAGTGCCTTAGACAGAGGCATGTAGAGAACATGAAAGATCCTGCGCCCTCGGGGCAAGTACTTTGAAGTCTAAGTACTCTTACTAGACGCACTAGGAAAAGGGTCGGCAGGCACTGCCTTGGTTTTTTGATTTTTCCCAGGTGCAGGGTTGGGAATAGGAGGAACTGTTCTGGCACGATGGGGCCTATCACGATTTTTTGACTGACTTGAACTACCCTCAGGCGGAGTGGGGAAAGCATCCTCCACAGTTTTTACCACAACTGCGGATATCTGTTGCTTGTTCATCCCCCCGGCTTTCAAAGCCTCGACTGCCCGCAGCAGTTGTTCAATGGGATCGGCATCTGCTTTCATTTTGTTCTTGCCTCTGGCCTCGGCCTGATCAAGGGTTTGGGTTGCTACATCAGAGCGAAGCCCGGTTGTTGCTGACACATCGTTGCTGTAGCCGGAAGCAATCTCTGGTTGGCTGAGCTCTATCACAATCTGCCCCAGTAGCGGGGGCTCCTGTGGTATGAAATTCCCAGCATACGGTGCCGTTGGCGGCGAAGCCGACATTCCATAGGTCAGATCGGCCACGGATCTTTGGAGGTCACCAATCATTCCCATCAGCTCGAATGTAGTGGGCTCGCGAACCTGATACAACTGGGGGGTCCAGACCGGGTGCGCGACAGGCGTCCTGGATGAATGCGATGCATCAACATTGGTTTCATCCTGCAGGGTGATCACTTGATCTAGCGTAGCTGTCATAACCACAATCTCTTCTGAATTCTGCGTCATCATAAGTCCTGCCTCAGCGAGGGGGAACACTAGCTATTCTGTATCAATTCTCTGAACACTCTGAACTGAAAGGAAAAACAAACAGCATTTCAGCCCAAACAGATCAGTCACAGGTGTAGCCGAACAACTGCGCTCTACTACTGATTACTGTTCCCCAGAATCACTGTCCCTAAAACTGAACTTGATACCCGCAGATAACTGATTTCTCAACAACACTGATACTGGTGCCCTCAGGCCTAATACTCGATCTTGCAAACTGATATGTACGTTCCTGTAGAGATACACTCTAATGCACATAGCAGATAAGTGAGAGCCAAAACACCCCTATGTTGCGGTAGAGTTTCCCTGTCCTATTTTGTCAAGAGCTAGGGTTTCACTACGCACACAGTGGTTTTCAAACAACCTAACATTACGTAAGAAACCTGTCCTAATTTGGAATGGTCACTATGGATCCGAATATGCACTAGGTCGAATGGTCGAAAAGGGTGCCCCGGTAAAAATCGGGGTTTTTGTTCCCATACTGTTAGAGCCCATAACCGGTCAGCCTTATGGTCATGTCTTGACAAGACAAGCCTCCGACAAACCATTTAGGAATGACAGATGGCAAACACGGTGTCCTAGGCGCACCAATGCACATGCAATGCAAAGAGACACATAAATGAAATCAAAACAGGATATCACGAGTTCGAGTCAAGCTCTCTAAAATCCCCAGCAGAGTCGCCAAAAACTGTAACACGTTCGCGAGGGACCCCGCTACAGTTCGGATTCGATTTGTGTCACGGTTCTTAATCTGAACCAAAGAGTCCAAATCTGGCAAATCGTTTTGAGAAACAAACTTTTGAAAAGAAGTGCCAAACATGGACTGCTTTGCCAGATACAGAGTCGCCACCTAAATATTTCATTTTGGGGGAATTTAGGAAACCCTGACTCGGTGCCAAAGGCCACGTGTCCGTCATCACCAAAGTTGCCTCGGCTCGGGAGCTTGGGTACGATTAGGAAAGGTCAGCTATGAGCACCCCCTCTCGCCCGATCCGAAGATCGGCCTCTACTAACCATGATATCCGTTTTTGAAAATGTTATCTGTTCTTATTCCATTTATTAGCCTAGAATTACTATGTTATGCGTGCAACAAACAAGTACAGACTATATTGCCTAATTTGGGAATAAGCATTGCATATCCGTTTGTTTTGGAAAAATGTTTTGGAATTTGCTACTCGCAAGTAGGCTAAAACACGGATTTCAATGAGCTATTCCAACTCAGACAATCCAACCTTCACCCACAGGCACTCAAGCAGTTATATCACATAAGCAGCTAGCCTCATGGTAATCATGCTATCATGGCAACACTCACACGCATGCAAGGATGCTAAAGCGTAAATACTTACATCGTACTCCGTGCCAAAACAAAGAACTCGTTACCAATCCATGCATGATCCAAGTCCATGTTTAAATGTCTAATGCAACGCATACGGAATGTCACTAGAGTAGGCTCGGCTAGTCTATGAATGACATGTGAAAATGCACAAATAGCATGTATTCAAGTTAGATTTGAAATACTAATGCAGTTAGCATGATGCGCCGAGCCCGGTGCATGCAATACCGATGAATGATGCACGCATGCATAGCATAAGGTATGCTAAATTAAACATGACCTTTTACTAACCATCAAAGCAGGTAAGTAAAAGGGAAAAAGAAGTGGGGGTTGGAAGACATGCACACACTCACCCACACTTATTACAAATTCGCCCTCGCTCGGAGGGACCAAAAGAATAATACAATTCGAATAATGAATTAACTATCCTTGCTAATCAATTATTACAGACCAACTAAATCAATTAAACAAATTAATTAATTTAAGAAAGCAAGAAAAAGGGCCTCGGGAAGAGGGCTCAATGCACACATGCTCAAGTCTTGCTCGGAAGTCCACTGCCATGCGTAGGCTGCCTCTGTTTTCCCTGCTCTGCCCCTCTAAAAACTGCCAAAGTCTCAGAATTGCTTCCCTAGACATTGGGGGACACCACCGGCTGAGGAGAATGGCCAACGGCAGTAAGATGTGATCATCGGCTGTTGATGAAGCTATCGGCCACGGATGGATTGCCGGTCGGCACTATGTGCAGTCGATCGACAGAAAGTTCCTGCATAATCTATTTGACAGCAGCAGAGGACAGAGCTTCGCATGGCAATGCAATTCAAGCAATGTATGCACCAACCATATCCTTTATCATGTTTATTACTCAAAGGGACATGGTCCTTGGTTCTCGGACCATCCATCATGCATTTCAATGTGTGATGGCCGAAGAGACCAAATTATGCATTTTGATTTCAAATGACATGCAAACCAATTGAACACATAAAGCCCAACCTCTATCATACTCAATTCAAGAGGCAAAGCATGCATGCTCTATGCAATGCAACCTAGGCATGGAGGCTAAGTATGCAACATGAACATGTGGACAAGTATGCAAGTTAGCAAACATGCAAAGTGTAATCTTAACCATGCACACATGCAAGGCATGTAACATGCTAGGAAACTTAGCAAGAAATGCATGCCAAATGCAACACCATTTAAACATGTAACAAAATGTCATGAACCAAGTACCTAAGCATGCAAACATGCATGCAAACATGGTTGAATACCTAAGCATATAGAAGCAACTTTCAAGCACACTTAAAAGGGGCAAACATTGGCACATAGCATACATGATAAGCTTTGAAAAACATGTAGAAGATGATGCCAAATCAACCTACCAATGCAAGCAAAGCATGCATCCAAGCCCAAGGACTTAAACTATGATCATATGACACACGAAGCAAATGATCAAAGTGAATCAAAACAGTCCCAAATCATGCCAAATTAAGGTCAAAGACACACCTAGATGGCATCTAAATAGCCTATACATGGAAGCATACAAAAGGGGCCAAACATGGAGCATAAGATACCAACCTCTTAAAGCATTAAAGGAGCATCAAATGCAAGCATACAAGCATGCTATAAGGAATGAAATGACATGATAAGTGGTTCCAAACCACTGAAACAAAGCAAGTAAAGCATGCTAGAAGGGTCAACACTCAAGGCCTACAAGGGAGATTTGCATGGTAGCTATACAAAGCAAAGCATGGATGACCCAAATGACCAAAAACAGACCTCAAGCACACTAAAACATGCATAAAAGCTTCACAATGCAAAGCCAAAACAAGTAAGCATAGCTGTCCAAATACTAAGCACACGTTAAGGCAATTCATGGCATTACAAGACAAGTATGCATAGCAAGCATGGTGTGTCTAAACCCACTTAAAACAATGCTATTTCATGGAAAAATAAGCATAAATAATATCAAAGGCATGGTCAACAAGTGCCTAAGCTAGGTGCTCCCTCAAGAGGCAAAAAGTGCCATTTTCAAGGACAACAAGGAGAGGGGGTGGCCCTCTCCTTCTTGGGACCTCAAGGCACCATCCTCACCTCTGAAATCCCTCAAGATTTCAGTGGTGAGGAGGCCCAAACACCAAGGTCTCGGAGCTCACCCAAAAATGGCACAAAATGGAGCCTTACAAGGCTTAAGAGGGGTCAAACAACCCCAAAGCTTGAAACAACCTTAAACAACTATTTAGAGGACCTAAAAATAGAACTTTTTTGTGTTATACACAAAGCTCAAATACAGTTGCAAGGTAAGCTAAAAGGCTATGGAAGAAAGGGGTAAAAAGGGGGAAAGTTGTTACCCTTGAAGACTTCCTTCACAAATGAAGCTCCAGCAGCTTCTTTAGCTCCAAACCAGCTCTAAGAATTCCAAGAACACTCCTTTGGCCCTCAATAACCAAGTAAAGGTGTAATGGTGGGTGTTTGTGTGCAAAAGTAAGACCAAACACACACTAAACTAACAAGAGAGGGAAATATAGAGATGGAATAGATACAAATTCCTAACCCTAATGTCAAAGCTCTCTAAAAATGTTGTGTAACCCTAATACCAAGAGAGGAGCCCTCTTCTTATAGGCAACTCCCTCTTGTAAGGCTTCCAAAACAAGCCATCCAAGAGGGAAATCCCTCCATACACGTGTATGGAGGGGAACAGAGTGGGTGCCAGCTATCACAGCTGGCACAAAATATCTACTAAAAGTAGATGAACAGCGATCGGCCATTCAAAATTGTCATTTTTGCATAATAAATGGCCGACCGGCAACAAAGAGTGCCGACCGGCAATATACATTGTCGTTGGCACAAAATCACTGGCCGGTGGCCTCAAGCCATGGCCGGTGATGTGTAGGGATGCCTCACAAGGCATTCTTTGCCCCTCCAAGGCAAAACACAAGTGTTTGGTACAAAACCAGACACAACACGGTCGAGTCGAGAGATCCTGAGGCAAGGCGCGCAACCGAGACCTCCGGGAACTCAAGACGAACACAAACAAGGGTAATCACCAAGTGTTCCAATGGTGACGTCCAAGTCTTGAGGACGGTCAAAAATGGGGTGTCTACACTATATTATGGCATAATAAGAATAAAAAAGCGGTTAAGGCATGGCCAACATACACTTAGACAAGGTGCTCACTAATGAGGCTTAAATGGCCATTATTGAAGACAATAAGGAGAGGGGGTGGCCCTCTCCTTCCTAGGACCTCAAGGCACCATCCTCACCACTGAAATCTCTCAAGATTTCAGTGGTGAGGAGGCCCAAACAAGGTGGTCCCGGAGTTCAACCAAAATGGCACAAAATGGGGCCAAACAAGCCCTAAGAGGGGTCAGACAACCCCAAATCTTAAAACACTCCCAGACAACTATTTAGAGCAAGCAAAAACAAGACTTTCATATGTTATACACAAAGTCTAAAAACAGTTACAAGATAGGTTAAAAAGCTATGCAAAAATGGGGAATAAAGGGTGAAGTTCTTACCCTTGTAGACCTCCATCACAAACAATGCTCCAGCTGGTTCTTTGAGCTCAAAACCAGTCAAAAACTTCAAGAACAGCTCCCTAGCACCTCAGTAGCCAAGGTAAGGTGTAATGGTGGGTGTTTGTGTGCAAGAACAAGACCAAACACACACTTATACACAAAAGAGAGAGAGATATAGAGATAGGGGATATGCAAACCCTAACCCTAATATCATAGCCCTCTGGAAAAATGTTGTAACCCTAATGGAGGGAGAAGAGGCTCCCTCTTATAGAGCTCACTCTTGCAAAGCTTCTCAAGTAAGCTAGTCAAGAGGGAGATCCCTCCATATACGTGTATGAAGGGGAGCAAAGTGTATGCCAGCTAGCACAACTGGCATAAAAATATCTGGAAAAGTAGATGAACAGTGGTTGGCCAGCAAAAAAATGCAATATGACCAAAATAGATGGCCGGTCGACCATCTAGAGTGCCGGTCGGCCAAACATTTGGCCGATGGCAACAAAACACAGCCAGTGGCCTCAAGCCATGGCCGGTGAGGTGTGGGGATTCCCAACAAGCCATTCCCTGCCCTCCAAAGCAAAAACACAAGTGTTTGGTGCAAACCCAAACACAAAACAGTCGAGTTGAGAGATCTTGAGGCAAGGGGCGTAGCCGAGACCTTCGGGAACTCAAGATGAACACAAACAAGGATGATCACCGAGTGTTCAAACGGTGACGTCCAAGTCTTGAGGACGGTCAAAAATGGGGTGTCTACAGTTGCCCTCTTTGACAGAACTCAAAAGTCATAAGAATGACGGGTGTGAGTGTCAAAGCCTGGAGACGACCCATTTTTGACAAGGCTGAAGACTTAGAGAAAGCATGGAAGACAATAAGGATATGCGCCCGAAGGCAGGGGCAAAATGCAACTGATAATGCAAGAAGTCGAGCATAACTTATGATCATACAAAGAAAGCTGTAATGAAGCACATACAATGCAACAATTAAAGCTAGCAAACACAAATCCAACTACACTTCAATGCAGAAAGGATGTAAGAGAATTATGCAATTCTCGATATGTCTCACTCAGAGAATACAATACCTGTGCGGTTCATCTGGTTGCACCAGCTTCAAATGAACCGTACATACAATATCGTGCCTGAAAGAGAACGAAAACTCAACAGGTACAACATTGTTAGCAACATGCATAACATGAAAAATGAATGCAAAATGATATGTGATATATACAAAACTATGTATAATAATGCAAATGAGAATGCAATGTAATTGAATCATGATCAAATCATGAGCGGTTCAAAACCACACAAATGTCAAAAGGATGATGGAGATGGAAAGTCCGTCTACCATAGAAAAGGTGCCGCAACCCTCAAACCAACATACCAGCGTGGAATAGGCACGTACACATGCAGAACTATGGGTGATGTAGACGGACACAGGAACAAGTAATTGGGTGGAATGACATAAGTGGAGAAATGTCCCGCTGAGGAAAGACCAATGATCCTAATGCTGGATGCAAAAATTACACTACAATGTAATATATACAATGGATATGGCATGCGGCCAAACCAAATCTTGCCTAGGAAAGGCATGGACACATACAAACCGCGTTTAACACAGATACGGTGCCGTCACCCTCAAACCAACATACCAGTGTGGAATAGGTGCGTACACATAATATCATAACTATGCTTCGACGTGAAAGATATGGGCACATACCAGACCAAGCTCAACATGGAAAGGCGCAAGCCGTAAATGAAGGGGGTGATGCAGTGAATGCATGCAAGCTACAATGCAATATATACAATATGCAATGGATATTTACAATGCAATCTGCTGGGGAGAAGTGCAATGGATGCAAATGTAGTATTAACAGCGGATAAGGCACGCGACCAAACCTTGTTTTGCCTAGGAAAGGCATGCACACATACAAACCAACATTTAACACAGAAATGGTGTCGCAACCCTCAAACCAACATACCAGCGTGGAATAGGCGTGTACACGAAAGTCTCAGATCTGTGTTTCAACGCGAAAAGTGCGGGCACATACCAGACCAAGCTCAACCTGGAAAGGCGTAAGCCATAGGTGGGGGTGATGCAGTGAATGCATGCAAGCTACAATGCAATATATACAATATGCAATGGATATTTACAATGCAATCTGCTGGGGAGAAGTGAAATGGATGCAAATGTAGTATTCACAGTAGATAAGGCACGTGACGAAACCTTGTTTTTCCTAGGAAAGGCATGCACACATACAAAGCAACGTTTAACACAGAAACGGTGCCGCAACCCTCAAACCAACATACCAGCGTAGAATAGGCGCGTACACGAAAGTCTCAGATCTGTGTTTCAACGCGAAAAGCACGGGCACATACCAGACCAAGCTCAACCTGGAAAGGCGCAAGCCGTAGGTGGGGGTGATGCAGTGAATGCATGCAAGCTACAATGCAATATATACAATATGCAATGGATGGAATATATACAGTGGATGCATGACATATGCAGTCTATACAATGGAATTCATGACATATGCATTATATACAATGATGCATGACACATGCACTATTTACAATGATGCATGACATATGCAATATATACAATAAAATGCATGTTTTTGTTTTGTTGTTTTTTTTTTTGAAATTTTTTGAAATGCATGACAAATGCATGAAAGGAAAAATGCATGACGATGCATTTTTTGTTGTTTTTTGAAATGCATGACAAATGCATGAAAGGGAAAATGCATGACGATGCATTTTTTTTTATTTTTTTTGAAATGCATGACAAATGCATGACGATGCATGTTTTTTTTGGAATGCAAATGACGCATGTGTTTTTTTTTTTTTTTGAAATGCAAATGCATGATGATGCATGATGATGCATATGAACTTGAATGTGCGACAATGCGTGGCTTTTGATGCATGATAATGCAAACGAGGTACGCTTGACGACGCAACCCAAAAAATGTGCATACTAATGCAAGTATGATGACGTGCATGACAATGCGAGATATGTGCATAACGATGCGAATGAAACGACATATGTCCCAACGCACGTTCATATCAAAGCGTTGTAAAGCGACACATGTAGGGAAACTTTCGAATCTTGTAAAAGACAGAAGGATACAAAAGGATACATCGCACTCGTATTCGAGTGCCACACATAGAAGACACGGTCTGAGGTCAAAACGGAGACCGGTTGAGCTTTGGAAATACACTTTCTTGCACTGTCTTGAGCAATGAAGGCCCCAAACCACACATCCGACCCACACAAGGGTGTAGAAGGCTCACCGGCCATGGTAGGAGGTCACTGGCTATCCATCGGCTACCAAAAAGGTTCACCGGCCAAAAATTTGGCTGACCGGCCAACTGTGTGGCCGACCGGCCAAACATGCCTGAATCGGGGCAGTTTGGTCTTTTGGCCTCGGGTCTTTTAAAATAGGGCCTCAAACCCGATTTTGTCACTTCCCATTTGTGTGAAAATTCTTCCCCTCTCTCTCTAGAGCATTTTTCTTCCTTCCATTTATCATTTTTTCTCGGTTTTAGGGCCCGTTTTGACATTCGATTCGCGTATACCATCGTGTTTCGAATGTTTTGAACCGAATGAAACTTCGTTTCGGTGTCTCTTTCTTGATTTTCACCACTCGGGGCTTGTTTTCCTCGAGTTTTTCTTGATTTCCGTGCCTTTTCTACACTTCGGCTTTTCTAGCCATTTTCCACCCTCCCTGGGGTTGACTTTCCGTTGACTTTTCGCATTCTCGCTCGGTTTCCACATTCCCAGCCATTTTCACATTCTCTTCGAGATGGCAGATGATATTCCAGGCGGTGGGCCTCCCCCAAAGCATGAGATGGATCTAGAGACCGAGCTCCTCCCCTTGAGTGTCTGCCCGTTCGATCCGGCGACCTACCGATCGGCGATTCATGTGCTTCCTCCTGATGGGCTTCGCCAGTTCAGGAGTTTTGACAGCCTCGATGGTGGGGATGCTTCAACAGAGCCTCAACCTTCTGGCCATTTACAATATTCCGGAATGTTCTTCTGACCACGGTCTCAAACCATACATAAACTGTTTCACACAATCTGATGCACGACACAACACTTGATACACGGCCTTTATGGTATCTGACGCACTGTAGCCCACAGACTGTTCACAGCACTGCTCACGGCATTCATACACTGTACTCATACACTGCATTCTGCATTGATACACTGCTCACGGTATTCGCACACTGTATTCATACACCGCATCTTGCACTGGTACAATGCTCACAGTATTCACACTGTATTCATACACTGCATTATGCACTGATACACTGCTCATAGTATTCACACACTGTATTCATACACCGCATCCTGCACAGATACACTGCTCACAGTATTCACACTGTATTCATACACTACATTCTGTAGCATACTGATGCGTTTGCCATTTGTACTTTTCAGCATCCCTTCCAGATTCATAGTGTAGGAGGTGCTCCAGCTGGACCATCTGTTCCTGTTCGAGGGGGAGATGGAGAGGGCAAAGTATACCCTCGTACCAAAGCGGGGCACACTCATGTTGGGAGTAGCTCACGGGCACCAGTCCCCGATGACGATGAGTCCGAGGCAGAGACGGAAACGGAGGCAGAGGCGGAGTCATCTGAGGAGGAGACCGGAGATGGCACTAACTCAGGCTCAGATGATGGCGTTGATAACGATGCTCCTGGATCATCGTCTAGGAAGAGGACAAGGGCAGACCCTTAGGCCTGAGGCCGCTTTACATTGATCCAAATTTTTGCTGCTTTTATTCTTCTTTTCTTTTGTACTTTTCTTTTTTTGTTGGTAGCTAGAGTACCTCATACTACCGCGGGCAGGTTTTTGTTTTTTTCCAAACTTTGTACTTGAAAAAGATGATGAAGTGAAACAAAGTTTTTTGTCTAAAAAATTGTTACATTTGTACATTTTATATATTGCATCGCATTGGACCATGTTACACCTCCATGTAAATGAGATTGATCTCCTGTCTGAAAATCAAACATTTGTATTGTAATAACTAGGTAATGAACCAGCTAACAGCAAAACAACTTAAACAACCCACTGCTCAGTCCGAACCCTCAGCTCATGCTCTGCTGGGGATTAATCTGGATACAGCGAATCTTGATCAAATAGTCCAATCTGAAAAGACGGAGTACAAAAGTGGGGTTGGCCGAAGTTGAAGCATACTCAGATTCAATCTGAAACCCAAAATTTTCAGAGAGGCCCAGGTTTTTCTGTTCACACTTATCGGGGGTGGATCCTGCAGTTGTATGAAAGAACCAAATCATGTTTTTGCACAAATGTGGAGAATGGCACAGCACTCTAAGCACAAAATGATTAATTTTTGAAATTGAAGAAGGGTTTTTCAAACCGGGGTAGTGAGCCTACAACTGGACATAGCGAGAATGACTCAACAGCGGAAACAAAAAGGTAAACAACCTAAACACAACGAGACACACTCGGAAAAGACTCAAAACAATGGTTGAGGTAAACAAAACAAAAGACACGACATACAGACGTGTTAACGAAGACGGGGGACCTCAGATCACGAGGAGCCAGTTTCTCTGGGTATTGTTTCCCACCCTTCCTCATTTGTGTGATTCTCACATCACTCGGCTCCCAGGCTCGATTTTTCTCTCAAAACCCTTTGGCATGCTTTTTCTCTCAACTCACACCTCTCTATTCTTTATTCCCTCATTTTTTTATCCCTCCTCGGGGTGTTTGATGGATGAATAGGAAGTTGTGGGTTCACACCCGATACGGTTAGCTCGCGGCTATTTCTTCTGGTGGCGTTTGGTCGATGCCCCAGACAAGGAAATGGAGTATCTTGATCCGTTCCGATTCGTGCTTTGCACTTGGTTTGATACCTCGTTGTTCGGAGGTTGAGAGAGCTTTCAGCCCTTTAATGACAACTTCAGTTGTGCCCTTCTTGGAAAGTACGCTGGCGATGGGGGAAAGACAGGAAGCCTGACTCAGCCGCACCCCTAGTTAATCATTTTGATCATTTTGTTGTTTTGGTTTCTACGAAAATAATTTTGACCAGTATAAGAGTTAGATTAACATACTTGTGCAATTTTTGATTTGAAAATCATGCAGCTCAGGCTATGAGCACTGAAAATTTTCCTTTTTGGGTTGGAGAAAATGGTCCAGTTTTGCAAAATGAAATAATTTTTGAGAAAATGGTCAACCGTAGTAAAAATTCTCAAAAACTATTTTTGCAAACGGTCAATGCTCAACGAGCACGGTACTTACTCTCGAGATGTACAACCTCGGATTGGAGGCAATGGAAAATTGCCCCTTTGCTTGAAGAGAGCTGCATGGCAACGGAAAGTTGCCCCTTGTTTGAATGGCGACTCATGGCAACAAAAAGTTGCCCCTTGTCTGGATAATTGCCGCAGCGTACTGTAGTCAGTCCCTATTAGTGATGATCGCAACCGAACTCTCGGACACAGAGAAGACGAAGATGGTCAAAACCAATATATGGACACAGTCACTTTGAAAGTGTTCGTGGCTGGACTTTAGGATGAAGTTGCCTACATATCCCAAACATGGGAATCAAGGATGATCAAAACCATTACATGGACTTAGTCGCTATGAAAGCGTTGGGGGCTGGACTTCAGGATGAAGTTGCCTACGTATCCCAAACATGGGAATCAAGCCTTACGTAGTTCGGGTTAAGGTACACTCGGGTATTAACCTTCACTTTTTAGGCTCTAACTTTTGCTAAGGCGCCCGTTGCGGGTTTTCGACCTTGCAAGCTTTCTTCTTCTTTCCTTTTTCAATTCTTTTCTTTTTTTTTTCTTTTTCTCTTTTCATTTCTTTTACATTTTTTTTTGTTTATTTTTTTTTGTATTTTCTCTTGCTTTAACTTTTGCCTGGGTCGCCCTTCCGGGTTTTCGGCCCAGCGAGCCTCTCAAAGGTTAAAAGCGTAACAAGTCCATGCCAAATGGTTTTGAGATCCTGAAGTCATCTGAAACCAGGAAAATGACTGCTGTATTGATTTGCCGAAGGACCCATCTTCGGCTCTTCGAGCACATCGGACATTTTTGCCCCTAGTTGGAGGGGTGCTTCTGTTCTAGCTTCACAAGCTTCTTCTGATGAGACATGATCTTCTTGATCTGACTTTGGTGCCTCTTGTTCGAGGGCTGCTTCCAATCTGGCCACACAGGCCTCTCTTGATGGTCGATCGTTAAACACTCCGAACTGTGGTTCAAGGCTTTAAAGCAAGGGCTCTAGTCATGAGGCTGAGAGCGATCCTAAGCTGCACAATCTCAAGAGCGATTCCACACAGGTCTTCGCAAGACCGCACAAAATATTTTGTTCTTGAAAGTTTTTAAAGAAGCGACAAATCGCTCTCACTGAAGATAGTGTGGAACCAGTCTGGATCAAGCCAGGGTCCTTCTCAGTACTCACGCTGACAAGCATGATTTCAATCATTAAGGGCTTAACATGCCTCTTTCTCTCAATTTGATCAAAGTTTTGCAAATCCCGAGGAATTCCTTCCCTTTTGTTTTCACCGCAATGTTCAAAAAGGTTTTCAAAAACTTAGGTCAATGTAATGATTTTTAGGGCACAAGAGAGCAGGTGGAATGTACTGCTATTCCATTCAAATCCTCCGGCACAACTAGCTCAAAATAGCAGTAAGCATGGAAAAATGATAGCCGCAGCTGTTTCATTTAGATTCCCTAGTTGCAACTGGCTCCACGGCAGAGACAGACTCAAAAGAAAGCAAAAGGGTAATTACAAAACAAAAGGGTGTTCAAGACGACAACCCCGAAATCACCCGACATTCTATACAATGGGACTGACTCAACGCGACAAGATAGACCCTTAAGTAAAAAGACTGACTCAAGACGATGAGACAGACCCAAAACAAAACAAAGAACTGACTCGACACCCAAGCCAGAAATTACAAAACTGCATTCGCAAATGCTCCCGACAGTGCGTGCCAAATGCCACATCTGAAGTACACCGAGCGCCGCCCACAGGTTGTCCAACCCCTGATCACATACTTGCAGTATCCTCGAAGTGCAACAACTCAGTGGTAACAGACTTTGCTGAGGTAGGTGGGAGGATGACCTCGTTGTCGATCAAATCTTGCACTTCATGGCGAAGGCGGAAACAATCGTCGGTGCTATGACCAGTTTGCTGGTGGTACGCACAGTACAAGGCAACATCATGTGTAAGAGGGAGATTCTTTGGGAGAGGTTGGGGTTCGAGGGGTTTAAGATGCCCCTTTTTAGCCAAAATTTGAAATGCCCTAGACAAAGGCATGTAGAGGGCATGAAAGACACTACGCCCTCGAGGCAGGTACTTCAAAGTCTGAGGGTTCTTGTTAGATGCACTAGCGAAAGGGTCGGCAGGCACTGCCTTGGCTTTCTGATATTTTCCTAGTGTAGGTTTGGGAGCGGAAGGAACTGTCTTGGCCTGACGGGGCCTATCCCGATTTTTTGCCTGGCTTGAATTGCCTTCAGTTGGAGTGGGGAAAGCATCATCCACAATCTTAGTCATGACTGCAAATACTTGCTGCTTATTCATCCGCCCGACTTTCAAAGCCTTGACTGCCCACAACATTTGTTCAACGGGATCAGCATATGTTCCCAATTTATTCTTACCTCTAGCTTCAGCCTGATCAAGGGTTTGGGTTACTACATTAGAGCGAAACCCGATTTCTGTTGACACGTCGTTGCTGTAGCTGGAGGCAACCTCTGGTTGGCTGAGCTCGATCATAATCTGCCCCAGTAGTGGGGGCTCCTGTGGTACAAAATTCCCGGCATATGATGTGGCTGGTGGCGAAGCTGACATTCCATAGGCCAGATCGGCCACGGATCTCTGGAGGTCGCCGATCATTCCCATTAACTCAAACGTGGTGGGCTCACGAGCTTGATACAACTGGGGGGTCCAGATCGGGTGTGCAGCAGGCGACCTGGGCGGATGCGGTACATCAACATTGGTCTCATCCTGCAAGATGATCCCTTGGTCTAACGCGGCTGCCATAACCACAATTTCCTCTGAACTTTGGGTTATCATAAGTGCGCTGAACTGAACGGTGACTGACGGATCAGACATCTGTCTTGCCTCAGTGAAGGAGAACACCAAGTTTCTGAACCCAAATCTCTAAACCCCTAAAGGGAAAATAAGTAGTAGTTCAGCCCAGACGGAATAGACACAGACATGACTGAATAACTGTACTCTACTACTGATCACTGTTCCCCAAAATCGCTGTCCCAAAACTGAGTCTGATACCCGCAGATATAATTGATTCCCCAAAACACAGAAACTGATGCCCTCTGGCCTGGTACTCAAACTCGCAAACAGATATGCACATTCCCTGTAGAGATACACTCTAAAAGCACATAGCAAGTAAATGAGAACCAAAACACCCCTATGCTGGGGTAGGGTTTCCCTGTCCTATTTTGTTAGGAGCTAGGGTTTCACTACGCACGCAGCGGTTTCAAACAACCTATGATCGGGTAAGCAACCTGTCCTAGCTTGGAATGGTCACTATGGATTTCGATATGCACCAGGTTGAATGGTCAAAAAAAGGTGCCTCGGTAAAATCAGGGTTTGTGTTCCCATACTGTCAGAGCCCATAACCGGTCAGCCTTATGGTTATGCCTTGACAAGACAAGCCTTCGGCAAACCGTTCAGGAATGGAAGATGGCAAACACTGTGTCCTAGGCGCACCAATGCACATGCAATGCAAAGAAACACATAAGTGAAATCAAAACAGGATATCACGAGTTCAAGTCAAGCTCTCTAAATCCCCAGCAGAGTCGCCAGAAACTGTAGACGTCCCCGAACGCCCCGGAAGGATGAGTCCTGTCCTGTTCGTTTTAGGCTCACTATAGTTCAGGACTCTCAAATTGTCACGGTTCTTAATCTGAACCAAAGAGTCCAAATCTGGCAAATCATTTTGAAAAACAGATTTTTGTAAAGAAGTGCCAAACATGGACTGTTTTGCCAGATACAGAGTCGCTACCTAAATATTTTATTTTGGGAGAATTTAGGAAACCCTGACTCATTTGCCTAAGGCCACGTGTCCGTCATCACCAGAGATGGCTCGGCTCGGGAACTTGGGTACGATTGGGGAACGTCAGCTATGAGCTTTTGCCCGATCCGAAGATCGGCCTCCACTAACCATGATATCTTGTTTTGAAAACATTATGCGTTCTTATTTCGGTTATTATCCTAGATTTACTATGTGATGTGCACAGCATACAAGTATAGACTGAATCGCCTGAGTTAGAACAAAACATTTCATGTTTGTTTTTTAAAGCGGTTCACTACTCGTAAGTAGGCTAAAGTGCAGGTTTTGCCACCCTCAAGTGGGCTTTAGAAAGGATGGTTTTTGCCACTATCAAGTGGGCTTAAAACTCCCGATTTTAATACATTTTTCCAATTCAGCTAATTCAACCTCCATCCACTGGCATTCAAGCAGTTATATCACATAAGCAAATAGCCTCATGGTAATCATGCTGTCATGGCAACACTCACATGCATGCAAGGATGCTAAAACATAAAAAGCTTACCAAGTACTCCGAGCCAAAACAAAAGCTATGTTAGAAATCCATGCATGATCCTAACTATATAGAAATGCCTAATGCAACACATGCATGAATGCGAATACAATAGGTTCGACTATTCTAAAATGACATGCAAATGGCTACAACTAACACGTATTCAATTTGGAATTGAAACACAAATGCAACTAGTTTGATGCGCTGAGCCTGATGCATGCAAGACAAATGTATGGATCCACGCATGCATGACATAAGGTATGCTAATTTAAATATGTCCTAATACTAACCATTGAAAGCAGGTAAGTAAAAGGGAGAAAGAAGTGGGGGTTGGAAGACATGCACACACGCACCCACACTTATTACAAATTCGCCCTTGCTCAGAGGGACCAAAAGAATAATACAAATTAATTAACCTACGAGCTAATTAAATATTACAGACCACTTAACTAGTTAAGCAAATTAACTAAGCTAAGAAAGTAGTAAAAGGCCTCGAAAGAGGGTCCAATGCACGCGTGCTCGGGGTTTGCTCGGAAATCCGTCGCCATGCACAAGTTGCCTCTGTTTACCCTGCTCTGCTCCTCTGAAAATTTCACAACTCCCACGGTATGCTCCATGGACACTGTAGAGTACCACCGGCCAAGTGGAAACCCCACCGACCATGCCCGAACGGTCATCGACCATTTGTTGAGCTCTAAGCCATCAATAATTGGTCGGTCGACAGTATAGATGGCCGGCCGGCCAAAGCTTCCTGCAGAACCTGTTTTGACAGCAGAAGAGGGCAAAACAAGGCATGGCAATGTATTTCAAGCACATGTGTGCACCAACACATCCCTTATCATGTTTGTGACTCAAAGGGGTATGTTCCTTGCTCCTCAGACCACCAATTGCGCATTCCAATGCGTGATGGCCCAAGAAACCAAGTATGCACTTTGATTTCAAATGAGATGCACATCAAACAAACAAGTGAGGCTCCACCTCCATCATACTCAATTCAAGAGGCAAGGCATGCATGCCAATGCAATGCAACCTAGGCAGGTTAACTAAGTATGCAACATGGGCGTGCAATGCACAATGCATACTAGGCATACAACCTATGCAAGCAAGCATGCAAGGCATAAGGCAATGCAAACCAACAAGTGTGCAAGATGCAATGTGGATGTTCACACATGCAACAACACATGGAGCGAACATGTTAAACAACCTAAACATGTAACAACACACAAGTATGCAATCAACACACAAGGTGAGCATGCAACAACATGTCCTGAACCAAGTATCTAAACATACAATCATGCATGCAAACATGGTTCATCACTTAGGCATAAAGATGCAACTTCTAAGCACACTTAAAAGGGGCTAAACATGGGCATATGGCAAGCAATATAAGCTTTGAAAATCATGACAAAGAGGTGCCAAACCAACTAATCAAAACAAGCAAAGCATGCATAAAAGCTTGGAATTAGCCCAATGACTTCAACCATGATCATGTGACACATGAAACAAATGATCAAAGTGAATCAAAACAGTCTTAAATCATGACAAAGTAGGCCCCAAAAACCACTTAGATGGCATCTAAATGATCTAATCCTAGAGGCATACATAATAGTACAAACATGGAGTATGAAACACCAAACCTCTAACACATTAAAAGGGCATCAAATGCAAGCATACAAGCACACAAAAAGGACTGAACTGGCATGGCAAGTGGTTCCAAACCCTTGAAATGATGCAAGGATGGCATGCTAGAGGGGTCAATGCTTAAGGCATACAAGAGAGGTTACATGGTAGCTACACAAAGCAAGGCATGGACAACCCAAATGACCAAAAACATACCTTTAGCATGCTAAAACAAGCATAAAAGCTTCACAAAGCTAAGCCAAAAACATGCCAGAAACAAGGCTCAAAGCACAAGGCATGTTAAGGCAATTCATGGCATTACAAGACATGTATGCTAAGCAAGCATGGTGTGTCTAAACCAACTCAAAACAATGCTATATTATGGCTTAATAAGCATAAAAAAATAGTTAAGGCATGGCCAACATACACTTAGACAATGTGCTCACTAATGAGGCATAAATGGCCATTATTGAAGACAACAAGGAGAGGGGATGGCCCTCTCCTTCCTAGGACCTCAAGGAACCATCCTCACCACTAAAATCCCTCAAGATTTCAGTGGTGAGGAGGCCCAAACAAGGTGGCCCCGGAGCTCAACCAAAATGGCACAAAATGGGGCCAAACAAGCCCTGAGAGGGTTCAAACAACCCCAAAGCTTAAAACACTCTCAAAAAACTATTTAGAGCAGGAAAAAACAAGACTTTTATATGTTATACACAATGTCTAAAAATAGTTACAAGATAGGTTAAAAAGCTATGCAAAAATGGGGAATAAAGGGTGATGTTCTTGCCCTTGTAGACCTCCTTCACAAACAATGCTCTAGCTAGTTCTTTGAGCTCAAAACCAGTCAAGAACTTCAAGAACAGCTCCCTAGCACCTCAGTAGCCAAAGTAAGGTGTAATGGTGGGTGTTTGTGTGCAATAATAAGACCAAACACACACTTATACAAAAAAGAGAGAGAGATATAGAGATGGGAGATATGCAAATCCTAACCCTAATATCAGAGCCCTTTGGAAAAATGTCGTAACCCTAATGGAGGGAGAAGAAGCTCCCTCTTATAGAGCTCACTCTTGCAAAGCTTCTCAAGTAAGCTAGTCAAGAGGGAGCAAAGTGTATGCCAGCTAGCACAGCTGACATAAAAATATCTGCAAAAGTAGATGAACACTGGTCGGCCAGCCAAAAATGCAATTTGACCAAAATAGATGGCCGATCGACCATCTAGAGTGCCGGTCGGCCAAATATTTGGCTGATGGCAACAAAACACAGCCGGTGGCCTCAAGCCATGGCCGGTGGGGAGTGGGGATGGCCAACATGCCATTCCCTGCCCTCCAAAGCAAAAACACAAGTGTTTGGTGCAAACCCAAACACAAAACAGTTGAGTCGAGAGATCTTGAAGCAAGGCGCGTAGCCGAGACCTCCGGGAACTCAAGACGAACACAAACAAGGATGATCACCGAGTGTTCAAACGGTGACGTCCAAGTCTTGAGGACGGTCAAAAATGGGGTGTCTACAGCTATGTAAGCACTACTAACTGCCATTTTTACCAGTACTAAGAAGAAGGCTCGGCCTCTAACCGCACGGGTTTATGAACTTTCACCGAGGATACACAGGCCAACATAATACCACAGCCACACCCCTACCTAGATTCACCAAGCTATTCACCATTTTTTTCTCAAAACAATATGCATTTCCAATGTGTTAAATATGCAACAATGCTCAATGTAAATGGATGAAAAATTAGTTTCAATTCTCCTAATTCTCATGCAATTTCTACAACAATCATAGCTATCCTCCACCAATAGCCCAAAATAGATATCTCTAAATATATAAATAATTTCCAAAAAAAGATAAACTTTCCAAAATTTCAAGATGGGAGTGATAATGCATATCCAACTCCATCATCATCATCATCATCATCATCATCATCATCATTCCAATTCCACAAAACCCAACATCATTTCCATTTCTCTTTAGAAAATCAAGTATTCACATTTTAGGGCAAAATCCATTTTCTTTACAAATCAATTCCAAGGATAAAATCCACCATTTTGTCACAACTCAACCACTTTTACAACATCACAATCATTTCCACAAAACCATTTTGAAAACCCCTCTTTTGATTTCCAAACAAAAACCCTAGGTTATCCAAAAATCCCTAAATCACAATCTTGTTTAGGACAACAAATAACAAATAACTAAGTTAAAAAAGTGTGGAGAAATCCCTACCCCGAAGCTAGAATGCAAGAGAGAGAGTGAAGAAGCCCCAACGAAGTCGAAAAATCAACTTTGCTCCGATCAAATGGAAGCTCTAAGTGAGCTATACTTTTATATCAAAAGGACTAGGGTGTAGAGATCAATGGATTGATAATATTTGGAGGTTGAAGATGAGTTTTAAAGAGAAAGGGTTTAGATTTAGGGTTTTGACATGTTTAAAGAGAGAGAGATATGAAAAAGTGACTCAAAAATTGGCCATTATGAACTGATATATGCGCAGACCGCTCAAGCGAACAAAGTTATAGCTCAAGTGCATAGACACAAACGAAGACACCACTCGAGCGCAAGAAGCGTCATTTGAGTGCAAATATCCGTCACGACCCAAACCTGTCTCTATAGGTTTAGCGTCATAACTGGCCAGTAATCCGTGATTACCAAAGGCCTACTTAACAGTAATACAATAATAGGGGCTAGTGGAAGCCAATAAATAACATAATATATCGTCCAATGAGCTATGCGAACTTATATGAACAAACAAACCTTATATGATATATTCAGATAGCCACATAAGTCCATGTCACATTTATGTACAAAATAAAACATAAGTTAGGGTATTAAATCCCATGATCAAAAGTCAATAAACAAAAACTTCATATCATTAGTCCACATTAAAAGATGGGTGAAATTTAGAATCACCCAAAAAGCCTTAACACTTGATGGTTCGGAACCTCACAGTGAGGCATAGTAGTTGGCTTGACAAAACAGGGGTTGGGTCGACGCCGCTATGTCTACTCCGGTGCTTGCTCACCTACATACATATAATAACAGTGAGCTAGAGCCCAGTAAATAACAAATGTGTAAATGGATTGTGAATGATGTCCTCACAGTCATTCAAAAACAATCAGTTTTAGTAGTGTTTCAATTCATGAAATCATATCAGTCACACGTGGTACATCCAATAGCAAAACAGTACAGTAGGTCTTAAAGATCGAACAATCATTTGATGGCCATCGATGTAGTAAGCAGAAGTTCTAAGAATTGGAACTAACAGAGATCTCTGTAACAGTAGCAGTAACAGTAGCAGTAAACAGTAGTAGTATGCTATGGATGCCACAAATACAGTTCATGAAATAGGGCAATCATCCATTCAATAAACAGTAGCGTTTCAGAAATAGAACTTAGCAACGTCGTTCAGAAAATAATTAACACTTGAACATAGCTTCACAACATTGTTACTCATAGTGGGCTCCCTAAATTACGTGCTTAAGACGTAATGTCCGACCTAAAGAAACAAATTCAAGCACAACTCAATTACATTCATGTCATTCAGTCATTTCTATTTAGTTCGGTACTTATATTTATTCGGTTTCTTCGTTACTTGTTTGTTCGGTCATTCCTATCCATTATTTTATTTCATTTGTGTCCATGAGATGCAAATGCAGATGAAAAACACTTAAAACCATGCAAACAGAGGATTGAAAGGTATAAAAATGGAGTGAAAACGAAACTGGGACCAACCTGAAAACCACACGTGCGGGGGCACTAGCTGCACGTGTAGAACCACCACCGCACATGCACCCCACACGTGCAATTAAAGCAATAGCCATGTTGGAATAGTGGAGCTCTTTTGCACGTGTGGGACCCCAGGCCGCCCGTGTGGAACTAGGCAAAACCAGTCCAAAAATCTGTCTCAATTTTGAAGTTCCAATTTTGCAATTCCAACTTCATTTTTATGCAATTCAAGCCCCAAAACCTTTCAAGAACATATTGAGTTTAACATAACTAGATTTAAACAAAACCATAACTTCAAATTGAAACTCAAATTCCAAGCCAATAAGTTCAAACCCTTGAATTTAAAAATAAAATCATAATCTCTGCAAATTGAGCTCCAATCCTTAAATTTCATGGAGTTTTCCTCCTAAATTTTGAAAACTCATGCAAGAAGTAAGGAAACAATTTGAGGATCATGAATTCCATGAAAATTATGCCATGAATGTGGAGATATAAATTCAATTCCTTCTTTATTTGGTCATATGAGTTCTTAACATTAATTTACACCACTAAACTCATAATTATTCAAGATCTCCTCTTTAATTCAACTCAAACTCTAAAGGATTATGAGTGTAATATCTCAAATTCATGAAATAAGGAATGATTTCCTACCGTAGGTGCTCAAATTGTTGAAGATTGCATGGTTCTTTTCTTTCTCTTCTTTTCTTCTTCTTAGGTGAGTTCTCAAGGGTCCTTTCTCCTTCTCTTAAATTGGACTCCAACACTCTCCACTATCACTCTCTCTTTTCCCTTAATATTTGATGAATAGTTTAGGAAATATAATTAAGCTCTAATCTTCCTAAACCTTGATTAATTATAAGGTTAAACTAAATTTAAAACAAATTTATCCAAATTAAATTAATCCTCATTATAGCCTAATTTATTCTAAACTAGACTAATTTTAATTATACCAATATGAATTAGGCTCTAATTACTTATCCTAGTATTCAATTCTAACTTGTTTCAATTACTGAATCAGATAGGTTCATTCCATATCTATACATATCTATTCGCATATAACACATGGCACATAATTAACACATAACCTCATAATCAATATAAAGGCCATAATTAGCTTAATTAATTAAAGAGGTGGTTGTCACAATATCAAACTCTCAGTAGTTTTGAAGACAAGGGCTAACCGCTCAAGCACAAGAGAGACCGCTCGAGCGCAAAAAATAGCACTTGAGCTAAAAAAAACACTCTCCTAGTACTTTTGCAGACCTACAAATATACTGGAAGTTCTTAAAGACCGCTCGAGCGACCAAATGACCGCTCGAGCGAACTAACCAAAATTTGGGCAACGGTTCAATTGAAAAACAAACTCTCAACCTATTCCAAATGCAACAAAGACATCCAAACAACCAAACTCAATCAAGAATAAGATGAATAAGGATATGAACAACCAATAAGACAAAGAATCTCAGATCCAAAACAATAAACGGGTTGGGTCTAAACCGGAATCGTTATAACCTCCCCTCTTAAGGAATTTTGTCCCCAAAATTTTCAAATCAAACAACAACACCGTGTTAAACTCATTACAATAATAATAACAAGTCGAATCCATAACCATGACCAATCCACCGGTCATTCATTCTCATAACAACGATAAACAAAGTTTTCAATATTGAATATTCAATTCACTTTTTCCAAAGCATATGCAATGTTTTTACATTTAATCAACAGAACAATATTTTCATTACAAGTTTCAAACATCAATAAAAAGGTCCAGATACTTCTCACAGACTTCTGCCTCACATTCCCAGGTCACCTCCTCAACCCCGTGGTGTTGCCACAACATTTTTAGCAAAGGAATTGTCTTGCCTCACAATACCTGGTCTCGTGTATCTAAGACTCTAACCAGTCTCTCCTTATACGAGGCATCCTCATCTACCTCTAACTCTATTCAGTCCAACATATGTGATAGATCTGGCTCATACTTCCGAAGCATACAATTATGAAACACGTCATGAACCCCAGAAAGTTGTGGCGGCAAGGCCAAATGATAAGCTACCTCCCCAATGCGTTGTAGGATCTCAAAAGGCCTAATAAATCTAGGTGACAACTTGCCACTTTTCCCAAACCTTATTAAACCTCGTTTCGGTGATATTTTCAAGAAGACATAATCTCCTACCTCAAATGATAACGATCTCCTCCTATAGTCGGCATAACTCTTCTGACGACTCTGAGCCGAAACCAACCTCTTACGGATAAGTGTAACCTTTTCTATCATTTTCTAGACTAACTCAGGACCTAACATAGGTGCATTACCCACCTCGGCCCAATATACAGGGGATCTACACAGTTGTCCATACAAGGCCTCAAAAGATGCCATGCAAAAACTCACCTGAAAGCTATTGTTGTATGCAAACTCCACTAAAGGTAAGTGTCTCTCCCATGACCACTTAAAGTCAAGAACATAGCCCCGAAGCATATCCTCTAGGATTCGAATGGTACGCTCTGACTGCCCGTCAGTCTGAGGATGATAGACGGTGCTAAAAGTCAACCTAGTGCCCAAGGCATTTTGTAGGCTCTGCCACAACTGAGCTGTGAAACGCGGATCTCTATCCAAAACAATAGTCAAAAGGAGCCCATGAAGTTGGAATATGTCCCTAACATAAAGGTAGGCAAGGTAATCTACCAACTCACTCACTTGCATAGGTACAAAGTGTGCTGACTTAGTTAACCTATCAACTATCACCCACACGACATCATTACCCTATTGAATCCTTGGAAGACCCACAACAAAATCTATCGTGGCATGCTCCCATTTCCACTCGGCTATAGGCAAGGGTTGCAACAAACCCGCTGGCCTTTGATGCTTGGATTTCACTTGTTGACAAATAAGCACCTCAAAACGAACAAGGTTACATCTCTCTTCATTTCCCTTCACCAATATTGGCGACTAAGGTCGTGGTACATCTTTGTGTCTACCGAATGTACCGTAAGGCGCGAATGATGGAATTCTCAAAGTACCTCATCTCTAAAAGACTCTGGCACAAAAAGACAGTCAAAATATCTAACACTCAAGTCAGAATATATGTTCAAGCCCTTCTCTATCTTCCCACTAGACATCTTCTCCCGAATAGACTCTACCTCGTGATCACCCCATTATGCTTCTATAACTTGGCTCACAAACATAGGTTGTGCAACTATAACAAACAAAGTAGCCGACTCAACGGACTCGCCAAAATGCAAGTCAAACTCGCCAGTAGCACCTAATATCTCCTATTCTCAGATGGCAATACTAGCTACACTGCTAATGGACTTCCTACTCAAGGCATCGACTTCTTACTCAACTCAAAGTCGTAATCCTCCACAAATTCCATTCACCTTCTCAGCCTCATATTCAAATCTTTCTGTGGAAATAAATACTTTAAACACTTAAGATCGAAAAAGACCTCTAATCTCTCACCACAAAGATAATGTCTCCAGATTTTCAAAACAAAATTAATGCTGCTAGTTCTAAGTCATGAATAGGATAGTTTCTCACGCGTGTTTTCAACTGTCGTGAGCCATAAGCTACTACATTCCCCTCTTGCATCAAGGCACAACCAAAACCTTCTTGAGACGCATTGCAATACACTGAATAGCCCAAACCCCTCTCCGAAATATTCAACATCAGAGCAGTGGTAAGTCTAACTTGAAATGATTCCTCACAAGTCTCGCTCCACACAAACTTGATTCTCTTCCTCGTCAGTCCAGTCAACAGTGAGGCTAACCTAGAGAAATTCTTCACAAAATGTCGGGAATACCCGGCTAACCCCAAGAAACTGTGGATTTCAAAGGCGTTCTTAGGTTGTTCCCAACCCTACACTACTTCTCTCTTGGAAGAATCTATAGTCACCCTATCCCCAGATACCACATGGCCTAAGAGCTTCACCTCCTTCAACCAAAACTCACACTTCCTAAACTTCACATACGATTTGTGGGCTAGAAGAAACTCAAGCACAATCAGCAAGTGTTCCTCGTGTTCCTCCTCTGAGGGTGAGTAAATTAAAATGTCATCAACGAAGACAACCATATAACGATCTAAGAACTCACTGTGATAACCCAACCTGTACTCTACTTAATTACGCATGTGATTACGTGTTTGATATGAATTTGCAAGTTTAAGCATGCGAATTATGGGAATTTGGAATAATATCTGTTGAACGTACGAATATCTGTTGCAATTATAACTTCGAACTGAAATTGAAAGACTTAGAGGTGAGATAAATAAAAAGCAACTTCATATCTGTGATTAGCATGATTTATAGAGCTTATGGTGAAATTTTGGAAAATTACGATTCGTAATGATTAAATTAGAATTTATGAGATAAGTCATATTTGTGTTTGGCCTCTTGTGTTCTTTATTTGGTGGAGAGCTTGCTAGAGTGAGTTAAAGAGGGAGAGAAAGAAGAAGAGCTAGGGTTTTGTAAGAGAATTAAAGGGCAAACCTTAGACTTGGGTTTAGGTATGAAAATCTACTTATAATCTTTGTCTGTAACTTATCTTTGTCATGGAATCAAGAAGAAATTGGAAATTTTGGGCTAGGGTTTTGAGTTATGTAATGGATTGAACTAAATGCGAGAAATCTTTTCATGTTTGTTTGATTTAGTCCACTCTTGAGATTAATGCATGAAATGAGCTCTAGATTGTGCATACAACAAAGATTTGTTGAAGGATAATCCATGTTTTTCTTCAAGGATTAATCTCAAGAGTGGACTAAATCAAACAAACATGTGCATAAAAATTTATGAAGTTTATGAAGTTTATAAATTTCATGATTAGGATGAGCCTAATCATGAAATTTATGAAGTTGTGAAAAAGATGAGACCTTGATTTTGTTATTGGCTCAAGATTAATGTGTTTCAGATTCAATTACCCTTGTATCACGCTAGTATATCATGTTTTTGAGTTATTTTTGTATGATTTGGGGCTTGAAAATCAACCTTGAAGATTAAGTTTTTCTTCACCTTTGGATTGCCCAAAACAGCCAGGACCGCACGTGCGGGACTCATAGCCGCACGTGTGAGGTTCACGGCCGCACCTAGCTCACACTCGCACATGCAGAAAACAAGGCAAGGATGCACTTTGCTACTAAAATAAAAGCACGTGAGGTGAGGGGCTTTCGCAAATGCAAAAATCAGGGGAAAAATCTCCCTTCTTCTCTTAACTTCTCCTGCCATTTGAATTCATTTTTAAGCATGTTTTATCCCTCTGCAATGCCTATAGATGATTGGAAAATGAACGAATCGTAAAATGAATTAATGAAAGAATGCATATGAATTGAACGGGTTATTCATTGAATGTGTGTGTGAAATGTTTGTATAGGTCGTGTATTGGAGGAAACACCACGAGACCTAACGCACTATGAGCAATAACATTGTACATATATATTCTTAATTGTGTACTTTCAGTCACGAATTAGGAATTGTACCAACATTGCATTTTGATGGAAAGGAATGAAATTTGTAAAAGTTATATGACATGTGCAACGTGGACCTAAGGTCATTTTGTTTACGCTAGAATATGATTGGGCCCGAGGCCGTTCTGTTAATATGGTTGGGCCCGAGGGCATTCTGTTAATATATGGGCTCGAGGCCAATCTGAATTTTGTAGGCCTGAGGCCGTTCTGATGTGATGGGCCTAAGGCTGTTTTGTTCATATGATTCTTGAATTGTGAGAACTTTACGATTATCTATTTACACTGCTTTACTTTATTATTACTCATTGAGTTTTGCTCACCCAATATTATGTATGCATATGTAGGTGATATGCAGCATGGAGCACACCCCTAGAGTCAGCTTCAGGAGCTGTTTTTGTGACCCAATCAAGTCTTGCCTCCGAGATGTAGTTTTGTCTTTGACTCACACCATATCTTGACTTTATTTTATTTTGCTATTATGGTCTTAGGTTGTAAACGATATGTACAAATTCCTATGGCACTTATATTTTGCATGGGTATGTAAATATTTGAATGTGTTATGAGGTCAGCTTCATAATTTTGCTCATGTTGGCACAACTCAATAGACTTCTCATTATTATATGCTTCCGCTTATGGCCCCATTAGCATAAATATTATCTATGTATGTTTGAGGCCTTCGGTAAAATATGGATTACTGGCCGGTTATGACCCAAACTTTTAGGGGCGGGCTCGAGTCATGACAGAGTGGTATTGAAGCACGAGTTAATATCTCACGCACGAGTCCATTTGAGAAATAAGAAGTCTAGAAAAAGGTTTAAGTTGCATCCATAATGCATTTTTAATCAAGTGTGATATGAACATGTGCATTTGTAAATGTGACCTATGTGCCCATCATCTGTGAAAGTTATAATGTACGTTTCTCTAGATCATTGTGAGAACAAGGATGGAAGATAAGGACGATTCAACCTCCACACGACTTGATAGAATGGAGGCAATGATTATGGCCATGGCAGAGGCTTTTTGACAACAACAACAACCACCATTACCACCAATGCCTATGCCACCACCGGTAGTGTAAGACCACCAAGCTAACGACTGAACTATTGCTCCCACAAAGGAATTTAAAAAGATGAAACTACCATCGTTCAAAGGAGAAATTGATCTATTGAAGGCGGAAACTTGGGTGCTTGGTATAGAAAAACTGTTTGAGGTCTTCCCATGCACAGAGGCACAAAAAGTCTTGCTTGCTTCTTTTACACTCGAGAATGAAGCATGACGTTGGTGGATGCTTATTCGATAGGAACATCGAGGAATGAATTGGGCTCAATTTTTGGAGATCTTTTATGAGAAGTACTTCCTGCAGAGTATCTGAGATAGGAAGGTGTTGGAGTTTGAAAACTTGAAGTAAGGGAGCAAAACCGTAGCGGAGTATGAGGCATAGTTTATTGAGCTAGCCTGTTTCGCACCACATATGGTCGATACAGACTACAAAAAGGCAAGGAAATTTGAGGGAGGTCTTCGAGACTTTATTCTTGAGAAGATTAATGTGTTGAAGGTACAAAACTATGTCGATGTATTGAATAGGGCCATCATAGTGAAAGGTAACTAGGCCAACCACAACTGGTACTTGGATTGGAAGGGCAAAAGGCAAGGTTCTAATAGGCACAAAGGGTCAGCGTCCTCATAAAATAAGAAGCAAAATTTGGGAACTTCCAGGACTTCGGGGTTCTACCCGTGATTCAGCACCAACGTGCCCGAATTTTGGAAAGAAGCGTCGAGGGGTTTGTTATCGAGCACAGGAGCTTGCTTTAAGTGTGGAAAGATGGGACATATGATGAGAGATTGTCCTATGTTTGGGCAACAAAAATGGAACAAGCCGACTGCTAGTTCAACTGGTTCCACACCTGCAACAAAGACCCTAGCAAGGCCTACTACTTCTAGAGACAATGTTAGGCAAGGGAGAGTCTTTGCTCTTGTTCCGGGTGATGTCCAAAATTCAAATTCTGTGGTTTCAAGTACACATTCCATTAATGGCCAACCAGCTCGTGTGCTACTTAATTCAAGTTCCACCAATTCCTTTGTTTTGAAAACATTTTCTCCTAACTTGAATAAATCTATGGAACCCTTGAATTATGTGTTGTGTGTGTCTCTCCCATCTGGGGACTATATGTTTTGTGCTTCTATTTATCCTTCATGTGAGCTTTTACTTGGAGATATTCCATTATGTGCTAATTTGGTGCCTCTAGATATGATACACTTTGATATAATTTTGGGGATAGATTGGCTAGCTAAGTATCATGCAACCAATGATTGTGTGTCTAAGCAAGTTGTTTTCAGCCCACCAGGCTAAGATGACTTTACTTTTGTAGGACATGGGGTAGCTTCTCCACTCTATCTAATCTCGGTTATAAAGGCTTGTAAACTACTTCAGGAGGGTTGTAAGGGTTGTGTAGCATTTTGCATGTAGAGACAATCGATGTGGGTGTTGAAAATATTCCAATTGTTAATGAGTTTTCGAATGTATTTCCTGAGGAATTGCTAGGGGACTTGATAGACTGTGAGATTGCATTTATCATTTATATTGTGTCGGGTACTCAACTGATTTCTAAGGCTCCGTACAGAATGTCTCCGGCAGAAATGAAGGAATTAAAAATACAATTGCAAGAATTGCTTGACAAAGGGTTCATTTGGCCGACTAAATCACCATAGGGCACACCTGTTTTGTTTGTGAAGAAGAAGGATGGGACCCTTCAGTTGTGTATTGATTACCGACAACTTAATAAGGTAACGGTGAAGAATAAATATCCTTTACCACAGATTGATGATTTGTTTGACCAATTATAGGGGGCACAAGTGTTTTCAAAAACTGATTTGAGATCCGGGTACCATCAGTTGAAAGTCAAAGTAGAGGATGTTGAAAAGACTGCCTTTTGAACCAGGTACGGTCATTATGAATTTCTAGTTATGCCATTTGCGGTTACAAATGCACCAGCAGCTTTTATGGATTTAATGAATCAGATTTTCAAACTGTATTTGGATGAGTTTGTGGTGGTATTCATTGATGACATTCTTATTTATTCAAAGAGTAGGGGGAACATGAAAAGCACTTAAGATTAATTCTTCAAACACTAGGGATAAGAAGTTATATGCTAAATTGAAGAAATGTGCATTTTGGTTGAATAAAGTTGTGTTTTTGGGATATGTAATTAACAAGGATGGTGTGTTTGTCGAACCGCAAAAGATAGAAGTTATTGTGAATTGGCCTGCTCCTACCAATGTTACAGAAGTATGCAGTTTTGTGGGTTTAGCAGGTTACTACCGAAGATTTGTTAAAGATTTCTACAAGATTGAGGTACTGCTCACCTAGTTGACTCAAAAAGGTGTACCATTTCAATGGATAGAACAGAGGGAGTCTGCCTTTCAAGAATTAAGGACACGGCTCACAACAGCACTGATCCTCGCCTTACCATTAGGTACAGAAGGGTTTGTTGTTTATAGTGATGTTTCTCATAAGGGATTAGGTGTGTACTTATGCAGAATGGAAGAGTAATTGCGTATGCATCTTGACGATTGAAGTCGCATGAAATGAATTACCTTACACATGATTTGGAACTAGCTGTCTTGGTTTTTGCAATAAAAATATGGCGGCATTATCTTTATAGAGCAACATGTGAAGTCTACACCGACCACAAGAGCCTCAAATATCTCTTTACTCAAAAGAAGCTTAATATGCGACAAAGACGGTGGTTGGAACTCATCAAAGATTATGACTTGTAGATTCGTTACCATCCCGGCAAAGCCAACACAGTAGCGGATGCACTTAGTAGAAAATCAATGGGAAATTTAGCATGTTTGCTTACGAAGCAGAATGAACTATTACTTGACTTAGAAAGAATGGAAGTGGAGATTGTGCTACATGAACGGGATAGAATGTTAGCCGCAATGGTAGCACAACTAGTTATTATTGAGGAAATTAGACAAAGGCAATTAGAGGATGAATTTCTCAAGAAAGTACATGATGAGATAGAAACAAAGCCGAGACCGGGATTTTCTTTGAAAGCTCAAGTGTTAAAATTCAAGGGAAGATTGTGTGTTCCTAATGTCCCCAAAATTAAAGGAAGAGCCTTGGAAGAAGCTCACAAGTCCATATTTTCTATGCATCTCGGGAATACCAAAATGTACCGAGATCTCAAGTAAGCTTTTTGGTGGCCCAATATGAAGAGAGAAATTGCGGAGTTCATTTCAAGGTGCCTTCAATGTCAGCAAGTAAAAGTGGAACATTCAAGACCGGCGAGGTTTCTTCAACGTCTCCCTATTCCAAAATGGAAGTGGAGCACATAACTATGGATTTTATTGTGGGCTTACCCCGAACACCCCAAGGTATGGATTCTATATGGGTTGTTGTGGATAGATTGACTAAGTTTGCTCACTTTTTTCCGGTGAAGACTATTTATAATGCTGATAGACTTGCTACAGTGTACATTGTTGAGATTATTCGATTGCATGGTGTTCCAGTTTCCATTGTTTCAGATAGGGATTCTAACTTTGTGTCAAGATTTTGAAAAATCTTACAAAAAGCATTGGGAACGAAATTGAGGTTCAGTACCGCATTTCATCCACAAACTAACGAACAATCTGAAAGAACTATGCAGATGTTGGAGGACATGCTCCAGATGTGTGTTTTTGATTTTTGCGAAGGTTGGGAAACTCATTTACCTTTGGCGAAATTCGCATACAGTTTCCACTCCAGTATCAGAATGGCACCGTATAAAGCTTTGTATGAGAGGAAATGTCGAACTCCGATTTGTTAGACCAAGGTTGGGGATAGGTCATTGATTGGGCCTGAAATTCTACAAGTTACTATGGAAAAGATTCAAATCATCCAACAGAGATTGAAAAATTGCTCAAAGTCAATAAAAAAGCTATGCGGATCAAAGGAGGAGAGACTTAGAATTTGAAGTTGGGGATCATGTTTTTGTCATAGTCACTCCAATGAAAGGACACACAAGGTTTGGAAAGAAAGGGAAATTGTCACCCAGGTACATAGGGCCATTTCAGATCTTAGAAAGATTGGGTCCAATTGCCTATCGAATTGCTTTACCACCAGGCGTGGGGAAAGTGCATAATGTGTTCCATGTATCAATGTTGCGAAGCTACCTTCGAGACTCTTCTCATGTCATTGACTATCATCAGATTGTGCTAGATGACGATATGGTTTATAAAGAGAATCCTATTTTGAATCCTTGACCAACAAGTCAAGCAACTAAGGAACAAAACTATCCCAATGGTAAAAGTCAAATGGAGGGAACATCATGGAAATGAAGCCACTTGGGAACAGGAAAAAGAAATGAGACATTGATATCCAGAATTGTTCCCGACTTGAGTTAAACAAGTTTGGAGGACCAAACTTCCTAAAGAGGGGGAAGACTATGATAACCCAACCTGTACTCTACTTAATTATGCATGTGATTATGTGTTTGATATGAATTTGTAAGTTTGAGTATGTGAATTTGGAATAATATCTGTTGAACGTAGGAATATCTATTGCAATTACAACTTTGAATTGAAATTGAAAGCCTTAGAGGTGCGATAAAGAAAAATCGGCATCATATATGTGATTAGCATGATTTATAGAGCTTATGGTGAAATTTTGAAAAATTACGATTCGTAATGATTAAATTAAAATTTATGAGATAAGTCATATTTGTGTTTGCCCTCTTATGTTCTTCATTTGGTGGAGAGCTTGCTAGAGTGAGTTAGAGATAGAGGAAGAAGAAGAGCTAGGGTTTTGGAAGAGAATCAAAGGGAAAACCTTAGACTTGGGTTAAGGTATGAAAATCTACTTATAATCTTTGTCTCAAACTCATCTTTGTCATGGAATCAAGAAGAAATTGGGAATTTTGGGCTAGGGTTTGAGTTATGTAATGGATTGAACTAAATGCAAGAAATCTCCTCATGTTTGTTTGATTTGAGTCCAATCTTGATATGAATGCATGAAATGAGCTCAAGATTGTGCGTACAACAAAGATTTGGTGAAGGATCATCCATGTATTTATGTGTTTGAGCTTGATCATGAAATTTGTGAAGTGATGAAAAAATGAGACCTTGATTTTGTTATTGGCTCATGATTGATGTGTTTAAGATGCAATTACCCTTGTATCATGCTAGTATATCATGTTTTTGAGTTATTTTCACATGATTTGGGGCTTGAAAATCAACCTAGAAGCCTAAGTTTCTCTTCAGCTTTAGATTGCCCAGAACAGCCAAGACTGCACGTGCGGGACTCACAGCTACATGTGCGAGGTTCTTGGCTGCACAAGCAGGGCTCACAGCCGCATGTGGGGAAAACAGGGCAAGGTTGCACTTTGCCACTGAAATAAAAGGGCACACTTTTGTAGACGTGCCCGAACGTCCAGAGCTCCACGCGCAAAAGGGAGCGAAATCCGTTTTGTTCTTAGCTACTACAGTTCGGACTCAATGTCACGATTCTGAATCTAATCTCACAAAGTGCAATGCGAGACCGATAAATCACCAAAGAGTCCAAATCCGGAAAATAGTTTTGGAAAACTGATTTTTATAAAAAAAAGTGCCAAACATGGACTGCTTTGCCAGATACAGAGTCGCCACCTAAATATTTTATTTTGGGAAAAATTTAGGAAACCCCGACTCGTGCCTAAGGCCACATGTCCGTCATCACCAAAGTTGCCTCGGCTCGGGAACTTGGGTACGAGAGGGAAAGGTCATGCAATGAACACCCCTACTAGCCCGATCAAAGATCGGCCTATACTAAGCATGATATTTTTTTTTTGACAACACATGTGTTCTTATTCCAGTTATTAACCTAGAATTACTATGTGATGCACGCAACGTAAAAGTATAAACTAGATCGCCTAAGTTGGAACAAAACATTGCATGTTCGTTTGTTTGAAAACGGTTTGCTACCCGTAAGTAGGCTAAAATTGCGGATTTCAATGAATTGTTCTAATTCAAGCAATCCAACCTTTACCCACAAGCATTCAAGCAGTTAAACACTTAAGCAGTTAGCCTCATGGCAAGCATGCTAACATGGCAGCACTAACACACATGCAGTATGCTAAAGCGTAAACACTCACAGTGTACTCTGAGCCAAAACAGAGAACTAGTTAGAAATCATGCGTGATCCTAGTTCATGTTAAGATGACTAATGCAACACATGTGAAAATGCGACTAAGATAGGCTCGGCTATCGTAAGATGTCATGTGAAATGCAACTTGGTACATGTATTCAAATTGGAATTGAAATACAATGCAGTTAGTAGGATGCGCCGAGCCCGGTGCATGCAAAACAAATGAATGGATGCACGCATGTGAGCATAAGGTATGCTAAACAAAATATGCCCTAAAACTAACCATCGTAAGCGATTAAGTAAAAGGGAGAAAGAAATGGGGATTGGAAGACATGCATAACACACATGCACGCTTATTACAATAGTTGGCCCTCTTGATGGAGGGTCTGAATAAGAAGCTAACTAGCTAATCTAAGCTAATTAAACTAATTATTATATCACAAAACTAGCTAACTAACAAGCTAACTAATTAAGCTATTACAAAACAAATTGAATAGTTAAGCGCATTAACTAATTAAGTACAGACCAAAGCATAAACTAGCTAAGCAAATTAGCTAAGTAAAGCAGTAAAGCATGAGCTTCAGAGGGAGAAGAGTGCATGCATGCCCGGTCGCCTCGTCCAGAAATCCGTCGCGATGCCTCAATTTGCCTCTGTTTGCAATTGCTCTCAGAACACTGTACCAAGCTCCAAAAAGCTTCCAACTCCCTTTGGGGACCTGTGGGAGGGCTGCCGACCACTTTTCTTTGCTAAGAACCAGAAAAAGTGGTCGGCCAGCTAATATTACTGGTTGGCCGACCAATTTTTGTTGCCAAACTCCACTTTGTTGCAACAGAGAGGAAGAAAGGGCATGGCAATGTATTTTCAAGATATGTGTGCACGACCACCTCCCCTATCATTTCATAAGCTCAAGGGACTGTGGTTCTTGACCCTCGGGCCACTAATTACGCATCTCGATGCATGATGGCCGAGAAGCCAAATTGCACAATTCAATATAAAATGAATGCACTGATAAACACATAAGGCCTAAAACTCTATCATGTATGATCAAGAGCGTCGGCGATTGAGAATTGTGGCACATTTCATCACTGCAAGTATGAAACATTCCTCATTTCTCATGTTTGGGCTGACACCTATTCCAAACAAAATGCAAGCAACAACATGCAAACATGCAATGCTACTTAAGCATGCAAACATGCAATGCAATAAAACATGCATGCAAACAACATGCGAGGGACAAGCATGCAAACATGCAATGCAATGTAACATAGCATACTCAATGCTAATGGCATGCATACTCAATGCAAAGCAACATGGTATACTCAATGCAATGTAACAAAATGGCATACTCAATGCAATGATCAACATGATTAACTTAACAAAGCTAATGACATGCAAACAATACTAATGCATGTAACAACATGATGCAATGTAAGCATGCAAATAATCATGAAAAAAAACATGCTCAATGGACTTAAACCAAAAAAGGGCAGACCTCAGTCATGCCCAAATCAGTGGCCATAACACCAAAACAAAGGCACAAAATGCAAGGCAAAGCATGCACATGCATTGGCCTATCAACTAGGCCCAAGAGCACAACTCTCAAGAGTGCTCAAGAAGTGATAAACATGGAAGTGTAACAACACTAAGTGCACTGAAATAAGATATGAAATGATGCCAAATCACTCAAATAACACAAGCATGGCATGCTAAGGTCCTTAAGGCATAAGGCTAGCAAAGAGGACTACAAATGGGGCATGCAATACATCGCACAAATGCATGAACCAATCATGGATAGAGCTTAAATAGTTCTAAACAAAGACCAAAACATGCTGAGATGGGGGCTCAAGGACCCAGACAAGATGGCATACATGCTAGGCGACAAGCAAGGCAACAATGCTTAACATTCAAAGGCACTTAAAGAATGAATGAATCGGGAACATGGAAATTCTACATGTTCTGAAATATCATGATAAATGATGCCAAATCATCCAAACAACGCAAGTGAAGCATGCTATGATAGGCACTTGTACTACAACTATGCAAAACATGAAGCATATGGCTAAGGCAACCAAAAATAGTCCTAGAACATGTCAAAATGAGTTTAGAACATGTCAAAATGAGTTTAAAACATGTGTGGAAGGAAGCAAAAATAAGCTAGCATGGTAAGCATGAAGCATGAAATATGCAAGGCAAATAAGGTGGATTACACTACACCTATCAAAACCAAGCATGAGATGGCTTCACCAACAAAAATCAGAGTTATATCATGGCAAAATAACCCCAAATATACACTGAAATGATAGCTCACAAGCTTATGCACGTAGGCATACACAATGATTCATGTTAAGGCATAAAGGACCAACCCTCCAACGCATTGAATGAGTGAAAGATGTAAGTGTATGACCATGAAATATGGACTGAAATCACATTACAAATGATGCCAAATCATTCAAATAGGCCAAGCAATGCATGCTAGTGGACTTGATACACAAAGCTAACAAGCTAGAATGCACTATAGCTATACAAAGCATGGCATGCATGACCAAAACAACAAAAATCAGAGCTAGAGCATGCTAAAACATGGACAAAAGCTTCTTGAAGTTAAGACAAAAGCATGCTGGAATGACATGTTAAAGCATGATACACATTAGGCTAATTCATGAAAATGCACTACAAGCGCATGGAGCATGTAAGGGCCAACCAAACCAAACCTTAACAGAGGTATGACAAGGTAAAACAACACCAAGAACATGCCAAAATAGACTCAAAACATGCTAGAAAAACATGCTACTTCATGAAGCATACAAAGCTAGTTTGTGAGGATTACAGTACAAGTGTATTATGCATGCAAGGGATGATCAAGACAACCAAAAACAGTGGCATGCCATCTCAAAATAACCCCAAATACATGCTAAGAACAAGCCAACACAAGCTTAATAAACATGCTCAAACATGAGGCATTCAAAGCAAGCATACAAAACACAAGGAGAGGGGATGCCCCTCTCCTTGTTGAGACACCAAAACCACCTTTCCACCACTAAAAATCCTCTAGATTTCAGTGGTAGAAAGGTCATGCAAGGGCTAGAACAAGAGCCAAAAGGGATGGCTCAAAACAAGGCCTAACGAGGCCTAAGAGGGGGTAGACCACCCCCAACAAAAAAGTGACCTTAAACAAACATGTTAAGGACTGAAAAACAGAACTTTTTGCAGTAGGAAGTTAAGCTTAAAATATTATGCAAGCAGGGCTAAAAGCTTAAGCAAAAATGGGGGTTTAAAAGGTTAAAAGCTCACCCTTGAAGACCACCTTCAAAGCTACAACTCCAGTAGGTTTACCAAGCTCAAACCAACCTAACAACACCAAAACCAGCTCCTAAGCACCTCAGCAACAAAAGGATGGTGTTTGAGTGTGTGTTTGTGTGTTAAAGTATGATAAACCTACACTTTAAGGCACAAAAATGAAAGAGATGGAGGATTATAGAGACAAGGGTGTATCTATCTCTCAAGGCAAATTTTTCTAAACCTAAGGCATGAGGGGGAGGTTCTCCTTTATAGAGAACAAAGCTCAAGATTGTTGGACAAGCTTTAGGTTCAAAGCCATCCCTCTATACACGTGTATGGAGGATGGTTGTAGTGCCTTCCAGTTGTTACAGCTGGCCTCAAAATATCTCCAAAAAGGTGATGAAAAGTTGCTGACCACTTGAAATGGTCGGCCAGCTACTTAAAGTGGTCGGCCGACCACCACAAGTGGTCTCCCAAGAAGAAAACTGGTCGGCCATGGGTAGAAGAAGTCTACACACTAAAAACAAGCTAGTGGTGGGGTGGCCAACCAGAAAAGATGGGCCAAAGACCAAGAAAACCAGTTATCTGATTAGAAAACTGGATGGCAGGAAGAAAAGTGCTCTCCAAGGGGAAAAACTAGCCTCCCACCCTTGTACCACCTCCAAACAAGGAAAACAAGGTTCGTACCAAAGACAAACCAAAAAGGATGCAACATGAAAGTTCAGGAGGCAAGGCGCGCAACCGGGAGCCTCGAAAACTGGTCTAAGGGCATCAAAAATGGTCTACGACCACAAAAGTGGTCTTCCAGACCACAGTGTCCCTCTAGGTAGAGGCAACAAGGCATGGTTCAAAAACCAAGCCAAATGGAGAACGTTAAGCGGTCCCGAGACAAGGCGCGCGGCCGAAGACTCCGAAAATTGAAAACTAGTCTCCGAGCAAGAAAAGTGATCTACGACCATGAAAAGTAGTCTACGACCAGAAAGAGGTGGTCTACTGACCACTCCCTCCCTCCAGGGAAGAGAAACAAGGCTTGGTCCACAAACTGAGCCAAAACACAAAAAGTTCAGAGGCCCGGAGGCAAGGCTCTCAGCCAAAACTCTGGAAACTCGAAACGAGCTCAAACATGCATAATCACCGAGTGCTCAATCGATGACGTCTGAGTCTTACGGTCGGTCAAAAATGGGGTGTCTACAACTTTCCGCACGTGTGGTAAGGGGCTTATGCCCGTACGGAAATCAGGAGAAATATTTGTCTTCTTCTGTTAATTTCCCCAACCCTTTCAATTCATTTCTGAGCATGTTTTGTCCCTTCGCAATGCCTATAGATGATTGGAAATGAACGAATCATAAAATGAATTAATGAAAGAAAGCCTATGAATTGAACGGATTATACATCGAATGTGTGTGTGAAATGTTTGTGTAGGTCGTGTGCTGGAGGAAACACCGCGGGACCTAACGCACTATGAGTAATAAATATTATACATATATATTCTTAATTGTGTACTTTGAGCCATGAATTGGGAATTGTGCCAACATTGCGTTTTGATGGAAAGGAATGAAATTTGTAAAAGTTCTATGCCATGTGCAATGTGAACCTCAGGTTGTTTTGTTTATGCTATAATATGATTAGGCTCGAGGCTGTTCGGTTAATATGATTGGGCCTAAGGCCATTCTGTTAATATGATTAGGCCCGAGGCCATTATGTTAATATGATTGGGCCCAAGGCCGTTCTATTAATATGTGGGCTCAGGTCGTTCTGCTTATATGTGGGCTCGAGGTTATTCTGAACTTTGTGGGCTTGAGGCCGTTCTGATATGATGAGCCTAAGGCCATTCTGTTGATATGATTATGGATATTGTGAGAACTTTACAATTATTTATTTACACTACTTTACTTCATTGAGCTTCGCTCACCCAATATGTTTTATGCACATATAGGTGATCCGCAGCATGGAGCATACTCCTAGAGTTAGCTTCAGGAGCTATTTTTGTGACCTAATCGAGTCCTACCTCCAAGATGGAGTTTTTTCTTTGACTCATACAATACCATACCTTGACTTTATTTTATTTTGCTATTATGGTCTTGGGTTGTAAACAATATGTACAAATTCCCGTGGCACTTATATTTTTGCATGGGCATGTAAATGTTTTGAATGTGTTATGAGGTTAGCTTCATAATTTTGCTCATGTTGGCATAGCACAATGGACTTCTCATTATTATATGCTTCCGCTTGTTGCCCTATTAGCATAAAATATTTTGTATGTACATTTGAGGCCTTCGGTAATCTACGGATTACTGCCCGGTTATGAGCCAAACTTTTAGGGGTGGGCTCGGGTCATGACACTCACAGAAGATTGGGTTCATCAAATCCATAAACAAGGACAGTGCGTTGGTTAGCCCAAAAGGCATCACTAGGAACTCATAATGGCCATACCGCGTATGGAATTCCATTTTTTGGATATGTTCATCCTTCACTCGCAACTGGTGATAACCTGATCTCAAGTCTATCTTAGAAAAGCAACAAGACCCTTTTCAACTAGTCAAACAAGTCATCTATACGAGGTAGTGGGTACTTGTTCTTAACAGTTACCTAGTTCAACTTCCGGTAATCAACACAAAGTCGCAATGTGCCATCCTTTTTCTTAGCAAAGAGAGTCGGTGCTACCCAAGGCAAACTACTAGGGCGGTTAATAGAGCTTTATTAGATTGATAGAGCTTTCTTAGCAAAGAGAGTCACCACTGGCAACAAAGCTCTATCAATTCAATAAAAACAATCACCACTCGAGGTGCACACCATAATTCTCTAACCGTAATAGTTTATAACAGCCCGATAGGATCACAACCAATCCATGCCCAAAATAACATCAAAACTGGACATATCAATCAACACAAAAATGAAAGGAAGTCGGCGATCGGCAACCTCTATCTCACAACCCCTACACCCCTGGTCCAACACAACATTACCACCAACAGGTGACTCTACCCTGACTAGAGATACGAACTGCACCACTTCTAACCCCAAGGCTGATGCAAATATAAACGAAATGAAATAATGGAACACACCAATATCAATCAACACATTGGCAATAGAATTACACAACAAGAAGTTATCTCTCACTACCAAAGGTGCTGGCAACAAATCTGGCATGTGATAGCATACACACACCCTGAAGTCTTTACCCTACCTGTTCACCTCTCAGAGCATAAGTTTCAAACACTGATTAAGCAAAAGAGGCTCCCTGATTGGCCTTCAAGGCTTGAGCTAATGGTGTAGGTTGATGGCTTTGTGTTTGCCTCAAACCAGACACACCAGATGTGCCACCCGACCGAGACCAAAACCTTCTTACGTGCCCTAACTGTCCACACTGATAGCAGGTAGGCGGTTGCCCTCTCCCCAAACTTTGGCTCTAAGGACGAGCCACAGACGGTGCAGACTATTGCCCTCCTCCTCTCTATAGGCAAACCAAAGACTTGTGGCCTGGCTGACCACACTTGAAACAAGTGATCGTATCCTGACCAACTCTCCTTGACCAAAAACTCAGTACAGGAAAAGTGGATCTAGACTGTGCTCCCTGGGACTGTTGTGGGGTGGAACCCCTCTGCCTCTTGCTATCCCTAGTCTCTCTATGAACCTCCTAACTCCTCTACCTAGAGCCCCTCATCCGCACATCCTCCGATTGAACCATGGTCTCAAGATGAGCTACCGCCTCCACAAGGTGACCATAGTCCCTAATCATGGACCTAGCCACTTTGAAAAGAAGTTTGGTCCTCAACCTCTTCTCGAACTGAATGCAACGGTGTTCCTCTGTCGCCACAAGTTCCAGTGGAAACCTCGACAAACTAGTAGAGGCAGTTGGCCACTAGCGTGTTAAGCTGCTTGAACTTCAAAAACTACTCTCTCAACTTCTTCCTAGCAGTGGGAGGCAAAAACTTATCCTGGAAGGCATTGACAAATGCCTCCCAAGTCACCCCAATGCGCCCACGCGCATGCTTCCACTATTGACTGACACCTCCCTTTAACTGGAAGGATGCCAAGGTCATTCTCAGCCCATCGTCCTCGATGCCAACCATCTCCAACGTTTTCACCATCTGCTCTAGCCACTTATCCACCTTTAGTGGCATTTGTGGATCCCTTAAAAACTCATTCGAATTAGACAGGAAGAACTCCCTTTTCAGAAACGACGGCCCTGCCTCAGCAACTGTGGACGCGCCCTCGGGCTTTATGCCACCGCAATTCGGACTCCCTTTTTGTGTCACGGTTCTTAGTCTGAACCAAAGAGTCCAAATCTGGCAAATCGTTTTGAGAAAACAAATTTTTAGAAAAGAAGTGCCAAACATGGACTGCTTTGCCAGATACAGAGTCAACACCTAAATATTTTTTAATAGGGGAATTTAGGAAACCCTGACTTGTTTGCCTAAGGTCACGTGTCCGTCATTACCAAAGTTGCCTCGGCTCGGGAACTTGGGTACGATTGAGGAAGGTCAGCTATGAGCACCCCCTCTCGCCCGATCCGAAGATCGGCCTCTACTAACCATGATATCCAATTTTGAAAACGTTATGTGTTCTTATTCCGGTTAATTAGCTAGAATTACCGTGTGATGCGCACAGCAAAACAAGTATAGACTAGATCGCCTAATTTGGAACAACGCATCGCATATCCGTTTGTTTGGAAAATGTTTTGAAATTTGCTACTTGCGAGTAGGCTAGAACACGGATTTTGATGAGTTGTTCCAACTCAAGCAATCTAACCTTCACCCACTGGCATTCAGGCAGTTCATATCACATAAGCATCTAGCTACATGGTAAGCATGCTGTCATGTTAACATTCACACTCGGCGAGATGCTAAAGCACAAAATACTTACAGTGTACTCCAAGCCAAAACAAAGAACTCGTTAGCAATCAATGTATGATCCAAGTCCATGTTAAGTGCCTAATGCAACGCATACAGAATGCAATTAGGATAGGCTCGGCTAATCCTAGGATAGCATGTGAAATGCAACCATTTGATGCACATATTCAAGTTAGATTTGAAATACTATACAGTTAGTATGATACGCCAAGCCCGATGCATGCAATACTGATGAATGATCACAAGGATGCTAAATTAAATATGCCCTAGTACTAACCATCAAAGCAGGTAAGTAAAAGGGAGAAAGAAGTGGGGGTTGGAAGATATGCACACACGCACCCACACTTATTACAAATTTGCCCTCGCTCGGAGGGACCAAAAGAATAATACAGATTTAACTAACCCACAAGGTAATTAAATATTACAGACCAATTAAACTAGTTAAGCAAATTAACTAATCTAATAAAATAGTAAACAGCCTCGGGAAGAGGGCCCAATGCAATGCGTGCTCGGCTCCGCTCGGAAGTCCACTAACATGCATAAGTTGCCTCTGTCCACATTGTTTCCCTTCTCTGATAATTGCAAAATTCCCAAGGTGCACTCTATGAACCCTGTGGGATACCACCGGCCAAGGGAAATGGTCACTGGCCAAAGGAAATGATCACTGGCCAAACGAAATGATCATCGGCCACTCGTTAAGCTATCAGCCACCAATTGTTGCTCGGTCAGCACTAAAGATGGCCAGCCGGCCAAATCTTCCTGCAGAATCCTGTTTTGATAGCAGTAGAGGGCAAAACAAGGCATGGCATTGCATTCCAAGCAAATGTGTGCACCAACACATCCCTTATCATGTTTATGACTCAAAGGGACATGGTTCTCGGTTCTCGGACCACCAATCGTGCATTTCGATGCGTGATGGCCCAAGAAACCAAGTTATGCACTTTGATTTCAAATGAAATGCACATAAACAAGAAAGGAGCTCAACCTCTATCATACTCAACTCAAAAGGCTAAGCATGCATGTCAATGCAATGCAACCTAGTCGTATGAGCTAGTATGCAACATGAGCAATGCGAACAAGCATACAAGGCATGTGACTATCATGCTAATCAATAAGTATGCCAAATACAATGGGGATGTTCAAGCATGCAAGCAAGCATGTGACTTCATTCAATCATGCCACAACACATGGAGCAAACATGTTAGACAACCTAAACATGTGACAACACACAAGTATGCAACAACACACAAGGTGAGCATGCAACAACATGCGAACTATCAACTTAAACTAATTTGGGTAGCTCTATACTAAGCCCAAAACAGTGGCCAATATGCTTAAGAATGAAGGCAAAATGACATGCAAACATGCATGCACACAAGGACTAACACTTGGGCATATAGAAACAACTCTCAAGCACACTTAAGAGGATGCAAACATGGACAAATGACATGCATTGTAAGCTCTGAAAGTCATGTTAGAGAAGGTGCCAAACCAATTTACAATGCAAGCTAGGCATGCCACCAAGCCCAATGACTTTAACCATGGCCATATGACATATGAAGCAAATGACAAAAAAGAACTAAAACAGTCCTAAATCATGCAAAAATAAGCCCCAAAAACCACTTAGATGGAATCTAAATGATCTAATCCTAGAGGCATACACAATGGCACAAACATGGAGCAAGAAACACCAACCTTTTAAAGCATGATAGGGGCATCAAATACAAGCATACGAGCATATCATGAGGACTGAAATGACATGACAAGTGGTTCCAAACCCCTGAAATGATGCAAGGATGGCATGCTAGAGGGGTCAATACCTAAGGCCTACAAGAGGGATTACATGGTAGCTATACAAAGTGAAGCATGGATGACCCAAATGACCAAAAATAGACCTCAAGCACACTAAAACAAGCATCAAAGCTTCACAAAGCTAGGCCGAAATCATGCTAGAACAAGAGTTAAAACCTAAAGCCTATTAAGGCAAAAAATATGGCATTACAAGACATGTATGCAAGGCAAGCATGGAGTGTCTAAACCAAGTAAAAAAAGAGGTAAAGCATGGCAAAATACTACCAAATACCTACTGAAACATGGCCAACATGAGTTCAAAAATGGTGCTCACACATGAGGCTTAAATGGCACATTTTGAAGACAACAAGGAGAGGGGGTTGCCCTCTCCTTCTTAGGACCTTAAACCACCATCCTCACCACTGAAATCCCTCAAGATCTCAGTGGTGAGGAGGCCCAAACAAGGTGGTCCCGGAGCTCACCAAAATAGCACAAAAATGGGGCCAAACAAGCCCTAAGAGGGGTCGAACAACCCCAAACAATAAAACACCCTTAAACAACTATTTTAAGCAAGTAAAAAAAAGACTTTGATTAGCTATATGCAAAGTCTAAAAATAGTTTCAAGATTGGCAAAAAAGCTATGCAAAAATGGAGAATAAAAGGCAAGAACACTCACCCTTGAAGAACACTTCCAAGATCACAAGGTCAGACCTCTTCTTGGATCAAAACCAGCTCAAAAAGTCCAAGATCAACCCTCTAAAGCCTTAGCAATTAAGGAAAGGTGTGATGGTAGGTGTTTATGTGCAAAACTATGAACAAACACACACTTATACACAATGAGAGGAAAGTACAGAGATAGAATACACACACTTTTAACCCTAAAAAGAACCAGACCTTTGGAGCTTGTTTCTAACCATAGAAGAGGGAGGAGAGCCCTCCTCTTTATAGAAGCTCACTCTTGCAAAGCTTCTCAAGTAAGCTAGTCAAGTGGGAGATCCCTTCATACACGTGTATGGAGGGGACCAAAGTGGGTGCCAGCTATCACAGCTGGCAAAAAATATCTTCCAAAAGTAGAGGCACAGTGGTCGGCCGGCCAAAAATACAATTTGACTAAAATAGATGGCCGGTCGACTACAAAGAGTGCCGGTGGGCCAAACATTTGGCCGGTGGCAACAAACTAGTGGCCGGTGGCCTCAAGCCATGGCCGGTGATGTGTGGGGATGGTCAACAAGCCATTCCCTGACCCTCAATGGCAAAGCACAAGTGTTTGGTACAAAACCAGACACAAAACAGTCGAGTCGAGAGATCCTGAGGCAGGGCGCAGGGCCGAGACCTCTGGGAACTCAAGACGAACACAAACATGGATGATCACCAAGTGTTCAAACAGCGACGTCCAAGTCTTGAGGACGGTCAAAAATGGGGTGTCTACAGTTGCCCCTCTTTGACAGAACTCGAAAGTCATAACGATGACGGGAGTGATTGTCAAAGCCCAGAGATGACCCATTTTTGACAAAGCCAAAGACTTAGACAAACATGCAAGATAGACAAGATGTGCGCCCGAAGGCAGGGGTAGAATGCAACTGACAATGCAAGAAGCCGAACATAACTTATGATCATGCAAAGAAAGCTGTAACAAAGCATAACATGCGACAGTTTTAAGCTAGAAAACTCAAATCCAACAACACTACAATGCAGAAAGAATGTAAGAGAATTATGAAATTCTCGATATGTCTCACTCGGAGAATACAATACCTGTGCGGTTCGTCTGGTTGCACCAGCTTCAAATGAACCGTACATACAATATCGTGCCTGAAAGAGAACGAAAACTCAATAGGTACAATATTGTTAGCAACATGCATAATATGGAAAATGAATGCAAAATGATATGCGATATATACAAAACTATGTATAATAATGCAAATGAAAATGCAATGCAATTGAATCATGATCAAATCATGACCGGTTCAAAACCACACAAATGTCAAAAGGATGATGGAGATGCAAAGTCCGTCTACCATAGAAAAGGCGCCGCAACCCTCAAACCAACATACTAGCATGGAATAGGCGCGTACACATGCAGAACTATGAGTGATGTAGACAGACACAAGAACAAGTAATTGGGTGGAATGACATAAGTGGGGAAATGTCCCACTGAGGAAAGACCAATGATCCTAATGCTGGATGCAAAAATTACACTACAATGTAACATATACAATGGATATGGCATGCAGCCAAACCAAATCTTGCCTAGGAAAGGCATGGACACATACAAGCCGCTTCTAACACAGATACGGTGCCGTCACCCTCAAACCAACATACCAGCGTGGAATAGGTGCGTACACATAATATCATAACTGTGCTTCGACGTGAAAGATATGGGCATATACCAGACCAAGCTCAACATGGAAAGGCGCAAGCCATAGATGGAGGGGGTGATGCAGTGAACGCATGCAGACTACAATGCAATATTTACAATATGCAATGGAATGCATGTATGTACAATGCATTAGATACAATGAATGCTATGTACAACGCGATATGCCGGGGAGAATGCAATGGATGCAGTGGATAAGGCCTGCGGCCAAACTGTATTTTTCCTAGGAAAGGCATGGACACATACAAGCCGCGTCTAACACAAAAACGGTGCCGTCACCCTCAAACCGACATACCAGCGTGGAATAGGTGTGTACACATAATATCATAACTGTGCTTTGACGTGAAAGATATGGGCACATACCAGACCAAGCTCAATCATGGAAAGACGCAAGCCATAAATGGAGGTGATGCAATGAATGCATGCAAGCTACAATGCAATATATACAATATGCAATGGAATGTATGTATGTACAGTGAACGCATGAAATATGCATTATTTACAATAAAAATGCATGACATATGCACTATATACAGTGGATGCATGACAAATGCATGATAATGCATGCTATTTACAGTGCATGACATATGCATATATTTTTTTTTTGTTTTTTGAAATGCAAATGATGCATGTTGTTTTTGTTTGAAATGCATGTTGTTTTGAATGCGCGACAGCGCAAGTTGCTTGAAATGCATGCCGATGCATGTGAATTTGAAATGCGCGACAACGCGCGGCTTGAAATGCATGACAATGCAAATGAGGAAGATGCATAACAACGCATGTAAGGTGCGTATGGCAACACATGAGGAAGATCATGTATGACAATGCAGACTGAAGGATTTAAGGTCTCCTAGATCGAGCATATTTAAGGTCTCGCTAGACCGTGCGTGTTTAAGGTCTCGCCAGACCGTGGCGAGGTGTATGACAATGTAAGCATAATGACGTACAACTTAACGCGCGTTCACATCAAAGCGTTGTAAAGCAATGCGTGTAGGGAAACTTTCAAATCTTGAAAGGGACAAAAGGATACAAAAAGGATACACCTTGCACATATTCAAGTGCTGCACACAGAAGACAGTCTGAGGTCAAAACGGAGGCCGGTTGAGCTTCCGAAATGCACTGTCTTACACTGTCTTGAGCAATGAAGGCCCCAAACCACATATCTGACCCAAACAAGGTTGTAGGAGGCTCACCGGCCATCAGAGAAGGTCACCGGCTGCCCACCGGCCATCAAAAGGTTCCATCGGCTAAATATTTGGCCGACCGGCCAAAAGTGCCTGATTCGGGGCAGTTTGGTCTTTTGGCCTCGGGTCTTTTGAAATAGGGCTTCAAACCCTATTTTAGCACTTGCCTCTTGTGCGAAAATGCTCCCTCTCTCTCTCTAGAGTATTTTTCTCTCTTTCATTCAACGTTTTCCTCGGTTTTAGCCCTCATTTTGACGTTTGGTTCGCGAATACCTTCGCGTTTTGAACATTTTGAACCGAACGAAACTTCGTTTCAGTGTCTCTTTCTTGATTTTCGCCTCTTGGGGTTTGTTTCCCCCGAGTTCCTCTTGATCTTCATGCCTTTTCCATATTCTGGCTTTTCCGGCCATTTTCCGCCCTCCCGGGGGTTCACTTTTCGGTTGACCTTTCGTATTCTAGCCCGATTTTCTCTCTTCTGGCCATTTTCACACTTTCTTTGAGATGGCAGACGATATTCCACGGGGCGGGACTCCCCCGGATCATGAGATGGATCCCGAGGCCAAGCTCTTACCCTTGAGCGTCCTCCCGTTCGACCCGGCGACCTACCGGCCTGCAATTCACATACTTCCTCCTGACAGACTTCGCTAGTTCAGGGGGCAAAACAGAATCCTGTTTTCACAGTAGCAGAGGGCAAAACAAGGCATGGCAATGCATTCCAAGCAAATGTGTGCACCAACACATCCCTTATCATGTTTATGACTCAAAGGGACATGGTTCTCGGTTCTCGGACCACCAATCGTGCATTTCGATGCGTGATGGCCCAAGAAACTAAGTTATGCACTTTGATTTCAAATGAAATGCACATAAACAAGCAAGGAGCTCAACCTCTATCATACTCAATTCAAGAGGCTAAGCATGCATGTCAATGTAATGCAACCTAGTCGTATGAGCTAGTATGCAACATGAGCAATGCGAACAAGCATACAAGGCATGTGACTATCATGCTAACCAATAAGTATGCCAAATACAATGGGGATGTTCAAGCATGCAAGCAAGCATGTGACTTCATTCAATCATGCCACAACACATGGAGCAAACATGTTAGACAACCTAAACATGTGACAACACACAAGTATGCAACAACACACAAGGTGAGCATGCAACAACATGCGAACTACCAACTTAAACTAATTTGGGTAGCTCTATACTAAGCCCAAAACAGTGGCCAATATGCTCAAGAATGATGGCAAAATGACATGCAAACATGCATGCACGCAAGGACCAACACTTAGGCATATAGAAACAACTCTCAAGCACACTTAAGAGGATGCAAACATGGACAAATGACATGCATTATAAGCTCTGAAAGTCATGTTAGAGAAGGTGCCAAACCAATCTACAATGCAAGCTAGACATGCCACCAAGCCCAAGGACTTAAACCATGGCCATATGACATATGAAGCAATTGACCAAAATGAACTAAAACAGTCCTAAATCATGCAAAAGTAAGCCCCCAAAACCACTTAGATGGCATTTAAATGATCTAATCCTAGAGGCATACACAATGGTGCAAACATGGAGCAAGAAACACCAACCTTTTAAAGCATGAAAGGGGCATCAAATGCAAGCATACGAGCATATCATGAGGACTGAAATGACATGACAAGTGGTTCCAAACCGCTGAAATGATGCAAGGATGGCATGCTAGAGGGGTCAACACCTAAGGCCTACAAGAGGGACTACATGGTAGCTATACAAAGCGAAGCATGGATGACCCAAATGACCAAAACAGACCTCAAGCACACTAAAACAAGCATAAAATCTTCACAAAGCTAGGCCGAAACCATGCTAGAACAAGGGTTAAAACCTAAAGCATGTTGACGCAAAAAATATGGCATTACAAGACATGTATGCAAGGCAAGCATGGTGTCTCTAAACCAAGTAAAAAAAGCGGTAAAGCATGGCAAAATACTACCAAATACCTACTGAAACATGGCCAACATGAGTTCAAAAATGGTGATCACACATGAGGCTTAAATGGCATATTTTGAAGACAACAAGGAGAGGGGGTGGCCCTCTCCTTCTTCGAACCTTAAACCACCATCCTCACCACTGAAATCCCTCAAGATCTCAGTTGTGAGGAGGCCCAAACAAGGTGGTCCCAGAGCTCACCAAAATAGCACAAAAATGGGGCCAAACAAGCCCTAAGAGGGGTCGAACAACCCCAAACAACAAAACACCCTTAAACAACTATTTTAAGCAAGTAAAAACAAGACTTTTATTAGTTATATGCAAAGTCTAAAAATAGTTTCAAGATAGGAAAAAAAGCTATGCAAAAATGGGGAATAAAAGGCAAGAACACTCACCCTCGAAGAACACTTCCAAGATCACAAGGTCAGACCTCTTTTTGGATCAAAACTAGCTCAAAAAGTCCAAGATCAACCCTCTAAAGCCTTAGCAATTAAGGGAAGGTGTAATGGTAGGTGTTTATGTGCAAAACTATGAACAAACACACACTTGTACACAATGAGAGGAAAGTATAGAGATAGAATAGACACACTTCTAACCCTAAAAAGAACCAGACCTCTGGAGCTTCTTTCTAACCCTAGAAGAGGGAGGGGAGGCCTCCTCTTTATAGAAGCTCACTCTTACAAAGCTTCTTAAGTAAGCTAGTCAAGAGGGAGATCTCTCCATACACATGTACGGAGGGGAGCAAAGTGGGTGCCAACTATCACAGCTGGCACAAAATATCTGCCAAAAATAGATGCACAGTGGTTGGCCGGCCAAAAATGCAATTTGGCCAAAATAGATGGCCGGTCGACTACAAAGAGTGCCAGTCGGCCAAACATTTGGTCGGTGGCAACAAACCAGTGGCCGGTGGCCTCAAGCCGTGGCCGGTGATGTGTGGGGCTGGCCAACAAGCCATTCCCTGCCCCTCAAAGGCAAAGCACAAGTTTTTGGTGCTAAACCAGACACAAAACAGTCGAGTCGAGAGATCCTGAGGCAAGGCGCGTGGCCGAGACCTCCGGGAACTGAAGATGAACACAAACATGGATGATCACCGAGTGTTCAAACGGCGACGTCGAAGTCTTAAGGACGGTCAAAAATGGGGTGTCTACAGCAACATGGGTCTGAATTTGATTCTCAGCTCTGCGAATGTCCATGGATTCTCGCAAAGTTCCAGCCATCTCATGGGCTAAAGAACCCATGGCTTGCTGACTTACTGGTTTGGCCACATTACCCTGACTAACCCCTTCTTCTTGTGCCGGAATATTATCTGGTAATGACACTTCCTACCAACTAGGCTTGCCACGCCTACCACAACCATGCCCATGACCTGACATCCTAATGAACGTAACATAAGAGATTAGCACACTTACAAATGTGCCGAAACTAACTCACTCACGTCCTAATGCAATGGACAACAATTAATTCACTCCACATAAACACGTAGTTATATAAACACATGCGAATTTCCTTTCTAGATAATGATCGTCCCAAAATGTTACTAGAACTCCAGTCAGAAATAACAGTGATCAAGTGCTCTTCTAACAGGACTTCTAGAAACTCGTAGACCTAATCAATGTGTTAGAAATTAAATCTCATACCCATCTAGCCACATAACCATGTTATTACATGCCATACCAAGTTTACTCTAACACAAGCTAGCAAGATAACATATTGTAGTAAAAACTACATCCCTCGATCCCAAAGTACTCAAACTCGGTAGTTCTAATACCAAATTGTAACGCCCTGAAAATAATAATCATAATTCATCCAGCGATATTAATTAAATAACAACATGTGCCAAAAGTATTGTATTGCATTCATATAATTCCAGTGTACAAAAGGTAAGACATGCAGTTATACATTCATAAGTCCTAATCCTGAATCAACAGCATGGGCGACAAGTAAGAAATACGAAACAAAAATTAAACCAATAAAGTAATGCCTTATTGGCTACAATTTTCCACAACGATGCTTGGTTACAAAAAAAAAAATAAAAAATGAGTTTGAAACTCAATACAAATAAAGCCCTAGGCTTATACAAAATAATTACAACAATAAAAACAAGAAGCTTTTGGCTCCAAGTCCTTCCAAGCTACAGCCTTGGCGGAGGCATATTATCAGTACCTGAAAATGGTTTTCCACATAGGGTGAGCCAAAACACAATGTATAAATCTTAACAAAACTATAAGGTGAATGCATATGCAATGCTCGTGCCAAAACATTTTATATCTCCTTCCAAAACCATGCAATGCCTGGCTTATATCACAATTCCATGAAAACATTTCCTGGCAGTGGATACAATCACTGGGAATCCCTAGGTATGTGCCTGTAAGTAGGCTATATAAGCACTACCAACTACTATTTTTAGCAGTACTAACCGAAAAGCTCGACACCTAATCGTGCGAATTTTTGGACTTTCACTAAGGACACACAGGCTGACATAATACCACAACCACAACCACACCCCTACCCAAATTCAACAAGGTATTCACCTATTTTTCTCAAAACAATATATATTTCCATTGTGTTAAATATTTAACAATGCTCAATACAAATGGATGAGAAATTAGTTTCAGTTCTCCTAATTCTCATTCAATTTCTATAACAATCATACCGATAGCCCAAAACAGATATGTGAGAACCCGCATTTATTTATTTAAAAAAATTTAATTAAATGAATAAATAAATTAATTGATTTTATCCAGAGTCTATCTAAAATATATGTTAGTATATAAGCAGATTATTAAATTAATCCAATTCAATCACTAATAAAGACATTATTAAGAATAATAATTTTGTAAGTATTCCATATTTATTATTTATAAATTATTAAGGATTAAACATGATAATTATCCTTACTAAATACCTTAGTTAAAAACCTTAATATATTAATTTTAAGAAATCCACACAAATATACAAAAAAATAAATAAATAAAAATCAAATTTTCAAATTTTCGATGGCAATGAATGCTACTTGTTTGTATGCATGTCATTATAGAATGTAGACCCTCATGATATCCCTTGGAATTAGAAGATCTAATTAGACATAATAGCATGATGAGAATAGAGAGAGAGAGAGAGAGAGAGAGAGAGAAGGCTCAGCAGGGTGATTTCACATGTGTGTGTGTGTGTGTGTGTGTGTGTGTGTAAATGCTTGCTTTCTCCGGATCAGTGAAGAGAAAGGAAAATAAGTTATATGGGAAAGATAAGTAGGGAAAAGAAGAAGAGTAGAGGATCAAGAAAGTTACGTATTTTCCTAGCGTTTTATCACGCCATTTCAACCCTACTACTAAGTAAGAAAACCCTCTCAACCCACTCATTTTTTTAAAAAGTTAAAATTTCAGATTGTTTTCATAACAATAATTATAGGTAGAATTTTATTTAGAGTTGTATATTAATTTTATGATTTGTATATCAAATATTTGAAGATATTGGTAGTCTTGAAATCATGGTATTATTTTGGAAATTAGACTTGCATGCGTAATTTATGCCATTAAAAAGATGATTAAAGATTTTATTTGGCTCTTAAATCTGCCAGAAAGTTGTACGAATTTTTGGACAATTCTATACTCCAAATTTTGAGATGATTTCTTCTACAAAGTTATTAAGAATAATGTCTAGTTTATCCAGGAATTTTTGTAACAATGTTTCTACTTCTGTATGAATATATACAAAATTTTAATTAATTCTGGAGTTGTAAACAGATTTTATTGTATGTTTGAAAAATCATTAAAAATCCTATATTAAAGAAAATCTGGTAATTTCTAAATAAAATTGAAACTTAAGGAGTCTTGTTTCATAATAAATTTTTAGATTATGGAATTGATTTATAAATTTAAGGATGTAATTAATTTAATAAAATGTGATAAATCTGTGTCATAAAATTTCTTGGAGTTTTTCAGAATTATTTGTAACTTATTTTTGGAAAATGCTTTCTGAAAAATGACCATAACATGTTTATTGAATATTCTATAGATTTTTACAAATTTTAGAACCGTATAAATAATTTATATATAATTTTAATTACAATATTTATATTCTGAAATTTCTGGGCATATTGAAAAGGAACCAAAATTATTATTTGGACTAAAATTTAATATTCTAATTAATTAAATTTTGTAAATTAAAAAAATCTATGCATGTGTGTGATTGTGGCTTATTTTTTTATATCTAAATTATCAGTTCATGTCATGGTTCAATTTAACTATTTATTTAAATTTTGTACATTGATTAATTAATGTGTGACATGTGTAATATTTTATGTTGGGAATTTTAATGAAATAATATAACATTATTGGTGATTGAAATTTGAATTATTTGTGATCAATATAAAAACTAATTGAAATGATTAATAGTACATATAGGTCAATACCGATAGTTCAGGGTGAGCCCTGGTTTTTATTAATTTTAATATCATTGTGTCGCGAAACCCTAAAGATGGCATGGGACTTATTTGAACCCTTATCAGTATTTGGTTTTGGGATAAGAGTGGATGTACGGGTGGCACACAGGGAGGTTACGTACCCCTAGCAGACCGTTTCCTTGGGGCAGACCACGGATGCCACGGCTTAGGTATGTAACTCTAGGTGTTGGTATCCTTAGTAGTTCTTGAATATTTGACCAAGGAGGGTTTTTCAAATTAACCATGGTCATAACTTAGCTGTTGGTTAGAAAATCTCTTTGGTGAGATTTTGAGTGTCACCTAAACTATTAAAATTGTTGAAATTATTATAATGATTGTTATATTTATCATGCTATTAATTTTATTATTATTTTAATTGTCATGATTATTAATTTGATTATTTTCTTTAAAAAGAATGGTAGATTGGTTATATTTTTGCTTACCGTGTTGCAAAACTCATGGCATATATTTTTTTGCCCTGGCATTTTATGCCAAATTATGACGAAGAAGAGACTAAAGTTGAATTTGAAGCTGCTGCTAATAGATAACCTTAGCTAACTTGAAGTCAAGATTTTAGCAAAATAAAATTTTATGTATTAGTAGTTAAGAATGTTATAATATTTCTAATGTTGTATGTAGATTTGTAATTTTTTTATTTTTTGTTGTTGTTGTTGTTGTTGTTAAACTTTTGACTATGTGAGAATTTAAATTTCCCTAATTATATGTTGAACATATTTTTTAGCAAGTTATTTTGTTATTTGAATTTTATGATGTTCCAAAAATTTGGGGCGTCACAAGAGATCTCTAAATAGATAGATAATTTCCAAAAAAGATAAACTTTCCAAAATTTCAAGAGGGGAGTAATAATGCATATCCAACTCCACCATCATCATTATCATCATTCCAATTCAATAAAACCCAACATCATGTTTTTTTCCTCTTTACAAAACCAAGCATTCACATTTTAGGACAAAATCTCATTTTATTTATAAATCAATTCCAAGGATAAAATCCATCATTGTATCACAACTTAACCACTTTTAAAACCTCCCAACCATTTCCAAGAAACCATTTTGAAAACCCTTATTTAGATTTCAAAACCAAAACTCTAGGTTTATCCAAAAATTCCCAAGTCACAATCTTGTTTAGAAAAACAAATAACTAAGTTAAAAAAGTGCGGAGAAATCCTTACCTCGAAGCTACAAGGCAAGTGAGAGTGAGGAAACCCCAACGAAGATGAAAATCAACTTTGCTCCAATCAAATGGAAACTCTAGGTGAGCTCTACCTTTATATCAAAGGGACTAGGGTCTAGAGATCAATGGATGAAGAGTATTTGGAGGTTGAAGATGAGTTTTAGAGAGAGAGGGTCCAGATTTAAGGTTTGGAAATGTTTAGAGAGAGAGAGAGCTATGAAAAAGTGACTGAAAAAGTGGTCATTACGAATTGATATACGTGCAGACCGCTTGAGCGACCAGACACAATAAGTGAGATTACTCAAGTGAACAAAGTTATCGCTCGAGTGCACAGACACAAACGAAGACACCATTCAAGCGCAAATATCAAACTCTCAGTGGTTTTGTAGACAAGGTCTAATCGCTCAAGCCAAGACTGTTGGAGCGCAAGAAACACTGCTCCAACGAAAAAAACACACTCGTAGTACTTTTGCAGACCTACAAATATACTTGAAGTTCTCAAAGACTACTCGGGCAACCAAAGGACCGCTCGAGCGAACTGACCAAAATCTGGGCAACAGTTCAATTGAAAAAAAACTCCCGACCTGTCCCAAATGCAACAAAGACATCCAAACAACCAAACTTAATCAAGAATAAGATGACTAAGGATATGAACAACCAAATAAGAGAAGGAATCACGGATCCAAAACAATAAATGGGTCGGGTCTAAACCAGAATCGTTATAACTATACACAAGGCTCCAAAACACTAGATAACTCTAACTTTTACTTCTGTCAAAAGGATTTTACAAGAATACTTAACTCACCATTTTTTTTTCTTCAAAAACTCACTAAAGAAAAACCTGCAAATTAGTACAAAACAAAATAGAACAAAAATGCAGTAAGTAAATTGCGATAAATAAAAGTGCAATAAAAATAAAAAGGGGTATAAAACCTCCCAAGGAAATAAAAAAACAAATTGAGATAAAGTAAATTACAATAAAATAAATGTTAGCTGTTAGTAGTTAGTAGTTTGTAGTCAATAGTTAAATTTTTTTTTTTTTTTAATCCTCAAAGTTCTATGTCCAACAAAGGTCATCCATAATGTCCAGCACGGGTATTTCCTTTGTGTCACAATATGGATTTTTTTTCCTTTTTTCTAATGTATTTTTTTTTTGTATTTTTTTATTTTAGCTCCACAAGACAATCTGCGCACAATAAAAAAAAAAATTAGTAACACCTGCACAAGAAAAAAAAAAAAAAACACACACACACACACACACACACACACATATATATATATATATATATATATTAAAATAAAATATAAATGAATTAAACAACTTACCTTTAGTCCCTAGCAACGGCACCAAAAATTGATATGATCATTTGCACACCAAAAAAATTATATTTATAACCAAGTAATAACTACTATTCCGAAGTATAGCGCTTAAGACCATGTGTCGATCCTCAGGGACTACTCAAGTTGTTTTGATACAAAAATAGTAATTAAAGTAATTTAAGAAAATTGGTTTTGAAAAATAAATAAAACTAAAATTAATAAAACATAAAATAAATTAAGAAAATTTTTAGGGTTTTGAATCTATCACTAACTTTATAATCAGGGGTTATTATATTAATTTTTAGAAAACCATTAATTTGGATAAAATGATGTAAGTTGATCAGAAATACAACATCAAGAAGATTTGTATATTAAAACCAGAGAGCCATGAATCATTTTCACTTAGCATGGACCATCATCGCTGAACTAAATTAAACCAAGGTTGATGCACGATCCGTATTACTAGGTATGACTCCTTTAACAATTTTAATACACAGCAGCGGAAGCAATTGTATAACATGATTTGAATAAAACATTTATTATACAAAAATATCTGATAGTTATACAATTTATCTAACTTAAATCAAAACTAAAAATATTAAATACAATAAACTCTAATTACTTGGTTAGGGTTTCATCTCTATCATAAGAAATAGAAATTAGTTCCACATACTAATGTTACAACAACTATAAAATATATACATTCTAAACCTTTCCACTCTCCCTTTCTTTCTTTTCATCTCTCTTTCTTCCCTTGGCTTCCTTGGCCGAAGCCTTAACCTCTTCCCCCTCTTCTTCTTCTTCTTCTTCTTTTATAGCCTTCAACCTGCAAAAGAAAGCAAAAACAAATTAATAATACAAATAATATAATAATATAATATTTTATTATCTATATATAATGGTTGAGGAGGAGTGTGGGAGGCGTGGCTCCTATCTTTCTTTTCCTTTTCATTCTTTTATCATTTTCCTTCCTTCCTTTCTTTTCCTTTCCAGCTGCCTCTTGTTTATTTGTCTTTTTTTTATTTATATTTGTTTATATTATTTTATTATTTAAATAATCTAATATAATATAAAATATCTAAAATGTATTATTTATACTAATTTATGTACAAACCATTAAAATATGTACAAATATATAAAATCAAACAAAACTATAAAATAATATAAATTAATGGACTAATAAAATGTATGTTAGCGAGTCAAATGTGTAACATTTAGGCTCCGATCAGTTGGTAAGGCTACGATGACAGTTTACGTTGTGTAGACGCACCCTAGGGCCTCATGCTACAGTTCGGAATCAAATTGTCACGGTTCTTAATCTGATCTCATAATGTGCAATGTGAGATTGATAAATCACCAAAGAGTCCACATCCGGAAAATCGTTTTGGAAAACTGATTTTTAAGAAAGAAGTGTCAAACATGGACTGCTTTTCCAGATACAAAGTCGCCACCTAAATGTTTCATTTTTGGGGGAATGTAGGAAACCATGACTCGTTGCCCAAGGCCACGTGTCCGTCATTACCAAAGTTGCCTCAGCTCGGGAACTTGGGTATGATTGGGGAAGGTCAGCTATGAGCACTCCCGCTCGCTCGATCAAAGATCGGCCACTACTAAACATGATATCTAGTTTTTGAAAACGCATGTGTTCTTATTCCGGTTAATTAGCTAGAATTACTATGTGATGCGCACAACAAAACAAGTATAGACTAGATCGCCTAATTTGGAACAAAGCATCGCATATCCATTTGTTTGGAAATGGTTTGAAGTTTGCTACTCAGAAGTAGGCTAAAATGCGGATTTCAATGAATTGTTCCAATTCAAGTAATCCAACCTCCATCCACAGGCATTCAGGCAGTTTATATCAACTAAGCAGTTAGCCTCATGGCAAGCATGCTATCATGTTAACATTTACATACATGCAAGATGCTAAAGCATAAATACTTACAGAGTACTCCGAGCCAAAACAGAAACTAGTTAGTAATCAATGCATGATCCTAGTTCATGTTAATATGGCTAATGCAACGCATACAAAATGCAACAAGAAATAGGCTCGGCTATTCTAAGATGACATATGATATGCGGCAATTGATACATGTATTCAACTTGGTATCGAATTACGATGCAATTAATATCATGCGCCGAGCCCAGTACATGCAAGATAGATGAATGGATACAAACATGCAGGCATAAGTATGCTAGACAAATAAATAGATGCAAACATGCAAAGCATAAGTATGCTAATTGAAAAATGACCTAAAACTAACGAACAAAAGCAGGTAAGTAAAAGGGAGAAAGACGTGGGGTTAGAAGACATGCACACACGCACCCACACTTATTACAAAATTGGCCTCTCGACAGACGGTCCGAATAAACAATACATGCCAACTAATTAACTAACTAAGAAGCTAATTAATTATTACAAAACTGAATTGAATAACTAGCTATAACTAATTATTACAAAACTTAATTAATTAACAAATTAACTAATTATTAGAAATTGATGCTAACTAACAAGTAAGCATGAAAAACAAGCTACTCCAGCTCTATTTGAACAAGGAGAGGATGCATGCTTGGATGCCGCCTCGAAAAGCTCTCTGGTTGCTCTTTGGAGGCTCTGTCTGTAGGGTGTCCTTGAGACCTTGCTGCTGGAACTTACCAAAACACTGCTGGGGGAGTGCATCAGTGGCATGCCGGCCATGGGAACCTACTGCTAACCACCTGCCTGCCAAGGATGGTGTGTTGCCGGCCAAGAATGGTGCACTGCCGGCCACTGATGGGCTGGGACACCAGGCTGCAGTAGAGCACAACACAGAGAAAATGGAGGGTCTCCTAAGGGTATGTATGCACTATGCCACCCCGTATCATCTCAAAACATCAAGGGAGAGGCATAGTCTGATCCACGACCATCAATCACGCATCCTGATGCACGATGGCCAAAGATCCGACTTGTGCAAATCAATGCGAAATGAATGCACAAATAAAACACATGAGTGCCTAGAACTCTATCATGGATAGTCAAGAGCGTCGGCGACCGAGAATTGAGACACGTTTCATCACTTGAAGTATGAAACGTTCCTCGTTTCTCGTGCTCGCATTAATACTTAATCCAAACAATAATGCAACACAAGCATGGCAAACATGCAATATGACTTAAGCATGCAAACGTGTAATGCAATAACCCGAGTATGCAACAAGCATATAAGCATGATATGAGGTAACAACCTTCAATAACATGATAAAATGCAACATGAACATATAAACATGCAAGGCATGTGACGGTGAACAGGTATGCAACAACATACGAAATGGGGCAAGCACTTGACAACATGGTAAGATAGGCTTACACTAAAGATGGATAGGCCTCAGCCATGCCTAAAATCAGTGGCCAAAAGTGTTGAAATGATGGTATGAAGAACACGAAATGGCAAGACAAACATGCATGCCAATTGGCTCAAGGATTAAGACATAATGATGTAACTCTTAAGGACACTTAAAGAGTAACAAGCATAAATATGTAATAGCACCCTAAGCTCTGGAATCTCATGTAAATTGATGCCAAATCAATTCAACAATGCAAGTATGGCATGTTAGGATGCTCAAAGCTCAAAATAAGTAAAGGGACTTAAGGCATGGCCATACAAACCAAGCCCCAAAGGGCCAAGGGGACCTAAAATAGTCCCAAGGAAGGTCCAAATAAGACCAAAAACAAGCTCGAAGCTAGCCAACGCAAGCTAGAACACAAGTCCGAAAACATGGAACATGTAAAGCTACAAAGAGACATTACACTACACCTATTGAAACCAAACATGGCATGACTTGGACAACATAAAATAGAGTTACATCATGGTATAATAAGACCAAAAATGCACTGAAATGATGAGCCAAAGGCTTGGGTTTAATGGCATGCACAAAAGTTCATTCTTGAGGCATAAAGAGCCAAAAGTTCAAGGCATTAAAAACATGGCGAATGCAAGTATATGGCCACATTTCATGGACTGAAATAACACTTAGAATGATGGCAAAGCATGCGGACATCACATGCATGGCATGGTAGGGGCCTCAAAACCAAAAACTAGCCTAAGCATTTACACTATAGCTATACAAAGCATGAGTGATATGGCCATGGCAGCCCAAAACAGTCCAAGAATAGCCCAAAACAAGGATAAAATCATGCTGGAGCAAAGCCAAAACATGCTAGGATGATGAGTCAAAACATCATGCACATGAAGCCAGTAAGCAAGATTTGTTCTACAAGTATATGGAGCATGCAAAAGATGACAAACTCACTTTAGACAGAGTCGTGATATGGAAAAACATCACAAAAAATATGCTGAAATGGGCTCAACATAAGCTAGATGACATGCTAAAGCAAAAAGCATACAAGACTAGTTTAGGAGATTTACACTACAAGTGTATCATGCATGCATGGAGTGACAAAACCAACCCAAAAAAGATCTAAGGCATGGTAAAACATCACCAAAAATCTACTAAAATGGAGCCAACACATGTAAGAAAGACATGCCACTTTAATGAGCTACACATGGGATTGCACTACACATGTAAGATGCATGCAAAATATGACCAAACCAGCCATGGACAGACTTAAGGCAGGTCCTAAAAGTCACAAAAAATTTGGCCTGAACCTAACCTCAAAAATACATAGAGGCAAGCTCCTTTGGAAGGCCAAAAATGCAAGTAAACAAAACACAAAGAGAGGGGGGGCCACCCCCTCTGATTTGAGACCTCAAAACCACATGCCTAGCACTGAAAATCCATTGGATTTTAGTGGTTAGAAAGCCAAACCAAGGCTAGCTCGGAGGCCTTAAGGCATGGCTCAAAACAAGGCCAAACAAGGCAAACAACAGGGTAGAAGACCCTCAACAGCAAAAAGACCTTAAACAACTATCAAAAGCACTTAAATACAAGACTTTTTTCAGTTGAAAGCAAGGCCTCAAACAAAGTGCAAGGATGGCCAAAATGAGGTACAAGAAAGTGCTAAAATGGGGAAAATACTCATCCTTGAAGGCTAACTTCGAGATCAACAACCTCAGGGAGTAAAAACTCACTTTTAGACCTCAAGTAACCTTCCCAAGAACCTCAGTCCAATGGTGGTGGTGTATCTCTATGTGTTGTAGTGTAAAAGTGCAAGGAAAATAGACTAAACTAAAACAATATAGAGAGAGAGCAAGAAATATATATAGAGAGAGTGAGAGCTATATCTCTTGTAAAAGTGTTGAACCTCTTCTATGGAGAGAGGCTCTCTCCTTATATAGCAGGAAAACAATGCAAAGCTTCTTCAAGAAGTTAGGCAAGAGCTTCATCCCTCCATACACGTGTATGGAGGGCAGACAAAAGGATTCCAACTAGCTCAAAAGATCTGGAGTAAAACCAGCTGAGACAGGGGTTCTGCCAGCCATCAGTGATGATGGCTGGTAGTGGCTCACTGATGGCCGGCAGGCTTCATCAGTGGCCGGCAGCAACAAAACCATGGCCGACAGTGCATCAGGAGAAAGGTGCAGAAAGGACCAAGTCATGGTCCAAGAATGGGGCAGAAAGGATACAGGGTCTGGAAAGCTCAAACCTGTGATGTTCCGCTGCAAAAGTCGAATGCCCGACAAGCAATCGAACTCGTGTCCGGATGTACCTGCAAGCACAACCGAGTCCTGAGGATGGTCAAAAATGGGGTGTCTACAGTTGCCCCTCTTTGACAGAACTCGAAAGTCACAAAGTGACGAGAGTGAGTGCAAAAGCCCGGAGATGACCCATTTTTAACATGGCTGAAGACTCTGGCAGATAATCAATATAAGCATGCAGAGATGCGCCCGTAGGCTGGGGCATAATGCAAATGATATTCAAGATGCAAGAGCATAACTTACAATTATGCAAAGAGAAAACTGTAATGAAGCAGTTATACAAAATAAATGCAACATTTTAAGCGAACAACAGTCCTACATATTCCGACAAGAATGATGTAAGAAAATTATGCAATTCTTACCACGTCTATCGTGGGGTGCATACAATACCGTGCGGTCCGTTTGGTCGTGCCAACTCCCAATGAACCGTACATACAATATCGTACCTGTAAAAGAAAGAGACTCAACAGGTACAATATTGTTAGAAATATGCGTAGCAATTCAAGTGAAAAGTGCGCGACAACGCAAGTCGAGGAGTGCAAAACAATGCAATCCTGTGGGTGCGAGACAACGCAAGTGGAACATGCGTGACAACGCAAGTAGAAATAGGTAACAGCGCAAATAAAGCATGCGAAACAATGCAAATAAAACATGCAAGACAACGCAGGTCATAGAAATATGAAACAACACAAATAAAACATGTAAAACATGCGCAGGTTTTAAACAATAAGACATGCGTAACAGCTTAGGTTAAGAAATAAAACATGCGTAACAGCGCAGGTTAAAGATATGACATGCGAGACAACGCAAGTTAGAGAAATAAAACGTGCGTAAAAGCACAGGTTTAAAGAAAGAAAATATGCGAGACAACGCAAGTAAAACAAATAAAACATGCGATACAGTGCAAATAGAAGAAATAAAACATGCGTGACAATGCAAGTTAAAGATATGAACATGTGAGACAACGCAGGTTAAACAAGTAAAACATGTGTAACAGCGTAGGTTAAGAAAATAAACATGCGTAACAGCGCAGGTTAAAAGAAGAAGAGCGCGCGTAACAGCGCAAGCAAAAACATGCGTAACAACGCAAGTAAATAAGTAGACATGCATAATAGCGCCAGTAAAGAAGTAGACATGCGTAACAGCGCAAGTAAATAAGTAGATAAGTAAGTGCGTAACAGTGCACATAACTTGCGTAACAGCGCAAGTTAGAGAAAATAAGTGCGTAACAGCGCACATAACCTGTGTAACAGTGCAAGTTAAGATAATGAGTGCGTAACAGCGCACATAACCTGCGTAATAGCGCAAGTTAGAGAAAAGAAGTGCGCAACAGCGCACAATAACCTGCGTAACAGCGCAAGTTAGAAAATAAGTGCATAACAGTTCACAATAACCTGCGTAACAGCGCAAGTTAAGATAATGAGTGCGTAGCAGCGAACAATAACCTGTGTAACAGTGCAAGTTAGAAAATAAGTGCGTAACAGCACACAGTAACCTGCGTAACGGCGCAAGTTAGAAAATGAGTGCGTAACAGCGCACATAACCTGCGTAACAGCGCAAGTTAGAAAATGAGTGCATAACAGCGCACACAACCTGCACAAGTTAGAAAATAAGTGCGTAACAGCGCACAATAACCTGCGTAACAGCGCAAGTTAAGATAATGAGTGCATAACAGCGCACAATAACCTGCGTAACAGTGCAAGTTAGAAAATAAGTGCGTAATAGCGCAAGTTAGAAAATAAGTGCGTAACAGCGCACAATAACCTGCGTACACTACAACAAAAACACACTTTAGTGACGCTACACAAGTAGCTTATTTTTAGAAAATGTCACAAAAATAATATTTGGTGGCACGTTTTTGAAAAATGCCACTAAACGACATACATAAAAGGCTCTAGTGACATTTCAATAAATAAGTGTCACAAAACTACAACAAAAATACACTTTAGTGACACTATATTAGTGGCATATTTTTAGAAAATGCCACGAAAAAAATATTTGGTGACACATTTAGAAAAATGCCACTGAACAACAAACATATAAGGCTCTAGTGGCATTTCAATAAAGAAATGTCATATCAATTTTATGTCATTTTATAAAAAGAATGACACAAAAAATTTGTTTAGTGACATTTATCAACAGATGCCACTAAACTTTAATAGCAATGGCATTTTTTAAAAAATGTGACTAAACTAGATTGGTGCAAGTCACTTTTTATGGCATTCGGCGAAAAGTGTTATAAATAATATTTTATAGCATTTTGAGAAATGCCACTAAGCTAAAATATTTTAAGATTTTTATACAAACATAAATATAAAATATAACAATAAATCTCTAAACATCTTTTTCATATATTTCAACAAACATGAATTAAGCAGCAGTTTACCAAAAATTGGAAGGAAAAAAAGAGAGGGGGGGGGGAATAGTGCTATAAATGATTGGTTTGATTAGGGTTCAAGTCAACAAGAAGACATTCCCATATAAAAAATTGAATTTCTGTGTCGATACGAGATTTCTCTCCCTCTCTCTCTCGATTGCTCTCGATCTCGCATCCTCTCTCTGTGTTCTCAATCGATCATTCCGTCAATTAATCAATCAATCAATCCATCGAATGGTGGAGGAGAGTTTCAAATACGTGATTCTAATCCATGACATCTCCACTGTGAGTATCTTTCATCGTTGTTCGCTGTATTATTTAATTATTGATTCTCAATTTGATTGTATCTTTAGCTTTGTACTTTTCTTCTTGTTAAAAATCTGAATTTGAATCACGAGTGTGGTCTATCTGTTTATTGCTTGACTTGTCCATGGAGTTGAAAGAAAGCTATAGTTCCATCGTTGTTGTAAATGAGCTATATAGTTCCACCGTTTGTAAAGAAGACAAAAAACTGCAACTTAGCAGTGAAAGTTTTTCAAATAGATGTGTTTGTTGACTTGGGAGTTGCAAGAATTTGATGGTGAAACGGTGATGGCAGTATGTGATATTTGTAGAAGATTGAGGTGTATTCTTGCAATCTCAATATGTAATGCCCTCAAAATAAACCCATAATATCATACAATCACAATAAAGAAAAGAGATACTATAGTACAATCATCAGAGTGTTTTTACAAAAGTATTACATGTTGATGACAAAAGTAAATGCCCTATAGGCTTACAACTTTCCAAGTCAACACTTGGTTACAAAAGAAGATAGTACTAACTCTACACAAAAGAAGCCCTTGGCTTGATATACATGTAATACAACAAAAATTAACAAAAAGAGTCTTTAACTCCCACAATGATCCATGCTAAGATCTCGGAGGCGGCATAGTACCTGAACCTGAAAATGATGTCCCATATAGGGTGAGCCACAACCCAGTAGAAATATACTAAACCAACTATAAACAATGACTAAAATATTAGCAGTTGATAGATGGTCAACACTTATACATCCACTTACATCACATTACAATTCCATGACAATCATGTCCATGTTATATTTCATTTCAAAACGTGGCTCAGAACCTGGCCAGATAATCCGACAGAGATTACATCTCTTATTAACAATATTTCCAATTCAATTGGGATAACAACTCATGTTAAACATTTCTTATATCATAATAGATACACATTTTGGTGTTGTATCAATCTTAGCCAAAATCACTTCCATACTTCACAAATGATACACATTTTAGTGATGTATCAATAACATGTAAAAACACTTCCATACTTCACAAATGATACACATTTTAGTGTTGTATCAATGTCAAACAAAATCCGGTTTAGAGGTCCATCCCCTATCTTCCCCTAAACCGTGGAGTACATCCCCTATCTCCTCCCATATAACACAATGTATATAAGCAATTATCATATACATGTTCACTCAATCAATACACAATTTCGATGTATTATACCAACCACCATATTTTATGGCATACTCAATTGATTAGTTTTAGTTCGCCTAATCATCATGCATTGTCTACAACAATCACGACTATCCTCCATCGATAGCCCAAAGCAGTTATTTCTAAATAGAAATTAAATGCACCAAATGGATAAAATATCAACATTTCATCTAGGTGAGCGATAAATTAATCCACCTACACCCTTTAATCCCATACCTTTCCAATTTGAATAATTACTATTCAATTTCTCATTTCCCAAAATTAATTACACAAATTAATTTATCATAACAATTAGGGCTTTTCCTCATAATCTCAATACCAACCCTAAGGTTCCATTTTCATCAATAATCCAACATTAATTCCTTTTCTCAAAGTATTACATACATATGGGTTTATATAAATGAAAACCCCCTTTTTTGTAAATTACACAAAGATCCCAAACTTTTCCAATATTACCCCACAACCCCAAGATATCAAAATGCCAAAATTTAAAGACAAAGCTCATAAGATGGAGTAGGATATCCCTACCTCGAAGTTAGAGCTCAAACGGAGATGCAGACCAAAACCCAACGTGCTGCAAATTCAGAAATTTCCAGATTAAAATAAAGCCCTCAGCACCCTCTATCTTTTATACAAAGGGGCTAGGTTAGGAACTCACTAGAAGGAGATGAAACCTTAGAGAGAAGGTTTGTAGAGAGAGAGAGAGCTTAGATCTAGGGTTTGTATAAAGGAGAGAATGAAAAAGTGAAGTGTAATTCTGTTGTTGTCTACCGATATACGTATGACCTGCTCGAGCAGAAAATAAAACGCATGAGCATCAAACACAAAAAACTGAACCCGCTCGAGCGCAAAAAGGCCCGCTCGAGCGCCAAGACACAAAAGCAAAGTACATCCGCTCGAGCGTGAAAACCAGTCCACTCGAGTGTAGATCCACCACCCCCAGAACTTTTACAGACAATTAACCACCCGCTTGAGCGCCATTAGGCCCGCTCGAGCGCGACCCATTCAGCGTAAGAGTGTAAAAAGCACACCTGCAAAAGTTTTTGCAGAGGCACGAAATACTGAGAGGGAGTAAACCCCGCTCGAGCGGATCACCTGAAAACTGGGCAACAAGATTCGAGACTTAGGCTCAACCAACCTGTAATACACCTACCCAAAAGATTCTAAAACTCAAACACATGGAATTAAAGGATAACAACAAGATATACAACCACCAACTCCATGGAACCAAAGTCTGGAATACAACAAATACAGAAAGGGAAAATCGGAATCGCTATACAATATATATATAGACATATATATATCTGTGTATGTTCTACCTTCTGAAACACCACGTATGTTTTCTTCCTTCTTGTTCTCTTGTATGTTCCTCCTTGTTTTCTTCCTCTTTGTGAAAATTTTTGCCCACCACGTGTTTGATTATATGCTCAAATCTAAAATTCATCAGAGTTTCACTTTCTAATGTCTCTATGCTTTTTCTGCTTTCTATTTTTGTTTTGGTTAATAAATGTGTTAGTTTTGATTGTATCAGCATATTTGTGAAATCGTTGCATTGTAGGAGCTACTTATCTGAGACTTATTATTTATGTGTTTTAATTTGAGCAATACCAGACCATATATTTGTTTATATTTGTTTGAGAAAAAAAATGAAAAATTTGGGTTCTAACTTAAGCTGGGCTTTGAAAAGTATATTAAACACATACACATACATATACACATCCAATTTTCAACCTCACTGAAACAAAGATAATAATTCTCAAGTTATGAAATTTTCATAGCTAAAAAGATAGTTTCATTTTTCCAAAGTCCACATCGAGGAAGTTTACTGAATCCAGACATAACTTGAATCTGGCAGCCCCTGCCTCATAGTTAACTTCTTTACTATTCATAGTTAACCTTGAAAAAAATAGCATTCGGGTTTGATTCAGCCAGTTGACAGATCTGATACAAGATATAAAGGAGAGAGACTATCAACATATTAATCACCAGTTATGTAAAAAACTGAAAATATTAGTAAATGAGCTAAAGAATGTATAACATTTGCTTCATTGCCTTTATTTAGTCATATGCCCGTAGTCATGCTCATTTGTTAAGCCCTTGATCCACTAATCATGTACGACCTCTTATAATTTGTTGATCAATTTCATTTGGAAATGAAAAAGTGACTTATCTCGTTGGCCATCTGTCTGCAGGTGAATGGTGTTGCCTAGTTGCATAGTGACATTTTAAAGTCCGAGTTATTTGTAGACTACCACCACCAGCCACTGCCCCTCCGATGATGTTAGTTACATGAGCACCAATCGATTGATTCGGTAAGATCCTTGGATTAATTCGGTGAGAGCCTTGGATTGCATGCCTTATTCGATTAATTCAGTTTCTCCTCTCTCATCTCTCTTTGATTTTGATTTCTAGGGTTTTGATTTTGATTTGATTTCTATTCAATTAACTTAAATTTTTCTCCCTTGCAGTTTCATTTCAACTCTATGATCTCAAGCAGCAAGGATTCATAGAGAGACAAGACCTTGTGAGGTATTTTGAATTGTGTTGTGCTTATAGCTCTTCAATGGAAATTTCTATTGATTTGGTTGTGTAACATGTTATGGATTGCCAATCGTAGTTTTTTTTAATTGTTTGCAATGCACTCCAGCCCCAACTCTTAACTTCCTATATTTCAGTACCTCTTGCAATTCGAAGTTTATATAGGTGAAACCTATCTATACTTGGTGGTTTTTCATTATATTTAATTCAATATGGTTTTCAACGATTTGATTGCTGTCCATGGACCTAATCCAGATTTTTGCACTTCCTTTCTCAGGTTTTAATATATCAAAATGAGGCCGAAAAATGCTTAATTGAAACGTCTATAAATTCATTGCGCATAAGCCTGAAGGTGAGATAAAGTAGTTTACATTTGGATACATTCTTGAGTGCTTTCAGTTGGTTACGGATGAAATAGCACATGATGCACACTCACTATCTCACTTGTGTGTATAGAATCAGATTAGACGTACATACACACTCACCATCTCACTTGTAGTATGATTTCTTCATCAAAATTTATGAATATATATATATATATATATATGATTGATTGTTCCTGTTTCTAACTGTCTGTTTGGATTGGGTGATTTGGTAAGAAATGATTAGAAATGAAGAAGAGTAAAAGAACTCTCTTATTTTTTGGATTATAAATTAGGTGAGATTTGGTGTGAAACAAACTGATTGGGTATATGTTTTTTTCATAATCTAGAGATTTGTCCATTAAAATCTGATGTTTATTCTGATGATAGATGATATATTAGTCTTAATTATTTAATAGATGATGTTTAATTATTTAATAGATGATGATTAAATTAGGTGAGATTTTGCCTTATTTTTTTTGGATTATAGATGATGTATTAGTCTTAATTGAATAAAATCTGATGTTTAAAATGTTTTGTATTGTTGTTTACCGAGGAATTAGATCTTGATTGTTTTGGTGGTGTAAATGAATTGAAATTGAAAAGGGGTTTCAATTATTATTGTTGAAAACGTTGACAAAAAGCATTACTGCTTATTCTATTGATTGGAAATTTTGTTATGTTTTGTTTAATTATTTAATATGTGGTACAATGTATTGACTGGTAGTTACTTATCAAAAAACAAAAAGACGGAGATAATCAGTATTATTTGATGACTCATTGATTTTTTGATTGCTTGGTTATGAATTATGATTAGAGGATGAAACTGATTCATGATTTGAATTGAATGTTTATGTAGAATGGAACCTCAGAAGAGGTGTGTAACAAGTCCGCGGGGGACCTCGCTACATTTCGGACTCTCGATTTGTGTCGGTTCTTAATCTTGAACCAAAGAGTCCAAATCCGGCAAATCGTTTTGAGAAACAGGTTTTTTGAAAAGAAGTGCCAAACATGGACTACTTTGCCCGATACAGAGTCGCCACCTAAATATTTTTAAATGGGGAAATTTAGGAAACCCTGACTCGGTGCCGAAGGCCACGTGTCCGTCATCACCAAAGTTGCCTTGGCTCGGGAACTTGGGTACGATCGGGGAAGGTCAGCTATGAGCACCCCCTCTCGCCCGGTCTGAAGACCGGCCTCTACTAACCGTGATATCCAATTTTGAAAACGTTATGTGTTCTTAAACTGGTTATTAGCCTAGAATTACTATGTTGTGCGCGCAGCAAACAAGTATAGACCAAATCGCCCAAATTGGAACAAAACATTTCATGTTTGTTTTGAAAATGGTTTCCTACTCGCAAGTAGGCTAAAATGCGGATTTTGCCACCCTCAAGTGGGCTTTTAGAAAAGATGATTTTGCCACTATCTAGTGGGCTTAAAACTCACAGTTTTAATGCATTATTCCAATTTAGGTAATTCAACCTCCATCCACAGGCATTCAAGCAGTTATATCACATAAGCAGCTAGCCTCATGGTAATCATGCTATCATGGCAACATTCACACGCATGCGATATGCTAAAGCATAAAAGCTTACCTAGTACTCCATGCAAAAACAGTAAACTAGTTAGCAAAATGTGTGTGTCCTAGTTCATGTTAAATTGCCTAATGCAACACATACAAGATGTAATTTAGATAGGCTCGGTTAACCTAAGCATGGCATATGTAATGCGATCAATTATCACATATTCGATTTGTAAATTGAAGTACAAATGCAGTTAGCGTGATGTACCGAGCCTAATACATGTAGTACAAATGCATGAATGCACGCATGCATAGCATAAGGTATGCTGAATTTAAACATGCCCTAATCTACCATCGTAAACAGGTAAATAAAAGGGAAGGAAGACGTGAGGTTGCAAGACATACACACACTCACACACACTTATTACAGATTTGCCTTCACTCGGAGGGCCCAAATAAATATTACAGTCCCAAATAATAAACAAATAAAATTATTACAGAATTTCTAATTACTTAAAAGAAAGGATGCAAAAGAAAGAAGAGGGTGGCCACAGCCTCTGCCTCGGGGTGCGCAGATGATGCATGCTCGGAACTCGGCTCGCCCGAAAAACCCGTACCGTACCCCTACCACTTCTGTTTGTACTGCCTTATCTCTCTGAAAATTGCCAAAGTCCTGGAACAGGTTCCTTACACACTACAGAGCACCACCGGCCAGACAGAATTCCTACCGGCACTCCAGAATTTCCATCGGCTGTTGAATTGATAGTTGGCACTTAAAAAATTGCCGACCGACACTGAATTCTGCCAGTCGGCAGAAACTTCCTGCAGGGACAGTTTTGACAGCAAACAGAGAATAGACAGTGCATGGCATGGGGCTTTCAGGCACATGTAAGCATGGTCATACTTCCTATCATGTTTTGAACTCAAGGAAGCATGTCCCTCGATCCTCGAACCATCAATGGTGCATGGTGATTCAAAGAATCAAATTTGCCATTTGATATAAAGATGCATGCAACAAACAAAATGAAAACCGAAGCCTTATCAAGTTGGAGTCAAAGGCCCCGGTGACCGGGAATCGAGGCACATTACATCACTTGAAGTATGAATGTTCCTTGATTCCCACACTTGGTTTGACACCCCAAACCAAGTAAATGCGATGCATGTTATGCAAACATGGCTCAAAATGCAACATGATACCAAGATGCAAGGCATAACAAGCATTATGCAACCAACATGACAAATGTGTAATGCCAAGCATACAAGGTGCAAAAATGATGCAAACATGGACCAATTTGACAATGGGATTAATATACTACAAGGCTTAATGAAGTAACCATGCAACAAATGTGAAACAAGCATGCAATGGGGCCTAGAACCATAAAGGGGCAGACCTTAAACCATCCCAAAATAGCGGCCAAAAGATGTCTAAAAGGTGGACCAATACTCATGCTAACAAGCAAACTAATGGTCCCAAGGTTAAGGCATAAAAAAGAGACATTTTTCCCCCACCAACATGACTACTCATGGCATGACTAAGACAAGTAAGGACAGACCTTTTACATGCAGAATGGGACTCCAAAGCCTCCTAACATGGTAGCTAAAATGACTCCAAAAGAGTGTATGCACCAAGGCTCAAATGTAGGCATAAGAGGGTACAAAAGAGGTCATGCATGCACACATACAAACATGATTCTTGGACTAAAATGTGGTCCTAAATGATGTTAAATCATGAGGGTGATCACAACCATGCATGCTAGAGGTCAACATGCTCAGAGCTTTCAAGCCAAAATACATAGCCCCTATAACAAACATGTCAAGCATGACCAAATGGATAACCAACAGACTTTAAGCATGGAAAAACAATACTAAAAGCTTCATGGAACTAAGCCAACACACACAAGAATCATGGCCTAATCATGAGATGCACTTCTAAGCAAAATGGAGCAATACAAAGCAAGTACTACAAGCATACAAGGAGGCACAAATCCGGCCAAAAACAGAGGGTACATATGACCTAAAACACCTAAAAAACTTCTGAAATGAGGCCAAGAATGATCAAGCACACATGCTACCCTTTTAAGCCCAAAAAGCAAGGAAACAAAACAATGAAGGGAGAGGGGTGTCCCTTCCCTATGCAAGACTTCAAACCACCTTTTTTAACACTGAAAATCAACTGGTTTTTAGTGGTGAAAGGACCAAAACACTGAAGTGAACAAAGCCTTACCAAAGAGGCACCAAAATGGACCAAACAAGGCCTAGAAGGGTGAGTTTGCACTCAAACCACAAAACGACCTTAATGAAAGTTCTAAAGCATGAAAATACAAGCCCTTTTTATGTTATACACAAGAGCTAAAATAGCAAGCAAGATAGGTAAAAAACTATTGCAAGTTTGGGGAATATAAAGCAAGATGCTCACCCTTGAAGAACCCTTGAAGAACAAATGGTCTAACCCTCTTCTTTTGATCAAAACCAGTCCAAAAACTCAAGAATCAACCCCCCAAGTTCCTCAATCTCGGAGTAAGGTGTAATAGTGTGTGTAATGGTGCAAAAGTAAGGTAAAAACCACCTTTAGGCCAAGGAAACACACACAAAGGAGGGGAGAGAGGGAGATATAGAGATAGAGTGTTTCTATATCTCAAAGCTCTGGTTTTTGGTTCCAAAATTGTAACCTAGATCAAAGAGGAAGACCCTTCCTCTTATAAGACTCCCTCTTGCAAAGCTTATACAACAAGCTTGCTTAAAGGGAGATCCCTCCATACACGTGTATGGAGGGAGGCAGAGTTGGTGCCAACTATCACAGCTGGCACAAAATATCTCCATAAAGTGGATGAACAGTGGTCGGCTGCCCAAAAAAGTTGTTTCGACAAAAAAGAGTGCCGACCGGCAACAAACTATGCCGACCGGCAATAAAATGTGCCGACCGGCAACAAATAGTGCCGATGGAAGCAAAAGACCAGCCGGTGACCTCTAGCCACTGCCGGTGGTGTGTGGGGATGCCTTACAAGGCCTTCCTTGCCCTTCCAAGGCAAAACATAAGTGTTCGGTGTGAAACCAGACACTAAACGGTCAAGTTCGGAGATCCTGAGGCAGGGCGCGCGAGCCGAGACTTCCGGGAACTCCAAACGAACACAAACACGGATAATCACCAAGCGTTCCAAGCGGTGACGTCCAAGTCTTGAGGACGGTCAAAAATGAGGTGTCTACAGTTGCCCCTCTTTGACAGAACTCGAAAGTCATAACAATGACGGGAGTGAATGTCAAAGCCCAGAGACGACCCATTTTTGACAAGGCCGAAGACTTAGACAAACATGCAAGACAATCAAGATATGCGCCCGAAGGCAGGGGCAAAGTGCAAGACAATGCACGAAGCCGAGCATAACTTATGATCATGCAAAGAAAACTGTAACGAAGTATACATGCAACAGATTTAAGCTAGCATACACCGAACTACACTATAATGCAGAAAGGATGTAAGAGAATTATGCAATTCTCAAAACGTCTCACTCGGGAGATACAATACCTGTGCGGCTCGTCTGGTTGCACCAGCTTCAAATGAACCGTACATACAATATCGTGCCTGAAAAGAAAACAAACTTAACAGGTACAATATCGTTAGCAACATGCATAGTAGTATACTCGAAATGCGTGACAGCGCAAAGCAAGTGGGGAGCATAACAATGCTGTGGAAATACGAACATGTAAGTGGAACATGCGGTCTACGCTGGTAATGAAATTGATCATAAGCATGCGGTCTACGCAAGCAATGAAATTAATAAAGATGCGGTCTACGCAATCAAAACATGCGGTCTACGCAGGTAATGAAATTAAGAAATATGCGGTCTACGTAATCAAAACATGCGGTCTACGCAGGTAATGAAATTAAGAAATATGCGGTCTACGCAAGCAATACAGGCGGTCTACGCAAGTAAGGAAATTAAGAAATATGCGGTTTACGCAATCAAAACATGCGGTCTACGCAGGTAAAGAAATAATAAAGATGCGGTCTACGCAATCAAAACATGCGGTCTACGCAGGTAATGAAATTAAGAAATATGCGGTCTACGCAATCAAAACATGCGGTCTACGCAGGTAATGAAATTAAGAAATATGCGGTCCACGCAAGCAATACATGCGGTCTACGCAAGTAAGGAAATTAAGAAATATGCGGTCTACGCAATCAAAACATGCGGTCTACGCAGGTAATGAAATTAAGAAATATGCGGTCTACGCAAGTAATACATGCGGTCTACACAAGTAAAGAAATTAAGAAATATGCGGTCTACGCAAGTAAAGAAATTAAAAAATATGCGGTCTACGCAAGTAATACATGCGGTCTACGCAGGTAAAGAAATTAAGAAATATGCGGTCTACCCAATCAAAACATGCGGTCTACGCAGGTAATGAAATTAAGAAATATGTGGTCTACGCAATCAAAACATGCGGTCTACGCAGGTAATGAAATTAAGAAATATGCGGTCTACGCAATCAAAACATGCGGTCTACGCAGGTAATGAAATTAAGAAATATGCGGTCTACGCAATCAAAACATGCGGTCTACGCAGGTAATGAAATTAAGAAATATGCGGTCTAGGCAATCAAAACATGTGGTCTACGCAGGTAATGAAATTAAGAAATATGCGGTCTACGCAAGTAATGAAAGGTATTGTTTACATAGCATGATTGAACAATTTGTGGAATTCACAAGACATGAAAAGGATACAGGGCGGGACATTCTTCGCACGCATCGAGCATTGTTCGCAGAAGTTGTGGCCTGAGGTCAACTCGAAGGTTCACATTTCAAAAGTACGCGTCTTCGCATGGTTTTAAAGTAACGAAGGTGCGAAAACGCGTCGTTGACCCGAACAAAGGTACGGAAGGTGCGTTGACCATAAGGGGAGTTTCACTGGTATCAATTCTGATACTTTGCTTCCTTGTCACTCTATGCTTTGCTTTCCTTTTTACTAGTAATTTAAGCACATTGCACTGCCTCGGGCAGGTTTTATTCTTTTTCAAAGTTACACATTTTGCAAAACACGTGATGGGAATGAAACAATCCATTTTGTTCAAAAGATGTTGCATTTGTAAACTTCCTATGCATCGCATCGCAAGGTATCACACCACAATGTGAACGAAATTGAACTCATTTTGGAAATTTGCATCGTAATAATCAGGTAGTGAACTGACTTACAACTCGATAAGCAAAACAAAGACATAATATAACCAAACAAGCGTGAGTACAACTCGATAAACAAATCAAAAGCTCAAAGAGGGTGAAATACAACTCGATAAGCAAATGCACAACAAGTTGTCAATCGGACAGGCGTGCCCCCGCAAGGATCGATCGCGGGGGAGGGGTTGGAGGTGCTGAAATTCCCCAATGCCTAGCATAAACAGCTTAAGAAACCAGAAGGAAGCTCATCGGCTTGAGGGAGAGACCACCGGCTACAAGGAATGGCTACCGGCCATAAAATTGCCTTCTCGGCAAACTATTATGGCCGGTCGGCAAACAGTTTGGCCGGCCGGCACTAAATGAGGGGATCAGCAGAATGTTGACACCTGTCCTCCACTCAACCTTATCTCCTACAAAAGATCCCAACTTCGTAGTTTTTCTCATTTTCACACCGATTTGCTCCAATGGAAGAGTTTCTTGCTCAAAACCTCACAGCTTGGATTGCTAGCTTGGATGGCTCGGAAAAAGTGAATTTCCGGGGTTTTGGCATAAATGCACTATTCACTCTGGGTCGCAGCCCCTTGCATTTCCCATTTCTTCATGCCGCGGCAAAGTTTTGGAATTTGGTGACACATGTCTTTAGCTTCGCCGGGCAAGAGATATGTCCTACCTTTAAAGACTTCCGAGCCTTAATGGAGTCCGAGCGCGACGAGGAGCTCCTGCCCCAACTTAATTTTGGTCATGCCCAATCCTTAGGGCGCATGTGTGGACTCAGCCTGCGTGACGCTCGGTCCCTGATTTGTGATGGGATGCTGGACATTCCGAGTTTGGCCAATTGATTTTCTGATGTTGGTGATCGCAACAACCATCACTGGCAAGGCTTCCGGCGACACGCCCTCTGTTTGTGCATGCTATCCCATTTTCTATTTGTCTCAGGCTCTGGAGGGGCTAGTGTTCGGCTGATTGAGGTTGCCCAAGGCTTGAGGGAGGGCAAGAGCTGTATTGCTATGACTCTGGCCGAAACGTTAATGGGCTTAGACGCTTTTTATCGCCATGAGACGACCAGATTAGCAGGAAGTCCACTACTACTATAGGTAATGTTTCCTACCCAATCTCGCATTTATGTTTTGCTTACGTCACTCGGCCCTCAAGCTCGGTCTTTTCTCACAAAACGCCATCCTTACTTTTCTCTCATCGTACATCTCTCTATTCTTTACTCTCTCATTTTTCATCCCTTCCTAGGTATGGTTGATTGACAAACTGCAGGTTGTGGACTCTTGCCCAGCGTATTCAGCTCGCGGCTACTTCTTCCGGCACCGTCTAGTCAATGCCTTGGATGAGGGATGGTGGTTCGCTTGGATGTGCCGTTTGTCCGCAGACTGTATTGCTTGGCGGTGCCCTTGGCTGAACCTCCCGGCAATGAGTTACAACATGCCCCGGCAGACTGGGATTCAATTGGTTGGTCTCACTCACTGTGTATTCTATTTCCCATTTCGGATTCAACGCCAATTTGGCCATGATTAGACGTGCCCGCCAGAGGGGATAGAGTGTCCTGCTGCATTCCCGGCCCGAGGCGCACAGCATGCTTGGCAGGCCACCGCATGGAGGATGAGAGAACTCCTGGCCCCCGCTCTTACTTTCAGTTGCACTTTGTCTGACGAGTGTGTGGATTGGCTTAACGAAGAAGCACAGATTGGGCCCAACTTGGCATTAGAGGCTTCGACCAGCTCTGGGAGGAAGCGCAGGAACACCTGACTTGACTATGCCCCAGATTTATTGCTTTATTAGTACTTCCAAGTTTTCTTTATGAATGTAATAATAAAAAAAAAAAAAAAAAAGAAACTTCAATTGTATGTAAGAGCAGGAGAACTCTGTTTTGAAATCAATGAAATTGAAAGTTGTGGTACTGAAAGTTTTCCGTTTTTGGTCCAAAAATGGTCAAAGTTGTAAAAGATTATTTGAACGAAATCAGCTTTATTAAAAATTCTCAAAAACATTTTTGATGTGGATCAGAACTGGACACGCCTGAGATTTGTCACTGAGATGCACAACCCCAGATCCCTGCAACTGGAAAGTTGCCCCTAGTCTGAAGAGCTCCGCAGCACTGCACAACAACAGAAAGTTGCCCCTAGTCTGAGTAGCACTGTACTGGGGATTCCAACGAATGCTGATAGACAAAGATGACTGAGATGATCAAATGGACAAAGTTGATCGGGGAAGTGTTATGGCTGAACTTCAGGATGAAGCTGCCTACGTATCCCAAGGATGGGAATCAAGCCTTACGTAGTTCCGGCTTAGGTTCGCTCGAGTATTTTCACTCTCCTTTTGCGCTCTAACTTTTGCCAAGGCCGCCCTTTGCGGGTTTTCAGCCTTGCGAGCTCAGTTTTTATATTTTCTAATTTTTTGTGCTCTGACTTTTGCCTAGGTCGCCCTTTCAGGTTTTCGGCCTAGCGAGCCTCTCAAGGGTAGTATTTCTTCAACTTGTCCATGTTGATCGGTTGGGAGAATTCCAAGCCATCTAAGTCCATCAGAACCACAGCTCCACCTGACCAGATAGCTTTGATGATGTAGGGACCAGTCCAATTGGGTCTGAACTTGCCCCTCGGGTCGTGGATGGGAGCTCGGTTGTCTTTGAGCACCAAATCCCCTTCCTTTAGATTTCTGGACTTAACCTTCTTGTTAAAACCCGCGCAATTCTGCGTTGATAACTCTGGACGTGGTATAGTGCTTTCAGCCTTCTCTCGTCAAAGAGCATGAGTTCCTCAAACCTGCTCTGCTGCCAATCTGCCTCAGCTATCTGACACTCAGCCAATACCCGTAAAGACGGAACTTCAATTTCAATAGGTAGAACGGCCTCCATTCCATAAACTAATGAATACGGAGTCGCTCCGGTAGAAGTTCTAATTGAAGTCCTGTAGCCCCACAGAGCAAACGGCAAATTATCTGGCCAATCTCGATAGGTCTCCACCATTTTCCGCAGTATGTGCTTGATGTTCTTGTTGGCGGCCTCAACTGCTCCATTCGTTTGCGGCCGGTACGCAGATGATCTATGAAAAGCCACATTATACTTTTCCAACAAGTCGACCACTTCTTTCTTAAAGTGGGATCCATTATCCGAAATGATCTCGTTTGGCACCCCGTAGTGACAAATGATATTGTTTCTGATGAACTTGGCGACGTGCGACGCCTTCAACACCGCGTATGATTGGGCCTCGACCCACTTTGTGAAATAATCTATCGCTACCAGGATATACTCGTGTCCGTTCGATCCCTTGGGGGTAACAGCTCCGATCACATCAATTCCCCAAACGGAAAATGGCCACGGGGACGTCATGTTGTATAGCTTGGACGGTGGGATGTTCATACGGTTTGCATGGATCTGGCATTTGTGGCATCGCCGAACAAAGCCGATACAATCTTCCTCCATGGTTGACCAGTAGTAGCCCTGTCTGAGGATCTTTCTAGCTAGCATTACTCCATTCATGTGCGCACCACACCCCCCTCCATGGATGGCCTCCATTAGGCGCTTCGACTCTTCAGCTTCTACACAGAGCTTATGCATTCCCAGATGACCCCTTTGTACAGCTTACCCCCGCAGATGATGAACTGAACAGCCATTCTTCTAATGGCCCTCTTATCCTTAGCACTTGCCCCTGGTGGATACATCTCCTTTTCTAAGAAGTTCCAAATGTCGTAATACCAGGGGTTGTCGTCTTGAGCCTCATCTATGGTGGAAATCGACTCGTATACTGGTGCAAACTTCTGATCAATGATGACTGGACGCATCCGGACTCCGGACGGGATGTCTATCATGGAAGATAGAGTTGCTAATGAATCGGCGAACCTGTTGTTCTCTCTTACTAGGTGGGTGAAATTTAGCTTCTCAAACCGAGGAATTAACAAATCCAAGGTTTGGTGGTAAATTATCATCCTTTCCTCTTTGACTTTCCAGTCTCCTTTTGCTTGAGACACAACAAGGTTCGAGTCCCCAATGACGTCCAACCGTCTTGCCCCTAGTTCTAGGGCTGCTTCCAGACCAGCAATACATGCCTCATACTCTGCCTCATTGTTCGAGACTTTGAACTGGAGCTTGAATGCTAAAGGGATACGGGAATCGTCAGGCGCTATCAGCAACACCCCTATCCCATACCCATACTGGTTTGACGCTCCGTCAAAGTACATCGTCCAAGTTTCATCCTCGATGTGCAGAATGGCTTCATCTGGGAATAGGTACTCAACCGCTTCATCCCCCTCAACCGGGTGGTCGGCAAGGAACTCCGCTACCGCTCTTCCTTTCACTGACTTGCGTGTTACATACTTCAAGTCAAATTCAGAAAGCAATAGCAGCCAACGGGCTAGCCTACCCGTAAGTGCTGGTTTCTCGAAAAGATATTTGATGGGGTCCAAATATGAAACCAACATTACAGAGTGAGCTAACAGGTAGTGCCGCAGGTTCTTGGTAGCCCATACCAAGGCCAAACAAGCCTTCTCCAGTGGTGTATAGCGGGTCTCGTAATCCAGCATCTTCTTGCTCAGATAGTAGATGGCCCTTTCCACTCTGTCCTCTGACTCTTGCGCGAGCATGCAGCCCATGGTGGTCTTAGTTACCGAAAGATACAATATCAACGGTCTCCCCGGCTCTGGCCGTGACAACACCGGCGGGTTCTGTAGATACTCTTTGATCTGTTCAAAAGCTGCTTGACATCGGCCGTCCCATTGGAATTTCTTTCCTTTCTTCAGGAGACCAAAAAGTGGTTCACAAGTCAAGGTTAATTTAGAGATAAACCGTCTTATGAATTGCACTTTACCTAGAAAGCCTCGCACCTCCTTTTCAGTCCTTGGTGGTGGCATTTCTAAGATGGCCTTGATTTTGGAAGGGTCGACCTCGATGCCCCTTTGTGTAATCAGAAACCCTAGCATCTTCCATGTTGCAACACCAAAAGTACACTTCTAGGGATTCAACCGCAGCCGAAACTCTCTGATCCTTTGGAAGAATTTTTGTAAGGCGGTGTAGTGTCCTTCTCTTTCTTTGGACTTGACAATCATGTCGTCCACATACACCTCGACCTCTTTATGGATCATATCATGCAATATTGTAGTTGCTGCCCGTTGATAGGTAGCTCCAGCGTTTTTCAGCCCAAATGGAATCACTCTATAACAATATGTACCCCACGGGGTAGTGAATGCAGTCTTCTCCCGGTCTTCGGGTGCCATTACTATCTGATTATAGCCTGAGAAGCCATCCATAAACGAAAGCAAGCCGTGTCCTGCCATGAAATCTACCAATTCATCAATGTGCGGCAAGGGAAAGTCGTCCATCGGACTGGCCCTGTTCAAATCTCTGAAGTCTACACAGACCCGAATTTTGCCGTCCTTCTTCGGCACCGGAACAATGTTGGCCAACCAAGTTGGGTATTCAGACACCAGCAGGAAGCCTGCATCAATTTGCTTGGTGACCTCTTCCTTGATCTTAAGGGCCCAATCAGGGCGGATCCTTCTGAGCTTCTGTTTGACAGGTCGGGCCTCGGGATCAAGAGGGATCCGGTGCTGCACAATCTCAGGATCGATTCCAGGCATGTCTTTGTAGGACCACGCGAAAACATCTTTGAAATCTTTTAACAAAGCGACTAAGCGCTCGCGTTCCTCAGAAGACAACGTGGACCCGATCTGGACCAGCCGCGGGTCCTTCTCAGTACCAACATTCACAGTAGTGATTTCATCCATTAAAGGTTTAACAAATCTTTCCTGCTCTTGATCAATTAACCGTTGCAAAACCGGAGGAATTTCTTCCTCGTCGTTTTCATCAAAATTTTGAAAATTCTGATTTAAGCAATAAATCAAAGGCACAGAAAAATACTCCGAAACTACATCCACGCCGTTCTCATTAAATACTTCCGAGCCGTCGGATTCCTCTGTGACAACAAACTTAAAAGAAAATGAAAATGACGACCTAGACAGGACTGTGGCATCCGGGTTATCACCCCCAGGAATACCGGACTCAGACTCAGTTGAGCTGGAACCTGATTCCGACGCACAAGATTCGGTGGAATCAGATTCTGGCTCACTACCTAACCCGGTGCTGCTAAATAAAAAGCCTTCTTCATATTGCCAGATGAGAGAAGGTGCGATGGACGCATCCAAAATAGCTGATGGTAGGCCCGCAGCCGCTTCATTCCCAATTACACATACCGAGGAGCTATCCCCCAAGCACCTCTGTTCGATCGAAGGATTTGAAAGAAGACATGCCAGCGCTGCCCACATTTCGTTTTCATCGTCCTCAGACTGCACTTCCTTACTTTGCTCAGCCTCAGCCGATAGATCTGCCTGCCCTTCGGTGATGTCATCCTCAGGTAACTGTAAATCAAAGAAGATCTCAAACCCCGGTACGCGCTTCTTTTCCGCGTTGAGCCACGGCTCTGGGAAGCCACAGAACGGAAAGTCCTCCCCCTCCCGGACGAAGCGTCCGTTTAGGGTCCCCCAAATGGGCTGGTGCATCAAGTCAAAGGGCTTCCCCATCTGTTTCGCCCTGGCCCTGCCGGCCATTTCCTTTCCTTTCCTTATCCAATCCTCTTTGGTGGGAAGGTAGCCCAAACCAAAGGTATGAGGGTTATGCGGCACTTCGGCCAATGTTGCGACACCTTTTCGGCCGCTCTTGCCTAGTCCCATCCCGGGGATGTGCTGGAGTTTGTTCATGAGATAGACTGCTTGGGCACTGACATATACCCCTTCGTTAGCTGCCATGATGTCCTGTACAACCTGAGCCTCAGCCAAGGTAAAACCTGATATGAACACATCTTCCATACCGTGTTCAATTTCTAGGACAGGCGTGGATACTTCTGGTGGCGGATGAATTGATGAATTTCCGAAGACAATGGCCACTCCCTTCCCATAGGGGTATTTCACCACTTAATGTAGGGTAGAGGAGACCGCCTTTACCTGATGCAGCCACGGCCGCCCCAAAAGCAGGTTGAACGTTGCAGGAACCTCGAAGACATGGAAGTCTATCTCGTGCTGTCCCGGCCCAACCTTTGTTTGAATCTTAACTGTTCCCATTACTTCCCGGCTTGTGTTGTCATACGCCCGAATTACCTTGGCCGTTGGCACGAAATCCACGACTTTCAGACCAATCGCATAAGCTGTCCTTGCCGGGCAGACGTTGATGGCGGACCCCGTGTCGACAAGCACCACAGGTATCCATTTATCCTTGCACTCCACAGAGATGTAGAGTGGCTTGTTATGGTTCGCACCCTCGGGTGGCAGTTCTTTGTCAGAAAAACTCAATGCTGGGGAACTTCCTCCCGAAAAGACTAAGCCCACCAGCTGTTCGGGCGTGGTGTCTATGGAAAGCTTGGCTTTGTCCATGGCTGTAAGAACGGCTTGTCTATGTACTCGAGAAGCCATAAGCAGTCCCCAGATGGAGATGTCTGCTTGTATCTTTTTCAATTTTCTCAATACGGCCTCATCTTCGAGTTGCTTTTCCTTTTGCTTCTCTGCCTCCTTATCTTTTCCCGACGCTTCCGGTTGATCTAGGTGTGCAGGCTTGAAGTACCGTCCACTCCTAGTCATGTGATCGACTTCGCCGATATACCAGATATCATCTGGCTGGTTATTTTCCCAATCTTCGTCCGTGTGGGCAAGACATAGATCGTCGTCTTCCCACCACATACCATCTGCAGCCGACAGGCATCTGTCTGGTTTTGGCATAACTGTCCCGATACTTGCAGTCCCTTTTATCCCTATGCTTGCAGCATTCTCCATTTCTGTACTTGTGGCAGTCTCAACCCTGTAGATGTCCCCGAACGCGCCGGGAGGATGAGTCCCGTTCTGTTCATTTGGGGTTACTACAGTTCGGACTCGACTTGTGTCACGGTTCTTAATCTGAACCAAAGAGTCCAAATCTGGCAAATCGTTTTGAGAAACAGATTTTTGAAAAAGTAGTGCCAAACATGGACTGCTTTGCCAGATACAGAGTCGCCACCTAAATATTTTTAAAATGGGGAAATTTAGGAAACCCTGACTCGGTGCCGAAGGCCACATGTCCGTCATCACCGGAGTTGTCTCGGCTCGGGAGCTTGGGTACGATCGGGGAAGGTCAGCTATGAGCACCCCCTTTCGCCCGGTCCGAAGACCGGCCTCTACTAACCATGATATCCGTTTTTGAAAACGTTATGTGTTCTTATTCCATTTATTAGCCTAGAATTACTATGTTATGCGCGCAGCGAACAAGTATAGACTAGATTGCCTAATTTGGAAAGAAACATTGCATATCCGTTTGTTTTGAAAATGCTTTGGAATTTGCTACTCGCAAGTAGGTTAAAACACGGATTTCAATGAGTTTTTTCAACTCAAACAATCCAACCTCCACCCACAGGCATCCAAGCAGTTTATAACACATAAGCATCTACCCACATGTTAAGCATGCTGTCATGGCAATATTCACACTCATGCGATATGCTAAAGCGGAAATACTTACATCGTACTCCGTGCCAAAACAAAGAACTCGTTAGCAAAACATGCATGATCCAAGTCCATGTTAAGTGCCTAATTTATCGCATACAAAGTGTTGCTAGAATAGGCTCGGCTATCCTAAACATGGCATGTGAGAATGCACAACTATCACATATTCAGTTTAGAATTTGGAGTACAAATGCAGTTAGCGTGATGTACCGAGCCTAATGCATGCAATACAAATGCATGGATGCACGCATGCATAGCATAAGGTATGCTAAATTAAACGTGCCCTAATACTAACCATCAAAGCAGGTAAGTAAAAGGGAAGAAAGAAGTGGGGATTGGAAGACATACACACCACCCACGCACACTTATTACAGATTTGACCTCGCTCGGAGGGACCAAATAAATATTACAAATTAATTAACTACGCAAGCTAATTAATATTACAAATTAATTTAATTAACGAATTAAATAAACTAAGAAAAGCAGATAAATCGCCTCGGGAAACGCGCCGCCATGCGCAAACTGCCTCTGTTTTCTTTCCTCTGCTCCTCTGGAGGCTGTCAAAACCTCAGAACTGCATCCCTGGACACTGGGGAGTGCCACCGGCTGAGTGGAATTACCGTCGGCACTGGTGTGTGGCCGTCGGCACAAAATGGAGTTGTCGGTAGAGGAAAGATTGCCGGCCGACACCTTACACTGCCGGTCGGCATAATGTTCCTACAGAATCTGCAAATGACAGCAACAGAGGGCAAGGCAAAGCATGGCAGCTCAATTCAAGGCATATATGCACCGACCATGTCCCTTACCATGATAATGACTCAAAGGGGCCTGTGCCTCGATTCTCGGACCACCAATCACGCATTTCCATGCATGATGGCCCAAAGAACCGAGTATGCAACTTTGATTTCAAATGAAATGCAAACCAAATCAAACCAAAGTCCTAATCCCTATCACCAAATCAAGGGGCAAGGAATGCATGCAAAATGCAATGCAACCTAAGCATACAAGCTAAGGATGCAACATGGCATGGCAACTAACCTATGCAAGCATACAAGCATACATATGGCGATGCAAATGGGTGCGAAGATGGACTTAAACATGAATTAGGCAACTCTAAATAGGCCTAAAACAGTAGCCATAATGCTCAAAAATGGAGGCTAAACATACATGCACACATACACATGTTATGGTCCAAACCTTAGGCACAAATTGAACAACCCTCAAACACATTTGAAAGGGGGAATCATGGACTAATTAGCATGCGACATAAGCATTGAAATCATGCTAAAACATGGTGCCAAACCAAGCAATAAATCAAGCCAAACATGCAACAAATAGTCCAAGTATTCAAAGCAAACCAATGGGGTATTGGACTACACTTAGCAAGACCAAACATGGCATGAAATCATTGACCCAAAACAGAGTTTTAGGGCATTAATACAAGGCCTAAGGACCACTTAGATGGCATCTAAATGACCCAAAAACAAAAGCATGCACAAACACCAAAACATGGAGCATTGCTACACAAGCTTCCAAAGCATCAAAGGGGCATGCAAGGCAATCAAACAAGCATGGAAATGGGACTGAAATAGCATGTGGAGGGATCCCAAATCACCAATTCGATGCAAAGATGTCATGCTACACATGCACATACTCAAGGCTAACAAGCCCAAATACAAAGGAGCTATATCAAGCATGCCAAAATCGACCCAAACACTTATGGACAGACCTAAAACATGGCAAAATATGCACATAATCTTCACAAGACTAAGCCTAAAACATGCTCCAACAAAGGCTAACAACCTAAGGCACATTAAGGCATAAACAAGGCATTACATGGCAACTATGCTAAGCATGCGTGGAGTACCAAAACCAACTTAAAGTCATGTTATATTATGGATATATAAGCATGAAAAATAGACCAAACATGCTCAACACACACTCAAGCATAATGCTCTCTCAAGAGGCCAAAACATGCCCTTTTTAAGGACAACAAAGAGAGGGGGTGGCCCTCTCCTTCTTGGGACTTCAAGGCATCATCTTGACCACTAAAATCCCTCAAGATTTCAGTGGTGAAGAGACCTCAACACCAAAATCCCGGAGCTAGCACAAAATGGCTCAAAATGAGGCCTTTCAAGGCCTAAGGGGGGTCAACCACCCTCAAATAACAAAACACTCTTAATAAACAATAAAGAGGGCTTAAAAACAGAACTTTTTTATGTTATACACTAAGCTCAAAAACGAATTTAAGATACGTATAAACAAGGTGCAAAAATGGGGAATAAAGGTGTTAGTTTCTTACCGTTGATGACCCCTTCACAAATGGTGCTCCAATGGCCTCCCTTGGCTCCAAACCAGTCAAGAACCTCAAGAACAAGCCCTTAGAACCCTAGTTTCAAGAGGAAGGTGAAACACTAGGTGCTTGTGTGCAATAGTATGGACTAAAACACACACAAGAGTAAATATAGAGATAGGATGTGTATGCAACTCAAACCCTAAAACCAGAGCTTCTCTCTGTGTTTTTCCCTCTCTAAAATGTCTAAAGTCTCTAACCTCTCAAGCCAAGAGCTCAACCCCTCTCTATATAAAAGCTTTTGTCTTGTAAAGCTTACAAGACAAGCTTCCAAGAGAGAGATCCCTCCATACACGTGTATGGAGGGGAGCCAAAAGCAAGACAGCTGTCTAAAAATATCTGCAAAAGCAGATGAACAGCAATCGGCCGGCCAAAAATGCCATCTTGGCCAAAAGGAGTGCCGACAGGCACAAAATAGTGCTGACCGGCAACAAAAGGTGCCGGCCGGCAATATGCATTGCCGGTGGCCTCTAGCCACTGCCGGTGATGGGTGGGGATGGTCCACAAGCCCTACCCTGCCTTTCCAGGGCAAAACACAAGTGTTTGGTGCAAAACCAGACACTAAACGGTCGAGTTCGGAGATCCTGAGGCAAGGCACGCGAGCCGAGGCCTCCGGGAAGTCCAAACGAACACAAACATGGATGATCACCGTGTGTTCAAACGGTGACGTCCAAGTCTTGAGGACGGTCAAAAATGGGGTGTCTACAAACCCCCACATGGCCTTTTCCTTCCTGATCCTCTCAGAATCTTCGAATCTTCCCTGTTCTGACTGTGTCAACGCAGTAGATTGCTCAATGATCCCTGTACTCAAAATGCTCCATTCCTGAGCGAAACTCTCGACACCGGCGCTCTCCGGCGATGTATTCTGTTCTTCGACCTTCCCGGTTGTTATTGACACTTCTGCCCCTGCCGGGCCTTGTTCTGACTGAAATCCTCCTACCACATCTGGCTGATCGTCCAACCATCCCGTGGCCTCAGCCGCTTCCTCATAATCGAACCAGTTGACGGTTGGGTCTTCTGGGTCTTGGTTATCTTGAAACTGGAACTTGGCAAGATCCTCTTCCACAGCTGTCAAATCATCCGTTCCCTATCCTGGACTGTCTCTTTGGATTGCGCACAACTCTCCCCCGACTGGAAATTCGACATCTGGTCTATTCTGGCCCATTGGTGAAATGTAGTCACTTGGACTATAAGCGTTCCCAACATTACTTCCAGATTCCGCAGACTCTGGCTCGACAATCTCTTTCCTGTTCTCGATGGTCACCACCACTGGCTTGGGTTGGGTTATGGAGACGTCCATCATGCACAAATCGGTGCTATCAAGAAGGAAAACCTCCGGCTTAGGTAGGTAGGAGGGTGTGATATAAATACTAGGATCGTAGGATGCGACCCCAGTGTGAATGAAATTGACTCTTTTGGGTGGTGGAACTTGGTTATGTGCGGGGAGAGGATTTGTAGTAACATTGGGTTTTTCAGGAGGTAAAATCACCCCATTATCAATGAGATCTTGGATTTCATGACGCAATCGAAAGCACAGGTCGGTGTCGTGACCGTGCTGCTGGTGGAATGCACAATACTTGGCTGGATTGTGGGTGGCGGGGAGTCTTTCGGGTAAGGGCCGCGGCTCTAGGGGCTTCAGATGCCCTTTTCTGATCAAAACCCCCAAAGCTTTGGATAGGGGCATATAAAGTGGAGCGAAGGTTCTGGTATTTCTGGGAGGGTATTTGGTTGTTTGAGGGTTGCTTCCAGACGCACCGGAGAATGGTGTGGCTGCTGTAGTTCTTGGGGAAGGGTTGGTGGTGACCATACTCACTTCAGAGGTCCTGGCAGTTGTAGCGCCACTCGGGCCTGCAGTAGCATTTCGATTGAAAGTTCTGCGGGGCTGTTCCCGGTCATTATCAATCAGGCCTTGTTTTAAGGCATCCTCGATCTGCACCCCCATTTCATGTAGATCAGCAAAAGTAGGGAAGGGGATTACAATCATCTTCTGCATTAGCTTCGGCTGAAGATTGCGCACAATCATCCGAATCTGGTCCTTGTCCGTGGGTCTTAAGGTCATCATCGAAGCCTTAGCCCGCCATCTGGTTACAAATTCTGAGAAACTCTCCTTGGTTTCTTGTCTCGTTGTCTCGAGATCCCAGGTCGTGATCTCGATTTGTGTGATATACGAGTACTGCAGGATGAAGGCCTCAGCCATCTCGTCCCAACTTCTCTTGACGTCATCTTCCAATTTTGCATACCATGCGGCCGCTACACCCGACAGGGTCCGGCCGAATAAAGACAGCTTCTGCAATCTAGTGAGGCCCATTGGCCTTAGGACGTCTGAAAATAGTCGCAGGTGTACCATGGGATCCTCAGATCCGTCAAAACGATCGATTTGTGGCATCTTAAACCGATCTGGCAGCGTCACGGCTGTATCAGTGTATCCGTCTCCAATGTCCGGAATGGACTTCGCACCCTGAGACTTTTTGAACAGCTTTTCAAGCTTGTGCATTTTCAATGCCACAGGGTCCACCTCGGACTCAAAGGGAGAATCCGATAGATTGATAGGAGTGGGTGCCTTGGATTGCAGAGGCAGGATCGGGGGTGGAGCTGGCCCCGTTGGGATGTCCGTATCTTCTTGGACGTTCCTGGCATTTGGAGTCTCTTCGGGTATCGGAACCCTTAGTGGGGGAGGGACTTGCTGTGAAGCTGACGTCCTAGTTTGCTGCTGCAATCTCACAATTAACTCCGCTTGCTCACCCATAACTGTGGCTTGTTGTTTCGTGAATTCTGCCTGTCGGACAGCATCCTGCTGCATCATTTTCATGCTTTCCTGAAGTTGGCGCACCATCTCCTCTAAGCTAGCCATACTATTCCACTCTGGTTGAATTACTGGTATATGTTCTCTTTCTGTAGGTGAAACAGGACCCTGATCCCTACTGAACTCAGGTGGGGTAGATAAGGCCCTCTGAACTGACTGCTGAACCGATGCCCTCTGCCTAGTTGCCTTCCGTTTAGTAACCGGGGGTAGAGAGTGGTACACCGGTTGTCCTGCTATCAGATCCTCAGATCGATGGAGTCGACGACCTCTGACCCAGAGTGCTTGGGGGATGTCTACCGGGTTGGAAGCAATGATGCTAAACTACCTAGCAAAAAGATAAATAAAGCAGTAAATAAACAAGCAATCGGACGGCATAACTGCTTTAAAATAAACACATACAACATGCAGTTGGGCATTCACAATGCACAGTTCGATAAGCCGAACACACTGTTCCCCGATACTGATCACTATTTCCCGAAATCTCTGTTCCCAAAACTGAACCCTGATATCCGCGGATAACTGATTCTCATAAACTGATGCTGATGCCCTCAGGCCTAATACTCAATCTTGCAAACTGATATGCACGTTCCTGTAGAGCAACACTCTAAAAGCACATAGCAAGTAAAGAGAGCCAAAAACACCCCTATGTTGGGGTAGGGTTTCCCTGTCCTATTTTGTTAGGAGCTAGGGTTTCACTATGCACGCAGCAGTTCTCAAACAACCTAACATCGGGTAAGCAGCCTGTCCTAATTTGGAATGGTCACTATGGATCCGAAAAATGTACTAGGTCGAATGGTCAGAAAGGGTGCCCCGGTAAACCGGGGTTTGTGTTCCCATACTGTCAGAGCCCATAGCCGGTCAGCCTTATGGACATGCCTTGACAAGACAAGCCTCCGGCAAACCGTTCAGGAATGACAGATAGCAAACACTGTGTTCCTAGGCGCACCAATGCACATGCAATGCAAAGAAACACACAAGCGAAATCAAAACAGGATATCACGAGTTTGAGTCAAGCTCTCTAAAATTCCCCAGCAGAGTCGCCAGAAACTGTAACAAGTCCGTACGGGACCTCGCTACAGTTCGGACTCTCGATTTGTGTCGGTTCTTAATCTTGAACCAAAGAGTCCAAATCCGGCAAATCATTTTGAGAAACAGGTTTTTTGAAAAGAAGTACCAAACATGGACTACTTTGCCAGATACAGAGTCACCACCTAAATATTTTTAAATGGGGAAATTTAGGAAACCCTGACTCGGTGCCGAAGGCCACGTGTCTGTCATCACCAAAGTAGCCTCGGCTCGGGAACTTGGGTACGATCGGGGAAGGTCAGCTATGAGCACCCCCTCTCGCCCGGTCTGAAGACCGGCCTCTACTAACCATGATATCCAATTTTGAAAACGTTATGTGTTCTTAAACTGGTTATTAGCCTAGAATTACTATGTTGTGCGCGCAGCAAACAAGTATAGACCAAATCGCCCAAATTGGAACAAAACATTTCATGTTTGTTTTGAAAATGGTTTGCTACTCGCAAGTAGGCTAAAATGCGGATTTTGCCACCCTCAAGTGGGCATTTAGAAAAGATGATTTTGCCACTATCTAGTGGGCTTAAAACTCACAGTTTTAATGCATTATTCCAATTTAGGTAATTCAACCTCCATCCACAGGCATTCAAGCAGTTATATCACATAAGCAGCTAGCCTCATGGTAATCATGCTATCATGGCAACATTCACACGCATGCGATATGCTAAAGCATAAAAGCTTACCTAGTACTCCATGCCAAAACAGTAAACTAGTTAGCAAAATGTGCGTGTCCTAGTTCATGTTAAATTGCCTAATGCAACACATACAAGATGTAAGTTAGATAGGCTCGGTTAACCTAAGCATGGCATATGTAATGCGATCAATTATCACATATTCGATTTGTAAATTGAAGTACAAATGCAGTTAGCGTGATGTACCGAGCCTAATACATGCAGTACAAATGCATGAATGCACGCATGCATAGCATAAGGTATGCTGAATTTAAACATGCCCTAATCTACCATCGTAAACAGGTAAATAAAAGGGAAGGAAGACGTGAGGTTGCAAGACATACACACACTCACACACACTTATTACAGATTTGCCTTCACTCGGAGGGCCCAAATAAATATTACAGTCCCAAATAATAAACAAATAAAATTATTACAGAATTTCTAATTAATTAAAAGAAAGGATGCAAAAGAAAGAAGAGAGTGGCCACAGCCTCTGCCTCGGGGTACGCAGATGATGCATGCTCGGAACTCGGCTCGCCGGAAAAACTAGTACCGTACCCCTGCCACTTCTGTTTGTACTGCCTTATCTCTCGGAAAATTGACAAAGTCCTGGAGCAGGTTCCTTACACACTGCAGAGCACCACCGGCCAGACAGAATTCCTACCGGCACTCCAGAATTTCCATCGGCTGTTGAATTGATAGTCGGCCCTTAAAAAATTGCCGGCCGGCACTGAATTCTGCCGGTCGGCAGAAACTTCCTGCCAGGGACAGTTTTGACAGCAAGCAGAGAATAGACAGTGCATGGCATGGGGCTTTCAGGCACATGTAAGCATGGTCATACTTCCTATCATGTTTTGAACTCAAGGAAGCATGTCCCTCGATCCTCGAACCATCAATGGTACATGGTGATTCAAAGAATCAAATTTGCCATTTGATATAAAGATGCATGCAACAAACAAAATGAAAACCGAAGCCTTATCAAGTTGGAGTCAAAGGCCCCGGTGACCGGGAATCGAGGCACATTACATCACTTGAAGTATGAATGTTCCTTGATTCCCACACTTGGTTTGACACCCCAAACCAGGTAAATGCAATGCATGTTATGCAAACATGGCTCAAAATGCAACATGATACCAAGATGCAAGGCACAACAAGCATTATGCAACCAACATGACAAATGTGTAATGCCAAGCATACAAGGTGCAAAAATGATGCAAACATGGACCAATTTGACAATAGGATTAATATACTACAAGGCTTAATGAAGTAAGCATGCAACAAATATGAAACAAGCATGCAATGGGGCCTAGAACCATAAAGGGGCAGACCTTAAACCATCCCAAAACAGCGGCCAAAAGATGTCTAAAAGGTGGACCAATACTCATGCTAACAAGCAAACTAATGGTCGCAAGGTTAAGGCACAAAAAAGAGACATTTTTCCCCCACCAACATGACTACTCATGGCATGACTAAGACAAGTAAGGACAGACCTTTTACATGCAGAATGGGACTCCAAAGCCTCCTAACATGGTAGCTAAAATGACTCCAAAAGAGTGTATGCACCAAGGCTCAAATGTAGGCATAAGAGGGTACAAAAGAGGTCATGCATGCACACATACAAACATGATTCTTGGACTAAAATGTGGTCCTAAATGATGTTAAATCATGAGGGTGATCACAACCATGCATGCTAGAGGTCAACATGCTCAAAGCTTTCAAGCCAAAATACATAGCCCCTATAACAAACATGTCAAGAATGACCAAATGGATAACCAACAGACTTTAAGCATGGAAAAACAATACTAAAAGCTTCATGGAACTAAGCCAACACACACAAGAATCATGGCCTAATCATGAGATGCACTTCTAAGCAAAATGGAGCAATACAAAGCAAGTACTACAAGCATACAAGGAGGCACAAATCCGGCCAAAAACAGAGGTTACATATGACCTAAAACACCTAAAAAACTTCTGAAATGAGGCCAAGAATGATCAAGCACACATGCTACCCTTTTAAGCCCAAAAAGCAAGGAAACAAAACAATGAAGGGAGAGGGGTGTCCCTCCCCTATGCAAGACTTCAAACCACCTTTTCTAACACTGAAAATCAACTGGTTTTTAGTGGTGAAAGGACCAAAACACTGAAGTGAACAAAGCCTTACCAAAGAGGCACCAAAATGGACCAAACAAGGCCTAGAAGGGTGAGTTTGCACTCAAACCAAAAAACGACCTTAATGAAAGTTCTAAAGCATGAAAATACAAGCCCTTTTTATGTTATACACAAGAGCTAAAACAGCAAGCAAGATAGGTAAAAAACTATTGCAAGTTTGGGGAATATAAAACAAGATGCTCACCCTTGAAGAACCCTTGAAGAACAAATGGTCTAGCCCTCTTCTTTTGATCAAAACCAGTCCAAAAACTCAAGAATCAACCCCCCAAGTTCCTCAATCTCGGAGTAAGGTGTAATAGTGTGTGTAATGGTGCAAAAGTAAGGTAAAAACCACCTTTAGGCAAAGGAAACACACACAAAGGAGGGGAGAGAGGGAGATATAGAGATAGAGTGTATCTATATCTCAAAGCTCTGGTTTTTGGTTCCAAAATTCTAACCTAGATCAAAGAGGAAGACCCGTCCTCTTATAAGACTCCCTCTTGCAAAGCTTATACAACAAGCTTGCTTAGAGGGAGATCCCTCCATACACGTGTATGGAGGGAGGCAGAGTTGGTGCCAGCTATCACAGCTGGCACAAAATATGTCCATAAAGTGGATGAACAGTGGTCGGTTGCCCAAAAAAGTTGTTTCGACAAAAAAGAGTGCCAACCGGCAACAAACTATGCCGACCGGCAATAAAATGTGCCGACCGGCAACAAATAGTGCCGATGGAAGCAAAAGACCAGCCGGTGACCTCTAGCCACTGTCGGTGGTGTGTGAGGATGCCTTACAAGGCCTTCCTTGCCCTTCCAAGGCAAAACATAAGTGTTTGGTGTGAAACCAGACACTAAACGGTCAAGTTCAGAGATCCTGAGGCAGGGCGCGCGAGCCGAGACTTCCGGGAACTCCAAACGAACACAAACACGGATAATCACCAAGCGTTCCAAGCGGTGACGTCCAAGTCTTGAGGACGGTCAAAAATGGGGTGTCTACAAGGTGAAGAATATAATTTTTGTCGTTAATGCTGGTGAAGTGCCTTCTCAGGATGTTGTGGGTAAGTAAATGCAGAATGAAACTTACAGCTAAATTGGTGTGTTTCTATTCTAATTTATATGCGTTCACCTGTTACTATTTTTATTAAGTACACCACTGGTGGTTTGCACATAAAACTTCATTAAAGTATCTTGCAGAAAATTAAGGGTCAAAGTTTTAAGAATGTTTCTGTCATATGCTGTGTTGGTTTAAGAATATGGGAAATCTTTGCAGCAGACTGGCCTTCCATCACCAGCTTCAGCAGCAGCTGCTGCTAGATCATCATCAGACTTCACCTCCACTGACAATCTTAGCAGCTCATCTTTTCTATGTATTTACATAGACATAGCAATGGCAAAATAAAAGTAACATCAGTATATCTAAGCTGTAGATTTGGGAACTAAATCTATTTAAATACCTTATATTTTTTTTTTTTTTTTCATCTTTGAAGCTGAAACATTGAATGAAATCTTCTACTGGGGTAGCAAAGATAAATAACACCGCTGAAACTAGCTTATTGCCAAGAAAATGCCAAGTATGTCAATTGCTTTCCTGTCTTCATTAGCTCATTGGCGAGAAGATGCTAGAGTTGCTGGATTTTGATAAGGATCTCGTTCATTTGGAAGTAGCCTAAGGTTTGCATTTTTCTTAATGTAATATGTGAATGAGGTGTCTCTAGTTGACTTGTAAAATTTATTGCTTGTTCTATCTACTCATCAAATGGCCAGATCCAATTGAAGTCTTTAGCTGAAGAAATGCAAGCTGTGAGTAAAGGTCTTGAAAAGGTTGAGCAGGAACTCACTGCTTCAGAGAATGATGGTGCCATCTCTGCAGACTTCCAAAAGGTAGGGGACATACTTAGGACACTAGCTTACTCTTTTCTCTCTTATTTATTTATTTATTTTTCAGATTTATGTTGGATCTTCATAGATGTACATAATTCTAGTTTCATGACAAAACTGGTGTATGTTTGTTGACAGTGATGCTGAGATATAAAATAAAAGGGATTTGCCAATACTGAAATTTTAATCTTAGTGGAAAATTCAGCAGTAAATTTGGTTTGATTTTTCTTTTGTTAAAATTTGCAAGTTCTTGCTTAGTTAAGTATACTAATACATTTATCTTGCAGGGGAAGCTCAGTATTTTAGAGATGTATTTGTATGTAGGTTAGATTAGATGATGGAAGTGAAAATGCTAACATATTTCATTGCACGAGTCTAGCTAACTTGGTTAAGAGCAAAATTTAATTGAAATATTTCTAACAGTGTTACCAAAAAAGATTTAGGGCTTTAAGTTTATAAGCTACTTGTTCACAAGTTGCTGCATTTTATAAGCTATTGTCTTTGTTTGGAAGTGCATACGGCTAGGCAAGGTTATGTTCTTGTGCGTGTGTATATATATATTAAAAATAACTTTCTACGACATGCAAAATTATACCGTGAAAAGGGTGATGATTTGTGACATGTAAGAAAATGCCATAAAAGATTATGTATGGCATACAAAGTATGTCATAAATATATTAAAAATGAAATTCTACGGCATACAAAATTATGTCGTGAAAAGTGTGATGATTTATGACATGCAAGAAAATACCGTAAAATATTATATACGACATACAAAGTATGCTATAAATATATTAAAAATAATCTTCTACGGCATGTAAAATTATGCCATGGAAAGTATGATGATTTATGGCATGACAAAAATATTGTAAAAAATTATATACGACATACAAAGTATGTCATTAATGTTTAATTTATTATTTTTTACAACTTCACCTGCATGCCGTAAATGATACTTAACTTTCCACGGCATGTCATATAACAGCATTTGTGTGCATGCCGTGAAAGAGTTTTTACGGCATGCATTGCAAGCTATAAAATTTAATTTTGTTATAGTGCTTGATCCGATCATTTGGACTTGTCAAAACAATTGGACAAGCCATTGGAGCTCATGTTGCTTGGCCTGCTCCATTTGTGGTATATTCTTTCATAAATAATAATTTCATTAACAAATTTTTATTAATAGTGTCAATTACCTTTATAAGTTTATCTTTTGGATGCAGATTTCGCAACTTATGGATGCTAGCAGAGAATATTTATACAAGCGAGGTTGAGAGTTTGGGAACTGATTTTGTTTTGATAATTTGTCTCTCCGGAATATGGATGTCACTATAGCTTTTTAGAACTTATGGTTGGAATAATTTTCTTTTAAATTTTATTTGCTTTAACTTTGTTAATGTAGTAGAATATTTTATAATTTCGGCAAAGAAATTTTATTGCAATATAAAAAAATTTATATTTCAATAATAAATAATTGATTGTGGTTTGAATTTTTTTTTTTTTTTTTTGATGTGATTATTCTATGGTGGTAATATTTGTTTATTGTTATGAAAATATTAAATGATGAATGGATGTCAAATTAATATAGGATGTGGTGATTAATATTCAATTGCTTATAAAATTGATTCAATAAGTTCCAATGTCACTTATATCCATTTAATGGCATAAATGAATTGGATTTAGTGGCATTTATATCAATTGTAAGATAACAAGTGTCATTAAAAATTCATATAGTGGCATTTTTTAAATTGCAAGTCTTCTTTAATGACACTTCATAGCGTCACGAATAGTGTCTACCATGACATTCAAGTGTCACTGAAAGTGTGTAGTCTTGATGGTGTAATGGCATTTAGAAGTGTCACTAATTCTTTTTTCATGGCGCTTGATAGTGACACAAATAGTATCTGTCATGACATCAAAATGTCATTGAAAGTTTTTGGCCATGATGGTGTAGTGGAACTTGCAAATATCTACCGTGGCACTAGTATCTACCATGGCACCGATAGAAAAATGGCACTTGTTCAAAATGCCACAAGACTAAAAAATGTCATTAGAAGAATAGTTTTGTGGCACTTTCAAATGTCACTAAATTAAGAAAATGTTGTTGTGGTAATAGCGCAAGTTAGAAAATAAGTGCGTAACAGCGCACAATAGCCTGCGTAACAGCTCAAGTTAGAAAATACGTGCGTAACAGCCCACAATAACCTGTGTAACAGCGCAAGTTAAAAAAAAGAGGGGGTAATGCGAGATACAAAACAATGCAAGTTTGGATGAGATGCTGAACAATGCGGAAAGGATGCAAAACAATGCAACCTAATAACAAGTATAGGTAAGCTGTACAAGATAGCGCGAATGAAATGCATGCACAATATAACAAAATAGTGTAAATGATATACAATGTAACGAAACAATGCAAATGATATGCAATGTATTTGAGATGATCAAACCACAAGCATTACAAAACCACACAAATATCATAAAGTGATGGAGATGCAACATCAGACTACTTTTAACACAGAAAAGGCAGTGGGCACGAGCCGAACGACACCTAACACAGGCTAAGTGCCTACATACTCAGTGCTGGCCTCAACCCAGCATGGATGCTTAGACATAACAGAACCGTGTTTCAACGTGAAAGGGATGCAAGCACATGCAAAACTATGTGTTTCGTAGAGAGACCACAAAGTACAAGTAATTGGGTGGTATGATATAAGCGAGGAATGATCTGTTCAGGAAAGATCGTGATCCTACATGCTGAATGCAATAAACTAAAATATGATGCAATGGATAAGGCACACGGCCAAACCACATTTTACCTAGAAAAGGCATGGACACAAACAAACCACGTCTAACACAGAAATGGTGCCGTCACCCTCAACAATAGGCGCGTACACATAATCTCATAACCATGCTTTAACGCGAAAAGTATGGACACATGCTAGACCGAGCTTAATATGGAAAGGCACAAGTGATACAATGGATATGCAGTGAATGCATGCGATAAATGCTATGTACAATGCAATGTAATAGCTAAAATGCAATGGATGAGGCGCGCGGCCAAACCATATCTTGCCTACAAAAGGCATGGCCACAAACAAACCACGTCTAACACAGAAATGGTGCCGTCACCCTCAACAATAGGTGCGTACACATAATCTCATAACCATGCTTTAACGCGAAAAGTATGGGCCAGACTAAGCTTAACATGGAAAAGCGCAAGCGATAGATGGACAATGCAGCTGAATGCAACATACTACAATGCAATGGATGCAATGAATGAAGTGAATAAGCCAGGCGACCAAACCATATCTTTCCTAGAAAAGGCATGGACACACACAAACCACGTCTAACACAGAAATGGTGCTGTCACCCTCAACAATAGGCGTGTATACATAATCTCATAACCATGCATTAACGCGAAAAGTATGGGCACATGCCAGACCGAGCTTAATATGGAAAGGCACAAGTGATACAATGGATATACAGTGAATGCATGCGAGAAATGCTATGTACAATGCAATGTAATAGCTAAAATGCAATGGATGGAATGGATGAGGCGCGTGGCCTAACCATATCTTGCCTAGAAAAGGCATGGGCACAAACAAACCACGTCTAACACAGAAATGGCGCCGTCACCCTCAACAATAGGCGCGTACACATAATCTCATAACCATCCTTTAATGCGAAAAGTATGGGCACATGCCAGACTATGCTTAACATGGAAAGGCGCAAGCGATAGATGGACAATGCAGCTGAATGCGACAAACTACAATGCAATGGATGCAATGAATGAAGTGAATAAGGCATGTGGCCAAACCATATCTTGCCTAGAAAAGGCATGGACACAAACAAACCACGTCTAACACAGAAAATGGTGCCGTCACCCTCAATAATAGGCGCGTACACATAATCTCATAACCATGCTTTAACGTAAAAAGTACGGGCACATGCCAGACTAAGCTTAACATGGAAAGGCGCAAGCGATACAATGGTTATGCAGTGAATGCATGCGCTAAATGCTATGTAGAATGCAATAGACATACTAGATGATGTAGTAGTTAGGAAGTGAAGGTACCTTACAGGGGTAATTGGCAATGACCTGCCTCAGCAATGTCCTACCTTATGCTGATGTGGGAATCTTCCCCTTCTTCTCGATTGAACCATAAGTACTACTTTTCTCCCTAGCTATGGTCGTAGCTTTCCCTATTCTCCAACAAGGTGACAGACTAGGTTGGTTCAGTATCCAGAATTGAGACGTATATCCGCCACCTCAACCTATGGGGCTTCCATACTGATTTCAAGTCGAGGATATACCCCTGGGTATTTAAACCATACTTTAGTCTCGAAATCCTGAACCTTTGCGTTCTAGGCATGAGCCATTCGAACTCTAGTTTCCACCGTGTCTCTAGTTTCCACCGTGTCTCAGTTGATCTCGTAAGAACTCACAACAAACACAGGCAGGTGGCTATACTAGACCACCGGAAGTCATTCGGGCACGATAAACACCAAAGGAATTGCACCTTCGAAGGATTTAAGGTCTCCTAGACCAGGAAGGGATGCGAAAACGTCCAAGCGCGTCTCATGTGAGAGGAGAAAGGTATCAGTTAAACTGAACTGGAACTTGTCTCATGAGGTAAGGGGCGGTGATCCCTCTACTCTGATGGAGATCTCCGCTTGTGCTCTTCGAACTTTTACCTTCAACTCACAGCACAAAGGTCCTGAAATGCTGACAAGAAGTAACATCTGTTAGGGAAACCACAGATGTCACTTTCTTCCCGGCGATGTTCACAACTTTCCCTCATTGCAAAGCCAAGGTAACTTTGATGGGGAATGGTACTCAGGGGAGAGTACATCTGATTGCCATTCTGGCTTTGAAACAATCAACACAGTATTCAGTTAACTCTGAACACACAGCTCATACAGCACACTACTCACTCTAAACACATAGTTCGTAACACAGTACTCTGTTTATTTTGAACACACGGCTCATACAGGACACTGCTGACTCTGAACACACAGCTCGTTCTGAACACTGCTTATTCTGAATAAACAATTTAATCTGAACATACGGGATGCAATAACGGAACATGCAGAAGTTGAGAAAAACTCAGATGTTCCAAATTTTCCCTCTTTTCTTTCGCTTCGCAACCTGGAACCCATGTAGCTTCATATAGGTCCTGGTTTTACTGTTCTGACATGACCTGGATTGAACCCCTGCGGTTTTATGAAAGAACAAATCCAGTTTTGTGCAAATGTGGAGAATGGCACCGCACTCTGAGCACAAAACGATTCATTTTTGAAATTGAAATGAGAAATAAGTTTTTTTGACCGAGTATTGAGTCTACGACTGAACACATCGCACTACGACTCAACAAAGAAAAACTGAAGGCAAACAACCTAAACACATCGAGAAACACTCGAAATGACTCAAAACAAGAATCGAGACCAAACAAAAGACACGACACTCAGACGTGCACAGGGAGCCTGTTCCTTTGGGTATTGTTTCCCACCCTTTCTCATTTGTGATTCTCACATCACTCGGCCCTCAGGCTCTATTTTTATTTTATTTTATTTTTTTCTGGAAAAGCCCTTTTCCTCACTTTTTCTCTTAGTGCACATCTATCTATTCTTTAATCTCCCTTCTTTTTTTTTTTTTTATCCCTCCCCTGGGTGGTTGATGGATAAATTGGAAGTTGTGGGCTCTTGCCCCAGGTATTCTACCAGCTTCTCATCTTCTGCTCACAATAGTGAATTTTCCCCATAGAGGGGCTGCGCTATAACTGGGTGTGTAGCAAATCTGCAACTGACATCGGTTGACGATGCTCTGCTGGGGAGTTTGGACGTGATCAGATCTATCCAAAAGAAGGAGTGAAATATCTTGATCCATTCCAATTCGTGCTTCGCACTTGGCTTGATACCTTGCTGCTTGGAGGATAAGAGAGCTTTCAGCCCTTTGTTTGTTAGCTTCAGTTGTGCCCTTTTCTGGCAGGTAGAGTGCCCTTTCTGGCGAGTGCAGTGCCCTTTCTGGCAAGTACAGTGACAATGGGGAAAAGACAGAACACATGACTTAACCGTGCCCCTAGTTCATCATTTTGACCATTTTTTGTTTTTGATTTCCACTAAAACAATTTTGACCAATATGAGAGTTAGATTAACATACTTGTTCACTTTTCTGATTTAAAATCATGCAAGTTAGGTTATGAGCACTGAAAATTTTTCCTTTTGGGTCCAAGAAATGGTCCAGTTTTGGAAAAAAAAGAATAATTTTTGAGAAAATTAGTCAACCTTAGTAAAAATTCTCAAAAATCATTTTTGCAAATGACCACCGCTCAACGAGCACAGAACCTACTCTTGAGATGCACAACCTCAGATCCCGGCACTGTATGGTAATGCAAAATTGCCCCTTATTTGACCGCAACACATTGTATGGCAACGAAAAGTTACCCCTTGTTTGAATGGCACCACAACGCATTGTAAACAGTCCCCATAGTGATGACCACAATCGAACTCTCGGATACAGAGAAGACAAAGATGATCAGAACCATTTCATGGACATAGTCGATTTGGAAGTGTTTATGGATGGACTTCAGAATGAAGTTGCCTACGTATCCCAACATGGGAATCAAGCCTGAGGTAGTTTGGGTTAAGGTACACTCGGGTATTTACCCTCTCCTTTTGCGCTCTAACTTTTGCCAAGGCCGCCCTTTGCGGGTTTTCAACCTTGCGAGCTACGTTTTTCTTTTCTTTTCTTTTCATTTTTTCATTTCTTTTTTTTTTTGTTCTTTTCTTTTTCATTGTATTTTTTTGTTCTTTTCTTTTCTTGCTCTAAATTTTGCCTGGTCGCCCTTTTGGGTTTTCGGCCCAGCAAGCCTCTCCAGGGTAAAAGTCTAGCTTTGTCCATGTCAAATGGTTTTGAGATCTCGAAGCCATCTGAATCCTGGAGAATGGCTGTTGTTCGGTGATGATGTAGGAGTCCATCCAATGGGGGTTGAATTTGCCCCTAGTATTGTGGGTAGGAACTCAGTTATCCTTCAGCAATACTTTCTTCTTTCCTCCTTTCTGGGATTTGGCATTCTTTCCAGTCTTCATGAGCTTGAACAATGTCCCAATTTTTTACTCTTCGAGCACATCTGACATTTTTTTTTTGTGCCCCTACTTTGAGGGGTCTTCTGATCTAGCTTTGCAAGCTTCCTTTGATCACATCTGATATTCTTGATCTGACTTTCTTGCCCTAGTTCGAGGGATGCTTTGAATCTGGCCACACAGGCCTCACATTATGGTTGACCATTGAACATTCTGAATCCAAGTTCAAGGTTTGAAAGCAAGGGGTTGAGTCTTGAGACTGAGAGCGATCCTAAGCTGCATAATCTCAAGAGCGATTCCACACAGGTTTTCGCAGGTCCACGCAAAACTTTTTTTGAAATCTTTTAAGAAAGCGACTAATCGCTCGCGTCAAAGACAAAGTAGAACCAATCTAGATCAAGCTAGGATCCTTCTCAGTACTCACATTAACAAGCATGATCTCATTCATTAAGAGCTTAACACGCCTCTCTTTCTCTCAATTGATCAAATTTTCGCAAATCCCGAGGAATTCCTTCCTCTTTGTTTTCAATACATTGTTTAAAAAGTTTTGAAAAACTTAGGTCAATGCAATGACTTCAAGGTGCAGAAAAATAGGTGAAAAGCACTGTCGTTTCATTCGAACTTCTAGCACAACTGGCGCAAGGCGGAAGCAAACACAAGAGTGTGAAAATTACTGCTGTTCCATTCAAAATCTGTTGGCACAACTGGCTCTAAGACAGAAACAGACTCAAAAGAAAACGAAAAGGCAAACACAAAATAAAAAAAGTGGTGTCCAAAGTAACACTCCCAGAATCACCTGACTTCTATACAACAGGACTGACTCGATACAATAAGACAGACCCGAATCAAAAAGAGATTGACTCAAAACAACGAGACACACTCAAAACAAAACCACAAAGCTGACTCAACACCCGAGTCAGAAAGTACAAAAAATTAGCATTCGCAAATGCTCAAAATAGTGCGTTCCAAACGCCACATCTAAAATAAACCGAGCGCCGCCCGCAGGTGACCAACCCCTGATCACATACTTGTATTAACCTCGAAATCCACCAACTCAGGGGTGACAGACTTTGTCGAGCTAAGTGGGAGGACAACCTCATTGTCAAATAGATCCTGCACTTCATGGCGAAGGCGGAAGCAGTTGTCGGTGGTGTGACCGGTCTGTTGATGGTACGCACAGTATTGGGTAGCGTCATGACCAGCTGGAAGACGACTAGGGAGAGGCCGAGTCTCGAGGGGCTTGAGATGCCCTTTTTCAGCAAGGATCTGAAGCCCCTTGGACAAAGGCATGTAGAGGGCATGGAATACCCTGCGACCTCGGGGCAGATACTTCGAGTTTTGTGCATTTTTATTGGATGCACTAGCAAAAGGATCGGCAAGTACAGGCTTGGCTTGCTGATTTTTCCTAGGTGCAGGATTAGGGTTAGAGGGAACGGTTCTGGTATGATGACCCTTCTCTCGATTTTCCCCTTGGCTTGAATTGCCCTCGGTCTGAGTAGGGAAAGCGTTATCCACAGTCTTAGCCACAACTGCAAGTACTTGTTGCTTAGTCAACCCTCCGGCTTTTAGAGCCTTAACAGCCTGCTGGAGTTGTTCATAGGGATCACTGTCCACCTTCACCTTGTTCTTTCCCCTAGCCTCAGCTTGGTGGACGGTTTGGGTTGCTACTTCAGTGCAAAGCCCCGTTGTCGTCCACATGTCATTGCTAGAGCTTGAGACAGCTTCGGGTTAGCTGAGCTCAATTACAATTCGCCCCAGTAGTGGGGGCTCCTGCGGCATGAAGTTCCTGGCATACGATGCAGTTGGTAGCGGGGCCGACATTCCATAGGCTAGATCAGCCACAGATCTCTGAAGATCGCCGATCATTCCCATTAGCTCAAACGTTGTGGGCTCACGGGCTTGAAATAATTGGTGTTCCCAGATTGGATATGCGGCAGGCGACCTAGGCGGGTGTGGTATGTCAACATCGGTCTCACCCTGCGTGGTGATTCCTTGGTTTAGTGCCGTTGCCATGACCACAATTTCTTCTGAATTTTGGTTCGTCATAAATCTACTTAACTGGATAGAGAGGGCGTAACTGGTGACTAACGGATCTGACAAACCAATGAGTGTGTTCCTATCTTGCCTTAGCAAAGGAGAATACGGGTTGCTCTGAACCGAGTCTATGAACTAAAAGAGAAAACAGACAGCATCTCAGCCCAATCAATACAGACATGGACATAGCTGAATAACTGTATTCGACCACTGATCACTGTTCCCCAAATTACTGCCCCAAAACTGAATCTGATACCCGCAGACATAGTTGATTCTCAAAATACTGATACTGATGCCCACAGGGCTGATACCCAGATTTCCAAACTGATATGCGCAACCCTATAGAGATACACTTTAACAGCACATAACAAATAAATGAGAGCCAAAACACCCCTATGTTGGGGTGGGGTTTCCCTGTCCTATTTTGTCAGGAGCTAGGGTTTCACTACGCACATAGTGGTTTCAAACAACCTAAAATCGGGTAAGCAACCTGTCCTAATTTGGAATAGTCACTATGGATTTCGATTATGCACTAGGCCGAATGGTCAAAAAAGGGTGCCCCGGTAAAACCGGGGTTTGTGTTCCCGTTGTGGCAAAGCTCGCAATCGATCAGCCTTATGGCACGCTTTTCCAAGCGACCCTCAGGCAAACCGTTCAGGAAAAGCATACAGCAAACACGGTGTCGTAGGCGCACCAATGCAAATGCAATGCAAAGAGACACATAAGTGTTATCAAAACAAGATATCATGAGTTCGAGTCAAGTTCTCTAACTCCGCAGCAGAGTCGCCAGAAACTATAGACGCGCCCTAGGGCCTCATGCTACAGTTCGGACTCAAATCGTCACAGTTCTTAATATGATCTCACAATGTGCAATGTGAGATTGATAAATCACCAAAGAGTCAAAATCCGGCAAATCGTTTTGGTAAACTGATTTTTAAGAAAGAAGTGCCAAACATGGACTGCTTTGCCAGATACAGGGTCGCTACCTAAATGTTTTATTTTTGGGGGAATTTAGGAAACCCTGACTCATTGCCTAAGGCCACGTGTCTGTCATCACCAAAGTTCCCTCGGCTCGGGAACTTGGGTACGATTGGGGAAGGTCAGCTATGAGCACTCTCGCTCGCTCGATCAAACATCGGCCACTACTAAACATGATATCTAGTTTTTGAAAACACATGTGTTCTTATTCCGGTTAATTAGCTAGAATTACTATGTGATGCGCACAGCAAAACAAGTATAGACTAGATCGCCTAATTTGGAACAAAGTATCGCATATCCGTTTGTTTGGAAATAGTTTGAAGTTTGCTACTCGAAAGTAGGCTAAAATGCAGATTTCAATGAATTGTTCCAATTCGAGTAATCCAACCTTCAACCACATACATGCAAGATGCTAAAGCATAAATACTTACAGAGTACTCCGAGCCAAAACAAAAACTAGTTAGTAATCAATGCATGATATTAGTTCATGTTAAGATGGCTAATGCAACGCATACAAAATGCAACTAGAAATAGGCTCGGCTATTCTAAGATGACATATGATATGCGACAATTGATACATGTATTCAACTTGGTATCGAATTACGATGCAATTAGTATGATGCGCCGAGCCCGGTGCATGCAAGATAGATGAATGGATGCAAACATGCAGGCATAAGTATGCTACACAAATAAATGGATGCAAACATGCAAAGCATAAGTATGCTAATTGAAAAATGACCTAAAACTAACCAACAAAAGCAGGTAAGTAAAAGGGAGAAAGAAGTGGGGTTGGAAGACATGCATACACGCACACACACTTATTACAAAATTGGCCCTCCCGACAGAGGCTCCGAATAAACAATACATGCCAACTAATTAACTAACTAACAAGCTAATTAATTATTACAAAACCGAATTGAATAACTAGCTACAACTAATTATTACAAAACTTAATTAATTAACAAATTAACTAATTATTACAAATTGATGCTAACTAACAAGTAAGCATGAAAAACAAGTTGCTCCAGCTCTGTTTGAAGAAGGAGAGGATGCATGCTTGGATGCTGCCCCGAAAAGCTCTCTGGTTGCTCTTTGGAGGCTCTGTCTGTAGGGTGTCCTTGAGACCTTGTTGCTGGAACTTACCAAAACATTGCTGGGGGAGTGCATCAGTGGCCTACCGGCCATGAGAAGCTACTGCCGACCACCTGCCGGCCAAGAATGGTGTGCTGCCGGCCACTGATGGGCTGGAACACCAAGCTGCAGTAGAGCACAAAATAGAGAAGAGGAAGGGTCTCTCGAGGGTATGTACGCACTATGCCACCCTGTGTCATCTCAAAACATCAAGGGAGAGGCATAGTCGGATCCACGACTATCAATCACGCATCCCAATGCATGATGGCCAAAGATCCAACTTGTGCAAATCAATGCGAAATGAATGCACAAACAAAACGCATAAGTGCCTAGAACTCTATTATGGATAGTCAAGAGCATCGGCGACCGAGAATTGAGATACGTTCCATCACTTGAAGTAGGAAACGTTCCTCGTTTCTCGTGCTCGAATTAATACTTAATCCAAACAACAATGCGACACAAGCATGGCAAACATGCAATATGACTTAAGCATGCAAACGTGCAATGCAATAAGCCGAGTACGCAATAAGCATATAAGCATGATATGAGGTAACAACCTTGAATAACATGATAAAATGCGACATGAACATATAAAGATGCAAGGCATGTGACGGTGAACAAGTATGCAACAACATATGAAATGGGGCAAGCATGTGACAACATGGTAAGATGGGCTTACACTAGAGATGGATAGGCCTCATCCATGCCTAAAATCAGTGGCTAAAAGTGTTGAAATGATGGTATGAAGAACATGAAATGGCAAGATAAACATGCATGCCAATTGGCTCAAGGATTAGGACATAATGATGTAACTCTTAAGGACACTTAAAGAGTAACAAGTCCGGATATGTAACACCACCCTAAGCTCTGGAATCTCATTTAAATTGATGCCAAATCAACTCAACAATGCAAGTATGGCATGTTAGGATGCTCAAAGCTCAAAATAAGTAAAGGGACTTAAGGCATGGCCATACAAAGCAAACCCCAAAAGGCCAAGGGGACCTAAAATAGTCCCAAGGCAGGTCCAAATAAGACCAAAAACAAGCTCGAAGCTAGCCCACACAAGCTAGAACACAAGTCCGAAAACATGGAACATGTAAAGCTACAAAGAGGCATTACACTACACCTATTGAAACCAAACATGGCATGACTTGGACAGCATAAAGCAAAGTTACATCATGGTATAATAGACCAAAAATGCGCTGAAATGATGAGCCAAAGGCTTTGGCTTAATGGCATGCAAAAAAGTTCATTCTTGTGGCATAAAGAGCCAAACCTTCAAGGCATTAAAAACATGGCGAATGCAAGTATATGGCCACATTTCATGGACTGAAATAACACTTAGAATGATGGCAAAGCATGCGGACATCACATGCATGGCATGGTAGGGGCCTCAAAACCCAAGACTAGCCTAAGCATTTACACTATAGCTATACAAAGCATGAGTGATATGGCCGTGGCAGCCCAAAACAGTCCAAGAATAGCCCAAAACAAGGATAAAATCATGCTGGAGCAAAGCCAAAACATGGTAGGATGATGAGTCAAAACATCATGCACATGAAGCCAATAAGCAAGATTTGTTCTACAAGTATATGGAGCATGCAAAAGATGACAAAACTCACTTTAGACAGAGTCGTGATATGGAAAAACATCACAAAAAACATGCTGAAATGGGCTCAACATAAGCTAGATGACATGCTAAAGCAAAAAGCATACAAGACTAGTTTAGGAGATTTACACTACAAGTGTATCATGCATGCATGGAGTGACAAAACCAACCCAAAAAAGATCTGAGGCATGATAAAACATCACCAAAAACCTACTGAAATGGAGCCAACACATGCAAGGAAGACATGCCACTTTGACGAGCTACACATGGGATTACACTACACATGTAAGATGCATGCAAAATATGACCAAACCAGCCATGGAAAGACTTAAGGCAGGTCCTAAAAGTCAGAAAAAAAATGGCCTGAACCAAGCCTCAAAAATGCATAGAGGCAAGCTCCTTTGGAAGGCCAAAAATGCAAGTAAACAAAACACAAAGAGAGGGGGGGCCACCCCCTCTGATTTGAGGCCTCGAAACCACATGCCTAGCATTGAAAACCCACTGGATTTCAGTGGTTAGAAGGCCAAACCAAGGCTAGCTCAGAGGCCTTAAGGCATGGCTCAAAACAAGGACAAACAAGGCAAACAAGAGGGTTGAAGACCCTCAACAACAAAAAGACCATAAACAACTATCAAAAGCACTTAAATACAAGACTTTTTCAGTTGAAAGCAATGCCTAAAACAAAGTGCAAGGTTGGCCAAAATGAGGTAAAAGAAAGTGCTAAAATGGGGAAAATACTCACCCTTGAAGGTGAACTTTGAGATCAGCAACCTCAGGGGGTAAAAACTCACTTTCAGACCTCAAGTAACCTTCCCAAGAACCTCAGTCCAATGGTGGTGGTGTATCTCTATGTGTTGTAGTGTAAAAGTGCAAGGAAAATGGACTAAACTACAACAATATAGAGTGAGAGCAAGAAATATATAGAGACAGAGCTATATCTCTTGTAAAAGTGATGAACCTCTTCTATGGAGAGAGGCTCTATACTTATATAGAAGGAAAACAATGCAAAACTTCTTCAAGAAGCTTGGCAAGAGCTTCATCCCTCCATACACGTATATGGAGGGCAGACAAAAGGATTCCAGCTGGCTCAAAAGATCTGGAGTAAAACCAGCTGAGACAGGGGTTCTGCCGGCCATCAGTGATGATGGCCGGCAGTGGCTCACTGATGGCCGGCAGGCTTCATCAGTGGTCGGCAGCAACAAAACCATGGCCGGCAATGCATCAGGAGAAAGGTGCAGAAAGGACTAAGTCATGGTCCAAGAATGGGGCAAAAAGGATACAGGGTCTGGAAAGCTCGAACCTGTGACGTTCTGTCGTGAAAGTCGAATGCCCGACGAGCAATGAAACTCATGTTCGGATGTATCTGCAAGCACAACCGAGTCTTGAGGACGGTCAAAAATGGGATGTCTGCAGTTGCCCCTCTTTGATGAAACTCGAAAGTCACAAATTGACGGGAGTGAGTGTCAAAGCCCAGAGACGACCCATTTTTAACAAGGCCAAAGACTCAGGCAGACAATCAATATAAGCATGCAGAGATGCGCCCGTAGGCTGGGGCATAATGCAAATGATATGCAAGGTGCAAGAGCATAACTTACAATTATGCAAAGAGAAAACTGTAATGAAGCAGTTATACAAAATAAATGCAACATTTTAAGCGAACAACAGTCCTACATTTTCCGACAAGAATGATGTAAGAAAATTATGCAATTCTTACCACGTCTATCGTCGGGTGCACACAATACCGTGCGGTCTGTTTGGTCGTGCCAACTCCCAATGAACCGTACATACAATATCGTGCTTGTAAAAGAAAGAGACCCAATAGATACAATATTGTTAGAAATATGCGTAGCAATTCAAGTGAAAAGTGCGCGACAAAGCAAGTCGAGGAGTGCAAAACAATGCAATCCTGTGGGTGTGAGACAACGCGAGTGGAACATGTGTGACAACGCAACTAGAAACATGCGTAACAACACAAATAAAGCATGCGAAACAATGCAAATAAAACATGCGAGACAACGCAGGTCATAGAAATGCGAAACAACGCAAATAAAACATGTAAAACATGCGCAGGTTTTAAACAATAAGACATGCATAACAACGTAGGTTAAATATATGACATGCGAGACAACGCAGGTTAGAGAAATAAAACATTCATAAAAGCGCAGGTTTAAAGAAAGAAAATATGCAAGACAATGCAAGTAAAACAAATAAAACATGTGATACAACTCGAATAGAAGAAATAAAACATGCGTGACAGCGCAAGCTAAAGATATGAACATGCGAGACAACCCAGGTTAAACAAGTAAAACTTACATACCAGCGCAGGTTAAAAGAAGAAGAGCACGCGTAACAGCACAAGCAAAAACATACATAACAGCAAAAGTAAATAAGTTGACATGCGTAACAGCGCAAGTAAAGAAGTAGACATGCCTAACAGCACAAGTAAACAAGTAGACAAGTAAGTGCGTAACAGCGCACATAACTTGCGTAACAGCGCAAGTTAGAGAAAATAAGTGCGTAACAACGCACATAACCTGCGTAACAGTGCAAGTTAAGTTAATGAGCGCGTAACAGCGCACATAACCTATGTAACAACGTAAGTTAGAGAAAAGAAGTGCGTAACAGCGCACAATAACCTGCGTAACAGCGCACAATAACCTGCGTAACAGCGCACAATAACCTGCGTAACAGCGCAAGTTAGAAAATAAGTGTGTAACAGTGCACAATAACCTACATAGCTGCGCAAGTTAAGATAATGAGTGCGTAACAACGCACAATAACCTGCGTAACAAGGCAAGTTAGAAAATAAGGGCGTAACAGCGCACAATAACCTGCGTAACAGTGCAAGTTAGAAAATGAGTACGTAACAGTGCACATAACCTGCGTAACAGCATAAGTTAGAAAATAAGTGCGTAACAGCGCACAATAACCTGCGTAACCACGCAAGTTAAGATAATGAGTGCGTAACAACGCACAATAACCTGCATAACAACGCAAGTTAGAAAATAAGTGCGTAATAGCGCACAATAACCTGCGTAATAGCGCAAGTTAAGATAATGAGTGCGTAACAGTGCACAATAACCTGCGTAACAGCGCAAGTTAGAAAATAAGTGCGTAACAGATCACAATAGCCTGCTGTAGACACCCCATTTTTGACCGACCTTAAGACTCAGACGTCACCGATTGAGCGCTTGGTGATATTACATAATGTGCTCGTTCAGAAGTTTCAGAGTCACGGCCGTGAGCCCTGCCTCTGGACTTCCGAACCCTCTTTTGTGCTCTGTCTCGGTTTGCGAACCAGGCTCGGTTTTCACTGTTTCTTTTCCTGAGGGGAGGGAGAGGTCCCGCAGACCATCTCTCAGTGGCCGTGGGCTACATTTTGTGGCCGCAGGCCATTTTGCCCATTTCGTAGTCCGGTTTCTGGTTTTTCGGGACCGTTGGCCGTGTGCCTCGGTTCAGGACCACCTAACCATCTCCGTTTGTTCTGATTTCTGGCATGCTTCCTTTCTACTCCCTTTTGAGGGACACTGGGGTCTGAGAAACCCACTTCGTGCCCGAATGCCACTTTCGGTGCTTAATAGGCAGTTTTCGGGGCCTCGAACTGCACGTTTTGGCCCCCGAGCATTCGTTTTGCATCGGTTTTTGTTCATTTTTGGCAGGTACCTCTGTTTTATCACCGGGAAGGCCATAGAAGGGTGGGAGGCCAGCAATTGTTTCAACAACCAGTTTTTGCTCCTCCGGCGCCCTCCGACGCCCGTTTTTCTCACTTCCGAGCTAATGTTGAACAACCTGGGCCCTCTTTCTTGAACTTTGAACCACATATTTGGGATGTACACACATGGGAGGACCCTAAAAGTTGGTGGCCGGCCACTAATTCCGTTTGACCCTTTTAAACCCCTCCTTCCGAGCCAATGTTGAACACCCTTGGGCCACTTGCTTGAACTTTGAACCACATATTTGTGATGTACACACTTGGGAGGATCCTAAAAGTTGGTGGCCAGCCACTAATGTCACCTGACCCTTTTGACCCCCCCTAGAAGTGGCTTGTTCTCTCTCCGGTTTTAGAGTTTCCAAATTCGAACCATAGGGTTGTGAAGAGGAGACCTAGGAGGCCACCTTTTTGTGGTGGCCGGCCACTAAAGCAACTTGACCTTTTTGACCCCTAGCCGGCCGGCTAGGGGGAGTGGCCGGCCGGCCACCTGCAAGCCCAAAAAGTGGCCGGCCATGTTCCTTGCAACACACATTTTACAGTTGTATAGCTGTATCCCCCAGAAAATATCTCAATCCGGGGGATATTTTTTGGGGGAAAACTTGCCTCATTTTCCCCCACCTTTTCCCCACCTTTACACCCTGTTTTTGTTCCTTATAACCAGCTGCCAAGCCTTTGCATTGGGGGTTAGAAAAATTGTCTTCAAGTCTTGCATCAAAATCTCCCTCTATCTCTCTCATTTTCTCAAAAACATCCAAGTTCTACACCTCATTTCTTCATCAACATCAAACACCATCACCACTATTCCATTTCCAGCATCAAGGAGGGTTTCACAGAGGCAAAAGGTGCTACAACTTGGTCCAAGAAGCAACCAAAGAGTGGTCTACAAGGGTGAGTTGCCATTTCCCCCTTTTGAGCTTATTTTTGGTATCATTTCTTAGCCATATATTCTTTTTGCTTTGAGCTCCGGCCATAACTGAAAGTGGCCTTCTTTTGAGCTCTTTTTCACTTTTTCTTAAGGGCTCAACCCTGTTTGAGCCCCCCATATTGCACTTGCTTCAATGTCTTCCTTAAATACTATTTTCTTGCATGCTTTGGCAGCCTATTGTGCTTCGGTTTTTAGTCTTTTTACAGTACTAAAAATAGTCTTATTTTGGTCCATTCTTCATGTTTTATTAAGGGCCTTTCGTGGTTTGGGACCTCCATATGCTACTTCATGTTATATCCCTCCTTGGTCCCCTTTTCTTGAATGCTTTGGCAGCCCATTATGCTTTCATTTTTGGGCGTTTTACAGAACTAAAAACAGGCTTATTTTGAGCCCCTCTTCAACATTGAAGAAGGGATCAACACTGTTTGGGACCTCCATGCTACACTTGCCTTTATATTCCCTCTTTGGTCCCCATTTTTGCATGTTTTGGCAGCCTATCATGCTTCGGTTTTTGGCCTTTTTATAGTACTAAAAATAGTATTATTTTGGCCCATTATTCATGTTTCATTAAGGGCCTTTGGCTGTTTGATGAATATTTTGTATACTTTGTGTTATAAGCCACTTTTGAGCCTCATTTTGCATTGCATTCCTAACATGTTTGTATACTGTTTTGGGGTTTTTACAGTTCTATAAATAGTCATATTTTTGGTCCCTCTTCAATGTTGTAGAAGGAAATTTTTTCAGTTTGGGCTTTGCATATACCACTTGCCTCTTTGGTCACCTTTTGGCCCTTTTTCTTGCATAAGAGCTTAGCCATACCTATGTTTGTTTTTAGGGTTTTTACAGTTCTGTAAAGTGGCTTATTTTTGGACCCTCTTCAATGTTTTTGAAGGGCCCTAACCTATTTGGAGTTAGCAGCTGTGAGTTGCTTCATAATCTCATGTTTAGGGCCATTTTTGCATGCCATTGTTGCCCTATCTTTGCTTGCTGTTTGGCCATGATTTGTACTGGTAAAATGCTTATTTTGGGGCTGCCTTGCTTCTGTCTTTTCATTCCATGTACCAATTATGCATGCTTTGTATAGCTGTAGTTCATTCTATGTGCCTAATTTTGCATTTCGGGAGAGATTCCATGCATCGGGTGTGTTTTCGCCTCATTTCGGGGCTGTTTTTCCCCACATTTCATTGCTGAAAATCCATTAACATGTTTGCATATCATTTTCCATGCATTTGCATTGCATATACCATTGCCTCGGTTTGCGTGCCCGTGTGCACGCATTTCAAGGCACTTCATTTTCATCTATCGGCCTCTTATGTGAGTGTGGCTGAGGCTCTCTCATGTTAGTATAAGTCCATGTTGCATTCTATATGCCATTTCCATGCCATTGCATTGCATATACCATTGCCTCGGTTTGCGTGCCTGTGTGCACGCATTTCGAGGCACTTCATTTTCATCTATCGGCCTCTTATGTGAGTGTGGCTGAGGCTCTCTCATGTTACTATAAGTCCATGTTGCATTCTATATGCCATTTCCATGCCATTGCATTGCATATACCATTGCCTCGGCTTGCGTGCCCGTGTGCACGCATTTCGAGGCACTTCATTTTCATCTATCGGCCTCTTATGTGAGTGTGGCTGAGGCTCTCTCATGTTACTATAAGTCCATGTTGCATTCTATATGCCACTTCCATGCCATTGCATTGCATATACCATTGCCTCGGTTTGCGTGCCCGTGTGCACGCATTTCGAGGCACTTCATTTTCATCTATGGGCCTCTTATGTGAGTGTGGCTGAGGCTCTCTCTCATGTTGGTATAAGTCCATATCATATTTTCATGTCATTTGCATTGCGTATGTCATTTTCTCGGTTTGCGTGCCCGTGTGCACGCATTTCGAGGTATCTCGTTTTTACAGCATAGTGCATACTAGGTTGTATCTTAGATCGCATTCTGTCATTTTCTCGGTTTGCGTGCCCGTGTGCACGCATTTTGAGGCATCTCATTTTTATAGCATAGTGCATACTAGGTTGTATCTTAGATCGCATTCTGTCATTTTCTCAGTTTGCGTGCCCGTGTGCACGCATTTCGAGGCATCTCATTTTCATAGCATTGTGTATGTTAGGATTGTATCTTAGTCGCATTTCATGCATGTCATGCATATTGCATCGTGTTCGGAATAGGAGTTAGCCCGGGCACGGGAAACGAGGTGCATTTCGTACTCCGAGTGACGGAACGTGTCTTAATTCCCTAGTCACCGACACACCGGATCATCCATGATGGAGTTAGGTTCTTGTTGTGTTTATACGTGCATTCATTCTATATTGAGTTGTGCAATTCGACTCCTCGGCCATCATGCCTCGGTATGCGTGATTGGTGGCACGAGGATCGAGGCATGCATGTATTTGTGAAAATACATTGCTGTGCCCCTTTCCTGCTCTCTGTTGCAGTAAAATGAAGAATCAGCAACTTTTCGGGACTTGGCATGCGTTTTAAGAATAACTGCTAAACAGAGGCTAATTGGGGCATCCCGGTGGATTTCCGCGCAAGACAACCCGGACATGCATCATCCATCAGAAGCAAGGCAGTCCCTGGCTTGCATGCCAGTTTTATTTATTTTCTTAGTTGATTTGTTAATTAATTAGGAATTTGTAATATTTGGACTGTAATATTCTTTTATTTGGGACTGTATATTTATTTGGACCCTCTGCACGAGGGCATAATTGTAATAAGTGTGCGTGAGTGTGATGTATGTCTTCCAACCCCACGTCTTTCTTCCCTTTTATTTACCAGCTTACGATGGTTAGATTAGGGCATGTTTCAATTAGCATACAGTATGACAGCATGTTTGCATTCATTCATCTGTTTTGCATGCACCGGGCTCGGCGCATCATACTAACTGCATTGTATTTCAATTTCAAAGTTGAATATGTGTTAGCCGTAGCTTTCCATATGCCATGTTTAGAATAGCCGAGCCTGCTATAGTTTGCATTTTTGCATCTGTTGCATTAGGCATTTCTGTATAGTTAGGATCATGCATGAAATTCTAATGAGTTTCTGTTTTGGCTTGGAGTACTTGGTAAGTTTTATGCTTTAGCATCCTTGCATGCGTGTGAGTGACTGCCATGAAAGCATGTTTACCATGATGCTATATGCTTACGTGATATAACTGCCTAAATGCCTATGGGTGAAGGTTGGGTTACTTAAATTGGAATAAATCATCAAATGTTTCAAGCCTACCTGCGGGTAGCAAACCATTTTCAAAAAGCGAACATGAAATGTTTTGTTCCAATTCAGGCAATCCAGTCTATACTTGTATGCTGTGCGCATCACATAGTAACCTAGGCTAATAACCGGAATAAGAACATACAAAGTTTTCAAAAATAGATATCATGGTTAGTAGAGGCCGATCTTTGATCGGGCGAGCGGGGGTGCTCACGAAGTGACCTTCCCCAATCGTACCCAAGTTCCCGAGCCGAGGCAACTTTGGTGATGACAGACACGTGGCCTTTGGCACCGAGTCAGGGTTTCCTAAATTTCCCATTAAAAAAACATTTAGGTGGCGACTCTGTATCTGGCAAAGCAGTCCATGTTTGGCACTTCTTTCAAAAATCTGTTTTCTCAAAACGATTTGCCGGATTTGGACTCTTTGGTTCAGACTTAGAACCGTAACACGAATCGAGTCCGAGCTGTAGCGAGGTCCCCCACGGGCTTGTTACACCTGCGTAACAGTGCAAGTTAGAAAATAAGTGCGTAACAGCACACAATAGGCTGCGTAATAGCGCAAGTTAGAAAATAAGTGCGTAACATCGCACAATAACTTCCGTAACAGCACAAGTTAAAAAAAAAAGGGGGTAATGCGAGATGCAAAACAATGCAAGTTTGGATGAGATGCAAAACAATGTGGAAAAGATGCAAAACAATGCAACCTAATAACAAGTATAGGTAAGATGCGCAAGACAACGCGAATGAAATGCATGCACAATATAACAAAACAGTGTAAATGATATACAATGTAACGAAACAATGCAAATGATATGCAATGTATTTGAGATGATCAAACCACAAGCATTACAAAACCACACAAATATCATAAAGGGATGGAGATGCAACATCAGACTACTTTTAACAAAAAAAAGGCAGTGGGAACGAACCGAACGACGCCTAACACAGGCTAAATGCCTACATCCTCAGTGCTGGCCTCAACCCAGCATGGATGCTTACACATAACAGAACCGTGTTTCAACGTGAAAGGGGTGCGAGCACATGCAAAACTATGTGTTTCGTAGAGAGACCACAAAGTACAAGTAATTGGGTGGTATGATATAAGCGAGGAATGATATGCTGAGGAAAGATCGTGATCCTACATGCTAAATGCAACAAACTAAAATATGATGCAATGGATAAGGCACGCGGCCAAACTACATTTTGCCTAGAAAAGGCATGGACACAAACAAACTACGTCTGACACAGAAATGGTGCCATCACCCTCAACAATAGGCGCATACACATAATCTCATAACCATGCTTTAACGCGAAAAGTATGGGCACATGCCAGACCAAGCTTAAAATGGAAAGGCACAAGTGATACAATGGATATGCAGTGAATGCATGCGATAAATGCTATGTACAATGCAATGTAATAGCTAAAATGCAATGGATGGAATGGATGAGGCGCGCGGCCAAACCATATCTTGCCTAGAAAAGGCATGGGCACAAACAAACCACGTCTAACACAGAAATGGTGCCGTCACCCTCAACAATAGGCGCATACGCATAATCTCATAACCATGCTTTAACGCGAAAAGTATGAGCACATGCCAGACTAAGCTTAACATGGAAAGGCGCAAGCGATAGATGGACAATGCAGCTGAATGCAACAAACTACAATGCAATGGATGCAATGAATGAAGTGAATAAGGCACGCGGCCAAACCATATCTTGCCTAGAAAAGGCATGGACACAAACAAACAACGTCAAACACAGAAATGGTGCCGTCACCCTCAACAATAGGCGCGTACACATAATCTCATAACCATGCGTTAACGCGAAAAGTATGGCACATGCCAGACTAAGCTTAACATGGAAAGGCACAAGCGATACAATGGATATGCAATGAATGCATGCGCTAAATGCTATGTACAATGCAATAGACATACTAGATGATGTAGTAGTTAGGAAGTGAAGGTACCTTACAGGGGCAATTGGCAATGACCTACCTCAGAAATGTCCTGCCTCATGCTGATGTGGGAATCTTCCCCTTCTTCTCGGTTGAACCATAAGTACTACTTTTCTCCCTGGCTATGGTCGTAGCTTTCCCTATTCTCCAACAGGGTGACAGACTAGGTTGGTTCAGTATCCAGAATTGAGGCATATATCCGCCACCTCAACCTATGGGGCTTCCATACAGATTTCAAGCCGAGGATATACCCCTGCGTATTTAAACCATACTTTAGTCTCGGAAATCCCGAACCTTTGCGTTCTAGGCATGAGCCATTCGAACTTTAGTTTCCACCGTCTCAGTTGATCTCTTAGGAACTCACAACAAACACAGGCAGGATGCTATACTACACAACCGGAAGGCGTTCGGGCACGACAAACACCAAAGGAATTGCACCTTCAGAGGATTTAAGGTCTCTGTGGATGTCCCCGAACGTCCCGGGAGGGAAATCCCGTTTTGTTCATTTGGGGCTCACTACAGTTCAGGCTCAAATGTCGCGGTTCTGAATCTGATCCCGCAAAGTGCAATGCGAGACCGATAAATCACCAAAGAGTCCAAATCTGGCAAATCGTTTTCGAAAAACTAATTTTTGTAAAGAAGTGCCAAACATGGACTGCTTTGCCAGATACAGAGTCGCCACCTAAATATTTTATTTTGAGAAAATTTAGAAAACCCTGACTCGTTGCCTAAGGCCACATGTCCGTCATCACCAAAGTTGCCTCGGCTCGGGAACTTGGGTACGATTGGGGAAGGTCAGCTATGAGCACCCCCGCTCGCCCGATCAAAGATCGGCCTCTACTAACCATGATATCTAGTTTTGAGAATATTATGTGCTCTTATTCCGGTTTATTAACCTAGAATTACTATGTGATGCACACAGCATACAAGTATAGACTAGATCGCCTAATTTCGAACAAAGCATCGCATATCCGTTTGTTTGGAAATGGTTTTGAAATTTGCTACTCACAAGTAGGCTAAAACACGAATTTTAATGAATTGTCCCAATTCAGGTAATCCAACCTTCACCCACAGGCATTCAGACAATAAATCAACTAAGCAGATAGCCTCATGGTAAGCATGTTGTCATGGCAACACTCACACACATGCAAGGATGATAAAGCGAAAATGCTTACCTAGTACTCCAAGCCAAAACAGAAACTAGTTAGTAATCAATGCATGATCCTAGTTCATGTTAAGATGGCTAATGCAACACACGCAAGATGCAACTAGAATAGGCTCGGCTAATCTAAAGATGGCATGTAAAATGCGACAAATAACATGTATTCAACTCGGAATTGAAGTACAATGCAGTTAGTATGATGCACCGAGCCCGGTGCATGCAAGACAGATGAATGAATGCAAACATGTGCACATAAGTATGCTAAATTGAAAATGACCTAGAACTAACCATCGTAAGCTAGTAAATAAAAGCGAGAAAGAAGTGGAGGTTAGAAGACATGCACACACTCACGCACACTTATTACACAATTGCCCTTGCTTGGAGGGTCTGAATAAATAATACAAAACAAATAAATAATTAACTACTCTAGCGAATTAAATATTACAAAACCCTAAATTAATTAACAAATTAGTTACAAAGGGAGGCCGCTGCAGCCCCGCCTCGGAATGCTTGGATGATGCATGCTCGATTTGCCTCGCTTGGAAACCCGTCGCCATGCCACTGTTGCCTCTGTTAGCACTGTTCTGCACCTCTGAGAACTGTGAAAATACTTGTGATGCTTTTGGAACACTCACATAGCACTGTGGGATGCCACCGGCCAAGAGAGAACAATACCGGACATGGGGATGTGGCCATTGGCCAAAAATTGGATCACCGGCTGGACACTGATGGTCGGTCGGCACTAAAAGTGGTCGGCCGGCCATTTCTTCCTACAGAACACTGGTTTTGCTGCAACAGAGGACAGATAATGCATGGCATAGAATTTTCAAGGCAATGTGTGCATAACTACTCTCCCTATCATGCAATGGACTCGAGGGAGCATGGCTCTCGACCCTAGGGCCACCAATCACGCATTTCGATGCATGATGGCCAAAGGTGCCAAGTTTGCAAATTTAATATGAAATGAATGCAACAAAACAAATGAATGCTACACACTCTGTCATGTTGGGATCAAGAGTGTCGGCGACCGAGGATTAAGGCGTGTTTCGTCACTTTAAGTACGAACACACCTCATACCTCATGTTTGGTTTGACACACCAAACCAAACATGATGCAATGCATGTATGCAAAATGGCTCAAATATGCAAAATGAGGCCAAGTTAGCAAAGCATGCCAAATGCAATGCAACCTAGACAAACAAATGTACAATGTGCTAAGCATGCAAGATACAATGCAATGTGACCTAACATGCAAGCTGAGCTAATGTAACAAGAGCATGCAAACATGATATAATGCAAGCATGCAAATGATGTAACAAGATGCAACATGCCAAACATGCAACTATGTACAAGGATGGGCTTAAACCGAAATGGGAGGCCTCAGCCATGCCCCAAAACAGTGGCCAAAATACCAAAATTAAGGCACCAATATGCAAGATAAACATGCACACATGTTGGTTCATCAACTAGGCCACATTGCACAACCTTCAAACATGAGCAAGATGTGCTAAATATGAGGACATTGCATTACAATAAACTCTGAAATCACATGAAAAATGATGCCAAATTGACTAAACAACGCAAACATGGCATGTCAATGGAGTTAAAGCTCAAAGCTAGCTATGGGACTTGAACCATGACTATGACAACCAAGCCCTAAATGGTCAAAGCAACCAAAATAGTCCCGAGGCAGGCCAAAATGAAGCGAAAACTCATATGGAATAAAGCCAAAACATGCTGTAGAGAAGGGCACAAGACAAGACGCATACAAGGCCCAAAAGGGCAAATGCACTACACCTCTTACAACTGAACATGGCATGACTTAGACCAATAAATTCATAGTAGCTTGGCATTGGCCGTCCCATTGGAACTTCTTTTCTTTCTTCAGGAGACCAAAAAGTGGTTCACAAGTCAAGGTTAATTTTGAGATAAACCATCTTATGAATTGCACTTTACCCAGAAAGCCTCGCACCTACTTTTCAGTCCTTGGTGGTGGCATTTCTAAGATGGCCTTGATTTTGGAAGGGTCGACTTCGATACCTCTCTGTGTAATCAGAAACCCTAGCATTTTCCCTGCTGTAACACCAAACGTGCATTTTTGAGGATTCAGCCGCAACCGAAATTCCCTGATCCTGTGGAAGAACTTTTGCAAGGCGGTGTAGTGGCCCTCTCTATCTTTTGACTTGAAAATCATGTCGTCCACGTACACCTCAACCTCTTTATGGATCATGTCATGCAATATCGTGGTCGCAGCCCGTTGATATGTAGCTCCAGCATTCTTTAACCCAAATGGCGTTACCCTGTAACAGTAAGTCCCCCACGGGGTGGTGAAAGTAGTCTTCTCCCGATCTTCAGGTGCCATTACTATCTAATTATAGCCCAAGAATCCATCCATGAACGAAAGCAAAGCATGCCCCGCTGTGAAGTCCACTAACTCATCAATATGCGGCAAGGGAAAGTCGTCCTTCGGACTGGCTTTGTTCAAATCCCTGAAATCCACGCATACCCGAATCTTACCATCCTTATTTGGCACCGGAACAATGTTGGCCAACCAAGTTGGGTATTCAGATGCCAGCAGGAACCCTGCGTCAATTTGCTTAGTGACCTCTTCTTTAATCTTGAGGGCCCAGTCCGGGCAGATCCTTCCGAGTTTTTGTTTAACAGGTCGGGCCTCAGGGTCAAGAGGGATCTGGTGCTGTACAATCTCAGGATCGATTCCAGGTATGTCTTCGTAGGACCACACGAAAACATCTTTGAAATCTTTTAATAAAGCGACTAAGCGCTCGCGTTCCTCCAAAGACAATGTGGACCTGATCTGGACCAGCTGCGGGTCCTCCTCAGTACCCACATTAACTGTAGTGATTTCATCAACCAAGTGTTTAACAAATCTCTCCTGCTCTTGATCAATTAAGGGTTGCAAAATCGGAGGAATTTCTTGTCGTTTTCATCAAAATTTTGAAAGTCCTGATTAATACAATAAATCAAGGGCACAGAAAAGTACTCAGAAACCATATCCATTCCATTCTCATTAAGCACTTCCAAATCGTCCGATTCTTCTGTTACAACAGACTCAAAAGAGAAAGAAAAAGACGACCTATACAGGACTGTGGTATCCGGGTTATCACTCCCAGGAATACCGGACTTAGACTCAGTCAAGCTGGAACCTGATTCCGACTCTATAGACACGGTGAAATCAGATTCCGGCTCACTACCTGACCTGGTGCTGCTGCTTGACAAAAATCCCTCCTCGTACTGCCAGATGAGAGGGGGTGCGATGGATGCATCCAAAATGTTTGATGGTGGGCTCGCAGTCGTTTCATTCCTGATCATGCATACCGAGAAGTCATCCCCCAAGCACTTCTGTTCGATCAGAGGATCTGAAAGTAGACAAGCCAATGCTACCCCCATTTCAATTTCAGTGCTCTCAGAATCTATTTCTTTACACTGCCCAATCTCGACTGATGGGTCTGTCTGCTCTTCGGCAACATCATCCCCGGATAACTGCAGGTTGAAGAAGATCTCAAACCCCGGCAGACGCTTTTTCTCAGCATTCAGCCATGGCTCTGGGAAGCCACAAAATGGAAAGTCCTCTCCTTCTTGGACGAAACGTCCGTTTAGGGTACCCTGGATAGGTTGGTGCATCAATTCGAAAGGCTTCCCCGCCTTCTTTGCTCTGGCTCTCCCAGCCATCTCCTTACCTTTCCTCACCTAGTCCTCTTTGGTGGGCAGATAACCCAAGCCAAAGGTATGTGGGTTGTGTGGCACTTCGGCCGATACTGCGATGCCCTTCCGACCACTCTTTCCCAGTCCCATCCCAGGGATATGCTGGAGTTTGTTCATGAGGTACACTGATTGAGCACTGACATACAACCCCTTACTATCAGCCAAAATGTTTTGCATGACTCGAGCCTCAGCCAAAGTAAATCCTGATAAGAAAACATCCTCAGTGCCATGCTCGATTTCCAAAGCCAGTTTGGACACCTCTGGTGGCAGATGGATTGATGAATTGCCAAAAACTATAGCCACCCCCTTCCCGTGGGGGTATTTCAACATCTGGTGCAAGGTGGAAGAAACTGCCTTTACTTGGTGCAACCACGGTCGCCGCAATAGCAGGTTAAAGGTTGCTGGAACGTCTAAGACATGGAAATCGACCTCGTGTTGTCCTGGACCAACCTGGGTCTGAATTTTGACAGTCCCTATCACCTCCCTGCTTGTGTTATCATACGCCCTAATCACCTAGGCAGTTGGCACGAAGCCCGCGGGCTTCAACCCGATTGCATATGTCGTCCTTGACGGGCACACATTAATGCCGGATCCTGTGTCGACAAGAACCACTAGTACCGATTTGCCTCTACATTCCACCGAGATGTAGAGAGGTTTGTTGTGATTTGTGCCCTCAGGCGGTAGTTCTCTGTCTGAAAAGGTCAACGTCAGGGAACCTCCTCCAGGAAAAAACAATCCAACTAGCTACTCCAGCGTGGTGTATATCGAGAGTTTGGCCTTGTCCATGGTTGAAAGGACGGCCTGTCTATGTACTCGAGAAGCCATAAGCAGCCCCCAAATGGAGATGTCTACTTGTATCTTTTTCAACTGTCTCAAGAAGGCCTCATCTTCGAGTTGCTTTTCATTCTGCTTCTCTGCCTCCTTGTCCTTCCTGGACGCTTTTGGTTGATCTAGATGCGGGGGCTTGAAATACCATCCACTCCTGGTCATATGATCGACTTCGCCGATGTACCAGGTGTCATCAGGTTGATTGCTCCCCCAATCCTCATCCGTGTGGGCAAGACATAGATCATCATCTTCCCACCACATTCTATCGGCAACCGACAGACACCTGCCCGGCTTCGTTACAAAAACCCCTGTGCCTGTAGCAACTTGCGTTCCTGTACTAGCAGTACATTCTGTTCCTGTGCACACAACACTCTCAACCCCCACCGGAGCTTTAGCTTTTCTTGCCCTTTCAGAATCTTCGATCCCATCTTGTTCTAACTGCCTCAACATAGCCCGCTCAACAGTTCCTGCATTCACAATGTCCAAGTCCCAAGCGATATTCTTAGCACCGGCGCTCTCCGGCGATACAAACTGATTCCCGGCCCTTCCGGCAACAACTAATGTGCTTGCCCCTGACGGGCCCCTTCCCAGCTGAGATTCTTCAACAATGTCTGGTTGGTCGTCAAGCCATCCTGTGACCTTTGCCGACTCCTCAAAATTAAACCAGTTGACTGTCATGTCCCCCAGATCTTGTTCGTTGAAAATCTGAAGGCCTGCAATGTCCCCTTCCAGAGTTGCTAAGTCATCCTGCCTCTGATCGAATTCGTCCCCCCGTATTACACAAATTTCTGCCCCCACCGGCAATTCCATATTTGGCCTAATCTAAGCTGCTGGCACAATGTTAGCCGCTCAGATTGTATACCTCCCCAGCAAAGCTCCCCAATTCCTCAGTCCCAAAATCCACTATGCCATTTTCCTCTGAAATCATCCCTATTCTGTCTTCGACAGCCACCACCGTCGGTTCGGGTTGGGTTCGGGAGATGTCCATCATGCACAAGTCAATGCTATCAGGAAGGAACACCTCCGGCTTGGGTAGGTGAGACAGGGTGATGTAGATGCTAGGATCGTAAGACACGACCCCAGTCTGGATAAAGTTGATGCGTTTGGGAGGTGGAGCATGGTTGTGTGGAGGGAGAGGGTTGGTGGTGACATTGGGTTTCTCTAGAGGCATAATCACCTGCTTGTCAATGAGATCTTGAATCTCATAACGCAATCGAAAGCATTGGTTGGTGTCATGACCGTGCTTCTGGTGAAATGCATAGTATTTGGCTGGGTTGTGAAAGGGGGGGGAGTTTTTCTGGTAACAGTTGCGGCTCTAAGGGTTTCAAATGCCCTTTCCTGATCAAAACTCCTAAAGCCTTGGACAAGGACATGTATAATGGGGTGAAGGTTCTTTGGTTTTTGGGTGGGTATCTAACTGTTTGGGAACTACTACCGGACGCACCGGTGAATGGCGTAGCTGCAAGGGTTCTTGGGGGATTGGTAGTGACCATGCTCACTTCTGAGGCTCTGGCAGCTGCAGCACTACTTGTGCCTGCATTCGTACTACGGTTGTTGAAAGTCCTCCTGGGCTGTTCTCTGTCTTGGTCAATCAGACCCTGTTTCAAAGCATCCTCGATATATACTCCCATCTCATGTAAATCTGAAAAGGTGGGAAAGGGGATAACGATCATCTTCTGCATTAGTTTGGGTTGGAGGTTGCGCACACCCATCTGTATTTGATCTTTGTCAGTTGGCCTAAGGGTCATCATTAAGGCCTTGGCCCCACCTGGTCACAAAATCAGAGAAGCTCTCTTTCGGCTCTTGCATTGTCGTCTCAAGATCACGGGTTGTAATTTCGATTTGTGTATTATAGGAGTACTGTGCATTGAAAGCCTTGACCATCTCATCCCAATTTCGCTTGACGTCGTCTTCCAATTTTGCGTACTAGATGGCCGCTACACCCAACAGGGTCTGGCCAAACAATGAAAGCTTCTGTAGTCTGGTTAGGCCCACCAGCCTCAGTATGTCCGAAAACAAACGTAGATGCACCATGGGATCCCCAGACCCGTCGAAGCGGTCAATTTGTGGCATCTTGAACCGATCTAGCAATGTCACAGCCGCGTCGGTATACCTGTCCTCGATGTCTGGGATGGACTTTACCCCTTGGGATTTCTTGAACAACTTCTCAAGCTTGCTCAACTTCAACACTGTGGGGTCCACCTCGAACTCAAAGGGGGAATCAGGTAGATTGATAGGCGTGGGTGCCTTGGATTGCTGAGGTAGAATCGGGGGCGGAGCCCGCCCCATTGGTATGTTTGTATCCTCCTATACATTCTGGACATTCACCGTCTCCCTGTGTATTGGAATTCTTGGTGGGGGAGGAGCTTGGTGTGAAGCTGATGTTCCGGTTTGCTGTTGTAGTCGGGTGATCAATTCTGCCTGTTGGGCCATTACCATGCCCAGCTGTTTGGCAAATTCTGCTTGACAAACAGCGTCTTCTTGCATGGCCTTCATACTCTTCTGGAGTTGGTGCACCATTTCTTTCATTCCTGCCATACTGCTCTGATCTGACTGGACTGCCGGTATATCTGTATCTGTAATAGACTCGGAAATCTCATCCTGACTGTTCAAAGACCACTAGTCTGGCAACCTCTGTGCCGATACACTGCGTCTTCTCGACCTCCACCTGGCAACTGGGGGTAAAGAGCAGAACATTGGTTGTCCGTCAACTAGATCCTCAAATCGATGGAGTCGGCGACCTCTAATCCATAGTGCTTGGGGAACACCTGCTTGGTCTGAAGCAATCGTGCTAAACTACCCTAGCAAAAAAATAAATAAAGCAATAATAAGGAAATAAACAACCAGCGAGACGGACAGCATAACAGCGTAAATAAACACACAACACACAGTTTGGCATCACAACACACAGCTGATAGGCTGAATAGACCGTTCTCAAACACTAATCATTGTTCCCAAATTACTGCCCCCAAATCTGAATCGGATACTCACAGATAACTGATTCCCAAAATACTGAACTGGTGCCCTCAGGCCTGATACCCAAACTTGCGAACTGATACATGCGTTCCGGTAGAGGCCAACTCTAAAGCACATAACAAACAAGTGAGAGCCAAAACACCCCTATGTTGGGGTAGGGTTTCCCTGTCCAATTTTGTCAGGAGCTAGGGTTTCACTACGCACGCAGTGGTTTCAAACAACCTATAATCGGGTAAGCAACCTGTCCTAGTTTGGAATGGTCACTATGGATTCCGAATATGCACTAGGTCGAATGGTCGAAAAGGGTGCCCCGGTGAAAAACGGGGTTTGTGTTCCCATCATGGCAGAGCGCGTAACCGGTCAGCCTTATGGAACGCTTCTTGAAGCGGGCCTCCGACAAACCTTTCAGGAATAGCAGACGGTAAACACGGTGTCCTAGGCGCACCAATGCAAATACAATGCAAAGAAACACATAAGTCTAATCAAAACAAGATATCCTGAGTTCGAGTCAAGTTCTCTAATTCCCCAGCAGAGTCGCCAAAAACTGTGGACGTCCCCAAACGTCCCGGGAGGGAAATCTCGTTTTGTTCATTTGGGGCTCACTACAGTTTAGACTCAAATGTCGTGGTTCTGAATCTGAACCCGCAAAGTGCAATGCGAGACTGATAAATCACCAAAGAGTCCAAATTCTGCAAATCCTTTTTGGAAAACTGATTTTTGTAAAGAAGTGCCAAACATTGACTGTTTTGCCAGATATAGAGTCGCCACCTAAATATTTTATTTTGGAGAAATTTAGGAAATCCTGACTCGTTGCCTGAGGCCACGTGTCCGTCATCACCAAAGTTGCCTCAGCTTTGGAACTTGGGTACGATTGGGGAAGGTCAGCTATGAGCACCCCCGCTCGCCCGATCAAAGATTGGCCTCTACTAACCATGATATCTAGTTTTGAAAATATTCTGTGCTCTTTTTACGGTTTATTAGCCTAGAATTACTATGTAATGCGTACAGCATACAAGTATAGATTAGATCTCCTAATTTGGAACAAAACATCGCATATTCGTTTGTTTGGAAATGGTTTTGAAATTTGCCACTCACAAGTAGGCTAAAGCACAGATTTTAATGAATTGTCCCAATTCAGGTAATCCAACCTTCACCCACAGGCATTCAGGCAATAAATCAGCTAAGCAGATACCCTCATGGTAAGCATGCTGTCATGGCAACACTCACACACATGCAAGGATGCTAAAGCGTAAATGCTTACCTAGTACTCCAAGCCAAAACAGAAACTAGTTAGTAATCAATGCATGATCCTCGTTCATGTTAAGATGGCTAATGTAACACATGCAAGATGCAACTAGAATAGGCTCGGCTAATCTGAAGATGGCATGTGAAATGCGACAAATAACATGTATTCAACTCAGAATTGAAATACAATGTAGTTAGTATGATACGCCGAGCCTGGTGCATGCAAGACAGATGAATGAATGCAAACATGCGCACATAAGTATGCTAAATTGAAAATGGCCTAGAACTAACCATCGTAAGCTAGTAAATAAAAGGGAGAAAGAAGTGGAGGTTGGAAGACATGCACACAATCACGCACACTTATTACATAATTGCCCTCGCTCGGAGGGTCTGAATAAATAATACAAAACAAATAAATAATTAACCACTCTAGCTAATTAAATATTACAAAACCCTAAATTAATTAACAAGTTAGTTACAAAGGGAGGCCGCTGCAGCCCCGCCTCGGAATGCTTGGATGATGTATGCTCGATTTGCCTCGCTCGGAAACCCGTCGCCATGCCATTGTTGCCTCTGTTAGCACTGTTCCGCACCTCTGAGAACTGTGAAAATACTTGTGATGCTTTTGGAACTCTCACATAGCAGTGTGGGATGCCACCGGCCAAGAGACAATACCGGCCATGGGGATGTGGCCATCGGCCAAAAATTGGATCACCGGCTGGACACTGATGGTCGGTCGGCACTAAAAGTTCTCGGCTGACCATTTCTTCCTGCAGAACACTGGTTTTGATGCAACAGAGGACAGACAGTGCATGGCATAGAATTTTCAAGGCAATGTGTGCATAACTACTCTCCTTATCATGCAATGGACTCGAGGGAGCATGGCTCTCGACCCTCGGGCCACCAATCACGCATTTCGATGCATGATGGCCAAAGGTGCCAAGTTTGCAAATTTAATATGAAATGAATGCAACAAAACAAATGAATGCTACACACTCTATCATGTTGGGATCAAGAGTGTCGGCGACCGAGGATTAAGGCGTGTTTCGTCACTTTAAGTACGAACACACCTCATACCACATGTTTGGTTTGACACTCCAAACCAAACATGATGCAATGCATATATGCAAAATGGCTCAAATATGCAAAATGAGGCGAAGTTAGCAAAGCATGCCAAATGCAATGCAACCTAAACAAACAAATGTACAATGTGCTAAGCATGCAAGATACAATGCATTGTGACCTAACATGCAAGCTAAGCTAATGTAACAAGAACGTGCAAACATGATATAATGCTAGCATGCAAATGATGTAACAAGATGCAACATGCCAAACATGCAACTATGTACAAGGATGGGCTTAAACCGAAATGAGAGGCCTCAGCCATGCCCCAAAACAGTGGCCAGAATACCAACATTAAGGCACCAATATACAAGATAAACATGCACACATGTTGGTTCATCAACTAGGCCACAATGCACAACCTTCAAACATGAGCAAGATGTGCTAATTATGAGGACATGGCATTACAATAAACTCTGAAATCACATGAAGAATGATGCCAAATCAACTACACAACGCAAACATGGCATGTTAATGGAGTTAAAGCTCAAAGCTAGCTATGGGACTTGAACCATGACTATGCCAACCAAGCCCTAAATGGTCAAAGCAACCAAAATAGTCCCGGGGTAGGCCAAAATGAAGCCAAAACGCATATGGAATAAAGCCAAAACATGCTGTAGAGAAGGGCAAAAGATAAGACGCATACAAGGCCCAAAAGGGCAAATGCACTACACCTCTTAAAACTGAACATGGCATGACTTAGACCAATAAATTCATAGTTATAATACACCAAAAGAAGCCCCAAAACCCAATGAGAGGGTCTTCCAAAGACCAAATCATGGAGGCACATGCAATGGTCCAAATAAGGAGCATGAAACAACAACTCTCCAAAGTATAGAATAGGTGATAAATGCAAGTGTGTGGCCACAAAACATGGACTGAAATATGATGACAAGTGATGCCAAGTCATTGAAATAGCTCAAATGAAGCATGCTAATGACTCACACACCCGAAGTCAACAAGCTAGAATGCAAAGAGGCAATATAAAACATGGCGAGCATGACCAAATTGACACCAATCAGAGCTTATACATGGTAAAACATGACTAAGAACTTCACAAAGCTAAGTCAAAACATGCAAGCATGATGGTCTAAATGCATGATGCATTTCTAGGCAAAATAGAGAAATGCAAGGCAAATGTATTATGCATGCAATGGACTAACAATCTGACCAAAAACAGAGGTATAATATGATCAAATAACACCAAATACCCATTGAGATGGTGCCAAAATTGACTAAGCACACATGCTACCTTTATGAGCCAGAAACACAAGCAAATGAGACACAAAGGGAGAGGGGTGTGCCTCCCCTATACATGACCTCAAAACCACTTCTCCACCACTGAAAATCCTCTGGATTTTAGTGGTGAGGAGGTCAAAATAAAGGGGTCCCAAAGCTCAAAGAGAAAGGCACAAAAAGAGGCCAAACAAGGCCTAAGAGGGGGTGGACAACGCCAAACACAAAAGAGACCTTAATGAAACATCTTAAACATGAAAATTAAAAAGATTTATCAGTTATACATAATTCTCAAAACAGCATGCAAGATAGGTTAAAAGCTTGTGCAAAAATGGGAAATATAAAGCAATAGTGCTCACCCTTGAAGAACACTTCAAGAATAGCAACTCCAGCCCCTTCTTCTGATCAAAACCAACTCAAAAACACCAAGAACAACCTCTCAACACCTTAAAAGCCAAGGTATAGTGTAACATTAGGTGCTTTAGTGCAAAAATAAGAACAAAACACACTTTTGAACACTATTCCACACACAAATGTAGAGAGAGAGAGAGGAAGATATAGAGAGGGAGTGATATATGTGATATATATATATATATATATATCTGATTTTGCTCTGATTTACTCAACCCCTCTAAAGGAGAAGGGAGGCCCTCCTTTATAGAACAAAATAAGGGCCTAAGCTTCTTCGAGAAGCTAAGCCAAAGGGGTCAAGCTTCCTCAAGAAGCTAGAGCAAAAGGTGCAAAGGGTGCAAATCCTTCATACACGTGTATGGAGGACAGGTATGTGTGCTCCAGCTAGCACAGCTAGCATGCACAATGCCTAAAAAAGGAAAAAAAGAAGTCCCAGCCAGAAAATATGGCCGATTGACCAAACAAACGGCCGGCCGACCAAAACCAATGCCGACCGGCCATCACCAATGGCCGGTAGCAACAAAATAGGGCCGGTAGCCTCAAGCCAAGGCCGGTGAGGTGTGGGGATGACTAACAAGATATTCTCTGCCCTTAGAAGCAAAAACAAACAAGTTCTTGGTCCACAACCAAGCATAGAACAGGCAAGTTAAGAGATCCTAAGGCAAGGCGCGCGGCCGAGACCTTCGGGAACTCAAAACAAACATAAGCATGGATGATCACCGAGTGTTTAAATGGTGACGTCCCAGTCTTGAGGACGGTCAAAAATGGGGTGTCTACAATCTCCTAGACCAGGAAGGGATGCGAAAATGTCCAAGCGCGTCTCATGCGAGAGGTGAATGGTATCGGTTAAACTGAATCGGAACTTGTCTCATGAGGTACGGGGCGGTGAACCACTCTACTCTGACGAAGATCTCTGCTTGTGCTATTCGAACTCTTACCTTCAACTCACAGTACAAAGGTCCTGAAATGCTGACAAGGAGCAACATCTGTTGGGAAAACCATGGATGCCGCTTTCTTCTCGACCATGTTCACAACTTTCCCCCATTGCAAAGCCAAGGTAACTCTGATGGGGAATAGTACTCAGGGAGAGTACATCTGATTGCCATTCTGGCTTTGAAACAATCAACACATGATTCTATTCACTCTGAACACACAGCTCATACAGCACACTGCTCACTCTAAACACACAGTTCGTAACACGGTACTCTGTTTATTTTGAACACACGGCTCATACAGGACACTGCTAACTCTGAACACACAGCTCATTCTGAACACTGCTTATTCTGAATAAACAGTTTAATCTGAACATACGAGATGCAATAATGGAACATGCAGAAGTTGAGAAAAACTCAGATGTTCCAAATTTTCCCTCTTTTCTTTCGCTTCGCAGCCTGGAACCCATGTAGCTTCATATAGGTCCTGGTTTTACTGTTTTGACATGACCTGGATTGAACCCCTGCGGTTTTATGAACGAACAAATCCTATTTTGTGCAAATGCGGAGAATGGCACAGCACTCTGAGCACAAAACGATTCATTTTTTAAATTGAAATGAGAAATAAGTTTTTTTGACCGGGTATTGAGTCTACAACTAAACACAGCGCACTACGACTCAACAAAGAAAAACATAAGGTAAACAACCTAAACACACCGAGAAACACTCGAAACGACTCCAAACAAGAATCGAGACAAAACAAAAGACCCGACACTCAGACGTGCACAGGCAGCCTGTTCCTCTGGGTATTGTTTCCTACCTTTCTCATTTGTGATTCTCACATCACTCGGCCCTCAGGCTCTGCTTTTTTTTCTTCTAGAAAAGCCCTTTTCCTCACTTTTTCTCTCAGCACACATCTCTCTATTCTTTAATCTCTCTCTTTTTTTTTTATCCCTCCCTTGGGTGGTTGATGGATAAACAGGAAGTTGTGGGCTCTTGCCCCTGGTATTCTACCAGCTTCTCATCTTCTGCTCACAACAGTGAACTTTCCCAACAGAGGGATTGCGCTACAACTGGGTGTGTAGCAAATCTGTAACTGACATCGGTTGACGATGCTCTGCTGGGGAGTTTGGACGTGATCAGATCTGTCCAGATGAAGGAGTGGAATATCTTGATCCATTCCAGTTCGTGCTTCACACTTGGCTTGATACCTTGCTGCGTGGAGGATGAGAGAGCTTTCAGCCTTTTGTTTGTTAGCTTCAGTTGTGCCCTTTTCTGGCAGGTAGAGTGCCCTTTCTGGCAAGTACGATGACAATGGGGAAAAGACAGAACACCAGACTTAACCGTGCCCCTTGTTCATCATTTTGACCATTTTTTGTTTTTGCTTTCTACTAAAACAATTTTGACCAATATGAGAGTTAGATTAACATACTTGTTTACTTTTTTTATTTAAAATCATGGAAGTTAGGTTATGAGCACTGAAAATTTTCCCTTTTGGGTCCAAGAAATGGTCCAGTTTTGGAAAAAAAGAATAATTTTCGAGAAAATTAGTCAACCTCAGTAAAAATTATCAAAAACCGTTTTTGCAAACGACCACCGCTCAACAAGCAAGGAACCTACTCTTGAGATGCAAAACCTCAGATCCAGGCACTATATGGCAATGGAAAATTGCCCCTTGTTTGACCGCAGCACATTGTATGACAACAAAAAGTTGCCTTTGTTTGAATGGCACCGCAGCGCATTGTAATCAGTCTCCATAGTGATGACCACAATCGAACTCTCGGATACAGAGAAGACAAAGATGATCAGAACCATTTCATGGACATAGTCGATTTGGAAGTGTTTATGTCTGGACTTTAGAATGAAGTTGCCTACGTATCCCAACATGGGAATCAAGCCTGACGTAGTTCGGGTTAAGGTACACTCGAGTATTAATCCTCTCCTTTTGCGCTCTAACTTTTGCCATGGCCGCCCTTTGCGGGGTTTCAACCTTGCGAGCTATGTTTTTCTTTTCTTTTCTATTCATTTCTTTTTTTTTTTTTTTGTTCTTTTCTTTTTCATTGCATTTTTTTGTTCCTTTCTTTTCTTGCTCTAACTTTTGCCTGGGTCGCCCTTTCGGGTTTTCTGCCCAGCGAGCCTCTCAATGGTAAAAGTGTAGCTTTGTCCATGTCAAATGGTTTTGAGATCTCGACGCCATCTGAATCTAGGAGAATGGCTGTTGTTCGGTGATGATGTAGGAGTCCATCCAATGGGGGTTGAATTTGCCCCTAGTGTTGTGGGTAGGAACTCAGTTATCCTTCAGCAATACTTTCTTCTTTCCTCCCTTCTGGGATTGGGCATTCTTGCCAGTCTTCATTAGCTTGAACAATGTCCCAATTTTTGACTCTTCGAGCACATCTGACATTTTTTTTTGTGCCCCTAGTTTGAGGGGGCTTCTGATCTAGCTTTGCAAGCTTCCTTTGATCACATCTAATCTTCTTGATCTGACTTTCTTGCCCCTAGAATGAGGGATGCTTTGAATCTGGCCACACAGGCCTCACATTGTGGTTGACCATTGAACATTCTGAATCCAAGTTCAAGGTTTGACAGCAAGGGGTTGAGTCTTGAGACTGAGAGCGATCCTAAGCTGCACAATCTCAAGAGCGATTCCACACAAGTCTTCGCAGGTCCACGCGAAACATTTTTTGAAATCTTTTAAGAAAGCGACTAATCGCTCGCATCAAAGACAATGTAGAACCAATCTGGATCAAGCCAGGATCCTTCTCAATACTCACATTAACAAGCATGATCTCATTCATTAAGAGCTTAGCACGCCTCTTTTTCTCTCAATTGATCAAATTTTTGCAAATCCCAAGGAATTCCTTCCTCTTTGTTTTCAATACATTGTTTAAAAAGTTTTGAAAAACTTAGGTCAATGCAATGACTTCAAGGCGTAGAAAAACAGGCAAAAAGCACTGTCGTTTCATTCGAACTTCTGGCATAACTGGCGCAAGGCGGAAGCAAACACAAGAGTGTGAAAATTACTCATGTTCCATTCAAAATCTGTTGGCACAACTGGCTCCAAGACAGAAACAGACTCAAAAGAAAATGAAAAGACAAACACAAAATAAAAAAAGTGCTGTCCAAAGTAACACTCCCTGAATCACCTGACTTCCGTACAACAGGACAGACTCGATACAACAAGACAGACCCGAATCAAAAAAAGACTGACTCAAAACAACGAGACAGGCTCAAAACAAAACCACAGAGCTGACTCAACACCTGAGTTAGAAAGTACAAAAATTAGCATTCGCAAATGCTCGAAATAGTACGTGCCAAACACCACATCTGAAATAAACCGATTGCCACCCGCAGGTGGACCAACCCCTGATCACATACTTGTATTATCCTCGAAATCCACCAATTGAGTGGTGACAAACTTTGCCGAGCTAGGTGGGAGGACAACCTCATTGTCAAACAGATCTTGCACTTCATGGCGAAGGCAGAAGCAGTTATTGGTGGTGTGACCGATCTGTTGATGGTACGCACAGTACTGGATAGCGTCATGACCAGCTACAAGATGACTAGGGAGAGGCCGAGGCTCGAGGGGCTTGAGATGCCCTTTTTCAACAAAGATCTGAAGCGCCTTGGACAAAGGCATGTAGAGGGCATGGAATACCCTGCGACCTCGGGGCAGATACTTCGAGTTTTGTGCATTTTTATTGGATGCACTAGCAAAAGGATCGGCAGGTACAGGCTTGGCTTGCTGATTTTTCCTGGGTGCAGGATTAGGGTTGGAGGGAATGGTTCTGGTATGATGACCCTTCTCTCGATTTTCTCCTTGGCTTGAACTACCCTCGGTCTGAGTAGGGAAAGCGTTATCCACAGTCTTAGCCACAACTGCAAGTACTTGTTGCTTATTCAACCCTCCGGCTTTCAAAGCCTCAACAGCCTGCTGGAGTTGTTCATATGGATCAATGTCCACCTTCACTTTGTTCTTTCCACTAGCCTCAACTTGGTGGATGGTTTGGGTTGCTACTTCAGTGCGAAGCCCCGTTGTCATCGACATGTCATTGCCAGAGCTTGAGACAGCTTCAGGTCGGCTGAGCTCAATTACAATTCGCCCCAGTAGTGGGGGCTCCTGCGACATGAAGTTCCTGGCCTACGATGCAGTTAATGGCGGGGCCGACATTCCATAGGCTAGATCAGCTACAGATCTCTGAAAATCGCTGATCATTGCCATTAGCTCAAACGTTGTGGGCTCACGGGCTTGAAATAATTAGGGTTCCCAGATCGGATGTGCGGCAGACGACCTAGGCGAGTATGGTATGTCAACATCGGTCTCACCCTGCATGGTGATTCCTTGGTTTAGTGCCATTGCCATGACCACAATTTCTTCTAAATTCTGGTTCGTCATAAATCTACTGAACTGGACAGAGGTGGCGTAACTGGTGACTAAAGGATCTGACAAACCGGTGAGCCTTTTCCAGTCTTGCCTCAGCAATGGAGAATACTAGTTGCTTTGAACCGAGTCTCTGAATTGAAAGAGAAAACAGGCAGCATCTCAGCCTAATCAATATAGACATGGACATAGCTGAATAACTGTATTCAACCACTAATCATTGTTCCCCAAATTACTACCCCAAAACTAAATCTGATACCCGCGGACATAGCTGATTATCAAAATACTGATACTGATGCCCGCAGGGCTGATACCCAGATTTGCAAACTGATATGTGCAACCCTATAGAGATACACTCTAACAGCACATAACAAATAAGTGAGAGCCAAAACACCCCTATGTTGGGGTAGGGTTTCCCTGTCCTATTTTGTCAGGAACTAAGGTTTCACTACGCACACAGCGGTTTCAAACAACCTAAAATCGGGTAAGCAACTTGTCCTAATTTGGAATAGCCACTATGGATTCCGAATATGCACTAGGTCGAATGGTCAAAAAAGGGTGCCCCGGTAAAACCGGGGTTTGTGTTCCCGTCGTGGCAGAGCTCGCAATCGGTCAGCCTTATGGCACGCTTTTCCAAGCGAGCCTCCGGCAAACCGTTCAGGAATAGCATACGACAAACACAGTGTGCTAGCCGCACCAATGCAAATGCAATGCAAAGAGACACATAAGTGTTATCAAAACAAGATATCATGAGTTCGAGTCAAGTTCTCTAACTCCGAAGTAGAGTCGCCTGAAACTGTAGACGTGCCCTAGGGCCTTATGCTACAGTTCAGACTCAAATTGTCACGGTTCTTAATCTGATCTCACAATGTGCAATGTGAGATTGATAAATCACCAAAGAGTCAAAATCCGGCAAATCGTTTTGAAAAACTTATTTTTAAGAAAGAAGTGTCAAACATGGACTGTTTTGCCAGATACAGAGTCGCCACCTAAATGTTTTATTTTTGGGGGAATTTAGGAAACCCTGACTCATTGCCTAAGGCCACGTGTCCGTCATCACCAAAGTTGTCTCGGCTCGGGAACTTAGGTACAATTGGGGATGGTCAGCTATGAGCACCCTCCCTCGCTCGATCAAAGATCGGCCACTACTAAACATGATATCTAGTTTTTGAAAACACATGTGTTCTTATTCTGGTTAGTTAGCTAGAATTACTATGTGATGCGCACAGCAAAACAAATATAGACTAGATCGCCTAATTTGCAACAAAGCATCGCATATCCGTTTGGTTGGAAATGGTTTGAAGTTTGCTACTCGAAAGTAGGCTAAAACGTGGATTTTAATGAATTGTTCCAATTCAAGTAATCCAACCTTTACCCACAGGCATTCAGGCAGTTTATATCAACTAAGCAGTTAGCCTCATGGCAAACATGTTGTCATGTTAACACTTACATACATGCAAGATGCTAAAGCATAAATACTTACAGAGTACTCTGAGCCCAAACAGAAACTAGTTAGTAATCAATGCATGATCCTAGTTCATGTTAAGATGGCTAATGCAACGCATACAAAATGCAACTAGAAATAGGCTCGACTATTCTAAGATGACATATGATATGCGACAATTGATACATGTATTCAACTTGGTATCGAATTATGATGTAATCAGTATGATGTGCCGAGCCCGGTGCATGCAAGATAGATGAATGGATGCAAACATGCAGGCATAAGTATGCTAGACAAATGAATGGATGCAAACACGCAAAGCATAAGTATGCTAATTGAAAAATGACCTAAAACTAACCAACAAAAGCAGGTAAGTAAAAAGGAGAAAGACGTGGTGTTGGAAGACATGCACACACACACACACACTTATTACAAAATTGGCCCTCTCGATGGAGGGTCCGAATAAGCAATATATGCCAACTAATTAACTAACTAACAAGCTAATTAATTATTACAAAACTGAATTGAATAACTAGCTACAACTAATTATTACAAAACTTAATTAATTAACAAATTAACTAATTATTACAAATCGATGCTAACTAACAAGTAAGCATGAAAAACAAGATGCTCCAGCTCTGTTTGAAGAAGGAGGGGATGCATGCTTGGATGCCGCCCCGAAAAGCTCTCTGGTTGCTCTTTGGAGGCTCTGTCTGCAGGGTGTCCTTGAGACCTTGCTGCTGGAACTTACGAAAACACTGCAGGGGGAGTATATCAGTGGCCTGCCGGCCATGGAAAGCTACAGCCGACCACCTGCCGGCCAAGAATGGTGTGCTATCGGCCACTGATGGACTAGGACACCAAGCTGCAGTATAGCACAAAACAGAGAAAATAAAGGGTCTCCCAAGGGTATGTACGCACTATGCCACCCCGTATCACCTCAAAACATCAAGGGAGAGGCATAGTTGGATCCACGACCATCAATCACACATCCCGATGCATGATGGCCAAAGATCCAACTTATGCAAATCAATGCGAAATGAATGCACAAATAAAACACATAAGTGCCTAGAACTCTATCATGGATAGTCAAGAGTGACGGCGACCGAGAATTGAGACACATTCCATCACTTGAAGTATGAAACGTTCCTCGTTTCTCTTGCTCGGATTAATACTTAATCCAAACAACAATGCGACACAAGCATGGCAAACATGCAATATGACTTAAGCATGCAAACGTGCAATGCAATAACCCGAGTATGCAACAAGCATATAAGCATGATATGAGGTAACGACCTTGAATAACATGATAAAATGCAACATGAACATATAAACATGCAAGGCATGTGATGGTGAACAAGTATGCAACGACATACGAAATAGGGCAAGCATGTGACAACATGGTAAGATGGGCTTACACTAAAGATGGATAGGCCTCAGCCATGCTTAAAATCAGTGGCGAAAAGTGTTGAAATGATGGTATGAAGAACATGAAATGGCAAGACAAACATGCATGCCAATTGGCTCAAGGATTAAGACATAATGATGTAACTCTTAAGGACACTTAAAGAGTAACAAGCCCGGATATGTAACACCACCCTAAGCTCTGGAATCTCATCTAAATTGATGCCAAATCAACTCAACAATGCAAGTATGGCATGTTAGGATGCTCAAAGCTCAAAATAAGTAAAGGGACTTAAGCCATGGCCATACAACGCAAACCCCAAAAGGCCAAGGGGACCTAAAATAGTCCCAAGGTTGGTCTAAATAAGACCAAAAACAAGCTCGAAGCTAGCCAACACAAGCTAGAACACAAGTCCGAAAACATGGAACATGCAAAGCTACAAAGAGGCATTACACTACACCTATTGAAACCAAACATGGCATGACTTGGACAGTATAAAACAGAGTTAAATCATGGTATAATAGGACAAAAAATGCACTAAAATGATGAGCCAAAGGCTTAGGCTTAATGGCATGCGCAAAAGTTCATTCTTGAGGCATAAAGAGCCAAACCTTCAAGGCATTAAAAGCATGGCGAATGCAAGTATATGGCCACATTTCGTGGACTGAAATAACACTTAGAATGATGGTGAAGCATGCAGACATCACATGAATGGCATGGTAGGGGCCTCAAAACCCAAGACTAGCCTAAGCATTTACACTATAGCTATACAAAGCATGAGCGATATGGCCATGGCAGCCCAAAACAGTCCAAGAATAGCCCAAAACAAGGATAAAATCATACTGGAGCAAAGCGAAAACATGCAAGGATGATAAGTCAAAACATCATGCACATAAAGCTAGTAAGCAAGATTTGTTCTACAAGTATATGGAGCATGCAAAGGATGACCAAACCCACTTTAGATAGAGTCATGATATGGCAAAACATCACCAAAAACATGCTGAAATGGGCTCAACAGAAGCTAGAATGACATGCTAAAGCAAAAAGCATACAATACTAGTTTAGGAGATTTACACTACAAGTGTATCATGCATGCATGGAGTGACAAAACCAACCCAAAAAAGATCTAAGGAATGGTAAAACATCACCAAAAACCTACTGAAATGGAGCCAACACATGCAAGAAAGACATGCCACTTTGATGAGCTACACATGGGATTACACTACACATGTAAGATGCATGCAAAATATGACCAAACCAGCCATAGAAAGACTTAAGGCAGGTCCTAAAAGTCACAAAAAATTGGCCTGAACCAAGCTTCAAAAATACATAGAGGCAAGCTCCTTTGGAAGGCCAAAAATGCAAGTAAACAAAACACAAAGAGAGGGGGGCCACCCCCTCTGATTTGAGGCCTCAAAACCACATGCCTACCACTGAAAATCCACTAGATTTCAGTGGTTAGAAGGTCAAACCAAGGCTAGCTCAGAGGCCTTAAGGCATGGCTCAAAACAAGGCCAAACAAGGCAAACAAGAGGGTTGAAGACCCTCAACAGCAAAAAGGCCTTAAACAACTATCAAAAGCACTTAAATACAAGACTTTTTCAGTTGAAAGAAAGGCCTTAAACAAAGTGCAAGGATGGCCAAAATGAGGTACAAGAAAGTGCTAAAATGGGGAAAATACTCACCCTTGAAGGCCAACTTTGAAATCAGCAACCTCAGGTGGTAAAAACTCACTTTCAGACCTCAAGTAACCTTCCCAAGAACCTCAGTCCAATGGTGGTGGTGTATCTCTATGTGTTGTAGTGTAAAAGTGCAAGGAAAATGGACAAAACTACAACAATATAGAGAGAGAGCTAGAAATATAGAGAGAGAGAGAGCTATATCTCTTGTAAAAGTGCTTAACCTCTTCTATGGAGAGAGGCTCTCTCCTTATATAGAAGGAAAACAATGCAAAGCTTCTTCAAGAAGCTTGGCAAGAACTTCATCCCTCCATACACGTGTATGGAGGGTAGACAAAAGGATTCCAGCTGGTTCAAAAGATCTGGAGTAAAACCAGCTTAGACAGGGGCCGGCAGTGGCTCACTAATGGCCGGCAGGCTTCATCAGTGGCCGACAGCAACAAAACCATGGCCAGCAGTGCACCAGGAGAAAGGTGCAGAAAGGACCAAGTCATGGTCCAAGAATGGGGTAGAAAGGATACAGGGTCTGGAAAGCTCGAACCTGTGACGTTCCACTGCGAAAGTCGAATGCCCGACGAGCAATCGAACTCGTGTCCGGATGTACCTGCAAGCACAATCAAGTTTTGAGGAAGGTCAAAAATGAGGTGTCTACACATTGTTGTTTTGTTCTTGGTGCATCATGGTTGTTGCGTTATGTCATAGGTTGGAGATATGGTGCTAAAAATTGTATCATTTCTATCATGCGTTATTGTTTATCCGCAGTTTTCATTTTGTGTACCTACGGACAGATTAATGTAGTTGTTCATGTTCATCGAAATCTCACGTTTGGACATCTAGTTGATATTGCGTGTGGTAAGTTTGATATTTCAGTGCCGGGTTTGGTGTATTTGTTGTTCACTATTCTCAGCTACAATAAGTTTAAAGTTGATTGTGATGACGATGTTCAAAACATGTTATCCGTTGCAAAGTTGTTCGGTCTTGATTATATTGACGTACTCATTCAAACGCAAAGTGTTTTGTCCAGTGTTGAATGAGGGGTTGCCAAATCTGATAATTTTGAATCGGGCGACATTGGGGATGAGCGAATGTGTGATATGGAAGACTAAACAGATTTGTTGCCATTATATTGGCCTCAAAAATCCAAGACGTTTCTTCCTGTTGCTTGGGCATATAGTATTACACATGCTGGTCAATCTTTTTGGGGGAGTGCACATGAATTCTGGACGGTACTTGCCAAGTATGCCGTCGAATGTGGGTTTCAATTTAAGTATTTAAAGAATGATTCCATGCGAATCACAGCTGTGTGTAAGTTCGCAACATCAACTGGTTATGCATTGTTGGTTCACGCAAGGGTGTCGGCGTCCAACGGGGTTTTATGTATGAAGAAGTTTAATAGTTTACATTCATGTGGGGCTGTTGCACGGACGTACAGAAACCCACGTACAGGGTTAGATTTGGTGTCTAATGTCAATGCGGAGTGTATGCGTAAACAACCACTCACCCGTGCAATGGACGTGCTGTTCGATATGAAAAATGACTACAGGCTAGACATTAGTTATCGGGTTGCATAGTTAGGGATAGAGAAAGCGAGGGGTGAAGTGTATGGAGACCATGCTATGTCGTTCAATCAACTCAGGTAGTACAACAATGCCGTTACGGAGCACAACCCACAAAGTTACATCAATTTGAATTTCGATTAACAAACTGGGAGGTTCATAAGATATTTTATCTCATTTCGTGTATGTATAGATGGGTTCAAACATTGCCGCCAGCTTTTGTTTCTCGATGGTACGTTTCTGAATAGGAGGTTCAAGGGTAATTTGCTCACGGCTACCACTAAGGATGGAAACCAAGGTATAGGTTTCTTATCTTCGAAGTGCTTTTACAATTTTTTTTATTTCCTATAATCTGTGTACAATTCGTTCACAGAAAAAATATGAATTACATTGGGTTCACTTCATGCTCCGTTTAGGGGTGCCACATTCAACATTTTTAGCAGGATGCACGTCTTTTAATTTTTTGTGTCCATTTCAAGTTTGTTTCTGGTTACTTTTGCCATTATTGATTTGGAAAATGCATGTAATTGGGAGCGGTTTTGCAGCAGCTGTTAGAAGTTGTGGATGGCACCAGAACGTTGACGTTCATTTTCGATCGTAATGTTGGTTTGTTGCAATCAATGCCTTTCGTCTTCCCTTCAGCGCATCACGCATTTTGCTTGTTACATCTTCAAATGAATCTGAGGGACCGAATGAAGTATGTGAACACATAGCACAAAGTTGGGTGTAACTCGGCTTTCCGTGCTCTCTTTCGGAAGAATGAATAGCCCTTACAGTTCGGACTCCACTTGTGGTTTTGAATCTTATTTCACAAGTGCAATGTGAAACAGTGAAAATACAAAAAGAGTCCAAATCCGACAATTTTTTTTTGAAAAATTGATGTTTTGAATCAAATGCCAAAAATGGACTACTTTGCCAGATATCAGAGTCGGCACGTAAATATTTATTTTGGAAAATTTAGGAAACCCGTGACTCATGCCAAAGACCATTAGTCCATCGTTACCAAAGTGTCTTGGTTTGGGAACTTAGGTATAAGAGGGAAGGTCATTAATTGAGCACCCCACTCACCCGATCAAAGATCGGCCTCTACTAATCATGATGTGATTCTTGTGTACAATATATGTTCTTATTTTATTACATACAAGTATAGACTAATTTCACTAGAAGTTGGAACGTTTGATTTCATGTTTGTTTTGAAAAAGTGTTTTGAATATGTATATATATATACATTAATCGACGTATCCCAATTTCAATGAATAGCCTCCATCCATAGGCATTCAAACAGGCATATCAAATAAGCATTTAGCCTCATGGTAGCATGTTTGATATGGCAGCAATCGCACTCATGCAATATGCTAAAGCAAAAATACTTACCTTATGTCTGAAGGCGAGTCAAAAGAAAGCAAATAGTTAGAAAAAATGCATGATCCTAATTAATGCAATATGACTAATGCAACACATACAACGTGCAAGTAATAAACTCGGCTACTAGCATGGCATGCGAGTCAATTTAAGGCATGTGATAACGCATGTATTCAAGTAAAGGGGTTGAAATTGACATTCGAATAATATGATGAGCCAAACTATTATGCATGCAAAACGAATGGATGCAAGTCATGGAAATGCTAATTTGAGAATACGATGTCCCTATGCTAACCATCATAAGAAGATAAATAGAAAGGTGAAAGAATGGGGGTTGGAAGACATACAACTTATTACATATTTGTCCCCGTGAAGGAGGGTCCAAATGTCAAAGTGTCTGAATAAATAATTACTACAAATCCGAATGAATAATAACTAAAAGGGGCCGTCTAATTTATTACAATAATAATATGCAATGATTGTGCAATGCTCCTCAGGAATTACTCTGTCTGCCTTGTTGGGAACTATTTTGTTTCACCCTATCATTGCTTTCAACCAAAATTGTATTGTTTGCAATTTTTTGGAGCCTTGCCGACCCAGAATGGGACTCAATCGAGCCCCAAATAAATCCAATCATACCTTTTTTTCTTTGCGAAAATCTGCTTTTTGTGCCTGAGGTGAAATAGTGCAGACAGGGTATTCCTAGCCATGTTTGTCTCTTCTACCCTTCTCTATCATAGAAAATACTTAAGAGAGGAGCGAATTCGCTTCCCAAACCATCTATGGCTGTAAGTTTATTTGCAAGATGATTGTGGACACGATAGGACAAAGATCAATAAATGCAATGCATAACAACCACCCCTCCCTCCTATCATGAAGTCAAGTCAAGAAAGGAAGTAAAGACGCTTCAAGGTTCATCAAAATATCATGAATTGATGTAAGGAAAACCTTGACACAATAGATTCCGGCATAACGTCTGGTCGTAAAGACGCTTCAAGATTTATCAAAACACCATGAATTGATGTAAGACAATCCTTGACACAATAGACTCGGTATAATGTCCGACCGAATCCAATATTAGTTCTTTATGTCGGTTGTAATCCAATTAATCAATTTTATTAGCCTTTTTTTATTACCTTTCCATTTCTTTATCTTTTCTCCTTTTTGTTCAAAAGTGATATTTATGTCCACTAAGTCCAAAACTTAATAAAGAGAAACAAGCATCAACTTAACCCGAGAAAATAAACCTTATTTTCTTCGGGGGAAATTACAGAGGAAGAGTCAAACTCATTTACAAACGATAAGGGATTTCAAGTCAAACCTAAGATGTACAACAAGGATTAGTCAAACTCAAAAGAGTGATAATAACCTAGGAAAAACCCAAAGTGAGCGATAATGACTTGAAATCCAAACTTGATAATAAGCTATAATGACACTTTCCCTAGTGATTTTCAAGGGCTTAACTAGAAAGTTAGTCCCTTAAAAGTAAACACACCGATGATAAAGAGAAATAAAAAAATAAAAGATTGGCTTTAGTATAAGATAGATGTATGACTTTGGTAATGAACCTCCAAAGAGATTAAACCATTAAGCATGAAAAAGTTTTATGCCTTTGGTAATAAACCTCCGAAGAGATTGAACAATGAAGCATAGAAAAATTTCTTTCTTATACTTGAATAACAACCTTAATTTTTCACAACTTTCTAATCAAAATAATCAAAGAATGGAGGGAGATTGCAGAGATGATTATGCAAAGTTGATTAATTGGTTATTATAAAACAAACATAATATGCAAAACAAAATTATTGAAATAAATTAAACAACCCCCTAAATAGCATAAAATTATGCTGAAATTAAGCTAACAAAGGTCAACAACTATAAATAGATTAAAGCTAGTAAACAAGTTCAAGGAAGGGTGGCTAATCCCTCCACTCTTGTAACTTCAAATCAAATATTTTAGATGTTGAAAAATAGCCCCAAAACAGTGGCAAAAATTAGAGAAAACAAGTGGGAAACACAAGGATAAAAGCTTGGAATAAGGTTCAAGCAAGGGTGATTAACCCCTCCACCTTTGGATAGCTTTTAATCACAAGTTTCAGCCCTTAAAATAGTCCCAAAACAATATGAAAACACAAGAAAAAGATGAACAAAGATTGAATTGAAAGCGAGGAAGCTTTACCTCTTGTAGAGAAGGTGTTCTTGTTGTAAACCAAACTTGATTCCAAAGCACCCTCACGTTTGAGTTATGATCTTCAACTCTCAATCCAAGTTCCAAGTTCAAGCCCAACTTTGGTATGTATGGATGGTATGAGAGCTTCAAAGCTATGGAATAACAAGATGGATGGTAGCTTTGATCTTTTCTAACTCTTGATATTTCTAACTCACTTGATATTGATTTGTTCTAACCTTTGATCTTGTTGTCTAACACTTGATATATATAATATCTCTCTAACCAATTCTATATTGTTTTTCAACCCCCTTCATAGCAGTTTGAACCCTGCTATTTATAGGCCTCAAGAAGGTTTGATCAAAATATTAGCAAATTTGGGCAGCTGGCAGATTACTGCTGAAACTGCCTGAAAAGTCAAGAGGTCCAGCCGAACCTTGGTGTCTCCAGCCGAATGTCACTGAGGTCCGGCCGGACTTCAGTGCATCCCCACTATTCTACACTTTCAGGTTCAATACCAGTTGGTATAAGGTGCAATACTAAAATTCTGGGATAGAAATATAATGGGTATGACAGGTTGGAATTGTTTAGAGCTTGAACTCGGATTCCTTTATTGAGAATTCAAACCATTTACTCAATGTAATCGTCATCATCAAGTGCTCGGAATAAAGCGCCTAAGTCTTACGAGTGGTCAAAATTGGGGTGTCTACATTGGGCTAATGTGAAAGTGGCGCGAATGCGCTTATGCACCTATAGTTTCATCTTTCAATCAGAAGATTGAGATATTGAAACAGTGTGATGTTATCTTACAAAAACCATGGAATTAACTCAATAACTCTCTTAATTCAAGAAGTATGGAGGATTCTTTACAAAATAGGAGTATGAATTCCTCACCTAAGGCTTCAATTTCAGAGATTGGAGATGATTTCCCTCATAGCTTCTTCAATTCCTCTCAAATTCCACAAGTGTTGAGCTCTCTGTCTCTGTAGCATGGAACTCTCTCTCTCTCTCTCTCTCTCTCTCTCTCTCTCTCTCTCTCTCTCTCTCTCTCTACAAATGCTTGTAATAGAATGCAAGAATGAGTCCTACTCTTTGACTTCCCAACATACATACACACACACACACACACACACCTCTTCACTCCACGTATGCACACACTTGCACAATTCCTTAAGGCTCCAACACATCACTCACATGTGCGCGCACACACACAAACAGATTTCTTAACACATCCATAGAATTTCTCAGTACACCCACACCTAATTTTCTCAACATAAGTCTAATAAGAATGATCTACTTTTTGACTTAAGTCCCAAACAAAAACAAACACACAAGTGGAACTATCTTAACTCTTGTTTACACAATTAGCTTAATTAAACCACAATTAACCATACTTAATCTTAATTGATCAATTCCCACATGACTCAATCAATTTAATTGACTTCAATTAAGGCCCAATTAATTATAATTAAATTCATCAATCTGAATAAGATTTTTAATCAAATTCCCAAAAGGCTCCAAATATCAAATTAAACTTACTGCCATCATCAATTTTGGTTTCCCAAATCATTTAAGCTTTCAATTTCAGATCTGTGGGGAAGTGGTTTGGAAGTACTCTTCAGATCCTGGGAGACGCTAGCGATCCTCAGCTAGTCACCTGAAAAGAAATAAACACTCCGGTCGGGGGTGCCAGAATTAGCACTCCGACGAACAAGTTAGTTCAGACGCTCAGGATAGCCTATTTACCAGTTTTGTGAAGTGATTCTTACATACCTTTCTATAACCGTTGTTCCTGTATTTATACATGTTCTTCTTCATCCTCGGGGCCAGGGCCTACTTTTTAATCATTGTCCTTTCCTTGATTCGGCCCTAAGTACTTATACTTTATTCGGCACATATATTCTATTCGGCTCCTCGCTCTTGTAGGATATAGCCGATTAATATCAGTCTTCCAAAGATACACACCATCTAATCTTTCCATTATTCGGCCCCCACAATTGCCCCCCGAACTCCCCATTGACGGAAGTTAATCGATGTGTTCGGTCTTGAATTGGAAAGGTTAAAATAGGTCAGGCGGCTTCGCGTACCCCAATATAGATATCAGGATGGGCACACCTTTTTGTTCATCATTACGCTTTCCCGCCTCAACCTTGCGTCACGCATTTATTGTGATTTGAAATTTCAGTCCTTTCGAATGCACAGTTCGTCGAGTATTCGAGACTCTTGGACCGCCAGCAGATATTCCTTCTCTAACTCGTATTCTCTACAACTCTTCTCCATCTACCCTCGTCTCCCTTGTTCCTCGTAAGTCTTCTTCTCTTTTCTTTGCAATCTTACTTTTTGTTTATCGCTTTCATTTTGGTGAACCCTTTATTCCCCGTGAAAATGGCCAAACACTTGAAAGACCTCCTTTCTGAGGGTCGTGTCTCCGGATTCCGGCGACACTTTTCCATCCCCGACGATGTTCATCTATCTCTAGTGACGGACAATAGTCTGGATATGGAGAGAGAGGATCAAAATTTAATCATCTTTCCTCTCCTATCCATTGCAGAGAGCGGGGTTCGCTTTCCCCTACATCCGTTCCTTAGGGCCGTCCTCCGCTATTGGGGTTTGATTCCTTCTCAGCCCAACGTAAACTTTTTTCGGATCGTAATGGGGATCGTAGAGTTGAACCGGTGCCTCAGGATCGACCTTAGGGTTCAGGCCATTCGGCACTGCTATGCTTTAGCCAAATCCTCCAGTCGGCTTGGGCGGTACTTTCTTAGGGCCAAGGATACTGACCATCATTTGGTAACCATGCTTGCCAGTTCTGGCAAGCGTGTGGATGACGTAATGGTCAATATCTGAGGGAACTGGAAATTTGGCAAAGGCGAGGATCGCCTAGACCCTATTCCCAGACAGAGGGGTGAACCAGGTTGTCATGTGCCTCCTTGTGCTTTACTGAACTTTTCTTTTACTCGGCTTTCCCCCTGTGTCTAACCCCTTGCCTTTGCAGGCAGTAATTTGAAGAAGATTTTGGTTTCTGCCAACGATGCGGTCCTTTCGCAGGTTGCGACTGCACTCGGATACTTCGGCCGTCCGAACTTACAGAAGTAAGGGAAAGCGGCCCACATACTTCTTCGATACGAGCCTACTTACACTATTTTTTCGACCGCAGACAATATTCCAATTCCATTCGGCGATTGACAGCTTGCGGCTCTTAATTTCCCTAGCTTCAAGAGTCTTAGACAAGTTGGCCTCGAGGCCTCTAACTCGGGGCAAGACGTCGAGCCGGTGGTAGAGGTAGTCGTCAAACCAGACAGAGAGTTCGCTGAGGAGGCCGAAGAGGTTGGTTAGGCCCTAAACTCGGCATTTGAGGTAGCCACACGTAGTCAGCCTACCTCGCCGTCCACTTTGGGTCGGGCTGAGTTTTCTTTTAGAGATATTTTTGGAGGTTTGGGAGATTTACCCGACGATTTTTTTCAAGGTATGGCTGGGGAAAGCCTCACGCAAATGGCTCGACAGAAAAATGCCGAGCGTATGGCCGCCCGAAAAAAGGCCGAGGCCGTCCGTTTTGGGCCTGCCTTGGTTGAGTCTTCCGAACCCGTTATTGAAGAGCCGGCTAAGATTATTGAGGCCAAAAAGGCGAAAGAGGTCGAACAACTGGTCATTGATGAACGGTTGATTCTGGAAGAGCGGGGCAAGAAGCGTAGTGCCGAGGGAGAGGCTGGTTCAAAAGATAGTCTTGCCGACAAAAGGCCTCGCTTAGAAGAATCGGACGTGGTTGTTCCTTTTATTGTTCAGCCAAAGATTAGAGACACGCCGATTCCTTCTGATGCATCCATCATTACTGACCCGGCGGTAGCCTTGAGCCTGGTAGCGTCAGTCTCCTTACCAGCTGATAAGGCATCCTTTCATGCCGTGCCGGATTTGGTGGCCATAGCCCTATCTGCGCAATCGGCCCTTTTGGTAGGTGAACTTTGACTTGTTTTGATTTTGGTTGCGTATGGCATCTAACGATCGCAACTCGTTTTGCAGACGGTTGGCAGGATCACCGACTTAGGCCGCCGCCTACACGACGCCCTTGAGAGGGATGACCATTTACAGTTGGAAGTGGTCGATCAAAAGAGCTGGGCCGAGTTTGAGATGATGAGGGCCGCTATGGAGGCTGCGCGAGCCGAAGCCGAAGCGAAAAGGGCTCGAGCTGCCGATCAGCACCGTTCTGAAGCCGAAGACAGGGCGAACATGAGCAAAGAATCGCTTAGACTAGCCGAGGAGGCGGTTACCAGGATGGAGATTGAGTTAGCAGAGTTGAAGGCGGCCAACGAAAAGGCAGAATCTGAGGCTTCTGCCGCATTCGAGGCAGGAAAAGGCGTCGCCTTCAAAGAATACGTAGATGAAGTCCCCAGGTTTGAGAATCAGGGGTTCAAACATGGGTGGCTCAAGGCCCTTGGCGCCGCTGGGGTTACATTGGCCTTGCCAATTCCTTATGAGCAGGTGGACGTTGAGCCACTTGAGTTTGACCCTGAGGATTCATCTGGGAGTCAGTCGAATTTTATAAAATACTCTCCCTTTTAATGTATGTTTTTGTTTTTAGGACTTTTGTTGGTTCCGAGTAGTTTTCATGTATAAATTGGCTATTGTCTGCGCTCAGTTTATTAATGAAAATTATCTTCTTGTGTCACTACTAATGCGCAGTTTGTGATGTTATGCTGGTGTAGAATGTTTGCCTTTCACTACTTTAGTTAGAATGACTACTCTGTTGACCTTTCTATGATTGAATATCATGATTAATCTGCCCTTACACTAGGCAGTGCATGATCATTCGTGCGCCTGAGGAGGCAAACTTAGTTTTGTTGTCAATTCATGAGCCGGCTGGGACACATAAGCCGAATATATTGATTAATCTATCACGCCCTTGCCCCAGGCGGGGCATGATCATTCTGAAGTCGATTCGTGAGCCGACTGGGGCACATAAGCCGAATAGATTAATTAATCTATCCCACCCTTGCCCAGGCTGGGCATGATTATTCTGAAGTCGATTCGTGAGCCAGCTGGGGCACATAAGCCGAATAAATTGATTAATCTATCATGCCCTTGCCCCAGGCGGGGCTGATCATTCTAAAGTCGATTTGTGAGCCGGCTGGGGCACATAAGCCGAATGGATTGATTAATCTATCCTGCCCTTGCCCCAGGCCGGGCATGATCCTTCTGAAATCAATTTGTGAGCCAGCTGGGGCATCTAAGCCGAATGGATTCATTAATCTATCTCGCCCTTGCCCCAAGCGGGCATGATCCTTCTGAAGTCGATTCGTGAGCTGACTGGGGCACATAAGCCGAATGGATTAATTAATCTATCACGCCCTTGCCCCAGGTTGGGCATGATCATTCTGAAATGGATTTGTGAGCCGGCTGGGGCACCTAAGCCGAATGGATTCATTAATCTATCCTGCCCTTGCCCCAGGCGGGCATGATCATTCTGAAATCGATTTGTGAGCCGGCTGGGGCACCTAAGCCGAATGGATTCATTAATCTATCCCGTCCTTGCCCCAGGCGGGCATGATTGTTCTGAAGTCGATTCGTGAGCCGGCTGGGGCACATAAGCCGAATGGATTGATTAATCTATCCCGCCCTTGCCCCAGGCGGGGCATGATCGTTCTGAAGTCGATTCGTGAGCCGACTGGGGCACCTAAGCCGAATGGATTCATTAATCTATCCCGCCCTTACCCCAGGCGGGCATGATCATTCAGGCGCCGGCAGGTCTATCCAGTCAGCGGTGGGTGATTGAGGTTTTCACAATTAATGAAATTGCCTCGAGGGTGCTACCTCTGTGAAGGATAAATGATTTTGGGTACAACTTTTATGAATACAGTAAACAACTGACTCTAGCTTTTGAAGGAATCGTGTGAATGTCAAACAGACTTTTCTTTAACCGTAGAGGGGAATCGAAGATGCTAGCTGAGCTGGGTGAAGACATGCATCGAGGTGGTGACCCTTCACGCACTAGGGGTAGGAGTTCCAGGGATCGAGAGAGGCGTCAGTCTCCCCGACGTCTGAGCAGGTCACCCAGGCAGGACAAGTAGTTGCAGGGCAGGTCTTCTCAACCTTAAGTTGAGAAGGGATCTGACTCAAATCCGTGCCCATTAAGCTTTGCGGTGTTTGTGGGGAATAGACCCATGACAGAGGCAGATTCGATCATGTAGGACCCAAATGTAGCAGTCGAGTTTGCTCGACAAATTTTTCCTCTTGAGGTTCAGCAATCGATGGTAGGTCATCTGGACTACGAAGTATTTCGCAAAGGCATTCACGGGACAGTGAAGGGGCTTTACACTGCCTATGAAATCGGCATGCGGTTGTGCGCTGCCCGCTGAGAGATGGAGAAGAAATAGGAACGTATTCGAAGTTTGGAGGCTCGCGCGGAGGCGAAGGCTCGCGCGGAGGCGGCTGAGCGCGAGTTAAGGACGACCAAGGCGGTCCAGGTACAAACTGTCGGGCACAGAAACCCAATCGTGGAAGAAAGGGTTACCAGTCAGCTCATCAGTTTCGCGCTTGCCAATCGTGAGATGGCGAGTATGTTCGCACTGGAGAACGCGAAGGGGAGGGCCAATGAGAAAGGCTTTCATGGCGGCCGAAAAGTTGGAATCGAAAAGACAAAGGAAAAACTTGCCCAAGAAGTTTGCCGATGTGAAAATCGTGGATTTAGGCATGGTTGGATCATGGCATCTCAAGCCACAGAAGCTCTTCGAGCGTCGAGCATTGATTCGGCATCGCCATTCTACCACAGTAAACATTTTCCGTTTTCTTCTTTTGAGGTCGAGAAGAGTGAGGCTGAGAGTGACGCCGTATAAATGTACTTGTTGTAAGGTTGAAACGCAGATCGCGTTGAAAACTATGTAATATATTGCCTGTTTTATCAAATAAAAAGTGTTCTATGATAAATATTTTGTTGCAGTTCGTATTTGGTATGTATGCGTTTCATTTCTGTATATGTTTGAATGGATGCATAAACATTGATCGGCAGGGTCGACCCATACATGATAGCCATTTATCCCTGAATGAGGCTATTGTAACTTGAGGAAGCCAAAAGCCAGTTGGTAAGGTGGCTGCGGCAAATTCAACTCGGCTTGGGGCCTAGATTTTCAGACGGTGCACGTGCTTCAAAAATTCGTTTGGATAACTACGTCGTGGCGAATGTCAACTGACGTTTTTCTCGTGGAGTTTAGAGTTAGTGAAATTGCATCAGGATTGGGGCCTCGAGATCGCTGCCAGTATTGAAAATAAAAGTAGTGGGCGCTTCTCGCAGATAAACAATCACTCATGTGTGGTGGAATAAGTGGGGAATGTTAGTTAGAGAGATTGGAGTTCAGCCGATCTTGGTGTTGCCGTGGAGCGCGGCAGAGGACCCATCCGTATGGGAAGTAAGGCGTCCAAACGTTGGCATGAATCTTCGAGTCGTCGAAGCGGATCACCCCGAAAGGAAAAGCAACGACCGTTGGGTTTTTATCCTTCCTTGTCCTGGATCTTTTCCTTGACATTGTCAATGGTATCAGTGGAGGACTTGGGCACAGTTGGCTCAAGGCATTGCAAACCGCGGAGGACTTCCGGGTGACGGGAGGTGATTCGGTGCTGCCACTTTACTAATGCGTCTTCTCCCTTTTTTAGCTTTTAAGTTTGGAGATGGGTATTGTAATGCTCAAATGCAAGTTGCATTTATGTAAGAACTGTGTAATTAAATAAAAATTTTAACGCTCAAATGCGGGTTGCGTTTATGTAACAACTGCTTGATTGCACAAAAAGCTTTATTTTGAACATTTGCGTCTTATTCTGAATTTTTTTTTATATGCTTAGTTAAGCACCTTATTTGCGATGTTGGAGAGTTTTGTTTTGTTCGTGCCAAAGGTTGCTCCGAATCTGGACACTTAGTTTGGCCAATCGTGATATCCACGAAGGGCGCTCCGAATCCAGAATCTTAGTCGGCCCTAAGGTGTCATGCACCGAAAAAAAGGGGAGGGGGCTCCGAATCTGGAGACTTTAATCGGCCCTAAGGTGTTATGCACCAAAGGGGGCTCCGAATCCGGAGACTTTGATCGGCACTAAGGTGTTATGCGCCAAAGGGGGCTTCGAATCCGGAGACTTTGTTTGCCAATCGTGATATCCACGAAGGGCGCTCCGAAACCGGAGACTAAGTCGGCCCTAAGGTGTCATGCACCAAAGGGGGCTCCGAATCCGGAGACTTTGTTTGGCCAATCGTGATATCCACGAAGGGCGCTCCAAATCCGGAGACTTTAATCGGCCCTAAGGTGTTGTGCACCAAAGGGGCTCTGAATCCAGAGACTTTGTTTGGCCAATCGTGATATCCACGAAGGGCGCTCCGAATCCAGAGACTAAGTCGGCCCTAAGGTGTCATGCACCAAAGGGGGCTCCGAATCCAGAGACTTTGTTTGGCCAATCGTGATATCCACGAAGGGCGCTCTGAATCCGGAGACTTTAATCAGCCCTAAGGTGTCATGCACCAAAGGGGGCTCCGACTCCAGAGACTTTGTTTGGCCAATCATGATATCCACGAAGGGCGCTCCGAATCCGAGGACTTTAATCGGCCCTAAGGTATCATGCACCAAAGGGGCTCCAAATCCGGAGACTTTGTTCGGCCCTACGGTGTCATGCACCAAAGGGGGCTCCGAATCCGGAGACTTTGTTTGGCCAATCGTGATATCCACGAAGGGCGCTCCGAATCCGGAGACTTTAATCGGCCCTAAGGTGTCATGCACCAAAGGGGGCTCCGAATCCGCAAACTTTAATCGGCCCTAAGGTGTCATGCACCAAAGGGGGCTCTGAATCTGAAGACTTTGTTCGGCCCTAAGGTGTCATGCACCAAAGGGGGCTCCGAATCCGGAGACTTTGTTTGGCCAATCGTGGTATCCACGAAGGGCGCTCTGAATCCGGAGACTTTAATCAGCCCTAAGGTGTCATGCACCAAAGGGGGCTCCGAATCTGGAGACTTTATTTGGCCAATCGTGATATCCACGAAGGGCGCTCCGAATCCGGAGACTTTAATCGGCCCTAAGGTGTCATGCACCAAAGGGGGCTCCAAATTCAGAGACTTTGTTCAGCCCTAAGGTGTCATGCACCAAAGGGGGCTCCGAATCTGGAGACTTTGTTTGGCCAATCGTGATATCCACGAAGGGCACTTCGAATCCGAAGACTTTAATCGGCCCTAAGGTGTCATCCACCAAAGGGGGCTCCGAATCCAGAGACTTTGTTTGGCCAATCGTGACATCCACGAAGGGTGCTCCGAATTCGGAGACTTTGTTTAGCCAATCGTGTTATCCACGAAGGGCGCTCCGAATCCGGAGACTTTAATCGGCCCTAAGGTGTCATGCACTAATGGGGCTCCGAATCCAGAGACTTTGTTCGGGCCTAAGGTGTCATGCACCAAAGGGGGCTCCGAATCCGGAGACTTTGTTTGGCCAATCGTGATATCCACGAAGGGCGCTTCAAATCCGAAGACTTTTATCGGCCCTAAGGTGTCATGCACCAAAGGGGGCTCCGAATCCAGAGACTTTGTTTGGCCAATCGTGACATCCACGAAGGGTGCTCCGAATTCGGAGACTTTGTTTGGCCAATCGTGATATCTACGAAGAGCGCTCCGAATTCGGAGACTTTAATCGGCCCTAAGGTGTCATGCACTAATGGGGGCTCCAAATCCAAAGACTTTGTTCGGGCCTAAGGTGTCATGCACCAAAGGGGGCTCAAATCCGGGAACTTTGTTTGGCCAATCGTGATATCCACGAAGGGCGCTTCGAATCCGAAGACTTTAATTGGCCCTAAGGTGTCATGCACCAAAGGGGGCTCCGAATCCAGAGACTTTGTTTGGCCAATCATGATATCCCCGAAGGTTGCTCCTAATTCGGAGACTTTGTTTGGCCAATCGTGATATCCACGAAGGGCGTTTCGAATCCGGAGACTTTAATCAGCCCTAAGGTGTCAAGCACCAAAGGGGGCTCCGAATCTGGAGACTTTGTTTGGCCCTAAGGTGTCATGCACCAAAGGGGGCTTCGAATCCGGAGACTTTGAGAGATGAATTGAGCCACGAAGAAAAATGGTTTACATTGCAAAAGTGATGCATATACAAGTATCAAAGCCCACAGGTCGGGTCAGTGATAGGGTTTTCATTAAGTCTCTGCTTGTGCCGATTGGGGGGTGCCACGGATTTCTTCAATGCCATGAGCTGTCGGGAAGCGCACAAGCAGATGATAAGTGCTTGGAACAGCCTTCATCATATGTATCCAGGTTTGCCCCATGATGACATTATACGGCGAAGGGAGCTTTACGACCAGGAATTCTACTTCGACCGTTCTGGAACCCACTCGAACAGGTAGTATTATCTTCCCTAACGGATATTCGGGATTCATATTAAAGCCGAACAATGGGTAAGGTGACGGAGACAGATCTAACTTGTTGAGGCCGAGTTTGATGAAAGTTTGGTAGTACATAACCTCTGAAGTACTCCCCGGGTCTATGAGAATGCGTTTGATGGTGAACCGATTTATACGTAATTTAATGACCAACGGATCGATGTGGGAAGCTGTTGTGCCGCTAAGATCAGAGTCATTGTAAGTAATTATCAGAGCTTCTTTGTGCCATTCAGTCGGAATACGTTGCTTTTGGGGGATTGGATGCGATTGAATTGTGTGCATGGCTGGGGGTTCAGGCTGGCTGTAGATCATATAGATCACGCCAAGTGGAGGTGAGTCCTGCCTCAAGCCCAGTGCCGTGGTTGGCTTTCCCTTTCTCATGTACTGTTGCAGTCGGCCGTCTTGCACCAGTTCTTCCAGGTGATCTTTTACTGCGTAACAACTCTCCGTTTCGTGGCCGTGATCTTTGTGATATTCGCACCGCCTATCCCTTCTTCGCATGTCGGGTGGCCCCACCATCTTTGACGACCATTTGAAGAATGGAAGGTGTTGGACTTTGGTCATTATTGCAGCGATCGGTTTTGACAACTCTATGTACTTCTTGTCGGCACGTCTCGAACACCTGCTGTCGACTTGCAGTGGTTCATTCGTTCGGTGGGAGCATTGATCGCTTGATCGACGACTATCCCTCCTTTTGTCTCGTTTAGCGCGTTGCCGTGGCTCTGGCTAGGAGGTGGCGCAGAACTTATTGGTTGAGCAATTTCAAGGGCGGCCGTTTTATTCGACATTTTGCCAGCTTTTATTCTCAAGGCATCGTCTTCCACCTTGCAATACTCTTCAACTTTCTTCATCAACGCCTAGACTATTTTGGTGGGTCTTCTGGTCAGGGAACTGCGAAGGGGTTTGTCAGGATGTAGTCCCATTTTGAAGGCGGTGATGGCCATGGAGTCGTTGCAAGCGTCGTCGATGAGGTTGAAGCACTCCCAATAGCACGCTGAATACGCTTTGAGTGTTTCTCCTGACTGAATCTGCATAGCCCAGAGAGAGTCGGCCTGTTTCGGCTGCACCTCGTTGGTGATGAACCTAGCCCTGAAGGATTTCTGTAATTGATGGAAGCTTTTGATCGAGGCCGGCTCCAACTTGTAATACCACCGGACAGCTAACGGCCCCAGGCTGCTAGGGATTATTCAGTACATGAGGGCTTCGTTGTCTGCATACAATGTCATGGCCTGCTTGTAGTGACGGATATGATCGGTGGGATCTGATTTTCCATCATAAAGAGTGAATGATGGAGCTTTGAACTTCTTAAGCAAGGTCGCCCTTGCAATCCATCGGACAAAAGGATCGTGCTGGTCCTCTTCGTCTGAACTGCTCCTCCTACGCTTGTTCCTTGTATGCGGACTCTTTTCGGAGGAGCTAGAAGTTTCAGATCGTCCCTTCTTGTTGAGCTCCGTGGTTAATGAGTTGGAGTCGCTATCGGTATCCTTTGGTTGGGCTCGAGGTCGTTGTCCACCGGCCCTCGGAGGTCGTTCTGGATCTTGGCGCATGGCTTCTCTCGATTTTGCGACTTCGAGGGCCAAATCTTGACGGAGACGTTTGTTTTCAGCGATCATGTTCTCCAGCCTTTGTTCATTCTGCTTTGCTTGTTCGATGATCGCTTGCATTGTCTATTGTGTTGAGGTCGTTGGTGAGTCGAAGTTCAAGGCGCGTCTTGCAGCAATGGTTTCTTTTCCGAGCATATTTGCTGGAGTGAGGTCATCTCCTTGTGCGGTCTCGTCAATGGCTACCGGAGGATCTTCAGTCACGCCTGCCATGGATGTATTTGAGTATTCCCACAGACGGCGCCAATTGTGGGGAAGTGGTTTGGAAATACTATTCAGATCCTGGGAGATGCTAGCGATCCTCAGCTAGTCACCTGAAAAGAAGTAAACACTCTGGTCGGGGGTGCCGGAATTAGCACTTCGACGGACAAGTTAGTTCAGACGCTCAAGATAGCCTATTTACCAGTTTTGTGAAGTGATTCTTACATACCTTTCTGTAACCATTGTTCCTGTATTTATACCTGTTCTTCTTGATCCTCAGGGCCAGGGCCTACTTTTAATCATTGTCCTTTCCTTTATTCGGCCCTAAGTACTTATACTTTATTCGGCACATATATTCTATTCGGCTCCCCGCTCTCGTAGGATATAGCCAATTAATATCAGTCTTCCAAAGATACACACCATCTGATCTTTCCATTATTCAGCCTCCACAAGATCAAACTCAAAATCTCTGTCAATAAATTACATAGTCAAATTAGAAACCTCATAAGTAAATTTAATTCATAATAATCACAATTGTCAATTCTCAATTCTCATAACGTAATTAACTTAATTAACTCTAATTCGGACTCAATTAATCAAATCTCAATTTTACTAAACTGAATTGAATATTTAATTAACATTCCATATGGTCCGATGCTTGAAATCAAACGAATTCAACTCATCAATTTTACCTCCTTAAGCCATTTAGGCTTTCAAAATAAATCCTTGACAAAGCCGTATACAAATTAGACTCAATAATTCTCATAAATCTCAATTAAATCAGAATAATGACTAATTACAATCCAAATCTCCTTAATTAATCAAATATAAAATATTATAAGTCGTGGGGTTGTGACAATCTCTCCCCCTTAGAAAGTTTAGTCCTCCAAACTTAAGGCGCTTGTATCGAAAACAAATCATACAACTTTGTCTTATTTCATTTTTTTTTCTTTTCCAAAATAACTTTATTCTCCTTACAAAAGTTCAATTCTTTCCCCATTCATCTAATGGTTAATAACCCAAATTATGATTCATCATAGTCTATGTTGTCATCAAAAGCTATTCAATAATACTCAATAATAGGAAGTGTGTTAGGTCCCTACTTGTGCCTATTCCACAAACAAACTTGTCTTATTGAGTTGTAATTGTGCCTATGTTTTTGGCCTGACCGCTCAAGCAGTGAAAGCGTCGCTTGAGCAAAGATGCAAACCTCACGGTAGTTTTACAGACCTGTAAAAGTACTGGGAGTTGTGTATTCACGCTCGAGCAAACTTTTCATCACTCGAGCGAAGTCACTTAGGTAGAAACACGCGTTTAAATCATACTGCTCGAGCGACCATTCCATGGCTCAAGCAGTGATCACAATTTTGCCTGCTATAAAGATACGATCAAGTCAGTTGTCAATTTATTAATTGTGAAACAACAATCTAAATCACTTTCGTACATGCTAGATGATTTAGATTGTTAGTTTTGATTGTTTGGAATTTGTTGCAATTAAATCTATTACGAATCACGTAGGTTTTTCAATTGGTATTAGAGCGGGTCACTCTTTGTTCTTTAATAAAACTATAGGAGTGTAATTTTGTATGATTCATGTCCTAGATTCAATTCGCGAAGGTAACTAGACCTATAGACCTCCTTTACTTGATGAGACAAACTATTCTTAATGGAAAGCTCGTATGAGGGCATTTTTAAAATCTATTGATAAAAAAGTTTGGCACTTTGTTATCCATGGTTGGAGTGAACCTGTTATTACCATCGATGGTATTGATATCCCCAAATTAATTGGTAAATGGGATGCAATTGATTATAAAAACTCGAGTTTGAACAGTAAAGCATTCAATTCTCTCTTTTGCTCCATCACACCAGAAGAGTTTCGTCGTATTTGTACATTTGAGGTAGCAAAAGAAGCTTGGGGCATTCTTGAAATTATTCACGAAGGTACTAATATTGTTAAAAGATCAAAACTTCAGCATCTCACATCTTTTTTTGAAACTCTTTATGTGAGATGATAAGACGTTTGATGATTTTTATGCCAAACTTAGTGACACCGTGAATTCATGTTTCATAACCGGTGAAAAAATTCCTAAATCTAAAGGTGTTGGTAAAATTTTGAGGTCCTTACTCGATAGGTTCCAATCAAAAGTGATATCTATAGAAGGGGCTCAGGATGTTGAGAACCTCAAGCTTGATCAATTGGTTGGAAACTTGAAGACTTATGAAGCCCGTCAGATTTCTAAGAAAAAACAAAAAGATAGTGTGGCCTTTACTAGTTCTCAAGAGACTGCTAAGAACCCTAGGGTAGAAATTGATCTAGAGTCCGAAATGATGGCTATATTTACCAATTAGTTTTAAAAAAATTAAAGAAAAAGAAGTCTAATTTCAAGGACTCTAGTTCCAAAGATAAGGGTAATGACAAATTCAAAACTGTTTCACCCAAAGTTGTTCTGAAAGCTGAGAAGAATAATGTGAGAGGAAGGCGTCAAGTGCTCTAAATGCCAAGTATTTAGGCATATTGCACTCGAATGTTGTAGACACCTCATTTTTGACCGTCCTCAGAACTTGGATGTTCTTGCAGGTACATCCAGTGACAAGTCTGATTACTCGTCACGCACTCGAATTCTGCGATGGAGCACTCCAGGTTTGATTTTTCCAAACCCTGTTTCCATTCTGTCTCATATTTGAACCACGTGTTGGTCTTTGCAAAGTGATGTTATTGATGGCCTACTGGCCATCATTGAGGGTTGCCAGCCATGGACTTTGGCCTGTCGGCCATCACTGATGAACGATCGGCCACCAGTTTTTCAGTAGATATTTTTGTAGATATTTTGACAGCTGTTCGCACAGAATGGCACATCTGCTTGCACGTGGATGGTTGGATCTTTACAAGAGGACTTTGTATCTTCTATATATAGAGGTCATCTTCTTGCATGCAAGATCTCTCTCTCTCTCTCTAAAATCCTCTCTCTCTATATTTTGTGCTTGAAAGTGGGTTTTCTCTACACATTTGCACTAGCACCCTTAGCCAAACACCTTCACCTTAGAGTTCAGGTTCTTGGAGGTCTTGTTTGAGCTTCTTGGAGTGGTTTTGGCTCAGAAATTTTGTTGTTTTGTTGCTATGCTTCAAGGGTAAGCACTTACCTCTTTTAAGCCTTGCTTAAGGACTTACCTCTTTTAAGCTTTGCTTTACTTCATTGTTTGGCCACCTTTGCATACTACTTTGAAGCTAGTTTTAACCTCTAAAAAACTCTATTTTTAAGGTTTTAAAATGGTGGTTTGAGCCTTGTTTGGTTTGGGGGTGGTTTCCTCCCTTTGCTCTTTGGCTTGTAAAGCCTTTTGAGCCATCTTTCAAAACTTTTGAAACCCCCTTTTCTTGGCCTTTTAACCACTGAAACTCAGGCGTTTTTCAGTAGTAAAAAGTTTGTTTTGAGATCCAAAATAGGAGGGGGTGGCCTCCCCTCCTTGTATCTTGTTTGCATGTGTAGATGGCCTAATACTTGAGCATGCTTTTCTACCCTTTTGCAGCTTAGTTTAAGCATGTTTTTGGATTTTTTTTTGACATGCTTCAACTCTATTTTTGGTTGGCTGGGTCACTTGTTGCTTGCTTTTTGTACTTGTAGTGCAATCATGCTCACTAGCCTAGCATACTTGATGATTTAGCCTACATTCTAGCTTGTGTTAGCTTGATCTCAGCATGTTTTGCCATTATTTTAGCATGCTTTAGCTCTGTGTTGAGTGGTCTTGGCCATATGAGACTTGTTGTGTACGGTTGTAGTGTAAAGGCCCTTATTAGCTTAGTGTTTTGAGGCTTCTAGCATGTTGTGCATGTGTTGATTGCATGTTTTGGCATCATTTAGCATGTGATTTCAGTGCATATAGCTTTGTCACACTCTCACATATTCCACTCTTTCATTGCTTTTGAGAGTTGTGCCTTGTCTGTGGCCTAACATGCGAGAATGTTTTTCTTGCCATTTGCGCTTCCATCTGAGCATATTTTTGCCACTGATTTAGCATGTTTAAGCTCTGTCCAGAGCTGGCCTGGTCATTTAAGCTTAGTATTGCATGCCTCTTGTGTAATGCACTTTACTAGCTTTGATGTTTTTGGCTTTCAACATATTGTGCATGTGTTGCTTGCATGGTTTAAGGTCTTTAGCATGCCATTTTAGCACTAAAATTCTGCAACCTCCCTTATTTCTTCATTTTTCCATTTGTTTTGTGGGTTGGTTAGCCTTAAGGTTGTGTTTAAGCTTGATAGAGTTTGTGCTCAAATGGCTTTAACCCTCTTTTGAGGGTTCTTCCTAGCCAAAGGCATGATCTCTCTCATGTCTTAAACCATTCTTTGGTTGATCACCCTCTCATTAGAGGACAATCACCTTGGACAAATCTATTAAAGAATGGTTTGGTAATGCTAAAATGTGTAAACAAAATTAACCAAGTAAAACATGGCCAAGATAAGCATGTTGTTTACATTGCATTGTGTTCAATCGGATGTTATATTGAACACAAGGAAGATTGGTCCATTTCATACTCAAAGTGATGAAATGAGCCAATCTTCCTTTGTCTCCATTGCCTTTAATCATCCATGATAAGGTAGTGGTCTAGAGTCTTGTATGTGTGCATTTATTGAATGTGTACAAGTTGGATCTTTGGCCATCATGTATTCAAAATGCTTGATTGATGGTTTTGGATCCAATAGTGCAACTCCTTTGATGTTTTGAGATGATAAGGAGATGGAATAGTACAAACATACCCTTGGGAGACCCTCCCTTTTCCTCTATTTGAGCTCTATTGTAGAATGGCAAGTCAGCACACCAGTGGCCGGCAGTGCTTCACTAATGGCCGGCAGTGCTTTATCCTTGGCCGGCAGATGGTTGGCAGCAAGCTCCCAAGGCCAGCAAGCCACTGGTGCATTCCTCAGAATTGTTTTGGTAAGGTGGAGCTGAGAGTTCTTGGAGAAACCCTGCAAACAGAGCCTCTCAAGAACAAACTGGTGGGCTTTTCAGGGCGAGAAACCGAATGCATGCATGTTCAACTTTTTGAAGCAGAGCTGAAGTAGTGTAATTTAATGCCTTACTTGTTAGTTAGCATTAGTTCTGTAATTTAATTAATTAATTTGTTAATTGATTAAGCGTTGTAATAATCAAGTAGCTTAGTTTAGCTATTTCTTTATTGTTTTGTAATAATTAGTAATTAGTTTACTAGTTATTCGATTGGCTTGTAATAATTAGTCTAATTAGTTTAATTAGATTAGTTAGTTAGCTTAGTGTAGCTTAGCTTATTTATTCGGACCATCCTTCGCGAGAGCATAATGTTGTAATAGGGTGCGTGTGTGCATGCATGATTTCCAACCTCGCGTCTTTCTCCCTTTTATTTATTCGCTTGCATGAGTGTGAGTGTTGCCATCTTTCGCATGCTTGCCATGAGGCTATGTGCTTACTTGATAAACTGCATGAACGCCCGTGGATGAAGGCTTGGTTGCTTGAATTAGGACAATTCGATAAATGTGTGTTTTTTAAGCCCACTTTGCGAAGTGGCAAAATCATGTTTTAAGCCCACTTAAGGGTGGCAAATCCGCACTTTAGCCTACTTGAGAGTGGCACTTTCAAACCATTTTCGAAAACAAACATCAATCATTTTGTTCCAATTCTCGCGATTTAGTCTATACTTGTATTTGTGCGTCACATAGTAAAGTTAGCTAATAACTAGATAAGAACACATGGGTTTATAAAACAACATATCATGCTTAGTAGAGGCCGATTCTTTGATCGGGCGAGTGGGGGTGCTCATTTCAGGACCTTCCCCTCTTGTACCCAAGTTCCCGAGCCGAGGCCACTTTGGTGATGACGGACATGTGGCCTTTGGCACGAGTCAGGGTTTCCTAAATTTCCCAAAAACAAAATATTTAGGTGGCAACTCTGTAATATGGCAAAGTAGTCCAGTTTTGGCATTATTTGATTTAAAATCTGATTTTCCAAAATGATTTTCCGGATTGGACTCTTTGGTGTTTATCAGTCTCACATTGCACTTTGTGAGATTAGATTCAAAACCGTGACAGGAGTCCGAACTGTAGGAGACCAATTCACGCCTCTCCAAAAGGGAAGCATGCGGAGAAAGTCGAGTCTATAGTTTCTGGCGTCTCTGCTGGGGATTTAAAGAACTTGACTCGAACTCATGATATGTTGTTTTATCTACATTTATGTGTTTCTTTGCATTTCATTTGCATTGGTGCGCCTAAATCACAGTGTTTGCCATCTACTATTCCTGAATGGTTTGTCGGAGGCTTGCTTAGAAAAGCGTGACATAAGGCTGACCAGTTGCAGGCTCTGCCACGATGGGAACACAATCCTTGGATCTGGACTGCCGTTGTACCACTTGATCCTCCTTTCACTTCACAATGTTAGAAGCGAGAGGTATATTTGGTGGTCTTGCTGAGACACCCTTTTTGACCATTTGACCTAGTTGCATATCAGAAGGCTTAGAGACTGTTCCAAACTAGAGCAAGTTGCTCACCCGAATGCAGGATTGTTTCAAACCGCATGCGTGCGTAGTGAAACCCTAGTTCCTGACGAAACTAGGACAGGGAATCCCTACCCCACCATAGGGGTGTTTTGTCTCTCGCTTACTTGATATGTGCTGTTAGGGTGTGTCTCTACAGGAATGTACGTATCAGTTGTAAGTCTAGGTATTAGTGTGAGGACATCAGTGTTTGAGAATATCAGTTTTAAGGCAAAAATTTGGGGGCAGAAATCAATGTTTGAGTACAGATTGTCCAGCTTATGATTTCAACTGTGTGTTGTCTTTATCTAGCCGAAATGTTGTGCGTTTGCTGATTGTTGTTTCCTTTTTGCGTTATTTTTCTTTTTGCAAGGTAATATTTTTATCATTGCTTCCGACGAGGCAATTACCCCCCAAGCACTCTGGACCAGAGTAAGGAGGCTTTATCGATCTGGGGATCTTGTGAGAGGACAACCGGTGTTTGCTTTGCTACCCCCGGTTACGAGACGGAGGAGAGTTCGGTATAATTCACCAGTTCATCAGTTGCCAGTGCTCAATGAAAACCAGTTTTCTGCTTCCACCTTAAAGTGTACACCGGGTCAGACAGATCAGTATCTCTCAGTCACTATGGAGGAAATGATGTGTCAACTCTAGCAAACTATCGAGGCCATACAGCAGGACGCTGCTCGCCAAACGGAGGCCACCGCTCGACAAATAGAGGTTGTAGCCAAGCAAGCTGAGCTGATTTCTAGGCTTCAACAACAATAACAACCACAACATGCAGCGGTGTCTACTTCGTACCCACCCCCATCTAGGGTTCCGATACCCGAGCAGATGGCTAATGTCCAGGAGAATACAGGCATTCCAACATGGCCAGCCCCACCTCAGACCTCAAAAGCATCGGCCTACCCAACGGACACACCGTTCGAGTTTGAGGTCGATCCAACCACTCTGAAAGTGAGCAAGCTCGAAAAGCTGTTCAAGCAAGCTCAGAGAGTTAACTCGATCCCAGACGTAGAGGACGGCTACACAGATTCGGCGGTGACATTGTCGAATAGATTTAAAATGCCTCACATAGACCGCTTCGACGGCTCGGGCGATCCTATGGTCCACTTGAGGCTGTTTTCAGATATTCTGCGGCCAATGGGCTTGACTAGACTGCAAAAGCTATCTCTTTTTGGTCAGACCATGTCGAGTATTGCGGCTATCTGGTACGCCAAACTGGAGGATTCAGTGAAAAAAAGTTGGGAGAAGATAACCGAGGCATTCATTGCCCAATATGCTTACAACACACAAATCGAGGCCACTAGACAAGAGTCGAAGGAGGGCTTCTCTGACTTTGTCACACGGTGGAGGGCCAAGGCCTCCATGATGACCACCAAGCCAGCTGAGAAAGACCACTGCAACCAAAGCTGCTGTAGAAGATGATTGTCTTACCCCTCCCTACCTTTGCCGATCTTCACGAGATTGGGGTACAGATAGAAGATTCTATGAAACAGGGTCTGATTAACCAGGAGAAAGAGTAGCCAAGAGGCTGTTTACGCGCGGTTCAAATACAGCTACGAGTAGCAATGCAGCCGCAAGGACTTCTGATGTCGGAAGGTCACCATAGCACCAAAAACAGCAACACCTTTTACTGGTACATCCGGAACCACCCCACCACCTACAAAATACCCACCTGAGGCCAGAGGGTTTTCACCTCGCTTTACATGCCCTTACCTAAAGCCTTGGGGGTTCTGCTTAGAAAAGGGCATCTGAAGCCCCTAGAACCATGCCCATTACCAAATCCCCTTCCTCATACACACAACCCGGCCAAGTATTGTGCATTCCATCAGCAGCATGGGCATGATACTGACCAATGCTTCAAGCTTTATCATGAGATTCAAGATCTCATTGACAATAAAGTGATAGCGCCTTCTAAGAAGCCAAATGTCACTACAAACCCCCTTCCACCACATAACCAACCCCCTCCTCCACCCAGACAAGTAAACCTGATCCAAACAATGGTCGTCCCATACGACCCCAGCATATACATCACTCCCTCCCACCTGCCTATGCCGGCGTTGTTCATCCCAGAATGCACAGACTTATGCATGATGAGCATGTCAATCTCCTAACCTGAACCCATGGTGGTGGCTATGATAGAAGAGGGAACACATGAGGGCTCTGCAAGCTTAATTGAGGAAGCATGCAACCCTTCCCGCTTTATTGCGCCAGCTGATCAAGCCAAGCCAAGGGTAGAATTGCTGGGGGAAATTGAGGTGAATGTAGTCCGGGAAGACAGGCCAAGTCAGGGGCTGTATGATTTAGCAGAGCTTGAAAATGAGATTGCTAATCTACAGTTCTTTGATGAGCATGATCCGGGGGATGTGAGCATCAACTGGTTTGACCTGAATGGATCAAAAGACAATACAGGGTGGCTTAGTGATGAGCCAGATATTGATGAGGGGTCTCAGTCGACACAAGGACAGTCAGAAACAGGAACGTCTGCAATGGCCAAAATGGTCGATGACAAAGGGAAGTTGCCGGAGAGCACCAGTACGAAGAAATTTGCATAGCTGACACAGAGCAAAAGGCCGCGCTGAAGCGGTTTGAACAAGAAAGCATCGAGACTGATCAGAGGGCTAGAAAAGACAAGGCCTCTGTAGGGACAGAATGTGTTGTGAACACGGGAACAACTAAAGCAGAATTGGACAATTGTTTGTCAGTTGCTGAGGGCATGTGGTGGGAAGATGATGATTTGTGTCTGGCCCATACTGATGAGGACTGGGGACGGAAGCTCCCAGATGATATGTGGTACACCGAAGAAGTCGACCACATGACTCGGAGTGGGCAGTATTTTAAACCCCCACACCTCGACCAGCCAGAGGCATCAGGGAAAGACAAGGAAACTAAGAAACAGAAAGACAAACTGTTAAAGGAGGAAGCTATACTGAAGCAGACATCTCTATCTGGGGACTGCTCATGGCCTCACGGGTGCATAAACAAGTCGTCCTATCAGCAATGGACAAGGCTAAGTTTTCGATTGATACAACCCCTGAACAGTTGGTGGGACTGGTGTTCCCGGGTGGCGCTTCAACGACTTTGACATTCACAGATAAAGAATTACCGCCTGAGGGCTCTGAGCACAACAAGCCGTTATATATCTCTGTCGAGTGTAAGGATAAGTGGATACCAGTTGTCTTAGTTGATATGGGGTCTGCCATAAATGTGTGTCCGTCGCGTACGACCTATGCTATTGGGTTAAAGCCCGTAGATTTTGTACCAACAACCCAGCTGATTCGGGCTTATGACAATACCAGTCGGGAAGTGATGGGGACAATGCGGATCAGAACTCAGGTTGGCCCGGGCCAACAGGACATTGAGTTTCATGTTCTGGATGTTCCAGCCACCTTCAACTTACTCCTTGTACAACCGTGGCTGCACCAAGTGAAGGTTGTCTCTTCCACCCTGCACCAAATGCTAAAGTACCCCCATGGAAAGGGGGTAGCAATTGTTTTCAAGAACTCATCCATACATCCGCTGCCGGAGGTTACCATGTTGATCTTGGAAATTACACATGGCGAGGAGGATGTCTTTCTGTCTGGGTTCACCTTGGCTGAGGCTCGGGTAGTGCAAGATCTTCTAGATGTTGATGAGGGATTGTATGTCAGTGCGAAATCTGTTTACCTCATGAATAAGCTTCAACATATACCTGGGATGGGAATGGAAAGGAGTGGCCGGAAGGGCATCGCTGCATTAGCCGAAGTGCCACACAATCCCCATACCTTTGGTTTAGGTTATACGCCTACCAAAGAGGATTGGGTAAGAAAGGGAAAGGAGATGGCTTGAAGAGCCAAGGCTAAACAAACTGGGAAGCACTATGAGTTAGTGCATAGACCTATTCAAGGAACTCTAAATGGACGCTTTGTCCAGGAGGGGGAAGATTTCCCATTTCGTGGTTTTCTAGATCCATGGCTGAATTCAGAGAAGTGGCGTTTGCCCGGCTTTCAGATCTTTTTTGACTTACAGTTGCAAGGGGATGAAGTTGCAGAAGAGTGAACTGACCCAACAGCTGAGGCTGAACAGTGCCAAGAGGATGAGTTTAGTGGCATAGAACTTGAAATGAGAGCAGCGCTGCCTTGTCTCCTCTCAGATCCTCAGATCATACTGGAGTGCTCGGGGGATGACTTCTCTGTTTTCGTGATTGGAGATCAACCGGTCGTGGGCCCTTCTTCCGACATTTTGGATGCATCTATCGCACCCTCCCTCGTCTGGCAATACGAGGAAGGCTTTTTGTCTAGCAGTTCTAGGTCAGGTAGTGAACCAGAATCTGATTCCACAGAGTCAGTGGAGTCGGAATCAGATTCTAGTTCTTCTGAGTCAGAGTCCGATATTCCTGGGGTTGATAACCTGGATGCCATTGTGTTGTCTAGGTCGTCTTTTTCATTTTCTTTTGAGTCGGTTGTAACGAAGAATCAAACGAACTAGAAGTTGTTAATGACAACGGTACCGCTGTGGCTTTTGAGTACTTTTCTGTGCTGCTCATTTATTGCATTAATCAGGACTTTCAAAACTTTGATGAAAATGACGAGGAAGAAATTCCTCCGATTTTGAAACATTTGATTGATCGAGAGGAGGAGAGGTTTGTAAAATCTTTGGTTGATGAAATCACTTCAATTAATGTTGGTACTGAGAAGGATCCACATCTGGTCCAAATCGGGTCCACGTTGTCTTCGGAGGAACGCGAGTGCTTAGTTGCTTTATTAAAAGATTTCAAAAATGTTTTTTCGTGGTCCTACGAAGACATGCCTGGAATCGATCCTAAGATTGTACAGCATTGGATCCCTCTTGACCCTGAGGCCCGACCCGTCAAGCAGAAGCTTTGGAGAATACGCCCAGATTAGGCTCTGAAAATCAAAGAAGAGGTCACCAAGCAGATTGATGCGGGGTTCCTGTTAGTATCTAAGTATCCTACTTGGTTGGCCAACATTGTTCCCGTACTAAAGAAAGATGGCAGAATTCGGGTGTGTGTGTATTTCAGGGATCTAAACAAAGCCAGTCCGAAGGATGACTTTCCTTTACCGCACATCGACGAATTAGTGGACTTCACCGCTGGGCATGCGCTGCTTTCTTTCATGGATGGGTTTTCCGGGTACAACTAGATCTTAATGGCACCCGAGGATAGGGAGAAGACTACTTTCACCACCCCGTAGGGGACCTACTGCTATAGGGTGATGTCGTTCTGTTTGAAGAATGCTGGGGCTACTTATCAACGGGCTGCAACTACGATCTTGCATGATATGATCCACAAAGAGGTTAAGGTGTATGTGGACAACATGATTGTAAAGTCCAAGGAAAGAGAGGGCCACTACACTGCCTTGAAGAAATTTTTCCAACGAATCAGAGAGCATCGGTTGCAACTGAATCCTCAGAATTGTGCTTTTGGTGTCACAGTAGGGAAAATGCTAGGGTTTTTGATTACACAAAAGGGCATCGAGGTCGATCCTTCCAAGATTAAGGCCATCTTAGAAATGCCGCCACCAAGGACTGAAAAGGAGGTGCGAGGCTTTTTGGGTAAAGTGCAATTCATAAGACGGTTTATTGCAAAATTAACCTTGACTTGTGTACCACTATTTGGTCTCCTGAAGAAAGGATGGAAATTCCAATGGGATGACTAATGCCAAGTTGCTTTTGAGTAGATCAAGCAGTATCTATAGAACCCACCCGTGTTGTCGCCGTCAGAGCTGGGGAAACCGTTAATGTTGTACTTGTCAGTAACCGACACGACAATGGGCTGCATGCTTGCACAGGAATCTGAGGATAAAGTGGAGAAGGCTATCTATTACCTGAGCAAGAAGATGTTGGAATATGAGACCCGCTACACTCTGCTGGAGAAGGCTTGTTTGGCCTTGGTATGGGCTACCAGGAAGTTGAGGCACTACCTGTTAGCTCACTCTGTAATATTGGTTTCGAGATCAGATCCCATCAAATATCTCTTTGAGAAACCAGCACTTACGGGTAGGCTACCCCGTTGGTTGCTTCTTCTCTCTGAATTTGATTTGAAGTACATGACTCGCAAGTCTGTGAAAGGGAGAGTGGTAGCGGTGTTCCTAGCCGATCACCCAGTGGAGGGAGATGAAACAGTAGAGTATCTGTTCCCAGATGAGGCCATTCTGCAGCTTAAAGAAGAGATTTGGACTATGTACTTTGACAGAGCGTCTAACCAGTACGGGTATGGGATAGGGGTGTTGCTGATAGCACCCGACAATTTCCACATACCCTTAGCTTTCAAACTCCGGTTCAAAGTATCAAACAATGAAGTAGAGTACGAGGCATGTATCGCTGGATTGGAAGCCGCCCTGGAACTAGGGGCAAAGCGGTTGGATGTCATTGGGGACTCGAACTTGGTTGTGTCTCAAGCGAAAGAAGACTGGAAGGTTAAACAAGAAAGGATGAAAATCTATCACCAAACCCTGGATGTCCTAATTCCCAGGCTTGAGAAGCTAACCTTCACCCATCTGTTAAGAGAGAGCAATAGGTTTGCTGACGCTTTATCAACTCTATCTTCCATGATAGACATCCCTTTGGGAGTCCAGATGTGTCCAATCATTATTGAACAGAGGTATGTACCGGCTTACGAGCTGATTGCCGCGATAGATGAAGTACAAGGTCAGAACCCCTGGTATCATGACATCTGGAACTTCTTGGAAAATGAGGCTTATCCACCAGGGGCAAATGCTAAAGACAAGAGGATGACACGACGAATGGCTGCTCAATTTCTAATTTGCGGGGGTAAATTGTACAAACGGGGCCATCTAGGAATGCATAAACTGTGTGTCGATGCTGAAGAGTCGAAGCGCTTGATGGAAGCCATCCATGGAGGAGAGTACGGATCGCACATGAGCGGAGTGATCCTAGCTCGAAAGATTCTCAGACAGGGTTACTACTAGTCAACCATGGATGAGGATTGTATCGGTTTTGTTCGGCGATGCCACAAATGCTAGATCCATGCAAATCGCATGAACTTCCCGCCGTCGAAGCTGCACAACATGACTTCATCGTGGCCGTTTTCAGTCTGGGGGATTGATGTTATTGGGCAGTTACTCCGAAGGGGTCGAACGGGCATGAGTACATCCTGGCAGCGATAGACTACTTTACAAAGTGGCTCGAGGCCCAATCCTACGCAGTGCTGAAAGCCTCACACGTAGCCAAGTTCATCAGGAACAACATTATCTATCGCTATGGGGTCCCGAATAAGATCATCTCGGATAATGGTTCCCACTTCAAGAAGGAGGTGATCGACTTGTTGGAGAAATATAATGTGGCTTTTCATAAGTCATCCATATATAGGTCGCAAACCAATGAAACAGTTGAGGTCGCCAACAAGAACATCAAACACATTCTACAGAAGATGGTGGAAACCTATAGGGACTGGCCAGATAAGCTACCATTTGCTCTTTGGGGCTACAGAACATCAATCCGAACATCTACTGGGGCAACTCTGTATTCTCTGGTTTATGGGATGGAGGCTGTTCTGCCGATCAAAATTGAGGTTCCATCGCTGCGGGCGATGGCCGAGTGCCAAATAGCAGAAGCAGATTGGCAACAGAGTACGTTTGAGGAACTTATGTTGTTTGACGAGAGGAGACTGAAAGCACTGTACCACGTCCAAGGTTATCAACGAAGGATTGCCTGGGCTTTTAACAAGAAAGTTAAGTCTAGCAATCTGAAAGAAGGGGATTTGGTGCTCAAAGACAACCGAGCTCCCATCCATGACCCTAGGGGCAAGTTCCGACCCAATTGGACTGGTCCTTACATCATCAAGTCTATTTGGTTAGGTGGAGCTGTCGTTCTTATGGATTTAGATGACCTTGAGTTCTCCCAGCCAGTCAACATGGACAAGTTAAAGAAATACTATTCTTGAGAGGCTCGCTAGGCCGAAAACCCGAAAGGGCGACCTAGGCAAAAGTTAGAGAAAAAAAACATTGAAATGAGAAAAACTGAGCTCGCAAGGTTGAAAACCCATAAAGGGCTACCTTGGTAAAAGTTAGAGTGCAAAAGGAGAGTGTTAAAACCCGAGTGAACCTAAACTGAACTACATAAGGCTTGATTCCCATCTTCGGGATACGTAGGCAACTTCATTCTGAAGTCCAACCATAAACACTTCCAAATCAACTATGTCCACGTGATTGTTTTGGTCATCTTTGTTCTTTTCTGCATCCAAGAGTTCAGTTTTGATCTCCAGTGCAGTGCTATTCAGACAAGGGGCAACTTTCTAGTTATCGGATTTGGGGTTGTACATCTTAGCGATAGATTTCGGGTGTGTCCGGGTGTGATCCATATCGAAAATGGTTTTGAAAAGTTTTAATAAAAGTTGATTTCGTTGAAATTAATCTTTTTATAACTTAGACCATTTTTGGACCAAACGGAAAATTTTTTGTACCCACAACCTTCAATTTCATTGATTTTAACACAGAGTTCTCCAACTCTTGACACAAATTGAAGTTCCTTTTTTTATTATATTCAAAAAGAAAAACTTGAAAGTACAGATTAAAGCAATAAACTTAGAGCATAATTAAATCAGATGTTCCTGCGCCCCTTCCCAGAGCTTATGGAAGCTTCAGATGCCAAAGTTGGCCCGGTTTGTGCCTCATCTTCAAGCCAAGCTATACATTCGCCCGAAAGGGCGCAACTGAAATTAGGAGCGGGGGCCAGAAGTTCTCTTGTTCTCCATGCAGTGGAATACTGAGTTAGCTGTGTGCCCCGGATCAGAAATGAAGCTGGGCACTCTATCCCCTCTTCTGGGCAAGTCTGGTTATGCTCGAACTGACGCTGGAACTGGAATGGCAAGTAGAAGACACAGTGTGTCAAGCCAACCAACTGAATGCCAAGCTGGCGAGACATGCTGTAGCTCTTCTCAGGCAGATCAAACCAACGGCAGCGCCAAGCAATGTCAATAATAGACCTGTTACACATCCGATGGCACCATCATCCCTCATTTGGGAAATCAACTAGTTGTTGATAGAAGAAATGGCCTCGCGCCGAATATGTAGGACAAGAGTCCACTACTTTCAACTTCTCCATGAGCCATACCTGGGAAGGGATGAAAAATAAGAGAGATTAAAGAATAGAGAGGTGTGCGTGGAGAGAAAAAGTGAGAAAGAATTTTGAGAGAAAAACAGAGCCTGAGGGCCGAGTGATGTAAGAAACACATGTGAGAAGGGTGGGAAACATTACCTGCAAGAGTAGTGGACTTCCCACAAACTTGGTTGTCTCCCGGCGATGGAAAGCATCCATGCCCATCAAAGTTTCGGCTAATGTCAAGCCAATGTAGCTTTTGCCCTCCTTTAAGCCTTGGACAACTTCGATCAGGCGAATGCTAGACCCCCCAATGCCAGGGGCAAGTAGGAAATGGGCCAACATACACAAACAGAGGGCATGTTGCCGAAAACTTTTCCAAAAGTGGTCACTGCGGTTGCCGACGTCGGAAAACCGATGAATCAACCTTGGGATATCCAACTCCCCGTTGTGAACCAAGGACCGAGCATCCTGCAAAGTGAGCCCGCACATCCTTCCTAAAGCTTGGATGTGGCCAAAACGAGACTAGGGCAAGATCTCCTTACCACGCCAAGATTCCATCAAAGCTTGGCATTCTTCGATTGTAGGACATATCTCTTGTCCTCCAATACTAAAAACATGTGTAATCAGATTCCAACACCTAGCCGCAGCATGGAGGAATGGAAAACAAAGCGGAGTGCCACTCAGCGGGAATAGTGCATTTATCCCGAAACCCCAGGAATTCAACTTTTCCGAGCCATCTAAAGTTGCAATCCAATTTGAGAATTTTTCGGCAAAGAATGGTTCCATTTGGGGCAAAAACAGAGCTATAATGAAGAAATCACAAAGCTGGAATTTTTGTAGAAGATAAGGCAGTGAGTGGAGGCCAAGTGTCGACGTTTCGGAGGTTCTACCATCGATGGCTGGTAGTGGCTCATTGATGGCCGGCAGGGGCTCATCAATGGCCAGCAGGGGCACATTGATGGCCGGCAGAGGGAAGTGATGGCCAGCAGGCCATCCTCCATGGCCGACAGCCTCCCTTCAGGCTCACTGACCTCCTTTGTGAAGATTTAGTTGTTTGCTGCAATGGTATCTTGTTATCTGAACATTTTGAGGTCTTGTTTTGGTCCTTTCGGGCTTGAGTCTGTATATTTAAGTTTCAATGGTTTGGTTTTGTTTATTGAGTTGTATTTATGTTGTTTATCGAGTTGTTGCAATTTGCTTATGGAGTTGTAAGCCTGTCAAGGTTTTGTGTTGTTTATCGAGTTGTTTTGTTCTTTTAGTTGTTAGTTGGTAGTTGGTTCACTACCTGATTAAGACAATGCAATTTGAATGTTCAGTTTTCAACAAAATCAATCTCGTTTTCATGTTGTGCGGTGTTATGCGATGCTTAGAATACAAAATACAACACCTTTTACGCAAAAGCTGAGTTTTCATTCCAATCATGGTCACTTTTTTTGCAAAAAAGTACAAGTTTTCAGAAAATAAAACTACCTAAGGCTGTACAATGTGCAAACACTACTAGCAAAAAGAAAACAAATTAAAAAAAAAAAAAAGCATCATCTAAATCAGTGCCAACTATCTCAAGCTCGAGAGGCCCTCTTCGTCCTCTTCCTCGGTGGAGCGGACTCTGGAGCACTATCGCCATCGGCACCGTTGTCTGAAGCTGGATCAGAGCCTGACCTGGAACCCTCCTCAGCGCCTCTAGCCTCTCTATTGGCAGAATCCAAGCCAGTGTCATCGTCTCCACCCTCAGATGACTCTGACTATGGACTCGTTGCCTCAGCCTTCTCGCTCGTCTTGTCATCATCATCGCCCAGAATGGGCTCTGAAAGGCCACTCTCGCTGTGGATGCCTCTAGCTCTACCTCGGCTGTGTGTCTGAGCCTGTCTCCCTCTTCTCTCTGCTGCCAGGGCAGGAAGTGAAGGTCCTGTTGTGGCTCCTGCTGGGGCATCCGGTGGAGCTAGGGTCTGAAAAGGGATCTAGAAAGGGCAGTTTGTCAGAATATATTAGTTGTGGTGTATATCAAATGGTGTATATCAGATGCAATGTATCGATGCAGTGTATCTACGCAGTGTCTTGATGGAATGAATCAGATCAGTGTAGTGTGGAACAGTTGAAATGCTAATGCAGTGGCAGAGACTTTCATGGCATGAAGTGCAAGCTGAAGAAACTTACCAGAATCCTGTAGAGGCTGAGCAGGTTCATGCTCGTCTGAACCATCCCCATCAGAGAAGCCGCTAGCTCAAGAGCCTGCCTAGTGTATTCTATGGATGCTTGTAAATGGGTTGAGATGATCAGTGGTCTATAAAGCATATTCGAAATGAATTGAATGTGCAAAATGTAAAGTATGGAACATACCGGGGTCGGGCCTCGAACTCCGACAAGATCGTGACCAGCAGGCGCAGGCTCAATGGGAATCTGATAGGTCTCTCCAAAACGTCCCCAGCAAGTCAGTGTAGTAGGCAGCTCTAGCCATCCCACTCTCTGCCACTCCCAAAATCTCTCCTGCCACGGGACATGGTCGCTCTGGCCCCTCTGCCTCTCTCTCTCTCGCAACTGGAGCTCTCACTCCCTCACCTCCGCGAACACCGGTCAGAGGCGACATCAGATGGGCCTGGATGAAGGTTACATAGTCACCCTCTACACGGAAGTAATCTGCCTCCAGTCTTACCATAAACTGGATCACCTCATCAGCAGAAAGTCTGTGTGTCTCTCTCATCGATACTAGAGGTGCCATCGGTATGAATGGGACAGGCAGTCCTAAAGTCTAACGTGCAAAACGCTCGCCCAAGAACCAAGCACAGCAGATCGGGCCCTCAAGAAGAATATGATGGCAGGCGACGACCCGAGATGTATCATACTGGAATCTGAGCCCCGATGATATCGCGTCTCATGGCTACCATGTGATTTGAGAAAAAGAAAACGAACAGATGATTAATTGCTGTCAATTGGCTAATGTGTGCATTAAATTGATTGAAAAGTGAAATAACTTTGTTTTGGGTTACCTCATGTGCCGCAACCACGTCAAAGTACTCACAGAAAAACATGAAGTTCTCCCGGGTCCTACGGCGGAGCTGGCCGTCGTATACCCGAGAAATGGAACTGTCATCAAGGTCTCCTCTACAGGCTCTGGAGCAAGGGCCGGGAAGTATGCGTACACCCATAGCTACAGGGAAAATATGATCAATACAGTGTATTTGCAGATACAGAAAATGCAGAGCAAAAAGCATACAGTGTATGAGCAGATACAAAATGCAAAGCATAAAGTACATGTGTTAAACAAATGTAAAGCAAGAAATGTTGAGTAGAAAATGTGAAGCGAAAAGGGAGAACTAAGTTGTGTACCTCCCAAGCTTGCCAGTAGCCACCTATCAAGCTCCCGCTCATGCGAGAAGTCGAGCTCATGTATCCATACAAGGTGGTGAGGCCGGCTCCATCCCAGTCGTAGAACTGAACCCGATCGAGTACTACCAATGTGCTCAGAAAGTATAGGCCCACGGTATTCCACCAGTATGAAAACAAGGTGGTACCGAAAAGGAACATGAGGAAGCCCCGCTCGTACTTCTCTGCCTCCTCGAGTGCCTCGGGCTCAAACCCCATGTACTGTTCCTCGAACCAGCTATATTGGACCATGCCCGCTCGGAGTGTTGGTGGGTGTGTCCCAAGCAATGCAGTCCATACTACCTCCCACTCTCCCATGTCAGGATCGAGAGGGATCGGATCACCCGCTACGTCTAAGCCAATGATCATGGCGAAGTCGTAAGGAATCATCGTCATCTCCCCGTGGTGGAGAAATGGAAGGAGTTGGTGGTATCCCACCACCTTTCCACCAAAGCCCCTAAGAAAGGGCGGCTCACTATGACCCGCGTCAAGCTAGAGCAGAAGTGGCTGAAGCCTGTCTCGTCGATAATGTCGCAGACTCTAGCCGGGAGCTCATCGTACTAGTCTCGAGCTGTCGTCATACCGTAGCCTCTGAAAGAGTAAGACCCGTCCTGCGGTAATGCATGAGATACAATTAAAGCAAGCAATGAAACAACAGTTGAATACAAAGCACAGTTGAATACAAAGCAATGATGATGGTACAATCAAATCAATGCAGTCTATGCAATCAGATGGAAACAGTGCAAGAAATGCAAACAGTTAAGGGTAATACTGCAGAAAACAGTGTTTGTACCTCTACAGCAATAGCCGACAAATGAGACGCTTGCTCTCTCAATAGCAGATCGTCTGGCCCATCCTCAGCAAAGTCAGTGATGGCCTTAATGCCTCCTGCAGTAGGCACTATATGAGTCTCGGGGTGATACCTCGCGGGATCGAAAGGACGTATGCTAGGCTGCAATGGCTCAGGCTTGGCCTCCGGCTCGGCCGCAAAGTCTGCCTCAAACTCTACCAGAGGAAGTGCGGGGAGGACCCCGTCATGTGGGACATCATCAACCATCTGAAAATACATGCAAGGGAAGCAAAAGTGAGGAAAAAATGAAGAAAATGGTGAAACTTTGAAAAGTCAAATCCTAGGAGAGAGGAAAAGTCAAAGAAAGTCAAAACCCGGAAAAGTGTGCTAACCTTAGAAGAAACTCGAGGGGAATCAACCTAGAACGGTGGAAATGACAGAAGAAACGTCGAAATCAAATTCTAATCGGTTCAAAGTGAAGAGAACTAGAGGGTTTTAGCGAATAAAGTTTGTTTACGGTGTTGGAAAACACGTAGAACGTGTGGATCTAGAGAGAAGAAGCACCTAGAGAGCAAGGGAGAGGGATTTCCTGCAAAGGGTTGTAAGGAAATAAAGTGGCTTTGCCTTTACTTAAAGACTCGTGGGTGAAAAGACAAAATTGTCCAAATCTGCCATCGATGGCAAGCAATGGCACATCGATGGCCGGCAGTGGCCACCAATGGCTGGCAGGGACCGGCAGCCTTCCATGATTGTCGGCATGCTTCCACAAGCTCCCCCTGCCACTTTTCCTTTGATTTGTGTCCTTGGATTCCGAGAAGTGCAAGGTATGCTCAACGTTTGATTCAAAATGCCTCCACGGAAGCTCAGAATCACATTTCCAATGCACGATGGTCATCGCTCATCAACACGAGCAGAGTGTATCCTTTTTCACATGTTGCAACTCTTCCGAGAGGTAAATCGGAAGTTGCTTTTGAGTCGTCTTTAGCACACTCGCTTTTATCATTGCATAGAATGTGCATTGTTCTTATCGTTGCATGGAGCATGCATTGAGTTGTTGCATAGAACATGCATTATCATGTTTGCATGGAATATGCATGTTGCATTGCGTATGCGTCATTGATTATTTTGCATTGAATATGCCTCTATTTTGTTTCTTGCATGTTGTGCACAAAAGCATGTCTCTAACATTTGTGTTATGGTTATTCATCTTGCATGGAATATGCATTTGTATAGCATTGTACCTGTAAAGTTTATTTCTTATGCAGGCACGATATTGTATGTACGGTTCATTCAGAGGGATTCCAGGTAAGATCATTCTTGTCCTTTGAACACCTTGTTTTGGTTAGAAGCATTCGGATACGCCCGATGCTTACACCACACCTCGTTGGTTAGAAACATTCGGATACACCTGGTGTTTACACCGACATGTTACTTTGGTTAGAAGCGTTTGGACCATGTGCCCGACACTTATACCTCTCGGCTTTGGTTAGAAGTGTTTGGACCGTGTGCCCAATGCTTATACCACCTTGCTGGTTAGAGACATTGGGTCGTGTGCCTGATGTCTATACTACCCTGTTTTGGTTGGAGACATTGGGTCATGTGCCCGATGTCTATACTCCGTTGGTTAGAAACACTCGGGTACGCCAGGTGTTTATACCTTCTCTTTGGTTAGAAGCATTGGGTTGTGTGCCCAATGTTTATACCACCTTTTCGGTTAGAAGCGTTTGGGACATGTGTCCAATGCTTATACCACTCCGTGTTGGTTAGAAACATTAGGACGTGTGCCCAATGTTTATACCACCCTTTGGTTAGAAGCGTTTGGACCGTGTGCCTGACGCTTATACCACCTTGTTGCTGGTTAGAGAAATTAGGTCGTGTGCCTGATGTCTATACCACCCTGTTTTGGTTAGAGACATTAGGTCATGTGCCCGATGTCTATACTCCCTTGGTTAGAAACACTCGGGTACGGCCGGTGTTTATACCTTCTCTTTTGTTAGAAGCATTGGGTTGTGTGCCCAATGTTTATACCACCCCTTCGGTTAGAAGCGTTTGGGACGTGTGTCCGAAACTTATACCACTCTGTGTTGGTTAGAAGTATTGGGTCGTGTGCCCGATGTTTATACCACCCTTCCAGTTAGAAGCGTTTAGACCGTGTGCCCGACGCTTATACCACCTTGCTAGTTAGAGACATTGGGACATGTGCCCGATGCCTATACCACCTCGTTGGTTAGAAACATTGGGACTTGTGACCGATGTTTATACCACCTGTAGACGTCCCTGAACGCCCCGGGAGGACAAGTCCCTCCCCCCCCCCCCAGTTCTGTTCGTTTTGGGTTCACTACAGTTCAGGACTCTCAAATTGTCACGGTTCTTAATCTGAACCAAAAAGTCCAAATCTGGCAAATCGTTTTGAGAAACAGATTTTTGAAAAAAAGTGCCAAACATGGACTACTTTGCCAGATACAGAGTCGCCACCTAAATGTTTTTTATGGGGGAATTTAGGAAACCCTGACTCGGTGCCAAAGGCCACGTGTCCGTCATCACCAAAGTTGCCTCGGCTCGGGAGCTTAGGTACGATTGGGGAAGGTGAGCTATGAGCACCCCCTCTCGCCCGATCCGAAGATCGGCCTCTACTAACCATGATATCCAGTTTTGAAAACGTTATGTGTTCTTATTCCATTTATTAGCCTAGAATTACTATATTATGCGCGCAGCAAACATGTATAGACCAAATCGCCTAAATTGGAACAAAACATTGCATGTTTGTTTTGAAGATGGTTTGCTACTCGCAAGTAGGCTAAAATGCAGGTTTTGCCACCCTCAAGTGAGCTTTTAGAAAAGATGGTTTTGCCATTATCTAGTTGGCTTAAAACTCACAGTTTTAATGCATTATTCCAATTTAGGTAATTCAACCTCCATCCACAGGCATTCAAGCAGTTATATCACATAAGCAGCTAGCCTCATGGTAATCATGCTGTTATGGCAACACTCACACGCATGCGGTATGCTAAAACATAAATGCTTACCGAGTACTCCAAGCCAAAACAGAAACTAGTTAGTAATCATATGCATGATCCTAGTTTAAGATGACAAATGCAACGCATACAGAATGTCACTAGAGTAGGCTCGGCTAGTCTATAAATGACATGTGAAAATGCACAAGTAGCACGTATTCAAGTTAGATTTGAAATACTTATGCAGTTAATATGATGCGTCGAGCTTGGTGCATGCAAGACTAATGAATGATGCACGCATGCATAGCATAAAGCATGCTAAAGTAAACATGTCCTAATACTAACCATCAAAGCAGGTAAGTAAAAGGGAGAAAGAAGTGGGGGTTGGAAGACATGCACACACGCACCCACACTTATTAGAAATTCACCCTCGCTCGGTGGGACCAAAAGAATAATACAAATTAATTAACCTACAAGCTAATTAATTATTACAGACCACCAAATTAATTAAGCAAATTAACTAAGCTAAGAAAGCAGTAAAGGCCTCGGGAAGAGGATCCAATGCGCGCGTGCTCGGGTTTGCTCGGAAATCCAACGCCATGCACAAGTTTGCCTCTGCTTTGACTGTTCTGCTTCTCTGAAAATTGCACAACTCCCAAGGTTACTTCTCTGAGTATTGTGGAACACCACCGGCTGAGTGGGATCATCACCGGCCATTTTGAAGTGGTCATTGACCATCCATTGAGCTCTCGGTCAAATATATTTGGTCAGTCGGCAGTATATATGGCCGGCCGGCCAAAACTTCCTGCAGAAACCTGTTTGACAGCAGCAGAGGGCAGGCAAGGCATGGCAATGTATTTCAAGCAAATGTATGTACCAACATATCCCCTATCATGTTTATGACTCAAAGGGACACGGTTCTCGATTCTCAGACCATCAATCGCGCATTTCAATGCATGATGGCCAAAGAAACCAAGTATGCACTTTGATTTTAAATGAAATGCAATTTAAATAAGCAAACAAAGGGGTTTTCAACCTCTATCATGACTTGATCAAGAGGTGAAAGATGCATGCAAATGCGATGCAACCTAAGTATGTTAACTAGGCATGCAATATAAGCATATGGCAAGCATGCAAGGCATATAACAAGCATGCAAGTTAAATGAGTATACAAGGCACAATGTCAACACACAAGCATGCAAAACATATGGCATGTTAAGCAACCAAAACAAGGAGAATAATACGTGCCAAATGCAACATCATTTCAACATGCAACAACATGCCAAAGGGTGGACTTAAACTAAATTAGGCAGCCCTTAAACAAGCCTAAAACAGTGGCCAATGCTATGGAAATGATAACCAATACACACACACACATGCAAGCAAATGGGCTAACACTTGAACATCAAATAAGCAACCTTTAAGCACACTTAAAGGAAGACAAACATGGGCATATGGCATGTATCATAAGCTTTGAAATTGCATGAAAGAGATATGCCAAACCAAGTAATCAAAACAAGCAAAGCATGCAATAATGGTCCAAGTACTTAAGGCAAGCTAAAGAGGTATTGAACTACCCTTAGCAAAACCAAACATGGCATGAATTAAATGATCAAAATAGAGTTTTAACATATTAAAACAAAGCCTAAACACCACTTAGATGGCATCTAAATGACTTAAATTCAAAGGCATGCACAATGACCAAACATGGAGCACAAGGCACAACCTCATAAGGCATCAAAGAGGCATCAAAGGCAAGCATACAAGCATGTTATAGGGACTGAAATAACATGGTAAGTGGTTCCAAACCACTGAAACAATGCAAGTAATGCATGCTAGAGAGGCCAAAGCTTAAGGCATTCAAGAGGGATTGCATGGTAGCTATACAAAGCAAGACATGAATGACTCAAATGACCTAAAACAGTCCCATAGCACATCAAAATATGCATGTAAGCTTCACAAAGCTAAGCCTAAATCATGCTAGAACAAGGGTCTACACCTAAAGCATGTTAAGGCAAAAATGTGACATTACAAGACATGTATGCAAGGAATGCAAGGTGTGTCCAAACCAACTAAAAACAGAGCTATATTATGACATAATAAGCACAAAAATCAGTTAAAGCATGGCCAACATACACCTAAACAAGATGCTCCCTCAAGAGGCAAAAATGGCCCTTTTCAAGAACAACAAGGAGAGGGGGTGGCCCTCTCCTTCTTAGGACCTCAAGGCACCATCCTCATCACTGAAATCCCTCAAGATTTTAGTGGTGAGGAGGCCCAAACACAAAGGTCTCGGAGCTCAACCGAAATGGCACAAAACAAGGGCCAAACAAGCCTTAAGAGGGGTCAAACAACCCCAAAGCTTAAAACACCCTTAAGAAACTATTTAGGGTAGATAAAAACAAGACTTTTCTATGTTATATGTTAAGCTCAAAAATAGTTGCAAGTATGGCAAAACAAGCTATGAAGACAAGGCTTAAAAGAGGTAAAAGCTCACCCTTGAAGCACAGCAGCAAATCAGCAACTTTTGGACCAAAAAAAGGCTTCAAATCACCCCGAAAATCACCTCCAAGGACCTCAGCTCAATAAAAGGAGTAGAGAACTAGGTGTTTGTATGCAAAAGTGCAAAGAAAATGCACTTTTGAGCACAAATAAGCCCTAAACCTTAGAGAGAGAGGCAGAAAATGTAGAGAGAGAGAGAGAGAGAGATTTTTTTGCTCAAAGTTATATATCTCCTCCTTTTGTTGTTAGAGAGCTTGATTGATATAGAAATATATCAATCTGCAGCTCCTCAGAACTCCCACGTCCAAGTATGGGCTGGGGTATGGCCTATAATGACAGCTGCCAGCTGTCTACAGAGATATCTGTTGAAAACCACACTTGGCCGGCCGGCCATCAAAGTGGTCGACCGGCAGTCAAATTGGCCGGCCGGCCATCACATTTGGCCGATTGAAAATCAAGGTGGCCGGTGGGTAGGAGACTTGGTCGACAGGCTACCCCCTTCCCTCAGGAACACATCCACAAGCTCTTGGTGCAACCAAGCACAAAACAGAGAAGTTAAGAGATTCTAAGGCAAGGCGCGTAGCCAAGACTTTTCGAAGCTCAAAACAAACACAATCATGGATAATCATCGCGTGTTCAAACGGTGACGTCCAAGTCTTGAGGACGGTCAAAAATGGGGTGTCTACAGTTGCCCCTCTTTGACAGAACTCGGAAGTCATAAGATGACGGGAGTGAATGTCAAAGCCCGGAGACGACCCATTTTTGACTAGGCCGAAGACTTAGACAAACATACAAAATGGCAAAGGTATGCGTCCGCAGGTTGGGACAAAATGCAAAAGACAATGCAAGGAGCCGAACATAACTTATGATCATGCGAAGAAAGCTGTAACGAAGCATAACATGCGACAGTTTTAAGCTAGCATACACCAAACTACACTACAATGCAGAAAGGATGTAAGATAATTATGCAATTCTCGATACGTCTCACTCGGAGAATACAATACCTGTGCGGTTCGTCTGGTTGCACCAGCCTCAAATGCACCGTACATACAATATCGTGCCTGAAAAGAAAACAAACTTAACAGGTACAATATCATTAGCAACATACATAACATGCAAAATGAATGCAAAATGATATGCAATATACCCAAAACTATGTATAAACAATGCAAATGAAAACGCAATGCAATTGAATCATGATCAAATCCTGAGCGGTTCAAAAACACACAAATGTCAAATAGATTGATGGAGATGCAAAGTCCGTCTACCATAGAAAAGGTGCCACAACCCTCAAACCAACATACCAACGTGGAATAGGCGCGTACACATGCAGAACTATGAGTGACGTAGACGGACACAAGAACAAGTAATTGGGTGGAATGACATAGGTGGGGAAATGACCCGCTGAAGAAAGACCAATGATCCTAATGCTGGATGCAAAAATTACACTACAATGTAATATATATACAATGGATATGGCAAGCAGCCAAACCAAATCTTGCCTAGGAAAGGCATGGACACACACAAACCACGTCTAACATAGAATGGTCATACAGAACTATGAGTGTATAGACATGAAAAGTATGGGCACATACCAGACCAAGCTCAACATGGAAAGGCGCAAGATATAGATGGGGGGGATGCAGTCGATGCGTGCAAGCTATAATGCACTATTTACAAATATGCAATGGAATAGATACAGTGGAATAAGGCCTACGGCCATGCCGTATCTTGCCTAGGAAAGGCATGGACACGAACAAATCACGTCTAACATAGAACGGTCATACAGAACTATGAGTGTATAGACGTGAAAAGTATGAGCACATACTAGACCAAGCTTAACAAGGAAAGGCGCAGAACCTAGATGGAAGTGATGCAATGAATGCATGCAAGCTACAATGTAATATCTACAATATGCAATGGATGGGCGTAAATGTAATATTTGCAGTAAGATGCATGACATATGTATTATTTACAGTGGTATGCATGACATATGCACTATTTACACTGAATGCATGACATATGCACTATTTACAATGATGCATGACATATGCACTATTTACAATGATGCATGACATATGCATTTTTTGCAATGATGCATGACATATGCACTATTTACAATGATGCATGACATATGCATTTTTTTTTTGTTTTGTTTTTGAAATGAAAATGCATGATGATGCATGATTTTGAAATGCGCGACAACGTGCGGCTTTTGAGATGCATGACAATGCAGATGATCTTGAAATGGGCGACAACGTACAGCTTTTGGAATGCACGTGAACTTGAATATGCGACGACGCGAGTCGCTTGAAATACATGTATAATGCAACTTATCAAAAGTCGTTCAGGCACGACAAACACCGAAGGACTTACACCTTCAGAGGATTTAAGGTCTCCTAGACCGAGCGTATTTAAGGTCTCGCCAGACCGTTAATATGCATAACAATGCAAGCATAATGATATATAACTCAACACACGTTCATACCAAAGCGTTGTAAAGCAATGCATGCGGGGCAACTTTCGAATCTTAAAAGAGACAAAAGGATACAAAAAGGATACACCTTGCACATATTCGAGTGCCACGCACAGAAGACACGGTCCGAGGTCAAAACAGGGGCCGGTCGAGCTTCAGAAATGCACTTTTCTTGCACTTCTTCGGGCAATGAAGGCCTCAAACTACACATGTGACCCAAACAAGGTTGTAGGAGGCTCACCGGCCATCAGGGGATGTCACCGGCCATCCACCAGCCACAAAAAAAATCACAGGCCAAACATTTGGCCGGCCAGGCAAAGATGTAGCCGACCGGCCAAAAATGCCTGATTCGGGGCAGTTTTGACTTTTCACCTTGGGTCTTTTAAAATAGGGTTTCAAACCCTATTTCTTTCATTCTCCTTGGCCGAAAATAGTTGCTCTCTCTCTCTCTAGAGCATTTTCCCTTCTTCCATTCTCTGTTTTCCTTGATTCTCGTGCCCTTTTCGACGCTTGATTCACGAAGTTCATCGCATTTCAAACACTTTCATCTGATTGAAACTTCATTTCGGTGTCTTCTTTTCAATTTCTGACTCTTGGGGTTTGTTTCCCCCAAGTTTTTCTTGATTTCCGTGCCTTTTCTGCACCCCGACCTTTCCGGCCATTTTTCACCCTTCTGGGGTTGACTTTTCGGTTGACTTTTCATATTCTTGCCCGATTTTCACTCTTTCGGCCATTTTTGCACCACTTTTGACATGGCGGATGATATTCCACGGGCTGGGACTCCCCCGGATCACGAGATGGACCCAGAGACCGAGCTCCTCCTCTTGAGCGTCCGCCCGTTCGACCCGGCGACCTACCGGCCGGCGATTCATGTGCTTCCTCCTGACAGGCTTCGCCAGTTCCGGAGTTTTGACAGGAGGGTGCCACCAGAGCTGTTTCTGCGTGAGCCGTAGTCACATTTATCACATGGTGCTTCCGAGGTATACTCTCCCCCATTTCATTTTCCGCAATGTAGAACACTTAACTGCCATATTCGATTATATTCTTTAACTGCTTAGCTCAGATACACTGATGCACTATATACTGTAGTTAACTGTGAACACACTTGCAATTGATATCTGTTTGAAACTGACACTTGCACACACACTGCACTGGTCCTGAATCACTCAAACACACTGACACAGTACACACTGTATTCCACTGCGAGCACACCGGCACCCGATATCTGTTTGAATCTGGAAAATATGCACACATGCTGTATCTGTACTGAACCACTCAAACATACTGACACATCATATGCTGTAGTTCCCTGCTAGCACACTAGCACCCGATGTTTGTTTGAACCTGAAAACGTGCACACACGCTATATCTGTACTGAACCACTCAAACACACTGACACATCATATGCTGTAATTCCCTGCTAGCACACCGGCACCCGATGTTTGTTTGAACCTGAAAACATGCACACACGCTATATTACCACCAATTCTGAATACTCTTCAAAACTGTACATTTTATATTCTTCACAACTATTTGCTTTTGAACAAGGAGATTCCCATACTGTCAGCGGGTATGGGAATGTTGCCGCCAGGGATTGGTACACAGAGTTACCGGATACAGTCCGTCGCATTGTTGACTAGGCCAAATTTGGCGCATTCTGCAGGGGACTCTCGCGCCTTACTGCGAGCAGGCCTCTCCTTGCTGCTTTAGTGGAGAGGTGGTGGGACACCACCGACTCTTTCCACTTTTCTGCTACGGGAGACATGACGATGACTCCCTATGATTTCTCGATGCTCACCGGCATCGGAGTGGGGGTGATCCGATCCCCTTCGACACCGACTTGGATGAGTGGGAGGCTGCTCAGATCTACCTGCTCGGTGAGGTGCCGCCTCTCGCACGTCCCGGCTTCATTCGATATTCATAGTTCGAAGTCCAGTTTAGAGTCCAGCCAGCCTTAGTCGAGGAGGCTCCGATGACTCCAGAGTCGGTGGAGCGATATGCGCACGGCTTTCTCATGTTCCTGCTGGGAACGACTATTTTCGCCGACCGGGCAAATACTGTGCCCCTCTGCCTGCTCAGCGCTCTCGTGGACGTCACCCAGATCTTGCCCTATGACTGGGGTGGTGCTGCCTTGGCCACTCTGTACGGGTACATGAGCTCAGCCTCTCGTTGCAGCGGACAGCTGCTTGGGGGCTACTGGCGAGCTTGGGAGGTACGTTTTCTTCTCTGCTTTTCATTTCTGCTTTACATTTTCTGTACTCTGTACACTGCACACACTGTGGTCTACTTCATACTGATCGTATACTGCACACACGGAACACATATACTCTGCTTTACACTGACTATATACTGCACAAACGGCACACATATACTCTGCTTTACACTGACTGTACACTGCACACACTGTACACTCTGCTCAATACACTGCACAATACACGGTCCTGCAATTTCTGCTTTATTTTGTGTTCTGCTTTATCTGATAACCCTTCTGGTATTGGCTCTGCAGTTGTGGGTCTACGCTTACTTTCCGAGACTCGCCCCAGTGCCAGACGTAGAGACCCCTCTCGTCGTCCCATTTTCGCATCGCTTTGACGTGAGGTGCGTGCGGAGGCCCGGGAGACATTCATCTTTTTCTGCCGCTACTTCGACACTATTACCCCCACAGAGGTATGTTTTACTTGCGGTTCATTTAAGCTTCGCTTTACACTGTATTGTCAATAATAGTAGATAACAATCTGTATTTCATTTTCAGATCACCTGGCAGCCTTGGGCTCCACTGCCAGCCGTGACTCGAGATCGGTTTGCCGGTGCAGAGGAGACTACACGTTTTCCGATTTTGCTGAAGGGCCCGGTCTGTCGGGCTTGGTACTTGGGTGAGCGTTTCCTACGCCAGACCCTGGGCTTGCCAGAGCAGATAGTTCAGGGTCCGCCTCCTACCCACATGAGGGACACCGAGAGGTTTACCGCTGAAGAGATGGCCGATTACACGATCGGCTGGGACGCGGAGGGCTTTAGGGGTGAAGGCGACTACTCAGAGTACGTTCAGACGTACATTATGCGGCCTCTGAGTAGTGGCCGCCGAGTTGAGAGAAGGGGACCTACGGCGCCAGTAGCTGGAGCAGGAGCGGGGGCAGGGACGTCGAGGACAACTCATGTCTGTGGCAGGAGCGGAGCTCGGAGGGGTCGGGGGGTTAGCTAGCCAGTGCTACCCACAATGATGACATACCGAGGGTAGGGTGGGGCAACCTACCAGATCCCCTTTGCTCCTCCTCCGACTGACCATGAGTTGGTCGGTTTCCATGACTTGCCTCCGGTATGTATTACTACATTTTATGCATCTTGTATTGCCATTTCATTTCAGTTTATTTGATATTCCGCAGAATACTGATGCATTTGATACTTTTGCAGGCTTCTTCTGAGTATACTCGGCAGTCCTTGGAGCTGAATGCCTCCATGATGGGGATATTGCAGCGGACTTTCGACCTCCTGGCCCTCTACAGCATTCTGGTATGTTCTTCTGATCACAGTCTCAAACCATACTCATAAGCTGCTTCACATAATCTGGTGCACAACACAACACTTGATAAGCTGCTCATGTCATTCGTACACTGTACTCATACACTGTATTCTGCACTGATAAACTGCTCACGGCATTCTCACACTGTACTCATACACTGCATTCTGCACTGATATACTGCTCACAGTATTCAAACACTGCATTCATACACTGCATTCTGCACTGATACACTGCTCACAATATTCTGATGCGTTTGCCTTTTGTGTTTTTCAGCCTCCTTTCCAGATTCCCACTGTGGGAGGTGTTCCAGCCAGGCCTTCTGTTCCTGCCGGAGGAGATGGAGAGGGCAGAGTATTCCCCCGCACCAAAGCAGGGTGCACTCACGTCTGGAGTAGCTCGCCGGCTCCAGTCCTTGATGACGATAATGAGGAGTCAGAGGCGGAGGCGGAGGCAGAGTTGTCAGAGGAGGAGACCGGAGACGACTCGGACTCGGGCTCAGATGACGGTGCTAATGATGCTCCTGGACCTTCGTCCAGGAAGAGGACTACGATGGACTTCCAGGCCTGAAATCCTTTGTCATTGATTCAGATTTTTGCTTTTTTTTTTTCTTTTCTTTTTTCTTTCTTTTCCATTTGTACCTTTTGCTGGTAGCTAGAGTACCTTGTACTGCCGCAGGCAGATTTTTATTTCCAAAACCATGAACTTGAAAAAGATGATGAAATGAAACAAACTTTTTGTCTGAAAAAGTGTTGCGTTTGTACATTTCATATATTGCATCGCATTGCATCATGTTACATCTCAAATGAAATTGATCTGTTGTCTGAAAATTGAACATTTGCATTGTAATAATCAGATAACGAACCAGCCAACAGCAAAACAACCCATACCAACCACTGCACATTCTGAACACTCGGCTCATACTCTACTGGGGATTAATCTGCATACAGCTCATAACACAGCGCTTGGTTCATTTTGCACACAGCGGATCCTGAACAAACAGCTCAAATCTGACAAGACGGACCATGAAGGTTGAATCTACTGAAGTTGAAGTACACTCAGATGCAATCTGAAACCCAGAAGCTTCAAAGAGGCCCAGGTTTTCCTGTTCACACTTATCGGGGATGGACCCTGCAGTCGCATGAAAGAAGCAAATCATGTTTTTGTACAAATGTGGAGAATGGCACAACATTCTGAGCACAAAATGATTAATTTTTGAAATTGAAGAAGGTTTCTTCAAATCGAGGTATTGAGCCTACAACTAAACTCAGCGAGAAAGACTCAACAGCGGAGACAAAAAAAGGTAAACAACCTAAGCACAACGAGACGCACTCGGAAAAGACTCAAACAAAGGTTGAAGTAAACAAGACAAAAGACACGACATACAGACGCGTTAACGAAGACGGGGGACCTCAGACCATGAGGAGCCAGTTTCTCTGGGTATTGTTTCCCACCCTTTCTTATTTGTGATTCTCACATGCCTCTGGCACTCAAGCTCAGTTTTTCTCTCAAAACCCTTTTTGCTCACTCTTTCTCTCAACTTACACCTCTCTATTCTTTATTCTCTCATTTTTTTATCCCTCCCCGGGGTGTTTAATGGATGAATAGGAAGTTGTGGGTTCATGCCCAACATGGTTAGCTCACGGCTGTTTCTTCCGGTGGCGTTTGCTCGATGCCCCAGGTAAGGGAACGGAGTACCTTGATCCCTTCAGATTCGTGCCTCACACCTGGTTCGATACCTCGTTGCTCGGAGGTTGAGAGAGCTTTCAGCCCTTTAATCACAGCTTGAGTTGTGCCCTTTTTGGCAAGTATGTTAACACACTTGTTCGATTTTTTATTTGAAAATTATGCAAGTGAGGCCATGAGCACTGAAATTTTTCCTTTTTTGGGTCCAAAACGATCTAAGTTTTGGAGAAATGAAATAGTTTTCGAGAAAATAGTCAACCTCAGTAAAAATTTTCAAAAACTATTTTCGCAAACGGCCGGTGCTAAACAAGCACGGAACTTACCCTCGAGATGCGTAACCTCGGTTCGGAGGCATTGGAAAATTGCCCCTTGTTTGAAGGACGCTGCACGGCAACGAAAAGTTGCCCCTGGTTTGAATGGCGACTCATGGCAACCGAAAGTTGCCCCTTGTCTGGATGATGCTGCAGCATATTGTAAACAGTCCTCACTAGTGATGACCACGACCGAACTCTCTCGGATACAGAGAAGACGAAGATGGTCAAAACCAATATATGGACACAGTCACTTTGAAGGTGTTGGGGGCTGGACTTCGGGATGAAGTTGCCTACGTATCCGGTTGTCACAACCGAACTATCGGATTCGGGGAGGGCAAGAATAACCAAAACCATTACGTGGACTGAGGCGCTATGAGAGCGTTGGGGGCTGGACTTCAGGATGAAGTTGCCTACGTATCCCAAACATGGGAATCAAGCCTTACGTAGTTCCGGTTAAGGTACACTCAGGTATTTTAACCTTCACCTTTTAGGCTCTAACTTTTGCCAAGGCGCTCGATGCGGGTTTTCGACCTTGCTAGCTTTTCTTTCCTTTTTCTTTTTTTTTCTCTCTTTTGTATATTTTTTCTTCTTTTTTTTATATATTTTCTTTTGCTCTAACTTTTGCCTGGGTCGCCCTTCCAGGTTTTCGGCCCAGCGAGCCGCTCAAAGGGTAAAAGTGTAACAAGTCCACGCCAAATGGTTTTAGGGTTTTGAAGCCATCCATATCCAAGAGAGTGGCTATTGCATTGACTTACTGAAGGACCCATCTTCGGCTCTTCGAGCAAATCGGACATTTTTGCCCCTAGTTTGGAGGGGTGCTTGTATTCTAGCTTTACAGGCTTCTTCTGATGAGATCTGATCTTCTTGATCTGGCTTTGGTGCCTCTTGTTCGAGGGCTGCTTCCAATCTGGCCACACAGGCCTTTCTTGATGGTCGATCGTTGAACACTCCGAATTGTGGTTCAAGGCTTTAAAACAAGGGCTCGAGTCTTGAGGCTGAGAGCAATCCTAAGCTGCACAATCTCAAGAGCAATTCCATACAGGTCTTCGCAGGGCTGCGCAAAACATTTTGTTTTTGAAAGTTTTTAAAGAAACGACGAATCGCTCGTGCTGAAGATAGTGTGGAACCAGTCTGGATCAAGCCAGGGTCCTTCTCAGTACTCACGCCGACAAGCATGATTTCAATCATTAAGGGCTTAGCACGCCTCTCTTTCTCTTAATTTGATCAAAGTTTGCAAAACCCGAGGAATTCCTTCCTCTTTGTTTTCACCGCAGTGTTCAAAAAGTTTTAAAAAACTTAGGTCAATGCAATGATTTTCAGGGCACAAGAGAACAGGTGGAATGTACTGCTGTTCCATTCAAGTCCCCTGGCACAACCAATTCAGAATAGTAGTAAGCATGGAAACATGATAGCCACAACTGTTTCATTCAGATTCCCTGGTTGCAACTGGCTCCACGATAGAGACAGACTCAAAAGAAAAGCAAAAGCATAATTACAAAACAAAACGGTGTTCGAGGCAACAGTTCCGGAATCACCAGACATTCTATACAAAGCGGACTGACTCGCTACAGCAAGACAGACCCATAAGCAAAAGGACTGACTCAAGACAATGAGACAAACTCAAAACAAAACAAAAGACTGACTCAACACACCAGCCAAGATTTACAAAACTAGCATTCGCAGATGCTCCAAAAATGCGTGCCAGACGCCACATCCAAAATACACCGAGCGCCGCCCGCAGGTGGTCCAACCCCTGATCACAAATTTGCAGTATCCTCGAAATCCAATAGCTCAGTGGTAACAGACTTTGCTGAGGTAGGCGGGAGGATGACCTCATTGTCGATCAAATCTTGCACTTCATGACGAAGGCGGAAACAACCATCGGTACTGTGACCGGACTGTTGGTGGTACGCGCAGTACAAGGTAGCATCATGCGAGAGAGGGAGATTCTTCGGGAGGGGCCCAGGCTCGAGGGGTTTAAGATGCCCCTTTTTAGCCAATATTTGAAATGCCCTAGACAGAGGCATGTAGAGGGCATGAAAGGCTCTGCGCCCTCGAGGCAGGTACTTTGAAGTCTGAGGATTCTTGCTAGATGCACTGGCGAAAGGGTTGGCAGGCACTGCCTTGGCTTTCTGATCTTTTCCTGGTACAGGGTTAGGGATGACAGGGACTGTCTTGCATGACGAGGCCCATCCCGATTTTCCGCCTGGCTTGAACCACCTTCAGTTGGAGTGGGGAAAGCATCATCCACAGCTTCAGTCATGACTGCGAATACTTGTTGCTTATTCATCCCCCTGGCTTTCAAAGCCTCGGCTGCCCACAACAGTTGTTCAATGGGATCGGCATCTGCCTTCATTTTGTTCTTGTCTCTGGCCTCAGCCTGATCGGGGGTTTGGGTTACTACATCAGAGCGAAGCCCGGTTGTTGGCTGAGCTCGATCACAATCTGCCCTAGTAGCGGGGGCTCCTGTGGTATGAAATTCCCGGCATACGGTGCAGTTGGTGGCGAAGCCGACATTTCATAGGCCAGATCGGCCACGGATCTCTGGAGGTCACCTATCATTCCCATCAATTCGAATGTTGTGGGCTCACGAGCCTAATACAATTGGGGGGTCCAGATCGGGTGCGCGACAGGCGACCTGGGTGGATGCGGTACATCGACATTGGTCTCGCTTTGCAGAGTGATTCCTTGATCTGATGCGGCCGTCATAACCACAATCTCCTTCGAATTTTGCATCATGATAAGTCCGATGTACTGAACGGTGACTGACGGATCAGATATCTGTCTTGTCTCAGCAAGGGGGAACACTAGCTATTCTGTATCAACTCTCTGAACCTTGAAAAGAAAAACAAGCAGCGTTTCAGGCCAAATGGATCAAACACAGATGTAGCCGAACAACTGTACTCTACTGCTGACCATTGTTGCCCGAAATCACTACCCCCAAAATACTGAATCGGATACCCACAGATATAACTGATTCTCATAAGCTGATACTGGTGCCCTCAGGTCTGATACTCAAACTTGCAAACTGATATGTATGTTCCCTATAGAGATGCACTCTAAAAGCACACAGCAAGTAAAGAGAGCCAAAATACCCCTATGGAGGGGTAGGGTTTCCCTGTCTTATTTTTGTCAGAAGCTAGGGTTTCACTATGCACGCAGCAGTTTTCAAACAACCTAACATCGGGTAAGCAACTTGTCCTAGTTTGGAATGGTCACAATGGATTTCGATATGTACTAGGTCGAATGGTCGAAAAGGGTGCCCCGATAAAACCAGGGTTTGTGTTCCCATACTGTCTGAGCCCACAACCGGTCAGCCTTATGGCATGCTTTGACAAAGTCAAGCCTCCGACAAACCGTTCAGGAATGGCAAATGGCAAACACGGTGTCCTAGGCGCACCAATGCATATCCAATGCAAAGAGACGCATAAATGAAATCAAAACAGGATATCACAAGTTCGAGTCAAGCTCTCTAATTCCCCAACAGAGTCGCCAGAAACTGTAGACGTCCCCGAACGTCCCGGGAGGACGAGTCCCCCCCCCACCCCCGTTCTGTTCGTTTTGGGTTCACTACAGTTCAAGACTCTCAAATTGTCACGGTTCTTAATCTGAACCACAGAGTCCAAATCTAGCAAATCGTTTTGAGAAACAGATTTTTGAAAAAAAGTGCCAAACATGGACTGCTTTGCCAGATACAGAGTCGCCACCTAAATATTTTTTATGGGGAAATTTAGGAAACCCTGACTCGGTGCCAAAGGCCACGTGTCCGTCATCACCAAAGTTGCCTCGGCTCGGGAGCTTGGGTACGATTGGGGAAGGTCAGCTATGAGCACCCCCTCTCGCCCGATCCGAAGATCGGCCTCTACTAACCATGATATCCAGTTTTGAAAACGTTATGTGTTCTTATTCCATTTATTAGCCTAGAATTACTATGTTATGCGCGCAGCAAACAAGTATAGACCAAATCGCCTAAATTGGAACAAAACATTGCATGTTTGTTTTGAAGATGGTTTGCTACTCGCAAGTAGGCTAAAATGCAGGTTTTGCCACCCTCGAGTGGGCTTTTAGAAAAGATGGTTTTGCCATTATCTAGTGGGCTTAAAACTCACAGTTTTAATGCATTATTCCAATTTAGGTAATTCAACCTCCATCCACAGGCATTCAAGCAGTTATATCACATAAGCAGCTAGCCTCATGGTAATCATGCTGTTATGGCAACACTCACACGCATGCGGTATGCTAAAACATAAATGCTTACCGAGTACTCTAAGCCAAAACAGAAACTAGTTAGTAATCATATGCATGATCCTAGTTTAAGATGGCTAATGCAACGCATACGGAATGTCACTAGAGTAGGCTCGGCTAGTCTATAAATGACATGTGAAAATGCACAAGTAGCACGCATTCAAGTTAGATTTGAAATACTTATGCAGTTAGTATGATGCGCCGAGCCTGGTGCATGCAAGACTAATGAATGATGCACGCATGCATAGTATAAAGTATGCTAAAGTAAACATGTCCTAATACTAACCATCAAAGCAGGTAAGTAAAAGGGAGAAAGAAGTGGGGGTTGGAAGACATGTACACACGCACCCACACTTATTACAAATTCACCCTTGCTCGGAGGGACCAAAAGAATAATACAAATTAATTAACCTACAAGCTAATTAATTATTACAGACCACCAAATTAATTAAGCAAATTAACTAAGCTAAGAAAGAAGTAAAGGCCTCGGGAAGAGGATCCAATGCGCGCGTGCTCGGGTTTGCTTGGAAATCCAATGCCATGCACAAGTTTGCCTCTACTTTGACTGTTCTACTTCTCTGAAAATTGCATAACTCCCAAGGTTGCTTCTCTGAGTATTGTGGAACACCACCGGCAGAGTGGGATCATCACCGGCCATTTTGAAGTGGTCATCGACCATCCATTGTGCTCTCGGCCAAATATATTTGGTCAGTCGGCAGTATATATGGCCGGCCGGCCAAAACTTCCTACAGAAACCTGTTTGACAACAGCAGAGGGCAGGCAAGGCATGGCAATGTATTTCAAGCAAATGTATGCACCAACATATCCCCTATCATGTTTATGACTCAAAGGGACACGATTCTCGATTCTCGGACCATCAATCGCGCATTTCAATGCATGATGGCCAAAGAAACCAAGTATGCACTTTGATTTTAAATGAAATGCAATGCAAATAAGCAAACAAAGGGGCTTTCAACCTCTATCATGGCTTGATCAAGAGGTGAAAGATGCATGCAAATGCGATGCAACCTAAGTATGTTAACTACACATGCAATATGAGCATATGGAAAGCATGCAAGGCATATCACTACAAGAATTTACACATTTTGCGACCACTTTTGCCGACTAAAAAAATTTTGGTCGCAAAAAAATCACATTTGGCGACCAAATTTTAATTAGTCGCGAATGATCATTATTTTTGGCGACCAAATATTATTGGTCGCAGAAAATTATATTTTGGCGACCAAAAAATGAGTTGGTCGCAGAAAGTGGTATACATTTGCCGACCAACTACAAACTTGGTCGCGGAAGGTCACATATTTTTTGGCGACCAAAAATTTGGTCTCCAAAAACTTATTTTCAGCAACCAAAAAAAATTAGTCGCCAAATTAATATTTTTAGCGACTAATATTTTAGTCACCGTTGATTGAGATTTGGCAACAAAAAAATTTAGTCGTTATATATTTGAGATTTTGCGACAAAAACCGAATTTAGTCGTTAAAGGCGAAATTATTTTAGAGGGAAATCTCGCGCCCACCCCTGTTCTCTGTTTACAATTACACACAACATTTTGTTCAAATTCTCCTCCACCGCCAAACCTCACCCCATCGCCACAGATCGCCACATCTACATCGTCGATGATCCTCCTCCTTCTCCTCCGCCTGTGCCTCCGCCGAATCCGAGAAGAAAGTCGAGATCTGAATCTGATTTGAGTCCTAGGCCGAGATCTGACCGTCGTGAGCGATCCACAGCGACACAATGGCTTCCAAATCCTACAACAAGATCATCGATATCTACGACGACCTCATCCTTCAGGTACATACATTACCCTTTCCTTCTATTCCATGATTGATCTCTCTTCTTATCAAACCCTAATCCTACGACGGTTCTCCTGCCTCTTATCTCTCTCTCTCTCTCTCTCTCTCTCTCTCTCTCTCTCTGTGCTTGATCTTTACGCCGTCTCAGAGCTTCAAGCAGTTCGATTTCGTCTAAAGGTTCGATCAATTTCAATCTCTCTTTTCTCTATTTCAATCTGTGTGTTGTTTGTATTGGTTTAGCTTTAATTGACCTTCTTTCAAATTTGCAGGTTGGACTTGTTGTGTATGATTCACAAGTTCCGATTGGTGCCACTCCTGAATATATGGCTGGTTATTACATGGTATTATCACTAGCTAGCATGTTTTCTTGTTCTTCCTTTCCCCTTATTCCACTTCCACCCCCACCCCACCCCCAACCCCTGCGAGAAAAAAATATATATATATATATATATATTGTTCTGGGTTTTATGTGGTTTGCTTAGTGCTCATAGTAAGTTTGCTTACAGTTGCAAAGCGCAAGCTCTTTTTTGCCTGTGATGGCCCTTGCTCCTCAAGAGAAGGAAAGAATTGTTGATATGGCGTAAGTAACTGAACTCTTTCACACAGAAATATCTGCTTGCTATCTATCTGAATTTTTTTGCATTATCCTGTGTTTTTAGTTTCTTATTTTTATTTGAGCAAGTTTAATGGCTAAGTTTCTCTTTCTTTCTTTTCTTTTGTTTTATTATACTTTAAATGTTGTCTTTTGTTTTCCTCTTTCTCTTCTTCATGTTAAAACAAGGATATGAGTTGCATGTATTGGGATATACTCTTAATTTTATTTTGTCTAAGTGTCTTGTGAATCCAATTAGTGGGAAGTTGGATTATTGTTTGGAAGAACTTCTTTCTGTGGTGGAGAATGATATTTTTGGAGATGTTTCTGAGGAAAAGGAAGTGGAAAAGATTGCTTCAAAAATCAAAGAGACTAGAAAGCGCAAGTCTTTCGAAACCCTGAAATTAATTGCCCAAAACATCACATTCAAAACGCATGCCTTGAAGTTGCTTTCACCTGTTACAACTTGTCTGCAGAAGCATTTAACCCCAAAAATGAAATCGAAATTGGAAACTATGTTAAACAACATAGCTGCTGGTATTGAGTGCAATCCATCAGTTAATCAGACAGACCTCTTTATCTTTTTATATGGCCTCATAGAAGATGGCATTACCCATGAAACTCGTGCAAAGGCCAATCAGCAATCTGGAGATGAGGCAAGCTGCAAAACTATTACATCAGGCAGGTTAATTGACTCTGGCTCACAATCTTCACATCTTATTACAGTGTTTGCTCTTGGGGTGCTGCACAATTCCATGAAGAATACTAAACTTAACAAAAAGGACGAACAACTGTTATCAATGTTGGATCCTTTTGTAAGATTGCTCACTGACTGCTTGACTGCCAAATACGAAGATATCATTTCTGCAACGCTCAGGTGCCTTGCTCCACTGGTGAGGCTGCCTCTACCATCTCTTGAATCACAAGCTGACAAGATAAAGACCTCTCTGTTGGTTATAGCTCAAGGCTCTGTAAATGCTGGCAGCCTTGTGATGCAATCATGTCTAAGTTTGCTAACAGTGCTTCTGCGGAGCACTAGGATTACGCTTTCCACAGATCAATTGCATATGGTGATCCAGTTTCCTTTATTTATTGATCTCGAAAGAAATCCCTCGTTTGTTGCTCTTTCACTTTTAAAGGCTATAGTGAACCGCAAACTTGTAGTCCATGAGATATACGATCTTGTGACTCGGGTTGCAGAACTTCTGGTAACAAGTCAAGTGGAGCCAATTCGCAAAAAATGCAGTCAAATTCTATTGCAATTCTTACTTGACTATCATCTTTCAGAGAAACGTTTGCAGCAGCATCTTGATTTCTTGCTTTCAAATCTGAGGCAAGGATATAGTAATTATCCACATCTCATTTACCTCTATTATTTTTAATTTCTCTTACAGTGATTTAATTTTCTTGCAGGTATGAACATTCGACAGGAAGAGAAGCTGTGCTTGAAATGCTCCATGCAATTGTAATCAAGTTCCCAAAAGCCATTATAGATGAGCATTCCCAGACCATATTTGTTCATTTGGTGGTTTGTTTGGCTAATGATTATGACAACAAAGTCCGCTCCATGACTGGAGCTGCTGTAAAGCTTCTGATTGGGCATGTGAGCCCGCATTCACTTCATTCCATTCTTGAGTATAGTCTCTCTTGGTACTTAGGTGGAAAGTAGCATTTATGGAGTGCTGCAGCCCAGGTAAAGTAATCAAAACTGGTCTGCAAGTTGTATATTTTGCAGATTTTTAGCTAGCATGTGTGAGCCTGCATTCACATTAAATTTTGACCATATGCAACATTAAACACATTAAAGTTTGATCATATGCTTTAACAGAAGTGAAAAAATTACACTAATTTTTGAAAAAAGACCGAAGGATATAACATCAAACATGTTTTTGTTTTTTTCTAAGAGAATTCGAAGTGGGAATTGGGTTTTGTTTACTGTTCATTCGCATGTTTTCACTTGATTTGGTGAAGGTGAAAACATCCTTTTTGTGTTGTCATTTTTTGAACCTTGTATTGAAGACAGATTTCAAAAAAATTAAAAACAAAAGCAAGTACCAAACATTTTTTTCTGTTGTGTATTCAAAATTTTTGAAAACAACAACATGAAAACATGGAACACAACTGGAACCAAACGGGCCCTTAATAATTGGATGCTGAATGTGATGGAATCCATATTCACCTCCCTCCCCTTGTCCCCTGTTTCTCTCTTGCACACACATTCTTTGTATAATTATGCAGTAGTATGAACTCTGGAATCTAATTTGAGTCATGAATAGCAAGTTGTGTGTTCGCTTTCTTTGCTTTGAAGTTGTACTATATGGGTTTTGTTTATTTGTTTTTTGGCTTTAAAACATTTTTGTGTAGGTCTTGGGATTATTGGTTGAAGTAATGAGGAAAGGCTTTCAAAAACATGTCAATGGTGTGTTGCCAGTGATGAGAAGCATTTTCCAGTCTGCTATCAATGTTCTTACAAATGGACAGCTAGATCTTTCTGTTGAAGCTACAGTTCCCTTTTGGAAAGAGGCATATTACTCACTAGTCTTGTTGGAGAAGATACTGCATCAGTTCCATGATTTGTTCTTAGCAAAGGATCTTGAGGTATAAGCCTATTCATTGTATGTGTCTACGTGCATGATAATTATTTCCTTCATTTCTGTGTATATTTATTCTATATTAAAATGTTTGTAACACATGCAACATAGCATTTCAAACCTTCGTGAGAGTGAGAGCCATCATTTTTTGGGATAAGGCTGTAGGTGGGGTCGTATTGGTAGCCTGAAAACTACTTTAATTAACAAAAGAGAAGGGCTATCTGGCATGGGGACTAATTGAAGTAATGAGCCTTCCAATATTGGGCTAGCAATTTGAACCAGTTTTGTGGGTCAGTTTGATGAGTGTAACAATTAACAATGACCTGATCACCTTGTCTTGAATCATAAATTATTGCTAAATGCATTTGCAGTACAATTCCGTGGTTAATTATAAAGTATATTTGGGCAAAATCCACTTTTCTCCTCATCCCCCGCTGTGGATTTGCCCATTTGCATTGCACCTCCCAAACATTAAAAAATAACAAAAATTGCCTTATGTGGTTTTGGGCCCTTTTGTAGTTCACATCCTTATTGTTAAGAATTTCGTCTAATTTGATGAAAATTGGGGCTTCGGTGAGGGGCTTTGACTGCAATGGGGGATTTGGCAAACTCTTCAATTGCGATGGATGCTTTGATATCCAGGGCTTCGACAAAGGCTGTGATTGTGGTCGCTGAAGCCTTCAATCTAGGGTTTCAATGAGGCTGGCAACAATCGCAATGACGGGTTCACTCTATCTATGATTAGTTTCATTTAATAAATTCTTTCTTTTAGGAAAAAAAAATGTCATAAAGAAAAACAGTTGTGTGGTGCCATGTCCTGCCTTGTCCATCAAGTGTTTGGCATTTGTTTTAAAAATAACAAAAATCAGATAGAGTGAACAAGCTGGAGTTTTCCCCGTGGGAAAAAGAACAAAGATGAGGAAGACCATGCATGTGCTGTTAGAGAAGTAAATATTCTTGTTTTTTATGGAATTCTTAGTTGTTCTCATATTTATAGTAATTAACAATTTGTATTGAACACCAAGGAGAACTTTTTTTCCTTTCTCTTGACATTCTTTATTCTTTAGCTTTAGGCCAGAAACAGAAAGAATTCAACTTGATTAATTAATCGATGTAGAAACTTATTCCATTAAGATAAAATTGAACAAAATGTCAGAGAGGGCATAATTTTCTTTTTAATTATTATTTATATATGAAATGTGCTGTTGCTGATGCCGGTTTTGAAATCCTCCATGTTTCCTAAACACCTGTGGAAGAGATGAAAGGGTAATATGCTTGATTTGCTGATTCATCATTTCTACAGTGCATCAAGCTTACCTAATAGGTTGTCCATGGGATGCATACTATTAATCAAACAAAATAGCTGTCAGTATACCCTTGAAACTAGAGCACCTTTCTTGAACCTTGAATAAATATTCTTCAATTAAGGCTTCTTTTTTGGGTGGGTGCTGAGTGCTGACTGATCAATTTGGATCCCCATGAAGGGGTTTCCATCTCTAATAACAAAATGAAACTATCAATTTGGATCCCCATGAAGGGGTCTCCAACTTAGTTTCACATTTTTAATACATTTTTTTTGAACTACATTTGTTATTCATTTGTCACTTGCTTTTTCACTTATAGCTCACCTAATCCATGCTTGATCTGGGCTGTGTTATTTTGTTGTACTTTATAACTCATCAGCCAGGCTATCTTTGTGCAATTCTCATAATGAAGCTATATACCATGACACTTTTTTGTTGCCAGTTGTTGCATCTTAGTTTATCTGTTTGGTGCAGCTTCCTTAACAGTTTTGTTTAAGCATATTGGGAACACTGGTGAGCCTAGCACCGAGGAAATCATTTATGAGCCTAGCACCGTGGAAAGCATTCGTGAAAAGGTTTTATGCTTTATCAGGGATAAGGTGAGATATTTCCTAATGTTTTTATTAGTTCCTTAATTCCCCCTGGCATATGTGAACCATAACTGCTGCAATTTTTTAGGTGTTTCCAATTAAAGCAGAACTATTGAAGCCACAGGAGCAGATGGAGAGACATATAACTGATTTGGTGAAAAAAGTATGACCCTGTTCATAATTCTTTTGTTCATTAGTCTATTCTATTCTTTAATTATTTTTTTTTGTGCTTATATGCCATGTCATCTTTTGCCGATATGGTGGGTCACTTGGTTCCATTTCCCATCTATATAGTAGGATGCCAAATTTTGGGTCCTTGTTTTGTTTGTCATTTGTGTTCTTATATATTTTTGAGAGGTTGATTGAGTGGTGTTCCAGAGTTTGCAAGATGAAACGGGGGCAGAATTTAAATTGTTCATGGACTTCTTGAGAAGCTTGAGTTTATTCGGTCAGAATGCTGCTGTTGAGCGTGTTCAGGAACTTGTTGAAATTATTGAAGGGCAGGCTGATCTAGATGCACAGTTTAATGTGAGTGCTTGTTTCTGGTCTCATATATGACAAGCTGGTAAACAGAGTATTATTTATTTATCTTTTATTACGATGATAATACACCAGCTACTGTGAGTGTTGACATCATAATAGTACTTTCTGATAAGTTCTTTCAAATTTTTAATTTTATTCTTAAAAAAATGAGACTTGTTTTGCTCATTTGTTCTCTACTGTGTGCTGGACTACTTGTATGATTATTTAATTGAATAAGCATGAAATGTTAGCTTACTTCTATGTGTTAGTTGTGTGCAACTAAGTTATTATGCAAATTTAGTATACTTTTAGAAAGACTATGGGTGTGTTTGGTTTGTGTTTTGAAACATGTTTTTGGAAGAAAATTTCTAAAAACATGTTTGGTTACTAATTTTTTTAAAAAAAATTTCAAAATTACTTCCCTCTCTATTACATATCAATCTATCATTTTCTCTCTCTTATCTCTCCTCCTCAATCACTCTCTCTCTCACACATATCTACTCAACTACAACAAAATATCAAATCATCTCAAATTTCCAAACTCCAAAACTATTTTCAAAATATACAACCAAACAAACCAAAATAATTTCTAAACTCTCTCCCCAAATTTTTTTTTTTAATTTTATCTCAAAACACAAACCAAACACACCCTATGTTTTGGTGTGTTGAAAATTTTGCCATTTCTCTTTCCTATGAGCAACTACATAAATTTGCCACCCTACTGTAATTGAGAAAGTAAATAGCTTCCAAAAAATTATTAGAAGGAGACAATGCAATATTCAAAGTAACAAGACAAAATGACTAATTTGGAACCCTGAAGTTTCACTAGATTCACATCTTAATTTTTTGGTGTGATGGCAGCTCTTTCACTAAATTTTGAGCATGGGTGTTTTTAGAGGAGCTTTAATTACATCGTTCATTGCCTTAATCTCCAAAGAGAGGACTAGAGGACATGAGAAATTTTAGACTGATCAGTTTGGTGGGCCGTGTTCAAAAGATCATGTTTGATATTATAGAAAAAGTAATCGGTAGGGTGATTTTGGAGAGTCAAAATATTTTTTTGAAAGGAAGGTAAATTTTGTTTCTTGATTTTTTATATGGTTGGGTATTTGTGGATTCTCGTGCTTGATTTATTTCTGGGTTCGTAGTTATAGTCTTTTACTGTAGTGGTGCATAGAAGCTGCTATGCATATGGAAGAAGTGAAGCAATACTGCATTGGTCATGGGGTAACAAAGAAGCATTATAAAAGGCATCACGAGGAGGGTGATCTTTTTGGTGTCTCCTTTGTGCTCTTGTATAGATTGTTAGGGAGAGGTTTTCTCAAGTTTGGTCTTGCTGTAAACCATTTGGATGGTGGCCTTTGGTTTCTCTGGAGGTGGCCCTTCACATGTATCCCATGTGCAATTTTGAATATTGACTCAGTTCTTAGTTCTTACTTACATAAATGCATCATCGTTTTGAAACTAAATTCCGGCATAGTAAGTCAAGAAAGCTTGATATATGATATAGGAAAAACTGATCTTGTAGATAATTTGTTTCTAGATCTTCAGAAGCTCTGATGTGCTAACTATAGCATGATGTACTAACCATAGTATGTATTTATGCATAGAAGCAACATACTTTTTTCTATTTCTCTGTGGGTTATTTAATTCACAAATATGACAACTTTTCAGTCTTGCATATATGGTATAACAACGGTTGCTGCTGCAGGTTTCAGATGGTGACCACATTGACAGATTAATATCTTGCCTGCATATGGCTCTTCCATTTTTTACGGTACAAATTGTATTTGCAATCAATTTTACCAAATTTAGTGGATTATATGATTATCTGTCCACCTTAACTTTTTTTTTTTTTTGGGTTTCCAGAGGGGTGCATCAAGTAATAGGTTTCTCAACTATTTGAACAAGAATATTGTACCTGTTTTTGATAAGGTAATTAGTACTTTCCACTAATTATTTTATTTGGAGATTAAAATAACTAGTAGAGTTTGTAATTGTCCTACATTTTGCGCATTTGAACTAGACCCAACGTTTATAATGTCCCAACTTTGTTTTTGCCAACTTACATTACTTGATAATTGACTTCAATGTGTTACCTCATTTGGTAATGAAATATCATACAGAAGAATGCATTATAAATCATAATGATAACTATGTATTATTACAACTTATGAGCAAATCTTCTCAGGCTTTTTGTAGCAAATGAAGTAACTTTAAAAAGGGAAAAATAGCTCTTGTATTAGTAAGTTTGTTGTATTATTATCTGAATCTAAAGAAGATCCAATCCCAGCAAAATACTTTTTCTTTATGACGTGGAACCCCTTCAAGGCAAGGCCACTTTGGGCTGACCGTTGCAGGCTGAACCTCGGATACCAACATCCAATCCCTGCCAAATACATTCCTAAGATATCTTGTAATATTAATTAAGGCCTGGTTTGGCATGTCTTAAACAAGACAAAAAGTCAGGCATTCTTCTACCAGGAAGAATTCTCCTCAAAAGAACAGTCCAAGTATATGCTGAAAAATATTAACAAAAAAATAAATGATCGTGATCAAACCCATTGCACAATACACACTTGTTTTCAGAAACAATCCCCCACTTAAACATTCTATCCATTGTAGCCAGTCCTCACTGAACAGCAACCCATTACACAAAGCTCCACTTAGGAACATTTTGAGGCAACCATGCCAATTTATGTCAAGGGACGATAGGGTATAGTGTTTGAATTGCTTGCCAAGCTATTCACCATTACTAGAGGGTAGCCAAAACACGGAGTCAGGCCTATTAGGATTCAATTCAAAGCTAGCAGGGTATTAGCTTCAATCTCAGAACAGCAACCAATTGCACAAAGCTCCACTTAGCAACATTTTGAGGAAACCATGCCAATTTATGTCAAGGGACGATAGGGAATACCATTTGAATTGCTTGCCAAGCTGAAGCCACAGTATATTCACCATTAGTAGAGGGTAGCCAAAACACTGAGTCAGGCCTATTAGGATTCGATACGAAGCTAGCAGGGGTATTAGCTTTAATCTCAGTAATATCCACTCTTCTACCTCTAGGCCACTTCCAATTCCTAAAATTAATGATAAGAGGAAACTCTGCTATTCACAGCCATGCCCATATGAAAAGCAACCCTTTCCCCATATTTCTTATTCAAAGGACCCAAGGGATGCCAATTATCAAATCGCGGAAATGTAACAGTCCCATCACCAATGATATATTGATCAAAGGCTGCCCCACAGCTCTTAGTTCAAAAAACTTCCTGACAGTCCAAGATGCCTCAGTAGGAAGACACTTACCCTTAATTACACAAGTATGGACCCACATAACCCACAAAGAATCAGCTTTCTTACTTAAAGCCCACAAAGGTTGTCTTAGCATAGTGGCCTTATTCCACTCTCTCAAATTTCTGAATCCCAAGCCCTCTTCAGCCTTTGGTGCACAAATATGCATCCACTTCACTTTTGCACTGTAGTACCTAAACTCACTCCCTGTCCAAAAATATGCATCCACTAGAGAGAAGTTTGTTTTATCTCTATTATTATTTTTAAGGAAAACTCGTCAGATGTATTCATTCATATCATATCTGGTAGGTAGGGTAGCAGAATGGATGAATATGCTTTCCCTTGATGTCTTGGGAAAGAGAACGGAAAGGAGGCACAAATGTTATGCCACCTTATTTATGTGAACTGCAAATTTATATTTTTTTTTGGTACACGTTAATCTTTTGTGTGTGATTACTTAGATTAGGGGCCTTGATCATCAGTGCTGATTGAATGTCTGCTCAAGCTGCTCATCTACAACCCAAAGTTTAATCTAAAGGTAAGACCATCAGAATCATTCATGTTTTAATTAATCTGTGGTATTATTCGTTAAAATAAACTTTACCAACTTTATTAAAAAATCATATATCAAAGTGAACTGAATCAATGGAGCTTTGATAGTTAACTATGCATGTATTTGTTATGGTTGTTAGCTTATTAATCATCGTGTACTGAAATTTGCAGGTACAACAATAGGTACAGTTTTATTATGCCAGGTAGTTGTCTCAATACGATGTACATGTTTATAAGATTTAATTGATTTTTGCAAAGATACGGGTTTGCAATCCAGTGTTGCTGCCACTATCATGCTTCTCTGATAAATTTTCCAATTCTGTTTCTTTATTAGGTGCCTTACATCACTACTGCTTTGATGGATGCGAAGCGTGGCACGGAAGGGCGCAAGGATTTTTTGATTGGCTATCAAGGCAACTTAGTGGATTAGGCAATTTTCCTGATGCTGTAAATCTGAATTATGTATTGTTTCAATTTGTTATGCTAGATGGATGTGACTTGTGAATGAAAACTTAGAATAGTTGTATTGTGTCGAATGTTAATGAATTATGTATTGTGTCGAATGTTAATGATTCAGTTAATTTGAAGGATGTTTTAAAATTATAGGTTTATTATGGATTGAATGAATTATTAGGAATTACAGGTGTATTGTTTTTCTGCTTTGGCGACCAATTTATTAGTCGCGACAAATAAATTATTTTTTTTCGCAAAAAATGACAATTGCCGACCAAGAGGATTGGTCGCAAAAAATACATCTATTGCCGACCAAAACAGTTCTTGGTCGTGGAAACTCACTTTTGCCGACCAAAAGTTTTGGTCGCGAAAAGTAACAAATGGCGACCAAAACCTTTTTTGGTCGTGGAATGTCACAATTGACGACCAAACTTTTTGGTCGCGGAATGTCACGATTGGCGACCAAAATTTTTTGGTCGCGGAATGTCACAATTGGCGACCAAATTTTTGGTCACGGAATGTCACGATTGGCGACCAAAATTTTTGGTCGTTGAATGCGATAATTGGCGACCAAACTTTTTGGTAGGGAAAATATCACTTTTCGCGACCAAAGTGTTTTGGCGACAAAATAAATTAGTCGCGGTAATTAAATATTTAGCGACCAAAAATTTAGTCGCGAAATCCAACTTTTGCCGACCAACCACAATTTTGGTCGCAAATTACTTTTGCCGACCCTCAATTGGCGACCAAAGTAGCGACCAAAAAAATTGGTCGCGGATAACTTTTGCCGACCAAAAATTGACTTTTAGCGACCAATTTTTTTGTTGCCAAAAGTGTTAATTCTTGTAGTGTATAACAAGCATGCAAGTTAAATGAGTATACAAGGCACAATGTCAACACACAAGCATGCAAAACATATGGCATGTTAAGCAACCAAAATAAGGAGGAGAATACGTGCCAAATGCAACATCATTTCAACATGCAACAACATGTCATAAGCTAAGCATGCAACAACATGCCAAAGGGTGGACTTAAACTAAATTAGGCAGCCCTTAAACAAGCCTAAAACAGTGGCCAATGCTATGGAAATGATAACCAATACACACACACACATGCAAGCAAATGGGCTAACACTTGAACATCAAATAAGCAACCTTTAAGCACACTTAAAGGAAGACAAACATGGGCATATGGCATGTATCATAAGCTCTGAAATTGCATGAAAGAGAGGTGCCAAACCAAGTAATCAAAACAAGCAAAGCATGCAATAATGGTCCAAGTACTTAAGGCAAGCTAAGGAGGTATTGAACTACCCTTAGCAAAACCAAACATGGCATGAATTAAATGATCAAAATAGAGTGTTAACATATTAAAACAAAGCCTAAAGACCACTTAGATGGCATCTAAATGACTTAAATTCAAAGGCATGCACAATGACCAAACATGGAGCACAAGGCACAACCTCGTAAGGCATCAAAGAGGCATCAAAGGCAAGCATACAAGCATGTTATAGGGACTGAAATAACATGGTAAGTGGTTCCAAACCACTGAAACAATGCAAGTAATGCATGCTAAAGAGGCCAAAGCTTAAGGCATTCAAGAGGGATTGTATGGTAGCTATACAAAGCAAGACATGAATGAATCAAATGACCTAAAACAGTCCCTTAGCACATCAAAATATGCATGTAAGCTTCACAAAGCTAAGCCTAAATCATGCTAGAACAAGGGTCTACACCTAAAGCATGTTAAGGCAAAAATGTGGCATTACAAGACATGTATGCAAGGAATGCAAGGTGTGTCCAAACCAACCAAAAACAGAGCTATATTATGACATAATAAGCACAAAAATCAGTTAGAGCATGGCCAACATACACTTAAACAAGATGCTCCCTCAAGAGGCAAAAACGGCCCTTTTCAAGGACAACATGGAGAGGGGGTGGCCCTCTCCTTCTTAGGACCTCAAGACACCATCCTCATCACTGAAATCCCTCAAGATTTCAGTGGTGAGGAGGCCCAAACACAAAGGTCTCGGAGCTCAACCGAAATGGCACAAAACAAAGGCCAAACAAGCCTTAAGAGGGGTCAAACAACCCCAAAGTTTAAAACACCCTTAAGAAACTATTTAGGGTAGATAAAAAAAAGACTTTTCTATGTTATATGTTAAGCTCAAAAATAGTTGCAAGTATAGCAAAACAAGCTATGTAGACAAGGCTTAAAAGAGGTAAAAGCTCACCCTTGAAGCACAGCAACAAATCAGCAACTTTTGGACCAAAAAAAGGCTTCAAATCACCCCAAAAATCACCTCCAAGGACCTCAGCTCAATAAAGGGAGTAAAGAACTAGGTGTTTGTATGCAAAAGTGCAAGGAAAATGTACTTTTGACCACAAACAAGCCCTAAACCTTAGAGAGAGAGGCAGAAAATGTAGAGAGAGGGAGAGATTTTTTTTGCTCAAAGTTGTATATCTCCTCCTTTTGTTGTTAGAGAGCTTGATTGATCTAGAAATATATCAATCTGCAGCTCCTCAGAACTCCCACGTCCAGGTATGGGCTGGGGTATGGCCTAGAATGACAGCTGCCAGCTGTCTACAGAGATATCTGTTGAAAACCACACTTGGTCGGTCGGCCATCAAAGTGGTCGACCGGCAGTCAAATTGGCCGGCCGGCCATCACATTTGGCCGATTGAAAATCAAGGTGGCCGGTGGGCAGGAGACTTGGTCGCAGGCAGAACACATCCACAAGCTCTTGGTGCAACCAAGCACAAAACAGAGAAATTAAGAGATTCAAAGGCAAGGCGCACAGCCATGACTTTTTGAAACTCAAAACAAACACAAGCATGGATAATCATCGCGTGTTCAAACGGTGACGTCCAAGTCTTGAGGACGGTCTAAAATGGGGTGTCTACACCACCGTTCGGCTAGAAGCGTTTGGGACGTGTGTCCGACGCTTATACCACCCCGTTGGTTAGAATCATTGGAACGTGTGCCCGATGTTTATACCACCCTTCCAGTTAGAAGCGTTTGGAACAAGTTTTGATGCTTATACCACTCTGTTTTGGTTAGAAACATTGGAACGTGTTCTGATGTTTATACCATCCTCCGGTGTTTTCACTGCTCCCTTTTCCCTCTCATGCGTGGCGTGTTAGGATGCTTTGGTTAAATGCATCTGGGCAGATCCCGATGCTTATACCGCTCTTTGTTGATTGTATAACAGTTGGATATGCTTCACTTGTTATCACTGTTTCCTTCCTCGCTTGTGCCACACGTTGGGATCTTGTTTGCTGTCTCGGGTGCGCCCGACGATTGTTGTTCTTTACCTTCTCTGCGTGAGGCGCAGTTGAGTTTGCATAATTTTCTTACAACCTTTCTGCATGAAATGTAGTTTGGTTTGTGTTAACTTCCTTATGTATGAGTTTGCTGTAGCATTTCTTTGCATGACATTTGCATCTAGATGTTTCATTACAGCCCTCATTGCATGATCATAAGTTATGTTCAGCATCTTGCATATCATTTGCATTTTGCCCCAGCCTACGAGCACATCTATATTGTTATCTTGAATGTCTGTCTAAGTCTTCGGCCTTATCAAAAATGGCTCGTCTCTGGGCTTTGACATTCACTCCCGTCATTTCATGACTTTCGAGTTCTGTCAAAGAGGGACAACTGTAGACACTCCATTTTTGACCGTCCTCTAGACTTGGATGTTCTTGCAGGTACATCTAGCGACAAGTTTGATTGCTCGTCGAGCACTCGAATTCCACGACAAAATGCTCCAGGTTTGATTTTTCCAAACCCTGTTTCCATTCTGTCTCATATTTGGACCATGCGTTGGTCTTTGCAGAGTGATGTTCTTGATGGCCTGCCGGCCATCATTGAGGTCTGCCGGCCATGGACTTTGGCCTACCGACCAATGATAGGCCCTGCCGGCCATCACTGATGGCCAACAGACCACCGATTTTTCAATAGATATTTTTGTAGATATTTTGGCAGCTGTTTGCACAAAATGGCCCATCTGCTTGCACATGGATGGTTGGATCTTTACAAGAGGCCTTTGTATCTTCTATATATAGAGGTCATCTTCTTGCATGCAAGGGGTTGAACATTTTTTAAGACAAATATTTCTCTTTCTCTCTCTCTCTTTCTAAAATCCTCTTTCTCTATATTTTGTGCTTGAAAATGAGTTTTCTCTACACATTTGCACTAGAACCCTTAGCCAAACACCTTCACCTGAGGGTGGAGGTTCTTGGAGGTCTTGTTTGAGCTTCTTGGAGTGGTTTTGGCTCAGAAGTTTTGATGTTTTGTTGTTGTGCTTCAAGGGTAAGGACTTACCTCTTTTAAGCCTTGTTTTACTTCATTGTTTGGCCACCTTTGTATACTACTATGAAGCTGGTTTTAATCTCTAAAAAACTCTGTTTTTAAGGTTTTCAAATGGTGGTTTGAGCCTTGTTTGGTTTGGGTGTGGTTTCCTCCCTTTGCTCTTTGGCTTGTAAAGCCTTTTGAGCCATCTTTCAAAACTTTTGAAACCCCCTTTTCTTGGCTTTTTAACCACTGAAACTCAGAGGTTTTTCAGTGGTAAACAGTTTGTTTTGAGGTCCAAAATAGGAGGGGGTGGCCTCCCCTCCTTGTATCTTTTTTGCATATGTAGATGGCTTAATACTTGAACATGCTTTTCTACCCTTTTGCAGCTTAGTTCAAGCATGTTTTTGGCTTTGTTTTGACATACTTCAACTCTGTTTTTGGTTGGTTGGGTCACTTGTTGCTTACTTTTTATACTTGTAGTGCAATCATGCTCACTAGCCTAGCATACTCGATGATTTAGCCTATCATTCTAGCTTGTGTTAGCTTGATCTCAGCATGTTTTTGACATTATTTTAGCATGCTTTAGCTCTGTTTTGAGTGGTCTTGGACATATGAGACTTGTTGTGTATGGTTGTAGTGTAAAGGCTCTTATTAGCTTAGTGTTTTGAGGCTTCTAGCATGATCTGCATGTGTTGATTGCATGTTTTGGCATCATTTAGAATGTGATTTTAGTGCATATAGCTTTGTCACACTCTCACATATTCCACTCTTTCATTGCTTTTGAGAGTTATGCGTTGTGCCTTGTTTGTGGCCTAACATGCGAGCATGTTTTTCTTGCCATTGGAGCTTCCATCTGAGCATATTTTAGTCACTAATTTGGCATGTTTAAGCTCTGTCTAGAGCTGGCTTGGTCATTTAAGTTTAGTATTGCATGCCTCTTGTGTAATATTCTTTACTAGCTTTGATGTTTTTGGCTTTCAACATGTTGTGCATGTGTTGCTTGCATGGTATAAGGTCTTTAGCATGCCATTTCAGCACTGAAATTCTGCAACCTCCCTCATTTCTTCATTTTTTCCATTTGTTTTGTGGGTTGGTTGGCCTTAAGGTTGTGTTTAAGCCTGATAGAGTTTATGCTCAAATGGCTTTAACCCTCTTTTGAGGGTTCCTCCTAGACAAAGGCATGATCTCTCTCATGTCTTAAACCATTCTTTGGTTGATCACCCTCTCATTAAAGGACAATCACCTTGGACAAATCCATTAAAGAATGGTTTGGTAATGCTAAAATGTGTAAACAAAATCAACCAAGTAAAACATGGCCAAGATAAGCATGTTGTTTGCATTCCACTGTGTTCAATCGAACGTTATATTGAACACAAGGAAGATTGGTCCAATTCATACTCAAAGTGATGAAATGAGCCAATCTTCCTTTGTCTCTATTGCCTTTGATCATCCATGATAAGGTAGTGGTCTAGAGTCTTGTATTTGTGCATTTATTGAATGTGTACAAGTTGGATCTTTGGCCATCATGCATTCAAAATGCTTGATTGATGGTTTTGGATCCAATAGTGCAACTCCTTTGATGTTTTGAGATGATAAGGAGATGGCACAGTACAAACATACCATTGGGAGACTCTCACTTTTCCTCTGTTTGAACTCTGTTGCAGAATGGCAAATCAGCACACCAATGGCTGGCAGGCCACTGGTGCATTCCTCAAAATTGTTTTGGTAAGGTGGAGCAAAGAGTTCTTGGAGAAACCCTGCAAACAAAGCCTCTCAAGAGCAAGCCGGTGGGCTTTTCGGGGTGAGAAACCGAATGCATGCATGTTCAACTTTCTGAAGCAGAGCTGAAGTAGTGTAATTTAATGCCTTTCTTGTTAGTTAGCATTAGTTTTGTAATTTAATTAATTAATTTGTTAATTGATTAAGTGTTGTAATAATCAAGTAGCTTAGTTTATCTATTTCTTTATTGTTTTGTAATAATTAGTAATTAGTTTACTAGTTATTCGATTGGTTTGTAATAGTTAGTCTAATTAGATTTGTTAGTTAGCTTAGTGTAGCTTAGCTTATTTATTCGGACCCTCCTTCGCGAGGGCATAATGTTGTAATAAAGGTGCATGTCTGTGTGCATGTCTTCCAATCCCGCGTCTTTCTCCCTTTTAATTAATCTCTTTCGATGGTTAGATTAGGGACATGTTTCAATTAGCATACCTTATGCTTTTCATGTTTACATCATTCATTTGTCTTCTATGCACCGGGCTCGGTACATCATACAAACTACATTGTATTTCAATACTTATTTGAATACGTGTTTCAAATCATGTTATCAATTGTTGCATTCATATGCCATCCTAGATAGCCGAGCCTATTTAGTTGCATTATTGCATGTGTTGCATTAGGCATCTTGTATAGTTAGGATCATGCATATTTCTAACTAGCTTTTGTTTTGGCTCAGAGGACACTGTAAGCTTTTACGCTTTAGTACGCTTGCATGAGTGTGAGTGTTGCCATCTTTCGCATGCTTGCCATGAGACTATGTGCTTACTTGATTAACTGCATAAATGTCTATGGATGAAGGCTTGGTTGCTTGAATTGGGACAATTCGATAAATGTGAGTTTTTTTAAGCCCACTTTGCAAAGTGGCAAAATCATGTTTTAAGCCCACTTGAGGGTGGCAAATCCGCGCTTTAGCCCACTTGAGAGTGGCATTTTCAAACCATTTTCGAAAACAAACATGAGTCGTTTTGTTCCAATTCTCGTGATTTAGTCTATACTTGTATGTGTGCGTCACATAGTAAAGTTAGCTAATAACTGGATATGAACACATGGGTTTATGAAACAACATATCATGCTTAGTAGAGGCCGATCCTTTGATCGGGCGAGCAGGGGTGCTCATTTCAGGACGTTCCTCTCTCGTACCCAAGTTCCCGAGCCGAGGCAACTTTGGTGATGACGGATACGTGACCTTTGGCATGAGTCAAGGTTTCCTAAATTTCTCAAAAATAAAATATTTAGGTGGCAACTCTATAATCTGGAAAAGTAGTCTAGTTTTGGCATTATTTGATTTAAAATCTGTTTTTCCAAAATGATTTGTCGGATTAGACTCTTTGGTGTTTATCATTCTCACATTGCACTTTGTGAGATTAGATTCAGAACCGTGATAGGAGTCCGAACTGTAGGAGACCAATTCGTGCCTCTCCAAAAGGGGGGCACGCGAAGAAAGTCGAGTCTACAAATGTCCTTCGAAAAAGAACTGGAAGAAAGTCTACACTGTCACGACCCAAATCCACCCCTAAAAGTTTGGATCATGACTGGCTAGTAACCTCTTGATTACTTACGGCCTCAGACAAATTATAGAGAATTTATACTAACGGGGCCTAAGCGGAATATGCTAGAATTTTAAACATCATGTCATATATAGAAAGTTCACATACATAGTTCATACACGCAAATGCGAGTCATGTAGGTATATACAAGAAGTTAGCAACCCAAAGATTACATATTAACAAAGTGTCCAATAAAAGTCACCAAAAACTTAACAAAATGTGACATCAAAGGAAATCCCCAAAAAAACAAAAGGCTCCACTTTGGAGGCTTAACAAAACAAGTCCACCAAAAAGACTCGTGAAGCTGACCTAAGGCTGGCCTCCGAGCTGATCACCTACATGAATATATATAAATACGAAGTGAGCAGGGCTCAGTGAGTAATAATAATGTAAGGAGATTCATATGAATAAGCATATGTGATGTAGAACAAGTAGCCGAAGACTTCTTGGCACAATTGGACCGATAAAAGGCAAGAAAGATATAGAACAAAATTCTATAACTTTTATATTTCTTAATTTTATTATTTAGAATTAGATTTTGACTAGGATTTTAAATAGTTTAGAATTTTAGTCTCTTAGGTTTCCTAGTTTCCTATTCTCTTGTGTTTCTTAATTTGTGTTAATTTAAGTTTCCTAGTTTATTTTAGAATTACTTTTCCTACAAGTATTAGGTTTAGTTTATTGTAAATAAGCCTACAAGCATATGTAATTGATTCATTCATTCAATAATAGTTTAAAGTTCTTTTCTTCTATCTTCCTTGTGGATTCAAGAATTCTTGTCGACTAAAATGATATCTAGTCTCGTGTGATTTATTCCGCTGCATCAAGTGGTATCAGAGCAAAGAGTCACCTGGCTCAATGGCACAAAACAGAGTAGGTCATGCAAACCCTACTGGGAGTGATCGTGGGGTCGAGGCCCTGTGGATAGCATATGAGAAACAGCAAGAGCAGCTGAACGAAATTCATGATCTGCTTATTGGCCTAAATCCCAATGCCAACAAAAAGCCACCATTGGTTGATAGGGTCCATGCTGACGGAGTTGCCCAAAGCCAACCTATTACCCAGAACAAAGTGCGCACCGAAGGATTCGCCCGAGGTCAACCTGTTTAGAATGCTTCTAGACGTCCCCTTCGTTGTCCATCTGATAGTGATGAGGAGTCTGAACCAGAGTTTGAACCACTTCCAGCCAATTATTAACCCAAAAGGCAACAACAACAAGGGCTCGATGAGTACCGAATGAAGATAGATCTTTTCCAGTTCAATAGAAATCTGCATATTGAGGATTTTCTTGACTGGCTTTCAGAGATGGAGCAATTTTTTGGGATGATGGATGTTCCAGAATCAAAGATGGTGAAATTGGTGGCGTACAAACTAAAAAGAGGTGCTGCGGTATGGTGGGATCAATTGTAGAAAAATAGACACCGACAAGGGAAGGAATCTGTACGCACTTAGAGTCGAATGAAACAACTCCTTCAAGACAGATTTTTACCACCAGATTATGATCAATACTTGTTTCAGTTGTACCAAGATTGCACCCAAGGAAGCCGATCTGTATTTGATTATACGACTAAATTTTGCCAACTTTCAGATCGCAATAATCTGAATGAGACTGAACTCAATGGGTTAAAATTAACCATTCAAGAGAAGATGGAGTTATCAGCAGTGTGGACTGTGGATGAAGCGCATAATATGGATCTCAAAGCCGAGCTAATGGAGCGCAAGACAACCTGTTCTGGATATCGTCGGAACCTTCCTGATTCGTCATTTCCTACTAAAGGAAAAGGGGCTGCCCAACTAACAGTTCCAGTAAATCAGCACAGGAGTACCGCTGGTGGAGAAGAAAACCAGATAAGGGGATCAAGTAATAGGGAGGCACCTCGAAATACAAATCCTTATGCCAAACCAGCAATGGATAAGTGTTATAGATGTGGCAAGCCTGTCCATCACTCTAATGTGTGCCCAGAAAGAAGGACTGTTAATTTAGTTGAAGAAGAAGATGAAATTGGGGATGATGAAGACGTGAAATATGAGTGTGATCAATATGAAGGTACTGAACTCGCCAGAGAAAAAAGAAAACGAGTCAACTATATTGTTCAAAGGGTTCTATTTACACCAAAAACTGAGGACTTCAGTCAATGTTACAGTATTTTCCGCTCTTGTTGTACCATAAATCAAAAGATGTGTGACCTTATTGTGGACAGTGAAAGTTGTGAAAATTTTGTGGCTAGATGATTGGTAGCGCACCTGAAGTTGTCTCCTAAACCATACCCCTCTCCCTACAGTATTGGCTGGATCAAAAACGGACCTACTGTCAAGATAACCAAAGTATGTAGGGTACCTATTTATATTGGCAAACATTATAAATCCAATGTATTATGTGATGTGGTTGATATGGATGCTAGTCATGTATTACTTGGAAGACCTTGGCAATTTGATGTGGATATTACATTTAGGGGGAAAGACAAGACTTATGTGTTCAATTAGGGGTCTCATAAAATTGTTATGAGTCCCTTAAAGCAACACATAGTGCCTCCGAAAGTCGAAGCGAAGTCTTTCCTCACTATAACCAATTCAGAGGCTGAGTTTGTGGCAAATACGAAAACTTCACAAGAGTTATATGCTATGGTTGTGAAAACAATGGTTACCTGCGGCCAAGGAGAACACAGTCACACCAATCCATCAGAAAATTCAACCATTGTTAGAGTAATTCCAGGAGCTTACTGTTGACGAGTTGCCAGATGAACTTCCACCGATGCGAGACATTCAACATCAGATTGATTTCATACCAGGAGCAAGTCTACCAAACCTACCACACTTTAGAATAAGTACAAAAGAGAGTGAGATCATGTGGGAGAAAATCGAAGAATTACTGCGAAAGAGACTTATTCGTGAAAGCCTAAGTCCATGTGTTGTTTCGGCATTATTAACGCCAAAGAAAGATGGAAGTTGGCAAATGTGTGTAGACAGCAGAGCCATTAACAAGATTACCATCAAGTACAGATTTCTCATTCCCTGACTAGATGATATGTTGGACTTGCTGGAAAGATCAAAATGGTTTTCAAGATCGACCTGCGAAGTGGGTACCATGAAATTCGAATCCGTCCTGGGGATGAATGGAAAACAGCATTCAAGACTAAGGATGGTATGCATGAATGGTTGGATATGCCATTCGGCCTTTCTAATGCTCCCAGCATCTTTACGCAAGTTATGCATCAGGTATTACGACCTTTCACTAGGAAATTTGTCGTGGTTTATTTTGATGACATCTTAATCTATAGTGAATCAGAGGAGGACCACATGGCCCATTTACAAGAGGTGTTGACAGCACTGGAGGTAAGCAAGTTGTACGTCAACCTTAAGAAGTGTAGTTTCCTCACAAGTAGCTTGTTGTTCTTGGGTTATGTGTTTAGTTCAAATAGTATTCATGTGGATCAAGAGAAGGTTCGAGCCATCCAAGAGTGGCCAACACCCAAGACTGTTAGTGATGTTTGAAGTTTCCATGGGTTGGCTACGTTTTATAGGCATTTCATTCAAAGTTCCAGCAATATTGTGGCATCAATAACAGAGTGCATTGTGAAGCGAAGTCCCACATCGCCTGAGTACTGAAGTAATATTAAGCATATAAGCGTGAGGGCACCCTCACCTTAATAGCTAGCTTTTGGGGTGAGTTCTACCCAAGACCGTGTAACATGGTATCAGAGTCAGAGTACTCAAGGATGGGTAGGGTGTGTGTCCCTGGCCTACACACCGCAGGTGCTGCAGAGTGAGCATGCTGGGCGTGAGGGAGGGTATGAAGCAAAGTCCCACATCGCCTGAGTACTAAAGTAATATTAAGCATATAAGCGTGAGGGCACCCTCACCTTAATAGCTAGCTTTTGGGGTGAGTTCTACCCAAGACCGTGTAACATGGTATCAGAGTCAGAGTACTTAAGGATGGGTAGGGTGCGTGTCCCTGGCCTACACACCGCAGGTGTTACAAAGTGAGCACGCTGGGCGTGAGGAAGGGTGTGAAGCAAAGTCCCACATCGCCTGAGTACTAAAGTAATATTAAGCATATAAGCATGAGGGCACCCTCACCTTAATAGCTAGCTTTTGGGGTGAGTTCTACCCAAGACTGTGTAACATGGTATCAGAGTGCATGAATAAAGGAAAATTCATGTGACGTGATGATGTAGAAGAGAGCTTCTTGTTGATCAAAGAGAAGTTGTGCACTGCACCAGTGCTAGCTTTGCCCAATTTTTAGAAATTTTTGCGGTAGAGTGTGATGCCAGTGGTGTGGGCATTGGGGCTATCCTATCTCAAGAACATAAACCAATGGCCTTTTTCAGGGAAAAATTAAGTGTAGCTCGGCAAAAATGGAGCACTTATGACCAAGAATTTTATGCAGTGGTTCGAGCTTTGAAGCATTGGGAACATTACCTGATACAGAGAGAGTTTGTGTTATATACTGATCATCAAGCCTTAAAGTTTATGAACAACCAGAAGCACCTAAATAACATGCATGTAAGATGGTCTACTTTCCTTTAGAAATTTCCTTTTACTATTCGCCACAAATCAGGGGTTTTGAATCGAGTCGCGGATGCCTTCAATCGACGGGCTAGTTTATTAGTCATGTTGACACATGAGATTGTGGGGTTTGAGTTCCTGAAAGAACTTTATCCTGATGATGATGACTTCAGGAAGATATGGGCAAAGTGCACATTCAAAGGCAACCAGTCACTAATTTCCACATCACTTATGCCTATCTATTTCGAGGAAATCGCTTATGCATTCCCCGTACCTCTTTACGAGAGAAACTAATTTAGGATCTCCATGGTAGTGGCTTAAGTGGACATTTGGGCAGGGACAAGACTTTTGCAAGTATGGAAGAATGATATTTCTGGCCTCAGTTGAAGCGAGATGTTGGCAATTTTGTGAGGAAGTGCTACATTTGTCAAGTATCTAAAGGGCAGTCTCAGAATACTGGCCTCTATATGCCTCTACCTGTTCCTAATAGCATTTGAGAAGACTTGTCAATGGACTTTGTGTTGGGACTCCCTCATACCCAACGTGGAGTTGATTCTGTGTTCGTAGTGGTTGACAGGTTTTCAAAGATGGTGCATTTTATTCCTTGTCAAAAGACTTCAGACGCCTCTCATGTGGCTCGATTATTCTTTCGAGAAGTAGTTCGTTTGCATGGAGTCCCTCAATCCATTACCTCAGATCATGATGTCAAGTTCCTTAGCCACTTCTGGGTGACTTTATGGAAGATATTTAACACAGCCTTGAATCATAGTTCAACCGCGCATCCTCAAACAGATGGACAAATAGAGGTGACTAATAGGACTTTGGGCAATTTGGTTCGCAGCATTTGTGGAGACAAACCAAAGCAGTGGGATCTTGCTTTGCCTCAAGCAAAATTCACATATAATAGTGCAGTTCACAGTGCCACTGGAAAGTCACCATTCTCTCTGGTGTATGTCACGCCTCCAAAACATGCAGTTGATTTGCTCTGCTTGCCTCGGGGTCCAGAAGTGAGTACTACCGCCGAAACCATGGCCAAATAAACCCAAGCAATACAAGAAGAAGTACGACAGAAGCAGGAGGAAACAAATACCAAATATAAGGCAGCCGCAGACAACCATCGGTGCTTTAAACTATTCAAGGAAAAAGATTCGGTAATGGTGTTTTTACGCAAAGACAGATTTCCAGTCGACACATGCAACAAATTAAAGCCTCGTAAGTATGGTCCATATAGGGTGTTGAAGAAAATCAATGGCAATGCTTATGTGATTCAGCAACCAGACGACATGAAGATTTCCAAGACTTTTAATGTAGATAATTTATATGACCATCATGCTAAAGAACCCCTTTATCCATAATCAAACTCGAGGTCGAGTTCTCTCCAAGAAGAAGGGACTGATGTAGAACAAGTAGCCGAAGACTTCTTGGAACAATTGGACCGACAAAAGGCAAGAAAGATGTAGAACAAAATTCTATAATTTTTTTATTTCTTAATTTTATTATTTAGAATTAGATTTTGACTAGGATTTTAAATAGTTTAGAATTTTAGTCTCTTAGGTTTCCTAGTTTCCTATTCTCTTAGGTTTCTTAATTTGTGTTAATTTAAGTTTCCTAGTTTATTTTAGAATTACTTTTCCTACAAGTATTAGGTTTAGTTTATTATAAATAAGCCTACAAGCATATCTAATTGATTCATTCATTCAATAATAGTTTAAAGAGCTTTTCTTCTATCTTCCTTGTGGATTCAGGAGTGTTCTTGTGGATTCAAGAATTCTTGTCTACTAGAATGATATCTAGTCTCGTGTGATTTATTTCGCTCCGTCAATATGTCTTGAAGAATATATATAAAACATATACATGTCTTATTCATAATCACATTCCAAAACGGCCTTAGGCCCACATAAGACGGAATGGCCTTAGGCCTAACATAATATGGAATGGCCTCAAGCCTAACATGTCAACAGCTATTCTGAACATCATAGGGTAGATGGAACATCAACATGTCTCCATCTCCCTTAGCCTTAGGGCCATAGGTCATAAGTAATCCATATCAGACATAACGGCCTCAGGCCCATTATACATAACAGAAACAGAACGACTTTGGGTTCATTTCATATGCCATTGTAATCAAATGCTCAATCATCTCAAATAAAACATAGCTTGTATAAAGCATGTCAAAATATGTAAGCATAACATATTGTTACACTACTATTACCCACAGTGATTTGGTCGTGCAATGGTCCTTTCCAACAAGTGACCTACACATTAAACATATACGAATTGATAAGCAATTCATTCTTTTCTTAGCTTCTTCTCTTTACTCATTTTTCCATTTTATTTAATTTCTATCCATCTTTAAGCATTTCTGAGGGATTAAATACACTCATTAACAGATTCAGAGGGTAAAAAAGATGAACAAAATGTAGTAGTCTTTCTCCCTGTTTCCCGCACGTGTGGAAGACCCCCACCACATGTGTGGAAAGGTGCCGCATGTGCGGCCCGCACGTGCATTTATTTCAGAATTTTTGGCTTCACTTGCTCTATTTTACGCACGTGCGGTAGTGCCCCTCACATGCGGCTGTGAGCCCTGCACGTGCAGTTCTGGCTCTGTTTGTGTAGTCCAAAAATCCATCAAGTTCATGCTTCTCCAATGCATTTCTAAGGCTCTATTCAAACAATTTTACTTCAAAAACATGATATATGAACATAATAAGCATGAAACTCAAGCTCAATTAAATCATAACTTACTTTATTTTGACATATAGAACCCAAATTTCCATATTTCCTTAATTTCCTTCATCTTTTCTTGTTATATATACTTGTATAAGCTTACATGAGTTGAAAGCATGCAAAGACTAGAAATTAGAAGGTAATTTCTCTCAATCCAACTCAAGACAAACTCAAAATACAAGAATCAACCCTTTAATTAAACAAATCTAGGGATTACATGTTCATTTTCATGAGATGTGTTCAATCAAGATCATACCTCATATACCCTAACTTCCATGAGTGTCAAAGCTTCATCTTAAGTCTTGATTTTAACCAATTGAAGAAAGATTAAGGTAGTCTAGTTGATTTACACTTACCTTGAGGTATATTCCTTGAATCCCCTTTCAATTTCTTCAATCTCCAAGCTTTAGGTTGAGTTCTCATTTGCTCTCTTTCTTTTCTTCCTCTAGAAGCTCCCCTATGAGATATTTTGTGTTTTTGTCTAAGTCTCCTACATAAGGCTCAAGTATATATCCTATATCTCACTAAGACTTAAGCTTGTTGAGTCTAAGTTAGGCTTAATTACGAGTTTAGCTTAAATAGGCCTAATTAATTCGTTACGAATCAAATTTTTACAAAACTTTATATTATGTCCTAAAAATCATGCTAATCATAACTGTAAAGTCGATTTCGGTTTGTCATGCCTCTAAGGCTTTCAATTCCAGCCCAAAGGTTGTAATTTCAACAGATTTTCCTATAACTGACAAATACAAGCTCATAAGCATGTCCTTCACACATTTAAATATGTAATTTCACATCAAACACATAAGCACACATATAATCACACATATAATTAGGGACTTAAGGCATATGAGAGAGTCGGGTTATTACACTCTTCCCCCCTTGAAGAAGTTTGGTCCCTCAAACTTGTTTTACCTCAAGTTGAAAATAACTCTGGATACCGTTATTTCATTTCCTTTACTCTCTCCCAAGTGGCTTATTTCCCGTAATGCTCCTGCCATTCAACTTTCACTATTGGAATTGTCTTGTTCCGTAGCTGTTTCACTTGTCGATCCAAAATTTGAATCGGTTTCTCTTCGTAGATCAAGTTGTTATCCAAAGCAATCTGATAGTAGTCTATAATATGGGACAAATCTTGAAGGTAACCCCGTAACATTGATACATGCAACACGTTATGCATTTGTTCCATACTCGATAGAAAAGCAACACAATAAGCCACTGGACCCACTCTTTCTAGAATTTGAAACAGACCTACATATCGGGGTGCTAATTTCCCTTTCTTGTCGAATCATGTTTGTCCTTTCATCGGGGTGACTTTAACAAAAACATAATTACCAACCTCAAATTCTAAATCCTTTCGTCGGTGATCCGCATGTCTCTTTTGCCTGCTTTGGGTGGTTTTCAATCTTTGTTGAATGATTTTAATCTCCTCCGTCGTCAATTGTACAATTTCAGGCCCAAACAAGGATCTATCGCCGACTTCAGTCCAACTCACTAGAGAGCGACATTTCCCCCTGTACAAAGCTTTATACGGTGCCATTCCTATGCTTGAGTGGAAACTATTGTTGTATGCAAACTCTGCCAATGGTAGATAAGTTTCCTAACTCCCCTGGAAGTCCAAGACACACATCCGAAGCATATCCTCTAATGTTTGTATAGTTCTCTCTAATTCTCCATCAGTTTGGGGTTACACAGTGACTTGGGATAATGAAAGCGGGTCAGAGCAAGAAGCAGAAAGAACTGAATCCAATGAAGACGGGGATAGTACCTACATGGCATTCTATTCTTGTTTCACTTAAACAACTCCAAAGCCGGTTGAGTTTGCTCGTGGGCGTAGTGTGCATCATGCTCTTACTTTTGATAGGAGCAATTATCTGTATTGGAAGTGTAGAATGAGAGTCTATCTCAGACCTTGGGATCCTAAAGGCTGGCGCACAATTAAGGAGAATAGCAAAGCATCATTTGTGATCGATCCAAACAACAATCAAAAGGTTGCCAAGCTGATTGAGGAATAGAGTGTTGTTGAAAGAGCTAACATGGAAAGCAGTGAAAGAGTTTTGAACACCATTCGTGAAGCGATTTCTAAAGAAGAACAAGAACGAATTGCCTACTACAAGAATGCCAAAGAGGCATGGGATGTTCTTATGCAATGCCATGAAAGAGGAGAATCATCTTCACAACCATCCAGCAATCTTCGTGCCTTAGTTGCTCAACTGGATGTGCTCAAGGAGAAAGAGAAACAAAAAAAAGATGATGAAACCTCAGAAGATAATGATGAGATTGATGGTGACGAACTTCAACAAGCCTATGAAAAGCTATACAGTGAATCTCTAAACTCATCCAAGATAAATGACAAATTCACTATCAAACTCAAAGCATGTGAAAGTGAGAATGTCAAGCTAAAGGAAGAGATTTCAACACCTAGAAAGGATGTCATCATGATATCAAGTGATAGACAAGATCTCTGTGCAAAGCTTCTGACTTGTGAGACCAAAAGAAATGAACTTCTCAAAATCTATGCCACATATGAAGAGAAGATTGAATCCCTTGAGATGACACAAGTTGCCTTGAAAGAGCTAGTCGGTTAGAAAGAGAAAGAAATAAAAAATGCTAGAGCCACAATTGACATGTGGAATAGAGGGTCAAAGACACTGAAAGACATCATCAGGTCACAACAAATGAGTTGTGATAAAAGTGGGATAGGCTATGGTGATGCAACACTGCAAAAGGAGAAGGCCTCTACATCTCATAACATCAAAACTCAAGCAAAGGAAGAGCTGGAAATTCAACAGGATGATAAATCTCTCCATCAACCTAAAGGGGGTATGATCAACAAAAGGGAGGCAAAACCTATTTTTATTTGCCATCATTGTGGTAGGTATGACCACATTCGCCCTTATTGTTATAAGTTGTTTGGTAAGGTGTCTCAACAACTTAGAAATTTTAATACTTCATGGGTTAGGAAACAACCTTACATGTGTAGGTGGAATACCAAGATATATAATGGTGTTCACAATGCTAAGACTTTTACCAAGACTGCCAGTCTCGCTTCTGTGACAACCAAAAAGATATGGGTGAGAAAAAGTGACCTAACTTGTTTTGCTATTCACGCTACAATGAAAGCACATGACTCACACATGTGGGATCTTAATAGTGGATACTCTCGTCACATGTCAGGTGACAAATCCTATGTCACATCTCTCGAGAAATTTCAAGGAGGAATTGTTACCTTTGGAGATGGTGGCACTTCTAGACTAATTGGTAAGGGCTCTATAAATGTGGTCAGTCTACTTGAGCTTGAAAATGTTTTGCTTGTTGATGGCCTTAAAACTAATCTTTTGAGTATCATTCAAATGTGTAATTCTCATCATGAAGTATTATTTTCAAAAAATATAATGTGAAATTTTGAACAAAAAGGGAAATACTGTCATGCATGGGGTTTGCACATCTGATAACTACTATGCAACTGTTACCACTAATGATCTCGCTTGTCACTCGTCCATCATAAGTAATCATGACTTGTGGCATAAAAGATTAGGCCACATGAACTTTAAAGACCTAACTAAGATAGCCAACAAAGAGATTGTGAGAGGAGTGCCCAAAATGGGTAAGAATGTGAACCATGTGCGTGGCCATGTCAATTAGGGAAGCAAATTTGTGCCCCTCATAAAAAGGTGAATAGGTTAACAACCAAGCGTCCTCTTGAACTTGTTCATATGGATCTTATGGGACCCACTCGTACTGAAAGCATTGGAGGTAAAAGATATTTTTTTTACATGTTGATGATTACACTTGCTTTTCTTGGGTTAATTTTTTAAGAGAAAAATATGATACGTTTGATGCTTTCAAGTCATTAGTCCTTAAAATCCGAAATGAATAGGGTGTCTCTATTGGGCATATCATAAGAGTCTGAACTAATCATGGTTGTGAATTTGAAAATAGTTCGTTCTTGAATTTTTGTGATATGCATGGAATTAAACATGAATTTTCTGCACCCATTACTCCATAGCAAAATGGAGTTGTTGAGAGGAAAAATAGGGTAGTTCAAGAGATGGCTAGAGTCATGCTTCTTAGTAAGAAAGTTCCTCCCAAGTTTTGGGCTAAAGCCTTAAATACCGATGTTTATATGGTGAATCGTGTGTATCTAAGGCCCGGCACATTACAAACTCCATATGAATTGTGTAAAGGGTTGAAACCTAATGTAAAATACTTCAAAACTTTTGGAAGTAAATATTACATTTTCAAAGAAAGAGAGCCTTTCGGAAAATTTGACTCCCGAAGTGATGAAGGCATTTTTCTAAAGTATTCAACTACTAGTAAAGCTTTTTGTATCTATAGCCTTCGTACTTTATCTATAATGGAATCTATCAATGTGGTTGTAGATGACACATGTTCTCTTATTGCATATCTACATGAGGAATAAGATGGTGATCCTAAAATTTGGATATTGAACCACAAAGCCAAGAAGAAGCCCAAGGCCAAGCTCAAGAAGGCGAATCAACACCAACTCCTATGGAAAGCCCTAGTCCAAAGAGTGCACACAGAGACACTACCACCGATGTTAAAGTTATTACCAGTCCTGTTTTGAAGCCATCAGCAAGGGTAAAGCTAAATCATCTGATACAACAAGTGATTGGAAATGTCTCAGACCGAATGAAAACCCGACAACAAATTTGGGATGAGGTATCTCATATGTGTTATGTTTCGTTAATTGAACTTAAGAATGTAAAAGAGGCCTTACTAGATGATAAGTGGGTCAATCCAATGGGAACACAACGAGTCAATCAATAGTCCATAATTCAATATGGACCATTAAGGTCTAACATCAAAGATCCCTATATTTCAATTAATCCAATGAGCCATGGCATTGTTTCCCCCATACGAGGGCTTATTAATCAATGGGCCATGGTATTGTTTCCCCCGAGCAAGGGCCTCATTAAAGGATGCCACAAATACATTTTCAAAATGAGACATTCATTCATTCATACAAAATAGCATTTCAAAATCATCACTATGTAACAATTTTCAAAACATATTTCGAACATATCTTTATAAGGATATTACTCCCAGTGGGCGTGACTCGAATGAGTCGAATGTAACACTTCGGATGTACAACCTACACAAAGCATATAAACAAACATATCGAAACACAACATTATTCATCACACGTAACTTCTCTTATTCTTTTCTTTCTAAGTAAACCGAAATTCTACTTCACTTATTCTTTCTTAATCAAATAAACCGATCCCTTTCTTTCCTTCATGACAACATACTTATGTTGGTTCTTACCTTATTAATCTTCAATGAGTCATAAATCATGCATACAAATGCTTGGGAAGAGGTGAGATCGAAATATGAATAACGTGTGATTTTCTAAAACATGCTAAAAATAGCCTGATCGCTCGAGCCATCGCTTGGTCACTTGAACAGGTTGTATTGTCTACAAAAAAAAATACTGGACGGGTCAAAGGTGCGCTCGAGCAAACATTTGGTCGCTCGAGTGACTACCAAACAAAAGAAGGGTTCACTCAAGCCACCAATTGGTTGCTCGAGCGGTCTACAAAGACTGTAAAAGTTTTGGAAGCTCATAATGTTTGCTCGAGCCACCATTTGGTCACTCAAGCGGTCTGTAAATTTTCTGGGTTTTCAAAACTAAAAGTTGAACTTCCAAATTCCATTTCAATAATTGGGGTTATGCATGGCTTGTTCAAAACATGAATTTACTTCGGAAATCACAAATACATGACCCCTTTAAAATCATTTACTCAAAACTATTAATTTTAGCAAAACTTAACTCAAATCTTCATGCATGTAAAGAATTTCAAATTATTTTTCTTTTGAAGAACAAAACATGAAATTGAAGATATAACTTCCATGGTTTTTCTAAAAACATGTAAGATATAAACTCTTATGCATGAAAAACTTCAAAACTCATTTTCCATGAGCATGCATATAGCTCAATTTCTTGCTCAAAACCCATTTTCTTACAAAAACCATGGAATCAACTCAATAACTCTCTTGAGTCAAGAATTATGAAGGATTCTTTACAAAATAGAAGTATGAATTCCTCACCTAAGGCTTCAATTTTAGAGATTGGAGATGATTTCCCTCTTAGCTTCTTCAATTCCTCTCTAATTCCAATCGTGATATCCACGAAGGGAGCTCTAAATTCTAAGGCTTATTCGGCCCAAACATGTCATTCGCGGATGGGGCTCCGAATTCGGAGACTTTTTGTTGGCCAATCGTGATATCCACGAAGGGCGCTTCAAATTCGGAGTCTTATTCGGCCCAAACATGTCATTCACGGATGGGGTTCTAAATTTGGAGACTTTTTGTTAGCCAATCGTGACATCCACAAAGCGCACTCCGAATTCGGAGGCTTTTTGTTACAAAACCATAATTCACAAGACAGGAAAAAAGAGGCATTGCTTTAGAAAAATGAAAGATGTACACAGCGAAAATTCAAAACAGGCTACCATGTTATACAAGTTTGCTTAGTGATAAAATTTGCGCAAATGTGTGGAATTCTAGGGACGTGGCAAACTTCTTGCAGCCATGTCTTTGACCCGATATGCCCCTGTTCCTGCGATTGAGTCAACCTGATAGGGGTCATCCCAGTTGGGGCCTAACTTTCTGTCAGCAGGATTCCTAGTAACGGGAAGCACTTTCTTGAGTACCAATTGTCTGGATGTATGTAGACACCCCATTTTTGACCGTCCTCAAGACTTGGACGTCACCGTTTGAACACCCGGTGATTATCCATGTTCATGTTCGTTTGGAGTTCCCGGAGGTCTTGGCTACGCGCCTTGCCTCAGGATCTCCGAACTCGACTGTTTAGTGTCTGGTTTTGCACCAAACACTTGTGTTTTGCCTTGGAGGGGCAGGGAATGCCTTGTGAGGCATCCCACACATCACCGGCCATGGCCAGAGCCCACCGGCTGGTGTTTTGCTGCCATCGGCAATGTATATTGCCGGTCGGCATTCTTTGTTGCCGGTCGGCACTACATTTTGACAAAATGGCAATTTTGAGCAGCCGACTACTGTTCATCTGCTTTTGCAGATATTTTAATACAGCTGTATGGCATTTTGTTCCCCTCCATACACGTGTATGGAGGGATGGACTTCTTGTTAGCTTACCTTGTAAGCTTTACAAGATTGGCTCCTCTATAAGAGGAGCCCTCCCCTCTTGGCTTTAGGGTTATACATTTTAGAGACAAAAAATACAGAGGAGAGCTCTGGTTCTAGGGTTAGTATAGTTGTAGCTATTCTATCTCTCTTTTCCTCTCTTGAGTGTTCTAGGTGCATTTGTTCTTAGTATTGCACACAAACACCTACCATTACACCTTCTCTTTCCTATTGAGGTTCTAAGGGATTCTTTTCAAAGTTTTGGAGCTGGTTTGGAGCTTAAGGAACTGCTGGAGCTTCATTTGTGAAGAGGGTCTTCAAAGGTAACAATCTTACTCCTTTATTCCCCATTTTTGCATACTATTTTTGCCCATCTTAGAACTGTTTTTGAGCTTAGTGTATAATATAAAAAAGTTCTGTTTTTAGGCCCTTTAAATAGTTTCTTTAGAGTGTTTTGTCGTTTGGAGGTGTTTGACCCCTCTTAGGCCTTGAGAGGCCCCATTTTGTGCTATTTTGAGTGAGCTCTGGAACCTTGGTGTTTGGGCCTCCTCACCACTGAAATCTTGAGGGATTTCAGAGGTTAGGATGGTGCCTTGAGGTCCTAGGGAGGAGAGGGCCAGCCCCTCTCCTTGTTGTCCTTGAAATGGACCATTTTTGGCCTCTTGAGGGAGCACCTAGCTAAGCTTCATGTTGACCATGCCTTGGCTGTTTTTTGTGTTTATTATGTCATAATATGCCTCTGTTTTTTGTCGGTTTTGGTACACTATGCATGCTTAGCATACCTACCTTGTAATGCCATGTTTAGGCCTTAACATGCCTTAGGTTGTAAACCATTGTTCAAGCATGTTTTAGGTCTAGATTTGTGAAGCTTTTGTGCTTATTTTATCATGTTTGAGGTCTTTCCTAGGTTGTTTGGGTCGGCCATGCCATGCTTAGTATAGCCCCTTTGCATTTTTGGTTTGTTGGCCTTAAGTGTATGAATGTATAGCATGCATCCTTGCCTTAATTTAGTGGGTTGGGACCATTTTCCATGCTATTTCAGTCCCTTTAACATGCTTGTATGCTTGCCTTGGGTGCCTCTTTGAAGCTTTGAAAGCTTGTCTTGCATGCTCCATGTTTTGGCCATTGTGCATACCCTTTGAATTTGAGCCACTTAGATGTCATCTAGGTGTCCCTTGGGTGTTGTCTAGGCCTGCCTTAGACTTGTTTTAAGTCCTCTTAGCCTTGTGAGGCTTGGTTGATTTAGACTTGGTTTAAGCCTCTCGGCTTGCCTTGGGTTTTTGGCTTTGTTTGCATGCCTTGTTTATCTTGTTTAATTGGCTTAGCACCTTTTGTAACATGATTTTCAATGCTTACCTTGCATGCCATTAGTCCATGTTATGCCTCTTTCAAGTGTGCTTGAGAGTCACCCTTTTGTGCTTGAGTGTTAGCCTTTTAACATGTGCATGTGTGTATGTGTGTTTAGTCTTCATTTCATAGCACTTATGGCCACTATTTTAGGCCTAGTTAGAGTTGCCTAATTTAGTTTAAGTTCATCCCTTTGTTTGTTGCATGCTCCCCTTGTATGTTGTAGCATCTTGGTGAGTTGTTGCATGTTTGACATCACATGATTGAATGAAGTCACATGTTGGCTTACTTGCTTGGATGCCTACATTAGCCTTGCACACTTGTTAGTTGCATTCCTCTATGCCTTGCATTTCTTGCATGCTCATTTGCATTGCCGTATTGCATACCTAGTTAACATGCTTAGGTTGCATTGCATTGGCATGCATGCTTGGCCTCTTGACTATCCATGATAGAGGTAAGTCTCCCCCTTTGGTTTGTTGGTTTGCATTGCATTTGACATCAAAATGTACACACTTGGTCCCTTGGGCCATCACGCATGGAAATGTGCGATTGATGGTCCGAGAACCAAGGACCATGTCCCTTTGAGTCACTAACATGATAAGGGATAGGATTGGTGCATACATTGCTTGAATTGTATTGCCATGCTCTGCCTTGCCCTCTGCTGCTGTCGATTGCAGGTTCTGCAGGCATTCTATGCCGACCGGCAGTGTTCAGTGCCGACCGGCAACCCATTGATGGCCAATGGATGCATTCACAGCTGGTGACCATATACCATTGCCGGTGGACATTCTACTCAGCCGGTGATGTCTCCCATTGTCCAGGGAAGCAATTCTGAGATTTTAGCAGCCTTCAGAGGAGTATAGCAGGGAAAACAGAGGCAGCTTGCGCATGGCAGTGCACTTCCGAGCAGGACCGAGCACGCACGCATCGAACCCTCTTCCCGAGGCCCCTGTTATTGCTTTTCTTATGCTTAGTTAATTTGTTAACTAATTAGGTAATTTGTAATAATTAATTAGCTAGGATAGTTAATTCATTATTCGAACTGTATTATTCTTTCGGTCCCTCCGAGCGAGGGTAAACTTGTAATAAGTGTGGGTGAGTGTGTGCATGTCTTCCAACCCCCACTTCTTTCTCGCTTTTACTTACCTGCTTTGATGGTTAGTAATAGGTCATGTTTAAATTAGCATACCTTATGTTGCGCATGCGTGCATCCATGCATTTGTCTCGCACACATCGGGCTCGGTACATCATGCTAACTGCATTTGTATTTCAATTCCAAATTGAATACGTGCATCAATTGATTGCATTTTCACATGCCATGTATAGGTTCGCCAGTCCTATTCTAAATGCATCATGCATGTGTTGCATTAGTCAATTTGACATGAACTAGGACCATGCATGCTGGCTAACTAGTTTATTGTTTTGGCTCGGAGTACTCGGTAAGCATTTATGCTTTAGCATATCTCATGCGTGTGAATGCTATCATGACAACATGCTTACCATGTGCCTAGATGCTTATGTGATAAACTGTTTGAATGCCTGTGGGTGAAGGTTGGGTTGCCTGAGTTGGAATAGCTCATTGAAATCCATGTATTTAGCCTACTTGCGAGTAGTAAGTTCCAAAACATTTTTCCAAAACAAATGGATATGCAATGCTTATTTCCAAATTAGGCAATCTAGTCTATACTTGTTTGCTGTGCGCATAACATAGTAATTCTAGGCTAATAATCAGGATAAGAACACATAATGTTTTCAAAAACGGATGTCACGGTTAGTAGAGGCCGATCTTCAGATCGGGCGAGAGGGGGTGCTCATAGCTGACCTTCCCCAATCGTACCCTAGCTCCCGAGCCGAGGCAACTCTGGTGATGACGGACATGTGGCCTTCGGCACCGAGTCAGGGTTTCCTAAATTCCCCCATTTTAAAATATTTAGGTGGCGACTCTGTATCTGGCAAAGCAGTCCATGTTTGGCACTTCTTTTCTAAAAATATGTTTTTCTCAAAACAATTTGCCAGATTTGGACTCTTTGGTTCAGATTAAAAACCGTGACACAAATCGAGTCCGAACTGTAGCGGGGCCCCACGCGGGCGCGTCTACAGTTTCTGGCGACTCTGCTGGGGATTTAGAGAGCTTGACTTGAACTCGTGATATCCTGTTTTGATTTCATTTATGTGTCTCTTTGCATTGCATGTGCATTGGTGCGCCTGGGAACACAGTGTTTGCCATCTGCCATTCCTGAACGGTTTGCCGGAGGCTTGTCTTGTCAAGGCATGACCATAAGGCTGACCGGTTATGGGCTCTGATAGTATGGGAACACAAACCCCGGTTTTACCGGGGCACCCTCTTCGACCATTCAACCTAGTGCATATTCGGATCCATAGTGACCATTCCAAGTTAGGACAGGCTGCTTACCCGATGTTAGGTTGTTTGAAAACTGCTGCGTGCATAGTGAAACCCCAGCTCCTGACAAAATAGGACAGGGAAACCCTACCCCAACATAGGGGTGTTTTGGCTCTCTTTACCTGCTATGTGCTTTTAGAGTGTATCTCTACAGGGAAAGTACATATCAGTTTGCAAGTTTGAGTATCAGGCCCGAGGGCACCAGTATCAGTGTTATTGAGAAACCAGTTATCCGCGGGTATCAGGATCAGTTTTTGGGGACAGTGATTTCTGGGGAACAGTGATCAGCAGTAGAGTATAGTTGTTCAGCTACACCCGTGTTTGATCCATTTGGGCTGAAATGCTGCTTGTTGTCTCTTTCAGTTCAGACAGCTGGTACAAGACAGTTAGTGTTCCCCCTTGCTGAGGCAGGACTTATGACGACGCAGAATTCAGAAGAGATCGTGGTTATGACAGCTGCATTAGAGCAAGGGATCACTCTGCAAAGTGAGACCAATATTGATATGCCACATCCACCCAGGTCGCCTATCGCGCACCCGGTCTGGGCCCCCCAGCTATACCAGGCTCGCGAGCCTACTACATTTGAACTAATGGGGATGATAGGTGATCTCCAGAGGTCTGTGGCGGATCTCGCCTACGGAATGTCAGCTTCACCTCCAGCCGCACCATATGCCGGGAGTTTTGTACCCCAGGAGCCCCCGCTGTTGGGGCGAATTGTGATTGAACTTAGCCAACCGGAGATGGCCTCCAGCTATGGTAATGACATATCAACATCAAACCAAACCCTCGATCAGGCTGAGGCCAGAGGCAAGAACAAAGTGAAGGCAGATGCCGATCCCAGTGAACAACTGCTATGGGCAGTCGAGGCTTTGAAAGCCGCGGGGATGAACAAGCAACAGATATTCGCAGCTGTGGCAAGAGCTATGGAGGATGCTTTCCCCACTCCACCTGAGGGGAGTTCAAGTCAGTCGGAAAATCGGGATAGGCCCTGTCATGCCAGAACAGTTTCTCCTATTCCCACCCCTGCACCTGGGAAAAATCAGAAAGCCAAGGCAGTGCCTGCCGACCCTTTTTCTTGTGCGGCTAGTAAAAACGCTCAGACTTCAAAGTACCTGTCCCGAGGGCGCAGGACCTTTCATGCTCTCTATATGCCTCTATCTAAGGCACTTCAGATCCTTGCCGAGAGGGGACACCTTAAACCCTTGGAGCCTCGGCCTCTCCCGAAGAATCTCCTTGCTACGCATGATGCTGCTCAGTACTGCGCGTACCACCAGCAGACAGGCCATGCTACCGACAATTGTTTCCGCCTCCGTCATGAGGTGCAAGATTTGATTGACAACGAGGTTATCCTCCCGCCCACCTCAGCCAAGTCCGTTACCACCCAGTTATTGGATTTTGAGGACACAGATACTGCAAGTATGTAATCAGAAAGTGGACGACCTGCGGGCGGCATTTGGTATATTTTGGATATGGCGTCTGGCACGCATTTTTGAGCATCTGTGAACGCTAGCTTTGTAAATTCTGGCTTGGGTATCGAGTCAGTCTTTTGTTTTGAGTCTATCTCTTTGTCTTGAGTCAGTCTTTTTTGCTTAAGGGTCTGTCTTGTTGTAGCGAGTCAGTCCCCTTTGTATAGAATACCAGGTGATTCCGGGGTTGTTGCCTCGAAATACCGTTTTGTCTTGTAATTACCCGTTTTTGTTTTTTTGAGTCTGTTTCTGCCGAGGGGCCAATTACACCAACAAATCTGAATGAAACAGCCGTGGTTATCTCATTTTCATGCTTGCTTTCAGTGTGAGTTAGTTGTGCCAGAAGATTTGAATGGGCTGACAGTACATCTCGCATGCTCTCCTACGCGCCAAACTCATTGCATTGACCTAAGTTTTTCAAAAACCTCTTTTGAACACTGCGGTGATAAAAATGAAGAGAAAGGAATTCCTCGGGTTTTACAAAACTTTGATCAAATTGAGAAAAGGAGAGGCATGCTAAGCCTTTTTATGAATGAAATCAGGCTTGTCGGCGTGAGTACTGAGAAGGATCCTGGCTTGATCCAGATTGGTCCCACACTATCTTCGGCGCGAGCAATTTATCGCTTTCTTAAAAACTTTCGAAAACAAATGTTTTACGCAGCCCTGTGAGGACCTGTGCGGGATCGCTCTTGAGATTGTGCAGCCTAGGATCGCTCTCAGCCTTAAGATTCGACCTGTTGTCTTGAACCTCGAACTCATTCAAAACATTCAACAGTCAACTGTCAGAGGATGCCCGTGTGGCCAGTTTTGAAGCAGCCCTCGAACAAGAGGCACCAAAGCCGAATCAAAAGATCAGATCTCACCAGAAAAAGCTCGTGGAGCAGCCATGATGGGTTCTCCTACAAATCATTGCGACAGCCGTTCTCCTAGATATAGAGAGGCTTCAACTTCAAAAAACCGTTTAGCATGGACTTGTTACACTTTTACCCTTTGAGAGGCTCGCTGGGCCGAAAACCCGGAAGGGCGACCCAGGCAAAAGTTAGAGCAAGAGAAAAAAAAACAAGAAAAGCAAAAAATACAAAAAAAAAAGGAAAAGAAAAGAAAAAAAAAAGAAAAAAAAATGCGAAAAGAAAAGAAAAGAAAAAGAAATCAAAAAAAAAGAAGAAAGAGAAGCTCGCAAGGTCGAAAACCCGCATCGGGCACCTTGGCAAAAGTTAGAGCCTGAAAAGTGAAGGTTAAAATACCCGAGTGTACCTTAACCGGAACTATGTAAGGCTTGATTCCCATGTTTGGGATACGTAGGCAACTTCATCATGAAGTCCCGCCCCCAACGCTTTCATAGCGTCTCAGTCCATACAATGGTTTCGATTTCATCCCAAAGTCCAGTCACCAACACCTTCCAAGGTGACTGTGTCCATATATTTGTTATAACCATCTTCGTCATCTCTGTGTCCAAGAGTTCGACCACCACCAATGAAGACTGTTTGCGGACTGCTGCGGCATCATCCAAACAAGGGGCAACTTTCCGTTGCCACGGGTCGTCGTGAGCTGCCATTCAAACCAGGGGCAACTTTCCGTTGCCATCCACCCCTTTCAAGCCAGGGGCAATTTTCCATTGCCTCCGATCCGGGGTTGCGCATCTCAAAGAGTAAGTTCCATGCTCGTTGAGCATTGACTGTTTGCAAAATAGTTTTTGAAAATTTTTACTGAGGTTGACTATTTTCTCGAAAACTATTCCATTTTCCAAAACTGGACCATTTTCTTGGACCCAAAAGGGAAAATTTTCAGTGCTCATAGCCTAACTTGCATGATTTTCAAATCAAAAATCGAATAAGTGTGTTAATCTAACTCTCATCTTGATCAAAACTGTTTTAGTAGAAAACCAAAGCAAAAAAATGGTCAAAGCGATAAACTAGGGGCACAGTTGAGTCAGGTGTTCTGTCTTTCCCCCGTCGTCAATATACTTGCCAAAAGGGCACTCTACCCACCAGAAGAAATAGTTGTGCACTAACGGCATTGGGCATGAACCCGCAACTTCCTATTCATTCATTAATCACCTTGGGGAGGGATGGAAAATGAGAGAATGAAGAATAGAGAGGTGTAAGTTGAGAGAAAAGTGAGGAAAAGGGTTTTGAAAGAAAAACCGAGCCTGAGGGTCGAGTGATGTGAGAATCACAAATGAGAAAAGGGTGGGAAACGATACCCAGAGAAACTGGCTCCTCGTGATCTGAGGTCCCCCATCTTCGTTAACGCGTTTGTATGTCGTGTCTTTTGTTTTGTTTACCTCAACCTTTGTTTTAGGTCTCTTCCGAGCGTGCCTCGTTGTGTTTAGGTCGTGTACCTTCGTTGAGTCCTTTTCCGCTGTATCCAGTTGTAGGCTCGATACCCCGGGTAAGAAAACCCCTTTTCCGAAAGTTAATCGTTTATACTCAGAATGCTGTGCCATTCTCTATATTTGATTGTGTTTCAACTCTAGCTGGTTTCACCACCGTAGTTCGTCTTCCCAGATTGGGCTGTTTGTTCAGGATTTGCTGTGTGCAAAACGAACCAAATGCTATGTTACGGGCTGTATGCAGATTAATCCCCAATAGAGTAAGGGCTATGTGTCCAGAATCAAGCAGTGGGTTGCTTGGGTTATTTTGTTGTTGACTGTTTAGTTATCTGATTATTATCGTGCAAGTGTTCAATTTTCAGACAACCAATCAATTTCATTTACATTGAGGTGTAATATGGTATGGTGCAATGCAAAGTATGAAATGTAAAGATATACGGATATAAACACCTTTTTTAGATAAAAAGCCTGTTTCATTTCATCACCTTTTCAAATACACAAGTTTTGGAGACAAAAATCTGCCTGCGGCAGTACAAAGTATCCTAACTACCAACAAAAGAGAGAAGTACAAGAAAGAGGAAAAACAACAAAAATCTACATCCATATCAAGCGACTCCCAGGGCTATCAGTCTGTCCTAGTCCTCTTCCTGGACGAAGGTCCAGGAGCATCATCAGCATCGTCATCTGAGCCTAAGTCTGAGTCATCTCCAGCCTCCTCAGATGACCCGGCCTCTGCCTCTGCCTCGGACTCATCATCGTCATCATCGTCGTCGTCAGGGGTCGGCGCCCGAGAACTACTCCCGACATGAGTACGCCCTCCCCTGGTACGGGGATGTGCAGTATCTCCACGCCCTCCTCGAGCAGGAATAGAGGGCCCAGCCGGAGCACCACCCACCGGAGGAATCTGGAAGGGAGGCTGAAAAGCACAAAAGGCAAATACATCAGAATACAGTGCATGCAGTGTATCAGTGCAGAATGCAGTGTACAGTGTGAGAATGACGTGAGCAGTTTATCAGTGCAGAATGCAGTATACAGTGTGTGAATGTCGTGGGCAGTTTATCATCGCAGAGTACAGTGTATAAATGCAATATATGCAGTGTATCAGACGCTGTGAGATCAGTGTGTCAGGTGTGGTGTCATGCATCAGATTACACGAATCAGCTTATGAATGGTTTGAGGCCATTGTCAGAAGAACATACCGGAATACTATAGAGGGCCAGGAGGTCAAAGGTCCACTATAGCATCCCCATCATGGAGGCATTCAACTCCGCAGACTGCCGGGTGTACTCGGAGGACGCCTGCAAGAGTATAAGATACATCAGTGTTCTGCGGAATATCAAATAAACTGAAATGAAATGCCAGATGCAAGATGCAAAATGAAGTAATACATATCGAAGGCAAGTCGGGGATGCCGACTAACTCATGACAGCCGGGGGAGGGGCAAAGGGAATCTGGTAGGTCGCCCCATCCTGCCCTCTATATGACAGTACCGTGGGCAGGGCGGGCCAGCCAGTCCCCTGTCCCCCCCGAGCTCCACTCCTGCCATGCACTCGAGCCCTCATCGATGTGCCCGCTCCAGCTCCAGCTGCCGGTGCCGCTGGCCTCTCCCCCTCAGCTCGGCGACCACCGCTCAAGGGTCGCATAATGTAGGTCCAGACGTACTCTGCGTAGTCGCCCTTCCCTCTGTGATGCTCCTCACCCCAGCCGACGGTGAAGTCCCTCATTTGCTCAAGAGAGAACCCCTCTGTATGCCTCATATGCGTAGGAGGCGGACCCGGAACTATCTGCTCCGGTAAACCCAGGGTCTGACGTAAGAAACCTCGCCCAGGTACCAAGCCCGACAGACCGGGCCCTCCAACAGAATCCGGCAACGGGCAGTCTCCTCAGCGCCCTCATAGTGGTCCCTCACCACACCCAGTAACGGAGCCCAGGGCTGCCAGGTGATCAGAAAATAATATGCAGTTTATTATCTACCGTTATTGAAAATATACGGTGTGAAGCAAAGCCAAAATAATAATAAACTCTAAAGTTGAACATACCTCCGCGGCGGTGATGGTGTCGAAGTATCGGCGGAAGAAAATAAGAGACTCCCGTGGTCTCCGCACGCATCGCACATCGAAGCAATGAGAGAAGGGGACGCCGAGTGGGATCTCCTCATCGGGTACTGGGGCAAGCCTAGGAAAGTAGGCATACACCCACAACTGCAAAACAGATATCAGTATGACGATCAGATAAGGCAAAATACAGAATAAGACAGAAATAGCAGAACCGTGTGTTGTGCAGTGTATTGTGCGGAGTGTACAGTGTGTGCGGTATACAGTCAGTGTAAAGCAAAGTATATGTGTGCCGGGTGTGCAGTGTACAGTCAGTGTGGGGCAGTGTACAGTATATGTGCAGTGTGCAGAATACAGAAAGCAGGAAGCAGAAATGTAAAAAGGGAAGAGGACGTACCTCCCAGGCCCGCCAGTAGCCACCGAGAAGCTGTCCGCTGAGGCGGGAAGAAGAGCTCATGTAACCGTACAAAGTGGCCAGAGCGGCGCCACCCCAGTCATAATGGCGGATCTGCCTGACGTCCACCAGCGCGCTCAACAGGCATAAGGGCACGGTGTTCGCCCGATCGGCGAAGAGAGTCGTCCCGAAGAGGAACATGATGAAGCCCCGCGCGTACTGGTCCACCTCCTCCGGGGACATCTGCGCCTCCTTTGCCAAAGCTGGTTGGATACGAAAGTGGCTCTCGAACCAGGAATACCTAACGAACCCCGCTCAAGCGAGGGGAGGCTGAGTGCCAAGCAGGTACAGTTGGGCAGCGTCCCACTCGTCCATATCAGTGTCAAAAGGGATCGGATCACCCCCTCCCCCAATGCTAGTAAGCATCGAGAAGTCGTAAGGGGTCATCGTCATGTCCCCTGTGGCGGAGAAGTGGAAGGAGTTGGTGGTTTCCCACCACCTCTCCGCTAGAGCAGCAAGCAAGGGCCTGCAGGTAGTCAGTCGAGAGAGCCCCCTGCAGAAGATGCCAAAGCCGGCCTCGTCGACGATGTCACGAACCGCACCTGGCAGCTCGAGGTACCAGTCCCGAGCAACGGTGTTCCCATACCCGCGGATGATATGGGAATCCCCCTGTAATCAAGAACAACAAATGCAAGGCAATATTCAAAATGCAGTTCTAAGAAGCATACAGTGAACTACAGCGTGTGATGTGTCAGCGTGTTTGGATGGTTCAGGGCAGATGTAGCATGCGTGTAAGTTTTAACAGATTCAAACAAATACCGGGTGTCGGTGTGCTTACAGTGAACTACAGCGTGTGATGCGTCAGTGTGTTCGAATGGTTCAGTACAGTATAGCATGCGTGCATATTTTCAAACTCAAGCCAATACCAGGCACCAGTGTGTATGCAGTGAAATACAGTGTGCGCCGTGTGTTTGGGTGATTCGAAGCCAGTGCAGTGTGTGTGCATGTGTCAGTCTCAAACAGATATCAGTTGCACGTATGTTTACAATCAACTACAGTATATAGTATATCAGAATTAAGCAGTTAAAGAGCATAACCAACTACGGCAGTTTTGCATCCTACATTGCAAAAAGTAAAGCAGAGAAGGAAAGTTACCTCGGAAGCACTGAAGGACAGATGGGAAGTAGGCTCACGCAGGAGGAGCTCGCGCGCCACGTGCCTGTCAAAGCTCTTGAACTGGCGTAGTCCGTCGGGGAGCATCTCATGAACTGCAGGCCTGTAGGTCTCCGGATCGAACGGCCGGATACGGAGTGGCAAGGGCTCGGCCTCAGGGTCCATCTCGAGCTCTGGAGGAGCCCCACCCTGTGGAAGATCGTCCGTCATCTCGAAGAGAATGTGAAAATGGCCGTAAGACGAAAAACCGGGCAAGAATGCGAAAAGTCAACAAAAAGTCAAACCCCGAGAGGGTCGGAAAAGGCATGGGCATCGAGAAAAACTCGAGGGAAACAAGCCCCGAGTGGCGAAAATCAAGAAAGAAACATCGACACGAAGTTCCGTTCGGTTGAAAATGTCCGAAACGCGAAGGAGATCGCGAATCGAACAACGAAATGGGAGCTAGAACGCAAGAAAATGAGAGAATCAAGGGAGGAAAATGCCCTAGAGGGGAGGGGGAAGGATTTTCGACCAAAGAGGAGTGGAGAAAATAGGGTTAGAAACCCTATTTTAAAAGACCCATGGCCAATTGACAAAACTGCCCCGATACAGGAATTCTATGCCGGTCGGCAAAATATTGTGCCGATGGAATTGTATTATGGCCGGTGGACGGCCGGTGATACATTTTTATAGCCGGTGGACATCCGGTGGCCTCCTACAGTGATTTTGGAGCCTCCTACACCCTTGTTTGAGTTATTTGAGGGGTTCAGGGCCTTCATTGCTCAAAACAGTGCAAAATAGTGCCTTTCCGACGTTCAACCGATCTCCGTTGTGACCTTGGGTCGTGTCTTCTGTGCGTGGCACTCAAATTCGTGCAAGGTGTATCCTTTTTGTATCCTTTTGGCTTTTACAAAAACTCAAAAGTTACCCCACGCGTATTGCATATCAATCGCACTGTCTTGTGCATTTCAAAATCAATCGCGCTGTTTAGCGTATCACACTGTTTTGTGCATTTCAAAATCACTCGCGTTGTCTAACGCATCGCGCTGTTTTGCGCATCTCATTGCATTTTACATGCATTCCCTCGCGCTATCTTGCGCATTGCACTGTCTTGTGCACTCGCGTTGTCTAAGGCGTCGCGCTGTTTTGCGCATCTCATTGCATTTTACATGCATTCCATCGCGCTATCTTGCGCATTGCACTGTCTTGTGCACTCGCGTTGTCTAAATGCATCGCGTTGTTTTGCGCATCTCATTGCATTTTACATGCATTCCCTCGCGCTATCTTGCGCATTGCACTGTCTTGTGCACTCGTGATGTCTAACGCATCGCGCTGTTTTGCGCATCTCATTGCATTTTACATGCATTCAATCGCGCTATTTTGCGCATCACACCGTCCCGGCAACGGGACGGTCTAGGAGACCTTAAATCCTTGGAAGGTGCAAGACCTTTGGCGCATTGATGTGCACAGTTCATTTGCATTGTCGTGCATCTTAAAGCCGCGTGTTGTCGCGCATTCCATGCAACATGCATTTTATACATCATTTGCATTTCAAAAACAAAAAACAAACACACATGCATTGTCACGCATCGTCATAAATAGTTGCATTGTCATGCATCATTAGAACATAGTGCATACTGCATTGTCATGCATGTTTGTAAATATCCATTCCATTGCATATTTGTAGATATTGCATTGTAGTTTGCATGCATTTATTGCATCACCTTCCATCTATGGCTTGCGCCTTTCCAGGTTGAGCTTGGTCTGGCATGTGCCCTTACTTTTCACGTTAAAACACAGTTCTGCATGTGTACGCGCCTATTCCACGCTGGTATGTTGGTTTGAGGGTTGCGGCACCTTTTCTGTGTTAGACATGGCTCGTATGCATACATGTCTTTCCTAGGCAAGATTTAGTTTGGCCCGCGTGCCATATCCATTGTATCCATTTCTATTGCATTATAGCTTGCATGCATTCACTGCATCACTGCCATCTATGGCTTGCGCCTTTCCATGATTGAGCTTGGTCTGGTATGTGCCCATACTCTTCACGTCGAAACATAGTTCAGTAGACCGTTCTATGTTAGACCTAGCTTGTACGTGTACATGCCTTTCCTAGGCAAGATTTGGTTTGGCCCGCAAGCCATATCCATTATATTGCATTTCCATTCCATTGCATATTTATAGATATTGCATTGTGGCTTGCATGCATTCACGGCATCACTGCCATTTATGGCTTGCGCCTTTCCATGATTGAGCTTGGTCTAGTATGTGCCCATACTTCTCACGTCAAAACATAGTTCAGTGGACCGTTTTATGTTAGACGCGGCTTGTACGTGTACATGCCTTTCCTAGTCAAGATTTGGTTTGGCCCGCGTGCCATGTCCATTGCCATCTCCCCAGCATATCCATATATATATTGCATTGTATTGTAATTTTTGCATCCAGCATTAGGATCGTAGTCCTTTCCCCAACGGGTCGTTTCCCCACTTATGTCATCCCCCCCCCCCAAATACTTGTTCTTGCATCCGTCTACATTACTCATAGTTCAGTAGACCGTTCTATGGCAGACGGACTTGTTACCTCCATCAATCTATTTGACATAAGCGTGGTTTCAAACCGCTCACGATTGGATCATGATTCAATTGCTTTGCATATAGTTTGCATTGTTTCAATTACATTGCATCTTTATTTGCATTATTTATACATTGTTTTGTATATATTGCATATCATTTTGCATCCATTTTTGCATTGTCATGCATGTTGCTAACAATATCGTACCTATTAAGTTTGCTTTCTTTTCAGGCACGATATTGTATGTACCGTTCATTTGAGGCTGGTGCAACCAGACGAGACGCACAGGTATTGTATCCTCCGAGTGAGAAATATCGAGAATTGCATAATTCTCTTGCATCCTTTCTGCATTTTAGTGTAGTTTGGTGTATGCTAGCTTAAAATTGTCGCATGTTATGCTTCGTTACAGCTTTTCTTTGCATGATCATAAGTTATGCTCAGCTTCGTGCATTGTCTTGCATTTTGCCCCTGCCTTCGGGCGCATACCTTGTTTGTCTTGCATGTTTGTCTAAGTCTTCGGCCTTGTCAAAAATGGGTCGTCTCTGGGCTTTGACATTCACTCCCGTCATTGTTATGACTTTCGAGTTCTGTCAAGGAGAGGCAACTGTAGACACCCCATTTTTGACCGTCTTCAAGACTTGGACGTCACCGTTTGAACACCCAGTGATTATCCATGTTCATGTTCGTTTGGAGTTCCCGGAGGTCTCGGCTACGCGCCTTGCCTCAGGATCTCCGAACTCGACTGTTTAGTGTCTGGTTTTGCACCAAACACTTGTGTTTTGCCTTGGAGGGGCAGGGAATGCCTTGTGAGGCATCCCCACACATCACCGGCCATGGCCAGAGGCCACCGGCTGGTGTTTTGCTGCCATCGGCAATGTATATTGCCGGTCGGCATTCTTTGTTGCCGGTCGGCACTACATTTTGACAAAATGGCAATTTTGAGCAGCCGACTACTGTTCATCTGCTTTTGCAGATATTTTAATACAGCTGTATGGCATTTTGTTCCCCTCCATACACGTGTATGGAGGGATGGACTTCTTGTTAGCTTACCTTGTAAGCTTTACAAGATTGGCTCCTCTATAAGAGGAGCCCTCCCCTCTTGGCTTTAGGGTTATACATTTTTGAGACAAAAAATACAGAGGAGAGCTCTGGTTCTAGGGTTAGTATAGTTGTAGCTATTCTATCTCTCTTTTCCTCTCTTGAGTGTTCTAGGTGCATTTGTTCTTAGTATTGCACACAAACACCTACCATTACACCTTCTCTTTGCTATTGAGGTTCTAAGGGATTCTTTTCAAAGTTTTGGAGCTGGTTTGGAGCTTAAGGAACTGCTGGAGCTTCATTTGTGAAGAGGGTCTTCAAAGGTAACAATCTTACTCCTTTATTCCCCATTTTTGCATACTAATTTTGCCTATCTTAGAACTGTTTTTGAGCTTAGTGTATAATATAAAAAAGTTCTGTTTTTAGGCCCTTTAAATAGTTTCTTTAGAGTGTTTTGTCGTTTGGAGGTGTTTGACCCCTCTTAGGCCTTGAGAGGCCCCATTTTGTGCTATTTTAAGTGAGCTCTGGAACCTTGGTGTTTGGACCTCCTCACCACTGAAATCTTGAGGGATTTCAGAGGTTAGGATGGTGCCTTGAGGTCCTAGGGAGGAGAGGGCCACCCCCTCTCCTTGTTGTCCTTGAAATGGACCATTTTTGGCCTCTTGAGGGAGCACCTAGCTAAGCTTCATGTTGACCATGCCTTGGCTGTTTTTTGTGCTTATTATGTCATAATATGCCTCTATTTTTTGTTGGTTTTGGTACACCATGCATGCTTAGCATACCTACCTTGTAATGCCATGTTTAGGCCTTAACATGCCTTAGGTTGTAAACCATTGTTCAAGCATGTTTTAGGTCTAGCTTTGTGAAGCTTTTGTGCTTATTTTATCATGTTTGAGGTCTGTCCTAAGTTGTTTGGGTCGGCCATGGCATGCTTAGTATAGCCCCTTTGCATTTTTGGTTTGTTGGCCTTAAGTGTATGAATGTATAGCATGCATCCTTGCCTTAATTTAGTGGGTTGGGACCATTTGCCATGCTATTTCAGTCCCTTTAACATGCTTGTATGCTTGCCTTGGGTGCCTCTTTGAAGCTTTGAAAGCTTGTCTTGCATGCTCCATGTTTTGGCCATTGTGCATACCCTTTGAATTTGAGCCACTTAGATGTCATCTAGGTGTCCCTTGGGTGTTGTCTAGGCCTGCCTTAGACTTGTTTTAAGTCTTCTTAGCCTTATGAGGCTTGGTTGATTTAGACTTGGTTTAAGCCTCTCGGCTTGCCTTGGGTTTTTGGCTTTGTTTGCATGCCTTGTTTATCTTGTTTAATTGGCTTAGCACCTTTTGTAACATGATTTTCAATGCTTACCTTGCATGCCATTAGTCCATGTTATGCCTCTTTCAAGTGTGCTTGAGAGTCACCCTTTTGTGCTTGAGTGTTAGCCTTTTAACATGTGCATGTGTGTATGTGTGTTTAGTCTTCATTTCATAGCACTTATGGCCACTATTTTAGGCCTAGTTAGAGTTGCCTAATTTAGTTTAAGTTCATCCCTTTGTTTGTTGCATGCTTCCCTTGTATGTTGTAGCATATTGGTGAGTTGTTGCATGTTTGAAATCACATGATTGAATGAAGTCACATGTTGGCTTACATGCTTGGATGCCTACATTAGCCTTGCACACTTGTTAGTTGCATTCCTCTATGCCTTGCATTTCTTGCATGCTCATTTGCATTGCCGTATTGCATACCTAGTTAACATGCTTAGGTTGCATTGCATTGGCATGCATGCTTGGCCTCTTGACTATCCATGATAGAGGTTAAGTCTCCCCCTTTGGTTTGTTGGTTTGCATTGCATTTGACATAAAAATGTGCACACTTGGTCCCTTGGGCCATCACGCATGGAAATGCGCGATTGATGGTCCGAGAACCAAGGACCATGTCCCTTTGAGTCACTAACATGATAAGGGATAGGATTGGTGCATACATTGCTTGAATTGTATTGCCATGCTCTGCCTTGCCCTCTGCTGCTGTCGATTGCAGGTTCTGCAGGCATTCTATGCCGACCGGCAGTGTTCAGTGCCGACCGGCAACCCATTGATGGCCGATGGATGCATTCACAGCCGGTGACCATATACCATTGCCGGTGGACATTCTACTCAGCCGGTGGTGTCTCCCAGTGTCCAGGGAAGCAATTCTGAGATTTTGGCAACCTTTAGAGGAGTATAGCAGGGAAAACAGAGGCAGCTTGCGCATGGCAGTGCACTTCCGAGCAGGACCGAGCACGCGAGCATCGAACCCTCTTCCCAAGGCCGCTGTTATTGCTTTTCTTATGCTTAGTTAATTTGTTAACTAATTAGGTAATTTGTAATAATTAATTAGCTAGGATAGTTAATTCATTATTCGAACTGTATTATTCTTTCTGTCCCTCCGAGCAAGGGTAAACTTGTAATAAGTGTGGGTGAGTGTGTGCATGTCTTCCAACCCCCACTTCTTTCTCCCGTTTACTTACCTGCTTTGATGGTTAGTAATAGGTCATGTTTAAATTAGCATACCTTATGCTGCGCATGCGTGCATCCATGCATTTGTCTCGCACGCATCGGGCTCGGTACATCATGCTAACTGCATTTGTATTTCAATTCCAAATTGAATACGTGCATCAATTGATTGCATTTTCACATTCCATGTATAGGTTCGCCGGGCCTATTCTAAATGCATCCTGCATGTGTTGCATTAGTCAATTTGACATGAACTAGGACCATGCATGCTGGCTAACTAGTTCATTCTAAATGCATCCTGCATGTGTTGCATTAGTCAATTTGACATGAACTAGGACCATGCATGCTGGCTAACTAGTTCATTGTTTTGGCTCGGAGTACTCTATAAGCATTTATGCTTTAGCATATCTCATGCGTGTGAATGCTATCATGACAGCATGCTTACCATGTGGCTAGATGCTTATGTGATAAACTGTTTGAATGCCTGTGGGTGAAGGTTGGGTTGCCTGAGTTGGAATAGCTCATTGAAATCCATGTATTTGGCCTACTTGCAAGTAGCAAGTTCCAAAACATTTTTCCAAAACAAATGGATATGCAATGCGTATTTCCAAATTAGGCAATCTAGTCTATACTTGTTTTCTGCACGCATAACATAGTAATTCTAGGCTAATAATCAGGATAAGAACACATAACGTTTTCAAAAACGGATATCACGGTTAGTAAAGGCCGATCTTCGGATCGGGCGAGAGGGGGTGCTCATAGCTGACCTTCCCCAATCGTACCCTAGCTCCCGAGCCGAGGCAACTTTGGTGATGACGGACATGTGACCTTCGGCACCGAGTCAGGGTTTCCTAAATTCCCCCATTTTAAAATATTTAGGTGGCGACTCTGTATCTGGCAAAGCAGTCCATGTTTGGCACTTCTTTTCTAAAAATATGTTTTTCTCAAAACAATTTGCCAAATTTGGACTCTTTGGTTCAGATTAAGAACCGTGACACAAATCGAGTCCGAACTGTAGCGGGGCCCTACGCGGGCGCGTCTACAGTGTATAACGACGCAGCTATACACGTTGATTTTATGATTTAGCGAGCTATTGCTAATACCGTGCCATTGAAGCAAGGCCACAGTCTCAGCGTTCTTCAATCAGAGTCAAGTCCAAGGCCAACATCATGTCATTACGGCCTATGTCAAAAACCTTCGATTTCAAAGTGGGTAGGCCAATCTCTAAGGGGATGATTGCCTGGGTTCCAAAGCATTGAGTGAACGGCATTTCCCCAGTGGATCGCCTTGGAGTAGTGCGATGAGCCCACAACACACTAGGCAGCTCTTCAACCCATCTGCCTTTAGCTTTCTCCAACCTTTTCTTAATGCCCTCCAGAATGACTTTGTTAGAGGCCTCCGCTTGACCATTGCTTTGAAGATAAGCCGGTGAGGAAATATAGGGTCAAATACCATACATCTTGCATAATTCTTGGTAGACGCCACAATCAAACTGTGTGCCATTGTCTGAGACAAGTGCCCTCGAAATGTCGAATTGAGTTATGATGTTTTTCCATACGAAACGCTTAATTTCGGAATCTTGAATATGTGTTGGTGCCTCTACTTCGACCCATTTTGTGAAATAATATGTTGCGACAATCAGGAATCACTTCTTCCCTAGAGCCCATGGCAGTGGTCCGACGATATCAAGTCCCTATTGGTGAACGGCCAAGGACTAGTGATAGAGTTTAACTCTTTAGTAGGTAGATAAGTTAAAGGGGACAACTCCTAGCATTGTTCACATTTCTTGACATAACAATTGGAATCTGTTCACATGGTCGGCCAATAGTATCCCTGTGTTACGGCTCGATGGGCCAAAGAACGTCCCCCAGAATGGGCACCACAGCTGCCTTCATATATTTCAACCAAGAGTTCCTCTACTTTATCTGGGTGAACACATTCTATGTACGGCCCAAAAAGGGATTTTTTGTAGAGCTTCCCCTGCGGATCCAAGTAGTATCGCAGGGCTTTGTTTCGCAATTTGTGTGCTTCTTTCTTATCCATCAGGAGTTGCTCTGAGGATAGAAATGCAGCGATGGGGTCCATCCAACTTGGACCTAGTTCAATGATGTTGATCTGAACTGATTTAGAAGAGGCAATACTCGGCTCGGGGACGAATCCTACTTCGATTGTCCGTTTAATTTCTAAATTGATAGCAGAGGCTAGGCAAGCCAGGGCGTCCGCATGCCTGTTATGATCCCGGGTCATTTGATTCAATTCATGATGATCGAATTTCACGAGCAAAGAATTTTCCATTTTCATGTAGGCTGCCATGCGGTTGTTTTTGGCTGCATATTCCCCTTTCAATTGGTTGATGACTAGTTTTGAGTCACAGAAAACAAGCAGGCGCCGTACACCGAGGTGAAGTGCATTTCGTAGGCCAGTTAACAATGCTTCGTATTCAGCCTCATTGTTTAACGCATCGAAACCCAATTTGACAGCCTGCACGATTATTACCCCTTCAGGGGTCATGATTACTACGTCAGCCCCACTGCCACATTGGCTGGATGACCCATCATAGTACATCTACCAAATGTCTCCAACATATATTCTCCAATTGGGCTTAGGTTGTACTTGATCAGACTTAAAATTGGCGAGGGATCCTGTGAATTCAACTACAAAGTCGACGAGCACTTGCCCCTTGATGAAAGTTCTGGGCAGAAATTGTATATCATACTGGCCGAGTTCCAGAGCCTATTTCGAAACACGCCCTGATGCCTCGGCGCTGTGGAACGCTGACCGGAGTGGATAGTCTATTAGTACCCCAATGGTATGGCCCTGAAAATAATGCATCAGTTTTCTTGCAGCCATGATGAGAGCAAAGATGAGCTTTTCCAAAAGAAGATAACGTGTTTCAGCGTCAGCCATTGCTTTGCTCGCAAAGTAAACTGGTCGCTGCTCCCCAAGTTCTTCTCTTAATAGTACGGCACTGACCGCCCAGTCGGATACCGCCAGATATAAAATGAGCGGATCCCCTGCCGAAGGTGTCGCTAAGAGTGGTGCCGATCAAAGATAAGTCTTCAAGCCATCCAAAGCAGCCTGACACTCAAGAGTCCATTTAAAAGCCTTACCTTGCCGAAGTGTATGAAAGAATTATCGGCAATGATCTATGGAACGGCTGATGAACCTGTTGAGCGCGACGACCATTCCCATCAACTTCTGAACCTCTTTGACAGACCGAGGAGAGCCAAGTTCTAGAATTGCTGTGATTTGCTTCGGGTTGGCTTCGATTCTGCGGTGGTTAACGATGTAGCCAAGGAATTTGCCAGATCCGATGCCAAAAGCACACTTCGAGGCGTTCAGCTTCATTTTGAACTTTCACAGAATACCGAATGTCTCTGCCAAATTGGCTAGATGGGTATGCTTTTCCTTGGATTTGACCACCATATCGTCGATGTATACTTCTATGGTACGGCCGACTTGTTGCTTGAACATGGCAGTGACTAATCTTTGATAAGTTGCCCCCGCATTCTTCAGCCCAAAAGGCATGACCTTGTAGCAATAGGTTCCTCTGGGGGTGAGGAATGCGGCTTTTTTTTGGTCCTCTGGATGCATGGCAATTTGATGATAACCTCTGTAGGCGTCTAAGAAACTCATGCGTTGATGATGTGTCGTTGCATCTATGAGCTGGTCTATTCTTAGGAGAGGAAAACAATCCTTGGGACTGTAACAGCGCCCGCGGAGGGAGGCCTCATGCTACAGTTCGGACTCGATTTGTGTCACGGTTCTTAATCTGAACCAAAGAGTCCAAATCTGGCAAATCGTTTTGAGAAACAGATTTTTGAAAAAGTAGTGCCAAACATGGACTGCTTTGCCAGATACAGAGTCGCCACCTAAATATTTTAAAATGGGAGAATTTAGGAAACCCTGACTCGGTGCCGAAGGCCACATGTCCGTCATCACCGGAGTTGTCTCGGCTCGGGAGTTTAGGTACGATCGGGGAAGGTCAGCTATGAGCACCCCCTTTCGCCCGGTCCGAAGACCGGCCTCTACTAACCGTGATATCCAATTTTGAAAACGTTACGTGTTCTTAAACCGATTATTAGCCTAGAATTACTATGTTGTGCGCGCAGCAAACAAGTATAGACCAAATCACCCAAATTGGAACAAAACATTTCATGTTTGTTTTGAAAATGGTTTGCTACTCGCAAGTAGGCTAAAATGCAGATTTTGCCACCCTCAAGCGGGCTTTTAGAAAAGATGATTTTGCCACTATCTAGTGGGCTTTAAAACTCGCAGTTTTAATGCATTATTCCAATTTAGGTAATTCAACCTCCATCCACAGGCATTCAAGCAATTTATCTCATGTAAACACTTAGCCGCATGGCAAGCATACTCTTATGGCAACATTCACACGCATGTTGGATGCTAAAGCATAACCACTTACATTGTACTCCGTGCCCAAACAATAAACTAGTTAGCAAATGCGCGTGTCCTAGTTCATGTTATTTTGCCTAATGCAACACATACAAGGTGCAATTCTAGTTAGGCTCGGTTAACCTAGATATGGCATACGATATGCAACCAACTAATTCATGTATTCAATTTTGGAATTTGAAAATACAAATGCGGTTAGCATGATGTACCGAGCCCGGTGCATGTTAACAGATGCATGAATGCACGCATGCATATCATAAGGTATGCTAATTTCAAAAATGCCCTAATCTACCATCATAAGCTGGTAAATAAAAGGGAAGAAAGAAATGGGGATTGGAAGACATACACACACTCACCCACACTTATTACATGTTTACCCTCACTCAGAGGGTTCGAATTAATATTACAGTCCCAAAATAATGAACAAATAAAGTTATTACAAAATTTCCTAATTAATTAAAAAAGGGCAAATTACATATACACCCCTCGAGGTTTGGCTAAATTACAGATACCCCCCTGAGGTTTCAGAAATTACATCCTGCCCCCTGAGGTTTGTATTTTCATAACAATTTGCCCCCTGAGGTTTATATTTCATAACAAATTACCCCCTAATTTCTTATGCAAATATAGCATTCAGGGGGGAATTCGTAATTTCTCAAACCTCAGGGGGGCATCTGCAATTTAGCCAAACCTCGAGGGGTGTATATGTAATTTGCCCATTAAAAAAAGGAAGCAAAAGAATGAAGAGGGTGGCCACAGCCTCTGCCTCGGGGCGCGCAGATGATGCATGCTCGAATCCGTCCTGCCCGGAAAACCCGTACTATACTCTTGTCGCCTCTGTTTGTACTGCCTTGTCTTTCTGAAAATTTCCAAAGTGCTGGAACAAGCTCTCTGCATCCTGCAGAGCACCACCGGCCAGACAGAATTGCCACCGGCACTCCAAAATTCCCGTCGGCACTTTATCAGATTCATCGGCGCTCCAGATAGTGCCGGTCGGCACTAAATTCTGCCGGTCGGCAGAAACTTCCTGCAATAGACAATTTGACAGCAAACAGAGGACAGGCAGTGCATAGTATGGAGTTTTTGGACACATGTAAGCATGGTCCTACTTCTTATCATATTTTGGACTCAAAGAAGCATGACTTTCGATCCTTGAATCATCAATGGTACATGGTGAGTCAAAGGATCGAATTTGCCATTTGATATGAAAATGCATGCAACAAACAACATGAAAACCGAGGCCTTATCAAGTTAGAGTCAAAGGTCCCGATGACCGGGGATCAAGGCACATTACATCACTTGAAGTACGAATGGTCCTTGACTCCCACACTTGGTTTGACACCCCAAACCAAGTAAATGCAATGCATGTAATGCTCACAAGCCTCAAATGTAACACGCCACCAAGATATAAAACACAACAAGCAATATGCAATTATCATGACAAAATGTATGATACCAAGCGCACAAGATACAAACATGGTGCAAACATGGAGCAAATTGACCATGGAATTGATATGCTACAAAGCTTAATGGAACAAATATGCAACAAACATGGAGCGGGCATGCAAGATGGCTTGAAGTGGCAAAGGGGGCAGGCCCTTACCCTTCTCAAAACAGTGGCCAAAAGTGCTTAAAATGATAGACAATCAACTCATGTTAACAAGCAAACTTATGGTCCCAAAGCTAAGGCATTAAAGGAGACAACTTACCCCCACCAACATGGCCATTCATGGCATGATTAAAACAAGTAAAAACAGAATTTATGCATGCAAGATATGACCCCAAAAACTCCTAATATGGCAACTAAAATAAGCCCCATGAAACAAATACACCAAGGCTCATTCTTAGGCATAGGAAGACACAACCTCAAGGTATGAAAGGGGCCATGCATGCACACATACAAGCATGATTTTTGGACTAAAATGGCATGGCAAACAACCTCCACCCATCAAAGTAGACCAACCAAAGCACTTATGACTCATATACTTGAGGGCTCACAAGCCAAAATACATAGCAACCATAACAAATATGCCAAACATGACCAAGTTGATAACCAACAGATTTTAAGCATGGAAAAACAATGCTAAATGCTTCATGGAACCAAGCCAACACACACAAAAATCATGGCCTAATCATGGGATGTATTTCTAAGCAAGATGGAGCAATACAAAGCAAGTATCACAAGCATACAAGGGGGCCCAAATCCGACCAAAAACAGAGGTTATGTAAGACCTAAGATGCCTAAAAAAGTACTGAAATGAAGCCAAGAAACAACAAGCACACATGCTATCCTTTTGAGCCCAAAAAGCAAGGAAACAAAACCATAAAGGGAGAGGGGTGTCCCTCCCCTATGCAAGACTTCAAACCAACTTTTTTGACACTAAAATACACTGATTTTTGGTGATGAAAAGATCAAGAGACTGAAGTGCACAAAACCTTATCAAAATGGCACCAAAATAGGCTAAACAAGGCCTAAGAGGGTGAGTTTGCAATCTAACCACAAAGTGACCTTAATGAAAGTGTTAGAGCAGGAAAATATGAGCCTTTTTTATGTTATACACAAGAGCCAAAACAATAAACAAAATAGGTAGAAAACCAATGCAAGTTTGGGGAATAAAAGGGAAAATGCTCACCCTTGAAGAACCCTTGAAGAACAAATGGCCTAACCTCCTTCTTTGGATCAAAACCAGTCCAAAACTCAAGAAACAACTCCCCCAAGTCCCTCAATCTCGGACTAAGGTGTAATAGTGTGTGTAATGGTGCAAAAGTAAGGTAAAACACACCTTTTGGGCCAAGAAACACACACAAGAAGGGAGAGGGAGAGAGGTATAGAGACAATATGTATCTATATCTCTAAAGGCTGATTTTGCTTCTGTTTTTCTAACCTAGAACCAAGAGGAAAGCCTCTCTCTTATAAGGATCCCTCTTGCAAAGCTTATTCAACAAGCTTGGCTAGAGGGAAATCCCTCCCATACACGTGTATGGAGGGGAAAGGAGTTGGTGCCAGCTATCACAGCTGGCACAAAATATCTCCATAAAGTGGAGGAACAGTGGTCGGCTGCCCAAAAAAGCTATTCCGGCAAAAAAACAGTGCCGACCGGCAACATATTATGCCGACCGGCAATACAGTGTGCCGACCGGCAAACAAAATTGCCGATGGAAGAAAAAGACCAGCCGGTGGCCTCCAGCCACTGCCGGTGGTGTATGGGGATGTCTCACAAGGCATTCCCTGCCCCTCTAAGGCAAAACAAAAGTGTTTGGTGCAAAACCAGACACTAAACAGTCGAGTTCGGGGATCCTGAGGCAAGGCGCGCGAGCCGAGACCTCGGGGAACTCCAAACGAACACAATCATGGATGATCACCGAGTGTTCAAACGGTGACGTCCAAGTCTTGAGGACGGTCAAAAATGGGGTGTCTACAGTTGCCCCTCTTTGACAGAACTCGAAAGTCATAACAATGAGGGGAGTGAATGTCAAAGCCCAGAGACGACCCATTTTTGACAAGGCCGAAGACTCAGACAAGCATACAAGACAAATAAGGTGTGCGCCCGGAGGCAGGGGCAAAATGCAAGACAATGCACAGAGCCGAGCATAACTTATGATCATGCAAAGAAAGCTGTAATGAAGCAAACATGCGACAGTTTTAAGCTACCATACCAAACTACACTACAATGCAGAAAGGACGTAAGAGAATTATGGAATTCTCAATATGTCTCACTCGGGAGATACAATACCTGTCCGGTTCGTCTGGTTGCATCAGCCTCAAATGAACCGTACATACAATATCGTGCCTGAAAAGAAAACAAACTTAACAGGTACAATATGGTTAGCAAAATGCATAACAATGCAAGAATAGTGGTATACTCGAAATGCGTGACAGCGCAAAGTAAGTAGAGAGCATGACAATGCATATTGAAATACAACTAGGCAAGCGGAGCAAGCGGTCTACGCAGGCGACGAAATTGATTATAAGCACGCGGTCTACGCAGGTAATGAAACTAAACAAGCGGTCTACGTAATTAACACATGCGGTCTACGCTGGTGACGGAGTTAAACATGCGGTCTACGCAAGTAACGGAATTAAACATGCGGTCTACGCAATCAAGACATGCGGTCTATGCAGGTAATGGAATTAAACATGCGGTTTACGCAATCTAAACATGCGGTCTACGCAGGTAATGGAATTAAACATGCGGTCTACGCAATCAAAACATGCGGTCTACGCAGGTAATGGAATTAAACATGCGGTCTACGCAATCAAAACATACGGTCTACGCAGGTAATGGAATTAAACATGCGGTCTACGCAATCTAAACATGCGGTCTACGCAGGTAATGGAATTAAACATGCGGTCTACGCAATCAAAACATGCGGTCTACGCAGGTAATGGAATTAAACATGCGGTCTACGCAATCAAAACATGCGGTCTACGCAGGTAATGGAATTAAACATGCGGTCTACGCAATCTAAACATGCGGTCTACGCAGGTAATGGAATTAAACATGCGGTCTACGCAATCAAAACATGCGGTCTACGCAGGTAATGGAATTAAACATGCGGTCTACGCAATCAAAACATGCGGTCTACGCAGGTAATGGAATTAAACATGCGGTCTACGCAATCAAAACATGCGGTCTACGCAGGTAATGGAATTAAACATGCGGTCTACGCAAGTAAAGGAACGTACTATTACACAGCATAATCGAAACAATTTGCGGGGCTCACAAAGCATGAAAAGGATACGGGGCGGGACATTCTTCGCACGCATCGAGCGTTGCTTGCAGAAGTTGTGGCCTGAGGTCAACTCAAAGGTTCACGTTTCAAAGGTGTGATTTCCCGTATTGTGAGGGCGTCCAACAACGCGGCTGACCCGAACAAAGACACGGAAGGTGCGTTAACCGCAAGGGGAGTTTCATCGGTATCAATTCTGATACTTGGCTACCCTGCCATTCTACGTTTTATTTCCCTTTTTACTAGTAGTTTAAGCACATTGCACTGCCTCAGGCAGGTTTATTTTCTTTCTCAAAATTCATACACTTTGCAAAACATGTGATGGGGAATGAAACTAAACGTTTTATTCAAAAGGTGTTGCATTTGTGGATCTTCTGTGCATCGCATCGCAGGGTTTCACACCGCAGTGTGAACGAAATTGAACTCATTTTGGAAATTCGTCATCGTAATAATCAGGTAGTGAACCGACTTACAACTCGATAAGCAAAACAAAGCTATGACACAAGAAAACAAGTGTGAATACAACTCGATAAACGAACCGAGAGCTACAAGAGAGCGAAATACAACTCGATAAGCAAATGTTCAAAACTCGATAAGCAGACGGGCGTGACTTCGCAAGAGTTTATCGCCGGGGGGGATTTGGAGGTGGTGAAGTTCCCCAATTCTTAGCATAAACAGCTCAGGAGACCAGGGAGGAAGCCCACCGGCACGGTGTAGGAACCACCGGCTGCAAGGAGTGGCTACCGGCCGTATGTCTGTTTTGTCGGCAAACTGAAATGGCCGGTCGGCACTAAACGAGGGGAACCACCAGAATGTTGACACCTGTCCCCCCACTCAACCTTCTCTCCTACAAAAGATCCCAGCTTCGTAGTTTTCCTCATTTTCACACTGATTTGCTCCAATGGAAGAGTTTCTTGCTCAAAATCTCACAGCTTGGATTGCTAGCTTGGATGGCTCGGAAAAGGTGAATTTCCGGGGTTTCGGCATAAATGCACTATTCACTCTGGGTCGTACCCCGTTGCATCTCCCGTTTCTTCACGCCGCGGCAAGATTTTGGAATCCGGTGACACATGTCTTTAGCTTCGCCGGGCAAGAGATGTGTCCTACCTTTGAAGATTTCCGAGCCTTAATGGAGTCCGAGCGCGACGAGGAGCTCCTACCCCAACTTAATTTTGGCCATGTCCAATCCTTAGGGCGCATGTGTGGACTCAGCATGCGCGATGCTCTGTCTTTGACGGACGACGGGATGTTAGACATTCCGAGTTTGGCCAATCGATTTTCTGATGCTGGTAATCGCAGCAACCATCACTGGCAAGGCTTCCGGCGACATGCCCTCTGCTTGTGCATGCTGTCTCATTTCCTGTTCATTTCGGGCTCTGGAGGGGCTAGTGTCCGGCTGATTGAGGTTGCCCAAGGCTTGAGAGAGGGCAAGAGCTGTATCGCCATGGTTCTGGCCGAGACACTAATGGGCTTAGACGCCTTTTACCGTCATGAGACGACTAGGTTGGCAGGGAGTCCACTACTGCTACAGGTAATATTTCCCACCCAATCTCGCATTTCTGTATTGCTCACATCACTCGGCCCTCGAGCTCAGTCTTTTCTCACAAAACCCCATTCTCACTTTTCTCTCCTCGTACATCTCTCTATTCTTTAATCTCTCATTTTTCAATCCCTCCCCAGGTGTGGTTGATGGATAAATTGCAGGTTGTGGACTCCTGCCCAGCATATTCAGCTCGCGGCTACTTCTTCCGGCATCGTCTGGTCAATGCCTTGGATGAGGAATGGTGGTTCGCTTGGATGTGCCACTTGTCCGCAGACCGTATAGCTTGGCGGTGCCCTTGGTTGAACCTTCCGGCAATGAGTTACAACATGCCTCGACAGACTGGAATTCAACTGGTTGGTCTCACTCATTGTGCATTCTATTTCCCATTTCGGATTCGACGCCAATTTGGCCATGATCAGACCTGCCCGCCAGAGGGGATAGAGTATCCTGCTGCATTTCCAGCCCGAGGCGCGCAGCTTGCCTGGCAGGCCACTGCGTGGAGGATGAGAGAACTCCTGGCCCCCGCTCCTACTTTCAGTTGCACTTTATCTGATGAGTGCATAGATTGGCTCAATGAAGAAGCACAGATCGGGCCCAGCTTGGCATCAGAGGCTTCGACCAGCTCCGGGAGGGGGCGCAGGGACACCTGACTTGACCATGCCCTAGATTTATTGCTTTATTAGTACTTTCAAGTTTTCTTTCCTGAATGTAATAAAAAAGCAACTTCAATTGTCTGTAAGAGCAGGAGAGCTCTGTTTTGAAATCAATGAAATTGAAAGTTCTGGTACAAAGAATTTTCCACTTTGGTCCAAAAATGGTCAATGTTGTAAAAAGATTATTTGAACAAAGTCAGCTTATATTAAAACTTTTCAAAGGTATTTTTGATGTGGATCAGAACTGGACACGCCTGAGATCTGTCACTCGAGATGCACAACCCCAGATTCCTGCAACTGGAAAGTTGCCCCTAGTCTGAAGGGCGCCGCAGCACTTCATAGCAACGGAAAGTTGCCCCTAGTCTGAGTGGTACTGCACCGGAGATTCCAACGAATGCTGATGGACAAAGATGGCTGAGATGATCAAATGGACAAAGTTGATCGGGGAAGTGTTATGGCTGAACTTCAGGATGAAGCTGCCTACGTATCCCAAACATGGGAATCAAGCCTTACGTAGTTCCGGCTTAGGTTCGTTCGAGTATTTTCGCTCTCCTTTTGCGCTCTAACTTTTGCCAAGGCCGCCCTTTGCGGGTTTTCAACCTTGCGAGCTCAGTTTTTATATTTTCTAATTTTTTGTGCTCTAACTTTTGCCTAGGTCGCCCTTTCGGGTTTTCGGCCTAGCGAGCCTCTCAAGGGTAGTATTTCTTCAACTTGTCCATATTGATCGGTTGAGAGAATTCTAAGCCATCTAAGTCCATCAGAACCACAGCTCCGCCTGACCAGATAGTTTTGATGATGTAGGGACCAGTCCAATTGGGTCTGAACTTGCCCCTCGGGTCGTGGATGGGAGCTCGGTTGTCTTTGAGTACCAAATCCCCTTCCTTTAGATTTCTGGACTTAACCTTCTTGTTAAAAGCCCGAGCAATCCTGCGCTGATAACTCTGAACGTGGTACAGTGCTTTCAGTCTTCTTTCATCAAAGAGCATTAGTTCCTCGAACCTGCTCTGCTGCCAATCTGCCTCAGCTATCTGACACTCGGCCAATACCCGTAAAGACGGAACTTCAATTTCAATAGGTAGAACAGCCTCCATTCCATAAACTAACGAATACGGAGTTGCTCCGGTGGAGGTTCTAATCGAAGTCCTGTAGCCCCACAGAGCGAATGGTAACTTATCTGGCCAATCTCGATAGGTCTCCACCATTTTTCGCAGTATATGCTTGATGTTCTTGTTGGCGGCCTCAACTGCTCCATTGGTTTGCGGCCGATACGTAGATGACTTATGAAAAGCCACGTTATACTTTTCCAACAAGTCGATTACTTCCTTCTTAAAGTGGGATCCATTATCCAAGATGATCTCATTTGGCACCCCGTAGCGACAAATGATGTTGTTCCTGATGAACTTTGCGACGTGCGACGCCTTCAACACCGCGTATGATTGAGCCTCGACCCACTTTGTGAAATAATCTATCGCTACGAGGATATACTCATGTCCGTTCGACCCCTTCGGGGTAACAGCTCCGATTACATCGATTCCCCACACGGAAAACGGCCACGGGGAAGTCATGTTGTACAACTTGGATGGTGGGGTATTCATACGGTTCGCATGGATCTGGCATTTGTGGCACCGCCGAACAAAGCCGATACAATCCTCTTCCATGGTCGACCAGTAGTAACCCTGCCTAAGGATCTTTCTGGCCAACATCACTCCATTAATGTGTGCACCGCACTCTCCTCCATGGATGGCCTCCATTAGGCGCTTCGACTCTTCAGCTTTTACACAGAGCTTATGCATTCCCAGATGACCTCTTTTGTACAGCTTACCTCCGCAGATGATGAACTGAATAGCCATTCTTCTAATGGCCCTTTTATCCTTGGTGCTTGCCCCTATCGGATACGTCTCCTTTTCCAAGAAGTTCCAAATATCGTAATACCAGGGGTTGTCGTCTTGGGCCTCATCTATGGCGGAAACTGACTCGTATGCTGGCGCAAACTTCTGATCAATGATGACTGGACGCATCCGGACTCCCGACGGGATGTCTATCATGGAAGATAGAGTTGCTAACGAATCTGCAAACCTGTTGTTCTCTCTTACGAGGTGGGTGAAATTTAGTTTCTCGAACCGAGGTATTAACAAATCCAAGGTTTGGTGGTAAATTATCATCCTTTCCTCCTTGACCTTCCAGTCTCCTTTTGCTTGAGACACAACAAGGTTCGAGTCCCCAATGACGTCCAGACGTCTTACCCCTAGCTCTAGGGCTGCTTCCAGACCAGCAATACATGCCTCATACTCTGCCTCATTGTTCGAGACTCTGAACTGGAGCTTGAATGCCAAAGGGATACGGGAATCGTCAGGCGCTATCAGCAACACCCCTATCCCATACCCATACTGGTTTGACGCTCCGTCAAAGTACATCGTCCAAGTTTCATCCTCGATATGCAGAATCGCTTCATCTGGGAATAGGTACTCAACCGCTTCATCCCCCTCAACCGGGTGGTCAGCAAGGAACTCCGCTACCGCTCTCCCTTTCACCGACTTGCGTGTTACATACTTCAAGTCGAATTCGGAAAGCAATAGCAACCAACGAGCTAGCCTACCTGTAAGTGCTGGTTTCTCGAAAAGATATTTGATGGGATCCAAACGTGAAACCAACATTACAGAGTGAGCTAACAGGTAGTGCTGCAGCTTCCGGGTAGCCCATACCAAGGCCAAACAAGCCTTCTCCAGTGGTGTATAGCGAGTCTCGTAATCCAGCATCTTCTTGCTCAGATAGTAGATAGCCCTTTCCACTTTGTCTTCTGACTCCTGTGCGAGCATACAGCCCATGGTGGTCTCAGTTACCGAAAGATACAATATCAGCGGTCTCCCCGGTTCTGGCGGTGACAATACAGGCGGGTTCTGTAGATACTCTTTGATCTGCTCAAAAGCTGCTTGACATCGGCCGTCCCATTGGAATTTCTTTCCTTTCTTCAGGAGGCCAAAAAGTGGTTCACAAGTCAAGGTTAGTTTAGATATAAATCGCCTTATGAATTGCACTTTACCTAGAAAGCCTCGCACCTCCTTTTCAGTCCTTGGTGGTGGCATTTCTAAGATGGCCTTGATTTTGGAAGGGTCGACCTCGATGCCCCTTTGCGTTATCAGAAACCCTAGCATCTTTCCTGCTGTAACACCAAAAGTACACTTCTGGGAATTTAGCCGCAGCCGAAATTCTCTGATCCTTTGAAAAAACTTTTGTAAGGCGGTGTAGTGGCCCTCTCTTTCTTTGGACTTGACAATCATGTCGTCCACATACACCTCGACCTCTTTATGGATCATATCATGCAATATCGTAGTTGCTGCCCGCTGATAGGTAGCTCCCGCGTTTTTCAGCCCAAATGGCATCACTCGATAACAATATGTACCCCACGGGGTAGTGAATGCAGTCTTCTCCCGGTCCTCGGGCGCCATTACTATCTGATTATAGCCTGAGAAACCATCCATAAATGAAAGCAAGGCATGTCCTGCCGTGAAATCTACCAGTTCATCGATGTGTGGCAAGGGAAAGTCGTCCTTCGGACTGGCCCTATTCAAGTCTCTGAAGTCTACACAGACCCGAATTCTGCCGTCTTTCTTCGGCACCGGAACAATGTTGGCTAACCAAGTCGGATACTCAGACACCAACAGGAAGCCTGCGTCAATCTGCTTGGTGACCTCTTCCTTGATTTTAATGGCCCAATCAGGGCGGATCCTCCTGAGCTTCTGTTTGACAGGTCGGGCCTCGGGATCAAGAGGGATCCGGTGCTGTACAATCTCAGGATCGATTCCAGGCATGTCTTCGTAGGACCACGCGAAAACATCTTTGAAATCTTTTAACAAAGAGACTAAGCGCTCGCGTTCCTCAGAAGACAACGTGGACCCGATCTGGACCAGCCGCGGGTCCTTCTCAGTACCAACATTCACAGTAGTGATTTCATCCATTAAAGGTTTAACAAATCTTTCCTGCTCTTGATCAATTAACCGTTGCAAAACTGGAGGAATTTCTTCCTCGTCGTTTTCATCAAAATTTTGAAAATCCTGATTTAAGCAATAAATCAAAGGCACAGAAAAATACTCCGAAACCACATCCACGTCGTTCTCATTAAATACTTCCGAGCCGTCGGATTCTTCCGTTACAACAGACTCAAAAGAAAACGAAAAAGACGATCTAGACAGGACTGTGGTATCCGGGTTATCACCCCCGGGAATACCAGACTCAGACTCAGTTGAGCTGGAATCTGATTCCGACGTACAAGATTCAGTAGAATCAGATTCCGGCTCACTACCTGACCCGGTGCTGCTTGACAAAAAGCCTTCTTCATATTGCCAGATGAGAGAAGGTGCGATGGATGCATCCAAAATAGCTGATGGTAGGCCCGCAGCCGCTTCATTCCCAATCACACATACCGAGGAGCTATCCCCCAAGCACCTCTGTTCGATCGGAGGATCTGACAGCAGACACGCCAGCGCTGCCCCCATTTCATTTTCAGCGTCCTCGGACTGTACCTCCTTACTTTGCTCGGCCTCAGCCGATAGATCTGCCTGCCCTTCGGCGATGTCATCCTCAGGTAACTGTAAATCAAAGAAAATTTCAAATCCCGGTACGCGCTTCTTCTCCGCATTGAGCCACGGCTCCGGGAAGCCACAGAACGGAAAGTCCTCCCCCTCCCGGACGAAACATCCGTTCAGGGTCCCCCGAATGGGTTGGTGCATCAAGTCAAAGGGCTTCCCCATCTATTTCTCCCTGGCCCTTCCGGCCATTTCCTTTCCTTTCCTTATCCAATCCTCTTTGGTGGGTAGGTAGCCCAAACCAAAGGTATGGGGGTTATGTGGCACTTCGGTCGATGCTGCGGTACCTTTCCTACCGCTCTTGCCTTATCCCATCCCGGGGATGTGCTGGAGTTTGTTCATGAGATAAACTGCTTGGGCACTGACATACACCCCTTCGTTAGCTGCCATGATGTTCTGTACAACCCGAGCCTCGGCCAAGGTAAAACCTGATATGAACACATCTTCTATACCATGCTCAATTTCTAGAACAGGCGTAGACACCTCTGGTGGTGGATGAATTGATGAGTTTCCAAAAACAATGGCTACTCCCTTCCCATAGGGGTACTTCACCACTTGATGTAAGGTAGAGGAGACCGCTTTTACCTGATGCAGCCACGGCCGTCCCAAAAGCAAGTTGAACGTTGCAGGAACCTCCAAGACATGGAAATCTATCTCGTGCTGTCCTGGCCCAACCTTTGTTTGAATCTTAACTGTCCCCATTACCTCCCGGCTTGTGTTATCATACGCCCGAATCACCTGGGCCGTTGGTATAAAATCCGCGACTTTCAAACCAATCGCATAAGCTGTCCTTGCCGGGCAGACATTGATAGCGGATCCCGTGTCGACAAGTACCACAGGTATCCATTTATCTCTGCACTCGACAGAGATGTAGAGCGACTTGTTATGGTTTGCACCCTCGGGTGGCAGCTCTTTGTCAAAAAAACTCAATGCTGGGGAATTCCCTCCTGAAAAGACTAATCCCACCAGCTGCTCGGGCGTGGTGTCTATGGACAGCTTGGCCTTGTCCATGGCTGTAAGGACAGCTTGTCTATGTACTCGAGAAACCATAAGCAGTCCCCAGATGGAGATGTCTGCTTGTATCTTTTTCAATTGTCTCAATACGGCCTCATCTTCGAGTTGCTTCTCCTTTTGTTTCTCTGCTTCATTATCTTTCCCAGACGCCTCTGGCTGATCTAGGTGTGGAGGCTTGAAATACCGTCCACTCCTAGTCATGTGATCGACTTCGCCGATATACCAGGTATCATCTGGTTGGTTACCTTTCCAATCATCATCCGTGTGGGCAAGACATAGATCGTCGTCTTCCCACCACATACCATCTGCGACTGACAAGCATCTGTCTGGTTCTGGCACAACTGTCCCGATACTCACAGTACCTTTTATCCCTATGTTCACAGCATCCTCCATCTCCGTACTTGCGGCGGTTTCGACCCCTACGTGGCCTTTTGCTTTTCTGATCCTCTCAGAATCCTCGAATCTTTCTTGTTCTGACTGTGTCAATGCAGTAGATTGTTCACTGATCCCTGTACTTAAAATGCTCCATTCCTGAGCGAAACTCTCGACACCGGCGTTCTCCGGCGATGTAATCTGCTTTTCGACACTCCCGGGTGTTGTTGACATTCCTGCCCCTGCCGGGCCTTGTTCTGACTGGAACTCCCCTATTACATCCGGCTGATCGTCTAACCACCCCGTGGCCTCTGCTGATTCTTCATTATCATACCAGTTGATGGCTGAGTCTTGGTCATCATGAAATTGGGACTTGACAACATCCTTTTCCACGGCTGTCAAATCATCCATTCCCTGTCCTGAATTGTCCCCTCGGATTACACACAGCTCTCCCCCGACTGGAAATTCGACATTTGGTCTATTCTGGCCCAACGGTGAAATGTAGTTATTCGGACTGTAAGCATTCCCAACATCATTCTCAAGCTCCACGGACCCTGGTTTGACAACCTCTTTCCTGTTCTCAACGGTCACCACCACTGGCTTGGGTTGGGTTATGGAGATGTCCGTCATGCACAAATCGGTGCAATCGGGGAGGAAAACTTTAGGTTTAGGCAGGTAGGAAGGTGTGATGTAGATACTGGGATCGTAGAATGCGACCCCAGTGTAGATGAAGTTGACTCTTTTGGGTGGTGGAACTTGGTTATGTGCGGGGAGAGGATTTGTGGTAACATTAGGTTTCTCAAGGGGGAGAATCACCCCATTATCAATGAGATCTTGAATCTCATGACGTAAACGAAAGCATAGGTCAGTGTCATGACCATGCTGCTGGTGGAACGCACAATATTTGGCTGGGTTGTGGGTGGCAGGTAGTCTTTCAGGTAAGGGCCGCGGCTCTAGGGGCTTCAGATGCCCTTTTCTGATCAAAACCCCCAAAGCTTTGGACAGGGGCATATAAAGTGGAGCGAAGGTTCTGGTGTTTCTGGGAGGGTATTTGGCTGCTTGCGAGTTGCTTCCAGACGGGCCGGAGAATGGTGTGGCTGCTGTATTTCTCGGGGAAGGGTTAGTGGTGACCATACTTACTTCAGAGGTCCTGGCAGTCGTAGCGCCACTCGGGCCTGTATTAGTACTACGATTGAAATTTCTGCGGGGTTGATCCCGATCATTATCAATCCAACCTTGTCTCAAGGCGTCCTCGATCTGCACCCCCATTTCATGCAAATCAGCAAAGGTGGGAAAGGGGACTACAATCATCTTTTGCATTAGCTTCGGCTGAAGATTGCGCACAATCATCCGAATCTGATCTTTGTCTGTGGGTCTCAAGGTCATCATTGAAGCCTTAGCCCGCCATCTAGTTACAAACTCTGAGAAGCTTTCCTTGGGTTCTTGCCTCGTTGTCTCGAGATCCCGGGTCGTGATCTCGATTTGTGTGTTATACGAGTACTGCAGGATGAAGGCCTCGGCCATCTCGTCCCAGTTTCTCTTGACGTCGTCCCCCAACTTGGCATACCATGCGGACGCCACACCTGACAAGGTCCGGCCGAATAAAGATAGTTTCTGCAATCTGGTGAGGCCCATTGGCCTTAGGACGTCTGAAAACAGTCGCAGGTGTACCATGGGATCCTCAGACCCGTCAAAACGATCAATTTGGGGCATCTTAAATCGATCTGGCAGCGTCACGGCTGTGTCGATGTACCCATCTCCAATGTCCGGAATGGACTTCGCACCTTGAGATTTCTTGAACAGCTTTTCAAGCTTGTGCATTTTTAACGTCATGGGGTCTATCTCAGACTCAAAGGGAGAATCCGATACATTAATGGGAGTGGTTGCCTTGGATTGCTGAGGCGGAATCGGGGGTGGAGCCGGCCCCGTTGGGATGTCTGTATCTTCTTGGACATTCCGGGCGTTTGGTGTTTCTTCGGGTATCGGAACCCTTAATGGAGGAGGGGTTTGCTGCGAAGGTGATGCCCCAGTTTGTTGTTGCAATCTCCCAATTAAATCCGCTTGCTCACTCATAACGGTAGCCTGCTGCCTGGCAAATTCTGCCTGGCGGGCAGCATCTTGCTGCATCATTTTCATGCTTTCCTGAAGTTGGCGCACCATCTCCTCTAAGCTAGCCATACTGTTCTGCTCCGGTTGAATTGCTGGTATGCGTTCCCTCTCAGTGGATGAAACGGGATCCTGATCCCTACTGTACACAGGTGGGGTAGACGAAGCCCTTTGTACCGACTGCTGAACCGATATCCTCTGCCTAGTTGCTTTCCGTTTAGTAACCGGGGGTAGAGAATGGTACACTGGTTGTCCTTCTATCAGATCCTCAGATCGATGGAGCCGGCGACCTCTGATCCAGAGTGCTTGGGGAATGTCTACTGGGTTAGACGCAATGATGCTAAACTACCTAGCAAAAAGATGAATAAAGCAATAAATAAACCAACAACCGGACAGCACAACAGCATAAAATAAACAAATAATATACAGTTGGATTTTCAAAACACATAGTCGATAAGCCGAGCACACGGTTCCCCGATACCGATCACTGTTCTCAAAATCTCTATTCCCAATACTGAACCCTGATACCCGCAGATAACCGATTCTCTTAAAACTGATACTGATGCCCTCAGGCCTGATGCCCAAACTTACAAACTGATGTGTTCACTTCCCTGCAGAAATACATTTTGAAAGCACATAGCAAGTAAAGAGAGCCAAAACACCCCTATGTTGGGGTAGGGTTTCCCTGTCCTATTTTGTCAGGAGCTAGGGTTTCACTATGCACGCAGCGGTTTCAAACAACTTAGCATCGGGTAAGCAACATGTCCTAGCTTGGAATGGTCACTATGGTTCCGAATATGCACTAGGTCAAATGGTCAAAAAAGGGTGCCCCGGTAAACCGGGGTTTGTGTTCCCATGCTGTCAGAGCCCATAGCCGGTCAGCCTTATGGACATGCCTTGACAAGACAAGCCTCCGGCAAACCGTTCAGGAATGGCAGATGGCAAACACTGTGTTCCTAGGCGCACCAATGCACATGCAATGCAAAGAAACACATAAGCGAAATCAAAACAGGATATCACGAGTTTGAGTCAAGCTCTCTAAAGTCCCCAGCGGAGTCGCCAGAAACTGTAACAGCGCCCGCGGAGGGAGGCCTCATGCTACAGTTCGGACTCGATTTGTGTCACGGTTCTTAATCTGAACCAAAGAGTCCAAATCTGGCAAATCGTTTTGAGAAACAGATTTTTGAAAAAGTAGTGCCAAACATGGACTGCTTTGCCAGATACAGAGTCGCCACCTAAATATTTTAAAATGGGAGAATTTAGGAAACCCTGACTCGGTGCCGAAGGCCACATGTCCGTCATCACCGGAGTTGTCTCGGCTCGGGAGTTTAGGTACGATCGGGGAAGGTCAGCTATGAGCACCCCCTTTCGCCCGGTCCGAAGACCGGCCTCTACTAACCGTGATATCCAATTTTGAAAACATTACGTGTTCTTAAACCGATTATTAGCCTAGAATTACTATGTTGTGCGCGCAGTAAACAAGTATAGACCAAATCACCCAAATTGGAACAAAACATTTCATGTTTGTTTTGAAAATGGTTTGCTACTCGCAAGTAGGCTAAAATGCAGATTTTGCCACCCTCAAGCGGGCTTTTAGAAAAGATGATTTTGCCACTATCTAGTGGGCTTTAAAACTCGCAGTTTTAATGCATTATTCCAATTTAGGTAATTCAACCTCCATCCACAGGCATTCAAGCAATTTATCTCATGTAAACACTTAGCCGCATGGCAAGCATACTCTTATGGCAACATTCACACGCATGTTGGATGCTAAAGCATAACCACTTACATTGTACTCCGTGCCAAAACAATAAACTAGTTAGCAAATGCGCGTGTCCTAGTTCATGTTATTTTGCCTAATGCAACACATACAAGGTGCAATTCTAGTTAGGCTCGGTTAACCTAGATATGGCATACGATATGCAACCAACTAATTCATGTATTCAATTTTGGAATTTGAAAATACAAATGCGGTTAGCATGATGTACCGAGCCCGGTGCATGTTAACAGATGCATGAATGCACGCATGCATATCATAAGGTATGCTAATTTCAAAAATGCCCTAATCTACCATCATAAGCTGGTAAATAAAAGGGAAGAAAGAAATGGGGATTGGAAGACATACACACACTCACCCACACTTATTACATGTTTACCCTCACTCAGAGGGTTCGAATTAATATTACAGTCCCAAAATAATGAACAAATAAAGTTATTACAAAATTTCCTAATTAATTAAAAAAAGGAAGCAAAAGAATGAAGAGGGTGGCCACAGCCTCTGCCTCGGGGCGCGCAGATGATGCATGCTCGAATCCGTCCTGCCCGGAAAACCCGTACTATACTCTTGTCGCCTCTGTTTGTACTGCCTTGTCTTTCTGAAAATTTCCAAAGTGCTGGAACAAGCTCTCTGCATCCTGCAGAGCACCACCGGCCAGACAGAATTGCCACCGGCACTCCAAAATTCCCGTCGGCACTTTATCAGATTCATCGGCGCTCCAGATAGTGTCGGTCGGCACTAAATTCTGCCGGTCGGCAGAAACTTCCTGCAATAGACAATTTGACAGCAAACAGAGGACAGGCAGTGCATAGTATGGAGTTTTTGGACACATGTAAGCATGGTCCTACTTCTTATCATATTTTGGACTCAAAGAAGCATGACTTTCGATCCTTGAATCATCAATGGTACATGGTGAGTCAAAGGATCGAATTTGCCATTTGATATGAAAATGCATGCAACAAACAACATGAAAACCGAGGCCTTATCAAGTTAGAGTCAAAGGTCCCGATGACCGGGGATCAAGGCACATTACATCACTTGAAGTACGAATGGTCCTTGACTCCCACACTTGGTTTGACACCCCAAACCAAGTAAATGCAATGCATGTAATGCTCACAAGCCTCAAATGTAACACGCCACCAAGATATAAAACACAACAAGCAATATGCAATTATCATGACAAAATGTATGATACGAAGCGCACAAGATACAAACATGGTGCAAACATGGAGCAAATTGACCATGGAATTGATATGCTACAAAGCTTAATGGAACAAATATGCAACAAACATGGAGCGGGCATGCAAGATGGCTTGAAGTGGCAAAGGGGGCAGGCCCTTACCCTTCTCAAAACAGTGGCCAAAAGTGCTTAAAATGATAGACAATCAACTCATGTTAACAAGCAAACTTATGGTCCCAAAGCTAAGGCATTAAAGGAGACAACTTACCCCCACCAACATGGCCATTCATGGCATGATTAAAACAAGTAAAAACAGAATTTATGCATGCAAGATATGACCCCAAAAACTCCTAATATGGCAACTAAAATAAGCCCCATGAAACAAATACACCAAGGCTCATTCTTAGGCATAGGAAGACACAACCTCAAGGTATGAAAGGGGCCATGCATGCACACATACAAGCATGATTTTTGGACTAAAATGGCATGGCAAACAACCTCCACCCATCAAAGTAGACCAACCAAAGCACTTATGACTCATATACTTGAGGGCTCACAAGCCAAAATACATAGCAACCATAACAAATATGCCAAACATGACCAAGTTGATAACCAACAGATTTTAAGCATGGAAAAACAATGCTAAATGCTTCATGGAACCAAGCCAACACACACAAAAATCATGGCCTAATCATGGGATGTATTTCTAAGCAAGATGGAGCAATACAAAGCAAGTATCACAAGCATACAAGGGGGCCCAAATCCGACCAAAAACAGAGGTTATGTAAGACCTAAGATGCCTAAAAAAGTACTGAAATGAAGCCAAGAAACAACAAGCACACATGCTATCCTTTTGAGCCCAAAAAGCAAGGAAACAAAACCATAAAGGGAGAGGGGTGTCCCTCCCCTATGCAAGACTTCAAACCAACTTTTTTGACACTAAAATACACTGATTTTTGGTGATGAAAAGATCAAGAGGCTGAAGTGCACAAAACCTTATCAAAATGGCACCAAAATAGGCTAAACAAGGCCTAAGAGGGTGAGTTTGCAATCTAACCACAAAGTGACCTTAATGAAAGTGTTAGAGCAGGAAAATATGAGCCTTTTTTATGTTATACACAAGAGCCAAAACAATAAACAAAATAGGTAGAAAACCAATGCAAGTTTGGGGAATAAAAGGGAAAATGCTCACCCTTGAAGAACCCTTGAAGAACAAATGGCCTAACCTCCTTCTTTGGATCAAAACCAGTCCAAAACTCAAGAAACAACTCCCCCAAGTCCCTCAATCTCGGACTAAGGTGTAATAGTGTGTGTAATGGTGCAAAAGTAAGGTAAAACACACCTTTTGGGCCAAGAAACACACACAAGAAGGGAGAGGGAGAGAGGTATAGAGACAATATGTATCTATATCTCTAAAGGCTGATTTTGCTTCTGTTTTTCTAACCTAGAACCAAGAGGAAAGCCTCTCTCTTATAAGGATCCCTCTTGCAAAGCTTATTCAACAAGCTTGGCTAGAGGGAAATCCCTCCCATACACGTGTATGGAGGGGAAAGGAGTTGGTGCCAGCTATCACAGCTGGCACAAAATATCTCCATAAAGTGGAGGAACAGTGGTCGGCTGCCCAAAAAAGCTATTCCGGCAAAAAAACAGTGCCGACCGGCAATACAGTGTGCCGACCGGCAAACAAAATTGCCGATGGAAGAAAAAGACCAGCCGGTGGCCTCCAGCCATTGCCGGTGGTGTATGGGGATGTCTCACAAGGCATTCCCTGCCCCTCTAAGGCAAAACAAAAGTGTTTGGTGCAAAACCAGACACTAAACAGTCGAGTTCGGGGATCCTGAGGCAAGGCGCGCGAGCCGAGACCTCGGGGAACTCCAAACGAACACAATCATGGATGATCACCGAGTGTTCAAACGGTGACGTCCAAGTCTTGAGGACGGTCAAAAATGGGGTGTCTACAGTTGCCCCTCTTTGACAGAACTCGAAAGTCATAACAATGAGGGGAGTGAATGTCAAAGCCCAGAGACGACCCATTTTTGACAAGGCCGAAGACTCAGACAAGCATACAAGACAAATAAGGTGTGCGCCCGGAGGCAGGGGCAAAATGCAAGACAATGCACAGAGCCGAGCATAACTTATGATCATGCAAAGAAAGCTGTAATGAAGCAAACATGCGACAGTTTTAAGCTACCATACCAAACTACACTACAATGCAGAAAGGACGTAAGAGAATTATGGAATTCTCAATATGTCTCACTCGGGAGATACAATACCTGTCCGGTTCGTCTGGTTGCATCAGCCTCAAATGAACCGTACATACAATATCGTGCCTGAAAAGAAAACAAACTTAACAGGTACAATATGGTTAGCAAAATGCATAACAATGCAAGAATAGTGGTATACTCGAAATGCGTGACAGCGCAAAGTAAGTAGAGAGCATGACAATGCATATTGAAATACAACTAGGCAAGCGGAGCAAGCGGTCTACGCAGGCGACGAAATTGATTATAAGCACGCGGTCTACGCAGGTAATGAAACTAAACAAGCGGTCTACGTAATTAACACATGCGGTCTACGCTGGTGACGGAGTTAAACATGCGGTCTACGCAAGTAACGGAATTAAACATGCGGTCTACGCAATCAAGACATGCGGTCTATGCAGGTAATGGAATTAAACATACGGTTTACGCAATCTAAACATGCGGTCTACGCAGGTAATGGAATTAAACATGCGGTCTACGCAATCAAAACATGCGGTCTACGCAGGTAATGGAATTAAACATGCGGTCTACGCAATCAAAACATACGGTCTACGCAGGTAATGGAATTAAACATGCGGTCTACGCAATCTAAACATGCGGTCTACGCAGGTAATGGAATTAAACATGCGGTCTACGCAATCAAAACATGCGGTCTACGCAGGTAATGGAATTAAACATGCGGTCTACGCAATCAAAACATGCGGTCTACGCAGGTAATGGAATTAAACATGCGGTCTACGCAGGTAATGGAATTAAACATGCAGGTCATGGATGATCACCGAGTGTTCAAACGGTGACGTCCAAGTCTTGAGGACGGTCAAAAATGGGGTGTCTACAGGGACAAGCCTTGTTTAAGTCCGTGAAATCCACACAAACACGCCAAGATCCATTCTTCTTCTTTACAACCATGGTATTGGACAGCCATGTAGGATAAGTTACTTCACGAATTGCCCTGGCATCAAGTAATCGATCAACTTCTTCAACAACGGCTGAAGTATGCTCCGCGGCTGACCACTGACTTCTCTGAATAATTGGCTTACATTTTGGATCAATGTTTAAGCGGTGCCGGGCCACAAATAGATCCACCCCTAGCATCTCGTACGGTGACCATGCAAACACATTGAGGTTGTCAAGTAGGAAGGACATAAGCTCTTGTCGTTCGACTTCGTTATGGGAAGCACCGATCATGAAGAATTTGTCTAGATTCCCGTTAATTTCAACCCGATCCAGGGCTTCGATGGCCTTTTCAGACGGGGTCTTCCCAATGTCCTCAAGGCTCTCCCGATCCGGTACCTCAATTGAATTCACTTCCAGCTTTTTTGGTCTCTTCGCAGCAAGAAGATAGCATGCCTGTGACGATTTCTGAGAACCTCAAATTTCCTCGATGCCGTACTCAGTCGGAAAACGAAGTAGTTTATGGTAGGTGCTTGGCACGGCTTACATCGCATGCAACCAAGTTCTTCCAATGATGTGATTGTATGGTGAAGGAAGTTTGACAACTAGAAACTCTACATCTACTAATCTAGTGCCCGCTCGAACTGGTAGTGTGATTTTGCCCAAAGGATACTCCGGGTTAGCATTGAAGACGAATAATGGATAATCGGCCGGAGACAGATCCGAGTCAGTGAAGCCAAGTTTAACAAAAGTTTTGTAATACATTACTTTCGAAGTACTTCCTTGATCAATGAGAACACGTTCAATGGTGAATCTGTTCACGCATAGCTCGATGACGAGGGGATCAGTGTGGGGGAGAGTTATGCCAATAAGTCAGTGTCATCGAAGTTAATCCTCCCAGTTTCATGGGGCCATTTCGCTGGCATGATTGGCCTATGTGGGCTAGTCTGCAACTAAATTTTATGCACCTCGGATGATGTCGGCAAGTTGTATATCATATGAATTACACCAAGTTGAGGTGAATCTGACCATAAGGCTACTATGTTTGATGAACTATTCTTCCGGACATGTTGCACCAGCCGGCCGTCTTGCACTAGCTCCTCCAGGTAATCCTTCGGTACATAACAACTGTCGGTGTCATGGTCGTGGTCTTTATGATACTCACACCGTTTATCCCATACGCTCGTATCAGGAGGTCCCATCATCTTAGGCAACCACTTGAAGAACAGAACGTGTTGAACTTTTGACAAAATCTTACTGATTGGCTCTGTTAACTCTGTGAATTTCTTGTCTGAGGGCCTTGTACGCCTGCTATCCACTTGATATTGTTCATTCGCTCGATGTGAACATTGATCATTTGATCGGCGTAAGTCACGCCTTTTGTCTCGTTTAGCCTGATTCCGCAGCTCGGGGCTTCATGATGGCACGACACTAATCAGCTGAACGATTCCCGGGAGCCATCTCAATGACTTTCTGCTCAACTTTGACCCACAGGGCATCGTCTTCCACTTTGCAATACTCCTCGACTTTCTTCATTAACGCCTATACTATTTTGGGGGGCCGTCTGGTCAATGAACTACGGAGGGGACTATCAGGATGCAATCCCATCTTAAAGGCGGTGATGGCCATGGAGTCATTGCAAGCATCATCTGCCAGATTAAAGCATTCCCAATATCGTGCCAAATATTCACGAGGGGTTTCTTCTAGTTTAATTTGCATCGCCTAGAGAGAATCGGCTTGCTTTGGCTGGATCTCATTAGTGATGAATCTTGCCCTGAAGGACTTTTGGAGTTGATGGAGGCGCTTAATCGATGTCGGCTCCAGTTTATAATACCACCTGACGGCCAGTGGTCCCAGACTGCTTGGAAATATCCGACACATGAGGGCTCCATCGTCAGCATGAAGTGTCATTGCTTGCTTATAATGACAAATGTGATCAGTGGGGTCTGATTTTCCGTCGTAGAGGGTGAACGACGGTGCTTTGAACTTTTTGGGTAGCACAGCCCTTGCAATTTGTCGCACAAAAGGGTCATGCTTATTTTCCTCATCCAAATCATCACTCCTCCCTCGTTTATGTCATACATACGAACTTCCTTCAGATGAGCTGGATACGTCAACTCGTCCTTTCTTTCTGGGTTCCAAGGATGGTGAGTCAGAATCACTGCCATTATCGCGCTTCCGAAGTCAACGTCATCGACCATCCTTCTTTCCCAAAGGTCGACCTCGGTCTTGGCATGCGGCCTGTTCCAATTTCGCCACCTCCAAGGCCAAATCCTGGCACAGGCGCTCATTCTCAACCATCATGTTCTCCAACCGCTGTTCATTTTGCTTTGCTTGATCCATAATTGTCTGCATTGTCTCATGCACTGAAGTTGAGGGTGAGGTCTGAGCTACTAAATCGAAGTTCAAGGCCCGTCGTGCGGCGATATTCTCCGATCCAAGCATGTTTCTTAGAGTGAAGTCGTCTCTTGGCGTAGTTTCGTCAACGACTATCGGAGGATCTTCTGTTACGGTCGCCATAGATGTGCTTGAGTATTCCCACAGACGGCGCCAATTGTGGAGAGGTGGTTTGGAAATACTCTTGGATCCTGTAAGACGTTTCTGATCCTCTGATTGCCTCCTGAAAAAGGATTAACACTCCGGTCGGGGGTGCCGGAATTAGCACTCCGATGGAAACGTTAGTATAGGCTCTCTCGTTTACTTGCATCTTAAGTTTATTTTATCTATTCTCACTTACCCCTCTTTTGTTGATACTCCTCTTATTTATACTCGCCCCTGGTCTCGGGGGTCGGGCTCACTTTTAATCCAGCGCACAACTGCTCATTTGGCCTTTCTGTCGCGTGCCTACTCCCACTCGTCTTCTTGTACGGCTGATTCTATGGCCAATTTAATTATTCGGCTTCAGGACCCCCCAGGACAGAACTGCAGAGTATTTTTCCTGATTTCCTTCCAATATATTTGGCCTTCCTACATATAACATTATTCGGCTGCCACACAACTCATAAGTCGTTAATAGCATATCAAATAGGGTGGGGATTTATTCAATGGGTTCCATAAGAAAAACTATTTAATCTCGAAGGTCGAACATTACGCCTTTAGACATGTAATCAATATTTGCTTAGCCAGTAGAAAATTTAGTCGTACACAACATGACATCCTAGTGATTCATGTCTAAGGCATTAAGTCATAGTCATAGTATAACATTCCCAATTAATAAAAATTATCCAAATGGCGAAGATATATTTTTCACACAATAATAATCCCAATGATCTATTCTTCCTATAACCAAATGGGTCGAACAAAAGAACGGTCCTGAATCAATTAACATGTATACACTTTTGCTCATAGTTAGTGAAAACACTCGGAATAGCGGTCTTGGTACATTGAAACGCTCTTATCCTAATTATCTTAATAATCTTAGATTAAGCTTCAAATGTCTATCCAAATGAAATCTAAATTATCTAATAGTCATTTGAACAAATATAAGAATATCAATTCCAACTCAATACTTCTTGCATTTATCAAACATATTTCTATTGATCTCTCATACCACAAAATTTCCGAACACATTCTTTGTTGATTTCACACTTAGCTTTTTCTCCTGATCTAGTCATATTTCATGACATGATTGCTTAGGTTTCATCATATTTTCTAGCACTTCTTCTACTTTGTCTAGTTGCTTTGACAAAAATTCAATTTCCACAATAGTTCTTAGCTATTAGCATCAATATTAAACTTATTAAACAAACACGTTCTGGTTTCCTTATAATTATCAAAGTTTCATAATAGCTCTTAATTTTTAGTTTTAATTCTCAAACTTATTACACAAACGCATATATATATATATATATTCTTGAATGCATAACTTATTACTTACTTACTAGATGCATGCAACTTAAATCCGTTCTAGACATTCTAATGCTCAATGGACACATGTGTGAGATATTAACTCATGCACCACTATGTCACAACCCTAAACCAAACCCCTAGAGGTTTAGGCCATGACCGGCCTATAATTAGGCCTCAAAGACAAATTTTCAAAAATATTTTATTAATATCGGGGCTTAAAACAAAAGCAAAACAAAACAATATTGTCCATTGAGTTGTGCATACATGATAAACCAAAATATTAAAAACATTCATATTACATACTACAAAGACATATCTTATACATATCTCACACACACCTAGGACTTAATCAAAATACAAAACTCTGACAAAACAAAACTAAAGCCTCAACACGGAGGCGCATCTTGGATGGCTTGACAAAGGGCTGACTTCGAGGCAAACACTAATTGTAATCCTCCAATTGCTCACCTACATATATGCAAGGTAAAATAGTGAGCTAAATCCCAATGAGTAATACCAAAATAAAGAGGTTAATAAATGAAGTCCAACATATTATAAAAATATGTTTTTACAATTCCAAAAAGAATTATATTTCACATTCATGTCAAAAGATATACGTAACAAAGTCCATCATCTTATAAAACATATCCTCTAATTTCAAAGCAATTCATATATCCAATCATATCAATATTTGCAATAACAATAACCGATTGAATTTTATACAAGGTACATCCAATCGAGTAACAATATAACAATGCGCCGAAGCCAATAAGACCACTAGGGTCAATCCAATGGGACAACAATGGGTCAATTAATAATCCAAAATTCAATGTGGACCATCAAGGTTTAACATCAGAGATCCTCGTACTTAATTAATCCAATGAGTCATGGTATTGTTTTTCCCAGGCAAGGGCTTCTTAATCAATGGGCCATTGTACTATTTCCCCTAGGCAACATGGTATTATTTCCCTCAGGAAGGGCCTCATTAAAGGATGCCACAAATACATTTTCAAAAAGAGACATTCATTCATTCATATAAAATAACATTTCAAAATCATCACTATGTAACAATTTTCAAAACATATTTCGAACATATCTTTATAAGGATATTACTCACAGTGGGCATGACTCGAATGTAACACTTCAGATGTCCCACCTACACAAAGAACATAAACAAACATATTGAAACACAATATTACTCTCTTGATCACATGTAACTTCTCTTATTCTTTTCTTTCTAAGTAAACCGAAGTCCTACTTCACTTATTCTTTCTTAATCAAATAAATTGATCCCTTATTTCGCTTCATAACAAATTACTTATGTTGGTTTTTACCTTGTTAATCTTCAATGAGTCATAAATCATCCTACAAATGCTTGGAAAAAGGTGAGATCGAAATATGAATAAAGTGTGATTTTCCAAAACATGTTGAAAATAGCCTGATCACTCGAGCCACCATTTGGTCGCTAGAGCCACCATTTGGTCACTCGAGCGGGCTGTATTGCCTGCGAAAAAATACTAGATGGGTCAAAGGTGCGCTCGAGCCAACATTTGGTCGCTCGAGCGACTAGTAAACAAATGGTGCGTTCGCTTGAGCCACCAATTGGTAGTTCGAGTGGCTTGTAAAGACTGTAAAAGTTCTGAAAGCTCATAATGTTTGCTCAAGCCACCATTTGGTCGCTCGAGCGGTCTGTAAATTTTCTGTGTTTTCAAAACTAAAAGTTGGACTTCCAAATTCCATTTCATTACTTGGGGTTATGCATGGCTTGTTCAAAATATGAATTCACTTCGGATATCACAAATACATGACTCCTTTAAAAATTATTTACTCAAAACCTTATTAATTTTAGCAAACTTAACTCAAATTTTCATGCACGTAAAGAATTTCAAATTCTTTTTCTTTGAACAACAAAACATGAAATTGAAGATATAACTTCCATGGATTTTCTGAAAATATGTAAGATATAAACTCTTATGCATGAAAAACTTCAAAACTCAAATCAAAGATGAAGGAATTACAATCATTTTCCATGAACATGCATGTAGCTCAATTTCTTGCTCAACCCCCATTTTCTTACAAAAACCATGGAATTAACTCAATAACTCTCTTAATTCAAGATGTATGGAGGATTCTTTACAAAATAGGAGTATGAATTCCTTACCTAAGGCTTCAATTTCAGAGATTGGAAATGGTTCCCTCTTAGCTTCTTCAATTCGTCCCTAATTTCACCAGTGTTGAGCTCTCTGTCTCCCTAGCATAGAACTCTCTCTCTCTCTCTCTCTCTCTCTCTCTCTACAAATGCTCTTAACAGAATACAAGAATGAGTCCTACTCTTTGACTTCTCAACATACACACACACACACACACCTCTTCACTCCACATATGTACACACTTGCACAATTCCTTGAGGCTCCAACACATCACTCACATGCGCGCGTGCACACACACACACACATAGAGATAGATTTCTCAACACACCCACACCCAAATTTCTCAGCACAAGGCTAATAAGAATGATCCACTTTTTAACTTAAGTCTCCAACAAAAGCATACACAAAGTGGGACTATTTTAACTCTTGATTACACAATTAGCTTAATTAAACCACAATTAACCATACTTAATCTTAATTGATCAATTCCCACATGACTCAATTAGTTTAATTGACTTCAGTTAAGGCCCAATTAATTATAATTAAATTCATCAATCTGAATTTGATTTTTAATCAAATTCTCAAAAGTCTCCAAATATCAAATTAAACATATTTCCATCTTCAATTTTGGTTTCCAAATCATTTAAGCCTTCAAAATTTTAGATCAAACTCAAACTCCATCAATAAATTACATATTCAAATTGGAAACCTCGTAAGTAAATTTAATTCATAATAATCACAATTCTCAATTCTTATAACTTAATTAACTCTAATTCGGACCCAATTAATCAAATCTCAATTTTACTAAACTGAATCAAATATTTAATTAAACTTCCATATGGTCTGATACTTGAAATCAAACGAATTCAACTCATCAATTTTACCTCCATAAGCCATTTAGCATTCAAAATAAATCCTTAACAAAACCATATACGAATCAAACTCAATAATTCTCATATATCCCAATTAAATTAGAATAATGACTAATTACAATCGAAATCTCCTTAATTAATCAAATATAAAATATTATACGTGATGGGGTTGTCACACCAACAATCATTCCATAACATACAATACCATATACATTACAAATTGTAACTACCATTACCAAACTCAAAAAAATTAATGCCACAAGCACACCTCACCCAGATTATACCACTGCAGCAAAACCAATTCAACAAATTTGCCCATTCTCAATGTACAAATAATTATGTGACATAATCTTCAAATTAATTTAATTATCTACACAAGTATAAGCATATTAAAGTGTGTATCCAACATTACTTCGAGAAACAAGAACAAATTTGGCAATCCCAATAAATTTCATGCACCATTCACACGCTTACCACTTTTAGTGCCTCATTGTAGTGTTCATCTTACACCCTCCGGCTTTGCCTCATTGAATTGTAGTGTTTCTACGTTCCACTATCCGAATTGTGCACCATGACTGTCCAATGGTTGGCATGGTAGAACAGCTAATTGTGGATGTCCCCGAATGTCCCGGGAGGGAAATCCCGTTTTGTCTATTTAGGGCTTACTACAGCTCGGACTCGATGTCACGGTTCTTAATCTGATCTCACAATGTGCAATGTGAGATTGATAAATCACCAAAGAATCCAAATCCGGTAAATCGTTTTGAAAAAGTGATTTTTTGTAAAGAAGTGTCAAACATGGACTGCTTTGCCAGATACAAAGTCGCCACCTAAATATTTTATTTTTTTGGGAAAATTTAGGAAACCCCGACTCATGCCTAAGGCCATGTGTCCGTCATCATCAAAGTTGCCTCGGCTCGGGAACTTGGGTACGATTGGGGAAGGTCACTTCGTGAGCACCCCCGCTCGCCCGATCAAAGATCGGCCTCTACTAACCATGATATCTAGTTTTGAAAACATTATGCGTTCTTATTCCGGTTATTAGCCTAGATTTACTATGTGATGCGCACAACATACAAGTATAGACTAGATTGCCTAATTTGGAACAAAGCATCGCATATCCGTTTGTTTTGAAAATGGATTGAAGTTTGCTACTCACAAGTAGGCTAAAACACGGGTTTCGATGAATTATTCCAACTCAAGCAACCCAAACTTCACCCACAGGCATTCAGGCAGTTATATCACATAAGCAAATAGCCTCATGGCAAGCATGCTATCATGGCAATCACTCACACGCATGCAAGGATGCTAAAGCATAAGCACTTACCGACTACTCCGAGCCAAAACAGGAACTAGTTAGTAATCAATGCATGATCCTAGTTCATGTTAAGATGGCTAATGCAACACATGCAAGATGCAACTAAGATAGGCTCGGCTATTCTAAGATGGCATATGAGATGCTACAGATAACAGGTATTCAATTTGGAATTGAAATGCAATGCAGTTAGTATGATGCGCCGAGCCCGGTGCATGCAGTACAGATGAATGATGCAAACATGCATAACATAAGGATGCTAAATTGAAAATGACCTAGAACTAACCATCATAAGCGGTTAAGTAAAAAGGGAGAAAGAAGTGGGGTTGGAAGACATTCACACACACATGCACACTTATTACAAAATTGCCCTCTCGCAGAGGGTCCGAATAAATAATACAGAACCAAATGAATAATTAACTACTCTAGCTAATTAAATATTACAAAACCTCTAATCAATTAATTAATTAATTACAGAGGGAAGGTGGCCGCAGCCCTGCCTCGGAATGATAGGATGATGCATGCTAGATTCGCCTCGCCCGGAAACCCGTTGCCATGCCACTGTTGCCTCAGTTTGCACTGTTCTGCACCTCTGAGGGACGTGAAAATCCTTGGGATGCCTCTGAACCATTCTATTAACACCGTGGAAGGCCACCGGCCGAGAGAGAACAATACCGGCCATGAGGATGAGACCATCGGCCAAAAATTGGATCACCGGCTGGACACTGATGGTCGGTCGGCACTAAAAGTGGTCGGTCGGCCATTTCTTCCTACAGAACACTGGTTTTGCTGCAACAAAGGACAGACAGTGCATGGCATAGCATTTTCAAGACAATGTGTGCATAGCCACTCTCCCTATCATGCAATGAACTCAAGGGAGCATGGCCCTTGGTCCTCGGGCCACCAATCACGCATTTCGATGCATGATGGCCAAAGGTACCAAGTTTTCAAATCAATGTAAATGAATGCAACAAAACAAATGAATGCTACACGCCCTATCATGTTGAGATCAAGAGCGTCGGCGACCGAGGATTGAGGTACGTTTCGTCACTTCAAGTACGAAACGTCCCTCAATCCTTATGTTTGGTTTGACACCCCAAACTAAACACAATGTAATGTATGCATGCAATATGGCTCAAGTATGTACATGAGGCTAAGGTAACAAGCATGCCAAATGCAATGCAACCTATCATGCAAGCTAAACTAATGTCACATTAATATGCCAAGTATGCAACAAGGTTATGTAATGCAACTAGCTAAACAACATGCAAACATGATATAGTGCAAGCATGCAACTAATGTAATGCAACATGTCAAACATGCAATTATATATACAAAGGTGGACTTAAACTGGAATGGGGGACCTCAGCCATGCCCCAAAACAGTGGCCAACATACCAAAATCAAGACACCAAAATGCAAGACGGACATGCACACATGTTGCTTCATCAACTAGGCCACAATGCACAACCTTCAAACACGGGCAAGGTGTGCTAAATATGAGGACATGGCATTACAATAACCTCTGAAATCACATGAAGAATGACGCCAAATCAACTACACAACGTAAACATGGCATGTCAATGGAGTTAAATCTCAAAGCTAGCTACGGGACTTGAAAATCAATTACACAACGCAAACATGGCATGTCAATGGAGTTAAAGCTCAAAGCTAGCTACGGGACTTGAACCCTGGCTATATCAACCAAGCCCCAAAGAGCCAAAATGACTTAGGACAGTCCTAGGGCAGCTCAAAATAAAGCTAGAACATGCATGGGGTGAGGCCAAAACATGCTATAAAGATGGGCACAAAACAGGATGCATACAAGGCCTGGAAGGGGAAATGCACTACACCTCTTACAACCACTCATGGCATGACTTAGGATAATAAAATCAGAGTTATAACACACCGTAATAAGCCCCAAAGCCCAATGAGAAGGTCTCCCAAATGCCAAATCATGGAGGCACGTGCAATGGTCCAAACAAGGAGCATGAAACAACAACTCTCCAAGGCATGGAATAGGTGACAAATGCGAGTGTGTGGCCACGAAATATGGACTGAAATATGATGACAAGTGATGCCAAATCACTAAAATAGCTCAAATGAAGCATGCTAATGACTCACACACCCGAATCCAACAAGCTAGAATGCAAAGAGGCTATATAAAGCATGGCAAGTATGACCAAATTGACACCAAAGGGAACTTAAACATGTTAAAACATGACTAAAAACTTCACAAAGCCAAGTCAAAACATGCAAGCATGGTGGTCTAAATGCACGATACATTTCTAGGCAAAATAGAGGAATGTAAGGCAAGTGTATGGTGCATGAAAGGGGTCAACAAACCAACCTAAAACAGAGGTAAAGCATGACCAAATAACACCAAATACCCACTGAAATGGTGCCAAAATCGACTAAGCATGCATGCTACCCTTATGAGCCAAAAACACAAGCAAATGAGACACAAAGGGAGAGGGGTGCCCCTCCCCTATTCATGACCTCAAAACCACTTCTCCACCACTGAAAATCCTCTGGATTTCAGTGGTGAGAAGGTCGAAATAAAGGGGTCCCAAAGCTCAAGAAGGAAGGCACAAAAAGAGGCCAAACAAGGCCTAAGAGGGGGTAGACAACCCCAAACACAAAAGAGACCTCAATGAAACATCTTAAACATGAAAAATCAAAACTTTTATCAATTATACACAAGGCTCAAAACAGCATGCAAGATAGGTTAAAAGCTTGTGCAAAAATGGGGAATATAAAGCAATAGTGCTCACCCTTGAAGAACACTTCAAGAACAGCAACTCCAGCCCTTTCCTCTGATCAAAACCAACTCAAAAACACCAAGAACAACCTCTCAACACCTCAAAAGCCAAGGTATAGTGTAACACTAGGTGCTTTAGTGCAAAAATAAGAACAAAACACACTTTAAGGCACTCTAACACACACAAATGTAGAGAGAGGGGGAGATATAGAGAGAGAGTGATATATATTTTATATATCAGATTTTTCTAACCTCTGAAATGGAAGGAGAGGCCCTCTTTTATAGGGAAAACCAAGGGGTCAAGACTTCTTAAAGAAGCTAAGGCAAAGGGTCAAGCTTCCTCTGGAAGCTAGGACAAAGGTTCAAGCTTCTTGAGGAAGCTAAGACCAAGGGTCAAGCTTCTTGAGGAAGCTAAGACAAAGGGTTCAAGCTTCCTCAAGAAGCTAGAGCAAAAGGGTGTAAAGGGTGCAAAAGGGTGCAAATCCTCCATACACGTATATGGAGGGCAGGTTTTGTGCGTTCCAGCTGGCACAACCGGCATGCATAATGCCTGAAAAGGGTAAAAAGGACGTCTCGGCCAGAAAAAGGGCCAGTCGACCAATACCTGTGGCCGGCCGACCATAAACATTGCCAACCGGCCAACACCCTTGGCCGGTAGCAAGAAAGCAGGGCCGGTGGCCTCAAGCCATGGCCGGTGAGATGTAGGGATGGCCAACAAGCCATTCCCTGCCCTTAGAAGCAAAAGCACAAGTGTTTGGTCCATAACCAAGCACAGAACAAGCAAGTTAAGAGATCCTGAGGCAAGGCACGCAGCCAAGACCTCTGGGAACTCAAAATGAACACGAACATGGATGATCATCGAGTGTTCAAACGATGACGTCCAAGTCTTGAGGACGGTCAAAAATTGGGTGTCTACAGTTGCCCCTCTTTGACAAAACTCGAAAGTCATAACAATGATGGGAGTGAGTGTCAAAGCCCAGAGAAAACCCATTTTTTACAAGGCCAAAGACTTTAGACAAAGCATACAAGCTACAGACAAAGATATGCGCCCGAAGACAGGGACAAAATGCAAGAACAATGCACAAAGCCGAGCATAACTCATGATCATGTGAAGAAAGCTGTAACGAAGCATAACATGCAACAGTTTTAAGCTAGCATAAACCAAACTACATTACAATGCAGAGAGGATGTGAGAGAATTATTCAATTCTCGCCACGTCTCACACAGAGAATGCAATACCTGTCCGGCTCGTCTGGACGTGCCAGCTTCAAATGAACCGTACATACAATATCGTGCCTGAAAAAGAGAGAGAACTTAACAGGTACAATATTGTTAGAAACATGCATGACAATGCAATTGAAAAGTGCGTAACAACGCGGGTAAAGGGATACACGACAATGCAACCTAAGTGTGACGCATGACAATACAGAATGGATGCATAAAAATACGAAGGAGGGGCATGAATGACAATGCGGGCCGAGTAGGGCGCATGACAATGCGATTTGGAACTAGCATAACAATGCTACAAAGGCACAAACGCAAGCAAGTAAAGCATGCGCGACAACGCATACAATGTGTGAAGATGAGGATAAATATGAACACATGTAAGTAAAGTACACGCAACTATGTGTACAATGTGTAATAAAGAGAAACTTGAACACATATAGGTAAAGTACACGCGACAACGCATACAATGTGTATAATAAAAGGAACTTGAACACATAAAAGTAAAGTACACGCGATAATGCATACAATGTGTGTAACAGGAATGAACACATGTAAGTAAAGCAAACGCGCTAACGCAAGCAATGTGTAACCTCCTGGAGGGGATGCATAAACACATATAAGTAAAGCACACGGGGAAACGTATGCAATGTGTAAAGCAAGCAAGTTATGAACACATGTAAGTAAAGCACACGCAGAAACGTGTACAATGTGTAACCACCTGAAAATACATATACACATGTAAGTAAAGCACATATAGAAACGCATGCAATGTGTATAGCAGGAATGAACACATGTAAGTAAAGCAAGCGCGCTAACACAAGCAATGTGTAACCTCCTGAGAATATGCATGAACACATGTAAGTAAAGCACACGTAGAGACGCATGCAATGTGTAAAGCAAGCAAGGTATGAACACATGTAAGTAAAGCACACACAGAAACATGTACAATGTGTAACCACCTGAAAATACATATACACATGTAAGTAAAGCATGTAGTAACGCATACAATATGTAACCTCCTGGGAATATGCATGAACACATGTAAGTAAAGCACACGGGGAAACGTATGCAATGTGTAAAGCAAGCAAGGAGGGAGCATATTCAACTGAAGCATGGTAAAGGCATGTCATTCATGATGTTGAGATGCAACTTCAAAACAAGATAAGGCATCGCTCGACGCAAGACGCGTAACGAGCGTGCTTTATTAAAGCCAAACGAAGCAACGTAATACAACATAATTCAAGCGATTTATGGAATTTGCAAGATACAAAAAGGATACGAGAAAGGGTAATCCTCACACGTACCGAACATCGCTCATAGAAGACACGGCTCGAGGTCAACACGATGGTCTACTAAGGTTTTAAAAGTGCACTTCCTCACACTGTCTTGAGTAATGAAGGTGCCAAACCACATAATTGACCCGAACAAGGGCGTGGGAGGTGCATCGACCACAAGAGGAGGCCACCAGTGTTAATCCGGACACTCTGCTACTTTGCTCCCCTTTTGCTTTACTTATCTTTTTTCTGGTAGTTTAAGCACATTGTACTGCCTCAGGCAAGTTTTGTTTTCTTCAAACTATGTACTTTTGCCCAAAGAAAAACATGATGAAACAAAACAGCTGTTTTGTTCAAAAAGTGTTACATTTGTACATTCTATGCATCGCATCGCATCGTATCACATTACATAACAATGCAAATGAGATTTGAAACTGTGTTTGAAAATTAAGCATTCGCATCGTAATAATCAGGTAATGAGCCGACTAATGACAAAACAACTCGATAATCAAAACAAAAGACTTGATAAGCTAACCAAGTGCGAGTACAACTCGATAAGCAAAACAGAGACTTAAAGAATGTGACGTACAACTCGATGTGCAACAACTCGATAAGCAAATGGGCATGACTCCGCAAAAAAATCATCATCAGAAGGCATTGGGAGTGGTGCTAGTCACCAATTCTCAACGTGTTCAACACATAAACAGCTTAGGGAACAAGTGTAAGGACCACCAGCCATAGGGGAAGGCCATCGGCCTCAAGAAATGGCCATCGGCCAATAGTTTTTGGCCGATTGACCTAAAGTGGTGGTCGGTCGGCACTATTTTTGGCCGGCCGGCCATAAATGGCAAGAACCACCAGAATGCTGACACTTGTCCTCCACTCACACCTTATCCCCTACAAAAAGCCTCAGCTTCGTAGTTTTTCTCAATTCAACACTGATTTGCTCCAAATGGAAGAGTTTCTTGTCCAAAATCTCTCAAACTGGATTGCCAGCTTGGATGGCTCAGAAAAGCTGAGTTTCCAGGGTTTCGGTATAAATGCGCTATTCACGCTTAGTCGCACTCCACTGCGTTTTCTGTTTCTCTATGTCGCGGCAAGGTTTTGGAATCCGGTAACACACGTCTTTAGCTTTTGCGGCCAAGAAATGTGTCCTACTTTCGAAGACTTCCAAGCTTTAATGGAATCCGAGCATAATGATGAAGTCTCACCTCAACTCCAGTTCGGCCACGCCCAAGCCTTAGGGCGAATGTGTGGGTTGACCATGCACAACGCTCGATCTTTGATTTGTGCCAGAACGCTGGATATTCCAAGTTTGATTTGTCGATTTTCCGATGCCAGTGACCGCGATGACCATCATTGGCAAGACTTTCGGCGACATGCCCTTTGTTTGTGCATGCTATCTCATTTCTTGCTTGCCCCAGACTCTGGAGGATCTAGTGTCCGGCTGATCGAGGTTGCCCAAGGCTTAAAGGAGGGCAAGAGCTGTATTGCCATGACACTGGCTGAGACGTTGATGGGCTTGGATGCCTTTCATCGCCGAGAGACGACCAGATTCGTGGGAAGTCCACTATTGTTGCAGGTAATGTTTCCCACCCTTCCTCACATATATATTGCTCACGTCACCCAGCCCTCAGGCTCGGTTTTTCTCACAAAACCCTTTTCTCACTTTTCTCTCAACATACATCTCTCTATTCTTTATTCTCTCATTTTTCATCCCTCCCCAGGTGTGGTTGATGGACAAGTTACGGATTGTGGACTCCTGCCCAGCATACTCAGCTCGCGGTTACTTCTTCCGATGTCGTTTAGTCGATGCCCTAGATGAGGGATGGTGGTTCGACTGGATGTGTGGTTTGTCCGCAGATCGCATTACATGGCGTTTTCCTTGGCTCAATCTACGGGCAATGAGCTATAGCATGTCCCGGTAGACTGGGATTCAGTTGATTGGTCTGACACACTGCGTGTTTTACTTTCCTTTCCGGTTCTAGCGCCAGTTCGGCCATGATCAGACTTGCCCGCCAGAGGGGATAGAGTACCCTGCTGCATTCCCGGTCCGAGGCGCACAGCTTGCTCAATATGCCACGGCATGGAGGACTAGAGAATTCTTGGCTCTTGCTCCCACTTTTAGTTGCACTTTATCTGATGAGTGCATAGATTGGCTCAATGAAGAGGCACAGATTGGGCCCACTTTGGCGTCAGAAGCTTCGACCAACTCTGGGAGGGGGCACAGGAACACCTGACTCAGCTATGCCCCGGATTTATTACTTTATTAGTACTTTCAAGTTTTCTTTATAAATGTAGCCAAAAACAACTTCAATTTGTATGCAAGAGCAGGAGAACTCTGTATTGAAATCAATAAAATTGATGGTTGTGGGTACTGAAAATTTTCCGCTTTGGTCCAAAAATGGTCTAAGTTGTAAAAAGATCAATTTGAACAAAATCAACTTTTATTAAAACTTTTCAAAATCATTTTCGATATGAATCAAAACTGGACACGCCTGAGATCTATCACTGAGATGCACAACCCCGAATTCCAGCAACTGGAAAGTTGCCCCTAGTCTGAGTAGCACTGCACCAGAGATCATAACCGAACTCTTGAATGCTGAATAGACAAAGATGACAGAAATGATCAAATGGACAAAGTTGATTAGGGAAACGTTTATGGCTGAACTTCAGGATGAAGTTGCTTACGTATCCCAAAGATGGAAATCAAGCCTTACGTAGTTCAGGCTTGGGTTCACTCGAGTATTAATGCTCTCCTTTTGCGCTCTAACTTTTGCCAAGGCCGCCCTTTGCGGGTTTTCAACCTTGCGAGCTCAGTTTTTATAATTTCCAATTTTTTTGTGCTCTAACTTTTGCCTAGGTCACCCTTTCGGGTTTTCGGCCTACCAAGCCTCTCAGGGGTAATATTTCTTCAACTTGTCCATATTGATCGGCTGTGAGAACTCTAGGCCATCTAGGTCCATCAGGACAACAGCTCCACCCGACCAGATAGACTTGATAATGTAAGGACCAGTCCAATTAGGTTTGAACTTGCCCCTAGGGTTGTGGATGGGAGCTCGATTGTCTTTGAGCCCCAATTCTCCTTCCTTCAAATTTCTGGACTTAACCTTCTTGTTGAAAGCCCTGGCAATTCTGCGCTGATAACCCTGAACATGGTACAGTGCTTTCAGTCTTCTTTCATCAAAGAGCATGAGTCCTTCAAATCTGCTCTGCTGCCAATCTGCCTCGGCTATCTGACACTCAGGCAGCACTCTCAATGACGGAACCTCAATTTCAATAGGTAGAACGGCCTCCATCCCATAAACCAATGAATACAGAGTCGCCCCAATGAAAGTTCTAATTGACGTCCAGTAGCCCCACAAAGCAAATGGCAACTTATCTGGCCAATCCCAGTAGGTTTCCATCATCTTCTACAAAATGTGTTTGATATTCTAGTTGGCGGCCTCAACTGCTCCATTTGTTTGCGGCCGATAGGTGGATGACTTATGAAAAGCCACATTGTATTTTTCCAACAAATCAATCACTTCCTTCTTGAAGTGGGAACCATTATCTGAAATAATCTCGTTTGGGACTCTGTAATGACAGATGATGTTATTCCGGATGAACTTTGCAACTTGCAAAGCCTTCAACACCATATAAGATCGGGCCTCGACCCACTTCGTGAAATAATCTATCGCGACCAGAATGAACTCATGCCCATTAGACCCCTTCGGAGTGACGGCCCCAATCACATCGATTCCCCAAACTGAAAATGGCCATGGCGAAGTCATATTGTACAGCTTCGACGGTGAGATGTTCATGCGGTTTGCATGGATCTGACATTTGTGGCATTGCCAAATAAAGCCAATACAATCTTCCTCCATGGTGGACCAGTAGTAACCGTGTCTGAGGATCTTCCGAGCTAACATTACCCTGTTCATATGTGCTCCGCACTCTCCTCCATGGATGGCCTCTATTAAAAGCTTCAATTCTTTGGCATCAACGCACAACTTATGCATTCCCAGATGACCTCTCTTGTACAATTTATCCCCGCAGATGATGAACTGAACGGTCATTCTTCTGATTTCCCTTTTATCCTTGACATTTGCCCCTGGTGGATATGCTTCTTTCTCCAAGAAGTTCCAGACATCGTAATACCAAGGGTTCTCATCTTGAACCTCTTCTATAGCAGCAATCGACTCGTAGGCTGGCGCAAATTTCTGGTCAATGATGATCGGACGCATCCGGACTCCAAAAGGGATGTCTATCATGGAAGATAGAGTTGCTAGTGAATCTGCGAACCTGTTGTTCTCTTTTAACAGATGAGCAAAGTTTAGTTTCTCAAACCGAGGAATTAACAAGTCCAAGGTCTGGTGATACATTATCATCTTTTCTTCTTTGACTTTCCAATCTCCTTTCGCTTGAGATACAACCAGGTTCGAGTCCCCGATGACGTCCAACCGTTTTGCCCCTAGTTGTAGGGCTGTTTCTAAACCAGCAATGCACGCTTCATACTCTACTTCGTTGTTCGAGACTTTGAAATAGAGCTTGAATGCTAGAGGGAGACGGGAATTGTCTGGTGCTATTAGCAACACTCCTACCCCATACCCGTATTGGTTTGACGCTCCATCAAAGTACATCGTCCAAGTTTCGTCTTCGATATGCAAAATGGCCTCTTTTGGGAATCAGTACTCAACTGCTTCACCTCCTTCCACTGGATGATCGGCTAAGAACTCCGCTACCGCTCTTCCCTTGACTAACTTGTGCGTCACATATTTCAGATCAAATTCGGAAAGCAAAAGCAACCAACGAGCTAGCCTACCTGTAAGTGCTGGTTTCTCGAAGAGATATTTGATGGGATCTAATCTTGAAACCAACATTACGGAGTGAGCTAACAGGTAGTGCCGCAGCTTCCTGGTAGCCCATACCAAGGCTAAGCATTCCAACGGTGTGTAGCGAGTTTCATACTCCAACATCTTCTTACTCAGATAGTAGATAGCCCTCTCCACCTTGTCCTCAGACTCTTGTGCGAGCATGCAGCCCATTGTAGTCTCAGTCACTGAAAGGTACAAAATCAACGGTTTCCCCGGCTCTGGCGGTGACAACACGGGTGGGTTCTGTAAGTACTCCTTGATATGTTCAAAAGCAGCTTGGCATCGGCCGTCCCATTGGAATTTCTTTCCTTTCTTCAGGAGACCAAAAAGTGGTTCACAAGTCAAGATTAATTTTGAGATAAACCGTCTTATGAATTGCACTTTAACCAGAAAGCCTCGCACCTCCTTTTCAGTCCTTGGTGGTGGCATTTCTAAGATGGCCTTGATTTTGGAAGGGTCGACTTCGATACCTCTCTGTGTAATCAGAAACCCTAGCATTTTCCCTGCTGTAACACCAAACGTGCATTTCTGAGGATTCAGCCGCAACCGAAATTCCCTGATCCTTTGGAAGAACTTTTGCAAGGCGGTGTAGTGGCCCTCTCTATCTTTGGACTTGACAATAATGTCGTCCACATACACCTCAACGTCTTTGTGGATCATGTCGTGCAATATTGTGGTCGCGGCCCGTTGATATGTAGCTCCAACGTTTTTCAACCCAAATGGCATCACCCTGTAGCAGTAAGTCCCCCACGGGGTGGTAAAAGCAGTCTTCTCCCGGTGCCATCACTATCTGATTATAGCCTGAGAATCCATCCATGAACGAAAGCAAAGCATGCCCCGCTGTAAAGTCCACTAACTCAATAATATGCGGCAAGGGAAAGTCGTCCTTCGGATTGGCTCTGTTCAAATCCCTAAAATCCATGCATACCCAGATCTTACCATCCTTCTTCGGCACTGGAACAATGTTGGCCAACTAAGTTGGGTATTCAGATACCAGGAGGAACCCTGCGTCAATTTGCTTAGTGACCTCTTCTTTAATCTTAAGGGCCCAGTCCGAGCGGATCCTTCTGAGTTTTTGTTTAATAGGTCAGGCCTCTGGGTCAAGAGGGATCCGGTGCTGTACAATCTTAGGATCGATTCCAGGCATGTCTTCGTAGGACCACGCGAAAACATCTTTGAAATCTTTTAATAAAGGGACTAAGCACTCGCGTTCCTCCGAAGACAACGTGGACCCAATCTGGACCAGCCGCGGGTCCTCCTTAGTACTCACATTAACTGTAGTGATTTCATCAACTAAAGGTTTAACAAATCTCTCATGCTCTTGATCAATTAAGCATTGCAAAATTGAAGGAATTTCTTCCTCGTTGTTTTCATCAAAATTTTGAAAGTCCTGATTAATGCAATAAATCAAAGGCACAGAAAAGTACTCAGAAACCACAGCCATTCCATTCTCATTAAGCACTTCCAAATCGTCCAATTCTTCTGTTACAACAGACTCAAAAGAGAAAGAAAAAGATGACCTAGACAGGACTGTGGTATCCCGGTTATCACCCCCAGGAATACCGGACTCAGACTCAGTCGGGCTGGAACCTGATTCCGACTCTATAGACTCAGTGGAATCAGATTCCGGCTCACTACCTGACCCAGTACTGCTGCTTGACAAAAATCCCTCCTCGTACTGCCAGATGAGAGGGGGTGCGATAGATGCATCCAAAATGTTTGATGGTGGGCTGGCAGCTGTTTCATTCCCGATTATGCATACCGAGAAGTTATCCTCCAAGCACTTCTGTCCGATCGGAGGATCTGAAAGTAGACAAGCCAATGCTACTCCCATTTCAATTTTGGCGCTCTCGGAATCCATTTCCTTACACTGCTCAAACTTAATGGATGGGTCTGTCTGCTCTTCGGCAACATCATCCCTAGATAACTGCAGGTCGAAGAAGATCTCAAACCCTGGTAGGCACTTCTTCTCGGCATTCAGCCATAGCTCTGGGAAGCCACAAAATGGAAAGTCCTCCCCTTCCCAGACGAAACGTCTGTTTAGGGTACCCTGGATGGGTCGGTGCATCAATTCGAAAGGCTTCTCCACCTTCTTTGCTCTGGCTCTCCCAGCCATCTCCTTACCTTCCTCACCCTGTCCTCTTTGGTGGATAGATAACCCAAGCCAAAGGTATGCGGGTTGTGCGGCACTTCGGCCGATACTACGCTGCCCTTCCGGCCACTTCTTCCCAGTCCTATCCTAGGGATGTGCTGAAGCTTGTTCATAAGATACACTGACTGCGCGCTGACATACAACCCCTCATTATCAGCCAAGATATTCTGAACAACCCGGGCCTCGGCCAAGCTAAATCCTGATAAGAAGACATCCTTCGTGCCATGCTCGATTTCCAAAACCAGTGTAGACACCTCTGGTGGCGGATGGATTGATAAATTCCCAAAAACTATAGCCACCCCCTTCCCGTGGGGATATTTCAACATCTGGTGCAAGGTGGAAGAAACTGCCTTTACCTAGTGCAACCATGGTCACCCCAAAAGTAGGTTAAAGGTTACGGGAACGTCCAAGACATGGAAATCAATCTCGTGCTGTCCTGGACCAACCTGGGTCTGAATTTTGATAGTCCCCATCACCTCCCTGCTTGTGTTATCATACGCCCGAATAACCTAGGCAGTTGGCACGAAGTCCGCGGGCTTCAACCCGATTGCATATGCCGTCCTTGACGGGCACACATTAATGGCGGATCCCGTGTCGACAAGAACCACTGGTACCCATTTGCCTCTACATTCCACAAAGATGTAGAGAGGTTTGTTGTGATTTATGCCCTCAGGCGGTAGTTCTTTGTCGAAAAAGGTCAACGTCGGGGAACCTCCTCCTGGAAAAACCAATCCAACTAGCTGCTCCGGCGTGGTGTCTATCGAGAGTTTGGCCTTGTCCATGGCTGAAAGGATGGCCTGTCTATGTACTCTAGAAGCCATAAGCAGCCCCCAGATGGAGATGTCTGCTTGTATCTTTTTCAACTGTCTCAAGATGGCCTCATCTTCGAGTCATTTTTCTTTCTGCTTCTCTGCCTCCTTGTCCTTCCCGAACGCTTCTGGTTGATCTAGATGTGAGGGCTTGAAATACCGCCCGCTCCTGGTCATATGATCGACTTCGCCAATGTACCAGGTTTCATCAGGTTGATTGCTCCCCTAATCCTCATCCGTGTGGGCAAGACATAGATCATCGTCTTCCCACCACATTCTATCGGCAGCCGACAGACACCTGTCCAGCTCCGTTACAAAAATCTCTGTGCCCGCAGCAACTCGCGTTCCTGTACTCGCAGTACATTCTGTTCCTATGCACACAGCACTCTCAACCCCCACAGGAGCATTAGCTTTTCTAGCCCTTTCAGAATCTTCGATCCCATCTTGTTCTAACTGCTTCAACACAGCCCGCTCAACATTTCCTGCATTCACAATGCCCAAGTCCCGAGCGAAATTCTTAGTACCGGCGCTCTCCGGTGATACAAACTGATTCACGGCCCTTCTGGCCACAATTGATGTACTTGCCCCTGACGGGCCCTTTTCCAACTGAGATTCTTCAACAATGTCTGGTTGGTCGTCAAGCCATCCTGTGACTTCTGCTGACTCCTCAAAATCGAACCAGTTGACTGTCATGTCCCCCGGATCTTGTTCGTTGAAAACCTGAAGGTCAGCAATGTCCCCTTCCAGAGTTGCTAAGTCATCCTACCTCTGATCGAATCTGTCCCCCCGTATTACACAAATTTCTGCCCCCACCAGTAATTCCATATTTGGCCTAATCTGATCCGCTGGCGCAATGTAGCCGCTCGAATTGTACACCTCCTCAGCAAAGCTCCCCAATTCCTCAGTCCCCAAATCCACTATGCCATTTTTCTCTGAAATCATCCCTATTCTGTCTTCGACAGTCACCACCGTTGGTTCGGGTTGGGTTCGGGAGATGTCCATCATGCACAAGTTAGTGCTATCAGGAAGGAACATCTCCGGCTTGGGTAGGTGAGACGGGGTGATGTAGATGCTAGGATCGTAAGACACGACGCCAGTCTGGATAAAGTTGATGCGTTTGGGAGGTGGAGCTTGGTTATGTGGAGGGAGAGGGTGGGTGGTGACATTGGGTTTCTCTGGAGGCATAATCACCTGTTTGTCAATGAGATCTTGAATCTCATGACGCAATCGAAAGCATTGGTCGGTGTCATGACCGTGTTGCTGGTGAAATGTGCAGTATTTGGCTGGGTTGTGAGAGGGGGGGAGTTTTTCTGGTAACGGTCGCGGCTCTAAGGGTTTCAGATGCCCTTTCCTGATCAAAACTCCTAAAGCCTTGGACAAGGACATGTATAATGGGGTGAAGGTTCTTTGGTTTTTGAGTGGGTATCTGACTGTTTGCGAACTACTACCAAACGCACTGGTGAATGACGTAGCTGCAAGGGTTCTTAGGGGATTGGTGGTGACCATGCTCACTTCTGAGGCTCTGGCAGCTGCAGCACTGCTTGTGCTTGCATTCGTACTGCGGTTGTTGAAAGTCCTCCTGGGCTGTTCTCTGTCTTGGTCAATCAAACCCTGTTGGCACGCTTCTCAAAGCAAGCCTCTGGCAAACCGTTCAAGAATAAAAGATGGCAAACACAGTGTCCTAGGCGCACCAATGCAAATGCAATGCAAAGAACACATAAATGTAATCAAAACAAGATATCATGACTTCGAGTCAAGTTCTCTAACTCCCCAGCGGAGTCGCCAAAAACTGTGGACGTCCCCGAACGTCCCGAGAGGGAAATCCCGTTTTGTCCATTTGGGGCTTACTACAGTTTGGACTTGATGCCACAGTTCTTAATCTGATCTCACAATGTGCAATGTGAGATTGATAAATCACCAAAGAGTCCAAATCTGGCAAATCGTTTTGGAAAACTGATTTTTTGTAAAGAAGTGCAAAACACGGACTGCTTTGCCAGATACAGAGTCGCCACCTAAATATTTTATTTTCTTGGGGAAATTTAGGAAACCCTGACTCGTGCCTAAGGCCACGTGTCCATCATCACCAAAGTTGCCTCGGCTCGGGAACTTGGGTACGATTGGGGAAGGTCACTTCGTGAGCACCCCCGCTCGCCCGATCAAAGATCGGCCTCTACTAACCATGATATCTAGTTTTGAAAACATTATGCGTTCTTATTCCGGTTATTAGCCTAGATTTACTATGTGATGCGCACAACATACAAGTATAGACTAGATTGCCTAATTTGGAACAAAGCATCGCATATCCGTTTGTTTTGAAAATGGATTGAAGCTTGCTACTCACAAGTAGGCTAAAACACGGGTTTCGACGAATTATTCCAACTCAAGCAACCCAACCTTCACCCACAGGCATTCAGGCAGTTATATCACATAAGCAAATAGCCTCATGGCAAGCATGCTATCATGGCAATCACTCACACTCATGCAAGGATGCCAAAGCATAAGCACTTACCGAGTACTCCGAGCCAAAACAGGAACTAATTAGTAATCAATGCATGATCCTAGTTCATGCTAAGATGGCTAATACAACACATGCAACATGCAACTAAGATAGGCTCGGCTATTCTAAGATGGCATATGAGATGCTATAGATAACAGGTATTCAATTTAGAATTGAAATGTGATGCAGTTAGTATGATGTGCCGAGCCCGGTGCATGCAGTACAGATGAATGATGCAAACATGCATAACATAAGGATGCTAAATTGAAAATGACCTAGAACTAACCATCATAAGCGGTTAAGTAAAAAGGGAGAAAGAAGTGGGGTTGGAAGACATTCACACACGCACGCACACTTATACAAAATTGCCCTCTCGTAGAGGGTCCGAATAAATAATACAGAACCAAATGAATAATTAACTACTCTAGCTAATTAAATATTACAAAACCTCTAATCAATTAATAAATTAATTACAGAGAGAAGGTGGCCGCAACCCTACCTCGGAATGATAGGATGATGCATGCTCAATTCGCCTCGCCCGGAAACCCGTTGCCATGCCACTGTTGCCTCAGTTTGCACTGTTCTGCACCTCTGAGGGACGTGAAAATCCTTGGGATGCCTCTGAACCATTCTATTAACACTGTGGGAGGCCACCGGCCGAGAGAGAACAATACCGGCCATGAGGATGAGGCCATCGGCCAAAAATTGGATCACCGGCTGGACACTGATGGTCGGTCGGCACTAAAAGTGGTCGGTCGGCCATTTCTTCCTGCAGAACACTGGTTTTGCTCCAACAAAGGACAGACAGTGCATGGCATACCATTTTCAAGACAATGTGTGCATAACCACTCTCCCTATCATGCAATGAACTCAAGGGAGCATGGCCCTCGATCCTCGGGCCACCAATCACGCATTTCGATGCATGATGGCCAAAGGTACCAAGTTTACAAATCAATATAAATGAATGCAACAAAACAAATGAATGCTACACGCCCTATCATGTTGAGATCAAGAGCGTCGGCGACCGAGGATTGAGGTACGTTTCGTCACTTCAAGTACGAAACATCCCTCAATCCTTGTGTTTGGTTTGACACCCCAAACTAAACACAATGTAATGTATGCATGCAATATGGCTCAAGTATGTACATGAGGCTAAGGTAACAAGCATGCCAAATTCAATGCAACCAATCATGCAAGCTAAACTAGTGTCACATTAATATGCCAAGTATGCAACAAGGTTATGTAATGCAACTAGCTTAACAACATGCAAACATGATATAGTGCAAGCATGCAACTAATGTAATGCAACATGTCAAACATGCAATTATATATACAAAGGTGGACTTAAACCGGAATGGGGGACCTCAGCCATGCCCCAAAACAGTGGCCAACATACCAAAATCAAGACACCAAAATACAAGACGAACATGCACACATGTTGGTTCATCAACTAGGCCACAATGCACAACCTTCAAACACGAGCAAGGTGTGCTAAATATGAGGACATGGCATTACAATAACCTCTGAAATCACATGAAGAATGATGCCAAATCAACTACACAACACAAACATGGCATGTCAATGGAGTTAAAGCTCAAAGCTAGCTACGGGACTTGAACCATGGCTACATCAACCAAGCCGCAAAGAGCCAAAATGACTTAGGACAGTCCTAGGGCAGCTCAAAATAAAGCTAGAACATGCATGGGGTGAGGCCAAAACATGCTATAAAGATGGGCATAAAACAGGATGCATACAAGGCCTAGAAGGGCAAATGCACTACACCTCTTACAACCACTCATGGCATGACTTAGGACAATAAAATCAAAATTATAACACACCAAAATAAGCCCCAAAACCCAATGAGAAGGTCTCCCAAAGGCCAAATAATGGAGGCACATGCAATGGTCCAAACAAGGAGCATGAAACAACAACTCTCCAAGGCATGGAATAGGTGACAAATGCGAGTGTGTGGCCACGAAATATGGACTGAAATATGATGACAAGTGATGCCAAATCACTGAAATAGCTCAAATGAAGCATGCTAATGACTCACACACCCGAAGCCAACAAGCTAGAATGCAAAGAGGCTATATAAAGCATGGCAAGTATGACCAAATTGACACCAAACAGAACTTAAACATGTTAAAACATGACTAAAAACTTCACAAAGCCAAGTCAAGACATGCAAGCATGGTAGTCTAAATGCACAATACATTTCTAGGTGAAATAGAGGAATGCAAGGCAAGTGTATGGTGCATGCAAGGGGTCAACAAACCAACCTAAAACAGAGGTAAATCATGACCAAATAACACCAAATACCCACTGAAATGGAGCCAAAACCGACTAAGCATGCATGCTACCCTTATGAGCCAAAAACACAAGCAAATAAGACACAAAGGGAGAGGGGTGCCCCTCCCCTATTCATGACCTCAAAACCACTTCTCCACCACTGAAAATCCTCTGGATTTCAGTGGTGAGAAGGTCGAAATAAAGGGGTCCCAAAGCTCAAAGAGGAAGGCACAAAAAGAGGCCAAACAAGGCCTAAGAGGGGGTAGACAACCCCAAACACAAAAGAGACCTGAATTAAACATCTTAAACATGAAAAATTAGAACTTTTATCAGTTATACACAAGGCTCAAAACAGCATGCAAGATAGGTTAAAAGCTTGTGCAAAAATAGGGAATATAAAGCAATAGTACTCACCCTTGAAGAACACTTCAAGAACAGCAACTCCAGCCCTTTCCTCTGATCAAAACCAACTCAAAAACACCAAGAACAACCTCTCAACACCTCAAAAGCCAAGGTATAGTGTAACACTAGGTGCTTTAGTGCAAAAATAAGGACAAAACACACTTTAAGGCACTCTAACACACACAAATGTAGAGAGAGATGGAGATATAGAGAGAGAGTGATATATATTTTATATATCAGATTTTTCCAACCTCTGAAATGGAAGGAGAGGCCCTCTTTTATAGGGAAAACCAAGGGGTCAAGGCTTCTTAGAGAAGCTAAGGCAAAGGGGTCAAGCTTCCTCAAGAAGCTAGGACAAAGGTTCAAGCTTCTTGAGGAAGCTAAGACCAAGGGTTAAGCTTCTTGAGGAATCTAAGACAAAGGGTTCAAGCTTCCTCATGAAACTAGAGCAAAAGGGTGCAAAAGGGTTCAAAAGGGTGCAAATCCTCCATACACGTGTATGGAGGGCAGGTTTTGTGCGTACTAGCTGGCACAGCTGGCATGCATAATGCCTAAAAAGGGTAAAAAGGAGGTCTCGGCCAGAAAAAGTGCCGGTTGACCAATACCTGTGACCGCCCGACCATAAACATTGCTGACCGGCCAACACCCTTGGCCGGTAGCAAGAAAGCAAGGCCGGTGGCCTCAAGCCATGGCCGGTGAGATATGGGGATGGCCAATAAGCCATTCCCTGCCCTTAGAAGCAAAAGCACAAGTGTTTGGTCCACAACCAAGCACAGAACAGGCAAGTTAAGAGATCCTGAGGCAAGGCGCGCGGCCGAGACCTCCGGAAACTCAAAACGAACACGAACATGGATGATCATCGAGTGTTCAAACGATGACGTCCAAGTCTTGAGGACGGTCAAAAATGGGGTGTCTACAGTAATGATTGCATTTGTGACCTCGTGCAGCCTTGGTGTGTACGTTCAAATATTTCGTCCGTGATAACGCGCTCATGTTCCTCATCATATCTTGCAAATGGTTTCAATCACAATAACAATTTAAAATTCTGAATTGCAAGGAATTTTCTCAGGGAGAGTGTAGATGACATGTCTAAATTCCAAAATACTTACTGAACACAAGTTGTTGTACACATATGATGTGTCAACATGTTCGGTTTGCTCAGCTGCCCTCTTCTACAAGTCCATAAGCATGGAAGCATACGTGTCGATCATCTGCACCACATGTCCCGCCGTTGTAATTAGAACAAAAAACCTTCAACATTACCACTAACAGAAAAACACAACTACATAGGACTCATAATCTTAATTACAACAGATAAGTTGCACATACATTCCCATGGATTGAACTCTGATGGTCCAGGTCCTGCACATCTATGAAATGCACTTGTATCCCGTTTTCAACACCATCCCATACAATGGCCCTGTACTCCAGTAATAAATTCCATCCACAAGTACACCCCATTATTTTAAAAATAGTACCAAATGCTATACGTATATTGACAAACAGAAAATAATTACCCATCGCCTTCGAAGCTATATACGTCTAGCAGCCTCATCTCATCATCCTGCAACATGTTCCACACAGCGTGCCTCTTGTTCATGCCAAAACCATCCCACGCCCTACGCTCTACATCAATATCATCAACATTGTAAATCACACCAGGCTATAATGCAATACCTACTAAAATCTTGCCACTCTATTTAGCACGTCCAACTACCCAGGGTATTCATAGTCGAACAACTTGAATTCCCGTCTCAGTTTGTTTTTCACACGTCTGACCATGGACATCACCTTAGGTCCAGGATTGGTTGAGCCCGCTTTCATAACACTCACACTTCCAACGCCATCAACAACCATTCTACGGTCTGTAGCAGGCTGCATAACCGAGGGGGGTGTGGGTGCCCTGTACTATTGGCACAAACATAAAACCATTACAATCCATGCAGTCAAAAGTTAAATCTTCAACCCCTTCCATGTCATCCACATTCTCTTCCACGGGGTTTACAATGTTCTTCACATATGCTGAATGGGATGACGAACACTGCCCCGTATCTCTACTACGCACGTTTCCCAACCCCAGTACTGTCTCTAAGCTGATTGCCTGACAGTGTCTGTTGTTTTGTGCTGCCATTCGTGATAGACTACATCACCACGTGTGCCTCCTAATCGTCAACATGATCCTCTAAATTTGTTATTGTTTCCCTCAGTTTTCTCATCAGCTTATTTAACCTTTCAATTTCAGCATCTTTTGACATAATAACATTATCAAACCTGATAAACAAGTTTGTGGCCTATGCACCAACCATCCTCTCTAGGTTCCCGACCCGTCCCTCTAACTCACGTATAAGTTTAGCCTTCGCTCATACATTACTCTCCAACTTAATAATTTTTTTCCTACCTTTTTCTAGTTGCTCTATTGTACTCTCTGGTTCGTTACCAACACGACCACCTTTCGGTGTGCTAAACAAGTCTAACAAATCGGGGAACAAAACCGGCCATGATTCACCCGTTGCTAACATCTTTGATCCACCATCTTTTTTATAATACGATAGTTTGAATTTTTTTACTCTCGTTTTGATCAACTTCTTTGAATTCAACTTCATCGTCATTAGGCGAATCCGCCTGCCAACAGTCTAAGCTCGACTTATTCACATCACACACATCCACATCATCCATACGTCCATCCCATACATTAATTGGCTCAACCTATAACACATGGCTGCTAGAGTGGCTAGCCACGTTATCAACCAACTGCACATTCACAAAATACCGCTCAATTATCGTTCTAGCAAGTTTCTCACAATTCACCTGCACAATTCAGGCAACATTGCACACGTCAATAACTAAAATCCAAACCCGAAACCTCAAATACATGTCCAACAAAATGCCATACCTCTATGACTCCCTTCCCTGATAAGTCCACACCTTTCAACTTGCTAATTAGTTTTCTAATGTTACATCAACAAAATCATGGTGACACATTGCGCCGCTCCAGTTCCACAATAGTTGAGTCCTCACAAATGAGGAACTACAACCACAACAACATGAAAAACATTAACCAAAATCAAACAAACATATAGTGTAGTGTTCATAGAATATGAATATTAAGGTTTGTTTTGAATAACATACCAGTAGTGCAACAACACAACCAATAACCGTCTCTAGCCTTGTGTGCAACTCGTTCAACAAACCAATTAGCGCATTTTGTATTACCGTAGTCTAGTTGTACGACCGTAACATCTCCAATTTGTCAATAATGTACACGAACAGCCACTCGATCGACTCACCAGTAGTTGCAAAAAAATAGTTTCACACATATTTACAAACATAGCAACTTTGCAGCATCTTCCTCGTCACAAATAGTCGTCTTACGCAATACCTCTACCAGTAGGTCCTTAGAGACTTTTGAGGAGATCCGCCCAATATTTGGGCAACGTCGCTGTACGAAATCCAAAGGAGCTTTCCCCCCATGCGCCAAATCCAATTTCTCTTCGCCATATCCAATTTCTCTTCGCCATATTGGATGCCAAAAAGCAAATGGATGTCGTTGTTCCTCAATGGCAGCCCACTCCCCCCGATGTGAAATTTTTCATCTTTCATACTAAATGTCTTAATTATTTAGCACACCATGGCGTCACATTTTTTGTATGCTTTCGAATCTAACTTGTGCACACAAATTGCTTCAATCATCAGCCAGAACGATGTCTTCTTCAATTGCCTAATATGTCCATCACCTAAATCCACTTCAAGAACAGTTTTGATCACCCTCGCGACATTCGATCGGTACATTAGTCTCGATTGGTCCTGTAGACACCCCAGTTTTTACGGCCCTTTAAGACTTGGATGTTCTTGCAGGTACATCTGCTGACGAGTATGATTGCTCACCGAGAGCTCGAAGTCTCTAGCGGAATGCCACAGGTTTAAGCATTTCAAACCCTGCATCCATTTGGTCTCATCTTTGGACCATGCCTGGGTCTTTTCAGCCTAAAGTTTCTAATGGCCTGCCGGCCATCCTTAGAGGCTGTCGACCACCACTTCTCCTTTGCCGGCCATTGATGTGCCTTGCTGGCCATCAATGAAGCCTTGCTGGCCACCACTGATAACCATTGTTTGCTGTAGATATTTTGTGATATTTTGTGCCAGCTGTTTGCGTACATTCATACATCTTCCTATACGTGTGTGACTGGATGTTTGTGAGGGAAATTTATGTTTTCTATATATAAGACCCCTCTCTCTCATGTGTAGGGGTTAGAAAATTTTGAGACATAAAAATTTTCTCTCTCTCTCTCTTACAATTTTATGCCTAAGTGTTTGTTTACTCTACACTTTTACATACACTACCTTAACCAAAGTTGCTAGTCTTTGAGTTGAGGTAACTTGGGACCTTCTTTTAGCTCTAGAAGGTGGTTTTAGCTTGGTTTTGTGCCTAGAATTGCCCTTTGCTTCAAGAGGTAGTTTACTTGCCTTGTTTACTTTGTTTTGCAAGCTTGTTTTACCATCTTTTCTTATTGTTTTGGAGCTGGCTTTGAACTGTAAAAAGCTCTGTTTTTGTGGCTTAAAAATAGTGGTTTGAGCCTTTTTTAGTTATGGGGTGGTTCACACTTCTTGTTTCTTTGTGTGTAATTCATCACTTTAAAACCAATTTTTTGAGCCTTTTAACCACTGAATTTCAGAGATTTTTCAGTGGTAAAGAACTCATTTTGAAGTCCAAAATTGGATGGGTTAGCCACCCCTCCCCGGGTCTTGTTTGCATGCCGAGTTAGCCTCATGTATTAGCTTAATGTTTTAGCTTTTTGTGGCTCAAGTCCAGCATGTTTTCGGCTCTATTTTGACCTGTTTTAGCTCTGTTTTGGGCTGGTTAAGTTTTTTGAGTCTTGTTTTTCAGAGTTGTAGTGTAAATCTCTGCACTAGCTTGTTGTTTTAAGGCTTAAAACATCATTGGTTTGAGTTGATTGCATGTTTTAGTTCTTTTTCTACTTCATTTCATCACTTATAATCTCTGCAATCTCCCTTATTTCTTCACTTTTTGGTTTTTCTTTGAAAGTGGTTTCAAACCACTTGTTTTCCTAAGTGTGAAATGGAGGTGCTACACCTAATGGTTTAATCCCTTAGGGGATTCATTACCAACAGTTTAATGCCTCTTTCATGCCCAAAGTAACTTGTGGTTTAAACCCTCCTTCCGTTAGAGGACACTCGCCAATGGACTTAATGGATTAAAGGATGATTTGGTAATTAAAATGCGTAAACAAAATTGACAAGTAAAAGAGGCAAGATAAGCATCTCTTTGTGTTGCATTGCATGTGTTCAAATTAACGTCCAATTTGAACACAAGGCAAATGGGACATTCCATACTCAATAGTGATGAAATGTGTCGTTTTCCTAGGTCTCCATTGCCCTTGATCATGCATGATGGGGTGATGGCTATTTGAGTCTTGTTTTTGCATTTATTGAACTTGCACAATTGGTTTCACGAGCCATCATGCAATGAAATTGCTTGATTGGTGGTTTTGTGAACCAAATCTTGTCCCTCCTTTGATTTCTCCATAAAAATGAGAGACAAGGTGTGCAGGCAACCCTTGGAAAAAACCCCATTTTTGCTCTGTTTGTACTCTATTACAACAAGGTGATCCAATGCATCAGTGACCGGCAATGCACCATCCATGGCCAGCAGTGCATCATTTGTGGCCGGCAAGACACCTTTTTGGCCGGCAGAGGGCTGGCAACATCCATCCATGGTCGGCAGGTCACTAATGTAAATCTTAGCAAAGATTTGGTAAGATGGAGAAGAAAGGTTCTGGAAATGCTCAACCCTACAACACAGAAGTTTTCAAGAGCAAAATAGAGGTCTTTTCGGGGCGAAAACCGAGCATGTGCATCTTCCACTTCCCGAGGCGGTGTAGTGGCAACATAATGTAATGTCTTAATTAATTAGTTTGCTAGTTAGTTAAGTGTTGTAATAATTAGTAATTAGCTTAGCTAGTTATTCATTTGATTTGTAATAGTTAGTCTAACTAGCTTAATTAGATTAGCTTAGCTTAGATTAGCTTAGCTTATTCATTCAGACCCTCCTTCGCGAGGGCGTAATGTTGTAATAAGTGTGCGTGCGTGTGTGTATGTCTTTCAACCCCACGTCTTTCTCCCTTTTATTTAATCACTTTCGGTTGTTAGATTAGGGATATGTTTCAATTAGCATACCTTATGCTTGCATACATTCATCTTGTCTTTCATGCATCGAGGCTCGGCGCATCATTCAAAATGTGTTGCCATTTCTATAATTCTTTGAATACGTGTTTAATCGCATGTTATCAAATCGATCCATATGCCATATTAGTAGTTGAGCCTATTAATTTCATTTTGCATGTGTTGCATTAGGCATCTTGTATAGTTAGGATCATGCATCTTTCTAACTAGTTTTTGTTTTGGCTTGGAGTACTCGGTAAGTTTTTATGCTTTAGCATACTTGCATGAGTGTGATTGCCATGTTGCCATGTTTCACATGCTTTCCATGAGGCTATGTGCTTAAACGCTAAACTGCTTTAATGCCTGTGGATGAAGGCTCGTTACTTGAATTGGAATGATTCAACGAATGTGTGTTTTAAGCCCACTTTGTTGAGTGGCAAATCATGTTTTAAGCCCACTATGTTTGGTGGCAAATCCACATCTTTAAGCCCACTTGAGGTGGCAAATTCAAACCATTTTTCGCAAACAAACATGAGTTGAATTGTTCCAAATTAAGCAAATTAGTCTATACTTGCTTGTGCGCATCACTTAGTAAAGCTAGTCTAATAACCGGAACAAGAGCACATAATGTACATAAAAATCATATCATGATTAGTAGAGGCCGATCTTTTGATCGAGTGAGCGGGGGTGCTCAATTCATGACCTTCCCCTCTGGCACCTAAGTTCCCGAGCCGAGGCAACTTTGGTGATGACGGACACATGGCCTTTGGCACAAGTCAGGGTTTCCTAAATTTTCCCAAAATAAAAAATATTTAGGTGGTGACTCTGTATCTGGCAAAGCAGTCCAATTTTGGCATTATTTGATTAAAATTGATTTTCCAAAACGATTTGCCAAATTTGGACTCTTTGGTGTTTATCAGTTTCACATTGCACTTGTGAGACTAGATTCAGAACCGCGGGAGTCCGAACTATGAGGCCTTTCTTTTCAAACCTTCTGAAAGGGGGCGCAGAAAAAGACGAGTCCACAGATCCACAACAGGATTTTTAGCACTACCAGCTTTTGTCCTTTTTTTTTTGTTGAACAACAATTGTGTTTGCCTTTTTGTTGCCAATCTTGTTGACGTTTGAATGGACAACTTTGAACGGGGAGTCTTCCCACCAGAACTAGGTCTATATGCACGCCGTCCAACACTACCTACTACATTATCCGTAAATGCATTTCAATCCATTTTCGTACAAAATCAGGAGTAAAAAATGAACATTTCAATACACATTTTAACACATGTCATTACAAAATTAATTTTGCAACAGTAAACAACATAGTTGACATTGAAAAATTGACAATTGTTACTACATAAAATATATACTAGCATAGATGTCAACACCAAACCACGATCTGTACCGTGTACTTAATTTGTACGTCAATGGCAGCCCAACTTACAAACCTAATTAACAAGTCAATCTAGCCCTACCACAACATAACGATGCAAACAAGTACAACAACAACACAATGACTGTAACGCCCCCAAATATTAATTACATAATAACATGTGATGAAATAATTATCTTCCATTAATCCCAATTACTTGTACAAAAAGGTAACATATGCAGATATACATTTACAAGTCTAACTCTGAATCTATAGCATATGTTACAACAAGAGATAAGATATGAAAGTAGAACAAATAATAAATTCCCTAAAGGCTTACAACTTTCCAAGACATTGCTTGGTTAAAAAAAAAATTGAAATTTAAGTCTAATATAGATAAAGGCCCTTGCCCTGTATAAAACATATACAAAATTCAATAAAATGAAGCTCTTGCTCCAAGTCCTCCCAAGCTATTGCCTTGGCGGAGGCACATCATCAGCACCTGAAATGTTTTCCTACATAGGGTGAGCCAAAGCCTAGTAAAAATAATCCAACACAATACATGAATCTTGACAAAGCTATAAGGTGAATGCATGTGCCAAAACATTTTATATCTCTTTCCGAAACCATGCAATGCCATAAATCATTTCCTTTGCAATAGAAAACAAGGCTATGAATCACACTCTAGGAATCTCAAACATATATAACCTTTTACGAAAATTTTGTCCGCGGGAAACTGTAACCTGGCACCCATGTAAACATAGGCTATACAAGCACTACTGTTGCCATTTTACGGATATTTTATCCGTGGGATCGGCACAGACTTTCACTATGGCACTCAGGCCAACTTATTTCAACGAGACAATACATGTTTTCCAAATTCACCTCTTTTTCTCAAAATGATAAACATTTCCAATGTATAAATATGAAATAATGCCCGATGCAAATGGATGAGAAAATAGTTTCAATTTTTCTAATTCTGATGCAATTTCTATAACAACCATAGCTATCTTCTACCGACAACCCAAAACAAATATTTCTAAACAGATAAATAATTTTCAATAAAAATAAACTTTCCAAAATTTTCAAAAGGTGAGTGATAATACCTATCCAACTCCACCATCCTCATCAACATCAACCCAGTTTCACTTTTCTAACATCAATTCAGCATTTATATAAAATCCACATTTGAGACATTTAGGGCAAAATCCCTTTTCCTTCTAAACTCCATCCCAAGTATCAAAATCAACCATTTCATCACAACTCAACTTTATTTGCAACACTACAATCATTTCTAAGAATTTATTTGAAAGCCCCTCTTTTGATCTTTAACCCAAAACCCTAGAGTCGTTTCAAAAATCCCCAAAATCACAATATTGTTTAGAAATAATAAATAACTAAGCTAAAACTCATAGGAAGTGCGACGAATCCCTACCTCAAGCTTAGAATATGAGAGAGAGAGAGAGAGAGAGAGAGAGAGTGAAGGAAACCCAAAGATGCCAAAAACCAACTTTGCCCCAATTAGAACGGAGCCCTCATCGAGCTCTATCTTTTTAACAAAGGCACACGAGTGAAATGATCGACGGATCTAGGTGGATTTGAGTGAAAATATGAGTTTTAGAGAGAGAGTTAGAGAAAATAGGATTTTGAAATGTTTAGAGAGAGAGAAAGGTGAAAAAGTGACTCAGAAAAGTGACTTTACAAACTGATATACGCACAGCTCACTGAGCACAAGATGTGTCGCTTAAGCGACCAGACACAATAAGTTGCACCGCTCGAGCGCAAGAAGCTTCGCTTAAGGAAAGAATACAAACTCCCAGAAGTTTTACAGACAAAAGCCCACCGCTCAAGCACAAGAAGCTTCGCTCATGCAAAGAATGCCAACTTCCAATAGTTTTGCAAACTTGCAAAATACTGAGAATATATAAGGACCGCTCAAGTGCAAAAAGTGTTGCTCGAGCAAAGAGGCAAAATTCTGGGCAATAACAGTTTGAAAAACAAGCTACCAACCTGTTCCAAGTGTAACCAACACATCCCAATAGCCAACTCAAAGAGAAATAAGGGAAACAAGACATGAACAACTATATAAGATAATGAAACTCGAATCCAAATATCAAATGGTTTAGGTTTAAACCAGAATCACTATAACGACGCATGAATTACCAATACTGTAAGAAAATTAACATTTAACACAACTGAGTTTTCGGGTTGCGAGTATTAGTACGGCATTACCAGCTCAACAACTGACACGACCATTTCAACAACTGACACGACCATTTCAAACCTCTAATAACTATTGCAAACACATAAACAGGACTACACCACTCCAACCCTGACACCATAGAAACCAAACCCATGATAGAAATGAACTCCACACAACCATAATCCCAATGGAATTTGCAACCCAACACTACTTACGTAACATGAGAACTAATGTACATTATGACGAGGACACTAAATTTACAACTACTAATAACAAGCTACTACCAACAATCACACCTGTCCTACCCTATTATAACATTTATATTAGTTAACATCCAAATGACCCAAACCCCTAACTAACATTCTACATTCCCAACACCCATAACAATGTCAACAAACAGGGGGCCATTCAACGTGTCCAGAACACATGTCAACACAAACATCACAGAGTTACTGTAACAAGCCCGCGGGGGGAACCTCGCTACTAGTTCGGACTCTCGATTTGTGTCACGGTTCTTAATCTGAACCAAAGAGTCCAAATCTGGCAAATCGTTTGAGAAAACAGATTTTTTTGAAAAAGTAGTGCCAAACATGGACTGCTTTGCCAGATACAGAGTCGCCACCTAAATATTTTTAAAATGGGGAAATTTAGGAAACCCTGACTCGGTGCCGAAGGCCACATGTCCGTCATCACCGGAGTTGTCTCGGCTCGGGAGCTTGGGTACGATCGGGGAAGGTCAGCTATGAGCACCCCCTTTCGCCCGGTCCGAAGACCGGCCTCTACTAACCGTGATATCCAATTTTGAAAACGTTATGTGTTCTTAATCCGGTTATTAGCCTAGAATTACTATGTTGTGCGCGCAGCAAACAAGTATAGACCAAATCACCCAAATTGGAACAAAACATTTCATGTTTGTTTTGAAAATGGTTTGCTACTCGCAAGTAGGCTAAAATGCAGATTTTGCCACCCTCAAGTGGGCTTTTAGAGAAGATGATTTTGCCACTATCTAGTGGGCTTAAAACTCACAGTTTTAATGCATTATTCCAATTTAAGTAATTCAACCTCCATCCACAGGCATTCAAACAATTTATAACACATAAGCATCTAGCCACATGTTAAGCATACTATCATGGCAACACTCACACGCATGCGGGATGCTAAAGCATAAACACTTACATCGTACTCCGTGCCAAAATAATAAGCTAGCTAGCAAACATGCATGTCCTAGTTCATGTTAAAAATGGCTAATGCATCACATGCAAAAATGCAATCTAGGCAGGCTCGGCTAACCCTAAACATGGCATATGAAATGCGATCAACTATCACGTATTCAATTTTTGAATTGAAGTACAAATGCAGTTAGCGTGATGTACCGAGCCTAATGCATGCAATACAAATGGATGCACACATGCATAGCATAAGGTATGCTAATTTAAACGTGCCCTAATCTACCATCATAAGCAGGTAAATAAAAGGGAGAAAGAAGTGGGGGTTGGAAGACATGCACACACACACCCACACTTATTACATCTTTACCCTCACTCGGAGGGATCAAATAAATATTACAGTCCCAAAATAATAAACGAATAAAATTATTACAAGATTTCTAATTTAATTTAAAAGAAAAGATGGCAAAGGAAAGAAGAGGGCAGCCGCAGCCTCTGCCTCGGGATGCGCGAATGGTGCATGCTCGAATCCGTCTCGCCCGAAAAACCCCGTACTGTACTCCTGCCGCCTCTGTTTGCACTGCCTTGTCTTTCTGAAAATTGCCAAAGTACTGGAGCAAGTTCCTTGCATCCTGCAGAGCACCACCGGCCGGACAGAATTACCACCGGCACTTCACAATTCCCATCGGCATTTGTTGGATTCCTCGGCACTCCAGATAGTACTGGTCGGCACTAAATTCTGTCGGTCGGCAGAAACTTCCTGCAGAAGACAATTTGACAGCAAACAGAGAACAGACAGTGCATGGCATGGAGTTTTTGGACACATGTAAGCATGGTCATACTTCCTATCATGTTTTGAACTCAAAGAAGCATGACCTTCAATCTTTGAGCCATCAATGGTGCATGATGACTCAAGGGATCAAATTTGCCATTTAATGTAAGGCTGTATGCAACAAACACAATGAACTCCGAAACCTTATCATGGCGAAGTCAAAGGCCTCGGGAACCGAAAGTTAAGACGCGTTACATCACTTGTGGTATGAACGCCCCTCAACTCTCACACTTGGTTTGACACCCCAAACCAAGTAATGCAATGCATGTTATGCAAAACATGGCTCAAAATGCAACATGATATCAACGTGCAAGGTATGCCAAGAATCGTGCAACTAGTATGGCAAGCATGCAATATTAGACATACAAGACATAAATGTGATGTAAACACGGACACTTTGAGCAATAGAATTATCATGCTACAACAACATAAGAAGCAACCATGCATCAATCATGAAGCAGTCATGCAAAGATGGCTTAAAATGGCAAAGGGGCAGACCCTCCCCCTCCTCAAAACAGTGGCCAAAAGTGTCCGATAGATAGACCAAAATTCATGCCAACATGCAAGCCAAAAGTCCTATGGTTAAGGCACAAAAAGGGAAACATTTCACACTCATCAACATGACCACTCATGGCATGATTAAAACAAGTAAAAACAGAATTTTTACATGTAAAATGGGACCCCAAAACCTCCTAATATGACAACTAAAGTACCTCCCATGAAACAAATGCACTAAGGGCCACTCCTAGGCATAAGAGGACATACCCTCAAGGCATGAAAGAGGTCATGCATGCACACATACAAACATGATTCTTGGGCTAAAATGTGGCCCTTGATGATGTTAAAATCATGAGGGTAATCACAATCATGCATGCTAGAAGCCAACATGCTCAAAGCTTTCAAGCCAAAATACAAAGCAACCCTAACAAACATGTCAAGCATGATCAAATGGATAACCAACAAACTTTAAGCATGGAAAAACAATACTAAAAGCTTCATGGAACTAAGCCAACATACACAAGAATCATGGCCTAATCATGAGGTGTATTTCTAAGCAAAGTGGAGCAATACAAAGCAAGTATTATAAGCATACAAGAAGGCACAAATCCGGCCAAAAACAGAGGTTGCATATGACCTAAAATACCTAAAAAAATTCTGAAATGAGGCCAAGGATCATCAAGCACACATGCTACCCTTTTGAGCCCAAAAAAGCATGGAAACAAACTGTAGACACCCCATTTTTGACCAACCTTAAGACTCAGACGTCACCGATTGAGCGCTTGGTGATGTTGCATAATGTGCTTGTTCAGAAGTTTCAGAGTCGCGGCCGTGAGCCCTGCCTCCGGACTCCCGAACCCTTTTCTGTGCCTTGTCTCGGTTTGCGAACCAGACTCGGTTTTCTCTGTTTCTTTTCCTGAGGGGAGAGAGAGGTCCCGTAGACCATCTCTCAATATCCGTAGGCTACATTTGGTGGCCGTAGGCCATTTTGCCCATTTCGGAGTCCGGTTCCCGGTTTTCGGAGCCGTCAGGCTGTGTGCCTCGGTTCGGGACCACCTAACCATCTCCGTTTGCTCTGATTTTTGGCATACATCCTATTTCATCCATTTTAAGGGACACTGGGGGCTGAGAAACCCACTTCGAAGTCAAATACAATTTTCGGTGCTTAACAGCCCATTTCCGGGACCCCGAACTACGTGTTTTGGCTCCGGAATATTCGTTTTGCAACGGTTTTCGCTCATTTTTGGCAGGTACCTCTGTTTTATCACAGGGAAGGTCACTGAAGGGTGGGAGGCCAGCAATTGTTGCGACAGCCAGTTATCTCTCCTCCGGAGCCTCCCGGCGCCCGTTTTTCCAACTTCCGGGCTAATGTTGAATACCTTAGAGCTAGCGTTGCCAACTTTGAACCACATATCTGTGATGTACACACCTGAGAGGCCCCTAAAAGTTCATGGCCGGCCATTAAGGTCACCTGACCCTTTTGACCCCTTTCTTCCGGGCTAATGTTGAACCCCTTGGACCTTTTTTCTCGAACTTTGAACCACATATCTGTGATGTACACACCTGAGAGGCCCCTAAAAGTTCATGGCCGGCCAGTAAGTCAACTTGACCCTTTTGACCCCCTCTTTCCGAGCCATTGTTGAACCCCTTGGGCCCACTTTCTTGGATTTTCAATTACATGGTTGTGTTGTACACACATAGGGCTACCTCCCCAATACCTGGCCGGCCAGAAAATATGGTTGACCCTTTTGACCCCTAGCCGGCCGGCTAGGGGGTGTGGCCGGCCGGCCACCTCCGGCCAAAGTGAGCGGCCGGCCGTGCTCCTCTCACTGTTCCCCTTCCAGCTGTGAGGCAATATCCCCCAGATATTTTCTGTATCCGGGGGATATTTTGGGAGAGAGTTTTCCTCTCCATTTGACCCCCCTTTTACACCCCCTTTCTTGACCATATAACCAGCTGAAGACCTTCTTCTAGGGGGTTAGAAAAATTGATCTTAAGAACTCCATAGCCAATTCCATCTCCATCTTCTTCAATTCTTCAAAAACCCTAAGTCCATTAACCTCCATTCCTTCTATACCACCAAGCTCTACCACCACTATCTCATTTCCAGCAGCTAGGAAGGGTTCTTGAAGGCCAAAGGAGCAGCAAATCCATCCAAGAAGCAACCAAAGTCTAGATCTTCAAGGGTAAGTTCCACTTTGATCCTTTTGACCCTTTCCTTTGATCTATTTCTAAGCCTCATTTCTTTTTGGTTTCAAGCTTCGGTCCTAACTGAAAAGGACCATATTTTGAGCTCACCATCACTTCTCATTAAGGGCTCAACCTTGTTTGAGCTCTCCATAATATACTTGCTTCATTGACCATCTTGTATGTCATAGATTTGCATGCTATTTTTGACCCATGGGCAATTTATTTTCGAGCATGTTATAAACTGATATTAGGCTTATTTTGAGCCCCTCTTCAACATTGGAGAAGGGCTCAACATTGTTTGGTGTTCCCATATGTCACTTGTAGTTATATCCCCTATTTTAGCCCCATTTTTGCATAAATTAATAGCTCTCTTTGCTTCTGTTTTTGGACCTTGGTCCGAACTGAAAGTGGCCTTATTTTGGCCTATACTTCATGTTTCATTCACACTTTTTTTCTGTTTGGTGACTATTTTATACACTTCATGTTTTAGCACCTTTTGAGCCTTATTTTGCATCATATTTTTAGCATGTTTGTATACTGATTTTGAGGCTGCCATATACTGTAAATGTTCATATTTTTGGTCCATATTCAGTGTTGTAGAAGGAAATTTTTCAGTTTGAGTTTTGCTTATACCACTTGCTTCTTTACCCCTCTTTTGGCCCCCATTCTTGCATGCTATGCTTCCCTTACCTGTGCTTGCTGTTTGGCCATGTTCATAACTACGAAAGTGCATCTTTTGGGACTGTCTAGCTTCTGTCTTTGCATCGCATGTCCATATTGTGTATGTTTGGCATAGCTATAGGCCATTTCGGGTGCCTAATGTTGCATTTCGGGACATTTCCTTGCATTTCATGTCATTTCGCTTCATTTCGGGGCTGTTTTCCCCCATATTTTAGTGCTGAAATTTCATCAGTATGCTTGCATATCATTTTTGCCACATTTCATCGCGTTTTGCATTGCCTCGGTTTGCGTGCCCGTGTGCACGCATTTCGAGGCACCTCATTTTTCTGCCATTGGCATCCGATGTGAGTGTGGCTGAGGCTCACTCATGTTGGTATAAGCCCACTTGTCATCTCCATGCCATTTCATTGCATTTTATCCCTGCCTCGGTTTGCGTGCCCGTGTGCACGCATTTCGAGGCACTTCATTTCTATCCGCTGGCATCCGATGTGAGTGTGGCTGAGGCTCACTCATGTTGGTATAAGCCCACTTGTCATCTCCATGTCATTTCATTGTATTTTATCACCGCCTCGGTTTTGCGTGCCCGTGTGCACGCATTTCGAGACACATGTCATCGCCTCGGTTTGCGTGCCCGTGTGCACGTATTTCGAGGCATCTCATTTTCATTGTATCTGTCATCGCCTCGGTTTGCGTGCCCGTGTGCACGTATTTCGAGGCATCTCATTTTCATTGTATCTGTCATCGCCTCGGTTTGCGTGCCCGTGTGCACGTATTTCGAGGCATCTCATTTTCATTGTATCTGTCATCGCCTCGGTTTGCGTGCCCGTGTGTACGTATTTCGAGGCATCTCATTTTCATTGTATCTGTCATCGCCTCGCTTTGCGTGCCCGTGTGCACGCACTTCGAGGCACCTCATTTTCAGCATTCTGTCATTTTCTCGGTTTGCGTGCCCAGGTACACGCATTTCGAAGCATGTCATTCCGTAGCATTGTGTATGTTAGGATTGTATATTAGTTGCATTTCATGCATATCATGCATATTGCATCATGTCCGGAATAGGAGTTAGCCCGGGCACGGGAAACGAGGTACATTTCGTACTCCGAGTGACGGAATGTGTCTCAATTCCCCAGTCACCGACACTCCGGATTACCCATGATGGAGTTAGGTTTTAGCTGTAGTTTCATGTGCATTCATCCTATATTGAGTTGCGCATTTCGATTCCTCGGCCATCATGCCTCGGTATGCGTGATTGGTGGCACGAGGATCGAGACATGCATATATCTGTGCAAATACATTGCTGTGCCCCTTTCCTGCTCTCTGTTGCAGCAAAATCAGGAATCAGCAATTTTTCGGGATTCGGCACGCATTTCGAGGATAACTGCTAAACAGAGGCTAATTGGGGCATTCCGGTGGATTTCCGCGCAAGACGATCCGGACATGCATCATCCATCAGAAGCAAGACAGTCCCTGGCTTGCACGCCAGTTTTATTTGCTTTCTTAGTCAATTCATTAATTAATTAGAAATCTGTAATATTCTTTTATTCGGGACTGTAATATTTGGACTGTATGTTTATTCGGACCCTCCGAGTGAGGGCACAACTGTAATAAGTGTGGGTGAGTGTGATGTATGTCTTCCAACCCCACGTCTTTCTCCCTTTTATTTATCCGCTTATGATGGTTAGATTAGGGCATATTTAAATTAGCATACAGTGTGACAGCATGTTTGCATCATTCATCTGTATTGCATGCACCGGGCTCGGCGCACCATACTAACTGCATCGCACTTTCAATTCCAAATTGAATACATGGTAGTTGTAGCATTTCATATACCATCTTAGAATAGCCGAGCCGGCCATAGTTGCATTTTTGTATGTGTTGCATTAGGCATTTATGTATACTTAGGATTCATGCATAATTTCTAATGTAATTCTCTGTTTTGGCTTGGAGTACTCGGTAAGTTTTATGCTTTAGCATCCTTGCATGCGTGTGAGTGTTACCATGAATAGCATATTTACCATGAGGTTATGTGCTTATCTGATATAACTGCCTGAATGCCTGCGGATGAAGGTTGGGTTATCTGGATTGGAATGAATCATCAAAATGTTTAAAACCTACCTGCGGGTAGCAAAACTTCCTTTAGAAGGCAAGCATGAAATGTTTTGTTCCAATTCGGACGACCCGGTCTATACTTATATGCTGTGAGCATCACATAGTAACCTAGGCTAATAAACCGGGATAAGAACTCACAATGTTTTCAAAAATTGATATCATGGTTAGTAGAGGCCGGTCTATGACCGGGCGAGCGGGGGTGCTCACGAAGTGACCTTCCCCAATCGTACCCAAGTTCCCGAGCCGAGGCAACTTTGGTGATGACGGACGCGTGGCCTTTTGGCACCGAGTCAGGGTTTCCTAAATTTCCCAAAATAAAATATTTAGGTGGCGACTCTGTATCTGGCAAAGCAGTCCATGTTTGGCACTTCTTTCAAAAATCTGTTTTTCTCAAAAACGACTTGCCGGATTTGGACTCTTTGGTTCAGACTTAGAACCGTGATTGACACGAAAAGTCGAGTCCGAGCTGTAGCGAGGTCCCCCGCGGGCTTGTTACAGTTTCTGGCGACTCTGCTGGGGATTTAGAGAACTTGACTCGAACTCGTGATATCTGTTTTTTTGACTACACTTGTGTGTTTCTTTGCATTGCATTTGCATTGGTGCGCCTAGGACACCGTGTTTGCCATCTGCTATTCCTGAACGGTTTGCCGGAGGCTTGTCTTGTCAAGGCATGACCATAAGGCTGACCGGTTGTGGGCTCTGCCAGTATGGGAACACAAACCCCGGTTTTACCGGGGCACCCTTTTTGACCATTCGACCTAGTGCATATTCGGATCCATAGTGACTATTCCAAATTAGGACAGGTTGCTTACCCGTTTATAGGTTGTTTTGAAACCACTGTGTGCATAGTGAAACCCTAGCTCCTGACAAAATAGGACAGGGAAACCCTACCCCAAACATAGGGGTGTTTTGGCTCTCACTTATCTGTTATGTGCTTTAGAGTGCGTCTCTACAGGAATGCATGTATCAGGTATAAGAGTTTGGGCATCAGGCCTGCGGGCTTCAGTTCAAGTATCGGCAGTATCAGGCCTGCGGACATCAGATCAGTATATGAGTTTGAGTATCAAGCCTGCGGGCATCAGTTCAGTATTGACAGTATCAGGCCTACGGGCATCAGTTCAGCATTGTCAACATCAGGCCTGCGGGCATCAGTTTTCTATTACGGGTATCAGGCCTGCGGGCGTCAGCCAGTATTTGAGGAATATTTATCTGCGGATATCAGATTCTGTTTTAGGGAACAATGATACAGGGATGATAATCAGTGTTTGAGGACAGTGTATACTTCAGCTTATTGACTGTGTGTTGATTATGCCCGACTAGGTGTCTTGCATTTTATTTTAAGCTGTTATGCTGCCCGTTTATCTGTTTATTTATTTCCTTTTCGCTTTATTTATCTTTTGCTAGGTCAGTTTTAGCACGATTGCTTCCGACCCAACAGGCATTCCCCAAGCACCTTGGACGCGAGGTCGTCGACTCCACCGATCTGAGGATCTAATCGACGGACAGCCAGTGTTCCATTCTTTACCCCCTGTTACAAGAAGGAAACAAAGGAAGCGCAGTACATCTGAATTGAGAGCACCAGAACAGTGGTATCCCCCACCAGTGAACAGTTGGACTGAGATCCCCCTTAAGACGAATCTGTCAGTAGTTCAGACAAATCAAGACAGTATGGCGGCACCAACAGGAATTGAGGAGATGATGCGCCAAATGCAAGAAACTATGCAGGCCATGCAGCAAGATGCCGTTCGCCGGGATGAACTCGCTAAGCAACAATCTGAAATTATGACCCATCAGGCTGAGCTGATTACCAGACTGCAACAGCAGAATGAGGCATCTGCTTCGCAACAAGTCCCTCCCCCGGCAAGGCCCCCATTACCTGAGAAGGCTCCTGCCATTCATGACGTTCCTCCGAACACCCAGAATACCGTACCAACCATCCAGACTCTGCAAGAGGACACAAGTCTTCCAACGGGGCCAACTCCGCCCCCGATTCCACCACAACTGTCCAAGGTCCATACACCCAATCACCCGGACTCTCCATCCGAGCTCGAGGTTGATCAAACAGCTCTGAAATTGAGCAAACTGGAGAAGCTTTTCAAAAAATCCCAAGGGGCTAAGGCTATGCCGGATATCGGAGATGGATATACCGAGGAGGCCGTGACGCTCCCCGATAGATTCAAAATGCCACAAATAGACCGTTTTGACGGGACTGGTGACCCCATGGTTCATATCCGACTGTTTGCGGATGTCTTGCGGCCAATGGGCCTCACACGACAACAGAAGCTCTCATTATTCGGCCGAACCCTGTCGGGTGTGGCCTCTCATTGGTACGCAAGATTATCGGATGAGGTAAAGAAGAACTGGGATGAGATGGCCGAGGCCTTTGTCACACAATATTCCTATAATACTCAGATCGAGATCACAACTCGTGATCTTGAAACGACGAGGCAAGAGCCTAAGGAATCTTTCTCGGACTTCGTGGTCCGATGGAGGGCGAAGGCGTCAACAATGACTCTAAGACCCACAGACAGAGATCAAATCCGGATGATTGTGCGCAATCTCCACCCGAAGCTGATGCAAAGAATGATCGTAGTCCCCTTTCCTACTTTTGCAGATTTGCATGATATGGGGGTCCAAATTGAAGACGCTATGAGACAAGGTCTGTTTGACCAGGACAGAGAACAACCGAGGAGGACGTTCAATCGCAACAACAACGCAGGCCCGAGCGGCGCTGCAAACGCGAGAGCCTCGGAAGTCGGTATGGTCACCACCACTCCCCCTCCCCCTCCAAGACCCATGACTGCCACACCATTCTCCGGCGCGTCCGGAAGTAACTCACAAAACAGCCGATTCCAACCCCGAGGCCAAAGAACCTTTACTCCACTATACATGCCTCTGACCAAAGTTCTAGGAATACTGATCAGAAAGAATCATTTAAAACCCCTAGAACCAAAGCCATTACCAAATCCGCTTCCCCCCTCATATGACCCGTCAAAATACTGTGCATACCACCAACAACACGGTCACGACACCGACCGTTGTTACAGACTACGTCATGAGATCCAAGATCTTATTGACAAACAGGTGATCGCACCTCCTGACCAACCCAATGTTACGACCAACCCTCTCCCATCACATAACCAAGCTCCTCCTCCCAAAAGAATTAACTTCATCCAGACTGGGGTCGTGTCTTACGATCCTAGCATCTATATTACGCCCACCCACCTACCCAAGCCGGAGGTGCTCCTCCCCGCTTGCACTGACCTTTTGTGCATGGTGGACGTCTCCAAAACCCAACCGGAGCCGGTGGTGGTGACCATCGAAGACAAGGCAGGGCAGATTTTGGGAGAGACCGAGTCTGTTAAATCTGGGACTGGGCAGAATTTTGCTGAGGGAGCTTATGATCCGAGCAGGCACATCCTATCAACGAGCCGAAGTGGGCTAATTGTAGAATTTCCCGAGACAGGAGAATTGTGCATGATCCGAGAGGATGGATCTAGGCTATGGGCAGATGAGCCGACAACCATAGAAGAGGACTTTGCTAACTTACAATTTCGCGATGATCAGGAGTTGGAGGACGCGTCCATTAACTGGAATGATTATGAGGGATCAGAGGAGGCCACTGGATGGCTTGAAGATCAACCGGATGCAGTGGGGGAAGCCCAATCAGAACAGAGCCCGGCAGAGGCAGAAATATCAGTTGTGGCCGGAACGGCCGAAAACCAAGTTGTACCACCGGAGAGCGCCGGTGTTAAGAATTCCGCTCAGGACATGGGCATTACGGATGTCGGAACTGTTGAACAAACAACTGTACTGACGCAGTTGGAACAAGGAAAGTTTGAGGAAGCTGAGAGAGCCAGAAAGGCGAAGGGCCCTGAGGGGACCGAAAGTGCTGTGTGCACAAAGACAGACAACGCTGCGAGCATTGGGACAGAGAGCACTGAAAGTGCGGGTAGATTGGAGCCAGACAGATGTCTGTTGGCTGCCAGCGGAATGTGGTGGGAAGATGACGATTTGTGTCTTGCCCACACCGATGAAGACTGGGGAAATGGCCAACCAGATGATACTTGGTATCTTGACGAAGTGGACCACATGACAAGAAGTGGGCGGTACTTCAAGCCCCCACACTTAGACCAACCCGAAGCATCTAGGAAAGACAGAGAAGCGGAGAGACAGAAAGAGAAGCAGATCGAGGATGAAGCTGTGCTGAAACAGTTAAAGAAAATACAAGCAGACATCTCTATCTGGGGACTGCTAATGGCATCACGAGTGCACAGGGAAGCTGTCCTATCTGCCATGGACAAGTCGAAACTTTCTATAGACACCACGCCTGAACAGCTGGTTGGGCTGGTTTTTCCGGGAGGAGGTTCCCCGGCATTAACTTTTTCAGACAAGGAGCTACCGCCTGAGGGCGCAAATCATAATAAGCCTCTCTACATCTCTGTGGAATGTAGAGATAAGTGGATACCGGTGGTACTTGTTGATACCGGGTCTGCGATTAACGTCTGCCCGACCAGAACGGCATATGCAATCGGGTTGAAGCCCGTAGATTTCGTCCCAACCACCCAAGTGATCAGGGCATACGACAATACCAGCAGAGAGGTGATGGGGACTGTTAAAATTCAAACTAAGGTTGGTCCAGGACAACACAGTATCGAATTTCATATCTTGGACGTTCCCGCAACCTTTAACTTACTTTTGGGGCGACCGTGGTTGCACCAGGTCAAAGCAGTCTCTTCCACTCTTCATCAAATGCTGAAATACCCTCACGGGAAAGGGGTAGCAATCGTTTTTGGAAATTCATCGATCCACCCCCCGCCGGAGGTGTCTACACCCGTCTTGGAGATCGAACACGGCACGGAGGATGTGTTTTTGTCGGGGTTCACTTTGGCCGAAGCTCAAGTAGTGCAGAATGTCATGGCTGCGAATGAAGGCATGTATGTTAGTGCACAATCCATATACCTCATGAACAAGCTGAAGCATACCCCTGGGATGGGATTAGGGAGAAGCGGCCGGAAGGGCGTCTCAGTATTGGCCGAAGTGCCACACAACCCCCACGCCTTTGGACTGGGTTATCTGCCCACCAAGGAGGATTGGGTGAGAAAAGGGAAAGAAATGGCCGGAAGGGCCAAAGCAAAGAAGGCCGGGAAGCCATTTGATTTAATGCACAGGCCCATCTGGGGTACCCTAAACGGACGTTTCGTCCGGGAGGGGGAAGATTTTCCATTCTGCGGCTTCCCGGAGCCATGGCTAAACGCGAAGGGGGAGCGCGTGCCTGGTTTTGAAATCTTCTTCGACATACAACTATCTGGGGATGAAGTTGCCGAAGCGCAGACAGACCCACCAATTGAGGTTGAAAAATGTGAGGCAGTGGATCCTGAGAGCACAGAGCTTGAAATGGGGGTAGCACTGGCGAGTCTACTATCAGATCCTCCGATCGGCCAAGAGTGCTTGGGGGATAACTCTTCGGTTTCTGTGATTGGAGATGAAATAGCTGCGGGCTTTCCAGCGTCGATCTTGGATGCATCTATCGCACCTTCTCTCATCTGGCAATATGAAGAAGGCTTTTTATCTAGCAGTTCCGGGTCAGGTAGTGAGCCGGAATCTGATTCTACCGAATCTTCTGCGTCGGAATCAGATTCCAGCTCGACTGAGTCTGAGTCCGGTATTCCTGGGGGTAATAACCCGGATACCACAGTCCTGTCTAAGTCGTCTTTTTCATTTTCTTTTGAGTCTGTTGTAACAGAAGAATCTGACGGCTTGGAAGTATTTAATGAGAATGATGTGAATGTGGTTTCTGAGTATTTTTCTGTGCCTTTAATTTATTGCTTAAATCAGGATTTTCAAAATTTTGATGAAAATAGTGAGAAAGAAATTCCTCCAGTTTTGCAACGATTAATCGATCAAGAGCAAGAAAGATTTGTTAAACCTTTAATCGATGAAATCACTTCTGTGAATATTGGTACTGAGAAGGACCCGCGGCTGGTCCAGATCGGGTCCACGTTGTCTTCAGAGGAGCGCGAGCGCTTAGTCGCTTTATTAAAGGATTTCAAAGATGTTTTCGCGTGGTCCTATGAGGACATGCCTGGAATCGATCCTGAGATTGTACAGCACCGGATCCCTCTTGATCCAGAGGCCCGCCCTGTCAAACAGAAACTCAGAAGGATTCGCCCGGATTGGGCCCTCAAGATTAAGGAAGAGGTCACCAAACAAATTGACGCAGGGTTCCTGTTGGTGTCTGAGTATCCAACTTGGTTGGCCAACATAGTTCCGGTGCCAAAGAAGGACGGCAGAATTCGGGTCTGTGTAGACTTCAGGGATTTGAACAAGGCCAGTCCGAAGGACGACTTCCCCTTGCCGCACATCGATGAATTGGTGGATTTCACGGCAGGACACGCCTTGCTTTCGTTTATGGATGGTTTCTCAGGCTATAACCAGATAGTAATGGCACCCGAAGACCGAGAGAAGACTGCGTTCACTACCCCGTGGGGGACATATTGTTATCGAGTGATGCCATTCGGGTTGAAAAATGCTGGAGCTACGTATCAACGGGCAGCAACTACAATATTACATGATATGATCCATAAGGAGGTCGAAGTGTACGTGGACGACATGATTGTCAAATCCAAAGATAGAGAGGGCCACTACACCGCCTTACAAAAATTCTTTCAAAGGATCAAAGAGTTTCGGCTGCGACTGAACCCCCAGAAATGCACGTTTGGTGTTACAGCAGGGAAGATGTTAGGGTTTCTGATCACACAAAGGGGCATCGAGGTCGACCCTTCCAAAATCAAGGCCATCTTAGAAATGCCACCACCAAAGACTGAAAAGGAGGTGCGAGGCTTTCTAGGTAAAGTGCAATTCATAAGGCGGTTTATTTCTAAACTAACCTTGACTTGTGAACCACTTTTTGGTCTCCTGAAGAAAGGAAAGAAATTCCAATGGGACGGCCGATGTCAAGCAGCTTTTGAGCAGATCAAAGAGTACCTACAGAACCCACCCGTGTTGTCACCGCCAGAGCCGGGGAGACCGTTGATACTATACCTTTCAGTAACTGAGACCACCATGGGTTGCATGCTTGCGCAGGAATCAGAAGACAAAGTAGAAAGAGCCATCTACTATCTGAGCAAAAAGATGTTGGATTACGAGACCCGCTATACACCGCTAGAGAAGGCTTGTTTGGCCTTGGTATGGGCAACCAGGAAGCTGCGGCACTACCTGTTAGCCCACTCTGTAATGTTGGTTTCGCGTTTGGATCCCATCAAATATCTTTTCGAGAAACCAGCACTTACAGGTAGGCTAGCTCGATGGCTGCTGTTGCTCTCCGAATTTGATTTGAAGTATGTAACGCGCAAGTCAGTAAAAGGCAGAGCGGTAGCGGAGTTCCTTGCCGACCACCCGGTTGAGGGGGATGAAGCGGTTGAGTATCTATTCCCAGATGAAGCCATTCTGCACGTTGAAGATGAAACCTGGACAATGTACTTTGACGGAGCGTCAAACCAGTATGGGTATGGGATAGGGGTGTTGCTGATAGCGCCTGATGATTCCCGTATTCCTTTAGCATTCAAGCTCCGGTTCAAAGTTTCCAACAATGAAGCAGAGTATGAGGCATGTATTGCTGGCCTGGAAGCGGCCCTGGAACTAGGGGCAAGACGAGTGGACGTCATTGGGGACTCGAACCTTGTTGTGTCTCAAGCAAAAGGAGATTGGAAGGTCAAAGAGGAAAGGATGATAATCTACCACCAAACCTTGGATTTGTTAATTCCTCGGTTTGAGAAGCTAAATTTCACCCACCTCGTAAGAGAGAACAACAGGTTTGCAGATTCATTAGCAACTCTATCTTCTATGATAGACATCCCGTCCGGAGTCCGGATGCGTCCAGTTATTATCGATCAGAAGTTTGCGCCGGCATATGAGTCGATTTCCGCCATAGATGAGGTTCAAGACGGCAACCCCTGGTATTATGACATCTGGAACTTCTTGGAAAAGGAGGCATATCCACCGGGGGCAAATGCCAAGGATAAGAGGGCTGTCCGAAGAATGGCTGCTCAGTTCATTATCTGCGGGAAAAATTTATACAAAAGGGGCCATCTGGGAATGCATAAGCTCTGTGTAGAAGCTGAAGAGTCAAAACGCCTGATGGAAGCCATCCACGGGGGGGAGTGCGGTGCACACATGAATGGAGTAATGCTGGCCAGAAAGATCCTCAGACAGGGCTACTACTGGTCAACCATGGAGGAGGATTGCATTGGTTTTGTTCGGCGATGCCACAAATGTCAAATTCATGCAAATCGCATGAACATCCCACCGTCAAAACTATATAACATGACTTCGCCGTGGCCTTTTTCAGTCTGGGGAATTGATGTGATCGGAGCTGTTACCCCGAAGGGGTCAAACGGGCATGAGTTTATCCTGGTAGCGATAGATTACTTTACAAAGTGGGTCGAGGCCCAATCATACGCAGTGTTGAAGGCGTCGCATGTCGCAAAGTTCATCAGGAACAATATCATCTGTCGCTACGGGGTGCCAAACGAGGTAATTTCAGATAATGGTTCCCATTTCAAGAAAGAAGTAATAGACTTGTTGGAGAAATACAATGTGGCTTTTCATAAGTCATCTACATACAGGCCGCAGACCAACGGAGCAGTTGAGGCCGCCAACAAGAATATCAAGCATATACTACAGAAGATGGTAGAAACCTATCGAGACTGGCCAGACAAGCTGCCATTTGCTCTGTGGGGCTACAGAACTTCAATCAGAACTTCTACTGGAGCAACTCCATATTCGTTGGTCTATGGAATGGAGGCTGTTCTGCCCATTGAGATCGAGGTTCCGTCGTTACGAGTATTGGCTGAATGCCAGATAGCCGAAGCAGATTGGCAGCAGAGCAGATTCGAAGAACTCATGCTCTTTGATGAAAGAAGACTGAAAGCACTGTACCACATCCAAGGCTATCAACGCAGAATTGCCCGGGCTTTCAATAAAAAGGTTAAGTCCAGGAATCTGAAAGAAGGAGATTTGGTGCTCAAAGACAACCGAGCTCCCATCCACGACCCAAGGGGCAAGTTCAAACCTAATTGGACTGGTCCTTACATCATCAAAGCTATCTGGTCAGGTGGGGCTGTGGTTCTGATGGATCTAGATGGCTTGGAGTTCTCACAACCGATCAATATGGACAAGTTGAAGAAATATTATCCTTGAGAGGCTCGCTAGGCCGAAAACCCGAAAGGGCGACCTAGGCAAAAGTCAGAGCACAAAAAATTAGAAAATATAAAAACTGAGCTCGCAAGGTTGAAAACCTGCAAAGGGCGGCCTTGGCAAAAGTTAGAGCGCAAAAGGAGAGTGAAAATACTCGAGCAAACCTTAGCCTGAACTACGTAAGGCTTGATTCCCATCTTTGGGATACGTAGGCAACTTCACCTTGAAGTTCAGCCATAAACTTTTCCCCGATCAACTTTGTCCATCTTGATCATTTCAGTCATTTTTATTCATCAGCATTTATCGCAATCTCCGGTACAGTGCTATTCAAACTAGGGGCAACTTTCCGTTGCCGCGACGATGCAAAGTTACTCAGACTAGGGGCAACTTTCCGTTGCTGTGCAGTGCCGCATTGTTCTTCAGACTAGGGGCAACTTTCCAGTTGCAGGGATCTGGGGTTGTGCATCTCAGTGACAGATTTTTGGCGCGTCCAATTCTGATCCACATCGAAAATAGTTTTGAAAAGTTTTAATACAAGTTGACTTTGTTCGAATCAATCTTTTTACAACTTAGACCATTTTTGGACCAAAAACGGAAAATTTTCAGTACCATAACTTTCAATTTCGTTGATTTCAAAAAGAGTTCTCCTGCTCTTACATTACAATCAAGGTTGCTTTTTTTTTTAGTACATTCTTAAAGAAAAACTTGAAAATGCTAAGTAAGCAATAAATTTGAGGCATAGTTGAATCAAGTATCTCTGTGTCCCCTCCCGGAGCTGGACGGAGCATTTGATGCCAAGCTGGGCCCAACCTGTGCCTCTTCATTGAGCCAATCCACGCACTCATCGGACAAAGTGCAACTGAAAGTTGGAGCGGGGGCCAGGAGCTCTCTAGTCCTCCATGCCGTGGCATATCGGGCAAGTTGTGCACCCCGGACCGGGAAAGCAGCTGGATACTCAATCCCCTCCGGTGGACAGGTCTGATCATGACCAAATTGACGCAGAAACCGGAAAGGAAAATAGAATACGCAGTGGGTCAGACCAATCAATTGGATCCCAGTCAGCCGGGACATACTATAGCTCATTGCCGGGAGGTTGAACCAAGGGCAACGCCAAGCAATGCCGTCTGCGGACAAATTGCACATCCAATCGAACCACCACCTCTTGTCAAGAGCATTGACTAGGCGCTGCCGAAAGAAGTAGCCTCGAGCTGAATAGGCCGGGCAAGAGTCCACAACCTGCAACTTGTCCATTAACCATACCTAGGGGAGGGATGGAAAATGAGAGAATAAAGAATAGAGAGATGTACGATGAGAGAAAAGTAAGACAAGGGTTTTTGTGAGAAAAAATCGAGCCTGAGGGTCGAGTGATGTGAGCAAATATACATGTAAGGTTGGGTGGGAAACATTACCTGCAGCAGCAGTGGACTCCCAGCAAACCTAGTCGCCTCCCGGCGATAGACAGAATCTAAGCCCATCAATGTCTCGGCCAAGGTCATGGCAATACAGCTCTTCCCTTCTCTCAAGCCTTGGGCGACTTCGATCAGGCGAATGCTAGCCCCGCCGAAGCCCGAGGAAAGCAGAAAGTGAGACAACAAACATAAGCAGAGGGCGTGTTGCCGAAAACCCTGCCAATAATGGTTGCTGCGGTCACCAGCGTCGGAAAAACGTTGGATCAAGCCGAGGATGTCTAGCTCTCCACTGCAGATCAGAGATCGAGCGTCATGCGCTGTGAGCCCACACATCCGCCCTAAAGCCTGAGCGTGACCAAAACGGAGCTGGGGCAAGATCACTTCAGAACATGCAGACTCCATCAAAGCCTGAAAATCTTCGAAAGTGGGGCACATCTCTTGGCCGCCAAAGCTAAAAACATGCGTCACTGGATTCCAGAACCTTGCCGCGGCATGGAGAAAGGGAAGCTGTAGCGGAGTACGGCTCAGCGTGAATAGTGCATTCAAGCCGAAACCCCGGAAATTCAACTTTTCCGAGCCATCTAGAGAAGAGATCCAAGTTGTGATGTTTTCTGCAAGAAACGCCTCCATCTTTGGCTAAAACTAAGATGAAATGAATGTTCCTGAAGTTGAGGCTTTTATAGAAGGAAGAACACTATTCACGGGAACACGTGTCAAAAATCTGGTGGCTGCAGGACTGAATGGCCGGCCAGCTACTTTTTCTGGCTGGCCAGCTATTTACTTTCTGCAGAAATGGCTGGCCAGCCATTCACTTTTTGCAAAAATGGCCGGCCAGCTCCCAGGGATGGCTGGCAATGCTGCAATGTATCTTCTTGGCCCTGTTTTACCCTTCGAGGGAAAGTTCCAAGCATTTCCATGCAACGGGAAAGTCAAAGGCCTTCGTTTCGGATGCGTTCCGATGCCCAGATCGTCAGAAGTACACTTTGTTATTGTTAAGTTTTGCTTATCGAGTTGTTGCATTTTGCTTATCGAGTTGTTTGTCGAGCGGACGTGTTTATGTTTTTGAGTCATTGCTCTCTGTTTAAGCAATTGTTGTTAAAGTCTTGCGTTGTCAATGTTATTGCATTTTGTTTATCGAGTTGTAAACTTGCTAAAGATTCTGTTATATCTTAGTAAGTTGAGTTGTTTAGTTTGTGCGTCGGTTCACTACCTGACTTGGTGATTACACAATGCGCATTTCCATTCAATTTCATTTTTGTGCAAAATAATGATACGATACTAAAAGTTCAAAATACAAACACCTTTTCAAAAGCTATTTCATTTCATCATGCTTTACAACAAATAAAGGTACAAGTTTTACAAAAGACAAAACTGCCTAACAATGAGCAAAAGTGCTACAAACTACTAGTAAAAGAAAAATAAAGCAGGAAATAGCAACATCAAAATCCTCGGGAACGGGAACGAGAAGCCCGCCTGGTCCTCTTTTGTGGAACAACCTCCACACCATCATCAGAGTCGGAGCTGTCGTCCTCAGGATCCTCCTCAGCCTCGCCTCTGTTCCCCGAGCCAAAACCGGAGCCTCCCTCCTCGACAGATGTCTCGAACTGACGGTCGGTAGCCTCCTCCTCCTCCTCATCAGACTCCACCTCCACAACATGAGCCCTGCGTCTGCGGACAGGCCCCCCTCGAGCTCCTCGAAATGGCCTAGACGGCCCGGCTCCTCGGGAAGGCCGAGATGACCCCTCCCCCTGATGAGGCCCGGATGGCCCAGCTCCCTGATAAGGCCCAGATGGCCCAGCTCCCCAATGAGGCCCAGGTGGCCTGGTCTGTGGCTGACCGGACCATGAAGGCATCTGAAAACAAAGAGCTCAATTCAAATACATCAGTCCGAATATATACATCAGATGCAGATACAAGCAAAAGCTACGTAAAGTGGGTGCATGTAAATACAGTGTACAAGTGAGGTGCGTGTCAGGTGTGCTCTACACAAGTAGTCTATCGATGCAGTAGAAATCACCATGTCATCAGAAGTATGATAAATGCCAAAAAACTGAAGGGTACCTGGATGCCCGCAACAGACAACTGTGCCTCCCTGCGTAGGACCATACCCTCGAGTGTGGCCACCAGCTCAACCATCTCCTCCATGTACCCTCGCGATGGCTGCAAAAATGAGTTCATAATCATCAGTGAACAAATGAGTATTTAAACATCTGAAATGATGAATGACGAAAGTGGAGCGTACCGGCGGTGAGTCCGGATCAATGGCATATCGATCACTGGGCATCCGAGGCTCTAGTGGAACTGGAATCGGAGAGCTAGTCCCATACTGCCACGCCATCAACTCAGTAGGCATATCTGGCCATCCCAGATGAGGATGAATCGACGGGTTCGGAGGAAACGGTCTATTCCCACCTCTAGATGCGCCAGCCCTGCTAGAAGAAGGGATGTCTGTAGCCCGAGCCTGAGCCTGATCCGAGGATGACGTACCGGCAGGTCTCATCATCGGAATACGAGCCTCTGTCAATGGAGGCATCAAATATATGTGACGATAGGTGGCGTAGTCCCCCTCCGCAACATATAACAAAGCATCGCTGCCTAGCATGGCGCCGACTACCTCTGAGTAAGAGAGCCCGTCAGCGGTCCGCATACTAGCCGGAGGTACCGCGGGAACATCCTGGGAAAGATACCCTCGTACCTGGCACAGAAAGCGCTCCCCCAGGAACCAGACTCTGCCGACTGGCCCTTCGAGCAGGACCCTATACCGGGAAATGCCTGATGCTCCGGTATACTGAAGTAAGAGATCATCACCCAGAGGTGCCCAAGGCTGCCAAGTAATCTGCGGATGATAAATGTATAAACCAATCAGAGAACGAGAATATACAGAGCAAATCAAAGATGAAGATGAAAAGGACTGAAACTTCTGAAGTACCTCTGAGTGTCGCACGGTGTCGAAGTACTGTCGCAGGCGAACCAAGGTCTCTCGAGGCCTCGCCCGGTGCGGGCCCTCAAATATCAATGAATATGGGGTCACGGGAATCCCCACCACCTCCAGCACTGGGGCTAACGATGGGAAATATACATAAGCCCATAACTGAGAAGAGCAGTGCAGAATGTAAATGCGAAATGCTGAGAGCAAGATGCAGACTGTAAAAGTACGATGTGTGTGCAATGTACAAGTAATGAAGAGCAGAAATGTAAATCGAGGGGACAGAAAGTACCTCCCAAGCTCTCCAGTAGCCGCCAAGCAAATCACCCCGCCCGCGGGAGGTCGCGCTCATGTAAAAGTAGAGGGTAGCCAGGCCAGCGCCACCCCAATCATATCTACTGACCTGTGATAGGTCGACTAGAGCGCTCAACAGATATAGCCCAATGGTGTTCCCTCTGTCGGCGAACAGGGTAGTCCCGAAGAGGAACATCAGGAAGCCACGAGCATACTGCTCTGTCTCCTCAGGGGTCTCGGGCACCATCTCCGCCCGCCGGAAATGGGAGGAGAACCAAGTATACCTGACTCTCCCTGAAACCCTATCAACAGGTGGGCGAGCCCCCAACAAATACATCCAGGCGGCCTCCCACTCGCCCATATCCTCATCGTATGGGATGGCCCAACCTCCGACATCAAGGCCGGTCAATACCGCAAAGTCAAAAGGGGTCATGGTCATGTCCCCGGTAGCAGAAAAATGGAAGGAATTGGTGGTGTCCCACCATCTCTCTACTAGGGCTGCCATCAAGGTCCTCCTAGCAGGACAGCGTGACAACCCGGCGCAGAAGGGCCCAAACCCTGCCAAGTCTACCAAACCCCTGACGCCCTCCGGGAGCTCAGCATACCAATCCCGCGCCATGGTAGAACCATATCCTCGCACACTGCGGGAGCCACCCTGCATTCAGAATGAATATATGTGTCAATAATGAAGTAAATGGGCTGTGTGCCAATAAGATGAAATGGGCTGTGTGCCGACGAAGTAAAATAAACTACATGCAAATTCTATCTACCTGGGCTGCGTGTTCAGAGAATTTGAATTTTGGGCTGCGTGTTCAACTTTCAGTTAATTTGTGGGCTGCGTGTTCACTATCTACCTGGGCTGCGTGTTCAGAGAATTTGAATTTTGGGCTGCGTGTTCAACTTTCAGTTAATTTGTGGGCTGCGTGTTCACTATCTACCTGGGCTGCGTGTTCAGAGAATTTGAATTTTGGGCTGCGTGTTCAACTTTCAGTTAATTTGTGGGCTGCGTGTTCACTATCTACCTGGGCTGCGTGTTCAGAGAATTTGAATTTTGGGCTGCGTGTTCAACTTTCAGTTAATTTGTGGGCTGCGTGTTCACTATCTACCTGGGCTGCGTGTTCAGAGAATTTGAATTTTGGGCTGCGTGTTCAACTTTCAGTTAATTTGTGGGCTGCGTGTTCACTATCTACCTGGGCTGCGTGTTCAGAGAATTTGAATTTTGGGCTGCGTGTTCAACTTTCAGTTAAATTGTGGGCTGCGTGTTCACTATCTACCTGGGCTGCGTGTTCACTATCTACCTGGGCTGCGTGTTCAGAGAATTTGAATTTTGGGCTGCGTGTTCAACTTTCAGTTAAATTGTGGGCTGCGTGTTCACTACCTACCTGGGCTGCGTGTTCAGAGAATTTGAATTTTGGGCTGCGTGTTCAGTTTTCAGTTAATTTGTGGGCTGCGTGTTCACTATCTACCTGGGCTGCGTGTTCAGAGAATTTGAATTTGGGACTGTGTGTTCAACTTTCATTTAAAGTGTGGGCTGTGTGTTCACTTTTGAATTCGGGCTGCGTGTTCGACAAATCGGTGTCTGAACCGTGTGTTTCAATGTGGGCTGTGTGTTCGCAATTAATTAATGAGCCGAACGTTCAAAAATTTCAAGTGTTGAAACTACATGTTCAAAGATGTAAGGAAAGTACTATGTCACAAGCTAATCGTTTAAACATGGCAAGGACGCAAAATGTAAAATACAGAAGATGAGGCAAATACCTCTCGGGCCTCGTGAGAGAGATGCTGCTCCGGCTCTCTGAGAAGCAGATCTGCAGGTGCTCTCTCGTCGAAACTGGTAAAATGACGGAAAACGGCACGAGGGAGGGCATGCACTGGTGGACGATACCTCCCGGGAATAAAAGGTCGAGTCCTCGGAGGAAGAGTCATAGGATCGAAATCATCCCCAACGCCCAAAAAACCTCCACCGTGAGAAGAAGTACCCGCCATTTTCAAGAATCTGCAAAAGGGGAGCAAAAATGAACAAAATGCGCAAAAATTGGAAAAAGTCAACAAAAGTCAACTCTCGGGAAATAAAAAGTCAACAAAAGTCAACTCCCGAGAAAATATTCTGAATTTTAAGATGAACTTACCTCAAGTGTTGAAAATGCAAAAAGAAGCTCCGAAGCCGGAATTTAATCGCTCCAAAGTGTTTAAAACTAAGTGTTTTTACGAAAACAATTTGCGCGAGGCGTTGGAAAACGCGCGTAAAACTCAAAACTGGAGAGAAAAGTGTTGAAAGAGGCAAGGAATGATGTGAGGTTCGGCTACCATTTATAGGCCTCAAGCCTTGGGTGAAAAGGCATGGGAAAAGGAGTCAAAAAGACCAAATTACCCTCGGCAAAAGGGCATGGCCGGCCGGCCCCTCTTTCTAGCTGGCCAGCCATCTGCTTTTTGCAGAAATGGCCGGCCAGCCATTGGCTTTTGTGGAAAACGGTTGGACACCCCCCCTTGGGAAGATAAACGGCCGGCCATCATCTCCACATGCTCACCTAGCTCTCTGCAAATTTTGAGGAAGATCGGGGTTCCCGGGACCTGAAAAAGTTCAAGAAACGTACACTTCCGGTCGCGAAATTGCTCCGTCGGGACTTCGGTTTCAAGTGCTGACATGTGTCTCATCATCATTCATCGAAATCAAAGTGTATCCTTTTTGAATGAGCTGTAACCTTTCAAAGAAGCAGATCGGAGGCCGTGATCGAGTTACCCTCGCCGAAACACGCGTTTCCATACTCGTTGTTTTACGACGAATGACACTCTGATTCATGCTCGTTTTGTACTTTCATGCGCACATCTTGCATTCTCATGGGCATACTCACATTGTCATGTACATTTCTTGATATTGGTATACCTCCGTGTTTGAGCATGCGTTGTCACACATGTTCCATTCTTGCATTGCGGCGCATTCACTCCCCGGCACTGCGTGTGTCGAACTTTCGAAATCACATCAAATATGTGTTGTTAGCATATTATACTTGTTGCAATTTCTCTCTTTTGCAGGCATGATATTGTATGTACGGTTCAATTGAGGCTGGTGCGACCAGACGAATCGCGCAGGTATCGTATCTTCTCCGTGTGAGACGTGGCGGAGATTGAATAATTCTCCGCATTCTTAACTGCATGAAATGTAGTTGTTGCTTTGCATTCTTGCTTAAAACTGTTGCATCTATTTGCGAATACTTGCTTCGTTACAGCCTGCTGCATTTGCATGATCATTGGGTTACCTTCGGCTTCTTGCATATCATTTGCATTTTGCCCCCTGCCTGCGGGCATGCCTGCGGGCACATCTCTGTCTATCCTGTATGTTTGTCTAAGTCTTCGGCCTTGTCAAAAATGGGTCGTCTTTTGGCTTTGACATTCACTCCCGTCACCTGTGACTTCCGAGTTCTGTCAAAGAGGGGCAACTGTAGACACCCCATTTTTGACCAACCTTAAGACTCAGACGTCACCGATTGAGCGCTTGGTGATGTTGCATAATGTGCTTGTTCAGAAGTTTCAGAGTCGCGGCCGTGAGCCCTGCCTCCGGACTCCCGAACCCTTTTCTGTGCCTTGTCTCGGTTTGCGAACCAGACTCGGTTTTCTCTGTTTCTTTTCCTGAGGGGAGAGAGAGGTCCCGTAGACCATCTCTCAATATCCGTAGGCTACATTTGGTGGCCGTAGGCCATTTTGCCCATTTCGGAGTCCGGTTCCCGGTTTTCGGAGCCGTCAGGCTGTGTGCCTCGGTTCGGGACCACCTAACCATCTCCGTTTGCTCTGATTTTTGGCATACATCCTATTTCATCCATTTTAAGGGACACTGGGGGCTGAGAAACCCACTTCGAAGTCAAATACAATTTTCGGTGCTTAACAGCCCATTTCCGGGACCCCGAACTACGTGTTTTGGCTCCGGAATATTCGTTTTGCAACGGTTTTCGCTCATTTTTGGCAGGTACCTCTGTTTTATCACAGGGAAGGTCACTGAAGGGTGGGAGGCCAGCAATTGTTGCGACAGCCAGTTATCTCTCCTCCGGAGCCTCCCGGCGCCCGTTTTTCCAACTTCCGGGCTAATGTTGAATACCTTAGAGCTAGCGTTGCCAACTTTGAACCACATATCTGTGATGTACACACCTGAGAGGCCCCTAAAAGTTCATGGCCGGCCATTAAGGTCACCTGACCCTTTTGACCCCTTTCTTCCGGGCTAATGTTGAACCCCTTGGACCTTTTTTCTCGAACTTTGAACCACATATCTGTGATGTACACACCTGAGAGGCCCCTAAAAGTTCATGGCCGGCCAGTAAGTCAACTTGACCCTTTTGACCCCCTCTTTCCGAGCCATTGTTGAACCCCTTGGGCCCACTTTCTTGGATTTTCAATTACATGGTTGTGTTGTACACACATAGGGCTACCTCCCCAATACCTGGCCGGCCAGAAAATATGGTTGACCCTTTTGACCCCTAGCCGGCCGGCTAGGGGGTGTGGCCGGCCGGCCACCTCCGGCCAAAGTGAGCGGCCGGCCGTGCTCCTCTCACTGTTCCCCTTCCAGCTGTGAGGCAATATCCCCCAGATATTTTCTGTATCCGGGGGATATTTTGGGAGAGAGTTTTCCTCTCCATTTGACCCCCCTTTTACACCCCCTTTCTTGACCATATAACCAGCTGAAGACCTTCTTCTAGGGGGTTAGAAAAATTGATCTTAAGAACTCCATAGCCAATTCCATCTCCATCTTCTTCAATTCTTCAAAAACCCTAAGTCCATTAACCTCCATTCCTTCTATACCACCAAGCTCTACCACCACTATCTCATTTCCAGCAGCTAGGAAGGGTTCTTGAAGGCCAAAGGAGCAGCAAATCCATCCAAGAAGCAACCAAAGTCTAGATCTTCAAGGGTAAGTTCCACTTTGATCCTTTTGACCCTTTCCTTTGATCTATTTCTAAGCCTCATTTCTTTTTGGTTTCAAGCTTCGGTCCTAACTGAAAAGGACCATATTTTGAGCTCACCATCACTTCTCATTAAGGGCTCAACCTTGTTTGAGCTCTCCATAATATACTTGCTTCATTGACCATCTTGTATGTCATAGATTTGCATGCTATTTTTGACCCATGGGCAATTTATTTTCGAGCATGTTATAAACTGATATTAGGCTTATTTTGAGCCCCTCTTCAACATTGGAGAAGGGCTCAACATTGTTTGGTGTTCCCATATGTCACTTGTAGTTATATCCCCTATTTTAGCCCCATTTTTGCATAAATTAATAGCTCTCTTTGCTTCTGTTTTTGGACCTTGGTCCGAACTGAAAGTGGCCTTATTTTGGCCTATACTTCATGTTTCATTCACACTTTTTTTCTGTTTGGTGACTATTTTATACACTTCATGTTTTAGCACCTTTTGAGCCTTATTTTGCATCATATTTTTAGCATGTTTGTATACTGATTTTGAGGCTGCCATATACTGTAAATGTTCATATTTTTGGTCCATATTCAGTGTTGTAGAAGGAAATTTTTCAGTTTGAGTTTTGCTTATACCACTTGCTTCTTTACCCCTCTTTTGGCCCCCATTCTTGCATGCTATGCTTCCCTTACCTGTGCTTGCTGTTTGGCCATGTTCATAACTACGAAAGTGCATCTTTTGGGACTGTCTAGCTTCTGTCTTTGCATCGCATGTCCATATTGTGTATGTTTGGCATAGCTATAGGCCATTTCGGGTGCCTAATGTTGCATTTCGGGACATTTCCTTGCATTTCATGTCATTTCGCTTCATTTCGGGGCTGTTTTCCCCCATATTTTAGTGCTGAAATTTCATCAGTATGCTTGCATATCATTTTTGCCACATTTCATCGCGTTTTGCATTGCCTCGGTTTGCGTGCCCGTGTGCACGCATTTCGAGGCACCTCATTTTTCTGCCATTGGCATCCGATGTGAGTGTGGCTGAGGCTCACTCATGTTGGTATAAGCCCACTTGTCATCTCCATGCCATTTCATTGCATTTTATCCCTGCCTCGGTTTGCGTGCCCGTGTGCACGCATTTCGAGGCACTTCATTTCTATCCGCTGGCATCCGATGTGAGTGTGGCTGAGGCTCACTCATGTTGGTATAAGCCCACTTGTCATCTCCATGTCATTTCATTGTATTTTATCACCGCCTCGGTTTTGCGTGCCCGTGTGCACGCATTTCGAGACACATGTCATCGCCTCGGTTTGCGTGCCCGTGTGCACGTATTTCGAGGCATCTCATTTTCATTGTATCTGTCATCGCCTCGGTTTGCGTGCCCGTGTGCACGTATTTCGAGGCATCTCATTTTCATTGTATCTGTCATCGCCTCGGTTTGCGTGCCCGTGTGCACGTATTTCGAGGCATCTCATTTTCATTGTATCTGTCATCGCCTCGGTTTGCGTGCCCGTGTGTACGTATTTCGAGGCATCTCATTTTCATTGTATCTGTCATCGCCTCGCTTTGCGTGCCCGTGTGCACGCACTTCGAGGCACCTCATTTTCAGCATTCTGTCATTTTCTCGGTTTGCGTGCCCAGGTACACGCATTTCGAAGCATGTCATTCCGTAGCATTGTGTATGTTAGGATTGTATATTAGTTGCATTTCATGCATATCATGCATATTGCATCATGTCCGGAATAGGAGTTAGCCCGGGCACGGGAAACGAGGTACATTTCGTACTCCGAGTGACGGAATGTGTCTCAATTCCCCAGTCACCGACACTCCGGATTACCCATGATGGAGTTAGGTTTTAGCTGTAGTTTCATGTGCATTCATCCTATATTGAGTTGCGCATTTCGATTCCTCGGCCATCATGCCTCGGTATGCGTGATTGGTGGCACAAGGATCGAGACATGCATATATCTGTGCAAATACATTGCTGTGCCCCTTTCCTGCTCTCTGTTGCAGCAAAATCAGGAATCAGCAATTTTTCGGGATTCGGCACGCATTTCGAGGATAACTGCTAAACAGAGGCTAATTGGGGCATTCCGGTGGATTTCCGCGCAAGACGATCCGGACATGCATCATCCATCAGAAGCAAGACAGTCCCTGGCTTGCACGCCAGTTTTATTTGCTTTCTTAGTCAATTCATTAATTAATTAGAAATCTGTAATATTCTTTTATTCGGGACTGTAATATTTGGACTGTATGTTTATTCGGACCCTCCGAGTGAGGGCACAACTGTAATAAGTGTGGGTGAGTGTGATGTATGTCTTCCAACCCCACGTCTTTCTCCCTTTTATTTATCCGCTTATGATGGTTAGATTAGGGCATATTTAAATTAGCATACAGTGTGACAGCATGTTTGCATCATTCATCTGTATTGCATGCACCGGGCTCGGCGCACCATACTAACTGCATCGCACTTTCAATTCCAAATTGAATACATGGTAGTTGTAGCATTTCATATACCATCTTAGAATAGCCGAGCCGGCCATAGTTGCATTTTTGTATGTGTTGCATTAGGCATTTATGTATACTTAGGATTCATGCATAATTTCTAATGTAATTCTCTGTTTTGGCTTGGAGTACTCGGTAAGTTTTATGCTTTAGCATCCTTGCATGCGTGTGAGTGTTACCATGAATAGCATATTTACCATGAGGTTATGTGCTTATCTGATATAACTGCCTGAATGCCTGCGGATGAAGGTTGGGTTATCTGGATTGGAATGAATCATCAAAATGTTTAAAACCTACCTGCGGGTAGCAAAACTTCCTTTAGAAGGCAAGCATGAAATGTTTTGTTCCAATTCGGACGACCCGGTCTATACTTATATGCTGTGAGCATCACATAGTAACCTAGGCTAATAAACCGGGATAAGAACTCACAATGTTTTCAAAAATTGATATCATGGTTAGTAGAGGCCGGTCTATGACCGGGCGAGCGGGGGTGCTCACGAAGTGACCTTCCCCAATCGTACCCAAGTTCCCGAGCCGAGGCAACTTTGGTGATGACGGACGCGTGGCCTTTTGGCACCGAGTCAGGGTTTCCTAAATTTCCCAAAATAAAATATTTAGGTGGCGACTCTGTATCTGGCAAAGCAGTCCATGTTTGGCACTTCTTTCAAAAATCTGTTTTTCTCAAAAACGACTTGCCGGATTTGGACTCTTTGGTTCAGACTTAGAACCGTGATTGACACGAAAAGTCGAGTCCGAGCTGTAGCGAGGTCCCCCGCGGGCTTGTTACACAAACCATGAAGGGAGAGGGGTGTCCCTCCCCTATGCAAGACTTCAAACCATATTTTTTTGACACTAAAATACACTGATTTTCAGTGGTCAAAGGACCAAAACACTGAAGTGAACAAAACCTTATGAAAGAGGCACCAAAATGGATCAAACAAGGCTTAGAAGGGAGAGTTTGCACTCAAACCACAAAATGAACTTAATGAAAGTGCTAGAGCAGGAAAATACAAGCCCTTTTTATGTTATACACAAGAGCTAAAATAGCAAGCTAGATAGGTAAAAAACTATTGCAAGTTTGGGGAATATAAATCAAGATGCTCACCCTTGAAGAACCTTTGAAGAACAAATGGTCTAGCCTCCTTCTTTGGATTAAAACCAGTCCAAAAACTCAAGAAACAACCCCCCAAGTCCCTCAATCTCAAAGTAAGGTGTAATGGTGTGTGTAATGGTGCAAAAGTAAGGTAAAAACCACCTTTTGAGCTAAGAAACACACACAAAGGAGGAGAGAGGGGGAGGTATAGAGATAATATGTATCTATATCTCAAAGGTCTGGTTTTTGGTTGCAAGAAGCTAACCTAGATCAAAGAGGAAGACCCCCCTCTTATAAGACTCCCTCTTGCAAAGCTTATTCAACAAGCTTGCTTAGAGGGAGATCCCTCCATACACGTGTATGGAGGGGGGAAGAGTTGGTGCCAGCTATCACAGCTGGCACAAAATATCTCCATAAAGTGGATGAACAGTGGTCGGCTACCCAAAAATGCCATTTCGGCAAAAAACAGTGCCGACCGGCAACAAATTATGCCGACCGGCAATAAAGTGTGCCGACCGGCAAACAAAAGTGCCGATGGAAGAAAAAGGCCATCCGGTGGCCTCCAGCCACTGCCGGTGGTGTGTGGGGATGCCTCATAAGGCATTCCCTGCCCTTCCAAGGAAAAACACAAGTGTTCGGTGTGAAACCAGACACTAAACGGTCAAGTTCGGAGATCCTGAGGCAGGGCGCGCGAGCCAAAACCTCCGGGAACTCTAAACGAACACAACATGGATAATCACCGAGTGTTCAAACGGTGACATCCAAGTCTTGAGGACGGTCAAAAATGGGGTGTCTACAGTTACACTAATGTGCAAAATACAAAACCCACAAATTACATAGAACAAACATTGTTCTGCAACACAAAGTTACACCAACTAGCCAAATGACATCTATAAATACAAAACCCACAACATCACATTGACTACACCACCGAACCCACATTGCCCTCCAAACCCACATCACCATTGCCATGCACCAACAACACAACTAGACCATATAACATTACTGCCCCAACATTACACATACAAACATACAACAACGTCGACAACACATCAGAATATTTATCAACAGAATAAAATAATAGCAAGGAAATAAATACTTGATGCCATTGCACAACACCAACGACGCTATTAGGAGTGTACACACGCCGATTGTAAGTCGGTAACGTCAACTCAACTATGGAGTGATGTAGTTCTCGATCCTAATCGTTGTATTCACAGACTTGGAGACTTTCATTTCTGGGGTTTTGAGGGGAACCAAACGTCAAAATTGACAACATAAAGATAGGGTTCAATGTTGCCAAAATCAAACAAATCAATCTACACCTATTAACATTGGGGATCCACACTGTTTCCATCGTCGTCTCTTCCATTTTGTTTGTGATAGGGAAGAAACATAAAAAGGCTGTAGTAAAATTTTTGGGCACAAAGGTTATTTCCACGTCACGAAATCCCCAATTCACCCATAATATTTGGGGCAACATGCGCTAACACCATGTCTAAAAATGTCAATACTACTCAAATGGGACTTATCAGTACATAAAATAAAATGCATGACTAAATGGTTCAAAAGTTCCTAATTTAGGATATATTGGTGCATGTTGAGATAAGATTCTTCGATATCCAAACCTTCTAGATTATATCATATTGTAGTTTAGATTGGCTCTTATTCTATCACTTAGTTGCATTTATATATCAATTGTATCTATCCTTATCATATCATCCTTATCATCCCAGCAATAGTGTATAAATATATCATCATTATGTAATACGTGGGTGTGTGTAAAATCATCATCATTGAATAAAATTATTTGTTGAATTCATATGCTCTATTCCAAGTTGGTGTTAGAGCCAATCTCCTTATGGCATCCAAAATTTCTTCTTCTAGTAGTACTGCTGCTACTTCATCTAATTTTGTACCACCTTCATCATCTTCATTGCTTACCCATGACCACCACTTTTTCTCTCTTAAACGCACCTCTAAAAAAAATTTACCCAACTTCTCCCTTACCTTAGTGGTCAACATCTCTTTCAATACATTAACGATACTCTCTCTTGCCCACCATCCAATATCGAAGTTGATGGCATGGTCACATCCAACCCTACCCACTCCATTTGGGGAAATTCTTTCGAAGGAAATTCTTTCCCTCGCTGTTGGTTGCACTTCCTCTTGCGACCTCTGGCTCACTCTTGAGGATTCTCTTGCGTCTCCATCTCATACTTGGCTGCTCAACTTTGTCTGGGTCTTCAACAACTAAAGCAAAATGATCGTCCTACCACTGTTTTTCTTTAGGAAGCCAAATCTTTTACCGACAAACTTGCCACTACTAGTGCACCTTTTTCCTCTTCAGGGTTTAATTCATATCTTTTCCAAGGCCTTTACTCTAATTTTAAAGACCTCGTTATGACCCTCACCGCCTATTTAGAACATGTTCCTTTTTTCAAATTGCATAGTCTTCTCTTGAGTCATGAATTTCTCAACCACCGTGAAACTACACCTCCTACTTCTATTACTGCTCCTCAAGTTCATTTCACTCAACCTTCTTCCCGAGGTCGTGATGGTTCGACCCATGGTGGGAGTGGTCATGGTTAAAGCCGTGATCGTTCTTTTTCCTCTTACGGTTGAAGCTCTACCGGGGCTAGTTGTCCCGTGTTCCCTGGCTCTGGCTCGCCCCATAATGGTCCTGGTCTTCTTCCTACACCCTCAACAAGACACCAAGGTTTGCTGTCAAATTTGCAACCGCATGGCTTAGACTGCCGCTCTATGCTATCATCGATTCGATCAGAATCTGGCTCCAAGTACTCATTTCACCTCTTTCTGTCCTTCTTCATCTTCCAGCAATTACGGTGATCCTAGTTTCTCAACCTTTCCTTAGTATAACTAGTTTTTGGACACCAACGCCACTCACCATGGCACCCCAAATCTTGCCTCTCTCTCTCTCTCTCTCTCTCTCTCTCTCTCAAGTTGAAGACTATCATGGCCCTTCTCATATTTGGGTTGGCAATGGTATGGGTATTCCTATCACTCATATTGGTTCATCCTCTATCACCTCTCCCTCCACCTCTTTTAAGCTTTCTCATGTTCTTCACGTGCCCACATTTTCAAAATCTTTATTATCCGTTCATCAATTTACTAAAGATAATAATGTTTTCTTTCAATTTTACCCTTCTCATTTTGTGGTTAAGGATCAAATCTCCAAGAAAATTCTACTCCATGGCAAGAATGATGGTGGCCTTTACTGATTCTCTCTCCTATAGCACTCTCCTCCGAAGTTGTGCCCTCTACATGTTAGCATCATCATCTTGGTCACCCACATCAACGTGTTCTTCGTCAAGTTCTCATGTCTCATCATCTTTCGGTGTCCAACAAGTCCCTTATTGTGATGTGTCATGCTTGTCGTCTTAGCAAATCCTCGAGACTCTCCTTACCGTCTTCATTTAGTTATAGTTTAGCTCAATTAGATTTAGTCTTTTGTGATGTTTAGGGTCCATGCCCCGTTGTGTAGAGTAATGGTCACAAATTCTTTGCAATATTTCTAGATGACTATTCAAAGTTTATTTGGTATTTTCCTCTCTCTCATAAATCTGAAGTTTTTCAAATTTTTCCAAAATTTCAAGCTTTGGTTGAAATTTTCATGTAAAATTAAACTTATTCAAACAATTGGGGTTATGGATATCGTAAACTAAATACATATTTTCAACACTTAGGTATTCATCGTCACCCTTGTCCACATACACATGAGTAGAATGGCCCGGTTGAACACCGTCACCGTCATATTGTTAAAACCAGTCCCACGCTTCTTGATCATGCCTCTATGCCTTATAAATATTAGGACTGTGCATTTGAAACTGTCGTTTACCTCATCAATCAAATGCCATCTAAGGTCATTAATAACATTTCCACTCTTTAATGTCTTTTCTCCAAATCCCCTGACTACAATTTTTAAAAAAAAAATTGGGTGTCTTTGTTTTCCTTTTCTTCGCCCCTACAACAAACATAATATGTCTTTTCGGTCTACTCCGTGTGTTTTTCTTAGGTATAGTCCATCTCACCTTTGTTATCGATGTCTCGATCCCATCACAAAATTGCATTTATATTGCTCACCATGTCCAGTTTGATTAGTCGACCTTCCCATTTTCAGCACCACATCCTTCTTCGTCTATTCACAATCCATCTTCTTCAAGTCCTTATATTGCATCACCGATACATGTTGAGTCCTCTTCCATTCCCTTACCTGTGTTCCAAGCACTTCTGTCCCAATCAATGGTTGTCTTACAGTCCCCTGTTGTCTCACAGCCTACTACCCCTATGATGTTCATTGCTGGGCTACAGCCCGCTGCTACTGTTGTTACTGCCGCTACTACTGCTCTACCTCAACCTACTACTACTCTGCCTCTGCCTCTTGTTCCTCCTTCACCCATTGCCTTACCATTGCCATCTTCCCCATTGTTCCCTCCCTCTCCATCTATTGCTCCTATCGTTTTACCTACCATCCCAGCTTCCTCTTACCGTAATTCTTGTGGTCTTAATCTCGTGGTATACCTCAATACCCCATCACTTCCTTCATCTGCTCCTAAGCAAACTCACCCAATGGTTTTTCAACATATGTCTTCCAAACCCCACTACCTTGCTAGCCACTTTTTCTATTTCGGATGCCTTCACTAAACCCACTGTCATGACCCGAACCCGCCCCCATAGGTTAAGGACATAACCGGCCAGTAATCATGAGATTACCTACGGCCTCAAACCAAACCAGACATATCTCATCAGAGTTAAGGAGGCCAAACGGAAGCAATTTCAAACTTTTGCCCATAGAGCTGTGCTTACATGGCACGTCATAACAATCCATATGCACATATGTTAATAACTCACATTTCAAAATATACTATAACATAAAGTTTTGTACATACAAGATCATTCAAGTCTAAGTCAGCCAATCCAAACTATATACAATCGCAATTCAAAGTTCTCGCCATCATGACAAAATATAACAAAGCAACAAAAAGGCGAAAACAAGTCTCGTGCGTGAGACATATGGGCTGACTCTTCAAAACCTTGGCTGTTTCTCACAAACTTCACTGAGGTTGGGTTTGGACCTCTCTTGGCTCACCTACAAACACATGAATGAGCGTGAGCGAAAGCCTAGTCAATAATATCAAATAAAGAAGATATACAAACAGTATCTAGAATGACATGCACCAAACGGCCTTGGGCCCAATTCATATTTCTATCTAGTATATACATATAGGTCAAGTAACTGTAGTTCCAAACACATCAAACGGCCTCAGGTCCAATCCATTCATATCAAACGGCCTTTGGCCCATTTATCTTTCATTCATGTCAAACTGGCCTCTGGCCCATTCATTCTTTCGTTCATGTCAAACTAGCCTCTGGCCCATTCATTCTTTCGTTCATGTCAAACTGGCCTTTGGCCCATTCATTCTTTCCTTCATGTCAAACTGGCCTCTGGCCTATTCATTCTATCATTCATGTCAGACTGGCCTCTGGCCCATTCATTCTTTCATTCATGTCAGACTGGCCTCTGGCCCATTCATTCTTTCATTCATGTCAGACTGGCCTTTGGCCCATTCATTCTATCATTCGTATCAAACTGGCCTCTGACCCATTCTTTCATTCAAGTCAAACTGGCCTCTAGCCCATTCATTTGGCATAGCAAACATTTGTCCACCATTCAAATTAACGAACTTATAAGACTTACATAGAAGTAAGCAATTGGAAAATCACATACTTCAGATATCTTTATTAATATATTACTCATAGTGATCGGCTGGATGATTTGCCCTAGAGCTCGACCCTACACATTCCATGAACACAACGGGTCACAAACAATTCAATCTGTTCTTAATTCACATATTCCTCTTTAGGCTTCATTCTTATCCTTTTAATTCATTCATATTGCTCAATGCATGCCTAAAAGTACTTAGAAGTGAAAAAGAACGGAAAATGAAACACATAATGCATTTTCAAAATTTCAGAAACACGGGTCCCCGCTCGAGCGTGGACTTTCCCGCTCGAGCGGACCCATTAGGTCTGCAAAAGTACTGGTTGCCTCAATTTTACGCTCGAGCGCAGATTCGGACGCTCGAGCTGAAGGTCACTCTACATAGCTCCCCGCTCTAGCGCGAACTTACCCACTTGAGCGGACATCAATGTCTGCAAAAATACTTAGAGCTCGCATTTTATGCTCGAGCGGCGGTTTCCCCGCTCGAGCGGACATCATGAATTTTGGGTTTTCCAGAACTTGTTCTTGAGCTCAAATTCGACCTCCCAAGGTTCAAAATCCATAATTTTGGTTCCCAATCATGCAAACATATCATATATCATGGGTATACAAGTAAGATGAGGTCAATTGTTCAAGATCATGGTCACATTCTCAAATCATTCAACACTTGTTTTGTACAATCAAAGTTCATGCATTCAAACTTCATATAATCTCCATATCTCCAATATTCAAACATGCATGCCAATTTTTTACTTCAATTCGATCTCAAATGACGCAAATGGTGTCCATTCTCATGAAACTCAACAAAACCATGCTTGCATGTATGATCAAACTCCTAATCTTGCATAATTGGCATGCTACATGTTAGATTATGCAAATTCATGGCAATTCATAGTAATTCTATGCATGCATGAACATATCAACTTCAATTTCATTTCAATTCTTGCTCTTGATTACCCAACTAGCTTGAATACACAAATATACAAATATATACTCATGAATTCATGCTCAATTGCTCACCTAGAGGTTTAATTCTTCCAATCTATAGCAAATTCTTACGTAATCTTCAAGATTTCCAAGTTTCTTGATAAAACCTTAGATTGTCTCCCCTCTCTCTCTCTAATTTCGGGTCTCTCACTCCTAGAGAGCTAAATTCAGCCAAATTGAAGCTAAAGAGGGGAATTGAGTGTATAGTGCTCCACTTATATAAGTTCCCTTAATTACAATTATCAATATTAAAATATTGGGCACTATATCATTAATTTAATCTAATTAATCTGATCCGAATCAATTTTCAATTAAATTTCACCGTAGGTTCTAAAAATTATGCCAATCATAATGGCGTAGTCAATTTCGGGTTTTGTGGCCAATAAGGCCTTCAATTTAATTTCCAAAGCAAAAAGTCAAACAGATTTTCCTACGGTGAACAGATAGAAATTCAAAACCACATATATTCGTACAAATAGCACACCAAATCATATCAAACACATAATCACATTCACAATAAAGATCAATTAGCATAATACGGAACAAGGTTATCACGGTCTTCCCCCTTTTAGGAAGTTTGGTCCTCCAAACTTATTTTACCTTCGTCGAGAAACAAATGTGGATAGCGTAGTCGCATTTCATCCTCTTTTTCCCAAGTGGCATCCGTCCCATAGTGTTCTTTCTATTCCACTTCCACCATTGGGATGGACTTGCTTCTCAATTGTTTCACTTGCCGGTCAACAATTCGTTCCGGCCATTCGGCGTACTCCATATTTTCATCAAGAGCTACCCGGTGATAATCAATCGCATGAAACGGGTCCCGAAGATAACCCTTAACATTGGCACATGAAACACATTATGGATTTGCTCAAATCCCGGTGGTAAAGCAACTCGATAAGCAACTGGACCAAGCCTTTCCAGAATTTGGAACAACCCGACGTAACGAGGCGACAACTTACCCTTCTTTCCAAACCTAACTTGGCCTTTCATCGGAGTCACACAATGAACACATGGTCACCAACCTCATACTCGAGTGGCCTTCTTCGGACATCTACATAACTCTTTTGTCGGTCCTGAGCCATTTTGAGCCTTTGCTGAATAGTTTTAATTTTCTCAGAAGTGTCCTGCACAATTTCAGGCCCAAGTAAAGCTCTATCCCCGACTTCTGTCCAACAAATTGGTGATCTACACCTTCTACCATACAAAGCTTCGTATGGTGCCATACCGATACTGGAGCGGAAACTGTTATTGTATGCAAACTCTGCAAGTGGCAAATAATCTTCACAACTCTCCTGAAAATCCAAGGCGCACATTCTCAACATATTTTCTAATGTCTGTATGGTCCGTTCTGATTGCCCATTTGTCTGTGGATGGAATGCAATACTAAATCTCAATTTTGTCCCCATAGCTTCCTGCAAACTCTTCCACAATCTAGATACAAATTTCAGATCTCTATCCAACATAATAGATACCGGAACTCCGTGTAAACGGACAATCTCATCAACATATATTATAGCCAATCTATAAGCATTAAACGTAGCTTTAACAGGTAGAAAATGTGCAGATTTAGTCAGTCTATCAACTACAATCTAAATAGAATCCATACCTCGAGGAGTCCGAGGTAGACTCACAACAAAATCCATAGTCACATGCTCCTACTTCCATTAAGGAATAGGGAGAGGTTGAAGTAGACCGCCCGGTTTCTGATGTTCAGCTTTAACTTGCTGACATTGAAGACATTTGGACACATATTCTACAATTTCTTTCTTCATTTTAGGCCACCAATAGCTTTGTTTCAAATTCCGATACATTTTATTGTTACCCGGATGCATAGCAAACACTAATTTGTGGGCTTCATCTAAAACCCTTTTCTTTAGTTCCGAAATATCTGGGACGCACATTCAGTTTTGAAACCTCAACACTTCATTTTCAATACTAAACTCTGCTTTTGGACTTGTCTCGAATTCATCAATCACTCTCTTGAGGAATTCATCATCTTTTTGTTTCTATTTAATTTCCTCAATGATTGTCGGTTCAGCTGAAATAGCGGCTATCAATCCGCCCTGTTCACACAATACAACTTCGATTTCAGACCTCTCAAAATCTTGCAAAATCTCTTTCTATTCAGTAAGCAAACAAGCCAAACTTCCCATCGATTTTCTGCTCAAGGCATCAGCAACTGTATTAGCTTTCCCAGGGTTATACTGAATCTCAAGATCATAGTCTTTTATCAGTTCCAACCATCTCCTCTGTCGCATGTTCAACTCCTTCTGCGTAAAGAAGTATTTTAAACTCTTGTGATCTGTGTAGACTTCACATTTTGCCCTATACAAATAATACTGCCAGATTTTCAAAGCAAAAACAATCGCGACCAATTCTAAATCATGTGTTGGGTAGCTCTTCTCGTGTGGTCTCAACTGTCGGGAGGCGTAAGTAATAACCTTTCCGTTCTGCATTAATGCACAACCCAAACCTTTATAAGATGCATCACTGAAAATCATAAATTTTTCCGTACCTATTGGCAATGTCAATACTGGTGTAGTGGTCAGTCTCATTTTCCAGTTCATGAAAGGCAGATTCTCTTTCGTTATTCTATTCAAATGGTTTCCCTTTGCGTGTCAGTTAGGTAAGAGGTACAGCTATTTTTGAGAAATCCTTCACAAATCTCCTATAGTACCTGGCTAAGCCCATGAAACTGCGGGCTTCTGTCACATTAGTCGGTGTAGGCCAATTCACAATTGCCTCTATTTTTTGTGGGTCCACTAAAATTCATTCCCTGTTGATCACATGCCCTAAAAAGATGACTTCATCCAACCAAAATTCACATTTCTTTAGCTTGGCAAATAATTTCTTTTTCTTAAGTATTTGCAGGACAGTTCTCAAATGATGTTCATGTTCAAGTCTATTCTTGGAGTATATCAAAATGTCGTCAATAAAAACCATAACAAATTCATCAAGGTAGGTTTTAAAAATTCGGTTCATTAGGTCCATAAATGCTGCCGGAGCATTAGTTACCCCAAATAGCATAACAAGAAATTCAAAATGACCATACCTCGTTGTGAATGCAGTTTTCTCAACATCTTCTGCCTTTACTTTCAACTGGTGGTACTCGGATCTCAAATCAATTTTGGAAAATACTTGTGATCCCTGCAACTGGTCAAACAGGTCATCAATACGGGGTAAGGGATATTTATTCTTTATTGTTACCTTGTTCAGTTCTCGATAGTTAATACACAAACGTAGGGTTCCATCTTTCTTTTTCACAAACAACACAGGTGCACCCCTTGGCGAAGTGCTAGGTCGGATAAACCCTTTGTTAAGCAGGTCTTGTAACTGTTCTTTCAATTCTTTCATTTCAGTAGTAGCCATTCTGGAGGGAGTTTTAGAGATGGGCTGGGTGCCTGGCACAATTTCAATAGTAAACTCTATCTCCCTGTCTACTAATTCCCCTGGCAATTCATCTGGGAACACATCTGGAAATTCGCTAACAATAGGGATACTACTCAATTCAACATTCACATATTGTTCAAACAACACATAACACAAATAACCCTGGCACCCTTTCTTGATTAATTTACATGCTTTCATTGCAGATATTAAATAGGGTGGAGGCACTACCCCGTTAGCCACAAACACAATTTCTTCCTGTTCTGGTGGTCTAAACACAGCCCATTTTGTCATACAGTCAATGGTGGCACAATATTTGGTTAACCAATCCATGCCCAGAATTATATCAAAGTACCTAAAGTTCAAGGGTAACAAATCACATATAGAATGGCATTCCCAACACGCATGTCACAAGAACGATATACAGATTCACACAATACAGATTCCCCAGATGGAGCAGATACACATAGCAGATATGGCAATAATTCTAGGGGTCTACTCAGTCTAGATGCAAATGCACATGTCACAAAAGAGTGTGTTGATCCGAAGTCAATTAACACAAAGGCATCCTGGTTGCATATAGAAATAGTACCTGAGACAACTGCGTTGGCATTCCGTGTATCGCCCGGAACAAGCGCAAAAACTCTCCCTTGCCTCACGGTATCTTCGGTAGTAGTAGATCTCATAGTATTTCCCAGTTTTGGGATCGATGCAGTAGAACTAGCAACTAACTTCCCACTGTTCTGGTTACAATCTCTGGCCATATGCCCTTGTTTACCACATTTAAAACAGGCTCCCGACACACGGTAACAAACCCCACAGTGCCTTTTACTATAAATGTTTGTACATAGGAGATGTATCTCGGGAAGAATTCGAAGTACTTGAGGAGCCCGTGTTTTGTTTTTTCAGAAATTTCTTCTTTGAAAAGAAGCCTTGCCTTTTGTTGCCTTTCTAGTCAGTTGTTGACTTAGTCTGTCTAGCTATGTTAGCTTCTGATATTATGGCCCGGTCTAGCACCCCAATATAGGTTTCCAACTTCAAGACATTCACCCTTTCTAAAATGTCACTTCAAAGCCCACCTTCAAAATGCCTTGCTTTCTTGTAATCAGTATCAATCACATGTGGCACAAACCTAGCCAATTCAATGAATTTGGCCTCATACTCAGCTACAGTCATACTGTCTTGCCTAAGTTCCATGAACTCCGATACTTTCCTGTCCCGGACACATTGCAGGAAGTACTTATCATAGAAAATTTCCAAAAATTTGGTCCAGTCAACATCTTTATGATTTTCACGCATTAACATCCACCATCTTCTTGCTTCATCTTCTAGCATAAAGGTGGCTAGAAGTACTTTCTGTGTCTCCGAACAAGGGAACACTTCAAATAGCTTTTCGATACTAAGGACCCATGCTTCGGCTTTCAATGGGTCTAATCCCCCATGAAATTGTGGCGGTTTCATTTTCTTAAACTCTTTGGTAAGGGCTATTATTCGATCATCATTCTGTAAGTTTGGCACAGGAGGTGCTGGAGGCGGAGGTGGAGGATGCGGTTGCTGCCACTATTGTTACCACTCTTGTTGTTGCCTCAATGTTTCTGCCATTTCCTAAATCAATCTTTCCATTCTATCCATTCTGGCAGTAGAGGACTCCTCTATCTCATCACCTCTTGTTCTCACCATCTGATTAGACTTGCATTATACTTTATACAAAAGATTCACGGGTATGCATATACTAAAGAGCATACATATTCAAATAATTCGCAATGCAAGCAAGTCACAAACTTATAACACATAATCGTTCAAATTAAACATTTAAGCGTATTCTAGATGCTTTCAAATTCATACTTATCATATGAATGCATCCTAGATCCTTTCTAGATGCTTATTGTTCATTTGGACAAGTGTGTGAGTTATTAACTCATGCTCTGATACCACTCTGTCATGACCCGAACCCGCCCCCATGGGTTAAGGACATAACCGGCCAGTAATCACGAGATTATCTACGGCCTCAAACCAAACCAGACATATCTCATCAGAGTTAAGGGGGCCAAACAGAAGCAATTTCAAACTTTTGTCCATAGAGCTGTGCTTGCATGGCACGTCATAACAATCCATATGCACATATGTTAATAACTCACATTTCAAAATATATTATAACATAAAGTTCTGTACATACAGAATCATTCAAGTCTAAGTCAGCCAATCCAAACTATATACAATCGCAATTCAAAGTTCTCGCCATCATGACAAAATATAACAAAGCAACAAAAGGGCGAAAACAAGTCTCGTGCGTGAGACATATGGGCTGACTCTTCAAAACCCTGACTGTTTCTCACAAACTTCACTGAGGCTGGGTTTGTACCTCTCTTGGCTCACCTACAAACACATGAATGAGCGTGAGCAAAAGCCTAGTAAATAATATCAAATAAAGAAGATACACAAACAGTATCTAGAACGACATGCACCAAACGGCCTTAGGCCCAATTCATATTTCTATCTAGTATATACATATAGGTCAAGTAACTGCAATTCCAAACACATCAGATAGCCTCAGGCCCAATCCATTCATGTCAAACAGCCTTTGGCCCATTTATCTTTCGTTCATGTCAAACTGGCCTCTGGCCCATTCATTCTTTCGTTCATGTCAAACTGGCCTCTGGCCCATTCATTCTTTCGTTCATGTCAAACTTGCCTTTGGCCCATTCATACTTTCATTTATGTCAGACTGGCGTCTGGCCCATTCATTCTATCATTCATGTCAGACTAGCCTCTAGCCCATTCATTCTTTCATTCATGTCAGACTGGCCTCTGGCCCATTCATTCTTTCATTCATGTCAGACTAGCCCCTGGCTCATTCATTCTATCATTCATGTTAGACTAGACTTTGGCCCATTCATTCTATCATTCATGTCAAACTGGCCTCTGGCCCATTCTTTCATTCATGTCTAACTGGCCCCTGGCCCATTCATTTGGCATAGTAAACATTTGTCCACCATTCAAATTAACGAACTTATAAGACTTACATAGAAGTAAGCAATTGGACAATAACATACTTCAGATATCTTTATTAAGATATTACTCACAGTGATCGGCTAGATGATTTGCCCTGGAGCTCGACCCTACACATTCCATGAACACAACGGGTCACAAATAATTCAATCCGTTCTTAATTCACATATTCCTCTTTAGGCTTCATTCTTATCCTTTTAATTCATTCATATTGCTCAATGCATGCCTAAGAGTACTTAGACCTGAAAGAGAACGGAAAATGAAACACATAACGCATTTTCAAAATTTTAGAAACAGGGGTCCCCGCTCGAGTGTGGACTTTCCCCCTTGAGCGAACCCATTAGGTCTGCAAAAGTACTGGTTGCCTCAATTTTACGCACGAGTTGAAGGTCACTCTACATAGCTCCCCGCTCGAGCGCGAACTTACCTGCTCGAGCAGACATCAATGTCTTCAAAAATACTGGGAGCTCGCATTTTACGCTCAAGCGGCGGTTTCCCCGCTCAAGCGGACATCATGAATTCTGGGTTTTCCAAAACTTGTTCTTGAGCTCAAATTCGACCTCCCAAGGTTCAAAACCCATAATTTTGGTTCCCAATCATGCAAACACATCATATATCATGGGTATAAAAGTAAGATGAGGTCAATTGTTCAAGATCATGGTCACATTCTCAAATCATTCAACACTTGTTTTGTACAATCAAAGTTCATGCATTCAAACTTCATATAATCTCCATATCTCCAATATTCAAACATGCATGCCAATTTTTTACTTCAATTCCATTTCAAATGATGCAAATGGTGTCCATTCTCATGAAACTCAACAAAACCATGCTTGCATGTATGATCAAACTCTCAATCTTGCATAATTGGCATGCTACATGTTAGATTATACAAATTCATTGCAATTCATAGTAATTCTATGCATGCATGAACATATCAACTTCAATTTCATTTCAATTCTTGCTCTTGATTACCTAACTAGCTTGAATACACAAATTTACAAATTTATACTCAAGCTTGCTGGGATGCCTCCCCTAAGTCCATCCCAGCCCCTCCTGTCAATCCCTTCATCCAAATCCAGCAGGAGCTCAGGGACAAATTTCCAGACTTATCAGAAACTGAGATTGTCATCAAAAGCATGGATTACATGAAACAGCAATTTATTCAATCCATTGCTAGCAAAGACTCCAGCATGAAATCTACATCCAGTACTCAAAGTGAAGATGGTCGGACTACAGCAGATCCATATGAGGAAGACAATGCATTTACTGTCCTTGCGGGTGAGTCTCAAGAACCGGATGATGACCCGACCGAACCGAATTATGGAGATATTTGGGATTCGGTTACAGAAATGATTGCCGACAAATTACTCCACGACAAAAGCAAAGGTAAAAGTAAAGCACCATGATGTAAACCTTTGTCTGCCAACAACTTTCCAGCTCCGCAACAGGCCAAACAACTTTCGGTGCTGATAACTACAGGTAAACCAACTTTGCAAAAAGCAGATTCCCATCATCTGCCATCTTTCCAGCTATCCTCCTTTGCCGACAATTGAAGATAAGAAGATAAGGATGCCCGACTGCACAATCATCTAGCACACGCCACCTGTCTTCGTTATCTTTTCTTTTTGTAATATAAATTGGTAGCCTCTGGCCTATGGATGGCACCACGAAATTTTCTTTTAAGTTTGAAATCCTTCTCTCTCCCTCTTTCTATTTTCAGTGTGTTTTCTTTATATAAAGCTTGAAGCATAATAGTAATAAAGTTTACCGTTTTGATTGTAAGTATTTCTGTCTCTTCTTAATGTATGTCTGTATATCAGCTTGTTATTTTAAATGACATATTAGATATTTGGAAGAATAGAAAAACTAATATTGAATATTATATTACAGTCACCCGTAATGATAATTGGGCACAAGAACAATTAGAAGAGTGTAATAATAAAATAAATCAAATTCAGAATTTAATTAACGAACAAATTTGCCTTTTAGCAAGGGCCAATCGGCCTCCTCCTCCAGGATTTTAGATTTATGGACCACATATGACCTAATTAATCATAAATAAAATAAAATTATTTTATATGTTATTCCTGGGTTTGTGCCATTAAGAGGTAGCATAGTGGAAGGCTGAGTGGGACGTCATCCAAGTCGCGTTGCTCCGGTGTCCGTCAAGCGGTTAGCGGTAAGGACCTTTTGGTAGCATAAGTCGTTGACAGACGTGCTTGGTCTACCCTTGTGTCGAGCACTGTTATTGGTATCAGAGCCATGTTTAATGTATTAAGTAATTTGTTTTATTCATAATTAATTATGCATATATGGTCATTTACATCAACATGAGTACTGTTCCTACAGAGGAAAATACAGTAGCCCCTACAGTAGCTGAAACAGAAGCCTCAACTTCAGAAGCCAGAGAGCTTGTTGCTTACCAGGAAGTAAAAGAAGCCTTAGATAAATGGACAATCCCGAAGGTAGATCCTAAGGCCATTTATAAAATTGGTACTTTAAATTTTTTCAATAAAAAGATTATTAAAACCTTTGAACATGCAGCTCCAGTAAATAATAATGATACACTAATGTATTTACTAAGTGTCCAGGATTTAATGCCCTTTTTTAAAGAATACAAGTATATTCATATAGGACTTGTCCAGATTGCTTTAAAACCTTTGACCATCCTAGGTCAAAATACCAATATTCAGTGTACTTTACGTGATGGTAGATGTACAAATTAGAGAGCATCACTTATGGGTGCTATGGAAACCAGTTTAGCCCATGGTCCAGTATATTTTGATATATATCCAAATTTCAGTATTGCTCTTTCTGATCAAAACTTGTCAAAAGTTTTAGAATTCAGAATTCTTACTCATGGTTATGAATATCTTCCAAGATCTCCACCTTTTTCTATAATTTCCAGAATTTATTTAAAAGTCTTATCCACATTAAATCCTTATGTTAGGAAGAAAAGTATTGATGGACAAACTGTGTTAATAGACACTAATCTTTACAGTAGTCAAGTTGCAGTTCCAAAGATAATTGAATGGGAAAAAATCTCTTTTCCAGAAAGGTGGAAGATAACTAACGCTGTTCCTCCCAGACCAATTGTAAGACACAATTTGGATGACATTATACAGACCCATCAAGGTAATGTTTATCTTCAATTTCAAAGACCTCCTGTACAATTATCAAGAAGTATGTCATGTGCCAGTTTTAGAACTGCTCCTACCCATCAACCTTACAAAGTTGATTATCCAGAATCCTCTAGACAATCTTATTCTGAACCTCCAGATGCCATATTTCAGGGCCAACCCTCTAGATCATATTCCAGACCTAATTCAGACGAACCCCAGGAATCTGATCAAGATCCTATCGTTCGAGGTGTCCAGTATTCTAACCAACAAATACCTCATGGAGTATATGAACCACCAATACCACCAAACATTTACTCTACCCATAGAGGATCCAGCAGAGGCCAGTATAGCCCTACAGCCAGTGATATGGATTTTCGTGTTTAATGGATTTTACACCAGGTAGTGAAAATCGTAAGATTCTCAATCAGAATCTTCTACAGGAAAAGTATACAGAATTTAGAAAGTGGTATTTTGCTGTCCATAACAAAGAACAAATACAGGAATATAAAATCCAGTATTATTTGTATCTGACTGACATACAAGTATTATATCCATTTCCTTTATGGTATGTACAGAATGTTTATCCTCCAGATTCCCAGCTTAATGTTTTAGAAGCTATCCAGTAGAAATGGGTTACCACAGATGGACGAGAAATCCATTCTGTTCATCCCCCCTACACAGACGTTAGAACTTCAACCTACAGGTCCAAACACTAAGCCAATGACTATTGCAGCTTATACAGAAATTCCTCATAAAAGTCAACATAGAGATCCCGTTCTTATTCAAGATATGATTCCTGTTTTAAAACAAAATAATTATACAAATCTTTTCTGTCAAACAGCCGGCAAGCAGCTTACACGAATTGAAGAAATGGTATCACATGTTAAGAAAAGCTGCAAATTAGAACCAAAACCTACAGATATTGAACCCGTTCCCATCAAGCCTACTCCTGTCCTTAAAGATTTTAAATTAAAATCCAAAGAAGAAACTGAGTTCATGGATACTCTTCTTTCCCGAATTAAAAATCTCCATATTAGTGAACCACCTCCAACTACCACATCTCAGGTTAATATGCTGTCCAGTAATACTCTTGTGCCTCCTGACAATGACTCTTATGATAACTTATCTCCTTTTGAGATTTTTGAAATCCAACAAAATTTCCACCCCACACAACCTTCTTCAGTCAACCGAGTCACTTATGGAGCTAATACCCAACGCTTATCCTTATCCGCTTCTCACCGTTATTATTATCCTCGGCCTAGTCCGATGGATATTTTGTATGAAGAAGACTTTTTCCAGACCCAACGCTCTTACCATAGTAATACTATTTATGAATGGAATATTAATGGACTTTCCGAATACCAAATTTATGAACTTCTCCAGCAAATGCTTATGTTTGCTACTGTTTGCAAACAAAATAACAATACCGACCATCAAGTTGCTCGCTATCTTGTTAGTGGTTTTACTGGTGTTCTGAAAGGATGGTGGGATAACATTCTCACACCTAACCAGTGTACAGAAATCCTTTCATCCACCCAGACAGTTATTGAAACAGATACTGCCAGCCCTAGTACTGGTACTGCTGCCGCACAAGTTGAAAGAGAAGAACAAGATGCTGTCTACACACTCATCAACACTATAATTACCCATTTTGTTGGTCAGGCTACCGGTGCCGCCGACCGCAATAGGGAACTCCTGATGAAACTTAGATGCCCTTCCTTATCCCAAGCATGTCTGTCAACGACTTATGCTACCAAAAGATCCTTACCGCTAACCGCTTGACGGACACCGGAGCAACGCGACTTGGATGACGTCCCACTCAGCCTTCCACTGTGCTACCTCTTAATGGCACAAACCCAGGAATAACATATAAAATAATTTTATTTTATTTATGATTAATTAGGTCATATATGGTCCATAAATCTAAAATCCTGGAGGAGGAGGCCGATTGGCCCTTGCCAAAAGGCAAATTTGTTCGTTAATTAAATTCTAAATTTGATTTATTTTATTATTACACTCTTCTAATTGTTCTTGTGCCCAATTATCATTACGGGTGACTGCAATATAATATTCAATATTAGTTTTTCTATTCTTCCAAATATCTAATATGTCATTTAAAATAACAAGTTGATATACAGACATACATTAAGAAGAGACAGAAATACTTACAATCGAAACGGCACACTTTATTGCTATTATGCTTCAAGCTTTATACAAAGAAAACACACTGAAAATAAAAAGAGGGAGAGAGAAGGATTTCAAACTTAAAAGAAAATTTCGTGGTGCCATCCACAGGCCAGAGGCTACCAATTTATATTACAAAAAGAAAAGATAACGAAGACAGGTGGCGTGTGCTAGATGATTGTGCAGTCGGGCATCCTTATCTTCTTATCTTCAATTGTCGGCCAAGGAGGACAGCTGGAAAGATGGCAGATGATGGGAATCTGCTTTTTGCAAAGTTGGTTTACCTATAGTTATCAGCACCAAAAGTTGTTTGGCTTGTTGCGGAGCTGGAAAGTTGTTGGCAGACAAAGGTTTACATCATGGTGCTTTACTTTTACCTTTGGTTTTGTCGTGGAGTAATTTGTCGGCAATCATTTCTGTAACCGAATCCCAAATATCTCCATAATTCGGTTCGGTCGGGTCATCATCCGGTTCTTGAGACTCACCCGCAAGGACAGTAAATGCATTGTCTTTCTCATATGGATCTGCTGTAGTCCGATCATCTTCACTCTGAGTACTGGATGTAGATTTCATGCTGGAGTCTTTGCTAGCAATGGATTGAATAAATTGCTGTTTCATATAATCCATGCTTTTGATGACAAGCTCAGTTTCTGATAAGTCTGGAAATTTGTCCCTGAGCTCCTGCTGGATTTGGATGAAGGGATTGACAGGAGGGGCTGAGATGGACTTAAGGGAGGCATCCCAGCAAGCTTGAGTATGTTCTTTTATTTTCTGGAGTAGTTCCTCTTTGGGTTTAGGATCATCCATTTTAACCCACCATTTATACAGGAAAACACATTTTAATCTGGGAACCTTATTCTGGAAATCACATTTGAAATCCCATTTCCATATCCATGGAATTCCAAAGCGAATGGTAAAATGAATCAGACATTTGGACATAGAAATTTCTTTATTGACTGGAAGCTGACTAAAAGCCACTTGTCATTCATTGAATGCAAAGCGAACATGATCTGGAAAGGCGTCAAGCTGGATACCAAATTTATCCCACCAAATGAGAAACCAATTTGGGAGATCATTTTTGAGAATGTCAGGAAGAACACGAAAGAACCAAGAATGGCTGCGTGGAGGATTCATATAATAGAAAGCTTGAGAAGAAGCATCTATATAATCCCAATAACTGTATCTGGATTCTTTAGACCTGATGTCAAGTGTTCTGGTAACATGGGGATGCATACCCCAAGCCTAGATAGGCACAATATTCTGGATAGTAGCCTTATTGTAATTAGTAGGACTAGCAGTCCGATTAGGGTCGGCTAAATGATGCTGGAATTGTACCGAAGCAAGTTCAGTAAGAATTTGCTCGTACACATATCTGTATTGGTCAAAACACGGGGGTGCGTTTTGAGTGGCGAGATAACGGCGTTTTATCTCCCACGGATCAACCATCCATTGAATATCGGAAGAATCGATGTAGAGGACAGTTTCATCTCTAATGGTATTCTGGATGTAAGCAGTTTCTGGAGCAAGAAGGACATCTTTAGCAGACTTGCTAGAAGATTCCCCGGGATTACTGGAATGGCCAAATAATGGCGGGAATGCTGTATGGTAGGGGTTAGATCCCCGTCCACGGCCCCGACGGGCGGAGCCTCGGCTTCTACCCTGCATGAGATTTCTGCAAATATTCACGAGTTAAAAAGTCTGGAAGAGAATTAGTTTCACCTTTAATATATTCAATATCAAAATCAAAGACAGAAAGGGTGGACTGCCAAGTAGCAAAAATCTGGCGTTGAGCTAGATTGGCAACATCTTTCTTAAAAATTTGTTTAGCAGCAGAACAGTCAACACGTATTAAAAAATGTTGATTTAATAAATCATCTTGGAATTTTAAAACACATTTAATAATGGCTAAACATTCTTTTTTAATTGTTGGATATCGTTTAGCAGCATCATTCCAAATACCGGAATGGAAGCGTAAAAGTTCTTCTGTATTAGTGTTTGGATTAAATTGTTTTAGGATGCCACCAAATCCTAAATCTGAGGCATCAGTTTCAACAATCTTTTTCCATTCGGGATGAGGTAAACATAAACAAGGAAGAGTCTGGACTCTAGCCTTAATTTTTTTAACAGCTTCAGTGTCTGGACTCTAGCCTTAATTTTTTTTAACAGCTTCAGTATGTTCTGGACCCCAAACAGGAGAGTTTTTACGAAGGCAACTGTATAAGATTGCTGCATCAGTAGCAAGATTAGGGTAATAATCATGAATATAATTTAAACTTCCCAAAAAGCGCTATAATTGTGTTTTATCTTTTATTTCATCGGGAAATTTGGAAGCAAATTCCATACTTCGATTAATAGGAATAATAGTTCCATTATGAATATTATGTCCTAAAAATCTAACAGTTGTCTGGAAAAGTTTCATTTTTGGAGCAGAAACAACAAGACCATTTCTGGAAATAACATGCTTAAAAATATTAAGATGTTTCATATGTTGATCTATTGAAGATGAAAAAATAAGAACATCATCAATATAGCATATGGCAAATTCTGTATAAGGATTAAAAATATCATTCATAGAAGGAGCATTTTTTAATCCAAACGGCGTGACATTCCATTCGAAATGCCCAAAGGGTACTGTAAAAGCAGTTTTGTAGCGATCATTTTCTACAATTTGAACTTGCCAATATCCTGATTTCATATCAAATTTAGAAAATATTACTGCATCCTGTAATCTATCTAAAAGATCTTTTTTATTTGGTACTGGATAACGAATCCATTGTAAGGCTTCATTCAAGGGTTTGTAATTAATTACTAACCTAGGAACACCTCGTTCAATATCTGCATTTTTGTTTACATAGAAAGCAGTACAACTCCAAGGAGATCTACTGGGCCTAATTAATTTTTTCTGGAGAAGAGTATTAATTTCATTTTTACAAAGTTCCATATACTCTTTTTTCATTTGACTGGGACGAGCCTTGGTAGGAATTTTCTTTTCATTAAAAGTAGGCTCATAAGGCAACGAAACCATGTGCTTCTTGCGATCCCAAAAAGCATTAGGAACATCACTACAGATTTCTTCCTGGAATTCTTTTTCAAGCAATTTAATTTTTTGTTGAAAAGATGTTTGCTGTAATCTTTGTTCTGTAGTTAAAAAACTGACTTCTTTTTGGAGAAAATTAATCTGGTTTTGTTTTAAAGAAACTAAATCAGTAATTTGATCTAATTCTTTTGTACAAGGAGAAGTGATGAACTCAAAAACAATGTTTTGGTTATCAAGGGTTGTATGAATACCTACGGTATCAATTTTAGTAATAGGCATTAAGAGATTCAGGAAGAGAGTACCAAGAATTATGTTTTGGGCCATATTTTTGATCAAAACGAAAGAGGTTTTTAAACATAATCCCTGATTACAAATTAGTACTTCTAGAAGTTTGTAATCAATATACAAACTGTTACCACTTGCACTGGTTAGTGATTGACTTGTCTTCTGGAAATACTTGGTAGGAACCAATCCTTCTTATATGCAATTCATATCTGCACCACTATCAACCAAAGCAATAGCATCGCGAATAATATAATCTGGTTGAATCATGAATGTGATACGAATATACCATTTCTGAAATGTTATTCTATTTAATAACATTAAATAGTCTGGATTAGGTTCAGGTGTTTCAGGTTTATTCTTCTTCTCATGCTGTAGTTGTGTATTAATTCTTTTAATTTGTGAATTGATAAGAAGATTAGAATTCTGTAAATGTTTAATTTCTACTTTTAAAGCATTAATTTCCATTTTTAGATCCTGAACTGTAATGGGTTTTTCTGGACTGGGTGTCTGCATGCGATTAAAGACTTCTTTCATGCTATAATGTTTAGGGGGAAGCACCTCTTCTTTCTTCTGATTATAGCACATTTCAAGAAACTTTAATTTAGTAGCTGGATCTTTAATTCCATTTGCAATTTCTAAAAGATTTTGCTCAGAATCTGTGAGGACATTAATACTGGGACCAATATTAAGTCCATTCATTTCTACTATAGCTTTCCAATAATTTACTTTGTCGGAAACTTGGTTTACTGAAGTTTTACAAGGGCAATTTTCATTTTCTAGATTATCATCTGTTTCTTGATCTGAACTATCTGAATATATTGCTGCTAATTCATTATTAGAAGGATCTGATGAAGAACTAGAGTCAGAAATTAACTGTAATATTTTTTGTTGTGTTTCATCATCTAATGCTAACTCATTAAGCTTAGATTGAATCTTAACTCGGCATTATTAGCATAATGACCTATTTGTCCACATTTGTAACATTTAATACTGGATTTATTCTTCTGAAAAGACTTTCCTTTCGATTTGGATTTATACTTAGGTTTAGAAGTCTGAGGTTGTGACTGGACCTTTGGTTTTGAATACTTTCTGTGTTTTTTATAAGGTTTAGAGTAACTTTTATGTTTTCTTTGCTTATGGGGATACTGGACTGGAGGATCATAGGCAAATTGTTCACAAAACTCGCCTAATTCCTTTTTACCTGTAAGTTGTTGCTATTTTATTTGTTGCTGGAGTTTAAGGTCATTACAGAGTGCAAGACCTTCATCAGTGACCAGACTAATCAATTGGCCATAGGTATACTGATAATATGGTATGGATATAGAACGATGATGATCTCGTAATTTTTTACGAACTCTTTCAGCAAAGAGGGTCGGGAGGCCATCTATGAATTTGGCCTTCCAATGATCAGAACTTCCATCTGCTCTCTGCATAATTTTCATCAGGAAAATATCTTTATACCATCGGAAATGGGATAAGGAAGGGCATCTAAGTTTCATCAGGAGTTCCCTAAAGAATGTTTATCCTCCAGATTCCCAGCTTAATGTTTTAGAAGCTATCCAGCAGAAATGGGTTACCACAGATGGACGAGAAATCCATTCTGTTCATTCCCCTACACAGAATTTAGAACTTCAACCTACAGGTCCAAACACTAAGCCAATGACTATTGCAGCTTATACAGAAATTCCTCATAAAAGTCAACATAGAGATTCCGTTCTTATTCAAGATATGATTTCTATTTTAAAACAAAATAATTATACAAATCTTTTCTGTCAAACAGCTGGCAAGCAGCTTACACGAATTGAAGAAATGGAATCACATGTTAAGAAAAGCTGCAAATTAGAACCAAAACCTACAGATATTGAACCCGTTCCCATCAAGCCTACTCCTGTCCTTAAAGATTTTAAATTAAAATCCAAAGAAGAAACTGAGTTCATGGATACTCTTCTTTCCCGAATTAAAAATCTCCATATTAGTGAACCACCTCCAACTACCAAATCTCAAGTTAATATGTTGTCCAGTAATACTCTTGTGCCTCCTGACAATGACTCTTATGATAACTTATCTCCTTCCGAGATTTTTGAAATCCAACAAAATTTCCACCCCACACAACCTTCTTCAGTCAACCGAGTCACTTATGGAGCTAATACCCAACGCTTATCCTTATCCGCTCCTCACCGTTATTATTATCCTCGGCCTAGTCCGATGGATATTTTGTATGAAGAAGACTTTTTCCAGACCCAACGCTCTTACCATAGTAATACTATTTATGAATGGAATATTAATGGACTTTCCGAATATCAAATTTATGAACTTCTCCAGCAAATGCTTATGTTTGCTACTGTTTGCAAACAAAATAACAATACCGACCATCAAGTTGCTCGCTATCTTGTTAGTGGTTTTACTGGTGTTCTGAAAGGATGGTGGGATAACATTCTCACACCTAACCAGTGTACAGAAATCCTTTCATCCATCCAAACAGTTATTGAAATAGATACTGCCAGCCCTAGTACTGGTACTGCTGCCGCACAAGTTGAAAGAGAAGAACAAGATGCTGTCTACACACTCATCAACGCTATAATTACCCATTTTACTGGGAATCTGGAGGATAAACATTCTGTACATACCATAAAGGAAATGGATATAATATTTGTATGTCAGTCAGATACAAATAATACTGGATTTTATATTCCTGGATTTGTTCTTTGTTATGGACAACAAAATACCACTTTCTAAATTCTGTATACTTTTCCTGTAGAAGATTCTGATTGAGAATCTTACGATTTTCACTACCTGGTGTAAAATCCATTAAACACGAAAATCCATATCACTGGCTGTAGGGCTATACTGGCCTCTGCTGGATCCTCTATGGGTAGAGTAAATGTTTGGTGGTATTGGTGGTTCATATACTCCATGAGGTATTTGTTGGTTAGAATACTGGACACCTCGAACGATAGGATCTTGATCTGATTCCTGGGGTTCGTCTAAATTAGGTCTGGGAGGAACAGCGTTAGTTATCTTCCACCTTTCTGGAAAAGAGATTTTTTTCCCATTCAATTATCTTTGGAACTGCAACTTGACTACTGTAAAGATTAGTGTCTATTAACACAGTTTGTCCATCAATACTTTTCTTCCTAACATAAGGATTTAATGTGGATAAGACTTTCTTCTGATTATAGCACATTTCAAGAAACTTTAATTTAGTAGCTGGATCTTTAATTCCATCTGCAATTTCTAAAAGATTTTGCTCAGAATCTGTGAGGACATTAATACTGGGACCAATATTAAGTCCATTCATTTCTACTATAGCTTTCCAATAATTTACTTCGTCGGAAACTTGGTTTACTGAAGTTTTACAAGGGCAATTTTCATTTTCTGGATTATCATCTGTTTCTTGATCTGAACTATTTGAATATATTGCTGCTAATTCATTATCAGAAGGATCTGATGAAGAACTAGAGTCAGAAATTAACTGTAATATTTTTTGCTGTGTTTCATCATCTAATGTTGACTCATTAAGCTTAGATTGAATCTTAACTCGGCATTTATTAGCATAATGACCTATTTGTCCACATTTGTAACATTTAATACTGGATTTATTCTTCTGAAAAGAAAAAGAATTTGCTCGTACACATATCTATATTGGTCAAAACGCGGGGGTGCGTTTTTAGTGGCGAGATAACGGCGTTTTATCTCCCACGGATCAACCATCCATTGAATACCTCCCAAGGTTCAAAACCCATAATTTTGGTTCCCAATCATGCAAACACATCATATATCATGGGTATACAAGTAAGATGAGGTCAATTGTTCCATATCATGGTCACATTCTCAAATCATTCAACACTTGTTTTGTACAATCAAAGTTCATGCATTCAAACTTCATATAATCTCCATATCTCCAATATTCAAACATGCATGCCAATTTTTTACTTCAATTCCATTTCAAATGATGCAAATGGTGTCCATTCTCATGAAACTCAACAAAACCATGCTTGCATGTATGATCAAACTCTCAATCTTGCATAATTGGCATGCTGCATGTTAGATTATACAAATTCATGGCAATTCATAGTAATTCTATGCATGCATGAACATATCAACTTCAATTTCATTTCAATTCTTGTTCTTGATTACCCAACTAGCTTGAATACACAAATTTACAAATTTATACTCATGAATTCATGCTCAATTGCTCACCTAGAGGTTTAATTCTTCCAATCTATAGTAAATTCTTGAGTAATCTTCAAGATTTCCAAGCTTCTTGATCAAACCTTAGATTGTCTCCCCCCTCTCTCTCTCTCTCTAATTTCGAGTCTCTCACTGCTAGAGAGCTAAATTCAGCCAAATTAAAGCTAAAGAGGGAAATTGAGTGTATAGTGCTCCACTTATATAAGTTCCCTTAATTACAATTATCGATATTAAATAATTGGGCAATATATCATTAATCTAATCTAATTAATCTGATCCGAATCAATTTTCAATTAAATTTCACCGTAGGTTCTAAAAATTATGCCAATCATAATGGCGTAGTCAATTTCGGGTTTTGTGGCCGATAAGGCCTTCAATTTAATTTCCAAAGCAGAAAGTCAAATAAATTTTCCTACGGTGAACAAATAGAAATTCAAAACCGCATATATTCATACAAATAGCGCACCAAATCATATCAAACACATAATCACATTCACAATAAAGATCAATGAGCATAATACGGAACAGGGTTATCACACCCACATGTTTCACTTCTGCAAATAAATCACCCATTTGGAGTCAAGCAATGATAGAAGAAATTAATGCCCTCATTTAAAATGGCAGTTGGAGTTTGCACCCCGTTATTCCCAGTATGCATATTGTGGGTTGTAAATGGGTGTTTCGGATAACATATTGGGTCGATGTTACTATTGAGCACCACAAGGCGTGCTTGGTTGCAAAGGGTTTTCATCAACAAGAGGGTCTTGATTATTTTTGAAACTTTCAGTCCAATGGTTAAACCAACCACAATCCGAACCTTATTGTCTCTTGCTACTTCACAAGGTTGTTAGGTCCATCAACTTGATGTTCACAATTCTTTCCTCTATGGTATTCTTCAAGAAGAGGTGTTCATGTATCAACCACCTAGGTTTGTTGATGAAAGTCATCCATCTTTCATGTGCAAGCTCCACAAATCCCTCTATGGTTTAAAACAAGCTCTACGTGCTTGGTTTTCTTGACTCACTGGATTTTTAATCAAGCACAACTTTACTCCATCCAAATTAGATAGTTCTTTGTTTATTTATCAGAGTGAATGTATTCTGGTTTATCTCCTAATTTATGTTGATGACATATTGATCATTGGTAATTCTTCAACTTATTTGCAGCAACTCATTCACATTCTTGGCCAAGAATTTGCCATCAAGTATCTTGGTACACTACATTATTTTTTAGGTACTGAAGCTCATTACCAAACTCATGGGTTATTACTCTCTCAAAGAAAATATATTTTGGATCTATTAACCAAGTCTGGTATGCAACAATCCAAGCCTGTTCGAACACTAATCTCCACCACCTCCAAGCTTACTTCTACTCACGGACATCCCATGGTTGATCCTACACATTATCATATGGTGGTTAGGTCTCTTCAATACCTCACATTGGCGCGGCCAAATATCTCATTTGCCGTAAATAAGTTCTGTCAATTTATGCATTCACCGACCGAAGAACATTGGCAAGCGGTGAAGTGAATCCTTCGCTATCTCAAACATATCTTTAAGTTTGGCCTTCTGATTAAATCCTCCTCTCCTACTCGTCTGCAAGCATTTTATGATCTCGATTAGGCGGGTTGTGTTGATGATAGGAAATCTATAGGTGGTTATGCCATTTTTCTTGCTGACAACTTAGTGTCTTGGTCCTCTTGGAAGCAACAGACGGTGGCTCGCTCCTCTAGTGAGTCTGAATACAAGGCATTGGCTAACATGTCCGCCGAAATTTCATGGCTTCAATCCTTACTTTCTAAACTATGTGTGCCTTTATCAGTCCCACAGATTTTGTGGTGTGATAATCTTGGAGCTACCTATTTATCGGCTAACCCCATTTTCCACGCTTATACTAAGCATGTTGAGATCGACTTTCACTTTGTCCACAAAAAGGTAGCTCGTAAGGAGTTTCAAATTCAATTCATAACAACTAAGGACCAAGTTGCGAATATCTTCACCGTAGGCCTACTGGCACAAACTTTCTGATTCATCCGTGACAAGCTGCAAATTCGTCAAATAGAATGTCCAGCTTGAAGGGGGTTGTGATAAGATTCTTGAATATTCAAACCTTTGAGATTATATCAAATTGTAGTTTAGATTGGTTCCTATTCTATCACTTATTAGTTACATGTATATATCAATTGTATCTATCCTTATCATATCATCCTTATCATCCAGGCAATAGTGTATAAATATATCATCATTATGTAATACGTGAGTGTATATGAAATTATCAACATTGAATAAAATTATTTGTTAAATTCATATACTATGTTCCAAGCGTGCATTACCCTAATTTATTTTAGTACATTTTTTATATTTTTTTTTATCTTATTTAGGTTACATTATTTTTTACAGAAAAGCTTCCTACCCCCAGCTGGGGGTGACACCCAGTGAGGTGTCAGTTGGGGGTTGGCCAAAAAAACAGTTTTTTTTTTTTTTTTTTTTTTTGATTTCCGACCAGTGGGGGCGCGCCACGTCACTGGGGGCGCCACCTCCACTGGGTGTATGAAGCATAACTGTATTTTTTATTAGAGTTATATAATCTTTCTATCACTTTGTGTATATTTTCATAAAAAATCAAAAAATATATTTATTTAGATAATTTTAAATAATCTTTTACCAAAAAAAATATTTAAAAAATAGAAAGAAGATATAACCAAAATAAAAGCTTAGGCCTCAATTTTTTTAAAAAAAAAAAATATCAAAAAATCAACTTTTAATCTACTTTTTAAAATAAGATTTAGTGTATTTATTTAGATAACTGTATTTATTTAAGTCATATCATCTTTTTATTTTTTTATATTTTTTTTATAAAAAATCAAAAAATATATTTATTTACATCATTTAAAATTTATCCTTATTTTAAAAAGTGAAAAGTTTTATTCAACTGTTTTTTGACTTTTATATATATAAAGTGTAAAAGGTAATATAATTAAGAAAAAATTAAAAAGTAAAAAATTGATTTTTAATCCAATATAAAAATAGGCCAAAGTAATAAATGCATGAAATGGCTAGAATGACTAGTGTAGCACAGACTCTCTCCTCTCTGTCCACCCTTTGACTAGAAAGCTAGACGTCACCACCAGCATGCATAGCGTCTGAGACTGCTACAGTCTCAATTCCGTAATTAAAACCAAACACAGTCACAGACACAGAAACAGACAAATCCCATAGTAAAATACACAACACATCACAAAATGACTCCATTTTTATACTCTCTCTCATCCTTCAATACCATACTATCCCAACCAACCACCACTGCTTCTATCTATCTATATCACTCCGTCCTCCCTCTCTCTCTCTCTCTCTCTTCTCTCACACTCCAATAAATGCACACGCAATACCACTAGTGGTTTTCACTTGACTGGTTTCCCGATCACTCGTCGCCGTAGCACCATCAGCTTCAAATCAACGAATCTGATGCGGCGGTGGCAAGCCCAAAGCTGAGGAGGAGGAGGAGGAGGAGCAGGCATGGGTTGCGTTCTCGGTAAGAGGGCCGCCGGCGATGGCCCTCGTAGTAGCCCCTCCGGAGCTTCTCGCCCTCGCCGGAAGGTCGAGCCACCGTTGGAATCCGCCGGAATCGCCGGTAGGCAAACTGACAGTTTTCCGGTTCTGGACCGGCTTAAGCCGAAGCCGGAGTTCGGCTTGAAGACGAGCCAAGGCTGGCCGGCGTGGTTGTGCGAGGTCGCCGGCGAGGCCATCAAGGATTGGATCCCCCGCCGCGCCAACACCTTCGAGAAACTCGATAAGGTACCCCCAAACAAAAACCCTAAATCGAAATACATACATATATATATAGAGAGAGAGATATATATATATATATATCTATTGATAATTTTGATTCACATTGGTGGTGAATTTGTTGTATAGATTGGGCAAGGGACGTATAGCAATGTATATAAAGCTAGGGATTTGATTAGCGGAAAGATTGTGGCATTGAAGAAGGTAAGGTTTGACAATTCAGAGCCAGAGAGTGTGAAATTCATGGCAAGAGAAATACTAGTCTTGAAAAAGTTAGATCATCCCAATGTAATAAAGCTTGAAGGCTTAGTTACATCAAGAATGTCTTCAAGCCTTTACCTTGTGTTTGAATACATGGAACATGACCTCTCCGGCCTCGCTGCGGTCCAGGGTGTCAAGTTCACTGAACCACAGGTGTGATTCTCTCTAACCCATCAGTTCTCAGAAATTTTACTCTGTTCTAGATGATGGGTTGAATTATAGTTGAATTTTTGGTTGGAAGTGCTTTTACTTTGCTTTACAATGCAAAAGTTGAAGTAATTTTTGCTTTCAAAAGCAATGAAGTACTTTTTATTTATTTATATTTTTGGGGATACTCGTTCCCTAGTTAGATTCATGATGAGCTTTTACAGTTGAATTTGTCTTATAGTTTTGCTTGTTTTGCGTTTTGATGCTGATATGGTAGACTTTTCTAGTGTGGTGGGGGGTCCATACCCCGTTGGTTGGGTATCCAATGCTGTGTTTTTATGGTCATAATTCGTGGAGCTATTGTTGTGATGTTATGTTACATTGTTTTTGGGCGTACTTGAAATTTCGTAGGTCGCATCACTATAATGATTTAGAGCCTTCTTTTTTATTTATTTAAAAAAAAATCCTTTTATTGCAGGTAATTAGGTTTTGTTTGGATTCAAGAAACTGTAATTTTTGAAAATATCGTCATGCTTTTATTTGATACACTTTGGAACGACTAACATTGATCCTTCATTATTCCTGGGATGTATTTTTTTGGGTACAAGCTAGGGTTGCCACTTCATGCAACTTTTATGCAATTTCTTAATTCTTTTTTTTTATTAGCTTTACTATAATTTTTCTAAATGGTGTTTTGCTTTATTGAACATGCAAACAGTTTGCTATTCTTGATTATGTTTTTCTTCAAAATAAAGTGGAGCTTGCCTTCGAGAAGATATGGCTTGCTAGCATCTAAGAACTGCAGGGATGAAAAATTAGCAAGAAAAATTGGGTTCTTCAATCACTCTTATTTCCAAGAGATTGGACGGTAATTGTTTAGTTGAGAGTTGGGACTGTCTTGATACATTATGTGTTAGCAGACAGTTTCCACTGATGAATAGTTTACATGGCTCAACTTCAAATTAAATGCATTCCTTGGCTTTACAAGTGCACAAATATGGAGCTACTGAATTTTTCTTCATGTCTATTTAGTGCTTGGAAAGGGATAGACACTCCTGAGTCCCGACTAGGCGAACAACTACTAGCTAATCTCTTGGACGTAGAGTGATTGAAGAACCCAATTTCTCTTGGCTTTGCAAGTGCATAAATATGGACACAATTTCTCTTGGAAAGGTTTTTATTTTTTTATTTTTGTGTTATTTTTCTGTTTTTGAGAGATTGTTTCTGTTAGAACTGAAGGGGAACTACAGGTGATGGAAGACATCTGAATGGGATTACAGTATTGACTCCAAAAAAAAAAAAGAGGTTCACTGGCCACATACATGGAACTGTGACTTTCCAGTACATGATTCTCTGCTGCTGAGTTATTCTAAAATTTTCCCCAAATTTTAATGCCAAATCTGAGAAAAGGTAGGGTCCATTGTCGATAGAATCAGACGGCTACATGTTTTAATAGGATTAGTCCCCATGGTTGTGGGAGTTGGTTAAGTTCTTGAAGTAACCATCACCTTTAAGATGCATGGAATGCATGCATGAAATTATTGGGAACTCACCTTATTGTAAAAGTGATTTTTTTTTTTCCTCAGTTTATTATGAATATTTGAATATGGTAAAGAAAATCTATGCACAAAGGGGAATTTGCTTGTAACAATGAACCAACCGATTAGTCATTTAGGAGTTACCAAAGGCAGTATCAAATGTGCTGTTCTTCAGATTTATTAATAGTTAACCCTCCTTACACATCTAAAAAACTTGATCATCTTGAACCTTGTGGTGAAGATGGGTAAGGAACTTGTTCATCTTGGACCTTGGACCTTCTGTTTTGCACTTTTTAACCTACTCGTCTGTGTTCCAAGTTCAATATAGGGAAATATATGACATTTGAGAGGCTATGTTCTTTTCTTATATATTTTCCTCTGTCAGGTCAAATGTTTTATGAAGCAATTGTTGTCTGGACTTGAGCATTGTCACAATAATGGTGTGTTGCACCGGGATATCAAGGGTTCCAATTTGCTTATTGACAATGAAGGAATTCTGAAAATAGCTGATTTCGGACTAGCTTCTTTTTATGATTCTAAACGCAAGCAACCAATGACAAGCCGTGTTGTAACCCTTTGGTATCGTCCCCCAGAGTTACTTCTTGGGGCCACTTATTATGGTGTTGGTGTTGACATGTGGAGTGCTGGCTGCATTTTGGCAGAGTTGCTTGCTGGGAAACCAATAATGCCCGGACGAACAGAGGTATCTTTACTTAATTTACTTGGTATGGCCTAGTCTAATAACTTTTATTTTTTACCAGTGGTTCTGAATATCTTTATTTAGATCAAACATTTTTCTTGAATAGTAATGTAATACAGCGACTTATCTAAATAATAATAATCTAGTACTGGTGCAGTCTTCTGGGAACAATAATCTAGGTTTTAAGTATGTGCCATGATGCACATTCTCATTAATCTTAGCTTTTTAACATACTTGTTTTATAGGCTTCTTGCATAACTTCAAGTCAATAGGATACTCTTTTACTGCATATGCACATCAATCAACTATCTAGTTAAAATTCTACATGTCAGTCAGACAACATGTCATGCTGTAACATGGGATGTTTAATTTGCAATGGAAATGGTTTGGCTAGTTCTCCTCCAAACATGGAATGGTCAGGCAATAGAAGATAATTAATTTCTTTGGGAATGTATTATATTATATGAATACTTTATTGACATTTTGGTTAATCCAAGCAAATTCATTGAATTGTCTTTGTGGTCCTATGATTATTTGATATGACCTAACCTCACTCAACCATATAGTCCCACTCTATGAAACACGAACACTTCTATGGAGGTCATGTATAGGTGTCGGACACGCTAAGGACCATTTGAAAAAAAAAAGCAAAATAAAATAAAATAAAAATTAATTAATTATTTTTTTTTATAACTAAAATAGCATTCTTTAGATTGATAAATTTGATAAAATTAAAATTTGACATAAAATAAATATTAAATATTTAAAAATATAACAAATAACAAATATATTAAATTATTTGTTTTGCATGTGTCCCCAATGTGTCATGTCCTATATTTTTCAAAAATTTGTGTATCCACATGTCCGTGCTATATGTCATGTGTCCGTGTCCGTATCCGTGTTGTATCATTTGTCTGTGCTTCTTAGGTTTTACATGTTAGACAAATCATATGGATGTTCCTGCCGTGACGTTTCTAGTTTAAAGACAAAAAGCAACACTAAGTTTGAGAATTCTGCACATTGGGTGAACTTTCTTCCAATTTGACTAAGTCACTGATTTTTGGTGCTTGTACCTTATTTGGGCAATTTGAATATGCATTCCATCTTTTGGAATTCATATGGCTTAAACGATATGTAAGGGGACTGCATTCATCTGTTCTCCATTTTTTTGTTTTCTTTTTTGTTTTTGGGCAAACTTTACTTTACCCCTTATGATTTAGGCCATATGCGGTTTACTCCCTTAATATTTGGAAATAACTACATAACTCCCTTGTGGTTTATGAACTGAAGTGCACCATTAGACCCGTTAATGATTTAATAAAAAAGACTAAAATATCTCTCTATTTTCATCATTTATTTGGAAGGCAAAGTGCACTTTAGCCCCCTGTATGTTCTCTATTATTTTATCATCTTTTTAATTTTTGGGCAAATATCACTTTACTCCATATGATTTGGGCCATATGCGGTTTACCCCCCCTAATATTTGGAAATGACCACATCACCCCCTTGTGGTTTTATGGATTGAAGTGCAACGTTAGGTCCGTTAACGATTTAGGGATTGTTTGGGATGATCTAAATAAATGCACTTTTTGACTTTTTATGAAATATGGGTTAGGTATGGATTGGGTTTGAAGTGATGTGGTAGAGAGGTGATGTGACTTAAATAAGGTGATGTGACTTAAATAGGATAGTGACTTTTTGACTTTTTTAGTTTATGCCAAACAAGGCTTTAATGAAAAAGACTCAAATATCCTTGTATTTTCATCATTTGTTTGAAAGGCAAAGTACACTTTAACCCTTTGTACTTTATTCCATGTGCGATTTACCCTCCTAAAATTTTAAAATGAGCATATAACCCCCTTAATCTACCACTTGTTTCACACTTACTATTAAGTTAGACGAAATGTTTAACGGTGCATTTCAATCCACAAATCACATGAAATGTTATGTGGTCATTTCTAAACGTTGGGTGGATAAACCGCACATGACTCAAACCACAGAGGGTAAAGTAAAGTTTGTCCTTCATTTTTATTTCCAAAAAAAAAAAAAAAAATTGAAGTTAAAACAGTCAGTTTCAATTTATTCATTTTAGATTCTTTTTGTGCCTAGGTTGAGCAACTTCACAAGATATTTAAATTATGTGGCTCCCCATCCGAGGAATATTGGAAGAAATCCAGGTTGCCAAATGCAACCCTTTTCAAGCCACAGCAGCCATACAAGCGTTGCATATCAGAAACTTACAATTACTTTCCACCTTCTTCTCTCCCTCTTATTGAAACTCTTTTGGCAATTGATCCTGATGAGCGAGGCTCTGCCACTGCTGCTCTAAATAGTGAAGTGAGTATCTTTATTAAATGGACAATTTTTTTTATTTAACAAAAGATATTCTTTTATTTGCTAGATAGCTTCATGCATTGATGTTCCATATTGTTAACATGCTATTTGGTGAACAAGCACGATATTTCCATCATCTGATGCTGTTTGATTATGTCATCCTGTCTAGTTGTTTTATTCTCTTCTGGTTTTCAGCAAATAAAGGTTTGCAATTGCCATTATTGCTTCATTGTGAACTTTGAACTAGGTTTTGGTGGACGTACATACTCCTTTTGTGGAGATTGATTGCATGGGCAAAATTTATAGTTGGATCCAGATTAAAAAAATAAAAATAAATAACCAAAAAAAAGAACTTTGTATTTATTTTTTTAATTTCTTGAAACAAATTGAATTTTATAAGTAACAAGAATTGGATGTTCATGGGCTTAATACAAGAAATATAAATTCAATATGGTTGATTGGTAAACTCAAAGAGTTGACAGATTCAACCCAAGCGTCAGCATACTTGTGGGGCCATACATGTCACTTGTGAAATGAAAGTAGCTCTTAAAATCAAAAGAACCTTTTGATTATTGACTTAACATTGACACGGCTATGTGATGTAGAATGAGATAGGAGAAGAGAGGAAAAGAAACACGCAAACGACCATAGCCTAAAACTCAAATAATGCTATTCAAAAATTGAATATTACAAAGCAAATCCTAGTATTTATTAAAAAATTAAAAAAACTAACTAAAATAGGAAACCTAATCAACTAATATCTCTTACTAATTTTTATTTAATTAAATCTAAGTAAATAATAGTAATAAACTACCAATTACATTTATTTGACTAAAGTCTTCACCTTAGGCTTCCAAATTTGACAATTGGCCTCCAACCAGTCAGGCTGGGCCATCTATGGGGACAAATACTGGACAGGGTTCTATTGATAAACTCTTCAAAATCAATTAGATCATTTGACTTTGAAAGTGTGTTTAGGTATGTGCATGTTTGCGCAGAGAAGCAGTGACAATTATGTGGTGCTTGCTTCTAAATATGAACCTAAAATATCCTTAAATATTTGGTGTCTCTACACTTGGCGTAATGTACCTGATTCTATATTGAAATTTTCTTGGCAAATTATGCACTGTTTCAGAATTATTTTGATATGTTGGTTAATGCTATTTATGAGAGAAAATAACTTAATAAAGCTTTGTCTTCATACAGTTCTTCACAACTGAACCTTATGCATGTGAGCCATCAAATTTACCAAAGTATCCTCCCAGCAAAGAACTGGATGTGAAATTGAAGGATGAAGAAGCAAGAAGGTTTTGTTTCTTCCTTTACGTTTACAATCTTGTGAAACTAGTTTTGGCCATATGCTCGCTCACAGATTATTTTTCTTCTCTGCTGCAGGCAAAGAGGTTTGAGCGGGAAAGCTAATGTTGTTGATGGAAATAGAAGGGGGAGAATTCGGGATCGGGGTAGCCGGGCAATTCCGGCTCCAGAAGCCAATGCAGAGCTCCAGGCAAATTTAGATGTATGTTAAACATATTTCTCCCTTTCATTTAGTCTGCACAAATCTAAGAAGCACATACACTTTAAGAAGATAAAATGTCGTGTCCGACACCCACACAACAGGACACTCATGATACTTCCCAACACCTAAACACACAAACACATTACAACTTTGAATAAAATTACTTGAAATACAATAATAAAACTAAAATAACGTAAATTTAGTCATATCCTATTCCTTTAGACTTTAAAAGTTTATTATCTTTGGCTTAAATATTCATATATGATATATAATAATTATTTATTCTTATATATGACATAATAAATATATAAATTTATATATTTTTCACATGTTTTCCAATTGTCATGTCCTACACGTTTTGAAAATTTTTGAGTCAGCGTCTCCGTGTCTATGTCCATGCTTCTTAGGCACAAATTGACTGGGCTTCTTATGCCAAATGCCCAATTTAGTTTAGGCTCATTTGAATTCATCTAGCTGGTCTCCACCCTTTTTGTAAAGGGAAATTATTTTCATTGCAACTTTTCAAGCTGAACAGGACCATGTGTTTGGCATTTGATCGGCTGCTGTGTGGGACTCATCGTGCAGCCAACCAGTGCCAAACATGTAGCAGTCGCAGTGAATAGCACTACTCGTTTGTTAAATGTTGATTTTATTGTGATTTGTTTGTTGATCTCCAGCGGTGGAAAGTCATGACACAAGCAAATGCCAAGAGCAAGAGTGAGAAATTCCCTCCGCCTCATCAGGATGGAGCCGTAGGACACCCTCTAGACAAATCACATAATGGCCCTGTATCATTTGGTGCTCAAGATATTTCTTTTGGCTCATCAATAGTGGAGTCCAATTCATCAGGATCTGCTAATAACACTGCAGCCATGGGTGGTACTTCCAGGAGGAGGACCAAAAAAGAGGAAGCCCAGATGGCTCCTTCTCGAAGATTTATCCGTACCTTCGTTCCGTCCTCAGTTGGACTATCAATGGATTTTAGATTAAAGGGTAAAGGATCAGTTTCAGAGTTTTTTCACAGCAGAAGGTAGGGCGAAGTGTTGGGGGAGCTATAAGGGTTTTTTTTTTTTTTTTTTTTTTTTTTTGATTAGGTATTTTCCTCTTTGTTCTTTAGCTGCATTTTTGTTGATTATGGTCTCCATTTGTTGAGCTTTATCATAAACATTTTGTTCAAAAGAGGAACTTGAAGGGACTGAAGTGTACAATCACCAAAATGAAATCCCACATCTGTTTGTACAGCTCTGAGAAATTATTGCTAGCTACATTTCTATTGAAAGGAAGTATTTTATATGCCACCTATCACCTATTGACTTGACCTGGTAAAAAGGAAAAGGAAAGCAAAAGAAATAAATATTCTATTTAGTTCAATGAGGTAAATTGTAATGAAATTATCATTTTTTAAACTTTCTTATGAAATTTATCGTTGTCTTCCAATGGTGAATGATAATTCAATTTGAATTGTATTTTTCATTATTATTTTTGTTAGTAATGACAACAACCTCACTCCCAATGGGGGTAACAAAGGCACCGAGGATGAAAAAACTTCCGAAGAGGAAGATCACTTGATTCGAAGCTTAAAGAAGATCAAAGATGACGACACAATGATTGACAGTTAAAAAAAAAATGCAGAGGAACCAAGAGGATTTGGCCTTAAATCCATAAATGCAGAGGAACCAAGAGGGTTTGGCCCTAAATCTTTCAAACAAGCACTCATAGAAAGAAAGATTGAATGAAAGGGCATTTGAAGAGGATCTTGACAATTTATCTACAGAAGATGAATATGCCAATGAGGAAGACGAAGATGAGAAGACCTTGGAAGGACTGCCTTATCATCAAGCTCTTGGGCATGAAGGCTACAAACCGTTGGTGAGCAAGATAAAGAGGCTTTGGGATCCACAAGGAGATTTTGAAGCTATTGAGTTGGGATTTGGGTTCTTTCTCATCAAATTCCACATGAAAGAGGACTGCACAAGTGTATACTAGAGGACCATGGATAGTACTGAATCATTATTTAACAGTACAAAAATAGAAACACGACTTCAAACCATCTAAAGCAAGAGAGATGTCAATGACACTATGGGTGAGGTTTCCTCAACTCCTTACGCTGTGTTTGGTTTGGAGATTTGGGAAAGGAAATGGAAAGGGAAATGGAAATGAAAGGAAAAGGAGAAAGAATTAATAGAATTCCAAATCCCAACTATGTTTGGTTGTGTTGGTTATAAAATAGAATTGATGTCCTAAAAGGTCTCCTATTTCTTTATTTATTTCTCACCCCCTTTTCTTTTCTCATATATTTTTTATTATAACCAAATATAAATAGGATTACATTTCTCATTCCTTTTCCAAATCCCACCCCAAAAACCCCAACCAAACACAGCATTAGAGTACTACAATAAAAAAGTATTGTTGCACGTAGCAAAAGCCATGGAAAAACCTTTACGTTGTTTTTGGTTGGGAAATTTAGAGAGATTTGGAAAGGGAAAAGGAAAAGGTGTGTGAAACTAGGTGAAATATAGTTATGTTTTATTCACATTTCACCTATCTTTTCCATTTCTCTTTCCAAATCCATATTCAAATCCCCCAACCAAATACAACATTAAAGATAGATATTAACACAGCTACATCAACAAGTGGAAAGTATGCTAGAGTGTGCATTGAGATAGATCTTAGCAAACCCCGGATCTCATACTTTGCCATTGGTAAGTTCTCCTATGTTGTTGAGTATGAACATTTGCACTCTTTTTTGCGTTAACTGTGGCATGTAGGACAAAGAAGAGAGTGGTATAGTGATGCTCTGGCGGTGGTGATAGCAATAGAAAAGAACCACAATGACGACAAGGACAATCCAGAATCAACCGTTGGGAGAGCAAGACCTAGCGCTACAATGGGCCTATAATGAAGAATGGGACAACATAAGGTTTTGGGCCTTAGATGATTGTGAAGAAAAAAGGCAAAAAGATTAGTGCACAAATGAGAGGAGAGAACAAAGAGGGCCCATTGATGAAGGCTCAATGAAAAGAGGGAAGAAGACCAAATGGCTAAGACTTGACAACAAACTAGACAAGTGGAAAGGTACTTCAAAACAGAGCCTAATACAAACTAGTTCGAGTAACAAAAGTTGCCCTGACTAAAAAAGTAAAGTAACATTGGAGAAGAATCCAGAAAACCAACCATAGGCCTATGTGAACTAGACATAGGAATAAGTGTATCTGAAAGGAAAGAACAAGGAACTAACCACTTTCCAATTCCTTCACCTATTTCAGTCTATGGAGCCAACTAACAAAGGGATGGACACTTTTGGTAGGTCATTTTGTACACTAAAAATAAAGAACTGTATGTAGTACTAATTCCATAAAATAGTGGTTCGTCTAGGTGGGAAAAGTCTCTGTCTAGTCTATATCAGACTAGAGGGTACTGTTGAGTCTCTATAGGCCCATCACGAAGCCAGCATCCATGATCTGAATCGTTAATGTGTAGAGCTCGTCGAATACTTTATCTCTGCAAAAAATCACATTGATTGAATATCAATAGCCACTTGATCAAATCATATTTGTGTCAATGGTAATTGTGATTTTAAAAATAAATTATTGATACAAATGTGATTTGATCAAATAGTTATCGATATCCAATCAAGGTAATTTTTTTTGCAAGAATAAAGTATTCGGCGCACTCTACACATTGAATAATTCGAATCATCGATATGGGCTCCGTGATGGGCCCACAGAGGCCCAATAGCACTCTCCAATTGGGTTTTCTAACTGGAGAGAATCGTTTTTCTGTCTAAGTATCGTGTCACAGGGACATATGAGGTAAATTGTATTAATTCAAAGGGTGATTTCTAAATTAATTTGATTAAATAAGAGTATAATAAAGTTAACTATGAACTAAAATTTAAGAACTAAATTAATTGAGAAATAGAAATTGGTTTTGTTACTCAGGAAGGCAACCCAAGAGGGGGGTAAATTGGGTAATTAAAAAATATGAACAAAAAATTGATTTCAAATAACTAAGTAAATGCAGTAGGCAATCAATTGATACACAGAAAATAAAAAAGGAAAGAACAGCCTAAACACAAGGATTTATAGTGGTTCGGCTCACCGGCCTACGCCCACTCCTCAAGATACCTCCTTGAGAATTTCTTTACTATGAATCAAATCAATACACCACCAAGCTTCACCTAGTTTGTGGATTTTTACAAAAGACTTTTATCTGTTGATGACCTCTTGACTAAATGTCTCACTTTACAAATGTTTCACTCATAAAATAAGGAATAAGAATCAGAGGTACAACTGTCCTCTTTTAAAAATTCTCTTTCAAAAGATGGAAATGAAAATGTAAGCTCTTGAATGCTTTGAGGTTCTTCGTGTTCAAGAGTTGTATCATTCGAACATGGAGAGCTTCTTCTTTATAGGATTAATGGCTTCTAGCTATTGGAGAGAAGCAGAGATGAATCTTCTAGCCATTAGAGCAAATCATGAAGGATATCTTCTAGTTGTATTGATCAGAGCATAGGTGTATACAGAGTGTCTTTGGGAGATGAGCTTCATTAAATGCACAAGCTTTTCATTAAATGCTCAACCTCATAAGTCAACTCTTGGTAGAAGATATAATGTCAAAAAATCTACTCAAGGATCAGAAATGATGACCTTTTCTATACATAGATCAGAAAAAGTGGCTAAGAAATGAGCTAGGTCAGTCTAGATCTGATTTGGTAGCTAGATTTTTGAAATCTAGATTTAAGGGTGTCGACCCCTACAGGTTGGGTGCCGACCCTTTGCTCTCTTTTCTTCTCTGAGTTAATTTCCAGGTGTTCCTGGTGTCGACCCTTTTGTTTGATGGAAGTCTAAACTTTGTTTCCTGAGTTTTAGTGTCGACCCTTGTCATTCTTGATGTTAACCCTTGATGCTGGATTGTGTTATGAAATTTAGTGTCAACCCTTGCAGCTAGAATGCTTAGGCATTGTGAACTTTATTTTGGTGTCGACCCTTGGAAAAACATTAGAAAAACAACACTATAGAAGCATATATCTTTTAGAAACATTGAAGCAAAATTATATAATATTATTTGAAAACTTTGAATAATAAAATGAGTTCAAAATATTTGTCGATAATCAAAATTAATAAAAATTTAAATTCGAATAACCTTGGGGCTGACAAGTTTGTCTTGAGATGGAGAAATTCCTAAAATTTCAAATCCACTACTAATTGCATAATGATAATCGATATATTGAATTCTAATAGATCATTGACATGAATAATGGTGATGTATTATGAGTATAAGCCCCAATATCATCAGCAAGAAGATATGTCTATTCACATTGCAGTCTACACTAAACTAAGGTTACAACACGACTTGTCTTCCCTAGGTATGACTCATCTCACGGTGTGTGTATACAAATAATGAAAAGGGTAAATTACCAATAAGTCCTAATAGTTTGATTTAATTCCCATTAAGTCTTTTTAAAAATAAGTCCTAGTAAATTGACAATTAATGAATTTTTTTAATCACGTTTTTATAAATTGTCGCTAAAACTTACAACTACTGACGTTTTTCTGTAACAAATTTTTCAAATTATTGCGGAAAGTTAAAAATTAGTGACTTTTTGTGATTATTTTTTTTAAACTGTTACTAAAACTTATAATTAGAGACGCTTTTTGTGACAAAAAATTTTAAACTGTCACTGAAAATTAACAATTAATGACATTTTTTGTAGTGTTTGATGAAAAAATGTCATTAATTATCATAGGACTTATTGAACAATAAGTCTACTTATTAGGACCTACAAGTAAGCTCTCCTAAAGAAAACAATTGCATAGCCATGTATTCTTTCAATCACAGAAATCAAATACATTCATCGAATAAAACTTTGCTTGAATAAAAGATCTTAAAAGGTTATACAATGATTATCCAAATCAAATCAAAACTAAAACATTAATACATCAATACACATTACTTGACTAAGGTTTCATCTCAATTCTAAGATAAGAGTTTAGTCACTTATGAAGAAGGTAAAATCCATAATGGTTGAGAAGAACGCCATGGATTGATTGTGGAAATCCCTCTCTAGCTTCAAGCTGTATCTTGCCCAATCCAATATTTAGAACCCTAAAACCAAAGTTGAGAAGTCCTATTTATACTTTGTCCCTTTTCATCTCCTCTTTTGGTCTAGATTTCACACCACGAGCTGCTCTCGGGTACACCTTGGCTCTATTCTATACGGTGTGTGCACGGGCACACCACAACCTTCGCCCAAGCACACATGGATAATCTCAAATTTTGCAAAAGCTTCAAAACTTCACATTTATAGGTATGTGTACGAATGTAATTGTTTTAGTACGGTCGATATTTAAGTAAAAAATTATACCGAATCAATAATGTTGGTTTTATTATTTTGAATATCAATACAGACCGCCTCTGCTATCAAACTACACTGAACCGAACCAATTGAAATGATTTGGTTTGGTGAGATTTAATCTGTTTACTATTTTTCAAACTTGAGCCACTTTGAAATATAATCATTAATCTATATAAAAATATTAAATTAGTTATTTACCTACCATTTCAAACATATCCAATCCATTCATTTAATACATACTTTCAAGTCTTAAATTAACAAAAATAAAAACAACGAAAAGTTAGAAAATATTAAGGTTTCAAGAATAATGAGTTAGAGTTAAGATTATATATAATAAGAGTTTACAAACTTAGGTTATAAAGATGATAAGGTTAATAATTTATTATACTTATTAATATCATTATATTATTAGATTACATATATATATATATAGTATAAATACAATATATGTTGAAGCGATCGGTTTCGGTTTAAATCAGTGCACAAGGTGCTTAAAACTGATATCGAATCAAAAATCGAAAAAAATCAAATTTAAAAACTGCACAGACCGATTCTTGTTAAAAAAATAAACCAAATGTAACCGATTTGGTCCGGTTCAATCGGTTTGGTCGATTTTTTCGATTTTTCTTACATCTCTAGTGAGAAGGTAATTTATGTGATTAAATTGGGCTGAGCTAAGGGCCGAAGTAAGAGCTTGGATAGCACGGTCTTGGGCCGGCAGACACCAAGCCAGTCAGATGTGTCACTGGTGCGTGGACCTAACTGTCTAAAGGTAGTCCTGTAGCGGACCGAGGTAGTACCAGTGAAGAAAACCGAGCTAAGTTTAGCTCGACAGAGCACCATCTTGATTGAGGTTATCATGGTTCTGCTAAGAGCAGAGCCAAGCGAAGTTAGCTTAGTTGACCGAATCGACAGCCGAAGTAAAGGGTTTAAACCATCGCACTTGGTTGGCAGTGAGTAGAGTGTTATCAGGATAGGCATTGTCCTTGGGAGAGTAAGAGTTCTACTAGAATTGTGCTAAGCGGAATCTTTAAAAGCTCATGAATACACCTATATCCAGGTATTGCAATTCTTACTCACAAATACATAAAGCTTATTGTCTATTGTTTACTTACTGACTTAGGCATCGAAAGGGCTTCTGACACACACCCGCCGACTAGCTCACATGTGTTTTCAGGTAGCAAAGCGATAACATTTGGAGAAATGCAAACTTGATCAACAGGATTATACAAAAAAATTATTTCGTACTCGTACACCTAAGTATGCGCTCGAACTCACATGATTGTGCACAATCTTACATTGTGCCGTGACACTCCAACTTGGAGTTGCTTACTTTAATTAGCTCCGCACTTTGGTCCTTTAATTCTCTTGATTAGACACTTTTATCTCAAAAGCACAATGGACCTGCATAATAGGCAGATTCATTAAAACTATCAAATTACAATTGACATGGACGTAACTAGTGTAGTTTAAGGGGCCTTAATGCATACATTTCAGCACCTATCAACTGTCATAGGTGAGTACCCTAGTAACTCTGTTATTTTAAACCTTCCCAAGGAAGGTACACGTCCTCAAAACAGAATAGAAGGAACAAAAACCTATTTCCAAACGCAAAGAAACCATTAGGGATCTTGTTGAGAAAGTGCAAGAGTCACAAAAGCTAACTAGAGAAGATGGAAATGGATCCCCCAACTGTAATCCACCATAGAGTGAAATACAACTCAACTTACCTTGCCCTGGATCTAGAGAACGAAGCCTATCACTTAATTGGTGTAGAATGTTAGATAGAAGAAACCCAATTGGAGATGGAACCAAATTCAATAAGTCTATACGACATCAAGAGCAATATTGTCAAGGTATGCGATGCGTTTAGTGGAGAGCAACTGATTGGAAGTAAGGAAAATCATGAAAATTCTTGACTTTGTCCCGCTACCAATCTACTCGAACTCTTTCTCCATGAAGTTGTCGATTTGGAATTGTAGACATGTTGGAAACGAAGTGTTTAAAAAAACCATGAGAGAACTAGTGAAAATCCACAGCCCCTCAATCATTGTTCTCATGGAAACGAAAGTTGAGTTAAACTCAATGGGCATGCTTTTCAATAACCTTGGTTCATGATTTCAACTAATGTAGATCCGATTGTGAGAAGCGGAGGAATCTAGGACCCGGTTCGTGCCTCTGTTAGAGCTTTTGAAGCAAATACCCAAGTCATCCACACGAAAGTTCAAAAGAAAAACTACTCAGATTGGATCCTGTCGGCAATATATGCCAACCCAAACTCGAGGAACAAGGAAGCTCTCCACGAATATCTTGAATTCATGGCGGACAATATGCAAGAACCATGGTTGGTTGCAGACGATTTCAATGACTTTGCCTCTCAAGACGAGAAAAGAAGCTTCTCAACTAACTAAATTAAGGGTTGCGTAAGTTTTTGAATAGGATGAATATGTGTAAACTTATGGATCTAGGTTGTTCTAGTCCCCACCTAACATGGAAAAATGGTAGACAAGAGTAGCAAATACGCTTGAAAGATTAGATTGGGTGGCTTGCAACACCGAACAGATGGCTGCATTCACATAAGGTGCGGTGAGGAACCTAGGCAGAGAAGTAGCCTCTTAGAATCCTTTCATTTGCTTACAAACAGCTGATGTAGACAGAAGCGAGACCCCATTGGGAACAGTTGATGAAAGACATCATTACAGCTCAGAAGAGATAAATGAGTCCCAAGGTGGTGACATCCAACCTATAGCAAGCATGAGTGGTATTGATTTCTCAAAGTCTAGTTCTAAGCAGCTGATAGTTGCATTACCAGAGGAAGGAACGACCTCAGCTTTGCAGAATCCAAACAAAATGGAAAATCATGGCAATCCCAAAGTTGTTTCAACAGAGTAAGTTGCGACATGGTGTATCTCACCATAGATCACAAGATAGAAGTCATTGACTTAATCGTCGTAGAGTGGTGGATAGGAGACCGTCCAGAGATTGATCAAGACTTGACGAGCCCTTACGACAGCGAATCTCACCATAAAGGTAGGATCCACGAGGTCAATGGTGATGGACTGCACAAGAGTAAGGAAAATCATGGGGACGCCTGATTTCAATAGCCTCCCGAACTACCCAAACTCTTCTCCATGCAGTTACTAGTCTGGAATTGCTGAGATGTGGGAAACAAGGCTTTCAAAAGAAATTCGAGAGAGCTAATGAAGACTCACAACCCAACAATCATCATCTTGATAGAAACCAAAGTAGAGTTAAGCTCCATGGGTTTGTTCTTTAACAATCTAGGATTGCAACCTCAACACGTAGATCTAATAGGTTGAAGTGGAGGTATTTGGGTTTTTTGAAACCAATTTTGAGCTACTGTGAAAGCTCTGGAGGCAAATACATAGGCAATTCATGCTAAAATCTAAAGAGAATTACCATGACTGGATCCTCTCAGTGATCTACGCTAGCCCAAATCCGAGAAATTGAGAAGCACTTTGGGACAATCTAGAGTCTATAGTGGCCAATATGAAGGATCCATAGCTTGTGGCTACGGTTTTAACGATATTGCGGCATTTGTCTTCAAGACGATCTAAGTCACAAGTATTCACTGGTAAAATTTACTTCTCATTTGGACAACTCTAATTTGCTGCTATTTTAAGCCAATTTTAGCTTAAAAGCCAAATGCCAAAGCCCATTTGGCTTTCCATTCCCCCCCAAAACATCCAACTTAAAGTCACTTTAAAAAATCATTAGAAAAATTAAAAAGTCAAAAATATGACAAATGAACTAACTTTTTAAATATTAGCTTATTTAAAAACTTATTTTAAGCTAATAAACTAGCTTATAAATGCGCAAAAATCTTCAACATCACCACCATCCATGTGGCCCTGATAGAGAGACATTCCCACTTTTTCATTTGTAAAACCTCATTGTAATCTTAGTGGGAAGAGCAAACTGACAAAATCAGGCTAAATCTCAATACAAACCAAAACCTTATTATGGCTTGTATACACATTTCTTAGAGATCTAAGTCTGTCTCTTACACATTACTTAGGTCGGTCCATCAGACGACCTACCACGTGCACCATTCAAATATCAAATTACAATACACTTTTCAAGTTCAAGCAATAAGGACAATAAACACTGCACTTTCCATAACACATCGTGGTAAATTACCAAAATGGAGACAAGAAAAGCTAAAACCCCTAAGTTTTCTGAACAAAAGTTTATTTAAATGTTTGTCAATGAAACTTGATGTGCCGACCCAACCCTTATCAGGGGGTACACCTCAAAAGGTGGACAAAGAATAACTTGGACAAAAGCAAAATTATTGGGAGAAAAACAAGATGATTAAGGGAAATCTACGCAGTTGCAGCCATTGGAACTTTTCTGTAGCAGGCTCTCTTTGCTGCACGTACAATATCTTCAATCTGTTCAATAGACAACCCAGAGTGATTCACGAAAAATTACAAGGCAACTCAATATTTGTTTATATTCAATATCATGCAGTTTTAATTTTAAATAGAGAATGAACAACAATTTGGAAACAGTTGAGAAATCTTTCTTTCACAATTCAGACACGGGATTTAGCTGGGGTTCAATAGCACCTACCCAATCACCACATCTTATTAATTTGCAACATATAAGATTTCATGCAGGGAAATTAAATATTATTCTTTCTTGAAATTGCTTCCCACAAAACCATAACTGACTATGCATCCACTGATGAGGAAGAGCTATAGGCGAATACCGTCATGGATGATTTTTAAACTTCAAACCATTTTTGGTATTTTTCATATCAAATTGTCTACATCCACTGACAGCACACTGCTTCAAAGCAAAAAGCAAAGAGATTTTTAAGACACAAACCTGTGGGACGGCCATCCTCTCAAGATTTGCAGCATAAGGCATGGGAACATCTGCTCCTGCAATCCTCTCAACAGGTGCATCAAGATACTCAAAACTATCCTCCACAACAGATGCACTGTCAAAAAAAGCAACATAACGTAAAATTCGTATGTACAATCAAGAGAAGGATAAGATTTTATTTATTTTTTTTATCTGCAAGCATAAGACGCTGGAGAGAGATAATGTGTCAGTGAAAAGATGATAACCAAATCTCAGCGCCAACACCATGTTGAGGGAATCCTTCATCAACAGTTACAAGTCGGTTGGTTTTCCTGACAGAAGCATTGATTGTGGATCTATCAAGTGGACGAATAGAGCGCAGATTTATAACCTGTATAAAAAAGAAAGCACCTAGATTTTTAGGAAATGACAGTCAAATACTTTTAAACATCTGGTTTCCCAAATCCAGGAAGGGAAGTATGTTTTTAGACTGTTACCTCGGCACTAATTCCTTCCTTTGCAAGAATTTCAGCAGCCTGAATATAATACAAAGTTAACTCCCAATCAGGAAAACAGAATAAACTTGAAAACTAGCAATTTAAGTTTAAATACTTTCCATAAGAGAAAGAAATAAGGAACGAATAAAAATTAGCGATCGAAAAACTGGGAGAAATCAACAGGAAATAAGCAAATTTGGTTTTTATGATAAATCCATGAAATAGAAGAGTATATGTGTAAAATTCACCAAAAAAGCCATTCAATCTGCAATTGAACTTTCCACCACAGTTTCCTTTTCAGAAATGCAAGGCAAAAGAAAGGAAGATCTACAAAATTGAACCAAGAACGTGTAGTTTATATGCATAAAATGCAAGCAAAGGCAACCTCCTGCGACCAATGGATTAAGGTATGATATATGGAATACGAAAGGTATGATATATGTAATACGAAAGGTATGATATGTGTAATACGAAAGATTCCCTCACCTTCTTCATGGATGTTGTTATCTACTTTACACACTAAAAATGGTCATTGGCTAAAAAGAAGTATGTGTAGTTATGGATAGCACTAATCTAAGCCATGCATTCGGGCACCTTAAACTAAGTTTTCCGACAGTCAACAGTCAAAAGGTGCATTTCATGACATCATAGCTACCATATGTAAATCTAGATTCCAGTACATGAAACAGAAAGGCTCCAATTTGATTAAAATGTGATTTAGGTGTTACATTTGGGGCAAACAATGCCCATGGTAAATATGTCAAGACATTGAAATTCATGTGTAAGAAGATTGGTATGTTCTGTCATTGCATCAATTGTTCTGAAGTGGTCCAGGCTTCTTCATAATCAAGTTCCCCCACTTGCAAGCAGGGAAAGAAAAGTAATACTAACATTTTGGACAGGTAGTCTTAAGGGCTGTTGGCACAGCCCTCTCTCTGTCACACACACACAGACATTGTGAGTGCTTGCTTGTGATAGGAGGCAGCACTAGGATTTCTTTAACAATTTCCTCTCTTTATACTGATACAAAGACATTCACTCATTGCAGGCAAAATGGAAACCTGATGCATCATATGCATTACTGAAAAGGAAAATTAAATAACATAGCAAATCAAAATAGAATCCTCCCCCACTTGAAGAAAGAATGACAAACCTTGAGAACATAACCAACCATCCTCGAGAAAGCGGTAATAGTAACATCTTTTCCTTCACGTTCTATCTGTTAATAATTTGGAAGTTAGGAAGACAGTAATCAATGACAGGAAAGAATCAAAATGTCACAAGAAAAAGTACCTTAGCTTTCCCAATTGGAAGACAGAAGCTGGAATCGAGAACTTCTGCTGAAACAGGGAAAGACTCACCATATCTGCAGCACATCACATCCACACCACAGTCTTGCTAAGTAAGCCAAACTCAATAAAATCAAAATGCACCTAAACAACTTACAGCAACTCATTTTCAAGGAAAACAACAGGATCTGGGTCCCTTATAGCAGCTTTTAGCAGGCCTCGAGCATCTTCTGATGAGTATGGAGTCAACACCTTCAATCCTGGACAAGAACCAAACCATGCTGCATAACACTGCACAAAACCACAGCATGAAGATTTAAAATGGTGAATTAGTTTCAGAACAATTTAAAAAATAAGCAAGTGTACTAATGATAAGACAAAGAACTAAACTACCCAACCAGTGCACGTATTAAGGAAGCATGTTTCTGAAAAAAAGTAATGTCCGAAACACATCAATGTATGTTGACTCAAAACATATCTTTTATATTTCCGCTTCCCTTTCTTCTTTTTTCCTTTTTTCCTTTTTTCTTTTTTCTTTTTTCCAGGTCACCGATCATGAATTTAAGATCCTTCTCTTTGAAAATGAAAATAGAAGTTTTCAGTCATCAATTTCCTAAAATCCATACAGTTTTTCACCTACTCAATTTATACTCCATAGAAATTTTCTTACCTAATACATATTCTAAATGCACTTCTAGACTCCTAAATCAATCAGGTTAGCTCAAGTCAGGATGATCATGAGAATGTGATACGCATGCCTGAGCCTCAAGGAATTCAGATAAGAATATCCACTTTTTATTAAATATTCCATTGGATATTAAGAAAAACTTCTTGTTATGCCCTTTGTACCCCGTCAAGCAACAGAATGATGCCATAAGTATTGATTGGATAGACAAAAATAGGCCCCACATCCATCAAGAATCATTTTTTACCTACAAAAGTGACCGTGGTAGTTGCTTGAGTCCTAACCAAGGTTTTAAAAAGCGGCCGCAACCGTTACGTAACGCCGTTACGTAACGGTTTTGGCGGTTACCGCCACCCGTTACGGCCGCTTTTGCAGTGTGATTGAGATTCACAGGTGCGTCGGCTGTAGCGGCTGCTGTAGCGGTCGTAACGGTGCCGTAACAGCCGTAACGGCCTGTTACGCACCGTTACGTAACGGTTCCAAACTGTTTCTTTAAAAAAAAACACAAAAAAAAGCTGAAAATGGGAGAAGAGAGATAGAGAGAAGAGGGAAGATAAAGAGAGAAAATAGAGGAGCAAGAGATAGAGAGAGAGAGAAGAGGGAAGATGAAGAACATATTATTGATTTGTTGAAACTATAAGATGTATGCTATTCTATTCAGCTGCTATCACTAAACCATTTTGTTTGTGTGTGTCTATCTATATATTGTTTGAAAATAATAATAATAATAATAAGTGTGGTTATTATCTATTTGGTTGGGTTAAAATATGTATATATATATATATATATTTAGGCTCTTATTTATTCTTTTACATTTGTCATTATTTATCTTATATATAATAGTTAGTGATTGATTTTTTGTAAAATATAAAATCATTAATTATTAAAATAAAATGTAAAAAACTCAGTTTATAGTGATTTAAAAATATGAAATATATTGGATCATACTTTAAAATTTATAAAAATTGATCAATGTTTATTTTTAACTCAATAAATATGATCATGGAAAAAAAATATGCGTATCGGTAAGTTTTTTTCAAATTGTGCAAAAAATAAAAAAATTCACGGTTCCGGTTACCGCAACCGTTACACTACGGCCTTTACACCCCGCAACCGCGTCACCGCCACCGTTACGGCGACCGCAACCGCTTTTCAGAACCTTGGTCCTAACTTAATCAGTATGCCTCTGATTAACTTAACTCAGGGATAATTTACTAATTCAAGATTTCTAGGGCAGGGATGTACTAGCCGTCCATGGATCCTGCTTGAGGTTGAAATTGTGTTATTGGCCTTCATTACTTACCTAGGATAGTCATAGTAACCAAGATACTTAATAGCCAAAAGATCATAATTCCTATTTTTAAGCTTAGTCCTAGACAAAAAGCAAAAGAAATACTGCAGCTTATATATATATATATATATATATTCTTGTAAGCTTTATATTCAATAAGACATGAGTTTGAACAATTGTGAAACTGTACCTTTTATGATGCTTAAGCCATGCAAGGGTGAAAACTAAAGACCTTAAGAGTCCAAGATACTTCTCCTCCTCTTTCTTACCTTCAGTATCACACTTGTTTAACTAGCAACAGACCTTAAAAAACACTTTCTCAAACCTAAATCCCCAGCTTTTTAAGCCCAATCCTTCTGTCTATCAAAGACTTAATGCTAAGAAGCCCCAAAACAACAAAGTTGACAAGGGTATTGTTCAGAGGCCCCAAATATAACTAATTGAGTCCCAAAATTTTGCTGTGATGAGCCCTAGTCATCCGTCACCTTTTCACCTGCATTTTTAGTCCTTAACCAAACACTCGATATCTTAAATATTTTCCATTCAGAAATCCCCACAACACAATTCTGCAAAAGCAGCAACATGTGACATGTCACTTTGAAAATTAATCTGATGTTAACCCTTTTCATACCACAAATCCCACGAGCTTTCTTCCGTCTTCTAAAATCATAAATCCATAAACTTATTATAAACTTTCCCACTGTAAAATCAGTCAGGGATAGCAATACTTCAAATTTCCTAGTGCTGCCCTACATCATAGAAGATGTTCAGGTCAAATGTGTGAAAGTGCAATTTCCAAAAGAATCAACATTGTTTCAGTTACAGTTAAAAGTTGTTTTAGTGTTAAAAAAGTCATTTCATATTGAATTACAACATAGGACTAAGGGCTGGTTTGGCATCCATGAAAAAAGACAAAAAGTCACTATCCTATTTAAATCATTTCATCTTATTTAAGTCACATCACCTCTCTATCACATCCCTTCAAACCCAACCTATACCCAACCCATATTTCATAAAAAGTCAAAAAGTACACTTATTTAAATCATCCCAAACCACCCTTAAGAATAGAGTTACTCAAGGTAATAGGTTTAATACTCATTTGGGAAGTATGCTATTTTAGTTGGCTTTTTAGCCCTGGCTAAAAAAGTTATGTTTGGGAAGTTTGGTGTTTTTTTTTTTTTTGGTAGTTGATTTAGTGGTTATGAGAGAAAAAGTAAAATGATTATAGTTTAGATATGACATTTTGTCTTATTGGCTATTTTAGCCTATTTTGTCTTTATTGACTATTTTAGCCAAAAAAGCCATTGCCAAATAGATTAATTATGATCAATATTTCACAAAACATATGTTTTTGTTCCAGGTAAATTCAGTCTCTCCTTTTTTCTTTTTTCTTTTTTCTTTTTTTTTTTTCTTGTGTGTGTGTGTGTGTTGGGGGGGGGGGGGGGGGGGTGGGTGTGGAAATGATCAGGTAACCAATTAGTGTGAAGTACAAGACTATGATGATGGGTAACCATCTCTATGCCAAAACACTCTCAGGATGACAAACTGACTACATAAAATAAGAGAAAATGTACCTGGGAATGCTGAGCACCAACTCCAGCAGCAGCACCATTTGGTCCTCTGAAAACAATAGATACAGGCATCTGACCAGCAGACATGTAGTTTGACTTCGCAGCAGAATTAATAATGTGGTCAATTGCCTGCAACAAAATCGACAACTGAGTCCAGACACTCAACAAAGCTATGAGTAATGCTAGATCAACCCTAGAGGGAAGAGAAAAGAAAAGACAGATAATAACAACAGAAGTGTTAAATTGTGATTTACCATTCAATGTAAACACTTATGCTTTAATAATTTTTTTGACTGATACAGGCCTCATTGAAACCCAACAAACAAGCTGTTACACAGCTACTTTATAACAGACCTCTAGTCACCAATTTAAACATGGCCAAACTGTAACACCCAAAGCATTCATTGCATGACATGAGGATCCATTATCCTTGCTTATTTTCCTTGCATTGCACTAGTAGTTTAGACATGATTTGCTTGAATGAGAACTTAGAAAATACAAGGCATGGTTAGAAACCCTTGAGTGTATGAAGCTCCTTAAATAGTACTAAGAGTTAGGGATGGCTTTCAGCTTGAATTTGGGATGCCATGAGGTGTTCAAATCCCTAATCAAGGTGCTTAATAACTTTGGTCTAATGTGTTTAGTATTCCTATGTATTGTACCAAAACTTAATCAAGATTTGTGATAATTAAGTAGGATTAATTAGACTTAGCAAGATCAATTGAGTTAGTTAAGATTAGATTGATTGATTAGGACTAAGCTTGATTAATTAGACTAACGAGGGAGATTAGTGAAGCTAGTAGATGAAGCAAGTAGCTCAAGCAAGCACCTTAGGATAGGGTTAAACCCTTGAGAGAAAAGTGTCTCTCCTTCAAATTAATAACCAGAAAATGAGAGAGAGAGAGAGAGAGAGAGAGAGAGAGAGAGAATCTGCTGGAATTCCTGAGAGAAGAAAGAGAAGAAAAGAAGAAGAAAAGAAAGAAAAAAAAAAAAAAGAAGAAAAGAGAAGAAGGTTCAAATCTTGATCCAAACTAGTTTTCAACTTGAATCAAGGTAAAAATATTACTCCTACATAACCCACTCTGTAATCATTTAATTAGAAGAAATTATATCAAAAATAGATTTATGAAGAAGATTGTGAGAAGATGAGTTTGGAAGTTAGATTTGAAAAGAAAATGAGAACAAAAAAAAAAATATATATATATATATATAACTTTAGATGTTTGTTTCATTAAAATGCAAGCTTTTGATTTGAAATAGTTTCAAGTTGTGTTAAATTGGAGTTCACAGAATTCTTCTCTCATTTCTCATGACTCTACAATTGTGAATTTCATGTTTGGACCTTAAAACATGACTATAGCTGAATTTCGAGGGCCAATCAATTCATGAATATTTTGCCATTCTTCCAACAGATTGGATAATCTATCCCAGACCATTCTGTCCCATTTTCTAATAGTACACTTGAAACTTGTTTTCAAGTATAAAATGGTTTCCAAACAAGATTTTAGAACCTAATTTTTTTAAAACTCAACATAGATTGACGAGAGGGATTCTTAAATTAAGCCAATCACTTCAATCTTGCATAATTTTAAGCCTTGTACTAATGATTAGCATTGTTTCATTATAATTTGTGGGCCAATAAGTCTTGTGGATTAACAGCCTGTTTTCAAGTATTTAAGGTGAGTATTGCAAAGTCATGTTTAAATTCTTGTTTTAGAACTTAAAACTTGTATTATGTTTCAATTTACTTTGAAATGCTTCAATATGAATGAATATCCTATGTTATGTTATTTATCAAATGTATAAAGATAGCATCCTTCGGATTAGTACTAGCTGCTAGGGGACAATAAGCGTGCTAGTAGCGGTATGATTGAGATCTCCCTTGCCACCTGTGGGTTTATTCATCTAATCCGTACCCGGGCAAGTTATTTCCATGTCTTGTTTTGTTCTAATCAATGCATATTGTCATTATGTTTTGAAATGTAAGTCTTGAAAGGAAATTCATTTGAACTTGCTGAAACTATAAACACGAATGGCTATTGTATCATAAAAACCGTTGATGTTCATTCATTGCACCATTTTGTTATAATACTATTCATTGGGCTATGCCTCACCCTCCCTCCCTTATATTTATGTAGGCTAAGAGGCACGAATACTTCTAAGAAGAAAACGTATCCATGTCGTGTCCGTGTCAGACACTGATACTCTTTGGACACTTCCCCAACATGTGTCCAACACTCTTCAAAACATGTCCTATTTTTAAATTTTTTTTTAAAGACCTGGACACTTGGACAACACACATGTCTATCGTTTAAACACATATATCTATTGATTAAACATATATGAAACTAATTATAAGTTTGAACAAAATAACTTAAGATACAATAATAAAACAAAAACCATATAAATTTATAGGAATTAGTGTCATATTGTATTTTTTATTATCTTTGAATGACATATTCATGTATATAACATGTACTAAATATATAAAATTATATATTTCATACGTGTCCCCCATGTGTTGTGTCTTGTATTTTTTGAAAATTGACGTGTCGGCATGTCCGTGTCATATTCATGTCATGTCGCGTGTCCGTGTCCATACTTCTTATTATGTAGGTGAAGAAGAAGAACAAGTCTGAAAAAATCTTGATTTGTTGAGGTTTTGAATATGTAATATAGTTTGGAGCTATGTTTGTAAGAGTTTGAGAAGGCATTGTAAATATTAGTCTTGTAAGAAGAATAGACTGACTTGTGATAGTTGTGCCCTTTTTGTAAGCTAAGTACACTCTAGAAATATTTAAAGAAGTTAGTGAAGAAGTTGATTGTTTCATTTCATTTCATTACTTACGCACTTGCTCTAAATGGACTTATTAACTAATAAATGTAATGCTTCCACTTATTCGCCCCATCTACTACTAGTCCTTTCTTTTTTTTCTTCTTTTTTTTTCTTTCTGTCTAGCTAGGCCTCGGGTAGGCAAAGACTACTGGCCGGTCGCTACACTATCCTGTTTGGGCCGAGATAGGGTCGTGACACACACCAACCTTTCCCATTGCTCATCATTGACAAGAAACTCTGTTACCATTAGAGAAACAAAAACTATGGCCTCGTTTGGGAAGTGGCTATTTTAGTAGGCTTTTTGGCTTTTTAGCTATTTTAATAGGCTATTTTAGTTTGTGTTTGGGAAGTTGGGTTAAATTTTTGGGTTGATTGTTGTATTGAAAAATGTGTTTAAAATGATGTTTAAATTGAAATGACAAATTTGCCCCTGACTTTATTTTTTCCAAAATTGTTGTGTAGGGGTAATATCGTAATTTAATCTGTCTGCAGCCTACACTATTGGTGGCAGTGTAGGCTGCGTTGCTGCAGCAACCGTTGCTTTTTGACCTTATTTTTTTATTTTTTATTTTCTATTTTTTTTGAAAATCAATGGTTGGTGAGGCTTTTTGGCTATTTTCCCATTTGAGGCTAAAATAGCCTCTTTCAAGGCTTCCCAAACACCCCCTATATATATAGAAGGATGGAATTTCCCTCACAATTAAATAAACAAGTTAACAGAATAACGGAAACAACCACAACAAAGTAAAACATAACAAAAAAAACCAACCCCCTTCTAAAAAAAAAATTGAAGGAGTCTCAAAGTGCCCTCTAAATGGTTGCAAGAAATTTGCTTCTTGGCTAAACCACGCACCTCATTATTAGCCTGGCTAACTTCTAGATACAACCAGCCTCCATTTCAGCCTCAAGAAATTCATCTCTAATCTTACGCATCAAACAGCAGTATAGCAAGATACCAAACAAGATCATATGGCCCAAGAAGAATCTTTTATCCCAACCCTGGTCCCACAATTAAGCAAGAAACGCATGGTTTTGAAAATCACAAACCAATTATCCTCCTACGCATTCTAAAAGAGTGGTACTTAAACATGCTGGCTATTTTTTGTAGGCCAGTGCAAGTCCTACAAGCTAGATGGTGCCTAAACAACAATTAAACAAAGCAATGACTATTGTTAATCACAGCAGTAACTTTTTGATCACTTTGGGCATGTTTGATTGGATGGATTAGAGCATGGGATTGAGATTATTAATCCGTGGGTCCCATTATCCTATGTTTGTTTTAATACTTTGGTTTAGGATTATTAATCCAATAGATAATTAATCCAACAAATTTGTAGGATTATTAGTAATGGGGTAGTAGTGGGATTATTAATCCAATGGATATTAATCCAATTGGATAGTGAATACCACACTAATTTAATTGGATTATTAATACTTCACTATTAATCTTGTGAATCAAACATGACCTTAAGGTTTTGTTCACCATATAGGTCCTAATTCCTTAAGCATCCTAGTGGACAAATTGCATAACCGTAGTGGGTAAAACTTAAGTGAGAAACTAACTGACACTTGCCTAAAAAATTATGAAAAAAACAAAATATATATAAAAAGTGCTCACCAAGAATTGTAATTTGTGAATTGTGACAGATACATGGATGCTTAACTTGAATAAGGGCCATTAATGACATCATGTAGCCTTTAGAAACAAAACATGTGACAAATCAGTTTCCCTCCTTTAAAATGACCACTCAAGATAAATTGATTAAATCCTATTTACTCTGTATAGTTTGATATTTTCAAAATCTGTTTTCTGAATTTTATTTATTATTTTATTTTTGAAAAACTATAAACTAGTTTGATAAAAATAATTACCAAAAAAATATTTTCACCACAAAAAGGAGAATAGTGTTTTTGATTTTTCTTTTTTTTTTTCCCCCCGCCAAATTAGTTTTTAGATTTTGAAAATGAAACAAAACAGAGTCATTACATTTATTTAACAGTAAGACATCCAGTTCAACTATCACACAAGGTGATACAAAATCAAGGCACTAATTAAGAGATTCCAAACCTAAAATTCAAAACAAAAAAAAAAAATGCCTTTTCCATATCATATGCATTGGAGGGCAATGGAATCATAATGGTGACACAATAATGAGATGGATTATACATCAACACACCACTTGGAGACTTCCAAAGCATAACTAATAAAGCTTCAGGATCAGATTGATAATTTGTGTCCATATGCCTTAAGGAATTGAAGGGAAAAGCTTGTACAAATAAACTCTGACCTGCATTGAGAAGTTAAACGTCATAAATTCTATGACAGGCTTCAGACCATGGTAAGCAGCACCAACTCCAATCCCCGCAAAGCCAGCCTTCAATATTGATTCAAAAGTTCAAAGTCATAAATTTTATTATAACCAAAAAAAAAAGTATATTTCAGCATTATTGTTAAGAAAGTTTAAAAAGAACAATAAAATTATAAGAGTACAATTAAAACAGCAAAAGAAATTATTTTTCAGACATAAGGAGCAACCTCTGTAATTGGAGTATCAACAACCCTCTCAGGACCATACTTCTCCAAAAGACCTTTGGAAATCTAATACAAATTTAAATATGGAAAGTAAGTTTTACAGAAAAGAAGCATATGACTCCAAATTTGAAGATATTGAATTTATGTCTTGCTAAGCATTTCTAACCTTGTATGCACCCTGGTATTCACCAACCTGCATAAAAGTAACAGAAACAATCAAGCATTGACCATGTCAGTACATGGAAAACATATCAACAAGCCTGATAATATATTTCCCATCAAGCTTCTTAAATACCTCTTCACCCATCAAAAATACTCTAGGATCTGCAGACATCTCTTCATCAAGTGCAGAATTCAAAGCATCTCGCACTGTCATCTGCAAGAAATCAGCAGTTCCAATGACATCAGACAAAAAAAATTAAATAAGCAATATTATGCGTCTAATATGTCAAACGCATAGTTGTCAAATCGAGATTCGTATCGTGAATCGAAATGGTCTCGTACCGAATCGCGAATCGAATCGAATCGTGAATCGTAAAGATTCGGTCACTTTTTCTAAATTACTTAAAAATATATATCTACACATTTAGATGTTAAATATATCTTATGAATATAAAATAGTTAGACTTAAATCAACAAAATCACAATCTTACCTTTTCTTTTTATTTTTTAGATATTTTTTATCAATCATTCTTAATAAAGATAAAAACCAAATAGACAAACTATTAATTTCTAAAGTAACAATAGTTAACAATGATATTGATATTTGGACAATAAGCATATATACTTTTCTAAGTAAGAGTGAACAAATAATAAGAAAGGATTATTTAGGATATTTTATTTTAAAGCCTAAAACATTTTAAAAGGTATAACTGACTTCACATATGTGATATTCAATTTAATAAAATAATAATAGATAATTCATAGTACAACTTTAATCTTAAACATCTTTAGAAGATATATTACAATTTTTTGAAGGGGAAAAAAATGAGAAGAAATGTTAAAAATATGTTAAGTCTGACTGAATCTGATTAGATCCTATAAAAAACACCATGATCACTAAAATAACAACAAATCATATATATATGTTGATTATTTTGGTATTAAATGTTATTAGAAGTTGTATTATGTCATTTTCACTAAAAAGATGGAAAAAATGAGTCGAAAATATGTCGAACACAATAATTTTAAAAATTGCATGAATCGTAAAAAGTGAATCGAATCGTGAATCGATTGTGAATCGTGCGATTCACTAGAGATTCACTTCCAAAATAGATTCACTCATAGATTCGTATCGATTTTGCAAAAATTGCGTATCGAATCGTGAATCGAATCGCGAATCGTAAGATTCTGATAACAGAGGTCAAACCACCTACACCACACACACAGGAAAGAAAGAAAACCTCCTACATGTAAAAACAAGTGCCAAGAAACTCTAATAAGTAATCCAATCAATACCAACTTACTACAATGAGAGCCTATGCCGCATCTTGTTATGAAAAACTAAAGGGAAAAAAAACAAAAACAAAAACAAAAGAAAAAAGAAAAAGAAAATGAACCTTTATAATTTTGAGGACCTTAATTTTCAAGTATTGCCAGTATATTATGCAAAATAAAGAACAAGAGAATGAATGAGAAATGACTTGCACATCAATTAGGTGAAACAAGAAAGTATGTTAAAACAACAGAAAAGGAAGTGGCAAATGATACCATAAAAGCCCTTTCACACGTATTCTAAGAAGTACGGACACTTCTAAGAAGGTGACATATCAGTGTCATGTCCGTGTTGGGCACCAACACTATTTGGACACTTCCCCGACACTCTTCAAAGCGTGTCTTATTTTTATTTTTATTTTTTAAAAACCGGACACTCTTTAGACACTCGAAAGACACGCGTGTCTATCGCTTAAACACATGTGTCCATCTATTAGACACATGCGAAACTAGTTATAAGTTTGAACAAAACAGCTTTTGATACAATAATAAAACAAAAATCATATAAATTTATAAGAATTAGTTTTATATTACATTTTTTATTGTCTTTGAATGATATATTCATATATATAACATACAATAAATATAAATTATATATTTCTCACGTGTCCCCTACGTATCGTGTTCTGTATGTTTTGAAAATTAGCATGTTAGCATGTCTGTATTGTGTCGCATGCCAGTGTCCATGCTTCTTAGCATATATTTACAATTTCCAATTTAAGCATTCCCTATAGACGACCAACATAACTAACTCTAACCATAAACCACCTTACACAATGTCATTTTCTTCTTACTTTATTTTTTAATTTTTTTGCTATGGTATGTTATTTCCTGAAATTTAATTCATGTGCACACGCAACTATACATGTGTCGATTATCTATCCTCTATACTATATACAAAGCAAACACCAAAGATGGTGTTTATGTCACATTTTTTTCCCCCAAAAATTAGCCACAAGGGCCCTTATAACAGCAGTTACGCCATTATTCAATTATGCACCAAATTCTGTTTTTCTTTTTCTTTTTTAACTTTTGATCTTTTCAGATTCATAAAATGTTTCAGATTCTAAATTCAAGCATACATTTCACAATCTTATTTTGCTGAAAGAAAACGATCTTATGCACACGCATCACCATTTCTAGTATTATATAAAGTGTACACCCTACTTGGTGTGAACTTCTTTTCTTTTTTTTTCTTTTTTCTTTTTTTTAAATAATAACCTTTGTGTAACTACCACATCCAATAACCCGCTGAACTATTTTTCTCATTCATCAAACTGTCCAAAAAGTTTTCTCATCCATCATCAACCATTCAAAAATTCAAATATAAAATCACAAATATCATAAATTCATGAAGTCACCTCTTTTGCAGTAGACGAGAAACTCCTAGAGGCATGAAGTAGGGTTTGAGTTCGAATCCCCAGCAACGACTGCTCCACAATCTTACACAGTCAAAAAAAGACATATAAACCAAAGTTGTCATAAACATTCCATATTACATGCTAACAAGTTTTAGGTCCTACCGAAGCATTAATGGCTCTAAGGGCGATTCTTTGCCTTGCAATCCCTAACATCTTCTCTTCTTCTCAGCTAAACACAAAGTCTATCCAACAATAGTAATGAATCAATTAAAAACCAAATCTTGTGATGAATGTGTTTATGGTAAACAAATACACGAAAAAGAAGATTGATTTTTGAAATGGATTAGAATGAAAACCTAGAGAAACTCGGCTCCGATCGATGGATCGATGGGGAAAAAGATGTGGAGACGAGAGGGAAAGAGGGAAAGAAAGAAAATTGTTTGGGGGGTTTGTTTGGTGGGTGATGGTGGGCTCGTCAAGCGTTCAAGTCCGGAGGGCGGAGATCGAGTCATAATTATTTTAAAAAAAAAAAAATACATAATTTATAGTGAGTTATACTTAAAAAAGGAAAAAAAAAATGTCATTACCAAAAATAACATGAAACGTAACTAAAGATTTCATAAATTATAATTAAAATAATATCATAATTAAAAAAAAAATTGTATAATTAGTGGTGCATATGATACACCACATTCAAAGATATGTATAAATAAATAAATTACAAATTCTTGAGATTTATTTAAATAATAAATTACCATATGTAGTTTAGAAAATTAAAAATATTTTCTTGTTAGAATTTTTTATTTAACAAAATTAACTGAAAAAAAAATTCTAATTACTCTACTATACAATAACAAAATTACTTACATTATTCATTAAAATAAATTTTTGATATCATTAAAAATTGCTAATTAACTTATAGTTTATTAATAACCTATCAAAAAAAATCTTGATAATTTATTAATAAAATAGATAATTTGTTGTGAAATTGAAAAGTCCATGGGTGAGATATAATTTTTATAATCATATGGAATAATTCGTATTTTAAGCAAATCTCAAAAGGTGTATTTGTAATTTATGCAAAAACAAAAAGAGAGAAAATTTGAAAATATAAAAAATAATAATAATAAATAAAAACAAAATCTTAAAGATATGTTTGGATTTTTTTGAATTAAAAGGGTTGAGGCTTAATCAAATTTTGGAAATGAATTTGTTCATACACTTTTTTTAGTGTCTAAATAATATAAAATATAATTAGTCCAAATATGTAAAACTCATATTTAAATGCTAATAATGTTCCACATTCTTCTCCAACAATAAAAAATAAGTGAGGTACTTGAGTCAAACTAACATTGTTAAGTTACAATTACTCAATAATTTTTTTTTTCCTTAGAGACTAAGCATAATTAGTTTGAGTTAAACTTGGTCACTTAAGTTAATGAAACTATTAGTGACCTATGCTAATTAGTTCCTACAATAAAAAAGAGAATTGTCACAACCCAAACTCGCCCTTATAGGTTTAGCATCGTGACCGACCAATAATCCATGATTAACAAAGGCTTTTTTGAACACATCAGAAAAACGGGGCTAACGGAAATATAACGTCCAACGAGCTGTGAAATTTACATGACACAAAATGCATTGTTATGTATATACATATGCGCATCAAGCTAGGACAAGAGTGTCAAAATACAAATACAAATAACAAGAAAGAATGACATCCCAACAACCACAGATATATTTCCAGTGCAACTCAACCAGAGCACGAGAGTGATTCACAAAAGGGGTGATCACTAGGCCATCCAAACGCTCCAATAGATAGAAACCTCGCTGTGAGGCACAAAAGGATAGCTTAACAAAATTGAGGCAAGATCGCCGCAACTACGTCCTCTGGATCACCTACATATATACATATATCAAACATGAGCTAGAGCCCAGTGAATAACAGCAATGTAAAGAGGTTCTAAATGATGTCCTTAATGTAAAACAAGTCATACACCTAACAGATCTTTATCTCATACAGAAAGCATAAATGTATATGTGGCACATCCCATAGCAAACTAATTCAGGCAGTCTTAAAGACCGGACAGACGGTCATAAAGACCGGTAATCAAAGGTGATGGCCATCAACATAATAAACAGGAGTTCCAGAAATTGGAACTAACAGAGATCTTTATAACAATATAGACAGATGCTAAGGATGCCACGAAATACAGTGTAAGTAAATAAGATCATCATTCGATAAATATAAGACAAAACATGTCCAAAACAAGGAATAAAATACTTAAGTTAAACATATCTTTACAACAGTGTTACTCACAGTTGGCTCCACGAATTACGTGGTTGGGACGTGACGTTTGATCTACATAGACAGATACAAGCATAGCACACTTAAGCTCCGTTTGAACTATGGGAAAGTGATTATAGATTATAACTTAACAGATTGTATATTATAGCTGTGAACATAAACTGTTAATCTGTTTAGTGCAGCTGTGGGATTATAGATTTAAGCAGCAGAGTAGTATTTGGTAAATAAGTTGTAAAACAACTTTTTTTTGTATAATTGTCCTTTTTACCCTTATATGATATAAAAATAATAATTTTGTCATTTTTTTTTCAATTAACATAATTAGTATCAATTTATATAAAAATTGATACATTTGATAAAAATGTAATGGCTTAACTAGTCTCAATTAATGCTAACATTATTAATTAGTATCAATTAATATTAATAATTTTTTTTTCCTTGTTTCTTTTATTTCTTTTTTCTTTTCTTAATTGATACATTTTTTTATTTTTGTTTTCCTTGTTTCTTTCTTTTCTTAATTAATATTAATAATTAGTATCAATTAATATTAATATTTATATTTATAATTTTTTTTCTTTTATTTTTTTTCTTTTCTTAATTAGTCTCAATGATATAAAAATGTTTAATATTAATATTAATAATTAGTATCAATTAATTTTTCTTTTATTTATCAATTAATGTTAATATTAATATTTTCTTTTCTCAATTAATGGCTTAATTACAATAAATTAATACTAAAATTAATAATAGTATCAATTAGTACATTTTTTTTCATTTTTTCATTATAAATTAATGAGGTGTCAATTAATGGCTTAATTACCATAAATTAATACTAAAATTAATAATAGTATCAATTAGTATATTTTTTTTTTCATTTTTTCATTATAAATGAATGAGGTGTCAATTAATGGCTTAATTACCATAAATTAATACTAAAATTATTAATAGTATCAATAAGTATATTTTTTTTCATTTTTTCATTATAAATGAATTAGGTGTCTATTAATGGTTTAATTACCATAAATTAATACTAAAATTAATAATAGTATAAATTAGTATATTTTGTTCATTTTTTCATTATAAATGAATTAGGTGTCAATTAATGGCTTAATTACCATAAATTAATACTAAAATTATTAATAGTATCAATTAGTATAAATTTTTTTTTTCATTATAAATTAATTAGTTGTCAATTAATGGCTTAATTAACGTCAATTATTATTTTTTATTCATTAATTATTTTTTTATATATAAAAAAAACACAGAAAACCTAAAAAAAAAATGATTCAGAAAACCCTAGATCCAGAAAACCCTAACGCCGGCGACGACAAGAGCAGAGAGAGAGAAGAGATCGGTCACGCTAGGGTTCAGATCGTCACCGATGGATGTAGGGTTTGAGATTGATCGTGCTAGGGTTTGAGTTTGTTGACGACGGTAGTGAAGATGGGGTAGGAGAGGCCGTAGGAGGATAGCCATTCGGCGTCGTGGAGAGGGGCTTCCATGGCCCAGAGGCCGTAGGGTTTGTCGACGGATGTAGGCTTCCATCGCCATTGAGATCGACCGGCGCCATGGATGTAGCACAGAGAGAGACAGAGCGAAAGAGAGAGAGACAGAGTGATGAAGAGAGAGAGAAAAGAGAGAGATGTGGAGGATCGTCTTCCGTGGGCTAGGGCAATAAAAGAAGGCTTATATAGTGGCATAATCGTAATTGTCGAAGTTTTAAAGGGGCATTTAAGTCATTTCATGCCCCTCCAAATAGTTGCGCGCTTAATCTGTAATCTATAAGCATCTCCGGAGCAACTTCTAAAATTCAGCTCAAAATAGCTTTTTCTGAGCCATAATCTGGTGCTTTAATTTTTACCAAACAGAACATTCTAGCTTAAATTAAGCCAAAAGCTAAAATAAGCAGCTTATAAGTTTTAACAAATAGGCACTTAATCGGTTATAACCAACTACTTGTTTTTATTATTTAATAATTGGTTGATCTAATCGCCCCTTATTCTTTTTAAATGCTTGTGCAATGCAAAAGAATGTCAACTACATATGAAAACCATCCTAATGGAGGCCCGGAAGAGAGACAAATGAAGCAGAAAAATGAAATTGAACCAGCCAAACCGCCATACGTGCGGAGTACCCTGGCCACATGTGCGGGACTCTCACTGCACATGCGCCGCATGTATGCTAGCCAGTGCATTTATTTCATAATGTTTTCTTTTCCTCCTCTATTTTTCGCACGTGTGGGCCTCATCGCCGCACATGCGCCACATCTCCTCGCACATACAGTCCTCCTAGCTATACATGCGGTTCTGGGTGTTCCAGAACTAAAAATTCTACTCTGTTTTTGAGCTTTAAATTCCCAAAAATCAAACCCAAATTTGTGCAAAACGGGGCTCAAAACTGACTCAAACAAGGTAAATGAACAAATTCTACCTTCCAACCAAGATCATACCTTTAAAACAAAACTCATAGCCCAAATACAAGATCAAAACTTGAAGTTGAGAAGGATAACAAAAACTCCAAGAGAATTCCTTCATCAAACTCAAAACCCAAGCTAAACAAGAAATGAAACATGTAAATGCCATGCAAGACCAAGTGAGTAAGTTTGAATAATCTAAGCTTTGGAGAATTCCTCTTATTAGGGTCTTTAACATAACTCACACTACCCAATCCCTCATTTTCTCCTTAAATTCCATGGGTACAAGATGAAAACTACTCAAATGTAAGAAATTGGGAAGGATTCTTACCTTAAAGAGTTAGTTTGGTGAAGGTTTTGCCCTAATCGCTCTCTTTCTCTTTGAGTCTCTAGAATTCTCTCTTACTCTCTCTCTCTCAGGTTATTTCACTCTTGATTTCAAATATATATATAAACTATCTAATTACTTGGCTTGGATTAATTTATCTAGTCTGTAACCTTACAATTTAGTGAATCAAACAGGTATTTTTCATAAATTAACGTATCTGTCAAACAAGACATAATGCATATAGCACATAGGATACACTTAACACACAGATAAACATAGAATACGCATATAAACACATAATTAGGGACAACCACAGAATGAACAGCTAATTAAGGAGGCGGGTGTTACAAGAAAGATCTAGAAAGGTATAGAAAATTAGAGAGAAACTTCTTCTTGAGAGTTAGAAGGGAAAGTTAGAGAAAAGAAAAAGAAACAGGAAGAAAATGAAAGAGAATTCAAATTTATTATTTTGGACGTGAGAATTAAACACTCAGGTGATTTAGAAAACCTTAAATGAGGTGTTTAAATTAAACTAAGAACGTTAACCTACAATTACTCAGTAAATTCCCTTTTTCTTAGAGACTAAGCATGATTAGCTTAAGTTAAACTTGGTCACTTAAGCTAATGAAACAATTAGTGGCATCAGCTAATTAGTTTCTACAACAAAAGAGAGAATGATAGAGAAAGGCGGAGAAAATTAGAGAGAAACCTTCTTCTTAAGAGTTAAAAGAAAAAGTTAGAGAAAAGAAAAAAGAAATAAGAAGGAAATCAAAGGGAATTCAAATTCATCTTTTTTGACGTGAGAACTGAACAGTTAGGTGATTTAAAAAATCTTAAGTGAAGTGTTTAAGTTAAACCAAGATCGTTAAACTACAATTACTCAATAAATTCTATTTTTCTTAAAGACTGAACATCATTAGTTTGAGCTAAACTTGGTCACTTAAGCTAATGAAACAATTAGTGACTTAAGCTAATTACTTCCTACAACAAAAGAGAGAATGATGGAGAAACCCGGAGGATGTTAATGAGAAACCTTCTTCATGAGAGCTAGAAGAAAAAGTTAGAGAAAATAAAGAGAAATAGAAAGGAAATCAAAGGAAATTCAAATTCATCCTTTTAGACTTGAAAATTGAACATTTAGGTGATTTAGAAAACTTTAACTGAGGTGCTTAAGTTAAACAAAGATCATTGCGCTATAATTACTCAATAAATTCTCTTTCTTAAAGACTAAGCATGATTAATTTGAGTTAAATTTGGTCACTTAAGCTAATGAAATAATTAGTGGCCTAAGCTAATTAGTTCCTATAACAAAAAAGAGAATGATGGAGAAAGACAAAGAAAATTAGAGAGAAACCTTTTTCTTGAGAGTTAGAAGAGAAGTTAGAGGGGGAAAAAAAATAGGAAGAAAATGAAAAAGAATTCAAATTCATCATTTTGAATGTGAGAATTGAACACTCTAAGATTGTTAAGCTACAATTATTCAATAAATTCTCTTTTTCTTGGAGACTAAGCATGATTAGTTTGAGTTAAACATGGTCACTTAAGCCAATGAAACAATTAGTGGCCTAAGCTAATTAGTTCCTACAACAAAAGAGAGAATGATGGAGAAAGACAGAGAAAGTTAGAGAGAAACCTTCTTCTTGAGAGTTAGAAGAGAAAGTTAGAGAAAAGAAAGAGAAATAGGAAGAAAATCAGAGAGAATTCAAATTTATCCTTTTGGACTTGAGAATTGAACATTCAGGTGATTCAGAAAACCTTAAGTGAGGTGTTTAAGTTGAATTAAGATTGTTATGCAATAATTACTCAGTACATTCTTTTTATCTTAGAGACTAAGCATGATTATTTTGAATTAAACTTGGTCACTTAAACTAATGAAATAATTAGTGGCCTAAACTAATTACTTCCTACAACAAAAAAAGAGAATGATGGAGAATGATGGAAAAAGTTAGATAGAAACTTTCTTCTTCAGAGTTAGAAGAGAAAGTTAGAGGGAAAAAAAGGAAAAGAGAGATAGAGAGATAGAAAGAGAGAGAGATAAGAAGAAAATCAAAGGAAAATCAAATTAATCCTTTTAGATTTGAGAATTGAACACTTAGGTGATTTAGAAAACCTTAAGTGAGGTGCTTAAGTTAAATTATGATTGTCAAGGGACAATTACTCAACAAATTCTCTTTTTCTTAGAGATTAAGCGCGATTGGTTTAAGTTAAACTTGATCACTTAAGGTAATGAAACAATTGGTAACCTAAGCCAATGAGTTCGTACAAAAAAATAAAGAATTGTGGAGAATGTCAGAGAAAGTTAGAGCAATGCCTTTTTCTTGAGAACTAGAAAAAAAAAAAAAAAAAAATCAATGGGAATTCAAAGTTATCCTTTTGAACTTGAAAATTGAAAACTTAGGTGATTTAGAAAACCTTATGTAAGGTGTTTAAGTTAAACTAAGATTGTTATTACTCAGTAAATTCTTTTTCTTAGAGACTAAGCATGATTGGTTTTGAGTTAAACTTGGTCACTTAAGCAAATGAAAGCAAATGAAACAACTAGAGGCTACGTTAATTAGTTCCTACAACAAAAGAGAGAATGACGGAGAAATGCGGAGAATGTTAGAGAGAAACCTTCTTTTTGAGAGCTAGAAGTGAAAGTTGGAGAAAAGAAAGACAAATGGGAAGGAAATCAAAGAGAATTCAAATTCATCCTTTTGGAGTTGAGAATTAAACACTTAGGTGATTTAGAAAAAAAAACCTTAATTGAGGTGCTTAAGTTAAACAAAGATCGTTAAGATATAATTACTCTGTAAATTCTCTTTCTTAGAGACTAAGCATGGTTACCTTGAGTTAAACTTGGTCACTTAAGCTAATGAAACAATTAGGAGTCTGAAAAATTAGATTCTACAACAAAAGAGATAATGATGGAGAAAGGTGTAGACGTCCTCGAACGCCCCGGGAGGATGAGTCCCGTTCTGTTCGTTTGGACTCACTACAGTTCGGACTCTCAAATTGTCACAGTTCTTAATCTGAACCAAAGAGTCCAAATCCGGCAAATCGTTTTTGAAAACAGATTTTTTTGTAAAGAAGTGCCAAACATGGACTGCTTTTCCAGATACAGAGTCGCCACCTAAATATTTATTTTTGGGGAAAATTTAGGAAACCCTGACTCGTTTGCCTAAGGCCACGTGTCCGTCATCACCAAAGTTGCCTTGGCTCGGGAACTTGCGTACGATTGGGAAAGGTCAGCTATGAGCACCCCCGCTCGCCCGATCAAAGATCGGTCTCTACTAACCATGATATCAAGTTTTGAAGAAATTATGTGTTCTTATTTCGGTTATCAGCCTAGATTTACTATGTGATGCGCACAGCATACAAGTATAGACTGGATCGCCTGAATTGGAACAAAACATTTCATGTTTGTTTATTTGAAAATGGTTTGATAGTGCTACCCGCAAGTAGTCTAAGACATGAATTTTGCCACCCTTAAGTGGGCTTAGAAAACATAGTTTTGCCACTCTCAAGTGGGCTTAAAACTCGCATTCAATGTATTGTTCCAATTTAAGTAACTCAACCTTCACCCACAGGCATTCAGGCAATTATATCACATAAGCACATACCCTCATGGTAAGCATGCTATTATGTTAACATTCACACACATGCGAGATGCTAAAGTATAAATGCTCACCTAGTACTCCGAGCCAAAACAAAAACTAGTTAGTAATCATATGTATGATCCTAGTTCATGTTAAGATGGCTAATGCAACACATGCAAGATGCAACTACCATAGGCTCGACTATTCTAAGATGACATATGATGACGCTACAACTAACACGTATTCAACTTAGAATTGAAATACAATGCAGTTAGTATGATGCGTCGAGCCCGGTGCATGCAAGACAAATGTATGGATACACGCATGCATAGCATAAGGTATGCTAATTTAAATATACCCTAATACTAACCATTGAAAGCAGGTAAGTAAAAGGAAGAAAGAAGTGGGGGTTGAAAGACATACACACACGCACCCACACTTACTACAAATTCGCCCTCGCTCGGAGGGACCAAAAGAATAATACAAATTAATTAACCTACAAGCTAATTAAATATTACAGACCACTTAACTAGTTAAGCAAATTAACTAAGCTAAGAAAGCAGTAAAAGGCCTTGGAAGAGGGTCCAATGCATGCGTGCTCAGGTTTGCTCGGAAATCCGTCGCCATGCACAAGTTGCCTCTTTTTACCCTGCTCTGCTCCTCTGAAAATTTCACAACTCCCAAGGTATGCTGCATGGACACTGTAGAGTACCACCGGCCAAGGGGAATCATCACCGGCCATTGGTAATGGTCATCGACCATTGATTGATCTCTCGGCCATCCATATTTGGTCGGTCAGCACTAAGGATGGTCGGCCGGTCAAAGCATCCTGCAGGAACCTGTTTTGGCAGCAGCAGAGGGCAAAACATGGCATGGCAATGCATTTCAAGCAATGTTTGCACTAACCACGCTCCTTATCCTGTTTATGACTCAAAGGAGGATGGTGCTTGACCCTCGGACCACCAATCGCGCATTTCAATGTGTGATGGCCAAAGAGGCCAAGTTGTGTATTTTGATTTCAAATGAAATGCAAACAAACATATAAGGCCCAACCTCTATCACTTGATCAAGAGACAAGGCATGCATGCTCAATGCAATGCAACCTAGGCATGTGAACTAAGCATGCAATATGAACATGAGGGCAAGCATGCAAACATGAACATGAGGGAAGCATGCAACAAAATGCAATATAGCTAAGCATGTGTCAACAATGCAAGTAATGAGCATGCAAAACATTATGCAACCGAAGCATGCAAGCATGTAGCAATGTGATCACATTTGAACAACATGCAAAAGGTGGACTTAGACCAATATGGACAAGCCTCGGCCATGTCTAAATAGGAAGCCAAAATGCTATGGAATGGAGGCAAATACACACACAAACAATGCATGCACACATGGCCCAACACTTAGGCATTAAGGAGCATCTTTTAAGCACACTTAAAAGAGGATAATTATGGACAAATGGCATGCACATCAAACTCTGAAAATCATGTTAAGATGATACCAAATTCACCTACCAATGCAAGCAAGGCATGCAACCAAACCCAAGGACTTAAACTATGGTCATGTGACACATGAAGCAAATGACCAAAGTGAGCCAAAATAGTCCTAAGTCATGCAAAAGCAAGCCCCAAAAACCACTTAAATGGCATCTAAATGACCTAATTCTCAAGGCATGCAAAAGGGACCAAACATGGAGCATAAGACACCAACCTCTTAAAGCATTAAAGGAGCATCAAATGCAAGCATACAAGCATGCCATAAGGACTAAAATGACATGGCAAGTGGTTCCAAACCATTGAAATAATGCAAATAGAGCATGCTAGAGGGTCCAACACTCAAGGCCTACAAGGGAGATTACATGGTAGCTATACAAAGCAAAGCATGGATGACCCAAACAACCAAAAATAGTCCTCAAGCACACTAAAACATGCATAAAAGCTTCACAAAGCCAAGCCAAAACAAGTAAGCATAGTGGTCTAAATGCTAGATACATGTTAAGGTAATTTCACAGCATTACAAGACAAGTATGGAAAGCAAGCATGGTGTGTCCAAACCAAGTAAAAACAGTGCTATATCATGGCAAAATAAGCACAAATAACACTTAAGACATGGCCAACATGAACTTAAAAATGGTGCTCACACATGAGGCTAAAATGGCATTTTTTGAAGACAACAAGAAGAAGGGATGGGCCTCTCCTTCTTAAGACCTTAAGACACCATCCTCACCACTGAAATCCCTCAACATTTCAGTGGTGAGGAGGCCCAAACAAGGTGGTCTCGAAGCTCACCAAAAATAGCACAAAATGGGGCCAAACAAGGCCTAAGGGGGAGGGGGGTAAACAATCCCAAACACAAAAGTTATCTTAAACAAACTTAAAAAGAAGCTCAAAAGAAGACTTTTTTCAGTTTATGACAAAGCTCGGAAATGCTTCTAAGTATGGCTAAAAGATGAAGCAAAATAAATATCAAAAGAGGGTAAAGTGTGTTACCCTTGTAGCCAAAAGGGGACAGCAGCTTCTTGGTCCAGAAAACCAGTCCCTTAGCCTCTGAAAATGGCCTCTAAGATTCTTAGAGTGATGATGGAGGCGTTACGATAGGAGGTGGTGTGTAATGGAGCCAAGAACTAGGCACTTTGGAGGCTTGGATGTAGAGATATCAAGAGAGATATATGTTTTGTCTTAGACAAAAGTGTTGGAACCCTTGAAATGGAAAGAGAGGCTCTCTGTTTATAGAGCAAGGCAAAAGGCCTAAGCTTCTTGGAGAAGCTAAGGCAAAAGGGTCAAAAGGGGGCAAGCTTCTAAGAGAAGCTAAGTTAAAGGGTCCAAGCTTCTTCAAGAAGCTTAGAACAAAAGGGTCAAGCTTCTTGGAGAAGCTAGACAAGGGTTAAAGCTTCTTGGAGAAGCTAGAGGAAAAGGTGCAAAAGGTGCAAGCTTCTCTTGGAAGCTTAGAAGGGTTCAAGCTTCTTGGAGAAGCTAAAACAAAGGGTTCAAGCTTCTTGGAGAAGCTAGAACAAGGGTTCAAAAGGTTCAAGCTTCCCCAAGAAGCTAAAACCAAGGGTTTGAAAGGTTCAAGCTTCCTCAAGAAGCTAAAACTAAGGGTTCAAAAGGTTCAAGCTTCCTCAAGAAGCTAAAACCAAGGGTTTGAAAGGTTTAAGCTTCCTCAAGAAGCTAAAATCAAGGGTTCAAAAGGTTCAAGTGTCCTCAAGAAACTAAAACCAAGGGTGCAAAAGGTTCAAGTGTCCTCAAAAAACTAAAACCAAGGGTTCAAAAGGTTCAAACCCCCTCAAGAAAAGCCCTCGGCTAGAAAAAGTGGCCGATTGACCAAAATCAGTGGCCGGCTGTAGACGCGCCCTCGGGCCTCGCTACAATTTGGACTCAATTTGTGTCGGTCCTGTATCTAATCTCGCGGAGTGCAATGCAAGGCCAAACATGGACTGCTTTGTCAGATATAGAGTCGCCACCTAAATATTTTATTTTGGAAAATTTAGGAAACCCTGACTCGTTGCCTAAGGCCACGTGTCCGTCATCACCAAAGTTTCCTCAGCTCGGGAACTTGGGTATGATTGGGGAAGGTCACTTCGTGAGCACCCCCGCTCGCCCGATCAAAGATCGGCCTCTACTAACCATGGCATCTAGTTTTGAAAACATTATGCGTTCTTATTCCGGTTATTAGCCTAGATTTACTATGTGATGCGCACAGCATACAAGTATAGACTGGGTCGCCTGAATTGGAACAAAACATCTCATGTTTGTTTTGAAAACGGTTTGCTACTCGCAAGTAGGCTAAAATGTGGATTTGCCACCCTCAGGTGGGCTTAAAAAACAAGATGATTTGCCACTATCTAGTGGGCTTAAAACTCACAATTGATGAATTGTTCCAATTCAAATAACCCAACCTTCACCCACAGGCATTCAGGCAGTTATATCATATAAGCACATAGCCTCATGGTAAGCATGCTATCATGGCAATCACTCACACACATGCAAGGATGCTAAAGCATAAACACTTACCGAGTACTCCAAGCCAAAACAAAAGCTATGTTAGAAATCCATGCGTGATCCTAACTATACAGAAATGCCTAATGCAACACATGCAAAATTCAACTAAGATAGGCTCAGCTATTCTAAAGATGGCATGTGAAATGCTACAACTAACAAGTATTCAACTCGGAATTGAAATGCAAATGCAGTTAGTATGATACGCCGAGGCCGGTGCATGCTAGACAGATGAATGAATGCAAACATGCTATCATACTGTTTGCTAATTGAAACATACCCTAATCTAACCATCATAAGCTGGTAAATAAAAGGGAGAAAGACGTGGGGTTGGAAGACATACATCACACGCACGCACACTTATTACAATTGCGCCCTCGCTCAGAGGGTCTGAATAAATAATATACAGTCCGAACAAATAGTACAGTCCGAATAAATACAAAATCCTAATTAATTAACAAATTAATCTAGGAAAGCAGGTAAATTAGCACGTAAATCCATGGACCGCCTCAGCTCTGTTCCGAATGATGAATGATGCATGCTTGAGTTGCCTTGCGCGGAAATCCATTGCGATGCCCCGGTTTGCCTCTGTTTGCAATTGTTCTCGGAATATTGTGCAAAGCTCCAGAAGGCTGTTGATTTCTGATTTGCTGCAACAGAGAGCAACAAAGGGGCATGGCAAAGTATTTTCACATATGTATGCATGACTACTCTTCAGGAAGTGTAGTCCTCGATCCTCGTGCCACCAATCACGCATCTCGATGCATGATGGCCGAGGAGTCGAATTACACGACTCAATGTGAAATGAATGACAAGACCTAAACTCCATCATGGGTAATCCGGAGTGTCGGTGACTGGGAATTGAGACACGTTCCGTCACTTGGAGTATGAAACGTCCCTCGTTTCCCGTGCTTGGGCTAACTCCTATCCCAAACACGATGTAAATGAGATGGCATGCACAATGTGACTAACATACAACCTAGCATACGCAATGCTATGAAATGGCATACACAATGCGCGACGTAACATGGCATACACAATGCTCTAACATACAACCTAGCATACACAATGCTATGAAATGGCATACACAATGCGCGACGTAACATGGCATACACAATGCTCTAACATAAAACCTAGCATACACAATGCTATGGACTGGAATGGCATACACAATGCACGATGGACTTACACCAACATGAGTGGACCTCAGCCACACTCACATCAGTGGCCATGTGATGAAAATGAGAGAATCGAAATGCATGCACACATGCACGAATTCCAAGGACCGAACCTAAGGCATAAAATGCCACTCTACCAAAGCATGGCAAGGGATGAAAGATGGCATACAAACATGTAATTTCCAGCACTGAAACATGATGCTAAACGGTCCCGAAACATGGAAATATGGCACCCGATGCATGAAATAAGCCCCGAAACTGAAAGCTAGGCACATGTATTGAATTATAACTATGCAAAGCAAGCATTATTTGGCCATGAAGTATAAAGACAGAGCAAAGGCAGTCCCAAAACATGCACATTTCTAGTTTAAAGCATGGCCAAAAAGTGCTAACATGATGGACAAAAATAGCATGCAAATTCGTCTAGCAAGCATGGTTTACATGGCATGTATATGAAGCGTATGAGAACTCATCAAACCAGCTAAAAAAAGTAAATAAAACATGTCAAAATATGCCCAAATAACCACTGAAATTCAACCAATGCATGCAAAAATGATGAGCACCTTTAGAGGGCCATACAAGGGGTTATTAAGCACATACAAGATGGACATGTAACATGGAAAAACCACCTCTGGAAATGAGTTATGACAGCCCTAAAACCCACCAAATAGGCCCTAAAATTAGTCTCGGAAACATGCAGAGAAAGGCCCCTTTGAAAGGCCTTGAGTGGGATTGCTCTATACATGCATCATAGACATAAAATATGGCAAAATGGATTCTTGATAGAGCTTAGGAAGGCCTTAAAACCCTCAGAATGAGGCCTAAAACACAACTTCAATGCATGCAAAATAGGGTCCCTTTGGAAGGCCAACCATGCTAGTAAAGAGAATGAGGCGTCAGAGGGTCACTCCTTTATGATTTCGGGGCCCGAAGATACATCAAGGCCACTGATTTCAGTGGCCAAGATGCCAAAACAAGACCAATGCAAATGCTCAAATGCATGGCTCAAAGCATGAGGAAATGAAGCATGCAAGGAAGAAGATGACTCCAAACAGAAAAGCGACCTCAATCAAACTTAAAGAGGAGGTCAAAACAAAACTTTCTTCAGTTTAGGTCGAGGTCCAAAAATGCTCACAAATAAGGCTAATATATCATGCAAAATAAGCCCTAAAGGAGAGATAAAGCATACAAGGGGGTAGGAGACCTCAAACAGAAAAGTACTCTTAAACAGACATGAAGAGGAGCTCGAAATAAGACTATTTTCAGTTTACACCAAGGCTCGAAAATGCTTGCAAATGGAGCTAAGGTATAGAGCAAAATAATGCAAAAATGGGGGAAATGAGGACTTACCCTTGTAGCACAGCAATACAGCCAACCATGGACCAAGAAAGTGAGCTTTGAACCTCTGAAAATGAGTTCCAAGGTGCTGAAATGGATGGTGAAGGTGTTAGGCTTAGAGGTGTAGTGTAAAATGGCCAAGAATATTAGGGTTTGGAGCTTGGAGAAGAAGGCTATGGAGGATGGAGTGTGTATACCTTAACCAAATGTCTAGCCCTTGCAAAATGAGATAAAGGGTTGGTTATATAGAGGGAGAGAAGTAAGGCTTCTTGGAGAAGCCAAGAGAGAGGTTCAAAGCTTCTAAAAGAAGCTTGACCAAAGGGGTCAAGCTTCCTCAAGAAGCTTGACCAAAAGGGTCAAACTCCTCCTACCAACCAAGCAAAGGGGTCAAAACCCCCTTTTAAGGGCCAAAGCAAGGACAAAACCCTCGGACAGTGGGTCAAATGCTTCACAGCTGGCACAACTGTGTTGCACTTGAGAAGAGCAAAAAGCAGAAAGCTGGCCGACCAGCTAAGGTGGCCGGCCGGCCACTCCCCCTGGTCGGCCGACCAGGGGTCAAAAGGGTCAAGCAAAATTGCTGGTCGGCCTACCCAATTCATGCAAAGTAATTCTCCGCAAAGCAACAACTACATTTCATGCAGTTAAGAATGCGGAGAATTACTCAATTCTCGTCACGTCTCGCACGGAGAAGATACAATACCTGTGCAGCTCGTCTGGTTGCACCAGCCTCAAATGAACCGTGCATACAATACCGTGCCTACAAGAGAGGAAAACTTAACAAGCACAACATAGTTAGCAACATATGTTTAACGCTATATCGAATGCAGACAAACGTGGTGCCGATGGGTGAGTGCATCGCCATGAGAGAAGGAACGCGCGTGACAACGCAAGTCAAGCATGAGGGTATGACAATACCCGTGAAACGTGCACAACAGTGCGATACGCTAAACAGCGTGAGTGTAAACTACACAAAACAGTGCAATGCGCAAGAAAGCGTGAGTGATAAAATGCATGCACAATGCAAGACTTGGCACACAGCTTACAACATAGCATTCCATTCATTTGGCGCGCAGCTCACAACACAACACTTTGTTTGTTTGGCACGTGGCTCACGACACAATATTCTGTTCGTTCGGCATGCAGCTCGACACACAACACTCTGTTGATCTGGGCACACGGCTCTTTCGGGCACACAGCTCATTTTTCGAGCACACAACAGATCTCGGGCACACAGCTCGTTTGGGGGCACACAGCTCATCTTTGGGCACACGGCTCATTTCGGGCACACCGCTCATTCTTCGGGCACACAGCTCGCTCTTTAGGCACACAACTCATTCTTCGGGGCACATAGCTCATTCTTCGGGCACACAGCTCGCAACACAGAATTCTGTTGAGTTGGCACACAGCTTGTTCTGAATACTCAGTCTATAACACAACATTCTGTTTTCATTTTGAACGCACAGCTCTAGCACTTGAATTTTTGAAATCTGAATACACAGCTCAAACCTTTTGTTGTGAACACACAGCCTACAGTTTGATGGCGAACACACAGCCCACAGTTTTTGAAAGTTGAACACGCAGCCCAAACTTTTGATGATGAACACACAGCCCACAGTTTTGAAAGTTAAACACATGGCCCAAACTCTTGAGGTGAACACACAGCACACTGTTTCTGAAAGTTGAACACACAGCCCAAACTCTTGAGGTGAACACACAGCCCATTGTTTCTGAAAGTCGAACACACAGCCCAAACTCTTGAATTTCTGAACACGCAACCCATTTTGATTGTGAACACGCAGCACACACTTGTTGAAAGAAGTTGAACACGCAGCCCAAACTTTTGAATTTCTGAACACGAAGCCCATATTTTGAATGTGAACACACAACACACACTTATTGAAAGAAGTTGAACATGCAGCCCAAACTTTTGAATTTCTAAACACGCAGCTCATATTTTGAATGTGAACACGCAGCACACACTTGTTGAAAGTCGAACACGCAGCCCATTTTGATTGTGAACACGCAGCACACACTTGTTGAAAGTCGAACACGCAGCGTATATTTTGAATGTGAACATGCAGCACACACTTGTTGAAAGTCGAACACGCAGCCCAAGCTTTTGAATTTTTGAACACGCAGCCCATTTTGATTGTGAACACGCAGCACACACTTGTTGAAAGTCGAACACGTAGCCCAAACTCTTGAATTTCTGAACACGCAGCCCATATTTTGAATGTGAACACGCAACACACACTTGTTGAAAGTCGAACACGCAGCCCAAACTTTTGAATTTCTGAACACGCAGCCCATTTTGATTGTGAACACGCAACGCACATTTTATGTTGAACACGCAGCTCATCCACTTCAATTCTGAACACGCAGCTTATATACCTCAATTCTGAACATGCAGCTCATAAACCTCATGTTGAACACGCAGCTCACACATTTCAATTCTGAACGCACAGCTCATACTTTATGTTCAGGATGCGATGACGGAACTTGCAGAAGTTAAAACAAACTCAGATGCCCGACATTTCCCCTTTTTCTTTTGCTTTGAAGTCTGGACCCCATATAGTTTCAGATAGGTCTTGGTTTTACTGTTCCCACATGACCTGGGTCAAACCCTGCAGTTTTTTGAAAGAACAAAATCTTATTTTTGTACAAATGTGGAGAACGACACGGTGTAGACACCCCATTTTTGACTGACCTTAAGACTCAGACGTCACCAGTTGAGCGCTTGGTGATATTGCATAATGTGCTCGTTCAGAAGTTTCAGAGTCTTGGCTGCGAGCCCTGCCTCCGGACTTCCGAACCCTCTTCTGTGCCTTGCCTCGGTTTGCGAACTAAACTCGATTTTCTCTGTTTCTTTTCCTGAGGGGAGGGAGAGGTCCCGTAGACCATCTCTCAATGGCTGCAGGCTACATTTTGTGGTCGTAGGCCATTTTGCTCATTTCGGAGCCCGGTTCTCGGTTTTCAGAGCCGTCAGGCCGTGTGCCTCGGTTCGGGACCGCTTAACCATCTCCATTTGCTCTGATTTTTGGCATACATCTTATTTGCTCGCTTTTGAGGGACACTGAGGTCTGAGAGACCCACTTCGTGGTCGAATGCCACTTTCGGTGCTTAACAGGCAGTTTTCGGGACCCCGAACTGCGTGTTTCGGCCCCCGAGCATTCGTTTTGCATCGGTTTTCGTTCATTTTTGGCAGGTACCTCTGTTTTATCACCAGGAAGGTCACTGGAGGGTGGGAGGCCAGCAATTATCTTGGCAACCAGTTATATTCCATTTTCGCCCTCCGACACCCGTTTTTTTCACTTCCGAGCCAATGTTGAACACCTTGGGGCCACTTTCTTCAACCCCAAACCACATATTTGTGTTGTATACACATGGGAGGATCCTAATATCATATGGCCGGCCAGAAATTTCATTTGACCCTTTTGAACCCCTCTTAAAATTGGCCTATTCTCTCTCCTGTTTTACAATTTCCAAATTCGAATCACAGGGTTGTGTTGAGGGCACCTGGGAGGACATCTTTATGTGGTGGCTGGCCACTAAATCAACTTGACCTTTTTGACCCCTAGCCGGCCGGCTAGGGGAGGTGGCCGGCCGGCCACCTGCAGCTTTGAAAGGTGGCCGGTCATGATCCTCACAAAGTATACTTTGCAGCTGTATAGCTGTTGTCCCCCAGAAATATCTAAATCCGGGGGACACCTTTTGGGGGAAAGCCTTGGTCCTTTTCCTCCACCCTTTCCCTCCATGCTCCCCCTCTCCTTGGTCCCTATAACCAGCTGCCAACATTTGTTTTAGGGGTTAGAAAAAAATTGCTTCAAGCATAGGCATCCAAATCTCCCTCTATATCTCTCATTTTCTCAAAAACTCCTAAGTTCTACCCCATTCCATCATCACCACCAAGCACCACCACCACCACTCCATTTCCAGCAACTTGGGAAGCTTTCCATCAGCTAAGAGGCACCACTTCTCAAAGCCAAGAAGCAACAAAAGACTTGTCTTCAAGGGTGAGTACCATTTCCCCCTTTTTGAGCTTATTTTTGCAACATTTCTTAGCCATATATGCTTACTGTTTTGAGCTCCGGCCCTAACTGAAAGTGGCCTTGTTTTGAGCTCTTTTTCACTTTTTCTTAAGGGCTCAACCCTGTTTGAGCCCCCCATCTTGCACTTGCTTCAATATCTTCCTTGAATGCTATTTTCTTGCATGCTTAGGCAGCCCATTATGCTTCCATTTTTGGGCATTTTACAGAACTAAAAATAGTCTTATTTTGAGCCCCTCTTCAACATTGAAGAAGGGCTCATCAGTGTTTGGGACCTCCATGTGCCACTTCATGTTATATCCCCTCTTTGGTCCCCATTTTTGCATGCTTTGGCAGACCATTATGCTTCCATTTTTTGTCATTTTACAGAACTGAAAATAGTCTTATTTTGGCCCATTATTCATGTTTAATTAAGAGCCTTTCGCTGTTTGATGGATATTTAGTATACTTTGTGCTTTGGCCATCTTTTGGCCCATTTCTTGCATAAGAGCTTAGCCATACCTATGTTTGTTTTTGGGGTTTTTACAGTTCTATAAAGTGGCTTATTTTGGGCCCCTCTTCAATGTTGTTGAAGGACCCTAACCCGTTTGGAGTCAGCAGCTGTGAGTTGCTTCATAATCTCATATTTAGGGCCATTTTTGCATACTAGCTTTGCCCTATTTATGTTTGCTTTTTGGCCATGATTTGAACTGGAAAAATGCTTATTTTGGGGCTGCCTTGCTACTTTCTATTCATTGCATGTCCATATTGTGCATGTTTGGTATAGCTATAGGCCATTTCGGGTGCCAAAATTCATGTTTCGGGACTATTCCTTGCATCGGGTGTACTTTCGCCTCATTTCGGGGCCGTTTTCCCCCACATTTCAGTGCTGAAATCCCATTAGCATGTTTGCATATCATTTTCCATGCCATTGCATTGCGTATGCCATTGCCTCGGTTTGCGTGCCCGTGTGCACGCATTTCGAGGCACTTCATTTTCATCCATTGGCCTCCTATGTGAGTGCGGCTAAGGCTCTCTCATGTTAGTATAAGTCCATGTTGCATTCTATATGCCATTTTAGCCATATTGCATTGCGTATGCCATTGCCTCGGTTTGCGTACCCGTGTGCACGCATTTCGAGGCACTTCATTTTCATCCATTGGCCTCCTATGTGAGTGTGGCTGAGGCTCTCTCATGTTAGTATAAGTCCATGTTGCATTCTATATGCCATTTTAGCCATATTGCATTGCGTATGCCATTGCCTCGGTTTGCGTGCCCGTGTGCACGTATTTCGAGGCACTTCATTTTCATCCATCAGCCTCTTATGTGAGTGTGGCTGAGGCTCTCTCATGTTAGTGTAAGCCCATATCATATTTCCATGTCATTTGCATTGCGTATGTCATTTTCTCGGTTTGCGTGCCCATGTGCACGCATTTCGAGACATCTCATTTTCATAGCATTGTGCATACTAGGCTGTATCTTAGTTGCATTCATGCATATCATGCATATTGCATCGTGCCCGGGATAGGAGTTAGCCCGGGCACGGGAAACGAGGTGCGTTTCGTACTCCGAGTGACGGAACGTGTCTCAATTCCCTAGTCACCGACACTCCGGATCATCCATGATGGAGCTAGGTTCTTGTTGTGTTTATACGTGCATTCATTCTATATTGAGTTGCACATTTTGACCCCTCTGCCATCATGCATCGATATGCGTGATTGGTGGCACGAGGATCGAGGCATGCATATATCTGTGAAAATACATTGCCATGCCCCTTTCCTGCTCTCTGTTGCAGCAAAATGAAGAATCAGCAACTTTTTGGAGTTTGGCGCGCATTTCAAGAAAAGGTGTAAACAGAGGCTAATTGGGGCATCCCAGTGGATTTTCGCGCAAGGCAGCCCAAACATACGTGATTCATCAGAAGCAAGGCAGTTCCTGGCTTGCACGCCAGTTTTACAGCTTTCTTAGTTAATTTGATTAATTAATTAGGAATTTGTACATTATTCGGACTGTAATATTTGGACTGTACTATTCTTTTATTCGGGACTGTATTATTTATTCGGACCCTCTGCGCGAGGGCATAACTGTAATAAGTGTGCGTGAGTGTGTTGTATGTCTCCCAACCCCACGTCTTTCTCCCTTTTATTTACCTGCTTATAATGGTTAGATTAGGGCATGTTTCAATTAGCATACAGTATGACAGCATATTTTGCATCATTCATCTGTTTTGCATGCACTGGGCTTGACGCACCATACTAACTGCATTGTATTTTCAATTCCAAATTGAATACATGTTAGCTGTAGCATTTCATATGCCATGTTTAGAATAGCCAAGCCTGCTATAGTTTGCATTCTTGCATGTGTTGCATTAGGCATTTCTGTATACTTAGGATTCAGGCATGATTTCTAATGAGTTTTTGTTTTGGCTTGGAGTACTCGGTGAGTTTTATGCTTTAGCATCCTTGCATGCGTGTGAGTGACTGCCATGAATAGCATGCTTACCATGAGGCTATATGCTTATGTGATATAACTGCCTGAATGCCTGTGGGTGAAGGTTGGGTTACTTAGATTGGAATAAATCATCAACTGTTTGTTTCAAAGCCCACTAGATAGTGGCAAAACCATCTTTTCCAAGCCCACCTGCGGGTGGCAAAATCTGCATTTTTAAGCCTACTTGCGAGTAGCAAACCATCTTTCAAATAAACAAGCATGAAATGTTTTGTTCCAATTCGGGCGACCCAGTCTATACTTATATGCTGTGTGCATCACATAGTAACCTAGGCTAATAACCAGAATAAGAACACACAAAGTTTTCAAAAATAGATATCACGGTTAGTAGAGGCCGATCTTTGATCGGGCGAGCGTGGGTGCTCACGAAGTGACCTTCCCCAATCGTACCCAAGTTCCCGAGCCGAGGCAACTTTGGTGATGACGGACACGTGGCCTTTGGCACCAAGTCAGGGTTTCCTAAATTTCCCATTAAAAAACATTTAGGTGGCGACTCTGTATCTGGCAAAGCAGTCCATGTTTGGCACTTCTTTCAAAAATCTGTTTTTCTCAAAACGATTTGCCGGATTTGGACTCTTTGGTTCAGACTTAGAACCGTGACAAATTTGAGAGTCCTGAGCTGTAGTGACCCCAATATGAACGGAACGGGGGCTCGTTCCTCCCGGAGCGTTCGGGGACGTCTACACACGGCACTCCTGAGCACAAAACGATTCATTTTGAAATTGAGAAATGAATTCTTAACCGGGTATTGAGCCTACGACTGAACACAACGCACTACGACTCAACAAAGAAAAACAAAAGGTAAACAACCTAAACACAGACACACGCTCGGAACGACTCAAGGCAAGAATCGAGACAAACAAAACAAAAGACACGATACACAGACGTATTACAAAGACGAGAGACCTCAGTACGCGAGGAGCCAGTTTCTTCGGGTATTATTTCCCACCCTTTCTCATTTGTGATTCTCACATCACTCGGCCCTCAGGCTCTGCTTTTGCTGAAAAAGCCCTTTTCCTCACTTTTTCTCTCAGTGCACATCTCTCTATTCTTTAATCTCTTATTTTTTATCCCTCCCCTGGGTGGTTGATAGATGAACAGGAAGTTGCGGGCTCACGCCCAACATAATCAGCTCGCGACTATTTCCTCCGGTGACATCTGTCGACGCGCCGGATGAGGGAATGGAGTATCTTGATCCATTCCAATCTTGTGCTTCGCACTTGGCTTGATATCTCGCTGCTTGGAGGATGAGAGAGCTTTCAGCCCTTTTGCTGTTAACTTCAGTTGTGCCTTTTTCTGGCAGGTAGAGTGCCCTTCTTGGCAAGTATGGTGCCCTTTTTGACAAATGCATTGATAAAGGGAAAAATACAGAAAACCTGATTCAACTGTGCCCTTAGTCCATCATTTTGACCATTTTTGTTTTTTTTTTCTTTAAAACCATTTTAACCAAAATAAGAGTTAGATTGACACGTTTGTTCAAGTTTTTGATTTGAAATCATGCAAGTCAGGTTATGAGCACTGAAAATTTTCCTTTTTTGGGTCCAAGAAATGGTCCAATTTTGAAAAATAAAATACTTTTCGAGAAAATTAGTCAACCTGAGTAAAAAAAAACAAAACAAAACAAAAAAAAATCTCAAAAACTGTCTTTGCAAATGGCTACTGCTCAACGAGTATGGAACCTTACTTTTGAGATGCACAACCTCAGATCCGAAGGAAAATTGCCCCTTGCTTGAAGAGAGCTGCATGGCAATGGAAAGTTGCCCCTTGTTTGAACGACACCGCGGCGCATTGAATGGCAACGGAAAGTTGCCCCTTGTTTGAACGACACCGCGGCGCATTGAATGGCAACGGAAAGTTGCCCCTTGTTTAAAAGGCACCGCGGCTCACTGAATGGCAACGGAAAGTTGTCCCTTGTCTGAATGGCACTACAGCGCACTGTATGGCAACGAAAAGTTGCCCCTTGCTTGAATGGTGCCGTAGCGCATTGTAATCAGTCCTCAGAGTGCCGAACACAACAAAATCCTCGGATACAGAGAAGGCAAAGATGATCAAAACCACTACATGGACACAGTCGAATTTGAAATGTTTTATGGCTGGACTTCGGAATGAAGTTGCCTACGTATCCTAAAGATGGGAATCAAGCCTTACGTAGTTCGGGGTTAAGGTACACTCGGGTATTAACCTCTCCTTTTACGCTCTAACTTTTGCCAAGGCCGCCCTTCCAGGTTTTCAACCTTGCAAGCTATGTTTTCCTTTTCTTTTCTTTTCAATTCTTTTCGTTTCATTTCTTTTCTTTTCTTTTTCTCTCTTTTTTTTATCTCTTTTTTTTCTTTTCTTTTTTTTTCATTCTTTGCATTTTTTCTTTTCTTTTCTCTTTTCTTCTTTTTCTTGCTCTAACTTTTGCCTGGGTAGCCCTTCGGGGTTTTCGGCCCAGCGAGCCTCTCATGGGTAAAAGTGTAGCTTGTCCATGTCAAATGGTTCTGAAATCCTGAAGTCATCTGAATCTAGGAGAATGGCTGCTGTTCGCTGACGATGCAGGAGTCCATCGAATGGGGGGGGGGGCGAATTTGCCCCTAGTGTTGCGGATAGGAACTCAGTTGTTCTTCAGCAGAAATTGTCTTCTTTCCTCCCTTCTGGGGTTTAGCATTCTTGTCGATCTTCATTGATTTGTGAAATGATCCATCTTCGGCTCTTCGAGCACAATATGGCATCTTTTGTCCCTAGTTCGAGGGGTGCTTTTGATCTAGCTTTGCAAGCTTCTTTTGACGACATCTGATCTTCTTGATCTGACTTCCCTGCCCCTGATTCACGGGTTGCTGCAAATCTGGCCACACAGGCCTCACATTGTGATTGACCTTTGAACATTCTGAATTTCAAATTCAAGGTTTGAAAGTGAGGGGTTGAGTCTCAGGGCTGGGAGCGATCCTAAGATGCACGATCTCAAGAGCGATTCCACACAAGTCTTCGCAGGGCTGCGCAAAATATATATTTTTTTGAAATCTTTTAAGAAAGCGACTAGTCGCTCGCGCTGAAGACAGTGCGGAACCAATCTGGATCAAGCCAGGATCCTTCTCAGTACTCACATTAACAAACATGATCTCATTCATTAAGGGCTTAGCACGCCTCTCTTTCTCTCAATTGATCAAATTTTGTAAAACCCGAGGAAATCCTCCCTCTTCGTTTTCATCACAGTGTTTGAAAAGTTTTGAAAAACTTAGGTCAATGCAATGAGTTCGAGGCACAGAAAAGTAGGCAAAAAGTACTGTCGTTTCATTCAAACTTCTGGCACAACTAGCGCAAGGCAGAAACAAGCATAAGAGTGTAAAAGTCAGTGCTGTTCATTCAAATCTATTGGCATAACTGGCCCCAAGGCAGAAACAGACTCAAAAGAAAGTAGAAAAAAAGACAAACACAAAACAAGACAGTGATGCCCGAGGTAACACCCCCGGAATCACCAGACTCCTATACAACAGGACTGACTCGATACAATAAGACAGACCCTAACAAAAGACTGACCCAAAACAAAGAGATAGACTCAAAACAACACAACTGAACTGACCTAAACACCCAAGTCAGAAACCACAAAAACTAGCATTCATAAATGCTCAAAACAGTGCGTGCCATACGCCACATCTGGAGTAAACTGAATGCCTATCGCAGGGGGTTCAACCCCTGATCACATTACATTATCCTTCAGATGCACTAATCCAGGGACGCTAGACTTTGCTGAGCTTGATGGGAGGACGACCCCAATGTCAAACAAATCTTGTACTTTATGGCGAAGACGGAAGCAATTGTCGGTGCTGTGACCGGTTTGTTGATGGCACGCACAGTATTGGGTAGTATCATGCTTAGCTGGAAGGAGATTCGGGAAGGGGCGAGGCTCAAGAGGTTTGAGGTGGCCTTTTTCAACAAGGATTTGAAGAGCCTTAGACAAAGGCATATAGAGGGCATGGAAAACCCTGCGACCTCGGGGTGGGTACTTCGAGGTTTGTAGATTTTTGCTAGGTGAACTAACGAAAGGGTCAGCAGGTGCTGGCTTGCTTTGCCGATCTCTTCCGAGCGCAGGATTAGAGCTCAAAGGATCGTTTCTGGTACGACAGCCCTTCTCTCGGTTTTTCCCTTGGCTTGAACTGCTCTCACTCTGAGTGGAGAAAGTGTCATCCACAGTTTTTACAGCAATAGCGAGCACCTGTTGTTTATTCAGTCCTCCGGCTTACAAAGCCTCAACAGCCCATAGGAGTTGTTCGTAAGGATCGGTGTCCACCTTCACCTTGTTCTTACCACTCGCCTCAGCTTGGTAGAAATTTTGAGTTGCTACATCAGAGCGGAGCCCCGTTGTTGTCGACATGCCACTGCCAGAATTTGGGATGGCTTCAGGTTGGCTGAACTCAATTACAATTCGCCCCAGTAGCGGGGGCTCTTCCGGCATGAAGTTCCCGGCATACGATGTGGTTGGTGGCGGAGCCGACATTCCGTAGGCTAGATCAGGCACATATCTCTAAAGATCGCCAATCATTCCCATCAACTTGAAAGTGGTGGGCTCACGGGCCGAAAATAGTTGGGGTTCCCAGATTGGATGTGCGGCAGGTGACTTGGGCGGGTGTGGCATGTCAACATCGGTCTCACCCTGCATGGTGATTCCCTGGTTTAATGCGGCTATCATAACCACTATTTCGTTTGAATTCAGTGTCACAACGAGTCCGCTGAACTGATCGGAGGTGATGTGACTGGTGACTGACTGATTAGACGGACCGGACTGGTGACTGACGGATATGATGAACCGATGAGCCTTTTCCTGTCTTGCCTCAGCAAAGGAGAACACTGGTTGCTCTGAACCGAGTCTCTGAACCTTGAAAGAGAAAACATGCAGCATCTCAGCCCAATCCCACTAATACAGATATGAACATAACTGAATAACTGAATTCGACCACTGATCACTGTTCCCAAAATTACTGCCCCCAAAACTGAATCTGATACCCGTAGATATAACTGATTTCCAAAATACTGAACTGGTGCCCGCAGGCCTAATACCCAAACTTGTGAGCTGATATATGCATTCCTGTAGAGACGCACTCTAAAAGCATATAGCAAACAAGTGAAAGCCAAAACACTCCTATGTTGGAGTAGGGTTTCCCTGTCCTATTTTGTCAGGAACTAGGGTTTCACTACGCACGCAGCGGTTTCAAACAACCTATGATCGGGTAAGCAACCTGTCCTAGCTTAGAATGGTCACTATGGATTCCGAATATGCACTAGGTCGAATGGTCAAAAAGGGTGCCCCGGTAAAACCGGGGTTTGTGTTCCCATACTGGCAGAGCCCGTAACCGGTAAGCCTTATGGCACGCAGCCTCTGGAAAACTGCTCAGGAATAGCAGATGGCAAACACGGTGTCCTAGGCGCACCGATGCAAATGCAATGCAAAGAAACACATAAGTGTAGTCAAAACAAGATATCATGAGTTCGAGTCAAGTTCTCTAACTCCCTAGCAGAGTCGCCAGAAACTGTAGACGCGCCCTCGGGCCTCGCTACAATTCGGACTCAATTTGTGTTGATCCTGTATCTAATCTCGCGGAGTGCAATGCAAGGCTGATGAATCATCAAAGAGTCCAAATCTAACAAATTGTTTTTGAAAATAGATTTTTTTGAAAGAAATGCCAAACATGGACTGCTTTGCCAGATACAGAGTCGCCACCTAAATATTTTATTTTGGAAAATTTAGGAAACCCTGACTCGTTGCCTAAGGCCATGTGTCCGTCATCACCAAAGTTGCCTCGGCTCGGGAACTTGGGTACGATTGGGGAAGGTCACTTCGTGAGCACCCCGCTCACCCGATCAAAGATCGGCCTCTACTAACCATGGTATCTAGTTTTGAAAACATTATGAGTTCTTATTCCGGTTATTAGCTTAGATTTACTATGTGATGCGCATAGCATACAAGTATAGACTGGGTCGCCTGAATTGGAACGAAACATCGAATGTTTGTTTTGAAAACGGTTTGCTACTCGCAAGTAGGCTAAAATGTGGATTTGCCACCCTCAGGTGGGCTTAGAAAACAAGATGATTTGCCACTATCTAGTGGTCTTAAAACTCACAATTGATGAATTATTCCAATTCAAATAACCAAACCTTTACCCACAGGCATTCAGACAGTTATATCATATAAGCACATAGCCTCATGGTAAGCATGCTATCATGGCAGTCACTCACACACATGTGTATACACCCTATTTTTGACCGTCCTCAAGACTTGGACGTCACCGCTCGAACACTCGGTGATTACTCATGTTTGTGTTTCGTTTTGAGTTCCCGGAGGTCTCGGCTACGCGCCTTGCCTTAGGATCTCTCAACTCGACTGTTCTGTGTTTGGTTGTGCACCAAACACTTGTGTTTTTGCTTCTGAGGGTAGAAAGTAGCTTGTTAGCTATCCCTGACGCCCACCGGCCTTGGTTTGAGGCCACCGGCCATGTTTTGAGGCTACCGGCCATTGGTGAATTATACCATTGGTCGATCGGCACTCAGTATGGCCGGTGACCTCCTTTTCTAGCCGGTAGCCCCTTTTACATTTTTCAGGCATGGTGCATGCCAGCTGTGCCAGCTGGAATGCACCGGGGCATACATGTGGCTGTTTTGCCCTTTTTGCACCCTTTTTGGTCAAAGCTTCTTAAGGAAGCTTGACCCTTTGTCAAAGCTTCCTCAAGAAGCTTGCCAGCTGTCCTAGCTTCCTCAGGAAGCCTTGCACCCTTAGCTTGGCTTCCCTTGTAAGCCTTGACCCTTTTGAGTAGCTTCCCTTAGAAGCTTTTGCCAATTTCCTTGCCTATATAAGAGCCCCTCCTCCTCCTTTGTTTGGTTCAGCAAAAAAAAAAAAATTGAGGGATATACATATATACATCTGAGATATACCTTCTCTCTCTATATCTCCCTCTCTCTCATCATTTGTGTGTGTTTTGTGGCCTAAAAGTGTGTTTTGACCTTAGTTTTGCACACAAACACACACTACTACACCATACTTCGAATTTGAGAGGCTTTGAGGGTTCGTTCTTGAGATTTTGGACTGGTTTTGATCAAAAGAAGAAGGCTGCACTTGCTGTTCATCAAGGGTTCTTCAAGGGTAACTCTTTTACTTTAGATTCCTCAATCTTGCACTAGACGTTTTCCTATCTTGCTCATTGTTTTAGGCTTTGTGTATAACTGAAAAAAGTCTTGTATTTGCATTCTTAAGATACTTCATTAAGGTTGTTTTGGTGTTGGGGGTCGATCTCCCCCTCTTAGGCCTTGTTTGGCCCTTTTGGTGCTCTCTTTGCTAAGCTTTGGTTACCCTTGAGTATTAGCCTTCTCACCACTGAAATCCAGTGGATTTTCAGTGGTATAGAAGAGGTTTTGAGGTCTTGCATAGGGGAGGGACACCCCTCTCCCTTTATCTCTCTTTTGCCCTCATTTTTGGCTCATAAGGGTAGCATGTATGCTTGGTTGTATTTGGCTTCATTTAAGAAGTTTTTGGATGTTATTTGGTCACTTATTGCCTCTTTTTTTGGTCAGATTTGTGGTCCCTTACATGCATAGTATACTTGCCTTGCATTCCTCCATTTTTCCTAGAAGTAAGCCACGCATTTAGGCCATGATTCTTGCATGCTCTAGCTTAACTCCATGAAGGTCTTAGCATTATTTTGCTATGCTCAAGGACTGTTGGGGGCTGTTTTAGTCATATTTGCCATGTTTAGGGTAGCCTCTTTGCATTTTGGCTTGTAAGCCTTGAGCATGTGGGTCTCTAGCATGCTTAGCCTAGTTTATTCTCATGATTTGGAATCATTAGTGACCATGTTTCAGTCCATAAATCATGCTTGTATGCATACACTCATCGTCTTTTTCATGCTTTGGGGGAGTTGTTTTGTTGTGCCTTGAAACGAGCATTGTACATGGCTCTGTGTTTTAGGCTTTGAGTTGCCATAACAGTGGGTTTTGGGACTTATTTTGGTACATTAAAACTCTATTTTTGGTTGCATGATGCATGTCATGAGCGTTTGGGGTAGTTGTAGTAGAATGCTCCTTGTTTTGGGCCTATTAGTATGCATGTTTGCGTGAACATTTATCCATCCTTTTTGGCATTTTTGGTTACTGTTTTGGGAGTGGGTTGAGGTCTGCCCTTTGTGTCTTAGGTCCACCATTGCATGATCATGTTGCATTGGTTTCATGTTTGCATTGTATCATACTTGCATGGTTGCATATTATTAGCTAGTTGCATTTCATGTCTTAGCTTACATGTTTGATTGCATTGCATTGCATCTTACATGCCTAGCATTGTACATTTGCATGTTTAGCTTGCATCACATTTGGCATGTTTTGCATCTTAGCCTCATGTTGCATCTTTGAGCCAAGTTTGTATACATACATTGCATTGTTTGGTTTGGGGTGTCAAACCAAACTTGAGGGGTGAGGAGTGTCCGTACTCCAAGTGACAAAACACATCTCAACCCTCGGTAGCCAATGCCCTTGACTTCAATATGAAAGGGTGTTAGCATTCATTTGTGTGTTGCATGCATTTACATTAAGTCGCAAACTTGGCCTCTTAGGCCATCATGCATCGAGATGCACAATTGATGGTCCGAGGGTCGAGGACCACGCTCCCTTGAGTTCATTGCATGATAGGGAATGTAGCCATGCACACATTTGTTTGAAAATTCCATGCCATACACTGCTTGCCCTCTATTGCTGTCAGCTGCAGGTTTCAGCAGGAAGAATTGGCCGGCCGGCAGTGTTGGGTGCCGACCGGCAAAACATGTTTGGCCGAGAGCATAAGATTTGGCCGATAATCCCATTCCCATGGCTGGTGGCATTTTGTTCCGGCCGGTGACATTCCACAACGCTTAAGGAGTAGTTCTGGGGACTTTCAGAATTTTTAGAGGGGCAAGGCAGTGTAAACAGAGGCAACAGTGCTATGGCAGTGAGTTTCCGGGCGAGACGAGTCAATCATGCATCATTCACGCATCCCGAGGCGGGGCTGTGGCCACCTTCTTTCTGTATTTAATTTGTTAATTAATTAGAAATTCTGTAATAATTAATTTAGTATTATTTATTCGGATTGTAATATTTATTCGGACCCTCCGAGTGAGGTCAATTGTGTAATAAGTGTGCGTGAGTGTGTGTATGTCTCCCAACCCCACGTCTTTCTTCCCTTTTATTTACTAGCTTTCGATGGTTAGCCTAGGGCATGTTTCAATTAGCATATAGTATGATAGCATGCGTGCATCCATACATTTGTCTTACATGCACCGGGCTCGGCGCATCATACTAATTGCATTTGTATTTCAATTCCAAAATTGAATACATGTTAGTTGTAGCATCATCACATGCCATCTTAGAATAGCCGAGCCTATTGCAGTTGCATCTTGTATGTGTTGCATTAGCCATCTTAACATGAGCTAGGATCATACATTGATTACTAACTAGCTTTTGTTTTGGCTCGGAGTACTAGGTAAGCATTTACGCTTTAGCATACCGCATGCGTGTGAGTGTTGCCATAATAGCATGATTACCATGAGGATAGCTGCTTATGTGATATAACTGCTTGAATGCCTGTGGATGGAGGTTGAATTAACTAAATTGGGATAACGCATTAAAACTGTGAGTTTTAAGCCCACTAGATAGTGACAAAACCATCTTTCCTAAAGCCCACCTGAGGGTGGTGAAATCTACATTTTTTTTTAGCCTACTTGCGAGTAGCAAACCATTTTCAAAACAAGCATGAAATGTTTTGTTCCAATTTAGGCGATTTGGTCTATACTTGTTTGTTGTGCGCATAACATAGTAATTCTAGGCTAATAACCGGAATAAGAACACATAACGCTTTCAAAAATGGATATCACAGTTAGTAGAGGCCGATCTTCAGATCGGGCGAGAGGGGGGTGCTCATAGCTGACCTTCCCCCATCGTACCCAAGCTCCCGAGCCGAGGCAACTTTGGTGATGACGGACACGTGGCCTTTGGCACCGAGTCAGGGTTTCCTAAATTCCCCCATAAAAAATATTTAGGTGGCAACTCTGTATCTGGTAAAATAGTCCATGTTTGACACTTTTTTTCTAAAAATCTGTTTTTCTCAAAATGATTTGCCGGATTTGGACTCTTTGGTTCAGATTAAGAACAGTGACAATTTGAGAGTCCTGAACCGTAGTGAGCCCAATATGAACAGAACGGGACTCATCCTCCCGGGGCGTTCAGGGACGTCTACAGTTTCTGGCGACTCCACTGGGGATTTAGAGAGCTTGACTCGAACTCGTGATATCCTGTTTTGATTTCATTTGTGTGTCTCTTTGCATTGCATGTGCATTGGTGCGCCTAGGACACTGTGTTTGCCATCTGCTATTCCTGAATGGTTTGCCGGAGGCTTGCTTTGTCAAAGCATGCCGTAAGGCTGACCGGTTACGGGCTCTGCCAGTATGGGAGCACAAACCGCGATTTTACCGGGGCACCCTTTTTGACCATTCGACCTAGTGCATATTCAGAATCTATAGTGACCACTCCAAACTAGGACAGGTTGCTTACCCGATGTTAGGTTGTTTGAAAGCTGCTGCGTGCATAGTGAAACCCTAGCTCCTAACAAAAATAGGACAAGGAAACCCTACCCCAACTTAGGGGTGTTTTGGCTCTCTTTTACTTGCTACATGTTTTTAGAAGGGTATCTATACAGGGAACACACATATTAGTTCACAAGTCTGAGTGTCAGGCCTGCGGGCATCAATATTTTTGGGAATCAGTCATCTACGGGTATCAGATTCAGACTTAGGGACAACGATTTGGAAATAGTGATCAGTGATTAAGGAACAGTACATTCAGCTTGTTGGCAGTTTGTTGTGATACCCAGCTGTGTGTTGTGTTTATTTTACGTTGTTACCCTGTCTAATTGTCTGTTTGTTTATATGCTTTATTTATCTTTTTACTAGGTAGTCGAGCACAATTGCTTCTGACCCAGTAGATATTCCCCAAGCACTCTGGATTAGAGGTCGTCGACTCCATCGATCTGAGGATCTGGTAGACGGACAACCAGTGTACCACTCTCTACCCCCGGTTACTAGACGGAGGACAGCTAGGCAGAGGGCATCAGTTCAACAGTCAGTACAGAGGGCTTTGTCTACCCCACCTGTGTACAGTAGGGATCAGGATTCTGCTTCTCCCACAGAAAGGGAACATATACCGATAATTCAGTCAGAGCAAAACAGTATGGCCAATTTAGAGGAGATGGTGCGCCAACTCCAAGAGAGTATGAAAATTATGTAGCAGGATGCTGTCCGACAGGCAGAGTTCGCCAAGCAGCAGGCCACGATTATGAATGAACAAGCAGAGTTAATCGTGAGGTTACAGTAGCAAACCGGAGCATCTGCTTCGCATCAAGCTCCTCCCCTGCCAGGAATTCCAACCCCCGGGGAGACAGCTAATGTTCAGAATGATACGGACATTCCCACGGGACCATCTCTACCCCCGATCCTACCCCAAATCCAACCCCAGTTATCCAAAACACCCACCAACCTACCGGACTCTCCCTTTGAGTTCGAGACAGACCCCACAGCATTGAAGTTGAGCAAGCTCGAAAAGCTGTTCAAGAGATCCCGAGGAGTCAAGACCATCCCTGACATCGAAGATGGATATACCGACGCAGCTGTGACACTGCATGACAGATTTAAAATGCCGCACATTGATCGGTTTGATGGGTCTGGGGACCCCATGGTGCACCTGAGGCTATTTTCAGACATCTTAAGGCCAATGGGCCTCAGCAGACTTCAGAAGCTGTCTCTGTTCGGCCGAACCCTGTCGGGTGTAGCGGCCATATGGTATGCCAAGTTAGAAGATGACGTCAAGAGAAACTGGGACGAGATGGCCGAGGCCTTCATTACGCAATGCTCATATAATACACAAATCGAGATTACAACCCGTGATCTCGAGACAACAAGGCAAGAGCCTAAAGAGAGTTTCTCAGAATTCGTGACCAGATGGAGGGCCAAGGCTTCGATGATGACCTTAAGGCCTACAGACAAAGACCAGATTCGGATGATTGTGCGCAATCTTCAGCCGAAGTTGATGCAAAAAATGATTGTACTCCCCTTCCCTACCTTTTCTGATCTACATGAAATGGGGGTACAGATTGAGGATGCCTTAAAGCAAGGCTTAATTGATAATGACCGGGAGCAACCCCGAAGAACTTTCAACCGCAACACTAATACAGGCCCAAGCGGTACTACAGCTACAAGAGCCTCCGAAGTGAGCATGGTCACCACCAACCCCCCTCCAAGAACCATGGCAGCTGTGCCATTCTCCGGCGCGTCCGGGAGCCATACCCAAACAGCCAAATACCCACCCAAAAACACAAGAACCTTCGCTCCACTGTATATGCCCCTATCCAAAGCTCTGGGGGTTTTAATCAGAAAAGGGCATTTGAAGCCCCTAGAACCGCGGCCCTTACCAGAAAGACTTTCCCCCTACCCACAACCCAGCCAAATATTGTGCATTTCACCAACAACACGGTCATGACACCGATCTGTGCTTCCGATTACGTCATGATATTCAAGATCTCATCGATAACGGGGTGATTCTGCCTCCCGAGAAACCCAATGTTACAACAAACCCTCTCCCCACACATAACCAAGCTCCACCGCCTAAAAGGATCAACTTCATCCAAATTGGGGTCATGCCTTACGATCCTAGCATCTATATCACTCCTTCCCACCTGCCTAAGCTGGAGGTATTCCTTCCCGACTGCACCAACTTGTGCATGATGGACATCTCCATGACCCGGCCTAAGCCAACGATGGTGACTATCGAGAACAGGAGAAAGGAGATCCCAAAGGAGAAGAAGGTTGTTGGGTCAGAGTCTGCAGAATCTGGAAGTCGTGCTGAGAAGACATATAGTCTGGGTGACTACATTTCATCAATAGGCCAGGATGGGCCAGATGTGGAATTGCCAACAGGGGGAGAACTATGTGTGATCCAAGGGGATAGTCTGGGACAGGGAACAGTTGATTTAAGGGTTGTGGAAGAGGACCTTGCCAATCTCCAGTTTTACAGTGACCAAGATCCAGGGGGCGCAGCAGTCAACTGGTTTGATTATGAGGAATCAGTAGAGGCTATTGGGTGGTTAGATGATCAACCGAATATGGTGGATGAGTTCCAACCAGGGCAGGGTCCGGCAGAGGCACGAATGTCGGTGACAGTCGAGAGAGTCGGAGAAAAGAATACATCACCGGAGAATGCCAGTGTCAAGAATTTCGCTCGGGATTGGAGCATTCTGAATGCAGGAATTATTGAGCAGCCAGCTGTGTTGATACAGTCGAAACAGGAAAGATTTGAAGATCCCGCGAGAATCAGAAAGGCAAAGGCCCATGTGGGGACTGAAACTGCTGTGTGCACAGGAACAGAGAATGCTGCGAGCATAGGGATGGAAGGTACCGCGAGTACGAGAACAGCCATACCAGAGCCGGACAGGTGTCTGTCGGCTGCTGATGGAATGTGGTGGGAAGATGAGGATTTATGTCTTGCCCACACGGATGAAGATTGGGGGAATAACCAACCAGATGATACCTGGTACATCGGCGAAGTCGATCATATGACTAGGAGTGGGCGGTATTTCAAGCCCCCACATCTAGATCAGCCAGAGGCGTCTGGAAAAGATAAGGAGGCAGAGAAGCAGAAAGAAAAACAACTTGAAGAGGAGGCTGTGCTCAAGCAGTTAAAAAAGATACAAGCAGACATCTCCATCTAGGGACTGCTTATGGCATCACAAGTGCACAGACAGGCTGTCCTATCAGCCATGGACAAGGCAAAGCTTTCGATAGAAACTACGCCAAAACAGTTAGTAGGATTAGTTTTTCCGGGAGAAGCTACCCCGACGCTGACTTTCTCCGACAAGGAACTGCCACCTGAGGGGGCAGACCATAACAAACCACTCTACATCTCTGTGGAGTGTAAGAATAAATGGATACCGGTGGTTCTTATTGATACCGGATCCGCCATCAACGTCTGCCCGGCAAGGACAGCGTATGCGATCGGCTTGAAAACCGCGGACTTTTTACCAACAGCCCAAGTAATTCAAGCATATGATAACACAAGTAGAGAGGTCATGGGGACGGTGAAAATTCATACTAAAGTTGGGCCAGGACACCATGAGATAGATTTCCATGTCTTAGAAGTTCCGGCAACTTTCAACCTGCTTTTGGGGAGGCCGTGGCTGCATCGAGTAAAGGCCGTCTCGTCCACTCTGCATCAGATGGTGAAATACCCCTATGAAAAGGGAGTAGCCATTGTTTTCGGGAATTCATCGATCCACCCACCTCCAGAGGTATCTACACCAGTCTTAGAAATTGAGCACGGCATGGAGGACGTGTTTATATCAGGTTTCACCCTTGTTGAGGCTCGGGTTGTACAAAACATCATGGCTACTAATGAGGGGATATATGTCAGTGCTCAAGCGGTATACCTCATGAACAAACTCCAACACATCCCGGGATGGGGTTAGGAAAGAGCGGCCGGAAGGGCGTCGCAGCATTGGCCGAAGTGCCACATAACCCTCATACCTTTGGCTTGGGTTACCTGCCCACCAAGGAGGATTGGGCAAAGAAAGGAAAGGAAATGGCTGGAAGAGCCAGAGTGAAATAGATGGGGAAGCCTTTTGAGTTGATGCACCGGCCCATCCAGGGTACCCTAAACGGACGCTTCGTCTGGGAGGGGGAAGATTTTCCATTCTGTGGTTTTCCGGAGCCGTGGCTGAACACGGAGAGGAAGCGCGTACCGGGGTTCGAGATTTTCTTTGACCTACAATTATCTGGGGACGATGTTGCCAAAGAGCAGACAGACCCGACAGTTGAGGTTGAGCATAGTGGGAAAATGGAGTCTGAGGACACCGAACTTGAAATGGGGGTAGCACTGGCATGTCTACTTTTAGATCCTTCGATCGAACGGAAGTGCTTGGGGGATAACTTCTCGGTGTCCATGATCGGGAATGAAACGGCTGCGGGCCTACCATCAACTATTTTGGATGCATCCATCGCACCCTCTCTCGTTTGGCAGTACGAAGAGGGATTTTTGTCGAACAGCGCCGGGTCAGGTAGTGAGCCGGAATCTGATTCCACCGAGTCTTGTGAGTCAGAATCAGGTTCCAGCTTGACTGAGTCTGAGTCTAGTATTCCTGGGGGTGATAACCCAGATGCCACAGTCCTGTCCAGGTCGTCTTTTTCTTTCTTCTTTGAGTCAGTTGTAACAGAAGAATCGGACGGTTTGGAAGTACTAAATGAGAATAATGTGGATGTGGTTTCCGAGTACTTTTCTGTGCCTTTGATATATTGCTTATATCAGGACTTTCAAAATTTTGACGAAAACGACGAGGGAGAAATTCCTCCGGTTTTGCAACGATTAATTGATCAAGAGCAGGAAAGATTTGTTAAACCTTTAGTTGATGAAATCACTACTGTGAATATTAGTACTGAGAAAGACCCGCGACTGGTCCAGATCGGGTCCATGTTGTCTTTGGAGGAACGCGAGCGCTTAGTCGCTTTATTAAAAGATTTCAAAGATGTTTTCACGTGGTCCTACGAAGACATGCCTGGAATCGATCCTGAGATTGTACAGCACCGAATCCCTCTTGACCCCAAGGCCCGACCTGTCAAACAGAAACTCAGAAGGATTCGTCTAGACTGGGCCATCAAGATTAAGGAAGAGGTCACCAAGCAAATCGAGGTAGGCTTCCTGCTGGTATCCGAATACCCGACTTGGTTGGCCAACATTGTTCCAGTGCCAAAGAAAGATGGCAGAATCCGAGTATGCGTGGATTTCAGGGATTTGAACAGAGCTAGTCCAAAGGACGACTTCCCGTTGCCACATATTGATGAGTTGGTGGATTTCACGGCAGGGCATGCTTTGCTTTCATTTATAGATGGCTTCTCAGGTTATAATCAGATAGTGATGGCACCTGAAGATCGGGAAAAGACTGCTTTCACCACCCCATGGAGGACATACTGCTACAGAGTGATGCCGTTTGGGTTGAAGAATGCTGGAGCTACATGTGATGAAAATGAGAGAATCGAAATGCATGCACACATGCACGAATTCCAAGGACCGAACCTAAGGCATAAAATGCCACTCTACCAAAGCATGGCAAGGGATGAAAGATGGCATACAAACATGTAATTTCCAGCACTGAAACATGATGCTAAACGGTCCCGAAACATGGAAATATGGCACCCGATGCATGAAATAAACCCCGAAACTGAAAGCTAGGCACATGTATTGAATTATAACTATGCAAAGCAAGCATTATTTGGCCATGAAGTATAAAGATAGAGCCAAGGCAATCCCAAAACATGCACATTTCTAGTTTAAAGCATGGCCAAAAAATGCTAACATGATGGACAAAAATAGCATGCAAATTCGGCTAGCAAGCATGGTTTACATGGCATGTATATGAAGCATATGAGAACTCATCAAATCAGCTAAAAACAGTGAATAAAACATGTCAAAATATGCCCAAATAACCACTGAAATTCAACCAATGCATGCAAAAATGATGAGCTCCTTTAGAGGACCATACAAGGGGTTATTAAGCACATACAAGATGGACATGTAACATGGAAAAACCACCTCTAGAAATGAATTATGACAGCCCTAAAACCCACCAAATAGGCCCTAAAATCAGTCCCGAAAACATGCAGAGAAAGGCCCCGTTGAAAGGCCTTGAATGGGATTGCTCTATACATGCATCATAGACATAAAATATGGCAAAATTGGTTCTTGACAGAGCTTAAGAAGGCCTTAAAACCCTCAGAATGAGGCCTGAAACACGACTTCAATGCATGCAAAATAGGATCCCTTTGGAAGGCCAACCATGCTAGTAAAGAGAATGAGGGGTGAGAGGGTCACTCCTCTATGATTTCGGGGCTCGAAGATACATCAAGGCCACTGAAAATCCACTAGATTTCAGTGGCCAAGATGCCAAAACAAGACCAATGCAAATGCTCAAATGCATGGCTCAAAGCATGAGGAAATGAAGCATGCAAGGAAGAAGATGACTCCAAACAGAAAAGTGACCTCAATTAAACTTAAAGAGGAGGTCAAAACAAGACTTTCTTCAGTTTAGGTCGAGGTCCAAAAATGCTCACAAATAAGGCTAATATATCATGCAAAATAAACCCTAAAGGAGAGATAAAGCATACAAGGGGGTAGGAGACCTCAAACAGAAAAGTACTCTTAAACAGACATGAAGAGGAGCTCGAAATAAGACTATTTTCAGTTTACACCAAGGCTTGAAAATGCTTGCAAATGGAGCTAAGGTATAGAGCAAAATAATGCAAAAATGGGAGAAATGAGGACTTACCCTTGTAGCACAGCAATGCAGCCAACCCTGGACCAAGAAAGTGAGCTTTGAACCTCTGAAAATGAGTTCCAAGGTGCTGGAATGGATGGTGAAGGTGTTAGGCTTAGAGGTGTAGTGTAAAATGGCCAAGAATATTAGGGTTTGGAGCTTGGAGAAGAAGGCTATGGAGGATGGAGTGTGTATGCCTTAACCAAATGTCTAACCCTTGCAAAATGAGATGGAGGGTTGGTTATATAGAGGGAGAGAAGTAAGGCTTCTTGGAGAAGCCAAGAGAGAGGTTCAAAGCTTCTAAAAGAAGCTTGACCAAAGGGGTCAAGCTTCTTGAGGAAACTAGACCAAAAGGGTTGACCAAAAGGGTCAAACTCCTCCCACCAACCAAGCAAAGGGGTCAAAACCCCCTTTTAAGGACCAAAGCAAGGACAAAACCCTCGGATAGTGGGTCAAATGCTTTACAGCTGGCACAGCTGTGTTGCACTTGAGAAGAACAAAAAATAGAAAGCTGGCCGACCAGCTAAGGTGGCCGGCCGGCCACTTCCCCTGGTCGGCCGACCAGGGGTCAAAAGGGTCAAGCAAAATTGCTGGTCGGCCTACCCAGAAAGGTGGCCTCCCAGATGAGTAGAACACAGCCCTGTGGTGAAAAACCAAAAAAAGTGACCCAGGAGAGAGAAAAACTAGCTTTTTAGAGGGGTTCAAAAGGGTCAAGAGGAAATACTGGTCGGCCTACCCATATTGGTGGCCTCCCAGATGAGCACAACACAATGGTGGTATGAAAAGCCAGAAATTGTGGATCAAAAGTGAGAAAAACCAGCTTTCTGTTAGAAAAATCGACTTTTGGAGAGAGAAAATAAGAAAACTGGTTTTTCAGGGGAAAAAGTGGCCTCCCACCATCCTACCATCTCCCTAGCAATGAAAATAGGGTCCCTACCAAAAATGGACCAAAAGGGATGCAAAACGAAGGTTCGGGGGCCAAAACGCGCAGTCCGGGGCCCCGAAAACAGGCTGTTAGGCACCGGAAGTGGCGTATGACCACGAAGGTGGTCTCCCGGGCCACAGTGTTCCTCTAAAGGGAGGAAATAAGGTGTGTGCCAAAAATCGGAGCAAAGGGAGGTAGTTAAGCGGTCCCGAACCGAGGCACACGACCGACGGCCCCGAAAACTGAAAATTGGGCTCCAAACGAAAAAAATGGCCTACGACCACAAAACGTAGCCTACGGCCACTGAGAGATGGTCTACGAGACCTTTCCCTCCCTTCGGGAAGAGAAAACAGAGAAAACAGGACCTGGTTCGCAAACCGAGGCAAAGCACAAAAGAGCTCCGAAGTCCGGAGGCAAGGCTCGCAGCCAAGACTCCGCAACCTCAGAACGAGCACAATATGCAACATCACTGAGCGCTCAAATGGTGACGTGTGAGTCTTAAGGTCGGTCAAAAATGGAGTGTCTACACCGGCCGACCAAACACAATGCCGACCGGCCAACACCTTTGGCCGGTAGCAAGAAAACAGGGCCGGTGGCCTCAAGCCATGGCCGGTGAGGTGTGGGGATGGCCTACAAGCTATTTCCCACCCTCAAAAGAAAAACAACAAGTGTTTGATGAAAAACCAAACACAAAACAAACAAGTCGAGAGGTCTTGAGGTAAGACGCGTAGCCGAAACCTCCGAGAACTCAAGACGAACACAAACAAGGGTAATCATCGAGTGTTCAAACGATGACGTCCAAGTCTTAAGGACGGTCAAAAATGGAGTGTCTACAAAAGGCAGAGAAAATTAGAGAGAAAATTTCTTCTTGAGAGCTAGACGAGAAGTTAAAGAAAAGAAAGAGAAATAGGAAGAAAATCAAAGGGAATTCAAATTCGTCTTTTGAACATAAGAATTGAACACTCAGGTGATATAGAAAACCTTAAGTGAGGTACTTAAGTTAAACTAAGATCGTTAAGCAACAATTACAGAGTAAATTCTTTTTTTCTTAGAAACTAAGCATGATTAGTTTGAGTTAAACTTGGTCACTTAAGTCAATGAAACAATTAGTTGCCAACGGTAATTACAACAAAAGAGATAATAATGGAGAAAGACAGAGAATGTTAGTGAGAAACCTTCTTCTTAAGAGCCAGAAGAAAGAGTTAGAGAAAATAAAAAGTAATAGGAAAAAAAAATCAAAGGGAATTCAAATTCATTCTTTTGGACTTGAGAATTGAACACTTACGTGATTTAGAAAAACCTTAACTAGAGTTGTTTAAGTTAAACAAAGATCTTTAAGTTATAATTACTAAGTAAATTCTCTTTTTCTTAAAGATTAAGCATAATTAGTTTGAGTTAAACTTGGTCACTTAAGCTAATGAAACAATTAGTGGCCTAAGCTAATTAGTTCCTACAACAAAAGAGAGAATGATAGAGAAAGGCAGAGAAAATTAGAAAGAACCCTTCTTCTTCAAAGCTAGAAGGAAAATTGGTGAAAAGAAAGAGAAATAGGAAGAAAATGAAATGGAATTCAAATTCATCATTTTGGACGTGAGAATTGAATACTCAGGTGATTCAGAAAACCTTAAGGGCTCGTTTATCAACTCTACATTTTAGCCAAAAACTAAAAAAAGTCACTATAGGTTGTCACATCACTCTCTTTATTTTTTTACTCATCTTTTCGTAAAAGGCCAAAAAGTTACTAACATTGTATGTTCCCAAATGAGGCCTAAGTTAGGTACTTAAGTCAAACTAAGATTGTTGAGTTATAATTACTCAGTAAATTTCCTTTTTCTTAGAGGCTAAGGATGATTTGTTTGAGTTAAATTTGGCCAATTAAGTTAATGAAACAATTATGGCCTAAGCTAATTAGTTCTTACAACAAAAGAGAGAATGATGGAGAAAGGCAGAGAAAATTAGAGAGAAACCTTCTTCTTGAGAGTTTGAAGATAATGTTAAAGAAAAGAAACAGAAAGAAGAAGAAATTTAAAGTGAATTGAAATTCATCTTTTTGGGAGTAAGAACTGAACACTTAGGTGATTTACAAAACCTTAAGTAGGGTAGTTAAGTTAAACTAAGATCATTATGCTACAATTACTCAATAAATTCTCTTTTTCTTAGAGACTGAGGATGATTAATTTGAGTTAAACTTGGTCACTTATGCTAATGAAACAATTAGTGGCTAAACTAATTAGTTCCTACAACAAAAGAGAAAATGATAGAAAAAGACAGAGAAAGTTAAAGAGAAACCTTCTTATTCAGAGCCAGAAGTAAAAGTTGGAGGAAAAAAAAAAGAAAATCAAAGAAAATTCAAATTCATTCTTTTGGACTTCAGAATTAAATACTTAAGTGATTTAGAAAAACTTTACTGAGGTGCTCAAGTTACACAAAGATAGTTAAGCTATAATTACTCAGTAAATTATATTTCTTAATGACTAAGCACGATTAGTTTGAGTTAAATTTGGTTACTTAAGTTAATGAAATAATTAGTGGCCTAAGCTAATTAGTTCCTACAACAAAAAAGAGAATGATAGAAAAAGACGAAGAAAGTTAGAGAGAAACTTTTTTTTTTTAGAGCTAGAAAAGAAAGTTAGAGAAAAGAAAGAGAAATATGAGGAAAATCTGAGGGAATTCAAATTGATCCATTTGGACTTGAGAATTAAACACTCAGGTGATTTAGAAAATCTTAAGTGAGGTGTTTAAGATAAATTAAGATTGTTAAACGATAATTACTCAATAAATTATCTTTTTCTTAGGGACTAAGTGTGATTAGTTTGAGTTAAACTTGGTCAATTAAGCTAATGAAACAGTTAGTGGCCTAAGCTAATTAATTCCTACAACAAAAGAAAGAATGATGGAGAAAGGCAGAGAGAGTTAGAGAGAAGCCTTTTTCTTAAGAGATGGAAGAAAAAGTTAGACAAAATAAAGAGAAATAGGAAGAAAATTAATGGGAATTCAAATTCATCATTTTGGAATTGAGAATTGAATACTTAGGTGATTTAGAAAACCTTATATAAGGTCCTTAAGTTAAACCATAATCGTTAATCCATAATTACTCAGTAAATTTTTTTTTCTCAAAGAATAAGCATGAATAGTTTGAGTTAAAGTTTGTCACTTACGCTAACAAAACAATTAGTAGCTAAGATATTTAGTTCCTACAACAAAAGAGAGAATGACGGAGAAAGGCGGAGAAAGTTAGAGAGAAACCTTCTTCATGAGAGTTAGAAGTGAAACTTGAAGAAAAGAAAGAGAACTAGGAAGGGAATCAAAATGAATTCAAATTCATCATTTTGGACATGAGAATTGAACAATTAGGTGATTTATAAAGCCTTAACTAAGGTGATTAAGTTCAACAAAAATCGTTAAGGTATAATTACTCGGTAAATTCTCTTTCGTAGAGACTAAGCAAGCTTAGTTTGAGTTAAACTTGGTCACTTAAGCTAATGAAACAATTAGTAACCTAAGCTAATTACTTCCTACAACAAAAGAGAGAATGATGGAGAAAGACAGAGAATGTTAGTGAGAAACTTTCTTCTTGAGAGCTAAAAGAAAAATTTGGAGAAAAGAAAGAGAAATAGATAAGAAATCAAAAGGAATTCAAATTCATCATTTTGGACTTGAGAACTAAACACTAAGGTGATCTAGAAAACATTAACTGAGGTGCTTAAGTCAAACAAAGATCATTAAGTTATAATTACTCAATAAATTCCATTTCTTAGAGATTAAGCATGATTAGATTGAGTTAAACTTGGTCACTTAAACTAATGAAACAATTATTGGCCTAAGTTAATTAGTTCTTACGACAAAAGAGATAATGATGGAGAAGGGCAAAGAAAATTAGGGAGAAATGTCTTCTTAAGAGAGCTAGAAGAGAAAGCTAGAGACAAGAAATAGAAAAATGAAGAAAATGAAAGGGAATTGAAATTCATCATTTTAAACATGAGAATTAAACACTCATGTGATTTAGAAAACCTTATGGCCATGCTTGTCAACTAGAAATGTTAACCAAAAAGCCCAAAAGTCACTATAAGTTGTCGCATCACTCTCTCTACTTTTTTATACATTTTTTCATAAAAAGTCGAAAAAGTTACTAAAATAGCCTGTTCGCAACAGGGCCTAAGAGAGATGCTTAAGTCAAACTAAGATTTTTAAGCTTCAATTACTCAATAAATTCTCTTTGATTAGTTTGAGTTAAACTTGGTCACTTAAGCTAATAAAACATTTAGTGGCTTAAGCTAATTAGCTCCGACAACAAAAGAGAGAATGATGGAGAAAGGTAGTGAAAATTAGAGGGAAACCTTTTGCTACTAGAAGAAAAAGTTAGAGAAAAGAAAGAGAAATATGAAGAAAATGAAAGTGAATTGAAATTCATCATTTTAAATGTGAGAATTGAACACTCAAGTGATTTAGAAAATCTTAAGTGACGTGTTAAAGTTAAACTAAGATCGTTAAACTACAATTACTTAGTAAATTCTATTTTTCTTAGGGACTAAGCATGACGACTTTGAGTTAAACTTGGTCACTTAAGCTAATGAAACAATTATTGGCCTAAGCTAATTAGTTCCTACAACAAAAGTGAGAATGATAGAGATAGGCAGAGAAAGTTAAAGAATAACCTTCTCCCTAAGATCTAGAAGAAAAAGTTATAGAAAAGAAAGAGAAGTAGGAAAGAAATCAAAGGTAATTCAAATTCATCATTTTGGACTCGAAAATTGAACACTTAGGTGATTTAAAAATCCTTAGGTGGTTAAGTTAAACTTAGATCGTTAAGCTATAATTACTCAGTAAATTCTCTTTCTCAGAAACTAGGCATGATTAGTTTGGGTTAAACTTGGTCGCTTAAGCTAATGAAACAATTAGTGGCCTAGGCTAATTAGTTCCCATAACAAAAAAGAGAATGATAGAGAAAGACAGAGAAAGTTATAGAGAAACCTTTTTTCTTGAGAGCTAGAATCGAAAATTAGAGAAAACGAAGAGAAACAGGAAAAAAATCAGAGGAAATTCAAATTGATCTATTTGGACTTGAGAATTGAACACTCAGGTGATTTAGAAAACCTTAAGTTAGGTGCTTAAGTTAAATTAAGATTGTTAAACAATAATTACTCAATAAATTATCTTTTTTCTTAGAGACTAAGCGTGATTAGTTTGAATTAAACTTGGCCACTTAAACTATTGAAACAATTAGTGACCTACGCTAATTAGTTTGTACGACAAAAGAGAGAATTATGGAGAAAGACAGAGAAAGTTAAAGAGAAAGAAACGTTATTCCTGAGAGCTAGAAGAGAATATTAGATAAAAGAAAGAGAAATAGGAAGGAAAATCAATGAGAATTCAAATTCGTCCTTTTGGACTTGAGAATTGAACACTTAGGTAATTTAGATAACCTTATGTGAGGTACTTAAGTTAAACTAATATCCTTAAGCTATAATTACATAGTAAAAATTCTTTTTCTCAGAGACTAAGCATGATTAGTTTCAGTTGAACTTGGTCAGTTAAGCTAACGAAACAATTAGTGGCTAAGCTAATTAGTTTCTTCAACAAAAGAGAGAATAATGGAGAAAGGCGGATAAAGTTAGAAAGAAACCTTCTTCTTGAGAGCTAGAAGTGAAAGTTGGTTAAAAGAAAGAGAAATATGAAGGAAATCAAAAGGAATTCAAATTTATTCTTTTGGACTTGAGACTTGAACACTTGGGTGATTTAGAAAAAAACCTTAACTGAGGTGCTTAAGTTAAACAAAGCTCGTTAAGCTATAACTATTCAGTAAATTTTCTTTCTTAGAGACTAAGCATGATTAGTTTGAGTTAAACTTAGTCACTTAATCTAATGAAACAATTAGTGGCCTAAGCTAATTAGTTCTTATAGCAAAAGGGAGAATGATGGAGAAAGGCAGAGAAAATTAGAGAGAAACATTTTTCTTGAGAGCTAGAAGAGAAAGTTAGGGAAAAGAAAGAGAAATATGAAGAAAATCAAAAAGAATTCAAATTCATCATTTTGGACTTGAGAATTGAACACTCAGGTGATTTAGGAAACCTTATGTGAGATGCTTAAGTTAAACTAATGTCGTTAAGCTACAATTACTCAGTGAATTCTCTTTTTCTTAGAGACTAAGCATAATTAGTTTGAGTTAAACTTGGTCACTTAAGCTAATGAAACAATTAGTGGCCTATGCTAATTAGTTCCTACAACAAAAGAGAGAATGATGGAGAAAGGCAGAGAATGTTAGTGAGAAACCTTCTTCTTGGGAGTTAGAAGAAAAAGTTAGAGAAAAGAAAGAGAAATAGGAAGGAAATCAAAGGGAATTCAATTTGATCATTTTAGACTTGAGAATTGAATACTTAGGTGATTTTAAAACCTTAACTGAGGTGCTTAAGTTAAACAAAGATCATTAAGCTATAATTACTCAGTAAATTTTCTTTTTCTTAGAGACTAACTATGATTAGTTTTACTTACCCAAAAAACTATGATTAGTTTGAGTTAAACCTGGTCATTTAAGCTAATGAAACAATTAATGGCCTAAGCTAATTAGTTTCTACAATAAAAGAGATAATGATGGAGGGAGCAGAGAAAATTAGAGAGAACCCTTTTTGTTGAGAGTTAGAAGAGAAAGTTAGAGAAAAGATATTGAAATAGGAAGAAAATGAAAGGGAATTCAAATTCATCCTTTTGGACTTGAGAATTGAACATTTAGATGATTTAGAAAACCTCGTGAACAAAATCAGATTTCAAATTTTGATATTAACAACTTGGATGCGGATTTCAAGTGAAGTCAACTGAACTACTTAATATTTTACACACTACTTATATGGGTATAGGTGTGAGCCCTACATTTATGTGAGTATTATAGAATTTTGAATATTTTATTTATTTATTTATTTTATTTTTTTGATGCATAACATTTCTCTTCTTAGGTGAATTTACAAGTTGGATATAGCTTTTGTATAGTCCACTGATAACTCAGTGTCTGAATCAATTTGCGTGCACCTTGACTAGTCATTGCACAATACAACTTGTCCATTGTGGGCTCACTTCGGTCCTTGGATAATACGGACCATTTATTTTGTTAGGTATCATTATTAGTAACCACACGATTAAATGATTTCTTTTTAAAAAAATGAATGGAGTTCAACATTTTTTTTATTTAAAAAAATATATATAATCTGATCGTGTGGTCACTAATGTTTGATTAATTTAATTTTTAGTGTAAATCATATACTCAATAAAATCACAAAATTAAAGATTTGAATTATCAAGACAAGCTAGAAATGTGCCCATAGTGGGCATGCAACATGCAATCCATTTTGCAGAGAAGTTGAGTCCTAAAAATTTTACAATGACAATGTAAAAATAATTATTTAAAATTATAATTGTAAAAAATCTATCTTCTTACTCTACTTTATTTCGTTTTTTTTGTTCTCCATTTATGTATAATTGCCAATTCTATATATTTTTATGAAATTTAATTTCAAATTCATTCATTTAAAATTTATTTATCTAAATGAAATATAAAAAGAAAAATAGATTTTGATTTTTTTTTAATTGGGAAGATATTATTTATAATATAAAAAGAATTACATTTCAACAATTATACAAGCTCATTAGCTAACCTTGTAAAGAGCTTCCATAATTGAACAAAAACAACTAGTCCAACTATTAATCTAAAATCTATGTCCCATTATGTAGGAGATCCGCCCAAACCAATCCACTGCATTTGGGAGGATGCGTGATGACGAGCAGACGGTTGAGAATTAATTTTTTTCAATCCGCTTAGTTTTGAACAGATAACAGATTTGAGGTTCCTTTAATAGTAATCGAACCGCCAAACCGTAAGTACCCCTAGTAATTTATAAGACTTTGTATTTTCAATTTGTTTAAATATTCTGTTTGTGTTTTCAATTAAAAAAGAGATTAAATATTCTGTTAAATATATTCTGTTGAAAAGGAGTTTTCAACTTGAATATATTTTTTGAATTAAAAAAATAAATGTATTATTTATCTTCTTTTTATTTTTATTTTTAAATGTAAATCTAAAAATAATAAATAAAAAAGATGATATATATTGGTTGGTTTTTATTTTCAAAAACAGATATAAATGTAATAATATAGAGGCATACAATCTCTACTATTGCTATATTCATTGTTTTAGTGGTTTGAATTGTTTTTATATTTTAAGAACCACAGATTGTAATACTTTATGTAATACTTTATATGGATTAGGTATGCTGTGATTGTAATATGTGAATAAGACATGCTGTGATTGTAAAATTTTAAAGTTTCAAACTTTCTTTCTTTGGATGAGGTAAGCAGTGATTGTAATACTTTTTTAAGTCATTAACTTTAATACTTTTTTTTTTTTTTTGAGGAAGTGCACAAGTTGAATTATGTTAAAAATTTACATCCGCCAGATTGACGGACGGATACGGATTGATTTTTTCCAATCCACCAATTTAGCAGACATATGGTGAATTGAAAGTTCTGTGACCGCAAGTGACCCAAGCCCACCCCTACCATTATGTACCCAAAAAAAAAAAAGAAAGTGAACAACACAATTGTAATTCAACTCAATAACTAATGGGAAAAAAAAAAAACTAAATTATAGGGAATACATTATTAAATTCGCATTTAATAAAGATTGAATCTCTTACTCTAGACTAGTCCCTAAAAATTTTAAAACATGAATTAAAAAATATGTTTGTTCAGTCCTAAAATATTTATATTTAGTTTTTATTATTTATGACAATGAGATTATATACATTATAATTGAAAAAAATTAATTCAAAAAAAAAAATTGTTAATCAAATTTTTAAATTTCTGTTTATAAATCAACGTTTACGTTTACGTTTTTTTCCTCAAATTTATAAACTGAGACAACCATTTATAAAGAAAAAAAAAATATTAAACAATTTTTTATAATAATTTTTAAAATTTCTATAAATATAAACTGAAAATGAAATAATTAGCAAAGAGGTCATTAGTAAATGAAACTAGTTTGACAACTATTTGCTTTCAACATGCTTCTTGGGTTCATGAGGCAATGAAAATAACAAAAATATCTATTTTCAATGGTCGGAGAAAGTCAAAGAAAACTTGGTAAATAAAGTTAATTTGACAACTATGTATTTTCATATCTTTTTGGGTTCATAAAATTATAAATATATATATATATATATATATATTTAATTCTTTTCTAGAGATAAAGTAACAGACAAAATATTAATGAATGAACGAAACAATTCATTTGGTCAAATCTTCATGTTTTTGCAGTTCTCTCTCCTTTTGGCTTTTATTTATTTCCACGAGTATTGTTGAGGATCATAAAAAAAATATTACAAATATTTTATTCAAATTTTTATATCCTTTGATTAGTGACATAATCAAATGTGACCAAATATTATGAAATGCTACATGAAGATTTTTTTCATGTTTCATGATCCCTAACATTACTCAAATATAATTACTAAATACTAATGAAGAACACAGAGCACTTAGGTTGTGTTTGGGAAGGCAAGTTGGGGCTTATTTAGCCACTAACAGACAAAAAAGGCTAATTTAGCTAAATGGAGACAAAACAGACTGCACCTGCTTGGCAATAACCCTTATTGGGGTAAATTTACCAAACTACCCCCACTCTCCCCTCTGATTTTAAGGCCCAACGCCTCACCACACACAACATTTCTAGGGCACACAATATTCGTGAAGCGACGGAGGCGATTAATGTATAAAAGCGGCGATGACATCGATCTGAGGAAGCTTCCCAGAGCCGATCGGCACAGGAGTACGCATCTGCGGCGTCGAAGAAGACTCGCGAACAGGATGGCAGATCGAACGGTTGGGGCGTACGTTGGCGGCATCAAACAAGAAGTCACCATCTCAAACACCACCGATCTTCAGGTAATGCTTCATGGCCGTTCTGATTTCGTTTCCCTTTTCGCGTAAATCCGTCCCCTACTTTCGATCTGCTTGGGTTCATGTGTGAAATCCCTTTCTCTGTTAAATACAATTTTTTTTTAAAAAGAAATGTGGACTCTGTTTTTTGAATATCCTGTGGGAAACCCACTGCCGAATGTAAAGTGGATTCTTATGTTTGAGTTCCCAAATCATACATGAATATTTCCATTTTCGGATTGTTTACTCTTCAATTTTTCGGTTTTGTACACTACTCTGCAAAATGGGCCAATAACACCGACCAGGCTTAAGAATAGGGTTTGGAAGAGGGTTCTATCAAATGTATTGGTCGGTTACGTTACAGTGCTCTGTTTGCTACAACACAGAATTATAGTGCTCTGCTCAAATTTGTCATCCCTTTTCCTTCATTTATTTCCTTTGGTGATGACGATAATTCAATGCAGATCATGACATTTCTATATCCATGGTCATTACGGTTAAATTAAGTTCAAACATTTTGCTTCATCCAACTCAAGTCGATTTGGATCTGTTGTTATGTAAATGTAACAGACGTAAATTGGGCAGATATATATAAATTTGTTCTTTTATATATATATATATGATCAACCCATGGTAAAAATTGAAAAACAGATACATATAAAGAACCTTAAAAACCTATTCTTATACATCTGTTGTTCATTTGTTTGTTATACATCTGTTGAGATTCTTAAAACAATCTGTTCTTGATTTGAGATACAGATACATGTACATCTGTGCTTAACTAGCGGTAACTTGTGCGATGCACGGAAAAATAGATTATTTATATTTTGTGTGATAAATAAATCATCTTAATCTTAAATTATATCTTAATAGCGACAAACCATGATATTAAGCCATCTGGGTAGATGTTAACAATAATTAACCCACAAAATTTTACAATAAAATTTGATATGCATAAGAAATTATTAATTATAAAAACTATTGAGAATAATAGTATCATAATCACTTAATAACATAAATAACTTGTATCAAAGTAAACAAAACATTAAAAGAAAGAAATTCTATAAGCTCATAAAAGTTATCATAAATTTACTTGGACTTTTAAATCAGTGGTGTATATTATTATTGTGGGATCAAATTACGAATATCAACTTTTAATTATAATTTATAAGTAGTTTTTTAAAAAATTTAATTTAAGTTTGTTGCCTTGTTTATAAAAAGAACTTCTCAAACAAATCATTAATTGATTATATTAGCAACTCTCTATCTTTGATTTCCTCTATCAATGACACACGCATATCATATCAAAGTATAAATCCTTCTCCATAATTTGAAGAATACTTGCATAGATCCAACGTCATTTTAAAAAAATTAATCAAGATAAGAATTTCATAGTATTATAAAAATTATATAAGAGAATAGTTTTAATCTATTTTATTTCTAAAAAAAAATGATGAAAAATTATTTGAATTGTACTTGAAGAAATATAACAAATGATAGTTTTAATCATTATATACCCAAAAAAAAATTATATCTGTGGGAAAAAATGGTCGAATACAAATAAAGTCATGGACATTGAATTAAATCATATGAGCTCTAAATTGATAGAATAATATAACAAATCAACTAAAATAACATAGAGATATTAACAAACATGTAGTACTTCCTTATCATCTTTGTATTATATTCATTAATTTCATATATTAAATGAAAGTTTTATTCGTCTCGATAAGGACCAAGAAAACAAATTTGATAAGAAATTGATTCTAAACTTAATTATTGAAAAAATAAAAATTTCAAAGAGTGAATTTAGAGATGAGATTGGAGAAATACTATAACGAATGACAGCCTTAAAAAAAAATGATCTATTGCAATTTATTTTTAATAACTAATAGAAAGAATATCAAATTATTATGTTTTATAAATATAGTGAAGAAAATTAATTTGTGAGATTTTTGTGCTGCCTTCTCTCATGTAGCCTTTATTATTTCATTATTAATACTCTTCTCATTTAGAGTGAACCAATTTCATTATTAATACTTTTCTCATTCAGAGTCAATAAATTTTTTTTTAATCTTTATCACTTGGTAGATAATAACGAATAATAAAAATTATCAAAAGAAGGTTAAGAATTTAATAGGAGATAAGAAGTTATAGATAGAGACATTTCATAAGATAAAAAATTTAAAATAAAAAAAGATAATATGTGATAGGAGAAAAAAAAATATGAGCAAATGAAAATAAAGATTTAGATATATATTTTTTTGATAGATATATAGATTAACAAATCATATCTTTATCTAAATTTTATTATTTTACTTTTTTTGTAAATCAATTATTTAAACTTTATCTTTATTTGTAGGCCACGAAATTAATTTTTATAAATTATTTATCAATTTTCATATGTTTATTTATCTATAAGTCATGAAATTATTTTTTTTAAATAATTTTTTTAATTTTTATCTTTATCTATAGGTCATGAAATAAATTTTCATAAATTATTTATGAATTTTTATATGTTTATCTATAATGAAATTAATTAAAGTACGAAATGAAGGGAAGAAAAAATGAGTAATTTTGTTTTTTTTAAAATAAAAAAAACAATTATTTAATCTTTATCTTTATTTGTAGGCCATGAAATTAATTTTTATAAGTTATTTATCAACTTTTATTTGTTTATTTATAGGAAGAAATTTTAAATTATCTATAAGTTATGAAATTAATTTTTTAAAATTAATTGTTTAATTTTTATCTTTATCTGTAGACTATAAAATTAATTTTTAGTTTTTATATGTTTATCTATATGGAGAAATTTTGAAATTCAAATCTTTATCCGTAAGCAATGAAATTAATTTCAATTATAATTAATCAAACAAATAGAAAATGAAGAAAAATAGAAAACATGAAACGCGGTCAAAGAAGGTTGCCACGTAAGAAAGAGAGAGTTTCAAAATTATAAGAATTTAGGAATAAATATTTGGAGGCTTTTAACAAAACAACTACATTTGGTCTTTATCACTTGGTAGATAATAACGAATAATAAAAATTATCAAAAGAAAGTTAAGAATTCAATAGGAAATAAGAAGTTATGGATAAGGACATTTCATAAGATAAAAAATTTAAAATAAAAAAAGATAATATGTGATAGGAGAAAAAAAAATATGAGAAAATGAAAATAAAGATTTAGATATATATGTTTCTGATAGATATATAGATTAACAAATCATATATTTATCTAAATTTTATTGTTTTACTTTTTTTGTAAATCAATTATTTAATCTTTATCTTTATTTGTAGGCCACGAAATTAATTTTTATAAATTATTTATCAATTTTCATATGTTTATTTATCTATAAGTCATGAAATTATTTTTTTAAATAATTTTTTAATTTTTATCTTTATCTATAGGTCATCAAATAAATTTTCATAAATTATTTATGAATTTTTATATGTTTATCTATAATGAAATTAATTAAAATACGAAATGAAGGGAAGAAAAAATGAGTAATTTAAAAAAAAAAATTATTATTTAATCTTTATCTTTATTTGTAGGCCATGAAATTAATTTTTATAAGTTATTTATCAACTTTTATTTGTTTATTTATAGGAAGAAATTTTAAATTATCTATAAGTTATAAAATTAATTTTTTTAAAATTAATTGTTTAATTTTTATCTTTATCTACAGGCTATAAAATTAATTTTTAGTTTTTATGTGTTTATCTATATGGAGAAATTTTGAAATTCAAATCTTTATCCATAAGCAATGAAATTAATTTTAATTATAATTAATCAAACAAATAGAAAATGAAGAAAAATAGAAAACATGAAAGGCAATCAAAGAAGGTTGCCACGTAGGAAAGAGAGAACTTCAAAATTATGAGAATTTAGGAATAAATATTTGGAGGTTTTTAACAAAACAACTACATTTGGTTATATATATAGTATAGATAGATAAAGTAATCTGCTCTTCAGTTGTTGTTATACAAATGTAAGGGAAGTAAGTTGATACAAATATATATATAAATCTGTTTTGGGGATAAATGTATGATCAATCTATGATACAAACTGTCAAATCGGACATAGAGATGAAGTAGTTTATTCTTTTTGGAACTTCTTGTGTGGGAATTTAAACGTACCTAACAGTTTATGCAAATGTTTATCCATTTCAAAGCCTTTGCACTTACTCGACGCAAATTGATAGGAAACACACGGTATTCATGGCTTTTTATTATTATTATTATTATTATTGTTATTGGTTTGGGGTTGTATATCTCCAATGTGTGCAAGTGCATATGGATAAAAGAACGTGGATGAAGAACATAAAATAGAAAAAAGCCAAAATAGATTTTTAAAACTTAATTAAGAGACGTAGAAAATTAATTTCACAAATTTAATTTGAAAAGAAGTTTACCACTGTAATACATGTGGATGAATAATAATTTTCAAAAATAACTTTTATTAATGGTAACTTACGACATTAGTATTTCTACGTTACCATTTTCATTCATGTAATCGTAATTGATTTACTTTGATCACGAATGTATAATTAATGTATATAATTGATTTTGCCATAACATGAATTCTTAATTTGATAATGTAAACACACGATGTTCATTACTATGTTCCATATATTATTATTGTTTTTTTTTTGGTTGTATATATCCCATGTGTGCAAGTGCATATGGGTTAATAAATAAGTTTACCACTATACAAAGCTATGGATGAATAATACTTTTACAAAATCAATTTCATTAATGAAATCAAATTATGACAGTAGATTTGTACATAATCATTTTGATTCATGTAAATTTAATTGAATTGTAATTTGATTATGAATTTACAATTTACATCAAATTGGCTTAATTTGATCATGAATTCTTAATTTGATTCATCTAAACACACGGTATTCATGCCTTTTTTTTATCTATTAGGTTTGAAAAGGAAATTAGAGATTTACCTTTCTATTAACACTTTGACACTGAAACCATAATTGGTAGGTTGCTTTTCTTTAATATTAAATGAATAAAATAATGAGTTTGTATACCCATTATATGAAATTTGTGCTTCGGCATGTTCAGTTCATGTTTAACCTGAAATATGGATATCATAAACTAATTACTGCTATGATTCATTGTTACTTTCGAATGTTTGTCGTTCATAGCATGGCTTCGTTTACCTCTAGTGTAACTTCTAGTACATGGCCACGTCGAATGTGTGCCTGTGGACATGGCTCTTGTATTGTTAAGATTTCAAGGTCCACCAAAAATCCAGGGTGTCCCTACTTTGCATGCCCCCGCCCTGTGGTGAGTGCCCAATTCATTACTGGTCATAACTGCATGAACATTAAGAACCCATTGACTAATAGTTTCATCATTCCCACTCATCAGCCCTGTGTCAATTGGATTGGTTGGTGCGAAGAACCAAGGCGAGAGAGCACGGACTATGCGTCATCCAGATACGAAATTGTCATGCAATTACGGGATGATGTCATACACATTCAACAATCCTTGCGTGTCCTTAAGACCATTGTGTATGTGCTATACATTGTTGTTGTCATTTTGTTGTTGCGTATGTAACCAACGTTAGGATGTTGTTAGTATGTATAAACACGTTACGAGGTTGTTAGTATGTTGGTAATATGTTTTAGTATGACTATAATCTTGTTGTGCGTTTCTTCACTACGAAAGGGTAGACATATTAATGACTATCATAACTATGAGCACCGCTTAGTTCCATGTTTGTTTATGTATGTTTCTAATGTGCAATGGTTATATGATGTGTAAGTTAGCATCCCATTTCTCTGTTTATTGTTCATGGGCATAGATTGAGCATCGTGCAACCAATTTAAATTATTCTGCTATGGGCTTATACGTTTGTATGTAACAACCAAATATGTGATGGTAATCTTTTGTAACCGTACATTAGTAATGGCTTCCATACGTACTTCGCCGCGTACCCAATCCAAAAGCAAAGGCATTGTCACAGAGAAGTCAAGCAGTCTTGAAGAGACACAGACTCAGTTCAGCCACAAGGCCTCATGGGACAATGACTCAATCCGAGTTTTCCTGCAATTGATTGCAAATGAGATTGCAAAAGGAAATCGGCCATTCCTAGTCCTCAGCCAAGCAGGGTACAAGTTGTTGGCTAGGAAATTTGAGAAAAAAACAGGAAGAAAACATGACCTCAAATAGTTGAAGAATAAATACATGAGTTTGAAAAAAGAGTGGCAAACGGGGACAAAGTTGATGGATTCAAGCAAATGAGTGTCAGGGATAGGGTTTGACTGTGACACCGGTATGTTTTAGGCACCTGAGGAGTGGTGGGACAAGATGGAATCGGTAAGTACATGTTTCTTGCGTTTCATATTTGTCTGTTACCAGTACATAACCTTTTTAGTTAACTTTTAATTAATTATATGAAATGTAACGTCGTTCTCTTTCGTATATCTCCCTTTGTGCAGATAAACAAGGTGTGTGCCAAGTTCAGGAAAATTTTTTTGGAACATCGTGACTTGATGGTGACGGTCTTCATCGATGCATCAGCTACTGGTAAGCACCGTTGGATCCCGGAGAGAAACTTCCTGAAGATGCTGATGACTCATCTGATTCTGTGCATAGTTTGGGAGCCCAGCCATTTGTTGATCCGATACGCGCAGGAGTACAGGACGTGGATTCAGATTCATCATTGGAACCTATTCCGATTGAAAAGGGAAGAAGGAAAAAGACGCCATCAACAAGTGTTTCAAAGTCGAAGAAGGCAACAAGTGGAGCGTCAGTTATTGCGGAAAGCATGAATAATCTAACAAATGTGGTGCATACGAAGAATCAGCAGGTTATGGTGAGGCACCTCACAAGCAACGAATCGCTGTACACTATTTCAGAGTGCATGCATCACCTGACGACTATTCCATCCCTGATTGGTACACCGCTATTTCATTTCTCCTCGACACTTGTGGATAACGCAGATTACCAGGAGGTGATGATGTGTCAGCCTGATGACGACCACATCATAGGGTGGCTTACACAAAAGCAGCTCCAGTGTACTGCGTCGGCGCCGTTTGCGAACCTGTTTGGGGTTCGCCGGATGTGACATAGCGGTGTTAGGATTGTTGAAGATGCCTTCCCTTCTTTTGCTTTGGAAAACTTTTAGTTATGTTATTGTTGGCACTGTACTAAAATAGGATGGTTGTGTTTGCATGTTTTAAACTGTTCCTTGTTTTTTTTTTCTTGCTAGCTATGGTGAACAAAATTTTTGCATGTTTGTCGTAGACGGAATGGAAGCATGGTTGTGCATTTTTTTGGAAAGGAATAGGATGCTTGTGTTTGAATTAAATGTATGGCAATGAAATGCGCAACAACGGCTTGCGTGTGCTGCTTTTGTATTTGTTTATTCTTTTGTTTCGGAAACTGTTATGTTAGTTTGACGTCATTTTTTGTGGTTGTGTTGGTAATGGTCCCCCTGTAAACAATAACCATCAGGTTCAGTATTTGTTTAATTCATATCATTATGCGTTAGTAACGACATTGGTGACGACATTACTTACATTAAAAACGATGTCAGCATTCTGTAATTGCAAACTGTTATTAGATTTGAGTCAATGAATCACGTGCAAACTGATTGAAACAGTGCCACTCATGTAGGTTTCGCATCAACGAAGACATGATGAATCCCTGGGATGGAAGCAACAATGACGATTTAAGGGAAATGCTTAATCAAATGGCCGTACACTGCAACAAGAAAACAACTGGAATTTCTACAAGCATGCCAGTATGCGACAGAGTGGTACGAAAAACACATGGCTAAAACGCCATGTCGCACTTCTATATTGACCGGGCATGCATGGATATCTGAACTATATGCAGGCCATATGGGTCGACTTGAGGAAAATGTTTGCATGCTGAAGGAAGTTTTTACCGCTTTGCATGAGACATTAGTAAATGATTTTGGGTTACAAGTACTGCAATGTCCACATGGCTTAGCTATTGAAGAAAGCGTTGCAATGTTTATCCACGTGTTGAAAGGGATGCAAAATCGGGAAATCCAAGAACGGTTCCAACATTCGGGGGAGGCTGTGTCTGAGTACGTGCATAACGTATTAACTTCTATGAAAGAGTTCATTGTTGTTCATTGCCAGCCCACATATAGTCAGCATCGTATACATCCATACGTGCAGTCTAAAAAGAAATACATACCGTTCAAGGTATTACTGAAAAACATTACCTACTTATTTGTGCGAAGTCCAGTTATTGTGTTTGTCGATTATTAAGTGGACGTGACGTATGAAAATAACCATTACATGTACCCGTAGGAGTAACAATACAATTAGGTTGTTTGCAGGACTGTATTGGAGCAATAGACGGAACACATGTAAGTGCATGGGTTACGGGCCAGATGCGGCAACATATTTCGGTAGGAAATACTGTCACACGCAAAATATCATGGCCGTGTGCGATTTTGACATGTGTTTCATCTTCATTTCGTGCAGATGGAAAGGAAGTATACATGATAGTCGCATCTTCAACGAGATACTAACAAATGACAATGTCCCATTTCCACATCCTGAAGAAGGTAACACAGTGCCATGAATTCTTAATTGATGGGGCTACAATTTTTTGTCAAACAGCATTACTTGAAAATGAAATACAATGTAGATTTTAGTGTCATAAATTGTTGTACTGTCAGCAGGCAAATATTGGTCCTGTTTGGTATAGCTGTTAAAATAGATTATAGATTATAGCTTAACAGATTATAGATTATGACTTTAATCAGAAGTTGTTAATCTGTTTGGTGTAACTGTTGGATTATAGATTTAAGTTGCTGAGTAGTGTTTGTTAAATAAGCTGTGAAGTAACTTTTTCAATTAACTTTTATTTTTTATTATTCACTATTTGTCTACATTTCTCATAAAAAATAATAATAATATTCTATAGTCCATTTAGGTCTTTTTCTATTTAAAAAAAAATAAAAAATAAAAAAAAATCTAAGAGTAAAACCGTGAATTAACATGTCCACAACAGAAGTTGATAATCAGAAAAAGGGGTGAGCAGCTTCTCAGAATCAGTTTTTTTAACTTAAAATAAGTTGTTAGAATCAGAAACTATTTCAAAATAAGTTTAACCAAACAGTCCAAAATAACTTTTTAAAAGCCAGAAGCCATAAGTTGGCTCAAAAAAGCCACACCAAACACCCCCAATATCTTGTCGATTCTGGCTATCCAAACCGGGTAGGTTACCTAGCACCTTTCAGAGGCAGCCGTTACCACCAACAAGAATTCCGACGTACTCAATGGAACAGGACAACAAAAACGCTAAGGAAATTATTTAACGAAGTTCACTCGTCGTTACGCAGTGTGGTGGAACACACGTTCGGTGCCTGGAAAAATCGATGGGGGTTTATTCGAGACATGCCTCGGTATGACTTTGTAAATGTGCAAGTTCAGTTAGTAGGCGCGTCAATGGCATTACATAATTATATACAGCGAAACACAGGTAATCCAACAGCTGTTCACCCAATCTGCGATGAGGAAGAGGCTATGACAATAGTAAATGTCATACCAGAAGTTGAACATGACGAGGATGGTTAAATGGTTGGGGATGAGGACTCGCATATGGCATTGATGCACCTTCGCATACGCGACAAGTTAGTGTACTTGCGTAATAACGGAACGTTAGGAAATATATAATAGTCCACCTAATTTTCGTAGGGTTGTAACATTGGTAACACACGTGGAACAGACTGTATTCAAATATATTATCAGGTACAATATGTATGTGTTTACACGGGAGTACAATCCCTTTCAGTTGGTGACGTGCCTAACTTTAAGAAACTAAAAACAACAGAAAAAGCCTTTTCGGGAAAAAAAAAACCAAGGTCAAACAAACAAGAAAAATAAAAAAAAACAAATTCAAAATTTATCATGTGCAACGTTTGTTAAAAACATAAAAATTTCAGTTTAAAACAACAAAAAGTCAAGAGAGACATGAATAATTATCACGTGCCACGGCCGTACATTATGATTTTTGACATCAAAAAGCCAAGAGAGACATGAAAAATATGCCTCACCCACAAAAAAATAAAAAATAAAAAAATAAAAACATAATTTACCATTTGCCATGTAATTTAAAAATAAATACAACACATGAAAACCCATTTTTAAAAAATAAAAACAAATTAATGTATACCAATAAAAATGAAAATGACAAAAACATAAATTTTAAAAAAAGAACCAAAAAAATATGCCTCACCCACAACAATAAAAAATTAAAAAAATAAAAATATAATTTACCATTTGCCACGTAATATAAAAATAAATACAACACATGAAAACCTATTTTTCAAAAATAAAAACAAATTAATGTATACCAATAAAAATGAAAATGACACAAACGTAAATTTAAAAAAAAGAACCACAAAAATATGTCTCACCCACAAAAATAACAAATAAAAAAATAAAAACATAATTTACCATTTGCCACATAATTTAAAAATAAATACAACACATGAAAACCCATTTTTCAAAAATAAAAACAAATTAATGTATACCAATAAAAATGAAAATGACAAAAACGTAAATTAAAAAAAAATGAACAAATTAATGTATAGAAAAACAAAAAAAAGAAAAAAGAAAAACATAAATTCCAAAAAAAAAAAAATAACAACCATAAAAAGACGGCTGATACAAAAACATAAATTCAAAAAAAAAATTGGATAAAAAGAGGCCTCACACCAAAAAAAAAAAGAAGTGAACAATGATGCTAACGTGGACCCTACGACAAGGTCAAGAAATAGCCAAATCACTTGAAGGGCAGTTCGGTAATTTAACATGAAGACACGTCACAAAAAAACCAAAAAGTAAAAAAAGTAATAAAGTCCTTCTTAAATTAGGCTTTTTAGCTTGGTTAAAAAAAAAAAAAAAAAAAAAAAAAAAAAAAACTAGGCTTTTTAACCACAGACTAAAATAATCAAAAAAGTCAAAAAGACAAAAAGTCAACTCACTTTCCAAACGACACCTAAGGGTGTTTAAGGATTAAATTGACAAAATTAGAACTTTGAGAATCAAAGTGACATGGATTACACACTTTAAGGAAAATAGATAAAATTTAGGGTTAATTACAAAAATAAATAAATAAATAAATTAAGATTTCACACATTTTTTACTTTAAACCCCACTATTTCAATTTTAACAAATTAAATCCTGAAGTTCCATCCATATTTCAATTTGGTCCCTTCAGCCATCTCTATCTATGTAAGGCAACAGCGGGGGTTTAAAGTGAAAAGTATTGGGGTTTAAAATGAAAAATGCATGAAACCTTAGAGATTTTTACAAAATAACTAAAAACAAAAAAAGGATTAATTATAAAATAAATCCAAAATTTCACGTAATTTGCACTTTAAATCTCAATGCTTTTTACTTTAAATCCCCTCCGTTACCTTATACAGATGGAGATGGACGGAGGGAGCAAATTAAAATACAGATAGAGCTATTTGTTGAAATTGAAATACTATAATGAAAAATGCGTGAAACCTTGATTTTTTTTTTTTGTGTGTAATTAACCCTAAAATTTATTATTATTCATTTACAGCTATTTGAAATTCGACCAATTTGACCCCAATTGAAAATTTTAGGAACAAAATTGACAAATTGAAACTTAAGAATTAAAGTGATACAAAACACTTTAAAAATGGTAGATACATTTTATCAATGCACATTAATATAACTACGGTGGAATACATACTAGTATATATACACAAAAAAATGATTAGTTGTATATAAATACACTTACTGATACAGGTCAATATAAATATGTATAAATATATAAACAGGAATACATATACCTTAATATGTATAGGTGCATGTGTTATAAGACTACTAGTATCAGTCTGGATAACCTATCACTTTCATTACATGTACACCTATCAAAAAGTAAGAGGGTCAAATGACAAAGACATCCCTTCATCTCTACTTTGTATTTGATGTAAATTTTTTTTGTAAAAGAACAAAACTACGCTTAAAAGAAAATTTTCCGTCTTATTTGAAGGACACTATTGTCTGCTCAAACTTTGACCTAGTAAAACCCAAGTAGAGGTATAAAAATAGCCCGTGGCTTATTGGCGGTTCGAAATCCGTTCACAGTCTGAAATGGGTCCGACCCGTTTAGGCCTGCTTGGGCCCAAGCCCGAGGCCAGCCCGAGCCCCTGGGCTAGGGCCTGGGCCATCGTTTTGAAGCCTAGCCTGGCCCATTGGCCCACTGAAGGCCCATTTAGAGCCCAATCCCAAGCCCGGCCCGCGTCGAGGCCCAATGTATTCTTTAGTGAAAAATAATAAACTTTTAGTAGAAAATTTTTTTAAAAAAATGGTCAGGCTCATCCCAAGCTCGAGGCTAGGCACAGGCCCATTGGCCCATCCAAGGCCCGAATATCGCTGGGCCTAGGCTAGGGCCTAGGCTTAGTTCGGCCTCAATTTTTCGCAGAAGCCCACGAGGCCTGACATGGGCTTGTCCCGGCCCGAGCCCAGATTGGCCGGATCGGGTCAGGTCGGGCTAGATTTACATCCCTAAACCCAAGGTAGCCCTAAGAATAGCAACACCCTTTTTAAAAATAAGATATGTTTAGGTCTTGCTAGCGACGACCTAATAGACTGGGACAAAAATAAGATTTTATTATTAGAGAGATTAAAAGAAAAATAAATTTTTACGTCATATATATAAACACATAAGTACGTATAATATGATATATAAATTATTTATATATATATATAGAAAAAATATTTAAATGCAATAAAAGTAATTTCTAACAAGATGAAGAAATTTTTTTTGATGCAAAATAGAAAGAGAATACAAGATGGAAGAAAACAAGATATGTTTTTTTTATACTAAGGGCTATTTTATATATAAAATAATGTATATTTTTAAAATTCTGTGTTAAACAGTATTTTTCACTGAAATAGGGAGACCATGACCCTTTATAGTCTTTTTCTAGTTCTCTTCCAGCCAATAGATGTTGGTTAAGTTTCAAATAATACCAAAAAAGTTTGAAATTTAATATAAATTTTACATATACTCACACACTTATGCTGTGTTTGGTTGAGGGATTTGGGGAGGAATTTGGAAAGGAAAAGAGAAAAGGTGTGTGAAACTAGGTGAAATGTAGGTATATTTTATTCATATTTTACCTAACTTTTCCCTTTTTCTTTCCAAATCCCTCCTCAAATCCCCCAACCAAACACAACGTTAGTATTTCTATATAATTTTCATATATTTCGTTATACTTATAGGGAAAAGTACTAAAAAATGGAAAGTAGGGAAAAAAAATTACCAAAAGGTGGGATCTTTTTGCTAATTACAGAAGATATGAAAAGTTGAAAAGAAATTATAAAATCATGGTCTTTTATACATCTTTGTCCTCACTCCGCCAAAATATTACACACTTAAGCCCTCCAAACTACTCTTTATGGTTAATAACTCAATGTTACTTGATTGTTTTGTGTTGTTTCTTTTGTTTTTAGGTAGATCGACTCTTTACACTAAAATGATGTAATTGGAAAGCTTTTGCAAACTTAAATAGATATTTAGAGGACTTCAATTCAAGCTCAAGAGCTAACATTTAAAGACTTCAAGTCAATAGAATAAAGCATGCACAATTCATGAGGTTTGGAGGAGAAAATATTGAATTTGATGCAATCACGCTATAATAGCTACTCTGTGCAGCCTTTAATATTTTGAGCGTATCTCTCACATCCAAATATATATATATATATATACATATATATTTAAATCCAAAAAACGTTCACTTAAAAAAATCATTTTTTTTTAATTTTTTTTTTGTTTTTAATGAAAATAAAATTCTTTTTTTTTTTACTTTTTTAATTCGTCTAGTTAAATAGAACCTAAAATCGTAAATTTCTTTTGAAATATTTTATAAAAAAGTTGACTAAAAATCGAAGAATTAAACACCCCCTCCCCCCCCCCCAAAAAAAAAGGTCATCCCAGACAAACCATAGTTAGTTTGATGTGATTCTGGTAAATAATCTGCTACTAATTGCAAAAAAGAAAAAAAGGTTGGACTAATAACTGGAGTAATGGGGATAGCAAAGTTACCATAATCGCCAATATAACCACGTTTACGGAGGCCTTTCTTGGTGGAGCATCCAACACTGCAAATGGACTCAATATTCTTAGGAGAAAAACCCTTGTCGTTGTTGAATACTAGCAATGTCACCGTAATGTCCCTTGAAGTTATCACAAACTCCAGCGATGGTTCTACTCCTTCCAAGTATTCATTGTCCTCTACATTCTATTATCATATTTTTGATTCATGATTATAAAAAAAAAAAATTAAAAAAGGCAATTATACTAACAATGTCTATAGTTTGGAGTTTGTGTCACTTTAGTCTTTGATTTTTCAATTGTCATATATTTGATCCTAAATTTTGAATCTCATTCTAAATAATGATAATTGAAGATATTGTTACTCCATTTGAAGGACAAAGTCGTCGTACAACTTATTTTGTGTTGGTTAACTTATATGTTATTTGAAATATAATGAATTTTTTTTAATGAATAATATTGGAACTTTTTTCGGTTATAAAGTTTTGTTTGGTTTGATTTTTAGAATCTATTTTCAATCTTTTTTCTAAGAAATTAAAAATTAAATTGGTGGAAAAAAAAACACATCATTTTTATATAACTTTATCTTTTGGGAGGGTAGAAATAATTTTTTTTGATATTTATTTTCGTTAAATTAGTTTTTATTTTTTCAAAAGTCAAACACATTATTGAACTAATATATTAAATCAAAAAATCCAAAATCTAAAAATATTTCGTATATTAAACATATTGATTATACATTAAAAGGCTAATAACCATCAATTACATGATAACCATCAAAAAATATATGTTCACAACTGATAGGCATGGCCCAGAAGGGCCCAACCCATGGTTACTATGGGTTCCCCACACAATTATTGATTAGTTATCATCATAAAGCCCAGCAGAACGGGCCCAACACCAAGCCTGATAGAGAACCCACAATAGTCAAGCCCAGGCACTAGCTAGACACGTGTCAAGCAAGAGTCCAGCCATGTAGTAGACAAAGATTTTACAAAATTATTGAACCCATGCGCCAAGCATTAAATGAGACTATCAAGGCATTAAATGCAATAAGACCTCTCACTCTGAAGTATAGTGAAATGGCCAAGGCCAACGACAAGTAGGTGGTGGACTTTCAGCTAATGAGACAGCATGAATGGACAAGGAAATGATTAAGAAGAGACATAGAGAAGCTTCTAAGGAACGTTTGAGACAAGTAACTCTCTCTCTCTTCATTCCTCTACGCTTAATTTCTCTAAGTTCCTATCCTCTCCATCTTCTTCATCTAATTTGAACGTCGAAGGGTCTGTAAGAAGGAACCATCCCCATTTCGGAATCTTCCTATTGGACTGTTGCAAGTGTGATCAGGAAGATGAAGGGCATCCAACTCGTAGAGCGTCGTACGCCGCCGACCAGACTGCATTATCAACAACAAAATATCAACAAAAATAACCATCTTTTACATGATAATCATCCAAACACATATTAAAAATTAATTTGGCAAAAAAAAAATGTAGAACATTTATCATTTTTATATAATTCTATCTTTAGTTAGTAGAAATAATTTTTAAAAATTAGAAAATAATTTGTTGAAATTTATTTTTGTCAAGCTAGTCATCTATCTTTAGTCATATATTTTATAAAATTGATGACTCTGCCCTTGAGCAACAATGTCTTCAATTGTTCTTATTTGAAATGAGATTCAAAATTCAAGATAAAATGTATTACAATAGAAAAGTCAGAGATTAAAGTGACATGAGCCCCAAACTATAAGAAACGTTAGTGTAATTTGTCCTAAAAAAAACAAAAAAAAATGTCATACCCAAGCACTATGAGTACACAGGATGTAAATACAAGTACATGAAGATGTAAAAAAGTCATAACTAAAGAAAAAAATTAGTTATAACTAAAGAAGAACGTGACGTAAATACAAGTACACATGATATGAAATGTGTATTGTAGAATTCTTCTTATGTTTAGGTTGCCCAAATTCAAACATAGAAAATTTATTTTGGTTTGTCCTAAACTAATGTTTTGCACTTTTTGAAAATAAAAAATAAAAAATAAAAAATCTCAAAAAATACAAAAATGAAACATAATAATCAAAATAATTTAAGTTATGTGCCACAAATAACTTAAATTCAAATTTGGATTTTGTTTAGCCAAAAATCCACTCTAAAATATATTGTTCATAAGGACAAGCTTAGATGAAATAACCAAAATATCCATATATATATGTGTGTGTGTGTGTGTGTGTGTGTGTGTAGACAAATTTTACTTTATTCCCCTATGGTTTGGTTCATATGCAGTTTTTACCCGCTAACGTTTGAAAATAACCACATAACCCCCAGGTGGTTTGTCGATTGAAGTGCATCATTAAACATTCCGCCTAACTTAACAGTAACTGTGAAACACGTGACAGACTAAGCGGTTTATATAGCAATTTTTAAACTTTAATGGGGTAAATCGCACATGGAATAAAGCACAGGAATTAAAGTGCACTTTGTCTTCCAAACAAAAAATAAAAATATAAGGGTATTTTAGTGTTTTTTATTTAATCGTTAACGGGCCTAATGGTGCATTTTAATTCACAAACCACAAGGGATTATGTGATCATTTTCAGACGTTTAGAGGGGTAAACCGCACATTACCCAAATCACAAGAATAAAGTGAAATTGGCCGTATATATAATATATACTTATCGTATATACTCATTTCAAACCCTTAAAATCTCAGGGGTGTTTTGGCAACCCAATAAAAAGCTAGTTTTTAGCTTTTTACTCATTTTGGGTTACATCATCTCTCATATTTTTACCCACAAAAAGACAAAATAGACTAAAAAAGCTAAAAGCCAGCTTTTAACCAACTTCACAAAACACCACTCAGTTCTCTCTCTCTCTCTTTTCTTTCTACTCTATCTCACTTTCTCTTTCCCTCGCTGTTCATCGTCGTCCATCAGTGGTGATGCCACTGCCAATGGTTTCACATCCGACATTGTTGAAGTCAGTTTTGTTGCGGGTGGAGACAAGAGGGGAGGAGTGGAGGAAAATGAAGAAGTTGTAGATGTTGAGAAGTATGTAAGCGAAGTGTTGTCGTGCTCTCTGTTGTTGCCATTTTCTCTGTCTGTCTGTCTGTCTCTCCTCCTTTTCTCTCTCATCTTTCATCACCACCGCAGTCAAAGCTTCGCTACCCTCCTTCGTGTCCGTCGGCACCAAAGCTCTGTCGTTATTATCGCGTCTCCACCACCGACATGAGATCCAGATCTAGATCTTTTAACTCTACGTCCTCCAGATTTAGATCCATCATTTTTGCTTCGATTAACTTTCCATTTCAACTTCAATCACACAAAAATCCCCTAATTTTTGAAATATTTTCCTTCAGTTTCCATGGTTGACAATGACATTGTATTTGAAGGTGGCTACATAGTGATTATAGTCATCGATGATCACGAACTCCGCATAAATCCTCGCTCAATTCTCTCTCAATTTGGATCGTTCGATCTCATCATCCTTGAGTTAGCCAATAGTGCCTTTTACACTGTCTCAATTTCCAAATCCCAGTGTATATATGCATACATGTATATGGATTATATGAATGTGTTTATAAAAGAAAATCGATTTCTATACATATAAATTGTGAAAAATATCGTGAAAATAATATTTTTGATTTGTTGGTGTTCGATTTGTGTGGGATTTTTTTTTTTTTTTTTTTTTTGTTGATCGATGTTGTTGCTGTTGACAATAAAACAGATTGTAACATTAAAAAAAAATTCGACAGATAGGAATTCCAACAAATATGTTCAAAATTTGAATAGATAATAAAGTTTGAGCAGGTCTGGAAAAAAATTGAATAGATAATAAAATTTGGATAGATAGATTTAAACAGATAAGCGAAAAAAATTTAACCGATAATAAAATTTGGACATATATTTGAGCAGATAAGGAAAAAATTAAATAGATAAAAAATATTTGAACCTAATGTCTCATATCGTCCTTAGATTGGACTTTTTAATAATTTCTATATATTATATTTCAATATGATTTAATCCAAATGATGAGAAATTTTTTTGTAACTTATAATATTTTATGTTTATTATAGAGCACTCGGGCCATAAATCTAATTTTGAAATTGAGACAAATTAGTCCAAATTCTATTATTTTAAACCATAACAACAGTACAATTTAAAAGATTATATTATCCTCATCTATCTATCTTTTGTCTATAGGGGTGTTTGGGAAGTTGGTTATTTTAATAGATTATTTTAATTTTTGACTATTTTAATAGGCTAAAATAGTTATGTTTGGGAAGAAGGTTAGATTTTTTTTGTAATTTGATGTGATGTTTGTAAGGAAAAAATTGAAATAATTATGGGTTGAATGTGACATTTTATATTATTGACTATTTTAATTTATTTTTCCTTTTAGGCCTCATTTGTCAACTACACATTTTAGCCAAAAAGTTACTATAAATTGTCACATCATATTCTCTACTTTTTTGTACATCTTTTCGTAAAAAATTAAAAAATTACTAAAATAGTTTATTTCCAAACGAGGCCTTAGTACTATTTTAGCTCAAAAAGCCAAAAAATATATTGCCAAACATGTCCCCCACTTATCTATCTCTCTCTCCCGCAACTTTTTAGGAAATTTTTAGGCGATATTAGGCCTAGTTCGGGAACATGCTATTTTAGTAATTTTTTGACATTTTATGAAAGATGTGCAGAAATGTAAAAATAGTGATTTGATAACTTATAATGACTTTTTAACTAAAATGTATAGTTGACAAACGAGACCTTAAACTCATTATGAGATAAGCTGATTGTTCTTCAAAGAGGTGCTTGTTTCAATTGAGGTCGTTCCGTTCCCGTTTTCGTTCTTGTTCCCGTTGTTGGCTCTAGACATTACTATTTTTGCATCGTCGATATCATTGCCAGCAGCTTCCAAGCCCCTCCAACACTCCCGATGCCTCTATAAATGCAAAAATCCATCCAAAAATGGCTCCTTTATACTGTTGACGGGAAGATTCTACTGTCAAATCCTTCTCCTCTATAGCCTACAGCAACCTGCTCCTGTGGAACCTCACCGCTTCCAAACCCATCTAAGCTCCTTTTGAACTCCTATAGCAACCCACCATTTAGCTTTGTGAGCAACTAGTTAACTTAAACCAACATTTTTCTAAGAATTCAAAATGAGGGACTATAGAGAGAAATGAGATTTTAAAGCAAGAAACAATTAAATTTAGTTTGAGAGAGAAAATTGTATTGTTGGGTATATTTCTTTAGTGGAGCATGAGACAATTGGTTTTCTCAAAGAATAATTAATTTAGTATGGTATTAAATATAATATATTTTATATATATCATATTAGACTTTTACGTCATGTTTGATTCACAAGATTAATAGTGAAATATTAATAATCCTATTAAATTAGTGTGGTATTCACTATCCGATTGGATTAATATCCATTGGATTAATAATCCCACCCCTACCCCATTACTAATAATCCTACAAATTTGTTAGATTAATTATCCATTGGATTAATAATCCTAAACCAAAATGTTAAAACAAACATAGGATAATTGGGCGCACGGATTAATAATTCCAATCCCATGCTCTAATCCACCCAATCAAACATGCCCTTAAAGTCCAATGGAGTATTAAAATGTGTTTGGTGACATTTAACATTATTGAATTATTTGTTTGGGGAGTCCAAGAGACATCAATACACTTTGTATTGATTAGTGGCTGTTGATATATTTGAGCAATGTCATATAAATAAAAAAAATTCATAGAAAAATATTAGAGATTCCAAATATTTTATCAAATATTTTACCAAATGTTTCATACTCTCATACATAATTATGTGGCTTATGATGGACCGTTAATTTCAAAACAAAACACTATTAAAGATGAATTTATTTACAATAAAAATATTATTACATTAGTTTTCTCAAGTTTTTTTTGTTTTGTTTTGTTTTTTTTGATTTTTTTTGGTTTTATAAATTTTATGTAAGAATATAATTTCCTGATATATTTTTGATATATCTATTCGCTGGGTTTGTTCAACCTACGAGGCTGTGTGTATTGATTGGGGCAACAACAATACTTTGCAATCTTTATTCATTGCTTCGAAGACTTGGTGCTCCTGCCTTTGTCTGTTTATCAACTCTACATCGAAGGTACTTCACTGTTCTATTTTGTTTTGCTTCGAAGGACAGTTTTGGAAGCGTATCGGCAGTCACTGTGAGGACTGGTTTAGGCCTATGATCCTGGGTCTTTTACAATTTGTTTGAAGATATTTATTAACTTGTTAGATGAGGTCTTTCTTGTTGATTATTTGGAATTTATTTAAGATAGTTATGAGACCTTTGTGTCTCGGTTGTAATCATTTGTAAACTTTTGGTTGATAGTGAAATTGGAATACGGTCCTGTGGACGTACCTTTACATAAAGAGAATTACGTGAAAATTCTTGTGTCGTTATCGATTCAACTTTTCCACAATATTTTTATTTCCTTCGATTGATTTACACTCGTGAAAAATCATCTATTTTTTCTAAGATGTATGGCGGAGGACCCAAAAGGTGGGGGTGCTTGCGGTTCAGTTTTGAACGGTTCAGTTTGCGGTTTGGATCTGCCTACAGGTTTGGATCTGCCTACATATGTGCAGTTTAGGAAAAATTGAATCTGCAACTGCCCGCAGTGCGGATTGCGGTTTGTGTGGATAGGGTTCGCGGATGTGGGGCAGTTGCGGGTAGTTTGCGGATTAGACTTTTTCCTTTAAAAATTTATTTTTGAGCCTTTCCCCTCCCTCCCCGTTTTGTAAATATTTATTTTGGGCCATTTTTCCCCTATTTTTCTAAAATGCTCAACATTAATAATTAATGAATTAAAACTTATAAAACTAAAAATATAATAAAATCAATTCATAATACAAGCAAATCATTCAAAATCCTAAACTTTTGAATAAAATCATAAAGTAACACAAGCACATTGTATGGGAGAGAAATATTCGCTTCGCTCGGTACCTCCTTGCTACCAAGCTCATCTCACTCCGTTAGGACTCCATCGTACTCTGAACAAGACAAAGGTGAGCTACCTGGCGGGTGGGTTTGCCAGAAAACCCCTTTGGTGGTCAAGTTAGCTTTCTGGAGAAGAGAGAAGGCAAAACAATGTAGAGAGAGAGTTCGAAATTGCTTACCTCCAACGTCTGCTTGCTCTTCCTTTTCAAGGCTGGTCATGCAGTCTCAGAGATTGTGGGCGCACTACCCCTATTGTCTTTTACTGGACAGGCGACTGTGCTCCTCTCTATATTTCTTACACGTGGAGAGACCAAAACCACCAAGTAGTGTTTGTCGCACCGCCAAACGGTATTAACGCATACAAGGAATGGATTCCTCTCTTCTCGTTATTGATCTACGTGGAATACTTGACCGGGCTATTACTTGTGAACCATAAACATCACGTCGACCACCTTGATGCTGAGCTAAATCAAACCAATCTTTTAGAAGTTACGTGCCCGGTCAAATCCCCAACGGCATCGTCTAGAACCGACTGAAGGTGGGTACGCTGTTCGTCATCTCTGCTACACATTGCGATCCCATGGACCATCTCTGTCTCAACTAATGTAGCCCGAACCATCTACAGCTCGGCCGTCATGTGGTTCTGCTACCTAGAACCTCAATACCGAGGCAGTTCAGCCCACCGACGTGAGCCAGTTCGGCCAGGTTTGGCCCGACACAATATTCTGTGTAGGTCCAGCTTGGCCCAACACCATATTCCGTGTGGGCCCAGCTCGGCCCACCACATCCCAGACAACCTTAATCCGCCCAACCTAACACCACATTCTGTGTTGGTGTAGCTCGGCCACTGTTCGGCATAAATCTCTCTCTCAATTGCCCCTTAATCCTCTCCAAGCTGAATGTGAATGAGATTACCTTTCCTAACCGAGCCATCCATTTTGGCCGGTCGTCGAGACTTGTGTCAGTTGTCTTGTCATCAATCAATTAGCCGTACTGACAACCCATCATTTCAATGCCACGTGGCCTTTCCTAATTGGTTCCATGCAACCCTACATCTGTCCCCATTATCTCTGAAATTTGAAAAGTTGGCGCCTTTTCATCATCACCTATATGCACACAAAAGGTCAGACCTCCTCTCATCACTGTTCATTTCCTCTGCACAAAACCCTAAACCCTTGAGCTTCTGCCACCGTCGCTGTCGCCGTCGTTGCTCCCATTTGCACCGCTTCCAGTGTTTTTTATCCTCATGAACATCGCAATAGAGGTCAAGGTCGATTGGATCTTGATTTGGCATCCAAATCTGTAAGTTCTTCTCGTTTTTATCTCTTTTTCATTGTTTTTCTTTGTTTTCTTCGAGTTTTTCTTGTCTGGGATTGTCAAAATTCTGGCAATACCCCTCTCGTGGGGTAAAAACTAATAGATATTCGCAGAAATTAGGCAAACCCGCAACTAAAAACATAAATGAGGCCTCTATGCCCCTCATTTCCCTCCGTTGTAGTATACGAACTTGAATTTAGGATGAATAGTGTAACCTTTAGGCAAAGTCGAGCAAAAAATTGACTTTTGATCCACAAATTGCTCCAAACGGGGCTAAAACATGTTTATGGTCCCTTTAAATGATTTTGACCGCGCTAGAAGCCAGCGGGAACATTTAGCCAAGATAAGAGCCAGCTATTTAGGGGCAGAGGTCAGATCGGCCTATGACTGAATAAAAGTCGCGTCTTTTTTAACCGAATGAAATTCACAAAAGCCGCGCACTTGATGTCGCCCTAATACTTGCACTTTTTTGTCATAATGCAGACTGAACTAGGATCGACCAGGCACACCTCAACATCGTAAGCAGTGAAACTCAAAGACTGAGCAAATAATCACCAGAACCGCTTAATTTCAGCCGAGCTATTATCAAATTCACCATACAAAATAAGACCGGGGTAAATGGGAAAATACCAATTTATGGTTAGTTCACCAGGTACCATTGCTGAGTTTCGTAGGGAATTCAACATTCTAGACGATGTCCACTTAGAGCTGGACAAAAAATGAGACACTCCCTGGGACAAATTGGATGCCTACCCTTTCACTATTGTGTCTATAGTCGAAGGCGGCCTCCGCTTCCTGGTCCAGCCTCTAGTCTGCGAGTTTTTGAGGTAGACTAGGTTGTGCTCAACCCAGGTCTCCAAAAACACATACAAAATAATAATGGCATGGTTGCGCTGAACTGCATCCTCAGTTTGAACCTCGGCCTTGCCGAAATATTCCACCAATATGTACTTAGCAAAAATAAAGGAGGCTTTTGTTGGTACCTCAAGGTTAGGAAAGGCCGAGCAAAACTTATAGAGGGTAACCCAAACAAAGAATTAAACGACAATGATTTTCTATTGATGTCTGGCAATTATGAAGACACTGAGGCACCCATACCGGGCTGGTACATACGTAAAAATTTTGGGAGCGCTGGTGAACAGCCTATCACTGTTTAAATTTTTGTATTTGACCTGTTTGTGCTGATCTAACACTTGGGAATTTTTATGCAGATTACACACTCTTAGTGGAGGATTATTCTCAAGCCAATCAGGAGGCCATCAGAGTTGGTATGTGGTATCCGGCAGGGGAATGAGGGCCCCAAAAGCTACTCGGATACTAACTGAGCTACCAGCGTACTGCACCACATAAGAGCAAGGTCATTGATTTTCTTCGTGCCCCCTCTCCAGAGTCGGATCCAATTTTTTCGCCTATCAAACTTGTTCCCTTAACCGCCGAACAGTAAATGACTAAGATTCGCGCTATCAAGTCCATGATCATAGGTGGGCCGAGCGATTCTCAACTGGCCGAAACAGCTAGGGGCCAATCATCGTGCCCATTTGCGCAGGAATCTGGGTTCGTGCTGGCCCTAGCCAGCGAGTAAGTTTCTGGTCGGTCTTAAAAGAGACCAAGGGGGACTTCGACTGAGCAGTGCTTGGTTGATGAGGATTCCACTGATCTACCTTCTGCTGACTAAGGAGAGTAGACTGAACCGACCCCAGTCGAGCAATCTGGTCACCCCATTGCCCCTCCGGTCTGGTCGCCCGAGCTGAAGTACAAAGGCTGAGCAGTGACAATGACTGATTTAGTCTATGCTGACAAGATTACTTGCTGGGGTTCAATATGACCAAGGGGCTGCTCCTGCCAGCGGACATGAAGAAGCATGAGGAGTTTTCCGACCTAAAGGTCCTCAAGTCGGCTGCGAAGTCCATTGTGTTGGTAAGTAAGCAAACCTCTTTGTTACCAAGTTACTGTTTGGTTTCAATGCATTAACTGCTTCTGTGTTGTAGGCCGCGCAGAAAAACTACCTCGTACACGAACGCATGGTCTCAGTACGACAGAGTCTGCGAGAGGCAATAGTTGACAATAAGACCAAAACGGCTGAGCTAGACAAACTAAAGGCCGCTCAGGAAGCAGTAATTACTGAGTGAGACCAGCTGGCCGAGCGGCTGGTGAGGACGGAGGAAGATAAGAAGAAGGCCCTGTAGGCGAACAAAGCCAGATATATAGCCGAGTTACGTAAGTTGCATGATGCCCACAAAGTCGAGTTGGAGAAATTGGTGGATGACGCTAAAGATCGCGGCTATACTGAGGGCAAAAAAACATATGCACGACAGGTGGAAGCGATGAAGGACATTTTTTTTCAGTGCGGTTGGAAGGCTGCAGTGGAAAAACTTGGCCATGTGTAAGATTTTGAGGTGTTCAAGAACTCGTCGTCTGCCTTCATTTCAGCTCATATGTAGTTGTATGCAAGCGTCGTGCAACAAAAACTCATTGAAGAGGCGAAACTAGCTGGTGCGGCCAAGGTGTCTGCCGCTCAACCAGCCGGCCAGAGTCCAACGCTTAGAGGGTCCAAGGAAAGGGCTTCTCCTACCGAGGACAAGCTCGAGCTAGAGGGTAATCCGGTGCTCGGCGTGGAGGAAGAGGCCGAGGTAGAAGTGACTGATCAAGCCAACACTGTGGACCTGGATTGAGCTTTCTTTTGCCCTCCTTTTGCCCTTTTGTTTGTTGTTGTTGCCTTTTTTTTTTTTTTAATGTAGCCAGGCTGTCAGCCCCACCTTTTGTAACCAAACTATGTTATGAATGAAAATCATCTACTTTTTGCTCAAAAAATGAATTTGTTTTCTTCAATTTCACTTCTTCGTTTGAATGACTGTAATGTTATCTTGTATAATGGCCGAGCTAATTTGCATAAATGTGAAGTGTACTTGGACGTGTCGAGCTAATTTTCGCTCAACTAAGACAGTACAAATGTAAAATAACTTTTTGCTTAATGGACTTAGCCAATCCAAATTTGGGGAAGCACAACGTCTCCCCGAGCAGATATCAGCTTGGCACAAGAAGCGAAAAGTTGCCTTTTAAATTGAATCAGTTCCCCTCCCCCCCGGTTGAGCAAAATCAGCTCAGGGTAATGAGCGAACTCAACTTGGTTTCAAATCAGAAGTTGGGCAGAACACCAACTTTCTTCCTGGTGAGCAAAAACATATCAGTTAGATGAGTGAACAACATTTTTCTCTCCGGCGAGCAAAATTAGCTCAAGGGTGAGTAAAATCAGCTCGGATTCTATGGTCAAAAATTGGGCACAACACCACTTTCCCTTTTAGCGAGAAAAATCAGCTTGGGAAAGGATAAACAAAGTCAACTCAGAACAAACGATCACAATTGGGGATAATACCAACTGTTAGCACGGTGGGCAAAGTCAGCCCGGGTGGAGCAAAATCAGCTCGGTCTCATGCCTTAGGCTAGTCATAACACCAACTTTCTGTACGATGTGCCATTTAAACTGAGATCGAGTTGCCCCTAGTACCTAGTAGTTTAATGCAACACTTTAATATGAAAGGAGGGAAGGATAAACATAACCACATGATACAGAGATAAATAAGAGGGCTCTTTCCATTGCTCATCAAACATTACACACAGTGCCAAAAGGCCAAGTTTGAATAAAGGAAAAATAATTATATTTCAGAAGTAAAACAACTTGAGGTTGGCCGCATGCGATGGTCTTGGGATAGCTCTGCTGTCCAAGTCCTCCAGATGGTATGCCCTTTTGTCAGCCAGGCCAATTATCTTGTACGGCCCTTCCCAATTTGCACCCAATTTGCCCTCTCCAAGGACCAGTGTGTTGCCCATCACATTCCTCAAGAACCAGTCCCCAACTTTGAACAGACGTTGATGCCCGGTCTTGTTGTATTTCTTGGAGAGCTCTTGTTGATAGTCCGTAATGTGAATTAGCGCCCTTTCCATTCTTTCTTTAGCTAGATCCAACTCTAGGGCGATAGCTTCACTGTTCAAGTCAGGCTCAAAATTTCTAGATCGGATGGTTGGCATACCGATCTCTAAGAATATGACTGCCTCCATGCCATAAGCCAAGACGAATGGAGTTTTCCTAGTTGAACGTCTTGGGGTAGTTCGGTATGCCTAGAGCACGTTAGAGAGTTCCTCAACCCACATCCCTTTGGCTTTTTCCATCCGTTTCTTCAGCTCGTCCAAGATTGTCTTGTTTGAAACTTCAACTTGACCATTTGATTAAGGGTGGGCCAGTGTAGAATTGTAGAACTCAATCTTCAACTCTTCGCAAAATCTACGGAAGAGTTTCCCATCAAACTGCATACCATTATCTAAGATGAGGGCCTTTGGGACGCCGAACCAAGTAATGACATTCTGCCAGACGAACTTCTTTACATCTTTCTCCTTAATGGTAGCCAATGGCTTGGCTTTCATCTATTTGGTGAAGTAGTAAGTAGCGACAATGAAAAATTTGCGGTTGCTCGAAGCAGTTGAAAGTGGTCCCACAATGTCCAGCCCCCAAAGTGCAAATGATCAAGGACTCGTTAAAGGGAGCAACTCTTTGGCCGACTTGTGGATTTGGTGAGGAAATTTTTGGCATTTTTCGTATTTGCAAAAATATTTCAGCGCATTGGCCTGCATATACGGCCATCAATAGCCTTGAGATATTGCTCAGTATGCCAGTGATCTTCCTCCAATGTGGCTACCACAGACGCCTTCATGAATTTCAAAGAGGAAAGCTTCAACCTTGCTGAGATTGACACATTTCAGGTATGGCCCAGTAAAGGACTTTTCATACACAGCGCCAGATGAAAAGAGCCAAAACTGCTTAGACTTGGCCCGTATCTTGTTGGCTTTCTTGTTTTCGGCGGGCAAGACTCGATCATTTAGGAAGGAGATGACAGGATCCATCCAGGAAGGTCCCAGGTCGGTGCACAATACTTCGGGCGCCTTTGGTTCTTCGATGCTAGGTCGGGGTAAAAACTCGATCATCAAAGGATTGGGAAATGTGGTTTGCATAGATGCCAGGCCGGCCAATTCATCTGCTTGACTATTCTCCTTACGGTCGATTTGCTCCATTCTTATTGCGATTTTTTTTTTATCTCAGTGCATACCAATGCTTGATACTTGACTGTCCTTTCATCCTTGGCCTTATGTTTCCCAGAGACCTGATTGACCACCAGTTTGGAGTCGCTGAATACCATAAGCTCAGATGCCTTCATTCATAAAGCGCTCTTTAGGCCAACAAGGAGGGCTTTGTATTCTGCCTTATTGTTGGATGCTGGAAATCCAAGCGTGATAGCATGCTTAGTGGTTAGTCCGTCTGGCAAGGTTAATACAACCCCTAGGCTGGCGCCATGTCTATTAGAGGCTCCATTAATGAAGAGCTTCCACATCTCGCTAATGAGCAATTTCCAGCAGTTGGATGGGTTCTGAGAGTTTCTTAAATTCAAGGCTTAGGTCAGCTCTGCACGTAACTTTCCTGCATGGTCATCTAGCTTGTCATTTGGTAGATCGGTCGGCTCTTCCCCTGCTCGCTCAGGATCGTCTTGCCTTTCTATTGCTTGTACCTCACCTCCCTTTGGTGGCATTGAACCTATGGGTTGTGTTAAATCCGTACTAGCCAAATCAATAGGACAGACAGAGTGAGTGCCAGGGGCAAATTCTGCCAGTGGGCGTGCAAATAGTGTGCCAACTTTCTGGAGGCCATCATGAAAGCTAGAGCCAATTTTTCAAGCGGCAGATATCTCGATTTAGATGGGAACAATGTTTTGCTGACATAGAAAATAAGAAGGTGTTGAATTCCCTCAGCTCGGACAAGCACAACACTCACTGCGTGCTAAGAAACGGCCAAGTATAGATAGAGCTGTTCGCCTGGTTGTGGAGTGACTAGGATTGGAGTGGAAGAAAGATATGCCTTTAGGTCCGTCAAGGCCCTGTCGCATTCTTAGCTTTCAAAGTCTTGAAAAATGGCCTGCAACAATCTGATGACCGGTTGATAAATCTGTTCAACGTGGCTGCCATTCCTGTAAGATGTTGTATGTGCTTTCTGGAATTTGGTTGTTCCAGCTCTTAGATTGCCTTGATCTGTGAAGGGTCAGCTTTAATTCCTCGGTTGGTGACCAAAAAGCCCAGAAATTTTCTAGTTCCTACTTTGAAAGGATACTTGGATGCATTCAAGTGCAATTTGTGGAGTTTGAGTATAGCAAACATCTCAGCTAGGTCGTGCGAGGAGTTGGGACTCATCTTTTTGTCTTCAATACCATGTCATCAATGTAGACCTCCATAATGCGACCAAGGAGAGGGGCAAAAATTTTGGTCACCATCCTTTGAAACATCGCCCCGACGTTCTTGAGGCCAAATGGCATAACCTTGTAGCAGTACAAGCCTCTTGGCGTGGTGAAGGATGTGATCTCTCTGTCTGGCTTGTACATGGCTATTTGGTGGTAGCCACGGTATGCATCTAGGAAGCTAAACCTTTGGTGACCAGTGGTAAGATCTACCAGCTGGTCAATCCTTGGGAGTGGAAAGCTATCCTTCAGATAGGCATGGTTGACCATCTTGTAATCGACGCATACCCGCCATTTTCTATTCTTGTTAGGCAGTACCACCGTGTTAGAGATCCATCTGGGATATTGCACCTCCTCAATTGCCCTAGCCTCTGAAGACGTTCCCGAACGCCCCGGGAGAAATCCCGTTTTGTTCATTTGGGGCTTACTACAGTTCAGGACTCAATGTCACGGTCTTGTATCTAATCTCACAGAGTGCAATGCAAGACCGATGAATCATCAAAGAGTCCAAACCCGGCAAATCGTTTTGAAAAACTAATTTTTAGAAAAGAAATGCCAAACATGGACTGCTTTGCCAGATACAGAGTCGCCACCTAAATATTTTTATTTTTGGGGGAATTTAGAAAACCCTGACTCGTGCCTAAGGCCACGTGTCTGTCATCACCAAAGTTGCTTCAACTCGGGAACTTGGGTACGATTGGGGAAGGTCACTTCGTAAGCACCCCCGCTCGCCCGATTAAACATCGGCCTCTACTATCCTTGAATATCGAGTTTTGAAAACATTATGTGCTCTTATTCTGGTTATTTAGCCTAGAATTACTATGTGATGCATACAACATACAAGTATAGATTGGATTGCCTAAGTTGGAACAAAGCATCGCATATCCGTTTGTTTTGAAAAATGGATTGAAGTTTGCTACTCGTAAGTAGGCTAAAACACGGATTTTAATGAATTATTCCAACTCAAGCATCCCAACCTTCACCCACAGGCATTCAGGCAGTTATATCACATAAGCAAATAGCCTCATGGTAAGCATGCTACCATGGCAGTCACTCACACGCATGCAAGGATGCTAAAGCATAAATACTTACCGAGTACTCCAAGCCAAAACAGAAACTAGTTAGTAATCAATGCATGATCCTAGTTCATGTTAAGATGGCTAATGCAACACATGCAAAAATGCAACTAGGATAGGCTCGGCTATTCTAAACATGGCATATGAAATGCAACAGATAACATGTATTCAACTTGGAATTGAAATACAATGCAGTTAGCATGATGCGCCGAGCTCGGTGCATGCAACACAGATGAATGATGCAAATATGCGAGCATAAGTATGCTAATTGAAACATGCCCTAAACTAACCATCAAAAGCTAGTAAATAAAAGGGAGAAAGGCGTGGGGTTGGAAGACATACATCACACGTACGCACACTTATTACAACATTGCCCTCCTCGGAGGGTCCGAATAAATAATACAAACCAAATAAATAATTAACTACTCTAGCTAATTAAATATTACAAAATTCTAATTAATTAACAAATTAATTATAAAAGAAGGTGGCCGCAGCCCTGCCTCGGAATGATGGGACGATGCATGCTCGATTCGCCTCGCTCGAAAACCCATTGCCATGCCACAGTTGCCTCTATTAGCACTATTCTGCACCTCTGAGAGCTGTGAAAATACTTGTGATGCTTTTGGAACACTTCCATAGCACCGTGGGATGTCACCGGCCATAATGCAAGTCCACCGGCCATTGAAATACAGTTATCGACCAAAAGTGCAACCACCGGCTAGACTTTTTTAGTCGACCGGCACTAAAAGTTGTCGACCGGCCATTTCTTCCTGCAGAACACTGGTTTTGTTGCAGTAGAGGACAGACAGTGCATGGCAAGGTATTTTCAAGGCAATGTGTGCATAGCTACTCTCCCTATCATGCAATGAACTCAAGGGAGCATGGATCTCGGTCCTCGGGCCACCAATCACGTATTTCGATGCATGATGGCCAAAGGTGCCAAGTTTGCAAATCAAAGTAAAATGAATGCAACGAAAATAAATGAATGCTACACACTCTATCATGTTGGGATCAAGAGTGTCGGCGACCGAGGATTGAGGCGTATTTCGTCACTTTAAGTACGAACACACCCCATACCTCATGTTTGGTTTGATACCCAAACCAAACACAATGCAATGCATGTATGCAATATGGCTCAAATATGCAAAATGGTTCAAGTATGCAATATGGGGCTAAGTTAGCAAAGCATGCCAAATGCGATGCAACCTAAACATGCAAATGTAAAATGTGATAAGCATGCAAGATACAATGCAATACAACCTAACATGCAGGCTAAGCTAATGTAACGAGAACATGCAAACTTGATATAATGCAAGTATGCAAATGATGTAACAAGATGCAACATGCCAAACATGCAACTATGTACAAGGGTGGGCTTAAACCGAAATGGGAGGCCTCAGCCATGCCCCAAAACAATGGCCAAAATACCAAAATTAAGGCACCAATATGCAAGATAAACATGCACACATGTTGGTTCATCAACTAGGCCACAGTGCACAACCTTCAAATATGAGCGAGATGTGATAAATATGAGGATATGACATTACAATAAACTCTGAAATCACATGAAGAATGATGCCAAATCGACTACACAATGCAAACATGGCATGTTAATGGAGTTAAAGCTCAAAGCTAGCTACGGGACTTGAACCATGACTATGTCAACCAAGCCCCAAATGGTCGAGGCGACCCAAAATAGTCCTGAGGCAGACCGAAGTGAAGCTAAAACTCATATGGAACAAAGCCAAAACATGCTATGAAGAAAGGCACAAAACAAAATGCCTACAAGGCCAAAAAGGGCAAATGCACTACACCTCTTATTACCGAACATGGCATGACTTAGACTAATGAAGTCAGAGTTAAAACAAGTCAAAATAAGCCCCAAAACCCACTGATATGGCAGCCTAAAGACTTAAACAAAGAGGCATGCATAATGGCCTAATCATGGAGTATAAGACAACAACTCTTCAAAGCATTGAAAGGGTGTGAAATGCAAGCATACGAGCATGGAACACGGACTGAAATGGCATGAGAAGTGATTCCAAATCACTGAAATAACCCAAATGAAGCATGCTCAAGACTCACACACCCAAGACTAACAAGCCAAAATGCAAGGTGGCTATACAAAGCATGGCAAGCATGACCAAATCGACACCAATTAGAGCTTAAACATGGTAAAACATGACTAAAAGCTTCACAAAGATAAGTCAAAACATGCAAGCATGGTGGTCTAAATGCATGATGCATTTCTAGACAAAATAGAGGAATGCAAGGCAAGTGTAATATGCATGCAATGGACTAACAATCCAACCAAAAACAAAGGTATAATATGATCAAATAACACCAAAAACCCTCTAAAATGGAGCCAAAATTGACTAAGCATGCATGCTACCTTTATGAGCCAAAAACACAAGCAAAGGAGACACAAAGGGAGAGGGGTGCCCCTCCCCTATACATGACCTCAAAACCACTTCTTCACCACTGAAAATCCTTTGGATTTCAGTGGTGAGAAGGCCAATACACGAAGGTACCAAAGCTCAACGAGAAAAGTACAAAAAAAGGCCAAACAAGGCCTAAGAGGGGGTAGACAACCCCCAACCCAAAATCAACCTTAAACAAACATCTTAAGCATGAAAATATAGAACTTTTATTAGTTATACGCTAAGCTTAAAGCAGCATACAAGATAGGTTAAAAGCTTGTACAAAAATGGAGAATATAAAGCAAATAGTGCTCACCCTTCAAGAACACTTCAAGAACACCAACCCCAGCCCCTTTCTCTGATCAAAACCAACCTAAAAGCTCTGAAACCAGTCCCTCAACACCTCAGTAACCAAAGTATGGTGTAACACTAGGTGCCTTAGTGCAAAAATAGGAACAAAAACACACTTTTGAACACTATTACACACACAATCTAGAGAGAGAGGGAGATATAGAGAGAGAGTGGTCTATGTGATATATATCTCTGGTATATATATCTAATTTGCTCAACCTCTCTAAAGGAGAAGGGAGGCCCTCTTTTATAGAACAAAAAGGGCCTAAGCTTCTTGGAGAAGCTAAGACAAAGGGGTCAAGCTTCCTTAAGAAGCTAGAACAAGGGTTCAAGCTTCTTGGGGAAGCTAAGGCAAAGGTCCAAGCTTCTTGGGGAAGCTAAGGCAAAGGGTTCAAGCTTCCTCAAGAAGCTAGAGCAAAAGGGTGCAAAGGGTGCAAATCCTCTATACATGTGTATGGAGGACAGGTATGTGTGCTCTAGCTGGCACAACTGGCATGCAAAATGCTTGAAAAAGGCAAAAAAGAAGCCCCGGCCAGAAAATATGGCCGATTGACTAAACAAACGGCCGGCCGACCAAAAATAATGCCGACCAGCCTTACCAATGGCCAGTAGCAACAAAATAGGGCCGGTGGCCTCAAGCCAAGGCCGGTGAGGTGTGGGGATGACCAACAAGCCATTCTCTGCCCTCAGAAGCAAAAACAAACAAGTTCTTGGTCCACAACCAAGCACTAACCAGGCAAGTTAAGAGATCCTGAGGCAAGGCACACGACCGAGACCTTCGGGAACTCAAAACGAACACGAACATGGATGATCATCGAGTGTTCAGACGATGACATCCAAGTCTTGAAGACGGTCAAAAATGGGGTGTCTACAGCCTCCAACAAGTTTTTGACCTCCTTCGTCACTACCATGGTGTAGGGCTGAGTGCCAAGTTCATTATATGACCGGCCGAGCATTTGGAAAGACATTCAATTGATGACAAATGAAGCTTGGGTTGATGCCAGACATATTGTAAGGCATCCATGCAAACACCTCAATATTAGAGACCAGGAAGTTGACAAAGTCCATCCGCTCGGTGTTAGACAATGATGAGCCCAAGAGAAAGAATTTGCTCAGATCATTCTTATCAATCCGAACCCTCACTAAGTCTTCAACTAATTTCTCTTTAGCTTTTCATCCCACGTCTTCTAGGACCTCCTTGTCTTCTAGTCTTTTTATCATTTGGACGAAGCCCTTTGTTGTTCGGTTGCTGTTGACCTATACGAAGCATTGTTTTGACATGACTTGGTCTCTCCAAACTTCTTCTATTTGCCCAGTTGGGCCTAGGAAGCGCATGACCTGGTGATAAGTTGAGGCCACTACTTGTATGGCGTGTAACCAATTCCTCCCCAAGATCGGATTGTATGTCGATGGGACCTTTAGCACCTAGAACTCTATTTGCTTCGTTACTGACCCTGCTTTGACTGGCAATATGATCTTCTCGATCGGCCATTCCAGCTGTGAGTTAAAGCTAACCAAAGGAGACGTTGTTGGAGCCAAGTCCTTGTCCTCCAACTTCATTTGTTTGAACGCATCATAGTACATGATCTCGACCGAACTCCGCTGGTCGATCAGCATTCTTTTGATGTTGAAGTCTTTGACGCAAAGTGTCATAACTAAGGTGTCGTTGTGAGGGGTTTGAATTCTTTCTAAGTCTCTACTGGAAAAGCTCATGATGTCTTATATCTTGATCCTTTTCTTTCTTCACGGCGGGCTGAACAGAGAGCACTTCCCTCATGTGCTCAACCTTCTTAATCATCTCCTGAGCTTGTATACTCACGCTAGCTCGATGATTTCATGAATGACGTTGATGAATCCTTGGGGCACAACGTCTAGGACAGCCAGCCCATTCGGCTCGGCTTGTCTTTGTGGAGCGACCCTCATACTGCCGTTTATGTACTAGTCTAAGTGCCCGGCCGTAACCAGGTCTTCCAAGTGTTGTTTTAGCGATACGCAGTCCTCCATGTGGTGTCCCATTTCTTCATGGAAAGTGTAGCAGTACCTCGAGTTGGAGCCCCTCTATGCATCTCCCAATTTCGCTGGCCATCGAACATACGGTTCGTCTCTAATTTCACTGAGGATGCGATAAATTGGGATTTTGAAGACAGTTGTGATGCCGGTTCGTGCCTTTAACTTCCTCTTGGCATCTTTTTCTTCATTGTAGGGAGTGTTAGCTCAGTCATTTCCACAGACTTTGTTTTGGTCATTGTGGCCAGCTCCGCGGTGTTGTTCTCTGGCTCGGTTACTAGGGTGGCTATCCTCTTGCCCTACCGAGTGAACCTTTCCTGCCGTAGGTTTGTCCGTTGCCACTGGATTTGCCTTCTCGGTCGCTATGGCGGCATCATCCTCAAATCGGATGTGCTTGTTAATCCATTACATCAATGATTCAATGGTTGTGGATTGGTATATCGTAAGTGAGTCTCACATCCTATGTCCAACTGGTAGGCCTCGCTTGTATTGGGCAATTGCCAAATTAGTGGGGCAATCGAGGATCTCGTTGTAGGTCTCCCAATACTTGGCATTGTATGTCTTCAAAGAATTTCCTGATTCCATCTTGATTCCCAGGAGGTGGTTGACCTTCTTCGGTGTTCGATTGTTAGTCTTGAATCTGGTGACGAAGGCTTCTGCTAGTTGCTGCCACCCCTCGATTCTTCCCTCAAGCAACCTTTCGAACCATTTCAAGCCTAACTCCCTAAACTAGCTGGGAAAATTAGGCACATCAAGGCATTGTTGCACCTATGGCTCGCCATTACTTACCGGTAATGACTAATGTGCATGTACAGATCCGTCTTACCATCGTACAGTGTGAACTTAGGTTGATGGAATTCGACGAGGAGCGGTGTGACCTCAATCTCTAAAGATAGTGGGGTAGTGGTGAGTCTTGCCAAGTCTCTGTCCACTAGCGCTGGGACGATCATCTTAGGTGGTGACATGGCCACTTCCTTACTGCAATGGATTCTGGGACTCATCCTTTGCAGCGTTGGCACACTTTGGGCCTCTCTGCAGCGTGCGCATTCCTCTAGGACGTCCCTCGAGTCCTCTAAACGGGCGAAGTAAGAGTATCTCGATGTCATCGACGGATGCGAGAGATGGTAGCTGCTATCTCGCATGCATGACCTCGCCGCTGGTGGGTCAGAATCGTCAATGCCATAGCTCCTGGTGACAGAGAGGGAGGGTGTGCCTTGTTGGCACTGGCTGCCTAAGCGACGGGGTCGGGTGTGCTCATTGTGGTTTCCCACTCTAGCAACACCCTTTCCTTTGATTGTCGCTTCAAGGTTTCCATCTCAGCCTCCATCCTCCATAGGAGGGCATCTTGGTCTTTGAGTTTGTGCTCCAGGCGTAGAGCATGCAATTCTCCTCGTCGTCGACACCTCTTAGGACTTTGCGAATGGTTAGTGCTCCTCGTGCGTTTGTCTCGCGCGTCTCTGGGCAGTCCTCTAAAGAAGGTCTCTAGGCTCGTCATGGTCGGAATAGCAGGAGGGCCATCTCTTATCCAGACTAACTCTGCAGTGATACGGACAGTGGTGTTTCGTTGATGTTTGTCGTGGAAAACCATCAAAAAAGCTGGTAGAACAAGGTCTGTTTGTCAAAGAAGTTCCCACAGATGGCACCAATTGTACGAGAGAGAAATATTCGCCTTGCTCCGTACCTCCTTGCTACCAAGCTCGTCTCACTCCATTAGGATTCCGTCGTACTGCGAACAAGATAAAGGTGAGCTACCTGGCGGGTGGATTTGACGGAAAACCCTTCCGACGGACAAGTTAGCTTTCTGGAAAAGAGAGAAGGTAGAGCATTGTAGAGAGAGAGAGAGAGTTCGAAATTCTTTACCTCCAACATCTGTATGCTCCTCCTTTTCAAGGCTGGCCATGCAATCTCAGAGATTGTAAGCGCAATACCCTGCTATCCTTCACTGGAGAGGCAGTTGTGCTCTCTTCAACATTCTTACACGTATAGAGATCAAAACCACCAAACAGTGTTTGTCGCACCGCCAAACGGTATTGACGCATACCAGGAGTGGATTCCTCTCTTCTCGTTATTGGTCCACGTGGAATACTTGACCGGGCTATTACTTGTGAACCATAAACATTACGTCGACCACCTTGATGCTGAGTTGAATCAAACTGGTCTTTTAGAAGTTGCGTACCCAATCAAAGCCCTAACGGGCATTGTCTGGAACTGACTGAGGATGGGCACGCCGTTTATCATCTCGACTACACGCCGCGATCCAACGGACCATCTCAGTCTCAACGATTGTAGCCTGAACCATCTACAGCTCGGCCGTCACGTGGTTCCGCTACCTAGAACCTCAATATCGGGGCAGTTCGACCCATCGACGTGAGACAGTTCGGCCAAGTTTGGCCCGACACAATATTTAGTATGGGTCCAGCTTGGCCTAACACCATATTCTGTGTGGGCCCAGCTTGACCCACCACATCCCAAACAACCTTAATCCGGTCCAGCCTAACACCACATTTCGTGTTGGTGTAGGTCGGCCACTGTTCGGCATAAATCTCCCTCTCACACATATTTCAAAATCCTAAACTAAATTATCAAAATCATTCACTACCCAACAATACAATTAAAGTAAAATCATTCAAAATCCAAAAATATCTAGGATAGGATAAATGAAATCAATGATCCAGGTTTTTTTTTTTTTTAAAGAAGAGTCTTAAGTGCGTGTCGGTTCTTGCGGGTGCGGGTCAGGGTCAAACCTGCAACCCGCCCGCAACCCGCAATAATGCCATTTTCCAAACCGCATCTGCTCGCATTATATTTACAAAACAGCCCATTTGTATGAGGAATGGTTCGGGTCGTGCGGTTCAGATAACTCTATGCCGAGCCCTAAAAGGTGGTGAAAATAAGAGTAATGTTAGGGATCATAAAAAAAATATAATAAAATGTTTCATAAAGATTCTTCACATTTGGATTACACATACAATAAAACACCACATACTAATCAAAGAATGAACAATTTTCTTGAGGCATTTCATAATATTTTTTTCATGATCCCTAGCGTTACTCTTTGTATTTGAGTAATGCTAGGGATCATGAAAAAATGATTATGAAATGCTTCATGAAGATTCTCCACCTTTGAATTATATATACAATAATTCTGTTACGAAGTTAGTTGAACCATTCGAAGTTGGATTAATTTGACACAAACTAAAAACTTTAGAGATAAAAGTAACAAAATTAAAATTTAAAGGACCGAAATGACACAATAAGTGTGTACTTTAGTAGGTGCCATCGAAAGTACCATTCTAACAACATTGGGTAACCCTGATAATTGAACCACCATATATTCAAGGATAAATTACTTTGCCCTCATCATGTTTGGTCACTTTCCCATTTTAGCTTTTCAAGTTTGTTTGTTTGTTTTTTTACTTTGGCCCTTCATGTTTCAAGTTTTTCCCACTTTACTCTTAAAGCTAATTTCTGTTAAAAATTAGATTGGAAATGACACATTGTCAGTTACATGACATAAAAATATTTTATTATATATGACTCACACTTCTAACATAAATTTAAAATCCAATATAATAATATATTTTTTTATGTGACAATTATTGTGATATTTTTTGTCTAATTTTGAATAGAAATTAGCTTTAAGAGTAAGTGGAAAAAAAACTTGAAACATAGAGGGCCAAAGTAGGAAAAAAACAAACTTGAAGGGCCAAAGTGGGAAAGTTGTCAAATATAAAGGGGCAAAGTGTAATTTATCCTCTATTCGATTTTTGGATGTATAATACATGGGGATTCAGGGACTCATTTTTTTAATCCCTTTTTAGTGGGTAAATTACATGAATGGTCCCTAAAGTATCCTTGAACTTTACACATTAATTTAAAGTAGTCCCTTCTCTTTAGACTTACCTAAAAAAACATAAGAAAAAATATTTCTATCTGCCTACATTAGGGTATTTGAAGAGTGTTTGAAAAAATTAATCTCATTTCCCAACAAAATGAACTGCTAGATAAGTGAAATATACATCCAAGCTTTTCACGCCATTGCTGAGAGCCAAATACATAGTGTGTTAAATGTTCTTAATGCCTTTCAATATCTAATGTGAGTCTGACATAATTTTTTTTTATTTATTATATGGGTATGTTTTTAGACGGTAGTTAGGAGGAGGGACTATATTGAATTAATGTGTGAAGTTTAGGAATGCAATTGAACCAAATTAAAGATTAAGGACCAAAATGACACAAGTGCTATATTTTAGGGACCACTTGTGTAATTTAACCTTATTTTTTAGATCAAAACATAACTGGGATCTTGATTTACTGGAGGGGTATTTTGATAAATTTGAACATTAAATTTAAAATTGTTTTTGGAGTATACTATAGTTGCCATTGATACCAGGTTGGGTTATGCTTTACATTTGGCATGAATTTGTATTGGTTGGCATTTTCATTACTACATTTATCAAGAAAAGTCTAAACTTTTCCCTTAATTATGTAAATATACTAGTGACATGATTGATTGAACTAAATATTGTTGTAACATAATCCACAATACTACAAGAACAAGCCTAGCAAACTTATATTCTTTAGCAGTTGCTCTTGTATTTATTTGTGACCTGCCAAAGTAAATTTTTTTCCCACCATTCTTCAATCAATTCATTCCAGTTGATATATATGATTGAAATTAAATTAGACTGCTGGAACGAATTCATGCTTAATGTACTGAATATGGATTTCTCTGTTTTTCTAAATTCACATCTTTCACTTTTCGTAGTGACCCTCGAAATTAAAAAATGAGTTTTGATACCTGCCTTCCATTTTTTGATTGACTGTATATGTATTTGATTGAATCTGAATTAAAGCAAATTGTGTTCAATACATCACTTTATCTTGTGGAGGTATGTGAACCATAGAACAATTTTCATGCATGTTCAATATACCTTCTAACACAACTAATTTTGTAGCATTTAAACGAATTGGGTTCAAGAGTGTATTTCTTATCACAGCTAAGCCTTGCATATTTAGTAATGGCTATCAGATACGGTTTAATGAAGAACCTTGCTTGCAGTGCAATACTGGATACATTGTCCTTGAATGGGTTGATGATAACTCAACTCTTTCCACCATAAAGCAAATATATGGCTCTGACACTTTGTTTCCGACCACAACAATTAGCTTTCCTTTGAAGCCTGACAAGGTTGTTCTAGTGAAGCAGCAACTCTCAAGCATTCATCCTAAAGTTTTGTTGTTTCTTTCAAAGATAAAGAGGCTTTCAGTAAAGGAAGATAATGAGGATCCTAGGCTCAATTCCGTGAGTGTAGTATCCATTTCAAGTGAGACTGATTTTGTTACAACGAAGAATAATGATGCAGAGTTCTACACACTTCATCTTTGAGCTGAAGAAAATGGTGACAAATTGGAAAGGCAATGCGGCTACCACATGTAGAGGTAGAAGTTTTCTGTCAGGCCAGAAAATAAAGTGAAAGCAAGTATGGAACTGGAAGAATGGGTGATCACATTGACTTTTCCAAATGGAGAACGTCTTGATAAAGGGATGGACTCTTCTGGGGTCTATGCATTTCTCCCAACAAAGATGGTTACGAATTTTCCCTTAATCAAGGGAAACCATGATTATGGACAACAAATGGAACCAAGGGATTCTTAATTGTGTGCCCTTTTCTTTTGTCAATGCATTCATTCCGCTGGTGAAAAGATCAAAAGATGCTTCTGTATCTAGTCTGCCTCCTATGTTTTGGTTTTTACCCATCTGTGAATCTCCCTATCCTAGTTAAATGATGTGAAGGAAACGATCAAAGAAATAGTGATGGATGAAGAAATAATTCCCTGCGAGCCATACATTGAACAGAAACCTAGTGAAGTGGGTAGGCTAATGCCTGCTTTCTGAAATGTATTGAATGTGGCAAGGGATCAAGGGGTGAGCTTGGATAATATCTCATCCCATGGGAGATATATATGTTCGAAGTTCTTCATTTGATAGAGAGGAGTATGATCAGATATTAATTTCTTGGATGTAAAACCTGTAGAGGACGAGTGGTATGCAAATTGCATCCGGGGTTCGAATTTTGTACTTGGAGTATCAGAGGAGGTGTATTTAGAGCTTCTATAATTTGTAGATGAGGAATGGAGGTCCAATTTTTAGAGAACCAGCATTAAGACCGTATCACTTTTGAAGTATGTGAGCCTCCATGGGGATGTGTCTTTGTATAGCATAAATGAAGTATGGAATGCGAGGAATATTCTTGTATCTCATGATTATCATCACATCTCATGGTTGATTGATTGGAACAGTGAATTTAGATGTGCAACCGACCAATTTTTTGTACCTAAAACAACACAAGAAGCTCTTCAGCTATATTCAAATAGGAATGGCTTTTAAATGAGGTCAAGGTTGAGGCTATAAATGTGCACGAATATGCAGATTTCCTCACTAATTCACTGACTAGAGATCAGAAGCTTGCTGTTGATTATGCACATTTCTTATATCTTTCACTTTCAGAGAACTATTTGTCTGAGCGAGAAGTTAATCGTTTGTGTGGTAGTATGCCACTTGTTGATAATTATGGGTGTGTGTCGACATGAAGGAGTGGGGTTCTTGTCCTTGCTAATGGAAACAATTGGGTCAATCCGATGATTAGATCAATTCCATGGAGAGAAGAAGGTTTTATTGAACTAGGAGAAGGCTATTTGCATTCACGCAAATTTGCAAGTGTAACTACTCATGAGAGACATCTTATCGACTTCCTCAAAAGTCATCTCGCAGCTTCTGATGTCCCCAATATATCTCTTTCCAATGCATTAATTCCTAGCTTGTCTGCTCCACTAACTGAGCAAAACAAGTTCTTGCTGTTGGAATGGATTCAGTGACAGAAGGGGGTTCACATGCCAAGAAAGTTCTTAATGTGCATAAAGGAAGAAAGTTGGATGACGAGTTCTCTGAGTGGCAGTCTTGGTCACAGTTCTCTATCACAATCGTTCTTACCAAACTCATCATAGGTTCTACTACATCTGCAGAATGAATCTGTGTTAGTTGATATACCTATATTTGATGAGAGTTTCTATGGTGATAAAATACATGACTATAAAGAAGAGCTACGAGAAATGTGAGTGATGTGTGATTATGGAGAGGCATATCAATTTAGTGGGAAGCATCTCATGTCTTTGGAAGATTCTTCAACTCTAACAAAAGGGCATGTATTTTCGATACTAAAATTCATCAACTTTTTGGGGGGACATCTTTCTTCCGAAGATTTCATATGTAATATCAGAGAAGGAAGATGGCTAAAAACTTCAGTTGGTGACAGGTCCCCAATTGGATCTGTTTTGTTTGATGAGGAGTGGAAAGCTACATCACAAATCAATGACATTCCATTTTTTGATCAAGATTACTACGGTGAGGAAATCCTTTCTTTCAAACAAGAACTACAGATGTTGGGTGTGGTAATTGGATTCAATCAAAATTACGAGCTTGTTGCTATCAATCTAAAATCTCTAGTAGACATTAGTGCTCAGACAGTCGAGTCTGGTCTTTTTGTACTGGATACTTGCATCATTTGAGATCATCTAACAAATTCTTTAAAGCATTTAAAAATAAGAAGTTTTTGAAGACTAGCAATGGCTATATGTCTCCAGTTGGATCTTATCTGTTCCATCCTGAATGGGGTTGTCTTGTGAAGGTTCAAACAACTTCCCACTTATTGATGAAAACTTCTATGCGAACAACATTTTTTTGTACAAGAACGAATTGAAGCAATTGGGGGTAGTAATGGATATCGAGGAGGCAACCAGGGCCTTTTCTATCATTTTTAAGAAGCAATCAGAACTATCTTCCATTAGTGAAGAAAATGTTCTCTCATTTCTAGCATGTTACCAAAAACTAAAGGGAACAACTCTTAAATTCCCAAAAGATCTGAAGAGGTGTATCCGTGAGGTTGAATGGTTGCGAACTTGCATTGGTGATTATAGATTGCCAAAAGATTGCATTATGTTTGGCCCTGATTGAGAATCTATCTCCGAGGTCTCTCGTCTTCCTTTCATTGATGGCAGTGACAATTACTATGGCAAGGTTATCTATGAATATGAAGAGGAGCTGAAGAAAAATGGAGTTGTTATTTCTTTCGAGGTTGGTTACACGCTTGTGGCTGATACCCTTTATTTACCTGATGATCCCAATAGCATAACTCCTGCAAATGCATACTCATTGCTCGAATGCATCCTCAACTTACAAAAACGGGTGCCCATTACTTGCTAGCCACCTAGATATCCATTCGAATTTCACTACTATTGTTCGAATCTATAAGTACTTGTGTTTCAAGTGGGAGCCTGACAATGAAGATACAACTTCAAGGAAAGTTTGGATCCCAAATGAAAGTGACGATAGAGAGTGGGTAAACCCCCAAGAATGTGTTCTTTCCTACAAGGATGATCTCTTTAGCATGCAGTTGAATGTGTTAAATAAACACTATAAAGAGGACCTACTGGAGTTTTTTTTGCCATGTTTTGGAAGTGAGGAGTGCTCTTTCATTTGATCACTATTAAAAACTCTGGAAGGAAAGAGAAAGTTCTAGAAGGTCATTGTCACATCAGAAGTGTTGTGCCTTTCTAAAATGTGACTATTGCCGAAGACTACACAGTTGACTATTGCCGAACATTTGTCGAAAATGCCTGTATATTCAGAATCAGATGAAATTTTGTTGTTTTTCAAGCATGATGTTTTTATTGCTGATGATCTTCATTTGAAGGATCTCTTCGAACAGTCTTGTTCCTGACCATTATTTGTTTGGTATCCTCAGCCAAACATGCCATCCCTGCCTTGGAGTAAGGTACTTGAAATTTACAGCAAGATTGGTGTTCGATCTATCTCTGTGTCTCTGCAAAAAGAAGAAATGTCCATAATGGATGGTGTTGGACTTAACCAAGTGAATCCAAGGGAAAATTTTATCGGAAAAGGGTTGCTTAGGCTCATCCTAGGCTTTCCAGCTAAAATGGAAGTAGAAAAGAGGCATGAGACTATTCAATGTCTCCTTAGTCTCATTGTTCTTGAGACACTTGAACCAAGTACAATTGGTTACAATTTATCACTATCTTCAGGAGAAGTCTTGAAAGAAGAAGCAAGACAAATGATCCGTTAGGAGAGGGAGAGTAAGAAGTTTATTACGCAGAAGATGGACAGTTCAGCCGGATATAGAAGTGTCTTAAAATATGCTACAAATTTCTCTGAAGCAATAGCTCAAAGGATTGTTATGGAAGAAAGAAGATTGGATTCATCAACTGGCTGAGTTGATCGTGTTGGGCTTCCTCGTGAAATTTAATGAGGAAGCAATTGGGTTCTTGATGAAGACCAAAAATCTGCAGCTATTTTCTGAGGCTGAGAGGTTCCTCTCCTCGGCCTTCCCACCTGATTAGGTATGTTTTGCATTGTTAATGTTTTTAAAATGCTTCAGTATCCTTATTTCTATTTCTAGGGCTAATGTTCTTTAAAGTAGGGGTGAGCATGGACTAGATTGGTCTGGATTGGAAGAAAATCAGGATCAATCCGTTATTTACGGTTCCTGAAAAATTAAAACCAATCCAATCCATCTAAATTGTGGAACCAATCCGAGCTAATCCGTTGAAATACGGATTGGATCGGTTTAGGACCACAGATTTAAATAATTAAAAAACCCCAATAATAATAATAATAATAATAATTTAATGCCTCATTTGGCAGTGCCAGTAATTTATACCCCTAAAGCTTAAAAATTATTTATTTAATTTTATTTTTTTTAAATGCACTTCTTAATGAAGAAGTTCAGAAGTGTTAGCAGCAACCAACATAACAAGAGAAAAAACTTTAGTGAAGTGTTTGAGAATGATATAGGTTGCTACTCTTTCAGTTAAAGTGTTTGATTTACCAGGCTTTAAATCCTAGACATCTTCGACACTTTTGTGCTTTGAACTAGAACCAATCAATGTTTCTAACTATCAAAAAGTACTTGTGTTCACATTCTGCCTGAAATGATCTTACCATCTAGCAAAGTCTTTCCTCCCTAGTTTAATTTCCATAAACACTGATTTGTGCATCAATGGTTACTTAAATCAAAGTCGGAATATTTATGGAATGATCTTACCCCTGTTCTATAATCTTTTTCCCCTCATTAATAAAAGATGGAAAAACAGAGAAAATATCTACATGAAATACAATCAGACTGATCAAACAAACAACACAAAACAAAGATGAAATCAGAAAAAAAAATAAATAAAAACAGAAAATAGAAATACAAAACAAGAAGAAAAAAAAGTATAAAAATAAAATGAAAATAGAAAACATAATAAAAATAAAAATAAAAATAAAAACAGAAAAAAAAAATCTCCTACTTACAATTACCGAATCCATTGTAGATGACATGAACAATCGATCTAATCTGCGATGGATGATCTGGGAACCCATTTAAGAGTGTTAGAGATTAAACCCATTTTAGAGTGTTAAAGAGAGAGAGAGAGAGAGAGAGAGAGAGAGAGGAGCTCACCGAAAGAGAGAGACAACAGCTATAGCTATCGATCTAATCTGAGATGGATGATCTAAGAACAAATGAACAAAAATAGCCATCGATCCGAGAGAGAGAGAGAGAGAGAGAGAGCTCATCGACAGAGAGAGATGAGCAGCAGCACATCGATCTGATCTGAGATGGATGAGAGTGTAAGAGAGAACTCAGTCTGAGATGGGAAAGAGAAGAGAGAGAGACACCATCGATATAGAGACCTGAGATGAGAGTGAGAGGCGTGAATGAGTGAGGCTGCTAGATTAGGTTAGGTTACATTTTAGTTTTTATATCAGATAAGAAATTATATGGTGTGGGAAGGTATATAGTATACAAATATAAATTATTTATAGATGATCTGGATCGGTTCCAATCCGGAATCGTGAGGTTCAATCCGGAACCGATCCGTAGTCTACGAATTTTGAAATTTTCAATCCGGAACCGAACTACGGATTCAAAAAATCAATCCAAACCTATCAGATTAGACTGGAACGGATCGAATTACGAATTTTACAAATTCCTTACTCAGCCTTACTTTAAAGTATGTGATAGTGTGTTTTGTTAAGTGAAAACATAAATAAACAATAGTTTTGGATTAGTCAAGCTATGAACTATTAATGTGTTGAAGGGTTTCGATAACCTTCTTTATGGGGCTATTTTACTGAAGAAAGTGATTGTGCTCTGCAAATAGTGAAAACATACGATGGAGCGCTTTGTTGGTAGTTTATTAATAAAACTAGCGGTTGGGCACACGATGCTTGTGAAATTTCTTTTAGCATTATAATATGAATTTTATATTATTTTTTTAAATAATATACATATAAAAAATAAATAATAAGATATTAATATAAATAATAAAAAACTCTAAAAAAAATTAAGACTATTATGTAGTCTAAACAATTGCACATACAAATTATGTGGTCTAATAACATTTTGTTTTCTTTTTACTTTTTAATGAAGAAAATAAAAAGTGTAAGAAATAATGGTACACAAAAAATACCAAAACACAAACCTATATTTTTGGAACACTTGCAGTAAAAAAGATTTGATATACAAAAAATAAATAATAAACTATTAATATAAATAATAAAAAACCAAAAAAATAAAAAAATTAAGACTATTATGCAGTCTAAACAATTGCACACACAAATTATGTAGTCTAATAACATAATTTTTTTTCTTTTTACTTTTTAATGAAGAAAATAAAAAGTGTAAGTAATAATGGTATACACAAAATATCAAAACACAAACCCATATTCTTGGAACACTTGTAGTAAAAAAGATTTGATATACAAAAAATAAATAATAATCTATTAATATAAATAATAAAAAACCCAAAAAAATTATGAATATTATTTTTTTAAATATATATATATATATATATATATATATATATATATATATATATATATTTTATGAACATTGAATTGTTTTTAAGAAAAACACATACACAAAATTAAGCAATCAAACAAACTAATTTTTTGAAAACATAAATTGTAAACACAAAAACACAAATGTTGATAACACAACGAAATTTTTTTAAACCTGATAACACAATGAAACATTTCATTTTTTATAAATTTTTTTATAGAAAGTATGATTAACAATATTACACAAAAAAAATACAAAAAAAAAAATAATAATAATCCAAGACACTCATTTTATATGATTTTTTTTTAAAAGCACTAAATTTTATTTTAGATAACATACACACAAAATTAAGTAAACAAACAGATCAAATTTTTTAAAAACTGAATTTATAAACAAAAAAAACAAACAAAAGCTTAAAAAAGTGAAATGGGAAAAAACTCCTAAGTGTTTAAATCTAAGTAAGTCTAAAAAATTGCGGACAATTGTGATAGTGCAAACTGTTCAATGAAGCCTGCACAAATACAAAAATAAAACATTTTTTGCTTCGAATTTTTTTTTTTGAAAAAAAAGATAAGAAAAAGAAACACATGAAATTAAGCAAACAAACAAATCAATTTTATTGAAGATATTTTTTTTTAACACACACACAAATTAATCAACCAAATCAACCATTTTTTTAAAAGAATAAATTATAAATACATGAACACAAAAATAAGAACATTGATTTAAAAAACACACACGCACACACAAATTAAGTAAACAAACAAACCAAAATTTAAATAACTGAATTTATACACAAAAACAAACAAAAGTTTTAAAAAGTTTAACAGGGAAAAATCCCAATTCGAAACATTGAATATCATTTTAAAGATTTATTAAAATTTCTATTGCCAAGAAGATGAGCAGAAACTCAAAGCTTGTTCTTGTTGTTAGATTTTTACAATGTTAAACAAATTTGAAGGTAGTATCGATTCTGTTAGTTCAACGTTTCTCCATGAACTCATAAGCAGATAAATTTTGTGCACGTATGAGAAGATGCAGGAAACAATGGTTGAAGATTTGTGTATTTTCATCCCAAAAAATGATTGAAGATGCATATTCTTTTAAGCAATTTACAACTGTTGACATTGGGGAATGAAAGTGATGGGTCATATCTTCTTCCCTGACTGATATATAGACGGACAATGTTGGTCAAAAGATGAAGATGGAGCTGATAAAAAAAAGATGAAGATATGGAAAACCCACGAACAGAACAGTAAGCCATTGTCGTTTTCCCAAAACCACAATCAGGCTACTGTTTTTGCAGTAATAAGATGGGCCCGATCGTGGGAAGAGCGTGATAGAGCGGAGGCTGTGTAGAACGAACGCATGTGGAATAGATTCTTTACGGCAGTTTGTCGTCCCCTCGGTATGACATTCTTAAAACTCATTCTCTTCCTTACTTTCTTGGGTACAGACTCCTGCAAGTTCTAAAAAAATAAACAAAATTGTTAGTTTGTTGCTTAGAAGAGGTATTAATTTGGTACTTTGATCTTTCTAACATGCATGGTAATCAATTCATTTGGTGGATGAGTCTGCAATCTTATTTTGATTACAAAAAAATTCTAAGATCAAACTTAAATTCAAGATGAATAAAGTGTTGGTTAGCTATATACCCTTTTTGTCAATGTATGATCGCTACTTTGAGTCTTATCATTTGTGCCATCTTTCATACCTGCATTGCATTGTTGATATTCAGTGCAAATAAAAAACCAAAATGTTTTATCCGAAACATGGTTTGCTAGCTGAATTGTATCTTAACATAGTTCATAAATTAAATACTTACTAAACTCCAGGGTCGGCCTAGTGGGTGCAACTTGGGACCTGGTAGTGTGCTTCCTCCAGGTCTCAATTCAACTCCCACTAGGTGCTATCAACTTATTAGGCCCACACCCGCGGACTCTGCCCGAGAGAAATTTTAGTCGAAGTGCATATAAACTAGTCCGAACACCCGGTCATCAAAAACAAATAAATAAGTACTTACTATGTTCATCATTATCATCTAAATTATTGGTGAAGTATACTCTGAAACTTGGTGAGCGTGGAAAAGTCATGCCATCATCGTTACTAAACAAATCTTCATCATCATCATCATCATCATCCTCAAAATCAGTATAATCCATTTTTCGTGCCTCCTTCATATCCGACTTGGCTGCAACTTTCTTCGCTGCCTTTAAATCCTCACTTGTTATGCTATCCTCAGGCGAAAAAGACAAGCTTTTCCTAGCATTAGTGTCCAAAGACAGTTGTTGAGAAACAATCTCGTCGTTTGCCTTACTATCAACAAGTAACTCTTTCGTAGGAGAACTCGAGGCTTTTATTGAACCAGAACGCCTGCACCTTATAATTTCCTCCATCCTACGACGGATGATGGGGTGATAATTGTCAGGTATATCTTCACTTTGGGCATTCAACCAAGAACTCCCACATCCCATTTGGATAGTTGAAATTGAATAAAAGAGACAGATACAGAAAAAGCGAGAGCAATGAATGAAACAATGATGGTTTGCTAAGTAAAGAGTTAAATTGAGGGGCTTAATACTTGTTTTTGGACATGAAAATCTTTTTTTGGTTTTAACAGACTGGCAAGTTATATTTAGAAGCCAAAAGATTAGACTCTTTTTGCTTCATTTTGAATTCGGAGATAGCAAAATTCTAGATCGTATTTATATTTTTGGTAAAAACTATACCATCTATATTTGAACACTACTTTTGGTCATGAAAGTTGCTTACTATTTAAGGAGATAAACATGTAAAATTACTATTAATTAAAGTGATAAATATGTCAAACTATAGAGGAAATATCATTTTACCTCTCAAATTTTTACAAGTTCTTCAATTTAATCCCAAACTGCATATAGTATCAATTTGTCTCCCAAACTTTTGAATTTTTGATCAATTTGGCCTTTGCCATCATATTCTGTCTACAATCAAATGGAACTTACTGACGTGGCATCAAACTTCATTTGCAATTTCATTTTACATCCCAAACTATACCTTAAAAATCAATTAGCCGCCCCAAATATTAAAAAAATATATATTTAATTAATAATTTTTTATCTCAAAAAAGAAAATTTTAAATTTTAAATAAAAAAAAATTGAGTATTAGTCTTATTTGAGTATTCTTTAAACAGTAATTAAATTTTAATTTTTTCCCAGTCAATTTTGAAATTACTATTAGTCGATCAATTTTATTGAAACTAATTTGGGGAATGAACTAGTTACAATTGCATGCACGCACATATATAGAGTAGCCAAGAAATTTTTGGCATAGTAAATTTCTCTAGGATCTACTCGAGATAATTTGAGACCTATGAAGCATAGGTACGGGGCATGAGTACTGGTACTGATACGATACGAGTACGTCAATACGGTAAAATCTAAAAAAGTAAGATATGGATATGGTTTGATACGTTTATAAAAAAATATTTATTTTTAATTTGGAGTAATATAAAAATTGATTAAATGGTTTAATTTGTTAAGATCTAACATACAATTGACATTTAATGCCGAAAGTACATGTATAAGATAAACCAAAATTAAACATCATATTATTAAATAATTTACAAACTATAGTTTAATTTTAAAATCATGCTAAGTATAAAACTAAAAATGAAAAAAAAGTTTAGTAAAATGAATTTTATCTCTATAACAGAACAAAATATCGTTTTAACTGAGGTACGACATGGCCTGGGTACATATTAATTATGTCTAGGTACGCCAAAAATTAAGCAGAAAAAATTTGAGTACATGTTTTGTGTATCCACTACGTATGCAGAAATACCATAGGTCAGTAAGTACCCAGTATGGATACGATATGTTTGCCGAAGTATCCATACTTCATAATCTCAAGATAATTCAAACTGAGAATTTTTATATTTTTTTGCAAAGTATATATAATATTTAAAATTTAATTTTTTCATTATTGAGATAAAAATTTATTTATTAAATAGCTAAATTTAATTTTTTTATACTTGGGAGCTAATTAATTTTTAAGGTATAGTTTTGGTGTAAGATGAAGTTTCAAATGAAATTTGGTGGCACGTCAGTAACCGTTTGATTGTGGACAGAATGTGACGGTAAGAGCTAAATTGATCAAAATTTCAAAAGTTTGGAAGGCAAATTGATATTATATGAAGTCTGGAATCAAATTGAAAAATGCATGAAAGTTTAGGGGTAAAATAATATTTTCTTCAAATCAAATCACAAAATTCAGTTAACCTAAATATAGTAAATTTGAAAAAAAAACCAAAAAAAAAAGAAGAAAAAAAAAATCATTTACTCACTATGTCTCTTCTAATGTATAAAAAGGTTTGTACACTAGATCCCTATTCTATTACTGCGAAATTTGAAAAATAAAAGAAATTTTTTTTTTTAAATGTATAGTCTTACTTATCACATGTCACATATGGAGAGATTGATAAAAAAATAAAGGGTAAATTGCACTGACACCTCCTAAGATTTATATTTATTAACGTTTCCTCTTTTACCTTTTAGAAATTACATTTCCCTCATTGAGATTTAAAGTTTCATTACAGATTTCCTCCTAAGCAATTTAATTTTTTTAAATACCAAATTTTTCCTCACTGGGTAAATTACATTGACACCCATCACATTTTAGAAATTACAATCCCGCTCCCTAAGGTTTAAAGTAGCATTACCAATTGCCCCATCGGTTAGGATTAGTTGGAAAAAAAATTTTGTTAGTAAAATTTTTAAATTTTTGTTGAAAAACCAACGTAAACTCATTTTTTGAATTTACGTTTTTTCTTCAAATTTAAAAACTGAGATAACTATTTATAAATCAAAAAAATTATCAAACAAATTTTTATGACAGTTTGATAACCATTTAGTAAAATAATTTTTTTTCCAATTAATTTTTTTTTCAAATAATTTTTTTTTTAATGAATTGTTTTTCCAACTAGTACTAACTCAGGGGCAATTGGTAATACTACTTTAAACCTTAGAGAGGGGATTGTAATTTTTAAAATGTGAGGGGTGTCAATATAATTTACCCAGTGGGGGCAAAATTGGTATTTAAAAAAATTAAATTACTGAGGGAGGGAATCTGTAATGAAACTTTAAACCTCAGAGAGAGAGATGTAATTTCTAAAAGGTGAGAGGGGAGCAATAATAAACAGAAATCTCAGGAATGCCAATGTAATTTACCCAAAAATAAAAAATAAAAAAAATCTACTTAACTACTCTTGTGTGTTATTAACTTTGGTCCTTTAATGATTCTCTTCATACAAGCTGATTTTGGTAAGTTTGTTCTCAACAGTCGTGCATTTGGACATTCTTTGAAGAGCTGAATCAATCCATCACATTTTACTTGGCAATTTTATAAGGGAAATCTTATAATGCACTCTTTTGGATGTAAACAAAGTATAACGCAGCGGAATAAAAATTATGGTCATACCTTTCAAACAGAATCTGAATTGAAGGATATCGTAGGTAAATTACGTGCTTCCTGAATCTAGTCAATCAACCCAGCAATGGGGTGATATTACAATAGTGAATATCACCCACACAAACCACAGTGCAAATGGCTTTGATCGTTATTTTTGGGAGAGAGTCAATATATGGGAAAAACTCAAAACATACGTTAATCACCCATATCCCACATATCAGATATATAATCTATTTATCTCATTTATCCATATTAGTTATATGAGATAATATCTAATATCTATATCATTTATCCATATCAGGATATGATAAATATATATCCTGAGTGGCTATCCAAATAGGTTTGAATTCAAATTCAAAACCATTTGGATAAGGTTCAAAAGGCTGAAAAGGGTCATGCCACATGGGCGTCCATTTCTAACATTTCCCACTCGCACATGAGTTGGCATGACACTGCCACATCTCTATCTCAATCTCCTCAAAAATGAACAATCTCATACTAGCCAATGCACTGTGCGACTGCTGAGAACACCTGCAAGTGGGAGCTCTATACTAGAAACTCAATATGAGTCAGTATAGAGACATCAACCCAAAAAGAACAGAAATAGTGTCTCATGTACCCAGACCCATCTAGCTACATCAGTTCAAAAACATCTCTAATCCCTCCAAGAGCATGTTTGACTCTCTTAGGTTCCGCATTATATTCACACCCAACCAGCATCCTATAAAGAGCGATGTGAGTTGTCGACAGTGAATATAGAGCAGAGATGTAGAACTAGATGATCTTCCCTTCACCCTCATATCATTCAATTTGAAATTGACCGCTTTTCAGTAATGTCCCTTAAAACCGAATCATACATGACCGCAGGCAACATACCAAAGTAGCTGAACATCAACTCCTCATCTTATGACATGGTCAAAGGTCACAAAAGGCACAAAGTGAAGTCATTTAGGGAAAAATGACTTTTAGGACTCACACGGTGACGAAGCAGGGATCCATTCTTTCATCTCGCTAACGGGTCGATAAGCACATGCAGTATGAATGCATGTTATAGTGGAGTTACTCTTCCAAAGAGTGATGTTAAACTCACACACCATACAGATCTTAGTCTAGTCGCTCTTAAGCGCACGAGTCGCTTCCTAGGGTCTAACTCGAATTCTCTATTTGCTCGCCTCTCAGGCATCAAATGAGATCTCGCATCTGGCTATCCATAACAAGCATATCATGGAAAAGTGGGTACTCTCATATCCATGGTCGGTCTCTAACAAGACCTCATCTTGGCTCCAACCAAGGCGACATAGCTAGTGGATAATTTTAGCTTCTAGTCTCATCCTTACTCGTTACCTAGCGCTAAGGGCGATTGCTCGTGTGAGTGAGCCAATCTTGCCTGCTAACATCAATTTAATTATTTTGTGTATGCTAATTCACAAACCATTGCTAAAAGTAGTAAACATAAATGTGTAATAGAAACAAATATGAATACTAATGGCATAAATATCCCCAAAAAAAAAAATGAGTTCAACTGAATACACATAAAAATATCACCATCTACGTAGTCCTAAAGCCCTAACATGAGTAAGATAAACATCTCTAGCAATGGGCTTAGTCCAAGGGTCCGCAACCATGCGACTCGAAGGGATGTGCTCCAGGATCACTTCTTTTTGCGCCAAAATGTCTCTAATAAAGTTGAACTTCACATCAATGTGTTTGGTTCTGCAGTGGTATTTAGGATCCTTAGCGTAAGCGAGTGCAGCCATGCTGTCGCAATGGATAGTCACAGGGTCTGAAGTGTGTGTGACAGCATCCAAATGCTGAAGGAATCTCCTCAACCACACGGCTTCCTGAACGGCAGATGAACAAGCCACAAACTCAGCCTCCATAGTTGATAAGGCGATACAGGATTGCTTCTTACTGCTCCAAGAAATAGCACCATCGCTAAGCATGAAAGCATATCCTGAAGTAAACTTACGCTCATCTAGGTCTCCTCCCCAGTCAGCATCACAATAGCCAACTAGATGTAGATCTGAACTCTGGTAGCAAAGTGTGTAATCTGTAGTCCCTCTAAGATATCGTAATATCCTCTTAACTACTTTCCAATGAGCTGGTCCTGGGTTGGATTAGTAACGACTCACCAATTCGACTGCATAACAAATGTCAGGACGTGTACACATCATAGCATACATCAAGCTTCCAACAGCATTTGCATAGGGAACACGGGCCATCTTTTCATTTTCTTCTTGAGTCTTGGGACCCATATCAAGGCTTAGGCTCTCGCATTTTGCAACAGGAGTGACAATGGGTTTGTAGCTCTGCATCTAGAACCGCTCTAGAATAGTCTTAATATAAGTCTCTTGAGACAAACCAAGAAGTCTCCTAGAGCGATCCCTAAGGATCTTAACACCGAGCACATAGCTCGCCTCACCCATGTCCTTCATCTCAAATGTAGAGAACAACCACATTTTAGTGGCGACAATCATCTCCTTGTCATTTCCAGCCAATAATATGTCATCTACATATAATAACAATATCAGAAAAATGTCCTTGGACCGCTTAACGTACACACAGTGATCTTCATCAATCATCGTAAACCCATTATAAACAATGGCTCGATGAAATCTCAGGTTCCACTGTCTGGATGATTGCTTTAAGCCATAAATAGATCGTTGAAGCTTGCAAACTTTGCGCTCCTGACCTACTGCCACAAAGCCTTCTGGTTGATCCATATAGATCTCTTCATCCAATTCTCCATTGAGAAATGCAGTTTTAACGTCCATCTGATATAGCTCTAAGTCCAACTGAGCTACTATGGCTAGGATTAGGCGAATAGAGGCAAACCTTACAACTGGTGAAAAAGTTTCCTCATAGTCCACACCCTTTCGTTGGGTGTAACCTTTCGCCACTAGGTGAGCCTTATACCTTTCTATGGAACCATCTGCCTTGCGCTTGATTTTGAGAACCCATTTGTTCCCAATAGTCTTGCGCCCTGGTAGCAAATCAACCAAGTCCCAGACATGATTTTTCTTCATAGACTCTATTTCTTCATCCATTGCAGTACTCCATTCTTTACTAGCAGGAGATGAGAGAGCCTCTTTGAGATTCTTAGGCTCCATCTCATCACTCAGAGCAATCATGAATGCTTTCCCTTCAATCTCAAAACGACGACGGGGTATAGCTCCACGTTTGCTTCTACGTAGTTGAGAATCCTGAGAATTCTCATCCATTGGATCTAATCCATGGGTAGGTAGATCGCTCCCACTGTCCCTAGGAGCTTGAGGAATTATTTCCTCATTCTCTACTAGGCTACTAGGTGCGCCTTCAAGTAGATCCTTCATCTCATAGAGTTCTACTTCTGTAGTTACCTCACCTCTGCTAGGGAAATGCTCCTCTAGGAAATCCACATCTCACGACTCAATTTCAGTCACACTTCCATCCGGATGCTCCCCAACAAACACATAGCCCTTTAGAATGCTCACTATAGTGAATGAAGATACACTTCTTTCCTCTGGGGCCCAACTTCCCAAACTTATGAGAAGCGTTGTATATGTAAGCTGCCGAACCCCAAGGCCGCAAATTGCCCAAATCAGGCTTTTTGCCAGTCCACATTAAAGTGTTGTATATGCTGTATTCAATATTCAGATTATGCCATAATTAAAGTGTACATCATTCTTAAATATTCTGGAATTTTTTTGAAATATTCTGGAATTTTAAATAACTAATAAATACACATAAAATTAGAAATAAAAAATCCAGAAACTGATAAAATGAGACAATATTACCAGTAAATAGTAAAACCTTCAGAAGTCCACAATAAAAATTTCAACCCCAGAAAATAATTTATGCAATACCAGAATCATTTTAAAGCAAAAATAATGAATTATAATCACAGGAAAAATACTTTTTATTTTTATAAAATTTTCAAAATTTTACAGAATATAGAAAATTTGATTCTGAGTCTAACAGTACTAACTATGCATAAAACAAATCTATAATGAATTAATTATGATGATTTAACGCGATTCAGAATTAAAAACAAAACAAACAGCGCCTAATACATCAGCAGCCAAGCCAGCCGAGCCGGCGGAGGAAAACGGCGCGGCTCAGCGAGCCCGACTCAGCACGCGACTCGGAGCACGGCTCAGCCCACGGCTCAGAGCGCTGCTCGGTGTACGGCTCAGCCCGCGGCTCAGGGCACGACGTGCGTGCGTGGCGCGGAGGGTGTGCGCGTGGACAGCGCCGCTGACGCGCACGTGAGGGCGCGTGCAGGCGCGTGCAGGCGCGTCGGCAGGGCATCTGGTGTGTGGCAGCGCGTGGGAGCAACTCACGGCGTCAGGTGGCGCGTGCAGACCACGCGCCGCCTTCCAAGGTGTTTTCTGGTCCGATTTTTGTACTGCCGGACTCCTTTTTTCAAAATAAAACCATTTATGGTATGAAAAAAGACATTAATGAACATAAAAAAAAATTATGCTCTTAATCTGATAAAAGTAGATTTTGTTTTCTCCTTTACAAACATTCATGTATATAATGTATACATATACATATAAAAATATACATATGATTAAAGGAAACGCGAAAATATCCATTAATGCTCTGATACCAATGTAAACAAAGTATAACGCAGCGGAATAAAAATTATGGTCATACCTTTCAAACAGATTCTGAATTGAAGGATGTCGTGGGTAAATCGCGTGCTTCCTGAATCTGGTCAATCAACCCAGCAATGGGGTGATATTACAATAGTGAATATCACCCACACAAACCACAGTGCAAATGGCTTTGATCGTTGTTTTTGGGAGAGAGACAGTATATGGGAAAAACTCAAAACATACGTTAATCACCCATATCCCACATATCAGATATATAATCTATTTATCTCATTTATCCATATTAGTTATATGAGATAATATCTGATATCTATATCATTTATCCATATCAGGATATGATAAATATATATCCTGAGTGGCTATCCAAATAGGTTTGAATTCAAATTCAAAACCCATTTGGATAAGGTTCAAAAGGCTAAAAAGGGTTATGCCACATGGGCGCCCATTTCTAACAGGGGTGTATTCTATATAAGTTATGATATTAAGGTCTCGTTTGTTTTCAAAAATAGATTGAAAATGATTGATAGTGAGGGAATTAAGTAGAACTGTATTATTTTGATAATAGTTGTTAGTGTGGAGACTGTTAAATTATTTTTATATGAAATAATAAAATAAATAAAACCATGGTTTTACTTGACAAAAAATACAAAAATATTAAACATTAATATTGAAAATGTGCTGCCCAACATGTTAAAAAATAAATAAAAATTACACTTGGCCGGTTGACCGGCCGGATGTCCGGTTGGACGTCCACTGACAACTGATAACACCCGAACGAACTATTTTCTAATACCATCTCCCAGTGCAGACTCCTAATCCAATTGTCAAGGCCTTTTGTAGTCTGAAGGGGATTACTAATTTAGAGCTCTTTTTGCAAAACAAATATGATATTATTTAATTATTTCTCACTAACAATCCACTCCGGACTGCTATAACTAGAAACAAACGGGCCTAATATCACTTTGTTTTATAACAAAGTCGCTCTCAGTCATAATCACAGCACTAATAACCAAACACAACTTAAAAAATACTTTGGTCATAATTAAAATAATAATCACAATAGGTTTCCAATTAAAAAAAAAAAATACATAATAGGTCATAATTAATGTCACAATATTAGTGATTCAAATCTCTCCACCTACGTGTAGATCTAATTTCTCTGTATATTTATTGAGATTTTTCCTTCCTACTATTTAATCTTTATGATTATGATGGTAATTTATTAATATTCTATAAAAAAAAAAAAAAAAACACTTACTTGGGCCCCAGCCCCACAACCTCAACCGCAACGAATCATATATAACTACACTTAACTTATAACCAACGATCACAGAAGGTCGTCATATGGTACAATCCCAAAATAGTGGTGTATTATATAATTTTCCCTTTTTATATAGATAAGAGAACTAGGATTGCAGGTGAGTCGACCTAGTTTTGGGGTGTTTGGGCTTAAGTCGAACTTAAAAAATGGAGCTTAAGTTCGGTTCGTCTAGTGTCTGAGAACCTTAAGATTGACTTGAGTAAAATTCGATTATATAAATGAGTTAAGCTTGAGCTTAAAAAGAAAAGAAGAATCAACCTTCACTTAGCATGCATATTAAGAGAAAAAAAAATTATGAGCAAAATATATTTTTTATGCTCATATTATTAATAAATAATTTTCATCAATCAAATATGAAAATTTGTACAAACTCAATACATAAACAAAAATAAAATAAAATAAAATAAAATACTAAAAATATATTAAATACTATAAACAGGTATTAATATATAAATAGATATTAAAAATAATATTGCTTAAGCTCAACTCAATTATTAAACGAATGAAATATTTGACTTGAACTTATTTTATTTTAACAAAAAAGTCAAGCACAACTATTTGTGAACAATTTGATTCATTTGCAGCTTTATTTAGTAAGACATCATCATTGTTACATGTTAAATTGGGATAGTGGTTAGCTGTTCAAATCCAAAATGTCTTGTACTCTCAAATTGGAAAACTACCCATCACAAAATGGTGTGGATAAAAGAACAAGTCACTTGAATTCCTCAAACATGATTAACAACTTGTTCAGAGCAGAAGGAACTGAGCTTCAAGTGCACAAGTAACTTAATTTCAGAATTGTTGCAAATTTTGCCAACAATGGGCCATGGAATGTTCACAAACCTCATATCTTGAGTACTAAGTTGAAATATTTTTTATACTTTAAGAATCGGATTGACACAATTTAAATATTAGAAATTAAATTGAAACACTTTTATACATTGAGAATAATTTTTAAAAATAAGAAAAAGTAGCAAAAAATCTCTCAATTATCTTACTCTCTCTGTCAAATTAGAAAGAGAGTAAACAACCTCTCTAGTTGAATACAAACTTATCTCATCATTATAATTATATTACACCTCTGCTTTCTTTAGTCAAGAAAAAAAAAAAAAAAATTTAAGGCATCTTTGTTAAAAATATTTGAAAAAATTACAAAAAAAAAAAAAAAAAACTCATAATTTGACCATTGTAACAAATTAAATGCTTAATTTTTAATTTTATCAATTTAAATCTTAAAATTTTGATTGGTTTTCAATTTAAATCGTCTGTCTATTTTTGTTAACTACAACTTGCAGAAAAAATGTATTTTAGTCATTAAACTAACGAAAAAGTGTACTATAGACATTTTATATACATTTACATTAAGTTTAATGACTAAAATATATTTTTTCTGTCATTTTTACTTAACGAAAATAGATTGATAGTTTAAATTGAAAATACATTAAAAAAATTTAGAATTTAAATTGACAAATAAAAGGAAAATTCTCCAGTGTGAATTACATGTCTTTTGATTGTGAATTACATGTATTATAAAAGGCCCCAATTAGTTTTTTCACCTTGAGCTTTGAGTAGGTTTAAGTCACCTCTGAATAAAACACTTTTACAACTTTGTCGATTTTCTTATTGTGAAAAAAATTAATTTATATTTCATCGAGACTGTTTGAATTAAGACCATGGTTGAATTAACTTATATTTTATTCACATCTATCTTTTATTTTTATAAATTCAAAATTCAAATACAATCGTATGAAATTTTAGCATGAATCCAAAGAATTCCAGGGGAACCTTCGTACGTGAATATATATATTGCTCTAACTAGATCTCATTAATTCTGGTGCTGCTGCCAAAGAGGACTTCTTTATTCAAAGTTTTTTATTTTATTTTATGTATTTGTTATGGAACAGATTGTCTCCAGTAAAATCTGAATTGGATGGTATCATTCGGACTCGTAGGATTCATTACGTTTCATGTTTTGATTATTCTAACTATACTATTCATTTTGTAAAGTTCTTTATATATATATAATTCTTAAAAAAAAATTAAGTCAATCCAATAATCATAATGTGTTCAATTTATTGCGTGTCTCAAAAAAAAAAAAAAAAAACACAAGTGCATTTTTTAAAATACAACATCAATTTTCCCGGTAATAAACATGATAAATTCAAGAGGAAATTTTATTTTACTCCCAAATTATATTTCGATGATCAATTTAAACCCTACACTCTTTGTAATTTCAATTTTATATCTGAACTATTTGGTTTTGGATCAATTTCACCCATGTCATTCGCTGCTGTTCAAATAGAAATTGTTGACGTAGTATCGAAATTTCGTTTGAAATTTTATTTTGTTCCTCAAACTATCTCAAAAATATCAATTAAACTCTCAAACTTCATGTTGTTTTGGGGTCTAATTGATATTTTGGGGATAGTTTGAGGGATAAAATAAAATTTGAAATGAAGATAGCAGCAAGTGCCGTGTAATTATAGACGGTAGTTGACGGTTGAGGTAAAATTGATTAGAAATTGAATAGTTTAAGTGTAAAATTGAAATTATATGGGTTAAATTGATTATCGAAGTATAATTTGAGGGCAAAATGATTTTTTTTTCTAAATTGAGCATGTCACAATTATTAGATCGACTTATTTTTTTATATATGATTTACATAAAGAACTCTACAAAAGAAATAGTTCAAATTGTCGAAACACCATTCGTGATGGGCTTCACGAGTTCAGACAACACCCTCTAATCCAAGACTTGAGGGAAGCTGAACCATTTTTTATATATGGAAGAGACTTCTTTATCTATTTGAAAATATGCTTGGAGTCTAATTTTTGGAAGACAAATATGATGTAATGATGAATTTTTCTTCTTTTTTATTTATTTTTTATTTTTATAAATAAATGTTATGATGAAATTAAGTAGTTATGATTTTGAATCAATTTAAATTTTATTTTATTTATTTATATTTTGTAAAAGATCTACATAGAGGCTAGAATGTCAATGAATCGGATTATCAAAGTGAGATATGTGGTAATTGACTTCAAGTAGAGAGATCCACTATTTATGAACCGATCTTTGGGTGACTTAAAAAAATTGTTGGGAGATGATTCTCTAACATTCTATTTATGAACCGATCTTTGGCTAACCTAAAAAAGTGCACTTATTTCATCTTTTTATCTTTTTTAAGTCACATCAATCAACATCTCCTCTCTACTTTTTCTACACATAATACAAAAAAAGTCAAAAAGTGTACTTATTTAGTCTTCCCAAACTTTGGGTTGGCCAAAGTCGAAGTGAAATGTGATTATAATAGAGAGATGAGAGACTTGGCTCACCAAGCCATCAAGACTAGGGACGGTCCAAAAATTTTCAGGACTTAGGTGAAATCTTAAAATTGGGACTCTTTTATGTATTTAAAAAAAGTAAATAAAATTGATCTCCTCTAAAATTTGGAAAAATGCAACAGCTTTGGAATAATTACATTAATTCTTTTAAGGTTTTAAGTTATATAATACTTAACTTTCTTTTGTTAATAATTCATTAGTCATATTAATGGGAAAATGGGTTTGTCATCTTTTTTACGTTTCACTTGTGCGGACTAGTTTCCGCAATAAAGAAAGATGGAACTTCGTGGACAAACCTTGGTGCACCGTTGGGTGAGGGCCTATACAAGAAATAAATGGTTAGGCTGCCCGACCGGGGTTTGGTCGAAAACTTCTCTGACGGTTGATTCAGTACCGAAGTTTGGTAGAAAGAAAGTAGTGAAGACGAGTGTGTATGGAGTGTAAAGAGTTCGATCCCCCCAAAACAGAGTGAGGTTACCTTTTATAAGGATTGTTTGACTTGTTCGCCAAATTTCTCTCTTTGCCATCTAGCTCTCGGCCGTTATGCTAGGCCGCTCCTCATTGAAGAAGAGCAAAAAATATGTTAAGCAATTCTGTTATTCGCGAAGGATCATGTGCTCTTTCCATGTATTGGATGCAAGTTAAATTGCGCAATTGGATCGTACTAGACGCTCTTATGGGTAGTTTGGCGCATTGATTCAAGTTGGTAGTCCACCTTAGTTACGCTCAGCCCAAGTTCGTGCTTGGGCTGTGTGGTTCGGATCACTCACTCCGTTAGGCTTAGGATCACAGTTGGTCTTCATGTTTAGTCCCTTGGTGGTTCTCTAGTTCAAGTAAACGCATTTGGGTTCGACGCTTTGATCTTGTAACGTTACTAGGCCCAGGTGTTGCCCTTAGGCTTGTGGTCTTCTCCTTTTTTCACTTATGCTTAATGCAGAGTTGTAAATGACCTTCTTCATTTGTCCCCTAGCTCATGCTCGGAGTCTTCAAGTGTGAGCTATGCTATTGGCCTGCTGTCGTGGTTGGGTTTGAACTTGGTCCCTTTTTTTTTTTTTTCGTTTCTTTTTTTGAGTTTGTTCTATCTTTTTATTTACTCTTGAAACAGTATACTCATTCCATGTGCTTGGTTCATGAACTTTGTTTTGACATTGTTCAACATTGATTGCCATAGGCCCACAAACTTTCCAATTCTTGAATGCCAGATTTGTAATGGTAATGTTTGCAAATTCATATGCTTAGCCTTGCGTGGACTTAGTGGGTGGGTCTCAATATCCATCAAGTCCTTTACTTTTTTTAACTTATATAAACAAATGGGCCTGTTATTTTTTACTTTCTTGATTTGTTGCACTTTATTGGAATGGATTTGTAGCATGTTGATAACTTGCTTGTTGCTCGGCCTGCTACGCAACTGGGGGATTGGGCCAAATATCAAGTGGTTTGATTCTCATGTTGCCAGCTGCCCTTTTGTTTTCCCAACATGTTGACCACATACTTAGCTTTGTTTGGTTGTTTTGCCCAACTCTTATAAGCCTTTGCTCAAAATCAAATAAGGGGGCACCCATCTTTATTGTCGACTACTCGTTAGTGGGATGTCCCTAGGTGGGTTTGCCTAATTTTCTTTTTCTTTTTTTAAAATTCTTGTTCGGTTAGTCTCGCTCGGTTCTGACATGAACTGTCCTTTCTGTAGCTAATGTGAGACACGTGTCAAGCTTTGATTGGAGGATTCAAAAAGTGTGGGTTTCAACTTCGAGCAAGGATCCTCTAGAGTGATTTTTTCCTAAAGTTTCCTAGAGTGCTACATTGTGTGGTTGAGATTTACTGGCAAGTCACATCAATTTTTCTGATGTGACTTGCCAGTAAATCTCAAGCACACAATGTAGTACTCTAGGAAACTTTAGGAAAATTTCACTCTAGAGGATCCTTGGTGTTCAACTTCTCTCTGTATAGCATAAATTTCTTCATCGTTGCCTATCTCACTCACTTCTGGAGTGTGCCTCTTTGACATCATTTGACGTTTTTGACGGTTCTCCTCGCCGACAATGTTTATATGTTTGTCCACGATTGAGTTTCTTAGGCACCGTTGCTATCGATGTGGGTTGTAGGTCACAACCTTGTAAGTAATTTCTCAATCTCTCTCCATTGATTCTGGCAATTATTAGTTGGGGCATTTCCCATTTGGCCTTTTATTTTCTCACTCTAGAAATCCCATCTTGTTATCAAACTTCTTCAAGTTAGCAGATCCCTAACACCTTCAAAGCTTGAGAGTTTCATTGCCGGTGGTGGATTTTGATGCTCCCTTGTCGCCGGTTCGCCACTCGCCTCCTGTGGGTTTCACCGTTGCGTTGCTGCTTGCCTATGTTATGTGCTGTTCTTAGTCATTTGAGCTTGGTTGCCCTGTCATTGCTTGCTTTCCAATTATTATCTTGAATTAGGACCCTATTTTGGGGATTCCCATGATGTCCCCTATTTGTCTCTAATTTGGACTTCAATGATTATGATCTTGGTTTTTGCTGGAACAAATTTGATTTCAGCTCCCAACAGGTTTATTTGGCTATTTGTGGATTTGCACGGCGAGTTTTGATTTCTCTATGAACATCATCGCTTCGTAGCTTGTGGCATTGGTTTAGTATTGTAAGTCCGTCAAATTTCTCTCCCCACTTACTTCGCCACTTGTTGTTCTTTGATGTTGGTTTACATTTTATTCATGGGGAAATATTGGAGTTGGGTGAATACTCTAGAGGGTATGGCTTGGTTTTGTAGAGAGTATAACATACTGAAGAATGTGATCTTAACTTTGGCCAACCGAGGTGCTAAGAGAAAAGGCACTAAAAACATAGCTACTTTCCCCATAGCTTGTATCGTTGAAGGGAGAGTTCGATTCCCTCTTGACCCTTTGCTTCGTCGCTTTTTACACCATGTTGCTCACTCTTATGCAAATTTCTACTAACTCCTTTATGGTAGTGTCGGGTGTGTGCGCCTTAAACTGAAGAGTCGGGCTTAGTTTAGACATTTGGAATATTGTTAGTTGTTATTATATGTCTTACAGTAGCGGTGCGGCATATTTCATTCGTGCTCGGTCTCTTGCATACCAATTAGTGACCGATTTGCCTAATGTAGATAAGCATGGTGATGACTTCTTTCTGGTAGGGAAAAATTGGAAATTTCTAGCTGGAACCGAGAATTGAATGGAGTTAGTACCGAGGGTCAACGGTTGCCCAGGTCTCTATCTTGCTTTACGCTTTCCTCTCTTCTCTACTTGTGTCACGACCCAAACTCACCTCTATACGTTTAGCATCGTAACCGGCTAGTAATCTTGGGATTACCGAAGGCCTCTAAGACAGATTAACATAATATTAGAAGCTAACAGAAACAAATACAGATATACATATATACACACCTTCATAATACATAATACATATATAGACACCTTCAACATAATACATATATTCACACCTTCATCTCTTGACCCACACAGGCACATGTGTGCGCACACACAGATTTCTCTGCACACACACATACTTCTCAGAACACCCACCCACATATATCCTCAAACTCTAAATCATTCTACAATTTAATTTATGGTTAAGATTAATTTAATTAAATAACATTTTTTCTTAATAAATCTTGATTAACACATAATTAAATTAATCATAATTAAATATAAATCCCATATAATTTAATTCGTCTAATTTGACGTCTTTTAGAGCCCAATTAATTATATTAGAATTTATCATTTTGAATCAAAATTTTAATCAAACTCCAAAAATGCTTCAAATATTAAATTAAACTTATTTTCATCCTCAATTTTGGTTTCTTAAATCATTAAGGTCTTCAATTTCAGATTAAACTTCAAAATCTTGGCCAATAAATTACATACTCAATTGAATACCTCATAAATAAAATTAATTCATAATAACTTAATTCCTAATTCTCATAACTTAATTTACTCCAATTCGGACCCAATTAATCAAATCTCAATTTTATAAATCTGAATCGAATATTTAATTAAACTCCCATACGGTCCGACACTCGAAATTAAAATAATTTAATTCACTAATTATACCCTCTTGAGCTATGTAGGATTTCAATTTCTAATTCCAAAATAAATCCTCAATAGAATCATATACGAATCAGACTGAATAATTCTTATAAACCCCAAATTAAATTAGAATAATGGGCAATTAAAATTCAAATCTCCTTAATTAATTAAGTGCTAATTACTATACGTGATAGGGTCGTCACAACTTGTCTTTGATTCCTAACACTTTTATATCTGATGCTTTGTGTTTTTCTACCATTTTTTTTGGGAAGGGTTATTTCAAGCAGAGGAAAACTTTAGAAAATAGAAAGGCGATCAAAACCACTCTTAGCTACGAGAAGCGTTCTCCTTCCAAGTTATTGGGATACGAGCCGACATACAACTCCAACATTCTGTAAAAGTCAATTCTTTCAGCCTACCTTCATGAGTGGCCTGAATCGAATGAGGAGATTGAGGTTGAGCAAGTTGGTACATTCTCTACCGCTGCACAGGGGCCAAGCAAATTCGAGAGTAGTAAGGGTTACTCTCCATCTCCTTTACCAACTAGAGAGGGAGAAGACATGTCGAGGAATAGAGTATTATTAGATTTACAAGCTGCTATTCTTGGCACCGACCTTTCTCCAATTGAGGTTACTGATCTGTTACAACCAAACGTCTATGACCAACTGAGCAAACATCGGGGGTAGTCTTAGTTGCTGCGACCACGGCTGTAACTGCCTCGATTTCGAACCAAACCAAGGGAAAGAAGAAAGAGAAGTGAAAAGGTAATGCTAGTGCTGGACCGAAAGAGAAGACATGACCTAATTTGTGGGAGCCCGAGCTCGAGCACAATGGCCGATCGATTGATTCTAATGGCTCGGCTATGAGTTCGGCTGCTTTGGTTTTCAATCTTTCGAAGGCTTTGCTTCTTCCACTTGATATGGCCGAGCATAGCATTCATGTAAACAGTGACTTGATGAAGAATGCTTTGCAATCTATGGTGGTGGTAAGTTCTTGTTTTACTCTTTTTTGAGTTGTCAATTCTTCAAAGTGTATTTTCTCACCTTGCAAACTGTATATCTTCAATGGTTTTTAGGCTAACCAAAAGACTTACCTAGCACTTGGCTGTTATGATGAGATTGAGCAACAGCTTCTTAAATCGAGAGAGCGGGTTCGTGTGGTGATTAGGGCTTTGGAGTTAAAAGGAGAAGAAAAAAGAGATTGAGTAGGAAAAAGCAAGGTTGAAGTAAGGCCTTGCAATTTCTGAAAAGGCAAGGTTGCTTGCAGCTCAGGTTGTGAAGAAGGATGAAGCTCAGATAGTCGAGTTGAAGGTTGGGTTGAAGCTTGCAAAGGACTGTTATTGGCAGCAAGCTTCGGATGAGGCCAGTGTTGCTTATTTAACTGAGGTCCATAAAGCAAAAGATGGGATTTACGCCCAAGCTTGGAATGATGCTTTGACTGCGGCGAAGGTGTTAAAGGGTTCTCCTCTTTATAAGGAGATCCCAACGTTATCAACAAGAAAGGCTCAACCGACCACCCAATAGATTGTACCATCAAGTGCTTCTACTACTCTTCATATTGTTGATCAATCGACTCTTCCACTAGTACTGTGGTTGGACAGGGTGCTTTGGTTGCACCAAAACCTTTTGCTGATCTGATTATTGTTTAAGAGACCACGTTACCGACTGATTCTATTGCTCCTTCTGATGCTCCTCAAAAATAGCTCTTTCATTTTTATGCACTTTTCCTTTTGGCAACTCCCCTTGAGGAGTTTGGTTGCTTTTAGAGGATGTAAGGTAGAACTTCTTGGTTTTTGTAACTATTACAAGATTATCGATGAGATGTTCTATGTTTTTGCCAGTCAACTTGCTATTCATCTTTGCTTTGCATGAGTACTGTATGTCTCCCGGCCAAATAGAGGCTTTGAGGTTGAGCGGAACGTCTGTTTAGATATACCAAGTTTCTTGCCTTAGAAAGAATTTTAGAAAATAAAGCTTTGTGTGGCCCCCGGCCGAGCAAAGGCTTTGAGGCTGAGCAGACCGTTTGTTCGGACTGACCAGGCTTCTTGCCTTAAAATAAATTTAGGAAATAAAGCTTTGGATGCCCCTCGATCGAGCAGAGGCTTCAAGACCAAGCGGGGCATCTGATCGTTTACACCAAGCTTCATGCCTTAGAAAATTATTTAGGAAAGAAAGCTTTGTATGCCCCCTCCCCGACTGAGCAGAGGCTCCGAGGCTGTTCAGACAAACCAAGCTTCTTGCCTTAGAAAGATTGTGTAGAAAGAAAAATTATGAGGAAATATTTTTTCCTGCCCACTGGCCAAGTGGAGGCTCTAAGACCAAGTGGGGCGTCTGATCGGTCAGACCAGACTTCATGCCTTAGAAAAAGTTTGAAAAAAAATTTTGAGAAAAAAAAAATCATGATGCCCCTTGGGCAGGAAATATTTGGTAAAAAATGTTTGTTTGGTTTGAGTTTAACCAAACACTTCGTTGCTTGGCTCTTACTTGATTTGGTCAAATTTAGCTCATTGGTGAGCGTAGCTCAGTTTTTCGTTGAGCGCAAGTTATTACTATGGACCATGCTTTCAAGTAACAATACTTGGCACAAATTCCACCAAACTATACCACTTGGGGCCCTACTTCGACCAAAGGTCGAGCTTTTGGGCTGGGGTGTAGGTTAAGACCCGTAACCCAATCTTACTCAATTGCCAAGCGAAAATATGTACGACACACATGTAAAAGAACACAATTTGTAGAGAAAAGTAGATTTCATTGATACTTATAAGACGAGGATTACATTTGAAAGATGTTTAAGTCATTATATCATTGATATTATTTCTTCAAATTGACAACATTCCAAGGACGAGGAATGGGCTTGCCTGCTAAGTCAACCAAATAGTAAGCTCCGTTGCCCAAGGTAGAGGTGACTTTGTATGGCCCTTCCCAGTTGGGTTTGAGCTTCCTTTCTCTAGGGACCTTCATGTGATCTATGACCTTTCTTAGTTCCGGATCTCTAGGTAGAAATTGTCTCACAAGCACATTCTTATTGAAGCTTCTGGTAAGTTGTTGCTGATAGGCTGCCAAGTGAATGGGGGTAGTCTCTTTGCATTCCTCTACCAGGTCTAGAGCTTGAGCGATGACCTCATCATTGTTTGTTGGTTCAAAGATTTCAGACCGAATTGTGGGGAGACTGACCTCTAGGGGGATGACGACCTTCATTCCATAGGTGAAGGAGTAGGGTGTCTCCATTGTCAATCGCCTTGGTGTAGTCCTGTATGCCCATAAGACATTTGGTAGTTCTTCCACCCATTTGCCTTTGACCTTTTCTAGTCGTTTCTTAATCTCATTAATGACCGTTTTGTTAGATGCTTCAGCATGACCATTGCATTGAGGGTAGACTGGAGTAGAGTTTCTGAACTCAATCTTTAGGTCAAAGCAGAATTTCTTGAAACTTTCTCATCAAACTGGGTACCGTGACCAGAGAGTATGACTTTAAGGATGTCGAACTGTCACAACCCATCCTAGTGACTAGGGCTGGATTCGCAACTAACTAATTCTAAGTACATAGAAATTATTATTTATGTAATCATGTAACATCAGTCAGATAATGATTACAAGGGGAAAAAAAAAAAAACATGATAGCCATATCAAATTTGAGGTTCTGATCCACAGGGTAAAACCTTTATTCTTTAAGTTTCTTCACCTGAAAGGGGTTTTAATAGCTATAAGCACATGGCAAAGTGAGAAATATTATACTGAGAGCATAAGGGTATAAAATCACCATCGATAATTATTTAGGCTAAATAATGGATAATTTGGTTCGAATAAATTATTTTTAATAACAGATATATAACACAAAATTATATAACAAAATAATCATAACCATGGTACAGAATATAACAGATGGTTAATGGACGCATGACAGACAGAGGGTCACGAAGTGACTAATTAGAGGGCCAAAGGTTATTTAAATCCTCCAAGGCATGGGACTGTCAGAGGGTCACTAAAGAGAAAATTCAGAGGGCCAATGATTATTTAAGTCCCCAAGGCATGGGACCTCCATGGTGGTACTTATTCAAAACAAATGTTTATAAAATCATTGTCAAATATTTTCTAAAATTTAATAAACATATCAATGGATTTCAATTTAAGCAAATAGAGTTTAGAAAATAATCCACATAATTGAAACATTAACATAACCATAAAGCATAAATTATATAAATTTATAGTAACTCAAAACATTCTTAAAATATATTATGGTAACTCAAGACATATATAAAACATATTATGGTAGCTCAAGGTATAATATAACCCACTTAAATAGTAATTCCTAATTGTGCTCCCATTCACCGCGAACTGACTCTCTCCCGTGGTTACGTTTGTTTTGTGCCTTTTTTTCTTTTCTTGATCTTCTATTCACATAAACTCTCCCCTTTTATACTAAGCCTCCATACTTGCTCAGTACGTTCTTAGGGTGATACGTTGCCTCTCTAAGCTACAACCATTATGATGCTCTAGAAGGAAACTTATCCCTCAGATATGAGCTTATCCCAATGGATAAGTTTAAATAGTTTTTATTTATATTATTTATCTTTGGACCCAAATTCTAACATAATTAAATCATCGTAATTAGATTACATTTTAGCACACATCATTTAAATGTTTTCTTAGTATTTTTTTAATTTTTTTTATTTACTGATTTTTTATTTTTATTTTTATTTTTTGTAAATTAATTAAACAATTAAGTTGTCACATTTATTCCCTCATAAATAGAAGTTTGTCCTCAAACTTGACGTACCTTGGTTTTCAAAGAGGTGTGGGTATTTGGCTCGCATTTGGTTTTCAGTTTCCCACGTAGCTTCTTCGACACGATGGTTTCGCCATAAAACTTTGACAAGAGGTATAGTCTTGTTTCGGAGAATTTGATCACGACGATCGAGGATCTGCACTGGTTGTTCTTTGTAAGAGAAATTTTCTTGAACTTCGAGGCTCTCATAATTGACAACATGTTCTAGATCTCGAAGATATCGTCGAAGCATCGAAACGTGGAACACATTGTGAACATTGGACAATTCTAGTGGAAGAGGAAGACGGTATGCTATGGGGCCAATTCTCTCCAGTATTTCAAATGGTCTGATGTAACGCGGATTCAACTTTCCTCGTTTTCAAAACTGAATGACTCCTCTTGTTTGTGAGACATTTAAGAAAACATGCTCTCCTACCTGAAATTCCAAATCTCGTCTTCGTGTATCCATATAGCTTTTCTGGTGACTTTGAGTTGTGCAAATTTGCTATTGGATTAGTTGAATCTTATTACTCGTTATTTGCACGATTTCGGGGCCTAATAGTTTCCTGTCTCAAACTTCTACCCAACACAAAGGTGACCGACATCTCCTTCCATACAATGCTTTGTACGATGCCATACCAATGCTTGCGTGGTAGCCATTGTTATAGGTGAATTCCACTAAAGGTAGGTGCTCACCCCAATTACCCATGAGGTCCAACACGCACATCTGTAGCATGTTTTCCAAAGTCCGGATTGTTCTTTTGGATTGCCCATCAGTGTACGGGTGATAAGCAGTGCTAAACTTCAGTGTTGTTCCTAAAGCTTCTTGCAATTTGTTCAAAAAGTGAGACACGAAGCGGGGGTCTTGGTCAGACACGATTGAAACTTTGGTACCATGTAATCGAATGATTTCTTTGATGTATAGAGTGGCGAACTTAGTAAGGGAGTATGTGATTCTGATTGGTAAGAAATGCGCTGACTTTGTTAATCGGTCTACTATAACCCATATCGCATCATTCTTTGAAACTGAATGTGGTAGCCCGACCACGAAGTCCATAGTAATGTGCTCTCATTTCCATTTAGGAATAGAGAGTAATTGCAGTATTCCTGCAGATCTTTGATGTTCTGCTTTAATACGTTGACATTGCAAGCATTTGGAGACGTGGCTTGCTATATCTCTTCTCATTCCTGTCCACCAGTAGTGTTCCCTCAAATTGTGATACATCTTGCTGTTTCCAGGGTGGACTGCAAATCTCGAGCTATAAGCCTCCACTAATATCTTTTTCTTGAGCGCTGGAGCGTCCGGTACGCAAATTCGATTTTGAAATTTTAGCATTCCATTACTTATAGTGAAGTCAGGATTAGGAGTAGTTTTCTGCTCCTTGTACTGTTTCTTCAAAATTTTGTCTTCACCTTGGCGTGCTTTAATTTCTTCAATCAATGTGGGTTCTATAATTATGTTGGCAAGCAGTCCATTGATCTTGCGGGAGATGAGGATACATGCTAAACTTCAGGTAGTCTTTCAAATTAATGCGCTTGCTACCACGTTAGCTTTGCCTGGATGGTGATATATCTTTACATCGTAGTCCTTCATAAATTCTAACCATCGACGTTGCCTTATATTTAGTTCCTTCTGTGTAAACAGATATTTAAGACTCTTCTGATCAGTGTAAATCTCACAGGTTGCATTGTAGAGATAATGACGCCAGATCTTGAGGGTAAAGATTACTGCAGCCAATTCTAGATTGTGAGTTGGGTAGTTTTTCTCGTGAGTCTTTAGTTGTCGCGAGGCATATGCAATGACTTTCCCATTCTACATAAGAACACAACCCAAACCATTGTATGAAGCATCGCTATAAATTACGAACCCATCAGTTCTTGTGGGGAGAGCCAGTATAAGAGCTGTCACAAGCCTATTTTTCAACTCTTGAAGCAACGTTCCTGCTTGTCAGTCCATTCAAAGGGTGTGTTTTTCTGAGTTAGCTAGGTCAAGGGTGATGCTATCTTCGAGAAATCTTGAATGAAGCGTCGGTAATAGCCGGCTAGACCCAAGAAGCTTCAAATCTCGGATGCATTAGTAGGTCGTGGCCAATCCACGATTGCTGCAACTTTTTGGGGATCAACCGAGATGCCATCCTTATTAATGACATAACCGAGAAAGTGTGCACTAGTGATCCAGAATTCAAATTTCTTCAACTTGGCATAAAGTTTGTGATCACGTAGTGTTTGCAGCACTGTTCGTAAGTGTCGCTCATGATCTTCTGGTGACTTAGAGTATATGAGAATGTCGTCAATGAAGATGATGACGAACTCATCAAGATATGGTTTGAACACTCGGTTCATGAGGTCCATGAAGGCCGTTGGAGCATTTGTGACACCAAATGGCATGACAAGAAACTCGTAGTGCCCGTAACGTGTTTTGAAGGCCATCTTCGCAATGCTTTCCATTTTGACTTTTAGTTGATGATAGCCAGAACGCAAATCGATTTTGGAGAATACTTGGGTGCCTTGAAGTTAATCAAACAAGTCGTCGATTCTTGGCAAGGGGTATCGATTCTTGATGGTGACTTTGTTCAACTCCTGGTAATCGATGCATAACCTCATCGTGCCATCCTTTTTCTTTACAAACAGTACTGGAGCTCCCCATGGTGAGGTACTTGGTCGAATGAAGCCTTTGTCCAGGAGTTCCTGGAGTTAAGTTTTTAGTTCCTTCAATTCCGCGAACGACATGCAATAAGGGGTTTTGGAGATTGGTTGTGTATTGGGTTGACTATCGATGGTGAATTTCATTTCTCGATCAACTAAGGTACCAGGGAAGTCTTCAGGGAAGATGTCAGGAAATTCTTGAATGACCAGTATTGAATCGAGTGTTGGGTCTATTTGTTGAGCGTCGACCACATAACAAATACAACCACTACAACCTTTTCTCAAAAGTCGCTGGGCTATCACGGAGGATATCAAATACGAAGGGCTAGAAACTCTAGTTCCTTCGAAAACCAACTCACGTTGGTCAGATAATCGAAGAAAGACCTTTTTGGTCGTACAGTTGATAGAGGCATGGTTGGCAGCAAGCTAATCCATTCCTAAGATTATGTTGAAGCTACTAATGCGGAGTGGAATTAGATCCACATACAATGTTTCAACCTTTAGGGATATAACATAGGACTTGTATACCTTTGTACTAAGCATGGAGACACCAGATGGAAAAGGCACAGATAATGCATATCCCAATGGTTCAAGTGTTGATGTTAACTTGGAAACAAAGTGTGGTGCAACAAACGAATGAGTGGAACCAGAGTCAAAGAGAACATGAGCTAAGTGACCACAGACAGAAAGTGAACATGTCACAACGTTCTCCGTAGCATTGGAGTTTCTGGGTACTAATGCAAAAGCTCTTCTTTGGCGTCTCTGTTCCTTCTTTCCTCCTGTGGCGGTTTGTAGTTTCTAAGCTAGTTCAGAGGTACCTATCATAGAGTTGGTGAATTTTGGACAGTCTTTTATCACATGGCCAACTTGGCCACATCTACAACACGCTCCTATTGCCCGATAACACTATCCCCTATGAGCCTTTCCGCAATTTAGACAATTCGGAATGGTGCTACCCCTGGGAATAGTAAAACTTTGGTTGGCTGAACCAGTTGAGCTAGTAGATCCGGGATTTACTTTCTTTGGTGGTGCTGCCCTTGATCCTCCTATTGATTCCCAAAACTGCCTCGTTTGACCCATTCCACTAGAACGTGTAATTTTAATTCATTTTTCAGCAATATATGCTCGATCCACCACCTCTGCATAGGTTGGTAGTTTCAGAACCTCGAGCCTATCTTTGATTTCTGCATGTAATCTTGCCTCAAATTTCCTTGCTTTTCGGGTTTCTGTTGGAATAACATACGATGCAAATCGTGCTAGTCGTGTGAACTTACTTTCATATTCCGCCACTGACGTTGTTCCTTGCCTCAAATGTAGGTACTCTGATGCCTTCTGCTCCCATAGTGATTCTAATACTTTTCATAGAACACCTCTAGGAATCTTTCTCAAGTCACAATCTCTTCCTTTTCTAAGGTAAGGAGCCACCATTCATGCGCATTTTCCTTGAAAGTGAAAGTGGCGAAGCATACTTTTTGTTCTTCTGTGCAGTGTAGGGCACGAAAAATCTTTTCCGTTTCTTTAACCAAAGCTTCAACTAGTAATGGGTTTGAGTCTCCTGTGAACGTGGAAGGTTTCAAGTCTTGGGACTGTTTAATCATAGTTGTCCCTTCTCGATGTTCTGGTGACCCATTGTTCTGCAAGGCTTGCAAGAAACTGGTAATAGCTCTCTCCACAATCCTTTCCATTGGATCGGCTCCATTGGATGATGATCTAGTATCATTTCCATCGTTAGCCATAGCTATAAAACAATTTTAATAAATGTAGTGCATGCTTTCTATTAATTACCTAAATTAAAACATATTCACATAATCTACAAAACATAGACAATATATACATTATTCACAAAACACTGGTTTTATTTATGTATAATGGTGTTGGTATATCACTTGTAGTTATGTCAATTTTAGTGCCTAACCCTCCATTACAAAACAGAACTAGGTCATGGTTAGCTCGCTTGGACACCAAACAAAAGAAAAAGAAAAAGAAAAACACAAAAACAACAAAAGAAAAGATTTTGTTATCAGGATCATAGGTTGAAAATAACCATGGGTATTGCAGTTGCATGTGATGCTCAAACTCCCATCCACTTTCCTCTATGCCAAAGCATCTCCATACCACCTCCACTCGGTATATGGAGATGCCTGCCTCGTAACCCCACAGGTACCTCCACATACGTCGTAATGTCACCAAATTCAATCGCCTGAGTATCAATTAGGTTTTGAGAGTGAGGGAATCTTGCTTGAATGTGATCACTTAAGAAGGCATTTCCTCATTGAGCCATAAACTCTGAAGGTAAAGGTGCTACTAAATAACGAGAATATCCCTGGCTCAGGGCCATGCCTATTACCCGTGTAGGTCCTAAAACCCTATCTAAGATACTCATAGCATCAACCCTCCACCACTGTATATCTACTTCTATAGGGACGGCCCTTAAGTACACTAGTCGGCCCATAAGTCGGTTAAGGGTTGGGTTTGCCTGCCTAACTATTGCTTCCGAGTCACATATTTCCTCTGGTAAGTTTGGAACGTAATTGTTATTTTCAAAAATTCCTTCAATGTCCGAGGGATCAGGCCTATACCAAAACGAGTCACCAAAGTTAAGTTCTGACATTGCCTGCACCACAGGATGCCTACTTAGCTATAGAACTAAGAAAAGACTCATCACTCTAAGGACTAGGGTAAGGATTTTTATTTTTTTTATTTTTTTTTAACCATTGCTCTAATACCGTTTTTGTCATGACCCATCCCAGTGACCAAGGCTGGATTCGCAACTAACTAATTCTAAAGCTTCTTAGATTAATTCCAAGTAAATAAATTAAATAATGCAGCAGATTAAAATAAAAGATGTAGATAAATATCTGAAGCGTACATAGAAATTATTATTTATGTAACGATGTAACATTAGTCAGACAATGATTATAAGAAAAAAAAATGATATCCATATCAAATTTGAGGTTCTAATTCACAGGGTAAAACTATCATTCTTTAAATTTCTTCACCTGAATGGGGTTTTAATAGCTATAAGCACATGGCAGAGTGTAGACATCCCCGAACGTTCCGGGAAAAATCCCGTTTTGTTTATTGGGCTCACTACAGCTCGGACTCAAATGTCACGGTTCTAAATCTAATCTTACAAAGTGCAATGCAAGATCGATAAATCACTAAAGAGTCCAAATCCGGCAAATCGTTTTGAAAAACTGATTTTGAGAAAGAAGTGCCAAACATGGACTGCTTTGTCAGATACAGAGTCGCCACCTAAATATTTTATTTTGGGAGAATTTAGGAAACCCTGACTCGTGCCTAAGGCCACGTGTTCGTCATCACCAAAGTTGCCTTGGCTCGAGAACTTGGGTACGATTGAGGAAGGTCATGCAATGAGCACCCCCGCTCGTCCGATCGAAGATCGGCCACTACTAAACATGATATTTTGTTTTTGAAAACACATGCGTTCTTATTCCGGTTTATTAGCCTAGAATTACTACGTGATGCGCATAGCAAAACAAGTATAGACTGGATCACCTAAGTTGGAACAAAACATCTCATGTTTTTTTTTCAAAGCGGTTCGCTACTCGCAAGTAGGCTAAAATGCGAATTTTGCCACCCTCAAGTGGGCTTAGAAATATGGTGATTTGCCACTCTCAAGTGGGCTTAAAACTCGCAACCAATGAATTGTTCCAATTCAAATAATCCAACCTTCACCCCCAGGCATTCAGGCAGTTATATCACATAAGCAGTTAGCCTCATGGTAAGCATGCTATCATGGCAGTCACTCACACACATGCAAGGATGTTAAAGCGTAAACACTTACCGAGTACTCCGAGCCAAAACAGAAACTAGTTAGTAATCAATGCATGATCCTAGTTCATGTTAAGATGGCTAATGCAACACATGCAAAATGCAACTAAGATAGGCTCGGCTATTCTAAGATGGCATATGAGATGCTACTGATAACATGCATTCAACTTGGAATTGAAATACAATGCAGTTAGTATGACGCGCAGAGCCCGGTGCATGCAAGACAGATGAATGGATGCAAACATGCGAACATAAGGATGCTAATTGAAACATGCCTTAAAACTAACAATCGAAAGCAGGTAAATAAAAGGGAGAAAGACGTGGGGTTGGAAGACAAGGATCACACACACGCAAACTTATTACAACAGTTGGCCCTCTCGACGGAGGGTCCGAATGAATAATACAGAACCAACTAACTAGCTTAAGCTAATCTAATTAAACTAGCTATTACACAACGAAACGAATAGTAAATTACAACTAATTATTACACAACACTAGCTAATTAACAAATTAACTAAGTAAGCAAGTAAACTAAATGAAAGTGGGCTGCCTCGGCTCTGTTTTGGATGACAATGGATGCATGCATGCTCGAGTTGCCTTGTCGGGAAATCCATCGCGATGCCTCGGCTTGCCTTTGTTTGCAATTGATCTCAGAAATTTGCACAAAGCTCCAAGGAGATGAAACTCTACCCCGGGAAATTGCAGGAAGGCTGCCGACTAGCTTATGGGCATGGGAGACCAACCACCGACCACCTTTTGTGGTGGAAACCAACAAAAGTGGTCAGCCAGCCAGTAAATATGGTCAGCCAACCAGTTCCTTCTCCTGGTTTCTGTTTTCTACAACAAAGGGAAAGGGAAGGGCACGACAAGGTATTTGCAACACATGTGTGCATGACCACTCTCCCCGTCATTGCATAAGCTCTAGGGGGTGTAGTTCTCGACCCTCGGGCCACCAATCACGCATCCCGATGCATGATGGTCGAGGAGCCGAATTGCACGACTCAATGTGACATGAATGCACACATAAGCACCTAAAGCCAACAACTCCATCATGGGAAGTCAAGAGTGTCGGTGACGGGAAACCGAGGCACGTTTCGTCACTTTGAGTACGAGACGTCCCTCGTTTCCCGTGTTTGGACTAACCCCTATTCCGAACACAATGCGACAAACAATGACATGCACAATGCAACTTCTAGCATGCAATCCTAATGCAATACAACTAAGTGATGCAAACATGCAAGGGATGACATGCAAACATACAAACTAGCATACGCAATGGCTCAAATACCGAAACTAGTGAAGTGCATTACACTAGAGGTATGCAAAGCAATGCCCAAATGAACAAACCAACCCCAAATAGTCCCCATGTAGGCCCAAAACAGTGGCAAAATGGACTAGGATGATGGCTTGAAATGCACAAAAATGAAGCTCATGCAATGGCCCATAAATGAGGTATACAAGCACAACTCTCAAACGCATTTAAAGAGTGGAAAACATGGGAACATGGCACAAGTATAGGCTCTGAAATAACATGCTCAATGATGCCAAGACATGGAAACACCTCAAGTTAAGCATGAAAGGGGCTCCAAAACTCAAGCCTGGGCAAGGATATTACACTACAAGTATTCATGGTAAGCATCATTCGACCAAGAGGCCTCAAAACAGAGCTAAGGCAGCCCAAAATATGAACAAAATCAGTTTGAAGTATGGTCAAAATATGCTAGAATCAATGGCCAAAACAACATGCAATGTAAACTAGTGAGCATGGTTTACACTACAAGCATGTGAAGCATTCAAGAGGCCACTAAACCAGCCAAAGACAGAGCTATGATATGCCAAATGATAACCAAAAACACACTGAAACATGACCAATACATGCAAGAATGGCATGCTCCTTTGATAAGCTATGAAGAGGATTATTCTACACATGCAAGAGGCAAACATGAGGTGACCAAACCAACCCTAGATAGAGTCTAGGAAGGTCCTAAAATCACTAAAAATGGCCTGAACCAAGGCTAGGAAGTACGAAAATATAGGCTCCTTTGAAAGGCCAAAAATGCCAACAAACAAGGCCAAAAGAGAGAGGGTCACCCCTCTCTGATTTTGGCCCTCAAAATAGCATGCCAACCACTGAAAATCTGCTGGATTTCAGTGGCTAAAGGGCCAAGCAAAGCTCAATACAAAGGCCTCATGGCATGGCTCAAAACAAAGAAAAATAGAGCATACAAAAGGGTAGATGACCCCCAACAGGAAAATGGCCTTAAACAAACATGAAAATCACTTAAATATGAACCTTTTTTCAGTTGAAAACAAAGCTCAAATATGCATGCAAGTATAGCTAAGAGAAGGATCAAAATAAAGCTTAAAAGAGGGAAATGTGAGTTACCCTTGAAGCTCAGCAAAACCAGCAACTTCTGGACCAAAAACTCAACCTTTAAGACCTCTCAAGACCCTCCAAGAACTCAGTAACAATGGTGGAGGTGTTAGGCTATGAGGTGGTGTACAATAGGCCAAGAACCAAGCACTTTCTAAGCCTAAATGTAGAGATATAGAGAGAGACGTATATTTTGCCTTAGACCAAAAATCTGAACCCCCATAAAGGAGGGGGAGGCCTTCCTTTATAGACAAAAGAGGCCAAAACTTCTCAAAGAAGCTAAAAACCAAGGCCAAAGATCCCCCATACACGTGAATGGAGGATGCAGTCTGTGCCTTTCAGCTGGCACAGCTAGCAACAACTCACAGAGACAAAACTGGAGGGAGCAGGCTGGCTAGTTAAGGTGGTCGACCGACCACTTCCCCTGGTCAGCCGGCGAGGGTAAGTGGTCTCCCTCAAGGAAAAGTGGTCGGCCAGCCCATTTGAAGGTCTCCCAACTGAATACAAGCTAGTGGTGTGGTAGAAGAGCAGTAATTGTGGCCCAAAGATCAAGGAGACCAGTTACCTGACAAGAAAATCGGTTCACGGGGGAAAAGTGGTCTCTAAGGAGAAAAGGTGGTCTCCCACCCTTGTAACACCTTCCAAACAATGAAAACAAGGTCCATGCCAAAAATGAACCAAGACGAATGTAAAACGAGAGTTTGGGAGTCAAAACATGTGGTTGGAGGCCCCGAAAACTGGCTGTTGAGCACCAAAAGTGGCGTGCGACCACAAAGGTGGTCTCCCGGGCCACAGTGTCCCTCTAGACAGAGGAAACAAGGTGTGTACCAAAAATCGTGCCAAATGGAGAATGTTAAGCGGTCTCGAACCGAGGCGCGCGACCGACGGCTCCGAAAATCGAAAACTAGTCTCCAAAACGGGAACAGTGGCCTATGACCACGAGAAGTAGTCTACGACCACTGAGAGATGGTCTACAAGACCTCTCCCTCCCTCCGGGAAGAGAAAACAAGACTTGGTCCGCAGACCGAGTCAAAGTAGAAAAAGTCTCAAGGCTCGGAGGCAAGGCTCTCAGCCGAAACTTCGAAACCTCGAAACGAGCACAACATGCGTAATCACCGAGCGCTCAATCGATGACGTCTGAGTCTTAAGGTCGGTCAAAAATGGGGTGTCTACAGTTGCCCCTTTTTGACTGAACTCGAAAGTCATAATTGACGAGAGTGAATGTCAAAGCCCAGAGACGACCCATTTTTGACAAGGCTGAAGACTTAGACAAATAGGCAAGATAATCAAAGAGATGTGCCCGCAGGCAGGGGCAAGATGCAAAAGACATGCACGGGGCCGAACATAACTTATGATCATGCAAAAAAAGCTGTAATGAAGCAAATACAAACAATAAATGCAACAATTTTAAGCAAGAATGCAAATCAAACTACATTTCATGCAGTAAGAATGTAAGAGAATTATACAATTCTCGCTACGTCTCATACGGAGAATACAATACCATCCGGTTCGTCTGGTCGCACCAGCTCCAAATGAACCGTACATGCAATATCGTCTAGTCGCACCAGCCTCGAATGAACTGTACATACAATATCGTGCCTGTAAAAGAGAGAAACTTAACAGGTACAATATGGTTAGCAACACATGTTCAATGCTACATCGAATGCGGATACGTACGATGCTGATATAAAAGTGCATAGCAATGCAAGCGAAACGTATGTGACAACGCAAGCAAAGTATGGATGCGTGGTCATACCAGTGAAACGTGTACAATGAGGCAAATAGTATACATAACAATGCAGGACAAGTGCAACTTGAAAGCATGTTTGAAACAAAACACTGAGTAAAGAAGTGCAAGCCTCGAAGAGAGCAACTCAGACGCGACCTCCAATTTAGCTCTCGGATGGGTCGCAACGTACTTAAAAAGGATACACCTTGCTCTTGGAGAGTAACGACGAGCCGCACGTCAAAGACTTGAATTGAAGTTCTCGCGGAGACATTTCGCGCCAAAAAGTGCACTTTTCTTGAACTTTCTCGAGAGCCGGGGACTCCAATCATCACCAAAATTCACAAGGAGGACAAAGGGACCTAGGAGACCACCCAAGAGGGCCACCAACCAGTTTTTTCCCAAGGGGTGGTTGGCCAGCCAGAAAAACTGGTCGGCTGACCATTTTACCAAAATAGGGGTAGTTTGGTCCTTTTATGCTCGGATCTTTAAGTAGCCTTGGCCAAAACACTTTTGCTCACACCTCTAAGGCCGAAATCAGTCCCTCCTCCTTCCTAGACCATTTTCCCCTTCAGATCTGCGCTTTATACGCATTTTCGAACGCCCCACGCGAAGTTGTTTCGCGAAAACTTTCAGTTCTCTTCACTTTGAACCGATTAAAATTTGATTTCGGAGCTTCTTTCCACATTTTCACCACTTGGGGTATGTTTGTCTCGAAGTATGGCACACTTTCTCAGGAGTTGACTTTTGTTGACTTTTTCCTTTCTCGAGAGTTGACTTTTGTTGACTTTTCTCAATTTTGGCTCGTTTCGCCCATTTTTGCTCCTTTTTGCAGATTTCTTCGAATGGCGGGTCACTTTCATCACGGTGGAGGTCCTCCACATGGCGGGGATGAGCCAGACATTATGTCCTTGCCTTTAAGGATTCGGCCTTTTGACCCCGAGAGATACGACCTACAGGAGCACATCCTTCCCCCGAGTACTTTTCTCCACTTCACTGATTTTGCGCGACGGGCGCCTGCGAACTTATTGCTACGAGAGCCTGAGTCCCATTTATCGCACCACGAGCGAGAGGTACGTACTTTTCTTTTACATTTTTCGCGAAATATTCTGCATTTACTACACATTTTACGTTTTCGCTATGTATTTTGCCTGCTCATTCTGAACACATTCACACGCATGGTACTTTCGCTTATCCTGGCATACGGCTCACATATAGCATAATACCAATTTGGCACGCAGCTTACATAGGATATGATGCTGACTTGGCACATAGCTCACAGCACAATATTCTGTTAATTTGGCACACAGCTCAATCTGAACACACGGTTGGTTCCGACCACGTAGTTCATTCTCGGGCACACAGCACATTCTCGGGCACACAGCTCGTTCTTCGGGCACACAACTCATTTTTTGGGCACACAACTCGTTCTTTTGGTACACAGCTCATTCTTTAGGCACAAAGCTCATTCTTTGGACACACAGCTCGTTCAGGCACACAGCTCGTTCTTCAGGCACACAGCTCGTTCTTTGGGCACACAGCTCATTCTTCAGGCACACAGCTCATTTTCCAGGCACACAGCTCGTTCTTTGGGCACACAGCTCATTCTTCAGGCACACAGCTCATTTTCCAGGCACACAGCTCGTTCTTCGGGCACACAACTCATTCTTTTGGCACATAGCTCATTTTCTGGGCACACAGCTTATTCTTCGGGCACACAGCTCGTTTTTGGGGCGCACAACTCGTTTTTCTGGCACACAGCTCTTTCTTGGGGCACACAGCTCATTCACTTCACTTTAAACCTGTAGCTCACACATTTCGGTTCTGAACACGCAGCTCATACACTTCATTTTGAACACGCAGTCCATTCACTTCAATTCTGAACACACAGCTCATACACTTCATTTTGTTAACACACAACCCACACATTTCAATTCTGAACACACAGCTCATATATTTCATGTTGAACACGCAACCCACACATTTCATTTGCTCATTTACTTCATGTTGAACACGCATCTCACACATTTCAATTCTGAACACACAGCTCATACACCTCATCTTGAACACGCAACTCACACTGAACACACGGTTCACCATACAATATTTGATTTAATATGCACATAGCTCATACTTTCGTTTTGAAACTGAATACATCTATTCATTTTGAATGCAGGTATCTTCCCATTCCACACGGGGCTATGGGCCGATCCTTGCCAGGGAGTGGCATGTGGAGCTCCTAGATACCGTTCGCCAGATCGTGGACGAGACGGGATTCGGGCCTTTCTGCGCGGGGCTATCACGTTACCCGGCGAGCAGGACCCTCATGAGGGCATTCGTGGAGAGGTGGTGGGACACCACCAACTCGTTCCACCTTTTAGCTACCGGGGACATGACGATGACCCCATTTGACTTCTCTATGTTGACTGGCCTTAACATCGCCGGCCGACTGGTCCCCTACGACGCAGATATGGGCGAGTGGGAGGCGGCTTGGATTTATCTTCTAGGGGTCCGCCCGCTGATCGACAGATCATCGGGTAGAGTTAGGTACACTTGGTTTTCCATGCATTACAGGGGGACTTCGCCTAAGACCGTCGTGGAGATAGATCAGTATGCTCGGGGGTTTTTGATGTTCCTTCTTGGGACCACTTTGTTCTCCGACAGGGGGAACACTGTGGGACTTTATCTGCTGAGTGCTTTGGTAGACCTATCACAGGTCAGCCAGTATGATTGGGGTGGCGTCGGCCTTGCTACCCTTTATTGTTACATGAGCGCGACCTCCTGTGGGCGGGAAAACATAGTCGGTGGCTACTAGAGAGCTTAGGAGGTACTTTCTGCCCTTTTGATTTACATTTCTGCTTTTCATTATCTATATACTGCACACGCAGCACACTTTACATTCTGTACTTTGCACTCTGCTCTTAGCATTCTGTATTTTCTGTACATTCTACATTCACATTCTGCACTCAGCATTCTGTACTTTCTATACATTTTGTACTCTGATAGCCATTGCCTTGCCTTTCACAGTTGTGGGTTTACGCCTACTTCCCGACACTTGCTCCCGAGCCGGAGGTCGAGGCTCCTCTTGAGGTCCCCTATTCACGCAGATTCGAGGGTCGGTGCCGACCGAGGCCTCGGGAGACTCTGCCCTTCCTCAAACAGTTCTTTGACACCGTACGACCAACAGAGGTAATCTAGAACTCTCAATTCTTCATGTTTTCAGCTTTGGTTTATCTTGCTTATTTATGACATCTAATCAGTTGATGCATTTGTTATCCGCAGATCGCCTGGTAGCCCTGGGCACCCTTGGGAGGAGATATTCAGTTTCGGTTGCCTGGGGGGTGGGCCACTTCTTGGTACAGGATCTTATTTGAGGGGCCAGTTGGCAGGGCCTGGTTTCTAGGTGATCGCTTCATGCGTCAGACGATGGGCCACCCTGAGCAGAGTATCCCCACAGCACCTCCAGGCGACATGTGATCCACTGAGGGACTCACTCCCCAGGAGGTCGAGGAGGCTATGATGGGCACTGATGTAGTTATGCTCTTGGAGGAGAGAGATTACGCGACCTACCGCCATACATATTTGATGCCCCCATTGACAGGTGTCCGTACTCCCACGAGGAGGTCTGCTAGCATGCCATCATCGAGTCGAGTCCGGGTTGCAGATATCCCTTCAACTAGCAGGGCCGGCACATCGAGAGGTGGGGTTGGACCGATTCTCCCGACTTATCATCATGCTGGATGGACAGATCTCCCGACCGAGCTGACAGGCTGGCGGTATGGAATGTCTTACTTGATTCCATTGGAGCCTCCATTGCCTGATCATCGATACGTCAGTGACCCTGACTCGCCACCGGTATGCTTTATAGTTTTGATGTAACATTCAGTCATGTAGACATTCATTCATTCACTGATGACTTGAGCTTATGTCTGCAGCCTCCCAAAGAGTATTGTGATGGACTACTCGGAGTGGTGGCCTCAATCAAGAGTATGGTTTTGTAGAGGGAGACGCAGCTGTTCATCGCCGGTGTTTCGGTGCTTTTCAATTTTCTTGCATTTATCATACTTTTGATGACATGCTGAACTTGACTATTTCACTGCATTGGTTGACTGCATGTATAGAGCACATCTGATACACATCACATTCATATACTGTATCTGCATTCATCCACTCTATGTAGCTTTCTGGTCTCTGCATTTGATATACATATTGGCTAATGTATTCAAATTGCCCTCTTTTGTCAGATGCCACCGCTACAGGCCGGGCCACAGGCTGGGCCATCCAGGCCTTCTCGAGGAGCTGGGAGAGGGGACTCGACTTGTAGCCGAGGTAGACGTAGAGCATCTGTCAGGGATGATGAGGAGTCTAGCGAAGAGGAGTCTGCACATCCCCAGACAGAGACATCTGCAGGCAGAGAGGGTGACTCTGGTTCCGGTTCCGAGAGTGGAGATGATGCCAAGGAGGATTCCAAGGACAATAACTCCGATTCAGATGATGACGCTGGTGCAGAGGTTGCTCAGCTGAAAAGGACGAAGAGGGCCTCTAAGTCTTGCGCTTGATAGCACTGATGCAGATGCTCCTCCTTTATTTTCCTTTTTTTTACTAGTAGTTGTAGCACATTAGCTTTAGGCAGTTTTATTTTCTTTAAAACTTGTACCCTTGCTGTAAAATGTTGTAAAAAGAACTATACTGGAATGAAATAGCTTTTGTTAAAAAAGTGTTGTATTTTGTGTTCTTAGCATTGCATCGCATCACCTTGCACGAAAATGAGATTGAATGGAAATTGAGCATTGTACATTGCCGAGTCAGGTAGTGCACTGACGCAACAAACTAAATGACTTAACTTACTAAGAAACAACAAAACCTTAGCAAGTTTACAACTAGATAAGCAAACCCCGACGATGTTAATAAACAAAGAGCAACAACTCAACGGACAAAACTCGACAATTTGATAAAGCTTAACAACTCGGTAAACTTAACAACTCAACTTGATAAACAAAACTCAACAACAACTCAATAAACAAATGCATTTCGGACAAACCAGGCGACAGAATGCATCCGAAACAGAGGGAAACGCGGACCTTCAATGCTCCCAACACATGGAAAGGCTAGGAACTCTCTTCTAGAGACTAGGAAAAGACCAAAGACCAATTTTCCTCCATGGCCGACCACCAGGAGTGGCTGGCCGACCAGCCTTTTGCCCTGGAGACCAGTTATGTGGTCGGCCGACCAGAAAAAAAAAACTGGCTGGCCGACCAGGAAAAGTGGTCGGCCGACCAGTTGGCCCGGCGACCTCCAGATTTTTGACACGTGTCTCCCGAACAGTGCCTTATCCTCCACAAAGGTCCCAGCTTCGTGGTTCTCTCATTCCATCTCAGTTTTTCATCAAAATGGAGGCATTTCTCATCGAAAATCTCACGGCTTGGATTGCTACCTTGGACGGCTCGAAAAAGTTAAACTTTCGGGGCTTCGGCATAAATGCACTATTCACATTGAGTCGCACTCCGCTGCATCTTTCATTCCTCCATGCCGCGGCAAGGTTCTGGAATCCGGTAACACATGTCTTTAGCTTTGTCGGGCAAGAGGTGTGTCCTACCTTCGAAGATTTCCAAGCTTTGATCGAATCCGAGCGCAACGAAGAAATCTTGCCCTAGTTTCGCTTCGGCCACGCTCAAGCCTTAGGACGGATGTGTGGCCTCACTATGCATGACGTTCGGTCTTTGATCTGCAACGGAAAATTGGATATCCTCAGCTTGATTCATCGCTTTTCTGATGCCGGTGACCGCGACGACCATCATTGGCAGGGCTTTCGACGACATGCGTTTTGCTTGTGCATGTTATCTCAATTTTTGCTTACCCCAGGCTTCAGCGGGTCTAGCATTCATCTGATCGAGGTTGCCCAAGGCTTGAAAGAGGGCAAGAGCTGCATTGCCATGACATTGGTCGAGACATTGATGGGCTTGGATGCTTTCCATAGCCGGGAAATGACCAGATTTGCAGGGAGTCCACTACTGCTGCAGGTAATGTTCCCATCCTTCCTCACATATATATTGCTCACATCACTCGGCCCTCAGGCTCAATTTTTCTCTCAAAACCCTTTTCTTACTTTTCTCTCATCGTACATCTCTCTATTCTTTAATCTCTCACTTTTCATCCCTCCCCAGGTGTGGCTGATGGACAAATTGCAGGTTGTGGACTCCTGCCCAGCATACTCAGCTCACGGCTACTTCTTCCGACGACGTCTAGTCGATGCCCTTGATGAGGGATGGTGGTTTGACTGGATGTGCAGTTTGTTCGCAGACCGCATTGCTTGGTGTTGTCCTTGGCTCAATCTACCGGCAATGAGCTACAGAATGTCCCGGCAACCCGGGATTCAGTTGATTGGTCTGACACATTGTGTCTTCTACTTTCTGTTCCGGTTCCAGCGTCAGTTTGGACATGATCAGACTTGTCTGACAGAGAGGATGGAGTATCCAGCTGCATTTTCGGTCCGAGGCGCACAGCTAGCTCGGTATGTTATGGCATGGAGGACGAGAGAGTTCCTGGCCCCCGCTCCCACTTTCAGTTGCACCTTATCTGATGAGTGCATAAATTGGCTCAATAAAGAGGCACAAATTGGGCCCAGCTTGGCATCAGAAGCTTCGACCAGCTCTGAGAGGGGGCGCAGGGACACCTGACCTATCTATGCCCCGAATTTATGGCAATATCAGTACTTTCAAGTTTTTCCTTATGAATGTAATAAAAAGCAACTTCAATTTGTAAGCATTCAAGAGCAGGAGAACTCTATACTGAAATCAATGTAATTGAAGGTTGTGGGTACTGAAAATTTTCCGTTTGGTCCAAAAATGGTCTAAGTTGTAAAAAGATTAATTTGAGCAAAATCAATTTTTATTAAAACTTTTCAAAACCATTTTTAATATGGATCAGAACTGGACACGCCTGAGATTTATCACTGAGATGCACAATCCTGGATTCCAGCAACTGGAAAGTTGCCCCTAGTCTGAATAGCACTGCACCAGAGATCGCAACCGAGGCTTTTGAATGCGGAATAGACAAAGATGACCGAGATGATCAAATGGACAAAGTTGATCGGGGAAATGTTTATGGCTGAACTTCAGGATGAAGTTGCCTACGTATCCCAAAGATGGGAATCAAGCCTTACGTAGTTCAGGCTCAGGTTCACTCGTGTATTAACCCTCACCTTTTACGCTCTAACTTTTGCCAAGGCCGCCCTTTGCGGGTTTTCAACCTTGCGAGCTCAGTTTTTGTAATTTCAAATTTTCCATGCTCTAACTTTTGCCTAGGTCGCCCTTTCAGGTTTTCGGCCTAGCGCGCCTCTCAGGGGTAGTATTTCTTCAACTTGTCCATGTTGATCGGCTGTGAGAACTCCAGGCCATCTAGGTCCATCAGAACGACAGCTCCACCCGACCAGATAGACTTAATGATGTAAGGACCAGTCTAATTGGGTCTGAACTTGCCCCTAGGGTCGTGGATAGGAGCTCGGTTGTCTTTGAGCACTAAATCTCCTTCTTTCAAGTTCCTAGACTTAACCTTCTTTTTGAAAGCCCTGGCAATTCTACGCTGATAACCCTGAGCATGGTACAGTGCTTTCAGTCTTTTCTCATCAAACAACATGAGTTCTTCGAATCTGCTCTGCTGCCAATCTGCTTCAGCTATCTGACACTCAGCCGGTACTCACAGTGACGGAACCTCAATTTTGATAGGTAGAACGGCCTCCATCCCATAAACCAATGAATACGGAGTCACCCCAGTAGAAGTTCTGATTGAAGTTCGGTAGCCCCACAGAGTAAACGGCAGCTTATCTGGCCAGTCCCAATAGGTTTCCACCATCTTCTGCAAAATGTGTTTGATATTCTTGTTGGCGGCCTCAACTGCTCCATTGGTCTGAGGCCGGTATGCGAATGACCTATGAAAAGCCATGTTGTATTTTTTCAATAAGTCAATCACTTCCTTCTTTAAGTGGGAACCGTTATCTGAAATGATCTCGTTTGGGACCCCATAGCGACAGATGATGTTGTTCCTGATGAACTTCGCAACATGTGAAGCCTTCAACACTGCATAAGATTGGGCCTCAACCCACTTCGTGAAATAATCAATCGCGACCAGAATAAACTCATGCCCATTAGACCCCTTCGGAGTGGCAGCCCCGATCACATCGATTATCCAAACCGAAAAAGGCCATGGCGAAGTCATATTGTACAGCTTTGACGGCGGGATGTTCATGCGGTTTACATGGATCTGATATTTATGGCATCGCCGAACAAAGCTGATACAATCCTTCTCTATGGTGGACCAGCAGTAACCTTGTCTGAGGATCTTCCGGGCTAGCATTACCCCGTTCATGTGCGCTCCGCACTCTTCTCCATGGATGGCCTCCATCAGGCGCTTCGATTCTTTGACATCAACACACAGCTTATGCATTCCCAGATGACCTTTCTTATACAGTTTACCCCCGTAGACGATGAACTGAGCAGCCATTCTTCGGATTGCTCTCTTGTCTTTTGCATTTGCCCCGGGTAGATACGCCTCTTTTTCCAAGAAGTTCCAGACATCGTGATACCAGGGGTTCTGTAGACACCCCATTTTTGACCGTCCTCAAGACTTGGACGTCACCATTGGAACACTTGGTGATTACCCTTGTTTGTGTTCGTCTTGAGTTCCCGGAGGTCTCGGTTGCGCGCCTTGCCTCAGGATCTCTCGACTCGACCGTGCTGTGTCTGGTTTTGCACCAAACACTTGTGTTTTGCCTTGGAGGGGTAGGGAATGCCTTGTGAGGCATCCCCACACATCACCGGCCATGGCTTGAGACCACCGGCCAGTGATTTTATGCCATCGGCAATGTATATTGCCGGTCGGCACTCTTTGTTGCCGGTCGGCCATTTATTTTGCCAAAATGGCAATTTTGAATGGCCGATCACTGTTCATCTACTTTTAGTAGATATTTTGTGCCAGCTGTGATAGCTGGCACCCACTCTGTTACCCTCCATACACGTATGGAGGGATTTCCCTCTTGGATGGCTTGTTTTGGAAGCCTTACAAGCGGGAGTTGCCTATAAGAAGAGGGCTCCTCTCTTGGCATTAGGGTTAGAAAAAATTGTTAGAGAAGTTCTGGTTTTAGGTTTAGGGTTTTGTATCTATCCTATATCTATACCTCTCCTTCTTTTGTATTGTGTGTGTTTAAGCCTTAGTTTTGTACACAAACACACACTACCACACCTTTCCTTGGAGCTGAGGCCCTTGAGGGTTGTTTTTAGAGTTTTGAAGTTGATTTCAACCTCAAGAAGCTGCTGGAGCTCCATTGTTAAAGAGGGTCTACAAGGGTAAGACTTTTGTCCATTTTTACCCCATTCTTGCATAGCTTTTTAGCCTATCTTAAAACTGTTTTTGAGCTTTGTGTATAACATAAAAAGTTCTTTTTTTAGGCCCTCTAAATAGTTGTTTAAGGTTGCTTTAAGCTTTGGGGTCGTTTGACCCCTCTTAAGCCTTGTAAGGCTCTATTTTGTGTCATTTTGGGAGAGCTCCAAGACCTTGGTGTTTGGGCCTCCTCACCAATGAAATCTTGAGGGATTTCAGAGGTGAGGATGGTGCCTTGAGGTCCCAAGAAGGAGAGGGCCACCCCCTCTCCTTGTTGTCCTTGAAAAGGGCACTTTTTGCCTCTTGAGGGAGCACATAGCTTAGGCTCTTGTTGACCATGCCTTAGCTGTTATTTATGCTTATTTTTCCATGAAATAGCATTGTTTTAAGTTGGTTTTGGTACACCATGCTTGCTTAGCATACATGCCTTGTAATGCTATTTTGTTGCCTTAACATGTCTTAGGTTGTAAACCATTGTTCTAGCATGCTTTAGGCTTAGCTTTGTGAAGCTTTCATGTTTATTTTGCCATGTTTAAGGTCTGTCCTTAGTTGTTTGGGTTGACTTTAGCATGCATTGCATAGCCTCTTTGCATTTTAGCTTGTAGGCTTCAAGTATGTGAGTGTATAGCATGCATTACTTGCTTTGATTTAGTGATTTGGGACTACTTTCCATGTCATTTCAGCCCACTTAGCATGCTTGTATACTTGCATTTCATGGCTCTTTGATGTTTCAAGAGTTTGTGTTTCATGCTCCTTGAAAGTGCATTTGCGCATATTTCCATGTGTGAGTCATTTAGATGTCATCTAAGTGGTCTTGGGGGTCCATTTTGACATGTTAAAACCCTGATTTTAGTTGCTTAACTCATGCCATGTTTGGTCTTGTTAAGTGTGGTTCAATACCCCTTTAGCTTGCTTTGAATCTTGGACTTTGCTTGATTGCATTGTTTGGATTGGTTTGGCACCATGTTCTTGCATGATTTTCAAGGCTTAATTTGCATGCTATATGTCCATGTTTGCATCCTCTTGAGTGTGCTTGAGAATTACTCTTTAATGCTTGAAGTGTTGGAGATCATTTGCATGCTTGTTTGTGTGCCTATTAGCCCTTCACTTTCGAGCACCTTGGCCACTGTTTTAGGCCTAGTAAGGGCTGCCTAAACCATGTTTAGGTCCATCTCTTTGCTTGTTTGCATGTTCACCTCGCATGGTTGCTTGCATACTTGCATGTACACATTGCATTGCCATGTTGCATCCTTAGCTCGCATGCCTAGGTTGCATTGCATTGCGCATGCATTGCCTCACCTCTTAAAGTGAGTCATGATAGAGGTAGAAGCCCCTTTGTTTGTTGGTTTGCATTGCATTTGAAATCAACATGCATAAATTGGTCTCTTGGGCCATAACGCATTGAAATGCACGATTGATGGTCCGAGAACCAAGGACCATGTCCCTTTGAGTCATAAACACGATAAGGGATATGGTTGGTGCATACATTGCTTGAATTGCATTGCCATGCAAAGCTTTGTCCTCTGCTGCTGTCAAACAAATTCTGCAGGAACTTTTTGCCGATCGACTGCACATAGTGCCGACCGGCAATCCATCCGTGGCCGATAGCTTCATCATTAGCCGATGATCACATCTTACTGCTGGTGGCCATTCTCCTCAGCCGGTGGTGTCTCCCAATGTCCAGGGAAGCAATTCTGAGACTTTGACAGTTTTCAGAGGAGCAGAGTAGGGAAAATAGAGGCAGCTTGTGCATGGCAGTGGACTTCCGAGCAAGACCCGAGCACGCATGCATTGAGCCCTCTTCCCGAGGCCCTTTTTTTTTCTTGCTTTCTTAAATTAATTAATTTGTTTAATTAATTTAGTTGGTCTGTAATAATTGATTAGCTAGGATAGTTAATTCATTATTCGAATTGTATTATTCTTTTGGTCCCTCCGAGCGAGGGCGAATTTGTAATAAGTGTGGGTGGGTGTGTGCATGTCTTCCAACCCCCACTTCTTTCTCCCTTTTACTTACCTGCTTAGTAATAGGTCATGTTTAATTTAGCATACCTTATGCTATGCATGCGTGCATCATTCATCAGTATTGCATGCACCGAGCTCGGCGCATCATGCTAACTGCATTAGTATTTCAAATCTAACTTGAATACATGCTACTTGTGCATTTTCACATGTCATTCATAGACTAGCTGAGCCTACTCTAGTGACATTCCGTATGCGTTGCATTAGACATTTAAACATGGACTTGGATCATACATGGATTGCTAACGAGTTCTTTGTTTTGGCACGGAGTACGATGTAAGTATTTATGCTTTAGCATCCTTGCATGCGTGTGAGTGTTGCCATGATAGCATGATTACCATGAGGCTGGCTGCTTATGTGATATAACTGCTTGAATGCCTGTGGGTGAAGGTTGGATTGCCTGAGTTGGAATAGCTCATTGAAATCCGTGTTTTAGCCTACTTGCGAGTAGCAAATTCCAAAACATTTTTCCAAAACAAACGGATATGCAATGCTTATTCCCAAATTAGGCAATCTAGTCTATACTTTTGTGCTGTGCGCATAACATAGTAATTCTAGGCTAATAATCAGGATAAGAACACATAACGTTTTCAAAATTGGATATCACGGTTAGTAGAGGCCGATCTTCGGATCGGGCGAGAGGGGGTGCTCATAGATGACCTTCCCCAATCGTATCCAAGTTCCCGAGCCGAGGCAACTTTGGTGATGACGGACACATGGCCTTTGGTACTGAGTCAGGGTTTCCTAAATTCCCCCAGAATAAAATATTTAGGTGGCGACTCTGTATCTGGCAAAGCAGTCCATGTTTGGCACTTCTTTTCAAAAATCTGTTTCTCAAAACAATTTGCCGGATTTGGACTCTCTGGTTCAGATTAAGGACCGTGACATAAATCGAGTCCGAACTGTAGCGAGGCCCACGGGCGCGTCTACAGGTTCTCATCTTGTACCCCGTCTATGGCAGCAATCAGCTCGTAAGCCGGCACAAACTTCTGGTCAATGATGATCGGACGCATCTAGACTCCAAAAGGGATGTCTATCATGGAAGATAGAGTTGCTAGTGCATCTGTGAACCTGTTGTTCTCTCTTAACAGATGAGCGAAGTTTAGCTTCTCAAACCGAGGAATCAGCAAGTCCAAGGTCTGGTGGTAGATTCTCATCTTTTCTTCTTTGACTTTCCAATCTCCTTTTGCTTGAGATACAACAAGGTTCGAGTCCCCAATGACGTCCAACCGTTTTGCCCCTAGTCCTAGGGCTGCTTTTAGACCGGCAATGCATGCCTCATACTCTGCTTCGTTGTTCGAGACTTTGAACTAGAGTTTGGATGCTAGAGGGATACGGAAATTGTTGGGTGCTATCAGCAATACCCCTATCGCATACCCATATTGGTTCAACGCTCCGTCAAAGTACATCGTCCAAAATTCCTCTTCAACATGAAGAATGGCCTCGTCCAAGAATAAGTATTCAACTGCTTCACCCCCTTCCACTGGGTGATCGGCTAGGAACTCTATTACCACTCTCCCTTTTATTGACTTGCGAGTCACATACTTCAGATCGAATTCGGAAAGCAGAAGCAACCAACGAGCTAGCCTACCCGTAAGTGTCAGTTTCTCGAAGAGATATTTGATGGGATCTAATTTTGAAACCAACATTACAGAGTGAGCTAACAGGTAGTGCCGCAGCTTCCTGGTAGCCCATACCAAGGCCAGACAAGCCTTCTCGAGTGGAGTGTAGTGGGTCTCATAATCCAACATCTTCTTGCTCACATAGTAGATGACCTTCTCCACTCTGTCCTCAGACTCTTGCGCAAGCATGCAGCGCATTGTAGTCTCAGTCACTGAAAGGTATAAAATCAACGGCTTCCCCAGCTCAGGTGGTGACAACACGGGTGGGTTCGGTAGATATTGTTTGATCTGTTCAAAAGCAGTTTGGCATCGGCCGTCCCATTGGAACTTCTTTCCTTTCTTCAGGAGACCAAAAAATGATTCACAAGTCAAGGTTAATTTTGAGATAAACCGTCTTATGAATTGCACTTTACCCAGAAAGCCTCGCACCTCTTTTTCGGTGCTTGGTGGTGGCATTTCGAAGATGGCCTTGATTTTGGAAGGGTTGACTTCGATACCTCTCTGTGTAATCAAGAACCCCAGCATTTTCCCTGCTGTAACACCGAATGTACATTTCTGAGGATTCAGCCGCAATCGAAATTCTCTGATCCTTTGGAAGAACTTTTGCAAGGCGGTGTAGTGGCCCTCTCTTTCTTTGGACTTGACAATCATGTCGTCCACGTACACCTCAACCTCTTTGTGGATCATGTCCTGCAATATCGTGGTTGTGGCCCGTTGATATGTAGCTCCAGCATTCTTCAACCCAAATGGCATCACCCTATAGCAATATGTTCCCCACGGGGTGGTGAAAGCAGTCTTCTCCTAGTCTTCGAGTGTCATCAATATCTGATTGTAGCCTGAGAACCCATCTATGAACGAAAGCAACGCATGCCCAACGATGAAATCCACTAACTCGTCAATGTGTGGTAGAGGAAAGTCGTCCTTCGGACTGGCTTTGTTCAGATCCCTGAAATCCACACATACTCGAATCCGGCCATCCTTCTTTGGCACCGGAACAATGTTGGCCAACCAAGTTGGGTACTCAGATACCAGCAGGAACCTTGCGTTGATTTTCTTGGTGACCTCCTCTTTGATCTTGAGAGCCCAGTCCGGGCGGATCCTTCTGAGTTTCTGTTTAAAGGGTCAGGCCTTTGGGTCAAGAGGGATCCGGTGATGTACAATCTCAGGATTGATTCCAGGCATGTCTTCGTAGGACCACGCGAAAACATCTTTGAAATCTTTTAATAAAGAGACTAAGCGCTCGCGCTCCTCCGAAGACAACGTGGACCCGAACTGGACCAGCCACGGGTCCTCAGTACCAACATTAACTGTAGTGATTTCATCAACCAGGGGTTTAACAAATCTCTCTTGCTCTTGATCAATTAATCGTTGTAAAACCAGAGTAATTTCTTCCTCGTCGTTTTCATCAAAATTTTGAAAGTCTTGATTAATACAATAAATCAAAGGCACAGAAAAGTACTCAGAAATCACAGCCATTCCATTCTAATTAAGCATTTCCAAATTGTCCGATTCTTCTGTTACAACAGACTTAAAAGAGAAAGAAAAAGACGATCTAGACAGGACTATGGCATCCGGGTTATCACCTCCAAGAATACCGGACTCAGACTCTGTCAAGCTGGAACCTGATTCCGACTCCACAGACTCGGTGGAATCAGATTCCAGCTCACTACTTGACCCGGTGCTGCTTGATAAAAATCCCTCCTCGTACTGCCAGATGAGGGAGGGTGCGATGGATGCATCCAAAATACTTGAAGGTGGGCTCGCAGCCGTTTTATTCTCGATCATGGACACCGAGAAGTCATTCCCCAAGCACTTATGTACGATCGGAGGATCTGAAAGTAGACAAGCCGACGCTACCCCCATTTCGATTTTGGGGTCCTCAGAATCCACTTTCCCACATTGCTCAACCTCAGTTGATGGGTCTGTTTGCTCCTCAACAACGTCATCCCCGGATAACTGTAGGTCGAAGATGATCTCAAACCCTGGCAAGCGACGCTTCTCCATGTTCAACCATGGCTCTGGGAAGCCACAAAATGGAAAGTCCTCCCCCTCCTGGACAAAGCGTCTGTTTAGGGTACCCTTAATGGGTCAGTGCATTAACTCAAAAGGCTTCCCTGCCTGCTTTGCTCTGGCTCTCCCGGCCTTCTCCTTGCCTTTCCTTACCCAATCCTCTTTGGTGGGCAGATAACCCAAACCAAAGGTCTGTGGGTTGTGTGGCACTTCGGCCGATACTGCTATGCCCTTCCGGCCGCTTCTTCCTAGTCCCATCCTAGGGATGTGCTGCAGTTTGTTCATGAGGTATACGAATTAAGCGCTAACATACAACCCTTCATCAGCGGCTAAGATGTTTTGTACGACCCGAGCCTCGACTAGGGTAAAACCAGATAGGAACACATCCTGCGTGCCATGCTCGGTTCCAAAACCGGTGTAGACACTTCTGGCGGTGGATGGATTGACAAGTTCCCAAAAACTATAGCCACTCCTTTCTCGTGAGGGTATTTCAACATCTGATGCAAGGTGGAAGAAACTGCCTTCACTTGGTGCAGCCACGGCCGCCCCAGGAGTAGATTGAAGGTTGCGGGAACATCCAGGACATGAAAGTCAATCTCATGTTGTCCCGGACCAACCTGGGTCTGAATTTTCACAGTCCCCATCACCTCTCTGCTTGTGTTATCATATGCCCGAATCACCTAGGCTATTGGCACAAAGTCTGCAGGCTTCAACCTGATTGCATAGGCCGTCCTTGACGGGCATACGTTAATAGTGGATCCCGTGTCGACAAGAACCACCGGTATCTATTTGTTTCTACACTCCACAGAGATGTAGAGCGGCTTGTTATGATTCACACCCTTAGGTGGCAGTTCTTTGTCGGAAAAGGTCAACATCGGGGAAGCCCCTCCCGAAAAAACCAATCCCACCGGCTGTTTAGGCGTGGGGTCTATTGAGAGCTTGGCCTTGTCCATTGCCGATAAGACAGCTTGTCTATGAACACGCGAAGCCATAAGCAGTCCTCAGATGGAGATGTCTGTTTGTATCTTCTTTGGCTGCTTCAGCACAGCCTCTTCTTCAAGTAGCTTATCTTTCTGCTTCTCCACCTCCTTGTCCTTCCCGGATGCCTCTGGTTGATCTAGGTGCGGGGGCTTGAAGTACCACCCACTCTTAGTCATATGGTCAACTTCGCCAATGTACCAAGTATCGTCTGGCTGGTTACTCCCCCAGTCCTCATTGGTGTGGGCAAGACGTAGGTCATTGTCTTCCCACCACATGCCATCGGCAACCGACAGACACCTGTCCGGCTCCGTCATAACCATTCCTGTGCCCACGGCACCTTGTGTTCCTGTACTCACAGCATGTTCTGTTCTTGTGCACACAGCACTTTCAATCCCCATAGGAGCTTTGGCTTTCCTGGCTCTTTCAGAATCTTCGATCCCTTTCCGTTCTAACTGTGTTAGTGCAGCTTGCTGTTCAACATTTCTTGTATTCAAAACACCTAAATCCCGAGCGAAATTCTTGGCATCGGCGCTCTCTGGCGATGCAATCTGATTCTCGGCCCTTCCGGCCATAGCTGATGCCCTTGTCCCTAACAGGCCTTGTTCTGGCTAAGATTCTTCCAGAACATCAGGTTGGTCATCAAGCCACCCTGTAACCTCTACTGACTCATCAAAATCTGACCAGTTGACTGTCATGTCTCCTGAATCTTGTTCATTGAAAAACAGAAGGTCGGCGAAGTCCCCTTCCAGAGCTGCCAAGTCATCTATCCTCTGATCAAGTCCGTCCCCCCGTATTACACAAATCTCTGCCCCCACTGGCAATTCCACACTCAGCCCAACCTGGCATGCTGACATGATGTAATCATTCGGATTATATACCTCCTCAACATAGCTCCTAGAATCCTTAGACCCTGAATCAACAACTCCACTTCTCTCTGAAATCATTCCTGTTCTACCTTCGGCGGTCACCACTATTGGTTCAGGTTGGGTTTCGGAGATGTCCAACATGCACAATTCGGTGCTATCGGGAATGAGCACCTCCGGGTTGGGTAGGTGAGAAGGAGTGATGTATATGCTAGGATCGTATGACACGACCCCAGTCTGGATTAAATTGATGCGTTTGGGAGGTGGCGCTTGGTTATGTGGTAGGAGAGGGTAGGTTGTAACATTGGGTTTTTTTGGAGGCACAATCACCTAGTTGTCAATGAGATCTTAGATCTCATGACGCAATCTAAAGCAATGGTCGGTGTCATGACCATGCTGCTGGTGGAAGGCGTAGTATTTGGCTGGGTTGTGGAAGAGGGGAAGTGTTTCTGGCAAGGGCCGCAGCTCTAGGCGCTTCAAGTGCCCTTTCTTAATTAAAACCCCCAGAGCTTTGGACAGGGGCATGCATAATGGCGTGAAGGTTCTTTGGCCTCGAGGTTGGTATTTGGTTGTTTGTGGGCTGCTTCTAGACGCACCGGTGAATGGTGTGGCTACAAGGGCTCTTGGAGGGGTGGTGGTGACCATGCTTACTTTTGAGGTTCTGGTATTTGCAGCACTGCTTGTGCCTGCATTTGCGTTGCGGTTGAAGGTCCTCCTGGGTTGCTCTCTATCACTGTCAATCAAACCCTGCTGAAGGCGTCCTCAATCTGCACTCCAATTTCATGTAGATCTGCAAAAGTGGGGAGAGGGAGGACGATCATTTTCTGCATAAGCTTAGGCTGGAGGTTGCGCACAACCATCCGTATTTGATTTTTGTCCATTGGCCTAATGGTCATCATTAAGGCCTTGGCCCTCCAGCGAGTTACGAAATCGGAGAAACTCTCGTTGGGCTCCTGCCGAGTCGTTTCAAGATCACGGGTTGTAATCTTGATCTGTGTATTATAGGAGTATTGTGCTATGAAGGCTTCGGCCATCTCCTCCCAACTCCTCTTGACAGAATCTTCCAATTTCGCATACCAAATGGCCGCTACACCTGACAAGGTCCGGCCGAACAAAGATAGCTTTTGTAACCTGGTGAGCCCCATTGGTCTTAGTATGTCCGAAACAACCGTAAATGCACCATGGGATCCCCAGATCCGTCGAAGCGGTCGATATGTGGCATCTTAAAGCAGTCTGGCAACGTCACGGCCGCATCGGTGTACCCATCTTCAATGTCTGGAATGGACTTGACGCCTTGAGATTTCTTGAACAGCTTTTCAAGCTTGCTCACTTTCAATGCTGTGGGGTCCACCTCGAACTCAAAGGGAGAATCCAGTAGATTAGTGGGTGTTTTGGATAACTGGGGTAGGATCGGAGGCGGAGCCGACCTTGTCGGAATGTCCGTATCTCCCTGGACATTTGGTGCCTCCGTGGGTGCTGGAACTCCTGGTGGGGGAGGGGCTTGGTGCGAAGCCGATGCTCCGATTTGCTGCTGTAGCCTGGCAATTAACTCTGCCTGTTGAGCTATGACCTCGACCTGTTGTTTGGCAAATTCCGCTTGACGGGCAGCGTCCTGCTGCATGGTTCTCATACTTTCTTGGAGTTGACGCATCATTTCCTCCATTCCCGCCATACTGCCTTGATCTAGCTGAACTACCGGTATATGCTCCCTCTCTGCGGGAGAAACATAACTCTGATCCCTACTATACTCAGGTGGGGTAGAAAAAGCCCTCTGAACTGACTGCTGAACTGATATCCTCTGCCTGACTGCCCCTCGTCTGGTAAACGGGGGTAGAGAATGAAACACTGGTTGTCCGTCTACCAGATCCTCAGATCGATGGAGTTTGCGACCTCTAGTCCAGAGTGCTTGGGGAATATCTGCTTGGTGGGAAGCAATTGTACTACACTACCCTAGCAAAAAGATAAAATAAAGCATAATAAGGAAATAAACAACCAGAAAGCATAACGTTTAAATAAACACAGCACACAGTTGACGTTTTGTAAGCTGAAAATACTGTTCTCAAATACTGCTCACTGTTCCCAAATCACTGCCCCAAATCTGAATCTGATACTCGCAGATAACTGATTCTCAACACACTAATGCCCGTAGGCTCAATACCCAGACTTGCAAACTGATACATGTATTCCTGTAGAGACGCACTCTAAAAGCACATAGTAATCAAGTGACAACCAAAACACCCCTATGGAGGGGTAGGGTTTCCCTGTCCTATTTTGTCAGGAGCTAGGGTTTCACTACGTACACAGCGGTTTCAAACAACCTACAATCGGGTAAGCAACCTGTCCTAGCTTGGAATGGTCACTATGGACTCCGAATATGCACTAGGTCGAATGGTCAAAAAGGGTGCCCCGGTAAAAACCGGGGTTTGTGTTCCCATCGTGGCAGAGCCCGTAACCAGTCAGCCTTATGGCACCCTTCTCAAAGCGAGCCTCTGGTAAACCGTTCAGGAATAGCAGATGGCAAACACGGTGTCTTAGGCGCACCAATGCAAATGCAATGCAAAGAGACACATAAGTGTAATCAAAACAATATATCATTAGTTCGAGTCAAGTTCTCTAAACTCCCCAGCAGAGTCACCAGAAACTGTAGACGTGCCCGAACATCCCGGGAAAAATCCCGTTTTCTTCATTGGGCTCACTACAGCTCGGATTCAAATGTCACGGTTCTAAATCTAATCTCACAAAGTGCAATGCAAGATCAATAAATCACCAAAGAGTCCAAATCCAACAAATCGTTTTAAAAAATTGATTTTGAGAAAGAAGTGCCAAACATGGACTACTTTGCCAGATATAGAGTCGCCACCTAAATATTTTATTTTGGGAAAATTTAGGAAACCCTGACTCGTGCCTAAGGCCACGTGTCCGTCATCACCAAAGTTGCCTCGGCTCGGGAACTTGGGTACGATCGGTGAAGGTCATGCAATGAGCACCCCTGCTCGCCCCGATCGAAGATCGGCCACCACTAAACATGATATCTTGTTTTTGAAAACGCATGCGTTCTTATTCCGGTTTATTAGCCTAGAATTACTACGTGATGCGCATAGCAAAACAAGTATAGACCGGATCACCTAAGTTGGAACAAAACAACTCATGTTTATTTTTAAAAGCGGTTCGCTACTCGCAAGTAGGCTAAAATGCAAATTTTGCCACCCTCAAGAGGGCTTAGAAAATATGGTGATTTGCCATTCTCAAGTGGGCTTAAAACTTGCAATCAATGAATTGTTCCAATTCAAATAATCCAACCTTCACCCGCAGGCATTCAGGCAGTTATATCACATAAGCAGTTAGCCTCATGGTAAGCACGCTATCATGGCAGTCACTCACACACATGCAAGGATGTTAAAGCGTAAACACTTACCATGTACTCCGAGCCAAAATAAAAACTAGTTAGTAATCAATGCATGATCCTAGTTCATGTTAAGATGGCTAATGCAACACATGCAAAATGCAACTAAGATAGGCTCGGCTATTCTAAGATGGCATATGAGATGCTACAGATAACATGTATTTGACTTGGAATTGAAATACAATGCAGTTAGTATGACGCACCGAGCCCGGTGCATGCAAGACAGATGAATGGATGCAAACATGCGAACATAAGGATGCTAATTGAAATGTGCCCTAAAACTAACCCTCAAAAGCAGGTAAATAAAAGGGAGAAAGACGTGGGGTTGGAAGACATGCATCACACACACGCACACTTATTACAACAGTTGGCCTTCTCGACAGAGGGTCCGAATGAATAATACAGAACCAACTAACTAGCTTAAGCTAATCTAATTAAACTAGCTATTACACAACGAAACGAATAGTAAATTACAACTAATTATTACACAACACTAGCTAATTAACAAATTAACTAAGTAAGCAAGTAAACTAAATGAAAGTGGACTGCCTCGGCTCTATTTTGGATGACAATGGATACATGCATGCTCGAGTTGCCTTGTCGGGAAATCCATCGTGATGCCTCGGCTTGCCTTTGTTTGCAATTGATCTCAGAAATTTGCACAAAGCTCGAAGGAGATGAAACTCTACCCCGGGAAACTGCGGGAAGGCTGCCGACCAGCTTACGGGCATGGGAGACTAACCACCGACCACCTTTTGTGGTGGAAACCAACAAAAGTGGTCAGCCAGCCAGTAAATATGGTCGGCCGACCAGTTCCTTCTCCTGGTTTCTGTTTTCTACAACAAAGGGAAAGGGAAGGGCACGACAAGGTATCTGCAACACATGTGTGCATGACCACTCTTCCCGTCATTGCATAAGCTCTAGGGGGTGTAGTCTTCGACCCTTGGGCCACCAATCATACATCCCGATGCATGATGGCCGAGGAGCCGAATTGCACGACTCAATGTGACATGAATGCACACATAAGCACCTAAAGCCAAAACCTCCATCATGGGAAGTCAAGAGTGTCGGCGACCGGGAACAGAGGCACATTTCGTTACTTTGAGTACAAGACGTCCTTCGTTTCCCGTGTTCGGACTAACTCCTATTCCGAACACAATACGACAAACAATGACATGCATAATGCGACTTCTAGCATGCAATCCAAATGCAATGCAACTAAGTGATGCAAACATGCGAAAGATGACATGCAAACATGCAACCTAGCATACGCAATGCTATGAACTAACAATGGCATACTCAATGCACATGATACTATATGCCATACACAATGCACATGTGAAGACTATTCACACACAATGAAGTGAACAAGGCATGCGCAATACAATGATCAAACATGCGACAACGCGGCGTACTCAATGCTATGAACTACAATGACATATTCGATGCAAAATAGACTTAAACCAAAATGAATGGGCCTCAGCCAGACCCAAATCAGTGGCCATACATGATGAAAATGAGGTAACAAAACACATGCAAACATGCAAGATGCAAGGGCCCAAAGCCTAGGGCACAAAATACAACTGTATGAAAGCATGGAAAGAATGAAATATGGCATACAACGACACATGTTCCAGGTCTGAAATGACATACAAAATGGTCCCGAATCATGCAAACAACTCATGTTATGCATGTTGAATGGCTCAAATACCGAAACTAATGAAGTGCATTACACTAGAGGTATGCAAAGCAATGCCCAAATGAACAAACCAACCCCAAACAGTCCCTATGTAGGCCCAAAACAGTGGCAAAATGGACTAAGATGATGGCTGGAAATGCACAAAAATGAAGCTCATGCAATGGCCCATAAATGAGGTATACAAGCACAACTCTCAAACGCATTTAAAGAGTGGAAAACATGGGAACAAGGCACAAGTATAGGCTCTAAAATAACATGCTCAATGATGCCAAGACATGGAAACACCTCAAGTTAAGCATGCAAGGGGCTCCAAAACTCAAGGCTAGGCAAGGATATTACACTACAAGTATGCATGGTAAGCATCATTCGACCAAGAGGCCTCAAAACAGAGCTAAGGCAGCCCAAAATATGAACAAAATCAGTTTGAAGTATGGTCAAAATATGCTAGAATCAACGGCCAAAACAACATGCAATGTAAGCTAGTGAGCATAGTTTACACTACAAGCATGTGAAGCATTCAAGAGGCAACTAAACTAGCCAACGATAGAGCTATGATATGCCAAATAATGACCAAAAACCGACTGAAACATGGCCAACACATGCAAGAATGACATGCTCCTTTGATAAGCTATGAAGAGGATTATTCTACACATGCAAGAGGAAAACATGAGGAGACTAAACTAGCCCTAGATAGAGTCTAGGAAGGTCCTAAAAGTCACTAAAAATGGCCTAAACCAAGGCTAGGAAGTACGAAAATATAGGCTCCTTTGAAAGGCCAAAAATGCCAACAAACAAGGCCAAAAGAGAGAGGGTCACCCCTCTCTGATTTTTGCCTCAAAACAGCGTGCCAACCACTGAAAATTCGCTAGATTTCAGTGGCTAAAGGGCCAAGCAAAGTTTAATACAAAGGCCTCATGGCATGGCTTAAAACAAAGCAAAATAGAGCATGCAAAAGGGTAGATGACCCCCAACAGGGAAATGGCCCTAAACAAACATGAAAATCACTTAAATATGAACCTTTTTTCAGTTGACAACAAAGCTCAAATATGCATGCAAGTATAGCTAAGAGAAGGATCAAAATAAAGCTTAAAAGAGGGAAAGGTGAGTTACCCTTGAATCTCAGCAAAACCAGCAACTTCTGGACCAAAAACTCAACCTTTGAGACCTCTCAAGACCCTCCAAGAACTCAGTAACAATGGTGGAGGTGTTAGGCTATGAGGTGGTGTGCAATAGGCCAAGAACCAAGCACTTTCTAAGCCTAAATGTAGAGATATAGAGAGAGATGTATATTTTGCCTTAGACCAAAAATCTAAACCCCCACAAAGGAGGGGGAGGCATTCCTTTATAGACAAAGAAGGCCAAAGCTTCTCAAAGAAGCTAAAAACTAAGGCCAAAGATCCTCCATACGTGTATGGAGGATGCAGTCTGTGCCTTCCAGCTGGCACTGCTGGCAAAAACTCACAGAGATAAAACTGGAGGGAGCAGGCCGACCAGTTAAGGTGGTCGGCCGACCACTTCCCCTGGTCGGCCTGCCAGGGTGAGTGGTCTCTCTCAAGGAAAAGTGGTCGGCCAGCCTATTTCATGGTCTCCCAACTGAATGCAAGCTAGTGGTGTGGTGGGAGACCAGTAATTGTGGCCCAAAGATCAAAGAGACCAGTTACTTGACAAGAAAATCGGCTGGCGAGGGAAAAGTGGTCTCCAAGGAGAAAATGTGATCTCCCACCCTTGTACCACCTTCCAAACAATGAAAACAAGGTCCATGCCAAAAATGAACCCAGACGGATGCAAAACGAGAGTTCGGGAGTCAAAACGCTCGGCCGAAGGCCCCGAAAACTGGCTGTTGAGAACCAAAAGTGGCGTGTGACCACAAAAGTGGTCTCCCAGGCCACAGTGTCCCTCTAGACAGAGGAAACAAGGTGTGTACCAAAAACCGTGCCAAACGGAGAATGTTAAGCGGTCCCGAACCAAGGCGCGCGGCCGACGGCTCCAAAAATCGGAAACTAGTCTCCAAACGGGAACAGTGGCCTACGACCATGAGAAGTAGTCTATGACCACTGAGAGATGGTCTACAAGACCTCTCCCTCCATCCGGGAAGAGAAAACAAGTCTTGGTCCGCAGATCGAGTCAAAGCACAAAAAGTCTCAAGGCTCAGAGGCAAGGCTCTCAGCCGAAACTTCGAAACCTCGAAACGAACCCAACACGCGCAATCACCGAGCACTCAAGCGATGACGTCTGAGTTTTAAGGTCGGTCAAAAATGGGGTGTCTACATAGACTGAGAAATATTATACTGAGAGCATGAGGGTATAAAATCACCATGGATAATTATTTAGGCTAAATGATGAATAGTTTGGTTCGAATAAATTATTTTCAATAACAAACGTATAACACAAAATTATATAAACAAAATAATCATAACCGCAGTATAGAACAGAACAGAGGGTCAATGGATTCATTACAAACAATGGGTCACGAAGCGACTAATCAGAGAGCTAAAGGTTATTTAAGTCTCCCAAGACATGGGGTTGTCAGAGGATCACTAATGTGACAATTCAGAGGGCCAATGATTATTTAAGTCCCTAAGGCATGGGACCTTCATGGTGGTACTTATTCAAAACAAATTTTTATAAAATCATTGTCAAATATTTTCTAAAATTTAAATAAACATATCCATGAGTTTCAATTTAAGCAAATAGAGTTCAGAAAATAATCTACGTAATTGAAACATTAACATAACCATAAAGCATGAATTATATAAATTTATGGTAACTCAAAACATTCTTAAAATATATTATGGTAACTCAAGACCTATATAAAACATATTATGGTAGCTCAAGGTATAATACAGCTCATTTAAATAGTAATTCCTAATTGTGCTCCCCTTCACCGCGAGCTGACTCTCTCTCGTGGTTACGTTTGTTTTATGTTTTTTTTTTCCTTGATCTCCTATTCACATCAACTCTCCCCTTTTATACTAAGCCTCCATACTTGCTCAGTACGTTCTTAGGGTGACACGTTGCCTCTCTAAGCTACAGCCATTGTGATGCTCTAGAAGGAAACTTATCCCACAGATATGAGCTTATCCCAAACCGATAAGTTTAAATAGTTTTTATTTATTTATTTATATTATTTATCTTTGGACTCAAATTCTAACATAATTAAACCATCGTAATTAGATTACATTTTAGCACACGTCATTTAAATGTTTTCTTAGTATTTTTTTTTATTTATTTATTTTACTTATTGTTTTATTTTTATTTATTTATTTTGTAAATTAATTAAACAATTAAGATGTCACACGAACTGAGTGATGGCACTCCTTTAAACAAACCTTTTCATGCCAGCTTCCTTTATACTTGCCAATGCTTCAATCTCCACCCACTTAGTAAAATAGTCAGTGGCAGCAATGAAGAACCTTTTGTTGGCAGTACCTTTTGCTAGATGTCCCACAATGTCCAGACCCCATTGTACAAATGGCCATGGGTTGGTGAGGGGAGTTAGGTACTTGGCTAGTTGATAAATGAGTGGGGAAAAACTTTGGCACTTGTCACATTTTTGGACATACTGTTGGGTGTCTTTCTACATACACTAGTACCAATGAGTGAAGGCTCTGTGTACCAAGGACCAACCTCCAGTGTGACTGCCATAGATACCCTCATGGATTTTGTAAAGAAAATTCTCCACAAGGTTGGGATGAACACAAAGAAGATATGGACCAAGGTAAGACTTCTTATGGAGCTTGCCCAAGGGTGAGACCCAAAATCGCGCAGCTCAGTGACTTGTTTTATGTGTTTCTTTCTTGTCATCTGGAAAGGTGCCATTTTTTGAGAACGCAATAAGAGGGTCCATCTAGCTTGGATCGAGGTCAGTACAGAGAATTGAGCTGGGTGGATCGATAGTCGGTTGAGCAACAAATTCGACCCATATCTTGCAGCAATTTCTGGAGTCCACCAAGTAGCCAAGACAGGCTAAGGCATCGGTGTGGCTATTTCCATCTTAGCCAATTTTCTCAACCCAGATAGCTTAAAATTTGTGGATAACATGCATGGTTTGTTCAGTATAAAATGTCATCCACTCATCGCGGGCTTCGTATACTCTAGTCAATTGGTTTACCATAAGTTGGGAGTCATAATAAAGTAATTCCTCTACATTAAAGCGTTCAACGTTGAGTAGACCGGCTAGTAAAGCCTCGTATTCCGCTTCATTATTGGAAGCCTTCCGTCCCAGTCTGATGGCTTGTTCCCAAACAAACATTTTTGGTGAAATAAGGATCATCCATGCTCCAAAACCCTTTTAGTTGGAGGACTTATCAACGAACAGCTGCCAGACGTCACCAATGAAAAGTTTTCATGCCTCAGTGGGGGTTTGATAAGTGTTGTGGATTCTAGTTATTGGAGTTGAGCTTCTTTTGGAGGGGTTAGTCGGTCTTGGAGTGAATTCAGCCCCGAAGTCTACTAACACTTGAACTTTGATAGTGATTCATGGCTGGAACTTAATGTAAAACTCCCCCAATTCTACTGCCCACTTTGCTGTCCAGCCCAAGAAATCAGCTTGGTTGAAAACAAACTTGAGAGGGTATTGTAACGCCCTGAAAATAATTGACATTGAACCTAACTCATAACAGTGATACAATTGATCAATTATCTCATATCTTCTATTCAATTTATCTTTGATCATTACAAAAGATGACATATGCATTATATATTCATAAAACCTAGATTCTGAATCAATAGCATATGACATGGATATAAGAGTATGAAGGAAAATAAAGTCAAATAAAGAGATGCCCAAATGGCTTACAACTTTCCAAGACGATACTTGGTTACAACAAAATGAGATTAAACTCAATACAAGTAAAGCCCGAGGCTTGAACAAAAATATTTACATTAAAAAACAAAAAGTAAAGCCTTAAGCTCTAGGTCCTCCCAAGCTATGCCATTGGTGGAGGCATATCATCAGCACTTGAAAAGTGTTTTCCACATAGGATGAGTCAAAGCCCAATAGAGATACTCTAACATAGCATATGAATTCTAGCAAAATTATAAGGTGAATACAAAATGCATGCCATTTTCCAAACATTTCTCGTTTTTTTATCTCAAAACTATGCAATGCCAGATTATGTATCAATTTGGAAAATCCCTCTTTTGATTTCACCCCTTTTCAAATAGAAAATAACTAAGTTAAAAATCATATAAAGAGTCAAAGGAATCCCTACCTCAAAGAAGAAGATATAGAGGAAAGATGGGCAGAACTTGACGGTGTCCAAAACACTGGATTCTCTGATCAAAACGAAGCCCTCGACATACTCAATGTTTTTCTCCAAAGGACTAGGGTGAGAAAACTCTTGGATTGATAGTATTTGGGACTAAAGATCAAGAACTAGAGAGAGAGAGAGAGAGAGAGAAAGAGAGTAGATCTAGGATTTTGAATTGTTTAGAGAGAGAAAGAGATGAAAAAGTGATCTAAAAAGGTTGTCTCTCAGACTGATATATGCACAAACCGCTTAAGCAACCAAAATCACCGCTTGAGCACGTAATGACCCCCTCCCAATAGTTCAGACCTGTAAAAGATTACTCGAGTGCAAGAAATATCACTTGAGCTTAGATATCAAACTCTCAGTAGTTTTGCGAACTGTAAAAGACTGCCCGAGCATAAGAAGCATTGCTCGAGCGAACATGCAAAAATCTGGACAATAGCTTATTGAAAAGCTGACTTCCCAACCTATTTCAAACACAATCAAAACTTCCAATAGCCAAGCTCAACAAGTATAAGGATGGAAAAGAGATGAACAACAATTAAGTACATGGTTCTTAGATCCAAAAGCAATAAAAGGGACATATTTAAACCATAATCGTTATAGGTACTCAGTGTGGACATTGATAGTGTGTCCTTGGAAGTAGTGAGCAAGCTTCTTGGAGGCGATCAATAGGGCATATGCCGATTTCTCCAGTGACAGGTATCTGGTTTCGACATCCAAGAGGGTTTTGCTAAAGTAGTATACTGGCTTTTGTTCCTTCACTTCCTTTTTAATCAAAACTGCACTCATGGCATGATCGGAGATAGCTAAGTAGACAAATAGCTCTTCGTTGGGGATTGGAGTGGACAAGAGAGGAGGGGAAGAAATATACTTCTTTAACTCTATGAGTGTTTTGGAGCACTGGTCATCTCTTTCGAAACCTTGTCTTTGAGGGCTTTGATCTGGTCGGGGTTGGCTTTGATACCTCGCATGGTCACCATATATCCCAAGAACTTCCATGAACCTACCCCGAATGCACATTTCCAGGCATTCAAGCAAGGCTTGCAGATCTTTAGGATTTGAAACACTTCCTCTGAGTCTCTCAGATGGTGTTCTGCCTAGTTAGTCCTTGAACATTTTGGTGACTCTCCATTGATAGGTCGCATTAGTGTCCTTTAAGTCGAGGGGCATCACTGTATAGTAGTAGATGCCCCTTGAGCTAATAAATGTTGTCTTCTCCTGATCAAGGCCAAACATGAGGATTTGAGGATAGCCACTATAGGCATCCAAAAAGCTCATCCGTTCACATCTAGTCGTTGCATCTACCAGTTAGTCTATTCGTGGAAGAGGAAAGCCATTCTTAGGACAAGTGTCAAGACCCAAACCCACCCCTATAGGTTTGGCATCATAACCGACCAATAATCTTGGGATTACCGAAGCCTCTAAGACAGATTAACATAATATTAGGAGTTAGCGGAAGCAAATACAAATATACAATGTCCATTGAGCTATGCAAACTTATATGAGACAGAAAATTTTTAAACTTTATATATATACATTTACACATCATCATATATATAGGCTAGATAAAAAGGGACTTAGCCTTAAATACAGAATAAGCAAAAACACTTATTAAACCAAAACAAGAAAACAAAACTTGAACTTTATGCACATAGCCATGATTACTTGACATATTTGGAACCTCCACGGAAGGCACATAGGTTGGCTGACAAAACAGAGTCCAGGTAGAAGCTCTAGGCCTGGTCACGCGCCTGGTAACATGCTTGATCACCTACATACATAAATAATATAGTGAACTGAAGCCCATTGAATGATAACAGAGTAAAGGGTTTAATGAATGTTGTCCATACAGTTACAAAAAACATAATTCAGTAGTTAACAGAAATGGATTCATAATCATGTTTAGAAATCAGAGTTCATAATAGAAACAAATTCAGAATCATACTCATAATCAAAATTTGCAGTCAATCATACGTGGTACATCCATTAGTACTAGTAAAAATAGTTGACCCATAAAGGGATGGCCATAAAGGCATGCAATTGACTCACGTCCATGGAGATGGTACAGTTGGCTCATGAGATGTACAGTTGACCCATAAAGAGACGTATACAGAAGGATCCATAACAGTTGGCTCATGAGACGTACAGTTGATCCATAATTGAGATGTAACATAATAGATAACAAATTTCATTTGAAGCTAAGAATGCCATGAATACATTTCATAAATATTGGACAACTATTAATTCATGCAGAAAATAATATTTCAGAAAATAGATCATCTTATATCATTAAGAAAATACTTGTAATTGAACATAGCTTTACAAAGTTATTACTCACAGATAGCTCCAAGATTTGACAAATCAGATAGATCAGGTAAATGATAGCGCGTGACCTACACAATCACATAACATATACACATTGAAAAACAATATCACTTCCTTGATCACTTGACTTCTCTTGTCTTTTTTCTGTCTGAGTAATCCAAAATTCTACTACGCGTATTCTTTCTTTTTCAAATGAACAGGGTTCTTATGTCATATGTTCATTACTAAGTCCTTCATTTCCAAATAGACCGATATTGTACTTGGCTTCTTAAACAATTACTACTAGATCAACGATTCATTTTTTTTTTTAAACTAACTAATTTATGTTGATTGGTAGCTTATTAATCTTTATTGAGTTATAAATTATGTCTAGAATGCATGCAAAGAGATGATAATAAAAATATGAACTAAATGCAATTTTTCAAAATATGCTAAAAATAGTTGTTCGCTTAAGCGAACCTTTCGCTCAAGCAGTCTGTAAAAGACTACAAAAATACTGGAAGCCTTCAATGTGCACTCGAGCGGCAATTAGTCCGCTCGAGTGGTCTGTAAAATTTTAGAATTCCGAATCTCTCAAAAATGGCTTCCAAATGCATTTTCAATCTTTAAACACATACTAATCTTGATCAAAACTTTGAAAATACTTTAGAAAACATAAACATTTATTTCTTTGAATCAAAACCCAATTTCTTTTTTAATTGCATGAATATAATCCCAAACTCAAAAATAATATGCTTAAATTGAATAAAAATTCTTAAATTACATTACATGCATGGATTCAAATTTAAAATTAAACCAATTCCTATCTTTCATAATAAAATCAAAACTTTGTCTAACTTTAGGATTAATCCCAAATTTTCATAAACTTTATTTTTTGTAAAATTCTTCCTTCTTCTCTTTAAAATATAAAGTTACATGGCTCAATTCCTAAAAACTTCATTGTATCTCTTCTATATCAAGGTTTTCAAACCCAAGCTCAATTTAAAGAATTCTTACAATTATTTCCATATTTATTAACCTTAACTATGTTCATGAATTAATTCTTTTATTTCTCCAACTTACATGCATGTAAAAATGAGACCCAAATTCATGCAAAATATTCAAAATCAAACCATTTACATCAAAATCCCTTTAATTCAAAACTAAATTCAAAATGTTCATGAATTTATAATTTACCAAAACTTGTTCTTCTTATACCCAAGCATGAAATTAATTCTTCAAATCTCTTAAAAATTCATTGATACATGTAAAGATGAAGTCCAAATTCATGAGAAATAACACAAATTAACTCACTTGATAAATTTTCCAAATTAACTTCTTAGTTCTTGACCTTAACTCTTTTCTTTTCATTATATGTAAAATTACATAAAATTGGATTCTATTTCTTCTTGATTTTCAAAACATGAAATTAAACATGTGAGCCATGAATTTTTTTGAAACCATGCAAGATATGTACTCTTTTTGTATGCAAGACCTTCAAAACCAATTTCAAAAAAAGATGAAACATAAGACATGCGATATGAACTTAGTTTACTATTCATCATCTTCTTAACATTTCCTAACAAATTTCATGTAATTAATCCCAATTATTTCATTAATCCAACCTTTAGATGATTCCTTTACAAGAATTAAGGACTAAAATCTTACCTAGAGTCTTTAGCTTGAAGAGTTCTAGCCCAATCTTCAGTTTCTTCTACAATTCTTCTTCTTTTCACAATTTTGGAACTCACTGTCTCTCTCTCTCTCTCTAGAGTTGGTCTCTCTTTCTCTCTCTCTAAAGTAAACTATCAGCACAAACAAATGAACTCATCTATACTCACCAACACATAACACACAAGGCTGGCCCTGGCCTAAGGCCAGTAAGGCCTGTGCCTTAGGCCCCAAAATTTTGGTCCAAAAATAGGGTCCTCAAATTTAGAAAAATGTTATAGGCCCAACTTTTTTTTTTTTTTTTTGTGTTTTAGGATCAATTTAAAGGGCCCCAAATATTTTATTGGGCCCATGTATGGTTTAGCCCATACTTATTTATATGTGTGGTTTGACCCATATTTATAAAAATGAAAATATATATAAAAAATAATAATGTTTGGGCCCAACCCAAGAAGAACAGAACAATACATACAAATTACATAGCTTAGTCAGTGCTTTCAATCTCTCTCTCTCTCTCTCTCTCTCTCTCTCTCTCTCTCTCTCTCTCTCTTTCTCTCTTACGAACACGAAGTGGTGATGAAGAAGGAAACAAAGCAAACATAAAGCAAAAGACGCAAGCGACTCACTCTCTCTCTCTCTCTCTCTCTCTCTCTCTCACACACACACACACACTCCGCCAGTGACTCATTCTCTCTCACACACAATCTCTACCTCATAGTAAGTCCACTCTCTCACTATCAGATTTTATTAAATAAAATTTCCCTAATTTTTTTTCTACATTCTTTCTTTATCAGTTAGTGGAATAATAAATTTGCCCTAATTTTTTTTACCTTCTTTATTATTAGATTTTAGTGGAATAAATAATTTTGCCCTAATTTTTTACCTAGGTCTTTATCAGTTTTAATTGAATAATTTTTTCCTAATTTTTTTGCCCTAATTTTGTTTCATTAAATTATTTTTTTATAATTTATTTACTATCAAAAATAAGATAATTCGTGGATTATGATTTGTGGATTGAAGTGTTTGTGAGTATAGTCATGTTTCCTAGGAGGTATAGTTACGGAAATGAAAAGAGAAAGAAAAAGATGAAAGTAGAACAATTAATTTAATCTCAATTGGGAGCACTTGATAAATATTTTGGTACCAAGAAACAAGTAGATCTTTCGTGTTCAAATGACAATGATGATGAAGATTTGGTAATTGAAGAACCTACTCATTGTGTGAATAATAATGAGGATCATGATTTGGTGATTGAAGAACCTAGTGAACATATGAATGAGAATGAGAATGAAGATTTGGGGAATATAGAATCTAGTGAAAGTGAAGATGTCAATGTTGAATGTGGACCTCTAAACATTTATGACCCTAATAATTGGGACAAGATTGATCAAAATTTAAGAGATTTATTAGTTGAAAAAGGTCCTATAAGAGGTAATGGTGTGAATTTTCCCCTAGATGACAAAGATAGGCATTTTCCTTCTACATTTTACATGCAACCGTTACAAAATGGAGAGAAGCAGGATAGGAAGTGGCTAGTATATTCAGATGCTTGAGACAAAGTGTTTTTCTTTTGTTGTGAGTTGTTTAAGCAAGATGGGAACAAAATTCATTTGGCTACTGATGGATTGAAATATTGGAAGAATATGGGGAACAAGCTTAGAAGTGATGAAACTAGTAATGAACACTTTATTTACATGAGCAAATGGATTGAATTGGAAAGTAGTGTAGACACCCCATTTTGACTGGCCCTAAGACTTGGACGTTTTCTTTTGATTACCCCATGATGACAAAACAGGAAGGTGTTTCTCACAAAATCCTCAATAAGAAAACTTTGAATTTGAGCCTTATTTCCAAACCTAAACAGCCACAAATTACCTTTCCAAGAGAATATTCTGACCTCAGGGTTGTGTCCAGAATGGTTCGTTTATCTTGGATCAACTTTTGCTGCATTTTTGAGGGCCTTACTGAAAAATTCTCCCAAAATCTAGGTTATAGCACAATTATTTGAAACTTCTGGGCCAAATTGTAATTTTCAAAACTCAAGGAATATTCTATTATGTGAGGGGATATTCTATTAAGTCAGGGAATATTCCATCCATATGCAGAATATTCCATCAATGTTGACTATGACGCTGACGTGACGGTTTTGCTGACGTGCCATGATTGGATTGGTCCGTGCTGATGATGTGGCGATGACATGTCTTTACCCAAAAAGAAAAGAAAATAGAGAAATAAAAATACTGGTGAAGGGGTTTGAACCCCTAACCAAAGACTCCACATCTTAAACCTTAACCACTCTGCTAAAGTATCACAATGTATTATATTTCCCCTCAAATATTATTTGACTGCTTCATAATCACACCCCACCATCCCCATTCACCATCTACTTTCATAATTACACCCCACCATCCCCACTCACTATCCACTTTCATAATTACACCCCACTATCCCTACTCACTGTCTACTTTCATAATCAAATCCTACCATGCCCACTCGCTATCCACTTTCATAATTACTCCCCACCATCCCCACTCACCATATAGTTTCATAATCACATCTGACTATCTCCATTTACCATCTACTTTCATAATCACACCCCATCATCCCCACTCACCATCTATTTTCACAATCACATCCTAATATCTCCATTCACCATCTACTTTCATAATCACATCCCACTATCCCAATTTATCATCTACTTTCATAATCATACACCACCATCACCATTCATCATTCACCTGCATTATACATTGTCTCCCATTAACTCCGTTATCTTCCAAAAAATGCTCCACTTTGTCTTCCACTTTATCCTCCACTTGTCTTCCACCATTGCCCATTTGCATTGGCTATATAATGAGAGCTCTAGTCTTGAATTTGGAGATGAATTTTGAAAAAGAGAAGTGTTGGGAGAGAATTGTAAAATTGTATTAGAATTTGAAAGAAAAGAAAGTCTTAAAAACAAGAGAGTTATCTTGCCAAACTAGTGAAACTACGTAGCTCTTACATCTTATCTTCTCTTGTCAAAACCACTCAAAGCCTTAATCAAAAAGAGAGTATTCTTGCCAAGAAAAGAGTGATCATACCCTTATTCATCACCGTCATTCCAAGCTCAAATTCTAGTTTTGAATTGAGGATTGAGAACACACTTCCTAAACTTGAGGATGATCAAGAGGAAGTTTGGAAATTAAGAAGTTCAATCATTCTTTGGAATGTGAATTTCTAGTCTTTCATTCTCTTATATTTTCTATTTCATATTTATTTTCTTGCTTCTTATTTCATAGTGTTTTGTTATAATCAAAGTGGTTTGTTTATCTCTTATTTATTTTCTTACTTTATATTTCTTAGTATTTTGTTATAATCTAAGTGGTTTGTTTATCTTATATTTATTTTCATACTTTATATTTCATAGTGTATTGTTGTAATCAAAGTGGCTTGTTTAGCTCATTATTATTATTATTATTATTATTATTATTATTATTATTATTATTATTATTATTATTATTATTATTATTTGATTATTTGCTTACTCTTGTTTCATATTAGTTGTGCTATAAGCTAACCGGTAGTGGTTAGTTGAGCCACCTATATATTTCTTGTTTGTTTCTTTTCTTGGTTTCGCAACAAGACAGGTTTTACTCGGCCTAGTTGGCTGGCTGGCCTATTTGGCCAATCGATTAGCTCCTTTCGGACAAGATGGCGTAATCTCCCAATATTGACCAATTTCTGTCGATGGTTCCAAGGAACATGAAGCTTTTATTTTGTTTATTTTAATTTTAAGTGTTTTGTGAGGTTTTATTTTATTTTATTGCATATTCCCTCCCCTCTCTCTCTCTTTTTGGTTTGTAATAATTTATTCAAAGTGTTGTAATAATTTCCCGCCCCACTCCTTTCTATCTAGTTCTTTTACTTGCTTTCCTTATTTGTGGATATGCATCATGTTTATTTTATTTTATTATTGCTTTGCATCCATATTTCATGCATCTTGATTCGGCTAATTTTGCATTTGTGGATTTAATCAATTCCTATGTGATTATGTGCGCTACCTCAAGTTCTTGAGATGATTCACATGTCATATCTTAGAAGCCGAATCTTTAGTTGCATCTCATAATTGAATTGCATTAGGATTTTGTATATAAGATTATGCATGGTTTACTAACTTTGTTTTGTAGCTTGTTCGCGGGATGTCAAACATGTAAGTTTTTATGCTTTAGCATCTCGCTTGTGTGTGTTTTTCTTATTATGTTTAAGCATCCTACCATGTGGCTACTTGCTTACTTGATATAACTGTATGAATGCTAGTAGATGGAGGTTGTGTCGCTTAATTTGGAATAATGTTGATTTTTCATGTTTGTAAACTCAATTTATTTGCATTGTACATTTTCAAAATACATGAAATCAAAATATTCCAAAATAAATGACATAGTCTATATTTGTATGCTTCACACAGTAATTTTTAGGATTTATTAAATAATCGAAATATGAACATATAAAGTAAATAAAATTCATATCATGGTTTAGTAAAGGTCGATCTTTTGATCGGGTGAGCGGAGGTACTCAATTAATGACTTTCCCCTCTCATACCTAAGGTTCTGAACCGAGACAACTTTGGTTATGACAAACAGTGGCCTTAGCGCGAGTCATGGTTTTCCTAATTTCCCAAAAATATTAGGTGGTGACTCCGAGCTCTAATGATGCAGCCCATTTCTGGCAAAAGGTTTTGCAATAAAATTGATTTTCTAAAAGTTTCCAAATCTGGACTCTCATCTATGTTTCGCATTGCACTAGTGAGACTAGATCAAAGAGATTGAAGGTCCGAACTATTTAACGCACACGGGTACCCCTGGGCATGTTACAAGTAGATTGAAGCAGAATGAAACAGTTGATAGAAGTGTTCAAGAACAAATCAACAAAGAGAGAGAACACTGAAGACAAGTGTTACTAAGGATAATTGCTATTGTGATCACTCTTGCTAAAAATAATTTAACTTTTCATGGAGATAATGAGAAAATTTATCAAGAAAGAAATGGAATCTTTTTAAGCTTAATTGAAATGCTTGCCAAATTTGATCCAGTAATGCAAGAGCACATTCAACGTATTCAAAGGAGTGAAATTCATTACTATTTTCTTGGTCACAAAATCCAAAATGAATTGATACAGATGTTAGCGAGTGAGATCAAGAGTACGATTGTGGCAAGAATCAAAGAAGCAAAATATTTTTCAATTATTCTTGATTGTACTCTAGATGTTAGTCATGAAGAACAAAAGTCTCTTGTGATAAGATGTGCAGATGTTTCAACTAGTCCGGTAAAGGTAGAAGAATTCTTTTTAGAATTTTTGAAGGTGGATGATACATCAGGGTTAGGCTTTTTTAATGTACTTAAAGAGGCATTGCACACACTTCAACTTGATATTGGTGATATAAGAGAGCATGGATATGATAATGGCTCTAATATGAAAGGGAGACACAAAGGTGTACAAAAAAGAGTACTTGAAATAAATCCAAAAGCATTCTACATGCCATGTGGGTGTCATAGTCTTAATCTTGCCCTTTGCGATATGGCAACCTCTTGTTCCAAAGCTATCTATTTCTTTAGAGTGGTACAACGCATATATGTGTTGTTTTCATCTTCTACAAAGAGGTGGAAAATTTTCAAAGCCAATGTAGAAGGTCTCACGCTTAAGCTATTATCACAAATCGTTGGGAAAGTCGCATTAAAAATGTTAAAGCTATACAATACCAAGCTCCTCAAATAAGAGATGCTTTAATTCAGTTGGAAAAAGAATCTGATGAGCCCAATACAAAGTGTAAAGCTCAATCATTAGTTACATCTAAAATTGAAAATTTTGACTTTTTGCTTGGCATGATTATCTAGTACAATTTGTTGTTTGCTGTCAACTCTGTTAGCAAGACATTTCAAGCTGCAGACATGCATATTGATGTTGCTATACATCAATTAAAAGGACTCATTACATTTCTTGAAAAGTATAGGGAAACTGGATTTTTGAAGGCCATGATTGAAGCTAAAGAAGTTGCAACTGAAATGGAGATTGAACCTATATTTCGTGAAAGGCGTGCCATTCATAGAAAGAAACAGTTTGATAAGAATGCTAGTGAAGAGGTTGCACCATAAGCTAAAGAATCCTTTAGAGTTAATTACTTCATATATATAATAGATCAAGCTCTTTCTTCACTTAAGAGTATATTTGAACAATTTCAAATATATGAAGAAACTTTTAGATTTTTGTTTGATTTGAAGAAGTTAAATTCTACCAATGAAGAGTGCTTGAAGACTTATTGTGCTAATCATGAAGACTTTTTCAAACATGATGGACTTATGGATGTTGATGACGGAGATTTATTTTCTGAGTTGAAAGTCTTCAAAGAAGTTTTGCCAAAAGAAATCAATAAGCCAATTGAGGTGATGAATTATTTGAAATTGATGGATGGTTGTTTTCCAAATGCCTGGATTGCGTATAGAATATTGTTGACTATTCCAGTTACCGTTGCCTCTGGAGAAAGAAGTTTTTCAAAATTAAAATTGATCAAATCCTACCTTCAATCAACAATGTCACAAGAAAGATTGAATGGATTAGCTATATTGTCTATTGAAAAGGATTTGGTAAACAAATTAGATTATATAAACTTAATTAGTGATTTTGCAGCTAAACATGCAAGAAGAGCAGTATTTAAGTGATCGTTGGGTCAATTGTAAACTGGATATTGCTAAACTATAAAGCAACAAAACTAGTTTTTTATATTTTTGAGTCATTGTACTGATTTCTTCCTATCCTAATATATGAAAGTAAGTTTTAGTTTATTATTTTAATGATTATATGTGCAAGTAAACTTAAATAAAAAAATTGTTAATACTTATCATTTTATGCATAAATTTTTTATTAAAAAAATATATATATTAGAAGGGTCCCATTTTCATAGTTCACCTTAGGCCTTACAAATCTCAGGGCCGGGCTTGATAACACATACACACACCACACCCCTTCACACCCACAAGCACACGTGCACACTTCTTGAATTCTAACACATCTCTCTCTCTCTCTCTCTCTCTCTCTCTCTCTCTCACTCTCACACACACACACACACACACACAGAGAATTTCTCAGCACACACAGAATTTCTCTGCACGCCCACACCCACATAGACACTCAAATTTTAAACCGTTCAATTTATGATTAAAATGAACTTAATTAGGCAACACTTGATCTTAATACATAATTATATTAAAATTTATCATTCTGAATCAGATTTTTAATCAAACTCTCAAAAGGCTTCAAATATTAAATTAAACTTATTTTATCCTCAATTTTGGTTTCTTCAATCATTGAGGCTTTCAATTTCAGATTAAACTTCAAAATCTTCGCCAATAAGTTACATACTCAATTGAATACTTCATAAATAAATTTAATTCATAATAACCTTAATTCCCAATTCTCATAACTTAATTAACTCCAATTCGGACCCAATTAATTAAATCTCAATTTTACAAATCTGAATCAAATATTTAATTAAACTCTCATATGGTCCGATACTCGAAATTAAAATAATTTAATTCACAAATTATACTCTCTTGAGCCATTTAGGCTTTCAATTTCTAATTCCAAAATAAATCCTCAATATAATCATAGACAAATCAGACTGAATAATTCTTATAAATCCCAAATTAAATTAGAATAATGGGCAATTAAAATTCTAATCTCCTTAATTAAGTAAGCGCTAATTACTATACGTGGTAGGGTCGTCACAACAAGCTTTGTTGAGGCTAGTGAAGTCGACATACACCCTTCACTTGCCATTATTTTTCTTCACCACGACAGTATTAGACAACCATTTTGGATATTGCACCTCCCGTATGACCCTGGCCGCCATAAGCTTATCTACCTCTTGGATCACCACTTCCGTGTGCTCTACGAACGATCGTCTACTCTTTTGGACTATAGACCGAGCTTCTAGTTAGACATTGAGTTGGTGACATGCAAACCCGGTCCAATCCAAGAGTCTCGTAAGCAGACCAAGAAAACACTTTGATATTCTTGTAAAGGAGAGCTAGCAACTGCTTTTTCTCTCCAGCGATAAGCGAAGTGCCGAGCAGAAAGAACTTGTCTAGATCTCCTCCGTCCACTAAGATCGTTTCAAGGTCATCCACAATTTTCTCTGTTAGTACTCTACCAACGTCTTCAAGTATAGGCTGATAATGCAGTTCGACCATTAGGACTCCCTTGAATGCTTATTTAGACTTCATGGTAGCAATGAAGCAATGCTTCATCGCAACTTGGTCACTCCTTATCTCCTCCACTCCATTCTTTGTTGGGAAACAGACGATCTAGTAATAAGTAGATGGCACCACCTCCATTGCATAACTCCAAGGTCGACTGAGGATTGCGTTGTAAGGAGATGGAGTGCTGACCACCAAGAAATCGACAGGGACCACTTTGGACTTTGTTATGATAGACAAGGTGATCCGGCCAAGCGATCACTCTGTTTGTCCATTGAAACCGACCAGAGGGAAGATTGTGGGGGTTAAGTGTTGGTAATCGAGACCCAACTTCTTTAAAAGGTCATAATACATAATGTCAGCGGCACTCCGTTGATCAATTAGGACCCGTTTCACATCAAATTTGTTTGCCACACAGACGGTGACAATTAAGGCATTGGTGTGGGGATGTTGGATCCCTTCCAAATCCTTTTAATGTCAAACCGAAAGGGCTTTGCTTCCATTTTGGGCTTCTTAAGCGGTGGCCCTATTGACATGACTTGTTGTAAGTACGTGGCTCTCTGAATCTCACCATGAAGGGCATTCCCTTCGGGGGTCAGTCATTTCATGGATGACATTGATCACTAGCCTTGGGGCTTGGTCCTCTGGTGGAGGGGTTGGGGGTTGCCCCTATTTTGCCCTTGTCTTCTTAACATCAATCTATTGCTGGAGGTGGCCAGCAGTGACCATGTCTTCTAGATGCCTCTTAAGGTCTCTACAATTTTGCGTCTTATGTCCTTTCTCACGGTGGTAGGAGCACCGCCACTCCTAGTTGCGTCGAGCAAGGTCCCCCATCTTCTTGGGAGGCCAAACAAAGTAGGGTTCTCCCTGGATTTTTTCCAAGAGCCTGTAGATTGACTCCGTGAACACAATGGTTATGGCTTTATAGGATCTATTCCTTTCTTCTTCGGTTTCCACCGTGAGTTACTTATTTTGACCATACCTCCTCTCTATTCCTCCCTCCTAAGCTGCTCGGTCCTATGTTGATAGGAGGCCTTAACTGTCTCATCTACAACTAACAATTGTATAGACGCAACGTCATCTTCCACACGAGCTCGCTCTTCTATCCAAGCCCTCAGCTCTTTCAAGTCAGAGGCGGGTTATTTTGTCAATGACTACCTGAACTTATGTGAAGGAGGGAGGCCTTGTTTGAAGTATAAAGCTGTCAATGGCTCATTACAAACATCTTCTTCTAAATTGCCATATGCCTCCCAATACTGCCGGGCATACTCGTACAGTGACTCCATGTTATCCTTCTGAATATTGAACAAGGTGTCCAGTCCCTTCGGGATTCGGCTATTAGAAACAAACCGTTCGAGGAAGCCCTCGAAGAGTTGAGCCCAATCATTGATTGATTGAGGATGAAGCTTTTCGTAGCACCGGAAGTCGTACTCACCAAGGCTAGAGGCAAAAACCTTGCACATGAACGCATCGTTTTGATTCTAGACTAACATCATTTGGTAGTAGTGGCTAATATGAGTCATTGGGTTTGACTTCCCATCATAGATGATAAATTTCAGTGGATTGTACTTCTGAGGAGCTTCCACCGCTTCAATCTTAGGCAAATGAGAGAAGAGACTAGTCAGTCTAGAGCACGACGCTCTATTTGATGAACGGACCAATCTAGATGCTCCGTCTCCCTTTCTAGCTGCCGATCCGCTACCTTGTTTGACCATCGGTTATCCCCTCAGTTACCGTTCAACCATGTCCTCAAGTCACGTGGTCACTCATCACAATGACGCGGAGCATAAGAGATTACTGAATAATGACTTATAGTCTTCTATCTCTTACGAGAGTCCTCTGAGGGATTGTTTATCCTACTACTAGCCCCCTCACTACGTGTTGGAATCGACCGGTTGTGCTCACCACGACTAGGACCGTAGTTGGACTGTTCTTGTCGTAAGGACGGAGGTAGAGTGTGCCTCCATTGCTGCGACGGTCCCTCTCCAAACTGCGTTGGCTCAAGCTGATGCACCATCTGCTTCCTCAGTTGAGTACATAGCTCCTCAATCTCCAGACTCATTGAGTCAATGATGCGATCATGGAACAAACAAACGTTGAGATGATTCATAGGTGGCGGCGTGATAGTGTTCCGTTACATCAAAGGATGGACAGTCACGATCCATCAGATCATCGTTCCTAGTAGGGAAGGCCAGTGTAGCGATCTCGGTTTTGATCCTTCTTTCATGTTTTGCCATTTCGACTGGGCCGGTCCGGGATTGAGCTGCCCAATCAGCTCGCAGTGGTCCAGGGGACAGCGCTCCTTGGCGGGTTCGAAGGCAGCGCCCTTGTAGGGTCGATGGTCAGTGCCCCCAAGCAAAAATGCAAAATGCATTCGAAGTTGCTTGTCCGCTTGAGCGGCCATTTATGCGCTCGAGCGGAGAATATTTGGTTTCAGAAGTTTGGCCTGACTACAAAAGTACTGGGTTAGTGTATTTGACGCCCGAGCAAGGCTTTCCACGCTTGAGCAGACCATGTTATATTAGTTTATGAATCTGATATTTCAGATCATTTTTTCAGTCCTCTCTCTCTAAAACTCTCCAGAATTCCAGATCGAGAGCTTCTCTCTTTAGAAGTCATCTTTTCTCTTTGATTTCTCTACATCCATTGGAATTTAGACCTAAGTTCTTCACCAAAGTTGGTTATCATCTCGAGGGCTTCGTTGTGTGCGGTGAAGATCGAGTTTCGACACCGTTGATTTTTGGGGTTTCATCTCATTTCTTCTTCAAAACTTGAGGTAGGGATTTTCTTAGAGTTATATATATATATATATTTTTTTGCAAGATCTAGATGATTTTCGAAATCATCCTTCGATAGCTTTGAAAATTGATTGTTAATTCAAGAAGTTGAGCGATTTTGAAAGTGGGTTTGTCTCTTGTTCTTTTAAAATGATCTTATAGGTTTTGATCTTCGTTGATTGAAGAAAAGATGATTTTGAAAAGTTTTCTTTCAAAAGATTTGAGTTGTATAGTTTTGGTAAGAAAACCTAGAATTTGGGCATTTTTGTAAAGAGACTAAAAATCCATGAATGATATTGTTATATTTATTTTGTATGTCAAAATAAATGGATGTTTGAAAATTTTGTTATTTATATTTATATAAATGATGAATTTCAGGAAATATGAGAATTATTCATTTTGGAAATTATTGTTCCAAACGTTGAAATAGTCTTGAAATGATTAATTGTTGAGGATACTTGAGAAGAAAGAATTGCGTTATTCCTTGGATAATGAATTGGAATAAAAGTATTTATATTCATCTTGTGTTATTGGCATATCAATTCATTTGATTACATTAAACTTTGAAAGTTGATTTGAAAACTTACATTGAGAAAAGAATGTTGAGAAACAAGTTTCCATGAATTGGTTTTGGGGTAAATACGGTGGTAAGTCTTGACAGGTTGTGTAGATGAAATTGAATAGGTGTCGAGCCTTCCAGTTAATACTAGTAAAAATGACAGATTATAAGTCTCAAGTCTTCTAGTCAATGCCGGTAAAAATGACAAATTAGTAGTACTTGTATAGTCTACTTGCAGACATTAACCTAGGGATTACCAGAGTCGTATTTACCGCTCTTGAAATGAATTATTAAGTTTTGAAGAGTTGAAATTGCATGACATCATTGAGCATGACGGTTTTCAAAGATGAAGACGTGATTTTCTTTCAAAAGGGCATAGCATGCCATGTGCATTTCATCTCTTGAAACTTGTATAAAATGTATATACTTTGTTAAGAATTTCCTATTGAGCTTTTTGCTTACCCTACGAGATTTTGTGCAGGAAAAGATATGGTGATGCCGCCTAACTAGAGGCGAGGAAATGTGTGTTGAGAGTACTAGACTCTCATTTTGCTATGACTTTGTGTGTAAGCCAAGGGCTGTGTGTGTGTGGGTTTGAATAACCATTTTGTGTAACTAGGTTCAAGCCTTGGAAACTTGTAAACCCCTTGGGGGTATTTATTTGTTTATTTACTTATTGTTGGATTAATGTATTATTGTATAAAGAACTACTTTATCATGTAATGTAAGTTTGGAGATTTATATTTGGTTTTCCTTGAAAGAGCCATGATTGTTGTATTATCATTTGGGCTAGAAATTTGGGGCGTTATAGCCAAACCCTTGTCTTTGGTTTTCTCCATTCCATGAGTCTTCTCTCCAATCCCAGGTTGCGAGGTTCCCTCAATACCCATTGCCGAAGTTCGTCACAAAGCGATCAAAAAACGATTTCCATAGACGGAGCCAAATGTGCAGATTGGTTTCCGCAATAAAGAAAGGTGGAAATTCGTGGACAAACACTGGGACACCGTTAGGTGAGGGCCTGCACAAGGAACAAATGGTTAGGCTGCCTGACCGCGGTTTGGTCGGACACCCCTCTGACGGTCGAGTCAGTATCAGAGTTTGATAGAGAAAGAGTAGTAAAGACGTGTGTATAGAGTGTAAAGAGATCAATCCCTCCAAAGGAAAGTGAGATTACCTTTTATAATGACTGCTTGACTTGCTCACCAAATTTCTTTCTCTGCCACCTGGCACTCAGCCGTTATGCTAGGTCGCTCCTCATTGAAGAAACGCAAAGAATCTGTTAAGCAATTTCGTTATTTGCAGGGGATCATGTGCTCTTTCCATGTATTGGATGCAAGTTAATTTGCACAATTGGATCATATCGGACGCTCTTATGGGTAGTACAGCGCATTGATTCAAGTTGGTCGTCCACCTTAGTTGCGCTCGACCCAAGTTTGTACTTGGATTGCGTAGTTTGGACCACTTGGTCCGTTAGGCTTAGGATCACATTTGGTCTTCATGTTTGGTCCCTTGGTGGTTCTCTGGTTCAAGTAAACCATTTGTCCACATGGTTTGGGCCATTGGACATTAGCTCGGCCCAAACTCGCGTTGGATTCGACACTTTGATCTTGTAACGTTACTAGGCCCAGGTGTCATCCTTGGGCTTGTGGTCTTCTCCTTGTTTACTTATGCTTCCTGCAGAGTTGTAAATGACCTCTTCATCACTATATAGTTTTGCTTCTTTATCTTTATGACTTCACACAATCTGTATTAATCTAGTTGTTTTAGCCTTATTAAAGGGGTAGTTGGTGTAATCATATGAAAATGGTAAGGTTAATTGTATTTTTTCCAAATCTCAGGATATGTTAGTGTAATTTACCTTTATTTTAAAAAAATTACACTCACCTTCTTAAAGTTTGATAAAAGTAAAATCAATTATAACTAATGTAGGTTGATGGATAGATATTGAAAATTACACTTGCCTTGCTAAAGTAATCGTAACTAATGCAGATAGCAGATAAATATTGAAATAAATATAAATTTTAGTAGAAAAGAGATGACAAAATTATTTTTTCATTCATATAACTAGTGAATTACTGATGAAAAATTGTCTAACTGTAATGAGAATTAAAACATCAAGAGAGACTAGTGTAATTATATATATATATATATATATATATATATATATATTGGGGGAGGGGGGGGACACTATGGTACACACCATATACACCTTATAATTAAAGAACAAATGATATAACTTCATACTTTCTTAATCATAACTAAAAAAAAAAAATTATAATCTCATGAGTCATAACTAAAATAATGTCATAACTAAATAAGAAAATTGGTTTTAACTAAAAAATATGACACAATTAAGAGTGCATATGGTATACTCTTTCAAAGGTGTATGTATTAGAATTTTCCTTTTTTTTTTTACTAGTACCCACACGAAATAAGTTTACATATGTAATTACAAAAATTATATATTAAAATTTACTTACATAATAAGAGCTAAAAGTATTTGAGCCCTTTCAAAATTTGATAAAATTTGGGGACCAATGCCACTTTGCTCATTTTGGGCTAGGGCCTGCTCTGATCTAGACTAATCTATTTTTCTCACACCTTGCTATAGTTTTAGGTACTTTTAACCTAAAACCAACTTTGAGTAGAGAGGCTTTCCTATATACTCTATTATAATTATAATTTTAGGGCAAATAACCCAAAACTGACTTTGCGTGAAGAAAGACTTCTAATCTATACAAACTAGACCCATGTGGCTTGCAGACACAATATAGAACAATTCTAACATATATGTAGACGTATGCACACTTGATAGGTGTGTTATAAAACTCAATCAGTTGGGGAATTGTAAAATTGTCAAAATTCAAAATTTAAAATCAAAATCAAAATGGTTATCCACTCTACAAAATAGTTGTTTAGGGCAATTTGCACACTCACATAAATGTGCTTCAAATTTATAGTTATAGATTGGTAGTAACAAATTCATGGAGTTACCTATGAAAGGTAATTTAAGAGTAAAAACGCTATAACAAAAGGGTTCATATCAGTAACTCTAAGCTTTATATTATGGAATAAATAATATAGATAGTGTATGTCTTCGAAAATTCATTATTTTTCGACAATTCGAATCGTTTATTTTATAGAATTTTCAGTGTATATTATCCATAATCATAACTTTTTTACGATTCGATAATTGTAACCTTTTTATTTTATTGTATTTGTCTCCAAAAAAATGAATAGTCTATTTAAAAAAATGTACTTGTCTATTTTTTTAGAGACAAATACAATAAGATAAAAATATTATGATTATCAGATTAACCTAATTTCTTTCAAGAGTGATATATATATGGATAATCCTACAAAATGAACTATTAAGATCATTGAAATGGATCCTGTGACGAGCTCCACGAATTCAAACATGATGATCAAATTTAAATATGAACTTAAGAAAAGCTCAAACCAAAATTAAAGATCATGTATTGGCATAAACATGATGAGCTCCACAATTCAAACATAATGATCAAATTCAAATTTGAACTTAAGAAAAGTCCAATCCAAAAGTAAATATCATGTAATGGCTTATGTGAGGGGACATAAACAAATCACATCAACACCCTTATATATTCATTAACGTTGTGTTTGGTTGAGAGATTTGGAAAGAGAAGGAAAAAAGTTAGGTAAAATATAAATAAAATATACCTTACATTTCACCTACTTTTACATGCCTTTTTCTTTTTTCTTTTCAAATCTCTCCCAAAACCCCCAATCAAATACAACGTAAGGAAAAATTGCAAATGAGTGGAATAGTGAAAGAATATTTGCATTTTTATGATAGTGCAAATGTTTTGCGTGTATGGTATAAATTTTTCTTATGTGTCAAAATTACATAAAAAAAATTTCATTTATAGTGTAATTATTTTATCATCATCTTACTTATTTGCAATTTCTCATATTCATTAAAAACAAAAAACCAAAAGAAAAAAAAGATTTTAGTAGCGACAATGTTTGTGATGACTTTTCCTTTTGATTACAATGTTTGTGATGACTTTAAAGTAGAGTGAAAAGCAATTGTCGTCAAAAAAATTTGAAATCTTGGTCTTTCATGGCAACTTTGTGTTTCGTCCCAAATAAATATTCCTTAGAACACTTATCTTTCTCTATGTTAAAGTCAATATAAATGTAAAGCAACCTTACTTTGGACAGACAGTAGTGGAATTTAGAAGCTTTTGATGTCGTTTGCCACTTTTTTTTGGCAATCCCAAAATAATTGTCGTTGTTGTATTAGAAAGAGGTTGTGGTTAAGGTTGTTAAAATCAAAATCTTGTGTGGGATCATTGGGAGAGACTCGTAGATTGGATTATAAAATTAGATCGATGATCGTAAGATTTTATTTTTAATATAAAATAAAATAAAAAAAATTAATAATGATAATATATGTCATGTAATTTAAAAAAGATTAAAGAAAAATGATAAATTTGATATAATGCATCTTTTACATTAGTATCAATTAGAAGAGACATTTGAAAAAAGTGATTTAGTCAAAATTTTTATATAGATATACACATATACATAAATATATAAGAAATAAATAATAACAAAAAAAAAGGACAAATTACACAAATAGTTCCTATAGTTTGGGACCCGTGTCACTTTGGTCCCTGACTTTTCAATTGTGACACATTTGACCCTGAATTTTAAATCTTATTTCAAATAAGGACAATTGAAGGTACCATTGTTTAATTTCAAGGGCAAAATTATCAAATTAATAAAATATAAACTAATTTGACAAAAATAAATGTCAAAAAAATATTTTTAATTTTTTAAAAATTATTTTTATCTACCAATGATAAAATTATGTAAAATTGATAAAAATTAATAAAAATTACATGATTACTTTTTTTTAAATTAATTTTACATGGTCATCATCCAAACACATAATAAAAATTAATTTAGCAAAAAAAATAAATAAATAAATGTCTAAAAGATTTATTTATTTTACATAATTTTATTTTTAGTGGGCAGAAATAATTTTTCAAAATTCAAAAATATTTATTTGACATTTATTTTTGTCAAATTAGTTTATATTTTATCAAATTGACGATTTTACCTAAAAAAAATCTAATGATATCTTCAATTGTCCTTATTTGGAACAAGATTCAAAATTCATGGTCAAATGTGTCACAATTGAAAAATCAAAGACTAAAGTGATATAAGTCCCAAACTATGAGGACTATTAGTGTAATTCACCCAAAAAAATTTGCTAGGATCAGGATCGTAGTAGAATTGGAATTGTATACAATCCACACGATTTTATGAATAGAATCGTAGTAACTTTAAGATCCTACTAAATTTAAAATTTTAGTGTGATCCAGATCATCTGGTTTAACTAAAATCGTAAAATCGTAAAATCCTACGAAATTGGGATTTTGATAACGATGGCCGTAGGATGAGAAAGAGAAGAGTTGGGAGGAGTTGAAACTTTAAGTTATGTTTGAATGTAAGATTCACAGAAAAATTTGTTGAGGGAAAACAAAAGTACAGAGAAATGTAAAAAAAAAGAAAAAAGATATATCTGTTTATAGTTTGTTGGGAATTTTTCAAAATAAAATGGGTTTAGTTTTGTTGTTTTTCAGAACATTTATCATTTCTTAAGGTCGTGTTTTGAATTATGGATTTAAATAAAGATTTAGAAGAAAAAAAAAATTGAAGACAACGTGAATGGAATATAACAAATTAATTTTTTTTTTCAGTTTTTCTTTCTAAACTTCTATTTAAATCCATAATCAAAATACAGTGTAAGAAAACTTTTAAAAAACTTTCGCAGTCCCACATCAAATATGAGAGAAAAATATTAAGCTAAGAACCCCACACAGAATATTTCCTAGAATAAGAAATTATGCGTAGGATGTGATTGTGCATCTATATGCATGGTACAGATCATCCCCGCACACGGAGCGTAGCCAGGTGTATGCATTTGTCAACAAAAAAAAATAATTTATTAGCTTTATTAACTGATTAAATAGATTATTTGAACCCAGAGGTGAGTGGCAACTTGGTAAGGGCCTGGGGTTTAAGCCCCTAGGTTCTGGGTTCAACTCCCCTCTGGGTCAATCTCCTGGGCGTAGCACAGTTGGTTAGGAGGTTGACCTCAAGGATGCCTTATCAGCTACTTGGTATGGGTTTAATTCTCCTCCGCTGTACGAGTCCTGACTTAAGCGGAGCTTGGCTTAGGAGGTCGAGACAAGCTTCCAGGTTATAGTCTCTTACTCGGAACGGACAACAGGACACCCTGGTGATCTCCTCGGAACAAGCTTCCGGGTTATAGTCTCTTACTCGGAACGGACAATAAGACACCCTGGTGATCTCCTCAAGGGCGGCCTTGGACCTGCGGGAGAGTGGGAAGATTTTCCTGTAACAAAAAAAAAAATGATTATTTGGCATTTCATTTTATGTTTTCGTATATCAATATTCTAGATAATATTATATATTTTGTATTTTTGTATATTATTATTCTGGGTAATTTTATATTTAATTTTTTTTTTTTGATTGACAAAAAAGAAACTTCATTAATATAATAGTATAGTACAAGGTACAAACAAATTACAACAATAAAAAAAGACAAGTGTAAAAGTATCACAATGAACTAAATCATTCCAAATATGTTGATACCAAAAAGCACATCCTATTATTTGCTAGCACCTCCAGAGTTGAAGAGTGTAGACACCCCATTTTTGATTGTCCTTAATACTTGGGTGCTACTGATTGCTTACTTGGTGATGAAAGTTGTGCAGTGCAAAGGTTCGATTTCTTCGGCAAGAAGAGGTCAAATCCCAACCTTACACCCCATTTTTAGACTAAAACTATTTTGACCAAAGATTTTAGACCTTAAAACCCTCTCTTTCAAAATATTTTTGAAATAAAATTCCTACGATGTTCCGAGGCTCGCATTTTGTTAAATATTGCGTTTTTCGGTAAACCGAGCAAGGACAAAGTAGAAATGCACAACAGAGATGTGAACTCTTTGAAAAAAAATCTTTAAAACATCTTGTTTAGAGGTTTGGAGTTGAAGAAAAGAAGAGGAGAGGAAAGAAAATTAGTTGGGAGAGAAGTTGGGCGTCAATCGTTAAGAGAGAATCGAGCAGCCCTCGCTAAATCGAGCCTATCTATTTGTACACTTAGATTTCAGCTATGAGGCCACCACCATTGGAAAGTGGATTTCTGAGGCTTCATTTTACATTCAAGAATCTCTTCAAGCCGAGGCTAGATAAGGGAGATATGGCTGGTTGAAGATGGGCATCAATCTGGTTAGGACCGAAACTGAGCTGTATGTACTAAAAGAAGCATATCTATTAGCACACTTGGAATTTTGATATGAGGCTACCACCATTGGAAAGAAGACTTTTGGGACTTCAATTTAGGCACAACAATGACCTGCAAAGAAGTCCAGACGAAGGAGATATGGCTATTTGAAGTTGGACAGGAGAACTGATTTTTGCTGTCGGCCACCAAGGGTTGCCGGTCGGCCAGAAAAGTGGGTTTCCGGTTGGCCACTAATGTCCCAAACTCAGATTTTTTGCAGATATTTCCCCTCCAGCTGTTTTCACATTGCTCCAGCTATCCTAATTCAGATATTTCGACCTAAAGCTCATATATTACTATATATAGAGGCCATATCTCTCATATTGAAAGGTTAGAAAGTTTGGGAGCCTCTCTCTCTAAAATCTCTCACTCTCTATAATCCTCTCTCTCTCTAGATTTCTCTCTCTCTCTTGAGCTTTTGTGCTTAGAAGCTTGTATACTTCAAAATTTAACATATCAACCCTTAACCAAAGTGGCTCATCTTTGGGCTGAGGTTGCTTGAAGAGCTTCCTTTGAGCTCTAGAAGGTGGTTTGAGCTCAGATTTGTGCCTGTTTTGGTGCTGTGCTTCAAAGAGGTATAAGACTCACCTTGTAAGCCTTGTTTTGGCTACTCATTTTGCCATCTCTTTGTACTGTTTTTGAGCTAGTTTTCAACTACAAAAACCTCTGGCTTTTAGTCCTAAAAATGGTGGTTTAAGGTCATTTTGTGTTAAAGGACAGTCCACCCTTCTTGTTGCTTAATTATGTGAGCTTTTGCACCATCTTTTAGCATATTAAAATCAAACTTTAAACCACTGAAATTCAGAGTTATTTTAGTGGTAGAAAACATGTTTTGAAGTCCAAAAATGGAGGAGTTGGCCTCCCCTCCTTGTGTCTCACTTGCATGCCTAGTTAGCATCCTATGGTAGCATGTTTTTGTGGTTTAACTTAGCTTAATTCAAGCACGTTTTAGCTACTATTTTGACTGGTTTAGCTCTGTTTTGGGCTGTCTTGGTCATATGAGCCTTGTTTTGCATAGTTGTAGTGCAAATAGCTTCACTAGCTTGGCATTCTAGCCCTTCAAACTTGATTTGCTTGAGATGGATGCATGCTGACGTGTCTTTTTACATGTAATTTTAGTTTTTATAGCTTTGTCACATGCTCATTTGCTTCACTCTTTCATTACTTTTTTGGAGTTGCTCTTGAGTCTTGTTTGCAAGCTAACATGTGAACATGTTTTTCTAACCTTTTGTGCTTTAATCTCAGCAAGTTTTAACCATTGTTTTGGCATATTTTAACTCTATTCTGAGCTGGTTTGGTCAGTTGAGGCTTGTATTGCATAGCTATAGTGTAATGGTCTTCGCTAGCTTAATAAGTTAGGCTTTTAAACATGACTTGCATGTGTTGCTTGTATGATTTAGTGTCATTTTGCATGCCATGTCAGCACTGAAATATCTGCAACCTCCCTTTATTCTTCATTCTTTACTTTGTTTTAAAAGTGGCTTTGAGCCTCTTGTTGGCTTGAGTGTGGAATTGAGACCCTCATGCCTTATGGTTTAATTCATTCGGGAGTTCATTACCAACAGCATGAGGCCACTTTCGTGCTCAAGGTACTTGCGGCTTAAGCCCTCTTTCCATTAGAGGACTCTCATCTTTTGGACTTAACCAGTTAAAGAATGGATCGGTAATTAAAATGAGTAAATAAAATATTACAAGTAAAACTTGAGCAAGTCAAGCATGTTGTGTTGCATTGCATGTGTTTGGATCGGAAGTTAATCCAAACACAAGACAAATGGGACGTTTCATACACAAAGTGATGAAACGTGTCATTTTTCTTAGTCACCATCACCCTTGATCATGCATGATAGGGTGGTGGTTATTTTGGTCTTGTTTATGCATTCATTGACCTTGTACAAGCTTGGTTCTCTAGCCATCATGCATTAAAAATGCTTGGTTGCTGGCTTGAGAGCCAAGAGCTACACTTCTTTGAGCTTGATATATGATAAGGAGGGTAGCAATACATACATTTCTTGAAAATGCATTGCTTTGCCTCTATTGCTCTCTGCTGCAGCAAAAGCAAAAGTCCAAAAAATGGGGTGGCCGACTGGCCACTTGAAGTAGCCGACCGGCTAGTTGGGGTGGCCGACAGCCACATTTTGTAGCCGACCGGCCACCAGTGAATTTTTGTACAAATGTGTTCCTGTGTTGAAGCAGAGGCAATCTAGAAGTTGGTACGATCTTCAGAGATCAAATGAGTGCAAATAGAGGCAGTTGATGGCAAGGCGGTGGATTTTCGGGAGGAAGCCAACCGAGCATGCATCTCTCTCTCGCCCTTGAGGCCATTCAATTGCTTTAAATAGTTAGAGTAGCTAATTCAATTCGTGTGTTGTAATTAATTATCTTAATTCATTTTGTAATATTTTAATTAGCTTAGCATAGCTAGTTATTCAATTGTGTTGTAATAATTAATTAACTAGAATATTTAATTAGTTTTGATTTGTAATAGTTAGCTCAATTAGTGTAGCTAGTTAGTTTATTCATTAACCCTCCTTCGTGAGGGCATATTGTTGTAATAAGTGTGCGTGTGTGTGTGCATATCTTCCAACCCCACGTCTTTCTCCCTTTTATTTATCCGTTTTTGATGGTTAGAATAGGGATCATTTTTTATTAGCATACCTTATACTCGCATGTTTGCATCATTCATTTGTCTTGTATGCACTGAGGCTCGGCGCATTATTCAAACTGCATTGCAATTTCAATACTTATTTGAATACGTGTTTCAAAGCATGATATCAAATTGTTGCATTCATATGCCATCTTAGTAGCTAAGCCTATTAATTGCATTATTGCATGTGTTATATTAGACATCTTGTATAGTTAAGATCATGCATTGTTTCTAACTAGCTTTTCTTTCTGCTTGGAGTACACTGTAAGTTTTACGCTTTAGCATGCTTGCATGAGTGTGAGTGTTGCCATGATTCGCATGCTTCCGATGAGGCTATTTGCTTAAATGTTAAACTGCCTGAATGCTTGTGAATGAAGGCTTTGTTGCTTGAATTGGAACAATTCACCGAATGTGAGTTTTAAGCTCACTTTGCGAAGTGGCAAATCATGTTTTAAGCCCACTTGAGGGTGGCAAGTTCAAACCATTTTTGAAAACAAATATGAAGTGAATTTGTTCCAGTTCTTGCAATTTTAGTCTATACTTGCTTGTGTGCGTCACATAGTAAAGTTAGCTAATAATCGGAATAAGAACACATGAGGTTTATAAAGTAACATATCATGCTTAGTAGAGGCTGATCTTTGATCAGGCGAGCAAGGGTGCTCATTTTAGGACCTTCCCCTCTCGTACCCAAGTTCCCAAGCTAAGGCAACTTTTGTGATGACGGATACGTAGCCTTTGGCATGAGTCAGGGTTTCCTAATTTTTCCCAAAACAAAATATTTAGGTGGCGACTCTGTAATCTGGCAAAACAGTCCAATTTTGGCATTATTTGATTCAAAATCGATTTTCCAAAATAATTTGCCGGATTGGACTCTTTGGTGATTATCAGTTTCACATTGCACTTGTGAGACTAGATTCAGAATCGTGAGAGGAGTCCGAATTGTACGACTAATTCGAGCTCTCCGTAAGGGGCCGCGAAAAGGTCGAGCTATAGTTTTTGGTGACTCTGCTAGGGATTTAGAGAACTTGACTCGAACTCTTGATATGTTGTTTTATCTACACTTATGTGTTTCTTTGCATTGCATTTGCATTGGTGCGCCTAAGTCACAGTGTTCGCCATCTGCTATTCTTGAACGGTTTGCTGGAGGCTCGCTTGGAAAAGCTTGCCAAAAGGATGACCGATTGCAGGCTTTGCCACGATGGGAACACAAACCTTGGATCTGGACTACCGGTGTACCGTTTGATCCTTCTTTCACTTCTTGGTGTTAGGAGCGAGAGGTATATTAGGTGGTCTTGCTGAGGCACCCTTTTTGACCAATTGACCTAGTTGCATATCGGAAGCCTTAGAGACTGTTCCAAACTAGGACAGGTTGCTCACCCGAATGTAGGTTTATTTGAAACTGCTTGCTTGCGTAGCGAACTCGTAGTTCCTGACAAAATTAGGACAGGGTAACCCTACCCCATCATAGGGGTGTTTTTTTGGCTCTCACTTGCTTGAGATGTGCCTTTAGAGTGTGACTCTGTAGGAATGTATGTATCAGTTGCAAGTCTGAGTATCAGTTTGAGGGTATCAGTTTTGAGGAAGAAATTTGGGACATAAATGAGTGTTTGAGTGCAGATTATCCAGCTTATGATTTCAACTGTGTGTTGTCCTTGTCTAAGCCGAGGAGCTGTGCATTTGCTGATTGTTGTTGTTGTTTTTTTTTTTTTTTTGCAAGGTAATATTTCACAATTGCTTCCGACGAGGCAGTTTCCCCCTGAGCACTCTAGACTAGAGTCAAGAGGATTTACCGATCTGAGGATCTTATTGGAGGACAACCAGTGTTTGCTTCGCTACCCTCGGTTACGAGACCTAGGACAGTCAGGCATAGATCACTGATTCAACAGTCACCAATTCAGTGGTCACTATCTACATTACCTGTGCGTAGTTGGGCCCAGTTTTCTGCTTCTACCTCAGAAAGAGAGTATACACCGGTCTTGATAGATCAGCACCGCGTAGACAATATGGAGGATATGATGCGTCAACTTCAACAAACCATCGAAGCCATGCAGCTGGACGCTATTCACCAAGCGGAAGTTACCGCTCGCCAAATGGAGATTGCAGCCCAGCAGGCTGAATTGATTGCTAGGCTTCAACAGCAACAACAACCGCAGCAGGCAACAACTTCTACATCCCATCCACCCCTTATAGATATTCCAGTACCTAGAGCTCCTGCTCCCACAGCCAATGTCCAGGAAAATGCGAACATCCCAGTGGATCCGATTCCACCTCAGACTTCCAAAGCACCAGCCTACCCAACAGAGGCACCCTTTGAGTTTGAGGTCGACCCTACGACGCTAAAAGTGAGCAAGCTTGAGAAGCTTTTCAAATGAGCTCAAAGTGTCAATTCGATCTCAGATATAGAGAACGGCTATACAGATTCGGCGGTGACATTGCCGGATAGATTTAAAATGCCACATATAGACCGCTTCAACGGCTCGTGTGATCCCATGGTCCACTTGCAGCTATTTTAAATATTCTGCGGCCGATGGACCTATCCAGACTACAAAAGCTATCCCTTTTCAGCCGGACCTTGTCGGGTATCGCGGCTATCTAGTATGCTAAACTGGAAGATTTTTTGAAGAGGAGCTGGGAAGAGATGGCTGAGGCCTTTATTGCCCAATATTCCTATAACACTCAAATTGAGGTCACAACTCGTGATCTCGAGGCTACTCGTCAACAGCCGAAGGAGGGCTTCTCCGATTTCGTCACTCGGTGGAGGGCCAAGGCCTCCATGATGACCACTCGACCAGCTGAAAAGGACCAGATAAGAATGGTCGTTCGTAATTTGCAACCGAGGCTGCTGCAAAAGATGATAGTTCTACCTTTGCCTACATTTGTTGACCTTCATGAGATAGTGGTGCAGATAGAGGATGCGATGAAACAGGGTCTGATTGACCATGAAAAAGAGCAACCCAAGAGGGCTTTTACACGCAATTCAAATGTGGCTACGAGTAGTGACGCAGCTGCAAGGACTTCTGATATTGGTATGGTCACCACTACACTGAAAACAGCTACCCCTTTACCGGTACATCCAGAACTACCCCACAACCTGCAAAGTACCAACCCTGAGGCCAGAGGGTTTTCACCCCACTCTACATGTCTCTATCTGCGGCCTTGAGGGTCCTGATCAGAAAGGGGCATCTGAAGCCCCTGGAGCCGCGCCTATTGCCTAATCCCCTCTATTCTACACACAACCCAGCCAAATATTGTGCCTTCCACCAGCAGCATGGTCATGATACCAACCTATGCTTTAGACTCCGTCATGAGATTCAGGATCTCATTGACAACAAAGTGATAGCGCCTCCTGAAAAGCCTAACGTCACCACAAATCCTCTCACACCACATAACCAACCCCCTTACCCAGGCAAGTAAACCTTATCCAAACAATGGTCGTCCCATATGACCCCAGCATATACATCATCCCCTCTCACTTGCCTAAGCCGGCGCTGTTCATCCCAGAAAGCACAAACCTGTGCATGATGACCGCATCCATATCCCAACCCGAACCCGTGGTTATGGTTGTGGAAGAAGAAGGCATGCCTGAGGGCTCCGTGAGCTTAACAGAAGAAGAGTACAACCCCTACCGTTACATTGTGCCAACTAGCCAGGCCAGACCAAGGGTGGAATTGTCGACGGGAATGGAGGTTAATATAGTCCGGGAGGATGGGCCAAGCCAAGGACTGGATGACGTAGTTGAGCTTGAAGAGGACATCGGTAAGCTGCAATTCATTGATCAACAAGATCTGGGAAATGTACAGATTGGTTGGTTTGATATGAACGGATCAACAGATAATACAGGGTGGCTCAGTGATAAACCAAATGTAGATGAGGGGTCTCAACCGAAGTAAGAACAGTTAGAAACAGGGATTACTGCAATGGCCGGAACGGTCGACGACAAGGGGAAGTTGCCGGAGAGCCCCGGTACTAGGAATTTTGCTCAAGAATTGGGTAGTACTTGTACAACCGATACAGAATAGGAGACCGCATTGAAGCGGTTCGAGCATGAAAGAATTGAGACTCGTCAGAAGGCTAGAAAGGCCAAAGGCCCTGTGGGGACTGACTGCGTTGTGGACACGAAAATAATTACAGCAAAACCAGACATATGCTTGTCAGTTGCCGAAGGAATATGGTGAGAAGATGAGGATTTGCATCTTGCCCATACGGATGAAGATTGCGGACAGAATCTGCCAGATGATACATGGTATACCGAGGAAGTTGATCACATGACTCGAAGTGGGCGGTACTTTAAGCCCCCACACCTGGACCAACCAGAAGCATCAGGGAAAGACAAGGAAGCTGAGAAGTAGAAAGATAAACTGCTAGAAGAAGAAGCTGTACTGAAGCAGTTGAAGAAGATTCAAGCGGACATATCCATCTGGGGATTACTCATGGCTTCATAGGTGCATAGACAAGCTGTCCTATCAGCAATGGATAAGGCTAAGCTCTCCATCGACACAACCCCTGAGTAGTTGGTGGGATTGGTTTTCCCAGGTGGCGCTTCACTGACTTTGACTTTTACAGAAAAAGAATTTCTGCCTGAGGGCTCCGAGCACAACAAGCCACTATACATCTCTGTGGAATGTAAAGAGAAGTGGATACCAGTTGTCCTAGTTGATACCGGGTCTGCAATTAATGTGTGTCTGTCACGCACGGCCTATGTTATCGGTTTGAAACCCACAAACTTTGTACCAACAGCCCAGGTAATTTAGGCTTATGACAATACAAGTCAAGAAGTGATGGGGACAGTTCGCATCAGAACTCAGGTTGGCTCAGCACAACAGGACATTGAGTTCCACGTCTTGGATGTTTAGGCCACCTTGAATTTACTCCTTGGACGGCCATGGCTGCACCAATTGAGAGCTGTCTCTTTAACTCTGCATCAAATGCTGAAGCACCCCCATGGGAAAGGGGTAGCTATTGTTTTTGGGAATTCTTCTATACATCTGCCACCGGAGGTTACTACACCGGTTCTGGAAATTGTACACGGTGAGGAGGATGTCTTTTTGTTTGGGTTCACCTTGGCTGAAGCCCGGGTAGTGCAAGATATTCTGGCTATTGATGAGGGGTTATATATTAGTGCGCAATCCATCTACCTTATGAATAAGCTGCAACATGTACCCGGAATGGGATTGGGAAGGAGCGGCCGGAAGGGCGTCGCTGCGTTGGCCGAAGTGCCACACAACCCTCATACCTTTAGTCTAGGTTACATGCCTACCAAAGAGGATTGGGTAAGGAAGGGAAAGGAAATGGTAGGAAGTGCCAAGGCTAAGCAAAATGGGGGGCCCTACGAGCTTGTATATAGACCCATTCAAAAAACCCTGAATGGCCATTTTGTCCGGGAGGGAGAAGATTTTCCATTCTGTGACTTTCCTTAGCCATGGCTGAATTCTGAAAAGCAGCGCTTGCCCGGCTTTGAGATCTTTTTCGACCTGCAGTTGCAAGGGGATGAGTTGCAGAAGAGCAGACTGACCTACCAACTGAGGCTGAGTAGTGTATAGAGGATGAGTCCGATGGCATAGAACTCGAGATAGGAGTAGCACTGGCTTGTCTCCTTTCAGATCCTCATATCACACCAGAGAGCTTAGGGGATGACTTCTCTGTTTCCATGATTGGAGATCAATCAGCTGTAGACCCTTCTACCGGCATTCTGGATGCATTTATCGCACCCTCCCTCGTTTGGCAGTTTGAGGAGGGCTTTTTGTCCAGCAGTTCTAAATCAGGTAGTGAATCGGAATCTGATTCCACAGAGTCTTTGGAGTCGGAATCAGATTCTAGTTCTTCTGAGTCAGAGTCCGGTATTCCTGGGGTTAATAACCCGGATGCCGTTATTTTGTCCAGGCCATCTTTTTCCTTTTCTTTTGAGTCGATTATAACCGAGGAATTGGACGAACTGGAAGTTGTGAATGAGAATGGTACCACTGCTATGTCTGAGTACTTTTCTGTGCCACTTGTATATTGCATTGATCATGACTTTCAAAACATTGATAAAACGACGAGGAAAGAATTCCTCCGGTTTTGAAACATTTGATTGATCGAGAAGAGGAGAGGTTTGTAAAACCCCTGGTTGATGAAATCATTTCAATTAATGTGGGTACTGAGAAGGATCCACGTCTGGTCTAGATCAGGTCCACGCTATTTTCGGAAGAGCGCGAGCGCTTAGTTGCTTTATTAAAAGATTTCAAAGATGTTTTCACGTGGTCCTACAAAGACATGCCTAGAATCGATCCTAAGATTGTACAGCACCAGATTCCTCTTGACCCTAAGGCCCGACCCGTCAAGCAGAAACTTCAGAGAATACGCCCAAATTGGGCTTTGAAAATCAAGGAAGCGGTCACCAAGCAGATAGATGCAGGGTTCTTGCTAGTATCTGAGTATCCTACGTGGTTGGCCAATATTGTTCTGGTGCCAAAGAAAGATGGCAGAATTCGGGTGTTTGTGGATTTTAGAGATTTGAACAAAGCTAGTCCGAAGGACGACTTTTCTCTACTGCACATCGATGAATTGTTGGACTTCACCGCAAGCCATGAGTTGCTCTCATTTATGGATGGGTTTTTCGGGTACAACCAAATCTTGATGGCACCCAAGAATAGAGAGAAGACTGTCTTCACCATGTCGTGGGGAACCTACTACTACTGGGTGATGCCGTTCAGTTTGAAAAATGTTGGGGCTACTTATCAACGGGTTGCAACCACGATCTTGCATGATATGATCCATAAAGAGGTTGAGGTGTACGTTGACGACATGATTGTCAAGTCCAAGGAAAGAGAGGGCCACTACACCGCCTTGAAGAAATTTTTCCAACGGATCAGAGAATATCGGTTGTGGCTGAATCCACAAAAATGCACTTGTGGTGTCACAGTAGGAAAAATGTTGGGGTTCTTGATTACACAAAGGGGCATTGAGGTTGATCCTTCTAAGATTAAGGCCATCCTAGAAATGCCACCACCAAGGACTGAAAAGGAGGTGCGAGCTTTCTAAGTAAAGTGCAATTCATAAGACGGTTTATTACAAAATTAACCTTGACTTGTGAACCACTATTTGGTCTCCTGAAGAAAAGAAAGAAATTCCAATGGGATGACCGATGCCAGGTTACTTTTGAGCAGATCAAGTAGTACTTACAGAACCCACTTGTGTTGTCACTGCCAGAGCCAGGGAAGCCATTGATTTTGTATCTGTCAGTAATCGACACGACAATGAGCAGCATGCTTGCGCAGGAATCTGAGGATAGAGTGGAGAAGGCCATCTATTACCTGAGCAAGAAGATGCCAAAATATGAGATCCGATACACTCCGTTGGAGAAGGCTTGCTTGGCCTTGGTATGGGCTACCAGGAAGTTGAGGCACTACCTGTTAGCTCACTCCGTAATTTTGGTTTCGAGATTAGATCCCATCAAATATCTCTTCGAGAAACCAGCGCTTACGGGTAGGCTAGCCCGTTGGTTGCTTCTTCTCTCTGAATTTGATTTGAACTATATAACTCACAAGTCTGTGAAGGGGAGAGCGATAGCGGAGTTCCTAGCCAATCACCTAGTGGAGGAGGACGAAGCAGTAAAGTATCTGTTCCCGGATGAGGCCATTCTGCAGGTTGAAGAAGAGATTTGGACTATGTACTTTAACGGAGCATCTAACCAATACGGTTATGGGATAGGGGTGTTGTTGATAGCACTCGACAATTTCCATATACCCTTAGCTTTTAAACTATGATTCAAGGTGTCAAACAATGACGCAGAATATGAGGCATGTATCACCGGCTTAGAAGCCGCCCTGGAACTAGGGGCAAAACAGTTGGACGTCATTGGGGACTCGAACCTGGTTGTGTCTCAAGCAAAAGGAGACTGGAAGGTTAAAGAGGAAAGGATGAAAATCTATCACCAAACCCTGGATGTTCTAATTCCCAGGTTTGAAAAACTAACCTTCACGCATCTGTTAAGAGAGAGCAACAGGTTCGCTGATCGCCGCCATAAAAGAAGTACAAGATCAAAACCCTTGGTATCATGATATCTAGAACTTCTTGGAGAAGGAGGTTTACCCACTAGGGGCAAATGCCAAAGATAAAAGGGCAATACGGCGAATGGCTGTTCAGTTTATCATTTGCGGGGGTAAATTGTACAAACGGGGCCATTTGGGAATGCACAAGTTGTGTGTTGATGAAGAAGAGTCGAAGCGCCTCATGAAGGCCATCCATGGAGGAGAGTGTGGATCGCACGTAAACGGGGAGAGCTAGCTCGGAAGATTCTCAAGCAGGGTTACTACTGGTCAACCATGGAGGAGGATTGTATTGGTTTTGTTTGGCGATGCCACAAATGCCAAATTCATGCAAATCGCATGAACATCCCGCCGTCAAAGCTGTACAAGATGACTTCACCATGGCCATTTTCAGTCTGGGGAATTGATGTTATTGGGGCAGTTACTCCGAAGGGGTCAAATGGGCATAAGTACATCCTAGTGGCGTTAGACTACTTTACAAAATGAGTCGAGGCCCAATCCTAAGCAGTGCTGAAAGCATCGCATGTAGCCAAGTTCATCAAGAATAACATCATCTATCGCTATGGGGTCCTGAATGAGATCATCTCGGACAATGGTTCCCACTTTAAGAAGGAAGTGATCGACTTGTTGGAGAAGTACAACGTGGCTTTTCATAAGTCATCCATATATCGGCCGCAAACCAACGGAGCTGTTGAGGCCGCCAACAAGAACATCAAGCACATTCTACAAAAGATGGTGGAAACCTACAAGGACTAACCAGATAAGCTGCCATTTGCTCTTTGGGGCTATCGGACATCGATTCGAACTTCTACTGGGGCAACTCCGTATTCTCTGGTTTATGGGATGAAAACTGTTCTGCCGATTGAAGTTGAGGTTCCATCACTTCGGGTTATGGCTGAGTGCTAGATAGCGGAAGCGGATTGGCTGCAGAGCAAGTTCGAGGAACTTATGTTGTTCGATAAGAGGAAGCTGAAAGCGCTGTACCATGTCCAAGGTTATCAACGTAGAATCGCCAGGGCTTTCAACAAGAAAGTTAAGTCAAGGAATCTTAAAGATGGGGATTTGGTGCTCAAAGACAACCGAGCTCCCATCCACGACCCTAGGTGCAAGTTCAGACCTAATTGGATTGATCCTTACATCATCAAATCAATTTGGTCGGGTGGAGCTGTCATTCTTATGGACCTAGATGGCCTCGAATTCTCCCAACCAATCAACATGGACACGTTGAAAAAATACTACCCTTGAGAGGCTCGCTAGGCCAAAAACCCGAAAGAGCAACCTAGGCAAAAGTTAGAGCACAAAAAATTAGAAAAAAGAAAAACTGAGCTCGCAAGGTTGAAAACTCGGAAAGGGCGGCCTTGGCAAAAGTTAAAGCACAAAAGAAGAGTGTTAATACCCGAGTGAACCCAACCCGGAACTACGTACGGCCTGATTCCCATGTTTAGGATACGTAGGCAACTTCATCCTGAAGTCCAGCCCCAATCATTTTCACCATCCATATTGATTGGCTTATCCTTGTTCAACTCGGCTATCCTATCCATATGCGAATTGGCTCATCTTCGTTCAAACTCGGTTGTCCTATTCCGTTAGAAAGATTCAGCTGCAAGATGATTCAAAGTTCAGATCTGAGGTTCTGCATCTCAAGAGTATATTCTATGCTGGCCGAGCAATGGCCATTTGCAAAAATAGTTTTTGAGGATTTTTAGTGAGGTTGACTAGTTTTCTCAAAAATTATTTCATTTTTTCCAAAACTAGACCATTTCTTGGACCCAAAAAAGGAAAATTTGCAGTGCTTACAACTTGACTTGCATGATTTCAAATCAGAAAGTTGAACAAGCATGCTAATCTAACTCTCATATTGGTCAAAATTGTTTTAATAGAAAACCAAAAAAAATGGTCAAAATGATGAACTAGGAGCACAGTTGAGTCAGGTTTCCTGTCTTTTCCCCATTGTCAACATACTTTCCAGGAAAGGCACCATATTTGCCAGAGAGGGCACCACAATCGCCAGAAAGGGCACAACTAAAGCTAACAAGAAAAGGGCTAAAAGCTCTCATATCCTCCAAGCAGCGAGGTACCAAGCTAAGTGTGAAGCATGAACTGGAGCGGAATGTTCGGTTCCTTCATCCGGACGATCGCACCCAAATTGGCATCGGACCCGGAATGGGGACGTAGAAAATGCAATGTGTGAGACCAATCAATTGTATACCTGGCCGGAGGGACATGCTGTAACTCACCTCGATCAAGCTAAACCAGTGGCGTCGTCAACCAATGTCAGTTGCGGATCCACTGCACACCCAGTTGTAGTGCAACCCCTCTGTGGGAAAGTTCACGAGTTATGAGCGAAAGAAGGAGAATCTAGTAGAATACTAGGGGCAAGAGCCCACAACTTCCTTTTTATCCATCAACCACCTAGGGGAGGGATAAAAAAAAGAAGTGAGATTAAATAATAGAGAGATGTGCGCTGAGAGAAAAAGCGAGAAAATGGCTTTTTAGAAAAAAAGATTGAGTGCCAGAGTGATGTGAGAATCACAAATAAGAAAGGGTGGGAAACAATACCCGGAGAAACAAGCTCCTCGTGAACTGAGAGGTCTCTCGCCATTGGAATACATTCGAATGCTGTGTTTGTTGTTTGTCGTTTGTCTCGATTCTTGTTTTGAGTCGTTTTGAGTGTCAATAGATGTGTTTAGGTTGTTTTTCCTTTGTTGAGTCATTTTGACTGTGGTCAGTCATAGGCTTAATACCCGGTTAAGAATTCTTTCTCAATATCAATTTCAAAAAAAAAATCGTTTTGTGCTCAGAGTGCTGTGTTGTTCTCCATATATGTGCAAAACAGGATCCTTTCTTTCATAAACTGCAAGGTTTAACCCAGGTCATGTGTGAACAACCGAACCAGGACCTATCTGAAACTACATAGGTTCCGGACTACAAAGCAAAAGAAAAGAGGGAAAATTTGGAGCATCTTAGTATGTTTCAACTTCAATAAAGTTCGAGACTGCATTCCAGGTGCACCTTCTCAGGCCTCGCCCTTCTCTGGAGTATGAGTGTACCTCGACCCCAAGTTTAAGCCTGCTTCAAGTTAGATTGGCAATTAAAGTAGCATGCAAATGTTACCCCTCACCAGTTTGAACAGGGTGTGCCATTTATGAGTTAAGCACGTTGCATAGTCCTTCGAGAGGTAAATTTGAGGCACCAAAGTACATATTTGCCTCCCTTCTTGCATAGAATGTATACTTTCATGTACACTTCTATTGCATGCGTGCCGCACATCATTTATGATTCTTGCATAAAATATGCTTTCAATGTTGCATAGAATATGCCTGTCTCTTGCATAGAATATTCTTTCAATATTGCATAGAATATGCTCTTGTTTCTTGCGTAGAATATGCTTTTAATGTTGCATATAATATGCTTTTGTCTCTTGCATAGAATATGCTTATTTCATGCATAGAACATGCTTTCAATTAACATCATGCATCTATCGCACAATAATCTCACTCAGTGCATCTATTTCACTCGCACTGTCTTGTGCACCTTGTGGTTGTGTATCACTCGCACTGTCTTGTGCTATTTGTGGTTGTGTATCACTCGCACTATCTTGTGCACCTTGTGGTTGTGTATCACTCGCACTGTCTTGTGCACCTTGTGGTTGTGTCTCACTCGCACTGTCTCGTGCATTTACACTTTGTGCCTCACTCGCACTATCTTGTGCATTCTTTGGTCTAGGAGACCTTAAAATCTTGCGTTTACAGTCGCGCTTTCTTGCGCTTCGCACTTTTTTGTGCAGTTTACACTCGCGCTTTCTTGCGCATTGCATTTTTTGTGTAGTTTACACTCGCGCTTTCTTGCGCATCGCACTTTTTTGTGCAGTTTACACTCACGCTTTCTTGCGCGTCGTACTTTCTTGCACGTCGCACTTTCTTGTGAAATTTATATTCGCACTTTCTTGCACATTTATTCACTCTTTCTCCACTCGTGTGAGGCGCGTTTGGACGTATTCGCATTTTTTTGTGCATTACAATCGCGTTGTCTTGCGCATCGCACTGTCTTGTGCACATGTATAGTACTGTTTTGTGCATTCACTCTACATCGCACTGTTTGTGCATTCACCCTGCATCGCACTATCTTGTGCACCCCGCGTTGCACTGTCTTGTGCACTTTCATTCGCACTGTCTTGTGCATCTGTATAGCACTGTTTTGTACATTCACTCTGCATCGCACTGTCTTGTGCATTCATCTGGTCTAGGAGATCTTAAATCCTCTGAAGGTGCAATTCCTTTGGTGTTTGTCGTGCCCAAACTACTTCTGGTGCTCTGGTATAGCCACCTGTCTGTGCTTGCGGTGAGTTCCTAGGATATCAACTGAGATAGTGGAAACTAGAGTTTGAATAGCCGATGCCTAGAACGCAAAGGTTCGAAATTTCTGAGACTAAAGTCTGGTTTAAATACCCAGGTGTGTATCCCCAGCTTGAAATCTGTATAAAAGCCCCATAGGTTGAGGTAGCGTGTATACGCCTCAACCTTGGATACTGAACCAACTTAGTTTGTCATCCTGTTGGAGAATAAGGAAAGTTGCGAACATAGTCAGGAAGAAAAGTATTACTGTTGTTCGGAAACGCAAGATGTAGAAGAGGAAGATCCCCAGCAGCATGAGGTGAGTCATTGTCGATTGCCCCTGTAAGGTACCTTCACTTCCTAGCTACTACATCATCTATTACGTCTATTGCATTACATATAACATTTATCGTATGCATCTTCGCCTGCATCCTTTCCATGTTAAGCTTAGTCTAGCATGTGCTCATACATTTCTTTCATTGAAGAATGGTTCTGTGATAATGTGTACACGCCTATTCCACTAAGAGAATTGTGGTCTAAGGGTTTTGGCACCTTTTCTATGTTAGACGTGATCTGTTTTGTGTCCATACCTTTTCTAGGTAAAATGTGGTTCGACCTGTGCTTTATTCACTGCATCCATTGCATCGTATTTTGTTTTGTTGCATTCAGCATTTGGGATCATGATCTTTCCCGAGCAGATCATTCCTCACTTATATCATCCCATCCAATTACTTGTATTATTTCTGTGAAACACATAGTTTTAGATGTGCACATGCTTATCCCACTAAGAGAATTGTGGTTTGAGGGTTCCGGCACCTTTTCTATCTTAAACGTAGTTTGCTTTTGGATCTCCATCTCTTTATGATATTTGTGTGGTTTTACACTGCTTGTGGTATGATTATTTCAGTGTATTGTATATCATTCGCACTATTTTGTTGCATTGTGTATCATTTTGCATTCTGCCACTAAACTACACTGGTTTGATTCCTTGCAAAGGGATACATAGGCAACCCTTGGGTTCAACCAACTGCATTTGCATTTTGTTTATTTATCCAAGTCTTCGGCCTTATAAAACTGGGTTGTCTCTAGGCTTTGACATTCACTCACGTCACTTCATGACTTCGAGCTCTGTCAAAGAGGGGCAACTGTAGACACCCTATTTTTGACCATCCTTAAAACTTGGACGCTACTGATTGCTTACTCGGTGATGAAAGTTGTGCAGCGCAAAGGTTCGATTTCTTCGGCAATGAGAGAGTCAAATCCCAACCTTACACTCCATTTTTGGACTAAAACTATTTTGACCAAAGATTTTAGACCTTAAAACCCTTGTAGACACCCCATTTTTGACCGTCCTCAAGACTTGGACGTCACCGCTTGAACACTCGGTGATCATCCTTGTTTGTGTTTGTCTTGAGTTTCCGAAGGTCTTGGCTATGCGCCTTGCCTCAGGATCTCTCGGCTTGACTATTTTGTGTCTAGTTTTGCACCAAACACTTGTGCTTCGCCTTTGAGGGGCAGGGAATGGCTTGTTGACCATCCCCACACATCACCGGCCATGGCTTGAGGCCACCGGCCACTGGTTTGTTGCCACCGGCCAAATATTTGGCCGACTGGCACTCTTTGTAGTTGACCGGCCATCTATTTTGGTCAAATTACATTTTTGGCCAGCTGACCACTGTGCATCTGTTTTTGCAGATATTTTTATGCCAGCTGTGCTAGCTGGCATACACTTTGCTCCCCTCCATACACGTGTATGGAGGGATCTCCCTCTTGACTAGCTTGTTTGGAAAGCTTTACAAGAGGGATTGTCTATAAGAGAGAGCCTCTTCTCCCTCTATTAGGGTTAGGAAAAAAGCTCCAGAGGTCTGGTTTTTAGAGTTAGAAGTGTTTGTCTATTCTATCTCTATACCTCCCTCCTTTGTGAGTTAGGTGTGTGTTTGTTCTTACTATTGCACACAAACACCTACCATTACACCTTTCCTTAGTTGCTGAGGCTTTGGAAGGTTGATCTTATATTTTTTGAGCTGGTTTTGATCCAAGAGAAGGTCTGGTCTTGTGATCTTGGAAGTGTTCTTCAAGGGTGAGTGTTCTTGCCCTTTATTTTCCATTTTTGCATAGCTTTTTTTGACTATCTTGCAACTATTTTTAGACTTTGCATATAACATATAAAAGTTCTGTTTTTACCTGCTTAAAATAGTTGTTTAAGAGTGTTTTGAGCTTCGGGGTTGTTTGACCCCTCTTAGGGCTTGTTTGGCCCTATTTTGTGCCATTTTGTTTGAGCTCCGGGACCACCTTGTTTGGGCCTCCTCACCTCAAGATTTCAGTGGTGAGGATGGTGCCTTGAGGTCCTATGAAGAAGAGGGCCACCCCCTCTCCTTGTTCTCCTTGAAAAGGGCCATTTTAGCCTCATTAGTAAGCACCTTGTTTAAGTGTATGTTGGCCATGCCTTAACTGTTTTTTATGACTATCTTGCCATGATATAGCATTGTTGTGAGTTGGTTTAGGTACACCATGCTTGCTTAGCATACATGTCTTGTAATGCCATGAATTACCTTAACATACCTTGTGCTTTGAGCCTTGTTTCTAGCATGTTTTTGGCTTAGCTTTGTGAAGCTTTTATGCTCATTTTAGCATGCTAAAGGTCTGTTTTTGGTCATTTGGGTTGTCCATACTTTGCTTTGTATAGCTACCATGTAACCTCTCTTGTATGCCTTAAGCATTGACCCCTCTAGCATGCCATCCTTGCATCATTTTAGTGGTTTGGAACCACTTGTCATGTCATTTCAGTCCTCATGATATGCTCGTATGCTTGCATTTGATGCCCCTTTCATGCTTTAAAAGGTTGGTGTTTCTTGCTCCATGTTTGTGCCATTGTGTATGCCTTTAGGATTAGATCATTTAGATGCCATCTAAGTGGTTTTGGGGCTTACTTTTGCATGATTTAGGACTGTTTTAGTTCATTTTGGTCATTTGCTGCATATGTCATATGGCCATGGTTTAAGTCCTTGGGCTTGGTGGCATGCCTAGCTTGCATTGTAGATTGGTTTGACACCTTCTCTAACATGACGTTCAGAGCTTATAATGCATGCCATTTGTCCATGTTTGCATCCTCTTAAGTGTGCTTGAGAGTTGTTTCTATATGCCTAGGTGTTGGTCCTTGTGTGCATGCATGTTTGCATGTCATTTTGCCTTCATTCTTGAGCATATTGGCCACTGTTTTGGGCTTAGTATAGAGCTGCCCAAATTAGTTTAAGTCCATAGTTTGCATGTTGTTGCATGCTTACCTTGTGTGTTGTTGCATACTTGTGTGTTGTCACATGTTGAGGTTGTCTAACATGTTTGCTCCATGTGTTGTGGCATGATTGAATAAAGTCACATGCTTGCTTGCATGCTTGAACATCCCCATTGTATTTGGCATACTTATTGGTTAGCATGATCGTCACATGCCTTGTATGCTTGTTCGCATTGCTCATGTTGCATACTAGCTCATACGTCTAGGTTGCATTGCATTGACATGCATACTTAGCCTCTTGAATTGAGTATGATAGAGGTTGAGCTCCTTGCTTGTTTATGTGCATTTCATTTTAAATCAAAGTGCATAACTTGGTTTCTTGGGCCATCACGCATCGAAATGCGCGATTGGTGGTCCGAGAATCGAGAACTATGTCCTTTTGAGTCACAAACACGATAAGGGATGTGTTGGTGCACACATTTGCTTGGAATGCATTTCCATGCCTTGTTTTGCCCTCTGCTGCTGTCAAAACAGGATTCTGCAGGAAGATTTGGCCGGCCGGCCATCTTTAGTGCCGACCGACCAACAATTGGTGGCCGATAGCTTAACCACTGGCCGGTGACCATTTCCCTTGGCCGGTGGTATCCCACAGGGTTCGTAGAGTGCACCTTGGGAATTTTGCAATGATCAGAGAAGGAAAACAATGTGGACAGAGGAAACTTGTGCATGGCAGTGGATTTCCAAGGGGAGCCGAGCACACATTGCATTGGGCCCTCTCCCCGAGGCTATTTACTATTTTATTAGATTAGTTAATTTGCTTAACTAGTTTAATTGGTCTATAATATTCAATTAGCTTGTAGGTTAGTTAAATCTGTATTATTCTTTCGGTCCCTCCGAGCGAGGGCAAATTTGTAATAAGTGTGGGTGCGTGCGTACATGTCTTCCAACCCCCATTTCTTTCTCCCTTTTACTTACCTGCTTTGATGGTTTGTACTAGGGCATATTTAATTTAGCATCCTTAAGCTATGCATGCGTGCATCATTCATCAGTATTGCATGCATCGGGCTCGGCACATCATACTAACTGCATAGTATTTCAAATCTAACTTGAATATGTGCATCAAATGGTTGCATTTCACATGCCATCCTAGGATTAGCCGAGCCTATCCTAATTGCATTTTGTATGCGTTGCATTAGACACTTAACATGGACTTGGATAATACATTGATTACTAACGAGTTCTTTGTTTTGGCTTGGAGTACACTGTAAGTATTTTGTGCTTTAACATCTCACACGAGTGTGAATGTTAACATGACAGCATGCTTACCATGTGGCTAGATGCTTATGTGATATGAACTGCCTGAATGCCTGTGGGTGAAGGTTGGATTGCTTGAGTTGGAACAACTCATCAAAATCCGTGTTTTAACCTACTCGCGAGGAGCAAATTTCAAAATATTTTCCAAACAAACGGATATGCGATGCTTTGTTCCAAATTAGGCGATCTAGTCTATACTTGTTTTGCTATGCGCATCACATAGTAATTCTAGCTAATTATACCGGAATAAGAACACATAACGTTATCAAAATTGGATATCATGGTTAGTAGAGGCCGATCTTCGGATCGGGCGAGAGGGGGTGCTCATAGCTGACCTTCCCCAATCGTACCCAAGTTCCCGAGCCGAGGCAACTTTGGTAATGACGGACACGTGGCCTTAGGCAAACGAGTTAGGGTTTCCTAAATTCCCCCATTAAAAAATATTTAGGTGGCGACTCTGTATCTGGCAAAGCAGTCCATGTTTGGCACTTCTTTTCTAAAAATCTGTTTTCTCAAAACGATTTGCCAGATTTGGACTCTTTGGTTCAGATTAAGAACCGTGACACAAAAAGGGAGTCCGAACTGTGGTGGCATAAAGCCCGAGGGTGCGTCCACACCCTCCCTTTCAAAATATTTTTGAAACAAAGTTCCTACGATGTTCCGAGGGTCGCATTTCGTTAAATGTTACGCTTTTCGGTAAACCGAGCAAGGACAAAGTAGAAATGTATGAAAGAGAGGTGAACTCTTTGAAAAAATTCTTTAAAACATCTTGTTTAGAGGTTTTGATTTGAAGAAAAGAAGAGGAGAGGTAAGAAAATTAGTTGGGAGAGAAGTTGGGCGTCAACCGTTAAGAGATAATCGAGCAGCCCTCGCTAAATCGAACCTATCCATTTGTACACTTGCATTTTAGCTATGATGCCACCACATTTGGATTTTGGACTTTCGGGGCTTCATTTTACATTCAAGAATCTCCTCAAGCCGAGGTCAGATGAGGAAGATATGGCTGGTTGAAGTTGGGCATCAATCCAGTTAGGACCGAAACTGAGCAGTCTGCACTAAAAGAATCATATCTCTTAGAACACTTAAAATTTTGATGTGAGGCTTCCACCATTGGAAAGAAGACTTTCGGGGCTTCAATTTAGGCACAAGAATGACCTGCAAAGGAGTCCATACGAAGGAGATATGTCTATTTGAAATTGAGAGCAGATTTTTGCTGTCGACCACCAGGGGTGGCCGGTCGGCCACTAATGTCCCAAACTTAGATTTTTTGTAGATATTTTCCCTCCAGCTGTTTTCACATTGCTTCAGCTGTCCTAATTCAAATAGTTTGACCTGAAGTTCATATATTGCTATATATAGAGGCCATATCTCTCAAATTGAAAGGTTAGAAAGTTTGGGAGCCTCTCTCTCTAAAATCTCTCCCTCTCTCTAGATTTCTCTCTCTATTGAGCTTTTGTGCTTAGAAGCTTCTATACTTCAAAATTTAACCTATCAAACCTTAACCAAAGTGGTTCATCTTTGGGCTAAGGTTGTGTAGACACCCCATTTTTGACCGACCTTAAGACTCAGACGTCATCGATTGAGTGCTCGATGATCGCGCATGTTTGTGCTTGTTTCGAGTTTCTGGAGTTTTTGGCTGAGTGCCTTGCCTCCGGGCTCTGAACTCTTTGTGTTTTGGCTTGGTTCATGGACCATGCCTTGTTGACCTTGCCTGGAGGAAGAGAGAGGCCTGGAGGCCACCTTTCGTAGTCGTAGACTACTTTTTCCCTCTTGTAGGCTAGTTCCCAGTTTTCGGAGCCTTCGGCCGAGCGCCTTGTCTCGAAACCTCTTAGCCTGGTTTGCGGACCATGCCTTGTTGCCTTTTCCTAGAGGGAAACAGAGGTCTGTAGACCACTTTTTGTGGCCGTAGACCACCTTTCCCTCTCGTAAACCGCTTTTTGTGCCTGTAGACTAGTTTTCGAGGCTTCCGGCTAAGCGCCTCACCTTGCGGACTCTTGTCTTGCTTCCTTTTTGGTTTGGTTTTGAACCAAACCTTGTTTTCCCTTGCCTGGAGAGTGGAACAGGGGGGTGTAGACTAGTTTCTTCCCCTATAGACCACTTTTCTTCCCTGCCAGCCAGTTTTCTGGTCGGCCAGCTGGTCTTGGTGGTCTGTCGACCACCTAAAGTGGTCGGCAGCCATGCCACCACCTTCCTTTCTCTGTGCAGACCCTCTCCCCCCCTTGTCGACCAGTTGTTCTCCTTACAGACCACTTTTTGTGGTCGGTCGACTAGTGGGAGTGGTCGGCCGACCACCTCAACTAGTCGGCACCTTTTCTGCATTTTTCTGCAGATATTTTCTTGCCAGTTGTTGGGCACAGAAAGCATACTCCATACATGTGTATGGAGGGATTTCTTGGAGCCTTTAGCTTGTCTAACAAGCTTGGAGCATGGTTTTCTATATAAGGGAGCCTTCTTCCTCTTGTCTCAGGTTCAGAATTTTCGCTGAGGCGATACATATATCTCTATCTCTATATTGCTCCTTCTCTCTCTATATTTGTGCTTGAAAGTGTAGTTTCTTCACACTTTTGCACACAAACACCTAGTGAAACACCACAATCTTGTTGCTAAGGTACCTGAGGGTCTTGTTTGGACTCAAGAGTTGGTTTTTAGCTCAGAAAAGTTGCTGGAGTTGATGCCTTGTTCTTGTTCTTCAAGGGTGAGTCACTAGTCCCCTTTTAAGCTTTGTTTTCATTGCTTATTTGACCCTATTTGCATGCTTGTTTTGGCTTAACTTTCTACTGCAAAAAGATTCATTTTCAAGTGTTTGAAATGTTTGTTTAAGGCCTCTTTGGTGTTGGGGGTGGTCTACCTCCTTTTGTGCCTTACTTTGCTTTGTTTTGAGCCATCCTTTTAGGCCTTTGAGATCACCTTCTCTTGGACTTTTAACCATTGAAATCCAATAGATTTTCAGTGGCATAAAGTGTGTTTTAAGGTCCCAAATAGGAGGGGGTTATGCCCCCTTCTCTTCTCTTGTATGCTTGTATTGATGGCTCATCAAAGTAGCATGTTTGTTAAGATTATTTTGGCTCCATCTCAGCCTATTTTTGGCCTTATTTCAGTATGGCATACCTCCGTCTTGGCTTAGTTTAGGCCACCCTTGCATGCTTTATACACTTGTAGTGTAATCCTTGCAAACTAGCCTTGTATGCTTAAGGTTTTAGCATGTCTTTCTAGCATGTTTTGGCTCCATCTTAGCATGTCTTAGACCTTATTTCAGCTTGCCTTAGCTCTGTTTTGGGTTGGTTTGATCACTTGTTGCATGCTTCATGCACTTGTAATGCAATCCTCCTTGCTAGCCCAACATGGATCATGCTTTGGACCATCATTCTAGCATGTTTTTGGCTCCACCCCAGCAAGCTTTTGGCCGTGTTTTAGCATGCTCTAGGTTTGATTTAAGTGTTTTGGGTCATGCATGCCTTGTTTTGTATAACCATAGTGCATTCTTGTTCACTAGCTTTGTGTTTTGAGTTCACTAGCATGCATTGCTTGTGACATGTGCATGATTTGGCATCATTTAACATGATATTTTAGAGCATATAGCATTGCCATGTTCTCACTTCTTTCACTCTTCGAGTGCTTTTAAGAGTTGTGCATTTGTGCCTCGCTTATGGCCTAACTTGTATGCATGCATGCCTGGACTTTTGAGCTCCCATCTCAGCATGTTTTGGTCTTTGTTTTGACCTAATTGAGCTCTGTCTATGGTTGGTTCAACCATTTGTGCCATGTATTGCATGCCTCTTGTGTAGTTCCTTTTCGTAGCCTTGTGTCTTAGGGCCTCTTGTATGCTATACTTGTGTGTTTATGTGATTTGGCATCATTTAACACTTGATTTCAGAGCATATAGTGTTGTCACACTTCCGTGTTTGTCACTTCTTGATCATGTTTGAGAGTTGTGCTCTTATGTTTAGTTGATGAGCCATTGCATGAGCATCACCATCTTGCCTTGGATGCCTTCATTTTAGAGCACTTTGGCCATTATCTTGGCATGCATGAGGTTTATTTGGGACTAGTTTGGTCCATGGAATATTGCATTACATAGCTCTTGTGTTGCATCCTTCACTAGCTTTTATGCTTAAGGGCTCTAACTTGCCATGCTCATATTGTTTGCATGTTATTTGGAATGATTGTTGCATTGCATTGTGTTTGGATTGAACATCAATCCAAACATGAGAAACAAGGGGCGTTTCATACTTGAAGTGATGAAACGTGCCTCATTTCTCTGTCGCCGACCCTTTTGATCATGCATGATAGAGGTTAAGGCCCTTATGTGTTATTTGTGCATTGATTGACATTGAATTGTGCAATCTTGGCTTCTTGGCCATCGTGCATTGCGATGCTCAGTTGGTGGCCCGGGAGTCGAGTACCGCGCTCCCTTGAGCTTAAGAAATGATAGGGAGGGTGGTTGTGCATACATACCTTGGAAATACACTATTGTGCCCATTCTTGTTCTCTGTTGGAGCAAATTGGAGCTTGGCAGAATTATCTGGTCGGTAGACCAGAAAAAGTAGCTGGCCAACCACTTTTTCTGGTCTGCAGCATATTTAAGTGGTCTACAGGTGGTCTACACCACCCTTTACTGGTCGGCAGCCTTCCTGAAGGTCTCAATGATGGAGTAAAAGCTATCTGGAGGTTTGTGCAGTGTTCTAAAATCAAATGCAAACAGAGGCAAGTTGGGGCATAGTAATGGATTTCCAAACAAGGCGACCGAGCATGCATGCACTTCTCGCCCCGAGGCTCCTTTTAACTGCTTTGCTTAGCTAGTTAACTATTTGGTTCTGTACTTAAGTAGTTAATGCACTTAGCTATTCATTTGTGTTTGTAATTAGTTAACTTGTTAGTTAATTAGCTTCATTTTGTAATAATTAGTTTAATTAGCTTAGATTAGCTAGTTAACTTATTATTCGGACCCTCCGTCGAGAGGGCGTATTGTTGTAATAAGTGTGCGTGCGTGTAAATGTCTTCCAACCCCACGCCTTTCTCCCTTTTATTTACCAGCTTTTGATGGTTAGTTTTAGGGCATGTTTCAATTAGCATACTTATGCTTGCATGCGTGCATCATTCATTCGTCTTGCGTGCACCGGGTTCGGCGCATCATACAAACTGCATTGTATTTTAATACCGATTTAAATACATGTTATCTAGTTGCATTCACATGACATCTTAGAATAGCCGAGCCTATCTTAATTGCATTTTGCATGTGTAGCATTAGGCATTTTTAACATAGCTAGGATCATGGATGATTTCTAACTCGTTTTATGTTTTAGCTTGGAGTACATTGTAAGTGTTTACGCTTTAGCATATTGCATGAGTGTAAGTGTTACCATGATAGCATGGTTGCCATGAGGCTATGTGCTTACTTGTTAAACTGCATGAATGCCTGTGGATGAAGGCTTTATTGTTTGAATTGGAACAATTCGTCAAATGTGAGTTTTAAGCCCACTTGATTGTGGCAAATCATGTTTTAAGCCCACTCGTGAGTGGCAAATTCAAACCATTTTCAAAAATAAACATGAGATGTTTTGTTCCAAATCGAGCAATTTAGTCTATACTTGAATGCTGTGCGCATCACATAGTAAATTAGCTAATAATCAAATAAAAACACATGTGTTTTCAAAAACAACATATCATGTTTAGTAGAGGCCGATCCTTTGATCGGGCGAGTGGGGGTGCTCATTTCAAGACCTTTCCTTCTCGTACCCAAGTTCCTGAGCCGAGACAACTTTGGTGATGACGGACACATGGCCTTTGGCATAAGCCAATGTTTCCTAAATTTCTCAAAACAAAATATTTAGGTGGCAACTCTGAAATCTAGCAAAGTAGTCCATGTTTGGCGCTTTTTGATTAAAATCGATTTTCCAAAACGATTTTTCGGATTTAGACTCTTTGGTGATTTATCAGTCTTGCATTGCACTTTGTGAGACTAGATTTAGAACCGTGACAGGAGTCCGAACTGTAGTAGCTAGAACTACAATTCGCGCCCTCTCCGAAAAAGGGGCGCATGAAGTGAGTTCGAGGCGGTCTATAGGTTGCTTGAAGCTCTCTTGGAGCTTCCTTGGAGCTCTAGAAGGTGGTTTAAGAACATATTTGTGCCTGTTTTGGTGCTGTGCTTCAAGAGGTATAAGACTCACCTTGTAAGCCTTGTTTTGGCTACTTAGTTTTCCATTCTTTTGTACAATTTTTGAGCTGGTTTTCAACTACAAAACCCTCTGTTTTTCAGTCCTAAAAATGGTGGTTTAAGTTCATTTTGTGTTAAGGGATAGTCTACCCTTCTTCTTGCTTAATTATGTGAGCTTTTGCACTATCTTTTAGAATATTAAAATCAAACTTTTTGGGCCTTTAAACCACTGAAATTTAGAGTTATTTTAGTGGTGGAAAACATGTTTTGAAGTCCAAAAAAGAGGGGTTGGCCTCCCCTCCTTGTGTCTCACTTGCATGCCTAGTTAGCATGTTTTTGTGGTTTAACTTAGCTTAATTCAAGCACATTTTAGCTACTATTTTGACTGGTTTTAGCTCTGTTTTGGGTTGTCTTGGTCATATGAGCCTTGTTTTGCATAGTTGTAGTGCAAATAGCTTCACTAGCTTGGCATTCTAGCCTTTCAAACTTGATTTGCTTGAGATGGTTGCATGTTGACGCGTCTTTTTACATGTAATTTTAGTGTTTATAGCTTTGTCACATGCTAATTTGATTCACTCTTTCAATACTTTTTTTGAGTTGCTCTTGAGTCTTGTTTGCAAGCCAACATGTGAGCATGTTTTTCTAACCTTTTGTGCTTTAATATCAGCAAGTTTTAGCCACTATTTTGGCATATTTTAACTGTGTTTTGAGCTAGTTTGGTCAGTTGAGGCTTGTATTGCATAACTATAGTATAATGGTCTTCATTAGCTTAATGAGTTGGGCTCTTAAACATGACTTGCATGTGTTGCTTGCATGATTTAGTGTCATTTTGCATGCCATGTCAGCACTGAAATATCTGCAACCTCCCTCTATTCTTCACTCTTTACTTTGTTTTGAAAGTGGCTTTGAGCCTCTTGTTGTCTTGAGTGTGGAATTGAGACCCTCATGCCTTATGGTTTAATTCCTTCGGGTGTTCATTACCAACAACAAGAGGCCTCTTTCATGCTCAATGTACTTGCGGCTTAAGCCCTCTTTTCATTAGAGGACTCTCATCTTTTGGACTTAACCGGTTAAAGAATGGATCAGTAATTAAAATGAGTAAATAAAACATGACAAGTAAAACTTGAGCAAGTTAAGCATGTTGTGTTGCATTGCATGTGTTTGGATCAGACGTTAATCCAAACACAAGAAAAATGGGACGTTTCATACTCAGTGTTGAAACGTGTCATATTTCTTGGTCACTGTCACCCTTGATCATGCATGATAGGGTGGTGGTTATTTTGGTCATGTTTGTGCATTCATTGACCTTGTACAAGCTTGTTTCTCTAGCCATCATGCATTGAAAATGCTTGGTTGGTGGCTTGAGAGCCAAGAGCTATACTCCTTTGAGCTTGAGAGATGATAAGGAGGGTAGCAGTACATACATTTCTTAAAAATGCTTTGATTTGCCTATGTTGCTCTCTGTTGCAGCAAAAGCAGAAGTCCAGAAAAAGAGGTGGCCGACCGGCCACTTGAAGTAACCGACCAGCCAGTTGGGGTGGCCGACAGCCACTTTTTGTAGCCAACCGGCCACCAGTGAATTTTTGTACAAATTTGTTCCTGTGTTGAAGCAGAGGCAATCTGGAAGTTGGTACGATCTTCAGAGATCAAATTAGTGCAAACAGAGGCAGCTGATGGCAAGGCGGTGGATTTTTTGGAGGAAGTCAACCGAGCATGCATGTCTCCCTCACCCTTGAGGCATTTCAATTGCTTTAAATAGTTAGAGTAGCTAATTCAATTCGTGTGTTGTAATTAATTAGCTTAATTTGTTTTGTAATATTTTAATTAGCGTAGCATAGCTAGTTATTTAATTGTGTTGTAATAATTAGTTAACTAGAATATTTAATTAGTTTTGATTTGTAATAGTTAGCTTAATTAGCGTAGCTAGTTAGCTTATTCATTTGGACCGTCCTTCGCAAGGGCATATTGTTGTAATAAGTGTGCGTGCATGTGTGCATGTCTTCCAACCCCACGTCTTTCTCCCTTTTATTTATCCGCTTTTGATGGTTGCATTAGGGATCATTTTTTATTAGCATACCTTATGCTTGCATGTTTGCATCATTCATTTGTCTTGCATGCACTAAGGCTTGGCGCATCATTCAAATTGCATTACAATTTCAATACTTATTTGAATACGTGTTTCAAAGCATGTTATCAAATTGTTTCATTCATATGCCATCTTAGTAGCCGAGCCTATTAATTGCATTATTGCATGTGTTGCATTAGGCATCTTGTATAGTTAGGATCATGCATTGTTTCTAACTAGCTTTTCTTTTGGCTTGGAGTACACTGTAAGTTTTACGCTTTAGCATGCTTGCGTGAGTGTGAGTGTTGCCATGAGTCGCGTGCTTTCCGTGAGGCTATTTGCTTAAATGTTAAAATGCATGAATGCTTGTGGATGAAGGCTTTGTTGCTTGAATTGGAACAATTTACTGAATGTGAGTTTTAAGCCCACTTTGCGAAGTGGCAAATCAGGTTTTAAGCCCACTTGAGGTGGCAAATCCGCGTTTTAACCCACTTGAGAGTGGCAAGTTCAAACCATTTTCGAAAACAAACATGAAGTGAATTTGTTCAAGTTCTTGCAATTTTAGTCTATACTTGCTTGTGTGCGTCACATAGTAAAGTTAGTTAATAACTAGAATAAAAACACATGAGATTTATAAAGCAACATATCATGCTTAGTAGAGGTCGATCTTTGATCGGGCGAGCAAGGGTGCTCATTTCAGGACCTTCCCCTCTCGTACCCAAGTTCTCGAGCCGAGGCTACTTTTGTGATGACGGACACGTGGCCTTTGGCACGAGTCAGGGTTTCCTAAATTTCCCCAAAACAAAATATTTAGGTAGCGACTCTATAATCTGGCAAAGCAGTCCAGTTTTGGTATTTTTATTCAAAATTGATTTTCCAAAATGTTTTGGCGGATTGGACTCTTTGGTGATTATTAGTTTCATATTGCACTTATGTGACTAGATTCAAAACCGTGACAGGTGTCTGAACTGTAGGACCAATTCGAGCTCTCCCAAATGGGGCGCGAAAAAGTCGAGCTACAACGAGCAACCAACCAAAGAAACAGAAAAAACAGAACAACCACCAACTACCACCTATAGACAGCCAGCCTCAGTAGCAGAGCATAAGTGTAGAGCACCAAACCAGAGCATAAGACAACATCAGCAGCAGAGACATAGAAATATATAACACTGCAGAAACATCGTTGCATCAATGCAAAAAATCAAAACCAAAACACCAAACTCATCCACCAATATAGATATCAGAACATCAATGTATCACAGTGCAGTAATGCATCACAACCAGAATAACAGACTCATCTACCAAAACAACTTGCCACCAGTGCATCAAATGTAGAACATCAAAACCAGAATAACAGACGTAGCCACCCAAAACAGAGAGCATAACAGATAACAGAAATAGATAACACTACAAAACATCAGTGCATCAATGCAGCCTCATCCACCAAAACAGACTCAACACCAGTGCATCAATATAGAACATCAAAACCAGAAATGCATCACAATGCAGCAATGCAAAAATGCATCAATGTATCATAGTGCGGCAATGCATCACAATGCAGATCAGCAATACCTGGTTCCAGCAAAATTAAGACCAATATGCCACCCTATAATAAGCAAAGTGACAGCAAGACCTCAATCCCTTTGTAATCCAGATAAGCATAGAACCAGAACAAATAAACCACTATATCTGTAAAGTAGACCAGATCATACCTTAGGAACCAGGCCTTACACAAGCTCATTCACCATGTCTGCTGCATAACTAGTCTTTACACACTCAACCACCAGTCTTGAGACAGAAGTTAACTTATTGCATATTGTAAACCATATCATTCACAGAAGTTGCCACATGTAATGGCGAAGCCTTTATCCACAAAGGTACTTTAACTTTCACAATGTCACAAAGAGCTTCAAAGTCTGGTTGAGACCCATTAAAAACACACTTGTTTCTAGGCCTCCATATAGACCAAAGAGTTGCCAAAGGGATGACCATCCAAATCTTTTTCTCTAATTTTAACATGCTGTAACCATACCACCACTTTAGTAGCCCATCTACAGAGCCTGGCAATATCCATTGAAAACCCCACCATCATACAATGTTTGACCACAACCTCCAAACAAAAGGACAGAAAAGAAGAATATGCTCTACAATTCAACATCCTCATGACAAGAAACACAGTCCAGATTAACACTCCCATCAAGTATACCAATTCTATGTAAACAGCATGAAGTTTTCACCGTAACATGCCATGCCAACCACCCAAAAAATTGCACTTTGGGAGGAGCAAAATTATTCCAAATAGACCATGCCATTGTCAAAACAGGTCCATGAAGGGATTCACTCCATTTATAAGCTGAAGATACACTAAACAGTCCAGATGGATCTGCTAACCACTTCAATTCATCTGGTTTACCAATGCAAAGGGCTGGTGTACACCTAAGCAAATTGACTAATCTATGGACCTCCTCCTCATCCCGGGCCAACAGGTTTCTTCTAAACTGAAGGATCCAACCAGCATCTGCACTCCTATTCTCAAAAAACAACCTTTCCACTCCATGCTTATCATTTGATAGAGAGAATAGTCTAGGGAATTCTTCCTTCAAACATACACTGCCAAACCACTTATCCAACTAACAATGAGCTCTACTCTCATCCTCCAAAGCTATTTGAGAATTGTGGAGATAGAAATTATGCAAGTCTAGATTCAACAAAACTGCACTAAGAATATCCATCCAGATTTTATATCCTCTACCATCCAAAGTTGGAAACCATTTCCCAATTTGAACATTATATTTTGAGTAGATCACTTCTTTCCAGTTAGTTTTATTCTCAACTCCAAACTTCCACCACCACTTTAGCAACAGGCATTCATTGAAAGTTCTAATCCTCCTCAAGCCCAAACCACCTAGATTCTGATTCTTGGCAATCACCTCCCAACAGACCAAATGCACTTTTCTTCTGAGATCGGATCGACCCTGCAGAAAAGCTGATTGCATTTTCTTAATCTCCTTAGCTACCCCAACCAGAATTTTGAATAATGATAGATAGTACACAAGCAGATTGGACATCACAGACTTAATTAAGGTTAATCTCCTAGCAAAAGAAAGTAACCTTCTCTTCCAGTTAGCTAATTTCTGCTTGATTTTGATAAGAACAAGTTTCCAAGTACTTCTCTTACCTGGGTTGACCCCTAATGGAAGTCCCAAATACATTATAGGCAACTTCTGATAAAGGCAATTTAGATTAGAGGCCAACTCTTGCAAAAGTCCATCCTCCATCCCAACACCACAAATAACACTCTTATGATAATTTATTTTCAGCCCTGATGCCATCTCAAAGAATCTTAAAATTCTTTTAATATTACAGACTTCCTCCCTCTTAGCTTCACAAAACAAAATCGTGTCATCTGCAAGCTGCAAGTGAGTTACTCTGAGGCCATTGGACCCCACCTCTGCCCCATTAATTAAGTTTAACTCCTTCGCCCTACTCATCAAGATATTGAGTCCCTCTGCTACAATGTTGAATATAAACGGTAACAATGGATCACCTTGCCTAAGGCCCCTTTGTGGGAAAATTCAAATGTTGGCAACCCATTAACCAAAATAGATATCTTAGCAAAGGTTACACAAGCTTTCATCCAACTCACCCATCTAGAACTGAAACCAAAGCTTGATAGCATATTAAAGAGAAACTCCTAATTTATTGAGTCATAGGCCTTTTCAAAATCCAATTTAAGTACCAAACCATTCTTATTGGATCTTTTGCATCCATCAACAATTTCATTAGTTATAAGAATCCGATCCAGAATATTCCTACCACCCCAAAAAGCTGACTGAACGTTACTAATAATCCTGGGCATCACCTGCCTCGTCCTGTTTGATAACACCTTTGTTAGAATTTTATACATGGAGCCAATCAGGCTGATAGGCCTATACTCATTCAAACAAGAGGGGCTATCATTTTTAGGAATTAAAGCGATGAATGAGCTATTAATCTCACCAACTAAACTTGCATTCTGATGAAATTCCCTCATAAATTGTAACACATCAGATTTCACAATGTTCCAACATTTCTTGAAAAAAGCCATGTTGAATCCATTAGGTCCAGGTGCCTTATTCCCTTCACAATGCTTAAATACAGTACTAATTTCCTCTTCAGTAAACTCTGCCTCCAATTGTTCAACAGTTTGAGGTCCTCCAATGTTCTTGAAATGACCAGATATTTTAGGTCTATCCTTCCAAGCCTCCGAGAAATGTTTCATAAAATGAGCCTTCACCTTAACTTTAATTAATGTTACAAATGATGTGAACATAAGGTCCCTTGGACAGCATTATTAACCAAAAGCTGGGAGTTACGATTTTTCGGTGCCTTATAGACCCAATAAATGTTTTAGCCTATGGGTGTTGATTGGGCGTCGCACTACTATGGCCTACACTGTTTTGCTGCTATATGATAGAATGATTTACTCCATCATTGAGGTGGTGACTTTAGGCAAATAGGTGGGTGGCTATGCAATAAGTACATCCACTGAACATGATCGGTTTTGAGAACACCTATAGAATGATCACTGTCAATTTAAAAGGTAGTTCTATTATAATGCACTTATTTTCTTTTGACCTGAAAGGCTTGTATAAATTAATTAACTATTCATTTAACTTTGATATTGTCAATCAGTAATGCCAAACCAAAGACTATACACGAACATGTTGGGTTATGTGAGTGGTAATTAATTTATATAGATGCTTAACATGGAATCCACCATTCCCAAAGTGAAAAAGTATATTCAAGCAATATTTCCTATTAACGTTGGACCAAATGAAAACCAACCGGTAACTTTTTCATAAAAATATTTTTATTTGTACATGTATAAGTACAAAAGTATTGTTTTTGAAAAATGCTTTTAGGTCCAATTAGAAGAAAGAAAAATTGGGAATTCGCTTACATGAGCTAGGGTTTTCTTTTATAGTGATAAATTTGGCCATACCTAGTAGCTCATGTGGAATATAGTTTGGTGGAAGGAAGTTTATGTTCAATTGTAAGAAAATGCTTCACTTGTAATTCTCTACTTTTAGGGGTTTAATTGTAATGTGTTGATGGACATTATTGCAATTAGTGGAAGTTTGATATTATCTATTTAAAAGATAATTAAATGAAAAATTGGATAAGTTATATCCTGCAAATTCAAAAATAAAAGATATCTTTTATTTTATCCACACTAAAAGATAGAGATCCCTAAGATCCCACCTACATGCAAACTATATCATGTGTTGTATATATATCTGACGTATTTGATACCAAAAAAATTGGCCATAAGAATTCTTACAAACTCTATCATGTGTTGTATATATATATCAGATGTATTTGATACAAATATATATATATATATATATATATATATATATATATATATATATTGGCTATCAAAATTCTTAAGGTCTATAGAAAAATAAACCCAAAATAAAAGTAAAAGGATTCAAGGTGAATCACTTTGGAGGTGAGACGCTTGGTGAGGTACTAACAACAATATGCTTGTATTGAGGTATTTTAAATTATGTAATTAGGTGGTGTTTCTTTAAAAAACTAACTTTCAAATAAATAAATAAATAAATTCTGCAAACTTTCACTAGGAGCTTCAGTTAGCGGCTTCATTCAACAAGTCATTATCAATATTGTTATTTTATATTTTTAGTTCTATACAACCTATTAATATTACATTCACATAATATTTTATAAATTACATATATTTATAATTACATTGATATGTGTAGATGCTAAGAGGAGGATTTATTGTCTAATAAGTTCTATGAGAATTAATAGCGTTTTTCATTAAATACTATTAAAAAAAATCACTAATTGTTGATGTTCAGCGATAGTTTGAAAATTGTCACAAAAAATGTTACTAATTATAAATTTTAGCGACAGTTTAAAGAAATCGTCATAAAAAAAGTTACTAATTTTAAATTTCTAGCAATAATTTGAAAAAATCGTCACAGAAAAACGTCATTCGAGAGCAAGAAAAGTCACTAATTGTCAATTTTTAGCGACATATGTAAAAAAATTTCACAAAAAATCATTTTTACCAACGATTTTATTAGGACTTATTTTTAATAGGACTTAATGGGAATTGATTCAAACTATTAGGATGTATTAGTTGTTTATCCAAAATTAATTCAAATTAGTTAAATTAAAAAGAAAAAAAGAAGAAGAAAATATTTGGAGATTAGTATTTTAACAAAAATAAGCAAATATTCACATTATACAAGATCAAATAGCAATAGTGATCGAAATCGTCAAGACTCGAAAGAGGACAGAAAGCACAACGACAAAGGTAACAATGAGACTTCAATTCAGGATTCCTTTGAACTAGCCTATTATCATGTTAGAATTATTAAAACCATATAATCCAAAACTAATTAGCCTTGGGTGGACTATGGCCTCTAGATTATATCAACTAAACTTGGGGGGTTTACAAAAATAACATGGGATAAATCTCTAACATAAACAAAGTTAGGTTTATTTTTATATGATTGAAAATTCTATATAAAATTTGATTTTGATTTTTAACTCCACGTTTGTAAAATTTCTAATGTTGTATTTTATTTCTAAGTTGAATGGGTTCAATTTGTCAAAAACTCAACTTCTATGTAAAATCCACAAATACTCTTAACAAACTTGGAAGATGAGTTGTGTCAACTAATACCACTAGAGTAAACATAGCTACGGCCCTACCTGCGCAGACATGCATACATGGCGTGGGTTGTGGAGCTTTGATGTCGCACTTTGCATTTAACAGTGGATCACGATAAGTAGCAATAAGGTGGTGCAACCGTCTAATGTCTGATCACGATTGTCATCGTCGTCGATTAGGTAAATGCTCAATTAGACGGTGTAGATGGTACTCAACTTCAATTGAGTGTGTCCAATCATTACACTTATTCGGTATGAGAGAAGATACTTACCATTGAAAGTTGATCTAATGGTCAAGTTTGTAGATGATCTGGTGTGATCAAGGGCCATGGCCTTTTTTATCAGATGCATCTAGGCCTATAGGCTTGTGATCTAGCCATTTCAATCATCCCAAATTCAAAGCAAGTTCTAAATGTCATCTCTCTCTTGATTTTGATTTTTAAGATTTTATGATTAGTTTTGTTGTATCTTTGTTGGTTGTATATTTTGTAAAAGCTAATCGCAACTTGACACGTGGTACATGAGGGACAATTCAGGGAGTTAATATAGGTCTCTAGTCAAAGACAAACACGTGGCAGGTCATATTAGTTATAATGGATCTGCGTAGCTCTGGAATAGCTAGAAAGCGCAAGATGACATGGCACAACGGTTACTCACGAATTCAAATTCAAATCCAAGAGGGAAGCCTAACTGTAAGAATGACTTAGTGTGACTGACTGTGAGAAAGCATGATCAGCAATCATAAGAGGGCATTTTGACGGTTGGAAGCCCACTTCGATGATTACCCTTAAAGAGTGCAAATAGCATAGAAGGTCTCAAATTGAAAGACCCAAACTCAGATCCAAAAATCAGTTTATTTACTTTATATTTCTTTCTAGTTTTACATTTCCAGGTCTTTACATTTTCAGCATTTCAATTCCTCTGCTGCACTTCATTTCCTAAGAGTAGTTCTCAAGCAATCACTGCTGTAAATCTTTTCAAGACCGGATCGTTTCATTATAAGTTCTTATTCACTTAATGAAATTCAGTTTCTAAATTGTTATGTACTTGTTATTTCTTATAAAAATTTTCCTCAAACAAGCCACCAGAAAAAGTCCTCTTCATTGAGGCTGAAAGAACTTAAACACAATCGTCTGATAATTGGTTGGCAATTAAAATTCTGTAAGGACTGATTGATCCTTGCTGGCATGCTTAAAATTACATAATTAACCTTTGAAAGCCAAAAAAAAAAAACCAACATATATTTTTGACACACCCGGTGGGACATATTAAAAATGGCTAGACGTAGAGCAAGAGAAGAAAATGAATGCCTAGAAGAGGGTGTGGAAGGAAAGGTAGAAATACCTAACCCAAAGAAGAATGCAATAGATGCACTGTCCCATCAGATCATTCACAAATGGTCGAACAGACCAGCACTTCAGAGTATACAACACATGTCCAACACACTGGATAGGGCCATGAGACTGGACCTTCGAATGTCCCTTTTACCCACCCAATAAATCCATGAGAAGGTTTAGTAGATGTCATGGGGCAAAAATTAATGTATACAATGGAAAGATAAGCAACATCCTTTTTGGATTGAGTAAACTCCCATCAACCAATGATCACACGACAGGTTAAAGAAAACATGAATTCCCTTCAACATAGATTGGCTCGAGACAAACAACCTATGCAAAATAATGGACAAACCAATGGTCAGACTAGCAATCATTGTCATGAAAGGTCACCACCTGTGCCTCAGTCATGGTATGAAGCTCCTTCGAGACCACTAGCAAACCAAAATGTACCATTACCCACTAGCGAAACCATACAAATTGGTAGATCTGGGCCAGCACAAGGGAATGGTATGAGGATGTTTCCAAATCCTATGTTCGAAGCCATACCTGGCACACGGGGCTTAATTAATCATGTGCTTGAATTTACACCCAAGGGGTTGGAGGGATTTCCTGAGGCTGGAAGAGAAACAACATTTGTTCCTCCTCTTGTAGCATCTTTCGTTGGACCTTTCCCAAGATAGATTCCAACAAGTCAGCCATACCTCCAACAGCAATCAGTGCAACAAGGACAGCCAGTCTTGAATGCACCCATATATAGACCAAGAGGCCCTCAAGCACATGGAGTTCCTCCAAACCTTGTGTTTGTTCCTTCAGTAGTGGTTCAACCAGCACAAAATATGGTTCCAAGGGACCAAATTGCTGATATAGTTAGAGAAATGTGTGGACCTATGGCTCGGGTGGTCCAGACACCAATGTACAGAAAACCTTACCCAGAGTGGGTGGATAGGGTACATGAGTATCCTAGGGGGGGTTTAGAATACCAAACTTTGTTCTTTTTTATGGGAATGGGAATCAATCAACGATGGAGCACATTGCTAGGTTTACAAGCCAATGTGGTGAGTTCGCCAATAATGATTACATGAAACTGAGACTCTTTCCAAACTCTTTAATTGGAGTAGCCTTCGTATGGTACATAAACCTTAGACCTGGGAGTTTTTCATGCCCAATTTTTCCAAACAGAACCTGAAGTTTCTATAGCAGACTTGGCAATATTGAGCCAAAGGCCTGATGAGAAGGCTGCTCAGTTTATTGCCAAATTTAAAAGGGCACAAAACAAATGCAGGGTCATGCTACCAGAACCTGAATTTGTAAGATTAGCTCAAAATGGCTTGGAATTTAGGCTTCAAAAGAAGTTTGATTCAACTGAGTTTCGAGAGTTAGTAGAGTTAACCTATAAGGTGTCTAAATATGAAACTTTACTCGTGGAAAAACAAGATCGAAGTAATACATCATATAAGAGCTACTATAGGGACCCTAATTATGAAATTGATGCAGCAGAGATTGTGGGAAAAGAAACTACGACTTGTAAGACATTAATTCAGAAAAACAGTACAATAGACCAGTAGTTTAAAAAGAAAGACCTACATAAGAAGTATTCTTTTGACTTAACAAAAGCAGGTGACATTTTTTATCATTTGCTTGCAGCAAATTTCCTTAAGTTACCAAAGGAAGTCAAGATTCCTACCATTGAAGAACTTAAAGGAAAACTGTATTGTAAATGGCACAATTCTTGGTCTCATTCAATTAAAAACTGTATTGTTTTCCGAGACAAGATCTAAGAACAGATTCGGAAGGGGAGGCTAAAGTTTCCAGCCAAGTCTGAGAAAGCTATGGGAATTGACACCAAGCCGTTTCCAGAGATTGGGGAGGCTATAGCCAATTGTTGGCATGCTAGATTTCCAAAACCTATCCTTGAAAGAATTTGAGGAAGTTACTATGTAGATGCATGTGGCTAGCCAGACTGCTTTCAAAAAGAACACAAGAAGTTCACCAGCTAATGGATAAAGCTCTGTAGGCCTAAAAGAAGGCTCTAGTGAAGAGATGTTGGATGATGACTCTCTCGAAGCTGCTATAGTGCAAAGGATGTGTCTCAGGTGCAGGATGTGTTACAAGTGGTTGAAAGGGCTTCCAAGTGATGAGAAGTAGCATTACAACGAGGTGTAGAGGGACCGAATAACCAGCACCCATAATAAGAGGCCATACCCAACTGGCCCTAGACAGCATTCATCCTTGGTAGCCCCACCAAACACCAGGATGCAATCAAAAGGAAAGAGGCCTCTGTATAAAACTAGGCCACCCAATTATTACAAAGTAGACAACCAGCTTGAAAAGAAACATGGATTCAGTGCAAGGCATGGGACCAGGACTGATAATTGGCCCCCGAGGACTGCTTCAAAGACTACTTCAAAGAGTGGGGCAGCAAATCCAACAGCCAGACCAGTGGGCTCATGGGTCCCAAGAGTTGTAAATTAGTTTGTCATGCAGAATAAGCCTAAGGAAATGCCTACTCAAAGAAAAGTTTTCGAAAACCAGGGAAGAATGATCAAACCTCCCTTGGAAGCCAGATGTGGTTCTTATAATTTCTAGGTCTTAAAGGAGGAAGATCCAATGAAGATACACCTAGTATCAAAGGGATCTGCAAGAAAGTGGATAGAGCACTTCCACGGCACAAGCAAAAGACTAGACAGCTGAAAGGATAGGTTCGAAGCTTGCTTCCAAGATCAAGAGGAGTGCCAGCATGGAGCAGTTGGCTAAAGTTCATACTGAACTAAGAGCCAAAGAAAAATCCAGTTTAGCAGGCCTCGAGAAGGCTTTAATGGAAAGTGATGATGAAATGGATGAAGGGACTGAGCTAAGCCAAGAGAGAACATTGGCTGAAAATGGAATGTTTAAGGCTTTCATGGCTAAACAAACCTTTTTGGTTGACAAGTCAACGGAGGTAGATCACCAACAGGCTGCTTCAAAAGAACCTGCTAGCACAGAGGTACCAGAGTGCAGCATAGAAGATACTTCCGAAATAACAGAAAAAACTAGTTTGGAAGGGAAACAAGTACAGCCAGCAGTTCAGTTTGGCTTATTTCCTCCAATGCCAGTAAACATGGTATATATACTACCATAGGAGTTCCAGGCTGAAGAGGGAAACCAAGAAGGTTAGGAAGACAACCCCATTCCAGTTTCTAAAGAAGATTCACAGGCCAGCATGATTCAAGATGAGTCTGAAGTGGCCACACCAATGGAAACTGAAGAAGAAAGTGAGGAGGTGAGTATTAGCCTCTCATATCCCTTCGAGTACCCTACAACATCTACGACTCAGCACATTAAGTCCCTGTGTATTAAGGCTTACTTTGATGGGATACAAATGAACAAGGTGTTAGTGGACAATGGGGCGGTAGTGAACCTGCTTCTAAAGTCCTCCTTGAAGATATTAGGAAAAAGAAACCTCAGAGTAATCCCAACCAGCACAACCATTGCTGGTTTCACTAGGGATAAGCAACTGGCTCAAGGCATTCTGCCCATCAACCTGAGTGTGGGAACCAAAAATCGCATGACACCATTCTTTGTTATAGACAGTAATGCCAAGTATAATGTTTTGCTTGGTAGGGATTGGACACACACCAATAAATGTGTGTCTTCCTCTCTATATCAAAAAATAATTATAGCACTATGCAATGGAGAGACAAAGGAGATCAACACAGACTCCGAACCCTTTATCGCTTGTGCTGATTTTGCAAAGGCCAAGTTATACACTGAAGGAGTGACACCACTCATTGTACTGAGAAAACTTGATGGAACAATCGAAGTGACGGTAGATAAAGAAGTAGCACACCTGAAGCACTTAGTGGAGGAGAGTGCTAATGAAGAGTTTGTCACTAAAGATGATAATGATGCCTGGTTGTAGGAAAGAAGATAAATCCAAGAAGCCAAACCCTTGGCCTTAGTCAAGTTTTCAGCATTGGACGTAAAGTCAATAGTCCAGAAGGCACAGGAACAAGAGAAGGAAGCCATGGTGGTTGGCTGTAATCAGGAGCAACAAAAGGCTAAGCCTCTGGCCCTTGATAAGTACTGTACATTGGACATCGATACAAAAGTCCAAGAAATACAGGAAGAAGAAGCCTTATGGATAGATTTTGTCTATAAGGAAGAAAGCAAAGATGTTGAACCAGAGAAGATGGGAGCAGAACAAAATGAAGAAATTACTTTCAAGGCAGAAAAAGTCAAAGGAGAAGCATCAGTAAGTGCTCAAGTACAAGACCCCTTGGAAGAAGTCAATTTAGGGGAAAGTTCTGCACAGCAACGCACTTATATCAGTGCTTGCTTAAGTCCTATTGACAGGAACCCGTTGCTAGTAGTCCTAAAGCAATATAAGGATTGTTTTTTGTGGTCTTATAATGAACTACTTGGATTAATGGAACAAAGGCTCCCTATGAGGCCTAATTTTAAGCCACACAAGCAGAAACCAAGACGGATGAGCCTTGAAGTGGTTCAGAAAGTGAAAGAGGAGATTCTTAGGCTCCTTAAGGCAGGCTTCATTAGAACAGCCAGGTAGGTGGAATGGTTGTCTAATATTGTGTTTGTGGTTAAAAAGAATGGAAAGATAATGGTATGCATCGATTTTAGAAATCTGAATTTGGCAACTCCAAAAGATGAATACCCCATGCCTATAGTTGATCTATTGGTGGACAGTTCAGCAGGGCACAGGATTTTTTCTATGATAGATGGCCATTTTAGTTACAACCAAATCTACATTGCTGAGGAGGATGTCCACAATACAGCATTTAGGTGTCCTGGGAATATGAGCACCTTTTCCATTTGGTTTAAAGAATGCTAGGGCAACGTATCAAAGGGAAATGAACACCATCTTTCATGATCTTATTGGAGGATACCTAGAATGTTACATTGATGATATTGTTGTAAAGTCCCAGTCTATGGAGGAACACTTGGTTCACTTGGTAGCAGCTTTCGAAAGAATGAGAAAGTTCAAGTTAAAGCTTAATCCTCTTAAATGTGCTTTTAGTTGATTAGCTGAAAACTTCTTGGGGTATGTAGTGCACAAGAAGGGAATACAGATTGATCAAAATAAATCCAAAGTCATCATTGAGGCCAAACCTCCATCAAGTAAGAAAGAATTACAAAAGTTCCTTGGTCAGGTTAATTTCCTTTGAAGATTTATTTCTAACACTGTAGGAAAAATTAAAGTATTTTCTTCTTTGTTAAAGCTGAAAAATGAAGAAGAGTTTGTATGGATAGCAGAGCATCAACCTGCTTTCGAAGGAATTAAAGCCTACTTGGCCAAGCCTCCAGTGTTGATGCCACCAAGGAGAGACAATCCCTTGAAGTTATACATTGTTGAAGCAGAAGATTCATTGGGAGTTTTCCTAGCTCCAGACAACGAAGAAAGTAAGGAGTAAGCAATTTATTACCTTAGCAGATTTTTAAATTCTTTTAAATGTAAATACTCAGCTGTAGAAAAGCTGCCTTACATTGTACTTTGCAGCAATGAAATTAAGATATTATATTTTGCCTACTGTTGTCTTGGTAATTGCAACCATAGACTTGGTTAAGTACATGTTATTTAGACCTATGTTGATAGGAAGAATTGGCAAATGGATATTAGCTCTATCAGAATTTCATCTAGAATATGTCCCTAAAAGGCAGTAAAAGGATAAGTTTTGGCTAACTTCTTGACAAATCATCCATGTCAAACAAAAAGCCAAGAGATAATGGACCTTGGTATGGTCAATGTTGAGTCATGGCAAATGTGGTTCGATAGATCAAAATCCAGTGGTTTGGTTAAAATTGGTGTTATAATTAAATCACCACAAGGGGTAAAAACCACACATGGTTTCAGAGTGAATAAAACTACTTGTTCTAATAATCAAACTAAATATGAAGCTTTAATAATGGGACTTAAGATACTTATTGGATTATAAGCTCATGCAGTTGATATATTTGGGGATTCCCAATTGGTAATCAACCAAGTAAAAGGAATCTTCAAATGTCAAAGTGCAAGCATGTTATCATATTATGTTACTGCACTACATTTGCTTTCTCAGTTTCAGATACCCAATGTGACTTATATCCCAAGATTCATGAACCATAAGGCCAATGATGTAGCTCAAAAGGTCTCAAATTTCAGAAGAAAGGGGAATACCTAAGTGGACATAAGTCAAGCAACATATCAGAAGTTAATACCACATTTGGCTAAAAGAGGTATCATGGTAAAAGTTAACCAGAATGACTTAGAAGAGCATGATTGGAGACATCCAATCATTCAATATTTAACTGGCCCATCTTCGAAGGCCAATAGGAAAATTAAATTACAATCTATGCAATATATAGTAGATAACAATGCTCTTTACAAAAGGGAAGCAGATGGGTTGCTGTTGGAATGTTTAGGGCCAAAGAAAGCATTGACTACTATGGCTTAGGTGCATGAAGATATTTGTGGTGCCCATCAGCCTGGTGTGAAGATGAGATGGTTACTTCGAAGGCATTCCTATTGTTGGCCAACCATCCTAAAGGATTGCATAGAGTATGCAAAAAGATGTCAGGCATGCCAGAAGCATGGCATGATAAGACTTGTGCCAATAGCTGATTTGCATGCAGTAGTGAAGCCATGGCCATTAAGAGGATGGGCAATGGATATGATAGGGAAAATATATCCACCTTCTTCGAAGCAACATTGTTTCATTCTAGTGGCCACAGATTACTTCACTAAATGGGTCGAAGCTAAGCCTTATATGGCTATGGATCAGACTGAGATTATTGGATTTATCAGAGAATTAATCTACAGGTTCGGTATCCCTCAGACCATAACTATAGATAATGGGACTGTGTTTGATGGAAAGATAGTGAAGTCTTTTGCAGTAGAATTTAGAATTAGTCTTATTAATTCCACCCTTTATTATGCACAAACAAATGGCCAAGCAAAATCTTCTAACAAATCCTTGAAAAAAGGAATACAAAGAGTTGTGGAAGATAATCCTAGGAATTGGCATAACTTGTTGTTAGATGTATTATAGGCGTATAGGACTTCTCCAAGGCCAAGTACAAAAATCACTCCTTATGCCTTAGTATATGGACATGATGTAGTGTTGCATGTGGAGATTAACATCAAGTCCTTGAGGATAAAGTGCCAAGACCAATTAACTTCTGAAGAGTACCATCAAAACATGTTCTTGGAAGTAGAGAATATATATGAAGCTAGAATATTGACATTAAATAGCATTCTTTTCTAAAAGAAGAAGGCAACCAAGAACTATAATAAGAAAGTTAAGCACATCAGTTTTGATGAAGGTGACTTGGTATGGAAAACAATACTTCCAATATGCGTTAAGAGCCATAAATTTGACAAATGGTCACCTAATTAGGAAGGACCATATTACGTTCATAGGGTCTTGCCTAGAGAAGCCTACTATCTAAGAAACCTAAATGGTTATGTACATCCCAAGATAATTAATGGCGGGTACTTGAAGTATTATTATCTAACTGTGTGGAAAACACAAGGAGTGTAGAAAGTGCTAACTAATATAATGATAAAAGCATGATACACTCACATAAATAATAAAAGGTTTTCATTTCATAAAGAACTAAGCACATGTAGTCACAAATTGGCCCAAAAATCAATACAATGTTTCAATTATTCCCTTACAATTGATTCTCTACTTCTAAGGGTTGGGAATAACTGAATGGCTGTAGCCATGTCTTGCCTTTTGTCAGTCAACCCTTGGTTAGTAATTTGCAGCTTTTTAGCAGTTCGATCTAAGGCTAAGTTGACTGCTGTTAGCTCCTCCTCCAGTCGGGCTTTCTTCTCCAAAAGTTGAGTTTGAAACTGAGAGGCATCAGAGTATTGTCCCTTGAGTTCAAATATCTCTACCTATATATGGGAGACAAACTCATTGTCCTTCAATAGTCTCTCTTCCACAGCCTTGGCCATATGGCAGATATTGATATAAAAATCCATGGTGGCTGCTGCCTGGGTCAATTGGCTTGAGATGGCTATGTTGGAATGTTCAAGAGCTTTGTAGCATTGGAGGAAACTATTCTTAATGATGGGTATTTGTAAGGTTTCGAATGGGATCCTTGAAAATGATGTCAGCAATTCCAAACAAACACCTAAGTCCACGAGAGGCAAAGAGACTCTACTGACAGTAGAGGAACTCTCAAAGATTTCTAGGAGGGAGTTAGCAAGGACCAATGGTTCAACCTCATTGCTAGCTGATTGAGTTGAGGAAGTCATGTCAAATAGGCTAGCCAGTCGGGCTTCAAAAATTTTTATCTCCTCTTCTGACATTGGAAGTGTAGAAGAATCACCAGTGGAAGGAAAAGATGGCTGCATGAGAATTGGAGAAGGAATAGAGGAATCCCTAACATTGTCTATTGTCCTAGCCACTAGCAAGTCAAGAGAAGAAGGACTAAAGCTGGGTGGTGGGGAGGAAATTGGTGAGACATCAGTGACTTCCTTATGAGAACCAGTTATCATTAAAAATGAAATGACCATTGGAATTCTCTCAGGTGATAAAGGGGTAGCCAGGACTATTGGAGGAGTAAAATGAGATGAAATGAAAGTTAGATGGGGCAAATATGGTGTTAAGCCTGGGCATAAGGAATGTGGGATGGTTTGCTTTGAAAAGGAAGGCATGGGGAATATAGAGCTAGGAAGTGGAAGCATCATCTGAATGGGCTTTATATTTATTGGCACTTCAGTATGAGCCTTCCTTGTTCTTTTTGAAGCTGAAGAGGCCAATGTCGAAGGGGAAATGACCGCTGCTGCATAACAGAAAATAGAAAGAAAATGTTAATTTTTTGTTAAGTCTTTGAGAGGGAATCAAAAGGGATTAAGGGAGAAATTACCAGCTTCAGGGGTTGCAATGGTAATGATTGGAGAGCTGCGAAGAGCATAGAACTCAGCAGTCTGTTTCTTTCTTACAGCCTCCCTTTGTAAGGCATCAGCAGCAGCAGCTTCATCCTTTAGTAATTGTTATTGCCTCTTCTTTTCAGATCTCTGATACAATAATTTCTTTGGAGTGTTCTTCTTCCACTGCATTAGTAGCAGCCTCGTGAGTAGGATCACCAACAAGGTTAGAAGGAGAAACTGTCACTTTCCTTCTTCTTTTCAATGGTGTCACTTTTTCCTATTCTGCTTCCTTCTCTTCCAGGTGAGTTTCATGTTCTTCAGGGTCAGACAGAAGTTTTCTTTTCTTCTGTTGTTGTTTCTTGTCCTTAAGGATGGCCAAAGCTTGAGCTCTCTGAGGAAAGTCTTCTTGTAGAGTTCCTACACCAAGAAGGGAAGTCATATGTAAATGAACAAGGCATTATAGAAGGAAAGAGAAAGGGAAAGTAGGAATGCATACCCTTCTTTGAAGTAGCCCTAGTAAGCCTATGAGGAGGGGTTAAGGCAGCAGGAGTAGGATCTAAGATAGTAGGAGTAGTGGAAGAAGTGATGGTGATTCCAATACCCTTGGGATTGGTTTGAGAGGGTACATCCAACCCTACCAATAAATCTTGAGGAGAGATGGTCAGGAGTACTTCTATGTTGGCTGTCCACCAGTTCTGGTACCTCTTTAATGCAGTGCTGTGTGGAATGAAGGGGGTGAATTGAAATTCAATCAGGTACTATATGAATCTGGAGGTTGCCTCCCTTATCTTAGTTCTTGGAACTTTCAGCTCTCTACTTGCAAGATTTGGGTTAGTTTGGCTGCAGAGAGGGATAGGAATCCCCTGAGTAAGCCTAAACTACCTAGCAAATTGAGTAGGACAGTAGGCTTCAGCCATGCACTTGTAAGCTCGAGGGTGCAAGGTGCCAACAAAGAGCTCCCTTGGAGTTAAGATACAGGCCCACACATCCCTGTGTTGAGGTTGGGAGCAGTTTCTGTTAACCAAAAAGGTCCTCAACCATGCTGGCCCTACGTTGGCCGCAAACGCAAAAGGACAGAAGAAAGAGGCAAGGGGAGAAGCTGGGAGTTGGTGGAAGAAAGTGAAGTAATAAGAAAAGTTGGAAGGGTAAAGTGAAACTCTAGCATATTTCACTCCATAAGTAGAAGGGTTTGGTACCAAATATCTCAGACACCTGGAGTGTAAAGCAGTGAAGTAAGCAAAAAGCCAAAGTTACAATATCCAAAATGGCCCTCCTTGGTTGGTATCCAAAGGTTTCTCACAGAACTGAGAACAAGCTTTATAGACATGGCCCAAAACATATGAGGCTAAGGCTATCTTCTTTCCTGAAGCAAGAGCCTCGGTAAGAGGGGAAAACTCAAGCATAATCCTCTGAGAATAAGTGCAAAATAGAAATTTACAAAGCCAATATAGGAGAAAAGAAAAGAACTCTCGGTCTATTAAAAGGCTTTCTCTCTTATTTTCAAAATTTGCAAAATCACTAAAGAAGGATTTTAGAGGGGAAATGGAAAAAGACACAGTAAGGTCAGGGTAATCGGGACCAAAAGCAGTGCCAATGGGTGATAGCCCTAGGAGATGACATATATCAAGAACAGTAGGGGCCATCATGCCACATCGAAATTGTAAAAAATTGAAAGATGGATTCCAATAATAGAATGTAGCAGGTATAAGGAAAGGGTCTTATAGACACCCCATTTATGACGGCCCTAAGACTTGGGCGCCACTGATTGATCACTCAACGATGAATGTGTACGCTTGTCAAATGGTTGACTTCCTCAGCAGGAAACCTCAGTGTTGAACCTATAAATCCTGTGCCTTATTATGAACCAAGACAATGGTTTTTCAAGCCCAAGCATCCAGCAACCTGCAGACCAACTAGTGTGGCATGCAACCTACTAATGTGGCCTGCAGGCTACTATTAGTGGCCTATCGGCCACTAGTTCAAAAAACCAGATATTTTCTGCTAGCTGTCCCTACAGATGCATGCACCATTCGAGCTGTGTTTGTAAGGATATTTTCGAGGATCTCTCATATATTTCTATATATAGATGACCCTCTCTTTTGCTAGAAAGGTTAGAAAAAATTTGGAATTTAGAAAATTTTGGAGAGCAAAATTTTGGAAATTCTCTCTCTCTCTCTCTCTCTCTCTCTCTCTCTTGCAACTTACATAACCTTTGCCTAAGCACTCTAATCCAAACCTAGTGAGTTCCTTGCTGAGGTGATTTAAGCTTGCATTTTAACTCTTGAGGCACTTGAGAGTGTGAATTAGTGGTTTGTAACTCAAGGGATCATTTATCTTCAAGAGGTATACATTCTAGTGCTTTTGTACCATCTCTACACTACTTGTTTTCTATCTTTTCTTGCTATTTTTGGGTTGTTTATAACCTGTCTTTTTGGGCTGAAACTTGTGGTCTAAGTCCATTAAAGGTGGAGGGGTTAATAATCCTTCTTTGAACCTTGCTTCTATGGCCTTTGCCCTTGTGTTTTCCACCTTTTCATCAACTTTTTTTTGAGTTTTTTAACACTGATTTTCAAAGGTAAAAATCATGTTTTGAAGTCCCAAAAGTGGAGGGGTTAGCATCCCCTCCTTGTGCTTGTGTGCTAGTTTTAATCCCTCAATATTTTAGCTAGTTGTTGTAGTTTTTTTTTTTTAATTCCAGCACTTTTTTGAACTGTCTTAGGACTGTTTTAGGACTGTTTTTGTGAGTTAGTTTCATTCATGCTTTGTATAGTATGCTTGTAGTGTAATGGTCTTCATAGGCTTGGTAGTTTAGGCCTTAACCATGAACCTATTTGAGTTGATAGCCTTTATTTCTTACTTTTTATACTTGTGTTCACCTCTAAGTATCTCTGCAACCTCCCTCATTTCTTGATTTTTCATTCGTTTTGAAAGTTGTTTCAACCGATGGATTGTTTAAGCTTGAGATTGAGGTCATTGTGCTTAATAGTTTAATCTCTTCAGAGGCTCATTACCAACGGCATGACATCTCTCTCATGCCGAAAACAACCCTTTGTTTGACACTTCTTTCCATTAGAGGATTAATCTTCATTTTTGGACTAAATGAATTAAGTAAGGAAAGGTAATTAAAATGAAATAATAAAACTTAGACTAAAATAGAACAAGATAATAAGGTAATTTATTGTTCAATCGGACGTTAATTGAATACATGGAGACTTAAGTCATTTCATACTTGTTAGTGATGAAATGATTCAAATTTCCAAGGTCAACCACTTCCCTTGATCAATCCATGATAAGGAGGAGGTTTTGTGGGTCTTTCCTTACCATTTATTGGAATTATATCCCTTGGTTCATAAGTCATCACGCAATGAAATTGTGTCGATTGATGACTTACGAATCTAACATACCCCTCATTTGACCTATTTGCTGATAAGTAGAGACAGGGTGGACAAACATCCCCTGAGAATACTCTGGTTTGTGCTCTGTTTGTTCTCTGTTACTACAGGGAACTACCTCTGGGTTGCCAGCCACTTTTTCCAAGAAGACAGTGTCCTTTTTCCAGCAGAGCAGAGGCTGAGGTGAAAGAACATGTGCAATTTTCTAACTGAGCAACAGAGGCATTCTGATAGCAAAATAGAGAGCATTATTGGGTGGAAATCTACATCCATGCATAAGCCATCCCTCGATTCTCGGGATCCGTCAAAATGATGTTCTAATATTAGTATGGTGTGCTTGGAGTAGCAGATTTGTAACTAATTAGTTAGAGTAGTTAGTTAGTCTTGTGTTGTACTTATTTAATTAGCTAGAATAATTAGTTAAATTTATTGTTGTAATAATTAGTTAATTAGCTAGTGTAGTTAATTTATTTCATTTGGTTTGTAATAATTAATTAATTAGGTAATTAATTAGCTAGGACATTCATTCGGACCCTCTTGCGCTCGGGCAAAGTTATAATAATGTGTATGTCTTCCAATCCCACGTCTTTCTCCCTTTTATTTACTCGCTTATGATGGGTAGTTTAGAACATCATGTTTCTTTTAGCATTTCCCATGTTTGCGTCCACTTGTCTTGCATGCATCAAGGCTCGGTTCATCATTCTAACAAAGCATTGTCAATTTATTACTTCATTGAATACGTGTTTAAACCACATGCTATCAAATTGATTTACATGTCATAATTAGTAGCTGAGCCTATTAGTTACATATCACATGTGTTGCATTAGTCATGTTGCATTAGTTAGGAGCACGCATGTTTTCTAACCTTTTCGTTTCTTTTGGCTTGCCTTGGAGTACTAGGTGAACTTTTATTTGCTTTAGCACATCAAATGCGTATGATTGTTACCATGTTTAGCATGCTTGCCATGAGGCGAAGTGCTTAATTGATATACCTGCTTGAATGCCTGTGGATGAAGGCTAATTGCTTGAATTGGAATAAATTGAAGTAATGTACATATGCAATCACTTTTTCAAGTGGTACATATTCGAAACAATTTTCAAAACAAACATGAAATCAAAATGTTCCAATTTTTACAAATTAGTCTATACTTGTATGCAACACATAGTAATGTTAGCCTAATAACCGGAACAAGAGCTTATAATTTAAATAAGATTTACGTCATGATTAGTAGAGGCTAATCTTTGATTGGGCGAGTGGGGTGCTCAATTCATGACCTTCCCCTCTCATACCTAAGTTCCTGAGCCAAGACAATCTTGGTGATGATGGACACGTGGCCTTTGGCATGAGTCATGGGTTTCCTAAATTTTCTAAAAATATTTAAATGGTGACTCTGTATCTGGCAAAGCAGTTCATTTTTGACATTTTGATTCGAAATTGATTTTCCAAAAGATTTGTCAGATTTGGACTCTTTGGTGCTTATTTATTTCACATTGCACTTGTGAGATCAAATTCAGAATCACGGGAGTCTGAACTATAGGGCTAGTCCTATTCGAAAGGAACACGAAAAGTCGAGCTACAGGTCTTCAAAAATGGGAAACCTGTCTAGTCGAAGAGTGTTGAGAAGACAGAGTTCTTGAAGGTCCAACATCCTAGCAGGGATAACTCAATCATACCATTCCTCCCATTTTGGTCTCAATGTAGGGCAGCAGCGATATGGACGTTTTATCCTCCAGTTTCCCCAGTCAAGGCCACCCTTGTAAAGGAGGCAGTGATCTTCTAGACGCGGGTATAGGGCAGGAAGCTGAACAGGGGCTTCCCTGAAAATGGGTCCAAGCACAAACTCCCCTTAAGCATGGTGATGGGAAATGAGAATACGTCCGTCAACAGTGCTTCATTCACCAGCTTTGTACTTCTCACATTCTTCATTAATGATCCTCCTCAAAGCTACAGATGGGCTCACATGCTTAACAACTGGTACTTTCAGAAAGGAAAAAGCCATTGGTGAAAGGACGAAAGGGAAGCAAAGAGTTTGAGTATGGAAAGAGTAGAAAATTACAGTCAAGAGCAATAGGAGTGAAAGGGTTTGTTTTTGGACAAGTGAGTAGGTTCAAAAGTGAGAAGAAGGGGTTTTAAACCTTTCTGTCCAAAGTACCCAATCAGCCTAACGAGTCAAGCAAACCTGAAATAAATTATTTGATGGATTTTGGACTCATGTGGAATTAAAACTTTAGTTTTAGAATACAAGTGGTCCCAAGTCACAATCTCTTTGAAAGAGTAAGTTTGAGAGGGAAATTTATTTCAAAGACTCAGCTCGACTTTGAGAAACTGTAGTTGGCTTCGAAGCCATTTTTTGCCTTAAACGAAATTATAGTTAAGGTTTGTTTTCTTCGAAGGCTTTATAAGCATACTCCTAGATTGTCTTTGCAAGGTAATGTCCTTCGAAAGAGTCTTTGGAATGCTTATCTTGTTTAGAGTTGTGAATTCTGAAATAAGTAAGTACTTCGAAGCAAGATTGGTCAATTCGAAGCTGTGATTTATACAGTTTAGGTTGACCAGATGATTGGAGCATAAAAACCTTAAGTCAAAAATGGACGCTCCTATGAGAAAATCCATGCTTCGAAGCACTTAAAGCCAGGCATCAAAGTAAGTTGGTTGCTTCAAAGTTGTTATTCACAGATTACACAAATAGAATAAGGCATAAAGCCATATTCGCCATGTAATCGATCATACAATTGGAATATAAAACCAGATCATGACAAATGATATTTTAAGAGCTCAGTTTTATTGATATGCAATATTTACATTGGGAACACCTACTTGGTTACATTCTCAATTTCATAAAAGTAAAGAATGGACAAAGTCACAAGATCATGGAACTTTGTCCAGCAAAATTCAATAAATACACTCTTTTCCTAACTTATCTTCTATCCTATCTAAATTTAGTTTGTCAAACTGATGACCCCTTAATTGGAAGAAGAGATGCTGGGCCTTCAATTCAAATTATGTTTGTTTAAGAGCCTTGTCTATTTCATTCATTTCTCATTTCCCATGTACTTCATCCATAGTGGCATCTTCTCCAAACTCTAAGTTTGGTTCTTGAAGTTCTCATATTCTTCAAGAAGATTCTATGCCTTATATTGAATTTGAATACGAGTAGCAGAGGTTTCCTCCAGTAACCCACTGGTAATGGAAGCATTTGTGTACCAGTTGAGCAGAAGAGGAAGTTGATCCAAGAAAGTATAAAGCTCTGCCTAGGCTATAGGGTTAAGGATGTGGCTTCAAGAGATAATATCACAAGACCGCAATAAGTTCTTGTGAGAAATATCATCTCAAAGGACCTCAAAGGATAGGTGGGAGAAAGCAACAAGCAGAGTCTGGGCTCTATACTGTTGGTAAGAAGTAGGAAGAACTGGGGCTTGGTAGGGAGCAAAATGCAGGCTCTCAAAAAGGGTGAGTTTCAATTCTTTAATCCAATTAGGATAAGAAGGCAAGGAAGGAGCAGTTGGGTTCCTCCAAATGACGATGGGAACTTAGGCTTTTTCACACATTCTAGCCAAAGTTTTGCTTTTTTGGCTAAGAATAAGGGACTAATTCCCAAGGACTCAATAGGGTATGGAGTATTTTGCACTATTTTGGACGACAAAGTGGAAATATACCATGCCGAAAGCAAGTTGTCCTCAAGGCTGCGAAGACGGTCAAGTGGGACATATGGATATACCATGAAGCTGCTCATGGAGGGATGGATTGCAATGGGGTCATCGAATTTAGGGAACCGATGGTGGATTCGCTCCCTTGTTTGAGGTTGAGTGAGTGTATGCCAAGTTCCCCAGCCAGTGCTGTTAGAAGTGTTGTTAGAGGAAGAGAATGTAGCTTCATCCCATGCAGAAAGTTTGGAGGCAAAAGAGTAGCTTCCAAGATCCATTTTTGTAAATTCTTGGTCCAAAGGTTTGTAGTTGGCAGATTCTAGGTCCAAAGGTTAATAGTTTGCAAAAGCATCCATAACTTGAATAAATGGAGAAGGATAAGTGTGGCCAATAAATGCATGAAGGTTCTTTCAAGGACGAACATCATTGTCTAATATCTCTTCGTATGTACGATTGATGGAAAAAAAAAAAGTTTGTTTGTCCATGGGAATTGTACTAGCCCTTTTGAATACCCAGATAGTGAAAAATGTTCAAGCACAGGAAAGAATTTAATGTAGATCAAGTGCTTCATTGATGGAAGACGGCTGCATTTCTAAGAAGATGCAAAGTCCATACACGTCCTACGACGTGGACAAAGTGCATTGAGTCCACTAATATCACCAAGTATTGGGTGTATTAGTGCAGGGGTAATGTTGGCTATATATTTTGTAAAAGCTAATCGTAGCTTGATATGTGGTACATGAGGGGCAATTTGGGGAGTTGATATAGGTCTCCAGTCAAAGATAGACACGTGGCAAGTCATATTGGTTATAATGGATCAGCGCAGCACTTGAATAGCTAGAAGGTGCAAGATGACGTGGCACAACGGTTACTCACGAATTTAAATTCAAATCCAAGAGGGAAGCCTAACTGCAAGAATGTCGTAGTGAAATTGACTGTGAGAGAGCATGATCAGCAATTATGGAAAGACATTTCGACGGTTGAAAGCCCACTTCGACAGTTACCCTTGAACAGTATAAATAGAATGTCCTAAATTGAAAAACCCAGACTCAAATCTAGAAACCAGTTTATTTACTTTATATTTCTTTCCAGTTTTACATTTTCAGTTCTTTACATTTTCAGCATTTCAATCCCTGTACTGCACTTTATTTTCTAGAAGTAGTTCTCAAGTAGTCATTGATGTAAATCTTTTCAAGACTGGATCATTTCATTGTAAGTTCTTATTCACTCAATGAAATTTAGTTTCTAAATTGTTCTGTACTTGTTATTTCTTATAAAAAATTTCCTCAAACAAGCCACTAGTAAAAGTCATTTTCATTGAGGCTGAAAGAATTTCAACACAATCGTCTAATAATTGGTTGACAATTAAAATTCTGTAAAGATTGATTGATCCTTACTGTCACGATTAAAATTACATAGTTAACCGTCGAAAGCCAAAAAAAAACCAACAATCTTGAAGGTAAATTTGTTGTTAATCCAGTGCACATCATTTAGGCCAAGTTTGGGAAGACTAAAAAAGTGCACTTTTTGTCTTTTTGGACTAAAAAATTAAGGTTGAAAATATGGATGTTTGGGTTAATTTTTTGACTTTTTATTGAAAAATGTGTAATAAAAAATTGTAAAAATTGATTTGTAGGGAAAAATTTGAATTGGGAGTTGTGCAGCCGTAATTGTTGACTTTTGGTGAATAGTGTTAACTTTTTAACTTTTTGAGTAACTTTTTGACTTTTTGACTTTTTTTAAAGTCCCCAAACTTGGCCTTAGTGGGAGAAAATATTGTCTTTTGGAAAACAGTATTTGTAATGCTACTCGAAACGTTCTCAATCTAGTCAAAATCTCGATGGCATCATCATCCAAAAATATTCACACCAACATATTTCATTTGCATTTCTCTTCTTAAATTCAAGATTCTAATAAATATGTGAGAAGAAAAATGCTATCACCCTAAAAATATCAATGTTAAGTTTACTTCAAATGATGTAGAGTTTTGCATGTCAGTTGTTGGTTTGGTTAAGAATCAATTAATTTAAGGGTATTGTTAAGAATACTAAATTTTTTACTAAATAAATAATCAAATGTCTTTCATAGATGTGTGAATCCTAAAATGTGAACCCTACATCTATGTGAAACATTTGATAAAAAGTTTAAAATTTATAATATTTTTCTTAATTTAAACCCAACTCGTTGTTTGTCATATCAGTATAAACAAATTTAGTGATGATATTTTAAAAATTCCTAGCATTTCTTATATGAAAAACATGCAGACTATGAAAATTTTCCATAGTCATCATTCACTAGCTCATAATTTCATCCAGTTTTCCTATGTATCGGGAAAAGCAATCAATAATTTTACTCAAAATTTTTAATGTGTAGACAAGATTCATTTTATATATGATAGATAATACATTAAATTCAAATTTATACCATTTACTTTAATTTTTGAGTAAAATTCTAATTAATTTTTTTGGTAGCTAGAATTATTGAATTTGCTTTGTCTATGATTAATTAGTGAAAAGCCCATTTTTAGGGGGCCATTTATCATTTAGTCAAAGGTTTAATCTTTTTTTAGTAATAAAGATATGAGTTGAAAAATTGACTGCACCAAAAAAAATGTCAAAAAATTAATCGAAAAAGTCTTCGGTGGTTGGTGGCGGTGGCAGTAAATTGGACAAATAGGTGATATTAAACAAATAGGTAAATAGATAGGTGATATATGTACAAATAATAAACATTTGAACAGATAGTTGCATAGATAGAAGACACGAGTATAGATAGTGAGACATTTGAACAAATAGTTACACATATAGTAACACGTATATAGATACTGAGACATTTAAACTGATAGACATATATGTAAAGTTTGAACAAATAAGTGTCTTTTTAGATAAACAATGCTCTTTTGGCCCCAAAAAAATTAACCTTAGGCCTATTGACTTTGTAGTTTTAAAATTAACCTTTGACTTGAGTGTCTTTTTGTCTATATTGTATCTATTTTATAAGAAGTTTCGTTTGGAATCAGACTTTTTTAGTAATTTTTAAAATTTTTGGCTAAAATGTGATGTAAAAAAAATTAGTATGTTTGGGATGACTTTTTGACTTTTTACAAAAAAATGTGCAAAAAGTAGAGAGAAAAGTGAATCTTTGACTTTTTAGTATGGCTTGTTGATTTTTTAATTTTTTTAGTAATTTTTTGACTTTTTTTGCTAAAAAAATCCCTTGTCAAACGAGGCCAGAATATTAATTATTTATAAAAATGCATTCAATTAATTAGAGTTGACAAAATCTTTACACATCACTAAGAAATCCCTCAAGATCCTCTCCAGAGGTTTCATAAATTACCAAAGAAAGCATAGACACAAAGAAAGAGCTTTCATGGGTTTCCTTGATAATTAATGATATAAGGAGATAAAAATAAAAATAAAGAAACTACTACAGGCCAACTGAGAGTGGTTTTCTTGATGATCTATCTAACAGACTAAAGCCCATTTGAAGTGACCTCAATGATAAGGCTGGAACCACAAGATGAAGTGGAAGAAGAAGAGGATGGAGAGGTGGGTCCTGATGAATCATCCAAGTCTCTCACCATGAAATCATGGGCTCTATGCTGAACCAACCCAACTCTTCCACCTTTGCGAGCCTCCTGGCGTTCACTAATTTCATTATCATCGTCGTCGTTTTCTGAACTTCGTTTCTTCAAGAATATGCGACAGAGAACCCAGTTTCCTATTTGGACCAGAGTCTTCTGGCAAATCCAAATCAAAGTTTAACTCAAAATAGACTTTCATTAGTGTCAACAAAATATAAATTTTCATTAATTTAAAATATTGAGACTTACAACTTTAGGTGGCTGGATTTGGGGTCCCAAAACCCACCCGGAAGCCGCTCATCGCCCGTTCAGGCCTTGTTAGGCTCAAGCCTGTGTCCAACTTGAACCCTCGGGCCTGGGCTTGGGATGTGTGTTTTTTGGGCAGGCCCAACTCGCCAGCCCGATCCAAGCCTACCTGAGGGCCAGCCCACTTGAGGACTAGCTTTATTTTTAAACTATCTTAGTGGGAAAAAAAAAATAAAAAAACTATCGGACCCCGCGTAGGCCTAGTTAGGCCTGACCTTAGGCTCGAGCCCAGGCTCAAGGCCCAAATTTCTCTAGGCCTGGGTCAAGATTTCGCTTGAGTGGCCCGGCTTGGCTTGACCCTTTTTTTCGTGGGAACACGAGGCTCGAAGGTGGGCTGATCTAAAATTACACCCCTAGGCTGTATTGTCTCTAGTCTGGATATGGATCGGAGGGTATTATTTAGATCCATGGGTCCATCACATATTTCGATTTGATAATTTGAATTATTTATTTTATAGGTACTTAGTATATATCATTGATAAAAAAAAATTAGGTAAATTCGATAAAACTTGTTCAATTCATCACGTTTGTCACAACCAAAAAAAAAAAAAAATTAAAGATTAGATGGTTTATTTTAAAAAATATACTCTTGTTTTTTTTTTTTTTTTTTTTTAAGACAAAATGAGATAAATTGAAAAGGCTAGGATAAATGGATCAACCTAATTTTTTATGTGTATAATATACATGAAGGTCTCTACGAAATAACTAGTTTAGTTTGTCAAAATAAGACCTGTAGTGAATCTCACGAATCTAAATAATACCGTTCAATTCAAATCTTGGATTTCAGAGAAGCCTGACCCCTTTTTTAAGAGGAATAAATTACACTCCAGTGAAATTTTGAAAAAATAATTGCATATTTGTAAAAGAAAATTTTACAATTTTAATTATTAATATGTATAAAATTTCTTACTAATTTATAATTACTTTTTAAAATTTCACTAATTTAATATTTTCTTTATATATATATATATTTAATATAAATCCTACTGTTTTCATCATAACGGTATAAAACACACGTGCCATAATGTAAGATTTTTTGTCCTAAAAATTCTGGTTCTACTGTGTCCTGATATTCAATGCATTTTCAACTTTCCCATTATGTCTTGATATTCTCTCGAACTACATGTTCACATGAGAATGCATCGGGGATATGGGATTCCGTTGATTTTTATCTTTAGTTTTTTTTTTTTTTTTTTTTTTTTTCTTGACATTTTCTGTTTTTAAAATTTAAATTTAAACTTGAGGGATTCGTGGAGCTTATTATGAGTCCCGCTTTGATAATCTAAAATATTTATTTATATCGTCTTTAGTTTATATCATCTATAGAAAAAAATAAAATAAAACAATCCAATACTCGTAATATTTTCATTTTATCACGTTTATTTTCAAAAAATAAATGATAACTATTTTTTTTTTTAAATAAACCATTTGTTTTTTGAGAGACAAACATGATAAAATTAAAAAGTTACATTTATCAAATAGATCTAATTTATTTTTTCTAAGATGATACATACGAAGGACTCTATAAAATGAATAATTCGAATTACCGAAATAAGACCTAATGAGCCTTACAGATCTCTCAAGCTCTCTTAAATTCATATGTGAACGTAAGAAAAGCAAAACTTTTTTTTTCTTTCTTTTCTTTATTCTTTATTTTTTATTTTTAAATTTAATAGGTTCATCCAGATTAGATAACTTAAAAAAATTAAAAATTAATTTTTTTGTGAAAAAATTGTAAGTCCTTAGGATATATTTGGCTTATTTTTTAATTTTCAAAAACTGCTAGTCTAGACGGATTAAAAAAATAAAAAATATATTCACCTGGCGCCCAAAAAATAAAAAACAGTTATACACTGTTGCCAAAGAAAGAAGGTTATGATGAACTAATTACTTGAGTTGAATCCTTGTGTTGAGTTGCTGCTGCTGCTGAGTTGACATTGACAAGGCGATATTCATGCATGATCCAAAGAGTTCTTGAACCATTTGGAGGCTTCCCTGTATGGAAAACCAGTGTCTTTCTCATCCCAATTAAATCATATTTTCTTGTTGGAGATGTAATCTTTTTGTCAGGGCCAGTTGCTTTCCAATAACCAGAGCTGGTAGTCCTGTTGTTACTTCCTTTTCCATTCTTCTGGTACTTGCCTTCCTTCTTTGTAAACAAGTACCTATCCTCCTCCCTACCATCACCTGCAAATTTGGGTTTAACAATCTGAATTACAAATCATCAAAAGACAACATTAAATTAAAGGACATGCATTTTTGATCAGCAAAGTAAGAATTTTATAAAAAAAAAACATGAAATTAAAAGTATAAGGAAATGATGAAATGCACTGAGAGAGATATTCGGAGAGTGCAAACTCATTTACTACTGCTACTCGCATCCGCACAGTCAACCTCTCGGCCGAAGTGCATGTCCAGCTATTTTGATGATGCAACTAGACAAAAATTCATGAAAGAAAACAAAAAATATATATATTTATGAAGTATTGCAAATTTGAAATGTGCGGATCAAATTCGTTTTGGATTAAAGTAGATATACCAGCAGGCAAATCCCAAGGATCATAATTGGAAAGAGTGAGGATATCAGGGACAACTGAAGTAGGCAAAGGGGTGGAGAATATTTTACTAGTGAGGTACTGAAACACTATCTCTTCATCTGTGGGTTCGAATCTGAATCCCGGTGGCAATTTTATAGCTCTGTTTTCCATCATGCTCTCTAAGTATATTCTTCTATTCAAACTTTATATATATATATATATATATGTGTGTGTGTGTGTGCGCGCGCGCGCCTCTGTCAACTTGAATGACTTGAGCCAAACATGATAAATTCTAGTAATACATGGAGGGGAAGGATGGGATTGGTGGTTTAGAGCAAGAGATGGTTTCCTTTTATATGGATAAATCTATAGAGCGTGCACCACTTAAAAGTTCATGGAATAAGTTAAGAATTTTTGTAGTGTTACATTAATTTTTTGATAAAAGTTGTAAATAAAGAATCTATTAGGTGCCATTTAAAGTAAAAGTTTCAAATTATTATATTTATAATGAAATCTATGATTGTAAATCACGGTATCAGGTAACGTAACAGTATCGATCGTGGAATATCAGTATTAGTAGCATCGGTCGGTACGTATCGAAAATCGAGTATTGCAGTCGTGAAATTTTAAAAATCATTTCACAGGTTTTCCAGCAATTTATTTCCCTTACCGGTCTGAACTGGTAAGTATCAGCTCGTTGCAGCATGTGTAATGGTTTATACAACTGTTACAGACCGCTACAAATTGGAACTCGGCCGATTTTTCAACAGTTTTTTATCTCAGCAATATACCGACCTATATTCATCATAGTGTTCTATTTTTTCGATACAAACCAGCTGTTATGTAACATATCGATTGGTTTTAGAACTAAGATGAAACCTCCCTGAGCTCTGTCTATGGGGAGCGCCTTTCACAGTAAACACACGTGCCCTTATCTTTTTCTTTTTCTTTTTCTTTTTTTTTTTTTTTTTTTTTTTTCGGTTTTAACTTTAACAGATGGGCCCTTATCTTAGAGCGGTTAGAATGTATTTTTCTTCCTTTGTAACATATTAACGTAAGAAAATGATTTCTTGTTTAGAATTCTTGTTATCATAGCAGGCATATTAATTTCTATTTGTAATATGGTTATTCTACCTATTGGGGGGAGAAAAAAAAATGTAAAATTGTTGCTGATAGAGATTTAATTCACTTGAACTAATATACAATTTACTTTATAATTAATTTTAGAAAAAAATCTATTTTACCTCCTTATAGTATGAATTGATAGCACTTTACCTTCTTATCTTTTAAAAATAGCCATATGTCCCTCATAGTTTTGGGCTAAAACGAAATTGTTACTATATATATAAAATGACTATAATATACCTTGAGACCTTATATTTTTTTGTTATTTTCCTTCTCTCTTATCTCTCACTCATACATATAATTTATAATGTCTAGTATTACTTCAATTAAATCATAATTCATTATAAATTCTTAATTATTTATTGTAATTCTTAAATTTTTATTCTAATTTTAATTTAATTTAATTATATTTTAGATCACAATTAATCCTAAATATTTAACTATTTATCTTAATTACTAAATTTTTAATCTAGTTTTAATTTAATTATATTTTAGGCCACAATTAATCCTAAATTCTTAATTATTTATTATAATTTCTAGCATGTTAATCTAATTTTAATTTAATCACATTTTAGTTCAATTCTTAATTATTGTTTAATTTATATTTTACTTAATTATATTTTAAATCAATTCTTAATTATATTTTATATTTTAGATCAATTATTAATTATATTTTTATTTTATTTATTTTATTTTAATTAACATATGAATCCAATTTTAGGTTTGGATAAAATGGGGGTTAACTTTTTAGAAAACAAAACCCACTTTAAAAAATGGTGTGTGTAATAAATCTTCCATTAATTTGGATGGAAAAACTAACCGTAACGCTTTAATTCAAAATCACATGAGGTTTTTTTGGTTATATTTGAACGATAAGGGAATAAAGTGCTAAAGTCTAAAACCACAAAGGAATAAAATGAATTTAAACTATAATTTTATAATATAATTTGAAGAGGATGGGGAGTGGATTTTTGAACTTTTAATACTAATATTCATAAATATATCGATTGATATTCAAAAATCCGATATATATTATTAATCGGTATGATTCATATTGACCGATATTTAAAATCTTGGTGAGTCTAATGCAGTGATTTTACTGATCAACAATGCAAGATTTATATACAACCTACCGTGTTGTGAGCTTGGAAGAGTTTTGTAACCTAATGCTAATATATATTTACTTAATAGGGCACATGGTTTGTTTGAACAAGTCAAAATTATACACTACTCTTCACGATATTCTTCTGATTCAATGGTACCATTTTTTTGTGATAGTGCATTTGCATAACAAATGATAAAATGGTCATTTACCATCAAGTTAAAAGGCAATGGTGCATTTTGTATAATGTGAATCCTGTAAAGATTTGGACATGAATGGCATCATTAGGCGGAAAAAGGAACAATTTCTTTGCAACCCATGTTCTAAACTTGTAGGCGCTATACAACACTCAAATATTTTATTGGAGTATTTTGCTTGCACAATGTTAAAGAGAGAAATAATTTTATTATTTATATTATATTTTTAACCGTCCACGATCCAAAATTTGTCAAAAATAATTATTCGAAACTTGACTTATTCTAACCAACTAATCTCATATTTTGAGAAGATGATTATAATCAGGTTTTTGGTTAAAAGCTACTTATAAGAAGTTTTTTTGTGAGAGGAAAAGTGGGTTATAATCTGAGAATTGAATTATAACCCACTTCTCAAAAGGGGTATAATCCAATAATCTCATATTACGTATTAATAATAATAATAATAATAAAAACTATTGCATATTCTCTATCTCCGTAATTCTATCCGTGAAAATAAATGAGGCCAATATATATACACATAATTTGTTATGTGAATATCCATAGGAAGGTGTAATGAGATGGTGGAATAATACCACTCCAATGTTTCAATTACTTTCACTTGTGATTTGATGCAGATTCTGTCTCGGAAAATGTTTGGGACCTTAAAAAAATCTCTCTCAATTCAATCCAGAATGATGTAATTTAACAAATGTTAATTTTTTATTAATTATATACTCAATTTATGGGAATCACCACCTTTACCACATCATTATAAATATATTTGCAAGTATAAAATGTAATTCTCTATTATTGTTGTACTGTTTGCTAGAAGGATAAGTACAGAAGACTTATTTAGGCCAAGTTTGGCTATCCTAAATAAGTACACACTTTTTATCTTTTTATTTTTTTTTTCATTACATTATCTCTCTATTTTTCTGCACATCTTTTCGTAAAAAGACAAAAAATACACTTATTTAGGTCATCCCAAACAACCCCTTAATTAAAAAGATTAAATTTTTTTTAATTAATTAAAAGGAAAAGAGAAGTAGAGAAAAATATGAGCAAAAGGGTCTCAGTAGTGACTCAGCCGCATGCAAGAAACCAAAAAAAAAAAAAAAAAAAGGTGACAGTTTAGCGGCCTCTCCGTCGTCCTTCCAAAATCTTTTTATTCCCTTTCTTCTCTTCTCTTTTTTTTTTTTTTTTTTTAATGAGTAAAAAAGAACTTTATTGATGAGAAAACATACATTATATATGAAAAACATCAATAAAGAAGGGAGGTGCAAAAAGCATCAAAGTATGCCCCTCAATTCCAACTAGGTTGGCACCAAAGAAGATACTCAATCATTTGCTAGTACCACGACCGAAGGTTGGTGAGAAACCAACAAGAAAAGAGAGAAAAAAAAACACCACAAGGCCCAAGGCCAAACAAGCTTGCAGCAATGCAGATTATCATAATACCTTGAGCTAAAAGTTCCTTGTTCTCATTTTGCTAGCATAATCTTCACCGCAGCACATCCATTCCAGAATTGTTTGTCCCCTCATTCGTACTTGTTCCTTGTTCTCATTTTGCTAGCATAATCTTCACCGCAGTACATCCCATTCGTACTTGTTTGTCCCCTCATAGCATCAATGTTCTCTTCCTCGAAGATTATGACAGATCACCGCTGCTGATTGCCTTCGTCCCTCTCCCTGATCGCCCCACTCGCTGATCGCCTTCGTCCCTCTCCAATCCCCTTTCTTCTCTAAGTGTCATTCTTTTGTTTTTTATTTTAAAATTATAATAGATTGTATAATTTTGATATAATTATAATAATCTTTCCTCTAATAGATTAAATAGATCAAAAGTAATATAAATGGTATGAAAACACAAATATAAATAGGATAAAATATACATTTTAGTGTGAAAGATATGACAAAATCATATTTCCATATATTAATGAAATGGGATTGACTTCTCTCTAAACTCTAATTGAACTAGAGAAGTGTTGTCTGGCTTATTGGGTTCACTTTTGTGTCATGTTTTGGTTATCTGAACTATGCACATTTTAAGATTCGTTGATTACATTATTCTTGTAAAAAATTAAGTCGATCGGATAACAACCACGAGATCGGATCAGTTTTGTATTTTTTTTCAAAATGGACAGTGAGAAAATAAACGATTTATACAAAATAGATCCGAGCACATGGTTTCTGTTATTCTGTCAACTTGATTTTTCCGCAGGGATAATGTATTCCATGAACCCTAAAATGTGAACAGTTCGAATAATCAAAACGGAATCTAAAAGTGGGCCCAATGGACCAGACTAGATTGTCCAGTCTGATTTGAGATTAGAGACTGTCCATGTCCTAATGAACTATCAACAAAAATATGGGTAAGTGTTGTATGAATTAAAACTTTAAAGACGCTCAATGTAATTATGCTAAATTTGCAGGACTTAGTGCTTTTTGCCAAATTTCAAAAGACATCAATATAAAGGGTAATTCTATTTATACACCATAGATCCTTTCAGTACACACCATTACTTAATACACATACATAATAATTTTTAGATTGTGAAAATATCTCAGTTCACACCATAACTTTCCATTTTTAATCCTAAGCTAATAAACTAGTACACACCACAATCAAAATTTTCAATTTTTTATGTATGAATATTTAATATTTGATCAACCTTAATAATTTAAACAAAATAATTTTGTTCAAATATAAATAATTAAACATTTTATAAATGCTCAACTCTGATTGTCCGAATACATTACAAATGAATAAGCCATCTTCTATACAAACAAGACAAGCAAAAAAGAAAGGGAAAATTATGCAAATAGTCCCTATACTTTACATGATGTGTCGATTTGGTCTCTGTAGTTTCAATTTACTCGATTTTGCCCCTTAATTTAACGAATTGTCATTTTAGTCCAATAAATAACGGTTGTTAAGTTAATTTAACAAAAAGTCAAACAATGTGTCAATTTGGTCCCTGTATTTTTCACAATATGTCAATTTAGTCATTGTCAAAATCAAGAAAATTGAAATTATAGGGACCAAATTGACACATAGTGTAAAGTATAGGATCAAATTGACACATTATTTGACATTCTATTAAATTAATTTAACAACCGCTATTTATTGGACTAAAATGACACAACCTATTAAATTAAGGGACAAAATTGAGCAAATTGAAACTACAGGAACCAAATTGACACATCGTGTAAAGTACAAGGACTATTTGCATAATTTACACAAAAAGTAAACTAATCTTTTCATTGTTGTATTATTTCAAATCAACATTCTGAGTGTCATCCATTGTATCCAAATTTTCAAAATCAATTGATTTCAATATTTTTAAAATCTTAAATCTTAAATCTTCAAAGGCAATAATGTTTTGAGTTTGAAAAATAATGGTGAAGATTATAATGGCGAAGATGATGAGTATAGTGTGTTAGATTATCATAGTGAAAATGATGAGTGTAGTGTTATATTATAATGGTGAAGATGAACAGTGTTAGGAAAGATATTTGTTCCAACAGATATAGTGTGTAAGTGATAATGTGTAAAGAGAGATTTGTGTCTTTATATGTGAATTACTTGAATGAGTATATATACACCCATATTGTCCTTAATAGTCATTTTACTTGAATATATTATTATTATATAAATTTAATGGTTAAATGATATATACTCAGAAAATTCATGGTGTATGAATAGAATCTCCCCAATATAAATTAGTTTTTTATTTTTATTTTTGTAGTGCTTACTTTTTAAAGTACTTTGAGATTATGGTTTCTTTTCAGAGTAAGGTTTTGTGAATATATTGATTCATTTGCTATAAAAGCAAACATCTAAATTTTTTCATTTTTTAAACTAAAAATTAGTAAGGAAAACACCTAAAACAATGATTTGTTCACCGAATTAAATATCGAGCAAACACATAATTCAAGAATAATATTATTAGCACACCAGCAATGAAAAAATAACTATGCATATTTGATTGACAATGAGGTTTGAGGATATTGTATGGACATAAAAAAATCTGATACTTGATAATGAACTGTCACGACCCAAATCCGCCCCTATAGGTTTAGCATCGTAACCGGCCAGTAATCCTTAGATTACCGAAGGCCTCTGAACAGATTAACAAAATTAAGGGGCTAGCGGAAGCTAATACATAAATATAGTTGTCCAATGAGTTGTGCTGACTTATATGAAACGGAATATTTAAAAACTTTATATACATAATCAAAAGTCAACCATACATTATACCCACACACATTACAGTATTTTAAGTACAGCCAACGACATCAAATCAAGTCTTATATATACAGAAACAACAGAACTTAAACACAGGGAGCTTCAGGAACCTCCACAGGAGGCACAATGGTTGACTGACAACGGAACACAAATCCAGACAAAAGCCTTTAGGCTCGGGCTCCAGAATACTCACCTATACATATATATACACACAATGAGCTAAAGCCCAATGAATAACATTAAGGTAAAGAGGTTAATGAACGAAATCCGAATATATCATAAGCAGAAAACAAACCAGAGCATAGTCATTCTTATATCAGAACATAATAATGGTACATCCCATAAAACACATCACAGAATGTCTTCCGACTAGAGTAATCGGTTCCGGATACTGATTAAACACATATCACCACAATGAAGTGGCTAACGAGATCTCGTAATTACTTGTATGTCATGGACCCGCATTTTCATGCCGTCCCCTATGACTTGGGACTATCTATGGATACCATAATAGATTTCAAACTTGGAATGTTCGTTTACGTAACAGATAACATTTCAAAATCATACCTTATCATATTTCATTTGGAACATAATTCATATCAACATATCTTTACAGAAATGTCATTCACAGTGGTTTCAGTAAGCGGTCAATCAATCCTCGAGTCTTGACCTACAATCACAAAATACATAACACAAGCATGTCTTATCATTACACATTCAAGTGGCCATTAAGGCTTAGCTTTCATTACATTGGTTCTTATTCTTTCTTACCACATTGCCTAAAACACACACACTTGCTGTCTCATAACTTAGTACATTCATTCCTTAGTGTGTTCCTAATCCATAACCTCCTTAATATGGCTCAATTAAGGCTTAGGAATGCCTAAGATGCAATGAGGATGCCAAAACATGCCTTGGAACACTTGGTAAAATTTTCTGAAAATAAGGTCCCCGCTCGAGCGTAGACTTCCTCGCTCGAGAAGACATGCAAAATAAGAGGGGCCGCTCGAGCGTGACTTCCTCCGCTCGAGCGACCTGCAAACTTGGAAAAAGTACTGGTTGGTCGAAATCCACGCTCGAGCTACAACTCCCACGCTCGAGCGTATTGACAACATGCAAAGGGTTCGCTTGAGCGGAGAGCTTATGTCTGAAAAAAAATACTAAGAGCTCGCATTCTCCGCTCGAGCGTAGGTTTCCTCGCTTGAGCGGACTGTAAAATTTTGGGTTTTTCAAAACAGGGTTTGAGCTTCAAAATGTGATTTTAATGGCTATACTCATGCAAAGCTTAATCAAAACACTTGGAAGGCCTTTCTAAAACACAATTACATGATCACTCTCAAACATTTAGCTCAAAACTCATGGATTTAGCAAATTTGAACTCCAAAGCTCATGCATGGAAGATTGTCAAACTCCTTTCTTTTGTTCTACAAAACATGCAATGAAAACCATAAGCTCATGAAATTTTGAAACATGAAACATGATAATTTCTTGAAAATGATGAGTAAAACTTACATGCATGCAAAGATTTCAAAAGCAAAACCCAAGACATGAATGAACAAGGTATAATCGTCCATAAACATGCACACAAGCCATTTTCTTGCTCAAAAACCCAACTTCACTTCAAATTCCAATAATTGATTCACCAATTTCTTAGTACAAGATGCATGGAAGGTTGTCTACAAAAGAATAGGCTCTAGACTCTTACCTAGCTTCTTGATTTCAAACAATGAGAGATGGTCCTCCAAATTTCCTTCTTCTTCTTCAACCTCAAGAGCTCACTCTCTCACTCTCTAATTACACTCTCTCTCTCACACCAGAGACCGAAGAGGCAACCTACCACACCCCCTCACTCAACTGAATATACACAACACACACCTCACTTTGAGCACCATACACGTGCACACACATGCACACTTCCAACACACACACATGGGTTTTAAGCCCCTACATTCAACACCACAAAATGCCTCAACACACTATACACTCAAACACATCTTGGATCATTAATAGGATTAGATTAGGTACCAATCATGCATTATTTAAATAAAACGTAAGTAACCTTAATTTATTCAGGTTAGCGCAAAATTCAATTAATCCAAATTAGCTCCCATCAAGGTTCAATTTAATCACATGCGATTTTTTTACCGAACCGAATCAATTCTTAATAAAATTTGCCAAGGTGTTCTAAAACTTCCAAATAACACATTGATGTAATTCAATTTCGATTTCGGTTGCCGATAAGGCTTTCAATTTACATCTTAAATCGGAATCCAAACAGATATTTCTACACGTAACAGATAGGAGGCCAAAATCATGTAAAATTTCCATAATGAACCCATAATTTATTTTATTCACTTAATTAACATCCTTAACTACCAATTAGTGGCTAATTACGGATAGGGGTTGTTACATGAACAAATCTAACAAAGAAGATGATTAGAACCACCACATGATTGTTATTTATAAAAGAAAATACCCTCAACCGTTGAACGGTTGGGGATCTTCCGATGCCCAAGTTAGTTCTCCAATATTATAAAAATATTTAATCAACAAATTACATATATAAACAACATACCTTAACTCATTGGAATGTGGTCTATTTATAATAATTTAGTGCCTTCCTTAGCAAGTAGTCTAAGTGCTCCAGAAGTCTTTTCTCAAACAATCTTTGGTTGTTTAGGACTTTTATATTAATACATCATCTCACGATGAATTCTACTCCATGTATAATATTATTGTAGTATTTGATTAGGATTTGACAATTGTCATATACGTGATAATCCATAACTGCACCATATGACAGTGTTGGGAGTGATTTTATTCCCTCATAATAGCCTCCGACTCCCATTTTGTTCGAGCATATTGAGAAGGGAGTGAGAGTTATCTTTTATTTTAATCAGCCACCTTACACCAAGGATTAAGAGAACAAAACACATGTTACGCCGTATACAAGCTTACCACAATGTTGTACATGTTTTGCCACATTGTACATGTGTCGGTTAAGTTGTATGTGCTTACTACATCGTACAAGTATTTCCTATGTTGACACGTAATTGCCATATCGATATGTGATCACCACATTTAAATGTGATTGCTACGTCAACTCATGTCATGCACTTTTCACATTGGCATGTGTTTTCTACATTGTTAAGTGTTGACACATTGTGTTAGTGTCCGTCATGCTATACACTTATTTGTCATGTTGTACACATACTCACCACGTTATACATATGTGTAGACACCTCATTTTTGACCGACCTTAAGACTCAGACGTCGTCATCTGTGCACTCGGTGATTGTGCATGTTTGTGCTCATTTTGAGTTTCCGGAGCCTTCGGCAGAGCACCTTGTCTCGGGACCTCTTAACTTTCTTCTCTTGGCCTGGTTTTTAGACCATGCGTTGCTGCCTTTTCCTAGAGGGAAACAAAGGCCTGTAGGCCACTTTTTATAGCCATAGGCTACCTTTCTCTCTCATAGGCCACTTGTGGTGGCCCGTAGACTTGTTTTCGGGGCTTCCGGCAGAGTGCCTTGTCTTGTAGACTCTTGTCTTTCTTCTTTTTTGGTTTGTTTTTGAACCAAACCTTGTTACCCCTTGCCTGGAGGGTAGGACAGGGGTGTAGACCAGTTTTCTCCCCTGTAGACCACTTTTGGTGGTCAGTTACCTAGGGTGGGTGGTCTGTAGACCACCTAAGGTGGTCGGCAGTATGCCACCACCTTCTTCTATCTTTGTAGACCCCTTTTCTCCCTTACCGACCAGTTTTCTCCCCTGTAGACCACTTAAGGTGGTCGGTCAACTAGAGGGGATGATCAGTCGACCACTTTAATTGGTCGGCGGCCTTTCTGCACTTTCTGTAGATATTTTTCTTGCCAGTTGTGCCAGCTGTTGGGCACAGAAGGCATCCTTCATACATGTGTATGGAGGGATTGCACCAAGCTTGAGGCATGAAATTCTATATAAGGGGAGCTTCCTCCCCCTTGTTCAAGGTTCAGAATTTTGATTAAGGCTAAACATATCCCTCTCTCTTTATATTTGTACTAGTTTGTGCCTTAAAGTGAGTTTTCTTCACACTTTTGCACTAAAGCACCTACTGAAACACCTTCACTCTTGAGCTGAGGTTCTTGGAGGTTGCATTTGAGTGATTTTGGCTTGGTTTTGCCTCAGAAATGGCTAGTTTTGAAGTTGTTCTTCAATGGTGAGTAGTTACCCTCTTTAAGCCTTGTTTTGCTTAAGTATTTGGTCATCCTTGCATGCTATTTTAGGCCTTTCTTTCAACTGCAAAAACTCTTGTTTTTAAGTGTTTGAAATGTTTGTTTGAGGCTTTGTTTGAGTTAGGGGTGGTTTATTCCCTTTGGTGGCTTATTTTCCTTTGCTTTGTTCTATCTCTTAAGGCCTTTCAAACCATCTTGTTTTGGCCTTTTAACCACTGAATTCCAGAGGAATTTCAGTGGTGGAAAGTGGGTTTTGAGACCCAAAATGGATGGGGGTGGTCCCCCCGTCTTGTGTTTTGTTTGCATGTGTTGTTGGCTTAACACTTTGGCATGCTTTTCTACCTTCATAAAGCTCTATCTTAGCATGTTTTAGGCCTTATTCTAACATGATATAACTCCGTTTTGGGTTAGTTTGGTTGCTTCTTACATGCTTCATGTACTTGTAGTGCAATCCTCTTAGTTAGCCTAACATGTTCTATGCTTTGGACCACCATTTTAGCATGTTTTTGGCTCCACTCCACTAGGCTTTTACTCATATTTTGGCATGCCTTAGCTCTAATTTTGGTCAACAAGTTCACCTCTTGCATGGTTTATGCACTTGTAGTGCAAGCTTGTTCACTAGCCTAGCTTGTTTGGTGTTTTGGCCTATTGATCTAGCTTGTATATGCTTTACTCCAGTACATTTTTGGCTTTGATTTAACATGCTTTAGGTTTGATTTGAGTGGTCTTGGTCATGCATGCTTGGCTTTGCATAGGTATAGTGCATTTGGTTTTGCTAGCCTTAAGCTTTGAGACCTCTAGCATGTCATATTTGAGCTTTTTGCATGGCATGGCATTATTTGGCATGTTATTTCAGACCATATACCTCTGCCATATTCTCGCATTTATCATCCCTTTATTGTGTTTGAGGGTTGAGCCTTATGCTTCACCTATGAGCTAATATGTATGCATGTTTGCCTAAGCTTTTGGGGCTACCAGGTCAGCATGTTTTTTTGGTGTTATTTTACCATGTTAAAACTCTGATTTTTGTTGGTGAAGTCACCTCATGCTTGGTTTTGGTATGTGTAATGTTATCCCACTCGTTGACCTTGCATGCGTCATGTTTTATGCCTCCCATTCTAACATGTGTTAGCTCTACTCCATGCATGTTTTGGCATTGTTTTGACCTGCCTTGGGACTGTTTTGAGTCATCTTGGCCCTTTGGGGCTTGCTTGATATGGCTATGGTGTAACTACCTTAGCTAGTCTTGAGTTTTGAGCACCCTACTATGCTATATTTGTGATGGTTGCATGTTTGGGCATCGTTTAACATGTTATTTCAGAGCATGTATGTGTGTCATGTTCTCACTTCTTTCATTCCTTGAGAGCTTTTGAGAGTTGTGTCTTTGTGCATTGTTAATGAACCATCAAATTAGCATATTCTCCTTGTGTTATATGCCTTGATCTTAACATATTTCAGCCGCTATTTTGGCATGTTTAACCTCTGTCCGGTGTTGGTTTGACCATTTGAGATTGATAGTGCATGCCTCATGTGTAATATGTTTCATTAGCTTTGATGTCTTAGCTTTTAAACATGCCACGCATGCATTGCTTACATGATAGAGTCTTGCGCATGTCACTTTAGCATTGAAGGTTGACCTTCTTATTTGCGTTGCATGTTTTTGGATTGGACGTTAATCCAAACACGAGGAATGTCGCACATTTCATACTTAAAGTGATGAAACATATAGCATTTCTTGGTCGCCGACCTCTTGATCAAGCATGATAGAGGTGGAGGCCCTTATGTGTTATTTGTGCATTCGTTGACATTGACTTGTGCAAACTTGGCTTCTCGGCCATTGTGCATTGCGATGCTCGATTGGTGGCCCGAGAGTCGAGTACAGCACTCCCTTGAGCTTGAGAAATGATAGGGAGGGTGGTTGTGCACACATATCTTGCAAATACACTGCTATGCCCCTTGTTGTTCTCTGTTGCAGCAAAACTGGAGCTTGACAAATTAACTGGTCGGTCGACCAGTAAGGGTGGTCAACTAACCAGTTTTTCTGGTCTACAGCCCCTATTTTCTGGTCGGCAGCCCACCAGAAGGTCCCCATGTTGGAACAGAAACAATCTGGAAGTTAGTGCACTTTTCAGAGATCAAATCAAATGCAAACAAAGGCAATTCTGGGCATAGCAATGGATTTCCGAGCGAGGCGATCGAGCCTGCATGCACCCATCACCCCGAGGACCACTTTTAACTGCTTTAGCTGCTTTACTTAGTTAGCTAATTTGTCGGTTTTGTACTTAATTAGTTAATGTGCTTAATTAATCGATTTGTTTTGTAATAATTAGTTAACTAGGAATAGTTAATTAGTTTTGGTTTGTAATAATTAGTTTAATTAGGTAGCTAGTTAGCTTATTATTCGGACCCTCCGCCGAGAGGAAAAATGTTGTAATAAGTGTGCGCGTGTGTGTAAATGTCTTCCAACCCCACGTCTTTCTCCCTTTTACTTATCCGCTTTCGGTGGTTAGTTTAGGGCATATTTCAATTAGCATCTTTATGCTTGCATGCGTGCATTATTCATTTGTCTTACATGCACCGGGTTTGGCGTATCATTCAAATTGTATTATATTTCAATACTTATTCAATACATGTATCAAATGTTGCATCCATTGTCATGATTAGATAGCCGAGCCTATTTAGTTGCATTTTTGCATGTGTTACATTAGGCATTGTTGACATAGTTAGGATCATGCATATTTCTAACTAGCTTCCTGTTTGACTCGGAGTACACTGTAAGTGTTTATGCTTTAGCATCCTTGCATGCGTGTAAGTGTTGCCATGTTTAGCATGCTTGCTATGAGGCTATGTGCGTAACTGCTATAACTGCTTGAATGTCTATGGATGAAGGCTTCATTGCTTGAATTGGAACAATTTATCAAAATGTGCGTTTTAAGCCCACTCTGCGGAGTGGCAAAATCATGTTTCAAAGCCCACTTGAGGGTGGCAAATCTGCATTTTAGCCTACTTGAGGGTAGGAACTTCAAACCATTTTCGACAAACAAACATGAGATGTTTTGTTCCAAATTGAGTAGTTGAGTCTATACTTGTATGCTGTGTGCATCACATAGTAAGCTAGCTAATAAACCGGAATAAGAAGACATGTGTTTTCAAAACAACATATCATGTTTAGTAGAGGCCGATCCTTTGATCGGGCGAGCGGGGGTGCTCATTTCAGGACCTTCCCCTCTCGTAACCAAGTTCCCGAGCCGAGGCAACTTTGGTGATGACGAACACGTGGCCTTAGGCACGAGTCAGGGTTTCCTAAATTTTTCAAAATAAAATATTTAGGTGGCGACTCTGAAATCTGGCAAAGCAGTTCATGTTTGGCGCTTTTTGATTAAAATCGATTTTGCAAAACGATTTACCAGATTTGGACTCTTTGGTGATTTATCAGTCTTACATTGCACTTTCTGAGATTAGATTCAGAACCGTGACAGGAGTTCGAACTGTAATAGCTAGAACCCAATTCGCGCCCTCGCGCGCAGAGAGAGTTCGGGGCATTCTACGACATGTTGCCACGTTTTCACTATCAATGCATCGTGTTGCATCAAGCTAATTAGTTGACTATGCTGATGTGGCGAGTGGTGCTATGATCTTTCTCATCGTTGGGTTCAGTGGTTTCCACAGATGACGTCAATTGTATAGACTCTAAATTTCTCCACGCATGGACATCTCATGATCGAATAATGAGCTTTGTAAACAACACCATTTGATCTACAAAACAAGGATCAAAGGACTACCAACGAGTGTGTGCCAGAAAATCTCTCCAATGCCTAAATTAGGTTTAGGATCAATATCAGGGAAAGGACTACGAGTTTGAGTATTTAGACTAGCATTACCTGTTACTGGATGAACTCTATGACTTGTACCTTTCGAACTTAGTAGAGTCCTAGTAGGTCTGTAAGTTCATTCATAAATCAACCCATTAGGAGTCTACCTCTTAAGGATCAATCATATCCTTAAGCACCCTAACCTTGTAAGTTTATAGAATTGAAGTCTATCTACTTCTCAAACAACAATTGGATTAGGCTAACCCATTCATCACGATTTCTCTTTCAGTTGTCGCACACTCAACCATTCCTTACTCATTTCAGCCTAAAGGCAATCGAGTAACAAACTAAAGATCTATGCTAAAACCAAGCTTAATACCTCTGGACGTGGCACAATTCTTGCCCGATCCAATATCATCACCAAACGCCCATAGCTCAGCTCGGCCCAACACTCGTACTTCGGCCCAGGTGTGTAAAAAGTCTTTACATTGCTAGGTCCTAAGCCATGAGCCCTGCTGGGCTTTGTCCAGCCCACCAGGTCAATGGAAATCTCCCTCTCAGGTATAATAATGTTAAGTGAATAAGTATAAAAATGTTAAGTGAATAATTTTTTACTTTAGATTTGTGTATCTCCCAATTGTTTATATATGTCTCACATTAAAGCACATAAATAAGCCAATAAAATTTGTGAAGGAAACATTATAGACATCAACTATAGAGATTAAATGGTTGGATGCTATTAATTCCAGGCTCCAAAATACTATCATAGGAGTGTTCTGATATTTTTACACTTTTGTGAGAATGCATGGTATTAGCATTTTAATATGTGTCATTGTCATTTGTCTCCAAAATATTGCATTCAAGTAAGCAACTTAGCCAAGTTTTAGTACATGACGCCAATATTTTTGTGCGCAATACTAACATTTCTTTGAAAATAATTATATTTTTATTTAGAATGACAATAATCTTTTTAAAAATATTAATTATTTTGATGAGACTTTTGCTTTCAAATTATAAAATCCACACATGGCACTTTTTTTATGGGAAGTGATTGAGACCCCCTCTAATCACCACCTCCACTACCCCCACACACACGTGGCGGGTGGTGATTGGAGGAGAAGGAAAAAAAAAAAAAGAAAAAAAAAATTGACCAATCACAGAGAGAGGGGGTCAAATGGGGTGCCTCTTTGAGAAGGTCCAACTCATTTTTCTTTTTTTATTTGGACATCACCACTCTTCCCTATTTAGTCCCCAAACATTCGAGGGAGTAACATAGATAAGGTTGGGTCATGGTTTACAACTCAAATAATAATTGACATATAACAATCCATATTATTAAAAAACAATTTAAGAATAATATTTTCAAGGACTTAAATATTTTATTTTTTCTTTTTCTTTTTCTTTTTCTTTTTTTTTTTTGGCCAGATGGGTTTGGAGTTTGGACAAATTAACAAAATGACCCACATATAAATCAATTGATGTATGACGTATAAAGGTCATCATCACACATAACATTAGGTTTTTGAAGAGTAAAACTTTTGTGATTTACTTTTTGGGTGATTTGATTAATTTGGTAGAGGAATTCTATGTTAATTATGTCATTTGTGAATTTTATTATCATAAATAGCATAACTCAATATTATGAGACACATAACTAAAAAAAATTGAGAGCTCGTTTCAGAACAAATTTTTTAAATAATTTTTTATTTTTTGACAAAAATATGATGTAAAAAAATTAGTATATTTAGAATGAATTTTTTGTTTTATATGAAAAGATGTGTAAAAAGTAATGAGAAAAAGAAATCTTTAACTTTTTTATATAAGTTGTTGACTTTTTGATTTTTTTAATGACGTTTTAGTTTTTTGGCTAAAAATATCACTTGCCAAATGAGTCCTTACATGAGGTATAATAAAAAAGCTCTTAGTTCATAACTAAAATAATTTTATAACTAATACTACAATATATCATAACTAATATTACCACAAATCATTATCAAAACACATAAAAATCGTCACAAAAGTGTGAAAATAATACACACCCTAGCATTACCCAATTTGGTATTCAAAGAAAAAAAAAAAAAAAAAAAAAAAAAAAAAAAGTACGTAAAGCTTTTGTTTAGAAAGAAGAAGGGAAGAGTGGAAAACCATGTCATTGACTATTAAAGATTGCGGGCTAGTAGTAGTAGGTGCTTTCCTTCGCCGTTAAGATATTGCTTTTGTTTCTTAAAACATAATAATGGTTAAGGAATCACAAAGTCAGCTTTCCCACACACAAAAAAGCATTACGCAGTGTTCATGGAGGGGAGGGTTTCGGTTTGAAACTATTTTGATAATCTAAAATTTTTATTCAAAAAAGACTCAGACTCCCTTTGGAAGTCATTCCCACGATCCTTTTTGCCTTTTGATCGGTCAATTTTTTTTTTTTTTTTTCCCTCTCCCCCCACTCACCAACCCTCACGTGGGGGTGGGGGTGGGGGTGGGGGGTGGGAATCTGAGGGGGTCTTAATCACGGCTGATTTTTATTTTGGGGTGGGGGTGGGGGTGGTGGGGGTGGGAATCTGAGGGGGTCTTAATCACGGCTGATTTTTATTTTATAAAATTTGAACAAGTTATTTGGTAAAAAATTAAAGTTAATTGTAGCCACAAGATTAAGTCTACATTGTTTCCAAAAATTAAATAGTCTATTATTAAAATCATAATTATTATTATTTTTTTATTTTTATACTAAATGTGAACGGATTATGTGTTTATGAACATCTAATTAGCCTGACTTTAATATGGATGATTTGTTGAAAGGCCCTTACAAGATAAACTGCTCAAATTATTAAAAAAATAAAATAAATAAATAAAAATAAAATTGGTGATAAGTTCATGATCTGTTTTCATTTTAAGGACATAGTTAATATTGATAAGAAGTACAAATAATTGCTTGGAAAAAATTACAGAAAAAAATTCTAGAGTTTGACTACTGTAATAAAATAAATCCTGAGCTTTTAATTTTTAAAATTTTCCATTTTTCATTTTTTACCTTTGTTCTATTTCTGTCTCTACTTTCTCCATTTTATTCTTACACACTACTATCAATCACCGTCCACTACAGTTGCCCACTAGTCAAAAAGTTGCAATTGTGAAAAAGTCGCCGGGGATCGATAGTGATGGTGGACAAATAGACAAATAGATAAAAATAATATAATCTTTCAAATTATTATTCTTATGCCAAAAAAAAAAGTTTGGGACAATTGCACTAAAAGTTTCAAATTATGAATTTTTGAGCGCTCAGAAAAAAATTGTGAAAATTAAATATGCACTGGTTAAGAAATAGAATAATGATATATGCATTGGTTAAGAATGCATTAAATGATACCTATTAACTCTCTATAAAAGGTAATAAATTTATAACAATATAATAAATATGTTTTTCTAATTAGACCAAAATACCCTCTTAAGCTTTTTTTTTTTTTTATTTCTATTTTATCTTTTTATTATTTCATACCCCATCCGTATTCTTTCACGAATTAACATATTAGATAAATTTTAGCTAATGGTGGAATACACCAATACTTTTTTTAACCATATTTAATAAAATTTGTCACCTAATAAAGTGGGTACAAAATGAGGCGCGAAATAAAAAGTTAAAGAAAAAAAAAAGGTATAAACATTTTTTTCATCATAAATAAATTTATTATGGAGAAAATTTTAAAAATAAAAAATTTAAACATTTCTTTTCATTATAAATTTATTATGGGAAAAATTGGATAAACATTAGCAATACTGCTATGTATCAATTAATGTGCCAAATTCCATCGTATTATGTAGCTAATATCCCACCTATATATATATATATATATATTGATGATATTGGTGGTGTTTGGTGTAGCTGTTAAAACAGATTATAGATTATAGCTTAACAGATTATAGATTATGACTTTAATCAGAAGCGGTTAATCTGTTTGGTATAGCTGTTAGATTATAGATTTAAGTTGCTGAGTAGTGTTTGTTAAATAAGCTGTGAAGTAGCTTTTTCAATTAATTTTTATTTTTTATTATTCACTATTTGTCTACATTTTTCATAAAAAATAATAATAATATTTAATAGTCCATTTGAGTTTTTTTCTATTTTTAAAAAAATAAAAAATAAAAAAATCTAAGAGTATAACCGTGAATTAACATGTCCACAGCAGAAGCTGATAATCAGAAGCAAGGGGTGAGCAGCTTCTCAGAATCAGCTTTTTTGACTTAAAATAAGTTGTTAGAATCAGAAGCTGTTTGAAATAAGTTTAACCAAACAGTCCAAAATAACTTTTTAAAAGCCAAAAGCCATAAGTTGGCTTAAAAAAGCTGCACCAAACACCCCCATTACTAGTCTCTGATGGACGGGTCGGGTTGATCCACGCCTCCCACACCGTTGTCCGGTCGATGGGCTCACTGGGATACCTGCACAAAAGTCCAACGGGGAACGGGAGTCCTCTGACAAGCAATTTAGAAGAGAGATTAATAGAATGTAGAGATAGGATGATGATAAAGAACTTAACCTTCTTTTTTGTCGTAGAAACCTGTTTATATCATTTGTTCATCATTTCCTTGTCCACTCCGACCTGTCATGTTGGCCGAAAGTCTATGCTCTAGCTCGTCTTGTTCATTGTGAGGTTGTTCTGTTCCGACGTGAAGGGGTTATCGCTTTAATTGCTGCAGGGGACCTTATTATTGGTTGATGTGTAGTGCAATAACTCTGCAAGATCTTTATCTGCTTACGTGGCTGGTTCTTCTCTTGACAAGTGTTTAGATGCCATTGGTTCTTGGTGCAACGTTGGGTTCCAATAATGTTGGGCTTTAGTGTTTGAATCGTGCGTTGGGCTCTAAGTGGTGGGCCAAAAGCCTCCCTACAGGCTCAGCTATGTCAGTAGTCCTCCATTCCTAAGTGCAGCTTCAATCCAACGAAGGGAATAAGGAAGAAGACGGGGTTTGTGGGTGGTCGAGTGAGAGAAGTCCAACGGGGAGAAGGGCCGACCGCAAAGGGTGACCGAGTGAGTAGACTGACTGGGAGGAGGGTCGCCCGCGAAGAGTGACCGAGTGAGAAGACCAACTGGAAGGAGGGCCGACCGGGAAGGGTGACCGAGTGAGAAGACCGACTGGGAGGAGGGCCGACCGCGAAGGGTGACCGAGTGAGGAGGCCGCCTGGGAGGAGGGCTGACCGCGAAGGGTGACCTAGTGGGGAGAGAATGGCAGCGCATGGGGCTCGATGAGCGGCGGGGCATGTGGTGATGTGAAGTGAAATAGACAAGGTAGGGGAAGAGGGTAGTGGATCGTGGTCGTACACGTTGCATAATCCCGTAATGGGGGAGGTGATGTGTTAGCAAAAAGCGAAGGGATAGGGTAATATATGGTGTTGAAAAGGTGGAGGCGGAACTTTTCGAAATATTTCAAATTGGCAAAAGTTAATCTCGACCCTTGGAATATAGGCAAGCCGTGGGCATTTGGAGTTATTCGCTTTACTTACCTTATTGCAAAAAACCAACACATCTGAGAAGTGAACTCATTTGTTTCGTGTGACACGCCTCTACAACATTTTGTGAACTTCCTTGTGCCAGCGTCTGAAGCGATACGCAGACACGTAGGAGGAATGGCTCGAGATGAAGTGCCAACCATGAGGCTAGACCCATTGGGAGAAGACGACGCAGTGGAGTTGGCGGAACAGTATCGAGTAGAGTGGAGGGAGGAGATGGGAGCTGGGTAAGCGGTGCGGGCTCGCCCGGAGACGATGATCGTGGTTGCCAAGCCAATTAGCCAAGTGGAGCCGAACCACTAGCACACCAAGGCCGACAAGTCTACGTTTACGGCGGAGGAGTTGGAGAGGTACGAAGGAAGTACCAAATTCCAGTGGAGATAGAGTTGAGGCTGCCCATATCTAAGGAAAGGGCGTCAGATGCGCGGCCGACAGAATTCACGTTGTACGAGGAAACATTGCGGAGAGGGTTAAGGTTGTCGATCCCCCCAGTAGTGGTAGATGTATTGAACCGACTGGAGGTGGCACCGGGGCAACTGATGCCCAGCGCATGGAAAATTCTAATAACCTGCGCGATCGCATAGCCACGGGCGACCGATGGGGCGACGATGACAGTGGAGGAATTCTTTTTCTATTACAAGGCCTCCGCCCAACAAGAGACGTGGGTGACCTTGCAGGCGGTGGCGGGTCGGGGTCTAGTGGCGGGCTTGCCATCTTCGGTGAAGGGGTGGAAACCAAGATGGTTCTATGTATCAACAAATGGTGGGGGGAAGTGTACATGACATGGAAAGTCCCCATGAAGTCGGTGGAGCCAAAGTGGGGGGCGAAGGCAGAAGGTAGGGTAAAGATGGTGAAGGAGTGGAGGGAGAAGGAGGGTGTGAGATGGGACGACCTTGTCCGTCCTTCAGCTTTGTATGCCTTAGGTTTAGGACCGCAGTTGATGGAATAGGACCCTGCACAGGAGGAGTTGGAAGCAAGATGAAAGGCGGAGAAGGCAGAAGAGCAGAAGACCTTTGCCAAGGCAGAAAAGTATAAGGAGTCTCAGTTGGGGCCTGCTCCTAAGTTGGTGATGAGAGAGAGAGTCTGACCTTGCCCCAAGCCGTTGGGAGGCAAAGACCTGACTGACTTTCCCCCACTGCCGCCCCCAGTAAACCCACTTAAGGAGAGGGGCAAATAGGAGGTGGAGGCAGTGTTAAAGAAATCGAAGAAGAAGAGGGTGGCGGCAGAGGGGAGTAAGGACACCCCTATTTTGAAGAAGATGAAGGAGGGGGTGGCGGAGGAGGCATCAGGAAGGGAAATTGCTCACGTGGCGGAAGAAGGCATGGGCCCAAGAGCCCAAGTGTCAAAAGAAGACATGAGGCCAAGTGCCCAAGTGCTGAAAGAAGACGTGGGCCCAAGTGCCCAAGCGGAAGCGATGGTAGGGTCCGTGGTAGAAGTGTCTCCCAGTCCTGGTGAAGAGAAGGCTGGAAGTAATAAACCAGAGACAAGCGTCGCGCTGAAGACCGCCATGTACCACGCGCGCGCGTTGGCAGGTCGCTCGGAGTGATGGAGGATGGAGTGATGGAGAATGTGGCCGTGCGGTCGATGGCGCGGTTGACGGACGTCAACCTTCTGAGAGGGATTTGCTCGACCCAGATGGATACAGCGACCTTGGCAGCTGCCCTGATGAATAAAGCAACGCACGCGAAGATGGAGGTAAAATCGCTGAGGGCCCAATTAGAATGGATGAAGACGTAGCTGCAGAAACTAACGACAGAGACAGCGGGCTAGAAGAAGGCCGCTCGGAGTGCGTGTGCAAAGGGGCTAGAGTGTGCACAAAGAGCCTAGAAGATGGAAGTATTGGCGGTGGTGCAGAATTATTCAGTAGAGCGTATTGGTGCTGAGCTCCTAGCGACCAAATCAGAGCTGGAAGTGAAACGCCGCAAGGCGGTATCTCTAGAGTTCGAGCTGGCGAGTGAGAAGAGGCAGCTAGAGCCGGTCTAACAAGCCTGCACCACCGCCAATGAGAGGTGGGAAGAGGCCCTTACCAACAACGAGGAACTGCACGACCAGTCGATCAAAGACAAAGTAGAAGCAGATCGTCGGATCGCAGAGCTGGAGAAGGCTCTAACGGAAGAAAGAGCCAAGTTGGCATCAGAGAGGGCTGCGTACCCCGACTTATGCATGGCAGCCATAGACGAGTTCAAGGGGTTCGCCGAATTCCAGATGGCCATGGATGTCGTGGTCACCAAGAGCTTAGCGAAAGAAGGGGATGGGGGGGCTAGGCCGTCGGGAGTGGCCGCTAGAGGTTGGAGTGAGGAGGAAGTGATCCAAAGCTTCCAACGGTCTGACTTCTATAAGCACGAGATGAGCCAGTTCTAGGACAGCGGCTGGATGACTTTCAAGTATAAGGCGCAAAAGCTTTTCCCGGATGTGGACTTCAGCCTCGTGAAAGTAAGAGAAGAGGACGTCGCCCAGACCCCCCTAGATGAGGAGGTTGAAGAGGAAGATCTCGCGTAGAGTGAGGGAGATTAACTACATATAACTATTTGTTTTTGTTTGTTTGTTTTTGTTTTTGTTTTTTTTTTTTTTGTAATAGAGGTAGTTTCTGTAATAAATTTGTGTAAAAATGCAAGTTTGTTAATAAAACAACGAGTTTTCTTATGTATTGTTGTTGTTGTTATTGCTCTGATTTGTAAATTTGGGATGGTGAAAATGGTTGAGTGGAATTCAACAAGAAGCAGGTGTAAAAAATGAGACTTGGGCGTAAATTGTGAAACTTGTAAGTAAATTTTGATGTAAAAATGGTCAAAATTGGGCAATCAGGCTGACTTGTATGTTCACTAGTGAAAATGGATGACTAGTACAAATGTTAGAAACGGGCAAACCATGATGTAATATGAAATTTCGTAACAGCTGAGTAATATGAAATTTCCTAAGTAAACCATGATGTAAAAATGTTAAAAATGGGCAAACGGGCTAACTTGTATGACTAGTGAAAATGGATGGTCATGAACTTGGATTTTAACTAAATATGTGACACGACCCAAACCCGCCCCTAAGGGTTTAGCATCGTAACCGGCCAATAATCCGTGATTACCAAAGGCCTGCTTAACAGTAATGACAGTAATACAGAGTAAGGGGCTGACAGAAGCCAAACAGTAAATAAAAGATGTCCAATGTGCTGTGAAAATCTGAATGGAAAAAGACTGTTATAGACTAGTCCACATCATAAGCACAACATATATATAGATATTAGATACACATAACATATAGGTTGGGGATCCAATCCCTTCACCATAACTGTACAGTCAAAAGTCTTAAACATTTATTACATTAACAGAGGCCAAAAATGGTGAGTCTGAGACACCCCTAAAACAACCTTGGCTTGAACGAACTCGCAACCTCGAGGTGAGGCACAATGGTTGGCTTGACAAAACATGAGCTTAACTTGACGCTCCTAGCTTCGGTCCGGTGCCTGGCCATATACATACATACATATATAAGCAGTGAGCTAAAACCTAGTAAATAACAAATGTGTAAAGGGGTTAAGAATGAATGTCCTTTTAGTAATTAAAATAGTCATTTGTATCAGTAGATCAGTTATTTAATCAGTGGCTCATATTTCATGCCATATCAGTCAATTAGAAATCATAGCAGTCATACGTGGTACATCCGATAGCAAGACAATACAATAGGTCTTAATAGACCGAATAGTCAGTTGATGGCCATCAAAATAGTAAACAGTAGCAGTTCCAAACATTGGAACTGACAGAGATCTCTGTAACAGTAGCAGTAATAGTAACAGTAACCGTAACAGTAACAGTAAGTTGCTATGGATGCCACGAGTACAGTTTACAAATAGGACAAACATTCATTCAATAAACACTGTCATTTCAAAAAGCAATACAGTCAATCGTTCAGAAAATAATTATAATTAAACATATCTTTACAACATTGTTACTCACAGATTACTGGGCTATATGTGGGCTAATCAGCGTCCTCGGGTGCTAACCCTACGCAGTTGTAGAACGAACACACATTAAGTTACACACTCGGGATTAATAACTTAGCCCCTAACTTGACTTGGTGTGGTTCTATATCATTATCCTCATTAAGATGCCTTAAACATGGCATATGAATGCTTAGGATGGAATGAGGATGCAAAAAAGGTACTTTAAAACACTTTTTAAAATTTACTGAAAACAGGGGTCTCGCTCAAGCGTGGCTTTCTACGCTCGAGCGAGCTTACCAAAACAAAAGGGTCACTCGAGCGTAGACTCCCTCGCTCGAGCGGTCTATAAAAATGCAAAAAGTACTAGTTGTTGAAATTCTCCGCTCGATGCTCGCTCGAGCGTGAGACACAGTTCCTCGCTCGAGCGTAGGTCTCGCCGCTCGAGCGTGCGTCTACACACGCAAAAACCTGAGAGCTTGCAATCTACGCTCAAGCCAGCATTCCGTCGCTCGAGCGGAGCTCTGAACACAAAGGTGGTCGCTCGAGCGTGGAAGCCAAAATTTGGGTTTTCTAGATTTGCTTCCAAAGCTCAAACCAAGAATCAAACATGCCAAAACTCATCCTTTTGGGCCACTTTTCTGGAAAACACTTAGAAATTCGTACTACAGTATGTTTTGAAGATCATTTTTATAAAATCAAGCCTAAATGTGTGACAATTGAACACCAATTTCAATGAAACTTGAAAAGCAAAGTAAGAACTTAGCATGCATGAGTTCCTATGAACTCTAATGCTCCAAAGCATGACCAAATGCAAGATTGAACTCTAAAACATGGTGAATTCTCGTACCACAAGTAGAATATGAACATGCATGTAGGAATTTCATGAAAAATTACTTCAAACTCTATGATATGGACATGCATGCATGAATTCACTCCCGAATCAACACTTTAAGCTAATTCTTGACTCTAATCACCAATTTGGACATAATATCAATGAAACTTTCAAGAACAATGCATGTAACAACTTAAATTCATAATCAAGAGAATGAATTTCCTACCTTAAGTCTTGAATTCCAAGTGTAGAAGCTCGATTTCTCAAATCTTCTTCAATTTCTTCTAAGTGTTCAAGCCAACCTCTTGTTGAATTCCATTTTCTCCTAATCTCCCTCTCTCTCACGGTTTGGTCTAGAAGATGGATGAAAAGATGATGCATCAAATATGTGAATTAAGCCCCAAACAATGTCTCTAAAGGTAGCCCACTCAATGGCAAAAACGTAAATAACCTATATTCAATTAATCTAGCATTATTTATTCTAATTTAATCATTCCAAATTAAATTTTAATTAAGCCTACTATAAAATTCTATAAATCCTAATTAGCATATAACACTAATCAATTTCTGAATCGGTTGCCGATAAGGCTTTCAATTCGTAATCCGAAGTTAAAACATGAACAAATCATTCAATAACAAACAGATAGAAATGTAATTAAAGCATCACACTCATGCAATCGATTCAGGATTTTATCTTAATCAATTACTTATCATGCTTAATCACAATTTAACGCTAATCAGAGGTGAGGGTTATTACAGTCTTGCCCCCTTAAAAGAGTTTGGTCCTCCAAACTCGAATTACCTTCATTTTTTAAGAACGCTGGATCCAAAGGGAACAATTCAGGATATCTTTTCATCATATCGTCTTCCCTTTCCCAAGTGGCATAAATGCCACCGTGGTTTTGCCAATCTACTTTCACTAACAGGATTTCCTTATTTCTCAACTTCTTGATTCGTCGATTCATAACCTGAATAGGCCGTTCTTCATAAGTGTAATCATTGCTTAATACCACACGGGTAGGCTCAATAACATGGAAAGGGTCCCGAAGATAATCCCTCAACATTGAAATATGGAAAACATTATGCATATGCTCCATTTCAGGAGGAAGCGCTACTTGGTACGCCATTAGATTAACCTTTTCAATGATTTCATACGGCCCAACATATCTCGGTGCTAGCTTACCCTTAGCCCCAAAACAAGTCTGTCCTTTCATTGGTGTCACTTTAACAAAAACATGATCACCCACTTCATATTCCCTGTCTCGCCTTCGGACATCCGCATAACTTTTCTGTCGGCTTTGTGCGATTTTCAATCTTTGTTGAATCAGTTTCACCTTTTCTATGCTCTCGTGTGCAATCTCGGGCCCAAGCAAAGGCCCATCTCCAACTTCTGCCCCAGCAAATAGGAGACTGACATTTTCTGCCATATAAAGCCTCGAAAGGCGCCATACCAGTGCTCGAGTGAAAACTGTTGTTGTAGGCGAATTCAGCTAAAGGTAAATGGCTTTCCCAATTTCCCTGGAAATCAAGAACGCACATACATAGTAAGTCTTCCAGAGTCTGGATGGTTCTTTCTAATTGGCCATCTGTCTGAGGATGGTATGCACTACTCAGTCTCAATTCGATACCCAACGCTGTTTGCAGACTTTGCCAGAATCTCGATGTAAACTTCGAGTCCCTGTCAGAAACAATAGACATAGGCACTCTATGCAATCTAACAATCTTATCAATATAAATTGTAGCCAATTTATCTGCATTATAAATTGTTTTGACAGGTAAGAAGTAAGCATATTTAGTCAATCGATCAACAATAACCCAAATTGAGTCCATACCTCTACTGGAGCGAGATAACCCGACAATAAAATCCATAGTAATATGTTCCCATTTCCACTCCGGTATCGGTAAGGGTTGAAGTAAGCCTAAGGGTCGTTGGTGTTCAGCTTTGACTTGTTGGCAATGTAGGCATTTTGACACAAACTCGGAAATTTCTTTTTTCATTCTCGGCCACCAGAAGTTGAGTTTCAAGTCTTGGTACATTTTTGTATTCCCTGGATAGATGGAAAGTTTTGAATTGTGGCCTTCCTGCAAAATTCGCCTTTTCAGTTCAGAATCATTTGGTACACACAACCTTCCCTGAAATTTTAATACATTGTTTTCGAATTTAAAGTCCGGCCTTGGTTTGGATTCTCGTTCATCAATGACCTTCTTCAAAAAGTCATCTTGGTGTTGTTTCTCTTTAATCTCCTCAATGAGTGCCGGTTGAGCAGAAATAGCAGCCAATGTCCCACCTTGTTCTCGTAAAACAATCTCAACTTCAAATTTCTCAAGATCACATAGCATTTTTTTTCTGTCTGGTGAGTAAACAGGCCAAATTCCCAATTGCTTTCCGACTAAGTGCATCAGCAACGGTGCTAGCTTTTTCCGGATGGTACAAAATTTGCAAGTCATAGTCCTTTATCAGTTCTAACCATCTTCGCTGTCTCATGTTTAACTCTTTCTGTGTAAAGAAATATTTCAAACTCTTGTGATCTGTGTACACTTCACATGTTGCCCCATGTAGGTAGTGGCGCCAAATTTTCAATGCAAACATTACTGCAGCAAGTTTTAAGTCATGAGTTGGGTAATTCTTTTCATGTGGCCTCAGTTGTCGGGAAGCATATGCAATAACTTTACCATTCTGCATTAACACACATCCCAAACCCTTATAAGAAGCATCACTAAAAATAGTAAATCCATCCATACCCGAGGGTAGGGTAAGAATCTGTGCAGTCACAAGTCGAGTCTTTAATTCTTGGAAAGCTGATTCTCTCTGATCGGTCCAGTCAAATGATATTCCCTTTTGGGTCAACTGAGTTAATGGTAGGGCAATTTAAAAAAATCTTTCACAAACCTTCTGTAGTACCCGGCTAAACCCAAGAAACTCCGAACTTCAGCAACATTAGTCGGTCTAGGCCAATTCACCACTGCTTCAATTTTCTGTGAGTCAACTGAAATACCGTCCTTGCTAATCACATGGCCCAAAAACATAACATTATCAAGCCAAAATTCGCACTTTGTCAGTTTTGCATACAGTTTCTGTTCTCTTAAGGTCTGTAAGGCAATTCTCAAATGATGTTCATGTTCCTTCTCACTCTTGGAATAAATCAAAATGTCATCTATAAAAACAACCACAAATTCGTCGAGGAATGGTTTAAAAATTCTGTTCATAAGGTCCATAAATGTAGCAGGTGCATTAGTAACTCCGAAAGGCATAACAAGAAATTCGTAATGTTCGTACCTCATTCGAAAGGCAATCTTTTCAATGTCCTCTACTTTGACTTTCAACTGGTGATATCCGGATCTAAGGTCAATTTTGGAGAAAACCTGAGCACCTTGCAATTGGTCAAATAAGTCATCAATACGAGGCAATGGGTACATGTTTTTCACTGTCACCTTGTTCAATTCACGGTAGTCAAGGCAAAGTCTTAGTGAGCCGTCTTTTTTTTTTCACAAATAAAACTGGTGCGGCCCACGGTGAAGTACTGGGCCTGATGAACTTCTTATCCAATAATTCTTGCAGCTGAATTTTTAATTCTTTTAATTCAGTAGGTGCCATTCTGTACGGAGTTTTAGAAATTGGTTGTGTACCCGGTAACACTTCAACGGTGACCTCAATCTCTTTATCAATCAAATCCCCTGGCAGATCCTCTGGAGAAACATCTGGGAATTCTCTGACTATAGGAATACTGTCCACATTAGTTTTAGTATCAGCAGGTACAGTCAATATGCAACAGAAATACCCTTTACACCCCTTCTTAATCAATTTGAATGCTTTCATGGACGAAATCAAATATGGGGGAGGTACTACACCAACTCTGTTAAAAACAAATTTAGGCAATCCAGGTGGATGAAAAACAACTTGTTTCGTTACACAGTTTATGGAAGCATGATATTTTGTTAACCAGTCCATTCCAAAAATTACATCGAAATGATCAATATTCAAAGGCAGTAAATCAACATACAGAAGTATATCCCCAATAACAACTTCACATGCAGGATACACATGAGCACAAGTCATGGATCCCCCAGTAGGTGAAGATACAGCTAACAAATAGTTCATGGGTTCCAGTGGTCTATTTAATTTTCGTGAAAAAGCATGCGAGACAAACGAATGTGTGAACCCCGAATCAATCAGAATATAAGCATTTTGAGCACAAATTGAGAGAATACCTGACACAACTATCTCGGTGTTCTACACATCTCCCGGTACAAGTGCAAACACCCGGCCTTGCTTTAGAGGTTCCTTTCCAGTAGCTTTGGGATTGGGTTTTGGTGTAACAGTTGATGCTGCGGCACTAGCTGCAGCCTTACTATTGCCTTGAGACGTGGGAGGGCAATCTTTGACCATGTGGCCCATCTTGCCACACCTATAACATGCACCAGAAATTCTGTAACAAACCCCTTTATGTCTTTTGCCACATTCGGAGCAGGGTGGTATGGAACTGTTTCCCTGACTAGAGCTGCTTGTTGACCCTGTGTTTTGCTTTTTATTTAATGAGTTATTTCGGCCCTTTTTGAAATTGAAACCTCGCCTCTTACCCCGCCATTCGGTCACCGGTGTCTTAATCTGTTGCAATGCAGTAACATTTGCCTCGGCCATAATTGTTCGGTCAAGGACATCCACATATTTGAGCAGTTTCAAGACATTAATTCGATCGAGTATCTCCATATTAAGCCCGCCTTCAAACTTTCTGGCCTTTTTATAATCAGTATCAACCATGTGTGGTGTATACCGGGCGAGTTCAGTGAACTTGGATTCATATTTTGCTACTGACATGGTGCCTTGCTTCAGTTGCTCAAATTCAGTTACTTTGCGGTCCCTGACACACTGAGGGAAGTATTTTTCGTAAAAGGCCTCTTTAAACTGAGCCCAAGTCATAGCATAGCTAGTATCACGAATGAGCATCCACCACCGTCTAACCTCTTCTTGTAAGGTGAAGGTGGCCAGTAATACTTTGTGTGCCTCTGGACAAGGGAACACTTCAAACAACTTTTCGGTTTCTAAAACCCATGCTTCGGCCTTTAGTGGTTCAAGGCCTCCTTGGAATGTTGGTGGATTCATTTTGTTGAACTTCTGTGTCAAAGCAATTACATCATCATGAACATTTGGTTCTGGCTGTACTGGAAGAGGTAAGGGCTGTTGGTTCTGTTGTTGTCTTAGGGCCTCAGTCAACAGTTCAATCATTCTTTCTAACCTTTCCATTCTAGCTTCAAATGATTCAGATTCATCGGCATTTCTTGCATTCTCTATTTCACTATATGCAATACGATAATAATAAACATAGGAAATTGCTTACTTAAGCACATTAGCACATTAGCACATATATTCATATCATGGCCACACACACTTTCTCATGCTCATGCAATGTCCTAATTACTTTTCTAGGACATCCTATAACTCATTTGGACATGTGTGTGCGGTATAACTCGTGCTTTCATACCACTCTGTCACGACCCAAACCCGCTTCTAAGGGTTTAGCATCATAACCGGCCAGTAATCCATGATTACCAAAGGCCTGCTTAACAGTAATGACAGTAATACAGAGTAAGGGGCTGGCAGAAGCCAAACAGTAAATAAAAGATGTCCAATGAGCTGTGAAAATCTGAATGGAAAAAGACTGTTATAGACTAGTCCACATCATAACCACAACATATATATAGATATCAGATACACATAACATATAGGTTGGGGATCCAATCCCTTCACCATAACTGTACAGTCAAAAGTCTTAAACATTTATTACATTAATAGAGGCCAAAAAGGGTGAGTCTGAGACACCCCAAAAACAGCCTTGGCTTGAACGGACTCGGAACCTCGAGGTGAGGTACAATGGTTGGCTGGACAAAACATGAGCTTAACTTGACGCTCGTAGCTTCGGTCCGGTGCCTGGCCACATACATACATATATAAACAGTAAGCTACAGCCCAGTGGATAACAAATGTGTAAAAGGGTTAAGAATGAATGTCCTCTCAGTAATTAAAACAGTCATTTGCATCAGCAGATCAGTTATTCAATCAGTGGCTCATATTTCATGCCATATCAGTACATCCGATAGCAAGACAATATAGTAGGTCTTAATAGATCGAACAGTCAGTTGATGGCCATCAAAACAGTAAATAGTAGTAGTTCCAAACATTGGAACTGACAGAGATCTCTGTAACAGTAGCAGTAACAGTAACAGTAAGTTGCTATGGATGCCACGAGTATTTACAGTTTACAAATAGAACAAACATTCATTCAGTAAACACTGTCATTTCAAAAGGCAGTACAGTCAATCGTTCAGAAAATAATTATAATTGAACATATCTTTACAACATTGTTACTCACAGATTACTGGGCTATAAGTGGGCTAATCAGCATCCTCGGGTGCCAACCCTACACAGTTGTAGAACGAACACACACTAAGTTACACACTCGGGATTAACAACTTAGCCCCTAACTTGACTTGGTGTGGTTTTATATCATTATCCTTATTAAGATGCCTTAAACATGGCCTAGGAATGCCTAGGATGGAATGAGGATACAAAAAAGGTACTTTAAAACACTTTTCAAAATTTGCTAAAAACAGGGGTCTCGCTCAAGCGTGGCTTTCTACGCTCGAGCGAGCTTACCAAAACAACGGGGTCACTCGAGCATAGACTCCTTCGCTCGAGCGGTCTGTAAAAATGCAAAAAGTACTGGTTGCTGAAATTCTCCGCTCGATGCTCACTCGAGCGTAGGTCTCGCCGCTCGAGCGTGCGTCTGCACGCAAAAACTTGAGAGCCAGCAATCTACACTCAAGCCAGCATTCCGTCGCTCGAGCAGAGGTCTGAACACAAAGGTGGTCGCTCGAGCGTGGAATCCTTCGCTCAAGCGTGGAAGCCAAAATCTGGGTTTTCTAGATTTGCTTCCAAAACTCAAACCAAGAATCAAACATACCAAAACTCATCCTTTTGGGCCAATTTTCTAGAAAACACTTAGAAACTCATACTACAACATGTTTTGAAGATCATTTTTATAAATCAAGCCCAAAGGTGTTACAATTGAACACCAATTTCAATAAAACTTGAAGAGCAAAGTAAGAACTTAACATGCATGAGTTCCTATGAACTCTAATGCTCCAAAGCATGACCAAATGCAAGATTGAACTCTAAAACATGGTGAATTCTCGTACCACAAGTAGAATATGAACATGCATGTAGGAATTTCATGAAAAATTACTTCAAACTCTATGATATGGACATGCATGCATGAATTCACTCCCGAATCAACACTTTAAGCTAATTCTTGACTCTAATCACCAATTTGGACATAATATCAATGAAACTTTCAAGAACAATGCTTGTAACAACTTAAATTCATAATCAAGAGAATGAATTTCCTACCTTAAGTCTTGAATTCCAAGTGTAGAAGCTCAATTTCTCAAATCTTCTTCAATTTCTTTTAAGTGTTCAAGACAACCTCTTGTTGAATTCCATTTTCTCCTAATCTCCCTCTCTCTCACAGTTTGGTCTAGAAGATGAATGAAAAGATGATGCATCAAATATGTGAATTAAGCCCCAAACAATGTCTCTAAAGGTGGCCCACTCAATGGCAAAAACGTAAATAACCTATATTCAATTAATCTAGCATTATTTATTCTAATTTAATCATTCCAAATTGAATTTTAATTAAGCCTACCATAAAATTCTATAAATCCTAATTAGCATATAACACTAATCAATTTCTGAATTGGTCGCCGATAAGGCTTTCAATTCGCAATCCGAAGTTAAAACATGAACAGATCATTCAATAACAAACAGATAAACATGTAATTAAAGCATCACACTCATGCAATCAATTCAGAATTTTATCTTAATCAATTACTTATCATGCTTAATCATAATTTAACGCTAATCAGAGGTGAGGGTTGTCACAATATGGCAACAACTGAGACTAGCTTTGATTCAAACCGGCCGAATTCTTCATGCAAATTCTGACAAAGACTTGGAGGGCTCTGTTGCGCTAAGGCTTAAGTTTACTCGGTCTGGCTGAGCTCTTCGTGCTCAGTCTGTCTGAGGCTTTAGTTTACTCTGTCTGGCTAACCTCTTCGTGCTCAGTCTGTCTAAGGTTTTAGTTAACTCAGTCTAGCTGAGCTCTTCGTGCTCAGTCTAGCTGAGACTTAAGTTAACTAAGTCTGGTTAAGCTCTTCGTGCTCAGTCTGGCTGAGACTTTAGTTAACAAGTTGTTATTGAAACATGACGCAAATAATGGAGACATAAAGTCATTATCATTTAAGGCACAACCTATTGATCACAAATTTACACCAGTGGAATAGTGCAAAAAGGAACATACAACAATGGAATAGTTCAAAAACAGGAAACACCATTTCACTGGAAATAACGCTTCAAGTGCTCGGCATTCCATGGATGGGGGAGGTCACTGCCCTCCATATCTTGGAGTCGATAAGCGCCCGGGCGAGGTCTAACTTTTACAACATAAGCTCCTTTCCACTTGGCCGCTAGCTTGCCCTCGGTAGGATTTTTAGTGGCAAGGGTTGCTTCGCGCAAGACTAGGTCCCCCACAGCGAACTCTCCCTGTCGAACTTTGCGGTTATAATGTTTTCTCATTTTTTGCTGATACGACACCCGTCTGACAGCGGTTGTCTCTCGGAGCTCTTCAATCAAGTCCAAGTCAGCCCGACGCAATTCTTTGTTAAGTTCTGTATTCGGGTGCAAAACCCGAGGGGTCGGCAGGCCAATCTCAACTGGAATAACCGCCTCTGCGCCGTACGTTAGGCGAAAAAAAGGTCTCCCCAGTAGGGGTATGAGCAGTAGTTCGATAAGCCCAGAGTACGTTTGGTAGTTCCTCAGCCCAGAGTCCCTTAGCGGCTTCCAACTTAGTTTTGATGATCTTCAGAAGAGAGCGATTGGTGACTTCGACTTGCCCATTGGTTTGGGGATGACTGGGGAAGAGAAACATGGCTTAATGTGGAGCTCTGCACAGAATTTCCTAAACTTGGCATTGTCGAATTGTTTGCCGTTGTCTTAGACGATGGCTTGAGGGATTCCAAATCGGCATACGATTGACTGCCAGATGAATCTGGTTGTGTTCCGTTCGGTGATTGTGGCGAGGGGTTCCGCTTACACCCATTTAGTGAAGTAGTCAATGGCAACTACAACGAACTAAGTTTGGCCTCTATTGGTGGGCAATGGACTAACTAAGTCGATGCCCCACTTGGCGAATGGGTAGGGACTGCAGAGTATAATCAGTTCTGTAGGTGGAGCATAGGGGATGTTGGCAAAGCGCTGGCATTTATCACACTTAAGTACAAATTCGATGGCATCTTAGCTGAGAGTAGGCCAGAAGTAGTCAGTGCGAATGATTTTATGGGCCAGTGACCTGGCACCCGAATGATTACCACATACGCCCTTGTGGACTTCCCTCATCACATAGGTCACTTGAGCAGGACTGAGACACCTGAGGTATGGGTGTGAAAATCCACGTTTGTACAGTATGTTGGTGATGAGGATGTAATTGGACGACCGGGCTCTGACTTTGGCGGCCTCCTGTTTATCGTCTAGCAACTCCCCACTTATCAAAAATAGAAGGATGTTTGCAGCCCATAGGATAGGTTCATTTTGGAGGAAGTGAACCTCCTACTGGTTTGGCGAAGTAGCTGGATGGGTCAGGTATTCAAGGTGAATGCCATGGCTGAGGTTTGACTGGTCAGTCGAGGCTAATTGGGTCATTTCATCTGCGTTGGAGTTTTCTGACCAAGGGATGTGTTTGATATGGAAAGTATTGAAAAAGCGAACAAGAGGGAGTGCAATATCCCTGTAGGCTTGCATCGTGTCTTCCTTTGCGTCGAATTCCCCCGTAATCTGCCCGACGATTAATTTGGAATCACTGAACACTTGGATATGGCTTACACTAATGTCTTTGGCTAGGCGAAGACCTGCTATCAAGGCCTCATATTCGGCTTCATTATTGCTTGCATCGAACAGGAAATGGAGGGCACACTAGAAATAACCACCCTCGGGAGCAGTTAGGATGAGACCAGCCCCTCTGCCTTCTTTGCGGGATGATCCATCGACACTGAGGGTCCAGGAATGGGGGTCTTCTGCCTCAACATTGAATTGCCTTGGTGGAGAGGGCGCGGTTGGAGTGGGATTGGTGAATTCCAAGATAAAATCGGCGATGGCTTGTCGTTTGATCGTCGTTCGAGGTCAGTAAGAGATTTCATATTGGCTGAGCTCGATGGACCATTGCATAAGTCTGCCAGACAACTCTGGCTGTTGCATGACCTTCTTCAATGGTTGGTCAGTGAGAACCACTATGAAGTGAGCTTGGAAATAATGTCGGAGTCACCTTGAGGCTATGACCAAGGCAAGGGCCATTTTCTCCAGCAGAGGATAGTTTTGTTCTGCCCCCCTGAGAGCTCGGCTAATGTAGTAGACTGGACGTTGTACTGAGTTGTCTTCCCTGATGAGGGTCGCACTGACTGCAATGTTTGATCCGGCTAAGTAAAGAAAGAGGGTTTTGCCTGAGAGTGTCTGAGAGAGTAGAGGGGGTTGGCCATGCACTGCTTTAATTGTTGAAAGGCCTCTTCGGATTTGGGGGTCCACTCAAAAGCCTGTTGTAGACGCGCCCCGAGGACTTCGGAAGCTCTGCGCTTGCAAAGGAGCGAAATCTCGTTTGCTCTCTAGCATACTACAGTTCGGACTCAAATGTCACGGTTCTGAATCTAATCTTGAAAAGTGCAATGCAAGACCGATAAATCACCAAAGAGTCCAAATCTGGCAAATCGTTTTTGAAAAAGTGATTTTTGTAAAGAAGTGCCAAACATGAACTGCTCTACCAGATACAGAGTCGCCACCTAAATATTTATTTTGTGAGAATTTAAGAAACCCTGACTCGTTGCCTAAGGCCACGTGTCCGTCATCACCAAAGTTGCCTCGGCTCGGGAACTTGGGTACGAGAGGGGAATGTCATGCAATGAGAACCCCCACTCGCCCGATCAAAGATCGGCCTGTACTAAGCATGATATCTTGTTTTTGAAAACACATGCGTTCTTATTCCAATTATTAGCTAGAATTACTATGTGATGCGCACAACACACAAGTATAGACTAGATCGCCTAATTTGGAACAAAGCATTGCATATTTGTTGTTTGAAAAACGGTTTGAAGTTTGCTACTCGCAAGTAGGCTAAATCGAGGATTTGATGAATTGTTCCAATTCAAGCAATCCAACCTTCACCCACTGGCATTCAGGCAGTTATATCACATAAGCAAATAGTCTCATGGCAAACATGCTATCATGGCAACACTTACACTCATGCAAGATGCTAAAGCATAAACACTCACAGTGTACTCCGAGCCAAAATAAAAAACTAGTTAATAATCAATGCATGATCCTAGTTCATGTTAAGATGGCTAATGCAACACATGCAAAATGCAACTAGAAATAGGCTCGGCTATTCTAAGATAGCATATGAGATGCGACAACTCGATACATGTATTCAAGTAGGAATTGAAATACAATGCAGTTAGTATGATGCGCCGAGCCCGGTGCATGCAATACAGATGAATGATGCAGACATGCATAGCATAAGGATGCTAAATGAAATATACCCTAAAACTAACCATCGTAAGTGGTTAAGTAAAAGGGAGAAAGACGTGGGGTTGGAAAACATGCATCACACACGCACATTTATTACAACAATTGGCCCTCTCGACGGAGGGTCCGAAAGAATAATACAAATCAACTAATTAATCAACTAACAAGCTAATTAATTATTACACAACTTTTAACTAATTAAACAAATTAATTAAGCTACAAACAGTAAAGCGGACTCGATAAGAGGGACAAATGCATGCTCGATCGACTTTGCTCGGAAATCCGTTGCCATGCCTCATGTTGCCTCTGTTTGCACTGTTTTGCACCTCTGAAAACTATGAAAAGTCCTGCGATGCTCTAGAACCACTTCATGGACATGCTGAGAGGCCATCGGCCAAATGGTGAAGCCATCGGCCAAAAGAAAGGTGTCATCGACCATTTATGAGGTCATCGGCCAAACACTTTTAGCCAATCGGCCATCTTTTCCTGCAAAATGCTGTTTGCAGCAGAGGACAAACAGAGGTATGGCAATACATTTGTAAGACAATGTTTGCAACTACACCCCTTATCATGTTTAAAGCTCAAAGGTGTGTAGTTCTCGACCCTCAAGCCACCAATCACGCATTCCAATGCATGATGGCCAAAGGAGCCAAATGTGCAATTCAATGTGGAATGAATGCACAAAACACATAAGGGGGACTCAACCTCTATCATGTTTGATCAAGAGACAAGGCATGCACACACAATGCTATGCAAACATGCAAGCATGATGGAATGAAATGAGCATGCAACAACACGTAATGGAATTAGCATGTAACAACATGCAATGTACCAAGTATGCAACAAGCATGTGACAACTTCTAAGGCAAGCATGCAACAACATGCGAAGATGGACTTAAACTAAAATGGACAGCTCTCAAACATGCCCAAATCAGTGGCCAAAAGTACTAAAATGATGGTACCAAAATACAAAACAAACATGCATGCCAATTGGCACATAAGCTAAGCAACAAGACACAAATTCTCAAACATGAGCAAGGTGTGACAAACATGAGAATCTGGCAATGCAATAAGCTCTGAAAACATGTGACGCCCCGGTTCTACACTATAGGTTGCAGTCAAGAGACAGTCAATAACGAGTCCTATGGTCAATAACCAAGTAAGATCCCAGATCGCCAGAGGAGTCAAATTAGCCTCCCTTCTAAGTCCAGCTTTCTTAGGCTGCGCACTGCCCTTTTGACAGATCTTAAAAGGTATTGACACAAGGTCTCATAAGCAATGATAAGGTTCTTACATAGAATATAAATACATATCAATCACAATATATATAACTCAAAAGATGGTTCCATTACATTACATTCCAGAAGAAAGCTTAAGTCTCTAAATGAGTCTTTACAAAACATCCAAAAAGAAACTTCTAATTTTTCTAGGATAGCCAAAAGTCTTCAAAAGTTTCGGGCTCGTCGTCTCCAGCTATGAGTTCCGCTTCGTCACCTGGCATGATACGCCGTGAGCTTTGAATGCCCAGTAAACACACACACACCCTACCCCTTTTTCCCAGTCCAATACACAATCACCATTATAAGATCAAGCAATAAAGCATAATACTCAATTAAATAAATAAAGGGTTAAGTTAGGTTGTTAGCAACTAGAAATCCCCCAAATAGATTTTCGTCCTGCCAACCACGAGAATCGGACACGGATTATTCGGTATGCCCCATCTTTTGCTGCTTTGTTGCAGAACTAACCTCGGATGCCTACCAACGGTTCTATACAGCGTAGCGCCAACCGCAGGGCCTCAAAAGAGACGATAAAATAGGGCCTTGCCTGAATCCCTCCTTACACCAAACCACCTGGGGTCCAAATACAACCTCTCCATTCAAGGGTTCCGAAAACCACTTGCGTAAGACTTTAACTTTCAAATAGAGAACGCATCCCAACAATCCATATATCACATATTATCATCTTTTCATTACTCAAGTGCTTGAAAACCCAATACCCTCCCAATTAGGTTTCCCGTTGAATTAAATGTTTTAAATCAAGGTTAGTCCAACTTATAAGACAATAATATCCATGTAAGCATGCATTCTTAAGATGAGAAGGGTAAATAACATAACCACAACACATATAATATCATGCCAAGATATGATCATAAGCTAATAAGCAATCTCATGAACTCAAGGGTATAAAACATCCACACATAACAAAATTTCCAGATTTAGCATCGCATAAAGATTAAAATGAAAGGTCAATTTTAGATCCTCCACCGGACTTGGTCTTCCTATGGTTTCTAGGGAATTTGATCTAGTTTCTAGAACATTTTTCGAAAATGGGATTGCTATTCCAGATTCTAAGTTATTTAGAAAATATGCCAGCGCTGTCCAGATTCTGTCCAGATCCATCGACCGTTACGAAAAATTGATTTTCTTGCAAACCGCTTAATGTTTTTCGATGAAACCAATTTTAGTTGAAATCTAACACCTTAAGGAAGGTTTTGAAATAAAATAGAGGTCCAGAATAATTTTTTACATTTTTCTAGAATTTCTGGAAGTGGGCTGCAAAAACAGATTCTGAGGTGCTTTGCCCAAAACAAGAAGATTTATCAAAAAGGGGTTTCACCAAGGGAAAGTTTCATTTCTTTTGTGAAGAAAATATGCTAACTATCACATTTTTAACTCAGAAAATTTGTTTGAAAAAGTGCTCTTGAAAAGTTGAGAGATTGGTACAAAAGAAGATGGTTTTGTGCCAAAATGGGAAAAATACAACAGAGATGGAATCAATACTCAACCCTTAGCATTTTTAACATGAGAACTCAGTAATAAAAGATCTGAAAACATTATTTAGAACCCTTAGAAACATGTATTGAAAAAGAGGGAACATGAAAGAGAAGGTTGTGTTTGTGGCTTACCTACTAAGCGTTGCACAAGAAGCTCTCTTCTTCCTCATTCTTCTCTTATAGACTTCTCTCTCTTGCTCTCCTCCCTCTCTCTAGCCGAATGTGTGCGTGGGTGTGGTGTTTGTGCTTGCCAAGCTTAGGGGAGGTTGGTATTTATAGGCAAATTTTGAGGTAAAAAGTCCTAAAAGCCCATTAGTTGGAAATGGATGGGAAGGTTAGGATTTGTTTGAAATTTTAAAAGAATTAGGGATGATTTAGGAAGCTTACTTAAAGATACTAGTTAGAATGGAACTAGTTTTGGAATTAGCAACCTAGGTCTAGGGTACTAGGTTTGGGTTTCCTAGAATATCTTCATTATGAATCTTGAAAATTGGCTCCTCTATCTTCCCTAGGGTGGCCGGCCTTGGGGGAATGTGATGGGTTATTATTTTAATCATTTTAGGTACTAGTATACACATATATGTATATATATATATATATAATTGATGGTACTTCAAGGTACAAGGTACAAGTACTAGTTTGGGGTAAGTTTTGAATTTAATTAAAGGGTGGGGGCTTGGAGTTAAATACATGTAACTTATGTAGAATTAAATTAGGTTAGGTAACCTAATCCGGCTAGGGAAATTTCTGTTTTGATAAAAATAAAATAGTAATGCTAACCGACAAGATTCGAATTAATTCAAGTAACCGAGGGGCTTTAAGAAAAATAATTCAAACATTAGGGTCTTAAAAGTGAATACATATTTCAAGGGCTTTACAACCTATCCCCCTTAAAACAATTTCGTCCTTAAAATTCAACTACATACTGCCTTCGAAAAGCTCATGGTAGTTTGCCTTCACCCAATCTTGGCGTTCCCATGTAGATTCCTCAATTCCCCAATGACGCCATAGCACTTTCACCAAGTGAACCATCTTGCCTCTAAGGTTCTTTTCTCGACGATCCTGTATTGGTACCGGTCCTTCTTTAAATGTAACATCTTTGTCAAGACTGATTCCTTCCCACTTGAGGACGTGTGACGGGTCAGCGATGTATTTTCTCAACATAGATACATGGAAGACGTTGTGTATCCCTTCTAACTGCGGGGGTAGAGCTAGTCTATATGCTACTTCGCCCACTCTTTCCAGTACCTCAAAAGGCCCAATATATCGTGGTGACAGCTTCCCCTTTCTCCCAAAACGTACGACTCCACGCCTAGGTTGCACCTTTAAGAACACGTGGCTGCTTACTTCAAACACCAATGGTCTTCTCCTCGTGTCTGCATAATTTCTTTGACGGTCTTGGGCAGTCTTTAACTGTTGTTGAATCAATTTGACCTTCTCAGTAGTTTTTAGAACACGTTCGGGTTCTATCAGATTTGCATCACCCACTTCCGTCCAACAAATCGGCGATCTGCAAGGTCGTCCGTATAATGCTTCAAAAGGCGCCATACCGATGCTAGCTTGAAAACTATTGTTGTAGGCGAATTCAATTAGAGGTAGGTGTCATTCCCAACTTCCTTGAAAATCCATTGCGCAAGCTCTCAACATTTCTTCGAGTGTCTGGATTGTACGTTCAGATTGTCCATCCGTTTGCAGGTGAAAGGCGGTGCTAAAACATAACTCAGTACCAAGAGCTTCCTGCAAGCTCCCCCAAAATTGAGAGGTGAACCGTGGATCACGATCTGACACGATAGATACTGGAATTCCATGTAGTCAAATGATCTCCCCAATGTAGAGCCTGCACATAGACTCTAAAGTGTCGGTCATCTTATAGGGTAAGAAATGCGCTGACTTGGTGAGGCGGTCCACTATTACCCATATAGCATTGCGCCCTCTAGGTGACTTAGGCAACCCTGTCACACAGTCCATCATTACATACTCCCACTTCCATTCGGCTATCGGTAGAGGTTGCAACATTCCCCCTGGTTTCTGATGTTCCGCCTTCACTTGTTGGAAGGTCAGACATTTTGCTACAAATTTAGCCACTTCCTTCTTCATTCCATTCCACCAGTACTGCCTCTTCAAATCTTGGTACATTTTAGTCCCTCCTGGATGTACCGCAAATGCAGAATGATGACATTCCTTCGGTACCTTTTCTCTAAGTAACTCGTCACTTGGTACAAACGATCTACCTTGGTATCTTAAACTCCCATCAGGGTGAATTACCCAATTGGGCATGGGCTCTCGTGATTTTAGACGTCCCTTGATGTAGGCTACCTCTTGATCGTGCTTCTGGGCCTCTAGGACCTCATTCATCAACTTAGACATCACCTTCTGCGCACTAAGATATGCTCTTGTATCTTGAGATTTTACTTGGATCCTGAACTCATTGAGTGTCTTAACCATATCCCATTCCTTGACGGAGATCCTAGCTATCATCCCTCTGCTTTTACGACTTAGAGCATCTGCTACTACATTGGCCTTACCGGGGTGATATGAGAGTGTGAACTGGAAATCCTCAAGATACTCCATCCATCGTCTCTGTCTCAAGTTAAGGTCCTTCTGCGTGAATAGATACTTCAGGCTCTTGTGATTTGTGAAAATCTCAAATTGTTCCCCATACAGGTAATGTCGCCACTATTTTAGGGCAAAAACTACAGCTGCTAACTCCAAGTCATGTGTGTGGTAGTTGCGCTCGTGAGGTTTTAACTATCTGGATCCATAGGCGACTACCTTTCCATTTTGCATGAGCACGTAACCTAATCCTTCTTTAGACGCATCGCAATACACAGTGTACCCCTCTTCTCATTTTGGGATGGTCAAAATTGGCGCACTAGTTAACCTCTTCTTTAGCTCTTGGAAAGATTTTTCGCAAGCGTCGTCCCACTCATACTTTACTCCCTTTTGTGTTAAACGAGTCATTGGTTTAGCTAGTTTGGAGAAATCTTGGATGAACCTCCGGTAATAACCGGCTAATCCTAAGAAGCTGCGGGTTTCTGACACGGTCTTTGGTTGCCTCCAATCTAATACTGCCTCCACCTTGGTTGGATCCACCGCAATCCCATTCTCTGATACCACATGCCCTAAGAACTTTACTTCATTCAACCAGAACTCACATTTACTCGCCTTGGCATATAACCGATTATTCCTAAGAACTTGAAGGACAGTCCTTAAATGTTGCTCATGCTCTTCTTTAGACCTTGAATATACCAAGATGTCATCAATGAACACTACTACAAACTGGTTAATGTATGGTCTAAAAATCTTATTCATTAGGCTCATGAATATTGCCAGTGCATTGGTTAGTCCGAAGGGCATTACTACAAACTCATAGTGGCCATATCTAGTACGAAAGGCAGTCTTTGGTATATCCTCCTCCTTGACTCGTAGTTGATGGTAACCTGACCTGAGATCGATCTTTGAATAGCACCTTGAGCCTCTAAGTTGGTCAAAAAGGTCATCAATCCTTGGGAGTGGGTATCAGTTCTTAATCGTGACTCGATTGAGTTGACGATAATCGATGCATAGCCTCAACGACCCATCCTTCTTTTTAGCAAACAGCACGGGTGCTTCCCATGGCGAAGTACTTGGCTTAATGAATCCTTTCTCGAGCAATTCCTGTAGTTATGTCTTCAATTCTTGTAGTTCTGCTGGTTCCATACGATACAGAGCCATGGATATCGGGGTAGTCCCAAGTTGCAGCTCGATGCTAAAGTCTACTTCCCAGGTTGGCGGCAATCCTAGTAATTCCGTAGGAAATATATTTGCATAATCGCATACTACGCGCGGAAGTTCTATTTCGCCTTGGCCTTCCTCATTTAGAATTAGGCTTACTATCCTACTCGCAAGTTGATCGCACCACTGCGTCCGATGTTTTGTTGAAACCATGGGGTCTTGTCTATCCCCCTTAAATTGGAAACGTGTTCCATCTTGCGTATGAGCTACCACTTTCTTCTGACGACAGTCGATCACCGCTCGGTAGGCGGACAACCAATCCATGCCCAAAATAATATCGAAGTCCGACATTTCCATGACACGAAGGTCGCAAGTTAAGCGTAGGTCCGACATTCCTATCTTGCAGTCCTTACAGATCGATCCTACCCGAACGCATCCTTCCATAGGTGACATTACACTTAAGGCAGTTGCTAAGGGTTCACATACAAGTTCTAATGACTTAGCACAAGCATAGGATATGAAAGAATGTGATGCACCGGTATCAAATAAAACATGCACCCAAGAATTGTATAGTACTAAATTACCCTCAATCACGGACGGGTCGGCTTCTTCCTCTTGCAGGGCAAAGATTCTGCTGGTTGCCTTCTGGTTGCCACTAGTCTTGGCATTCTGAGTTCCTCCGCTCTTCTGGTGCTGCTGCCCGGTAGACCCTGCCTTATTTGTCCACGGCTTTTGCCCACCTAATGCCTGGGCATTTGCTCCGGAACCTCCTCCTTGGTATCCCGATGGAGGGAGTAGGGGGCATTCGCTCTTTTTGTGCCCTAATTGTTGGCAATAAAAGTACTGGATTTGTCCCACCGGCCTTTGTTTGTAGCCTCCTCTCTGGATCTGTTGCTGCGGTTGCTGTCGTTGCTGTTGTGGTTGTGGTCTGGAGTAGGGCTTTGAGGTCACGCTTCCTCTCTGGATCCTCTGAGGGCCAATAGATGCCTGACTCCCTTTTCCCTTATTCCAACCCTTCCTGGCGTCGTTCACTTCCCTTTCAGATTCTAATGTCGTTTCCAGCACCTCGGCATATGAGGGGAGTCGTTGCGGAAGAACTCTTCCTCTGATTGTAAGGTCCAGTCCCCACTCGAATATCCTTTCTTTCTCTTCATCATTTGCTACATATCTGGTTGCGTATCGGGATAGCTCTTCAAATTTTGCAGCATACTGGGTCACGGTCATATTTCCTTGCTCCAGGTTTTGGAATTCCTTGACTTGTTCTCGACAGATAGTACTTGGGAAATATTTATTTAGGAATAGTTCCCTGAACTGGTTCCATGATAGGCTCGCTACGTCACGAGTATTCTTAATTAACTCCCACCAATGGTCAGTCTCATCATCAAGCTTGAATACTGCCAAAGCTATTCTATCAGCAGCCTCGGCTATGCCCATGGTGTCTAGCGTTTTCTCTATCTGCCGGAGCCAATTTTCAGCTACCTTCAGGTCTGGTACGCCTATGAACTTTGGCGGCCTCTGCTTCCGAAACTCAGAAAAGAGTCTAGTCCTCTCATTCTGCCGATTGTTCCTTAATTGCCCTAGTTCCTCCAAAATTTGATGACCTAGGTTATCGGGGATGTTAGCCCCTACGGGGATGGGTCCGTGTTAATTTCTGGGACGGTTTCGTACATTGTTGCTGGTTTCGGTATAGCCATTAGCTCGCGTGTCCACCATTCTGTTCATGGCACGTGATGAGTTGGTTTCCAGTCTGAGAAAATATTACTACTTAGATTTGAAATAAAGGTTCAGTTTCCTTAGGGTGCACTAAAGCAAGTAACAGTCAATAGCATAGATCAACACATCATTCATATATTATAATAGGCATCATTACAAAAGGGCTCCTATATCGGAGTTACATTCAAAGAGCATCTACGCATTACAAGTTTAGGTTATCTTATTCTAAGGATCCCCATCAGCAGGTCTTACAAAAGTCTAGTTTTACTATCCCTCGATTTAGTTCTCGTTTCCCGACCAATCAAAGTCTTCTTTTGGGTCTTCATCAGCGGAGTCGGTGGCTTGGTCCAGAGAGCGGGGGGTGTACATTGGTGCGGGAGGATTGTGATCAGATGACACCTCGATAGGGTAGGCTGGGTTTGCTCCTTGCTGCTCTGGTGGATGCCCCATATCCATTGGTTGATTATCGCCTGCCCGTGATAACAAGATTCGTGGCTTTCAGCCTGAGTCGGTGCTATGGTGGTCAAAGCTCGGTGTATCAAGGAGTCCATCCTCTGTTCATCTTGCTCCACTCGGATCGCCTTCTTTGCTGCCCGGCTCAGAAATTGTAGGCGGCGCCGCACCAGAGACCTCTTCTGCATCCTCGTATAGCGGGAGTACCCCATCTCCACCTTACGTATCTCAGTCTCGATCATTTCCTCGGCGGTGATTTCACAGCGTCGGCAGCTAAAGTACGGGCTGACAGACATGGCCCTCCTTCCTTGCATATGGAAAACACCCCATGAGTCGGTACTGACGTAGCCTCCCGATGACATCCTAAGGTGGAAAAGATTTTTTATTAGTCAATCTTCTTATAATAGCATGATAGAATAAAATAAGATAAGGGGTAAGGGCTTCTAGAGTCGTGTATAGGGTTGCGAGGGTTAAGCGTTGAACCTAGGCTCTGATACCAAGTTGTGATACCCCGGTTCCACACTATAGGTTGCAGTCAAGGGAGAGTCACTAATGAGTCCTATGGTCAATAACCAAGTAAGATCCCAAATCGCCGGAGGAATCAAATTAGCCTCCCTTCTAAGTCCAGCTTTCTTAGGCAGCGCACTACCCTTTTGACAGATCTTAAAAGGTATTGACACAAGGTCTCATAAGCAACGATAAGGTTCTTACATAGAATATAAATACATAACAACCACAATATACATAACTCAAAAGATGGTTCTATTACATTACATTCCAGAAGAAAGCTTAAGTCTCCAAATGAGTCTTTACAAAACATCCAAAAAGAAACTTCTCATTTTTCTAGGATAACCAAAAGTCTTCGAAAGTTTCGGGCTCGTCGTCTCCGGCTATGAGTTCCGCTTCGTCACCTAGCATGATACGCCGTGAGCTTTGAATGCCCAGTAAACAAACACACACCCTACCCTTTTTTCTTAGTCCAATACACAATCACCATTATAAGATCAAGTAATAAAGCATAATACTCAATTAAATAAATAAAGGGTTAAGTTAGGTTGTTAGCAACTAGAAATCCCCCAAAGAGATTTCGTCCTCCCAACCACGAGAATCGGACGCGAATTATTCGGTATGCCCCCTCTTTTGCTGCTTTGTTGCAGAACTAACCTCGGATGCCTACCAACGGTTATATACCGCGTAGTGCCAACCGCAGGGCCTCAAAAGAGACGGTAAAATAGGGCCTTGCCCGAATCCCTCCTTACACCAAACCACCTAGGGTCCGAACACAACCACTCCATTCAAGTGTTCCGAAAACCACTTGCGCAAGACTTTAACTTTCAAATAGGAAACGCATCCCAACAATCCATATATCACTATTCTCATCTTTTCATTACTCAAGTGTTCGAAAACCCAATACCCTCCCAATTAGGTTTCCTGTTGAATTAAATGTTTTAAATCAAGGTTAGTCCAACTTATAAGACAATAATATCCATGTAAGCATGCATTCTTAAGATGAGCAGGGTAAATAACATAACCACAACACATATAATATCATGCCAAGATATGATTATAAGCTAATAAGCAATCTCATGAACTCAAGGGTATAAAACATCCACACATAACAAAATTTCCAGATTTAGTATCGCATAAAGATTAAAATGAAAGGTCTATTTTAGATCTTCCACTGGACTTGGTCTTCCTATGGTTCGTAGGGAATTTGATCTAGTTTCTAGAACATTTTTCAGAAATGGGATTGCTTTTCCAGATTCTAAGTTATTTAGAAAATATGCCAGTGCTGTCCAGATTCTGTCCAAATCCGTCGACCGTTACGAAAAATTGATTTTCTTGCAAACCACTTAATGTTTTTCGATGAAACCAATTTTAGTTGAAATCTAAAACCGTAAGGAAGGTCTTGACATAAAATAGAGGTCCAAAATAATTTTTTGCATTTTTCTAGAATTTCTGGAAGTGGGCTGCAAAAACAGATTCTGAGGTGCTTTGCCCAAAACAAGAAGATTTATGAAAAAGGGGTTCCACCAAGGGAAAGTTTCATTTCTTTTGTGAAGAAAATATGCTAACTATCACATGTTTAACTCAGAAAATTTGTTTGAAAGAGTGCTCTTGAAAAGTTGAGAGATTGGTACAAAAGAAGATGGTTTTGTGCCAAAATGGGGAAAATACAAGAGAGATGGAATCAATACTCAACCCTTAGCATTTTTAACATGAGAACTCAGTAATAAAAGATCTGAAAACATTATTTAGAACCCTTAGAAACATTTATTGAAAAAAAGGGAAAATGAAAGAGAAGGTTGTGTTTGTGGCTTACCTACTAAGCTTTGCACAAGAAGCTCTCTTCTTCCTCCTTCTCTTCTAGACTTCTCTCTCTTGCTCTCCTCCCCCTCTCTAGCCAAATGTGTGTGTGGGTGTGGTGTTTGTGCTTGCCAAGCTTAGGGGAGGTTGGTATTTATAGGCAAATTTTGGGGTAAAAAGTCCTAAAAGCCCATTAGTTGGAAATGGATGGGAAGGTTAGGATTTGTTTGAAATTTTAAAAGAATTAGGGATGATTTGGGAGGCTTACTCAAAGATTAGGTCAATACTAGTTAGAATGGAACTAGTTTTGGAATTAGCAACCTAGGTCTAGGGTACTAGGTTTGGGTTTCCTAGAATATCTTCATTATGAATCTTGAAAATTGGCTCCTCTATCTTCCCTAGGGTGGCCGGCCTTGGGGGAATGTGATGGGTTATTATTTTAATCATTTTAGGTACTAGTATACACATATATGTATATATATATATATATATAATTGATGGTACTTCAAGGTACAAGGTACAAGTACTAGTTTGGGGTAAGTTTTGAATTTAATTAAAGGGTGGGGGCTTGGAGTTAAATACATGTAACTTATGTAGAATTAAATTAGGTTAGGTAACTTAATCCGACTAGGGAAATTTCTATTTTGATAAAAATAAAATAGTAATGCTAACTGACAAGATTCGAATTAATTCAAGTAACCGAGGGGCTTTAAGAAAAATAATTCAAACATTAGGGTCTTAAAAGTGAATACATATTTCAGGGGCTTTACAAAACATGTGAGGACTGATGCCAAATCAACCAAACAATGCAAGTATAGCATGCAAGAAAGCCTAAAGCTTAAAGCTAGCCGAGGGACTCAAACCATGGCTATGCAAGGCAAGCCCCAAATTGCCAAGGGCACCCAAAACTAGGGGTGTACACGGGTCGGTTCGGGTCGGGTTGAACCTCTATCCACTACCGAACCGGAATAGTGCGGGTGGGTGAGAAATCAACCGATTCCGACCGGATTTGTTGGCGAAACCGCCCGTAGATGATTTTCGGTTTAACGGTCGGTTTTGGATCGGTTGGGCGGGTTGGGCCTTCAATTTTGGGCCTTTATGAATAACTATTATTTTCAACCCATTTAACATTCAAACAACCCAATTTTATAATTTAGTTATGTTTTGCTTTGGAAAATGACCCAAACAGCCCTTTCTACAAATAAACCCATTTAAAAAAAAAAAACTTAATAATTTATTTAGAATCAGTCCAAACAGCCCATTATGAATAAAATAAATAACTTGTAAAATAAATCCAAGCATAAACAACCCAAACTAAAATATTTCATTCATCCAAAAATAAAAAAAAATAGTTTAGCATACTAAATGAATAACCTATATAAAATCAATCCAAAACAAACAACCTGCTGCCAAAAAATACATCAAAGTAAGCTAACTAAATAAATACTAAATGAATAATCTGAAGCACTAGGAATAGAATCTGTCCAAATGAATAATTTGAAGCACTAACATAATAAATACTAAATGAATAATCTGTAGCACTAGGAATAGATCTGTCCAAAATAAAATCTGTCCAAAATACTTCAAATGCATCAAATAATCTGAAGCAGTAGAAAGAAATAAAATCTGTCCAAAATACATCAAATGCTATAATAGAATCTGTCCAAAATACATCAAATGCAATAAGCAGTATTGCCAAAAAAATTCCACCTACTGCCACCATCCACATTAAAACTAACAAAATAAGCTAACTACTTAGTTTGTCACCATCCATTTTCAGTCTATCATAATTACAGACAGTAATCCATCAAAACATTCACAAGTATAGTTATCCCAATCACTATCCATGTGCAAAAATATTTGTTCATAAAGTCAAAAAGAAGAGTACTGATCTATGTTAATTGTATAAAACCAAAAGTCAAGAAAGTCAGTTAACTCCCCATGAAACCAAAAAGATCGAAGCCTGCAAATACAAAAAACATAGAAAATGAGAACATGTTGCAAATAGATTTTATTAATTAAGTAAGAAATAAAAATTAAAGATATAGAATTGAGTAACTTTACCAAGCCATACTAGAGTGTGATAATATTTGGACTTGGGTTTGAGGTTGATGCCAATTCAGAAAGAGCTACAAGCAGTAGACCAATTAATCCAAATTTAAAACAATGTTATGTTATATTTAGTACAAAACATAAATATAAAAATAAAAATAAATCAAAAAATTACCTGCAGGGTCATATTGTTCAAGTTCCTCCACATCATCCATTGCCTTCTGAAGAGAAATAGGAACTATGCTTTGCAGCCAATTCTATGTACATATCAGAGCCTCCACCATCATTGGAGATAATGAACTACGAAATGGGTCTAAAATGCGTCCTCCTGTACTAAAGGCTGATTCAGAAGCTACTGTAGAGACGGGTATTGCCAAGACATCACGTGCAACTTGGGACAACACTCTATACTTGGAAGAATTGACCTTCCACCATCCCAATATATCAAACTTTTCTTCATTGGAAGCTTCACACCTATCTGCCAAGTACCTATCAACCTCAGATTTACACAGACTACAGCATTCTTCTTCCAAATAAGTATTAAATTGAGACGCAATTAATAGATGTGGATCATCACAGTCATCATCAACCTTCATCGCTGATCCTTCACACACATTAGGCATTTCGACAGTTACCAAATCATGAGAAGCATAATGCTCGTACAAACGAGACAAACAATCCTTTACCCGTCCTGTCATCTCATTCACCACTCTTTCAACAAGCAATTGTGCAAAACAGAATTTCAAATACCTCAGTTTCTTTCTAGGATCAAGTAAAACAACAACATACACAAGTAAGTTGATTTTCTCCCCATTACCCCAATACTTTTCAAATTTTTCTTTCATGTTTTGTGCCATTGTGGACAAAAGTTTGTCATCCTTTTTGATTAATTGCTCTATCTTGGTTTGGATGACAACATCTCATCAAAGAAGCAATTGGAAGTAACAAAAAGAGAACCTGAAAATCGTTTGGTTGCATTGTAAAAAAGTTTTAAGAACTTTAAAAAAATTCTGCAATTATTCCAATCTCTTGCTGTTGGAGATCTCCTTGACTTCTTCCTCCCATTTTCTCCATCCCCATCCTCATTCTCATCTTCATCCATATTCTCATCTTCATCCCCAAACACCTGCCCATCTCCATCCTCACCCTCACAAACCTTGAAGTAAGCTCGGTAATTAGAGTCCTCATCCTCTAATCTCTCAAAAGCCTTTTCAAACTTTTCAGCAGCTTCCAACATTAGGTAAGTGGAGTTCCACCTAGTTGGCACATCAAGACACACAAGACTTTTCGACACAATTTTTTGTTTCTCATCACACTTCTTAAAAACTTCATATCTATTGGGAGAGGACCTTACATACCTCACAGCTTCACGAACTCTAGCAATGGATGTATGAAGCTCTTTCAAACCATCTCCCACTATAAGGTTCAGAATATGCGCACAGCAGCGCATGTGTAAGAACTCATGCCCCAAAACAGTCCCTTTCCAGTCCCTTATTTTCCGCTTTAAAAACTTAATTGTGGTGCTGTTCGAACTAGCATTGTCTACAGTCAATGTAAATATGCTACCAATGTTCCATTCCAGTAAGCACATTTCAAGTTTTTTACCAATTGTCTCTCCCTTATGATCTTCCACTTGACCAAAGTTTATGATTCTTTTTTGTAATTTCCAATCATCATCTATGAAGTGGGCTGTGAGACACATATAGTTTAAGTTTTGAATTGAGGTCCACGTGTCAGTGGTAAGGCAAATCCTACGCCCTTTCAATACTTTTCTTAACTTATCCCTCTCATTGTTGAAAATCCCTACAATGTCTCTAGCAATGGTAACACGAGATGGAATGTTCTTAAACTTTGGTTGCAAAACGGCGCAAAATCTCTTAAACCCTTCGCCTTCTACAAACCTAAAAGGTAATTCATCAAGCACTATCATCTCAGCAAGAGCTCTTCTTGCAGCTTCTACACTAAAGCTCATTGCCACAAGATTAACACCCTCATCTCCATCTTTTTTGGACTGAAAAGACAAAGTTTGTTGTCCATTATTATCCACATCTCTGTGAGGATATTTTCGACAAGAAGTCAAGTGACTCAACAAGTTGCTTGTCCCATGCCCCTTCGAATCAGCCAAATACTCCTTTTGACAATATTTACAAACAGCCCTAGTTACCCCATCTTCAGCCTTGATTTTATCAAAATGATCCCATGCCCTTTAAGGTTTTCTCCCAGTACCTTTTGCACGCACCTTAGGTGGTTTTGAAGGATTATCAATAGGGTCTTGGATAGTAGAAGGGGGAATAACAGTAGCATCCTGGGCAATATGTTGATTTGGATGATCCATTATCTATTACAAATTTAAAAAAAAAAAAAAAAAAAAAAAGAAAAAAAAAAAGAAGAAGAAGAAGAAGAAAGAACCTCATGAAAAATTGCATAAACAATTTAAAAAGCAATGATACAAAAACATGACAAACTTAAACAAAAATCATAATAGCATTTAAAAAATAATAGACATTTTGAAGCTACTTTAAAACCAATTCCTGAGAAAAATGAAAAAAAAAAAAAAGCTCAAAGTTTATTTTTTTACACAGAACACATTAAACCTTTAATAATCAATACCTTTACAAATCAATATGAACACATTAAACAGAACATATCAATCAATATGCTCAAACAGAACACATTAAACCTTTAATAATCAATATGAATACATATTTTCAAACAGAATACAGTAAACCTTTAATAATCAATATGAACACATTAAACCTTTGAAAAACTCAAGGATTATTAATTTGAATAAAGAACATGTTAAACAACAGAACAATCAATATACATTATTAAAACAGTGAACATATTTTTCTTTCATGTTAAACAACAGAACAATCAATAAACGTTTTAAATTGAAAAATAATGAACAGAAATAGTTCAAATAAATTGTTAATGGAAACTGAAAAATTTAGCACCATCATATTCAGTTCTCATGAAACGATAATAAAATACATATATGATATCTACCGTATTTAAGCACTAAAAAAAAAAAACCAAAATCTTGAGAAAAAAAATAATGAAAAAAAAAGTACCTATTTGAAAAATCTTTCGGTTTCTAGGGCTGAAAATCTGAATTGAAAATCCGAGTTCATGCAATGAGACAGTGAGAAGACAAAAACAGAGAGTGCGTAGGTGTATGTATGTAATACATGTGTGTTTTTACTTTTGAGAGAGAGAGAGAGAGAGAGAGAGAGAATAATTTGTAAATGGGTTGGAAGGTTTGAGTAAACATTATTAAAACAATGATTAACCATTAACAAAAAAAATTACAAAATTTTCATAAAATTGTACCTGGGGTTTGGTTGATCGTTGAGTAGAGAACTTTGAAACTTCAATACTTCGAAGTTACAGGGTTTTCTTCATCAATAGCCTTGAATCAAAGAGGGTTTTCATAGTTGATGTTTAATATATAGAGTATTTAGGGTTTGAAATTAAAGATTTGGTTCAGATTTATGGGTGAGACCATTAGAGAAACTATGGATGCATTAGGGTTTCAAAGAGAAATAGGGAGAGAATTCGTGAAAGAGAGAGAGAACTTGGGAAATTTCTGAAGAAAGTGAGAGCTTGAGAGGGATATAGAGAGAGAGAGATAGGAAAGGGTAGGTGGGTGCTCATCATCATCCACCTGCTGTTTGAGTTTTTTGAGATACAATATGATTTGAAATTTATGACTGTGTGAGGAGAGAGACCACCATCATCTGCCGTTTGATTTTTTGAGATACAAGATGATGGTTTGAAATCTATCACTCTGAAACAAAGAGAGACAAAGAGAGGGGAAAATGGGGTTGGTGAGATTTGATCATGGCCTGTCTTTTGATTTCTTTGAGATAGAGAGAGATGTTGATAAGGGTGTTGGAAGTTGTGTGTGTGATTTGTCAAATCAATTAGAGAAATATATAGAAGTTATAAAACCATCATCAGAATTTTGTATCATTAATTTATTAATAATATACGGTCGGTTCGGTTTTAATTATTTTTTATTATGTAAAATCGACATCCGACCGAAAACCGAAATTAATTTTGAAACCAGACCCGCCTTCGACCGAAACTAAGCTCGAAACCGTCCGTCATGCATTCGGGTCAGTCGGTTCGGGTCGGATTAGTCGGATGATTCGGTTGCTTGAACACCCCTACCCAAAAACAGTCCCAAGGTAGGTCAATACGAGACCAAAAACAAGCCCGAAACTAGCCAACACAAGCTAGAACACAGCACCAAAAGCATGAGGCATACAAGGCTACAAAAGGGGTGTTACACTACACCTATCAAAACCAAACATGGCATGACTTAACCAATAAAAAACAGAGTTATGGCATGGTAAAACAAGACCAAAAACCCACTTAGATGGCATCCCAAAGACCTAAGCATGGAGGCACGCACAATGATCCATTCATGAGGCATAAAACATTAACTCTTCAAGACATCAAATGAGTGATAAGTGCAAGTATATGAGCATGAAACATGGACTGAAAACACATATTGAATGATGCCAAATCATGAAAATGGTCCAAGTAATGCATGCTAATGACTTGGGCACTCAAAGCTAACAAGCCGAAATGCATTGTGGCTATACAAAGCAAGGCATGCACAACGCAAAACACTTCAAGCAGAGCTTAAACATGCTAAAATATAAATAAAAGCTTCTTTAGGTCAAGCCAAAATCATGCTAAAAACATGGCTTACTACACAAAACATGTTAAGGCAATAGAGAGGATTGCACTACAAGTACATAAGGCATGCATGATATGGTCAAACCAAGTCAAAACAGTGTTATATCATGGCAAAACAAAGCCTAATACATACTGAAATGAAGTCACAAAGAGGTATAAAAACATGCTAACCTAGTAAGCCAATACCACAAGCACACAAGAGAAGCGAAGGGGGGATAACCCCCTCCTATTTGAGGCCTCAAAACCTCACTTCCACCACTGAAATTCCTCTGGGATTCAGTGGTGAAGAGGCCAGACAAAGACTAAACAAAAGCCTAAAGGAGGTGGCCCAAAACAAGGCCAAATAAGGCACAAAGGGGGTAGACCACCCCTCAACACCAATGAGCCCTCAAACAAACATGTTAAGAAACTCAAAACAAAGCTATTTTCAGTTTAAAGCTAAGCCAAAAGAAGCATGCAAATATGGCTAAGTACTCAAGCAAAACAAAGCTTAAAAGAGGATGAGAGGCTCACCCTTGTAGAACAACAAAACCAGCAACTCTCCTGTGCCAAAACCAACTCTAGGATGTTAAAACAAGTCCTATGGAACCTCAGCTCCAAGGTCAAGAGGTTTGGCTAAGGGGTTCTAGGCAAAATGCAAGAAGAATTCTCACTTTAGGGCACAAACAAGGGCCAATATAGAGAGAGAGAGAAAGGGAGGAATATAGAGAGAGATATATAACTTCTCTAATACAATTTTTCAGAACCCTTGGGAAGGTAGAGGGGTCTCCCTTCTTATAGGAATTCAATTCCAAAGCTTCCTAAGCAAGCTAAGCTTGGTTGAAATCCCTCCATACACGTGTATGGAGGAGACAGAAAGTGGCCAACAGCTGGCACCAGCTAGAAGCACAGTCTCTGCAAATAGCAAAGAAAAGGTCTCGGCCAAAAGAAATGGCCGATCGACCAAAAAGAGTGCTGATCGGCTAACACTTTTGGCCGATGGGTTGAGGGAATGGCTAACAAGCCACCTTCTTCCCTCAGAAGCAAAACACAAGTCCTTGGTCCACAACCAAGCACAAAACAGACAAGTTGAGAGATCCTAAGGCAAGGCGCATAGCCGAGACCTTCGGAAACTCAAAATGAACACAAGCATGGATGATCATCGGGTGTTCAAACGATGACGTTCAAGTCTTGAGGACGGTCAAAAATGTGGTGTCTACAGTTGCCCCTCTTTGACAGAACTCGAAAGTCATAAGATGACGGGAGTGAATGTCGAAGCCCAGAGACGACCCATTTTTGACAAGGCCGAAGACTTAGACAAGCATACAAGATAATCAAAGAGATATGCCCGCAAGCGGGGGCAAGATGCAAAGGACATGTACGATGCCGAACATAACTTATGATCATGCAAAGGAAGCTGTAATGAAGCATAACATGCAACAGTTTAAGCAAGCAAATAAAAACCAAACTACATTACATGCAGAAAGGATGTAAGAGAATTATTCAATTCTCGCTACGTCTCACACGGAGTACATACAATACCGTCCGGTTCGTCTTGTCGCACCAGCTTCCAATGAACCGTACATACAATATCGTGCTTGAAAAAGAAAGAAGCTTAACAGGTACAATATCGTTAGAAACATGCATAGCAATGCAAGTGAAAAGTGTGTGACAACGCGAGTGAAGTGTGTATAACAATGCAAGTAGAACTTGCGTGATAGCGTAAGTAACGAGCGTAACAGCGCAAGTTATATGAGAGGTGCGAAACAACACAAGTTAGAGAAGGTGCGAAACAATGCAAGTTAGAGAAGGGTGCAAAACAACGCAAATTAGAGAAGGGTGCGAAACAACACAAGTTAGAGAAGGGTGCGAAACAACGCAAGTTAGAGAAGGGTGCGAAACAACGCAAGTTAGATGGGGTGCAAAACAATGCAAATTAGATGGGGTGCAAAATAATGCAAGTTAGATGGGGTGCGAAACAACGCAAGTTAGGTGGGGGGTGCAAAACAACGCAAGTTAGATGGGGTGCAAAACAACGCAAGTGAGATGGGGTGCAAAACAATGCAAATAACGAGCGAAACAACACAAGTTATATAAGGATATGCAAAACAATGCAAATAACGAGCGAAACAAGGCAAGTTATATAAAGATATGCAAAACAATGCAAATAACGAGCGAGACAACGCAAGTTATAGATGAATATGCAAAACAATGCAAATAACAAGCGAGACAACGCAAGTTATATAAGGATATGCAAAACAATGCAAATAACGAGCGAGACTACGCAAGTTATAGATGAATATGCAAAACAATGCAAATAACGAGCGAGACAACGCAAGTTATATAAGGATATGCAAAACAATGCAAATAACGAGCGACACAACGCAAGTTATAGATGATATGCAAAACAATGCAAATAACGAGCGAGACAACACAAGTTATAGATGATATGCAAAACAAGGCAAGTAACGAGCGAGACAACGCAAGCTATAAATGAATATGCAAAACAATGCAAATAACGAGCGAGACAATGCAAGTTATGGATGATATGCAAAACAATGCAAGTAACGAACGAGACCATGCAAGTTATAGATGAATATGCAAAACAATGCAAATAACGAGCGAGACAACACAAGTTATGGATGGTATGCAAAACAATGCAAATAACAAGCGAGACAACACAAGTTATAGATAAATATGCAAAACAATGCAAATAACGAGCCAGACAACGCAAGTTATCTAAGGATATGCAAAACAATACAAATAACGAGCGGGACAATGCAAGTTATGGATGATATGCAAAACAATGCAAAATAACGTGTAAGGCAAGAAAGGCATAAAAAAAAACACATGTAAGTAAAGCATGTGCGACAATGCGTACAATGTGTGAAGCAAGAAAGAGATGTGCATGACAATGCAAGCATGGTAGAGGTACACTATTTGCGATGCTGAGATGCGACTTCAAAGCAAAGATAAGGCATGCTAAATGCAAGAGCAAAAACACGTATGACAAGCGCGCTTATTAAAAACATGACAAAGCATTGTAATGCAACATATTTAAAGTAATTTTTGAATCTCGCAAGATACAAAAGGATACGAAAAAGGATACACATTGCGCGTACCAAGCATCACACACGAAAGACACGGTTCGAGGTCAACACGGAGGCTGGTTAAGCTTCAAAAATGTACTTTCTTGCACTTTCTTGAGGAATGAGGGTTCCAAACAACATAACTGACCCAAACAAGGGTATTTGAAGTGCATCGGCCACAAGGGGAGGCTGTCGGCCATCCATCGGCCATCAAATGAGATCATCGGCCAAATATTTAGCCGATCGGCTAACAATTTGGCCGATCGGCCAAAAATGGCAATTTCGGGACAGTTTTGTCTTTTTGCCTCGGGTCTTTTAAATATAGGGTTCCAAACCCTATATTCTCACTTCTCCAAGCTCGAAAATCATTCCTTTCTCTCTCTAGGTGATTTTCCAACCATAGATCTTTGTTTTTCTCTTGTTTTCGAGCCTCCCCCATCGTTAGATTCACGAAACCCTTTCCGTTTCACGCACTTTGAACCGAACGAAACACATTCCTGGTGTCACATTCTCGATTTCCACCACTTGTGGTTTGTTTCCCCCGAGTTACCCTCGATCTTTGTGCCTTTTCCCAAACTCTGACCTTTTCTCCCATTTTTCACCCCTCGAGGTTGACTTTTGGGTTGACTTTTCGCATTTTCACCCTTCTTCACACTTTCGGCCATTTTCACACTTTTCTCGGGATGGCAGACGACATTCCACGAGGTGAGACTTCCCAAGAGATGGACATGGACCCCGAGGTCGAGCTCCTACCTTTGAGCATTCGACCATTCGACCTGGCGACCTACCGGCCGGCGATACACGTGTTGCCTCCCGATGGCATCCGCCATTTCAGGAGCTACGCACGAGGCGCGCCACTGGAGCTCTTGCTACGTGAGCCAGAGTCACACGTATCATTCGGCGCCGCTGAGGTATATTCTTCCCCTCTTTACTTTCTGCAATGTAGACTGTATAACTTTGATAGTCGATACTGTTCTTTAACTGAATAACCCATACACAGTGATACATTATATACTTAGTTCACCGTGGGCACACCCACACCCGATATCTGTGTAAATTTGAACATATGCACACACACTGCATTTTCAACTGAATAACCCAAATACACTGATACATCATATGCTTAGTCCACCTAGAGCACACACCCACACCCGATATCTGTGTAAACTCAAATGCATGCACACACACTGCATTTTCATCCACTCTGAACGCATTCAAACACCGTATTTCTAACATTGCTTCGCAACTGTTTATCTTTGAACACAGGGAGATTGCCATGCCTTCTGGGGGTATGGGAACACCATTGCTCGAGGATAGTACATGGAGTTGCCCGATGCGGTCCACCACATCGTTGACCAGGCCGGCTTCGGCACTTTCTGCATGGGACTCTCGCGCCTCGCTACGAGTAGGCCTCTTCTTGGCACACTAGTGAAGAGGTGGTGGGACACCACCGATTTCTTCCACCTTTCCACTGCGGGGGAGATGACGATGACCCCATTCGACTTCTCCATGCTCATAGGCATCAGAGTAGGGGGTGATCCAATCCCCTTTGACACTGACATGGATGAGTGGGATGCCGCCCAGATGTACTTGCTCGGCGATCGGCCACCTCTCTCCCATCCAGGATTCGTGAGGTACTCTTGGTTCGAGGACCACTTTAGGATTCAAGCACCTACGACCCGAGAGGAGATGGAGCAGTATGCTCGCAGATTCATCATGATCCTGCTGGGGACCACCCTCTTCGTCGACCGGGTGAACACTGTCGCCCTTTACCTACTGAGTGCACTGGTGGATGTGACGCAGATCCGCCGCTACGGCTGGGGTGGCGCAAGCTTAGCCACTCTCTACGGATACATGAGCTCATCCTCCCGCCGCAGCGGACATTTACTCGGAGGCTACTGGCGAGCCTGGGAGGTATATTTTCCTTTTCTGCTTTACACTATCTGTACACCACACACAATGCGCACACACAATCTGCTTTGCACTGGCTGTACACTGCACACACTGCATAATACACTTCACATGCTGCAGAATGATTCTGATTTCTACTTTATCTGCATACTGCCTTATTGATAAGCATACTGATTCTTACCCTGTTACATTCTATAGTTATGGGTGTATGCCTACTTTCCTAGGCTTGCCCCAGTGCCAGATGTGGAGATCCCCCTCGGCGTTCCATACTCTCATCGCTATGATGTGAGGTACGGACGGAGGCCACGGGAGTCTTTTCTATTCTTTCGCCGATACTTCGACACCATCACCGCCGCAGAGGTATTTCAAACTTTACAGTTCATTTAAGCTTCGCTTTACATTGTACTTTCAACAGTAGATAACAAACTATATATCCCATTATTTGTAGATCACTTGGCAGCCCTGGTCGCCGTTGCCTGACGCAGTGAGGGATTAGTACGCGGGCGCTCAGGAAACTGCCCGATTCAGGACTTTACTGAAGGGCCCGGTCTGTCAGGAATGGTATCTAGGTGAGCGCTTCCTGTGCCAGACCCTCGACTTATCGGAGCAGATAGTTCCAAGTCCACCTCTTACCCACATGAGGCATACTAAGAGGTACACCTTGGAGGAGATGATGGATTTCATGATAGGCTGGGATTCTGACCCCTTCAGAGGCGAGGGCGACTACACCGAGTTCATCCAGGCTTATCTGATGCGGCCTCTGACCGGCGCTCGCTGAGTCGAGAGAGAGAGACCTGCATCGCCAGCGGTAGGAGCGGGATCATCGAGGGCGACTCAGGCCCGTAGCAGGAGCTTGTCAGAGTTTACGGCTCAACTCCGGTATGTACCATACTTTTCATTTCATACAGTCATTTCATTTCATTTGATATCCCGCAGAATACTAACGACTTCAATACTTTTACAGGCTTCCATCAAGAATACCGGTCAATCTCTGGAGTTGACGGCCTCGATGATGGGGATGCTGCAGAGGGGCATCGACCTGCTCACCATCTACGGGATCCCGGTGAGTTCTTTCAACCTCAGTTTCAAAACTCTGCACATTCTGTTCCATACTGTTCTGATAAATCACATTATCGACACGGCACTTGACACATAACACTTACATACCACTCACAACATTGATATACTATAACTCACATACTGCTCACGACACTGCTCAAGGCATTCATATACTGTACTCATACACTGCATTCGGTATTCATACTCTGTTTTTCATAGCATAACTGATGCATTTGCCATTTGTTCTTTTTAGGCCCCATTCCAGATACCGGCCGTAGGGGGTGCTCCAGCAGGACCTTCAGTACCTGCCTGAGGAGGAGGAGGAGTCAGGCGCGAGATGACTATACATAGCCGGGGCAGACACAGGCGCACCTATGTTGAGAGCAGTTTGCGAGAGCCTACTCCAGACGACGATGAGTCAGATGAGGAGGTAGAGTCGTCTCAGGGTGAGGACGGAGATAGCTCAGATAGCGAAAATGACAACGGTGATCCTGGACCGTCGTCCAAGAAGAGGACGAGGACGCACTCCCGCGCTTGAGGCGATTGATGTGGATCCAGACATTTTGCTGCTTTTCTCTTCTCTTTTTTTGCTTTGTTCAAACATTTTGTTACTTTTTCCCCTTTTGCTTTATTTTCCTTTTTGCTAGCAGTTTAAGCACATTGTACTGCCTCAGGCAGGTTTTGCTTTCCTCAAAACTATATACTTTTTGCAAAAGAGAAACATGAATGGAACGAAATAGCTATTTTGTTCAAAAAGTATTACATTTGTACATTTCTATGCATCGCATCGCATTACATAATAATGTAAATGAGATTGAACTTTGTTTTAAAAGCCAAACAATCGAATTGCATTAATCAGGTAGTGAGCCAACTAACGACAAAACAACTCGATAAGCAAAACAAAGAACTCGACAAGTTAACCAAATGTAAATACAACTCAATAAGAAAAACAAAGACTTAAAGAATACGAAACACAACTCGATAAACAAAAGTACAACAACTCGATAAGCAAATTAAAGTAACACAGGCGCGATTTCGCAAAATCATCACCGGAAGGCACTTGAAGTGGAACCAGTCACAAGTTCTCAACATATTAAGCATTTAGACAGCTCAGAGGATAAGAGGGAAGGCCATTGACCAAAGGGAGAGGCCATTGGCCACAAGAAATGGCCATCGGCCAAAACTTCTAGCTGATTGGCTAAAAAAGATGGTCGGTCGGCACTATTTGTGACCAATCGGCCAAAAATGGCAAGAACGTCCTGAATGTTGACACCTGTCTTCCACTCACATCTTATCTTCTACAAAAGCCTCAGCTTCGTAGTTTGCTTATTTCAGCACTGATTTGCATCAAATGGAAGAGCTTCTTGTCCACAATCTTACAAATTGGATTGCCAACTTCGATGGCTCAGAAAAGCTGAATTTCTGGGGCTTCGGCATAAATGCACTATTCATGTTGGGTCGCACTCCGCTGTGTTTTTCGTTCCTCTATGTTGCGGCAAGATTTTGGAATTTGGTAACACACGTCTTTAGCTTTGGCGGACAAGAGGTGTGTCCTACTTTCGAGGATTTCCAAGCTTTAATGGAATCCGAGCGCGATGAAGAAATCTTGCCTCAACTCCAGTTCGGCCACATCCAAGCCTTAGGACGGATGTACGGCCCTACTTTGCACGACGCTCGGTCATTGATTCACGATGGAGAGCTGGACATCCCGAGCTTGGTTCGTCAGTTTTCTGATGCCGGTGACCGCAACGACCATCATTGGCAGGATTATCGGCGACATGCGCTTTGCTTATGCATGTTGTCCCATTTCTTGCTTGCCCCAGGCTCTGGTGGGTTTAGTACCCATTTGATTGAAGTCGCCGAGGGCTTGAAGGAGGGTAAGAGCTGTATCGCTATGACACTAGCCGAAACATTGATGGGATTAGAAGCTTTTCATCGCCGGGAGACGGCTAGGTTTGCGGGGAGTCCACTACTATTACAGGTAATGTTTCCCACCCCATCTCACATATGTTTCTCGCATCACTCGGCCCTCAAGCTTGGTTTTTTTCTCAAAACCCTTTACTTACTTTTTCTCTCAACTTACACCTCTCTATTCTTCAATCTCTCATTTTTCATCCCTCCCCTAGGTATGGTTGATGGACAAGTTGAGAGTGGTGGACTCTTGTTTGGCATATTCAGCCCCCAGCTATTTCTTCTGACGACGCTTGGTCGATGCCTCGAACGAGGGATGGTGGTACAATTGGATGTGTAGTTTTTCTACTATAGACATTGCTTAGCGCTGCCCCTGGCTCGACTTACCGGTGATGAGCTATAGCATGACCCGCCAGCCCGGGATCCAGTTGATTGACTTGACACACTGTGTCTTCTATTTCTCATTCCAATTCCAGCGCCAGTTCGGACATGATCAGATTTTCCCAGAAGAGGGGATTGAGTACCATGCTACATTTCTGGTCCAAGGCGCACAGCTAGCCCGGTATGCCACAGCATGGAGAACGAGAGAGCTTCTAGCCCCCCGCTCCCATTTTCAGTTACACCCTCTCTGATGAGTGCATAGATTGGCTCAATGAAGAGGCACAAGTTGGGCCCATTTTGGCATCAGAGGCTTCGACTAGCTCTGGGAGGGGACGTAGGAACACCTGACTATGCCCCGGATTTATTTGCTTTAATCAAAACTTTCAAGTTTTCTTTATGATTGTAATAAAAAGCAACATCAACTTGTATTCAAGAGTAGGAGAACTCTGTATTGAAATCAACGAAATTGAAGGTTGTGGGTACTAAAAATTTTCCGTTTGGTCCAAAAATGATCTAAGTTGTAAGAAGATTAATTTGAGCAAAATCAACTTTTATTAAAACTTTTCAAAACCATTTTCGATATGGATCAGAACTGGACACGCCTGAGATCTGTCACTGAGATGCACAACCCCGGATCCGAACAACTGGAAAGTTGCCCCTAGTCTGAATAGCACTGCACTGGAGATCACAACCGAGCCCTTGAATGTAGAAATAGACAAAGATGACCAAACATGATCACATGGACAAAGTTGATTGAGGAAATGTTTATAGCTGGACTTCAGGATGAAGTTGCCTACGTATCCCAAAGATGGGAATCAAGCCTTACGTAGTTCGGCCTGGGTTCACTCGTGTATTAACTCTCTCCTTTTGCGCTCTAACTTTTGCCAAGGCCGCCCTTTACGGGTTTTCAACCTTGCGAGCTCAGTTTTTATAATTTCAAATTTTTCATGCTCTAACTTTTGCCTAGGTCGCCCTTTCGGGTTTTCAGCCTAGCAAGCCACTCAGGGAAAATATTTCTTCAACTTGTCCATGTTAATTGGTTAGGAGAACCCTAGGCCATCTAGGTCCATCAAAACGACAGCTCCACCTAACCAGATTGACTTGATGATGTAAGGACCAGTCCAATTAGGTCTGAACTTGACCCTAAGGTCATGAATGGGAGCTTGGTTTTCTTTGAGCACCAAATCTCCTTCTTTCAAATTCCTGGATTTAACCTTCTTGTTGAAAGCCCTGGCGATTCTTCGTTGATAACCCTGAACATGATACAGTGCTTTCAGCCTTCTCTCATCAAACAGCATGAGTTCTTTGAACCTGCTCTGCTGCTAATCTGCCTCAGCTATCTGACACTCAGCCAGTACCCATAATGACGGAACTTCAACTTCGATTGGGAGAACGGCCTCCATCCCATAAACCAATGAATATGGAGTCGCCTCAGTAGAAGTTCGAATTGAAGTCCGGTAACCCCATAGAGCAAACGGCAACTTATCTGGCCAGTCCCGGTAGGTTTTGACCATCTTCTGCAGAATATGCTTGATGTTCTTGTTGGCGGCCTCAACTGCTCCGTTGGTTTACGGTCGATATGTAGATGACTTATGAAAAGCCACAATGTACTTGTCCAACAAGTCGATCACTTCCTTCTTGAAGTGGGAACCATTATCTGAAATAATCTCGTTCGAGACCCCGTAGCGACAGATGATGTTGTTCCTGGTGAACTTTGCAACGTGCGACGCCTTCAACACCGCATAAGATTGGGCCTCAACCCACTTCATGAAATAGTCTATCGCAACTAGAATGAACTCATGCCCATTGGACCCCTTTGGAGTGACAGCCCCAATTACATCAATCCCCCAGACTGAAAATAGCCATGGCGAAGTCATGTTGTACAGCTTTGACGGCAGAATGTTCATGCGGTTTGCATAGATCTGACATTTGTGGTATCGCCGGACAAAGCCAATACAATCCTCCTCCATGGTGGACCAGTAGTAACCCTGTCTAAGGATCTTCCGGGCTAGCATCACCCCATTCATATGCGCTCCACACTCTCCTCCGTGAATGGCCTCCATCAGTCGCTTCGATTATTCGGCATCAACACATAGTTTATGCATCCCGAAATGACCTCTCTTGTATAGTTTACCCCCGCAGACGATGAACTGAGCAGTCATTCTTTGAATTGCCCTCTTATCTTTGGCATTTGCCCCTGGTGGATACGCCTCTTTTTCCAAGAAGTTCCAGACATCATAATACTAGGGGTTCTCATCTTGTACCTCATCTATGGCGGCAATCAGTTCGTAGGCCAGCACAAATTTCTTATCAATGATGATCGGACGCATCCGGACTCCAAAAGGGATGTCTATCATAGAAGATAAAGTTGCTAGTGAATCTGCGAACCTATTATTCTCTTTTAACAAATGAGCGAAATTCAACTTCTCAAACTGAGGAATCAATAAGTCCAAGGTCTGGTGGTAGATTCTCATCTTTTCTTCTTTGACTTTCCAATCTCCTTTAGCTTGAGATACAACAAGGTTCGAGTCCCCGATGACATCCAACCATTTTGCCCCTAGTTTTAGGGCGGCTTCTGAACCAGCAATACATGCCTCATACTCTGCTTCATTGTTCAATACTTTGAACCGGAGTTTGAATGCTAGAGGGATACGGGAATTGTCAGGTGCTATCAGCAACACCCCTATCCCATATCCATATTGGTTTGACACTCCGTCAAAGTACATTGTCCAAAACTCTTCTTCGACATGCAGAATGGTCTCATCTGGGAATAGGTACTCAACTGATTCATCCCCGTCCACTGGTTGATCGGCTAGGAACTCCACTATTGCTCTCCTCTTTACTAACTTGCGCATCACATACTTCAGATCGAATTTGAAAAGTAGAAGCAACCAACGGGCTAGCCTACCCGTAAGTGCCGATTTCTCGAAGAGATATTTGATGGGATCTAATCTCGAAACCAGTATTATAGAGTGAGCTAACAGGTAGTGCCGCAGCTTCCTGGTAGCCCATACCAAGGCCAGACAAGCCTTCTCCAGCGAAGTGTAGCGGGTCTCGTAAGCCAGCATTTTCTTGTTCAGGTAGTAGATAGCTCTCTTCACTTTGTTCTCGGACTCTTGTGCAAGCATGCAGCCCATTGTAGTTTCAGTCACTGAAAGGTACAAGATCAACGGTTTCCCCGACTCAGGTGGTGACAACACAGGTGGGTTCTGTAAATATTGCTTGATCTGTTCAAAAGCAGCTTGGCATCGACCGTCCCATTAGAATTTCTTTCCCTCCTTCAGGAGACCAAAGAGTGGTTCACAAGTCAAGGTTAATTTAGCGATAAACCGTCTTATGAATTGCACTTTACCCAGAAAGCCTCGCACCTCCTTTTCAGTCCTTGGAGGTGGCTTTTCTAAGATGGCCTTGATTTTGGAAGGATCGACCTCGATACCTCTCTGTGTGATCAAGAACCCCAGCATTTTCCCTGCTGTAACACCAAACATACACTTCTGAGGATTCAGCCGCAACCGATATTCTCTGATCCGTTGAAAGAATTTTTGCAAGGCAGTGTAGTGGCCCACTCTTTCCTTGGACTTGATAATCATGTCGTCCACGTACACCTCAACCTCTTTGTGGATCATATCATGAAAAATCGTGGTCGCAGCCCGTTGATATATAGCCCTAGCGTTCTTCAACCCAAACGACATTACCCTATAACAATAGGTCCCCCACAGGGTGGTAAAAGCAGTCTTCTCCTAGTCTTCGGGTGCCATCAATATCTGATTGTAGCCTGAAAACCCATCCATGAAGGAGAGCAATGCATGCCCTACAGTGAAGTCCACTAATTCGTCGATATGTGGCAGAGAAAAGTCGTCCTTCGGATTGGCTTTTTCAAATCCTTGAAATCCGTGCATACCCGAATTCTGCCGTCCTTCTTCGGCACTGGAACTATGTTGGCCAACCAAGTTGGGTATTCAGATACCAATAAGGACCCTGCGTCAATTTTCTTGGTGACCTCTTGTTTGATCTTGATAGCCCAATCCGGGCGGATCCTTCTAGGCTTCTACTTGACAGGTCAAGCCTTTAGGTCAAAAGGGATCCGATGCTGTACAATCTCGGGATCGATTCCAGGCATGTCTTCGTAAGACCACGTGAAAACATCTTTGAAATCTTTTAACAAAGCGACTAAGCGCTCGCGCTCCTCTGAAGACAACGCGGACCCGATCTGGACCAAACGTGGGTCCTTCTCAGTACCAACATTAATTTGGGTGATTTCATCAACCAGTGGTTTTACAAACCTCTCCTGCTCTTGATCTAGCAAATATTTCAAATCTAGAGGAATTTCTTCCTCGTCGTTTTCATCAAAATTTTGGAAGTCTGAATTAATGCAATAAATCAAGGGTGCAGAAAAATACTCAGAAGCCATAGCCACTCCATTCTCATTAATCTCTTCCAATTCGCCTGATTCCTCTATTACAACAGACTCAAAGGAAAAAGAAAAAGACGACCTAGACAGGACTGTGGCATTCAGGTTGTCACCCCCAGGAATACCAGACCCCGACTCAGACGAGCTGGAACCTGATTCCAACTCACTAGACTCAGTGGAATCAGATTCTGGCTCACTACTTGACCCGGTGCTGCTCGATAAGAATCCCTCCTCGTACTGCCAAACGAGGGAGGATACGATGGATGCATCCAAAATGTTTGAAGTTGAGCTCGCAGCCGTTTCATTCCCGATCATAGACACTAAGAGGTCATTCCCCAAGCACTCATCTACGATCGGAGGATCTGAAAGTAGACAAGCCAGTGCTACCCCCATTTCAATCTCGGTACCCTCGGAATCCACTTCCTTACACTGCTCAACCTGAGCTGATGGGTCTGTCTGCTCCTCAGCAACATCATCCCCGGATAACTGCAAGTCGAAAAAGATCTCAAATCCCGGAAGACGCCTCTTCTTTGTGTTTAGCCATGGCTCTGGGAAGCCGTAGAATGGAAAGTCTTCCCTCTTCCGGACAAAGCGTCTGTTCAGGGTGCCCTAGATAGGCCGATGCATCAACTCAAAATGCTTCCCGGTCTGCTTGGCTCTGGTCCTTCCGACTATTTCTTTGCTTTTCCTTACCCAGTCCTCTTCGGTAGGCAAATAACCTAAGCCAAAGGTATGCGGGTTGTGCCGCACTTCGGCCGATACAGTAATGCCTTTCCGGCCACTTTTTCGTAGTCCCATCCCAGGGATGTGCTGGAGCTTGTTCATGAGGTACACTGATTATGCGCTGACATACAACCCTTCATCAACAGCTAAGATGCTCTGTATAACCCGGGCCTCGACTAGGGTAAATCCTGATAGGAACACATCCTCTATGCCATGCTCGATTTCCAAAACCGGTTTACAAACCTCTGGCGGCGAATGGATTGACGAATTCCCAAAAACAATAGCCACCCCCTTCCCGTGGGGGTACTTCAACATCTAATGCAAGGTGGAAGAGACCGCCTTTACCTGGTGCAGCCACGGCCGCCCTAGGAGTAGATTAAAGGTTGCGGGAACATCCAAGACATGAAAGTCAATCTCGTGTTGTCCTGGACCAACCTTAGTCTAAACCTGCACAGTCCCCATCACCTCTCTGCTAGTGTTGTCTTAGGCCCTTATCACCTGGGCAGTTGGCACAAAGTCCACGGGCTTTAACCCGATTGCATATGTTGTCCTCGACGGGCACACGTTAATGGCAGATCCCGTGTCGACAAGAACCACCGGTATCCACTTGTCTCTACACTCCATACAGATGTAGAGTGGTTTGTTATGATTTGCGCCCTCAGCCGGCAGTTCCTTGTCAAAAAAGGTCAACGTCGGGGAAGCTTCTCCTAGAAAGACTAGCCCTACCAGTTGTTTAGGCGTAGTGTCCATTGAAAGTTTGGCTTTGTCCATTGCGGAAAAGACAGCTTGTCTATGAACTCTTGAAACCATAAGCAGTCTCCAGATGGAGATGTCTGCCTGTATCTTCTTAAGCTGTTTCAGCACAACCTCGTCTTCGAGTAATTTTTCTTTCTGCTTCTCCGTCTCTTTGTCCTTTCCGGACGCCTCTGGTTGATCTAAGTGCAGGGGCTTGAAATACTACTCGCTCCTAGTCATGTGGTCAACCTCGCCAATGTACCAGGTATCATCCGGCTGGCTTTGTCCCCAGTCTTCATTGGTGTGGGCAAGACATAGGTCGTCATCTTCCCACCACATGCCATCGGCAGTTGACAAACATCTGTCTGGCTCCATTACCACTATCTCTGTGTCTACAGCACCTTCCGTTCTTGTGCCCATAGCATGTTCCGTTCCTGTGCACACAGCACGTTCTGTCTCCTCGGGGCTTTGGCCTTTCTGACCCTCTCAGAATCTTCGATCCTTTCCCGCTCAAACTGTTTTAGTGTGGCTTGTTGTTTAGTCTCTTCCATACCCGAACTGTCCGTGTTCTGAGCAAAATTCTTTACACCGGTGCTCTCCGGCAATGCAAACTGATTCTCAGCCCTTCTGGCCACTGTTGATGTCCCTATCCCTGACGGACCCTGTTCTAGCTGAGGTTGTTCAATAACATTCGGCTGGTCGTCAAGCCACTCGGTAGGCTCTGCTGACCCATCTAAATCAAACTAGTTGACTGCCACGTCCCTTGAGTCCTGCTCTTCAACGAACTGCATATTTGCCATGTCTTCTTCCAGATCCGCTAGGTCATCTAACCCTTGATTAGGCCCATCCTCTCGGACTACATAAATCTCTGCCTCCGTTGGCAATTCCACATTTGGCCTAACCTGGCCTGCTGATATAATGTAACCGCTCGGGTTGTGCATGAAGCTCGTAGACCCCTCAGGCTCTGACTGATCATTCTCATATATTCTCGCAGTTGACCCAATTTTATCTTTGATAGCCACCACCACTACTTCGGGTTGGGTTTGGGAGATGTCCAACATGCACAAGTCAGTGTTGTCAGGAATGAACACCTCCGGCTTGGGTAGGTGAGAAGATGTGATATATATGCTAGGGTCGTATAACACAACCCCAGTTTGGATAAGATTGATGCGTTTGGCAGGTGGAGCTTGGTTATGTGGTGAGAGATGGTTAGTTATGACATTCGGTTTCTCCGAAGGCATGATCACCCTATTGTAAATGAGATCCTGAATCTCATGACACAATCGAAAGCACTGGTTGATGTCATGACCATGCTGTTGGTGAAAGGCACAGCACTTAGATGGGTTATGGGAAGTAGGGAGTTTATCTGGTAGTGGCCGCGGCTCTAGGGCCTTCAGGTGCCCTTTCTTGATCAAAACCCCCAAAGCTTTAGACAGGGGCATGTATAGTGGAGTGAAGGTTCTTTGGCCTCGAGGTGAATACTTGGTTGTTTGTGAGCTACTTCCGGACACACCGGTGAATGGCGTAGCTGCAGCACTGCTTGTGCCTGCATTTATATCACGATTGAATGCCCTCTTGGGCTGTTCTCTGTCATGGTCAATTAGACCCTGTTTCATAGCGTCCTCGATCTACACTACTATCTCATGTTGATCCGCAAAGGTAGGGAGAGGGAGAACGATCATCTTCTGCATGAGCTTGGGCTAAAGGTTGCGCACAACCATCCGAATCTGATCTTTGTCAACGGGCCTGATGGTCATCATCGAGGCCTTGGCCCTCCAACGGGTTACGAAATCAGAGAAACTGTCCTTTGGTTCTTGCCTGATGGTCTCGAGATCACGATTTGTGACCTCGATCTGTGTATTGTAGGAATATTGAGCTATGAAGGCCTCATCTATCTCTTCACAGTTCCTCTTAACAGAGTCTTCCAATTTTGCGTACCAAATAGCCGCTATACCCGACAGGGTCCGGCCAAACAAGGAAAGCTTCTACAATCTGGAAAGGCCCATCAGCCTTAGTATGTCCGAGAACAACCGCAAATGCACCATAGGATCTCCAAACCCGTTGAAATGGTCTATGTGCGGCATTTTAAATCGGTCCGACAGAGTCACGGCCAAGTCAGTATACCCATCCTCAATTTTCGGAATGGACTTCACACCTTGAGACTTCTTGAACATCTTTTCTAGCTTGCTCACTTTTAACGCTGTGGGGTCCACCTCAAACTCAAAGGGAGAATCCGGTAGGTTGGTCTGTGCTTTGGATAGCTGGGGTAGGATCGGGGGCAGAGCCGGCCCGATTGGAATGTCCGTATCATCCTGGACGTTAGCTGTCTCCCCGAGTATGGGAACTCTTGGTGGGGGAGGAACCTGGTGCGAAGCAGATGCTCCAATTTACTGCTATAGCCTAGTAACTACCTCTGCCTGTTGGACCATAACCTCGGCCTGGCGTGTGGCAAATTCTGTTTGACGGGCAACGTCCTGCTGCATGGTTTTCATACTCTCCTGGAGCTGACGCTTCATCTCCTCCAAGCCTGCCATATTGTGCTGATCTAACTGAATAACTGGTATATCTGTCCCTGTAATAGAAACTGAGACCTCAGCCTGACTGTTTACTGGTGGGGTAGACCACTGATCTGGCGACCACTGTACCGATACACTGTGCCTTTTTAACCTCCGTCTGGTAACCGGGGGTAAAGAAAGGAACACTGTTTGTCCGTCTATCAGATCCCTAGATTGATTAAGTCTACGACCTCTAATCCAGAGTGCTTGGGGAATATCTATTTGGTCGGATGCAATGGTGCTAAACTACCTTGCAAAAAGATAAATAAAACATAATAAGGAAATAAAATGACTAGAAAAACGGACAGCATAACAGCTTAAATAAAGACAACACACAGTTGGCAAGCACAAGCTGAATAAATTGTTCACAACCACTGATCACTGTTCCCAAATCACTGCCCTGAATCTGAATCTGATACTCGCAGATATAACTAATTCCTAACTACTGATGCACGCCGGCCTGATACCCAGACTTACAAACTGATACGCACAACCCTGTAGAGACACACTCTGATAGCACATAGTAAGCAAGTGAGAGCCAAAACACCCCTATGTTGGGGTAGGGTTTCCCTGTCCTATTTTGTCAGGAGCTAGGGTTTTATTACGCACACAACGGTTTCAAACAACCTATAATCGAGTAAGCAACCTGTCCTATCTTGGAATAGTCACTATGGATTCCGAATATGCACTAGGTCGAATGGTCAAAAGAGGGTGCCCCGGTAAAAACTAGGGTTTGTGTCTCCGTCGTGGCAGAGCCCGCAACCGATCAGCCTTATGGCACGCTTCTCAAAGGAAGCCTCCGGTAAACTGTTCAGGAATAGCATACGGCAAACACGGTGCCCTAGGCGCACCAAAGCAAATGTAATGCAAAGAAACACATAAGTGTAATCAAAACAAGATATCATGAGTTCGAGTCAAGTTCTCTAAGTCCCTAGTAGAGTCGCCAGAAACTGTAGACGCGCCCGAGGACTCCCGAAGCTTCGCGCTTGTGAAGGCGCGAAATCTCGTTTTCTCTCTAGCATACTAGAATTCGAACTCAAATGTCACAGTTCTGAATCTAATCTCGCAAAGTGCAATGCAAGACCGATAAATCACCAAAGAGTCCAATTCTGGCAAATAGTTTTTGAAAAAGTGATTTTTGTAAAGAAGTGCCAAACATGGACTGCTTTGCCATATACAGAGTCGCCACCTAAATATTTATTTTGGGAGAATTTAGGAAACCCTGACTCATTGCCTAAGGCCACGTGTCCATCATCACCAAAGTTGCCTCGGTTCAGAAACTTGGGTACGAGAGGGGAAGGTCATGCAATGAGCACCCCCGCTCGCCCGATCAAAGATCGGCCTGTACTAAGCATGATATCTTGTTTTTTAAAACACATGCATTCTTATTCCAGTTATTAGCTAGAATTACTATGCGATGCGCGCAACACACAAGTATAGACTAGATCACCTAATTTGGAACAAAGCATTGCATATTTGTTGTTTGAAAAATGGTTTGAAGCTTGTTACTCGCAAGTAGGCTAAATCGAGGATTTGATGAATTGTTCCAATTCAAGCAATCCAACCTTTACCCACCGGCATTCAGGCAGTTATATCACATAAGCAAATAGCCTCATGGCAAGCATGCTATCATGGCAACACTTACACTCATGCAAGATGCTAAAGCATAAACACTCACGGTGTACTCCGAGCCAAAATAAAAAACTAGTTAGTAATCAATGCATGATTCTAGTTCATGTTAAGATGGCTAATGCAACACATGCAAAATGCAACTAGAAATAGGCTCGACTATTCTAAGATGGCATATGAGATGCGACAACTCGATACATGTATTCAAGTAAGAATTAAAATACAATGCAGTTAGTATGATACGTCGAGCCCGGTGCATGCAATACAGATGAATGATGCAGACATGCATAGCATAAGGATGCTAAATGAAATATGCCCTGAAACTAACCATCGTAAGTGGTTAAGTAAAAGGGAGAAAGACGTTGGGTTGGAAAACATGCATCACACACACGCACACTTATTACAACAATTGGCCCTCTCGCCGGAGGGTCCGAAAGAATAATACAAATCAACTAATTAATCAACTAACAAGCTAATTAATTATTACACAACTTTTAACCAATTAAAAAAATTAATTAAGCTACAAACAGTAAAGCGGCCTCGATAAGAGGGACAAATGCATGCTCGATCGGCTTCGCTCGAAAATCCATTGCCATGCCTCATGTTGCCTCTGTTTGCACTGTTTTGCACCTCTGAAAACTGTGAAAAGTCCTACGATGCTCTAGAACCACTTCATGGACATGCTGAGAGGCCATCGGCCAAATGGTGAAGCCATCGGCCAAAGGAAAGGTGTCATCAACCATTTATGAGGTCATCGGCCAAACACTTTTAGCTGATCGGCACACTAGATAGCCGATCGGCCATCTTTTCCTGCAAAATGCTGTTTTGTTGCAGCAGAGGACAAACAGAGGTATGGAAATACATTTGCAAGACAATGTTTGCAACTACACCCCTTATCATGTTTAACGCTCAAAGGTGTGTAGTTCTCGACGCTCAGGCCACTAATCACGCATTCCAATGCATGATGGCCAAATGAGCCAAGTGTGCAATTCAATGTGGAATGAATGCACAAAACACATAAGGGGGCTTCAACCTCTATCATGTTTGATCAAGAGGCAAGGCATGCACACACAATGCTATACAAACATGCAAGCATGATACAATGAAATTAGCATACAACAACACGTAATGGAATTAGCATGTAACAACATGCAATGTACCAAGTATGCAACAAGCATGTATAGACACCCCATTTTTGACCGTCCTTAAGACTTGGACGTCATCGTTTGAACACTCGATGATTACCCTTGTTTGTGTTCGTCTTGAGTTCTCGGAGGTTTCGGCTATGCGCCTTACCTCAAGACCTCTTGACTTGTTTGTTTTGTGTTTGGTTTTGTATCAAACACTTGTGGTTTTGCTTCTGAGGGTGGGAAGTAGCTTGTAGGCCATCCCCACACCTCACCGGCCATGGCTTGAGGCCACCGGCTTTGTTTCCTTGCCACCGGCCATTGGTGATGGCCGATCGGCACTATTGATGGTCGGTCGGCATTGTGTTTGGTCGGCCGGCCACTGTTTCTGATCAATCGGCCACTTTTCCTGGCCAAGACCTTTTCTTGAGGGAGCTTGACCCTTTTGAACCTTTTTTTAGCTTCTTGAGGAAGCTTGAACCTTTTTAGCATCACCAAGAAGCTTGACCCTTTTGAACCTTTTTTTAGCTTCTTGAGGAAGCTTGAACCTTTTTAGCTTCTCCAAGAAGCTTGACCCTTTTGAATCTTTTTTTAGCTTCTTGAGGAAGCTTGAACCTTTTTAGCTTCTCCAAGAAGCTTGACCCTTTTTTTAGCTTCTCCAAGAAGCTTGACCCTTTTTTAGCTTCTCCAAGAAGCTTGAACCCTTCTAAGCTTCCAAGAGAAGCTTGCACCTTTTGCACCCTTGTTCTAGCTTCTCCAAGAAGCTTGAACTCTTTGCTCCAAGCTTCTAAGAAAAGCTTGAACCCTTGTCTAGCTTCTCCAAGAAGCTTGGCCCTTTTGTCTAGCTTCTCCAAGAAGCTTGGCCTTCTTAGCCCTTTTGCTCCAAACTTCTAAGGGAAGCTTGACCCCCTTGACCCCCTTGACCCTTTTTTTTGTTAGCTTCTCTAAGAAGCTTGGCACCTTGTCTTGCTCTATAAATATAGAGCCTATCCTTCCATTCAAGAGGTTCCAAGAATTGGTCCAAGGCTCCATACATATATCTTTCTCCATATCTCCTCCATTTTAGCTCAAAATTGATTGGTTCTTGGCTCCTTTGCACACCAACCCCTAGCCTAACACCTCTATCATCAACCTAAGGAGCTTGGAGGCCATTTTCAGAGGCTAAGGGACTGTTTTTTTTGTCCAAGAAGCTGCTGGTTTCGTTGGTCTACAATGGTGAGCCTTTAACCCTCTTTTATCCCCCATTTTTGCACATATTTTTAGCCTGTCTTGCTTTTTGTTTTGAGCTTAGTGTATAACTGAAAAAAGTCTTGTTTTTAGCTCCTTTTCAAGTTTGTTTAAGACCACTTTGGTGTTTGGGGTTGTTTGACCCCTCTTAGGCCTTGTTTGGCCTCATTTTTGTGCATTTTTAGTGAGCTCCGGGACCACCTTGTTTGGGCCTCCTCACCACTGAAATCTTGAGGGATTTCAGTGGTGAGAATGGTGGTTTAAGGTCCTAAGAAGGAGAGGGCCATCCCCTCTCCTTGTTGTCTTGTTTGATGCCCTTTTTGGCCTTACAAAGGGGCCTATATTTGCACACTTCTTGAGCTCGGTTCAGGCATTTTTCAGTGGGTTTTAGGACCCCCATAAGCCATTTCCAGAGTCGTTTTGGTCATATTGAGTGTCCCTCTTGCATGTGTATAACAACCCCTTGCATGGCCTTCCAAGGGAGCACCTCATTCTAACATGTGTTGGCTCTATTTAAGTAGGTATTTGGTGTTTATTTAGCATGTTTTACCTCTGTCCCATGTTGGTTTGTTGACCCTTGGCATGCATCATACACTTGCTTTGTATTCCTCTATTTTGCCTAGAAATGCATCTTGCCTTTGGACCACCATGCTTACATATTTTGGCTTAGCCTTGTGAAGTTTTTGGTCATGTTTTAACATGCTTAAGGTCTGTCTTGGGTCTTTGGATTCATGTTTTCCATGCTTTGTATAGCTTCTTTGCATTCTAGCTTACTAGCCTTAGGTGTGTAGGTCACTAGTATGCTTTACTTGGCTTGTTCTCATGATTTGGCATCATTGGAGACTACATTTCAGTCCATGTTCCATGCTTGCATACTTGCATTTTCCATCCCTTTCATGCTTTGAAGAGTTGATGGCTTATGCTCCATGTTTAAGGCCTTGTGCATGCATGCTTGTGTGTGTTTTCATGTCTTTGTTGCATCATTTTGGCCATTGTTTATGGCAAGGTTGAGGTCTGCCATTTATGGTTTAAGTCCACCATTGCATGCTTATCATATGCATGTTGCTTACTTGGCTCATTACATGTTGTCCCATGCTAGCCTTAGGGCATACTTGTCCATGTTTGCATTACATTTGCATCTCATATGATTAGCACTTTGCATACTTAACATGATAGGTTGCATCATATTTGACATGTTTTGCATCTTAGCCTCATGTTGCATAACTTGAATCACAAGTGCATACACGCATTACATTGTTTGGTTTGGGGTGTCAAACCAAACTTGAGGGATGAGGGGTGTTTGTACTTCGAGTGACAAAACACACCTCAACCTTCGGTCACCGAGGCCCTTGACTTTGGCATGATAGGATCTTGGTCCTCATTTGTGTGTTGCATGCATTTTTACATTGAATTGCAACCTTGGCTCCTTAGGCTATAATGCATCAAATGCACAATTGATAGCCCGAGGGTCAAGGGCTATACTCCCTTGAGTCCGTTACATGATTGGGAGAGTAGCCATGCATACACTTGCTTGAAATTCCATGCCATACACTGTCTGTCCTTGTTGCTGTCAAAAACCAGATTCTGCAGGAACTTTCTGCCGACCGGCAGTGTTAAGTGCCGACCGGCAATCCTTCCTGGGCCGATAGCTTCATAAACAGCCGATGGATATTTTCAATGGCCGGTGGACATTTCCTTCAACCGATGGTGTTCCACAGTGTTCAGGGGACCTGTCCCAAAACTTTGGCAATTTTCAGAGAAGCAGGGCAGTGTAAACAGTGGCGGCAGTGGTATGGTATGGACTTTCCGGGCAAGACGGATTCGAGCATACATCATTCGCGCATCCCAAGGCGGGGGCTGTGGCCACCTTTCTTTTTTGCATTCATTCTGTTAATTAATTAGAAATTCTGTAATAATTTATGTGTTTATTATTCGGACTGTAATATTTATTTGGACCCTCCGAGTGAGGGCAATTGTGTAATAAGTGTGCGTGAGTGTGTGTATGTCTTCCAACCCCACGTCTTTCTTCCCTTTTATTTACCCGCTTATGATGGTAGACTAGGGCATATTTAAATTAGTATACCTTATGCTATGCATGCGTGCATTCATACATTTGTCTTGCATGCACCGGGCTCGGCGCATCATTCTAACTGCATTTGTATTTCAATTCCAAATTGAATACGTGTTAGTTGTAGCATTTCACATGTCATTATAGATTAGCCGAGCCTATCTTAGTTGCATCTTGCATGTGTTGCATTAGCCATCTTAACATGAACTAGGATCATGCATACGATTACTAACTAGTTTTTGTTTTGGCTCGGAGTACTCGGTAAGCATTTATGCTTTAGCATACCGCATGCGTGTGAGTGTTGCCATAACAGCATGATTACTATGAGGCTAGCTGCTTATGTGATATAATTGCTTGAATGCCTGTGGATGGAGGTTGAATTGCCTAAATTGGAAAAATGCATTAAAACTGTGAGTTTTAAGCCCACTAGATAGTGGCAAAACTATCTTTTCTAAATGCCCACTCGAAAGTGGCAAAACCTGCATTTTAGCCTACTTGCGAGTAGCAAATCATCTTCAAAACAAGCATGAAATGTTTTGCTCCAATTTAGGCGATTTGGTCTATACTTGTTTGCTGTGCGCACAACATAGTAATTCTAGGCTAATAACCGGAATAAGAGCACATAACGTTTTCAAAATAGAATATCACGGTTAGTAGAGGCCGGTCTTCGGACAGAGTGAGAGGGGGTGCTCATAGCTGACCTTCCCCGATCGTACCCAAGTTCCCGAGCCGAGGCAACTTTGGTGATGACGGACACGTGGCCTTTGGCACCGAGTCAGGGTTTCCTAAATTTCCCCAAAATAAAATATTTAGGTGGCGACTCTGTATCTGGCAAAGCAGTCCATGTTTGGCACTTCTTTCAAAAAATCTGTTTTCTCAAAACGATTTGCCAGATTTGGACTCTTTGGTTCAGATTAAGAACCGTGACACAAATTGAGTCCGAACTGTAGCGAGGCCCACGGGCGCGTCTACAGCATGCGACAACATGTAAGGCAAGCATGCAACAAAATGCAAAGATGGACTTAAACTAAAATGGACAGCTCTCAAACATGCCCAAATCCATGGCCAGAAGTACTAAAATGATGGTACCAAAATGCAAAACAAACATGCATGCCAATTGGCCCATAAGCTAAGCAACAAGACACAAATTCTCAAACATGAGCAAGGTGTGACAAACATGAGAATCTAGCAATGCAATAAGCTCTGAAAACATGTGAGGAATGATGCCAAATCAACCAAACAATGCAAGTATAGCATGCAAGAAAGCCTAAAGCTTAAAGCTAGCCGAGGGACTCAAACCATGGCTATGCAAGGCAAGCCCCAAAGGGCCAAGGGCACCCAAAACAATCCCAAGACAGGTCAATACGAGACCAAAAACAAGCCTGAAACTAGCCAACACAAGCTAGAACACAACACCAAAAGCATGAGGCATGCAAAGCTACAAAAGGGGTGTTACACTACACCTATCAAAACCAAACATGGCATGACTTAAACCAATGAAAAACAAAGTTATGGCATGGTAAAACAAGACCAAAAACCCACTTAGATGGCATCCCAAAGACCTAAGCATGGAGGCATGCACAATGATCCATTAATGAGGCATAAAACATCAACTCTTCAAAACATCAAATGAGTGATAAGTGCAAGTATATGAGCATGAAACATGGACTGAAAACACATATTGAATTATGCCAAATCATGAAAATGGTCCAAGTAATGCATGCTAATGACTTGGGCACTCAAAGCTAACAAGCTAGAATGCATTGTAGCTATACAAAGGCATGCATGACCCAAAACACTTCAAACAGAGCTTAAACATGCTGAAATATGAATAAAAGCTTCTTTAGGTCAAGCCAAAATCATGCTAAAAACATGGCTTACTGCACAAAGCATGTTAAGGCAATAGAGAGGATTGCACTACAAGTACATAAGGCATGCATGGTATAGTCAAACCAAGTCAAAATAGTGTTATATCATGGCAAAACAAAGCCTAATACATACTGAAATGAAGTCACCAAGAGGTATAAAAACATGCTAACTTTGTAAGCCAATACCACAAGCACACAAGAGAAGGGGAGGGGGGACAACCCCTCCTATTTGAGGCCTCAAAACCTCACTTCCACTACTGAAATTCCTCTAGGATTCAGTGGTGAAGAGGCCAAACAAAGACTAAACAAAAGCCTAAAGGAGGTCGCCCAAAACAAGGCCAAATAAGGCACAAAAGGGGTAGACCACCCCTCAACACCAATGAGCCCTCAAACAAACATGTTAAGAAACTCAAAACAAAGCCGTTTTTAGTTTAAAGCTAAGCCAAAAGAAGCATGCAAATATGGCTAAGTACTCAAGCAAAACAAAGCTTAAAAGAGGATGAGAGGCTCACCCTTGTAGAACAACAAAACCAGCAACTCTCCTGTGCCAAAACCAACTCTAGGATGTTAAAATAAGTCCTATGGAACCTCAGCTTCAAGGTCAAGAGGTTTGGCTAAGGGGTTCTAGGCAAAATGCAAGAAGAATTCTCACTTTAGGGCACAAACAAGGGCCAATATAGAGAGAGAGAGAGAGAAAGGGAGGAATATAGAGAGAGATATATAACTTCTCTAATACAATTTTTCAGAACCCTTGGGAAGGGAGAGGGGTCTCCCTTCTTATAGGAATTCAATTTCAAAGCTTCCTAAGTAAGCTAAGCTTGATTGAAATCCCTCTATACACGTGTATGAAGGAGACAAAAAGTGGCAAACAGCTGGCAGCAGCTGGAAGCACAATCTCTACAAAAAGCAAAGAAAAGGTCTCGGCCAAAAGAAATGGCCGATCGACCAACATAAGTGCCGACCGACCAAAAAGAGTGCCGATCGGCCAACACTTTTGGCTGATGGCAAGAAAACAAGGCCGATGGCATCAAGCCTTGGCCGATGGGTTGAGGGAATGGCTAACAAGCCACCCTCTTCTCTCAGAAGCAAAACATAAGTCCTTGGTCCACAACCAAGCACAAAACATAGAAGTTGAGAGATCCTAAGGCAAGGCGCATAGCCGAGACCTTTGGGAACTCAAAACGAACACGAGCATAGATGATTATCGAGTGTTCAAACGATGACATTCAAGTCTTGAGAACGATCAAAAATGGGGTGTCTACACCTGTCGGAGGACTTTGAAAAATGGAAGGCACCTGTCTATTGCGCAGGAAATAAAATGGCTGAGGGCGTCGACTCCGCCGGTAAGCCGTTGAACCTCTTTAACCGTTTTGGGAGACTGCATTTCTATCAAGGCCTTGATCTTTTTGGGGTTAGCCTCAATGCCTCGCTGACTGACCATAAAACCCAAGAATTTCCCAGATCCTACGCCGAAGGCACACTTCTCTGGATTCATCTTCATTTGATGCTCGCGTAGGGTTTCGAAGGCCTCTCGCAGGTCTGTCAGATGATCAGAGGAGAGTTTGCTCTTGACAAACATGTCATCGATGTAGACTTCCATGTTCCGACCTATCTGGTGGTGAAAGACAGCATTGACCAACCGTTAGTAAGTTGCTCCAGCATTTTTCAACCCAAATGGCATAACACGATAGTGGTAAGTTCCTCTGTCTGTGATGAAAGAGGTGTGTTCCTGGTCAGCTGGGTGCATCAGAATTTGATTGTAGCCTGAGAAAGCGTCCATGAAACTGAGCATCTAATGTCTGGCAGTGGCGTTGACAAGCAGATTTATGAGGGAGAGGGGATAACTAGCTTTGGGGCAAGCTCGATTAAGGTTGGAGTAGTCGACGCGGAGTCGCCATTCACCGTTGTTTTTACAGACCAGGACCACATTTGACAGCCATCTGGGGTAGTCTACATTCTTGATGAACCGTGCCTCCAGTAGTTTGTCTACCTCAGAAACAATAAGGGCATTGTGTTCCAGGTGAAATACACGCTGCTTCTGGCAGAAAGGTCAGAAATGGGGCTCAATGCTGAGACGATAAGTGATGAATGAGGGATCGATACCCGACATATCAGAATGGGTCCAGGCAAATACATCATTGTGCTCGGTTAGGAGGGTTGTGAGGTCGACCTTGGCTTAGGAGGATAGTTGGCTGATGATCTTGGCTATTTTTGTTGGGTTGGTAGGGTCGATGGGGACTTCAACAAGTTCTTCCACTGGTTTCCCTCTGACTAACTCATCTTTGTCTCTGGCGTCGAGTCCTTCGATGATCATAGCCTCCTTCAGCTTGACCTCTTTGAGTGAAGCGACATAGCATTCTCTGGCCACTGTCTGCTCTCTCCTCACGGTGCCGACCCCGAGGTCGGTAGGAAATTTCATGGCGAAATGGTATGTGGATATGACAGCTTGAAAAGTGTTAAGGGCAGTTCGGGCGAGGATTATGTTATAGGCAGAAGGACAGTCGACGACAAGAAAGGTGAGTAATTTGGTAGTCTGCCGTGAATACTCACCGATGGTGATGAGAAGATTGATGGAGCCTATGGAGGTCACCTGGTCCCCCATGAAGCTGACCAGTGGGGTTCGAAGAGGGGATAATTTTTCTTCTCCAACCTGAGGTTGGCGATAGGCGTTTAGGAAGATGATGTCTGAAGAGCTGCCGTTATCGACGAGCGCCCGTCTAACTTTGTAATTGGACAAGAGGGCAGAGATGACGAGGGGTCTTCGTGAGGATAACGGATGCCTGTGCAGTCAGCCTTCGTAAAGGTGATGGGTTCCATCCACTGTTTGGGATGTTTGAGAGGGCGATCCAATGTCGCGACTTCTTTGTCGGCGCCCTGTTTGATTTTTCTGAGTTCGGCACACTGGGCCGAATGAGATGGTCCTCCTAATGCAAGCCCGCCAGCGATGACTCGAATCTCTCTGACTGGGGGAGCAAGGTTGCTCGGGGGTCGGGGTTGTAATGGAGGTCTGTCGTTATCTCAGTTAGGTTGTGAGGATTGTCGGGGAGAGGTTTGTCGGCGGCGACCTCCGGCGGGTTCGGTCCTTGGCCGCTGTTGGGGGCAGGCTGCCGTGAACTGACTGAGACGACCTTGGCGTAATAGATTCTCCACCTGGTCTTTGAGGTTGACACATTCCTCAGTGTTGTAGCCATGGTTCTAATGGAAACGGCAGTACTTAGATTGATCTCGCCGGCTGGAAGGAGGCCGTGAGGGTTGTGGCCATTTTAGGTTGTAGTCTCTCTGGATCTGGTTCAAGACTTGTTCCATGGGAGTATTAAGAGAAGTGTAGCGTTCGAACTAAGCAGGCGGATGGGCAGGTGTCGGTCAGTCGGCTCGAGCAGTTCAGTCGGTATACTGAGGTGTTTGCTGTGTATATTGGGTGGTTCTAGTTTCAAATTCCTTTCTCTTCCCTCTAGGGTTGAGTTTTTGTTGTAGGATCTTGGCGGGTGGCCAGATAATCTTCAGCGTTCATATATTTTTGGGCTTTGGAAATGAGGGTTTCCATAGAGGTTGGAGGGTTTTTGGAGAGGAAGAAAAGAAAATCAGATGATCGTAAACCAGCCATGAAAGCCGTGAGAATGACCTTGCCGTCGTTTTCTGCCACCTGTAAAGCTTCAGTGTTGAAATGGGTGACGAAGCTACGTAGCGACTGCCTCTCCGTCTGACGAATGTTGAGGAGCTGAGTCGCTAGGCGCCGCTGGCGCTGGGCACCAATGAAATGGCTAAGAAATGAATCACTTAGGTATTAGAAAGAAGAGACGGAGTCCGTCGGCAGCTGACTAAACCACAGTCGGGCCGACCCCTTAAGCGTTATGGGGAATGCCCGACACATGATCTCATCAGGAAATACATGGAGGATCATTAGGGTCCTGTAAGTCTCCAAGTGGTCGACTGGGTCCGTTGTGCCATTGAAAGAGTCGATCGAGGGCATTTTGAACTTAGGAGGTAGGGGTTTGTCCCTGATGGAGGCGACAACGGTGAATTGGCTGTTGTGGAGGGTTTATTCGACATGTTCTGCATGACTCCTTGAAGTTGGAGTTTCATGGCTCGGAGTTCCGCATCCCAGATAGGAACGTTGTTACCACCAGAATGCAATAGAGGCTGGACACTACTGGCCTCGCCCTCGGAAGCAGGTGCTTGGGCTGATGGATGTAGACCTCGAGGTGACGGATTCATGTCTTAGGGTGGAGGTCGCAAACCCTCCAAGTTGGAGAGGTGAGCTTGTTGGAAGGGGTGGCTCGGGATTCGTTCCCGGTTAGGTGGGATATCTTGTGGTGATGGAGGAGACATATGGAGGTCTCGCTGATGCAAAGCATTGATCAAGGCTTGGTTTTGCTCGGCTAAACGGTTGATGCTGTTGGTGAGTTCTGTAAAATACTGAGGTAGATTGTTTGGGTTAGGAGGGTTGGCTTGGAGGTCGACAACGTTGTGTTGAGAAGCCATGGATCTCGTTGTGACCATCCACCTTGGTGTGTGGGAAGAAGGAATTATCGGGAATGGGCCTCTGGAAACAATGAGCACAATTGTCACGCAGAGTGAAAGATTCCCACAGACGGCGCCAACTGATGATACTACTAGTCCTTGATGGATGGGTCGGGTTGATCCACGCCTCCCACACCATTTTCCGGTCGCTGGGCTCACTGGGATACCTGTACAAAAGTCCAACGGGGAACGGGAGTCCCCTAGCGAACCCTCCGACAAGCAAGTTAGAAGAGAGATTAATGGAATGTAGAGATAGGATGATGATAAAGAACTTAACATTCTTTTTGTCTTAGAAACCTGCTTATAACCTTTGTTCATCATTTCCTTGTCCACTCTAACCTGTCATGTTGGGCGAAAGTCTATGCTCTAGCTTGTCTTGTTCATGATGAGGTTGTTCTGTTCCGACGTGAAGGGGTTATCGCATTAAATACTGTAGAGGACCTCATTAATGGCTGATGTGTGATGCAATAACTCTGCAGGATCTTTGTCTGCTCACGTGGTTGGTTCTTCTCTTGACAAGTGTTTAGATGCTATTGGTTCTTGGTACAATATTGGGTTCCAATAATGTTGGGTTTTAGTGCTTGAATCGTGCGTTGGGCTCTAAATGGTGGGGCTAAAAGCCCCCCTACAGGCTATGTCATATATATATATATATATATATATTTTACCCCTTCAACTTTTTATTATGTGCCTCATTTTCTACCGTTTTTTTATGGGGGAAAATTTGATTAAATATGGTTTTATTGGTTAGCTAAATATTATCTAATATGTTAATTAAAAAAATAAATAAAAAGATAAAATGGAGAGAAATGCATAAACTAGGGGAAAAAATATTTAAAATAGCTCTCTATATTTATTATCTTTTATACGCTTTATAATAGTAAAGTTAATAGGCATTCTGAACAAGTGCAAAACCCATTGGTCATTTGGGAAGTCAATTTTTTTTTAGTGATTTTTTAGATAAAATATGAAGTAAAAAAATAAATCACTTTGTTTGGTTTTAGAAAATTGAGCTCACTTTTTAAAAAATTGAATTTTTTATTTTATGTATTTTTTATTCAAAGATTTTAATATTTCAAGAATTTTTATTTTTATTTTTTAAATTCACCTAGCCTAAATACACTTAACAAGTATATTATTTATGAATTTTTTTTTAAAAAAAAATTCATCAAATTCAAAAAAAAATATGAAAAAGTACAAGAACTCAGTATATTTTTGTATTCTTATATATTTATTGAAATTTTAAAAATATTTATTTACAAGTATTTTAGCTTTTAGGTGTTATCTAAGTTTTGTGCATTTAGAAAGTAAAAAATATGTATATATATATATATATAATATTTAAAAAAATCACTAAAAAATACGAAAAACCCAAAATTTCATTTTAAAAAAATCAATCAAAATCAAATAAGGTGATTCCAAGAATAATTTTTTATTTTTTATAAAAAAATATTTTAAAAAAAATAGAATCAATGAAAAAAATTTGAATGAGTTGAATTTGATTTGACCTATTGGCTTTTAAGCTATCAACTATCCAAACGAGGTCCAACTTTATATACCACACCAGCCCATGAAGAACTCATTGCACACCCCCATCTAAGGAGGCCTGGATTTGATCCAACCATCAAATTCGGCCTGACGATCCACGTCCATTTTGACAATACTTTTGACAATACGGTTAAAAGTGAATTTTTTTAATTTTTTATTTTTTTACATTTTTTTTAAATAATTAAAAAAATTTTAAAAAATACGATTAAAAGTGAAATTTTTAATTTTTTAAGGTTATATTATTTTTTTACATATTTTTTAAAAATAATTAAAAAAATCAATTTTTAACTAGGTTACAGTATCGAATGGGCCGAGGCCTATAATAATAGTATGTTGACCTCAGCCCACTCCTTCTTCTTCTTCCTCCATCTTCGTTAGGGTTTTTGCAGAGTTGAAAGTTTACAGGCATTCATCATCATCCGTAGAGTGAAAAGAGTAGTGATCTTCACCTTTTGTTACCTTCAATGGATTCTTCTTCTGTAAATTCTGCCCAACTTCAGCATTTAATCGATGTATGTTTCAATCTTCCATTGATGATATCAATAGTATATGCATTAACTTTTATGTGCTTTACTTCACATGTATAACAATGGATCCGAAAATCATCAAAATTATGCGTATTTGAATATACCTAACTGTATATATTTATACACTATGTGCACACTCACATGAGTGTGCTTGAAATTTCCTTGTAACTTGAGATTGGCGGTTATTGATTGAATTGGCAGTTATAGAAGGGCCCATGCTTGAATTGCAAATTACAGAAGGGTAATCTAGGAATAAAATTTTTGTGACGGAAAAATGTCACCACCAACTTAACCCTTTGGATTGTATAATAAAATAGATATATGTGGGTTTCACTTCTCTCACGTTGTCACCTCAACTTGAGAGATTGTTTGGGTTTGGTAAGCTAATTTTGGGAATGATTTCGGTAATCTGAATGGTTCACTTTTTAAGACATGTTGAATATAACAGTCAGGCAAAAAATAAGATGATTAGACATCAATAGTTAATCATATTTATTTTTTTTTTCAAATGGACGACAAATATAATTTTAAAAATATATCCATTTTTTTAATACAAATTTTTATGTAGGCCCAGGAAAAATCGGTTCCAAAGTAAGCTTACCAAGTTAACATGAGAGAAGTCGAACCCTATATATATAGGTTTTGTGGTTAGATATTCTTGTGTATATATGGAATCTATGAAGAATGGGTACTTCGAAAAACATGCCGTACTCATATCGGGTATTTACCGGTATATGATACCTCGTATGATACTTCTGCATACGTACCGGGTACATAAAACACGTATCTAAAATTTTTCTTCTTAATTTTTGGCGTACCCAGACGTACCTAGTATATACCCAACCCAAGTCGTACCGTACCATACCGTACCTCAGTTGAAACAATATTTTTTTCTACTACAAATATAAAACTCGTTTCACTAGATTTCTTTTTTATTTTTTGTTTTATACTTAGCATGATTTGAAAATTAAATTATGATTTGTAAGTTATTTAATATATTGACATTCAATTTTGATTTATACTTTTACTTTTGACATTAAATGCTAATTGTAGATTGGACCTTAACAAATTACATTACCAAACCAAACTAAACCAAACCAAACCAAACCAAACCAAGCCTTAAGTCCCATCAAATGAGGTCGGCTACATGAATCTTTCTTCTCCACGTGGCCCCTATCAAAGGCCATTCGTTAGTCAAATTAAGTAAATCCATGTATCCATTTATAACGCTAACCAACGTTAATCTACCTCATCCCCTAACACTTTCATCTACCGTTACAACATCGCATATCTTCACTACTGCCTCTGTTGGTCTTCGTTGAATATGACCAAGCCATCTCAATCGATTCTCTCTCAACTTATCTTCTATCGATGCTACTCCTACCCATTCCCGAATACACTCATTCTTAATTCTGTCCTGTCTTGTCTAGTCTTGCCACACATCCACCTTAGCATTTTCATCTCAGCCACACTCATCTTATCTATATGTTGTTTCTTAGTTACCCAACAATCCATCCCATACAATATCGTTGGTCTAATAGCCGTTCTATAGAACTTACCTTTAAGTTTAGAGGGTATTTGTTTATCGCACAGCACCCCAGACGCACTTCTCCACTTACACACCATCCTGCCTTAATCCTATGGGCCGCATCCGCATCAATCTCCTACACCAAGGATCTACCTTAATCCTTATCTTTTTGTTTTAGTTATGGATGAGTTGACGAGAAATATCCAAGATGATGTGCCATGGTGTATGCTTTTTGCAGACAATATAGTGCTAGTGGATGAGACTAGAGAAAGAGTTAATACAAAGTTGGAGATTTGGAGAAAAACTCTTGAATCTAAAGGATTCCAGGTAAGTAGAACTAAAACAGAGTACATAAAGTGTAAATTTAGTAACAGTAACAATGAAAGCAGAGGAGAAGTGAAGATTGAGAACCAAGAACTGCCTAAGAGTGAACATTTTTATTATTTATGGTCGATTATCACAACACCTTACAGTGATAGAAAATTCATTTGTCTCTCTAGCAGGCGATTTAATAGTGGCTACCACCCCTTCATACATGTCCTTAATCACATCAATGTAATATTTTATCATCCTTTTCTTCGCTAACACCCACCATATTATATTCCGGGGCACTCCATCATATGCTTTCTCAAGGTCGATAAACACCATATGAATGTCTCTTTTCTTTTCTCTATACTTTTCTATTACACTCCTCAAAAGATAGATCGCTTCCATTGTTGACTTGTCAGGCATAAACCCAAATTGATTCTCTGACACCTCTGTTATATCTCACAATTGGCGTTCTATCACCCTCTCCCACACTTTCATTATATAACACATTAGTTTGATTCTTCTATAGTTGTTGCAATTCTAGACATCTCCTTTATTCTTATAGATTGGCACTAAAATACTCTTCCTCCAATCATCTGGCATGTTCCTAGTCAACAAAATTTTGCTAAATAATCTAGTCAACCAAGCAACTCCCATTTTACGCAAGCACTTTCAAGCTTCAATAGGTATATCATCTGGTCCTAAAGCCTTATTTGATTTCATCTTCTGAAGTACAATCTCTATTTCAAAGTTTCTAATCCTGCGATAGAACCTATAGTCTTGGTTTATCGTATTACTGACTATTTCTTCCCCTATTGTCGGACCTCTATGTTCCTCATTTAATAGTTTATCAAAATAGTTCTTCTATCTTTCCTTAATCTCTTCATCTCTCACCAATACCTTATAATCCTCACTCTTGATGCACTTAACTTGATTAAAATATCTTCTTTTCCTCGCCCGTATCTTAGCAAGTTTGTATACCTTCTTCTCTCCCTCTTTATTATCTATTCTAGTGTATAGGTCATCAGAAGCTTTCAACTTAGCCTCTCTCACTACTTTCTTGACCTTCTTATTAGCCAAACTCTCTTAAGGTTTTCCTTAGTTCTATCATTTTGCCACTTTTTAAAGCACTCTTTTTTTGCTTTAACTACCGCTTGAATCTCTTCCCTCCACCACCAAGTTTCCTTAGAGCTGGGTCCCGTTCCTTTCGACTCTCCAAGCACTTCCCTTGTGATTCTTCTCATACAATTAACCATCGAGTTCCACATAGTGTTAGCATCATCTTCTAAGTCCCAAGTATCTTCCTTATCCATTATATTCTTAAATATTTATAATTTATCCCCTTTTAGGTCCCACCATCTCGTCTTACGACGCCCACCATCCTTCCTAGCTTGGTATTGCCCTTTAAAATATAAATCTAATACCAAAATCCTATGTTGAGAGGTCAGGTTCTTTCCAGGAATCACCTTACAATCATTGCATTTTAGGCAGTCAATTTTTCTCACTAAGAAGTAATCTATTTGGCTCTTAACTGACCCACTCTTAAAGGTTATCAAATGTTCCTCCCTCTTCTTATACATAATATTGGCCACCACCAGGTTAGAAGCTAACGCAAAATCTAAAATACTCTCTCCAGCCTCATTTCTGTCACCAAAACTGTATCCACCATGCACTCTTTCATAGCCTAGTTTATCTATGCCTACATGGCCATTAAAATCTCCACCTATAATTAGGTTCTCTCTTATGGGTATCTCTTGTAAGATCTCATCCATTTGCTCTCAAAAATCCCTCTTAGTCTGATCATCTAATCCTACTTGAGGGGCGTATGCACTAATAACGTTCACTATATTCCCTCCAATAACTAGTTTAACTAGCATAATCCTATCCCCTTTCCTAATGACCGCCACTACATTCTCCACAAGACTCTTGGCAATTAAGATTCCTATCCCATTCCTGCGTCTATCCTTACCACTATAATACAGTTTAAAACCGGTATCCTCAATTTTCCTAGCTTTCTCACCCGTCCACTAAGTTTCTTGTACGCAAGCTATACTAACTCTCCTCCTAATCATAATATCTACCAACTCTATTATCTTACCAGTTAAAGTTCCTATATTCTAAGTGGCTACCCTAAACCTATAGTCTTGGACTAGTTTCTTTACCCGCGCTCATCCAAAAAAATGCAAGAACCTTTGTCCATTTTTCATTGCACCCAGGTGTCGATGCGGCGGCCCTTGCTCACTTTTCGAAACACCCAGTACCAGTGTTCATATCCGTACCCGTGCTTCATAGTATAGAATCATCAAATTTACATATTTTTCATTGACATGTCTTTTCTCTGAATTTATGATCCTTGGTGTCTGACAATCTACAGCTATAACATACTTTAAAACTCTGTAGTTCTGATAATGTTTGATTTGGTTGAAATGAATTTTCTGAAAAAAACAAAGGTTGATGCGATCCACTGCTATAACTAACTATACATTAAAACTCCACAGTTCCAGTAATGCTGGAATTTGTTGAAATAAATGGTCCAAAAATTTATTTAAAAAAATTATTGCAATGAGGTTTAGTTTTTAGCTTGTGATTTGAGTGTTTTGCATTTACTTCTGCTTGTTCTGCAAACTCTGTTATTGGGGACAAATTAGTAGCCATTCAGCAAATTTGAGGGAGGGGAAATGGTAATTGGCACTTGGTAGTTAAATAGCATGGTATGACCTTTTGGTCGTTTGTAAAATCTCTGTTTCTTAAACACTGACAAATTAAGTTAATAGTTGTGCACGGCATGAGCTTATTTGCTTTAGCTATTTTCTTTTAATAGGTGCATCATTAATCTTTTATCTTTGTTGGATATTGTTTTCTCGAGTTGTTGCCTTAGGTCTTTACAAATTGGGTCTTAAGCTATGTTTTTTCTTTTTCAAATAAATATATGTTAATGACTGTTATTTTAGTTCGGAATGTTCCTAACATGTATATGGTGAAAAAAAAAAAGTAAAGAAAAGAAAGTTCTAGCTTGTTTATATTTCACCATATGACTCTTTGATTGGAGGACATGGTTTTTTAGGATCTCACCAAGAAATTTTGGGTCACAAAGCATTCTTCATGGTTTGTAATTTGTACTGATTCTTTGTTAAAGTTTGAAATGTTTCAATTCTTTATTTATGGTGTTTTTTTTTTTTTTTTTGAAATACAAATTTGAGCTTATGTTGACTATTTTTGCGTACATCTAGCAGTAAGTTGTTTAAGATTGCAATTTTTTGTCGTTTTTTCCAAGTTTTGGTCATTAAAATATGTGAAAAAGTGAGAAGTTGAAAAAAACAGATAGAGGATTCATAATGGGAGTTTAAGATAGCTGTTGAAGTAGTCATATATAGGGAAAATAATATACAAGAACAACATACTATCACTTTTCAAAAAATGTTTACCCTTGTATAGTTCTTAATTGTCTTCATGCCTTCACTTTTTTAGCTGAGACATATGAATGTCTACTGCTGTATGCTGTTTTTGCTGAACTGTTTCTTTTGTTTATATGAAAGCGCACTCTGTTTTAATGCTCATTTGTCAGTTATATTATATAAAATTTGAGGTCTACTCCTAAACCTACAAAATCCTAAACTTGGTCTTTTGGCATAATGAAACATCGGCTATTTTCGTCTGTTGAAGTAAAATTGGATGGGGAATATATGAAATGACTATGAGACTCTTTATGCTCTTTGGTACACTAAATGAATACTTCTGTTGAATGATCATAGTTGCAGTTAGGATGCGGAGATAGATAAGCTTCAAGGATAGGAAGGTAATTTTGGAATGAATGCCTTTTTGAGAACTTAACAACCTCACATCTAGTGATGATAATGTTGGTCCTCTACTTCATTTGCACCATCTATGGCTTTTTAATTTTCAAATCCCGAGTCTACAAAAATCAGACACAAATAACCTAGTAAAAATTAAAACAACAGACCAAATGAACTTTGTTGCTATGGAATTATTGGACAGTTTGTTAATTGTGTGTTTTGGCTAGCTGAGAGCTGTTTCTGCCCATTTTATGGTTCTAATTTCTGATTTCATGCAGCAAGAAAAGCATAAGGCAATTGCTAATGAAATGGTGGCAAAGCTTACAAGCGAATGCTGGGACAAATGCATCACTAGTACTCCTGGAAGCAAGTTCAGCTCCAGTGAATCGTCTTGTCTTTCCAACTGTGCTCAACGCTATATGGATATGTCTCTTATTATGATCAAACGCTTTCAGTCCATGAATTCCTCCATGCACTGAAGACCCCAACTACTAATCAATATTGTCTCTTATCTTCCACTAGGTTCATGTGGTCAGTTAATTTTCAGTTGAAAATGTTTTGTATTTGTGGTACTGCTACTTACTAAATGCCTTCTCTTGTAATCAATTTATTTTTAGTCCTCAGTTCTCATAGAAGTCTTTTATTATGGAGAATGGAAGCGGTTTGTGTTTTAGGTCATGTTTGTATTAATGATTTGAGGGATTTGTTTAAGAGAAGGAAAGAGGGGGGAAATTTACCTCCTATTTCATTAATTTTTTTTTTTTTTTTTCTGTCTTTTTCTTTTATCTCAGCTAATCTCTCTTCAAATTTAAGATCCAAACTTAGACTTGATGTTTCCATGCAATTGGCTATGAAAAAGTTGGATCCAAACATAACTGTTTCACTGCAATTGCTATGAAAAACCGAGTTTGCTTCAAGAACCCTACCTATATGAAGCAATGAACTTCTCACATCACACAAACAAAATAGCAATAATCTTGTTGATCATACTAGTAGATACTCATTTTAAGAAGGGCAACATTACTAACATAGAAACGAAACACAAAATAGGTTCACACTTACATAGCTGTGGACTCTACACTGTGTAGACCCCACAAGTAAATGTCTGTTTTGACATAATCAAAAAAAAAAAACCTTGCAAAGCAGAGTTCTAATCTAAAAAAAAAAAAGTTGAACTACATCTAAAAAAAAAGTCTTTTATTTGAAACAGAGTTCTAATCTATCTGTGAAAGGCAAAAAATTCTCAAAATCAGTTGTGAATGCATTTCTATCTTATCTGTTGAACTCCACAGTAAAAGGCAACTGGGGAACAACATAGGGGAATGCAACCTCAAACTTGTGTTCCTCTGAGTGATCTTGAATGGCTTCAATCTTCCCATTCTCAAAGTGGTATGAAACAATCCATCCAGGCACCCTCAAAAACACCACTGTCCTATCAAATTCATTGAAACACACCGGCTTCAACTGCAACAAGCGTCCCATTTGTCCCATCCCGTTTTCAAACCTCAAATTCCCCATCAATCTTGTCAACACCTCCAAGTTTTTGCTCACCATTGACACCAAAGAAACCCTCCACATCACCACCCAATGGTCGCGCACTCTCACCCACACGTGAAGCAAATACGCATCAGAAAACGCGTAAGAAAGCAATCCTTCGGACACGCCCAGTACCCCATATTTGATGACAACACGCTTGAACGGACGTTGGTTCCTGACATCCACACATGGTATCTCCAAAAACTTGAATTTCTCTTCTGTCACATCATAGGTGAGGATCGAGCCAAGCCCGTCAACCCAATGGAGCGACCCATTCCACTGAACCGCGGGCCACATGTGCGAAAACAGGCAGTAAGGGGATGACAATTCCAGCTTCAACAACCTCCATTTACCTGACTCGGAAGAAAAAGTTTCGACGAATGCAAAGGTGTTTCTGGCTGCTAAACCAGGGATTTTTATGACTTTGTAGTGACCGTACTTGCGGTCCACGAAGAACCCGGTTGAGTAGGAATCTGAGGGGCCTTTGGTTTCAGGAAGGATGGCAAATTTCCGGGTAATTGGATTGCAGATGTAGTAGCGAACCGGGTTGGGTTTCGTGCTGATGCAGAGGATGAGGCCATGTCGAGAGGCGAGCATTCGAACCGGGTTTGGAAAGAAACTGAGGGACTTGTCAATGCATTGAAAGACTCCCTTGTTGGGATTGGCATTGGCAAAGTTGACATGGTTGCATTGGTGGTGGTGATAGTAGAGGCCAATCAATTGATTTGGGTGGTCAGGTAATTGGGATCTGTATTTTTTATCGAAATCTGGATCGTTGATCAGGCGATATGATTGGGTGCTGACACATTTGAATCGGGAAAGGACGTCTGGTGGGACTCGGAGGAGGATATTGATGAGGACATCGTCACAGAGCTCTGCTGGTACTAATGATGATGATGATGACGACGATGAATGTGGAGTTGTTGGAGTTGGAGGAAGAGAAGACCGATCCCCAAATATTCTCAGCCATTCCCAACACTTGAAAATCATCATCATTTTTCGTCATGCAAAAAAAAAGCGAGAGATTGAAGAATTCAAAGAAATGAAAACTACAAAAAAGTGAGGAGTGAGACGTGAGAGAGGATGTGTGTGATGATGATGTGTTAATATGAAAATCTTATGTATAATGTGGAAAATCTGGTACTGTATTTTTTGAATCTGATTTTATTATTTTAAAAGTAAAATTTATATTTATCCACTTGCGGATAAGTATTTTTAACTAATTTTATAAACAGAAATGTATCCGCCATTGGTTCACCTTATGAGCAAAATGCGTTGGGTGTATTTTCTAAAAAATTGGTTTTTTATATTTTAGAATTTTTGTGCAATATTGATGTGGTAGTAAGTCTGTGCGCAGTGCGGTTTAAACGGTTTGAGAATAAAATTATAAATCGAATGGTGAATTAACAGATTGATAAGTTGTGATTTAGACGGTTTTGGATGGATTGACGGATTGAAAAATATTTTAATCAATTATCAAATATTTGCATAATATACAATACTGATTTGCATAATACTTTTCATATATATAACACAAACTAATTTTACATAATATTTTTCATATATATATATATATATACTTACTAATAAATTTCACATCTTTAATCTCTCTCACACTCTTTTTTTGTTTGATATTTCATTAGATATTATATATTTATATATTAACCATGCAAAGCATAGCAGTTTCAAAAGCAGATTATAAAATTTAAAGTTTAATCCGTGGTTAGTAAATTGAACGGTTCGGATTGGTGTGAATCGATATGGTTTTAATGAATTGAGCAGTATTTTACACAGCTCTATATGACAGTTATATAATAAAAAATATTAGTCATCCTACTGGGTCTTTTGCTTTAAATTGATAAAAGGTTTGCCATATCATTTTGTATTAATTTTATATATATATATATATATATATATATATATTTGTGTAACACTCCTCATTTTAAAATACTTATCACCAACTCATAAAAGTAGTTTTTCCTCTTTAAACTATAACATTACACTTTCTAAGGAATCTTTTTTAATTGTGCACTCAGATTTACTTGATATACTTGTTAGGGTTATGTCATATGTGAATTATGGCATTTGTCGTGTTCATTATTACAAATATCACAATCAAATCTTTTTCAATTATAATTAAAAATAATGAGTCATAACCAAAATAAAAATTGTAGGAGGCAATTATAAGCTACAACAAAGCAAGACTAGAAGCTTAGGTCCAGAATAACGTCTCAACAAGTTCAAGAGACTTGTTGTCTAGGATCTAGAGATTTAGGTCTAGGGAACCAGGATCTAGTACGAAAGGTTCAGGACTGAAAGTCTAGGACCAAAAATGAGGGTTCAAGTCTAGACACGTAGGGCCAGGACCAAAGGAACAAGAAGCGCGACCTTGAGAAGTAGACTCAATTAAGACGTGTTCCTAAATTCTTGGTCCAACTAATTCCTTGAAAATTACGCCTAATAGAACATGATGCCTAAATAAATGGGGAAGACGTGAGGAGTGGGAGGAGGGCTAACAGCCCACAATGGTTAGTAGGAGTAGAGTATAAATACAAGTAACTTCAATGGTTAAGGTATACAATCAATTCTACCAGCACTCATATTCATTCATTCTGCTTCTTTGTCTACTTGTTTACTAACTTAGGCATCGAAGTATTCCCAGACTGCTCCCCAGCTAGGCCCTTCACCTTTTGTGAGTGTTTGTAAGTTTAAAAGAGTTTATCAGCTGCCAGAGCATCGCTGTAGCTAGGTGGTACAATTTTTATCCACCACAATAATCACAATAAGTCATTATCAATATTACAATAAGTCATATAAGTAAATACAAAACCAAATCCACAATATGTTATAACCAAATATTATAAATGTCATAATTGGAACATGTGGTGCACACTCAAAATGAATGGTGTATTATTGAATTTCTCTAATTATTTTTTTTTTCTCAAATTTGATTGGCAGATAAATGCATATATTTGGGATTTATTTTACAATAGGTCCAAAAGTGGCCCTTGTAAAGAATTCCTCGTTAAAATAAATAAATTCACAATTAACTTAGAAAGATCAACTTGTTTATTTATCTACAAAAAGATTTTAAAAGAGTGACTTGTAACAAAGATTTTTATCCATTTTTCAAACACTCTTGTCTATTTATCCTTAAAAACATTTCAAAATCATTCTTGTTTATTTATCTGTAAAAAGATTTCAAAATCATTCAATTTTAAGATATAATGTTCAATCTCCTTTAGCATCTTTCTTAGAATGTGTAAATCGTCAAACAGTTGGATTGATCTTTATAATCATATGACTATTTTTCAAAAGAGGTTAATCAAATCAACAATGCTTGGTAGTCTAATTTTTCATGACCCGAATGTCTCAAAACAACGTCATTTTAGGAGTAAAACAACTTTGTTTTCATACATTTATTATTTTAATACATTCATTCAAGCCACACAAATTCGAGCTATTAACATTTTTCTAATCAAATAATGACGTCCTTGTTAGTGGATCCAAATGTGTATTTGAAGCATGTGGTATATATGGTCTAGTGCTCAAGATATTCCTCAAGATATTTGTGGGTCCATCCAGGTCCCTATCAAAACAAAAACAAGAACAGAGGGCGCTGTCTTCTTTTGTAGATAAAACTAACTGGGAGAGAGAGAATCATAAACCTTAGGATCAATTTTTGTTTCTTGTGTTTTTAAAAACAAAAACAATAAAATGTTCTAAAACACCCATCATGTTTGGACGAAAACACTAAATCTACAATAAAATAAAGCTAAAATATCTAAAGTAAATAAAAAATAAAAATCCCACAGATGCAACAAGGCCAAGGCTCTGCAATGGGGAGACAAGAAAAGTGAAACACAGAAGAGGCATCCATTCACACTTCAGAACCTATTAGTTTTACCACCTGTTCTGCCATCTATGAACTGCCACCCCTATCCACACACACACACACACACAGAGAGGCAGGGACAGATCAAGCCCAGAATAAACAAAATGGAAGGAAAGCAAGCCAGATGAAGAAAAAAAATTTTTTATGGACAACGTTCATTCTCAGTCGAAATATCACCAAGCAACGGCATCCTTGCCTTCCCATAATCATATACACACGATAATACACAGTAAATAATGTCGAAGACTGACAGCTGAAAAGCCCAATCCATCTCTTAAACCTTTTGTCATTTTGTTTTTGTATGTTTACATTGAGTTCATCATCTGTTATTGTCGATACCCTGTCAAGTTGCTGGTATTAACACCACTGATTCGGTTTGAATCCCCAACTTGGGATGCCATGGCAAGAACTTCAGGTGATATGTCCCAACTCCCACTTCTCCTTCCCCAACTGGATCGCCTTGGATGTAGGGTACCTCTCCCCTCTGCACCCTCAGTGGGAAGGTTCCTACTTAAATCTGGCGCAGGAGATGTATCAGATCCACCATCCTTGTCAACACCATCATCATTGCTGTACTGTCCTTCAAGTTCACCTTCATTGACAGCATTGTTGTCGTCCCAAATAGGTTTCCTTCCCGTTTCTATATCAGCCATGGATTTTCCTGTGTTTGGGCCAACAAAGCCTCCACCACCAACCACACGAGGTGGAATTCCAGGCTCCTTTGGTACCTTTGCTCTGAATTTGTTCTTGGATGGCGGAATACTGGTGCAGAAAATCTCTTTGAAATTGCTGATCACCCCCTTGTTGTATGGATTGGGACGTCCATCATATCGATATCTAAAGTTTTCATAAGTAGACTGCCAAAGCACATAAATTTTCTTTTTCAAAATTCTCATTTCAAGATCAATATTAATTTTGACTACATGGATTTAAAAATTCACTTATTTGGATCTCGAATTTATGGAGAGAATTGTGAAGGGATGCAAAAGTGAATAAAATATAAGCTACTTTTTTTTTTTTTGTAAAACTTTTCATTCTCTTTCTTTTCCCTCCCCAAATCCCTCTACAAATCCAAAATCCAAACACAACACATTAGTAAAATGAAATGCTCTGCTACCTAGATGTGGATTGATACAGTAATTGGATGACCAAAGTAATGCTAAACTACAAAGGATGACAACATCACTTAGAAAGGGTAATGTGTACCTGGTTTGTACTTATGAGATAAAGATGAAAGACGGTCAGGCCACCCACAAACCAGACTGCTATAAAAGAGTATATTATTAGCACAATCGAAGCAGGAGTCTTAGTCATCGCTTTCCACAATGATGTTCTCTCACTATCCATGATCTTCCTGATGTAGACCCAGCAAAATGCAAACACATATATGCAAAGAAGAGTTGATGTGGAGACAAACAAGAAGAAGAACCGGTAATTCCTCTGCACCCAGAATGAACAGACAATTCAATTCAAAAACATCATCACTCTATCAATAATTGCTGTCAATGTGTTAATGTATGCAACAAGGAAAACAAAAATCATCAAACTAGAAGTTCATCAAACAGAATATAATGGATCTTCTACCACATTTTTAGACAAAATCAGCCATTGTATACACACATTCAAATTCTCAGCAAATGTACTAACATTCAGATATGTCTTCAGCAAAGTTCTTAGATATTACGAAGAACTTTGCTCATAAAACGAAAGCTAGAGAATAGCCAAATTAAGCTGAATGCCCATTCCATTTGTAGGTGGTCTATAGGGAAAACATAACAAATCCAGAATTAGCCACTTGAAGTCTTCCTTTGTTTTCCTATATATTTCTGTAGTGTCAATTTCACTTTTAGGTATTTCAATCTACATGCATTGTTTCCCTAAAATGCAATATTTTTCACCACTCAGCCCTAACATTACGAGGCCTAATGGTGACCTTGAACATCCAATGGTGGAACTATAACAAAGACTGAAAAGGCCCCCCTATCTCACCCAGAAATATAGCAGGATCAAAATATATTATGAGCTACTTGACTGAAACAGGGTTTATCATAACCCTTTTTGTATCAAGAAGTTAGCAATTAGCTGTGTTTTGGCACAGACAAAATAATATACAACTTCCTTTATGAGGTTGTAGTCTTGGACACAGACATTCACATCTCCGTCCTTGTTACTACATTATGTGAAAAAAAAATGTTGTTCATCTTGACCAATATGAATAGAATCAGAAGATAAACCATCAGCTAACCACCACAAAACACACAGAAAATAAAACGAAAAAAGATAGCTTCAAAAGTGGTCCAAAAGATCTTGGAAAGCAGGTTTCATAAACAGAACTAGTTCCATTATTTGCATCTAGATAACATGAAGGTGTTACTGAAAATAATAACCATTACCAATCCAATACACTGTCCGACCCAAGGGCAATGATGGTCAAACCGTTCCACACAGTTATTGCATATTGAACAGTGCGAGCAACGAGGAGGTCGATAAAGCATGCACGTATCACAATATTTGATCTTCACTGTTACTCCATTGACAATTATGTCCTTCGTGCGAAGTAAACGTGACTGAGGTGTTTGGCCAGGCCCAGTTTCAGAATTCCCATCATAACTTTCTGGCTCCGGAGGGTGAGCATTTCGAGGAATTATACCAGGATCTCTTCCAGAGGCCACTAGAAGAAGTAGCAAGTCCTGGAAAAACAAATGCATCCATCAAAACATAATTTGTGAGTAAGAAATTTTTATGTGTTGATCTTACTATTCTGGTAGAGGACAACAGCATATATAACAATCAATCCCTATTCGTAAATTTTACATGTCAAAAGATGATTGCAGAATAGAGAGTAGCTCTATCGTTAGTGAAATCCCACCCTTAATATCACTAACTTGAAAAATAGCAAGAGAACTTGTCAAAATACATGCAACAATCAACTATGGGAGAGCAGTCCTTTCTTATAGACTCCATTGTTAAGAGTAAGTTTGCTAATCTAACAGAGGAAACACTATCGTCGAAATGTGATTAATGCCCCAGACATGTGCACCTGATATCAATGTCATGACACATGAGCCATATTTACCTTCTTTTTTTTTTTTTCCCTGAAATGGCACAGTTAATTTGCTGCATGTGGTAGAAGTTGCAGCATATACAGATCACACTGTTTGTTAGCCTATCCCCAAATAGAAAAGCACATGCATGAAGAGATGATAGCAGAAATGCTCCTCAATGTGTTTCCTGTATGATGAATAGGCTTTCTTAAGAATGGTTTGATTCGAGGGATAGGGGTAGAGGATTTTGAACATTGAAGATATCCGTAGACAAAAAACTGCAACCTCTATGTTCAGCAATCAAAACATAAGGCTTTGGAAGTAAAATCTGCAATAAAGCCACTACGCTCTATGAATCACAGTATAGTGATCTACATTACATGGACTCGGATACGAGTGTCGGGTGCGGATATGTATAGTCGGACTCGGCAAACCTCTAAATGAGGGATACGCGGGTACGTCTAGAAAGTACCCAAAATTAGACACAAGTAGGTGGATACGGCTAAACATGGATGTGTCAAAAAAATATTATGCATTTTTTTGATAACATGGCAATTCTATTATAATTTCTCCCCAAACCACAAGTACCACACCCAATAATTTCTCTTCACCACACCAACCCACACCACACCCACTGATCACTGATATTTGAATTGGCATCCCATTGAAATATAAAAATTATTTTAGGCATAAAATAATTTATATTATATATGATTTTATTATTATTTTTTTAAAAAAATAGATGATTTATTATATATATATATAATAAATAAAATAATAAATTATGTATATAATTATTTTATAATATAACTAATTTATATTATATATAATTTATTTTATATTATATAGTATAATTTATTTTGTTATCTGTTAAAAAGTGAGAAGATAAATCGACAAAGCCAGAGAGAGAGAGAGAGAGAGAGAAGAGAAGATTGAGCGACGAGAGAGAAGACAGAGAATACAGATCGAGAGAGGAGATGAAAAGGGAGATCGAGATTCAACGATTCTTCTCCCTCAGAGGTGCGATCGAGAAGAAGAGGGAAATCTCATCAAAGGCCCAATTCTTCTCCGATTCTTCCTTGGAAGCGCAGAATCGCGCTTCTTCCTCAAATTCGAGATGAGATTTGACGATTCTTGCTACTAAGCTCTAATCTCCATTTTCGTAGCCCTAATTGCAAGTATGCCATCTTTTTTCCTACTTCCGTATGCCGTATTCATTTTCTTACTGCCATGTCCCAGTCAGATTCCATACCCCTACCCATGTCATGTCGTGTCAACACGGGTACTTCACCAAAAGTGACAAGTCCATGTAACATAGATAGGGATAACAATAACTGAAAAATATGACATCAACCTAAACGACCCATCTTGCCAAATATCAAGCATGAACATGGACTAATGGTTTTTTTTGGGTAAATTACACCCACCTCCTCCGAGGTTTGACAAAAATACAGTTAGCCCCACACTTTTGAAATAATTACATTGAACTCCCTTAAGGCTAAATCGACTGAAACTAATGCAAATGGTGACATTGAAATAAACAAAGATAAATATACATTTTCGTAAATAAGAGAAGATAACATCATTTTTTCATTCATACGATACGACTAACAAATTATTGATGAAAAATGATCTAATTGCTAGGGGTTGTTTGGGGTGTCCTAAATAAGTGCACTTTTTGTCTTTTTGAACTAAAAAGTTGAGAAAGAAAATATGGATGTTTGGGTTAACTTTTTACTTTTTATGAAAAAATGTGTATTAAAATATTGTATAAATAAGTGTGTTAGAGAAGATAATTAATGAATCGGTACGGTTGGGCAGTGCCTTGGCTGAAAAGGATATGGGAAAAGATTGTCTACTTTTCGGCCTTTGATTGGACAGTGTTGTTCGGCTCATGGAGGCCCACCACGGGTCCCGTTTTTCTAATCGGAACCATTCAATGTGTAGAACTCGTCGAGTACTATATTCTTGAAAAAAGATCATGTTCATTGGATATCGATAGCTATCTGATCGTGTTAGTTTTTTTTGTCACATGTTAACTATAACACCATCCATTTTTTATACAAAACTGATTTGATCATGTAGCTAGTAATATCCAATAGACGTGATTTTTTACAGGCATATAGTACTTGACGAGTTCTACACATTAAACGGTTCTGATTAGAAAAAAGAGACTCGTGATGGGCCCCCACGGACCCAACTTTACCATCCAATATACACATGTAATATTTTTTATTTTTTCCTTTCACTCCTATGCGACAAGGTCTGTACATAGGCTGCTGTAGACGTGATTGGTATTTAATATTATGTTTATTAATTTTTTTATATATATTTTTTTGATGAATAGTGATAGCTTTTTAACTTTTTGACCTTTTTTTTGAGTTGCCAAACTTGGCCTAAATTAAAACCTTAAGGGAGGTCAGTGTAATTATGTAAAAAATGTGGAGCGATCTGAATTTTTTCCAAATCACAAGGGAGATGAGTGTAATTGCCCCTTTTTTTATTAGTATTTTTTTTTTTTTAATCAGATAGAAAATGCAGCCTTGTCAAGGCATGGGATCTCAGGAGGGGAAGGGTGTGTAAATATGGCTAGTGTGATTATATTATACAAATTGCTAGTTAAGAACCATACTATCTGTAGAAGAAAGGGGTTCAAAAAGTATTTTGGCCAACATTAAAAATTGTGAATCTTCATCTTTTTAGCATGTGTTAGCTAGTCAACACTAGCTTTAATAAATAAATTTGATTAGTTTTGCTTTAATGGGTTCATATGTTCTAAGGATCAAGTGTTATCTTTTTGGTTTGTGCTTTAAATGTTATTTTTTGATAATTTTTTTTTCTCCAGCTATTAGTGCCAATTATATGGCTTCATATAATATCTTCCACATAATTAATGAGTAACCCGAATAGAATTACTAAATTAGTATGTGGGTAATTTTGTGCACGGGAATTTAATACTTGCATATTCCTGACAGTTGATGGAAGTGTTAGGAGACGGGACAGATATAGATTGATGTGAGCTAGTTTAGTAAATAAAAATACGAGTCTCCTTAATTTGACTAACGAGATGGCCTTGGATAGAGTCAAGTGAAGAAGAAGGATTCATGTAGCCAACCTCATTTGATAAGACTTAAGGCTTGGCTTGGTTTGGTTTGGTTTGGTTTGGTTTGGTTTGGTTATGTTCTTGATAGTAAACTAGGCATTTCATGTTCTTGATAGTTGCTAAAGAAATCATAAACAGCTCATGCAAATTCAATAGATCAACTTACTTCCAGTGCATTGAAGAGTAAAAACAGAAAAAGGATGATTGAACGTAGTAACTGTGGATCCCTAAAAAATAAGTTTTACAAACATTGTTACAGATATGGCACGCTATGATTTGTAGGAGACTACTTGCCAACTGAATTTTAGCGTGACTGACGCATGAAGATACCACACTTGAGCCCACCAACTTTTGACACCCATAAGCGAGCATACAAAATAGTCCACCTCTTCTTTAGCCAAAAACATAAAAGTAGTAAATGCATTTCTTCAAGAAACATATTATACAGTTACAAATTGCAACATTGTTTCACTGCTAATACTCTTTTCATGCAAACACATTAAGAATATAGTGAAAATATTAGTGTTTGCTTTGGTTTATTCATAAACACACATAAATAGAGAAGGCACCTTTTCTCGATTTTAGTGAGTTTCTGTTCTAGACATCCTGCATCTACATCATAGATGGCATGCTTAACGCTAAGGTCTCAAAACATTTATATGAGGGAATTCATTATCCATTTGTATTTCATCATTACATCTTCACCCATAGTACACAAAAGAGATTTGGATGTGGGAAACAGTACAAGAAACTGAAGCAAGACGCATGGTTTTTTCATCCTAGATTTCGAACAAAGCTTCCTAGGGAAACATAGCTCACTCTCAAGCCAATTCTTGTGGCAACTATGTCTCTTTTTAGTGCACCTCCAAGGGACACCGCAAGCCACATCCCTCGATAAAGAGACTCAAGTTTGAATATCCTTAAATTATCCATAAAAAATAAATAAATAAATAAATCTTCTATTATTTTCATATTCATAAAGATGAAAAAATTAGGCAGCATGTGACTCATAGAATTAGAGTGGGATGAATAAAATGGAGGAGTGCATCAAAAGAATTCTAATATGTTAAGGAAAAATCTTATAAGACTTGTTATAAGACCCACTATGACGTACAGTGTTCAAATGAAACATAATTGTGGCTGAAATGAGAATGCTAAAATGGATGAGGGTTGTTAAAAAAATAGGTAAAATAAGAAATGATTAATTAGGAAGAAGTTAAAAGCGACACTAACTAAAGATTAAAATTAAGGATGACCTAGTGCACACCTCGGAGTCTGAACATAAAATGCACAAAATATAAAAATTAAGTCATTTGAGATGGTTGATACTACACACACAGGTTTGAAGCAAGTTTAAGCTAATTTAGGGTTAGGTTTAGTGAAATAATACTAAGGCTTGTTTAGGGATTGGTAATGCAAGCTTTGGGCTTAAGGCAAAAAGAATTTGGTGGCAAAATAAAAACTATATATGGGCTGGAAATAATAATTTGTGAATAGTAACATAAGAGAAAATAAGAAGATGAAGAAAACTAAAAATCACTCCTAGAATCACTTAGGCATCACACCTAGGGTTTGGGCTGCATCACACAAACCCTATAGAGACTCAAGGCTCTAAAAATTATGTAAAATCTGATCTTTATTGAGTTAGAAGCAATACATAGCTTTACATAGAACTAGGGGACTTCCTTAACCAATTAGAACAAAAGAGAAAACTACTAAAATAAAAAAAGGAAACTACTATACTAAAAAGCTTTAACTTCTAAAGCCTATTTAATATCAAATAAAATTCATAAACATATTAAACCAATACCAAGACCCATAGGTCAACACAACGACCCATTATTGAGACCAAATCCATAAATTATGTAAATTACATAAATACCATTGACCCTAAAACATAAATATTGATAGAGGAAAGATTCAAAGCTAATTTATTCTAGTCCCAAGTGGGCCCGGCATCATCCAACACATGCCAAATCAAAACTTGAGCCTCAGAAGCATCTTTGCCACGCCATTTATAGACTTCACTTTAGCATTACGCTGCCACTTGTCTCCATCAATGGTATGTCATGTGCATCATAGATCAATGAATGCACCTGTGAGTACTGGTCTTATCCAAATTGAGGGTAGTAAAATAAATAAAAGCCAAGAAGAACATAATTTGAAGCAATGATTACATAATTGCCTTAAACTCAACTGAGGATAGAGTCAAATAAAGGAAAACGATCCGCATAGCTGAACCCAAGTTTGAGTTTTTTTTTTTTTTTTTTTTTTTTTTTTTTTTTTTTTTTTTTTTTTTTTTTTCTCTCAATTTGTTTGACCTGGCAACCAACCACATCCCTATCAATCCAAATCTGGTAGATTGATATGATCGTCTAGTAAATTAGATTCATGGAAGAAACAAATCAATGCCTTAAAAGAATGGATATTGGCATACTAAACCTATAATCTTATCTGCATCAAAACACATCGCTATATCTCATTTTTTGGAATAACAATGAGAAACAAAATTTGGCAAGATTAGAAACAATAAATGGTGTATGCCCATTACGTAAGTGTTCCAAATGTAAGCTACCTTTAAATCTGTCAGAAGTTTAAACAAGTTGTGTCAGACAGGATAACATGTTTTTTAAGTACATAAGTTCAGCAAAACAGTGTCTAAAAGATAGAAGCAATATATAGGATTGAGAAAAGGACTCACATAGAATGTCAAAACAACAATCACCACCATTATTAATATTCCCAAATGATCAGAGAAATCGTCCATCAGTTTTCTGGCAACAAAAACACAGAAAACAGTAACTGGGCCCACTATAAGGAAAATCGTTAGGAAAAGCGTTCGCACATCAGGTCCAAATATGAATCTTCCCTGAAGAAAAAATATCTGCACATTGGAATAACCAATTGTCAGATTGACAAAACAATGTATATGTGGCCATAAATATGCTTGTTCAGGGCAATGTCAGAAAAAATAAACACAAAAACTTAAACTTAAAACTTCAAAATGCTAGCTTGGACAGCTTGATCATCATATAGGCTTAATCCAAAACCGATTTTCCCCATCAAAGGTAATAAACTCAATCTCCCATTAACATCCCATGTTGATAGTGGGCGGGAAACACTATCTACTTGTACCAAATACGTGATAAGTGCATTAAATTTCCTCCCTACTGGCGCAACAGAATTTTTTTTACAGCAAGATCACTACTGCAGTCTAAACTAGAAGCAAAAGTTGTGAAGCAAATTGATCATTATTTTATCAGTAATCAATAATGATATTTCTAGATAGCTCAATTGCCTACACTACATCTATATCAGTCTTCATCACTACTGTCAACTGATTAAACCAAACTGGAATTCACAACACAACAGAGCTGAAATCTTTAAAAAGAACAAAAAAAAAATCTGATTTTTCCCCAAACAAAACCCTAATCTAATTATCTTAAACTCGAAACAAACAAGCATAATTCAAATTAACATTGATTGCCATAGCAACTACTTTAACACAAAAAGAGTTCATCACATCATTCAGATCTTGAAAACCCTAAATTTTACATCGAATCCAATTAAAATAAGCCTTACACATGAACAAAGACACACATGCAACTTACGTTGCTGGCTTTCCAGGTCTGGTAAGTACGGAGCTCCGCCGTGCCATCGGTGGCTCCGGCGGCGGAATTGGAGCTCTGAGGCGGAGGAGGCACCATATACATCTCTTTCTCTCTCGCTATTTTCTGTGTCTTTTAGTTTCTCTCTCTAGAGAGATAGAGAGAGAGCCCAATAAGGGCAGAGTGGGTGAATTGAATAATGAGAAAAGGCAAAGAAAGGCGGCTCTTTTTAGGGTGTGGGGTTTGACTAAAACAACCAGCTGTTCGTCAGATTCCGGCTACCACCGTCAAGAGGTAGAACCAGTGATCGCTGGTCAAAGCCATGTCACTTTTTTAAGATTTGTAAAAATTCGATTTCCAAGTGGGGAATAATATGTACAAATAAAGAACGGACAGGTCGTGCAACGTCGTAGTAGTTGTACTTGTAAGCAGTGCAATATCGCCTAATTTGTTAAAATTGTATTAATTTGTACGGTTTTAATTGTTAATTGGGGTTTACATTTTAAAATTTATAATCCGGTAGTTGATTTATTCTGCTTCGCTATAATTAATACATATATATTTTTTAATTTTTAATGAAATGTTAATATAAAAATGAATATAAGAGAGATTTAAGATATGAAATTTATTATAAATTTCGTTTGGGAAGTGGGTTGACTATTTGACTTTTTATCTTTTTTGATTTGGGAAAGATTTTTTGACTTTTTTGAGTTTTTTATGAGAGAAAGAATATAATGATTATAGGTTAGATGTGATATTTTGTCTTATTAGATTAAAATGTCTATTTTGTTTTTTGTAATTATTTTAGCCAAAAAATCCACAAAACCCACTTCCCAAACATAGATGTCGTTTGGGAAGTGGGTTGAATTTTTGGCTTTTTCGACTATTTTAGCCTAGGCTAAAAAGATTGGTTTGGGAAGGACTTTTTAATTTTTTTGTGAGAGAATAGTGTAATGATTATGGATTAGATGTGATGTTTTGTTTATTGTGGCTAAAATAGCCTATTTGTCTTTTGTGACTAAATTAATCAAAACCATCATCCCAAACGGGACAATAGGCATAAATTAGTGGTTATTACATATATGAAATATATTATGTAAAATTATTTTGTGTTATACATCTAAAAAATATTATACAAATTAGTGTTATATATTATGCAAATGTATAATAATTAGTTACAATATTCTTCAATATGTGAAAAACCACAAAAATCACAATTTGTCAATCCGTTAATCTCTTAATCCGCAATTCGGTTTATAATTTTACTCTCAAACCGACCGAACTACACCACGCGCACCCCTACTTGTAAGTAATGGTTAGCAGATAACAGTGTGAATTAGTGTGGATCAGTGTGATTTTAACGGATTAAATGATATTTTGTATAATCTTATTTTTACCTTTTATATTGTTTCATATTTTATTTTTTGAGTTTTATTTTAAACCTACATTGATAATTTAAACCGTTTATCTCGTAACCCTAACAATTTAGATGAGTTATAAAAAAAAAAAAAAATTAATTTCAACGAATATCATTAGATATATGAATAAATTGTACCTTATTTTTTTAAATGAACAGTAATTGTGAATTTAAACTTAAATTTTTTTATTCTATAAAATAAAAAGTAATTTGTTTATCCATTTATCAATATTCGATGAAATTGATTTTCTGCACTAATGATTTTCATTATAAGATTTATAAGATAAACGATTTTATTATTGGCCTACAATGAAACTCTAAAACGTAAAATATAAAGAAATATAGAGAATAAGAATTTGGTGCCGTACCCAATAATTTTTTGTAATGGTAAGTGCCTAAATGTTAACAAGGTTTTAAAAGAGATGTGGCAAATTGTTTGACCTCAATCTTCATAAAAAAAATAAAATAAAATAAAAAAAAACAAAACAAAAACAAAAAACAAAAAACAAAAAACAAAAAAACGAAAAGAAAAGTAGTTTAGTGTTTGCCGCGGAAGTGGTCACGGTTTGCACAGTTGGGGGCTTAGTCAATAATTCAAAATGCATACACCATTGAATTTAAATTTAAATTTAAATTTTAAATTTTTATTTTTATGAACTATGTAAATATTGTATTTGTTTCCTCAAATGAACAAAAAGATATTGGGGCTTTTGTTGGAACTTAAAAGAAGTTTATTATAATTTATTTCATTAGGGTAATTATACCTAGTGAAAGTTATAAACAAAAAAAACAAAGGGTAAATTATAAATCCACATTATGAGTTTTGTTTAAAGTACGATTTATCCTTTGTAGTTTAAAAACTACATTTTATCCTTTAAAATTTTTAATTTCATAATAAATGATTCTTTTTATTGATAAATTATTAAGTTCATTAACAGTTTTAAATGATATAAGAAAATTATTTCAATTAATAATTCAGATAATTTTATTATTGTATTGAAGAGTAGTTAGGAATTTCACTTTTCCATTAATTCTGTTAAATAAAAAATTCTGACAATGGGATATTTGTAATTTTTCAAATCACAGAGGACAATCTGTATTTTAAGCAAACTTTATAAACGTGTTTGTAATTTACCTAAAAAAAACGTATTCGTGAAAAAGTTCACACTTTAATTACTAATATTTATAAAGTTTTTCATTGATTTATAATTATTTTTTCAAATCTCGACCGATGTGCTATTTTTCCTATTTTAGTTTGTAGCGTGTGTTAGATTGTTTGGTGTAGTTTTTGTTTATAGTTTATTAAGTAGAAATAGTTTAAATAAGTTAAAAAAAATTTGATTATCTGAAAGTTAAGGGATATCTTTTGTTTTGTAATTATCAATTTTAAACTTATAATAAGATGCACCCGAAAATTATTCAGAACCAAGCAAGAAAAACGTATAAGAAAAAATAATATAAGAGCAATATCGAAGTAGAACTATATTTTATTCTTGAAAAAAATATTTCTTTTTTTTCAATTGAGATTGGATAATGTTTTGAATCAAATAATGATCAATAATATCAAAATTTGATACACATTATTTATAACGATTCCGATTTTTCCTCTCATGTTTACTGTATTTCGGACTCGGTTCCGTTGATAGTTGTTGTTGTCTGTACTTCATTTTCGTCCTTTAACTCTTTGCATTTGAGTTTAGAATTGTCTTGGGCGTGTTTCAAACAAGTTGGTTGAGCTTTTGTCCCAACTCTTGTTGCCCAGATTTTTAGTGATCCGCTCGAGCGGGTATTCTTGCGCTCGAGCAAAGTTTGCATACCTTCAGTAGTTTGTCCGTCTGCAAAAATACTGCAGATGTGTTTTTCACGCTCGAGCTGATTTCTTTACGCTCGAGCGGGTATCCTTACGCTCGAGCGGGTGTTCGATGTCTGTAAAAGTACTGGAAGAGTTTAATCTACGCTCGAGTGAGTTTTCCTTTGCGCTTAAGCGGGTGGAGTTTTGCAATTGTGTCTTGGAGCTCGAGCGGGTCCAGTTTTTGTGTTTGACGCTCGAGCGTCCTATTCTCCGCTCGAGCGGGTCATACATATATCAATTGGCAGCTGGGTCATTTTAGATCACTTTCTCAACTCTCACACTCTCTCTTACTTTTCAAAAACCTATTTTGAGAGCTTCTCTCACTACATTTCACATTCTCTCTAAGGTTTGATCTGGTTCTAGTGTGTTTCTAGCCTTGTCCCTTTGTAAAAAGTGTAAAGCTTGGCTTGGACTATCTATCAATCCAAAAATCTTGGAGTTTGGAGCACTTTCGATTTTCTTCACCTCCTCTTTTGAGCTTCGAATATGAGGTAAGGATAACTACTCATTTTTATGGTCTTTGATATAAACTTTTAGCCATTTTGATATGATGTTGAAGTTAGGTAACTATGGGTGTTAGGGTTTCAATTGTTTAAAGAGGGGTTTTGTTCTTTGGGACATTACATGTGTATTTTGTGTCTCAAGTGAGGTCATTATTGATATTCGAGCCTTTTGGTCAATGTTGAGAAAGATGGGAGAAAGCCCCAATTTTTGTTATGAATTAATTTATATAATTAATTTGGGAATGTTATGGAAATATGAAATTGAGTTGGGAATAATGAAATTGGCTCATTATGTAGTAGAATGGTGGAGTTGGACTTAATAATCACTCACCTTTGGGAATTATTGATAATTTATCTGCTGGTGCATTTATTATCTATTTAGAAATAACTGCTTTGGGCTATCGGGGGAGGATAGTCTTGATTGTTGTAGACACTGCATGATGATTAGGTGAATTAAAACTAATCAATTTGAGTATGTCATTGAGTATGACGATTGGAATAATACAACGAATATGTGTATTGATTGGTCATTGTATATGATGAGTATTTGAATACATGGGCGCCGAATCCCGCGGATGAAATTTTTGTAAAATAGCAATTCGAAAATAATTATACATGGGTGCCGAATCCCGCGGATGAAATTTCTATAAAATGGCAATTCGAAAATATCTATACATGGGTGTCGAGTCCCGCACATGAAATTTCCATAAAATGGCCACAAGAAAATAATTACACATGGGTATCGAATCCCGCGGACACAATTTCCTTAAAATGGAAGTTTGGAGTATTGTTGGCATGAGATGTAGTCTCATCTAAGTTGTTTGGCCAAGTTCTAGGCCGTGTTTATAAGTTGAGAATTGGATAAGTAAAGGATTATGGAACTAGATTGTACTGTATATTGGTTTATATGAGTTAAACATTTATCAAGTGCTAATATTTTAGTTATTGCTCATATTATGTTTAGCATATCTCTATTGGGCGTTAGCTTACCCTATTTGGGACATCATTTTCAGGTGCAGGTGACATGCCACCTCCAAGGACGTAGCTTGGGAGGCTTAGTGGCTGAGAGACCTTTTTGATTACTTTTTATATTACATGTATATCAAGCTAAGGGCTTATTTTGTGTAGAGTTAGTACTCTCCTTTTTGTAACCAAGTGTTGACTTGAAAAGTTGTAAGCCCGTAGGGTATTTACTTTTGTTGTCAACATGTAATACATTCTGTAAGAATACTCTGATTTATGAAATGTGATATCTCTTTCTTGTATCATGGATGTCTATTTTTGGGTTTATTTTGAGGGCGTTACAACTTAGTATCAAAGCGTACCGGGTTTGAATACTTTGGGTACGTGGGAAGTGATTAGTATCACAGTGGGTTTGTTTCGCTTGTTAGAGACTTAGATGTAGTGTTATGTGCTTATGTGATAACATGTTTATGTGGCTATATGGGTATGGGATTTAGTTTCTAAGATGTTGATTGGATCCTTGGGTTTCTGTGAGTCTTGTTAGAAAAGCACTTGATTAATGCTGTTTCTAACCAAAACTCTAGTAACGCCTCGGGACTATCATTATCCAGAAATGAAATTCGTAAGTGCTTATGTGATTAGGTGTTTACGTGGAGTGAATTACAGTTGTCCATTGCATTAGGACGCGAGTGTTATAGCTTCGGCACATTTGTGAATGTGCTAATGTTCTTCGTTACCTTTATTAGGATGTCAAGACGAGGACGTGGTGGTAGGTGAGGTAGGCCTAGGAGGCAGGAGATGCCTATACCGGATGAGATTCCGGCGCAGCAAGAGGGTGTTGGTCAGGCCAATGTGGCCGAGCCAGCAGGCCAACAGGCCATGGGCGCCTTAGCCCGCGAGATAGCAGGAGCTTTGAGGGAATCCATGGGCATTCTCAGAGCTGAAAATCAAGTCCCGGCCCAGGTTGTTGATGCAGGGCCTTCTTTTCTAAAGAGGGAGTTCTTCCTATAGCGATCTCGGTTATACCTTTACTGTTCTGTTGTATTCCGGACTCGGTTCCGTGGACTTGGCAGTTGTATCTATCTTGTTGTCATCCTTTAATTCCATTTGTTTGAGTTCTAGGATGTGTTGGGCATGTTTCGAACTGGTGGGTTGAACCTTGGTCTGAAATCTTGTTGCCAGGTTTTGGTCGTTCCGCTCGAGCGGGCCTTGTTGCGCTCGAGCGGAGATTGCACACTCCTAGTTTTTCGTGTCCCTGCAAAACTTCTGTAGGTGTGATTTTTACGCTCGAGCGGGTTTCTTTACGCTCGAGCGGTAACGCTCGAGCGAGTGCTTTGGCACTCGAGCGGGTAGTACTTTTTGGTATAAGTTCTGGGAGGGAGAAATCTACGCTCGAACGGACTGGTTTTCGCGCTCGAGCGGATATACTTTATTCTTGTGTCTTAGCGCTCGAGCGGGCCTTCTTGCGCTCGAGCGTACCTAGTTTTTTGTTCTTGACGCTCGAGCGTTGTGTTCTCCGCTCGAGCGGGAATGTCATATATCAGTCTGCAACTGGGCATTTTAAAATCACTTTTTACCTTCTCTCTCTCTCTTACTTTCTAAAAAGTTATTTTGAGAGCTCCTCTCTCTAGAAACTCCCTTCTCTCTAGGGTTTGATCTAGTTAGAGTGTCTCACTATCCTCCGGCCTTTATAAAAAGTGTGTGGATCGTCGAGGGCTCCATTTTGATCCGTGGATCTTTAAGTTTGGAGCATTTTGGTTTTCTTCAACTTTCCCGTTTGAGCTCTAACTTCGAGGTAGGGATATCCTACTCATTCTCATGAGTTTTGTCTTTGAATTTTAGCATTTTGATGAGTTGGGGGTTGTTGGGTAATTTTGAGAAAGTTTGAGCCTTTGTGTAATTTTACAAAAGTTGGGGTTTTGTTTATATAAACTTATATGCATGTGTTGGCATAGAAAAATGAGATCAATATTGGTTTATTGGTAAAAAAAAATGAAACCTTAGGGTTGTGATGTTAATTATGGGAAATGCTTTAATTACATTGATAAATTAATTGGGATAATTAATTTGAAGGAAAGAAGAATTAAATTGAGAATGTTGGAATTGGATGTGTATGGGATTAAAGGGTGTAGTTTGATTCGTTCATCGCTCACCTAGTTGAAATGTTGATTATATATCCATTTGGTGCATTTATTTTCAGTATAGAAATAACTGCTTTGGGCTATCGGTGGAGGATAGTCTTGATTGTTGTAGACACTGCATGATGATTAGGTTCTAAAACTAATCGATTGAGTATGCTATTGAATATAGCAACTGGAATAATACATTAATTCTATGTATTGATTGATTGTATATGATCTATGTTTATATACATGTGTTGTGTGGAAGGAGATAGGAGATGTACTCCACGGTTTAGGGGAAGATAGGGGATGGACTTCTAAACCGGATTTTGTGTGACATTGATACAGCGCTACAATGTATATCAAGTGTTGATTGTGGAAGCGTTTGAATTGATTTGATATAGCACTAAAATATATATCGTTATCAATTGTAAAATATTGAAGTGATTCTATGTTATGTTGATACAGCACCGAAATGTGTATCTTTCGCAAAGTGTGGGAATGGTTTATGTGCTATTGATACAACATTAGAATGTGTATCCCTTATATATTTTGAGAGTGTTTTAAAGATGAGTCTAAATCTCATCAAGTTATTTGGCTAGGTGTTGAGCCTTGTTTTCATACTCAAAGTTGGAAAAGACATGGGAAATGAAATGTAACATGGACTTAATGTCATGAAATCGAAATGTGATATATGTGGATGTATCTGTGTTGGCCATCTATCAACTGCTAATCTTTTAGTCATTGTTCATGGCTGGTTTAGTGTATTTCTACTGGGCTGTGGCTCACCCTTTATGGGACATCATTTTCAGGTACAGGTAGCATGCCACCTCCAAGGACATAGCTTGGGAGGCTAGAGGCAGACATGCCGCTTTGTTATTTGCTTTCTTTTGATGTATTACATGTAAATTCAAGCCAAGGGCTTAATATGTATTGAGTTAGTACTCTTTTTTTTGTAACCAAGTGTTAACTTGGAAAGCTGTAAGCCCGTAGGGCATTTGCTTTTGTTGTTAACATGTAATACTTTTGTAGAACTATTCAGATTAATTGAAAGATGGTTGGTTTCTTTGTATCAATGCATGTCTAAAGAGATGGGTTTTATGTATTATTTTGAGGGCGTTACAACTTAGTATCAGAGCGTACCGGGTTCGAGTACTTTGGGTACGTGGGAAGTGATTAGTATCACAATGGGTTTGTCTCGCTTGTTAGAGACTTATGTGCGGCATTATGTGTTTATTTAATAACATGTTTAAGTGACTACTTGGGTATGGGATTTAGTTTCTAGGATATTGATTGGATCCTTGGGTTTCTATGAGTCTTGTTGGAAAAGCACTTGATCAATGTTGTTTCTAACCGGAACTCTAGTAACGCCTCGGGACTATCATTATCCGGAAATGAAATTCGTAAGTGCTTATGTGCTTATGTGCTTACGTGGAGTGAATTACAGTTGTCCATGTATTAGGACGCGAGTGTTTAGTTTTGGCACATTTATGAATGTGCTAATGTTCTTTGTTACCTTTATTAGGATGTCAGGACGAGGACGCGGTAGACGTGGCAGACGTAGTAGGCAGGAGATACCTTTACCGGATGATATTCCGGCACAGCAGGAGGGGGTTGGCCAGGCCAATGTGGCTGAGCCAGCAGGTCAGGAGGCTATGGGCGCTTTAGCCCGAGGGATAGCGGATGTTTTGAGGGAGTCTATGGGTATTTTTCGAGCTGAGAATCCAGTTCAGGCCCAGGTTACTGAGGCATGGCCTTCCTTCTTGAAAAGGGAGTTCTTTTGGTCCAACCCGGACGAGTTTATTGGGGATCCGAAGGAGCCACTGAAGGCTGATGAGTGGTTAGAGCAAATGAGTAAGACGTTCGAGATGCTTGGCATCGATGACGGAGCGTTGAAAGTGACCTTGGCATCCTTCCAGCTTAAAGGGGGTGCGGGTCAGTGGTGGAAATTCATGAGGGGCCGTATTGCTGGCACATGGGAGGCTATTGTGGAGGCTTTTCAGGAGAAATATTTATCTCCAGCAGTCAGGGAGAAGCTGAGAGACCAGTTCTATCAACTTTTGCAGTTGAGTTCTTCAGTAGCCGAGTATGAGGCTGCTTTCACTAGCTTGTCCAGGTTCGCACCTGAACTTGTGGCGTCCGAGGAACGCCGCTGTATTGAGTTCGAGAAGAGGTTGAGGCGCGGCCTCAAGATGAGGGTTGGAGGTTCGATGATCCGAGATTATGGGCGCTTGGTTGATGCTGCAGCCCATATGGAGATCATGATGCAGGAAGAGGAAGGACAGAGAGGCTCCAAGAGGAGCCAGGATGGTCAGGGTGATGGCAGGAGACAGAGGAGTGCTAACCCTCAGCAGTCTCAGGGGGGCGTTGCTAGATCGACCTTTCCGGTGCCGAGTGCAGGCTCGGGGAGAAGTAATCAGGGGGAGTTCACCTGTTACAAGTGTGGTCAGTTGGGCCACAAGACTTCAGTTTGCCCACAGAGGGGAGGAGGTCAGAGAGCTGCTTCATCTTCAGCTAGACCGTAGAGCCAGAGTCAGAGCAGGGGTCAGCCCTTGTCTTGTTATCAGTGTGGTCAGCCTGGGCACATGAAGAGGTTTTGCCCCCAGTTGAGTGCCACTTCGGGCGCGTCTAGTTCTAGGCAGACGCAGGGTTTTCAGCCAGCTCAGTCTGTGCAGGCCTTGAGGGCCAATCAGGGGGCTTCATCGTCCCAGTCTGTGCAGCAGTCGTTTGCTCCGAGGGGTGAGCAGTTGGATCAGGGGCCTACAGGGCGCGTGTATGCTGTTACCGCGCAAGACCTAGTACCGGCTCCATCAGTAGTGAGAGGTACCTTTCTGTTTTGCAACTCGGTTGCTAGTGTATTGATTGATACGGGTGCATCTCATTTTTTTGTATCTGCTGCATTTGCATCTATTTTGGAATTGGAGTTGGCACAGTTAGCATCTCCTATATGTGTAGTATCGCCGATTGGTGGTGAGTTGATCTTGAAACAAGTTGTTAGAGGTTGTGATATAGAGGTCGCCGACCATAGGCTTCCTTTTCCTTTTGTTGTTATGCCTATGAAGGGTTTTGATGTTATTTTGGGTATGGACTGGCTATCGTCATACCTGGCTATTATTGATTGCTACCACCAGAGGGTCACAGTTTGTATCTTGAGCGGGGAGTATTTCCATTTCCTGGGGGATCGGGTTGGTAGTGTGTTGCCACCGATATATGATCCGCGAGGGTGGAATAAGCTTAGTGGTCTACTTGCTAGCTTTATGAGTGGTGAGTGTGATGAGACCCAGATTTTATTACTGAGGGTGGTTTGTGAGTATTCGGATGTTTTTGCCGAGGATCTCGTTAGTTTGCCACCTCACCGAGAGATAGAGTTCTCTATTGATTTAGTGCCCGGCACGGCGCCGATATCTATGGCACCTTATCATTTTACCTCAGCCGAGTTGAGTGAGTTGAAGATTCAGCTCCAGGAATTGCTAGATAAGGGTTTTGTTCGCCCTAGTGTTTCGCCGTGGGGAGCACCAGCCCTCTTTGCTAAAAAGAAAGATGGTGCCTTGAGATTGTGTATAGACTACCGGAAGTTGAATCGGGCTACGGTCAAGAATAAGTACCCTATGCCCCGTATAGATGATCTGTTTGACCAGTTGAAGGGTTCCCGTTGTTTCTCTAAGATAGATTTGAGATCAGGATACCACCAGTTGAGGGTCAGGGAAGAGGATATTCCGAAGACGGCATTCCGTACGCGGTATGGCCACTATGAGTTTCTGGTGATGCCATTCGGGCTTACCAATGCACTGGCAGTCTTTATGGACTTGATGAACCAGATCTTTCGAGAATTCTTGGATCGGTTTGTAGTCGTTTTCGTGGACGACATTCTTATCTATTCGCCTTCTGAGGAGGAGCACGAGGAACACTTGAGAGTGGTGCTTGAGTTTCTTAGAGCCCATAGGCTGTATGCCAAGTTTGGGAAGTGTGAGTTCTGGCTAAGAGAGGTCAAATTCTTAGGCCATGTGGTATCCGGGGAAGGGGTGTCTGTTGATACATCCAAGGTAGAGGCAGTGCAAGATTAGGCACAGCCTAAGAGTGTGTTTGAGATCCGCAGTTTTCTAGGATTAGCTGGGTATTACCGTCGGTTTGTGAAAGATTTCTCCAGGCTAGCTTCGCCGTTGACTAGATTGACGCGAAAAGGGGTCAAGTTTGTGTGGAGTGAGACTTGCGAAAAGTCGTTCCAAGAGTTGAAGGTTAGATTGACCACCGCTCCGGTCTTGATTATTCCGGAGAGAGGGTTGGGTTATGCAGTTTATTGTGATGCCTCACGAGAGGGTTTGGGTGGTGTGTTAATGCAAGAGGGGAAAGTGGTGGCTTATGGCTCACGTCAGTTGAAAATACACGAGAAGAATTACCCTACACACGACCTAGAGTTAGCAGCAGTGATCTTTGCCTTGAAGATTTAGAGGCATTACCTTTATGGTGAGAGGTTCGAGGTGTTCTCGGACCACAAGAGTTTGAAGTATCTGTTTACACAGAGAGACTTGAATTTGAGGCAGAGGAGATGGATGGAGTTCATTGAAGACTATGATTTTGAGTTGCACTATCACCCGGGAAAGGCCAATGTTGTAGCCGATGCCCTTAGTAGGAAATCCATTAGTGATGTAGCTTGTATAGCCATCCGGGAATGGAAGATGTTGGGCGCACTTGGCGAGTTTGATTTGCTTCTGGGCGAATCTGTTGAGGCTGCGGCCTTGATTTCTGTTGTTGCGCAGCCTACACTTGTGACCCGAGTATTAGAGGCACAGAGAGGTGACCTTGAGGTAGAGTCCTTTCGAGAGAAGATCTCCAGTGGGAAAGTTAAGATGGGTTTGACGGTGTATCCCAACCAGAGTGTGAGATACCGAGACCGTTTGTTTGTGCCGGAGACTTGCCAAGAGGAAGTACTCTGAGAGTTCCATCATTCACGCCTTGCGGTGCATTCGGGAGGCACTAAAATGTATCGAGATTTGGGTCGCCAGTTTTGGTGGCGGGGTATGAAGAGAGATATGGCTGTTTTCGTATCGAAGTGCCTTACTTGCCAGTAAGTGAAGGCCGAGCATCAGAGGCCAGCGGGTTTGTTACAACCCTTGCCTATTGCCGAGTGGAAGTGGGAGTATGTCACTATGGACTTCGTTGTAGGTCTTCCGAGGACTCAGCGGGGTAGTGATGCCATTTGGGTGTTTTAGACCAGTTGACTAAGTCGGCGCACTTCATTCCTATACGCGTGACAGATTCGGTAGATCATCTCGCCGACTTGTATATTCGGGACATAGTGAGATTGCACGGGGTCCTAGTGACGATCGTCTCAGATAGAGATCCTCGTTTTACTGCTAGGTTGTGGCAGAGTTTGCAAAGTGCCTTGGGTACTAAGTTGACCTTTAGTACGGCTTATCATCCTCAGACTGACGGGCAGTCCGAGCGTACTATTCAGATCCTTGAGGATATGCTTCGAGGTTGTGTTCTTGACTTTAGTGGGACGTGGGAGAGGCACTTGCCCTTGGTGGAGTTTGCCTACAACAACAGTTTTCAGTCTAGTATCAGTATGGCACCGTTTGAGGCCTTGTATGGCCGACCGTGTAGGTCTCCAGTGTGTTGGGCCGAGGTGGGTGATGCACCTTTGTTGGGTCCGCAGTTGGTTAGGGAGACAACGGAGAAAGTTGAGCTTATCCGTAGGAGGCTTGTTACAGCCCAGAATCGCCAAAAGAGTTATGCCGACCGTAGGAGGAGGCCTTTGGCATTTGAGGTAGGTGATCATGTCTTCTTGAAAATATCACCTAGGCGAGGTTTGATGAGGTTTGGGAAGAGTGGGAAGTTATCCCCTCGGTTTATTGGTCCCTTTGAGATCCTTGAGAGGATTGGGGAGGTCGCTTATCGTTTAGCTTTACCACCGCAGTTGTCCGGAGTGCATGACGTGTTTCATGTAAGTATGCTTCGGAAGTATGAGCCAGATCCATCGCATGTATTGGATTAGACCGACTTAGAGGTTGATGAGGATGCCTCGTATGAGGAGAGATCGGTTCGGGTCTTGGATAGGAGGGATCAAGTCTTGTGAGGCAAGACCATTCCCTTGGTAAAAGTCTTGTGGAAACATCACGAAGTGAAGGAAGCCACTTGGGAACGTGAGTTGGAAGTCCGAGAGAGATATCCGGATCTATTTATGGATGTTTGAGCATGTATTGTATATTTTGTTGTGGTATTGAACCTTAAGAGTATTGAATATATCTTAGGTTGTAAAACATGGTTTATGTTTTGATTTAATGGGTGTATTTTGAAACTTGCCTCAAAATGGAAGTTTAATATAACATTGCATATGTTGGATGTATTGTAGAAATGGAAATATATCATGAATAATGAATATGATATAGAATTGTGGAATGTAGTATTGAAATTTGTGGAATTTCGGGGAATGCATAACTATAATGCATGTTATGGAAAATGTTGTAAACTGCCTCTTGAAAAGAGATGAGATGACCGGTAATGGGTCGAGTTGTTAAAAATTTGCATTATGATAATGTTGGGAATTGAGAAAATCTTGTTTTTGAAAAACTCGTATTAAATTTCGGAAACGAAATTCTTTAAGGGGGGAGATTATAGCGATCCCGGTTGTCCCTTTACTGTTCTGTTGTATTCCGGACTCGGTTCCGTGGAGTTGGTAGTTGTATCTATCTTGTTGTCATCCTTTAATTCTATTTGTTTGAGTTCTAGGATGTGTTGGGTATGTTTCGAAAAGGTGGGTTGAACCTTGGTCTGAAATCTTGTTGCCAAGTTTTTGGTCGTTCCGCTCGAGCGGGCCTTGTTGCGCTCCAGCGGAGATTGCACACTCCCATTTTTTCGTGTCCCTGCAAAACTTCTGCAGGTGTGATTTTTACGCTCGAGCGGTAGCGCTCGAGCGAGTGCTTTGGCGCTCGAGCGGGTAGTACTTTTTGGTGTAAGTTCTAGGAGGGGAAAATCTACGCTCGAGCGGACTGGTTTTCGCGCTCGAGCGGATGTACTTTATTCTTGTGTCTTGGCGCTCGAGCGGGCCTTCTTGCGCTCGAGCGTACCTAGTTTTTTGTTCTTGACGCTCGAGCGTTGTGTTCTCCGCTCGAGCGGGAATGTCGTATATCAGTCAGCAGCTGGGCATTTTAAAATCACTTTTTACATTCTCTCTCTCTCTTACTTTCCAAAAAGTTATTTTGAGAGCTTCTCTCTCTAGAAACTCCCTTCTCTCTAGGGTTTGATCTAGTTAGAGTGTCTCACTATCCTCCGGCCTTTATAAAAAGTGTGTGGATCGTCGAGGGCTCCATTTTGATCCGTGGATCTTTAAGTTTGGAGCATTTTGATTTTCTTCAACTTTCCCGTTTGAGCTCTAACTTCGAGGTAGGGATATCTTACTCCTTCTCATGAGTTTTGTCTTTGAATTTTAGCATTTTGATGAGTTGAGGGTTGTTGGGTAATTTTGAGAAAGTTTGGGCCTTTGTGTAATTTTACAAAAGTTGGGGTTTTGTTTATATAAACTTATATGCATGTGTTGGCATAGAAAAATGAGATCAATATTGGTTTATTGGTAAAAAAAAAAATGAAACCTTAGGGTTGTGATGTTAATTATGGGAAATGCTCTAATTACATTGATAAATTAATTGGGATAATTAATTTGAAAGAAAGAAAAATTAAATTGAGAATGTTGGAATTGGATGTGTATGGGATTAAAGGGTGTAGTTTGATTCGTTCATCGCTCACCTAGTTGAAATGTTGATTATATATCCATTTGGTGCATTTATTTTCAGTATAGAAATAACTACTTTGGGCCATCAGTGGAGGATAGTCTTGATTGTTGTAGACACTGCATGATGATTAGGCAAACTAAAACTAATCGATTGAGTGTGCTATTGAATATAGTAACTGGAATAATACATTAATTCTATGTATTGATTGATTGTATATGATCTATGTTTATATACATGTGTTGTGTGGGAGGAGATAGGAGCTGTACTCCACGGTTTAGGGGATGGACCTCTAAACCGGATTTTGTGTGACATTGATACAACACTACAATGTGTATCAAGTGTTGATTGTGGAAGCGTTTGAATTGATTTGATATAACACTAAAATGTATATCGTTATCAATTGTAAAGTATAGAAGTGATTCTATGTTATGTTGATACAGCATCGAAATGTGTATCTTTCGCAAAGTGTGTGAATGGTTTATGTGCTATTGATACAACATTAGAATGTGTATCCCTCATATATTTTGAGAGTGTTTTAAAGATGAGTCTAAATCTCATCAAGTTATTTGGCTAGGTGTTGAGCCTTGTTTTCATACTCAAAGTTGGAAAAGACATGGGAAATGAAATGTAACATGGACTTAATGTCATAAAATCGAAATGTGATATATATGGATGTATCTGTGTTGGCCATCTATCAACTGCTAATCTTTTAGTCATTGTTCATGGCTGGTTTAGTGTATTTCTACTGGGCTGTGGCTCACCCTTTATGGGACATCATTTTCAGGTACAGGTAGCATGCCACCTCCAAGGACATAGCTTGGGAGGCTAGAGGCAGACAGGCCGCTTTGTTATTTGCTTTCTTTTGATGTATTACATGTAAATTCAAGCCAAGGGCTTAATATGTATTGAGTTAGTACTCTTTTTTTTGTAACCAAGTGTTAACTTGGAAAGCTATAAGCCCGTAGGGCATTTGCTTTTGTTGTTAACATGTAATACTTTTGTAGAACTATTCAAATTAATGGAACGATGGTTGGTTTCTTTGTATCAATGCATGTCTAAAGAGATGGGTTTTATGTATTATTTTGAGGGCATTACACTTCCGGTCAAATCTGGATGAGTTTGTTGGTGATCCGAAAGAGCCACTTAAGGCTGATGAGTGGTTGGAACAGATAACTAAGACGTTTGATATGCTTGGCATCGAAGACGGGGCATTGAAAGTAACCTTGGCACCTTTCTAGCTTAAGGGGGATGCGGGTCAGTGGTGGAAGTTCATGAGGGGTTGTATTGGTGGCACGTGGGAGGCCTTTGTAGACGCTTTCCAGGAGAAGTTTCTGTCCCCAACTGTTAGAGAGAAACTGAAGGACCAGTTTTGTCTGCTCAAGCGACTGAGTATGCCAGTGGCCGAGTTTGAGGCCACTTTTACCAGTTTATCTAGGTTTGCTCCTGAGCTTGTGGTGTCGGAGGAACGTCATTGTCTTGAGTTCGAGAAGAAGTTGAGGCATGGGCTCAAGACCAGAGTTGGGGGATCCATGACCCGGGAGTATGGACATCTTGTGGATGCCGCGACCCATATGGAGACTATGATGCAGGAGGAGGAGGAGATGATGAGGGGCTCTAAGAGGAGTCAGGATGGCCAGGGGAATGGTAAGAGGCAGAGGGGTTCTAACCCTCAGTAGTCCTAGAGTGCTTTGGTGAGATCTACCTTTCCAGTACCGAGTTCGGGTTCTAGGAGAGGTAGCCAGGGAGACTTTACCTGTTTCAACTGTGGTCAACTGGGCCACAAGTCTCCAGCTTGCTCGCAGAGGGGAGGAGGTCAGGGAGCAGCTTCATTTTCGGCTTGACCTCAGAACCAGAGTCAGGGCAGAGGCCGATCGTCCTCCTGTTACCAGTGTGGTCAGGCAGGGCACTTGAAGAGGTTCTGCCCACAGTTGGGTGGTACACCCAGTGCGTCTGGTTTGAGACAGACGCAGAGTTCGCAGCCAGCACAGTCTGTTCAGGCCTCGAGGGCCAATCAAGGGGCTTCATCGTCTTAGTCTGTGGAGCAGTCTTTTGCTCCGAGGGGTGAGCAGGTTGACCAGAGACCTACTGGGTGCGTGTATGCTGTTATTGCGCAGGATCTTGTACCGGCTCCATCTGTTGTGAGAGATACCTTTTTGTTTGCAACTCGGTTGCCAATGTGTTGATTGATACGGGTGCATCACATTCCTTTATATCTACTGCATTTGCATCTGTTTTGGGATTGGAGTTGGCACAGTTAGCATCTCCTATTTGTGTTGTATCGCCTGTTGGGGGCGAATTGATTTTGAAACAAGGATGTAGAGGTTGTGACATAGAGGTCGCCGACCGCCGTCTTCCATTCTCTTTTGTAGTTATGGCTATGTTAGGTTTTGATGTGATTTTGGGTATGGACTGGTTATCGTCATACCGGGTAGTTATTGATTGTTTCCGCCAGAGGGTCACTGTTTGTACCTTGAGCGGGGATTGTTTCCATTTCTTAGGGGATCGGGTTGGTAGTGTGTTGCCACCGGTGTATAACCCGCGATGGCAGAGTGAGCTTAGTGGTCTTCTCGCTAGCTTTATGAGTAGTGAGTGTGATGAGACCCAGACTGTATTGTCGAGAGTGGTGTGTGAGTACTCGGACGTTTTTCCCGAGGATCTTGTTAGTTTGCCACCCCATCGAGAGATCGAGTTCTTTATTGACTTAGTGCCTGGCACGACACCGATCTCCATGGCACCTTATCGTTTTGACCCAGCCGAGTTGAGTGAGTTGAAGATCTAACTCCAGGAGTTGCTAGATAAGGGCTTTATTCACCCTAGTGTTTCGACGTAAGGAGTACCGGCCCTTTTTGCTAAAAAGAAAGATGGTGTCTTGAGACTTTGTATCGATTATCGGAAATTGAATCGGGCTACGGTTAAGAATAAATACCCTATGCTCCGTATAGATGATCTGTTTGACCAGTTGAAGGGGTCCCGTTGTTTCTCTAAGGTAGATTTGAGATCGGGTTACCACCAGTTGAGGGTTAGGGAGGAGGATATTCCGAAGACGGCATTCCGTACGCGGTATGGCCACTATGAGTTTCTGGTGATGCCATTTGGGCTCACCAATGCACCGGCAGTATTTATGGATTTGATGAACCGGATCTTCCGGGAATTCTTATATCACTTTGTGGTCGTTTTCGTGGACGACATCCTGATTTATTCACCTTCTGAGGAGGAGTGTGAGGAACACTTGAGAGTGGTGCTTGAGTTGCTTAGAGCCTATAAGCTGTATGCCAAATTTGGGAAATGTGAGTTCTGGCTAAGAGAGGTCAAATTCTTAGGCCATGTGGTCTCCGGGGAAGGGGTGTCTGTTGATACATCCAAAATAGAGGCAATGCAGGATTGGGTACAGCCTAAGAGTGTTTTTGAGATCCGCAGTTTTCTAGGATTAGCTGGGTACTATCGCCGATTTGTGAAGGATTTCTCCAGGCCAGCTTCGCTGTTGACTAGATTGACGCGGAAAAAGGTCAAATTTGTGTGGAGTGAGACTTGTGAAAAGTCGTTCCAAGAGTTGAAAGTTAGACTTACCACCGCTCCAATGTTGATTATTCTGGAGAGAGGTTTGGGTTATGCAGTTTATTGTGATGCCTCACGAGAGGGTTTGGGTTATGTGTTGATGCAGGAGGAAAAAGTGATAGCCTATGGCTCACGTCAGTTGAAAATACACGAAAGGAACTACCCTACACATGACCTTGATTTAGCAACCGTGATTTTTGCCTTGAAGATTTGGAGGCACTACCTGTATGGTGAGAGATTCGAGGTGTTCTCGGATCATAAGAGTCTGAAGTATCTGTTTACTCAGAGAGAATTAAACTTGAGACAGAGGAGATGAATGGAGTTTATTGAGGATTATGATTTCGAGTTGCACTATCACTTAGGAAAGGCCAATGTTGTGGCCGATGCCCTTAATAGAAAATCCGTTAGTGATGTAGCTTGTATAGCCATCCGGGAATGAGAGATGTTGGGTGCACTTGGCGAGTTCGATTTGCTTCTAGGAGAATCCGTTGAGGCTGCGACCTTGTTTTCTGTAGTTGCGCAGCCCACACTTGTGAATCAAGTGTTAGAGGAACAGGGAGGTGACCTTGAGGTAGAATCCCTCCGAGAGAAGATCTCCAATGGGAAGGCTGAGAAGGGTTTGACTGTGTATCCAGACCTGAGTGTGAGATACCGAGACCGTCTGTTTGTACCGGAGTCTTGCCGAGAGGAAGTACTCCGAGAGTTTCACCATTCACGCCTTGCGGTACATCCGAGAGGCACTAAGATGTATCGTGATTTGAGTCGCCAGTTTTAGTGGCGGGGTATGAAGAGAGATGTGGCTGTGTTTGTGTCTAAGTGCCTTACTTGTCAGCAAGTGAAGGCCGAGCATCAGAGGCCAGCGGGTTTGCTGCAACCCTTGCCTATTGCTGAGTGAAAGTGGAAGCATGTCACCATGGACTTCGTTGTAGGTCTTCCGAGGACTCAGCAGGGTAGTGATGCTATTTGGGTGGTTGTAGACCGATTGACTAAGTCGGCGCACTTTATTCCTATGCGCGTGAAGGATTCGGTAGATCATCTTGCTGACTTGTATATTCGAGACATAATGAGGTTGCATGGGGTCCCAGTGACGATCGTCTCAGATAAAGATCCACGTTTCACTGCTAGGTTATGGCAGAGTTTACAGAGTGCCTTGGGCACTAGATTGACCTTTAGCACGACTTATCATCCTCAGACTGACGGACAGTTCGAGCGTACTATTCAGATCCTTAAGGATATGATATGCTTTGAGGTTGTGTTCTTGACTTTAGTGGGTCGTGGGAGAGACACTTTCCCTTGGTGGAGTTTGTCTACAACAACAGTTTTCAATCCAGTATTGGTATGGCACTGTTTAAGGCCTTGTATGGTCGATCGTGTAGGTCTCCAGTTTGTTGGGCTGAGGTGGGTGATGCACCTTTGTTGGGCCCAGAGTTAGTGAGAGAAACGACGGAGAAAGTTGAGCTTATCCGTAGGAGGCTTGTTACAGCCCAGAGTCGCCAAAAGAGTTATGCCGACCGTAGGAGGAGGCCTCTGGCATTTGAGGCGGGTGATCATGTCTTTCTGAAAATATCACCTAGGCGGGGTTTGATGAGGTTTGGGAAAAGTGGGAAGTTGTCCCCTCGGTTTATAGGCCCTTTTGAGATCCTTGAGAGGATTGGTGAGGTCGCCTATCGTTTAGTTTTACCGTCGCAGTTGTCTGGGGTACATGATGTGTTTCATGTTAGTATGCTTTGGAAGTACGAGCCGGATCCATCACATGTATTGGATTGGACCGACTTAGAGGTTGATTAGGATGCCTCGTATGAGGAGAGACCGATGCGGGTCTTGGATAGGCAAGAGCAAGTCTTGCGAGGCAAGACGATACCCTTGGTAAAGGTTTTGTGGAAGCATCACGGAGTGGAAGAAGCCACTTGGGAACGTGAGTTAGAGGTCCGAGAAAAATATCTGGACTTGTTTGTTAGCATTTAATTATGTAATGGGAGTTTTGTTTTGTATTGATAAACCTTAAGAGTATTGAATATTTCTTAAGTTGTAAAACATGGCATATGTTTTAATTTATAGAAGCATTGTTGAATATGCTTGGAAAATGGAAGTTTATTTTAACATTGCATATGTTAATTCTGTTTTAGAAATGTAAATATATTATTGGCATTGGGCATGTAATTAAATTGTGGAATATGTGTTGAAATTGGTGAATTTCAAGGAAATGCATGTTGATAATGCATGTTGTAGAATATGTTGTAATTTGCCCCTTGAGAATAGATGGTATGACCGGTGATAGGTCAGGTTGATATATATTGAATTGTAATATTGTTGATAATTGAGAAAGAAAAACATGTTTTTAAAACTTGTATCTAATTTCGGGGACGAAATTCTTTAAGGGGGGGAGATTATAGTGATCCCGGTTTTCCCTCTTATGTTTACTATGTTCTGGACTCAGTTCCGTTGATAGTTGTTGTTGTCTGTATTTCATTTTCGTCCTTTAACTCTTTGCATTTGAGTTTAGAATTGTCTTGAGCGTGTTTCAAACAGGTTAATCCGCTCGAGCGTGTATTCTTGCGCTCGAGCGGAGTTTGCATACCTTCAGTAGTTTGTCCGTCTGCAAAAATACTACAGATATGTTTTTTACACTCGAGCTGATTTCTTTACGCTCGTGCGGGTCGTGCTCGAGCGGGTATCCTTGCGCTCGAGCGGGTGTTCGATGTCTGTAAAAATGCTGGAAGAGTGTAATCTACGCTCGAGCGGGTTTTCCTTTGTACTCGAGCAGGTGGAGTTTTACAGTTGTGTCTTGGAGCTCGAGCGGGTCCAGTTTTTGTGTTTGACGCTCAAGCATCCTATTCTCCGCTCGAGTGGGTCATACGTATATCAGTTGGCAGTTGGGTCATTTTAGATTACTTTCTCAACTCTCACTCTCTCTCTTACTTTTCAAAAACCTATTTTGAGAGCTTCTCTCTAAGGTTTGATCTAGTTCTAGTGTGTTTCTAGCATTGTCCCTTTGTAAAAAGTATAGAGCTTGGCTTGGGCTATCTATCAATCCGAAAATCTTGGGGTTTGGAGCACTTTCGATTTTCTTCACCTCCTCATTTGAGCTTCGAATTTGAGGTAGGGATAAGTACTCATTTTTATGGTCTTTGATATAAAGTTTTAGTCATTTTGATATGATGTTGAAGTTGGGTAACTATTGGTGTTAGGGTTTCAATTGTTTAAAGATGGGTTTTGTTCTTTGGGACATTACATGTGTATTTTGGGTCTCAAGTGAAGTCATTGTTGATATTCGAGCCTTTTGGTTAATGTTGAGAAAGAGGGGAGAAAGCCCTAATTTTTGTTATGAATTAATTTATATAATTAATTTGGGAATGTTATGGAAATATGAAATTAAGTTGGAAATAATGAAATTGGCTCATTATGTAGTAGAATGGTGGAGTTGGACTTAATAATCACTCACCTTTGGGAATTATTGATAATTTATTTGCTGGTGCATTTATTATCTATTTAGAAATAACTGCTTTGGGCTATCGGGGGAGGATAGTCTTGATTGTTGTAGACACTGCATGATGATTAGGTGAATTAAAACTAATCAATTTGAGTATGTCATTGAGTATGACGATTGGAATAATACAACGAATATGTGTATTGATTGGTCATTGTATATGATGAGTATTTGAATACATGGATGCCGAATCCCGCAGATGAAATTTTCGTAAAATGGAAATTTGAAAATAATTATACATGAGTGCCGAATCCCGCGGATGAAATTTTCATAAAATGGCAATTCGAAAATATCTATACATGGGTGCTGAGTCCCGCGGATGAAATTTCTGTAAAATGGCCACAAGAAAATAATTACACATGGGTGCCGAATCCCACGGACGCAATTTCTGGAAAATGGCAGTTTGGAGTATTGTTGGCATGAGATGTAGTCTCATCTAAGTTGTTTGGCCAGGTTCTGGGCCGTGTTTATAAGTTGAGAATTGGATAAGTAAAGGATTATGGAACTGGATTGTACTGTATGTTGGTTTATATGAGTTAAACATTTATCAAGTGCTAATGTTTTAGTTATTGCTCATATTATGTTTAGCATATCTCTACTGGGCGTTGGCTCACACTATTTGGGACATCATTTTCAGGTGCATGTGACATGCCACCTCCAAGGACATAGCTTGGGAGGCTTAGTGGCTGAGAGACCTTTTTGATTACTTTTTGTATTACATGTATATCAAGCCAAGGGCTTATTTTGTATAGAGTTAGTACTCTCTTTTTTGTAACCAAGTGTTAACTTGGAAAGTTGTAAGCCCGTAGGGCATTTACTTTTGTTGTCAACATGTAATACATTCTGTAAGAATACTCTGATTTATGAAATGTGATATCTCTTTCTTGTATCATGGATGTCTGTTTTTTGGTTTATTTTGAGGGCGCTACATTATCTGAGCCACATATAGTATTTTGTTTTTTTTTTTTGGTGTTTGTGTACGAGGATATATTAGACTCTTTAGTACAATTTTTAATTATAGTTTATTTGGTCGAAATAAGTTAAATAAGTTGGAAATGGTTAATTTCTAAAAATTGGGTGAGGGATGTTTATCAACTTTCAATTTACAATAAACTATACCAAACATTACCATTGAATTCTTCTAAAATTTAAAGAAAATATAACAAGTCTCATAGTTTTGATATAATTATTATTAGGTTTCCTTAAAGTTTCAATTCACATAACACTTAATTCTCTTTTCATTAATAATTTGCTAATTATATTGATGAAAAAAAAAATAATGTTCTCATCTATTTTACACTTAAATATATAATTTTTTTTTATATTTTCACATTTTTTACATTATATGGATTATTACTTTAAAAACGCTCATGGAATGTATTTGGCACAACCTTATTGCATTCAACTTATGGGTATAGCGATTCCGATTTTAACCTGACTCTTATGGTATCCTGGACTTGGGTTTAATGCTTTCATATTGTTGTTTACCTCTTACTTTCCTTGTATCTCCTTAAATTTGGTTATTAGATTGTAGTTGTGTGTTTGGAACAAATTGGTTGCTTGTTTTTCCAAACCTTTGTTGCCCAGATCTTTGCTCATTCGCTCGAGCGGGCTTTGTAATTTTTGCTCCTCTGCTCGGACGGCACTTCTTGCGCTCGAGCGGGATTTGTGAACTCTCAATACTTTGTAGGTCTGCAAAACTACTAGGATAGTGTTTTCTATGCTCGAGCAGCGTTTCCTACGCTCGAACAGCTTTCCTTGTGCTCAAGCATTAGTTTGCTGTCTACAAAACTTCTGGTTATGTGTTTTCTACGCTCGAGCGCCACTTCTTACGCTCGAGCGGTTAGCGTTCATTGTGTCTTGGCGCTTGAGCGGCCTTTCTTGTTCTCGAGCAGAACAACTTTTTTGTGTCTGACGCTCGAGTGTCAACTCTTGTGTTCGAGCGGACTGCGTGTATATGAGATCGCTAAAATGACTTTTTACATCACTTTTCAAATATTTTCTCCCTAAAACCTAAAGTTGAGACTTTCTCTCTCTCTAAAACACTCTCTCTACATTTTCACCTAGTTTTAGTGATTTCTTCACCCTAATCCCTTTGATAAAAAGGTAGACCATCTCAAGATCTCTATTTTGATCCGAACAGAGTTGGGTTTAGACATCCTTGAAGTTTCACTCTTGCTTGGCTCATTTTCTCTCTTTGAGGTAGGGATTTTCTACACTTTTATATGGTTTTTAACTGAGTTATTTGTCGTTGTGTAACAATGGTGAGATTTGAAAGTATTTTGAACAAACCTAGGGTTGAGGTGTGAAATAAAAAGAGGGGGTTTCTAAATGTATGTTGTGGAGATGATTATGAGACTAAGTGTAAGATGGAATGGTTAGAAAATAGTTGATTTTGGCTTTAGGTTGATATATGGGCAAAAAGGGTTTTGCCCTAAATGGGTCAAATTGTTATTTTGTACAAATAACTAAAATAGACAATGATAATGTGTAATTGGATGATTGTTAATGTAAATGGTGGAGTTGGGCACGTGTTGTTTCTCAGTTATGGAAATTTGAATAATTTATTTATTGAAAAGATTGTATAACTGTTTAGAAATATCTATATTTGGCTATCGGTAGAAGATAGCTATGATTGTTGTAGAAATTACATGAGGATTAGGTAAATTGAAACTAATCTAATGTTGGTTGTCATTGAATGTGACTATGCTTTAAATACATTGTATATGTATGATGTTTGGGAGTAGAAAGGGATGTACTTCATTGTTTGGGAGGAGAAATGGGATGGACTCCATTGAAACTAAGTTGGCTGGAGTGTCCAGGTTGGAAGTCCCAAAATTGTGTGTATACAAGGGTGCTGATCCCGCGGACAAAATTTCTGTAAAATGGAAGATTGAAGTGTTTTTGTAGTAATTGTGTTGATTAGATAACCACCGAGTTGTAGTCTTAGTTGGGTTGTTGAATGATAATGAAATTGGCTAATGAAATGAAATGAATTAAAGGAAAGTGAAATAAGATATGAACTTGGTACTTCATGATGATAAAAATGTGAATGTTTTGTCACAAGCATTGTATATGCACATTGTACTTATATCTTTGTTAAATCTCATATACTGTTTTAGATTATTCCTTCTAAGTTTTGGCTCACCCTATTTAGAAAACCATTTTCAGATGTTGATGATATACCTCCGCCAAGGCAATAGCTTGGAGAAACTTTTGGGGGAGCAAGAGCTCTTTATTTTGTTGTATTCCTTTTGTATAACTAAGAGCTTTAATTGTCTTGAGCTAGGCTCATTTTGTTGTAACCAAGCAATGACTTGGAAAGATATAAGCCTATAGAGCATATTATTACCTGTTTAGTATTAAATTTTCCTATCATCATAACACATGTTGTAGATTCAGGATGAACATTTGTGAATGTATATCGCATATGCTATTTTTTATATATGAACTCTGATGAATGAAAGTACATTATTTCTATCATCTTTCCGCTTATGGGTTGTAGTTATTGTATATTTTTTGGGGCGCTACAATGGGCCTCGTTTGTTTTCCAAGTTACGGCTTCGAACTGGACTAACAGTGAGCTCTTCCTCACTAAGCTCTTGCTTGTTTTCCTCTTTGGCCTTGGGACTCATAGTCCCAACGGACTATGAAAGGCCTCACACAAATGGATTCAAGTCTGAGTTGAGAGATGGCATTAAAAAAAACAGTCCGCTTGGCTTAGGGGTGACCGGTCGTCCTGGAGGACATCCGGCCAGTCAACTGGTTGACTGTAATTTATTTTATTTTATTTTATTTTTTTACTTGTTGGGCATTTTTTTTTCAATATTAATGTTGGCTTCAGACTACACTAACAATGAGCTCTTCCTCACTAAGCTCTTGTTTGTTTTCCTCTTTGGCCTTGGGACTCATAGTCCCAACACGGACTACAAAAAGGCCTCACACAAACAGATTCGAGTCTGAGTTGAGAGATGGTATTAAGAAAACAGTTCGTTCGGCTTAGAGGTGACCGGTCGTCCTGGAAGACATCCGGCCAGTCAACTGGTCAACTATAATTTTTTTATTTTATTTTATTTTTTCACTTGTTGAGAATTTTTTTTCCCAACATTAATGCTTAATGTTTTTGTATTTTTTGTTAAGTAAAAATCATTATTTTATTTGTTTTCTTATTTTATATAAAAAAAATTTAACAATCCTCACACTAACAACTATTATCAAAACAAACATAATTTTACTATTCCCTTACTATCAATTCCCTCACTATCAATTCTCTTCATTTTATCTTTAAAAACAAACGGGGCCATGTAGATTAAAAAGCGCCGAATGTATTTTTCGGAAGCGATCGGGTTCTTTAAATTTTATAAAAAAAACACTTACCACTTGAACAACACACATATTGTAATTTAAATTTATTTTTATTTTTATTTATTTGAATTACATAAGTATTGCGTATGTCAGCTCCTAGTATTTTATAATTAGAAAGGATAACACATATATTGTGTACTAAATTAATAAAAATTTTATCAAAAAACAACAAAAAAATTATAAAAAATGAAAAAAATTGTGTAGTTGTAATTATTTTGTAAGTGAAAAGTGATTTTTTTTTAAATATTAAAATTAAATTAGTTAAAAGTGAAATTAATAATAAAAGTATTTGTGTAGTTTATAAATGAATAATTGTTTATTTATTTGTATAATTTAAAACAAAATTTCAAGACACCAAATAAATAATATATATATATATATATATTATGGGTGTCCCATTTAAAAAGTGTGTTAGGTTAAAAATATATATATATATTATTTTTTTGTGTGCATATTATAGTTAAATTTGTGTTAACATTTTATATATAAATAAAAAGTAAAATATTTATGAAAAGTCTGAAAAGCTTCACTGGAAAAGTTTGGTATTACGAGCAGTTCCTTCAAAGAATCAGACTACTAATGTATACAATACTTGAATTCTCAATATAGATATTACATAGTTGGCTCTCTTCTTTTAGAGACTATGAGTATAATAGGAGTATCTGCCAACAAAAAAATTATTTTAATATGATCATCTCATGGTTACTGAGAACGAATCAAATTGCATAGTTATATTTCTCAATTTTTTTGACATGTTCTTACGGAGTCAAGGTCGAAAAGATTGAAAATATATGAATATGTGGTATTTATTTATTTATTTTTGGGAATTTTTCCATATTTCTTCACAAACATTTTTACTATTTAAATGCATCTAAAAAATTAAAAGCAAAAAATTCATTAAAAATATGAAAAAATTTCATTAAAGATAAAAATATATAAATCAAACAATTAAGTGAACTTAGACCTTGCAAATCAAATAAAACACTTTTAACTTTTGCACAAATTATTTAAAAAATTGCATCAAAACACTTTTACAACTTATTTAAAACATTTTTAAGTCAAGAATCTAAAATAAGGGTAAATTACCATGTAGTCCTATGTAGGGGATCTATTTCCCTTCTAATCCCAATTTATTTTTAATAGTTTAATAGGTCCACAGTTTTTTTAGTTTTATACCCAGAGGTCCCGTTTTTTATTTTCGTATTTTTAAATGACTGTGTTACCCTTTGTTTTGAGATCTATATGTACGTGAGAAATCAAATTTTTGCTTCGTTGAAAAAAAGGAAATCAAATCTTCGTCTCCGCGATCTCGATTTCTCTTCGTTGTGGCGATCTCATTGTGCTGTGTGGTCGATCTCATTGTGCTGTGAGGTGGATCTGGTTGTGCGATTTGAATCTGTGTGTACAGGCGATATCTTCGTACGTTGTCTCTCTCTCTCTTTCTCTCTCTCTGGTGATAGATATATGTATGTGTATGTATGTATCTGTCGATACATAGATATACATATATATGTATATATATATATGTCTGTGTGTGTATGTGGTTTGTATTTTGTCGACATATATGTATGTATATATATATAAGCAAATTTGCGTGATATGTGGTTTGTGTTTGGCGAATTTTGTTTGTTTGATTTTGATTTTGTTGATTTTTGTTTGTCGTATAGTGTAATGTGTTTTGAAGTTGTATTTTGGATTTGTGAATTCTGGTGTTTTGATATTGATATGTCGTAAGTGTATAATTTTGCAGTTTTGGAATTGTAAATTGTGTACTGTTGTTATTGATATGTTGTAACTGCATAATTTTGCAGTTTGGAATCTGTGAACAATTGTTTGTTGGTTTTTGATTTTGTAGTATGGAGCGGTGTTTCATGTTAATGTGCAAATACAGTAATTGTTGTGCTGCTATTAAGATTAGTGACGGATGTAGTTATGATGAAGTTGTTGAGAAAATATGTGCGAAGTTCAAGGAGTTGAGTGTTGGTAACTTTTGTTTGTTTTTCTCTGTTCCTGGATATTCTAATTGTATTGTTGAATGTGATGATGATTTGGGGAATATGCTGTCAATGGTAGGTGGTAGTGGTTGTCATGTTGTTGATGTTATTGTGGGGGATAAGAGAGTTGTGGAGGTTGATGATGGTAATTCTTGTAGGATTGATTCTGTAACTTGTGAGAGTTCTTTTGTGAATGATTGTGATGATGTTGGTGGTTTGTTGCGTAGTTTTTATCCAGAACCAGAGAGAGTTTTGTTGTCTGCTAGTTGGAAGGGGATTATACATAGTGTTGGTCAAGAATTTGAAGGTGGAGTGTCGGGGTTCCGCATTGCATTGGCTAAGTATGCGGTTCAGTGTGGTTTTGCAGTGAATTATTTGAAGAATGATGCAACAAGAGTAACCGCTGAATGTATGATGAAGTCGTCTACGGGTTGTAAATGGTTTGTGCATGGAAGGGTGTTGATGGATTCTGGTGTTTTTTTTATAATGAAGTTGGATAATGTGCATACTTGTGGGGTTGTTGCTCGTAGATCTTGTAGCAAAATGGTTGGTTCTAGACTTGTGTCTGATATTGTGCAAAATGATATTAGTGATAATCCGTTGACTCGTCCTATTGAAGTTAAAAAAAAGTTGAAGAAGCAATATGGTATAGATGTTTCTTATCGGGTTGCATGGTTAGGAGTTGATAAGGCAAGAGGTGGGTTGTTTGGTGATTTTGCAACTTCTTTTGACCAGCTTCGATGGTACCTTGAGACGGCTATGAGAACGAATCCGGGAAGTGTGTTTGAATTAGATGTGGATGAAAGTAGTGGGTGTTTTCGGAGGTTGTTTGTGGCATTTCATGGATGTTTGTATGGCTTTCAATTTTGTCGTCCGTTGTTGTTTGTTGATGGTACATTTTTGAAGGGGCGTTACAAGGGGCATTTGCTTGCAGCAACATCAAATGATGGTAATCAAGGTATGTATTTATTTGCAGTTAGTATTGGTTTAGTTTGTCAGTGTGTTATTGTATTGTGAGTCTGCTAATTTTTGCAGTTTCATGTGGGTTTGTTTGCAGGTTTGTTTCCTTTGGCTTTTGCGATTGTTGACGCTGAAAATCAAGATAATTGGATGTGGTTCTTAAGTCAGTTGTTGAAGGCTGTTGGTTCAGGCCGGAGATTGACTTTTGTGTCGGACCGTCAACATGGATTGCTAGACGCTCTTTCAGTGGTTTTCCCCAATGCACATCATGCTTATTGCTTGAATCATTTGAAGAGAAATTTGATTGACAAATTGGTGGGACTTCGTACTAACTATAAGCTGTGTTTGATGAAAATATTAGTTAAATGTGCTTATGCGCCAACGGTTGCTTCTTTCCAACATTATATGGAGAAATTGAGGCGTATTGCTGGGAATGGTAGAGTTGATAGTATGTTGGATGGTTTGCAAAATGATAAGTGGGCCAATGCATTTTTTAGAGGGAAACGATATGGTGAGATGTCATCTAATGCTGTCGAGTCTTATAATAATTGGATTGGTGGGGCCCGTGAGTTGCCTATTACTTGTATGGTTGATATGATTAGGGTTCAAATCATGACTCAATTGTCGGATAGAAGAGCTGAATCTAGAAGATGGACTACGAAATTGTGTCCAGTTATGGAAAAGAAGTTGGTGGACTCTTTGGAGCTAGCTAAGTCTTGGGATGTGATTGTTGCTAGTGATACTGTGCTTGAGGTTCATTCTTCTATTTCTTTTTATGTTGATATTGGTAGACAAACTTGTTCTTGCCATGAATGGCAATTGAATGGTTTTCCTTGTTGTCATGCTGTGCATGCTTTGCGTAGTAGTGGTAGAGATGTGTATGGTTTCATTGATCCTTTTTTTCATGTAGATTGTTTTAGAGAGTCATACAAGGAATCTGTTTATCCAGTGCCTTCAAGTGAGAGATTTGACTTTGATGGTGCCAGTAGTTCGGTTATCAAACCTCCTATAACGAAGAAGCAGCCCGGGCGGAACAAGAAGAAGAGGATACCTTCAAGGGGTGAGAATGTGAAGCAAATCAAGTGTGGGAGATGCTTGAAATATGGGAATCACAATAAGAAGACGTGCAAGGCTGCTATTTGAGGCCGCAATCTATTCTTTTGGATTTGTATTTGAATTTGAGGAATTATGATAATAAAAAATGTGATACTTGGTATTATGGAAGTAATGAATAAAGTTGGTTGAATTGTTTTTTGTTTGTTGATGTGTTTTTTACTTATTGAAGTTGTTTTCGAATAGTCTGGTTTTGTTTTTTATTTTTATGGAATGCAGAGAAGGTTGTTGAAAATTTCTTATTGAAACAGTATATATGGAAAGGCAGTTCATATTTCATAGTGATAAAACTGTATAATTTTGCAGTTTTAAGAATTATTTAGAAACAACCTGATGAAACCGCATAATTTTGCAGTTTTAAAAATTATTAGAAACAAGCTGATGAAACTGAAAAATTTTGCAGTTTGAAGAATTATTAGAATCAACCTTTACTGTATGAAAATATATGCAACCACAAACAGGTAGACAAACAATCAAAAGAAGAACCACAATAATAATAATAATAAGAAGAAGAGCAACAACAACATCAATCATTTTCACCATAACCATGATAACCAGAAAAAGATCATTCCCAAAAGTATATAAAGTACTTGTCACATGTTAAAAAAGAAAAATAAAAAAAAAATAAAAAAAAGGTTCAAAGATATGTTCCCTTGAATATTTGTATTGTTAAGAAGTTTGTTCATTGTTTCTATGGTTTGGTATGTTTTGTCAACATTTGGTAGTGCTCGAGTTTCCAAGATCGGTTCTCATCATTGAGGAATTGATTGATGATTTGTGCTCGAAATTTGACCCACTCAGTTGGACGAAGTTTTTTCTGCACAGGTTGCCAGTTGAGATATTGGTTGATAACATTGCAGACGGCAATTGCACAATCATTCCTGCAATGTTTGAGATGAAGTTAATTAGTTAGGTGAAACTGCAAAAATTAGCATATTGGAAGATTAGTTTATGGATTTTGTATCTTACGAGTGTGGGGTTTGTTGTGGGCATTCCTCAATTGATGCAATTTCTGTCTCGCACTCTTGAGATGAAAACATGTTTCCCTGTTTGCTGAGTAATGCTTTATTCCATCTCAGTTGATGTTGTTGCTACAAAATAGTTAGTGGGTGTTTTAGTTAGTTATAGTGATGAGTTGAGATGTTTGTAAAGGGATGGAACTAAGTATGAAATTTTATTTTAACTTACAATTTGCTTTGCAATTTCAAAGTGCTTGTTATGGCAATCTTTTGCTGGTCTCAACGAGTCATAGTGTCTCCATATTCCATCAGCATTGTCAAAGACCACAATTGTCCAATGGTTGTCGTGGTTGATTGGGAAATGGATATATCTGTTTTTCATTGCTTCTGGAAAATGGCTGTCCATCAGTTTTTCTCTCAGTGCTTGATCTTGGTTTTGTAGTGGAGTCTGTAAGTCATATATATGTTTGAAATATGTCGTAAAACTATGTAGTAATACATGTTGATAAAGTAGAAAATTTTGCAGTTGTAAGGTATGTTAAGTTTTGCTTACATTGATGAGTGTTGAGAAAACGTAAGATCTTCCTGCGTATGGATTGCTTGCAAAGACTAGATCGTTTTTCTCAAATTCTTCAAGGTTGGAGTGCCAATTGCTTTTCTGAGAAGGCATCAATGACCTGAAACATGTTATATATGAGAATGTGTTAGGTTTGTGGAATAGGTTATTGAATATGTACAGAAACTGTAAAATTGTGCAGTTGGAGACCTACATTCCCATATAAGGGTTCCCTGTTGGTCAATCTGCATATATCTGAAAAGTATACGCAGTTTTCATCTTCGCTGCCAGACCAGACACAAGCAGTTGATTGTGTGTTGTTGATGAGTTGAATTTGGTCTTGGTCTTTTTTGGATAGGCTATGCCAAACCTTGTTTGTTTTGCGGCATGAAATGGTGAGTGGCTTGTTTGGGATTGATTCTTCCTGGAAATCATCATCACTTTCCAATACTTGAAGATTTGTCTTCTTTTGATTGGCATGCTCTTTTGGGTTTGTTTCAGCAGCAACTGGTTTCTCTTGGCCAATATGTTCTTGCATCTTTTCTTTCTGCTGTTGTTTTGCTTCATGAGCACCCTGTTTTTTGTTGTCATTCTTCTTCTGTTTTTCTTCATTGGTACCCTGTGTTGGTTTGGGTACATCAGCAGCAGTTTGTGTCTTGTTTGTTGTATCTTCTTTGGGTTTGGTCTTTGGTTGGTATTCAAAATCTGGGTCATGTGCTTGTTTTCTTGATTTTTGTTTGATTCTCTTGACCATGGATCTTTGTTGGGGACTGCCAGTTTTTTTGGTGGACATTTCCTTCAATTGATCTTCTTTTTTATGCAATTCAGCCATGAATTTTTGTTCCATTTCTTGCATTTGTGCTCTCAGGGCTGATATGAGCTTGTCCTTGTCGTCCTCTTTGGTTGGTGTTTGTGGTTGGTCATGACCTATAAAAATGTTGGATTGTGTTTTGGTTAGTTTAATGAAATTTTGCAGTATGATTTAGTATTAGACAATAGTTTACCTTGTGCATGAAGTATGTCAGATTTCTCTTGCAGTTCTTCTTGTTGGTTTGTCAGTTCTTGTTCATTGACTTCTTCGTGTTGGTTTGTTTGTTGTTCTTCTTGTTCTTGTTGTTGGTCTTCTTCTTGATCAAGGTGTTCTTCTTCTTCTTCTTCTTCTTCTTCTTCTTCTTCTTCTTCTTCTTCTTCTTCAGTTTCAGTTTCTTCTTCTTCTTCTTCTTCATCAGTTTTTTCTTCATCAGTCACTTGATTTTTTTCATCATCACTCTTTTCTTCTTGTTCATCACTTTGTGGTTCTTGTTGTGGTTTTTGCTTTCTTTTTTTTTTTTTTGTTGTGCTTCTTTTTCTGATTGTGATTGTGATTCTGAATGATGTTCTTCTTCGAGAAAATCATCCTCATCACTGCCTAGAAGTGTTCTTTTTTTTTGTTGCTTTTGTTTTCTTTTTTTGCTTATTGTCCTTTTTGTGGTCTTGTTTCTTTGCTGAAGAGTCTGTTGATGTGCTTTGATTGATATGCAATAACTGTATTTCTTGTTCAGTTGGGGTTAAAGCACTTTGGTTAACCTGCATTGGAACAATGTGGTATATATCAGTAATACTGTAAATTTGGTCAGTTTCATAAGATGAGTTGTACTGTGAGTAATGTGGGTTAAGTGTCGAAATATGTTTTTTGAAACTGAAAAATGTTACAGTTTCATAACATGAGTGATGTTAAAGAAGTGTGTGCTTTGAAACTGAAAATTTTCACAGTTTCATAATGTGATTTGTACTACAATGAATATGAAAGGAGTGTTGAATAGATTTGTGCTAGGATAGTATAGAAGAGTTTGAATACCTTTTCAAAGTGAGCGAGGCTGATGTGTTTCCACTTGGAGTACATTTTGCCAAGGTTCCATTTCATAAACCTTGGGAAGCCTTCTTTGTTGGATGGTCGGAGGAGTTTACTGTGCTCACAGTACCAGTACTATAAAAAAAAAAAAAAAAAGTTGAAATATGTTAGATAGTTAGAAATAGGTGAATGTCTGATATTTTTGTGGGAAGTAGTTGAGTAATGTGTTTACCAAGAGTAACATGACGCATCCAGTGACATGCCTTGGGTTGTTGTTTGCATTTGCTATTGAATTCATCAGTGTGTCTTTTATTGCCTCAACCCAATTGTACTTCTTGATGTTGTTGAGGTTGTCAACATAGTTGAGGAAACTCCAACTGAGTGTATGGCTTGTTGTGGGCATGAGAAGTTTCAAGCACAAGTAAAGGGTGATTACCCTTGCAAGATCTTGACAATCATTGGTTGATTTTCCTTTTTTTGTTTGTTGAAACATTTTGGTCAAAGACTTGCCATCCAATCTCTTGATTGATTTGCATCTTCGTTTGTAAAATGGAAGCTCAAAATCCTTTGGTCTTGCATAGGATTTGGTGGTGATGCTGTCTTCTCCACAGTCGATACCAAAAATGAGCTTGACATCACTGGTTCTGAGTTTCATTTCCTTTTTGCCAAGTACAAATGATCTTTTTCTTTTGTTGTAGAGTGTTGTCATTTCTGCTACAATGGAATTGTAGCATCTGCACCAAGAGGCCTTCAGTTGTGTTGAGGAGAGAGCATTTATAAGGGGCCAAAAAGGGGTTTTTTGCAGCTCTGTCTGTTGGGCTTTTGTGAATTTGACCCCCTTCAACAGTTTGATTACCGTTCCGATGTTGGAACGATAATTAAATTGTTGGACTCTCTTTGCAGGGACTGCTGGTTTTTTTTCTTTTGATGCCTTGGTTGTTGTTTTGGGAGTTGATTGGCTTTCTTGGAGCTTTCTTTTTTTGGTTGGAGGAGCTTCTTGGTTTTTTGTTGGCTTTCTTTTGTTTGTTTTTGTTGTGGTTGGAGGTGTGGTTGGTGTTTGTTGGGTGGGTGGGGTCTGTGGTGTAGTTCTTGGGCTTTTTCTTGTAGGTGGTGTGGTTGTTTTGTGGGTTTTTTGGTGGGGTCTGTTGGATTTGGTTATTTTTGGGTGTGGTGGTGGCATTTGAGTGGATACAGGAGAGGGACTTTCAAAAGGGGAGATGGTTAAATCCCTGATTGGATTTGTGGGCATACGGGTTTGTTTCTTCCAATATCTTCCAACAGCTATTTCTGAAAAAATGAAAGTGACAACAGGGTATGAGTAATATAGTGACAAAACTGTATAATTTTGAAGTTTTATATGCAGTTTAATATGAAGTTATATGTATTTTGTTCGTAAGAGTTACGAAACTGTATAATTTGACAGTTTGATTTGCACTTTATAATAAGTTAGCTATTTGTTTTGAGTAGTGGTTAAACTGTGTAATTTTGCAGTTTCATTTGCATTTTGAATAAATTTAGATATGTTGCTTGTATAGTGATGAAATGAAACACTATGATGTTGCAGTTTTTATAAGGAAACAGTATGAACAATAGGAACAGCCCATTGTATTTTGTAAAAAGCAACAATAACAACAAGAAGATTAAAAATTCAAAAATAAGAATAAGAGAAGCCAATATTGAACAACAAGAATAAGAATAAGGTGTTGAATGTGTAAAAACAGGGATTTATGTGCAAAAACAGTGTTTAGAATGTTGAAAAACAGGGGACTATATATATATTAAAAGAGGGTTTATACATTTGGAAGTATGTAAAATGTGTATATAAGAAATATTAAAGAATGATGTACAAATGTGAAAAATAATGAATAGGTGAAGAGAGATGTTACTTTTTTTCCCCATTTTTGTGAATCGGAAGTCAGGAACTATGAAATCTCTTCAGAGTGGTGATGGTTCTTCGTGTTGTTGAGAGTCGCCGATTGGAGAATATGAACGGCTTGGTGTTGTGTTGAAGTTGAACGGTTTGGTTTTGTGGTTAGGGTAGGGTTTCAGAGAGAATGGAGTCGAACGGAGGAGAGATGGAGGATTGAGAATGCGATTTCGAGCGGCGGAGATGTAACAGTGTACTGATCAGACTGAGATGATTGTGGGTGATGAAGATGAACGGTTACGTTTTCTGGTTAGAGTTAGGGTTTTAGAGGGGATGGAGTTGAACGGAAGAGAGATGGAGGACTGAGGAGTCGATTTCGAGCGGCGGAGACGTGACAGTGTAGTGATCGGACTGAGATGATGGGGACGTGGGAGATGGTTGCGCGCGTGTAAATTGGATGATATATTGTGGGTATTTTCGTCTTATTGTTAATTTGAGGACTTAATGGAGTATTAAATTTGTTTTGGGTCTAAATGGGGTATGATATGTTGGGCTTGGACCTTTGGGTCAGTCTCCCCTAAAATAATAATCTTCATAGCTAAGCTTAAGTTTTGTTAAATGGGCCAATGTCATGTAATATCATGGCGTACACTTTATGATTGGAAAGTAGAAATTAAAAGTATATATTTCTTATTTAATTTTAAATAATCAGCCTTTTATAATTTTTTAAAGTTATTTTTTTTTTATATTTGTAAACATAAATTACATCTAGCGGTCTAACAGTCTGATATTAATTCTAAAAAAATAAAATAAAAATATAAACAATTCAAATATACCACACCAAAACAAGGATTAATGTACACATGCTTCCCTTGTACAAATTATTTTGGGTTATGGACCACAAACTTTTAGAGAGACTGGTCATCCGAGCAAGAGAAGCAAACTTTTGTGCCAACTCACTTGAGCATTTAGGTTGTGGTTTGGTAAAAAAAAATTTAATTGGCTTTTTTAAGTTGGGATTTTTTTTAGCTTGAGATTAAAAAGTTCATTTGAATTGTTTTTTTTTTTTTTACTTTTGTGAGAGAAAAAATAAAATAATTATAATTTAAATTTGACATTTTATTTTATTAACTTATTAGAAGAATCAAATACAACACAACTTCTCTTGAGTTGACCTTATTAATAATACAGCAAGTCCTTAGCATGAAATGACTCAACCTAAATTATTGCCTAAGGTCCACAAGTACGTTTTAAAAAAAATAACACAAATTACATCACAAATCTTTACACTTTGTCACTTATTTTAATTCTTATAATTTTTATTGGCTCAATTTTGATTTTTAATTGAAAATTTCACATCAATTTAGTCCAATTAATAGCGTGCACGTGCTAGGATTTTTAATAGAAACATGATATATGACGTTCATGTGTACATTTAAAAACAAATGCTAACAATTGGAATCAATTAGATTAATTTGAGACAAAGTAAAAAATTCAGGGTCAAAATTGAAAATGTAAAAATCAAAATGATAAAATGGTCAAAATATAGAGACTAACAGTGTAATTTATCCTAACGATTTTAATTTTTTAAACCTTAATTTGATAAAATTTTAATTAGATTTTTGATGTGGGTAGGCCCATAAAGGCCATAACCCACTATGAACAACCCAAGCTTACCATTTAGGGCCCAATACATAACTCAATTGATAAGGCCCAACACTATCTGGAAGTCAATATGGTATGAAGGACCAATGATATTTAGACATGTGGCAGGTAAAGGGCAAACCACATCAGCAGACAAAGATCTGCAAAGTTATTGCCACTGCACATCGCCATTAATGCAGCCCCTCACTGCATTTATTACGACAACATCTCTCCGTTGGGACAGCACGCCCTCACCCTGAACGAGGTAAGCTACAGCATAGACTTTTGGCCAAGGTGACAGGTCGGAAGGGACAACGAAATGATTACCAAAGGATATAAGCAAACGTTGAAGACAAGAAGAAAGTTAAGCTTTTCTATCTCTAATCTATCTACATATTCCACTCTGTCTCTCTAACTTGCTCGTCGGAGGGTTCGCTGGGGACTTCTCATTTCCCATTGAATTCTTGTGCAAGTTCTCTGGTGGGCTTGGTCATTTGGACATTAGGCTTGAGGAACGTGGATTAGTCCAACCTGTCCTACCATCAAAAACTGCATCATTAGTTGTCGTCGTCTGTGGGAATCGAACCCACGACCACGTGGGTAGGCCATAAAGGCCATAACCCGCTATGAACAACCCAAACCTACCACTTAGGGCCCAATACATAACCCAACTGATAAGGTCCAGCACCATTTGGAAGTCAATATGGCATGAAGGACCAATGATATTCAGACACATGGCAGGTAAAAGGCAAGCCACATCAGCAGATAAAGATCTGCAAAGTTATTGCCACTGCACATCGCCATTAATGCAGCTCCTCACTATATTTATTATGACAACACCTCTCCGTCGGGACAGCATGCCCTCACCCTGAACGAGGTAAGTTACAGTATAGACTTTTGGCTAAGGTGACAGGTTGGCAGGGACAACGAAATGATTACCAAATGATATAAGCAAACGTTGAAGACAAGAAGAAAGTTAAGCTTTTTTTATCTCTAATCTATCTATATATTCCACTCTCTAACTTGCTCGTCGAAGGGTTCGCTGGGGGACTTCCCGTTCCCCGTTGAACTCTTGTGCGGGTTCTCTGGTGGGCTTGGTCATTCGGACATTAGATTTGAGAAACGTGGATCAGTCCAACCTATCCTACCATCAAAATCAGCATCATCAAGATTTTCAATCCGAAACTTTTGAAAATCTTGAGCCTTTAAAGTCATTAGTTAATTATTTCAATTCTTAATTATGATTATGAATTTACATAAATGTTCGCACGACTTTTCCAAGCATAATTTTGAACAAACTCGATCCAAATTGTCAAAGCTTCATCAAATGATTGGCGGTACGTAGACCCATATGGCTTTGGATTTTACTTTGCTCATGATATGATAAATAATTTATGTAAATTACTTTACTTCCACCATGCGGTTATAACACTGGAACGAAATGGGAAAAAAAAAAATTCATTAAAATATTAATTCTTATATTTAGTTAATTCAAAAAATAATGATAAAATACATTATAAATAGAACTATCATTCACAATTTAAAAGGAATAATCATTCCATATGAGAGTATAAGAAATAATCATTTCATTATATTCCAACTCATGCTAATAAATCAAATAAAGTATAATTCTTGTCTTTTAAAAATAATTATTTATTTCTCTCGCAATTTTAGACTAAAATGCAAGCCTATCTCGGTTAATGTTAATGATAAAAAAGATAATTATACCTTTTGTGTCTTCTTCTCTCTTTGCCAAAAAATAAAAAATAAAAAATCTTTCGTGGCTACTACTGGAGAAGCAAGAAAATTTAAAACATAAATAAAAAAAATAATTAAGAAACTTGAATTTCATAATTTTTTGAGAAATATATGTCATATGTTCATAAAAATATATGTATATAGTATTATATATATATATATATGTCATATGTTCTAAAAAAAAAATTATATATTATACATACATATACATGTATAGGAAATTCCTTATCGTGGGATTTGTGCACCCTTTGAAATTAATCAAGTTTTGATTCAGACACCTTAGTGTCAATAAAATATATATATATATATACACACACATGCATATAAATAGGTATAGATGGGTTATTTTCAAAAGGGTGTGTACCATACGAAGTTATAACATAGTTAAAATATTTGTAGTGCTAATTATCACAAATGTCATAACTAAAAAAAATAATGAGTCATAGTGGGTGTTTGTGAAATGAGTTTTTATGTAGGTTTTTTTTGTTATAGGATATTATTGGAGAAATTTTTTTTTGTGTTTGGGAAGATAGTTGGATTTTTTTGTAATTAGATGTGATGTTTGTGAGATAAAAAATGAAATGATTATGTGGTTTAATGTGATATTTTGTTTGGATTTGTTTTTTTTGATTTTACAAAAACTTTGTCTTTTAGTGAAAAAAATAAAAAAAAAATCAAAAAAAAAATTGTTGCCAAACACCACCATGACTAAGCACCATATAAGATATAACCAAAGATCTTTTAATTATAACTAAAATAATAATTATTATAAATCATATTTACATGTATCGCAAGGAGTCATACACTACAAAAAATTCGTTTTTTTGCGACGGTAAAATACCGTCGCCAATACCCAAAAAGCCGTTTCAAAAGCTTTTTTGCGACGGTAAATAGCTTTTAGCGACGGTAATAGGGGGGTCGCAAAAAAAGGGGTAGCTAAAGGTCTTTAGCGACGGTAAGACGCCGTCGCAAAATATTGGCGACGGCAAAAATGCCTTTTAGCGACGGCAAAATACTGTCGCAATTAATGTATAAAAATCTGAAGTTTTTGAGACGGCACTAAAATACCGTCGCTAATATGGTTATTTGCGACGGAAAAATACCGTCGCGAAAGGGTTTATTTGAGACGGTAAAAATACCGTCACTAAAATGGTTATTTGCGACGGGTTTAATACCGTCGTTAATACTGTTATTTGCGACAGAAAAATGTGCCGTCTCTAAAATATTATTTGCGACGGTGAAAATACCGTCGCTAAAGGCGTTTTGTTAATATTGCCAACATCATTGGCGACGGCTACGCTACGGTCGCAAAAACCTGGTTCTAACAAAACTGCTGCAATAAAATTATTAAAAATATGCAAATTACCTGTATTAAATAAAAATCGCTAAAAAAAATCGATAATTATATAATAATATAAAAATTCCTATATGTAAATAAAATTTCATCCATAATTAAAGTACTCTTCCATTCATAACAACACATCATCAAAATTATCCAACCACATAATTTTGCATAATACATACATAATGTTGTTCACAAATCTAAATAACGTAAATCAAAAATAAAAATTTTCTTCATAATTCTTCCGTGGGTTAAAAAAACAAAAGTCTGTCGCAATCTTCACACGGCTGCATTCCACAAGAAGCAAACTGCTACTCAGGAAATATCTGAAAATAAAAAATAAAAATAATTAATGACAACATAATTATGTGCTAATATTTTAATTACAAAAAAACATAAAAAATTAATTACTATATAATTACAAAGATAGTTAAGTAAATAATTTTGGCTAGATAGAAATCCGACCCTAACTCTCAAACCGGAAACCCGATTCGAGTCTCGTCTTCTCCCACATGTCTCTCGTGCCTAGGCGGTCGTGTGTGCCAAGTTTCGTGCCAATCCGACCCCGTTTGGTGATTTTGGGGCGTCAACACTGCGAATTTAAGTTTCTTAAAGAGTTAGTTTACCTAAACCGTAATATGGCTCTAACTCCCAAACCGGGAACCCGATTCGAGTCCCGTCTTCTCCCACAAGTCTCTCGTACCTAGGCGGTCGTGTGTGCCAAGTTTCGTATCAACCCGACCCCGTTTGGTAATTTTGGGCCGTCAACACCTCGAATTCAAGTTTGTTAAGGAACTAGTTTGCCTAAACCGAAATATGGCTCTAACTCCCAAACCGGGAACCCGATTCGAGTCCCATCTTCTCCCACAAGTCTCTCGTGCCTAGGCAGTCGTGTGTGCCAAGTTTCGTGCTAAACCGACCCCTTTTGGTGATTTTGAGGCGTTAACACCTCGAATTCAAGTTTCTTAAAGAACTAGTTTGCCTAGAGTGAAATTCGTCTCTAACTCCTAATCCGGGAACCCGATTGGAGTCCCGTCTTCTCCCACAAGTCTCTCGTGCCTAGGCGGTCGTGTGTGCCAAGTTTCGTGCCAATCCGACCCCAATTGGTGATTTTGGGGAGTCAACACCTCGAATTTAAATTTCTTAAGGAACTAGTTTGCCTAAACCGAAATACGGCTCTAACTCCCAAACCGAGAACCTGATTGGAGTTCCGTCTTCTCCCACAAGTCTCTCGTGCCTAGGTGGTCGTGTGTGCCAAGTTCCGTGCTAAACCAACCCCTTTTGGTGATTTTGGGACGTTAACACTTCGAATTCAAGTTTCTTAAAGAACTAGTTTGCCTAGAGTGAAATCCGTCTCTAACTCCTGATCCGCGAACCCGATTGGAGTCCCGTCTTCTCCCACAAGTCTCTTGTGCCTAGGCGGTCGTGTGTGCCAAGTTTCGTGTCAATTCGACCCCGTTGGGTGATTTTGGGACGTCAACACCTCGAATTTAAGTTTGTTAAGGAACTAGTTTGCCTAAACCGAAATACGGCTCTAACTCCCAAACCAGGAACCTGATTGGAGTTCCGTCTTCTTCCACAAGTCTCTCCTGCCTAGGTGGTCGTGTGTGCCAAGTTTCGTGCTAAATCGACCCCTTTTGGTGATTTTGAGGCGTTAACACCTCGAATTCAAATTTCTTAAAGAACTAGTTTGCCTAGAGTGAAATTCGTCTCTAACTCCTAATTCGGGAACCCGATTGGAGTCCCGTCTTCTCCCACAAGTCTCTTGTGCCTAGGCGGTCGTGTGTGCCAAGTTTCGTGCCAATCCGACCCCGTTGGGTGATTTTGGGACGTCAACACCTCGAATTTCGTGCCAATCAAGCTATGATTGTAGAAGAAGATTATGGGTACTAGAATCCCACACCATATTTTGGTGGTGGTGGTGGTGACACCGCACCAATTCCTCATGCAAAAGTTTCCTGCTCAGAAGAGACCTGAACAATCATATGATGCATTAACCTATCCAGGTCAATTTTTTTTCTGTATTAGTTCTTCCCTATTAATCACCATTCAGAAACAATATCAGAAATTATAATGCAGGCATTTTCTTGCAGGAATCCCACAATGCAGACTACAAATTCTCGAATAAAAAACTAAGGTATATGTTTTATTATCCTATGAACTGATCCATAACGCCTTCCCATTTTTCTTTATTTTCTTTTCTTTTTCCTCGTGCCAAAAAGATTTAGGTTACAATGTTCAGTTGTCCTTGAAAACATTAACTGGGGATAGCCTAGTGGCTGACACTTTTAATCAATTCCATGGCTAAACATGATGATACTGAACAAATAGTAGCATCCCTTGACGAGATAATAAGAAATAAGCCTATGTGTTTCTCTTTTATAAGTCATCTGCTTATATTACTTTATTTTGCACAGGACTTTAAATAACAATAATCTACTAGTGCTAGTCCAACTATGATTGGATAGAGGCCCATTCTCCATGCAGGGACACCACTTGGTCTTTTCCCTCCTACCCTTTTTGACCAGTAAAAATAAAACATAAAATAGCATAAAGATATTTTAGGATTTTAGTACGTACCATCATTGTTAGTTTCATTGGTTATTGATGTCCTCCTGTATGATTGTATCACAGCAGACACTTAACTAAAAACTAATATGATAATTTCTTGAATAATATTAGGGATCATGAAAAAAATATCATAAATGTTTCATGAAGATTTTTTGTCCTTTGATTAATGTGTGAGGTTTTATTATATGTGTAATCTAACAGTGGAGAATCTTTCATGATCATTTTCATGAATATATTTTACCATGCCTGTTATGTATACAATAGAACAATCTAATCCAAATAAATGAAGAATACATATTGGCAGGTTCACAAAAATTAAGAACCTCATATATGACAATCCAATATCATAATACTAAAATAATCAGCTTTAAAACAGAGAGTTCAAATTATTAGCAGGGTACAATCCATTCAAGTGATTCTACAATTAACTGATAGAGGAAACCAGAAGGCCAATTTAGACAACTCTCAAATTTGACACAAAGGCTTAAAACTAGAATTGTTATGAGCATATTATGCTACCAAAGAAATAAAAAATGTGATTACTGATGCACTGACCTAGAAAGTAGCTCATTAGATTCCAAGATGATAAAAACTGAAATCTAAAACCAGATTGAAACACAAAATGTCAAAATAAAAGATCACATATACTTGTAACAAGAATCCCACAGAAAATTAGACAAAGGGCATTTTTTGTATGAACAAAATTTAAATAAGATATCAATGAAACAAGGGCTGTCATTTGAAGTCATAACCATGCACGGATTTCAACCAATACTAAAAATCAGAACATCTCCAATGGTCAGCATGCTTACATAATATGAATGGAAGATAGACCAGTAAAGGCATCAATTCTCCGAGCACGCTGGGCTTCACATCTGTACAGTCCCTTCATTTCTTTTTTCACCCAGTGCTTCACGCATTTCTTTTCTTCCTTTACGGAAGCCTGTATGCAAAGTGTTTTAACATCAATGTAAAGCATGATATAAGCAGATTAGGAAAATAAGAAAAATCAAGTGCAAAATTCTCTTGAGGGCATGATTGAGCTTTTCCGCAAGGGATTCATGACATTCATCAATCATATTCATCTTCACTTTCGGTACCAATATTCCTGAAGTTCCAGTTGCAAGAATCAATTCAAGGTAAATAAATGACTGAGAAGTTCAATATAAAGATAGCACGGGCAAAAACAGATCAAACATGACGAGATGCAAAAATGCACCATGGAAAGAGTGCTTAGGCAGAAGATTGCTTCTGTAAACATACATGATGTTAACCAGGATTTCTATTTCAAATGTTTAAGAAAGGTTACTTCCAAACAGAAATGAACAGATTTAGTTCTAATCACAGATTTAATTCCAAACAGAAATCAACAGATTCAATTCCAACACAGAGATCTGTTGCCACAAAAAAAAAAAAAAAAAAACACACAAATCTGATTGCCTAATAGAAATGAACATATTTAATTCCAATCACAGATTTAATTTCGAACAGAAATCAACAGATTTAATTCCAACTCAGAGATCTGTTGCCATAAAAAAAAAAAAAATCACACACACAGATCTGATTGCCTAACAGAAATGAACATATTTAATTCCAAATAAATAACAGATCTGATGAGATGTGTGTGTAAGAGAGAGAGAGAGAGAGAGAGAGAGAGAGAGAGAGACTTATCCGTGAAGTCGATCGATGAGGAGTCGATCTTGCGAGGTTGATCGGTGAGGAGTTGATCTTGCTAGGTCGATCTGTGCAGACGAAAATGAGAGAGTGAGAGAGAGACTGATGAGATGAAGTGAGAGAGAGACTGATGAGATGAGAGAGAGAGAGAGAGAGAGAAGCTTACCTATGACATCGATCGGTGCAATGAGAGAGTGAGGTCGATCGGTGAGGAGTCGATCTTGCGAGTTTGATCGGTGTGGAGTCGATCTGTGCAGATGAAAATGAGAGTGAGAAAGAGACTGATGAGATGAGATGAAATGAGAGGAATGAGAGAGCTGTGTGCATATTAGGGTTTTTTTTTGGGATTTTTGGTTGAGGGGGGAAAAACGAGTGGGAATGGAAAAGGGGGAAGGGATTAGGGATTTTTGACATTGGGGATTTTGGGTTTGGGGTAGGGGAACCCGAGTGGGAATGGAAAAGGGAGGGGGGTGGAAATTTTTTTGGAATTTTTTTTATTTTTATTACAAATGAATATTTAAATAATAAAATGATTCTTTTTTTTTTTTTTTTTGCAACGGAAGATTTGTTAAAAAAATTATTTTTTATTAAAATATTTTTTTTTATAGTTGATGAATTTTATTTTTTTTTACATTTAGTAAGGTTGAAAATTTATTTGTTTCATATTTATTTTAATGAATAAAAAATTATTATTATTTTTTATTTGGTAGAAGTAGGGATAATATTTTCCATTAAAATAAAGTTAATTTTTTGTGGTCAATGAAAATATTTTTTTTGTGACTCATTTTTTTTTTTTATACTAAAAATCAAGAACTAATTTTTTGTGGTAGAGGATAGAAATGGCAGTAGTGGTGAAAGTGGTAGATAAGAGGTGATAGTGGTGGTGGTAGTGATGGTGAATGAGATAAGTGGTGAAGTTGTGGTAGTGGTAGAAGAGATAGAATAGCGGTGGTAGATGAGAGGTAATGGTAGTAGTAGTGGTGGTAGTGGAGTGGTAGCGATGATGGTAGTAATGATAGTTGTAGAGATGGAGTGACAACAGTGGTAGTAGTGGAATGGCATTTGCAGTAGTGGTGAATATGGTAGAGAAGATGGGTGGTGAAAGAGAGATAAGTGAGAGACAGATAGAGAAGAGAGATAAATAGAGAGAGAGAGAGAGAGAGAGAGAGAAACAGACAGAGACAAAGTGATGAGCGAGAGAGAGACAAAGTGGTCGCTAAAAGTACATTTTCTTATAGTGGATCGATAAATCAAAAGGGAGCTCAGTAAATAGAGAAGACGGGAGTGAGAGAGTGAGCAACGCAAACAGAGAAAAAGATAGAGAATAAGAGACAGAAAAAGAGATAGAGAGAGAAGAGAGATGAACGAGAGAGATAGAGAGAAGAGAGATGAACGAAAGAGACAGAGAGAGAAAAGAGATGAGAGAAGAGATAGATAAATAGAGAATATGAGAAGGAGAGAGTGAGCAAGGCGAACATAATGAGAGAGAAATAGACAAATAGACAAGCATACAGAGAGAGATGAGTGATGAATGAGAGAGAGACAAAGAGAGAGAGATAGACAGAAAAAGAGACAGAGAGACAAAGAGAAAGAGAGAGAGATAAAAGGAGAGATAGAAAAAGAGAGAGAAACAAGAGATGAGCGAAAGATAGACAAAAAGAGAGAGAAATAAAACGAAAAGAGATGAGCAAGAAAGAGACACAGAAAAAGAGAGAGACATAGAGAGAAGAGAGACAAATAGACAAACAGACAGAGAGAGAAGAGTGATGAGTGAGAGAGAGAAAGAGAAGAGAGAAAGGAAGATGAAAAAATGGATGAAAAGATATAGACAAAGAGAGAAAGAGCGAAAAGATATAAATGAGAAAGAGACAGAGAGAGATGAACGAGAGAGATAAAGAGAAGAGAGATGAGTGAGAGAGGCAGAGAGAGAAGACAGATGAGAGAGATAGAGAGAAGAGATATGAGCGAGAGAAAGAGAGAAAGAGAGAGATAGAGACAGACAGACAGACAAACAGAGAAGAGTGATGAGTTAGAGAGAGAGAGAGACAAAGAGAGAAAAAGATAGAGAGTGAGAGACAGAAAAAGAGACAGAGAGAGAAAAGAGATGAACGAGAGAGATAGAGAGAAGAGAGATGAACGAAAGAGACAGAGAGAGAAAAGATATGAGAGAAAAGATAGATAAATCGAGGAGAAGCTCGATAAATAGAGAATATGAGAGGGAGAGAGTGAGCAAGACGAATATAATGAGGGAGAAATACACAAATAGACAAGCATACAGAGAGAGAGATGAGTGATGAGTGAGAGTGAGTGAGAGTAAGAGAGAGACAGAGAGAGAGAGAGATAAACAGAAAAAGAGACAGAGAGAGAGAGAGAATGAGAGATAGAAAAAGAGAGAGAAACAAGAGATGAGCGAAAGATAGACAAAAAGAGAGAAATAGAGTGAAAAGAGATGAGCGAGAGAGAGACACAGAAAAAGAGAGATGGGCGAGAGAGATAGAGAGAGATATAAATAAGAGAGAGAGAAAAAAAAATAAATGAGAGAGATAGAGAGAAGAAAGATGAGCGAGAGAGATAAAGAGAGAAGACATAAGAGATAGAGAGAAGAAAGATATGCGAGAGACACAGAGAGAAAATGAGAGAGATACACAGACAGACAGAGAAAGAAGAGTGATGAGTGAAAGAGATAAAGAGAACAGAGAGAGATAAATACAGAGAGACAGGAAGATGAAAAAATGAATAAAAAGAGATGTTATATTAAAAGAGTAAGACGACATCGTTTTTTTTATTTTTTTTGTGACAGAAAAATACCGTTGAATTTATTCAAACTATTTTGTGACTGTATATATATGAAGCTGTCTCAAAACCACAATCACTATGTTAGGTTAGAGTTTTCCAAAAACTCTTTTGAGAAAATTATACTTTCTTGTTTTCCGTGTTATATTATTTTTACTGAATTTTTTTAATATTTATTTTTTTTTAATTTTTAGACACGCCTAACATAAATACACCTAAAAAGTAAAAAAATCTTTTAAAAATTCACTAAATACCAAAAATACAAAAGAAATACAATAATTCAATACATTTTTTTTTTATATTTGTATGTATTTATTAATTTTTAAAAATATTTTTTCATAAATTTTTTTTTAGATACATTTAAGTAAAGTGCATCTAAAAAAATTATTTAAAAATTTAAAAATATTCACTTAAAAAAAAAAACCACAAAAGTGACTTTTTGCGATGGTAAAAAATACCGTCTCAAAAAATCATAGTATTTGCGACGGTAAAAAATACCGTCTCAAAAAACAGAGTATTTGTGACGGTAGAAAAATACCGTTTCAAAAAAGAAGAGTACTTGCGACGGCAGAAAATACCGTCGCAAATACTCTCCTTTTTTGCAACGGTAGTTTTCTACCGTCGCAAATACTCTGTTTTTTGAGACGGTATTTTTTACCGTCGCAAATACTCTGACTTTTTGCGACGGTATTGCGACGGCAAGTGTACCGTCGCAAATAGTTCCGTCTTTTAAGCCCCATTTTCTTGTAGTGATAACTAATATTAGAATAAGTTATAATTAAGTTATACTAACAACACAATATGTCATAATTAAAGACTAGAAATATTATAATATGATACACCTCAAAATAGAGTGTGTATTATAAAATTTTCTCATATAAATAGAGTGTATATACATTTCATGTGTACTGTCCAATCCTCACAAAATATAATCAATCCAATTAGAAAAAGAGAACTTCGAGCAGCCATTATGAAACAAAAAAGGGAGATTTGGCCACAAGTACCTCACACCTTTCATTTTTGTCATAAAAAAAAATAAAAACTCAATACTTGCAAAATTCTCTCATAGCTCCCTTTTTTGTTAAACGGACATAATTTTACTTTGATTCATAGTAAAATTTTATTTTGAATCAAAATAAAATTTTACTCTGAATCAGAATAAAATTTGTGATTTTGCCTGTGAACAAATAAAAAAAAGAGAACAAACAAAAAAAGGGGTTTACAAGAGGAGTGAACAGAAGAGAGAAATAGAGAGAGAGATTGAATGAAAGAGAAATATATATATATATATATATAGAAAGAGAGAGAGTAGGCCCGGCTCTGACCATAGGCCCACAAGGCCATGGCTTAAGCCTACGCAAAATAAGCCCAAAAAAGGACCCCCTCCTATTATAATTTAATATAATATATTAGGTATGTTTTAAGTTCAAAAAAAATTTAAAAAGGCCCAAACTAACTTAAAATAAATTGGTTTATTAAAAAACTAAAAGGCCCAACACTGTAGCCCGACAAAGCAACAATTTGAAAGGCCCAACAATTAATCCAATTCTTAATTCCTAACAATTGACAGTAGTTTGAAGGGCCCATCTAATTTCTAACCCTACCACCTTCCCTTAATCCAATTTTCCCTACAGCTTGTTTGATAGCATACCAGCAGCCCAAGCCAACCAAGCAACAAAGCAGCAAAGCAACAGCACACGACGGGGCAGAGTAAAAGCATAGGTATTTTTTGTTCTTTCTATTCAATTAATTAAATATTTATCTTGTCTTTTGCTCAATTAATTGCTATTATAATATTAGTTGTTACATCATCAAGAAGAATTTGTTTAAGTTTAATAGTTCACATCGCATAATTTAAAAGTTTTGTGTTTTGTTAAGTGGTGGTGGTGCTCTTGTTTTGAATTTTGATCTAAAAAAATATTTTGATATCAGCTCATCATGACTCTTAAAAGAAATTATCTGTCTGGATTCGCAAAAAGGAAAAAGAAACAAAGAGTCGAAAAATTAGTTGAGTGTCAAAGAGGAGCTATTGTAATGTTGAGTATTTTTTGTGATTTAAATATAAATATTTTGTCCTTTACCTTAATTTTTTTTTTTCCATTCAATGAAAAAAGAAATGTGAAGGGCCCCAGAAATTTATTAGTTGATTATCGATTTTGCGCCTTGGAAATCTCAAGACCGAGCTTGAGAGAGAGAGAGAGATCGAAGGAGAGAGAAGCAAAGTTAGAGAGAGAGAGAGAGAGAGAGAGAGAGAGAGAGAGAGAACGAACTATTGATTTTCAAATCTAAGGTAACAAATTTCAAATTTGAGGTCTGTGGACGCGCCCCGAACGCCCCGGGAAGAATCCCGTTTCATTCATTTGGGCTTACCACAGTTCGGATTCAAATGTCACGGTTCTGAATTTAATCTCACAATGTACGATGTGAGACCGATAAATCACCAAAGAGTCCAAATCCGGCAAATCGTTTTGAAAAACTGATTTTTATAAAGAAGTGCCAAGTATGGACTGCTTTGCCAGATATAGAGTCGCCACCTAAATATTTTATTTTGGAGGAATTTAAGAAACTCTGACTCGTGCCTAAGGCCACGTGTCCATCATCACCAAAGTTGCCTCAGCTCGGGAACTTGGGTACGATTGGGGAAGGTCATTTAATGAGCACCCCCGCTCGCCCGATCAAAGATTGGCCTGTACTAAGCATGATATCTTGTTTTTGAAAACACATGTGCTCTTATTCCGATTAATTAACTAATCTTACTATGTGATACACACAGCAAACAAGTATAGACTAGATCGCCTAATTTGGAACCAAGCATCGCATATCCGTTTGTTTGGAAAAAGGTTTGAAGTTTGCTACTCGCGAGTAGCCTAAAATGCGGATTTCAATGAATTGTCCCAATTCAAGTAATCTAACCTTCACCCACAGGCATTCAGGCAGTTAATCACGTAAGCAAATAGCTTCATGGCGAGCATGCTTTCATGGAAACATTAACACACATGCAGTATGCTAAAGCGTAAACACTCACAGTGTACTCCGAGCCAAAACAAAGAACTAGTTAGAAATCAATGCATGATCCTAGTTCATGTTAAAATGGCTAATGCAACACATGCAAAAATGCAATTAAGATAGGCTCGGTTATCCTAAGTATGTCATGCGAGATGCAACTTGGTACATGTATTCAAAGTGGAATTGAAATACAATGCAGTTAGGATGATGCGTCGAGCCCGGTGCATACAATACAGATGAATGGATGCAAACATGCAAGCATAAGGTATGCTAAATGAAATATGCCCTAAAACTAACCATCGTAAGTGGTTAAGTGAAAAGGAGAAAGAAATAGGGGTTGGAAGACATACATCACCCACACGCACGCTTATTACAACAATTGGCCCTCTTGAGGGAGAGATCGAATAAGGAGCTAACTAGCTAATCTAAGCTAATTAAACTAATTATTACACAACAAATTAATTAACTAATCCTAGTTAACTAATTATTACAAAACAAATTGAATAGTTAACGCATTAACTATTAAAGGTACAGACCAAAGCAAAACCTAGCTATCTAAGCATGGCAGCTAAGGAAAGCAATAAATCAAGAGCCTCAGAGATAGAGGAATGCATGCATGTCTGGTCGCCTCGTTCGAAAATCCAATGCGATACCCCGATTTGCCTCTGTTTTCATTTGTTTTCAGAAACTTGCACCAAGCTCTAGAAACATGAAAATCCATCTTGGAAATCCAGTGGGAGGGTGGCCGACCACTTTTGGTCTCTCCAGCCCCCTGCCGACCACTTTTGTTGTTGAAAACCAAGAAAAGTAGTCGGCCAGCTACTTTTTCTGGCTGGCCGACCAGTTGTTGCTGTTAGACTCCAGTTTTCTGCAACAGAGAGCAAGAAAGGGCATGTCAATGTATTTGCAAGATATGTATGGACAACCACCCTCCCTATCATGTCATGAACTCAAGGGAGTGTAGGTTCTCGACCCTCAGGCCACCAATCGCGCATTTTAATGCATGATGGCCGAGAGGCGAAGTTGCACAATTCAATATGAAAATGAATGCACAAGTAAACACATAAAGCCTAAAACTCTATCATGTATGATCAAGAGTGTAGACGACCAGGGATTAAGGCACGTTTTATCACTTTAAGTATGAAACGTCCCTCGTTTCCCGTACTTGGACTAACACTTATTCCAAACACAATGCAAGCAAGCATGGCATACACAATGCAAATAAACTACATGGCATGCTCAATGCAATGTGACGTGATTAACTTAACAAAGCTAATGGCATGCGAACAATGCTAATGTGTGCATGCACAATGCAACGCTACAAGGACAAATTAGCAATGTTAGGGACATGCACATACAATGCAAATATCAGTTAGAATGCACAATGCAATGATGTGAACTAAGCATGCATAACGCAAAGTACAAGGCATACATAATGCGATGAACAATGTGGCATACCCAATGCAATATACATGGCATGTTCAATGGACTTAAACTAAAAGGGGCAGACCTCAGTCATGCCCAAATCAGTGGCCATTGGTGATAAAATGAAGGCACATAAAGCAAGGCATGCATGCACAATGCATTGGCCATCAAAGAGGCCAAAGAGCACAACTCTCAATAGTGCTCGATGAGTGACAAAAGTGGAAGTGTAACAACAATAAATGCACTGAAATGAAGCAGGAAATGATGCCAAGTCATTCAAACAACATAAGTAAAGCATGCTAGGGTCCTAAGGCATGAAAGCTAGCAAAGAGCAACACAAAGGAGGCATGCAACACATGGCACAAATGCATGAACTAAGCATGGACATAGCTCAAGTAGGTCAAAACAAGGACCTAAACATGCTAAGATGAGGGCCCAAAGGCCTAGGCATGCAAGCATGCAAGCTAAGGCCATAACAAGGCCATAATGCACAACACTTAAAGACATTCAAAGCATGAATAAAGTAGGAACATAAGCATGCTATAAGTCCTGAAATGTCATGTTAGATGATGCTAAATCATGTACACAACACAAATGAAGTATGCAATGATGCTTAAAGTTTGAGGCAAGCAAGGGCACATGTACTACAAGTATGCAAAACATGAAGTATGTGATCAAGGCAATCCAAAACAGTCCTAGTACATGTTAAAATGAGTCTAAAACATGCATGGAAGTAGGCCAACATATGCTACCAAAAAGGGCATGAAGCATGATTCATACAAGGCAAATAAGGTGGGTTACACTATACCTATTAAGACCAAGCATGGAATGACTTAAGCAATAAAAGTCAGAGTTATATCATGGCAAAATAACCCCAAATAAACACTGAAATGGTGGCTCGCAAGCAAAGGAATGAAGGCATACGCAATGGTTCATGTTAAGAGATAAAGGGGGAAACCCTCCAACGCATTGAATGAGTGATAAATGCAAGTGCGAGGCCACAAAACATGGACTAAAATCACATAACAAGTGATGCCAAATCATTCAAATAAGCCAAGTAGAGCATGCTAGTGGACTTGGTGTACAAAGCTAACAAGCTAGATTGAACTATAGCTATACAAAGCAAGTCATGCATGGCCAAAACAACCAAAATCAGAGCTAAAGCATGTTAAAACATGGACAAAAGCTTCATGAAGTTAAGCCAAAAACATGCTAGAATGACATGTCACAACATGATGCATGTTAGGCTATTCATGGAAATGCACTACAAGTGCAAGGAGCATGCAAAGGCTAATCAAACCAAACCTAAATAGAGGTATGACATGGTAAAACAAGCCCAAGAACATGCTGAAATGGACACAAAATAGGCTAGAAATACATGCTACTTCATGAAGCATACAAAGTTAGTGTGTATGATTTACACTACAAGTGTATTAACCATGCATGGAGTGACCAAGACAAGTAAAAACAATGGTATGCCTCAGCAAAATAACCACAAATACATGCTAAGAACAAGCTAACACAAGCTTAATTAAGGTGCTCAAACATGAGGCATATTAAGGCATGTAAAGAAGACACAAGGAGAGGGGATGACCCTCTCCTTCTTAGGACCTTAAAACACCATCCCCACCACTGAAATCCCTCTAAATTTTAGTGGTGAGAAGGCCAATACAAGGTGGTCCCGAAGCTCACAAAAAAGGCTCAAAAACAAGGCCAAATAAGGCCAAAGAGGGGGTAAACAACCCCAAACACAAAAGTGATCTGAAACAAACTTTTTAAGCATGAAAAAAAGAACTTTTATCAGTTATGAGCTAAGCTTAAAACAGCATGCGAGATAGGCTAAAAGCTTAAGCAAGAAAGGGGAATTTAAAGGTCAAAAGCTCACCCTTCAAGACCCTCTTTATAAATGCAACTCCAGCAGGCTTTTTGAACTTAAACTAGTCCAAGAACACCAAAAACAACCTCAAGGAGCCTCAGCAACACAAGCAAGGTGTTTAAGTGTGTGTTTGTGCACAAAACTAAGACAAATCTACACTTTTGAGCACAAAAATGAAGCAAACAAGGCAATATAGATACAACACTATATCTATCCTCTTCCCTCAGATTTTCTGAACCTAGAGGAGGGTGGAGGAGCTTCCCTCTTATAGAAGAGGAAAGGCAAAGCTTCTAGGAGAAGCTAAGCACCAAGGCAATCCCTTCATACACGTGTATGGAGGATGAGTCTAATGTCCTCCATCTGTGCCAGCTGGAGGAAAATATCTCCAAAAAGGTGCCAAAAAGTCGGCCTGCTAGTTTAAGTGGTCAGCCGACCACTTTAGGTGGTCAAACAGAGCAAAAACAGGTCGGCCATAAGTGGAAGAGGTCAACACACTAAATGCAAGGTGGTGGTGTAGTGGTCAACACACTTTAGGCGTGTTTTATCTCAGGTTGTGTTTTGAACACACCTGGGCGGGTTGTTTTTAGACCTCCTCTCACAATTTCAGCGTGGTTTGAGTGTCCCGTTCCTCACACGATTTTAGCGTGTTTGGAATTTATCTCAGGATGCGTGTGCGCAAGCCTGGGCGTGTTTTATCTCAGGTTGTGTTTTGAACACACCTGGGCGGGTTGTTCTGGACCTCCTTTCATGATTTCAGTGTGGTTTGAGTGTCCTGTTCCTCACACGATTTCAGCGCATTTGGAATTTATCTCAGGACGTGTATGTGCGGGCCTGGGCGTGTTTTATATCAGGTTGTGTTTTGAACACACCTGGGCGGGTTATTTTCAGACCTCCTCTCACGATTTCAGCGTGGTTTGAGTGTCCCGTTCCTCACATGATTATCGCGTGTTCGGAATTTATCTCAGGACGCGTGATGCACGGGCCTGGGCATGTTTTACCTCAGGCTGTGTTTTGAACACACTTGGGTGGTTGTTTTGTTTTTCCTTCTCTCGTGATTCCAACGTGGTTGGAATACGTCCCCTTTTGTATCTACCGTACATTTATCAATCGCACTATTTTGTGCACCTATACTTGCATTGTGCATACATTTCATTCGCACTATTTTGCGCATCGCATTATCATGCGTATCGCACTGTCTTGTGCATTGCATTTCATTCGTGCTATTTTGCGCATCGTACTATCTTGCGCATCGCACTGTCTTGTGCATTGCATATCATTCGCGCTATTTTACGCATCGCGCTATCTTGCGCGTCACACTGCCTTGTGCATTGCATCATTCGCGCTATCTTGTGCACCTCAATCGCACTATTTTGTGCATTACATAGTATCATTCGCGCTATCTTGCGCACCTTACCTGCACTTGTTGGTGCATTGCGTTATGCGTCACACTTGCATTGTCATGCATCCCTCGACTTGCGTTATTACGCACTTTTCACTTGCATTGCAATGCATGTTTCTAACAATATTGCACCTGTTGAGTTTCTCTCTTTTGCAGGCACGATAATGTGATACCCCTGTTCTGTAGTATGCTAATTGGTCCTTAATATGAGTATGATTATGTGTTTAGTACGATTTTGTGTGCTATTAAGTGAAAATATGTAGTTTTGAATTTCTATCTGTTCACCGTAGGAATATCTATTTGACTATCTGCTTTGGAAATTAAATTGAAGGCCTTATCGGCCACAGAACCTGGAATTGATTACGGCATTGTGATTGGCATAATTTTTAGAGCCTATGGTGAAGTTTAATTGAAAAATTGATTCGGACCAGATTAAATCAATTAAATTGATGAATTAGTGCCCAATTACTTTATTATTATTATATTGGCATTAGTGGGTTATGTTGTAAGGGCATTACACCCTCAAATTCCTTCCTTTAGTGCATTTTGGCTGATTTTTGGACTCAAAGAAGGAGAGAGGGTCAGCTAATAGAGAGAGAGTGAAAGAAATTGAGAGTTTGATCATTGAAGCTTGATTTTGGAGGCCAACTCTAGAATTGACCATAGATTGGAGGAATTGAACCTCTAGGTAAGCATTGATTCTTGAATTCATGAGTTTAATGTGTAATCTTGTGTGTTCAAAGTTAATTAATGGTCAAGAGCATGTTTTGAGTTGGTTTTGTTGAATTGGAAGACTATATATGCATGCATGTATGCAATTGTTTGGAATTTGCATATTTGAGCTTGAACTACATGACTCATGTTGCAATTTGGTTGAAATCCATGTATTTGTCCACCTTTCCATCATATGGGATGAGAATGGAGGTTATGTGTCATATGCACGTACAATCCACGAGAGTAGAAGCATCGAATGCATGAAATTGTTATGTTGATAAAGAATTTGGTGAAACATGAGCCATGCATGTGTTTGATTTATGAAATTAAGCTTCTAAATGTTGTAATTTGGTGTTTATAGCATGTTAGCACAAGTATATTTGGAGTTTGAGCTGTTATATGCAAGAAAGCTTGGGTAGAAAATCGAATTGGAGCTCAAGAACACAATCTGGAAAACCCAGAAATTTGATGTCTGCTCGAGCGGGGAAACCGACGCTTGAGCGTGAATTTCGTGCTCCCAGTATTTTCTGCAAACCATAATGTCCACTCGAGAGGGAAAGTTCACGCTAGAGCAGGGAGCTTTGTGGAATGAACTTCCGCTCGAGCGTCTAAGTTAACGCTCGAGCGTAAAAATGACACATCCAGTACTTTTTGCAGACATGGTGTCCGCTCGAGCGGAGGGAAGTTCACGCTTGAGCGGGGAGCCATGTAGAGAGGCCTTTCGCTCGAGCGCCTGAATGAACGCTCGAGCGTAAATTTCACCTATCCAGTACTTTTGCAGGCCTCAGGGGTACGCTCGAGCGGGGAAGTCCACGCTCGAGCGGGGACCCTGTTTTTTGAAATTTTGTTTATGCATTCTGTGTTCTGTTTTCCGTTCCCTTTCACTTCTAAGCACTCTTAGGCATACATTGAGCATTGTAATTGAATTAAAGAGATAAGAATGAAGCCTAAAGAGGAATATGTGAATCAAAGAACGGATTGAATTAATTGTGACCCATATGTGTTATGTGATATGTAGGATCAAGCTCCAGGGCAAATCCATAAGCCGATCACTGTGAGTAATATCTGAAATATGTTATTGCCCAATTGCTTACTTCTACGTAAGTTTTGTAAAGTTCATTAATGTTGAATGGTGGACAAAGTTTGATATGACAAGTTTGAAAGGCTTAAATGCCAGTTTGAAATGAAATTCTGAAAGGCTTAAATGCCAGTTTGATATGACAAGTCTGAAAGGCTTAAATGCCAGTTTGAAATGAAAGTCTGAAAGGCTTAAATGTCAGTTAGAAATGAAAGTCTGAAAGGCTTAAATGCCAGTTTGATATGACAAGTCTGAAAGGCTTAAATGCCAATTTGAAATGAAAGTCTAAAAGACTTAAATGCCAGTTTGATATGACAAGTTTGAAAGGCTTAAATGCCAGTTTGATATGACAAGTTTGGAAGGGCCGAAAGGCCAGTCTGATACGAAATTTTGATAAGGCCAAAAGGCCAGTCTGATATGAACGTTCAAAAAGGCCAAAGGCTAGTTTGACATGAATGAATTGGGCCCAAGGCCGTCTGATGTATAATGTTCCAATGTAATTTCTTTATTTGATATCATTCACTGGGCTTTAGCTCACGCTCATTCATGTGTTTGTAGGTGAGCCAAGAGAGGTCCAGACCTAGCCCCAGTGAAGTTTGTATGGAACAACCGAGTTTTGGAAAGTCAGCCTATGTGTCTCACGCATGAGACTCACCTTCGCCTTTTGCCATTTTGTTCTAAGTTGTTATGTTGGCGAAGTAGTTGAATATGTCTCTATATAGTTTTCATTGGTTGACTTAGTTTTGGATGATCCTGTCTGTACAGAACTTTATGGTACTGTGCATCTATTGTGAGTTATTAATGTATATGTGTATGGTTTGTTTTAATGTGTCATGTAAGCACAACTCTAAGGACAAAGTTTTAAATTGCTTCCGTTTGGCCCCCATTAACTCTGTTAAAATACGTTGTTTTGGTTTGAGGCCGTAGGTAATCTTATGATTACTGGCCGGTTATGTCCTTAACCCACGGGGGCGGGTTCAGGTCTTGACAGATAATGTATGTACGGTTCATTTGAAACTGGCACAACCAAGCGAACCCGACGGTATTGTATTCTCCACGTGAGACGTAGTGAGAATTGTATAATTCTCTTACATCCTTTCTGCATGTAATGTAGTTTGGTTCGTATTCGCTTGCTTAAACTGTTGCATTTATTTTTGCATAATTGCTTCATTACAGCTTTCTTTGCATGATCATAAGTTATGTTCGGCTTTGTGCATGTCACTTGCATTTTGCCCCTGCTTGCGGGCATATCTCTTTATTATCTTGCATGTTTGTCTACGTCTTCGGCCTTGTCAAAAATGGGTCGTCTCTGGGCTTTGACATTCACTCCCATCACTTGTGACTTTCAAGTTCTGTCAAAGAGGGGCAACAATAGCACCCCATTTTTGACCGGCCTTAAGACTCAGATATCATCGATTGAGCGCTCGGTGATGGTTTATGTTGTGCTCGTTATGAGGTTTTGGAGTTTTGGCTGAGAGCCTTGCCTCCGAGCCTCTGAACTCTTTGTGCTTTGGCTCGGTTTGTGGACCAAGTCTTGTTTTCCAGAGGCCGTATGACATGAATGAATGGGCCAGAGGCCGTATGACACGAAAGAATGGGTAGAGGCCGTTTGACATGAACGAATGGGCCGAAAGCCATTTGACACAAAAGATTGGGCCAAAGGCCGTCGGACAGGAACGATTCGGCCCAAGGCCGTCTGTTGTACATTGTTTCAGTGTATCTTCTTTATTCGATATTATTCACTGGGCTTTCGCTCACGCTCATTCATGTTTATGTAGGTGAGCCAAGGGACGACCAAACCCAACCTCGGTGAAATATGTGAGAAACAGTCAAGGTTTTGGAGAGTCAGCCCAAACGTCTCACGCACGAGACTTGTCTTCGCATATTTTGTTCTTTTGATATGGTTTTGTTATATTGGCGAAAACATCAGATTACTTTTGTATATAAACTTTGGGTTCGACCGACTTAGACTTAATGATCCTGTATGTACAGAACTTTATGTTATTACTTATTTTGATGTGAGTTATTAACATGTATGTATATGGACTGTTATGATGTGCCATGTAAGCACAACTCCATGGACAATTTGTAAGTTTGCTTCCGTTTGGCCCCTTTACTCTGATGAGTTATGTCTGGTTTGGTTTGAGGCCGTAGGTAATCCCTTGATTACTGGCCGGTTATGTCCTTAACCCATAGGGGCGGGTTCGGGTCATGACAAAGTGGTATCAGAGCATGAGTTAATAACTCACACACTTGTCCAAATGAGCAATAAGCCTCTAGAAAATATCTAGGATGCATTCATGTGATAAGTATGAATCTGAAAGCATCGAGAATACGCTTAAATGTTTTAATGTGAACGATTGTGTGTTATAAATTTGTGATTTGCTGGCATTGCAAATTATTTGAATATGTATGCTCTTTAGTATATGCATACCTGTGAATTTTTTTTGTATAAAGTATAATGCAAGTCTAATCAGATGGTGAGAACAAGAGGTGATGAGATAGAAGAGTCCTCTACTGCTAGAATGGATAGAATGGAAAGATTGATTTAGGAAATGGCAGAGACATTGAGGCAACAACAACAGTGGCAGCAACCACAACCTCCACCTCCGGCACCACCTGTGCCAGATAATCAGAATGATGATCGAATAATAGCTCTCACCAAAGAGTTTAAGAAAATGAAACCACCACAGTTCCATGGGGGATTAGATCTGTTGAAAGCCGAAGCATGGGTCCTCAGTATCGAAAAGCTATTTGAGGTGTTCCCTTGTTCAGAGACACAGAAAGTGCTTCTAGCCACATTTATGCTAGAAGACGAAGCGAGAAGATGGTGGATGTTAATGCGTGAAAATCATAAATATGTTGACTGGGCGAAATTCCTGGAAGTTTTCTATGATAAATACTTCTCGCAATGTGTCCATGACAGGAAAGTATCGGAGTTCATGGAACTTAAACAAGACAGCATGACAATAGCTGAGTATGAGGCCAAATTCACTGAATTGGCCAGGTTTACACCACATGTGATCGATACCGACTATAAGAAAACGAGACATTTTGAAGGTGGGCTTCGAAGTGACATTCTAGAAAGGGTAAATATCCTGAAGCTGGAAACCTATATTGAGGTGCTAGACCGGGCCATAATATCGGAAGCTAATGTAGCTAGACAAACTAAACCAACAACAGACTGGAAAGGTAGTAAAAGACAAGGCTTCTTTTCGAAGAAGAAATTTTTGAAGAAGTAAAATACGGGTTCCTCGAGTACTTCTAATTCTTCCGAGACATATTCCCAATGTGTAATATTTGTAGTAAAAGGCATTGTGGGGTTTGTTACTGTGTGTCAGGAGCTTGCTTTAAATGTAGTAAACAGGGGCATATGGCCCGAGATTGTAATCAGAATAGTGGAAAGCTAGCTGCTAGTTCAACTGCATCAATCCCGAAGCCAGGAAATATTATGAGATCTACTACCACTGGGGATACCGTGAGGCAAGGAAGAGTTTTCGCGCTTGTTCCGGGCGATACACGGAATGCTATTTTGTATGTGGATTTGTTGCCCTTGAACTTTAGGCACTTTGATATAATTCTGGGCATGGATTGGTTAACAAAATATTGTGCCACCATTGATTGTGTGACAAAACAGGTCGTGTTTAGACCACCAGAACAAGAAGAAATTATGTTTGTGGGTAACAGGGTAGTACCTCCACCTTATTTAATATCTGCAATGAAGGCATGTAAACTGATCAGGAAAGAGTGCCAGGGTTATTTGTGTTATGTGTTGTCTGAACAATCTGTGAATGTTGAATTGAGTAGTATCCCTATTGTTAGAAAATTTCCAGATGTGTTTCCAAATGAATTACCAGGGGAATTGGTGGACAGGGAGATAGAGTTTACGATTGAGATTATGCCAGGCACCCAGCCTATTTCTAAAACTCCCTACAGAATGGCTACTGCTGAAATGAAAGAACTGAAAGAACAGTTGCAAGACCTGCTTGACAAAGGGTTTATCCAACCCAGCACTTCACCATGGGGTGCACCAGTGTTGTTTGTGAAAAAGAAAGATGGAACCTTGCGTTTGTGTATTGACTATCGGGAATTGAACAAGGTAACAATAAAGAATAAATATCCCCTACCTCGTATTGATGACCTGTTTGACCAGTTGTAGGGATCACAAGTATTTTCCAAAATTGATTTGAGATCTGGGTATCATCAGTTGAAAGTGAAAGCAGAAGATATTGAGAAAATCGCGTTTCGAACAAGATATGGCCACTATGAATTTCTTATTATGCCGTTTGGGGTAACTAATGCTCCTGCAGCGTTTATGGACTTAATGAACTGAATTTTTAAAACCTATCTTGACGAACTTGTTGTGGTTTTTATTGATGACATTTTGATATACTCTAAGAATAGGCTTGAACATGAACATCATTTGAGAACTGTCTTGCAAACACTTAGAGAAAAGAAATTATTTGCTAAACTAAAGAAATGTGAATTTTGGTTGGATGAAGCCATATTTTTAGGACATGTGATCAACAAAGAGGGGATTTCAGTGGACCCACAGAAAATAGAGGCAATTATGAATTGGCCTACACCGACAAACGTGACAGAAGTCTGCAGTTTCATGGGCTTAGCCGGTTATTACAGAAGATTTGTGGAAGACTTTTCAAGGATAGCTGTACCTTTTACCCAACTGACACGCAAAGGACAACAATTTGAATGGAATGACGAAAGAGAATCTGCCTTTCATGAACTAAAGACAAGACTGACCACTGCACCAGTATTGACATTGCCCACAGATACGAAAAACTTTGTAATTTTCAGTGATACATCTTATAAAGGTTTGGGTTGTGTGCTAATGCAGAACGGAATTGTAATTGCCTACGCCTCTCAACAATTGAGGCCACATGAGAAGAACTACCCGACACATGATTTAGAATTGGCCGCAGTTGTTTTTGCTTTGAAAATCCAGCGGTATTATTTGTATGGGGCAAAATGTGAAGCCTATACAGATCACAAGAGCCTGAAATACTTCTTTACACAGAAAGAGCTCAATATGCGACAGAGGAGATGGCTTGAATTGATAAAGGATTATGACCTTGAAATCCAATATCACCTCGGGAAAGCTAATACAGTTGCACCTGAGGGTAGGAAGTGGCTTGTTAGCCATCCCTTGAACCCACCGGCCATGGCATGATGCCACCAGCCTTGCTTTCTTTCTACTGACCAAATGTTTGGTCGGTCGGCACTGATATCTGGTCGGTCGGCCATTTATTTGGCCGATTGTTTATTTTTCTGGCCGGTACCTCCTTTTTGCCTTTTTCGGGCATTGTGCATGCCAGCTGTGCCAGCTGGAGTGCACGGACTTGTCCTCTATACACATGTATGGAGGACTTGCGCCCTTTGCACCCTTTTGCTCTAAACTTCTTGGAGAAGCTTAGACCCTTTGTCTTAGCTTCCTCCAGAAGACTTGCACCCTTTGTCTTAGCTTCCCTAAGAAGCTTGAACCTTTGGTCTAGCTTCTTGAGGAACCTTGGCCCCTTTGCCTTAGCTTCTCTAAGAAGCTTTGGCCCCTTGTTTGTTCTATATAAGGAGGCCTCTCTCCTCCTTTGAGGGGGTTCAGCAAAAACCACAGATATATGATATATACAACTTTCTCTCTCTATATCTCCCTCTCTCTCTTCATTTGTGTGTGTTAGAGGGCCTAAAAGGGTGTTTTGTTTTTAGTTTTGCACTAAGGCACCTAGTATTACACCATACTTGGGTTATTAAGGTATTGGGAGGTTGTTCTTAGAGCTTTTAAGTTGGTTTTGATCAGAAAAGGGGCCTGAGGTTGCTGTTCTTCAAGTGTTCTTCAAGGGTGAGCATAATTACTTTATATTCCCTATTCTTGCATTAGCTTTTAACCCACTTTGCATGCTATTTTGAGCTTTGTGTATAACTGATAAAAGTTCTTTTTTTTTTGATGTTTAAGATGTTTCATTAAGGTCATTTTGGTGTTAGGGGTCAACCTCCCCCTCTTAGGCCTTGTTTGGCCCCTTTTGTGCCTTCTTTGTTGAGCTTTGGAACCTTTTGTGTATTGGCCTTCTCACCACTGAAATCTAGTGGATTTTCAGTGGTGGTGAAGGGGTCTTGAAGTCTTGTATAGGGGAGGGACACCCTTCTCCCTTTGTGTCTCATTTGTTCATGTTTTTGGCTCATAAGGGTAGCATACATGCTTAGCTTTACTTAGATCCATTTCAGAGATTTTTGGGTGTTATTTGGTCACATTATACCTCTGTTTTTGGTCAGATTGATGGTCCATTACATGCATCATACACTTGTCTAGTAACCCCTTTTATTGTCATAACATGTGCCATGCATTTGCCCCTCCATGCTTGCATGTTCTAGCTTGACTTCATGAAGCTTTTGGTCATATTTCATCATGCTTGAGGTCTGTTGGGTACTGATTTGATCATGTTTGCCATGTTTGGTATAGCCACCATGCATTTTGGCTTGTGAGCCTTGAGTGTGTGAGTCATTAGCATGCTTTAGTTGGGTTGTTTCAGTGATTTGGAATCATTTTTCATGCTATTTCAGTCCATAATCCATGCTTGTATGCTTGCATTCATCATCCTTTCCATGCTTTGAAGAGAAGCTCTTTTGTGCCTTAAAATGAGTCATTGTGCATGCCTATGTGTTTGAGGCTTTGGGCTGCCATATCAGTGGGTTTTGGGGCTCCTTTTTGCATGTTAAAACTCTGTTTTGCATTGATTAGTCCATGCCATATGTGGTTGGGGTGGTTATAGTAGAGTGCCCTCTTTGTGGCCTTAAATCCCCCTTTGTTTTGCATCCATTTCTTAGCATGTTTTAACCATGATCTATGCATGCTTTAGTCTTGTTTTGGAGTGCCTTGGGACTGTTTTAAGTCATTTTGGTCCTTTGGGGTTTGGTTGACATAGCTATGGTTTGGACCCCTTTGTTGGCTTCAAGTTTTGGTCATTGTTACATGCCTTACTTGCATAACATGGTTGATTTGGCATCACCCTCTATACACTTTCAGAGTTTAACATGTTGGTCTAATGTCCATGTTTATCATCTTTTGAATGTTCTTGAAAGTTACCTTTTGTGCCTTAGCTTTAGGCCCATTGGTATACATGTTTGCATGAGCATTTATCTATCATTTCCATCACTTTTGGCCACTGTTAAAGGCAAGACTGAGGTCTGCCCTTTGCGGTTTAAGCCCGCCATTACATGTTTGTTGCATATTTGGTTCATTGTGTGTTGTCACAGGCTAATCCCATCGCGTATTGTTGCATGTTTGGCACATTGCATACTTGCAGGATAGGTTGCACCGCATTTGGCATGCTTTGTTAACTTAGCCTCATGTTGCATATTTGAGTCACGTTGCATACTTGAGCCGCATTGCATACATGCATTACATTTTGCTTGGTTTGGGGTGTCAAACCAGGCATGAGGAATGAGATGTGTTCGTACTTAAACTGACGAAACATGTCTCAATCCTTGGTCATCGATGCCCTTGATCTCAACATGCTAGGGCGTGAAGCATTCATTCGTTTTGTTGCATTCATTTACATTGGTTGGCAAACTTGGTGCCTTTGGCCATCATGCATCGAGATGCGTGATTGGTGACCCGAGGACCAAGGGCCACACTCCCTTGAGTCCATAACATGATAAGGAGTTTGGCCATGCATACATTGCTTTGAAATTTCCTTGTCATGCACTGTTTGTCCACTGCTGCAGCAAAAATAGGATTTTGCAGGAATAAATGGCCGGCCGGCCACTTTTAGTGCCGACCGACCATAAGAGTCTAGCCGGTGACCCAATTTATGGTCGATGATCACATTTACATGGTCGGTGGTGCTTTTCATTGGCCAGTGGCATTCTAAAATGATCAGGGAATCGTTCAGAGGTGCCTCAAGAATTTTCACATCCCTCAGAGGTGCAGAACAGTGCAAACAGAGGCAACAGTGGGATGGTAACGGGTTTTCGAGCAAGGCGAATCGAGCATGCATCATCCATGCATTCCGAGGCAGAGCTGCGGCGGTCTCTTTAGTTTCATATTTTGGCTGTTTTTGTAATTAATTTGTTAATTAATTAGAAGTTTTGTAATAATTAATTAGCTAGGATAGTTGATTCATTATTTGGCCTGTATTATTCTTTCGAACCCTCCGAGTGATGGCAATTGTGTAATAAGTGTGTGTGAGTGTGTGTATGTCTTCCAAACCCCACTTCTTTCTCCCTTTTATTTACCTACTTTCAATGGTTAGTATTAGGGCATATTTAAATTAGCATACCTTATGCTATGCATGCGTACATTCATTCATCTGTATTGCATGCACCAGGCTCGGCGCATCATACTAACTGCATGGTATTTCAATTCCAAGTTGAATACATGCTATCTGTTGTATTTCATATGCCATGTTTAGAATAGTCAAGCCTATCTAGGTTACATTTTTGCATGTGTTGCATTAAGCATTTCAGCATAGTTAGGATTCATGCATGTTCACTAACTAGTTTCTGTTTTGGCTTGGAGTACTCGGTAAGTTTTTATGCTTTAGCATCCTTGCATGCGTGTGAGTGTTGCCATGATAGCATGCTTTACCATGAGGCTATGTGGTTATGTGATAAAACTGCCTGAGTGCCTGTGGGTGAAGGTTGGGTTATTTGAATTGGAACAATGCATTGAATACGAGTTTTAAGCCCACTTGAAAGTGGCAAAACCGCGTTTTCTAAGCCCACTCGAGGGTGGCAAAATCTGTATTTTAGCCTACTTGCAAGTAGTAAATCGTTTTCAAAACAAACATGAAATGTTTTGTTCCAATTCAGGCGATCCAGTCTATACTTGTATGCTATGTGCATCACATAGTAAATCTAGGCTAATAACCGGAATAGGAACACATAATATTTTCAAAACTTGATATCATGGTTAGTAGAGGCCGATCTACAGATCGAGCGAGCGGGGGTGCTCATAGCTGACCTTCCCTAATCGTACCCAAGTTCCCAAGCCGAGGCAACTTTGGTGATGACGGACACGTGGCCTTAGGCAACGAGTCAGGGTTTCCTAAATTTTCTCAAAATAAATATTTAGGTGGCGACTCTGTATCTGGCAAAGCAGTCCATGTTTGGCACTTCTTTAAAAAAAAAAAAAAAAAATCTATTTTCCAAAATGATTGCCGGATTTGGACTCTTTGATGATTCATCGGTCTTGCATTGCACTCTGCGAGATTAGATACAGGATCGTGACATTGAGTCCTGAACTGTAGTGAGCCCAAATGAACAAAACGGGAGGGGGGGGATTTTCTCCCGGGACGTTCGGGGACGTCTACACTGATGCCCTAAGCAGAAAGTCGATAGGGAGTATGGCTTGTTTGCTTACTGAACAGAAAGAGATCTTGTAAGATTTTGAGAAGTCTGAGATTGAATTGGTATTGTGTGAACAGGGCGGATTGATAGTCGCAATTTCAGCTGAACCGACAATCATTGATGAGATTAAACAGAAACAAAAAGAGGATGAATTCCTCAAGAAAGTGATTGATGCATTTGAGACAAGTTCGAAAGCAGAGTTCGGCATCGAAGGTGAAGTGTTGAGATTTCAAAACTGAATGTGTATCCCAGATATTCTGGAACTAAAGAAAAGGGTTTTAGATGAAGCCCGTAAATCAGTGTTTGCTATGCATCTGGGTAACAATAAAATGTATTAGGATTTGAAACAAAGCTATTGGTGGCCTAAAATGAAGAAAGAAATTGCAGAATATGTGTCCAAGTGCCTTTAATGTCAGGAAGTTAAAGCTGAACATCAGAAACCAGGCGGTCTACTTCAACCTCTCTCTATTCCTGAATGGAAGTGGAAGCATGTGACTATGGATTTTATTGTTGGTCTACCTCGGACTCCTCGAGGTATGGATTTTATTTGGGTTGTAGTTGATAGACTGACTAAATCTGCACATTTTTTACCTGTTAGAACTACATTTGATGCTTATAGACTGGCTACTATATATATTGATGAAATTGTCTGTTTACACGGAGTCACGGTATCTATTGTGTCGGATAGAGATCCAAAATTTGTATCTAGATTGTGGAAGAGTTTGCAAAAAGCTATGAGGATAGAACTGAGGTTCAGTACCACATTCCACCCCCAGACAGATGGGCAATTAGAATAGACTATACAGACGTTAGAGGATATGCTGAGAATGTGTACCTTAGATTTTCAGGGGAGTTGGGAAGACTATTTGCCACTAGCCGAGTTTGCATACAATAATAGCTTCCACTCCAGCATCGGTATGGCACCATACGAGGCTTTGTATGGTAGAAGGTGTAGATCACCAATTTGTTGGACAGAAGTCGGGGATAGAGCTTTACTTGGGCCTGAAATTGTGCAAAACACTTCTGAGAAGATCAAAACCATTCAGTAAAGGCTCAAAACAGCTCAGGACCGATAAAAGAATTATGCAAATGTTCAAAGGAGACCTCTCGAGTATGAGGTTGGTGACCATGTATTTATCCGTGTGACCCTAATGAAAGGCCAAGTCAGGTTTGAAAAGCAGGGTAAATTGTTGCCCGTTACATTGTACCGTTTCAAATTCTGGATAGATTTGGTCCAGTTGCTTATCGAGTCGCTTTGCCATTGGGATTCGAACAAACCCATAATGTGTTTCATGTATCAATGTTGAGGGGTTATCTTCGAGATCCGTTTCATGTGATTGATTATCACCGGGTAGCTGTTGATGAAAATATGGAGTACGATAAATGGCCGGAACGAATCATTGACTGGCAAGTGAAACAATTGAGAAGCAAGTCCATCCCAATGGTAAAAGTGGAATGGAAAGAACACTATGGGATGGATGCCACATGGGAAAGAGAGGAGGAAATGCGACTACGCTATCCACATTTGTTTCCCGACGAAGGTAACATAAGATTGGAGGACCAAACGTCCTAAAGGGGGAAAGACTATGATAACCCTGTTTCGTATTATGCTAATTAATCTTAATTGTGATCATGATTATGTGTTTGTTATGATTTTGAGTGCCATTTACATGAATATATGTGGTTTTGAATTTCTATCTGTTCACCGTAGGAATATCTGTTCAACTTACTATTATAAACTGAAAATTGAAGGCCTTATCGGCCATAGAAATCGAAATTGACTACGCCTTTGTGATTAGCGTAATTGTTAGAGCCTACGGTGAAATTAATTGAAAATTGAATCGGATCAAAATAATTAGATTCAGAATGATTAATTAAGTGCCATTAATTGGTTATAATCAAATTTGATTAAGTGAGGCTATAAAAGGGCCATTATACACTCAATTTCTCTCTTTTTATTCAACTTGGCTGAGATTGCTCTAAGGGAAGAGTGTGAGGGTCGGCTAGAGAGAGAGAGAGGGAAACAATTGGGGATTTGAGCAAGAGGCTTGGAAATCTTGAAGATTAACTCAAGAATTGGCTAGAATTTGGGTGTTTGAAGCTCCTATATGAGTAAATTCATAGATTTTAGTTTGTAACTTTGTGAATTCAAAGTTGAATGATGATCAAGAACAAGAATTGTGTTATAAATGATGAATTTGAAGCTAATATGTACATGCATGTATAGAATTACCATGATTTGGCATAATCAAGCATGCATTAAGTTGAATATGGAAATATGAGCATTGAAGCATACATGCAAGTATAGTTTTGTTGATTTTCATGTTTATGAGCATCATTGGTGCTAATTGTAAGGGAATTGAAGTAAAAAATTGACATGCATGTTTGGTTGTTGGAAATATGGAGCTTACATGAGGTTTGGAGGCATGAGTTTGACTATACAAAAGAAGTGTTGAATAATTTGAGAATGTAACCATGATTTTGAGCAATTGACCTCATCTTGCTTGTATACTCATGATATATGATGTATTTGCATGTTTTGAAACCAAAATTATGAGTTTTGGACCTTTGGAGGTCGAGTTTGAACTTGAAGAACAATTCTGGATTTTCCAAAATTTGGCATGTCTGCTCGAGCGGGGAAAATGCCACTCGAGCGGGAAATGCGAGCTCCCAAAAGTTTTTCAGGCATGGATGTTCACTCGAGCGAAGAGATTCACGCTTGAGCGGGGAGCCATGTAGTGAGAATTTCAGCTCGAGCGCCCGACTTCACTCCCGAGCGTAAAAATGAGGTAACTAGTACTTTTGTAGACCTAATGGGCCCGCTCAAGCGGGAAAGTCCACGCTCGAGCGGGGACCCCTGTTTTAGAAATTTTATAAAAGTGTTTTGTGTTTCATATTCCGTTCTCTTTCACTTCTAAGTACTCTTAGGCATGCATTGAGCATTATGAATGAATTAAAAGGATAAGAAGGAAGCCTAAGAGGGATGTATGAATTAAGAACGGATTGAATCGTTTGTGACCCATCTGTGTTATGTAATGTGTAGGGTCGAGCTCAACGGTGAATCCACTGGCAGAACACTGTGAGTAATATCTTAATAAAGATATTTTGAAGTATGTTAATTGTCCAATTACTTATTTCCCTATAAGTACTATAAGTTTGTTAATTCGAATAATGGACAAATGTTTGCTATGCCATATGGTTGGGTCTAAGGCCGTCTGACATGAATGATAGTCTAACATGAATGATGGTCTGACTCGAATGATAGTCTGACATGAATGATGGTCTGACTCAAATGATAGTCTGACATGAATGATAGTCTGACATGAATGATGGTCTAACTCGACTAATAGTCTGACATGAATGATGGTCTGACTCGAATGATAGTCTGACATATCAATGAATAGGCCAGAGGTTGTATGACATGAATGAATGGGCCAGAGGCCGTATGACATGAACGAATGGGCTGAAGGCCGTTTGACACAAATGATTGGGCCAAAGGCCGTCGGACAGGGACGATTAGGCCTAAGGCCGTCTGTTGTACATTGTTTCAGAGTATCTTCTTTATTCGATATTATTCACTGGGCTTTCATTCACGCTCATTCATGTTTATGTAGGTGAGCCAAGGGACGCCCAAACCCAGCCTCGATGAAATATGTGAGAAATAGTCAAGGTTTTGGAGAGTCAGCCCAAACGTCTCACGCACGAGACTTGTCTTTGCCTCTTTTGTTCTTTTGATATGGTTTTGTTTTATTGGCGAAAACATCGGATTACTTTTGTATATAAACTTTGGGTTTGACCGACTTAGACGTAATGATCCTGTATGTATAGAACTTTATGTTATTACTTATTTTGACGTGAGTTATTAACATGTAAGTTTGCTCTATGGACAATTTGTAAGTTTGCTTCCATTTGGCCCCTTTACTCTGATGAGTTATGTCTGGTTTGGTTTGAGGCCGTAGGTAATCCCTTGATTACTGGCAGGTTATGTCCTTAACCCATAGGGGCGGGTTCGGGTCATGACAGGGACGGTGCTCAGGGGGAGCACTTCTGATCACCATTCTGGCTTGAAGTAGGCTTCAGCTTGAGCTTGAGCTTGAGGTAGAGGCACACTCATACTTCGGAGCATTGACAAGGTTTGAAGAGGTACATCCGGAATGCAAGCTCGGAATTTGCTGAAATTGAAACAAACTTAGATGCTCTGAATTTTCCTCTTTTCTTTTGCTTTGCAGTCTGGAACCTACATAGCTTTAGATAGGTCCTGGTTTTACTGTTCTCACATGACCTGGGTTGAACCTTGCAGTTTTATGAAAGAAAAAATCCTATTTTGCACAAATGTGGAGAACAGCACAGCACTCTGAGCACAAAACGATTCATTTTTAACATTTGAAATTGAGAAACGAGTTCTTAACCGGGTATTGAGCCTATGACGGACCACAGCAAAAGCGACTCAACAACGGAAAACAAAGGTAAAACAACCTAAACACATCTATTGACACTCGACACGACTCAAAACAAGAATCGAGACAAACAAAAACATAACAAAACACAAGACTCAAATGTTCACAGGGAGCATGTTTCTCCAGGTATTGTTTCCCACTCTTTTTCATTTGTGATTCTCACATCACTCTGGCACTCAATCTTTATTTTTCTGAAAAAAACCCTTTCCTCACTTTTTCTCTCAACGCACATCTTTCTATTCTTCAATCTCTCTTATTTTTTTATCTCTCCCCTGGGTGGTTGATGGATAAACAAGAAGTCGTGGGCTCTTGCCCTTGGTATTCTACCAGATTCTCATTCTTCTGCTCACAACAATGAGCTTTCCCACAGAGGGGTTGTGGTGTGACCAGATGGGCATTAGATCTATAATTGACATCGGTTGACGATGCCCTTGGCCAGTTTGGATGTGATCAAATCTGTCCAGATGAGGGAGTGGAATATCCTGCTCCATTCCAGTTCGTGCTTTGCACTTAGCTTGATACCTCGCTACTTAGAGGATGAGAGAGCTTTCGGCCCTTTGCTGTTAGCTTCAGTTGTGCCCTTTCTGGCGAATATGGTGCCCTTTCTAGCAAGTTTGTTGACAACGGGGAAAAGACAAGAAGCTTGACCCAATTGTGCCCCTAGTTCATCATTTTGACCATTTTTGTTTTGGTTTTCTACTAAAACAATTTTGACCAACATGAGAGTTAGATTGACATACTTGTTCGATTTTATGATTTGAAATCATGCAAGTCAAGCTATGAGCACTAAAACCTTTCCTTTTTGGGTCCAAGAAATGGTCCAGTTTTGGAAAAATGGAATAATTTTCGAGAAAATTAGTCAACTTTATTAAAAATCCTCAAAACTATTTTTGCAAATGGCCACTGCTCGACCAACGCAAAATCTACTCTTGAAATGCATAACCTCAGATCCAAAATAATGGAAAATGGCCCCTTGTCTGGATGGCACTACACGACACCAAATCTAGCAACGAAAAGTTGCCCCTTGTTTGAATGGCAACTCACGGCAATAGAAAGTTATCCCTTGTCTGAATAGCGCTGTAGCATACTGTAACCAGTCCTTATAGTGACAATCACAACCGAACTCTCAGATATAGGGAAGACAAAGATGATCAGAACCATTACATGGACACAGTCAATTTGGAAGTGTTTATGGTTGGACTTCAGAATGAAGTTGCCTACGTATCCCAAACATGGGAATCAAGTCTTACGTAGTTTGGGGTTAAGGTACACTCGGGTATTAACCTCTCATTTTACGCTCTAACTTTTGCCAAGGCCGCCCTTCCGAGTTTTTAACCTTGCGAGCTCTGTTTTTCTTTTCTTTTCATCTTTTCTTCTTTCCATTTTTTTTCATTTTTTTTTCATTTTCTTCATTTTCCTTTTTTTGTTCTATTTCTTTTCTTTATTTTCTTGCTCTAACTTTTGCCTAGGTCACCCTTCTGGGTTTTCGGCCCAGCGAGCCTCTCAAGGGTAAAAGAGGTTGAGCTAGTCCATGTTGATCGGTTTAAGATCTCAAAGCCATCTGAATCCAGGAGAATGACTGTTGTTCGATGATGATGTGAGAGTCTATCTAGCCAGGTCTGAATTGCCCCCAATGTTGTAGATAGGAACTCAATTGTCCTTCAGTAAAACTTTCTTCTTTCCTCCCTCCTGGGATTTGGCATTCTTGCCGATCTTCATTAGCTTGAGAAATGTCCTAATTTTTGAATCTTCGAGCACATCTGACATGTTTTTGCCCCTAGGTCAAGGGCTATTTCTCAACCAGCTTTGCAAGCTTTCTTTTGATCATATCTAACCCTCTTGCCCTTAGTTCATGGGCTGCTTCAAATCTGGCCATAGAAGCCTCACATTATGGTTGACCTTTGAACATTCTGAATCCAAGTTCAAGGTTTGAAAGCAAAAGGGGTTGAGTCTTGAGGCTGAGAGCGATCCTATGCTGCACAATCTCAAGAGCGATTCCACACAGGTCTTCGCAGGACCACGCAAAACTTTTTTGAAATCTTTTAAGAAAGCGAAAAATTGCTCGTGTTGAAGATAGTGTAGAACAAATCTAGATCAAGCCAGGATCCTTCTCAGTACTCACACTAACAAACATGATCTCATTCATTAAGGGCTTAGCATGCCTCTCTTTCTCTCAATTGATCAAATTTTTGCAAATCCCAAGGAATTCTTTCCTCTTTGTTTTTAACACATTGTTCAAAAAGTTTTGAAAAGCTTAGGTCAATGCAATGATTTCAAGGCACAGAAAAGTGGGCGAAAAGCACTGCCATTTCATTCAAATCTTCTGGCACAACTGGCTTCAGGGTAGATACAAATGCAAATGGGTGAAAATTACTGCTGTTTCATTCAGATCTTCTAGCGCAACTGGCTCCAAGACATAAACAAACTCAAAAGAAAGAGTGTAAAAGACAAACAAAAAGCAAACAAGTGATGCCTGAGGTAACACCCTCGAAATCACCCGACTCTAACACAACAGGATTGACTCGATACGACAAGACAAACCCAACACCTAAGTCAGAAAGTATAATAAACAACATTTGCACATGCTCAAAATAATGCGTGTCATCTCCAAATTTGGAGTAAACTAAGCACCATCCGTTGGTGGTTCATCCCCCGATCACATGATCACATTATCCCCCAAGTTCACTGACCTAGTGCCGATAGACTTTGCAGGACCTGGCACTACGATGACCTCTTTATCAATCAGATCTTGTATTTCGTGGCGAAGACGAAAACACATGTCATTGTCATGGCCGTCTTGTTGATGAAAGGCACAGTACTTAGCCGAGTTGTGGGAGAGAGGAAGTTTATTCGGTAATGACCACGGCTCAAGGGGTTCGAGATGGCCTTGTCCTATAAGGATTTGGAAAGCTTTGGACAAAGTCATGTAGAGGGGATTGAAGACCCTTTGGCCTTGGGGTGGGTACTTCGAGGTTTGTGGAGTTTTGCTGGATGCACCAGCAAAGGGATTGGTAAGCATTGACTGGGTTTGCTGATCTCTTTCGAGTACAGGATTAGAGCTGAAAGGAACATTTCTGGTACGACAGCCCTTCTCTTGGCTCGTCCCTTGATTCAAACTGCTCTCATCCTGAGTAGCAAAAGCACAGTCTTTGCAACAACTGCGAGCACTTGCTGTTTGTTCAGTCCTTCGGCTTTCAAAGCCTCAACAACCTACAGAAGGTGTTCATGGGGACTAATGCCTGCCCCTACCTTGTTCTTGTCACTGGCCTCCACTTTGCTAAGAGATTGGCCTTCTCCCAATGCAGCCCGTCCCAAGATTGGGGAGCCTTTTGGCATGAAATTTCTAGCATGCAATGTGGTCGATGACGGAGCCAGTATCCCAAAGGCCAGATCTGCCACTGTTCTCTGAAGATCTTCAATTATGCTCACTAGCTTAGAAGTAGTGGGTTCATCGGTTTGAGATGATTGGGGTTCGAGCACATTCATCATGCTTAAGTCCATGCTGTCTGGGATAAACACCTCAGACTCAGGTAGATGAGTCGGGGTGTATACACCAGGATTATAGGTGGGTGGCAGTGTATGGACGAGGTTGAGAAGTGGATGAGGTACTTGGTCATTAGGGTCTTGAGGTGGAGCTATCGTCTGGTTGTCAATGAGATTTTGGACCTCATGACGAAGGCAGTAGCAACGATCGGTGCCATGACCGCGCTGTTGATGATAAACGCAGTATTTGGAGGGGTTATGTTCGGCAGGGAGTGTGTGAGACCCCTAGCTTTTGTAAACCCTATTAAGTCCTTTACTTTTAAATTATTTCTTTGAAATCGCTTAACTTCTTAATTAATTGTAATTTTAACCCTAGGATCAAAATACATGCACCAACTGAAAACCCGCAAACCCTAATCAATTTCGGAAACTTGGAAATAATTTCAAATACTCTAATTGACTCCCTAAATATGAAATTACCACTTGAAAACCCTAGGTTTTTTTTCTATCTTTATCACGTTCGCCAGTTGATCACGTTTTTGTTCGAAAACAAGAAATTCAAACCGAATTAGATTCTCTAACCCTAACTTAGTTAAATTCTATTCTAAAATAAATGTTCCAATTCATAAATTAAGGCCTTAGCCCTCATATTTTACTTAAATCACAAATTGACCCCAAGTTAGTACCATTGTATATATATATATATATATGTATTTGTACCTCTTATTCATCAAATCTTTTTGTACACAATATCTATGGAATTTGTACACAAAATAAATAGGAAAATCCCCAAATTCTTGAGCACATGGCTAGCCATCATACCTCCTAGGCCATAATCATTGTACTTTAGTACAAACAAATCCTTTGAAATCTTGGAGCAATGATGACCTTGGTACCAATTCTATATATATACATTGCGAAAATGTGTCCATAGCACCTATATATTGAATAAAAAATTCCCCACTTCCTTTCCCCATGGCTGGCCAACCTAGGAGAATGTGAGGGACCAATTTTCAAGCCTTGTAATTATGATATTCTAGAAGCACTAGTACCTAGTACCCTTAAATCTAGGGTTGTGTTCCCAACACTAGTTCCATTCCAACTAGAGGCCAACTAAATATTGTCTAATCACATGATTAAGTTCCCTAATCACTCCCTATTCCATTAGACTCCAAGTAAATCCAAACTTTTCAATCCAATTCCAACTAGTGGGCCTTTATGTCTATTTACACCGAAATTGCCTATAAATACAACCACCCCCCTAGCATGGCATACACAAACAACACACACTCACATACATTTGGCTTAGAGGAGAGAAAGGAGAGCAAGAGAGAAGTCTTGAGAGGGAGAGGGAGGAAGAGGAGAGCAATCTGTTCAAGCCTAGCAAGTAAGCCACAACACAACTCTCTCTTTTATTTTCCTTTTTCAAATACATGTTCTTAAGGTTTCTACCCATTGTTTTCAGATGTGTTATTAATGATTTCCTTGTATTAAAAATGATAAGAGTTAAGCCATGATTCTACCTCTCTTGTAGTTCCCCTCATTTCGGTACAAAACTATCTTTTCATACCAATCTCTCAAACTTTCCAAAGGCACACCTTCAAGCTAATTTTCTAAGTTTAATATATATTATTTAGCATGTTTTCATCACAATAGAAATGAAGAATTTCCCATAGTGGATCCCTTTCTCAGAAATCTTCTTGTTTTGGGTATTGTGCCTTAAGAATCTGTTTTCATAGTCAACTTTCAATATTTCTAGAAACATGTATAAAATTATTCTGGACCTCTATTTTATTCAAAATCTTCCTCAAGGAGTTATCTTTCAACTAAAATTGGTTTCATTGAAAACGAGTGAGCGGTTTGTGAGAAAATCTGATTTTCGTAACGGTCGACGAATTTGGACAGCGCTGGAAGATTTCTTAAATAACTAAAAATCTAGAAAAGCTATCACATTTCAGAAACTTGTTTTGAAAACTAGATTAAATTCTCTATGAACCATAGGGAGGCCGAGTTCGGTAAAATTCTGAAATAGCCCTTTTGATTTTAATCTTTCAATGGTACAGAATCTAGAAATTTAGTTTTGCATGAGTGTTTTATGCTCGTGTACATGAATATACTTATTAGTTTATGATCATGTCTTGGTATGGTATTTCATGTGTTATGGTTATGTTCCTTATCTTCTTCATTTTAATGATGCTCATGCTTATGTGGATATTACTATCTTGCTGAGTTTGTTCTAACTTGACTTAAAACATTGAACCAAACAGAAAACTTAATTGGGATGGTATTGGGTTTTCGATCACTTGAATAATGAAGAGATAATAATGTGTTATGTATGGATTGATGTGATGTGCTCCCGAATTGAAGTTTAGGTCTTGTGCAAGCGGTTGTCGCGTAAACCCTAGAATGGAATAGACGTATTCGGACTCTTTGCAGTGGTTTGATTGGTGAGATAAGGTTGGGTCTGGATGGGACATTCAGGATGATAAAACTTTTTTTGGAAGGATAAGGTTGGATTCAGGAGATAAAACATTTTTCTTTTCCCTATTCCTTTTGAGGCCCTACGGTTGGCGCTACGCGGTATATAACCGTTGGTAGGCAACCGAGGTTAGTTCTGCAACAAAGCAGCAAAAGGGGGAGTTCTGAATAGTTCGATGTCCAATTCTTGTGGTTGGGAGGATGAAATCTTTTTGGGGGATTTCTAGAATACTAACCACTAACATTATAACCTTGTTATCTATTTGAATGACATGCTCCTTTTCTCTATTATTGAAATTGTTGTTATTGACTTGAATATCATGCTTCACTACTTGTTTGCCATAAATGTGATGGTGTATTGGATTGGGAAAAAGGGACGGGGTGTGTATGCGTTTACTGGGCATTCAAAGCTCACGGTGTTTCATGCCAGGTATTGAAGACTATTAGGCTGGTCGAAGGCAAAGCTGAAGTATTTGAGGACGTATGGCTATCCTATGAGAGTTAGGAACTAGTTATGTTAAATGTGTTTTGAGATTGTAAGTGATAGATCCCATGTTGTATTTAAGACATGATTTTTGTAATTTGTATATATATAACATTTGTAACCTATCCTTGTACTTCGTTAACTCATATAGGCCTTGCGTTAATACCCTGTCAAGATCTGTCAAAAAGGTAGCTTTGCTATCTAAGGTGGTTGGACTTAGAAGGGAGGCTATTTTGACTCCTCTGACCTTCTTAGGATCTTGCTTGGTTATTAGCCAAAGGACTCATTAGTGACATTTCCTACTCTTGTAACCTTAGATAAACCCTGTATTTAATGGTTAATATATTATCTGATGTTCCTGATTTTTGGGGCATCACAGAGTGGGTCAGGCAGAGGTTGAGGATTAAGGGGTTTGAGATACCCTCTGTCCATCAGGACTTTTAGTGCGCTGGTTAGGCTCATATAAAGGGGGGAAACAGTTCTGCCCTGAGCTCGGGCCGGGCTGGCTCTTTGTAGGCTGGCCTTGGCAAAAGGGTCGGATATGGCGACTGTGTTGATTTTAGTGGGTTTGGGAACAGTGCTACTGCCAGCATTGGTACTCTCGACTGGGAACCTTACGGCAACCTCGGTGTACCCATCCTCAATGTCGTGAATGGAGTTAAAGCCCTGTGTCATTTTTACCTGCGTCTCAAGGTTCGCAATTTTCTCCGAGCTCGGATCAAGATCAGTAGTATCAAGGGAATAAAGCCTCTCAGTAGGCTGTGTTAAGGGTCTGAAAACTTGGGATTGAGCCAACCCTTCTTGGGGATTCAGACCATGCAAATCTTCAGTTGGCGGGAGTGGGTTCGAGTTCGACTGGGGTCCCGAGACTGGATGTATGGTAGGTGCCCCAGCTGGGCATTGCATTTCAGCATTGGTCTCACCCTCCATGAAGATTCCCTAGTTTAATGCCCCTGTCATGGCCACAACTTCTTCCAGACTCTGTGCCATCACGGTCTGCTGAGTTTGAACAAAGGTGATGTGACTGGTGATTGTCGAATTAGATGAATCGGTGAGCCCTAATTGACCTTTCTTTTCCTTACCACTGGCGAAGGAAAACTGGTTGCCTTTGAACTGAATCTCTGACCTGACAAAGTCTATCAACACAAGTCTGGTGTACTCGGGGGATATCGGAGCCTTCTGAAGCTATGGTTCCAGGGCTACCTAGCAAAAGAGAAAACAGATAGCACCTCAGCCTGATTTCACCAAAACAGTTATGAGCATAGCTGAATGACCGTTCTCTCTGTTGAATTCTGCCCAAAATTTTGCCTGTAAACTGATACCCTCAGGCCGATACTCAGACTTGCAACTGATACATACAACTTGTAGAGACACACTCTGACAACACATATCAAGCAAGTGAGAGCCAAAACACCCCTATGGTGGGGTAGGGTTTCCCTGTCCTATTTTGTCAGGAGCTAGGGTTTCATTACGCAGTAGACGTCCCCGAACGTCCCGGGAGGGAATCCCGTTTTGTTCATTTGAGCTTACTACAGTTCGGACTCAATCTCACGGTCCTGTATCTAATCTTGCAGAGTGCAATGCAAGACAGATGAATCATCAAAGATTTCAAATCCGGCAAATCGTTTTGAAAAACTGATTTATAGAAAGAAGTGCCAAACATGGACTGATTTTCCATATACAGAGTCGCCACCTAGATATTTTATTTTGGGAGAATTTAGGAAACCCTGACTCATGCCTAAGGCCACGTGTCCGTCATCACCAAAGTTGCCTCGGCTCGGGAACTTGGGTACGATTGGGGAAGGTCACTTCGTGAGCACCCCCGCTTGCCCGATCAAAGATCGGCCTCTACTAACCATGATATCGAGTTTTGAAAACATTATGTGCTCTAATTCCGGTTATTAGCCTAGAATTACTATGTGATGTGCGCAACATATAAGTATAGACTAGATTGCCTAAGTTGGAACAAAGCATCGCATATCCGTTTGTTTTGAAAATGGATTGAAGTTTGCTACTCGCAAGTAGGCTAAAACATGGGTTTCGACTAATTATTCCAACTCAAGCAACCCAACTTTCACCCACAGGCATTCAGGCAATTATATCACATAAGTACATAGCCTCATGGTAAGCATGCTATCATGGCAGTCACTCACATACATGCGAGGATGCTAAAGCATAAATACTTACCAAGTACTCCAAGCCAAAATAGAAACTAGTTAGTAATCAATGCATGATCCTAGTTCATGTTAAGATGGCTAATGTAACACATGCAAAAATGCAACTAAGATAGGCTCGGTTATTCTAAAATGGCATATGAAATGCAACAGATAACATGTATTCAACTTGGAATTGAAATACAATGCAGTTAGCATGATGCGCCGAGCCTGGTGCATGCAATACAGATGAATGATGCAAACATGCGTGCATATGTATGCTAATTGAAATATGTCCTAAACTAACCATCAAAAGCTAGTAAATAAAAGGGAGAAAGACGTGGGGTTGGAAGACATACATCACACACACGCACACTTATTACAACATTGCCCTCCTCGGAGGATCCGAATAATACAAAACTAGATGAATAATGAACTGCAGCTAATTATTACACGACATGAACTAATTAACAAACTAGCTAAGTAAGCATGTAAACTAAACGAATGTGACTAGCTTGGCTCTGTTTTGGATGACAATGGATGCATGCATGCTCGAGTCGCCTCGTCGGGAAATCCATCGCGATGCTTCATCTCGCCTTTGTGTGCAATTTATTTCTGAAACTTGCACGAAGCTCCAAGAGGCTGAAACTCTACTCTGGGAAGTTGTGGAAGGGCTGCCGACCAGCCAATGACGTGGGAGACCACCTACCAACCACCCCTTTGTGGTGGAGACCAAAAAGGGTGGTCTACCTGCCAGAAAACTTGGTCGGCCGACCACTTTCTGCCCCTAGATTCTGGTTTTCTGCAACACAAAGCAATAGGGAAGCATGGCAACGTATTTCCAACAAATGTGTGCTCGACCACTCTCCCCGTCATAGCATAGGCTCTAGGGAGTGTAACCCTCGATCCTTGGACCACCAATCACGCATCTCGATGCATGATGGCCGAGGAGTCAGATTGCATGACTTAATGTGACATGAATGCACAAATAAGCATCTAAAGCCAACAACTCTATCATGGATAGTCAAGAGTGTCGACGACCAGGAATTGAGGCACGTTTTATTACTTGGAGTATGAAACGCTCCTCGTTTCCCGTGTTTGGGCTAGCTCTTATCCCAAACATGATGAAACAAGAATGGCATGCTCAATGCAGCTTCTAGCATGCAAACCTAATGTAATGCAACTAAATGATACAAAGATGCAAGGAATGACATGCAAGCATGCAAATGGCATACGCAATGCTATGAACTACACATGACATACTCAATGCACATGGACTAAACAATGGCATACACAATGCACATGTGAAGACTAACAAACACAATGAGATGAACAAGGCATGCTCAATGCAATGATCAACTCATGCGACAACATGGACTATGTGGCATACACAATGCAAAATGGACTTAAACCAAAGTGAATGGGCCTCGGCCACACCCAAATCAGTGGCCGAACATGATGAAATCAAAGCAACAAGACACACATAAGCATGCACAATGCAAAGGCTCGAACCTAAGGCATCAAATGCCACTTTACCAAAGCATGGCAAGGGATGAAATATAGCATACAATCATACAATTTTCCAGCTCTGAAATGATATGCAAGATCGCCCCGAATCATGCAAATATGTCACATAATGCATGCTAAATGGCTCGAATACCGAAACTAGTGAAGTGCGTTACACTAGAGGTATACAAAGCAATGCACAAATGGCAAAACCAGCTCCAAACAAACCCTAGGTAGGTCCAAGACAGTGGGAAAATGGCCTAAGATGATGGCTCAAAATGCATAGAAATGAAGCTCATGCTAAGGCTCAAAAATAAGGCATACAAGCACAACTCTTAAACATATTGAAGGAGTGATGAACATGAGAATACGACAACCTTATATGCTCTAAAATATCATGCTTGATGATGTGAAAACATGTCAAGGGCCCAAACAACGCATTCTAGTGGACCCGATATGCAAAGCTAGTGAGCTTAAATTGAACTATGGCCATATACAACAATGCATGCATGACCCAAAACACTTCAAACAGAGCTAAGGCATCCCAAAATACGAATAAAATTAGTTTGGATCATGGCCAAAATATGCTAGGAAAGAGGTCCAAACAATACAAACTAGTGAACCATGATTTACACTACACCCATATGAAACACACGAGAGGCCACCAAACCAGTCAAAAACAGAATCATGGAATGTCAAATGAAGCCCAAAAACTCACTGAAACGTGACCAATGCATGCAAGAATGACATGCCCTTTTGATAGGCTATAAAGAGGGTTGTTCTAAACATGCAAGATGGATACCCAAAATGGCAAAAATGGCTCTGGATAGAGCCTATGCAGGTCCTAAAACCCACCAAAAATGGCCTGAAACATGGATTGGAAGCATGCAAATAAGGGCTCCTTTGTTAGGCCGAATATGCTAGTAAACAAGACAAGGGGTGAGAGGATCACCCCTCTCTGATTTTGGTGCTCAAAATAGCATAATAACCACTAAAAATCTGCTGGATTTCAGTGGTCAAAAGGGCCAACAAAGCTCAACACAAAGGCCCTAATGCATGACTCAAAACAAGATGAAATGAAGCATGCAAGGGGGTAGATGACCCCCAAAAGAAAAATGGTCTTAAACAAACATGTTAAGGACTTCAAAACCAGACTTTTTTTAGTTTATGAAAAAACCCAAATATGCTCGCAAGTATGGCTAAGAGATGAAGCAATATAAAGACCAAAAGAGGGTAAGAAGTGTTACCCTTGAAGCTCAGCAACTCCAGCAGCTTTGAAGCCAAAAACTCAGACCTTAGGACCTCTCAAGACCTTCCAAGAAGCTTAGGTTGGTATTGGAGGTGTTGGGCTAAGATGTGTAGTGTAAATGTGCAAGAACCATGGACTTTTGAGACCAAAATAGAGAGATATAAAGAGGGAGGTGTGTATGCCTTAGACAAATTTTCTGAACCTTTGCAAATGAGGGAGAGGGTCTCTCTTATAGAGGAACAAAGGTCCAATCTTCTTCAAGAAGCTTGTGCAAAGGTCCAAGCTTCTTGAGGAAAAGTATCGCAAAAAGGGTCAAGCTTCTTGAGGAAGCTAGATCCAAAGGGTCAAGCTTCTTCAAGAAGCTAAAAAGGGTTCAAGCTTCTCTTAGAAGCTTAGAGCAAAGGGCCAAGCGTCTTTAAGAAGCCAAAACAAGGTTGCCAATCCTCCATACATGTGTATGGAGGATGCAGTCTGTGCCCTCCAGCTGGCACAGCTGGCACACACTCACAGAGACAGAAAAGGGGGAAGTTGGCCGACCAGTTCAAGTGGTCGGCCGACCACCTGCCCTAGTCGGCTAACCAGGGTCAAAAGGTTCAAGCTTCAAAAGCTAGTCGGCAGCCTCTAGGGGTGGTCTCCCAACTCAATGCAAGCTAGTGGTATGGTGGGAGACCAGTAATTGTGGCTCAAAAGTCAAGGAGACCAGTTACCCGACAAGAAAAACCGGCCGGCGGGGAAAAGTGGTCTCCCACCCTTGTACCACCTTCCAAACAATGAAAATAGGGTCCATGCCAAAAATGAACCAAGACGGATGCAAAACGAGGGTTCGGGGGCCAAAATGCGCGGCTGGGTGCCTCGAAAACTGACTGTTAAGCATCGAAAGTGGTGTGCGACCGCGAAGGTGGTCTCCCGAGCCACAGTGTCCCTCTAGAGAAAGGAAACAAGGTGTGTGCCAAAAACCGGAGCAAACGGAGAAAGTTAAGCGGTCCCGAACCGAGGCGCACGGCCGACGGCTTCGAAAATTGAAAATTGGTCTCCAAACGGGAACAGTGGTCTACGACCATGAAAAGTAGCCTACGGCCACTGAGAGATGTTCTATGAGACCTCTCCTTCCCTTCGGGAAGAGAAAACAAGTCCTGGTTTGCAAACCGAGGCAAAGCACAAAAGAGTCCCGAAGTCCGGAGGCAAGGCTCTCAGCCGAGACTCCGTAACCTCAGAACGAGCACAACATGCGTCATCACCGAGCGCTCAATCGATGACGTCTGAGTCTTAAGGTCGGTCAAAAATGGGGTGTCTACAGTTGTCCCTCTTTGACAGAAATTGAAAGTCATACGTGACGGGAGTGAATGTCAAAGCCCAGAGACGACCTATTTTTGACAAGGCCGAAGACTTAGACAAACAGGCAAGATAACAAAGAAATGTGCCCGCAGGCATGCCCGCTGGCAGGGGCAAGATGCAAAGGACAATGCACGGTGCCAAACATAACTTATGATCATGCAAAGACAACTGTAACGAAACATAACATGCAACAATTTTAAGCAAGAATGCAAATCGAACTACATTTCATGCAATAAGGATATAAGAGAATTACAATTCTCGCTACATCTCACATGGAGAAGATACAATACCTGCCTGGTTCATCTGGTTGTACTAGCTTCAATTGAACCGTACATACAATATCGTGCCTGTAAAAGAGAGGAACTTAACAGGCACAACATAGTTAGCAACATATGTTCAACGCTATATCGAACGTAAACGAACATGGTGCCGATGAAAAAGTGCATCATAATGCAAGAAGAGACGTGCGCGACAACGCAAGTTTAATCATGGAGGTATGACGATATCAGTGAAACGTGCACAATAATGCAAGTGACGTGCATAACAGTGCAGGATAAGTGCGACTTCAAAAGCATATTTGAAACAAAACAACGAGCAAAGAAATGTAAGCCTCGACGGGGGGAACTTAAACGTGACCTCCGGTTTACCTCTCGGAGGGGTCGCAACGTACTCAAAAAGGATACACCTTGCTTTTGGCGAGCAACAACGAGCCGCGCATCGAAGATTGGATTTGAAGTTCTCGTGGAGGGATTTCGCACCAAAAAGTGCACTTTCCTTGTACTTTCTCGAGAGCCGGGGACTCCGATCACCACCAAAATTTGCAGGGAGAACAAAGAGGCATTGGAGACCACCTAGAAGGGGAACCGACCACCCTAGAGTGCCACCGACTAGGGCTTGTTCAAGGGGTGGTCAGCCTACCACAAAAGCTGGTCGGCCGACCACTTTGCTAAAATAGAGACAGTTTGGTCCTTTTGCATTCGGATCTTTAAATACACATGGCCAAAACACTTTTGCTCACAACTTCAGATTCGAAATTAGTCCCTCTTGCTTCCTAGACCATTTTCTCTCTCAGATCTGCGCTCTATACGTGTTTTCCAATGCCCCATGCAAAGTTGTTTTGCAAAATCTTTCAGTTTTCTTCACTTTGGACCGATTAAAATTTGATTTCGGAGCTTCTTTCTCCATTTTCACCACTTGAGGTAAGTTTGCCTCGATATTTGGAACATTTTCTCAGGAGTTGACTTTTTCATTTCCCGAGAGTTGACTTTTGTAGACTTTTTCCAATTTTGGCTAATTTTGCTCATTTTTGCAGATTCCTTGAAATGGCGGGTCATTTCCCTCATGGTGGATGTCCTCCAGGTGCCGAGGGTGAGCCGAACATCATGTCATTGCCCCCGAGAGTTCCACCATTTGACCCCGAGAGGTACGACCCTCCGGAGCATATCCTTTCCCTGAGTACTTTCCATCATTTTACTGATTTTGATCAACGAGCACTTGCGGATCTCCTGCTACGGGAGCCAGAGTCTCACCTCTCTCACCAGGCACGAGAGGTATGTACTTCATTATTACATTCTCTGCAATGTATTATGCATTTCTTGCACATTTCCTGTTTTCGCTATATATGTTCATTTGCTTATTTTGAACACATTCACACACCATCCAGTCCACTTGGCACACAGCTTATGTATCACTAGACTTTGCTCGTTTTAGCACACGGCTCACAACACAGAATTCTGTTGAGTTGGCACACAATTTGTTCTTGGACACTCAGTCTATAGCACAGCATTCTGTTTGCATTTTGAACACACAACTCAAGCACTTGAATTTCTGAACACGCAGCTCATGCTTCTGGTTGTGAACACGCAACCCACACTTTTGAAATCTAAACACACAGTTCAAACTTTTTGTCGTGAACACGCAACCCATATTTTGGAAGTTGGACACACAGCCCGAACTCTTGATGATGAACACACAGCCCACAGTTTTTGAAAGTTGAACACACAACCCAAACTCCTGATGATGAACACACAACCCATAGTGTTTGAAAGTTGAACACACAGCCCAAACTCTTTGTAATCTGAACGCACAGCTCATAGTTTTTGAAAGTTGAACACACAGCCCAAACTTTTTGATGATGAACACACAGCCCACAGTTTTTGAAAATCGAATGCACAGCCCAAACTTTTTGATGATGAACACACAGCCCACAGTTTTTGAAAGTCGAACGCACAGCCCAAACTTCTGAATCTGAATGCACAGTTCATACATTTCATTTGCACGCGGCCCATATACTTTATGTTGAACACGCAGCTCACACACTTCAATTCTAAACGCACAGCTCATTCCTTGTGTTTACGTGTAGCTCATACATTTTCACTGGTGAACACATAGCTCACTCATTGTATTTGCACGCAGCTCATACTGAACACGCAGTTCACAACATTGTATCTGATTTGATTTGCACACAGCTCGTACTTTCATTTTGAAACTGAATACATTTGTTCATTCTGCATGCGGGTATCTTCCCGTGTTACACGAGGCTATGGCTCGATCATCACTAGGGAGTGGTACGCAGAGCTCTAGAGACCGTTCGTGATCTGGTTGATGAGGCAGGGTTCAGACCCTTTTGCGCAGGGATATCTCGCTACCCTGCGAGCAGGACCCTGATGAGGGCACTCGTGGAGAGATGGTGGGACACCACCAACTCTTTCCACTTCTCAGCTACCGGGGATATGACGATGACCCCGTTCGACTTTGCCATGCTGACTGGCCTTGATGTGGCCGACCGACCGGTTCCCTACGACGCAGACATGGGCGAGTGAGAGGCGGCTTGAATTTATCTGTTAGGAGCCCGTCTGCCGATTGACAGATCATCGGGCAGAGTCAGGTACACTTAGTTTTTCACACATTTCAGAGAGACTGTGCTCGAGACTCTCGAAGAGATAGAGCAGTACGCTCAAGGGTTTTTGATATTCCTCCTCGGGACCACTTTGTTCTCTAATAGGGGGAACACTGTTGGACTTTATCTACTGAGTGCTCTGGTAGACCTATTACAGGTCAGCTAGTATGATTGGGGTGGCGCCGGCCTCGCTACCCTCTACTACTACATGAACGCGACCTCCCGCGGGCGGGGGAACATAGTTGGCGGCTATTGGAGAGCCTGGGAGGTACTTTCTGCCCTCTTGTATTTGAGGGCCAGTATCGGCTGAGGGCTCGGGAGACTCTGCCTTACCTGCGGCAGTTTTTTGATACGGTGCGGACGACCGAGGTAATTCAAAACTCTCAGTTCTCCATGTTTTCATTTTTGATTTATCTTGTACATTTACGATTTCTAATCGGCTCATGCACTTGATTATCCGCAGATCACTTGGCAGCCCTGGGCGCCTCTGGGTGGAGATACCCGAATTCAGTTTTTTGGGGGATGGGCCATTTCTCAGTACAGGATCCTATTTGAGGGGCCAGTTGGCAGGGCCTGGTTTCTGGGGGACCGCTTCATGCGCCGGACGATGGGCTACCCCGAGCAGAGTGTCCCCGCAGCACCTCCGGACGATATGCGGTCCACTGAGGGACTCACTCCGCAGGAGGTTGATTTGGCTATGCTAGGCACTGATGTTGCTTTACATTTGGAGGAGGGAGAGTACGCGACCTACCGTCATACATACTTGATGCCCCCATTGACAGGTGTCCGCATTCCCACTCGGGGGGCTACTGGCATGCCATCATTGAGTCGAGCCTGGGCTGCAGATATCTCTTCGACTAGTAGGGCTGGCACATCGAGAGGTGGGGCTAGACTGGTTCCCCCGGTTCCCCAACTTATCAGCACGCTGGGTGGCCAGGTCTTCCGACCGAGTTGACTGGATGGCGATACGGGTCATCTTACCCGATTCCGATAGAGCCTCCTATGCCCAATCATCGATATGTCAGTGATCCTGACTCACCACTGGTATGTTCCACTGCTTTTCATTTACCACTCAGATACTTAGGTATTCATTTATTCATTGATGACTTGAGCATGTATCTGCAGCCTCCCAGGGAGTATATTGAGGGGTTGCTCGGGTTGGTAGCCTCACTCGAGGGCATGGTCCTGCGGAGAGAGACGCAGCTGTTCATCGCCGGTGTTTTGGTACTTTTCAGTTTTTTTCTTCATTTATCATACTTTTGATGACATGCTGAATTCGACTATTTCACTACATTGGTTGACTGTATGTGTATAGCACATCTGGCACACACCACATTCATATTCTATATCTGCATGCACCCACTCCATGTAGCTTTCTTGTCTCTACATCTGATATACATATTGGCTAATGTATTCAAATTGCACTCTTCCTTTTCAGATGCCACCGCTACAGGCTGAGCCACAGGCCAGGCCATCCAGGCTTTCTCGGGGAGCTGGGAGAAGGGGTTCGACTCGCAGCCGAGGCGGATGCAGAGCGCCTGTCATAGAGGAGGAGTCCAGTGAGGAGGAGAAGTCTGCACATCCCCAGTCAGAGACATCCGCTGACAGAGAGGGTAACTCTGGTTCTGGTTCTGATAGTGGAGATAATGCCGAGGAGGATTCCGAGGGCGGCGGCTCCGATTAAGATGATGATGATGGTGCAGAGGTTGTTCCGCAGAAGAGGACGAAGAGGGCCTTTTATTCCTGGCTTGATAGCACTGATGCAGCTGTTCCTGCTTTATTTGCCTTTTTTACTAGTAGTTGTAGCACATTGTACAGTATTAGGCAGTTTTATTTTCTGTAAAACTTGTACCCTTGTTGTAAAGTGTTGTAACAAAGGAAGCATAATGGAATGAAACGGCTTTTTCGAAAAAAGCGTTGTATTTTATGTTCTTAGCATCGCATCACATCATTTTGCACAAAAATGAGATTGAATGAAAATTGAGCAATGTGTATCACCAAGTCAGGTAGTGAACCGACGCAACAAACCAAATAACTTAACTTGCTAAGAAACAACAACACCTTAGCAAGTTTACAACTCGATAAGCAAATCTCGACGAATGTTGATAAACAAAGAGTAACAACTCGACGGAAAAAACTCGACAACTCGATAAAACTTAACAACTTGATAAACAAAACAACTCGATAAACAAAACTACAACTCAATAAGCAAAGCAACAACTCGATAAGCAAGTCTTAACAACAACTCGATAAACAAATGCAATTCAGACAAGGTGAGCGATGGAATGCGTCCAAAACAGAGGAAAACACGGACCTTCGATATTCCTAACACATGGAAATGCTAGGAACTCCATTCTAGAGATTAGGAAAAGGCCGAAGACCAACTTTCCTCCATGGCCGACCACCAGAGGAGGCTGGCCGACCAGCTATTTTCCTTGGAGACCAAAGGGGTGGTCGGCCTACTAGAAAAAGTGGTCGGCCGACCACCTGGTTTGGCGACCACCAGATTTTTGACAAGTGTCCCCAAACAGTGCCTTATCCTCTATAAAAGTTCCAGCTTCGTGGTTCTTTCATTTCATCTCAGTTTTGCATCAAAATGGAGGCATTCCTCATCGAAAATCTCGCAGCTTGGATTGCTACTTTAGACGGTTGGGAAAAGTTGAACTTCCGGGGCTTCGGCTTGAATGCACTATTCACGTTGAGCCGCACTCCACTGCATCTTCCCTTTTTCCATGCCGCGGTGAGGTTTTGGAATCTGGTAACACATGTCTTTAGCTTCGGTGGGCAAGAGATGTGTCCTACCTTCGAAGATTTCCAAGCTTTGATGGAGTCCGAGCGCAACGAAAGATCTTGCCCCAACTCCGCTTCGGCCATGCTCAAGCCTTAGGACGAATGTGTGGGCTCACTATGCACGACGCTCGGTCTCTGATCTGCTACGGAGAATTGGACATCCTCAGTTTGATTCAACGTTTTTTTGATCCCGGTGACTGCGGTGACCATCATTGGCAGGGCTTTCGGCGACATGCCCTTTGCTTGTGCATGTTATCTCACTTTTTGCTTGCCCCAGGCTTCAACGGGTCTAGCGTTCGTCGGATTGAAGTTGCCCAAGGCTTGAAGGAGGGTAAGAGCTGCATTGCCATGACATTGGCCGAGACACTGATGGCCTTGGATGCTTTCCATCGCCGGGAAACAACCAGATTTGCGGGGAGTCCACTACTGGTGCAGGTAATGTTTCCCTCTCTACCTCACATATATATTGCTCACATCACTCGGCCCTCGGGCTCGGTTTTTTTCACAAAACCCTTTTCTTACTTTTCTCTCAACGTACACCTCTCTATTCTTTAATCTCTCATTTTTCATCCCTCCCCAGGTGTGGTTGATAAACAAGTTACAGGTTGTGGACTCCTGCCCGGCATACTCGGCTCGTGGCTACTTCTTCGGCGACGCCTAGTCGATGCCTTTGATGAGGGATGGTGGTTCGACTAGATGTGCCATTTGTCCGCAGACCACATTGCTTGGTGTTGTCCTTGGCTCAATCTACCGGCAATGAGCTACAGCATGTCCCGGCAGATTGGGATTCAGTTGGTTGGTTTGACGCACTGCGTGTTTTACTTTCCTTTCCAGTTCCAGCGCCAGTTCGGCCATGATCAGACTTGCCCACCAAAGGGGATAGAGTACCTTGCTACATTCCCGGTCTGAGGTGCACAGCTTGCTCGGTATGCCACAGCATGGAGGGCGAGAGAACTCCTGGTCCCCACTCCCACTTTCAGTTGCACTTTGTCTGATGAGTGCATAGATTGGCTCAACGAAGAGGCACAGATTGGGCCCAGCTTGGCATTAGAAGCTTCGACCAGCTCTGGGAGGGGGCACAGGAACACCTGACTTATCTATGCCCCAGATTTATTACTTTATCAGTACTTTCAAGTTTTTCTTATGAATGTAACCAAAAGCAACTTCAATTTGTATGCAAGAGCAGGAGGACTCTGTATTGAAATCAATAAAATTGAAGGTTGTGGGTACTAAAATTTTTTCGCTTTGGTCCAAAAATGGTCTAAGTTGTAAAAAGATTAATTTGAACAAAATCAACTTTTATTAAAACTTTTCAAAACCATTTTCGACATGGATCAGAACTGGACACGCCTAACATCTGTCATTGAGATGCATAACCCCGGATCCTAGCAACTGGAAAGTTGCCCCTAGTCTGAATAGCACTGCACCGGAGATCACAATCGAACTCTTGAATGCTGAATAGATAAAGATGACAGAGATGATCAAATGGACAAAGTTGATCGGGGAAAAGTTTATGGCTAAACTTCAGGATGAAGTTGCCTACGTATCCCAAAGATGGGAATCAAGCCTTACGTAGTTCAGACTCGGTTTCACTTGAATATTTTCACTCTCCTTTTACACTCTAACTTTTGCCAAGGCCGCCCTATGCGATTTTTTAACCTTGCGAGCTCAGTTTTTATAATTTTGAATTTTCTGTTCTCTAACTTTTGCCTAGGTCGCCCTTTCGGGTTTTCGGCCTAGCGAGCCTCTCAGGGGTAATATTTTTTCAACTTGTCCATGTTGATCGGTTGTGAAAACTCTAGGCCATCTAGGTCCATCAGAATGACAGCTCCACGTGACCAAATAGACTTAATGATGTAGGGACCAGTCCAATTGGGTCTGAACTTGCCCCTAGGGTCATGGATGGGGGCTCGGTTGTCTTTGAGCACCAAATCTCCTTCTTTCAAATTTCTGAACTTGACTTTCTTGTTGAAAGCCCTGGCAATTCTGTGCTGATAACCCTGAATATGGTACAGTGCTTTCAGTCTTCTTTCATCAAAGAGCATGAGTTCTTCAAATCTGCTCTGCTGCCAATCTGCCTCGGTTATCTGACACTCGGCCAATACTCGTAATGACGGAACCTCAATTTCAATAGGTAGAACGGCCTCCATCCCATAAACTAATGAATACGGAGTCGCCCCAGTAGAAGTTGTAATTGACATCCGGTAGCCCCACAGAGCAAATGGCAGCTTATCTGGCCAGTCCCGGTAGGTTTCCACCATCTTCTGCAAAATGTGTTTGATGTTCTTGCTGGCGGCCTCGACTGCTCCATTGGTCTGCGGTCGATATGTGGATGACTTATGAAAAGCCACGTCGTATTTTTCTAACAAGTCAATCATTTCCTTCTTGAAGTGGGAACCGTTATTTGAAATAATCACGTTTGGGACCCCGTAGCGACAGATGATGTTGTTCCGGATGAATTTTGCAACGTGTGACGCCTTCAACACCGCATAAGATTGGGCCTCGACCCACTTCATGAAATAATCTATCGCGACCAGAATGAACTCATGCCCATTAGACCCCTTCGGAGTGACGGCCCCGATCACATCGATTCCCCAAACTGAAAATGGCCAGGGTGAAGTCATATTGTACAGCTTCGACGGCGGGATGTTCATGCGGTTTGCATGGATCTGACATTTGTGGCATCGCCGAACAAAGCAGACACAATCCTCCTCTATGGTGGACCATTAATAACCCTGTCTGAGGATTTTTTGGGCTAGCATCACCCCGTTCACGTGTGCTCCGCATTCTCCTCCATGGATGGCCTCCATCAGGCGCTTCGATTCTTCGGCATCAACACACAGCTTATGCATCCCCAGAGGACCCCTCTTATACAACTTACCTCCGCAGATGATGAACTGAACGACCATTCTTCTAATTACCCTTTTATCCTTGGCATTTGCCCCTGGTGGATATGCCTCTTTTCCCAAGAAGTTCCAGACATCGTAGTACCAGGGGTTCTCGTCTTGAACCTCATCTATGGCAGCAATCGACTCATAGGCCGGCGCAAATTTCTGGTCAATGATAATCGGACGCATCCGGACTCTGAAAAAGATGTCTGAATCTGCAAACCTGTTGTTCTCCCTTAACAAATGAGCAAAGTTTAGTTTCTCAAATCGAGAAATTAACAAGTCTAAGGTTTGGTGATACATTATCATCTTTTCTTCTTTGACTTTCCAATCTCCTTTTGCTTGAGATACAACAAGGTTTGAGTCCCTGATGACGTCCAACCGTTTTGTCCCTAGTTCCAGGGCTACTTCTAAACCAGCAATGCATGCTTCATATTCTGCTTCATTGTTCGAGACTTTGAACTAGAGTTTGAAGGGTAGAGGGATACGGGAATTGTCGGGTGCTATTAGTAACACTCCTATCCCATACCCGTATTGATTTGACTCTCCGTCAAAGTACATCGTCCAAGTTTCATCTTCGATATGCAAAATGGCCGCATCTGGGAATAAGTACTCAACTGCTTCACCTCCTTCCACTGGATGATCGGCTAAGAACTCCGCTACCGCTCTTCCCTTGACTGACTTGAGCGTCACGTATTTCAGGTCGAATTTGGAAAGCAAAAGCAACCAATGAGCTAGCCTACCCGTAAGTGCTTGTTTCTCAAAGAGATATTTGATGGGATCTAATCTTGAAACCAACATTACAGAGTGAGCTAACAGGTAGTGCCGTAGCTTCCTGGTAGCCCATACCAAGGCTAAGCAAGCCTTTTCCAACAGTGTGTAGCGGGTTTCATATTCCAACATCTTCTTGCTCAGATAGTAGATAGCCTTCTCCACCTTGTCCTCAGGCTCTTGTGCTAGCATGCAGCCCATTGTAGTCTCAGTTATTGAAAGATACAAAATCAACGGTTTCCCCGGCTCGGGTGGTGACAACACGGGTGGGTTCTATAAGTATTCTTTGATATGTTCAAAAGCAGCTTGGCATCGACCGTCCCATTAGAACTTCTTTCCTTTCTTCAGGAGACCAAAAAGTGGTTCACAAGTTAAGGTTAATTTTGAGATAAATCATGTATGAATTGCACTTTACCCAGAAAGCCTTGCATCCCCTTTTCAGTCCTTGGTGGTGGCATTTCTAAGATGGCCTTGATTTTGGAAGGGTCGACTTCGATACCTCTCTCTGTAATCAGAAACCCCAACATTTTCCCTGCTGTGACACCGAACGTACACTTCTGAGGATTCAGCCGCAACCGAAATTCTCTGATCCTTTGGAAGAACTTTTGCAAGGCGGTGTAGTGGCCCTCTCTTTCTTTGGACTTGACAATCATGTCATCTACATACACCTTAACCTCTTTGTGGATCATGTCGTGCAATATTGTGGTCGCGGCCAGTTGATATGTAGCTCCAGCGTTCTTCAACCCAAATGGCATCACCCTGTAACAGTAAGTCCCCCACGGGGCGGTGAAAGCAGTCTTCTCCCGGTCTTCAGGTGCCATCACTATCTGATTATAGCCCGAGAATCAATCCATGAATGAAAGCAAAGCATGCCCCGCTGTGAAGTCCACCAACTCATCAATATGCGGCAAGGGAAAGTCGTCCTTCGGACTGGCTTTGTTCAAATCCCTGAAATCCACGCATACTCGGATCCTGCCATCCTTCTTCGGCACCGGAACAATGTTGGCCAACCAAGTTAGGTATTCGGATACTAGCAGGAACCCTGCATCAATTTGCTTTGTGACCTCTTCTTTAATCTTGAGGGCCCAGTCCGGGTGGATCCTTCTGAGTTTCTGTTTAACGGGTTGGGCCTCTGGGTTAAGAGGGATCCGGTGCTGTACAATCTCGGGATCGATTCCAGGCATGTCTTCGTAGGACCATGCGAAAACATCTTTGAAATCTTTTAATAAAGCGACTAAGCACTCGCGTTCCTCCGAAGACAACGTGGACCCGATCTGGACCAGCCGCGGGTCCTCCTCAGTACCAACATTAACAGTAGTGATTTCATCAACTAAAGGTTTAACAAATCTTTCCTACTCTTGATCAATTAAGCATTGCAAAATCGGAGGAATTTCTTCCTCGTCATTTTCATCAAAATTTTGAAAGTCCTGATTAATACAATAAATCAAGGGCACAGAAAAGTACTCAGAAACCACATCCATTCCATTCTCATTAAGCATTTCCAAATCGTCTGATTCTTCTGTTACAACAAACTCAAAAGAGAAAGAAAAAAACGACCTAGACAATCGTCGGGTTGTGCGGCACTTCGGCCAATACTGCGATGCCTTTCTGGCCACTCTTTCCCAATCCCATCCTGGGGATGTGTTGAAGCTTGTTCATGAGGTATATTGATTGTGCACTAACATACACCCCCTCATCAACAGCCAAGATGTTTTGCACGACTCGAGCCTCAGCCAGAGTAAGCCCCGATAAGAACACATCCTCCGTGCCGTGCTAGATTTCCAAGACTGGTGTAGACACCTCCGGCGGCGGATGGATTGATGAATTTCCAAAAACTATAGCTACCCCCTTCCCGTGAGGGTATTTTAACATCTGGTGCAAGGTGGAAGAAACTGCTTTTACTTGGTGCAACCACGGTCGCCCTAAGTTAAAGGTTGCAGGAATGTCCAAGACATGGAAATCGATCTCGTGTTGTCCTGGACCAACCTGGGTCTGAATTTTGACAGTCCCCATCACTTCCCTGCTTGTGTTATCATACGCCGAATCACTTTGGCAGTTGGCACGAAGTCTGCGGGCTTCAACCCAATTGCATATGACGTCCTCGACGGGCACACAATAATGGCGGATCCTATGTCGACAAGAACCACTGGTACCCACTTGCCCCTACATTCCACGGAGATGTAGAGAGGTCTGTTGTGATTTGCGCCCTCAGGCGGTAGTTCTTTGTCCGAAAAGGTCAACGTCGGGGAACCTCCTCCTGGAAAAACCAATCCAACTAGTTGCTCCGGCGTGGTGTCTATCGAGAGTTTAGCCTTGCCCATGGCTGAAAGGACGGCCTGTCTGGGAACGCGTGAAGCCATAAGCAGTCCCCAGATGGAGATGTTTTCCTGTATCTTTTTCAACTGTTTCAGCACGACCTCTTCTTCGAGTTGCTTCTCTTTCTGTTTCTCTGCCTCCTTGTCCTTCCCGGACGCCTCTGGCTGATCTAGGTGTGGGGGCTTGAAATATCGCCGACTCCTAGTCATATGGTCCACTTCACCAATGTACCAGGTATCATCCGGTTGATTGCTTTCCCAGTCCTCATCCGTGTAGGCAAGACATAGATCATCGTCCTTCCACCATATTTCATCGGCAGCCAACAGACACCTGTCCGGCTCTGTTACTACTGTCTTTGTACTCACAGTACCTTCTGTCTATGCGTTCACAGCACCCTTTGTTCTTGTGCACACAGCACTTTCAGTCCCCACAAGGGGCCTTGGCTTTTCTGGCTCTTTCAAAGTCTTCAATTCCTTCCCGTTCTAACTGCATCAATGCAGCTTGTTGTTCAACATCTCTTATATTCAAAATGCCCAGATCCTGAGCGAAATTCTTGGCACCGACGCTCTCCGGCGATGCATTATGATCCCCAGCCATTCCGGCCACAATTGATGTCCTTGCCCCTGACGGGCCCTTTTCCAGCTGAGATTCTTCAACAATATCTGGTTGGTCGTCAAGCCACCCTGTGACCTCTGCTGACTCCTCAAAATCGACCAGTTGACTGTCATGTCCCCCAGATCCTGTTCGTTGAAAATTTGTAGGTCAGCCATGTCCCCTTCAAGAACTGCCAAGTCATTTATTCGCTGATGTCACGACCCAAACCCGCCCCTATGGGTTTAGCACCGTAACCAGCTAGTAATCCGTGATTACCGAAGGCCTGCTTAACAGTCAAACAATAATAAAGAGTACAGGGGCATGGCGGAAGCCAAAACAGTAAATAGACAATGTCCAATGAGCTATGACAGTCTATATGCAAAAAGACTTTTCATACATATATACAATCAGTGCAAAACAGTATGTACAACATTTACAATCGTTCAGGACATGGACTTAATCCCTATTAAAATAGTACAGTACAGTAACATTCAGTTTATACAGATTATAAGCAAAAAGGAGAAATCTAAAACTCCCCAAGCAGCCTCAGCTTGAACAGATCAGGAACCTCGAAGTGAGGCACATAGGTTGGCTTGACAAAATTGGAGTTTACCCCGACGCTTCTAACAACGGTCCGATGCCAGAACACCTACATATATATATGATCAGTGAGCTAAAGCCCAGTGAATAACATAATGTGTAAAGAGGTTAAGAATGAATGTCCTTTCAGTATTGAAAACAGTCAATTGATTCCGTATAACAGTCATTCAGTCATAACAGTCATATGTGGTACATCCAATAACAGAACAGTACAGTAAACAGTAGGTCTTGAAAGACCGAACAGTCAATGATGGCCATCAATAATGGTTCCAAACATGGGAACCGACATAGATCTCTGTAATAGTAGCAGTAACAGTAACAGTAGTTGCTAATGATGCCACAATACAGTTCAGAATAGAGGACATACATTCATTCAGTTAACAGTATCAATTCAGAAACAGTACAGTTTAACCATTCAGAAGATATTCATTTTTGAACAAATCTTTACACAGTTGTTACTCACAGAGTTCTGGGCTACAGCTAAGCTAGAGCGCGTCCTTAGATGCCAACCCTACACAGTTACAGAGTGAACACATACTAAGCTGTACAGTTGGGGAAAAAAATAGTAACTTGATCCCTAATTTGCCTCGGTGTGGTTCTATATCTATATCCTCATTAAGATACCTTAAATTAGGCCTAGGAATGCCTAGGATGAAATGAGGATGCAAAGATGCACTTAGAAAGCATTTTCAGAATTTTCAGAAAATAGGGTTCACGCTCGAGCGTAGGTTACTTCGATCGAGCGGACATGCAGACAAAGGTTTCCGCTCGAGCATGGACTTACCCGCTCGAGCGTACTGCGAAACAGTCAAAAGTGCTGGATGTGTGAAAATTACGCTCGATTGGGTGCTCGACACTCGCTTGAGTGTAAGACACAAGGTCCCGCTCGAGCGTAAATTGTTCTGCTCGAGCGAATTTCAAAACAGTGCAAAGTGCTGGGAGCACGAATTTCACGCTCGAGCGCCAGTCACCCCGTTTGAGCGTGAGTTCAAATTCTAGAATTCCCAGATTTGAACCTCAAGCTCAATTTCAACTTCAAATGCAACAAATTCGATTCCTTTGGACCCATTTCCTAGAAAACACTTGTGAATACATAGTATGGCATGATTCAAAGCTCAATTCGTAAAATCAAGGTCCAAAGGTGAGGGAATTAAACCCAATTCTAAACAACACTTCAAGAGCATGATGAATGTGTAACATGCATGAATTCAACAACTTCAAAGCTTCAAAAGCTAGCTCAATTGAGCCAATTCTTTCCAAAAACAAGATGAAATCATGGACTTTAACATAAACATGAACATGCATGCAAGATTTCCTTGGAATCAAACCTCCAAACTCAACAATGCACACATGCATGCATGATTCAAGCTCTAATGCAACAATTTAAACCAATTCTAGGCTCAACTCTTCAAATTAGCATGAAACATGCAAGGACTAACTTAAATTCACAATTAAAAGGATGAACTCCTTACCTAAGTTCTCAAATACAAGTCTAGAAGCTCAATTGATCACAAACTCTTCTAATCTTCTCAATTTCCAAGCAATACAAGATGAATTCACTCCAACTCCCTATCTCTCTCTCTCTAGTAGGCAATAACAAGGAATGAGGCTCTCTAGTAGGCAATAACAAGGAAAGAGGCTGATGAATTGTTTTGTTGAATGTATAATAAAGCTCAAATATGTATTGCCTAAGTGGTCCACTAAGTGGCATGTTGGTAATTAAGTCAACTATTGCAATTTAGCTCAATTCAATCTAATTTAATCATACCAAATCACTTTTCAGATAAATACTCCATAAAATCCTATAAATTCTAATGATCATAAAACATCAGTCAATTTCTAGTTCGGCCGCCGATAAGGCCTTCAATTTGCAGTTTAAAGCATAAAAGATGGACAGATAATTTAACAGTCAAACCGATAGATATGCATTTAAACTAGCACATTTAATTAGTCAGTTCAACATTTCAGTCGATTCAATTACTTATCATAATCAATCTTAGTTTAGCAGTAATCAGTAGGGTTATCAGTAATCATTGGTGAGGGTTATTACAGTCTCCCCTCCTTATAAAGAGTTTGGTCTTCCAAACTCGAATTACCTTCATTCTGGAAGAAAACAGGATTTAGTGGGAACAGTTCAGGATATCTCTTGGCCATGTTATTTTCCCTTTCCCAAGTGGCATACACGCCACCATGGTTCTGCCAGTCAACTTCCACTAACGGAATCTCTTTGCTTCTCAACTTCTTGATCCGTCTATTCACAATCTAAATGGGCCGTTTTTCATAAGTGTAGTCATCACTTAGCACTACGCGGGTAGGTTAAATCACGTGGATGGGATCCCGAAGGTATTCCCTCAACATAGAAATGTGGAAGACATTGTGAATATGCTCCATTTCAGGAGGAAGCGCTACTTGATACGCCATCGGATTAATTTTCTCGATAATTTCATACGGTCCGACATATCTCGGCGCTAGCTTGCCTTTGACTTCAAAACGAGTCTGGCCTTTCATCGGTGTCACTTTCACAAAAACGTGATCACCTACTTCATACTCTTTGTCTCGCCTTCTAACATCCGCATAACTTTTCTGTCTGCTCTGTGCGATTTTCAGTCTCTGTTGGATCAGTTTTACTTTCTCAGTTGTTTCATATACAATCTCAGGCCCAAGCAATGGCCCATCTCCAACTTCTGCCAAGCAAATCAGAGATCTATATTTTCTGCCATACAATGCCTCGAAAGGCGCCATACCAATACTTGAGTGATAACTGTTGTTGTAGACAAATTTAGCTAACGGTAGATGACTTTCCTAATTTCCTTGGAAATCAAGAACACATATCCGCAGTAAATCTTCTAGAGTCTGGATGGTCCTTTCTGACTGGCCATCTGTCTGAGGATGATATGCACTACTCAGTCTCAGTTCAGTACCCAATGCAGTTTGTAGGCTTTGCCAGAATCTCGATGTAAATTTCGAGTCCCTATCAGAAACAATGGACACAGGCACTCCATGCAATCTCACAATTTCATTAATATAGAGTATAGCCAATTTCTCCGCATTATAAATTGTTTTGACAGGTAAGAAGTGAGCAGATTTAGTCAGTCTATCAACAATAACCAAATTGAGTCCATACCTTTACTGGAGCGAGGTAAACCAATGATGAAATCCATGGTAATATGTTCCCATTTCCACTTCGGTATCGGTAATGGTTGCAGTAAGCCTACGGGTCGTTGATGTTCAGCTTTAACTTGTTGGCAATGAAGACATTTTGATACAAAATCAGCAATCTCCTTCTTCATTCCCGGCCACCAGAAATTCAGTTTCAAATCTTGGTACAGTTTTGTATTCCCTGGATGGATAGACAGTTTTAAATTACGGACCTCTTGCAGAACTCTTCTTTTTAGTTCAGAGTCATTCGATACACACAATCTTCCCTGGAATTTCAACACATTATTCTCAAATTTGAAATTCGGCCTCGGTTTGGATTCTAGTTCTTCGATGATCTTCTTCAAGAAGTCATCCTGTTGCTGTTTTTCTTTGATTTCTTCAATCAGTGTCGGTTGAGGAGAAATAGCAGCTATTGTCCTACCTTGTTCTTGGAAAACAATCTCAATTTCAGACTTTTCAAGGTCACATAGTAACTCTTTCTGTCCGGTGAGTAAACAGGCTAAGTTCCCAATTGATTTCCGACTCAATGCATCGGCAACGGTGTTGGCTTTCCCCGGATGGTACAAAATTGGCAGGTCATAGTCTTTTATCAGTTCTAACCATCTCCGCTGCCTCATGTTCAGTTCTTTCTGTGTGAAAAAATACTTTAAACTTTTGTGGTCTATGTATACTTCACATGTAGCCCCATAAAGGTAGTGACGCTAGATTTTCAGTGCAAACACTACTGCAGCAAGTTCTAGATCATAGGTCGGGTAGTTCTTTTCATGCGGTCTCAGTTGTCGGGAAGCATAGGCAATAACTCTCCCATTCTGCATTAAAACACACCCCAAACCCTTATGAGAAGCATCACTAAAAATGGTAAAACCATCCATACCTGAAGATAGGGTAAGAACCGGTACAGTCACAAGTCGAGTTTTCAACTCTTGGAATGCTGATTCCCTTTGGTCAGTCTAGTCAAATGATATCCCCTTTTGAGTCAATTGAGTCAACGGTAAGGCAATTTTGGAGAAATCTTTGACAAATCTTCTGTAATATCCAGCTAATCCCAAAAAGCTTCGGACTTCTGTAACATTTGTTGGTCTAGGCCAATTCACTACTGCTTCAACTTTCTGTGGATCAACTGAAATTCCATCCTTGCTAATAACATGTCCCCAAAACATAACATGATCAAGCCAAAATTCACATTTAGACAGTTTAGTAAAAAGTTTCTGTTCTCTTAGGGTCTTTACGGTAAGTCTCAGATGTTCATGTTCTTCTCTACTCTTGGAATAAATCAGAATGTCGTCTATAAATACAATAATAAAATCATCGAGGAATGGTTTAAAGATTCTGTTCATGAGGTCCATAAATACAGCAGGTGCATTGGTAACTCCGAAAGGCATAACTAGGAATTCGTAATGTCCATACCTTGTTCGAAAAGCAGTTTTGTCAATGTCTTCTGGTTTAACTTTCAGCTGATGATATCCGGATCTGAGATCAATCTTAGAGAACACTTGAGCACCCTGTAACTGATCAAATAAGTCATCAATACGCGGCAATGGATATTTATTTTTCACAGTTACCTTGTCAGTTCGCGGTAGTCAATACAAAGTCTCAGTGAGCCGTCTTTCTTTTTCACAAACAAGACAGGTGCACCCCACGGTGAAGTAGTAGGCCTGATAAACTTTTTATCTAATAGTTCTTGCAGTTGAACTTTTAATTCTTTCAATTCAGTCGGAGCCATTCGGTAAGGAGCTTTAGATACTGGCTGTGTACCCGGAATCACATCAACGGTGAACTCAGTCTCCCTATCAATCAAATCCCCTGGCAGATCATCTGGAAAAACATCTGGGAATTCTCTGACTATAGGAACATTGTTCACATCAGTATTATCATCAGTAGGTACAGTCGATATAGAACAGAAATACCATTTACACCCCTTTCTAATCAATTTAAAGGCTTTCATGGAGGAAATTAGATACGGGGGAGGTACTACTCCAACTCCATTAAACACAAATTCAGGCAAACCAGGTGGACAGAAAACTACTTGTTTCGTTACACAGTCTATGGTAGCATGATATTTCATTAACCAGTCCATCCCCAATATTACATCAAAATGGTCAATGTTCAATGGCAGTAAATCAATATACAGATGCATATCCCCAACAATAATTTCACATGCAGGGTACATATAAGCACAAGTCATAGATCCCCCAACAGGTGAAGATACAGCTAGCAGATAGTTCATGGGTTCTAATGGTCTATTCAATTTTTGCAAAAAAGCATGCGATACGTATGAATGTGTAGACCCCGAATCAATCAGCACATAAGCATTTTGGGTACAAATAGAGAGGATACCTGACATGACGGTCTCGGTATTTTGTATGTCTCCCAGTACGAGTGTGAACACTCGGCCTTGCCTCACAGGCTCTTTCCCAGTAGCTTTGGGGTTGGGTTTCGGTGGAGCAGTTGATGCTGCACCGTTGGCTGCAGCTTTACTATTGCCCTGAGGAGCAGAGGGGCAATCTTTTACCATGTCGCCCACCTTGCCACACCTGTAACAAGCACCAGGTAATTTGTAACAAACCCCTTTGTGTTTCTTACCACATTCAGAACAGGGCGGTATGGAACCACCTCCCTGACTGGAGCTGGTGGTTGACCCTGAGTTTTGCTTTTTGTTCAGTGGGTTGTTCCTGCCTTTCTTGAATTTAAAACCCTGTTTCTTCCCACGCCACTCAGTTGTGAGTGTTACAGTCTGTTTCAAGGCTTCGATATTTGCTTCGGCCATAATGGCTTGGTCAAGAACATCTACATATTTGAGCGGTTTCAGTACATTAATCTTGTCGAGTATTTCTACATTAAGGCCACCCTCAAATTTCCTGGCCTTCTTTTAATCTGTGTCAACCATGTGTGGTGCATATCTAGCAAGTTCGGTGAACTTTGTCTCATACTCTCCTACGGACATGGTACCTTGTTTCAGCTGTTCAAATTCAGTCACCTTTTTGTCCTTGACACACTGAGGGAAGTACTTTTCGAAGAAGGACTCCTTAAATTGAGCCCAGGTCATGACAGTATTTGGATCACGGATTAACATCCACTACCTTCTAGCTTCTTCTTGTAAGATGAAGGTAGCTAGCAACACTTTATGTGCTTCAGAGAACGGAAACACTTCAAACAATTTTTCTATTTCAAGAACCCAAGCTTCAGCCTTTAAGGGTTCAAGGCCTCCCTGAAAGGATGGCGGTTTCATCTTACTAAATTTTTGTGTCAAAGCTATGATATCATCATTAACAGGTGGCTCTGGTTGTACTGGAGGAGGTGGGGGCTGTGGGTTCTATCGTTGCTCTAATCTTTGAGTTAGTAATTCCACCATTCTCTCCAACCTCGCCATTCTTGCCTCAGAAGATTCAGTTTCACTAGCAGTGCTTACATTATCCATTTCACTATATGCAACATAGTAATAATAAACATAGGAAGTTGCATACTTTAAACATTTAAACATAAGCAGTTATATGTTTCAACACATTAACACATATTCATGTCATGTCCACACACACTTTTCATGCTCATGTGATGCCCTAATTACTTTTCTAGGACATCCTATAGCTCATTTGGACACGTGTGTGCGGTATTGTAGACACCCAATTTTTGACTGTCCTTAAGACTTGGACGTCACCGATGGAACACTTGGTGATTACCCATGTTCGTGTTTTGTTTTGAGTTCCCGGAGGTCTCGGCTACGCGCCTTGCTTCAAAATCTCTCAACTCGACTGTTCGGTGTTTGGTTTTGCACCAAACACTTGTGTTTTTGTTTTTGAGGGTAAAGAGTAGCTTGTTAGCTACCCCTGGCACCCACCGGCCATGGCTTGAGGCCACCGGCCATGTTTTGAGGTTATCGGCCATTGGTGAAATATACCAATGGCCGGTCGGCATTTGGTGTGGTTGGCCGACCATATGTTTGGCCGACGGCATCCTTTTCCGGTCGGTACCACTTTTTTTGCCTTTTTCAGGCATGGTGCATGCCAGCTGTGCCAGCTGGAATGCACAAGACTTGTCCCCGTGCATATATGTGGTTGTTTTCCACCTTTGACCCATTTTTTTGCACTCTTTGCTCAAAGCTTCTTGAGGAAGCTTTGACCCTTTGTCTTGACTGCCTCAAGAAGCTTGCACCTTTAGGGTAGCTTCCATTGGAAGCTTGGTTCTTTTGACCTTTTTGCAATAGCTTCTCTAAGAAGGTTGGGGCCTTTCCTTTGTCTATATAAGAAGCCTCCCCCTTCCTTTGTCTTGGTTGAGAAAAAACCAGAGCAAAATATAGATATATATCTGATGTACACTTTCTCTCTTTCTATATCTCCCTCTCTCTCTTCATTTTGTGTGTGTTTTATAGCCTAAAAGTGTGTCTAGTTCATAGTATTGCACTAAAACACACACTATTACACCATACTTCAACTTGGGAGGCCTTGAGGGTTTGTTCTTGAAGTTTTGAGCTGATTTTGATCATAAGAAGGGGCCTGAGCTTGCTGTTCTTCAAGGGTAACATTACTTACTTTATATTTCCCAATTTTGCACTAGCCTTTAGCCTATCTTGCTTACTGTTTTGGACTTTGTGTATAACTGAAAAAAATCTTGTATTTTTATGCTTAAGACCTTTCATTAAGGTCATTTTAGTGTTGGGGGTCGACCTCTCCCTCTTAGGCCTTGTTTGGCCCCTTTTGTCCCCTTTTTGATTGAGCTTTGAACCTTTTGTGTATTGGCCTTCTCACCACTGAAATCCAGTGGATTTTCAGTGGTGAAGAAGAGGTTTTGAGGTCTTGCATAGGGGAGGGACACCCCTCTCCCCTTGTGTCTCTTTTGCTTGTGGTTAAGGCTAATTAAGGTAGCATGCATGCCTAGTTGTCTTTGGCTCCATTTCAGAGGTTTTTGGGTGTTTTTTGGTCATATTATACCTCTATCCCATGTTGGTTTGTTGACTCTTTGCATGTATAATACACTGGCTTTGTATTTCCCCATTTTGCCTAGAAATGCATCTTGCCATTAGACCATCATGCTTGCATTTGTTTGCCTAGCTTTGTGAATTTTTTGGTCATATTTTGCCATGCTTGAGGTCTGTTGGGTGTTGATTTGGTCGTGCCTTTCATGCTTCGTATAGTCTCTTTACATTCTAGCATGTTGGCATCGGGTGTGAGTCATTGGCATGCATTACCTTGGCTATTTCAGTAATTCGGACTCACTTATTATGTCATTCCAGACCATGCTTTGGGCTTACATGCTTGCATTTGTTATCCTTTCAATGCCTTGAAGAGATGTGGTCTTGGGCTCCATGTTTGAGTCCTTGTGCATGCCTATGTGTTTGAGTCCTTGGGCTACCATTCATGAAGGTTTTAGGGTGTATTTTAATGCATTAAAACTCTGTTTTTGGTTGGAAACTCCATGCCATGTTTGGTGGGCGGAGGTGTAGAATAATGCCCTTTTGGTGACCTTGAATGCCTTTGTTTTGATGCCCATTTCGTAGCATGTTTTTTTTTTTTGGCCCTATCCCATGCATGTTCCCGCCCTGTTTTGGGAGTCCTCTAGGACTGTTTCAGGTCATTTTGGTCCATTGGGGTTTGATTAACATGGCCATGGTTTGACCCCTCTTGGTTGGCTTCAAGTTTGGATCATTGTTGCATGCCTTGCTTGCACGACATGGTTGATTTGGCATCTTCCTCTATGCATTTTCAGAGCTTAATACGTTAGCCTAGCATCCATGCTTGTCATCTTGTGAGTGTCCTTGAAAGCTGCCTTTCATGCCTTAGTCTTAGGCTCATTAGTTTGCATGCTTATTTTGCATGATTGGCATCATTACATTGCTTGGTTTGGGGTGTCAAACCAAGCGCGAAGATTGAGGAGTGTTCGTACCCAAGGTGACGTAACACGTCTCAATCCTCGGTCGTCGATGTCCGTGATCTCAATATGATAGGCTATTGGCACCCATTTGTTTGTTGCATGCATTTACATCAAGTTGCAAACTTGGCCGCTTAGGCCATCATGCATCGAAATGCACAATTGATGGCCCGAGGGTCGAGGGTCGCGCTCCCTGGGGTTCATTACATGATAGGGAGTGTGTCCATGCATACATTTGCTTGAAAATTCCATGCCATGCGTTGCTTGCCCTCTGCTGCTGTCAACTGCAGGTTTCAGCAGGAAGATTTGGCCGGCCGACAGTGTTGAGTGCCGACCGGCAAAGAATTTTTGGCCGAGAGCACAATATTTAGCCGATGAGAGTATTCCCATGGCCGGTAGCCTATTCCTTTGGCTGATAACATTCCACAACACCCAAGGAGCAGTTCTGGGGACTTTCAGAATTTTCAGAGGGGCAGGGCAGTGTTAACAGAGGCAACAGTGCTATGGCAGCGAGTTTCCGAGCGGGGCGAGTCAAGCATGCATCATTCGTGCATTCTGAGGCAGAGCTGCGGCAGTCTCTTTAAGCTTCACATTTAGTTTATTTTGTAATTAATTTGTTAATTAATTAAGGGTCTGTAATAATTAATTAGCTAGGATAATTGATTCATTATTCGGACTGTATTATTCTTTCGGTCCCTCCGAGCGAGGGTGTATTTGTAATAAGTGTGCGTGAGTGTTGGCATGTCTTCCAATCCCACGTCTTTCTTCCCTTTTATTTGCCCGCTTATGATGGTTAGACTAGGGCATATTTAAAATTAGCATACCTTATGCTATGCATGCATGCATCCATACATTTGTCTTACATGCACCAGGCTCGGCGTATCATACTAATTGCATTTGTATTTCAATTCCAAAGTTGAATACATGTTAGTTGTAGCATCATCACATGCCATCTTAGAATAGCTAAGCCTATTGTAGTTGCATCTTGTATGTGTTGCATTAGCCATCTCAACATGAGCTAGGATCATGCATTGATTACTAACTAGCTTTTGTTTTGGCTCGGAGTACTAGGTAAGCTTTTATGCTTTAGCATCTTGCATGAGTGTGAGTGTTTGCCATGACAGCATGCTTACCATGAGGCTATGTGCTTACGTGTTATAACTGCCCGAATGCCTGTGGGTGAAGGTTGGGTTACTTAAATTGGAACACTACATTGGATGCGAATTTTAAGCCCACTTGAGAGTGGCAAAACCATATTTTCTAAGCCCACTCGAGGGTGGCAAAATCCATGTCTTAGCCTACTTGCGGGTAGCACCATCAAACCATTCTCCAATAAACAAACATGAAATGTTTTGTTCCAATTTAGGCGATTTGGTCTATATTTGTTTGCTGTGCGCATAACATAGTAATTCTAGGCTAATAACCGGAATAAGAGCATATAATGTTTTCAAAACAAGATATCATGGTTAGTAGAGGTTGATCTTTGGTCGGGCGAGTGGGGGTGCTCATAGCTGACCTTCCCCAATCGTACCCAAGTTCCCGAGCCGAGGCAACTTTGGTGATGACGGACACGTGGCCTTTGGCTCCGAGTCAGGGTTTCCTAAATTCCCCCAAAATAAAATATGTATGTGGCGACTCTGTATCTGGCAAAGCAGTCCATGTTTGGCACTTCTTTTCTAAAAAGCTGTTTTTCAAAACAATTTACCAGATTTGGACTCTTTGGTTCAGATCAAGAACCGTGACAATTCGAGTCTGAACTGTAGCACGAAGGCCTCACGCGGGCGTGTCTACCGTTTCTGGCGACTCTGCTGAGGAGATTGGAGAACTTGACTCGAACTCATGATATCTTGTTTTGACTACACTTATGTGTTTCTTTGCATTGCATGTACATTGTTGCGCCTAGGACACCGTGTTTGCCATCTACTATTCCTGAACGGTTTGTCGGAGGTTTGCTTTGTCAAAGCATGCCATAAGGCTGACCGGTTACGGGCTCTACCAGCATGGGAACACAAACCCCTGTTTTACCGGGGTGCCCTTTTTGACCATTCGACCTAGTGCATATTCGGAATCCATAGTGACCATTCTAAGCTAGGACAGGTTGCTTACCCGATATAGGTTGTTTGAAACCGCTGTGTGCATAGTGAAACCCTAGTTCCTGACAAAATAGGACAGGGAAACCCTACCCCCAACATAGGGGTTTTTGGCTCTCACTTATGTACTATGTGCTTTAGGAGTGTGTCTCTACAGGAATGCGTGTATCAGTTTGCAAGTTTGGGCATCAGGCCTACGGGCGCCAGTTCAGTGTTTAAGAATCAGTTATTTGCGGGTATCAGGTTCAGTTTTGGGAACAATGATTCGGGGACAATAATCAGTATTGAGGAGCAGTGTATTCAGTTTATCAACCGTGTGTTGTAATACCCGACCGTGTGTTGTGTGTATTTATTTACGCTGTTATGCTGCTCGTTTGTCTGTTTATTTATTTCCTTATTGCTTTATTTATCTTCTTGCTAGGGTAGTTTAGCACGATTGCTTCTGACCCAGTAGATATTCCCCAAGCACTCTGGACTAGAGGTCGCCGACTCCATCGATCTGAGGATCTGGTAGACGGACAACCAGTGTTTTACTCCTTACCTCCGGTTGTCAGACGGAGTTCAAGAAGACGCAGTGTATCGGTACTAGGATTGTCAGATCAGTGGTCTGTGAACAGTCAGGTTGAAACTCCCGAGTCTACTACAGAGGCAGATACACCAGTAGTTCAGATAAATCAGGGTAGTATGTCAGGGATGGAAGACATGGTGCGCCAACTCCAGAAAAGCATGAAAGCCATGCAAGAGGATGCTGTCCGTCAAGCAGAATTTTCCAAACAGCAAGCCGTTGTTATGGCCCAACAGGCAGAGTTAATTACCCGGTTACAGCAGCAAACCAGAGCATCTACTTCACACCAGATTCCTCCCCCACCAAGGGTTCCGATACCCGAGGAGACACCAAATGTTCAGAATGCCCAAGAAGATACAGACATCCCAACAGGGCCAGCTCCGCCCCTGATTTTACCACAACTATCCAAGGCATCCACACCTATCAATGCACCGGATTCTCCCTTCGAGTTCGAAGTGGATCCCATGGCATTAAAGCTGAGCAAGTTGGAAAAGATGTTTAAGAAATCCCAGGGAGTCAAGACCATTCCTGATATTGAAGACGGGCATACCGGCGCAGCCGTGACGCTGTCGGACCGATTCAAGATGCTGTACATTGACCGATTCGATGGGTCCGGGGACCCCATGGTGCACCTGAGGTTGTTTTCCGATATCTTAAGGCCGATGGGCCTCACAAGACTACAAAAACTATCTTTGTTTGGCCGGACCCTGTCAAGTGTGGCGGCCATCTGGTATGCCAAATTAGAAGATGACGTCAAGAGAAACTGGGATGAGATGGCCGAGGCCTTCATTGCACAATATTCATATAACACGCAAATCGAGATTACGACTTGTGATCTCGAGACGACAAGGCAGGAGCCTAAGGAGAGCTTTTCAGAGTTTGTGACCAGATGGAGGGCTAAGGCCTTGATGATGAACCTAAGGCCCACGGACAAAGATCAGATTAGGATGATTGTGCGCAATCTCCAGCCTAAGTTGATGCAGAAGATGATCGTGCTCCCCTTCCCTACCTTTTCAGATCTGCATGAGATGGGAGTGCAGATTGGAGATGCCATGAAGCAGGGCTTAATTGATAATGACCGGGAGCAACCCAGAAGAACTTTCAATCGCAACAACAATGCTGGCCCGAGTGGTGTTACAACTGCAAGAGCCTCAGAAGTGAGCATGGTCACCACCATCCCCCCTCCCCCTCCAAGGATCGTGGCAGCTACGCCATTCTCTGGCGCGTCCGGGAGCAATACACAAACAGCCAAATACCAACCCAAAAGCCAAAGAGCCTTCGCCCCACTATACATGTCCTTGTCCAAGGCTTTAGGGGTTTTAATCAGAAAGGGGCACCTGAAACCCCTAGAGCCATGGCCATTACCAGAAAAACTCCCTCCTACCCACAACCCAGCCAAATATTGCGCATTTCACCAACAACACGGTCATGACACCAACCAATGCTACCGATTACGTCATGAGATTCAAGATCTCATCGATAACGGGGTGATCCTGTCTCCAGAAAAACCCAACGTCACAACCAACCCTCTCCCTCCGCACAACCAAGCTCCACCTCCCAAACGTATCAACTTCATCCAGACTGGGGTCATGTCTTACGATCCTAGCATCTATATCACTTCTTCCCACCTACCTAAGCCGGAGGTGTTCCTTCCTGACTGCACTGACTTGTACATGTTGGACATCTCCAGAACCTAACCCGAACCAATGGTGGTGACTGTCGAAGATAGAGTAGGGGAGATTGCAGAGGAGGATGGAAATGTTGAGTCAAGGTTTGAGTAGTCTAGGAGTCTCGCTGAGGAAGCCTACAATCCGAGTGATTACATTATATGAGCAGGCCAGGCTACGCCAAGTGTAGAATTGCCAGAGAGGGTAGAGTTGTGTGTGATCCAGGGGGATAGATTTGAGCAAGGGGCAGATGATTTGGCGGCTGTGGGAGAGGACTTTGCCAACCTCCTGTATTTTAATGACCAAGATCCAGGGGATACGACAGTCAACTGGTTTGATTATGAGGAATCGGCAGAGGCTACCGGGTGGCTGGATGATCAACCGGATGCTGTGGAAGAATTCCAACCAGAACAGGGCCCGGCAGGGGCGAGAATATCAGTTGTGGCCGGAAGGGTTGAAAGTCAAAATGAATCACCAGAGAGCGCCGGTGTCAAGAATTTTGCTCAAGATTGGAGCATTTTGAATACAGGAATTGATGAACAGCCAGCTGTACTGATACAGTTGGAACAGGAAAGGTTTGAGGATTTTGAGAGAATCAGGAAAGCTAAGGCCCACGTGGGGACTGAAACTACTGTGTGCACAGAGACAGAGAATGCTGCGAGCATATGGATGGAGGCTACTGTGAGTACGAGAATGGTCATACCGGAGCCGGACAGGTGTCTGTCGGCTGCCGATGGAATGTGGTGGGAGGACGATGACCTATGTCTTGTCCACACGGACGAGGATTGGGGAAGTAACCAACCAGATGATACCTGGTACATCACCGAAGTCGATCATATGACTAGGAGTGGATGGTATTTCAAGCCTCCACACCTAGATCAACCAGAGGCGTTTGGGAAGGATAGGGAAGCGGAGAAGCAGAAAGAAAAACAACTCGAAGATGAGGCCGTCTTGAGACAATTGAAAAAGATACAAGCAGACATCTCCATTTGGGGACTATTTATGGCTTCTCGAGTACATGGACAAGCTGTCCTATCGGCAATAGACAAGGCCAAGCTCTCAATAGAAACCACGCTAGAGCAGTTGGTAGGATTAGTCATTTTGGGAGGAGCTACCCCGATGTTGATCTTTTCTGACAAAGAAGTGCCACCTGAGGGTGCGAACCATAACAAGCCACTCTACATTTCTGTGGAGTGCAGAAACAAATGGATACCCGGGGTGCTTGTCGACACAGGGTCCGCCATCAATGTGTGCCCAGCAAGGACTGCATATGCAATCGGTTTAAAGACCGCAGATTTTGTGCCGACAGCCCAGGTGATTCGGGCATATGACAACACAAGCCGAGAAGTCATGGGAACAGTGAAAATCCAGACCAAGGTTGGGCCGGGATAGCACGAAATAGACTTCCATGTCTTAGAAGTCCCTGCAACTTTCAATATGCTTTTGGGGCGGCCGTGGTTGCATCAAGTAAAGGCAGTTTCTTCTACCTTGCATCAAATGGTGAAATACCCCCATGGAAAGAGAGTAGCCATTGTTTTTGGGAATTCATCGATCCATCCACCGCCGGAGGTGTCTACACCAGTCCTAGAAATTGAGCACGGTATGGAGGATGTGTTCTTATCTGGTTTCACTCTGGTTGAGGCCCGGGTCGTACAGAAAATTTTGGCTGTTAATGAGGGGGTGTATGTCAGTGCTCAATCAGTATACCTCATGAACAAGCTTCAACATATCCCCGGGATAGGATTGGGAAGGAGCGGCCGGAAGGGTGTCGCAGCATTGGCCGAGGTGCCACACAACCCACATACCTTTGGCTTGGGTTACCTGCCCACCAAAGAGGATTGGATAAGGAAAGGCGAGGAAATGGCCGGGAGATCCAGAGCAAAGAAGGCCGGGAAGCCTTATGAGCCAATGCACCGACCCATTCAGGGTACCCTAAACGGACGCTTCGTCCGGGAGGGGGAAGACTTTCCATTTTGTGGCTTCTCAGAGCCGTGCCTGAACGTGGAGAGGAAGCGCGTGCCGGGGTTTGAGATCTTCTTTGATCTGCAGTTATCTGGGGATGACGTTGCCGAAGAGCAGACAAACCCATTGGCTGAGGCTAAGCAGAGTAAGAAAGTGTAGTCTGAGGACGCTGAAAATGAAATGGGGGTAGCACTGGCATGTCTACTTTCAGATCCTCCGATCGAATAGAAGTGCTTGGGAGATAACTTCTCGGTATGCATGATCGGGAATGGAACGGCTGCGAGCCTACCAGCAACTATTTTGGATGCATCTATCGCACCCTCTCTCATTTGGCAGTATGAGAAGGGATTTTTGTCAAGCAGCGCCGGGTCAGGTAGTGAGCCGGAATCTGATTCCACCGAGTCTTGTGAGTCGAAATCAGGTTCCAGCTCAATTGAGTCTGAGTCCGATATTCCTGGGGGTGATAACCCGGATGCCACAGTCCTGTCCAGGTTGTCTTTTTCTTTCTCTTTTGAGTCTGTTGTAATAGAAGAATCGGACGGTTCGGAAGCACTTAATGAGAATGATGTGGATGTGGTTTCTGAGTACTTTTCTGTGCCTTTGGTTTATTGCTTGAATCAGGACTTTCAAAATTTTGACAGAAACGACGAGGAAGAATCCGCCCTGACTGGGCCATCAAGAGCAGGAAAGATTTGTTAAGCGTTTAGTTGATGAAATCACTACTGTGAATATTGGTACTGAGAAGGACCTGCTGCTGGTCTAGATCGGGTCCACGTTGTCTTCGGAGGAACGCGAGCGCCTAGTCACTTTATTAAAAGATTTCAAAGATGTTTTCGCGTGGTCCTACGAAGACATGCCTGGGATCGATCCTGAGATTGTACAGCACCGGATCCCTCTTGACCCCGAGGCCCGACCCATCAAGCAAAAAATCAGAAGAATCTGCCCTGACTGGGCCATCAAGATTAAGGAAGAGGTCACCAAGCAAATTGATGCAGGGTTCTTGCTGGTATCTGAATACCCGACTTGGTTGGCCAACATTGTTCCGATGCCGAAGAAGGATGGCAGGATCAGGGTATGCATGGATTTCAGGGACTTGAACAGAGCTAGTCCGAAGGGGACTTTCCCTTGCCGCATATTGATGAGTTAGTGGATTTCACAGTGGGGCATGCTTTGCTCTCGTTTATGGATGGCTTCTCAGGCTATAATCAGATAGTGATGGCACCTGAAGACCGGGAAAAGACTGCATTCACCACCCCGTGGGGGACATACTGCTACAGAGTAATGCCATTTGGGTTGAAGAATGCTGGAGCTACATATCAATAGGCCACGACCACAATATTGCATGACATGATCCACAAAGAGGTTGAGGTGTACATGGACGACATGATTGTCAAATCCAAAGAAAGAGAGGGCTATTACACCGCCTTGCAAAAGTTCTTTCAAAGGATCAGAGAATTTCGGTTGCGGCTGAACCCTCAGAAGTGTACGCTTGGTGTTACAGCGGGAAAAATGCTGGGGTTTCTGATTACACAAAGGGGCATTGAAGTCGACCCTTCCAAAATCAAGGCCATCTTAGAAATGCCACCACCAAGGACTGAAAAGGAGGTGCGAGGCTTTCTAGGTAAAGTGCAATTCATAAGACGGTTTATCTCAAAATTAACCTTGACTTATGAACCACTTTTTGGCCTCTTGAAGAAAGGGAATAAATTCCAATGGGACGGCCGATGCCAAGCTGCTTTTGAACAGATCAAGGAATACTTACAGAACCCACCAGTGTTGTCACCACCTGAACCGGGGAAGCCGTTGATATTGTACCTTTTAGTAACTGAGACAACAATGGGCTGCATGCTCGTGCAAGAATCAGAGGACAAGGTGGAGAGAGCCATCTATTACCTAAGCAAAAAGATGCTAGAGTATGAGACCCGTTACACACCGTTGGAAAAGCCTTGCTTAGCCTTGGTATGGGCTACCAGGAAGCTGCGGCACTACCTGTTAGCTCACTCCGTAATGTTGGTTTCGAGACTAGATCCCATCAAATATCTCTTTGAGAAACCATCACTTATAGGTAGGCTAGCTCGTTGGTTGCTATTGCTTTCCGAATTCGATCTGAAGTATGTGACGCGCAAGTCAGTCAAGGGAAGAGCAGTAGTAGAATTCTTAGCCGATCATCCAGTGGAAGGGGGTGAAGCAGTTGAGTACTTATTCCCAGATGAGGCCATTTTGCATATCAATGATGAAACTTGGATAATGTACTTTAACGGAGCGTCAAATCAGTACGGGTATGGAATAAGGGTGTTACTGATAGCACCTGACAATTCCCGTATCCCTCTAGCCTTCAAACTTCGGTTCAAAGTCTCGAACAACGAAGCAGAATATGAGGCATGCATTGATGGTCTAGAAGCAGCCCTGGAGCTAGGGGCAAAACGGTTGGACGTCATCGGGGACTCGAACCTTGTTGTGTCTCAAGCAAAAGGAGTTTGGAAAGTCAAAGAAGAAAAGATGATAATGTACCACCAAACCTCGGACTTGTTAATTCCTCAATTTGAGAAGCTACACTTCGCTCATCTATTAAGAGAGAACAACAGGTTCGCAGATTCACTAGCAACTCTATTTTCCATGATAGACATCCCGTTTGGAGTTTGGATGCGTCCAGTCATTATTGACCAGAAATTTGCGCCAGCCTACGAGTCGATTGCTGCTATAGATGAGGTTCAGGACGAGAACCCCTGGTATTACGACATTTGGAACTTCTTGGAGAAGGAGACGTATCCACCAGGGGCAAATGCCAAAGATAAAAGGGCAATCAGAAGAATGGCCGTTCAATTCATCATCTGTGGGGGTAAGCTGTATAAGAGAGGTCATTTGGGAATGCATAAGCTGTGCGTTGAAGCTGAAGAATCGAAGTGCCTGATGGGGGCCATCCATGGAGGGGAATGTGGTGCACATGTGAACGGGGTAATGCTAGCCAGGAAGATCCTCAGATAGGGTTACTATTGGTCCACCATGGAGGAGGATTGTATCAGCTTTGTTCGGCGATGCCACAAGTGTCAGATCCACGCAAACCGTATGAATATTCCGCCTTCGAAGCTATACAACATGACTTCGCCATGGCCATTTTCAGTTTGGGAAATTGATGTGATCGGGCTGTCACTCCAAAGGGGTCGAATGGGCATGAGTTCATCCTGGTCGCGATAGATTACTTTACGAAGTGGGTTGAGGCCCAATCCTATGCGGTGTTGAAGGCTTCACATGTTGCGAAGTTCATCAGAAACAACATCATCTGTTGCTATGGGGTCCCAAATGAGATAATTTCAGATAACGGTTCTCATTTCAAGAAGGAAGTGATTGACTTGTTAGAAAAATATAACCTGGCTTTTCATAAGTCATCCATATACCGGCCGCAAACCAATGGAGCAGTTGAGGCCGCCAACAAGAATGTCAAGCGCATTTTACAGAAGATGATGGAAACCTACCGGGATTGGCCAGATAAGCTGCCGTTTGCTCTGTGGGGCTACCAGACTTCAATTAGAACTTCTACTGGGGCGACCCCGTACTCATTAGTTTATGGGATGGAGGCCGTTCTACCTATTGAAATTGAGGTTTCATCTTTAAGAGTGCTGGCTGAGTGTCAGATAGCCGAAGCAGATTGGCAACAGAGCAAATTTGAAGAACTCATGCTCTTTGACGAGTGCAGACTGAAAGCACTATACCATGTTCAAGGTTATCAGCGTAGAATCGCCAGGGCTTTTAACAAGAAAGTTAAGTCCAGGAATCTGAAAGAAGGAGATTTGGTGCTCAAGGACAACCGAGCTCCCATTCACGACCCTAGGGGCAAGTTCAGACCCAATTGGACTGGTCCCTACATCATCAAGTCTATCTGGTCAGGTGGAGCTATGGTTCTGATGGATCTAGATGGCCTAGAGTTCTCACAACCGATCAACATGGACAAGTTGAAGAAATATTACCCCTGAGAGGCTCGCTAGGCCGAAAACCCGAAAGGGCGACCTAGGCAAAAGTTAGAGCATGAAAAATTAGAAATTATAAAAACTGAGCTCGCAAGGTTGAAAACCCGCAAAGGGCAGTCTTGGCAAAAGTTAGAGCGCAAAAGGAGAGTGAAAATACTCGAGTGAACCTGAGCCTGAACTACGTAAGGCTTGATTCCCGTCTTTGGGATACGTAGGCAACTTCATCCTGAAGTTCAGCCATAAAATTTTCCCTGATCAAACTTTGTCCGCTTGATCATCTCGACCATCTTTGTCTATTTCAGCATTCAAGAGTTTGGTTATGATCTCCGGTGCAGTGCTCTTCAGACTAGGGGCAACTTTCCAATTGCAGGGATCCGGGGTTGTGCATCTCAGTGACAGATTTCAGGTGTGTCCAGTTCTGATCCATATCAAAAATGGTTTTGAAAAGTTTTGATAAAAGTTGACTTTGTTCAAATTAATCCTTTTACAACTTAGACCATTTTTGGACCAAAGCGAAAAATTTTCAGTACCCATAACATTCAATTTCATTGGTTTCAATACATAGTTCTCCTGCTCTTGCATACAAATTGAAGTTGCTTTTTATTACATTCATAAAGAAAACTTGAAAGTTCTGATAAAGCAATAAATCCGGGGCATAGACAAGTCAGGTGCTCCTACGGCCCCTCCCAGAGCTGGTTGAAGCCTTTGATGCCAAGCTGGGCCCAATCTGTGCCTCTTCATTAAGCCAATCTATGCACTCATCAGACAACGTACAACTAAAAGTGGGAGCGGGGGCCAGGAGTTCCCTAGCCCCCCATGCTGTGACATGCCGAGCAAGCTGTGCACCTCGAACTTGGAACGCAGCAAGATACTCTATCCCCTCTGGCGGGCAAGTCTGATCGTGGCCAAACTGATGCTGGAACCGGAACGGGAAGTAGAACACACAGTGGGTTAAGTCAATCAACTGAATCCCAGTCTGCCGGGACATGTTGTAGCCCATCGCCGGTAGGTTAAGCCAATGGCACCACCAAGCAATGCGATCTGCAGACAAACTGCACATCCAGTCGAACCACCAGCCTTCATCAAGGGCATCGACCAGACGACGTCAGAAGAAGTAGCCGCGAGCTGAGTAGGCCGGGCAAGAGTCCACAACCTGCAACTTATCCATCAACCACACCTGGGAAGGGATGAAAAATGAGAGAATAAAGAATAGAGAGATGTACGATGTGAGAAAAGTAAGAAAAGGGTTTTGTGAGAAAAATCGAGCTTGAAGGCCGAGTGGTGTGAGCAATACATATGTGAGATCGGGTGGGAAACATTACCTGCAGCAGTAGTGGACTCCCCGCAAATCTGGTTGTCTCTCGGTGATAAAAGGCATCCAAGTCCATCAACGTCTCAGCCAGAGTCATGGCAATGCAGCCCTTGCCCTCCTTCAAGCCTTGGGCAACCTCAATCAACCGGACGCTAGACCCTCCGGAGCCTGAGACAAACAAGAAATGAGATAACATGTACAAACAGAGGGCATGTCGCCGAAAGCCTTGCCAATGATGGTCACTACGGTCGCCGGCATCAGAAAACCGACAAATGAAACTCGAAATATCCAACATTCCGTCACAAATCAAAGATCGAGCGTCATGCATAGTATGTCCACACATTCGTCCTAAGGCTTGGGCGTGGCCAAAGCGAAGCTGAGGCAAGATTTCCTCATCACGCTCGGATTCCATCAAAGCTTGGAGGTCTTCGAAGGTAGGACACACCTCTTGCCCACCAAAGCTAAAGACATGTGTTACCGGATTCCAAAACCTTGCCGCGGCGTGGAGAAACGGAAAGTGCAGCGGAGTGCGACTCAGCGTGAATAGTGCATTCATACCGAAACCCCGGAAGTTCAGTTTTTTCGAGCCGTCCAAGTTGGCAATCCAAGCAGTGAGATTTTAGGCAAGAAACTCTTCCATTTGGAGCAAATCAGTATGGAATTGAGAAAAACTACGAAGCTGAAGCCTTTTGTAGGGGATAAGATTGAGTGGAGGACAGATGTCAGCATTCTGCTGGTCTCTGCCATTTATGGCCGGCCGGCCAAGTATAGTGCCGACCGACCACAACTTTTGGCCGATTATCAAAGATTCTGGCCGATGGCCACTTGTTGAGGCCGATGGTTTTCCCCTGCGCCCAGTGGTATTCCTTCTTGCTCCCTGAGCTGTTTTACATGTTGAACATGCTGAGGATTTGTGGAATACCACCATTTCCAATGCCCTCCGGTGATGACTTTTGCGGCGTCACGCCCATTTGCTTATCGAGTTGTTATAAATTTGCTTATCGAGTTGTATTTCACATTCCTTAAGCCTTTGTGTTGCTTATCGAGTTGTACTCGCTCTTGGCAAGCTAATTGTTTCTTTGTTTATCGAGTTGTAAGTCGGTTCACTACCTGATTGTTATGATGCAAGTGCTCGATTTTCAAACCAAGTTCAATTTCGTTCCCATTGCTATGCGATACCACGCGATGTGATGCATAGAAAGCACAAATGTAACACCTTTTTTTTTTTTTTGAACAAAATAGCTGTTTCATTTTCCTCATGTGTTTTGTAAAAATACACACTTTTGAAAAAGTAAAACCTGCCTGAGGCAACGCAATGCGCTTAAACTACCGGTAAAAAGGAAAGTGAAGCAAAAGAAGAGCAGGGCAGCAAAGTATCGGAATTGATACCGGTAACCTCCCCTTGCGGTCAATGCACCTCCCGCGCCCTTGTTCGGGTCAACCATGTGGGTTGACACCTTCATTACTCAAGACAGTGCAAGGAAGTACACTTTCGGAACACTAGTAGGCCTTCGAGTTCACCTCAAGTCGCATTTTCTATGAGCGATGCTCTGTGCATGCGAGGAACGTCCCTTCTCATATCCTTTTCATATCTTGTGAATCCCACAAATCGTTTCAATTATACTGTCTTGTAGTGCTTTACACTTCGAATTTCATGAATAACATGTCTTTACCATGCCTCAAAATTGAATCGGCCCCTTCAAGTTCCTTCTACACATTGCATGCGTTGTCGCGTTATGCTTTACTTACATGTGTTCAAGTTCCTTTTATACACATTGCATGCATTGTCGCGTTATGCTTTACTTACATGTGTTCAAGTTCTTCTTATACACATTGCATGCGTTGTCGCGTTATGCTTTACTTACATGTGTTCAAGTTCCTTCTATACATTGCATGTGTTGTCGCGTTATGCTTTACTTACATGTGTTCAAGTTCCTTTTATACACATTGCATGCGTTGTCGCGTTATGCTTTACTTACATGTGTTCAAGTTCTTCTTATACACATTGCATGCGTTGTCGCGTTATGCTTTACTTACATGTGTTCAAGTTCCTTCTATACATTGCATGCGTTGTCGCGTTATGCTTTACTTACATGTGTTCAAGTTCCTTTTACACACATTGCATGCGTTGTCGCGTTATGCTTTACTTACATGTGTTCAAGTTCCTTATACACATTGCATGCGTTGTCGCGTTATGCTTTACTTACATGTGTTCAAGTTCCTTTTTATACACATTGCATGCGTTATCGCGTTATGCTTTACTTACATGTGTTCAAGTTCTTCTTATACACATTGCATGCGTTGTCGCGTTATGATTTACTTACATGTGTTCAAGTCCTTTTTATACACATTGCATGCGTTGTCGCATTATGCTTTACTTACATGTGTTCAAGTTCTTTTTATACACATTGCATGCGTTGTCGCGCAATGCTTTACTTGCATGTGTTCAAGTTCTCTTTATACACATTGCATGCATACGTGCATTGCTTTACTTACATGTGTTCAAGCTCTTCTTATACACATTGCATGCGTTGTCGCGTTATGCTTTACTTACATGTGTATAACTGAAAAAAAATCTTGTATTTTTATGCTTAAGACCTTTCATTAAGGTCATTTTGGTGTTGGGGGTTGACCTCTCCCTCTTAGGCCTTGTTTGGACCCTCTTGTCCCCTCTTTGATTGAGCTTTGAACCTTTTGTGTATTGGCCTTCTCACCACTGAAATCCAGTGGATTTTCAGTGGTGAAGAAAGGGTTTTGAGGTCTTGCATAGGGGAGGGACACCCCTCTCCCCTTGTGTCTCTTTTGCTTGTGTTTAAGGCTTATTAAGGTAGCATGCATGCCTAGTTGTCTTTGGCTCCATTTCAGAGGTTTTTGGGTGTTTTTTGGTCATATTATACCTCTATCCCATGTTGGTTTGTTGACTCTTTGCATGTACAATACACTTGCTTTGTATTCCTCCATTTTGCCTAGAAATGCATCTTGCCATTAGACCATCATGCTTGCATTTGTTTGCCTAGCTTTGTGAAATTTTTGGTCATATTTTGCCATGCTTGAGGTCTGTTGGGTGTTGATTTGGTCATGCCTTTCATGCTTCGTATAGTCTCTTTACATTCTAGCATGTTGGCATCGGGTGTGTGTCATTGGCATGCATTACCTTGGCTATTTCAGTAATTCAGACTCACTTATTATGTCATTCTAGACCATGCTTTGGGCTTACATGCTTGCATTTGTTATCCTTTCAATGCCTTGAAGAGATGTGGTCTTAGGCTCCATGTTTGAGTCCTTGTGCATGCCTATGTGTTTGAGTCCTTGGGCTACCATTCGTGAAGGTTTTAGGGTGTATTTTAATGCATTAAAACTCTGTTTTTGGTTGGAAACTCCATGCCATGTTTGGTGGGGGGAGGTGTAGAATAATGCCCTTTTGGTGACCTTGAATGCCTTTGTTTTGATGCCCATTTCGTAGCATGTTTTTTTTTTTTGGCCCTATCCCATGCATGTTCCAGCCCTGTTTTGGGAGTCCTCTAGGGCTGTTTTAGGTCATTTTGGTCCATTGGGGTTTGATTAACATGGCCATGGTTTGACCCCTCTTGGTTGGCTTTAAGTTTGGATCATTGTTGCATGCCTTGCTTGCATGACATGGTTGATTTGGCATCTTCCTCTATGCATTTTCAGAGCTTAATATGTTAGCCTAGCATCCATGTTTGTCATCTTGGGAGTGTCCTTGAAAGCTGCCTTTCATGCCTTAGTCTTAGGCTCATTAGTTTGCATGCTTATTTTGCATGATTGGCATCATTACATTGCTTGGTTTGGGGTGTCAAACCAAGCGCGAAGGTTGAGGAGTGTTCGTACCCAAGGTGACGTAACACGTCTCAATCCTCGGTCGTCGATGTCCGTGATCTCAATATGATAGGCTATTGGCACCCATTTGTTTGTTGCATGCATTTACATCAAGTTGCAAACTTGGCCGCCTAGGCCATCATGCATCGAAATGCACAATTGATGGCCCGAGGGTCGAGGGTCGCGCTCCCTGGGGTTCATTACATGATAGGGAGTGTGTCCATGCATACATTTGCTTGAAAATTCCATGCCATGCATTGCTTGCCCTCTGCTGCTGTCAACTGTAGGTTTCAACAGGAAGATTTGGCCGGCCGGCAGTGTTGAGTGCCGACCGGCAAAGAATTTTTGGCCGAGAGCACAATATTTAGCCAATGAGAGTATTCCCATGGCCGGTAGCATATTCCTTTGGCCGGTAACATTCCACAACACCCAAGGAGCAGTTCTGGGGACTTTCAGAATTTTCAGAGGGGCAGGGCTGTGTTAACAGAGGCAATAGTGCTATGACAGCGAGCTTCTAAGCGGGGCGAGTCAAGCATGCATCATTCGCGCATTCCGAGGTAGAGCTGCGACAGTCTCTTTAAGCTTCACATTTAGTTTATTTTGTAATTAATTTGTTAATTAATTAAGGGTCTGTAATAATTAATTAGCTAGGATAGTTGATTCATTATTCGGACTGTATTATTCTTTCGGTCCCTCCGAGTGAGGGTGTATTTGTAATAAGTGTGCGTGAGTGTGTGCATATCTTCCAATCCCACGTCTTTCTTCCCTTTTATTTGCCCGCTTATGATGGTTAGACTAGGGCATATTTAAAATTAGCATACCTTATGCTATGCATGCATGCATCCATACATTTGTCTTACATGCACCGGGCTCGGCGTACCATACTAACTGCATTTGTATTTCAATTCCAAAGTTGAATACATGTTAGTTGTAGCATCATCACATGCCATCTTAGAATGGCCGAGCCTATTGTAGTTGTATCTTGTATGTGTTGCATTAGCCATCTTAGCATGAGCTAGGATCATGCATTGATTACTAACTAACTTTTGTTTTGGCTCGGAGTACTAGGTAAGCTTTTATGCTTTAGCTTCTTGCATGAGTGTGAGCGTTTGCCATGACAGCATGCTTACCATGAGGCTATGTGCTTACGTGTTATAACTGCCTGAATGCCTGTGGCTGAAGGTTGGGTTACTTAAATTGGAACAATGCATTGGATGCGAATTTTAAGCCCACTTGAGAGTGGCAAAACCATATTTTCTAAGCCCACTCGAGGGTGGCAAAATCCATGTCTTAGCCTACTTGCGGGTAGCACCATCAAACCATTCTCCAATAAACAAACATGAACTATTATGTTCCAATTTAGGCGATTTGGTCTATACTTGTTTGCTGTGCGCATAACATAGTAATTCTAGGCTAATAACCGGAATAAGAGCATATAATGTTTTCAAAACAAGATATTATTTTTAGTAGAGGCTAATCTTTGGTCGGGCGAGCTGGGGTGCTCATAGCTGACCTTCCCCAATTGTACCCAAGTTCCCGAGCCGAGGCAACTTTGGTGATGACGGACATGTGGCCTTTGGCACCGAGTTAGGGTTTCCTAAATTCCACCAAAATAAAATATTTAGGTAGCGACTCTGTATCTGGAAAAGCAGTCCATGTTTGGCACTTCTTTTCTAAAAAGCTGTTTTTCAAAACAATTTGCCGGATTTGGACTCTTTGGTTCAGATCAAGAACCGTGACAATTCGAGTCCGAACTGTAACACGAAGGCCTCACGCGGGCGCGTCTACAGGTATAACTCGTGATATAAGTATCGCTCTGATACCACTTTGTCATGGCCCAAACTCGCCCCTATGGGTTTGGCACCGTAACCGGCCAGTAATCTGTGATTACCGAAGGCCTGCTTAACAGTCAAACAATAATACAGAGTACAGGGGCATGACGGAAGCCAAAACGGTAAATAGACAATATCCAATGAGTTGTGACAGGATGTATGCAAAAAGACTTTTCATACATATATACAATCAGTGCAAAATAGTATGTACAACATTTACAATCGTGCAGGACAGGGACTTAATCCCTATTAAAACAGTACAATACAGTAACATTCAATCTATACAGATTATAAGCAAAAAGGGAAAATCTAAAACTCCCTAAGCAGCCTCAGCTTGAACAGATCAGGAACCTCGAAGTGAGGCACATAGGTTGGCTTGACAAAACTAGAGTTTACCCCGACGCTTCTAACAACGGTCTGGTGCCTGAACACCTACATATATGTATATGAGCAGTGAGCTAAAGCCCAGCGAATAACATAATGCGTAAAGAGGTTAAGAATGAATGTCCTTTCAGTATTGAAAACAGTCAATTGATTCCGTATAATAGTCATTTAGTCATAACAATCATATGTGGTACATCCAATAGCAGAACAGTACAGTAAACAGTAGGTCTTGAAAGACCAAACAGTCAATGATGGCCATCAGTAATGGTTCCAAACATGGGAACCGACAGAGATCTCTATAACAGTAGCAGTAACAGTAACAGTAACAGTAGTTGCTAATGATGCCACAATACAGTTCAGAATAGAGGACACACATTCATTTAGTTAACAGTATCAATTCAAAAACAGTACAGTTTAACCATTCAGAAGATATTCATTTTTGAACATATCTTTACACAGTTGTTACTCACAGAGTTCTGGGCTACAGTTAAGCTAGAGCGCGTCCTCAGATGCCAACCCTACACAGTTACAAAGTGAACACACACTAAGCTGTACAGTTGGGGAAAAAAATAGTAACTTAATCCCTAATTTGCCTCGGTGTGGTTCTACATCTATATCCTCATTAAGATACTTTAAACTAGGCCTAGGAATGCCTAGGATGAAATGAGGATGCAAAGATGCACTTAGAAAGCATTTTCAGAATTTTCAGAAAACAGGGTTCACGCTCGAGCTTAGGTTACTCCAATCGAGCGGACTTGCAGACAAAGGTTTCTGCTCAAGCGTAGACTTACCCGCTCGAGCGTACTGTAAAACAGTCAAAAGTGCTGGATGTGTGAAAATCACGCTCGATTGGGCGCTCGACACCCGCTTGAGCATAAGACACAAGGTCCCGCTCGAGCATAAATTGTTCCGCTCGAGCGGATTTCAAAACAGTGCAAAGTGCTGGGAGCACGAATTTCACGCTTGAGCGCCAGTCACCCCGCTCGAGCGTGAGTTCAAATTTTGGAATTCCCAGATTTGAACCTCAAGCTCAATTTCAACTTCAAATGCAACAAATTCGATTCCTTTGGGCCCATTTCCTGGAAAACACTTGTAAATACATAGTATGACATGATTCAAAGCTCATTTTGTAAAATCAAGGCCCAAAGGTGAGGGAATTAAACCCAATTCCAAACAACACTTCAAGAACATGATGAATGTGTAACATGCATGAATTCAACAACTTCAAAGCTTCAAAAGCTAGCTCAATTGAGCCAATTCTTTCCAAAAACAAGATGAAATCATGGACATTAACATAAACATGAACATGCATGCAAGATTTCCATGGAATCAAACCTCCAAACTCAACAATGCACACATGCATGCATGATTCAAGCTCTAATGCAACAATTTAAACCAATTCTATGCTCAACTCTTCAAATTAGCATGAAACATGCAAGGACTAACTTAAATTCACAATTAAAAGGATGAACTCCTTACCTAAGTTCTCAAATACAAGTCTAGAAGCTCAATTGATCACAAACTCTTCCAATCTTCTCAATTTCCAAGCAATACAAGATGAATTCACTCCAACTCCCTATCTCTCTCTCTCTCTCTAGTTGGCAATAACAAGGAAAGAGGCTGATGAAATGTTTTGTTGAATGCATAATAAAGCTCAAATATGTGTTGCCTAAGTGGTCCACTAAGTGACATGTTGGTAATTAAGCCAACTATTTCAATTTAGCTCAATTCAATCTAATTTAATCATACCAAATCACTTTTCAGATAAATACTCCATAAAATCCTATAAATTCTAATGATCATAAAGCATCAGTCAATTTCTGGTTCGGCCGCCGATAAGGCCTTCAATTTGCAGTTTAAAGCATAAAACATGGACATATAATTTAACAGTCAAACATATAGATATGCATTTAAACTAGCACATTCAATCAGTCAGTTCAGTATTTCAGTCGATTCAATTACTTATCATAATCAGTCTCAGTTTAGCAGTAATCAGTAGGGTTATCAGTAATCAATGGTGAGGGTTATTACAGTTGATCAAGTCCATCCCCCCGTAGTATACAAATTTCTGCCCCCACCGGCAATTCCACATCTGGCCTAAGCTGACCTACTAACGCAATGTAGCCACTTGGATTGTACACCTCCTTGCAAAGCTCTCCAATTCCTCAGTCTCTGACTCAACAATCTCATTCTCCTCTGAAGTCATCCCTGTTCTGTCTTCAACAGTTACCACCATTGGTTCAGGTTGGGTTCGGGAGATGTCCAACATGCACAAGTCAGTGCTGTCGGGAATGAACACCTCCAGCTTAGGTATGTGAGAAGGAGTGATATAGATGCTAGGATCGTAAGATACGACCCCAGTCTGGATAAAGTTGATGCGTTTGGGAGGTGGGGCTTGGTTGTGTGGTGGGAGAGGGTTGGTTGTGACGTTGGGTTTTTCTGGAGGCACAATCCCCCTGTTATCAACGAGATCCTGAATCTCGTGACATAATCGGAAACATTGGTCGGTCTCATGACCGTGCTGTTGGTGATATGCGCAGTATTTGGCTGGGTTATGGGAGAGAGGAAGTGGATTTGGCAATGGCCTCGGCTCCAGGAGCTTCAAGTGCCCTTTCTTGATTAATACCCCTAGAGCTTTGGACAGGGGCATATATAATGGAGTGAAGGTTTTTTGGCCTCGAGGTTGGTATTTGGTTGTTTGTGTGTTACTTCAGGACGCACTGGAGAATGGTGTAGCTGCCAAAGTTCTTGGAGGGGTGGTGGTGACCATGCTTACTTTAGAAGCTCTACCAGTTGCAACACTGCTTGTGCCTGCATTGTTGTTTCGATTGAAAGTTCTCCTGGGTTGCTCTTTGTCATTGTCAATCAAGCCCTGCTTCAAGGCATCCTCGATCTGTACTCCCATCTCATGCAGATCTGAAAAGGTAGGGAAGGGGAGCACGATCATTTTCTACATCAATTTGGGTTGGAGGTTGTGCACAACCATCCGTATTTGATCCTTATCCGTCGGCCTTATGGTCATCATTGAGGCCTTGGCCCTCCAGCAGGTTACGAATTCAGAAAAACTCTCCTTAGGCTCCTACTTTGTTGTCTCGAGATCACGGGTTATAATATCGATTTGCGTGTTATAAGAGTACGGTGCAATGAAAGCCTCGGCCATCTCGTCCTAGTTCTGCTTGACATCATCTTCCAATTTTGCGTACCAGATGGCCGCCACACTCGATAGGGTCCGGCCAAACAATGAAAGCTTCTGTAGTCTGGTGAGGCCCATCAGCCTTAGTATGTCCGAAAATAAACGTAGATGCACCATGGGATCCTCGAACCCGTCAAAGCGGTCGATTTGTGGCATCTTGAACCGATCTGGCAGCGTCACAGCCGCGTCGGTATACCCGTCCTCAATGTCTGGGATGGACTTTACCCCTTGGGATTTCTTGAACAACTTTTCAAGCTTGATCAACTTCAACGTTGTAGGGTCCACCTCGAACTCAAAGGGAGAGGCCGGTTGATTGATAGGCGTAGGTGCCTTGGATAATTGAGGTAGGATCGGGGGCGGAGCCGGCCCTGTCGGAATGTCCGTATCTCCCTGGACATTTGGTGTCTCCCCGTGTGCTGGAACTCCTGGTGGAGGAGGAGCTTGGTGTGAAGTAGATGCTTCGGTTTGTTGTTGCATCCGGGTAATTAGCTCTGCCTGTTGGGCCATGACAACGACCTACTGTTTGGCAAATTCTGCTTGACGAACAGCGTCCTCCTGCATGGCTTTCATGCTCTCCTGCAGTTGACACACCATGTCTTTCATCCCTGACATACTACCCTGATTTATCTGAACTACCGGTGTATCTGCCTCTGTAGTAGCCTCGGAAATCCCAACCTGACTGTTCAAAGACCACTGATCTGGCAATCTCGATACCGATACACTGTGCCTCACTGACCTCCGCCTAGCAACTGGGGGTAAAGAGTAGAACACTGGTTGTCTGTCTGCCAGATCCTCAGATCGATGGAGTTGACAACCACTAGTCTAAAGTGCCTGGGGAATATCTGCTTGGTCGGAAGCAATTGTGCTAAACTACCTAGCAAAAAGATGAATAAAGCGTAATAAGGAAATAAAACAACCAGACAAACGGACATCATAATAGCATAAATAAACACACAACACACAGTTGATAAGCTGAATAGACTGTTCTCAAACACTGATCATTGTTCCCAAATCACTGCCCCCAAAACTGAATCTGATACCCTCAGATAACTGACTCCCAAAATACTGAACTGGTGCCCGCAGGCCTGATACCCGAACTTGTAAACTGATACATGCATTCCTGTAGAGATGCACTCTAAAAGCACATAGCAAACAAATGAGAGCCAAAACACCCCTATGTTGGGGTAAGGTTTCCCTGTCCTATTTTGTCAGGAGCTAGGGTTTCACTACGCACGCAGCGGCTTCAAACAACCTACAATCGGGTAAGGAACCTATCCTAGTTTGGGATGGTCACTATGGATTCCGAATATACACTAGGTCGAATGGTCAAAAAGGGTGCCCCGGTAAAAATCGGGGTTTGTGTTCCCATCGTGGCAGAGCCCGTAACTGGTCAGCCTTATGGCACGCTTCTCAAAGCGAGCCTCCGGTAAATCGTTCAGGAATAGTAGATGGCAAACACGGTGTCCTAGGCACACCAATGCACATGCAATGCAAAGAAACTCATAAGTGTAGTCAAAACAAGATATCATGAGTTCGAGTCAAGTTCTCTAACTCCCCAGCAGAGTCACCAGAAACTATAGACGTCCCCGAACGTCCCGGGAGGGAATCCCGTTTTGTTCATTTGGGCTTACTATAGTTCGGACTCAATGTCACGGTCCTGTATCTAATCTCGCAGAGTGCAATGCAAGATCGATGAATCATCAAAGAGTCCAAATCCGGCAAATCATTTTGAAAAACTGATTTGTAGAAAGAAGTGCCAAACATGGACTGCTTTGCCAGATACAGAGTCACCACCTAAATATTTTATTTTGGGAGAATTTAGGAAACCCTGACTCGTGCCTAAGGCCACGTGTCCGTCATCACCAAAGTTGCCTCGGCTCGGGAACTTCGGTACGATTGGGGAAGGTCACTTCGTGAGCACCCCCGCTCGCCCCGATCAAAGATCGGCCTCTACTAACCATGATATCGAGTTTTGAAAATATTATGTACTCTTATTCCGGTTATTAGCCTAGAATTACTATGTGATGCGCGCAGTATAAACGTATAGACTGGATTGCCTAAGTTGGAACAAAGCATCGCATATCCATTTGTTTTGAAAATGGATTGAAGTTTGCTACTCGCAAGTAGGCTAAAACATGGGTTTCGACGAATTATTCCAACTCAAGCAACCCAACCTTCACCCACAGGCATTCAGACAGTTATATCACATAAGCACATAGCCTCATGGTAAGCATGCTATCATGGCAATCACTCACATACATGCGAGGATGCTAAAGCATAAATACTTACCGAGTACTCCAAGCCAAAACAGAAACTAGTTAGTAATCAATGCATAATCCTAGTTCATGTTAAGATGACTAATGCAACACATGTAAAAATGCAACTAGGATAGTCTCGGTTATTCTAAACATGGCATATGAAATGTAACCGATAACATGTATTCAACTTGGAATTGAAATACAATGCAGTTAGCATGATGCGCCGAGCCTGGTGCATGCAATACAGATGAATGATGCAAACATGCCAGCATAAGTATGCTAATTGAAACATGCCCTAAACTAACCATCAAAAGATAGTAAATAAAAGGGAGAAAGACATGGGGTTGGAAGACATACATCACACACATGCACACTTATTACAACATTGCCCTCCTCGGAGGATCCGAATAATACAAAACCAGATGAATAATGAACTACAACTAATTATTACACGACATTAACTAATTAACAAACTAGCTAAGTAAGAATGTAAACTAAATGAATGTGACTGCCTCGACTCTGTTTTGGATGACAATGGATGCATGCATGCTCGAGTCGCCTCATCGGGAAATCCATCGCGATGCTTCATCTCGCCTTTGTGTGCAATTTCTTTCAGAAACTTGCACGAAGCTCCAAGAGTCTGAAACTCCACTTTGGGAAGTTGTGGGAGGGCTGCCGACTAGCCAATGACATGGGAGACCACCTGCCAACCACCCATTTGTGGTGGAGACGAAAAAGGGTGGTCGGCCTGCTAGAAAACCTAGTCGGCCGACCACTTTCTGCCCCTGGATTCTGGTTTTCTGCAACACAAAGCAATAGGGAAGCATGGCAAGGTATTTTCAACAAATGTGTGCTCGACCACTCTCCCCGTCATAGCATAGGCTCTAAGGAGTGTAACCCTCGATTCTCGGACCACCAATCACGCATCTCGATGCATGATGGTTGAGGAGTTCGATTGCACGGCTTAATGTGACATGAATGCACAAATAAGCATCTAAAGCCAACAACTCTATCATGGATAGTCACGAGTGTCGGCGACCAGGAATCGAGGCACGTTTCATCACTTGGAGTATGAAACGCTCCTCGTTTCCCGTGTTTGGGCTAACTCCTATCCCAAACATGATGAAACAAGAATGGCATGCTCAATGCAACTTCTAGCTTGCAAACCTAATGTAATGCAACTAAATGATACAAAGATGCAAGGAATGACATGCAAGCATGCAAATGGCATACGCAATGCTATGAACTACACATGACATACTCAATGCACATGGACTAAACAGTGGCATACACAATGCACATGTGAAGACTAACAAACACAATGAGATGAACAAGGCATGCTCAATGCAATGATCAACTCATGCGACAACATGGACTATGTGGCATACACAATGCAAGATGAACTTATACCAAAGTGAATGGGCCTCGGCCACACCCAAATCAGTGGCCAAACACGATGAAATCAAAGCAACAAGACACACATAAGCATGCACAATGCAAAGGCTCGAACCTAAGGCATCAAATGCCACTCTACCAAAGCATGGCAATGGATGAAATATAGCATACAATAATACATTTTCTAGCTCTGAAATGATATGCAAGATGGTCCCGAATCATGCAAATATGTCACACAATGCATGCTAGATGGCCCGAATACCGAAACTAGTGAAGTGCGTTACACTAGAGGTATATAAAGCAATGCACAAATGGCAAAACCAGCCCCAAACAGACCCTAGGTAGGTCCAAGATAGTGGGAAAATGGCCTAAGATGATGGCTCAAAATGCATAGAAATTAAGCTCATGCTAAGGCTAAAAAATAAGGCATACAAGCACAACTCTCAAACATATTGAAGGAGTGATGAACATGAGAATATGGAAACCTTATATGCTCTGAAATATCATGCTTGATGATGCCAAAACATGTCAAGGGCCCAAACAATGCATGTTAGTGGACCTGATATGCAAAGCTAGTGAGCTTAAATTGAACTATGGCCATATACAACAATGCATGCATGACCCAAAACACTTCAAACAGAGCTTAAGGCAGCCCAAAATATGAATAAAATTAGTTTGGATCATGGCCAAAATATGCTAGGAAAGAGGGCCAAAACATCATGCAATACAAACTAGTGAACCATGATTTACACTACACCCATATGAAGCACGTGAGAGGCCACCAAACCAGTCAAAAACAGAATCATGGAATGTCAAATGAAGCCCAAAAACCCACTGAAACTTGACCAATGCATGCAAGAATGACATGCCCCTTTGATAGGCTATAAAGAGGGTTGTTCTACACATGCAAGATGGACACCTAAAATGGAAAAAAGGGCTCTAGACAAAGCCTATGCAGGTCCTAAAACCCACCAAAAATGGCCTCAAACATGGCTTAGAAGTATGCAAATAAGGGCTTCTTTGTTAGGCCGAATATGCTAGTAAACAAGACAAGGGGTGAGAGGGTCACCTCTCTCTGATTTTGGTACTCAAAACAGCATAATAACCACTGAAAATCTGCTAGATTTCAGTGGTCAAAAGGGCCAACAAAGCTCAACACAAAGGCCCTAATGCATGGCTCAAAATAAGATGAAATGAAGCATGCAAGGGGGTAGATGATCCCCAATAGAAAAATGGTCTTAAACAAACATGTTAAGGACTTCAAAACCAGACTTTTTTCAGTTTATGACAAAACCGAAATATGCTCGCAAGTATGGCTAAGAGATGAAGCAAAATAAAGACCAAAAGAGGAAAAGAAGTGTTACCCTTGAAGCTCAGCAACTCTAACATCTTTGAAGCCAAAAACTCAGACCTTAGGACCTCTCAAGACCTTCCAAGAAGCTTAGGTTGGTGTTGGAGGTGTTGGGCTAAGACGTGTAGTGTAAATGTGCAAGAACCATGGACTTTTGAGAGCAAAATAGAGAGATATAAAGAGGAAGGTGTGTATGCCTTAGACAAATTTTCTGAACCTTTGCAAATAAGGGAGAGGGTCTCTCTTATAGAGGAACAAAGGTCCAAGCTTCTTCAAGAAGCTTGTGCAAAGGTTCAAGCTTCTTGAGGAAGCTATCGTAAAAAGGGTCAAACTTCTTGAGGAAGCTAGATCCAAAGGGTCAAGCTTCTTCAAGAAGCTAAAAAGGGTTCCAGCTTCTCTTAGAAGCTTAGGGCAAAGGGTCAAGCTTCTTTAAGAAGCCAAAACAAGGTTGCCAATCCTCCATACACGTGTATGGAGGATGCAGTCTGTGCCTTCCAGCTAGTACAGCTGGTACACACTCATAGAGACAGAAAAGAGGGATGCTGGCCGACCAGTTCAAGTGGTTGGCCGACCAAGGTCAAAAGGTTCAAGCTTCAAAAGCTGGTCGGCAGCCTCTAGGGGTGGTCTTCCAACTCAATGCAAGCTAGTAGTATGGTGGGAGACCAGTAATTCTAGCTCAAAAGTCAGAAAGACTAGCTGCCCGACAAGAAAAATCGGCCGGCGGGGAAAAGTGGTCTCCAAGAAGAAAAGGTGGTCTCCCACCCTTGTACCACCTTCCAGACAATGAAAATAGGGTCCATGCCAAAAATGAACCAAGATGGATGCAAAACGAGGGTTTGGGGGGCCAAAACGCGCGGCTGGGTGCCCCAAAAATTGACTGTTAAGCATCGAAAGTGGCGTGCGACCACGAAGGTGGTCTCCTGGGCCATAGTGTCCCTCTAGAGAAAGGAAACAAGGTGTGTGCCAAAAATCAGAGCAAACGGAGAAAGTTAAGCGGTCCCAAACCGAGGCGCACGACCGACGGCTCTGAAAACCGGAAACTGGTCTCCAAACGGGAACAGTGGTCTAGGACCATGAAAAGTAGCCTACGGCCACTGAGAGATGGTCTACGAGACCTCTCCCTCCCTTCGGGAAGAGAAAACAAGACCTGGTTCACAAACCGAGGCAAAGCACAAAAGAGTCCCGAAGTCCGGAGGCAAGGCTCTCAGCCGAGACTCCGTAACCTCAGAACAAGCACAACATGCATCATCACCGAGCGCTCAATCGATGACGTCTGAGTCTTAAGGTCGATTAAAAATGGGGTGTCTACATACGTACGCATGTGGTTTCAAACAACCTACCTTCGGGTAAGCAACCTGTCCTAGTTTGGAATGGTCACTATGGCTTCCGATATGCAACTAGGTCGAATGGTCGAAAAGGGTGCCTCGGTAACAACCGAGATTTGTGTTCCCATTGTGGCAGAGCCCGTAACTGGTCAGCCTTATGGCACGCTTCTCAAAGCAAGCCTCCGAAAAATCGTTCAGGAATAGCAGATGACAAACACTGTGACATAGGTGCACCAATGCAAATGCAATGCAAAGAATCACATAAGTGTAGACAAAACAACATATCATGAGTTCGAGTCAAGTTCTCTAAATCCCCAGTAGAGTCGCCAGAAACTGTAGACCACCCGAACTCGCTCCGAACTCTAGCTACTACAGTTCAGACTCCTGTCATAATTCTGAATCTAATCTCACAAAGTGCAATATAAGATTGATAAATCACCAAAGAGTCCAAATCCGACAAATCGTTTTGGAAAATCTATTTTAATAAAAAAAGCACCAAACATGGACTGCTTTGCCGGATTTCAGAGTCGCCACCTAAATATTTTGTTTTGGGAAATTTAGGAAACCCTGACTCGTGCCAAAGGCCATGTGTCCGTCATTACCAAAGTTGCCTCAGCTCAGGAACTTGGGTACGAGAGGGGAAGGTCCTGAAATGAGCACCCCCGCTCGCCCGATCAAAGATCGGCCTCTACTAACATGATATGTTTTTTTTGTAGATACATGTGTTCTTATTCAGGTTGATTAGCTAACTTACTATGTGATGCGCGTAGCATACAAGTATAAACTCAATCACTCAAGTTGGAACAAAACATCTCATATTTGTTTTTCAAAAATTGTTTGAAAGTGCTACTCGCAAGTAGGCTAAGACGCGGATTTGCCACCCTCAAGTGGGCTTAGACAACAACATGATTTTACCACAAACAAGTGGGCTTAAAACGCACATTTTGATAAATTGTTACAATTCAAGCAATGAAGCCTTCATCCACAGGCATTCATGCAGTTAATCACTTAAGCAGTTAGCCTCATGGCAAGCAAGCTATCATGGCAGTCACTTACACACATGCAAGGATGCTAAAGCATAAACACTTACAGTGTACTCCGAGTAAAAAAAGAAGCTAATTAGAAATCATGCATGATCCTAACTATACAAGATGCCTAATGCAACGCATGCAAAAATGCAACTAAAATAGGCTCGGCTATCTAAGATGGCATATGAATGCTACACTTGATACATGTATTCAAATAGGAATTGAAATACAATATAGTTTGAATGATGCATCGAGCCCAGTGCATGCAAGACAAAATGAATGATGCACGTATGCAAGCATAAGTATGCTAATTGAAATATGCCCAAAAACTAACCACCGAAAGCGGATAAGTAAAAGGGAGAAAGACATGGGGTTGGAAGACATGTATCACACACATGCATACTTATTACAAAATTTTCCCTCTCGACGGAGGGTCCGAATGAATTTAGTTAACTAGCTACGCTAATTAAACTAATTATTACAAACCAACTAATTAACTATGCTAAGCTAATTAATTATTACAAAACATTAACTAATTAATCAAGTTAATTAAGTTACAAAACCAACTAAGTAAGAAAAAGAAGCCAAATTAGGCTGCCACAACTCTGCCTTGGAATAATGAACATGCATGCACTCGGTTTCTCGCCCCGAAAAGCTCTCCGGATGCTCTTTAGAGGCTCTGTTTGCAGGGTGTCTTCCAGTTCTTGTTGTTGAAACTTACCAAAACAGTGTTGGGGAGTGCACCAGTGGCCTACCGGCCATGAATGGTGGCTGCCGACCCCCTTGCCGGCTAAGGATGCACACTGCCGGCCACAGATGAAGAGGTGCCGGCCAACAATGAGAGGGTGTCGGCCACTGGTGTGTTGTGACACCAAGCTACAATAGAGCACAAAATAGAGAAAATGGAGGGTCTCCCTAGAACATGTATGTACTATGCCCTTCCATATCATCTCAAAACATCAAGGTAGAGGCACAATTGGATCCAAGACCATCAATCAAAGATCGCAATGTGTGATGGCCAAAGGTCCAATTTGTACAAACTCAATAAATGCATGACAAACAAGACACTTAGACCATCTCCTTATCATGAGAGCTCGAAGGCAATGGCTCATTTTATCACTTCAAGTAAGAAATGAACCAATCTTCCTCGTGTTCAATACGACATCCGATTGAACACGATGCAAAGCAACACAACACATGTTTATCGCAGCATGTTAAAGACACTAAATCATGCAAGCCGAGCATGCAAGACATGTCATGGAGCCAAGAGCTCTAAAGCAAGCAAAGAGCATCACACAAGAGGCATGCAATACATGGCACAAATGATCAAACCAGTTATGGATAGACCTTAAACATGCCAAAACAGTGGCCTAAACATGCTGGAATTGAAGCACAAAAGACTAGAAGAACATGGACACATGTTGGCCTATAAGCAAGGCATGATACACAACCCTCAAAAGCTATGAAGAAGTGAAGTATATGAGAGTGTGACTATACTATATGCACTGAAATTACATGCTAAATGGTGCCATACCATGCAAACATCACATGCATAACATGTTAAAGGCCCTAAAATTCAAAGCTAGTCAAGGCCCTTTACACTACAACCATATTAAGCAATGCTCAGATGACCTCAGCCATTCAAAATAGACCTAAGGCAGGTCAAAACAATAGCAAAAACATGCTAGACTCGTAGCATAGATGGCAAGAAATATATGCTCATTTGATGGCTCACTAACAAGGCATAATGGCACAACTCTTAAACACAATTAAAGAGTGATAAACATGAGAGTATGTCAAAGATATAAGCTCTAAAATACCATGCCAAATGATGCCAAGGCATGCAAATATCACAAGTATAGCATGGTAGTGGCCTCAAAACTCAAGACAAGTGAAGCCATTTACACTATAGCCCTACAAGGCAAGCCATACATGACCAAGACCACTTAAAACAAATCTCAAGCATGTTAAATTAGTGGCAAAAATGTGCTGGAGCAAAGCTAACACATGCTAGAATGATGAACAAAAGCATGAAGCCTGTTAGGCCAACAAGCATGATTGCACTACAAGCACCAAAAGCATGCAAGAGGTGATCAAATCAGCCAAAAACAGAGTTATGGCATGGAAAATAATGGCTAAAAACATGCTTGAACTAAGCAAATTCAAGGCACAAAGACATGCTACTTTGCAAGGCTACAAGTAGGATTACACTACAAGTACAAGAAGCATGCAAGAAGCAACCAAACCAGCCTAAAACAGAGTTAGAGCAGGTCCTAAAAGTCACAAAAAAGTGCTTAAACAAAGCCACAAAGAAGTAGAAACACATGCTCATTTGGTGGGCCATTAAGACAAGCAAACAAGACAAGAAGAGGGGGGACCACCCCCTCCTATTTTGAGACCTCAAAACACACTTTCCACCACCAAAATTCCTCTGGAATTCAGTGGTGAAGAGGCCAAATAAAGGTGATCACAAAGGCCTAAAATGATGGCACAAAACAAAGCCAAACAAGGCACAAAAGGGGGTAGACTACCCCCAACACCAAAGAGGCCTCAAACCAACATTTTTAGGACTAAAAAAAAGAGTTTTCTTCAGTTCAAAACCAAGCCAAAAACAGTTTGCAAAGGTGGTAAAACAAGCATGCAAAACATAGCTTTAGAGGGACAAGTGCTTACCCTTGAAGCACAATAACAAAACAACAAGATTTCTGAGTTAAAACCAAGCTTTAGACCTCAAATAGGACCTCCAAGGACCTCAGCTCCAAGATGAAGGTATTTGATCAAGAGGTTGTATGCAAATATATAGAGATTTCCCACTTTCAAGCCTAAAATAGGGAGAGAGAGAGAGTTCTAGAGAGAGAGGCTCCCAAGCCTTTGCCAAATTGTTCTAAAATGTTCTAACCCTTGAATATGAGATATAAGGCCCTCATATATAGCAAAACATCAACCTTTGGTCAAAAATATCTCAAGAGAGACAGCTAGAGCAAGCTCGAGCAAAATATCTGTCCAAAACTGCTTTCTGCCAGCTGTGGCCGGCACTGTACCACTGTTGGCCGGAACCTTACCATTATTGGCCAGCAGGGGGTCACTTTTGGATGGCATGGGGCCAGCATTGGCCATTCATGGCCGGCACACTCCCATAGAGGCCGACAGTAAAAATCAGTCCTGGTCCCCGACTTGAAGCAAGCCTAACTCCTTCATCTGGATGCCTTTTTAGGTCATTCTTGTGTCCAAATTGAAGACCCAGAAGTAGTATTTCCAATGGTGGAATCCTTGTATAAAAAATCTAAGTGTGCTAAGAGATATCCCTCTTTTAGTGAAGACTGCTCAGTTTCGGTCCAACTGGATTAATGCCCAACTTCCAACAACCGTATCTCCTCCATCCGGACTCAGCTTTAGGAGATTCTTGAGTGAAAAATGAAGCCCCAGAAGTCTTCTTTCCAACGGTAGTGGTCTCATAGCTGAAATCCAAGTGTACAAATGGATAGGACCGATTTAGCGAGGGCTGCTTGACTCTCTCTTAGCGATTCATGCCCATCTTCTTCTCCTGCTTGGTTTCTTCTCTTTTCTTCAAATTGAAACCCCTAAAAAAAGGTGTTTTGAAAGATGTTTTTAGAGATTTCATCTATCTTTCATTCATTTCCACTTTGTCCTTTCTCGGTTTATCGAAAAACGCGACATTTAACAAAATGCGAGCATCGGAACATCGTAGGATCTTATTTTCAAAAATGTTTTGAAAGAGAGGGTTTTAAGGTTTAAGAACCATTCAAAATAGTTTTGGTCCAAAAAGGGGTGTGAAGTTGGGATTGGACTCTCTCTTTGCCGAAGAAATCGAACCTTTACACTGCACAACTTTCACCACCAAGTAAACCATCAGTAGCGCCCAAGTCTTAAGGGCGGTCAAAAATGGAGTGTCTACAATCTCAGGTTTTGTTTTATATGCTTTTGTCAATTATAATATAGCCAAAAAACAAAAAACAAAAACAAAAAAGTTACAAATTTCGGGTCATAGTCATGTGAAACTCCATAAGGGAGTAGGATTAATCTCATATAGACAAGTTGATGGTTTGTTATGTGCTACGATTATATGAATACATCTGTAACTGCAATTTTGAGTGAATTCAATGATCCTTTAATTTGTGTAGCAATGCAAGTTACACAATTGAGTTCAATTTACACGAATCTAATGATACATGGGGTCTTCTAAATATCCGAAGAAATGTAAAAATGTGTATTTTATTGCAAAAAGATGAAAATAAGCCAAGAATTTAAACAATTCAATATTTTATCTTTAGCCAAAAGCAACCAAAATTAAAAACCAAAGTAAGAGCCAAAAAAATTATGAACATGTTTATAAATAAAAAATAAAAAATCACAATGATTCCTTATCAAGAGGATTTGATCAAGGCTTTTGTTGGGTACAAATTCATAAACAAGAAGGCATTGAGGGGCTTCAATGGTACACTCAAAAGTCTTACAAGGTTCTTGTGTTGAATTCCACTGATCAAATTTATCTCATTGAAGAAGTCATCGACCCATTTTCGTGAATCAGATGTACCTCAATGCTACATTATATTTTGGAGCTATTATATATATTTTTTGGCATTAGTGATAGTGATATATAGTATTCTTGCAATCTTTTGGCATCTTATGTTATCTGTGTTGCTTTATCATTAAGGATCACCTCAACTATTTGAAGTTTTGGATTGTTATATGCATTTCTACTAAATTGGTTTATAAAATAAAATTATGTATATATGAGTTTAGATGTAATTGATAATAGATTAATGTTTTCCTTGTTTATTTTCTTTGCAGATTGGTTTTTGATGACATTTGGAAGCATACTTGCAAATGAAGATCAATTGTTGAATTTTTTTTTCTTGAACTGATACTTAGTTCTAGTTGCAAATCAGGATTGAGTTTTTTGTTTTTTTTGGACTCCACGTTAGTTAATTTTGGAATTTGCTATGATGGTTTTTATTATTATATTTAATGGATTCTTACTAAATTTGTTTGATGGATACATTTTCATTTAGAATATAAATTGTTCAGTGAATTTTTTTGTGGAGTGGTGTATAATAGCTGGTGGATTTCTTAGAACATTTAAAAGGCTATTGGGATATGAGTAAGGATATTTGTGAAATAATAATTTAAATTGAAATATAAAATATAGAACAAGTTCAATGACGAATTTTTTTCGTCATTTGTACTTGTTATTATGACAAAGTGATTATTTTTCACTAGTAAATATTTTTTGTGACAAAATTTATTGCAGCTTATATATGAAATATTTCATTGATTTTGTTGTTTGGTGACTAAAAATTTTGTCACGTATATATATATTTTTGCCATGAAATATATTTCGTCACCCATGTATGACTTTTACAGACGAAAAATGTCGTCAACTTTACATCTTACTGTGATGAAATTATTTCCTCATCAATGATCAACATGTGTGACAAATTTATTCGTCAACCAAAGTTATAAATATGATACTAAATAATTATTTGGTGACAAAAATGAGGATTTTTGGTGACAAAATGTTGTTTTATTGGTGACAAAAAATTCATCACTAAAGTAATTTCATTGGTGATGAAATTATTTTTCCTCACGACGGTTTTTAGTGACAATCATTCAATGACGCAATCGGTGAGGAAATACTCCCTCACAAATATCTGTAGTGACGAAATTAGCTCTTTGGAGACAAAACAAATTTGTCATTCAAGACCCAACTTGTTGTAAGTTGCTCAGTTACCGAAAGTCCCAACATTTTGATTTTGAAAGACGAGCTCGAACATTAAAAAAATGATTGGATTCACTTGTGGCTAAAGAAAACATTTTGGAAAAAGTCTTTTTTAAAGGTCTGAAAACATTTGGCCAAAATGGGTGGAAAGGTTGGGATCGACTTTTGAATAAAGCTCTTTTTTAAAGAGATTGAAGGATTTGTGCATTCCAGCCTTTCATCATCGGGTGCTTAAAGAAAAGGAGCTCAAGTCTTAGGGATGGTCAAAATAGGATGTCTACAATATTGAGTCCCTATTTGCAGGCTTGTCCATTTTTTTGTACTTATTATTAACTAAAGCATTATAAACTTCCGCAAAATAGATTTTTTTCCCTTTACATAGAGTGATGTGGTTGTCAGATGATCATACTGTGGACTCGCCTTTTTTCGCGCCTCGCCTTTCGGAAGGGTTTGAAAGAAAGGCCTCACAGTTTGGCCTTCTGCGGTTCTGAATCTAGTATCACAAGTGTAATGTGAAACTGATAAATACCAAAGAGTCCAAATTCGGAAAACTTTTTAGAAAATAGATTTTAAATCAAATAATATCAAAATTGGACAGCTTTGCTAGATACAGAGTTGCCATCTAAATATTTTTCATTTTGAAAAAATTTAGGAAACCCTGACTCGTGTCGAAGGCCACGTGTTCGTCATCACCAAAGTTGTCTCAGCTCGGGAACTTGGATACGAGGGGGGGGAAGGTCATGAATTGAGCACCCCCGCTTGACCAATCAAAGATCGGCCTCTACTAATCATGATATGATATTTTATGAACATTATGTTTTCTTATTCCGGTTATTAATCTAACCTTACTATGTGATGGGCATGCATACAAGTATAGACTACATCGCAAGAATTGGAACATTTCAAGTCATGTTTGCTTGCGAAAATAATTTGAATTTGCCACCCTCAAGTGGGCTTAAAGATGCGGATTTTCCACCAAGCATAGTGGGCTTAAAACATGATTTGCCATTCAACAAAGTGGGCTTAAAACACACATTCGTTAAATCTATCTAATTTAAACAACAAGCCTTCATCCACAGGCATTCATGTAATTTAGCATTTAAGCACATAGCCTCATGACAAGCATGCTAATCGTGGCAACATGGCAATCACACTCATGTAAGCATGCCAAAGCATAAAAACTTACTGAGTACTCCAAACCAAAACAGAAACTAGTTAGAAAGATGCATGATCCTAACCATACAAGATGTTTAATGCAACACATGCAGTATGCAATTAATAGGCTTGGCTACTAATATGGCATATGGATCGACTTGATAACATGCAATTAGACACGTATTCAAAGAAGATATTGAAAATGACGATGCAGTTTGAATGATGCTGTCAAGACCCAAACCCGCCCCTAAAAGTTTGGTCCATGACCGGCCTGTACATCGGCCTCAAAACAGAATTTTAGAAAAATATTTAATTACATACGAGCGGAAGCAAAATCATTAAAAGACAACATCCATTAAGCTTGTGCATACGTGATGGTCTAATTAGATTTAAGCATTTAAATACATTTCCAAATATACATATACAGTCACAGAATTTATATAGATCTCACACACACTTACATAAGACTTACTAATTTATAACTCCTAACAATAAATTAAGGTCTCCCCGTGGAGACCTACCCCAGGTGACTTGGCAGACAGGCGAACCTCGGTACAACTCTAGTGTCAATCCTAGATGGCTCACCTATAGAAATATACATAAAACAGAATGAGCAAGGCTCAGTGAATAATAGCAACTTAAGAAGGTTAATTGAATAAGCAAAACCTTGGATAAAATAAATAGACAGATACCAACCATATACAGGTCTTATCCATAACTATATTTCAATACGGTCTCAGGTTCACATAGAGACAGAACCATTCACGTCATAATGGCCTTGGGCCCACTCCGATTAATAGGGACAGAGTGACCTTTGGTCCATATCAATGCCATAACTCAAACATGTCTATTAATTTAATCAAAGCACAATATCGATGGAATAGACCATTCACAAGCAACAATACATAAATCATAATCATAGAAGTAAGTGAAACGTAACGTTACACTACTATTACTCACAGTGGTAGGTCTCTGATAGTGGTAGAACGATGTCCTCGTCTTGACCTACAAACACAATGCACATAACAGATTATGAGAATAAAGCCAATCTCTTTTTATTCCTTACTCAATAGCTATGGTGGTTCTAGACTCATTATTTCTCCATAGGTTATAATCCATGCCTCATAAGAGAGGAGGAATCGATAGGAGAAAGGTTCAGACGAAGAAACGGTACAAACCCAGTAAACAGAAAGTGAACAGTCATCACCAATTTGGGCATAACTACATCTGTACTTAGAATTTGGGAGTGATACCACCACCATAAACTATACTTCTAGGGCTTGATCTTAGGCTCAAGAATCACTCAAAACAGAGTCCGGATGCAAAAGATATGCTTGTTCAAAGTTACAAGGTATAAGCTGAAACAGGGTTGGCCGCACGTGCGCCCAATTGGACCGCTCGTGCGGCCCAATTCCGCTCGAGCGGAGAAACACGGCCGCTAGAGTGCCTAAAAGCAGAATGAAACTCTTCTTTTTTCTTCATGCACCGCTCGTGCGGTGCCCTTGGCCGCTCGTGCGGTCTGGGCAGAACCAAACAATCCGAAAATGGTTTTTTTTTGCTCTAACACTTGATCTTTCCATTTCTAAGCTTGGTTCTTAACATAAATCACTCAAAAACATGTAAAATTTCCCTATAACACGATAAACTAACACCAACCAAGTGTAATTTCATTTTAAACAATTCAATCTTTGTCTCAAAGTTCAAGATTAATGCTTAATTTTTCATGATCTTCAAGGTTCTTAAAAACACAACCCATAACCCACAAATTCACATGATTCTTGAATAATCTAAAGTTATTTCATGATATCCATGAGCTTGAGCTCCCCTCATAAACAAAATTAGAGAACTCAATTGCTAATTCCTCAAATTAGCTCAAGTAAATACATAGATAAACCTTAACCCCAAATGGGTTTAAATCTTCCAAGATCTTTATGATTTTACCAAATTGATACTTTAAACACAAGATTTCAAGATAGATTATCATACCTAACTCAATATTTGTCTATCTCTTAGCTCTCTTCAATTCCTCCAAGTTCCATGGGTGATCTTCTTTCTTTTCCTTTAATTCTCTTCAATCATCTTCAAAGCCTCCATGGATGTTGGGAAAGTTGTCTCTCTTCCCTCTCTCTCTTTCATGGTTTCCTCTCTCTCCCTTTAGATATTTTGTTTTGTGACTCCAAAAAGATGAGTTCACCACTTATATAACTCATACACACCTATATATTTAATTATATAAGCTTTATCACAAATAAGGAGGGCCAAACACGCCCTTACGAATCGCACAAAATTAAATTTCAATTAAACTTTCCAGATGATTGTAAAAATTATGCTGACCATAAATATAACCCCTGTTTTAGTTTCTGAAGTCTCTAAGGCCTTCAATTTGTAGCACAAAGTTAACCACCCAAACATGCATTAATGAATCAGATGAATTAGATTTCCAATTAATTTTCCCAAATAGTTCTAAAAATTCCCAATAACATACCCAAGTACTCAATTTTGATTTCTGAACCCGTAAAGGTCATCAATTCCAGTTTTAAAGTCAAAACTCAACAGATAGTTCTTTAATTCCAATAGATATAATTAAATTAAAACATAACGTCCCCTAGTTAAATAAGGATGACTTCTTATACGCATTTTGGGGTCGTTACAGATGCGCTGAGCCTCGATGCGTGCAAAACAAATGTATGGATGCAAGCATGCGATATGCTAATTTAAACATGACTCCAATCTAACCATCAAAAGAAATTAAATAAAAGGGAGAAAGATGTAGGGTTAGAAGACATACACACACGCACGCATACTTATTACAACATTACAATGCCCTCGCGACGGAGGGTCCAAATGAATAAGCTAAGCTACACAAAGCTAAGCTAACTATCACAACATAATATTTAACTAACTACTCTAAGCTAATTAAATATTACAACACTAACTAACTAATTACAAAGAAATTAAGTTAATTAATTACAACATAAATTAATCAACTAATCTATTTAAATATTTACAACATTTGCAAGCATCAGCTACAACTAATTAACTAGGCAAGTTGACTAAACGGCCTCGGGAAACGAGGGATGCATGCATGCGCAGTTTCTCCACCCGAAAAGCCACTGCCCTTTTTTTGCAGCCTCTGTTTGCACATATTTGATCACTAAAAATTCTTTCAACTTTCAGAACACCTCAACTCCACCTCAAGAACACACTGTGCAAATTTCATTGGTGGTCGATATGGGGCTTGTTGGCTACCAATGGTGGCTAGTCGGCTACCACTAGTGGCCGGTCGGCCACTGATGACATGGACTCCTATTTTTGCTACCACAGAGAGCAGACAGAGCAAAACAGTGTATTCTCACAGATTATTTGCACACTTTGCCTCTTCTTTTCATGGCGAAATCAAAGGAGAGACAAAATTTGGGTTTACAAACCATCAATCAAGCAATTTTATTGCATGATGGTTTGTGAAACTAATTGTGCAAGTTCAATGAATGCAAATGAGACCAAAGGACCATCATCCTATCATGCATGATTGAGGGCAATGGAGACCAAGGAAAATGGCACTTTTCATCACTTTTGAGTATGAAATGTCTCATTTTCCTTGTGTTCAAACTAACGTCCGATTTGAACACATGCAATGCAACACAAAGAATGCTTATCTTGCCTCTTTTACTTGTCCAATTTTGTTTACACATCTTAATTACCATAGCCATTCTTTAATCCATTAAGTCCATTAGTGGGTGTCCTCTAATGGAAAAATGGCTCAAACCACAAGGTGCTTTGGGCATGAAAGAGGCATTACACTGTTGGTAATGAAACCTATAAGGGATTAAACCATTAGGTGTAGCACCTCCATTTCACACTTAGGCAAACAAGTGGTTTGAAACCACTTTCAAAGCAAACAAAGGAGTAAAGAATGGAGGGAGATTGCAGAGATTTTAAGTTCTGAAATGAAGTGCAAAACAACACTAAAACATACTATTAACTCAAAACAATGATAGTTAAAGTTTTAAAACACTAAGCTAGTGAAGGAATTAACACTATAACTATGCAAAACAAGCCTCAACTGAACTAACCAGCCCAAAACAGAGCCAAAATAGGTTATTTCAGAGGTAAAAACATGTTGGACTTATGCTAAATTAAGCTAGAAAAATATGCTAACATGTGAAGCTATCTAAGCATGCAAACAAGATACAAGGAGTGGAGGCTAACCCCTCCAAATTTTAGGCTTCAAAATAAGCTTTTTACCAATGTAAAACCTTTGAAATTCAGTGGTTAAAAGGCCCAAAAAAGTTGATTTGAAAGTGATGAAAAATGGTACAAAAGCTTGACAAACAAAGGAGCAAGAGGGGTAGACCACCCACTAACTCAAAGAGACCTCAAACCAACACTTTTAAGTCACAAAAATAGAGTTTTTGACAGTTCAAAATCAGCCAAAAAACAGTTGGAAAAGATGGCAAAACAAAGATACAAAACAAGTATAAATAAAGTAAGTGCTATACCTTTGATGCAAAGCACAAAATAGCCAATAATCCAAGCACAAACCACCTTCTAGAGCTCAAACATGACTCCAAGTGATCTCAGCCCAAAGGTGAGAGTATTTGGTTAAGGGTTGGTTGCAAAAGCTAAGGACTTATGACGAAATGTGTACAAAATATCAAGAGAAAGAGAGAAAGCTAGAGAGAGATATTTTTGCTCTAGTTTTTCTAACTGTCCAAAATGGGGGAGGAACCCCCCTATATATAGAAAAACACCCCTTGAGCTTAGAAACATCTCATCATACACGTTTATGGAGATGCAACTCAGTGTGCAACAGTTGGCACAACTGTCAATAAATATCTGGAAAAAGGCACTGGTGGCCGACCGGCGACATCCATGGCTGACAAAAACATCCCATGGCCGATAGCCTTGGGTGGTGGCTGATAGGTCACCAAGAGGTCTAGACATCAAGTTTAAATCCAAAATAAGGCATAGAAAGAATAAGGTTTAGAGGCTCAAAGACAAGGCGTTTCGCCGAGGACTTCGGGCATTCAAAATGAACACAAACACACAATTATTGAGTGCACAAGCGATGACGTCTAAGTCTTGCGGACGGTTAAAAATGGGGTGTCTACACATACGTGTTAGACAAGCAATTTAGTAATAACAGTGTTTTATCTTCGTCTTCAACTTCAACATCTAGATTCAATAAATCTACAAGAATTTTATTGAAACCATCTAGATGTTTTATCATTGAAGTACATTTTTTGTATTGGAAATAGAAGAGCTGCATCTTTAGGTAGAGTAATTTTCTACACTCTTCGTCATGTATTTCTTTTCCAGTTTCTTCCACAACACCATTGCATAAATGTAGTGACTCTCATTCCCCACCTTAGCCTCGGGCATGAGTATTTGTATAACCTTGTTTTGCTAAGTTGCAGTAGTGAATTTTCTTGACTTGTCTTACCTAGAATGAGATTTTTCCTTGGTTTGTACTTATGTGAAATTTACTTGTTGAGTCTTGTTCTTTTTGGTGAGTCTACCCGAGGTCACCTTAAAGTCAGAACCACCTTGAAACCACTTTGGTTGACCTCTACCTTCGTCTTGGCATATTGGCCGAGATGTCATTTTCTAGGCCGAGGTGTATCATCAAGGCCGAGAGGTGTATCATCTAGGTCGAGATGTTATCCTTGAACCCAAGTGATCTTGTTCCGGATTAGTACGACCTAGACCGAGGTGTGGCACATCTGGGCCGAGGTGTGGCACAGCTAGGCTAAGTGTTGTCCGTCCTAGCCGGGATCATAGATACCTCACCTACCGGAGCCGATGTTTTCACCCGATGTCAGTACTTTGTCAGAGTGCCATGCCGTTTTACTTGTTAAACACCCTTTCGCCATACTTTGTCTGGTCTGTCAGCCTCCTTTTCAGGGAGAACCAACCAGCCGTTGCCACGTGTCCGAGCTGAATGTTAAATCAGCCGGCAGTGAGTAGAACCTGTCATTTTTGTATCATATCTTTGCCTTGAGAGAGAGAAGCTCTAGAAGGAAGAAGGAGTTTTAGAGTGGAGGAGTGGATCTTCGAGCTTGATTCCTAGAGATCTAACCGTTAGATTCGTGTATTAAGGTTAGATTCTTGACCTACTCTTGTAGTCCTTGTTAATCATCTAGCTGCATTGCATGATCGAACCTGATTTGCAAGCCATGCATTGATTGAAAGTTTGGTTTTAGAAAGAGAAAGTAGTATTCATGTGTTCTTGAATAAAAGCCTTGTTTGATCCGAAAGTTTGCATTAAGATTCATACTTTTGTGTTTGTTTTCATAGGATCTTCGAGTATGGATACCCAGGTCCATGTTTTTGAATTCATAGCATGAAATCTCAGCTTTTGTAATAGCAAGTTTTGATCTTTGCATTCATCTTCCTCATGTCCATGTTCTTCATGTTCGTCATGTTCTTCATGTTCGTCATGTTCTTCAAGAGAGGGAAACCCAGATTTTCCCTACCTCATTTCCTTGAATGTGGCCATCAAGGCAACACCTTGGCAAGGAGGTGTGGGACCTCGGCCTAGACCTGGTTATCGCCCAGCATGTTTTCCCGAGATGAGAAACAGTGTTTTGTTTTGACTTAGCTTAGTTTTGAAGGATGCCGAGATCATCTGTATGCATATGAGCTTGTTTGAAAGTGCATTCAATAGACCTTGCCATGTGTTTGTAGGACTTGGACTCTCGCTTGACCCCGATGTTGAAGAACTGGGTGAGTGGTATTTTTAATAAAGTTATGTTATAAAGATTTGATAAAGCCTTGTTTCGTTTTGGTAAAAGTATTTGCTAAGCATGAATGACTATCCCTATTTGTGTATCAAGTATTAGCTTTGATCTTGAAAATCTTGAAAGTCCGTACGTGCTAGGGGACTATAAGCATTTGTAGCACAATCCTTGAAAGTCCGTACGTGCCAGGGGACTATAAGTATTTGTAGCACAATCCTTGAAAGTTCGTACGTGCTAGGGGACTATAAGCATTTGTAGCACAATCCTTGAAAGTCTGTACGTACTAGGGGACTATAAGCATTTGTAGCACAATCCTTGAAAGTCCGTACGTGCTAGAGGACTATAAGCATTTGTAGCACAATCCTTGAAAGTCCGTACGTGCTAGGGGACTATAAGCATTTGTAGCACAATCCTTGAAAGTCCGTACGTGCTAGGGGACTATAAGCATTCGTAGCACAATCTTTGTTAATGTCACCCATGAAATTTGAAAGACTTTGATTGATGAAGCTCGATAGATTTGTTAGATGAACACGAGTTATTCCACGTTTGTCATAAGCTATGATTATGCATTGTTTTGTTAAAAATCTCGGATGTCATACATGCAAACCCTTTATTACTTGTGCCATTCACTGAGTATCCAAACTCACCCTCTCTCTATATATATGTAGGTGATGAGCAGGAAGGCGGTGACGCCTAGGTGTGACTCGCAAGCTTGTTTTGGGTATTTGTTATGTCGGCCTAACTTGTATTCATGTTAGCAGTCTTGAAAATTATGCTTCTCGGCTCATAATGCTTGTAATTTACACATGTCGGCTGGAGAAGCCTTTTGATCAAGATGTAATATGTATTTTGTACTTCATTATCTTTATATTCAAGTTGTAATATTATGTAAAGTTGTATGCCATTCCATGTAACTTACGCACTGCTCTTCTGGACCACTTGTACTTTTAAATTATTGCTTCCGCATTTGTGAGCCCCATATATATTTATACTTTGATTGTGTGTGGGTTTTGGAGGTTGGCCTTCGGTAATCCCGGATTACTGGCCATCACGGCACCATTCTACTAGGGGCGAAATGGGGTCGTGACAATAAATTTCTCTCATGACGTAGTATTTCTGTTCTTTAACTAGACATAATCAGATGGTGTGACAAGCTTGGCGATTAATCTGTGTCTATTCCTTATCACTCATATCAACCGGTCTATCTTCCCAAGTAATGTCGAGTTCTTGTTGGTAGAGGACATCCATAACTTAGCATTACCACATGCCGATGTTGTTGGTTCCATCAAATTTCTCCACCTCTAACTTTGCATTGGACATGATAGTCCTTCTTCTAGAGCTACTTGAAGACTGGATTGCCTTTGGTGATGTGCCTTCAGCCATTAGAACTCCTCTAACTCCGCCATAAGCAATAACGGAAGCTTGAAAATGCCCAAAACACGACAATTTCTATGCTTTCAAGAGTTTAACACAAAATTTGGATCCGAATTTCAAAAAATAGAGTCCACAGTTGTGTCCAGAATGGTCGATTTAGCTACACACAAGTTTTCCCTTGTAAAAAAAACCCAAAAATGGCTTGGAAATTGACTGAAAACTTTTTTGGGGAATATTCTGTGAGAAGAAGGAATATTTTGTTAAAGAGAAGGAATAGTTCATCCAAAAGAGAATATACTGCTACTGATAAACGTGACATTGATGTGGAAAAATTTCTGATGTGGCAGACACATGGCACCGACTAGATTGTCCTTGTGCTGATGTGGTAGTGACATGTCGCTGATATGGCAGTGACATAGTGATGACGTAACAGTGATATGGCACTGACCTATCGATGACATGGCAATGACTGGTCTGCTCATTGAGCTACTATGTCAGTTGTGGAATATTCTGACAGAATTTATCTTGCCATAGCTGGAATAGTGGCAGCTTGCTCGAGAAGACACGTAGGACATATGTTTGAGAGTTAACTTCAACCACTAACTTTGACCAAAGTGTGAAGGAGCGTCCGATGTTCATTTGCCTCGATTTTTTCATTGTTGGACTTGTGAGTATGAGGGGATCAACTTGGTGTATTCAAAAGTTTGATTGGACAACTTTGGTTTATGAGGAGATTTGAAAAAACAAAGCTTCGGAGCCTTTTTCCCACAACTTGGGTGCTATGATACTAGTTTGTAGTGCCCAGGGCTAGAAACAAACACTAAACAAGCAATCACACAAGAAAATAACAAGATTTATGTGGTTTGACAAACAACTGCATCTACGGGCACCGAATTTTACTAAACTGAGGAAGAAAATTATTACAAGAGAAATATTACACTCTCAAACTCACTCTTCTCAAAGACTTGATGCTCTTCACTTGCTTGGCTTTTCTCCCTCCTTGCATCTCTATTTGTACATAAGTTTTGGGGACAATTTGGGAACTTTGCCAAGGCAACTTGCTTGCAAGATTCAAGAATTACAACTTGACAACTTACAAGTCTTCTTAATCTGAGCCAACCCAATGAGTCAACTCAATGAGCTAACTTAATTGAGCCAACTCAATACAACAAGGAGATGGCGGAAGAGAGAGGCAAGGCTAGCGATGTAAACAATGCGGTATGGTATGGATTATTATTTGTTAGGATTAGAATGTTGAAGATCAAGGTATAATAGGCATCTACGAGGTGTGAATTGAGCAAAACTAACACCCACCCACCCTCCCCCCCCCCCCAAAAAAAAAAGTGTGCGAATATGAATTGAGTAATAGTGTAAACTTAAAGAAATGGTGATGTGCAAAACAAATAGAATTTTTATACATAAACTCATTTTGAATATTGTATCAATGATATCTTCACAATTATGAGTTACAATGATGTGATTTTTTATTTAAAATAAAAAAGATGGAAAAAAAAAAAACTTCATCAATACATATATAATTCTACATAAAAGTATTTGTGATTCTCGGTCAATTTTCGGGTTGGATTGGGTTTAACCGTCTATGAGGTGTAAAATAAAAGTATGAAGAATTGAACCCTAGACCTTGTGATATGATGGAAATGAACATCAACCAACCAAGCTACTTCAAATTGATGATATATTTATTGAATTAATTTAGGGAAAATTACCAAAAAAAAAAAAAAACTCAAGATTTATTTTGTTAAAAGGCTCAAACCCTGAGATTTTGTTTTGTTTGTTTTTTTTTTTTTTTGGTGTAATTTTTCCAATAATTTATATATATTAGTCTTCTCTTTATATTTTGCATCTATATAAATCAACTTATTCTTGGTACAATAGTAGGAAAATCCTCTAGTATATATATATATTTTTTTGATCGGCAAAGAAAACTTTATTGATGAAGCACGTACATGGTACAATGGGAAACATCAATAAAGAGGAGCTAAGAGCTAAAAGAAGCTCAAACCTCCAGTTGGTGAGAGACCAACAAGAGAGAAAAATGAAAACAAACAACAAAGCAAGGGGCAAAACTGCAGCAGAAACAAGGCAGCACAAAGCATTGCAAACAACAAGGCTAACACTGCACTATACTGAACAAAACCAAAAGCAAACCATCCCAAACTCAACCTTTGCACAGCAATCATCTAGCAGACCCAGCACCCACAGAGATGCACTGCAGCACCACAGATAGAGCCTAGTGCATCAAGCAAACCAGCAACAGATAAGTCCTAGTGCAGACCAGCAACACACCAGATAGAGCCTATTCAAGGGCAAAACCAACCGCAGCAATCAAGCAAACCAGCGAAGCAAACCTGAGCAGCATAAAGAAGCAGCTGTTGCATTGAGGCACTACTGCTGCAGACCAGCAGGGCAGAACCACAGGCCAGAACCACAGATAGAATTCAGTAATCACCTAGCAGACCCAGCACTAGAGCTGTAATGCTATCACAGAACTACTTTGGACCCCCCACACACTCTCTAACCTGCCTCAAATTGAAGACAAAATCATGCACTGAATAATGTAAATCTGAAAGATGTGGTTTTACCCAAAAAGCAATCCTGTGCTTTATTAAATCACAGATGTCCTCCAGATTTGGGATGGTTGCTCTAAACAGACACTCATTTCTGCACTTCCAGATTGACCACATCACCACCAAGGGTATTGCTCTCCAAATCTTCTTTTCAATCTTCCTCCACTTCCCTCCAGCCCACCACAGGAGGAGGCTCTCCACAGAGCCTGGAATAACAGCTTGAACATCCCACCAATTTAGCATTTCAGCCCAAATCTTCCATACAAAGGGACACCAAAGTAGTACATGATTCACTGATTCACCCTCACTACCACAGAATACACAAGCTGTAGATACACCTTGGTTAATCACACCCAGCTTCAGTAAGAACTCCTTGGTCTTCAATCTCTTTTTCCATGCAAACCAACCAAAGGCCTGGACCTTAGGAGGGATATACTTGAGCCATATCAGCCTTGTTATGCTCAGAGAGACTCCAGCAGTGGCCACGACAAATTTATACAGATCTGATGACATCAGACTCCCAGAAGAAGAGGCTGCCCAAACAGGTTGGTCAGGGCACTCTGGACACAGCACTGGGGCTGCCAGGAGCATAGCAACTAATCTGTCCAGCTCCAGCTTCTCCCAATCGTATAGTTCCCTTCTAAAGGCCAAGGACCAGCCTCCTGCTGAAATTTTCTTTTCAACCATACCATTCAAAGACTCCTGCTTGTCCAAAGACAACCTAAACAGAGTTGGGAATTCATCCTTCAAGCACACAGGATGGCACCAAATATCAGTCCAAAAACGAATCCTCACCCCATCCCCAACCTTCAAGTGAAAATTATTCAGATAAAACACCTTCAAGGTAGAACACAGCTCAGCAACAGAGATGATCCCCTTCCACACTGCTGAGTGACTCATGGATGGAGTGAGAGACGGAATCCAACCACCCGCCTCCATCTTGTATTTGCTACATATAACTCTTTTCCATAAAGCATCCTTTTCCTTACCAAACCTCCACCACCATTTAATAAGTAGACAGTTATTTGCAACCCTCAACTGCCTAATACCCAAACCACCTTGATCCACTCTTTTAGACAACTCCTCCCATTTGATCATATGGATTTTCCTCCCCTGTTCAGAACCACCCCATAAGAATTTAGCTTGAATCTTATCCAATTCTGAAGCAACCCCTTCGGGCATCTTGAATAAAGATAAGTAATATACTGGCAAGGCTGAAGTTACGGATTTAATCAATATGAGTCTCCCCGCAAAAGACAACATCTTCCTTTTCCACCCAGCTAGCTTGCTTTTGACTTTGTCCACAACTGGTTTCCAGGTAGCCTTCTTTCTTGGATTAGCACCTAAGGGCAACCCTAAATAGGTGATTGGCAATGCTTTAATTTTGCAATTCAAGATTGTGGCCATATCATTCAACATCTCCACAGAGACACCCACCCCACAAACAACGCTCTTATGAAAATTTATTTTTAGGCCAGATAAGACTTCGAAACATCTTAGTACCCTCTTTAATTTCCTGACCTCCTCCACCTCTGCTTCACAGAACAAGAGTGAATCGTCTGCAAACTGTAAATGAGTCAACACCACTCCCTCACGGCCTACCTTCACCCCTTTAATTAGGTTTAACCCACAAGCTCTGCTCAACAAAAGATGCAAGCCTTCTGCAACCAGATTGAACAGAAAGGGAGATAGCGGATCACCTTGTCTTAGGCCTCTTTGGGGGCTAAACTCTTCAGTGGGAGATCCATTAACAAGCACTGAAACTCTTGCCGTAGTTACACACTCCTTCATCCAGTCGATCCACTTAGCACCAAAACCGAACTTAGAGAGCATAGAGAACAGAAAACTCCAACTAACGGAATCATATGCCTTTTCAAAATCCAACTTAATGATGACTCCCTTCCTCTTGTCTTTCTTCCATCCTTCAACAACCTCATTTGCAATCAACACACCATCTAAAATATTTCTACCACTAAGAAACGCAGACTGAGGCTCACTAATGATATGTGGCATAACAGATTTTAGTCTCTTCGCCAAAAGTTTTGCTATGATTTTGAAGAGTGAGCCCACCAAACTTATGGGTCTATAGTCGGAAAGCCCCGAAGGATTGTCCCGCTTGGGAATGAGGGTTATAAAGGAACTGTTAATGCCTTTTACCAATTTGCCATTCCTATGAAATTCTTTCACAAAAGTAACAACCTCACCCTTCATGACCTTCCAAAACTTCTGAAAACACAACATATTAAAGCCATCGGGTCCGGGTGCTTTATTACCATCACTACTAGTTTAATCTCTGCTTCTGAAAAATCTGTTTCTAACAAATCAAACCTCACACTACCATCTGCTGATGGGAAATGACCCCCCAATTCAGGTCTGTCTGGCCAGTGTTCCGTATACTGGTTTTTAAAGTATTCCATCACCTTGTTCTTCACTTGGCTCGGCTCTTCATACACCACGTCCCCTTCTGTAATGGAATGTAATTCATTTCTTATAGTTCTGCACTTTGTGACCACATGGAAGAACCTTGTATTCTTGTCCCCTTTCATCGCCCAGTTAAGCCTAGACTTTTGCAACCATAGCCACTCCACCATCCTACTCAAACTCCACATTTCAGCTCTAACTTCACGTCTCCTGCCTTTTTCATCATCATCAAGGTCTCTAGCCTCAGCCAGTAGATCAATTTTGTGAAGTTCACCCTCTACAGTCTTCAATTTGTTCACAATATTACCAAAAACCTCCACATTCCAGCTTCTCAGGCCATTCTTCAAGATCTTCAACTTCTGAATAAGAATAAACCCAGCCCAACCATCAACCCTAGACTCCGTCCACTTTGACTCCCAGAAGCTTCGAAAATTTTTATGCAAAAACCAAGCGTTCAGGGCCCTAAAGGGCTTTGGACCCCAGTCCCTTTCATCCTCCATCATAAGAAGAGGGCAGTGATCAGAGACCAGTCTTGGTAAGCCCCATAGCTTCAGGTTAAATATCTCAAGCCATCTAGGATCTACAAAAATTCGATCAATTTTGCTCCATTTTTCCCCACCAAATGAATTACACCAAGTGAATCTCCTCCAAAGTAGTGGTAAATCAGATACCTCACACTTATCAATGAACTCATTAAATTCTTTCATGCCCCTATCTCTCCTAGAGCATCCTCTCCTATCCGCAATCTGCCTAATCTCATTGAAATCTCCTCCTATGCACCAAGGATTTGGGAATTCCTCCTTTAATTTCAATAGACAGTCCCACAGATGCCCTCTTGATCCGACATCATTAGGGGCATAAATATTTAAAATAGCACAATTGAATTGGTTAAAGATGGTACCTGATAATAAGATGAATCTTCTATTGCTACAACATTCTGTTAGTTGGAAGACATCTGGGTCCCATATACATAATAATCCCCCAGCCGAGCCTACGGCATCCACCACCATAAATTCCATTTTGTCTCGGACCCACACAGATCGAACTTCAGCCTCTGTTAATTCAGCCTTTTTAGTTTCTTGGAGCAACACAATATCTATATTCCTCTCCTTCAGGAGCTTCTTAACTTTGCCTCTTTTCTCCTTCCTCCCCAACCCTCTAACATTCCATGAAAGAATCTTCATAAATAACCAAGAGCTCTAAAACATTCCCCCAGCTGGTGTCCATCAGACCCCACCTCTCACCCCCCCTTCAATTTGTTCACTGTCCTTCAATTCAAGGTTCACAAGCTTCTCTAACACATCAGCTCGCTTACCAGTGAACTGCACACCGAGAGCTTCCCCCATCTTGATAGTTTCTTCGGCCTCGATGAGGGCGAACCTCCCCTTAACAGTTCCACCCTCTATTGATGCAGATGAGGACATTGCCGCCACTGCTGCCCGCCATACTGCAGCCCTGGGCATTGCTCTACTGGTTGAGGCCCCTTTGTTCCCATACTTCCTTAACAGGTCGAAGGACTTTTTCCCCAGAAAAGTGTGGTTTGATTTTCTCCTACTTCTTGTCTTCTCCTTCCCCTGTATCGGCCTCGAAAGACTGCTGCTGGGCTCCTTGTCATGGGCCTCAGAAAGGCTTGACACTCTCCCATCTGGCCCACCCACAACAGCCTTGTCTGTAGTGATTAGCTCTTGGGGGTCCAAGACTGGAGCCTCAACCGATCCATAGCATTCATGGGTCGATTTCAAATCCACAATTAACTTTAGCCCACAGTCCATGTTATCAGGCCCAGATAGAGTTTTAATCAATCCAGAGATTTGAATACCATCTTCACCATCATCAACGGCTCTCCTCTTGGGACTCGCCAGCAGTCTTGCAGAACTCTCCTGACATACGTAACCGATTTCTTCTAACATGCCTTTCTGCGGATCTGATTCAGCCACCTTCAGAGTGTCTCTAAGCTGGTCATCTTCCACCATGGTGTTGCTGCTATCATGCGCTTGCACTGTTACATGGTGAACCCCTTCTATGTGCTTGCTCCCTCTATCTACAATCTGTTTGCCCACTGCTGCAAGAGCACTGGTTCTGATTTCACCGAGATGTTCTTCAGATGAGTGGCTGAAACCAGGCACCCTCATATCTTGGATGATAATGATTTGTTCCTCACACACCCTAACTGGGTAAAGGACTCCCTTGCATTCTAATCTGAGGAAATGATTAATAGGATCCATAAAGTTTGTCGCAATCTGCACTTTTCCACATTGGAAATGATTTAAATTACGAGTATCCTCATCCAGAGCGGTCACCGTACCCCACATCTTACCAATGTTAATGAAGGTGTTACAACTCCATAGATTTAGTGGGACTCCATAGCAGCTGAGCCAAACCTTCCTCTCTTGGGTGATTGACATCCCCTGTTCCCATTCAAAGACTGAATCACACCATTCATCTAGCCAGCTCCTCAGTAACAGAAGTTTTTCCTTCATAATTTCCTTAGATTGAAAGGTTAAGACCAAATCTCTTCCACCACCTACCCTCACTTGAACTTCCCTCAGATCTTTCCTTGCTAGTTCTTCCTTGAAGTCTTCCACAGCATAGATTGGTTTCAATCTGGCTATGGCACTCTCATATAGCCATCCATTACCTTCCTCGTAGGCTTTGATAATGCAGGAGGAGTTATAACCTGATGCCTTGCCACTCACCACTTCCGCAAAAGATCTCATACCTTGGTGACCCACATGCATTCTGTTTAGTTCCCTTGCATACTTTCTAGGCTGCACTGATGGCCCAGCCTGCTGTTTCATACCATCTTCCTTACCATAATCTGCTTTTTTAACCTTCAACGCCTTATCATCACACCAGAGCCCATTGGCTTTCTGAACAGCCATATCTGCTGCAACAGGACACCTGTATCGGACAAACCCAAACCGGGATTTCGTCATTTTCCTCCTCTTGTTTGGAATAAAGGAATCAATCACAACCCCATAGTTGGAGAAGAGTGAGTACAGCCCTTTAGCTCGCATGGTTTCGGGTAGATTATCCACGAAAACAGAGTGGATAGACCCAGTCGTCCAGCTATTCCGGCCTCCTCTTCCGCTATGTCTTCGAACCACCGGCTGCCATCCTCCAACCTCCATAATTTTTTTGTCTAATCAGCTAGTGAATAATCCTCTAGTATATGATCTACACAATTTTTAGTTTATTTAATTAATGTTTTCCTAGTGTGAAACTCTTTCAATTATTTGAAAATTATTTTTTTAAATCAATTTATCCCTTTCAATCACTTTCTTCTCTTAATTTTTTATTTTTATATATATATTTTTTTGTAGAGATATGATATGAAGCAATGCAACATAATTTTGGTAGATAAAGAGAACGTGGTGGGGGTGTGCAGGGTGGGTGGCGATGTGCAAGGCGAGTGTGGTGTCATAAAAATGGTCTCCATTGAGGATTGGGGATGAGGATGGAAAAAAAATAAAAATCTGGGATTGGAGACAGGGAGAGTAAAATTCACAAGGTCTCGTTCTGCCCCGTTGTCATTCCCACTTCTATTTGCCCACGGCATAGCAGAATTACGTTATATGTAAGCCTTTGGATCAAAATTAACAAGAACAAATAGCATTTTTGATCTTTTACCACATAGAAGAAATATATACGTAATAGAACACTCCATATATTAATAGCTGAATTATAACATCCATCAACCAAATGTTACACACTTCTTATATTAACACTATGTGTTAACAACTGAACTATATCATCCATCAACCAAATGTTTGACACCCCATTTATTGTCACTATGTATTAATACTAAACTTTAACCTCTATCAACCAACTGTTTGACACACGAACTACTCAAGACTTAAACCAACAAGAAAACTAAATGCCACCAGGTGGCTATGACATAGGGATTTCCATGATTTCATTTGGATGAGAAAACCTCTTCAATATTGTCACCTTAAACTTCTGCAGAAACATCAATACATTGCTCAACCGCTTTTTCCGCTACTTCAGTTTGTCGTTCCTCTACAACGTGAAGCCCTTGTTCCTCGACTTTCTTTCCGTTCTTGTATATTGCATAAAGTATCATTTGGAGGACACCCAAAATGGACCCTATGACATTGGGAATCTGTTAACAAAAAAATAAATAATTTTTAGTAGCTTAGGAGAAAGAAATTAAAACAAGATGATTGAGTTTATATATACTTACATAAATAATGAAATTTTTCGTTAGAATTCCGTAGAAAAACCACATGATTGCACTGATTGTGAGGGATAGGGATAGATAAAATGGCATGAATTCCACATTTTTTGTTTGTATAACTTGCTTCTGAACAACAATAATAGAAAGAATTATGAATACGATAATGTACAAATTAAGAAAAGAGCATATAATATTGATCATGGATGAGAATATGAGGTGTAAATACCATTATGTTGAGAGGTGCAGCGTACGTACAAACAGAAAAGACTACACAAAACCAGCCAACAATCTGGAGACGAGGTTGACCTTTTGTGAGAAAATTAGTTAGGATAAAGATTAGGCCGATCCCACCAATTCCCAACAGAAGTAGTGAAACAGACCGGACCTACATATACCAAATTAATTAGTTAGAGACTTGTAAACAACTTGAAAATATAGGAAAAATTGACTTAATTTTCTTAGTTTCATACCTTCTTAGGTGCATAGAATAGATGAACACCTATATAAAAATATTCTATGAGGCATCCAAAGCTACTAATCGTCATCAAAATGATGTCAAGTGAGTTGAGAATTGCATAATACACCCATAAGGCTGCACTCAACAAGGCAACAACGTAGGGAAGTGACTGGAAGCCTTGGCTTGATTTTTTCTTGTAAATTTTGTAAAACGTTGAGCTATAATAAATATTAAAAAGAGTATATCAATGATTAAACATGGCTTAAACAAATTGAAAGTTGTATGCTAGTTGAACAATTAACAACAAATTAAATACTTACATAGGTGAAAGATACACTAAGACAGATGTAATGCTGCCTGCAAATCAATAGGGAAAAAAAAAAAAAAAACTTTAGATTTGAGTGCTCTGCAATATTAATTTAAGAATTGAGAAATGATAGGCAAACATAAGGTGCTCTCCAAAATACCAGTTCGACTTATATTGTTTTTATTGAAATTATTAGTAATCATATATAAATAGAATTTATATATATATAAGTTTCATATAATATGGTATCACATCTTATAGTTCTTATATTTATAATGAAAACACTTATTATTGTCAGGGATAGCACTTGTTCAAATCAAAGTGATAACCCCAATTCTCTCTAGGTTCAAATAAAGGACTCCAATTTTCTAGAAGTTTACATGAAGGCCCCTATTTAGTACATGTTTTAGCCTACATAATAAACAAAGAGGAGAATATTAAGAGAGTGAACAACTGGAAAAATAATTTCAAATTAATGTAGATATTCTCACTTGCACGAATCTAGTATATAAATCACTTGTAATTTTCAATTTCTAAAATTATTTTCCAGGTTCCCACTTTTTTTTTTTTTTTCTATATATATAAAAATAAATAAATAAAGGGGGTTCTTACAATAAGCAAAAAATCACAAAGACCCTTACACACTAAACAATTTTGTAAAAGGCGTAACAAAAAATTGATGATAATTTCAAAAGGCAGAGGGATATTACAAAAATAAATAAATTCTGGACTAACTCTCATACCTAGAATTGTTTAGTTTTAACAATTTTTATTAAAAAAAAAGAAAAATTACAAAAAAAAAAAAAAAAATTCAGGGTTTGACCCTTGTAACAAAATAAACCTTGAATTTTTAATTTTTTCAATTTAAATCTTAAACTTTCGATTTGTTTTTAATTTAAACCATTTGCTTATTTTTGTTAAGTAAAATCGATAATAAATGAATATTTTAATTATTAAACTTAATGAAAAACGATATGTTTGATATTTTACGTATATCTATATTAAGTTAAATAACTAAAACACTGTTTTTCTATCGGTTTTACTTAACAAAAATAGGCGAATGATTATAATTTAAATTAATAAAATAAAAAAATTCAAGATTCATTTTTGTTAAAAGGCTCAATTTTTTTTTTCTTTTTTGTTTTGTTGTAATTGTCAATAATAAAAATAGTAAAGATCTCTAATTTTTCTAAGACCCCAATGTTCATTCTCAGTAAAATTATGAATTCTCCTTATCTTAAGGCTCATCACCAATAGAAAAAACTTACAAATAAATTTAACAAAATTGGGAAAATTACAAAAAAATATATATATATATATAAAAAAAAAACACGGGTTTGTGCTTTGTAACAAAATAAATTATGAGTTTTTAATTTTATCAATTTAGATGCTGAACTTTTGATTTATTTTTAATCTAAACAATTTACCTATTTTCGTTAATTAAAATTCGACGAGAAAATGAGTATTTTAGTCATTAACTCAATAAAAAATATATTTTATGCATTTATGTACATCTACATTAAGTTAATGATTGAAATACTCTTTTCGGCTAGTTTTATTTAACGAAAATAGATGAATGATTTAATTTAAAAACAAATCAAAAGATTAGAATTTAAATTGATAAAATTAAAAATTCAGAATTTATTTTAGAATTAATTACCTAAAAATTCTATTTATAAATGCTATGATAGCTCAGGTCCTATCTAAGATTTTTTGAACCAATGAGTTCTATTTAGTAAAATTGAGAATATTATCAGTTTTTCTCAATTTTTAAAACTAAGAATATTATCAATTTCGCATAGTAATATTTCAAATAATTGTTTCACTAACTGATAAAAAAAAGAGTATGGAATTAAATATTTTTGCCCTTCTACTTATTAGTTTGATTCAACTATCTAATAAAAATGAAAATATTATCAATTTTTTTTTATCAGTTTTTTCATTTTTTAATATTTTTTTTTTGCCCATCAATGTTCAATCATCATGCTCATTTATAGACACAAAATTTTCAGTTTTGCACAAAAAAAAAAATAATTCTATTTTTTTTAAATTTTTTTCAAAAAACAATTATTATTATTATTATTTTTTTTTGTGTGTGCACTTAACTCTTTTTTTTTTTAAAAAAAAAAATTCAACTTGAAAGTTGATGTTTCAAATTTTGAAAATCAAAATAAATGTCAAATCATCATATTTCTTTATAGATAATTATAAATGATGAACAATCATTGTTTGAAGGTGAATTCTGTCTATTAAAAATTTAATGGAACTTGAATGTTCAAAAAATCATAGTTAAGACTTACTGAAATATAAGTTCATAAATTAGGATTTGTGTGTAAATATGCTCATTTATTTTATTAGAACCCAAACTTTGGAACATTTTTTTTTGTAATTATCCAAAAAAAAAAACTTATGCAACAGTTGGCAAAATGAAATCATACTTCACCTTGTTCATTCATAGGCCCTCAATAATAAATAATGCATAACACATTTGTCGACAAATCTCGAGTACAAATTTTTTTATATATATAAAATGCCAACAAAATAAAAATTCTTATGGTCTAAACGCCCCCACTACTATAGGCGGCAAGAATACATATGTAAAGTAAAATGAAATTAAATAATAAATTTCATAATGTGAATATAGTAAATATTAATTAAATTAATATTTAATAAAAAATCCGATTTTGAGATTTTGCTTTAGGGCCCCACTATTACTGGGTAGGTCCAGTTTATTGTTCTCATAATTTCACAATTACTATCATTTTGTTATGAATATATATGTTCATACATAATTTAAAAACAAAAATAATATGACAAGGATAATCTTACAATTACAAACCACCGAGTTTTTTTAATTTCAATAAATATATATGTACACATAAATATGACACATCATAGACATTTTTAAACTCAATTAACTCAATAAATATATACAATTTCCCCCCCTTTTTTAGCTTGTTAAAAAAGAAAATAAAAAAGAGAGGTTACGCTTCAATTATTTTTCTAATCTATTGTTCTCTTGAATGTTTATATTTCACTTCATTTGATTTGAAAAAAACAGTTGAACTCCATATACAATAATACTATAAACTCAAAAAGTTTATTTAAAAAAATATCTAGAAAAGTGAATTAATGGACCAAATTTATTATAGGTATGACCTACATCCCATTATCTTTAAATTTACACCATACACTTACTTTTCGAGGTAAAATCAAAATATATTTTCATGGTACATAGCATTTTTTATTGTTTTATATGCATAGCAACAACGGCCAAACAACAGATCTCAGAATTCATTTTCGAGTATTGGTAGAAATCATAGTTGTCATTCTTGTACCTTACCGATCAGTACGTATTATACTAGAGAGAAAATGAAATACAAATAGGTCAATATCGTTCTAGTTAACTTCTCAGTGAGTATAGCCAATTCCATAAATACCAAACAATACTGATTGAAAAATGTAATTCTAGCAGAATTGAATGGTATGGAATCAAAAGTGAATTTTTGAATTTATTGTTTTATTATATATATATATATATATTATCAAATATATTATATGATATACGTTGTTTTCCTAAGAAAACAAAACGATACAACTTTGGATGATTAAATTGTGCACTATTAGACAATATTTTTAATACATATATAATATTTTTGCAATAAATCTGAAATCGTACCTGGAAATAAATTGATACCGGTAGGTATTGTACCAATTGAAAAAACAGTACTTTGTTCGATACGAGATTAATAACTTTGGTAGAAACATGTGCTAATCATCTAGATCTAAAGTTGTTTAAGAATTTGTTATTGCTTGGATTGTCTTTGGGTTTCTATTTTTATCACAAATCCCGTGAAGATCTAAACATATGATGTTTAAGCATGTGTTAGTACTTAGGCTGGTTTAGAGTTTCATTTTTATCACAAACCCAGTGAAGAGGATGAGAACCGCAAACAACCATGAACAATTATGCTTTCAAAACTCAAAATTATATTATGTTAAGACAGGGATATGTGGTGCTTTAACTTAATTTTTATTAGTTAAAACTAGTGAGACTTATTATTTTTATATTGATTGTTAGAAGAAACACATGGTAAGTATCAGAATAATGCATGATTTTTTTTTTTTTTTTTTTTTGGGGAGGGGAGGGGAGGGGAGGGGAGGGTTAAAATAAAAGCTATGAAGCACGTGTACCAGTGTTGGTATTGGTACATATAGGTATGTTAATATAATAATTAAAAAGAAAAGGTAAGGGTTACGGGTATGACTGGGTATACGTTTCTAAAAAAATATTTATTTTTAATTTAAAATAATTCAAAAATTATTTAAATAATTTAGTTTGTTACAATCTAACCTGTGATTCATATTTAATGCCAAAAGTAACAGTATAAAACAAAGTTAAATATCATATTATTAAATAACTTACAAATACCATATTATATTATTAAAATATCATTTTGTTCTCTCTTGACCATTGGCTTTGCATTTGAATGTTTGTTTCATGTTTCAACTTAGTTGAGATATAGCTTGAAACTATGATGTTTTGTCTTGGCTTTTTGTGCCTTCTTGATGTAATCTCTTTGTACATTTTGTACTTTTATTTTATATAAATGAATCTTTTTTTTACGGATAAAAAAAAAACATTTACAAATCATAACTTAATTTCAAAATCATGCTACATATTATAATAATAATAAAATAGTCTAATGAAATTAATTTCACTTCTTTATTGAAATAATATTATTTCAACTAAGGTACGGTTGCGGTATGACAAAATTTAATTCATGTATTCGGTACATATGCAGAAGTACCCATATTTGATAGAATAAAAGTTTTATTTCTGTAAAAAAGAGAATTAATACAGAGTAGTTCATCAAAATAAAAAGGCATGGCAAATGAATGCATGCTTCCAAAAAACCAAATCCTTACTAGTTGGCATACTCCAAGTAAATTTTCTGCATCACCCAAACTAAACACATGATGACAAACAGAGATAATTCTTTCTTCAAACTATCCCCACTTAGATAATGGAGACAAGTATCAAAATTTCAAAGCTAAGATGAAAGCTCCAAACTTACCAAGTATTCCAAATGTCAACTCTAAGCTTGCGGCCATGTTCGTCCACTGCAAATTGCCAAACTTCTCTCTGTTTGTTCACAGCTTCTGTGGGGAAGATAAAGCTTTGTGGATGTTAATTACCAAGTAGCTTAGGTTTTATATTGATCAAGGAAAGAAATAAATCAATGTCGTATACAAATATGTCAATTCCATTGACCAGCGAGACAGAGAGAAGCTATGGGCTAGGGAATACCCCATTTGGCATCCATTGTTTTTAACAGTAAAAAGAATTTTATTGATGAAAATCAAAGCAAACAGAATCATCCTAATTAGATTGGCACCGAAATGCAAGTATAATTATTTACTAGCACTACACCAAGTTTTTTTTTGATCAGCGAAGAAAATGAAGCTTTATTGATGAAAATCAAAAAAGGAAAACAACAAAAAGAAGAAGGGGAGGGGGAAGGGAAAGGGGAAATATGGTGAGTTGGTGAGAAACCAACCACAATCACCAAACCCAAACCACAAAACAGCCGAACCAGAAACCAGCCAAAGCCAAAAAATAGCACTACACCAAGTTGGTGAGAAACCAACCTAAGCATAAGTAAAGTAACCCCATTTGGCATCCGTTGAGCCCTTGAAACTAACCCAAAGAACTGTTTCCACATTATGTCCAGCTAGACAATTTTAAAACAACTAAATAAAAAAGAAGAAGATATATTTAAACAACATAGTATAAAGCGATATTTTATTATTCATTTATTTATTTATTTTACTGAAGAATTCTCATATAATTGAATTATACCACTAGTAAAGAATTGCTCCATTAGTTCACACCTTGCTGGCTAACTACAAGTGTTCATGGCATTGCTTGTCTCCATTCAAGCCTGATGGTGCCAATCTAATAGGGATGCTCCTTGCTTGGGACTAGCTCCTTTCTTTTTCATTTGCTGGTTTTGCTTTTGCTGTCATGACTACATCGTGTTTTCACTTCATTTTCTAATTAATAAAATTTTCTTTTACGGATAAAAAAAAATACATTTATATGATTTATTAGGAGTTGTTTGGGGTGTCCTAAATAAGTGTACTTTTTGTTTTTTTGGACTAAAAAATTGAGGAAGAAAATATGGATGTTTGGGTTAACTTTTTGACTTTTTATGGAAAAATGTGTAATAAAAATTGTAAAAATTGATTTGTAGAGAAAAATTAGGATTGAGAGTTGTGCAGCCGTAATTGTTAACTTTTGGTGAATAGTGTCAACTTTTTAACTTTTTGACTTTTTTACGATATGCCAAACTTGACCTAAATTTAGAAGAAATTACACTTCAGTGTATGGTCTCAAAATAAATTTTAAATAATGATAAAGCTTATCAACTTCAATAATTGAAGTTATAAGCTTTTCTTAATTTTTATTTATTTATTTATTTATTATTATTATTATTTTTTTATCTTACAATTGATTCATAGTTTTCTCTTAAATTTAAAGTCAGTGTGATATAGATTAAATTCAAAATAAATGTGGTTAGTTTTGTGAATACTTTCTAGAATTGTTGACATACAAATTCTAGAGTGAGTTTTTTTTTTCCCTCTTCATATTCCAAAAAATAATTAAACTTTTTTATCTAAGTAGCCTACATTTTAATTTAGCAAACTAAACCAACTTTGTAAAATACACAAGCTCAAAATGCGACTTCAGCTTGAAAATGTAATTTTATATTGACATAAAGTGGTGTGTAGATGTGAGTTATATCAATATGAGATCGCATTTTGAATATACGATTTCAGCATAAAATTGAATTTTGAACATGATTTTAACAAGTCAGTTAGTTTGATAAATAGTTTGAAAAGTTAGGATTACAAAAATAGTTCTTTTTTTTTGGAATATTAAAAAACAACGCCCACTTAGTACACATTAATGTGTGTTTGGGAGGGTAAAGATTAAGTCCACACCTAACCTTTGGCATAATACACAAAGTGGTGGTCCCAAGACTTGAACCCATAACCTCAAGGTTATTAGGCCAAGTCTTAACCATTGAACCAAAAAAAAAAAAAAACTCACAAATTCTATGCATAATCAATTTTCTTTTGAGAAATTTGGATCTCCACCTTGAGATTTCGTTTTCTTTTATAGTGTGAAACGATGGATACAAGTATACTGCAAAAACAGTTATGTTTGTTCCAACTTTGAGAGTTCGGATCTGGGGAAGGTTTTTTTCTTCTTCCAAAGTTTATCAACGTGTGCGCTTTTTGTCTTGGGTGAGTTCATGAATAACCCTAACAGAACACTCAAAAACACACTTTTTGCAGGAGTTTCATACATCAAGCGACTTCATCACCTGAAGAAAAATACCAAAATCATTTCCATTTTGAAAGTAACAAAAGGTGCTTTGACTAGGAGGGGGGTGTATCCCAAGTTTTTTTTTTTTTTTTTTTTTTTTTGATAATTTGAACAGTTTATATTATTATAAGATTTATCGAGCGTTCATATCATAGAACTTGTCGAGCATATTATTTATAAAAAAATTAAGGTTAATTGGACACACGTAACTCCACAATCAGTACTAATTATTTTTATAAAAATTATCAAAATTATACCAATCGTTTAATTTTTTTAAACAAATGTTGTTTGTTATGGGGTGATTAAGTGTCTAATTGATCTGATTTTTTTTTTAATATATGACTTACTCGAGAAATTTTACAATATGAACGATTTAGATAATAAAAATACACTCTAGACATGACATGCCCCAACGAACCTCTCATACCACACGTGTTGTGCCATAATTCCCTTTATGTTCTGCCACACGTGTTGTTTGAATTTCTTCCACATTGTGACAACATAATATGGAGTAAACGGTACATAAACAAATAAATTGATATAGAATTATGTGCTAAATTCATTTTAAATGCTACACAATATATACACAATCTATGTTTACAAATCACTTTTAATATAATTACCTAAGTCGTGTTTAGTGAGGGTGTGTTAGGGTAGGTCGCATGTAAAAAATTTTATTCCGGGATTTTTTTTTTTAAATGCTTTATTATTAGATGGTTTTGCCTTCAATTAAAAAGGAAAAGAAGCCTGACATGTGCTCATGCAAAAACTTGATGATATGGAAAATTTTTGTCTTTTTTTGTATTTTATAATTTAAAACGTCATAACTTTCACATTATATATATGTTTATTACAAAATTTATATTTTTGGAATATACTCCTCAAGATCAATCAAATAATACTAATATTGAATGTAAAATTACATAAAAATAAAAGAATAATTTTTCAGAAAAACTGTACAGGACATTCCTGTTCCACTACAACAAATTACACTTTTGGCGATTCAAAAGAAATTTAGTCGCCAAAAGTGTAATTTTTGGCAACTAAACATTATATTGGTCAGCGTTGGTCTAGGATTTAGCTACAAATTTTTTTTTAGTCGAGGTATTTTATCTATTGGCGACTAAAAAAAATTAGTCGCTAAATGTGCCATAATTGGCGACTAAAAATAATAATAGTTGGCGTTAGTCTAGTTTTAGGCTACTAAGATTTGTTTTAGTCATGGTATACTAATTTTTGTTGACCAAAAGAAATTTAGTCGCCAAATAACAACAATAATTTTATTGTTACTCTTTGGAGACCAAAAAATTGGTCTGTGAATATGCAGTTTTGGTGACTAAAACAGATTTAGTCGTGATATACTAAACTTTTCCGACAAAAATAAAATTAGTCGGCAAATTATTACTTTTGGCCACTAAAATTTTGGTTATCGTTAGTTAAGTGTTTGACTACTAAATAAATTAGTCTTTATAAATTAACCTTTGGTGACATACAACAAATTTAGTTGCCAAAGGTATACAAAATTTAAGTGGGAAACAACTGAGATTGGCGCCCTGGTTATTCTTAGCAACTTTGGAATACAAACAGGGGTTTTTCTCTCTCTCTCTCTCTCTCTCTCTCTCTCTCTCTTACACACACACACACAATCAATCACCACCAAACCTCACTTCACCGCGGTTGCTCACCATTGTTGCTCACAGTACGTCGCACATCGCCACTGCCACCACCACCACCGCAAATCAACATCGTCACCGCCGCAGTACAAACGGGTTCGGGGTCTCTCTCTCTCTCTCTCTCTCTCCATTTCTCTATTTTCCAATTTCTTACTCTTACTCTAGTGTTTATATGATTTATTCAGTTTTAATTTCCTGTTTAGCTTGCTTTTGGTTTAATTTCCTCAAATTGCAGTAAACACATACATGATTTCTTTCTATATATATATGCTTTCCTTAATTATGATCCACAGAAGTTGTAGTTGTTTGGGTTCACTGATCATCTTAGGTTTCTCAAAGGTCTTCATTTCTTGGTTTCAATTCTTCGAGCTCATAAGTCGAAAACTTCTATTTTTCTTTATGGGTTTAGTGATATTTATTTATCTTTCTTTTGATTTTTGGGTTTTCTTATTCATCAAGTGAAGATTTTGGGTTGTTTAACTCATTAAGTTTTCTTGTACATGAACTCATATATTACTTCTGTGAAATTTCTTCTTAAAGTAGTCTCTTTGTGGTTCATTATTTGAAATAATTGAATTTTTCTTCTTCTTTTAATTACTTTAATTGTATAAAAGCCCTAGGAATTGGTTGAAGCACTTCATTAAAATTCTAGTGATGTTTTTGTGAAAACTTTGGTGACATTATTGGGTTGTGACTTGTATCTGTTTTTGCTAAAATTTTGATGCACCATGTTATTTTTGGATTACTTTTTTAAGATTATAAAAGTTGGGTTTTGATTTTAAGAAATGAGGCTGTAAGTGGTGCTAAACAGGATTGTGGAGCTATCTATTAATGTGAAAATTAGTTGGGCTAGCCTTCCTTTATAAGTATTTTATGTTTGGTTGAATTGGTAGTTAGTATCACGATATTATGACCTGATTAATTAAGGGAGTTAAATCTTAGTACTTATTTTGATTAGGTTGTTAAGTGATTTGGGGTGTAATGGCCTTGTGGTTGGGAGTAAGAGGTTGACTTTAGTTCTGCATTGCCTTTAATTAATTTCTTATGCCAAGTTAGTTGCCGGTGAGTGCGAGTAATTATAATTTTCGGGTAAGAAATTCTTTCTTAATGGTTAACTTGGAGGCTTGGTCTTGGTTTTTGTGCACCGTGGGTGTGGGGAGATTTTGGATCACTAGTGTGTTAATCTAGCATGATCATTGAGGTCATCCTTGTGTATTTGACTCCTAGTGTATAAGAATAGTTTGGATTTTGAGGTATTTAATAGTTTCCTTACGAGGGTGGTGAGAATTTTGTTGTTGGTGCGTTACTTTAGTATTGTCAATGAGTTTAAGTTTGGTGTATTTAAGCTTAATGTTTAGTTTTACTTGATAGAGGTTGATTTCTCATTTTAATTTTATTCCATCTGTTTTGTGGGAAAATTATTTTTCAAGGGTGGAGTAGCTTTAGTAGTGATTGGATTAAAGTACTAAAAGTATGATTTTGTTAAAATTTTATAATAGAGCCGTTATATTATTTTGGTGAGAGATGTATATTGAATTTCGTTTGGAGAGATTTTATTATAATATGAATTAATTTATTTATTAACGATATGAATATTTGTCATTGAGTAAGTTCATGTTATAGAAGATATTGAATTCAGGTTTGACCTCGAGGGACATCATAACATTGGTGTGGTGTGGGGTCGTGTTTCAACTTTGGAGTTAATATCATGGCATTGACTTCAATCGGGCCATACCTCGTGTTTGAGCTTAGTATATTCCAATGATCACTAAAGTCTCAACTAGGCCATACCACATTCAATAGGTTTAACTTCTATCTCATTTTATTTTCAAAACTCTTCATAACAATAAACCGTTCACCCTATAACAAAATCTTTACTATCCTCTAGTCACAATTACTTTTCATGAACTTCCAAAGTCAGTAAATTAAGGTTCCATACAAATCTCACAATCGCATTCTTATGCTACCCCAAAACTATATATCTTATCAATAAAGTAGTGCCAATAATTCAAGTCCCAAAAGTTTCCCCCCTATTTGGGGTCACTCTTGTCCTTACATCCTATAAGAAAATAGAGGTAAGATTTAATCCACACTTAAATACTCCACTAGAGATCTCATACGCCACACGTAGGTTACACATATGCCTATACATGTATCTAGTTCACATAAGGTGAACCACATAAGCACATAGTCACATAGAGCACATACAAATCACTCTTCTAAGATATCAACTCGTCCCATGACACTCAAAGACTTCCAAGTGGAAAAAGTATTGATCATGTTCTTTTTTAAAAGGATTTCGATGAATCTAATAGGCGCAAGTTGTATCCTAGAAGCTTAACTCCATATCCACATAGCCACAGAAACACATTAAACATATAAGGTAAACTAATGTTCCTTCCGAGCATGATAAACTCATTGTGGCAAAAGACACATCCCACGAGCTCAAGGTATTCAAACCTGGTTAGCTCTGATACTAATTTGTAATGCCACCAAATTAATTAAATTAAAACATTACTCATAACATGATTAATTTGAAATCTTACCATACTAAACAATAATATTAATCCCAAAAGCCTTCTTTTCCATTGAACTACATATCAAATATTATAAATTTCCATATTCTGTCTCAATTACAACAAAATTAACATAGTTCAAGAAGCTACAGGATAAAAACAATAATGTTTTAATGGCGTACAAATATCAAGGCAATGTCTTGTTACAACAAAATGGACATGCGGTTCCAAAACATATATGCTTAGAGTTTTCACATAACACATTCATGAGCCTTCGTGCTCCAACAAACAAAAGAGTCCCCCACCTTTTCATAAGGGTGGTTGCACATCACTGATTCTTGAAATTGTTAGATAGGAATGAGTTAGATGCTCAGTAAAAATACTTTTAACAAAGAATATAGTTACTTGAAAATCCATATGGCATTATCACAACCAAACATCTTTAATTCAACTCATAGTATTAATTTAAGAAAGATTACATAAATTCATAACTTCCACAATTTCACAATTCAACACTGGGGGGTAAATACGTTATGAAGTCCCTAAAAAGAGTCCCAATACATACATATACATGGGTTTATATCCTAAATATGTTCACATTTTTCGGCTATTAATACGGCGGGGAATGAGCACCCAAAATCATCCGTTTTTTTTTTTTCACTTTTACTGACTACAAAATGGCGGGGCTAGTGGATACCCAAAAACACTTTCCCACATTCGTCCAGCGATAAGCTCAAGACAAGAAAATTGGGCACCTAAACTTTCCCCTTCGCAGGTACCAATAACACAACTCCTTCCAAAAACCGAATCCCTACCCAGACTCACATGCTATATACCATCCCCTTAAACAATCTTTCCAAGATTTCCAAGTATTCATACATTGTTTAGGTAACGGGTAATGTACACCACTCAAGTAATTTAATGGAGTAGTGAGAAACAATATTCATAATTCAAGAAAGATCTCAAAAGGTCCAATTTCACAAGTCTTAATCAATACATATTCAAAATATCATAATCCATTCATCAATTTTAAAGAATTAAAAATTAATTTCATCTTTTTCTCAAATTTTACAACTACGGTTTTCATATATTTGGGGCTTTTACCCCTAAATCATGTTAAATGTTGTTTTCTGACTAAAATCTTCATAATCCATAGCCATTAATAGCAATCTTAAGAAAATGTAGAGAAACTTCATTTTTTTTAAAAGCAAAACCCAATTTTGTAAACTCAAACATTAAATTATAGCATCAATGTCATAATAGCACCACATAAACATCTTCAAAATAAAGAGAAACAAAATTAAAAGTAATCTTACCTCAAAGATAAAAGTAGAGAAGGTAGATCAAGAAGATTCCTTTGAAAAAATTCAAAATCTAATCGGTCAAAATGTTGATCTTCACTTATTCTTCATCTTTAATTCAAGATCTATGGTGGATTCTTGGTGAAAAATAGATGAAACCAAGGCTTGGAGGTCAAGGGTTTCGGGTATGGAGGAGAGGGACAGAAAACAGGAAGAAAGAATAAAAAGTTTGGGCCAAAAAGTGACTTTAAAGTGCCTGACTTCGATTAGACCGCTCGAGTGGTCAAAGCTTGGCTTGAGTAGTGAAATTCAGTTCCTAGAATCTCAGAATCCCGTACAGACCGCTCGAGCGGTCCAAAGTTCGCTCGAGCGGACTTGCTTCCAACATAGGTACTCAAATTTCAAACGAGTATAAATCCCTCGTTCGGAATCCGTTTTAGGTGGTTCTTGTGTCCAAATCGAAGCCCCGGAAATAATCTTTCCAATGGTTCTAATCTCACATTCAAATTCAAAGTGTAGAGAGAGAGAGAGAGAGAAAAGGTAAAAGAGTGAAAACTGCTCATAAGACAATTATCCGAATCAATGTTTTTTGATTCAATCCTACTTTATCATTGTGATATCACCCTAATTAATATTCTAAAATCAATCAAAGAGGGTTCAAGTAAGATAATAACAAAGTCTAAAGAAATTTTACTAGTACAAGGAGTATGAAGTGTTAAAAAATATATAATTTTATTTATTTATTTTTATAACTTCACACTATGTACATCATATGTATTATAACTTTAAAAACGCTCATGGAATGTATTTGGCACAACCTTATTACATTCACGTAGATTGAAAAGTTTCCAATGTATTTTTCCGAACCTATCGAGTTCTTTAAATTTTTAGAGTTTATAGGAAAGGGGAAATTTTTTTTTCAAGGCTTGACTTTTGTAATAAAATAAATTCTGATTTTTTAATTTTATCAATTTAAACCTTAAGGTAGCGTTTGATACGTTTACATTTTTGTTTTATGTTTACAAAAATTTTATAAACTGATTTTTGTTTATTTTTAGAAAAACATAAACTACAAACGCGTTTGGATTGAATAAAATGTTTGAAAAATTTTGAAAACATAAACTAAAAAATATGTTTGTTCAGATCTAAAATGTTTATATTTATTTTTTATTATTTATGACAATGGGATCATACACATTATAATTGAAAAAAATTTTAATTAAACAAATTAATTGAAAAAAAAATTAATTGGGAAAAAAATTAATTGAAAAAAAAAATTATTTGAAAAAAAATTAATTGAAAAAAAATTATTTGAAAAAAAAAATTAATTGAAAATTAAATTAATTAAAAAAACTATTTAAAAAAATTAATTGAAAAAAAAATTGTCAGCCAAAAAAAAAATTCTGTTTAAAAACCAATATAAACTCATATTTTGAGTTTACGTTTTTTTCGCAAATTTATAAATTGAGAGAACCATTTATAAATCAAAAAAATTATCAAAGAAGTTTTTATGACAGTTTTTAAAATTTTTGTAAATATAAATCGAAAACTGAAAACAAAATGGTTACCAAACAGAATTGTTTGATTCGTTTTCAGTCTAATTTTTTAAAAATATATTTTCATTAAGTAAAATCAAGAAAAATCTGATTTTTTTTAATTTATTTAATTTCTTCAACTTTTTATCTTTGAGTATTGAACAAAAAAGTCCATTAATCTATATTATTATATTAAATGAAGGCTGGACTTGATATCCTAAACTCCTCTTTATATCATATGTTTTAAACAAATTACTAACATACTAACTACTATCTTGTGGAAATAAAAATTACGAAAGAAATCTCTTATCAATTGAACAACAAATTGTAATATTAATTTTTTTATTATTTATTTTTATTTTTACTTGTTTGAATTGCATATGCATCACATGTGTCAACCGCTAATATTTTATAATTAGAAGAGACAACACATATACTGTGTATTTAAAAGAATAGGAAGAGAGAAAGAAAGAAGAGGAACTCTTTATCTCTCGAAAAGCTAGTAAATATTCTTATGGAAGGAGGAGGGTGGACACCGGTGATCAGGAGAAGAATGCCAAGCTATCATCAAATTCATCAGAGGGGTCCAGGGCTGATTGCAGTATTTGTGGACAACCTTCCGGAATCTATGGTGCCAAAAAGACTTTTTACTTTGTTTAGCAGTTATGGTGTGGTGAAGGACGTCTTTATTCCAAACAAAAGGAGGAAAACCACTGGATCAAGATTTGAGTTTGTTAGATATGATTGTCAAATAGTAGCAAAGGTAGCAGTTCAAAAAGCAGATGGAATATGGTATGATGATAAGAGTCTGAAGGTGAGAATAGCAGAGTTTGGAAGCGAAGTTCAGTATCAGAAGAAGGAAGTGGTTAGAAAAGGTAAGACTATTCAGATGGAACAAAGGTTGTACGGCAAGCCTACAACTGTGGGCTTTGATCAGAGATCTTATGCTGATGCAGTCCAAGGTATAAGAAAGGAGAATCCTTTGATAACTATAATAGCCCAGGAAGTTGGTATTGGATGGCTTTATGAAAGCCTAATGTTAAAGCTCAAATCATTTTTTTTCTCTTAATGCCTTCAAAGAAGAGTGCAGCAAAAGAGGGCTAAAGGAGGTGTGCATAAAAGATGGTGGTGGCCGTGTAGTACTACCACCTTTCAAGTCAATGGAACATTTAAAGGAATGGATAGGTAGACTCGAGGAATGAATATATGAGTGGTGTGTATCAATGGAAGAGTGAGAGAAAGGAAAAGTTATTGAACAAGAAAGGCGTGTGTAGCTAGCATGTTACGGTATTTCTGTTAGTCTTTGTAATATTGGAACTTTCAAGGAGATTAGTACAATCTGGGGAGAAGTTATCCAACATGATGAAGATATGAGTAGTGTGAAGTCATTTATGTATGGTAAAACAAGGATTATTACTAGTAGCAGAGAGTTTATCAATCATGTGATCTTGTTAGAATGTAATGGGAGGAAGCATCCAGTTAAGGTAACTGAATAACTATTTCCACCAGCATAGTCAAGATCTGGAGTGTGTAGTTATCTGTCGAATGAGGGCCTATTCTCAATCTTCGACAATGAGGTCGACATGATTTCAGGTGTCAAAGATAGTAGGGTGGAGTCAAGAAAGGAAGCTGATAGCAGGGCTAATCTGACATTCTCTAATGAGGTGGCCAGCATTGTGAACGACACAATGAAAGGTAGTGCATATGTAAAGTAAGACAGGGGTAGAAGGGTGGTGCAATCCATATCAAGGAAGTCTGATAATGGCTCGAGGAACTCAACACTTGGGGGCTCTGGTCATGATGGCGCTTTGAAGAGTGTGGACAGATTTTCAAAAAAGGTGGCTGAGCATCCCCAATGTATAGATGGCAGTATACACGCTGATGTGTTCATGAAGAGTTTGAGTGGGCCAGAGCTTGTTAGGCCCAACATTAATCTAGAAGTCGTGCTTCATAGACCCCAAGTTGAAGCTTATCCCGTTAGGCCAGTTGGGGTTTCATTATCAAACTTGAGTGACTGTGTGGCTCAATCACAGATCAATGTTGATGGAGCCCAAGTAGTTATGACGGACGGGGTGGGTAGAATAGCTAAGGCTAGAAAGGAAAGTGTCTCTGACAGTAAGGGAGTATACGCCCAAAGGAGAGGAGGAGTTGTAAAAAGGATTCAGAAAGGCAGAATACTACCTAAAAGCTTCAATAGGGGTGTAATTTTTAGAGCAACTGCTGTTGCAATTTCAAACTCACTATCGTTTCATAATGAATCGAGTAGAAGAATGGAAAGGCTTCTTAAAGAGGCTAAAACAACAGTCCAGCTGGGGAAATCACTTGGTATTGATTTTGATGGGAAGGAGGATGATGTGGTAGAAAAGATAGTCCAGTTGGAAGACAGGGATTTGGTGAGGATCGCTGATGGAGCACGGGAAACTGATATCTGAATCACCAATTAAAGGAGTATAGGTGTTATGTTGATTCCTTCATGAAGATAATGTCATGGAATGTTCGTGGTCTTAGTAGACCAGACAAAAGGAGTAAAATTATGGGTGGCGATTTTAATAAAATTAGATTCCTCAGTGAAAGGAAGGGTTGCTCAAGTAGGGAGAGAGGTATGAATGATTTTAATGAGTTGGTAGATCAGTTGAGTCTAGTTGACTTGCCAATGAGGGGTAGAAGTTTTACGTGGTGTAATGCACAAGATGGGGGAGAGATGGAGTAGGATAGATAGATTCCTTCTCGAGAGGAGTTAGCTTGAGGAGTTTTCTTTCAAGCAATGGGAACTTCCTAGAACAATTTCTTATCATTGTCCAGTTCTAATAATGGAGGATGAGAGGAATTGGGGACCAAAACCTTTCAGATTTATCAATGCTTGGTTACTCCATCCTATTGTCAGAACAAGAAGTCAGTAGAATGAGAGAAATTAGAGGGCAGGTACGAAATCTGAGCAGGAGGAATGAGAGTTTATGGTATCAAAAATCTAGATTGGTATGGGCTAAGTGTGGGGATAAGAACACAAGGTTCTTTCACATGATAGCAAGTTCAAGGCAAAGGAGAAATCTCCTCAATTCAGTTGTAGAAGATGAGGCTAGGTTGGTGGAGCTAGCTAGAGTGAAACAATCAGGGATCATTACAAAAGAGAGAGGCCCCCATATACTAGCCCTTTTAATTCATTTCCTTTCTTAAATGAAGAAGTAAAAAAATGGGCAGAAAATAATATTTTGTTTATAAGTCGAAATTGCGTTCAGTACGAGTTATGTCAAAATTGCTGTCTCTCCGTTTGGAGGGAAGACGATTTCCTTAGATTAGGGATACACAAAAATAATATAAACAATTTATATACTAACGAAGAACTCTCCTCCTCCTCTGATAACAGGAACCAGAGCAGAGGCCCATCCGCCCAATCTCCCTCTACCTCGAAGGACCCTCAAGAACAGGCAAAACCGCCTGGGCCAGAAGCCTCGGACGACACAATTACTTCTCCGGCAGAATAAGCTTCAAGGACTACAACCAAGACGCCGTCTACAACGTGATAGACGACATCAAATACTCGACAGTCCCTACAGAATTAATGAAGAATTTAGTAGGCTGCCAGAGAGATTTCCATGTATTTGTTAAATTCCAACCATATCTCACTATTAGAGGAGGAATTCCTTGTATTTTATTAACAAATGGGGACAGTAGTTGGTTAGATGCAATGTCCCCAAAAATGAGAGAATGGTTTGATGTTAATGTAACCACTGTCATGATTAATGAAAAATTTTATTAATTTTATTTATGAAGCCACTCAAAATTTTATTTACTTACTACATTTCCCTTATCATCTACTATTACATCTTGAGTCACATCACTATTTTTTACACTGATGATTACATTTCATAAAACATTAGAAAATTCTGCTGGATCCATAACAACTGATCCTCTACGATCACCTTCCTCTTTGCTAACACCAACCTCTGAAATCGACGGACCAGGATCAACATCACTAGATTCATCACCACCTCTACGTACATCAATCTCTGATAAACTCAGACGACCTCTGCGTTCATGAATCACTGAACCACTTTCCCCAAAACCTCCTAACAACAAATCTCTTCACCTCTCCAGTAAACCAACAGACTTAGTCCGTGTCAGAATCGAGAGTTTATTTTTTGAATCTCTGTTCTCTAGGCCAAAGCTTCTTGGCCCTTTTGCATCCATAATTTCTGCTGTGCAGGTAGAATGCCTAGAAGCAGAATTTTCAGAACAGGAGATTTGGGATGCTTTACGAGAGTGTGATGGAAACAAGGCTCTTGGACCAGATGGGTTCAGTTTGGCTTGCATTCAGAAGTGTTGGCAGGTAATGAAGGGAGAAATTTTACAATTCATATGAGTTTCATTCTAATGGGAAGTTGGTATTGGGTCTAAATAGCTCTTTTATCACCCTTATACCTAAGAGGGAGAACCCTTGTGAGTTAAGTGATTTTAGGCCAATAAGCTTAGTCAATTTAGTATATAAAATTCCAGCTAAAGTGTTGTCTAAAAGATTGAAGAGGGTCCTGCCAGCAATCATTAGTGAAGTTCAAACAGCTTTTTTGGGTGGAAGATGCATTCTCGATGGTGTTTTGATTGCAAATGAAGTGGTACATTGGTGGAAAGCTGAAAAAATTGAGAGGTATTATACTCAAGTTGGACTTTGAAAAGGCATACGATACAGTTAATTGGGAGTTCCTTTTCTCAATGTTGAAGAATTTTGGTTTTGGGGACAAATGGATGGGTTGGATTAAAATATGCCTATCATCAACTAAAGTTTCTGTTCTGGTCAATGGTTCTCCTACAGCATAATTCATTCCTAAAAAAGGGCTAAGATAGGGAGATCCATTATCACCACTTTGGTTTAACATAGTTGCTGAAGGTTTGAATCCGTTGATTAAAAGAGCAAAAGAGAGGGGGTTGATAAAAGGAGCATGTGTGGGGCCTAATGAGTTGAAATTCTCTTATTTGCAATTCGTAGATGACACCATTATATTCTGTGAGGCAGAGATGGGGGAACTGGTGAACATTAAGAGAATTTTGAGATGCTTTGAGGTGTTGTCCGGATTAAAGATTAATTTCCACAAAAGTGTGATGTGTGGGGTTAGTGTTAGTGATTTAGAGGTTAATCAGTTTGTCTCCATTCTTAATTGCCATAGCAAAAAACTGCATATCAGTTATCTAAGTTTACCTCTTGGGGCTAATCCTAACAGGAAAAGCACTTGGCAACCAGTTATTGAGAAGGTCAAAAAGAAGTTAGCTGCATGGAAAAGGAAAGTCCTTTCTTTCGCTAGTCGACTAACTTTGATTAGGTCAGTTCTTTCTAGTTTTCCATTCTATTTTCTTTTCATTTTTAAAATACCTATGGGAGTGGCTATGCAGATTGAGAAGATTTAGGCAGCATTTTTGTGGGGTAACTTTGAACTCAAGAGGAAAGTTCATATGGTAAAATGGGCGGATATAGCAGTAGACAGATCACAAGGGGGTCTGAGGGTTAGAAAGTTGAGAGAAATCAATGATTTCCTTTTGCTTAAATGATGGTGGAGGTTTGGAGTGGAGAACAAAGTTTTATGGAAGCAGATGTTGAGGTGCAAGTATGGTGAAGCTGGGGGAAATTGGGTACCTACTGTACTTGCGTCCAGTTCAGTGCCCATATTGTGGGTAGATGTAGTCCAGCTTAGTGCATATAGTCCAAAGTTGGTTGGTTATTATTTATCTAATTTTAAGCTAGTTACAGGTAATGGGCAAAGACTCCAATTCTGGAAGGATAAGTGGTTATATAGATTATCTGAGGGGAAGGGTCGCACAATTCTGTAGATGTATCACAAAAGAGGATTAGTACAAGATTGGAATTTTATGTTTAGAAGATCTTTGTTAACTTGGGAGGAGGAGGAGGTTGTAAGGTTGCATGAGGTACTTAGGGAAGCACCTACACTCACAGTAGACTTCGAGGATTCATGTTTATGGCTAGCCAATCCAGCAGGTACATACTCTATAGCTTTAGCCTAGAAGTGGTGGGTGTTGTTGAAAGGTCTTGTTGTTGGTGTTACAGATACGTTGTGGAAGAATATTGCCCCACCCAAGGTGAAATTCTGTGGATGGTTAGCTTGGAAAGGCAGACTTAAAACTTTAACTTTTTTGAAGAGGATTGGAGTGTTAAATATGGAAGCTAGTTCGGTGTGTTTGCTGTGCAAAGCAGAGGAAGAGTCAATTAACCATGTTCTACTATTCTGTCCCGTGGTATGGAAATTGTGGTCAGATATGTCATAGTGGTGGGATTTGGTTTGGGTGATGTCGGGATCAGTTGAGGCATTATTGCATTGGTGGGCTGGTTTCAAGTTCAAAAAGGTGGTTCATCCAATGTGGAAAGCTGTTCCTTTAGCTGTTATGTGGTTAGTTTGGAAAGCTAGGAATGAGTGCCTTTTTCATGAGAAGAGTATTGATGGGCTTGAATTAGATGAGTTGGTGAAAGTAAGGGTATCACTATGAGGTAAGCAAAGTTCTAGAGGTTTGCAGTATTTAGTGGAGGATATTGTCTGCAACCTTGATAGGATCAAAGCCTGATTGTGGTGGTGGTGGTTGGTGTGCTGCAGTTATCTTTGTTTTCTGTTTTGTTCTCTTGATTGTGTTGTTTTGTGTTTTGGTCTCTTAATTGGTGGTTGTTGCTGCTATGGATTGCTGCTGATCTATGAGGTGTGTTGCTGGCCTGGGTGAAAAGGAGTGCTACTGATTTGTGTGGTTTGATGTTGATCTGTGAGGTTTGTTGCTGCTATGGATTTTTCTCTTGTTTCTTGATGGTTGGTAGTTTTTGGTTGTTCGGTTTGTATTAGGTTTGGTTAGATTGTTCTGGGGTGAGGTTGATTGAGGTGTTTGTGGTTGGTTCCTCACCAACTCGTGATGTTGTGCTAGCATATGATTGGGCAGTTTTATTGGTGCCAACCTAGTTGGGATTAATTTGGTTTGCTATGATGCTTTTTGCACCCATCCTCCTTTTCTTTTTTGATGTAATAGTTTTCTGTTTCATCAATAAAGTTCATTTTCTTTACTGATAAAAAAAGTACTGTGTATTTAAAATAATAAAAATTATAGGAGTATCAAAACAATGACAAAAAGTTATGGAATGCCCCTATAGACTGCCCGGAACTCCGCTCCGCACACGAGGGCGCGAATTGTAGTCCTAGCTACTACAGTTCGGACTCATGTCACGGTTCTGAATCTAATCTCACAAAGTGTAATGTAAGACTGATAAATCACCAAAGAGTTCAAATCCGGGAAATCGTTTTGGAAAATCGATTTTAATCAAGAAGTGCCAAACATGGACTGCTTTGCCAGATTTCAGTGTCGCCACCTAAATATTTTGTTTTGGGAAAATTAGGAAACCCTGACTCGTGCCTAAGGCCACATGTCCGTCATCACCAAAGTTGCCTTGGCTCGGGAACTTGGGTATGAGGGGGGAAGGTCATGAAATGAGCACCCCTGCTCGCCCGATCAAAGGATCAGCCTCTACTAACATGATATGTTGTTTTTGAAAACACATGTGTTCTTATTCCGGTTATTAGCTAACATTACTATATGATGCGCACAGCATACAAGTATAGACTTAATCATGCGGATTGGAACAAAACAACTCATGTTTGTTTTTCGAAAATGGTTTGAAGTTGCTACTCGCAAGTAGGCTAAGGCGCAGATTTACCACCCTCAAGTGGGCTTAGAAAACACGATTTTGCCACTTCAAGTGGGTTTAAAATTCACAATCATCGAGTTGTTCCAATCTAGGCAATCAAGCCTTCACCCACAGGCATTCATGCAGTTAAACACTTAAGCAAATAGCCTCATGGAAAGCATGCTATCATGGCAGTGACATACACACATGTAAGGATGCTAAAGCATAAACACTCACAGTGTACTTCGACCCAAAACAAAAGGTAGTTAGTAATTATGCATGATCCTAGCTATGTTAAGATGCCTAATGCAATACATGCAAAATGCGACTAAAGTAGGCTCGGCTATTCTAAGATGGCATATGAACGCAACACTCGATAACATGCTTTGAAACGTGTATTCAAGTAAGTATATTAAAATACAATGGTGTTTGTATGATGCGCCGTGCCCGGTGCATGCAAGACAGATGAATGGATGCACGCATGTAAACATAAGTATGCTAATTGAAACATGCCCTAAAACTAACCACTGAAAGTTGATAAGTAAAAGCGAGAAGGAAATGGGGGTTGGAAGACATGCATCATACACACGCAAACTTATTACAACATTTCGCCCTCTCGGCGGAGGGTCCGAATAAATTAACTAACTAGCTACGCTAAGCTAATTAATTACAAACCGAATTTAAACTAGCTATACTAAGCTAATTAAATACAAACCAAATTAATTAATTAAACACTTAACTAATTAATTACAAAATAACTAAGCTAATGAACTAGTTTAGCTAAGCAATTTAAACAGATGGCGAGGGAGATATGCATGCTCGGTCAGCTTCACTCGGAAATCCACTACCATGCCTCGTGATGCCTCTGTTTGCACTCTTTTAGACTTCTGAAAATTGTGCCAACTTCCAAGATGCTTCTGACCTACCTTAGGAACATGCTGAAGCATGATTGGCCAAGAGGGATGGCCATCGGCTGAAGTTGATGGCCATCGGCCAAAATTGATAACCGATCGGCAGCTTTAGTAGCCGGCCGGTAGCTTTGATGGCCGATCGGCCACTACTTCCTGCAATTTCTCCTTTTGCTGCAACAGAGTGCAAACAGAGGCATGTCAGTGTATTTGGAAGGAAATATGTGTGCAACCACACTCCTTATTATGTTTCAAACTCAAAGGAGTGTAGTGCTCGGCTCTCAAGCCACCAATCACGCATCTCGATGCATGATGGCCAAAGAGGCCAAGTTGCACAATTCAATATCAATGAATGCACACAAATAACACATAAGACTCCGTGAACCTCCACCTTATCATACATGATCAAAGGTGTCAGTGACTTAAGGAATAAGGCACGTTTCATCACTTTGAGTATGAAACGCCCCTCGTTCCTTATGTTTGGATTAACGTTCAACCCAAACACAATGCAACACACACAATGCAATGCAACAATATGCAAACACAATGCAATGCATGCACAAGATTCTATCATATGGACAATGCATGCATGGAAAGTTTAGAAGCTTAAGGCATCAAAGCTAGGAAAGAGCATCTCACAAGAGGCATGCAATACCAAGTTTAAATGACTAAACCAACTATGGACAGACCTCAGAGGCTCCAAAACAGTGGCCAACACACCAAAACTTAGGCGCAAAAGGGCCAAGAACACATGCTCTTGTGATGGCTCATCAACTAGGCATAAGAGCACAACTCTCAAACATGATGAAGAAGTGACAAATGTGAGTGTGTAGCTACACTATATGCACTGAAATTATGTGTGAAATGATGCCAAATCACTCTAACAACACAAGTATAGCATGCAAGAGGCATCAAAACACAAGGCTAGTCAAGCCCATTGCACTACAACTATGCAATACATGAACCATATGGCCAAGACAACCCAAAATAGTCCTAGAGCATGTCAAATCAAGGCCAAAAACATATTGTAGTAGAGTGAACACATGCTAGGATAATGAGCTAAAACAACAAGCATGCAAGGCTAGTAAGTGAGATTTGCTCTACAAGTACAAGATGCAAACCACAAGTGGCCAAACCGGCCAAAACTAGTGTTGTACCATGGCAAAATAACACAAAAAATACACTGATATGGTAGCCCAAATGCTTAGACAAGATGGCATACATATTGGCTCATATTTAAGGCATAAAACATAACCTTCCAAAAGCATGGAAGAGTGAAGCATGAGAGAGTATGACCACACTACATGCTCTGAAATCACATACCAAATGATGCTAAATCATGCAAATAGCCCAAGTAATGCATGCTAGTGACTTGGAAACTCAAAGTTAGTGAGCAAGATTGCACTATGACTATACAAAGCAAGGCATGCATGACCAAAACAACTTAAAATAGTGTTTAAGCATGGCAAAACCTGAGTAAAAGCTTGCTAGAGTGGAGCCAAAAACATGCTAGAATGATGGTCCAAAGCATGATGCATGTTAATACTATAAGGAGGATTGCACTACAAGGGTATAAAGCATGCAAGAGGCAATCAAACCAAGCCAAAACAGAGTTAAGACATGCAAAAATAACACCAAAAACATACTGAGATAGGACCAAAACATGTTAGAAAGACATGCTACTTTGCAAAGCTATAAGTAGGATTATACCACAAGTATAAGAAGCATGCAAGAAGTGACCAAGACAACCAAAAACAGAGTCATGGCAGGTCTAAGAGGTCACAAAAAAATGCTTAAACAAAGCCTCAAGAAGATAGAACAACATGCTCTTTTGATGAGCCATCAACACAAGCCAACAAGAGTAGAGGAGGGGGGACAACCCCCACCTATTTGGGGCCTCAAAACACACTTTCTACCACTGAAAATCCACTAGATTTTAGTGGCTAAAAGGCCAAGAGGAGGTGATCTCGAAGGCCTAAAAGGATGGCACAAAACAAGGCCAAACAAGGCACAAAGTGGGGTAGACCACGCCCAACACCAAAGAGGCCTAAACAAACACTTTTAATACTTAAAAATGAAGCTTTTTACAGTTGAAAGTTAAGCCAAAAGAAGCATGCAAATAGGGCCAAATAAGCTATGAAAACAAAGCTTTAAAGATGTAAGAGACTCACCCTTGAAGAACCACTTTAGAACAACAACTTCAGAGGCAAAAACCAAGCTTAAACCACTCAAATGCAACCTTCAAGAACCTCAGCTCAGTAGTGAAGGTGTTTCACTAGGTGTTTGTGTGCAAAAGTGTGAAGAAATGACACTTTTGAGCAAAAACAAGCACAAATATAGAGAGAGAGGAAGAAATATAGAGAGAGAGAGATATGATATCTCTAATGCAAATTTTCAGAACCTCTGGAAAGGGAGAGGGACCTCCCCTCTTACAGAAATCCAAGTTCCAAGCTTGTTGAACAAGCTAGGAGCTTGTTAAAATCCCTCCATACATGTATGGAGGATGAGTTCTGTGCTCACCAGCTGGCACAGCTGGCCACAAAATATCTGCAAAAGCAAATAAAAAGGCCTCGGCCAACAAACATGGCCGACCGGCCACGACTGATGGCCGATGGAAAGAAGGAATGGCCGATGGGTAGAGGGCCTGGCCAATGGGTTGGAGGGCTAGCCAAAAGGCCACCCCATTCCCTCTGAAACAAAACCACAAGCTCTTGGTCCACAACCAAGCACAAAACAGACAAGTTAAGGGGCTCCAAGGCAAGGCGCACAGCTGAGACCTTCAGAAACTCAAAACGGACACGAGCATGGATGATCATCGAGTGTTCAAATGATGACGTTCAAGTCTTGACGACGGTAAAAAATGGGGTGTCTACAGTTACCCCTCTTTAACAGAGCTCAGAAGTCAAGAAATGGCGGGAGTGAATGTCAAAGCCCAGAGACGACCCATTTTTGACAAGGCCGAAGACTTAGACAAACATACAAGATAAGAATATGGATGTGCCCGTAAGCTGGGGCAAAATGCAAATGATATGCACAATGCAGAACATAACTTATGATTATGCAAAGAGGGCTATAAAGAAATACCATGCAATTATTATGCAAAGAAATACTACAGCAAACTCGTACATAAGCAAGTAAACACAAACCAAACTGCATCTCATGCAGAAAGGATGTAAGAAAATTATACAATTCTCACTGCGTCTCACGCAAAGAAGGCTAAGAGCGACTTCCGAGGAATACCCGAAGTCTCAAACACAACATCTCTTAGTGTATCACACGCGGAAGAAGGAAAAAAATGACACCTCTTAGTGTATCACACGCGAGAGAGGGAAAGGATACACCTCTCAGCGTATCACACGCGGGAGAGGGAAAGGTAAGCACGTCTTAGCGTATCACACATGAGAGAGGGAAAGGTAAACACCTCTCAGCGTATCACACGCAAGAGAGTGAAAGGTAAACACCCCTCAGCGTATCACATGCGGGAGAGGAAAGGTAAACACCTCTCAGCGCATCACACACGGGAGAGGAAAAGTAAACACCTCTCAGCGTATCACACGTGAGAGAGGGAAAAGTAAACACCTCTCAGCGTATCACATGCGAGAGAGGAAAGGGTAAACCCCTCTCAGCGTATCACACGCGAGAGAGGGAAAGGCAACACTTCTCAGCATATCACACACAAGAGAAGGAAAGGTACACCTCTCAGCGTATCACACATGAGAGAGGAAAAGGCAACACTTCTCAGCGTATCACACGTAAGAGAAGGAAAGGTGCACCTCTCAGCGTATCACACGCGAGAGAGGGAAAGGTACACCTCTCAGCGTATCACACGCAAGAGAAGGAAAGGTGACAGTGCAAGCACTGAGGAGTTGTATAAACATTAGAGTGCGTCCCAATGCTTCTAACAAGGGTATAGCGTAAACACCGACCGCGCCCAAGTGTTTCTAACCAAAACAAAACAAACTCAAAGGACAAGAAAGGTCTTACCTGGCATTCCTCTGAATGAACCGTACATATAATACTGTCTGGATGCACCAGCCTCAAATGAACTGTACATACAATAGCGTGCTTGCATAAGAAAGAAACTCAACAGGTACAATATAGTAGAAACACATGTTCAACGTTACATCAAGATACAATTCCAATACTAGATAAACGCGTGCATATACAATGCAAGTATAAAGGTGCATAGCAATGCAATTGAAGTGTGTATAGCAATGTAAGTAGAACGTGTGTGACAACGCAAATGGAGAAATGTATGCTCCATGCAACATTAAGACGTGCATTTCATGCCAAGGAAAGAAGTGCACATTCTATGCAAGTAAGGTTAAAGCGTGCTCCATGCAATGTACATACTCTATGCAATGTAAACACGAATACCTATTTGACACAACGCGCATATGTTATGCAAATGCGATGATGCATGTTCGATGCAAAAGTGAAAAAGGCATATAACAAATGCGAACTTCGTGAACGTGATAAGAACACTGTAAAGCCACACATTCAAAGATAATTTTCGAATCTAGCAATATGCAAAAGGATACATCTTGTGCATATCATGTGCCGCACACGGAAGACACGGTTCAAGGTTACCACGGAGCCCGCTCAAGCTTCAAAAGTGTATTTTCTTGCACTTTCTTGAGAGATAAGGGTACAAATCAATAAAAAAGTCCCAAACAAAGGCATTGGAGGTTCATCGGCCACAATAGGGAGCCATTGGCCAGCAAACAAGATAATCGGCTGACAATTTGGCCGATCGGCCAAAAATGGCAGATTCGGGGCAGTTTTGACAATTTGCCTTGGGTCTTTAAGTATAGGGTTCCAAACCCTATTCTTTCACTTCTCCAAGGCCGAAAACCTTTCTCCTCTTACTCTAGATCACTTTCCCCCTTAGATCCGTGCTTCAAACGCATTTTCCAACGTCCCAAAAACATTTGATTCACAAAACCCTCGTTGTTTTACACACTTTGAACTGATTGAAAAGTGCCTTCGGTGCTTCTTTCTTGATTTCCACCACTTGGGGTTTGTTTCCCCCGAGTTACCCTTGGTTTCCGTGCCCTTTTCCGAGCCTTGACATTTTCTTCCATTTTCACCCCTCGAAGTTGACTTTCGGTTGACTTTTGGCATTCTTGCCCATTTTCCATACCCTCGACCATTTTCCCACTCTTCTCGAGATGGCGGATGATATTCCACAGGGTGGGATGGAGAAGGATCCCAAGTTCGAGCCTTTACCGCTCGGCATTCAGCCTTTCGACCCAGCGTCTTATCACCCTGATGTACACGTATTGCCTCCCAACGGCATCTGTTAGTTCAGGAGATTTGCGCGAGGTGCTCCGGAGGATCTCCTGCTACGCAAGCTGGAGTCACACTTATCCTATGGTGCCGCTGAGGTATACTTTTCCTCTTTACTTTATGCAATGTAGATCATATGTCTTGGATAGCCAATATTACTCTTCATCTGATTAACCCAAACACACTTGTATACCGCATGCCTAGTTCATTCTAAGCACATTCATATGTGATACTTCTGTCAACTCGAACACATATACACGTTGCATTTTTACCAATTCTGAACACATGCATACACTATATTCCTAACACTGCTTCGCATCTGTTTATCTTGAACACAGGGAGATTCTCATGCCTTCCGGGGTTATGGGAACACCATTGCACGAGACTGGTACATGGAGCTACCTGATGATGTCCGCCACAACGTCGATGAGGCCAGTTTTGGTATATTTTGCATAGGACTCTCGCGCCTCACTGTGAGTCGGCCTCTTTTAGGTGCCTTAGTGGAGAGGTGGTGGGACACCGCCGATTCCTTCCACCTTTCTATAGCAGGGGAGATGACGATGACTCCCTTCGACTTTTCCATGCTCACTAGCATCGGAGTAGAGGGTGATCCGATCCCTCTCGACACTGATATGGGTGAGTGGGATGCTGCCCAGATCTTTTTGATCGGCACTCGCCCATCTCTCTCCCGACCAGGGTTCGTGAGATATTCGTGGTTCGAGGATCAGTTCAGGGGACAGACGCCAACGACCCGCGAGGAGGTCGAGCACTATGCCCGGGGGTTCCTCATGTTCTTGTTGGGCACTACTCTCTTCGCCGACAGGGAGAACACCATTGGACTCTACCTCTTAAGCGCACTGGTAAACATGACTCGCATCCGGTGCTATGACTGGGGCCGCGCAGGCCTGGCCACACTGTATGGATATATGAGTTCCTCATCTCCCTGGAGCGGGCACTTGCTAGGAGGCTACTGGAGAGCTTGGGAGGTACATATTTCCCTTTTGCTTTACAGTTCTGCTTTACCCTATCTGTACACCACACACACTGCATAACACGCAATCTGCTTTACACTGGTTGCAAACTGCACACACTGCTTAAGACGCTGCACACCATTCTCTGAGTTTTGCTTTATCTGCATACTCATTATTACCCTTTTCACATTCTGTAGTTGTGGGTATATACCTATTTCCCGAGGCTTGCGCCAGAGCCGAACATAGAGACGCCCCCGTGGTTCCATATTCACATAGGTACGATGTGAGATGCGAGCAGAGGCCGCAAGAGTCTTTCTCATTCTTCCGCCGATATTTCGACATTATAGCTGCAGTGGAGGTATTTCAAACTTTTTAGTTCATTTGAGCTTTGCTTCATACTGCACTTTTGATAGCAGATAACAACCTGTATATTCGTCATTTGCAGATCACCTGGCAGCCCTGGGCAGTGCTGCCTGACGCAGTTAGAGACCGATTTATGGGCGCTCGGGAGACTTCTTGATTCTGGGTTTTGCTTGAGGATTCGGTCTATCGGACATGGTACTTGGGTGAGTGCTTCCTGCGATAGAGCCTTGGTCTACCTGAGCCGGTGGTTCTAATACTGTCTCCTTCGCACATGAGGCAGACAGAGATGTACACCTCGCAGGAGGTGGCCGTTTTTACGATAGGTTGGGATGCCGACTTCTTCAGGCAGGACGACGACTACACCATTTTCATCCAGACATATCTTATGTAGCCTCTGGCTGGTGTTCGCCAAGGTGAGAGGGAGAGACCTGCAGCCATAGTATGAGGAGCGGGAGGATCGAGGGCAACTCAGGCCCATGGTAGGAGGGGTTCCTGGAGGGAACAGAGAGCGTAGTGGCCAGACCTGCCCACTACCATGACATGCCGAGGACAGGCTGGAGAGACTTATCAGATTCCTATCGCTCCTCCCCCAGCTGATCATGAACTCGTTGGAGTTCGAGGCTCGACCCCGGTATATGCTATACTTTACATTCTGTACATTAATTTCATTTCAGTTGATATCCCACAGATTACTAATTACCTCAACACTCTTGCAGGCTTCCATAGAGTACACTGGGTAGGCTCTGGAGCTGTCGGCTTGGGTGATGGGGATGCTACAGAGGAGCATGGACCTGCTCAGTATTTAGGGTATTCCGATAAGTTCTTTGCAACCTCTGTCCCACAACCCTCTGTAATCTGCTCCATATTGATCTGATGCATCACATTATCAATACTACATTCGATACACCACACTCATATACCACTCACGGCACCGATACACTGCAATCATTCACCGCTCACGGCGTTCATATACTGCTCACAACATTCATACACTGGACACATATATTGCATTTGATACCATACTCAGCTTCGCATAGCATAACTGATGCATTTACCAAATTGTTCTTTTCAGACCCCATTCCAGATACCAGCCACAGCAGGTGCCTCAGCAGGACCTTCAGTGCCTCCCTGAGCAGCAGGGAGAACGAGACGAGGGACTCCAGCGCACAGCCGGAGCAGAGCTGGGCATGCTTACAGCAGGAGTAGTTCATGGGTGCCTGCCCCAGATGATGATGAGTCTGACGAGGAGGCAGTGAGTCTAGAGTCAGAGTCGTCTCTAAATGGAGATGAGGCTGGAGATGGTTCGGGTTCAGACTCAGGCGGCAGAGCTGACGGCGGTAGTTCTGGGCCTTCATCGAGGAAGAGGACGAGGAGAGCTTCCTGCTCTTGAGGCGACTGGCGCCGATTCAGATGTTTTGTTTTTGTTTTAGTTCTCTTTTTGCATGTAGTTTTTGCATATTGTATGGCCTCAGGCAGTTTTATATTTCTTTAAAACTTTGTACTCTTCTTTTGCAAAAGAAAACATGATGGAAATGAAAACAACTTTTTGGTTCAAAAGTGTTACATTTTACATTCTAAGCATCGCATTGCATCGCATCACACAACATGTAAATGAGATTGAATTTGGTTTGAAACTATGCACTCGAATTGCAATGTCTTAATCAGGTAGTGAACCAACTGACAACTGAAAGAACAAAACAACTCGATAAGCAAAACCAGCACTTGACATGCTAACCAAATGTGAATACAACTTGATAGGCAAGACAAGAACTTAACAATCAACGGAAAATACAACTCGATAAACAAATGCAACAACTCGATAAACAATTGAAGTAACACAGGCGCGACTTCGCAAAATCGCCACAAAAAGGCATTTGAAGTGGAACAAGTCACAAGTTCTCAACACCTCCAACACATGGACAACTCAAAGAACAAAAGGAGAGGCCATCGGCCAAGGTGGGAGACCATTGGCCACCATAAAGGGCTATCGGCCACCAAAACTAGCCGATCGGCTAAAAAGATGGTCGGTCGGCCATCAAATTGGCCGGTTGGCCATCTATGCAGAAAGTGCCCAGATTGTTGACAACTGTCTTCCACTCAACACCTTATCTTCTATAAAGGTTCGAGCTTCGTGGTTTCTCCATTTCAATGCTGTTTTTTCCTCAAATGGAAGTATTTCTTGTCCAAAATCTCACAAATTGGATTGCTAACTTGGATGGCTCGAAAAAGCTGAATTTTCAGGGCTTCGGAATAAATACACTATTCACGCTGAGCCGCACCCCACTGCGTTTTCCATTCCTCCATGCCGCGGCTAGGTGTTGGAATCTGGTAACTCATGTTTTTAGCTTTGGCGGACAAGAGATGTGTCCCACTTTTGAAGACTTCCAAGCTTTGATGGAATCCGAGTGCGATGAAGAGATCTTGCCCCAACTCCATTTTGGCAAATCCAAGCCTTAGGATGGATGTGCGGGCTCATTTTGCATGACGCTCGGTCTTTGATCCGCGACGGGAAATTGGACATCCCCAGCTTGATTCATCAGTTTTCTGATGCCGATGACCGAGGCGATCATCACTGGCAGGGTTTTCAGTGACACACCCTCTGCTTGTGCATGTTATCTCATTTCTTACTTGCCCCAGGCTCTGGTGGGTCTAGCGTCCGTTTGATTGAGGTTGCCCAAGGCTTAAAAGAGGAAAAGAGCTGCATTACCATGACACTAGCGTAGACACCCCTTTTTTTACCGTCCTCAAGACTTGGACGTCATCGTTTGAACACTCGATGATCATCCATGCTTGTGTTCGTTTTGAGTTCCCGGAAGTCTCGGTTGCGCGCCTTGCCTCTGGATCTCTTAACTTGTCTGTTTTGTACTTGGTTGTGGACCAAGGACTTGTGGTTTTGCTTCTGAGGGTGGAGGGTGGCTTGTTGGCCATCCCTATAACCTATCAGCCAAGGCATGGTGCCATCGGCCTTGTTTTCTTGCCATCGGCCATAAGTGGTGGCCGATCGGCACTGTTTTTGGTCGATTGGCACTCCTCTTGGTCAATCGGCCATATTTCTTGGGCTAGACCTTTCCACCTGCTTTTACAGATATTTTTGTGCCAGCTGTGCCAGCTGGTGAGCACAATTGTCATCCTCCATACACGTACATGGAGGGATTGAATCAAGACTCAAGCTTGTTCAGCAAGCTTGAGAATTGAAATTCTATAAGAAGGGAGGCCCCTCTCTCTTTCCAGAGGTTCTGAAAATTTGGGATAGAAGTTATATATATCTCCCTATATTTTACCTCTCTCTCTTCATTTACCTTTGTTTGTGCTCAAAAGTGTAAAATCTTCATACTATTGCACACAAACACCTACTAAAACACCATCCTTTTGTTGCTGAGGTACTGAGGAGTTGGTTTTAGTGTTTTTGGGATGGTTTGAACTCAGAAAAGCTGCTGTAGTTGTGTTCTTGAAGGTGTTCTTGAAGGGTGAGAAACTAACCTTTTAATCCCTTATTTTGGCTTAAGCTTTTAGACCTATTTCCATGCTAATTTAAGCTTAACTTTCTACTATAAAAAGTTCTAATTTTTCATGCTTGTGATGTTTGTTTAAGGTCACTTTTGTGTTAGGGGTAGTCTACCTCCTCTTAGGCCTTGTTTGGTCTTGTTTTGTGCCTTCCTTTTAAGCTTTTGGAACCACCTTGTTTTGACCTTCTCACCACTAAAATCTGGAGGATTTTGAGTGGTGGAAAGGTGGTTTTAGAGTCTTAAATAGGAGAGAGACACCCCCCTCTCTTGTGTCTTGTAGGCTAGTATAAATGGCTCATAATGGTAGCATGTTTGTCTAGCATGTTTTGGTTCCATTTCAGTAAATTTTTGGTGTTATTTTAGCATGCTTCAACTCTATTTTAAGTTGGTTTTATAGCATCTTGCATGCTTCACATACTTGTAGAGCAATCTTGCATGCTAGCATAACATGCATCTTGTGTTTGGACCATCATTCTTGCATGTTTTGACTTAACTCAAACAAGCTTTTAGCCTTGTTTTACCATGCTTAAGCTCGGATTTGTGTTGTCTTGGTCATGCATACCATGCTTTGTATAGCCATAGTGCATTCCAGCTTATTAGCTTTGTGTATCAAGTCCGCTAGCATGCATTGCTTAGACTATTCTCATGATTTGGCATCATTTGAAATGATATTTCAGTGCATGTTTCATGGTCATACACTTGCCTTTGCCATTCTTTCAATGCTTTGAAGAGTTGGTATTTTATGCCTTAAGAGTGGGTCATTTTGCATGTCTTATTGCTTAAGCTTTTGGGATGTCATCTCAGTGGGTTTTTGGGCTTATTTTGACATGTCATAACTTTGATTTTTATTGGTTAAGTCATGCCATGTTTGGTTTTAATAGGCGTAGTGTAATACCCCTTTGTAGCCTTGCATGCTTCATGATTTTGGTATTTTGTTCTAGCTTGTGTTGGCTAGGTTCAAGCATGCTTTTGGTCTTGTATTGACCTGCCTTGGGACTATTTTGGTTGCCCTTGGCCCTTTGGGGCTTGCTTTGTATGGCCATGGTGTACATCCCTTTGTTAGCCTTGAGCTTTGAGCCTCATGCATGCTATGCTTGTGATTATGTGTGTGATTTGGCATCATTCTTGACATCATTTCAGAGCATGTAGTATTGTCACATTTGCATGATTTTCACTCTTTAAGTGCTCTTGAGAGTTGTCCTCTTTATGCCTTAATTCTTGGGCCAATTGGCATGCATGCTTGTCTTGCATTTCATGTCATCAATTCATCATTTTGGCCACTGTTTTTTGGCATGACTGAGGTCTGTCCATCTTCGGTTTAGGCCCATTGTGTATGTGTTTTTCATGTTGTTGCATTCTTGTCGCATTTGCATGTTGTTGCATGCTTGTTCAATTTTGTTATTGTTGTATGCTTGTTGCATTGCATAACATTGTTGCATAGTTGTTGCATTGCATCATGTGTGCATGCTTGAGTTGTATTGCATTTTCCATGCTTATGTTGCATTGTATTGCATTTTCCATGCTTATGTTGCATTGCATAGCTTCTCCATGTTGCATGGATTGCATTGTGTTTGGTTTGCGTGTTAAGCCAAACACGAGGAACGAGGGACGTTTCATACTTAAAGTGATGAAACGTGCCTCAATTCTCGGTCGCCGACACTCTTGATGAAACATGATAGAGTTTAAGGCATTTATGTGTTTTTGTGCATTTTATTCACATTGAATTGTGCGGCTCGGCCTCTTTGGCCATCATGCATCGAAATGAGTGATTGATGGCTCGAGAGTTGAGTACTACACTCGTTTGAGTTTCAAAATGATAAGGGGTGTAGTTGCACAACATTTTCTTACAAATGTATTGTCATGCCTCTGTTTGTACTCTGCTGCAGCAAAAGGAGCAGTTTGCAGGAAGAGATGGCCGATCGGCTATCTGGTGTGCCGAAAGGCTAACATTGTTTGGCTTATAGTCTCATAAGTGGTCGATGACCCTTATCCTTTGGCCGATGACCATACCATTTGGCCGATGGCCTCTCAGAATGCGCATGAGGTGGTTCAGAAGCATCACATAAATTTTCATAATTTTCAGAAGTCAAAAACAGTGCAAACAGAGGCAGCATGAGGCATGGCAAAGGATTTCCGGGAGGACGCGACTGAGCATGCATCTCTTCATCGCTTGCGAGTGTAGACACCCCATTTTTGACCGACCTTAAGACTCAGACATCACCGATTGAGCGCTCGGTGACGTTGCATATCGTGCTCGTTCAGAAGTTTCAGAGTCTTGGCTGCGAGCCCTGCTTTCGGACTTCCGAACCCTCTTCTGTGCCTTGCCTCGGTTTGCGAGCCAGACTCAGTTTTCTCTGTTTCTTTTCCTAAGGGGAGGGAGAGGTCCAGTAGATCATCTCTCAGTGGTCGTGGGCTACGTTTTATGGTCATAGGCCATTTTGCCCATTTCGGAGTCCGGTTTCCGGTTTTTCGGGACCGTTGGCCGTGTGCCTCGGTTCGGGACTGCCTAACCATCTCCGTTTGTTCTGAATTTTGGCATACATCTTATTTTCTCCCTTTTGAGGGACATTGGGGTCTGAGAAGCCCACTTCGTGGCCAAATGCCACTTTCGGTGCTTAGCAGCCCATTTTCGGGACCCTGAACTGCGTGTTTTGGCCCCCGAGCATTTGTTTTGCATCGGTTTTTGTTCGTTTTTGGCAGGAACCTCTATTTTATCACCAGGAAGACCGTAGAAGGGTGGGAGGCCAGCAATTGTCTCAACAACTAGTTTTTACTTCTCCGACGCCCTCCGATGACCGTTTTTCACACTTCCGGGCTAATGTTGAACACCTTAGAGCCATTTTCTTCAAACCCAAACCACATATTTGTGATGTACACACATGGGAGGACCCTAAAAGTTCATGGCCGGCCACTAATGTTTCTTGACCCTTTTGAACCCCTCATTCCGAGCCAATGTTGAACACCCTTGGGCCACTTTCTTGAACTTTGAACCACATATTTGTGTTGTACACACATGGGAGGACCCTAAAAGTTTATGGCCAGCCATTAATTCCATTTGAACCTTTTGAAACCCTCCTAAAATTGGCTTGTTCTCTCTCCTGTTTTAGAGTTTCCAAATTCGAACCACAGGGTTGTGAAGAGGAGACCTGGGAGGCCACCAATATGTGGTGGCCGGCCACTATTTCTACTTGGCCTTTTTGACCCCTAGCCGGCCGGCTAGGGGGGGTGGCCGGCCGGCCACTTCCAAGTCCAATAATGGGCTGGCCATGTTCCTTGTGTGATACACTTTACAGCTGTGTAGCCTTTTCCCCCAGAAAAGATCTGTATCCAGGGGATATTTTGTGGGGGGAAAGGCTTGGTCCTTTTCCCCCACCCTTTCCTTCCATGCTCCTTCTCCTTTTGGTCCATATAACCAGCAGGTGGCATTGGTGAGAGGGGCTGGAAAAATTGATCTTCAAACTTGCATACAAAAATCTCTCTCTATCCCTCTCTTTCAAGCAAGAAACTCCAAGCCCTACACCACCATTTCTTATACAACACCAAGCTCCGCCACCACCACTCCATTTCCAGCAGAAAGGAGGTGTTCTCCAAGGCCTAAGGGAACCACAAACTCAAGCCAAGAGGCAACCAAAGTCAAGCCTTCAAGGGTAAGTAGTGTTCTTCCTTTTTTTTGAGCTTATTTTGGTATCTTTCCTTAGCCATACATGCTTATTGATTTGAGCTCCGACCAAAACTGAAAAGACCATTTTTTTGAGCTCATTTTCTTGTTTCATTAAGGGCTCAACCCTGTTTGAGCCCTCCATATTGCACTTGCTTCAATATCCCTCTTTGGTCCCCTTTTCTTGCATGCTTTGGCAGCCTATCATGCTTCTGTTTTTGGTCTTTTTACAGGCCTAGAAATAGTCTTATTTTGACCTTCTTAACATGTTTCATTAAGGGTCTTTGGCCGTTTGTGGAATATTTTGTATACTTTGTGTTATAGCCTCTTTTGAGCCTCATTTTGCATTGCATTTCTAGCATGTTTATATACTGTTTTGGAGTTTTTACAGTTCTATAAATATGCTTATTTTTGGTCTCTCTTCAATGTTGTAGAAGGGAATTTTTCGGTTTGGGCTTTGCATATACCACTTGCCTCTTTGGCCACCTTTTGGCCCTTTTTCTTGCATGGGAGTGCAGCCATACCTGTTTTTGTTTTTGGGGTTTTTATAGTTCTGGAAAACATCATATTTTGGGCCTCTCTTCAACTTTGTTGAAGGGCCCTAACCTATTTGGAGTTAGCAGCTATGAGTTGCTTCATAATCTCATGTTTAGGGCCATTTTTGCATGCCATTGTTGCCCTATCTTTGCTTGCTGTTTGGCCATGTTTTGAACTGGAAAAATGCTTATCTTGGGATTTCCTTGCTTCTGTATTTTCATTGCATGTCCATATTGTGCATGTTTGGTATAGCTATAAGCCATTTCAGATGCCAAAATTCATGTTTCGGGAGAAATTCCATGCATCGGGTGTGTTTTCGCCTCATTTCGTGGCTGTTTTCCCCCACATTTCATTGCTGAAAATCCATTAACATGTTTGCATATCATTTTCCATGCATTGCATTACATGTGCCATTGCCTCGGTTTGCGTGCCCATGTGCACGCATTTCGAGGCACTTCTTTTTCACCCATCGGCCTCTTATGTTAGTGTGGCTGAGGCTCTCTCATGTTAGTATAAGTCCATGTTGCATTCTATATGCCATTTTAGCCATATTGCATTGCGCATGCCATCGCCTCGGTTTGCGTGCCCGCGTGCACGCATTTCGAGGCACTTCATTTTCATCCACCGACATCCTATGTGAGTGTGGCTGAGTCTCTCTCATGTTGGTATAAGCCCATATCATAGTTTCATGTCATTTGCATTGCGTATGTCATTCTCTCGGTTTGCGTGTCCGTGTGCACGCATTTCGAGGCATCTCATTTTTACAGCATAGTGCATGCTAGGTTGTATCTTAGATCGCATTCTGTCATTTTCTCGATTTGCGTGCCCGTGTGTACGCATTTCGAGGCATCTTATTTTCATAGCATTGTGTATGTTAGGATTGTATCTTAGTCGCATTTCATGCATGTCATGCATATTGCATCATGTTCGGGATAGGAGTTAGCCCGGGCACGGGAAACGAGGTGCATTTCGTACTCCGAGTGACGGAACGCGTCTCAATTCCCAGTCACCGACACTCCGGATCATCCATGATGGAGTTAGGTTTTGTTGTGTTTTCATGTGCATTCATCCCACATTGAATTGTGCAATTCGACTCCTCGGCCATCATGCCTTGGTATGCGTGATTGGTGGCACGAGGATCGAGGCATGCATATATTTGTGAAAATACATTGCTATGCCCCTTTCTTGCTCTCTATTGCAGCAAAATGAAGAATCAGCAACTTTTCGGAGCTTGGCACGCGTTTCAAGAATAACTGCTAAACAGAGGCTAATCGGGGCATCCCGGTGGATTTCCGCGCAAAGCAGCCTAACATACATCATTCATCAGAAGCAAGGCAGTCCCTGGCTTGCACGCCAGTTTTACAGTTTTCTTAGTTAATTTGATTAATTAAGAATTTGTATATTATTCGGACTATATTATTTGGACTGTAATATTCTTTTATTTGGGACTGTATATTTATTTGGACCCTCTACGCGAGGGCATAATTGTAATAAGTGTGCGTGAGTGTGATGTATGTCTTCCAACCCCACGTCTTTCTTCCCTTTTATTTACCAGCTTATGATGGTTAGATTAGGGCATATTTCAATTAGCATACAGTATGATAGCATGTTTGCATTCATTCATCTGTTTTGCATGCACCGGGCTCGGCGCATCATACTAACTGCATTTGTATTTCAATTCCAAATTGAATACATGTTAGTTGTAGCATTCCATATGCCATGTTTAGAATAGCCGAGCCTACTATAGTTTGCATTTTTGCATGTGTTGCATTAGGCATCTCTGTATACTTAGGATTCATGCATGATTTCTAATGTAGTTTCTGTTTTTGCCCTGGAGTACTCGGTAAGTTTTATGCTTTAGCATCCTTGCATGCGTGTGAGTGAATGCCATGAATAGCATACTTACCATGAGGCTAAATGCTTATGTGATATAACTGCCTGAATGCCTGTGGGTGAAGGTTGGGTTATTTGGATTGGAATAAATCATCAACTATTTGTTTTAAGCCCACTAGATAGTGGCAAAATCATCTTTTCTAAGCCCACCCGAGGGTGGCAAAATTTGCATTTTAAGCCTACTTGCGAGTAGCAAACCATCTTTCAAAAACAAACATGAAATGTTTTGTTCCAATTCAGGCGACCCAGTCTATACTTATATGCTGTGTGCATCACATAGTAACCTAGGCTAATAACCGAAATAAGAACTCGCAATGTTTTCAAAAATAGATATCATGGTTAGTAGAGGCCGATCTTTGATCGGGCGAGCGGGGGTGCTCACGAAGTGACCTTCCCTAATCGTACCCAAGTTCCCGAGCCGAGGCAACTTTGGTGATGACGGACACGTGGCCTTTTGGCACCGAGTCAGGGTTTCCTAAATTTTCCAAAATAAAATATTTAGGTGGCGACTCTGTATCTGGCAAAGCAGTCCATGTTTGGCACTTCTTTCAAAAATCTATTTTCTCAAAACGATTTGTCGGATTTGGACTCTTTGGTTCAGACTTAGAACCGTGACTACAAATCGAGTCCGAGCTGTAGCGAGGTCCCCCGCGGGCTGGTTACAGTTTCTGGCGACTCTGCTGGGGATTTAGAGAACTTGACTCGAACTCATGATATCTGTTTTTTACTACACTTGTGTGCTTCTTTGCATTGCATTTGCATTAGTGCGCCTAGGACACCGTGTTTGCCATCTGCTATTCCTGAACGGTTTGCCGGAGGCTTGTCTTGTCAAGACATGACCATAAGGCTGACCGGTTGTGGGCTCTGCCAGTATGGGAACACAAACCCCGGTTTTACCGGGGCACCCTTTTTGACCATTCGACCTAGTGCATATTCGGATCCATAGTGACCATTCCAAACTAGGACAGGTTGCTTACCCGTTTATAGGTTGTTTGAAACCACTGCGTGCGTAGTGAAACCCTAGCTCTTGACAAAATAGGACAGGGAAACCCTACCTCAATATAGGGGTGTTTTGGCTCTCACTTATCTGTTATGTGCTTTAGAGTGCGTCTCTACAGGAATGCATGTATCAGTATATGAGTTTGGGCATCAGGCCTGCGGGCGTCAGTTCAGTATTGTGGGTATCAGGCCTGCGGGCATCAGTCAGTATTTCAGAATCAATTTTACCTGAGGGTATCAGTTTTCCGGCAGAATTTTGGGCAGGATTCAGTAGAGAGCACACTCATTCAACTATGCTCATATCTGTTCAGGTGAAATCAGGCTGAGATGCTGCACGTTTTCTCTTTTGCAAGGTAAACCTGGAACCATAGCTTCAGAAGGCTCCAAAATCCCCCGGGTACATTGGGCTAGTGCTGATAGACTTTGTTAGGTCAGAAATTCAATTCAAGGGCAACCAGTGTTCTTTCGCTGAGGCAAGGTAAAGAAAAGCCAGTCAGGGCTCATCTGTTCATCTAATCCGTCAGTCGCCAGTCACATCACCTTTGTTCAGACTCAGCAGATAGTGATGGCACAAGGTTCGGAAGAATTTGCGGCTGTGATAGCAGCGCTAAATCAGGGAACTGCCATGTAGGCTGAGACCAGTATTGAAACGCAGCGTCCATCTGGGGCATCTGCCTCACATCCAGCTTTGGGACCCCAGCCGAACTTTGACCCAATTCCGCCAGTTGAAGATTTGCAGTGTCTGAATCCTCGAGAAGGGTTGGCTCAAGCTCAGGTGCTCAGACCCCTGGTGCAGCCTAATGAGAGAACTCAACCCTTTCATGTTGATGAGCTCAATCTGACTACAGTGAAAATTGCAAACCTTGAGAAGCAATTCAAAAAGGTACAGAGCCTTAATTCCATTCCCGACATTGAGGGTGGGTGCACCGAGGCTGTCATCCGGCTCCCGGACAGATTCAAAATGCCATATATCGACCGTTTCGACGGGTCTGGAGATCCAATGGTACATATCCGACTTTTCTTAGATGTCCTGAAGCCGATGGGTCTGACTAAACCACAGAAGCTCTCTCTGTATGGAAGAACCCTGTCGGGTGTAGCAGCTACTTGGTATACCAAATTGGAGGATACAGTGAAGCAAAACTGGGAAAAACTGGCTGAGGCCTTTGCCGATCAGTATTCCTACAATACCCAAGTTGAAATAACCATCCAAGAGCTTGAAGCAACCCGCCAGAACCCAACAGAGCCTTTTGTGGAATTCGTTGCAAGGTGGAGAACAAAGGCAGCACAAATGACAGATCGTCGCCCTTCTAAGAAGGATCAAGTGCAGATGATGGCCCGCAACCTCGAGCATGATATGTTGCAAAAGTTGATAGTCGCTCAACTATTCACTTTCAAAAGTTTGCATGAACTGGGGGTTCAAGTCGAGAATGCGTTCAACAGCGGGATCATTCCCAGGACAAGGGAACTGACAAGGAAGGTGATTTCAGGGAGTACCAACGCTGGTAGTAGCGCTATTCCCAAACCCACCGAAATCAATACAGTCGCCACAGCCGACCCTTTTGCCAAACCAAGCCTACAAACAGCTGGCCCAGCTCGAGCTCAGGGTAGAACTTTCACCCCCCTCTATATGAGCCTGACTAGCACACTGAAAGCCTTGATGGAAAAAGGGCATCTCAAACCCCTCGATCCTCAACCTCTTCCCAACCCACTCCCAGCCAGACATAACCCCGCCAAGTACTGTGTGTACCATCAGCAGCGCGGTCATGGCACCGACCGTTGCTACCGCCTTCGTCATGAGGTCTAAAATCTCATTGACAACCGGACGATAGCTCCACCTTCAGACCCCAATGACCAAACATCTCCTGCCTACCTCAATCACATCCACATATTGCCATCCATCTTTGACCCCAGTATATACATCACCCCGGCCCATCTACCCAAGCCTGAGGTGTTATCCCAGAAAGCATGGACTTATGCATGATGGGTGCACCTGAACCTCGACCATCTCAAACCCGTGAACCCACTACTTCTGAGTTGATGGGAATGATTAAAGATCTTCAAAAAACCGTGACGGATCTGGCCTTCGGGACATTGGCTCCATCATCGACCACACCACATACCGGGAACTTCATGTCAAGAGACTCCCCGATGTTGGGATGGGCTGCATTTGAGGAAAGCCAATCCCTTGGCGGAATGGAGGTGAGTGGGAGGAACAAGATAGCGGCAGACATGGATCCCAATGAACATCTTCTGTTGGCTATTGAGGCTTTGAAAGCCGAGGGACTGAACAAAGAGCAAGTGCTCGCAGTTGTTGCAAAAGCTGTGGACGACACTTTCGCTACTCAACTTAGGGGCAGTTTGAATCAAGAGGCAAGCCGGGAGAAAGGTCATCATACCAGAGACGATCCTACTAGCTCTAATCATCCACTCAGAAGAGATCAGCAAACCCAGTCAGCGCCTGCCAATCCCTTTGCTGGTGCGCCCAGTAAAAATCCACAAGCCCTGAAGTACCAACCCCGAGGTCAGAGGGTCTTCCATGCCCTCTATATGCCTTTGTCCAAAGCTCTCCAAATCCTTATTGGGCAAGGCCATCTCAAACCCCTTGAGCCTCAGCCTCTCCCGAACCCTCTTCCGGCTACACATGATACTACCCAGTACTGCGTGTACCATCAACAAACTGGCCATACTACCAACGCCTGCTTCCGTCTTCTCCCTGAAGTACAGGATCTATTTGACAACGGGGTCATCCCCGCACCAGGTCCTGCAAAGTCTATCGGCACTTGATCAGTGAACTTGTAGGGGATAATGTGATGTGATCGAGGGATGAACCACCTACGGGCGGCGCTCAGTTTACTCCAGATATGGCGTATGGCACGCACCGTTTTGAGCAGTTGGTGAATGCTACATTCTGACTTGGGTATTGAGTCAGTCTTGTCGTTTTGTTTTGAGTCTGTCTTTTTGTTTTGAGTTAGTCTCTTTTGTTTTGAGTCTGTCTTGTTGTATCAAGTCAGTCCTGTTGTATAGGAGTCAGGTGATTCCAGGGGGTGTTGCCTCGAGCATCACCATTTTGCTTTATGCTTGTCTTTTCGTTTTGTTTTGAGTCTGTTTCTGCCAGGGAGCCCGTTGTGCCGACAGATTTGAATGAAACAGCAGTGGTTTTTCACACTCTTGTGTTTGCCTCGGCTTTGTGCCAGTTGTGCTAGAAAGTTTGAATGAAACAGCAGTACTTTTCGCCTACTCTTCTGCACCCCGAAATCATTGCATTGACTTAAGTTTTTCGAAACTTTTTGAACACCGCGGTGAAAACAAAGAGGAAGGAATTCCTCGGGATTTGCAAAACTTTGATCAATTGAGAGAAAGAAAGGCGTGCTAAGCCCTTAATGAATGGAATCATGCTTGTTAGCGTGAGTACTGAGAAGGACCTTGGCTTGATCCAGATTGGTTCTACACTATCTTCAGCGCGAGCGATTTGTCGCTTTCTTAAAAATTTTCAAAAACAAAATGTTTTGCGCGGCCTTGCGAAGACCTGTGTGGAATCACTCCTGAGATTGTGTAGCCTAGGATCACTCTCAGCCTCGAGACTCAACCCCTTTGCTTCCAAACCTTGAAACTTGAATTCAAAAGGTTCAACGGTCAACTATGATGTGAGGCCTGTGCGGCCGGATTTGAAGCAGCCCTCGAACAAGAGACCAGGAAAGTCAGGTCAAGAAGATCAGATCTCATCAGAAGAAGCTTACAAAGCAAAACAGCAGCCATTCCCCTGGATTCAGATGACTTCAAGATCTCAAAACCATTTGACATGGACAAAGCTACACTTTTACCCTTGAGAGGCTCGCTGGGCCGAAAACCCGGAAGGGCGACCCAGGCAAAAGTTAGAGCAAGAGAAAAATACAAAAAAAAAAGCAGAAAGAAATATGCAAAGAAAAGAACAAAAAAGAAAAAATCAAAAAAAGAGGGAAAAGAAATGAAAAGAATTGAAAAGAAAGAAGAACAAAGCTCGCAAGGTCGAAAACCCGCAACGGGCGCCTTGGCAAAAGTTAGAGCCTAAAAAAAAAAAAAAAAAAAAAAGGAGAGGTCAATACCCGAGTGTACCTTAACCCCGAACTACGTGAGGCTTGATTCCCATCTTTGGGATACGTAGGCAGCTTCATTCTGAAGTCCAGCCGTAAAACAATTCGATTGTGTCCATGCGATGGTTCTGGTCATCTTTGCCTTCTCTAATATCCGAGAGTCGGGTTGTGTTCGTCGCTCTGAGGACTGCCTACAATGCACTGCGGTGCCATCCAAACAAGGGGCAACTTTCTGTTGCCATTCGATGCGTTGCGGTGCTATCCAAACCAGGGGCAACTTTCCGTTGCCATTCAGAACGCCGCAGTATCATTTCAAACAAGGGGCAACTTTCCGTTGCCATACAGTGTCCTTCAGACAAGGGGCAATTTTCCATTGCCATGGATCCGAGGTTGCGCATCTCAAGAGTAGGTTCCATGCTCGTTGTGCAGTGGTCGTTTGCAAAAATAGTTTTTGAGAATTTTTACTGAGGTTGACTAATCTTCTCGAAAAGTATTCCATTTTCAAAACTGGACCATTTCTTGGACCCAAAAGAGGAAAATTTTCAGTGCTCATGGTCTGACTTGCATGATTTTAAATCAGAAAATTGAACAAGCATGTTAATCTAACTCTCATTTTGGTCAAATTTTTTTAGGAGAAAACTAAAACTAAAAAAATGGTCAAAATGATGAACTACGAGCACAGTTGAGTCAGGCTTCCTGTCTTTTCCCCATTGTCAACATACTTGCCAGAACGGCCACTCTACCCGCCAAAAAAGGGGATAACCGAAGTTAACAACAAAGGGCAGAAAGCTCTCTCATCCTCCAAGCAGCGAGGTATCAAGCCGAGTGCGAAGCACGAATTGGAATGGATCAAGATGCTCCATTCCCTCATCCAGCGCATCGACAGATGTCACCGAAGGAAATAGCCGCGAGCTGATTATGTTAGGCGTGAGCCCGCAACTTCCTGTTCATCCATCAACCACCCAGGGGAGGGATGAAAAACGAGAGATTGAAGAATAGAGAGATGTACGATGAGAAAAAAAGTGAGAAAGGGGCTTTTTCAGAAAAAAACAGAGCCTGAGGGCTGAGTGATGTGAGAATCACAAATGAGAAAGGGTGGGAAACACTACCCGGTGAAACAGGCTTCCTGTGCACGTCTGTGTGTCGTGTCTTTTGTTTTGTTTATCTCGATTCTTGCTTTGAGTCGTTCCGAGCGTGTCTCGATGTGTTTAGGTGGTTTGACTTTGTTTTTCCTTTGTTGAGTGATGTTTAGGTTGTGTGCCTTTTATTTCCGTGTTGAGTTGTCTTGCTGTGTTCAGTCGTAGGCTCGATACCCGGTCAAGAGCTCATCTATCAATTTGAAAATAAAATCGTTTTGTGCTCCGAGTGCCGTGCCGTTCTCCACATCTGTGCAAAACAAGATTCATTCTTTCATAAAACTGCAGGGTCCACCCCCGATAAGTGTGAACGGTAAAACAAGGACCTATCTGAAGCTATATGAGTTCCGGACTGCAAAGCAAGAGAAAATAGGGAAAATTTTGAGCATCTGAGTCTGTTTCACCTTTAGAAAATTCTGAGATTGCATTCCATATGTACCTCTTCAGGCCTTGTCAGTGCTCTGAAGAATGAATGTGCCTCTACTCCAAGCTTAAGCATGCTTCAAGTTAGAATGGCAATTAAAGCAGCAGCAGCAGATGTTATCTCTCGCCAATATGAACAGGGTGTGCCCTTTTTGAGCTGAGTGTGTTGCAAAGTCCTCTAAGAGGTAAATCAGAGGCACCAGAGTACATATTTGATGCTCCTCTACTACATAGAATGTGAACTTTCATATACGCTGTTGTTGCATGCGTGCCGCGCATCGTTATGATTCATCCATAGAATATGCTTGCTTTCGATTTCTGCATAGAATTTGCTTTCAATATTGCATAGAATATGCTCCTGTTTCTTACATAGAAAATGCACCTCATTTGCATAGAACATGCATTCAATCGCACTGTCTTGTGCATTTCAAATCAATCGCGTTGTTTAGCGTATCGCACTGTCTAGTGCATTTCAATCGCGCTGTTTAGCGTATCGCACTGTCTAGTGCATTTCACTCGCGCTGTTTAGCGTATCGCACTGTTTAGTGCATTTCAGATCAATCGCGCTGTTTAGCATAGCGCACTGTTTAGTGCATTTCAAAATCACTCGCGCCATTTTAGGCGTCGCACTGTTTTGTGCAGTTTCTCACTCGCGTTATTTTGCGCACTTCCATCGCACTGTCTTGTGCATTTCAAATCAATCGCGCTGTTTAGCGTATCGCACTGTCTAGTGCATTTCAATCGCGCTGTTTAGCGTATCGCACTGTCTAGTGCATTTCAATCGCGCTGTTTAGCGTATCGCACTGTTTAGTGCATTTCAGATCAATCGCGCTGTTTAGCGTAGCGCACTGTTTAGTGCATTTCAAAATCACTCGCGCCATTTTAGGCGTCGCACTGTTTTGTGCAGTTTCTCACTCGCGTTATTTTGCGCACTTCCATCGCACTGTCTTGTGCATTTCAAATCAATCGCGCTGTTTAGCGTATCGCACTGTCTAGTGCATTTCAATCGCGCTGTTTAGCGTATCGCACTGTCTAGTGCATTTCAATCGCGCTGTTTAGCGTATCGCACTGTTTAGTGCATTTCAGATCAATCGCGTTGTTTAGCGTAGCGCACTCTTTAGTGCATTTCAAAATCACTCGCGCCATTTTAGGCGTCGCACTGTTTTGTGCAGTTTCTCACTCGCGTTATTTTGCGCACTTCCATCGCACTGTCTTGTGCATTTCAAATCAATCGCGCTGTTTAGCGTATCGCACTGTCTAGTGCATTTCAATCGCGCTGTTTAGCGTATCGCACTGTCTAGTGCATTTCAATCGCGCTGTTTAGCGTATCGCACTGTTTAGTGCATTTCAGATCAATCGCGCTGTTTAGCGTAGCGCACTGTTTAGTGCATTTCAAAATCACTCGCGCCATTTTAGGCGTCGCACTGTTTTGTGCAGTTTCTCACTCGCGTTATTTTGCGCACTTCCATCGCACTGTCTTGTGCATTTCAAATCAATCGCGCTGCTTAGCGTATCGCACTATCTTGTGCATTGTACCATTCGCGCTATCTTGCGCATCTCACCTGTACTTGTTGGTGCATTGTATCGCGCTGTCTTGCGCACCTTATCTGTATCGCACTGTTTTGTGCATTCACCTTGCTCGTACTGTTTTGTACACCTTTATCATCGCACTATTTTGTGCATCTGTTTAGCACTGTTTTGTGCATTCACTCTGCATCACACTGTCTTGTGCACTCCCTGGTCTAGGAGACCTTAAATCCTGCATCTTTATTCACACTGTCTTGTGCACTCCCCGGTCTAGGAGGCCTTAAATCCTCTAAAGGTGCAATTCCTTTGGTGTTTGTCGTGCCCGAACGACTTCCGGTGGTCTGGCATAGCCACCTGCCTGTGTTTGCGGTGAGTTCCTAGTAGACCAACTGAGACGGTGGAAACTAGAGTTCGAATGGCTTATGCCTAGAACGCAAATGTTCGGGATTTCCGAGACTAAAGTCTGGTTTAAATACCCAGGGGTTTATCCTCGGCTTGAAATCTGTATGGCAGCCCCATAGATTGAGATAGCATCTGTATGCACCTCAATTTTGGATACTGATCCAACCTAGTCTGTCACCCTGTTGGAGAATAGGGAAAGCGGCAACCATAGTCAGGGAGAAAAGTAGTACCTGCAGTTCAAACAAGAAGAAGCGGGAGATCCCCAGCACCATCAGGCACGACATTGTATGTACGGTTCATTTGAGGCTGGTGTGACCAGACGAATCGCGCAGGTATCGTATCTTCTCCGTGTGAGACGCGACGAGAATTGAGCAATTCTCCGCATTCCTAACTGCATGAAATATAGTTGTTGCTTTGCATTCTTGCTTAAAAACTGTTGCATGGTATGCTTGCATTTGCATTGCATTTGCATTGGTGCGCCTAGGACATCGTGTTTGCCATCTGCTTTTCCTCAACGGTTTGCCAGAGGCTCGCTTTGAGAAGCGTGCCATAAGGCTGACCGGCTACGGACTCTGCCGCGATGGGAACATAAACCTCGATTTTTACCAGGGCACCCTTTTTGACAATTCGACCTAGTGCATATCGGAATCCATAGTGACCATTCCAAACTAGGACAGGTTACTTACCCGATTGTAGGTTGTTTGAAACCGCTGCGTGCGTAGTGAAATCCTAGCTCCTGACAAAACAGGACAGGGAAACCCTACCCCCACCATAGGGGTGTTTTGGCTCTCATTTGCTTGTGATGTGTTTTTAGAGTGTGCCTCTACAAGGAATGCATGTATCAGTTTGTAAGTCTGGGTATCAGGCCTGAGGGCATCAGTATTTTGGGAGAATTAGCTTCACCTGAGGGTATCAGTTTACAGGAAGAATTTTGGACAGAATTAGTAGAGAGTGCATTCATTCAGCTATGCTCACATCTATTCCAGTGAAATTGGGCTGAGATGCTGCCTGTTTTCTCTTTTGCAAGGTAGTCTTGGAACAGTAGCTTCAGAAGGCTCCAATATCTCCCGAGGTTCATCAGACTTGTGCTGATAGACTTTTTCAGGTCAGAGATTCAGTTCAAGGGAAATCAGTGTTCCTTTGCCAGTGGCAGGGTAAAAGGGCCAGTCAGACACAAATCATCAGTTCAGCAGTTACCAGATCAGTAGCCCTTATCCACCCCACCAATGAACAGTCAGACTGAGGTCTCAGTTTCTACTGCAGGGACATATATACCAGTTGCTCAGATAAACCAACACTCTATGGTAGGTATGGAAGAGATGATGTGTTAGCTCCAGGAAAGTATGTAAGCCATGTAGCAGGATGCTGCCCGTTAAGCAGAATTTGCCGCACGCAAGGCTGAGGTTATGGCCCAACTGGCAGAGTTAATCGCCAGGCTACAACAGCAAACCAGGGCATTTGCTTCACACCCAGCTCCTCCCCCACCAAGAGTCCAAATACTCGGGGAGACAGCAAATGTCCAAGAAGATACGGACATCCCAACGAGGCCGGCTCCGCCCCCAATCCTACCCCAGCTGTCCAAGGCACCCACACCCACCAACCTACCAAATTCATCCTTTGAGTTTGAAGTGGACCCCACAGCACTAAAAGTGAGCAAGCTTGAAAAGTTGTTCAAGAAGTCTCACGGCGTGAAGTCCATTCTGGATATTGAGGATGGGTACACCGATTCAAAATGCCTCATATCGACCACTTCGACGGCTCTGGAGACCCAATGGTGCACCTCCACCTGTTTTTCGATATCCTGAGGCCAATGGGTTTGACCACAGCCCAGAAGTTGTCTCTCTTCGGCCAAACCATGTCTTGCATGGCCACAATCTGGTATGCGAAATTGGAGGACTCTATGAAATGGAGCTGGGAAGAGCTGGTTGAGGCCTTTATTGCTCAATATTCCTACAACACACAGATCGAGGTCACAACTCGTGATCTCAAAGTCACCCGCCAAGAACCAAATGAGGGTTTCTCAGAGTTCGTGATGAGATGGAGAGCAAAGGCCTCAATGATGACTACAAGGCCTTCTGACAAAGATCAGATCAGGATGATTGTTTGGAATCTGCATGGCAAGTTGCTGTAAAAGATGGTTGTTCTACCACTATTTACCTTTCCAGCCCTTCATGAAATGGGGGTTCAAATTGAGGATGCCATCAGACAAGGAATCTTTGTGGAAGATGATGAGCCTTTGCGGAAGAATGTTGTTTGCAGTTCCAATGCTACTACTGATGGTAGCACAGCTGCAAAATGCTCAGAAGTAGACTCTATCACCACTTCCCTCAATGGCCAAAAACCCAACACTTCAAATCAGCCCCAAGCCCGAAAATTCCATCCTCTTTACATGAGTCACTCTCAAGCATTGAAAAAGATGCAAGAAGAAGGGCACCTAGAACTCATAGAACCCCAACCCCTTCCAAATCCTCTTCCACCAAGATATGACCCAGCTAAATACTATGCCTATCATTAACAATACGGTCATGATACGAACCGTTGCATCCGCCTCCGTCATAAGATTCAGGATCTTATTGACGAAGAGACCCTGGCTCTACCCAAAGGACCTCAGGTTAGTGCTGACTCATCACCTCCCCACCTCAACCTCCTCCATACACTACCATCCACCTTTGACCCCAGTATATACATCACCCTGACCCATCTACCCAAGCCTAAGGTGTTCATTCCGGAAAGCATGGACTTATGCATGATGGGTGCACCTGAACTCCAATCCTCCCAAACCCGTGAACCCACTACTTATGAGTTGATGAGAATGATTGAAGATCTTCAAAGAACTGTGACAGATCTGGCCTCTGGGACATTGGTTCCATCATCGACCACATCACATGCTAGGAGTTTCATGACAAAAGGCTCCCCAATCTTGGGACAGGTTGTATTGGAAGAAGGCCAATCCCTTGGCAAAGCAGAGGCAGGTGGCAAGAACAAGGTAGGGGCAGGCATTGGTCCCCATGAACACCTTTAGTGGGTTGTGGAGGCTTTGAGAGCCGAAGGGCTGAATAAATAGCAAGTGATTGCAGTTGTTGCAAAGATTGTGGAGGATACTTTTGTCACTCAGAATGAGAGCAGTTCGAAGCAAGGGGAAAACCGGGAGAAGGGCCATCGTACCAAAAACGATCCTGTTAGCTCTAATCCTCCACTCGGAAGAGGTCAGCAAACCAGGCCAGCACCTGCCGACCTCTTTGCTAGTGCATCCAGTAAAAATCCACAAGCCTTGAAGTACCTACCCCGAGGCCAGAGGGTCTTCCGTACCCTCTATATGCCTTTGTCCAAAGCTTTCCAAATCCTTATAGGAAAAGGCCATCACAAACCCCTTGAGCCTCGGCCTCTCCCTGGTCGTCTTCCAGCCAATCATGATGCTGCCAAGTATTGTGCCTTCCATCAACAAGCCGGCCGTGACACTGACATGTGTTTTCGTCTTCGCCACGAAATATAAGATCTGATTGATAAAGAGGTCATCGTCGCACTGGGCCCTGCAAAGTCTATCAGCACTGGATCAGTGAACTTAGGGGATAATGTGATAATGTGATCGGGGGACGAACCACCTGTGGATGGCACTTAGCTTACTCCAGATGTGGCATCTGGCATGCACTGTTTTGAGTATTTGCGAAATGCTAGTTTTTGTGCTTTCTGACTTGGGTATTGAGTCAGATCTGTTGTGTTGTAAGAGTCAGTCTTTTTGTGCTGAGTCAGTTGGGTCTGTCTTGTTGTATCAAGTTAGTCCTGTTTGGTTAGAGTCGGGTGATTTCGGGGGTGTTACCTCGGACATCACATGCTTGTTTTGTGTTTGTCTTTTCGCTTTCTTTTGAGTCTATTGTTGCCGTGGAGCTGTAGACACCCCATTTTTGACCGTCCTCAAGACTTGGACGTCACTGTTTGAACACACGGTGATCTTCCATGATTGTGTTCGTTTGGAGTTCCCGGAGGTCTCGGCTCGCGCGCCTTACCTCAGGATCCCCGAACTCGACTGTTTAGTGTCTGGTTTTGCACCGAACACTTTTGTTTTGCCTTAGAGGGGCAGGGAATGCCTTGTGAGACATCCCCATACACCACCGGCAGTGGCTGGAGGCCACCGGCTGGTCTTTTTCTTCCATCGGCAATTTTGTTTGCCGGTCGGCACACTTTATTGCCGGTCGGCATAATATGTTGCCGGTCGGCACTGTTTTTTGCCGGAATAGCTTTTTTGGGCAGCCGACCACTGTTCCTCCACTTTATGGAGATATTTTGTGCCAGCTGTGATAGCTGGCACCAACTCCTTTCCCCTCCATACACGTGTATGGAGGGATTTCCCTCTAGCCAAGCTTGTTGAATAAGCTTTGCAAGAGGGATCCTTATAAGAGGGAGGCTTTCCTCTTGGTTCTAGGTTAGAAAAACAGAAGCAAAAATCAGTCTTGAGAGATATAGATACATATTATCTCTATACCTCTCTCCCTCTCCCTTCTTGTGTGTGTTTCTTGGCCCAAAAGGTGTGTTTTACCTTACTTTTGCACCATTACACACACCATTACACCTTAGTCCGAGATTGAGGGACTTGGGGGAGTTGTTTCTTGAGTTTTGGACTGGTTTTGATCCAAAGAAGGAGGTTAGACCATTTGTTCTTCAAGGGTTCTTCAAGGGTGAGCATCTTCCCTTTTATTCCCCAAACTTGCATTGGTTTTCTACCTATTTTGTTTATTGTTTTGGCTCTTGTGTATAACATAAAAAAGGCTCATATTTTCCTGCTCTAACACTTTCATTGAGGTCACTTTGTGGTTAGATTGCAAACTCACCCTCATAGGCCTTGTTTGGCCTATTTTGGTGCCTCTTTGATAAGGTTTTGTTCACTTCAGCATTTTGATCTTTTCATCACCAAAAATCAGTGTATTTTAGTGTCAAAAAAGTTGGTTTGAAGTCTTGCATAGGGGAGGGACACCCCTTTCCCTTTATGGTTTTGTTTCTTTGCTTTTTGGGCTCAAAAGGATAGCATGTGTGCTTGTTGTTTCTTGGCTTCATTCCAGCGTTTTTTTAGGCATCTTAGGTCATATATAATCTCTTTTTTTTGGTCAAACTTGTGCCTCCTTGCATGCTTGTAATACTTGTTTTGTATTGTTCTACTTTGCTTAAAAGTGCACATCATGGTTAGGCCATGATTCTTGTGAGAGTTGGCTTAGTTCCATGAAGTTCTTGGTGTTGTTTTTCCATGCTTAAGGTTTATTGGTTATCCATTTAGCCATGCTTGACATGTTTGTTAGGGTTACTTTGTATTTTAGCTTAAAAGCTTTGAGCATGATGGCCTCTAGCATATATGTTTGTGATTACCCTCTTGGTTTAATATCATCTAAGGACTTTCTTTTTAGTCCAAGAATCATGCCTACATGTGTGCATGCATGGTCTTTTTCATATCCTAAGGGTGTGTCTTCCTATGCCTAAGAATGAGCCTTGGTGTATTTGTTTCATGGGGTTTATTTTAGTTGCCATATTAGGAGTTTTTGGGGTCCTATCTTGCATGCATAAATTCTGTTTGTTTTTACTTGTTTTAATCATGCCATGAATGGCCTTGTTGGTGGGGGTAAGTTGTCTCCTTTAGTGCCTTAGCTTTGGGACCATGAGTTTGCTTGTTAACATGAGTTGATTGTCTATCATTTTAAGCACTTTTGGCCACTGTTTTGAGAAGGGTGAGGGCCTGCCCCTTTGCCATTTTTTAAGCCCTCTTGCATGCTTGCTCCATGTTTGTTGCATAGTTGTTCCATTAAGCTTTGTAGCACATCAATCCCATAGTCAATTTGGTCCATGTTTATATCATGTTTGTACATTGTATACTTGATATTATACATTTATCATGTTGGTTGCATAATGCTTGGTGTGCTTTACATCTTGATGGCATGATCCATTTGAGCCTTGTTGAGCATTACATGCGTTGCATTTACTTGGTTTGGGGTGTCAAACTAAGTGTGGGAATCAAGGACCATTCATACTTCAAGTGATGCAATGTGCCTCGATCCCCGGTCATCGGGACCTTTGACTCCACCTTGATAAGGCCCCGGTTTTCATGTTATTTGTTGCATGCATTTTCATATCAAATGGCAAATTCGATCCTTTGACTCACCATGTACCATTGATGGTTCAAGGATCGAAAGTCATGCTTCTTTGAGTTCAAAATATGATAAGAAGTAGGATCATGCTTACATGTGTCCAAAAACTCCATGCTGTGCACTGTCTGTTCTCTGTTTGCTGTCAGATTGTCTTCTGCAGGAAGTTTCTGCCGACCGGCAGAATTTAGTGCCGACCGGCACTATCTGGAGTGCCGATGAATCCGATAAAGTGCCGATGAGAATTTTGAAGTGCCGGTGGCAATTCTGTCTGGCCGGTGGTGCTCTGCAGGATGCAAGGAGCTTGTTCCAATACTTTGGCAATTTTCAGAGAGACAAGGCAGTACAAACAGAGGCGACAAGAGTACAGTACGGGTTTTCCGGGCAGGACGGACTCGAGCATGCATCATCCGCGCATCCCGAGGCAGAGGCTGTGGCCACCCTCTTCTTTCCTTTTGCTTCCTTTCTTTTAATTAATTAGAGAAATTTTGTAATAATTTTATTTGTTCATTATTTTGGGACTGTAATATTAATTCGAACCCTCTGAGTGAGGGGAAACATGTAATAAGTGTGGGTGAGTGTGTGTATGTCTTCCAATCCCCATTTCTTTCTTCTCTTTTATTTATCTGCTTATAATGGTAGATTAGGGCATTTTTGAGATTAGCATACCTTATGATATGCATGCGTGCATTCATGCATCTGTTGGCATGCACCGGGCTCGGTACATCATACTAACCGCATTCGTATTTTCAAGTTCCAAAATTGAATACATGAAACAGTTGGTTACATATCATATGCCATATTTAGGTCAACCGAGCCTAACTAAAAAATTGCATCTTGTATGTGTTGCATTAGGCAAAATAACATGAACTAGGACACGCACATTTGCTAACTAGTTTATTGTTTTGGCACGGAGTACAATGTAAGTGGTTATGCTTTAGCATCCAACATGCGTGTGAATGTTACCATAAAAGTATGCTTGCCATGCGGCTAAGTGTTTACATGAGATAAATTGCTTGAATGCCTGTGGGTGGAGGTCAAACTGCTTAAATTGGGATAATGCGTTAAAACTATATTTGTTTTAAGCCCCACTAGATAGTGGCAAAATCATCTTTTCTAAAAGCCCACTTGAGGGTGGCAAAATCGGCATTTTAGCCTACTTACGAGTAGCAAACCATTTTCAAAACAAACATGAAATGTTTTGTTCCAATTTGGGCGATTTGGTCTATACTTGTTTGCTGCGCGCATAACATAGTAATTCTAGGCTAATAATTGGTTTAAGAACACATAGCGTTTTCAAAATTGGATATCACGGTTAGTAGAGGCCGGTCTTCGGACCGGGCGAAAGGGGGTGCTCATAGCTGACCTTCCCCGATCGTACCCAAGCTCCCGAGCCGAGACAACTCCGGTGATGACGGACACGTGGCCTTCGGCACCGAGTCAGGGTTTCCTAAATTCTCCCATTTTCAAATATTTAGGTGGCGACTCTATATCTGGCAAAGCAGTCCATGTTTGGCACTACTTTTTTTTAAAATCTGTTTCTCAAAATGATTTGCCAGATTTGGACTCTTTGGTTCAGATTAAGAACCGTGACACAAATCGAGTCCGAGCTGTAGCGAGGTCCCCCGCGGGCCTGTTACAGTTTCTGGCGACTCTGCTGGGGAAATCTTAGAGAGCTTGACTCGAACTCGTGATATCCTGTTTTGATCTCATTTATGTGTTTCTTTGCATTGCATGTGCATTGGTGCGCCTAGGAACACAGTGTTTGCCATCTGCCATTCCTGAACGGTTTGCCGGAGGCTTGCCTTGTCAAGGCATGTCCATAAGGCTGACCGGCTATGGGCTCTGACAGTATGGGAACACAAACCCCGGTTTTACCGGGGCACCCTTTTTGACCATTCGACCTAGTGCATATTCGGAACCATAGTGACCATTCCAAGCTAGGACAGGTTGCTTACCCGATGCTAAGTTGTTTGAAACCGCTGCGTGCGTAGTGAAACCCTAGTTCCTGACAAAATAGGACAGGGAAACCCTACCCCAACATAGGGGTGTTTTGGCTCTCTTTACTTGCTATGTGCTTTCAAAATGTATTTCTGCAGGGAAATGAACACATCAGTTTGTAAGTTTGGGCATCAGGCCTGAGGGCATCAGTATCAGTTTTAAGAGAATCGGTTATCTGCGGGTATCAGGGTTCAGTATTGGGAATAGAGATTTTTGAGGACAGTGATCAGTATCGGGGAACCGTGTGCTCGGCTTATCGACTATGTGTTTTGAAAATCCAACTGTATATTATTTGTTTATTTTATGCTGTTGTGCTGTCCGGTTGTTGGTTTATTTATTGCTTTATTTATCTTTTTGCTAGGTAGTTTAGCATCATTGCGTCTAACCCAGTAGACATTCCCCAAGCACTCTGGATTAGAGGTCGCCGGCTCCATCGATCTGAGGATCTGATAGAAGGACAACCAGTGTACCATTCTCTACCCCCGGTTACTAAACGAAAAGCAACTAGGCAGAGGATATCGGTTCAACAGTCGGTACAAAGGGCTTCGTCTACCCCACCTGTGTACAGTAGGGATCAGGATCCCGTTTCACCCACAGAGAGGGAACGCATACCAGCAATTCAACCAGAGCAGAACAGTATGGCTAGCTTAGAGGAAATGGTGCGCCAACTTCAGGAAAGCATGAAAACGATGCAGCAAGACGCTGCCCGACAGGCAGAATTTGCCAGGCAACAGGCTACAGTTATGAGTGAGCAAGCGGATTTAATTGGGAGATTGCAACAGCAAACTGGGGCATCACCTTCGCAGCAAATCCCTCCTCCATTAAGGGTTCCAATACCCGAAGAGACACCAAACGCCCGGAATGTCCAAGAAGATACAGACATCCCGACGGGGCCGGCTCCACCCCCGATTCCGCCTCAACAATCCAAGGCAACCACTCCCATTAATGTATCGGATTCTCCCTTTGAGTCTGAGATAGACCCCATGACGTTAAAAATGCACAAGCTTGAAAAGCTGTTCAAGAAATCTCAAGGTGCGAAGTCCATTCCGGACATTGGAGATGGGTACATCGACACAGCCGTGACGCTGCCAGATCGATTTAAGATGCCCCAAATTGATCGTTTTGACGGGTCTGAGGATCCCATGGTACACCTGCGACTGTTTTCAGACGTCCTAAGGCCAATGGGCCTCACCAGATTGCAGAAACTATCTTTATTCGGCCGGACCTTGTCAGGTGTGGCGTCCGCATGGTATGCCAAGTTGGGGGACGACGTCAAGAGAAACTGGGATGAGATGGCTGAGGCCTTCATCCTGCAGTACTCGTATAACACACAAATCGAGATCACGACCCGGGATCTCGAGACAACGAGGCAAGAACCCAAGGAAAGCTTCTCAGAGTTTGTAACTAGATGGCGGGCTAAGGCTTCAATGATGACCTTGAGACCCACAGACAAAGACCAGATTCGGATGATTGTGCGCAATCTTCAGCCGAAGCTAATGCAAAAGATGATTGTAGTCCCCTTTCCCACCTTTGCTGATTTGCATGAAATGGGGGTGCAGATCGAGGACGCCTTGAGACAAGGTTGGATTGATAATGATCGGGATCAACCCCGCAGAAATTTCAATCGTAGTACTAATACAGGCCCGAGTGGCGCTACGACTGCCAGGACCTCCGAAGTGAGTATGGTCACCACTAACCCTTCCTCGAGAAATACAGCAGCCACACCATTCTCCGGCGCGTCCGGAAGCAACTCGCAAACAGCCAAATACCCTCCCAGAAACATCAGAACCTTCGCTCCACTTTATATGCCCCTGTCCAAAGCTTTGGGTGTTTTGATCAGAAAAGGGCATCTGAAGCCCCTAGAGCCGCGGCCCTTACCTGAAAGACTACCCGCCACCCACAACCCAGCCAAATATTGTGCGTTCCACCAGCAGCATGGTCATGACACTGACCTATGCTTTCGTTTACGTCATGAGATTCAAGATCTCATTGATAATGGGGTGATTCTCCCCCCTGAGAAACCTAATGTTACCACAAATCCTCTCCCCGCACATAACCAAGTTCCACCACCCAAAAGAGTCAACTTCATCTACACTGGGGTCGCATCCTACGATCCCAGTATCTACATCACACCCTCCTACCTGCCTAAACCTAAAGTTTTCCTCCCCGATTGCACCGATTTGTGCATGACGGACATCTCCATAACCCAACCCAAGCCAGTGGTGGTGACCATCGAGAACAGGAAAGGGGTTGTCAAACCAGGGTCCGTGGAGCCTGAGAATGATGTTGGGAATGCTTACAGTCCGAATGACTACATTTCACCGGTGGGCCAGAATAGACCAAATGTCGAATTTCCAGTCGGGGGAGAGCTGTGTGTAATCCGAGGGGACAATTCAGGACAGGGAATGGATGATTTGACAGCCGTGGAAAAGGATGTTGTCAAGTCCCAATTTCATGATGACCAAGACTCAGCCATCAACTAGTATGATAATGAAGAATCAGCAGAGGCCACGGGGTGGTTAGACGATCAGCCGGATGTAATAGGGGAGTTCCAGTCAGAACAAGGCCCGGCAGGGGCAGGAATGTCAACAACGCCCGGGAGTGTCGAAAAGCAGAATACATCGCCGGAGAGCGCCGACGTCGAGAGTTTCGCTCGGGAATGGAGCATTTTAAGTACAGGGATCAGTGAGCAATCTACTGCATTGACACAGTCAGAACAAGAAAGATTCGAGGATTCTGAGAGGATCAGAAAAGCAAAAGGCCACGTAGGGGTCGAAACCGCCGCAAGTACGGAAATGGAGGATGCTGTGAACATAGGGATAAAAGGTACTATGAGTATCGGGACAGCTGTGCCAGAACCAGACAGATGCTTGTCAGTCGCAGATGGTATGTGGTGGGAAGACGACGATCTATGTCTTGCCCACACGGACGAGGATTGGAAAGGTAACCAACCAGATGATACCTGGTATATCGGCGAAGTCGATCACATGACTAGGAGTGGACGGTATTTCAAGCCTCCACACCTAGATCAGCCAGAGGCATCTGGGAAAGATAATGAAGCAGAGAAACAAAAGGAGAAGCAACTCGAAGATGAGGCCGTATTGAGACAATTGAAAAAGATACAAGCAGACATCTCCATCTGGGGACTGCTTATGGCTTCTCGAGTACATAGACAAGCTGTCCTTACAGCCATGGACAAGGCCAAGCTGTCCATAGACACCACGCCCGAGCAGCTGGTGGGATTAGTCTTTTCAGGAGGAAATTCCCCAGCATTGAGTTTTTCTGACAAAGAGCTGCCACCCGAGGGTGCGAACCATAACAAGCCGCTCTACATCTCTGTCGAGTGCAGAGATAAATGGATACCTGTGGTACTTGTCGACACGGGATCCGCTATCAATGTCTGCCCGGCAAGGACAGCTTATGCGATTGGTTTGAAAGTCGCGGATTTTATACCAACGGCCCAGGTGATTCGGGCGTATGATAACACAAGCCGGGAGGTAATGGGGACAGTTAAGATTCAAACAAAGGTTGGGCCAGGACAGCACGAGATAGATTTCCATGTCTTGGAGGTTCCTGCAACGTTCAACTTGCTTTTGGGACGGCCATGGCTGCATCAGGTAAAGGCGGTCTCCTCTACCTTACATCAAGTCGTGAAATACCCCTATGGGAAGGGAGTAGCCATTGTTTTTGGAAACTCATCAATTCATCCACCACCAGAGGTGTCTACGCCTGTTCTAGAAATTGAGCATGGTATAGAAGATGTGTTCATATCAGGTTTTACCTTGGCCGAGGCTCGGGTTGTACAGAACATCATGGCAGCTAACGAAGGGGTGTATGTCAGTGCCCAAGCAGTTTATCTCATGAACAAACTCCAGCACATCCCCGGGATGGGATTAGGCAAGAGCGGTAGGAAAGGTGCCGCAGCATCGACCGAAGTGCCACATAACCCCCATACCTTTGGTTTGGGCTACCTACCCACCAAAGAGGATTGGATAAGGAAAGGAAAGGAAATGGCCGGAAGGGCCAGGGCGAAACAGATGGGGAAGCCCTTTGACTTGATGCACCAGCCCATTCGGGGGACCCTGAACGGACGTTTCGTCCGGGAGGGGGAGGACTTTCCGTTCTGTGGCTTCCTGGAGCCGTGGCTCAATGCAGAGAAGAAGCGCATACCGGGATTTGAAATTTTCTTTGATTTACAGTTACCTGAGGATGACATCGCCGAAGGGCAGGCAGATCTATCGGCTGAGGTCGAGCAAAGTAAGGAGGTACAGTCCGAGGACGCTGAAAATGAAATGGGGGCAGCGTTGGCGTGTCTGCTGTCAGATCCTCCGATCGAACAGAGGTGCTTGGGGGATAGCTCCTCGGTATGTGTGATTGGGAATGAAGCGGCTGCGGGCCTACCATCAGCTATTTTGGATGCATCCATCGCACCTTCTCTCATCTGGCAATATGAAGAAGGCTTTTTATCAAGCAGCACCGGGTCAGGTAGTGAGCCGGAATCTGATTCTACCGAATCTTGTACGTCGGAATCAGATTCCAGCTCAACTGAGTCTGAGTCCGGTATTCCCGGGGGTGATAACCCGGATACCACAGTCCTGTCTAGATCGTCTTTTTCATTTTCTTTTGAGTCTATTGTAACGGAAGAATCCGACGGCTCGGAAGTATTTAATGAGAACGACGTGGATGTGGTTTCGGAGTATTTTTCTGTGCCTTTGATTTATTGCTTAAATCAGGATTTTCAAAATTTTGATGAAAACGACGAGGAAGAAATTCCTCCGGTTTTGCAACGGTTAATTGATCAAGAGCAGGAAAGATTTGTTAAACCTTTAATGGATGAAATCGCTACTGTGAATGTTGGTACTGAGAAGGACCCGCGGCTGGTCCAGATCGGGTCCACGTTGTCTTCTGAGGAACGCGAGCGCTTAGTCGCTTTGTTAAAAGATTTCAAAGATGTTTTCGCGTGGTCCTATGAAGACATGCCTGGAATCGATCCTGAGATTGTACAGCACCGGATCCCTCTTGATCCCGAGGCCCGACCTGTCAAACAGAAGCTCAGGAGGATCCGCCCTGATTGGGCCATTAAGATCAAGGAAGAGGTCACCAAGCAGATTGATGCAGGCTTCCTGTTGGTGTCTGAGTATCCGACTTGGTTGGCCAACATTGTTCCGGTGCCGAAGAAAGACGGCAGAATTCGGGTCTGTGTACACTTCAGAGATTTGAACAGGGCCAGTCCGAAGGATGACTTTCCCTTGCCACACATTGATGAACTGGTAGATTTCACGGCAGGACATGCCTTGCTTTCGTTTATGGATGGTTTCTCAGGCTATAATCAGATAGTAATGGCGCCCGAGGACCGGGAGAAGACTGCATTCACTACCCCGTGGGGTACATATTGTTATCGAGTGATGCCATTTGGGCTGAAAAACGCGGGAGCTACCTATCAGCGGGCAGCAACTACGATATTGCATGATATGATCCATAAAGAGGTCGAGGTGTATGTGGACGACATGATTGTCAAGTCCAAAGAAAGAGAGGGCCACTACACCGCCTTACAAAAGTTTTTTCAAAGGATCAGAGAATTTCGGCTGCGGCTAAATCCCCAGAAGTGTACTTTTGGTGTTACAGCAGGAAAGATGCTAGGGTTTCTGATAACACAAAGGGGCATCGAGGTCGACCCTTCCAAAATCAAGGCCATCTTAGAAATGCCACCACCAAGGACTGAAAAGGAGGTGCGAGACTTTCTAGGTAAAGTGCAATTCATAAGGCGGTTTATCTCTAAACTAACCTTGACTTGTGAACCACTTTTTGGCCTCCTGAAGAAAGGAAAGAAATTCCAATGGGACGGCCGATGTCAAGCAGCTTTTGAGCAGATCAAAGAATATTTACAGAACCCGCCTGTATTGTCACCGCCAGAACCGGGGAGACCGTTGATACTGTATCTTTCGGTAACTGAGACCACCATGGGCTGCATGCTCGCACAGGAGTCAGAAGACAAAGCGGAAAGGGCTATCTACTATCTGAGCAAGAAGATGCTGGATTACGAGACCCGTTATACACCACTGGAGAAGGTTTGTTTGGCCTTGGTATGGGCTACCCGGAAGCTGCGGCACTACCTGTTAGCTCACTCTGTAATGTTGGTTTCACGTTTGGATCCCATCAAATATCTTTTCGAGAAACCAGCACTTACAGGTAGGCTAGCTCGTTGGTTGCTATTGCTTTCCGAATTTGACTTGAAGTATGTAACACGCAAGTCGGTGAAAGGGAGAGCGGTAGCGGAGTTCCTTGCCGACCACCCGGTTGAGGGGGATGAAGCGGTTGAGTACCTATTCCCAGATGAAGCGATTCTGCATATCGAGGATGAAACTTGGACGATGTACTTTGATGGAGCGTCAAACCAGTATGGGTATGGGATAGGGGTGTTGCTGATAACGCCTGACGATTCCCGTATCCCTTTGGCATTCAAGCTCCAGTTCAGAGTCTCGAACAATGAGGCAGAGTATGAGGCATGTATTGCTGGTCTGGAAGCAGCCCTAGAGCTAGGGGTAAGACGGCTGGACGTCATTGGGGACTCGAATCTTGTTGTATCTCAAGCAAAAGGAGACTGGAAGGTCAAGGAGGAAAGGATGATAATTTACCACCAAACCTTGGATTTGTTAATTCCTCGGTTCGAGAAACTAAATTTCACCCACCTCGTAAGAGAGAACAATAGGTTTGCAGATTCGTTAGCAACTCTATCTTCCATGATAGACATCCCGTCGGGAGTCCGGATGCGTCCAGTCATCATTGATCAGAAGTTTGCGCCAGCATACGAGTCAGTTTCCGCCATAGATGAGGCCCAAGACGACAACCCCTGGTATTACGATATTTGGAACTTCTTGGAAAAGGAGACGTATCCGATAGGGGCAAGCGCCAAGGATAAAAGGGCCATTAGAAGAATGGCTATTCAGTTCATCATCTGCGGAGGTAAGCTGTACAAAAGAGGTCATCTGGGAATGCATAAGCTCTGTGTAGAAGCTGAAGAGTCGAGGCGCCTAATGGAGGCCATCCATGGAGGAGAGTGCGGTGCACACATGAATGGAGTAATGTTGGCCAGAAAGATCCTTAGACAGGGCTATTACTGGTCGACCATGGAAGAGGATTGTATCGGCTTTGTTCGGCGATGCCACAAATGCCAGATCCATGCAAACCGTATGAATATCCCACCATCCAAGTTGTACAACATGACTTCCCCGTGGCCGTTTTCCGTGTGGGGAATCGATGTAATCGGAGGTGTTACCCCGAAGGGATCGAACGGACATGAGTATATCCTGGTAGCAATAGATTATTTCACAAAGTGGGTCGAGGCCCAATCATACGCGGTGTTGAAAGCGTCGCACGTCGCAAAGTTCATCAGGAACAACATCATTTGTCGCTACGGGGTGCCAAATGAGATCATCTCGGATAATGGATCCCACTTTAAGAAAGAAGTGGTCGACTTGTTGGAAAAGTATAACGTGGCTTTTCATAAGTCATCTACGTATCGGCCGCAAACCAATGGAGCAGTTGAGGCCGCCAACAAGAACATCAAACATATACTGCGGAAAATGGTGGAGACCTATCGAGATTGGCCAGATAAGTTGCCGTTTGCTCTGTGGGGCTACAGGACTTCGATTAGAACCTCCACCGGGGCAACTCCGTATTCGTTAGTTTATGGAATGGAGGCTGTTCTACCTATTGAAATTGAAGTTCCGTCTTTACGGGTATTGGCCGAGTGTCAGATAGTTGAGGCAGATTGGCAGCAGAGCAGGTTCGAGGAACTAATGCTCTTTGATGAAAGAAGACTGAAAGCACTGTACCACGTTCAGAGTTATCAGCGCAGGATTGCTCGGGCTTTTAACAAGAAGGTTAAGTCCAGAAATCTAAAGGAAGGGGATTTGGTACTCAAAGACAACCGAGCTCCCATCCACGACCCGAGGGGCAAGTTCAGACCCAATTGGACTGGTCCCTACATCATCAAAGCTATCTGGTCAGGCGGAGCTGTGGTTCTGATGGACTTAGATGGCTTAGAATTCTCTCAACCGATCAATATGGACAAGTTGAAGAAATACTACCCTTGAGAGGCTCGCTAGGCCGAAAACCCGAAAGGGCGACCTAGGCAAAAGTTAGAGCACAAAAAAATTAGAAAATATAAAAACTGAGCTCGCAAGGTTGAAAACCCGCAAAGGGCGGCCTTGGCAAAAGTTAGAGCGCAAAAGGAGAGTGAAAATACTCGAGCGAACCTAAGCCGGAACTACGTAAGGCTTGATTCCCATGTTTGGGATACGTAGGCAGCTTCATCCTGAAGTTCAGCCATAACACTTCCCCGATCAACTTTGTCCATTTGATCATCTCAGCCATCTTTGTCCATCAGCATTCGTTGGAATCTCCGGTGCAGTGCCACTCAGACTAGGGGCAACTTTCCGTTGCTATGCGGTGCTACGAGGCTCTTCAGACTAGGGGCAACTTTCCAGTTGCAGGAATCTGGGGTTGTGCATCTCAAGCAACAGATCTCAGGCATGTCCAGTTCTGATCCACATCAAAAATGTTTTTGAAAAGTTTTAATATAAGCTGGCTTTGTTCAAATAATCTTTTTACAACTTCGACCATTTTCGGACCAAAGTGGAAAATTCTTAGTACCAGAACTTTCAATTTCATTGATTTCAAAACAGAGTTCTCCTGCTCTTACAAACAATTGAAGTTGCTTTTTATTACATTCAGGAAAGAAAACTTGAAAGTACTAATAAAGCAATAAATCTAGGGCATGGTCAAATCAGGTGTTCCTGTGCCCCCTCCCAGAGCTGGTCGAAGCCTCTGATGCCAAGCTGGGCCCGATCTGTGCTTCTTCATTGAGCCAATCTATGCACTCGTCAGACAAAGTGCAACTAAAAGTAGGAGCGGGGGCCAGGAGTTCTCTCATCCTCCACGCAGTGGCCTGCCAAGCAAGTTGCGCACCCCGGGCTGGGAATGCAGCAGGATACTCTATCCCCTCTGGCGGGCAGGTCTGATCATGGCCAAATTGGCGTCGAATCCGAAATGGGAAATAGAATACACAATGAGTGAGACCGACCAGTTGAATCCCAGTCTGCCGAGGCATATTGTAACTCATTGCCGGAAGGTTCAACCAAGGGCACCGCCAAGCAATACGGTCTGCGGACAAGTGGCACATCCAAGCAAACCACCATTCCTCATCCAAGGCATTAACTAGACGATGCCGGAAGAAGTAGCCGCGAGCTGAATATGCTGGGCAGGAGTCCACAACCTGCAATTTATCCATCAACCACACTTGGGGAGGGATTGAAAAATGAGAGATTAAAGAATAGAGAGATGTACGAGGAGAGAAAAGTGAGAATGGGGTTTTGTGAGAAAAGACTGAGCTCGAGGGCCGAGTGATGTGAGCAATACAGAAATGTGAGATTGGGTGGGAAATATTACCTGTAGCAGTAGTGGACTCCCTGTCAACCTAGTCGTCTCATGACGGTAAAAGGCGTCTAAGCCCATTAGTGTCTCGGTGAGAACCATGGCGATACAGCTCTTGCCCTCTCTCAAGCCTTGGGCAACCTCAATCAGCCGGACACTAGCCCCTCCAGAGCCCGAAATGAACAGGAAATGAGACAGCATGCACAAGCAGAGGGCATGTCGCCGGAAGCCTTGCCAGTGATGGTTGCTGCGATTACCAGCATCAGAAAATCGATTGGCCAAACTCGGAATGTCTAACATCCCATCGCCCGTCAAAGACCGAGCATCGCGCATGCTGAGTCCACACATGCGCCCTAACGATTGGACATGGCCAAAATTAAGTTGGGGTAGGAGCTCCTCGTCGCGCTCGGACTCCATTAAGGCTCGGAAATCTTCGAAGGTAGGACACATCTCTTGCCCGGCGAAGCTAAAGACATGTGTCACCGGATTCCAAAATCTTGCCGCGGCGTGAAGAAACGGGAGATGCAACGGGGTACGACCCAGAGTGAATAGTGCATTTATGCCGAAACCCCGGAAATTCACCTTTTCCGAGCCATCCAAGCTAGCAATCCAAGCTGTGAGATTTTGAGCAAGAAACTCTTCCATTGGAGCAAATCAGTGTGAAAATGAGGAAAACTACGAAGCTGGGATCTTTTGTAGGAGATAAGGTTGAGTGGGGGGACAGGTGTCAACATTCTGGTAGTTCCCCTCGTTTAGTGCCGACCGGCCAGAAATATATGCCGACCGGCATAAAAATATGCCGACCGGCCATTTCAGTTTGCCGACAAAACAGACATACGGCCGGTAGCCACTCCTTGCAGCCGGTGGTTCCTACACCGTGCCGGTGGGCTTCCTCCCTGGTTTCCTGAGCTGTTTATGCTAAGAATTGGGGAACTTCACCAATCCAAATCCCCCTCGGCGATAAACTCTTGCGAAGCCACGCCCGTCTGCTTATCGAGTTTTGAACATTTGCTTATCGAGTTGTATTTCGCTCTCTTGTAGCTCTCGGTTCGTTTATCGAGTTGTATTCACACTTGTTTGGTTGTGTCATAGCTTTGTTTTGCTTATCGAGTTGTAAGTCGGTTCACTACCTGATTATTACGATGGCAACTTTCCAAAATGAGTTCAATTTCGTTCACATTGTGGTGTGAAACCCTGCGATGCGATGCACAGAAGATCCACAAATGCAACATCTTTTGAATAAAACAATTCGTTTCGTTCCCCATCGCATGTTTTGCAAAGTGTGCGACTTTTGAGAAAGAAAATAAACCTGCCTGAGGCAGTGCAATGTGCTTAAACTACTAGTAAAAAAGGGAAATAAAACGTAGAATGACAGGGTAGCCAAGTATCAGAACTGATACCGGTGAAACTCCCCTTGTGGTTAACGCACCTTCCGCGTCTTTGTTCGGGTCAGCCGCGTTGTGGGACGCCCTCACAATACGGAAATCACACCTTTTGAAACGTGAACCTTTGAGTTGACCTCAGGCCACAACTTCTGCAAGCAACGCTCGATGCGTACGAAGAATGTCCCGCCCCGTATCCTTTTCGTGCTTTGTGAGCCCCGCGAATTGTTTCGATTATGCTGTGTAATAGTACGTTCCTTTACTTGCGTAGACCACGTGCTTAATTCCATTACCTGCGTAGACCGCATGTTTTGATTGCGTAGACCGCACGTTCAAGTTCATTACCTGCGTAGACCGCATGTTTTACCTGCGTAGACCGCATGTTCAAGTTCATTACCTGCGTAGACCGCATGTTTTACCTGCGTAGACCGCATGTTTAATTTTCATTACCTGCGTAGACCGCATGTTTTGATTGCGTAGACCGCATGTCTTGATTGCATAGACCGCATGCTTAATTCCATTACCTGCGTAGACCGCATGTTTTGATTGCGTAGACCGCACGTTCAAGTTCATTACCTGCGTAGACCGCATGTTTTACCTGCGTAGACCGCATGTTCAAGTTCATTACCTGCGTAGACCGCATGTTTTACCCGCGTAGACCGCATGTTTAATTTTCATTACCTGCGTAGACCGCATGTTTTGATTGCGTAGACCGCATGTTTTGATTGCGTAGACCGCATGTCTTGATTGCGTAGACCGCATGCTCAATTCCATTACCTGCGTAGACCGCATGTTTTGATTGCGTAGACCGCACGTTCAAGTTCATTACCTGCATAGACCGCATGTTTAATTTTCATTACCTGCGTAGACCGCATGTTTTGATTGCGTAGACCGCATGTCTTGATTGCGTAGACCGCATGCTTAATTCCATTACCTGCGTAGACCGCATGTTTTGATTGCGTAGACCGCACGTTCAAGTTCATTACCTGCGTAGACCGCATGTTTTACCTGCGTAGACCGCATGTTTAAATTTTCATTACCTGCATAGACCGCATGTTTTGATTGCGTAGACCGCATGCTTAATTCCATTACTTACGCAGACCGCATGTCTTGATTTGCGTAGACCGCATGCTTAATTCCATTACCTGCGTAGACCGCATGTTTTGATTGCGTAGACCGCATGTTTAAATTTTCATTACCTGCGTAGACCGCATGTTTTGATTTGCGTAGACCGCATGCTTATTCAAATCCCATTACCTGCGTAGACCGCATGTTTTGCTTGCGTAGGCCGCATGCTTGTTAATTCTAATACCTGCGTAGACCGCATGTTTTAAATTGCGTAGACCGCTTATTAAGTTTCGTTACCTGCGTAGACCGCATGTTCATGATCAATTTTGTTGAGTGCGTAGACCGCATGCTCCACTTACATGTTTGTATTTCCACAACATTGTTATGCTCCCCACTTACTTTGCGCTGTCACGCATTTCGAGTACGCCACCATTCCTGCATTGTCGTGCATTTTGCTAAACATATTGTACCTGTTAAGTTTGTTTTCTTTTCAGGCACGATATTGTATGTACGGTTCATTTGAGGCTGGTGCAACCAGACGAACCGGACAGGTATTGTATCTCCCGAGTGAGACATATTGAGAATTCCATAATTCTCTTACATCCTTTCTGCATTGTAGTGTAGTTTGGTATGATAGCTTAAAACTGTCGCATGTTTGCTTCATTACAGCTTTCTTTGCATGATCATAAGTATGCTCGGCTTCGTGCATTATCTTGCATTTTGCCCTTGCCTCCGGGCACATATCTTATTTGTCTTGTTTGTTTGTCTAAGTCTTCGGCCTTGTCAAAAATGGGTCGTCTCTGGGCTTTGACATTCACTCCCGTCATTGTTATGACTTTCGAGTTCTGTCAAAGAGGGGCAACTGTAGACACCCCATTTTTGACCATCCTCAAGACTTGGACGTCACTGTTTGAACACACGGTGATCTTCCATGATTGTGTTCGTTTGGAGTTCCCGGAGGTCTCGGCTCGCGCGCCTTACCTCAGGATCCCCGAACTCGACTGTTTAGTGTCTGGTTTTGCACCGAACACTTTTGTTTTGCCTTAGAGGGGCAGGGAATGCCTTATGAGACATCCCCATACACCACCGGCAGTGGCTGGAGGCCACCGGCTGGTCTTTTTCTTCCATCGGCAATTTGTTTGCCGGTCGGCACACTTTATTGCCGGTCGGCATAATATGTTGCCGGTCGGCACTGTTTTTTGCCGGAATAGCTTTTTTGGGCAGCCGACCACTGTTCCTCCACTTTATGGAGATATTTTGTGCCAGCTGTGATAGCTGACACCAACTCCTTTCCCCTCCATACACGTGTATGGAGGGATTTCCCTCTAGCCAAGCTTGTTGAATAAGCTTTGCAAGAGGGATCCTTATAAGAGGGAGGCTTTCCTCTTGGTTCTAGGTTAGAAAAACAGAAGCAAAAATCAGTCTTGAGAGATATAGATACATATTATCTCTATACCTCTCTCTCTTTCCCTTCTTGTGTGTGTTTCTTGGCCCAAAAAGTGTGTTTTACCTTACTTTTGCACCATTACACACACTATTACACCTTAGTCCGAGATTGAGGGACTTGGGGGAGTTGTTTCTTGAGTTTTGGACTGGTTTTGATCCAAAGAAGGAGGTTAGACCATTTGTTCTTCAAGGGTTCTTCAAGGGTGAGCATCTTCCCTTTTATTCCCCAAACTTGCATTGGTTTTCTACCTATTTTGTTTATTGTTTTGGCTCTTGTGTATAACATAAAAAAGGCTCATATTTTCCTGCTCTAACACTTTCATTGAGGTCACTTTGTGGTTAGATTGCAAACTCACCCTCATAGGCCTTGTTTGGCCTATTTTGGTGCCTCTTTGATAAGGTTTTGTTCACTTCAGCATTTTGATCTTTTCATCACCAAAAATCAGTGTATTTTAGTGTCAAAAAAGTTGGTTTGAAGTCTTGCATAGGGGAGGGACACCCCTCTCCCTTTATGGTTTTGTTTCTTTGCTTTTTGGGCTCAAAAGGATAGCATGTGTGCTTGTTGTTTCTTGGCTTCATTCCAGCGTTTTTTTAGGCATCTTAGGTCATATATAATCTCTTTTTTTTGGTCAAACTTGTGCCTCCTTGCATGCTTGTAATACTTGTTTTGTATTGTTCTACTTTGCTTAAAAGTGCACATCATGGTTAGGCCATGATTCTTGTGAGAGTTGGCTTAGTTCCATGAAGTTCTTGGTGTTGTTTTTCCATGCTTAAGGTTTATTGGTTATCCATTTAGCCATGCTTGACATGTTTGTTAGGGTTACTTTGTATTTTAGCTTAAAAGCTTTGAGCATGATGGCCTCTAGCATATATGTTTGTGATTACCCTCTTGGTTTAATATCATCTAAGGACTTTCTTTTTAGTCCAAGAATCATGCCTACATGTGTGCATGCATGGTCTTTTTCATATCCTAAGGGTGTGTCTTCCTATGCCTAAGAATGAGCCTTGGTGTATTTGTTTCATGGGGTTTATTTTAGTTGCCATATTAGGAGTTTTTGGGGTCCTATCTTGCATGCATAAATTCTGTTTTTTTTTACTTGTTTTAATCATGCCATGAATGGCCTTGTTGGTGGGGGTAAGTTGTCTCCTTTAGTGCCTTAGCTTTGGGACCATGAGTTTGCTTGTTAACATGAGTTGATTGTCTATCATTTTAAGCACTTTTGGCCACTGTTTTGAGAAGGGTGAGGGCCTGCCCCTTTGCCATTTTTTAAGCCCTCTTGCATGCTTGCTCCATGTTTGTTGCATAGTTGTTCCATTAAGCTTTGTAGCACATCAATCCCATAGTCAATTTGGTCCATGTTTATATCATGTTTGTACATTGTATACTTGATATTATACATTTATCATGTTGGTTGCATAATGCTTGGTGTGCTTTACATCTTGATGGCATGATCCATTTGAGCCTTGTTGAGCATTACATGCGTTGCATTTACTTGGTTTGGGGTGTCAAACTAAGTGTGGGAATCAAGGACCATTCATACTTCAAGTGATGCAATGTGCCTCGATCCCCGGTCATCGGGACCTTTGACTCCACCTTGATAAGGCCCCGGTTTTCATGTTATTTGTTGCATGCATTTTCATATCAAATGGCAAATTCGATCCTTTGACTCACCATGTACCATTGATGGTTCAAGGATCGAAAGTCATGCTTCTTTGAGTTCAAAATATGATAAGAAGTAGGATCATGCTTACATGTGTCCAAAAACTCCATGCTGTGCACTGTCTGTTCTCTGTTTGCTGTCAGATTGTCTTCTGCAGGAAGTTTCTGCCGACCGGCAGAATTTAGTGCCGACCGGCACTATCTGGAGTGCCGATGAATCCGATAAAGTGCCGATGAGAATTTTGAAGTGCCGGTGGCAATTCTGTCTGGCCGGTGGTGCTCTGCAGGATGCAAGGAGCTTGTTCCAATACTTTGGCAATTTTCAGAGAGACAAGGCAGTACAAACAGAGGCGACAAGAGTACAGTACGGGTTTTCCGGGCAGGACGGACTCGAGCATGCATCATCCGCGCATCCCGAGGCAGAGGCTGTGGCCACCCTCTTCTTTCCTTTTGCTTCCTTTCTTTTAATTAATTAGAGAAATTTTGTAATAATTTTATTTGTTCATTATTTTGGGACTGTAATATTAATTCGAACCCTCTGAGTGAGGGGAAACATGTAATAAGTGTGGGTGAGTGTGTGTATGTCTTCCAATCCCCATTTCTTTCTTCTCTTTTATTTATCTGCTTATAATGGTAGATTAGGGCATTTTTGAGATTAGCATACCTTATGATATGCATGCGTGCGTTCATGCATCTGTTGGCATGCACCGGGCTCGGTACATCATACTAACCGCATTCGTATTTTCAAGTTCCAAAATTGAATACATGAAACAGTTGGTTACATATCATATGCCATATTTAGGTCAACCGAGCCTAACTAAAAAATTGCATCTTGTATGTGTTGCATTAGGCAAAATAACATGAACTAGGACACGCACATTTGCTAACTAGTTTATTGTTTTGGCACGGAGTACAATGTAAGTGGTTATGCTTTAGCATCCAACATGCGTGTGAATGTTACCATAAAAGTATGCTTGCCATGCGGCTAAGTGTTTACATGAGATAAATTGCTTGAATGCCTGTGGGTGGAGGTCAAACTGCTTAAATTGGGATAATGCGTTAAAACTATATTTGTTTTAAGCCCACTAGATAGTGGCAAAATCATCTTTTCTAAAAGCCCACTTGAGGGTGGCAAAATCGGCATTTTAGCCTACTTACGAGTAGCAAACCATTTTCAAAACAAACATGAAATGTTTTGTTCCAATTTGGGCGATTTGGTCTATACTTGTTTGCTGCGCGCATAACATAGTAATTCTAGGCTAATAATTGGTTTAAGAACACATAGCGTTTTCAAAATTGGATATCACGGTTAGTAGAGGCCGGTCTTCGGACCGGGCGAAAGGGGGTGCTCATAGCTGACCTTCCCCGATCGTACCCAAGCTCCCGAGCCAAGACAACTCCGGTGATGACGGACACGTGGCCTTCGGCACCGAGTCAGGGTTTCCTAAATTCTCCCATTTTAAAATATTTAGGTGGCGACTCTGTATCTGGCAAAGCAGTCCATGTTTGGCACTACTTTTTTTTAAAATCTGTTTCTCAAAATGATTTGCCAGATTTGGACTCTTTGGTTCAGATTAAGAACCGTGACACAAATCGAGTCCGAGCTGTAGCGAGGTCCCCCGCGGGCCTGTTACAGGAGCCAGTTGTGCCAACAGATCTGAATGAAACAGCAGTGATTTTCATACTCTTATGTTTGCTTCTGCCTTGTGCCAGTTGTGCCAGAAGTTCTGAATGAGATGACAGTGTTTTTTCCCTACTCTTCTGTGCCTTGAAAATCATTGCGTTGACCTAAGTTTTTCAAAACCTTTTGAACACTGTGGTGAAAACAAAGAGGGAGGAATTCCTCGGGTTTTGTAAAATTTGATCAACTGAGAGAAAGAAAGGCATGCTAAGCCTTTAATGAATGAGATCATGTTTGTTAGTGTGAGTACTGAGAAGGATCCTGGCTTGATCCAGATTGGTTCGACACTATTTTCAGCGCGAGCGATTTGTCGCTTTCTTAAAAAAATTCAAAAAATGTTTTGCGTGATCCTGCGAAGACCTGTGTGGAATCGCTCTTGAGATCGTGTAGCTTAGGATCACTCTCAACCTTAGGACTCGACCCCTTTTTTTCAAACCTCGAACTCAGACTCGGAATGTTCAATGGTCAAACACAATGTAAAGCCTGTGTGGCCAGATTTGAAGCAGCCCATGAACTAGGGCCAAGGAGGTCAAAAATAATCAAAAGAAAGCTTGCAAAGCCAAATAAAAAGCACCCTTCGAACTAGGGGCAAAAAATGTCAGATGTGCTTGAAGAGTCAAAAGTGAGGTCATTGCTCAAGTTAATGAAGATCGGCAAGAATGCCAAATCCCAGAAGGGAGGAAAGAAGAAAGTATTGCTAAAGGATAACTGAGTTCCTATCCACAACACTAGGGGAAAATTCAGCCCCCCATTGGATGGATTCCTACATCGTCAGTGAACAACAGCCATTCTCCTGGATTCAGATGACTTCAGGATCTCAAAACCATTTGACATGGACAAAGCTACACTTTTACCCCTGAGAGGCTCGCCAGGCCGAAAACCCGAAAGGGCGACCTAGGCAAAAGTTAGAGCACACAAAATTTGAAATTATAAAAACTGAGCTCGCAAGGTTCAAAACCCGTAAAGGGCGGCCTTGGCAAAAGTTACAGCGTAAAAGGTGAGGGTTAATACACAAGTGAACCTGAGCCGAACTACGTAAGGCTTGATTCCCATCTTTGGGATACGTAGGCAACTTCATTCTGAAGTCCAGCCATAAACTTTTCCCCAATCAACTTTGTCCATTTGATCATCTCGGTCATCTTTGTCTATTCAACATTCACGAGCTTCGGTTGTGATCTCCGGTGTAGTGCTACTCAGACTAGGGGAAACTTTCCAGTTGCTAGGATCCAGGATTGTGCATCTCAGTGACAGATCTCAGGCATGTCCAGTTCTGATCCATATCGAAAATGGTTTTGAAAAGTTTTAATAAAAGTTGATTTTGCTCAAATTAATCTTTTTACAACTTAGACCATTTTTGGACCAAACGGGAAATTTTCAGTACCTACAACCTTCAATTTTATTGATTTCAATATAGAGTTCTACTTTTGCATACAAATTGAAGTTGCTTTTGGTTACATTCATAAAGAAAAATTGAAAGTTCTGATTAAAAGCAATAAATTCAAGGCATAGATAGATCATGTCTTCCTGCGCCCCCTCCCAGAGCTAGTCGAAGCTCCTGATGCCAAGCTAAGCCTAATCTGTGCCTCTTCATTGAGCCAATCTACACACTCGTCAGACAAAGTGCAACTGAAAGTGGAAGCGGGGGCCAGGAGCTCTTTAGTCCTCCATGCTGTGGCATACCGAGCAAGCTGCGTGCCTTGGACCGGAAATACAGCTGGGTATTCTATCCCCTCTGCTGGGCAAATCTGATCATGGTCGAACTGGCGCTGGAACCGGAAAGGAAAGTAGAACACACAGTGTGTCAGGCCAATCAACTGAATCCCAGGCTGCTGGGACATGCTATAGCTCATTGCCGATAGATTGAGCCAAGGGCAGTGCCAAGCAATGCGGTCTGCGGACAAATTGCACATCCAGTCAAACCACCATTCCTCATCAAGGGCATCGACTAGATGACGTCAGAAGAAGTAGCCGCGAGCTGAGTATGCTGGGCAAGAGTTCACAACCTACAACTTATCCATCAACCACACCTGGCGAGGGATGAAAAATGAGAGATTAAAGAATAGAGAGATGTACGATGAGAAAAAAGTGAGACAAGGGCTTTGTGAGAAAAACCGAGCTTGAGGGTCGAGTGATGTGAGCAATATATATGTGAGATAGGGTGGGAAACATTACCTGCAGCAGTAGTGGACTCCCTGAAAATCTGGTCGTCTCTCGGCGATGAAAAGCATCCAAGCCCATCAATGTCTCGGCCAATGACATGGCAATGCAATTTTTGCCCTCCCTTATGCCTTGGGCAACCTCGATCAACCGGACACTAGATCCTCCAAAGCCTGAGGCAAGCAAGAAATGAGATAGCATGCACAAACAAAGGGCATGTCACCGAAAGCCTTGCCAATGATGGTCACCACGGTCACCGGCATCGGAAAACCGACAAATCAAACTCAGAATATCCAGCATTCCGTCACAAATCAAAGATCGAGCATCGTGCATAGTGAGCCCACACATTCGTCCTAAGGCTTGGGCGTGGTCGAAGCGAAGTTGGGGCAAGATTTCTTCGTTGCGCTCGGATTCCATCAAAGCTTGGAAATCTTCGAAGGTAGGACACACCTCTCACCCGCCAAAGCTAAAGACATGTGTTACCGGATTCCAAAACTTCGCCGCGGCATGGAGGAGCGGAAGATGTAGTGGAGTGCGACTCAACGTGAATAGTGCATTTATGCCGAAGCCCTGGAAGTTCAATTTTTCCGAGCCGTCTAAGGTAGCAATCCAAGCTATGAGTTTTGGATGAGCAATGCCTCTATTTTGATGCAAAACTGAGATGGAATGAAAGAACCATGAAGCTGGAACTTTTATAGAGGATAAGGCACTGTTTGGAGGACATGTGTCAAAAATCTGGAGGTCGCCGGGCCAAGTGGTTGACCGACCACTTTTTCTGGTCGACCAGCCAGTTTTTCTGGTTGACCGACCACCCCATTGGTCTTCAAGGTAGAAAGTTGGTTGGCCAGCCTTCTCTGGTGGTCGGCCATGGAGAAAAGTTGGTCTTTAGTCTTTTTCTAGTCTCTAGAAGGGAGCTCCTAGCATTTCCATGGGTTGGGAATGTTGAAGGTTTGAGTCTACCTCTGTTTCGGGTGCGTTCCATCGCCCGGTTTGTCCGAAGTGCATTTTCTTATTGAGTTGTTGTTTAAGTTTTGTTTATCGAGTTGTTAAGTTCACTTATCAAGTCGTCGAGTCTTGTACATCGAGTTGTTGCTCTCTGTTTATCAACATTGTCGTGTTTTGCTTATCGAGTTGTAAACTTGCTGAGTTTTGTTGTTTCTTAGCGAGTTAAGTTGTTTAGTTTGTTGCGTCGGTTCACTACCTGACTTGGTGATATACAATGCTCATTTTTTCATTCAATCTCATTTTTGTGCAAAATGATGCGATGTGATGCTAAGAATACAAAATACAACACTTTTTGAACAAAAAGTTGTTTCATTCCATCATAGCTTCCTTTTTTTTATATCTTACAACAGGGTACAAGTTTTAAAGAAAATAAAACTGCCTAAAAGCTGATGTGCTACAACTACTAGTAATAAAAGAAAACAAAGCAGGAACATCTGCGTCAGTGCTATCAAGCACAAGACTGAGAGGCTCTCTCCGTCCTCTTCGGTTGAGCTACCTCTGCACCATCACCATTCGAATCGGAGTTGCCGCCCTCGGAATCCTCCTCGGTATCACCTCCACCCCCAGAACCGGATCCAGAATCATCCTCTCTGCCTGCAGATGTCTCTGAATAAGGATGTGCAGACTCCTCCTCCTTGCTGGACTCTAGATCATCTCTGATAGGTGCTCTACGCCTGCCTCGACTGCGAGTCGAATCCCCTCTCCCAACTCCTCGAGAAGGCCTGGATGGCTCAGCCTGTAGCAGTGGCATCTGAAAACAAAAAGAGGGCAATTTGAATACATTAGCCAATATGTATATCAGATGCAGAGACAGGAAGGCTACATAGAATAGGTGCATGCAGATATAGTATATGAATGTGGTGTGTGTTAGATGTGCTCTACACATGCAGTCAACCAACGCAGTGAAATGGTCAAATTTAGCTTGTCATCAGAAGTATGATAAATGCAAGAAAATTGAAAAGTACCGTGACGTCGGTGATGAACAGCTGCGTCTCTCTCTGCAGGACCATGCTCTCGAGTGAGGCCACCACTCCGAGTAACCCCTCGCAATACTCGATGGGAGGCTGCAGATGCAAGTGCAAGTTATCAGTGAATGAATGAATGTCCAAATATCTGAGTGATAAATCAAAAACTGTAAAGCATACCGGTGGCGAGTCAGGGTCTCTGACGTATCGATGATCGGGTACTGGCGACTCCAACAGAATCAGGTAAGATGTCCCATACCGCCATCCTGTCAACTCAGTCGAAAGATCTGGCCACCCAGCGTGATGATACGTCGGGGGAATCGGGGGAATCTGTCTGGCCGCACTCCTCGATATGCCGGCCCTGCTAGTCGAAGGAGCATCTGCAGCCCGGGCTCGAGCTGATGATGATGCACTAGCAGCCCTCCTCACAGGAATACGGATACCTGTTAGTGGGGGCATCAGGCACGTATGGCGGTAAGTCGCGTACTCCCCCTCTTCCGTTTGCAGAATCGCATCTGTACCCAACATAAGCTCCTCGACCTCCTCGGGAGTGAGTCCCTCAGTAGACCGCATGTCCTCAAGAGGTGCTGAGGGGATACTCTGATCAGGGATGCCCATCGTCTGATGCATGAAGCGATCCCCCAGAAACTAGGCCCTGCCAACTAGCCCCTCAAATAAAGTCCTGTATAGAGAAGAGGCCCACCCCCCACGGAATCGAAAACGGATATCTCCTCCCAAGGGCGCCCAGGGCTGCCAAGTGATCTGCGGACAACCAGTGCATGAGCTTATTAGATATCGTAAATATGCAAGATGAATCAAAGCTGAAAACATGAAGAATTGAGAGTTCTGAATTACCTCGGTCGCCCGCACCGTATCAAAGAACTGTTGCAGGTAGGGTAGAGTCTCCCGAGCCCTCGGCCGGTACCGGCCGTCAAATACGTGAGAGTAAGGAATCACAAGAGGCACCTCCACCTCGAGCTCCGGGCCTAGTGTCGAAAAGTATGCATAAACCCATAGCTGTGGAAAACTGGGCAATAGCTATCAGAATGCAGAATGTACAGAGAATACAGAATGTTGAGTGCAGAATGTAGAATACTGAATGTAAGGTGTGCCATGTGCAGTGTACAACTAATGAAAAACAGGAATGTAAATCAAGAGGGCAGAAAGTACCTCTCAGGCTCTCCAATAGCCACCAACTATGTTTTCCCGCCCGCGGGAGGTCGCACTCATGTAACAGTAAAGGGTAGCAAGGCCAGCGCCACCCCAATCGTACTAGCTGACCTGTGATAGGTCCACTAAAGCAATGAGCAGATACAGTCCAACTGTGTTCCCCCTGTCGGAGAACAAAGTGGTCCCAAGGAGGAACATCAAAAACCCTCTAGCATACTGCTCTATCTCCTCGAGAGTCTCAGGCATAGTCCCCCTGTGCTGCACGGGAAACCAGGTGTACCTGACTCTAGTCGAAGATCTGCCAATCGGTGGGCGGGCTCCCAGCAAATGAATCCAAGCCGCCTCCCACTCGCCCATGTCTGCATCATAGGGGACCGGTCGGCCGGCCACATCAAGGCCAGTCAGCATGGTAAAGTCAAACGGGGTCATCGTCATATCCCCGGTAGCTGAAAAGTGGAACGAGTTGGTGGTGTCCCACCATCTCTCCACAAGTGCCCCCATCATGGTCCTGCTCGCCAAGTAATGTGATAGCCCCACGCAGAAGGGTCCAAACCCTGCATTGTCAACCATATGACGAACGGTCTCTGGGAGCTCCGCATACCACTCCCTAGCGATAATCAAGCCATAGCCTCGTGCAGAACGAGAAGATACCTGCATTCAAAATTAACAGATGTATTCAGTTTGCAAATGAAATGAAGTAAATAGACTGTGTGTTCAGTATGAGCTACGTGTTCAGAAATGGAGTAAATGAACTGTGTGTTCAGTATGAGCTGCGGGCAAATGAAGTAAATGAACTGTGTGTTCAGTATGAACTGCGTGTTCAGAAATAAAGTAAATGAACTTTGTGTTCAGTATGAGCTGCGGACAAATGAAGTAAATGAACTGTGTGTTCAGTATGAGCTATGGGCAAATGAAGTAAACGGACTGTGTGTTCAATATGAGCTACGTGTTTAGAAGTGAAAAGTTTGAGCTGTGTGTTCAGATTACAAAAAGTTTGGGCTGTGTGTTCAACTTTCAAAAACTGTGGGCTGTGTGTTCACCATCAAGAGTTTGGGCTGCGTGTTCAACTTTCAAAAACTGTGGGCTGTGTGTTCACCATCAAGAGTTTAGGCTGCGTGTTCACGACAAAAAGTTTGAGTTGTGTGTTCAGATTTCAAAAATGTGGGTTGCGTGTTCATGACAAAAAGTTTGAGCTGTGTGTTCAGATTTCAAAAATGTGGGCTGCGTGTTCACAACCAAAAGCATGAGCTACGTGTTCAGAAATTCAAGTGCTTGAGCTGTGTGTTCAAAATGCAAACAGAATGCTGCGTTATAGACTGAGTGTTCAGAACAGCTATGTGCCAACTCAACAGAATTCTGTGTGCTAAAACGAGCAAAGTCTGGTTATACATGAGCTGTGTGCCATGTGGACCGGATGGTGTGTGAATGTGTTCAGAATGAGCAGATGAACATATATAGTGAAAACAGGAAATGCGCAAGAAATGTAGAATACATTGCAGAGAATGTAAAAATGAAGTACGTACCTTTCGTGCCTAGTGAGAGAGGTGAAACTCTGGCTCCTGTAGCAGTAGATCCGCGGGTGCTCGTCGATCAAAATCAGTAAAATGGTAGAAAGTGGCGGGAGGTAGGACGTGCTCCTGAGGACGATACCTCTCGGGATCGAAAGGCCGAACTCTCGGAGGCAAGGACATGATGTCTGGCTCATCTCCGGCACCTGGAGGACCTCCACCATGATGAAAATGACCCGCCATTTGAAGAAATCTGCAAAAATGAGCAAAAATGAGCAAAATGAGCCAAAATTGGAAAAGTCAACAAAAGTCAACTCTCAGGAAATGAAAAAGTCAACAAAAGTCAACTCCCGAGAAAATGTTCCAAATTTCGAGACAAACTTACCTCAAGCGGTGAAAATGGAGAAAGAAGCTCCAAAATCAAATTTTAACCGGTTCAAAGTGAAGAGAACAGAAAGTTTTCGAGAAACAACTTTGCGTGGGGCATTGGAAAACACATATAAAGCGCAGATCTGAGGGAGAAAATGGTCTAGAAAGGAAGAGGGACTGATTTCAGACTTGGAGTTGTGAGGAACAGGGTTTGGGATGTGTGTACTTAAAGATCCAAGCATGAAAAGACAAAACTGCCCCGGATTTAGCAAAGTGGTCGGCCGACCAGATTTTATGGCTGGCCGACCACCCCTTGAACAAACACTGGTTGATGGCCTCTCTAGGTGGTCGGTGGCCCTCCTGGGTGATCTCCAAGGTCTCTTTGTTCTCTCTGCAAATTTTGGTGGTGATTGGAGTACCCGACTGTCGAAAAAGTATGAGGAAAGTGCACTTTCCGACGCGAAATGCCTCCGTGGGAACTTCAAATCAAGTATTCGATGCATGGCTCATCGTTACTCGCCAAGAGCAAGCTATATCCTTTTTAAGTACGTTGTGACTCCTCCGAGAGGTAAATCGGAGGTCGCATTTGAGATGCTCTCTTCAAAGCTTGCATTTCTTTACTCAGCGTTTTGTTTCAAACCTGTTGTTGAAGTTGCACTTATCCTGCATTGTTATGCACATTGCTTGCATTGTTGTGCACATTTCATTGGCATTGTCATACATCCATACTTAACTTGCGTCGCCATGCATGTTTCTCTTGCATTGCGATACACTTTTCCATCGGCATCATGTCTGTCCGCGTTCGATATAGCATTGAATATATGTTGCTAATTATGTTGTGCCTGTTAAGTTTCTCTCTTTTGCAGGCGCGATGTTGTATGTATGGTTCATTTGAAGCTGGAGCGACCAGACGAACTGGACGGTATTGTATTCTCCGTGTGAGACGTAACGAGAGTTGTATAATTCTCCTATATCACAACTGCATGAAATGTAGTTTGATTTGCCTTCTTGCTTAAAACTGTCGCATTTATTATGAATATTTACTTCATTACAGCTTTCTTTGCATGATTCTTACTGCATGAAATGTAGTTTGATTTGCATGGCATTCTTGCTTAAAACTGTTGCATTTATTATGAATATTTACTTCATTACAGCTTTCTTTGCATGATTCTTACTGCATGAAATGTAGTTTGATTTGCATGGCATTCTTGCTTAAAACTGTTGCATTTATTGTGAATATTTGCTTCATTACAGCGTGCTTTGCATGATCATAAGTTATGTTCGGCTTTGTGCATAGCCCTTTGCATTTTGCACCTGCCTGCGGGCACATCTCTTTGTTTATCTCGCCTGTTTGTCTAAGTCTTCAGCCTTGTCAAAAATGGGTCATCTCTGGGCTTTGACATTCACTCCCGTCACTTATGACTTTCGAGTTCTATCAAAGAGGGGCAACTGTAAACACCCTATTTTTGACCGACCTTAAGACTCAGACGTCATCGATTGAGCGCTCGGTGATTGCGCATGTTGTGCTCGTTCTGAGGTTTCGGAGTTTCGACTGAGGTCCTTACCCCCGGACCTCGGGACCCTTTTATGCTTTGCCTCGGTTTGTGGACCAGGTCTTGCTTTCTCTTCCTGAAGGGAGGGAGAGGCCTTGTAGACCATCTCTCAGTGGCTGTAGGCTACTTTTCGTGGTCGTAGGCCACTTTTCGCGTTTGGAGACCAGTTTTCGGTTTTCGGAGCCATCGGCCATGCGCCTCAGTTCGGGACCGCTTAACTTTCTCTGTTTGGCATGGTTTTTGGCACACACCTTGCTTCCTCTCTCTAGAGGGACACTGTGGCCCGGGAGACCACCTTTGTGGTCGCACGCCACTTCAGATACTTAACAGTCTATTTTCGTGGCACCCGGCTGCGCGTTTTGACCCCCGAACCCTAGATTTGCATCTGTCTTGGTTCATTTTTGGCATGGACCTTGTTTTCATTGTTTGAGAGGTGGTACAAGGGTGGGAGACCACCTTTTCTCCTTGGAGACCACTTTTCTCCCGCCAGCCGATTTTCTTGTCAGGAAGCTGGTCTCCTTGGTCTTTGAGCCACATTATCGGCGCAGCCCGTTGATACGTAGCTTCAGCATTCTTCAACCCAAACGACATCACCCTATAACAATAGGTTCCCCACGGGTGGTGAAAGCAGTCTTCTCCCTGTCTTCGGGTGCCATCAAAATCTGATTGTAGCTTGAAAACCCATCTATGAACGAGAGCAGCGCATGCCCAGCAGTAAAGTATACTAATTCGTCGATATGCGGCAGAGGAAAGTCGTCCTTCGGACTGATTTTGTTCAAATCTCTGAAGTCCACACATACCCGAATTTTGCCGTCCTTCTTTGGCACCGCAACTATATTGACCAACCAAGTAGGGTATTCAGATACCAATAGAAACCATGCGCCAATCTGCTTGGTGACCTCTTCTTTGATCTTCAGAGCCCAGTCCGGGTAGATCCTTCGGAGCTTCTGCTTAACAGGTCGGGCCTCTGGGTCAAGAGGGATCCGGTGCTGTATAATCTCAGGATCGATTCCAGGCATGTCTTCATAGGACCACGCGAAAACATCTTTGAAATATTTTAATAAAGCGACTAAGCGCTTGCGCTCCTCCGAAGACAACGTGGACCCGATCTGGACCAGCCGTGGGTCTTTCTCAATACTAACATTAATTGCGGTGATTTTATCAACCAAAGGTTTTACAAACCTCTCCTGCTCTTGATCAAGCAAATATTGTAAAACCGGAGGAATTTCTTCCTCGTCGTATTCATCAAAATTTTGAAAGTCCTGATTAATGCAATAAATTAAAGGCACAGAAACGTACTCGGAAGCCACAGCCGTACCATTCTCATTAACAACATCCAGTCCGCCTGATTCCTCTGTTACAACAGACTCAAAGGAAAAAGAAAAAAATGACCTGGACAGGACTGTGGCATCCAGGTTATCACCCCCAAGAATTCCGGACTCAGACTCAGAAGAGCTAGAACCTGATTCCGACTCCACAGACTCAGTGGAATCAGATTTCGGCTCACTACCAGACCCGGAACTGCTCGATAAAATGCCCTCCTCGTATTGCCAGACAAGGGAGGGTGCGATGGATACATCGAGAATGTTTGAAGATGGGCCCACAGCCGCTTCATCCCCGATCATGGAAACTGATGTGTTATCCCCCAAGCATTCTGGTACGATCTGAGGATCTGAGAGGAGACAAGCCAGCGCTACCCCCATTACCAATTATGTACCCTCGGACTCATCCTTGCACTGCTCAGCCTCAGCTGGTGGGTCTGTCTGCTCTTCGGCAACTTCATCCCCGGACAATTGTAAGTCAAAGAAAATCTCAAATCTCAACAAGCGTTGCCTCTCTGCATTTAGCCGTGGCTCCGGAAAGCTACAGAACGAGAAGTCTTCCCCCTCCCGGACAAAGCGTCTGTTCAGGGTCCCCCTGGATAGGTTAGTGCACCAGCTCATAATGCTTCCCGGCCTACTTTGCCCTAGCTCTTCTGGTCATCTCTCTTCCTTTCCTTGCCCAATCCTCTTTGGTAGGCAAATAACATAGGCCAAAGGTATATGGGTTGTGCGGCACTTTGGCCGATGCTGCAACGCCCTTTCGACCAGTTCGGCCTAATCCCATCCCGGGCATGTGCTGAAGCTTGTTCATAAGGTAGACAGACTGTGCGCTGACGTATAGCCCCTCATCACAGCTAGAATATACTGTACAACCCGGGTCTTAGCTAGGGTGAACCCTGACAAAAATACATCTTCTGCACCATGCTCAATCTCCAGAACTGGTGTAGAAACCTCTGGCGGTGGGTGTATCAAAGAATTCCCAAAAACGATTGCCACCCTCTTCCCGTGGGGGTACTTCAGCATTTGGTGCAAGGTGGAAGAGACCACTTTCACCTGGTGCAGCCACGGCCGCCCAAGGAGTAGGTTGAAAGTGGCTGGAACGTCCAAGACATGAAACTCAATGTCCTATTGCCCCGGACCAACCTAAGTCTGAATCTGTACGGTCCTCATCACCTATCGGCTAGTATTGTCATAGGCTCGTATCACCTGGGCTGTAGGCACAAAATCAGCGGGCTTCAACCCGATGGCATATGCCGTTCTTGACGGACACACATTGATAGCAAATCCTGTGTCGACAAGGACCACCGGTATCCATTTCTCTCTACACTCGACAGAGATATAGAGTGGTTTGTTATGATATGAGCCCTCGGGCGGCAGCTCTTTGTTGGGGAAGGTCAAGGTCGGGGAAGCTCCTCCCGGGCAAACCAGCCCCACCAACTGCTTCGAAGTGGTATCGATTGAAAGCTTGGCCCTATCCATGGCTGTAAGGACGACCTGTCTGTGAACTCTCGAGGTCATTAGCAGTCCCTAGATGGAGATGTCTGCTTGGATTTTCTTTAGCTATTTCAATACAGCCTCCTCTTCGAGCAGATTTTCTTTCTGCCTCTCTACTTCTTTATCTTTTCCGGACGCCTCCGGCTGGTCCAAGTGTGGGGGCTTGAAATACCGTCCACTTCTAATCATGTGGTCAACCTCCTCAACATACCAGGTGTCATCCGGTTGGTTCCGCCCCTAATTTTCGTCAGTGTGAGCAGGACGTAAGTCGTTGTCTTCCCACCACATGCCATTGGCAACCGACAGACAGCTGCCCGATTCCGTTGCAACTATTTTTTTGCTCACAGCAAATTCCGTCCCTGCAGGGGCTTTGGCCTTCCTAGCCCTCTCAAAATCCTTGATCATTTCTTGCTCAAGTCTTTTCAATACAGCCTCTTGCTCGGCGTCTATTGTACATAAACTGCCCGGTTCTCAAGCATAATTCTTCACACCGGTGCTCTCCGGCGATTTCTCCTGATTCTCGGCCATTACGGCCACTACTGATATTTCGACTTCTAATTGCCCCTGTTTTGGTTGAGGTTCCTCAACGACATCTGGCTCGTCACTGAGCCACCCTATAGCCTCTGCTGATCTATCCAGGCCAAACATGTTGATGCTCACATCTCATGGGTTCTGTGCATCAACGAACTACAGATTCGCGACATCCTCCTCCAGCTCTGTTAGGTCATATAACCCCTAACTTGGTCCATCTTCTCGAACCACACTGATCTCTGCCCCAACTGGCAACTCTACCCTCGGTTTAGCCTGATCTGTTGATGTGATATAACCACTTGGGCTGTATGCAAAGCTCGCAGACCCTTAAGGCTCTGAATCAACATCCCCATCTGCCTCCAAAGTCATCCCAATTCTGTCTTCAACGGTCACCACCACCGACTCGGGTTGGGTTAGGGAGGTGTTCAACATGCACAAATCCGTACTGTCCGGGATGAACACCTCAGGCTTGGATAGGTGGGAGGGTGTGATGTATATGCTTGGGTCATATGGAATGGGCGTGGTTTGGATTAGGTTGATGTGTTTGGGTGGTGGAGCTTGGTTATGTGGTAGGAGTGGGTTGGTAGTGACATTTGGTTTTTCTGGAGGTGCAATCACCTTATTGTCAATGAGATCTTGAATCTCATGATGAAGTCTCCAGCACTGGTCGGTGTCGTGACCATGCTGTTGGTGAAAGGCACAGTATTTGGTTGGGTTATGGGTTGGCGGGAGATTACTTGGCAGTGGGCGTGGTTCGAGGTGCTTCAGATGCTTTTTTCGGATTAAAACCCCCAAGGACTTGGACAAAGGCATATACAATGGGGTAAAGGTCCTCTGGCCCCAGGGTGGGTATTTTACTGGTTGAGGGGGAGCACTAGATGTGCCGGTGAAGGGTGTAGCTGTTGTTGATGTGGTGGTGGTGACCATGCCCATATCGGAAGTTTTGGTAGCTGCAGCATTACTCGTGCCTGCATTCGAACTGCGGGTGAATGCCCTCTTGGGCTGCTCTCTCTTGTGGTCAATTAGACCCTGTTTCATGGCGTCCTCAATCTGTACCCCAATCTTGTGTAAGTCAGCAAAGGTAGGGAGGGGTAAGACGATCATCTTTTGCATCAGTTTGGGTTGGAGGTTGCACACAACCATCCGTATTTGATCCTTCTCGACCGGCATGGTGGTCATCATAAAAGCTTTGGCTCTCCAACGGGTTACAAAATCAAAGAAGCCCTCTTTCGGCTCCTGCCTCATTATCTCGAGATCACGAGTTGTGATCTCGATCTGTGTGTTGTATGAGCACTGGGCGACGAAGGCCTCGGCCATTTCTTCCCAACTTCTTTTCACCGAGTCCTCCAGTTTGGCGTACCAAATGGCCGCGATACCCAACAAGGTCCGGCCACAAAATGAAAGCTTTTGTAGTCTGGAGAGGCCCATTGGCCTTAGGATATCTGAGAACAACCACAGATGTACCATGGGATCCCTAGAACTGTCAAAACGGTCTATATGCGGCATCTTGAACCGGTCCGATAACATCACCACTGAGTCAGTGTATCCATCCTCTATGTCTGGAATAGAATTGACCCCGTTTGAACAGCTTCTCAAGCTTACTCATCTTCAGAGCGGTTGGGTCTATCTCAAATTCAAACGGTGTATCTGTTGAGAAGGCCGGTGTCTTTGAAATCTGTGGTAGAACTGGTGACGGAACTGGACCTGTTGGGGCGTCCGTATCCTCTTGGACGTTTACAGTATCCCCGAGTGTTGGAACTTTAGGTGGGGGCGGGGGTGGATGCGAAGCGAATGCTTCGGCTTGTTGTGGTTGTTGCTGCTGTTGTAGCCTGGCAATTAACTCTGCCTATTGTGCCATAACCTTTGCCTGGGGGGCAGCATCCCGCTGCATGGCTTGTATAGTCTCTTGGAGCTGACTCATCATGTCCTCCATATTGGCCGTAAGGTGCTGATCTGTCTGAACAACAGGTATGTCCCTCTCTGCGGTGGAAATAGAAACCTCAGCCCGACTACTCACTGGTGGGGTGGATAAGAACCGCTGATCTAGTAACCGTTGTACTGATGAATTGTGCCTAACTGACCTCCGTCTAGTAGCCGGGGGTAATGAAAAGAACACTACTTGTCTGTCAACTAGATCCTCGAATCGATGAAGCCTTCTACCTCTAACCCAGAGTGCTTTCGGGGAAACTGTCTCTTCGGAAGCAGTTGTGCTATACTACCTTGCAAAAAGATAAATAAAGCAAAAATAAGTAAACAAACAACCAGAAAAATGGACAGCATTTTGGCTTAAAATAAAGACAACACACAGTTGGCATTTGTAAGCTGAACACACTGTTTTCAACACTGATCGTTGTCCCCAAATCACTGCCTCAAATATGATACCCTCAGGTAAAACTGATTCCCCCCAGATACTGATGCCCGCAGGCCTGATACCCAGACCTTCAAACTGATACATGCATTCATGTAGAGACACACTCTAAAAGCACATAGCAAGCAAGTGAGAGCTAAAACACCCCTATGGAGGGGTAGGGTTTCGCCGTCCTATCTTCTTAGGAGCTATGGTTTCACTACACACACAACAACTTCCAACAACCTACATTCCAGTAAACAACCTGTCCTAGTTTGGAATGGTCTTTACGGATTCCGATATGCACTAGGTTGAATGGTCAAAAAGGGTGCCTCGATAAAAACCGAGGTTTGTGTTCCCATCGTGGTAGAGCCCGTAACCGATCTACCTTATGGCACGCAAGCTCCGACAAACTGTTCAAGAATAGCAGATAGCAAACACGGTGTCCTAGGCGCACCAATGCAAATGCAATGCAAAAAAACACATAAGTGCAAACAAAACAAGATATCATGAGTTCGAGTCAGGTTCTCTAAATCCCCAGCAGAGTCGCCAGAAACTGTAGACCGCTTGGAACTCCGCTCCGCGCGCGAGGGCGCGAATTGTAGTCCTAGCTACTACAGTTCAGACTCTTGTCACGGTTTTGAATCTAATCTCACAAAGTGCAATGTAAGACTGATAAATCACCAAAGAGTCCAAATTCGGAAAATCGTTTTGTAAAATCGATTTTAATCAAGAAGTGCCAAACATGGACTGCTTTGCCAGATTTCAGAGTCGCCACCTAAATATTTTGTTTTGGGAAATTTAGGAAACCCTGACTCGTGCCTAAGGCCACATGTTCGTCATCACCAAAGTTGCCTCGGCTCGAGAACTTGGGTACGAGGGGGGAAGGTCATGAAATGAGCACCCCCGCTCGCCTGATCAAAGGATCGGCCTCTACTAACATGATATGTTGTTTTTGAAAACACATGTGTTCTTATTTCGGTTATTAGCTAACATTACTATGTGATGTGCACAGCATACAAGTATAGACTCAATCATGCAGATTGGAACAAAATAACTCATGTTTGTTTTTCGAAAATAGATTGAAGTTGCTACTCGCAAGTAGGCTAAGACGCGGATTTGCCACCCTCAAGTGGGCTTAGAAAACATGATTTTGCCACTTCAAGTGGGCTTAAAACTCACAATCATCGAGTTGTTCCAATCCAGGCAATCAAACCTTCACCCACAGGCATTCATGCAGTTAAACACTTAAGCAAATAGCCTCATGGCAAGCATGCTATCATGGAAGTCACTTACACACATGCAAGGATGCTAAAGCATAAATACTCACAGTGTACTCCAAGCCAATACAAAAGCTAGTTAGTAATCATGCATGATCCTAGCTATGCTAAGATGCCTAATGCAACACATGCAAAATGCTACTAAAGTAGGCTCGGCTATTCTAAGATGGCATATGAACGCAACACTCGATAACATGCTTTAAAACATGTATTCAAGTAAGTATATTGAAATACAATGAGGTTTGCATGATGCATCGAGCCCGGTGCATGCACGACAGATGAATGGATGCACGCATGCAAACATAAGTATGCTAATTGAAACATGCCGTAAAACTAACCACTGAAAGCTGATAAGTAAAAGGGAGAAAGAAATAGGGGTTAGAAGACATGCATCACACACACGCACACTTATGACAACATTTTGCCCTCTCGCCGGAGGGTCCGAATAAATCAACTAACTAGCAATGCTAGGCTAATTAATTACAAACCAAATTTAAACTAGCTATACTAAGCTAATTAAATACAAACCAAATTAATTAATTAAACACTTAACTAATTAATTACAAAATAACTAAGCTAATGAACTAGTTTAGCTAAGCAATTTAAACAGATGGCGAGGGAGATATGCATTCTCGGTCAGTTTTGCTCGAAAATCCACTACCGTGCCTCGTGATGCCTCTGTTTGCACTCTTTTGGACTTCTAAAAATTGTGCTAACTTCCAGATGCTTCTGACCCACCTTAGGAACATGCTGAAAGATGATCGGCCAAGAGGGATGGCCATCGGCCAAAATTGATAGCCAATCGGAAGCTTTGGTGGCCGGCCGGCAGCTTTGATGGCCGATCGGCCACTGCTTCCTGTAATTTCTCCTTTTGCTGCAACAAAGTACAAACGGAGGCATGGCTGTGTATTTGCAAGGAAATATGTGTGCAACCACACTCCTTATCATGTTTCAAACTCAAAGGAGTGTAGTTCTCGACTCTTAAGCCACCAATCACGCATCTCAATGTATGATGGCCAAAGAGGCCAAGTTGCACAATTCAATGTCAATGAATGCACACAAATAACACATAAGACTCCATGAACCTCCACCTTATCAAACATGATCAAACGTGTCGGTGACTTAAGGAATGAGGCACGTTTCATCACTTTGAGTATGAAACGTCCCTCGTTCCTCATGTTTGGATTAACGTTCAACCCAAACACAATGCAACACACACAATGCAATGCAACAATATACAAACACAATGCAATGTATGCACAAGATTCTATCATATGGACAATGCATGCATGGCAAGTTTAGAAGCTTAAGGCATCAAAGCTAGGAAAGAGCATCTCACAAGAGGCATGCAATACCAAGTTTAAATGGCTAAACCAACTATGGACAGACCTCAGAGGCTCCAAAACAGTGGCCAACACACCAAAACTTAGGCCCAAAAGGGCCAAGAACACATGCTCATGTAATGGCTCATCAACTAGGCATAAGAGCACAACTCTCAAACATGATGAAGAAGTGACAAATGTGAGAGTGTAGCTACACTATATGCACTGAAATTATGTGTGAAATGATGCCGAATCACTCTAACAACACAAGTATAGCATGCAAGAGGCATCAAAACACAAGGCTAGTCAAGCCCATTGCACTACAGCTATGCAATACTTGAACCATATGGCCAAGACAACCCAAAATAGTCCTAGTGCATGTCAAATCAAGGCGCAAAACATATTGGAGTAGAGCCAACACATGCAAGGATAATGAGCTAAAATAACAAGCATGCAAGGCTAGTAAGTGAGTTTTGCTCTACAAGTACAAGATGCAAACCACAAGTGGCCAAACCGACCAAAAATAGCGTTGTACCATGGCAAAATAACACAAAAAAATACACTGATATGGTAGCCCAAATGCTTAGACAAGATGGCATACATATCGGTTCATATTTAAGGCATAAAGCATAACCTTCCAAAAGCATTGAAAGAATGAAGCATGAGAGAGTATGACCACACTACATGCTATAAAATCACATACCAAATGATGCTAAATCATGCAAATAGCCCAAGCAATGCATGCTAGTGACTTGGAAACTCAAAGCTAGTGAGCAAGATTGCACTATGGCTATACAAAGCAAGGCATGCATGACCAAAACAACTTAAAATAATGCTTAAGCATGGCAAAACATGAGTAAAAGCTTGCTGGAGTGGAGCCAAAAACATGCTAGAATGATGGGCCTAAGCATGATGCATGTTAATACTATAAGGAGGATTGCACTACAAGGGTATAAAGCATGCAAGAGGCAATCAAACCAAGCCAAAACAGAGTTAAGACATGCTAAAATAACACCAAAAACGTGCTGAGATAGGACCAAAACATGCTAGAAAGACATGCTACTTTACAAAGCTATGAGTAGGATTATACCACAAGTACAAGAAGCATGCAAGAAGTGACCAAGACAACCAAAAACATAGTCATGGCAGGTCTAAGAGGTCACAAAAAAATGCTTAAACAAAGCCTCAAGAAGATAGAACAACATGCTCTTTTGATGAGCCATCAACACAAGCCGACAAGAGTAGAGGAGGGGGGGCAACCCCCACCTATTTGGGGGCTCAAAACACACTTTCTACCACTGAAAATCCACTGGATTTCAGTAGCTAAAAGGCCAAGAGGAGGTGATCTCGAAGGCCTAAAAAGATGGCACAAAACAATGCCAAACAAGGCACAAAAGGGGGTAGACCACCCCCAACACCAAAGAGGCCTCAAACAAACACTTTTAATACTTAAAAATGAAGCTTTTTACAGTTGAAATTTAAGCCAAAAATAAACATGCAAATAGGGCCAAATAAGCTTTGAAAACAAAGCCTTAAAGAGGTAAGAGACTCACCCTTGAAGAACCACTTTAGAACAACAACTTCAGAGGCAAAAACCAAGCTTAAACCACTCAAATGCAACCTCCAAGAACCTCAGCTCAGTAGTGAAGGTGTTTCACTAGGTGTTTGTGAGCAAAAGTGTGAAGAAATGACACTTTTGAGCACAAACAAGCACAAATATAGAGAGAGAGAAAGAAATATATAGAGAGAGAGAGAGATATATATGATATCGCTAATGAAAATTTTCAGAACCTCTGGAAAGGGAGAGGGACCTCCCCTTTTATAGAAATCCAAGTTCCAATCTTGTTGAACAAGCTAGTAGGTTTGTTAAAATCCCTCCATACACGTGCATGGAGGATGAGTTCTGTGCTCACCAGCTAGCACAGTTGGCAACAAAATATTTGCAAAAGCAAATAAAATGGCCTCGGCCAACAAACATGGCTGACCGGCCATAAAAGGTGCCGACTGGCCACCACTGATGGCCTATGGAAAGAAGGAATGGCCGATGGGCAGGGGGCCTGGCCGATGGGTTGGAGGGCTGGCCAAAAGGCCACCCCCTTCCCTCAAAAACAAAACCACAAGCTCTTGGTCCACAACCAAGCACAAAACACACAAGTTGAGGGGCTCCAAGGCATGGCGCACAGCCGAGACCTTCAGAAACTCAAAACGAACACGAGCATGGATGATCATCGAGTGTTCAAACGATGACGTCCAAGTCTTGAGGACGGTCAAAAATGGAGTGTCTACAGCTCCGTTGTGAATGTGATGCACACTGTATGCAATCCTATCACAAAATTACATAGGTTTTCACAAATTTACATAAGCGATCTTACAAAAAAGCATAAGTATGTGAGACCACTTATATAGATTTGTAAAAAATTATGGAATTTGGTAATAAGGTTGTATACAATGTGTATTGCCTACCAAAAAAGTTTCCAAAAGTTACATAAAAATTAAAAAAGATGAAATTGCTTCTGATTCAATAATGATCATATATGCATGCTTCTAATTCGAGAATGGCCAAATTTATCAGATTACTTCTAATTCAATAATGATCAATAATGCTTCTAATTCGCCAACATATGCATACTCCCATTATCTTTTATTTTTGTTAGGTAAAATCATAAAAAATAAAATTATTATTATATTTTTTGTGTGTGTAATTTCTCCAACTTTTTATGTTTGGGTATTGAACAAAAAAGCCTATTTATCTATACTATTATATTAAGTGAATGTTGGACTTGGTATCTAAACATTGTTTTTATTTAATCTAACTACTAACAAACTAATTGTTATCTTGTAAAAATAAAAAAATAAAAATTTTAGTAATAAAAGCTATTACCACTTAAATAACACATTATAATTTAATTTTTTTATCATTTATTTTTATTTTTACTTATTTGAAATGCACACCAACTGCTAATATTTTATATTAGAAGGGATAACAGATATATTGTGTACTAAATTAATAAAAATTTTATAAAAAAAAGAAAAAACTTATATAAAAATGAAAAAAAAAACTGAGTAGTTGTAATTGTTTTGTAAGTGAAAAGTGATTTTTTAACAATATTAAAATTAAATTAGTTAAAAATGAAATTAATTATAAAAGTATTTGTGTAATTTATAAATGAATAATTTTTTATTTATTTGCATAATTTAAAACAAAAATTTCAAGACACCAACTTGTGCCTTCATTATATATATATAGTATATATAAATAGAAGATAAATAGATAAAAGATAGATACATATTATGGGTGTACCCATTTAAAAAGTATGTTAGCTTAAAAAACTTATTTTTTTTTTTTTTATTATTATTATTATTATTATTATTATTATTATTATTATTATTATTATTATTATTATCATTATTATTATTGTTTTGCATATTATAGTTAAATTTGTGTTAACTTTTTAGATATAAATAAAAAGTAAAATATTTATGAAAATTTTGAAAAATTTCACTGGAGAAATTTATTATTATGGGCAGTTCCTACAAAGGATCGGACTAATGAAATATACAATCACTGAATTCTCGAGGTAGATACTACATAATTGGCTCTTTTCCTTTAGAGAGTAGGAGTATAATAGGATTAACCACCAACATAAGGATTATTTTAATATGATCATCTCATGGCTATTGAGAGCGAATCAAATCACATGGTTCTATTTCTCAATCTTTTTGACATGTTCCTACAAAATCAAGGTCGAAAAGACACTACAAGAAATGCCACTTTTGGCTACCAAACTATTGGTCGCCAAAAGTTAAATATTTAGTCGCTGAAACGATTTAGCGACCAAAATTTTTTGTCGCTAAGCTCGTCGCCTTTACCCTGTTGGCGATAGTATTGGCGACTAAAATTTGTTTGGTCGCCGAAAGTGCACACATTTGGCTACTAATTTTAGTTTAGTCGGCAAAAGGTATGTTTCCGCTACTAAAGTAGTAGTCGCCGAATGAGACTTTTTGGCTGCTAACTTGTTGTGGTCGGGGAAGGTATCACTTTTAGCAACTAAATAATTGGTCACCGAAAGTACACATTTGGCTACTACTTTTAGTTTAGTTGGCGAAAGGTATGTTTCCGCCACTAAAGTATTAGTCACCGAATGAGGCTTTTTGGCTACTAACTTGTTGTGGTCGTGGAAGGTATCACTTTTAGCTACTAAATAATTGGTCGCCGAAAGTACACATTTGGCTACCACTTTTAGTTTAGTCGGCAAAAGGTATGTTTCCGCCACCAAAGTATTAGTCACTAAAAGTGCTACCATAATTTGAGAATAACTATTATAGACCAAACATTTTTGTCACCAATAGAATGCATATTTTTAGCGACTAAATAATTTTTGTCATTGTTACTTTTGCCCACTAAAAGTTTCGTAGCCAAAAGCCTCCTCACATTCACTTCTTCATTTTTTGCCACCAAACGTTTTAGTCGCCAAATGATACCAATTTTTTCCGTGACTAAAAAATTTAGTAGCCAATACTTTCTTTCTCTCATTCTCAATTGTTTTAGCTACTAATTATTTGGTCGCAAAAAATTAATGGGTTATGTTTTTGCTACTAAATTCTTAGTCACCAAAACATTTGATTACGTATTTGGCTACCAAAATATTTGGTGGCCAAATACTTTAACGGGTTTTTTTTTTTAAATAAAATTTTCTAAACCTCCTGTATCCATTATTAATACAACCTGTATCTTGTATAAACAATATAATCCATCAATGGTAAATATGTTATCAAGCATTCAACAACGATTACACACATTTCAGTTCCAAACATCCAAAAAATTAATATTGAACGTCCACTTATATATATATTACAAATTTCATAAGAACCAACTCTAATCCCACGTCAATAATTTAATTCCATACATAATACTGGAATAACCAAATTAATTGTGCACCTACAACTTCTATACCACAACAAAAATTATATTCTGTACTGCCACAAAACTATTTTGTACCACGTGCTATTTTAATTTCTACCAAATTAGCTGATATTTACTCTACCAAAAAAATATTTTGTACAAACCACTATATATGCGGATAGAGATATAAAAACAATGCCCTCCCGTACTTGTCAACAAAAACATATCCACATTTGTATGTCCAAAACATCTGCAAAAAAGGGGGAAAAAATCATTAGTTCGGTGTGTGTAGTGGCACTTCTGGACGACATATATATATATCGTAATAATTTCAAACATTAAAAGACATACAAAGTAATATCTATTAACTAATGCAAGACATCCAAACATGGACCCATCATCAGTTCTTGTTTTAGCTTTTTAATCTCTAAATCTATCTAAGTAAATTTTAGTACTTAAATGTGAAAGTAAATTGTGTAGGTATTACGAAATTACAGAAAATTTGGGTGTACTTATCATTTCATCCAAAAATTATTTGTTATAAACATGTAAGAGAACCCATCATTAGAGTTTGTCTGGTATCCATAAAACTCACTATGCTTATGCTTTTGTGACCTCCATGAAGCTTCCAGTTACGTTAAAACAGTGTTTTTGTGACCTCCACGGATGGAAATTAATATGGTCTTTTTCTTCATAAAAGATTCTAATTTTCTTGATATACTCATTGAAATTTTGGAAACGCTTTTCTTAAAGAAGAAACTAATTAGTGGGTTTATAGATGTAGATATGCTTCTGTTTGTGAATGAGTAATGCCTTGGGTTCTTTATAGGCTTATGGGGACGAGCTAAATAAGATTATGCTTAACTATTCTTCCATTACACCATCTAATTTTGATACGTATCTTCAATACTTAGCTTCTTTAGTCCTAAGTTCTCGGTTCTGTTGCTGAGGAATTATCCTCCATCAGCTAAATCTTGAGGCCATGTTATATATATGAACTGTCTATTGCTCAACTGTTGTTGCACATTTGTAGTGGTGATAGTTAAACTTATCAAATACACAATTGCGCCTAAACCTTAGCTAAACTTTACAAATCCATTGTTTGAATTTCCAAACGATTAGGTCAATAGGATATATCCTTCGTCACATTTAGTTCTTGCAAAATGGTGCCCCCCGAACCCCTTTTTTTGACTAAGTTTATGACATTTTCAACTCAAACTCCCAACGTACTTGTCCTACTTACGTATCGTCTGGCCCTACATGTCACATTTATCACCGGAAAGCTTCCCGTTACGAAAAAACAATGGCTTGGGGGCTGTTTTGCATTTTCGCCCCCCGAATCCCTTTTTTCGACTAAGTTCATGACATTTTCAACCCTAAATGCCAACGTACGTGTACTACTTACGTACCGTCTGTCCGTACATGACACATTTGTCACCGGGAAGATTCCCGTTACAAAAGAACAATGGTTCAGGACTTGTTTTGCATTTTTCCACCCCGAACCCGTTTTTTCGACTAAGTTTATGACATTTTCAACTCTAACTCCCAACGTAGGTGTCCTATTTAAATACCGTCTATCCCTACATGTCACATTTATGACGGGGAAGCTTTCCATTACGAGAAAATAGTGTTTCGGGGGCTGCTTTGCATTTTCGCCCCCCGAACCCCTTTTTTCGACTAAGTTTATGACATTTTCAACTCTAATTCCCAACATAGGTGCGCTATTTACGTACTGTCTGTCCCTACATGACACATTTATCACCGGGAAGCTTCCCGTTACGAGAAAATAGTGTTTCGGGGGCTGCTTTGCATTTTCGCCCCCCGAACCCCTTTTTTCGACTAAGTTTATGACATTTTCAACTCTAATTCCCAACGTAGGTGTCCTATTTACGTACCGTCTGTCCCTACATGTCACATTTATCATCGAGAAGCTTCCCATTATGAGAAAACAGTGTTTCGGGGGCTGCTTTGCATTTTCGCCCCCCGAACCCCTTTTTTCGACTAAGTTTATGACATTTTCAACTCTAATTCCCAACGTAGGTGTGTTATTTATGTACCGTCTGTCCCTACATGTCACATTTGTCACCGGGAAGGTTACCATTACGTTTAAACAGTGGTTCGAGTTACTATTGAAAATACCACTGTTGAAGTTTACATGTTACTCTAAACGAAGATTGAAATTCGCTATGTTTTTTTAACATGTTTCTACTATAGTTAATCTTAATCAAGTACATATTTTAAATACAAGTTCATTGTTAAGAAAACTCAATACCAAACTCTAGTAACTACACAAGAAATCAATTGCACAAATAACTCCAAAATTGATGACATTTTCAACTCTTCAAGCGAACATATTTAAACAAAGTAAGTGTGACATTAATGAAATTGTTCTTACCAAAAAACAAACGTCGGATGCCCAACTTAGATTCCCAAGAGTTGTGACAATTTGGCGACTACGTTATTAAGATGCTCGGCCTTTGTATTTGTCTCCTCCCTTGCTTTTTGTCCCTCCTCCCGCTCTTTCAACATCTCATTGGATAATTGAATGCGTTCCTCTCGTTCTTTCAACAGCTCATTGTAACATCTCTCGCGCTCCTCTCGCTCTTTTATTAACTCGTCATGATCTTTTTGTCGCTCCTCACGAAGTGTCTCCACCCCAGCTCGCATTGCCTCAATGTCCTTATCGTGTGCTCATGTTGCAAATATGGTAGAGGGTTGTGGGCCACTCCCAAATCCAAGCAAGTACCTTTTCTTCTGTCCAAGCACTTGCCTTGAAATCTCCTCTTGTGTCAATGGCGTCCCCGACTCGATGGCAGCCGCTTGTACATTGACCATCTCTTGCTGTCATTGCAAATAAATAAGACGAAAAAAACTTTGGCAACATATATGTATTATTGGGTACTAAGTACAAGAAAATATTGAATACATATATTTCCTTGTCACATACTTACATGCAGCTCATGGCATTTTGGATGGATCCAGTCATTCGTTTTCTTTGAAGTGTGGCTGTCCTCATAGAACTTTGGGAAATCCAACTCTCCATCTTTTGCTACCTGTTAACACATCAACGTATAAATCAATGACACTTTATGCACCAAATAGACAAATTTTCATTAACAGATTTTTAAACAAATTGCTGGACAGATTTGGAGACAGATCTTTAGACAGATTTGCAGCCAGATTTGGAAATAGAGGCAGTAGTATTCTAGTTCGAATTCAAATAGATTATCATTAACAGATTTATATTTTCCAACAGATTTTTGCGAATACATTTGTTCAGATTTTCTCAAACAGATTCTATCCAACAGATTTTTGCAAACAGATTTTCACAGATAGCCACTTATAATCACTTCAGATTATGTGTATTATAACATGTGTATGTACAGGAATATCTGTTTTTTGTGAATGTATTAACTTAAATCTAAAACAAATAGAGCTACATGACTAATAATCTTAAGTGAAAAACAGAGTATAGTTTAGATTTGGGGCAGTATAGTTTAGATTTTGCGAGACAGATTTCGAATGAAAAACAAAGTATAGTGTAGACAGATCTAGAATGCAAACATGTGCAAGGGTATCATTAACAGATTTTTTCTAGACAGATTTTTTGCAAACAGTAGATGTTTACTAACAGAGTTTAACATATATATATATATATATATATGTATCACAACATAACATTTTTCATATCCAAACAACATATAATGGATTCAAGTTTAAAAAAAAAAAATCGAACTCACCATAGCAGCCATTGCGATAGGAAATGAACGAGACCCATTGGTATGATTGTACGGCAATTGACTCCTATTACTCTTGCCAGCTTTTGACCGTTTCTAAAAATAAGTCAAGCAGATAAATAATTTTTTTGGTAAATATTAAGGCATATCACATTTTCACATAGATGTACGTACTCTATCTAGTCTATTATTTTACCTGGTGAGATGCATCTTACCATGCCACACCGATCAAATGCTTCCAATTATCTAAACTCACCCCTACGGGCGGATGACCATAGATCTCATCACGTGGAAGTCCCTCTAATAATTCGAACTCTTGCTTCAAGGTGTACCTCCAATCTTTGTACAATCCATAGGCCTTCTTATTCACAATCTCTTGTGCTTGTAAGTCATTGTGGAAATCGTCTCCAATTTGAAACTTGTCCTACATTTTTAAACAAATTGAAATTGTAATCATTAAATATTAGTCTTTCTTATTAGCATACATAATACAATTACATCTTGTGGACAAGTAATATTAGTTACAAGAACTCCTTCGATGACGGCAGCTTTTGTAGTCTCATCAAGATCCGGCCATGACTTCACATCTTTCAAAGGGCACAAGGTTCTAATTTGAATTCCTAACTCGTTAGTTGCTAGAGTGGCATACTTGCCAATCATTGCATTCAACTCACGATCGATGTGAACATAACATTTTTCCCTTTTCTTGGCTCTAATTATTTTTTGTATGCCTTTGCCAAGTGTCGGTCCGCGTACATGTAGGGGCTTCGAAGTCCCTGTTAACAACATAACAACACGAAAATTGGCTAAAAATTGGCTACAAAAAAACAATGGCAATGGCATGTGCTAATTGACAAATTTGATACACTTTAATCTTATCTACGCCACTTGGCTGCGTTTCAGACGGGGCTTGTGTCTCATCAGAATCAACCATTGGTTGGCTAGTGACATGCTGAGATGGTCCCACATTTTTTCGAACAAGGAGAACAGGAGATGGAGCAACGGGTGATCCTAAAGGAATAGCAGCTGGCGAGTCTGTTTCTGGCTGTGTGAGTGTCTTCTTTTGAAGCCGACCAGTCTTTAAGCCAGGAACCATTTTCCAATCTGCAATAACACAAGTAACACTATAAAGCATGATATGCTTGCTTTAAAATAAATTAGACAAAAATAATTTAGAAGGCATGAACTAACTCAACTAATACATGCTTAATTACATGATTTAGCATGATATACATGAACTAAATTACATAAAAACAATAAAAATAAATAAAACTTTGGCACAGAAAAAGGGTACACCCAAATAATGCTTGATTATTGCACTTTCAAGCTAGAAGAATAAGGAATGGATCACATCAGGGCATCTAACTGTTATATAAAAACGGGAGAGAAGGGACAAGTTAACCGACCTTGAACTATTGGCTGATCTGTTTAAGCTGATATGTTTGCTGCTGTTGATGAGTATTTCCTGCTGCTATTTCCAGATTTTTGATGTTTTCTTGCCTGCTGCTATTTGTGGAATGTTTTGACTTTGGATCTATTTTTAGTTCTGGATCTGTTTTGTGTCACATGAATTAACTGGTAGTTTGCTTGTGCGTCCCACACCTTTATCTGTCCACAAGCAAAAGAAATATGTAATTGACCATTAAGCATGGAATGATTATAAACTAAATGGTCTGATTATTTTTCAGGCATGAATTACAGGTTGCTCAATGGTCTGATTAACTACAAATTATGTCCATGCACAGAGGGTGCAATTACAGGTTCAACCACTTGAGCTTGGACCACAACATAAGTCCCATAGCTAAATTGCACAATGATGAAAAATATGTGGCTGTTGAAAATAGTAGAAGCTGGAAAAGGATTCATTGGCATATAGCATTGCACAACAATACATCAAATTTCATAATTTGAATTAACTGATAATAATTTCAGGCATCATAATTATGTTGCTCAGTGGTCTGATTATTTTTTCCCTTACTTATCTATACTTCCAAGCCCTTGGACCAGGTGGTCCTCTTACACACGTCATGTGTGTGAATACCATATTGATTGAAACTTCGAAGCTAAATACCCATCCAACCTATGGACTGGACCATATTTTTTTCCTTAGAAAATTGAAATGAAAACTTCAGTAGATTGAACCCCACTTTGTGGACCACAAAAGCTAATTATGTACTGACTGAACCCCACTTTGTGGACCACAAAAGCAATTTTTTCTTCGTCTACTTTCTTCCAGCTGGTGACTTCTTACCTGCAGGTGCTGCGGCCCTGTTATTCATAAACCCCAACATTGTGAGAGCTGAGTCATCAATTGAAAAAAAAAAAAAAAAAATGAACTGACAAATAGAATATGGCATGCAAAGCATGGTAAATTAGTATTGATGCAATGAGATAAAGCTATAGAATTGTCTTCTGTTTATTTATACTGAGAGTGAAAGAAGAAAATCACGGCTCAAAGAAAAAAGGAAAAAGAAAAATTGAAGGGCATATAACATTCATGGGTACCTGATCTCAACTTTTTCGAACTATTCTACTGTTTTTAAATGCTAGTTCTGAAAATTGTAATTGCTTTTCATATAAACATGTTCTATTTTTTTGGTGGGTTAAATTTCTGGTTACAGTCATCTGTCCCTACAATGTTTCATCATTTCGCAACAAAACCCCTACAAAAAAAATAATAAAATAAAATAAACAAAAAGAAAATAAAAGAAGAGGTGTGAGAAAGATAACTAAAAATGAACTAACAATCAAACAAACAAAAATAGTTAATTACTAAAATGATTACCTGTTAACAGTAATGCTAAATGAGTTGTTTTCTGCTTTCTTCATTGTATTACTATCAGCTTTGGTTTCTGTCTCCCCACCCTCTCAAACAACCTCCATTACTGAAGCATAATATGCACAAATCAATTGAAAGTGGGTGAAGGACAAACTCAAAAAGAAATAAATACTCTATTAATAGAGCACAACTTTGAGGGAATAACATGCTAAAGATGGTTCTGTTTAGAGTTACTACAGGCATACACATAGAGATATGTTAAAAGTATTTTTTTTTTCTTTTTTAAACAATGCACCTCTAAAGGATAGAGGTCGTGACTTGGAACAACGACAAGTGCTATCCACTCCCAGCACTGTTGCACGGGTTTGAGTCACAGCAATCAGTTATGGTGGACCACAAAAGCAATGTTTAATTGAAAATCAGTCAGTTAACAAAAGACTATCTTCCAGCTCAAGCAGGCAAAAATTGTTTAAATCCAAACTAGTTCCATTTTTGGAGATTTGCTTTTCAATGATATGACCTTAAAAATGACATGATTGTTAGCATTGCCTTTCATGAAAAAGAAGGGAAAACACACTTGTTAAAATGGAATTTAAAGCACCACTTAAACATCATCTTCTGCAACTAAGGTGAATTAGTGTTGTTCTTTGTCAAAGGTACATGTGAGTTCCTAGAATATAGAAACTATCAACTAATGAGCTACTAGTAATAGATAGGTTATAGATATCAACTAGTGAGTTCCCAGAATATAGATTATAGATTATAGATAGGTGTTGCAAAAAATGTACAATATAATTTAAATGTTCAGACATATTTTTTTTCAATCTATTGAAACTTGTGGTAATCCAAATGTTTACCGCAATAGCAACTAGTAAATGGTTATTTAATTAAAAATCATATAATTGATGCTTTATACTCAACACATCATGTTTGCATGTTGATTGAAATAATTGGACCTTAATTATGAAGACTTCTCTGTAAACTTTCCCTCAAGTTATCAGCGAAAATTTCCATGTTTAGCTACATTTCTTGATAATTTACATAGTGGCACCTTATTTTTTATAACAATAACTCAATAACTATGTATCTCTGTTTTAGGCAACTCTGTATAACCGTCAATACTGATTATACTACCCTGGTGTGTATGATCAAGCCACATGCATGAACTTTTCTATGATTATCATGTGCAATGGCAGTTAGAGATACAAAAAGGACACCAAATGTAACATAAGATGGTGGATGATAATGGTAGAAAAAATGCTAGCTGAAACTCACCAGTAAATTGACAGTCCTGATGGGACAGACAAGGAAAAGTAACCAATCATGAGAGGAAGAAACTTGAAAATGAGAAGTGTGTTCTTTTGAGCTGGATCATCAGTCTACCAAAAGAAGACAAAATTTTCAAGGGACAATTCCAAGAATCACATACAAAACAGAAAATTACACGGATAGTTTTGTTATAATGCTATTCTTCTGCTGATTTTTTTTAAGCACTATTTTTTATGAGAACTTCAAGTAGTAAACATGGAGTTTACTAAAAAATTTCTAGTCGGAGAAACGTAAACAAGACCTGGTAGGGAGCTGTCTAAGATTGTGAGAGAATTGCTTCCTGATCCAAAGAGCTCTGCCAGTGCAGAAAAACCATCACGAGCTAGAAAGGTATGGTTCTCAATCTCCAGCTGTGCTAAAATGCAGTATGCTTATGTTAATTAGTTGATATGGTTACAGATAATTTACTATTCTATTTACTTAAAATGTTTCCAAAAATTTTCAGAGGAGTAATGACAGAAATAGGGTGTCTAAGCGATTAACCAAAGAGGCAGAGAAATATTTTGAGGACTTCATTTCAAATGTTGAAGATACTGATCTTTCTTCTTATGATGGAGAACGGACTGATGCAAGTTCTACTTTACAAGTGACAAAAACTAGAGATGTAGTGTTGCATTCTGGAGAAACAAGCACTGATTGCTTAATGGAAATGACATAATTTTTTTTTTTTATTATCTACCAAACAAATATAGTCAAAGTATGTAAAGTGCACAATTCACAAAACCAACGCTATAGGTAGTGATCCCAAAACCACACCACTACAGTTCAAAGCAGCATTATGCACTGTCAGCCTACAAGAAAATAGAACCTAGCATAAGAACTCCATCTTTTACAGAGAAAGATAAGCCACACGGTGAAAAATAACCAACAAATAAACAGCACAAGAAACCATGTTTGTGGCAGATTAAAACCATACATGACACCCTGCACTAAGCAACTAAGCAGACTACAAGGACTCAGCCAACATGCAGCAGATCAAAATCACTAGGTCACCATTGCTAGGGTCTGATTTGGTTAATTTTTTCCCCCTGCATTTTTTATGAGAATTATCCCAGTTACAGGTCTAAACATTGGCAGAATCACTTATATTAATCTACATCCATGTGAGGGAACAATGCATGTGCTCACTTTTCAATTGTGTAATCACAAGCCTTGAAGAGCATAATAGCTGTCATATCAATTGGTTGGATCCTTTGATAATTCACTGGTTAGTCATTGAACATAATGAAAGCACATCAAAGAAAGGTCTCATAGGCTGTTCTTCCATTAAAGTTTGTTGGAAAAGGGCTAAGTAGGCAATGATTTGGTGTAATCCACTGAAACTTAATTTGACATATATTTTTGACATTTAACATACCTTGAATACCAGAATATCTTTGGATTCAAAGAGCTTGTGTTATCATTTAACAGAGTTAACCGAAATAATTAAATTTCTAACTATCTTTCTATACAACAATAAAGTTAACGAAACTATTAATTAAAATATATTTTTGACATTATTAAAATTATTAATTACTTTAATAAGCAAGATAGAATTTCAAAATGACAGAGGCAATTAATATTTTATGCAAGCTTAATAAAAGAAGTCATTTTTTATACGATTAGAAATTTGAAAGAGTGATGTAATTTTCTAAACCACATAAAGTAATTAATATTTTAAACAAATTTTTAGAAATATATTTATAATTTATCCTTAATCTTAATATCCTCATAATGTATTTGAATCACAAATTTAAGTAAAAAATTGTGGATTGAAAGTCATTCACATTCCTTATGTCTTTTTATTTTTTCTCAACAAATTCATATACAAATTTATAATCTAAACACAACCTTTGAAATTATTTCCTAGCAACCTCAATACAAAACCTATCAAAAATAAGTCTACCGAAAGTAATACCTTAGTCTCAAGATTACCACCAAAGCTACTACATTTAGGCATATACGAAGAACATAGATATGTTCTCTGCTAAGGAAAAAAACATATAAATCATTAGTGAAACTACCATAAAAGGTTCAATTGTGGCACATCTTGAAATTGTTCAATTGTGGAAAAAGAATGCAAAATGACAGATTTGAATGCAAGACCTTGAATACCAGAATATCTTTCTTGAATACCATAAAAGAATGCAAATTGACAGATTCGGCAGGGTGCTCAACTGTAGTAACTGTTACTTACCGAAAGGGAAAAAAAGAAACAAAAGCATAACTGAATGTCATAGAATTTTCAGAATTTTCAGATTTCCACATTTTTCAGATTTCCAGATTTCAGAGTGATTTCCAAATTTTCAGATTTGCAGATACAGACCAAGGTGATTTCCAAATTTGGACAAAAACCAAATTATTTGAAAATGCACCAGATTTTCTTATTATAACTATAGAATTTTCAGATTTCCAGATTATTCAGATTTCCAGATTTCAGATTTCTACAATTAGCAGACCAAAGTGACTTCCAGATTTTCATATTTCAGATTTCTAGATTTCAGATTTTCAAAATTTTTAGATTACCAGATTTTCTTATTATCACTATTGAATTTTCATAATAATAGAAGTTTGACGAGCACCAATTGTTCCAAAATAAATAAATAAAAACTCATTCATTATAGTGTTTTATATCACGACATATTTTTTTTGATCGGCAAAACAAACTCTTTATTGATGAGAACATACGAAGGATGAACGAGTACATCAATAAAGAGGAGCTTAGAGCTAACACAAGCTCCAAGCTCCAGTTGGTGAGAAACCAACAACAAAAAAAGAAAAAAACCAGATAAACACAGCATAGAAAAAAACAGCCAGAAAAGCACAAGGCCCATGATCATGCAGCAACATTTAGCAGAACAACTACCAGTAGATACCAGCCAGAATTGATCAGTCTATCTACAAAACCATGAAATACCAACAACAAAGCATAAACATAGCAGAGGCAGCCCCAAACTTGAACCCAACAACATCCACACAGTAGCATCACAACAAAAACCCATTGCAAAACAGAGCAGCAACCAGACAAAACCAGCTTTACAGCCATACCAGCCATACCAGCATAGCTGCAGCCAAACAAATGCAGACCAGCTCAGAGCTTCGTATATCAGATGCATTCCACCAAAAGGCACCCTTCAGTTACATTCCAGGGGTGCACTGACCCATCCCTCACAATCAGATCATAACACACCAGATCCAATACACCCTTCCATCACCAATAGCAAGACAAAAACAAAACACCACAATGCAACAGTTCAGTACCCTTCCATTTGACAGCAGCCCAACAAAACACCACATTTACAGTAGGCCAACCATTTGATAGCAGCTCCAGAGAATGTACTCCAGGCCTCCTCAGAAAACATATTACTTGACACAGTAAGCAGCAGATAGATACCAAAGCTACACCATAAACTTCACTACCAAAGATACACCAAAAATACCTCCCACTTCATTCTGGACAACATCAAGCTACACCTCAAATTATGGCATGAACTAAAGCATGATATACATCAAGATTCGACATCAACATCTGTATCAAAATCACTTTGTAGGTCATATTCTTCGTTTGTGTCGTCACCCTCCCTCATTAATCCATCTTCATCATCACAGATGAAGGCATCATCTGTAACACCTTTGGCTTCTACCCCTCTGACAGATTGCAAAACTTCCATGGGAATAATTTCAAATTCAATATCATCTCGACGCAAAACCACACCATCATCAATAGCTATAGCAGGTACGACCTCGGTGGTTTCTTCTTGTTGGAACACATCATCAGGTTGTACGACATCTATCTCTAGCACATCCCAAATTCCTCGATGTTGGAACTTTTCAATGACTCTCCAATTGGTAACTAATTTGGTGTCATTAACATAGAATACTTGTTCAACTTGACTTGGTAATACAAATGAGTCATTTTTGTACGATCAACTTGTTACATCAACTGTTGTGAAATGTGGTTCTACACGCATAGTTCTACTACTACCACTGTTAAACCATTCACATTGGAACAATACAATCCGACGTCTGAACAAATAGTTCAGTTCCCACACTCTGCACAAGTGTCCATAGAAGTGTATCAATTGCCCTTCATGCTCCCCTTTCACGACTAATCCACTATTCTGACTTTTTCGACGGTTGTCACGGGTCGATAGTATGATAACGGACACCATTACAAATACATCCTGAATATGTGTTCACTAAGCCACTAGGACCATTGGCTAATGACCACATATCATCAATTGCTTCGGGGGAAACTTGGCTCCGCAATTCATTCATCTACATGAAGAACATATGTCATGTTACTAGCATGCGTGACATTTACGTAATGTACGATCTATGGTAGGATATGAGAATACTAGCTTACATGATCTTTGAACCATTTAGGAAATTCTTTCCAATGTCTGTTTTCGATGTCGAACACACCGGCTCTTTGGTGTAACAAGTTCTTGTGCTCCCTAGTTACAAGAAATGCGATTCAAAAACTATTTACTAAGATAAAGACTAATCAATTTACAACAAAAACATTAAGGCATACGTTTGAAGGATTCATACTCTACGTGTTTATCCACTTCTGTGCTATTGTGTAGGACAAACCAATGAGCCAACTCGCGTTCAGCTACGGACACATCGGACGCCCTTGTCATTAGACTAAAAGGACGTACAGTTTGAGTGAATACCGCCAACCCTGGGCCACGGTCACCCATGTCATAATTCCTTTCTGGGCGGTTAAACAATGTTTCAACTCCATCCAAATACATTGAACAAAATGTTGTACATTCTTTGGAAATGTAAGCCTCGGCAACAGAACCTTCAGGATGAGCTTTGTTGGCCACAAACCCTTTTAAACGGCCAAGCAACCTAATTTTGCAAGCCGATGACAATGTTATACTGCAATATTTATATCAGCAGTAAAGCGTTAACTTAAATTTGACAGTAATACGAGGGCTAAGTTAATACCTCTCAATTGGGTACATCCATCGATATTGCACTGGGCCTCCAAGCATAGCCTCTCAAGGCAAGTGAATTGCCAAGTGGACCATGACATCGAAAAAAGCCGGCGGGAAAATCATCTCAAGCTTACAAAGTATGAGTACGATTTGTTCATCCAATTTATGCAAATCTGAACGCCTCAATGTCTTTGAACACAATTGTTTGAAGAAATTTTCCAACTCAAAAAGTGTCATTCCAATTTCCTTATTAAGGTAGCCACGCATCCCAATTGGAAGAAGTCGTTGTATAAGGACATGACTGTCATGACTTTTGAGGCCAGATAATTTTCTAGCTTGAGCGGTCACGCAATTGGAGATATTTGCTGCATAGCCATCAGGGTGCTTCATTGATTTCAAGAAATCACAAAAGCCTTCTCTCTCTTTCACCGACAATGTGTACAATGCGGGAGGCTTCTCAAAGGACCCATTAGAACGCCTCTTCAAGTGTAACTCTTTACGTATTTTCATGTCCTCCAAATCTAAGCGTGCTTTGTCCGTGTCCTTGTTCTTTCCATCTACGCTCAAAAGTGTCCCAACGACATTGTCACATATGTTCTTCTCAATATGCATGACATCAAGGTTGTGTCGAAGCTTCAACGCTTTCCAATAGGGCAAGTCAAACATAATGCTTCTCTTGCTCCAATTCAAATTTTGATGTTCATTCCTTTGTCGTTTTCGATTTTGTGGGTGCTTTCCATACGGCTTGTAAGTCCCATAATCAATTTGCTCTAGTATTTGGTCCCCCGATAAGTCCAAAGGTTTGGACCTATGCTCCGTTTGACCATTGAAGAGCTTACTTGTTCGCCAAGTGTGGTTCTCAAGCAAGTGGCGACGAGCAACCATATACCCTATTTTACTTTGTAATCCCTGGGACGATGCATTATTGTTACAATTAGGGCAAGCCAAGTAACCCTTTGTACTCCACCTTGGCATGTTACCGTACGCAGAGAAGTCATTTATGGTCCACATTACCGCCGCATGCATTCTAAAAATTTGCCCATTCGATGCATCATATGTTTGCACACCATGCTCCCACAAATTCTTCAATTCTTCTATTAGTGGCTGCAAGTAAACATCAATGTCTCTTCTAGGTGCTGAACATTTGGGAATAAGCAATGACATCATACAATATGGCTCTTTCATGCACTTCCACGGCGGGAGATTGTAAGGCATTAAGATTACGGGCCACATGCTATATGATGTGCTCATATTCCCAAATGGATTGAAACCATCTATTGCCAGCCCTCGCCTTACATTTCGAGAGTCATCAGAAAACGTCGGATGTTGCTTATCAAAGTCCTTCCATGCTTCCCCATCGGCCGGGTGCCTTAATATGTCATCATCCACACGTTTCTCATTATGCCATCTCATATATGCGGCTATTTTTTTGGACATATACAGTCTTTTCAACCTCCGTGTCAAAGGAAAGTACCGGAATACCTTGTGTGGAATCTTTTTACCACCATCATCGTTCAACTTGTATCTACACGCGTCACATGTAGGGCATTTCTCCAAATTAGCACTCTCCTTCCAAAATAGTGCATAATCATTCTTGCACGAATGAATTGTTTCATATCCCAAACCCAAGTCATGTAAGAACTTCTTAGCATCATAGAGTGTCCACGGAACTGTTGGATCACATTCTAGTAGAATGTTCTTGAATACCTGCATAACCATATCGAATGACTTGTTGCTCCATTTATTGTACACCTTCACATGAAGCAACTTACTGACGAATGATAACACAGAAAACTTTTCACATGTCCGATGAACTTTGCGTTATGCATCTTCGAATGACCTAGTGAACGTATGCAAATCCTCCCTCTCCAAACCATTAGGTTCATCGTCGGTATGATCATCCATAGGACCACTCACGTAAATTTCTTCCAACATAATAGGCAATTCATCCATGGGCAGATCATCGATATCTATCATACATTCACCACTACCTCCACATTGGTCATTTGATACACTAGGACGAGACACGGGACCATGTTCCCTGTGATGCACCCAAGCTAGATACGAAGATGCCATGCCTCTTCGGATCAAGTGCATCCACACAACTTGTCTGCTATATTTTGTGCCATTAATGCAATCGACACACGGACACCTAATTTCATCCTCTACGCCTAAATTTGTCGTAGCAAAATCAAGGAATGACTTCACCGCTTGTTGTTACTCTTTACTTGTCAGTTTATTATTTATCGTCATCCAACTCTTGTCCATTTTGTCACCTACAACTCACACAAAGATTAACCGAGGAACAAATGAGAACACGCATTTCAAGTTGAGATAGATTATGTTGTCTTTCATTCACTGTTTGGCTTGTCACATAAATCTCTTTTAGGGTGGAACTTTATGACACGATTTGTTCTGAAACAATGCGTAATTATGGAAGTTAATTTAAGAAATGACCCGTAATTTTGGACCACTAGATAGCATAACTAGTAGAGCACTACTGCTAGTGAAACCATATGGTCAATAATAGAATGATATATCAAAATAATCAAAACCATTTTATTATGAATACTACTTTTATATAAAATGATATAGTTTATTATGATTTCTTCATTTACTATTATTCTATAATTTATAAAATAAAATAAAAGAAAACTATTCATACATCAGTCTCGATATATTTTATAAATTATATATATTTACAAATCATTTTCTTTTAGCCAAACAAAAAAAAAGTGTAAAATGAATTTTTAGTATGAAGCAACGCTTCAAAAACACCAAATAATTTTAGATTGGAGGCCCTTTGAAATTGTGGAATACCACAATTATAACCAATAAATCTGCAAATATAGCTGCTTGGATGAGTCGCTCTCCTTGCCTCTCATTACGTATTTGTTTGGTGAATCCCCAGTTACAGATGCATTTCAAAAAATAAGCTCATGTGAGAGTGATTTATCATTATAACTTGGCAGCCTTGCATTGTTCATACACACAAATCAGCAAAAAGTGTCCTAGTACCCAACCATCTCTTACATAGAGCATAACATGACTCATAGATAGATCAGTTCATATATACACACACATTTTAATATATACAGTCATACACGAACACATACAGTCACACACACACTTCTTTAGTCACACATGATCCGAACCGTTCATTATATATTAGTGTAACTAGTAAAATGAATGATTGAGAGTTGAAGTGGAAAGGGAGCTGGAGATGAGCTAGGACTTGAGATGCACAACAGTAACTGTTGTGCGGTTTTTGGAGTTCATTTTAGATCCAATTTTGATAATTCAAATTGTTTACTTTTTAGAATATATCAGTACAACATTGATATAAAAAAATCAAATTGATCGGATATTAATAATAGTTCTTTAATCAAATCACATATGTATTAAGTTTTATTCTTAAAATCGAACTTATCATTCAGTTTCTCGTTAGTCAATTAAATTTTATATAAATATATTGTACTTGATGTAATTTAAAAAATAAACGATTGAAATTATCAAAATAAGATCTAAAGTGAACCTAAAAGGCTACACAATGGTAGCCACCCTGACTCCACTGAGTGAAAACTTAAATTTGAGTTAGTTAAAATTCTGAGTCAAAACATTTTAAACCTTACTTAAATCATGAATGAAAACTTAAATTTGAGTAAGTTAAAATTCCACCCACTCATTTATTGACATCTATACAAAATTTAGTTGTACTCTAATTTTGACTCAATTCAAGGGAGATACATCCCTTTTTACTCAAATTTCCATGCAATCAGAGCTTGACACAGTTGCTTTTATCCAAAATTTTCAAATTATCGTTCACTCCAATTCCTAGCTACAACCACTCAAAACTTGACAATTTGGACTTAAATTTGAAATTTTCCATTGAAATATAAAACCTCATAATATTATAATTTTTTACTCAAACTCATACCTCATTTTCAGTAAAACTACAAAGGGTTGGAAATAGATTTAGAAAAATAAGTGGTATGGATAGGGTTAGTGATGGGCTACTGAAGATGGGGAAGAAATGCAAAGGAAGAAGAGAGAGAACAAATAGAGGACTTCCATCTTAGAAAATAAAATAGTGAAAAAAAAAATCTATATATATAAGATCATCGCATATGGTAAATGGTTGGCCTAATTTCAGCATTTCTGTAAGTAGTACACCCAAATAGAATAACATTGGCCTAATTTCGAAAACATCTTAACCCAAGCATTGCCCTAAATTTTAATTTCAATCACAATGCCCTAATTTCCAGCATTCACATTCTGATTTCTGTGTGCGTGTATATATCGCATATGTATGTATGTGTGTGTGTGTAAACAGAGAGAGACCGAAAGAGAGAGGGAGATACAGAGAGAAGGAGAGACAGATGCGAAATGGAGGACGTACCTGGGAAGGAGACTATGAGATGATCCTGATGAACTTGCGGTGATGGCGATTTTTGTACAAAGCTATACAGAAGAAGGCAGAGGTGTGAGTGAGACCCAATCAAAAACTAATGTAAACAGCGAGTGAGAGAAAGATGGAAACCGAGAGGCCATACAGAGAAGGGGAAACAAATCGAGAGGGAGATAGGGAGAGAGAGAGAGACAGAGAGAGGCGAAATAGAGGACATACCTGGAGAGAGGCGAAATGGAGATGGAAACAGCGCAAGTGACAGAGGCGGAAGTGAGAGAAAGAGGGAAATAAAACCACGAAATGTTTATTCCCGACCAAACTTTATTTTGGCCGGTAATATATTTATGAAAATTAAATATTCCCTCCAAAATCGATTTTGGCCCTATTGGCTACTGAATTGTAGTCGGAAAAGAAAACAAATTTAGCGACCAAATTTTAAATAGTCGCCCAAACCCTATTTTGCACGACTAGCACACATTTGTAGCCAAAAATCATCAATAATATCTCCGAAAAGGTTGTTTTCCACGACTAACACAGAATTAGTAGCGAAAAATTAAATGAAAACCAATAAAAAAAATTTATACTTTATAATGACAGTGCAATTAGCGACCAACATCATCTTTAGTCGCCAAAAGTGAAGACAATTCCGACAACATGTATATTTAATATCAAAAAAGTGGTCTTTTACTGACCAAAAAGGTTTGGTAGCTGATGCATGTACCTTTGGCGACCAAATGTTGTTTGGTAGCTAATCTGTCCACCGCTGGCGACCAGCTTTATTTTAGTAGCTAATTAGTAGACATTTGGTGACTAAATTTACTTTAGTCGGCAAAAGTAGTCGCCGAATGTGTTCTTTGTTGTAGTGAGATTGAACAGATATGAAAATGTGGTATTTTTTATTCTTATTTTTGTGAATTTTTTCAGATTTCTTCACAAACAATTTTACTATTTAAATCCATCTAAAAAGTAAAAAATAAATAAATTCGTGAAAAAATACGAAAAAATTTCATCAAAGATAAAAATATTTATAAATCAACAATTAAGTGATGACACTTAGACCTTGCAAATCAAATAATTACTTTCTTGATTATTTTTCAAACACTTTTAACTTTTGCACAGTTTATTCAAAAAATTGCATCAAAACACTTTTATAACTTATTTAAAACATTTTTAAGTCAAGAATCTAAAACTAATAATCTTCACAGCTAACCTTAAGTTTTGTTAAACGGGGCCAGTGTTATGTAATATCATTGTGTACAGCTTATGATTGGAAAGTAGAAATTAAAGTATATATCCATTAAGTTTTAAATAATTAGGCTATTATAATTTTTCAAGTTATTGTTTTAATACTTGTAAGCATAAGTCGTTTCTACACCAAACAACACTATTGAAATGTATGATAATGTGTTAATGGTTCTAAATGAGAATTTCGTATGAATAGAGAATTGACTAGGTTTTTATTTAAATTTTCTTTTAGACCAATTGTTGCATACTTTTTCTAACAAGGACTAATGTTCACATCCTTTCTTAAACAAATTGTTCTGGGTTATGGACCACAAACTTTTAGAGAGTCTGGTCATCCGAGCAAGAGAAGCAAACCAACTCATTTGACCATATTATGTAATTTGGGCCTAGCGGAGAAGTCACCATCAATTAGAAGAATCTAATACAACACAAAACTTTGTTGGGTTGACCTTATTAACAATACAGGGTGATTCTCTTTGCACCTAAATAATAATTTAACACATCTAATTAAAATTTTAAAATTTTAGTTACTATTATATTTTAATGTATATTTACTAATAAGGACAATACACAATAAACCCTGAAATAAAATATGTAGATTTTTTCTCATAATACACCCAAATCACTTATATGTATTTTTCATATTTAACTCTCTTTATCTTTTTCTCCAAATTTTAATTATTTTGTCTTCATCTTCTTTTTCATTTCGAAACTCTAATCTATCCCATCAAAATTTATCATTATCATCAACATTATTATTTCTTATTAAAAAAATAAAATCAAAAATTTAAGTTATAAAAAAATGACTAATTTGTGACAAAAACTAAGATTGTAATTGTAAGCTTATTAATTCTACCATTGGTATATCTCTATTTCTTTGTTGTAAAACTTTGTTTCTTTAAATTCCAAAGCACCGAAAAATAAAAATGATGAGGCTCTACATTTGTTGAGGCACCGGTAGCTTTTGTTCTCCATCAATTTTGCAATTCCTTAGTCTAGGTCTGGCAACAGCGTGGTTCCTTACTATGAAACTCAAAGAGATAAAATGCAACTAAATAAATTAAAGCCCTAAATCAAAAATCTTATATTTTTTTATCGTTCTCCTTCATCATTCTCATTTACTGGTGTCGTCTTTCCTTGTATGTGAACAAAAAAATAATTGTAACAAGAAACCGGTATAAGGATTTTCTAAAGGGCTTTTGAAAGTGGTGTAATTTGAGATTTTTGATTTATTTATCATTTGGGTGTACTTTGAAGGGTAATGTAGGAAAAACATATGGTGTATTGAGAGTAAATTATAATTCTAAATAATTTCATAAAGTGTACTGAGAAATTAGATGTACTTTTTTTTTTTTGATCTGCAAAACAAAGAAGCTTCATTGATGTAAAATATAGTACAAAGTACAAGACAAAATACATCAATAAAGAAAGGCAAGTGCAAAAGCATCACAATGGGCTGAATCATCACAACTAGGTTGGCACAAAAAAGTTCATCCTATCATTTGCTAGCACCCCTAGAGTTGGTGAGCAACCAACAGAAGAAAAAGAAAGGAAAACAAAAAAGCAGCATAGCATAGTGCAGATCGACACCCCCAAACAAATGCTGCTGCATAACCAGATCCTTCACAGAAGCTGCGTAACCAGATCACATTTCACAATGACACATAGAGAGCAACAGCAGGTTCAGCTCATAGAGATAGAACAAGCAGATCACAATAGATTCAGCAGAACTAACACCCATTAGTGCAGCAGCTCAATAATAGGTTCATATCATACATAACAGATAAAACAAAACCTAACAGATCACACACACCAACTACACCAGATCACCAGACCAAACCAGACCAATCGAAAACATTAGTGCAGTTCAAAAACAGCCACCAACAAGACCAATCCACATTCAACATCAAGGAAACAAATAAGGCCTCAGTCCAAATGCCCCAGACCAGAACTAACACCCATTGCATCAATTCAAATGCTGCTGCATAACAAGATCATGCCCCAAACCAGAGACAAACAACAACATGCTCAGCTCACAGAGAAAATTTCAAAAACAGGATTGATATAACAAATAGAACAAACATGCCTTACACAAGCTCATGCACCATTTTTGTTAAACAACAATTAGGCACATCAGCTGCACAACAAATAATCCCAACAACAAATAAACCCATAGCTAGGCAGCCAATAACCAAACCCCCAGCCTACTCTGTTCCACCCAGTAGGTAAATAGAAAAAATTTACAGAACAAACAACAACAAGTTGCTGCTGCATAACCAGATCATGCCCCAAACCAGTGAGCAACCAACACACCAACAACAGCCTACTCTGTTCCACCTAGCAGGTAATCAGAAAAAATTTATAGATCAAGCAACAACAGGTTGCTGCTGCATAACCAGATCATGCCCCAAACCAGTGAGCAACAAGCAGCACACATAGAACAAACATGCCTTTACACAAGCTCATGCACCATTTTTGTTGCACAACAATTAGGACCATTAGCTGCACAACAAATAACCCCAACAACAAATAAGCCCATAGCTAGGCAGCCAACAACCAAACACCCAGCAGCGGTCAAGCCATCAACAGCAGCCTACTCTGTTCCACCCAGCAGGTAATCAGAAAAATTTACAGATCAAGCAACACCAGAAAAATTTACAAATCAAGCAGTCTACGCTGTCAAAATAAGCCCATAGCTAGGCAGCCAATAACCAAACACCCAGCAACAGCCAACATACCAACAACAGCGTACTCTGTTCCACCCAACAGGTGGTTAGCTTAGCTCCCATTCCTAATACAGTATTGAACCTGAGGCAAATCGAAGACTATATCATTGATAGAGAACTCCATTTTAGCTGGAGAGGATTGGGCCCACAAAGCAATTCGAGCTTTGACAACCTCGCATAGTTCCTCAAAGTTTGGCTGGGAACCATTAAAAACACAATCATTTCTATGCATCCATGTGGACCACAAAACAACCAAAGGCACAACCATCCACAGTAGCTTCTTAGTCTTTTCCATTTTGCAAAACGACCACCATTGTAGCAGCCCTTCCACTGAGTTTGGCATAGCCCACTGAAATCCCCACCATTTCATAATATTAGACCATAGCAGCCAAACAAATGGACAGAAGAGCAACATATGATTGATAGATTCCTCCTCCTTTTGACAGAAGACACAGCCCACATTGCCACATGCAGCTAATATCCCAATTCTCTGTAAGAAGCTAGAGGTTTTCATCTTGCCTTGCCAAGCCAACCACCCGAAAAATTTGACTTTAGGATGGGCACAATTATTCCCAACTACCACTGCCATACTCGTAATAGGACCCAAGGAGTATTCATAATTTTTATACTCTGATGTAACAGAAAACAGACCATATGGGTTAGCCTTCAACTTCCAAGCATCTTGTTTGGTGACCCTCATTGCTGGAGCATTCATAAAGAGAGAATGAAGACTCCTAACCTCCTCCTCTTCCCAGGCCAGCAGAGCTTTCCTAAATTCTAGATTCCAGACCTGAGACCCTCCACTCCAGATATAAAAAATCAGACATTACTCTTATTTTATCATTAGACAGCAAAAAAAGTCTGGGGAACTCCTTAAAACTTAGCTCCCTAACCCATTTATACAGCCAGAAAAGAGCTCTCCTACCATTCCCCAACTCTATGACTGAGTTTTCCAAGTACAGATTGTGTAGCATAGGAGTAGATATAATTGCACCAATGATATCAGACCAAATTTTTGAGTTTCTACTATTTCCATCCATACATGGCAGCCATCTTCCACCCTCCATATTATACTTAGAGCATAGAACATCCTTCCACAAAGTATGATGCTCTGACCCAAACCTCCACCACCATTTCAGCAATAAACAATTATTTATAACTGTGATACTTCTGATCCCTAAACCTCCCAAATGTTTACTCTTGGTAACGGTATCCGATCTAACCATGTGAACTTTCCTTCTGAGGTATGATCCCCCCCAAAGAAAGTTTGCTTGAATCTTCTCAATTGCTTTAGCCACCCCCACAGGTATTTTGAACAAAGATAAGTAATAGATAGGCAAGTTACACATGACAGACTTAATTAGTGTCAGCCTCCCAGCAAACGAAAGTAGCCTTCTCTTCCATGTAGATAACTTTTGTTTAAACTTATGCAACACCGGCTTCCAAGTACTTAACCAGCCCGGATTAGCACCTAGAGGTAGACCTATGTACTTAAAAGGGAACATCTGATGGGCACAATTTCGTCTAGAGGCAAAACTCTGCAGCAAAACTTCATCCACTCCAATGCCCGCAATCACGCTCTTATGGTAGTTTATTTTCAGCCCCGATAGGATCTCAAAACATCTCAGAATGTGTTTGATGGTCACCACTTCCATCCACTTAGCTTCACAAAACAGTACTGTGTCATTTGCAAATTGTAGATGTGTTACTGTGATTCCATTATTCCCAATAGCAGGCCCTTTTATCAAACCCATTTCCTTGGCCCTAGCAAACAAGATGTTCAACCCCTCGGCCACAATATTGAAAAGGAAAGGGGGCAATGGGTCACATTGCCGAATACCTCTCTGTGGGAAAAATTCCTCAGTAGGTGAACCATTCACTAAAACTGACACCGTTGTGGATGTTACACAACTTTTCATCCATCTCACCCATTTATCGCCAAAACCAAAATTAGATAGCATATTAAATAGGAATTCCCAGTTGACCGAGTCATATGCCTTTTCAAAGTCTAATTTCAACACCAAACCTTTCTTGTTTGATTTTCTGCACCCATCAACTATCTCATTAGTAATGAGAATCCCATCTAGGATATTCCTTCCCCCAAGAAATGCGGATTGAGTCTCACTAATAATTCTTGGCATCACTTGTTTCATCCTATTGGCAATGAGAAATTAGATGTAGTTAATAAGCTTATTAATTCTACCATTGGTATATCTCTATTTCTTTGTTGTAAAACTTTGTTTCTTTAAATTCCAAAGCACCAAAAAACAAAAATGATGAGGCTCTACATTTGTTGAGGCACCGATAACATTTTTTCTCCATCAATTTTTCAATTCCTTAGTCTAGGTCTGGCAACAGTCGTGGTTCCTTACTATGAAACTCAAAGAGATAAAATGCAACTAAACAAATTAAAACATTAAATCAAAAATTTTATATTTTTTTATCGTTCTCCTTCGTCATTCTCATTTACTGGTGTCGTCTTTCCTTGTATGTGAACAAAAAAATAATTGTAACAAGAAACCTGTATAAGGATTTTTTAAAGGACTTTTGAAAGTGGTGTAATTTGAGATTTTTGATTTATTTATCATTTGGGTGTACTTTGAAGGGTCATGTAGGAAAAACATATGGTGTATTGAGAGTAAATTATAATTCTAAATAATTTCATAAAGTGTACTGAGAAATTTGATGTACTTTTTTTTTTTGATCTACAAAACAAAGAAGCTTCATTGTTGTAAAATATAGTACAAAGTACAAGACAAAATACATCAATAAAGAAAGACAAGTGCAAAAGCATCACAATGGGCTGAATCATCACAACTAGGTTGGCACAAAAAAGTTCATCCTATCATTTGCTAGCACCCCTAGAGTTGGTGAGCAACCAACAGAAGAAAAAGAAAGGAAAACAAAAAAGCAGCATAGCATAGTGCAGATCGACACCCCCAAACAAATGCTGCTGCATAACCAGATCCTTCACAGAAGCTGCGTAACCAGATCACATTTCACAATGACACATAGAGAGCAACTACAGGTTCAGCTCATAGAGATAGAACAAGCAGATCACAACAGATTCAGCAGAACTAACACCCATTAGTGCAGCAGCTCAACAATTGGCTCATATCATACATAACAGATAAAACAAAACCTAACAGATCATACACACCAACTGCACCAGATAACCAGACTAAACTATTCCAATCCCAAACATTAGTGCAGTTCAAAAACAGCCACCAACAAGACCAATCCACATTCAAAATCAAGGAAACAAATAAGGCCTCAGTGCAAATGCCCCAGACCAGAACTAACACCCATTGCATCAATTCAAATGCTGCTGCATAACAAGATCATGCCCCAAACCAGAGACAAACAAAATCATGTTCAGCTCATAGAGAAAATTTCAGAAACATGTCAGATATAACAAATAGAACAAACATGCCTTACACAAGCTCATGCACCATTTTTGTTAAACAACAATTAGGCCCATCAGCTGCACAACAAATAATCCCAACAACAAACAAGCCCATAGCTAGGCAGCCAATAACCAAACCCCCAACCTACTCTGTTCCACTCAGCAGGTAATTAGAAAAAATTTACAGAACAACCAACAACAAGTTGCTGCTGCATAACCAGATCATGCCCCAAACCAGTGAGCAACCAACACACCAACAGCAGTCTACTCCGTTCCACCCAGCAGGTAATCGGAAAAAATTTATAGATCAAACAACAACAGGTTGCTGCTGCATGACCAAATCATGCCCCAAACCAGTGAGCAACAAGCAGCACACATAGAACAAACATGCCTTTACACAAGCTCATGCACCATTTTTGTTGCACAACAATTAGGATCATCAGCTGCACAACAAATAATCCCAACAACAAATAAGCCCATAGCTAGGCAGCCAATAACCAAACACCCAGCAGCAGTCAACCCATCAACAGCAGCCTACTCTGTTCCACCCAGCAGGTAATCAGAAAAATTTACAGATCAAGCAACACCAGCAAAATTTACAAATCAAGCAGCCTACTCTGTCAAAATAAGCCCATAGCTAGGCAGCCAACAACCAAACACCCAGCAGCAGCTAACATACCAACAACAGCCTACTCTGTTCCACCCAGTAGGTGGTTAGCTCAGCTCCCATTCCTAATACAGTATTGAACCTGAGGCAAATCGAAGAGTATATCATTGATAGAGAACTCCATTTTAGCTGGGGAGGATTGGGCCCATAAAGCAATTCAACCTTTGACAACCTCGCATAGTTCCTCAAAGTTTGGCTTGGAACCATTAAAAACACAATCATTTCTATGCTTCCATGTGGACCACAAAACAACCAAAGGCACAACAATCCACAGTAGCTTCTTAGTCTTTTCCATTTTGCAAAACGACCACCATTGTAGCAGCCCTTCCACTGAGTTTGGCATAGCCCACTGAAATCCCCACCATTTCATAATATTAGACCATAGCAGCCAAACAAATGGACAGAAGAGTAACATATGATTGATAGATTCCTCCTCATTTTGACAGAAGACACAACCCACAATGCCACATGCAGCTAATATCCCAATTCTCCGTAAGAAGCTAGAGGTTTTCACCTTGCCTTGCCAAGCCAACCACCCGAAAAATTTGACTTTAGGAGGGGCACAATTATTCCAAACTACTACTGCCATACTCGTAATAGGACCCAAGGAGTATTCATAATTTTTATACACTTATGCAACAGAAAACAAACCATATGGGTCAGCCTTCCACTTCCAAGCATCTTGTTTGGTGACCCTCATTGCTGGAGCATTCATAAAGAGAGAATGAAGACTCCTAACCTCCTCCTCTTCCCAGGCCAGCAGGGCTCTCCTAAATTCTAGATTCCAGACCTGAGACCCTCCACTCCTGATATAAAAAATCGGACATTACTCTTATTTTATCATTAGACAGCGAAAAAAGTCTGGGGAACTCCTTAAAACTTAGCTCCCCAACCCATTTATCCAGCCAGAAAAGAGCTCTCCTACCATTCCCCAACTCTATGACTAAGTTTTCCAAGTACAGATTGTGTAGCATAGGAGTAGATATAATTGCACCAATGATATCAGACCAAATTTTTGAGTTTCTACTGTTTCCATCCATACATGGCAGCCATCTTCCACCCCTTATATTATACTTAGAGCATAAAACATCCTTCCACAAAGTATGATGCTCTGACCCAAACCTCCACCACCATTTCAGCAGTAAACACTTATTCATAACTGTGACACTTCTGATCCCTAAACCTCCCAAATGTTTACTCTTGGTAACGGTATCCGATCTAACCATGTGAACTTTCCTTCTGAGGTATGATCCCCTCCAAACAAAGTTTGCTAGAATCTTCTCAATTGCTTTTGCCACCCCCACAGGCATTTTGAACAAAGACAAGTAATAGATAGGCAAGTTACACAAGACAGACTTAATTAGTGTCAGCCTCCCAGCAAACGAAAGCAGCCTTCTCTTCCATGTAGATAACTTTTGTTTAAACTTATCCAAGACCGGCTTCCAAGTACCTAACCTGCCAGGATTAGCACCTAGAGGTAGACCTAAGTACTTAAAAGGGAACCTCTGATGGGCACAATTTAGTCTAGAGGCAAAACTCTGTAGCAACACTTCATCCACTCTAATGCCCGCAATCACGCTCTTATGGTAGTTTATTTTCAACCACGATAGGATCTCAAAACATCTCAGAATGTGTTTGATGGTCACCATTTCCATATACTTAGCTTCACAAAACAATACTGTGTCATCTGCAAATTGTAGATGTGTTACTGTGATTCCATTATTCCCAATAACAGCCCCTTTTATAAAACCCATTTCCTTGGCCCTAGCAAACAAGATGTTCAACCCCTCGGCCACAATATTGAAAAGGAAAGGGGACAATGGGTCACCTTGCCGAAGACCTCTCTGTGGGAAAAATTCCTCAGTAGGTGAACCATTCACTAAAACTGACACCTTTGTGGATGTTACACAACTTTTCATCCATCTCACCCATCTATCGCCAAAACCAAAATTAGATAGCATATTAAATAGGAATTCCCAGTTGACCGAATCATATGCCTTTTCAAAGTCTAATTTCAACACCAAACCTTTCTTGTTTGATTTTCTGCACCCATCAACTATCTCATTAGTAATGAGAATCCCATCTAGGATATTCCTTCCCCCAAGAAATGCGGATTGAGTCTCACAAATAATTCTTGGCATCACTTGTTTCATCCTATTGGCAATGAGAAATTAGATGTAGTTAATAAGCTTATTAATTCTACCATTGGTATGTCTCTATTTCTTTAAATTCCAAAGCACCAAAAAACAAAAATGATGAGGCTCTACATTTGTTGAGGCACTGATAGGATTCGTTCTCCATCAATTTTGCAATTCCTTAGTGTAGGTCTGGCAACAGTCGCGGTTCCTTACTATGAAACTCAAAGAGATAAAATGCAACTAAAAAAATTAAAGCCCTAAATCAAAAATCTTATATTTTTTTATCGTTCTCCTTCGTCATTCTCATTTACTGGTGTCATCTTTCCTTGTATGTGAACAAGAAAATAATTGTAACAAGAAACCTGTATAAGGATTTTTTAAAGGGCTTTTGAAAGTGGTGTAATTTGAGATTTTTGAATTATTTATCATTTGGGTGTACTTTGAAGGGTCATGAAGGAAAAACATATGGTGTATTGAGAGTAAATTATAATTCTAAATAATTTCATAAAGTGTACTGAGAAATTTGATGTACTTCTTTTTTTTGATCTGCAAAACAAAGAAGCTTCATTGATGTAAAATATAGTACAAAGTACAAGACAAAATACATCAATAAAGAAAGGAAAGTGAAAAAGCATCACAATGGGCTGAATCATCCCAACTAGGTTGGCACAAAAAAGCTCATCCTATCATTTGTTAGCACCCCCAGAGTTGGTGAGCAACCAACAGAAGAAAAAGAAAGAAAAACAAAAAAACAGCATAGCATAGTGCAGATTCACCCCCCCAAACAAATGCTGCTGCATAACCAGATCCTTCACAAAAGCTGTGTAACCAGATCACATTTCACAATGACACATAGAGAGCAACAACATGTTCAGCTCATAGGGATAGAACAAGCAGATCACAACAGATTCAGCAGAACTAACAACCATTAGTGCAGCAGCTCAACAATTGGTTTATATCATACATAACAGATAAAACAAAACCTAACAGATCATACACAGCAACTACACCAGATCACCAGACCAAACCAGACCAATCCCAAACATTAGTGCAGTTCAAAAACAGCCACCAACAAGACCAATCCATATTCAAAATCAAGGAAACAAATAAGGCCTCAGTCCAAATGCCCTAGACCAGAACTAACACCCATTGCATCAATTCAAATGCTGCTGCATAACTAGATCATGCCCCAAACTAGAGACAAACAACAACGTGTTCAGCTCACAGAGAAAATTTCAGAAACATGACAGATATAACAAATATAACAAACATGCCTTACACAAGCTCATGCACCATTTTTGTTAAACAACAATTAGGCCCATCAGCTGCACAACAAATAATCCCAACAACAAATAAACCCATAGCTAGGCAGCCAATAACCAAACACCCAGCCTACTCTGTTCCACCCAACAGGTAATTAGAAAAAATTTAAAGAACAAACAACAACAAGTTGCAGCTGCATAACCAGATCATGCCCCAAACCAGTGAGCAACCAACACACCAACAACATCATACTCTGTTCCACCTAGCAGGTAATCAGAAAAAATTTATAGAACAAGCAACAACAAGTTGCTGCTGCATGACCAGATCATGCCCCAAACCAGTGAGCAACAAGCAGCACACATAGAACAAACATGCCTTTACACAAGTTCATGCACCATTTTTGTTGCACAACAATTAGGACCATCAGTTGCACCACAAATAATCCCAACAACAAATAAGCCCATAGCTAGGCAGCCAATAACCAAACACCCAGCAGCAGTCAAGCCATCAACAGCAGCCTACTCTGTTCCACCCAGCAGGTAATCAGAAAAATTTACAGATCAAGCAACACCAGCAAAATTTACAAATCAAGCAACCTACTCTGTCAAAATAAGCCAATAGCTAGGCAGCCAATAACCAAACACCCAGCAGCAGCCAACAAACCAACAACAGCCTACTCTGTTCCACCCAACAGGTGGTTAGCTTAGCTCCCATTCGTAATACAGTATTGAACCTGAGGCAAATCGAAGACTATATCATTGATAGAGAACTCCATTTTAGCTGGGAAGGATTGGGCCCACAAAGCAATTCGAGCTTTGACAACCTCACATAGTTCCTCAAAGTTTGGCTGGGAACCATCAAAAACACAATCATTTCTATGCTTCCATATGGACCACAAAACAACCAAAGGCACAACCATCCATAGTAGCTTCTTAGTCTTTTCCATTTTGCAAAACGACCACCATTGTAGCAGCCTTTCCACTGAGTTTGGCATAGCCCACTGAAATCCCCACCATTTCATAATATTAGACCATAGCAGCCAAACAAATGTGCAGAAGAGCAACATATGATTGATAAATTCCTCCTCATTTTGACAGAAGACACAACCCACATTGCCACATGCAGCTAATATCCCAATTCTCCATAAGAAGCTAGAGGTTTTCACCTTGCCTTGCCAAGCCAACCACCCGAAAAATTTGACTTAAGGAGGGCACAATTATTCCAAACTACCACTACCACACTCGTAATAGGACCCAAGGAGTATTCATAATTTTTATACTCTGATGCAACAGAAAACAAACCAGATGGGTCAGCCTTCCACTTCCAAGCATCTTGTTTGGTGACCCTCATTGCTGGAGCATTCATAAAGAGAGAATGAAGACTCCTAACATCCTCCTCTTCCCAGGCCAGCAGAGCTCTCCTAAATTCTAGATTCCAGACCTGAGACCCTCCACTCCTGATATAAAAAATTGGACATTACTCTTATTTTATCATTAGACAGCGAAAAAAGTTTGTGGAACTCCTTAAAACTTAGCTCCCCAACCCATTTATCCAGCCAGAAAAGAACTCTCCTACCATTCCCCAACTCTACGACTGAGTTTTCCAAGTACAAATTGTGTAGCATAGGAGTAGATATAATTGCACCAATGATATCAGACCAAATTTTTGAGTTTCTACTGTTTCCATCCATTCATGGCAGTCATCTTAAACCCCCCATATTATACTTAGAGCATAGAACATCCTTCCACAAAGTATGATGCTCTGACCCAAACCTCCACCACCATTTCAGCAATAAACACTTATTCATAGCTGTGATACTTCTGATCCCTAAACCTCCCAAATGTTTACTCTTGGTAACAGTATCCGATCTAACCATGTGAACTTTCCTTCTGAGGTATGATCCCCCCGAAAGAAAATTTGCTTGAATCTTCTCAATTGCTTTAGCCACCCCCACAGGTATTTTGAACAAAGACAAGTAATAGATAGGCAAGTTACACATGACAGACTTAATTAGTGTCAGCCTCCCAGCAAACGAAAACAGCTTTCTCTTCCATGTAGATAACTTTGGTTTAAACTTATCCATGACCGGCTTCCAAGTACTTAACCTGCCAGGATTAGCACCTAGAGATAGACCTAAGTACTTAAAAGGGAACCTCTGATGGGTCCAATTTCGTCTAGAGGCAAAACTCTGCAGCAACACTTCATCCACTCCAATGCCCGCAATCACGCTCTTATGGTAGTTTATTTTCAGCCTCGATAGGATCTCAAAACATCTCAGAATGTGTTTGATGGTCACCACTTCCATCCACTTAGCTTCACAAATCAAACAGCCCCTTTTATCAAACCCATTTCCTTGGCCCTAGCAAACAAGATGTTCAACCCCTCGGCCACAATATTGAAAAGGAAAGGGGACAATGGGTCACCTTGCCGAAGACCTCTCTGTGGGAAAAATTCCTCAGTAGGTGAACCATTCATTCAAATTGACACCTTTGTGGATGTTGCACTACTTTTCATCCATCTCACCCATCTATCGCCAAAACCAAAATTAGATAGCATATTAAATAGGAATTCCTAGTTGACTGAATCATATGCCTTTTCAAAGTCTAATTTCAACACCAAACCTTTCTTGTTTGATTTTCTGCACCCATCAACTACTTCATTAGTAATGAGAATCCCATCTAGGATATTCCTTCCCCCAAGGATTGCGGATTGAGTCTCACTAATAATTCTTGGCATCACTTGTTTCATCCTATTGGCAATGAGAAATTAGATGTACTTAATAAGCTTATTAATTCTACCATCGGTATATCTTTATTTCTTTGTTGTAAAACTTTGTTTCTTTAAATTCCAAAGCACCAAAAAACAAAAAATGATGAGGCAAAAACAGAAATGATGAGGCTCTACATTCGTTGAGGCACTGGTAGCATTCGTTCTCCATTAATTTTGCTATTCCTTGGGTCTGGCAATAGTCGTGGTTCCTTACTATAAAACTCAAAGAGATAAAATACAACTAAAAGCTATGTACAAATTAAAGCCCTAAATCAAAAATCTTATTTTTTTATCGTTCTCCTTCATCGTTCTCATTTATCGGTGCCGTCTTTCCTTGTATGTGAACAAAAAAAAAAAAAAGCTGTAACAAGAAACTTGTTTAAGGATTTTTTTAAAGGGTTTTTGAAAGTGGTGTAATTTGAGATTTTTGATTCATTTATTATTTGGGTGTACTTTGAAGGGTAATGTAAAAAAAACATATGGTATATTGAAAGTAAATTATAACTCTAAATAATTCATAAAGTGTACTGAGAAATTATATGTACTTAATAATTTTTTAGATACAAATTGAACACCCCATAATATGGCGAGTCCTTAGCAAGAAAGGACTCAGCACAAATTTTTGCCTAAGGTCCACAAGAAAAAAAAAACTCAGATTACATCACAAATCCTTATTACACTTTGTTGCTTATGTTATTTCAATTCTTATAATTTTTATTAGCTTAATTTTGACCTTTAATTTAAAATTTTGCATCAATTTAATCCAACAGCTTGTTAGGGATTTTAATAGAAAATTTTCATTAATTTGGTTGAGATTAAGTCACTGAATTGATCAAGTTTATAATTTTACTCCTAAAAGCATAACATATATTGTTCAAGTGTGCATTTAGAAACAAATGCTAACAATTAGAATTGATTACATTAATTTGAAACAAAGTAAAAAATTCAAGGTTAAAATTGAAATTATGAGAATCAAAATGACAAAAGATCAAAATACAGAGAGACTGAGAGTATAATTTGCCCTAAAAAAAATACAACCCAACTTCTCTTGGGTTGACATTAATAATACAGCGTGTCCTCAGCAAGAAATGACTCAACCTAAATTGTTGCCTAAGATCCACAAGTACCTTAAAAAAAATAAAAAAAAATTAAAAATTAAAAAAAGAAGACAAATTACATCACAAATTCTTACTCTTTGTCGCTTATGATATTTTAATTTTTATAATTTTTATTGGCTCAATTTTGATTGTTAATTTGAAATTTTGTGTCAATTTAATCCAATTAATAGCATGTTAGAGTTTTTAATAGGAAATTTCATTGAATTAATCAAATTTATAATTTTACTCTTAAAAGCATAACATATGTCGTTCATGTGCACATTTAAAAACAAATGCTAACAATTGTAATCAATTAGATTAATTTGAGACAAAGTAAAAAATTTAGGGTTAGAATTGAAATTATAAAACCAAAATGATAAAAGGGTCAAACTACAGAGACTAACTGATGTAGGACAAGATTTTAAGAATTTTTATACTTTTTAGTTTTAATATTTTTGATATATTATTAGGATTCTTGTAATATTTTAATATTTTTTAGTTTTAATATTTTTGATATATTATCTTAAATCAAACTAAAAATATTCAACAATGGTATTCAAGGTTCTCTTAGGAGATTTTAAGAATTTTTATATTTTTAGTTTTAATATTTTTGATGTATTATTAGGATTCTTGTAAACTATTTAAAATTCTAAACTATTAACATAAGAGACTAAAATTCTAAACTATTTACACAAATTAAGAACCTTGAAAATTCAACCATTATTGGAGGAATTCCATGAACTTATTGCTGACGAGTTGCCAGATGAACTTCTACCCATGAGAGACAAACAACTGCAATATTCCAAGTATCTTTTTATTTGGCATGGACGATGGCAGATCTCTAATATGAACTCGAGGGCGAGTTCTTTCAAAGAAGAGGAGTTTGATGTAGGACAAGATTTTCAGGACAAGATTTTAAGAATTTTTATATTTTTAGTTTTAATATTTTTGATGTATTATTAAGATTCTTGTAATTTAGTATAAATATTTTAGAATTATTAGGTTTCTTAATTTTATTATTTTAGAATTAGATTTTGACTAGGATTTTAAATAGTTTAGAATTTTAGTCTCTTATGTTTCCTAGTTCTCTTAGGTTTCTTAATTTGTGTTGATTTAAGTTTCCTAATTTATTTTGGAATCACTTTTCCTACAAGTATTAGGTATAGTCTATTATAAATAAGCCTACAAGCATATGTAATATTCATTCATTCAATAATATTTTTAAGAGCTTTTCTTCTATCTTCCTCGTGGATTCAAGGGTATTCTTGTGGATTCAAGAATTTTCGTCTACTAGAACGATATCTAGTCCCGTGTGATTTATTCCGCTGCATCAAGTGGTATCAAAGCATGGATTCGCCTAGCTCAATTACACAAGACAATGGAGCACACACAATCCCTATTGATGTTGATCGTAGGGTGGAAGCCATATGGGATGCGATTAAGGAACATCGCCTAGAGGTGCACAAACTTCACAATGAGATTTGTAATATACTTGCCGATTTGGGACTAATCGTCAACCAGAGGCAACCAATAGTTGACAGCAGTTGCGCCGGAGGATTCACCCGAGGTCAACCTGTTAGCTTACGTTATTTTGTAGAAATTTCATATTTTAACGGTTCAAGTAAGTTTCAAAAAGAAGATTTTCTTGATTGGTTGCTTGATCTTGAAAATTTATTTGAATTCATGAAGATTCCTGATGAAAAGAAGGTTATATTTGCATCCTACAAACTTGATAAAATTGCATTGAAGTGGTGGAATGGATTACAAGATTATCGAGTTTGCAAAGGTAAAGACAAAATTCATTCATGGTTAACAATGAAAAAGTTTTTAGCATCAAAATTTTACGTTCATGATCATGAAGATATATTGTCATATACAAATCAAGATACTTCCATGGAGTTGGTAAAAATTTGCAATGAAATTGTAGTTGCGAAAGAAAAGAATTCACATCCAAATATTATTTGTGATGAGATTGTTTGTAAAACTAATGAAGACGATACAAAGTCTTGTTTGAGTGTTGATAATGCGTCAACACATGGTAATTTGAATATTGGGGAGAAAGTTTTACAAACAAATCATAAAATTATTGAGGAAGAAGAAGATCTTGTTGAGCCCATCAACAAAGAGAAAATAGAAGAAGAGATAATACAACCGCTGCATGGAATAAAGAAATTGGTTGATGCTACACTTGATATTCCAAGGTTGATAGTTGAAGGATCAATTGAATCTGAGATGGTGCAACATCAAGAGAGCATGCAAGTTCTACACAAAGTAAATTTGGTTGATTTTCTTGGTGTAGAGCAATTTAATTTGATTTTCAATGCTTGTCAAATTAATCCTGTCCTACATCAGAATCTGATGTAGGACAAGATTTTCAGGACAAGATTTTAAGAATTTTTATATTTTTTAGTTTTAATATTTTTGATATATTATTAGGATTCTTGTAATTTAGTATAAATATTTTAGAATTATTAGGTTTCTTAATTTTATTATTTTGGAATTAGATTTTGACTAGGATTTTAAATAGTTTAGAATTCTAGTTTCCTATTCTCTTAGGTTTCCTAATTTGTATTGATTTAAGTTTCCTAGTTTATTTTAGAATTACTTTTCCTACAAGTATTAGGTTTGGTTTATTATAAATAGTTATGTAAGCCTCATGGCAAAGACAATTTTTTTCATTCAATATTAAGATATTTTCTTTTCCTTGTGGATTCAAGGTTCTATTTTTCTCGTGGATTCGAGAGCCCCTTTCGTCTACTAGAACGATTTCTAGTTCCCGTGTATTCTGCTGCATCAAGTGGTATTAGAGCATGGATTCACCTAGCTCAATCACACAAGACAATGGAGCACACACAATCCCTATTGACGTTGATCGTAGGGTGGAAGCCATATGGGATGCGATTGAGGAATATCGGCTAGTGGTGCACAAACTTCACAATGAGATTTGTAATCTACTTGCCGATTTGAGACTAATCGTCAACCAGAGGCAACCAATAGTTGACAGCAGTTGCGCCGGGGGATTCACCCGAGGCCAACTTGTTAGCTTACGTTATTTTGTAGAAATTTCATATTTTAACGGTTCAAGTAAGTTTCAAAAAGAAGATTTTCTTGATTGGTTGCTTGATCTTGAAAATTTCTTTGAATTCATGAAGATTCCTCATGAAAAGAAGGTTATATTCGCATCCTACAAACTTGATAAAATTGCATTAAAGTGGTGGAATGGATTGCAAGATTATCGAGTTCACAAAGGTAAAGACAAAATTCATTCATGGTTAACAATGAAAAAGTTTTTAGCATCAAAATTTTACTTTCATGATCATGAAGATATATTGTCATATACAAATCAAGATACTTCCATGGAGTTGGTAAAAATTTACAATGAAATTGTAGTTGTAAAAGAAAAGAATTCGTATCCAAATATTATTTGTGATGAGATTGTTTGTAAAACTAATGAAGACGATACAAAGTCTTGTTCGAGTGTTGATAATGCGTCAACACGTGGTAATTTGAATATTGGGGAGAAAGTTTTACAAACAAATCATAAAATTATTGAGGAAGAAGATCTGGTTGAGCCCAGTAACAAAGAGAAAATAGAAGAAGAGATAATACAACCGCTGCATGGAACAAAGAAATTGGTTGATGCTACAATTGATATTCCAAGATTGATAATTGAATATCCAACTGATTCTAAGACAGAGCAGAGTCCAAAGAGTATCCAACATCAACATAAAATACACTTCGTTGATTTTCTTGGTATGGAGCAATTTAATTTGATTTTCAATGCTTGTCTAATTGATCTTGTCAACCAGTTGAAGCATATAGAGAACAACTTTCAGAAAGTAAACTTCTCTGCATATAATGTTCAGAAGAGGGACAAACAACGGAAGTATTCCAAGTATCTTTTTATTTGGGATGGACGATGGCAGATCTCTAATATGAACTCGAGGACGAGTTCTTTCAAAGAAGAGGAGTCTGATGTAGGACAAGATTTTCAGGACAAGATTTTAAGAATTTTTATATTTTTTAGTTTTAATATTTTTGATATATTATTAGGATTCTTGTAATTTAGTATAAATATTGACTGAATTCCGCTGACTAGTATCGTTTAATATCATAGCTATGACGGTACATATTGATTAAAATCCTAATCAAATTAATTTTGTCCTAGACGTCCCCTTCGTTGTCCATCTGATAGTGAGGAGGAGTCTGAGCTAGAGTTTGAACCACTTCCAGCCAACTATCAACCCCGAAGACAACAACAACAAGGGTTCGATGAGTACCGAATGAAGATAGATCTTCACCAATTCAAAATAACGTAAGCTAACAGGTTGGCCTCGGGTGAATCCTCTGGCGCAACTGCTGTCAACTATTGGTTGCCTCTGGTCGACGATTAGTCCCAAATCGGCAAGTAGATTACAAATCTCATTGTGAAGTTTGTGCACCTCTAGCCGATGTTCCTCAATCGCATCCCATATGGCTTCCACCCTAATAATTAGAGTCATTGATAATTATTCCAAGCTCTGATACCACTAATAAAAATTTCTAGTTTTGTCCATAAGGGGCTAGGATAATCACTAAATTATTAACAAGAAATCTAATAAACCAAGATTATTAGGTTTGGTTTAATTTTATTTTAGAGATAGGCATCCACAAGGAAAAAAAATATCTTAATATAACCTAATATAACCTAAAACATAAACTAATGAGTAATTATATTAGAGGTGTGATATCAATAAATTCTTATGTATCTGCTGTCAACTATTGGTTGCCTCTGGTTGACGATTAGTCCCAAATCGGCAAGTAGATTACAAATCTAAAATAACCTAAAATTAGATAAACAAAAATTAAACCTAGTCCCGTGTGATAATCAACTCTTGTTTCAGTTGTACCAAAATTGCAACCAAGGAAGCCGATCTATATTTGATTATACAACTGAATTTTGCCGACTTTCAGATCGCAATAATCTGAATGAGACCGAAGGACAACATGTAGCCCGGTATCTCAGTGGGTTGAAATTAACCATTCGAGAGAAGATGGGGCTATCAGTAGTGTGGACTGTGGATGAAGCACATAATATGGCTCTCAAAGCCGAGCTAATGAAGCGCAAGACAACCTATTCTGGATGTTGTTGGAACCTTCTTGATTCATCGTTTCCTACTAGGGAAAAAGGAAAAGGGGCTGCCCAACCAACCATATCCTAAAATCATTCTAATTAATAATCTAGTTCCCGTGTATTCTAATTTTTAAAATAGGCATCCACAAGGAAAAGAAAATATCTTAATATTGAATGAAAAAATTGTCTTTGCCATGAGGCTTACATAGCTATTTATAATAAACCAAACCTAATACTTGTAGGAAAAGTAATTCTAAAATAAACTAGGAAACTTAAATCAATACAAATTAGGAAACCTAAGAGAGTAGGAAACTAGAATTCTAAACTATTTAAAATCCAAGTCAAAATCTAATTCCAAAATAATAAAATTAAGAAACCTAATAATTCTAAAATATTTATACTAAATTACAAGAATCCTAATAATATATCAAAAATATTAAAACTAAAAAATATAAAAATTCTTAAAATCTTGTCCTGAAAGTCTTGTCCTACATCAGACTCCTCTTCTTTGAAAGAACTCGTCCTCGAGTTCATATTAGAGATCTGTCATCGTCCATCCCAAATAAAAAGATACTTGGAATACTTCAGTTGTTTGTCCCTCTTCTGAACATTATATGTAGAGAAGTTTACTTTCTGAAAGTTGTTCTCTATATGCTTCAACTGGTTGACAAGATTAATTTGACAAGCATTGAAAATCAAATTAAATTGCTCCACACCAAGAAAATCAACCAAATTTACTTTGTGTAGAACATGCATGCTCTCTTGATGTTGCACCATCTCAGATTCAATTGATCCTTCAACTATCAACGTTGGAATATCAAGTGTAGCATCAACCAATTTCTTTGTTCCATGCAGCGGTTGTATTATCTCTTCTTTTATTTTCTCTTTGTTACTGGGCTCAACCAGATCTTCTTCTTCCTCAATAATTTTATGATTTGTTTGTAAAACTTTCTCCCCAATATTCAAATTACCATGTGTTGACGCATTATCAACACTCGAACAAGACTTTGTATCGTCTTCATTAGTTTTACAAACAATCTCATCACAAATAATATTTGGATGCGAATTCTTTTCTTTCACAACTACAATTTCAGTGCAAATTTTTACCAACTCCATGGAAGTATCTTGATTTGTAGATGACAATATATCTTCATGATCATGAAAGTAAAATTTTGATGCTAAAAACTTTTTCATTGTTAACCATGAATGAATTTTGTCTTTACCTTTGCGAACTCGATAATCTTGCAATCCATTCCACCGCTTCAATGCAATTTTATCAAGTTCGTAGGATGCAAATATAACCTTCTTTTCATGAGGAATCTTCATGAATTCAAATAAATTTTCAAGATCAAGCAACCAATCAAGAAAATCTTCTTTTTGAAACTTACTTGAACCGTTAAAATATGAAATTTCTGCAAAATAACGTAAGCTAACAGGTTGGCCTCGGGTGAATCCTTCGGCACAATTGCTGTCAACTGTTGGTTGCCTCTGGTTGACGATTAGTCCCAAATCAGCAAGTAGATTACAAATCTCATTGCGAAGTTCGTGCACCTCTAGCCGATGTTCCTCAATCGCATCCCATATGGCATCTACTAGAACGATATCTAGTCCTGTGTGATTTATTCCGCTGCGTCAAGATTAGAGCATGGATTAAAGGATTATGAAAAATAGAACCTTACGATAGTGGAATAAATCACAAGGGACTAGATATCGTTCTAGTAGATGAAAATTCTTAAATCCACACGAATACCCAACACATGTCCATAAGCATTGAAACCTAATTTGTTCCTACAAGAGTTGTCTATCTGATAGTGAGGAGGAGTCAGAACCAGAGTTTGAACCACTTCCAGCCAACTATCAACCCCGAAGGCAACAACAACAAGGGTTCGATGAGTACCGAATGAAGATAGACCTTCCCCAATTCAATGGAAATCTACATATTGAAGATTTTCTTGACTGGCTTTCAGAGGTGGAGCAATTTTTTGGGATGACGGATGTTCCAGAATAAAAGATGGTGAAATTGGTGGCATACAAACTAAAAGGAGGTGCTGCGGTATGGTGGGATCAATTGCAGAAAAATAGGCATTGACAAGGAAAAGAATCTGTACGGACTTGGCGTCGGATGAAACAACTCCTCCAAGACAGATTTTTACCACCAGATTATGATCAATACTTGTTTCAGTTGTACCAAAATTGCAACCAAGGAAGCCGATCTGTATTTGATTATACAACTGAATTTTGCCGACTTTCAGATCGCAATAATCTGAATGAGACCGAAGGATAGCGTGTAGCCCGGTATCTCAATGGGTTGAAATTAACCATTCGAGAGAAGATGGGGCTATCAATAGTGTGGACTGTGGATGAAGCACATAATATGGCTCTCAAAGCCGAGCTAATGGAGCGCAAGACAACCTATTCTAGATGTTGTTAGAACCTTCCTCATTCATCGTTTCCTACTAGGGAAAAAGGAAAAGGGGCTACCCAACCAACAATTCTAATAAATCAGCAGAGGAGTACCACTGGTGGAGGAGGAGGAAACCAGATGACTGGATCAAGTAGCAGAGAGGCACCTCGAAACACAAATCCTTATGCCAAACCAACAATGGATAAGTGTTATAGATGTGGTACGCCTGGCCATCGCTCTAATGTGAGGGTGATCAGTATGAAGGTGCTGAACTCGCCAGAGAAGAAGGAGAACGAGTCAACTGTGTAGTTCAAAGGGTTCTATTTACACAAAAAGCTGAGGACCTCAGTCAACGTCACAGTATTTTTCGTTCTTGTTGTACCATAAATCAAAAGGTGTGTGACCTTATTGTGGACAGTGGAAGTTGTGAAAATTTTGTGGCTAAACGATTGGTAACGCACCTGAAGTTCTCTCTTGAACCACACCCCTCTCCTTACAGTATTGGCTGGATAAAAAAAGGACCTGCTGTCATGATAACTGAAGTATGTAAGGTACCGATTTCTATTGGTAAACATTATAAATCTGATGTATTATGTGATGTGGTTGATATGGATGCTAGTCATGTATTACTTTGGCAATTTGATGTGGATATTACATTTAGAGGGTGAGACAATACTTATGTGTTCAATTGGGGGTCTCATAAAATTGCTATGAGTCCCTTAAAGCAACAGAAAGTGCCTCCGAAAGTCGAAGCGAAGTCTTTCCTCACTATAACCAATTCAGAGGCCGAGTTTGTAGCAGATACGAAAACTTCACAAGAGTTATATGCTGTGGTTGTGAAAACAATGGTACCTGTGGCCAAGGAGAACACAGTCACATCAATTCCTCAGAAAATTCAACCATTGTGGGAGGAATTCCAAGAACTTATTGCTGACGAGTTGCCAGATGAACTTCTGCCCATGAGAGACAAACAACTGAAATATTCCAAGTATCTTTTTATTTGGCATGGACGATGGCAGATCTCTAATATGAACTCGAGGGCGAGTTCTTTCAAAGAAGAGGAGTCTGATGTAGGACAATTTTTTTCATTCAATATTAAGATATTTTCTTTTCCTTGTGGATTCAAGGTTCTATTTTTCTCGTGGATTCGAGAGCCCCTTTCATCTACTGGATTTTAAATAGTTTAGAATTCTAGTTTCCTATTCTCTTAAGTTTCCTAATTTGTATTGATTTAAATTTCCTAGTTTATTTTAGAATTACTTTTCCTACAAGTATTAGGTTTGATTTATTATAAATAGCTATGTAAGCCTCATGGCAAAGACAATTTTTTCATTCAATATTAAGATATTTTCTTTTCCTTGTGGATTCAAGGTTCTATTTTTCTCGTGGATTCGAGAGCCCATTTCGTCTACTAAAACGATATCTAGTTCCCGTCATAATAAACCAAAATATTGGAAGCTAAGTATACCTAAACTATTTAAAATACTAGTCAAAATCTAATTCTAAAATAATAAAATTAAGAAACCTAATAATTCTAAAATATATGTAGGACAAGATTTTCAGGACAAGATTTTAAGAATTTTTATATTTTTTAGTTTTAATATTTTTGATATATTATTAGGATTCTTGTAATTTAGTATAAATATTTTAGAATTATTAGGTTTCTTAATTTTATTATTTTGGAATTAGATTTTGACTAGGATTTTAAATAGTTTAGAATTCTAGTTTCCTATTCTCTTAGGTTTCCTAATTTGTATTGATTTAAGTTTTCTAGTTTATTTTAGAATTACTTTTCCTACAAGTATTAGGTTTGGTTTATTATAAATAGCTATGTAAGCCTCATGGCAAAGAGAATTTTTTTCATTCAATATTAAGATATTTTCTTTTCCTTGTGGATTCAAGGTTCTATTTTTCTCGTGGATTCGAGAGCCCCTTTCGTCTATTAGAATGATATCTAGTCCCCGTGTATTCCGCTGCGTCACTGACAGTGTAATTTGCCCTCAAGATTTTAATTTTTTAAAACCTTAATTTGATAAAATTTTAATTAGATTTTCAATCCGAAACTTTTGAAAATCTTGAGCCTTTAAAGTCATTAGTTAATTATTTCAATTCTTAATTATGATTATGGATTTACATAAATGTTCGCACGACTTTTTCTAGCATAATTTTGAACAAGACTCAATTCAAATTGTCAAAGCTTCACCATATGATTGTTGGTACGTGGTACGTAGACCCATTATGGCATTGGATTTTACTTTACTCATGATATGATAAATAATTAGGTAAAAATTACTTTACTTCCACGCGGTAATAACACTGGAATGAAATGGGAAAAAAAAAAAATAATTTTATTCAAATATTAATTTAGTTAATTCAAAAAATAATGGTAAAATATATTATAAATAGAATTATCATTCACAGTTTAAAAGGAATAATCATTCCATATGAGAGTATAAGGAATAATCATTTCATTATATTTCAACTCATTTTAATGAATTAAATAGAGTATAATTCTTGTCTTTTAAAAATAATTATTTATTTCTCACGTAATTTTAGACTAAAATGGAAGCCTATCTAGGTTAATGTTAATTATAAAAAAGATAATTATACATTTTGTGTCTTCTTCTTTCATTGCCAAAAAATAAAAAATAAAAATTCTTCCGTGGCTACTATTGGAGAAGCAAGAAAATTTAAAGCATAAATAAAAAAATAATTAAAAAACTTGAATTTCATAATTTTTTGAGAAATTTAGCTTTAATCTAATCAGATATTGTGTTCTATATATATATAGTATTATATATATATGTCGTATGTTCTAATTTTTTTTTTCAACATATTATATATACATATACACGTATAGAATATTCCTTATCTAGAGTTTGTGCACCCCTTGAAATTAATTGAATTTTAATCCGAACACCTCAATGTCAATAATATATATATATATATATATATATTATACATACATATAATTACATATAGACGGGTTATTTTCAGAAGGGTGTGTATCATGTGAAGTTATAACATAGTTAAAACATTTGTATTGTTGATTACAACAAATGTCATAACTAAAAAAAAAATAATGAGTCTGTTAGCACCATAAATCTGCAATTTTTATTATTATTTATTATTTATATAATTGCAGGACACGTGGCATCCTCTTATTCATTTAGAAGTTAAAAGAAGTTATAGAGATAATGAAAAATATGAAAGACAAAGTGGGTGAGTGGGAGGACAAAGTGGATGAGTGGAATGACACATGGCAAGACAAGAATGAAGATGGAAGAAATGGGTAGTTACTAAGTAGTTATTGCTGTATTTTTTCTTCTATAAATAGCCATTAATGGCTACATTGTAATGGGCCAGAATTCAAATCAAAGACAATTGATTTTAATATTTCTTGTCATTTTTCTTATGTTAGGAGTAGTTGAACATATATTTATATTTCGAAGCATTTATTTTCAGCATTTCCTTTTCGAAGCATTTTATGCACTTTCTTTTCGAAGCATAGGAGTAGAGGTAAGTAATTATTACTAATTATTACTTTGATTATTCACTCAATCGTCTTTCTCCGTCCCTCTTTCTTCTTTTACTTTTTCTTTTTTCTACACTTGACAATTTTGAAGTCCTCTTCATTGAGACAAAAGAACCGTCAACACAATCGCTTGATAATTGGCTTGAATTTAATCTGTAAGGATTTCTCAATCTTTGCTGGCACGCTCGCATTTATGATATTTTCCTTCGTAGGAAAAATAAGCCAACAATTTTTGGCACGCCCAGTGGGATTGCCAAGTGTAAGAAACGACAAACAATTTGGATTTCGCCATTCGAACTTGTCAATATGAAATATATTGGCGTGAAAGAGAAATTTTGGATCTTCAAGAAGAGATCCATTTTCTTGATGAAATAAACTTTCACCCCTTACAATATTATTTGGTGGAAGAAAAAAGACACCATTTAATTAGAGAAATTCATCAACTTGATATGAAAATTCGCCAATGGAATGATGAGTTATCAACTCTCACTACCAAGTCTTTAACTGAGGCTTTAATGGCCGGAATTGGTGAATTTTTTCAAAATTTTTTCATGGTTAAAAATAGCAAAAGCAAAGAGTTGATTTCATCAATGGCTCGGGGTTCAAGAGTCTGTTTTAAAAGAACTAAATTATGAAATTAACACAACGAAAGAGCATGTTCTTGAGCCGAATTTGGCTAAGAATGATGTTCCATGTATGACTCGGGGGGTCCAAAAACCAAATTTTAGAGAGTCAAGTCATGAAAATAACATATCTATGGGTGATTTTCATAAGCCATTAATGGCTAACATGGAAAAACAATCCAGTTTGCCAAATAATTATGAAAACCTATTCGGCAAAAGTCATGTTTTTAAAACAAGCATGGTCAAGAATAATGAACAAGCTACTGTTCATGAATTCAAAATTTTTGACATTTTTTAAAATGTCAAAAAGTATGAATTTTCATGATCACACTGTACCATGACTTTTGGTGTTCAAAATCCTTTTTGGATTTGTGGTTCACATCAAAATATAATTTTGATGACGTGGCTAATAAAATTAACAAATTGTTCTTATGAGTTCGAAGCACTAAGAACGGGGATGACCATTTAAAATGCATGAATTTGGCTAGAAAAAGCTTGTGCATTTAAATAAATGGTTGAGAATGGCTTATCTTTTCAAATTGATGGCCAGTTGTTTGTATGTACACAATCAAAGCATCAAAGATACATTCGAAGCATCAAGAGTTGTTTCGAAGGTTGATTACTTCACCTTCGAAGCTGTATAAAGCTTTGAAGATACATTCGAAACATCAAGAGTTGTTTCGAAGGTTGATTACTTTGCCTTCGAAACTGTATAAAGCTTTGAAAACTTTCGAAATGTGTACATCTCTTCAAATATATGTAAAATGACAATTAATTTGTTGTCGAATAATGCCTGTTATTGGCATGATAAGTTGGTTCGAAGAACAACAGTTTTGGTGTCTTCGAAGAATTAATAACTGGTTCGAAGCACAAAATTAATATTTTCATTAATTATGTATGAACCAGAACATACAAAATGTGAATAACTACAATGTTGGCCAAAAGCTGCTTCGAAGGCTCTTTTGCCATAATTTTGTAAGCTCCGAAGCACTCCATCTTGTATTAACCGCTTCGAAGAAACAATAATGGTGGTTGTGAACCTTCGAAACTTTGCCGAATATTTCTAAGGATGTAATTTGTCCTTTGTCGGCACTTTCAACCTTCGAAAGATGATTTTGGTCCTTTGTGCCACCTTCGAAGCTTGTTACTAGTCCGTAATAGCTACCATTCGAGACATCTAGTCATAATTTCATACTCATTCGAAACACTTCATTGGTGCTATTACATCATTCAAAGCACTTTGTTGATATTATTTGAAGCATTTTATTGCTTAGATTAGTCATGTACTTGGTTCGGCCCTTCAAAAATTCAAGTAAACATCATTTTTAAGGGCCACAGGGGGTAATGTTAGCACCATAAATCTGTAATTTTTATTATTATTTATTATTTATATAATTGCAGGACATGTGGCATCCTCTTATTCCTTTGGAAGTTAAAAAAGAAGTTATAGAGATAATGGAGAATATGAAGGACAAAGTGGATGAGTGGGAGGACAAAGTGCATGAGTGGGAGGACACATGGCAAGACAAGAATGAAGATGGAAGAAATGGGTAGTTACTAAGTAGTTATTGCTGTATTTTTTCTTCTATAAATAGCCATTAATGGCTACATTGTAATGGGCCAGAATTCAAATCAAAGACAATTGATTTCAATATTTCTTGTCATTTTTCTTATCTTAAGAGTAGTTGAATATAGATTTATATTTCGAAACATTTATTTTCAGCATTTCCATTTCGAAGCATTTTATGCACTTTCTTTTCGAAGCATAGGAGTAGAGGTAAGTAATTATTACTTTGATTATTCACTCAATCGTCTTTCTCCGTCCCTCTTTCTTCTTTTACTTTTTCTTTTTTCTACACTTGACAATTTTGAAGTCCTCCTCATTGAGGCAAAAGAACCGTCAACACAATCGCTTGATAATTGGCTTGAATTTAATCTGTAAGGATTTCTCATTCCTTGCTGGCACGCTCGCATTTATGATATTTTCCTTCGTAGGAAAAATAAGCCAACAGAGTCATAACGAAACACCATATAAGGTATAACCAAAGATCTTTTGATCATAACTAAAATAATAATTATAATAAATCATATTTACATCACAAGGAGTCCCAATTAATATCAGAATGAGTTATAATTAAGTCATAACAAACAATACAATATGTTATAATTGTAGACTACAAATATTATAACTGTTCATATGATACACCTCAAGAGTGTGTATTATAGAATTCGGTGGTGCTACATGTACCAATAAGTGTACTAACTAGTGTATCAATACTAGTTACGATATTATTATTGAACTCACTCATTATACAAATTACAAATACTAAAAATCTCTTAAATTATGTTATATCATCAATTAGTACACTAGTTAGTATACTAATTGAGGCATATGATATTATTCTATACAATTTTCTCATATAAACAGAGTGTATATACACTTCATTTGTACTGCCCAATCCTCACAAAATATAATCAATCCAACTAGAAAAAGAGAACATCGAGCTGCCATTATGAAACAAAAAAGACTAAATTAAAAAAAATTAAAAAAAAAAGTCACTATTTTTTAAGAATATATGATGGAAAAATGCAAATATTAATATGTATTTATATATTTATTATAGAAATTGATGAACACGTTAAAAACACATTCTCAATTAGGGATGGAATTAGAAAAAAGATTATGGGGGGCATGACCCCTCTATTTTCGGCAAAAATACTGTTTGTCATAACATTTTAAATATATATATATATATATATCATTTTATACATAAAATGATCCCCTAATATAAGAAAATGCATATCTTATCATCCTCCCATCTTGCCTTTTTTTTTTTTTTTTTTTTGTGCACTAAAAAAACTTGTTCATCCTATTAGAGATTGCTTTTATGGTATTTAATTTTTTTTTCTATGTATATATAATTTATATATCATATTGTACATACATGTGTGTTTGTGTATTTGGTGATTTTTTTTAGCTCCACCGATAATGAAATCCTGGTTTCGTCCATGTTCCCAATTGCACGAACTAAAAAGTCCAAGGGTTTTTTTTTTTTTTTTTTTTTTTTTTTTTACTCAAGAAGGACATCATTATCTTAAAAGAATACAATACTCTTTCCTCTCAAAATTGTAGATACATAAATTGTTCATGAAAGTTCAAATGAATAGAGGAAAAAAAAGGAAAAAGAAAGGCATGGAAAGAGAAACTGAGAAATGAAGCAATCTTATTTGAGTTCTGAGATTGGATTGAGCTGGAGAAGATTAAAACTTACAGAGAATTTGAGATTTGGTAGTGAGATTGAGATTTGAATCATTCCAACTAATGATGTCCAATTTGTTTTTGGAATGTGCGCTAGTTTGATATCTTCCATATCAAATTGAAGAAAATGAAGGTGAAGGAGAAGGAGAAGGAGAAGGAAAAAAAAATTCTTTATTGAATATTCAATCATTACAATGGTAATATGAATTTATAGCTTATACAACTCCCATCTAGTAATATCTCCAACTAAGTAACTAACATTGTTATTCATTAACTATACTAATGTGCAACGACATTGCCTAGACATCAATGTAGTGCATGCTTCCTTTGATTTTCCTTTAAATCTTGTGGTGAAAATGTACACTTATCATTCCTCCACAAACCGATGGGGTTGGGAAAACCAAAAGCTTGGATTTAAGATGAAGAAACCGAGGAGCAGATAAAGGTTTTGTGAATATGTCTGCCAATTGATCACAAAAGGGAACATATATCTAAGGATGAGCTCTTTTCGCAAGCATTCAATCTTGAATAAAATGACAATCCACCTTAATATGTCTAGAGTGACTATGAAAGATTGGATTGTGAGCAAGAGATACATGAAACTTATTATCACACTAAAGAATGGGCGGAGAGGATGAAATCTCAAAATCAGTGAGTAGCATCAGAAGCCAACTAAGCTTAGTAGAGGTATGATCAACAGATCGATATTCAACCTCTATGGAGGATTGAGAAACAATTGGCTGTTTGTGGGAGACTAAGAAATGAGGTTTGAACCAAGAAACACAAAACCCAGAGGTGGATCTTCAATCAATGGGATCCCCAGCCTAAGTGAAATTAGAGTAGGCTTGTAAAAGAAAAGAACTTGGAGAAAATGTCAGACTATGAGACAAAGTCCCTTAGACATATCACAATAGGCTTTCGATAGAGGAAAAATCAACAACAGTGGGAGCAAGCACATGTTGGCAAGCCAAATTAACAACAAGAGATAAATTTGGTCTGGTTATAGTAAGGTATTAACTAGCTCCTGGAAGACTGCGATAGAGGGAAGGTTGGGAAAATGGTAAGAGATCACTAGGAGAATAAGAGGACTTGATTGAAATACGGGTGGAACAAAGCTTGCAAAATTGCATACCAACTTTGACAAGGATCTCAATAGCATATTTCTATTGAGATAAGACAAAACCATCATTGTGAGGTTAAGCTGAAATGCCTAGAAAATAGAAAAGATTCTCAAGTTCTTTCATAAACAAAGATGAGGACACAATTTGAACCAAATTGGCAATGTGTTGGTCATTGTTCCCAGTCAGAAGACTGTCATCAACATAGATAAGCAAGCAAGTAAGAGTGGAGCTGATCTTTAGAACAAACAAAGAAGTGTCACACTTGTTGTTGATAAGGCCTTAGGCTAAGACAAAAGTGAAAGATGTGGAATACCAAGCACTAGGGGCTTGTTTTAAGCCATGAAGGGCTTTATGAAGTTGAAAAACATGAGAGGGCTTAGTGAATCCACAAATCTAGGTGGTTGCAATATATAGACCTCTTCTTCTAACTTGCCATGGAGAAAAACATTTAAGATGTTAAGCTGCTTCAAGGACCATTAAAAATGAAGAGCAAGACAGAAAAAGATTCTGATAGTGGGTTGCTTGGCAACATGACTGAAAGTCTCTTGAAAATCAATACCCTCCTCTTGTAGATAGCCTTTGGCTACAAGCCTAGCCTTATGCCTAACAATAGTACCATCAAAATTTCATTAATGTGAAAAGCCCATTTGTAGCCAATAACATTTTTATGAAAGGCAAAGACACCAAAGGCCAAGTACCTTACTTTTGTAAAGCCTAAAATTCATCTAGTATAGCATAGGACATAACAAGAGAAACAAGGGCAAACTTATAAAGTGTCAATAGAAGCAAAAGTAGTAACAGAAACAAAAATGAAGATAATGGGACTTTGATTTTGTTTACATAGGATAAACATTAGGAGCAACATGATTAATAGGAGGAGGAGGTAATTGAATAAAGAGAGATTGAATGGGGATAGAAGAACAGGGAATGAAACAAAGATGAGGAGACAACACTAGAACAGAAGAAGAAGGTGAATGAGAAGAATGAATAGATTGCTGAAAAGGAATAGATTGTTCAGTTGGAGTATAAGCCTAAGTTGGAGTAGGTGGTGAAATCTGAGAAGTAAGGGCAGACATAGAATTAACTGGAGTAGATTGAGAAACATCAAGTGAAGACTAGAAAAATGATTGAAGTTAAGGAAGAGAAAAAGGAGAGGAAAAGGTTATAGGAAAGGGAAACACATTCTCAAAGAAGACGACATGTCTTGACAAATAAACCCTACCAAAAGCTGGATCCAGACATCTGTAACCTTTGGTAGTTGGATGATAGCTAAGAAAAACCACAATTAAAAGATCTAGGTTGAAGCTTGTGAGAAGAATAATAGCAAAGCCAAGGAAAACATTGACATCCAAACAATTTAAAAAAAGGCATAATCAGGAGGATGGTGAAACAAAACCAAAAAGCGAGAAGAATGAGTAAAAGGAGCACGAGGCAGTTTGTAAATGTGATAAATAGAAACAACAACATCAAACCAATACTGCAAAAGAGTAGAGGAAAATGGAGTGGGGACGTGCAGGGTGGGTGTGGAAGAATAAAAATGGTCTCCATCAAGGATTGGAAATGGTGATGGTGTGGTCGCCGTGCCTTTTTCGAGTCTAAGGCATGCATCCCACACTGACTTGTTTTGACCAACAAAGAGTCACTACTAAATTTTTTAAGGAAAATCAAGAAACCTTTAACAATGAAGACTAAGTTAAGCACCAGTCCATCAGAACCAAGAAAATTCTAGGTTTAGGAGCTTAGGTATAAGAGGGGAAGGTCATTGAATGATAGCATTCCCTCTTGCCCAATCCAAAAATTGGCTTCAACTTACTTTCTATTTTATGATTTTAGTGGTTAATTATTCATATAAATTCATTTTAAACCCTAAAACCCTTAACTAACCATAAAACTATGTGATTTGAATAAAATGAAAATTATTTACTTTAGATTAAGAGAATAAAATCATATTTTTCGAAGGTAATGATTTTTAATAAAAAAAAAAAAGGTGGGTTTTTATCAACCCATGGCCATAAACTCAACCTAAAATGAATAATTTTCATAAAAAGCATTCGAAACATACTATTTTGCATGGAAGAGTATAGGAACTTGCATTATTTAAACGACAACGCAAATAGAACACATATGCCAAGGAACACAAGAAAGCTTACTTGGATGCCCACTTTCACACGCCTTACATGCAGAACTTGAAACAAATATGACCTAACATGCAACTAATACATACAAAATGCAACCTAGGCCTGGTTTGAAGCTACTAGAATAATGAACATGCACAAAAGTGCAAATAACACATAAAAGTAAAAACATAAACTATCTATATGATGATTCAAACTGGGCCATGCATACTTATTATATGACTAAAATAAACCTAAAACATGTTGTTCTAATGAAATAAAGAAAATATGTAAGATAAAGCAAAAAAGTGAATAAAAAGAATAAACTACATGATGCTATGATAGACTAACAACCTAACATAGATGAACACTGAAAAATAAAGAAAAGAACTACTGAAATATGAAAAATAGAAGGAGTTTACCTTATGGTTTTCAAGAATCGAAGGACAAACAAAGATACACATAATGAAATTCAAGTTCTTACTTGCAAGCCTCCCTTAAGCAAAAGTCCCAAGCTAGGGTTCAAGTTCTTCAGTCCTTAGGATGTTTTTAAGTGTTTAGAGTTGCCGTGGGTGTGTTATTTTCGGTGTCAAGGAAAAATAGGAGAGAACGGTAGTGGTTTTGCTCTCAAATCCTCACAAAAGCTTTCAAACTCTAAACCCTTTGAAATAGAAGGGGAGAGAGTGCTTATATAGGCACTAGGAGGCATGGGGGGCAAACTAGGGCAACCCCCATCGTTTTCTCTTCCACCTCTTACCAGAAATGCACCAAGATTGAGTGACCAAAAGTAATGCTGTCACGCTTTGATGTGCGCATGCACAAACCTTGTGTGCACACACATTTTTGCTTTGGTGCATGTGCAATGCATGCATGCACAAGTGCATGGTTCCATGTCGTTGGCTTACTTGTGGCTCATGTAAACCTGAATTGCCTTTTGATCAATGTTTTTGATAAAACCAATCATCAATTTTGGAAAATATATTTGATCAAGGCACAATCGGGCCTCTCTTTTCTTCTTTGGGTTAAAAGGTTATTTTTTGGCTATAAAAGGGGTAAAATGGTGATTTTTGCAAAAAGTTAATTTTTGGCCAAAATAGGTTTATACAGTAACTCCAAACAACTTTAAATAATCCAAGGATGAAGTAATTATCATTTCATCATTTGGAGGCTTGCAAACACCGAAAGTCTTAGGGTTAATCAAAATGGGTGTCTACAGAAGGATAAAAAAAAAAATGGGGATTGGAGATGGGAAGGGTAAAATCCACTATGCACCACCTCATTGCCATTCCCACTTTTATTTGACGACGGGATATCGAAATTATGTTTTATGTAAGCCTTTGGATCAAAATTAACAAGAACAAATTGCATTTCTGAGGTTTTACTACATAGAAGAAAAGATATATACTAAAACACTCCATATATTAACAACTGAACTATAACATCCATTAACCAAATGTTTAACACCCCATATATTAACAACTGAACTATATCATCCATCAACCAAAAGTTGACACTCCATTTATTATCACTATGTATTAATTACTGAACTTTAACAGCCATCAGCCAGCTGTTTGACAAACGAACTACTCAAGACTTAAACCAACAAAAAAACTAAATGTCACCAGGCGGCTATGGCATAGGGACTTGCAGGATTTCATTTGGATGAGAAACCACTTCTATAACACCCCGAAATAATTACTATAAACCATCCAAAATATTAATTACATCACAACACATGATGAAATAATTATCTTCCACTAATCCCAATTACTTGTACAAAAGGGTAACATATGTAGGTATACATTCACAAGTCTAGTCCTGAATCTATAGTATATGTTACATGATAGACAAATAAGGATGAAAGTTAAACAAATAAGAAATGCTCTAAGGGCTTATAGCTTCCCAAGTCAATACTTGCTTACAACAAAAATAGATTTAAATCCAATACAGTTAAAGCCATTGGTTTGTACAAAAATAAACACTACTACACAAAATGAAGCTCTTGCTTCAAGTCCTCCCAAGCTATTGCCTTGGCAGAGGCATGTCCTTAGCACCTAAAAACATTTTTTTCCACATAGGGTGAGCCAAAGGTCAGTAGAAATAATCTAACACAGCATATGAATCTTAACAAAGATATAAGGTGAATGCATATGCAATACTCATGTCAAAACATTTTATATCTTTTTCCAAAACGATGCAATGACAGATTATATCATAGTTCATAAGTCATTTCTTTTATAATAGAAAACAAAACAGTGAATCACACTCTGGGAATCTCAAAACAAATACAACATTTCATGAAAATTTCATCTGTGGGAAATCGTAAACCGACACCTATGTAAACGTAGCTTATATAAGCACTACTATTGTCATTTCACGAAAATTTCATCCGTGGGATCGACAACCATATACATGTAGTTTTTAGGACTTTCACCATGGACACATAGGCCAACTTATTTCAACGATTCAACACATACTTCCCAGATTCATCTCTTTTCTCAAAACGATAAACATTTCCGATGTATAAATATGAAATAATACCCGATGAAAATGGATGTGACAATAGTTTCAATTCTTCTAATTCTCATGCAATTTCTACAACAATCATAGCTATCCTTCACCGATAGCCTAAAAAAGATATTTCTACACAGATAAACAATTTTCAATAAAGATAAAGTTCCCAAATTTTCAAGATGTGAGTGATAATACATATCAAACTCCACCATTCTCATCAATATCAAACTAATTCCATTTTTCCAACATCAATTTCACTATTTATATAAAATCAACATTTGAGACATTTAGGATAAAATCCCTTTTTTCTTCCAAAATCAATCCCAAGTATTAAAATCAACCATTGCATCACAACTCAATTTCAACACTACAATCATTTCCAAGAATTCATTTGAAAACCCCTTCTTTGATCTTCAACCCAAAACCCTAGGTTTGTTTCAAAAATCCCCAAAATCACCATATTGTTTAGAAATAGTAAATAACTAAGTTAAAAATCATAGAAAGTGCGAAGAATCCCTACCTCAAGCTTAGAAGACGAGAAAAAAAGTGATGGAAGCTCAACAACGCCCAAACCCAATTTTGTTCGGATCAAAAGGAAGCCCACGACGTGCTCTACTTTATTAACAAAGGGACATGGGTGAAAGACTCGATGGATCTAGGTGTATTTTTAGAGAGAAGTAGAGTTTTAGAGAGAGAGGGTCTAAATCTAGGGCTTTTAGAATGTTTTCAGAGAGAGATATGAAAAAGTGACTCAAAAGTGGCGTTTTACGAACTGATATACGCACAGATTGCTTGAGCGCAAGAAGTGTCACTCGAGCAACCAGATACAATAAGTTGCACCGTTCAAGCACAAGAAGCTTCGCTTGAGCGAAGAATACAAACTCCCAGAAGTTTTACGGACAAATGACCACTGCTCGAGCGCAAGAAGGGCCATTCGAGCCAACCCCGTTCGAGCTCAAGAAGCTTCGCTCAAGTGAAGAATACCACCTCACAGTAGTTTTGCAAATCTGCAAAAGTATTGAGAGTTCACAAAGACCGCTCGAGTGCAAGAAGTGTCGCTCGAGTGAAGGAATAAAATTCTGGTTAACAACAGTTTGAAAAACAAGCTACCAACCTCTTCCAAATGCAGCCAACACATCCCAATAGCCAAACTCAAAGAGAGATAAGGGGAAACAAGACATGAATAGCTATATAAGACAATGAAACCCGGATCCAAAACATCAAATGGTTCGGGTCTAAACCAAAATTGCTATAACTTCCCCCCTTAAGAAATTTCGTCCCTGAAATTTTAACCAAACACTAAAACCATATTTAAACCAATACAACAATGATAATAATTCAAATTCATCACCATGACCCATCCACCGGTCACCCATTCACTATAACAAAACTGACTTTTTATGGCACCACATCAACGGTATACAATAAATGCACGTTGTAGTTTCTCACTTTTATGACTTGCTTTTTTTGCACGTTGTAAATACTTTTCCAATCATGGCATGTCTATTGCGTAGGCCATGAATGGTAATAAACATGATTTTTTTATGGCTTACAATGTACACCATAAATAATAAACCTTTCTACGATGTGCATATGGTGTGCCGTTAATACATCAATTATACAAGACGCACATACGCCATCCATGAAAAGTGCACACATAACGCTTGTCGTTAAAAGTATTTCACTTTTTACGACGCACACATCGCCTGCCATTAAAAGTATTGCCTTTTTACTACACACCATATCGTGAATTGTATGATAAAAAAGCACCAAAATGAAATTTGGGGTGCCAATCGCCAAAAAAAAAATATATATATATATTAATTTTTTTTTTCCCACACTGCAACAAAAAGAGTCTTTGGTGATGAAAGCTAATGACGAAAATAAATTTTGTCACGAAAGACATATCTTTTAGTGAATAAAGTAATATTGAAAGTATAATAAAAAAAAATTAGATTGATATTTTAGTCACACTTGATTTCACTAAGTGTGATAATATTTATTATTTATATCACTTTTCAATTAAGTGTGATTATATATATATATATATATATTTTAATCACACACTCTAATTAAAATGTGATTAAAGATCACATAAGAAGAATTAAAAATATCTCACTTTTATTAAAAGTGTGATTAAAAAAGCTAAAATGATTTTTCAATCATACTTAATTTAATGAGTGAGATAATATTTTTTTTTAATCACACATTTAAATAAGTGTTTTATTACTCTCTCTTTCACACACACACACACACACACACACACACGCACACACAACCAATTCCCAAATTAAACCCTAACACACCCACCCCTCATCTCATCTCTCGCTCCTCTATCATTAGATTGCTCCATCTCATTCTCTCACTTTAAAGACCTCAAATGGCAAGAGGTGAGGTATGTCTTCTTTTCTCCCTCTTCCCCTCCCTCTCCCTTTTGCTCTCTTGCACTGCCGACTACACTTCCTTGAACGGCGATGTTTGAACAGCGCTGTCCCTTCGTCTCTCGCACAATCGATCGCGAGCAGCGCCAATCATGCCCTTCTCTCTGGCCACTTCCCTCTCTCTAGTTACTACCCTTTTCCCATCAGTCTCCTCAATCTTCCTTCCTCCGCCGGATTCGATTATGTAATTCCTATCTTCTGTGAGTTTTGGTTTTGAAACACAAAAGATAGGTTGCAATTTTAGAAATGCAGAGAAAATAGTGCCAAAGTTTTCTTGAAAATAGTGCCAAATCTTGGGGTTTATATAATATGAAAATATTTTAACCTGCAATTTATGATGTACATATATATGTACATATTTATAAAACAAATCTAGTGCTGCATTGTTTCATTAACTGGAAATATTGTTGGTGGATTTCTGTTAATTCTTCATCCTTTTATCTTGTTGTTTTGGAGATATTGTTAGAAGCGTCCATGTTTCTTACATCAATATGCTACTGTAATAGTACCATCTATCATAGTATACATGTATTATATACTATGCATATGCAGCAAGAGCTCTCTATTTTGCATTGGAGAATAAATGAAATAACCACCTAGATTCTGCTTTCAAATTTGCTGAGTAGTTTTCACACACACACACACACACACACAAACAAATCACCAATTTTGCATTAAGGTTGTGGTTAACTAAAAGAAAAGCACATGCTTTGTAAGGCAATGCCAAAGTCTTTATCATTCTCTATGTTGCATGACAATCTAAGGCTTTTGCTGAATATGATTGTCTTCTCTGTTGAAGGTAAATAAACATATGATCAGAAAAATCAAGTGCCCAAATTATATATTTCAAAAATAATCCCATTTTGGGTGTCTTACAAATACCAAACATTACTTGTTTTTACCCGTAAACTATGATTCGAAGGGTTGACAATTATAATTAGCCCAATCTCATGTCTTACAAATACCAGTCCTTCGTTAAATGTAATGTCTTTGTCAAGACTGATCTCTTCCCATTTGAGGACGTGTGACGGGTTAGCGATGTATTTTCTCAACATAGATACATGGAAGACATTGTGTATTCTTGTTAACTGTGGGGGTAGATCTAGTCTATATGCTACTTCTCCCACTCTTTCCAATACCTCAAAAGGCCCAATATATCGTGGTGACAGTTTCCCCTTTCTCTCAAAATGTACGGCTCCACGACTAGGTTGCACTTTTAGGAACACGTGGCTCCCACTTCAAACATCAATGGTCTTCTCTTCCTGTCTGCATAATTCTTTTGATGGTCTTGAGCAATCTTTAACTGTTGTCGGATCAATTTGACCTTCTCAGTAGTTTCTAGAACAAGTTCGGGTCCTATCAAATTTGCATCACCCACTTCCGTCCAACAAATCGGCGATCTACAAGGTCATCCATATAATGCTTCAAAGGGCGCCATACCGATGCTAGCTTGAAAGCTGTTGTTGTAGGAAAATTCAATTAGGGGTAGGTGTCGTTCCCAACTTCCTTGAAATCCATTGCGTAAGCTCTCAACATATCTTTGAGTGTCTGGATAGTGCGGTCAAATTGTCCATCCGTTTGCGGGTGAAAGGTGGTGCTAAAAAATAACTCAGTACCAAGAGCTTCCTACAAGCTCCCCTAAAATCGAGAGGTGAACCGTGGATCACGATCTGACACAATATATACTGGAATTCCATGTAGTCGAATTATCTCCCCAATGTAGAGCCTACACATAGACTCTAAAGTGTCGATCATCTTATAGGGTAAGAAGTGTGCTGACTTGGTGAGGCGATCCACTATTACCCATATAGCATCGCGCCCTCTAGGTGACTTAGGCAACCCTGTCACAAAATCCATCGTCACATACTCCCACTTCCATTCAGCTATTGGCGAAGGTTGCAATATTCCCCCTGGTTTCTGATGTTCCGCCTTCACTTGTTGGCATGTCAGACATTTTGCTACAAATTTTGCCACTTCCTTCTTCATTCCATTCCACCAATACTGCCTCTTCAAATCTTGGTACATTTTGGTCCCTCCTGGATGCACCACAAATGCAGAATGATGACATTCCTTCAATACCTTTTCTCTAAGTAACTCGTCACTTGGTACAAACAATCTTCCTTGGTATCTTAAACTCCCATCGGGGTGAATTTCCCAATCGAGCATGGGTTCTCCCGATTCCAGACGTCCCTTGATATAGGCTACCTCTTGATCGTGCTTCTGGGCCTCCATGACCTCATTCATTAACTTAGGCATCACCTTCTGCTCAGTAAGATATGCTTTTGTATCTTGAGATTCTACTTGGATCCTGAATTCATTGAGTGTCGTAACCATATCCTATTCCTTGACAGAGATCTTAGCCATCACCCCTCTGCTCTTGCGATTTAGAGCATCGGCTACTATATTGGCTTTACCGGGGTGATATGAGAGAGTGAACTGGAAATCCTCATGATACCCATCCATCATCTCTGTCTCAAGTTAAGGTCCTTCTGTGTAAATAGATACTTCAAACTCTTGTGATCTGTGAAAATCTCAAATTGTTCCCCATATAGGTAATGTCGCCATTGCTTTAGGGCAAAAACTACAGTTGTTAACTCCAAGTCATCTGTTGGGTAGTTATGCTCATGAGGTTTCAATTGCCTGGATCCATACGTGACTACTCCGTTTTGCACGAGAACGCAACCTAACCCTTCTTTAGACTCATCGCAATACATAGTGTACCCTTCTTCTCATTCTGGAATGGTCAAAATTGGCGCACTAGTTAGTCTCTTCTTTGGCTCTTGGAAGGATTTTTCGCAAGCTTCGTCCCACTCATACTTTACTCCTTTTTGCGTCAAACGAGTCATTGGTTTAGCTAGTTTGGAGAAATCTTGGATGACCCTCCGGTAATAACTGGCGAATCCTAAGAAGCTACGGATTTCTGACACAGTTTCTGGTTGTCTCCAATCTAATACTACCTCCACCTTGGTTGGATCCACCGTAATCCCATTCTCTGATACCACATGCCCTAAGAATTTTACTTCATTCAACCAAAACTCACATTTACTCGCCTTGGCATATAACCGATTATCCCTACGAACTTGAAGGACTGTCCTCAAATGTTGCTCATGCTCTTCTTCAGACCTTGAATATACCAAGATGTCATCAATGAACACTACTACAAACTGGTCAAGGTATGGTCTAAAGATCTTATTCATTAGGCTCATGAATACGGCCGATGCATTGGTTAGTCCGAAGGGCATTACTACAAACTCATAGTGGCCATATCTAGTACAAAAGGTAGTTCTTGGTATATCCTTCTCCTTGACTCGTAGTTGATGGCAACTTGACCTGAGATCGATCTTTGAATAGCACCTTGAGCCTCTAAGTTGGTCAAAAAGGTCATCAATCTTTGGGAGTGGGTATCGGTTCTTAATCGTGACTCGATTGAGTTGACAATAATCAATGCATAGCCTCAACGACCCATCCTTCTTTTTAGCAAACAACACGGGTGCTCCCCATGGCGAACTACGTGGCCTAATGAATCCTCTCTCGAGCAATTCTTGTAGCTGTGTCTTCAATTCTCGTAGTTCTGCTGGTGCATACGATATGGAGCCATGGATATTGGGGTAGTTCCAAGTTGTAGCTCGATGCTAAAGTCTACTTCCCGAGTTGGTGGCAATCCTGGTAATTCCGTAGGAAATACATCTGCATATTCGTATACTACGCACAGAAGTTCTATTTCTCCTTGGCCCTTCTCATTTAGAATTAGACTTGCTATTCTACCCGCAAGTTGATCGTGCCACTGCATCCGATGTTTTGTTGAAACCATGGGGTCTTGTCTATCCCCCTTAAACAGGAAACGTGTCCCATTTTGCATATGAGCTACCACTTTCTTCTGACAACAGTCGATCACCGCTCGGTGGGTGGACAACCAGTCCATGCCCAAAATGATATCGAAGTCCTACATTTCCATGACATGAAGGTCGCAAGTTAAGCATAGGTCCGACATCCCTATCTTACAGTCCTTACAGATCGATCCTACCCGAATGCATCCTCCCATAGGTGACATTACACTTAAGGCAGTTGCTAAGGGTTCACATACAAGTTTTAATAACTTAACACAAGCAAAGGATATAAAGGAATGTGATGCACCAGTATCAAATAAAACATGCACCCAAGAATTGTATAGTACTAAATTACCCTCAATTACAGACGGGTCCGCTTCTTCCTCTTGCAGGGCAAAGATTTTGCCAGTTGCCTTCTGGTTGCCACTGGTCTTGGCATTTTGAGTTCCTTTACTCTTCTGGTGCTGTTGCCCAGTAGATCCTGTCTTATTCGTCCAAGGCTTCTGCCCACCTAATGACTGGGTATTTGCTCGGGAACCTCCTCCTTGGTATCTAGATGGAGGGAGTTGGGGGCATTCGCTCTTTTTGTGCCCTAATTGTTGGCAATGAAAGCACTGGATTTGTCCCATCGGCCTTTGTTGATAGCCTCCTCTCTGGATCTGTTGCTGCGGTTGCTGTCGTTGCTGTTGTGGTTGTGGTCTGGAGTGGGGTTTTGAGGTCATGCTTCCTTTTGGGTTCCTCTGAGGTCCAATAGACGTCTGACTCCCTTTTCTCTTGTTTGAAGCCTTCCTGGCATCATTCACTTCACTTTCAGATTCTAATGTCGTTTCTAGCACCTCGGCATATGAGGGGAGTCGTTGCGGAAGAACTCTTCCCTTGATTTTAAGGTCCAGTCCCCACTCAAACATCCTTGCCTTCTCTTCATCATTTGCCACGTATCTAGTTGCGTAACGGGCTAGCTCTTCAAATTTTGCAACATACTGGGTCATGGTCATATTTCCTTGTTCCAAGTTTTGAAATTCCTTGACTCGTTCTTGGCGGATAGTACTTGGGAAATATTTATTTAGGAATAGTTCCCTAAACTGGTTCCATGATAGGCTTGCTACGTCACGAGTATTCTTGATTAACTCCCACCAATGGTCTGCCCCATCATCAAGCTCAAATACTGCCAAGGCTATTCTATCAGCGGCCTCAGTTATGCCCATGGTGTCTAGCATTTCCTCTATCTGTCGAAGCCAATTTTCAGCTATCTTTGGGTCCGGTACACCTGTGAACTTTGGGGGTCTCTGATTCCGAAACTCAGAAAAGAGTCGAGTCCTCTCATTCTGCCGATTGTTCCTTAATTGCCCTAGTTCCTCCAAAATTTGATGACCTAGGTTATTGGGGATGGGTCTGTGTTGATTTCTGGGACAGTTTCAAACATTGTTGCTGGTTTCGGTATAGCCATTAGCTCGCGTGACCACCATTCTGTTCATGGCACGTGGTGAGTTGGTTTCTAGTCTTAGAAAATCTTACTACTTAGATTTGAAATAAAGGTTCAGTTTCCTTAGGGTGCACTAAAGCAAGTAACAGTCAATAACATAGATCAACACATTATTCATATATTATAATAGGCATCATTACAAAAGGGCTCCTATATCGGAGTTACATTCAAAGAGCATCTACGCATTACAAAGTTCAGGCTATCTTATTCTAAGGATCCCCATTAGTGGGTCTTACAAAAGTCTTGTTTTACTATTCCTCGAATTAGTTCTCGTTTCCCGACCAATCAAAGTCTTCTCCTGGGTCTTCATTAGCAGAGTCAGTGGCTTGGTCTGGAGAGCGGGGGTGTACATTGGTGAGCGGGGATTGTGTTCAGATGACACTTCTATAGGGTAGGCTGGGTTTGCTCCTTGCTGTTCTGGTGACTGCTCCATATTCATTGGTTAATTGTTGCCTGCCTCCTGATAACAAGATGCGTAACTTTCAGCCAGAGTCGGTGGTCGGTGGTATGATCTAGCGATCAAAGCTTGGTGTATCAAGGAGTCCATTCTCTGATCATCTTGCTCCATTCGGATCGCCTTCTTTACTGCCTGGCTCAAAAATTGTAGGCAGCGCCGCACCAGGGACCTCTTCTGCTCCCTCGTATAGCGGGTGTATTCTGTCTCCACCTTACGCATCTCGGTTCTGATCATTTCCTCGGCGGTACTTGTACGGCGTCGGCGGCTAAAGCAGGGGCTAATAGACATGGCCCGCCTTCCTTGCATACGGAAAGTACCCCACGAGTCGAGACTGACGCCGCATCCCGGGTATTCTCCCGCTGACATCCTAAGGTGGAAAAGATTTTTATTAGTTAATCTTCTTATAATAGCGTCATAGAATAAAATAAGATAAAGGGGTAACGGCTTCTAGAGTCATGTATAGGGTTGCGAGGGTTAAGGGTTGAACCTATGCTATGATACCAAGTTGTGACGCCCTGATTCTACACTATTGGTTACAGTCAAGGAAGAGTCACTAATGAGTCCTATGGTCAATAACCAAGTAAGATCCCAGATCGTCGGAGGTGTCAAATTAGTCTTCCTTCTAAGTCCAGCTTTCTTAGGCAACGCATTGCCCTTTTGACAGATCTTAAAAGGTCTTGACACAAGGTCTCATAAGCAACGATAAGGTTCATACATAGAATATAAATACATAATAATCACAAATATACTTAATTCAAAAGCTTGTTCCATTACATTACATCCAAAGGAAAGTTTAAATCTTCATGTGAGTCTTACAAAATATCAAAAAGAAATTTCTAGCTTCCCTAAGATAGCCAAAAGTCTTCAAAAGTTTCAGGCTCGTCGTCTCCAGCTATGAGTGCCTCTCGTCACCTGGCATGACACGCCGTGAGCTTTGAATGCCCAGTAAACACACACACACCCCGTCCCCTTTTCCCAGTCCAATACACAATCACAATTTTAACATCAAGTAGTAAACATGATATTCAAATAAATAAAGAGTTAAGTTGGATGTTAGTAAACTAGAAATCCCCCAAAGAGATTTCGTCCTCTCGACCACAAGAATCGGACGCGGATTATTCCGTATGCCCCCTCTTTTGCTGCTTTGTTGCAGAACTAATCTCGGATGCCTACCAACAGTTATATACTGCGTAGCGCCAACCGCAGGGCCTCAAAAGAGACGGTAAAATAGGGTCTTGCCTGAATCCCTCCTCACACCAAACCACCTAGGGTCCGAATACAACCGCTCCGTTCAAGGGTCCCGAAAACCACTTGCGCAAGACTTTAATTTCCAAATAGGGAATGCATCCCAACAAACCATATATCACATATTCTCATCTTTTCATTACTCAAGTGTTCGAAAACCCAATACCCTCCCTATTAGGCTTCCCGTTGAATTAAATGTTTTAAATCATGGTTAGTCCAACTTACAAGACAATATTATCCATGTAAGCATGCATTCTTAAGATGAGAAAGGTAAATAATATAACCGCAATACATATAATTTCATGCCAAGGTATGATCATAAGCTAATAAGCAATCTCATGAACTCAAGGGCATAAAACATCCAGCATAACACAATTTCCAGATTTAGTATCGTATAAAGATTAAAATGAAAGGACTAATTTAGATCTTTCACCGCACTCGGCCTTCCTATGGCTCGTAGAGAATTTGATCTAGTTTCTAGAAAATATTTCGGAAATGGGATAGTCTTCCTAGATTTTAAGTTATTTAGAAAACATTCCAGCGCTGTCTAGATTTGTCGATCGTTGCGAAAATTTGATTTTCTTGCAAACCGCTTGCTGTTTTTCTATGAAACCAATTTTAGTTGAAATCTAACTCCTTAAAGAAGATTTTGACATAAAATAGAGGTCCAGAATAATTTTATACATTTTTCTAGAATTTTTGAAAGTGGGCTGCAAAAACAGATTCTATGGTAAAATACCCAAAACAAGAAGATTTATGAGAAAAGGGTTCCACCAAGGGAAAATTTTAATTTCTTTTATGATGAAAACATGCTAACTAACATATATTAAACTCAAAAAAATTTCTTGAAAGTGTGCCCTTGGAAAGTTGAGGGATTGGTATGAAAAAAAGATGGTTTTGTGCCGAAATGGAGAAAATACAAGAGAGATAGAATCAATACTCAACTCTTAGCATTTTTAGCACAAGTAACTCATCATTAACAGATCTGAAAACATTATTTAGAACCCTTAGAAACATGCCTTTGAAAAAGAAAAATGAAAGAGAAGGTTGTGTTGTAGCTTACTTGCTAAGCTTTGAACAAGAAGGCTCTCTTCTTCCTCCCTCTTCCTCTCTAGACTTCTCTCTCTTGCTCTCCTCCCTCTCCTCTAGCCGAATGTGTGTGTGAGTGTGTTGTTTGTGCTTGCCAAGCTAGGGAATGTTGGTATTTATAGACAATTTTTGATGTAAAAAGTCCTAAAAGCCCATTAGTTGGAAATGGATGGAAAGGTTAGGATTTGTTTAAAGTTTAAAGGAATAGGAGTGATTTGAGGGGCTTACTCATAGGTTTAGGAAACATTTAGTTGAAATGGAACTAGTATTGGAATTATCATCCTAGGTCTAGGGTACTAGGTTTGTGGTTTTCTAGAATTTCATGATGATAAACTTTGAAAATTGGCTCCTCACTTCCTCCTAGAATGGCCGGCCCTAGGGAAGGGTGAAGGGGCAATTTTTTTAATCAATTTAGGTTCTAGGGCACACTTCTCAAGGTGCATATATATATCTTACTTGATTGATGGTACTCATGGTACGAGGGTACACGTACTAGTTTTTGGGAAAATTTTGAATTTAAATAAAGAGTGAGGGTGTGGTATTAAATTCATGTAACTTATGTAGAATTAAATTAGGTTAGGGAACCTAATCCGGCTAGGGTAATTCCTGTTTTGATAAAAATAAAAATAGCAATGCTAACCGACAAGATTCAAATTAATTCAAGTAACCGAGGGACTTTAAGAAAATAATTCAAACATTAAGGTCTTTAAAGAGAATACATATTTCAAGGGCCTCACAGGCAGTACTAAAAGTCAACCTGGTGCCCAAGGTATTCTGCAGGCTCTCCCATAACCGAGCCATAAAACGCGGATTTCTATTCGAAACAATAGTCATAGGGACTCCATGAAGTCAAACTATGCCCCTAATGTAAAGGTCGGCTAGCTAATCGATCAAGTCAATCATGCTCATAGGTACAAAGTGTGCTGACTTGGTCAATCTGTCAACTACCACCCAAATAGCGTCATTACCTCGTTGTGTCGTCGGAAGACCTACAACAAAGTCCATCGTGACATGCTCCCTCTTCCACTCAACTATATGCAATGGTTGTAACAAACTCATTGGCCTCTAATGCTCTACCTTTACTTAATGACAAGTAAGTGTAACACGTTCGCGAGGGACCCCGCTACAGTTCGGACTCGATTTGTGTCACGGTTCTTAATCTGAACCAAAGAGTCCAAATCTGGCAAATCGTTTTGAGAAACAGATTTTTGAAAAGTAGTGCCAAACATGGACTGCTTTTCCAGATACAGAGTCGCCACCTAAATATTTTTAAAATGGGGAAATTTAGGAAACCCTGACTCAGTGCCAAAGGCCACATGTCCGTCATCACCGGAGTTGTCTCGGTTCGGGAGCTTGGGTACGATCGGGGAAGGTCAGCTATGAGCACCCCCTTTCGCCCGGTCCGAAGACCGGCCTCTACTAACCGTGATATCCATTTTTGAAAACTTTATGTATTCTTACTCCGTTTATTAGCCTAGAATTACTATGTTATGCGCGCAGCAAACAAGTATAGACTAGATTGTCTAATTTGGAAGTAAGCATTGCATATCCATTTGTTTTGGAAAATGTTTTGGATTTGCTACTCGCACGTAGGCTAAAACACGGATTTCAATGAGTTCTTCCAACTCAAACAATCCAACCTTCACCCACAGGCATCCAAGCAGTTTATAACACATAAGCATCTAGCCACATATTAAGCATGCTGTCATGGCAACATTCACACTCATGCGATATGCTAAAGCGGAAATACTTACATCGTACTCCGTGCCAAAACAAAGAACTCGTTAGCAAACATGCATGATCCAAGTCCATGTTAAGTGCCTAATGCATCGCATACCAAGTGTTGCTAGAATAGGCTCGGCTATCCTAAACATGGCATGTGAGAATGCACAACTATCACATATTCAGTTTAGAATTTGAAGTACAAATGCAGTTAGCGTGATGTACCGAACCTAATGCACGCAATACAAATGCATGGATGCACGCATGCATAGCATAAGGTATGCTAATTTAAACGTGCCCTAATCTACCATCGTAAGCAGGTAAATAAAAGGGAAGAAATAAGTGAGGTTGGAAGACATACACACCACCCACACACACTTATTACGGATTTTCCCTCGCTCGGAGGGACCAAATAAATATTACAGATTAATTAACTACGCAAGCTAATTAATAATTACAAATTAATTAATTTAATTAAAAAATTAAATTAAGCTAAATAAAAACAGTAAACCGCCTCGGGAAACGCGCCGCCATGCATAGGCTGCCTCTGTTTTCCTTCCTTCACTCCTCTGGAGACTGTCAAAACCTCAGGACTGCATCCCTAGACACTGGGGAGTGCCACCGGCTGAGTGGAATCACCACCGGCACTGTTGTGTAGCCATCGGCACAAAATGAAGCTGTCGGCAGAGAAATTGTTGCCAGCCGGCACCTTACACTGCCGGTCGGCAGAATGTTCCTGCAGAATCTGCAAATGACAGCAACAGAGGGCAAGGCAAAGCATGGCAGCATAATTCAAGGCATATATGCACCAACCATGTCCCTTATCATGATAATGACTCAAAGGGGCATGTGCCTCGATTCTCGGACCACCAATCACGCATTTCCATGCATGATGGCCCAAAGAACCAAGTATGCAACTTTGATTTCAAATGCATGCAAACCAAATCAAACCAAACAAGGCCCAATTCCTATCATTAAGTCAAGGAACAAGGCGTGCATGCAAGATGCAATGCAACCTAAGCATACAAACTAAGGATGCAACATGGCATGGTGACAAGCTTATGCAAGCATACAAGCGAACATAGGGGCATGCAAATGGATGCAAAGATGGACTTATGCATGAATTAGGAAACTCTAAGTAGGCCTAAAACAGTAGCCATTAATGCCCAAAAATGGAGACCAAAGCACATGCACACATGTACCTAATTGAAGGCCAACACTTAAGCACAAAGCAAGCAACATTCAAGCACACTTGAAAGAGGCATTCATGGACTAAAAGCATGCAACATAAGCTCTGAAAATCATGCTAATACATGGTGCCAAACCAAGCAACAAATTAAGCCAAGCATGCACCAAATGGCCTAAGTGTTCAAAGCAAATCAATGGGGCATTGAACTACACTTAACAAGACCAAACATGGCATGAAAGGAAGGACCAAAATCAGAGGTTTAGCATGTTAAAACAAAGCTAAAGGACTACTTAGATGGCATCTAAGTGACTCAAAAACAAAGGCATTAATAAACACCGAAACATGGAGCATTGCTACACAAGCTTAAGAGGCATTAAAGATGCATGCAAGGCAATCAAACAAGCATGGAAATGGGACTGAAATAACATATAAAGTGACCCCAAATCACCAAATCGATGCAAAGATGTCATGCTACACATGCACATGCTCAAGGCCAACAAGCCCAAATACAAAGGAGCTATATCAAGCATGCCAAAATCAACCCAAACACTTATGGACAGACCTAAAACATGGCAAAATATGCACATAATCTTCACAAGACTAAGCCTAAAACATGCTCCAACAAAGGCTAACAACCTAAGGCATATTAAGGCATAAACAAGGCATTACATGGCAACTATGCTAAGCATGCATGGAGTACCAAAACCAACTTGAAATCATGTTATATTATGGATATATAAGTATGAAAAACAGCCCAAACATGCTCAACACACACTCAAGCATAATGCTCTCTCAAGAGGCCAAAATATGCCCTTTTCAAGGATAACAAGGAGAGGGGGTGACCCTCTCCTTCTTGGGACTTCAAGGCATCATCTTCACCACTGAAATCCCTCAAGATTTCAGTGGTGAAGAGACCCCAACACCAAAATCCCGGAGCTAGCACAAAATGGCCTAAAATGAGGCCTTTCAAGGCCTAAGGGGGGTCAACCACCCTCAAACAACAAAACACTCTTAATAAACAATAAAGAGGGCTTAAAAACAGAACTTTTTTATGTTATACAATAAGCATAAAAACAGCTCTAAGATAGGTAGAAAATCAATGCAAAATTGGGGAAAAAATGTATAAGTTTCTTACCCTTGATGATCCCTTCACAAATGGTGCTCCAATGGCCTCCTTTAGCTTGGATCCAACACCAAAACTTCAAAACCAGTCCCTTAGAACCTCAAGAGCCAAAGGAAGGTGAAACACTAGGTGTTTGTGTGCAATAGTATGAACTAAACACTATTTTGCACACACAAGAGGGAAAAAAGAGAGAGATAGGATGTGTATCTAATCCTAAACCTAAAACCAGAGCTTGGTCTGTATTTTTCTCTCCATCCAATGTCCAAAATCTCCAACCCTTGCAACAAGAGAGAGAGCTCCTCTATATAGAAGCTTCTTGTCTTGTAAAGCTTACAAGACAAGCTTCATAAGAGGGAGATCCCTCCATACACGTGTATGGAGGGATGCAAAAGTAAGACAGCTGTCTAAAAATATCTGCAAAAGCAGATGAACAGCAATCGGCTGGCAAAAAATGCCATCTTGGCCAAAAAGAGTGCCGACCGGCACAAAATAGTGTTGACCGGCAATAAAAAGTGCCGGCCGGCAATAAAAATTGCCGGTGGCAGCAAACACCAGCCGGTGGCCTCTAGCCACTGCCGGTGGTGGGTAGGGATGGTCTACAAGCCCTACCCTGCCTCTCAAGGGCAAGATGCAAGTGTTTGGTGCAAAACCAGACACTAAACGGTCGAGTTCGGGGATCCTGAGGCAAGGCGCGCGAGCCGAGACCTCCGGGAACTCCAAACGAACACAAACATGGAAGATCACCGTGTGTTCAAACGGTGACGTCCAAGTCTTGAGGACGGTCAAAAATGGGGTGTCTACAGTTGCCCCTCTTTGACAGAACTCGAAAGTCATAACAATGACGGGAGTGAATGTCAAAGCCCAGAGACGACCCATTTTTGACAAGGCCGAAGACTTAGACAAACATGCAAGACAATCAAGATATGCGCCCGAAGGCAGGGGCAAAATGCAAGACAATGCACAGAGCCGAGCATAACCTATGATCATGCAAAGAAAGCTGTAACGAAGCATACATGCGACAGTTTTAAGCTAGCATACCAAACTACACTACAATGCAGAAAGGATGTAAGAGAATTATGGAATTCTTAATACGTCTCACTCGGGAGATACAATACCTGTGCGGCTCGTCTGGTTGCACCAGCTTCAAATGAACCGTACATACAATATCGTGCCTGCAAAGAAAACAAACTTAACAGGTACAATATTGTTAGCAACATGCATGACAATGCAAATGTGGATGCAAAACGAAATGCAATATATAGAAAACAATGTATAAATAATGCAAATGAAGATGCAATGTAATTGAAACAATGCAAGCTACATGCAAAGCATTTGAATCGTGATCCAATCACGAGGGGTTCGAAACCACACCTATGCCAAATAGATTGATGGAGATAACAAGTCTGTTTACCATAGAACGGTCAACTGAACTATAAGCATTGTAGACAGACGCAAGAACAAGTATTGGGTGGAATTGACATAAGTGGGGAAACGACCCGCTGGAGAAAGGACTACGATCCTAATGCCGGATGCAAAAATTACACTACAATGTAATACATGAATATGGCACGCAGGCCAAACCAAATCTTGCCTAGGAAAGGCATGTACGCATACAAGCCATGTGTAACACAGAAAAGGTGCCGCAACCCTCAACCAACATATCAGCGTGGAATCGGCGCAATACACATGCAGAACTGTGTTTTAACATGAAAAGTAAGGGCACATACTAGACCAAGCTCAACCTGGAAAGGCGCAAGCCATAGGCGGAAGGTGATGCAATGAATGCATGCAATCTACAATGCAATATCTACAAATATGCAATGGAGTGGATATGGATACAATGGATATGGCACGCAAGCCAAACCAAATCTTGCCTAGGAAAGGCATGTACACATACGAGCCATGTGTAACACAGAAAAGGTGCCGCAACCCTCAACCAACATATCAGCGTGGAATCGGCGCGATACACATGCAGAACTGTGTTTTAACATGAAAAGTAAAGGCACATACCGGACCAAGCTCAACCTGGAAAGGCGCAAGCCATAGGCGGAAGGTGATGCAATGAATGCATGCAGGCTACAATGCAAATGCATGACAATGCACTATGATGCGATCTATTGGGGAAAATGCAATGAATGCATGCAAGCTACAATGGAAATGCATGACAATGCACTACGATTTTTTTTTTTGGGATGCACATGATGCAAGAAATGCATGTTGCATGGAATGCGCGACAACACGCGGCTTAAGACATGTACAAAGCAATAGTGTGCACACCAATGCATTAAAGGTCTTGCACCTTTCAAGGATTTAAGGTCTCCTAGACCGTACGTGTTTAAGGTCTCGCCAGACCATGATGCAAAATGTAAGTGTGACACACATGCCACATGGAATGCAAAATGAAACAAATGAGACACGTGTGCCTCATAAGATGCAAAAAGATACAAGTGGACTTACACGCTGCGTGAAGCCGGTTTTGAAAGTTGGACTTATACGCTACGCGAAGCCGGTTTTGAAAGTTGGACTTATACGCTACGCGAAGCCAGTTTGAAAGTTGGACTTATACGCTACGTGAAGCCGGTTTTGAAAGTTGGACTTATACGCTACGCGAAGCCGGTTTTGAAAGTTGGACTTATACGCTACGCGAAGCCGGTTTGAAAGTTGGACTTATACGCTACGCGAAGCCGGTTTTGAAAGTTGGACTTATACGCTACGCGAAGCCGGTTTGAAAGTTGGACTTATACGCTACGCGAAGCCGGTTTTGAAAGTTGGACTTATACGCTACGCGAAGCCAGTTTTGAAAGTTGGACTTATACGCTACGCGAAGCCGGTTTGTGTTCAAAACAATGCAATGTACTAACAAGTACAAGCGAGATGCGCAAGATAGCGCGAATGGATACATGCAAGATGCAAGTGAGGTGCACAAAACAGTGCGATGCGCAAAACAGCGCGGTTGAAATACAATGCACAAAACAGTGCGATGCGCAAAACAGCGCGAACAATTTTGAAATGCACAAAACAGTGCGACAGTTTGAAATGCACAAAACAGTGCGACGGTTTGAAATGCACAAAACAGTGCCATGCGCAGAACAGCGCGAACAATTTTGAAATGCACAAAACAGTGCGACGGTTTGAAATGCACAAAACAGTGCGATTGATATGCGATATACATGGGGCAACTTTTGGATCTTGTAAAAGCCAAAAGGATACGAAAAGGATACACCTTGCATGGGTTGAAGTGCTACGCACGGCAGACACGACCCGAGGTCAAAACGGAGGCCGGTTGAGCGTCGAAGATGCACTTTCTTGCACTTTCTTGAGCTATGAAGACCAAAAACTCCTCACATGGCCTAAACAAGGCTGTGGGAACATCACCGGCCGGGAGGGGAGGCCACCGGCATCAAAATAAGTCCATCGGCACAAAAAAGTGCCGGCCGGCACAAAACATTGCCGACCGGCAAACAGTTGCTGATGCGGGGCAGTTTTGACTTTTCACCTTGGGTGTTTTAAAATAGGGTTTTAAACCCTATTTTCTCATTCCTCCTTCGCCGAAATCTCTTTCTCTCTCTCTCTAGAGCTTTTCTCTCTCCCTTTTCGCCCGTTTCTTCGCGTTCTACGCTCGTTTCGTCGTCGGATTCGCGATTTCCTTCGCGTTTCGGACATTTTCAACCGATCACATTCTTGTTTCGGTGCCTCGTTTGGCGTTCTCGCCTTTTCGGGGTTTGTTCCTTCCACTTTCCTCTTCATTCCTGTGCCTTTTCACATTTCGGCCTTCCCGGCCATTTCCGACCCTCTTGGGAGTTGACTTTTCAGTTGACTGTTCGCATTCCGGTCCGGTTTTCCTTTTCCCGGCCATTTTCTCATCATTTTCGATATGGCAGACGACATTCCACGTGGCGGGACTCCCCCGGACCACGAGATGGATCCCGGGGTCGAGCTCCTACCACTGAGCGGAGCCCGTTCGACCCGGCGACCTACCGGCCGGCGATCCATGTTCTGCCCCCCGACGGCCTGCGTCAGTTCCGGAGCTTCGAGAGGCACGTGGCACCTGATCTATTGCTGCGTGAGCCTACCTCCCACCTTTCATTCGGCACTTCCGAGGTAACTCTCTTTCTTCCGCTTTACTTTCCGCAATGTAGGATACAAAACTGTCATAGTTAGTTGTATTCTTTAACTGCTGAAAACTGATATGCTGTAGACTGTAGTTGACTGTAAACATACATACAACTGATATCTGCTTAAGACTGACACATGCACGCACACTGCACTAGCCCCGAATCATTCAAACACACTGCGCTCACTGTATTTCACTGCATACACATTGGCACCCAGTATTTGTCTAAATCTGTTAAATTTGCACACATGCTATATCTGCTTTGAAACACCCAAACACGCTGACACAGCACATGTATTTCACTGCAAGCACACCGGCACCCGGTATTTGCTTGAAACTTGTCAAACTTGCACACATGCTTTATCTGCTTTTTCAAAACTGCATTTTGAATGTTGTCTTGCAATTGTTATTTTCTGTTTAAAGGAGGGTTCCCATACCATTCGCGGGTATGGGAATACTGGTGCACGGGAGTGGTGTGATGAGCTCCCTGACGCAGTCCGACGCATCGTGGACCGGGCGGGCTTCGGCGCCTTCTGCCGAGGGCTCTCCAGGTTGTCCACATGCAGACCTCTCCTCGCCGCTCTGGCGGAGATGTGGTGGGACACCACCGATTCTTTTCATTTCTCTGCTGCAGGGGATATGACGATGACCCCTCATGATTTCTCGATGCTCACAGGCATCGGGGTGGGGGGTGATCCGATCCCTTTTGACATCGCAATGGATGAGTGGACCGCCGCTCAGGTCTATCTACTGGGAGAGGTGCCACCCCTAGCTCGCCCAGGTTTCGTTCGATATTCCTGGTTTGAGGTCTAGTTTCGGGTCCAGCCCGTGTTGGAGGAGGAGGCGGAGATGACCCCGGAGGACGTGGAGAGGTATGCTCGCGGCTTCCTCATGTTCCTGTTCGGGACTACCATCTTCGCCGATCGGGCGAACACCGTGCCTCTCTGTCTTCTCAGCGCACTGGTGGACGTCCGGGACATCTTGCACTATGATTGGGGCGGCGCTGCTCTGGCCACCCTTTACGGGTACATGAGCTCGGCTTCGCGCGGCAGCGACCAACTACTTTGAGGTTACTGGCGGGCTTGGGTGGTACACTTCTTCTCCGCTTTTTCATTTCTATCTCGTACTTTCTGTACTCTGTACACTGCACACACTGTAGTCTGCTTTACACTTGCTGTATACTGTACACACGACACACACATACATTCTGCTTTACACTGACTGTACACTGCTCACACTGTACACTGCACACAATACACTGCACAACACACGGCTCTGCCATTTCTGTTTTATCTGATGGTCATACTGACATCTGTTTTGCAGTTGTGGGTTTACGCCTACTTTCCTAGGCTTGCCCCCGTGCCAGTTGCGGAGACTCCCCTGGCCGTCCCCTTTTCGAGTCGCTTCGACGGGAGATGCATCCGGCGGCCGCGGGAGACATTCGGCTTCTTCCGCTGATACTTTGACACCATCACCCCCGCGGAGGTATGCTTTACTTTCAGTTCATTTAAGCTTCGCTTTCCAACTGTATATTTCAATAACAGTAGATAACAAACTGTCTGTCATTTTCAGATCACTTGGCGGCCGTGGGCTCCTATGCCGGCGGCGATGCGGGTCGGTTCCCTGGTGCGGAGGAGGCCTCGCGTTTCCGGATTCTGCTTGAGGGCCCGGTCTGTCGGGCTTGGTACCTGGGGGAGCGTTTTCTACACCAGACCCTAGGGTTACCTGAGCAGATAGTCCCGGTTCCCCCTCCTACAGACGTGAGGGAGACCGAGGGGCTCACCACTAAGCAGCTGGATGATTACTCCATCGGCTGGGAGGAGGCCGGCTTCCGAGGCACTGGAGACTATCAGGAGTACGTGCGGACGTACCTGATGCGCCCCTGAGCGACCATCGAGCAGAGGGGGCCAGGCCTGTGGCATCGGCGGCTAGGCCTCGGCGGCTGGGGCCGGAGCGGGAGTTGGAGTAGGGGCTGCGAGGAGGGCCCGAGTCCGTGGCAGGGGCGGAGTGCAGGGAGGACGGGGAGTTGGCTGGCCTGCCCTGCCCGCTGTACTGACTTTCCAAGGGCAGGGTGGGTCGACCTATCAGATCCCCTTCGCCCCTCCACCGGCTGGTCACGAGTTCGTTGACGTCCCCGACTTACCTCCGGTATGTTCTACTGCATTTTGTACAGTTATTCATTTCAGTTTACTTGATATTCCACAGAATATTGATGTATCTGATACTTTTGCAGGCTTCTTCTGGGTACACCCGTCAGTCGTTGGCGATGAATGCCTCGATGATGGGGATGCTTCAGCGGACATTTGATCTCCTAGCCCTCTACAGCATACCGGTATGTCCTTCTGACACTGGCCTCAAACCATTCATACACTGCTTTACATAATCTGATGCACGGCACAACACCTGATACACTGATCCCACAGTATCTGATACACTGCATACACTGCATTCTGCACTGCACTCTGTACTGATAAACTGCTCACAGCATTCTCATACTGTACTCATACACTGCATTCTACACTGATAAACTGCTCACGGCATTCATACACTGTACTCGACATTGCATTCTGCACTGATAAACTGTCTACAGTATACTGATGCATTTCACTTTTGTGCACTTTTTCAGCCTCCTTTCCAGATTCCCATGGCAGGAGGTGCTCCAGCTGGATCTTCCGTCTCTGCTCGGGGGAGAGATAAGGGGGGCAGGATATTTCCCCGTACCAGGGGAGGGCGTACTCATGTCGGGAGTAGCTCGCGAGCTCCTGTCTCGGATGATGATGATGACGAGGAGTCAGAGGCGGAGGCGGAGGCGGAGTCCGAGTCATCGGAGGAGGAGACCGGAGACGGTTCTAGCTCGGGCTCTGACGACGACGCTGATGATGCTCCTGGACCCTCGTCCAGGAAGAGGACTAGGACGGACTGACGGCCCCCCGGAGTGCTTGACATGGATGCAGATTTTTGCTATCTTCTTCTTTCTTGTACTTTTCTTTTTGTTGGTAGATAGATTACCTTGTACTGCCGCAGGCAGATTTTTGTTTCCAAAACTTGTACATTTGAAAAGATAATGAAATGAAACAGACTTTTTATCTAAAAAAGTGTTTACATTTACACATTTCATGCATTGCATCGCATCTCATCATGTTACACCTCAATGTAAATGGAACTGATTGGTTGTCTGAAAATTGAACACTTGCACTGTAATAATCAGATAACTAAAACAGCCAACAGCAAAATAACCCAAGCAGCCCATTGCCTGATTCTGGACACACAGCCCTTGCTCTACTGGGGATTAATCTGTATACAGCCCTTAGCACAGCATTCGGTTCATCCTGCACACAGCAAATTCTAAACAAAACAGCCCAATCTAACAAGACGGCCTCAAAGGTGAAACCGGTTGGAGTCGAAACACACTCAAATGTAGAGAATGGCACAGCATTCTTGAGCATAAATGATTTTTGAAATTGAATGAGGGTTTTTCAAATCGAGATATCGAGCTTACAACTGAACACAGCGGGGAGGACTCAAATATAGGTGCACGACCTAAACACAACGAGACACGCTCGGCAAAGACTGAAAACAAAAGACGAGACCGTCAAATCAAAGAGACACGACACACAGACGCGTAAACGAAGATGGGGGACCTCGGACCACGAGGAGCCAGTTCAAACTGGGTATTGTTTCCCACCCTGTCTGATTTGTGATTCTCACATTACTCGGCTTTCGAGCTCGGATTTTTTTCTCAAAACCCCTTTTCCTCACTTTTCTCTCAACTTACACCTCTCTATTCTTCATTCTCTCATTTTTCATCCCTCCCCGGGGTGATTGATGGATAAATAGGAAGTTGCGGGTCCATGCCCAATGCCGTTAGCTCACGGCTATTTCTTCCGGCGGGTAGAGCACCCTTCTGGCAAGTACGTCGATGACGGGGGGAAGACAGAACGCCTGGCTCGACTGTGCCCCTAGTTCATCATTTTAACCATTCTTTGTTTTTGCTTTCTACTAAAACAGTTTTGATCAAAATGAGAGTCGGATTAACGTACTTGTTCGATTTTTGACTTGAAAACCGTGCAAGTCAAGCTGTAAGCACTGAAAATTTTCCTTTTTTGGGTCCAAGACAATGGTCCAGTTTTGGAAAATGAAATAGTTTTCGAGAAAATAGTCAACCTCAGTAAAAATTTTCAAAAACTATTTTTCAAACAGCTGATGCTCAACAAGCATGGAACTTACTCTTCGAGATGCGCAACCTCGGATCGGAGGCAATAAAAAATTGCCCCTGGTTTGAAGGGGGGTGGGAGGCAACGGAAAGTTGCCCCTAGTTTGAATGGCGGCTCACGGCGGCTCGTGGCAACGGAAAGTTGCCCCTTGTTTGGGATGGTGCCGCAACAATCTGTAAACAGTCTTCATTGGCGGTGGTTGAGCTTTTGGACACAGCGATGACGAAGACGGTCACAACACATATATGGACACAATCACCTTGAAGGGTGTCGGCCACTGGACTTTGAGATGAAATTGAAACCATTGCATGGACTGAGACGCTATGAAAGCGTTGGGGGCTGGACTTCGTGATGAAGTTGCCTACGTATCCCAAACATGGGAATCAAGCCTTACGTAGTTCCGGTTAAGGTACACTCGGGTATTTTAACCTTCACTTTGTTTGGCTCTCATTTTTGCCAAGGCGCCCAATGCGGGTTTTCGACCTTGCGAGCTTCTTTTCATTTTCTTTTTCTTTTCCATTCTTTTTTTTTGCTCTTCCTTTTTTCTCTCTTCTTTTTTTTTTTTATTTCTTTTTCTTCTTTCTTTTTTTGTTCTTTTCTTTGCATTTTTTTTTCTTTCTGTATTTTTCTCTTGCTCTAACTTTTGCCTGGGTCGCCCTTCCAGGTTTTTGGCCCAGCGAGCCTCTCAAAGGGTAAAAGTGTAGCAAGTCCATGTCAAATGGTTTTTTGAATTGAAGCCTCTCTGTGTCCAGGAGAACGGCTGTTGCACTGATTTGCAGAAGAATCCATCACGGTTGCTCCACGAGCTTCTTCCGGCGAGATCCACTCCTTCTGATTTGGCTTTTGGTGCCTCTTGCTCGAGGGCTACTTCAAAACTAGCCACACGGGCCTTTCAGGGCGTTTGTTTGTTGAACTTTCTGAACGTTCTGAACGGGTTCAAAGTCGGAAAACAAACGGGTTGAATCTTGAGGCTGAGAGCGATCCTAGGCTGCGCGACCTCAAGAGGGATTCCACACAAGTCTTCACAGGGCCGCGTAAAACATTTGCTTTTGAAAGTTTTTAAGAAAGCGACAAATCGCTCACGCCGAAGATAGTGTGGAACCAATCTGGATCAGGCCAGGATCCTTCTCAGTACTCACGCCGACAAGCATGATTTCATTCATAAAAAGGCTTAGCACGCTTTTCTTTCTCTCAAAATGATCAAAATTTTGCAAAACCCGAGGAATTCCTTCCTCTTCGTTTTCATCACCGCAGTGTTCAAAAAGTTTGTTTTTTGGAAAACTTAGGTTAATGCAATGAGTTTGGCGCGCAGGAGAGCAGGCGAGATGTACTGTTGACCCAATCAAATTCTCTGGCCCTTATGCTGAAAGCAAGTATGAAGTTGAGATAGCAACAGCTGTTTCATTCGGATTTGTTGGTGCAACTGGCCCCTCGGCAGAAAAGACTCAAAACAAAAACAGATAATTACAAAACAAGACGGTGTTCGAGGCAACAACCCCTGAATCACCTGGTATTATATACAACGGGGACTGACTCGATACAACCAGACAGACCCTTAAGCAAAAAAGACTGACTCAAGACAAAGAGACAGACTCAAAACAAAAGACTGACTCGATATCCAAGCCAGGATTTACAAAACTCGGTTTCACTGATGCTCAAAAATGCGTGCCAAACGCTTCAAAAATACACCAAATGTTGCCCGCAGGCGGTCCACTTCACATACTCGCAGTATCTGAGCCCTCGAAATCCAACAACTGAGTGGTGACGGGCTTGCCTGAGGTGGGTGGTAGGATAACCTTGTTATCAATCAAATCCTGCACTTCATGACGAAGGCGGGAACATCCATCGGTACTGTGACCGGACTGTTGATGGTACGCGCAGTACACGGTAGCATCATGAGTGGCGGGGAGATTCTTCGGGAGTGGCCGGGGCTCCAAAGGCTTAAGATGCCCATTCTTCGCCAATATTAGCAATGCCCTAGACAAAGGCATGTGGAGGTCGTGAAAGACCCTGCGCCCTCGGGGCAGGTACTTTGCAGTTTGAGGATTCTTGCTAGATGCGCTAGCGAAAGGATCGGCTGGCGCTGCCTTGGCTTTTTGAACCTTTCCCGGTGCAGGGTTGGGAACTACAGGCATTGTCTGGGCATGACGGGGCCCATCCCGATTTTCTACCTGGCTTGAACTGCCTTTGATTGGAGCGGGGAAAGCATCATCCACAGCTTTGATCACGATTGCAGATGTTTGTTGCTTGTTCATCCCTCTGACTTTCAGAGCCTCGACTGCCCACAGCAGTTGTTCAATAGGGTCGGCGTCTACCTTTGCCTTGTCTTTTCCTCTGGCCTCAGCCTGATCAAGGGTCGGGGTTGATGCTGGCATGTCGCGGCTGTAGCTGGAAGCCACCTCTGGCTGGCTGAGCTCTATCATAATCCGCCCCAGTAGCGGGGGCTCCTGTGGTACGAAATTCCCGGCATACGACGCCGCTGGCAGTGAAGCCGACATTCCATAGGCGAGGTCCGCCACAGACCTTTGGAGGTCCCCTATCATTCCCATCAATTCAAAGGTGGTGGGCTCACGAGCCTGATATAACTGGGGAGCCCAAACCGGGTGCACAACGGGCGACCTGGGCGGGTGTGACATACTGATGCTGACCTCACTCTGCGGAGCGGTCCCCTGCTCCAATGCAGCCGTCATAACCACAACTTCTTCTGTATTTTGTGCCGCCATAAATCTTGCTTTAGCAAAGGGGAGACGCTGGCTATTCTGTATCAACTCTGTAACTTTCTGAACTGAAAGGAAAAACAGACAGCATTTCAGCCCAAACTGATCAAACACGGGTGTAGCCAGACAACCGTACCCTACTGCTGATCACTGTTCCCAGAAATCATTGTTCCCGAAAACTAAACCGATACCCGCGGATAACTGATTCTCACAACTGATACTGATACTGGTGTCCCCAGGTTTGATACTCAAACTTGCAAACTGACATGTGCTTTTCCTGTAGAAACACATTCTAGAAGCACATAGCAAGTAAAGAGAGCTCAATCACCCCTATGTTGGGGTAGGGTTTCCCTGTCCTATTTTGTCAGGAGCTAGGGTTTCACTACGCACACAGCGGTTTCAAACAACTTAGCATCGGGTAAGCAGCCTGTTCTAACTTGGAATGGTCACTATGGATCCGAATATGCACTAGGTCGAATGGTCAAAAAGGGTGCCCCGGTAAACCGGGGTTTGTGTTCCCATACTATCAGAGCCCATAGCCGGTCAGCCTTATGGACATGCCTTGACAAGACAAGCCTCCGGCAAACCGTTCAGGAATGGTAGATGGCAAACACTATGTTCCTAGGCGCACCAATGCACATGCAATGCAAAGAAACACATAAATGAGATCAAAACAAGATATCATGAGTTCGAGTCAAGCTCTCTAAAAATCCCCAGCAGAGTCGCCAGAAACTGTAACACGTTCGCGAGGGACCCCGCTACAGTTCGGACTCGATTTGTGTCACGGTTCTTAATCTGAACCAAAGAGTCCAAATCTGGCAAATCATTTTGAGAAACAGATTTTTGAAAAGTAGTGCCAAACATGGACTGCTTTGTTAGATACAGAGTCGCCACCTAAATATTTTTAAAATGGGGAAATTTAGGAAACCATGACTCGGTGCCGAAGGCCACATGTCCGTCATCACCGGAGTTGTCTCGGCTCGGGAGCTTGGGTACGATCGGGGAAGGTCAGCTATGAGCACCCCCTTTCACCCGGTCCGAAGACCGGCCTCTACTAACCGTGATATCCGTTTTTGAAAACTTTATGTATTCTTACTCCGTTTATTAGCCTAGAATTACTATGTTATGCGCGCAGCAAACAAGTATAGACTAGATTGTCTAATTTGGAAGTAAGCATTGCATATCCGTTTGTTTTGGAAAATGTTTTGGATTTGCTACTCGCACGTAGGCTAAAACACGGATTTCAATGAGTTCTTCCAACTCAAACAATCCAACCTTCACCCACAGGCATCCAAGCAGTTTATAACACATAAGCATCTAGCCACATGTTAAGCATGCTGTCATGGCAACATTCACACTCATGCGATATGCTAAAGCGGAAATACTTACATCGTACTCCATGCTAAAACAAAGAACTCTTTAGCAAACATGCATGATCCAAGTCCATGTTAAGTGCCTAATGCATCGCATACCAAGTGTTGCTAGAATAGGCTCGGCTATCCTAAACATGGCATGTGAGAATGCACAACTATCACATATTCAGTTTAGAATTTGAAGTACCAATGCAGTTAGCGTGATGTACCGAACCTAATGCATGCAATACAAATGCATGGATGCACACATGCATAGCATAAGGTATGCTAATTTAAACGTGCCCTAATCTACCATCGTAAGTAGGTAAATAAAAGTGAAGAAAGAAGTGAGGTTGGAAGACATACACACCACCCACACACACTTATTACAGATTTGCCCTCGCTCAGAGGGACCAAATAAATATTACAGATTAATTAACTACGCAAGCTAATTAATAATTACAAATTAATTAATTTAATTAAAAAATTAAATTAAGCTAAATAAAAATAGTAAACCGCCTCGGGAAACGCGCCGCCATGCATAGGCTGCCTCTGTTTTCCTTCCTTCACTCCTCTGGAGACTGTCAAAACCTCAGGACTGCATCCCTAGACACTGGGGAGTGCCACCGGCTGAGTGGAATCACCACCGGCACTGGTGTGTAGCCATCGGCACAAAATGAAGCTGTCGGCAGAGAAATTGTTGCCGGCTGGCACCTTACACTGCCGGTCGGCAGAATGTTCCTGCAGAATCTGCAAATGACAGCAACAGAGGGCAAGGCAAAGCATGGCAGCACAATTCAAGGCATATATGCACCAACCATGTCCCTTATCATGATAATGACTCAAAGGGGCATGTGCCTCGATTCTCGGACCATCAATCACGCATTTCCATGCATGATGGCCCAAAGAACCAAGTATGCAACTTTGATTTCAAATGCATGCAAACCAAATCAAACCAAACAAGGCCCAATTCCTATCATTAAGTCAAGGAACAAGGCGTGCATGCAAGATGCAATGCAACCTAAGCATACAAACTAAGGATGCAACATGGCATGGTGACAAGCTTATGCAAGCATACAAGCGAACATAGGGGCATGCAAATGGATGCAAAGATGGACTTATGCATGAATTAGGCAACTCTAAGTAGGCCTAAAACAGTAGCCATTAATGCCCAAAAATGGAGACCAAAGCACATGCACACATGTACCTAATTGAAGGCCAACACTTAAGCACAAAGCAAGCAACATTCAAGCACACTTGAAAGAGGCATTCATGGACTAAAAGCATGCAACATAAGCTCTGAAAATCATGCTAATACATGGTGCCAAACCAAGCAACAAATTAAGCCAAGCATGCACCAAATGGCCTAAGTGTTCAAAGCAAATCAATGGGGCATTGAACTACACTTAACAAGACCAAACATGGCATGAAAGGAAGGACCAAAATCAGAGGTTTAGCATGTTAAAACAAAGCTAAAGGACTACTTAGATGGCATCTAAGTGACTCAAAAACAAAGGCATGCATAAACACCGAAACATGGAGCATTGCTACACAAGCTTAAGAGGCATTAAAGATGCATGCAAGGCAATCAAACAAGCATGGAAATGGGACTGAAATAACATATAAAGTGACCCCAAATCACCAAATCGATGCAAAGATGTCATGCTACACATGCACATGCTCAAGGCCAACAAGCCCAAATACAAAGGAGCTATATCAAGCATGCCAAAATCAACCCAAACACTTATGGACAGACCTAAAACATGGCAAAATATGCACATAATCTTCACAAGACTAAGCCTAAAACATGCTCCAACAAAGGCTAACAACCTAAGGCATATTAAGGCATAAACAAGGCATTACATGGCAACTATGCTAAGCATGCATGGAGTACCAAAACCAACTTGAAATCATGTTATATTATGGATATATAAGTATGAAAAACAGCCCAAACATGCTCAACACACACTCAAGCATAATGCTCTCTCAAGAGGCCAAAATATGCCCTTTTCAAGGACAACAAGGAGAGGGGGTGACCCTCTCCTTCTTGGGACTTCAAGGCATCATCTTCACCACTGAAATCCCTCAAGATTTCAGTGGTGAAGAGACCCCAACACCAAAATCCCGGAGCTAGCACAAAATGGCCTAAAATGAGGCCTTTCAAGGCCTAAGGGGGGTCAACCACCCTCAAACAACAAAACACTCTTAATAAACAATAAAGAGGGCTTAAAAACAGAACTTTTTTATGTTATACAATAAGCACAAAAACAGCTCTAAGATAGGTAGAAAATCAATGCAAAATTGGGGAAAAAAGGTGTAAGTTTCTTACCCTTGATGATCCCTTCACAAATGGTGCTCCAATGGCCTCCTTTAGCTTGGATCCAACACCAAAACTTCAAAACCAGTCCCTTAGAACCTCAAGAGCCAAAGGAAGGTGAAACACTAGGTGTTTGTGTGCAATAGTATGAACTAAACACTATTTTGCACACACAAGAGGGAAAAAAGAGAGAGATAGGACGTGTATCTAATCCTAAACTTAAAACCAGAGCTTGGTCTGTATTTTTCTCTCCCTCCAATGTCCAAAATCTCCAACCCTTGCAACAAGAGAGAGAGCTCCTCTATATAGAAGCTTCTTGTCTTGTAAAGCTTACAAGACAAGCTTCATAAGAGGGAGATCCCTCCATACACGTGTATGGAGGGATGCAAAAGTAAGACAGCTGTCTAAAAATATCTGCAAAAGCAGATGAACAGCAATCGGCCGGCAAAAAATGCCATCTTGGCCAAAAAGAGTGCCGACCGGCACAAAATAGTGCTGACCGGCAATAAAAAGTGCCGGCCGGCAATAAAAATTGCCGGTGGCAGCAAACACCAGCCGGTGGCCTCTAGCCACTGCTGGTGGTGGGTGGGGATGGTCTACAAGCCCTACCCTGCCTCTCAAGGGCAAGATGCAAGTGTTTGGTGCAAAACCAGACACTAAACGGTCGAGTTCGGGGATCCTGAGGCAAGGCGCGCGAGCCGAGACCTCCGGGAGCTCCAAACGAACACAAACATGGAAGATCACCGTGTGTTCAAACGGTGACGTCCAAGTCTTGAGGACGGTCAAAAATGGGGTGTCTACAGTAAGGCACCTCGATACAAACATGGCTACATCCTTCTTCATCCCCTTTTACCAAAACTGGCAACTAAGGTTGTGATTCATCTTTGTGCCTCCCAGATGCACCGCAAGGCGTGAATGGTGAAACTCTCGGAGTACCTCCTCTCGACAAGACTCCAACATGAAAAGACGGTCAAGATATCTAACACTCGAGTCAAAATACACGTTTAAGCCCTTCTCTACGGTCCTACTAGATATCTTATCCCAGAGGGTTTCTACCTCAAGGTCACCCTACTATGCTTCTATAACTCGGCTCACAAGTGTGGTTGTGAAACTACCGAAAACAAAGCTACCCACTCAACAGACTTGCCAGGATACAAGTCAAACTCGGCAATCGCACCCAATATCACCCATTCCCAGATGACAAAACACACTACATTGCTAATGGTCTTTCTACTCAAGGCATCAGCCAGTACATTGGCTTTCTTGGTATGATAATGCAACTCAAAGTCATAATCTTCCATGAACTCCATCCACTTCTCTGCCTCAAGTTTAGATCCTTTTGTGAAAACATATACTTTAAACTCTTATGATCGAAAAAGGCCTCAAATCTCTCACCATACAAGTAATATCTCCAAATCTTTAGGGCAAAGATCACTGCTACTAGCTCTAGGTCATGAGTAGGATAGTTTCTCTCATGTGTTTTCAACTGACGTGAGCTATAGGCTACTACCTTTCCCTCTTGCATCAAGACACAACCCAAACTTTCCCGTGAAGCATCACAATACACAGAATAGCCCAAACTCCTCTCCGAAATAATCAACACTCGAGCAGTGGTGAGTCTACCCTTAAGCTCTTGAAATGACTTCTCACAAGTCTCACTCCACACAAACTTAACTCTCTTCCTCGTAAGCCTAGTCAATAGTGAGACTAATCTAGACAAAGCCTCCACAAACCGACGGTAATACCTGGCCAACCCCAAGAAACTACGAATCTCAAAGGCAATCTTAAGTTATTCCCAATCTTGCATTGCTTCTATCTTAGAAGAGCCTACAGTCACTCTTTCCCCGGATACCACATGGCTTACGAACTTTACTTCTTTCAACCAGAACTCACAGTTCCCGAACTTGGCATACAACTTGTGGGCTCTAAGTAACTTAAGCACAGCCCACAAGTGTTCCTCCTCAAAGGGTGAGTAAATCAAGATATCATTAACAAAGACGACTACAAAGTGGTCTAAAAACTGATGCAAAATTTGATTCATCAAATCCATAAACATGGCCGGTGCGTTGGTTAACCCAAAGGCATCACTAGGAACTTGTAATGGCTATACCGCATATAGAATGCCGTCTTCTGGATATCCTCCTCCTTCACTCTCAACTGATGATAACCCGATCTCACATCTATCTTAGAAAAGTAACAAGACCCCTTCAACTAGTCAAACTAGTCATCTATACGAGGCATTGGGTATTTGTTCTTAATAGTTATCCGATTCAATTTTTGGTAATCAATACAAAGTCGCAACGCACTATCTTTCTTCTCCGCAAAGAGAGCCGGTGCTCCTCAAGGCGAAGTACTAGGGTGGATAAAACCCTTATCTAACAATTCTTGGAGTTGAATCTTCAACTCACTCAACTTGGCGGGTGCAAATCTATATGGTGCCATAGAAATCGCCTTTGTGCCAGACACTAAGTCAATAGAGAACTCAATCTCACGGTGAGGTGGTAACTAGTGAGATCCTCAGGAAAAAATTTCGGGTATTCACAAACTACCCTTGGCAAATCAACTCGGACTTTATCATACTCATTACCCAAGAAGGTTTGTGGATCCTATATTGGCAATAAAGCCCTATCAACCCGATCACCCAAGAAATAAAAATAATCACCACTTGAGGTACATGCAGTAACCCTGTAACGGTAACAGTCTATATAGCCAGATAAGATGACAACCAATCCATACCCAAGATGGCATCAAAACTCGACATATCAATCAATGCAAATAAAAAAGAAAGTTGGCGACCGACAACCTCTATATCGTAAACCTGACACCCTTAGTCCAAAACAACTTTACCATAAATAGGTGACTTTACCCTGAGTGGAGATGTTAATCGAGCCACTTCTAATCCCAATGTCGATGTAAATGAAGATGAGATAAAAGAATGGGTTGCACTCATATCAATCAACACAATGGCAATAAAATTGCATAACAAGAAAGTGCCTCTCACAACTGAAGGTGCTAGCACTAAGTCTGGCGTGGTAACAACATACATATGCCCCGAAGGTCTTTGCTCCACCTGCTCACCCCTTGAAGCATAAGTCTGATGCACTGACTAGGCTGAAGAGGCTTCTTGATTGGCCCTCGAGGCCTGTGCTGACTATGTAGGTAGGTGGCTCTATGTTTGCCTCAAACCAGATGTACCAGGTGTGCCACCTGATTGAGGAAAAAACATCCTCACATGCCTTGATTGCCCACATTGATAACAGGTAGGTGGCTGCCATTTCCCTAACTTTAGCTCTGAGAACGAGCTGCAGATGCTGCAGACTATTGCCCTCATCCTCTTTGCGGGCAAGCTGGAGACTTGTGACCCAACTAGCCACACTTAAAACAAGAGAAGACTCCCTGATTACCTTTCCTTGAACACGAACTCAACACAGGAAATGTGGATCTAGATTGTGTAGCCTGGGACTATTGTGGAGTGGAATCCCTATGTCTCTTACTATCCTGAGTCTCCCCCTGGACCTCTTGACTTCTCCTGGAGCCCCTTATCTGCTCTTCTCTGCTTAAACCACGGTCTCCAGATGAGCCACCGCTTTCACAAGGTGTTTGTAGCCCCTAATCATTGACCGAACTACTTTCAAAAGAAGCCTGGTCCTAAACCCTTTCTCAATGTCGATACAACGACATTCTTCCGTTGCCACAAGTTTTGATGCAAATCTAGAGAGGCTAGTGAAAGCTGCTTCAAACTTGGCTACAGGTAAGCTAAACTACTTGAGCTTCAAAAACTGATTCCTTAACTTCTTGCTAGCAGTGGGAGGCAAGAACTTGTCCTGGAAGGCATTGACAAAGGCCTCCCAAGTCACTCCAACGTGCCCATGCGCATACTTCTACCACTGAACCACATCTCTCTTCAGCTGGAAGGATGCTAAGGTCACTCTCAGCCCATCGTCTTCGATGCCAAGCATATCAGACATGTTCACCATCTACTCTAACCACTGATCTGCCTTCAGTGGCTCCTTCGAATCACCCAAAAACTCATCTGGATTAGATCAGAAAAACTCATTCTTTAAGAACGATGACCGCGCTTCAGCAGCTCGAGCCTGGACTTGATTCTCAGCCCTGAGAATGTTCATGGATTCCTGGAAAGCTCTGGCCATTTCACGGGCCAAAGCGCCCATGCCCTGCTGACCCACTGGTTCAACCATATTGGCCTGACCAACCCTTTCTTCTTGCGCTAGAATCTCATTCAATAATGACACCTCTTGCTGTTTAGACCTACCACGCCTACTACCACCACGTCCACATTCTAACATCCTAACAAAGGTAACATCAGAGACTGGCACATTTAGAAATGTGACGAAGCTAGCTCACTTACGGTCTAATGCAATGGACAACAATTAATTCACTCCATGTAGCGCATAATCAGATAAACACATACGAATTTCCTTTCTAGATAATCATCGTCTCGTGACGTTGCCACAGTTCCAGCGAGAAATAGCAGCGATCAAGTGCTCTTCTAACAAGACTTCTAATGACTCGTAGACCCAATCAATATCTTAGAAATTAAGTCCCATAACCATATAATCACATAAGCATATTATCACATAAGCATGCCATGCATACAAATATCTCTATTAAGGGAGATAAATCCATTGTGGTAAGAACCACTTCCCACGTACTCAAAGTATTCAAACCCGATATGCTCTGATACTAGGTTGTAACGTCTTGAAATAATTACTATAAATCATCTACAATATTAATTACATAACAACACATGATGAAATAATTGTCTTCCATTCGTCCAATTACTTGTACAAAAGGGTTACATATATATGCAGGTATATATTCACAAGTTTATCCCTGAATCTATAGCATATGTTACATGATAGAGAAATAAGGATGAAAGTTAAACAAATAAGAAATGCTCTAAGGGCTTACAGCTTCCCAAGTCAATACTTTCTCTAAGGGCTTACAGCTTCCCAAGTCAACATTTGAGACATTTAGGGCAAAATCCCTTTTTCTTCCAAAATCAATCCCAAGTATCAAAATCAACTATTTCATCACAACTCAACTTTGCTTTCAACACTATTGTAACGCCCCACAATAATTACAATAATCCATCCACAATATCAATAAGCGACCATAATGATAAGGTAATTATCTTCCATTAAATCCAATTAAGTTTACAAAAAAGAGAAACATATGAGGTATACATTCATAATGCGTTGCCCTGAATCTATAGTATATGTTGTGAACAAAAGAAAAAAAAAATGGAAGTTAAATAGATAAGAAATTCCCTAAGGGCTTCTAGCTTTCTAAGATGATGCTTGGTTATAACAAAAGTCGACTTAAGTCTAATACAGTTTAAGCCCTTGGCTTGTCACACCCCAAACCCGCCCCTAAAAGTTTGGGCATGACCTACTTAAAAACGGATATTTAACCTGGTATACTTAACATACGGGGCCTTATCGGAAGCATTAAATAGTAACATAACACTGATACAAACAAACTCTATTGAGCTACCTTTAAGATGCCAGGATCACATACATCACATACATCAGCATAGGCAGGTAAAGTCCAATAATATGTCCCTGAGTATCTGTTATATATACATGTAAACAGTCCCAGCCCCATGGTTGGGCGTATACAAAAATATTGATGTTATGTATAATCAACCCTAGATGGACAATCAAAACACGAGCCAAATCTTAGCAAAACTTCCCAAAAATAAATGGCCTCGTCTAGTGCATGGACGCACAAGGGTTGACAAAAGAGGACGGGCGTCCTGGTTTAGGGTTGACCACCTGCTTGGTGACCTACAGAAACAGACATAACATAGAGTGAGCTAGGCCCAGTGAATAGTAATACATAAATATTCTGATGCTCAACTTGACACGTAAGACATATTAGTGCGTGTGTAAATACAGAGAACATGTGGTTAATCTATTTCTGTTTCAATTTCAGAATGGCCTTGGGCCCAAACTTGAAACATAATGACTTGTAACATAATATCTTGAAACATATTGGCTTTTAGCCCTTGAACGGAATGGCAGTAAGCCCTTGAAACATGTTGGCATTTAGCCCTTGAATATATCGGCATTAAGCCTTTAAACTTGTCGGCATTTAGCCCTTGAACTTATCCATGTATGAACCCAAGAGGTGTCTCACACGGATTCTAGAGGTAACTCACTTCGTAGCACTTAGTTCCGTGTAGCACTTTGTTTCATACCATACCATAACAACTTATACGTAATGGCCATAGGCCCAGACATCATCATAGCGAACTTATCTCAGAGTCTTACGGAATTCCAGTGTCACGAAAGTAGGTTCATCCTTTTCATTATTCATTTACATTCTTGGAATCATTTACAACTTACATAAATAACAGAATTAATAGAATGCTAATGGCAATCATTAGCTGTGGTAAAGCGTATTACTACTCACAGTGTTGTGGCAGAGCGTTGGTTCCTCCTGGAGTGTGTCCTACACACATACAACACACACACACATTAGTTTCCTTTTTCTTATTAAATCTTCCCCTAAGTCATTACGTTTCGAATGAATTTACAACCATCTTAAGATCATTGGAAAAATATTCTAAAAATATCAGAGGATCGAGCACACAAAACTGAGCAGACATTTTTTTCTGATCTGGGCCTCACGTACAGCAGTCCCCTTCGCACGAGCGGACATGGGCTGCACGTGCGGTCCCTCTTCACCGCACGAGCGGCAGAAAACAGAACCAAAATCCCATTTTTTTCCTCTTCTCCACACGTGCGGCCATGACCTCCGCTAGTGCAGCTGTGTCCCTGTTATGGCAGTCTGAAATTCAACCAAACCCATCTTTGAAAACACATAGGAAGGTCCTAAAGTAAATAGATTGAACACAAGAGTGAGGTTCAAAATCATATAACAAATCCATCACAACACTTCTTAAGCCCTTAATTACCTTCAATTCATCATTATAACCAACCATAATTCTTTCCAAATCCTAATTATTTTGGGTTCACTTATACATATACATACATAGCCATCTCATCTTATATTCCAAACACATAGTTGAGTCCCCCATGAAATAATAAGAAAGCAAGTTGGAAGTTCTTCATTTAAGTTAAATTAAACCCAAGACAACCATATAGTGAGTATAACCTTCCAATTAAACCATTAACACATACAAAGCTTCAAACATAAACCCTAATCTTCCAATATGAAAGGAGATTTTTATACATGTTTAAAAAGAAGGCTATTTAAGAAGAATTACACATACCTTGGGCTTAAATTCCTTTAAACCCTCTCAATTTCTCAATTATCATCTTTGTTGAACTCTCATTTTCCTTCTTCTCTAACTCCCTCTCCAAGTGATATTTTTATGAGATGAATCCTCAAGTCAATGGTTTAAGAGTATGGGTATTTACATATATATAAGGTGAATAAGATGAAATCCAATCAGTTTAATCATTCCAAAATGAAATTTCATGGCAATGCTTATTATTACTTAAAAATTATGCTGATTCCGAATATAAAATCAATTTCTGGTAATTAAGCCTCTAAGGCTTCCAATTTCGGGCTTAAACTTATAATTGTAACAGATGTTTTCCTTATCAAACAAATATAGTTTTCATGACATTTTGCATTAGGCATTTAAATACACAGGATAAGGAACTAACAAGGTACCAAAAGCATATGCGAGGGTCGGGTTATTACACTCTCCCCCCCTTAAAATAAGTTTGGTCCCTCAAACTTGTTTTACCTCACGGTAGGAACATGTGTACATATTGGTATTGCATCTCCTCTTCTTTTTCCCAAGTAGCCTCGGTTTCGTAGTGTTCTTGCCATTCAACTTTCACCATCGGAATTTCTCAGTTTCGTAACTGCTTCACTTGTGATCCAGAATTCGAAGTGGTTTTTCTTCATAACTTAACTTATCATCCAATTCAAATTGATTATAATCAATAACATGTGACGGATCCGAAAGGTATCCTCGAAGCATGGAAACATGAAATACATTGTGTACTTGACTCATACTTAGCGGAAGGGCAACTCGATAAGCTACTGGACCCACTTTTTCTTGGATTTGAAAGGGACTGACATACCGGGGTGTTAACTTACCCCTTTTTTCGAATCTTGGATGTCCTTTCATCGGAGTGACCTTCACAAAGACATGACCGTCCACCTCAAATTCCAAATCCCTTCGTCGGTTATCCGCATAGCTTTTCTGTCTACTTTGAGCAGTTTTTAGTCTTTCCTGAATAATTCTAACCTTTTCAGTTGTCAACTGCATAATTTCAGGTCCTAGCAACGGTCTATTTCCAACTTCAGCCCAACACACGGGAGAATGACATGGTCTTCCATACAGAGCCTCATATGGTGCCACGTCAATACTCGAATGGTAACTATTGTTGTACGCAAACTCTACCAACAGTAGATGGGTTTCCCAACTGCCTTGAAAATCCAATACACACATTCGAAGCATATCCTCTAGAGTCTGTATCATCCTCTCGGATTGACCGTCAGTCTGAGGGTGGAAAGCTATGCTGAACTTTAGTTCTGTACCCATTGCTTCCTGCAGACTTTGCCAGAATCTGGAAACAAACTTGGGATCTCTATCTGACACCATTGAGACCAGAACACCATGAAGCCTTACAATTTCATTCACGTAAATTACCGCCAGTTTATCCGCATTGTACTGAGTCTTCACTGGCAGGAAGTTGTAGACGTCCCTGAACGCCCCGGGAGGGAAATCCCCGTTCTGTTCGTTTGGGCTCACTACAGTTCGGACTCAAATTGTCACAGTTCTTAATCTAATCTCACAATGTGTGATGTGAGATTGATAAATCACCAAAGAGTCCAAATCCGACAAATCGTTTTTGAAAATAGATTTTTTTGAAAGAAGTGCCAAACATGGACTGCTTTGCCAGATACAGAGTCGCCACCTAAATATTTATTTTGGGAAAATTTAGGAAAGCCTGACTCGTTGCCTAAGGCCACGTGTCCGTCATCACCAAAGTTGCCTCGGCTCGGGAACTTGGGTACGATTGGGGAATGTCAGCTATGAGCACCCCCGCTCGCCTGATCAAAGATCGGCATCTACTAACCATGATATCGATTTTTGAAAACATTATATGCTCTTACTCCGATTTATTAGCCTAGAATTACTTCGGGATGCATACAGCAAAACAAGTATAGACTGGATTGCCTAAGTTGGAACAAAGCATCGTATATCCATTTGTTTCGAAAAATGGATTGAAGTTTGTTACTCGCAAGTAGGCTAAAACACGGGTTTCGACGAATTATTCCAACTCAAGCAACCCAACCTTCACCCACAGGCATTCATGCAGTTATATCACATAAGCATATAGCGTCATGGTAAGCATGCTATTATGGCAATCACTCACACGCATGCAAGGATGCTAAAGCATAAACACTTACTGAGTACTCCGAGCTAAAACAAAAACTAGTTAGTAATCAATGCATGACCCTAGTTCATGTTAGGATGGCTACTGCAACACATGCAAAAATTCAACTAAGAATAGGCTCGGCTAATTTAAGAATGACATACGAGATGCTACAACTAACACGTATTCAACTTGGAATTGAGATACAATGCAGTTAGTATGATGCGTCGAGCCCGGTGTATGCAAGACAGATGAATGGATGCAAACATGCGAGCATAAGGATGCTAATTAAAACATGTCCTAATCTAACCATTGAAAGCAGTTAAATAAAAGGGAGAAAGAAGTGGGGGTTGGAAGACACGCACACATGTACGCACACTTATTACACAACTGCCCTCGCTCGGAGAGTCCGAATAAATATTACACAACCAAATAAATGATTAACTACTTAATTAATTATTACAGAACTTCTAATTGATTAACGAATTAAATGCAACAGGAAGGTGGCCGCAGCCCCGCCTTGGAATGATGGGATGATGCATGCTCAATTCGTCTCGCCCAGAAACCCGGTACCATGCCACTGTTGCCTCTGTTGACACTGCCTTGCTCCTCTGAAATTTATGAAAGTTTCCAGAATCCTTCTGAATCACTCCCTGAGTGTTGTGGAATGTCATCGGCCATAATTCAAGTCCACCGGCCATTGTAAAGTGGTAATCGGCCAGTTTTAAAGCTATCGGCCATTTATTTTGGGTCGGTCGGCACTATATGTGGCCAGTCGGCCAAAACTTCCTGCAGAACCCTATTTTGATAGCAGCAGAGGACAAACAGTGCATGGCAAGGAATTTTCAAAGCAATGTGTGCATGGTCACTCTCTCTATCATACTATGGACTCAAGGGAGTGTGGCCCTCGGTACTCTGGCCATCAGTCACGCATTTCGATGCATGATGGCCAAAGGCACCAAGCTTGCAAATCAATGTAAATGCATGCAACAAAACAAATGAATGCCTCACGCCCTATCATGTTGAGATCAAGGGCATCGGCGACCGAGGATTTAGATGTGTTTTGTCACTTTGAGCACGAACACACCTCACTCCTCGTGTTTGGTTTGACACCCCAAACCGAACACAATGCTATGTATGTATGCTATATGCAATGCGAAGTAATGCAATTAATGCAATGCAATATGAGCATGCTAAGCTATTGCAACATGACACTACCTAACCATGCAAGCCAAACTAATGCAATATGAACATGTCATGCATACAACGAGACTATATAATGCAACTAGCTAAACAACATGCAAACATGCAAACATGATACAATGTAAGCATGCAACCAATGTAATGCAATATGTCAATCATGCAATTTATATACAAGGATGGACTTAAACTGAAATGGGAGGCCTCAGCCATGCCCCAAAACAGTGGCCAAACGTACTAAAAATGATGGACAAATGCTCATGCAAACATGCACACCAATGGGCCTAAAACTAAGGCATAAAAGGGAGCATTCCATTACAACTATCATGACCACACATGGCATGGATTATGCAACCAAAAACAGAGTTCTAGTGCGTCAAAATACACCCCAAAATCCAAATGAATGGCTCCCAAATGACTTAAACAAAAGGCATGCACTATGACCCATTTCAAGGCACAAAAGAGTGACTCTTCAAAGCATGAAAGGGATGATGAATGCAAGCATACAAGCATGGATTATGGACTGAAATAGCATGGGAAATGACTCCAAATCACTGAAACAACCCTACTACAGCATGCTTATGGCTCACACACTCAAGGCCTACAAGCTTGAATGCAAAGGGGCTATACAAAACATGGGAAACATGACTCTAAAGACCCAAGATAGACCTTAAACATGATGAAATAGGACTAAAAGCTTCATGGAGTCAAACCAAAATCGTGCTAAAATGTCGTCTCACAACAGGATACATGCTAGACCAAAACATGAGATTACAAGGCAAGCATATAATGCATGAAATGGACCATCAAACCAACTAAAAATAGAGGTATAATATGACCAAATATCACCAAATACCTACTGAAATGATGCTAAAAACAACTAAGCATGCATGCTACTCTTATGAGCCAAAAACATGAACAAATGAGACACAACGGGAGAGGGGTGTCCCTCCCCTATATAAGACTTCAAGACCCCTTCACTACCACTGAAAATCCACTGGATTTCAGTGGTGAGAAGGCCGATACATGAAGGTTCCCGAAGCTCAACAAAGAAAGCTCAAAAAGGGCCAAACATGGCCTAAGAGGGGGTGGATGACCCCCAACACCAAAGTGACCTTAATGAAGTATCTTAAAAAAAAAAAAAAAAATAGAACTTTTATATGTTATACACAAAGATCAAAACAGCATGCAAAGTAGGTTAAAAGCTAGTGCAAGAATGGTGAATATAAAGCAATAGTGCTCACCCTTGAAGAACACTTGAAGAACCAAAACCCCAGCTCCCCTTTTCTGATCAAACCAACTCAAAAGCTACAAGAACAACCTCTCAACACCTCAATAACCAAGGCAAGGTGTAACACTAGGTGTCTTAGTGCAAAACTAAGAACAAAACACCCTTTTAGGCCCTCTAACACACACAAATGTAGAGAGAGAGGGGGATATATATAGAGAGAGTGATATATATCATATATCAGATGTATAAGTCTGATTTTCTTCAAACTCCTCAAAGGAGAGGGAGGGCCCTCTTATATAGACAAGGCAAAGGCCTAAGCTTCCAAGAGAAGCTAAACAAAAAGGGCCAAGGCTTCTTAAAGAAGCTAAGGCTAAGGGGCCAAGGCTTTCTGTAGAAGTTGAGACAATTGTCCAAGCTTCTTGAGGAAGCTAAGACAAAGGTCCAAGCTTTCTTAAGAAGCTAGACCAAGAGGGTGCAAAAGGTGCAAATTCCTCCATACACGTGTATGGAGGACAGGTCCGTGCACTCCAGCTGGCACAACTAGCTTACACAATGCCTGAAAAAGGCAAAAAGGACGTATCGGCCAGAGAAAGGGACTATCGGCCAAATAAATGGCCGGCCGACCACACAAAGAGCCGATACAACTAACAGAAGTGCCGACTGACCAAATATTTGGTCGGTAGCAGAAAAAGCAAGGCCGCTGGCTTCATGCCACGGCCGGTGAGTCTAAAGGATGGCTAACAAGCCACTTCCTACCCTCAGGTGCAAAAACCACAAGTCCTTGGTCCACAACCAAGCACAAAACAGTCAAGTCGAGAGATCTTAAGGCAAGGCGCCCAGCAGAGTCCTTCGGGATCTCAAAATGAACACGAACATGGATGATCACCGAGTGTTCAAATGATGACGTCCAAGTCTTGAGGACGGTCAAAAATGGGGTGTCTACATTGCCCCTCTTTGACAGAACTCGAAAGTCATAACAATGACGGGAGTGAATGTCAAAGCCCAGAGACGACCCATTTTTGGCAAGGATGAAAACTTAGACAAAGCATGCAAGCTACAGGGAAAGATATGCGCCCGAGGGCAAGGGCAAAATGCAAGACAATGCGCAAAGCCGAGCAAAACTTATGATCATGCAAAGAAAGCTGTAACGAAGTATAACATGCGATAGTTTTAAGCCAGCAGAAACCAAACTACATTACAACGCAGAATGGATGCAAGAGAATTATGCAATTTTCGCTATGTTTCACGCGGAGAATATAATACCTGTGCGGTCCGTCTGGTCGTGCCAGCTTCAAATGAACCGTACATATAATATCGTGCCTAAAAAAGAAAGAGAACTTAACAGGTACAATATCGTTAGATACATGCATAGCAATGCAAATGAAAAGTGCGTGACAACGCGAGTGAGAGAGTGGATGACAATGCAGGTGGAAGGGGTGCATGACAATGCAACCCGAGTGTGTCCATAACAATGCGATTTAAAATAGGCATAACAATGCTACGAAGGCACAAACACATATAAGTAAAGTACACGTGACAACGTGTACAATGTGTGGAGATAAGGAAGAGCATACACATGTAAGTAAAGCACATGTGACAGCATGTACAATGTGTAAAAATAAAAGAATTTGAACACATATAAATAAAGCATAACGCGACAACATATGCAATGTGTATAGCAGGAATAAAACGTACACATGTAAGTAAAGCACATGTGACAACATGTGCAATGTGTGAAAATAAAGGAACTTGAAATGTACATATGTAAGAAAAGCAATACGCGACAACGCATGCAATGTGTACAATGAGGAACTTGAACACATGTGAGTAAAGCAATACGCGACAACGCATGCAATGTGTATAAAAGAAGCTTGAACACGTATAAGTAAAGCAATATGGGACAACACATGTAATGTGTATGGCAGGAATGAACACATGTAAGTAAAGCATGCGCGCTAACGCGAGCAATGCGTAGCCTCCTGAAAATATGCGTGAATACAAGTAAGCACACGCGAAAACGTATGCAACGTGTATAATGAGGAACTTGAACACATGTGAGTAAAGCAATACGCGACAACGCATGCATTGTGTATAAAAGAAACTTGAACACATATAAGTAAAGCAATACATGACAACGCATGCAATGTGTATAGGAAATTTGAACACATATAAGTAAAGCATAACGCGACAACGCATGCAATATGTATACGAACTTGAAGGGGTGTATAAACACATGGAAGTAAAGCGTACGCGGAAACGTACGCAATGTGTAAAGCGATGCGGAAAGGGTGGATATTCAACTAAAGCATGGTAAAGGCATGTTACTCATGATGTTGAGATGCGAATTCAAAACAGGGCAGCGCTCAACGCAAGACACGTAGAGGGCATGCTTTATTAAGCTAAAGCGAAGTAACATAATACAACATAATCGAAGCGATTTGTGGGAGTCACAAGAGACAAAAAAGATACGGGAAAGGATGCTCCTCGCACGCACCGAACATCGCTCATAGAAGACACGGCTCGAGGTCAACACGAAGATCTACTAAGGTTTCAAGACTGCAATCCCTTGCACTGTCTCGAGTAATGAAGGCGCCAAACCACATAATTGACCCGAACAAGGGCGTGGGAGGTGCGTCGACCCCAAGGGGTGGCCAATAGTGCTAATCTGGACATTCTGCTGCCCTGCTCCCCCTTTTGTTTTACTTGTCTTTTTATTGGTAGTTTAAGCACATTGCACTGCCTCAGGCAGGTTTCACTTTCTCAAAACTACTTTTACTTACTTTTTTTTTTTTGTGCAAAAGACATGACGATAATGAAACAACTATTTTGTCTAAAAAAGTGTTGCACTAGTACTCTCCATGCATCGCATCGCATTGCATTACATAACAATGTAAATGAGATTTGAATCTTTTGATTGCTTGAAAAGTAAGCACTTGCCTCGTAATAATCAGGTAGTGAACCGAGCAAGGACAGAACAACTCGATAATCAAAACAAAGGACTCGATAAGCTAACCAAGTGCGAGTACAACTCGATAAGAAAAACAAAAACTTAAAGGATGTGACATACAACTCGATAAGCAAATGTGCAACAACTCGATAAGCAAATGGGCGTGACGCCGTAACAATAATCACCGGAGGGCATTGGAAGTGGTGCTAGTCCCAAATTTCCAGCATGTTCAGCACATATACAGCTCAAGGAACAAGAAGGAAGACCACCAGCCACGGGGGAAGGCCATCGGCCTCAATAAATGGCCATCGGCCCAAGGTTTTGGCCGATCAACCAAAAATGGTGGTCGGTCGGCACTATTTTTGGTCGGCCGGCCATAAATGACAAGAACCACCAGAATGTTGACACTTTTCTTCCACTCACACCTTATCCCCTACAAAAGGCCCCAGCTTCGTAGTTTTCCTCAATTCAACACTGATTTGCTCCAAATGGAAGAGTTTCTTGCCAAAAATCTCACAGCTTGGATTGCCAACTTGGACTGCTCGGAAAGGATGAATTTTCGGGGCTTTGGCGTAAACGCACTATTCACGCTGAGTCACACTCCGCTGCACTTTCCGTTTCTCCATGCCGCAGAAAGGTTTTGGAATCCAGTAACACATGTCTTTAGCTTTGGCGGGCAAGAGGTGTGTCCTACCTTCGAAGATTTCCAAGCTCTGATGGAATCCGTGTGCAACGAGGAAATCTTGCCCCAACTCCGCTTCGGCCACACCCAAGCCTTAGGGCGAATGTGTGGACTCACTATGCACGACGCTCGATCTTTGATTTGTGACAGAATGGTGGATGTTCTGAGTTTAATCTGTCGGTTTTCCAATGCCGGTGACCGCGGTGACCATCATTGGTAAGGTTTTCGGCGACACGCCCTTTGTTTGTGCATGCTATCTCATTTCTTGCTTGCCTCAGGCTCCGGAGGATCTAGTGTTCGGATGATCAAGGTTGTTCAAAGCTTAAAGGAGGGCAAAAGCAGCATTGCCATGTCTTTGGCCGAGACATTGATGGGCTTGGATGCTTTTCATCGTTGAGAGATGACCAGATTTGCGGGGAGTCCATTACTATTGCAGGTAATGTTTCCCACCTTTTTCTCATATATGTATTGCTCACATCACTCGACCCTCAGGCTCGGTTTTTCTCACAAAAACCCTTTTCTTACTTTTTCTCTCATCGCACATCTCTCTATTCTTTATTCTCTCATTTTTCATCCCTCCCAAGGTGTGGTTGATGGATAAGTTACAGGTTGTGGACTCTTACCCAGCATACTCAGCTCGCGGCTACTTCTTCTGACGTCGTCTAGTTGACGCCCTAGATGAGGGATGGTGGTTCGATTGGATGTGCAATTTGTCTGCAAACTGCATTGCTTGGCAGTATCTCTGGCTCAATTTACCTGCACTGAGCTACAGCATGTCCCGGCAGACCAAGATTCAGTTGATTGGCTTGACACACTATGTATTCTACTTCCCGTTCCGATTCCAATGCCAGTTCGACCATGATCAGAGTTGCCCGCCAAAGGGGATAGAGTACCCTCCTGCATTCCCAGCCCGAGGCACACAGCTTGCCCGGTATGCCACAGCATGGAGGACTAGAGAGCTCCTGGCCCTCGCTCCCACTTTCAGTTGCACTTTGTTTGATGAGTGCTTGGATTGGCTCAATGAAGAGGCGCAGATTGGTCCCAGCTTGGCATTAGAGGCTTCGACTAGCTCTGGGAGGGAGGGCAGGAACACCTGACTCATCTATGCCCCGGATTTATTTGCTTTAATAAGAACTTTCAAGTTTTCTTTATGAATGTAATGAAAAGCAACTTCAATTTGTATGCAAGAGCAGGAGAACTCTGTATTGAAATCAATAAAATTGAAGGTTGTGGGTACTGAAAATTTTCCGCTTTGGTCCAAAAATGGTCTAAGTTGTAAAAAGATTAATTTTGAACAAAGTCAACTTTTATTAAAACTTTTCAAAACCATTTTCGATATGGATCAGAACTGGACACGCCTGAGATTTGTCACTGAGATGCACAACCTTGGATCCTAGCAATTGGAAAGTTGCCCCTAGTCTAAAAAGCACTACACCGGAGATCATAACCGAACTCTAGAATGCTGAATAGACAAAGATGGCCGAGATGATCAAATGGACAAAGTTGATCGGGGAAAAGTTTATGGCTGAACTTCAGGATGACGTTGCCTACGTATCCCAAAGATGGGAATCAAGCCTTACGTAGTTCAGGCTCGGGTTCACTCGAGTATTTTCACTCTCCTTTTATGCTCTAACTTTTACCAAGGCCACCCTTTGCGGGTTTTCAACCTTGCGAGCTCAGTTTTTATAATTTTAAATTTTTCATGCTCTAACTTTTGCCTAGGTCGCCCTTTCGGGTTTTCGGCCTAGCGAGCCTTTCAGGGGTAATATTTTTTCAACTTGTCCATGTTGATTGGTTGGGAGAACTTTAGGCCATCTAGGTCCATCAGAACCACAGCTCTACCTGACCAGATTGACTTGATGATGTAGGGACCAGTCCAATTGGGTCTAAAATTTCCCCTAGGGTCGTGAATGGGAGCTCTGTTATCCTTGAGTACCAAATCTCCTTCCTTTAGATTCCCAGACTTAACTTTCTTGTTGAAAGCCTGGGCAATTCTGCGCTGATAACCTTAAACATGGTACAGTGCTTTCAGTCTTCTCTCATCAAAGAGCATGAGTTCTTCAAATCTGCTCTGCTGCCAATCTGCTTCGGCTATTTGACACTCAGCCAACACTCGTAAAGACGGAACCTCAATCTCGATAGGTAGAACGGCCTCCATCTCATAAACTAATAAATACGGAGTCGCTCCAGTAGAAGTTCCAATTGACATATGATAACCCTACAGAGCAAACGATAACTTATCTGGCCAATCCCGGTAGGTTTCCACCATCTTCTACAGTATTTGCTTGATGTTCTTGTTGGCGGCCTCAACCGCTCCATTGGTTTGCGGCCGATATGTGGATGACTTATGAAAAGCCACGTTGTATTTCTCCAACAAGTCAATCACTTCCTTCTTGAAGTGGGAACCATTATCTGAAATGACCTCGTTTAGGTCCCCATAACGATAGATAATGTTGTTTCTGATAAACTTTGCAACGTGCGACGCCTTCAAAACCGCATAAGATTGGGCCTCAACCCACTTCGTGAAATAATCTATTGCGACTAGGATGAACTCATGCCCATTCGACCCCTTCGGAGTAACAGCCCTGATCACATCGATTCCCCAAACTGAAAATGGCCATGGCGAAGTCATATTGTACAGCTTCGACGGCGGAATGTTCATGCGGTTTGCATGGATCTGACACTTGTGGCACCGCCGAACAAAGCCGATACAATCCTCCTCCATGGTCGACCAATAATAACCTTGTCTGAGGATCTTTCACGCTAGCATTACTCCGTTCCTATGCATACCGCATTCCCGTCCATGGATGGCCTCCATAAGGCGCTTTGACTCTTCAGCCTCAACGTACAGCTTATGCATTCCCAGATGACCTCTTTTGTACAATTTACCCTTGCAGATGATGAACTGAACGACCATTCTTCTGATTGCCCTTTTATCCTTGGCATTTACCCCTGGTGGATATGCTTCCTTCTCCAAGAAATTCCAAATATCGTAATACCAGGGGTTCTCATCTTGAACCTCATCTATAGCAGCAATCGACTCGTATGCCGGCACAAATTTCTGGTCGATAATGACTAGACGCATCCGGACTCCAAACGGGATGTCTATCATGGAAGATAGAGTTGCTAGTGAATCTGCGAACCTGTTATTTTCTCTTAGTAGATGAGTGAAGTTCAGCTTCTCGAACTGAGGAATCAGCAGGTCCAAGGTCTGGTGGTACATTATCATCTTTTCTTCTTTGACCTTCCAATCCCCCTTAGCTTTGATACAACAAGGTCCGAGTCCCCAATGATGTCCAACCGTCTTGCACCTAGTTCTAGGGCCGCTTCTAAACTAGCAATGCATGCTTCATACTCTACTTCGTTGTTCGAGACTTTGAATCGGAGTTTAAATGCTAAAGGGATACGGGAATTGTCGGGTGCTATCAGCAACACCCCTATCCCATACCCATACTGGTTCGACACTCCGTCAAAGTACATCGTCCAAAACTCATCTTCGATATGCAAAATGGTCTCTTCTGGGAATAAGTACTCAACTGCTTCACCTCCTTCAACTGGATGATCGACTAAGAACTCTGCTATCGCTCTTCCCTTGACTGAGTTGTGCGTTACAAATTTTAGATCAAATTCGGAAAGCAATAGCAACCAGCGAGCTAGCCTACCCGTAAGTGCCAGTTTCTCGAAGAGATATTTGATGGGATCTAATCTTGAAACCAGCATTACAAAGTGAACTAACAGGTAGTGCCGCAGCTTCCTGGTAGCCCATACCAAGGCTAAGCAAGCCTTTTCTAACGGTGTGTAGCGAGTCTCATACTCTAGCATCTTCTTGCTCAGATAGTAGATGGCTTTCTCCACTTTGTCTTCAGATTCTTGCGCGAGCATGTAGCCCATTGTAGTTTCAGTTACTGAGAGGTACAATATCAACGGTCTCTCCAGCTTTGGCGGTGACAACACGGGTGGGTTCTATAAGTATTCCTTGATTTGTTCAAAAGCAGCTTGGCATCGGCCGTCCCATTGAAATTTCTTTCCTTTCTCCAGGAGGCCAAAAAGTGGTTCACAAGTCAAGGTTAATTTTGAGATAAACCGTCTTATGAATTGCACTTTATCCAGAAAGCCTCGCACCTCATTTTCAGTCCTTGGTGGTGGTATTTCTAGGATGGCCTTGATTTTGGAAGGGTCGACTTCGATACCTCTCTGTGTATTCAGAAACCCCAGCATTTTCCCTACTGTAACCCTAAACGTACACTTCTGAGGATTCAGCCGTAATCGAAATTCTTTGATCCTTAGGAAGAACTTTTGCAAGGCGGTGTAGTGGCCCTCTCTTTCTTTGGACTTGACAATCATGTCATCCACATACACCTCAACCTCTTTGTGGATCATGTCGTGCAATATTGTGGTCGCGGCCCGTTGATATATAGCTCCAGCATTCATCAACCCAAACGGCATCACTCTGTAGCAGTAGGTCCCCCACGGGGTGGTGAAAGCAATCTTTTCCCGGTCTTTAGGTGTCATCACTATCTGGTTGTAGCCTGAGAAGCCATCCATGAATGAAAGCAAAGCATGCCCCGCTGTGAAGTCCACTAACTCATCGATATGCGGCAAGGGGAAGTCGTCCTTCGGACTAGCCCTATTCAAGTCCCTGAAATCCACGCATACCCGGATCCTACCATCCTTCTTCGGCACCGGAACGATGTTGGCCAACCAAGTTGGGTATTCGGATACCAGCAGGAAACCTGCGTCAATTTGCTTGGTGACCTCTTCCTTAATCTTGAGAGCCCAGTCTGGGCAAATCCTCCTGAGTTTTTGTTTAACGGGTCGGGCCTTGGGGTCAAGAGGGATCCAGTACTGTACAATCTCAAGATCGATTCCAGGCATGTCTTCATAGGACCACGCGAAAACATCTTTGAAATCTTTTAATAAAGCGACTAAGCGCTCGCATTCCTGCGAAGATAACGTGGACCCGATCTGGACCAGCCGCGGGTCATCCTCAGTACCAATATTCACAGTAGTGATTTCATCCATTAAGGGTTTAACAAATCTTTCCTGCTCTTGTTCAACTAAGCGTTGCAAAACCGGAGGAATTTCTTCCTTGTCGTTTTCATCAGAATTTTGAAACTCTAAGTTAATGCAATAAATCAAGGGCACAAAAAAGTACTCAGAAACCACAACCACATCATTCTCATTAAGCACATCCAAATCGTCCGATTCTTCGGTTACAACAGACTCAAAAGAGAAAGGAAAAGACAACCTGGATAGGACTGTGGCATTCGGGTTGTCACCCCCAGAATACTGGACTCAGACTCAGTCGAGTGGGAACCTGATTCCGATTCAACAGATTCAGTGGAATCAGATTCCAGCTCACTACCTGACCCGGTGCTGCTTGACAAAAATCCATCTTCATACTGCCAAATGAGAGAGGGTGTGATAGATGCATCCAAAATGTTTGCTGGCAAGCTCGCAGCAGTTTCATTCCCGATCATGCATACCGAGAAGTTATCCCCCAAGCACTTCTGTCCGATCGGAGGATCTGAAAGTAGACACGCCAGCGCTAGCCCCATTTCGCTTTTAGCGTCCTCGGACTCCACTTTCTTGCTCTGCTCAGCCTCAGCTAATGGGTCTGTCTGCTCTTCGGCAATGTCATCCCCGGATAACTGTAGATCAAAGAAGATCCCAAAACCTGGTACGCGCTTCCTCTCTGCATTCAGCCATGGCTCTGGGAAGCCACAAAACGGAAAGTCCTCCCCCTCCCGGATGAAAGGTCCGTTTAGGGTACTCTCGATGGGTGGGTGCATTAGCTCAAAAGGCTTCCCAGCCTGCTTCGCTCTGGCTCTCCCAACCATCTCCTTATCTTTTCTCACCCAATCCTCTTTGGTGGGCAGATAACCCAAACCAAAGGTATGTGGGTTGTGTGGCACTTCGGCCAACGCTGCAACGCCCTTCCGCCCGCTCTTTTCCAATCCCATCCCGGGGATGTGTTGAAGCTTGTTCATGAGGTATACTGATTGAGCACTGACATACACTCCATCATTAACAGCCAAAATGTTCTGCACGACCCGGGCCTCACCCAGAGTGAAACCGGATAAGAACACATCCTCCATACCGTGCTCAATTTCTAGGACTGGCGTAGACACCTCCGGCGGTGGATGGATCGATGAATTCCCAAAAACAATGGCTACTCCCTTCCCGTCGGGGTATTTCACCATCCGATGTAAGATGGACGAAACTGCCTTCACCTGGTGCAGCTACGGCTGCCCCAAGAGTAGATTGAAGGTTGTGGGAACTTCTAAGACGTGAAAGTCTACCTCATGCTGTCCCGACCCAACCTTGTTCTAAATTTTTACTATCCCCAATACTTCTCTGCTCGTGTTATCATATACCCGAATTGCCTAGGCTGTCGGCGCAAAGTCTGCGGTCTTTAAACCAATTGCATATGCAGTTCTTGCCCGGCACACATTGATGGCGGACCCTATGTCGACAAGCACCATGGGTATCAATTTGTTTCTACACTCCACAGAGATGTAGAGTGGCTTGTTATGGTTCGCACCCTCAGGTGGCAATTCTTTGTCGAAGAAAGTCAACATTGGGGTAGCCCCTCCCGGAAAAACTAAGCCCACTAGCTGTTCGGGCGTGGCGTCTATTGAGAGCTTCGCCTTGTCCATGGCCGATAAAACAGCTTGTCGATGCACTCGCAATGCCATAAGCAGTCCCCAGATGGAGATGTCTGCCTGTATCTTTTTCAACTACTTCAGTACAACCTCTTTTTCAAGTTGCTTCTCTTTCTGTTTCTCCGCCTCCTTATCTTTCCCAGACGCCTCAGGCTGATCTAGATGTGGGGGTTTGAAATACCGCTCGCTTCTAGTCATATGATCGACCTTGCCGATGTACTAGGTATCATCTAGCTTGTTGCTTCCCCAATCCTCATCCGTGTGGGCAAGACATAGATCATTGTCTTCCCACCACATTCTGTCAACGGCCGACAGACACCAGTCCGGCTCCGGTACAATTGTATTCATAGTACTTTCCGTCTACATGCTCGCAGCATTCTCTATCCTTGTGCACACAGCACTCTCAGTCCCTATGGGGGCCTTGGCTTTTCTGATCTTCTCAAACTCTTCGATTCCTTTTTGTCCCAACTGCATCAGTACAGCTGGCTACTCTACAATTCATGTATTCAAAATGCCTAGATCCTGAGTGAAATTATTAGCACCGACGCTCTCCGACGATGTATCTTGATCTCCGGCCCTTCTGGCCACAATTGATATCCTTGCCCCTGTCGGGCCCTGTTCCAACTGAGATTCTTCAACAACGTCTGGTATGTCATTAAACCACCCGGTAACCTCTACTGACTCTTCAAAATCAGACTAGTTGACTGCCACGCCCTCTAGGTCTTGTTCATTGAAAAACCGGAGGTTAGCAAAGTCCCCCTCCACAACCGTCAAGTCATCTATCCTCTGACCAAATCCATCCCCCTGTATCACACAAAGCTCTGCCTCTGCTGGCAATTCTACATTTGGCCCAACCTGGCCTACTGACAGAATGTAGTCACTTGGACTGTATACCTCCTCAGCAAAACTTCTGGATTCCTCAGATTCTGACTCAACATTCCCATTCTCCATTGCTGTCTCCCCTGTTCTGTCTTCGACAGTCACCACCATTGGTCCGGGTTGGGTTCTGGAGATGTCCAACATGTACAAGTCAGCGCAGTCAGGAAGGAGCACCTCCGGCTTGGGTAGATGGGAAGGAGTGATGTATATGCTATGGTCGTATGCCGTAGCCCCAGTTTGGATACACTTGATGCGTTTGGGAGGTGGAGCTTGGTTGTGTGGTGGGAGAGGGTTAGTTGTGACATTGGGTTTCTCTGGAGGCACGATCACCTCATTATCAACGAGATCCTGAATCTCATGACGTAATCGGAAGCACTGGTCAGTGTCATGACCGTATTGTTGGTGAAACGAGTAGTATTTGACTAGGTTATGGGAAGGGGGGAGTTTTTTCGGCAATGGCCGCGGCTCTAGGGGCTTCAAGTGCCCTTTTCTGATTAAAACCCCCAGAGCTTTGGACAGGGGCATATATAGTGGAGCGAAGGTTCTTTGGCTTTTGGGTGGGTATCTGGCTGTTTGCGAACTACTACCGGGCGCACCGGTGAATGGTATAGCTGCAAGGGTTCTTGGGGTATTGGTGGTGACCATGCTTTCTTCCTAAGATCTGGCAGCTGCAGCACTACTTGTGCTGGCATTCGTACTGCAGTCGTTGAAGGTTCTCTTGGGCTGCTCCCTGTCATTGTCAATCAAACCCTGCTTCAAAGCATCCTCGATTTGTACCCCCATCTTGTGCAAATTTGAAAAGGTGGGAAATGGGAGAACAATCATTTTCTGCATGAGCTTGGGCTAGAGATTGCGCACAATCATCCAAATTTGATCTTTATCGGTGGGCCTTAGGGTCATTATTGAGGCCTTAGCCCTCCACCGGGTTACGAACTCAGAAAAGCTCTCCTTAGGCTCCTGCCTTGTTGTCTCGAGATCACGGGTTGTAATCTCGATTTGCGTGTTATAGAAGTACTGTACAATGAAAGCCTTGGCCATCTCATCCCAGTTCCGCTTGACATCATCTTCCAATTTTGCGTACCAGATGGCCGCCACACCCGACAGGGTCCAGCCAAACAATGAAAGCTTCTGTAGTCCGGTGAGGCCCATCGGCCTTAGTATGTCCGAAAACAAATGTAGATGCACCATGGGATCCCCGGACCCGTCAAAGCGGTCGATTTGTGGCATCTTGAACCGATCTGGCAGCATCACAGCTGCATCGGTATACCCGTCGTCAATATCTGGGATGGACTTTACCCCTTGGGACTTCTTGAACAACTTTTCAAGCTTTCTCAATTTCAACGCCGTAGGGTCCACCTCGAACTCAAAGGGAGAGTCTGGTTGATTGATAGGCGTGGGTGCCTTGGATAGTTGAGGTAGAATCGGGGGCAGAGCCGGCCCTGTTGGGATGTCTGTATCCTCTTGGGCATTCTGGACGTTCGTCTTCAGGTATTAGGATTCTTGTTGGGGGAGGAGCCTGGTGTGAAGCAGATGCTCCGGTTTGCTGTTGTAATCGGGTGATTAGCTCTGCTTGTTGGGCCATGACAATGGCCTGCTACCTAGTAAATTCTGCTTGACGAACAACGTCCTCCTGCATGGCTTTCATGCTCTCCTGGAGCTGACGCACCATGTCTTCCATCCCTGACATATTGTCCTGATTTATCTGAACTACCGGTGTATCTACCTTTGTAGTAGATTCGAAAATCTCAACCCGATTGTTCAAAGATAACTGATCTGGCAATCTCGGTATTGATACACTGCGTCTTCTTGACCTCACTGATAACCGGGGGTAAAGAATAAAACACTGGTTGTCTGTCGACCAGATCCTCAGATCGATTAAGTCGGCAACCTCTAATCCAGAGTGCTTGGGAAATATCTACTTGGTCTGAAGCAATTGTGCTAAACTACCCTAGCAAAAAGATAAATAAAGCAATAATAAGGAAATAAGCAACCAGACAAATGGACAGCATAACGGTTTAAAATAAATACACAAAACACAGTCGAGCATAACAACATGCAATCGATAAGCTGAATAGACTGTTCGCAAATACTGATCATCGTTCCTCAAATCACTGCCCCCAAAACTGAATCTGATACCCGCAGATAACTGATTCTCAAAATACTGAACTGACGCCCGCATGCTTGATGCCCAAACTTGTGAACTGATACATGCATTCCTGTAGAGACGCACTCTAAAAGCACATAGCAAACAAGTGAGGGCCAAAACACCCCTATGTTCAGGTAGGGTTTCCCTGTCCTATGTTGTCAGGAGCTAGAGTTTCACTACGCACGTAGCGGTTTCAAACAACCTAGAATCGGGTATGCAACCTGTCCTAGTTTGGAATAGTCACTATGGATTCCGAATATGCACTAGGTCGAATGGTAAAAAGGGTGCCCCGGTGACAACCGGGGTTTGTGTTCCCATCGTGGCAGAGCCTGTAACCGGTCAGCCTTATGGCACGCTTCTCGAAGCGAGCCTCCGACAAACTATTCAAGAATAGCAGATGGCAAACACTGTGTCCTAGGCGCACCAATGCAAATGCAATGCAAAGAAACACATAAATGTAATCAAAACAAGGTATCATAAGTTCGAGTCAAGTTCTCTATTTCCCCAGCAGAGTCGCCAGAAACTGTAGACGTCTACGAATGCCTCGGGAGGGAAATCCCCGTTCTGTTCGTTTGGGCTCACTACAGTTCGGACTCAAATTGTCACGGTTCTTAATCTGATCTCACAATGTGTGATGTGGGATTGATAAATCACCAAAGAGTCCAAATCCGGCAAATCGTTGTTGAAAACAGATTTTTTTGAAAGAAGTGCCAAACATGGACTGCTTTGCCAGATACAGAGTCGCCACCTAAATATTTATTTTGGGGGAATATAGGAAACCCTGACTCGTTGCCTAAGGCCACGTGTTTGCCATCACCAAAGTTGCCTCGGCTCGGGCACTTGGGTACGATTGGGGAAGGTCAGCTATGAGCACCCCCGCTCGCCTGATCAAAGATCGGTCTCTACTAACCATGATATCGATTTTTGAAAACATTATGTGCTCTTACACCGGTTAATTAGCCTAGAATTACTACGTGATGCGTATAACAAAACAAGTATAGACTGGATTGCCTAAGTTGGAACAAAGCATCATATATCCGTTTGTTTCGAAAAATGGATTGAAGTTTGCTACTTGCAAGTAGGCTAAAACACGGGTTTCGACGAATTATTCCAACTCAAGCAACCCAACCTTCACCCACAAGCATTCAGGCAGTTATATCACATAAGCATATAGCCTCATGGTAAGCATGCTATCATGGCAATCACTCACACGCATACAAGGATGCTAAAGCATAAACACTTACCGAGTACTCCGAGCCAAAACAAAAACTAGTTAGTAATCAATGCATGATCCTAGTTCATGTTAAGATGGCTAATGGAACACATGCAAAAATACAACTAAGAATAGATGTGAGATGCTACAACTAACACGTATTCAACTTGGAATTGAGATACAATGCAGTTAGCGCCGAGCCCGGTGCATGCAAGACAGATGAATGGATGCAAACATGCGAGCATAAGGATGTTAATTAAAACTTGTCCTAATCTAACCATTAAAAGCAGTTAAATAAAAGGAAGAAAGAAGTGGGGGTTGGAAGACACGCACGCATGCATGCACACTTATTACACAACTGCCCTCGCTCGGAGATTCCGAATAAATATTACACAACCAAATAAATGATTAACTACTTAATTAATTATTACAGAACTTCTAATTGATTAACGAATTAAATGCAACAGGAAAGTGGCCGCAGCCCCGCCTTGGAATGATGGGATGATGCATGCTCGATTCGCCTCACCCGGAAACCCGGTACCATGCCACTGTTGCCTCTGTTGACACTGCCTTGCTCCTTTGAAATTTATGAAAGTTTCCAGAACCTTCTGAATCACTCCCTGAGTGTTGTGGAATGTCACCGGCCATAATTCAAGTCCACCGGCCACTGGAAAGTGGTAATCGGCCAGTTTTAAAGCCATCGGCCATTTATTTCGGGTCGGTCGGCATTGTATGTGGCCGGTCGCCCAAAACTTCCTGCCGAACCCTGTTTTGATAGCAGCAGAGGACAGACAGTGCATGGCAAGGAATTTTCAAAGCAATGTGTGCATGGTCACTCTCCCTATCATACTATGGACTCAAGGGAGTGTGGCCCTCGGTACTCGGGCCACCAGCCACGCATTTCGATACATGATGGCCAAAGGCACCAAGCTTGCAAATCAATGTAAATGCATGCAACAAAACAAATGAATGCCTCACGCCCTATCATGTTGAGATCAAGGGCATCGGCGACCGAGGATTGAGATGTGTTTCGTCACTTTGAGTACGAACACACCTCACTCCTCGTGTTTGGTTTGACACGCCAAACCAAACACAATGCTATGTATGTATGCTATATGCAATGCGAAGTAATGCAATTAATGCAATGCAATATGAGCATGCTAAGCTATTGTAACACGACACTACCTAACAATGCAAGCCAAAATAATGCAATATGAACATGTCAAGCATACAACGAGACTATATAATGCAACTTGCTAAACAACATGCAAATACGATACAATGTACGCATGCAACCAATGTAATGCAACATGTCAATCATACAATTTATATACAAGGATGGACTTAAACTGAATTGGGAGGCCTCAGCCATGCCCCAAAATAGTGGCCAAACGTACTAAAAATGATGGACAAATGCTTATGCAAACATGCACACCAATGGGCCTAAAACTAAGGCATAAAAGGGAGCATTCCATTACAACTATCATGACCACACATGGCATGGATTATGCAACCAAAAACAGAGTTTTAGTGCGCCAAAAAACACCTCAAAATCCACATGAATGGCATCCCAAATGACTTAAACAAAAGGCATGCACTATGACCCATTTCAAGGCACAAAAGAACGACTCTTCAAAGCATGAAAGAGATAGTGAATGCAAGCATACAAGCATGGATTATGGACTGAAATAGCATGGGAAATGACTCCAAATCACTTAAACAACCCAACTATAGCATGCTTATGGCTCACACACTCAAGGGCTACAAGCTAGAATGCAAAGGGGCTATACAAAACATGGCAAACATGACTCTAAAGACCCAAGACGGACCTTTAACATGATGAAATAGGGCTAAAAGCTTCATGGAGTCAAACCAAAATCATGCTAAAATGTCATCTCACAACATGATACATGTTAGACCAAAACATGAGATTACAAGGCAAGCATATAATGCATGAAATGGACCATCAAACCAACTAAAAACAAAGGTATAATATGACCAAATATCACCAAATACCTACTGAAATGATGCTAAAAACAACTAAGCATGCATGCTACTCTTATGAGCCAAAAACATGAACAAATGAGACACAAAGGGAGAGGGGTGTCCCTCCCCTATACAAGACTTCAAGACCCCTTCACCACCACTGAAAATCCATTGGATTTCAGTGGTGAGAAGGCCAATACATGAAGGTTCCCGATGCTCAACAAACAAAGCACAAAAAGGGCCAAACAAGGCATAAGAGGGGGTGGACGACCCTCAACACCAAAGTGACCTTAATGAAGTATCTTAAACACAAAAAAAAAAAAAAATAGAAGTCTATATGTTATACACAAAGCTCAAAACAGCGTGCAAAGTAGGTTAAAAGCTAGTGCAAGAATGGAGAATATAAAGCAATAGTGCTCACCCTTGAAGAACACTTGAAGAACCAAAACTCCAGCCCCCCTTTTCTGATCAAAACCAACTCAAAAGCTCCAAGAACTACCTCTCAACACCTCAATAACCAAGGCAAGGTGTAACACTAGGTGTCTTAGTGCAAAACTAAGAACAAAATACCCTTTTAGGCCCTCTAACACACACAAATGTAGAGAGAGAGAGGGGGATATATATATAGAGAGTGATATATATCATATATCAAATGTATAAGTATGATTTTCTTCAACCTCCTCAAAGGAGAGGGAGGGCCCTCTTATATAGACAAGGTAAAGGCCTAAGCTTCCAAGAGAAGCTAAACAAAAGGGGTCAAGGATTCTTCAAGAAGCTAAGGCTAAGGGGCCAAGGCTTCCTGAGGAAGCTGAGACATGGGTCCAAGCTTCCTCAAGACGCTAGACCAAAAGGGTGCAAAGGGTGTAAATTCTTCCAAACACATGTATGGAGGATAGGTCCATGCACTCTAGCTGGCACAGCTGGTATGCACAATGCCTTAAAAAGGCAAAAAGGAGGTATCGGCCAGAGAAAGGGACTATCGGCCTAATAAATGGCCGGCCGACCACACAAAGAGCTGATACACCTAACTGAAGTGCCGACTGACCAAATATTTGGTCGGTAGCAGAAAAAGCAAGGCCGGTGGCTTCATGCCACGGCCGGTGGGTCTAAGGGATGGCTAACAAGCCACTTCCTACCGTCAGGTGCAGAAACCACAAGTCCTTGGTCCACAACCAAGCACAGAACAGTCAAGTCGAAAGATCTTAAGGCAAGGCGCGCAGCCGAGTCCTTCGGGATCTCAAAACGAACACGAACATGGATGATCACTGAGCATTCAAACAATGACGTCCAAGTATTGTGGATGGTCAAAAATGGGGTGTCTACAGAAGTGAGCGGACTTAGTTAATCGGTCTACAATGACCCAGATTGAATTCATACCCCGAGGAGTCCGTGGTAACCCTACAACAAAATCCATGGTCAAATGTTCCCACTTCCATTCCGAGATTCAAGGGGTTGTAACAACCCTGCTGGTCTTTGATGCTCCACTTTTACTTGCTGACATTGCAGATAGTTAGAGACGAACTCCGCAATCTCCTTTTTCATACTTGGCCACCAAAAATTTTGCTTCAAATCTCAGTACATTTTAGTACTCCCTAGATGCATTGAAAATTTTGAGGCGTGTGCTTCTTCCATCACCTTCCGTTTAAGTTCTGACACATTAGGGACACACATTCAGTTTTGAAACTTGAGTACCAAATCTCTTACACTGAACTCCGGTTTCAGTTTTGCTTTTAACTCGTCATATATCTTCCTTAAAGTTCCATCTTCCATTTGACGTAATTTGATCTCTTCTAATAATGTTGGTTGGGCTATCACCGCTGCCACTATGGCTCCTTGTTCATGCATCACAAGATCTACCTCCATTCTATCTAATTCAATCACCAACTCCTTTTGCTCCGTAAACAAGTTTGCCAAATTGTCCACATTCTTTCGGCTAAGCGCGTCTGCAACTGTATTGGCTTTACCAGGATGGTAATGAATCTACAAATCATAATCTTTAATAAGTTCTAACCACCGTCGTTGTCGCATATTCAACTCTTTTTGAGTAAAAAGGTACTTGAGACTCTTATGGTCGGTGTACACTTCGCAAGTAGTGCCATACAAATAGTGTCTCCATATCTTCAAAGCAAAGACTACTACTGCTAGCTCAAGATCATACGTGGGATAATTCTGCTTATGGGGTTTCAGCTGTCGAGAAGCATAAGCTATAACTCTTCCATTTTGCATAAGGACACAACCAAGCCCTTTGTGCGAAGCATCACTGTAGATTATAAATGCTTCAGTAACGGATGGTAAAGCCAAAACTGGTGCTATTGTCAACTTTGTCTTCAATTCTAGGAAAGCAGATTCCCGCTCTTCTGACCATTCAAATGCAATTCCCTTTCGAGTCAGTTGTGTAAACGGTACATCAATTTTGGAAAAATCATGAACAAACCGTCTGTAATAGCCAGCTAGCCCCATAAAACTACGGACTTCAGTCACATTAGTAGGAGTTGGCCAATTCACGATCGCCTCAATCTTGTGTGGATCAACAAAAACTCCTTGCTTTGTGATAACATGCCCTAGAAATGCCACATCTAGTAGCCAGAATTCACATTTCTTCAGCTTTGCATACAATTTCTTTTCCTGGAGGGTTTGAAGGATCAAGCGAAGATGATTCTCATGAGCTTCTACATTCTTTGAATAAATTAAAATATCATCAATAAAGACCACCACAAATTCATCCAAATAGGGCTTAAAGACGCGGTTTATCAAATCCATAATGGTTGCTGGGGCGTTAGTCACTCCAAAGGGCATAACCAGAAATTCATAATGGCCATATCGGGTTTGAAAAGCTGTCTTCTCGACATCATGAGCTTTGACCTTTAATTGATGGTATCCGGACCGTAGATCGATTTTGGAAAAGACTTGTGCCCCTTGAAGCTGGTCAAACAAATCATCGATCCTTGGCAACGGGTACTTATTCTTGATTGTTACCTTATTAAGTTCTCTGTAATCGATACAAAGCCGGAGTGTTCCATCCTTCTTTTTTACAAACAAAACTGATGCACCCCACAGAGACACACTTGGACAGATGAATCCTTTGTCCAGCAAATCTTGCAACTGAGTTTTTAATTCCTTCATCTCAACTAGCGACATCCTATAGCGAGTCTTAGAAATGGGTTGAGTTTCCAGTGTTACGTCAATTGTAAACTCAATTCGGTCTATTAACTGCCCTGGTAACTCCTCTGGAAAAACATCTGGAAATTCACAGACGACTGGGATCATGTCGATATTCCCGCTCCCCACTTGCTCCTCCAAAACGCTGCACAAATACCCCTGGTACCCTTTTTGAATTAATTTACAAGCCTTTGCTACCGAGATCAAATAAGGTGGAGAAATTACTTCCTGTCCCTAAAACATAAATTCTGATTGGCCCGGAGGGTGAAAACTAATTTGCTTAGTCAGACAGTCTATAGTTGCACCATATTCACTCAACCAGTCCATTCCTAGAACAATATCAAAATACGTCATGTCGAGAGGTAACAAGTTAGCATATACCCGAATATCTCCAAGGTGGAGTTCACAAGTGACATATATAGAGGTACAGGCCATAGAATCCCCCAAAGGTGAGGATACACATAACATATAGGATAGTACCTCCTCAGATTTATCTAAATTAGGAGCAAATAGTTTTGACACAAAAGAATGGGTAGAGCCAGAATCAAATAATACATAAGCAGAATGACCGTGAACCATAAATATACCTGACCCACCGTTGCCACATTCTGTACATCACCCGGAACTAATGCAAACACCCTGTCTTGTCTCGCGGTATCCTTATTGTTAGTCTGTTTGGCCGGTGCCTTGGTGTTGGTAGTTGGTGCAGACCCCACTGAACTGGTAGTAGTCCTGTTGGCATTTTGTTGCTGCTTCCTCTGAGGGCAATCCCTTATCACATGACCCGTTTTCTCGCACTAAAAGCAGGCTCTAGACTTCCGGTAGCATATTCCACGATGCTTCTTTCCACACTCCACACATATGGGGATTGGATCCTGGCTAGGGGCAGACGCATTTGAAGTCCCTGAATTTTGCTTTTTGTTTGGTGGAGTAGTTGACCGCTTCGACCATTGGCTATTTTGTCTTTTCCCCTTCCATTCAGAAATTCAATTTTGTGTAGCAATATTTCCTTCCGCTATGACGGCCCTCTCCAACACATCTACATAGGTAGGTAACTTCAACATATTAACTCGGTCCAGAATAGCACCCCGTAATCCCCCTTCAAATTTTCGTGCCTTCTTATAATCCGTGTCTACCATATGAGGCGCAAACCGGGCTAGCTCCGCAAATTGGGCTTCATATTCAGCAACAATCTTGTTCCCTTGTCTGAGAGTTTCAAATTCAGTCACCTTCTTATCTCGCATACTTTGAGGGAAATATTTATCATAAAACAATTCCAAGAACCTGTCCCATGTCAATCCTTGATGTATAGTTCTAGTAAGCATCCACCATCTCTGAGCCTCATCTTTAAGGGTAAAGGCAGCTAATTGTACTTTTTGAACTTCGGTTCAAGGAAAAACTTCAAATAACTTCTCTATTCCAAACACCCAGGCCTCAGCTTTCATTGGTTCTATTCCCCCTTTAAATGATGGCGGCTTCATCTTTTTAAACTCCTTAGTAAGGGTAATGGTCCGGTCTTCAGCATGGAAATCTTGTACTGTCGGTGGAGGTACCGGTGGCGGTAGTGGTTGTTGTTGAGGCCGTTGCTGTTGTTGCCGTAGGGTTTCCGCAATTTCCATAATCATTCTCCCCATCCTATCCAACCATGCAGAAGTAGCACCTTCCGCATCTTCTGTCCTTGTCCACACCATAGCCTACACAACAATCAATTATATACAATAGACATAATTTCAAATTGTTAGCATTATCAGAGTTCATATAACGTTGCCATCGATCTCTTCTATACTTTCAGGGTGTCATGCATGATGCCTAAATCTTTTCTAGACACCCTAAAGCTCAATGGATCCGTGTGTGAGATAGCAACTCGTGCTCTGATACCACTTGTCACACCCCAAACCCGTCCCTAAAAGTTTAGGCATGACCTACTTAAAAACGGATATTTAACCTGGTATACTTAACATACGGGGCCTTATCGGAAGCATTAAATAGTAACATAACACTGATACAAACAAACTCCATCGAGCTACCTCTAATATGCCAGGATCACATACATCACATACATCAGCATAGGCAGGTAAAGTCCAATAATATGTCCTTGAGTATCTGTTATATATACATTTAAACAGTCCCAGCCCCATGGTTGGGCGTATACAAAAATATTGAAGTTATGTATAATCAACCCTAGATGGACAATCAAAACACGAGCCACATCTTAGCAAAACTTCCCAAAAATAAATGGCCTCGTCTAGTGCATGGACACACAAGGGTTGACAAAAGGGGACGGGCGTCTTGGTTTAGGGTTGACCACCTGCTTGGTGACCTACAGAAACAGACATAACACAGAGTGAGCCAGGCCCAGTGAATAGTAATACATAAATAATCTGATGCTCAACTTGACACGTAAGACATATTAGTGCGTATGTAAATACAGAGAACATGTGGTTAATCTATTTCTATTTTCATTTCAGAACGGCCTTGGGCCCAAACTTGAAACATAATGACTTGCAACATAATATCTTGAAACATATTGGCTTTCAGCCCTTGAACGGAATGGCAGTAAGCCCTTGAAACATGTTGGCATTTAGCCTTTGAATATATCGGCATTAAGCCTTTAAACTTGTCGGCATTTAGCCCTTGAACTTATCCATGTATGAACCCAAGAGGTGTCTCACACGGATTGTAGAGGTAACTCACTTCGTAGCACTTAGTTCCGTGTAATGCTTTGTTTCATACCATACCATAACAACTTATACATAATGGCCATAGGCCCAGACATCATCATGGAAAACTTATCTCAGAGTCTTACGGAATTCCAGAGTCACGAAAGTAGGTTCATCCTTTTCATTATTCATTTACATTCTTGGAATCATTTACAACTTACATAAATAACATAATTAATAGAATGCTAATGGCAATCATTAGCTTTAGTAAAGCGTATTACTACTCACAGTGTTGTGGCAGAGCGTTGGCTCCTCCTGGAATGTGTCCTACACACATACAACACACACACATTAGTTTCCTTTTTCTTATTAAATCTTCCCCCGAGTCATTATGTTTCGAATGAATTTACAACCATCTTAAGATCATCAGAAAAATATTCTAAAAATATCAGAGGGTCGAGCACACAAAACTGAGCAGACATTTTTTTCTGATCTGGGCTGCACGTGCGGCAGTCCCCTCTGCACGTGCGGCAGAAAACAAAACCAAAATCGCATTTTTTTTCTCTTCTCCGCACGTGCAGCCATGACCTTTGCACGTGCGGCTGTGTCCCTGTTATGGCAGTCCGAAATTCAGCCAAACCCATCTTTGAAAACACATAGGAAGGTCCTAAAGTAAATAGATTGAACACAAGAGTGAGGTTCAAAATCATATAACAAATCCATCACAACACTTCTTAAGCCCTTAATTACGTTGAATTCATCATTATAACCAACCATAATTCTTTCCAAATCCTAATTATTTTGGGTGCACTTATACATATACATACATAGCCATCTCATCTTATATTCCAAACACATAGTTGAGTCCCCCATGAAATAACAAGAAAGCAAGTTGGAAGTTCTTCATTTAAGTTAAATTAAACCCAAGACAACCATATAGTGAGTATAACCTTCCAATTAAACCATTAACACATACAAAGCTTCAAACATAAACCCTAATCTTTCCATATGAAAGGAGATTTTTATACATGTTTAAGAAGAAGGCTATTTAAGAAAAATTACACATACCTTGGGCTTAAATTCCTTTAAACCCTCTCAATTTCTCAATTCTCTTCTTTGTTGAACTCTCCTTTTCCTTCTTCTCTAACTCCCTCTCCAGGTGATATTTTTATGAGATGAATCCTCAAGTCAATGGTTAAAGAGTATGGGTATTTACATATATAAGGTGAATAAGACGAAATCCAATCAGTTTAATCATTCCAAATTGAAATTTCATGGCAATGCTTATTATTGCTTAAAAATTATGCTGATTCCGAATATAAAATCAATTTCTAGTAATTAAGCCTCTAAGGCTTCCAATTTCGGGCTCAAACTTATAATTGTAATAGATGTTTTCCTTATCAAACAGATATAGTTTTCATGACATTTTGCATTAGGCATTTAAATACACAGGATAAGGAACTAACAAGGTACCAGAAGCATATGTGAGGGTCGGGTTATTACATGGCCTGTACAAAATAAATACAATAAATACACAAATAAAGCTGTTGCTCCAAGGCCTCCCAAGCTATTGCCATGGCGGAGGCATATCATCAGCACCTGAAATGTTTTTCCCACGTAGGTTGAGCTAAAGCCCAGTAGAAATAATCCATTACAGTACATGAATCTTAACAAAACTATAAGGTGAATGCATATGCAATGCTCGTGTCAAAATTTTTTTATAACTCTTTCTAAAACTACGCAATGCCAAATTGATATATTGATTCATAAATCATTCCATTACAATAGAATTGGGGCAGTGAATCACACTTTGGGAATTTCAAAACAATACAACATTTCTTGGAACATTTGGCCAGAGGAAACAGTAAACCGGGATCATGCAAACGTAGGATATACAAGCACTACTATTGCTATTTTATGAAAATTTCATCTACGGGATAGACACCCATGTATACGCGCGGTTTTCAGGACTTTCACCCAGGACACACATGCTAACTTATTTGATGTGACCATAATTCCTTTCTCAGATTCACCCATTTTCTCAAAACAGTAACATTTCCGATGTATAACTCTGAGATAATGCTCAATGCAAATGAATGAGAAAATAGTTTCAATTCTCCTAATTCACATGCAATTTCTGCAACACTTTACTCTTGTATGAGCCCTATTTTTGAGTTAGGTTCTGAAGCATCAGGTTTGTGTTCTTAGTCCGCATATTGCTAGTATGGGGCCTATGAACACAATTAACGTTTTGAAACCTATTTTGGACATTGCTTTTGATTCAATTGTCTTGTTGGTTCTAAGATATTCAATTGTTTGGATGTATCTCCGTGCAATTAGTCTCTTGGGAATTTTGGACTGTACATAAAGTATGTTAGGTCTGCTACTTCGGTATGCACTTCTTTTGGCCCATCTTGGTAGGTTGTTCCTGGCTATTGCCTATGTTGTTTAGTTCTGGCTTGGGCTTGGGGCATGCCCCTTGTAGCTTTGTAAATTCTTTGTCTTTTATTTTGTGTCTTATTCACCCTAAAAAATGTCTACAACACTTATAGCTATCCTCCACCAATAGCCCAAAAAAGATATTTCTAAACAGATAATTTATATTTCATAAATATACACTTTCCAAATTTCAAAAGGTGAGTGATAATACATATCCCACTCTACCATTCTCATTAACACCAATCCAATTTCATAATTTCAACATCAATTTCATTATTTATACAACATCAACATTTGAGACATTTAGGGCAAAATCCCTTTCCTTTCCAAATTCAATCCCAAATATCGAAATCAAATATTTATTCCCAACTCAACATTTTCTCACATACCAAGTCATTTTCAAGGACCCATTTGAATAAACCTCTTTTTTGATTTTTACCCAAAACCTAGATTTGTTCCAAATCGTCCAAAGTCACAGTATGGTTTAGAAACAACAAACAACCAAGTTAAAACTTATAAAAAGTGTGGAAAGTATCCCTACCTCAAGCTAGAACAAGAGAGAGAGAGAGAGAGCGAGAGAGAGAGAGAGAGGGAAACCCAAAGACACCAAAAACCAACTTTGCTCTAGTTAGAACGAAGCTGACGTCGAGCTCTATTTTATTAACAAGGGTACATGGGTGAAAAGATTGACAGATCTAGGTGTATTTGAGGAAAATATGTGAGTTTTAGAGAGAAAGAGAGAGTGATAGATATTAGGGTTTTGAAATGTCTAGAGAGAGAGAGATGTGAAAAATGGCTTAAAATGGGCTGTTTACGAATTGCTATATGCACAGTTCGCTTGAGTGCAAGATATGTTGCTCGAGCCGCTTGAGCGACTAGACACAATAAGTTTTATAGCTCGAGCGTAAGAATTTTTACTCGAGCACAGAATACAAACTCCCAGTAGTTTTGCAGATAGAGGCCATCACTTGAGCATAAGAAGCTTCGCTCAAGCGAAGAATAAAAACTCCCAGTAGTTTTGTAGACCTGCAAAAGTACTGGATGTTCACAAAGATCGCTCGAGTGCAAGAAGGGGTGCTGAGCGAACGAACAAAAATTTGGGCAACAAAAGTTTAAAAGAACAAGCTACTAACCTGTTCCAAATGCAATCAACACAATCCAATAGCCAAACTCAAGGAGAAATAGGGGAAACAAGACATGGACAACTATATAAGACAATGAAACCCAGACCCAAAACACATAGTGGGTCGGGTTTAAACTAGAAATGCTATAACCTCCCCTCTAAGGAATTTCATCCTTGAAATTTAAACCAAGTATTGAAAATCAAGCTTATACCGATTATCACAATGATAGTAATTCAAACACAACACTACGACCCACCCACCAGTCATCCATTCTAATCAACGTGATAAACAAATTTTCAATAGTGAATATACAATTCACATTTCCAAAATGTATACAATGTTTATATTACATTAACATAACAAGGTTTTCAATACATGCTCAAACAATAACAAATAGGTCTGGATATTTCTCACGAACTTCCGCCTTACGCTCCTAAGTGGCTTCATCAACCCCGTGGTGTCGCCACAACACTTTTACCAAAAGAATCGTCTTGCCTCGCAAGACTTGGTCTCGAGTATCTAAAACTCTAACCGGCCTCTCCTCATACGAGGCATCCTCATCTACCTCCAACTCCTTCCAATCCAACACGTGTGATGGATCTGGCTCATACTTCTGAAGCATACAGATATGGAACATATCATGCACCCCGGAAAGCTGTGGTTGCAAGGCCAAATGATAAGCTACCTCTCCAATCCATTCTAGGATCTTAGAGGGCCTAATAAACGTATGAGACAACTTCCCACTTTTCCTAAATCTCATTAAACCACTTCTAGGCGATATCTTTAAGAAGACATGATCTCCCACCTCAAAGGATAATAGTCTTCTCCTTCGGTTAGCATAGCTCATCTGATGACTTTAAGTCGTAACCAACCTCTTATGGATAAGTGCAATCTTCTTCGTTGTTTCTCAGACTAACTCTAGACCCAACATTAGTGCACCACCCACTTCGGCCTAACACACAGTGGATCTACACGGTCAGCCATACAATGCCTCAAATTGTGCCATACCAATGCTCGACTGGAAGCTATTGTTATAGGCAAACTCTACTAAGGGCAAGTGCCTCTCCCACGACCCTTTAAGGACGAGGACACAACCTCGAAGCATATCCTTAAGGATCTGAATAGTACGCTCTGACTGCCTGTCATTATGAGGATAATAGGCAATACTAAAAGTCAACCAAGTGCCCAAGGAATTCTGTAGGCTCTATCACAATCGATCTATAAAACACGGATCTTTATCCGAAACAATACCGAGTCATTCATGCGCATAGGTACAAAGTGCACTGACTTGGCCAATCGGTCAACTACCTCCAAAATGGCGTCATTACCCTGTTGAGTCCTCGAAAGACCCATAACAAAATCTATTGTGACATGCTCCCACTTCCACTCAGCTATAGGCAAGGGTAGCAACAAACCCGTTGGCCTCTAATGCTCGGCCTTCACTTGTTGAAAAGTAAGGCACTTTGACACAAACATGGCTACATCTCTCTTTATTCTCTTTTACCAAAACTGGTGGCTAAGGTTGTGATACATCTTTGTGCCTTCCTAGTGCACCACAAGGTGTGAATGGTGAAACTCTCGAAGTATTTCCTCTCGGCAAGACTTCAGTACGAAAAGATGGTCAAGGTACCTGACACTTGAGTTGGAATACATGTTCAAGCCTCTTTCTACCTTCCCACTGTATATCTTATCTTGGAGGGATTCTACCTCAAGGTCACCCCTCTGTGCTTCTATAACTCGGCTAAAAAATGTAGGTGTGGCTAGCCTTTTTCGCGCCCTCTTTCAGAAGGTTTGAAAGAAAGCCCTACAGTTCTGACCCTTGTGGTTCTGAATCTAATCTCACAAGTGCAATGTGAAACTGATAAACGCCAAAGAGTCCAAATCTGGCAAATCGTTTTGGAAAATTGATTTTAGGATAAAAAATGCCAAAATTGGACTGTTTTGCCAGATACATAGTCGCCACCTAAATATTTTATTTTTACGAAATTTAGAAAATCCTAACTCATGCCAAAGGCCACATGTCCGTCATCACCAAAGTTGTCTCAGCTCGGGAACTTAGGTACGAGAGGGGAAGGTCATGAATTGAGCACCCCCGCTCGCTTGATCAAAGATCGGCCTTTGCTAATCATGATATGATTTTTTATCAACATTATGTGCTCTTGTTCCAATTTATTAAACTAGCTTTACTATGTGATGCACACAAGCAAGTATAGACTAGTTTGCTTAATTTGGAACAATTCAACTCATGTTTGTTTGCAAAAATGGTTTGAATTTTCTACCTTAAGTGGGCTTAAAGATTGCAGATTTGCCACCAAACATAGTGGGCTTAAAACATGATTTGCCACTCAACAAAGTGGGTTTAAAACTTACATCTGTTGAATCGTTCCAATTCAAACAACAAGCCTTCATCCATAGGCATTCAAATAGTTTAGCATTTAAGCACATAGCCTCATGGAAAGCATACTAATCATGGCAACATTCATATTCATGCAAGTATGCTAAAGCATAAAACTCACTTAGTACTCCAAGCTAAGAAGATATGAGTTAGTGAAATATGCATGATCCTAACTATGCAAGATGTCTAATGCAACACATGCAATATGCAATTAATAGGCTCGCTACTAATATGGCATATGATTTGATTTGAACAACATGCGATTAAACACGTATTCAAAGAAGTATTGAAATAATGATGCAGTTTGAATGATGTGCCGAGCCTTGGTGCATGCAATACAAATGAATGGATGCAAGTATGCGATATGCTAATTGAAATGTGGCCCTAATCTAACCATCAAAAGCGAGTAAATAAAAGGGAGAATGACGTGGGGTTAGAAAACATACATCCACGCACGCACACTTATTACAACATTACGCCCTCGCGAAGGAGGGTCCGAATGAATAAGATAACTAGCTAGCTATGCTAATTAAGCTAACTAATTATTACAAATCGAAACTAATTAACTATTCTAGTTAACTAATTAAAAAACAAAATAACTAGTTAAACTAACTAATTAATTACAACACTTAATTAGCAATAACTAATTAATTACAGCACATATTTAAGCTAGATATTTAAAGGTTAAATAAGCTTGAAATGAAAAGAAGGCTCATGCATAAGCTCAGTTTCCACTCAAAAAGCCGCTGTTTTGCTGCTGCAAGCCTTTGTTTGCACATTTGATCACTAACAATTCTGCCCACTTCCAGAACACCACTGCTCCACCTTACGAACACACTGTTCAAATTTTATTGGTGGCTGACAAGGGCCAATCAGCTACCATTGGTGGTCGGTCGGGCACTAGTGGTGGTTGCTCTGCCACTAGTGGTGGTTGTCGGCCACTACTGTCCTGAACTTCCTTGTTTTGAAGCAAAGCTCAAGTTTAGGCACCAAACTAAGCTAAAACCACTTGCTAGAGCTCAAAGAGGGTCTCCAATAACCTCAGCCCAAAGAGAAGCAACTTTGATTAAGGTAGTGTATGTAATAGTGTAGAGAAAACAAGCAACTAAGCATAAAATTGCAAGAGAAAGGGAGAGAGAAATCTAAAGAGAGAGAGAGAGATTTTTTGTTCCAAAATTTCTAACCCTCCACAATGGGGGAGGAACCCCCATATATATAGAAAAACAAGCCTTGAGCTTAGAAACATCCTACCATACACGTGTAGGGAGATGGAACTCAGTGTGCTAATAGTTGTCACAGCTGTTAACAAATATCTAGAAAAAGACACTGGTGGCCGACCAACGACACCAATGGCCGACAACCATGAGCCATGGCAGACAGCCTATGGTGGTGGCTGATGGGTCACCAAAAGGTCCAGACACCAAGTTTTGGTCCAAAACAAGGCGTAGAAAAGACAAGGTTTAAAGGCTCAAAGATAGGGTGTTCCGCTGAGGACTTCGAGCACTCAAAAGGAACACATGCAATCACAATCATCATATGCACAAGTGATGACGTCCAAGTCTTGAGGACGGTCAAAATGGGGTGCCTACAGTTACCCCTCTTTGTCAGAACTCGGAGGTCATGAAGTGACGGGAGTGAATGTCAAAGCGCAGAGACGACCCATTTTGACAAGGCCGAAGACTTGGACAAACAAACAAGAAAGACAAAAATGGTTGCACCCATAGGTTGCCTACGTATCCCTTTGCAAGGAATCAAACCAGTGTAATTCTAGGGCAAGATGCAAGTGATATGCATGATGTAAGAACATAACTTACAATCATGCAATGAGATTGAGTAATGAAACATTTAAATGCAAACGCTATGCAATGAAAATGCCACATTCAAACAAACCGAATCAAGGTATAGCAACCGCAAACACAAAAGTAAACACCCCACACGTGGGAATTATGAACCAAACCACATTTCATGCAGAACGGATGTAAGAAAATTATGCAAACTCAACTACGCGACGCGCAGGAAAGGTGAAGAGCGACCGTCAGGCGGACCCGAGGTCTCAACTGAAATCCTAATGCATTGCATGTGGAAGGAGAAAAAAGGATGGTGTGAACATTGGGACACACCCGAATGTTTTTAACCAAAACAAACAATCCCAATGTGTCTCATGCGCGAGGAGAAAAGATAGTGTAAACACCGGGATGCACCTAAATGTTTTTAACCAAAGGGAGGTGTAAACACTGGGACAAACCCAAATGTTTTTAACCAAAAGGAGTGGTGTAAACATCGGAATGCACACCCAAATGTTTTTAACCAAAAGGAGTGGTGTAAACACCGGGACGCACCCAAATATTTTTAATCAAAATGAGTGGTGTAAACACTGGGAAGAGTTACAACATGTTTTTTAAAGGATACACCTCGTTCATGTTGACTAGCAATGGACATTATACACTGAAGACACGGTTTGGAGCTTCCGCAGAGGCAATCTGAACCTAAAGGTGGACTTTTCATGCATTTCTCGGGAAACAGGGACAAAAATAGCATCAAGACTCAATGGAGGAGCACTGGGCACTGGACGACCGCGAGGGGAGGGTGTCGGCCACCCCTGAATGTTGTCAGCCACTAATGGCAGATCGCGCCCAAAATGGTCTTTTCATCGTAGGTTTTTATAAACACTCATCCATGCTTCATTTCCCTACTCCACAAAAGTCGAAAATCCTCCCCCTCTCTCTCTAGGCACTTTCCCTCTCTGGATCCGAGCTTTAGACACGTTTTTCAACACCCCATGCACATTTTGTTCACTAAAACCTCTTAGTTTACTCCATTTTGAACTGATTGAAATTTGATTTTGGTGCTTTTTCTTGGAGTTTCACCACTAGAGGCTTGTTTCCCTCGAGTTCTTCTTGGGTTTGGTGCCTTTTATGGGCTTTGCTTTTTCTTCCCTTTTCTCTCTCTTAGGGTTGACTTTTGGCATTTTCCACATATTTTCTTCATTTTCTTTCACTTTTTGTAGGTTTTTCGTATTTTTTCCAAATGGCAGATGCTTTACCCCGTGACGGAGCTTCTTCGGAGATCCCACCCCAGTTGTCTCCAGAGATGGAGGTGGAGCCTAAACCAGTGTGTAGACACCCCATTTTTAACCATCCTCAAGACTTGGATGTTCTTGTAGGCACTTCCAGTGACAAGTTTGGTTGCTCGTCGTGTACTCGACTTTCACGGCAGAACGTCATACGTTTGAGCTTTCCAAACCCTGTATCCTTTCTGTCCCATTTTTGGACCATGCTTTGGTCCATCCAGAATGCTTCTCTTGATGCACTGCTGGCCATGAAATGAGGTTGTTGGCCATGCACTTTGGTCTACCGGCCATTGATGAGGCCTGTCGGCCATCAATGAGGCACTGCCGGCCATCACTGATGGCCGGCCGGCAGCCAATGTTTCAACAGATATTTTTCTGATATTTTTGAGCCAACCGTTTGCAGGATGGACCATCTACACCCATGTGGATGGTTGGATCTCTTCAAGAGGATTTTCCATCCTCTATATATAGAGGACCTCTTCTAGCATAGTGGGGGTTACAAAAATTTGTGAGCAAAATTTTTTTCTCTCTCTCTCTCTCTAGAATTTTCTCTCTCTAAAACATATTGCCGTGAAACTAGAATTCTCTACACTTTTGCTCAGGTGTTCTTGATCAAACTTGATCATCTTGGTGTGGAGGTTGCTTGAGATCTTGTTTGAGTCCTAGAAGAGGGTCTCAGCTTGGTTTTGGCTTGTCTTTGTTGCTGATTTGCTGTTGTGCTTCAAGGGTGAGGAGTTACCCCTTTTAAGCTTATTTTTGTACATTGGTTTGGGCGCCCTTGCATGCTATTTTTGGCCTAGTTGTCAACTAAAAAAAAAACCTCTATTTTTAAGTGTTAAAAATGGTAGTTTAAGGCCCTTTTTGGGTTAGGGGTGTTCCCCCCTCTTTTGAGGCTTAGTTGTTAAGCTTTGTGCCATCTTTTAAAGCCTTTAAAACAATTCTCTTTTAGCCTTTTAACCCTTGAATTCCAGAGGGATTTCAAGGGTAGAAACTTCGTTTTGAGGTCCAAAGTAGGAGGCTGTGGCCTCCCCTCCTTGTGTTTTGTTTGCCTGTATTGATGGCCTAACATATGAGCCTGTGTTTCTACCCTTTTGTGACTTAGTTCAAGCATGTTTTTGGCCTTATTTCAACATGTTATAACTCTGTTTTTGGCTGGTTAAGTCACTTCTTGCTTGCTTCTTACACTTGTGGTGTAATCATGCTTACTAGCTTAACATACTTGATGTTTTAACCTATTATTCTAGCATGTGTTGGCTCCATTCCAGCATGTTTTTGGACTTTCTTTGACATGATTAAACTCTATTTTGAATTGTCTTGGTCCTTTGAGAGTTGCTTTGTATAGCTATAGTGTAGTTAGCTTCACTAGCTTTGTGTTTTCAGGCCCTTAGCATGCTTTGCTTGTGATGTTTGCATGTTTTGGCATCATTTAGCATGTGATTTCAGTGGTTATAACTCTATCACACTCTCATATATTCCACTCTTTCATTGCTTTTGAGAGTTGCGTTTCATGCCTGGTTTATGAGCTAATACATGAGCACGATTTTCTTGCTTTTCATGCTACCATCTCAGCACATTTGGCCACTTTTTGGCATGTTTGAGGTCTGTCCAGAGCTGGTTTGGTCCTTTGTCCTTGATAGTACATGGTTCTAATGTAAAGCTCTTCACTAGTTTTAATGCTTAAATCCCCTAACATGTTGTACATGAGTTGTTTGCATGTTAGAGTCTTGTGTTTCATGTCATTTCATCATTTCAGCACTAAAATTCTGCCACCTCCCTCATTTCTTCATTTTTCTATTTGTTTTGAGGGATGGTTAGTCTTAAAGTTGTGTTTAAGCTTGGGATTGAGGCTTATGCTTAAATGGCTTTAACCCTCTTTTGAGGGTTCCTCCTAGTCAAAGGCTTGGCCACTCTCATGTCTGAAGTCATCTTTTGATTGACCTCTCTCTCATTAGAGGACTTTGACATTGGACAAATCAATTAAAGCATGGTTTGGTAACTTAAAATATGTAAACAAGAATTGAATCAAGTAAAACATGCCAAGATAAACATGTTGTTTGTGCATTGCATTGTGTTCAATCGAACGTTATATTGAACACAAGGTGAATTGGTCCATTTTATACTCAAAGTGATGAAAGTGAGCCAATCCCCTTTGTCTCCATTGCCTTTGATCATCCATGATAAGGTAGTGGTCCTAGAGTCTTGTTTGTCTTGCATTTATTGAATGTGTACAAGTTGGATCTTTGGCCATCATGCATTATGAATGCTTGATTGATGGGTTTGGGTCCAATAGTGCCTCCCCCTTAATGTTTTAAGATGATAAGGAGTGGCATAGTACACACATACCCTTGGGAGACCCTCAATTTTCCTCTGGTTTGAGCTCTGTTGTAGAATGGTGATGCAGCACACCAGTGGCCGGCAGTGCCTCACTAATGCCCGGCACTGCTTCATCGTTGGCTGGCAGTGCATACCCTTGGTCAGCAGATGGCCCCAGCAGTGATTTGGTAAGGTTTAGCAGAAAGTTCCTGAAGTAACCCTGCAAACAGAGCCTCTCAAGAGCAAACAGCACACATCTTCCAATTCCCAAGGCAGAGTTGAGGCAAGCTAATTTAAATATCATGCATGTTTAGTTGGTTTTGTAATTTAATTAATTAATTTGTTAATTAGTTAAGTATTGTAATAATGAAGTAGCTTAGCTTAGCTATTTCTTTATTTTGTTGTGTAATAATTAGTCTAATTAGTTTAATTAGATTAGTTTGATTAGCTTAGCTTACATTAGCTTAACTTGTTCAATCGAACCCTCCTTCACGAGGGCACAATGTTGTAAAAGGGTGCATGTGTGTGTGCATGTCTTCCAACCCCACGTCTTTCTCCGTTTTAATTAACTACTTTCGATGGTTCGATTAGGCATGTTTAGATTAGGATACCTTATGCTTACATGCGTGCATCATCCATTTGCCTTGTATGCACCGGGTTCGGCACATTATTCAAACTGCATTGTATTTCAATATACTTTCTTGAATACTTGTTTCAAAGCATGTTATCAAAGAGTTGCATTCATATTCCATCTTAGATAGCCGAGCCTATTAATTGGATTATTGCATGTGTTGCATTTGGCATTTTGCATAGTTAGGATCACACATTTCTAACTAGCTTTTGTTTTGGCTCGGAGTACACTGTAAGTTTTACGCTTTAGCATATTGCATGAATGTGAGTGCTGCCATGATAGCATGTTTTCCATGAGGCTATGTGCTTATTTGATTAACTACATGAATGCCTGTGGATGAAGGCTTTGTTGCTTGAATTGGGACAATTCGATAAATGTGAATTTTAAGCCCACTTTGCAAAGTGGCAAATCATGTTTTAAAGCCCATCATGTTTGATGGAAAAACCGCGCTTTAGCCCACTTAAGGGTGGCATTTTCAAATCATTTTTTGAAAACAAACATGAGTTGTTTTGTTCCAATTCTTGCAATTTTAGTCTATACTTGTATGTTGCGCGCATCACATAGTAAGTTAGCTAATAATCGGAAAAAGAACACATGTGTTTATAAAACAACATATCATGCTTAGTAGAGGCCGATCTTTGATCGCGCGAGCAGGGTTGCTCATTTCAGGACCTTCCCCTCTCATACCGAAGTTCCCGAGCCGAGGCAACTTTGGTGATGACAGAAACGTGGCCTTTGGCACGAGTCAGGGTTTCCTAAATTTTGTAAAAATGAAATATTTAGGTGGCAACTCTGTAATTTGGCAAAGCAATCCATGTTTGGCGCTTTTTGATTCAAAATCAATTTTTCAAAATGATTTGCCGGATTTAGACTTTTTGGTGTTTACCAATCTCACATTGCACTTTGTGAGATTAAATTCAAAACCGTGATAGGAGTCCGAACTGTAGGAGACCAATTCATGCCTTCTCCGAAAAGGGGGGCACGAGAAGAAAGTCGAGTGCTACACAATGCAACTACCAACCTGGGTTCGACCTTTTGACTGGACGACATATCATCCTCGGATGCATGTGCTACCACCCGAGAGTATCCGGGGTTTTAGAGGGTTTGCACGAGATGCACAGGAGGACCTCTTGCTACGAGAGTGGCACCACCGAGGTATACACTGTATTCTCATGTTTTCTTCACTATACATTGCATTTCTTTCTTTATCTATGTTTCTTGCTTCAACTGTATTGTTTACACTGCATTTCTTGCTCTAATCACACTCTTGCACTGTATTTCTTACACTGCCTTCTCATCTACTTGTTCTCATACCACTGTATATCAGTGTTTTGATCACAGGACTCTTGCGCTATTAGAGGCTATGGAACCATGCTCGCGAGGGACTGGTACATGGAGCTTCCTGCTGGTGTCCTCCACATTATCGATGAGGCTAGCTTTGGCTTATTCTGCACGGGGTTGTCGCGGCTCATCACAAGTCGGTCCTTACTTGGAGCAATAGTAGAGAGGTGGTGGGATACCACCAACTCTTTTCACTTCTCTACTGCGGGGGAGATGACTATGACTCCCTACAGCTTCTCCATGCTCAATGGCATAGGAGTAAGGGGTCACTCGATTCCTTATGATATAGACATGGGTGAGTAGAAGGCTGCCTAGATATATTTGTTAGGGACACGCCCATCTCATGTCTCCTTTGACTGGTATTCATGGAGGTGGGGGGCTGAGGGCTCCGACTGCGAAGGAGAGAGCTAGAGTGCCCAGGGCGGCTAGGGCGACCAGGACACATGGTAGAGGGGCTACCCAGGCAGGACTAAGGACCGGCTGGCCGTAGCTGCCTACTGTACTCTCATGTTGGAGGTATATTGGGGAGGCATACCAGATTCCGATTGAGCTTGCCGTTGTGGGGCATAGATATGCCAGATCTCATGATGCACCCCTGGTATGTACCACATTTTTTAGTTTTCCCATCTCTTTATGATATTTGTTCCTTCTGGACACTGATCATTCCCAATGCATTTGTAGGCACCCTCAGGATACACACTGAGGATTTGCTCGAGCTACTAGCTTCATTTGAGGATATGATATTGAAGAGGGAGGAATTGCTCGGTTTCCACGGCATTTTGGTCATTTCTTCAGTTTTCTTACATTCCAATCATCAAATTTCCACTGACACACTGAAACTAACATTTCAACTGAAAACTTCCCCACACTACACTGATACACTGCATCTGAAATACTGCACTTCCATATTGTATTCATACATTGTACCTAACTTCTGCATATACTCATTCTGCATACCATACTTGCATCTGATACATATACTGTGGCTGACATATGACAACTGTCTTTTCAGGTCCCACCCATACCGACAGTACTGGCGGCAACCGCAGCACCTGCACCAGTGATGCCTCCTCCAGTAGCAGAGAGGAGAGAGAGGCAGGCTCCAGCACGCAGTCAAGGGAGAGCCAGAGGTACCCAAGATGAGAGTGGTCCTTCCGAGCCCATTCTGAGCGATGATGACGCTGAGATGAGTGGCTCTGAGGAGGCAGTGAGTCCACAGTCAGAGTCCTCTAAGAGTGGAGATGACGGCAACTCTAGTTCCGAGAGTGGAGATACTGATGCCGAGGCAGGTTTAGAGACAGAGAGTGGAGATGGTGCCAGCTCAGACTCTGGTTCAGACTCTGGTTCAGATTCAGACAGCGGCGCAGACGAAGACAGTGTCTCAGAGTCCCTTTCGCCGAGGAAGAGAACGAAGAGGGTATCATGAGCCTGAGGCGACTGGCACTGATTTTCTTATAGTTTTTTCTTAGCTTCTCTTTGTTAGTAGCGTTAGCATATGTACAGCTTCGGACAGGTTTTATTTGCTTTACCACACTTTTATAAAAGAAAACAACCATGATCGGAATGAAAAACCAGTGTTCATTTGAAAAAGTGTCATATTTTGCATCATGAGCACCACATTGCATGAAAACGAGATTGAATTTGATAATGACATTTGAAAATGGTATTGGGACAACAATATTAATCAAGTAATGAACCAACCAACACTAACAAATAAACTAATACAACTCGATAATCAAAATAGCGATAATTCGATAAACAAAACAAGACGATAAACAACAAAACAGCTCGATAAACAGAACAAAACAACTCAACAAACTAAAAGAACTCAAAACAAGACCACAAAATGCACAAAGAACAGAACCAAAACACATGCTTTCAGCATTCTCAGCACACAGGTGGACGGCAAGCTTGTCAAAAGGGTTGTCGGCCACTAGTGGTGGCCAGTCGGCTACTAAAGTGGCCTATCAGCCACCACTAGTGGCCAGTCGGCCTTCAATGCAAGGAACCTCCAGATTGTTGCCACTTGACTTCCACTCACTGCCTTATCTTCTACAAACGGCTGAGCTTCATTGTTTCTTCATTTTAGTTGCAAATTCTTCAGAAATTGGAGCCATTCTTTCTCGAAAAACTGTCGAATTGGATTACAACTTTAGATGGCTCGAAAAAGTTGAATTTCTGGGGTTTCAGCATAAATGCGCTATTCTCGCTGAGACATTTTCCGCTTTGTTTTCTATTCCTACATGTTGCGGCCAGATGTTGGAACTCAATTACACATGTTTTTAACTTCGGGGGACAAGAGCTATGCCCGACAATCGAAGAATTTCAAGTGCTAATAGAGTCCCGGTGTGATGACAAAATCTTGCTTTAACCCTGTTTTGGTCACATCCAAGCTTTGGGATGGATGTGTGGGCTTACTCTATACGAGGCCCATTTCTTGGTTCACAACGGAGAGCTGGACATTCCTAGTTTGATCCATCGATTTTCTGACGCCGGTGACTGCGGCGACCTTCTTTGGCAAGGTTTTCGGCAACACACCCTTTGTCTGTGCATGTTAGCACATTTCGTCGTTGTCCCTAGTTTTGGCGGGTCTAGCATTCGACTAATTGAAGTAGCACAAGGCCTGAAAGAGGGCAAGATTTGTATTAGCTTGACATTAGCTGAGACTTTGATGGGCTTAGATGCCTTCCATCGGCCAGAGACCACCAACTTTGTGGGAAGTCCACTACTTCTTCAAGTAATGCTTCCCACCTTTTCTAATATGTGTTTTTCACATCTCTCGGCACTCATGTTCTATTTTTCTGTCAAAGCCCTTTTCTCACTTTTATCTCAGCGCACATCTCTCTATTCTTTAATCTCTGTTTTCTTTCATCCCTCCCAGATATGGCTTATGGACAAGCTGAAGGTGGTGGACTCTTGCCCCGCATACTCTGCTTGAGCATACTTTTTTTGCCAATAGCTAATTAATTTTCCGAATGAAGGATGGTGGTGCCACTGGATGTGAAAAATATCTGCTGCTGACATTGCTTGGCATTGCCCCTGGCTTAATCAGATCAAAATGAGCTACAGCATGGCTCGATAGCTAGCATTAAGTTAATTAGCCTAACTCATTGTGTATTTTACTTTCCTTTCCAGTTCAGGTGACAATTTGGACATGATCAGATTTGCCCAGAGGAGGGGGTAGAATACTCGGTTTCATTCCCCGTCCGAGGGACACATTTGGCTAGGTACCTCACTGCTTAGAGGACGAGAGAACTTCAGGCTCCTGCCCCTAGTTTCGGTTGCACACTTTCTGGTGAGTGTCTGACTTGGCTTGAAAATGAGGCGCAATCCGGGCCCATTTTAGCATCAGAAGCTTTCACAAGCACAAGCGGGGGACGCAGGAACACCTGACGCATCTATGCCACTAGTTTATTTGCTTTGCTCTTACTTTTCAAGTTTTATGCATGTAATAAAAGCCGCTTTGATTTGTATCGAGAGTTGGAGAAATTTGTATTGAAATTAATGAAATTGAAGTTGTGAGCAGTGATAATTTTCCTTTTGGTCCAAAAGTGGTCTAGGTTGTAAAAGGTAAAATTTGACTAAAATTAGCTTTCATCAAAACTTTTCCAAGCCATTTTCGATAAAGATCACAACTTGACACACATGGAATCTATCCTCGAGATGTACAACCTCAAATACAAAGATGGAAAATTGCCCCTTGTCAGAATAACATTGCTCAGCACTGTAACCAGCTCTCAGAAAGGATCACAATCGAACATCCAGATAAAGGATAGAGAAAGATGGCCTGATCAAACACATGGACAAGACAGTTGATTTGGAGGTGTTTACGGCCAAATTTCGAGAAGAAGTTGCCTACATATCCCGAAGATGGAAATCAGGCCTTACATAGTTCGGTTCGGGTTCACTCGAGTATTAACGCTCTTATTTTGCACTCTAACTTTTGCCAAGGCTTCTCTTTAGGGTTTTCAACGTTGCGAGCTTAGTTTTTCTTTATTTCCCATTTTTTTGTGCCCTAACTTTTGCCTAGGTCGCATTTTCGGGTTTTCGGCGTAGCGAGCCTCTCAGGGGTAATATTTCTTTAACTTGTCCATGTTGATTGGTTAGGAAAATTCTAGGTCTAGACACCCCATTTTTGACCGACCTTCAGATTCAGATGACATAGATTGAGCGCTCGGTGATCGCGCACGTTTGTGCTTGTTCCGAGTTTCCGGAGTTTTCGGCTGAGTGCCTTGACTCCGGGCCTCTGAACTATGTGTTTTGGCTTGGTTTGTGGACCACGCCTTGTTGACCTTGCCTAGAGGGGGAGAGAGGTTCGTATACCACTTTTTATGGTCATAGACCACTTTTCTCTCTTGTAGACTAGTTTTTGATTTTCGGAGCCTTCGACCGCGCGCCTTGTCTCGGGACATCTTAACGTTCTCCACTTGGCTTGGTTTTTGAACCACGCCTTGTTGCCTCTGCCTAGAGGGAAACAAAGGTCTTGTAGACCACTTTTTGTGGCCGTAGACCACCTTTCCCTCTTAGACCACTTTTTGTGCCCCCAGATTAGTTTTCGAGGCTTCCGGCTCCGCGCCTCACCTTGCGGACTCTTGTCTCGCTTCCCTTTTGGTTTGGTCTTGAACCAAACCTTTTTTCCTTTCTTGGAGGGTGGAATGAGGGGTGTAGACCAGTTTCTCCCCCCAAAGACCACTTTTTTTCCCTGCCAGCTAGTTTTCTGGTCGGCCAACTGGTCTTGGCGGTCTGCCGACCACCAAAAGTGGTCGGCAGCCATGGCACCACCTAGCTTTCCTTGGGCAGACCACCTCTCCCCCTTGCCGACCAGTTGGTCTTCTTGCAGACCATTTTTGGTGGTCGGCTAACCAGTGCAAGTAGCTGGCCAACCACTTCAACTGGTCGGCAGCTTTCCTACAGTTTTCGGCAGATATTTTCTTTCCAGTTGTGCCAACTGTTGGGCACAGAAGGCATCCTCCATATGGAGGGATTTCTTGGAGCCTAAAGCTTGTTCAACAAGCTTGTTGCATGTTTTTCTATAAAAGGGAACCTCCTCCCTCTTGTCTCAACCATAGAAAATTGTTTAGGGCATATATATATATATCATCTATCTCTATATTGCTCATTTGCTTCATATTTGTGCTTTAAAGTGCCATTACTTCACACTTTTGCACACAAACACATAGGGAAACACAACACACTTGTTGTTGAGGCACCTAGAAGCTGGTTTTGGTGTTTGTGGATTGATTTTAGCTCATAAAAGCTGGAGTCGCAGCTTTGAAGTTATTCTTCAAGGGTGAGTTTCTAACCCCTTGAAGTTTTGTTTTGATTAAGCCTTTGGTCCTATTTGCATGATGTTTTAGGCTTAACTTTCTACTGCAAAAAGCTTCATTTTCAAGAGTTTGAAATGTTTGTTTCAGGCTCCTTTGGTGTGGGGGGTGATCTACCCCCTTTTGTGCCTTGTTTGGCTTTGTTTTGTGCCATCACTTTAGACCCTTGTGATCACCTTTATTTGGCCTTTCTACCACTGAATTCCAGGGGAATTTCACTTGTGGAAACTTGATTTTGAGGCCTCAAATAGGAGGGGGTTGTCTCCCCTCCTCTCCTCTTGTGAGCTTGTGTTGATGGCTCACCAAGTTAGCATGTTGTTAAGTTTGTTTGGGCCCCATCTTAGCATGTTTTTGGCCTTACTTCAGTATGGCATACCTCTGTTTTGGCCTGGTAGAGTCACCCTTTCCATGCTATTTAGACTTGTAGTGTAATCCTCACAAACTAGCCTTGTATGCCTCATGTCTTAGCATGTCTTGCTAGCCCATTTTGGTCCTATCTGAGCAAGTTTTTGGTGTTTTTTTAGCATGCCTTAACTCTATTTTGGATTGGTTTGATAGCCTCTTGCATGCTCCTTCCACTTATAGTGCATTTCTACTCACTAGCCTAACATGCATCATGCTTTTGACCATCATTCTAGCTTGATTTTGGCTCAACTCTAGCAAGGTTTTACTCATGATTTACCCTACTTAAGCTCTTTTTTATGTTGTTTTGGTCATGCATGCCTTGCTTTGTATAGCCATAATGCATTCCAGCTCACTAGCTTTGAGTTTCCAAGTCACTAGCATGCATTGCTTAGACTATTTGCATGATTTAGCATCATTTAATACGTCATTTCAGTGCATGTAGCGTGGTCATGCCCTCACATCTTTCACTCATTCAATGCTTCGGACGGTTGGTTCTTTATGTGTTAAAAATGAGCCATTGTGTATGTCATCTTGCCTAAGCTTGTAGGCTGCCATATCAGTGTGCTTTTGGTCTTGTTTTGCCAAGATACAACTCTGATTTTTTTTGGTGAAGTCATATCATGCTTGGTTTTGGTAGGTGTAGTGTAACCTTCCTCTTTGGCCTTGCATATTCAATGCTTCATGCCCTTCATGCTAGCATGTGTTAGCTCTAGTCCATACATGTTTTACATCATTTTGACATGCTCTAGGACTGTTTTGGATTGTCTTGGCCATATGGTTCATGTATTGCATAGCTGTAATGCAATTGGCCTTGCTAGCCTTGTGTTTTCATGCCTCTAGCATGCTTCATTTGTGACATGTGCATGATTTGGCATCATGTACCATGTTATTTCAGAGCATATAGCATTGCCATGTTCCCACTTCTTTCACTCTTTGAATGCTCTCAAGGGTTGTGAATTATTGCCTTGTTTGGCCTAATGCGCATGCATGCATGCCTAGACTTTTGAGCTCCCATCCAAGCATGTTTTGGTCTTTGTTTTGATCTAATTGAGCTTTGTTGATGAATGGTTCACTCATTTGTGCCATGTATTGCATGCCTCTTGTGTAGTCTCCTTGAGTAGCCTTGTGCCTTAGGCCCTCTTTCATGCTATACTTGTGTTGTTTGAATGATTTGGCATCATTTCATACATGATTTCAGAGTATATAGTGTTGTCGTACTTCCATGTTTGTCACTTCTTAATCATGTTTGAGAGTTGTGCTCCTATGTCTATTTGATGAGCCATTGCATGAGCATCACCATCTTGCCTTTCATGCCATCATTTCATAGCATTTTGGCCACTGTTTTGGGCATGATTGAGGTTTGTCCATATTCAGTTTAAGTCCATTGAGCATGTTGTTTGATTGTTGGTGTTTGCATTGTGTTTGCATGCTTGTCGCATTGCATTGTGTTTGCATGCTTGTTGCATTGCATTAAGTTTGCATGCTTGTTGTTTGCATTGTGTTTGGCATGCTTGAGTTGCATTGCATGTGTTTGGATTGGACGTCAATCCAAACATGAAAAACAAGGGACGTTTCATACTTGAAGTGATGAAACGTACCTCATTTCTCGGTCGCCGACCCTCTTGATCATGCATGATAGAGGTTTAGGCCCTTATGTGTTATTTGTGCATTCCTTGACATTGAATTATGCAAACTTGGCTTCTCGGCCATCGTGCATTGCGATGCTCAGTTGGTGGTCCCAGAATCGAGAACCGCACTCCCATGAGCTTAAGAAATGATAAGGAGAGTGGTTGTGCACACATATCTTGTCAATACACTATCATGCCCCTTCTTGTTCTCCGTTGCAGCAAACTGGAGTTGAGCAGTATTTTCTGGTCAGCAGACCAGTAAAAGTGGTTGGCCGACCACTTTTTCCGGTCTGCAGCAAATGTAAGTGGTGTACAGGTCGTCTACACCACCATCAAGTGGTCGGCAGCCTTCCTGGAGGTTCCTATGATGGAGTAGAAGCTATCTAGAGCTTTGTGCAGTGTTCTAAGATCAAATGCAAACAGAGGCAAGTTAGGGCATCGTAATGGATTTCCGAACAAGGCAACCGAGCATGCATGCACTTTTCGCCCTGAGGACCTATTCTTACTACTTTACTTAGCTGCTTTCCTTAGTTAGTTATTTGGTTTTGCACTTAAGTAGTTAACGCACTTAGCTATTTATTTGTGTTGTAATAACTAATTAGTTAACTTGTTAGTTAATTAGTTTTGTTTTGTAATAATTAGTTTAATTAGCTTAGATTAGCTAGTTAGCTTATTATTCGGACCTTCCGTCGAGAGGGCACAACTGTTGTAGTAAGTGTGCGTGTGTGTGATGCATGCCTTCCAACCCTATTTCTTTCTCCCTTTTACTTATCAGCTTTGGATGGTTAGTTTTAGGGCATATTTCAATTAGCATCCTTATGCTTCACATGCGTGCCTCATTCATCTGTCTTGCACGCACCGGGCTTGGCACATCATTCAAACAGCATTGTATTTCAATTCCTATTTGAATACATGTATCAACTGTAGCATTCATATGCCATCTTAGATAGCCGAGCCTATTTTAATTGCATTTTTGCATGTGTTGCATTAGGCATTGTTAACATAGCTAGGATCGTGCATTGATTACTAACTAGCTTCTTTTTGGCTCGAAGTACACTCTGAGTGTTTACACTTTAGCATACTGCATGAGATGTGTATGTTGCCATGTTAGCATGCTTGCCATGAGGCTACCTACTTAACTGCTATAACTGCTCTAATGCCTGTAGGTGAAGGCTTCATTGCTTGAATTGGAACAATTTATTGAACTGTGAGTTTTAAGCCCACTTGAGAGTGGCAAAATCATGTTTTCCTAAGCCCACTTGAGGGTGGCAAATCCGCGTCTTAGCCTACTTGTGAGTTGCACTTTCAAACCATTTTTGAAAGACAAACATGAGATGTTTTGTTCCAATACTTGTATACTGTGGGCATCACATAGTAAGGTTTGCTAATAAACCGGAATAAGAACACGTGTTTTCAAAAACAACATATCATGTTAGTAGAGGCCGATCCTTTGATCGAGCGAGTGGGGATGCTCATTTCTGGACCTTCCCCTCTCGTACCCAAGTTCTCGAGCCGATGCAACTTTGGTGATGATGGACACGTGGCCTTAGGCACGAGTCAGGGTTTCCTAAATTTTCCAAAATAAAATATTTAGGTGGCGACTCTGAAATCTGGCAAAGCAGTCCATGTTTGGCGCTTTTTGATTAAAATCGATTTTCCAAAATGATTTACCAGATTTGGAGTCTTTGGTGACTTATCAGTCTCACATTGCACTTTGTGAGATTAGATTCAGAACCGTGACATGAGTTTGAACTGTAGTAGTTAGAACTATAATTCGTGCCCTTGCGCATGGAGCGACTTCAGGCAGTCTACAGTTTCTGGCAACTCTGCTGGGGACTTAGAGAACTTGACTTGAACTCATGATATATTGTTCTGTCTACACTTATGTGTTTCTTTTCATTGCATTTCCATCGGTGTGCCTAGGACACTGTGTTTGCCGTCTGCTATTCATGAACGGTTTGCCAGAGGCTTGCTTTGAAAAGTGTACCATAAGGCTGATCGGTTGCAGGCTCTGCCACGACGGGAACCCAAACCTTAGTTTTTACCGAGGCACCATTTTTGACCATTCGACCTAGTGCATATCGGAATCCATAGTGACCATTCCAAACTAGGACAAGTTGCTTACCCGGTTGTACGTTGTTTGAAACCGCTGCGTGCATAGTGAAACCCTAGCTCCTGACAAGATAGGACAGGGAAACCCTACCCCACCATAGGGGTGTTTTGGCTCTTACTTTCTTGATACGTGCTGTCAGAGTGTGTCTCTACAAGTTGTATGTATCAGTTTGCAAGTCTAGGTATCAGGCCTGAGGGCATTAGTATTTTGGGAGAATTAGTTTTACCTGAGGGTATCAGTTTACAGGAAGAATTTGAGGCAGAATTCAGTAAAGAGTATAGTCATTCAGCTATGCTCAAATTTGTTCTGGTGAAATTGGGCTGAGATGCTGCCTATTTTCTCTTTTGCTAGGTAGTCTTGGAACCACAGCTTCAGAAGGCTCCAATATCCCCCGGGTACATTGGACTTATGCTGATAGACTTTGTTAGGTTAAAGATTCAGTTCAGAGCAACCAGTGTTCCTTCGCTGAGGCAAGGCAAAGAAGGGCCAGTCAGGGCTCACCGGTTCAACAGATCCGATAGTCACCAGTCATATCACCTCTGTTCAAACTCAGCAGGCCGTGATGGCACAGGGTTCGAAAGAAGTTGTGGTCGTGATAGTAGCATTAAACCAGGGAATCGCCATGCAGGGTAAGACCGATGCTGAAATACAACGCCCATCTGGGGCACCTACCACACATCCAGTCTCGGAACCCCAATCATCTCAAACCCAAGAACCCACTACTTCTGAGCTGTTAAGAATGATTGAAGAACTTCAGAGAACAGTGGCGGATCTAGCCTTTGGGATATTGGCTCCGCCATCACGCACATCGCATGCCAGGAGTTTCACGCCAAAAGGCTCCCCAATCTTGGGACGGGTTGCATTGGAAGAAGACCAATCCCTTGGTAAAGTGAAATCTAGTGGCAAGAACAAGGTAGGGGTAGGCATTGGTCCCCATGAACACCTTCAGTGGTCTATTGAGGCTTTGAAAGCCGAATGGCTGAACAAACCAACAAATGATTGTAGTTGTTGCACAGATTATGGATGGCACTTCTGCCACTCAGAATGAGAGCAGTCTGAATCAAGGGGCAAACCAGGGGAAGGGTTGTCGTACCAGAAACGTTCCTTTCAACTCTAATCCTGCACTCGGAAGAGATTAGCAAACCAAGCCAGCACCTGCCGACCCCTTTGCTACTGCTTCCAGCAAAAATCCACAAACCACGAAGTGCCAACCCCAGGGTCGGAGGGTCTTCCATGCCCTCTATATGCCTTTGTCCAAAGCTTTCCAAATCCTCATTGGACATGGCCATCTCAAACCCCATGAGCCTCGGCCTCTCCCTGGTCATCTTCTAGCCGGTCATTATGCTGCCCAATACTGTGCCTTCCACCAACAAACCGGTCATGGCACTGACCTTTGTTTTCGTCTTCGTCACGAAATACAAGATTTGATTGACAACGAGTTCATTATCGCACCAGGTCCTGCAAAGTCTATCGGTACTGGATTGATGAGCTTGGGGGATAATGTGATATGATTAGGGGGATAAACCACCTGCGGACGGCACCCAGTTTACTCCAGATGTGATGATGGCCCGCACTGTTTTGAGCATTGTGCAAATGCTAGTTTTTGTACTTTCTGACTTGGGTATTGGGTCAGTCACGTCAATCTTGTCGTATCGAGTCTGTCTTGTTGTGTCGGAGTTGGATGATTTCGGGGGTGTTACCTCGGACATCACTTGCATATTTTGTGTTTGTCTTTTTGCTTTCCTTTGAGTCTGTTTATGCCTTGGAGCCAGTTGTGCCAGAAAATCTAAATGAAACGGCAGTGCTTTTCACTTACTTTTCTATGCCTTGAAATCATTGCATTGACCTAAGCTTTTCAAAACTTTTTGAACACTGTGATGAAAATGAAGAGGAAGGAATTCCTCGGGATTTGTAAAATTTGATCAAACTAAGAGAAAGAGAGGCATGCTATGCCCTTAATGAATGAGATCATGTTTGTTAATATGAGTACTGAGAAGGATCCTGGCTTAATCTAGATTGGTTCTACATTGCCTTCAGCGCGAGCAACTAGTCGCTTTCTTAAAAGATTTTAAAAAATATTTTGCGCGGTCCTACGAAAACCTGTGTGGAATTACTCTTGAGATTGTGCAGCATAGGATCACTCTCGGCCTCGAGACTCAGCCTCTTTTACTTTCAAACCTTGAACTTGGATTCAGAATGGTCAACGACCAACCACAATGTGAGGCCTGTATGGCTAGATCAAAAGCAACCCTTCAACTAGGGGCAAGTAGATCAGATGTTATCAAAGGAAGCTTGCGAAGCTAGATCAGAAACACCCCTTGAAGTAGGGGCAAAAAAAAAATGTGTCAGATGTGTTCGAAAAATCAAAAATTGGGGCATTTCTCAAGCTAATGAAGATCGGCAAGAATGCTAAATCCCAGAAGGGAGAAAAGAAGAAAGTATTGTTGAAGGACAATCGAGCTCCTATCCACAACACTAGGGGCAAATTCAGCCCCCATTGGATGGACTCCTACACCATCAGCGCATAGCAGCCATTCTCCTGGATTCAGATGATTTCGAGATCTCAAACCATTCAACATGGACATGTTACAACTTTTACCCTTGAAAGGCTCGCTGGGCAGAAAACACGGAAGGGCGACCCAGGCAAAAGTTAGAGCAAATGAAAAAATGAAGAAAATGAAAAGAAAAACAAATGAAAAGAAAAAGAAGAAAAGATGAAAAGATGAAAAAAAGAAGAAATGAAATGAAAAGAAGAGAAAAAAATAGCTCGCAAGGTTGAAAACCCGAAAGGGCGGCCTTGGCAAAAGTTAGAGCGCAAAAGGAAAGGTTAAATACCCAAGTGTACCTTAGCCTGGAACTACGTCAGGCTTGATTCCCATCTTTGGGATACGTTGGCAACTTCATTCTGAAGTCCAGCCATAAACACTTCCAAATCGATTGTGTTCATGTAATGGTTCTGATAATCTTTGTCTTCTCTATATCCAAGAGTTTGGTTGTGATCGTCACTTTGAGGACTAATTACAGTGCACTGTGGTGCCATTCAGACAAGGGGCAACTTTCTGTTGCTGTGCAGTGCCATTTAGACAAGGGGCAATTTTCCATTGTTTTGAATCTGAGGTTGTGCATCTCAAGAGTAAATTCTATGTTGGTCAAACAGTGGCCATTTGCAAAAATAGTTTTTTTGGGGAATTTTTAATGAGGTTGACTAATTTTCTCTCGGAAATTTGCTCTATTTTTTCCAAAAATTGGACCATATCTTGGACCCGAAAAAAGAAAATTTTCAGTGCTCATAACCTAACTTGCATGATTTTAAATCAGAAAATCGAACAAGTTTGTTAATCTAACTCTCATGTTGGTCAAAATTGTTTTAGTAGAAAACCAAAACAAAAAATGATCAAAATGATGAACTAGGGGCGCAGTTGAGTCATGTTTTCTGTCATTTTGCCATTGTCAACATACTTGCCAAAAAGGGCACTCTACCTGCTAGAAAAGGGCCAACTGAAGCTAATAAACAAAGGGCCGAAAGCTCTCTCATCCTCCGAGCAGTGAGGTATCAAGTCAAGTGCGAAGCACAAACTGGAATGGATTAAGATCTTCAATTCTCTCATCTGGACAGGTCTAATCACATCCAAACTGGCCAAGGGCATCGTCAACCAATGTGAGCTGCGGATCTACTGCACATCCTGTCACAACCCCTCTGTGGGAAAGCTCACTGTTGTGAGCGGAAGAAAGAAAATCTAGTAGAATACTAGGGGCAAGAGCCCGCGACTTCTTGTTTATCCATCAACCACCCAGGGGAGGGATAAAAAAATCAAAGAGATTGAAGAATAGAGAGATGTGTGCGGAGAGAAAAAGTGGGAAAAGGGCTTTTTCAAAAGAATAGAGATTGAGTGCCAAAGTGATGTGAGAATCACAAATGAGAAAGGGTGGGAAACAATACCTGAAGAAATTGGTTCCTCGTGAACTGAGAGGTCTCTTGCCATTGGAACACATCCGAGTGTTGTGTTTGTTGTTTTTGTTTATTTTGATTCTTATTTTGAGTCGTTTTGAGTGTCAATAGATTTGTTTAGGTTGTTTACCTTGTCTTTCCCTTTGTTGAGTCGTGGTGCGCTGTGTTCAGTCGTAGGCTCAATACTCGATTAAGCATTCATTTCTCAATTTCAAAATGATTTGTTTTGTGCTTAGAGTGTTGTGCCATTCTCCACATTTGTGGAAAACAAGTTTCTTACTTTCATGAACTGCAAGGTTCAACCCAGATCATGTGAGAACAGTAAAACCAGGACCTATCTGAAGCTATATAGGTTCCGGACTGCAAAGCAAAAGAAAAGAGGAAAAATGTGGAGCATCTTAGCATGTTTCAGCTTCACCAAATTCTGAGACTGCATTCCAAGTGCACCTTCTCAGGCCTCGCCGTTTCTCTGGAGTATGAGTATATCTCGACCCCAAGTGTAAGCTTGCTTCAAGTCAGAATGGCAGTCCAAGCAGCATCTGTGGTTTTCACATGCAGCTGTTATCTCTCACCAATAAAAACATGGTGTACCCTTTTCGAGCTGAGTGTGTTGCAAAGCCCTCCAAGAGATAAATTGGAGGCACCAGAGTACATATTTGATGCCCCTCCATTGCATAGAATGTGCACTTTCATATACACTTTTGTTGCATGCGTGCCGCGCATCGTTGTGATTCATGCATAGAATATGCTTGCTTTCAATTTTGCATAGAATATGGTTTCAATTTTGCATAGAATATGCTTTGCTTGTCTCATGCATAGAATATGCTTTCAATTTTGCATAGAATATGCTTTGCTTGTCTCATGCATAGAATATGCTTTCAATTTTGCATAGAATATGCTTTGCTTGTCTCATGCATAGAATATTCTTTCAATATTGCATAGAATATGCTTTGCTTGTCTCATATATGGAATATGCTTTCAATGTTGCATAGAATATGCCTGCGTCATGCATAGAATATGCTTTTCATCTTGCATAGAAAATGCACCCATTCTTGCGTAGAAAATGCTTGTATCTTTTGCATAGATAAATGCATTCTTCCATACTAGCATAGAAAATGCTCCTATCTTTTGCATAGAAAATGCTCGTATCTTTTGCATAGAACGTGCATTTCATCGCACTTTTTTGTTCACCTTACTTGAATAGAAAATGCATTTTATCGCCCTTTTTTTGTGCACCTTCCTCGCACTGTCTTGTGCACTTACACTTTGTACCTCACTCGCACTATTTTGTGCAGTTTACACTCGCAATTTCTTGTGCATTTCATTACATGCTCTCATCTTGCATAAAAAATGCTTGTATCGTTTGCATTGAACTTGCATCGCACTGTCATGCACACCTTACCTGCACTTGTTAGTGAATTGCATTGTTCGCGCTTTCTTGCGTATCTTACCTGCACTTGTTAGTGCACTGTATTGTTCGCGCTTTCTTGCGTATCGCACTATTTTGTACAGTTTATCGTTCGCGCTTTCTTGCGAATCGCACTGTTTGGTGTAGTTTATCGTTCACGCTTTCTTGCGCATCGCACTGTTTTGTGCATTTTAATCGTTCGCGCTTTCTTGCGCATCGCACTCTTTTATGCAGTTTAATCGTTCGCGCTTTCTAGGGCATCGCACTATTTTGTGCAGTTTAATCGTTCACGCTTTCTAGCGCATCGCACTATTTTGTGCAGTTTATTGTTCACACTTTCTTGTGCATTACACTGTTTTGTCCACTAATCGTTCACACTTTCTTGCGCATCGCACTGTTTTGTGCAGTTTATTGTTTGTGCTTTCTTGCGCATCTTACCTGCACTTGTTAGTACATTGCATTGTTCACGCTTTCTTTCGCATCTTACCTGCACTTGTTGGTGCATTGCATTGTTCGCGCTTTCGTGCGCATCTTACCTACACTTGTTAGTGCATTACATTGTCATGAACTTTTCACCTGCATTGTTATGCATGTTTCACTTGCATTGTTGTACACTTTTCACTTGCATTGCTATGCACCTTTCCATTGGCATCATATGTGCACGCGTTTATCTTGTATTGAAATTGTATCTTGATATAGTGTTGATCATGTGTTCCTGTTATATTGTACTTGTCAAAATCTCTCTTTTGTGTAGGCACGATATTGGATGTACGGTTGATTCAAGAGAAGTTCTAGTTCAGTTTGACTACTATTTATCACACAAGTTTGTGTTTGACATGCGTTCTGTTACCCTTCTCCACTGGCGTTTGGCATGCATTTGGACGTATCTTTCTCCACTCTTGTGTGGCGCGTTTGGACGTACTTGCACTATCTAGTGCATCGCGTTTTCTTGTGTAACCTTTCTCCACTCACGTGTGGCACGTTTGGACGTACTTGCACTGTCTAGTGCATCGCATTCTCTTACGCAACCTTTCTCCACTCGTGTGTGGCGTGTTTGGACATACTCACATTGTCTAGTGCATCGCGCTTTCTTGCGCAACATTTCTCCACTCGCGTGTGGCACGTTTGGACATACTCGCATTGTCTGGTGCATCATGCTTTCTTGCGCAACCTTTCTTCACTAGCGTGTGGCACGTTTGGACGTACTCGCACTGTCTGGTGCATTGTGCTTTCTTACGTAACCTTTCTCCACTCGCGTGTGGCGCATTTGCATGTACTCGCACTATCTTGTGCATCGCGCCTTCTTGCGTAACCCTTCTCCACTCGCATTTGGCATGCGTTTGGACGTACCTTTCTCCTCTCGCGTTTGATACGTGTTTGAATGCCTTCCTCCTTTTGCGTCTGATACACTGGGAGGCGTTTCGTTTGAGGCACCGGGTGTTCTCGGTAGTCACTTTTATCCTTCTCCGCGTGAGACACAATGAGAATTGCATAATTCTCTTACATCCTTTCTGTTGGAATGTGTGAGACTGTTGTTTCTTATTCGCTCGCTTAAACTGTTGTATTTATTTTGCATAATTGCTTCATCACAGCTCTCTTTGAATGATCATAAGTTATGTTCGGCATTGTGCATGTCATTTGCATTTTGCCCCTGCCTATGGGCATATCTCTTTGTTATCTTACCTGTTTGTCTAAGTCTTCGGCCTTGTCACAAATGGGTCATCTCTGGGCTTTGACATTCACAACCATCACTTCTTGACTTCCGAGTTCTGTCAAAGAGGGGCAACTGTAGACACCCGATTTTTGACCGACCTTAAAACTCAGACGTCATCGATTGAGCGCTCGGTGATCGCGTATGTTTGTGCTCGTTTTGAGTTTTTGGAGTTTTCGGCTGAGTGCCTTGCCTTCGGGCCTCTGAACTCTTTGTGTTTTGGCTTGGTTTGTGGGCCATGCATTGTTGACCTTGCCTAGAGGGGGAGAGAGGTCTGTAGACCACTTTTTCCTCTTGTAGACCAGTTTCCGGTTTTCGGAGCCTTCGGCCGCGTGCCTTGTCTTGGGACCGCTTAATGTTCTCCTCTTCGCTTGGTTTTTGAACCATGCCTTGTTGCCTCTACCTAGAGGGAAACAAAGGTCGTGTAAACCACTTTTTGTGGCCGTAGACCACCTTTCCCTTGTGGACCACTTTTTGTGCCCGCAAACTAGTTTTCGAGGCTTCCGGCTCCATGCCTCACCTCGCAGATTCTTGTCTTGCTTCCTTTTTGGTTTGGTCTTGAACCAAACCTTGTTTTCCTTGCTTGGAGGGTGGAATGAGGGGTGTAGAGTAGTTTCTCCCCCCGAAGTCCACTTTTCTTCCTTGCCAGCAGCTTTCTGGTCGGCCAACTAGTCTTGGTGGTCCAAAGACCACCAAAAGTGGTCGGCAGCCATGCCACCACCTTGCTTTCCTTGTGCAGACCACCTCTCCCCCTTGCTGACCATTTGGTCTTCTTACAGACCAGTTTTGGTGGTCGGCCGACCAGTACAAGTAGCTGGCTGACCATTTCAAATGGTCGACAGCTTTCTTGGAGTTTTTGACAGATATTTTCAGGCCAGTTGTGCCAGCTATTGGGCACATAAGGCATCCTCCATACACGTGTATGGAGGGATTGCTTGGAGCCTAAAGCTTGTTCAACAAGCTTGTTGCATGTTTTTCTATAAAAGGGAACCTCCTCCCTCTTGTCTTAGGTTCAGAAAATTGCTTAGGGCATGTACATATATCATCTATCTCTTTATTGCTCCTTTGCTTCATATTTGTGCTTTAAAGTGCCATTTCTTCACACTTTTGCACACAAACACATAATAAAACACCACACTCTTGTTGTTAAGGCACCTAGAAGCTGGTTTTGGTGTTTTTGGATTGATTTTAGCTCAGAAAAGCTGCTGGAGTTGCAATTTTGAAGTTGTTCTTCTAGGGTGAGTTTCTAACCCCTTAAAATTTTGTTTTGATTATTCCTTTGGTCCTATTTGCATGATGTTTTAGGCTTAACTTTCTACTGCAAAAAGCTTCATTTTCAAGAGTTTGAAATGTTTGTTTGTGGCTCCTTTGGTGTTGGGGTGGGCTACCCCTTTTGTGCCTTGTTTGGCTTTGTTTTGTGCCATCACTTTAAACCCTTGTGATCACCTTTATTTGGCCTTTCTACCACTAAATTCCAGGGGAATTTCAGTGGTGGAAACTTGATTTTGAGGCCTCAAATAGGAGGGCGTTGTCCCCCCTTCTCTCCTCTTGTGTGCTTGTGTTGATGGCTCACCAAGTTAGCATGTTTGTTAAGTTTGTTTGGGCCCCATCTTAGCATATTTTTTACCTTACTTCAGAATGGCATACCTTTGTTTTGGCTTGGTAGAGTCACACTTTCCATGATATTTACACTTGTAGTGTAATCCTCACAAGCTAGCCTTGTATACCTCATGTTTTAGCATGTCTTGCTAGCCCATTTTGGTCCTATCTGAGCAAGTTTTTGGTGTGGTTTTAGCATGCCTTAACTCTATTTTGGGTTGGTTTGATAGCCTCTTGCATGCTCCTTGCACTTGTAGTGCATTTTCACTCACTAGCCTAACATGCATCATGCTTTTAACCATCATTCTAGCATGATTTTGGCTCATCTCCAGCAGGCTTTCACTCATGATTGACCATGCTTAAGCTCTGTTTTATGTTGTTTTGGTTATGTATGCCTTGCTTTGTATAGCCATACTGCATTCTAGCTCATTAGCTTCGAGTTTCCAAGTCACTAGCATGCATTGCTTAGACTATTTGCATGATTTAGCATCATTTGATATGTGATTTCAATGCATGTAGTGTAATCATGCCCTCACATCTTTCACTCATTCAATGCTCCGGACGGTTGGTTCTTTATGCTTTAAAAATGAGCCATTGTGTATGTCATCTTGCCTAAGCTTTTGGGCTACCATATCAGTGTGTTTTTGGTCTTGTTTTTCCATGATACAACTCTGTTTTTTTTTGGTGATGTCATCTCATGCTTGGTTTTGGTAGGTGTAGTGTAACCTTCCACTTTTACCTTGCATATTCCATTCTTCATGCCCTTCATTCCCTTCATGCTAGCATGTGTTAGCTCTAGTCCATACAAGTTTTCGCATCATTTTGACATGCTCTAGGACTGTTTCAGGTTGTCTTGGCTATACGGTTCATGTATTGCATAGATGTAATGCAATTGGCCTTGCTAGCCTTGTGTTTTCATGCCTCTACCATTCTTCATTTGTGACATGTGCATGATTTGGCATCATCTATCATGTTATTTCAAAGCATATAGCATTGCCATGTTCTCACTTCTTTCACTCTTTGAATGCTCTCAAGGGTTGTGAATTATTGCCTTGTTTGGCCTAATGCGTATACATGCATGCCTAGACTTTTGAGCTCCCATCTCAGCATGTTTTGGTCTTTGTTTTGACCTAATGGAGCTTTGACCATGATTGGTTCAATCATTTGTGCCATGTATTGCATGCCTCTTGTGTAGTCTCCTTAAGTAGCCTTGTGTCTTAGGCCCTCTTGCATGCTATACTTGTGTTGTTTGAATGATTTGGCATCATTTCATACATGATTTTAGAGCATATAGTGTTGTTGCGCTTCCATGTTTGTCACTTCTTAATCATGTTTGAGAGTTGTGCTCTTATGCCTAGTTGATGAGCCATTGCATGAGCATCACCGTCTTGCCTTTCATGCCATCATTTCATAGCATTTTAGCCATTGTTTTGGGTATGATTGAGGTCTGTACATATTCGGTTTAAGTCCATTGAGCAAGTGGTTTGAATGTTGTTGTTGCATTGTGTTTGCATGCTTGTCACATTGCATTGTGCTTGCATGCTTGTTGCACTTCATTATGTTTGCATGCTTGTTGTTTGCATTGTGTTTGGCATGCTTGAGTTGCATTGCATGTGTTTGGATTGGACGTCAATCCAAACATGAGAAACGAGGGGCGTTTAATACTTGAAGTGATGAAACGTACCTCATTTCTCGGTCGGCGACCCTCTTGATCATGCATGATAGAGGTTAAGGTCCTTATGTGTTATTTGTGCATTCATTGACATTGAATTGTGAAAACTTGGCTTCTCGTCCGGCATGCATTGCGATGCTCGGTTGGTGGTCCGAGAGTTGGGAATCGCACTCCCTTGAGCTTAAGTAATGATAGGGAGAGTGGTTGTGCAAACATATCTTGCCAATACACTGCCATGTCCCTTATTGTTCTCTGTTGTAGCAAACTGGAGTTGAGCAGCATTTTCTGGTCGAAAGACCGGTAAAAGTGGCTGGCCGACCACTTTTTATGGTCTGCAGCAAATGGAAGTGGTCTACAGGTGGTCTACACCACCATCAAGTGGTCGGCAGCCTTCCTGGAGGTTTCCTTGATGGAGTAGAAGCTACCTGGAGCTTTGTGCAGTGTTCTAAGATCAAATGCAAACAGACACAAGTTGGGGCGTCGTAATGGATTTCCGAACAAGGCAACCGAGCATGCATGCACTTCTCGCCCTGAGGACCTATTCTTACTACTTTACTTAGCTGCTTTGCTGAGTTAGCTATTTGGCTTTGTACTTAAGTAGTTAACGCACTTAGCTATTCATTTGTGTTGTAATAACTAATTAGTTAACTTGTTAGTTAATTAGTTTCGTTTTGTAATAATTAGTTTAATTAGCTTAGATTAGCTAGTTAGCTTATTATTCGGACCCTCCATTGAGAGGGCACAAATGTTGTAGTAAGTGTGCGTATGTGTTATGCATGTCTTCTAACCCCATTTCTTTCTCCTTTTTACTTATCAACTTTCGATGGTTAGTTTTAGGGCATATTTCAATTAGCATCCTTATGCTTCGCATGCGTGTATCATTTATCTGTCTTGCATGCACCGAGCTCGGCGCATCATTCAAACTGCATTGTATTTCAATTCCTATTTGAATACATGTATCAATTGTAGCATTCATATGCCATCTTAGATAGCCAAGCCTATTTTAGTTGCATTTTTGCATGTGTTGCATTCGGCATTGTTAACATAGCTAAGATCATGCATTGATTACTAACTACCTTCTTTTTGGCTCGGAGTACACTGTGAGCGTTTACGCTTTAGCATACTGCATGAGATGTGTATGTTGCCATGTTAGCATGCTTTCCATGAGGCTATCTGCTTAACTGCTATAACTGCTTGAATGCATGTGGGTGAAGGCTTCATTGCTTGAATTGGAACAATTCATCGAAATGTGAGTTTTAAGCCCACTTGAGAGTGCCAAAATCATGTTTTCCTAAGCCCACTTAAGGGTGGCAAATCCGCGTCTTAGCTTAGTTGCGAGTAGCACTTTCAAACCATTTTTGAAAAACAAACATGAGATGTGTTTGTTCCAAATTGAGTGATTTAGTCTATACTTGTATGTTGTGCGCATCACGTAGTAAGGTTAGCTAATAAACCAGAATAAGAACACATGTGTTTTCAAAAACAACATATCATGTTAGTAGAGGCCGATCCTTTGATCGTGCGAGCGGGGGTGCTCATTTCAGGACCATCCCCTCTCGTACCCAAGTTCCCGAGCCGAGGCAACTTTGGTGATGACGGACATGTGGCCTTAGGCACGAGTTAGGGTTTCCTAAATTTTCCAAAATAAAATATTTAGGTGGCGACTCTAAAATCTGGCGAAACTGTCCATGTTTGGTGCTTTTTGATTAAAATCGATTTTCCAAAACGATTTGCCAGATTTGGAGTCTTTGGTGATTTATCAGTCTCACATTGCACTTTGTGAGATTAGATTCAGAACCATGACATGACTCCGAACTGTAGTAGCTAGAACTACAATTTGCACCCTCACGCGTGGAGCAAGTTCGGGCGGTCTACACTAGGCCATCCAGGTCCATAAGAATAACAACTCCACCTGACTAGATAGTTTTGATGATATAATGACCAGTCCAATCGGTTCAGAACTTGCCTCTAGGGTCATGGATGAGAACTCAGTTGTCTTTCAGCACCAAATCCCCTTTCTTGAGATTCTGGGACTTAACCTTCTTGTTAAAAGTCCTGACAATCCTGCGTTGATAACACTGAACATCGTATAGTGCTTTCAACCTTCTCTTATTGAACAACATTAGTTCTTCGAACCTGCTCTGCTGCCAACCCGCCTCTACTATATGACACTCAGTCATAACCCGTAGTGATGGAACTTCAATTTCGATTGGCAGAACAACTTTCATCCCACAAACAAGAGAGTAAGGAATCGCCCCAGTAGACGTCCAAATTGAAGTCCTATAACCCCAGAGTGCCAATGGTAATTTGTTTGGCCAATCCCTGTAGGTCTCAACCATCTTCTGTAAAATATGCTTGATGTTCTTGTTGGCGGTCTCAACAGCTCCGTTGGTTTGCGGCCGGTATGTGGATGACTTTGAAAAGCCACGTTGTATTTCTCCAACAAGTCGATCACTTATTTCTTGAAATGGGAGCCATTATCTGAAATGATCTCATTTGGGACTCCATAACGGCAAATGATGTTGTTTCGGATGAACTGAGCCACATGCCTTGCTTTCAACATTGCATAAGACTGAGCTTCCACCCACTTTGTGAAGTAATCAATTACCACCAAAATGTATTCATGCCCATTTGACCCTTTTGGTGTGACTACACCAATGACGTTGATTCTCCAAACTAAGAAAGGCCATGGTGAAGTCACATTGTATAGCTTCTACGACGGAATGCTCATGCAATTGGCATGAATTTGGCATTTGTGGCATCACTAAACAAAACCGTTACAATCCTCCTTCATAGTAGACCAATAGTATCCTTGCCTAAGAATCTTCCGAGATAACATTACCCCGCTCATGTGCGCTCTGCACTCTCCTCCATGGATGGCCTCCATTAGGCGCTTTGATTACGTCGACACACAACTTGTGCCTCCCCAGATGACCCCTCTTATACAGTTTATCTCTGTAGATGATAAATTGAACAACCATTCGCCATATTGCCCTCTTATCTTTGGCATTTGCAGCTAGTGGATAAACCTCCTTTTCCAAGAAGTTCCAGTTTATCATAGTACCAAGGGTTTTGATCTTGCACTGCATCTATTGCAACGACAGATTTGTAGGACGGTGTATATCTCTGTTCAATAATGATCGGACGCATCTGGACTCGAAACGGGATGTCTATCACGGAAGATAGAGTTGATAAGGGGTCATTGAACCTGTTGTTCTCTCTTAGTAGATGTGTGAAGGTCAGCTCCTCAAGCCTAGGAATCAAAACGTCCAAGGTGTGGTGATAGATCTTCATCTTTTCTTCTTTGACCTTCCAGTCTCCTTTTGCTTGAGACACAACTAGGTTCGAGTCCCTAATGACGTCCAACCCTTTTGCTCCTAGTTCTAGGGCGGCTTCCAAACCAGCGATACACGCCTCGTATTCTGGTTTCTTTGTCAGATACCTTAAGCCGGAGTTTGAAGGTTAAGGGTATATGAGAATTGTCAGGTGCTATCAGCAACACTCTTATCCCATAACCGTACTGGTTAGACGCTCCGTCAAAGTACATTGTCCAAATCTCTTCCTCGATTTGTAGAATAGCATCATTTGGGAACAGGTATTCTACCGTTTCATCCCCTTTCACTGGGTGATCTGCTCGGAACTTAACTACCTCTCTCCATTTGATAGACTTGCGAGTAACATACTTAAGATCAAATTCGGAGATGAGAAGCAACCAACGGGCTAGCCTACCCGTAAGCGCTAGTTTCTTGAAGAGATATTTGATGGGATCTAATCTCGAAACCAGAATTACGGAGTGAGCTAACAGGTAGTGCCTCAACTTCCTGGTAGCCTATACCAAGGCTAGGCAAGCTTTCTCTAGCGGGGTGTAACAGGGTCTCATAATCTAACAATTTCTTGCTTAGGTAATAGATGGCTTTCTCCACCCTATCCTCAGATTCTTGAGCAAGCATGCATCCCATTGTTGTGTCTGTTACTGATAGATACAGAATCAAGGGCTTCCTTGGCTCTGGCGGTGACAACACGAGTAGATTTTGAAGGTACTGCTTGATCTGCTCGAAAGCGAATTGACATCGGTCATCCCATCGGAATTTCTTTCCTTTCTTCAGGAGACCAAATAGTGGTTCACAAGTCAAGGTTAATTTAGAAATAAACAGTCTTATGAATTGCACTTTACCTAAAAAGTGTCACACCTCATTTTCAGTCCTTGGTGGTGGCATTTCTATGATGGCCTTGATTTTGGAAGGATCTACCTCGATGCCCCTTTGTATGATCAAGAAACCCAGCATTTTCCCTGCTGTTATGTCGAAGGTACACTTCTGTGGATTCAACATCAATCGGTATTCTCTGATCCGTTGAAAGAATTTATTCAAGGCGGTGTAGTGACCCTCTCTTTTCTTGGACTTGACAATCCTATCGTCCACGTACACCTCGACCTCTTTATGGATCATATCATGCAACATTGTGGTTCCCGTTGATAGGTAGCCCTAGCATTTTTCAACCTAAACGGCATCACCTTATAGCAGTAGGTTCCCCACAGGGTTGTGAAAGTAGTTTTCTCTCTGTCCTCAGGTGCCATCAGAATCTGGTTATACCTAGAAAATCCATCCATAAAGGAGAGCAACGCACGGCCTGTGGTGAAGTCCACCAATTCATCGGTGTGCAGTAGAGGAAAGTCGTCCTTCAGATTGGCTCTGTTCAAATCCCTGAAATCCACACACACCCGAGTTCTGCCATCTTTCTTTGGCACCGGAACAATGTTGGCTAACCAAGTTGGATACTCAGATACTAGCAAGGACCATGCGTCTATCTGCTTGGTGACCTGTTCCTTAATCCTCAAAGCCCAATCCTGGCGTATTTTTCGCAGCGTCTGTTTGATAGGTTGCGCCTCGGGGTCGAGAGGGATCTGATGCTGTACAATCTCAGGATCGATTCTAGGCATGTCTTTGTAGGACCACGCTTTTAATAAAGTGACTAAGCACTCGCATTCCTCTCGAAGACAACGTGGGCCCTATTTGGATCAAACGCGGATCCTTCTCAGTACCCACATTAATAGCAATGATTTCATCAGTGAGGGGTTTTGCAAACCTCTCCTCCTCTCTATTAATCAAATGTTTCAAAACCAGAGGAATTCCTTCCTTGTTGATTTCATCAAAATTTTGAAAATCATGATCAATGCAATAAACATGAGGCACAGAGAAGTACTCAGAATCTGCAGTGGCATTCTCATTCAAAAGGTTCAGCTCATCCAATTCCTCGGTTACAGCTGACTCAAAAGAAAAGGAAAAAAATGACCTGGACAAAACCTCGGCTTCCGGGTTACCAACCCCAAGAATACCGGACCTAGACTAAGAAGAGCCGAAATCTGATTCCGACTACACAGACTCTGTGGAATTTGATTCTGGTTCACTACCTCGCTCAGAACTACTAGATAGCTAGTTCTCTTCCATCTGCCGAGTGAGGGATGGTGCGTCAGATGCATCCAAGATACCACTAGAAGGGTTCGCACCCGATTGTTCTTCGATCATGGAAACAGTCAGGTTATCCCCCAAGCTCTCTGAGTTGATCTAAGGATTCGAAAAGAGACATGCCAGTGCTGCTCCTATTTCAAGTTCACTGCTGTTAGAATCACTTTTTGTGCTCTTTGCAGCTTAAGTAGTTAGTTCAGTCCTTTCTTCTGTATCATTGTCTTGCAGTTGCAAATCAAAGAAAATGTCAAAGCCGGGAACCCGCTGCTTCTTAGAGTTAAACCAGGGCTCGGGGAAACCACAAAATTGGAAGTCTTCACCCGCCTGAACAAAATAGCCATTCAGGGTTCCCTGAATTGGTCAGTGCACAAGCTCATACCGTTTCCCTGTCTGCCTAACTCTGGCTCTTCCGGCCATTTCTTTCATTTTCCTTACCTAGTCCTCTTTGGTGGGCGTATAGCCCATACCAAAGGCATGTGAGTTGTATGGCACATTGGCCAATGCAGTAACGCCCTTCTGACCATTTCTCCCTAGCCCTATTCTTGGCATGTGTTGGAGTTTGTTAATGAAGTACATAGATTGGGCGCTGGCATACAAGCCCTCATCAACAACCAAGATATTTTGCACTATCCGGGCCTCAGCCAAGGTAAACCCCAAAAGGAAGACATCCTCTTCGCTATAACAATTTCCAGCACATGTGTAGTGACCTCTGGCGGAGGATGTATGGATGAATTCCTGAAGACTGTGGCTATCCCTTTCCCATGGGGGTAGTTCAGCATTTGGTGGAGGGTGGAAGAGACAGCTTTTACTTTGTGCAACCAGGGTTACCCGAGTAGTAAGTTGAAAGTGGCCAGAACATCCAGGACATAGAACTCGATGTCCTGTTGAGCTGGGCTGACTTGTACACTAATTTGCACTATCCCTATCACCTCTCTGCATGTATTGTCATATGCTCGGATAACCTTGGCTACAGGTAAAAAATCGGCCGGTTTCAAGCCAATAACATAAGTCGTGCGACAAGGACAGACATTGATTACTGATCCGGTGTCGACCAATACCACTGGTCACTACTACAAAAACAGATAAAGATCACACTTTTTTTGTGTGATGTTTGTTATTTAATCACACCTTTTTAGTTTTATTAAAGTGTGATCTTTGGAAGTGTGATTAAAAGGGGTCATTTTTAATCACACCTTTTAAGGGTGATTAATAACTAATAAAACCTGTGATAATAAAAATTTAGATCATAGATTTTAAGTGTGATTAATATCTAAGAAAACACGTGATTAATAATCAGATAAGATCACATGTTATATGCATTTGAAGAATGTAATACACACTATATACTATATTTTGAATCACAACCATATATTGAATGGAATAACGTCATATATTTCATAAATGAAAATTAAATATTCAAAAAGTATATGCAAAGGAATTAGTAAAAAGTTTTTAACTGTGCTTACATATATTAAAAAATAAAAATAAAAAACTTGAAAAAACTAAGTTGTTGAATTCTTTGACCATATTTTGCATTTCTCCACGAAATTTTTGACCTGAAAAATAAAAACACAAATTAATTCAGAAACCACTAGAAGCATATGAATAAACTTAATATTTTTGTAGAGACTTACAAAAGACAAAATCGAACATTTTCTCATCACACTGACTCTTCATCTCCTGCATCAATAGAGAAGGAATAACAACTTTGATTGTTACTAATATAAAATGTTTGGATTACCATATATAAATATGATATATACATAGAATCAATAAATCCAAAATGAAAATCTTCAATATATGAGCAGATATTTTAAAGTCATAAAACCAAATATACATAGAATCAACAAATCTAAAATGAAATCTTGAAGTGATTATATATTCTTTACCAACTAAAGAAATTGTTGAATAGTAATTTAAAGAACGGAAGCTATATCATACTTACATTGGATTTCAACTCATATTCTTTAGTACGAAATTAATCCATTCAACTCGCACTTCATCAAGTTCGGTTTCCGTGTAAGTCTTTTTTCCATCGAACTTCAAGAGGTTATTTACAAACAGTTAGATAACGAAGAAGATGTACAGGTATCATGAATATAATAGTAATAAAAGTTTAGAATTTATCTCACATTTTGTTTATTTAGGATGCTTTGATCTCTAATGAGGTCTTTCGTATACCGTATTACATAAAACCCACATTCCAAGTTTGTAGGTTGTTGCGAGGACTACATAAAAGCATTTTCATTATTATTAGAAACTATATATAAAGTGTGATGATCAAGTTGAACAATCATTAGCATAAATACAAGTATGATAAAATTAGAGAAAATGATATTGATTACCTGAACTACTTTCAAAACTGGATTGGTCCTCCTCCTCCTTTGGGTAGTTTCATAAATTTTCAAAGCACTTTACAAAAGAAATTCCAAATGTCAAAATATTTTTAGAGTAACTCAAATTGTTTAAAAATGTATGACCTAGCCAAACTTACATGTTTATTACAATTTCAAAGCTTGTGTTTATTTTAGAATTAATCAGATCAAATAAGTACACAATCATCAATGTCAGATCAATGACTAACAATATCCAATGGTACCTACAATTGAACAAGTCACAAGTATAAGCTTAATAAGTTTATTATCATTTGAACACATGAAATAAATAGTTTTAGATAATTACCCAATATTATAAGGAATTAAAATCAATTGTTCCAGCATAGCCTCCTTTAATCTTCTTGCAAGCAACACTGATTTTGATTTTTCCCCAGCCATAGTTTTTCCACTAACGACACAAGGGTTAACAAATACAAATTGTTTCCTCCAATTGGAAGCCTTCAACACTTGATGGAGATGACTAATAAAATAAAAAAAATTTAATTAAATTCGTAATTCATAAAATCTGCAGAAATGACTATTGATGTAGCAAATTTTCCTTACCTTATGTACAACATGATACATGTAACAGATAATTCTTTTACATGACATATGTACTCCATGTCTACTCTTTGAAGTTGGATATTGATCTCCTCCCCAAATATGTCTTTCTCTAGTGGAATGTCTATGGCTTCATCATACTTGATATGCTCAACTAATGAAACAAAAGATTGAATGGACTCTTGATATTTTCCACATTCAACATTAATTGAAGCTCCCTAAGTTTAAAATTTTCAAAATAAACAAATATAAGTAAACTTTAACTTTAAGAAATTGTAATAAAGTTTCTAAGTTTGAATATTTTACCTCATCACCGACCAATACAAGATTTTTGGGCCAAGCAACAAAAAATCCCACTGCTTCTCCAACAACAAGCACCTCATCTGGGATAAGTACAGGAAGAGGGGCATCTTTTTGAATAAAAACTTCAACAGACATACGTACATTTGATTCTCCTAATGGCACCGTATGAATGGCTTCATTGTGTTCAATTCTCTCATACACTGTACCATGAGCAACAATATTTTCAATGGAACCTATCGCGAGTTTACGTGGTTTTCCCTATAACACAAAGTTAAAAATGCAACTTCTAATAATATCACTAACGATATTATAAATTATAACATCAATAGATAAAAACTACACACCTTTCTCTTATTTTGTTTAGGATCTTGAGGTGGAATATCGTCCTTAGTTCTCACCACATTGTCAGGACCATGTTATAGTCCAATTGTAAGTGAGTCACTTTGCTTAATATCTCTACCTGATTCTCATTCTAGCCACTAAAAAAAAAATGCTCATAACGTGGAGAGCAAAAGGATTTTTTCCCCTACTTGGGGGTTATCATTTCTGATAGAATTGTGGTTGAGTTTTTACAATGCACAATGTATTAGGCTATGAGACATTGTAGACCTTTAATAACAGGTCAAGGGAACTGGAGAAGAGAAACGCTATGAGACATTGTAGACCTTTAATAACTGGCCAAGTGGATACTTTTTAAATTATATTTAATAGACCCCACAAACTAGCTCCAAGTTCCAACATCTGCACAGGTTGCTTAATTAGCCCATCAGACATGAACCAGAGTTTATGAATGTATAGAAGCTATTAAATGGTAAAACCCTTGGGCCAAAATATTTGAAAGTATTTATACTTTCAACTTTTGCTTTCACAAAACCAGAAGCTAAGGATAGTGCAGAGAGGTTCCAAAATTCATATTCTATCTCAAGCCTCAAAAATGGATATAACAAATCCCATCTCAAACATATTGTTCCAAAACCCACAACCAGTAGAAAGAAAAAAGAGTTCCAAACCTTTGATCAAATCTTACATGGAGTTAATACAACTTAAAAATGGAAAAGTGGAAAAGAGTTAAAGAGCTAGTAGATTTGTTCTGCAATTCTTCACAAAAACAAAAGACACCCTAAAAAAAAAAAAAAGAAGAGGAAGAAGCAGAAGAAAAAGAAAAAGAGAATTGTTGGTTCCTAGGTTGTATTCTCAAGGACTTCATAAAGAAACAAGGTAAAGCAATTTTCATTGAACTTGTTCTGGAAAGATCTAGTCTACCTATAATATATCCTTATGTAAGACACCAACTTGGGATCCTCAATTTGTTTTCCAGACTGGAATTGGTGCTAAATCAGTTTCCTTCTAATTTCTGAACATAAAAGGTTAGACTAAAAAGTAGAAACAGAAAATAAGAAACTGATAGCAACATCGAATAACCCCTTACAATGCCAACAATCCTGGAACAAATTCTTCTGTGTTATTTTATTTTTTTTTTGATAATTTTTAAAAAAAAAATTAAATTGAGGTATTTTAGAATACCTCTTACTTTATTTTATTTTATTTTTTATTCCTTTTCTCTACCAAGTTTAGAACCTTTGACCTTTGGGAAAATTCTTTCGTGTTCTACAAGGAATAAAAACCAAAACCAATCCAAAGGCAGTGCAAAATGACATAGAAAAGGCATGGGAGGGAATGGAAGGGAGTATAAGGCATTGTTGTTGATAAAAATTGCTTGACATAAAAATGCAGCATCATTCAAAAGTAGGAAATGAAGATAAATGATAAAAAGAAAAGGCAGTTGCCATTTGCCTTCAAAGATTAAGAAAACGCCTAAATGGATTTGTGGAGTATGTTACAATACTTCAATTGATTTCTTCAAAAAAACCATAATGAATGAATATACATGCAGACATGGAAATCTATGTTCTTTGGGGTTGATCTTGATCATCATTATTGGGCAAAATATGCATGAGCAACAGGACAAACTAGTATATCAAGTAATGGGGGCAACATTAACTATGAACTACAAGTAAAAATGCCAATATCTTATCAACAGTCCAATTATTATTATTATTATTATTATTATTATTATTATTATTATTATTATTATTATTATAAAGTTGAATCTGCTAGTAAGGCAAAACTACAGTGCAAAATGTTGAAATTTTTGGATTCTTACATTTGAAGAAGTGCTCTCTTTCAAAGCCCTTTCAAATCTTTGATAAAGATGTTCTGAATAGTTAGAAGGATGATACTGAATATACATGAAATAAACACGGCTATACAGAGAGTGAAGGATGTACTTTCCATTGAAATCAAATGGCATCGAATATTCACATAGATTAACAGAAACAAGAGGGGGAAAATAAATATATATAATATAAAATAAAATAAAAAGAGCTAAGAACTAGATTCAATTCAATAAAAAATTCAAATTGATTAGAGTGTGTTATTGTTGTTGCTTTAAATCTTGTCAAGGTTAGCTTGTTTTCTTTATTTAAATTGGATGGGTTTCGTTAAGTTTCACCAACTTCATAATGCTCTTCTAATGCTCCTTTTATAACCATGTTTTGATCCTAATAATATATAAGTACTGTATTGTTCAATAACTGTATACCAATTTTCTGTTAGATCAAAAATTATAATATTCTGGGTAGGGATTTAGCAAGATGAATAAAACAAGCTACTAGTGATAGACCCATTTGAACAGAACATTAAGGCATTAATAAGATCAATCCTTTTTTTGATACAAGGATGAAAAATAGAGAGGAATGAAGGAGTTGAAAATGTAACTACATGAGAAGGACAAAATATCTTCTTAGGCAGTTTTGTCAAGCCAGTTGCCATAAGAAAAGGAGAAGTACAAGTGTGTTGCTTGATTTTAGGACAAGAAGCAAGGGGGTTTACTTACCATTGTACCTTATAGTTCCCTTACTAGCTTTTAAGAAAATTATAATTTATAGCCACATCAATTGGTGAGGTTTTACTGAAATTTTACAAAACTAAAATTGCAAATTTTAGTCTAGCTCCATGATTAAAGATTGGAATCAAAACCTTCAAAAGTCCCCTTCAAACTTCCATAAATTTAAAACCAAGATATATATATATATATATATATGACTAGTGAATTTAGGCACTCAACAGAACGACATATTTTAATTAGCTAAAAGATCCATAAAGCTTGCCTTTCCGCAGTCCACTGTTTTATATAGGAACTATAGTAGATTATGTAGAAACGAGCTAAAACAAAGACAGGAATTGCCAAAAAAGCTTACCTTTCATGTATTATCTATTATCATAAGAGCATAAAATTTTATCTGGTTATCATCAGCAAATTATTGTATGATAGTTCATACCCCTATTTTTTTTGCCTATGGCATTTTGAAATTGTTGCCTAATCATAGTGCAAGTTTGGAATACATCTAGAACTTAGCCAATATGCTTACATAATGTAACAATATTTTCGTGCCCATTGAGTAATTCTAACTTTCATTAATTCTATTTGTATTAGTAGGTCCTTAGACTAAGAGCATCTTTAGTGCAAATGTTAAAATTGTTGTTTGAAGTGTACATCTAAGTGTAAGTGACATGAGAGAGGTTTTTTAAAACTGAATAATTATAGCACGTTACTATGGGGAGACTTTAAACAACTAATTCCCAAGAACTTTCAAAATATGACATAACCTACCAAATAAGCAACACCTTGACAACAAATCCAAAATGCAAGACACATCTATAAATCTAAATCCATATCCATGTCAACCAAAATAAAATGCATATATATATTAGTAAATAAAAGAGCAAAGAGAAACAAATCTAGAGAGTAAATAAGAGAGCAAAGAGAAAGAGAAACTTATCAGTTACCAAAAAGAAAAAGAAAAATCAGTAAGAAAACTCTGCAAAATTATATATGCATTTTAGACTCCTTTGTTAAAATCAACTCTGCAAAAATCAGTAAGAAAACCCAATCATGTAGACTCCTCCACCCTCTGTTAAACTTATCAAATGCATATCCATATCCAATACCACAAGAGGATAAATACACAGACAGAAGAAAACTCTAACAAATTTGTGATTCTACTATACCAACAAAAATACACACAAAAGGGGCATAAAAACCAGAGGACTCACCCGGAATTTCAAGAGATTTTTTATTTGAAAAGACAAACTTCAATGGTGGTTTGAGTGAGTAACTTCAATGGTGGTTCAGAGCTATGATGAAGAAAATGAACGGCTTCGTTTCAGCAAGGAGAAGAGATTCAATCTTGTTGGTAAAGGCAATGGTGGTTCGGAGCTAAGATGAAGAAAATGAACGGCTTCATTTCAGCAAGGAGAAGAGATTCTGATGTTGGGAAAGTCAAGAGTCATTTGCTCTCAATGATGGTACAGAATAGGCCCCAACTTAGAATCAGATTTTATATAAAAATGAAATAGAAATATTTTATTCAATCATACCTATGATTAAAATACATATATAGTCACACTTATTTAAAAAGTGTGATTAAAATATATATATAATCACACTTATTTAAAAAGTATGATTAAAAATAAATATTATATATAATGACATTTTATTAAAAAGTGATATAGAAATAAATATAATCACATGATAATTAAAAGGTGTGATTAAAAATATATATATATATATATACAATTATTGAAAAGTGACATAAAAAATAAATATTACCATATTCAATCAAATCAAGTGTGATTAAAATATCAATCTAATTTTTTTTAGGGTGAATTACACTAATAGTCCCTACAGTTTGGGGCTTGTGTCACTTTGGTTTCTAACTTTTCAATTGTGACACATTTGACCGTGAATTTTGAATTTTGTTCCAAATAAGGATAATTGAAAATAACATTAGATTTTTCAAAGGGTAAAATTATCAATTTGATAAAATATAAACTAATTTGAGAAAAATAAATGTCAAACAAATTTTTTTGAATTTTTAAAAATTATTTCTACCAACTAAAAATAAAATTGTGTAAAATTGATAAATCTTTTAGACATTTATTTTTTTTATCAAATTAATTTTTATTATATGTTTGGGTAATGATCATGTAAAATTAATTTTTAAAAATTAATCATGTAATTTTTTTTTTTAATTTTTATCAATTTTACATAATTTTATCATTGGTGGATAAAACAAATTTAAAAAAAAATTAAAAATATTTTTTTGACATTTATTTTTGTCAAATTAGTTTATATTTTATTAAATTGATGATTTTGCCCTTAAAATTAAACAATGGTATCTTCAATTGTCCTTCTTTGGAACAAGATTCAAAATTCAGGGTCAAATGTGTCTAAATTGAAAAGTCAAGGACTAAAGTGACACGAGTCCCAAACTAAAGGGACCGTTAGTGTAATTTGCCCTTTTTTTTTAATCACACTTTCATTAAAAGTGAGATATTTTTATTTACCACGGCTTGCATTTACTGTATGTCGTTAATGGGAATCCGTGAAAACCCAGTTTTGTTGTAGTGAGGAGAAGAGACCTGTGTGTTTGTGAAATTCAACCTTGTTAGGGATGGAAAGAGTCGTCCTCTGTCATTCATGGGTGTAGATTAGAGGCGCAAATTTGGGAATTGTATATTTTATATAAAAATCAAATTGGAATATTTTATACAATCACACCTATTTAGGGAGTGTGATTAAAAAGTAGTAATGTATATATAATCACACTTTAATTAGAAGGTGTGATTAAAAAATATATAAATAATCACACTTTAATTAGAATGTGTGATTAAAAAATATATATAATCACACTTATTTAAAAAGTGTGATTAAAAAGTAGTAATGTATATATAATCACACTTTAATTAGAAGGTGTGATTGAAAAATATATAAATAATCACACTTTAATTACAATGTGTGATTAAAAAATATATTTATAATCACAGTTATTTAAAAAGTGTGATTAAAAAGTAGTGTATATATAATCATACTTTAATTAGAATGTGTGATTAAAAAAATATATATAATATATATATATAATCACACTTAATTGAAAAGTGACATAAAAAATAAATATTATCACACTCAATCAAATTAAGTGTGATAAAAATATCAATCTAATTTTTTTTTATCACACTTCCAATAAAAGTGAGATTTTTATTTTTTTTTTAAAGTGTGATCTTTAACTATTTTTGTAGTAGTGGGTATCCACTTTTCTTGGCACTCTATGGATATGTATAGAGGCTTATTGTGTGCAAAGCCTTCTAGCGGTAGTTCCTTGTCTGAAAAGGTCAAAGTTGGCATAGCGTCTCCCGGGAAGACTAATCCCACCCGTTGTTTTGGGGTGGTGTCGATGGACAATTTCGGTTTATCCATTGCCATCAGTACAACCTGCCTGTACACTCGTGAAGCCATAAGTAGCCCCCGGATAGATATATGCTTGAATCTTCTTCAACTGTTTCAGCACAGCCTTTTCCTCTAACTATTTTTCCTTCTGCCTCTCGACTTCTTTATCCTTCCCGAATGCCTCGGGTTGGTCTAGATGTGGTGGTTTGAAATATCGGCCAATTCTTGTCATGTGGTCGACTTATTCCACATATCACCCCAATCCTCCTCAGTACGGGCCAAGTGTAGGTCATTGACATTTTTGACTTATTCCACATATCACCCCAATCCTTCCAGTGGTAGTCGACAGGCACTCGTCTGGCTTCGTTTGGATCATTCTGTTATCGCAAACATTCCCCGCAGGGTGTTAAGCTTTCCCAGCTTTCAGATTGTTTTCACTCATTTCTTGCCCAAACCACTTCACCGCGACTTCTTGTCCAGTATGTACAGTACTAACAATGCCTAGTTCTTGAGCCAATTGTTCTTCATTGGTGTTTTTCGGCAGTTTACCCTTTCCATCGGCCGTTCTGCCCATTGCAGCGGTTCCCACTTTATGTTCTTCCAGCTTTGATTCAGTCCCCTCATCTATATCGGGTTCATCACTTAGCCACCTAGAATTGTCTGTTAACCCGTTCAGGTCAAACCAATCAATGTGCACGTCCCCTTGATATTGCTCATCAAAGAACTACAAATTGTCTATATCCTCCTCCAGGTTGGCTAGATTATCTAATCCCTGGCTCGGCCCATTTTCTCCAACTACACTGACCTCCATCCTAGTCGGCAACACCACTTCCGGCTTATTTTGGTTGATTGGCACAATATAGCAGCTCGAGTTATACGTCCCTTCAGATAAGTCCTCAAAGCCCTCAAGCAACGGCTGACATTCTACACCAAGGCTGACCTCCCTTCATCTTCCACTGTCACCACCACTGGTTCGGGTTAGAATGTGGACGTATTCATCATGCCCAAGTCTGTGCTCTTAGGGATGAACGATGCCGGCTTAGGTAGGTAGGAAGGGGTGATGTATATGCTGGGGTCATAAGGGACGGCCAGTGTATGGATGAGGTTTATATGCCGAGGTAGAGGGACTTGGTTATGTGGTGGGAGAGGATTTGCAGCGACGTTTGGCTTCTAGGGAGGCTCTATCACTTTGTTGTCAATGAGATCTTGAATCTCGTGATGCAGTCTGTAGCACTGATCAGTATCATAACCATACTGCTGATGGAACGCATAGTATTTGGCCGGGTTGTGTTTAAGATGGAGAGGATTGGGTAGTGGGCGTTGTTCTAACGGCTTAAGATGCCCCTTTTTGATGAAGACCCCTAAGGTTTTGGACAAAGTCATGTAGAGCGGGGTGAAGACCCTTTGGGTTTGGGCTTGATGGCTCGAGATTTGTAACGCCCTCAAAATAAACCCATAATAACCATAACATTAACATGCATTTATAAAAGAAAACGAATCATTTGAGTTATTCATCAGAGTATTCTTATTGAAAGACATCACATGTAACATCCTGCAACATCAAAATAAATGCCCTAAGGGCTTACATCTTTCCAAGCTAACACTTGGACACAAGAAGGATGAGTACTAACTCTTTTACAAGTTAAGCCCTAGGCTTGAATGTTTACATGAAATCTCAAAAAAAATAACAAAATAAAACATATAACTAAAGACAAGTCTTCAAAATCCCAAACATCAAATCCTTCCAGGCTAAGTCCGTGGAGGTAGCTTATCACCTGAACCTGAAAATGATGTTCCCATAAAGGGTGAGCCACAGCCCAGTAGAAAAGTACTAAACCAAATATAAGCATTGAATAAAGCTATAGCATTCAATAGATGGTTAACCAAGATAATCAATTACATCATTTTACAGTCTCATGACAATATTGTCTAAGACACGTTTTACTTTCCAACTTTATCAATATGGCTCAGAACCTGGCCAAACTTACAACAGTGAACTATATATATTATATTCACATTCTTCCAATGTCAACAAACAGATGAGACTCAGGCTCAAATCAAACACTTCATACTTCCAGTTTGATACACATTTTAGTGCTGTATCAAATAAAACACTTCAATATAAATAAGCACACATAAAAGTGATGCTAATGGAGTCCATCCCCTATCTCCTCCCAAACAAAATCCGGTTTAGAGGTCCATCCCCTATCTTCCCCTAAACCGTGGAGTACATCCCCTATCTCCTCCCACACAAAACAATATATATGCAAATGCAATGCTCAATCAATACACGTATTTTCTGTATTAATGCAATAGTCAAAATTAATGACTTAACCAATGTGATTAGTTTCAGTTATTCCTAATCCACATGCAATGTCTACCACAAACACGACTATCCTCCACCGATAGCCCAAAACAGTTATTTCTAGACTGGAAATAAATATATCAACAATTCAATAGGCGAGTGATTTTAATTATCCAACTACACCATTTAATCAATGAATTCCTCAATTTCATGCATTTAACCAATTTCCCAATTTCCTTAAATTAATTATACAAATTAATTTATTAATACAACTAGGGTTTTTCCCAAAATTACCAAAGTACTCCCAACATATCAAAACACCAAAACTTAGGACAAAACTTATAGGATGGAGTAGGAAATCCCTACCTTGAAGCGAAGAACTCGAATGGAGAAGATGAAGAAAACCAAAGTGCTCCAAACCCAAGATTGTTCAGATTAAACGGAAGCCCTCGACCCACTCTATCTTTTTAACAAAGGGCTTAGGGTAGAAATACACTCTAAGTAGATCAAACCTAAGAGAGAAGGTGTGTAGGGAGAGGGAGAAGACGGTTCTAGGGTTTTAAAATCAAAAGGGAGATGAAAAATGATCCTGAAAGTCGGATCTCGGATTTTTATACCAGTCGCCCCGCTCGAGCGTGGAAACCCCCGCTCGAGCGCCACTCACAGACTCCCGCTCGAGCGGCCAAACTCCCGCTCGAGCGGCGAATGCACTCTCCTAGAAGTTTTTGCAGACAGGTCCCCGCTCGAGCGTCACTCACGACTTCCCGCTCGAGCGTCCAATCCCCCGCTCGAGCGGCCAACACTACACAGGACATACTGGATGGGTGTATTCCCCGCTCGAGCGTCCAAACTCCTGCTCGAGCGGACAAGCCAAAATCTGGGCAACTAGACTTGGTTCCTAAGCTCAACCAACCTGCTCCAAATCTTCCCAACACAACCCAAGACTCAAAATAAGAAAATAATCAATGACAACAACAATTATACAATGACGGAATCTACGGAACCTAAGTCCGGATACAATAATCAAATGGGAAAAGACCGGGGTCGCTATAAGATTTGTGAAGTTTTGTTGGATGTACCAGCAAATGGGGTGGCAATTTTGGGTGTGGTAGTGACCATGCTCACATCCAAAGGCCATGCAGAGGTGCCACCAATCGTGGCTGCATTGAAGCTGCGCGTAAAGGACCTCTTAGGTTGTTCCTTCCCATGATCTATCAGCCCCTACTTTATTGCATCCTCAATTTGAACCCTTATTTCATTGAGCTCAGCCAATGTAAACAAAGGCAAGACTATCATCTTCGTTAATAATCTTCCTTACAAGTTATGGACCACAATTCTAATTGGTTCTTTTCAGATGGCTGGATAGTCATCATAGAGGCCCTATCTCTCCAACGAGTCACAAAGTCTGAGAAGCCTTCCTTCGGCTCCTGACAGGTCGCTTCAAGATCACGAGTAGTGACCTCGATCTGGGTGTTGTAGAAGTACTGCGCGATGATGGCCTCGGTCATTTCCTCCCAGTTTCTCTTCATAGAGTCTTCCAACTTTGCGTACCAGATGGCTGCTATGCCTAACAGGGTCTAGCCAAAAAGCGGCAACTGCTGTAGTCTAGTGAGAACCATTGGCCGTAGGATGTCAGAGAATAGCCGTAGATGGACCATAGGATCCCCGAGTCGTCAAACCGGTCTATATGCAGCATCTTGAATTTGTCTGACAGAGTCACTGCCGAGTCAGTGCATCCATCCTCAATATCAGGGATTGAATTCACGCCATGTGCCCATTTGAAGAGCTTTTCTAGCTTGTTGACCTTCAATGCGGTGGGGTCAATCTCGAATTCAAATGATGCCTCCATTTGGTAAACTGGTGCCTTGGAGGTCTAAGGTGGGATCAGATCTGCCAGAATCTCCATATTCTCTTGTACATTAATTGTGGCCCCGGGTACAAGAATTCTCACTGGGGGTGCATGGGATGTAGAGGTTATTGCTAGTTGTGGTTGCTGCTGCTGAAGCCTATCTATCAGTTCTGCTTGGTGGGCTACGACCTCGGCTTGGTGGGTTATGGTCTCAACTTGGCATGCAGCATCTAGCTGCATAGTCTCAATGGTCTACTGGAGCTGACGAAGCATATCTTCCATGCTGACTGGAGGATGTTGAGCTATCAGAACTGGCGAATACTCTCTTTCTGGAGTAGAAGTAGAAGACTAGACCTGACTGGGTGTGGGCAAAGTAAAAGCTGATTGCTAGATTGGTAAATTTTGCCAGGTCCTCTTTCGTCTGGTAACCAGTGGGAGTGAAACAAACACTAACTGTCCCTTGACAAGATCCCTAGATCTATAAAGTCTTCTCACTCAAGGGCAGAGTGCATAGGGGGTAATAGAATTGTCTGAAGCAATGGTGAAAAAGTACCTAGCAAAAAGAAATAAAGCAAAAGAAAACAAAAATCAGAAACCGTATCGCACCTCGGCTCAGACATAAGCAACACGCGGTTGCAATCATAAGATGGAGAACTGTACTCAACACTAATTCTGCCCCAAAACTGATGCCTAAACTTGCAACTGATACATACATTCTTGTAGAGTTTCACTCTAAAAGCATATAACAGTCAAGTGAGAGCCAAAGCACCCCTATGACAGGGTAGGGTTACCATGTCCTAGTTTCGTCAGGAACTAGGGTTTCACTATGCACAACAAGTGGCTTCACAGAATCCTGCATTCGGGTAAGCAACCTGTCCTAGTTTGTAACAGTCTCTATAGTTTTCGATATGCAACTAGGTCGATTAGTCAAAAAAGGTTCCTTAGCAAGACTACCTAATATACTTCTCACATCTAACATCGAGAAGTGAAAGTAGGATCAAATGGTACAGCGGTAGTCCAGGTCTAAGGGTTGTCCTCCCATCGTGGCAGAGCCCACAACCGGTCAACCTTTTGGCAAGCTTTTCCAAACAAGCCTCTGGCAAACCATTTAGGAATAGCAGATGGAAAACACTATGACTTAGGTGCACCAATGCAAATAAAAATGCAAATGCAAATAAACACATAAGTGTAGATAAAATATCACATCATGAGTTCGAGTCAAGTTCTCTAAATCTCCAACAGAGTTGCTAGAAATTGTGGCTCGCCTTTTTTGCCCCCCCTTTGGGAAGGTTTGAAAGAAAGCCCTACAGTTCGGACTCCCGTGGTTATGAATCTAATCTCACAAGTGCAATGTGAAACTGATAAACACTAAAGAGTCTAAATCTGGCAAATCGTTTTGGAAAATTGATTTTAGCATCAAAAATGTCAAAATTGGAATGCTTTGTCAGATACAGAGTTGCCACCCAAAGGCCACGTGTCCGTCATCACCAAAGTTATCTCGGCTCGGGAACATAGGTACGAGAGGGAAAGGTCATGAATTGAGCACCCCCGCTCACCCGATCAAAGATTGGCCTCTACTAATCACGATGTGATTTTTTATCAACATTATGTGCTCTTGTTCCGATTTATTAAACTAGCTTTACTATGTGATGCGCACAAGCAAGTATAGACAAGTTTGCTTAATTTGGAACAATTCAAGTCATGTTTATTTGCGAAAATGGTTTGCATTTGCCACCTCAAGTGGGCTTAAAGATTGCGGATTTGCCACTAAACATAGTGGGCTTAAAACTTACATTCGTTGAATCGTTCCAATTCAAACAAGCCTTTATCCACAGGCATTCAAATAGTTTAGTATTTAAGCACATAGCCTCATGGCAAGCATACTAATCATGGAAACATTCACATTCATGCAAGTATGCTAAAGCATAAAAGTCACCTAGTACTCCATGCTAAGAAGATATGAGTTAGTAAAATATGCATGATGCTAACTATACAAGATGTCTAATGCAACACATGCAATATGCAATTAATAGGCTCAGCTACTAACATGGCATATGATTTGATTTGAACAACATGCGATTAATCATGTATTCAAAGAAGTATTAAAATAATGATATAGTTTGAATGATGCACCAAGCCTTGGTGCATGCAATACGAATGAATGGATGCAAGCATGCGATATGCTAATTGAAACGTGACCCTAATCTAACCATCAAAAGTGATTAAATAGAAAAGAGAAAGACACGGGGTTGGAAAACATACACGCGCGCATGCACACTTATTACAGCATTACGCCCTCACAAAGGAGGGTCCGAATGAATAAGCTAACTAACTAACTACACCAATTAAGCTAACTAATTGTTACAAACCGAAACTAATTAACTATTGTAGTTAACTAATTAGAAAACGAAATAACTAGCTAAACTAACTAATTATTGACAACACATAATTAGCTACAACTAATTAATTACAACACATAATTAAGCTAGATATTTAAACATTAAATAATCTTGAAATGCAAAGGAGGCTCATGCACATGATCGGTTTCCATCCGAAAAGCCGCTGTTTTGCCGCTACAAGCCTTTGTTTGCACATTTGATTACCAACAATTCTGCCCACTTCCAAAACACCATTGTTGCACCTTACCAACACACTGTGCAGATTTCATTAGTGGCCGACAGGGGCCGGTCGGCTACCAATGGTGGCCGGTTAGCTACTGGTGGTGGTCGGTCGGCCACTGGTGGTGGTTGTCGGCCACTATTGTCCTGAACTTCCTTGCTTTGAAGCAAATCTAAAGTTTAGGCACCAAACCAAGCTAAAAGCACTTGTTAGAGCTCAAAGAGGGTCTCCAATAACCTCAGCCCAAAGAGAAGCAACTTTGATTAAGGTAGTGTATGTAAAAGTGTAGAGAAAACAAGCAACTAAGTACAAAATTGCAAGAGAGAGAGAGAGAAATCTAGAAAGAGAAAGCGATTTTTTGTTCCAAAATTTCTAACCCTCCATAATGGGGGAGGAACCCCCATATATATTGAAAAACAAGCCTTGAGCTAAGAAACATCCTACCATACACGTGTACGGAGATACAGCTCAGTGTGCTAATAGTTGTCACAATTGTCAACAAATATCTAGAAAAAGACATTGGTGGCTGTCGGCCACCACTGGTGGCTGACTGGCCACACCAATGGCCGATAACCACAAGCCATGGCCGACAGCCTATGGTGGTGGCTGACAGGTCACCAAAAGGTCCAGACACCAAATTTTGGTCCAAAACAAGCCATAGAAAAGACAAGGGTTAAAGGCTCAAAGATAGGGCGTTCCGCCGAGGACTTCGGGCCCTCAAAACGAACACATGCAATCACAATCAGCATATGCATAAGTGATGACGTCCAAGTCTTGGGGACGGTAAAAAATGGGGTGCCTACAGTAGGTTTTGCAACTACCGAAAACAAGGATGCAAACTCAACTGACTCGGATGACAATACAAGCTACACTGCTAATAGATTTCCTACTCAAGGCATTTGTCACTACATTGGCCTTTCCCGGATGATAGTGCAACTCAAAGTCATAGTCTTTCTTAAACTCCATCCACATCCTCTACCTCAAATTTAGATCTTTCTGTGAAAACAGGTAATTCAGACTTTTGTGATCACAAAACACCTCAAACTTCTCACCATAAAGGTAATGGCTCCAAATTTTCAAGGCAAATATCAAAACTGCTAATTCTAAGTCATGGGCAGGATAGTTCATTTCGTGTATTTTTAACTGACGTAAACCATAGGCTACTACCTTTCACTCTTGCATCAGAACACAACCCAAACCTTCCCGTGAAACATCACAATACACAAAATAGCTTAAATCTATCTTTGAAATAATCAACACTAGAGCAGTGGTAAGTCTAACCTTAAGCTCTTGAAAAGACTTCTCACAAGTCTCATTCCATGTAAACTTGATTCCGTTTCTCGTTAGTCTAGTCAAAGGAGAGGCTAACTTAGAGATATCCTTCACAAACCAACTGTAATACCCAGCCAACCCCAAGAAACTACGAATCTGAAAGGCATTCTTAAATTGTTTCCAATCTTGCATTGCTTCTATCTAGGATGAATATATAATCACCCCTTTCTCGGATACCACATGGCCAAAGAACTTTAAACAAGCACAACTCGCAGGTATTCCTCGTATTCCTCCTCGGACGGTGAGTAAATCAGGATGTCATCCACAAAGACCACCACAAAACGGTCTAGGAACTCGTGAAAGATCTGATTCATCAAATCCATAAACACGATGGGTGCATTGGTTAGCCCAGAAGGCATCATTAGGAACTCATAATGGCCATACCGCATACGGAATGTCGTCTTCTAGATATCTTTCTCCCGTGATGAACGTTCTCTTTGTCCTTGCCACCACGAGCTCGAATCTCATTTTCTTTAGCATCCAAAACCGGTCTCCATGGTCGGACGACCATGTTTCTCAGCAGATAGATATTTTACTGCTAGTTGTCCCCCCATGTGCATGCACTGCACCAGCTAGCTCAATACATATATTTCTAACAGAGGAACCTGGTTTTCTATAAATAGAGGACCATCCCTTATGGTTTTAGGTTAGAAAAATTTGCCAAGACTCAAAAACTTGCCAAACACTCTCCCTCTCTATCTTGCAATATACATACACTATACATACACTTCCTAAACCAGAAATTTGAGGCTTTTTGCTGAGATTGTTGAGCCCAAATTTCAGCTCTTGAGAGTGAACACTTTGTGGTTTGTGAACTAAAGATGATCTTCTCTTCATAGGTATAACTTTTTCCTTGTTTAAACTACTTTTCTCTCCTCTTATTCTTGGTGTTTATACTTTGTTTTGGACTATTTTTGTGGGCTGAAACTTGTGATTTAAAAGTTACCAAAGGTGAAGGGGTTAACCACCCTTCCTTGAACCTTATTCCAAACTTAGATCCTTGTGTTTCGCACTTGTTTCTCAACTTTTACCTACTGATTATCAGAGTTTTCAAAGGCTAAAGCATGTGATTTTAAGGTCCAAAAAGTGGAGGGATTTGCCACCCTTCCTTTGGCTTGCTTACTGGCTTTAATTTCCTCCCATTTTTGCTCGCTTTTTCTAGCTGTTCATACTCAGTTCTAGAATTGTTTTTGTTGGTTTTGGGGCTGTTTTAGTTTTTTATTTACTTTATGCCTTGAATACTATGAATGTGTTGTTGTAAGTCCTCATAGATTTGGCAGTTTAGGCCTTAGATACTAGTCTATTTGAGTTGATAGCTCTTATTCCATATTTTTTGTACATATACTCACACTTGTAATAATTATCTCTGCAACGTCCCTCCTTTCTTGGTTTTCTTTGCTTAAGAGTTGTTTCAAACAATGGATTGTTGTTTAAGGCATGAGAAAGAGACCTTCCATGCTTAATGGTTTAATATCTTCGGAGGTTCATTACCAGGGCATTACATCTCTCTCTCACGCTAAGCATAACTACTTGTTTGACACTTCTCCTCATTAGTGGATGTAATTATCACTTTTGGACAAAATCAATAAAGAATGGCAAGGTAATAAAAAAAAGGTTAAAATTGAAATAAAAGTGGTAAAAACTAATAAAATTGAGTTGGGTTCAATCGGATGTTATATTTGACCCATTGAGTCTTGAAATCATTACATACTCTTTAGTGGTGTTAATGATTCAAGAATCAATGTCTACCACTTCCCTTGAGGTAACTCCATGATAGGGAGAAAGTTTTGTTGGTCTTTTATTCTCATTTATTGAACCTTTGTCCTACCGATTCACGGATCATTACACAATAACTTTGCGACAATTGATGGTTTGTGAATCGGGTCTACTCCTCCCTTGATTAGTGTCATGATAGGGAGAGGCAGCGAGGACAAACATCCTCTGGAAACACTGTGTTTTTGCTCTGTTTCATTTCTGTGGGAGCAAGGCAATACCAAAAAATAGTGGCTGACTGGCCACTCTTCCATTCGGCAGACCACTTTCAATGGTCGGCCGACCACCCTATGTTTTACAAGTGGCGCAATTTTCATGGCAGAATAGAGCAGAAATTGGGAAAAAAACAGATTAATTTTCTGACTGCAAATAAAACAGCTTCCGATAGGAAAATAGAGAGGTTTCCCAGAGGAAGTTCTCATTCTTGCGCATTCGACGCTTCATTTCCAATGGTCCTTTAATTTAATACTTTGATAATAGTATGTTCAAACTCATTAGATTCGTTGGAAATAGTAATAGCTAGTTAAATTAGTTAATTTGGTGTTGTAATAATTAGTTTTCATTCGGACATTCAGACCCTCTTGTATGAGGGCAAACTTGTAATATTTGTGTATGTCTTCCAACCCCCATTCTTTCTCCCTTTTATTTATACGCTTATAATGGTAGCATCATGTTTTACATTCTCATATCATTGCCATGCTTAATATCCATTTTTGCATGCATTAGGTTCGATTCATCATTCCAACAATTCTGTCATTTCTTACTTACTTGAATATGTGTACTACTGCATGTTTTAAGTTAATTCACATGACATGTTAAAAAATCGAACCTCGTAGTTGCATTTTGTATGTATTGCATTAATCATCTTGCATGGTAGAGCATGCATTTGTCTAATGGTTTTATTTCTTTTGGGCTTGCCTTGATTGAGTACTAGATGAGCATTCTTTCTTTAGCATAGTGCATGTATGTTTTGTGTTGCCATATCAGGCATATTACCATGAGGCTAAGTACTTATTTGATATACCTCTTAAATGCCAGTGGATGAAGTCTTTTTCGCCTAAATTGGGATGATTTGATACATGTGTATGTGAGCTTACCTTTTAAACAAGTTCATATTCAAAACTCTTTTTTTCAAACAAACATGAAATCAAAACATTCCAAAGTGAGTGACTTAGTCTATACTTATTTGACTTCACATAGTAAAGTTAGCATATTAATCGGAATATAAGCATATAATGTTAGTAAAAATCACATCATGAATAGTAGAGGCCGATCTTTGCTTGGGTGAGTGGGGTGCTTAATTCATGATCTTCCCCTTTCATACCTAAGTTCCCGAGCGCAGACACTTTGGTGATTACGGACAAGTGGCCTTTGGCACAAGTCACGGGTTTCCTAAATTTTCCAAAAATATTTAGGAGGGCACTTTGAAATTCGACAATACAGTCTATTTTTGGCATCTCCAATGACAAATTGATTTTCTAAAGATTTGCCAAATTTGGACTCATTTGTGTTCTTTCTATTTCATATTGCACTTGTGAAACCAGATTTAGAACTGTGGGAGTCTGAATTGTAGGGATATCGTATCCAATGAGAATAAAACCTCTTCGTGGAGCACGAAAAGCAACCTACAATTTCTGGAGACTTGCTGGGGACATTAGAGAACTTGACTCGAACTTCGTGATGTGACATTTTATTTACAGATATATGTTCATTGCATTGCATTTACATTGGTGCTTTAAGTCACTGTGTTTTCCATCTGCTATTCCTAGACGACTTACCAGAGGCTTGCTTAAAAAGCTTGCCAAAAGGCTGGCCGGTTGTGGGCTCTGCCATGTTGGAAACACAACCCTTGGATCTAGATTACTGTCGTACCACTTGATTATCCTTTCACTTCTCGGTGTTAAGTGTAAGAGGTATATTAGGTAATCTTGCCGAGGTATCCCTTTTGACCATTTGGCCTAGCTGCATATAGTAAAACCATAGTGACTATTCCAAACTTAGGATAAGATGCTCACGAGTATATAGGATTTTGTGAAATTGCTTGCTTGAAATAGTGAAACCATGACAAATCTAGAACAGGGTAACCCTACCCCCTCATAGGGGTGTTTTGGCTCTTTTTTACCTGGTATGTGCTTTACAGTGAAATTGTATAGAGATGCACCATATTAGTGGTACAGTTGATATCAGTTTGTGGGGGCAGAATTTAGTGGGAAATATAGTCCTCTATCTGTGATCATAACTGTTGCAAATTGGGCCGAAGTGCTGTCCAATTTTTGTTTACTATTTTCCTTTTCTTTATTTTTTTTGTTAGGTAGTCTTGTAATCATAGCTTCAAAAAGATCTAATATCCCCCAAGTTTTGTGGACTCGCTCTAGTAGACTTTGCAAAACTCGAGATCTTGTTAGCGGTCAGCCACTGTTAGTCTCTCTCCCACCAGCTGTTTGATAGAGGAGGAACAAGCAGTTATCATCACCAACACAGATCACTCAGCAATCACCAATCCATTCTCACCTACTTAGCTCACCAACACCTAACTCTCCCAAACCCGTAATGGCGTAGAGTGCAGAAGAGGTTGCTGCTATAATGGCAGCTTTTCAAAGAACCATGGATACACTGAATCAAAGGATCGCCACTCAGGATGAAACTATATCTGAAATGGGACGCCCATTTAGGGCATCGGCATCTACTGTACATCCCATCCTGGCTGCCTAGCCAAATCCTGATCCACCTCCACAAGTTCAAAATCCTCAAATCCCAGATTCCCAAGAGATACTAGCACAGGCTCAAGCCTTCAGGCCTCTGGCACAACCCTACAAGGGACTCCTTCCCTTCGGCATCAACGACATTGATCCGGCTATGATAAAAATTTATGGGCTAGAGAAACGGTGCTCAAGGAATCCCAAGGCTTCAATTCTATCCCGGGTCTTGAAGACCGTTATACTGAGGCCTCTATCAGGTTGTCGAAAAAGTTCAAGATGCCTCACATCGATAGATTTGATAGGAGTGGAGATCCTATTATTCATGTTCATCTTTTCTCGAATGTACTGAGACCAATGGGCCTGACTCGGGCTTAGAAACTGTCATTGTTTGGAAGAACTCTATCAGACATGACAGTTATTTGGTATGCCAAATTGGAGGACTCGACTAAATAGAATTGGAAAGAACTGTCTGAGGGGTTTGTTAATCAATACTCACACAATACTCAGATAGAAGTAGCACTTAGCGAACTGGAAGTGACCACTTAGAACCCGAAGGAACCTTTCACTGACTTTGTTGCAAGGTGGTGGGCAAAGGCAGTCAGAATGACGAACAAGCCCTCAGAAAGAGAACAAGTCGGGTTGGTAGTTCAAAATCTCGAATCAGATATGTTACAAAGAATGTTAGTAGCACCACTGTCTACATTTGCTGCTTTCCATGAGTTGGGAGTTCAAATTGAAAGCGCGTTTAAGAAAGGCATCATTCAGAAAACAAGTGAATCTGCACAAAGGCCATTTACCAGGAGTACCAATGCTAGCAATAGCACTATTTCTTGGTCTACCGAGATTAGCACCATCGTTACGACGGCTAAAATTGCCGATCCCTTCACCGGTGCAACCACACAACCCATTGATTTTGCCCGAAACCAATATAGAACCTTTACCCCCTTCATATGAGCCCAGTTCGTGCTCTTAAACTCCTGATGGAGAAAGGGCACCTTAAGCCCCTCGACCTTCGACCTCTCCCTGACCCACTCCCAGATAAACACGATCCCATCCAATACTGCATTTTCCACCAATAGCACAGTCACCCTACTCATCATTACTATCGCCTACGTCATCAGATCCAGGATCTCATCGAAAATAAAATCATAGTCCCACCCTCCAAACCAAATGTGACCACCAACCCACTCCCTGTCCACAACCAACTCCCCCCATCTAGAAATATCAACCTTATCCGTACACTATTGCCTACCTTTATCTGCGGTGTTTATATCACCCCATCTCACCTATCTAAGCTTGAGGTGGCTATTGCTGAAAGCATAGATACATGTATGATCGATATAATACCCAAAACCCAATCATGGCTTGTGGCCGTGGAAGTGGAAGAGAAGAAGAATTCACCAGGGGCAGGCATGTCTAACACCCAAGTTACGGAGAAAAGGACCTCACTTGCAGAAAAGTATGACCCCAGCTGATATATTGTGGTTGTAGATCAACCAAAGCCTATAATCATACTGCCAGACTCCCTCAGTATCAATGCCATTGGAAAGAATGAGCCCGGGTAAAATCTGAATGTCTGGCCTAAACAAGGTCTTGATGACCTAGTAGAAATAGAGGAAGACCTGGAGAACCTCTACTTCTTTGAGGAAGAGGATATAGGCAGTGTTCAGATCGAGTGGTAGGACCCAAGCTAGCTTGAGTCCAGTGACAAGTGGTTGAGTAGTGAAGAGGAATCTGATATGGAGGAACAGAAAAAGAGGAATCCGAAAGTGAAAGAAATTAGTGAGAATACCAAGGCTAAGGCCATGCCTATGATAGTGAAAAATAGCCTAGGAGCAGGAGAAAGGAAAGAGAAAAGAAGATGTTGAATCCAAGGCAGATGATGCTCGAGCCATAGAACAACCCAAATGAGAATCTGGAGACAAAGAAAGAATGCCAAAGAAACTCAGGTAGTATTGCAAGGTAGAGATTGAATCAGTTACATAAGAGGAGTGGTGTCCCGATGGAGGGTGCGATGTGAATATGATCTGGGTGCAGTCCAATAATGACCCAGCAATGATATCAAGGGAATGGTTGGAGTATAGTGATCTAAGCCTTGCATGCATTGATGAGGGGTGGAAAATTGGTACGCCTGATAATACATGGTACGCAGATGAAATTAATCATATCACCAGAAGTGGTCGTTATAGATCAAGCAGAACCCTCTAGGAAAGAGGCTGAGAAATTGAAGGAGAAAGACACGGAAGAAGACTTGGCCTTAAAGCAACTTAAGAAGATCCAGGTGGATATATCGATTTGGGGGCTACTGATAGCTTCTCGGGAGCACAGACAGGCATTGTTAGAGGCATCGAACAAGACTAAGCTACCCATAAACACCACCACTGACCAATTGGTGTCTTTGGTCACGTCTGGGGATATTATGCCAGTGTTGTCTTTTACGGACAAAAAGCTACCACCTTAAGGGGCCAACCACAACAAACAGAGTCAAAAAAAGCGTATCTCGATGGTGCTATTGGATACCTGTTCGGCAATTAACGTATGTCCAGCAAGGACCGCTTATGCCATAGGCTTGAAGCCAACTAACTTCATGCTTACAACTCAAGCAGGTCAGGCCTACGACAATACCAGTTGTGATGTCATGGGTACCTTCACGAGCCAAATACTGATTGGCCCATCCGAGCATGAGGTTGAATTCCATGTGATGGACGTGCCGACAACCTCTAATCTACTCTTGGGAAGGCCTTGGTTGCACTATATGAGGGCAGTTTCACCAATGGTTCACCAACTGGTGACATATCCGTTCAAGGGAGGGATTGCTACTATTTATGGTAATTCTTCGATCCACCCTCCCCCGGGGACCACCATGCCTTTGTTAGAAATACTTCATGGGGAAGAGAATGTGTTCCTTTCCAACTTCTCCTTGCCAGAGGCAAAGTTAGTACAATCTATCATGGCAGAAGATGACGAGAACTATATGAGTGCCTAATCCATCTATATGATGAATAAGCAAGAGCACATTCCCAGATTGGGACTGGATAGAAGTGGGAGGCAAGGAAATACTGTTGCCAGAGAAATAAGCCACAATTTCCATGCTTTTGGGCTGGGATACAAGCCAACCACAAAAGACTGGAAGAGAAAGGGGGATGAATTAAGGGAGAGAGTAAAAGCAAAATGGGTCAGGAGACAATATGAACTGGTCTACAAGCTGATCAAGGGGACCCTAAATGAACGCTTTGTCCGCCAAGAGGAGGATCCCTTTTTGTGGATTTTCAAAACCATGGATTGAACAGGGAACCAAGATGAGATACCTGGGATTTGAGATCTTCTTTGATCACCGGTTGTCAGATAATGAAGAAGACGAGCTGATTGACTCAAGTGTCGGTACAGGGTAAGGCATAAATGCTAATTTAGATAACGATGAAGAGGAGTTGTTGGAAATGGCACTGGTTGACCTACTGATGAACTCTAATGCCAGGGTTGAGTCGTTTACTTCGGTTTTATTGTGGACACAACTGAGGGTCCATGCCTGGTTTGGCAAATCGAGAAGGGCACCATTGATAGTTCTGAGCCGAATGATGAGCCCGAATTTGATTCCACCGAGTATGTTGTGTCAGAATCAAATTCAAGTCCTTTTGATGAGTTTGAGTTTGGCATGTCTGGAGGTGGTAGCCTGGGGTGTCAAGGTCCTGTCTAGGTTCGCTTTTGCATTTTCTTTTGAGTCAGTTGTAACTGAGGAGCCAGAACTTCTAAATAAGAATGCTGCAGATTCCGTTTACTTCTCTGTGCCGTTAATTTATTGCATTGACTAAGATTTTCAAAATTTTAATGAAAACGAAGAGGAAGATATTCCTCGGGCTTTGAAAAACTTGATTGACCAAGAGGAGGAGAGGCATGCTAAGCCTTGCGTAGATGAAATCATTGCAATTTGACATGGGTACTGAGACGGATCCTCGCTTAGCCTAGATCAAGTCCACGTTGTCTTCAAAGGAACGCGAGCGTTTAATAACTTTATTAAAAGATTTCGAAGATGTGTTTGTGTGGTTCTATGACGATGTGCCTGGAATCGATCCTGAGATTGTATAGCACTAGATCCTTTTTGATCCCGTGGCTCAACTTGTCAAATAAATACTCCGCAGAATCCGTCCAGATTGGGCACTGAAAATTAAGGAAGAGGTCACCAAGTAGATCGATGCAAGGTTTTTGTTGGTATTTGAGTAAATAACTTGGTTAGCCAATATCGTTTTGGTTCCAAAGAAGGATGGCAGGATCAAGGTCTGCATTAACTTCCGGGATCTGAACAGAGATAGTCCGAAAGACGACTTTCTATTGCCGCACATTCACAAACTGGTAGACTTTACTATTCGCCATGTGTTGCTATCGTTCATAGATGGATTTTTCAGGTATAATTAGATTCTGATGGCACCTGAGGATGGAAAAAAAGACTACATTTACCATGCTGTGTGGTACCTATTGCTACAGAGTTATGCCTTTTGGGTTGAATAAAGCCAGGGCTACATATCAATAAGCTGCAACCATAATTCTGCAAGACATGATCCATAAGGAAGTTGAGGTGCACATGGACGACATGATTGTCAAATCTAAAGAGCGAGAAGGTCACTACACCGCGCTGGAAATTTGTTTCAAACGGATCAGGGAGTATAGACTGAGGTTGAACCCACAGAAATGCACCTTTGGGGTGACTACAAGAAAAATGCTGGGATTTCTGATCACGCAGAGCAGAATTGAAGTAGATCCGTCCAAGATTAAGACTGTCTTCGAAATGCCACCACCAAGGAATGAAAAATAGATGTACGGCTTTCTAGGCAAAGTGCAATTCATAAGACGGTTTATCTCAAAATTAACCTTGACTTGTGAACCATTGTTTGGTTTCCTGAAAAAGTGGAAGAAGTTCTGATAGGAAGATCGATGTCAGTTCGCCTTCAAATAGGTCAAGCAGTACCTTTAAAATCCACTAATATTGTCGCCACCAGAACTAGGGAAGCCGCTGATCATGTATTTGTTGGTATAGACTCGACCATGGGGTGCATGCTAGCTCAAGAATCAGAAGCTAAAGTGGAGAAGACCATCTACTCTTTGAACGAGAAGATGCGAGGTTACGAGACCCGCTACACTTCTCTAGAGAATGCTTGCTTAGCTTTCATTTGGGCAACTAGGAAGTTGAGACACTATTTGTTAACTCACTCCGTAATTCTGGTTTCGAGATTAGACCCCATCAAATATCTCTCTGAGAAACCAGCACTTACTGGTAGGCTAGCTTGTTGGTCACTTATTCTCTCCGAGTTTGACCTCAAGTACATCACTTGCAAGTCCATAAAAGGAAGGGCAGTAGTAGAATTTTTAGCAGACCACCCAATGGAAGGAGATGAAGCAGTATAGTACCTATTCACAAATGAGGAGATTCTGCAGGTAGAGGAACAAACATGGACAATGTACTTTGACAGAGTAGCTAATTAGTATGGTTATGGGATAGGCATGTTGCTGATAGCACCCGATGATTCCCATATACCCTTATCCTTCAAACTCTATTTCAGAGTGTCTAACAATGAAGCAAAATACAAGGTGTGTATTGTTGGATTGGAAGCTGCCCTAGAACTAGGGGCAATAAGGTTGGACGTTATCGGAGATTCGAACCTGGTTGTTTCTTAAGCCAATGGGGATTGGAAGGTCAAGGAAGAGAAAATAAATGTTTATCATCAGACTCTGGACATTCTGATTCAGAGGTTTGAAAAACTAACATTTACACACCTGTTAAGAGAGAATAACCGGTTCGCTGATGTGCTGGCAACTCTATCCTCCATTGTAGACATACCGCTCGGGGTTAACATGTGTCTGATCATCATTGAACCAAAGTATATGCCTGCTTATGAGATGATAGTTTAATGGATGTCGTTCAAGACAAAAACCTCTGGTGTTACGACATTTGAAATTTTCTGGAGAAGGATGTGTATCCACCAGGGCAAATGCCAAGGATAAATAGGAAATACAGCTTCTGGCCATCCAGTTCATCATCTGTAGGAATAAGCTATACAAGAGGGGCTACCTGGGAATGCGTAAGCTCTATGTCAAAGAAGAGAAGGCAAAGCATCTCATGGAGCCCATTCATGGGGAAGAGTGTTGAGGACACATGAATGACGTGATGCTGACTAGAAAGATCCTTAGGCAGGGCTATTATTGGTCAACTATGGAGGAGGATTGTATCAAATTTGTTTGGCGAGGCCACAAATGTCAAATACATGCTAATCGCATGAACATTCCACCGTCGAAGATTTACAACATGACTTCGCTATGGCCTTTCTTAGTTTGGGGAATTGACGTCATTGGAGCAGTCTCGCCAAAGGGTTCGAATGGACATGAGTTCATCTTAGTGCGATCGATTACTTTACTAAATGGGTAGAAGCTCAGTCTTATTCAGTGTTGAAAGTGTCACATGTGGCCAAGTTTATAAGAAACAACATCATCTGCAAGTATGGTGTGCCAAATGAGATCATCTCGGACAACAGCGTGCACTTCAAGAAAGAGGTGGTAGACCTGCTTGAGAAGTACGACGTGGCTTTTCACAAGTCATCAATGTACTAACCATAGATCAATGGAGCTATTGAGGTTGCAAACAAGAATGTCAAGAACATCCTGTGAAAGATGGTGGAAACTTACAAAGGCTAGCTTAAAAAATTGCCTTTTATACTCTGGGGCTCTAGAATGTCAATTCGAACATCTCCAGGGGCAACCACCTATTCTCTAGTGTATGGGATGGAAGTTGTTTTTGCCAATTGAGATTGAAGTACCATCGCTGAGGATCATGGCCGAGTGTCAGATAACAGAGGCGGATTGGTGGCGGAACAGGTTCGAAGAATTGATGTTGTTTGACGAGAGAAGACTGAAGGCATTGTACCATGTCCAAGGATATCAGCACAAAATTGCTAGGGCCTTCAATAAGAAAGTCAAATCCAGAAACCTTAAAGAAGGAGATATAGTGCTCAAAGAGCTCACATTTATGACCCTAGGGGCAAGTTCAGACCTAATTGGACTGGTCCTCACATCATAAGGTCTATTTGGTCAGGAGGGGCAATTATCCTTATGGATTTGGATGGCTTGGAGTTCTCACAACTGATCAATATGGACAAGTTGAAAAAATACTATCCTTAAGAGGCTCGCTAGGCTGAAAACCCGAAAGGGTGACCTAGGCAAAAGTTAGAGCATGAAAAATTAGAAATAAAGAAAAATAGAGCTTGCAAGGTTGAAAACCCGAAAGGGTGGCTTTGGCAAAAGTTAGAGCACAAAAGGAGAGAGTTAATACACAAGTGAACTGTAGACACCTCATTTTTTGCCGCCCTTAAGACTTGGGCACTACTAATTGCTTACTTGGTGATGAAAGTTGTGTAGGCTATGCTATGCAAAGGTTTGATTTCTTCGGCAAAGAGAATGTCAAATCGAAACCTTGCACCCCATTTTTGGACCAAAATTATTTTTAGACTTTCAAACCCTCTCTTTCAAAATATTTTTGAAAAGGTTCCTACGAAGTTCCGAGGCTCGCATTTTGTTAAATGTTGTGCTTTTCGGTAAATCGAGCAAAGACAAAGTGGAAATGAATGAAAGAGAGGTGAAATCTCTAGAAAAATATTTCAAAACACCTTGTTTAGGGGTTTGGAGTTGAAGAAAAGAGGAGAGGAGAGAAGAAACCCAGTTGGGAGAGAAGATGGGCATGAATTGTTAAGAAAGAGAGTCTAGCAACCCTCGCTAAATCCAGCCTATCCGTTGGCACACTTGAATTTCAGCTATGAGGCCACCACTGTTGGAAAAAAGACTTCCGGGGTTTTGTTTTTCATTCAAGAATCTCCTCAAGCTGAGTCAGGATGAGGGAGATATGGTCGTTAGAAGTTAGGCATCAATTCGGTTGGATAGAAACTGAGCAGTCTTCACTAAAAGTGGCATAACTTTTTGTACACTTAGAATTTTGATGTGAGTCTACCACCATTGGAAAGATTACTTTCTGTGCTTCAATTTAGACACAAGAATGACTTGCAAAGGAGTCCGAAAAAAGGAGATATGCCTATTTGAAGTCGGGCCTGGATACAAATTTCCTGTGGACGGCTGGCCAGAAAAGGTGGACGGTCGGCCACTAGTGTTCCAAACTCAAATATTTTGCAGATCTTTTGCTCCAGCTATCTGTTTTGTTGATATTTTGACCAAGCTCTTGTTTTTGCTATATATGAAGGCCATATCTCATATTTTGCAAGGTTGGCAAGTTTGGAAGGCTCTCTCTCTAAAATCCCTCTCTCTACAAAATTTTATGAAGCAAAATCTCAGCCTCTGTCTCTTCTTGTTTTGTGCCTTAAGCTTAGAATTCTCTACACTTTTGCAAAGAGACCCTTAATCAAACATCCTCATCTTGGAGCTGAGGTTCTTTGAGGATCATTTGGAGCTCTTAAAGTTGGTTTGAGCTGTAATTTGGACCCGTTTTGCAGCTGTGCTTCAAGGGTAAGAGCTTGTCCCTTTTAAGCTTTGTTTTAGCTAAGTGCTTGGCCATCTTTTTACACTACTTTGAGGCTGGTTTTGACCTCTAAAAACTCTATTTTTTATGGTTTTAAATTGTGGTTTGAACCTTGTTCGATTAAAGGATGGTTCTTTTCCTTTGCTCTTTGGTTTGCAAAGCCTTTTGAGCCACCTTTCAAAGCATTTGAAGCAACCTTTTCTTGGCCTTTTAACCACTGAATTCCAAGGGAATTTCAGTGGTAGAAAGTTTGTTTTGAGGTCCAAAATGGGAGGGGGTGGCCTCCCCTTCTTGTCTCTCTATGCCATGCCTTGTTAGCACTACAAACTAGCATCTTTTTATGGCTTATGTTAACCTAGTTCAGGCATATTTTTGGCCTTATTCGAACATGTTATAACTCTACTTTTGGCTGGTTGGAGCACCTCTTATTTGTTTCTTACACTTGTTGTGCAATCTTGCTTACTAGCCTTGTGTGCTTGCTGTTTTAGCCTATCGTTCTAGCTTTTGTTAGCTTGACTCCATCATATTTTTGGCTTTGATTTAGCATGCTTTAACTGTATTTCAAGTGGTCTTGGTCACATGTGTTTTTCTTTGTATAGCGATAGTGTAACTGGCCCTTACTAGCTTTGTGTTTTAAGGACCTTGGCATGCCTTATTTGAGTTATTTGCATGATGTGGCAGCATTTGACATTTGATTTCAGTGCATATATCGCTGTCACACTCTCACATATGTCACTCTTTCATTGCTTTTGAGAGTTGTGCTTTATGCCTTGTTTGTGAGCCAACATGCGTGCTTGGTTTTCTTGCCTTTTGTGCTTGAGTTTCAGCATGTTTAGGCCACTGATTTGGCATATTTAAGCTATGTTTTGAGTTGGTTTGGTTGTTTGAGCTTGATATTGCATGCTTCTAGTGTAATACTCTTCACTAGTTTAATGCTTTTGGCTATTAACATGTTGTGCATATGTTGATCGCATGATTTAGTGTCTTGAGTATGCCATTTCAGCACTGAATATCTGCCACCTCCCTCCATTCTTCACTTTTTTAATTTGCTTTTGAAAGTGGTCTTGTGCCCCTTGTTGGCTTGAGCATGAAATTGAGGTACTCATGCCTAATTTTTTTAATCCTTTCTTGAGGGTTTCTACTAACCAACAACATGAGACCTCTTTCATGCTCAAGGCACTTGTGGCTTAGGCCATCTTTCCAATTAGAGGACTTTCACATTGGACTTAACCGGTCAAAGGACTAATTGGCAAACTAAAATGTGTAAACAAGAATTGGACAAGTAAAACATGAACAAGATAAGCATTCGTGTTGCATTGCATATGTTTGGATCGGACGTTAATCCAAACACAAGAAATGAGGGACGTTTTATACTCAAAGTGATGAAACGGGTCACATTTCTTGGTCGCCGTCACCCTTGATCATGCACGATAGGGTGGCGGCCAATTGAGTCTTATGTGTGCATTCATTAACTTGTACAAGCTTGGCTTTTAGGCCATTATGAATTGAGATGCTTGGTTGGTGGCTTGAAAGCCGGAGGCCACACTCCTTTGAGCTTGAGAAATGATGAGGAGTGTGGAAGTACACACATTTCCTTGGAAATACATTGCTGTGCCTCTGTTGCAACAAAACCAGGGGTTTGGGAGAGGAGGTAGCCGACCGGCTAATGGCAGTAGCCAACCGACCACATGCACTAGCTGACCGACCAATGGTGGTGGTCGACAACCACTTTTGGTGGCCGACATGCCACCAGTCCATTTTTGGGAAAAAATGCTCCTGTTTTGAGGCAAAGGCAGTCTGAAGTTGGCACAATGTTCAGAAACCAAGGCACATGCAAACAGAGATAACCGAAGGCAAGGCAATGGATTTTCGGGATGACACCAACCGAGCATGCATGTCTCCCTCGCCCGTGAGGCCATTTCATTGCTTTAATTAGTTAGAGTAACTAGTTAATTAATTCGTTTTGTAATATTTTAAGTAGTTTGTGCAACTAGTTATTCAACTTCAATCCTTGTAATTAATTAGCTAGAATAGTTCAATAGTTGGTGTGTAATAATTAGCTTAGCGTAGCTAGCTTAGCTTATTTATTCAGACCCTCCTTCGCGAGGGCATAATGTTGTAATAAGGGTGCGTGTGTGTGTGCATGTCTTCTAACCCCACACCTTTCTTCCTTTTATTTATCCGCTTTCGATGGTTAGATTAGGGATCATTTTCAATTAACATACCTTATGCTTGCATGTGTGCATCATTCATTTGTCTTACATGCACCGAGGCTCGACGCATCATTCAAACCGCATTGTATTTTAATACTTATTTGAATACGTGTTTCAAGAGCATGCTATCAAAGTGTTGCATTCATATTCCATCTTAGGTAGCCTAGCCTATTTAATAGCATTTTTGCATGTGTTGCATTAGGCATTGTTAACATAGTTAGGATCATGCATGATTTCTAACTAGCTTTTGTTTTGGCTCGGAGTACATTGTAAGTGTTTACGCTTTAGCATCCTTGCATGAGTGTGAGTGTTGCCATGTTAATATGCTTGCCATGTTGCTATTTGCTTAATTGATAAAACTATATGAATGCCTGTGGATGAAGGCTTGATTGCCTGAATTGGAACAACTCGATGATTGTGAGTTTTAAGCCCACTTTGCGAAGTTTTAACCCGACACTCGGAGCCACTACCCATACTGTTAATGTCGAAGAGACTTAAGGCAATCTAGTGGAGCCAATCCCAGAACAGGCCTCGAAAGCTCCTCTCTATCAAACTGTAGCTCCGTTTGAATCTGAGGATGGCCTAACTGCTCTCAAGGTCAATAAACTGGAGAAGTTATTCAAATAAGGACAAGGAGTGAATGCCATCCCAGATTTAGAGGACGGGTATACTGAATCTGCAGTCATCTTACCAGAGCGGTTTAAAATGTCGCGTATCGACTGCTTCGATGGCTTTGGAGACCCAATGGTGCATCTTCGCCTATTTTCTGATATCCTGAGGCCAATGGGTTTGACCACAGCCCAGGAGTTGTCTCTCTTCGGCCGAACCATGTCTGGGATAGCTGTAATCTGGTATGCTAAATTGGAGAACTCTATGAAACATAACTGAGAAGAGATGGCTCAGGCCTTTATTAGTCAATACTCTTATAACACACAGATCGAGGTCACAACTCGTGATCTCAAAGTCACCCACCATGTGCCAAAGGTGGGTTTCTCAGAGTTCGTGACGAGATGGAGAGCAAAAGCCTCAATGTGACTACAAGGCCTTCCGACAAATATCAGATCAGGATGATTGTTCGGAACCTGCATAGCAAGTTGTTGCAAAAGATGATCGTCCTACCTCTGTTTACCTTCCCAGACCTTCATGAAATGGGGGTTCAAATCGAGAATGCCCTAAGATAAGGGATCTTTATGGAAGATAATAAGCCTTCGAAGAAGAATGTCGTTCGCAGTTCCAATGCTACTACTGATGGTAGCACAGCTGCAAAATGCTCAGAAGTAAACACTATCGTCACTCCCCTCAATGGCCAAAAACCAACCACTTCAACTTGGCCCCAAGCCAAAAATTTCCATCCTTTTTACATGAGTTTCTCTCAAGCTTTAAAAATACTGCGAGAATAAGGGTACCTAGAGCTCCTAGAACCTCAGCCCCTTCCAAATCCTCTTCTACCAAGACATAACCCCACCAAGTACTATGTGTACCATCAACAGCACGGTCATGGCACCGATCATTGCTACCGCATTCGTCATGAGGTCCATAATCTCATCGACAACTACATGATAGCTCCACCTCATGATCCTAATGACCAAGTACCTCGTCCACACCTTAACCTCATCCATACACTACCACCTACCTTCGACCCTGACATATACATCACCCCAGCCCATCTACCCAAGGCTGAGGTGTTTGTCCCAGAAAGCGTGGACTTATGCATGATTGATGCATTTGAACCCCAATCATCTCAAACCTGTGAACCCACTACTTCTGAGCTGATGAAAATGATTGAAGATCTTCAGAGAACTGTGGCAGATCTGGCCTCTGGATATTGGCTCTATCATCGACCACATCACATGCAAGAAGTTTCACGCCAAAAGGCTCCCTAATCTTGGGATAGGTTGCATTGGAAGAAGGCCAATGCCTTTGCAAAGTGGAGGCAAGTGGTAAGAACAAGGTAGGGGTAGGCATTGGTCCCCATGAACACCTTTAGTGGGCTGTTGAGGCTTTGAAAGCCGAAGGGCTGAACAAATAGCAAGTGATTACAGTTGTTGCAAAGATTGTGGATGGCACTTTTGCCACTCAGAATGAGAGCAGTTTGAATCAAGGGGCAAGTCGGGAGAAGGGTCGTCGTACCAGAAACGTTCCTTTCAGCTCTAATTCTACACTCAGAAGAGATCAGCAAACCCAGTAAGCACCTACCAATCCCTTTGCTAGTGCATCCAGCAAAACTCCACAAACCTCGAAGTACCAACCTCGAGGCTAGAGGGTTTTCAATGCCCTCTACATGACCTTGTCCAAAGCTTTCCAAATCCTTATAGGACAAGGCCATCTCAAACCCCTTGAGCCTCGACCTCTCTCGAATCCCCTTCCAGCTAAGCATGATGCTACCAAGTACAGTATCTTCCATCAACAAACCGGCCATGACACTAACATGTGTTTTCGTCTTCGCCATGAAATACAAGATCTGATTGATAACGAGGTTGTCTTCGCACCAGCCTCTGCAAAATCTATCCGCACTGGATCAGTGAACTTAGGGGATAATGTGATCATTTCATCGAGGGATGAACCACCTGCTGAGGGCGCTCATTTTACTCCAGATATAGTGGATGACAGGCACTATTTTGAGCAACGTGCAAATGTTGGTTATTTTACTTTCTGACTTGGGGATTGATTCGATTCTGTTGTGTTGTTTCGAGTTTGTCTTGTTGTATCGAGTCAGTCTTGTTGTGTTAGAGTCGGGTGATTTCGAGGGTGTTACCTCGGACATCACTAACTTGTTTTGTGTTTGTCTTTTACACTCTTTCTTTTGAGTCTGTTTCTGCCATGGAACCAATTGTGCCAAAAGATCTGAATGAAATGGAAGTGCTTTCAACCTACTTTTTTATGCCTGTAAATCATTGCATTGACCAAAGTTTTTGAAAACTTTTCTAACACTGTGATGAAAACACAGAGGGAGGAATTCCTTGGGATTTGTAAAAATTTGATCAATTGAGAGGAAGAGAGACATGCTAAGCCCTTAATAAATGAGATCATGTTTGTTAATATGAGTACTGAGAAGGATCCTGGCATGATCCAGATTGGTTCTACACTGTCTTCACGAGCGATTAGTCGCTTTCTTAAAAGATTTCAAAAAATGATTTGAGTGGTCCTACGAAGACATGCGTGGAATTGATCTTGAGATTGTGCAGCATAGGATCGCTCTTAGCCTCAAGACTCAACCCTTTTTGCTTTTAAACCTTGAACTTGGATTCTGAATGTTCAACAGTCAACCACAATAAGAGGCCCGCTAGGCCAGATTTGAAGCAACCCATGAACTAGGGGTAATAAGGTCGTATGACATCAAAGGAGGCCTACCATGCCAGATTTGAAGCAACCCTCAAACTAGGGGCAAGAAGGTCAGATCAGGAAGATTGATGTCATCAAAGGAGGCCCGCCAAGCCAGACTTGAAACATCCCTTGAACTAGGGGCAAAATTGTCAGATGTGCTCGAAGATTCAGAAGACGGATCATTCTGCAAACCAATGAAGACTGGCAAGAAAGCCAAATTCCAAAATTCGAAAGAAGAAAACTTATTGCCAAAAGGAAAATCGAGTTCCCAACCACAACACTAGGGGCAATTTAGACCCAATTGGATGGGTTCCTACATCATCAACGAACAACAGCCATTCTCCTGGATTCAAAAGGCTTCGAGATCGCAAAACTGATCAACATGGAGAAGTTAAACTTTTTTATCCATGAGAGGCTCGCTGGGCCGAAAACTCGGAAGGCTGACCCAGGCAAAAGTTACAGTAGAGAAAAAGAAGAAAAAGAACAAGAATGAAGAAAATGAAAAAATAAAAAGAAAAAAATGAAAAAAAGATGAAAAGAAATAAAAAGAAAAGAAAGGAAAAGAAAAACAGAGCTTGCAAGGTTGAAGACCTGAAAGGGTGGCCTTGGCAAAAGTTAGAGCGCAAAAGGTGAGTGTCAACACCCGAGTGGACCTCAACCTGGAACTAAGTCAGGCCTGGTTCCCATGTTTGGGATACGTAGGCAACTTCATCCTCAAATTCGGCCCTAATCATTTTCAGCCTGCTTGGCTCCTCCATGTTGATTCGCTTATCCTTGTTCAAACTCGACTATCTTATCCATGTGCAAATTGGCTCATCTTCGTTCAAAATTGATTGTCCTACTCTGTTAGAAGCTTCAACTGCAAGACAATTCAAGCTCAGATCTGGGGTTGTGCATCACAAGAGTAGATTCCTTGTTGGCGGAGCCATGGCCATATGCAAAAACAGTTTTTGAGAATTTTGATTGAAGTTGACTAATTTTCTCTTGAAAATTATTCCTTTTTTTTTTTCAAAACTGGACCATTTCTTGGACCTAAAAAAGGAAAATTTTCAGTGCTCATAACCTGACTTGCATGATTTGAAATCAGAAAATTGAACAAGCTTTAATCTAGCTCTCATGTTGGTTAAAATTGTTTTAGGAGAAGCCAAAAAACAAAAAAAAAATTCAAAATGATGAACTAGGGGCACAGTTGAGTCAGGTTTTCTGTTTTTTCCCCGTTGTCAGCATACTCGCCAGAGAAGGCACCATACTTGCCAGAAAAGGGCACCTTATCCTGCCAAAAAGGGCACAACTAAAGCTGACAGCAGAAGGCTAAAAGCTCTCTCATCCTCCAAGTAGCGAGGTATCAAGCCAAGTGCGAAGCACGAAATGGAATGGTTCAGGATATTCCACTCCCTTATCTGGATAGGTTTGATCACATCCGAACCGGCCAAGGGCGTTGTCAACCGATGTCAGTCGCAGATCTGCTACACATCCAGTCGCGCCGCAACCCCTCTATGGGAAAGTTCACAGTTGTGAGCGAAAGAAGGAGAATCTAGCAGAATACTAGAGGCAAGAGCCCACAACTTCCTGCTTCTCCATCAACCACCCAGGGGAGGGATAAAAAAATAAGAGAGATTGAAGAATAGAGAGATGTCTGCTGAGAAAAAAAGTGAGGAAAGTGCTTTTTTAGAAAACTAGAGATTGAGTGTCAGAGTGATGTGAGAATCACAAATAAGAAAGGGTGGGAACAATACCCAGAGAAACTAGCCCCTCATGAACTAAGAGGTCTCTTGCTATTGGAACTCATCTGAGTGTTGTGTGTTTGTTGTTGTTTGTCTCAATTCTTGTTTTGAGTCGTTTCGAGTGTAAATAGATGTGTTTAGGTTGTTTTACCTTTGTTTTCCTTTGATTGAATCGTTTTGGCTGTGGTTAGTCATAGACTCAATACCCAGTTAAGAACTCATTTCTCAATTTCAATTTCAAGAAATCATTTTGTGCTTAGACTACTGTACCATTCTCCACATTGGTACAAAATAGGATCCTTTCTTTCATGAACTGTAGGGTTCAACCCAAGTCATGTGTGAACAATAAAACCAGGACCTATCTGAAGCTATCTGGGTTCCAGACTGCAAAGCAAAAGAAATGAGCGAAAATTTGGAGCATCTTAGTGTGTTTCAACTCCAGCAAATTCCTAGATTGCATTCCAGGTGCACCTTCTCAGGCTTCACCTTTTTCGGGGGTATGAGTGTATCTCGACACTAAGCTTAAGCCTGCTTCTGGTCAGAATGGCAATTAAAGCAGCATGCAGACGTTACCTCTCGCCAATATGAACAGGACGTGTCCTTTTTGAGTTAAGCACATTGCAAAGCCCTCTGAGAGGTAAATTAGAGGCATCAAAGTACATATTTGCCCCCCTTCTTGCATTGAATGTACATTTTCATATACACTTCTATTGCATGCGTGCCACGCATCGTTTATGAATCATGCATAGAATATACTTTCGATCATGTATAGAATATGCTTTCAAATTTGCATAGAATATGCCTGTCTCTTGCATAGAATATGCTTGTTTCATGCATAGAATATGTTTTCATTTTGGCATAGAACATGCTTACATGCTTTCATAGAATGTACCGTTGCTTTTATATCTTGGTGGTTTGTCTTGCATAGAATAAGCACTCTTTCTATATCACACTTGTTAAGTGTCTTTCTTTACATACATGATATTATATGTACGGTTCATTCGGAGAGATCCTGGGTTAAACCATTCCTCTCCCTTTCATCTCGTTGGTCAGAGACATTCGGGTACGTCCGATGTCTGCACTGCTATCTCGTTGGTTAGAGACACTCGGGTACACCCGTTGTCTGCACTGACATTCCGTTGGTTAGAAACACCCGGGTATGCCCGGTGTTTATACTGACACCCTGTTGAAAGCGTTTGGGTCGTGTGCCCAATGCTTGTATCTTTCCCTTTCGTAAGAACTGTTTGGGACGTGCGTCCGACGCTTATGCCACTATGCTTTGGTTAGTAGCATTGGGACATGCTCCGATGTTTATACCACCCTTCGGTGTTTGCACCGCTACCTTTCTCCTCTCATGTGTGGCGCGTTTGAATGCTCGTGCTTTCTTGCGCAACCTTTCCCCTCTCGCGTGTGGCGTGTTTGGATGCTCGCGCTTTCTTGTGCAACCTTTCTCCTCTCATGTGTGGCGCCTTTGGATTCTCACGCTTTCTTGCGCAACCTTTCTCCTCTCGCATGTGGTGCATTTGGATGCTCGCGCTTTCTTGTGCAACCTTTCTCCTCTCAAATGTGGCGCGTTTGGATGTTCGCGCTTTCTTGCGCAACCTTTCCCCTCTCGCGTGTGGCGTGTTTGGATGCTCGCGCTTTCTTGCGCAACCTTTCTTCTCTCGCGTGTGGCGCATTTCGATGCTCGCGCTTTCTTGTGCAACCTTTCTCCTCTCGCAAGTGGCTCGTTTTGATGCTTGCGCTTTCCTGCGCACCTTACTTGCACTTGTTAGTGCATTGCTCGCGCTGTCTTGCGTACCCACTGTCTTAGCACTGTCTTGTGCAATCGCATATACTTTGTGTATTCACTCTGCATTGCACTATCTTGTGGACCCTCTGGTCTAGGAAAGATCATGATCCTACATTGATAGGCATAACGTCCGGCCAAGCCTAAGCAAGTTAACTCATTTTGTTTATGTGTGTTGGTTGCTTTTAAACTAATTCTCATAATCATTTCCATTCTTTAGTCCATTTTTCTAAAGGGATGATTAAGTACTTTAAAAGTAGAGAAGCATCAAGCGCGAAGTAATTCTCAACATGAAAGAGAGATTATGCCATTGACAAAGAATCTCCTTGGAGATTAAGCCATTAAGCGTGAATCTCTAATTCATGTGTTGAATGACCATCAAATGATTGAAGCAACTCTCAAATGAAAGAAAGGAATGGCAAGTTGATTCTTAAAATGAGGTCATTAACATGAAAGTTAGACAAAGAAAGGCTAAGAACAACATAATACAAGCTATGCACAAAGACCAATGCTACAACAAAGGAACTAATCAAAGCTTGAATCAAGTAAATAGATTAGGACAACCCTAAAACAATCTCTAATAAGCTAAAACAGAGGCTGAAATTGTAAGAAAAAACTCAAAAAGTTAAACAAAAAGTAAAGACAATAAAGCTATGTATGCAAAAACAAGAAGGGGTGGCCAACACCTCCAATTTCAAGACTTCAAACCATGTGTTTTGGCCTTAGTTCAACTCTGAAAATCAATTGAAAAATGAAAGGAAAAGAGTGTAAAGGAACCATTGCTTGAGCTAGGAAGATATGTGCAATTAAGGGTGTTAACCTTACCACCTTTGGTAGCTTATCCAAACCAAAGTTCCAACACTTAAAATGGATAGCCTAAGAATACAAAAAATAGATAGAAATGAAGTAAGCAAAAGCAAGAACAAAAGTTGCAAGCTTATACCTCTCAAAATCAAGTTAGCTTTGGTTGATGATCAAACTTATTCTTTACACACTCTCAAACTTGAATTACGCTTCTCAAGGGTCAACTAAGGTTCTAAGATGATGAGTCAAGGTTGTGTATGGTGTATATAGATGATACAAGGAAGGTAAGTTAATTCAAAAATAGCTTGCAATGGAAGAAAGATCAAAAAGGAGCTCTCTCTATGTGTATAGGCTTTCTCTCAATTGTTCAACCCGCAAAACAGAGGTATATGGTCATATTTAAGGAAATCTAACCAAGAAACATCATAAATATCTTCAAAAATGCACAGCTGGCGGCCTTCTGCCCAGAACAGTGTTTCTCGCTACCAAGGTCCGGCCGACCCTCAATAGCCATGGCCAGCCCTCACTGAGGCACGGCCTAGCCTTAATGCATTCCCCTATTTTTCTGTTTCAGCCTTAGCAAAGGGTGGCACAAGGTGTAAAAGTGGATTTCTTGGGTATAATCAGTGGGAATATGGAAGGTTTTTGGTTGTTTCAAAGCTTAAATAAGGCTCCTTCGTTGAGACCTCAAACAACGGACAATACCACTTTCATCGTCGAGTGTACTGAGCAAAGCACTTGAGCCTTGCGGGCAGTCAAAAATGTGGTGTCCATGATTGCCCCTCTTTGACAGAGCTCGAAGTCATAAAGTGATGTGAGTGAATGTCAAAGCCCAGAGATGACCCATTTGAGAAGGCCGCAAGGCTCGGGCAAGAAATCAAGACACAAATTCAAAGATTGAACTCGGGGGCAAAACGCAAAAATGAAATGCAACATACAACTTATGATCATGAAATGAAACATAATGCAACGAAACATAATGTAAATGAAGCAATGAAACAATGCTAAAATCTAGACAAGAATGCAACGTTTGAATGACAGTGCAAAACAAAGCAAAATAAACCTCGCCGTGTTTCACACAGAAAGAAGTGAATAAACAGGCACGCCTCGCATGAAAAACACAAAGAAAGCATAGACCAACCTGTGTCTCACGTAGAAAAGATGTAAGAAAATGCAGACCTAACAATGCCTTATGTAGAAAGGGGAAAGGGCGACGTAATCATCGAGCGCACTCGAGGTCTCAACCGAGATCCTAACGCGTTGCATGTGAGAGAAGGAAGGGTGTTGTAAACAAACAGGCGCACCTGATGTTTTTAACTGGGGTACAATCCTAACGCGTCACATGCGAGAGGAGGAAAGGTTGTGTGAATGAATAGGTGCACCCGCCCTTTTTAACCGATGGTACAATCCTAACGTGCCACACACGAGAAGGGGCAAGGTGGTTTGAACATTGGGCGCACCCGATGTTTTTAACCAGGTACAATCCTAACGCCTCACCCCCATAAAGAGGAAAGGTGGTGTGAACAAACATGCGCACCTACTATTTTTAACCGAAGGTACAATCCTAACGCGTCACACCTGGGAGGAGGAAAGGTGGTGTGGACACCGGGCACACCCGATGTTTTTAACCAAAGGTACAATCCTAACGCGTTACACGTGAAAGGAGAAAAGGTGGTGTGAACAATGGGCGCACCCGATGTTTTTAACTGAAGGTACAATCCTAATGCATCACATGTGAGAGGAGACAAGGTGGTGTGAACACCGGGCACAGTCGATGTTTTTAGCCAAAGGTACAATCCTAATACGTCACACCCACAAAGAGGAATGGTGGTGTGAACAAACATGTGCACAAACATGTTCACACCACCTTTCCTCTTTACAGGTATGACGCGTTAGGGTTGTACCTGGTTAAAAACATCGGGTGCACCCGATGTTCACACCACCTTGCCTCTCCTCGCGTGTGGCACGTTAGGATTTTATCGTCGATTAAAAAGGGCGGGTGCACCTATTCATTCACAGCACCTTTCCTCCTCTCGCATGTGACGCATTAGGATTGTACCCTGGTTAAAAACATCAAGTGCCCCTGTTTGTTTACACCACCCATCCTCCTCTCGCATGCAATGCGTTAGGATCTCGGTTGAGACCTCGAGTGCGCTCGATGATTACGTCGCCCTTTCCCCTTTCTACATAAGGCATTGTTAGGTCTGCATTTTCTTACATCTTTTCTACGTGAGACACAGGTTGGTCTATGCTTTCTTTGTGTTTTTCATGCGAGGCGTGCCTGTTTATTCACTTCTTTCTGTGTGAAGCATGGCGAGGTTTATTTTGCTTTGTTTTGCACTGTCATTCAAACGTTGCATTCTTGTCTAGATTTTAGCATTGTTTCATTGCTTCATTTACATTATGTTTCGTTGCATTATGTTTCATTTCATGATCATAAGTTATATGTTGCATTTCGTTTTTGCGTTTTGCCCCCGAGTTCAATCTTTGAATTTATGTCTTGATTTCTTGCCCGAGCCTTGCGGCCTTCTCAAATGGGTCATCTCTGGGCTTTGACATTAACTCACATCACTTTATGACTTCAAGCTCTGTCAAAGAGGGGCAACTGTGGACACCCCATTTTTGACTGCCCACAAAGCTCGAGTGCTTTGCATGATACACTTGATGATGAAAGTGGTATTGTGCATTGTTTGAGTTCTCAATGAAGAAGCCTTATTTAAGCTTCGAAACAACCACAAACCTTCCATATTCCCACTGATTATACCCAAGAAATCCACTTTTACACCTCGTGCCACCCTCGGAATGAATTAAGGCTCGGCCGTGCCTCAGTGAGAGCTGGCCATGGCTATTGAGGGTCGGCCGGACCTTGGTAACGAAAAACACTGTTTTGGGAGGGAGGCCGCCAGTTGTCCATTTTTGAAGATATTTATGATGTTTCTTGGTTAAATTCTATAAATACGACCATATACCTCTATTTTGGGGGTTGAACAATTGAGAGAAAGCCTATACACATAAAGAGAGCTCCTTCTTCCTCCTTCTTCCATTGCAAGCTATCTTTGAATTAACTTACCTTCCTTGTATCATCTATATACACCATACACAACCTTGACTCATCATCTTAGAACCTTAATTGACCTTTGAGAAGCATAATTCAAGATTGAGGGTTTGTCAAGAGTGAGTTTGATCATCAACCAAAGCTTACTCCATTTTGAGTGGTATAAGCTTGCAACTCTTGTTCTTGTTTTTGCTTAATTCATTTCTATCTATTTCTTGTATTCTTGGGCAGTTTTACATCCATTTGAAGTGTTGGAACTTGGGTTTGGATCAGCTACCAAAGGTGGTAAGGTTAACATCCTTACTTGCACCTATCTTCCTAACTCAACCATTGGTTCCTTTACACTCTTTTCCTTTGATTTTTGAATTGATTTTCCGAGTTGAACTAAGGCCAAAAAACATGGTTTGAAGTCTTGAAATTGGAGGGGTTGGCCACCTCTTCTTGTTTTTGCTTACATAGCTTTATTGTCTTTACTTTTTGTTTAGCTTTTTAAGTTCTTTTCTTACATTTTCAGCCACTGTTTTAGCTTATTAGAGACCGTTTTAGGGTTGTCCTAATCTATTTAATTGATTCAGGCTTTGATTAGTTCTTTTGTTATGGCATTGGTCTTTCTACATAGCTTGTATTATGTTGTTCTTAGCCTTTCTTTGTCTAACTTTCACGTTAATGACCTTATTTTAAGAATCAACTTGCCATTCCTTTCTTTCGTTTGAGGGTTGTTTCAATCCTTTGACGGTCATTCAACACATGAACTAGAGATTCACGCTTAATGGCTTAATCTCCTAGGAGATTCATTGTCAACAACATAATCTCCCTTTCATGTTGAGAATTACTTCCCGTTTGACGCTTCTCTCCTTTTAAAGGACTTAATCATCACTTCAGACAAATGAACTAAAGAATGGAAATGACTAAGAGAATAAGTTTTAAAGCAACCAACACACATAACGAAAATGAGTCAACTTGCTTGGGCTCGCGTTCCTCCAAAAACAACGTGGACCTAATCTGGACCAAGCAAGGATCTTTCTCAGTACCCACGTTAATTTATACGATTTCTCATGTATAGGGCTTAACACACCTCTTCTCCTCATGAGCAACCAATTTTTTTCAAAACCCGAGGAAATTATTCCTCTTCATTTATGTTAAATTTTGAAAATTAAGATCAGTACAACAAACCAAAGGCACAGAGAAGTAGGCAACATTGACGGCATTCCCATTCAAAAAGTTCAGATCTCCGATTACAATGGACTCAAAAGAAAAACTAAAAGATGACCTTGACAGGACTGTGGTATCCGGGTTACCACTCCTAGAAGTACTAGACTCAAAGAAACTCGAATCTGACTCCGACTCCACAGACTCAGTGGAATCAGACCTGGACTCACTATCCAATTCAGAACTGTTGATGACGCATTGCTCAAACTTCTAGACCAGATGTGGAGCCTCAGATGCATCCATGATAAGATTGGAGATATCCACTGTTGGGTTATCCCTGATCATTGAGATAGTAAAACTATCCCCCAAGTTGGTGGTCTCAGCTCCAGCAGTTGAGCTTGTCAATAAATCAACTAGTGCCTTTCCCAATAGCTCCTCCTCTTCGATGTCTAGGTTTACAGTCCTTCCTTGATCTGTACTAGTGCTTAGGTCTACTTGTTCTGGTAACTGGTGCCCGAAAAAGATCTCGAATCCAAGATACCTTGTTTTTGTTTCCTAGTCATACCAGGGCTCTGGAAATCCACAAAAGGTGAAGTCTTCCCCTTGGCAGACAAAGCGTCTGTTCAAGGTTCCCCGTATTGGTTTGTGGACTACTTCATACTGCTTCCCAGTCTTCTTTGCCTTCACCCTATCTTTCAGCTCCTGTCCTTTCCTCTGCCAACCTACAACAGTAGGTTTGTATACCAGCCCGAAAGCATAGGGGTTATGACTCAGCTCCTTAGCAACAGTACCTTTCTGTCTGCCACTTCGACCTAGTCCCGAACCGGGTATATGCCCCTGTTTGTACATTATGTATATGGATTACGCACTCACAGAATCTCCATCGCCCTCTGCCATGATGGTTTGGACCAACCGGGCTTCTAGCAGAGAGAAGCTAGAAAGGAACACATCTTCTTCCCCCATGTATGATTTCCAATAATGGTGTAGTGGTTCCCTAGGGAGGATGGATTTTAGAGTTACCGTACACAACGGCAATCCCGCATTTGAAGGGGTACTTCACTAACTGATGGACTGTTGATGGTACACCCTTCATCTGATGTAGCCAGAGCCTTTCCAATAGTAGGTTGAATGTGGCTGGAACATCTATAACATGGAATTCCACCTCATGTTCGGACGGGTAGATTAGGATATTTCTCTTGAACATTCCCATGACATCCCAGCTTATATTGTCATAAGCCCGGACAACTTAGGTCGTGGGTGTAAAGTCAATCAGCCTCAAATAGATGGCATAGGCATTTCTCACTAGGCACACATTGATCGCTGATCCGGTATCTACTAATACCACCAAAATTCATTTCTTCTGACTTTCCAAGGTTACATACAAAGGCCTGTTGCGGTTGGCGCCGTCAGGAGGAAATTCTTTATCCGTAAAGGATATCACTGGCGTAACGTTCCCAGAGGTGACCAATGACACCAATTGGTCAGCGATGGTGTAAATGGGCAGTTTGGTTCGGTTCATTGCTTCGAGCAAGGCTTGTCTATGCTCCCGAGACACCATTATCAGTCCCTAGATGGATATATCTGCCTAGATCTTCTTGAGTTATTTTAAGACCAGGTTTTCCTCAGCATCCTTCTCTTTTGCCTTCTCACCCTCCTTTCCAGAGGTTTCTAGTTGGTCTACCATTGCGGGTTTGAAGTACAGATTGCTTCGGGTCACGTGATCGATCTCATCGGTATACAAAGTGTCATATGGGGTATCAGCTTTCCAACCTTCGTCAGTGTATGCATGACTTAGGTCACTGTCTTCCCGCCACTCTCCTGAAGTCATGGTCGTACTGGCATCAGGTTTCATCCGGAGCATATTAACATCACACGCCCCATCAGCATACCATTCTTCTTCTAGCACAGCTTGGGTTTCAACATCCCGGTACTTTTTGAGTTTCCTCAACATCCTTTTTCAGTCATTGGGATTCCATTCGACTTTTCTACTTATCTGGGCATCACCCACTGTTGTTTCATGTTCTTTTTTCCCTTTTCCTTTAACTTGTTCTAGAGCTATCTTCGCTAGGATCTCCTCTATCCTTTCTTTTAAAAATTGTTCCAGTTCTAATTCCTTTTCAGTCAGAGGTTTAGCTTTAGTTTTGCCCCTAACGGTGATTTTCTCTTCTATCCTAGTCTCTCCTGTCTGTTCTTACACATCTGAATCTTTCTCAGCCAATCATCCATTACTTGTTTCTGGTTCGCTCGGGTCCCACTATCCCATTTGCACACAGGTTGTATCTTCTTCCTAGAAGAAGTAAAGATCCTCCAGATCCTCTTCTAATTCTGCCAGATCCACTTTTAGGTTTGCTAAGTCATTCAAGCCTTGCTCGGGCCACTAATTATGATTTTTCACCATTTGGTCTTCTCCTATAGCATTGATGCTGAAAAAGTCCGGCAGTATGACTACTACCTTCGACTGATCGATGGCCACAATATATAGAATGAGATTGTACTCCTTTGCGAGCAAGACCCCCTTCTTTATGACACGGGTATCAGACGACCCTGTCTCCGGTGCATTTTTCTCTTTCTCCATTTTTACTGCCACGGCCTGGGTTGAGTTTGTGGTGTTAGATCCATCATGCACATGTATGTGCCTTCTGGAATGACCTCCTCCAGCTTTGGTAGGTGAGATGTGGTAATGTATGTGCTATGGTTGAAGGTGGGCGGTAGTGTATGGACATGGTTAATATTTTTGGGCAGAGGGACTTAGTTATGTGCAGGAAATGGGTTGGTTGTTACGTTTGGTTTGGAAGGTGGGGCGATGATTTTGCTGTCAATGAGATCCTGGATGTCAGGACGTAAATTGTAGCACATGTCCGTGGGATGGCCATGTTGTTGGTGGAAGATACAATAATTGGTAGGGTCATGTTTGGGTGGCAATGGTTCTAGAAGTGGACGAGGATAAAGATGCTTGAGATGCCCCTTTTGCATTAACAACTTGAGGGCATAGGTTGGGCTCATATGGAAGGGAGTAAAAACTCTTCAATTCCGGGGCAGACCTGTATTTTGTGAAGGTTATGAGGTTGTGGTAGTAGCAAAAGGATCAGCCATCTTCGCCACTATGACGACATTGTTGACATCTGTAGGCCGCGGAATAGTGCTACTGCTAGCATAGGTATTCCAAGAGAACGACCTTCTTACGAGTTCACTTGTTCTGCGGATGATACCCTTTTCGAATGCACTCTCGATCTGGACCTACAACTCATGTAAGGAAGCAAACGTGGACAACGGTGCCACTATCATTCTCCGCAGCATGTTTGGCTCAAGGTTCTGGACAACTAGTTGGACTTGTTCTCTCTCGACAGGCCTATTTGTCATCCGGACTACCTTGTCTCTCCACCGGGTGACAAAGTCAATGAATGATTCTTTGGGGTTCTGGGTAGTAACCTCTAGCTCACTAATGGTTACTTGTATCTAGGTGTTATATGAATACTGATTGACAAACGCCTCAGATAGCAACTCCCAATTTCGTTTTGTAGAGTCCTCCAATTTAGCGTACTGGATAGCCACCACATCAGATAGGGTTCTCCTAAATAATGAAAGCTTTTGTGCCTGAGACAAACCCATGGGCCTCAATACATCCAAAAACAACCGGACAAGCACAATCGGATCCCCTCTCCCAGTGAATCTGTCAATATGGGGCATTTTAAGTTTCTCTGGTAATCTTACCGAAGCCTTAATATACCCATCTTCGATATCTGGAATGAAGTTAAAGCGCTGGGATTTCTTCAATGCTTTCTCCAATCTAGCAATCTTGACCAAGGCTGGTTCAATTTCATTGATATCGAAAGGAAAAATCCCTGGAGGAGGTTGAACTAGAGGACGATAAGCTGGAGCCAGGGGAAACATGTCCTGAGGATCTGGGACTGGTAGATTTTCTACTAGTGGGGGTAGATCCGGGTTTAGTTGAGCAGTAGGGATCCGGTGCACGATTGATGCTATGCCAAAGATGTACGCTATAGGTTGGTAATGACTTCATCTTGTGTGACCATCCTCTAGTTTATAGTGTCCATAGTCCTTTGGAAGGCAATCATCATGGCAGTGAATTCCTTTGCATTCTGGGATGTGCTCTGTGCCATTGCTAATCTGGGTGAACTAGATGCTAGTGAATTGATTGACTGAGAACGTGTAGTTGTTTGTGAAGTGCTTTGTACTGATGCTACTAACCATTTGTTTCTTCTCCGTCGAGTGACTAGAGGAAGAGAGACTAACACGGGTTGACCACCAACAAGGTCCTGAGCTGTACACAGCCTACCGAAACAAGTCCACACAACTTGGGGAATATCGGGTCTTTCTGATGCTACGATGGTAAATTACCTAGCAAAAAGAAAGAAAGAAAAACAAAATCAAAATTGGACAGCACTTCGGTCCCAATTCATAACAATCATAACACATGCCTGAATGGTAATCCCCACTGAACTCTGTTCTTAAACTCATACTGATATGAATCATACTGTACAGTCTCACAACAAAAGCACATATCAAGTAAAAAGAATCAAAATACCCCTATAAGGGGGTAGGGTTACCTTGTCTTAGATTTTTGGTGTGATCTAGGCTGCACTAATACAAACAACGTGTTTCACAACATCCTGCAAATGGGTGGCATCCTATCCTATGTTTGGAATAGTCACTATAGCTTCACCATATGCAACTAGGTCGAATGGTCAAAAGGGTACCTCAGCAAGAATACCTAATATACCTCTCGCACCTAACACCGAAAAGTGAAAGGTGGATCAAGTGGTACAGTGGTAATCCAGATCCAAGGGTTTTGTTTCCAACATGGCAGAGCCCATGACCGGTCAGCCTTTTGGGCGAGCCTCCAGCAAACCGTCCAGGAATAGCAGTCGGCGAACACAGTGACTTATGCAAATGCAATGCAAAGAACATATAAGTGTAAATAAAATTTCACATCATGAATGTCAAGTCAAGTTCTCTAATTCCGTAGCAGAGTCGCCAGAAACTGTAGCCTGACTTTCCGCTCTCCTTTCGGAAGGCGAATAACCTTGCAGTTCGGACTCCACTTGTGGTTCTGAATCTGATTTCACAAGTGCAATGTGAAATAGTGAAAACACAAAAAGTGTCCAAATCCGGAAATTTCTTTTTGGAAAATCACTGTTTGAATCAAATGCCAAAAATAGACTACTTTGCCAGATTACAAAGTCGCTACCTAAATATATTTTGGGAAATTTAGGAAACCCGAGACTCGTGCCAAAGGCCATTAGCCTGTCAACACCAAAGTGTCTCGGCTCGGGAATTTAGGTACGAGAGGGGAAGGTCATGAATTGAGCCCCCACTCGCCCGATCAAAGATTGGCCTCTACTAATCATAATGTGTTTTTTATTTACATTATATGCTCTTATTTCGATTATTAGCTATTTTAACTATGTGATGTGCACACAAGGTATAGACTAGTTTGCAAGATTTGGAACACTTGATTGCATGTTTTGTTTTGAAATTGTTTTGTGAATATGCCACTTGAAAAAGTGGGCTAAAATGGACATTAATCAAACTATCCCAATTCAATCAACTAGCCTTCATCCACAAGCATTCAAACAATTATATCATTTAAGAAATTAGCTTCATGGTATTTATGCTTTGGACATGGCAACACAAACACTCGATGCAAGATGCAAAGACATAAAAGCTCACCTAGTACTCCGAGCCAAAACAGGTGAAAGAAATAGAAAAATATGCATGTTCCTAACTTATGCAATATGACTAATGTAACGCACACATTATATATTTAATAGGCTCGGCTATGAGCATGGCATATGATTTCATTCAAGACATGTGAGAGAGCACATATTCAAGTAATGAATTTTGAACATCGATATTGGGTTAGTATGATGAGCCGAGCCTTGGATGCATGCAAGACAAATGGATACGAAATATCGAGTATGCTGAAAGAAACGTGATGGTTCTAAACTAACCATCGCAAGCAAGTAAGTAAAAGAAAGAAAGACGTGGGGTTGGAAGACATACAACATATTACAACATTGCCCTCATGCAAGAGGGTGCGAATCAAAGTCCAAAAGTTCGAATTAAACTAATTATTACAAAACCGAATGAATTAAACAAGCGAGGCTAATTGCTAACTATGCTATTACAATAAGGATAACCATGATGAATAAACTAGCTCTCTAAGCTAATTAACTGCAACAATTACAAAGGGACAATGATAATAATTACAACATTAATGATTAATGAGACTAATTGCAATAAACAATATTAAATTAATTACAATGATGATCATGATGTAAGGGAGGATGCGCAAGGATTGCATGCATGCACATGCACAATGTTCAAGAACAACTCTGTCTGTCCCAGGCTTGCTTTGTTTCACCTCAGCCACTGCTCTATGTTTTCTGCAAAAATACATTGCTGACCAAACATTGAGGACCGGCCGACCCTCAATGATGCTCGGTTGGGCCTAAAGAAGGTCGGTCGTGCCTCAATTTTGTGCAAAACTCTGTTTTGTGTTCCGAAGTGAAAGCAGTGCAGACAGAGCTGTTCAAGCTCTGTTTGTCCCTTCCTTCCTTCTCTGTTATGGGAAAGCCTCGAGAGAAGGTTAGAATTGTTTCCAAAACCATCAATTAGCAAGTTGATTGCATGGCAATTTCGGATACAATTTTGGACAAAAATCAATGAATGCAATGAATATGACCACTCCTCCCTCTTTATCATGGAATGAACTCAAAACAAGGAAGTAGAGACACTTCAAGGATCATCAAAACGCCATGAATTAGCGTATGACCACTCTTGACTCGATAAACTTGGCACAACGTCTGGCCAAGCCCAAGCAAGTTGACTCATTTTCTTTAAGTGTGTTGGTTGCTTTTTAACCAATTCTCTTAGTCATTTCCATTCTTTAGTCCATTGGTCTGAAGTGATGATTAAGTCCTCTAAAAGGAGAGAAGCGACAAATGGGAAGTAATTCTCAACATGAAAGAGAGATTATGCCATTGACAATGAATCTCCATGAAGATTAAGCCATTAAGCATGAATCTCTAGTTCATCTGTTGAATGATCATCAACTGATTAAAACAACTCTCAAATGAAAGAAAGGAATGGCAAGTTGATTCTTAAAATGAGGTCATTAACGTGAAAGTTAGACAAAGAAAGGCTAAGAACAACATAATACAAGCTATGCACAAAGACCAATGCTACAACAGAGGAACTAATCAAAGCTTGAACAAATTAAATAGAGTAGGACTGCCCTAGAACAATCTCTAATAAGCTAAAACAGTGGCTGAAAATATAAGAAAAGAACTCAAATAGCTAGACAAAAAGTGAAGACAACAAAGCTACGTAAGCAAAAACGAGGGGTGGCCAACCCCTCAAATTTCAAGACTTCAAACCATGTTTTTTGGCCTTAGTTCAACTCTGCAAAATCAGTTTAAAAATCAAAGGAAAATAGTGTAAAGGAACCAATGGTTGAGCTAGGAAGATAGGTGCAAGTAAGGGTGTAAACCTTACCACCTTTGGTAGCTTATCCAAACCCTCTAACACTTAAAATGGATGCAAAGCAGCCTAAGAATACAAGAAATAGGTAGAAATGAAGTAAGCAAAAGCAAGAACAAGAGTTACAAGCTTATACCTCCAAAAATGTAGTAAGCTTTGGTTGATGATCAAACTCACTCTTGACACACTCTCAAACTTGAATTATGCTTCTCATGGGTGAACCAAGGTTCTTAGATGATGATTCAAGGTTGTGTATGAAGTACATAGATGATACAAGGAAGTTTGGTTAATTCAAAGATAGTTTGCGATGGAGGATGGAGGAAGAAAGAGCTCTCTCTATGTGTATAGGCTTTCTCTCAATTGTTCAACCCCCAAAATAGAGGTACATGGCCGTATTTGTAGAATTTGAGCAAGAAACATCATAAATATCTTCAAAAATGAACAGCTGGCGGCCTCCCACCCAGAACAGTGTTTCTCGCTACCAAGGCCTAGCCGACCCTCAATAGCCACGGCCGGCCCTCACTGAGGCATGGCCGGGCCATAATGCATTCTCTTGTTTTTCTGTTTCAGTCTCAACAAAGGGTGGCACAAGGTGTAAAAGTGGATTTCTTGGTTACAATCAATGGGAATATGGAAGGTTTGGGGTTGTTTCGAAGCTTAAAAATGGATCATTCGTTGAGACCTTGAACCACGTACAATACCACTTTCATCATCGATTGTACCGAGTGAAGCAATCGAGCCTTGCGGGCAGTAAAAAATGGAGTGTCCACACGTGTAACTGAAGCTAACAACTGGGACCAGAACCCTCTCATCCTCCAAGCAACGAGGTATCGAGCCAAATGCAAAGCACGAACTGGATATGGAGCTAGGTATTCCATCCCCTCATATGGTCAAGTTTGATCATGTCCAAACTACCATCTGAAACGAAATGGAAAATAGAACACACGGTGCATGAGGCCAATAAACTATATACCTGGCTGTCAAGAGATACTGTAACTCATCTCAATTAGGTTAAGCCAAGGGCAATGCCAAACGATGTCGGCTTCAGATCTACTGCACATCTAGTCGCACCACAATCCCTCTAAGGGAAAATCCACTAGCCGTGGATGAAAGAAGTATGATCTGGCCAAATACTCGGGGCAAAAGTCCACGACCTTCAGCTTATCCATCAGCCACATCGGAGAAAGGATGAAAAATAAGAGAGATTAAAGAATAGAGAGATATATGTTGAGAGGAAAAAGTAAGGAAAGTTTTTTGGAGAAAAATGAAGAGTGAGTGCCAAGTGATGTGAGAAAGCATAAATAAGAAAGGGTGAGAAACAATACCTAGAGAAGCAGTGGACTTCCTGAAAACCGAGAAGTCTCTCAATGGTGGAAGGCATCCAAACCCATCAAAGTTTTGGCCAGTGCCAAACTTATGCAGTTGTTACCCTCCTTGAGACATTGGGCCACTGTGATCAACCTAATGCTAGGTCCACTACAAGTAAGGGCAAGTAGAAAGTGTGCAAGTAAACATGAGCAGAGGGCGTGTTGACAATAACCTCGCCAGAGAAGGTCACCCCTTTTTCCAATGTCGGAAAACTGATGAATCAAGCAGGGTTTATCCAACTCCCCGTTGTGAGCCAAGGACTGAGCCTCATGTAAAGTAAGCCTACACATTCGTTCAAGAGCCTGTGTATGGCCAAAACCAGTTTGAGGCATAATCTCCTCATCGTGCTGGGACTCTATTAATGCTTGAAACTCTTCGAGAGTAGGACACATTTCTTGGGCTCCAAAGCGAAACACGTGTGTAATCGGGGTTCTAATACCGAGCCGCAGTATGAAGGAACGGAAAACAAAGCGAAGTACGACCCAATGAAAAAAGCGCATTTATGCCAAAACTAAGAAAATTTACCATTTTCGTGTCGTCCAAAGTGTCTGTCTAATCCTTGAGCCTCTTGGCAAGAAATATCTCCATTGTCAAAGAAAACTTCAGAGAAGATAGTGCTTTGTGAAAGGAATGAGCAAGAGAAGACCTTTATAAAGGATAGGGCTGTGTGAGTGGCTGACAGATGTTGTCAACTGTCCAGCAACATGCCTTGGCCAGCCGGCCACATTTCCCAGCTGGCCGTCCATTTAAGTGGCCGGGCGACTAAGTCTGTTGGCCAGGTAGTGGACAGTAGTGTTATGTTTGGTCGTTCTTTGTTTTTGAATCTTGTTTTGAGTCTTTTGTTTTTAGCAAGTGTTATTAGTTGGGTTTATGTTGTTTTTACTTTGCTTTTCGTTTATTGAGTTGTATTTTTTATTTTGGTCAGTTGAAGGCTCAATATCCGGTTACGAACATCATTCAAAATACAAGCATTTTCAATTTCAAATTTAGTTCCAATTTTATGCAAGTGTGGCGCCATGCTTGAGATACAAAATAAACTCCTTTTATAATACTGCAGGGTTTTATCCCGATCATAGTTTTTTACAAAAAGAAAATACAAGTGTTTTAAAGAAAAAGTAAAGTCCTATCTGAAGCTATATAATGTTCTAAACTACAAAACAAAAGAATAAGAGCAAAAGAATACATAGTTAGAGTCAGACTTGAGAGGCCCTCTTTGTCCTCTTCTACGGAAGGGACTCAGGGACACTATCTCCGTCAGCACCGCTATCGTTATAGGAGTGAGACTCCGAGTCGTCATCATCCTCTTTACTTCCGAACCCAAAGAAAGTCTCAACGTCCTCTCCGCTCCCCGATCCAGAGCTAGCCTCACTATCCTCGTTTTTGAACTCGTAGTGCCTGCTCACTGTCTCCTTGGTGCCGCTAGTCTCAGCGTCATCCCCACTCAACATCAGCTTCGAGGAGGAAATCTCCTTTGCCTGAGACTCGCTGCTCTGATCCCAGGCACTCTTGTGTCTTCCTCGACCTTTGCTCTCACCCATGCGGCATAAAAGAGTCTGTCTACTTATCCCCCCCGCAGCCAGAGGAGGTGTCATTGGTGCTGTCGGTGCCGCAGGTGCGGGTGGGGCCTGAAAGCAAAAAAAAGAAAATCCATACAAAATAGTATATAATTAGTACAGAGTAGTATAGAATATCAAAATGGTACGAAGAATCAGTATGTGTATGGCATATTAGTACAGTGCAATGTAGAACAGTATAAGTACGATAAAAAGAGAATCAAAGTAGCCAAATGAATGAGAAAAGAAAAGGCTACCTGATAACAATGGCGAGTCAGCAATGCCTCTATCCTCCACACCATCTGGACTAGAGAGGCAACCAACCCGAGGAGGCCGTCCACATACTCCAATGGCACCTGCATATGAGTTTGAATATCAGTATATAGAAATAAGAGCGTAAAATGCAAACTGTGAGGCAAAGTGCATACTTGCTGCACGTCAAGGTCCCTGACATACCTATGCTCCTCCTCTGATAGCTCGATTAGAATCTGATAGGCCATCCCACTCGGCCGCCAACATGGGATCGCAGTCAAGATCATTGGTAGACCCGCTGCATAAATAGCGGGAACATCCCCTCCAACCCCAGGCCCAGCAACGGGTGCACTTGTTACGTCTCTAGCCCGAGCTCTGGACAGAGGTGGCATCAGATGAGTCCTAATGAAGGCCGCATAATCTCTAACCCTGCGGAAGAGGTTGGCATCCTGTTCCACCGTATACTGCACGATGGCCTCAATTGGGAGACCATCAACTGTCCTCATAGATGGCGGAGCCGGAGTAGGAACAACGGGATCTGGTGATCACAGGCTCTAGCGCACAAATCTCTTCCTAAGGTACCAAGTCCGGAAAAAGGGGCCCTCTAGTAGGATCCGCATCCAAGAGGTGTCACGAATAAGCATCCCTCGTCCCTGCTCACATCATCATCCACGACTGTCATGTAACCTGCAAATAGGGAAATCGCAGTTGTTAGCTGTTCTGATGTCAGAGTATGGGTTGAAGCAACAAAATTGAAGATAGATATGGAACGAAAGTGAGTTTGATACCTCTCGAGCCGTCGCCGTGCAGAAGAATCGGCAACAGTAGGCAGACGTGGTATTTCTATGGCTTCGAGGATGGCAGCTGTCATCATTCCTCCGGGAGTGGGGCACAACTACATCTACCTCGTTCCTCGGCACCGAGCAAGGGCCAAGAAATATGCATAGACCCATAGATGTAAGGAAAGATCAAAATTTAAGAGTCAACAGGAAAAAACAGAAGTAAAGAAAGAAACTGCAAAGCAGAAAGCACAATGTATAAACAGGGATAAAGATAGAAAGTGCAAAGCAGAAAGCACATGTGTACCTCACAAGCTCTCTAGTAGCCCCCATCCTTGTTCTTCTTTTTGCGAAAACTAGAGTTCATGTAGCCATAAAGGATGGTGAGGCTAGCACCACCCTAATCGTAGAATTGAACTCGGGGCAATACCACCAAAGCGCTCAGCACTTACAGGCCTACGGTATTCCACCTGTTCCCAAACAAGGTGGTACCGAGGAGATATATCAAGAAGCCTCTGGTGTACTGCTCAACCTCCTCCTAGGTCTCTAGATGGCTCACGTGGAAGTGCGCATAAAATCATCTATATCTGACCATGGTCAACCTATCCAGAGAAGGGCGTACGCCAAGCAAGTGAATCCAAGTGGCCTCTCATTAGCCCATGTCAAGGCCGAAATGGATTGCATCACCCTTACTCTTAAGCCAGTAATCATCGAGAAGTTGTAAGGAGTCATCGTCATCTCCCCGGTGAAGGAAAAGTGGAAGGAGTTGGTGGTGTCCCACCACTTGTCCACCAAAGACCCAAGTAAGGCCTAACTGGCCATCAGTCGTGCGAGCCCTGACCAAAATAGGCCAAAGCTCACCTTGTCGACTAGCTCGCAGACTCGAGTGGGCAGCTCCTACCAGTCCCTCACTGTCATGGCCCCGTATCCTCTTTAGGAGAGAGTGTCACCCTGTGTTGAAAAGAAAAGAAAGTGTCAGGTGTATAACAGAATCAACGGCAGTAATGAAATGGAAAAACATGCAAAGATGAGAGGTCAACTGCCTCAATAGAAAATCCTCAGGCATCTCCCTAGCAAAATCCTTAAACCACAACATGCCACCGAGGGCCATTGTGTGTGTCTAGGGATGGTAAGCGGCCAGGTCAAATTGCCCCACCCTCAGCGGAAGTAACTCCAGCTCAGGCTCTAGGAGATAGATCTCCTTTGCCTCAATGTTGGCAGTGATCACCTCTGCCGCCCCGTCAGCCTCATAAACTATAGGCTCCTCAACCTCGACAATAAGAGGAAGTATCAATACCTCAAGAGGGGCACCGTCATGAAAAATGTCATCCGCCATGAGCAATGTAGTAGGTGGTAAGAGAAAATAAGAACAAATGAGGAAAAAAGTTAAAAAAAAAAAAAAAAAAACCCAAAAAGTCAAACCCTAGGAGAGAGAAAAAGAGAAAAAAAGTCAAAACCTAGAAAAAATTGCAGAAACCAAGAAAAACAAAAGAGAAATGAGCCCAAAGCAATGAGAACCCACAAAACTCAACCAAATCAAATTTCAATCGGTGCAAAACATAGAGGACCACAAGTGTTTTGCGAATAAAGTTTGCGTATGAGGGTGGGTAATGCGAGTAAAACGCAAATCTAGGGAGAGAGAGAACACCTAGAGAGAGAGAGAGAGAGAGACACACACACACACACAAACACACAGAGAAGGTTTTCAGATGTGTTGGTGTGTGAAAATTAGGCTTAAGTGATGTTTCAAAGAAGCCACAGGCCGAAACATAAAAATTGCCCTCGAAATTGGTTGGGTGGTCAGCTGTCCCTGTTATGTGGCCGACCGACCTAGCTTCTAGTCCAATGTTAATTTTTGCTGTGCTCTTGCCCAATCTATGTATGGGAGGTCCTATTTTTATCTTGAGAAGGAAAATTGAAGTGTTTGAAGTTGTTTCGGATTCTGAGATCCCGAGATCGTGTTCCGGTTGCACTATTCTGAGTCCCACTGTGTTTCTGATGCCTGAATTTGCCCCGATCTCAAGCCGAAGCAAGTTGTGTCCTTTTATAAGTATTTGAAGACCCCCGACCACCGCACCCATTGTATCCTTTTGCATCATGTGTTACCTTGTACCATCTATCCTTTCACACCAAAGCGCGTTTAGGATCATTGTCCCTTATTCATTTCTCAGGACGGGTGAACCACATTCTCGAGCCATTTTCTTTTCTTGAGATGTGTGAAATACGTTCCTGTGTGATTTTCTCTCCTTGAGAGGTGTGAGAAATTTCTATCTTAGGGTATGCGATGGCATATCCTTGTGTATGGTGGGGTGCTCCTTACCACTTTCTCTGTGTTAGTACTGCTTTTATGCATCTTTTCTATTACATTACATGGAACATGCATTGCATTTTATTTCATATCAATTTCAGCAATGATGTTGCATCCGTGTGCATTACGTCTTTCATTCCAATGTGTTTCCCTTATCGCGCGAGTGCAATTTGGCTTCCACCCTCCACCCTCTCTCCGCGAATCGTAGTTTGGAATAGAGATTTTTCCCTCTCTACATGAAGCATATTTTGGCTAGCACCCCTTCCCCTTATCTCATGAGTGCGATTTGGCTTGCACCCTCCACCCTCTCTGTGCACAACGTAGTTTGGAATGGAGCCTTTTTGACCCTTTATACGAAGCATATTTTGGCTAGACCCTCATTCCCTTATTGTGTGAGTGCGATTTGGCCTGCACCCTTCACCATCTCTGCGCGTAGCGTAGTTTGGAATGGAGCTTTTCCCCTCTCTACGTGAAGCGTAGTATGGCTAGTACCCCTTTCCCTTATCGCATGAGTACAATTTGGCTTGCACCCTCCATCTTCTCTAGATGAAGCATAGTTTGGAATGGAGCTTTTTCCCTCTCTACGCGAAGTGTATTTGGCTAGCTCTCCTTGGGTTGCACCCCACACCCTCTCTACGCGTAGCATAGTTTAGAATGGAGCTTTTACCCTCTTTACGTGAAGCGTAGTTTGGCTAGCGCCCCTTCCCCTTGTCGCGTGAGTGCAATTTGGCTTGCACCCTCCACCCTCTCTGTGCGCAGCGTAGTTTGGAATGGAGCCTTTTTGACCCTTTATGGGAAGCATATTTTGGCTAGCACCTCTTCCCCTTATCGTGTGAGTGCGATTTGGCCTACACCCTTCACCATCTTTGCGCGTAGCATAGTTTGGAATGGAGCTTTTCCCCTCTCTACATGAAGCGTAGTTTGGCTAGCACCCCTTTCCCTTATCGCCTGAGTACAATTTGGCTTGCACCCTCCATCTTCTCTAGATGAAGCATAGTTTGGAATGGAGCTTTTTCCCTCTCTACGCGAAGTGTATTTGGCTAGCTCCCCTTGGGTTGCACCCCACACCCTCTCTGCGCATAGCATAGTTTGGAATTGAGCTTTTCCCCTCTTTACGTGAAGCGTAGTTTGGCTAGCACCCCTTCCCTTGTCGCGTGAGTGCAATTTGGCTTGCACCCTCAACCCTCTCCGCGCGAAGCATAGTTTGGAATGGAGCTTTTCGCCCCTCTATGTGAAGCGTAGTTTGGCTAGTACGCTTCCCCTTATCGCGTGAGTGTGATTTAGCTTGCACCCCCCACCCTTTCTGCGTGAAGCGCAGTTTGGGATGGAGCTTTTCCCTTTTCTGTGCGAAGCATAGTATGGCTAGTATCCTTTTGCCTTGATCACATGAGTGTGATTTCGCTTGTACCTTTTGTCCCCTCTACGTCGTACGTAATTTGCTTGCATCTTTCACCTGTTCACAACCTTTCCCCTCTCTCTCCGTATGCAATACAAGGAGATGTGTCTGTCGGTTACACTGTCTCGTTATTTGCTTACTCATTTTCATGAGAAAGATGGTTAGATCTGTTCTAAAGCTTTTCATTCATATTGTCATCTTGTTATTGCTTATCGCATTATTTTCCATGCTCATGGATTTACCAAAGTAGCCGACTTCACACAGCATGTAAGTCTAACTTTCAAATACATTCTTTCTCTTGCATATCATTTGCATCTTGCCCTTGAACTACGCTAGTTTGATTCCTTGCAAAGTGAAACGTAGGCAACTTTCGAGTTCAACCAATTACATTTACATTTTGATTTTTGGCCCAAGTCTTGCGGCTTTGTCGAAAAGGTTCGTCTTTGGGCTTTGATATTCACTCATGTCATTTCATGACTTCGAGCTCTGTTAAAGAGGGCGGGGCGCCTCAAAGTGAACACTCAATGATGAATTAGTACACTGTATAAACCGTTCAATTTCTTCAGCAAAGAGCTTCGGTTTTGAGTTTCTGAGCCTAAAACCTTGCACCTTCTTTGGACCACAACCGAATTTTTTGTAGCCTGACCAATCAAAGGCTTGCTGGCTAACAAGTGGCTGGCAGGACATTTTTCAATGGCCGGTTGTCCCCTTCCATGGTCAGCTAGCCATGTTTTCTGGTAAACAGATATTTTGCTGCCTGTTGTCCTCCTATGTGCATGCACTGCATCAGCTGTCTCAATACAGATATTTCCGACAGAGGAACTTGTTTTTCTATAAATAGAGCACCATCCTTCATGGTTTTAGGTTAGAAAAATTTCCCAAGACTTGAAAAATTGCCAAACACTCTCTATCTCTATCTTGCAATATACATATACTATACATACACTTTGTAAACCAAAAATTTGAGGCTTCTTGCTAAGATTATTGAGCCAAAATTTCAACTCTTGAGAGTGAACAATTTGTGGTTTGTGAACTGAAGAGTATTTTCTCTTCAAAGGTATCACTTTTGCCTTGTTTAAACTACTTTTCTCTCCTCTTTTTCTTGGTGTTTATACTCTATTTTGGACTGTTTTTGTAGGCTGAAACTTGTCATTTAAAAGCTACCAAAGGTGGAGGGGTTAACCACCCTTCCTTGAACCTTATTCCAAGCTTATATCATTGTGTTTCCCACTTGTTTCTCAACTTTTAGCTACTAATTTTCAGAGTTTTCAGAGGTTAAAGCATGTGATTTTAAGGTCCAAAAAATGGAGGGGTTAGCCACCCTTCCTTTGGCTTGCTTACTAGCTTTAATTCCCTCCCATTTCTGCTCACTTGTTCTTGTTGTTCATACTAACTTCTAGCACTGTTTTTGTTAGCTTTGGGGCTTTTTTAGTTGTTTATTTACTTTATTCTTTGAATACTATGCATGTGTTATTGTAAGTCCTCATAGATTTGGCGGTTTAGGCCTTAGACACCAATCTATTTGAGTTGATAGCTCTTATTCCATAGTTTTCATACATATACTCACACTTGTAATAATCATCTCTGGAACCTCCCTCATTTCTTGGTTTTCTTTGTTTAAGAGTTGTTTCAAACAATGGATTGTTGTTTAAGGCATGAGAAAGAGACCTTCCATGCTCAATGGTTTAATCTCTTCGGAGGTTCATTACCAGGGCATCACATCTCTCTCTCTCTCTGTCTCTCTCTCTCTCTCTCTCTCTCTCATGCTAAGCACAACTTCATGTTTGACACTTCTCTTCATTAGTGGACGTAATTATCACTTTTGCACAAAATGAATAAAGAATGGCAAGGTAATAAAAAGAGGTTAGAATTGGAATAAAAGTGGTAAAAATTAATAAAATGGAGTTGGGTTCAATCCGATGTTATATTGAACCCATTATGTCTTGAAATCATTACATACTCTTTAGTGATGTTAATGATTCAAGAATCAATGTCTACTACTTCCGTTGAGGTAACTTCATGATAGGGAGATAGTTTTGTTGGTCTTTTATTCATTTATTGAACCTTTCCTCTATCAATATGGATCATCACACAACAACTTTGCTACAATTGATGGTTTGTGAATCGAGTCTACTCTCTTGATCAGTGTCATGATATGGAAAGAAACATCCATTGGAAACTTTTTGATTTTGCTCAGTTTCATTTCTGCGGCAGCAGGGCAGTACCAAAAAACAGTGGCTGGCCAACCACCCTTTCATCCGGCCGACCACTTTCAACGGCCAGCCGACCACACTATGTTATTCAAGCAGTGCCATTTTCATGGCAGAACAAAGATAAAATTTAGGGGAAAACAGATTAATTTTCTGACTGCAAATAGAACAGCTTCTGATAGCAAAATAAAGAGGTTTCCGGGGGGAAGTTCTCATTCATGCGCGTGTGATGTTTCATTTCCCATGGTCCCTTAATTTAATGCTTTGATAATAGTATGTTTAAATTTGTTAGATTCGTTCAAAATAGTAATAGCTAGTTAAATTAGTTAATTTGGTGTTGTAATAATTAGTTTTCATTAGGCCATTCGAACCCTCTTGTATGAGAGCAAACTTTTAATATTTGTGTATGTCTTCCTACCCCCATTCTTTCTCCCTTTTATTTATACGCTTATAATGGTGGCATAACGTTTTACATTCTCATATCATTGCCACGCTTAATATCCATTTTTGTATGCACTGGGTTCGGTTCATTATTCTAACAATGTTGTGATTTCTTACTTACTTGAACACATGTACTACTGCATGTTTTAAGTTGATTCACATGACATTTTAAAAAACCAAACCTCGTAGTTGCATATTGTATGTGTTGTATTAGTCACCTTGTATAGTAGAGCATGTATTTTTCTAATGGTTTTATTTCTTTTGGGCTTGAATCAATTAAGTACTACGTGAGCATTTTTGTCTTAGCATATTGCATGTATGTTTTGTGTTGCCATATCAAGTATATTACCACGAGGCTAAGTGCTTATTTGATATACCTCTTGAATGTCGGTAGATGAAGGCTTTTTCGCCTAAATTATTTGATTCACGTGTATGTGATCTTACTTTTTTAACAAGTTAATATTCAAAACTCTTTTTTTCAAACAAACATGAAATTAAAGCATTCCAAAGTGAGTGACTTAGTCTATACTTGTTTGACTTCACATAGTAAAGTTAGCATATTAATCTGAATATGAGCATATAATGTTAATAAAAATCACATCATGATTAGCAGAGGTCGATCTTTGATCGGGTGAGTGGGGTGCTCAATTCATGACCTTCCCATCTTATTCCTAAGTTCCCGAGCTGAGACACTTTGGTGATGGCGGACAAGTGGCCTTTGGCACGAGTCACGAGTTTCCTAAATTTCTTAAAAATATTTAGGTGGTAACTCTGAAATTCAGCAATGCAGTCCATTTTTGGCATATACGATGATAAATGGATTTTCTAAAGATTTGCCAGATTTGGACTCATTTGTGTTCTTTTTGTTTCACATTACACTTGTGAAACCAGATTGAGAACCATGGGAGTCCGAACTATAGGGCTATCATATCCAAGGAGGCTAAACCCCTTAGAGGCATTGGGTAATTGTTTTTAACAGTTACCCGGTTCAACTTTCGGTAATCAATACAAAGTCATAATGTACCATCTTTTTTCTTGGTAAAGAGAGCCAGTGCTCCCCAAGGAAAAGTACCAGGGTGAATAAAACCCTTATCTATCAATTGTTGGAGTTGAATCTTGAACTCACTTAACTCAGTGGGTGTAAACCTATACGGTGCCATGCTAGGAACTAAGTCAATAGAGAACTCAATCTCACGATGAGGTGGTAAACTAGTGAGATCCTCAGGAAAAATATCCAGGTATTCACAAACTACCCTTGGAAAATCAGCTCGGACTTCATCACACTCACTACCCAAGAAGTTTGCAAGAAGACAACTAAGCTCGCTTCGCCCTCGCGGATCACACACTGGTGATAAAGTTCTATCGGCTCTGTCCCCTATGAAATAAAAACAATCACTGCTCAAGGTATATATAGTAACCCTCTGATGGTAACAATCTATGACAGCCTGATACAATGACAACCAATCCATACCCGATATAGCATCAATACTCTACATGTCAATTAACACAAATGTAAAAGGAAGTCAGCGACCGGCAATCTGACAACCCCGACACCCTTGTTCCAAAACAATCTCACCACTAATAGGTGACTCTATACTAAGTGGAGATGCTAACCGAGCCAATTCTAACCCCAACACCGATGCAAATGAAAATGAGATAAATGAATGGGATGCACCCGTATCAATTAAAACATTACCAATAGAATTGCATAACAAGAAAGTACCTCTCACAACTGAAGGTGCTGGCACTTAGGTTTGGCGTAGTAACAGCATACACATGTCTTGTAGGTTTCTGCTCCACCTGCTCACCCCTCAGAACATAAGTCTGATGCACTGACTAAGCCGAAGAGGCTCCCTAATTGACCGTCGAGGCCTATGTTGAGCGTGCGTGCTAGTGGCTCTGTGTCTGCCTCGAACCGAAACGCACTAGGTATGTGTAGACACCCCATTTTTGACCATCCTCAAGACTTAGACATCATCGTTTGTGCACTTGATGATTGTGTTTGTTTGTGTTCGTTTTGAGCGCTCGAAGTCCTCAGCGGAATGCCTTGTCTTTGAACCTCTAAACCTTGTTCTTTCTATGACTTGTTTTGGACCAAAACTTGGTGTCTAGACCTCTTGGTGGCCTGTCAGCCATGGGATGTTTTTGTCGGCCATGGGTGTGGTTCGTCAGCCACCAGTGGTGGCCGGTCGGCTATCAGTGGTGGCCGACAGCCACCAGTGCCTTTTTCCAGATATTTATAGACAGTTGTGCCAATTGTTGCACATTGAGTTGCATCTCCATACACATGTATGGTGAGATGTTTCCCAGCTCAAGGGATATTTTTCTATAAATAGGAGGGTTCCTACCCCATTTTTGAGGGTTAAAAAAATTAGAGCAAAAATCTCTCTCTCTCTCTCTCTCTCGCTTTCTTTCTCTCTTTTGAAATTTTGTGCTTGGTTGCCTAGTTACTCTATACTTTTGCATGCCAACCCTTCATCAAACTTAACCATCTTTGAGTTGAGGTTCTGTGGAGTCTTGTTTGATTTCTAGAAGGAGGTTTGAGCTTGGATTTGTGCCTAATTTGTGCTTTGCTTCAAAGGTATAGCACTTACCTTGTTTAAGCTTATTTTGTATCTTTGTTTTGCCATTTATTTCAACTATTTTTAGGCTGGTTTTGTACCGTCAAAAACTCTGTTTTTGTGATTTAAAAGTGATGGTTTGAGGTCATTTTAAGTTAGGGGGTGGTCCACCCTTCTTGCTGCTTTGCTTGTTAAGCTTTTGTATCTTTCTTTCATCACTTTGAAACCAACTTTTTTGGGACTTTTAACCACTGAATTTAAGAGGTTTTTAAGTGGTAAAAACTTTGTTTTGAAGTCCAAAATTAGAGGGGTTAGCCTCCCCTCCATGTGCCTTGTTTGCATGCCTAGTTAGTCTCACATGTTAGCTTATTATTTTAGCCTTTTATGGCTCAAGTCCAGCATGTTTTAAGCTCTGTTTTTACCTTTTTTGGCTCTGCTCACTACATGAAATTGCATTTTTCTCAACGCAACAAAATATGTTGCTAAAAGGGAAAATTCGTTGGCAAAGAGTTTTGCCGACACACAAAGCTACGTTGGCAACCCGTAGGCAAAAGTGAGTTGGCAAAAGTTATTGCCGACGAAATTATGATTGCGTTGGTAAAAGTAATGCCTTTAGCGATGAATATAGTCGTCGCTAAAAGCCTCCATCTATCGTCGGCAATTTACCTTGCGTTGGTAAAAGTCATTCAAATATGATGATTGTGTGGCGCTTTTCGCGACACAAATTTGCATGGGCAAAAAATATACTTTTAGCAACAACATATGCGTCGGCAAAAGTAAACTTTTGGCGACACATTTACGTCGGTAAATGTTGCCATTTGCAGACGATTTGTTTGTCGCTAAAGCTTTATTTTTGGCAACGACAAATTGGCATTGGCAAAGAATACACTTCTACCAACACAATATGTGTGGGGAAAAGTAACTTTTAGTGACACATTTATGTCGGTAAATGTTGCCATTTGCCAACGATTTGGTTGTCGATAAAGCTTTAGTTTGGCAACGATAAATTGGCATTGGCAAAAAATACACTTTTAGCAACACAATATGAGTGGGCAAAAATAAACTTTTAGCTACACATTTACCGACAAGTTATTTGTCGAGAAAGCTTCACTTTTTAACAACGACAAATTTGCAACAGGAAAAATAATTGAAACTCGTTTATAATTTTTTAAAAGATTTACAGGTTTACAAGAGGCATCCCTCAGGCACCACTATAACAAACTAATAACATGGATATGAAATCACACAAAATACCCCCTCCATACCCTTCCAGCCAAAACACCAGCAGTTGCCCGAACTTACACCTAATGACAACCCCCATTAATGAAAACCTGATCTATTACAGATTGGACAAAAAGTCCTGCACCCTTCCAAACATCAACAACACCAGCAAACATCCAACAACAACACAGAAGCACCTTATCGTAACAAACACCATCACAGCAGCATCACCACAGCATCTTAGCAACAGCAGCAACATCACAACAGCACCAGAAGAATAACAAATCAGCAAACTGATTCAACACAGATCATCACCAGTTTAGAAAACCATTTCAACTCGGCAGTGTAATGAGTAAAATGTCACATGAGTAGAAGTGTTAGTGCTTCTTGCATTAAGGTCTGGTTACTTGTTAGACAGATTTTAATTAGACATAAATTCAGCAAATAGGAAAACAAAAGCATGAAAGGAGTAGCCTACTCCACAAGGGTGGCTTGAGATACACACACAAGTCAACAGGGAATTTCCACACTGGCTCTTTAATTCCAACTCTAAATTCATAATCAAGCAGGGGCCTCTTTATGTGGACACTAGTAAACCATAATGAGAATTAAACTTTCTAAAAATTACCCCATTTAGAGACTGTAAAATATTCAAAATCTACCAAAATAAGTAATTCTAAACAAGTAATTGGCTGGATTATAGCCCAAGAGAAGTCTACTAACCAACACGCAAACCATAGCAAAGAAATCCCTAAAAATAAAATACATCCAAAACATTCTAAAGCTCCTAATAGGGGACTAACAAATTCTAATCAAGAATAAAATGAAGACTCATAAATAAACAAACTTCATACTAACTAGACAAACTTGACATTATTTGCTTGGGATTTGTCCTCTTCTACTTACTGCTTCTGCATCACAATGTCACACATTCATGTGAATAATTGGGGCTTATGTTTTCAATGAAAGAACTGAGATTTCAACTATATTACACTGAAAATCAATTGTGAGAACAAGATGGAAAATTTTGTTACTAGCAACGTGGTGAAGCAAGAAGAACTCAACACTGGAAATAGTTTTGAGGCATGAGAGTTAAATAATAGGAAGGCAGTTTTAGCTCCTGAGACATTTACGTAAGATTTTTCAACAAAATTAGACCTCAGAACTTATATCTGTTTTCTTATGTTGTAGAGCTTTTAAAAATCATTATTGAAAGTCTCAATGTGTCCAAATTCATTGATGGAGAAATGATTACCGAGTGGTGTTCAAGTCTAAAATTTTAGTATGCATTTAGCAGATGGTCCTCAAGTAAATGTCCTAAATGCTAAATCCACCACAAGAAAGGAAGAATAATTTGAATGGAATTATAAAACTGCAGTTAGCATTTAATTCACCCAAAACCCCCATTGAACTTAACTTCAAAGTCAAGAAGAAAAGAAATTACTCATAATACACTTGAACAACACTAAGAAACTTACAACATGAGAAGACTTACCAAATTTTGAACAAAAGTATTCAGGAGATGTTTGGTTTGATTATCCCTTAGCAACTGTGGAACATGATTCTTGAAAACCTTGTAAAATTGAATCCAACGGAAGGATGTCTAGTAGCAAGGTAACACAGTATCTTCTTAAGAAAACGCTAGCAAATTCCAGGAATGTCATGAAAAAAAAAACTAACTACGGCATTTACATATACCAACACCAACCACCAAAACCTTGAATACCTATTGAGTTAGTATAAAAATGCACAGATCTTTGAAAGTAAACAGATGTTCCCATGTATGTGTATACATGTAAGCACATAACAAGAAGGGCTTTCAGTGTTCAATAAATTTTGCAACTAATTTCTTTAAAGGCATGGGTTCTACAAAATCAGTTCATTGTTAGAAACAGAACGTGCCAATCAGTGCCATGGCCTCAACTGGTGCCCATGATGCAAATCAAATTATTAGCAGTCTCATTTATCAAGGTTGTGCCTGATCTAGAATTGGCAATTTCAGATCAGAATGGTTATAAGGAATGCTTTAGGACTAGAAATATTTAAATTTTAAACACACAACATAGTCCTCAGTAAAGAATTGTGAACAATAATTTACCATGAATTTCCAGCAGCATTAGAAATAATGTCATAAATTATCCATGGATGAATACCAGCTTGGGCACCTAGAGAAATGGCCTCCACGGAACAAACAAAATGAATGCCCTCAAGCAGCTCTATTACCATTTTAATTTTGCTGCAATTTAAAAAAGAAAAGTAGAGATTAACAATAACATCATCTAATATGATATTAGAACACCTAACATAAATAAACAAAGAAGAAGGGCCATTCCCCTGTGCCAATCCCTGTTAAATTTGGTTAAACACCTAGCACAAACAAATTTACTATCAAGTGGCACAACCAAGACACAATTAAATTATCATTTGAAAAGTATTGTTCAGAGATATGAAATTACTTAAATTTGTATTGGAATATTCAAGAATCATTTAGTTGTAAGTTTATAGTAAATTAGATTTGACTTGGTTTACACAATCACTAGTGTAATATTAGGCCAGGTGTTGTTTTTTGCGCAAAGCCATTAGTTTTTTTTTAACCAAATTTTAATTCCACTTTTTGTCTCCGATATTTACATGTTATCAAAGCCATATCACTACTAAGAAGTAGCCTATCAGTTCTTGTATTCCTGTCAAGTAAAAAAAATCTCCTATGGTTTCCTGGTGCTGTCTTGTGAATTTTCTAGTCTCCAATGGTTTAATAGCTACATGCCGAATATTGTTATAATTTAGCAATAAAAAGAGACAAAATGCTATATATTAGCAATGTTGCTCCAATGATGACTTTGCTCCCTCCATTTATTCTCTCATTTCAACTATCATTTCAAAATAACAAGTACATGCTACTTAATCAAACTTTATTAACTTAATTTAGAGTTACATACTGCAAAATAAAATAACATAAGACATAATCATGGAAGGGGAAGAACACAACAATCTGAGTTCCTTGATCATGCCAAAATTTTTGTGCCTGACCGTTCATTTAGAGGTATCTCAAGTCAGCTCTTGTGAAATGGATCCTGTGCTCTAACCATGATCACTTAAAATTGAAAGCATTTAGTGATGCAAATTGGGTTGGTTCAGTCGATGATAGACAAAATGCAAACATATGTGTGTATACGAAGAGAACATGTGCCTACTTTTGGTGTCTCTCATTAGCCTTTTCCTGTATTTATCTCTCTTCTCTCTATATATATCTCTCTCTCTCTCTCTTCTTGTCTTCATCTTTTACCCTAAATTTAATTGTCACCAATTTTATATGAAAATTTGTCTCAACAACACAATTCAAATTGTTCTAAAATCTAAACATGACAAAGAAATTGGTAAGATTGTGAAGAAATCCCACCTTCCAGCACCAAGTGCCCCCTGAAAAACATAAAGTTTCTCACTCATAGCTATTTGAAAAACACAATAGTTTGTCTTAGAGATGTAATAGAAAATTTAAAAGTAGTGATCAAAAAACTGAATCCTCATGCAAGTGTTACAGAGTAGTGACGTAAGTAGATTGTACCAGAGAGAACAGGGCGTGCCCTTGTAATGGCATCCGACTGTCCTGATGAAATAATCTGCGTATTATAGAAATATCAGCTTTAGCCAGCTATAAAATAGCAAAACAAAAGCAAAATGATCCTCTACTTATGTGAGGAAGAAATAGGATATGAGATACATAATCTTACCATTATTTTGCCATTCAAAACCTCTGACATTCCCTTAGAGACATATATATCAACTACAAAAACTCTCTCCAAATCCTCTACTAGAGTAGAAACAGATTAATGATTAGAGGAGTTAGAAAATGTTCAATGCAGATGTAAGTTTAGCACAAGCTGAGCAAACACCAAATTCTTTCTTTTGCTTTTCCATTAAGTTAGATGTAACCAGTAACCAGTAAACTTCTAGGGCATGTTTGATTGGGTGGATTAGAGCATGGGATTGGGATTATTAATCCATGGGCCCAATTATCCTATGTTTGTTTTAACATTGTGGTTTAGGATTATTAATCCAATGGATAATTAATCCAACAAATTTGTAGGATTATTAGTAATGGGGTAGGGGTGGGATTATTAATCCAATAGATATTAATCTAATTGGATAGTGAATACCACACTAATTTAATAGGATTATTAATACTTCACTATTAGTCTTGTGAATCAAACATGACCCTAAGGCATAAATTTGGTATAACAGTAAAGAACACATTATTATTGAATGTTCTACTCTCTTCTCTTTTCTTTTCTTTTTTCCTTTTTTGCTTTTTTTGATAAGTAAATAAAGTATAGATTCATAGAACACAAAGGGTCATCACCCCTGTACATTAGAGATTTGCAGACAGAAGAACAAAAAACAAAACAAAAAAAGAAAGATAGACATTAAACCTTCCCCAAAAGATAAACAAAAAAAGAAAAAATAAAATGATTTAACTATGAACTTTCTCCCTTGTCCTTTCATTTCAACTCACCTCCCCTGCCCTCATTAACCTTCATATCAATAATGGAGGGCATGATCCACTAGGCAGAGTTAAAAAGTTGCTAAAGCTCTATAATCTCATTAATGGAAAAATAAAGATAAGAACAACTATGGCCGTCTATGATAAATCTAGAGTAAAAATGATGAAACAGAAAAAAAAGAAAAGAAAGAGTATCATAACACACTGTTGAGCTGCCGATAAATCTAAAACTAAATAGCACAAAACTACGACGACATCCACCAACAAACCAGACAGAACAGAAAAGTTAACCAAGAGTATAAAAGAAAATTCTATACAAATATTTTTTTTATCTAGAGAAAATGAATTGCCTGTGAGTCGCTTCTCGAGCTTCTGTATATGAGCAGGTAGTATGGTTGAATGGAGAATGATGACGGCATCTTTGCGTAACCCTGCAAAACTAGAAAATAGTATATTCTGAACATCAACCAAGCAGACTAATTATAAATTCAGAAAACATTAAGGATCTCCACAAAACCTTTTAAAGCACTCTAATGACCAAAAAGTAGGTCATTTATTTGATCTGCATGAGATATCAATACAACCAAAGCTACAACATCTGCATGCAAAGAAATGAGAGAAGGAAGCATCAGAAAGTCAATTTTTAGCTCTTCAAAAAAATAAGGTCACAATTTATAGAGAAAATAAAAGAAGAACATATTCAGTCAACTATGATGCAAAAGTATATATATATATCATTGTTTTTAGGTGTTTCTTCAGGTAGCTAAATGTACTGAGTTTTTGGTGCCTTCTAAGTTTTTAGGTGTTTCTTTAGGTAGCTAAATATACTATTCGAAGTCATTTTGAACCCTTATATTCCTTTTACCAATCAAAGTCATTTAACCCCTTATCTCCCTTCATACCAATCAAAGTTTATTAATTACAATCAAAGTGCTTCTGGAATCAAAGTCAAAGTCATTGCTTTTCGAATAAAAAATTCAAAGTCATTCAAACACAGAGCAAAATTCATTGCTTTTGGAATAAAAAATTCAATCGCGAAATGCCCTAAATTCAATCGTGAACAAATTCAATGAACAAACAGAGAGATGGGAAATGAAGACAGACCTCAAAGGCTTGTACGGCATAGCCAGAGCGAAGGAGTGAGGAGGCCAATTGCAAGCTCAGTTGGTCCAAGCCAACGAACCAAATTACACTCTGAGACGCCATTGGAGCGAGTTCAAAGGACATTTATAAAGGTTAGATTTCCTCCATCAAAAGAAATTCCCAATGCAGAATAAAGTATTCCCAAGTAAAACTCCATGTCACATAAAATGGGAGTAACAGATAACCTTTGACCTTATATATTGTTCTCTATTTTTCTTTTTCTTTTTCTTTTTATATTATCTCTTTCACACTCACACACAACCACTCACTCACTCATTGGTGTGCAATAATGTGAGATCTCTTTTGTACATCATTTTGTTAGTAGTTACCACTAACCAATAAAGAAAATGGAAGATTTTTTTTGTCTCCATGCCATGATTGGTTGAGCTCTAGCATGGAGTTTATATCCAATCAAGAACAACCAAAGAAAGCAAAAACAAAACCACAAAACAGCAGCAGATAGTATCATACATCAATTGTTAAAGGACACCCAAATGAACCTTTGCAAATTCAATAAATGAGTTCACCCCATCTACATATGGCTGACTGAATCTATCAGAAATTAACATCAAACTCCTGTCCATGTTTGATCATAAGATAGTAGTTAATATTAATAGTACACAACCTTTTATTTTTTATTTTTTTATTCTTTAAACATGAAGACAAAGTAGTTAATATAAGTGTAGAGTGACACATCATCGTCAATAAAGGTGCATCTACCTATAGGCTTTTTTAATTTTGTATCAAGGTTTCGACCAACAAATCCTTTAAAGTTCTATTATATCTGCATATATTATGTATTAAGTTAAGTGTTTTTTACATTTATCAACAAAAAACAAGAAAATATATATTTTTTTTAATGTCTGTTAAATGGTAAAAGGCAGTTGGCATGGCAATGTACCATTCCAATTCATTCCAATATCTTTTTTAAAGGACATTACCTAATGGCTCCTACAAATTAAGGGCATAGGGAAGGACTAAGGGTGGCTACAGGCCTAAACTCTGTAATATTTGTGGGAAGGGACTACATTTTTCAATTCCAACCCATATTTTCATACACGGGAACTCAAGCATTTACCACTACACCAATCAATACCCCCTCTTTGATGAAACTTCTATGTTTATCTAAATGGGATTTTCAGCCCTCCTAAAAAGCCCTAGCACAAATTACATCCTGCCACTGCCTCTAAATTATCTATTAATGAACCAATTGAAAAGTCGGGAACCAAAGTGACACAAACCTCAAACTATAGGGACCGTTAGTATAATTCGCCCAAGATAAAAAGATCAAAAATAAAAAGTGCACTTTTGTAGTACACCCCAAACACTCTCTTAGCTTAAAAAACCATCTAAAACCCAACTTAAAAAACTAAGCTATTTAAACTTTTTTTGAGCTGAAAAGAAAAATAAGCTGAAAACAAAATAAGTGGAACCAAACACCCTATCATTTTAGGTACAACTACTAACGCATGTGTTTTCAAAAGTTAAACAAAATAAGTTGCAAATAAGTGGAAACCAAACAGCCTTTTTATATACAACTACTAAAGCATGTGTTCTCAAATTTTAAATTAAGTTGGTTGCAAATTTGAACTACTAAAGCATGTGCTTTCAATTACAACATTGTATTTACGCTTTTATATTCACATTTAAACACGTAAAAAATCATAAAAAAAACCCTTAAGCTTTATGGTATAATATCTTATTGCATCCTCTATTTCTAACATTACATTGTCTCCAGAGTGTTCTTATACTGGATACAATAGACCATTTCCTTTGTGAGACAGAATTTCAACTCCTGAATAGGTGCTTCAGTGAGCAAGGCTACATGAAAGAGAATCCCAGTAAGCTTCAGCATGGAAGTGGGTTACTTAAGGTATGACAAATAAGCCACCTCTATGCCCTGGGGGCAAGGATGAAATGTCAAAACTCATAGTAGGGGCACTAACAGGCTCAGAATTGGTGACTTGTATTGGGTTTAAGATGGAACAGATTGTAAAGCCTCTCTTATTCATATGCACCAGTAGAAGTGTTCTTATTTTATTACCTAACATAAATAGTCACTGTGGGTTCTTATTAATATTTGAAGTAAGAGGGCCACTGAGAAGATGAATAAATTCTTGGTGAATGGGCACAGGCATCCTCTCATACAGAGGCAAATCCATGTTCTAACCTAAACGTTTGATGTGGATTCAGGTTAGGTGTTCATTAAAATTTCATATCCTTTTAGTTTTGCATTTCAAAATGATATTGTACTGGACAACCCGTAAAGGCCCCATCTTCCCCAAATCAAGCATGGAATTTGTTTGGAAAAAGCATCCTTCAGAGAACCCCAAAATCTAAATAATAGAAGAAGTGAAAATAGACAAACATAGATTCATTTAAGAAATTGAGAGAGAAAAGTAGGGGCATTGAGATACAAAGCAAAAGGGAACAAACCTGTAATGGGAGACTGAAGCACCGATCTCGCACGGCAGCAGCAAACGGCACAAACCCTACGCTCAAGAGTGAAATCGTGAGGGAGAGAGAACTACGAATTCTGAGATAAGGATGTGCAAGAGTGAAATCGTGGAGATTGATTTGGGGAGATTTGATGAGGGAAAAAAAAAGGAGGGAATTTGAAGAGGGAAATGGCACCGCTGATTTTACCTGCTCTACCCAAACAAATAAATAAAATAAAATATTCAAAACAATTTTTAAATTTGTTTTTTTTAAAAAAAAAATTAAAAATAATTTCGGAGCAATAAAAATCAAAATTATATTTTTAAAATTTTAAAAAATATTTATGACCTAAAAGATTAAAAAAAAACAAAAAAAAAATTTTATTTGTTTTTTTTTTTTGAAAAAATTATAAATAATTTGAAAGCAATAAAAATCAAATTTATATTTTTATAATTTTATAAAGTATTTATGACCTAAAAGATAAAAATATACAAAAATAATAAGTTTTTTTTTTCACCCAATTTTTTTTTTTAGTTTTTTAGGGAAAAAAAATTGAAACTAGTTTCTGAAAATAAAAACAAACATATTGAAATTGATAATCTAACCATATTCTTTGAAAAAGTTTAAATTATCTCAAATTAGTCATATCAACTTAAGAGTGTGTTTGGGCTCAATGGATTCATTTTGTGATCTAATTCAATGATTATTTTAATTTTACAATTCAATAACTAAAATATTTAAAACTCTTTCAAAAGTTGTAATCAAAAACACAAATCACTAAATCACATCATTCCACTGGCAAAACTTTTACCGACGAATAGTGTCATCGTCGCTAAATGGTTAACTCTTTACCCACGCCAACTTATCGTCACCAAAAGTAAGTACACTAATAGCAACACTCATTGTGTTGCTAAAACATAAGCTTCGTAGGTAAAAGTTTTGAAATTTTGGCGCCAACCAAAAAATTTGGCGCTAAAATAATCTTATGCCTTTTTAGCGACGGCAACAAATTGCGTCGGTAAAGGTATACTTTTACCAACGAAATTGATCACTGTGTCGCAAAAAATATACTTTTGGCGATGAAAAATTGACGTCGTTGCCGAAATTGACGTCGTCGCCAAAAGTAGTCGCCAAAAGTGCAATTTCTTGTAGTGGCTTTAGATTGGTTAATTCATTTGAGTCTTGTATTGCATAGTTGTAGTTTAATTTCTTTCACTAGCTTGATGTTTTAATGCTTTAATCATCATTGTTTTGAGTTAATAGCATGTTTAGTTGTTGTTTTGCACTTCATTTCTGGACTTAAAATCTCTGTAATCTCCCTCCATTCTTCACTCTTTTGTTTCTTTTGAAAACGGTTTCAAACCACTTGTTTGCCTAAGTGTGAAATGGAGGTGTTGCACCTAATGGTTTAATCCCTTAGGGGGTTCATTACCAACAGTGTAATCCCTCTGTCATGCCCAAAGCAACTTGTTGTTTGAGTTATCTTTCCATTAGAGGACACTCACTAATAGACTTAATCAATTAAAGAATGGTTTTGGTAATTAAAATGAGTAAACAAAATTGGGCAAGTAAAAGAGGGAAGATAAGCATCTTTTGTGTTGTATTGCATGTGTTCAAATCAGACGTTAGTTTGAACACAAGGGAAATGAGACATTTCATACTTAAAAAGGATGAAATGTGCTATTTTCCTTGGTCTCCGTTACCCTTGATCATGCATGATAGGGTGATGGTCCTCTGGTCTTATTTTGCATTCATTGAAGGTGCACAATTGGTTTCAGAAACCATCATGCAATGAAGTTGCTTTATTGATGGTTTGTAAACCTAAATTTTGCCCCTCCTTTGATCTCCCTACAAAAAGGAGAGGCCAAGTGTGCAAATAACTGTGAGAATACACTGTTTGCTCTGTCTGCTCTCTGTTCTAGCAAAAAGAGAAGTTCATGCCATCAGTGGCTGACCGGCCATCACCAGTAGCCGACTGGCCACCATTGGTTGCTGACAGGCCCCCTGTCGGCCACCAATAAAATTTGCATAGTCGGTTCCTGAAGTAAAGCAGAAGGGTTCTGGAAGTTGGCAAAATTTTCAGTGATCAAATGCGCAAACAAAGGCTCGCAGCAACAAAACAGTGGCTTTTCGGTTGGAGAAACTGAGCATGAATGCATCCATCCCGCGTTTCCCGAGGTGCCGTTTAGTTAACTTGCCTAGTTAATTAGTTGTAGCTGATGCTTGCAAATGTTGTAATTGTTTAAGTAGATTAGTTGATTAATTTATGTTGTAATTAATTAGCTTAATTGCTTTGTAATTAGTTAGGTAAGTGGTATAATAATTAATTAGCTTAAAGCAGTTAGTTAAATATTGTGCTTAGCTTAAGTAGCATAGCAAGTTAGTTAGCTTATTTATTTAGACCCTCCTTTGCGAGGGCATAATGTTGTAATAAGTGTGCATGCGCGTGTGTATGTTTTCTAACCCCACGTCTTTCTCCCTTTTATTTAATCGCTTTTGATGGTTAGATTAGGGACATGTTTCAATTAGCATATCGCATGCTTTCATCCATTTATCTTGTCTTGCATGCACCGAGGCTTACTGCATCATTCAAACTGCATCATCATTTCAATATCTTCTTTGAATACGTGTTTAACTGCATGTTGTTCAAATTCCACCATATGCATTATTAGTAGTCGAGCCTATTAATTGCATTATCGCATGTGTTGCATTAGACATCTCGCATAGTTAGGATCATGCATTTTTCTAATTTGTTTCTATTTTGGCCCGGAGTACTCGGTGAGTTCTGTGCTCTAGCATACTTGCATGAGTGTGATTTCCATGTTTCCATGTTTAGCATGCTTGCCATGAGGCGATGTGCTTAAAATGCTAAACTGCTTGAATGCCTGTGGATGAAGGTTTGTTGTTTGAGTTGGAACGATTCAACGAATCTGAGTTTTAAGCCCACTTTGTTGAGTGGCAAATCATGTTTTAAGTCCACTATGTTTAGTGGCAAAACCGCATCTTTAAGCCCACTTGAGGTGGCAAATTCAAACCCCTTTACAAAATAAACATGAGTTGAACTGTTCCAAGTCTTGCAAACTAATCTATACTTGATTGTGTGCATCACATAGTAAAGCTAATTTAATAACCGGAATAAGAGTACATAATTTCATAAAAAATCATATCATGATTAGTAGAGGCTGATCTTTGATCGGGCGAGTAGGGGTGTGCAATTCATGACCTTCCTCTCTTATACCTAAGTTCCCGAGCCAAGGCAACTTTGTTGATGACAGACACGTGGTCTTCGACACGGGTCAGGGTTTGCTAAATTTCCTCAAAATAAAATATTTAGGTGGCAACTATGTATCTGGCAAAACAGTCCAATGTTGGCATTATTTGATTTAAAATTTATTTCCCAAAAAGATTTGTCAGATTTTGACTCTTTGGTGTTTATCAGTTTCACATTGCACTTGTGAGAATAGATTTAGAACTGCGGGAGTCCGAACTGTGAGGCCTTTCTTTCCAACCTTTCCGAAAGGCAGGGCGCAGAAAAAGCGAGTCCACAGTTTCTAGGGACTCTGCTGGGGATTTAGAGAACTTGACTCAAACTCATGATATGACTTTTTATCTATACATATGTGTTTCTTTGCATTTCCATTTTCATTGGTGCGCCTAAGTCACAATGTTTGCCATCTGTTATTCCTGAGCGGTTTGCCGGAGGCTTTCTTGGAAAAGCTTGCCAAAAGGCTAACCGGTTGTGGTCTCTACCATGATGGGAACACAACCCTTGGATCTAGACTACTGCTGTACCATTTGATCCTCTTTTCACTTCTTAGTGTTAGGTGTGAGAGGTATGTTAGGTAGTCTTCCTGAGGTACCCTTTTTGACCAATCAACCTAGTTGCATATCGGAAAGCATAGAGAATGTTCCAAACTAGGACAGGTTGCTTACCCAAATGCAGGTATTGTATGAAACCGCTTGTTTGCGTAGCGAACCCCTAGCTCCTGACAAAATTAGGACAAGATAACCCTACCCCATCATAGAGGTGTTTTGGTTCTCACTTGCTTGATACATGCTTTTAGAGTGAAACTCTATAGGAATGTATGTATTAGTTGCAAGTCTGGATATCAGTTTGAGGGTATCAGTTTTTCGGAGGCAGAAATTCAATGTTGAGTACAGTTCTTCAGCTTAGGATTGCAACTGTGTGTTGTTTCTATCTGAGCTGAGATGTTATGCGGTTTTTGCTTTTTGTTTCTTTTGCTTTATTTTCTTTTTGCAAGGTAGTCTTTAACCATTGCTTCAGACGATCCTGTTACCCCCCAAGCGCTCCGGACCCAAGTAAGTTAACTTTACCGATTCGGGGATCTTGTATGAGGACAACCAGTGTTTGCTTCACTCCCACCGGTTGTTAGTTCAACAGTCACCACTTACATCGCCTGTGCTCAGTCAGGCCCAGTCATCTGCTTCTACTCTAGAAAGAGAGCATACACCTGTTCTGATAGCTCAGCATTTTTAGTCGGCATGGAAGATATCCTTCGCCAACTCTAACAGACTATTAAGAACATGCAGCTAGATGCTGCCCAACAAGCTGAGACCATAGCCCGCTAGGCCGAGGTTGTAGCCTGCCAAACAGAGGTAATAGAAAGGCTTCAACTGCAGCAACCATAACCTGTAGTAGCCTTAGCATCCCATGTACCCCCAGCGGGAATTCCAGCTCCCGGGGTCACAATCAATGTCCAAGAAAATGCGGGCATTCAGGCGGATCCTATTCCACCTGAGACCTCCAAGGCACTGGTTTACCCGACAGAGGTGTCGTTTGAATTCGAGGTCGACCTTACTGCGTTGAAAGTGAGCAAGCTGGAAAAGCTCTTTAAACGGGGGTAGGGTGTGAATTTGATCCCTGACATTGAGGATGGCTATACTGATTCTATATTAACTCTGCAAGACCGATTTAGGATGCCACGCATAGATCGCTTTGACAGCTCTGGGGATCCCCTGGTCTATCTCTGGCTATTCTCAAACATTTTGCGGCTGATGGGGCTAACCAGACTACAGAAGCTGTCGCTCTTTAGCCAGACCCTGTTGGGTATAACGGCTATCTGGTATGCTAAACTTGAAGACTCTGTGAAGAGAAACTGGGAGGAAAAGGCCGACGCCTTCATAGCACAGTACTTCTACAACACTCAGATCGAGGTCACTACTCGCGATCTTGAAGCAACTCTTTAGGAGCCGGAGGAGGGCTTCTCGGATTTTGTGACCTGGTGAAGGGCCAAGGCCTCTATGATGATTGTCAAGCCGTCTGAAGGGACCAGATCAGAATGGTGGTTCGTATTTTTCAAGGAAGATTATTACAGAAAATGATAGTAATGCCTTTGTTTACTTTTGTTGACCTCTACGAAATAGGGGTGCAAATTTAGGATGCAATGAAGTAGGGTCTGATAGACCACGAGAAGGAATAGCTTAAGAGGGCTTTCACACGCAATTCGTGTAACGCCCTCAAAATTAACCCATTATATATCATTGACATGCATTATTTAAAGAAGACAATTTATTAATTCATTCATCAGAGTATTACTAAATAAAGCATTACATGTAACATCGAATAAAATGCCCTACAGGCTTACATCTTTCCAAGCCAGCACTTGGATTCAAAAATATGAGTTCTAATCCCAATACAAGAAAAGCCCTAGGCTTGAATGTTTACATGCAAAACTATTAACTAAAGGTAGTCTTCTTCAATCCAGAAGCCAAACCCTCCCAAGCTAAGTCCTTGGAGGTAGTTTATCACCTGAACCTGAAAATGATGTTCCCATAAAGGGTGAGCCACAGCCCAATAGAAATATACTAAACCACATATAAGCAATGAATAAAGCAATAGCATTCAACAGATGGTTAACCAAAATAATCAATTACTTCATTTTACAGTCTCATGACACTATTGCCAAAGATACGTTTTACTTTCCAATTTTATCAACATGGCTCAGAACCTGGCCAATCTTACAACAGTGAATCACATATATCATATTCACATCCTTCCAATATCAACAAACAAATGAGACTCAAGCTCAAATCAAACACTTCATACTTCCAAATTGATACACATTTTAGTGCTGTATCAATAAAACACTTCTATATAAATAAGCACACACAAAAGTGATGCTAATGGAGTCCATCCCCTATCTCCTCCCAAACAAAATCCGGTTTAGAGGTCCATCCCCTATCTTCCCCTAAACCGTGGAGTACATCCCCTATCTCCTCCCACACAAAACAATATATGCAAATGCAATGCTCAATCAATACACGTATTTTCTGTATTAATGCAATAGTCAAAATTAATGACTTAACCAATGTGATTAGTTTCAGTTATTCCTAATCCACATGCAATGTCTACAACAATCACGACTATCCTCCACCGATAGCCCAAAACAGTTATTTCTAAACTGAAAATAACTATGTCAACAATTCAATAGACAAATGATTCCAATTACATAATTACGCTATTTAACCAATGATTTCCCCAATTCCATGAATTTAACCATCTTTTCCCAATTCCATGAATTACTTATACAAATTAATTCAATAATACAACTAAGGTTTTTCCCAAAATTTACCAAAGTATCCCCAATATATCAAAATACCAAAACTTATAACAAAACTTATAGAATGGAGTAGGAAATCCCTACCTTGAAGTGAAGAACTCGAATGGATAAGATGAAGATGAAGACCCAAATTCCAAAGTGCTCCAAACCACCAAACGTTCAGATTAAATGGAAGCCCTCGACTCACTCTATCTTTTTAACAAAGGACTTAGGGTAGAAATACACTCTAAGTAGATCAAACTTAAGAGAGAAGGTGTGTAGGGAGAGGGAGAAGACGGTTCTAGGGTTTTAAAATCAAAAAGGAGATGAAAAATGATCCTGAAAGTCGGATCTCGGATTTTTATACCAGTCGCCCCGCTCGAGCGTGGAAACCCCCGCTCGAGCGCCACTCACAGACTCCCGCTCGAGCGGCCAAACTCCCGCTCGAGCGGCGAATGCACTCTCCCAGAAGTTTTTGCAGACAGGTCCACGCTCGAGCGCCCAACTCCCCGCTTGAGCGTCACTCACGACTTCCCGCTCGAGCGTCCAATCCCCCGCTCGAGCGGCCAACACTACACAGGACATACTGGATGGGTGTATTCCCCGCTCGAGCGTCCAAACCCCCGCTCGAGCGGACAAGCCAAAATCTGGGCAACTAGACTTGGTTCCTAAGCTCAACCAACCTGCTCCAAAACTTCCCAACACAACCCAAGACTCAAAATAAGAAAATAATGAATGACAACAACAATTATATAATGACGGAATCTACGGAACCTAAGTCCGGATACAATAATCAAATGGGAAAAGACCGGGGTCGCTATAACCTCCCCCCCTTAAAAGAATTTCGTCCCCGAAATTAAGCATAAGTTTGTAAATAAAAACAAATTTTTCTCAATTCTCAAAGATATTGTATAACAACAATAAACATCTTGACCCAATACTGGTCACTTCATCTCTTTATCAAAGGGTATCTCACAATATATATAAAACAACATATATTTCAACCTGTATCATTATTATGGATTATTCCTTTTAATGTTAACAATTCCCATATCATATTCAATCGCATGATATAAACAACACATTCAACGATGTACTCAATAGATGCAATGTTACACTTAACTTCTACAATGAAGCAAGTTTCAAGATAGACCCATTTATCAAAACATACTCAACGTTTTACAACTTAAGACACATGTAAAGCTCTTAAGTTTAACAATATTACAAAATCTAAATACTAGATTACAAATCGACAAACATGTCCGGGTATTTTTCGCGGACTTCCAACTCACGTTCCCAAGTGGCTTCCTCCACTCCGTGATGTTTCCACAAAACTTTGACCAAAGGGATGGTTTTGCCTCGCAAAACTTGATCCCGCCTATCCAAGACCCGAACTGGTATCTCCTCATACGAAACATCCACATCAACCACTAAATCGGTCCAATCCAACACATGTGATGGATCTGGCTCATACTTCCGAAGCATACTCACATGAAACACGTCATGTACTCCGAACAACTGCGGTGGCAAAGCTAGACGATAGGCAGCCTCGCCAATCCTCTCAAGGATCTCAAAAGGACCAATGAACCGAGGGGACAATTTCCCGCTCCTCCCAAATCTCATCAAACCCCGTCTAGGTGATATCTTCAGAAAGACATGATCACCCACCTCAAACACCAAAGGTCTTCTCTTACGGTCGGCATAAGATTTCTGACGACTCTGTGCTGTAACAAGTCTCTTACGGATAAGCTCAACTTTCTCCGTCGTTTCCCTCACCAACTCCGGACCCAACAGAGGTGCATCACCCACCTCGGCCCAACAAACAGGAGACCTACACGGTCGGCCGTATGAGGCCTCAAACGGTGCCATACCGATACTAGACTGGAAGCTGTTGTTGTAGGCAAACTCCACTAATGGCAAGTGCCTCTCCCATGACCCGCTGAAGTCAAGAACACAACCCCGAAGCATATCTTCAAGGATCTGAATAGTACGCTCGGACTGCCCATCAGTCTGAGGATGATAAGCTGTGCTAAAGGTCAACTTAGTACCTAAGGCGCTCTGCAAGCTCTGCCATAATCTGGCAGTAAAACGTGGGTCCCTATCGGAGACGATCGTCACTGGAACCCCGTGCAACCTCACTATGCCCCGAATATACAAGTCGGCAAGATGATCTACTGAATCTCTAACGCGCATAGGAATGAAGTGCGCCGACTTAGTCAGCCGGTCTACAACCACCCAAATAGCATCACTGCCCCGCTGAGTCCTCGGAAGACCTACAACGAAGTCCATAGTGACATGCTCCCACTTCCACTCGGCAATAGGCAAGGGTTGCAACAAACCCGCTGGCCTTTGATGTTCGGCCTTCACTTGCTGACAAGTAAGGCACTTAGACACAAAAGCTGCCACATCTCTCTTCATACCCCGCCACCAAAACTGGCGACCCAAATCCCGATACATCTTAGTACCTCCCGGATGCACCGCAAGGCGTGAATGATGAAACTCTCGGAGTACCTCCTCTCGATGAGACTCCGGCACAAACAGACGGTCTCGGTATCTCACACTCAGGTCGGGATACACCGTCAAACCTTTCTCAACCTTCCCACCAGAAATCTTCTCACGGAGGGATTCTACCTCAAGGTCGCCCCTCTGAGCCTCTAACACTCGAGTCACAAGTGTAGGCCGTGCAATAACAGAAAACAAGGCCGCAGCCTCAACGGATTCGCCCAGAAGCAAATCAAACTCTCCAAGTGCACCTAACATCTCCCGCTCTCGGATGGCTATACTAGCTATGACACCAACAGGTTTTCTGCTAAGGGCATCGGCCACCACATTGGCCTTTCCCGGATGATAATGCAATTCAAAGTCATAATCCTCTATGAACTCCATCCACCTCCTCTGCCTCAAGTTCAAATCTTTCTGTGTAAACAAATATTTCAGACTCTTATGATCCGAGAATACCTCAAATTTCTCACCATAAAGATAATGCCTCCAAATCTTCAAGGCAAATATCACAGCTGCTAACTCTAGATCATGCGTAGGGTAATTCTGCTCGTGAATTTTCAACTGACGTGAGCCATAGGCAACTACTTTCCCCTCTTGCATTAACACACAACCCAGACCCTCTCGTGAGGCGTCACAATAGACTGTATAACCCAACCCTCTCTCTGGAATAATCAATACTGGAGCGGTGGTCAGTCTAAGTTTCAACTCCTGAAACGACTTTTCATAAGTCTCACTCCATACAAATTTGACTCCCTTCCGAGTCAATCTAGTCAAAGGCGAAGCTAATCTGGAGAAATCTTTTACAAACCGGCGATAATACCCAGCTAATCCCAGAAAACTGCGGATCTCAAACACACTCTTAGGCTGTACCCAATCTTGCACTGCCTCTGTCTTGGATGTATCAATAGACACCCCTTCCCTAGAAACTACATGGCCTAAGAACTTCACCTCCTCTAGCCAGAACTCACACTTCCCAAACTTAGCATAAAGCTGATGGGCTCTAAGTAAATCAAGCACCACCCTCAAGTGTTCCTCGTGCTCTTCCTCTGAAGGTGAATAGATAAGGATGTCGTCCACGAAGACGACTACAAAACGATCTAAAAATTCCCGGAATATCCGGTTCATCAAATCCATAAATACTGCCGGTGCATTGGTGAGCCCAAATGGCATCACCAAAAACTCATAGTGGCCATACCTCGTACGGAATGCCGTCTTTGGAATATCCTCCTCTCTGACCCTCAACTGGTGGTAACCTGATCTCAAGTCTATCTTAGAGAAACAACGGGAACCTTTCAACTGATCGAACAGATCATCTATACGGGGCATAGGGTACTTATTCTTAACCGTAGCCCGATTCAATTTCCGGTAATCTATACAAAGTCTCAAAGCACCACCTTTCTTTTTAACAAAGAGGGCTGGTGCTCCCCACGGCGAAACACTAGGACGTATAAAACCCTTGTCTAGCAACTCCTGGAGCTGAATCTTCAACTCAACTAACTCGGCTGGGGCAAAACGATAAGGTGCCATAGAAATCGGCGCCGTGCCGGGCACTAGGTCAATAGAGAACTCAATCTCTCGATGCGGTGGCAAACCAACAAGATCCTCGGGAAAGACGTCCGAGTACTCACAAACCACCCTTGGCAACACAATCTGAGTCTCAACATCCTCACTAATCGAAAGGTTAGCAAGTAGACCACTAAGCTCACTCCGTCCTCGCGGAACATACCCCGGTGGCAACACATCACCAACCCGGTCCCCCAGAAAATGAAAATACTCTCCGCTCACGGTACAACAAGTGACCCTCTGGCGGTAGCAATCAATAACTGCCCGGTATGACGATAACCAGTCCATACCCAAAATAACATCGAAACCCCTCATAGGCATAACTACAAAGGAAAATGGGTTTCTATGATAATCAACCTCTATATCACAACCCCTAACACCTTGTTTCAAGATCAATTCACCCCCAAGAGGTGACACTACACAAATAGGAGATGATAACTGTGCTAACTCCAACTCCAAAACAGATGCAAATGCAGCAGACACAAAGGAATGAGATGCACCCGTATCAATCAAAACATTAGCAACCGAGTTGCAAAACAAAAAGGTACCTCTCACAACTGATGGTGCCGGCACAAGATCCTGCGCGGTAATAGCATACACGCGCCCAGACGACCTCTGATCAACCTGCTCACCCCTAGGAGCATAAGATTGCTGCACTGACTGGGACGATGAAGCCCCCTGATTGGCCTTCGAGGCCTGACCCGACTGAGCTGGCTGCTGACCCTAAATCGGCCTCAAACCCGATGCAACAGGTGTGCCACCCAACTGCGGGCAATACCTCTTCATATGCCCTGGCTGACCACACTGATAACACGAGAGTGGCTGGCCTCTACCCTGACTCTGGCTCTGAGATCGAGCTGAAGATGATGCTGCTCTCTGCACTCCTCCCCTCTGAGGACAAACTGGAGACTTGTGGCCCAGCTGGCCACACTTGAAACAGGTAATGTCTCCCTGACTGCCTTTCCCCGAACTAGCACTCGGTACAGGAAAAGTCGATCTAGAAAAGCTACCCTGAGACTGCTGGGGATTAAAACCCTTCTGTCTCCTACCATCATTCTGACCATCCTGACTCCTCTTGGAGCCCTTTTGCCCTTCCTCCTCCTCCTGCATCATGATTTCCATGTGGGCTGCAGCATCAACCATACGCCCATAATCCCGAATCATAGTTCCCCCAACTCTCAGCTTGAGGCCACGCCTCAACTTCTTCTCAAACTCAATACAACGGCGTTCCTCAGACGCCACCAACTCAGGTGCAAACCTGGACAAACTAGTAAATGCAGCCTCAAACTCGGCCACTGAAGAACTCGACTGCTTAAGCTGACAAAACTGGTCTCGCAGCTTCTCCCTGACAGCTGGAGATAAGAACTTCTCCTGGAAAGCATTCACAAAAGCCTCCCACGTACCTCCTATACGCCCCTTAGTAAACTTCCACCACTGACCCGCATCCCCCTTCAACTGGAAAGATGCCAAGGTCACTTTCAACCCCTCGTCTTCGATGCCAAGCGTCTCAAACGTCTTCGTTGTCTGTTCGAGCCATTCATCTGCCTTAAGCGGCTCTTTTGGATCACCCACAAATTCATCCGGATTAGACCGGAAGAACTCCCTCTTCAGAAAGGAAGGTCCTGCATCCGCAATAACAGCCTGAGCTTGATTCTCAACCCTAAGAATGCCTACTGACTCCCTGAATGCCCCTGCTATCTCTCGGGCTAAAGCGCCCATAGCCTGCTGGCCTACTGGCTCGTCCACATTGGCCTGGCCAATTCCCTCATGAACTGCCGGAATCTCCTCTGGCACCGGTACCTGCTGCCTACCCGGCCTACCACGCCTACCGCGTCCTCGTCCTGACATCCTAATAAAGGAAACAAACAAAGACGTTAGCACATTAATAAATGTGCCGAAACTAAACACTCGCGTCCTAATGCATTGGACAAAAAATAATTCATTCCACGTAAGCACATAATCACATAAGCACCTACGAATTTCATTCCTGGATAATAATAGCCCCGAAGCGTTACTATAGTTCCGGTTGGAAACAGCAGTGATCAAGTGCCTTTCCAACAAGACTACTAGAAACTCAAGGGTCCAATCAACATCCCAGAAACTACATTCCATACCCACATAATCACATAAACATGTTATCACATAAGCATATAACATTACACTAAGTCTCTATCAAACGAGACGAACCCAATGTGATGCTAATCACGTCCCACGTACCCAAAGTATTCAAACCCGTTACGCTCTGATACCAAGTTGTAACGCCCTCAAAATTAACCCATTATATATCATTGACATGCATTATTTAAAGAAGACAATTTATTAATTCATTCATCAGAGTATTACTAAATAAAGCATTACATGTAACATCGAATAAAATGCCCTACAGGCTTACATCTTTCCAAGCCAGCACTTGGATTCAAAAATATGAGTTCTAATCCCAATACAAGAAAAGCCCTAGGCTTGAATGTTTACATGCAAAACTATTAACTAAAGGTAGTCTTCTTCAATCCAGAAGCCAAACCCTCCCAAGCTAAGTCCTTGGAGGTAGTTTATCACCTGAACCTGAAAATGATGTTCCCATAAAGGGTGAGCCACAGCCCAATAGAAATATACTAAACCACATATAAGCAATGAATAAAGCAATAGCATTCAACAGATGGTTAACCAAAATAATCAATTACTTCATTTTACAGTCTCATGACACTATTGCCAAAGATACGTTTTACTTTCCAATTTTATCAACATGGCTCAGAACCTGGCCAATCTTACAACAGTGAATCACATATATCATATTCACATCCTTCCAATATCAACAAACAAATGAGACTCAAGCTCAAATCAAACACTTCATACTTCCAAATTGATACACATTTTAGTGCTGTATCAATAAAACACTTCTATATAAATAAGCACACACAAAAGTGATGCTAATGGAGTCCATCCCCTATCTCCTCCCAAACAAAATCCGGTTTAGAGGTCCATCCCCTATCTTCCCCTAAACCGTGGAGTACATCCCCTATCTCCTCCCACACAAAACAATATATGCAAATGCAATGCTCAATCAATACACGTATTTTCTGTATTAATGCAATAGTCAAAATTAATGACTTAACCAATGTGATTAGTTTCAGTTATTCCTAATCCACATGCAATGTCTACAACAATCACGACTATCCTCCACCGATAGCCCAAAACAGTTATTTCTAAACTGAAAATAACTATGTCAACAATTCAATAGACAAATGATTCCAATTACATAATTACGCTATTTAACCAATGATTTCCCCAATTCCATGAATTTAACCATCTTTTCCCAATTCCATGAATTACTTATACAAATTAATTCAATAATACAACTAGGGTTTTTCCCAAAATTTACCAAAGTATCCCCAACATATCAAAATACCAAAACTTAGAACAAAACTTATAGAATGGAGTAGGAAATCCCTACCTTGAAGTGAAGAACTCGAATGGATAAGATGAAGATGAAGACCCAAATTCCAAAGTGCTCCAAACCACCAAACGTTGAGATTAAATGGAAGCCCTCGACTCACTCTATCTTTTTAACAAAGGACTTAGGGTAGAAATACACTCTAAGTAGATCAAACCTAAGAGAGAAGGTGTGTAGGGAGAGGGAGAAGACGGTTCTAGGGTTTTAAAATCAAAAAGGAGATGAAAAATGATCCTGAAAGTCGGATCTCGGATTTTTATACCAGTCGCCCCGCTCGAGCGTGGAAACCCCCGCTCGAGCGCCACTCACAGACTCCCGCTCGAGCGGCCAAACTCCCGCTCGAGCGGCGAATGCACTATCCCAGAAGTTTTTGCAGACAGGTCCACGCTCGAGCGCCCAACTCCCCGCTCGAGCGTCACTCACGACTTCCCGCTCGAGCGTCCAATCCCCCGCTCGAGCGGCCAACACTACACAGGACATACTGGATGGGTGTATTCCCCGCTCGAGCGTCCAAACCCCGCTCGAGCGGACAAGCCAAAATCTGGGCAACTAGACTTGGTTCCTAAGCTCAACCAACCTGCTCCAAAACTTCCCAACACAACCCAAGACTCAAAATAAGAAAATAATGAATGACAACAACAATTATACAATGACGGAATCTACGGAACCTAAGTCCGGATACAATAATCAAATGGGAAAAGACCGGGGTCGCTATAATTCGAATGTGACTATTAGCGATAGTGCAGCTGCAAGGCCTTCAAATTTGAGTATGGTCACCACCACACCCAAGACTGCTAACCCCTTTACCGGCGCATCCAATATAACTTCCCAAACCTCAAGCCACCAGGCTCGAGGCCAGAGGGTTTTCACCCCACTGTACATGTCTCTATCTGCGGCCTTGAGGGTCCTAATCAAAAAAGGACATCTTAAGCCGTTAGGACAATGCCCATTGTCCAATCATCTCCCTCCTAAACACAACTCGACTAAATACTGTGCTTGTCACCAACAACATGGCCATGATATTGATCAGTGCTTTAGACTGCGTCATGAGATTCAAGATCTCATTGACAATAAAGTGATAACACTTCCTGAAAAACCCAATGTCACTACAAATGCTCTCCCACCCCATAACCAACCCCCTCCACCCCGACAAATAAACCATATCTCTGCATTGGCCATCCCTTACGACCCCAGTATATACGTCACCCCCTCCTACCTACCTAAGTCGACCTTGTGCATGATGAACAAGTCAACAATCCAAACTGAACCCGTGGTGGTGATAGTGGAATATGAAGGGAGATTAGCTTTGGTGGAGAATGTCAGTTCAATGCCTGAGGGCTCCGTGGACTTATTCGAGGAGTACAACCCATGCTGTTATATTGTGCCAACCAATCAGGCCAAACCAGAGGTGGAGTTGCCAACAGGAATGGAGGTCAGTGTGGTCCGGGAGGATGGCCCAAGCCAAGGATTAGATGACCTAGTCAACCTGGAGGAAGACATCAACAATCTGCAGTTCTTCGATGAGCAAGATTCAGGGGATATGCACATTAACTAGCTTGATCTGAACCAATCGACAAATAGCTTTGGGTGGCTCAGTGACAAACCTGATGTAGATAAGGGGCTACAACCAAAGCTGGAAGAGCAGGAAGCAACAACTGCTACAAGGGCCGGAAAGGCTAAGGACAAAGGGAAATTCCCGGAGAGCGCCGATATTAAGAATTCAGCTCAGGAATCGGGCATTGTTAGTATTGCTGATACGGAACAAGAAGCCGCACTGAAGCTGTTTGAATAGGAAAGGTGTGAGAATAGCCAGAAAGCTGGAAAAACCAAACACCCTGAGGGGGATGACTGTGATGTAAGAGTAATTACAACGGAACCAGACAATTGTCTGTTGGTTTTCGTAGGAGTATTTTGGGAAGATGATGATCTGCATCTTGCCTACACTGAGGAGGATTGGGGCCGAGACCTGCCAGACGACACTTGGTACTCTGAGGAGGTGGATCATATGACTAGAAGCGGGTAGTACGTTAAGCCCCTAAACTTAGACCAACCGGAAGGATATGGAAAGGATAAGGAGGCTGAAAAATAGAGGGACGAGCAATTAGAGGAAGAGGCTGTGCTAAAGCAACTAAAGAAGATCCAAGCTGATATATCCGTCTGGGGTTTGCTTATGGCTTCGCGCGTGCACCGGCAAGCTGTATTGTCGGCAATGGATAAGGCCAAATTGTCTATCGACACAACTCCATAACAACTAGTGGGACTTGTCTTCCCAGGTGGCACTATGCCAACTTTGACCTTTTCTGATAAGAAATTACCGCTAGAAGGCTCCGCACACAACAAGCCGCTATACATCTCAGTTGAATGTACAGAGAAATGGGTGCCAGTTGTATTGGCAAACACTGGGTCTGCAAGCAACATTTTTTCATCTCGCACAGCCTATGCTATTGGCTTGAAGTCAGCGGATTTTGTACCAACGACCCAAGTGATCCGGGCTTATGACAACACAAGTAGAGAAGTGATGGGAATAGTACAAGTCAAAATACAAGTTGGCCCGGCTCAACAGAATATTGAATTTCACATCCTGGATGTTTCGGCTACTTTCAACTTGTTACTTGGGTGACCCTAGCTGCACCAAGTAAAAGCTGTTTCTTCCACCTTGCATCAAATGCTGAAGTACCCTCTTGGAAAGCGGGTAGCAATTGTGTTCGGGAATTTATCCACACATCCTCTACTAGAGGTTACTACACTCGTAATGGAGATTTTACATGGCGACGAGGATGTTTTCCTCTTTCGTTTTACCATGGCTGAGGCCCGGGTGGTGCAAAACATCTTAGCTATTGATGAGGGCTTATATGTCAGTGCTCAATCAGTGTATCTCATGAAAAAGCTACAGCATATACCCAGGATGGGATTAGGTAGAAGCAGTCGGAAGGGCGTTACTGCACTGGCCGAAGTGCCACATAACCCTCATGTCTTTGGCTTGGGCTATACACCTACCAAAGAAGACTGGGTTTGAAAAAGAAAGAAAATGACCGGAAGAGCCAGAGCAAAGCAAAGTGGGAAGCACTATGAGCTTGTGCATAGGCCAATTCAAGAAACTTTGAATGGCCACTTTATCTAGGAGGGGGAAGACTTCCTGTTTTATTGCTTTCTTGAGCCATGGTTGAACTCCGAGAAGCGGCATCTACCCGGCTTCGAGATTTTCTTCGACTTACAGCTGCAAGAGGGTGAAGCCACAGAGAAATAGACTGAATTAACTGCTGAGGTTGAATAGAGCATAGAAAGTGAGTCCAACAACAGTGAACTTGAGGTAGGAGTAGCGTTGGCATGTCTCCATTGAGATCCTCAAATCAACCCGGAGAGCTTGGGGGATGACCTAACCGTTTCCATGATTAGAGACCAATAAGGTATGGACCCTTCCAGTGGTATCTTGGATGTATCTGACGGACCATCCCTCACTTGGTAGCTGGAGGAGGATTTTCTATCCAGTAGTTCTGAGTCAGGTAGTGAACCAGAATCTGATTCCACAGAGTCTGTGGAGTCGGAATCAGATTCTGGTTCTTCTGAGTCTGGGTCCAGTATTCCTGCGGTTAATAACCCAAGTGCCGAAGCTTTGTCCAGGTCGTCTTTTTCCTTTTCTTTTGAGTAGGTTGTAACTAAGGAATTGAATGAGCTAGATCTTTTGAATGTGAATACCACTACAATTTCTGAGTACTTCTCTGTGCGACTTGTGTATTGCATAGATCATGACTTTCAAAATTTTAATGAAAACAATGAGGAAGGAATTCCTCTAGTTTTGAAACATTGATTGATCGAGAGGAGGAGAGATTTGTAAAACCCCTCATTGATTAAATCATTCCAATTAATGTGGTTACTAAGAATGATCCGCGCCTGGTCCAGATTGGGTCCACATTGTCTTCAGAGGCGTGTGAGCGCTTAGTCACTTTATTAAAAGATTTCAAAGATGTTTTCGTGTGGTCCTACGAAGACATGCTTGAAATTGATCCTGAGATTGTATAGCATCGGATCCCTCTTGACCCCGTGGCCTGACCCATCAAGTAGATATTGTGAAAAATACGCCCTGATTAGGCTTTGAAGATTAATAAGGAGATCACCAAGCAGATAGACGTAGGGTTCTTGCTAGTATCTAAGTATCCAACTTGGTTGGCCAACATTGTTCCGGTGCCAATGAAAGATGGCAGAATTCGGGTGTGTGTGGACTTCAGAGATCTGAACAAAGCCAGTTCGAAGAACGACTTTCCTCTACAACACATCGTTGAATTGGTGGACTTCACCATAGGCCATGCATTGCTCTCCTTCATGGATGGATTTTTCTAGTAGAACCAGATATTGACCTCACCCGAAGACAAAGAGAAGACTGCCTTCACCATGCCGCGGGGAACCTACTACTATAGGGTAATGCCATTTGGGCTGAAGAATGCTAGGGCCACCTATCAACGGGTTGCAACCACAATTCTATATGATATGATCCACAAAGAGGTTAAGGTCTATGTGGACAACATGATTGTCAAGTCTAAGGAAATAAAGGGCCACTATACTGCCTTAGAGAAATTCTTTCAACGAATTAGGGAATATCGGTTGGGGCTGAATCCACAGAAATGCACTTTTGGTGTAACAGCAGAGAAAATGCTGGGGTTCCTGATCATACAGCGGGGCATCGAGGTTGATCTTTCCAAAATCAAGGCCATCCTAGAAATGCCACCACCAAGGACTGAAAATGAGATACGAGGCTTTCTGGGTAAAGTGCAATTCATAAGACAGTTTATCGCAAAATTAACCTTGACTTGTGAACCGCTAGTTGGTCTCCTGAAGAAAGGAAAGAAATTCCAATGGGATTACTGATATCAATTCGCTTTTGAGTAGATCAAGCAGTATCTTTAGAACCCGCCCGTGTTGTCGCCACCAAAGTCGGGGAAGCTCTTGATTCTGTACCTATCAATAACGGACACAATGATGGGATGCATGCTTGCTCAGGAATCTGAGGATAAAGTGGAGAAAGCCATTTATTACCTGAGCAAGAAGATATTGGATTATGAGACCCGTTACACCCCGCTGGAGAAGGCCTTCTTAGCCTTAGTATGGGCCACCAGGAAGTTGAGACACTACTTGTTAGCTCACTCTGTAATTCTGGTTTCAAGATTAGATCCCATCAAATATCTCTTTGAGAAACCAGCACTTACGAGTAGGCTAGCCCGTTGGCTACTTCTCGTCTCTGAATTTGATTTGAAATATGTCACTCGCAAGTCTGTCAAGGGGAGAGCAGTAGCAGAGTTTCTGGCAGATCACCGAGTGGAAGGGGACGAAATAGTAGAATACCCATTCTGAGATGAAGCTATTCTGCAGGTTGAAAAAGAAACCTGGACAATGTACTTTGATGGAGCGTCTAACCAGCACGGTTATGGGATAGGGGTGTTACTGATAACACCTGACAATTCCCATATACCCTTAGCCTTCAAACTCCAGTTCAAAGTATCCAACAAGAAGGAAGAATACGAGGCGTGTATCGCTAGATTGAAAGCTGCCTCGGAACTAGGGGCAAAAAGGTTGGATGTCATTGGGGACTCGAACTTGGTTGTGTCACAAGAAAAAGGAGACCGGAAGGTCAAAGAAGAAAAGATACAGATCTATCATCGGACCCTGGATGCTCTGATTTCTAGGTTTGAGAAGCTAACCTTCACGCATTTGCTAAGAGAGAACCACAGGTTCGCTGACGCCTTATCAACTCTATCTTCTATGATAGACATCCCGTTGGGAGTCCGGATGCATCCGATCATCATTGAGCAGAGATATGCGCTGACCGACGGGTTGATCGCCGCAATAGATAAAGTGCAAGATCAAAACCCCTAGTATTATGATATCTGGAACTTCTTGGAAAATAAGGGTTATCCACTAGGGGCGAATGCCAAAGATAAAAGGCCAACACGGCGGATGGCCGTTCAATTTATCATCTTCAGGGGTAAGTTGTATAAAAGGGGTTATCTAGGAATGCACAAGTTGTGTGTTGATGTAGAAGAGTCGAAGCCCTTAATAGAAGCTATCCATGGGGGAGAGTGTGGAGCACACATGAGCAGAGTGATACTAGCCCCGAAAGATTCTTAAGCAAGGTTACTACTGGTCTACCATGGAGGAGGATTGTATTGGTTTTGTTCGGCGATGCCACAAAGGCCAAATTCATGCAAATCGTATAAATATCCCGCCGTTAAAGCTGTACAACATGACTTCACCGTGGCCTTTCTCAGTCTGGGGAGTTGACATCATTGGGGCAGTTACATCGAAAGGGTCAAATGGGCATGAATACATTCTGCTGGCAATTGATTGTTTCACGAGCTGGGTAGAAGCTCAGTCTTATGCAATGTTGAAAGCACCGCATGTGGCTAAGTTCATCCACACCAAGTCCCAAAAAAGATCATTTCAGACAATGGCTCCCATTTCAAGAAAGAAATGATTGACTTGTTGGAGAAATACAACGTGGCTTTTCATAAGTCATCTACATATCGGCTGCAAACCAACGGAGCTGTTGAGGCCGCCAACAAGAACATCAAACACATTTTGCAAAAAATGGTTGAGACTGATAGGGACTGGCCAAACAAATTTCTATTTGCTCTCTAGGGCTATAGGACTTCAATTGGGACTTCTAATGGGGCAACTCCGTATTCTCTGGTTTATGGTATGGAAGCTATTATACCGATTGAAATAGAGGTTCCGTTGTTACGGGTTGTGGCTGAGTAGCAGATAGCAGAAGCGGATTGGCAGCAGAGCAGGTTTGAAGAACTAATGCTATTTGATAAGAGGAAGCTAAAAGCACTATACCACATTTAGGGTTATCAACGTAGGATTGCTAGGGCTTTTAACAAGAAAGTTAAGTCTCAGAATCTGAAAGTAGGGGATTTGGTGCCGAAAGACAACTGAGCTCCCATCCATAACCATAGAGGCATGTTCAGACCCAATTGGACTGGTCCTTACATTATCAAAACTATTTGGTCGGGTGGAGCTGTTATTCTTATGGACCTGGATGGCCTAGAATTTTCCCAACTGATTAACATGGAGAAGTTGAAGAAATACTATCCTTGAGTGGATCGCTAGGCCGAAAACCCAGAAGGGAGACCTAGGCAAAAGTTAGAGCACAAAAAAAATTTAAAAAAAAAAAAACTAAACTTGCAAGGTTGAAAACCCAGAAAGGGCGGCCTGGCAAAAGTTAGAGCACAAAAGGAGAGCATTAATACTCGAGTGAACCCGCACCGAACTGCGTAAGGCCTGATTCCAATCTTCGGGATACGTAGGCAACTTCATCCTGAAGTTCGGCCTCAAACACCTCCAATTCAACGGTCATGTCCATGTGTTTGATCAAGGCACCTTTGTCCGTTCATTATTTGAAAGTTTGGTTGTGATCCTTACTTTGAGAGAGGAGTTGACTACAGTGCTGAGCAGTGCTATTCAGCCTAGGGGCAATTTTTCATTTTTTGATTCAATGTGGTACGTCTCAAGGATAGATTCCAGATGTGTCCAGCTGTGATCGTTATCGAAAATGGTTCTAAAAAGTTTTAATAAAAGTTGATTTTGGTCAAATTAATCTTTTTACAACTTAGACCATTTTTGGACCAAAGGAAAACTTTCAGTGCTTGCAATTTCAATTTCATTGATTTCAATACAAAGTTCTCCAATTCTCGATGCAAATCAAAGTTGCTTTTTATTACATTAAAAAAGAAAACTTGAAAAGTTAGATCAAAGCAATAAACTTGGGGCATAGATGAGTCAAGTGTTCCTGCGTCCCCTCCTTGAGCTCGTAGAAGCTGCAGATGTTAAAGTAGCCCCAACTTGTGCCTCATCTTCAAGCCAAGTCGAGCACTCGCCAGAAAGAGCACAGTTGAAACTAGAGGGAGGAGCTAGAAGCTCTCTCGTCTTCCAAGAAGTAGGATATAGAGCCAACTGTGAACCTCGGATTAGGAATGAAGCCGGGTGCTTTACCCCCTCTTCTGCGCAAGTCTGGTCGTGTCTGAGCTGACGCCTGAACAGAAATGGAAAGTAGAATACATAGTGTGTCAAGCTAATCAGTTGAATGCCGGGTAGCCAAGCCATGTTATAGCCCATCTCGGGCAGATCAAACTAGTGGCAGCGCCAAACAATGTCAACAGCAGACTGTAGACGTCCCCGAACGTCCCGGGAGGGAATCCCGTTTTGTTCATTTGGGCTCACTACAGTTCGGACTAAAATTGTCACGGCTCTTAATCTGATCTCACAATGTGTGATGTGAGATTGATAAATCACCAAAGAGTTCAAATCTGGCAAATCGTTTTGAAAAACAGATTTTTAGAAAGAAGTGCCAAATATGGACTGCTTTGCCAGATACAGAGTCACCACCTAAATATTTTATTTTTGGGGGAATTTAGGAAACCCTGACTCGTTGCCTAAGGCCACATGTCCGTCATCACCAAAGTTGCCTCGGCTCGGGAACTTGGGTACGATTGGGGAAGGTCAGCTATGAGCACCCTCGTTCGCCCGATCAAAGATCGGCCACTACTAAACATGATATCTCGATTTTGAAAACACATGCGTTCTTATTCCGATTAATTAGCTAGAATTACTATGTGATGCGCGCAGCAAAACAAGTACAGACTAGATCGCCTAATTTGGAACAAAGCAACGCATATCTGTTTGTTTGGAAAATGATTTGAAGTTTGCAACTCGTAAGTAGGCTAAAACACGGATTTCAATGAATTATCCCAATTCAAGCAATCCAACCTTCACCCACAAGCATTCAGGCAGTTACATCACATACGCAAATAGCCTCATGTTAAGCATACTGTCATGGCAACACTGACACACATGCAAGGATGCTAGAGCGTAAATGCTTACCTAGTACTCCTAGCCAAAACAGAAACTAGTTAATAATCAAATGCATGATCCTAGTTCATGTTAAGATAGCTAATGCAACACATGCAAAATGTAACTAGAAATAGGCTTGGCTATTCTAAGAAATGCAACTTGATACATGTATTCAAATTGGAATTGAAATACAATGCAGTTAGCATGATGCGCCGAGCCCAATGCATGCAATACGAATGAATGTGTGCAAACATGCTATCATAAGTATGCTAATTGAAATATGCCATAATACTAACCATCGAAGCAGGTAAGTAAAAGGGAGAAAGACGTGGGGTTGGAAGACATGCATCACACACACGCACACTTATTACAACATTGCCCTCTCTCGGATGGACCAAAAGAATAATACAAATTTAACTAACTAATATTTAATTAAATAGTTACAGACCACTTAACTAGTTAAGCAAATTAACTAAGCTAATAAAGCGGTAAAATAGCCTCGGGAAGAGGGTCCAATGCATGTGTGCTCGGCTCTGCTCGGAAATCCACCACCATGCACAAGCTGCCTCTGTTTTCACTGTTTTATGCCTCTGAAAATTGCACAAGTCCCAAGGATGCTTCAGAATCACTCCCTGCTCACTGTGGGAGGTCACCGACCAAGGGGAAACACCACTGGCCATGGAGAACTAGTCATCGACATAAAAATTATGCCACCGGCTGGGTTTTGAGAGTCGGCCGGCACTTCAAGTTGCCGGCCAACCATTTCTTCTTGCAGAACCCTGTTTGACAGCAGCAAAGGGTAGACAAGACATGGCAATGCATTTCAAAGCAATGTTTGCACAACCAACCTCCCCATCATGTTTTGAACTCAAGGGAGTTTGGTCCTCGACCCTCGGACCACCTATCATGCATTTCAATGCATGATGGTCCAAGAGGCCAAAGTGTACAATTTCAATGTCAAATGGAATGCACACAAAACACATGAAGGACCCAACCTCTATCATGCTTGATCAAGAGGCAAGGCATGCATGATATGCACGAGGTTATGCGTCCTAAGCATGCAAGCTAAGTATGCAACATGAACATGCAAACAAGCAATGTGTACTAGGTAAACAACCTAAACAAACAAGCATGCGAGGCATGTAACAACCATGCTAATGGCAAACATGCAACAATATGTAGAGGGGACGTAGCATGGAAGCATGTAAGGCAACTTAACAAAGAAAATGCATGCCAAATGCAATGTGATTCAAGCATGCGACAACATGAGATAGGCCAAGTATGCAACAACACGCAAGGCGAGCATGCAACAACATGCGAAGGATGGACTTACACCAAGATGGGCAGCTTTCTTCTAGGTCCGAAACAGTAGCCAATATGCCAAGGAAATGGAGGCAAATGTACATACAAACATGCATGCATACATGGTCCAATACTTAAGCATAAACAGGAAACTTTTAAGCACACTCAAAAGGAACAAACATGGACAAATGGCATACATTGTAAGCTCTGAAATCATGTTAGAAAAGGTGCCAAACCAACTAAACAAATCAAGCAAAGCATGCAATAAAGTTCCAAGCTCAAGGCAGACCAAAACAAGGCCAAAGACACACTTAGATGGCATCCCAAATGCCTACACATGATGGCATACACAATGGCACAAACATGGAGCATGAAACACAAACTCTTTAAAACATTAAAGAAGCATCAATTGTGAGTAGACAAGCATGCCATATGGACTGAAATGACATGGTAAGTGACTCTAAGTCACTAAAATAATGCAAGTAAAGCATGCTAGAGCATCCAATACTCAAAGCCTACAAGCTGGGTTGCATGGTAGCTATACAAAGCAAGTCATGGATGATCCAAACAACCAAAATCAGACTTTAAGCATACCAAAACATGCATAAAAACTTCACAAAGCGAAGCTAAAATCATGCTAGAAAGTCATGGTACATCATGATGCATGTTAAGGCACTTTCATGGCATTACAAGACAAGTATGAAAAGCATGCATGGTATGTCTAAACCAACTTAAAACAATGCTATATCATGACAAAATAAGCACAAATACTGGCTGAAATGAAGCTAAAGCAAGCTAGGCATACAAGCTACAACACAAGCCATTTGTGCAAGCATCAAAGGCAACATGGAGAGGGGATGGCCCTCTCCCATTTAGGACCTCAAAACCACCTCTCCACCACTAAAAATCCTCTAGATTTCAGTGGTAGAGAGGTCATGCAAAGCTTAAATCAAGGGCCAAAATGGATGCCCTAAAACAAGGCCTAACAAGGCCTTGGAGGGGGGAAACAACCGTAAACCTCAAAGCAACCTTAAACAAAGTTCTAAAACACACAAAATCAGAAATTTTATTAGTTATACACTAAGCTCAAAAATAGATGCAAGATAGGTCAAAAGCTTGTGCAAAAATGGGGAATAAAGGGGTAAGGTTCTTACCCTTGAAGACCTTCTTCAAGAAGACAGCTCCAGCAGCCTCCTTAGGTCAAAACCAGCTCAAAAACTCCAAGAACAACCTTTGGCACCACAGCAACCAAGGTATGGTGTAATACTAGGTGTCTTAGTGCAAGGAGAGGGAGATATAGAGATAGATAGATGCAAAAATCCTCAACCTAATTTTCAGACCTCTGGAACTTTTTGGAACCCTTAAGGAGGGAGGAGAAGCCCTCCCTTTATAGGAATCCCAATCTTGGAAAGCTTACAAAACAAGCTAAGCAAGAGGGAAATCCCTCCCTCCATACACGTGTATGGAGGGGGTTAATTGTCCATGCCAACTGGCACAAGATATCTGCCAAAAGCAGATGAACAGTGGTCGGCCAGCCAAAAATGACAAATTGACCAAAACAATGGTCGGCCGACCATAAAGAGTGCCGACCGGCCATCACCAATGGCCAGTAGCAACAAAACAGGGCCGGTGGCCTCAAGCCATGGCCGGTGAGATATGGGGATGGCCAACAAGCCATTCCCTGCCCTCAAAAGCAAAACAACAAGTGTTTGGTGCAAAACCAAACACAAAATAAGCAGGTCGAGAGATCCCTAGGCAAGGCGCGTAGCCGAGAGCTCTGAGAACTCAAAACGAACACGAACATGGATGATCACCAAGTGTTCAAACAGCGACGTCCAAGTCTCGAGGACGGTCAAAAATGGGGTGTCTACAGTTGCCCCTCTTTGACAGAACTCGAAAGTCATAACAATGACGGGAGTGAATGACAAAGCCCAGAGACGACCCATTTTTGACAAGACCAAAGACTTAGACAAGCATGCAAGATAGGAAGATACGCGCCCGATGGCAGGGGTGAAATGCAAGAACAATGCACAAAGCTGAGCATAACTTATGATCATGCAAAGAAAGCTATAATGAAGCAAATACATACAATAAATGCAACAGTTTTAAGCAAGCCAAAAACCAAACTACATTACAATGCAGAAAGGATGTAAGAGAATTATATAATTCTCGCTACGTTTGACGCGGAGAATACAATACCTGCGTGGTTCGTTTGGTCGTGCTAGCTTCAAATGAACCATACAAACAATATCGCTCCTGTCCAGTTCATCTGGTCGTGCCAGCCTCAAATGAACCGTACATACAATATCATGCCTGAAAAAGAAAGAGAACTTAACATGTACAATATCGTTAGATACATGCATAGCAATGCAAGTGAAAAGTGCGCGACAACGCAAGTGAGAGGGTGCATGATAATGTAGGTGGAAGGGGTGCATAACAATGCAACCCGAGTGTGTGCATAACAATGCGATTTGAAACAAGCATAACAATGCTATGAAGGCACAAACACATACAAGTAAAGTGCACGTGACAACGTGTACAATATGTGGAGGTGACGAAGAGTATACGCATGCAAGTAAAGCACATGCGACAACATGTACAATGTGTAGTGCAATTGATAAGTATACACATGTAAGTAAAGCATGCGCGATAACGCATGCAACGTGTAAAGTAAGGAATAAAATATACACATGTCAGTAAAACACGCACGAAAACGCATGCAATATGTATAGCAGGAATGAAATGTACACATGTAAGTAAAGCACATGCGACAACATGTACAATGTGTGAAAATGAATGAACTTGAACACATATAAGTAAAGCACACGCGACAACGTGAGCAATGTGTATAGGAACTTGAACACATATAAGTAAAGCAGTATGCGACAACGTATGCAATATGTATAAAAACTTGAACACATATAAGTAAAGCATAATGCGACAACGCATACAATGTGTATAGAAACTTCAACACATATAAGTAAAGCATAACGGGACAACGCATGCAATGTGTATAGGAACTTCAACACATATAAGTAAAGCATAACGCGACAACGCATGCAATGTGTATAGAAACTTGAACACATATAAGTAAAGCATAACGTGACAACGCATGCAATGTGTATAGGAACTTCAACACATATAAGTAAAGCATAACGCGACAATGCATGCAATGCGTATAGAAACTTGAACACATATAAGTAAAGCATAACGGGACAACGCATGCAATGTGTATAGAAACTTGAACACATATAAATAAAGCATATCGCGACAACGCATGCTATGTGTATAGGAACTTGAATACATATAAGTAAAGCACGGCATGACAACGCATGCAATGTGTATAGGAACTTGAACACATATAAGTAAAGCACAACGCGACAACGCATGCAATGTGTATAGGAACTTGAATGGAAAGGTGCAAGATAATGCAATCTAAGAATGCGAAACAATGCGGGTGGACGGGAGGATGCAAGACAATGCAACCTAAGAATGTGAAACAACACGGGGTGGATCGGAGGATGCAAGACAATGCAACCTAAGAATGCGAAACAACGCGGGTGGACCAGAGGATGCAAGACAATGCAACCTAAGAATGCGAGACAACGCGGGTGGACGGGAGGATGCAAGACAATGCAACCTAAGAATGCGAAACAACACGGGTGGACGGGAGGATGCATAAACACATATAAGTAAAGCATACGCGTAAACGCATGCAATGTGTAAAGTAAGAGAGGTATGAACAGTAAAGCACGCGGGGGAACGCATGCAATGTGTATAGCGGGAACAATGCAAATGAAGCGTGTATGACAATGCGAGATAGGAAAATGCATGACAATACATATACTGAAATGTATGACAATGCATGTATTTGAAATGCATAACAATGCAAAGTAAGGAGATGTGCGACAATGCATGATAAGGAAATGCATGACAAGGCGTGATAAAGGAATGCATGACAATGCATGTACTGAAATGCATAACAATGCAAGTAAGGAGATGCATGACAATGCATAATAAGGAAATGCATGACAATGCAAATGTGATGTGCATAACAACGCACGATGAGAGAAATGCATGACAATGCAAGGTAAGGAAATGCATGACAATGCAAAGTGAGACACACATGACAATAAATGAACTGAAATGCGCCAAAATGCATGTAATTGAAATGCATGACAATGCATGACTTATTGAAATGCATGACAATGCGTGTAATTGAAGTGTATGACAATGCATGTAATGCATAACAATGCGTGATAAGGGAATGCATGACAATGCGCGATATGGAGATGCATGACAATGCGAAATGAGACACGCATGACAATACATGAATGAGAATGCATGACAATGCATGAACTGAAATGTAAATGAAAGATGCATGACAATGCGTGTAATTGAAGTATATGACAATGCATGACTTATTGAAACGCATGACGATGCATGTAATTGAAATGTACGACAATGCAAATGAATTCAAAATGCGTGACAACGCACGTCTTTTGAGATGCATGACAATGCAAATGAACTTGAATGCGTGACAACGCACATCTTTTGAAATAACAATGCAAATGAATTCAAAATGCGTGGCAACGCACGTCTTTTGAGATGCATGACAATGCAAATGAACTTGAATGCGTGACAACACACGTCTTTTGAAATGCATGTCAATGCAAATGACCTCAAAATGCGTGGCAACGCACGTCTGTTGAGATGCATGACCATGCAAATGAGTAGTGCATACCAATGCAAGTTGTGTGCATTACAACGCGTGTAGACATGCATGACAATGCAAGGGATGATGTGTGCTACAACGTACGCAAACATGCATAACAATGCGAGAGATGGTGTGCGTTACAATGCATGCAGACATGCATAACAATGCAACGTATTTGAAGTAGTTTCTGAACCTTTGCAAGATACAAAAAGGATATGAAAAGGATACACCTTGCACGTATTCGAGCGCTACACACAGAAGACATGGCACAAAGACCGATTAAGCTGCAAAATGCAGTTCCTTGCACTGTCTTGAGCAAAGAAGTTCCCAAACCACATCAATGACCCAAACAAGGGTGTATGAGATTCATTGGCCATCAGCGGAGGTGACCGGCCATTCACCGGCTGTAAAACAAGGCTATCGGCCAAATATTTGGACGACTGTCCAACAATGTGGCCGACCGGCCAAAAATGCCTATATTAAGGCAGTTTTGTCAATTCGTTATGGGTATTTAAATATAGGGCTTCAAGCCCTTATTTCTCACTTGCCTCTTGGTCAAAAATCCCTCCCCTCCCTCTCTAGGTTATTTTCCAAGCTTCGATCCACCATTTTCTTCAGTTTTTGAGCCCGTTTCGTCATTCGATTCGCGAACACCTTCTCGTTTCGCACATTTTGAACTGAACAAAACTTGTTTTCGGTGTCTCTTTCTTGATTTCCACCACTCGGGGTTTGTTTCCCTTGAGTTTACCTTGATTCTCGTGCCTTTTCTGCACTCTGAGCCTTTCGCCCATTTTTCACCCTCTCGGGGTTGACTTTTCAGTTGACTTTTCACATTCTTGCTCGGTTTTCGCACTTCCGGCCATTTTTGCACTCTCTTCGAGATGGCAGATGACATACCACAGGGTGGGACTCCCTCGGGGATGAATGTGGATCCCGAGGCTAAGCTCCTGCCTCTTCACATCTGGCCGTTCGATCCGGCGACCTACAGGCTGGCGATACACGTGCTTCCTCCTGACAGCCTTTGCCACTTCCGGAGCCATGCACGAGGCGCGCCACTGGAGCTTCTGTCGCGGGAGCCAGAGTCACATCTGTCCTATGGTGCTTCTGAGGTACACTCTTCCCTGTTTCATTTTCTGCAAAGTAGAATACATAACTATAATAGTTGATTCTGTTCTTTAAATGTTTGGCCCGGATATACCGATACAACGCATGTTGTAGTTCATTGCGAGCACACCCGCACCCAATATCTGTTTGAATCTGAAAACGTGTACACACGCTGTATTTTCACTGAACCACTCAAACACACTGATACATCACATGCTTCAGTTCACTGCGAGCACACCCGCACCCGATATCTGTTTGAATTTGAACACGTGTACACACACTGTATTTTCATCAATTCTGAGTGCATACAACACTGTATTTGTAACACTGCTTCGCAAATGTTTGTTTTGGCCACAGGGGGATTCCCATGCCTTCCGGGGATATGGGAATGTTGCCGCCAGAGCCTGGTACATGGAGCTGCCCGATGCGATTCGTCGCATCGTTGACCGAGATGGCTTTGGGACTTTTTGCATGGGACTCTCGCGCCTCACTGCGAGTAGGCCTCTCCTTGCTGCTCTGGTAGAGAGGTGGGGGGACACCACCGACTCTTTCCACCTTTCTGCCACCGGGGAGATGACGATGACTCCCTTCGACTTCTCCAAGCTCACAGGCATCGGAGTGGGGGTGATTCGATCCCTTTCGATACTAACATGGACGAGTGGGACGCCGCTCAGATGTACCTGCTCGGTGCTCAGCCACCTCTCGCTTGGGAAGGGTTCGTGCGATACTCATGGTTTAAGGACCATTTCGGATCCAGGCACCTACTACCTAGGAGGAGGACGAGCAGTACGCCCGGGGCTTCATCATGTTGCTGCTAGGGACGACACTTTTCGTGTTGCCATCTATTTGCTGATCGTGCTGGTGGATGTGACACGGATCCGCCGCTATGACTAGGGTGGCGCAGGCTTGGCCACTCTCTATGGCTACATGAGTTCGTCCTCCCGCCTCAGTGGATAGTTGCTCGGAGGCTACTGGCGAGCTTGGGAGGTACATATTCCCTTTTCTATCTTTTTAGTTCCATTTTACATTATTTGTACTTAATACACTGCACACACTGCACAATACACTGCACACACCACTTTCTGCTTTATCTGCATACTACTTGATCTGCATATGCTCATATATGTTCTGTCACACTGTATAGTTATGGGCGTATGCCTACTTCCCCAGGCTTGCCCTAGTACCAGACGAGGAGATGCCCCTTGGCGTTCCATTCTCTCACTGCTTCGACATGAGGTATGAGCGGAGACCACGGGAGTCCCTCATTTTCTTCCGCCCCTACTTCGATACCATCACCGCAGCAGAGGTATGTCAAACATTGTAGTTTATTTAATCTTCGCTTTGCATTGTTCTTTCAATATCAGTAGGCAACAAACTGCGTTTTATTTGCAGATTACCTGGCAACCTTGGGCTCCATTACCTGATGTAGTTCGGGACCGAAATGGTGGTGCCCGAGAGACGGCACGATTCAGAGTTCTCTTAGAGGGCCCCGTCTACCGCGCGTGGTACTTTGAGGAGCGCTTCTTGTGGCAGACCTTGGGCATGCCAGAGCAGACGGTTCCAGCACCTCTTCCTACCCATGCGAGGGTCACTGAGAGATACACCTTAGCGGAGATGATGAGCTACACCATCAGCTGGAGCTATGAGCGCTTTGTAGGCTCGGGCGACTACGCGGAGTTCGTCCAGACCTATATCATGCGGCCTTTGAGTAGTGTTCGTAGAGCTGAGAGGGAGAGGCCTGTTGCACCAGTGGCTGGAGCAGGGGCACCGAGGGCACCGAGGGTACCTCTGGCTCGAGGCAGGAGTGGATCTCGGAGAGGGCAGGGAGCTGGGTCACCTAAGCTGCCTACTATGATGACATGCTGAGGGCATGGTGGGGAGACTTACCAAATCCCCATCGCTCCTCCTCCGCCTGATCACGAGCTAGTCGGATTCAACGGCTTGCCTCCGGTATGCGCTACTGCATTTTGTATCTTATACAGTTTATTTCATTTCATTTTTCTTGATATTCCGCAGAATACTGATGTTTGTAACACTCTTGCAGACTTCTGCCGAGTACACTCGCCAGTCTTTGGAGTTGACTACTTCCATGATGGGGATGCTACAGTGGAGCCTCGACATGCTAGCTATTTACAGTATCTTGGTAAGTTCTTTTAACCACAATCTCAAACTATGCATAATCTGTTTCACACGTAATCTGATGCATCACACTGTCAACACTGCGCTTGATACTCGGCCCTCATGGCATTTGATACACTGTAACCCACAGACTACTCACAACATTGCTTACGGCATTCATACACTGCACTCAGTCACTGTACTCTGTACTGACACACTACCCATAGCATTCATACACGGCATTTTGCACTGATATACTGCTCATAGCATTCATACACTGTACTCATACGCTGCATTATGTATTCATACTCTGCTTGGCGTAGCATAACTGATGCATTTACCATTTGTCCTTTTCAGCCTCCATTCTAGATACCGGCTGCAGGAGGTGCTCCAGCAGGACCATCTGTATGTACCCGAGAAGGAGGGAGAGCAGGGCGAGGGACCGTAGTACACCCCGGCACCAAGGCGGGGCGCACTCATGTTGGGAGCTGCTCACAAGCACCGATTCCAAACGACGATGAGTCCGAGACAGACGCAGAGGCAGAGTCAACGGAGGATGAGACTGGAGATGATTTGGGCTTGGGCTCAGATGGTGGAGCCGGCGACGATATTCCTGGACCTTCATCCAGGAAGAGGACAAGGACAGACTCTCATGCCTGAGACCATTGATCTAGACTTTTGCTGCTTTTCTTTTTTGCTTTTCTTTTTGCTGGTAGATTGAGCGCATTGTACTGCCACAGGCAGGTTTTGTTTCCTTCAAAACTATGTACTTGAAAAGATGATGGAATGAAACAAACTTTGTCCCAAAAAGTGTTGCATCACATATTTCATACATCGCATCGTATCATACCATATCACATAACAATGTAATCGGATGGAAATTGAACATGCATGTACTGTCAGGTCAAATAGACCAACGTAACAAAATTAGCTCAATAAGCAAAAATGAGACCTTAATAAGTTTACAACTCAATAAGTAGAGAGCAACAACTCGATAAGCAAAATTGCGACGACTTTGTTATCACATGAGTGACAACTCAATAAACAAATGAGTAACAACTTGGTAAGCAAATGAGCGACAACTCGATAAGCAAAATGAGTAACAACTCGATAAGCAAATTAGCGGCAACTCAATGAGCAAAATGAGTAACAACTCGATAAGCAAATGAGCAACAACTCGATAAGCAAATTGAAGTAATACAGGTGGGACTTTGCAAAATCAACACCGGAAGGCACTGGAAATGGAACTAATCACAAGTTCTCAATATGTTAAACATAGAGAGTGTTCATTTCAAACACATCGTTTGCAACACAGTACTCTGTTCGTTTTGGTCATACGGCCTATGCAAGACATGCTGATTCTGAATACACGGCCCATTCTGAATATTGCTCATTCTGAACTCACAACCCATAACACAGTATTCGGTTTATTTGGCATATAGCTAATCCTGAACAAACAGCTCGATCTGAATAGGCGGGATGCAAATATGGGATTGGCAGAAGTTGAAACATACTCAGATCCCCAGCAAAGTCGCCAAAAACTGTAGACGTCCCCGAACGTCCCTGGAGGGAATCCCGTTTTGTTCATTTGGGCTGACTACAGTTCGGACTAAAATTGTCACGATTCTTAATCTGATCTCACAATGTGCGATGTGAGATTGATAAATCACCAAAGAGTCCAAATCCGGCAAATCGTTTTAAAAAACAGATTTCTAGAAAGAAGTGCCAAACATGGACTGCTTTGCCAGATACAGAGTTGCCACCTAAATATTTTATTTTGGGGGGAATTTAGGAAACCCTGACTCATTGCCTAAGGCCACATGTCCGTCATCACCATAGTTGCCTCGGTTCGAGAACTTGGGTACGATTGGGGAAGGTCAGCTATGAGCACTCCCGCTCGCTCGATCAAAGATCGGCCACTACTAAACATGATATCTCATTTTTGAAAACACATGTGTTCTTATTTCGATTAATTAGCTAGAATTACTATGTGATGCGCGCAGTAAAACAAGTACAGACTAGATCGCCTAATTTGGAATAAAGCATCGCATATCCGTTTGTTTGGAAAATGATTTGAAGTTTGCTACTCGTAAGTAGGCTAAAACACGGATTTTAGTCAATTATCCCAATTCAAGCAATCCAACCTTCACCCACAGGCATTCAGGCAGTTACATAACATACGCAAATAGCCTCATGGTAAGCATACTGTCATGGCAACACTCACACACATGCAAGGATGCTAAAGCATAAATGCTTACCTAGTACTCTAAGCCAAAATAGAAACTAGTTAGTAATCAAATGCATGATCCTAGTTCATGTTAAGATGGCTAATGCAACACATGCAAAATGTAACTAAAAATAGGCCTGGCTATTCTAAGATGTCATGTGAAATGCAACTTGATACATGTATTCAAATTGAAATTGAAATACAATGCAGTTAGCATGATGCGCCGAGCCCAGTGCAAGCAATACGAATGAATGTGTGCAACACATGCAATCATAAGTATGCTAATTGAAATATGCCCTAATACTAACCATCGAAGCAGGTAAGTAAAAGGGATAAAGATGTGGGGTTGGAAGACATGCATCACACACACGCACACATATTACAACATTGCCCTCTCTTGGAGGGACCAAAAGAATAATACAAATTTAACTAACTAACAAGCTAATTAAATAGTTACAGACCACTTAACTAGTTAAGCAAGTTAACTAAGCTAATAAAGCGGTTAAACAGCCTCGGGAAGAGGGTCCAATGCAAGCATGCTCGAGTCCGCTCGAAAATCCACCACCATGCACAAGCTGCCTCTGTTTTCACTGTTTTATGCCTCTGAAAATTGCACTAGTCGCAAGGATGCTTCAGAATCACTCCCTGCTCACTGTGGAAGGTCACCGACCAAGGGAAAACACCACCGGCCATGGAGAACTGGTCATCGACCAAAAATTATGCCACCGGCTAGGTTTTGATAGTCGGCCGGCACTTAAAGTTGCCAGCCGACCATTTCTTCTTGTAAAACCCTGTTTGACAGCAGCAGAGGGCAGACAAGACATGGCAATGCATTTCAAAGCAATGTTAGCACAACCAACCTCCCTACCATGTTATGAACTAAAGGGAGTTTGGTCCTCGACCTTCGGACCACCTATCACGCATTTCAATGCATGATTGTCCAAGAGGCGAAAGTGTACAATTTCAATGTCAAATGGAATGCACACAAAACACATGAAGGATCCAACCTCTATCATGCTTGATTAAGAGGCAAGGCATGCATGATATGCACAATGTTATGCGTCCTAAGCATGCAAGCTAAGTATGCAACATGAACATGCAAACAAGCAATGTGTACTAGGCACACAACCTAAGCAAACAAGCATGCGAGGCATGTAACAACCATGCTAATGACAAACATGCAACAATATGTAAAGGGGACTTAGCAAGGAAGCATGTAAGGCAACTTAACAAAGAAATTGCATGCCAAATGCAATGTGATTCAAGCATGCGACAACATGCGATAGGCTAAGTATGCAATAACACACAAGGGGAGCATGCAACAACATGCGAAGGATGGACTTACACCAAGATGGGCAGCTTTCTACTAGGTCCAAAACAGTGGCCAATATGCCAAGGAAATGGGGGCAAATGTACATACAAACATGCATGCATACATGGTCCAATACTTAAGCATAAAGAGGCAACTTTTAAGCACACTTAAAAGGAACAAACATGGACAATTGACGTACATTGTAAGCTCTGAAATCATGTTAGAAAAGGTGCCAAACCAAGTAAACAAATCAAGCAAAGCATGCAATAAGGTGCTTAAGACTAGCCAAGGGGCTTAGGCCATGACCATGCCAACCAAGCCACAAAGGGCCAAAGGGACTGAAAATAGTCCCAAGGCAGACCAAAACAAGGCCAAAGACACACTTAGATGGCATCCCAAATGCCTACAGATGATGGCATACACAATGGCACAAACATGGAGCATGAAACACAAACTCTTTAAGACATTAAAGAAGCATCAATTGTGAGTAAACAAGCATGCCATATGGACTAAAATGACAAGGTAAGTGACTCCAAGTCACTGAAATAATGCAAGTAAAGCATGTTAGAGGATCCAATACTCAAAGCCTACAAGCTAGGTTGCATGATAGCTATACAAAGCAAGTCATGGATGACCCAAGCAACCAAAATCAAACTTTAAGCATACCGAAACATGCATAAAAACTTCACAAAGCTAAGCCAAAATTATGCTAGAAAGTCATGGTACATCATGATGCATGTTAAGGCACTTTCATGGCATTACAAGACAAGTATACAAAGCATGCATGGTATGTCTAAACTAACTTAAAACAATGTTATATCATGACAAAATAAGCAGAAATACCGGCTAAAATGAAGGTAAAGCAAGCTAGGCATACAGACTACAACACAAGCCATTTGTGCAAGGATCAATGGCAACATGGAGAGGGGATGACCCTCTCCCATTTAGGACCTCAAAACCACCTCTCCACCACTAAAAATCCTTAGGTCAAAACCAGCTCAAAAACTCCAAGAACAACCCTTTGGCACCTCAGGAGCCAAGGTATGGTGTAATACTAGGTGTCTTAGTGCAAAACTAAGAACAAAAACCCCATATACACACACAAATATGCAAGGAAAGGGAGATATAGAGATAGATAGATAGATACAAAAATCCTCACCCTAATTTTCAGACCTCTAGAACTTTTTGGAACCCTTAAGGAGGGAGGAGAAGCCCTCCCTTTATGGGAATCGCAATCTTGGAAAGCTTACAAAACAAGCCAAGCAAGAAGGAAATCTCTCCCTCCATACACGTGTATGGAGGGGGTTAATTGTGCATGCCAACTGGCACAAAATATCTGCCAAAACTAGATGAACAGTGGTCGGCCAGCCAAAAATGACAAATTGACCAAAACAATGGTCGGCCAACTGTAGACGCGCTCGTGGGCCCCATGCTACAGTTCGAACTCGAATTGTCACGGTCCTTAATCCGAACCAAAGAGTCCAAATCTGGAAAATCATTTTGAGAAAACAGATTTTTAGAAAGAAAGTGCCAAACATGGACTGCTTTGCCAGATACAGAGTCGCCACCTAAATATTTTATTTTGGGGGAATTTAGGAAACCCTAACTCGGTGCCAAAGGCCACGTGTCTGTCATCACCAAAGTTGCCTCGGCTCGGGAACTTGTGTACGATTGGGGAAGGTCAGCTACGAGTATCCCCGCTCGCCCGATCAAAGATCGGCCTCTACTGACCATGATATCTTGTTTTGAAAACATTATATGCTCTTATTCCGGTTATTAGCCTAGAATTACTATGTTATGCGCACAGCAAACAAGTATAGACCAAATCGCCTAAATTGGAACAAAACATTTCATGTTTGTTCTGAAAATGGTTTGCTACTCGCAAGTAGGCTAAAATGCAGATTTTGCCACCCTCAAGTGGGCCTTAGAAAAGATGGTTTTGCCACTATCTAGTGGGCTTAAAACTCACAGTTTTGGTGCATCATTCCAATTTAGGTAATTCAACCTCTATCCACAGGCACTCAAGCTGTTATATCACATAAGCAGCTAGCCTCATGGTAAGTACGCTGTCATGGCAACACTCACACACATGCAAGGTTGCTAAAGCATGAGAACTTACTGAGTACTCCGAGCCAAAACAGAAACTAGTTAGTAATCATATGCATGATCCTAGTTCATGTTAAGATGGCTAATGCAACACATGCAAAATGCAACTAAGATCGGCTCGGCTAATCTACAATGACATGTGAAATGCTACAACTAACACATATTAAATTTGGAATTGGAATACAAATGCAGTTAGAATGATGCGCCGAGCCCGGTGCATGCAAAAGGAATGAATGGATGCAAACGTGCTATCATACTGTATGCTAATTGAAACATGCCCTAGATTAACCATCGAAAGCTAGTAAATAAAAAGGAAGAAAGACGTGGGGTTGGGAGACATACACACACTCACGCACACTTATTACACAATTGCCCTCACTCGGAGGGTCCGAATAAATATTACAGTCCGAATAAATAGTACTAAATTAATTATTACAGAATTTCTAATTAATTAACAAATTAAATGCAGAAAGTAGGTGGCCACAGCCCTGCCTCGGGATGTGTGAATGATGCATGCTTGACTCGTCTCGCCCGGAAACTCGCTGCCATAGCATTATTGCCTCTTTTAACACTGCCCTGCTCATCTGAGGACTGTGAAAATTCTTGGGGCACCTCTGAACTGATTCCTGACCACTCTGGAATATCACCGGCCAATTCAAAGCACCACCGGCCACGGGGATGGGATTATCGGCTAACTGTTGTACCACCGGCCAGCCACCGATGGTCGGTCGGCACTGTAGGTGGCCGGCCGGCCATTTCTTCCTGCAGAATCCTGCAGTTGACAGCAACAGAGGGAAAGCAGTGTATGGCATAGAATTTTCATGCAAATGTGAGCATGGTCACACTTGCTATTATGCAATGGACTCAAGGGAGCATGGCCCTCGACCCTCGGGCCATCAATCACGCATTTCAATGCATGATGGCCCAAAACCAAGTGTGCAACTTTGAGATCAAATGAAATGCAAGCACAAAGCACATCAAAGGGGCCCAACCCCTATCATGATTGATCAAGAGTCAAGGGTTGCATGCTCAATGAAATGCAACCTAGGCATGGAGGCTAAGTGTGCAACATGAACATGCAAATGAGCAATGTATACTAGGCACGCAACCTAAACATGTAAACAAACATGGCATACAAACATGGATAGCTCGCAAGTGTAACAAGCCCGCGGGGGACCTCGCTACAGCTCGGACTCGACTTGTTGTCACGGTTCTACGTCTGAACCAAAGAGTCCAAATCCGGCAAATCGTTTTGAGAAAAATAGATTTTTGAAAGAAGTGCCAAACATGGACTGCTTTGCCAGATACAGAGTCGCCACCTAAATATTTTATTTTGGGAAATTTAGGAAACCCTGACTCGGTGCCAAAGGCCACGTGTCCGTCATCACCAAAGTTGCCTCGGCTCGGGAACTTGGGTACGATTGGGGAAGGTCACTTCGTGAGCACCCCCGCTCGCCCGGTCAAAGACCGGCCTCTACTAACCATGATATCTATTTTTGAAAACATTGTATGTTCTTATTCCGGTTATTAGCCTAGGTTACTATGTGATGCGCACAGCATACAAGTATAGACTGGGTCGCCTGAATTTGAACAAAACATTTCATGTTCGTTTGTTTGAAAATGGTTTGATGGTGCTACTCGCAAGTAGGCTAAGACGTGGATTTGCCACCCTCAGGTGGGCTTAGAAAACATGATTTTTGCCACTATCTAGTGGGCTTAAAACACACATTTGATGATTTGTTCCAATCCAAATAACCCAACCTTCACCCACAGGCATTCAGGCAGTTATATCATATAAGCACATACCCTCATGGTAAGCATGCTATTCATGGCAGTCACTCACACGCATGCAAGGATGCTAAAGCATAAAGCTTACCGAGTACTCCAAGCCAAAATAGAAACTCATTAGAAATCATGCATGAATCCTAAGTATACAGAAATGCCTAATGCAACACATGAAAAAATGCAACTATAGCAGGCTCGGCTATTCTAAACATGGCATATGAAATGCTACAACTAACATGTATTCAATTTGGAATTGAAAGTACGATGCAGTTAGTATGGTGCGCCGAGCCCGGTGCATGCAAAACAGATGAATGAATGCAAACATGCTATCATACTGTATGCTAATTTAAACATGCCCTAATCTAACCATCATAAGCAGGTAAATAAAAGGGAGAAAGACGTGGGGTTGGAAGGCATACAACACACACAGGCACACTTATTATAGTTGTGCCCTCGTGCAGGGGGTCCGAATAAATAATACAATCCCAAATGAAAGAATATTACAGTCCGAATATTACAGTCCAAATAATATACAAATTCCTAATTAATTGACAAATTAACTAAGAAAATAAATAAAACTGGCATGCAAGCCAGGGACTGCCTTGCTTCTGATGGATGATGCATGTCCGGGTTGTCTTGTGCGGAAATCCATCGGGATGCCCCAATTAGCCTCTGTTTAGCAGTTATTCTTGGAAAGCGTGCCGAGCTCCGAAAAGTTGCTGATTCTTCATTTTGCTGCAACAGAGAGCAGGAAAGGGGCATAGCAATGTATTTCACAAATATATGCATGCCTCGATCCTCGTGCCACCAATCACGCATACCGAGGCATGATGGCCGAGGAGTCGAAATGCACAACTCAATATAGAATGAATGCACGTATAAACCCAATAAAACCTAACTCCATCATGGATAATCCGGAGTGTCGGTGACTGGGGAATTGAGATACATTCCGTCACTCGGAGTACGAAATGCACCTCGTTTCCCGTGCCCGGGCTAACTCCTATCCCGAACACGGTGCAATATGCATGACATGCATGAAATGCAACTAAGATACAATCCTAACATACACAATGCTATGGAATGACATGCCTCGAAATGCGTGCACACGGGCACGCAAACTGAGAAAATGACAGAATGCGATCTAAGATACAACCTAATATGTACAATGCTATGAAAATGAGATGCCTCGAAATGCGTGCACATGGGCACGCAAACCGAGGCAATGGCATACGCAATGCAAATGATATGAAATGCGATATAGAATGCAACATGGACTTATACTCACATGAGAGAGCCTCAGCCACACTCACATAAGAGGCTGATGGATGAAAATGAAGTGCCTCGAAATGCGTGCACACGGGCACGCAAACCGAGGTGTTGACATACGCAATGCAGTGGCATGGAAATTGCGTATAGAATGCAACATGGACTTATACTCACGTGAGAGAGCCTCAGCCACACTCACATAAGAGGCCGATGGATGAGAATGAAGTGCCTCGAAGTGCGTGCACACAGGCACGCAAATCGAGGCAATGATATATGCAATGCAAATGACATGAAATGGAAAGCAATCATTCTAATGGAATTTCAGCACTAAAATATGGGGGAAAACAGTCTCGAAATGAGGCGAAATGACACCAAATACATGGAATAGTCCCGAAATGCGAATTTAGGCACCCGAAATGGCCTATAGTTATGCCAAACATGCACGATATGGACATGTAATGCAAAGACAGAAGCTAGGCAGTCCCAGAAAAGGCACTTTCACAGTTAGAAACATGGCCCAACAGCAAGCATAGGTAGGGAAAAAATGGCATGCAAGAATAGGGGCCAAGAGAGGGGTAATGAAGCAAGTGATATAAGCAAAATCCAAACTGAAAAATTTCCTTTTACAACATTGAAGAGGGACCAAAAATATGAATGTTTACAGTATATTTCAAGCCTCAAATCAATATACAAACATGCTAAAAAAATGGCACAAGATTGAGGCTCAAAAGGTGCTATAACATGAAGTATACAAAATAATCACCAAACAGAAAAAAAATGTTAATGAAACATGAAGTATAGGACAAAATAAGGCCACTTTCAGTTCTGTGAAAAAGCCAAAAACAGAAGCAAGGGGGGCTGCCAATTTATGCAAAAAATGGGGGCCAAATAAGGGATATAACTACAAGTGGCACATGGAGGCATCAAATGGTGAGGGGTCCTTCAACAATGTTGAAGAAGGGCCCAAACTAACCACATTCACAGGTTACATCATGCTCAAAAACAGATTACTCATGGGCCAAAAATAGCATGCAAGATTATGACATATAAGAGGATCAATGAAGCAAGTGCATCATGGAGGGCTCAAACAGGGTTGAGTCCTTAATGAAAAGTGAAAATAAGCTCAAAATAAGGCCACTTTCAGTTAGGGCCGGAGCTTGAAGCAATAAGCATATAGGGATTACAAATGGATCAAGAAAAAGGGTCAAAAGAGGAGAAATGTCACTCACCCTTGAAGACCAAAGCTTTTATTGCTTCTTGGACCAAATTTGTTGCCTTTTAGCAGCTGGAATTCCTCCTCTTGCTGCCAAAGTGGAGTGGTGGTGGTAGAGCATGGTGGTGATGAAGAAAACAAGGTGTAGGACTTAGGGATTTTTAGGAAAATGAGAGAGATGGAGGGAGCTTTGTGTCTTGAGGCTTGAACAACAAATTTTCCAACCCCAAAATATGATATGGCTTGCTGGTTATAAGGACCAAAAAAGGGGTGTAAAGGTGGGGGAAAAGGAGGCCAACTTTCCCCCACAAAATATCCCCTGGATCTTGATATTTTCTGGGGGATAAAGCTATACAGCTGTAAAGTGAACAGTACGAGGATCTCGGCCGGCCAGTTATTTTGGTTGCAGGTGGCCGGCCGGCTAGGGGTCAAAAGGGTCAAGCTGATTTAGTGGCCGGCCACCACATGGTGGTGTCCTCCCATGTGTGTACATCACAAATATGTGGTTCAAAGTTCAAGAAAGTGGCCCCAAGGTGTTCAACATTAGCCCGGAAGGAGGGGTTCAAAAGGGTCAGGTGGAATTACTGGCCGGCCACCAACTTTTAGGGTCCTCCCAAGTGTGTACATCACAAGTATGTGGTTCAAAGTTCAAGAAAGTGGGTCCAAGGTGTTCAACATTAGCCCGGAAGGAGGGGTTCAAAAGGGTCAGGTGGAATTACTGGCCGGCCACCAACTTTTAGGGTCCTCCCAAGTGTGTACATCACAAGTATGTGGTTCAAAGTTCAAGAAAGTGGGTCCAAGGTGTTCAACATTAGCCCGGAAGTGTGAAAAACGGGCGCCGGAGGGCGTCGGAGGATGTATGACTGGTTGCTGCAACAATTACTGGGCTCCCACCCTTCAGTGACCTCCCCGGTGATAAAACAGAGGTACCTGCCAAAAATGAACGAAAACCGTTGCAAAACGAATGTTCGGGGCCAAAACGCGCAGTTCGAGGTCCCGAAAATGGGCAGTTAAGCACCAAAAATGGCATTCGGCCACGAAGTGGGTTTCTCAGACCCCAGTATCCCTTAAAAGGGAGAAAATAGGAAGTATCCCAAAAATCAGAACAAACGGAGATGGTTAGGCGGTCCCGAACCGAGGCACACGGCCAACGATCCCGAAAAACCGGAAACCGGACTCCGAAATGGGCAAGATGGCCTACGGCCACCAAATGTCGCCTACGGCCACTGGGAGATGGTCTACGGGACCTCTCCCTCCCCTCGGGGAAAGAAACGGAGAAAATCGAGTCTGGTTCGCAAACCGAGACAAGGCACAGAAGAGGGTTCGGAAATCCGGAGGCAGGGCTTACGGCCGCGACTCTGAGACTTCTGAACGAGCACGATATGCAACGTCACCGAGCGCTCAATCGGTGATGTCTGAGTCTTATGGTCGGTCAAAAATGGGGTGTCTACAGTTGCCCCTCTTTGACAAAACTCGGAAGTCACAAGTGACGGGAGTGAATGTCATAGCCCAGAGACGACCCATTTTTGACAAGGCCGAAGACTTAGACAAGCGTACAAAGTAAATAGAGATGTGCCCGCAGGCAGGCCCGCAGGCAAAGGGGGCAAAATGCAAAATGATATGCACAGAGCCGGAGGTAATTCAATGGTCATGCAAATGCAGCAAGCTGTAATGAAGCAAGTATTCGCAAATAGATGCAACAGTTTTAAGCAAGAATGCAAGGCAACAACTACATTTCATGCAGTTAAGAATGCGGAGGATTATTCAATCCCCGCCACGTCTGACTCGGAGAAGATACGATACCTGCGCGATTCGTCTGGTCGCACCAGCCCCAATTGAACCGTACATACAATATCGTGCCTGTAAAAGAGAGAAATTGCAACAAGTACAATATGCTACCAACATATATTTAATGTGATTCCGGAAGTTTGACACACGCAGTGCCGGTGAGTGAATGCATCGCAATGCAAGAGTGGAACATGCGTGACAACGCATGCTCAAACACAGAGGTATGGCAATATCAAGGAATGTGCATAATAATGCAAGTATGCGCATGAGAATGCAAATTATGTGCATGATAGTCCAAAGCGAATATAAGTCAACGTGCCCATTTGTTACGAAACAACGAGCAATGGAAACGCGTGTTTCGGCGAAGGCAACTCGATCACGGCCTCCGATCCGCTTCCCGGAATGGCTACAACACATTCAAAAAGGATATACTTCGATTTCGATGAATGATGATGAGTCATATGTCAGAACTTGAAGCCGAAGTCCCGGCGGATCATTTCGCGACAGAAAGTGCACTTTTCTTGAATTTTTTCAGGTCCCGGGAACTCCAATCTTCCTCAAAATTTGCAGAGAGCTAGGTGGGCCTGTGGGGGACACCACTGGCCATTTATCTTCCCAAGGGGAGGCCACCGGCCACTTTTGCAAAAAGTAATTGGCTGGCCGGCCGGTTTTCCAAAAAGGAAATGGCTGGCCGGCTAGAAAAGGTGGCCGGCCGGCCATGTGCCCAAATCCGAGGGCATTTTGGTATTTTCACCTCCTTTCTTCATGCTACTTCATTCCAAGACTTGGAGCCTATATAATGCAGCCGAGATCTTCTCCTCTCTTGCCTCCTACAACATTTTCTTCTCCAGATCTGAGTTCCATACGCGTTTTCCAACGCCCCACGCAAGTTGTTTTCGTAAAAATATTCAGTTTTAAACACTTTGAAGCGATTAGATTTCGGTTTCGGAGCTTCTTTTCTCATTTTCGCCACTTGAGCTAAGTTTGTCTCAATATTTGGAAGATTTTCTCGGGAGTTGACTTTTGTTGACTTTTTCATTTCCCGAGAGTTGACTTTTGTTGACTTTTTCCAATTTTGGCTCATTTTCGCTCATTTTTGCTCCTTTTGCAGATTCTTTGAAAATGTCGGGTAATTCTCCCCACGGCGGAGGCTTTCCAGGTGCCGAAGACGATTTTGATCCCATGACTCTACCCCCGAGGGTCTGCCCTTTTATTCCCGGGAGGTACAATCCGCCAGCACATGTCCTCCCTCGTGCCGTCTTCCGTCACTTCACTAGCTTTGACGAGCGAGCACCTGGGGATCTGCTTCTCCGAGAGCCAGAGCATCACCTCTCTCATGAGGCCCGAGAGGTATTTACTTCATTTTCTGCATTTTTCGTACATTTCAGCACCTTTGCCATGCTTGAACACGCAGTTTAGCTTATGACATAGTACTTTGCTTGCATCCTGAACACGTAGTTTAAACACCCGAATTTCTGAACACTTGGCTCATTAATTAATTGCGAACACACAGTACACATTAGTTAAGAGGTGAACACACGGTTCAAACACTGATTTGTTGAACACACAGCCCGAATTCGAAAGTGAACACACGGCCCACACTTTAAATTTTCTGAACAGGCGGCCCAGATTAGAATAGTGAACACACAGCCCACACTGATAGAAAGTTGAACACGCAGCCCAAACTTTAAATTTTCTGAACACGCAGCCCAGATTAAATAGTGAACACGCAGCCCACACTGATAGAAAGTTGAACACGCAGCCCAAACTTTAAATTTTCTGAACACGCAGCCCAGATTAAATAGTGAACACGCAGCCCACACTAATAGAAAGTTGAACACGCAGCCCAAACTTTAAATTTTCTGAACACGGAGCCCAGATTAAATAGTGAACACGCAGCCCACACTGATAGAAAGTTGAACACGCAGCCCAAACTTTAAATTTTCTGAACACGCAGCCCAGATTAGATAGTGAACGCGCAGCCCACACTGATAGAAAGTTGAACACGCAGCCCAAACTTTAAATTTTCTGAACACGCAGCCCAGATTAAATAGTGAACACGCAGCCCACACTGATAAAAGTTGAACACACAGCCCAAACTTTAAATTTTCTGAACACGCAGCCCAGATTAAATAGTGAACACGCAGCCCACACTGATAGAAAGTTGAACACGCAGCCCAGATTAAATAGTGAACACGCAGCCCACACTGATAGAAAGTTGAACACGCAGCCCAAACTTTAAATTTTCTGAACATGCAGCCCAGATTAAATAGTGAACACGCAGCCCACACTGATAGAAAGTTGAACACGCAGCCCAAACTTTAAATTTTCTGAACACGCAGCACAGATTAAATAGTGAACACGCAGCCCACACTGATAGAAAGTTAAACACGCAGCCCAAACTTTAAATTTTCTGAACACGTAGCCCAGATTAAATAGTGAACACGCAGCCCACACTGATAGAAAGTTTAACACGCAGCCCAAACTTTAAATTTTCTGAACACGCAGCCCAGATTAAATGGTGAACACGCAGCCCACACTGATAGAAAGTTGAACACGCAGCCCAAACTTTAAATTTTCTGAACACGCAGCCCAGATTAAATAGTGAACACGCAGCCCACACTGATAAAAAGTTGAACACGCAGCCCAAACTTTAAATTTTCTGAACACGCAGCCCACGGTAGTTGAAAGTTGCTTATACTGAACACACAGTTCGTACACTTTACTTCTGAACACACGGCTACTTCATTTTATTTGTATGCGGCTTATTTCACTTTATCGGCACACAGCTCATTTCATTCCATTGGCACGCAGCCCAGTTCATTTCATTGGCACGCAGCCCATTTCATTTCATCGGCACACAGCCCATTTCATCTCATTGGCACACAGCCCATTCATTTCATTATTGACACATGTATTCATTCTGAATGCAGGTTGGTTCTCGCTGTGTACGGGGATATGGTTCCACCGCCGCGCGGGACTGGTACGCTGAGCTCCCGGAGGGTGTCCGAGATTTAGTAGACTTTGCAAGATTCGGGGCTTTCTGCATTGGGTTGTCACGTTGTTTTGCCAGGAGGACTTTGATGGCAGCCTTGGTAGAGAGATGGTAGGACACCACCAACTCCTTTCATTTCTCTGCTACCGGGGACATGACCATGACGCCTCTAGACTTCGCTGTGTTGACTGGCTTGGACATAGGAGGTTGGCCCATCCCCTATGATGAGGATATGGGCGAGTGGGAGGCCGCTTGGACATACCTATTGGGGGCTCGCCCGCCTGTTGACAGGGTTTCTGGGAGAGTCCCATACACTTGGTTCTCTTCCCACTTCCGGCGGGCGGAGATGGTGCCCGAGACTCTTGAGGAGATGGAGCAGTACGCCCGTGGTTTCCTTATGTTCCTCTTCGGGACTACCCTGTTCGCCGATAGGGGGAACACCGTTGGGCTATACCTGCTGAGTGCTCTGGTTGACCTATCATAGGTCCGTCGATATGACTAGGGTGGCGCCGGCCTGGCTACCCTTTACTTTTATATGAGCGCGACCTCCCGTGGGCGGGGAGATTTACTTGGCGGCTACTGGAGAGCCTGGGAGGTACTTTTCTGTCCCCTTGATTTACATTTCTGCTCTTCATTACTTGTACATTGCACACACAGCGCACTTTTACAGTCTGTATTTTGCTCTCAGCATTTTGCACTTACATTCTGCACTGCTTTTCTCAGCTATGGGTCTATGTATACTTCCCAGCAATAGCCCCAGAGTTGGAGGTGGCAGGGCTTCCCATGACCCCATATTCACTAGTGTTCGAGGGCCCGCACCGGCCGAGACCCCGAGTGACCCTCATTTACTTGCGACAGTATTTTGACACTGTGCGGCACTCAGAGGTACTTCAGAACTTTCAGTTCCTTTCATTTTCATCTTTGATTTGCTCTGTATATTCCCGATTTCTGATTGGTTTATGCATTTATCATCCGCAGATCTCATGGCAGCCTTGGGCGCCCCTGGGTGATGGTCTCCGACTTCAGTATACCGGAGGGTCGGACACCTCCCAATATAGGGTCCTGCTCGAAGGGCCGGTTGGCAGGGCATGGTTCCTGGGGGAACGCTTTCTGCGTCAGGTATGGGGGTATCTTTCTCAGGATCCTCCCGCAGTCCCCCCAGTCAGTATGCGGACTGCTGACAGGCTCTCTTTCTTGGAGGTAGTCGGCGCTATGCTGGGTAGCGATGCTTTACTATATCTTGAGGAGGGGGACTATGCCACTTACCGTCACATATATTTGATGCCTCCATTGACGGGAGCTCGCACCCCAATGACGAGGCCTGCCAGTATGTCATCCTCGGGCCAGGCCCCAGCTCGGGCTACAGACGCCCCTTCTACTAGTAGGGCTGGTACATCTAGAGGTGGGGGTAGACCGGTTCCTCCGGTTCCGTCGACTTATCCTCATCCTGGATGGCCAGATATGCCGACTGAGTTGATGGCGTGGCAGTATGGGGCTATCTCTCCGACTCCGATCCCGCTAGAGCCTCCGATGCCCAGTGATCGATACGCCATTGATCCTGACTCACCGCTGGTATGCTCCACTGTCTTTTCATTCATCATTCAGATGTTTAGACATTCTTTTGTTCACTGATGATTATGAGCTCATATTTGCAGCCACCGCGAGGGTACATGGAGGAGGTGGTTGGACTGGTGGCCACACTCGAGGGCATGGTCCTGCGTAGGGAGGCACAGTTGTCTGTCACGGGCATTCAGGTACCCTTCAGTTTTCTGGCATTTATCATACTTCTGATGACATGCTGATTTCTACTGCATCGATAGACTACTTGTGTAGAGCACATCTGACACACACCCCACTTGTACACTGTATTTACATGCACCCACTTCACATAGCCTTTGCTTGTATCTGCATCTGATGTATACATTTAGACTGATGTATTTGAATTGAACTCTTTGTTTTCAGATGCCTTCATGGTCCGGTCAGCCACAGGCCAGGCCACCTGGGCCTCCTTGGGGAGCTGGGCCATCTGGGCCTTTCCAGGGGGCTGGGCCATCCGACCCTTTCCAGGGGGCTGGGCCATCCCGGCCTTTCCGAGGAGCCGGGCCATCTAGGCCTTTTCGAGGAGCTCGAGGAGGGCCTATCCGTAGACGCAGGGCTCACGTTGTAGAGGCGGAGCATGATGAGGAGGAGGAGGATGTTGAGGAGGAGGAGGAGGCTACCGACCGCCAGTCAGAGACATCTGCTGAGGAGGGGGGCTCCGGTCTTGGTTCGGGGAATAGAGGCGAGGCTGAGGGGGATCCTGAGGATGACAGCTCCGACTCAGATGATGATGATGGTGCAGAGGTTGTCCCGCAAAAGAGGATGAGGAGTGCTTCTCATTCCCGCTCCCGAGGACATTGATGCTGCTGTTTCCTGCTTTATTTTTCTTTTTGCTAGTAGTTTGTAGCACTTTGCACATTGTTAGGCAGTTTTATTTTTTGTAAAACTTGTACCTTTGTTTGTTGTAAAGCATGATGGAATGAAACAGCTTTTGAAAAGGTGTTTGTATTTTAAACTTTTAGCATCGTATCGCATCATTTTATTTCGCACAAAAATGAAATTGAATGGGAATGTGCATTGTGTAATCACCAAGTCAGGTAGTGAACCGACGCAACAAACTAAGCAACTCAACTTACTAAGATATAACAGAACCTTTAGCAAGTTTACAACTCGATAAACAAAATGCAATAACGTTGACAACGCAAATAAACAAGACTTAAAACAAAGATTGTTTAATCAGAAAGTAATGACTCGAAAACACGAAATACGTCCGCTCGACAAACAACTCGATAAGCAAAACAACAACTCGATAATCAAAACAACAACTCGATAATCAAAACAACAACAACAAAGTGTACTTCGGACGATCTGGGCACCGGAACGCATCCGAAACATAGGGAAATGAAGGCCTTTGACTCTCCCGTTGCATGGAGATGCTTGAAACTTTGCCTCGAAGGATAAAATAGGGCCAAGGGGATACACTGCAGCATTGCCGGCCACCTTTGGGAGCCGGCAGGCCAATTTTGTGGAGAGAGGGAGCCGGCCGGCCACTTATGCAAAAAGTAAATGGCTGGCCAGCCAGAAAAGGTGGCCGGCCGGCCACTTATTCCTGCAGCCGCCTGGTTTTTGACACGTGTCCCTGTGAATAGTGTTTTTCCCTCTATAAAAGCCTCAACTTCGGGAACATTCATTTCATCTTAGTTTTACACAAAGATGGAGGCGTTTCTCGCGGAAAATCTCATATCTTGGATCTCTTCTCTAGATGGCTCGGAAAAGCTGAACTTTCGGGGTTTCGGTTTGAATGCACTATTCACGCTGAGCCGTACTCCACTGCATCTCCCTTTTCTCCATGCCGCGGCAAGGTTTTGGAACCCAGTGACGCACGTTTTTAGCTTTGGCGGCCAAGAGATGTGTCCCACTTTCGAAGATTTTCAGGTTTTGATGGAGTCTGAATGTTCTGAAGTGATCTTGCCCCAGCTCCGTTTTGGCCATGCCCAGGCTTTAGGGTGGATGTGTGGGCTCACGGCGCATGATGCTCGATCTTTGATCTGCAGTGGGGAATTGGACATCCTCGGCTTGATCCATCGTTTTTCCGACGCCGGTGACCGCAGCAACCATTATTGGCAGGGTTTCCGGCAACACGCCCTCTGCTTGTGTTTGTTGTCTCACTTTCTGCTTTCTTCGGGCTTCGGCGGGGCTAGCATTCGCCTGATTGAAGTCGCCCAAGGCTTGAGAGAAGGAAAGAGCTGTATTGCCATGACCTTGGCCGAGACACTGATGGGCTTAGATTCGGTCTATCGTCGGGAGGCGACTAGGTTTGCTGGGAGTCCACTGCTGCTGCAGGTAATGTTTCCCACCCAACCTTACATATATATTTTGCTCACATCACTCGACCCTCAGGCTCAGTTTTTCTCACAAAACCCTTGTCTTACTTTTCTCTCATCGTACATCTCTCTGTTCTTTATTATCTCATTTTCCATCCCTCCCCTAGGTATGGTTAATGGACAAGTTGCAGGTTGTGGACTCTTGCTCGGCCTATTCAGCTCGAGGCTACTTCTTTCGGCAGTGCCTAGTCAATGCTCTTGACGAGAGGTGGTGGTTCGATTGGATGTGCAATTTGTCCGCAGACGGCATTGCTTGGCGTTGTCCTTGGCTCAACCTCCCGGCAATGAGCTATAGTATGTCTCGGCTGATTGGGATCCAATTGATTGGTCTAACCCACTGCGTATTCTATTTTCTGTTTCGGTTCCTGCGTCAGTTTGGTCATGATCAGACCTGCCCACCGGAGGGGATTGAGTACCCAGCTGCTTTCCCGGTCCGGGGTGCACAGCTTGCCCGATATGCCACAGCATGGAGGACTAGAGAGCTCCTGGCCCCTGCTTCCACTTTCAGTTGCACTTTGTCCGATGAGTGCTTGGATTGGCTCAATGAGGAGGCACAGGTTGGGCCTAGCTTGGCTTCAGATGCTTCGTCCAGCTCTGGGAAGGGACGCAGAGATACTTGATTCAACTATGCCCCAAATTTATTGCTTTATTAGTATTTTGAAGTTTTCTTTATGAATGTATTAAAAGAGCAACCTCGATTGTATGCAAGAGCAGGAGAACTCTATTTTGAAATCAATGAAATTGAAGGTTATGGTACTGAAAATTTTCCGCTTTGGTCCAAAAATGGTCTTAGTCGTAAAAAGATTACTTTGAATAAAGTCAACTTCTATTAAAACTTTTCAAAACTATTTTCGATGTGGATCAGAACTGGACACGCCGAAAATCTGTCACTGAGATGCACAACCCCAGATTTCTGCAACTGGAAAGTTGCCCCTAGTCTGAAGAACAATGCGGCACTTCATAGAAATGGAAAGTTGCCCCTAGTCTGAGTAACTTTGCACCGTCGCGGCAACGGAAAGTTTCCCCTAGTCTGAACAGCACTGTACCGGAGATCGCGATAAATGCTATGGATAAAGATGACTGAGATGATCAAAATGGACAGAGTTGATCGGGGAAGAGTTTATGGCTAAACTTCAAGGTGAAGTTGCCTACGTATCCCAAAGATGGGAATTAAGCCTTACGTAGTTCAGGCCGAGGTTCACTCGAGTATTTTCACTCTCCTTTTGCGCTCTAACTTTTGCCAAGGCCGCCCTTTGCGGGTTTTCAACCTTGCGAGCTCAGTTTTTATATTTTCTATTTTTTGTGCTCTGACTTTTGCCTAGGTCGCTCTTTCGGGTTTTCGGCCTAGCGAGCCTCTCAAGGATAATATTTCTTCAATTTGTCCATATTGATCGGTTGTGAGAACTCCAAGCCATCTAGATCCATCAAAACCACAGCTCCACCTGACCAGATAGCTTTGATGATGTAAGGACCAGCCCATTTGGGTTTGAATTTGCCCCTTGGGTCGTGGATGGGAGCTCGGTTGTCTTTGAGCACCAAATCTCCTTCTTTCAGATTCTTGGACTTAACCTTCTTGTTGAAAGCCCGGGCAATTCTGCGTTGATAGCCTTGGATGTGGTACAGTGCTTTCAGTCTTCTTTCATCAAAGAGCATGAGTTCTTCGAATCTGCTTTGCTGCCAATCTGCTTTGGCTATTTGGCACTCAGCCAATACTCGTAACGACGGAACCTCAATCTCAATGGGTAGAACAGCCTCCATTCCATAGACCAATGAATATGGAGTTGCTCCAGTAGAAGTAGTGATTGAAGTCCTGTAGCCCCACAGAGCAAATGGCAGCTTGTCTGGCCAATCCCGATAGGTTCCCACTATCTTCTGCAGTATATGCTTGATATTCTTGTTGGCGGCCTCAACCGCTCCGTTGGTCTGCGGCCGGTATGTAGATGACTTATGGAAAGCCACATTGTATTTTTCCAACAAGTCTATCACTTTCTTGAAGTGGGAACCATTATCTGAAATTATCTCGTTTGGCACCCCGTAGCGACAGATGATGTTGTTTCTGATGAACTTTGCGACGTGCGACGCCTTCAACACCGCGTATGATTGGGCCTCGACCCACTTTGTGGAATAATCTATCGCTACTAGGACAAACTCATTCCCGTTTGACCCCTTCGGGGTAACAGCTCCGATCACATCAATTCCCCAAACCGAAAAAGGCCATGGTGAAGTCATGTTGTACAGCTTTGACGGCGGGATGTTCATGCGGTTTGCATGAATTTGACACTTGTGGCATCGCCGAACAAAGCTAATACAATCCTCCTCCATGGTTGACCAGTAGTAGCCCTGTCTGAGGATCTTTCTGGCCAGCATTACTCCATTCATGTGTGCACCGCACTCCCCCCCATGGATGGCTTCCATCAGGCGTTTCGACTCTTCAGCTTCTACACAGAGCTTATGCATTCCCACATGACCCCTTTTGTACAGCTTTCCCCCGCAGATAATGAACTGAGCAGCCATTCTTCTGATGGCCCTCTTATCCTTGGCATTTGCCCCTAGTGGATACGTCTCCTCTTCCAAGAAGTTCCAGATGTCGTAATACCAGGGGTTGCCGTCTTGAACCTCATCTATGGCGGAAATCGACTCGTATGCTGGCACAAACTTCTGATCAATAATGACTGGACGCATCCGGACTCTGGACGGGATGTCTATCATAGAAGATAGAGTTGCTAATGAATCTGCGAACCTGTTGTTCTCTCTTACGAGGTGGGTGAAATTTAGCTTCTCAAACCGAGGAATTAACAAATCCAAGGTTTGGTGGTAAATTATCATCCTTTCCTCCTTGACTTTCCAATCTCCTTTTGCTTGAGAAACAACAAGGTTCGAGTCCCCAATGACGTCCAACCGTCTTGCCCCTAGTTCTAGGGCTGCTTCCAGGCCAGCAATACATGCCTCATACTCTGCCTCATTGTTCGAGACTTTGAACTGGAGCTTGAATGCTAAAGGGATACGAGAATCGTCAGGCGCTATCAGCAACACCCCTATCCCATACCCATACTGGTTTGACGCTCCGTCAAAGTACATCGTCCAAGTTTCATCTTCGACGTGCAGAATGGCTTCATCTGGGAATAGATACTCAACCGCTTCATCCCCCTCAACCGGGTGGTCGGCAAGGAACTCCGCTACCGCTCTTCCTTTTACTGACTTGCGCGTTACATACTTTAAATCAAATTCGGAGAGCAACAGCAGCCAACGGGCTAGCCTACCCGTAAGTGCTGGTTTCTCGAAAAGATATTTGATGGGATCCAAACGCGAAACCAACATTACAGAGTGAGCTAACAGGTAGTGCCGCAGCTTCCTAGCTGCCCATACCAAGGCCAAACAAGCCTTCTCCAGCGGTGTATAGCGGGTCTCGTAATCCAACATCTTTTTGCTCAGATAGTAAATGGCTCTTTCCACTTTGTCTTCTGACTCTTGCGCGAGCATGCAGCCCATGGTAGTCTCAGTGACCGAAAGGTACAATATCAACGGTCTCCCCGGCTCTGGTGGTGACAACACGGGCGGGTTCTGTAGATATTCTTTGATCTGCTCAAAAGCTGCTTGACATCGGCCATCCCATTGGAATTTCTTTCCTTTATTCAGGAGACCAAAAAGTGGTTCACAAGTCAAGGTTAATTTAGAAATAAACCGTCTTATGAATTGCACTTTACCCAGAAAGCCTCGCACCTCCTTTTCAGTCCTTGGTGGTGGCATTTCTAAGATGGCCTTGATTTTGGAAGGGTCGACCTCGATGCCCCTTTGTGTAATCAGAAACTCTAGCATCTTCCCTGCTGTAACACCAAACGTGCATTTCTGGGGATTTAGTCGCAGCCGAAACTCTTTGATCCTTTGAAAGAATTTTTGTAAGGCGGTGTAGTGGCCCTCTCTTTCTTTGGACTTGACAATCATGTCGTCCACATACACCTCGACCTCTTTATGGATCATATCATGCAATATTGTAGTTGCTGCCCGTTGATACGTAGCTCCAGCATTTTTCAACCCGAATGGCATCACTCTATAACAATATGTACCCCACGGGGTAGTGAACGCAGTCTTCTCCCGGTCTTCGGGTGCCATTACTATCTGATTATAGCCTGAGAAACCATCCATAAACGAAAGCAAGGCGTGTCCTGCCGTGAAATCCACCAATTCATCAATGTGTGGCAAAGGAAAGTCGTCCTTCGGACTGGCCCTGTTCAAATCTCTGAAGTCTACACAGACCCGAATTCTTCCATCCTTCTTCAGCACCGGAACAATGTTGGCCAACCAAGTTGGGTATTCAGATACCAGCAGGAACCGTGCGTCAATTTGCTTGGTGACCTCTTCCTTAATTTTGAGAGCCCAGTCCGGGCGGATCCTTTTGAGTTTCTATTTGACAGGGCGGGCCTCGAGATCAAGAGGGATCCGGTGCTGTACAATCTCAGGATCGATTCCAGGCATGTCTTCGTAGGACCACGCGAAAACATCTTTGAAATCTTTTAATAAAGCGACTAAGCGCTCGCGCTCCTCCGAAGACAACGTGGACCCGATCTGGAGCAGCCGCGGGTCCTTCTCAGTACCAACATTCACAGTAGTGATTTCATCCGTTAAAGGTTTAACAAATCTTTCCTGCTCTTGATCAATTAACCGTTGCAAAACTGGGGGAATTTCTCCCTCGTTGTTTTCATCAAAATTTTGAAAATCCCGATTTAAGCAATAAATCAAAGGCACAGAAAAATACTCAGAAACCACATCCACATCATTCTCATTAAATATTTCCAAGCCGTCAGATTCCTCTGTTACAACAGACTCAAAAGAAAATGAAAATGACGACCTAGACAGGACTGTGGCATCCGGGTTATCACCCCCAGGAATACCGGACTCAGACTCAGTCGAGCTGGAATCTGATTCCGACACACAAGATTCGGTGGAATCAGATTCCGGCTCACTACCTGACCCGGAGCTGCTAGATAAAAAGCCTTCTTCATATTGCCAAATGAGAGAAGGTGCGATAGATGCATCCAAGATCGGCGCTGGAAAGCCCGCAGCTATTTCATCTCCAATCATAGAAACCGAAGAGTTATCCCCCAAGCACTCTTGGTCGATCGGAGGATCTAAAAGTAGACTCGCCAGTGCTACCCCCATTTCAAGCTCTGCGCTTCGACAACGTCATCCCCAGGTAATTGTATGTCGAAGAAGATTTCAAAACCAGGCATGCGCTTCTTCTCCGCGTTCAGCCATGGCTCTAGGAAGCCGCAGAATGGAAAATCTTCCCCCTCCCGGACGAAGCGTCCGTTTAGGGTACCCCAGATGGGCCTATGCATTAACTCAAATGGCTTCCCAACCTTCTTTGCCCTGGCTCTTCCGGCCATTTCTTTTCCTTTCCTCACCCAGTCCTCTTTGGTGGGTAGATAACCCAGTCCAAAGGTCTGAGGGTTGTGTGGCACTTCGGCCAACACTGAGACGCCCTTCCGGCCGCTTCTCCCTAATCCCATCCCGGGGGTATGTTTTAGCTTGTTCATGAGGTAGATAGATTGAGCACTAACGTACATACCCTCATTCACAGCCATGACATTCTGCACCACTTGAGCCTCGGCCAAAGTGAACCCCGATAAAAACACATCCTCCGTGCCGTGCTCGATCTCCAAGACAGGTGTGGACACTTCCGGTGGCGGATGGATTGATGAATTACCAAAAACGATCGCTACCCCTTTCCCGTGAGGGTACTTTAGCATCTGATGTAGAGTGGAAGAGACTGCTTTGACTTGGTGCAACCACGGTCGCCCCAAAAGTAGGTTAAAGGTTGCGGGAACGTCCAAGATATGAAATTCAATGCTGTGTTGTCCTGGACCAACCTTGGTTTGAATTTTAATAGTCCCCCATCACTTCTCTGCTGGTATTGTCGTATGCTCTGATCACTTGGGTAGTTGGGACGAAGTCCACGGGCTTCAACCCGATTGCATATGCCGTCCTGGTCGGGTAGACATTAATCGCAGACCCGGTATCAACAAGTACCACCGGTATCCACTTATCTCTACACTCCACAGAAATATAGAGAGGTTTGTTATGATTTGTGCCCTCAGGCGGTAGCTCCTTGTCCGAAAAGGTTAATGCCGGGGAACCTCCTCCTGGAAAAACCAGCCCAACCAGCTGTTCAGGCGTGGTGTCTATGGAGAGTTTGGACTTGTCCATGGCAGATAGGACAGCTTCCCTATGTACTCGTGATACCATTAGCAGTCCCCAGATGGAGATGTCTGCTTGTATCTTTTTTAACTGTTTTAGCACAACTTCATCTTCAATCTGCTTCTCCTTCTGTTTCTCCGCTTCTCTATCCTTCCCGGATGCCTCGGGTTGGTCCAGGTGTGGGGGTTTGAAGTATCGCCCACTTCTCGTCATATGGTCAACCTCATCGAGGTACCAAGTGTCATCCGGTTGATTATTTCCCCAGTCTTCATCCATGTGGGCAAGACATAAGTCATCGTCTTCCCACCACATTCTGTCGGCAGCCAACAGACACCTGTCTGGCTCCGGTTTAGTTGCACTCGCAGTATTCCCTGTCCACATGCTCGCAGCATTCTCCATCTTTGTGCACACAGCACTTTCAGTCCCCTCAGGGCCTTTAGCTTTCCTAATTCTCTCAGCCTCCTCAAACTTTTCTCGTTCCAGCTGCGTTAGTACAGCTGTTTGTTCAACAATTCCCGTATCCATAATGCCCATGTCTCGAGCGGAATTCTTAGCACCGGCGCTCTCCGGCGATATAACTTGACTTTCGGCCATTCCGGCCACAGCTGATACCTCTGCCCCTGCCGGGCTCTGTTCTGGTTGGGCTTCCCCCACTTCATCTGGTTGATCCTCGAGCCATCCAGTGGCCTCCGCTGATCCCTCATAATCGTACCAGTTGATTGACGCATCCCCCGGTTCCTGGTCATCGAAAAATTGCAAGTTGGCAAAGTCCTCCTCTACGGCTGTCAGATCATCTGCCCATAGCCCAGATCCATCCCCCCGGATCATGCACAGCTCTCCTGTCTCTAGCAATTCTATACCTAGCCCAATTCGGCTCGTTGGTAGGATGTACTCGCTTGGATCATAGGCTACCCCAGCAAAATTCTGTCCAGTCCCAGGTTCAACAATCTCATTCTCTCCCAAAATCTGCCCTGCCCTATCTTCGACGGTCACCACCATCGATTCTGGTTGGGTTTTGGAGATGTCGACCATGCACAAGAAATCAGTGCAATCGGGGAGGAGCACCTCCGGCTTGGGTAGGTGGGTGGGCGTAATATAGATGCTAGGATCGTAAGATGCGACCCCAGTCTGGATAAAATTGATTCTATTGGGAGGAGGAGCTTGGTTATGTGGTGGGAGAGGGTTGGTTGTAACATTGGGTTTATCAGGAGGCGCGATCACCTGCTTGTCAATAAGATCCTGGATCTCATGACGCAATCTGTAACAACGGTCGGTGTCGTGACCGTGTTGTTGGTGATACGCACAGCATTTTGCTGGGTCATAAGAGGGGGGGAGTGGATTCGGTAATGGCTTTGGCTCCAGGGGTTTCAAATGCTTTTTCCTGATCAATATTCCCAGAACTTTGGTCAGGGGCATATATAGTGGGGTAAAGGTTCTTTGGCCTCGCGGTTGGAATCTATTGGTTTGTGTGTTGCTTCCGGACGCGCTGGAGAAGGGTGTGGCAGCCATGGGCCTTGGAGGGGGAGGGGGAGTGGTGGTGACCATACTAACTTTCGAGGCTCTCGTATTTGCAGTGCCACTCAGGCCCGCATTGTTGTTACGGTTGAAAGTCCTCCTCGGTTGTTCTCTGTTGTGGTCAAACAGACCTTGTTTCATTGCGTCTTCGATTTGCACCCCCATCTCATGTAAATCTGCGAAAGTAGGGAAAGGGACTACAATCATTCTCTGCATCAACTTTGGGTGGAGATTGCGCACAATCATCCGGATTTGATCTTTGTCAGTGGGCCTTAAAGTCATCATTGACGCCTTTGCCCTCCATCGGATTACAAAGTCCGAGAAAGTTTCCTTGGGCTCTTGCCTTGTCGTTTCAAGATCACGGGTTGTGATCTCGATCTGAGTGTTGTATGAATATTGCGCGACAAAGGCCTCAGCCATTTCATCCCAATTCCTTTTCACTTCATCTTGTAACTTTGCGTACCAGTGGGCGGCCACACCCGACAGGGTTCGGCTGAATAGTGAAAGCTTCTGTGGTCGTGTTTGGCCCATTGGCCGCAAGATGTCTGCAAACAGTCGGAGATGGACCATGGGGTCGCTGGACCCGTCAAAGCGGTCAATTTGTGGCATTTTGAACCTATCGGGGAGTGTTACGGCCTCCTCGGTATATCCGTCTTCGATATCCGGCATAGCCTTGACCCCTTGGGATTTCTTAAAGAGCTTCTCCAGTTTGCTCAATTTCAGAGCTGTATGATCAACCTCGAACTCGAAGGGAGAGTCGGGGCGAGTGGGTGCATGGACCTTGGACAGTTGTGGTGGAAGTGGGGGCGGAGCTGGCCCCATTGGAATATTCGTGTCCTCTTGTAAGTTTTGGACATTCGGCAGGGTATTCTGGGCATTTGGTGGGGCGTTCTGAACAGTAGGTGCCTGCTCAGGTAATGGAGCCCCTGCCGAAGGAGTAATTTGGTGTGAAGCAGATGCAGCATTCTGCTGTTGCAATCGGCTAATTAGCTTGGCCTGCTGGGTCATAATCTCGGCCTACTGCTTGGCGAGTTCATCTCGGCGAATGACATCCTGCTGCATGGCCCACATGGTTTCTTGCATTTGGCGCACCATCTCCTCAACTCCTGTTGGCGTTGCCATACTGTTTTGATCTATCTGAACTACTGGCAAATCTGTCTCAATGGGGATCTCAATCCGACTGTCCACTGATGGGGGAAACCACTGTTCTGGTGATCTCTGTTCAGATACACTGCGCTTTTTCTGCTTTCTTCTGGTAACAAGGGGTAGAGAACGGAACACTGGCTGTCCGTCGATTAGATCCTTAGATCGATGGAGTCGACGACCTCGTGTCCAAAGTGCTTGGGGAATGCCTGCTGGGTTGGAAGCAATTGTGCTAGAACTGACCCTAGCAAAAGATAAATAAAGCGAAAAGAAAATAAATAAACAGATAAACGGACAGCATAACAGCTTAAAATAAAATGCATGACACACAGCCGGGCATAACAACACACAGTTGATAAGCTGAATACACACTGTCCTCAAACACTGATTATTATCCCTGTATCACTGTTCCCTAAAACAAAATCTGATACCCGCAGATAGTTGATTCTCAAATACTAGCTGATGCCCGCAGGCCTGATACCCATAATACTAAACTGATGCCCGCAGGCCTGACACTGACAATACTGAACTGATGTCCGCAGGCTTGATACCCAAACTCATATACTGAACTAATGCCCGCAGGCCTGATACTGACAATACTGAACTGATGCCCGCAGGCCTGATACTGACAATACTGAACTAATGCCCGCAGGCCTAATACCCAAACTCATATACTGATACATGCATTCCTGTAGAGACGCACTCTAAAGCACATAACAGATAAGTGAGAGCCAAAACACCCCTATGTTGGGGTAGGGTTTCCCTATCCTATTTTGTCAGGAACTAGGGTTTCGCTACGCACAGAGCGGTTTCAAACAACCTATAAACGGGTAAGCAACCTGTCCTAATTTGGAATGGTCACTATGGATCCGAATATGCACTAGGTCGAAAGGTCAAAGAGGGTGCCCCGAAAAAATCGGGGTTTGTGTTCCCATACTGGCAGAGCCCACTACCGGTCAGCCTTATGGTCATGCCTTGACAAGACAAGCCTCCGGCAAACCGTTCAGGAATAGCAGATGGCAAACACGGTGTCCTAGGCGCACCAATGCAAATGCAATGCAAAGAAACACACAAGTGTAGTCAAAAACAGATATCATGAGTTCGAGTCAAGTTCTCTAAATCCCCAGCGGAGTCGCCAGAAACTGTAACAAGCCCGCGGGGGACCTCGCTACAGCTCGGACTCGACTTGTTGTCACGGTTCTACGTCTGAACCAAAGAGTCCAAATCCGGCAAATCGTTTTGAGAAAAACAGATTTTTGAAAGAAGTGCCAAACATGGACTGCTTTGCAAGATACAGAGTCGCCACCTAAATATTTTATTTTGGGAAATTTAGGAAACCCTGACTCGATGCCAAAGGCCACGTGTCCGTCATCACCAAAGTTGCCTCGGCTCGGGAACTTGGGTACGATTGGGGAAGGTCACTTCGTGAGCACCCCCGCTCGCCTGGTCAAAGACCGGCCTCTACTAACCATGATATCTATTTTTGAAAACACTGTATGTTCTTATTCCGGTTATTAGCCTAGGTTACTATGTGATTCGCACAGCATACAAGAATAGACTGGGTCGCCTGAATTGGAACAAAACATTTCATGTTCGCTTGTTTGAAAATGGTTTGATGGTGCTACTCGCAAGTAGGCTAAGACGTGGATTTGCCACCCTCAGGTGGGCTTAGAAAACATGATTTTTGCCACTATCTAGTGGGCTTAAAACACACATTTGATGGTTTGTTCCAATCCAAATAACCCAACCTTCACCCACAGGCATTCAGGCAGTTATATCATATAAGCACATAGCCTCATGGTAAGCATGCTATTCATGGCAGTCACTCACACGCATGCAAGGATGCTAAAGCATAAAGCTTACCGAGTACTCCAAGCCAAAATAGAAACTCATTAGAAATCATGCATGAATCCTAAGTATACAGAAATGCCTAATGCAACACATGAAAAAATGCAACTATAGCAGGCTCGGCTATTCTAAACATGGCATATGAAATGCTATAACTAACATGTATTCAATTTGGAATTGAAAGTACGATGCAGTTAGTATGGTGCGCCGAGCCCGGTGCATGCAAAACAGATGAATGAATGCAAACATGCTATCATACTGTATGCTAATTTAAACATGCCCTAATCTAACCATCATAAGCTGGTAAATAAAAGGGAGAAAGACGTGGGGTTGGAAGACATACAACACACGCACGCACACTTATTACAGTTGTGCCCTCGTGCAGAGGGTCCGAATAAATAATACAATCCCAAATCAAAGAATATTACAGTCCGAATATTACAGTCCAAATAATATACAAATTCCTAATTAATTGACAAATTAACTAAGAAAATAAATAAAACTGGCATGCCAGCCAGGGACTGCCTTGCTTCTGATGGATGATGCATGTCCGGGTTGTCTTGTGCGGAAATCCACCGGGATGCCCCAATTAGCCTCTGTTTAGCAGTTATTCTTGAAAAGCGTGCCGAGCTCCGAAAAGGTGCTGATTCTTTATTTTGTTGCAACAGAGAGCAGGAAAGGGGCATAGCAATGTATTTCACAAATATATGCATGCCTCGATCCTCGTGCCACCAATCACGCATACCGAGGCATGATGGCCGAGGAGTCGAAATGCACAACTCAATATAGAATGAATGCACGTATAAACCCAATAAAACCTAACTCCATCATGGATAATCCGGAGTGTCGGTGACTGGGGAATTGAGATACATTCCATCACTCGGAGTACGAAATGCACCTCGTTTCCCGTGCCCGGGCTAACTCCTATCCCGAACACGGTGCAATATGCATGACATGCATGAAATGCAACTAAGATACAATCCTAACATACACAATGCTATGGAATGACATGCCTCGAAATGCGTGCACACGGGCACGCAAACTGAGAAAATCACAGAATGCGATCTAAGATACAACCTAATATGCACAATGCTATGAAAATGAGATGCCTCGAAATGCGTGCACATGGGCACGCAAACCGAGACAATGGCATACGCAATGCAAATGATATGAAATGCGATGTAGAATGCAACATGGACTTATACTCACATGAGAGAGCCTTAGCCACACTCACATAAGAGGCCGATGGATGAAAATGAAGTGCCTCGAAATGTGTGCACACGGGCACGCAAATCGAGGTGATGACATACGCAATGCAATGGCATGGAAATGGCATATAGAATGCAACATGGACTTATACTCACATGAGAGAGCCTCAGCCACACTCACATAAGAGGCTGATGGATGAGAATGAAGTGCCTCGAAGTGCGTGCACACGGGCACGCAAATCGAGGCGATGATATATGCAATGCAAATGACATGAAATGGAAAGCAATCATTCTAATGGAATTTCAGCACTAAAATATGGGGGAAAACAGTCCCGAAATGAGGTGAAATGACACCAAATACATTGAATAGTCACGAAATGCGAATTTAGGCACCCGAAATGGCCTATAGCTATGCCAAACATGCACGATATGGACATGTAATGCAAAGACAGAAGCTAGGAAGTCCCAGAAAAGGCACTTTCACAGTTAGAAACATGGCCAAACAGCAAGCATAGGTAGGGCAAAAATGGCATGCAAGAATAGGGGCCAAGAGAGGGGTAATGAAGCAAGTGATATAAGAAAAATCCAAACTGAAAAATTTCCTTTTAAAACATTGAAGAGGGACCAAAAATATGAATGTTTACAGTATATGGCAAGCCTCAAATCAATATACAAACATGCTAAAAAAGCGGCACAAGATTGAGGCTCAAAAGATGCTATAACATGAAGTATACAAAATAATCACCAAAAAGAAAAAAAACGTTAATGAAACATGAAGTATAGGCCAAAATAAGGCCACTTTCAGTTCTGGGAAAAAGCCAAAAACAGAAGCAAGGGGGGCTGCCAATTTATGCAAAAATGGGGGCCAAATAAGGGATATAACTACAAGTGGCACATGGAGGCATCAAATGGTGAGGGGTCCTTCAACAATGTTGAAGAAGGGCCCAAAATAAGCACATTCACAGATTACATCACGCTCAAAAACAGATTACTCATGGGCCAAAAATAGCATGCAAGATTATGACATATAAGAGGATCAATGAAGCAAGTGCATCATGGAGGGCTCAAACAGGGTTGAGTCCTTAATGAAAAGTGAAAATTAGCTCAAAAGAAGGCCACTTTCAGTTAGGGCCGGAGCTTGAAGCAATAAGCATATAGGGCTTACAAATGGATCAAGAAAAAGGGTCAAAAGAGGAGAAATGTCACTCACCCTTGAAGACCAAAGCTTTTGTTGCTTCTTGGACCAAATTTGTTGCCTTTTAGCTTCTGGAATTCCTCCTCTTGCTTCTGAAGTGGAGTGGTGGTGGTAGAGCTTGGTGGTGATGAAGAAAACAAGGTGTAGGACTTAGGGATTTTTAGGAAAATGAGAGAGATGGAGGGAGCTTTGTGTCTTGAGGCTTGAAGAACAAATTTTCCAACCCCAAAATATGATATGGCTTGCTGGTTATAAGGACCAAAAAAGGGGTGTAAAGGTGGGGGAAAAGGCGGCCAACTTTCCCCCACAAAATATCCCCCGGATCTTGATATTTTCTGGGGGATAAAGCTATACAGCTGTAAAGTGAACAGTATGAGGATCTCGGCCGGCCAGTTATTTTGGTTGCATGTGGCCGGCCGGCCACACCCCCTAGCCGGCCGGCTAGGGGTCAAAAGGGTCAAGCTGATTTAGTGGCCGGCCACCACATGATGGTGTCCTCCCATGTGTGTACATCCCAAATATGTGGTTCAAAGTTCAAGAAAGTGGCCCCAAGGTGTTCAACATTAGCCCGGAAGGAGTGGTTCAAAAGGGTCAGGTGGAATTACTGGCCGGCTACCAACTTTTAGGGTCCTCCCAAGTGTGTACATCACAAGTATGTGGTTCAAAGTTCAAGAAAGTGGGTCCAAGGTGTTCAACATTAGCCCGAAAGGAGGGGTTCAAAAGGGTCAGGTGGAATTACTGGCCGGCCACCAACTTTTAGGGTCCTCCCAAGTGTGTACATCACAAGTATGTGGTTCAAAGTTCAAGAAAGTAGGTCCAAGGTGTTCAACATTAGCCCGGAAGTGTGGAAAACGGGCGCCGGAGGGCGTCGGAGGATGTATAACTGGTTGCTGCAACAATTACTGGGCTCCCACCCTTCAGTTACCTCCCCGGTGATAAAACAGAGGTACCTGCCAAAAATGAACGAAAACCGTTGCAAAACGAATGTTCGGGGGCCAAAACGCGCAGTTCGAGGTCCCGAAAATGGGCTGTTAAGCACCGAAAGTGGCATTCGGCCACGAAGTGGGTTTCTCAGACCCCAGTATCCCTTAAAAGGGAGAAAATAGGAAGTATGCCAAAAATCAGAACAAACGGAGATGGTAAGGCGGTCCCGAACCGAGGCACACGGCCAACGATCCCGAAAAACCGGAAACCGGACTCCGAAATGGGCAAGATGGCCTACGGCCACCAAATGTAGCCTACGGCCACTGAGAGATGGTCTACGGGACCTCTCCCTCCCCTCGGGGAAAGAAACGAAGAAAATCAAGTCTGGTTCGCAAACCGAGACAAGGCAGAGAAGAGGGTTCGGAAATCTGGAGGCAGGGCTTACGGCCGCGACTGTGAGACTTCTGAACGAGCACGATATGCAACGTCACCGAGCGCTCAATCGGTGATGTCTGAGTCTTAAGGTCGGTCAAAAATGGGGTGTCTACAGCAAGCATGCCAAAATCAATGGCCATGTGATGAAAATGAAGCAACCAAGATGCATGCAAACATGCACAATGCAATGGCCCCGAGTCTAAGGCACAAAACACAACTCCACAAAGCCATTGAAAGGATGATTTATGGCATACAATGGCATATGTTCCAGCACTGAAGTATGATGCTCAATGGTCCCGAAACATGCAAATATGCCACCCAATGCATGAAATAGCCCCCGAAACTCAAAACTAGGCACATGTATTGAACTATAACTATGCAAAGCAAGCATTATTTGACCATGAAGCACGAAGACAGAGCCAAGGCAGTCCCAAAATATGCACAATACTAGTTTAAGCATGGCCAAAAAAGTGCTAACATGTTGGGCTAAAACAATATGCAAGATTGGCTAGTAGGCATGGTTTATACCACACCTATATGAAGCATATGAAATCTCACCAAACCAGCCAAAATTAGTGAACAAATCATGCCAAAATTTGCCCAAATACCCACTGAAATGAGGTCTACACATGCAAGAACGATGAGCTCCTTTGATAAGCTACAAGAGGGATTACTCTACACATGCATCAAGGATACTTAGCATAGCCAAACCAACTCTGGAAATGAGTTATGGGGGTCCTAAAACCTACTGAAAAATGATCGAAACAAAGCTTGGAAGCTTGCAAATAGGGGGTCCTTTGGAAGGCCCAAAAGGCCACCAAACAAGACAAGGAGAGAGGGGGTCACCCCCCTCTGATTTTAAGGCTCAAGAATACACCTAAGCCACTGAAAATCCACTGGATTTCAGTGGATTTCAGTGGCTAAGAGGCCAAACCAGGGCCAATGCAAATGCTCTAATGAATAGCCCAAATCATGAGGAAATGAAGCATGCAAAGGGGAAGATGACCCCAAACAGAAAAATGCCCTTAATCAAAATTCAAGAGGGGCTGAAAATAAGACTTTTTTTAGTTTATGGAAAATCTCAAGAAAGCTTGCAAGTAAGGCTAAGCTAGGATGCAAAATTAGCCCTAAAAGAGAGATGGAAGATACAAGGAGGTAGATGATCTCAAACAGAAAGTGTCCTGAATCAAACTTTAAGAAGAGCTCAAAATAAGACACTTTACAGTTTATGTCGAAACCCAGAAATGCTTGCAAATAAGGCTAAAGAACAAAGCAATATAAGGCTACATAGAGGGAGGTAGTGACTTACCCTTGTAGCACAGCAATGCAGCAGCTTCTCAACCAAGATGGTGAGCTCTCAACCTCTGAAAATCAACTTCAAGGTGCTGGAATGGGTGGTGGAGGTGATACGCTATGAGGTGTAGTGCAATGGGACCAAGAACAAGAGTTTTTTTGGAGCTTGGAATAGTGAGATATGGAGGAGTGTGTGTGTATGAGCCTCTGAAAATTTAGAACCATGGCAAAGGAGAGGGGAGCCTTCCTTTATATAGCCAAGAGACTAAAGCTTCTCTTAGAAGCTTCAAACCAAGATCAAAGATCCTCCATACACGTGTATGGAGGATCCAGTCTGTGCCCTTCAGCTGGCACAGCTGACATCCATTCAATCTGTAGAATACATCGGAAGGTTGTCGGCTAGAAAAATTAGTCGGCCGGCTACTTTAACTGGTCGGTCGGCCATCTGTTCTGGTCAGTTGGCCATCTATTTGGTCAGTGGGCCATTTGTTCTGGTCGGTCGGCCATCTATTCTGGTTGGTCGGCAGGAAACATCTGCTCTGCAGGTCCAACTTCAAATGGGCATAACTCCTTCATGTGAACTCCTTTTCAGGTCATTCTTGTATCCAAATTGAAGCCTCTGAAGTAATCTTTCCAATGGCACCAGCCTTGCCTCAAAATTCCAACTACAAAAAACGTTATGCTTGTTTTCGTGAAGGTTGCTCAGTTTCTGTCCAACCGGGATGACGCCCAACTTCAACCAATCATATCTCCCATATCCGGACTCGGCCTTAGGATATTCTTGAGTGCAAAACGAAGCCCCGAAAGTATTCTTTCCAACGGTGGTGGCCTCATTGCTTAAATTAGAGTGCATAGACAGATAAACCTGATTTAGTGAGGACTGCCCGACTCTCTTTAGCGATTCATGCCCAACTTCTTCCCCAGCTAGGTTTCTTCTCTCTTCTCCTCTTTTCTTCAGCTGTAAACCCCTAAACAAGGTGTTTTGAAAGATTTTTCAAAGATTTCATCTCTCTTTCATTCATTTCCACTTTGTCCTTGCTCGATTTATCGAAAAGCGCATCATTTGACAAAATGTGAGCCTCGAAACATTGTAGGAACTTTATTTCAAAGATGTTTTGAAAGAGAGGGTTCTAAGGTCTAAAAACTATCCAAAATAGCTTTGGTCCAAAATGGGGTGTGAAGTTGAGATTTGTCTCTCTCCTTGCCGAAGAAACTGAACCTTTCCCCTGCACACCTTTCTCCACCAAGTAAACCATCAGTAACGCCTAAGTCTTGAGGGCGGTCAAAAATAGGGTGTCTACAGTTGCCCCTCTTTGACAGAACTCGAAAGTCAGGAAGTGGCGTGAGTGAATGTCAAAGCCCAGAGACGACCCATTTTTGATGAGGCCGAAGACTTGGAAAAACAAACAAAATATCGATAAATAAATGGTTGTGCCTGCAGGCTGCCTACGTATCTCTTTGCAAGGAATCAAACCAACGTAGTTTAGGGGCATGATGCAAATGATATGCAGAAAGATTTTGATAAGTGGACTTATACGCTACGCGAAGCCGATTTGAAAATTGGACTTATACGCTACGCGAAGCCGGTTTGAAAATTAGACTTATATGCTGCGCGAAGCCGGTTTGAAAATTGGACTTATACGCTACGCGAAGCCGGGTTGATAATTGGGGATTTATGCCATGAAATGCAATGTAAAAAAATGCGATGTAATAGCTAGAAAGCGAAGGTACCTTACAGGGGCAATTGGCAATGACCTACCTCATGCTGCTGGAGACCTTTCCCTTCTTCTTGGTTAAACTGCAGGTACTACTTTTCTCCCTGACTATGGTTGCAGCTTTCCCTAATCTCCAACAGGGTGACAGACTAGGTTGATTCGGTATCCAAAATTGAGGCGCATACATATGCTATCTCAATCTATGGGGCTGCCATATAGATTTCAAGCCGAGGATATACCCTTATGTATTTAAACCAGACTTTAGTCTCGGAAATCCCGAACCTTTGTGTTCTAGGCATGAGCCATTCGAACTCTAGTTTCCACCGCCTCAGTTGGTCTCCTAGGAACTCACCGCAAACACAGGCAGGTGGCTCTACCAGACCACCAAAAGTCGTTCGGGCACGACAAACACCAAAGGAATTGCACCTTTAGAGGATTTAAGGTCTCCTAGACCGGAGAGTGCACAAAAAAGTGTGAGTAAAGAGTGAATGCACAAAACAATGCTAAGAAGATGCACGAAACAGTGCGATGCAACGTACTAACAAGTACAGGTTAGGTGTGCAAGAAAGCGTGATGGAATGCATGCAAAATGCAAGTAAGGTGCACAAAACAGTGCGACACAATGCACTGACAAATGCTACAAGCATTTTCTAGGCAAGATGAGAGACAGCATGTAATGAAATGCACAAGATAGTGCGATGCGCAAGAGAGCGTGAGTGTAAACTGCACAAAATAGTGCGATGCGCAAGAGAGCACGAGTGATAAACTGCACAAAACAGTGCGATGCGCAAGAAAGCACGAGTGATAAACTGCACAAAATAGTGCGATATGCAAGAAAGCGCGAGTGATTTGAAATGCCAAAGACAGTGCGATACGCTAAACAGCGCGAGTGATTTGAAATGCACAAGAAAGTGTGATACGCTAAACAGCGCGATTGATTTTGAAATGCACAAGACAGTGCGATACGCTAAACAGCGCGATTGATTTGAAATGCACAAGAAAGTGCGATACGCTAAACAGCGCGATTGATTTTGAAATGCACAAGACAGTGCGATACACTAAACAGCGCGAGTGATTTGAAATGCACAAGACAGTGCGATATGCTAAACAGCGCGATTGATATGCAATGCACAAAATAGTGTGAGTGAGATACAACCACAAGATGCACAAGACAGTGCTAGTGAGATACAAAGTGTAAGTGCACAAGACAGTGTGAGTGAATGCATGTTCTATACAAATAAGGTGCATTTTCTATGCAAGTATGGAAGAGTGCATTTTCTATGCAAGTATGGAAGAGTGCATTTTCTATGCAAAAGATACGAGCATTTTCTATGCAAGAAACAGGAGCATATTCTATGCAATATTGAAAGCATATTCTATGCAGAATCGAAAGCAAGCATATTCTATGCATGAATCATAACGATGCGCGGTACGCATGTAATAGTAGTGTGTATGAAAGTGCACATTCTATGAAATGGAAGGGCATCAAACATGTACTCTGGTGCCTCCGATTTACCTTTCGAGGGACTTGGCAATACGCTCAGCTCAAAAGGGGACAACCTGTTTATATTGGCGAAAGATAACATCTGCATGTGAAACCCTCGGGTGCTGCTTGAACTGCCATTCTGACTTGAAGTAGGCTTACACTTGGGGTCGAGATACACTCATACTCCAGAGAAATGGCGAGGCCTGAGAAGGTGCACCTGGAGTGCAGTCTCGGAATTTGCCGAAGTTGAAACAAACTAAGATGCTCCAAATTTTCCCTCTTTTCTTTTGCTTTGCAGTCTGGAACCTATATAGCTTCAGATACGTCCTTGTTCTACTGTTCTCACATGACCTGGGTTGAACCTTGCGGTTTATGATAGAAAGAATCTTGTTTTGCATAAATGTGCAGAATGGCACAGCACTCTGAGCACAAAACAATTTTTTTTTGAAAATGAGAAAAGGGTTCTCAACCGGGTATTAAGCCTACAACTGAACACAGCATACTATGACTCAACAAAAGGTACACGACCTAAACACATCGAGTAACACTCGAAAAAGACTCAAAACAAAAGTTGAGGTAAACAAAACAAAAGACACGACACACAGACGTGTTACAAAGAGAAGAGACCTCTCAGTTCGCGAGGAGCCAGTTTCTCCGGGTAGTGTTTCCCACCTTTTTCTCATTTGTGATTCTCACATCACTCTGGCACTCAATCTCTATTTTTTTGAAAAAAGCCATTTTCTCACTTTTTCTCTCAGCGCACATCTCTCTATTTTTCGATCTCTCATTTTTTATCCCTCCCCTGGGTGGTTGGTGGATAAACAGAAAGTTGCAGGGTCTTGCCCCTAGCATTCCGCTAGATTCTTCTTCTTATTCACGGCAAGGAGTTTCTTCCACAGAGGGGCTGCGCTACAATTGGGTGTGTAGCAAATCTGCAGCTGACATCGGTTGACGATGCTCTGCTTGGGAGTTTGGACATGATCAGATCTGCCCAGATGAGGGAATGGGATATCTTGTCTCATTCCAGTTCGTGCTTCGCACATGGCTTGATACCTCGTTGCTTGGAGGACGTGAGAGCTTTCTGCCTTTTTGCGGTTAGCTTCAGTGGTGCCTTTTTTCGGCAGGTATGGTGCCTTCCTTGGCAAGCATGTTAACAATGGGGAAAAGAAAGAACACCTGACTCAACTGTGTCCCTAGTTCATCATTTTGACCATTTTTTTGTTTTGACTTTCTACGAAAACAATTTTGACCAATATGAGAGTTAGATTAACATACTTGTTCAATTTTCTGATTTAAAATCATGCAAGTCCGGCTATGAGCACTGAAAATTTTCTTTTTTGGGTTCAAGGAATGGTCCGGTTTTGGAAAAATGGAATAATTTTTCGAGAAAATTAGTCAACCTTTATAAAAATTCTCAAAAGCTATTTTTGCAAACGGCCAATGCTCAACAAGCACAGAACCTACTCTTGAGATGCACAACCTCAGATCCGAAGGAAAATTGCCCCTTGCTTGAAGAGAGCTGCACGGCAACGGAAAGTTGCCCCTTGTTTGAATGGCACCACGGCACACTGTATGGCAACGAAAAGTTGCCCCTTGTTTGGATAGCATCGCAGCGCATTGTAATCAGTCCTCAGAGTGACAATGACAACCGAACTCTTGGATAAAGAGAAGGAAAAGATGATTAAAACCATTACATGGACACAGTTGATTTTGAAGTGTTTTACGGCTGGACTTCGAAATGAAGTTGCCTACGTATCCCAAAGATGAGAATCAAGCCTTACGTAGTTCGGGATTAAGGTGCACTCGGGTATTTAACCTCTCCTTTTGTGCTCTAACTTTTGCCAAGGCCGCCCATTGCAGGTTTTCAACCTTACGAGCTATGTTCTTCAATTCTTTTTCATTTCTTTTCTTCTTCTTTTTTTCACCTTTTTCTTCTTTTTTTTCATTTTTTGCATTTTCTTCATTTTTTTTGCATCTTTCTCTTTTGTTCTTTTCTTTTCTTTTTTTTTTTCTCGCTCTAACTTTTACCTGGGTCGCCCTTTCAGGTTTTCGGCCCAGGGAGCTTCTCAAGGGTAAAAGTGTAGCTTGGTCCATGTCAAATGGTTCTGAGATCTCCAATCCGTCTCAGTCCAGCAGAGTGACTGCTATTTGCTGACAATGCTAGAGTCCATCCCATGCGGGCTGAAAAGCATGAAAAACCACTGCTGTTTCATTCATAACTGTTGGTGTAATTGGCTCCATGGCAGAAACAGACTCAAAAGAAAGCGAAAAGACAGACACAAAACAAAATAGTGATGCCCGAGGTAACACCCCTGGAATCACCTGGTTCTAACAAAACAGGACTGACTCGATATAACAAGACAGACCCGAAACAGAAAGGCTGACTCAAAACAAAGAGACAGACTCAAAACAACACAACAAAAACTGACCTAAATACCCAAGTCAGAAAGTACAAAAACTAGTGTTCACACATTGCTCAAAACTGTGCGTGCCATACGCCACATCTGAAGTAAACTGAGCGCCGCCCGCAGGTGGTTCATCCCCCGATCGCATCACATTATCCCTCAGGTTCACTGATCCAATGACGATAGACTTTGCTGAGTTGGTGCGACGATGACCTTATTGTCAATCAGATCTTGTATTTCGTGGCGAAGACGGAAACAACTATCAGTGACATGGCCGACTTGCTGATGAAAGGCACAGTACTTGGCCGGATCATGGGAGGGAGGAAGTTTATCTGGCTGTGGTCGCGGCTCCAGGGGTTTCAGAACCCCCTCTCTAATCAGGACCCTCAAGGCCGCTGATAGAGAAATGTACAGTGGTGTGAACACCCTCTGGCTCCGAGGTGGGTGTTTTGAAGTTTGTGGAGTTTTGCTGGATGCACTAGCAAAGGGATTGACAGGCGCTGACTGGGCTTGCTGATCTCTTCCGAGCACGGGATTAGGGCTAAAAGGAACATTCCTGGCATGACGGCCCTTCTCCCGGCTTGCCCCTTGATTCAGACTGCTCTCATTCTAAGTGGCGAAAGTGTCATCCACAGTTTTTGCAACAACTGTGAGTACTTGCTGTTTGCTCAGCCCTTCGGCTTTCAAAGCCTCAATATCCCACTGAAGATGTTCATGGGGACTAACGCTTGCCCCTGCCTTGTTCTTATCACTGGCCTCCACTTTGCTAAAAGATTGGCCTTCTCCTAATGCAGCCCGTCCTGAGGAGCCTTTTGACATGAACTCCCTGGTATGTGATGTGGTTGATGACGGAGCTAAAACTCCAAAGGCCAGATCTTCCACAGTTCTCTGAAGATCTTCGATCATCCTCATCAGCTCAGAAGTAGTGGGTTCATGGGTTTGAGATAATTGGGGTTCAGATGCACCCATCATGCATAAGTCCATGCTTTCCGGGATAAACACCTTAGGCTTGGGTAGATGGGCCAGGGTGATGTATACGCAGGGGTCGTCAGGGACGGCCAGTGTGTGGATCAGATTGAGATGTGGATGAGGTACTGGTCATTGGGGGCTGAAGGTGGAGCTATCGTCCGGTTGTTGATGAGATTTTGAACCTTATGGCGAAGGCGGTAGCAACGGTCGCTGCCATGACCGCTCTGCTGATGGTACATACAGTACTTGGAGGGGTAATGTCTGGCTAGGAGTGGGTTAGGCAGAGCTTGAGGATCGAGGGGTTTGAGATACCCTCTTTCCATTAAGACTTTTAGTGCGCTAGTCAGGCTCATATAGAGGAGGGTGAAAGTTCTGCCTTGAGCTCGCGCTGGGCCGGCGGTTTGTGGGCTTGGATTGGCAAAAGGGTCGGCTGTGGCGACTGTATTGATTTTGGTGGGTTTGGGAATAGTGCTACTACCAGCATTAGTGCTTCCTGCAATCGCCCTCCTTGTCGGTTCACTTGTTCTGGGAATGATCCTGCTGTTGAACGCATTCTCGACCTGAACCCCCAGTTCATGCAAACTTTTGAAAGTGAATAGTGGAGCGACTATCAACTTTTGCAACATATCATGCTCGAGGTTTCGCACCATCATCTGCACTTGATCCCTCTCGGAAGGCCGATCTGTCATCTATGCTGCCTTTGCTCTCCATCTTGCAACAAATTCCACAAAAGGCTCTGTTGGGTTCTGGCGGGTTGTTTCAAGCTCTTGCATGGTCATTTCAACTTGGGTATTGTAGGAATACTGATCAACAAAGGCCTCAGCCAATTGTTCCCAGTCTTGCTTCACTTTATCTTCCAACTTAGCGTACCAAGTGGTTGCTACACCCGACAGGGTTCTTCCATACAGAGAGAGTTTCTGTGGCTTAGTCAGACCCATCGGCTTTAGGACATCCAAGAAAAGTCGGATATGTACCATTGGATCTCCAGACCCGTCGAAACGGTCAATATATGGCATTTTGAATCGGTCTGGGAGCCGAACGGCAGCCTCGGTGTGCCCATCCTCAATGTCGAGAATGGAGTTAAGGCCCTGTGCCTTTCTGAATTGCTTCTCAAGGTTCGCAATCTTCATTGCAGTCGCATTGAGCTCATTAACATCAAGGGAATAAAGCCTCTCATTAGGCTGCACCAAGGGTCTGAGCACCTGAGCTTGAGTCAATCTTTCTCGAGGATTCGGACACTACAAATCTTTAACTGGCGGAAGTGGGTCAAAGTTTGGCTGGGGTCCCAAAACTGGATGTGAGGCAGATGCCCTAGATAGACGCTGCATTTCAATACTAGTCTCAGCCTGCATGGCAGTTCCCTGATTTAATGCTGCTATCACGGCCACAAATTCTTCTGAACCCTGTGCCACCATGGTCTGCTGAGTCTGAACAAAAGTGATGTGACTGGCAACTGACGGATCAGATAAACCGGTGAGCCCTGACTGGCCTTTCTTTGCCTTGCCTCAGCGGAAGAACACTAGTTGCCCTTAAATTGAATTTCTGACCTAACAAAGTCTATCAGCACTAGTCCAATGTACCCGGGGATATCGGAGCCTTCTGAAGCTATTGTTCCAAGACTACCTAGCAAAAGAGAAAACAGACAGCACCTCAGCCTGATTTCACCAAAACAGATATGAGCATACTAGGATGACTGTGCGTCCTACTGAATTCTGCTGCAAAATTTTGCCTGTAAACTAATACCCTCTGGTAAAACTGATTCCCCAAATACTGATCCTGATGCCCACAGGCCTGATACTCAAACTTGCAAACTGATACATGCACTCCCTTTAGAGATACACTCTAGAGCACATAGCAAACAAGTGAGAGCCAAAACACCCCTATATTGGGGTAGGGTTTCCCTATCCTATTTTGTCAGGAGCTAGGGTTTCATTACGCACGCAGCGGTTTCAAACAATCTACAATCAGGTAAGCAACCTATCCTAGCTTGCAATGGTCACTATGGATTCCGAATATGCACTAGGTCGAATGGTCAAAAAGGGTGCCCCGGTAAAACCGGGGTTTGTGCTCCCATACTGGCAGAGCCCATAACCGGTCAGCCTTATGGCATACTTTGACAAAGCAAGCCTCCGGCAAACCGTTCAGGAATAGCAGATGGCAAACACGGTGTCCTAGGCGCACCAATGCACATGCAATGCAAATAAGCACATAAGTGTAGTCAAAACAGGATATCATGCGTTCGAGTCAAGTTCTCTAAAGTCCTCAGCGGAGTCGCCAGAAACTATAGATGTGCCCGTAGGCCCCATGCTACCGTTCGGACTCGAATTGTCACGGTCCTTAATCTATACCAAAGAGTCCAAATCCGGCAAATCATTTTCAGAAAACAGATTTTTAGAAAAGAAGTGCCAAACATGGACTGCTTTGCCAGATACAGAGTCGCCACCTAAATATTTTATTTTTGGGAAATTTAGGAAACCCTGACTCAGTGCCAAAGGCCAAAATGCAAATTTTGCCACCCTCAAGTGGGCATTAGAAAAGATGATTTCGCCAATATTTAGTGGGCTTAAAACTCACCGTTTTGGTGCATCATTCCAATTTAGGTAATTCAACCTCCATCCACAAGCACTCAGGCAGTTATATCACATAAGCAGCTAGTCTCATGGTAAGTATGCTGTCATGGCAACACTCACACACATGCAACGATGCTAAAGCCTGAGAACTTACTGAGTACTCCGAGCCAAAACAGAAACTAGTTAGTAATCATATGCATGATCCTAGTTCATGTTATGATGGCTAATGCAACACATGCAAAATGCAACTAAGATGCGCTCGGCTAATCTACAATGACATGTGAAATGCTACAACTAACACATATTCAATTTGGAATTGGAATACAAATGCAGTTAGAATGATGCGTCGAGCCCGGTGCATGCAAAAGGAATGAATGAATGCAAACGTGCTATCATACTGTATGCTAATTGAAACATCCCCTAGACTAACCATCGAAAGCTAGTAAATAAAAGGGAAGAAAGATGTGGGGTTGGGAGACATACACACACTCACGCACACTTATTACACAATTGCCCTCACTCGGAGGGTCCGAATAAATATTACAGTCTGAATAAATAATACTAAATTAATTATTACAGAATTTCTAATTAATTAACAAATTAAATGCAGAAAGAAGGTGGCCACAGCCCTGCCTCAGGATGCGTGAATGATGCATGCTTGACTCGTCTCGCCCGGAAACTCACTGCCATAGCGTTATTGCCTCTGTTAACGCTGCCCTGCTCATCTGAGGACTGTGAAAATTCTTGGGGCACCTCTGAATTGATTCCTGATCACTCTGGAATATCACCGGCCAATTCAAAGCACCACCGGCCATGGGGATGGGCTTATCGGCTAACTGTTGTACCACCGGCCAACCACCGATGGTCGGTCGGCACTATAGGTGGCCGGCCGGCCATTTCTTCCTGCAGAATCCTGCAATTGACAACAGCAGAGGGCAAGCAGTGTATGGCATAGAATTTTCAAGCAAATGTGAGCATGGCCACACTCCCTACCATGCAATGGACTCAATGGAGCATGGCCCTCGACCCTCGGGCCATCAATCACGTATTTCAATGAATGATGGCCCAAAAGCCAAGTGTGCAACTTCAATATCAAATGAAATGCAAGCACAAAACACATCAAAGGGGCCCAACCCCTATCATGATTGATCAAGAGGCAAGGGATGCATGCTCAATGAAATGCAACCTAGGTATGGAGGCTAAGTGTGCAACATGAACATGCAAATGAGCAATGTATACTAGGCACGCAACCTAAATATGTAAACAAACATGGCATACAACAACATGCGATGATGGACTTAAACTAACATGGATAGCTCGCAAGCATGCCAAAATCAGTGGCCATGTGATGAAAATGTGGCAACCAAGATACATGCAAACATGCACAATGCAATGGCCCCGAGTCTAAGGCACAAAACACAACCCCACAAAGGCATTGAGAGGATGAATTATGGCATACAATGGCATATGTTCTAGCACTGAAGTATGATGCTCAACGGTCCTGAAACATGCAAATATGCCACCCAATGCATGAAATAGCCCCCGAAACTCAAAACTAGGCACATGTATTGAACTATAACTATGCAAAGCAAGCATTATTTGACCATGAGGCACAAAGACAGAGCCAAGGTAGTCCCAAAATAGGGACAATACTAGTTTAAAGCATGGCAAAAAAAGTGCTAACATGTAGGGCAAAAACAATATGCAAGATTGGCTAGTAAGCATGGTTTATACCACACCTATATGAAGCATATAAAATCTTACCAAACCAGCCAAAAACAAAGAACAAAACATGTCAAAATATGCCCAAATACCCACTGAAGTGAGGTCTACACATGCAAGAACGATGAGCTCCTTTGATAAGCTACAAGAGGGGTTACTCTACACATGCATCAAGGATACTTAGCATAGAAAAACCAACTCTGAAAATGATTTACGGAGGTCCTAAAACCTACTGAAAAATGATAGAAATAAAGCTTGGAAGCTTTCAAATAGGGGGTCCTTTGGAAGGCCCAAAAGGCCACCAAACAAGACAAGGAGAGAGGGGGCCACCCCCCTCTGATTTTAAGGCTCAAGAATACACCTAAGCCACTGAAAATCCACTGGATTTCAGTAGCTAGGAGGTCAAACCAAGGCCAATGCAAATGCTCTAATGCATAGCCCTAATCATGAGGAAATGAGGCATGCAAAGGGGAAGATGACCCCAAACAGAAAAATGTCCTTAATCAAAATTCAAGAGGGGCTCAAAACAATACTTTTTTTAGTTTATGGAAAATCTCGAGAAAGCTTGCAAGTAAGGCTAAGCTAGGATGCAAAATTAGCCCTAAAAGAGAGATGGAAGATACAAGAAGGTAGATGACCTCAAACAGAAAAGTGTTCTTAATCAAACTTTAAGAGAAGCTCAAAATAAGACACTTTACAGTTTATGCTGAAGCCCAAAATTGCTTTCAAATGAGGCTAAAGAGTGAAGCAAGATAAGGCTACAAAGAGGGAGGTAGTGACTTACCCTTGTAGCACAGCAATGCAGCAACTTCTGGACCAAGATGGTGAGCTCTCAATTTCTGAAAATCAACTTCGAGGTGCTGGAATGGGTGGTGGAGGTGATCGGCTATGAGGTGTAGTGCAATGGGACCAAGAACAAGGGTTTTTTTGGAGCTTGGAATAGAGAGATATGGAGGAGTGTGTGTGTATGAGCCTCTGAAAATTCAAAACCATGGCAAAGGAGAGGGGAGCCTTCCTTTATATAGCCAAGAGACTAAAGCTTCTCTTAGAAGCTTCAAACCAAGAGCAAAGATTCTCCATACACGTGTATAGAGGATCCAGTCTATGCCCTCTAGCTGGCACAGCTGGCATCCATTCAATCTGTAGAATACACCGGATGGTCGTCGGCAAGAAAAATTGGTCAGCCAGCTACTTTAAGTGGTCGGCCGGCCATCTATTATTTTCGGTCGGCCATCTATTTGGTCGGTCGGCCATCTGTTCTGGTTGGTCGGCAGGAAAAATCTGCTCTGCAGGTCCAACTTCAAATGGGCATAACTCCTTCATGTGAACTCGTTTTCAGGTTATTCTTGTGTCCAAATTGAAGTCCCGGAAGTAAGATTTCCAATGGCGCCAGCCTTGTATCAAAATTCCAACTAAAAAAAAAGTTATACTTGTTTTGGTGAAGGTTACTCAGTTTCGGTCCAACCGGGATGATGCCCAACTTCAACCAATCATATCTCCCCCATCCGGACTCAGCCTTACGATATTCTTGAGTGCAAAACGAAGCCCCAGAAGTCTTCTTTCCAACGGTGGTGGCCTCATAGCTTAACTTAGAATGCATAGACAGATAAACCTGATTTAGCGAGTACTGGCCGACTCTCTTTTAGCGATTCATATTCCCCAGCTAGGTTTCTTCTCTCTTCCCCTCTTTTCTTCAGCTATAAACCCCTAAACAAGGTGTTTTGAAATATTTTTCAAAGATTTCATCTCTCTTTCATTCATTTCCACTTTTTCCTTGCTCGGTTTATCGAAAAGAGCATCATTTGACAAAATATGAGCCTCAGAACATTGTAGAAACGTTATTTCAAAAATGTTTTGAAAGAGAGGGTTCTAAGGTCCAAAAACCATCCAAAATAGCTTTGCTCCAAAATCGGGTGTGAAGTTGAGATTTGTCTCTCTCCTTGCCGAAGAAACTGAACCTTTCCCCTGCACACCTTTCTCCACCAAAGTAAACCATCCGTAACGCCCAAGTCTTGAGAGCGGTCAAAAATAGGGTGTCTACACTGACCATAAAGAGTGCCGACCGGCCATCACCAATGGCCGGTAGCAACAAAACAGGGCCGATGGCCTCAAGCCGGGGCCGGTGAGATGTGGGGATGACCAACAAGCCATTCCCTGCCCTCAAACGCAAAACAACAAGTGTTTGGTCCAAAACCAAACACAAAATAAGCAAGTCGAGAGATCCCTGGGCAAGGCGCGTAGCCGAGACCTCCGAGAACTCAAAACGAACACGAACATGGATGATCACCGAGTGTTCAAACAGTGACGTCCAAGTCTTGAGGACGGTCAAAAATGGGGTGTCTACACAGACCTGTTGCACATCCAATGGCACCACCACCCTTCGTTCAGGAAATCAACTAGCCGTTGGTGAACGAAATAGCCTCATGCTGATTATGTAGGGCAAGAGTCCACTACTTTCAGCTTGTTCATGAGCCGTATCTGGGGAGTGATGAAAGAAAAGAGAGATTAAAAAATAGAGAGGTGTATGTTGTGAGAGAAAAGTGAGAAGGGTTTTGAGAGAAAAATAAAGCATGAGTGTTGAGAGATGTGAGAAACACATATTAGAGAGGGTGGGACACATTAATGTCCCTGGACACATTAATGTCCATCGGCGGGACTTTAAAACCCTCTCTCCCATCGATGGAAGGCGTCCAAGCCCATCAAAGTCTCGGCCAATGCTAAGCCAATGCAGTTTTTGCCCTGTTTCAAGCCTTGGACTACTTCAATGAGTCAAATGCTAGACCATCCTAAACCTGGGGCAAGTAGAAAATGAGCCAACATACACAAACAAAGGGCATGCGTAGACCGCCCCAAACTCCGCTCCGCGCACGAGGGTGCGAATTGTAGTTCTTAGCTACTACAGTTCAAACTCATGTCATGGTTCTGAATCTAATCTCACAATGTGCAATGTAAGAATGATAAATCACCAAAGAGTCCAAATCTAGCAAATCGTTTTGGAAAATCGATTTTAATCAAAAAGCGCCAAACATGGGCTGCTTTGCTAGATTTCAGAGTCGCCACCTAAATATTTTATTTTGGGGAAATTTAGGAAACCCTGACTCCTGCCCAAGGCTACGTGTCCGTCATCACCAAAGTTGCTTCGGCTCGGGAACTTGGCTACGAGAGGGGAAGGTCCTGAAATGAGCACCCCCACTCGCCCGATCAAAGATCGGCCTCTACTAAGATGATATGTTGTTTTTGAAAAACACATGTGTTCTTATTCCAGTTTATTAGCTAACCTTACTATGTGATACGCACAACACACAAGTATAGACTAAATCACTCAAGTTGGAACAAAACATCTCACGTTTGTTTTTTCGAAAATGGTTTGAAAGTGCTACTTGCAAGTACGCTAAGTCACGGATTTGCCACCCTCAAGTGGGCTTAGAAAACATGATGATTTGCCATTTCAAGTGGACTTAAAACTCGCATTTCGATGAATTGTTCCAATTAAAGCAATGATGCCTTCATCCACAGGCATTCATGTAGCTAATCAATTATGCAATTAGCCTCATGGCAAGCATGCCATCATGGCAATATACAATCACACTCACGCAATATGATAAAGCATAAACACTCACAGTGTACTTCGAGCTAAAAAAAAAAAGAAGCTAGTTAGTAATCATGCATGATCCTAGCTATGTTAAGATGCCTAATGCAACACATGCAAAAATACAGGTAAAATAGGCTCGACTATTCTAAAATGGCATATAAAATGCAACAATTGAAATGTGCAAGCATAAGGTATGCTAATTGAATTATCCGAGCCCGGTGCATGCACTACGAATGAATGATGCAAACATGCGAGCATAAGGTATGCTAATTGAAACGTGCCCTAATCTAACCACTGAAAGCGGGTAAATAAAAGGGACAAAGATGTGTGGTTGGAAGACATTCACACACTCACGTACACTTATTACAACATTTGCCCTCTCAACGGAGGGTCCAAATAATAAGCTAAGCTACACTAAGCTAAGCTAATTATTACAAACCGAAACTAATTAACTAACAAGCTAATTAATTATTAGAATCCAAATTGAAACAAATAGCTATGCTAAGCTAATTAGGATATTACAAAACAAATCAAATGACTAGTTTACACAAACTAATCATAAGTAATGAAATGGCCTCGCGGGCAAGGAAGAGATGCATGCTCGGTCGGCTTCACTCGGAAATCCACTACCGTGCCTCATGATGCCTCTGTTTCCACTCTTTTGGAATTCTGAAAATTGTGCCAACTTCCAAGATGCTTCTGATCCACCTTAGGACCATGCTAAGGGATGGTCGGCCAAGAGGAATGGCCATCAGCCAGAGTTTGTGGCTATCGGCCACTTGTGATAGCCGATCGACAGTCTTGGTGGCCGGTCGGCAGCTTTGATGGCCGGTCGACCACTGCTTCTTGCAATTTCTCCTTTTTCTGCAACAGAGCACTATAGGCGCGCCCTCGGGCTTCATTGCTACTATAGTTCGGACTCAATGTCACGGTTCTTAATCTGATCTCACAATGTGTGATGTGAGATTAATAAATCACCAAAGAGTCCAAATTCGGCAAATCGTTTTGGAAAACTGATTTTTGTAAAGAAGTGCCAAACATGGACTGCTTTGCCAGATACAGAGTCGCCACCTAAATATTTTATTTTTGAGGGAATTTAGGAAACCCTGACTCGTTCCTAAGGCCACGTGTCCGTCATCACCAATGTTGCCTCGACTCGGGAACTTGGGTACAATTAGAGAAGGTCATCTATGAGCACCCCTGCTCGCCCAATCAAAGATCGGCCTGTACTAAACATGATATCTTGTTTTTGAAAACACATGCATTCTTATTCTTGTTAATTAGCTAGAATTACTATGTGATGCGCACAACACACAAGTATAGACTAGATCGCCAAATTTGGAACAAAGCATCGCATATCTGTTTGTTTGAAAACTGGTTTGAAGTTTGCTACTTGTAAGTAGGCTAAATCGAGGATTCAATGAATTGTTCCAATTCAAGTAATCCAACCTCCACCCACAGGCATTCAGGCAGTTATATCACATAAGTAGTTAGCCTCATGGCAAGCATGCTATCATGGCAACAATGACACTCATGCAAGATGCTAAAGCAGAAACACTCGCAGTGTACTCCGAGCCAAAACAGAGAACTAGTTAGAAATCATGCATGACCTTAGTTCATGTTAAGATGGCTAATGCAATGCATGCAAAAATGCATCTAAAATAGGCTCGGCTATTCTAAAATGGCATGTGAAATGTGACTTGATAATCATGTATTCAAGTAGGGATTGAAATACAATGCAGTTAGTATGATGCGCCGAGCCCGGTGCATGCAATACAAATGAATGGATACAAACATGCGAGCATAAGGATGCTAATTGAAACATGCCCTAAAACTAACCACTGAAAGCAGGTAAGTAAAAGAGAGAAAGAAATGGGGGTTGGAAGACATGCATCGCACACACGCACGCTTATTACAACAATACGCCCTCTCGACGGATGGTCCGGATGAATAATACATGCCAACTAATTAACTAACTAACAAGCTAATTAATTATTACACAACCAAATTGAACAATAAACAATCTACTGACTAATTATTACAAAACTTAATTAATTAACTAATTAATAACAAATTCGAATACTAACAAACAGGTAAGCATTAAAATATGTAAACTAGATTGCCTCAGCTCTGCCTTGAAGCTGTTGAAGTTGCATGCTCGGTTCCCAACTCGAAAGCTCTCCGAATGCTCTCTAGAGGCTTTGCTTGCTGGGTGTCCTTAAGAACTTGCTGCTGGAACTTACCAAAAACATGTCTGGGGAATGCATCAGTGGCCTGCCGGCCATGGGGAGCTACTGTCGACCATAATACCAACCAAAAGTGGGCACTACCGGCCAAGAATGAAGGACTGCCGGCCATTTGCAAGGCACTGCCGACCACTGATGTGCTGGGACACCAAGCTGCAACAGAGCACAAAATAAAGAAAAGGGAAGGTCTCCGAAGGTATGTACGCACTATGGCACCCCATATCACCTCAAAACATCAAGGGAGAGGCATAATTGGATCCACGACCATCAATCACGCATTCCAATGCACAATGGCCAAAGATCCAACTTGTGCAAATCAATGTAAAATGAATGCACAAATAAACACATAAGTGCCTTGAACTCTATCATGGATCATCAAGAGCGTCGGCGACCGAGAATTGAGGCACGTTTCGTCACTTGAAGTATGAAACGTCCCTCGTTTCTCGTCATCGGATTAATACTTAATCCAAACAACAATGCAACACAAGCATGGAAAACATGCAATATGTCCTAAATATGCAAACATGCAACTATATGGCATACTCAATGCAATGTAATATGATTAACTTAAAAAAAAAATGAGCTAATGGCGTGCACAATGCTAATACGTACAACAACTAGCATACCCAATGCGAATGTCAATTAGCATGCTCAATGCAATGGTGGCATACTCAATGCAATATACATAGCATACACAATGGACTTAAACCAAAAGGGTAGACCTCAGTCGTGCACCAAATCAGTGGCCATAAGTGTTGGAATGAGGGCACAAAAGCGAGGTATGCATGCACAATGCATTAGCCCAAGAATTAAAGCATGAGGACACAACTCTCAAACATGAGCAAAGAGTGATAATCATGATAATGTGGCAATGAGGTAATCTTTGAAATCATGCAAGGAGTGATGCCAAACCACCCAAACAAGTCAAACATAGCATGCAAGAAAGCTCAAAGTACGAAGCCAACAAAGGGACTTAAACCATGGCCATGCAAGGCAAGCCCCGAAGGACTAAGGGCACCTAAAATAGTCCCTAGGCTAGTCAAGGTGAGACTAAAAACATGCTTGAACCTAGCCAATACCAGCTAGAACAAAGGCCAAAAACATGGAGCATGCAAGGCTACAAAAGGGGTATTACATTACACCTATTAAAACCAAACATGGCATGACTTGGACAGCATAAAATAGAGTTACATTATGGTATAACAAGACCCAAAGTGCACTAATATGATAACCCAAAGGCCTAGGCTTAATGGCATGCACAATGATCCATTCATGAGGTATAAAACACAAACTCTCCAAAGCATTTAAAGCATGTCAAATGCAGGTGTATGACCAGATTTCATGAACTGAAATAACATTCGAAATGATGGCAAAGCATGCAAACATCACATGTATGGCATGGTAGGGACATCAAAACCCAAGGCTAGCCAAAGCATTTACCTTATAGCTGTACAAAACATAAGTGATACGACCATGGCAGCCCAAAACACTCCTAGAACAGCCCAAAATAAGAATAAAATAATGCTGGAGCAAAACCAAAATATGTTGGAATGATGAGTCAAATCAACATGCACATAAGGCTAGTAAACAAGATTTGTTCTACAAGTGTATGGAGCATGCAAAAGATGACCAGACCAACTTTAGACAGAGTTATGTCATGGCAAAACATCACCAAAAACATGCTGAAATGGACTCAACATAAGTTACGCAAACATGCTTCTTTGATGAGCCACAAATGAGATTACACTACACATATAACAAGCATGCAAAAGATGACCAAACCAGCCATGGACAGAGTCAAGGCAGGTCCTAAAAGTCACAAAAAAGGGCCTGAACCAAGCCTCAAAAGTATAGGGATACATGCTCCTTTGATAGGCCAAAAACTCAAGCAAACAAAACAAAAAGAGATGGGGTCACCCCTATTGGTTTTAGGCCTCAAAACCACATGCCTACAATTGAAAATCGACTGGATTTCAGTGGCTAAAAGGCCAAACTGAGACTACCTCGAAAGCCTTAAGCATGGTACAAAACAAGGCCAAACAAGGAAAACAAGAGGGTTGTGCACCCTTAACACCAAGAAGACCTTAAACAATCATCAAAAGCACTCAAATACAGAACATTTTTCAGTTGAAAGCAAGGCCTAAAACAATATGCAAGAATGGCCAAAAAGAGGTACAAATAAATGCTAAAATGGGGAATATACTCACCCTTGAAGTTCAACTCCGAAACCAGCAACCTCAGTGGCCAAAAACCAAGTTTCAGAGCTCAAATAACACTCCCAAGAACCTTAGCCCAAAGATGGTGGTGTATCTCTATGTGTTGTAGTGTAAAAGTGCAAGAAAAATGGACTTTAGAACATTGTTCTATGCAATATAGAGAGAGAGAATGAGAAATATATATAGAGAGGGAGAGGGGTCATTCTTCTCTAAAATGGTTGAACGTTTGCTAGGGAGAGAGGGCCTCTCCTTATATAGAAGAAAAACAATGCAAAGCTTGTTCAACAAGCTTGGCAAGAGCTTCATCCCTCCATACACCTGTATGGAGGGGAAAGGAGTGAAAACCAGCTGGCTCAAAAGATCTGGCGTGAAACCTGCTGAGACAAGGGTTCTACCGGCCATCAGCAGTGGCTAGTAGTGGCTCATTGATGGCCGCCAGGCTTCATCAATGGCCGGAAGTAACAAATGCATGGCCAATAGGGCCAAAATGGGGCCGACAGTGCACCAAGAGAATGAAGCTGGAAGGGCCAACACGTGGTCCAAAAAAGGGCAGAAAGGATACCGGGTTTGGAAAGCTCAAACCTGTGACGTTCCGCCGCGATAGTCGAGTACTCAACGAGCAATCGAACTAGTGGTTAGGTGTACCTGCAAGCACAACCAAGTCTTGAAGACGATTAAAAATGGGGTGTCTACAGTTGCCCCTCTTTGACAGAACTCGAAAGTCACAAAGTGACGGGAGTGAATGTCAAAGCCTAGAGACGACCCATTTTTGACAAGACCGAAGACTCATGCTAACATTCAAAATAAACATACAGAGATGTGCCCGCAGGCTGGGGCAAAATGCAAATGACATGCACGATGCAAGAGCATAACTTATGATTATGCAAAGAAAGCTGTAATGAAGCAATTATATACAATAAATGCAGCAATTTTAAGCAAATGAATACAAATCAAACTACATTACATGCAAAAAGAATGTAAGAGAATTATGCAATTCTCGCTACGTCTCACACGGAATGCATACAATATCGTGTGGTTCATCTGGTCGTGCCAACTCCAAATGAGCCGTGCATACAATATCGTGCCTGTAAAAGAAAGAAACTTAACAGGTACAATATCGTTAGAAACATGCCTATCACTGCAAGTAAAAAGTGCGTGACAATGCAAGTAGAGGGGTGCAAGACAATGCAACCCTAAAGGTGCGAGAGAACGCGGGTGGAACATGCGTAACAGCGCAAAGAAAATATGCGTAACAGTGCGAGCAGAAACATGCGTAACAGCGCAGGATAGAGATATGTGTGTAACAGCGCAAGTTATGGAAATGCATAACAGCGCATGTAAAACAAGAAGGCATGCGTAACAGTGCAAGTAAAACAAGTAGAACATGTGTAACATCGCAAGTAAAAGAAATAAAACATGTGTAACAGCGCAAGTTAAAGAACAAGGCATGCGTAACAGCGCAAGTAAAAGAAATAAAACATGTGTAACAACGCAAGTAAAAGAAATAAAACATGTGTAATAGCGCAAGCTAAAGAAGAAGGCATGCATAACATCGCAAGTAAAGAGGTGCGAAATAACGCAAGTAAAGCAGAAGACATGCGTAACAGTGCAAGTAAAAGAAATAAAACATGCGTAACAGCGCAAGTAAAGAGGTACGAAACAACGCAAGTAAAGCAGTGCGTAACAGCGCAAGTTAAAGAAAGGGGTGCGAAACAACGCGATTAACGAGCATAACAGCGCAAGTAAAGAAGGGGTGACGCATAACAATGCAGAGGGGAAACAAGCATAATAATGTAAGTGAAGTATATAATAATGTAATGCATTAACAAGTGCAGGTGAAATGCGCAAGATAGCGCAATGCGCAAAATAGCGCGAGCAATGCACTATCAGGTGTGGGTGGGGTGTGCAAAATAGCGCGAACAATGCACTAACAGGTGCAGGTGATGTGCACAAAATAGCGCAAACAATGCACTAACAGGTGTGGGTGGGGTGAAGGGTGACAAATTCCAACCATGCTGGAATAATGAGAGGAGGTCCAAAACAATTCCAAACACGCTGAAATCGTGTGAGGAAGGAATAACTCTAACCACGCTAAATTCGTGGGAAGCAGTAAACAATTCCAAACACGCTGCAAATGTGTGAGGAAGGAGAAAGAAGAAGAAATATAGGGACGTATCCCGTGTTTCGAAAAGAGGGGGAAACATAGGGATATATCCCTGTGTTTTGGAAAGGTATAAGCATTGGAACATATTCCAAATGCTCTTAACCAAAGGTGGAGAAACACATGGATATATCCCGGTGTTTCAAAAAGCTATAAGCATTGGAACGTATTCCAAATGCTCTGAACCAAAGAGGGAGAAACACAAGGACATATCCCAGTGTTTCCGAAAGGTATAAGCATTGGAACGTATTCCGAATGCTCTTAACCAAAGGCGGAGAAACACAGGGACATATCCCGGTGTTTCGGAAAGAAGGAGAAACATAGGGACGTATCCCGGTGATTCGGAAAGGCGGACAAACATAGGGACGTATCCCGATGTTTCGAAAAGACGGAGAAACATAGGGACATATCCCAGTGTTTCGGAAAGAAGGAGAAACATAGGGACGTATCCCGGTGTTTCAGAAAGAAGGAGAAACATAGGGACGTATACCGGTGTTTCGGAGAAAAAAGGAGAAACATAGGGACATATCCAGTGTTTCGGAATAAGAAGCAAAAACATAGGGACGTATTCCGGTGTTTTGGAAAGGTATAAGCAATGGAACATATTCCAAATGCTCTTAACCAAAGAGAGAGAAACACAGGGACATATCCCGGTGTTTCAGAAAGGTATAAGCATTGGAACGTATTCCAAATGCTCTTAACCAACGAGGGAGAAACACACGGACGTATCCCGGTGCTTCAGAAAGGTATAAGCATTGGAACGTATTCCAAATGCTCTTAACCAAAGAGGGAGAAACATAGGGACATGTCTCGGTGTTTCAGAAAGAAGGAGAAACATACGGACGTATCCTAGTGTTTCAGAAAGAATGAGAAACATAGGGACGTATCATGGTGTTTCGGAGAAAGAACAAGAAACATAGGGACATATCCTAGTGTTTTGGAACAAGAAGGAGAAACATAGGGATGTATTCCGGTGTTTCGGAATGGTATAAGCATTGGAACGTATTCCAAATGTTCTTAACCAAAGAGGGAGAAACACAAGGACATATCTCGGTGTTTCAGAAAGATATAAGCATTGGAACGTATTCCAAATGCTCTTAACCAAAGAGGGAGAAACACAGGGACGTATCCCGGTGCTTCAGAAAGCTATATGCATTGGAACGTATTCCAAATGCTCTTAACCAAAGAGGGAGAAACACAGGGACATATACCAGCATTTCGGAAAGAATGAGAAACATAGGGACGTATCCCGGTGTTTCAAAAAGAAGGAGAAACGTAAGGACGTATCCCGATGTTTCGGAGAGAGGGAGAAACATAGGCACATATCTCGGTGTTTCAGAAAGAAGGAGAAACATAGGGACGTATCCCGGTGTTTCGGAAAGAAGGAGAAACATAGGGACGTATCCCGATGTTTCATAAAGAGGGAGAAACATAGGGACCTATCTCGGTGTTTCGGAAAGAATGAGAAACATAGGGACGTATCTCGGTGTTTCGGAGAAAGAAGGAGAAACATATGGACATAACCCGGTGTTTTAGAAAGAGGGAGAAACATAGGGACATATCCCAGTGCTTCGGAAAAAGAATGAGAAACATAGGGACATATCCCGGTGTTTAAGAAAAAGAAGGAGAAACATAGGCACATATCCCAGTGCTTCGGAAAAAGAATGAGAAACATAGGGACATATCCCGGTGTTTCAGAAATTATCCCGGTGTTTCGGAAAATGAGCGTGCAAAACAATGCCAGTAGAATATGCGTGACAGCGCAAGTGAGGGGGTGTGCATGACAATGCAATCTAAGTGTGGGTGACAACGCAGGTGGACAGGTGCAAGACAATGTAACCTAAGTGAATTCCAAACACACTGAAATCGTGTGAAGAAAGGAACACTCTAACCACGGTGAAATCGCGAGAAGAGGTTCGAAAACAACCACCCAGGTGCGCGCACAACGCAACCTAAGAAAGCCTTAGAGGGCAACGATCCTAAATGCTGCTCAGCGTAAAAAGATAAACAATACAAGATAATACAAGACGCAAATAAATGCAATAAGTGCAATGATACGATACATGTTACAAGCAATGTAGAGCATGATGTTTAGGAAATGCAATAAACAAACAAAGCGGCACTTTAGAAAGCACCTCATGGAGTGAGTGGCGGTAAACTGCTCTACTCTGACGGGATCTCCCCTCCATTGTGTTCTTCAAGAATTTACCTTTAACTCACAGTACAAAGGTCTAGAGATGCTGACAATGAGCAATGTCTATCAAGGAAACCACGGATGCTACTTTTCTTCCTAATCGTACTCACAACTTTCCCTATTCTCCAACGGGGTGACAGACTGGGTTGGCTCAGTATCAAGAATTGAGGTGCAAACCCGCTACATCAACCTATGGGGCTTTCATACAGATTTTAAACCAAGGATACACCCCTGGGTATTCAAACCAAACTTTAGTCTCGGAAATTTCAAACCCTTCTGTTCTAGGCAACAACCACTTGAACTCTAGTTTTTGCCATCGCAATTGATCTCCTAGGAACTCATTGCTAACACAACCAAGATGCCTCTGTCCTGGATTGGCACTCAGGGAGAGCACTTCTAATCGTGATTCTGATACTGAAATGGTCAACATAGTATATGATTCACTTTGAACACACAGTTCGTACAGCACACTGTTCATTCTGAACACATAGCCCATAACACAACACTCTGTTTCTCCGAACACACAACTTATTCTGAACACTGCTCATTCTGAACACACAACCCATAGCACAGTACTCAGTTTATTCTGCATACGGCGCATCCTGAACAAACAGTTCAATCTGAACAGACGTGATGCAATAACGGAGCATGCAGAAGTTTGAAACAAAAATAAATGCTCCAAACTTTCTCTCTTTTCTTTTGCTTTGGAGCCTAGAACATATACAGCTTCAGATAGGTCCTGATTTTACCGTTCTCACATGACCTGGGTTGAACCCTGTGGTTTTTAAGAAAGAACAAATCCTGTTTTGCACAAATGTGGAGAATGGCACAGTACTCTGAGCACAAAACAAATTATTTTGAAATTGAGAGATGAGTTTTTGACCGGGTATTGAGCCCATGACCGAACACAGCACACCACGACTCACCAACGGAAAACAAAAGGTAAACAACTTAAAAACATCGAGTAACACTCAAAACGACTCAAAACAAGAATCGAGACAAAACAAAAGACACGACACTCAGACGTGCAAAAGGAGCCTGTTTCTTCGGGTATTGGTTCCCACATTTTCTCATTTGTGATTCTCACATCACTCGGCCCTCAAGCTCTTTTTTTCTGAAAAAAACCACTTTCTCACTTTTTCTCTCAGCACACATCTCTCTATTCTTCAATCTCTCATTTTTTTATCCCTCCCCTGGGTGGTTGATGGATAACAAGAAATTGCGGGCTCTTGCCCTAGCATTCAGCTAGATTCTTCTTCTTCTCACAACAGTGAATTTTCTCAAAGAGGGATTACGCTCCAACTGAGTGTGTAGCCAATCTACAGTTGACATCGGTTAATGACGCGCTCCTGGGGTGTTTGGACATGATCAAATGTGTCCAAACAAGGGAGTGGAGTATCTTAATCCAATCTAGTTTGTGCCTCGCACTTGGTTTGATACCTCGCTGTTCGGAGGATGAGGGAGTTTTCCACCCTTTGCTGTTAACTTCAGTTATGCCTTGTTCTGGCAGGTAGAGTGCCCTTCCTGGCAAGTAGAGTGCCCTTCTTGGCAAGTACATTGACAACGGGGAAAAGACAGGAAGCCTGACTCAACTGTGCCCCTAGTTCATCATTTTAACCATTTCTAGTTTTGGCTTTCTACTAAAACAATTTTGACCAAGATGAGAGTTAGATTAACGTACTTGTTCGATTTTCTGATTCAAAATCATGCAAGTTAATTTGTGAGCACTTAAAATTTTGCTTTTTTGGGTCCAAGAAATGGTCCAGTTTTGGAAAAAATGGAATAATTTTCGAGAAAATTAGTCAACCTTAGTAAAAATTCTCAAAAACTATTTTTGCAAACGTCCACTACTCAACGAGCACGGGACCTACTCTTAAGATGCACAACCTCGGATTTATAATAATGGAAAACTGCCCCTTATCTGAAGGACACTGCATGGCAACGGAAAGTTGTCCCTTGTTTGAATAGTACCGCAGCATATTGTAGGGCAATGTAGAGTTGCCCCTTGTCTAAATGGCACCGCAGCACATTGTAGTCAATCCTCAGAGTGACGAACACAACCCAACTCTCGGATACAAAGAAGATAAAGATGATCAAAACCATTATATGGACACGATCGATTTGGAAGTGTTTGTGGCTAGACTTCAGAATGAAGTTGCCTACGTATCCCAAACATGGGAATCAAGCCTTATGTAGTTCGACTCAAGGTACACTCAAGTATTAACCTCCCCTTTTGGGCTCTAACTTTTGCCAAGGCCGCCCTTCCGGGCTTTCAACCTTGCGAGCTTTGTTTTTCTTTTCTTTTCATTTTTTTTTTTCATTTCTTTTCTTCTTTTTTCATCTTTTCTTTTCATTCTTTGAATTTTTTCCTTTTTTTGTTCTGTTGCTTTTGTTCTTTTATTTTCTCTAACTTTTTCCTGTGTCATCCTTCCGGGTTTTTAGCCCAGCGAGCCTCTCAAGGGTAAAAGTTGTAACGCGGTCCATTTTGATCGGTTGGAGATATTGAAGCCACCTGTATCCAAGAGAATGGCTGCTATTCACTGGTGATGTAGGAGTCCATCCAAAGGGGGCTGAATTGCTCCTAGTGTTGTGGATAGGAACTTGGTTGTCCTTCCGCAATACCTTTTTCTTTCCTCCCTTCTGCGAGTTGGCATTCTTGTCGATCCTCGTCAGTTTGAGAAATGTCCCAATTCTTGACTCTTCGAGCACATCTGACATTTTGTTTTTGTGGCCCTAATTCAAGGGCTACTTCTTATCCAGCTTTGCAAGCTTTCTTAGATAACATCTGATCTTCTTGCACCTAGTTCAAGGGTTGCTTCTAATTCGGCCATACAAGCCTCACATTGTGGTTGACCGTTGAACATTCTGAATTAAGGTTCAACGTTTGAAAACAAAAGGGATCGAGTCTCGAGGTTGAGAGAAATCCTAGGCTACACAATCTCAAGAGCGATTCCACACAGGTTTTCGCAGGACGACGCAAAACATTTTTTGAAATCTTTTAAGAAAGCGACTAGTCGCTCGCGCTGAAAACAATGTAGAAGCAATCTAGATCAAACCAGGATCCTCCTTAGCACTCACATTAACACGCATGATCTCATTCATTAAAGACTTAGCATGTCTCTTTTTCTCTCAATTGATCAAATTTTTGCAAATCCTGAGGAATTCCTTCCTCTTCGTTTTCAATACACTGTTCAAAAAGTTTTGAAAAACTTAGGTCAATGCAATGATTTCGCAGCATAGAAAAGACACAGCTTTTAGTCAAATACTGCCATCTTATCAGAACTTCTAGCACAACTAGCATAAGGCAGAAGCAAACACATGAGTGTGAAAATTACTGCTGTTCCATTGAAAATCTGTTAGCACAATAGGCTCAAAGCATAAACAAGCACAAAAGCATGAAAACCACAGCTGTTTCATTCAGATATTCTGGTGTAACTGGCTCTACGGCAGAAACAGACTCAAAAGAAAGCGAAAAGACAAACACAAAACAAAATAGTGATATCCGAGGCAACACCCCCGGAATCACTCAACTCCTATGCAACAGGACTGACTCGATACAACAAGACAGACCCAACTGACATAGTACAAAAAAGACTGACTATATACAAGACAACAAAACTGACTGAATACCCAAGTCAGAAAGTACAAGAACTCGCATTCGTAAATGCTCAAAATAGTGCGTTCCATACGCCACATCTGAAGTAAACCGAGTGCTGCCCGCAGGTGGTTCATTCTCTGATCACATACTTGTATTATCCTCGAAGTTCACTGACCCAGTGGCGATGGACTTTGCTGAGCTAGGTGGGAGGATGACCTCATTGTCAATCAAATCCTGTACTTCATGGTGAAGACGGAAGCAATTGTCGGTAGTATGACCAGTCTGTTGATGGTACGCATAGTACTGGGTAGTGTCATGGCTAGGTGGGAGACGACTAGGGAGAGGTCGAGGCTCGAGGGGTTTAAGATGCCCCTTTTCAACAAGGATCTGAAGTGCCTTAGACAAAGGCATGCAGAGGGCATGGAAGACCCTACGACGTCGGGGTAAATACTTCGAGGTTTGCGGATTTTTACTGGACGCACTAGCAAAGCAGTTAACAGGTACTGACTTGGTTTTCTGATCTTTTCTGGGCGCAAGATTAGATCTGACAGGATCATTTCTAGTATGACGGCCCTTCTCCCAGTTCTCCCCTTGGCCTGAACTGCCCTCAGTCTGAGCGAGGAAAGTGTCATTGACAGTTTTTGCAGCAATAGCGAGCACTTGCTGTTTATTCAGTCCCCAAGCTTTCAAAGCCTCAACAGCCTGCAGAAGTTGTTCGAAGGGATCGATGTCCACCTCCACCTTATTCTTACCACTCGCCTCAACTTGGTTGAAGGTTTGGGTTGCTATATCCGAGTGAAACCCGATTGTTGTTGGCACGTCATTGCCTATACTCAGGATGGGTTCAGGTTAGCTGAGTTTAATTACAATCCGCCCCAAGAGCGGAGGCTCTTCCGACATGAAGTTACCGGCATGTGACATGGTCGACAGCGAAGCCGATATTCCATAGGCTAGATCAGCAACAGATCTCTGAAGATCACCGATCATTCCCATCAACTCAAAAGTGGTGGGCTCATAGGTTTGAAATAATTGAGGTTCCCAGATTGAATATGCAGCAGGTGACCAAGGCGGACGTTGCATCTCAACATCGGTCTCACCCTGTATGGTGATTCCTAGGTTTAGTGTCGTTGCCATGGCCACAATTTCTTCTAAATTCTGTGTCATCATGAGTCTGCTGAACTGAACAGAGATGATGTGACTGGTGGCTGACGGATCTGATGAATCGGTGAGCCTTAACTGGTTTTTTTTCTACCTTGCCTAAGTGAAGGAGAACACTGGTTGCTCTGAACCGAATCTCTGAACCTTGAAAGAGAAAACAGGCATCATCTCAGCCCAATTTCACCAGAACACACATAAGCCTAGCTAAATAACTGTATTCGACCACTGATCACTGTTTCCCAAATTACTGCCCAAAAACTGAATCTGATACCCACAGATATAACTGATTCTCAAAATACGGATGCCCACAAGCCTGATACACAGACTTGCAAACTGATACGTGCATTCCCTGTAGAGGCACACTCTAAAAGCACATAATCATGCAAATGAGAGCCAAAAAACCCCTATGTTAGGGTAGGGTTTCCCTGTCCTATTTTGTTAGGAGCTAGGGTTTCGCTACGCACACAGGGGCTTCAAAGAACCTACATTCGAGTAAGCAACATGTCCTAGTTTGGAATAGTCACTATGGATTCTGAATATGCACTAGGTTGAAAGGTCAAAAGGGGTGCCCTGGTAAAACTGGGGTTTGTGTTCCCGTCGTGGCAAAGCCGGCAACCGGTCAGCCTTATGGCATGCTTTTCCAAGCAAGCCTTCGGCAAACCGTTCAGGAATAGCATACGGAAAACACGGTGTCCTAAGCGCACCAATGAAAATACAATGCAAAGAAACACATAAGTGTAGTCAAAACAAGATATCATGAGTTCGAGTCAAGTTCTCTAACTCCCCAGCAGAGTCGCCAGAAACTGTAGGCACGCCCTTAGGCTTCATTGCTACCACAGTTCAGACTCAATGTCACAGTTCTTAATTTGATCTCACAATGTGAGATATGAGATTGCTAAATCACCAAAGAGCCCAAATCCGGCAAATCGTTTTGGAAAAGTGATTTTTGTAAAGAAGTGCCAAACATGGACTGCTTTTCCAGATATAAAGTTGCTACCAAAATATTTTATTTTTGAGGAAATTTAGGAAACCCTGACTCGTGCCTAATGCCACGTGTCCGTCATCGCCAAAGTTGCCTCGGCTCAGGAACTTGTGTACAATTGGGGAAGGTCATCTATGAGCACCCCCGCTCGCCCGATTAAAGATCGGCCTGTACTAAACATGATATCTTGTTTTGGAAAACACATGCGTTCTTATTCCGGTTAATTAGCTAAAATTACTATGTGATGCGCACAACACACAAGTATAGACTAGATCACCTAATTTGGAAGAAAGCATCGCATATCCGTTTGTTTGAAAACTGGCTTGAAGTTTGCTACTTGTAAGTAGGCTAAATCGAGGATTCAATAAATTGTTCCAATTCAAGTAATCCAACCTTCACCCACAGGCATTCAGGTAGTTATATCACATAAGCAGTTAGCCTCATGGCAAGCATGCTATCATGGCAACACTGACACTCATGCAAGATGCTAAAGCAGAAACAATCACAGTGCACTTCGAGCCAAAACAGAGAACTAGTTAGAAATCATGCATGACCCTAGTTCATGTTAAGATGGCTAATGCAATGCATGCGAAAATACATCTAAAATAGGCTTGGCTATTCCAAGATGGCATGTGAAATGTGACTTGATAATAATGTATTCAAGTAGGGATTGAAATACAATGCAGTTAGTATGATGCGCCGAGCCCGGTGTGTGCAATACAAATGAATGGATACAAACATGCGAGCATAAGGATGTGTAGACACCCCATTTTTGACCGTCCTCAAGACTTGGACATCACTGATTGAACACACGGTGATCTTCCATGTTTGTGTTCGTTTGGAGTTCCCGGAGGCCTCGGCTCGCGCGCCTTGTCTCAGGATCTCCGAACTTGACCTTTTGGTGTCTGGTTTTGCACCAAACACTTGCATCTTGCCTTTGAGAGGCAGAGTGGGGCTTGTAGACCATCCCCACCCTTCACCGGCAGTGGCTAGATGCCACCGGCTGGTTTTTGCTGCCACCGGCAATATAGTTTGCCGGCCGGCACTCTTTGTTGCCGGTCAGCACTATTTTGTGCCGGTCGGCACTTTGTTTGGCCAAGATGGCATTTTTTGCCGGCCGATTGCTGTTCATCTGCTTTTGCAGATATTTTTGGACAGCTGTATAGCTTTTGCTCCCCTCCATACACGTGTATGGAGGGATATCCCTCTTGCAAAGCTTGTCTTGTAAGCTTTACAAGAGACATATAGAGAGAAGCTCTCTCTCAGTCTTAGAGGAGGGCTTTTAGATATTTTTGAGGAGAAAATACAGAGAGAGCTCTGGTTTTTCTAGGGTTAGGGTTAGATATACACTTTCTATCTCTATCTTCCTCTCATTTTATTTACTAGGTGTTTTGTGTCTCATTATTGCACACAAACACCTAGTGTTTCACCTTCCTCTTGGAGCTGAGGTTCTAAAGAGTGTGTTTTGAAGCTTTGGTCTTGGATTCAAGCTCAAGGAGGCCATTGGAGCATCTTTGTTGAAGAAGGCATCAAGGGTGAGATCTTAGTCCTTTTTTTTCCCCACTTTTGCATTGATTTTCTACTAGTCTTGGAGCTGTTTTTGTGATTATTGTATAACATAAAAAAGTTCTATTTTTAGGCCCTCTTTATTGTTTATTAAGAGTGTTTTGTTGTTTGAGGGTTGTTGACCACCCTTAGGCCTCAAAAGGCCTCATTTTGAGCCATTTTGTGTTAGCTCCGGGATTTTGGTGTTGAGGTCTCTTCACCACTGAAATCTTGAGGGATTTCAGTGGTGAAGATGATGCTTTGAAGTCCCAAGAAGGAGAGGGCCACCCCCTCTCCTTGTTGTCCTTGAAAAGGACACATTTTTGCCTCCTAAGGAAGCCTATGCTTGAGTGTGTGTTGAGCATATTTGGTTTGTTTTTCATGCTTATATATTCATGATATAACATGATTTCAAGTTGGTTTTGGAACTTCATGCATGTTTAGCATAGTTGCCATGTAATGCCCTATTTGTGCGTTAACATGTTCTAGGTTGTTAGCCTTTGTTGGAGCATGTTTTAGGCTTGTATTTGTGAAGTTTATGTGCTTATTTTGCCATGTTTTAGCTCTGTCCATAGACGTTTGGGTTGATCTTTGCATGCATTATATAGCTCTTTTGTATTTGGGCTTGTTGGCCTTGAGTATGTGCATGTGTAGCATGCCATCTTTGCATTGTTTTGATGATTTGGAATCATCCTACATGCTATTTCAGTCCCATTTCCATGCTTGTTGGATTGCCTTGCATGTCTCTTTAATGCTTTGAAAGCATGTGTTGCAATGCTACATGTTTTGGTGTTTGTGCATGCCTTTGTTTTGGAGTCATTTAGATGCCATCTAAGTGGTCCTTGGGTCTTGTATTGATGCCCCAAAACTCTGTTTTTGGTTGATGATTGCATGCCATGTTTGGTCATGATAAGTGTAGTTCAATGCATCATTGATTTACCTTGAACACTTGGACTACTCTTTGCATGTTTTGGCTTGATTTATAACTTGATTTGGCATCATTTTATAACATAATTTTAGGGCTCATGTTGCATGCTAATTAGTCCATGATTCCTCCTTTCAAGTGTGCTTGAATGTTGCTCATTTTGTGCTTAAGTGTTGGCCCTTATGTGCATGTGTGTGTGTATGCCATTTAGCCCTCCCTCTTTAGCACTTTTGGCTACCGTTTTAGGCCTTTTTAGAGCTGCCTAATTCATGTATAAGACCATCTTAGCATTAGTTTGTATTGCCATATGCATGCTTGTATGCTTGCATGAGTTAATTGCCATGCCATGTTGCATTCCTAGCTTGTATGCCTAGGTTGCATTGCATTTTGCATGCATGCCTTGTTCCTTGAATTAGTGATAGGAATAGGGCCTAATTTGTTTGATTGGTTTGCATTGCATTTGAAACCAAAGTTGCATACTTGGTTCTTTGGGCCATCATGCATGGAAATGCGTGATTGGTGGTCCGAGAACCAAGGCACATGTCCCTTTGAGTCATCACAATGATAAGAGACATGGTTGATGCATACATGCCTTGAAATATGCTGCCATGCCTTGTTTTGCCCTCTGTTGCTGTGAGTTGCAGGTTCTGCAGGAATACTCTGCCGACCGGCAGTGTAATGTGCCGACCGGCACTATTTTCTCTGCCGACAGCTTCAACTTTGTGCCGATGGCCATACAACACTGCCGGTGGAAATTTCATCTAGCCGGTGATGATACCCTCTGTCCAAGGATGTAGTCCTGAGGTTTTGACAACCTCCAGAGGAGGAAAGGGAGGAAAACAGAGGCAGCTTGCGCATGGTGGCGCGCTTCCCGAGGCATTTTCCCGCTTTATTTAATTAGTTAATTTGTTAATTAATTAATTTGTAATATTTAATTAGCTTGCGTAGTTAATTAATTTGTAATATTTATTCGGTCCCTCCGAGCGAGGGCAAATCTGTAATAAGTGTGTGTGGGTGGTGTGTATGTCTTCCAACCTCACTTCTTTCTTCCCTTTTATTTACCTGCTTATGATGGTAGATTAGGGCACGTTTAATTTAGCATACCTCATGCTATGCATGCGTGCATCCATGCATTTGTATTGCATGCATTAGGCTCGGTACATCACGCTAACTGCATTTGTACTTCAATTCAAAAATTGACTATGTGATAATTGTGCACTTTCACATGACATGTCTAGGATTAGCCGAGCCTATCTTAGCGACATTTTGTATGCGATGCATTAGGCACTTCACATGGACTTGGATCATGCATGTTTGCTAACAAGTTCTTTGTTTTGGCACGGAGTACTATGTAAGTATTTCCGCTTTAGCATATCGCATGAGTGTGAATGTTACCATGACAGCATGCTTAACATGTGGCTAGATGCTTATCTGTTAAACTGTTTTGAATGCCTACGGGTGAAGGCCGGATTGTTTGAGTTGGAAAAACTCATTGAAATCCGTATTTTAGCCTACTTGCGAGTAGCAAATTCCAAAGCATTTTCAAACCAAACGGATATGCAATGTTTATTTCCAAATTAGGCAATCTAGTCTATACTTGTTTGCTGTGCGCATAACATAGTAATTCTAGGCTAATAATTGGCTTTAGAACACGTAAAGTTTTCAAAAAAAAGATATCACGGTTAGTAGAGGCCGGTCTTCGGGCCGGGCGAAAGGGGGTGCTCATAGCTGACCTTCCCCGATCGTACCCAAGCTCCCGAGCCGAGACAACTCCGGTGATGACGGACATGTGGCCTTCGGCACCGAGTCAGGGTTTCCTAAATTCCCCCATTTTTAAAAATATTTAGGTGGCGACTCTGTATCTGGCAAAGCAGTCCATGTTTGGCACTACTTTTTCAAAAATCTGATTCTCAAAACGATTTGCCAGATTTGGACTCTTTGGTTCAGATTAAGAACCGTGACACAAATCGAGTCCGAACTGTAGCACGAGGCCTCCCACGCGGGCGCTGTTACAGTTTCTGGCGAGTCTGCTAGGGATTTTTAGAGAGCTTGACTCGAACTCGTGATATCCCGTTTTGATTTCATTTATGTGTTTCTTTGCATTGCATGTGCATTGGTGCGCCTAGGAACACAGTGTTTGCCATCTGCCATTCCTGAACGGTTTGCCGGAGGCTTGTCTTGTCAAGGCATGTCCATAAGGCTGACCGGCTATGGGCTCTGACAGTATGGGAACACAAACCTCGGTTTTACCGGGGCACCCTTTTTGACCATTCGACCTAGTGCATATTCGGATCCATAGTGACCATTCCAAGCTAGGACAGGTTGCTTACCCGATGCTAAGTTGTTTGAAACCGCTGTGTGCGTAGTGAAACCCTAGCTCCTGACAAAATAGGACAGGGAAACCCTACCCCAACATAGGGGTGTTTTGTTCTCTTTTACTTGCTATGTGCTTTTAGAGTGTTGCTCTACAGGAACGCACATGTCAGTTTGCAAGTTTGAGTATCAAACCTGGGGACACCAGTATCAGTATCAGTTGTGAGAATCAGTTATCCGCGGGTATTGGTTCAGCTTTCGGGAACAGTGACTTCTGGGAACAGTGATCAGCAGTAGGGTACAGTTGTTTGGCTACACCCGTGATTGATCAGTTTGGGCTGAAATGCTGTCTGTTTTTCTTTCAGTTCAGAGAGTTGCAGAGTTGATACAGAATAACCAGTGTCTCCCCCTTGCTGAGGCAGGATTTATGGCGACACAAAGTTCAGAAGAGATTGTGGTTATGACGGCTGTATCGGAGCAGGGAACCACTCCGCAGAATGAGGCCAGCATCAGTATGTCATATCCGCCCAGGTCGCCCGTTGTGCACCCGGTCTGGGCTCCCCAGTTATACCAGGCTCGTGAGCCCACCACCTTCGAATTGATGGGGATGATAGGCGATCTCCAAAGGTCTGTGGCAGACCTCGCCTATGGAATGTTGGCTTCACCGCCAGCGGCACCGTATGCCGGGAATTTTGTACCACAGGAGCCCCCGCTACTGGGGCGGATTGTGATAGAGCTCAGCCAGCCAGAGGTGGCTTCCGGCTATAGCTACGACATGCCAGCACCAACCCAGACCCTTGATCAGGCCGAGGCCAAGGGAAAGGACAAGGCAAAAATAGACGCCGACCCCATTGAGCAACTGCTGTGGGCAGTCGAGGCTTTGAAGGCCAGAGGGATGAACAAGCAACAAACATCTGCAATAGTGACCAAAGCTGTAGATGATGCTTTCCCCGCTCCAACCAAGGGCAGTTCAAGCCAGACAGAAAACCGGGATTGGCCCCGTCATGCCCAGACAATTCCAGTAGCTCCCACCCCTACACCGGGGAAGGTTCAAAAAGCCAAGGCAGCGCCAGCTGATCCTTTCGCCAGCGCATCTGGCAAGAATCCTCAAACTGCAAAGTACTTGCCCCGAGGGCGCAGAGTCTTTCACGACCTCCACATGCCTTTGTCTAGGGCATTGCTAATATTGGCGAAGAATGGGCATCTTAAGCCTTTGGAGTCCCAGCCACTCCCGAAGAATCTCCCCGCCACTCATGATGCTACCTTGTACTGCGCGTACCATCAACAGTCCGGTCACAGTACCGATGGATGTTCCCGCCTTCGTCATGAAGTGCAGGATTTGATTGATAACAAGGTTATCCTACCACCTACCTCGGGCAAGCCCGTCACCGCTCAGTTGTTGGATTTCGAGGGCTCAGATACTGCGAGTATGTAAAGTGAACCGCCTGCGGGCAACATTTGGTACATTTTGGATGAAGCGTCTGGCACGCATTTTTGAGCATCGGTGAAACTGAGTTTTGTAAATCTTGGCTTAGATGTCGAGTCAGTCTTTTGTTTTGAGTCTGTCTCTTTGTTTTGAGTCAGTCTTTTTTGCTTAAGGGTCTGTCTTGTTGTATCGAGTCAGTCCCCGTTGTATATAATACTAGGTGATTCTGGGGTTGTTGTCCCGAACGCCATTTTGTTATTATCTGTTTTTGTTTTGAGTCTGTTTCTGCCGAGGGGCCAGTTGCACCAACAGAGCCGATTGAAACAGCTGTTGCTATCTCGACTTCATGCTTGCTTTCAGCATAAGGACCAGAGAATTTGAATGGGCTGACAGTACATCTCGCCTGCTCTCCTGCGTGCCAAACTCATTGCATTAACCTAAGTTTTTCAAAAAACAAACCTTTTTGAACACTGCGGTGATAAAAACGAAGAGGAAGGAATTCCTCGGGTTTTGTAAAATTTTGATCATTTCGAGAGAAAGAGAGGCATGCTAAGCCTTTTTATGAATGAAATCATGCTTGTCGGCGTGAGTACTGGGAAGGACCCTGGCTTGATCCAGATTGGTTCCACACTATCTTCGGCGCGAGCGATTCGTCGCTTTCTTAAAAACTTTCAAAAGCAAATGTTTTACGCGGCCCTGCGAAGACCTGTGTGGAATCGCTCTTGAGATTGCGCAGCCTAGGATCGCTCTCAGCCTCAAGATTCAACCTATTTGTTTTCCGAGTTTGAACCCGTTCAGAATGTTCAGAAAGTTCAACGGACAAACGCCATGGAGGCCCGTGTGGCCAGTTTCGAAATAGCCCTCGAGCAAGAGGCACCAAAGCCGAATCAGAAGGAGTAGATCTTGTCGGAAGAAGCTCGTGGAGCAACCGTGATGGATTCTTCCGCAAATCAGTGCAACAGCCGTTCTCCTAGACACAGAGAGGCTTCAATACAGAATAACCATTTGGCATGGACTTGCTACACTTTTACCCTTTGAGAGGCTCGCTGGGCCGAAAACCCGGAAGGGCGGCCCAGGCAAAAGTTAGAGCAAGAGAAAAATACAAAAAAAAGAGAAAAATACAAAAAGAAAGATTGAAAAAAAAAGAGAAAAAAGAAAGAGAAAAAGAAATAGAAAATGAAAAGAAGCTCGCAAGGTCGAAAACCCGCATTGGGCGCCTTGGCAAAAGTGAGAGCCTAAAAAAAGTGAAGGTTAAAATACCCGAGTGGACCTTAACCGGAACTACGTAAGGCTTGATTCCCATGTTTGGGATACGTAGGCAACTTCATCATGAAGTCCAGCCCCCAACGCTTTCATAAGCGTCTCAGTCCATGCAATGGTTTCAATTTCACTTCAAAGTCCAGTGGCCAACACTCTTCAAGGTGATTGTGTCCATATATGTGTTGTGACCGTCTTCGTCATCGCTGTGTCCAAGAGCTCGACCACCGCCAATGAAGACTGTCTGCGGATTGCTGCGGCACCATCCCAAACAAGGGGCAACTTTCCGTTGCCACAAGCCGTCGTGAGATGCCATTCAAACCAGGGGCAACTTTCCGTTGCCTCCCACCCCCTTCAAACCAGGGGCAATTTTCCATTGCCTCCGATCCGAGGTTGTGCATCTCAAAGAGTAAGTTCCATGCTCGTTGAGCATCGACTGTTTGAAAAATAGTTTTTGAAAATTTTTACTGAGGTTGACTATTTTCTCGAAAACTATTTCATTTTCCAAAACTGGACCATTGTCTTGGACCCCAAAAGGAAAATTTTCAGTACTTGCAGCCTGACTTGCACGGTTTTCAAATCAAAAATCGAACAAGTACGTTAATCCGACTCTCATTTTGATCAAAACCGTTTTAGTAGAAAGCAAAAACGAAAAAATGGTTAAAAAAATGAACTAGGGGCACAGTTGAGCCAGGCGTTCTGTCTTTCCCCGGTCATCGACGTACTGGCCAGAAGAGCGCTCTACCCGTCAGAAGAAATAGCTGTGAGCTAACGATGTTGAGCATGAACCCACAACTTCCTATTCATCCATCAATCACCCCGGGGAGGGATGAAAAATGAGAGATTGAAGAATAGAGAGGTGTAAGTTGAGAGAAAAGTGAGGAAAAGGGTTTTGAGAGAAAATCCGAGCTTGAGAGCCGAGTGATGCGAGAATCACAAATCAGAAAGGGTGGGAAACAATACCCAGATTGAACTGGCTCCTCGTGGTCCGAGGTCTCCCATCTTCGTTTACGTGTCTGTGTGTCGTGTCTCTTTGATTTGACGGTCTCGTCTTTTGTTTTCAGTCTTTTCCGAGCGCGCCTCGTTGTGTTTAGGTCGTGTACCTCTTCGTTTGAGTCCTCCCCGCTGTGTTCAGTTGTAGGCTCGATATCCCGGTCTGAAAAACCCTCAATTCGATTTCAAAAATCGTTTATGCTCAGAATGCTGTGCCATTCTCTACATTTGAGCCTGTTTCGACTCCAACCGGTTCCATCTTTGAGGTCCGTCCTGTCAGATTGGGCCGTTTGTTCAGAATTTGCCGTGTGCAGAATGAATCGAATGCTGTGTTATGGGCTGTATGCAGATTAATCCCCAACAGAGTAAGGGCTGTGTGTCCAGAATCAGGCAGTGGGTTGCTTGGGTTATTTTGCTGTTGGCTGTTTAAGTCATCTGATTATTACAGTGCAAGTGTTCAATTTTCAGATAACCAATCAATTCCATTTACATCGAGGTGTAACATGATGAGATGCGATGCAATGCATGAAATGTGTAAATGTAAACACTTTTTCAGATAAAAAGTCTGTTTCATTTACTTAGCTTTTCAAATGTACAAGTTTTGGAAGCAAAAATCTGTCTGCGGCAGTACAAGGTAATCTATCTACCAACCAAAAAGAAAAGTACAAAGAAAGAAAGAAAAGATAGCAAAAATCTGCATCTGTGTCAAGCACTCCGAAGGGCCGTCAGTCTGTCCTGGTCCTCTTCCTGGACGAGGGTCCAGGAGCATCATCAGCGTCGTCGTTAGAGCCCGAGCTAGAATCGCCTCCGGTCTCTTCCTCCGATGACCCTGCCTCCACCTCTAACTCCTCGTCGTCGTCATCGTCCGGGACTGGAGCTCGCGAGCTACTCCTGACGTGAGTACGCCCTCCCCTGGTACGGGGAAATATCCTGCCCTCCTCATCTCTCCCCCGAGCAGGGACAGCAGGTCTAGCTGGAGCACCTCCTGCCATGGGAATCTGGAAAGGAGGCTGAAAAGTACACGAAAGGGAAATGCATCAGAATGCCGTGAGCAGTTTATCAGTGCAGAATGCAGTATATGAGTACAGTGTATGAATGCCGTGAGCAGTTTGTCAGTACAGAGTTTAGTGTAGAATGCAGTGTATGCAGTGTTTAGATACTGTGAGATCAGTGTATCGGGTGTTGTGCCGTGCATCAGATTATGTAAAGCAGTGAATGAATGGTTTGAGGCCAGTGTCAGAAGGACATACCGGTATGCTGTAGACGGCCAGGAGGTCAAATGTCCGCTGAAGCATCCCCATCATCGAGGCATTCATCGCCAACGACTGACGGGTGTACTCAGAAGAGGCCTGCAAAAGTATCAGATGCATTAGTATTCTGTGGAATATCAAGTAAACTGAAATGAATAACTGTACGAAGTGCAGTGATACATACCGGCGGTAAGTCGGGGATGTCAATGAACTTGTGACCAGCCGGTGGAGGGGCGAAGGGGATCTGATAGGTCGACCCACCCTGCCCCTGGAAAGTCAGTACAGCGGGCAGGGCAGGCCAGCCAGCTCCTCGTCCTCCCCGCGCTCCGCCCCTGCCACGGACCCGGGCCCTCCTCGAAGATCCAGCCCCTGCTCCCGCTCCGGCCCCAGCCGCCGATGCTGCAGGCCTGGCCCCCTCTGCTCGACGACCGCTCAAGGGACGCATCAGGTACGTCCGCACGTACTCCTGATAGTCGCCGGTGCCTCGGAAGCCGGCCTCCTCCCAGTCGATGGAGTAATCATCCAGCTGCTCAGGGGTCAGCCCCTCGGTCTCCCTCATCTCTGCAGGAGGGTGAGCCGGGACTATCTGCTCAGGTAACCCGCGGGTCTGGCGTAGAAAACGCTCCCCCAGGTACCAAGCCCGACAGACCGGGCCCTCTAGCAAGATCCGGAAACGCGAGGTCTCCTCAGCACCAGGGAACCGACCCCGCATCGCCGACGACAAGGAAGCCCATGGCCGCCATGTGATCTGAAAATGACAGACAGTTTGTTATCTACTGTTATTGAAACATGCAGTGGGAAAGCGAAGCTAAATGAACTGAAAGTAAAGCATACCTCTGTGGGGGTGATGGTGTCGAAATATCGGCGGAAGAAGCCGAATGTCTCCCGTGGTCGCCGGGTGCATCTCCCGTCAAAGCGAATCGAGAACGGGACAGCCGGAGGAGGCTCCGCGACTGGTATGGGTGCAAGCCTAGGGAAGTAGGCGTAAACCCACAGCTGCAAAACAGATGTCAGTATGACCATCAGAAAAAGCAGAATATACAGAATAAAGCAGAAATGGCAGAGCCGTGTGTTGTGCAGTGTATTGTGTACAGTGTACAGTGTGAGCAGTGTACAGTAAGTGTAAAGCAGAATGTATGTGTGTGCCGTGTGTACAGTATACAGTGAGTGTAAAGCAGACCGCAGTGTGTGCAGTGTGCAGAGTACAGAAAGTACGAGACAGAAATGAAAAGCGGAGAAGGAATGTACCTCCCAAGCTCGCCAGTAACCTCCGAGCAGCTGGCCGCTGCCGCGAGAAGCCGAGCTCATATATCCGTATAAGGTGGCCAGAGCAGCACCGCCCCAATCATAGTGCAAGATGTCTCGGACGTCCACCAGTGCGCTGAGAAGACAGAGAGGCACGGTGTTCGCCCGGTCGGCAAAGATGGTAGTCCCGAACAGGAACATGAGGAAGCCGCGAGCATACCTCTCCTCGTCCTCCGGGGTCATCTGCGCCTCCTCCTCCAATACGGGCTGGACTCGAAACTGTACCTCGAACCAGGAATACCGCACAAAACCTGGACGAGCTAGGGGTGGCGCCTCCCCCAGTAGATGGACCTGAGCGGCGGTCCACTCGTCCATGTCTGTGTCAAAAGGGATCGGATCCCCCCCTACCCCGATGCCTGTGAGCATCGAGAAGTCATGAGGGGTCATCGTCATATCCCCCGCAGCAGAGAAATGAAAAGAATCGGTGGTGTCCCACCATCTCTCCGCCAGAGCAGCAAGGAGAGGTCTGCATGTGGACAACCTGGAGAGCCCTCGGCAGAAGGTGCCGAAGCCCGCTCGGTCTACGATGCGTTGGACCGCATCAGGGAGCTCATCATACCACTCCCGTGCACCAGTATTCCCATACCCGCGAATGGTATGGGAACCCTCCTGCAAACAGAAAATGACAATTGCAAGACAACATTCAAAATGCAATTTTGAAAGGACAGATATGGCATGTATGCAAGTTTGTCAGATTCAGGCAAATACCGGGTGCCGGTGTGCTTACAGTAAAATACGTGTGCTGTGTCAGCGTGTTTGAGTGTTTCAGAACAGATGTGGCATGTATGCAAGTTTGACAGATTCAGACAAATACTGGGTACCAGTGTGTGTGCAGTAGAATACAGTGTGTGCCGTGTGTTTGGGTGATTCAGGACTAGTGCAGTGTATGTGCATGTGTCAGTCTCAAGCAGATATCAGTTGTATGTATGTTTACAGTCAACTACGGTCTACGGCATATCAGATTTCAGCAGTTAGAGAATACAACTAACTATGGCAGTTTTGTATCCTACATTGCAGAAAGTAAAGCAGAAAGAAGAAGAATTACCTCGGGAGTGCCGAATGAAAGGTGGGAGGTAGGCTCGCGTAGTAGTAGCTCAGGCGCCGCGTACCTCTCAAAGCTCCGGAACTGACGCAGGCCGTCTGGGGGCAGAACGTGGATCGCCGGCGGTAGGTCGCCGGGTCGAACGGGCGCTCGCTCAGTGGTAAGAGCTCGACCCCGGGATCCATCTCGTGGTCCGGGAGAGTCCCGCCACGTGGAATGTCGTCCGCCATGTAGAGAGTGGTGTGAAAATGGCCCGAAAAAGGAAAACCGAGTCGGAATACGAAGAGTCAACTGAAAAGTCAACTCCCGAGAGGGTCGAAAATGGCCGGGAAGGCCGGAATGTGAAAGAGGCACGGAAATGAAGAGGAAAGTGAGGGGAACAAACCCCGAAAAGGCGAGAATGCCGAACGAGGCACCGAAACGAGAATGTGATCGGTGGAAAATGTCCGAAACGCGAAGAGGATGGCGAATCCGACGATGAAACGAGCGTGGAACGCGAAGAAACGGGCGAAAAATGAGAGAGAAATACCCTAGAGAGAGAGAGGAAGGGATTTCGGCGGTGGAGAAGTGAGAAAATAGGGCTTGAAGCCCTATTTTATAACACTCGAGGTGAAAAGACAAAACTGCCCCGTACCAGCAACTGTTTGCCGGTCGGCAATGTTTTGTGCCGGCCGGCACTTTTTTGTGCCGATATAATTGTTTTTGTGCCGATGGCCAGCCGGTGGCCTCATCTTTCGGCCGGTGGGGTTCCCACAGCCTTGTTTAGGCCATTTGAGTTGTTTTTGGTCTTCATAGCTGAAGAAAGTGCAAGAAAGTGCATCTCCGACGCTCAACCGGCCTCCGTTTTGACTTCGGGCCGTGTCTCCAGTGCGTGGCACTCGAATTCGTGCAAGGTGTATCTTTTTTGTATCCTTTTTGAATTCAAAGGTTGCCCCATGTGTGTTGCACAAATTCATCACACTACTTCGGTGCATTACATCGCACTGTCGTGCGCCGTACATTTGCATTGTTATGCACGTGTTACATGCGTTGCAACACGCACCCCTTTGCATTGTCGTGCACATTTCTCATGCATCATCATTGCATTTCCATTCCATGCATTGTCATGCATTCCGGAATACGTGCGTTGTTGCGCATTCAAGCCCATTTACATTCCGTGTGGCATGCATGTCACACTTTCCATCGCACTATTTTGTGCATTGTATTGTTCGCGTTGTTCTGCGCATTGCACTATTTTGTGCATTTCAAAATTGTTCGCGCTGTTCCGCGCATCGCACTGTTTTGTGCATTTCAAACCTCGCGTTGTTCTGCGCATTGCACTGTTTTGTGCATTTCAATTTCGCGCTGTTTTGCGCATCTCATTGCATTTTGCATGCATTCCACCGCACTGTCCTGTGCACTCGCGTTGCCTAACGCATTGCGCTATTTTGCGCATCATACCGTCGTGCAATACCACGGTCTGGCGAGACCTTAAACACGCACGGTCTGGCGAGACCTTAAACACGCACGGTCTGGCGAGACCTTAAACACGCATGGTCTGGTGAGACCTTAAACACGTACGGTCTAGGAGACCTTAAATCCTTGGAAGGTGTAAGACCTTTAGTGTTCGCATTGTCGTACACTTCGAGAGCCGCGTGTTGTCGCGCATTCCATGCAACATGCATTTCACTTGCATCATTTGCATTTCAAAAAAAACAAACAAAAAACATGCATTGTCATGCATACATTTTGCATCCCGGTCTAGGAGACCTTAAATCCTCTAAAGGTGCAATTCCTTTGGTGTTTGTCGTGCCCGAACGACTTTCGGTGGTCTGGTAAAGCCACCTGCCTATGTTTGCGATGAGTTCCTAGAAGACCAACTGGGACGGTGGAAACTAGAGTTCGAACGGCTGATGCCTAGAACGCAAAGGTTCGGGAGTTTCGAGACTAAAGTCTGGTTTAAATACCCAGGGGTTTACCCTCGGCTTGAAATCTGTATGGAAGCCCCATAGGTTGTGGCGGCATGTCTACGCCTCAATTCTGGATACCGAACCAACCTAGTATATCGCCCTGTTGGTAAGATAGGGAAAGTTGCAATCATAGTCATTGCATCATAGTGCATTGTCATGCATTTCCATTGTAGCTTGCATGCATCCATTGCATTTTCCCCAGTAGGTCGCATTGCACTGCATTGTCATGCATGTTGTAAATATCCATTCCATTGCATATTTGTAGATATTGCATTGTAGATTGCATGCATTCATTGCATCACCTTCCATCCATGGCTTGCGCCTTTCCAGGTTGAGCTTGGTCCGGTATGTGCCCTTACTTTTCATGTTAAAACACAGTTCTGCATGTGTATCACGCCGATTCCACGCTGATATGTTGGTTGAGGGTTGCGGCACCTTTTCTGTGTTACACATGGCCCGTATGTGTACATGCCTTTCCTAGGCAAAATTTGGTTTGGCTTGTATGCCATATCCATTGTATCCATACCCACTCCATTGCATATTTGTAGATATTGCATTGTAGATTGCATGCATTCATTGCATCACCTTCCGCCTATGGCTTGCGCCTTTCCAGGTTGAGCTTGGTCCGGTATGTGCCCTTACTTTTCATGTTAAAACACAGTTCTGCATGTGTATCGCGCCGATTCCACGCTGATATGTTGGTTGAGGGTTGCGGCACCTTTTCTGTGTTACACATGGCCTGTATGCGTACATACCTTTCCTAGGCAAGATTTGGTTTGGCCTGCGTGCCATATCCATTGCCATCTTCCTAGCATATTCATCCATGTATTACATTGTAGTGTAATTTTTGCATCCGGCATTAGGATCGTAGTCCTTTCTCCAGCGGGTTGTTTCCCCACTTATGTCAATTCCACCCAATACTTGTTCTTGCGTCTGTCTACAATACTCATAGTTCAGTTGACCGTTCTATGGTAGACAGACTTGTTACCTCCATCAATCTATTTGACATAGGTGTGGTTTCGAACCGTTCGTGATTGGATCACGATTCAAATGCTTTGCATTTAGCTTGCATTGTTTCAAATACATTGCATCTTCATTTGCATTTGTTTATACATTGTTTTGTATATATTGCATGTCGTCTTGCATCCATTTTGCATTGTCATGCATGTTGCTAACCATATTGTACCTGTTAAGTTTGTTTTCTTTTCAGGCACGATATTGTATGTACGGTTCATTTGAAGCTGGTGCAACCAGACGAGCCGCACAGGTATTGTATCTCCCGAGTGAGACGTATTGAGAATTCCATAATTCTCTTACATCCTTTCTGTATTGTAGTGTAGTTTGGTATGCTAGCTTAAAATTGTCGCATGTTTGCTTCATTACAGCTTTCTTTGCATGATCATAAGTTATGCTCGGCTCTGTGCATTGTCTTGCATTTTGCCCCTGCCTTCGGGCGCATACCTTATTTGTCTTGTATGTTTGTCTAAGTCTTCGGCCTTGTAAAAAATGGGTCGTCTCTGGGCTTTGACATTCACTCCCGTCATTATTATGACTTTCGAGTTCTGTCAAAGAGGGGCAACTGTAGACACCCCATTTTTGACCGTCCTCAAGGCTTGGACGTCACTGATTGAACACACGGTGATCTTCCATGTTTGTGTTCGTTTGGAGTTCCCGGAGGCCTCGGCTCGCGCGCCTTGTCTCAGGATCTCCGAACTTGACCTTTTGGTGTCTGGTTTTGCACCAAACACTTGCATCTTGCCTTTGAGAGGCAGAGTGGGGCTTGTAGACCATCCCCACCCTTCACCGGCAGTGGCTAGATGCCACCGGCTGGTTTTTGCTGCCACCGGCAATATAGTTTGCCGGCCGGCACTCTTTGTTGCCGGTCAGCACTATTTTGTGCCGGTCGGCACTTTGTTTGGCCAAGATGGCATTTTTTGCCGGCCGATTGCTGTTCATCTGCTTTTACAGATATTTTTGGACAGCTGTATAGCTTTTGCTCCCCTCCATACACGTGTATGGAGGGATCTCCCTCTTGCAAAGCTTGTCTTGTAAGCTTTACAAGAGACATATAGAGAGAAGCTCTCTCTCAGTCTTAGAGGAGGGCTTTTAGACATTTTTGAGGAGAAAATACAGAGAGAGCTCTGGTTTTTCTAGGGTTAGGGTTAGATATACACTTTCTATCTCTATCTTCCTCTCATTTTATTTACTAGGTGTTTTGTGTCTCATTATTGCACACAAACACCTAGTGTTTCACCTTCCTCTTGGAGCTGAGGTTCTAAAGAGTGTGTTTTGAAGCTTTGGTCTTGGATTCAAGCTCAAGGAGGCCATTGGAGCATCTCTGTTGAAGAAGGCATCAAGGGTGAGATCTTAGTCCTTTTTTTTCCCCACTTTTGCATTGATTTTCTACTAGTCTTGGAGCTGTTTTTGTGATTATTGTATAACATAAAAAAGTTCTATTTTTAGGCCCTCTTTATTGTTTATTAAGAGTGTTTTGTTGTTTGAGGGTTGTTGACCACCCTTAGGCCTCAAAAGGCCTCATTTTGAGCCATTTTGTGTTAGCTCCGGGATTTTGGTGTTGAGGTCTCTTCACCACTGAAATCTTGAGGGATTTCAGTGGTGAAGATGATGCTTTGAAGTCCCAAGAAGGAGAGGGCCACCCCCTCTCCTTGTTGTCCTTGAAAAGGACACATTTTTGCCTCCTAAGGAAGCCTATGCTTGAGTGTGTGTTGAGCATATTTGGTTTGTTTTTCATGCTTATATATTCATGATATAACATGATTTCAAGTTGGTTTTGGAACTTCATGCATGTTTAGCATAGTTGCCATGTAATGCCCTATTTGTGCGTTAACATGTTCTAGGTTGTTAGCCTTTGTTGGAGCATGTTTTAGGCTTGTATTTGTGAAGTTTATGTGCTTATTTTACCATGTTTTAGCTCTGTCCATAGTCGTTTGGGTTGATCTTTGCATGCATTATATAGCTCTTTTGTATTTGGGCTTGTTGGCCTTGAGTATGTGCATGTGTAGCATGCCATCTTTGCATTGTTTTGATGATTTGGAATCATCCTACATGCTATTTCAGTCCCATTTCCATGCTTGTTGGATTGCCTTGCATGTCTCTTTAATGCTTTGAAAGCATGTGTTGCAATGCTACATGTTTTGGTGTTTGTGCATGCCTTTGTTTTGGAGTCATTTAGATGCCATCTAAGTGGTCCTTGGGTCTTGTATTGATGCCCCAAAACTCTGTTTTTGGTTGATGATTGCATGCCATGTTTGGTCATGATAAGTGTAGTTCAATGCATCATTGATTTACCTTGAACACTTGGACTACTCTTTGCATGTTTTGGCTTGATTTATAACTTGATTTGGCATCATTTTATAACATAATTTTAGGGCTCATGTTGCATGCTAATTAGTCCATGATTCCTCCTTTCAAGTGTGCTTGAATGTTGCTCATTTTGTGCTTAAGTGTTGGCCCTTATGTGCATGTGTGTGTGTATGCCATTTAGCCCTCCCTCTTTAGCACTTTTGGCTACCGTTTTAGGCCTTTTTAGAGCTGCCTAATTCATGTATAAGACCATCTTAGCATTAGTTTGTATTGCCATATGCATGCTTGTATGCTTGCATGAGTTAATTGCCATGCCATGTTGCATTCCTAGCTTGTATGCCTAGGTTGCATTGCATTTTGCATGCATGCCTTGTTCCTTGAATTAGTGATAGGAATAGGGCCTAATTTGTTTGATTGGTTTGCATTGCATTTGAAACCAAAGTTGCATACTTGGTTCTTTGGGCCATCATGCATGGAAATGCGTGATTGGTGGTCCGAGAACCAAGGCACATGTCCCTTTGAGTCATCACAATGATAAGAGACATGGTTGATACATACATGCCTTGAAATATGCTGCCATGCCTTGTTTTGCCCTCTGTTGCTGTGAGTTGCAGGTTCTGCAGGAATACTCTGCCGACCGGCAGTGTAATGTGCCGACCGGCACTATTTTCTCTGCCGACAGCTTCAACTTTGTGCCGATGGCCATACAACACTGCCGGTGGAAATTTCATCTAGCCGGTGATGATACTCTCTGTCCAAGGATGTAGTCCTGAGGTTTTGACAACCTCCAGAGGAGGAAAGGGAGGAAAACAGAGGCAGCTTGCGCATGGTGGCGCGCTTCCCGAGGCGTTTTCCCGCTTTATTTAATTAGTTAATTTGTTAATTAATTAATTTGTAATATTTAATTAGCTTGCGTAGTTAATTAATTTGTAATATTTATTCGGTCCCTCCGAGCGAGGGCAAATCTGTAATAAGTGTGTGTGGGTGGTGTGTATGTCTTCCAACCTCACTTCTTTCTTCCCTTTTATTTACCTGCTTATGATGGTAGATTAGGGCACGTTTAATTTAGCATACCTCATGCTATGCATGCGTGCATCCATGCATTTGTATTGCATGCATTAGGCTCGGTACATCACGCTAACTGCATTTGTACTTCAATTCAAAAATTGACTATGTGATAATTGTGCACTTTCACATGACATGTCTAGGATTAGCCGAGCCTATCTTAGCGACATTTTGTATGCGATGCATTAGGCACTTCACATGGACTTGGATCATGCATGTTTGCTAACAAGTTCTTTGTTTTGGCACGGAGTACTATGTAAGTATTTCCGCTTTAGCATATCGCATGAGTGTGAATGTTACCATGACAGCATGCTTAACATGTGGCTAGATGCTTATCTGTTAAACTGTTTTGAATGCGTACGGGTGAAGGCCGGATTGTTTGAGTTGGAAAAACTCGTTGAAATCCGTATTTTAGCCTACTTGCGAGTAGCAAATTCCAAAGCATTTTCAAACCAAACGGATATGCAATGTTTATTTCCAAATTAGGCAATCTAGTCTATACTTGTTTGCTGTGCGCATAACATAGTAATTCTAGGCTAATAATTGGTTTTAGAACACGTAAAGTTTTCAAAAAAAAGATATCACGGTTAGTAGAGGCCGGTCTTCGGGCCGGGTGAAAGGGGGTGCTCATAGCTGACCTTCCCCGATAGTACCCAAGCTCCCGAGCCGAGACAACTCCGGTGATGACGGACATGTGGCCTTCGGCACCGAGTCAGGGTTTCCTAAATTCCCCCATTTTTAAAAATATTTAGGTGGCGACTCTGTATCTGGCAAAGCAGTCCATGTTTGACACTACTTTTTCAAAAATCTGTTTCTCAAAACGATTTGCCAGATTTGGACTCTTTGGTTCAGATTAAGAACCGTGACACAAATCGAGTCCGAACTGTAGCACGAGGCCTCCCACGCGGGCGCTGTTACAGGATGCTAATTGAAACATGCCCTAAAACTAACCACTGAAAGTAGGTAAGTAAAAGGGAGAAAGAAATGGGGGTTGGATGACATGCATCGCACACACGCACGCTTATTACAACAATACGTCCTCTCGACGGAGGGTCTGAATGAATAATACATGCCACGTAATTAACTAACTAACAAGTTAATTAATTATTACACAACCAGATTGAATAATAAACAATCTACTTACTAATTATTACAAAACTTAATTAATTAAAAAATTAACTAATTAATTACAAATTTGAATACTAACTAACAAGTAAGCATTAAAATATGTAAACTAGGCTGCCTCAGCTCTGCCTTGAAGAAGTTGAAGATACATGCTCGGTTTCCGTCTCGAAAGCTCTCTGAATGCTCTCTAGATGCTTTGCTTGCAGGGTGTCCTTGAGAACTTGCTGCTGGAACTTACCAAAAACATATTTGGGGAATGCATTAGTGGCCTGCCGGCCATGGGGAGCTACTGCCGACCATCCTGCCGACCAACAGTGGGCACTGCCGGCCAAGAATGAAGGACTGTCGGCCATCTGCAAGGCACTGCCAGCCACTAATGTGCTGGGACACCAAGCTGTAGCAAAGCACAAAATAGAGAAAATTGAGGGCCTCCCAAGGGTATGTACACACTATGCCACCCCATATCACCTCAAAACATCAAGGGAGAGGCATAATTGGATCCACGACCATTAATCACGCATTCCGATGCATGATGGCCAAAGATCCAACTTCTGCAAATCAATGTAAAATGAATGCATAAATAAACACATAAGTGCCTAAAACTCTATCATGGATCATCAAGAGCATCGGTGACCGAGAATTGAGGCACGTTTCGTTACTTGAAATATGAAACGTCCCTTGTTTCTCGTGCTCAGATTAATACTTAATCCAAACAAAAATGCAACACAAGCATGTCAAACATGCAATATGTCCTAAGTATGCAAACATGCAACTATATGGCATACTCAATGCAATGTAATATGATTAACTTAAAAAAAAAAAAAAGGCTAATGGCATGCACAATGCTAATGCTTACAACAACTAGCATACTCAATGCAAATGTCAATTAGCATGCTCAATGCAATGGTGGCATACTCAATCCAATATACATAGCATACACAATGGACTTAAACCAAAAGGGTAGACCTCAGTCATGCTCCAAATCAATGGCCACAAATGTTGGAATGAGGGCACAAAAGCAAGGTATGCATGCACAATGCATTAGCCCAAGAATTAAAGCATGAGGACACAACTCTCAAACATGAGCAAAGAGTGATAATCATGATAATGCAGCAATGAGGTAATCTCTGAAATCATGCAAGGAGTCATGCCAAACCACCCAAACAAGTCAAACATAGCATTCAAGAAAGCTCAAAGTACGAAGCCAACAAAGGGACTTAAACCATGGCCATGCAAGGCAAGCCCCAAAGGACTAAGGGCACCTAAAATAGTCCCTAGGCTGGTCAAGGTGAGACTAAAAACATGCTTGAACCTAGCCAATACAAGCTAGAACAAAGGCCAAAAACATGGAGCATGCAAGGCTACAAAAGGGGTATTACATTACACCTATTAAAACCAAACATGGCATGACTTGGACAGCATAAAACTGAGTTACATTATGGTATAACAAGACCCAAAGTGCACTAATATGATAACCCAAAGGCCTAGGCTTAATGGCATGCACAACAATCCATTCATGAGGCATAAAACACAAACTCTCCAAAGCATTTAAAGCATGTCAAATGCAGGTGTATGACCAAATTTCATGGACTGAAATAACATTCGAAATGATGGAAAAGCATGCAAACATCACATGTATGGCATGGTACGGGCCTCAAAACCCAAGGCTAGCCAAAGCATTTACCCTATAGCTGTACAAAACATAAGTGATATGACCATGGCAGCCCGAAGCACTCCTAGAACAACCCAAAATAAGAATAAAATCATGCTGGAGCAAAACCAAAATATGTTGGAATGATGAGTCAAATCAACATGCACATAAGGCTAGTAAGCAAGATTTGTTCTACAAGTGTATGGAGCATGCAAAAGATGACCAGACCAACTTTAGACAGAGTTATGTCATGGCAAAACATCACCAAAAACATGCTGAAATGTACTCAACATAAGCTAGGCAAACATGCTACTTTGATGAGCCACAAATGAGATTACACTACACATATAACAAGCATGCAAAAGATGACCAAACCAGCCATGGACAGAGTCAAGGCAGGTCCTAAAAGTCACAAAAAAGGGCCTGAACCAAGCCTCAAAAGTATAGGGATACATGCTCCTTTGATAGGCCAAAAACTCAAGCAAACAAAACAAAAAGAGATGGGGTCACCCCCTATTGGTTTTAGGCCTCAAAACCACATGCCTACCATTGAAAATCGACTGGATTTTAGTGGCTGAAAGGGCAAACTGAGACTACCTTAAAAGCCTTAAGCATGGTACAAAACAAGGCCAAACAAGGCAAACAAGAGGGTTGTGCACCCTTAACACCAAGAAGACCTTAAACAATCATCAAAAGCACTCAAATACAGAACATTTTTCATTTGAAAGCAAGGCCTAAAAGAATATGCAAGGATGGCCAAAAAGAGGTACAAATAAATGCTAAAATGGGGAATATATTCACCCTTGAAGTTTAACTCTGAAACCAGCAACCTCAGTGGCCAAAAACCAAGTTTTAGAGATCAAGTAACACTCCCAAGAACCTTAGCCCAAAGATGGTGGTGTATCTCTATGTGTTATAGTGTAAAAGTGCAAGATAAATAGACTTTGGAATACTATTCTATGCAATATAGAGAGAGAGAATGAGAAATATAGAGAGAGAGAGAGGTCTTTCTTCTCTAAAATGGCTGAACTTCTACTAAGGAGAGAGGGCCTCTCCTTATATAGAAGAAAAACAATGCAAAGCTTGTTAAACAAGCTTGGCAAGAGCTTCATCTCTGCATACACGTGTATAGAGGGGAAAGAAGTGAAAACCAGCTAGCTCAAAAGATCTGGCGTGAAACCTGCTGAGACAAGGGTTCTGCCGGCCATCAGCAGTGGCTAGCAGTGGCTCATTGATGGTCGGCAGGCTTCATCAATCGCCGGTAGTAACAATTGCATGGCCAACAGGGCCAAAATGGGGTCGGCAGTGCACTAAGAGAATCAAGCTGGAAGGGCCAATACGTGGTCCAAAAAAGGGCAGAAAGGATACCGGTCTTGGAAAGCTCAAACCTGTGACGTTCCGCCGTCACAGTCGAGTACTCGATGAGCAATCGAACTACTTCTTGGGTGTACCTGCAAGCACAACCAAGTCTTGAAGTCGGTCAAAAATGGGGTGTCTACAAGCACAAGTAGAGGCATGGCAGTGTATTTGTAAGAAAATGAGTGTGCAACCACACTCCTTATCATATCTCAAGCTCAAAGGAGTATAGTTCTCGACTCTCGAGCCACCAATCGCGCATCTCAATGTATGATAGCCAAAGAGTCAAGCTTGCACAATGTTGATGAATGCACAAACAACATATAAGGGTCTTAACCTCTATCATGATTGATCAAGCGGGTCGGTGACCAAGAAACGCAACACGTTTCATCACTTCAAGTACGAAACGTGCCGCATTCCTTGTGTTTGGATCGACACTCAAGCCAAACACAATGCAACACATACAACATGATCAACATATCAATGCTAATGGCATGCACAAGATTTTATCATGTGAACAATGCATGCATGGCATGTTTGAAGGCTAAAGCATCAAAGCAAGTAAAGAGCATCATACAAGAGGCATGCAATACAATGTTCAATGGACTAAACCAACCCCAAACAGTCCTCATGCATGCCAAAACAGTGGCTAAAATGGACTGAAATGATAACATGATAAGCAAGAAAAAGCATGCTCAAATGATGGCTCGCAAGCAAGGCACAAAGCTCAACTCTCAAAAGCACTTAAAGAGTGAAAGAAGTGAGAATATGACACATGTATATGCTCTGAAATTACGTGCTAAATGATGCTATATTATGCAAATAGCTCAAAGAAAGCGTGTCAAGAGGCTTAAAACACAAAGCTAGTCAAGGGCTTTGCATTACAACCATACTAAGTAATGCTCAAATGGCCTCAACCATTCAAAACAGACCTAAGGCAGGTGAAAATAGTAGCAAAAACATACTAGACACGTAGCATAGATGGCAAGTAAGATATGCTCATGTATTAGCTCACAAACAAGACATAATGGCACAACTCTTAAACACAATTAAAGAGTCATAAACATGAGAGTATGGCAAAGATATAAGCTCTGAAATACTATGCCAAATGATGCCAAGGCATGCAAACATCACAAGTATAGAATAGTAGGGGCCTCAAAACTCATGACTAGTCAAGGCATTTGCACTATAGCTATGCAAAACATGAGTCACATGACCAAGGAAACCCAAAACAGTCCTAAAACAGCCCAAATGGAGTTCTAAAACATGCTTGAAATAAGCTAAGAATGGCTAGATTTAGAGGCCAAAACAATAGCACATGTTAGGCAATTTAGCACAATTACACTGCAAGTATACAAAGTAAAGCTTGAGTGATGAAGACCACTCAAAATAGAGTTAGAGCATGCCAAAACATGAACAAAAACATGCTGGAGTGGAGCCAACATATGCTAGAATAATGAGCCAAAACATCAAGCATGCAAGCCTAGTAAGCAAGATTTGCACTACAAGTACATGAAGCATGCAAGGGGTGAACTCACCAACCAAAATTAGAGTTATGGCATCCTGAAATTAGCCCAAAAATAAGCTAAGAACAAGCCAACACATGCTAGAAAAACATGCTCAATAGTTAGACCAACAAGGCATACAACCAAGACAAGAGGAGAGGGGACCACCCCCTCCCATTTTGAACCTCAAAACCACATTTTTATCACTAAAAATGCATTGGATTTAGTGGTTAAGAGGCCAAACAAAGACGGTTTCAAAAGCTTAGGAAGTTGGCTCTAAAGGCTTTACACGCCCAAGAGCAAAGGAAGAGACAACCCCCTAACGCAAAATAGGCCTAACCATCACCTTTAGGACTGAAAAATAGAGATTTTCTTAGTTCAAAACCAAGCCAAAAATAGTTTACAAAGGTGGTAAAATAAGCATGCAAAGCAAAGGTTTAAACGAACAAGTGCTTACCCTTGAAGCACCTTGAAGCTCAGTAGCAAAACTAGCCAAAATCTGAGCCAAAATAAGCCTTTGAGAGCTCAAAATAGAATCCAAGGGACCTCAGCCCAAAGATATACAACTTTGATGAAGGATGCCTAGGCATAGGAGGGGTGTATCTCCAACTGTATCTCTTGTTATGCAGACAAAGGCAATAGTAGGAGAGAGAGGCAGAGATTTAGCTCTGAAATTTCTAGAGAGAGGAATTTTTAGAGAAAGAGGCTCCCAAAATTGCTTCAATGTTCTAACCCTAGAATATGAGATTTTTGGCTTCATATATAGCAAAAGCAAAAGCTTTGGCCGAAAATATCTGAATTGGGACAGCTGGAGCTTGCTGGAAACAGCTGGAGGAAAAAGATCTTCAAAAAAATCTGAATTTGTGTCACTCTTGGCCGACCAGCCATCTTTGGTGTGGACATGCTACTTGTAATGGCCAATCGGCCACTTTTATGGCTGACTGTGCACATTTGTGGCGACTGCAAATTCTGCTCTGCAGGTCCAACTCCAAATGGGCATAGCTCCTTCATATGAACCCCTTTTCAGGTCATTCTTGTGTCCAAATTGAAGCCCCAGAAGTAAGCTTTCCAATGGTGGCATCCTTGTATCAAAGTTACTACTGTGCAAAATGGTATGCTTCTTTTAGTCAAGACTGCTTAATTTCGGTCCAACCGGAATGATGCCCAAATTCAGCCAATCGTATCTCATCCATCCGGACATGTCTTTAGGAGATTCTTGAGTGAAAAATTAAGACCCAAAAGTCTTCTTTCCAGTAATGGTGGCCTCATAGCTTAAATCCAAGTGTACAAAAAGGATAGGCCTGATTTACCGAGGGTTACCCGACTCTCTTTTAACGGTTCATGCCCATCTTTTTCCTCAACTAGGCTTCTTCTTTCATTCATTTCCACTTTGTCCTTCCTCGGTTTGCCGAAAAATGCAACATTTAACAAAATGCGAGCGCTGGAACATCGCAAAAACATTTTTTCAAAAATACTTTGAAAGAGAGTGTTTTAAGGTCTAAAATCTTTGGTCAAAATAGTTTTTAGTCCAAAAATGGGGTGTAAGGTTGGGATTTGACTCTCTCATTGCTGCAAAAATTGAACCTTTGCACTGTACACCTCATCACTAAGTAAACAATCATTAACGCCCAAGTCTTAAGGGCGGTCAAAAATGGGGTGTCTACAGCATGCTGTCAAACCTCGATGAATGAGGCAGGGAATATCCAGCTCTCCGTTGTGAACCAAGGATCGAGCGTCACGTAATGCGAGCCCATACATCCTTCCCAAAGCTTGGATATGACCAAAACAGGACTGGGGTAGGAGTTCCTCGTCATGGCAGGACTCCATTAGCACTTGAAATTCTTCGATTTTCAGGCATATCTCTTGTTGGCCATCATCACCATTGGTAACCGACTGGTTCTGTTCATGGCCGGCAGCGTTCTTGTCTATTCAGTGGTCCTCCTATGTGTTGAGGGTGCTGGGAACCTGTGTTTTGTTCTTCTTTATGTGTATCATGTTACCTTCTTTAAATTAGTTTTGTTGAGCCGTTTTGTTTCAGTTTGTTTATTGAGTTGTATTTATCCTGTTTTGTTTATCGAGTCGTATTTGTCTTGTTTTGCTTATTGAGTTGTACTTGTCTTGTTTCTCGAGTTTTTGTATGTTGTGTATTGTTTATCAAGTTGTATATTACTTGATTTCATTTATCGAGTTGTACAATGTTTTTCTTGTTTTCTCAGTAGTCGGTTCATTACCTGATTAAGAAGGTTGTGCTAATATAATGTTCAAATTCCATCAATCAAGTTCAATCTCGTTTTTTTATGCAATGCGGTGCTCAGGATGCAAAATACAACACTTTTTCGTGCAAAAAGATTGGTTTCCATTTCGATCACGGTTACTTTTTTACAAAAGGAGTACAAGTTTTTAAAGCAAATAAAACTTGTCCAAAGCTGTACAAAGTGTTAACACTACTAGTAAAAACAAACTAAGCAAAAATACAGAAAATCAGCGCCAGCTATCTCAGTCTCAAGAGGCCCTCTTCGTCCTCTTCCTGGGCATAGCCTCAGAGTTGTCTCCGTCAGCACCGCTATCTGCACCTCCCTCTGAACTAGAACCAGAATCATCGTTGCCATTTGCCACAGAGCCAGACTCAACGTTATCTCCACTAGCAAAACTCGAGCAAGCATTATCATCTCCACTCTCGGATAACTTAGCGTACTGACTTGCTGGCTCCTTGGCCTCGCTGGCCTCAACCTCGGCATCGCTCAGAATGGGCTCGAAAGGGCCACTCCCATCTCGGGTGTCCCTAGCTCTGCCTCAGCTGCGTGCCAGAGCCTATCTCTCTATCCTCTCTGCCGCCAGAGGGGGCACTGGTGGTCCTGTTGCAGCCGTCGCTGGTGATGTCGGCATGGGTGGAACTAAAAAGGCGATTATCATATGTCAGCCACGGTATGCGTATTAGATTCAAGTATGATGTGTAGAATGGGAGTATGCAGGAGTTAGATACAATGTATAAGTGCAGTCTGGAAATACAGTATTTCAAATGCAATGTATTAGTGCAGTGTGGATTAAATGCAGTGTGTCAATGTAGTGTGGGGAAGTGTTCAGTTAAAATGTCAGTTTCAGTGTGTCGGCAGAAATTTGATAACATGAATGTAACAAAACTGAAGAAATTACCTGACTGTCGTGGAAGCCGAGCAGTGCCTCCCTTCTCAATATCACGCCCTCAAATGAGACTAATAGCTCTAGCAGATCCTCAGTGTATCCTAGGGGTGCTTGCAAATGTATTGGGAATGATCAATGTCCAGAAGGAACAGATATCAGAGAGAGATGAGAAAACTAAAAATGTGGTACATACCAGGGGTGCATCATGAGCTCTAACATTTCTGTGCCCTACTGCAGTAGACTTAATCAGATTCTGGTATGCCTCCCTCATATACCTCCAATAGATGAGTGCAATAGGCAACTCCGACCAGCCAGTCCTCTACCTCGCCTGAGGAGCCCCTCTGCCATAGGCCCTAGTTGTCCTTGTCGCTCTAGGCCCCATCCTCGCAACAGGAGCTCTTGCTCCCTCACCTCCACGAATAGCGATTAGAGGTGGCATGAGGTGTGTCTGAATGAAGACTGCATAATCACCCTTAACTCGAAAGTATTCTGCCTCCAAGCCCACCATGAACTGGATAGCTCTGTCAACAGAGAGGTTGTCCGCTGATCTCATGGACTCTGGCAGCGTCATCGATATGAACTGAGCAGGCATACCCATAGACTGTCGTACGACTCTCTCGCCGAAGTACAAGGCCGGGCAGACTGGACCCTCAAGCAGGATGCGATAGCGAGAAATGCCCCAAGCCACATTACCCCGGCCTCCAACTCCTCTTGGTGTCGTGGCCCATGGCTGCCATGAGATCAACAAATGGAAGTTGTATAGATTGTCAGCTGCTGTCAGTGGATATAATGTGAATCAGAACAGTGTGAAAACAAGTGATGACCGTGTTTTATGTTACCTTGTGAGCAGCTACGATGTAAAAGTAACTCTTGAAGAAAGAAAATAGCTCGCGAGTCCTGCGGCGAAGCTGACCATCGTACACCCGTGAATAGGGGACCGTCAATGGAACCTCCACCTCTAGCTCCGGGGCAAGAGTCGGGAAATATGCATACACCAATAACTGCAAGGAAAGTGCAATGATATATGGTTAACAGTGCATGAACAGATATAGAAAATGCAAAGCAAAAAGCGTATAGTGCATGAGGAGGTATAGAAAGTACAACGCAGAAAGTACATGCGTTGAATAGATGTAAAGCAACAAATGCTGAATGGAAAATGCAAAGTGTAAAGGGGGAACTAAGTTGTGTACCTCCCAGGCTCACTAGTAGCCTCCGATCAAGTGTCCACTCCAGCGGGAGGTCGAGCTCATATAGTCGTACAGGGTGTTGAGGTCAGCCCCGCCCCAATTATAGAAACTCACTTGGGAAAGATCCACCAGTGCGCTCAGCACATATAGCCTTACGGTGTTAGCCCTGTTCACGAACAAGGTGGTACCGAAGAGGAAAATCAGGAAACCCCGAGCGTAGTGCTCTATTTCCTCTACTGTATCTGGCTTGGTCCCTCGAAAATGCTCATCGAACCAGCTGTATCTAACTTGGGCTATCCAAAACAAAGACGGGTGCACCACAAGAAGCTCAATCCAAGCAACCTCCTACTTCCCCATATCAGGATCAAGGGGAATCGGATCACCCCCTACACCTAGGCCTATGATCATGGCAAAGTCATAAGGGGTCATCGTCATCTCTTCGGTAGTGGAAAGGTGGAGAGAGTTGGTGGTGTCCCACCATAGCTCCACTAGTGCTCCAAGAAGTGGACGGCTCACTATGACTCATGTCAATCCAGAGTAGAATAGGCTGAAGCCTGCCTCGTCAACAATAGCTTGTACTCTGGCAGGGAGTTCGTTGTACCAATCTCTGGCCGTTGTGGCCCGATAACCCCAGTATGCGCGGGCATCACCCTCCGACAGAGGATAGGTGAATAAGTATAAATACAGTTCAATGAAAAGGAAGTGCAAAACAAATGCAATCGCATTGATGAAAACACAGTTAGATAAAGGGTATTGCAAGAAACGCAAGTAAAGAACATCAGATGTACAAGTGCATGGAGTTAGTACCTCAACGGGAACGGCTGAAAGATGGGAATTTGGCTCCCTTAGTAAGAGATCTGCTAGTGCATCAACGAAATCAGTGAAGTGCCTAACGCCTCTGGCAGGCAGAATGTGCGTCTGGAGATGATACCTAGCCGCATCAAAAGGCCTCACTCCCAGTGGTAAGGGCTCCAGCTTTGTATCAGAATCGAACTCTACCTCGAACTCCGCCTCTGGAGGAGCCTCGTCATGCAAAAAGTCGTCTGCCATCTGGAATATAGATGAAGAGTCATTGAAAAGTGAAAAAAAATGGGGAAAATGGGTGAAAAATACCAAAAGTCAACTCAAGTCAAACCCTAGGATAGAGAAAGTGGAAGAAAAAGTAAAAGCTTGGGAAAAGGCGCCAAACCCAAGAGAAACTCGAGAGGAACAAGCCTTAAGTGGTGAAAATGAAGAAAAAAGCCTCGAAATTAGTTTTCAATTGGTTCAAAATAAAGAAAATCAAGAGGTTTTAGCGAATCAACTTCACGTGGGGTGTTGGAAAATGAGTATAAAGCTCGAATCTAGAGAGAATGAAGGTCTAGAGAGAGAAAGAGAGGAATTTTGGTCATGGGGTATGGAGGAAATAAGCCCCCATGACTTATACATATGGACCCGAGTGTGAAAAGACCTAATTAATCCAACCTGTCATCGATGGCCGGTCGGCCACCACTGGTGGATGACAATGCTTGGGGTTGGCCGACAAGTGGCCGACACCCCTCCCTGGTGGCCGTCAAGCTTCCAGTGCTCTTCCTTTGTGTTTGCTACAGTTTTGTGTCCTCAGTGCTCAAGAAGTGCAAGGAAAGTTCACTTTTTAAGCTCAAATTGCCTTTGCGGAAGCTGCAAACTGTGTCTTCGGTGCATGATGATTCATCACTAACCAACACGGATGAGGTGTATCCTTTTTAACTTGTTGCAACTCTTTTGAGAGGTAAATCAGAAGTTGCTATTCAATCCATTGTTGCATAGAATATGCATAGAACATATCTTTCATCATTTGCCGCATAGAACATGCACCTCTCCATTATGGCATAGAACATGCTTCCAATTATCATGTGTAGAACATGATGTCACTACATTTGCATAGAACATGCACCCTTACTACGCTGTACCTGTTAAGTCTCTTTCTTATGCAGGCACGATATTGTATGTAAGGTTCATTCAGGAGAGTTCCAAGTGAAATCATACCTGTCCTTCGAATGGCTCGCTTCGGTTTCGAACACATTGGTGTGTCCCGGTGTTCACCTCTCTTTCTCCTCTCACGTGTAGTGTGTTAGGATGCTTTGGTTTCAAACACGCAGGTTCATCCTGGTGTTCACCTCTATTTCTCCTTTCTTATATGGTGCGTTAGGACGCTTTGGTTTGGAACACACAGGTGCGTCCTGGTGTTCACCACTATTTCTTCTCTCGTGTGTGGAGCGTTAGGATGCTTTGGTGTCGAACACATTGGTGCATCCTGGTGTTCACCTCTCTTTCTCCTCTCGTGTGTGGCGCGCTTTGGTTTGCAACACGCGGGTGCATCCCGGTGTTCACCTCTCTTTCTCCTCTCGCGTGCGGTGCGTTAGGACGCTTTGGTTTCGAACAAGCGGATGCATCCTGGTGTTCACCTCACTTTCTACTCTCACGTGCGGCGTGTTAGGACACTGTGATTTCGAACATGTGGGTGCGTCCCAGTGTTTATACCTTTCTTTGGTTAAAAGCACTCTGGTGTGTCCTAGTGTTTACACTTCCCTTTGGTTAAAAAACATTCAGGCGCGTCCCAGTGTTTACACCACCTTTTCCCCTCACGCGTGAGATGCGTTTAAGATTGTTTGTTTTGGTTAAACACACTCGGGTGCGTCCTGGTGTTCACACCCTCTTTTTTCCTTTTCATATGTGCAACACATTATGTTCTTGCTTGAGACCTCGGGTGCACCTGACGGTGGTGTTGCTCTACATCTTTCCTGCACGTCGCGTACTTAAGCTTGCATAATTTTCTTACATCCTTTCTGTATGAAATGTGGTTTGGTTCGTGTCTACTTACTTACCTTTGTGTGTGAGGTTGCTGTACCTTGTTTTGGTTTGTATGAATGTAGCATTTCTTTGTATAACATTTGCATCTAGATGTTCAATTACTGCCTCATTGCATGATTATAAGTTATGTTACTGCATCGTGCATATCACTTGCATCTTGCCCCAGAACTATACTAGTTTGATTCCTTGCAAAGGGATACGTAGGCAGCCCGCGGGCATAACCATTTGTTTTGTCTTGTTTGTTTGCTTGTCCAAGTCTTCGGCCTTGTCAAAAATGGGTCATCTCTAAGCTTTGACATTCACTCTTGTCATTTGATGAGTCCCGAGTTATGTCAAAGAGGAACAACTATAGACACCCCATATTTGACCGCCCTCAAGACTTAGACGTCATCGTCTGTGCACTCGATGATTGTGTTTGTTTGTGTTCATTTTGAGCGCCCAAAGTCCTTGGCGGAACGCCTTGTCTTTCAACCTCTAAACCTTATTTGTTGTATGACTTGTTTTGGGCCATAACTTAGTGTCTGGACCTCTTGGTGGCCTGCTGGCCACCACAAAAGGCTGTCGGCCATGGGATGTTTTTGTCAGGCAAGGGTGTGGCCGGTCGGCCACCAGTGGTGGCCGACGGGCACCAGCGCCTTTTTCTAGATATTTATTGACAGTTATGCCAATTGTTGCACACTGAGCCACATCTCCATACACATGTATAGTGAGATGTTTCTCAGCTCGAAGGGTGTTTTTCTATAAATAGGGGGGTTCCTCTCCCATTTTTGAGGGTTAGAAAAATTAGAGCAAAAATATCTCTCTCTCTCTAGCTTTCTTTCTCACTCTTGATATTTTGTGCTTCGTTGCCTAGTTACTCTATACTTTTGCATGCCAACCCTTAATCAAACTTGACCATCATTGAGCTGAGGTTCCTTGGAGTTTTGTTTGAGTTCTAGAAGGACGTTTAAGCTTGGATTTGTGCTTAATTTGTGCTTTGATTCAAAGGTATAGTTGTAGACTGCCTGGAACTCCGCTCCGCTCGCGAGGGCACGAATTGTAATTCTAGCTACTACAGTTCGGACTCCTATCACGATTCTGAATCTAATCCCACAAAGTGCAATGTAAGATTGATAAATCACCAAAGAGTCTAAATCTGGTAAATCATTTTTGAAAATCGATTTTAATCAAAAAGTGCCAAACATGGACTGCTTTGCCAGATTTTAGAGTTGCCATCTAAATATTTTGTTTTGGGAAAATTAGGAAACCCTGACTCGTGCCTAAGGCCATGTGTCCATCATCACCAAAGTTTCCTCGGCTCGAGAACTTGGGTACGAGAGGGGAAGGTCCTGAAATGAGCACCCCTGCTCACCCGATCAAAGGATCGGCCTCTACTAACATGATATGTTGTTTTTGCAAACACACGTGTTCTTATTCCGCTTTGTAAGCTAACTTACTATCTGATGCGCACAGCATACAAGTGTAGACTAAATCACTCAAATTGGAACAAAACATCTCATGTTTGTTTGTTTGAAAATGGTTTGAAAGTGCTACTCGCAAGTAGGCTAAGTTGCCGATTTAACAACATGATTTTGCCACCTCAAGTGGGCTTAAAACTCGCATTTGATGAATTATCCCAATTCAGGCAATCAAGCCTCCACCTACAGGCATTCATGTAGTTAAACACTTAAGTAGTTAGCCTCATGGAAAGCATGCTAACATGGCAGCATACACATCTCACGCAATATGCTAAAGCGTAAAAGCTGACCTAGTACTCCAAGCCAAAACAAAAGCTAGGTTAGAAATCAATGCATGACTCTAGTTATGTCAAGAATGCGTAATGCAACACATGCAAAAATGCAACTAAGTAGGATCGGCTATCTAAGATGGCATATGAATGCAACTTGATAACATGCTGTGAAACACGTATTCGAGTAAGTGTATTGAAATACAATGCAGTTTGAATGATGCGCCGAGCCCGGTGCATGCAATACGAATGAATGATGCACGCATGCAAAGCATAAGTATGCTAATAGAAACATACCCTAAAACTAACCATCGAAAATTGGTAAATAAAAGGGGAAAAGACGTGGGGTTAGAAGACATTCACACACACACGCACACTTATTACAAAATTCGCCCTCTCGACGGAGGGACTGAATAATAAGCTAACTAGCTAATCTAAGCTAATTAAACTAATTATTACAAAACGAAACTAATTAACTATTCCTAGTTAACTAATTAGTTATTACAACACAAATGAGAAGCTAAGTGCATTAACTACTTGAGTACAGAACCAAATAGCTAACTAGCTAAGCAAAATAGTAAAACGAGCCTTGGGACGAGAAGTGCATGCATACTCGATCGCGTCGCTCAGAAATCCATTACTATGCCCCAACTTTCCACTGTTTGCATTTCATCTCAGAACACTGCACAAGCTTCCAGATAGCTTCTACTCCAACATGGAGACCTCCAGGAGGACTGCTGACCACTTAATGGTGTTGTAGACCACCTGTAGACCACCTAAGTATGCTGCAGACCAGAAAAAGTGGTCGTCCTGCTACTTTTTCTGGTCTGCCGACCAGAAAATCCTGCCAAGCTCCGATTTACTGCAACAGAGAACAAGAAGGGGCAAAGCAGTGTATTTGCAAGGTATGTGTGCACAGCCACCCTCCCTATCATTTCTTAAGGTCAAGGGAATACGGCACTCGACTCTCGGGCCATCAACCGATCATCGAAATGTACGATGGCTGAGAGGCCAAGTTTGCACGAATCAATGTCAATGAATGCACAAAAAACACATAAGGGCCTTAACTTCTATCATGTATGATCAAGAGGGTCGTCGATCAAGAAATGAGGCATGTTTTATCACTTCAAGTATGAAATGCCCCCCGTTTCTCGTATTTGGATCAACGCTTGATCCCAAACACAATGCAATGCAACATGATCAACCTATCAATACTAATGGCATGCAAACAAAATGCAATGCATGCACATGCAAACAACATGCAAGGTAACAACATGCAAACACAATGCGATACAACAACATGTTAACAACATGCTATTATACCAATGCTAGGATGGCATGCCCAAGATTCTATCATGCAAACAATGCATGCATGGCAAGTTTATAAGCTTAAGGCATCAAAGCTAGGAAATAGCATCTCACAAGAGGCGTGCAAAACAATGCTCAATGGATATAAACTGAATATGGACAGACCTAAATCATACCAAAACAGTGGCCAAAATACTCCGAAATGATGGCATGAAAAGCAAGATAATGCGTGCTCATGCATTGGCCCATCAACTAAGCATAAGAGCACAACTCTCAAAAATGATTAAGAAGTGACAAACATGGAAGTGTGACAACACTATATGCTCTGAAATCATCTACGAAATGATGTCAAATCATCCAAACAACACAAGTATAGCATGCAAAAGGGCCTAAGGCACAAGGCTACCAAAGGGACTACACAAGAGGCATGCAATACATGGCACAAATGATTGAACCAGCCTTAGACAGAGCTCAAATAGGTCAAAACAAAGACCAAAACATGCTGAGATGTGAGCTCAAAAGTCTAGGCATGCATGCATACGCATTGGTCCACAAACAAGGCAATAATGCACAACTCTTAAAAGCACTCAAAGAGTGAAAGAAGTGAGAACATTGCAATGCCATATGCTCTGAAATATCATGTTAAATGATGCCAAGTCATGCAAATGTCACAAATAAAGCACGCTAGGAGGCTCAAAACTTAAGGCTAGCAAGGCCAATTGCACTACAGCTATGCAATACAAGACAATCCAAAACAGTCCTAGAGCCTGTCAAAATAATGCCAAAACATGTATGGAGTATAGCCAAAACAAGCTAGCATGAAGGGCCAAAACACCAAGCACACTCGCCCAATAAGCATGATTACACTACAAGTGTAAGAAGCAAATGAGGGATGCTCTAACCAACCAAAAACAAAGTTGTATCATGGTAAAATAAGACCCAAAATACATTGATATGGCAGCCCAAAAGCTTAGGCAAGATGGCATGCACGTTGGCTAATATTTAAGGCATAAAGCACAACCTCTCCAAAGGCATTGAAAGAGTGAAGCATGGGAGAGTATGACCACACTACATGCATTGAAATAACATATCAAATGGTGCTAAATCATGCAAATAGCCCAAGCAATGCAGGCCAGTGGACTCAAAACTCAAGCTTAGTCAAAGCATTTGCACTATGGCTATACAAAGCAAGGCATGCATGACAAAAACAACTTAAAACAGAGCTTAAGCATGTTAAATAATGGCCAAAAATGTGCTGGAGTGGAGCCAAAACATGCTAGAAGTATAGGCTAAAATAGCAAGCATACAAAGCCAGTGAGTAGGATTTACACTACAAGTGTATAAAGTATGCAAGAGGTGAGTCCACTAATCAAAATCAGAGTTATAAAATGCCAAAATAACACCAAAAACATGATTGAACTAAGCTAATTCAAACCACAAGAGCATGCTACTTTGTAAGGCTAACAAGGCTAACGAGCAAGATTGCACTACAAGCGCAAGAAGCATGCAAGAGGTGACCAAGATGACCAAAAACAGAGTTATGGAAGGTCCCAAAAGTCACAAAAATCAGCCTAAACAAAGCCAAAAAGAAGTAAAAACACATGCCCATTTGGTTGGCCATCAACACATGCAAACAAGAGAAGAGGAGGGGGACAACCCCCTCCTATTTGGGCCCTCAAAACCACCTTTTCACCACTGAAATTTCTCTGGAATTCAGTGGTTTAAAGGCCAAAAAAAATTTGGCTTGAAAGGTGGTGAAAGATGGCTCAAAAGGGCTTTACAAGCCAATGAGCAAAAGGGAGGAAACACCCCCTAGCCAAACAAGGCTTAAACCACTACTTTGAGGACTGAAAAACAGAGTTTTTTCAGTTCAAAACCAAGCCAAAAATAGTTTGAAAGGGTGGCAAAACAAGCATGCAAAGTTAGCCAAGATAGTGTACGAAAATGAGCTTAAAAGAGGGAGATGCTTACCCTTGAAGCACAGCTGCAAAATAGCTAAAATTCTAAGCTAAAACCACCTTGGGAGCTCCAAATGATCCTCAAAGAACCTCATCCCAATGGTGGTTAAGTTTGATCAAGGATGCCTAGGCAAAGGAGATGTATATCACCAAGTATATCTCTTGCATGCACACAAGGTCAAGAGGGAGAGCCAACTAGCGAGACAAGCTGAAATTTAGCTCTGGAATTTCTAGAGAGAGAGAACCTTTTTAGAGAGAGAGGCTCGCAAAATTGCTTCAATGTTCTCCCCTTGCAAAATGGGAGATATGGCTCATATATAACAAAAAGCAAGAGTTGGTTCGAAATATCTAAGTTTGGAAATATCTGGAGCAATGCACAACAGCTGGAGGGAAAAGATCTTCAAAAAATATGAGTTTGGGACCTGCAGACCACTTTTCTAGTCGACGGACCACCTTTTTGGGTAGACTGGATACTTTTCAAGTCGGCAGCCCATTTTCTAGTCGGCAGGAAAATTCTACTTTCCATGTCCAACTTCAAATGGGCATAACTCCTTCATACGGACTCCTTTTCAGTTCATTCTTGTGTCCAAATTGAAGCCCCAAAAGTAATCTTCCCGATGGTGAAAGCCTTACATCAAAATTCCAACTGTGAAAAAAGTTATGCCTATTTTGATGAAGTCGCTCAGTCTCGATCCTTCCCGGATTCATGCCGAACTTATCCCAAACTAGTTTTCTTCTCTCCTTTCCTCTTTTCTTCAACTCTTTAACCCTAAACATGGTGTTTTGAAAGATTTCTCAAAGATTTCATCTCTTTTTCATTCATTTCCACTTTATCCTCGCTCGATTTACTGAAAAGCAGAACATTCAACAAAATATGAGCATCGGAACATTGTAGGAACTTTATTTCAAAAATATTTTGAAAGAGAGGGTTTTAAGGTCTAAAAACGATTCAAAATAGCGTTGGTCCAAAATGAGGTGCGAGGTTAGGATTTGACTCTCCTCTTGTCAAAGAAACCGAGCCTTTGCATTGCATAGCCTACATCACTAAGTAAGCCATCAGTAGTGCCCAAGTCTTAAGGGTGGTCAAAAATGGGGTGTCTACAATAGCACTTACCTTGTTTAAGATTATTTTGTATCTTTGTTTTTCGATCTATTTCAACTATTTTTAGGCTGGTTTTGAACTGTCAAAAACTCTATTTTTGTGACTTAAAAGTGATGGTTTGAGGTCATTTTGAGTTACGGGGTGGTCCACCCTTCTTGTTCCTTTCCTTGTTAAGCTTTTATATCTTTTTTTCATCACTTTTAAACCAACTTTTTTGGGACTTTTAACCACTGAATTTCAGAGGTTTTTCAGTGGTGAAAACCTTGTTTTGAAGTCCAAAATTGGAGGGGTTAGCCTCCCCTCCTTGTGTCTTGTTTGGAAGCCTAATTAGCCCCACATGTTGGCTTATTATTTTAGCTTTTTATGGCTCAAGTCCAGCATGTTTTAAGCTCTGCTTTGACCAATTTTGGCTCTATTTTGGGCTGGTTAATTCGTTTGAGTCTTGTATTGCATAGTTGTAGTGTAATTTCCTTCACTAGCTTGATGTTTTAATGCTTTAGTCATCATTGTTTTGAGTTAATAGCATGTTTTGGTGCTATTTTGCACTTCATTTTAGCACTTAAAATCTCTGCAATCTCCCTCCATTCTTCACTCTTTTGTTTGCTTTGAAACTGGTTTCAAACCACTTGTTTGCCTAAGTGTGAAATGGAGGTGTTGCACCTAATGGTTTAATCCCTTAGGGGGTTCATTACCAACAGTGTAATGCCCTTTCATGCCCAAAGCAACTTATTGTTTAAGTCATCTTTCCATTAGAGGACACTCAATAATGGACTTAATCAATTAAAGAATGGTTTTGGTAATTAAAATGAGTGAACAAAATTGGAAAAGTAAAAGAGACAAGATAAGCATCTTTTATGTTGCATTGCATGTGTTCAAATCAGATGTTAGTTTGAACACAAGGGAAATGAGACATTTCATACTCAAAAGTGATGAAATGTGCCATCTTCCTTGGTCTCCAGTACCCTTGATCATGCATGATAGGGTGATGGTCCTTCAGTCTTATTTTGTATTCGTTAAACGTGCACAATTGATTTCAGAAACTATCATGCAATAAAGTTGCTTGATTGATGGTTTGTAAACCTAAATTTTGTCCCTCCTTTGATCTCCACATGAAAAGGAGAGGTGAAGTGTGCAAATAACTATGAGAATACACTGTTTTGCTTTGTCTGCTCTCTGTTGTAGCAAAAAGAGGAGTTCATGTCATCAGTGGCCGACTGGCCACCACAAATAGCTGACCGGCCACCATTGGTAGTCGACAGGCCCTCTGTCGACCACCAATGACATTTGCACAGTGGGTTTCTGAATGGAAACAGAAGGGTTCTAGAAGTTGGCGGAATTTTTAGTGATCAAATGCGCAAACGAAGGCTGACAGTAGCAAAACAATGGCTTTTCGGGTGGAGAAATCGAGCATGCATGCATCCCTCATTTCCCGAGGTCATTTAGTTAACTTACCTAGTTAATTAGTTGTAGCTGATGCTTGCAAATGTTGTAATTATTTAAGTAAAATAGTTGATTAATTTGTGTTGTAATTAATTAGCTTAATTTCTTTGTAATTAGTTTGTTAAGTGTTGTAATATTTAATTAGCTTAAAGTAGTTAGTTAAATATTGTGCTTAGCTTAATTAGCGTAGCTAGTTAGTTAGATTATTCATTCGGACCCTTCTTTGCGAGGGCGTAATTTTGTAATAAGTATGCGTGCGTGTGTGTATGTTTTCCAACCCCACGCCTGTGCCCCTTTTATTTAATCACTTTTGATGGTTAGATTAGGGACATGTTTCAATTAGCATATCGCATGCTTGCATCCATTCATCTTGTCTTGCATGCACCAAGGCTCGGCACATCATTCAAACTGTATCGTCATTTCAATATCTTCTTTGAATACGTGTTTAACCATATGTTGTTCAAATTCTGCCATATGCATTCTCAGTAGCTAAGCCTGTTAATTGCATTATTGCATGTGTTGCATTAGACATCTTGCATAGTTAGGATCATGTATTTTTCTATCTAGTTTCTATTTTGGCTCGGAGTACTCTATGAGTTTTATGCGTTAGTATACTTGCATGAGTGTGATTGCCATGTTGCCATGTTTAGCATGCTTGCCATGAGGCTTTGTGCTTAAATGCTAAACTACTTGAATGCCTGTGGATAAAGGTTTCAATTGGAACGATTCAATGAATTTGAGTTTTAAGCCCACTTTGTTGAGTGGCAAGTCATGTTTTAAGCCCACTATGTTTGGTGGCAAAATAGCATCTTTAAGCCCACTTGAGGTGGCAAATTCAAACTCTTTTGGAAAACAAACATGAGTTGAATTGTTCCAAGTCTTGCAAACTGCTCTATACTTGATTGTGTACGTCACATAGTAAAGCTAGTTTAATAACCAGAATAAGAGCACAAAATGTACATAAAAAATCATATCATGATTAGTAGAGACCAATCTTTGATCGGGCGAGCGGGGGTGCTCAATTCATGACCTTTCCCTCTCATACCTAAGTTCCTGAGCTGATGCAACTTCGGTGTTGACGGACACGTGGCCTTCGGTACGAGTTAGGGTTTCTTAAATGTCCCCAAAATAAAATATTTAGGTGGTGACTCTGTATCTGGCAAAGCAGTCCAATTCTGGCATTATTTGATTTAAAATGGTTTTTCTAAAAAGATTTGCTGGATTTGGACTCTTTGATGTTTATCAGGTTCACATTGCACTTGTGAGACTAGATTCAAAGCCGCGGGAGTCCGAACTGTGAGGCCTTTCTTTCCAACCTTTTCGGAAGGCGGGACATGGAAAAAGACGAGTCCACAGTGTTCCATCCAACTAAGGGCAAAACCTCTTCATATGCCTTGACTGCCCACCCTGATAATAAGTAGGTGGCTTCCCTCTCCCTTCACTCTAACTCTGAGAACGAGCCGCCATCAGTGTAGACTGTTGCCCTACTCCTCTCTACGGCCAAACTGGAGTCTTGTAACCCAACTAGCCATACTTGTAACAAGAGAAGCCTCTCAGATTACATTTCTCTGAACCCGAACACAGCACAGGGAAGGTGGATCTAGACTGTGCAGCCTGGGACTACTGTGGAGCGAGACCTCTCTGCCTTTTACTATCCCGACTCTCCACCTGAACCTCCTAACTCCTCCCAGAGCCGCTCATCTATTCCTCCTCCGCTTGAACTATGGTCTTAAGATGAGACGACGCCTCTACAAGGCGGTCGTAGTCCGTAATCATTAACCCAGCTACCTTGAAAAGAAGCCTGGTCCTCAGTCACTTCTCGAACTCGATTCAACATCGTTCCTCTATCACTACGAGTTCCGGTGCAAATCTATAGAGGCCTGTGAAAGCTGCCTCAAATTCGGCTACTGGCAAACTATGCTGCTTCAGCTTTAGAAACTGGTCTCTCAACTACTCCCTAGCAGTGGGAGGCAAGAACTTGTCTTGGAAAGCGTTAACAAAAGCATCCCAAGTCACTCCAATGCACCCACGCGCATACTTCCACCGTTGACCCGCATCTCCCTTCAGTTGGAAGGATGTCAAGGTCACTCTCAATCCACCGTCTTTGATGCCAAGAATCTCAAACGTTTTCACCATCTGTTCTAACCACTCATCTGCCCTCGGTAGCTCCTTAGGATCACCTAAAAAATCATCTGGATGTGACCAAAAGAACTCCCTCTTCAAGAAGGATGGCCCTGCTTTAACAACTTGGGTTTGGACTTGATTCTTAGCCCTGAGAATGTCCATAGATTCTCGCAAATCTTCGGTCATCTCACAGGCCAAAGTGCCATGGCCTGCTGATCAACTGGTCCGGCCGCATTGGCCTGACTAACCCCTTCTTCTTGCACAGGAAACTCATTGGGTAAAGGCACTTCATGCCTTCTAAGCCTACCACACCTACTACCACCACGTCCACGTTCTGACATCCTAATAAATATAATAAAAGAGATTAGCTCATTTACAAATGTGTCGAAGCTAACTCACTCGTATCCTAATATGGTAGACAATAGTAATTCATTCCATATAAACATGTAGTCACATAAACACATACAAATTTCTTTCCTAGATAATGACTGTCCCATGGCATTGTCATAGTTTCAATTAGAAACAGCGGTGATCAAGTGCTCTTCTAATAGGACTTCTAGAAATCCATAGACCCAATAAATATCTTAGGAACTGAATCTCATGCCTATATAACCACATAAGCATATTATCACATAAGCATACTGTCATGCCCCAAACCCGCCCTTATAGGTTTGGGCATGACCACTTCAAAAACGGAGACGTAACTCAATATACATAATATATGGGGCCTGAATGAAAGCATTTAATATCGTATAATAATATGTATAACATCAATTGAGCTATCACTACTATGCCAGGATCACAAACAGCACATAAAGCAGATAAACATATAGTGACGTGCATCTGAGAATTTAGCTAAATACATATACATATACAGACCCAGCCCTCAAGATTGGGCGTATAACAAAAACATTGTAAGGTAAAAGGATTGTATACACTTCCACTTAAGACAGACGATCAGACAGAGAATCAGAGTACAAAATTAAGAAAACTCCATATAATGAGCTATCTTCATTTTGATGTTTGAGTACTCTGAGGTTAACAACAGGGGAAATAATGCCACGCGCTAAGACTGACTTCCAGGTTGAGTGCCTACAGAAACGGACATAACATAAAGTGAGCCAGGTTCAGTGAATAATAGTGTTTAAATAATTCGATAATCAACTTAAATCATAATACATATCAATGCGTGTGTAAATGCAAAGATCATATAGTTAATCTGATTCTGTACTAATTTTAGAATGGCCATGGGCCCAATCTTAAACAGAGTAGCTTTAAGCCTGTAACAGAGTGGCATGAAGCCCTTAAACAGAGTGGCACTACGCCCAGAATGCAGAACGACCTTAGCCCTGTTCATGCATGTATGAACTCAAGTGGTGGCTCGCACGGATTCTAGAGGTGACTCGCATTACAGCATTTAGTTCCGTATAGCACTTTGCTTCATACTAACAGATCATACAAAATGGCCATAGGCCTCATAACTTTCACAGAACGGCTTTAACCCTCATAACGTTTATAGAACGGCCATAGGCCTCATTCATATATGTATGGACTCAAGAGGTGGCTCGCACGGATTCTGGAGGTGACTCGTATAGAAGCACTTAGTTCCGTAAAGCACTTTGTTCCATACCAGAAATCAATAGGTCTTACACATATCAATAGAACAGACAAGTCCCAGAATTATACAGAGGTAGATAGATTCTTTCAATCATTCACATGAGTTAACATAATTAATTTACGTTTAACAGAGTGCTACTGATAATTACTAACAAAAAGTAAGCATAACTCACAGATTGTACAGAGTTGACCACACTCGGTGGCCCATAACAGAATGATTCCAGACACGTGAATATGGTATTGTTTCGTAGTACACATTTGTTCCCTTTGATCATTTTACATTAATAAAGTTAATTTGCAGGTAACAGAATGTTAATATTGATCATTAACAGTAGTCAAAGCGTACTATTACAGTACTATCCAAAGTTCTATCCGATTATCCATTTTGTTGAGTCATCATAAAATATTCAAAATGTCATGTTCCCAGTAGGTGAAGTTTATTTTTCCCAATTATTTTCTGTCAACAAATTTCATGGTATTACTTCTCAAACACAGAATCACAGAAGAAATCATCCCTCTAAGCATACGGTTCACATCTTTCCATAACAAAGATCACTTCCTATCATAACAGAGATACTTTTAACAATGTTTATCTCAGAACCAATCCAGTATTAATAGTTACATACAATTCACATGCGGAGACATAGGAACTTACAGTTTCCAGAGTCGTACAAAGGTACGCAGATTGCTCAATCCTTCATATCTATTAACGTAATTAACTTGCAAAATACAGAGCGTTAATAATAAGAATTATTAACGGTAAGTAAATGTACAATTGTAGTACTATTACTCACAGTGCATTGATGGAGTGATAGCCCCTCCCAACAGGTGCCCTACAAGTGCACGCCACTCAAGAATTAGTTCGTTTCCTTGTTAAACAATATTCAGTTCATTATGCTTCGCATGAATTTACAACCAGTCTAAAAGTATCAAACAATTATTTTAATAATATCAGAGGGTCAAACAGAGAAAACGGAGCAGATGGACTTTTTCAGCATGGGCCACACGTGCAGCTGTGAGCCCCGCACGTGCGGCGGTTGGTCCCGCACGTGCCTTTTTAGTAGTAGCAAAAATCCCAAAAAAGTGTGGCCATGACTCCTGCATGTGTGGCCATGACTCCCGCACGTGTGGCGATTTGCCGAGTTTCAGTCCGAAATTTTCCAAACAAAAACTTAATTTGGTGAATGTTTGCAAAGCACAAAACAAGTCCATCATTTGCTACAATATGGGCCAAAAATCATATAAATAGGGACTATAATCATGTATCAATCTAATATGAATTAGATCCTTAATTGTGAATCCACAACATACTCAATTCCATAACATTTCATCTTCCATACACCCACACACCCACATGCACATACACACTCATATATGTTACCCTTTGTTCACATGGATGAGTTCAAGCTTAATAATTGAAGAAGTAGGATGTAATTACTCACTAAATAACTCGATACAACTTCAAATCAATTCAACACAAGAGCCAACAACTCATTCAACCACTTAACACATACATAATCCATATTGTCAACCCTAACTTACATAATTTAGAGAAATTCCTACTCAATTCCAAGAGAGGGGTCAATTAGAGTAGATTAAACATACCTTGAGTTAAAATCCCCCTACAAGCCCTCTTAATTTTCCCAATCCTTTCCTTGAAGAACTTTCCTCTTCTCCTCAACTCTTTGCTTCTCTTTCTCTCAGGAGATCTTTGCATAAAGTTCAAAGTCAAATGGTCAAAGGGGCATATATAATATATATAAGGTTGAATAAAGACGAAATTTAATCAGTTTAATAATTCCCAATTGAAATTTCACAGAATATCATATTCTAATCTAAAAATTATGCTGATCTTAAATATAAAATCAATTTCAGAATATTAAGCTTCTAAGGCTTCCAACTTCTAATTCAAACATTAGGATTGCAACAGATATTCCTCTTAGTAGACAGATTTTCATTTATAAGCATAATATTCACTTGATTAAACTTAATTTCACATACAATTTCACAGTAAGCATTTAAATGCACAGATTAAAGAGTGGAAAGTATACCAAAAACATATATGAGGGTTGGGTTATTACACATACCATACATCCAAATACCTCTATCAAGCGAGACAAAACCCATTTTGGTAATAACCATTTTCTATGTACCCAAAGTATTCAAACCCAGTACGCTCTGATACCAAGCTGTAAAGGCCCGCAATAATTACAAGAATCCATCCACAATATCAATAAGCGACCATAACAATAAACTAATTATCTTCCATTAAATCCAACTGAGTTTACAAAAGAGAAACATATGCGGCATACATTCATAATGCTTGGCCCTGAATCTATAGCCTATATTGCGAACAAAAGAAAAAAAAATGGAAGTTAAATAAATAAGCAAATCCCTAAGGGCTTACAGCTTTCCAAAACGATGCTTGGTTACAACAAAAGTGGACTTAAGTTCAATACAGTTTAAGCCCTTGGCTTGTACAAAATAAATACAATAAATACACAAAAGAAGTTATCGCTCTAAGTCATCCTAAGCTATTATCTTGGCGAAGGCATATCATCAGCACCTGAAATGTTTTTCCCATGTAAGGTGAGCCAAAGCCCATTAGAAATAATCCATCACAATTTATAAATCTTAACAAAGCTATAAGGTGAATGCATATGCAATACTCATGCCAAAACATTTTTATACCTTTTCCAAAACTATGCAATGCCTAATTGATATATTGATTCATAAATCATTTCCATTACAATAAGAAATGGGGCAGTGAATCACACTCAAAACAATACAACCTTTCCCTAAAATTTCGTTCTGAGGAAACCGTAAACCAGGACTAATGTAAATATAGGCTATACAAGCACTACTATTACCATTTCATGGAAATTTTGTTCACGGGATCGACACCCATGTATATGCGTTGTTTTCGGGACTTTCACCCAGGACACACAGGCCAATTTATTTGAAGTGACAATAATTTCTTTCCCAGATTCACCCATTTTCTTAAGACAGTAACATTTTCCGATGTATAAGTGTGAGATAATGTGCTCAATGCAAATGAATGAGAAAATATTTTCAATTTTCCTAATTCACATGCAATTTCTACATCACTCATAGCTATCATCCACCGATAGCCCAAAACAAATATTTCTAAATAGATAATTTATATTGCATAAAGATACACTTTCCAAATTTCTAGAGGTTAGTGATAATACATATCCAACTCTACCATCCTCATCAATACCAATTCAATTTCATAATTTCAACATCAATTTCATTATTTATATAATATCAATATTTGAGACATTTAGAGAAAGTTCACTTTCCTTTCTAAATTCAAACTCAAATATCAAAATCAAATATTTATTCCTAACTCAGCATTTTCTCCTATATCAAATCATTTTCAAGGATGTATTTCCATAAACCTCTTTTGATTTTTACCAAAACCCTAGATTTGTTCCAAATCGTCCAAAGCCGCAATATGGTTTACAAACAACAAATAACTAAGTTAAAACTCATAAAAAATGTGGAAAGTATCCCCACCTCAAGCTAGAACACGAGAGAGAAAGATATATAGAGAGAGAGAGAGAAACTCAAAAACGTCAAAAACCAACTTTGCTCTGGTTAAAACGAAGCCGACGTCAAGCTTTATCTTTTTAACAAAGACACATGGGTGAAAAGATCAACAGATCTAGGTGTATTTGAGGGAAATAGGTGAGTTTTAGAGAGCGAGAGAGTGAGAGATATTAGGGTTTTAAAATGTTTAGAGAGAGAGAGAGAGAGAGAGAGATAAGAAAGTGACTTAAAATGGGCTATTTATGAACTGATATACGCATAGTTCGCTCGAGCGCAAGATATGTCACTCGAGTGACCAGACACAATAAGTTACACCACTAGAGAGCAGGAAGCTTCGCCTAAGCACAGAATACGAACTCCCAAGACAGAGGTTGTCGCTCAAGCGCACAAAATTTCACTAGACCGAAGAATACAAACTCCTAGTAGTTTTGGAAACCTGCAAAAGCACTGGATGTTCATAAAGACCGCTCGAGTGCAAGAAGGGGCGCTCGAGTGCTGGAACGAAAATCTTGGCAAAAAAAAATGCCAAAAAAAAAGGCACCAATACGTTCCAAACGCAATCAACACAACCTAATAGCCAAACTGAAGGAGAAATAGGAGAAACAAGACATGAATAACTATATAAGACAATGAAACCCAGATTCAAAACGTACAATAGGTCGGATCTAAACCATAAATGCTATAACTACAATCATTTCTAAGAATTCAATTGTAAACCCCTCTTTTGATCTTTAACCCAAAACCCTGGGTTTGTTTCAAAAATCCCCAAAATCACCATATTATTTAGAAATAACAAATAACTAAGTTAAAACTCAAAGAAAGTACGAAGAATCTCGACCTCAAGCTTGGAAAACGAGAGAAGGAGTGATGAAACTTCAACAATGCCCAAACCCAACTTTTTTTGGATTAGAAGGAAGCCCACGACGTGCTTAACCTTTTTAACAAAGGGGCACGAGTGAAGAACTCGACGGATCTAGTTGTATTTGTAGAGAGAAGTAGAGTTTTATAGAGAAAGGGTGTAGATCTAGGGTTTTTAGAATGTTTAGAGAGAGAAAGATATGAAAAAGTGGCTTTTTACGAACTAATATACGCACAGATTGCTCGAGCGCAAGAAGTGTCACTCGAGAGACTAGACATAATAAGTTACACCGCTCAAGGGCAAGAAGCTTCGCTCGAGTGAAGAATACCAACTTCTAGAAGTTTTATAGATAGAAGACCATCACTCGAGTGCAAGAAGGGCCGCTCGAGCCAACACCGTTCAAGTGAAGAATACCACCTCCCAGTAGTTTTGCAGACCTGCAAAAGTACAGAGAGTTCACAAGGACCGCTCGAGTGCAAGAAGTGTCACTCGAGCGAAGGAACAAAATTCTGGCAACAACAGTTTGAAAAACAAGCTACCAACCTGTTCCAAACACAACCAATACATCCTAATAGCCAAACTCAAAGAGAGATAAGGGGAAACAAGACATGAACAACTATATAAGATAATGAAACCCGGATCCAAAACATCAAATGGTCGAGTGTAAACTAGAATCACTATATCTTCAATATTGTCACCTTAAACTTTTGCAGAAACATCAGTTTGCCACTTCTCCTCTACAGTATGAAGCCCTTGTTCCTTGACTTTCTTTTCGTTCTTGTTTATTGTATAAAGTATCATTTGGGGAACGCCCAAAGAGAACCCCATGACATTGGGAATCTGTTAACAGAAAAATAAATAATTTTTAGTAGCTTAGGAGAAAGTAATTAAAACAAGAAGACGATTGAGTTTATTTTTAATATATACTTACATAAATATTCAAATCTTTCATTATAATTCCATACAAGAACCACATGATTTCATTGATTGTGAGGGATAGAGATAAATAAAATGGCATGAATTCCACATATTTTGTTTGTATAACTTGCTTCTGCACAGCAAGAATAGAAAGAAGTATGAATACGCTAATGTACAAATTAAGAAAAGAGCATATAATATTGATTATGCTTGAAAATATGATATTGTGGACGCCATGTCTTTTTGGTTATAAGGTGTGTTTCCACACTATGTTGTACCAACTTGCTTTCCCACAATGACAGAGTCACCACTTAATTTTTAGAGGAAACTAAGAAACCTTTAACAATGAAAACTTAAATAAAGGCACTAATTTGTCACAACCAAAGATTCTTGGCGCGGGAACTTAGGTACAAAAAGAGGAGGTCATTAATTGATGCACCCTCTCTTGTCCAATCAAGTGATTAGCCTTTAGTAACCTTTTATTTTATGAGATTAAATAATTATTTACTCCACAAAATTTATTATTAACCCTAATTTCTTTACTAAACAACTAAGGGATTGAATAAAATACACATCATTTAAGTTGGATTAATGAATACAATCACATCGAACAAATAATTTTCCATAAAACAATGATTTTCGTAACAAACGATGGCTTAAACATCATATGATCATAAACATAACCCAACTCAAATAATATGTGAAAAAGCATGAAAAACCCTTAATTGATCACCAAAAACACATAGCTTGCATCATTTGAAGATCCATGCACAGACCAAGCAACATGCTATGAAGATTTAGGAAACTTACCCAGATGCCCACTCAAGCGTCTTACATGCAAAGGTATAAAATAAACATGATCCTAATATGTAACTAAACACACAAATGATGATCCTAAGCCTAGTTTGAAGTTACTAAAATGATGATTATGCAAGTAGTGCAACTAACAAATAAAAAAGAAGCATGCAGACTATCTATATAATGATTCAAACCAAGCCTAATGGATGATTTTTACATGATTAAGGAAGCCTAAATATGCTATTCTAATAAAAGTAAAGAAAATATGCAAGAATATGTGAGAAAGTGAATAAAACTTGAAAGAATGAAAGAACTACATGATGCTATGATGGACTAGAACCCTAGAATGATTAAATATTGGAAAATATGGATTAAAAACTACATAAATAGAGAGAAAAAGAAGACTTACTCGCTGGTTTGCAAGAAACAGAAGAACACGCGAAGAAAAGGCAAATATTATTGCTTGATTGCTTCCCTTAAGCTTAGGTTTTGATTTAGTTCAAGTTCTTCAAGACTTAGATGATTTTTTAGTTGTTAGAGCTGCAATGGGATGGTGTATTTTTGGAGCTAGAGCATAGAAGGGGAAGAGGCAAAGGGTTTTCACTCAAAAGGCTTACAAATTTGCTCAAAACTTCAACCTCTTGGAAGACAGGGGTTGGGGCTATATATATAGGCTTAGGGAATGCGCTTAGAGGGGGAAGAGGCAAAGGTTTTTCACTCAAAAGGCATACAAATTAGCTCAAAACTTCAACCTCATGAAAGAGAAGGGTAGGGGCTATATTTATAGGCTTAGGGGATGCTTGGGGAACACCATAGGTCATCCTAGGGTTCCCCCATCGCATTCTCTTTGTGCCTCCCGAAGAAATCGCACTAAAATACCAAAATTCTAGGCGTCGGTGGGATGTGCGCTTGCACAAGACATGTGTGAACACACTAGGTATGTGCACATGCATGAAAATGCATTTGTGGCTGTCTTTGCAAGGATGTGCACACATCCAAGGCATGTGCGGGCGCACGTCCAAGGCATGTGCGGACGCATATCCTTGACTTCGTTTCTTATTTTGGGCATATCTTTGTCATCTGACACTAGATTTTGGCGAAGCAAGCATCATTGGAAAGATAATCCAAAGGGATACAATTTTGTGTGAAACATCAATTTCCAAATTCCAACATTTTTTATGTGAAAATAGTCCCTCAATAAGAACCAACAAACAATAATTTGGTAAAAAATAGTTTTTGGCACAAAAATGGTAATACAGCAGCTCTAACAACTTCAAGCATCTCTAAGGTTAAAATTATGATACCTTTCATCATTGGGAAGAATTTTAAGTGACGAAGTCTTAATGGTTAGTCAAAATGCGGTGTCTACAGATGTGTAAATGGCATTATGTAGAAAGGTGCATCAAACATACAAATAAAAAAGACTAAGTAAAACCAACCAACAATGTGGAGTGGGATTTGACCTTTTGTGAGAAAATTAGTTAGGATAAAAATTAGGTTGAACCAGCCAACCCCTAACAAAAGTAGTGGCGTTTTCCATCTACTAAGTAGTTAGAGACTCGTAAACAAAATTTGTACTTGTGGAAAAAAAATTTGTACTTGTGGAAAAATTGACTTATTTTTGGGAGACTTACGTGTAGGTCCTAATAGGTGGACTTATTGTCCAATAGGTTCTTTGATAATTAATGGCGTTTTCCATCAAACACTATTAAAAAAAGCCACTAATTGCTAATTTTCAGTGATAGTTTGAAAATTTAGTCACAGAAAATGTCACTAATTATAAGTTCTAGCGACAGTTTAAAAATCATAACAAAAAACTTAACTAATATTTTACTTTCAGTGACAGTTTGAAAAATCCGTCATAGAAAACGCTACTAATTGTAAGTTTTAGCGAAAATTTACAAAAACCGTGACAAAAAAATCAGTAATTATCAATTTCTAGTGACACGCAAAAAATCATCACAAAAAATTATATTTATCGACAATTTTACTTGGATTTATTTTCAATAGAACTTGATGGGAATTAAGTCCAACTATTAAGACCTATTGGTAGTTTACCCCTTATTTTTCTATAGTTTCGTACTGTCTTAGGTGCATAGAATAGATGAACACCTATATAAACATACTCTATGAGTTATCCAAAGCTAGTAATCATGATCAAAAGGGTGGCATGTGAGTTAAGATGACATCTTACATCCATAATGTTGTACTCAACAAGCCAACAATGTAGGGAAGTGACTAGAAGCCTGGCTTGATTTTTTCTTGTAAATTTCATAAAAAGTCAGGCTATAATAAATATTAAAGAGTATATCAATGATTCAATATGGATTAAACAAATTGAAATTGTATGCTAGTTGAGCAATTAACAACAAATTAAATACTTACATAGGTGAAAGAAACACAAAGAGAGAGACAATGTTGCCTACAACTTAGTAGCAAAATAATAATAATAAATAAATAACATTTAGATGAGCGCTTTGTAATTATTAATTTAGAATTGAAAAATGATATGTGAACAAAAGGTGATATGCTATCCAAAATACCAGTCTAACTTACTTGAATGTGGCCACAATATCAAGCATTGCTTCTATTGTTTTAATTTAAATTATTAGTAATCATATATAAATAGAATTTATGTATATAATTTTCAAACAATATGATATCACATCTTATAGTTATTACATTTATAATGAAAAGACTTACTATTGTTAGGGGTGGCACTAGTTCAAAGCAAGTGAACCCAATTCTCTCTAGGTTTTTATAAAAGGCCCCAATTTTCTATAAGTTTACATAAAACCTTATTTAGTACATATTTTATTCTATCTAATAAACAAAGAGGAGAATATTAAAAGAGTGAATAGTTGGAAAAATAATTTCAAATTAATGTAGTTATTTCTCACTTGCACAAATCTAGTATATAAGCCACTTGTATTTTAAGTAAACAAATACCTTCTAGTTGACCGGCATTTGTCCAACCAGCATAATTTGAGTCCACATGTCCAACCAAGTTCTATCTAGGTCTACTATCTCTCTCAAACTTCAAACCCAAATCAACTGTGCAATGAATGCACCTTTAGATCCATTTCACTGCCTGCAAGGGACCGTTCTTTCGATCATGCATATACCCACTCACCATACTAACAACATGTGAGATGTTAGGTCTTGTACAGACCATAGCATACATCAATGCACCAACTACATTTGCATATGGAACTTGCACCATATGCTTCTGTAGACACCCCATTTTTTACCGTCCTCAAGACTTGGACGTCATCGTTTGTGCACTCAATGATTGTGCTTGTTTGTGTTCGTTTTGAGAGCCCGAAGTCCTCGGCGGAACGCCTTGTCTTTGAACCTCTAAACCTTATCCGTTTTGTGCATATTTTTGGACTAGGAGCTTGTTGCCTCCGACCTGGAAGAGAGGGTGACATGTCGGCAAGACCTGGGATCTGTCGGCCATGGATTGTGCCTGTCAGCTACCAGTGGTGGCCGACGCCCATTGTTCCCTTTTTCAAAATATTTGTTTGCCTGCTGTGCTAGTTATTGCTCACTGAACTGCATCTTCATACACATGTATGGTAGGATGTATCTAAGCTCAAGACTTGATTTTCAATATATAGGGGGGTTCCTCCCCCATTTTGGAGGGTTAGACATTTTAGACCAAAAATCTCTTTCTCTCTAGAATTCTCTCTCCCTCTTGTTATTTTGTGCCTTAAAGTCTAGTTTCTCTACACTTTTTCACATCAACCCGTAATCAAACTTGGCCACCTTGGAGCTAAGGCCTCTTGGAGTCTTGTTTGTGCTCTAGAAGAAGGTTTAAGCTTGGATTGTTGCTTAATTTGTGCTTGAGCTTCAAGAGGTAGTTTACTTGGTTAGTATACTTGCTTTGAATACTTGTTTTGCCATCCTTTTGTATTGTTTTTGGGCTGGTTTTCAACTATAAGAAATTCTATTTTTTTGAGGCATAAAATGATGGTTTGAGGTTATTTTGTGTTAAGTGGTAATCCACCCTTCTTGTTGCTTAATTGTTTAGACTTTTGCACCATTTTTCATCACATTGAAATCAAACTTTTTGGCCCTTTTGACCACTAAAATTCAGAGGATTTTCAGTGACAAAAACCTTCTTTTGGAATCCAAAATTGGAGGAGTTAGCCTCCCCTTCTTGTGTCTTGCTTGCATGCCTAGTTAGCCTCACATGTTAGCATGTTTTTCTAACCTACCTTAGCTTTAGTCCAGCATTTTTTTGCCTCTGTTTTGACCTGTGTTAGCTCTGTTTTGGGCTGTTGGGGTCATTTGAGCTTTGTTTTGTATAGTTGTTATGTAATCTCCTTCAGTAGATTAATGTTTCTAGGCTTTGAGCATCATTTGTGTGTCTTGGTTGCATGTTTTAATGTTTTTTCATGCCTAATTCTAGCGCTGAACATCTCTGCAACCTCCCTCTTTGCTTCACTTTTTCATTTGTTTGAGAGTTCTTTCAACCTTAGGGTTGTTTAAGCTTGAAGTTGAGGCTCGTGCCTAATGGTTTAATCCTCCTTTGAGGGTTCATTACCAATGGCACGAAGCTTCCCTCATGCCTTGAACTACCCCTTGGTTGACACTTCTTTCACTTTAGAAGACACTCACCAATGGACTAATCAATTAAAGAACGAATCGGTAATGAAAATGAGTACACAAAATGAACAAGTAAAAGAGGCGAGATAAGCATCTTTCGTATTGCATTGCATGTGCTCGAATCAAATGTTAATTTCGAACACAAGGAAAGTGGAACATTTCATACTCGAAAGTGATGAAATGTGCCACTTTCCTTGGTCACCATCACCCTTGATCATACATGATAGGGTGGTGGTCTTTTTAGTCTTGTTTATGCACTCATTAAGCTTGTACAAGCTTGGTTCCTTAGCCATCATGCATGGAAAATGCTTGGTTGATGGTTTCAAGGCCAAGAGTTACACTCCTTTGAACTTGTGTGATGATAAGGGGCGTAATTGTACAAACACTCCTTGAGAATGCATTGCTTTGCCTCTGTTGCAGCAAAAAGAAGTTTAGGGCAGGGGTGGCCGACCAGCCACCAATATAGAAAGTTCCTTAGTATGATGGGAAAGAGGAGTAGAGGCATTCTAGGAGTTAGCAGCACTATTGGTGTTCGAAAATGTGCAAACAGAGGCATTCAGTGGCAAGGTAGTGGCTTTTTGGGTGGGAACCAACCGAGCATGCATATGTCCCTCGCCCCTGAGGCCATTTAATTACTTTAGTTAGCTTAGAATAGCTAGTTAATTCAAGTGTTGTAATTAATTAGTTAGTGTTACTAGTTATTTAATTTTGGTTTGTAATAATTAATTGGCTTAGAATTGTTGGTTAATTTATTTCAATTGTCGTAATAATTAGCTTAGCTTAATTAGCGTAGCTAGTTGGCTCTTATTCATTCGGATCCTTCTTCGTGAGGACGTAATGTTGTAATAAGTGTGTGTGTGTGTGCATGTATGTCTTCCAACCCCACGTCTTTATCCCTTTTATTTAATCACTTTTGATTGTTAGATTAGGGACATATTTTAATTAACATACCTTATGCTTGCATGTTTGCATCCATTCATCTTGTCTTGCATGCACCGAGGCTCGGCGCATCATTCAAACTGTATTGCCCTTTCAATATCTTCTTTGAATACGTGTTTTATCATATGTTGTTCAAATTGGTCATATGCCATATTAGTAGTCGAGCCTATTAATTGCATTCTTCGCATGTGTTGCATTAGAGATCTTGCATAGTTAGGATCATGCATCTTTCTAACTACTTTTTGTTTTGGCTTGAGTACTCGGTAACTCTTTATGCTTTAGTATACTTGCATGAGTGTGATTGCCATATTGCCATGATTAGCATGCTTGCCATGAGGCTATGGGCTTAAATGCTAAACTGCATGAATGCCTGTAGATGAAAGCTTTGTTATTTGAATTGGAACAGTTCAACGAATGTGTGTTTTTAGCCCACTTTGTCGTGACAAAATCCTGTTTTAAGCCCACTATGTCTGGTGGCAAGTCCACATCTTTAAGCCCACTTGAGGGTGATAAATTAAAACCATTTTCGCAACAACAAACATGACTTAAAATGTTCCAATTCTTGCGATTTAGTTTATATTTGCTTATGTGCATCACATAGTAAGGTTAGATTAATAACCGAAATAAGAACGCATAATGTTTATAAAATGACATATCATGATTAGTAGAGGCCGATCTTTGATTGAACGAGTGGGGGTGCTCAATTCATGACCTTCCCCCCTCGTACCCAAGTTCCCAAGCCGAGGCAACTTTGGTGATGACGGACACATGGCCTTTGGCACGAGTCAAGGTTTCCTATATTTTCCCAAAACAAAAATATTTAGGTGGCCGCTCTGTATCTGACAAAGCAATCCAATTTTGGCATTATTTGATTTAAACTCGATTTTCCCAAAAGATTTGCCAGATTGGACTCTTTCGTGATTATCAGTTTCATGTTGCACTTGTAAGACTAGATTCAGAACCGCAGGAGTCTCAACTGTGAGGCCTTTCTTTCAAACCTTTCCAAAAGGGGGCCGCGAAAAGGTGAGTCCACAACTTGCGCTTTTCTTCTATGCGCGGAGACATTGAAGCACTAAGCTTGAAATGAGGGACTAATAGAGTACTTACAAATTTTGTTTTCCCATTTATGCTAAACTCATTTAAAACCTTCATTAAGTATTGAGTTTGTATCAAACAAAATGTACTCTTCTTCTTCTCTCTCTTGATGTTCATGCCAAGAATTTTCTATGTTTCTTCCAGATCCTTCATTTCAAACTCATTGTTTAACTATGCCTTTAGTTTGTCAATCTCCACCTTAGTCTTAGATGCAATCAACATGTCATCAACATATAAGAGCAAATAGATAAAGGAACCATCGGAAAGCTTACAAAAATATACACAATGATAAAATTGACTTCTTGTGTATCCTTTCTCTAAAACCAATTAAATCACTTGTACCACCGTCTTGGGGACTGCTTTAACCCGTACAACAAGTTATTCAGTTTGGATGCCCAATTCTCCTTTCCAGCAACTTTAAAACCATCTGGCTAGGACATGTAAATCTCTTCTTCTAGATCTCCATGTAAGAAAGCAGCTTTGACATCAAGTTGGCCAAGTTCGAGATCAAACTGTGCAACCAAAATTAGCAATATACGAATAGATGTGTGCTTAACAAATAGATGAGGACATCTCATTCTAGTCTATTCCTTCTTTTTGAGCATAACCTTCAGCTACAAATCAAGCTTCGAATTTGATGCTGACTTTACCTGGAATTGTAAACCCACTTACACCCAACTATTTTCTTGCCTTCTGGAAGTTGTACTAACTCCCAAGTTCAACTTTGTTGAGTGATCCAATCTCTTCATCCATTGCCTCCTTCCACTTTTCAATTTCCACACTTTGCACGACTTCTGTGAAAGTGCACAAAACATTATCATTAATGACCGCAAGTGCATAGGCCACCATGGCAGCAAAACTAAGTAGATTTCTTGGTAACCTTTTTTGGTGTACTGGTTTGCAATGAATTTTGACTGTTATGGGACTTTCTGAGCTAAATCTTCATTTTTATCTAAACTATGTTTAGAATCTTCATTAGAGCTATAAACTAAAATTTTCTTAGGATTGTTAACTGTTTGAACAGTCTTTACTAGAGTCTCAAACTCCACTAGTTCTGACTTCTTCGATTCTTCTTCATTCTCTTGAGGATTTACTTGCTTCAACATTACAAACTTATCAAAAGTAACATCTCTATTCATAACAACTTTCTTTGATTCTACCACTAGAGTCTGTATCACTTGACCCCTTCACTAAGGGCCAAGAACTCAGCTTTCTTGGCTCTAGGATCCTTCTTGTATTCTATAACATGAAAATAAGCTAGACAACTGAAGATAGGCAACTGATCATAATCAGTAGCAGGTGCTCCAAATGATACCTCCATGGGAGTGTTTCCATCTAGTGCTGCAACAAGTAGTTTGTTTACAAGATGGCAAGCACAGTTCAATGCCTTGCTCCAAAATGTCTTGCACAATCCGAAATGTGATAGCATACACCAGACATTATCCACAAAAGTACAGTTCATGCGTTCTGCAACTCCATTCTGCTACGACATTCCATGAACTATGAAATATCTCACTATCCCTTCATTTTGGCAAGCTTCAAGAAAGGGATTTGATGTATACTTGCCACCATTGTCAGATTTCTTCTTGCTTGTCTGGGTTTCAATCATTTTTTTTCATTTCAGAAAGATTTCTAACACTTTGTCTTTGTACTTCATTGTGTAGACCCAAACTCCCCTTGAGAAATCATCAAAGTAGTGTTTACCCCTCAAAGAAGAAAATTTAGAAGGCTCTCATACGTCGGTGTGAACGTAGTCTGAAATGCCTCTGGTATGATGAATAGCAGTACCAAACTTGATTCTTGTTTGCTTGTCCAATACATAATGCTCACAGAATTCAAGCTTCCCTAGTTTGGCACCTTTTAACATACCTTGCTTGACCAACCCTTGCAAAGCCTATTTGCCAGCATTCCCTAAACGCATGTGCCAAAGTTTGGAAGTGTCTAATGCATCATCCTTTGGGCTAGTGGAGGCTACCACTCTCCCTGTGATTGTAGACTAGTCCAGGAATTACAAATTTCCCTTTTGAGTAGCTATCATTGTAACAAATGCACCTCGTACTACTTTGAGGATTCCACATTCCATAGTTACTCTGTAACCTTTGGAGTCTACAACTTCCACTGAGATAAGATTCTTTGTCAAGTTTGGTACATACCAAACATTTGAGAGAACTCTGATTGTTCCATAGTGAATCTTCAGCTAAATCATTCAAATCTCTTTTGTTTGGCAAGCATTGTCGTTACCCACCAACATAATTCCTCTATCAAACTCTTGCAAGTTCAAGAACCAATGCTTGATAGGACACATGTAGGAACATCTGGAATCCATAATCCATTCATTAGAACGGCCACTTGATGATGAAACTATGAACACTGATTCTTCATCTTTATCTCTATCTTGTGCAACGTGCACATTTGACTCATTGTCTTTATTCGAGCAATCTTTTGCCTAGTGCCCTTTTTGGTGACAAGTGGCACACTTGCCTTTTGCAATACATCTTTTTTTTGGTGATTTTCCCCTCGATTTGGAGCAAGACTATCATGACTCGAACCCACTCCTAGAGGTTTAGGCCATATCCGGCCAGTAATTACTTGATTACCTTCGGCCTTGTTCAAGCATACAAAATAATTATAATAATGGGGCCATAAGTGGAAGCATACAACAAATGAAAAGTCCATTGAGCTATGCCAATATGAGCAAAAGTATAAAGCTTACACCATAACACGTTCACACACTTACATGCCCATGCAAAAACTTAAGTACTATAGGAAATTTCATACATATATTTTACATATCCCGAGACCATTTAAGCAAAGGCAAAACAAAAGTCATAATGATGTGAATCGAAGGCAAAACTGGGGGACCGCGTCATGCGCCAGGCGATGGGCTACCCCGAGCAGAGTGTCCCCGCAGTACCTCCAGACGATATGCGGTCTACTGAGGGACGCACTCCCCAGGAGGTTGATTTGGCTATGCTGGGCACTGATGTAGCTCTACATTTGGAGGAGGGAGAGTACGCCACCTACCATCATATATACTTGATGCCCCCATTGACAGGTGTCCGCACTCCCACTTGGAGGGCTACTGGCATGCCATCATCGAGTCGAGCCCGGGCTGCAGATATCCTTTCAACTAGTAGGGCTGGCACATCGAGAGGTGGGGCTGGACTGGTTCCCTGATTCCCCTGACTTATCAGCACGCCGGGTGGCCAGGTCTTCCGACCGAGTTGACTGGATGGCGATACGGGTCATCTTACCCGATTCCGATAGTGCCTCCTAAGCCCGATCACCGATATGTCAGTGATCCTGACTCACTACCGGTATGTTCCACTGCTTTTCATTTACCACTCAGATACTTGGGTATTCATTTATTCATTGATGACTTGAGCTTGTAACTGCAGCCTCCCAGGGAGTATACTGAGGGGTTGCTTGGGTTGGTAGCCTCACTCGAGGGCATGGTCCTGCAGAGAGAGACGCAGCTGTTCATTGCCGGTGTTTCAGTACTTTTCAATTTTTTCGCATTTATCATACTTCTGATGACATGCTGTATTTAACCATTTCACTGCGTTGATTGATTATATGTGTAGGGCACATCTGACACACACTATATTCATACATTGTATCTGCATACACCCACTCTATGTAGCATTCTTGTCTCTACATCTGATATATATATTGGCTAATGTATTCAAATTGCACTCTTCCTTTTCAGATGCCACCGCTACAGACTGAGCCACAGGCTGGGCCATCCAGGCCCTCTTGAAGAGCTGGGAGAGGGGGTTTGACTCGTAGCCGAGGCGGACGCAGAGCACTTATCATAGAGGCGGAGTCCAGCGAGGAGGAGGTGTCTGCACATCCCCACTCAGAGACATCCGCTGACAGAGAGGGTGACTCTGGTTCCGGTTCCGATAGTGGAGATGATGCCGAGGAGGATTCCGAGAGCGGCAGCTCCGATTCAGATGATGATGATGGTGCACAGGTTGTTCCGCAGAAGAGGACGAAGAGGGCCTCTTATTCTTGAGCTTCATAGCACTGATGTAGCTGTTCCTGCATTATTCGCCTTTTTTACTAGTAATTGTAGCACATTGTACATTATTAGGCAGTTTTATTTTCTATAGAACTTGTACCCTTGTTGTAAGATATTGTAACAAAGGAAGCATGATGGAATCAAATGGCTTTTTTTGAAATTGTTGTATTTTATGTTCTTAGCATCGTATCACATCATTTTGCACAAAAATGAGATTGAATGAAAATTGAACAATGTGTATCACCATGTCAGGTAGTGAACCGTCGCAACAAACTAAACAACTTAACTCGCTAAGAAACAACAACACCTTAGCAAGTTTACAACTCGATAAGCAAATCTCGACGAATGTTGATAAACAAAGAGTAACCACTCGACGAACAAAACTCGACAACTCAATAAAACTTAACAACATGATAAACTTAACAACTCAACTTGATAAGCAAAACTCAACAACAACTCGATAAACAAAACTCAACGACAATTCGATAAACAAATGCAATTCGGACAACACGAGCGATGGAATGCGTCTGAAACAGAGGGAAACATGGGCTTTCGATATGCCCAACACATGGAAAAGCTAGGAGCCCTCTTCTAGAGACTAAGAAAAGACCAAATACCAAATTTTCTCCATGGCCGACCACCAGAGAGAGCTGGCAGACCAGCTTTCTGCCTTGCAGACCAAAAGGGTGGTCAGCCTACCAGAAAAAGTGGTCGGCCGACCACCTGGTTTGGTGACCACCAGATTTTTGACACGTGTCCCCAAATAGTGCCTTATCCCCTATAAAAGTTCCAGCTTTCGTGGTTCTTGCATTTCGTCTCAATTTTGCATCAAAATGAAGGCATTCCTCATCAAAAATCTCGCAGCTTGGCTTGCTAATTTAGACGGCTCGGAAAAGTTGAACTACCAGGGCTTCGGCTTGAATGCACTATTCACGTTGAGCCGCACTCCGCTGCATCTTCCCTTTCTCCATGCCGCGACGAGGTTTTGGAATCCGATAACACATGTCTTTAGCTTCGGCGGGCAAGAGATGTGTCTTACCTTCTAAGATTTCCAAGATTTGATGGAGTCTGAGCACAACGAGGAGATCTTGCCCCAACTTCGCTTCGGCCATGCTCAAGCCTTAGGACGAATGTGTGGGCTCACTATGCACGACGCTCGGTCTCAGATCTGCAACGGAGAATTGGACATCCTCAATTTGATTCAAGGTTTTTCTGATCCCAGTGACTGCGGCGACCATCATTGGTAAGGTTTTCGGTGACATGCCTTTTGTTTGTGCATGCTATCTCACTTTTTGCTTGCCCCAGGCTTCGGTGGGTCTAGCATTCATCTGATCGAGGTTGCCCAAGGTTTGAAAGAGGGTAAGAGCTGTATTGCTATGTCATTGGCCGAGACAGTGATGGGCTTGGATGCCTTCCATCGCCGAGAAACAACCAGATTTGCTGGGAGTCCACTACTACTGCAGTTAATGTTTCCCTCCCTATCTCACATATATATTGCTCACATCACTCGACCCTCATGCTCGATTTTTCTCTAAAAACCCTTTCTCACTTTTCTCTCAACATACACCTCTCTGTTCTTTAATCTCTCATTTTTTGTCCCTCCTTAGGTGTGGTTGATGGATAAGTTGCAGGTTGTGGACTCTTGCCCAGCATACTCAGCTCGCAGTTACTTCTTCCGACGTCGCCTAGTTGATGCCCTTGATGAGGGATGGTGGTTTGACTGGATGTGCCATTTGTCCGCAGATCGCATTGCTTGGCATTGTCCTTGGCTCAATCTACCGGCAATAAGCTATAGCATGTCTCGGCGGACAGGGATTCAGTTGGTTAGTCTGACGCACTGCGTGTTTTACATTCCTTTTCGGTTCCAACGCCAATACAACCATGATCAGACTTGCCCACCAGAAGGGATAGAGTACCCTGCTGTATTCCCGGTTCGAGGCACACAGCTTGCTCGGTATGCCACAGCATGGAGGACGAGAGAACTCCTTGGCCCCCGCTCCCACTTTCAGTTGTACTTTGTTTGATGAGTGCATAGATTGAGTCAATGAAGAGGCACAGATTGGGCCCACTTTGGCGTCAGAAGCTTCGACCAGCTCTGGGAGGGGGCGCAGGATCACCTGACTTAGCTATGCCCCGGATTTATTACTTTATTAGTACTTTCAAGTTTTCTTTATGAATGTAACCAAAAACAACTTTAATTTGTATGCAAGGGCAGGAGAACTTTGTATTGAAATCACTAAAATTGAAGGTTGTGGGTACTGAAAATTTTCCGCTTTGATCAAAAAATGGTCTAAGCTGTCAAAAGATTAATTTGAACAAAATCGACTTTTATTAAAACTTTTCGAAATCATTTTCGACATGGATCAGAACTGGATACACCTGAGATCTGTCACTGAGATGCACAACCCCGGATTCCAACAACTGGAAAGTTGCCCCTAGTCTGAGTAGCACTGCACCGGAAATCATAACCGAACTCTTGAATGCTGAATAGACAAAGATGACAGAGATAATCAAATGAACAAAGTTGATCGGGAAAAAGTTTATGGCTGAACTTCAGGATGAAGTTGCCTACGTATCCCAAAGATGGGAATCAAGCCTTACGTAGTTCAGGCTCGGGTTCAATCGAGTATTTTCACTCTCCTTTTACGCTCTAACTTTTGCGAAAGCCGCCCTTTGCAGGTTTTCAACCTTGCGAGCTCAGTTTTTATAATTTCGAATTTTATGTGCTCTAACTTTTGCCTAGGTTGCCCTTTCGAATTTTCAGCCTAGCAAGCCTCTCAGGGGTAATATGTCTTTAACTTGTCCGTGTTGATTGGTTGTGAGAACTCTAGGCCATCTAGGTCCATCAGAATTACAGCTCCACCTGACAAAATAGACTTAATGATGTAGGGACCAGTCCAATTGGGTATGAACTTGCCCCTAGGGTCATGGATGGGAGCTCGGTTGTCTTTGAGCACCAAATTTCCTTCCTTCAAATTTTTGGACTTAACTTTCTTGTTGAAAGCCCTCGCAATTCTGCACTGATAACCCTAAACATGGTACAGTGCTTTCAGTCTTCTTTCATCAAAGAGCATGAGTTCTTCGAATCTGCTTTGCTACCAATCTGCCTCGGCTATCTGACACTCAGCCAGCATTCTTAATGACGGAACCTCAATTTCAATAGGTAGAACGGTCTCCATCCCATAAACTAATGGATACGGAGTCGCTCCAGTAGAAGTTCTAATTGAAGTTCGGTAGCCCCACAGAGTAAATGGCAGCTTATCTGGTCAGTCCCGGTAGGTTTCCACCATATTCTGCAAAATATGTTTGATGTTCTTGTTGGCGGCCTCAACTGCTCCACTGGTCTGAGGCCGGTATGTGGATGACTTATGAAAAGCCATGTTGTATTTTTCCAACAAGTCAATCACTTCCTTCTTGAAGTGGGAACCGTTATCTGAAATAATCTCGTTTGGGACCGCGTAGCGACAGATGATGTTGTTCTGGATGAACTTTGCAATGTGCGAAGCCTTCAACACCGCATAAGATTGGGCCTCAACCCACTTCGTGAAAGAATCTATCGCGACCAGAATGAACTCATGCCCATTAGACCCCTTCGGAGTGACGGCCCTGATCACATCGATTCCCCAAACTGAAAATGGCCATGGGGAAGTCATATTGTACAGCTTCGACGGCGGGATGTTCATGCGGTTTGGATGGATCTAACATTTGTGGCATCGCCGGACGAAGCCAATACAATCCTCCTCCATGGTGGACCAGTAGTAACCCTGTTTGAGGATCTTCCGAGCTAACGTTACCCCGTTGATATGTGCTCTGCACTCTTATCCATGGATGGCCTCCATTAAGCGCTTCAATTGTTTGGCGTCAACACACAGCTTATGCATTCCTAGATGACCTCTCTTGTACAATTTACCTCCGCAGATGATGAACTGAACGGCCAATCTTCTGATTGCCCTTTTATCCTTGGCATTTGACCCTGGTGGATACGCCTCTTTTTCCGAGAAGTTCCAGACATCGTAGTACCAGGGTTCTCATCTTGAACCTCATCTATAGCAGCAATCGACTCATAGGCTGGTGCAAATTTCTGGTCAATGATGATCGGATGCATCTGGACTCCAAAAGGGATGTCTATCATGGAAGATAGAGTTACTAGTGAATTTGCGAACCTGTTGTTCTCTCTTAACAAATGAGCAAAGTTTAGTTTCTCAAACCGAGGAATTAACAAGTCCAAGGTCTGGTGATACATTATCATCTTTTCTTCTTTGACTTTCCAATCTCCTTTCGCTTGAGATACAACAAGGTTTGAGTCCTCGATGATGTCTAACCGTTTTGCCCCTAGTTCCAGGGCTGTTTCTGAACTAGCAATGCATGCTTCGTATTCTGCTTCATTATTCGAGACTTTGAACCGAAGTGTAAAAGCTAGAGGGATTCGGGAATTGTCGGGTGCTATTAGCAACACTTCTACCCCATACACTTATTGGTTTGACGCTCCGTCAAAGTACATCGTCCAAGTTTCGTCTTCGATATGCAAAATGGCCTCATCTAGGAATAAGTACTCAACTGCTTCACCTCCTTCCACTGGGTGATCGGCTAAGAACTCTACTACCGCTCTTCCCTTGACTGACTTGCACGTTACATATTTTAGATCGAATTCAGAAAGCAAAAGCAACCAACGAGCTAGCCTACCTGTAAGTGCCTGTTTCTCGAAGAGATATTTGATGGGATCTAATCTTGAAACCAACATTACAGAGTGAGCTAACAGGTAGTGTCGCAGCTTCCTAGTAGCCCATACCAAGGCTAAGCAAGCCTTTTCCAATGGTGTGTAGCGAGTTTCATACTCCAGCATCTTCTTGCTTAGATAGTAGATAGCTTTCTCCACTTTATCCTCTGATTCCTGCGCAAGCATGCAGCCCATTGTTGTCTCAGTTACTGAAAGATACAAAATCAAAGGTTTCCCCGGCTTGGGTGGTGACAACACGGGTGGGTTCTATAAATATTCCTTGATTTGTTCAAAAGCAGCTTGGCATCGGCTGTCCCATTGGAACTTCTTTCCTTTCTTCAGGAGACCAAAAAGTGATTCACAAGTCAAGGTTTATTTTGAGATAAACCGTCATATGAATTGCACTTTACCCAGAAAGCCTCACACTTCCTTTTTAGTCCTTGGTGGTGGCATTTCTAAGATGGCCTTGATTTTGGAAGGGTCGACCTTGATACCTCTCTGTGTAATCAGAAACCTTAGCATTTTCACTGCTGTAACATCGAACGTACACTTTTGAGGATTTAGCCACAGCCGAAATTCTCTGATCCTTTGGAAGAACTTTTGCAAGGTGGTGTAGTTGTGATATATCTGTTCCGTAGTATGCTAATTGTTCCTTAATTTGAGTATGATTATGTGTTTAATATGATTTCATGTTCCATTGTGTGAAAATATGTGGTTTTGAATTTCTATATGTTCATCGTAGAAATATCTGTTTGATTATCTGCTTTGGCGATTAAATTGAAGGCCTATCGGCCACCGAAACCAAAATTTGTCACGCCATTGTGATTGGCATAATTTTTAGAGCCTACAGTGAGGTTTAATTGAAAAATTGATTCGGACCAGGTTAAGTTGATTTAATTAATGAATTAGTGCCCAAATAGTTATTATTATTAAATTGGGACCTAGTGGGATTTGTTGTATAGGAGCACTACACCCCAATTCCTCTCATTTATTGTATTTTGGCTGATCTTGGACTAAAGATTAGAGAGAGGGCCGGTTATAGAGAGAGAAAGGGAGAGACTTGTGTAATTTTGGCTCAAGGCTTGGGAATTTGAAGATTAAGCTCAAGAATTGGCTAGAACTTGGGTGTTTAAGGCTCCTAGGTGAGTAATCATCCCTTGAATCATGGGTTTTTGTTTGCAATTTGTAAATTCAGAGTTGAATGATGATAAAGAGCATGAATTGATTGATTTTGTTGTATTTGAAGTCAATAGAGGCATGCGTGTATGAAATTGCCATGAATTTCCATATTTGAACACAATGTGTATAATCCGTGTTGAATCTTGTCTGAAATCCATGTATTTGGCCACCTCTTCACCAATTAAGTTGGGAATGATGAGCATCTCCCACATGCATGTACAAATCATGGGAGTGTAAGTCTTGAATGTTTGAATTTGAGCTTGTTGGTGATAAGTTGAGATAATTTGGGACATGCATGTAGATAATTCAACAAATTGAGCTTCCTAATGTTGTAATTTGGTATTGGTATCATGTTAGTATGTGTATATGTGATATTTGAGCCATTGCATGCAAGAAATGTTGTTTGAAAGTCGAATTGGAGCTCAAAAACACAATCTGGAAAACCTAGAAAATTGAGGTCCACCCGAGCAGGAAACCCGTCGCTCGAGTGGGAATTTCGTGCTCCTAGTATTTTCTGCAGACCATGATATCCGCTCGAGCGGTGAAGTCCACGCTCGAGCAGGGAGCTATGTTTGATGGACTTCCGCTCGAGCGTCCAAGTTCCACGCTCGAGCGTAAAAATGACATAACCAGGACTTTTGCAGACATCATGGGTCCGCTCGAGCGGGTAAGTTCACGCTCGAGTGGGGACCCTGTTTCTGAAAATTTTATGTGATGGTTCTGTGCTTCGTTTTCCGTTCTCTTTCACTTGCGAGCACTCTTAGGCATGCATTAAGCATTGTAATTGAGTTAAAGAGATAAGAATGAAGCCCAAAGAGGAATATGTGAATTAAAGAACGAATTGAATTATTTGTGACCCATATGTGTTATGTGATATGTAGGGTCAAGCTCCAGGGCAAATCCACAAGCCGATCATTGTGAGTCATATCTGAAATATGTTGTTGTCCAATTGCTTACTTTTATGTAAGTTTTGTAAAGTTCATTAGTTTGAATAGTGGACAAAGTTCGATATGAAAGTTTGAAAGGCCTAAAAGGCCCATTTGATATGAAAGTTTGAAAGGCCTAAGAGGCCAGTTTGACATGCGTGAATGGGCCAGAGGCCAGTTTGACATGCATGAATGGGCCAGAGGCCAGTTTGACGTGAAAGTTGAATGGTCCAAAGGCCAGTTTGACAAATGGAAGATAAATGGGCCAAAGGCCTGTATGTTTGGAACCACAGTCACTTGACTTAAATTGTGTATGTATATATGTATGTTAAATAGAAATATGAATTGGGCCCAAGGCCGTTCGAAACATGTTGTTCTACATACCATTTGTATAACTCTTGTATTTGATATTATTCACTGGGCTATCGCTCACGCTCATTCATGTGTTTGTAGGTGAGCCAAAAGAAGTCCAAACCAACCCCAGTGAAGTCTGTATGGAACAACTAAGGTTTTGAAGAGTCAGCCCTTGCGTCTCACGCACGAGACACATCTTCGCCCTTCTGCTATTCTATGTTATTTTGTCATGTTGGTGAGGACTTTGGTGTACGTCTGTATATAGCTTTGTTTTGGCTGACTTAGATTTGAATGATTCTGTCTGTATAGAGCTTTATGTTACTATACTTTCTGTTGTGAGTTATTAACATATGTATGTATGGAATGTTATGATGTGCATATAAGCACGGCTCTATGGACAAAGTTTTAAATTTGCTTCCGTTTGGCCCCTTTACTCTGATGAGTTTTGTCTTATTTGGTTTGAGGCCGTAGGTAATCTCATGATTACTGGCTGGTGTAGACACCCCATTTTTGACTGCCCTTAAGACTTGGGCATTACTGATGGTTTACTTGGTGGAGAAAGGTGTGCAAGGCAAAGGTTCAAATTCGTCAGCAATGAGAGAATCAAATCCCAACTTCATACCCCTTTTGGATCAAAACAATCTTGATCAAAAGATTTTAGATCTTAAAATTCTCTCCTTCAAAATGTTTTGAAAATAAAATTCCTACGATGTTCCGACGCTCACATTTTGGTAAATGTTGCGCTTTTCGGTAAACCGAGCAAGGACAAGTTGGAGATGAATGAAAGAGAGATGAAATCTTTGAAAAATCTTTCAAAACACTTTGTTTACGGGTTTGGAGTTGAAGAAAAGAGGAAAAGAGAGGAGAAAACTAGTTTGGGAGAAGTTCGGCATGAATCCGGGGAAGAGAGAGTTGAGTAGCCCTCGCTGAATCGGGCTTATTCATTTGAATACTTGGATTTTAGCTATGAGGCCACCACCGTTGGAAAGCTTACTTCCGGGGCTTCATTTTGCACTCAAGAATCTCCTAGAGCCACGTCCGAGTGCGGGAGATATGATTGGTTGAAGTTGGGTATCATCCCGGTTGGATCGAATCTGCGCGGATTCACCAAAATGGGCATAACTTTTTCCACAGGAGGAATTTTAATGCAAGGTTTGTGCCATTGGAAAGCTAACTTCTAGGGCTTCAATCTGGACACAAACCAGCCACTTTTTGACCTTGGAAGCCACCTATGGGCCATCTATTTAGCCGACCGGCCAGAACAAATAGCAGGCCGGCCATTTTTTGTGCCGGCCGGCCATTTATTTGGCCGATGACCTCCTTTCATGGCCGATATGACCCTTTTGCATCCCTCAAGCATGGTCCACACCAGCTGTGCCAGCTGGGATGCACAAACCCGTCCCCCCATACACATAGGTGGTTGTTTTGAGCCCTTGACCCTTTTTTTTGCACCCTTTGCTCAAGGCTTTTCCCTCTTTGTTTCCCATTTTTGCACACACTTTTAGCCTGTCTTGCTTTCTGTTTTGAGCTTAGTGTATAACTGAAAAAAGTCTTGTTTTTAGCTCCTTTTCAAGTTTGTTTAAGAACACTTTTGCATTGGGGGTTGTCTACCCACTCTTAGGCCTTGTTTGGCCTCATTTTTATGCATTTTTTGTGAGCTCCGGGACCACCTTGTTTAGGCCTCCTCACCACTGAAATTTTAAGGATTTCAGTGGTGAGGAGGGTGTCTTAAGGTCCTAAGAAGGAGAGGGCCATCCCCTCTCCATATTGTCTTAATTACTTGCATTTTTGGCCTTACAAAGGGGCCTATGTTTGCACACATCTTGAGCTCAGTTCAGGCATTTTTCAGTGGGTTTTAGGACCCTCAGAACTCATTTTCAGAGTTGATTTGGTCTTGCTAAATGTCTATCTTGCATGTGCTTAATAACTCCTTGCATAGCCCTCTAAAGTAACTCATCATTTTTGCATGCCATGTGTAGACGTCCCCGAACGCCCCGGGAGGAGGAACGAGTCCCCCCCCCCGGTTCCGTTCGATATTGGGCTCACTACAGTTCAGGACTCAAATGTCACGGTTCTTAATCTGAACCAAAGAGTCCAAATCCGGAAAATCGTTTTGAGAAAACAGATTTTTAGAAAAGAAGTGCCAAACATGGACTACTTTGCCAGATACAGAGTCGCCAGCTAAATATTTTATTTTGGGAAATTTTGGAAACCCTGACTCGTTTTCCTAAGGCCACATGTCCGTCACCACCAGAGTTGCCTCGGCTCGGGAGCTAGGGTACGATTTGGGAAGGTCAGCTATAAGCACCCCCTTTCGCCCGATCGGAAGATCGGCCTCTACTAACCGTGATATCCGTTTTTGAAAACATTTATGTGTTCTTATTCCATTTATTAGCCTAGAAATACTATGTTATGCGCACAGCAAACAAGTATAGACAAGATTGCCTAATTTGGGAAATAAGCATTGCATATCCGTTTGTTTTGGAAAAATGTTTTGGAATTTGCTACCCGCAAGTAGGCTAAAACACGGATTTCAACGAGTGTTTCCAACTCAGACAATCTGACCTTCACCCATAGGCATTCAAACAGTTTATCACATAAGCATCTAGCCACATGGTAAGCATGCTATCATGGTAGCATTCACATGAGTGAGATATGCTAAAGCATAAATGCTTACCGAGTACTCCGAGCCAAAACAATAAACTAGTTAGCCAACATGCATGGTCCTAGTTCATGTCAAATTGACTAATGCAACACATGCAGGATGCAATTAGAATAGGCTCGGCTAACCTAAACATGGCATGTGAAAATGCACAAGTAGCATGTATTCAAGTTAGATTTGAAATACTAATGCAGTTATCATGATGCGCCGAGCCCGGTGCATGCAATACTGGTGAATGATGCACGCATGCATAGCATAAGGTATGCAAAATTAAACATGTCCTATTACTAACCATCAAAGCAGGTAAATAAAAGGGGAAGAAAGACGTGGGGTTGGAAGACATACACACACTCACGCACACTTATTACATAATTGCCCTCACACGGAGGGTCCAAATAAATATTACAGTCCGAATAATAAACGCATAAATTATTACAGAATTTCTAATTAATTAACAGAATGAATGCAAAGAGAAGGGTGGCCACAGTCCCCGCCTTGGGATGCGCGAATGATGCATGCTTGAACTTGTCTCGCCCGGAAGGTCCGTACCATACCACTGCCGCCTCTGTTTACACTACCCTGCTTCTCTGAAAATTTCCAAAGTTCTGGGATAGGTCCTCTGAATACTGTGGAACACCATCGGTTGAAGGAAATGTCCACCGGCCGTTTAAAATACCCATCGGCTATTTATGATGCTATCGGCCCAGTAAGGATTGCCGGTCGGCACTGAACACTGCCGGTCGGCAGAGACTTCCTGTAGAAGACAGTTTTGACAGCAACAGAGGACAGACAGTATATGGCATGGGATTTCAGGCATATGTGAGCATGGTCATGTTCCCCATCATGTATTGAACTCAGGGAAGCATGGCCCTCGATCCTCGAGCCATCAATTGTGCATGATAGCCTAAGAGATCAAGCTCGCCATTTGATGTAAAAATGTATGCAACACACAAATGAGGACCAAGACCCTATCATGTTGAAGTCAAGGGCCCCGGTGACCGAGAGTTAAGACGCGTTACATCACTTAAAGTATGAACGCTCCTTAACCCCCACACTTGGTTTGACACCCCAAACCAAGTAATGCAGTGCATGTTATGCAAACATGACTCAAAGATACAACATGAGATTGAGATGCAAGGCATGGCATTTGAGATGCAAGGCATGCCAAATGCCATGCAACTACCATGGCAAGTATGCAATGCAAAGGCATGCAAGATGCAAATGCAATGCAAACATGGACGATTTAAGCAATAGGATCATCATATTACAACACCTAATGAAGCAATCATGCAACAGACATGAGACAAGCATGTAATCGTGGATTTAAACCATAAAGGGGCAGACCTCAATCCACCCCAAAACAGTGGCCAAAAGTGCCCAAAATGGTGGACAAACACTCATGCCTACATGCAAGCCAAAGGACCTAAGGCTAAGGCACAAAAAGGGGCACTTTACTTCCACTAACATGACCATTCATGGCATGAATTAGACAAGCAAAAACAGAATCCTAGCATGCAAAAATGGACTCCAAACCCACTCATATGGCAGCTTAAGTGGCTCCAATGAGATGCATACACCAAAACTCATTTCTAGGCATAAAAGGGCATATCCTCAAAGCATGAAAGAGGTCACATATGCAGACATACAAACATGATTTATGGGCTGAAATATGATCCTAAATGATGCCAAATCATGAGGATGGTCTAAGTTATGCATGCTAGAGGCCAATATAATCAAGGCTTACAAGCCAAAACACAAAAAGATGACACCAAACATGGCAAGCATGACTGAAACAGATGGCCAACAGGCCTTAAACATGGTAAAGTAATGCCAATACCTTCATGAAATTAGGCTAATACATGCAAGAATCATGACCTAAACACAAGATACATTTCTAGGCCAAAAAGAGGAATGTAAAGCAAGTACATTAAGCATGCGAAAGGGCACAAATCCGACCAAGAACAGAGATAACATGTGACCTAAAGACACCCAAAAACCTCTGAAATAGGGCCAAAATCAATCAAGCATGCATGTTACCCTTTAAGCAAAAAGGCAAGGAAATGAGGCAATGAAGGAAGAGGGGTGTCCCTCTCCTATACAAGACTTCAAACCACCTTCCTTGCCACTGAAAATCCACTGGTTTTCAGTGATGAGAAGACTAAGACACTCAAGCAAACAAGGCCTCACAAAGGAAGCACCAAAAAGGCCAAATAAGGCCTAAGAGGGTGAGTTTGAACTCGAACCACAAAACACCCTTAATGGAAGTTCTTAAGCATGAAAATATAAGCTTTTTTTATGTTATGTACAAAGCCTAAATCAGCAAGCAAGACAGGTAAAAAGCTAGTGCAAGTTTGGGAAAACTAAAGCAAAGTGATTACCCTTGAAGAAACTTTGAAGAACAGATGTTCCAGCCACCTTCTACTGATCAAAATCAGTCCAAAACCTCAAGAATCAACCCTCAAATCCTTTCAATCTCGGAGCAAGGTGTAATGGTGTGTGTATTAGTGCAAAAGTAAGGTAAAAATGCACTTTTGGGCTACCAAACACACACTAAGGGAGGAGAGGGAGGGAAATATAGAGAGAGAGATGATATATCTAACAGATATATGTATATGAGCTCTGGTTTTTAGCTTTAAAACTCCCAACCTTTTACAATGGAGGAGGAGGGCTCTATATATAGCCTAAGCAAATGGTTCTTGGCTTCTCGAAGAAGCCAAGTGAAAGGGGCAAAGGGTGCAAAGGAGTCTAGGCTTCTTGGAGAAGCTAAAACAGCTGGCCAAGCTTCTCCAAGAAGCTTAGCCAAGGGTTCATCCTTCTAGAAGGAACCAAGGGGTTCAAAGGCTCATACCAGCCAAAAACTGCACGGGGAGGAGTGATGGTGCATTCCAGCTGGCACAGCTGGCATGCACCATGTCTCAAGGCTGCAAAGGAGTCACACCGGCCAGCAAAAGATGCTACCGTCAAAAAAAAGTGCCGGTCGGTAGAATATTATGCCGACCGGCCATTCATTTTAAGAAACCATGGCTGGTGGCACCCCTAAACAGCCGATGATGCTAGGGAAAGGCCGGTGGAATGTGAGGGTGGCCAACAAGCCATTCTCCTCCCTTCAAGGCAAAAACACAAGTGTTTGGTGTCAAAACCAAACACGGAACAGTTAGGTCGACAGATCCTGAGGCGAGGCGGGCGGCCAAGACTTCCGGGAACTCAAGACGAACACAAACATGGATAATCACCGAGTGTTCAAACGGTGACGTCCAAGTCTTGAGGACGGTCAAAAATGGGGTGTCTACACCATGGTTGCATATCAGTGGTTATTTGGGCCTATTTTCACATGTTTTATTCACTGATTTTTGATGGTTTGCTGAGATTCCATGTGTATCATATACTTGCCATACAACCCATGTTTGCTAGTCAAAGTTGCATGCTATTTTAGTCCATCTTGCTAACATCTTTTGGCCATGCTTTGAACTGGAAATATGCATGTTTTGGCACTGCCTTAACTCTGTCTTCATGCCTCATGATCAAATAATGCATGCTTTGTATAGCTGTAAGCCATCATATGTGCCTAGTTTTGAGTTTCGGGGCTCATCTCATGCATCGGGCGCCATATTTCCATGATTCGGGACTATATTGTATCATATTTCAGTGCTGAAATTTGCATGTTTACATACCATATTCCATGCCTTGCCATGCTTTGGTAGAGTGGCATTTGATGCCTTAGGTTCGGTCCTCGATTTGCGTGCATGCGTGCATGCATTTTGAGTGTCTCATTTTCATCTAATGGCCACTGATTTTGGCATGCTTGCGAGCTATCCATGTTAGTTTAAGTCCATCATCGCACGTTGTTGCATGCCATGTTTGCTTACATGTTTAGGTTGCGTGCCTAGTATACATTGCTCATTTGCATGTTCATGTTGCATACTTAGCCTCCATGCCTAGGTTGCATTTCATTGAGCATGCATCCCTTGCCTCTTGATCAATCATGATAGGGGTTGGGGCCCTTTGATGTGTTTTGTGCTTGCATTCCATTTGATATCGAAGTTGCAAAACTTGGCCTCTTAGGCCATCATGCATAATTGATGGCCCGAGGGTCGAGGGTCATGCTCCCTTGAGTCCCTTGCATGATAGGGAGTGTGCCCGCGCATACATTTGCTTGAAATTCCATGCCATACACTGTCTGTCCTTGTTGCTGTCAAAAACCAGTTTCTGCAGGGAGTTTTTGCCGACCGGCACTTTTGAGTGCCGACCGGCCATGGATTGGTGGCCGATAATATGAAACCCCAGCCGATGGATAAGTCCCATGGCCGGTGGGTATTCCCTTCAGCCGATGGTGTCCTACAGGGTTTAGGGAACCTGTCCCAGGATTTTGGCAGTTTTCAGAGAAGCAGGGCAGTGTAAACAGAAGCAGCAGTGGTATGGTACGGGCTTTCGGGGGAAGATAAATCCGAGCATGCATCATTCACGCATCCCAAGGCGGGGGCTGCGGCCATCTTCTCTTTGCATTTAATTTGTTAATTAGATTAGAAATTTTGTAATAAGTAATTTAGTATTATTTATTTGGACTGTAATATTTATTCGGGCCCTCCGAGCGAGGGCAATTGTGTAATAAGTGTGCGTGAGTGTGTGTATGTCTTCCAACCCCACGTCTTTCTTCCCTTTTATTTACCTGCTTATGATGGTAGACTAGGGTATATTTAAATTAGCATACCTTATGCTATGCATGCATGCATTCATACATTTGTCTTGCATGCACCGGGCTCGGTGCATCATTCTAACTGCATTTGTATTTCAACTCCAAATTGAATACGTGTTAGTTGTAGCATTTCACATGTCATTGTAGATTAGTCGAGCCCGTCTAGATTGCATCTTGCATGCGTTGCATTAGCCATCTTAACATGAACTAGGATCATGCATAGGATTATTAACTAGTTTTTGTTTTGGCTGGGAGTACTCGGTAAGCATTTATGCTTTAGCATACCGCATGTGTATAAGTGTTGCCATGATAGCATGATTACCATGAGGCTAGCTGCTTATGTGATATAACTGCTTGAATGCCTATGGGTGAAGGTTGGATTGTCTGAGTTGGAATGGCTCATTGAAATCTGTGTTTTAGCCTACTTGCGAGTAGCAAATTCCAAAACATTTTTCCAAAACAAACGGATATGAAATGCTTATTCCCAAAATTAGGCAATCTAATCTATACTTGTTTGCTGTGCGCATAACATAGTAATTCTAGGCTAATAACCGGAACAAGAACACATAACGTTTTCAAAAATAGATATCACGGTTAGTAGAGGCCAATCTTCGGATCGGGCGAGAGGGGGTGCTCATAGCTGACCTTCCCCAATCGTACCCAAGTTCCCGAGCCGAGGCAACTTTGGTGATGACGAACATGTGGCCTTTGGCACCGAGTCATGGTTTCCTAAATTCCCCCAAAATAAAATATTTAGGTGGCGACTCTGTATCTGGCAAAGCAGTCCATGTTTGGCACTTCTTTTCAAAAATCTGTTTTCTCAAAACGATTTGCCAGATTTGGACTCTTTGGTTCAGATTAAGAACCGTGACACAAATTGAGTCCGAACTGTAGCGGGGTCCCTCGCGGACGTGATAATTCGACCTAGTGCATATTGAAATCCATAGTGACCATTCCAAACTAGGACAGGTTGCTCACCCGATGTTAGGTTGTTTGAAACCGCTGTGTGCGTAGTGAAACCCTAGTTCCTGACAAAATAGGACAGGGAAACCCTACCCCCAACATAGGGGTGTTTTGGCTCTCTCTTACTTGGTATGTGCTTTTAGAGTGTATCTCTACAGGAACGCATACACCAGTTTGCAAGTTTAGGCATCAGGTCTGTGGTCATCAGCATCAGTATTTGGGGAATCAGTTTTACCCGAGGGTATCAGTTTACAGGCAGATATTTGGGAAACAGTGATCAGTATTCAGTACAGTCATCCTTGTATGCTCAAATCTGTTCCAATGAAATTGTGCTGAGATGCTGTTTGTTTTCTCTTTTGCTAGGTAATCCTGGAACTACAGCTTCAGAAGGCTCCGATATCCCCGGGGTACATTGGACTAGTGTTGATAGACTTTGTTAGGTCAGAAATTCAATTCAAGGGCAACCAGTGTTCTTTCGCTGAGGCAAGGCAAAGAAAGGCCAGTCAGGGCTCACCGGTTCATCTGATCCGTCAGTCGCCAGTCACATCACCTTTGTTCAGACTCAACAGACCATGATGGCCCAGGGTTCGAAAGAATTTGTGGTCGTGATAGCAGCGTTAAATCAGGGAACTGCCATGCAGGTGGAGACCAGTATTGAAATGTAGCGTCCATCTGGGGCATCTGCCTCACATCCAGCTTTGGGACCCCAGCCAAACTTTGACCCACTTCTGCCAGTTGAAGATTTGCAGTGTCCGAATCCTCGAGAAAGGTTGACTCAAGCTCAGGTGCTCACACCCCTGGTACAGCCTAATGAGAGGCTTTATTCCCTTGATGTTAATGAGCTCAATCCGACTGCAGTGAAAATTGCAAACCTTGAAAAGCACTTCAAAATGGCACAGGGCCTTAATTCCATTCCCGACATTGAGGATGGGCACACTAAGTCTGCCGTACGGCTCCCAGACAGATTCAAAATGCCATATATTGACCGTTTCGACGGGTCTGGAGATCCAATGGTACATATCCGACTTTTCTTGGATGTCCTGAAGCCGATGGGTCTGACTAAGCCATAGAAACTCTCTCTGTATGGAAGAACCCTGTCGGGTGTAGCAGCCACTTGGTACGCTAAGTTGGAAGATAAAGTGAAATAAGACTGGGAAGAATTGGCTGAGGCCTTTGTTGATCAGTATTCCTACAATACCCAAGTTGAAATGACCATGCAAGAGCTTGAAACAACCCGCCAGAACCCAACAGAGCCTTTTGTGGAATTTGTTGCAAGATGGAGAGCAAAGGCAGCACAGATGACAGATCGGCCTTCTGAGAGGGATCAAGTGCAGATGATGGTGCGAAACCTCGAGCACGATATGTTGCAAAAGTTGATAGTCGCTCCACTATTCACTTTCAAAAGTTTGCATGAACTGGGGGTTCAGGTCGAGAATACGTTCAACAGTGGGATCATCCGCAGAACAAGTGAACCGACAAAGAGGGTGATTTCAAGGAGTACCAATGCTGGTAGTAGCACTATTCCCAAACCCACCGAAATCAATACAGTCGCCACAGCCGATCCTTTTGCCAATCCAAGCCTACAAACCGCCGGCCCAGCCCGAGCTCAAGGCAGAACTTTCACCCCCCTTTATATGAGCCTGACTAGCGCACTAAAAGTCTTGATAGAAAGAGGGCATCTCAAACCCCTCGATCCTCAACCTCTTCCTAACCCACTTCTAGCCAGACATAACCCCTCCAAGTATTGTATGTACCATCAGCAGCGCGGTCATGGCACCGACCGTTGCTACCGCCTTCGTCATGAGGTCCAAAATCTCATCGACAACGAGACGATAGCTCCACCTTCGGACCCCAATGACCAAGTACATCATCCACATCTCAATCTAATCCACACACTGGTCGTCCCTTACGACCCCAGCATGTACATCACCCAAGTCCATCTACCCAGGCCTAATGTGTTTATCCCAGAGAGCCTGGACTTATGCATGATGGGTGCATCTGAACCCCAATTATCTCAAACCCACGAACCCACCACTTCTGAGCTGATGAAAATGATTGAAGACCTTCAGAGAACTGTGGCAGATCTGCCCTTTAGGGTTTTGGCCCCATCATCGACCACATCACGTACCAGGGAATTCATATCTAAAGGCTCCCCAACCTTGGGACGAGTTGCATTTGAAGAAGGCCAATTCCTTGGCAAAGTGAAGGCAAGTGGTAAGAACAAGGTAGGGGCAGGCATTGGTCCCCATGAATACCTTCAGTGGGATATTGAGGCTTTGAAAGCCGAACGGCTGAACAAACAGCAAGTACTCGCAGTTGTTGTAAAAATTGTAGATGACACTTTCGCCACTCAGAATGAGAGCAGTCTGAATCAAGGGGCAAGCAAGGAGAAAGGCCACTGTACCAGGAATGTTCCTTTCAGCTCTAAACCCTTGCTCGGAAGAGATCAGCAAACCCAGTCAGCGCCTACCAATCCCTTTGCTGGTGCATCCAGTAAAATTCCACAAACCTCAAAACACCCACCTCGAGACCAGAGGGTGTTCGCACCACTGTACATGTCTCTATCAGCGGCCTTGAGGGTTCTGATTAAAGAGGGGGATCTGAAACCCTTGGAGCCGTGACCACTGCCAGATAGACTTCCTTCCTCCCATGATCCGGCCAAGTACTGTGCCTTTCATCAGCAAGTTGGCCATGTCACTGATAGTTGTTTCCGTCTTCGCCACGAAATACAAGATCTGATTGACAATAAGGTCATCGTCGCACCAACTCAGCAAAGTCTATCGTCATTGGATAAGTGAACTTGGGGGATAATGTGAATATGTGATCGGGGGATGAACCAGCTGCGGGTGGCGCTCGATTTACTCCAGATGTGGCATATGGCACACACTGTTTTGAGCATTTGCGAATGCTAGTTTCTGACTTGGGTACTTAGGTCAGTTTTTGTTGTGTTGTTTTGAGTCTGTCTTGTTGTATCGAGTCAGTCCTGTTTTGTTAGAGTCAGGTGATTCCGAGGGTGTTACCTCGGGCATCACTATTTTGTTTTGTGTCTGTCTTTTCGCTTTCTTTTGAGTCTGTTTCTGCCATGGAGCCAGTTACACCAATAGTTATGAATGAAACAGCAGTGGTTTTTCATGCTTTTGTGCTTGCTTCTGCCTTGTGCCAGTTGTGCCAGAAAGTTTGAATGAAACGGTAGTACTTTTTGCCTACTCTCCTGCACCCCAAAATCATTGCATTGACCTAAGTTTTTCAAAACTTTTTGAACACTGCGGTGAAAACGAACAGGAAGGAATTCCTTGGGTTTTGCAAAATTTGATCATTTGAGAGAAAGAGAGGCATGCTAAGCCTTTAATGATTGAAATCATGCTTGTTAATGTGAGTACTGAGAAGGATCCTGGCTTGATCCAGATTGGTCTCACACTGTCTTCAGCACGAGCGAGTAGTCGCTTTCTTAAAAGATTTCAAAAAAAAAATGTTTTGCGCGATCCTGCGAAGACCTGTGTGGAATCGCTCTTGAGATTGTGCAGCCTAGGATCGCTCTCAGCCTCGAGACTTGACCCCTCATCTTCAAACCTTGGACTTAAATTCAGAATGGTCAATGGTCAACCATCAAAGGAGGCCTGTGTGGCCATATTTAAGGCAGCCCTCAAACTAGGGGCAAGAAAAGTCAGATCAAGGGGATCAGATGTCGCCAAAAGAAGCTTACAAAGCTATATCAGAAGTATCCCTGGAACTAGGGGCAAAAATGCCAAATGTGCTCGAAGAGCCGAAGATTGGTCGTCTTGCAAATCAATGAAGACTGGCAAGAATGCCAAACCCCAGAAGAGAAGAAAGAAGAAAGTATTGCTGAAGAACTATTGAGTTCCTATCCACAACACTAGGGGCAAATCCAGCCCCCATGGGATGGACTCCTGCATTGTCAGTGAACAACAGTCACTCTCCTGGATTCAGACGGATTCGAGATCTCAGAACCATTTGACATGGACAAAGCTACACTTTTACCCTTGAGAGGCTCGCTGGGTCGAAAACTCGGAAGGGCGACCCAGGCAAAAGTTAGAGCAAGAAAAAAAGGAAAAGAACAAAAACGAAGAAGAAGAAAAATGCAAAGAACAAAAAAGAAATGAAGAAAAGATGAAAAAAAAAAAGAAAAGAAAAAAAGAAAGAAAAGTAAAGATGAAAAAAAAATGAAAAGAATTGAAAAGAAAAGAAAAACAGAGCTCGCAAGGTTGAAAACCCAGAAGGGCGGCCTTGGCAAAAGTTAGAGCGCAAAAGGAAAGGTTAAATACCCGAATGTACCTTAACCCCGAACTACGTAAGGCTTGATTCTCATCTTTGGGATACGTAGGCAACTTCATTCCGAAGTCCAGCCGTAAAACACTTCAAAATCAACTGTGTCCATGTAATGGTTTTGATCATCTTTGCCTTCTCTGTATCCGAGAGTTCGGTTGTCATCGTCACTCTGAGGACTGATTACAATGCGCTGCGATGCTATCCAAACAAGGGGCAACTTTTCGTTGCCATACAATGTGCCGCGATGTCATTCAAACAAGAGGTAACTTTCCGTTGCCGTGCAGCGCTTTTCAAGCAAGGGGCAATTTTCCTTTGGATCTGAAGTTGCGCATCTCAATAGTAGGTTCCGTGCTTCTTGAGCATTGGCCGTTACCAAAAATAGTTTTTGAGAATTTTTACTGAGGTTGACTATTCTCTCGAAAATTATTTCATTTTTCCAAAAAACTGGACCATTTCTTGGACCCAAAAAAGGAAAATTTTCAGTGCTCATAGCCTGACTTGCATGATTTTCAAAGAAAAAATCGAACAAGTATGTTAATCTAACTCTCATGTTGGTCAAAATTGTTTTAATAGAAAGTCAAAACAAAAAATGGTCAAAATAATGAACTAGGGGCACAATTGAGTCAAGCTTCCTGTCTTTTCCCTGTTGTCAATGCATTTTCCAGAAAGGGCACCATACTTGCCAAGAAGGACACTTTACCTGCCGGAAAAAGGCACCACTGAAGCTAACCGCAACAGGGGAGAAAGCTCTCACATCCTCCAAGCAACGAGGCATCAAGTCAAGTGCGATGCACGAACTGGAATGGACCATGATATTCCACTCCCTTATCTGGACAGATCTGATCACGTCCAAACTCCCCAGCAAAGCATCATCAACCGATGCTAGCTGCAGATTTGCTACACACCCAGTTGTAGCGCAGCCCCTCTGTGGGAGAAACTCACTGTTGTGAACAAGATTGAGAATCTGGTAGAATACCGGGGGCAAGAGCCCACAATTTCCAACTTATCCATCAACCACCCAGGGGAGGGATGAAAAAATGAGAGATTGAAGAATAGAGAGATGTGAGCTGAGAGAAAGAGTGAGAAAATGGCTTTTTCAGAAAAACAGAGCCTGAGGGCCAAGCAATGTGAGAATCACAAATGAAAAAGGGTGGGAAACAATACCCGGGGAAACAAGCTCCATGTGCACATTTGAGTCTTGTGTTTTATTTTGCCTGTCTCGATTCTTGTTTTGAGTCGCTTCGAGTGTTACTCAATGTGTTTAGGTTGTTTACCTTTGTTTTTCCCTTGTCGAGTCGTTTTGGCTGTGGCCAGTCGTCGGCTCAATACCCGGTTAAGAACTCATTTCTTAATTTCCAAAAAATCATCTTGTGCGCAGAGTGCTGTTCCATTCTCCACATTTGTGCAAAACAGTATTTGTTCTTTCATAAAACTGCAGGGTCCACCCCCGATAATTGTGAACAGTAGAACAAGGACCTATCTGAAGCTATGTATGTTCCAAACTGCAAAGCAAAAGAAAAAAAGGAAAATTTGGAGCATCTAAGGGTGTTCCAGCTTTGGCAAGATCCGAGACTGCATTTCAGGTGCACCTTCCCAGACCTCGCCATTTCTCTGGAGTATGAGTGTATCTCGACCCCAAGTGTAAGCCTGCTTCAAGTCAGAATGGCAATTAAAGCAGCAACAGATGTTATCTCTTGCCAACATAAACAGGGTGTGCCCTTTTTGAGCTGAGTGTGTTACAAAGTCCTCCGAAAGGTAAATCGGAAGCACCAGAGTACATGTTTGATGCCCTTCCATTGCATAGAATGTGCACTTTCATATACACTTCTGTTACATGTGTGCCGCGCATCGTTATGATTTATACATAGAATATGCTTGCTTTCAATTCTGCATAGAATATGCTTTCAATATTGCATAGAATATGCTCCTGTTTCTTGCATAGAAAATGCTCGTATCTTTTGCATAGAAAATGCACCTCATTTGCATAGAACATGCATTCACTCGCACTGTCTTGTGCACTTACACTTTGTATCTCACTAGCACTGTCTTGTGCATCTTGTGGTTGTATCTCGCTCGCACTATTTTGTGCATTGCATATCACTTGCACTGTTTAGCGTATCGCACTGTCTTGTGCATTTCAAAATCAATCGCGCTGTTTAGCGTATCACACTATTTTGTGCATTGCATATCAATCGCGCTGTTTAGCGTATCGCACTAGCTTGTGCATTTCAAAATCACTCGCGCTGTTTAGCGTATCGCACTGTCTTGTGCATTTCAAAATCAATCGCGCTGTTTAGCATATCGCACTATTTTTTGCATTGCATATCAATCGCGCTGTTTAGCGTATCACACTGTCTTGTGCATTTCAAATCACTCGCGCTTTCTTGCGCATCGCACTATTTTGTGCAGTTTATCACTCGCGCTCTCTTGCGCATCGCACTATTTTGTGCAGTTTACACTCGCGCTCTCTTGCGCATCGTACTATCTTGTGCATTTCATTACATGCTCTCTCTCATCTTGCATAGAAAATGCTTGTAGCATTTGTCAGTTCATTGCGTCGCATTGTTTTGTGCACCTTACTTGCATTTTGCATGCATTCTATCGCGCTATCTTGCGCACCTCACATGTACTTGTTAGTACATTGCATTGTTTTGAATACAAACCGGCTTCGCGTAACGTATAAGTCCAATTATCAAAGTCTTCTTTCATATCATTTGTATCCTGCCCCTGAACTACGCTGGTTTGATTCCTTGCAAAGGGATACGTAGGCAGCCTGCGGGTACAACCATTCATTTATCGGTATTTTATTTGTTTGTCCAAGTCTTCGGCCTTGTCAAAAATGGGTCGTCTCTGGGCTTTGACATTCTCTGGGCTTTGAGGCCGTAGGTAATCTCGTGATTACTGGCTGGTGTAGACACCCCATTTTTGACTGCCCTTAGGACTTGGGCATTACTGATGGTTTACTTGGTGGAGAAAGGTGTGCAGGGCAAAGGTTCAAATTCGTCAGCAATGAGAGAGTCAAATCCCAACTTCATACCCCTTTTGGATCAAAACAATCTTGATCAAAAGATTTTAGATCTTAAAATTCTCTCCTTCAAAATGTTTTGAAAATAAAATTCCTACGATGTTCCAACGCTCACATTTTGGTAAATGTTGCGCTTTTCGGTAAACCGAGCAAGGACAAGTTAGAGATGAATGAAAGAGAGATGAAATCTTTGAAAAATCTTTCAAAACACTTTGTTTAGGGGTTTGGAGTTGAAGAAAAGAGGAAAGGAGAGGAGAAAACTAGTTCGGGAGAAGTTCGGCATGAATCCGGGGAAGAGAGAGTTGAGCAGCCCTCGCTGAATTGGGCTTATTCATTTGAATACTTGGATTTTAGCTATGAGGCCACCACCGTTGGAACGCTTACTTCTGGGGCTTCATTTTTCACTCAAGAATCTCCTAGAGCCAAGTCCGGGTGCGGGAGATATGATTGGTTGAAGTTGGGTATCATCCCGGTTGGATTGAATCTGCGCGGCTTCACCAAAATGGGCATAACGTTTTCCACAGGAGGAATTTTAATGCAAAGTTTCCACCATTGGAAAACTAACTTCCGGGGCTTCAATTTGGACACAAACCATCCACCTATCGGCCATCTATTTAGCTGACCGGCCAGAACAAATAGCAAGCCGGCCATTTTTTGTGCCGACTGGCCATTTATTTGGCCGATGACCTCCTTTCATGGCCGATATGACCCTTTTGCATCCCTCAAGCATGGTCCACACCAGCTGTGCCAGCTGGGATGCACAAACCCGTCCCCCCATACACATAGGTGGTTGTTTTGAGCCCTTGACCCTTTTTTTTGCACCCTTTGCTCAAGGCTTCTTGAGGAAGCCTTGACCCCTTATCTTGGCTTCCTCAAGAAGCTTACCAACTGTCCTAGCTTCCTCAAGAAGCCTTGACTCCTTTGCCCCTTTCACTTAGCTTCCTTGAGAAGCTTAGAGCCATTTCCATTGCCTATTTAAGGGCCTCTCCTCCTCCATTGTTAAAGGTTGATGGGTTGAACAAAAAACCAGACCTATACATATATATCTGATATATATCCCCCTCTCTCTCTATATCTCCCTCTCTCTCCTCATTTGCATGTGTTAGAGGGCTTTAAAGTGTGAGGTTCTTGGCCCTTTACATTGCACCTCCAAGCCTACTACCTCCACCATCCATTCAAACACCTTGAGGCTGATTTTCAGAAGCTAGGAGCTCATTTTTTGGACCAAAGAGCTACTGTCACCTTTTGGCTACAAAGGTAACACACTTTTCCCTCTTTGTTTCCCATTTTTGCACACACTTTTAGCCTGTCTTGCTTTCTATTTTGAGCTTAGTGTATAACTGAAAAAAGTCTTGTTTTTAGCTCCTTTTCAAGTTTGTTTAAGAACACTTTTGCATTTGGGGTTGTCTACCCCCTCTTAGGCCTTGTTTGGCCTCATTTTTATGCATTTTTTTTGAGCTCCGGGACCACCTTGTTTAGGCCTCCTCACCACTGAAATTTTATGAGATTTCAGTGGTAAGGAGGGTGTCTTAAGGTCCTAAGAAGGAGAGGGCCATCCCCTCTCCTTATTGTCTTCATTACTTGCATTTTTGGCCTTACAAAGGGGCCTATGTTTGCACACATCTTAAGCTCAGTTCAGGCTTTTTTTAGTGGGTTTTAGGACCCTCAAAACTCATTTTCAGAGTTGGTTTGGTCTTGCTAAATGTCTATCTTGCATGTGCTTAATAACTCCTTGCATGGCCCTCTAAAGTAACTCATCATTTTTGCATGCCATGCTTGCATATCAGTGGTAATTTGAGCCTATTTTCACATGTGTTTATTCACTGATTTTTGATGGTTTGGTGAGATTCCATGTGCATCATATACTTGCCATACAACCCATGTTTGCTAGTCAAAGTTGCATGCTATTTTAGTCCATCTTGCTAACATCTTTTGGCCATGCTTTGAACTGGAAATATGCATGTTTTGGGACTGCCTTGACTCTGTCTTCATGTCTCATGATCAAATAATGCATGCTTTGTATAGCTGTAAGCCACCATATTTGCCTAGTTTTGAGTTTCGGGGCTCATCTCATGCATCGGGTGCCATATTTCCATGATTCGGGACTATTTTGTATCATATTTCAGTGCTGAAATTTGCATGTTTACATACCATATTCCATGCCTTGCCATGCTTTGGTAGAGTGGCATTTGATGCCTTAGGTTCGGTCCTCGATTTGCGTGCATGCGTACACGCATTTCGAGTGTCTCATTTTCATCTAATGGCCACTGATTTTCGCATGCTTGCGACCTATCCATGTTAGTTTAAGTCCATCATCGCATGTTGTTGCATGCCATGTTTGCTTACATGTTTAGGTTGCGCGCCTAGTATACATTGCTCATTTGCATGTTCATGTTGCATACTTAGCCTCCATGCCTAGGTTGCATTTCATTGAGCATGCATCCCTTGCCTCTTGATCAATCATGATAGGGGTTGGGGCCCTTTGATGTGTTTTGTGCTTGCATTTCATTTGATATCGAAGATGCAAAACTTGGCCTTTTAGGCCATCATGCATAATTGATGGCCCGAGGGTCGAGAGTCATGCTCCCTTGAGTCCCTTGAATGATACGGACTGTGCCCGCGCATACATTTGCTTGAAATTCCATGCCATACACTGTCTGTCCTTGTTGCTATCAAAAACCTGTTTCTGCAGGGAGTTTTTGCCGACCGGCACTTTAGAGTGCCGACCGGCCATGGATTGGTGGCCTATAACATGAAACCCCAGCCGATGGATAAGTCCCATGGCCGGTGGGTATTCCCTTCAGCCGATGGTGTCCTACAGGGTTCAGGGAAGCAGTTTTCAGAGAAGCAGGGCAGTGTAAACAGAAGCAGGAGTGCTATGGTACGGGCTTTCGGGGGAAGATAAATCCGAGCATGCATCATTCACGCATCCCGAGGCGGGGGCTGCGACCATTTTCTCTTTGCATTTAATTTGTTAATTAGATTAGAAATTTTGTAATAAGTAATTTAGTATTATTTATTCGGACTATAATATTTATTCGGGCCCTCCGAGCGAGGGCAATTGTGTAATAAGTGTGCGTGAGTGTGTGTATGTCTTCCAACCCCACGTCTTTCTTTCCTTTTATTTACCTGCTTATGATGGTAGACTATGGCATATTTAAATTAGCATACCTTATGCAATGCATGCGTGCATTCATACATTTGTCTTGCATGCACCCGGCTCGGCGCATCATTCTAACTGCATTTGTATTTCAACTCCAAATTGAATACGTGTTAGTTGTAGCATTTCACATGTCATTGTAGATTAGCCGAGCCCGTCTAGATTGCATCTTGCATGCGTTGCGTTAGCCATCTTAACATGAACTAGGATCATGCATATGATTATTAACTAGTTTTTGTTTTGGCTGGGAGTACTCGGTAAGCATTTATACTTTAGCATACCGCATGCGTGTGAGTGTTGCCATGATAGCATGATTACCATGAGGCTAGCTGCTTATGTGATATAACTGCTTGAATGCCTGTGGGTGAAGGTTGGATTGTCTGAGTTGGAATGGCTCATTGAAATCCGTGTTTTAGCCTACTTGCGAGTAGCAAATTCCAAAACATTTTTCCAAAACGAACGGATATGCAATGCTTATTCCCAAAATTCGGCAATCTAGTCTATGCTTGTTTGCTGTGCGCATAACATAGTAATTCTAGGCTAATAACCGGAACAAGAACACATAACGTTTTCAAAAATAGATATCACGGTTAGTGGAGGCCGATCTTCGGATCGGGTAAGAGGGGGTGCTCATAGCTGACCTTCCCCAATCGTACCCAAGTTCCCGAGCCGAGGCAACTTTGGTGATGACGGACACGTGGCCTTTGGCACCGAGTCAGGGTTTCCTAAATTCCCCCAAAATAAAATATTTAGGTGGCGACTCTGTATCTGGCAAAGCAGTCCATGTTTGGCACTTCTTTTCAAAAATCTGTTTTCTCAAAATGATTTGCCAGATTTGGACTCTTTGGTTCAGATTAAGAACTGTGACACAAATTGAGTCCGAACTGTAGCGGGTTCCCTCGCGGATGTGTTACAGCTGGTTATGGCCTTAGCCCATAGGGGCGGGTTTGGATCGTGACAGAGTGGTATCAGAGCACGCGTTAATTACTCACGCACTTGTCCAAAAGAGCAATAAGCGTCTAGAAAAAAAAATCTAGGATGCATTCATGTGATAAGTATGAAATTGGAAGCATCGAGAACATGCTTAAATGTTTTCATATGAATAGTTATGGGCTATAAGTTGTGATCTGATTGCATTGTAATTTATTTGAATATGTATGCTCTTTAGTATATACATACCTGTGAATCTTCTGTATAAAACATAATGCAAGTTTAATCAAATGTTGAGAACATGCGATTATATGAGATATGAATTGTTGCCCTAATGTGTACAACAGGTTTGTTTTGTTATAATACACATACATGAACATATGAGTCATGAAAAGTTTCTTATGTGCATTCGATTCTGCAAATGGGTGTCTATGTGAAATATGAACATGATTTGAGTATTTAATTACTTAGTAAATGTTTAGCATGCGATATCTTATACATATGCAATCGTCTGTTACGTATGTGATTAATTGTGTCTTGACGCTACGCAAAATGAGAATATGACAATGTGCCTATATAAAAATATACCTACGTGTATCTGTGTTTATTTTTGTATTGGGCATCCCAGTGATTGGAAAGGTTTAATAAGAATTTGTGTAGAGTGTGGATAAATTAGGGGCTTACGAGCTGGAAGGCTCTTCCACAGCCCGACTTGATAGTCTGGAAGGAATAGTACAAGAAATGGCAGAGATCTTAAGACAAAAACGTCAGTTACCGCTACGGCAAGAACCTTGCCACCACCAGTGTAAGGAACACCGAGGAGTGTGTTATCAGATTTCTGGAGTTTGTTATAGGTGCGGTGAAATGGACCATATGGTAAGGAACTGTCCCCGAACTGAACAAAATGTGAATAGGTCTTCTGCCTCAGTTGGATTCGTACCAATGGTAGGAATTGCTAATCAAGATAGAGTAATTGCACTCGTCCCAAAAAGCACTCAGAATACTGCAACTATTATCCCAGGTATCTATACTGTTTTTAAACGAATGCCTATATGTTGATTGATTCTGGACTGGTACATGTGTGCATCTTTGCTTGGGATATTATTTGATTTGGATCAGCGTATTCTTTCGTATCTGTTATATGTATCTAGATTGGTTGGATCTACGGGATCAATACATTACTTACTATAAGTATCTGCCCCATTTGGGAAATTTGTCAAACACGGTTCGAGATATTGATTGACTATGCACATGCACATATACGTTTAAACCTATGCTCAGGGTGATTTGTTATATTACTGTCTTCAATGACTAAACCACTGGAATTATGACTCTGTGATTGTGTGACCGAGTTGAACACCCTAAATGACGAACTCTATAATTGTGAGACCATGTATTTTGCTTGGTAGAGAATTGACTGGATTATGTGACTGTAGTGGGCTCGACTCATGAACCTACGTTTTATGACTAATTTGGAATTTTTGCGTAACGGACCCTATCTTATGTACAACCGAGGAATTTGTTTAATGTGTTACCGTGCAACATGAGCTTTCATATAGGGCTTATTCGGGAACTGCCATATTGATTATGGTGCATAACTCCTGATATGAATAACTGCACACATATGCAACTACACCTGAATTTATGTAGACAATGCCATTTTGTACATGACTTGAAATACTTTGATATGAACAGTTATGATGAATGATTCTGATATGCCTTTGAGAACTAATGAACTTAGGGCAGTTGTGAAACTATTGACTATGCACCTAAACAAATGAAATATGCCTTACATAATCAAATGTACCCAATTCGAAGAAAAAAATTATTTATTTATTTATTTTTTTTACCCGATTTGATTTGATAGAACTTTTGTTTGGTTTGGTCTGCTAGAACCCTCATTTGATATAATTTGATGGAACCTTTGTTTGATCTAGTTTGGCGAGACCTTTGTCGGGATTGATTTGATAAGACCCTCTATTTGATTTGACCTTGTTAAGGGGGATCATGGATTACGTATGATTAAATAGTCGGATTATTCTTGGCAGGATAACTGATAGAGCCAAAACTTGAATCCGTTTAGAATGTTTGACTTATTCGAAAGACCTTTCGTTCGCTATCAACAGATCGATCTAACCATGAACACCATTGAGAACCGACCTTCAACTATTGGGACATATGTGTTTCAAAATGAACAAAATTGTACAAATCCCGTGATTGGGTGTCTTAAGGAACGATGCTTCTGAATTACCATGTTCTCTCTCATTTGACACTACGGAAGCCGATGGCAACAGATTGATTTGATTGTAAACAGTACTGAATGTTTATCCTCGACTAATCAGAATATGTTTCGTATGTCTACTTCATTGTTATCGGATTTTGAGAAATCAGGTTATGGTGAGTGATATTGTGGTTGTTTGATGACATTCTTGGGACGTCCTTTCGTGCTAGGGAACGTTAAGCCTATGTAGAACCTTTGTCGAGATATCCCTTTTGCCACTAACGGTTTTGTACGGGTGGGTTTGTTTAATCGATCTCGAGTCGGCCACCGACGGTTGTGAATGGGTGTGCTTTGATTCCGAGACGATTATCACTTTGTTTTGTCCTGAATGTCATCCTTTGGTATTATGTGGATGTTATTAGCATCAAAGGAGCTTTGAAAAACCCTGATTATTTGAAAGTGTGTGAATTTCGTACGCTCTGTGTAAATAACTGCTCAGTGCCATTATATTTTGTACTTCGGGCTCTGAGGATGTGTAAATTGTGTTTAACATGTGATTGACTGTTTTTGAGATTGTGTTTGATGCCATGGGGATTTATATAAGAATTGCCTTATACTTTTGGCGACCGTCAGATGATGTGAAAAGACTCGATAGAACAGGGAATTGAATATTGAACCGAATTGTAAACTGTAAACTGTGAAATGAATTGCGGACACGTGTATTATGTTAGAAGTCCACTACTTCGATGTTATTGTACTTTACAACTGGTACTATGGGGATATATGAGTTACGTATGTCGTACGATTGATTGCTTTACCGTTATCTTTGACTCGGGAATCAGTGTCTGGATCCGCTTTAAATTCCTGAAGACTGCTGATTGACCTTGCGTAACTGTGATGAGTCACCGAACTAAATATCGAATCGGATTGTGAATTACGGAATTATTGAAGAATAAATTGAAATTTTGTGACAAGGGAATAGGTCGAACTTCTATGGTAAGGTTAGCTGACATTTGGAATAAAAGGTTGGTGACCTATTATGACGAAGGAAATTGTTGAAATTGCGCCTAAATATTTTCGGCATCAACAAATCGAACTTGAACATCAGATATAGACCGGACTACTTCGACCCTTCTCTATTTCGAAATAGAAATGGAAATATGTAAATACGAATTTCATTGTGGGGCTACCTTGAGCACCCAAGGTATAAGTCTTGTTTGGGTTATTGTATATTGAATTATTGAGTTTGCTCATTTCCTCCTTGTGAAATTTTCGTATGCTGTTTGTAGACTTGCCACTATTTATGTTGATAAGATTGCTCCTTTGCCTGAGGCCCCAGTATCTATTGTTTTAGACAGAAATTCTAAAATGTGTTTCAATTTGGACGAGCATTTAAGAGGCAATGGGAACTGAATTGTGATTCAGCGCTGTTTCCTATCCGCAAATTGAGGTATAATCAAAAAGAACGTTTTAGATTTTGGGGAGGAATGCTGCAAAAATATGCATTAGATGTTTCAAGGAAGTTGGAAAGATCTATCCATCATTGGCAAGCCTTGCTTACGACGACAGCTTACACTCTAATTCGGTGCGACACCATACAAGTCTTATATGGAGGGAAAGGTAAGTCTCTGACTGATTGAGAACAGAGTGTTGCTTGATTTTGAGACTAAGTAGTAAATGACTATCAAAAAGGATTGGAACCGTTGAATGAAAGGTGTTCCGAATTGTTTTCGACTAAAGGTAAATTAAGTTTGGAGGACTAAACTTCCTAAAGGGGGGAAGACTGTGATACCCCTGTTCCGTAGTATGCTAATTGGTCCTTAATTTGAGTATGATTACGTGTTTAATATGATTTCATGTGCCATTGTGTGAAAATATGTGGTTTTGAATTTCTATCTGTTCACCGTAGGAATATCTGTTTGATTATCTACTTTGGAGATTAAATTGAAGGCCTTATCGGCCACCAAAACCAAAATTTGTCACGCCATTGTGATTGACATAAATTTTAGAGCCTACAGTGAGGTTTAATTGAAAGATTGAAACAAACCAGGTTAGGTTGATTTAATTAATGAATTAGTGCCTAAATAGTTATTATTATTAAATTGGGACCTAGTGGGATTTGTTGTATAGGAGCACTACACCCCAATTCCTCTCCTTTATTGTATTTTGGCTGATCCTGGACTCAAGATTAGAGAGAGGGCCTATTATAGAGAGAGAAAGGGAGAGACTTGTGTAATTTTGGCTCAAGGCTTGGGAATTTGAAGATTAAGCTCAAGAATTGGCTAGAACTTGGGTGTTTAAGGCTCCTAGGTGAGTAATCATCCCTTGAATCATGGGTTTTTGTTTGCATTTTGTAAATTCAGAGTTTAATGATGATAAAGAGCATGAATTCAGTGGATTTTGTTGTATTTGAAATCAATAGAGGCATGCATGTATGAAATTGCCATGAATTTCCATATTTGAACACAATGTGTATAATCCGTGTTGAATCTTGTTTGAAATCCATGTATTTGGCCACCTCTTCACCAATTAAGTTGGGAATGATGAGCATTTCCGACATGCATGTACAAATCATGGGAGTGTACGTGTTGAATGTTTGAATTTGAACATGTTGGTGATGAGTTGAGATAATTTGGGACATGCATGTAGATAATTCAACAAATTGAGCTTCCTAATGTTGTAATTTAGTATTGGTATCATGTTAGTATGTGTTTACGTGATATTTGAGCCATTGCATGCAAGAAATGTTGTTTGAAAGTCGAATTGGAGCTCAAGAACACAATCTGGAAAACCCAGAAAATTGAGGTCCACCAGAGCGGGAAACCCGCCGCTCTAGCGTGAATTTCGTGCTCCCAGTATTTTCTGCAGACCATGATATCCGCTCGAGCGGTGAAGTCCACGCTCGAGGGGGGAGCTATGTAAGATGGACTTCTGCTCGAGTGTCCAAGTTCCACGCTCGAGCGTAAAAATGACATAACCAGTACTTTTGCAGACCTCATGGGTCCGCTCAAGCAGGTAAGTTCACGCTCGAGCCGGGACCCTGTTTTTGAAAATTTTGTGTGATCGTTCGGTGCTTCGTTTTCTGTTCTCTTTCACTTGCGAGCACTCTTAGGCATGCATTAAGCATTGTAATTGAGTTAAAGAGATAAGAATGAAGCCTAAAGAGGAATATGTGAATTAAAGAACGGATTGAATTATTTGTGACCCATATGTGTTATGTGATATGTAGGGTCAAGCTCCAGGGCAAATCCACAAGCCGATCACTGTGAGTAATATCTGAAATATGTTGTTGTCCAATTGCTTACTTTTATGTAAGTTTTGTAAAGTTCATTAGTTTGAATAGTGGACAAAGTTCGATATGAAAGTTTGAAAGGCCTAAAAGGCCAGTTTGATATAAAAGTTTGAAAGGCCTAAGAGGCCAGTTTGCCATACATGAATGGGCCAGAGGCTAGTTTGACATGCATGCATGGGCCAGAGGCCAGTTTGAAATGAATGAATAAGCTAGATGCCAGTTTGACATGCATGAATGGGTTAGAGGCCAGTTGGACATGCATGAATGGGCCAGAGGCCAGTTTGACATGCATAAAAGGGCCAGAGGCCAGTTTGACATGCATGAATGGGCCAGAGGCCAGTTTGATGTGAAAGTTGAATGGGCCAAAGGCCAGTTTGACAAATGGAAGATAAATGGGCCAAAGGCCTGTATGTTTGGAACCACAGTCACTTGACTTAAATTGTGTATATATATGTATGTTAAATAGAAATATGAATTAGGCCCAAGGCCGTTTGAAGCATGTTGTTCTACATACCGTTTGTATAACTCTTGTATTTGATATTATTCACTGGGCAATTGCTCACGCTCATTCATGTGTTTATAGGTGAGCCAAGAGAAGTCCAAACCTAGCCCTAGTGAAGTTTGTGTGGAACAACTAAGGCTTCGAAGAAGTTAGCCCTTACGTCTCACGCACGAGACACGTCTTCGCCCTTCTGCGATTCTATGTTATTTTGTCATGTTGGCGAGGACTTTGGTGTACGTCTGTATATAGCTTTGTTTTGGCTGACTTAGATTTGAATGATTCTGTCTGTATGGAACTTTATGTTACTATACTTTCTATTGTGAGTTATTAACATATGTATGTATGGAATGTTATGATGTGCATATAAGCACGGCTCTATGGACAAAGTTTTAAATTTGCTTCCGTTTGGCCCCTTTACTCTGATGAGTTTTGTCTTATTTGGTTTGAGGACATAGGTAATCTCGTGATCACTGGCTGGTTATGGCCTTAACCCATAGGGGTGGGTTCGGGTCGTGACAGTAGTGGCCCTCTCTTTCTTTGGACTTGACAATCATGTCGTCCACATACACCTCAACCTCTTTGTGGATCATGTCGTGCAATATTGTGGTCGCGGCCCGTTGATATGTAGCTCCAGCATTCTTCAACCCAAATGGCATCACCCTATAACAGTAAGTCCCCCACGGGGTGGTGAAAGCAGTTATCTCTGGGTCTTCAGGTGCCATCACTATCTGATTATAGCCCGAGAATCCAACCATGAACGAAAGCAAAGCATTCTCAGCTGTGAAGTCCACTAACTCATCAATATGCAGCAAGAGAAAGTCATCCTTCGGACTGGCTCTGTTCAAATCCCTGAAATCCACGCATACCCGGATCCTGTCATCCTTCTTCGGCACCAGAACAATGTTGGCCAACCAAGTTGGGTATTCGGATACCAGCATGAACCCTGCGTCAATTTGCTTGGTGACCTCTTCTTTAATCTTGAGGGCCCAGTCCGGGTGGATCCTTCTGAGTTTCTATTTAACGGGTCGGGCCTTTGGGTCAAGAGGGGTCCGGTGCTGTACAATCTCAGGATCGATTTCAGGCATGTCTTCATAGGACCACGCGAAAACATCTTTGAAATCTTTTAATAAAGCGACTAAGCGCTCGCGTTCCTCCGAAGACAACATGGACCCAATCTGGACCAGCCGCGGGCCCTCCTCAGTACCAATATTAACAGTAGTGATTTCATCAACTAAAGGTTTAACAAATCTTTCCTACTCTTGATCAATTAAGCGTTGCCAAACCGGAGGAATTTCTTCCTCGTCGTTTTCATCAAAATTTTAAAAGTCCTAATTAATACAATAAATCAAGGGCACAGAAAAGTACTCAGAAACCACATCCATTCCATTCTCATTAAGCATTTCCAAATCGTTTGATTCTTTTGTTACAATAGACTCAAAAGAAAAAGAAAAAGACGACCTAGACAGGACTGTGGCATCCAGGTTATCACCCCCAACGATACCGAACTCAGACTCAGACGAGCTGGAACTTGATTCTGACTCAACAGATTCGGTGGAATCAGATTCTGGCTCACTACCTGACTCGGTGCTGCTTGACAAAAATCCCTCCTCGTACTGCTAGATGAGAGAGGGTGTGATGGATGCATCCAAAATGTTTGATGGTAGGCCCGCAGCTGTTTCATTTCCAATCATGGACACCGAGAAGTTATCCCCTAAGCACTTCTGTATGATCGAAGGATCTGAAAGTAGACAAGCCAGTGCTACCCCATTTCAATTTCGGTGTTCTCAGAATCTACTTTCTTATTCTGCTCAACCTCAGCTGATGGGTCTGTCTGCTCCTCGGCAACATCATCTCCGGATAACTGTAGGTCGAAGAAGATCTCAAAACCTAGCACGTGCTTCCTCTCCGCGTTTAACCATGGCTCTAGGAAGCCGCAGAACGGAAAATCCTCCCCCTCCTGAACGAAGCGTCCGTTTAGGGTACCGTAAATGGGTCGGTGGAGTAACTCATATGGCTTCCCTGCCTTCTTCGCTCTGGCCCTCCCAGCCATCTCCTTACCATTCCTCACCTAATCCTCTTTGGTGGGCAGATAACCTAAGCCAAAGGTATGTGGGTTGTGCGGCACTTCGACCGATACTGTAATGCCCTTCCGGCCACTCTTTCCTAATCCCATCCCGGGGATGTGTTGAAGCTTGTTCATGAGGTATATTGATTGTGTGCTGACATAGACCCCCTCATCAATAGCCAAGATGTTCTGCACAACTTGAGTCTCAGCCAGAGTAAACCCCAATAAGAACACATCCTCCGTGCCGTGCTCGATTTCCAAGACTGGTGTAGACACCTCCGGCGGCGGATGGATGGATGAATTTCCAAAAACTATAGCCACCCCCTTCCCGTGAGGGTATTTCAACATCTGGTGCAAGGTGGAAGAAACTGCCTTTACCTGGTGCAACCACGGTCGCCCCAAAAGTAGGTTAAAGGTTGCAGGAACGTCCAAGACGTGGAAATCGATCCCGTGTTGTCCTGGACCAACCTGGGTCTGAATTTTGACAACCCCCATCCCTTCCCTGCTTGTGTTATCATAAGCCCGAATCACCTGGGCAGTTGCCACGAATTCCGCGAGCTTCAACCCGATTGCATATGCCGTCTTCAATGGGAACACAATAATTGCGGATCCCGTGTCGACCAGAACCACCGGTACCCACCTGCCTCTACATTCCACAGAGATGTAGAGAGGTTTGTTGTGATTTGCGCCCTCAGGCGGTAGTTCTTTGTTAGAAAAGGTCAACGTCAGGGAACCTCCTCCCAGAAAAACCAATTCAACTAGCTGTTCAGGCGTGGTGTCTATTGAGAGTTTGGCCTTGTCCATTGCCGATAAGACAGCTTGTCTGTGAACATGTGAAGCCATAAGCAGTTCCCAGATGGAGATGTCTGCTTCTATCTTTTTCAATTGTTTCAGCACGGCCTCATCTTCGAGTTGCTTCTCTTTCTGTTTCTCTGCCTCATTGTCCTTCCCGGACGCTTCTGGTTGATCTAGATGCGGGGGCTTGAAATACCGCCTGCTCCTAGTCATATGGTCGACTTCGCCAATGTACCAGGTATCGTCTGGCTGATTACTCCGCCAGTCCTCATCGGTGTGGGCAAATAGATCATCGTCATCCCACCACATTCCATCGGCAGCTAACAGACACCAGTCCGACTCCGTTATAAAAATCTCTGTGCCCGCAGCACCTTGCATTCTCGTACTCGTAGTACATTCTGTTCTCACGCACACAGCACGTTCAACCCCCACAGGGGCCTTGGCTTTTCTGGCTTTTTCAAAATCTTCGATCCCTTTCCATTCTGACTGTGTCAGTGCAGTTTGCTATTCAACGCTCCCTGTATTCCCAATGCCCAAATCTCGAGCGAAATTCTAGCATCGGTGCTCTCCGACGATGTATTCTGATTCCTGGCCCTTTCGGTCGCAGTTGATGTCCTTGTCCCTAATAGGCCCTGTTCTGGCTGGGCTTTTTCCACAACATCGGGTTGGTCGTCAAGCCACCCTGTGACCTCTGTTGACTCATCAAAATCAGACCAGTTGACTATCATGTCTCCGGAGTCTTGTTCATTGGAAAACAGAAAGTCAGCAAAGTCCCCTTCCAAAGCTGCTAAGTCATCTGTGCTTTGATCAAGTCTGTCCCCCCGGATCACAAAGATCTCAGTCCCCACTGGCAATTCCACACTTGGCCTATCCTGACCGGCTAACATGATGTAATCACTCGGATTATATACCTCCTCAACACAGCTCTCAAAATCCTCAGACCCTGAATCAACAGTCTCACTTTCCTCTAAAACCATCCATGTTCTACCTTCGGCAGTCACCACCATTGGTTCGGGTTGGGTTCGGGAGATGTCCGTCATGCACAAGTCGGTGCTATTGGGAATGAACACCTCTGGCTTAGGTAGGTGGGTCGGGGTGATATATATGCTGGGGTCGCATGACATGACCCAGGTCTGGATAAAGTTGATTCTTTTGGGAGGTGGAGCTTGGTTGTGTGGTGGGAGAGGGTTGGTTGTGACATTGGGTTTTTCTGGAGGCACAATCACCATGTTGTCAATGAGATCCTGAATCTCGTGACACAATCTAAAACAATGGTCGGTATCATGACCATGTTGTTGGTGAAAGGCGCAATACTTCAACGAGTTATGAGAGGGAGGTAGTGGATTTGGCAATGGCCTCGGCTCCAGGGGCTTCAAGTGCCCTTTCTTGATTAAAACCCCCAGAGCTTTGGACAGGGTCATGTATAAAGGCGTGAAGGTTCTTTGGCCTCGCGGTTGGAACTTGGTTGTTTGTGGGTTGCTTCCGGATGCACCAGTAAAAGGGGTAGCTGCAAGGGCTCTTAGAGAGGGGGTGGTGGTGACCACACTTACTTCTGAGGCTTTAGCATTTGCAGCGCTGCTTGTGCCTGCATTGTTGTTTCGATTGAAGGTTCTCCTGGGTTGCACTTTGTCACTATCAATCAGACCCTGCTTTAAAGCATCCTCAATCTGCACCCCAATTTCATGTAGGTCTGCAAAAGTGGGGAGAGGGAGGACAATCATTTTTTGCATAAGCTTAAGCTGGAGGTTGCGCACAACCATCCGTATTTGATCCTTGTCAGTGGGCCTAGGGCTCTTCATTGAGGCCTTGGCCCTCCACCGGGGTACGAAGTCAGAAAAACTCTCCTTAGGCTCCTGCCTAGTCGTCTCGATATCACGGGTTGTGATCTCGATCTGTGTATTATAAGAGTACTGTGCAATGAAAGCCTCGGCCATCTCATCCCAGTACCGCTTGACACCGTCTTCCAATTTTGCGTACCAGATGGCCGCCACACTCGACAGGGTCCAGCAAAACAATGAAAGCTTCTGTAGTCTGGTGAGGCCCATCGGCCGTAGTATGTCCAAAAAAAAAAAACATAGATGTACCATGGGATCCAAGGACCCGTCAAAGCGGTCGATTTGTGACATCTTGAATCGATCCAGCAGTGTCACAGCCGCATTGGTATACCCGTCCTCAATGTCTCGGATGGACTTTACCCCTTAGGATTTCTTGAACAATTTTTCAAGCTTGCTCAACATCAACGCTCTAGGGTCGACCTCGAACTCAAAGGGAGAGTCCGGTTGATTGATAGGCGTAGGTGCCTTGGATAGTTGAGGTAGAATCGAGGGCGGAGCCGGCCCTGTTGGAATGTCCGTCTCTACCTAGACATTTGGTGCCTCCCTGGGTGTCGGAACTCCTGGTGGAGGAGGAGCTTGGTGCGAAGCAGATGCTCCGGTTTGCTATTGTAGCCGGGTAATTAGCTCTGCCTGTTAGGCCATGACAACGGCCTGCTGTTTAGCAAATTCTGCTTGACGAACAACGTCCTCCTGCATGGCTTTCATGCTCTCCTGGAGTTGACGCACCATTTCTTCCATCCCTGATATACTGCCCTGATTTATCTGAACTGCCGGTGTATCTGCCTCTGTAGTAGACTCGAAAATCCCAACTTGACTATTTGAAGACCACTGATCTGGCAATCTCGGTACCGATACACTGTGCCTCACTGATCTCCAGCTAATAACCGGGGGTAAAGAATAGAACACTGGTTGTCCGTCTACCAGATCCTCAGATCGATGGAGTCGGCGACCTCTAGTCCCGAGCACTTGGGGAATATCTGCTTGGTTAGAAGCAATTGTGCTAAACTACCCCTAGCAAAAAGATAAATAAAGTAATAATAAGGAAATAAACAACCAGACAAACAGGCAGCATAACAGCGTAAATAAACACACAACACACAGTCGGGCATCACAACACACAGTTGATAAACTGAATAGACTGTTTTCAAACACTGATCATTGTTCCCAAATCACTGCCCCCAAAACCGAATTTGATACCCGCAGATAACTAATTCCCAAAATACTGAACTGGTGCCCGCAGGCCTGATACCCAAACTTGTAAACTAATACGTGTATTCCTGTAGAGACACACTCTAAAAGCACATAGCAAACAAGTGAGAGCAAAAACACCCCTATGTTAGGGTAGAGTTTCCCTGTCCTATTTTGTCAGGAGCTAGGGTTTCACTATGCACGCAGCGGTTTCAAACAACCTATAATCGGGTAAGCAACCTGTCCTAGCTTGGAATGGTCACTATGGATTCCAAATATGCACTAGGTTGAATGTTCAAAAAAGGGTGCTCTTTGTGTTCCCATCATGGCAGAGCCCGTAAGCAGTCAGCCTTGTGGTACGCAGCCTCCGACAAACCGTTCAGGAATAGCAGATGGCAAACACAGTGTCCTAGGCGCACCAATGCAAATGCAATGCAAAGAAACACATAAGTGTAATCAAAACAAGATATCATGAGTTCGAGTCAATTTCTCCAAACTCCCTAGCAGAGTCACCAGAAACAATAGACGTCCCTGAAATCTCGTTTTGTTCATTGGGCTCACTACAGTTCGGACTCGATGTCACGGTCCTGTATCTAATCTCGCAGAGTGCAATGCAAGATCGGTGAATCATCAAAGAGTCCAAATCTGGCAAATCGTTTTGAAAAATTGATTTTTTTAGAAAGAAGTGCCAAACATGGACTGCTTTGCCAGATACAAAGTCGCCACCTAAATATTTTATTTTGGGAGAATTTAGGAAACCCTGACTCGTGCCTAAGGCCACGTGTCCGTCATCACCAAAGTTACCTCGGCTCGGGAACTTGGGTACGGTTGGGAAAGGTCACTTCGTGAGCACCCCTGCTCGCCCGATCAAAGATCAGCCTCTACTAACCATGATATCTTGTTTTTTAAAACACGTGTGTTCTTTTTTCAGTTTATTAGCCTAGAATTACTATGTGATGCACACAAGATACAAGTATAGAGTAGATTGCCTAACTTGGAACAAAACATCGCATATCCGTTTGTTTTGAAAATGGATTAAAGTTTGCTACTCGCAAGTAGGCTAAAACACGGGTTTTGACAAATCATTCCAATTCAAGCAACACAACCTTCACCCACAGGCATTCAAGCAGTTATATCATATAAGCACATAGCCTCATGGCAAGCATGCTATCATGGCAGTCACTCACATGCATGCAAGGATGCTAAAGCATAAATACTTACCGAGTACTCTGAGCCAAAGAAAGAAGCTAATTAGAAATCATGCATGAATCCTAACTATACTAAGGACGCCTAATGCAAACGCATGCAAAAATGCAACTACGATAGGCTCCGCTATTCGAAGATGGCATATGAGATGCTACAGTTAACATGTATTCAACTCAGAATTGAAATACAATGCAGTTAGTATCATGCGCCGAGCCTGGTCCACGCAAAACAGATGAACGGATGCAAACATACGAGCATAAGTATGCTAATTGAAACATGTCCTAAACTAACCATCAAAAGCTAGTAAATAAAAGGAGAAAGACGTGGTGTTGGAAGACATTCACACACGCATGCATACTTAGTACAACATTGTCCTCCTCGGAGGGTCCGAATAAATAATACAGGATCGAAGTAACTAATTATTACACTATACTAGCTAATTAACAAATTAACTAAACTAGCATGTAAACTAAATGAAAGTGGACTGCTTCGGCTCAGTTTTGGATGACAATGGATGCATGCATGCTCGAGTCGCCTTGCCGAGAATTCCATCGTGATGCCCCGACTCGCCTTTCTTTACAATTGAAATCAGAAACTTGCACAAAGCTCCAAGAGGCTGAAACTCCACTCTGGGAAGCTGTGGGAGGACTGCCGACTAGCCAATGGCATGGGAGACCACCTGCCGACCACCCTTTGTGGTGGAGACCAAAAAAGGTGGTCGGCCTGCTAGAAAACCTGGTCGGCCGACCACTTTCTGCCCCTAGATTCTGGTTTTCTGCAACACAAAGCAAGAAAGAGGCATGGCAAGGTATTTTCAACAAATGTGTGCACGATCACTCTCCCTATCATTGCATAAGCGCTAGGGAGTGTAGTCCTTGATCCTTTGGCCATCAATCACACATTCCGATGCATGATGCCGAAGAGTCGAATTGCTTGACTCAATATGACATGAATGCACATATACACACCTAAAGCCAACAACTCTGTCATGGAAAGTCAAGAGTGTCGGTGACCGGGAATCGAGGCACGTTTCGTCACTTTGAGTACGAAACGTCCCTCGTTTCCCATGTTTGGACTAACTCCTACTCCAAACACAATGCAACAAGTAAGGCATGCACAATGTGACCTCGAATATACAACCATAAATGCAATGCAACTAAGTGATGCAAAGATGCCCGGAATGACATGCAAACATGCAAATGGCATACACAATGCTATGAACTAAAAATGGCATACTCAATGCACATGGACTATATGGCATCCGCAATGCACGTGGAAATTAACATACGCGATGTTGCGACCGAGGCATACGCAATGCAATGATCAAACATGCGATGACATGGCATACTCAATGCTATGAACTACAATGGCAAACTCAATACAAGAATGGACTTACACCAAGATGAGTGGACTTCAGCCACCCAAATCAGTGGCCAAACATGATGAAATTAAAGGCAGGAACACTCATGCAAACATGCCCGATGCAAGGGGCCGAACCTAAGGCATCAAATGCCACTCTACCAAAGCATGGCAAGGGGTGAAATATGGCATACAATCATACATTTTCCAACTCTAAAATGACATGCAAGATGGCCCCGAATCATGCAAACACTACATACAATGCATGCTAGATGGCCCGAATATTGAAACTAGTGAAGCGCATTACACTAGAGGTACACAAAGCAATGTACAAATGGCAAAACCAGTCCCAGACTGACCCTAGGCAGGTCCAGGACAGTGGGAAAATGGTCTAAAATGATGGCTCAAAATGCATGGAAATGAAGCTCATGCCATGGTCCAAAAATGAGGCAAACAAGCACAACTCTCAAATGCACTTAAGGAGTGGAAAACATGGGAACATGGAACAAGTATGAGGTCTGAAATAACATGCACAATGATGCCAGGACATGCAAACACCTATTCAAGCATGCAAGAGGGTACACAACTCAAGGCTAGGCATGGATATTGAACTACAACCATGCAAAGTATGCATCATTTGACCATGAGGCACAAAAACAGAGCTAAGGTAGTCCAAAACATGCACAAAATCAGGTTAAGGCATGGCCAAAAAGTGCTAGAATCAAGGGCCAAAACAACATGCAATACAAGCTAGTGAAGAGGGTTTACACTACAAGTATATTACCATTTAAGAGGCCACTAAACCAGAAACATTCAGAGGTATGACATGCCAAATAAAGCCTAAAAACTCACTGAAACATGGTCTAGGCACGCAAGAATAGGATGCTCCTTTGATAGGCCATGAAGAGGGTTGTTCTACACATGCAAGATGGACACCCAATATGACAAAACCAACTGTGGACAGAGGTTATTCAGACCCTAAAACTCACTAAAAAGGGCCTGAAATGAGGTTAGAAAGCATGCAAGTATAGGCTCCTTTGATATGCTATGAAGAGGGTTATTCTACACATGCAAAAGGGACACCTAATATGGCAAAAAAAGCTCTAGACAAAGCTCATGCAGGTCCTAAAACTCACCAAAAATGGCCTGAAACATGGCTTGGAAGCATGCACACATGGGCTCCCTTGTTAGACCAAATATGCTAGAAAACAAAACAAGGGGTGAGAGGGTCATCCCTCTCTGATTTTGGCACTCAAAATAGTATGTTAGCCATTGAAAATCCACTAGATTTCAGTGTCTAGAAGGCCAAAAAAAGCTCAACGCAGAGGTCTAAGTGCATGGCTCAAAACAAGGTGAAAACAGGCATGCAAGGGGGTAGATGACCCCTAACAGAAAAATGACCTGAAACAAACATGTAAAGGACCTCAAAATAATACTTTTTTTAGTTTATGACAAAGCCAAAATATGCTTGCAAGTATAGCTAAAAGATGAAGCAAAATAAAGGCCAAAAGAGGGAAAGAAGTGTTTCCCTTGAAACTCAGCAATTCTAGCAGCTTTGAGGCCAGAAACTGAGACCTTAGGACCTCTCAAGACCTTCCAAGAAGCTTAGGTTGGTGTTGGAGGTGTTAGGCTAAGAGGTGTAGTGTAAAGGTGCAAGAGCAAGGGACTATGGAGCTTGAAATAAAGAGATAGAGAGGGGTGTATGTGTATGCCTTAACCAAAATTTCTAAACCTTTGCAAATGAGGGAGAGGGTTTCTCTTATAGAGGAACAAAGGTCCAAACTTCTTCAAGAAGCTTGTGCAAAGGTTCAAGCTTTTTAAGGAAGCTATAGCAAAAAGGGTCAAGCTTCTTCAAGAAGCTAAAAAGGGTTCAAGCTTCTCTTAGAAGCTTAGATCAAAGGGCCAAGCTCCTTTAAGAAGCCAAAATAAGGTTGTGTATGGAGGATGCAGTCTGTGCCTTCCAGCTGGCACAGTTGGCACACACTCACAGAGACAGAAAATGAGGAAGCTGGCCGACCAGTTCAGGTGGTCGGCCGGCCACTCCCCATGGTCGGCCGACCAGTTCAAAAGGTCCAAGTTGGAGAAAGGTGGTCGGCAGCCCTAATTGGTGGTCTCCCAATTGAATGCAAGCTAGTGGTGTGGTGGAAGACCAGCAATTGTGGCCCAAAAGTGAGGGAGACCAGCTACCTGACAAGAAAATCGGCCGGCAGGAGAAAAGTGGTCTACAAGGAGAAAAGGTGGTCTCCCACCCTTGTACCACCTCCCAAACAATGAAAATAAGGTTCATGCCAAAAATGAACCAAGACGGATGCAAAACGAGGATTCGGGGGCCAAAACGCGCAATCGGGTGCCCCGAAAACTGACTGTTAAGCATCGAAAGTTGCGTGCGACCACGAAGGTGGTTTCCCGGGCCACAGTGTCCCTCTAGAGAGAGGAAACAAGGTGTGTGCCAAAAACCGGAAAAATGGAGAAAGTTAAGCGGTCCTGAACCGAGGCGCACGACCAACAGCACCGAAAATTGGAAACTAGTCTCCAAACGGGAACAGTGGTCTGCGACCATGAAAAGTAGCCTACGGCCACTGAGAGATGGTATACGAGACGTGTTCCTCCCTTTGGGAAGAGAAAACAAGACCTGGTTCACAAATCGAGGCAAAGCACAAAAGAGTCCCAAAGTCCGAAGGCAAGGCTCTCAGGCGAGACTCCGTTACCTCAGAACAAGTACAACATGCGCAATCACCGAGCGCTCAATCGAAGACGTCTGAGTCTTAAAGTCGGTCAAAAATGAGGTGTCTACAAAATGGAGGTTAATGTAGTCCGGGAGGACGGTCCAAGCCAGAGACTGGATGACTTAGCTAAACTCGAGGAGGACATCAGTAATCTGCAGTTCTTCGGTGAATAGGATCTGGGGAGTGTACAGATTGGCTGGTTTAATATGAACGGATCAACGAATAATAAAGGGTGGCTCAGCAATGAACCGGATGTCAATGAGGGGGCTCAACCAAAGCAGGAACAGCTGGAAACGGGAATTGCTGCAATGGCCGGAAAAGTCGACGACAGGGGAAAGGTGCTAAAGAGCACCAGTACAAAGAATTTTGCTCAAGAATTAGGTAGCATTTGTATAACCGATACAGAACAGGAGGCCACGTTGAAGCAGTTCGAGAATGAAAGAATTGAGAATGAAAGAATTGAGAATGAAAGAATTGAGAATGATCAGAAGGCTAGAAAAGCCAAAGGCCCTGCGGGATTGACTGTGTTGTGCATGCGGGAATACTTACAACAGAACCAGACAGTTGTTTGTCGGTTGCCGGAGGAATGTGGTAGAAAGATGATGATTTGGATCTTGCCCACACCGACAAAGATTGGGGACAGAATTTGCCAGTGATACATAGTATTCTGAGGAAGTCGATCACATGACTCAAAGTGGGCGGCATTTTATGCCCCCATACCTAGACCAACCAGGAGCATCAGGGAAGGATAAGGAAGCTAAGAAACAGAAGGATAACTGTTGGAGGAGGAAGCTGTACTGAAGCAGCTGAAAAAGATTCAAGTAGGCATCTCCATTTGGGAATTGCTCATGGCTTCACGAGTGCATAGACAAGTTATCCTATCAGCAATGGATAAGGCTAAGCTCTCCATCGATACAACCCCCGAGCAGTTAGTGTGACTGGTTTTCCTAGGAGAGGCTTCACTAACTTTGACCTTTACAGCTAAGGAATTGCCGCCTGAGGGCTCTGAGCACAACAAACCACTATACATCTCTGTGGAGAAGTAGTTTGGAAATATTCCTCTGATCTTTGGGGACGCTCGTGATCCTCTGTTAGTCACCTGAAAAGGAATAAACACTTTGGTCGGGGGTGCCGAAATTAGCACTCCGATGAGGAAGTCAGTCTCTACACTCAGGTTTACTTGTATTCCAAGTTAAGCTTAATAGTTCTCACATACCTCTTCCTGGATGATGTCCTTCTATTTATATCTTTTCTTTCTTGGGCCTCGGGATCGGGTCCACTTTCAATTCGCTATTCGGCTTCCACTGTAACAAATCGTTTTTCACTCGGCCCCTTGCTCGACCGGCTATTGGCCGGCCGAATAGGATAACGTTCTAGCGTGTGAGATGGCGCCGAATGCTATAAATTTCGACCCAGAGTGTGACATATTCAGTATCTCAGCGACTCCCAATATTCGGCCCTCACAATTGCCCCCCAAGCACTCCACTAATCGATAGTTGGCTGGAGTGTTTGGTTTCGGACTCGAAAAGTCAGCTGAAATTCGACGGCTGACCTCATCCCAACGCAAATGTCTGAGCACACGCTTCTCGGTTATCACTTCAACTTCCCGCCCCTTCGTACAGTTCTATATATTATGATTTAAAATTTGGACGTCTTTTCAAATACATACACTTTTAGACGCTCATCGCTGGACTGCCTTCCGAATTACCTCTACAACTTCCTTTTCTTTACTATCCTCCTCGTCTCTTGTAAGTTCTCTCCCTCTCTGCCCTGAATCTTTTATCTTGCTTTGTTTTTGTCTTAGCACGATCCTATAGACTGAAAGAAATGGCAGAACATTTAAAAGATCTCATTTCCTCAGATCGAATCTCTGGCTTCCGACGCCATTTCTCCATTCCTGATGCCGTCCGTCTGTCACTTGTGACAGACGGCACCCTCGATATGGAGAGGGTTGATGAAACCACGATTGTCTTCCCTCTCCTGTCAATCGCAGAGGGTGGAGTCCGTTTTTCCCTTCACCCATTCCTTAGGGTTGTGCTTTTCCATTGCGGTTTAATTCCTTTCCAACCCAATGTCAACTTTTTTAGAATCGTAATGGGAATTATCGCACTAAACCGTCGCCTTAGGATTAACCTCGGCATTCCTGCTATTTAGCATTGTTATGCCTTGGCCAAGTCTTCTGGTCGGCATGGGCATTACTTCCTTAGGGCCAAGGACACCAACCATCAACTAGTGACTATGCTTTCCAGCTCTGGGAAGCGAGTCGATGATGTTATAGTCATTGTCCAAGGTAATTGGGAATTCGGCAAAGGCGAGGATCGCCTTAATCCTATCCCTAGACAGAGGGGCAAACCAGGTGGCCATGTAGCTTCTTTTATTTGTTTTTTGTTATACTTATAAAGCTTCATTTTCGAGACCTCATGGTTTTGCTTGTGCAGGGAACAATTTGAAGAAAGCCATGACTTCAACCGACGACGCCGTTCTTTCGGAAATCAAGGTTGTGCTCAGATATTTCGGTCGGCCGAGTCTTCAAAAATAGGGGTGGCGGCCCACGTTCTTCTCCGCTACGACCCGACTTATATGGCCTTCTCAGCGGCAGAAAACATCCTAGTTCCGAAGGGTGAGGTGTTTCTTACCGCCCTTATCTTGACCAATTTCAAAAATTTGAGGCAAGTTGGTTTGCATTCCTATTGTATTGTGCTTGTCGATGTTTTTTTCTCATACACGCACGATATTGTATGTTCGGTTCATTTAGAGGAACTTTGGGTAAAACCATTCCTCTCCCTCATCTCGTTGGTTAGAGACATTCGGGTACGCCCGATGTCTACACCTACATCTCGTTGGATAGAGACATTTGGGTACGTCCGATGTCTACACCGACATCTCGTTGGTTAGAGACATTCGGGTACACCCGATGTCTACACTGATATCTCATTGGTTAGAGACATTCGGGTACGCCCCGTGTCTACACCGACATCCTGTTGGTTAGAGACATTCGAGTACACCCGATGTCTACACCAACATCCCCTTGGTTAGAGACATTCGGGTATGCCTGATGTCTACACCGACGTCTTATTGGTTAGAGACATTCGAGTATGCCCGATGTCTACACCGACATCCCGATGGTTAGAGTCATTCGGGTAGGCCCGACGTCTACACCGACATCTCGTTGGTTAGAGACATTCGGGTACACCCGATGTCTACACCGACATCTCGTTGGTTATAGATATTCGAGTACGCCCAATGTTTACACTAACATTCCGTTGGTTAGAGACACTCGAGTACTCCCGGTGTTTACACTAACACTATGTTGAAAGCGTTTGCGGTCGTGTGCCCGATGCTTGTACCTTCCCCTTTGGTAAGTAGTGTTTGGGACGTGTGTCGGACGCTTATGCCACTTTGCTTTGGTTAGAAGCATTGGGACGTGCTCCGATGTTTATACCACCCTTCGGTGTTAGCACCACTTCATTTTCCCCTCTCGCGTGTGACACGCTAAGAGGTGTTTCGTTTGAGACTTCAGGTACGCCGGGCAGTTGCTTTTGGCCTTCTCTATGTGAGGCGCAGTGAAGATTGCATAATTTTCCTACATCCTTTCTATATAAAATGTGGTTTGATTTGTGAGTTTCGCATATGGCGTGTTTGTGTATTTGCTTTTGTTTTCTCATGTGTGTGACTGCTGTAACTTGTCGGTTTGCTTAAAATGTTGTATTTATTTTGCATAAATGCTTCATTACAACTCTCTTCGCATAATCATAAGTTATGTTCTTACATTATGAATATCATTTACATTTTGCCCCAGCTTGCGGGCGCACCTATGTATTGTCACCCTGAATGTTTGTCTAAGTTTTCGGCCTTGTCAAAAATGGGTCGTCTCTAGGCTTTGACATTCACTCCCGTCATTTCAGGACTTCCAAGTTCTATCAAAGAGGGGCAACTGTAGACACCCCATTTTTGACCGTCCTCAAGACTTGGACGTCATCGCTTGAATACTCGATGATTATCTATGTTTGTGTTCGTTTTGAATGCCCGAAGTTCTTCGCGGAGGGCCTTGCCTTTGAGCCTTTGAAACTTGTCTGTTTTGTGCTTGGTTGTGGACCAAATGCTTGCTTCTTTGCTTCTGAAGGAGAGGGTGGCCTGCCGGCCATCCCTACAATCCATTGGCCAGGATTTATTCCCATCGGCCATCAGTGGTGGCCGGTCGACTACACTGATGGTCGATCGGCCTAATTGATGGCCGATGGCCATTTTTCTCCTTTTTCAGATATTTTGTGTGCCAGCTGTTGGTCATTGAAGTCATCCTCTATTCGTATATAGAGGGATAGAGGCAAGCTTTAGGCTTGTTTTCCTATATAAAGGGAGGTGCCTCCCCCTTTTAGAGGGTTCAAAATTTTTGTGAGCAAAAAATCTGTCTCTCTCTCTCTCTTTCTCTCTCTCTCTCTCTCCTTATTTTAGGCTCTCTTCATATTTGCACACAACCCTTTAACCAAATTAGACTACCATGTTGTTAAAGTGCTTGAAGGTCTTATTTGGGCTGTCGAATGCTGGTTTTGGCTCAGAAGTTACTTCTTTGTTGCTATGCTTCAAGGGTAAGGCTCTATCCTCTTTGAAGCTTTATTTAGTTGCTTGGTTTGGCCACCTTTGCATGTTGCTTTTGGCCTAGTTTTCAACTACAAAAACCTCTGTTTTTAAGGGATAAAAATGTTGGTTTGAGGCCTTTTTGGAGTTAGGGGTGGTCCACCCTCTTTTGTACCTTGTTTGCTAAGCTTTGTGCCATCTTTTAAAGCTTTTAAAACTATCTTTTTTTGGTCTTTTAACCACTAAATTCCACAGAAATTTCAGTGGTAGAAAGTTGTTTTTGAGGTCCCAAATAGGAGGGGGTGGCCTCTCCTCCTTATGTTTGTTTGCATGTGTTGATGGCTCAACTTGTGAGCATGTTCTTCTACCATCTCATGGCCTGATCTCAGTGTGTTTTTGGCCTTCTTTCAACATGTTATAACTCTATTTTTGGCTAGTTTAGTTACTTGTTGTTTGCTTCTTACACTTGTAGTGTAATCTTGCTCACTAGCCTAGTGTACTTCATGATTTAACATATCATCCTAACTTGTGTTAACTTCATCTCAACATGTTTTTGCTACTATTTTACCATGCTTTAACTTTTTTTTGAGTGGCTTTGATCATATGGCTCATGCTTTGTATGGTTCTAGTGTAATTGGCCTTTCCTAACTATGTGTTTTAAGGCTCTTAACATGCTTTATTTGAGTTGTTCGCATGATATGGCATCGTTTAGCATGTGATTTCAGTGTGTATACCTCTGTTACACTCGCATATTTCACATTTTTCGTCGCTTTTGAGAGTTGAGCTTTATGCCTTGCTTGTGAGCTAATTTTCGAGCATGATTCTCTTCCCTTTAAAGCTTCAATCTCGGCATGATTTAGCCTTTATTTTGGCATGCTTTAACTCTATTTTGAGTTGGTTTTGCCCTTTGAGGCTTGTGTTGTAAGGTTGTGGTACAACCCTTTTCATTAGCTTAATGAGTTAAGCCTTTAAACATGCATTACATGGGTTGTTTCCATGATTTTAAGTCGTTTAGCATGTTATTTCAGTGCTGAAATATGTGTCATTGCACTCCATGGTTTTAATCTTTCATTTGCTTTGGAAGTGGTCTTGAGCCCCTTGTTGGCTTGAGTATGAATTTGAGGTCCTTATGCCCAATGGTTTTAATCCTCCCTTAAGGGTTTCTACTAACTAACATCATGAGACCTCTTTCATGCTCAAGGCACTTGTGGCTTAGGCCATCTCTCCAATTAGAGGACTTTTCATGTTGGACTTAACTAGTTAAAGGACTAATTGGTACGCTAAAATGTGTAAACAAGAATTAAACCAAGTAAAACTTGTGAAAGATAAGCATTTGTGTTGCATTGCATGTGTTTGGATCGGACATTAATCCAAATACAAGAAATGCAGGACGTTTCATACTCAAAGTGATGAAACGTGTCATATTTCTTGGTCGCCAACACCCTTGATCATGCATGATCGGGTGGAGGCTCTTTGTGTATTGTTTGTGCATTCACTAAGCTTGTACAAGCTTCGTTTTCGGGCCATCATGCATTGAGATGCTTGGTTGGTGGCTTGAGAGCTGAGCGCCACTCTCCTTTGAGCTTGAGACATGATAAGGAGAGTGGCAGTACACACATTTCCTTGCAAATACATTGTCTTGGCTCTGTTGTTCTCTGTTGCAACAAAAACAACGTTTTGGGAAAGGGGTGGCCGACTAGCCACTTGGAGTAGACGGCCGGCCATTAAACTAGCCGACCGGCCAGTGTTTATGGCCAACAGCCACCTTTTGTGACCGACCGGCCATCAGTCCATTTTTGGTAGTCCAATGTGTTCATGTGTTGGAGTAGTGGCAATCTGGGAGTTTCTACAGTGTTCAGTGATCACAGCAAGTGCAAACAGAGGCTACCGGTGGCAAGACGATGGATTTTCAGGAAGAAGCCAACCGAGCATGCATACCTCTCTCGCCCACAAGGCCATTTAATTGCTTAATTACTTAGAGTAGCTAATTATTCAATTCGTTTTGTAATATTTTAATTAGCTTAGCATTAGCTAGTTATTCAATTGTGTTGTAATTAATTAGCTAGAATTGTTAATTAGTTGGTTTGTAATAATTAGCTTAGCTTAGTGTAGCTAGTAAGCATATTTATTCAGACCCTCCTTCGAGAGGGCGTATTGTTGTAATAAGTGTGCGTGTGTGTGTGCATGTCTTCTAACCCCACGTCTTTCTCCCTTTTATTTAACCGCTTACGATGGCTAGTTTAGGGCGTATTTCGATTAGCATACCTTATGCTTGCATGTTTGCATCATTCATTTGTATTGCATGCACCGAGGCTCGGCGCATCATTCAAACTGCATTGCAATTTCAATACTTCTTTGAATACGTGTTTCAAAGCATGTTGTCGACTTGTTGCATTCATATGCCATCTTAGATAGCTGAACCTATTAGTTGCATTTTGCATGTGTTGCATTAGGCATCTTGTATGGTTAGGATCATGCATTGATTTCTAACTGGCTTTTGTCTTGGCTTTGAGTACATGTAACTTTTTACGCTTTAGCATCCTTGCATGAGTGTGAGTGCTGCCATGATCGTATGCTTTCCATGAGGCTATTTGCTTAAGTGCTAAACTGTATGAATGCCTGTGGATGAAGGCTTTATTACTTGAATTGGGACAATTCATCAAATGTGAGTTTTAAGCCCACTTGAGGGTGGCAAATCCGCACTTTAGCCCACTTACAAGTGGCATTTTCAAACCATTTTTGAAAAACAAACATGAGTTGTTTTGTTCCAAGTCTTGTGACTTAGTCTATACATGTATGTTGTGCGCATCACATAGTAAGTTACCAAAATAGCTGAAAAAAGAACACATGTGTTTATAAAACAACATATCATGCTTAGTAGAGGTCTATCCTTTGATCAGGCGAGCGGGGTGCTCATTTCAGGACCTTCCCCTCTAGTACCCAAGTTTCCAAGCCGAGGCAACTTTGGTGATGACGGACATGTGGCCTTTAGCACGATTCAAGGTTTCCTAAATTTCCCAAAACAAAATATTTAGGTGGCGACTCTTTAATCTAGCAAAGCAGTCCATGTTTGGCACTTTTTAATTCAAAATCGATTTTCCAAAACCAATTGTCAGATTTGGACTCTTTATCAGTCTCGCATTGCACTTTGTGAGATTACATTCAAAACCGTGACAGGAGTCCGAACTGTAGGACGACCAATTCGCGCCTTCTCCGAAAGGAGGGTGCACAAAGAAAGTCAAGTCCACAGGTGGCGACTCTGAAATCTGGCAATGTAGTCCATTTTTAGCTTCTCTAATGATTAATGGATTTTCTAAGATTTACCAGATTTGGACTCTCGTTCATTTTTTTTTTTTTTTTTTGTTTCACATTACACTTGTGAAACCAAATTTAGAAACACAGGAGTCCGAACTATAGGGCTATATTACCTAAGGAGACTAAACCCTTCCGAGTAGCATGAAAAACTAGCTATAGTTTCTTGTGACTCTGCTAGGAAACTTAGAAAACTTATCTTGAACTTCATGATGTGATATTTTATTTACATATATATGTTATTTGCATTGCATTTGGATGGTGCTCTTAAGTCACTGTGTTTACCATCTAATATCCTGGACAACTTGTCGGACGCTTGCAAAATGCTGGTTGGACGTAGGCAATGTCACGTTGGGAACACAACCCTTGGATTGGGGATACCGCTGTACCGTTTGATCCTCCTTTCACTTTTTGGTGTTAAGTATGAGAGGTATATTAGGTAGCCTTGCTGAGGTACCCTTCTGACAAATTGGCCTAGCGCATATAGTAAAGCTCTAGTGACTGTTCCAACACAAGACAGAATGCTCGCCCATATGCAGGATATTGCGAAACCACTTGTTTAAAGTAGTGAAACTCCAAATCATGCCAAAGCTAGGACAAGGTAACTCTACCCCCTCATAGGAGTGTTTTGGCTCTCTTTACTTGTTATGTGTTGTACTTTGGATCTATACAGGGGTTCTTGAATTCAAATTACCGATTCGGTATTAGTTTGTGGGGCAGAATTCAGTTTTATCAATAGGGAGTACGGTCATACAGTCGTGATCATGTTTGTTGCAATTTGAGTTGCAGTGCTGTCTGATTTTTTATTATGGCTTTTCCTTTGCTAGGTAGTCTTGAAATCATAGCTTCAGAGGGACCTGATATCCCCCAAGTTTTGTGGACTCGCACTGGTAGGCTTTGCTAAATATGAGATTTAATTAGCAGTTAGCCAGTGTTAGTCTCTCTTCCACCAATTGTTCGAAGGAGAAGAACCAGGCAGTTATCACCAGTATAGAGCACTTACTACTCACCCATTCGTTCCCACCTGCTCAGTTCACTAATATCTGACTTGCCTAGATCGATAATGGCACAAAATACGGAAAAAGTCACGGCTATGACGATAGCATTCCAATAGGCCATGGATACACTAAACCAAAGGATAGCTGTGTAAGATCAGACCATTACTGAAACACGACGCCCATCTCGGGCATCAGCATCTACCACATATCCAATCTCGGTTTCCAAGCCAAATCTTGATCCACCTCCGCTAGTTGAAAACCTTCAAGCTGCGGATCCCAAGGGGTGTTAGTTCAAGCTCAAGCTTTCAGGCCTTCGGCACAGCCTCACAAAGGGATTCTTCCTTTCGACGTCAATGACATTAATCCTGCCATACTAAAAATCGCCAAGCTAGAGAAGATGCTTAAGAAATCTCAAGGCTTCAATTCCATCCCGGACATTGAAGACGGTTATATTGAGGCTTCTGTAAGATTGCCAAAGAAGTTCAAAATGCCACACATTGACAGATTTGATGGAAATGGAGATCCTTTTGTCCACGTCTGTCTCTTCTTGGATGTCTTGGAACCAATGGGCTTGACAAGGGCTCAGAAATTGTCATTATTCGGAAGGACCTTATCAGAAATGCCATCCACCTGGTATGCCAAACTAGAAGATTCGACCAAGCATAACTTGGAAGAACTATATGAGGGATTTGTTAATCAGTATTCCTACAATACTTAGATGAAGGTAACGATCTGCAAACAGGAGGCAACCTCTCAAAATCCCAAAGAACCCTTTATCGACTTCGTTGCTAGATGGAGGGTAAATGCTGTCCAAATGACAAAAAGGCATTTAGAGAGGGAACAGGTTTGATTGATAGTTCAAAAGCTTGAACTAGACATGTTACTGAGGATGATAGTCGCGCCACTATCAACATTCGCTGCTTTACATGAATTGGTGGTTAAGATTGAGAGCGCTTTCAAGAAGGGAATTATCCAGAGAACAAGTGAACCGACAAAGTGGTCATTTACTAGGGGTACCAATGTTAGCAACAACACTATTCCTAGGCTTGCCGAAATTAGTATCATCACCACACTACTAAGATTGTCGATCCTTTTGCCAGTATAAGCCCATAAACAACCTACCCAGCCTAAGCCCAACTCAAAACTTTCGCTCCTCTCTATATGAGCCCAACCCGCGCACTCAAAGTCCTAATGGAAAGAGGGTTTCTCAAATCTTTAGATCCCCAACCACTTCCTGATCCACTCCTAACTAAGCATGACTCTACCTAATATTGTACGTATTATCAGTAGCACGGCCGTCATACAAACCGTTGCTTTCACCTTCGTCATGAGATCTAGGATCTCATCGACAATAAGACTATAGCTCCACCTCAGAAACCTAATGTAACCAATAACTCAATTCCTGTACATGACCACGTACCACCTCCTCGAAATTTGAACCTAACCCATGCACTGCCATCCACCTATAACCCAATCGTATACAGCACCCCAGCCCATTTACGCAAGCCTAAGGTGTTCATTCTAGCAAGCACGCAACTTGTGTATGATGGATGAACTTGAACCCCAGTCGTCTCAAAACCCAAAACTTAAACTCCACAATAGCCCAAATCCAGTCCAACCAACTCCAAAGAGCCCAACCCAACCAATTCACCAAGGCTAAGTCGATTCACATACACTGCGGGTACCAATGGTTGAACCCATTACTTCTGAGCTGATAAGCATGATTAAAGATTTTCAAAGAACTGTGGCAGATTTAGCCTTTAGGATTTTGGCTCCATCATCAACCACATCACATGCTAAAAATTTCACATCAAAAAGCTCCCCCAATCTTGGGCAAGCTGCAATTGGAAAGGGCCAACCTGAAGCTATCTCAAGTCTGGGAGATGACATGTTAACAACAAATTGGCCTCGCTCCAATATAACCACCCAATCCCTTGGCAAAGCTGAAGTAAGTGGCAAGACCAAGGTTGGGGCAAGTATTGATCCCTGTTGTGGACGCCTTTTTCTGCGCCTTGCCTTTCAGAAAGGTTTGAAAAGAAAGGCCTCACAATTCGAACTCCCACGATTCTGAATCTAGTCTCACAAATGCAATGTGAAATTGATAAACACCAAAGAGTCCAAATCCGACAAATCTTTTTCAAAAATCTATTTTAAACCAAATAATGCCCAAATAACGCCTTTGCGAAGGAGGATCCGAATGAATAAGCTAACCAACTAGCTACGCTAATTAAGCTAACTAATTATTACAAACCGAATGAATTAACTATTCTAACTAATTAATTAGATAATTACATCACATCTAATTAACTACTTAACTAATTAATGGATTACAAGTCAATTGCAAATTAACTAAGTAGACAACTACTTCGCCCCAGGAAGTGATGGATATGCATACGTATGCTCGATTTTACACTTGAAAAGCCACTGCCTTGCTACTACAAGCCATTGTTTGCACATTTGATCACTGAAAATTCTGCCAACTTCCAGAACACCTATACTTCATCTTACCAACACACTGTGCAAAAATCACTAATGGCAGACAAGAGGGACAAGGGACCGGTCGGCTACCATTGGTTGCCGGTCGGCCACTGGTGGTTTACACTTGCACGCTGCAACAAAAAGCAAAACAGAGCAAAACAATGTATTTTCACAAGTTGTTTGTACTATTTACCCTCCTTATCATCACACAAGCTCAAATGAGAGAAAATTTTGGCCCTCAAACCATCAATCAAGCAATTTCCATGCATGATGGCTAAGGGACCAAGTTTGTACAAGTTCAATAAATGCACAAACAAAACCAAAATGACCACCACCCTATCATGCATGATCAAAGGCAATGATGACCTAGGAAAATGACATATTTCATCACTTTGAGTATGAAATGTCCCATTTTCCTTGTGGTCCAATTAATGTCTGATTTGAACACATGCAATGCAACACAAAGAATGCTTATCTTGCACACTTTTACTTGCCAATTTTGTTTACTCATTTTAATTACCAAACTATTCTTTAATCAATTAAGTCCATTGGTGATTTTCCTCTAAAGTGAAAGAAGTGTCAACCAAGGGGCAGTTTAAGGCATGAGAGAAGCTTCATGCCGTTGGTAATGAACCCTCAAAGGAGGGTTAAACCATTAAGTATGAGCCTCAGCCTCAAGCTTAAACAACCCTAAGGTTGAAACAACCCTCAAAACAAAAGAAAAAGTGAAGAAATGAGAGAGATTGCAGACATTGATTTAGTGCTGGAAATGAATGATAAAAGCACTAACATATGCAACCAACTCACACCAATGCTAGTTAAAGCCTTTAAACACTAAGCTAGTGAAGGAATTAACACTACAACCATGCCATGCAAGGCTCAAATGAAACAAATGACCAAAAATAGAGGCAAAACAGCTCTGATTATAGTCTGAAACATGCTGGACTCAGGGCACGAAAAGCCAAGCCATTAAGCTAATGCATGGGGTTGCACTACAACTATGCAAAACAAGACCCAAACAAACTAACCAGCCCAAAACAGAACTAAAATAGGTTATTTCAGAGGCTAAGACATGCTGGACTTGAGCTAAGTTAAGCTAGAAAAACATGCTAACATGTGAAGCTAACTAGGCATGCAAACAAGACACAAGGAGGGGAGGCTAACCCCTCCAATTTTAGACTTCAAATTGAGATTTTTACCATTGAAAAACCTCTGAAATTCAGTGGTTAAAAGGCCCAAAAAAGTTGATTTGAAAGATGATAAACAAAGGCTGAAAAGCTATACAAGCAAAGAGACAAGAAGGGTGAACTACCCCTAACTCTCAAATAGCCACGAACCACCAGTTTTAGGTTATAAAAGTAGATCTTTTTACAGTTCAAAACCAGCTTTAAAACAATTGAAAAGGATGGCAAAGCAAGTAAACAAAGCAAGTATAAATAAGGCAAGTGTTATACCTTTGAAGAAAAGCACAAATTAGGCTCAAATCCAAGCTAAAATCACCTTCAAAAGCTCAAAGAAGGTCTCGAGTAATCTCAACTCAAGGTGAGAGGAATTGGTTTAGGAAGAATAGGCAAAAGCTAAGGCTTTGGGAGCAAATGTGTACAAACCAACAAGAGAGAGACAGAGAGAGAGAGGGAGAGAGAAATCTAAAGACAGAGGGAGAATTTTGTTCCAAAATTGCTAACCTCTCAAAATGGGGGAGGAAACCCCATATTTATAGAAAAACACTCTTTGAGCTTAAAAACATCCTACCATACACGTGTATGAAGATGCAGCTCAGCGTGCCTACAGCTGTCACAGCTGTCAACAAATATCTTGAAAAGCACACTGGTGGCCGACCAACCACACCCCTGGCCGACAACCATTATCCATGGCCGGTAGCCTATGGTGGTGGCCGACAGGTCACCAAAAGTTCTAGGCTCAAAAACAGCAGGAATTGGTCCAAAACCAAGCAAAGAAAAGATAAGGTTTAGAGGCTCAAAGACCGGGCGTTCTGTCGAGGACTTCGGGTGCTCAAAACAAACACAATTATCGAGTACTCTGGCGATGACGTCCAAGTCTTGAGGACGATCAAAAATAGGGTGTCTACAGTTGCCTCTCTTTGACAAAACTCAGGAGTCATGAAATGACGGGAGTGAATATCGAAGCCCAGAGACGACCCATTTTTGACAAGGCCGAAGACTTGGACAAACAAACAAACAAGACAAAAACGGTAGCGCGCAGGCTACTGACGTATCCCTTTGCAAGGAATCAAACCAACGTAGTTCTGGGGCAAGATGCAAATGATATGCACAATGCAAGAACATTGCTTATGATCATGCAATGAGGCTGTAACAAAATATTTGAATGCAATGCAATACAAGCAAACCGAAACAAGGTATAGCAATCTCAATCATAAGAAGGAATAAGCAAACATGCCACGCGTGGGACTTAGGGACCGAACCACATTTTCTACAGAAAGGATGTAAGAAAATTATGCAAAGTTTAGCTATGCAACGCGTAGAAAAGAAGAAAAGTGATAGTCCAGCGCACCTAAGGTCTCAACCAAGATCCAAACGTGTTCCACACAGAAGAAAACGAGGATGGTGTGAACACCGGGACACACCCAAGTGTGTTTAACCAAAAAGGAGTGGTGTAAACACCGGGGCACACCCAAATGCTTTTAACCAAAAGGAGTGGTGTAAACATTGGGGCACACCCAAATGCTTTTAGCCAAAAGGAGTGGTGTAAACACCGGGGCACACCCGAATGCTTTTAACCAAAAGGAGTGGTATAAACACCGAGGCACACCCAAATGCTTTTCACCAAAATGAGTGGTGTAAACACCGGGGCACACCCGAATGCTTTTAACCAAAAGGAGTGGTGTAAACACCGGGGCACACCCGAATGCTTTTAACCAAAAGGAGTGGTATAAACATTCGGGCACACCCACATGCTTTTATCCAAAAGGAATGGTGTAAACACCGGGGCACACCCAAATGCTTTTAACCAAAAGGAGTTATCCTAACACGTCCCATGCGAGAGAAAGGAGAACAAAAGGGTATGATTCGAAAAGCAGGAGTGATTTTACCTGGAACTCCTTTGAATGAACCGTACATACAACATCGTTTGTCTGTGCTGGCTCCACTAAATGAAACATGCACACAATATCATGCCTGTGTACAGAAGCATGCTATGTAACGACAATGCATTTTCAATGCACGAAACAAGAGTGAAAGTAGATTTCGTGCAACAATAGAGAAGTGCATATTCTATGCAAATGTAACAAATAGGAAATGCATATTCTATGCAAGACAACAACTGCGATATAACGGCATGTTCTGTACAAACTGAACAGTTCGAGAGCATATTTTATGCACGATTGACAGCATGTTCTATGTCAAATACCAAATGCATGTACTATGCGAATGGGAAATAGAAGTGTGTTCTATGCAAATGTGAGAAGTGCACATTCTATGCAAAATCACATGCGAAGCGTACCTTCCATACATGCACATGATGTATGTTAGATACGGGGATGAAAGAGTATTTGTAACAAAACAAGTTAAATGGCAACTTCCGATTTTCCTCTTGGAAGAGTTGCGACATGTTTTCAAAGGATACACCTCGTTCATGTTTACTGACAATGAACATCACGAACTGAAGGCATGGTTTAAAGTTTCCGCAGAGGCAATTTGAACTTAAAGGTGAACCTTTCATGCATTTCATGACAAACAAGGACACAAAATAGCATCATAACTTAACATAGGAGCCCGGGGCACTGGATGGCCACCAAGGGAGGGCGTCAGCCACTTGTCGGCCACCCCTAAGCATTGTCGGCCACCAGTGGTGGCCGGTAGGCCACCGATGGCAGATTAGAGCCATTTTAGTCTTGTCACCTCAGGCCTTTAAGTATACTCACCCATACTTCATTTCCACACTTCTCCATGCTTGAAAATCCACCCTCTCCCTCTCTAGATAGTTTTCCCCTCTAGATTCGTGCTTTATACGCATTTTCCAACGCCCCACGTACGTTTGATTCGCTAAATCCTTTCTGTACACTCCACTTTGAACCGATTGAAATTCAATTTCGGTGCTTTTTCTTGGAGTTTCACCATTTGAGGATTGTTTCCCTTGAGTTCTTCTTGGGTTCTATGCCTTTTCCCGGGCTTTGACTTTTTTTTTTCCTTTTTCTCTCTCCTAGGGTTGACTTTAGTTGACTTTTGGCATTTTCCACCTCTCTTGCTCGTTTTCACCTACTTTTTCATCTTCTTTCCAGATGGCAGACGACGTTTCTCATGACGGAGCTTCTCTAGAGATTCCACCCTAGTTTTCTCCAAAGATTGAGGTAGAGCCCGAGCCTGTGCTACTACCACCCAAGGTTCAAGCCTTCGACTCGACGACATATGATCCTCAGACGTATATGCTACCACCTAAGAGTGCTTGGCATTTTAGAGGATTTAAGCGGGGTGCACCAGATGATACCTTGCTACGAGAGCCGACCTCTTATTTATCTTACAGCGCAACTGAGGTATACACTATATTCTCACATTTTCTTCAATGTACCTTACATTTCTGGCCTAAATCACACTCTTGCATTGTATTTCTTACACTGCTTTTCACCTGCTCATTCCACATACATTCTTGCACTTCATTTCTTACACTTGCTCATTTTGATCACAGGAGGACTCTCGCTCTATCAGAGGCTATGGAGCCACATGAACGAGGGAGTGGTATATGGAGCTCCCCAACGGTGTCCACCACATTGTTCATGAGGCCGACTTCGGCTTGTTCTGCATGGGGCTATCATGCCTCATAGCGAGTTGACCTCTGCTTGGAGCATTGGTAGAGAGGTGGTGGGATACCAGCAACTCTTTCCACTTCTCTACCACTTGGGAGATGACGATGACTCCCTATGATTTCTCTATGCTCACTGGCATAGAGGTATGGAGTCATTCGATCCCTGATGATACAGACATGGGTGAGTGGGAGGCGGCATGGATCTACCTTCTAGGAGCACACCTACCTCTCTTCTGATCGGGGATGGTATGGTATAGTTGGTTTGCAGAGAAATTTCGGGGGAGAGAGCCGGAGACCCCAGAGGAGATCGAGCACTACGCCCGAGGCTTTTTGATGTTCCTCTTTGGCAGCACTTTGTTCGCAGACAGAGCGAACACTATAGGTTTATATCTCCTGAGTGCACTGGTGGACTTGTCTTAGGTCCGCGTTTATGATTGGGGCGGTGCTAGCCTTGCCACATTATATGGATATATGAGCTTGACATCCCGCCGAAGCGGGAATAGGGTCAGTGGCTACTGGAGAGCCTGGGAGCTATGCTTTACCCTTTTTACTTTGCATTTTGTGCCGTGCTTTCTGCTTTGCACTTGTACTTTCTATATGATGCACATTCTACTTTGTGCACTCACACTTGTACTTTTTATACATTGCACACATATTCTGCTTTCTGTACTCACACTTGTACTTTCTATACACTGCACACATATTCTGCTTTCTGCATTTTGTATGCTACATTTTTTGCTTTCTACATTCCCTGTATTCTGCATTCTCTAGATATTGCATACACATTCTACTTTCTACATTCCTTATGTTTTGTTGTATACTCAATATGGCCCTTTTCTTTTTACAGCTTTGGGTATATGCCTACTTCCCAACCCTTGCCCCAGACCCAGAGGTGGAGATATCTCCTGTCATGTCGTACTCTCACCGGTACGATGGGAGGTGCCTACGGAGAACGCAAGAGACTTTTTCGTTCTTCCGCCGGTACTTCGACACTTTGACTGCAGCAGAGGTAACTCTAAATTCACAGTTATTTTCATTATACTTCAGTTCTGATTCATATTGTAATATTCTAATTGCAACTAACAAGCTGTGCATTCTCTGTTTACAGATCACGTGGCAGCCTTAGGTGACGATGCCTTAGGGAGTTGGGGACCAGTTTGCTGGAGCTCGAGGGGACACCCGTTTCCGGCTTCTATTCGAGGGTCCAGTTTGCCGGGCCTGGTTTCTAAGCGTTTCGTACACCAGACTTTGGGCTTGCCGCAGCTGATAGTTCCCATGGCACCCCCACCATCTATAAGAGCTACAGAGCAACTCACCTCCCAGGAGATAATCCAGTTTACCAGGGGCTTGGACGCCGATTACTTCTTTGGAGAGGGTGATTATGAGACATTCATCGAGACACACCTCATGCCACCTCTGACCAATGTTCGTGGAGGTGAGGGGGCGAGAGCCCCTGCTACGAGGGCAGAGCCTAGAGCGACCAGGGCATATGGTAGACGGGCCACCCAGACGAGGCAGAGGACCGGCTGGCTAGAGCTGCCAGTTGCACTCACATGTTGGCAGTATACTGGTAAGGCATATCAGATTCTAATTGAGCCTGCCGCAGCGGGACATAGATACATTGGAGCTCCTGACGCACCCCCAGTATGTACCCCATTCTTTAGTCTTCTCATTTCTTTCTGATACTTGTTTCTTCTGGAGATTGATCATTTCCAATGCATTTGTAGGCATCTCCTAGATACACCGAGGATCTGCTAGAGCTGTTAGCCTCTTTCAAGCGCATGATATTGAGGAGAGAGGCACTGCTTGGCTTCCACGGCATTCAGGTTAGTTCTTCAGTTTTCTTACATTCCAATCATCAAATTTCCACTAACACACTAAAACTGACATTTCAACTGAAAATTTCCCCATGCTGCACTAATACACTGCATCTGAATTCATACATTGTACCTGACTTCTGCATATACTCATTCTACACACCATACGTGAATCCCGGATACACATACTGTGGTTGACATATATCAACTGTCTTTTCTGGTCCCACCTATATCGATAGCACCAGCAACAGCAGGACCATCAGTACCCCCTCCGACAACGGAGAGAGAGAGAGAGACAGGCTCCAGAACGCAACCGAGGCCGAGCTAGGAGCGCTGGAGCTGAGAGTGGCCTTCAGAGCCTATTCTAAGTGAGGATGACACTGAGGCCAGCGAGGCCGATGAGGCAGTGAGTCAGCATGCTGAGTCATCCGAGAGTGGAGAGGATCACGCTAGCTTAGGTTCTGAGAGTGGGGATGCTAGTGTTGAGGAGAGCTCCGAGGCTGAAAGTGGAGATAGCTCCAGTTCCGATTCAGCATCCAGTTCAGACAGCAGCGTAGATGGAGACAGCTCTGAGTCCTTGCCCAGGAAGAGGACGAACAGGGACTCTCAAGCCTGAGATAGTTGGCTCTGATCTATCTGTATTTTTGCTTAGTTTCTTTTGTTAGTAGTGTTAGCACTTTGTAAAGCTTCAGACGAGTTCGATTTGCTATAAAAACTTGTACTGCACTTTTTGTAAAAACAACCATGGTTAAAATGACAACCAAGCTTTTTGAAAAAAAAAATAAAATAAAATAAAATTGTGTTTTGCATCATGAATGCCACATTGCATGAAAATGAGATTGAATTTGACATTGAAAATCAAATACTTGTATTGTCACAACAGTCTGAATCAGGTAACAAACCAACCAACAACTGAAATAAACAAAGTAATACAACTCGATAATCAAAATAGCAACAACTCGATAAACAAGAGAATAATTTGACATACGACAAAATGACTTGATAAATAACTCGATGAACAAAATAGCTCGATTGAAAAGCAAACTCATTAAAACTAAAGGACTCAAAATAAGACCTTAACATATACAAAAAGCAGAACAAAACAAAGGTTCTCAACACTCTCAACACAAAGGTGGATAATAGGTCTGTAAAAAGGGCTATCAACAATGAATGGATTCTGTCAGCCACCAGTGGTGGCCGGTCGACTACCAAGGTGGTCTGTCGGCCATCACTGGTGGCCGGCTGGCCACCAATCTGAGGAACCTCCAGAATATTGACACTGGCTTCCACGCACAGCCTTATTTTCTACAAAAGGTTTAGATTTCATGTTTTCTTCATTTCAGTTGCAAATTCTTCACAAATGGAGACATTCTTTGCTGAAAAACTCTCGAATCAGATTGCAAATTCAAATGGCTTGGAAAAGTTGAATTTCTATGGTTTCAGCATAAATGCACTATTCCTGCTGAGTCGTTCTCCGCTTTGTTTTCTGTTCCTACATGTCGCGGCTAGATGTTGGAATCCAATTACACATGTCTTTAGCTTTAGGGGACAAGAGATATGTCCGATAGTCGAAGAATTTCAAGTGTTAATGGAGTCCCGGCACAATGAGGAAATTTTTCCTTAGCCCTATGTTGGTCACCTCCAAGCTTTGGAAGGGATGTGTGAGCTCACTTTACACGATGCCTGATCCTTGGTTCACAACGGAGACCTGGATATCCCCAGTTTGATTTATCAATTTTCTGACGCCGATGACCGAGGCGATCTTCTTAGGCGAGGTTTTCGGCAACACACCCTTTGTTTTTGCATGTTAGCACACTTCCTTGTTGCCTCTAGCTTTGGCGAGTCTAACATTCGGCTATTTGAAGTGGCACAAGGCTTGAAAGATAGTAGGAGTTGCATTGGCTTGGTACTAGCCGTGGCTTTAATGGGCTTAGACGCCTTTCATCGACGAGAGACAAACAAATTCGCTAGGAGTCCACTACTTCTTCAGGTAATGTTTCCCACCCTTTCTCATATGTGTTGCTCACATCACTTAGCACTCATGCTCTATTTTTCTCTCAAAGCCCTTTTCTCACTTTTTCTCTCAACATACACCTCTCTATTCTTTAATCTCTATTTTCTTTCATCCCTCCCTAGATACGGCTCATGGACAAATTGAAGGTAGTGGACTCTTGCCCTGCATATTCAGCATGAGGCTATTTCTTTTACGAATAGCTAGTTGAGTTCCTAAACGATGGATGGTGGTGCCATTGGATGTGCAACAGGGCTACTGCTGACATTGCTTGGCGTTGCCTATGGTTTGATCTCCCCAAGATGAGCTAGAGTATGGCTCGGCAACCCGGCATTCAATTGATTAGGCTGACACATTGCGTATTCTACTTTCCATTCTAGTTTAGGCATCAGTTCGAACATGACCAGACTTGCCCAAAAGAAGGAGTGCAGTACCCGGCTTCATTCCCAATCCGAGGTTCACAATTGGCTCAATATCTCACTGCGTGGAGGACAAGGGCCTGCCCCTAGTTTCAACTGCACACTTTTCTGACAAGTGCCTGGCTTGGCTTGAAGAAAAAGCATAGACCGGGCCTACTTTAGCATCAGAAGCTTCCACAAGCGCAGGGGGGGAACACAAGAACACCTGATTCAGCTATGCCCCAAGTTTATTACTTTGATCTAACTTTTCAAGTTTTTAAGACATAATAAAAGCAACTTTGATTTGTATCGAGAGTTGGAGAACTTTGTATTAAAATCAATGAAATTGAAGTTGTGGGGACTGAAAATTTTCCTTTTGGTCCAAAAATGGTCTAAGTTGTAAAAGATTAATTTGAACAAAATCAACTTTATCAAAACTTTTCAAAACCATTTTCAATAAGGATCACAACTAAACACATATGGAATCTGTCCTTGAGATGTACAAACCCGAATCCAAAAATGAAAAATTGCCCCTAGACTGAACAGCATTGCTCAGCACTATAAACAACTCTTCTCTCAGGGTAAGGATCACAACTGATCTTTCGAATAACGAAAAAACAAGGATGCCTTAATCAAACAAATGGACATAGTTGATTTGGAGGTGTTTACGGCCGGACTTCAGAATGAAGTTGCCTACGTATCCTGAAGATAGAAATCAGGTCTTACGTAGTTCGGTTGGGGTTCACTCAGGTATTAATGCTCTCCTTTTGTGCTCTAACCTTTGCCAAGGCCGCCCTTTCTGGGTTTTCAACTTTGCGAGCTCAAATTTTCAAATTTTTTGGTGCTCTAACTTTTGCCTAGGTCACCCTTTCAGGTTTTCGGCTTAGCGAGCCTCTTAGGGGTAATATTTCTTCAACTTGCCTGTGGGGATGTGGTTTGGAAATACTCTTCTAATCCTAGGGGATACTCGTGATCCTCTGCTAGTCACTTGAAAAGGAATAAACACTCCAGTTATGGGTGCCGGAATTAGCACTTCGACGGGCAAGTTAGTCTCTGCACTCAAGATTACTTGTATTCTAAGTTAAGCTTAATAGTTCTCACATACCTTTCCTCGTCTGTTGCCCCTTTATTTATACTCGTTTCCTGGGCCTCGGGGCTTGGCCCACTTTTCACTCATTATTCTCTTATTTACGTAGCTTCATAGTTTAATAGATACTCAGCCTATCTAATTCACTCGGCCTCCTGGTCATGAAGGATTTAGCCAAGTAGTATCTGTCTTGCAGAGTGTGAGCTTTTGATTATGCCATTTATTCGGCTCCCACAACTGCCTCCCAAACTCCCCATTGACGGTAGTTATTGGGTGTGTTTCGTTTTGAATTTTGAAAAGTCAGGGGAAACAAAAGTTAGGCGGCTTAACCTATCCCAATGTGAACGTCAGAACGCATACGCCCTTCGGTCATCATTATACTTTCCCACCTCATTTGTGCATCTCTCGCATTTATTATGATTTGAAACTCCAGTCCCTTCGAATGCATACTTTTTCAAATATTTGAGCCTCCAAGATTGCCAGTCAATACCTCTTCTCTAATTCGCGTCTTCTGCAACTTCTCCCCGTCTCTCCTTATCTCCCTTGCCTCTTGTAAGTTTTCTTCTCCTCTTTGTAATCCTATTTTCCGTGTTAATTTTAGATTTGGCATACCCTTGAATCTTCACTAGAATGGCCAAGCACTTGAAAGACCTCCTTTCCGAGGGTCGTATTTCGGGGTTCTGACGACACTTTTCTATCCCTGACGATGTCCACCTATCTCTAGTGACCGACAATACTCTTGATATGGAGTGGGAAGATCAAGATACAATCATCTTTCCTCTCATATCCATTGCGGAGGGCGGGGTCTATTTTTCCCTACACCCATTCCTTAGGGCCGTCCTCCGCCATTGGAGTTTGATTCCTTCCCAACCCAATGTGCATTTTTTTTGAATCATCGTGGGAATAGTAGAGTTGAACCGGCGCCTTAGGATCAACCTTGGCATTCCGGCCATTCGGCACTGCTATGCTTTAGCCAAATCCTCCGGTCGGCACAGGCGCTACTTCCTCAGGGCCAAGGACACTGACCACCACTTGGTAACCATGCTTGCCAGCTCTAGTAAACGAGTTGATGATGTGATGGTCAATGTCCGAGGCAACTGGGAATTTGGCGAAGGCAAAGATCGCCTAGACCCTATACCTAGATGGAGGGGTGAACCAGGTTGCTAGGCAACTCCTCATTTTTATTAGCCTTTCTTTTACTCGGCTCTTTCTACCAGTCTAATCCTTTGTTTATGCAAGCAACAAGTTGAAGAAGATTTTGACTTCGGCCGACGAGGTGGTCCTTGCTGAAATTAAGACTGCACTCAAGTATTTTGGCCGTCTAAATGTACAGAAGCAAGGGAGAGCCACCCACATACTCCTGCGATACGAGCCCACTTATACTACGTTCTCGGTGGCGGACGACATTACGATCCCAACCGGTGATCAACATCTTATGGCTCTTATCTTCCCAGTTTCAAGAACCTTAGGCAAATTGGTTTTGAAGAATCTGATTCGGAGCGAGAGGTAGAGCCGGTGATCGAGGTAGTTGCCGAACAAACGAAAGAGTTCACTGCGGAGGCCGAGAAGGTCGACGAGGCTCTAAAATCAGCATTTGAAGCGGCCGGCCTTAATCAGTCTAACTCGCCGTCCACTTCAGGTCATGGGGAGTTTTCTTTTGGAGATATTTTTACTGGTTTAGAAGATCTTCCCGGCTCCTATTCTGAGGGTATGGCGAAGGAATCTCTTTCTCAGCTGGCATAAAAAAAGAATGCCGAGCGTTTAACCGCCCGTCAGAAGGCCGCCAGAATCATCCGAGAAGGTTGTCGTTATTGAAACGGCTAAACTTGTTTCTGTTGAAACGGAACGGTTAGTTGAAAGTCTGACTCCAGAGGCTGATAATGGTAGGGAAAAGCGACCCGCCGATTTTGAGGTCATTTCGGAAGAGATTCCAGTCGAAAAGAGGCCGCGCTTGGAGGAGTCGGACGTGGTTCTTCCTTTTGTAGTTCAGCCGAAGATAAAAAATGTGCCAATGTCCTCTGACGCATCTGCTGCGAAAGACCTAGCTGTGGCATTGAGCCTTGCTTCGTCGGTCTCGTTACCGGCTGACAAGGCGGCTTTCTGCTCGGAGCCGAACGTGTTAGCAATTGCATTGGCCGCTCAGACAGCTCTTCTGGTATGTATCTTGATCTTATCTTATCCTTTGTGTTTTTGTGTATATTTGTTTTGGTTTTAACATTCTGTTTTACAGACGGTTGGTAGGATAGCCGAGATAGGGCGGCATCAGCACGAAACCGTCGAAGAAATAGGATGTTTAAGATCGGAAGTGGAGGGTGAAAGAAGTAGGGCCAACTTTGAGGCGGCAAGGGCGACGATGGCGAGTGTGAGGGCGGAGGCCAAAATGGAGAGGGCGAAAAATGGTGAAGAGTAGAGATTGGTCGCCGAGCAGAGGGCAAGCGCAAATGATGAAGCACTCAAGTCAGCCCAAGAGGTGGTTGCTCGGCTGGAGAACGAATTGGAAGATTTGAAGAAGGTAAAAGAAAAAGCCGACTCTGAGTCTTCCAAGGCGTACGAGGCCGGGCAAGACGCCGCCCTTGAAAGCTAAGTGGAGGAAGCTCCTAAATTTGAAAACCGAGGATTCATGCACGGCTGGCTCAAGGCCCTTGTTGCTGCAAATGTGACATTGGCAGTGCCAATTCCATATGAGCAAGTGGACATCGAGCCGCTGGAGTCTAACCCCGAGGACCCTTAGGATGCCACACTAGTTGTTTTTGTCTAGGAATTTCAATGTATTGTCTTTTATTTTATTTTTACTTAGGGTGATCTTCATGTATAAAGTGATACTCCACCTGGATTCAGTTTATCACTAAAACTTTTCCTTGTTTTGTGTTATTTCTGTACTTAATTAAATGAATAGACAATTATTCTATTAAAAAGATGGATGATTCGAAAGTTGGGGGATATTCATGATTCGGATTTAAGGAATCTGCCCTTGCCATAGCCAGTGCATGAGCTTCATAAGCCGAATAGGACTCGTTCAAGGAATGTCTGTGGCATGAATCGATCGGCATTGGGTTTTAATATTTGGCCGATTTGTAACTTGGCAATTAATTTAAATTTCACCTAGCCGAACATGCAATCCCATTGCATAGCAGCCGATTGTATAACTAGAGGTTCATTAAATGAGATCAGATTAATGCATGTGATCTTGCCGAATATTAGTCGTTCGGTCTTAGGTATTTAGCCGATCACATTAATAAATCTGCCCTTGCCTCAGACAATGTAAGGACTCCGAGTGCCGTATATCACTAGTTCATGGAGTCGCTATGGCACAAATCGTTCGGCATCAGGGTTCGGTGTTCAACCGACTAGATTAATAGATCTGCCCTTGCCTCAGCCAATGTCTGGACTCCGAGTGCCGTATATCACTAGTTCATGGGATGGCTGTGGCACAAATTGGCCGGCATCGGGCTTTAGTGTTCAGCTGACTAGATTAATAAATCTGCCCTTGCCTCAGCCAATGTATGGACTCCGAGTGCCGTATATCACTAGTTCATGGGGTGGCTGTGGCACAAATCGGTCGGCATCAGGCGTCGGTGTTCAGCTGACTAGATTAATAAATCTGCCCTTGCCGTAGCCAATGTAAGGACTCCGAGTGCCGTATATCACTAGTTCATGGAGTGGCTATGGCATAAATCGGTCGACATTAGGCTTCGATCTTCAGCTAACTAGATTAATAAATTTGCCCTTGCCTCAGCCAATGTATGGGCTCCGAGTGCCGTATATCACTAGTTCATGGAGTGGCTGTGGCACAAATCGGTCAGCATCAGGCGTTGATGTTCAGCCGACTAGATTAATAAATCTACCCTTGCCTCAGCCAATGTATGGACTTCGAGTGCCGTATATCACTAGTTCATGGGTGTTGTACTGACGATTCATGGAGCGGTTGGGGCATACGACTCAATCGGCGGCGGGCTGTTGAGGTTTCAATATTAATGAGACTGCCTCAGAGGTGCTGCCCCTGTAGGGAATATATGAGCATGTACGTCACACAAGAAGGTCTTGTTTATATGCTCAGATTCAGTGGCTCAGTTCAGGCCTTTGACAAAGACTAAACAAGTGCGTATGTCAAATAAACTTTTCTTCAACAGTAGAGGAGAAGCGAGGACGCTAGCTGAACTGGGAGGAGATATGAGTCGAAGTGGTGAACCTTCGTGTGTTGGAGGTAGGACTTCGAGGGATCGAGAGAGGCATCAATCCCCCCATTGTCGAAGCAAGTCGCCCAGGAGGGACAAGCAACTACAGGGCATACCTCATCAACCCCGTTCTGAAAGGGAATCCGACACGACCCCATGTCGATTGAGTTTTGCGGTCTTCATGGGGAACAGGCCAATGACAGAGGCAGATTCGATTGTTCGAGATCCAAACGTTGCAGTCGAGTTTGCTGAACAGATTTTCCCGCCCGAGGTCCAGCAGTCGATGGTAGGTCGGCAAGACTTCGAGGTGTTTCGTGAAGGCGTTCACGGGCGAAGAGGGGACTGTACACAGCTTATGAGATCGGCATGAGTCTCCGCGCCACTCGTCGCGACATTGCACAGAGAGATGAACGCATTCGGAAGTTAGAAGCCCGCACCAAGAAGGTCGAGCGTGAGCTAAGGAGATTCAAGTCTGCCAAGCCTCAATCGGCCTGCCACCCCAACCTAGTTATGGAAGAGAGGGTTACTCAAAGGCTAATTAGTGATGTGATTGCTGATAGGAATAAGGCTAGCATGTTCGCGATTGAGACTGCAAGGGCCACGACCTATGAAAAACGTTTCCATGATGGCCGAAAGATTGGAATTGAGAAGACAAAGGAGAAACTCGCCGAAGTGGTTTGCCGATGTGAAAATTGTGGATTTAAGCACGGTTGGGTCAAGGCATCTCAAACCGCAGAAGCTCTCCGAGCGTTGAGCATTGATTCAGCATCGCCACTCTACCAACGTAAACATTTTCTGTTTTCCGCCTTTGAAGTCAAGCAGAGCGAGAATGAGGGTGACGCCGTATAAAAATACCTATTGTGATGTTTAAACGTAAATCGTGTTCAAAACTATGTAATCGTTTCGCCTGATTGAATAAAATGTTCTATTTTAAATGTGTATTGTTATAATTTTCATTCGGCACACACGTGTTTGCATTTTCCGTTTTCATTGTATAACTGAATATTTATTCGGCATACACGTGTTTTCTGTTGTGTTAATATTGGCCTGCCCGAGCTAACTACTCATTGTATTCCGAATGTTTATCTACTTTGATGTATAAACGGGTTTTGCCGACTCGATATGAGAGCATTCTACATTAAGTATCTAATCGGCATAATTATGAGGGGCGTCGAGAGACGTCATACGTAGATGAGGCTCCGAATCCGGGGACTTAATCGGCCCAAAGACGTCATGCGTCGATGGAGCTCCGAATCCGGAGGCTTTGGCCAATCGTGATATCCACGAAGGGCGCTCCGAATCTGGAGGCTTAGTCGGCCCAAAAGACGTCATGCACCGATGGGGCTCCGAATCTGATGACTTTATTTGGCAAATCGTGATATCCACGAAGGGCGCTCCGAATCCGTAGGCTAGACTGGCCAATCGTGATATCCACGAAGGGCACTCCGAATCCGGAGGCTTAATCGGAACACCTTTGAACTGGAGTTTGTAGTGAGTAAATAAGGATGTTTTCATAATAGAAAATGAGATGTACATGGCGAACCATTTAGAACAAGTATCATGCCCCACAAGTCAGGTTAATGATAAAATTTGCGTAAATGCGTTGAATTCCAAGGCCGTGGCAGACTCCTTCCTGACATGTCTTTGAGCCGATATGCCCCTACTCTTGCGATCGAATCAATCTGATAGGGGTCGTCCCAGTTAGGACCCAATTTTCCATCAGCCGATTTCTTGGCAGCTGGAAGTACGTTCTTCAGGACCAACTCTCCTGGTGTGTAGCGGCGCAGCTGAACACGTTGATTATATGACTTGGCAAGCTATTGTTGGTACCGCGCCATCGACGCAAGGGCACAGTCTCTTCATTCTTCAATTAGAATCAGATCCAGTGCCAGCATCATATCATTTTGGCCCATATCATAAACTTGAGATTTCAGGGTTGGGTGGCCGATCTCCAGGGGTATGATCGCCTGGGTTCCAAAGCACAGAGCAAATGGCGTTTTGCCAATAGATCGCCTCGGCGTAGTCAGATGAGCCCATAATACACTCGGCGATTCTTCGACCCATTTGCCTTTAGCTTTCTCCAGCCTCTTCTTGATGCTGTCCAAGATGGATTTATTAGAGGCTTCGGCTTGACCATTACTTTGCGGGTAAGCCGGTGTAGAAAAGTAAGGTTGGATACCATATTTGCTGCATAGCTCACGGTAGATGCCACAATCAAACTGGGTGCCGTTGTTTGAGATAAGAGCTCCTGGAATGCTGAATCGCGTTATGATATTTCTCCACACAAAGCGCTTGACATCAGAATCTCGAATGTGCGTTAATGCCTCTGCTTCGACCCATTTTGTGAAGTAGTTTGTGGCGACGATCAAGTATCGCCTGTTCTCTGGGGCCCTCGGCAACGGTCCTACGATATCAAGCCCCCAGAGGGCAAACGGCCAGGGACTAGTAATAGAGCTCAACTCTTCAGTAGGCAGATGGGTTAACGGGGAGAACTTCTAACACTGTTCACATTTTTTCACATAGCACTCCGCATCAGATCTCATTGTCGGCCAAAAATACCCCTGTGTTGTAGCTCTATGGGCCAAAGAACGCCCGCCAGAATGGGCACCACAACTGCCTTCATGTATTTCAGCAAGAAGCTCTTCGACTTTATCAGGGTGCACACATTCCAAATATGGACCAGAGAGGGATTTTTTATAAAGCCTTCCTTGCGGATCCAAGTAGTATCGCAGGGCTTTGTTCGGAGCTTGTGTGCTTCTTTCTTGTCCTCTGGGAGCTGTTCGGAAGATAGAAATGCGACAATGGGATCCATCCAACTCGGTCCAGATTCAATAACGTTGACCTGGACTTCCTTCGAAGGGCCAATGCTCGGCTCCAGGATGAAGCCCACTTTGATGGTCTGTTTAATCTCTGAGTTAATGGCGGAGGCTAGGCAAGCAAGGGCATCTGCATGTGTGTTCTGATCACGTGTTATCTGGTTCAATTCATGATGGTCAAATTTGGCCAGCAAGGAGTTGGCCGTTTTCATGTAAGCCGCCATACAGTCGTTTCTTGCCGCGTACTCCCCTTTTAGCTGATTGATCACTAGTTTTGAATCACAAACTACAAGCAAGCGCCGAGCACCCAGAAAATGTGCATTCCGCAAACCGGCTAGAAGGGCTTCGTATTCGGCTTCGTTATTTGACGTTTCGAAGCCGAGCTTGATGGCCTGCTCAATTATTGCGCCATCGGGGGCGATGATCACAACTTCAGCTCCGCTGCCCCGCTGATTGGATGATCCATCACAGTACAACTGCCAGATGTCCCCAACATAAATTCTCCAGTTCGGCTCTGGTCGAATGTCATCGAACTTGAAATCGGCCAGACCCCCAGTGAATTCGACAACAAAGTCGGCTAGCACCTGGCCTTTGATTGAGGTTCAAGGTAGAAACTGAATGTCGTACTGGCCGAGTTCAAGAGCCCACTTTGAAACACATCTTGATGCTTCTGCACTTCGCAATACTGATCGGAGGAGATAATCTGTTAGCACCCCAATGCTATGTCCTTAGAAGTAATGCATCAGTTTTCTTGCCGCCATAACTAGGGCTAAGATGAGTTTTTCCAGCGGAAGGTAGCGTGTTTCGACGTCAACCATTGCCTTGCTCACGTAATACACTAGCCTCTGCTCCACCAGCTCTTCCTTTATCAGTACGGCACTGACGGTCCTGTCGGATACTGCCAGATACAAAATGAATGGGTCACCAGCAGTAGGTGTTGTCAAGAGTGGTACTGAGCAGAGGTAAGTCTTGAGGCCATTGAAAGCGGCTTCGCATTCGGCGGACCATTCAAAATCCTTGCCCTGCCGTAGTGTATGGAAGAATTATCGACAGTGATCTGTAGACCGACTGATGAACCTATTGAGTGTCGCGGCCATTCCCATCAACTTTTGAACCTCTTTTACTGAACGAGGGGAGCTGAGTTCCAAGATTGCTATGATTTGCCACGGGTTGGCCTAGATTCCCCGGTGGTTGAAAATATAACCCAAGAACTTATCGGATCCAATCCCGAACGCACATTTGGAAGCATTCAGCTTCATTTTGTATTTGCATAAAATCCCGAACGTTTCTTCTAGATCGGCTAGATGGGTTTGCTCTTGTTTGGACTTGACTACCATGTCATCAATGTACACTTCCATAGTGTGGCCGAGTTGCTCCTTGAACATAGCCGTGACCAATCTTTGGTAAGTTGCCCCTGCGTTCTGCAGCCCAAAAGGCAAAACCATATAGTAGTAGGTTCCTCTTGGGGTGAGGAATGCAATTTTTTCTTGATCCTCAAGATGTATGGCGATCTGATGGCATCCTCTGTAAGCATCCAGGAAGCTCATACGTTGATGGCGTGCTGTTGCATCGACAAGTTGGTCAATTCTGGGTAGGGGAAAACAATCTTTTGGGTAGGCTTTGTTGAGGTTAGTGAAATTGACGCAAACTCACCAAGTCCCATTTTTATTCTTCACAACCACTATGTTAGAGAGCCATGTAAGGTAGGTCACTTCCCTAATTGCCCCGGCCTCAAGTAGCCTGTCAACCTCCTCAACAACGGTGGCGGTGTGCTTTGCGGCCGACTGCCGACTTTTCTGAATGATCGGCTTGCACTTAGGATCAACATTCAAATGGTGCTGCGAGATGGACGGATCTATACCCGACATCTCATATGGAGTCCATGCAAAGACATCGAGGTTGATGAGTAGGAAAGAGATTAGCTGCTGTCTGTCGGCCCGATTCAAGGATGAGCCGACCATGAAGAATTTGTCTGGGCCTCCATCGATTACAACTCGGTTTAAACTTTTTGTGGCCTTTTCATTTGGAAGCCGCCCAACACCGTCGAGGGTCTCTCGATCTGGCACCTCAATAGAATTCACCTGCAGCTCCTTTGGTGTTTTTTCAGCAAGGAGATAACATGCTTGTGCCGAATCTGGGAGCCACGGATTTGCTCAATACCGCGCTCCGTCGGGAAGTGTAGCAGCTGATGATAAGTGCTTGGCACGGCTTGCGTAGTATGCAACCAAGATCGCCCCATGATGAGATTATACAGCGACGGCAGCTTGACGACCAATGGAGCCTACTCGAACGGGTAGTATGATTTTCCCCACCAGGTACTCTGGATTGGCATTGAAGCCGAATAGTGGGTAAGGAGTCGGAGAGAGATCTGATTCGAAGAAGCTGAGTTTGATGAATGTCTTGTAGTACATGACCTCCGATGTGTTTCCCGAATCAATGAGTATGCGCTCAACTATGAATCGGTTTACGCGCAACTCAATTACTAAGGGGTCGATGTGTGGCAGTGTTACTCTATCCAAATATGAATCATCAAAAGTGATGTCTGCAGTTTCATGAGGCCGTTTAGTCGAAGTGAGTTGATTTTGAAGGTCGGGATTCGACTGAATTGTATGCACCGCTGATGTCATTGGTAGGCTGTATATCATGTGGATCACGCCGAGCAGAGGTGAATCCTATCTTAAGGCTATTGCTTTGGTTGGGTTGCTTTTTCGGACGTATTGTTGTAGGCGCCCATCTTGTACCAATTCCTCCAGGTGATCCTTCAGTACATAACAGCTCTCCGTGTCATGGCCATGGTCCTTGTGATATTCACACCGCCTATCCCGTCTCCTCGTGTCGAAAGGTCCCACCATTTTTTATGGCCACTTAAAGAACGGAAGGTGTTGGGTTTTGGACATAACCACACTGATCGGCTCTATCAATTCCGTATATTTCTTGTCAGCTTGCCTCGTACGCCTGCTATCGACTTGCAGTTGTTCATTTTCTCGGTGGGAGCAACGGTAACTTGATCGGCGGGAATCCTGCCTCTTATCTCGTTTTGCCCGGTGTCGTGGTTCACGGCTCTGGGGTGATACAGAATTTAACGGCTGAGCAATTTCTGCTGGGGACGTCTTGTTGATCACATTTCTGGCTTTAACCCGCAAGGCATCGTCTTCCACTTTACAGTATTCTTCAACTTTCTTCATCAACGACCAAACTGTTTTGGGGGGTCGTCTGGTCAAAGAGCTGCAGAGGGCACTGTCGAGATGCAGCCCCATCTTGAAGGCGGTGATGGCCATGGAGTCATTGCAAGCATCGTCTACCAGATTAAAGCATTCCTAATACCGAGCCGAATAAACACGAAGGGTTTTCCCCTTTTGAATTTGCATTGCCTAGAGGGAGTCAGCTTGCTTCGGCTAGACCTCATTAGTGATGAACCTTGCTCTGAAGGATTTTTGGAGTTGCTGGAAGCTTTTAATCGAAGTCGGCTCCAGTTTATAATACCACTTGACAGCTAGTGGTCCCAAACTGCTCGAAAATATCCTGCACATCAAAGCCTTGCCATCCATATGCAGTGTCATAGCTTGCTTGTAATGGCGGATGTGATCAGTGGGGTCTGATTTTCCGTCATACAGGGTGAATGACAGTGCTTTGAATTTCTTGGGTAGCACTGCCTTTACATTCCGTCGTACAAAAGGATCGTGTTGATCTTCATCCGAACTGTTTTTCCTTCGCTTATGCCTTATACGGGGACTCTATTCAGAAGAACTAGAAGTTTCAGATCGTCCCTTCTTCTTGGGCTCCGGGGATAATGAGTCGGAGTTGCTATCAGCGTCTTGTTGTCAGGCTCGAGATCGTCGACCACCTGCCTTCACAGGTCATTCCAGGCCTTGGTGTATAGTTTTTCTGGACTTTGCCAGCTCCAAGGCCAAATCCTGACGGAGATGTTCGTTCGCTGCAATCATGATCTCCAACCTTTGTTCGTTTTGCTTTGCTTGTTCCATGATTGCTTGCATTGCTTCATGCTCAGGACTCGAGGGTGAGGCGAAATTCAAAGCGCACCTTTCGGGGATAGTCTCCGGTCCAAGCATGTTTGTTGGAGTGAGGTCGTCTCTCTACGTGGTTTCATCAGTGACTATCGGAGGGTCTTCCGTTACGCCCGCCATGGATGTGTTTGAGTATTCCCACAGATGGCGCCAATTGTGGGGATGTGGTTTGGAAATACTCTTCTGATCCTGGGGGACGCTCATGATCCTCTGCTAGTCACCTGAAAAGGAATAAACACTCCATTCGTGGGTGCCGGAATTAGCACTCCGACAGGTAAGTTAGTCTCTGTACTCAAGATTACTTGTATTCTAAGTTAAGCTTAATAGTTCTCACATACCTTTCCTCATCTGTTGCCCCTTTATTTATACTCGTTTCCTGGGCCTCGGGGCCTAGCCTACTTTTTACTCATTATTCTCTTATTTACTCGGCTTCATAGTTTAATAGATACTCAACCTATCTAATTCACTCGGCCTCCTGGTCGTGCAGGATTTAGCCGAGTAGTATTCGTCCTGCAGAGTGTGCGTTTCTGGTTATGCCATTTATTCGGCTCCCACATTGTCCAAGTTGATCGGTTGGGAAAATTCTAGGCCATCCAGGTCCATGAGAATAACAGCTCCATGTAGACACCCCATTTTTACCACCCTTAAGACTTGGGCGCTACTGATTGCTTACTTGGTGATGAAAGTTGTGCGATGCAAAGGTTTGATTTCTTCGGTAAGGATAGCATCAAATCCCAACCTCACACCCCTTTTGGACCAAAACTATTTTGCCCAAAATGATTTCTAGGCCTTAAAACCCTCTCTTTCAAAACATTTTTGAAAAAAAAAAAATTACGATGTTCCGAGGCTTGCATTTCGTTAAATGTTGTGTTTTTCAGTAAACTGAGCACGGACAAAGTGGAAATGAATGGAAGAGAGGTGAACTGTTTGAAAAAATCTTCAAAACACCTTATTTAGGGGTTTGGAGTTGAAGAAAACGGGAGAGGAGAGAAGAAAACTTGTTGAGGAGAAGCTCGGCATGAATCTGGGTAGGATCGAAACTGAGCAGTCTTCACTAAAAGAGGCATATCTTTTTGTACAGTTGGAATTTTGATGTGAGGCTCCACCATTGGAAAGAAGACTTCAAGGAATTCAATTTAGGCTCAAGAATTACCTTCAAATGAGTCCATATGAAGGAGATATGCCCATTTGAAGTTGGGCTCAAAAAGCAGATTTTTCTAGATAACCAGAGGCGGAGTGTGCTAGCCATGAATGGGATTTTCTAGCCATGTGCCGACCATCAATGATCCCTTGCTGGCCATTGATGCAAAAAGTTAGATTTTTGCAGATATTTGTGTTACAGCTGTTCTAGCTGTCCATTTTGGGATATTTTCGACCTGAAGCCTCATTCTTCTATATATAGAGGGCCTTCTCTATGGTTTTAAAGGTTTGAACATTTGAGGAAGAAACATTTTGGGAGCCTCTCTCTACATTTCTCTCTCTCTCTCTCTCTCTCTCTCTCTCTCTCTTGAACCTTTGTGCATAAGTGCATACAAGTATAGATACACTTCTCCTTTGCCTATACATCCTTGACCAAAGTTGGTTATCTTTCACCTGAGGTTCTAGAAGGCCTTATTGGAGCTCTTGAAAGTGATTTTACTTGGTTTTGTTGCCTAAAATTGTGTTGTGCTTCAAGAGGTATAACTCTCTCCCTTTGTGCTTGTTTTGTACACTTGCTTTACTATCCTTTTTCCATTGTTTTGTACTATTTTTGGCCTGGTTTCAACTAAAAAAACCTCTGTTTTTCTGTCCTAAAAATGGTAGTTTGAGCCTATTTTGTGTTAGGGGGTTGTCTCTCCCTTTTGTTCCTTAGCTTGTATAACTTTGTCTGCCATCTTTCAAGGCTTTCAAACCAAACTTTTTGAGCCTTTAAACCACTGAAATTCAGAATTATTTCAGTGGTGGAAAACATGTTTTGAGATCCAAAATAGAAGGGGGTGGCCTCCCCTCCTCGTGTCTTATTTGTAAGTGTAGATAGCCTAACATGTGAGCATATTTTTCAACCATTTTGTGACCTAATCTCAGCATGTTTTTGCTACTTTTTTTACTTGTTTTACCTTTGTTTGGGGCTGGTTAAGTCACTTGAGGCTTGCTTTGTACGCTTGTAGTGCAATTGTGCTTAATAGTCTAGTTTGTGCTATGTGTTGGCCTTTCATTCTAGCTATTTTTAGCTTGCTTCAAGCATGTTTTAGGACTCCTTTGAAACTATTTTAGGACTATTTTGAAGTGTTTGACCCTTGTGAGCTTTGTATTGCATGCCTATAGTGTAGTGCTCTTCACTAGTTTGGTATTTTTGGATTTTGAACATATTGTGCATGAGTTGCTTGCATGTTGTAGTATCATTTTTCATGTCATTCTAGCACTGAAATATCTACAACCTCCCTCATTTCTTCACTTTTTCATTTGCTTTGAGGGTTGGTTAGCCTTAAGGTTGTGTTTAAGTTTGAGATTAAGACTTGTGCTTAATGGTTTTAATCCTCTTTTAAGGGTTTCTACTAACCAACGGCATGATCTCTCTCATGTCTTAAGTCATCCTTTGGTTGACCCTTCTCGCATTAGAGGACAATCACTTTGGACTTAACTGGTTAAAGAATGATTGGGTAATGTAAAATGAGTAAATAAAACATGACAAGTAAAACTTGAGCAAGTTAAGCATATTGTGTTTGCATTGTATGTGTTCAATCAAACGTTATATTGAACACAAGAAAGATTGGAGCATTCACACTCAAAGTGATGAAATGAGCCAATCTCCTTTGTCTCCATTGCCTGTGATCATTCATGACAAGGTAGTGGTCTAGAGTCATGTTTTGTGCATTTATTGAAAGCGTACAACTTGGATCTTTGGCCATCATGCATTGAAAATGCTTCATTGTTGGTTTTGGATCCAAGAGTACCACTCCTTTGATGTTTTGAGATGATAAGGAGGGCCACAGTACAAACATATCCTTGGAAAACCCTTAATTTTCCTCTGTTTGTGTTCTGTTGCAGTGTGGTGATTCAGCACACTAGTGGCGGCCAATGGCTCACTGATGGCCGACAGTGCTTCATCCTTGGCCGGCATAGCACACTTTTGGCCAACAGATGGCCAGTAGCAAGCATTCTTGGCCGGCAGGCCATTGGTGCAGTCCTCAACATTGGTTTGGTAAGGTGAAGTAGAAAGTTCTAAGAGCAAGCTTAACCCTGCAAACAGAGCCTCTCAAGAGCAAACCGGGGGGCTTTTCGGGGCGAAAACCGAGTGCATGCATCCTCCATTACCCGAGGCAGAGCTGTGGCAATGTAGTTTAGACATTTCTCATGATTAGTTTATATACATTGGCTTTGTAATTTAATTAATTAGTTTTCTAATTAGTTAAAGTGTTGTAATAATTAGTAATTAGTTTAGTAGTTATTCGTTGGTTTGTAATAATTAGTCTAATTAGTTTAATTAGATTAGTTTGATTAGCTTAGCTTAGTGTAGCTTAGCTTATTCATTCAGACCCTCCTTCGCGAGGGCGCAATGTTGTAATAAGTGTGCGTGCGTGTGTGCATGTCTTCCAACCTCACGTATTTCAATACTTTAATAGCTTAGCTTAGTGTAGCTTAGCTTATTCATTCAGACCCTCATTCAGACCCTCCTTCATTTGTCTTTCATACACCAAGGTTCGGTGCATCATTCAAACTGCATCGTATTTCAATACTTCTTCGAATACGTGTTTATCACATGTTGTTCAAATCGAATCATATGCCAGATTAGTAGCCGAGCCTATTAATTGCATTATTGCACGTATTGCATTTGGCATCTAGCATAGTTAGGATCATGCATTCTTTCTAACTAGCTTTTGTTTTGGCTTGGAGTACTCGGTAAGTTTTATGCTTTAGCATACTTGCAAGAGTGTGAGTGTTGTCATGCTTCGCATGCTTGCCATGAGGCTATTTGCTTAAATGATAAACTGCATGAATGCCTATGGATGAAGACTTTGCTGCTTGGATTGGAACAATTCAAAAAGTGTGAGTTTTAAGCCCACTTTGCAAAGTGGCAAATCATCATGTTTTAAGCCCACTTGAGGGTGGCAAATCCGCATTTTAGCCCACGTGAGGGTGGCAATTTCAAACCATTTTCGTAAACAAACACTAGTGGAATTCGTTCCAATTTTTGTGATTTAGTCTATACTTGTTTGTCTACGTCACACAGTAAAGCTAGTCTAATAACCGGAACAAGAACACATGTGTTTATAAAACAACATATCATGCTTAGTAGAGGCCGATCTTTGATAGGACGAGCGGGGTTGCGCATTTTAGGACCTTCCCCTCTCGTACCCAAGTTCCCGAGCCGAGACAACTTTGATGATGACAGACACGTGGCCTTTGGCATTGTAGACCACCCAGAGAACTCCCAAGAAAATCTCGTTTTGTTCATTAGCTACTACAGTTCGGACTCAATGTCACGGTTCTGAATCTAATCTTGCAAAGTGCGATGCAAGACCGATAAATCACCAAAGAGTCCAAATCCGGCAAATCGTTTTGGAAAACTTATTTTTAGGAAAGAAGTGTCAAACATGGACTGCTTTGTCAGATACAGAGTCGCCACCTAAATATTTTATTTTGGGGGAATTTAGGAAACCCTGACTCGTGCCTAAGGCCACGTGTCTGTCATCACCAAAGTTGCCTCAGCTCAGGAACTTGGGTACGAGAGGGGAAGGTCATGCAATGAGCACCCCCGCTCGCCCGATCAAAGATCGGCATATACTAAGCATGATATCCTGTTTTTGAAAGCACATGTGTTCTTATTCCGGTTAATTAGCTAGAATTACTATGTGATGCGCACAACACACAAGTATAGACTAGATCGCCTAATTTGGAACAAAGCATCGCATATCCGTTTGTTTGGAAATGGTTTTGAAGTTTGCCACTCGCAAGTAGGCTAAAACATGGATTTCAATGAATCGTTCCAATTCTAGTAATCCAACCTTCACCCACAGGAATTTAGGCAATTATATCACATAAGCAATTAGCCTCATGGAAAGCATGTTGTCATGTTAACACTCATACATATGCAAGATGGTAAAGCATAAATACTCACAGTGTATTCCGAGCCAAAATAAAGAACTAGTCAGTAATCAGTGCGTGATCCTAATTCATGTTAAGATGGCTAATGCAGTACATGCAAAATGTAACCAGAAATAGGCTCGGCTACTCTAAGATGGCATATGAGATGCGACAATTCGATACATGTATTCAGGTAGGGATTGAAATACAATACAGTTAGTATGATGCGCCGAGCCTGGTGCATACAATACAAATGAATTGATACAAACATGCGAGCATAAGGTATGCTAAATGAAATATGCCCTAAAACTAACCATCGTAAGCGGTTAAGTAAAAGGGAGAAAAGAATGGGGGTTAGAAGACATGCATCACACGCACGCACGCTTATTGCACCAATTGGCTCTCTCGACGGAGAAACCGAAAGAACAATACAAACCATCTAATTAACTAACTAACAAGCTAATTAATTATTACACAATCAAATGAATAACTAGCTACAACTAATTATTACAACACTTAAATAATTAACAAATTAATTAAGCTATGAAAAAAGTAAAGTGGCCTTGGGAAGAGGGACAAATGCATGCTCGGTCGGCTTCGCTCAGAAATCCGTTGCCATGCCTCATGTTGCCTCTGTTTGCACTACTTTGTACCTCTGCAAAGTGTGAAATTCCCAACACACTTCTGATTCACCCCATGGGCACTGTGGGAGACCATCGGCCAAAAATCATGGTCATCGGCTAAGATAAACAGGTCATCGACCAAATATGAAGCCATCGGCCAAAAACTTGTAGCCGACCGGCACTGAAGATAGCCGATCGGCCATCTATTCCTGCCGACTACTCCTTTTGCTACAACAAAGGACAAACAGAGTATGGCAATGCATTTACAAGACAATGTTTGCAACTACACCCCTTATCATGTTTAAGACTCAAAGGAGTGTAGTTCTTGACCCTCAGACCATCAATCGCGCATTTCAATGCATGATGGCCAAAAGAGTCAAGTGTGTAATTCAATATCAAATGAAATGCACAAAACACATAAGGGACCTTAACCTCTATCATGTGTGATCAAGAGGCAAGTCAAAGCACACACAATGCTATGAAAACTAAGCATGCAAGCAAGCATGCCATGGAACTAATATGCAACAACATATAATGTACTAAATATGTAACAAGCATGCGACAACATGCAAGGCAAGATGGATGACCATGCAACAACATGTCAATTAGCAAGCATGTGACAACATGCAATATGACAAGCATGCAACAAGCATGTAAGCATGATGTAAAGTAGCAACTTTGAACAACATGGTAAATGGACTTAAACTAAAGATGGACAGACCTTAGCCATGCCCAAAATCAGTGGCCAAAGTTATGAATTGGAAGCATGAAAATGCAAAACAAACATGCACATGTAAATGGTCCAACACCTAGGCATAGGAGGGCAACTTTCAAGAGCACTTAAAAGAGGACAGATATGGACATGTGACAAACATTATAATCTCTAAAATCATGCATGGAAAGGTGTCAAACCAACCAAACAAAGCAAGCAAAGCATATAAGAAAGCCCAAAGCTTAAGACTAGCGAAGGGACTCAAACCATGGCCATGCAAGGCAAGCCCCAAAGGGCCAAGGGCACTCAAAACAGTCCCAAGGCAGGTCAAGACAAGACCAAAAACATGCTCAAAACTAGCCAACACAAGCTAGAATACAACTCCAAAAGGCATGAGGCTACAAAGAGGGTGTTACACTACACCTATCAAAACCAAACATGGCATGAATTGTCCAATGAAAAACAGAGTTATGGCATATCAAAATAAGCACAAATACCCACTTAGATGGCATCCCAAAGACCTAAGCATGGAGGCATACACAATGGTCCATTCATGAGGCATAAGGCATCAACTCTTTAAAGCATTAAAGGGGTGATAAGTGCAAGTATATGAGCATGAAACATGAACTGAAATAACATTACAAATGATGCCAAATCATTGAAATGAGCCAAGTAATGCATGCTAGAGAACTCAATACTCAAAGCTAACAAGGTAGATTGAACCATCGCTATACAAAGCAAGTCATGCATGACTAAAACAACCTAAATCAAAGCTAGAGCATGCTAAAACATGGACAAAAGCTTCTTGAAGTTAAGCCAAAAGCATGCTAGAATGACATGTTAAGGCATGATGCATGTTAAGGCAAATGAGAGGATTGCAAGACAAGTACATGAAGCATGTAAGAGCCAACTAAACCCACCCAAAACAGAGTCATGGCATGCTAAAACAACACCAAAAACCCACTGAAATGAAGTCAACATAAGCTAGAAAGATATGCTCAAACATGAAGCATATAAGCCTAGTTTGTGTGATTTGCACTACAAGTGTATTAGGCATGCATGGAGTGACAAAACCAAGCAAAAACAGTGTTGTATCATGGAAAAACAAAGCCTAATACATACTGAAATGAAGCTACAACAAGCTAAGCCAATTTGCTATCAACATAAGCCACTTATGCAAGCATATAAAACAACAAGGAGAGGGGATGACCCTCTCCTATTTAAGACCTCAAAACTACCTTTCCACCACTGACAATCCTCTGGATTTCAGTGGTAATATATATAGAGAGAGAGATATAGAGAGAGAGTGATATATATCTTCTTCTCTCACTTTTCTGAACCATTGGAAAGGGAGGAGGAGCTCCCTCTTTATAGATGTTCAATTCCTAAGCTTGTTGAGCAGGCTAAGCAATTGAATCAAATCCCTCCATACACGTGTATGGGGGATGTGAATTGTGCATGCCAGCTATGACAGCTAGCATAAAATATCTGCATAAAGCAGATGAACAGGGCTCGGCCAGAAAATATGGCCGATCGACCAACATAAGTGCCGACCGACCAAAAAAAGTGCCGATTGGCCAACACTTTTGGCCGATGGCAAGAAAACAAGGCCGATGGCTTCAAGCCTTGGTCGATGTGTTGAGGAAATGGCCAACAAGCCACCCTCTTCCCTCAGAAGCAAAAACACAAGTGCTTGGTCCACAACCAAGCACAAAACAGACAAGTTGAGAGATCTTGAGACAAGGTGCGTGACCGAGACCCCCGAGAACTCAAAGCGAACACGAGCATGGATGATCATCGAGTGTTCAAACGATGACGTCTAAGTCTTGAGGACGGTCAAAAATAGGGTATCTACAGGCACGAGTTAGGATTTCCTAAATTTCTCAAAAACAAAATATTTAGGTGGCGACTCTGTAATCTGGAAAAGCAGTCCAATTTTGACATTATTTGATTTAAAATCGATTTTTCAAAATGATTTGCCAGATTGGACTCTTTGGTGTTTATCAATTTCACATTACACTTTGTGAGATTAGATTCAAAATCGTGACAGGAGTCCGAACCGTAGGTCCAATTCGAGCTCTCCGAAAGGGGGGTGAGAAGAAAGTCGAGTCTATACTCCACCCAACCAAATGGTTTTGATAATGTAAAGACCAGTCCAATTGGGTCTGAACTTACCCCTAGGGTCATGGATGGGAGCTCAGTTGTATTTCTTGTTAAAAGCCCATCTCCTTAAGATTCCGAGACTTAAGATTCCGAGATTCCGAGACTTAACTTTCTTGTAAAAAGCCCTTGCAATCCTGTGTTGAAAACCCTTAACATGGTACAGTGCTTTCAACCTCCTCTCGTCAAACAACATCAGTTCTTTGAACCTGCTCTGCTGCCTGTCCACTTCTGCTCTCTAGCACTCAGCCATAACCCGCAGTAGTGGAACCTCTATTTCAATCGGTTGAACAGCTTACATCCCATAAACGAGAGAGTAAGGAGTTTCCCCATTAAACGTCTGAATTAAAGTCCTATAGCCCCAGAGTGCTAAAGGTAATTTGTCTAGCCAGTCCCTATAGGTCTCAACCATTTTCTGCAAAATATGCTTGATGTTCTTGTTGGCGGCCTTAACAGCTCCATTGGTTTGCGGCCGGTATGTGGATGACTTATGAAAAGCCACGTTGTATTTCTCCAACAAGTCAATCACTTCTTTCTTGAAATGGGAGCCATTGTCTGAAATGATCTCATTTGGGACTCCATAACAGCAAATGATGTTGTTGTGGATGAACTTAGCCCCATGTGTTGCTTTCAACACAATATAAGACTAAGCTTCCACCCACTTCATGAAATAATTGATTGCACCAGAATATATTCGTGCCCATTTGACCCTTTCGGTGTAACTGCCCCAATGACGTCAATTCCCCAAACTGAGAAAGGTCATTGTGAAATCATGTTGTACAGCTTTGACGGCAGGATGTTCATGCAATTGGCATGAATTTGGCATTTGTGGCATCGCTGAACAAAACCAATACAATCCTCCTCCATGGTAGACCAGTCGTAACCTTGCCTGAGAATCTTTCGAGCTCACATTCCTCCGCTCATGTGCGCTCCACACTCTCCCCCATAGATGGCCTCCATTAGGCGCTTTGATTCTTCAGCATCAACAAACAACTTGTGCATTCCCAGATGACCTCTCTTATACAACTTACCTCTGCAGATGATAAATTGAACAGCCATCCACCATATTGCCCTTTTATCTTTGGCATATGCCCCAAGTGGATAAACCTCCTTTTCTACGAAGTTCCAGATATCATAATACTAGGGGTTTTGACCTTGCACTTCATCTATTGCGGCGATCAACTCGTAGCCTAGCGTATATCTCTGTTCAATAATGATCTAACGCATCCGGACTCCAAATGGAATCTATCATGGAAGATAGAGTTGATAAGGCATCAGCGAACCTATTGTTCTCTCTTAGTTGATGCGTGAAGGTTAACTTCTCAAACTTAGGAATCAGAACGTCCAAGGTCTGGTGATAGATCTTCATCTTTTCTTCTTTCACCTTCTAGTCTCCTTTTGCTTGAGACACAACCAGGTTCAAGTCCCCAATGACGTTTAACCTTTTTGCCCCTAGTTCCAGGGTGGCTTCCAATCCAGCGATACATGCTTCGTATTTTGCTTCATTGTTGGATACTTTAAAGTGGAGTTTGAAGGCTAAAGGTATTGGAAATTGTCGGGTGCTATCAGCAACACTCCAATCCCATAACCGTACTGGTCAGACTCTCTGTCAAAGTACATTGTCCAGGTTTCTTCCTTAACCTGCAGAATGGTTTCATCTGGGAATAGGTATTCTACCTCTTCATCCCCTTCCACTGGGTGTTCTGCCAAGAACTCAGCCACCGCTCTCCCCTTGACAGACTTGCGAGTAACATATTTCAAATCAAATTTGGAGAGAAGAAGCAACCAACGGGCTAGCCTACCCGTAAGTGCTGGTTTCTCGAAGAGATATTTGATAGGATCTAATCTCGAAACCAGAATTACGGAGTGAGCTAACAAGTAGTGCCTCAACTTCTTAGTAGCCCATAACAAGGCTAAGTAAGCCTTCTTCAGCGGGGTGTAACGAGTCTCATAATCCAACATCTTCTTACTCAGGTAATAGATGGCTTTCTCCACCATATCCTCAGATTCCTGAGCAAGCATACATCCCATTGTTGTCTTTGTTACTGACAAATACAGAATCAATGGCTTTCCAGGCTCTGGCGACGACAACACGGGTGGGTTCTGAAGGTACTACTTGATCTGCTCAAAATCAAACTAACATTGGTCATCTCATTGGATATTCTTTCTTTCTTCAGGAGACCAAATAGTGGTTCACAAGTTAAGGTTAATTTTGTAATAAACCATTTTATGAAATGCACTTTACCTAGAAAGCCTCGCACCTCCTTTTCAGTCCTTGGTTGTGGCATTTCTAGGATGGCCTTGATTTTGGAAGGATCTACCACGATGCCCCTCTATGTGATCAAAAAACCCAGCATTTTCCCCTCTGTTAAGCCAAAAGCGCACTTTTGTGGATTTAGCCTCAACCGATATTCTCTGATCCAATGGAAGAATTTCTTCAAGGCAGTGTAGTGGCCCTCTCTTTCCATGGACTTGACAATCATGTCGTCCACATACACCTCGACCTCTTTGTGGATCATATCATGTAGAATTGTCGTTGCAACCCGTTGATAGGTAGCCCCAGCATTCTTTAACCCCAACGACATCACCCTGTAGCAGTAGGTTCCCCACAGCGTAGTGAAGGCAGTTTTCTCTTATCTTCAGGTGCCATCAGAATCCGATTATACCCGGAAAATCCATCCATGAAGGAGAGCAACACATGGCCTGTAGTGAAGTCTACCAACTCATCAATGTGTGGTAGTGGAAAGTCGTCCTTCGGACTAGCCTTATTCAGATCTCTGAAATTCACGCACACTTGAATTCTACCATCTTTTCTTGGCACCGGAACAATGTTAGCCAACCAAGTTGAATACTCAAATACTAGCAAGAACCCTACGTCTATCTGCTTGGTGACCTCCTCTTTAATCTTCAAAGCCCAATCCGGGCGTATTCTCCGAAGCTTCTGCTTGATGGGTTGGGCCTCGGGGTCAAGAGGGATCCGATGCTATACAATCCCATGATCGATTCTAGGCGTGTCTTCGTAGGACAACACAAAAACATCTTTGAAACCTTTTAATAAAGCGACTAAGCGCTCGCGCTCCTCCGAAGATAACGTGGACCCGATCTGAACCAGACGTGGATCCTTCTCAATACCCACATTAATTGGAATGATTTAATCAACAAGGGGTTTTAGAAACCTCTCCTCCTATCGATCAATCAAATGTTTTAAAACTAGAGGAATTCCTTCCTCGTCATTTTCATCAAAATTTTGAAAATCATGATCAATGCAATATACAAGTGGCACAGAGAAGTACTCAGAAACTGCAGTGGTATTCACATTCAAAAGATCCAGCCCATCCAATTCCTCAGTTACAACCGACTCAAAAGAAAAGAGAAAAGACAACCTAGACAAAACTTTGGCATTCGAGTTATTAACCCCAGGAATACCGGACTCAGACTCAGATGAAACGCAATCTGATTCCTACTCCACAGACTCTGTGGAATCAGATTCTAGTTCACTACCTGACTCAGAGTTACTGGACAGGAAGCCCTCCTCTAGCTGCCAATTGAGGGATGGTGCGTCAGATGCATCCAAAATACCATCGGAAGGGTCCACACCTGATTGGTCTCCGATCATGGAAACGATTAGGTCATCCCCCAAGCTCTCTGAGTTGATCTGAGGATCCGAAAGGAGACATGCCAATACTGCTCCTATCTCAAGCTCGTTGCTGTTGGAATCACTTTATGTACTCTTTGCAGCCTCAACAATTGGTTCAGTCTGTTTTTCTATGTCACTCTCTTGTGGCTACAAGTCAAAGAAAATCTCAAAACTGGGAACCCGCTGCTTCTCGGAGTTGAACCAAGGTTCGGGGAATCTATAGAATGGGAAGTCTTCTCCCTTCCGAACAAAATAGCAATTCAGGGTTTCCCGAATTAGTCAACGCACAAGCTCGTAGTGCTTCTCGCTTTCCTTTGTTCTAGCTCTTCTTGTCATTTCTTTCCCTTTTCTCACCCAATCCTCTTTGGTGGGCGTATAGCCAAGACCAAAGACATGAGGGTTATGTGGCACGTCGGTTAATGCAGCGACGCCTTTCCGACCACTTCTGCCTAGTCCCATTCTGGGCATGTGCTGCAATTTCTTCATGAGATATTTAAATTGGGTATTGACATATAAGCCCTCATCAACAGCCAAGACATTCTGTACTACTCGAGCCTTGGCTAGGGTAAACCCCAAAAAGAAGACATCCTCTTCGCCATGCACAATCTCCAGTACAGGTGTAGTGACCTCTGGCGGAGGATGTATAGATGAATTCTTGAAGACTATAGCTACCCCTTTCCTATGGGGGTACTTCAACATCTGGTGGAGGGTGGAAGAGACAGCTCTTATATGGTGTAGCCACGGACTTCCAAGCAATAAATTGAAAGTGGTTGGCACATCAAGGACGTGAAACTCAATGTCTTGTTGAGCTGGACCAACTTGCACTCTGATATGCACTGTTCGCATCACCTCTCTGCTTGTATTGTCATACGCCCGGATCACCTGGGCCGTAGGCTCAAAATTGGCTGGTTTTACACCAATAGCATAAGTCATACGAGTTGGGCAGACGTTGATTGCTGACCCAGTATCAACCGGTACCACTGGCACCCACTTTTCTTGGTCCTCTACGGACATGTACAGAGGCTTGTTGTGTACAGAGCCTTCTGGTGGTAGCTCCTTATCCGAAAAGGTCAAAGTTGGCGCAGCGCCTCCCGGGAAGACTAATCCCACCAGTTGTTCTGGGGTAGCCTCAATGGACAACTTGGCTTTATCCATCGCCGATAGTACAGCATGTCTGTGCACTCGCGAAGCCATAAGCAGACCCCAGATAGATATGTCAGCTTAAATCTTCTTTAACTATTTTAGCACAGCTTCTTTCTCTAACTGATTTTCCTTCTGTTTCTTAGCTTTTTTGTCCTTCCCAGATGCCTCAAGTTAGTCCAGATATGGCGGCTTGAAATATCGACCACTTCTTATCATGTGGTCGATTTCTTCCACATACTAGGTATTGTCAAGAAGGCCCTCACCCCAATCCTCGTCAGTATGGGCCAAGTGCAGGTCGTCGTCATCTGACCAGATTCCTTCGACAGCAGATAAGCAGTTGTTCGGCTCCGTTCGGGTCGTCTTCTCATCACAGATTTGCCCCACAGGGTCTTAGGCCTTTCCAGCCTTCTGTTTATTTTGATCCACTTCTTGCTCAAGGCACCATAGTACGGCTTCTTGCTTTGTAGGTACAGTACTAACTATGCCCAGCTCCTGAGTCACCTGTTATGCAACGGTGTTTTCTGGCAGTTTACCCTTTCCATAGGTCATTCCGGCCATTGCAGCAGTTCCCACTTTCTGTTATTCCAACTTCAGTTTAGTTCCCTCGTCTATCTTGGGTTCATCACTTAGCCATCTAGAATTGTCTGTTTACCCGTTCAGATCAAACCAATCAATATGCACATCCCCTTGATCTTGCTCATCAAAGAACTGCAAATTGTCTATATGCTCCTCCAGGTCGGCTAGATCATCTAATCCCTGGTTCGACCCATCTTCTCGAACTACACTGAGCTCCATCCCAGTCGGCAACACCACTTCTGATTTATCTTGGTTGATCGCCACAATGTAGCAGCTCGGGTTGTACACCCCATCAGATAAGTCCTTAGAGCCCTCGGGCATTAGACTGACATTCTCCACCAAGGCTGACCTCCCTTCATTTTCCACTGTCACCACCACGGGTTTAGTTTGGATTGTTGATGTGTTCATGATGCACAAGTCTGTGCTCTCAGGGATGAACAATGCTGGCTTAGGCAGGTGGGAAGGGGTGATATATATATTGGGGTCATAAGGGACGGCCAGTCTATGGATGAGGTTTATGTGCTAGGGTGGGGGAGCTTGATTATGTAGTGGAAGCGGATTTATAGTGGCGTTGGGTTTTTCGGGAGGTGCTATCACCATATTGTCAATGAGATCTTCAATCTCTTGACACAGTCTAAAGCACTGATCAATATCATGACCATGCTGTTGATGAAAAGCACAGTATTTGGTCGGGTTGTGTTTCGGAGGGAGAGGATCAGGTAGCGGGCGTTGTTCTAACGGCTTAAGATACCCTTTTCTGATCAAGACCCTCAGGGCTGCGAATAAGGACATGTAAAGCGGGGTGAAGACCCTCTAGACTCGGGCCTAATGCCTTGAGGTTTGTGAAGTTGTATTGGATGTACCGGCAAAGGGGTTGGCAGTCTTGGGTGAGGTGGTGACCATGCTCACATCCGAAGGCCGCGCAGAGGTGCCACCAGTCATGGCTGTATTGGAGCTGCACGTAAAGGGCCTTTTGGGTTATTCCATCTCATGGTCTATCAACCCTTGCTTCATCGTATTCTCAATTTGGGCCCCTTTTTCATGGAACTCAGCAAAAGTAGACAAAGGCAAGACTATCATCTTCTATAATAATCTTCCTTGCAAGTTACAGACCACCATTCTGATCTGGTCCTTTTCAGACAGCCAGATAATCATCATAGAGGCCTTGGCCCTCCACCGGGTCACAAAATCCAAGAAACCCTCTTTCGGCTCCTGATGAGTTGCTTCGAGATCATGAGTAGTGACCTTGATCTAAGTATTATAGGAGTACTATGCTATGAAGGCCTCAGCCATTTCCTCCCAGTTTCTCTTCACAGAGTCTTCAAGCTTGGCATACCAGATGACCGCTATACCCGACAGGGTCCGGCCGACAAACGACAACTTCTGTAGTCTAGTGAGACCCATTGGCCGTAGGATATCAGAGTATAGCCATAGATAGACCATAGGATCTCTGGAAACATCAAATCGGTCTATGTGCGGCATCTTGAATCTGTCTGGCAAAGTCACTGTCGAGTCAATATAACCATCGTCAATATCAGAGATTGAATTCACACCCTGCGCCCATTTGAAGAGTTTTTCTAGCTTGCTGACCTTCAATGGACTAGGGTTAATCTTGAATTCAAACGGCGCCTCCGCTAAGTAAACAGGTGCCTTGGAGGTCTGAGGCAGGATCGGATCTGCTTGAATGCCCACATTTTTCTAGAGATTGATTGTGACCCCGGGTGCCGAAATTCCTGCTGGGGGTGGATGGGATGCTGAGGCTACTGCTGGTTGTGGTTGCTATTACTGAAGCATTTCTATTACTTCTGCTTGGCAGGCTATAACCTCGGCTTGGTGGGCTGTTGTATCAGCTTGGCGGGCATCGTCTAGCTACGTAGTCTCGATGGTCTGCTAGAGTTGGCGAAGCATATCTTCCATACTGAATGAGGGATGTTGAATTATCAGAACTGGTAAATAATCTCTTTCCGCAGTAGAAGTAGACAACTGGGCCTGAAAAGGCGACTACTGAATTGGTGACTACTGAACTAGTGAGTTATATCTGACCCTCCTCCGTCTGGTAACCGGTGGGAGTGAAGCAAACACTGGCTATCCTCTTACAAGATCCCCAGATTGGTAAAGTCGCCTTACTCGGGTCCAGAGTGCTTGGGGGACAACAGAATCATTTGAAGCAATGGTGAAAAACTACCTTTCAAAAAGAAAATAAGGTAAAAAGAAAAAAATATCAGAAACCGTACAACACCTCGGCTTAGACACAGACAACACGCAGTTGCGATCATAAGCTAGAGAGCTGTACTCAACACTGATTTCTGCCTCAAAACTAATACCCAGACTTTCAAGTGATACATACATTCCTGTAGAGTTTCACTCTAAAAGCACATATCAAGCAACTGAGAGCCAAAACACCCCTATGATGGGGTAAGGTTACCCTATCCTAATTTTGTCAGGAGCTAGGGATTCACTACGCAAAACAAGCGGTTTCACACAATTCCTGCATTCGGGTAAGCAACCTGTCCTAGTTTGGAACAGTCTCCATGGCTTCCGATATGCAACTAGGCCGATTGGTCAAAAAAGGGTACCTCAGCAAGACTACCTAATATACCTCTCACACCTAACACTAAGAAGTGAAAGGAGGATCAAACGGTATAGCAGTAGTCCAGATCCAAGGGTTGTGTTCCCATCGTGACAGAGCTCGCAACCGGTTAGCCTTTTGGCAAGCTTTTCCAAGCAAGCCTCTGGCAAACCGCTCAGGAATTGCAGATGGCAAACACTGTGACTTAGGCACACTGATGCAAATGCAAATGCAAGAAAACACATAAGTGTAGATAAAATAACATAACATGAGTTCAAGTCAAGTTCTCTAAGTCCCCAGTAGAGTCGCCAGAAACTGTGGACTCGCCTTTTTTCGTGCCCCGCCTTTTCAAAAGGTTTGAAAAGAAAGGCCTCATAGTTTGGACTATCGCGGTTTTGAATTTAGTCTCACAAGTGCAATGTGAAACTGATAAATACCAAGGAGTCCAAATCCGACAAATCTTTTTGGAAAATCAATTTTAGATCAAATAATGCCAAAATTGGACTGCTTTTCCAGATACAAAGTCGCCATCTAAATATTTTATTTTGGAGAAAAATTTAGGAAACCCTGACTCGTGCCAAAGGCCGCGTGTCCGTCATCACCAAAGTTGCCTCGGCTCGGGAACTTGGGTACGAAGGGGGAAGGTCATTAATTGAGCACCCTCGCTCGCCTGATCAAAGATCAGCCTCTACTAATCATGATATGAAATTTTATAAACATTACATGTTCTTAATCCGGTTATTAAACTAGCTTTACTATGTGATGCGCACAAAGCAAGTACAGACTAGTTTGCTCAGTTTGGAATAATTCAACTCATGTTTGTTTGCGAAAATGGTTTGAATTTGCCACCTCAAGTGGGCTTAAAGTTTACGGATTTGCCACCAAACATTGTGGGCTTAAAACCACTCAACAAAGTTGGCTTGAAACTCACATTCATTGAATCGTTCCAATTCAAACAAGAAGCCTTCATCCACAGGCATTTAAGCAGTTTAGCATTTAAGCACACAGCCTCATGGTAAGCATGCTAATCATGGCAACATTCACACTTATGCAAGTATGCTAAAGCCTAAAAAGCTCACCTAGTACTCCAAGCTAAGAAGATATGAGTTAGTGAAATATGCATGATTCCTAACCATGTTAAGTGTCTAATGCAACGCATCCAATATGTAATTAATAGGCTCGGCTACTAATGTGGCATATGAAACAATTAAACAACACATGATTAAACACGTGTTCAAATAAAATATTGAAATGGCAATGCAGTTTGAATGATGCGTCGAGCCTTGGTGCATGCAATGCGAATAAATGGATGCAAGCATAAGGTATGCTAATCAAAACATGTCCCTAATCTAACCATCAAAAGCGGCTAAATAGAGACGTGGGGTTGGAAGACATACACACACGCACACACACATATTACAACATTACGCCCTCGTGAAGGAGGGTCCGAATGAATAAGCTAACCAACTAGCTACGCTAATTAAGCTAACTAATTATTACAAACGGAATTAATTAGCTATTCTAACTAATTAATTAGATAATTACATGGCATTTAATTAACTACTTAACTAATTAATGGATTACAAGTCAATTGAAATAAACTAAGTAAACAACTACTTAACCCGGGAAGTGATGGATATGCTTGCGCATGCTCGATTCTACACCTTAAAAGCCACTGCCTTGCTACTGCAAGCCTCTGTTTGCACATTTGATCACTGAAGATTCTATCAACTTTCAGAACACCTCTGTTTCATCTTACCAACACACTGTGCAAAAATCACAAATGGCCGACAAGAGGGACAAGGGCCCGGCCTGCTACCATTGGTGGCCGGTCGGCCACTACTGGTTTACACTAGCATGCTGCAACAGAGAGCAAAACAGTGTATTCTCATAGGTTGTTTGTACTGTTTACCCTCCTTATCATCACACAAGCTCAAATGAGAGAAACTCTTGGCCCTCAAACCATCAATCAAGCAATTTCCATGCTTGATGGCTAAGGGACCAAGTTTGTACAAGTTTAATAAATGCACAAACAAAACCAAAAAGACCACCACCCTATCATGCATGATCAAGGGCAATGGTGACCTAGGAAAATGATGCATTTCATCACTTTGAGTATGAAATGTCTCATTTTCCTTCTGTTCAAATTAACGTCCGATTTGAACACATGCAATGCAACACAAAGAACGCTTATCTTGCACACCTTTACTTGCCAGTTTTGTTTACTCATTTTAATTACCAAACCATTCATTAATCAATTAAGTCCATTGGTGATTTGCCTCTAAAGTGAAAGAAGTGTCAACCAAGGGGTAGTTTAAGGCATGAAAGAAGCTTCATGCCATTGGTAATGAACCCTCAAAGGAGTGTTAAACCATTAAGCATAAGCCTCAACCTCAAGCTTAAACAACCTTAAGGTTGAAACAACCCTCAAAATAGATAAAAAGTGAATGATAAAAGCACTAAAGCATGCAACCAACTCATACCAATGCTAGTTAAAACCTTAAAACACTAAGCTAGTGAAGAAATTAACACTACAACCATGCCATACAAGGCTCAAATGAAACAATGACCAAAAATAAAGGCAAAACAACTCTGATTATAGTCTAAAACATGTTGGACTCAAGACACGAAAAGCCAAAACATTAAGCTAATGTGTGGGTTGCACTACAACTATGCAAAACAAGACTCAAACAAAATAATCAGCCCAAAACAGAGCTAAAATAGGTTATTTTAGAGGCTAAGGCATGCTGGACTTCAGCTAAGTTAAGCTAGAAAAACATGCTAACATGTGAAGCTAGCTAGGCATGCAAACAAGACACAAGGAGGGAAGGCTAACTCATCTAATTTTAGACTTCAAAATGAGATTTTTACCACTGAAAAACCTCTGAAATTCAGTGGTTAAAAGGCCCAAAAAAGTTGATTTGCAAGATGATAAACAAAGGCTCAAAAGCTATACAAGTAAAGAGACAAGAAGGGTGAACTACCCCTAAGTCTCAAATAGCCACAAACCACCACTTTTAGGTTATAAAAGCATATCTTTTTATAGTTCAAAACCAACTTTAAAACAATTGAAAAAGATATCAAAGAAAGTATAAATAAGGCAAGTGTTATACCTATGATGCAAAGCACAAATTAGGCACCAATCCAAACTAAAATCACCTTCTAAAGCTCAAAGAAGGCCCTAAGTAATCTCAACTCAAAGGTAAGAGGAATTGGTTTAGAAGGTATAGGCAAAAGCTAAGGCTTTGTGAGCAAATGTGTACAAAATAACAAGAGAGAGAGAAATCTAAAGAGAGAGAGAGAATTTTGTTCCAAAATTGCTAACCTCTCCAAATGGGGAAGGAACCCCCATATTTATAGAAAAACACTCTTTGAGCTTAGAAACATCCTACCATACACGTGTATGAAGATGTAGCTCAGTGTGCTTACAGCTATCACAGCTGTCAACAAATATCTGGAAAAGCACACTGGTGGCCGTCGGCCACACCCCTGGTCGACAACCATTATCCATGGTCGGCAACCTATGGTTATGGCCAAGAAGTCACCAAAAGTTCCAGGCTCAAAAACAACAAGAATTGGTCCAAAACCAAGCAAAGAAAAGACAAGGTTTAGAGGCTCAAAGACAGAGCATTCCGCCGAGGACTTCGGGCGCTCAAAATGAACACAAACAAACATAATCGTCGAGTACTCAAGCAATGACGTCCAAGTCTTGAGGACGGTCAAATCCTACACTTGTAGGAGGAGGTCTCCAAACCTAGTCAACACCTGCCAACCCCTCTGTCAATACTTCCAGGACTAGTTGTCGCACCATCAATTTCGTTTGCATGACCTTATCCAAAGCTCTTCAAATCCTCATATGACAAGGCCATATCAAACCCCTTGACTCTTGGCCTCTCCTTGATCACCTTCCAGCCAGGCATGATACTGCAAGGTATTATGCCTTCTATTAGCAACTCGGCCATAACACTGACCGTTGTTTTCATCTTCACCATGAAATTCAAGACCTGATTAACAACAAGGTCATCGCCTCACCAAGTCCTACAAAGTCTATCGGCACTGGATCAATGAACTTGGGGAATAATATGACTAGTTCTATAATCAAGAATGAACCACTTGTTGATGGCGCTCGTTTTACTCCGGACATGGTGGATGGCACGCACTGATTTTAGCAATTTGAAAATGTTGTTAATTTTACTTTTGAACTAGGTGTTGATTCAATCTTGTTGTGTCAGAGTTTGGTGATTTCAGGGGTGTTAACTCAGACATCACTGTCTTGTTTTTGTTTGTCTTTTCACTCTTTCTTTTGAGTTTATTTTAATCATTGAGCCAGAAGTTCTGAATGAAATGACAGTAATTTTCACCTACTTCTATATGCCTTTAAATCATTGCATTGACTAAAGTTTTTGAAAACTGTTTCTAAAACTGTGGTGAAAACAAAGAGAAAGGAATTCCTTGGGATTCACAAAAATTTGATCGACTGAGAGGAAGGAAGGCGTGCTAAGCCCTTATTGAATGAGATCATATATGTTAATGTACGGAAAACGATCCTGGCTTGGTCTAGATTGGTTCTACATTGTCTTCAGAGGAGTACGAGTGACACGTCGCTTTCTTAAAAGATTTCAAAAATAGTTTTTCACGTGGTCCCACGAAGACATGCCTAGAATTGATCTTAAGATTGTACAGCATAAGATCACTCTTGACCTTGAGACTCGAACCCTTAGCTTTCAAACCTTAATTCTGAATGTTCAACGACCAACCAAAATATGAGACTTGCATGGCCGAATTGGAAGCAATTCTTGAACTAGGGGCAATGATGTCAGATGGGATCAAATGAAACATGCGTAGCTGGATGAGAACCAGACCTCGAACTAAGGGCAAGAAAGGGCAGATGTGATTGAAGATTCAAAATTGGGTCATTTCTCAAGCGAATAGAGATTGGCAAGAAAGCCAAAATCCTAGAATATGAAAGAAGAAAATTTATTGCTAAAGAACAATCAAGTTCCCATCCACGACACTAGAGGCAAATTTAGACTCAATTGGATGGGCCCTTACATCATCAAGTCTATTTGGTCAGGAACATCAGCCATTCCCGTGGATTTAGATGGCTTAGAGATCTCATAACCGATCAATATGGACAAGTTAAACTTTTCTATTATTGAGAGGCTCGCTGGGCCGAGAACCCGAAAGGGTGACCCAGGCAAAAGTTAGAGCAAGAAAAAAAAAGGAAATGAAAACGAAGAAAAAGAAGAAGAAGAAGAAGAAGAAGAAGAAGAAGAAGAAGAAGAAGAAGAAGAAGAAGAAGAAGAAGAAAGAAGAAAGAAGAAAGAAAAATGAAAAATGAAAAGAAAAAAAAAATAAAGCTCGCAAGGTTGAAAATCCGAAAGGGCGGCTTTGGCAAAGGTTAGAGTGCAAAAGCAAAGAGTTAATACCTAAGTGCACGTCAATTAAGCACTTAGCCTCATGATAATATACTTGATCTGGAAACACAAAACGTACATGCAATATGCTAAAGCGAAAATGCTCACCTAGTACTCAACTAAGGTAAGCCAAAAGAAATAAAAACCATTAGAAAAATGCATGCTCTACTATGCAAGGTGACTAATGCAACACATACAAAATGCCACTACGAGGTTCGGTTTTTAACATGTCATGTGAATCAACTTAAAACATGCAGTAATACACGTATTCAAGTAAGTAAGAAATGACAACATTGTTAGAATGATGAACCGAACCCAATGCATGCAAAAATGGATATTAAGCATGGCAATGATATGAGAATGTAAAACGCGATGCTACCATTATAAGCGTATAAATAAAAGGGAGAAAGAATGGGCGTTGGAAGACATAGACAACTATTACAAGTGTTACAAATTGGCCCGCGCATAAGAGGGTCCAAATGAATATCCTAATCAAACTATTATAATGCCAAAGTAACTAATTTATACTACTTAACTAACTATTACAAGTTTTGAATGAAGCTACTAATTAATTCGAACACATTACGTACAACATATTACTATTTAAGCATTAATTTAATGGGTCACGGGAGGTGAAGAGTCACGCATGCATGAATGAGAACGTCTGCCCGGAAACTCTTCTGTTTTGCTACAAGAAACAATTTTGTTTGCGGTCAGAAAATTAATCTATTTTTGTCCCAACTTCTGCTTTGTTCTGTCATGAAAATGACACTGCCTGTATAAAATAGGGTGGCCAACCAGCCTTAGAAAGTGGTCGGCCAGATGGAAGGGTGGCTGACCAGCCACATTTTTTTGTACTGCCCAACTACCACAGAAATGAAACAGAGCAAAAATATAGTGTTTCCAGGAGCTGTTTGTCCTTTCTACCTCTCCCTATCATGAAACTGATCTATGGAGGAGTAGACTCGATTCATAAACCATTAATTGTTGTAAAGTTGTTGCATGATGATCTATGAACCGATGGGACAAAGGCTCAATAAATGGAAATTAAAGTCCAACAAAACCATCTCCCTATCATGGAGTTAACTCAAGGGAAGTGGTATACATTACTTCTTGAATCATTAACATCACTAAAGAGTATGTAATGACTCGAGATGTAATAGGTTCGATATAATGTCCAGTTAAACCCAAACCAATTTTATTACTTGTCACCACTTTTTGTTCCAAGTTTTACCCCTTCTACATTACCTTGCCATTCTTTATTCATTTTGCCCAAAAAGTGATAATTACGTCCACTAATGAAGAGAAGTGTGAAACAAGAAGTTGTGCTTAGCATGAGAGAGATGTAGTGCCCTGGTAATGAACCTCCAAAGAGATTAAACCATTAAGCCTGGAAGGTCTCTTTCTCATGCCTTAAACAACAATCCATTATTTGAAACAACTCTTAAACAAAGAAAACAAAGAAAGGACAGAGGTTGCAGAGATGATTATTACAAGTGTGAGTATATGTATGAAAACTATGGAATAAGAGCTATCAACTCAAATAGATTAGTATCTAAGGCCTAAACCACCAAATCTATGAGGACTTACAACAATACAAGCATAGTATTCAAAGCATAAAGTAAATAAACAACTAAAATAACCCCAAAACTAGCAAAAATAGTTCTAAAAATTAGTATGAAAAGCTGGAAAAAGCAACTAAAAGAAGAGGAGAACAAAGCTAGTTAGGAAGCCAAAGGAAGGGTGGCTAACTCGTCTACTTTTGGGACCTTAGAATCACATGTTTTATCCTCTGAAAACTTTGAAAATCAGTGGCTAAAAGTTGAGAAACAAGTGAGAAGCACAAGGATATAAGCTATGGAATAAGGTTCAAGGAAGGGTGGTTAACCCCTCCACCTTCGGTAGCTTTAAATCATAAGCTTCAGCCTACAAAAATAGTCCAAGACAGTATGAAAAATAGCAAGAAAAAGAGGAGAGAAAAGTAGTTTAAACAAGGCAAAGGTTATACTTTGAAGAGAAGATACTCTTTAGTTCACAAACCACAAAGTGTTCACTCTTAAGAGCTGAAATTTTGGCTCAACAATCTTAGCAAGAAGCCTTAAATTTCTGGTTTAAGAAGTGTATGTATATTGCAAGATAAAGAGGGAGAGTGTTTGGCAAGTTTTTGAGTCTTGGAAAATTTTGAGGGATGGTCCTCTATTTATAGAAAAACAAGTTCCTCAGTTGAAAATATCTGTATTGAGCCAGCTGGTGTAGTGCATGCACATGGGGGAGTTGGGAGCAAAATATCTATCTACCGGGAAATATGGCCGGCCGGCCAAGAAAGGGGACGGCCTGCAAATAAAATTGGTTTGCCAGCCACCTATTAGCCAGCAAGCCTTTGAGTGGTCAGGCTAGAAAAAAATTGGGTTTTGGTACAAAGGCAGTACAAGGTTTTAGGCTCTGAAACTCAAAATCGAAGCTCTTGTTGAAGAAGTACGAATTCATTATTGAGAGTTCACCATGAGATGCCCAAGTCTTTAATGGCGGTCAAAAATGGGGTGTCTACAGGTCCAAAATGGGAACCACATCATCATTCATGAGAGAAAATGAGAAATGTGAGAGAAAAAGTAAGTGGGTGAGTGAGATTGAGTGAGAAATCCCAAAATCCAAACCCTAAGAGAGACAAGAAAGAGAGAATGAAAAATCAAAGAGGAAGGAAAAGAAAGTTTGAGCAAACACGTGAGAAACCCAAGAAAAACCAAGAGAAATTCCAAACTAAACCAAAACAAAATCTGATTGATCCAAAATGTAGAGGATTGAAAGGGTTTTCAAAGAACAATTAGCGAGGGTTGTTGGGTAATGTGAATGGAAAGGAAAATCTATAAAGATAAGGATCCTAGAGGGAGAGGAAAAAGATTTTCGGGTGGGGAGTTATGCCAAATGAGGGTCCAAACATGTTTAAAGTGGCCACGGGTCATGGTTTTACTGAAATGCCCTGAGCTGTTATCATAACTCAACCGGGTTTATTAAAGCTTGGTTGTCTCTTTCTTTTACCTAACTGGCTCTAAATGCAAAAAAAAAAAAAAAAAAATTATTTTGGTTCTATTATGAAGTCTTGTGCATAGGTGTGCATGGGTAAGCCCCTCCTCAATTAGAAGAAGGTGTTTTCATATCAAAACTTGTACCAGATTTTAGGAATTATGGAACTATAGTTCAAAATGCATTTTTGTCCGTCTCACCATTTTCCTGGAAAATGTTAAACCATGAACTCGGGCTCATTTTCGATCAGTAGAGATGCGTTTTATAAAAATTTACAGTATCACTTTCGGCAGCGTGGTATGCCTAAGTCCGAATTCATATTCTTATACCCAAAACGAGGAGATCTCCGTGAACACCGCTCCCCGAGATATTTTCTAAAAAAATGTTGCTTCCCAGAATGGGATAGTCCCATGCGTCGATTTCCCAAAACTCATTTGCCCCTTTAATGTTCGAAGAGCATGAACCCCAGCATAGTTTTCACCCTTGTCGCGGTAAAACGCTTCTAGGCTTGTCTTCATAACCATTGCATCTTTTACCCTTTCTACATAATGCGTAGTTTGGCTTGTATCTTTTACCCTTTCTACGTGAGGCGTAGTTTGGCTTGTATCTTTACCCTTTCAACATGATGCGTAGTTTGGCTTGTACCTTTCACCCTTATCATACAAGTGTGATTTGGTTTGTATCTTTCACCCTTATCACACGAGTATGATTTGGCTTATATCTTTCACCCTTTCTACGTCATTCGTAGTATGGCTTTTACCTTTCATCCTTATCATACAAGTGTGATTTGCCTTGCACCCTCACCCTTTTTGCATTTCCTGCGTTTAGGCTTGTAATTTCACCCTTATCACACAAGTGTGATTTGGCTTGTATCTCTCATCCTTTCTATGTGATGCATAGTTTGGCTTGTACCTTTCACCCTTATCACAAGAGTGATTTGGCTTTCATCTTTCACCCTTATCACACGAGTGTGATTTGGCTTGTATCTCCCACCCTTTCTATGTGATGCGTAGTTTGGCTTGTACCATTCACCATTATCACACGAGTGTGATTTGGCTTGCACCCTCACCCTTTTCTCATTTCCTGCATTTAGGCTTATAATTTTACCCTTATTACACGAGTTTAATTTGGCTTGCATCTTTGACCATTATCACGCGAGTGTGATTTTGCTTATATTTCTCACCCTTTCTACGCGATATGTAGTCTAGCTTGTACCTTTCACCCTTACCACACGAGTGTGATTTCTTTTACACCCTCACCCTCTTTGCATTTCCTGCGTTTAGGTTTGTAATTTCACCCTTATCACGCGAGTGTGATTTGGCTTGCATCTTTCACCCTTATCACACAAGTGTGATTTAGCTTGTATCTCTTACCATTTCTACATGATGTGTAGTCTGGCTTGTACCTTTCACCCTTATCACAGGAGTGTGATTTGGCTTGCACCCTCACCACTTTCATATTTCATGCATTTAGGCTTGTAATTTCACCCATTTCACATGAGTGTGATTTGGCTTGTATCTTTTACCCTTTCTATGTGATGTGTAGTTTGGCTTGTATCTTTCACCATTGTCACACGAGTGTGATTTGGCTTGTATCTTTTACCCATTCTACATGATGCGTAGTTTGGCTTATATCTTTCACCCTTCTCACACGAGTGTGATTTGGCTTGTATCTTTTACACTTTCTACGTCATGCGTAGTTTGGCTTGTATCTTTCACCCTTATCACACAAGTGTGATTTGGCTTGTATCCTTTACCCTTTCTATGTGATGCATAGGTTGGCTTGTATCTTTCACCCTTTCTGCGTGATGCGTAGTTTGGCTTGTATCGTTCATCCTTGTCACGCGAGTGTGATTTGGCTTGTATCTTTCACCCTCTCTGCGTGATGCGTAGTGTGGCTTATACCCCCCATCCTTCTGATTTTCGAGTTGTAAGCTCATTTGTGGTTTTGATTGATCATTGCATAATGTCTTTTGTATCCTACCCGTGAACTAAGCTGGTTTGATTACTTGTAAAGGGATACATAGGCAACTTTCTAGTTTAACCAACTGCATTTTGCAATTTGTTTGTCTGCCTAAGTCTTACAGCCTCGTCAAATGGGTCGTCTTTGGGTTTTGACATTCACTTATGTTATGGAATGACTTCGACCGCTGTCAAAGAGGGGCAACTGTAGACACCCCATTTTGACCGCTCCTAAGACTTGGGCGCTTTATTCCAAACACCCAATGATGAAAGTCATGTTGTATAAATCATTTGGAACTCTCAGCAAGAGAATCCGGATTCAAGCTCTAAAATTCCAACCTTACACTCTAGTTTGGCCAAAATGTTTTAGACCTTAAAACCTATTTTTTAAGCTTTTTTTTTTCCTCATCTGCATTGAGCTTGCAACAGTGGGCCAGAGGAACACCATTGGGACCCAGTCGTGCCTATTGGGACCCGATCGTGGGTATTGTGACCCGGTCAGGTCTAATGGGTGATAAACAGAATATTTGACAGTAATCCACCAGCTGTCTTTTTTTGGAGATATTTATGATCAATTTGGCTCAAATTCTATAAATACAACCGCTCCCTTCAAAAATGAGGATTAGAATATTTTCCAAAAGGTTTTTGCGAATTTTGAGAGCAAAAAGGACCCTCCATTTCCTTGAAAGAGCCTATTGACTTCCACACCACCTTTGAGCTATACATACACAATACATACACCATTAGAGATTGTTCTTGAAGCTTTTTTTGAAGTTTCAACTATATTTTCAAAAACTTGAGGTTGTTTGAAATCAAGTTTGTTAACAAAGAACTCCTTCTCTTTCAATAGGTATAATTTTTGCATCACCTTCTTTACTCTTCTTCCATTCTCTTCCTCTTCTTTTCTTGTCTTGCATTCTATTTTTGAGTTTTTTTGAGGGGTTGAAATATGTGACTAAGAGCTATAAAGGGTGGAGGGATTAGCCATCCTTTCTTAGACCTTGTTCCATAGCTTATTGTTTTATCTTTTTTACTTGTTTCCTTTGGATTTTGGTCATTGTTTTGTGAGTTTTGGGTTGTTTAGTGTGTCTATTTAATTTATTGTTTGAATATCATAATTTTGTTGTTGTCCTCATGGATTTGATGCACAGGCTATAACCTTCAATCCATTTGAGTTGATAGCTTCTCTTTCCATAGCTTTCATGTAAATATCCACCATTGTAATCACCACCTTTTCATTTTCTCTTTGCAACCTTCCCCCTTTGTTTGCTCTTTCGATCAAGGGTTGTATCAAATGAAGGATTATAGTTCTTGGTGTAAAGGAGGGGTTCCTCATGCTAAGTGGTTTAATCTCTTCGGAGGTTCATTACCAGGGCATTACGTTTTCCTTATACTAAGCGCAATCTCTTATTTGACATCTCCTTCAATCACCGGTGCGTTACTTTTAAGGGACTAATTTTCTAATTAGGCCTTTGGAAATCATAAGGAAGGACTTATTATAGCTCATTATCGAGTTTGGATTTGGAATCATTATCGCTCATTTCAGGTTTGACTTTGAATTCATTATCGTTCGCAAATAGGTTTGATTTCTCCTTTGTAATTTCCCCCATAGAAAAGGGCTCAAAGAGTTCATTTCTTGGGTTAAGTCATGCTTGCTAGGCTTTTATCGCTCTTGGACTTTATCATCACCTCAATGTAAAAAGAAGAAAAGATAAGAAAATAAAAAAAAAACAAAAAGATAATAAAAATCGGTCAAGTTCAGTCGGACGTTATATTGAATCTGTTGCTTCTAGAGTCATCGCATACTATTTTTGTGATGTTTGATGGTTCATGAAACATGTCTACCCCCTCCTTTGAAGTAACTCTATGTTAGAGAGGAGGTAGTGTTTGTCTTTTGTTACATTTATTAAACTCTTGTCCTATCGCTTCTAAGATCATCACGCAACAAATTTGTGATGAGTGAGGATTTGAGAATCGAATCTACTCCTCCCTTGAATATCTTCATGATATGGAAGGGCAGAAGGGATAAACATCTCCTAGAAACACTCTGTCTGCACTGTTTTCACCTCCGTGCACAAAATAATCTTTTTTTCAAAAATCAAGGCACGACCAGGTTTAATTGGACTCAATCGGGGCTTATTATGGGCCAGCCAGGCTTCAAAATAAGGTAAACAAAGCACCTTTGCTGAAACACAAAGCAGTGGCTGAACGTGAAACAAGGCGGTTCTCCCAAAGGCAAAAAAAACAGTTTCGGAAGAATATCTTTGTTGGCACACATGTGGTTCATGTTTATTTTCGTTATTTCATTGTTATGACATTTATTGTTGTAATAAATTAGGTAATTAATTATTCAGTGATGTAATAATTAGTTGATTAGGACATTCGGTCCCTCTTGTACAAGTCTGTGTCTTCTATCCCCTATTTCTTTCTCCTTTTTATTTATATGCTTACCGTTGTTGCATATAGTATCATGTTTTCATTTCATATCATTACCATGCTTTGTATCCATTTTTGCATGCATCAAGGTTCAGTTCATCATTCTTGACTATCATTGTCATTTTCTACTTACTTGAATACGTGCGTTACCTCATGCTTTAAGTTGATCTATATGACATGTTAAATAAGCAGAACCTAGTAATTACATTCTTGTATGTGTTGCATTAGCCATATTGCATATTAGGGTCATGCATTTTTCTAATTGCTTTCTTTCTTCTTTGGCTTACCTCGGAGTACTTAGTGAACATTTTTGGGCTTTAGCATATTCATGTATGTGATTGTTGCCATACTTAGCATCTTACCATGAGGGTACGTGCTTACTTGAAATAAATTGTTTTAATGCCTGTGGATAAAGGTTATTTTTACTTGCATTGGGGATGATTTTGATCAAATGTTTGTACAAACACATTTCTTTCCTTTTGAGTTGTGTGCACTCAAAACTCTTTTAAAACAAAAATCAAATAAAATCAAATCATTTCCAAAGAAAGCCAAACAGTCTATACTTGTGTGCCTCACATAGTAAGTTAGCATAATGAAATCAAAACAAGCGCATATAATGTTGATAAAATTCATATCATGATTAGTAGAGGTTGATCTTGATCGGGTGAGAGGGGTGCTCAATTCATGACCTTCCCCCTCATACTTAAGTTCCCGAACCGAGAAAACTTTGGTTACGACAGACAAGTGGCATTTGGCATGAGTCACGGGTTTCTTAAATTTTCTAAAAATATTTAGATGGTGAGTCTGAAATCTGGCAATACAATCAATTTTTCACATCTCTAATGATTAATAGATTTTATAAGATTTCTCGAATTTGGACTCTCATTCATTTTTTTGTTTCACATTACACTTGTGAAAACAGATTCAGAACCACAAGATTCCGAACTATAGGGCTATCGTACCCAAGGAGACTAAACCCTCCAAGGAGCACGAAAAACAAGCTATAGCGGCAGGTCCAACCGCTCGAACGGTCATGCTCCGCTCATGTGGAAGTGTGAACCACTCGAGTGTGCAGAATGCAATCCTCTGGCCTGGTTCATGTTCTGCTCATATGGAACCCTCAGCTGCTCAAGCCATGGGCAACTTGTGCGAAGCCCGTAGCCACTTGAGTGGTTTGGGCACACATAGACAGTCTGAAAATGGCACAAAAATATAAACCCTCATAACTCATTTCCAAGCCCAAATCAAAGCAAAACTAACTCAAAAACATGATATACTAACATGATTTAAGTATAATTCCACTACAAACACATCAATCTTGCCTCAACATTAAAGTCATGGTCTCATCTTTTTTTATATATTCATGAATTGCATGGTCAAGCTCAAAATACATATAAACATGGTGAATCTTTCAACAAAACTTTGTTATATGAACCATCTGGAGTTTATTTCATGCATGGATCACAAGATTGAGCTCAAAACACACAAATTTGAAGAGATTTCTTGAATATAGTTCAAACAATTACACAACCCAAAACCCTAACTCAAAATTCCCAATTTCGTCTTGATTTTAAGCAAAAGATAAGACATTCCATACCTTAGTTCAAATCTAAGGTTTGCCCCTTGAATCTCTTCCAAAGCCCTAGCTTGTCATCTTCCTATCTCTCTAACTCACTCTCTAGCAAAGCTCCCACAAAGATGAACTCAAGAGCTACATACATATATAACTTAAACTCATAAAGCTTAATTAAATCATTACGAATCGTAATTCAACAAAATTTCACAGTAGTCTCTAAAAATCATGCTAAATACAGATATAAAGTCAGTTTTGGTTTCTGGCGCCTCTAAGGCTTTCAATTTCAGTTCAATGTTGTAATTGCAACAGATATTCCTACACTCAACAGATATAATTCCAAAATCACATAGTTTGCATACTTAAACTTGCAAATTCATATCAAACACATAATCACATGCATAATTAAGCATAATACAGGTTAGGTTATCACAGAGACTTCCCTTTCCTTTCAGATCTTCTGTTATTAGTCCTACCCCTAACTGTCAATGCCTTTAATGTTTGTGGGATCTCCCAGATGGAAGGTCCGAGCGAGCCTAACAGTTAGAACCCTTGGTCTGGTTTCCACTAGTGCAATGTGAAACACAATAAAAGTTCAAATTTGGCAAATCCATAGAAAAAAATTCACTAATTACAAGACATGTCAAAAATAGACTACATCACAAGACTTAGAGTTGCCATCTAATCTTTTGGGAAAATTAGGAAACCCACAACTCGTGCAAAAGGCCATTGTCCATCGTAACTAAGTGTCTTAGCTTGAGACCTTAGGTATGAGGGGAGAAGGTCTGAATTGAGCACCCCCACTCACCTAGTCAAAGATTGGCCTCTACTAATAATCGATATGAGATTCATTACCAATATATGCCCATGTTTCAATCATTAATGCTAAAATTATTATGTGAATCAAACAAGTATAGACTAAATCACTTACTTTGGAATGCTTTGATTTCATGCGTTTTGAAAAAGAGTTTGAAAAAGTGCAACTCAAAGAAAAGATAAGTCTACATGCATGGAAATCAATATCATCCCAACTTAAGTGAAATAACCTCCATCCGCTTGCATCCAAAGAGATATATCAAGTAAGCAAGTAGCCTCATGGTAACAATACTAGACATAGTAAGAAAAAACACACACAATCGGCATGCAAAGATGAAAGAAGTCCACCTAGTACTCCCCTACACCAAGCCAAGCAAAAAGGGCTAGAAAAATGCACATGATCCTAGATGCAAAGAAACTAATGCAACACACACAAAAAAATGCAACTAAAGACTTGGCTACTAATCATATGATTTATGAACTATCTCAAGACATGGAGTAGCGTACATAATCACATGAGAAATAAAGAAATGAGAGATAAAATGAGCCAAACCTTATGCATGAAAAATGGATGCAAGTCATGGAAGAATTATGAAATAAAGAAAACATCATGCCAACATACGGAAAGCTCTAAATAAATTGGATGGAGAAGAATGAGATGAGTAAACAAGCTTCTATACTAATGAAAGAAAAATTGTAAGAATAATAGAAACTAACTATATTAACAAAGCTATAAAATGAAAATACTAAAGAAGCTATCAAGTAACAAAAAAAACACACAATGATCATAAAATCAAATAAATAAAGAATGGAAATAAGCCAAATCTATCATTCTCACCATGGAAGAGATGAGATGATGGTCTTCCTTAATCACCAATGGATATAGCAAAGCACATGATGATCATGACCGCAATACAAGGAGAGAGACAAAAATGAGAACTATCATTCTTATCATAGAGAAAGGGATGAGATGATAAACTTCTTTGAGCATCAAAGATATAAGAAATCAATGATGATCATAGAGGAAACGTACATGAAATGGAAGCTAAATAAGAAGCAAATCAAAGAAGTGAATATGAATCTACATCATCTCTCATAGAAAAGGGTAAATTAATACCCAAGTCCATGTTAAAAATTGATGGAGAGAGTAAATTACAAATTACTTCTAGGTGGAAGCCATGTTTGGCTTCCAATAAAGTAGAGAGAAAATAAGGGAAAGTAAAAGAAAATGAAAGGATATAGAATTACAAATCTCTGACCACCAATTTAAACCCATGAATCACCCAATTAATTTTGCAAAACAACCCAATTGTTCATTAGAATGTGAACATGGATTAAGTCACAAGAATCAAACTTGTTTGGATGATGAGAAAATTGGTGAGAAAGTGATGAAAGTGAAAGAAAATGAAAACAAACACAACAATTATCAAAACAAGCTATAGGATAGGACTAGAACCCTCTATATAAGTCCACAACTGATCTAAATTATCAAAGAAAGAAATTAGAAAATGGAGTGCTTGGAAGGTGAGAAAATAAGAGAGAAAGTGAGAATTCAAATAATCCAAGCAATCCTATGAAGGGACGGCTAATTCCTTCCACTGTCCACAAGGCCCAATCACATAATAATCAATACATAATCTCATAATTATAATTGAGACATCTTGTTCCAGGTGACCGCTTGAGCAAAGAAAGTGTCGCTCGAGCGTAGAATTGTTGTTCCCAGTATCTCACGAGTTTACAAGCGAGACCGCTCGAGCGAAGGAAGTGTCACTCGAGTGCAAAATGTGAGCTGTCAGTAGTTTCACTGTAGCTCTGCAAAAATTCTAGGACTTATCATTTTTAGCTCGAGCGGTGGAATAATCGCTCGAGCGATCCCTTCGTTATTGTGTTATTCACTCAAGCGAAGGAAGTTGCGCTCGAGCAGTCTGCGCGATTTCAGCACTTTAAAAAGTACACTTCTAGATCATTCCTTTCACTTTTATTTTCTCTCTTCCTCCCCCTCACCCCAAGTTCGAAAAACCCTAAGTTTTCACCCCAAAATACTCCTCATTCTCCTAAGATCCAACCTAAATCACTTGCAAGGAGTGAAGTACATGTGAAGAACATCCTTCCTATCGGATTTTTGTTTGGTGAAGAGCTCATCTAGAAGCTTGGATCTCATGCTTATAACTTGAGGTAGGGTTACTTTTAACCTAGTATTTCTTTGTTTTGAAGAAGTTTATATGGTTTTGTTGTGATTTAAGGTTTGATTAAATGATTGAATTGGATTAAACTTGGTAATTAATAAAAGGGGCATTTTATTCAAATGTTATTATAATTTCATTTAATTTTACATAAAGGAGGAACATGGATGTTGGGAATCTATATATATATATGAAAAGATAGAGAGAAAGCCCCAAATTTGACTAAAAGCCTAATTTCCAACTGAGTAGAAAATTGTAGTTAAGTTGAAAATTTCTTAAAGTCGTGGGATCTCATGAACCATAGGTGATGAAAGATGTGGATATTGTTATGGCAATGAAATTGTTGCTTTTGGATTGATTCATCTTGAGTTTTGTGTTGTGTTTCATCTCGTACAATGTTGAATACTTGTTGATTGAGTAAAAGTTTGGCAAATTGAGCATGAGTCAAGGTTGAGAGTCGGTTTTGATGTGGTTGTGTGTGTTGGTACTCGCGTAGGGAGTTAAGGTTCCCAATTGCCCTGTTTGACCTTATCGCCGGATGAATGTGGGAAAATGTTTTTGGGTGTCCACTAGTCCTGCCATTTACAATTAGTAAAAGTGAAAAAACGGATGATTTTGGGTGCCCATGTCCTACCGTATAATAGTAAGTAAATGTGGGGATGGCTTTTAAATAAAAGTGACCAGTATTTTTTATTCGGACTCTCATGGGAGACTCAAGGTATGTTTTCCTTCTAATATGATGATGATTGGTGTGAGATGGAATTGTGCTTATTCAACTGTGCATTCATTTACATAATTAACCATGTTGATATATGTATATTAATTACTTATCTTGTCTTGTCTCAACGGTGCCATGGGCTTATTCAAATGATGAAATACTTGGTTCAATGTATTCCTACTGAGCATATAGCTCAACCCTATTTAAATTTTCAGGATATGATGAGGTACCACCACAGTGATGACTTCAAGTAAGCTGTTATTCAATTTGGGATTGATAAGTCGAGGATATTTTGCTGCCAAGGCTGAGAGCTTTGTATCAAGACTTTTAAATTCATTTTGTTGTTGTCTTGTACGCCTTTAGGGCTTTCTTTTCTTTTTTTTTTTTTTTTTTTGGTAATGTCATCAAGTTCATTGAACTTGGGAGTCTAAAGTATCTTGGGAATATAACTTTGAAATTGTAATTTCTTGAATCTTAGTTCAATGAGAAAGATGATTTTTGGGTGTATTGTTGTGCCTGTTGTGGTGTATTCACGTGAGAAATGGCAGGGCGTTACAATAATGTTCGGAAAGAGAGAAAAGTAAAGAAAATTGGAGAGAAAGTGATGAGAAAGTTCATAGACTTATTTCAATTTGAGGAAGATAAGCTTCTTGATTAGCAATCCTTTCCTCCCAGCATCCTCAAATCTTTTCAGCATAATCTTCAATCCCCAGCAACTTGAGCTTCAATCCATGGTCTTTAATGGTATATGTATTTATAGAGAGAGAAAATTTGAAGAATTGCAAGGTTAGAGAATTTTGGGTGTCTCTAAGCACTACAGGAAATTACACTTTTGTTGACTAAAAATTTAGTCGGTAAAAGTCTATTTTTAGTCAGCAAAAGTCTTCTACAACTAATTGTTTTAGTCGCCACTTTGGTCGCAGATACATGGTCAGCAAGAGCAATTTGCGACTAAAAAATTCTTTAGTCGGGATTTCTCACATTTGCCGACTAAAATTTTGGTTGTTGACTATATAATTACTGCAACTAAATCATTTGTAGCTAAACAATTTTAGTCACCAAAAGTACTATTCTACCGACCAAAAATTTTAGTTGCCATTTGTACCATTGCCCCACCAAAAATTTTAGTCACCAAAAATAATGTTTGCGCAACTAAAACTTAGTCTACAATAGACCTATTCACGATCAAACACTTTGGTTGCCGAAATTAATAATTTTACCAACTAATTATTTAGTCACCAAATATACCCTTTCGCCTACTAACAATTTGGTCACCAAATGTAAGTGGTGAAACACCAACTAACAACTTTAGTCGGCAAAAGCATTAGCTATTTTTCCCTACCAATCACTTGGTCGCCAAAAGAGAAAAAACCAAACCAATTCTTTTTGTTCATCAAAATAGAAATAAAATATTAAAAGAAATCCATTTGACCTGTATGATATAATAATAATCCATCCAATCCATTCAATATAACCTGTAATTTGCAAGAATCATTCATACCAACAAAATCAACTGAATCATGAACATCCAACAAAATACATAAATCATCAAATCCTTAACATGTTTAATTAAAGTCGTCAACCATTTTAAGTTTTCATCCAGAAGTAATTCCAAACTACATAATTATCCAATCCAAAATGTCATGTAATCTATATAATCATCCAGTTCATATCCATCTAGCATAAAAATTTAAAACATAAAAACATTACAAGTACTTGTTATTATGTTTTAAATTTTTATCCATAAGCATCTATCCAAAAATATAACTACTATAGTCTACTCAAATATTTTCCATACACATCTATCCAAAAATGTACAATCCATTAGAAAATGAAACTAGCGCCAACTAATCATGTATAATTCAGCTTGTGGCACGAGTTCATCCATCAGGGTCTATGGAAAGTAAAAGTAACATGAACAAAAAAGTAAAGATGAAATACAAAAAAAGGTCCATGGAAAGTAAAGGTAACATGAACAAGGTATAACCAACTCAGATAGATGGTTATACATTTCAAAGAAAAATGGACTTGCCAAGAGAGTTTCAAAGTTTTCAATTTCTAGCCTCTAATGATGATAAGAACATTTCACGATCAAGGATATTCACATATTAACTATACAAAACAAATTCCTATTTTGAAACATAAGCTCATGAAGAACATTGAGGCTTCTCTTAATGCCTACAGTAGATGTAACATTGTAATAATGTTTGTATATTTGTATTCACTCATTGTTGACTTCTTTCTTTAGTCATTTAACTATATTTCCTCTATTCCAGCCCCCACAGTCGATCAAAAATAATGATCGCATTCCTTTTCATGTCTTTGGTCTTATTTTTCTCTCATATTCTACCTTAAGTAAAAGTAGTTCTCATAGTTTCTCTTTGGTATTCATTTACAGTGGCCTCTAGCAAGACTATAGTTTGCACTGAAAGAGGGGGCAACATTCTGTAAACTAGGAATGTTGTTAGCCAATAGAAATCTAGATATGAGTATAAAGAATCAGATTAGTGACTTAAAAAACAAAGAAAAAAAATAAAAATAAAGAAGTAAATTTTCAAAGAGACAAGTATGTAGATGAGTAAACATCGTGTAGTGCTTCCATTCCTTTCATTTAAATTTTCTCATCTCACCGCAATGCTCATCGTCACAGGAAAAGATTGAGACCCACTAGTGTGGTTGTACGATACCTTACAGTGTGAATGAGGCATTAATCAAATTATTATCTTTGGAACATCTTTGCAAGATAGCAGTAAACCAGAAGAAGTGAGGAGAAAAACAAAGCAGAAAATCAGAGAAGATGAAGGACAAGTGAAGAAAACTAGAATCTGGAAGCAAAAGAAAAAAAAAATAACAAAAAAAAATGACATAACCAAAAAAAAAAATTCTGAAATAGTCAGTTGGAAAAAGAAGAAGAAAGGGGAGATAGAGAGAGAAGAGAAGGAAAGTGATGAGGTTCCACCCAGAGATAAATGTCATCAGGTGTTTAAGCTAACAAGTAGCAATGAAGACAACCATAATCAATATCTATTCCCAGAATTTTGACAAACCCAGAATTAATTCAGCAACTCTTACATGTTCCTTTTTTTTTTTTTTAATTTACAAATTTCAATCAGACCCCATTTAAATTATGGCCCATTCCTACAAGTTTGGGTAATCTAAGCGGTTCATGTTTTCTATGCTATTTTTTTTGTCAAACATTATAATCCACACCGAACACAATGATTGAATCAACAGAATATCCAATAGAAAAACAAAACAACAAAACAAAATCAAAGTGGATCTAGAACTAGAACCAAAAACACAACAGTCCATAAAAAATAATAAAAAATAAAAATTAGGAGATGTGGCGAAGGTGGTGAATACATATACGTGCACACACAAGACTATACACTGCTTTGCTAGGGCTAGAATGTTACAAATTGAAATTTTGGACTGTTAGGATTTTAAAAATTAAGGAAAACAAAGAAATTGGTTTTCAAAATTAGGAAAAACATACCAACTTTTTCTAATACCCTTCTATAGGGCAACACCATAGGACACATAAATATCCAAAGATTCCTATTCACCCCACTAGATGAGCATTGAGCAACAAGAGACATGAACTATGAGAAAAAGTATAGCATTCCAATTCCATCACTTCAAATTGACATTTACCAAAAAAATGGGGCAAATTTTCAAATGCCATTCTTCTTTCAATGACATTGGCCATAAGAAATATAGAAAATAATACATAAACACAATTCTACCATGTTTTAGCCATTGAAAACAAGGCCATTGTCACGACCCAAACCCGCCCCTATGGGTTTAGCATCGTAATCGGCCAATAATTCTGAGATTACCAAACGCCTCTAAACAGATTAACACATAATAAAGGGCAATGGAAGCAAGTACATAAAACATACATAGTCCATTGAGCTGTGCAGACATACATGGGACGAGAATTTAAAACATTAATTACACACATACGTGACGTCATATTAACAAAGTCTTGCGTCACCATCATATGTACACATAGTCAAACTGGGACTTAACCCAAGGAATGGTTACATAAAACTTTTTCAAACCAAATAAAGAAAGTAGAAGACTTATACATAATTCACAAACTTGACTGTCAAACTTCTCGGGAACCTCCTCGAGAGGCACGGTGGTTGGCCAACACAAAATAGATCTTCAGGCTACCATTACTAAGCTTGGTCATGCACCTAATCACCTACATACATACATAATAGAGTGAGTGGGAACCTAGTGAATAATAACCGAGTAAATGGGTTTAAATAAATGATGTCTTATATCAGATTCAGAAAACAGATTCATATTTATTTCAGAAACAGAAGCAGATCCATATTCACATTCTTATTCGAATCATATACCAAAATCAGAGTTCATGCTTAATTATACGTAGTACATCCATTCGCATTAACAAAATGAGTACAGAATAGATACAAAACATATACAGAACAAATCGTGGTTATAAGTAACTAGTTCCATAAAGGAACCTCCGGATCCGGGTAACAGATAACAAATATGCTGAGCTCCATGATGAAGCCTTTGGTATAGGTAACAGATAACAGATATACTAAGTTCCATGATGGAACCTCCGATACCGGGTAACAGCTAACAGATATGCTAAGGATGCCACAAATACTTGGTAGAAATTGGATAATCATTCATTGTACAGAACATGTCATTTTAGAAAATAGATCTTATTTCATCATACAAAAAATAAATAAAGTTGAACATAGCTTTACTAAGTTATTACTCACAGATGGCTCCAGTAGTAGATCAAATAAAGCAGGCAGATCAGATAGCTTACGGCTCATGACCTATATACAAACACATAACTGATATACGGTGAAACACACGCTCGGGAAATTCTGAACTTGTTTCTTTTCTATCTTGGTTTGTTTCTAATCCTTATCCTTATTATTGTGTCTTAATTAGGGCTTAAGAATGCCTAGGATTCAATGTGGATACCAAAATGTAACTTGAAACACTTAGTCAAATTTTCAAAAACAGGGTAGTCCGCTCGAGCGCAACTTATGTCGCTCAAGCGGTCTGCAAAGTCTGCAAAAGTACTGATTGCATGATTTTTTCCACTCAACAATCGCTCGAGCGCAAGACTAGGTAATTAGGATATCTGCTCGAGCGCAACTTCCTATGCTTGAGCGGTCTACAAAAGTCTATAAAACGTTTTGGAGCTCTCATTTTACGCTCAAGCGCAACTTTGGTCGCTCAAGTGGAGGGTCAAAAATAAGGGTGGCCGCTCAAGCATAGGTTCTGCTGCTCGAGCCAACCCCCAAACTCTGCAAAAGTACTGGGAGCTTGCATTCTCTGCTCGAGCGCAGAGTCCACCACTTGAGCGGGGGCTGCAAATTCTAAAATTTCCAGATTATAGTACAAGATGCAAAAATCAATTTCATAGCTTTAAAACACATCTTTTTGGGCCCAAAACTTGAGGAAATATATGTAAACTTGTAAAATATTGTGAATTCAAAATCATTTTGCAAAATCAAAGTCCAAAAGCATGTCAATTGTGCAAAATCAAACTTGGAAATTAAAGAACATAACATGAAGATAACATGCATGAATTGTCTTGGCTTCAAAGCTTTCAAAACATGATCAAATGAGGTGATTAACTAAAAAACATGTTGAATTCTTTGGACAAAGCCAAAATGAGGACATACAAGAGGAAATTCTTTGAAAACATCTCCAAAACACAATGAAATGAACATGAATGCATGTCCTAAGCTTTGATCCTATAATATAAGCTCAATTCTTGTCTTATTCTAGAATTTTTTTTTGAATTCGTATGTTAGCTAACTTAATTACAGAATCGAAGGCTTGAATTCTCATCTAAACTTTCCAATTAAGCTTCAAGTAATCAAATTCTTGAATGTCCAAGCTAATTTTCCTTAGTTCCTCTCATGTTTCTTCCTTTTGATCTCAAATCTCTCATCCTCTCTTTCTTCTCACATTTATGTCTCAAGATTGAAGGAATAAGAGTGTTTAATGAGTCTAGAATGATATCTAAGCCTTATATAGGCTAATTAAGGGGCTTAATTAAACTTAGCGCAAGACTAGTTAATTACAAGTACTTTATTCTAATTATTTCATTCCGAGTCAAATTTCAATTCAACTTACTGTAAAATTATAAACATCCCAAATAACACATAATCTCAGTCAATTTCATATTTTGTGGCCGATAAGGCCTTCAAATCTCATAAACAAATAGAATTCTGAACAAATATTTCTATAACAAACAGATAGACTCACAAATATCACAATTCACATACATCTAACTCAGAATTTTATCTTAATTACATATTAGGCATTCTTAATTATGCTTGATCAGTTAATTACAGATCGGGGTTGTTACAGCCATCCTCACAAATCTAGTTACTGCCTTGAATTTAAAACTAGTGTCCAACAATAGTACACAAAACCAATTGATTAATAACCCAATTATACATGTGCATATTTTCAAAAGAACAAAACATAACAAACACACCAGTTGGTTTTATGCATATTAATAACCCAATTTGCAATGATACCAGTAATGCATGATCTCCCCCTTCCCCCTTATCAAAAAAAAAAAATGACAATCAACTGAAATTATTTTTCTTGTTCTCATATTGTAAGTCATAAATGAAACATTTGAACAATGTAGCATGAAATGCAATCAAATTATTAGAATTAAAATCTATTACATAAGCTTCGAACATGATGAATTAACGAATCGAAGTGCGACCCTTGTGTGTTGTGATCAAAGTACACTAGAACGGCCATCAACAACTGGTTGGATCGTTTATTGGTTGTTCAAAACCCTATTTATGAAATTTATCATTACTACATGAACTGAAGAAGTGAAGGGGTATGAAAGAAACAAATCAATAGAGCCCAAGAGAACAGACTAAGTAGTACCGCGCGGTGACGATGAAAAGAAGTAAGGAGAAGTGAGTGTAGCATGAAGGGTTTCAAAAGTATAAAAGGTGTTTTGAAAAACCCTGAATCTAGAACGAAAATCAAAATCCATTTACTTGTTTCATAGAAATCAAAATCCTAAAACATCGAAAAAACTAAAAATAAAAAGCCCTAGAGCAACAATGAAATTGAGAAATAGAAGAAGAGATGGAGAGAGAGAGAGAAGCCTGAATGTCGATGAAAGGCAAGGTGAAGATAAACGACGGTGAGCAACGGTGACTGAGCGACGGTGAGCAATTGTGAGAGAGAGAGAGAGAGAGAAAGAGAGAGCAAGCAACTTTTGTTTGGCGCTTGGTTTTTTTTGGTGTATATATCTCAGCTGAGATACAGAGAAACAAAAAAAAAATAAAATAATAATAATAATAATAATACATTAAACTTAAACTCAAATTGGGCAATAATATTTCATATTCCCACCAAAAAATTTGAGTTGTATTGCTGACTAAATGTTTTTTGATCACCGAAAATGTATATTTGACGACGAAATGAAATAGTCACCAAAGATTAAAAATAAAATTATGCTAGTTATTTTGCGACTAAATTTCTTTTAGTCGGCAAAAGTTAGTATATGACAACTAAATGTTTTTTAGTCACTGAAAATGCATATTTGTCAACCAAATTAAGTAGTCGCCAAAGATTAAAAATAAAATTATGCTAGTTATTTTGCAACTAAATTTCTTTTAGTCGGCAAAAGTTACTATATGACGACTAAATATTTATGGTCACCGAAAATGCATCTTTGCCGACCAAATTAGGTAGTCACCAAATATTTTTAAAAAAAGAAATTATGACAGTTATTTGGTGACTAAATTTCCTTCAGTCGGCAAAAACTAGTATACCACGACTAAAATAAATTTTAGTAGCCTAAAACCTATACTAACTCCAACCAATATTTTTTAGTCGCCTACTGTGACAATTTTGGTGACTTAATTTTTTTATAGTCGGCAATAATTAATATTCTTGACCAAAAAAATTTAGTAATTAAACCCTGAAACAATGCCGAACAATATAATTTTAGTCGCCTATTATACAACTTTTGGCTACTAAATTCTTTTAGTCGCCAAAGTGTAAATCGTTGTAGTGAAGCTTGATAAAAATTCTTCTCTCCTTTCTTCCTTGAAGGAGAGGTGTTTATATAGACTGCGAGGTTGCTTGGCCCAGAATTTGCATGAGAATTACGGAGGTGGCACCTTCACATGCATAAGGGGACCATTCTCCCAAAATTGCAGTATTTCCCGACAAACTAGTTTGGCTAGCCAGAATATGGCTGGCCTGGCATAAAAGTTGTACTGTTGAGCTTCTTTTTGTATGGCTGAGGTAATTTTGTAGGGAAAACAAGGGTTGCGTTTGGTAGAGCTTTAGAATTATGATTTGAGAATAGAGTTGTATTTTGAGTTTGTTAGTTTTGGAATTATGATTTCAATGTGAAAATTTTGTTTGGTTACGAGTTTTAAAAAGAGTTTTGAATTGAGTTTGAATTGAGTGATATGACATATGATATTTAATTCAAGTATTTATAACTCATAACCAAAGACACAACCCAAAATTCTATTCAAAGCACATAAAAAATGTTTAAAAACAAATTCTCAAAATATTTTTTATTTAAAATATAAAAATAAAAGGTGCCAAAAAAATAATAAAAAAAACAAAAAAAAATACGAACACCGTTCTGGTCAACTGGCTAGACGACTGACTGGATGTCCGGGAGGATGACCCGGTAGAAGTGTTATGAAAAGTGGGTGTGGAATCAATTTTTGAAAATTGTAAACAAATAGAGCACTCAAATCATGTTGTGGAATCATGTTTGGAAAGCTCCACCAAACATAGACAAGGTTTATCAAGAGGATTCTCCTCATTTTCACTCACTCTTACTCTGTCCTTGCCCAGTTACCAAAAGTCACAACATTTTGATTTTGAAAGATGAGCTCGAACATTAAAAAAAATGATTGGATTCATACATGGCTAAAGAAAACATTTTGGGAAAAGCTTTTTTAAAGGTTTGAAAACATTTGGGCAAAATTGGTGAAAAGGTTGGGATCGACTTTTGAATAAAGCTCTTTTTTAAAGAGATCGAAGGATTTGCGCATGCTGGCCTTTCACTATCGAGTGCTTAAAGAAAAGGAGCTCAAGTCTTAAGGCTAGTCAAAATGGATTAACTAAATCATTAGAAACTTCCATAAAACCGATTTTTTTCCCCTTTACGTACAGTGATGTAGATGTTTCAATAAATCTAGTAATGACAGTGCTTTAGTAATAACAGTGCTTTATTAATAACAGTGATGTAGATGTTTCATCATATGTGTCAGACAAGGAATTTAGTAATAATAGTGTTTTATCTTCATCTTCAACTTCAACATCTAGATTCAATAAATCTACAAGAATTTTATTGAAACCATCTAGATGTTTTATCATTGAAGTACATTTTTTGTATTGGAAACAAAATAGTTGTTTCTTCAGGTAGAGCTGATTTTTTACACTCTTCGTTATGTATTTCTCTTCCAGTTTCTTCCAATACTCCTTTGCATAAATTTCTCTCATGATACAGTATTTCTGTTCTTTAACTAGACACAATTGGATGGTGCGGCAAGCTTGGCAATTAATCTGTGTCCATTCCTTATCACTCATATCAACCGGTTTGTCTTCCAAAGTAATGTCGAGTTCTTGCTAGTAGAGGACATCCCTAACTATGCATTGGCACATACTGATGTTGTTGGTTCCATCAAATTTCTCCACCTTGAACTTTGCGTTGGACACAATAATCCTTCCTCCAGAGCTACTTGAAGACTCAATTGCCTTTGGTGATATACTTTCAACCATTAGAACTCCTCTAACTCCACCATAAGCAATAATGAAAGCTTGGAAATGCCCGAAACACGGTGATTTCTATGCCTTTGAAAGCTTAACACAAAATTTGGATCCGAATTTCAAAAAATGGGGTCTGCAGTTGTGTCCAAAATGGTCGATTTAGCTACAAACAAGTTTTCTCTTCTCAAAAAAACCCAAAAAATGGATTGGAAATTGACCAGAAACGTTTTTCAGGGAATATTCTGTTAGAAGAAGGACTATTCCGTTAAAGAGAACGAATAGTCCATTCAAAAGAGAATATACCCCTACTTCTAACCATAACGTTGATGTAGCAGAATTGTTAATGCGACAGGCACATGGTGGTGACGGGACAATGATGTAGCGCTGACCTGTTGATGACATGGCAATGACTGGTCTGCTAACTAAGCTACTGTGTCAATTGTGGAATATTCTGACAGAATATTCTCTTGCCATAAATGGAACAGTGGCACCATGCCCGAGAAGACACGTGGGGCGCATGTTTGAGAGTTAACTTCTCGTGCCGACTTTGACCAGAGCGTGAGGGGGTGTCTGATGTTCGTTTCCTTCAATTTTTTCATTGTTGAACTAGTGAGAATGAGGGGATCAACTTGGTGTATTCAAAAGTTTGACTGGACAACTTTGGTTTATGAGGAGATTCGAAAAAACAAAGCTTTGGAGCCCTTTTCCGCAACTTGGGTGCTCTGATACTAGTTTGTTGTGCCCAAGGCCAGAAACAAACACCAAACAAGAAATCACACAAGAAAATAACAAGAGTTCTGTGGTTCGGCAAACAACATACATCCACGGGCAACAGATTTTACTAAACTGAGGAAGAAAATTATTATAAGAGAAATATCTCTCTCTCAACCTCACTCTTCTCAAAGACTTGATGCTCTTCACTTGCTTGGCTTTTTCTCCCTCCTTACATCCCTATTTATACATAAGTTTTGGGGACAATTTGGGAACTTTGCTAAGGCAGCTTGAATGCAAGATTCAAGAATTGCAACTTGCCAACTTGCAAGTCTTCTAGAATCTAAGCCAACCCAATGAGTCAACTGAATGAGCTGACTCAATTGAGCCACTCAATACAACAAGGAGATGGCAGAAGAGAGAGGCAATGCTAGCGACGTAAACAATACGGTAAATGGTGCTATGGGTTATGATTAGCATTAGGATTAGAATGTTGAAGATTAGGGTATAATAGGCATCTAAGAGGTGTGAATTGAGCAAAACTAATGCCCCTCCCCCGCCCCCCCCAAAAAAAAAAAAAGTGTGTGAACATGGATTGAGTAATAGTGTAAACTTAAAGAAATGGTGATGTGCAAATAGAAACTCCCACACAACAAGTTCTTTCTTGGTATGAACACTATCCTAAGTTAAATGTAACCAAATACAAGGAAAAAAAATACAAAAAAAAACAAAATACAAATAGAATTTAATACATACACTCATCTTGAATATTGTATCAATGATATCTTTACAATTATGAATTACAATGATTTGATTTTTTATTTAAAATAAAAAGATGAAAAAAAACTTCATTAATGCATACATAATTCTATATAAAAGATCATTTTTTGTTGCATTATTTAATACAAAATTGTCAAAATCAATCAAAGAAATAGGAGAGATTTGGTGAAACTAGTTCTTATGCTTATATTCTCTACTTACTATATGCTTACGTTGGTTTCTATGGTTTCTTCGCAGGATGGACACTCAATGTTGATACACATTAGTAACAAAGCAGTTCTATTTAGGAATGGCAATTTGACTCCGAGTCAATGGAGACTCGCCTCGGACCTATTGAGACAGTTTTTCCGCCTCCACCCTATTGGGTTTTGTGTGGTGTTAGTTTGTGAATCCCTGATCGATTTTCATGGCCCATGTTAGTACATATTATTAACGAAGTAGTTCTATTTAGGAATGGCAATTTGACTAACCTGATAGAGACCCGCCCTGGTTGAACCTATTAAGGCAATTTTTCTGCCTCCACCCCATAAGGTTGAGTGTGGTGTTGATTTGTGATTCCTAATTAATTTTAGGGCTGGATTGGGTTTAACCGTCTATGAGGTGTAAAACAAAAGAATGAAGATTTGAACCCTAGACCTTGTGATAAAATGGAAATGAACTTCAACCAACCAAGCTACTTCAAATTGATGATATATTTATTGAATTAATTTAGGGACAATTACACCAAAAAAAAAAAAAAAAAAAAAAAAAAAAAAAACCTCAAGGTTTTAGCCTTGTAACAAAATAAATTTTGATTTTTGAATTTTGTCAATTTAAATCCTAATTTTTTGATTTGTTTTCAATCTAAACCATTTGCCTATTTTTCTTAAATAAAACAGATGAAACAAATAATATTTTTGTCATTAAACTTAATGTAGATATACATAAAATGTCTAAAATATTATTTTCATTGAGTTTAATGATTAAAATATCTATTTTTTCATTATGTTTACTTAACGGAAATAAGCAAATGATTTACATTGAGAACAAATAAAAAATTTAGGGTTTGAATCAACAAAGTTAAAAACTCAAGATTTATTTTGTTACAAAACTCAAACCATGAGATTTTTTTTTTTTTTTTTTTTGTAATTTTTTCAATAATTTATATATATTAGTTTTCTCTTTATTTTTTTGCATATATATAAATCAACTTATTCTTGGTACAATAGTTGGAAAATACTCTAGTAACTGGTAACTAAGATCGTGATACATTTTTGTGCCTCCTGGATGCACCACAAGGCGCGAATGAGAAAACTCTCAGAGTACCTCTTCTCAGTAAGACTTCGACACGAACAAACGGTCTAGGCTTTGATAGTGCAGGGCGGGTGAGGATGTGCAAGACGAGTGTGGTCTCATAAAAATGGTCTCTCTCAAGGATCGGGGATGGGGATGGAAAAAAAAAATCTGGGATTGGAGACAAAGAGAGTAAAATCCACAGTGCCCCGCCCCCGCCTCACCCCGCCCCGCCGCACTCCGTTGCCATTCCTACTTCTATTTTTTTTTTGATTGGCAAACGAAGTCTTTATTGATGAATTAAACAAGAATTACATCAATAAAGAGGAGCTTGGAGCTGAAACAAGCTCCAACCTCCAAGTTGGTGAGAAACCAACGAGCAAAAAATTGCAATACAACAAAAAAATAGAGGAACAAAACTCCATCTAAGGGGAAATTCAGTCCAAAGCAACCCCTAACTCCTAAGGCAAACATCGGAGCTTGGGGCTCCAATCCACACTGACACAGGTGAGAAAACTACCAGCAGCTATAATACCCATCAGCTGCACAGCCAAAAGCTACCAATACAGACCTCAAATACAACCAGCAGCCACTCAAACCTACAGCACCCCAAATCAGAGTCGCACCAAGACAGCACCAGAGACGGACAGCATGTATCCACTGACCCTATTTCAGAAACATACTTCACAGATACACAACTAAACCAAGCATGTGCAGCCCTACAACATAGCAAAATTATGTTATATGTAAGCCTTTGGATCAAAATTCACAAGAACAAATAGCATTTTTGATCTTTTAACATAGAAAAAAAGATACGTAATAGAACACTCTATATATTAATAACTGAATTATAATATCCACCAACCAAATGTTACACACTTCATATATTAACACTATGTGTTAACAACCGAACTATATTATCCATCAACCAAATGTTTGACACTCCACTTTTTTCTTCTTTTTTTTTTTTTTTTTTTTTTTTTGATTGACAAAAAAGAACTTTATTAATGGAATAAACAAGTACAAAAGTGCAACGCAAATTACATCAATAAAGAGAGAGAGGTGCAAAAGCATCACAATAAGCTAAATTATCTCAACGAAGTTGGCACCATCTAACTCATCCTATCATTTGCTAGCACCCCCAAGAGTTGGTGAGAGACAACCCAACACCACAACAACAGCACAGACCAAAACAAACATTCATCAAAGGCAGACAAACAGCACAAACTTTAACATTAATCAAGCAACTATTTGACACACGAACTACTCAAGACTTAAACCAACAAGAAAACTAAATGCCACCAGGCAGCTATGACATAGGGATTTCCATGATTTCATTTGGATGATAAACCTCTTCAATATTGTCACCTTAAACTTTTGCAGAAACATCAATACATTGCTCAACCGCTTCTTCCACCACTTCTGTTTGTCGTTCCTCTACAACATGAAGCCCTTGTTCCTCGACTTTCTTTCCGTTCTTGTATATTGCATAAAGTATCATTTGGAGGACACCTAAAATGAACCCTATGACATTGGGAATCTGTTAACAGAAAAATAAATAATTTTTAGTAGCTTAGGAGAAGGTAATTAAAACAAGAAGATGATTGAGTTTATTTTTAATATATACTTACAGAAATATTCAAATCTTTTCTTAGAATTCCATAGAAAAACCACATGATTGCACTGAATGTAAGGGATAGGGATAGATAAAATGGCATGAATTCCACACTTTTTGTTCGTATAACTTGCTTCTGAACAACAATAATAGAAAGAATTATGAATACGATAATGTAAAAATTAAGAAAAGAGCATATAATATTGATCATGGATGAGAATATGAGGTGTAAATACCATTATGTTGAGAGGTGCAGCGAACACACAAACAGAAAAGACTAAACAAAACCAGCCAACAATGTGGAGACGAGCTTGACCTCTTGTGAGAAAATTAGTTAGGATAAAGATTAGGCCGAACCAGCCAGTTCCCAACAGAAGTAGTGAAACAGCCTTGACCTACATATAGCAAATTAATAAGTAGTTAGAGACTTATAAACAAAATTTGAATGTGTAGGAAAAATTGACTTAATTTTCTTAGTTTCATACCTTCTTAGGTGCATAAAATAGATGAACACCTATATAAAAAGATTCTATGAGGCATCCAAAGCTATTAATCGTGATCAAAAGGGTTTCATTTGAGTTGAGAAGTGCATAATACATCCATAAGGCCGCACTGAACAAGCCAACAACGTAGGGAAGTGACTGGAAGCCTTCGCTTGATTTTTTCTTGTAAATTTTGTAAAACGTTGGGCTATAATAAATATTAAAAAGGGTATATCAATGATTAAACTTGGCTTAAACAAATTGAAGTTGTATGCTTGTTGAACAATTAACAACAAATTAAATACTTACATAGGTGAAAAATAAACCAAGAAGGATACAATGTTGCCTGCAAATCAATAGGAAAAGAAAGAAAAAAAAAATTAGATTTGGCCATAGCATTGAGCTTTCCTTCCATTATTTTTACTCAAATTATCAGTAATCATATATAAATATAATTTATATATATATATAATTTTCATATACTATGATATCACATCTTATAGTTCTTGTATTTATAATGAAAACACTTATTATTGTCAGGTGTAGCACTTGTACAAATCAAGTGACAACCCCAATTCTCTCTAGGTTTTAATAAAAGATCCTAATTTTCTAGAAGTTTACATAAAGGCTGCTATTTAGGCCTCATTTGGGAAGTGACCCGTTTAGCCAAAAAGTCAAAAAATAATTAAAAAAATCAAAAAGCCAACAATTCATACCAAAAAGTCAAAGATTCCATTTTCTCTCTACTTTTTGCACATCTTTTCGTAAAAAGCTAAAAAGTCATCCCAAGCATACTAGTTTTTTTAACTTATATTTTAGCCAAATAGCCAAAAAATTACTAAATTAGCCTGTTCCCAAACGAGACCTTAGTACATGTTTTAGCCTACCTAATAACCAAAGAGCAGAATATTAAAAGAGTGAATAATTGGAAAAATAATTTCAAATTAACGTAGATATTTGTCACTTGCACAAATCTAAGTATATAAACCACTTTTAATTTTCACAATATCTAAAATTATTTTCCAGGTTCCCACTTTTTATTTTGTATTTTTGTCTATATATATATATAATAGAGATAGTTCTTACAATAAGCAAAAAATCACATGACACTCACGCACACACTAATCAATTTTGTAAAAGGCCCAACAAAAAATTGGTGATAATTTCAAAAGCCAAAGGGATATTACAAAAATAAATAAATTTTGGACTAACTCACATACCTAGAATTGTTTAGTTTTAAAAATTTTTATTAAGAAAAGGAAAAATTACCCCCAAAAAAATAAAAATAAAAATAAAAGTAAAAATAAATCAAGGTTTGACTATTGTAACAAAATAAATCCTGAATTTTTAATTTTGTCAATTTAAATCCAAAACTTTTGATTTGTTTTCAATCTGAACCATTTGCCTATTTTTGTTAAGTAAAATCGATAGAAAAATCTGTATTTTAATTATTAAATTTAATGAAAAATGATATTTTTGATCTTTTATGTATATTTATATTAAGTTTAATAACTAAAACACTATTTTTCTATCAGTTTTACATAACAAAACTAGGCGAATGATTTAAATTGAAGAAGAATCAAAAGATTAGAAGTTAAATTAATAAAATAAAAAATTCAGGGTTTATTTTGTTAAAAATCTCAATTTTTTTTTTCTGGGTAATTGTCGATAATAAAAATAGTAAAGATCTATAATTTTTCCAGGACCCCAATTTTTATTCACTTTTATTCTCAGTAAAATTATAAATTCTCCTTATCTTAAGGCTCATCACCAATAGAAGAACTTTTTATCTATTAAAACTTACAAATAAATTTAAGAAAATTGGGAAAATTACAAAATATATATATATATATATATATATACAATTTTGTGCTTTGTAACAAAATAAATTATGAGTTTTTAATTTTACCAATTTAAATTCTAAACTTTTGATTTGTTGTTAATCTAAACAATTTGCCTATTTTCGTTAAATAAAATTGATGGAAAAATGAGTATTTAGTCATTAACTCAATAAAAAAGATATTTTAGACATTTTATGTACGTCCAAATTGAGTTTAACAATTAAAATACTCTTTTTTGTTGATTTTATTTAACGAAAATAGATGAATGATTTAATTTAAAAGCAAATCAAAATATTAGAATTTAAATTGATAAAATTAAAAACTCAAAATTTATTTTATTAGAACCCAACTTTGGAATTTTTTTTTTTTGTAATTATCCAAAAAAAAAATTATCCAACAGTTGGCAAAATAACATCATACTTCACATTGTTCATTCATAGTCCCTCAATAATAAATAATGCATAACACATTTGTTGACAAATCTCGAGTATGAATTTATTTTTATTTTTGTTAATATAAACTACGAACGAAATAAAAATTCTCATTGTCTAAACGCCCCCACTAGTATCGGCAGCAAGAATACATATGTAACGTAAAATGAAATTCAATAATAAATTTCATAATGTGAATATGGTAAATATTAATTTAATTAATATTTAATAAAAAGTCTGATTTATAAATACTAGTATTTTAATATTAATATTTAATATTTTTGAAGTTTTGCTTTACGGCCCCACTATTACTGGGTGGGTCCATTTTACTATTCTCATTATTTCACAAATATTATCATTTTTGTTATGAGTATATTTGTTCCTACATAATTTAAAACAAGAATAATATGACAAGGATAATCTTACAATTACAAACCACCGACATTTTTTAATTTCAATATATATATATGACACATCATAGACATTTTTAAACTCAGTTAACTCAGTAAATATATACAATTTTTTCCTTTTTTAGCTCGTTAAAACAGAAAATAAAAAAAGAGAGGTTACACTTCAATTATTCTTCTAATCTACTCTTCTCTTGAATGTTTATATTTCACTTCATTTGATTTGAAAAAGCAGTTGAACTCCTTATACAATAATACTCTAAACTCAGAATGTTTTTTAAAAAATTATCTAGAAAAGTGAATTAACGGACCAAATTTATTATAGGTGTGACCCACATCTCATTATCTTTAAATTTATACCGTACACTTACTTTTCGAGGTAAAATCAAAATATATTTTTATAGTACATAGCATTTGTTTTTATCGTTTTATATGCATAGCAACAATGAACAAACAACAGATCTCATAATTCATTTCTGAGTATTGGTAGAAATCATAGTTGTCATTCTCGTACCTTACAGACCGGTATGCACTATACTAGAAAGAAAACTAAATACAAAGACCAATATCGTTCTAGTCAACTTCCTAGTTAGTACAAGCAATTCCGTAAATACCGAACAATACTGATCGGAAAACGTAATTCCAACAGAATTGAATGGTATGGAAGTAAAAGCGAATTTCTGAATTTATTGTTTTATTAAATATATTGTTAAATATTTTATATGATATATGTTATTTTCCTAAGAAAACAAAATGGTACAATTTTGGATGGTCAAAGTATGTGCTATTATATAATATTTTTAATACATATATAATATTTTTTGCAATAAATCTGAAATCGTACCCAAAAACACAATGGTACCGTACCGGTAGGTACTGTACCAATTGCAAAACCAGTACTTTGTTTGATATGGGATTAACAATAACTTTGGTAGAAAAATGTGTTGTTCATCTAGATCTAAAGTTGTTTAAGAATTTGTTATTGCTTGGATTGTCTTAGGGTTTCCATTTTTATCACAAATCCAGTGAAGATGTAAATGTATGATGTTTAAACATGTGTTACTACTTAGGCTGGTTTAGGGTTTCATTTTTCTCACAAACCCAACGAAAATGGCAAACAACCATGAACAATTATGCTTTCAAAACTCAAAATTATATAATGCTAATACGATGTTTAAACATGTGTTACTACTTAGGCTGGTTTAGGGTTTCATTTTTATCACAAACCCAGCGAAAATGGCAAACAACGATGAACAATTATGCTTTCAAAACTCAAAATTATATAATGCTAAGACAAGGATATGTGGTGCTTTAATTTAATTTTTGTTAGTTAAAACTAGTGAGACTTATTATTTTTATATTGATTGTTAGAAGAAACACATGGTATGTATTAGAATGATATATGATTCTTTTTGGAGGGGTAAAATAAAAGTTGTGAAGCACGGGCATTGGTATCGGTACGATATAGGTATGTCAATATAATAAAATTTTTTAAAAAAATACAGATGCAGTTGGATATACGTTTCTAAAAAAATATTTATTTTTAATTTAAAATAATACAAAAATTAGTTAAATGATTTAATTTGTTATGATCTAACTTACAATTCATATTTAATGCCAAAAGTAAAAAAATATAAAATAAAGTTAAATATCATATTATTAAAGAACTTACAAATACCATATTATATTATTAAAATATCATTTTATTCTCTCGTGACCATTGTCTTTGCTTTTGACTTCTCGTTTCATATTTCAACTAGATATGGCTTGAAACTATGATGTTTCTGTCTTAGCCTTTTGGGCCTTCGTGATGTAATCTTTTTGTACATTTTGTACTTTTATTTTACATCAATAAATCTTCTTTTTTACCGGGCCAAAAAAAAAAACTCGTACAAATCATAACTTAATTTTAAAATCATACTACGTATAATAATAATAATAAAGTCTAATGAAATTAATTTTAATTTTTTATTAAAAGAAAATATTATTTCGACTGAGGAACGGTTGCGGTACAACAAAATTTAAGAAAAAAAATTTGAGTACGTATTTCATGTACTCGGCATATATTCAAAAGTACCTATGTTTCATAGAATAAAAGTTTTATTGCTGTAAAAAAAGAGAATTAATACAAAGTAGTTAATCAAAAATAAAAAGGCATGGCAAATGAATCCATGCCTAAAAAAACCAAATCCTTACTAGTTGGCATACTCCAAGTAGATTTTCTGCATCACCCAAACTAAAGACACATGATGCCAAACAGAAAGATCTCTTTCTTCAAACTATACCCACTTAGATAATGTAGACAAGTATCAAAATTTCAAAGCTAAGGTGAAAGCTTCAAACTTACCAAGTATTCCAAATGTCAACTCTAAGCTTGAGGCCATGTTCGTCCACTGCAAATTGTCAAACTTCTCTCTGTTTGTTCACAGCTTTTGTGGGGAAGATAAAGCTTTGTGCATGTTAATTACCAAGTAGTGTAGGTTTTATAGTGATCAAGGAAAGAAATAAATCAATGTCGGAAACAAATATGTCAATTCCATTGACCAGCGAGACGGAGAGAAACTATGGATTATGGAATACGTCATTTGCCTTCCGTGATGGAAAGGGCTCAAAACCGAAAGAGCTGTTTTCACTTTATGTCCAGCTAGACAATTTTAAAACAACTAAATAAAAAAGAAAGAAAAAATATATTTAAACAACATAGTATAAAGTGATTTTTTATTTTTATTTATTTATTTATTTTAGTGAAGAATTCTCGTATAATTGAATTATACCACCAGTAAAGAATTGCATCATTAGTTGACACCTTGCTAGCTTTTTTTTGATCGGCAAAGAAAAATTTCATTTAACAGCATGAAATTAAAAGTACAGGAAGATGACATGCATCGAGAGAGATTCGGAAGTATAAAAATACCCCTACTACTGCTACTCACATCCATACAACCAACTCCTAAGCCTCTCAATTTTTAAACAAAGAGTTAAGAAGAACTTAACTAAAAAAATTAAAATACAAGAAACCCCACATATCACCCCACCAAAACAACCAAAACAAACTAGAGGAACTAAACCAACACCCAAAATAAACTAAATAAACTAAACCAACAACGTCAAATCAACACCCACGCCTCTGCCGAAGGCCACTCCTCTGCAGCTACACCTCCCAAGACCTTCACACCTGCTGCCACCCTATACTGCTAATGCTGCTGCCCCACGCCACCCCTACACAGCTGCCAACTCCCAAAGCCCACACCGCCGGAGCTGCTAAACCGGCCAAGAAGACTCCACAGCCGCCGCCGGAAGACTCCTACACCAACGCTGCTGCATCTCCCCACTGCAGATCAACACCCATGATGTTCCAACATCCAACGCTCACCAGCTACACTCCTACTCCTAACCCACACCTGCTGCATGCCTGCTACACGCCAATACCCTCGCCTGCTCCTACCAAGACCCACGCCTGCCGTGGATGTTCTCTGGCCGGAAAGAAACACTGGCCCGTCATCTCCGAAAACCTCCCTAGACCGAGATCTATGGCCGGACCACACCTCCAACCAATGGATTTCCAAACCCACCACTGCCATCTGCAAGCTCACCCACGCCACTTTAGATGCAAGCTCCCTTGAGCCGCACTCCTCCCTTCAAACACTCCTACTATTAAAATCAAACACACCCGCTACTAAAAAGCTCGGCAGATGATGATCCATTCATTGTTCAACCGCTGAGACACCTCCAAAACTGGACGAAGTTCACCCCTCAAACTCCCCCTCGAAGAGAAGCGCTCGAATAGAAACCAGACAGATCTGGAACAACAATGACACCCAAAATCCCCCCAAACAAAGCATCAAAACTACTCCAAAAATCTGAACCATAGTTTATCCCTCAAGCTCCAACTCGAGAAAAAGCGCACGAATGAAGATCCTCACCAAATATGGACGTCCTCTAGCCGGACCAACACCAACCTCTTCCTCTAAAAAGACCCAAGGCGGGCACCGAAATACCAAAAAACAACTACAGCAGCCCACAAAAGCAACCCAAGGTGGGAAAATAATGGGGAATCAATTTTATTAAAGGAAAACTAACAAGCAAACACGAGAAAGGACTGGGCCAGCCAACCGCCATAGCCGAAGGCGGCGGCGGCCGGCCGGCCCAAAATGAGCCCCGGGGAAGGAGGTTTTCAGAGAAAGAAAGAGAGGTTTTTCAAAACTAACACATGTAAGAAATTTTTAACACACCTTGCTAGCTAACTACAAGTGTTCATGGGATTGCTTGTGTCCATTCAAGCCTGATGGTGCCAACCTAATAAGGATGCTGATGCTGTCATCACTACATCGTGTTTTCACTTTATTTTTTCATTAATAAAATTTTCCTTTACTGATAAAAAAAAAATTATATAATTTATTAAATCTAGAAAAAATTTACACCTCAGTGTATGGTCTCAAAATAAATTTTAAATAATGATAAAGCTTACCAACTTCAATAATTGAAGTTACAAGCTTTTCCACCACTTAGTAGTTTTTTTTTTTACAATTGATTCATAATTTTCTCTTAAATTTAAAGTCAACGTGATATAGATTAAATTTAAAATAAATGTGGTTAGTTTTGTGAATACTTTTTTTCTTTTCTTTTCTCTCTCTCTTCATATTCCAGAAAATAATCAAACTTTTTATCCAAGTAACCTGCATTTTAATTTAGCAAACTAAACCAACTTTTTAAAATATACAAGCTCAAAATGCAACTTCATCTTGAAAATGTAATTTTATATTGACATAATTTGCTGGTGTGTAGATGTGACTCATATCAATATGAGATCGCATTTTCAGTATGCGATTTCATCATGAAATTGAATTTTGAACCTGATTTTTAAAAGTCAATTAGTTTGATAAATAGTTTGAAAAGTTAGGATTACAAAAATAGTTGGATTTTTTTGGAATACTCACCCAAAAAAAAAAATCACAAATTCTATGCATAAGCAATTTTCTTTCGAGAAATTTGGATCTCCACCTTGGGATTTTGTTTTCTTTTAAAGTGTGAGACGATAGAGTACGCTACAAGTGCAGTGCAAAAACAGTTATGTTTGTTACAACTTTTGGGGGAGGTTTTTTTCTTCTTCCAAAATTTATCAATCTGTGTGCTCTTTGTCTTGGGTGAGCTCATGAATAACCCTAACAGAACACTCAAAAAACACATTTTGCAGTAGTTTCATACATAAAGCGACTTCATCACCTGAAGAAAAAGACCAAAATCACTTCCATGTGAAATGTGTTTAGAAGATAGTAACTCAAATATGGTGTCAAATATGTAGTTTATTTAGTACTCTTGGAGCGTCGTATATTATTTATGTGGTGGTCTAAATCAATAATATGGTATCAAATTTTATGAATAGAACATAGTAACTCATTATTGTTAGGTAATTAGAAGATAATAGGTGAATTACTTAGTGTGATTTGCGATTTCTTATATCCAAAGTACCACGCCATCAATACCACATAATATTATGAAATTATCTAATAATTTCTATTCAAAACACATTTTTAGAATCAATACTGTCTCTCTAATATTTTTCTATCAAATAAAAATTATAAAAATTTTATAATGATTTGTGCTATAAATGATTTGCTTCTATTTTCTAAAATTAAGAATTTTAATTTGTAATTTTTTTTGTGCTAAAATTGCATACTTACATTACTATTGTGTCTAAGTTATTTCACATTATTGTAGAATTTTGATTAATTACCATTAATAATAAATAATTAAATTTTTATACTTAAATTTAGCTCATAAAATTATTATTATTTTATTATTGATCATCCAAAAAAAATAAAATTATAAAATACCCCTCTACGTTAATTTCTTAAATCCGCCACCAACTCTGGACATGCCCAACGGACTTCTCATACCACGTGTGTTGTGCATAATTCTCTTTATGCTGTGCCATAATCCCCTTTATGATGTGCCACACGTGTTGTTTGAATTTCTTCGACACTTTAACCGCATAATATGGAGTAAACGGTACATAAATAAATAAATTTATATAAAATTATGTGATAAATTCATTTTATTAGATGACTTCTTATTAACAAAATGTCACCATTCCATCGTATCATTCTAATAATTTATTTCTTTCATACATAATATGTACACAATTTATGTTTACAAATCATTTTTAATATAATTACCTAAGTCTTATTTAGTGAAGATGTGTTAGGGTAGGTCTCATGTAAAAAAAATTATTCCGGGATTTTTTTTTTTTTTTTTGAACTGCTTTTATTATTAGATGATTTTGCCATCAATTAAATAGGAAAAGAAGCCGGACATGTGCTCATGCAAAAACTTGATGTTATGGAAAATTTTTCTCTTTTTTGTATTTTATAATTTAAAATGTCATAATTTTCATATTATATATATGTTTATTATAAAATTTATATTTTTGAAATATACTCCTCGAGATCAAACAAATAATACTAATATTGAATGTAAAATCATATAAAAATAAAAGAATAATTTGTTGGCGAAACTGTATGGAACATTCCGGCTTGACTACAACAATTTACACTTTTGGCGATCAAATTTGGCGACTAAAAGAAATTTAGTCCCCAAAAGTGTAATTTTTAGCGACTAAAAATTATATTGGTCAGCGTTGGTTTAGGATTTAGCTACAAAAATTTTCAGTCGAGGTATATTATCTATTGGCGACTAAAAAAAAAATTAATCACCAAACGTACCATAATTGGCGACTAAAAATAATAATAGTCGGCGTTAGTCTAGTTTTTAGGCTACTAAGATTTGTTTTAGTCGTGATATACTAATTTTTGTCAACCAAAAGAAATTTAGTCATCAAATAACAACCATAATTTTATTGTTACTCTTTGGCGACCAAAAAATTAGTCCGCGAATACGCAGCTTTGGAGACAAATAGATTTAGTCGTAATATACTAAACCTTTTTGACGAAAACAAAATTAGTCGGCAAATTATTACTTTTGGCAACTAAAATTTTGACCGTGGTTAGTTAAGTGTTTGGCTACTAAATAAATTAGTCGTTATAAATTAACCTTTGTCAACAAACAATGAATTTAGTCGCCAAAGGTATATAAAATTTAAGTGGGAAACAATTGAGATTGGTGCCCAAGTTATTCTTAGCAATTTCGGAATACAAACAGGGGATCCTCTCTCTCCCTCTCTCTCTTACACACACACACACGCACAAACACACACAATCAATCACCACCAAACCTCACCTCATCTCACCTCACCGCGGTCGCTCACAATACGTCGCACATCACCACCGTGACCACCACCACTGCAAATCACCATTGTCACTGCTTTGCTGTTTTTATCTTTGTTTTGCCTTGTTTGTTGGCTTCTCACCAACTAGGAGGTTGGTGCTTCTTCTAGCTCTAAGCTCCTCTTTATTGATGTAATTCGGTTGTTTTTTCATCAATAAAGTTTTTCTTTGCCGATCAAAAAAAAAAAACAATACATACAAGTTCGGGGTCTCTCTCTCTCTCCCCCTTTCTCTAGAGCAAGAGTGAGAAATTGGGAAATAGAGAAAGGGGGAGAGAGAGAGAGAAAGACTCCGAACTTGTATGTATTGTCTTTTTTTTTTTTTTTTTTTCATCGGCAAAGAAGAACTTGTATGTATACATACAAGAAGCTTGTTTTTAGTTTAATTTCTTCAAATTGCAGTAAACACATACATGATTCTCTCTCTCTCTCTCTCTCTATATATATATATATGCTCTTCTTAATTATGACCCACAGAAGCCGTGGTTGATTGGGTTCACCGATCATTTTAGGTTTCTCAAAGGTCTTTGCTTCTTGATTTCAATTCTTCGAGCTCGTGAGTCAAAAACTTCAATTTTTCTTTATGGGTTTTGTGATCTTTATTTATCTTTCTTCTGATTTTTGGGTTTTCTTATTCATCAAGTGAAGTTTTTGGGTTGTTTAACTCATTAAGTTTTCTTGTACATGAACTCATATATTTCTTTTGTGAAATTTCTTCTTAAAGTAGTCTCTTTGTGGTTCATTATTTGAAATAATTGAATTTTTTTTCTTCTTTTAATTAGTTTAATTGTATAAAGCCCTAGGGATTGGTTGGAGCACTTCATTAAAATTCTAGTGATGTTTGTGTGAAAACTTTGGTGACGTTATTGGATTGTGACTTGCCTCTGTTTCTGCTAAAATTTTGATGCACCAAGTTATTTTTGGATTACTTTTTTAAGATTATAAAAGTTGGGTTTTGATTTTAAGAAATAAGTCGGTAAGTGGTGCTAAACGGGTTATGGAGCTACCTATTAATGTGAAAATTAGTTGGGGTAGCCTTCCTTGATAAGTCTTTTATGTTTGGTTGAATTGGTAGTTAGAATCATAGTATTATGACCTGATTAATTAAAGGAGTTAAATCTTAGTTCTCATTTTGATTAGGTTGTTAAGTGATTGGGGGTGTAACGATCTTGTGGTTGGGAGTAAGAGGTTGACTTTAGTTCTTCATTTCCTTTCATTAATTTCTTATGCTAAGGTAGTTGACGGTGAGTGCGAGTAATTATAATTTTCGAGTAAGAAATTCTTTCTTGACGGTTAACTTAGAGGCTTGGTCTTGGTTTTTGTGCACCGTGGGTGTGGGAAGATTTTGGATCACTTGAGTGTTAATCTAGAATAGTCATTGAGGTCATCCTTGCGTAGTCTGGATTTTGAGGTAATGATGGGTCGTTGAACCCACCAAATTTAAACACTAAACTACATCAAATTCTTTTAGAATAATGGCAAGTCCAGGTATCAATCCACATGAACAATTGTGAAATTAAGCTAATTTAATTGATAAATTCCTAAATTAATTTTGATGAAAAGAATGATTGATCATAACCTAATTTAGTAACGAATAAATTAAACTAAATAATTAAATTATCAATTATAACTGACAGTGGATTTGCTGAATTGGGGGAAAAACTAGGGCAAAGAGTCCACCACTAGTCACGTAATTAGGGTTTCCAATTGAAATCAATTATGTTATGATTCGAACGGAATAATGCTTTGCAACTACAAGTTTAAAACATTTAACAAGAAAATCATCACATTTAATGTACGAGTACGAACCATCTCAAGTAGTACGAACCGTTCACTCTAAACTAAGGTAGTGACACGACTCGTCCCTCGTAGTATGATTCGTCTCATACCTTGAATGTGAAAAAATAGAAAACTCATGTATAGAAGACATTCAACAATCACAGAAAGCCGAATACTTGAAGAGATAATAAAAATTATATATAAAAAATTTCTAAAACACCATATAATTGTTCAAACCTTTACATAATTGAGAATCAAAAAGAAAACAAAATAATTACATGGCTAGGGTTTCATCAAAACCCTAGAAAATGAGACTAGCCACTCATGGAGGAGTGAAAGGAGGTCGATAGAGAAGTAGCCTCCATGGGAGACATGCTTAAAGCTTCAATTCCTTTCTCTTCTCAAACCCTAGCCCCCTTTTCTTGACAAAACAACTTCAGAACCCTATTTCCGCCTTTTTCTTGCCTTTTTATACTTTTGATCTCTTCCAAACAGGTTTAAAACGTCGGACACATTTTTCTAGAAAAAGTCAACGCACGTACGGAAAAAGTCAACGCATGTGCGCAAAAGTCAACTCTCTCCAAATTTTATCTTTTTGCTCATTTTATGCTCCGACTATGTACAACCCGATTGACATTCAACACACATAAAGTATGCAGTTTGACCAGCAAGTGAAGTTAAAAGATTCTAATTAACGGCCTCAATGGTGTACATTTCGGCCTTAATCACATCCCCCAACTTGCTACTTGCTAGTCCTCAAACAAGTAATAAAAATAAAATAAAAACGAACAAAATCTAGCTAGTTTCTCTTTCGTGGGAAAACGGTTGCATTTAGCATATGCAACAAGCCTTTAAACCACAAAGCTACCCCAATTGGACGAGTAAAGTCTCGTGAGGGTTTCCAGAAATGATACCCACAAACATTTACATATTCATGTATGCCCAACAATTAACCACACTACTCCACCTAACAATCAACTTATGTGCCACTACAGTGTGATATTAAAATATAATGAGTCATTAAAGGCGCAGTGGACAAGCATGAAGGAACCTATTGAGTCAAAACCACAATTCAGTTAATACAAAAGTAAAGTCTCATGTACTTGCGCATGCTAGTAGACAAATCATCAATACCCTTGGTGTAAAGTGCAATCTCCATATTAGTTAACTGTCCACTATAATAGCCCAGTGTATCTCATAATAACACCCAACATATACAGAAAAACTAATATGTTGCAGCCAAGATTCTCAAAATTGTTTTTTTTTCTTTTTAAGATGACTGTGCAATGTCCTGATCCACTAAGCTTTCTAATCAACCTATGTAGCAAGTATTGGACTAATGACTCCCAAACCGGATGGTTTTAGGGCACTAGGTGTAGGGACACCCCTACGGGCTTAATAACTTGAGTTGAAAAGGCTACGAATCTGAACAAGTCATTCTCCTTATTTTTTCCTTAACTGTGCAATGTCTAAGTTCCTTAAGTTTTCTAATTAACCCATGTAGCAAGTATTGGGCCAATGACTCCCAAACCAGACGATTTTAGGGCACTAGGTGTAAAGACGCCCCTACGGGCTTAATAACTCGATTTAAAAAGGCTACAAACCCAAACAAGTTAAGTGTTTTTTTTTTTTTTTTTTATAAAAAGAATCTTGGCTCCTCATTTATTCTTTTCTGCAACCCTAGCTATTATCAATGATGTACACCATGGATTATAATAAAGTGGTCACCGCAATGAGAGTGTGTTCATGTGAATTAAGGCATACTTATGATAAGTGCACTAATACCACAAGCACAAACGACTCCCTTAATGCAAACATCACATGCAAGTATCTAGCCAATAAATCCTTTTCATACAAGTCTACTATGCTCCCCAATTAACATATATAAATATCATCACCTTACTAGCAACAAGTCACATCAAGTGAAGTAATGCAATCAAGTGAAACAGGTATAAGCATGAATGATGTATGCCAAATAGGAATGCATAAAAGAAAATACAACCCTCATCCCCCAACTTGAATATGACATTGTCCTCGATGGAAAAGTAAAGAGCAATGAGAGAAGATTACCAGAGATTGTAGGTGCACATCCAGGTAGGCATATAGGAACACACACACACACACACACTCAACTTTGTGTTTTTTTTTTTTTTTTTGAAGAAATTAAAAAAAATAACTGAAAAGAAATAAAAATAAAAATAAAAAAGATAAAGCAATATACAGTGGGTGCTACGGGGAAGCCGGTGGTGGTGGTGGTGGGAAATGCTAGGCAAACAAGGCTTGCATCAAAGAGCACATCTCAAAGGCTTCATCCTAAACCCGTTGCTGGATGTCGAGCTGGCGGGCGTGTATCTGGTCGAAGGTTGCCTGAGAATAATCTCGATGCGCCTGAATATCCATGCACAACTCCATGAGACTCTGATGGTGGTCACGAAGAGTACTGTGGACCTGATCCACAGAGTGCTGAGGCTGTAAGTACTCCTCGCGAGTCATGTAGAGTGGGTCCCCTTGGGGAGGCACGGGGGAAACATCATGAGGTGGGGTGGTCATGTACGGGGTCTTGGGCCTCATCAACTGGGGCACCAACCTGTTGCGGGATGCGAGATATGCTCTGCTGCCATTCCCGCTGGCCGAAAGTCGGATACCCTCTACCAATCTCCTCGTTCTCAGCAATGGGGAGGCCATTCAGCTCAAACACAAGTGTTAACAAATTGGCAAATGGCAGTGGCCAAGTCAGGTTCTGCATAGTTTCAGGCCGAACGGCCTCTCGTAGAAATTTTCGCAAATGCATCCAGATGATATGCTCAAGCGGGACCTGATAGCCATGCTGATAACCATGTAAAACCCGAACAAACTCCAAATGACGCTCAGCTCTATGTCCAAGTGGAAGGACATTCTTATGGACCACAGAATCAATGAATAGCAAGCGGCTAGGCAGCTTGCTCCGCCACAAGCATGTGAAACTGGAGTCACCGTGGGCCCCCGGGAAGTATTGTTGGATGAGGCTATGTATGGGTTGTCGATCCTTAACTTTTGGGAAGGGCTGATAGTCTGGCATGGCGAAAAACCCTAACGCGTCAGCAATCATGGCTACGGTGATGCTGATGAGATGGCCATCAATGCTAGACAGCAGCCCAGACTCGGTGAGTGACTTATGTAGATTCTGGTAGAAGAGTCGTACCAGACGAGGATAAATGGGCGCTGTCACAGTGTAAATGCCCAACTATTGCCAGAGTTGGAGCTACTCAACGGCCCAAGAAGTGGCCAGGTCATGCCGAAAATATGGAACGTTGAATTGCATGAGCTTGTGAAGAGGGCGAGAAGCCCACTCCAGCCGTGGCAAGGATGGTGGTGACGGTGGCGGTGGTGGCGCCGAAGAGGTGAAACCTCTGGCCTTTTAGGAGGCCCGAGCAGATACACGTCGACTCATATCCTCCACACATCAAAAGAAAATAGACACAAACCCGTGGAACCAATCATGAGAATAAAGTAAAATATGAAAGCACAAGTTTCCCACCAATAAACCACATGCAATTCGCAGTTTAAATATATATAAAAGCATAAGCTTCGAACATGAAGAATTAATGAATCGAAGTGCGACCCTTGTGTGTTGTGATCAAAGTACACTAAAACGGCCATCAACAACTGGTTGGATCGTTTATTGGTTGTTCGAAACCCTATTTATGAAATTTATCATCACTACATGAACTGAAGAAGTTGAGGGGTATGAAAGAAACAAATCAATAGAGCCCAAGAGAACAGACTAAGTAGTGTCGCGCGGTGACGATGAAAAGAAGTAAGGAGAAGTGAGTGTAGCATGAAGGGTTTCAAAAGTATAAAAGGTGTTTTGAAAAACCCTGAATCTAGAACAAAAATCAAAATTCATTTACTCGTTTCATAGAAATCAAAATCCTACAACATCAAAAAAACTAAAAATAAAAAGCCCTAGAGCAACAATGAAATTGAGAAATAGAAGAAGAGATGGAGAGAGAGAGAGAGAGAGAGAGAGAGAGAGAGAGGGAGAGAAAAGCCTGAATGTCGATGAAAGGCGAGGTGAAGATAAACGACGGTGAGCAACGGTGATTGAGCGACGGTGAGCAACTGTGAGAGAGAGAGAGGGAGAGAGAGAGAGAGTAAGCGACTTCTGTTTGGCGCTTGGTTTTTTTTGGTGTATATATCTCAGCTGAGATACAAAGAAACAAAAAAAATAAAATAATAATAATAATAATAAATTAAACTTAAACTCAAATTAGGCAATAATATTTCGTATTCCCACCAAAAAATTTGAGTTGTATTGCTGACTAAATGTTTTTTGGTCACCGAAAATGTATATTTGATGACGAAATGAAATAGTCACCAAAGATTAAAAATAAAATTATGCTAGTTATTTTGCGACTAAATTTATTTTAGTCGGCAAAAGTTAGTATATAACAACTAAATGTTTTTTAGTCACTGAAAATGCATATTTGTCAACCAAATTAAGTAGTTGCCAAAGATTAAAAATAAAATTATGCTAGTTATTTTGCAACTAAATTTCTTTTAGTCGGCAAAAGTTACTATATGACGACCAAATGTTTCATGGTCACCGAAAATGCATCTTTGCTAACCAAATTAGGTAGTCATCAAAGATTTAAAAAAAAAAAAAATTATGATAGTTATTTGGTGACTAAATTTCCTTCAGTCGGCAAAAACTAGTATACCACGACTAAAATAAATTTTAGTAGCCTAAAACCTATACTAACTCCAACCAATATTTTTTACTCGCCTACTGTGACAATTTTGGTGACTTAATTTTTTTATAGTCGGCAATAATTAATATTTTTGACCAAAAAAATTTAGTAATTAAACCCTGAAACAATGTCGAACAATATAATTTTAGTCGCCTATTATACAACTTTTGGCTACTAAATTCTTTTAGTCGCCAAAGTGTAAATCGTTGTAGTGAAGATTGATAAAAATTCTTCTCTCCTTTCTTCCTTGAAGGAGAGGTGTTTATATAGACTGCGAGGTTGCTTGGCCCGGAATTTGCATGAGAATTGCGGAGGTGGCACCTTCACATGCATAAGGGGACCATTCTCCCAAAATTGCAGTATTTCTCGACAAACTTGTTTGGCTAGCCAGAATATTGCTGGCCAGGCATAAAAGTTGTACTGTTGAGCTTCTTTTTGTATGGCTGAGGTAATTTTGTAGGGAAAACAAGGGTTGCGTTTGGTAGAGCTTTAGAATTATAATTTGATAATAGAGTTGTGTTTTGAGTTTGTTAGTTTTGGAATTATGATTTCATTGTGAAAAATTTGTTTGGTTACGAGTTTTGAAAAGAGTTTTGAATTGAGTTTGAATTGAGTGATATGACATATGATATTTAATTCAAGTATTTATAACTCATAACCAAAGACAACCTAAAATTCTATTCAAAGCACATAAAAAATGTTTAAAAAAAAATTCTCAAAATATTTTTTATTTAAAATATAAAAATAAAAGGTGCCAAAAAAATTAAAAAAAAACAAAAAAAAATACGAACACCATTCTAGTCAACTGGCCAGACGACTGACCGGATGTCCGGGAGGATGACCCGGTAGACGTGTTTTGAAAAGTAGGTGTGGAATCAATTTTTGAAAATTGTAAACAAATAGAGCACTCAAATCATGTTGTGGAATCATGTTTGGAAAGCTCCACCAAACATAGACAAGGTTTATCAAGAGGATTCTCCTCATTTTCACTCATTCCTACTCTGTCCTTGCCCAGTTACCAAAAGTCACAACATTTTGATTTTGAAAGATGAGCTCGAACATTAAAAAAAATGATTGGATTCATAGATGGCTAAAGAAAACATTTTGGAAAAAGATTTTTTAAAGGTTTGAAAACATTTGGGCAAAATGGGTGAAAAGGTTGGGATCGACTTTTGAATAAAGCTCTTTTTTAAAGAGATCGAAGGATTTGCACATGCTGGCCTTTCACTATCGAGTGCTTAAAGAAAAGGAGCTCAAGTCTTAAGGCTAGTCAAAATGGATTAACTAAATCATTAGAAACTTCCATAAAACCGATTTTTTTCCCCTTTACATACAGTGATGTAGATGTTTCAATAAATCTAGTAATAACAGTGCTTTAGTAATAACAGTGCTTTATTAATAACAATGATGTAGATGTTTCATCATATGTGTCAGACAAGGAATTTAGTAATAACAGTGCTTTATCTTCATCTTCAACTTCAACATCTAGATTCAATAAATCTACAAGAATTTTATTGAAACCATCTAGATGTTTTATCATTGAAGTACATTTTTTGTATTGGAAACAAAATAGTTGTTTCTTCAGGTAGAGCTGATTTTTACACTCTTCGTCATGTATTTCTCTTCCAGTTTCTTCCAATACTCCTTTGCATAAATTTCTCTCATGATACAGTATTTCTGTTCTTTAACTAGACACAATTGGATGGTGCGGCAAGCTTGGCAATTAATCTGTGTCCATTCCTTATCACTCATATCAACCGGTTTGTCTTCCAAAGTAATGTCGAGTTCTTGCTAGTAGTGGACATCCCTAACTATGCATTGGCACATACTGGTGTTGTTGGTTCCATCAAATTTCTCCACCTTGAACTTTGCGTTGGACACAATAATCCTTCCTCCAGAGCTACTTGAAGACTCGATTGCCTTAGTGATATACTTTCAGCCATTAGAACTCCTCTAACTCTACCATAAGCAATAATGAAAGCTTGGAAATGCCCGAAACACGGTGATTTCTGTGCTTTTGAAAGCTTAACACAAAATTTGGATCCGAATTTCAAAAAATGGGGTCGGCAGTTGTGTCCAAAATGGTCGATTTAGCTACAAACAAGTTTTCTCTTCTCAAAAAAACCCAAAAAATGGATTGGAAATTGACCAGAAACGTTTTTCAAGGAATATTCTGTTAGAAGAAGGACTATTCCGTTAAAGAGAACGAATAGTCCATTCAAAAGAGAATATACCCCTACTTCTAACCATAACGTTGATGTAGCAGAATTGTTAATGCGACAGGCACATGGTGCTGACGGGACAATGATGTAGCACTGACCTGTTGATGACATGGCAATGACTGGTCTGCTAACTAAGCTACTGTGTCAATTGTGGAATATTCTGATAGAATATTCTCTTGCCATAAATGGAACAGTGGCACCATGCCCGAGAAGACACGTGGGGCGCATGTTTGAGAGTTAACTTCTCGTGCCGACTTTGACCAGAGCGTGAGGGGGTGTCTGATGTTCGTTTCCTTCAATTTTTTCATTGTTGAACTAGTGAGAATGAGGGGATCAACTTGGTGTATTCAAAAGTTTGACTGGACAACTTTGGTTTATGAGGAGATTCAAAAAAACAAAGCTTTGGAGCCCTTTTCCGCAACTTGGGTGCTCTGATACTAGTTTGTTGTGCCCAGGGCCAGAAACAAACACCAAACAAGAAATCAAACAAGAAAATAACAAGATTTATGTGGTTCGGCAAACAACATACATCCACGGGCAACAGATTTTACTAAACTGAGGAAGAAAATTATTATAAGAGAAATATCTCACTCTCAACCTCACTCTTCTCAAAGACTTGATGCTCTTCACTTGCTTGGCTTTTTCTCCCTCCTTACATCCCTATTTATACATAAGTTTTGGGGACAGTTTGGGAACTTTGCTAAGGCAGCTTGAATGCAAGATTCAAGAATTGAAACTTGCCAACTTGCAAGTCTTCTAGAATCTAAGCCAACCCAATGAGTCAACTCAATGAGCTGACTCAATTGAGCCAACTCAATACAACAAGGAGATGGCAGAAGAGAGAGGCAATGCTAGCGACGTAAACAACACGGTAAATGGTGGTATGGGTTTTGATTAGCATTAGGATTAGAATGTTGAAGATTAGGGTATAATAGTCATCTAAGAGGTGTGAATTGAGCAAAACTAATGCCCCTCCCCCCCCCCCAAAAAAAAAAAAAAAGTGTGTGAATATGGATTGAGTAATAGTGTAAACTTAAAGAAATGGTGATGTGCAAATAGAAACTCCCACACAACAAGTTCTTTCTTGGTATGAACACTATCCTAAGTTAAATGTAACCAAATACAAGGAAAAAAAGTACAAAAAAAAAAAAATACAAATAGAATTTTTATACGTACACTCATCTTGAATATTGTATCAATGATATCTTTAAAATTATGAATTACAATGATTTGATTTTTAATTTAAAATAAAAAGATGAAAAAAAACTTCATTAATACATACATAATTCTATATAAAAGCTCATTTTTTGTTGCATTATTTAATACAAAATTGCCAAAATCAATCAAAGAAACAGGAGAGATTTGGTGAAACTAGTTCTTATGCTTATATTCTCTACTTACTATATGCTTACGTTGGTTTCTATGGTTTCTTCGTAGGATGGACACTCAATGTTGATACACATTAGTAACAAAGCAGTTCTATTTAGGAATGGCAATTTGACTCCGAGTCAATGGTGACCCGCCTCGGACCTATTGAGACAGTTTTTCCGCCTCCACCCTATTGGGTTTTGTGTGGTGTTAGTTTGTGAATCCCTGATAGATTTTCATGGCCCATGTTAGTACATATTATTAGCGAAGTAGTTCTATTTAGGAATGGCAATTTGACTAACCTGATAGAGACCCACCCTGGTTGAACCTATTAAGGCAATTTTTCTGCCTCCACCCCATAAGGTTGTGTCACGACCCCAAACCGCCCCTAGTAGTTTGGTGCCGTGATGGCCAGTAATCCGTAATTACCGAAGGCCAACTTTCAAAATTCACACACAATCAGAGTATAGATATAGGGGGCTCACAAGTGCGGAAGCAATAATCTAAAATACAAGTGGTCCATAAGAGCAGTGCATAAGTCAAATGGAATGGCATACATCTTTACAGAGCTTTACAACTTGAACACAATTAAAGCCAAGTACAAAAATACATATTACATCTTACAAAGGGCTTTCACAAGCCGACATAAACAAAATACATGAAATGCAAGTTAAGAAATATAATCTTCGGATTGCCGACATAAACATTGCCGACATAACATGCATCCAAAACATCTTGCAAAACACACATCTCGGCGTAGCCGACTTCTTGCTTGTTACCTACATATATACATAGGGAGGGTGAGCTTGGATACTCAGTGAATGGTACAAGTAATAAAGGGGTTACATGAATGATTCCCGAGGTCTTTCAAAACAATACATAATATATCTTGTCAAAACCATACCTATCATAGCTTGTACAAAACATGAGATAAATCTTGTTCATCAAACTTAATCTTGCAAAACTTACATACTTAACATGCGTCAAAACTTATAACATAACCTCGGCATAACCTTGGTCCTTCAAAACTTGCTTGCTTAACATGTGTGCTACTAATGCTTAAAGTCCCCTAGCACATACGGACTTGTGCCACTAATGCTTAAAGTCCCCTGGCACGTACAGACTTCACATGTGTGCTACTAATGCTTAAAGTCCCCTAGCACGTACGGACTTGTGCCACTAATGCTTAAAGTCCCCTGGCACGTACGGACTTTCAAAGATTGACATTAAAACAAAGCTTATACTTGATATATATAATAGGGATATCATTCATGCTTAACAAATACTTTTATCAAAACAAGGCAAAGCTTATCAAAACGTTATAACATAACTTTATTAAAAATACCACTCACATAGTTCTTGGGACGTCGGGATCGAGGCAAAGGTCCAAGTCCTACAAACACGTGGCAAAGTCTATTGAATGCACTCTTAAAAACAAGCTTCACATGAATGCAAATGATCTAGGGAAAACATGCTGGAAAACATCTAGGGAAAACATGCTGGAAACATCTAGGGAAAACATGCTGGAAAACATCTAGGGAAAACATGCTGAAAACATCTAGGGAAAACATGCTGGAAAACATCTAGGGAAAACATGCTGGAAACATCTAGGGAAAACATGCTGAAAACATCTAGGGAAAACATGCTGGGTACCAACCAGGTCCTGGGATGGATACACAGAGATAATCTAGGCTAAAACGACCTAGCTGGTGAACTCAGGAGGTCTTGGCCGAGGTCCCACACCTCTTGGCCGAGGTGTGGTTACCTAGGCTTCAGTATGCAGCTGCCTGCCGAGGTGTTACAAGGTGCCGGCATGGATGTACCATGGTCGGCCTAGGTGTGCAGTGGTTAGCCTAGGTGTGCATGCAAGATAAACTAACGTGCAAGTGATCATGCAAGGTAGACCAAGGTGTGTGATCTAGGCAAGAGTAGTCTCGGTGATCACACCTAGGGAAATGAAGCCTGGAAATCTGGGTTTTCCTCCTTGAAGAACATGAAGAACATGAGCATGAAGAACATGAAGAACATGAATGCTAAAATCATAACTTGTTATTACAAGATCTGGGATTTCATGCTATAAGTTCGAAAACATGGACCTTGGTACCCATACTTGAAAATCATGTGGAAACAAACACAAAAACATGGATCTTGGCATAAACTTTCGGATCAAAACATGACTTTTCTTGAAGAACACATGAATGCTATTTTCTCTTTCTAAAACCGAACTTCAAAGCAATGCATGGCTTACAAATCATATTCAATCATGCAATGTAATAACATGAACATAAAGAACAACATGAGCAGATCAAGAATCTAACCTTAGAACACGAATCTAACGGTTCGATCTTTAGGGATCAAGCTTGCAAATCTACTCTTCCTCAAGAACTCCTCTCCCCCTTCTAGAGCTTCTCTCTCTTCTTCAAAACAAGGATATAACAAATGATAGGTTTCTCTCTCTGCCGGCTGACTTAACACTCAGCTCGGACACGTGGCGCTACCGGGTTGGTTCTCCACAAAAAGGTGATAGATTGACAAGACAAGACTGACAAAGTGTGCTCAACAAGCTAGATGGCAAGGGAACTCCGGCAAGTAATGATCTCGGCTTAGGACAAAGCTTCGGCAAATAAGGTTCCAATGACCTCGGCTAGGAAGGATAACACTTGACCAAGCTGTGCCACACCTCGGCCTAGATGTGCCACACCTCGGTCTAGGTCATTCCAATCCTAGAACAAGATCACTAGGTGCAAGGATTAAGGATCTCGGATGCCTAGGTGATGGTGGAGGTCACAAAAGCGGTTCCAAGATGGTCCAAGGTGTAAGAGGTTCAAAGGTGTGACCTAGGCTTAAGATGACCTCGGCTTGGCATGACCTAGGCTTGGCATGACCTAGGCTTGACATGACCTAGGCTTAACATGACCTAGGCTTGGCATGACCTAGGCTTAACATGACCTAGGCTTGGCATGACCTAGGCTTAACATGACCTAGGCTTAACATGACCTAGGCTTGGCATGATCTAGGCTTGGCATGACCTAGGCTTAACATGACCTAGGCTTAGCATGACCTAGGCTTGGCATGACCTAGGCTTGGCATGACCTAGGCTTAACATGACCTAGGCTTAACATGACCTAGGCTTGGCATGACCTAGGCTTGGCATGACCTAGGCTTAACATGACCTAGGCTTAACATGACCTAGGCTTGGCATGACCTAGGCTTAACATGACCTAGGCTTGGCATGACCTAGGCTTGGCATGACCTAGGCTTAACATGACCTAGGCTTAACATGACCTAGGCTTGGCATGACCTAGGCTTAACATAGCAAGGAAGGAACAAAATATGCATACAACACTTAGGCAAATCTCATAAGCACAAAACAAGACAGGCACCTTTACTTAGGCAAAACAAGTCAAAGTCTGCAAATGCAAGCTTAACAAGACAAAATCACGCAATGTACATGAACATGACTAAGACATGAACGCGGGTTATTACATACTTCCCCCCTTAAAGAAGTTTGGTCCCCAAACTTCACTTACCTTGTTCCAAAACGACTCCCGATGTCGAGTTCTTGTTAGCATATTATATTAAGTGATAGCATATGATATTCGCCGAAAGGCACACTAGGGTCTGTCTGTAATCACTGTAATCATTTTATGCACTCAGGGATAGCACTCAGGGATCATCTTGTAAATTGCATTTCTTGTAAACCCTAATCTTCTTTTATAAATAGGGGATGATATTCTATCATTCCCCAAGCTGGTTACCCAAGCTTCATGGTATCAGAGCTACACCTCTAGGGTTAGGGTTCAAAACCGTACCTAGTTGGATCATCTGCTTCGTCGATCTTCAGCCACCGTCGTCACTCCGCTTCGTCTTCATCAGCCGCTTCGTCTTCATCAGCCGATTGGATCATCTGCTTCGTCTTCGTTGATCTCCTGCTTCGTCGATCTCCTCAGGTCCTCAGCTCGTCTCCGTCTTCTCCTCAGCTCGTCGATCTCATCGCCCTCGTCGTCCTCAGCTCCTCTGTCGTCTCCGTCACTCGTCGCCCTCAGCTTCGTCACTCGTCGTCCCTCGTCGTCCTCACTGTGGTATGATACTCTAGTATATCTATAAATATATATATATATATATATATATACTGATATATATATATATAAATAGCCTGATATATATATATTTATATATAAATATATGTTTATATCCTGATATCTACATAAATCAATCAAAAAAAAAATCAATATAAAAAAAAAAACAAAAAAAACAAAAACAAAAAAAAAAACAAAAAAAAATCAATAAAAAAAAACAAAACAAAAACAAAAAAAAAAAAACAAAAAAAAAAAAAAAAACAAAAATGGTTTCTTAATTTTGTTATATCTTTATAGTGGTCATTGTGCCTGTTATATCACTACCACCTTCCAGGTTTGTGATTGCCCCTAGTTGTGTTGCGGGTTCGGTAGTATTGTATCCATGACAGATTCCACCAGTGTGTCCCCTTCTTCTCAAACACCAAAGAGTGAGAGTCCCATTCTACCTACTGCCATGATTGAGAATCCCAACCCTAGTCTGAAAATCACCACCTCTCTATTTAATGGTCAGAACTACCTAGCATGGTCCCAAAGTTTGACTATATTTTTGAAGAGCAGAGGGAAGATGGGATATGTTGATGGCAGGATACAGGCCCCTAGTACCACTGACTCAAGTTATGAACAATGGGAGATTACCAACTCTTTAATTATGAGTTGGCTTATCCATTCGATGGTTCCAGAACTTGGTGAGGGCTACTTGTCTATGGAGACTGCCCAGGATGTTTGGGAGGCTGTGGCTGTTACCTATTCCCGCAAAGGGAATTTTTCACAGGCATTTGAGTTGCGCCGCTCTATTGAGAGCACACTTCAGGGGGAGCAAACTGTTCTTCAGTACTTCAATTTCCTCACCAACGGCTGGAAACGCCTTGATCACCTGGAAGACTATAAGCCCGTTTGCCCTACTGATTCTGTCGGGTACAAGAAGTTCATCGCACGGGAACGGGTCTTTAAATTTTTGGCCGGCCTAAATGTGGAGTATGATCCAGTTAGGGGTCGAGTTCTGAGTATGGATACTCTTCCTTCACTTCAGGAGGCATTTTCCTATGTACAAAATGAGGAGAGTCGCCGGTCTGCTATGATGTCCCCTGTCTCTACTGACCGTTCCGCATTACTGTCTACTCCTCGAGATGGCCTCAGCCTGCCTCATCCGTCTGCTGCTAAGGAGTCTGTATTTTGTGATTATTGCAAGAAACCGCGGCATACTCGTGAGACGTGTTGGAAGCTTCATGGGACTCCATCCGGGGGTCGCAGTGATCGGTCTGGTTCTCGAGGAGGTCGGTCAGGTCAATCTAGGGGACGTGGTTCCTATTCCCGGGCTCATCAGTCTAGTGCCATTGATACCCTTGATACTACTTCTACTTTTGTTACCCAAGCTTCTGACACTGAGCTGGAGGATGCTTTGCGCCAATTGTTGGACCGCCGATCTTCTACTGCTCTCAGTACCGCTTCCTCATCCTTTGCCCGCTCAGGTAACTTAGCATCTTCTCCTTGTGTTTTCCTGTGTCATACATCTTTGCCTTGGATTATTGATTCTGGTGCCTCAGATCATATGTCTGGCTCCGCTGATCTTTTCTCTGTCTATAAGCCCTCTTCAGGTCAGGACAAAGTTAGGATTGCCGATGGAACTGTTTCTTCCATTTCTGGCAAAGGTTTAGTCCAAGTCACTCCTACCATACATCTATCTTCTGTTCTCCATGTTCCCAAGTTTTCTGTTAATCTATTATCCTTAAGTCGTCTTACCCAGGATTTGAATTATCGTGTGACGTTTTTTCCTGATCATTGTCTTTTTCAGAACCTTGTCACGGGGAGGACGATTGGCAGTGGTAGTGCAGCAAATGGTCTCTACTTCCTAGATCAACCGGACAAACTTGCTTATTCTTCCACCACGTCTTCTACTACCCCCGCTGATGTATGGCTGTGGCATCGGCGTCTTGGGCATCCCTCCTTTCATTTACTTAAGCATTTATTTCCTTCTAGTTTCGCCAATCATCATGTGTCTGACTTTCTTTGTGAGTCTTGTCAACTTGGAAAACAACATAGAGCTTCTTTTGCTCCCAGTTTGAATAAAAGCTTTGTTCCTTTTTCATTAATACATTCTGATGTTTGGGGTCCCTCTCGTGTTCTGTCTGTGAAAGGTCATCGCTGGTTTGTTACATTTATTGATGATTTTTCTCGTGCTACTTGGGTGTATCTCATGAAAGATAAAAGTGAGGTTTTCTCTGTGTTTCGCACTTTTCATAAGATGATTTGTACTCAGTTTGGGGCCACTATCAAAATCTTTCGTTCTGATAATGGCGGGGAATACATCGATTCTGGGTTAGGACAATATTTCTCTACTCATGGCATTATCCATCAGACCTCTTGCACCAATACCCCTCAACAAGATGGGGTGGCCGAACGCAAGAATCGGCATCTTCTTGACATGGCTCGGTGCATGTGTTTTTTTATGCATGTGCCTCGACCCTATTGGGGCGACGCTGTTCTCACCGCTGCCCATCTTATTAATCGTCTCCCTACCCAGGTCTTGGCCAAACAGGCTCCGCTTCACGTCCTCCTCGGTTCTCAGTCCTTGTTTTCTATTCCTCCTAAAATATTTGGTTGTGTCTGTTTTGTCCATAATCACTCTCCCTCTCGTGGTAAGTTGGACCCTCGCTCCCTCAAGTGTGTTTTCCTTGGTTACTCTCCTACTCAAAAGGGGTATAAATGTTACCACCCTTCGTCTCGTAAGTGGTTTGTGTCCATGGATGTCACTTTCTTTGAATCCCAGTCCTATTTCTTGTCCTCTCCGGTGTCACCGTCCTCATTTCCGGGGGAGCCTTGGTGTGAAGTGAGTCCTGTGCCTCCTATGGTGGAACCAGTTGTTCTTGCACCACCCTCTACTACTGTGCTTCCTATGGTGGAACCAGTTGTTCTTGAACCCCCCTCTTCTACTGGGACTATAGAACCCACTGTCACCAAGAATACGGACGGGCATGTTTATGTCCGGAACATAGACAGAAAACAAGTTAACTGGATACACGGGACCGTTTCTGCTACCCCACTGCCATCTCCTGCTTCTGATGAGAGTCGAGGTAACTTTGAATCTCTCGAGTCCATTGATCTTGATGTTCCTATTGCCAAGAGGAAGGGTGTGAGATCTTGTACTCAACATCCTATCTCACAGTTTGTATCATACTCTCATTTGTCATCCTCATATAGAGCGTTTGTGTCCAATATTTCCTCTGTTAGCATTCCTAACCATTTTCAGGATGCTCTTGCTACCTCTGAATGGAAACTAGCCATGATTGAGGAAATGAAAGCACTTAGGAAGAATGGCACTTGGGAATTGACTGAGTTACCTCCGGGCAAACGACCTGTGGGATGTAAATGGGTATATACTGTGAAACACAAAGCAGATGGGTCTATTGAGCGTTACAAGGCAAGACTTGTGGCAAAAGGGTTTACTCAGACATATGGCATTGATTATCAGGAGACCTTCGCACCCGTGGCTAAAATGAATTCAGTCAGAATACTTCTCTCTCTAGCAGCTAATCTAGATTGGCCGCTTTATCAGTTTGATGTCAAGAATGCTTTTCTCCATGGTGACCTCGAAGAAGAAGTATATATGGACATTCCTCCGGGTTTTGAGGATCATCAAACAGAAGGCACAGTATGCAAACTTCGGAAGTCATTATATGGTCTCAAACAGTCTCCAAGGGCTTGGTTTGAGAGATTCACTCAGGCTATGATTAAATATGGCTTCAAACAAAGTCAGGCAGATCACACATTGTTTGTGAAACATTCCTCACACGGTAAGACTACAGCACTTATTGTTTATGTAGATGACATAGTTCTTACAGGCAATGATAGTGGGGAAATACCTCTGTTGAAGAAATATTTAGCTAAAGAGTTTGAAATCAAAGACTTGGGCAGCTTGAAGTATTTTCTGGGCATTGAAGTTGCTCGCTCTAAGGATGGGATATTTATCTCACAGAGAAAATATGTGCTTGACCTGTTGAAGGAAACTGGGATGCTTGGCTGCAAGGCATGTGCCACCCCTCTGGAACCCAATCAGAAATTAGGGGATGATGAAGGAGGAGAAGTTGTGGATAGGGGGAGCTATCAACGATTAGTGGGTAAGCTCATTTACCTCTCTCACTCCCGTCCTGATATTGCTGTTGCTGTCAGTATAGTTAGTCAGTTTATGCATGCTCCTCATCAGATTCACCTTGAGGCTGTAATGAGAATCTTGAGGTATTTGAAGTCTGCTCCTGGTAAGGGTCTGTATTTTTCAAAGTATGATCATCTTCGTGTAGAAGCCTATACAGATGCTGACTGGGCTGGGTCAGTAACTGATAGGAGATCAACTTCAGGGTATTGCACATTTGTTGGCGGCAACCTAGTTACTTGGAGGAGTAAGAAACAGAATGTGGTTGCCAGGTCAAGCGCAGAAGCTGAGTTTAGAGCTATGGCACAAGGTGTGTGTGAACTTTTATGGATCAAATTATTGTTGCGTGATCTAGGTATTGATCAGACGGACTCCATGCGGTTATACTGTGACAATAAGGCCGCCATCAACATCGCTCACAATCCAGTTCAACATGACAGGAGAAAACATGTTGAGATTGATCGCCACTTCATTAAGGAGAAACTCACTAGTGGTATCATTTGTACTCCCTTTGTCCAGTCTGGTGAACAACTTGCTGACATTCTCACCAAGGGAATTCGGAATAAACCATTTCATGACATCGTAGGCAAGCTGGGCATGAGAGATATCTTCGCACCAGCTTGAGGGGGAGTGTTAGCATATTATATTAAGTGATAGCATATGATATTCGCCGAAAGGCACACTAGGGTCTATCTGTAATCACTGTAATCATTTTATGCACTCAGGGATAGCACTCAGGGATCATCTTGTAAATTGCATTTCTTGTAAACCCTAATCTTCTTTTATAAATAGGGGATGATATTCTATCATTCCCCAAGCTGGTTACCCAAGCTTCAGTTCTTATCTCTTCTTATCATCCTTAGCCTTTACCTTGGGACAATCCTTAATACGATGACCCATCTCACCACATTCAAAGCAAGCCCCCGATGCCCAGTGACAAACTCCAAAATGTCGCTTCTGGCAACTTGTACATGTCAGCCTGGCGCCACCTTCCCGATTTGTGTTATTGGAACTGTCCACATTCGTCTTCTTCTCGGCATTATGCTGGTCTTGGCGATTGTCATAGGTCTGCCTCTTTTTCTGATTCTCTCCTAAACTCTGACTTCTGTTCAAGTTGGCATCTGCAAGGATGGCTTTATCTAACACTCCAGCATACGTCGGCATGTTAAGCAAATTAACCCGGTCTTGAATTGGCCCTCGAAGTCCACTCTCAAACTTGCGAGCTTTCCTGTATTCGTTGTCGACCAAGTGAGGTGCATACCTTGCCAACTCGGTGAAAGCACGATCATACTCCGCCACTGTTTTGCTACCCTGGGTCAACATCTGAAATTCTGTGGTTTTGCGATCTCGGACACTGAGTGGGAAATGCTTGTCATAGAACAGCTCCAAAAATCTGGCCCAAGTCAAGTCTGAGTTACCTTCTCGGATCATCATCCACCATCTTCGAGCGTCGTCCTCCAAAGTGAATGCTGCTAATGACACTTTCTGAGCGTCGGTGCTGGGAAAAACCTCGAACAACTTCTCCATCTCAAGAATCCATGCTTCTGCCTTCATCGGCTCTATACCTCCATGGAACTTTGGCGGTTTCATCTTCTTAAATTCTCTGATCAGGGTCAATGTGTCATCTCCATACAAAGCTGGCTGCGGAGGCACTTGTGGTACTGGCGGTGGTGGAACTGCATGTTGGCCATCTGTCTGCTCGGCCTGGGTGGAGGTGGTACCGGTGTTCTGCTGCCTTGCCTGCCTTAACTCGTCGGTCAGACTTTCAACCAATCTTTCTAATCTGTCTATTCTGTCCTCGGATTGATCTCGGCCAACTGGGGGTCTACCTCTTCTCATGATACTGGGGGTATGCAGGATGTGACTCTTAGAATAAAATGAACAAATGAACGTGTATCCAAGTAAACATGATCATGTCGATGTAACAAAATGCTCATGCCGAGATGATGCACACCTTTTCAAGTAGCAAGCAACATGATGCAATCCTAACATTCTTCTAAGGGACATCCTATGCTCTTTAGGACTCAAAGTGTGTGAATAACGTACTATAAGGATCTTGTGCTCTGATACCATTCTGTCACGACCCCAAACTGCCCCTAGTAGTTTGGTGCCGTGATGGCCAGTAATCCGTAATTACCGAAGGCCAACTTTCAAAATTCACACACAATCAGAGTATAGATATAGAGGGCTCACAAGTGCGGAAGCAATAATCTAAAATACAAGTGGTCCATAAGAGCAGTGCATAAGTCAAATGGAATGGCATACATCTTTACAGAGCTTTACAACTTGAACACAATTAAAACCAAGTACAAAAATACATATTACATCTTACAAAGGGCTTTCACAAGCCGACATAAACAAAATACATGAAATGCAAGTTAAGAAATATAATCTTCGGATTGCCGACATAAACATTGTCGACATAACATGCATCCAAAACATCTTGCAAAACACACATCTCGGCGTAGCCGACTTCTTGCTTGTTACCTACATATATACATAGGGAGGGTGAGCTTGGATACTCAGTGAATGGTACAAGTAATAAAGGGGTTACATGAATGATTCCCGAGGTCTTTCAAAACAATACATAATATATCTTGTCAAAACCATACCTATCATAGCTTGTACAAAACATGAGATAAATCTTGTTCATCAAACTTAATCTTGCAAAACTTACATACTTAACATGCGTCAAAACTTATAACATAACCTCGACATAACCTTGGTCCTTCAAAACTTGCTTGCTTAACATGTGTGCTACTAATGCTTAAAGTCCCCTAGCACATACGGACTTGTGCCACTAATGCTTAAAGTCCCCTGGCACGTACGGACTTCACATGTGTGCTACTAATGCTTAAAGTCCCCTAGCACGTACGGACTTGTGCCACTAATGCTTAAAGTCCCCTGCCACGTACGGACTTTCAAAGATTGACATTAAAACAAAGCTTATACTTGATATATATAATAGGGATATCATTCATGCTTAACAAATACTTTTATCAAAACAAGGCAAAGCTTATCAAAACGTTATAACATAACTTTATTAAAGATACCACTCACATAGTTCTTGGGACGTCGGGATCGAGGCAAAGGTCCAAGTCCTACAAACACGTGGCAAAGTCTATTGAATGCACTCTTAAAAACAAACTTCACATGAATGCAAATGATCTAGGGAAAACATGCTGGAAACATCTAGGGAAAACATGCTGGAAAACATCTGGGGAAAACATGCTGAAAACATCTAGGGAAAACATGCTGGAAAACATCTAGGGAAAACATGCTGGAAACATCTAGGGAAAACATGCTGAAAACATCTAGGGAAAACATGTTGAGTACCAACCAGGTCCTGGGATGGATGCACAGAGATAATCTTGGCTAAAACGACCTAGCTGGTGAACTCAGGAGGTCTTGGCCGAGGTCCCACACCTCTTGGCCGAGGTGTGGTTACCTAGGCTTCAGTATGCAGCTGCCTGCCGAGGTGTTACAAGGTGCCGGCATGGATGTACCATGGTCGGCCTAGGTGTGCAGTGGTTAGCCTAGGTGTGCATGCAAGATAAACTAACGTGCAAGTGATCATGCAAGGTAGACCAAGGTGTGTGATCTAGGCAAGAGTAGTCTCGGTGATCACACCTAGGGAAATGAAGCCTGGAAATCTGGGTTTTCCTCCTTGAAGAACATGAAGAACATGAGCATGAAGAACATGAAGAACATGAATGCTAAAATCATAACTTGTTATTACAAGATCTGGGATTTCATGCTATAAGTTCGAAAACATGGACCTTGGTACCCATACTTGAAAATCATGTGGAAACAAACACAAAAACATGGATCTTGGCATAAACTTTCGGATCAAAACATGACTTTTCTTGAAGAACACATGAATGCTATTTTCTCTTTCTAAAACCGAACTTCAAAGCAATGCATGGCTTACAAATCATATTCAATCATGCAATGTAATAACATGAACATAAAGAACAACATGAGCAGATCAAGAATCTAACCTTAGAACACGAATCTAACGGTTAGATCTCTAGGGATCAAGCTAGCAAATCTACTCTTCCTCAAGAACTCCTCTCCCCCTTCTAGAGCTTCTCTCTCTTCTTCAAAACAAGGATATAACAAATGATAGGTTTCTCTCTCTGCCGGCTGACTTAACACTCAGCTCGGACACGTGGCGCTACCGGGTTGGTTCTCCACAAAAAGGTGATAGATTGACAAGACAAGACTGACAAAGTGTGCTCAACAAGCTAGATGGCAAGGGAACTCCGGCAAGTAATGATCTCGGCTTAGGACAAAGCTTCGGCAAGTAAGGTTCCAATGACCTCGACTAGGAAGGATAACACTTGACCTAGTTGTGCCACACCTCGGCCTAGATGTGCCACACCTCGGTCTAGGTCATTCCAATCCCAGAACAAGATCACTAGGTGCAAGGATTAAGGATCTCGGATGCCTAGGTGATGGTGGAGGTCACAAAAGCGGTTCCAAGATGGTCCAAGGTGTAAGAGGTTCAAAGGTGTGACCTAGGCTTAAGATGACCTCGGCTTGGCATGACCTAGGCTTGACATGACCTAGGCTTAACATGACCTAGGCTTGGCATGACCTAGGCTTAACATGACCTAGGCTTGGCATGACCTAGGCTTAACATGACCTAGGCTTAACATGACCTAGGCTTGGCATGACCTAGGCTTGGCATGACCTAGGCTTAACATGACCTAGGCTTGGCATGACCTAGGCTTAACATGACCTAGGCTTAGCATGACCTAGGCTTAACATGACCTAGGCTTAACATGACCTAGGCTTGGCATGACCTAGGCTTAACATGACCTAGGCTTGGCATGACCTAGGCTTAACATGACCTAGGCTTGGCATAACCTAGGCTTGGCATGACCTAGGCGTAACATGACCTAGGCTTGGCATGACCTAGGCTTGACATGACCTAGGCTTAACATAGTAAGGAAGGAACAAAACATACATACAACACTTAGGCAAATCTCATAAGCACAAAACAAGACAGGCACCTTTACTTAGGCAAAACAAGTCAAAGTCTGCAAATGCAAGCTTAACAAGACAAAATCACGCAATGTACATGAACATGGCTAAGACATGAACGTGGGTTATTACAGGTTGAGTGTGGTGTTGATTTGTGATTCCTAATTAATTTTAGGGCTGGATTGGGTTTAACCGTCTATGAGGTGTAAAACAAAAGCATGAAGATTTGAACCCTAGACCTTGTGGTAAAATGGAAATGAACTTCAACCAACCAAGCTACTTCAAATTGATGATATATTTATTGAATTAATTTAGGGACAATTACACCCAAAAAAAAAAAAAAAAAAAAAAAAAAAAAAAAAAAAAAAAAAAACCTCAAGGTTTTAGCCTTGTAACAAAATAAATTTTGATTTTTAAATTTTATCAATTTAAATCCTAATTTTTTGATTTGTTTTCAATCTAAACCATTTGCCTATTTTTCCTAAATAAAACAGATGAAACAAATAATATTTTTGTCATTAAACTTAATGTAGATATACATAAAATGTCTAAAATACTATTTTCATTGAGTTTAATGATTAAAATATCTATTTTTTCATTATGTTTACTTAACGGAAATAAGCAAATGATTTAGATTGAGAACAAATAAAAAATTTAGGGTTTGAATCAATAGAATTAAAAACTCAAGATTTATTTTGTTACAAAACTCAAACCATGAGTTTTTTTTTTTTTTTTTTTGTAATTTTTTCAATAATTTATATATATTAGTTTTCTCTTTATTTTTTTGCATATATATAAATTAACTTATTCTTGGTACAATAGTAGGAAAATACTCTAGTAACTGGTGACTAAGATCGTGATACATTTTTGTGCCTCCTGGATGCACCACAAGGCGCGAATGGAAAAACTCTCAGAGTACCTCTCTTCAGTAAGACTTCGGCACGAACAAACGGTCTAGGCTTTGATAGTGCAGGGCGGGTGAGGATGTGCAAGACGAGTGTGGTCTCATAAAAATTGTCTCCCTCGAGGATTGGGGATGGAGATGGAAAAAAAAAAAATCTGCGATTGGAGACAAAGAGAGTAAAATTCACAGTGCCCCGCCCCGCCTCACCCTGCCCCGCCGCACTCCGTTGCCATTCCTACTTCGATTTGGCTACAACATAGCAGAATTATGTTATATGTAAGCCTTTGGATCAAAATTCACAAGAACAAATAGCATTTTTGATATTTTACCATAGAAAAAAAAATACGTAATAGAACACTCTATATATTAATAGCTGAATTATAATATCCATCAACCAAATGTTACACACTTCATATATTAACACTATGTGTTAACAACTGAAATATATTATCCATCAACCAAATGTTTGACATTCCACTTTTTTCTTCTTTTTTTTTTATTTTTTTTTTATTGACAAAAAAAAAAAACTTTTTTGATGGAACAAATAGCATTTTTGATCTTTTAACATAGAAAAAATGATACGTAATAGAACACTCTATATATTAATAGCTGAATTATAATATCCACCAACCAAATGTTACACACTTCATATATTAACACTATGTGTTAACAACCGAACTATATTATCCATCAACCAAATGTTTGACACTCCACTTTTTTCTTTTTTTTTTTTTTTTTTTTTTTTTTTTGATTGACAAAAAAGAACTTTATTAATGGAATAAACAAGTACAAAAGTGCAACGCAAATTACATCAATAAAGAAAGCAAGGTGCAAAAGTATCACAATAAGCTAAATTATCTCAACGAAGTTGGCACCATCTAACTCATCCTATCATTTGCTAGCACCCTCAAGAGTTGGTGAGAGACAACCCAACACCACAACAACAGCACAGACCAAAACAAACATTCATCAAACACAGACAAACAGCACAAACTTTAACATTTATCAACCAACTATTTGACACACGAACTACTCAAGACTTAAACCAACAAGAAAACTAAATGCCACCAGGCAGCTATGACATAGGGATTTCCATGATTTCATTTGGATGATAAACCTCTTCAATATTGTCACCTTAAACTTTTGCAGAAACATCAATACATTGCTCAACCGCTTCTTCCACCACTTCTGTTTGTCGTTCCTCTACAACATGAAGCCCTTGTTCCTCGACTTTCTTTCCGTTCTTGTATATTGCATAAAGTATCATTTGGAGGACACCTAAAATGAACCCTATGACATTGGGAATCTGTTAACAGAAAAATAAATAATTTTTAGTAGCTTAGGAGAAGGTAATTAAAACAAGAAGATGATTGAGTTTATTTTTAATATATACTTACAGAAATATTCAAATCTTTTCTTAAAATTCCATAGAAAAACCACATGATTGCACTGAATGTAAGGGATAGGGATAGATAAAATGGCATGAATTCCACACTTTTTGTTCGTATAACTTGCTTCTGAACAACAATAATAGAAAGAATTATGAATACGATAATGTAAAAATTAAGAAAAGAGCATATAATATTGATCATGGATGAGAATATGAGGTGCAAATACCATTATGTTGAGAGGTGCAGCGAACACACAAACAGAAAAGACTAAACAAAACCAGCCAACAATGTGGAGACGAGCTTGACCTCTTGTGAGAAAATTAGTTAGGATAAAGATTAGGCCGAACCAGCCAGTTCCCAACAGAAGTAGTGAAACAGCCTTGACCTACATATAGCAAATTAATAAGTAGTTAGAGACTTACAAACAAAATTTGAATGTGTAGGAAAATTGACTTAATTTTCTTAGTTTCATACCTTCTTAGGTGCATAAAATAGATGAACACCTATATAAAAAGATTCTATGAGGCATCCAAAGCTATTAATCGTGATCAAAAGGGTTTCATTTGAGTTGAGAAGTGCATAATACATCCATAAGGCCGCACTGAACAAGCCAACAACGTAGGGAAGTGACTGGAAGCCTTCGCTTGATTTTTTCTTGTAAATTTTGTAAAACGTTGGGCTATAATAAATATTAAAAAGGGTATATCAATGATTAAACTTGGCTTAAACAAATTGAAGTTGTATGCTTGTTGAACAATTAACAACAAATTAAATACTTACATAGGTGAAAAATAAACCAAGAAGGATACAATGTTGCCTGCAAATCAATAGGAAAAGAAAGAAAAAAAAAAATTAGATTTGGCCATAGCATTGAGCTTTCCTTCCATTATTTTTACTCAAATTATCAGTAATCATATATAAATATAATTTATATATATATATATATATATAATTTTCATATACTATGATATCACATCTTATAGTTCTTGTATTTATAATGAAAACACTTATTATTGTCAGGTGTAGCACTTGTTCAAATCAAGTGACAACCCCAATTCTCTCTAGGTTTTAATAAAAGACCCTAATTTTCTAGAAGTTTACATAAAGGCTGCTATTTAGGCCTCATTTGGGAAGTGACCCGTTTAGCCAAAAAGTCAAAAAATAATTTAAAAAATCAAAAAGCCAACAATTCATACCAAAAAGTCAAAGATTCTATTTTCTCTCTACTTTTTACACATCTTTTCGTAAAAATCCAAAAAGTCATCCCAAACATACTAGTTTTTTTAACTTATATTTTAGCCAAATAGCCAAAAAATTACTAAATTAGCTTGTTCCCAAACGAGACCTTAGTACATGTTTTAGCCTACCTAATAACCAAAGAGCAGAATATTAAAAGAGTGAATAATTGGAAAAATAATTTCAAATTAACGTAGATATTTGTCACTTGCACAAATCTAAGTATATAAACCACTTTTAATTTTCACAATTTCTAAAATTATTTTCCAGGTTCCCACTTTTTATTTTGTATTTTTGTCTATATATATATATATATATATAATAGAGATAGTTCTTACAATAAGCAAAAAATCACATGACACACACACACACACTAATCAATTTTGTAAAAAGGCCCAACAAAAAATTGATGATAATTTCAAAAGCCAAAGGGATATTACAAAAATAAATAAATTTTGGACTAACTCACATACCTAGAATTGTTTAGTTTTAAAAAATTTTATTAAGAAAAGGAAAAATTACCCCCCAAAAAAATAAAAATAAAAATAAAAATAAATCAAGGTTTGACTATTGTAACAAAATAAATCCTGAATTTTTAATTTTGTCAATTTAAATCCAAAACTTTTGATTTGTTTTCAATCTGAACCATTTGCCTATTTTTGTTAAGTAAAATCGATAGAAAAATCTATATTTTAATTATTAAATTTAATGAAAAATTATATTTTTGATATTTTATGTATATTTATATTAAGTTTAATAACTAAAACACTATTTTTCTATCAGTTTTACATAACAAAACTAGGCGAATGATTTAAATTGAAGAAGAATCAAAAGATTAGAAGTTAAATTGATAAAATAAAAAATTCAGGGTTTATTTTGTTAAAATCTCAATTTTTTTTTTTTGGGTAATTGTCGATAATAAAAATAGTAAAGATCTATAATTTTTCCAAGACCCCAATTTTTATTCACTTTTATTCTCAGTAAAATTATAAATTCTCCTTATCTTAAGGCTCATCACCAATAGAAGAACTTTTTATCTATTAAAACTTACAAATAAATTTAAGAAAATTGGGAAAATTACAAAATATACATATACAATTTTGTGCTTTGTAACAAAATAAATTATGAGTTTTTAATTTTACCAATTTAAATTCTAAACTTTTGATTTCTTGTTAATCTAAACAATTTGCCTATTTTTGTTAAATAAAATTGATGGAAAAATGAGTATTTAGTCATTAACTCAATAAAAAAGATATTTTAGACATTTTATGTATGTCCAAATTGAGTTTAACAATTAAAATACTCTTTTTGGTCGATTTTATTTAATGAAAATAGATGAATGATTTAATTTAAAAGCAAATCAAAATATTAGAATTTAAATTGATAAAATTAAAAACTCAAAATTTATTTTATTAGAACCCAAACTTTGGAATTTTTTTTTTTTTTTTTTGTAATTATCCAAAAAAAAAATTATCCAACAGTTGGCAAAATAACATCATACTTCACATTGTTCATTCATAGTCCCTCAATAATAAATAATGCATAACACATTTGTTGACAAATCTCGAGTATGAATTTATTTTTATTTTTTTAATATAAAATACGAACGAAATAAAAATTCTCATTGTCTAAACGCCCCCACTAGTATCGGCAGCAAGAATACATATTGTGTGGGTAAAAATCTGACCACACTGCCCGTTTAGTGATCAGCAGCTAAGCACCGGCAGAATAGATGGCTCCAGCAACCTGTAACAGAAAAGAAAAGCTCCGGCGGTGGTTCTTCCACCCGGGGGCACTCCGACGATCAAGTCAGTATATCTCTCAAAGATAATCAAGTACTAAATTGAATACTCAAAGTATAAATTGCATACCTTAGACCCACGGGGGTGCCTCTCTTTTATAATATACTCAATCCAAGTCCAACTAGAAGTATGACTTCTATGAACTCCAATCTTAGTGCTTACTCTGAACTCTTTAAGAGATAGAGATAAACTCCCTAAGAGCTTTTATCCTTATCTTAACTAAGTCCCCTCTTTGCCTTAGGACTCTTGTCCCTTATCTTCGGACTCCGACATCTTCGGAGATGACCTCGGCTTCTCCGAGATTACCTCGGCTTCTCCGAGATTACCTCGGCTTAACTACCAGGGCACGTGGCACCTCGGCTGACACGTCGGCGTCACCATGCCACGTGTTGGTATTCAAAAAATATGTCCCCACAACTGCCCCCTAGGTTCTATTACCTCGGCATTCTGAGGTGATGGAACCTATTCCGAATTTTTTTTTTTTTTTTTACTTCCTTTCTGAATAATGGCTCAAGAAGACTGCTTTGCCAAGATTATCTCTTTTCAGCCGACGTGTTCTCTTCGGAGAACGTGGCTTCGGTCGTACTCCCCTATGCACATGAGCTGTCATTCATGTCTAACTGTTCCTTCCACGTGTTTCGTCTTTATTGGAGCGTGTTAGTGACGCGCCTGGAAGCTGTCTGTTCGTTTCGTCTGCGCCGTCTGACGCGTGCGTTACCCTAGGCGCAATAATTGCCCTATTTTTGCCGCCGTTTCAAATTTTTGACAAAACTTCTTTTGCCTCTATCTTTTCTTCACTTTTTCTTTTCATCTTCTTTACTCTTTCTCTTCCGAAAGCTCGTTCTTCCTCTTCAAATCTGCCATTGCTTCAATTTCTTCTCTGGAACTGTTCTTAGTCCCGTATTTCTTGCAAAGCCTTTTTTGCTGTCGCAACTGGTTTCTGGATTCAACGAGTATTGCCTTGGCTTCACTTCTCCTGGTAAGACCCCTTCCTTTAATTTCTTTTATTTTCTTTATGCGCTATTGTCAGTCTGTTGCCATTGCTGATCTTACTCGAGGTCTGGGATCTATTTGTATCTTGAATTTTGTGGCTATATTTTGAACCTCTATGCTTTTCCATCATTCTTTTCGCCGCTGTTCTTGATTTTTTCCTGTACCTCTATTGTTTCTGAAAATTATACCTCTGTTCTTGAATCTGAAACCTCGTTTTTGTTTTCTCTTTTTTGTATCTGCCCCAGATCTGTGCCCTCGATCTTTATCGTAATAGTTCGTAGATTTGGGATTTGTCTGTAGAACCCTTAATCTTTAGGGAAACCTGAAAGACGCCCGTCTTCTGAAACATATTCCTCTTAATTTAGGTCGACACAATGGGTATGTGGAGGCACAGGGTAAATACCCCAACAAGTCTTGAATACTTTAGGCAAGAATTCTCTATCCCAGCCGACGTTCATCTTAAGCTGGCTGGGGATAATGACACTATCGTGCCTACAGACCATACAATGCCTTTTCCAGTAGTTGCTTTTATCGAATGTGGACTTCGGCTTCCATTCGATCCCCTTTTCCGTCAAGTTCTCTATTTCTATAAGCTAAACCCCATGCAACTTACTATCAATTCCTATAGGATAATTAATGGTATTATAGCCTTATCTAGGCAAGAAAACCTCAGAATCACCCTCGCCGACCTTCAATATTGTTATACCATGTGCCCTCTTGATCTGAAGGATAGGGGTTTTGTATATTACCTTAAGCCGAGATCCACTCAGTACAAGATTATAGCCGACCTTCCAGACTCCAACAAGGGGGCTGGAGATGACTATCTTATTGCCTCTGGAAATTGGGAATTTGGCCCAGATGAAGATGTCCACCTTTACCCTCTTCCTCGAACACTTACAGAGGGCAAGAGTAAGAGCCCTGAGTCAACACTTAGTTGTTTTCATTCAACACTTAAATACTTTTGTTGTTTCTGACGTCTGATTCTTTGCAGATCTTCATCAACCACCGAAAAATTTTCGTCAATCCTTCTTCCCAGGACCAGATCTGAGAACACTTCTTGGTCTTCCAATCCTTAAACGAAAAGCCCCAGTATTATTAAACTTTGTCCCCACACACAAATCCATTTTACCCGACGTCCCTCGAAAAAGGAAGAAGAGTCTCTCTCCACCAACAGCCACAACCTTAACTGCTTCTACATCTCGGACAGATCAAGAGTCCACATCTGACCCAGCCGATCTTCCATCAACTTCGGCTCCCTTCTTAATACCAATTCCTGAACGTAAACGCCGACGAAGGCTAGTAAAGACTGCCGAGATGGTTCGTCCGAGGCCTGTCGTCCAAGACCTTCTCGCCGATATTCCAACTGATGCCGAAGCCGCGCCGGCGCAATCAACGCTCCCTCCCAAACAAAAGAGAGTAAAAAAGGCTCAGCCTAAGGCCAAGGCTACAGACGCCGAGGCTGAGGATGCTCTGCCGATTTTGAAGCTAGCTGAAAGCAAAAAATCAACCGCTACTTCAACCAAAAGGTCTGCTGAGGGCCAACCCTCAGGATCTACACAAACAAAGAGGCCAAGGTCATCGTCTGCGACGACCTCGGCTTCAAAGAAGCCCGACGTCCCATGGGCCCCTGATCTTTCTCTGGAGGACAGGCCTATCATGGCTAGTGAAAGTGCTGATGATATCAACGTTGCTGTCGCCCTTAGCACCGCTCTTCTTCTACCGAATGACTTGGAGCGAAATGCCAAGTTCAGTGAGTATGAAAATTACGCTCTGATGCTCCAACACTCTGCTCAAGTAAGTATTTCTATTTGTATTTATGTTTCTTCCTTCTTTTTCTTTCTGAGAAAATTTTCTGATACTTCTGTTTGCATTCAGGCTATCCAACATGCCCACTCATTTTCAATGCAATCCTTTGAGAATCGTCAAAGATTGGTTGATATGAAGAGGGAAGCGACCTCAATGAAGAGAGAATTAAGGGCTCTTGAAGTAAAAATGAAGAAACTAGAGGATCAAGCCGAGGCTGCGACGAAGAACCAAACCTTAGCTCTTGAGAAGGCCGAAGCTGCTGAGGCCGTTAAAAAAGTAGCTGAAGCCGAGAAAAAGGAGGCCGAGGCTCAGAAGGTCCAAGCGCAAAAAGAACTTCAACAAGCTCTGGCCACCAAGGAGGCCGAAGTCAAGGAGGCCGATGAAAAGGCCTATGCTCAAGGCATGGCCGACGTTGCAGAAGAATACAAACTTCAAGTCAGGCAGGCATGCAACAGGGGATTTTCCCTTGGTTGGATGTCTCTGATAAAGAAGCTTGATCTCCCTGCTGACTCGCCATTGCGCCAAGTTGATGCTAATCTTCTACCATTTCTTCCTTCAAGTCAAGCTGAGGATGAATCAGAGACCGAGGTAGAAGCTGAGGGTGAAGACGAAGAGAAAGATGAAGGTGAAGCCTTGGTGAGAAAACCCAAGGGCGCTACTGAGGCCAAGTCCTTTCCAGCTGAGCAAATTTTAGACTTAACTCAAGATGAAGTGGGTGATGAGGCTGAGGAAGTGCCCAGGGAACCTGTTCAGGGGTGTCCATCATCTGACCTTCTTCTGACTGACAGAAGTCTTGACACAACTTTAGCAGAGATAGATGCCGAGATACGAGCGGAGAAGGTGGCCGAGGATATTCCAGCTGAATCATCCGAGGTTCCAGTTTCTGCTGCTGCTGATGTTCAAGAGTCTTGATTTTCCCTTCTTTCTTTTCTGGATTTTGGACTTTGTTTTTTCTTTTAATTTCTGAACAATGTACATTCCTTCTTATGGCCGATGTGCCTTTTTCAGTATGTAATTGCAACTGTTCTTGCAATGGATATTTTTGATCTTGTGATGTTCTGTTGCTTGCTTCTGCATAGTTCTATACTTAGAAATTTTTGCATGCTTTCTTTGTGCAATCTTCTCGGGGCTACATACCCTGGGTATAACTGCAAGGCTTTTACTTCGGCAAGATACTGACCTGCAAACCTTGTGTAAATTCTGTCAAGAACTAAACATATACTACTCAATGTATACTTTTGCCATCTTTTAAGTTTTCAATAAGTATTTAAACAATGATTTCGTTCTAACCTACTTGTAAATTGCTACAAATTTCAACAAGTGTTTAAGTAATATACTTAACCTTTGCATCGACCCGTTAATTTTCTGTATACCTCAGCGGGTGATCATACGTCGGCTTAACATAACCTTGTAAATGGCTACAACTTTCAACAAGTGTTAAGCATCTTCTCTAGGGTTCAGACAACCCACATATTGCTATGAGAACTTACGCAATAACCTCGGCCTATTTTCGACTTGTAAATTGCTACAAATTTCAACAAGTGAAGGTAGGGAATCAGCTTGATTCCAACTTGTAAATTGCTACAAATTTCAACAAGTGGATCAAGGAATAACATCGGCTTAACTTCAACTTGTAAATTGCTACAAATTTCAACAAGTGAAGATAAGGAATCAGCTTGATTCCAACTTGTAAATTGCTACAAATTTCAACAAGTGGATCAAGGAATTATATCGGCTTAACTTCAACTTGTAAATTGCTACAAATTTCAACAAGTGAAGATAAGGAATCAGCTTGATTCCAACTTGTAAATTGCTACAAATTTCAACAAGTGGATCAAGGAATAATATCGGCTTAACTTCAACTTGTAAATTGCTACAAATTTCAACAAGTGAAGATAAGGAATCAGCTTGATTCCAACTTGTAAATTGCTACAAATTTCAACAAGTGGATCAAGGAATAATATCGGCTTAACTTCAACTTGTAAATTGCTACAAATTTCAACAAGTGAAGATAAGGAATCAGCTTGACTCCAACTTGTAAATTGCTACAAATTTCAACAAGTGGATCAAGGAATAACATCGGCTTAGTTTGCCTGAGTTTGATATGTCTTCAATAACCATTAATCATACGTGTTGAGAGAATTCTGAAAAGACTTTATTGATAATATCGGCCAAACAATGATGTTTATCTAATGATAGAAGAATTTCAAGTTACAAGTATTCCAAGGTCTGGGTAGTGCTTTGCCCTCATTGTCTTCAAGCCGATATGCTCCATTGCCCAATACTGAAGTAACTCTGTAGGGTCCTTCCCAGTTCGGGCCAAGCTTGCCTTCCCTGGGATCCTTCTTGTTTCCGACGACTTTTCTTAGGACTAAGTCGCCAACTTGAAAATCCCTTGGATTAACCTTCTTGTTGTAAGCTCTGGCAAGCTGTTGCTGGTATACTGCAAGCTGAATTGCAGCCTTCTCTCTTCGTTCTTCCAGTAGATCCAGGTCTCGGGCTAAGAGTATGTCATTGGTGCCATTCTCTACTCCCTGGGTTCTGATCCCTGGGATGCCGATCTCCAATGGGATGACTGCTTCTGTGCCATAGGCCATGGCAAAAGGGGATTCTCCCGTTGATCTTCTCGGCGTGGTCCGATATGCCCAAAGTACGTTGGGCAGCTCGTCCACCCACTTTCCCTTTGCTGCTTGGAGCCTCTTCTTTATCCCATCCAGGATTACTTTGTTGGACGCCTCTGCTTGCCCATTACTTTGAGGAAAACTTGGAGTTGAGAAATAGTTTTTGATCTTGAATTTCGCACAGAAGTTTTTGATAAGTTTGCTGTCGAACTGTGTTCCGTTGTCGGCAACTATTGCTCTTGGGATCCCAAATCTGGTGATTATGTTTCGCCAAATAAAATTCTTGACATCCACATCTCGGATTTTGGCAAGAGGTTCTGCCTCTATCCATTTTGTGAAGTAGTCCGTTGCTACCAGTAAATATTTTCTTTGCCCAGTTGCCTGGGGAAGTTGTCCCACCAGATCCATGCCCCATTGGGCAAACGGCCAGGGGCTGGATACTGGGTTTAGGTCGGCAGCTGGCTGATGTATCAAAGGTGCAAACCTTTGACATTGCTCACATCTCTTTACATAGGCTTCGGCATCCTTTTGCATGTAGGGCCACCAATACCCCTGGGTAATGGCCCTATGGGCTAACGATCTGCCCCCGGCATGGCTTCCACAAATTCCTTCATGGATCTCATAAAGAAAATCTTCAACCTGCAAAGGGTGTACGCACCTTAAAAGTGGTCCAGTGAAGGACCTCCTGTAAAGATGGCCTTCCGCTGTTAGGCTGAATCTGGCGGATTTCAGCCTAATTTTATGTGCTTCTTTGTGGTCTTCTGGCAGCTTCCCCTCTTTTAGGAACGCAATGATTGCATCCATCCAGCTTGGTCCAAGGCCCACGCACATTGTTTCTTGTTTGGTGCTCTGTTTATCTATACTCGGGGCCGACATGTAGTCGATCATAATTGTCCTTGTTTTTCCAGTTTGAATTGAACTGGCCAGGTTGGCTAATGCGTCGGCATGGGTGTTGTCATCTCGGCTGACTTGGAGTAATCTGCAGTTCTGAAATAGGGCCGCCAGTCGGATGACTTCCTTTGCATATGCCGACATTCTTTCGTCTCTGGCTGCAAATTCTCCTGTTGACTGGTTAACAATTAATTGCGAATCACAAAAAACAATTACCTCGTCTGCCTCTGCTGCTGCTGCTAGCTTTAGTCCTGCAATTAATGCCTCGTATTCTGCTTCGTTATTGGAGGCTTTGAACCCCAGTCGGATGGATTGTTCTACAATCTCTCCATCTGGAGATATCAGCAGTACTCCTGCTCCTGCTCCCTGGCGGTTTGAACTTCCATCGACATATAGTCTGAACGAATCGCCGATGTAGATGCTGCATGGTCTGAGCCTTTCTTTCTCTTGCTGTTTTGTCTTTGACTGGGTTTCTTTTTGTTTGTCGGGGTGATGCTCATCTCGGCTCGACGGAGCCTGAGGTGCGATGGCTTCAGGTGTGAGTTCTGCGACGAAGTCGGCCAAAACTTGGCCCTTTATTGCTGTTCTTGGCCTAAATTCTAGGTCAAACTGTCCCAGTGTTACTGCCCATTTTGCTATCCTTCCTGTTAAGTCTCCTTGATGTAATAAGGACTTCAATGGGTGCTCTGTTAGAACCACAATCTTGTGTGCCTGGAAGTAATGGCTTAGTTTCTTTGAGGCCATTACCAAGGCTAGCATTAATTTTTCCAGTGGTAGGTACCTTGTTTCTGCGTTAGCCAAAGTCTTGCTTACATAATAGACAGCTTTCTGCTCCCCTTTTTCCTCGCGGATTAGCACTGCACTGACTGCGTGTTCAGAGACTGCTAAGTACAAAAATAATTCTTCTCCTGGAACAGGGTTAGAAAGGACCGGGGTTGTGGTCAGGTACTTTTTCAGATCGGCTAAGGCTGCTTCACATTCTTCGGTCCACAGGAAGTCTGTGGCTTTTTTTACCAGGTTAAAGAAGGGTCTGCACTTGTCCGAGCTTCTGCTGATGAATCGGTTCAGGGCTGCGGCCCTTCCAGTGAGCATTTGGACTTGCTTTGCCGATGTTGGGCTCTGTAGCTCTAGGATGGCTTTGATTTGGTCTGGGCTGGCCTCTATGCCCTTTCTTGTTACCAGATAGCCTAGGAATTTACCTGACCCAACTCCGAAGGCACACTTTGCGGCGTTGAGTCGGAGCCGATATCTTTTGAGTATGTCAAAGACCTCTTTTAGGTCGGCAAGATGCCCTTTTGACTCCTTGGTCTTTACGACCATGTCATCAATGTAAACTTCTACTGTTTTGCCGATCAGATGTTTAAACATCTTTGTTACTAACCTCTGATAGGTTGCTCCTGCGTTTTTCAGCCCAAAAGGCATTACCTTATAACAGTACAGGCCTTTCGGGGTGATGAACGCGGTCTTCTCCTCATCTGGAGGGTACATAGCAATCTGGTGGTACCCTCTGTATGCGTCTAAAAAACTCATCCTTTCGTGTCCCGAAGTGGCGTCAACCAGTTGGTCGATTTTGGGCAGAGGGAAACTGTCCTTGGGGCAAGCTTTGTTGAGGCTGGTAAAATCCACACAAACCCTCCATTTGCCATTTTTCTTTTTTACTACTACTGTGTTGGACAGCCACGTTGGGTACTGGACTTCTCGGATTGCCCTGGCTTCAAGGAGTTTGTCTACCTCTTCCTCCACTGCTTCGACGTGTAATAACGTCGGCCTTCTGGCTCGTTGAATCACTGGTTTTGCCGATCTGTCGACATTCAAACTGTGGCAAGTGACCTCGGGGTCAATGCCAGGCATTTCATAGGGTGTCCAGGCAAATGCCTCTATGTTTGCCCTTAAAAAATCTTCTAGTTCTTTTTCTTCTTCTTTGGCTAGGCCGGAGCCGAGAAGAAAAAATCGTTCTTCGTCGCCCTCCTGGACGAAGATTTTCTTTAGTGCTTCTTCGCTTTTCTCGGTCGGTTCTTTCCCGACGTCTTCCAGGACTTCCATGTCTCCATCTTCAACTTCTGCTTTCTTTGGCTCCTGTATACTACAGGTGGACTTTATTGCTGCCATGGAGCAATTTTTGGCTTGTAGTTGATCCCCTCTGACTTCTTCAATCCCATGCTCCGTTGGGAACCGGAGTAGTTGATGCAACGTCGAGGGAACTGCCCCCATTGCATGCAACCACGGTCTTCCAAGGATGATGTTGTATGGTGAGGGTGTGTCAATGACCAGGAATTCTGTCCTGATCTTCTTAGTGCCGGCTTGTACCTCTAAGCTTGTTGCACCCAGTGGCCATGTTGGCGTTCCATTAAAGCCGACCATCGGGCCGCTGGATTGCTCTAGGTCGTCGGGGTGAAGGCCTAGCTCTCTGTAACATCTGACGTACATGATGTCACAGGAGCTGCCTTGGTCTATTAGGATGCGTTTTACTTGGCATTCCCCAACCTGGAGGGATACTACCAGGGCATCATTATGCGGATGTTGGACCAGTTCTAGGTCGGCTTCGGTAAAGGCTATCATTGGCCCTTGGCATTCTTCTGGCCGATGTCTCTTGTCCCCAATTTGGTGGATATGCTGTAAATGTCTTACCCTCTGGGTTTCTCCTCTGACCTCGTTTTCGTTGACCCTTGAGTGGATCACATTGACCACCCTTGGTTCTCCTGCCTGTGGTCGCTGTGCTGGGGGAGGGGGTGCTGCTGGTGCTTGAGGCAACCTTGCCTGTTCTTCCCTTGTTCTGGCCTCATCGACCAGGTCCCTCAGAAGGCCTTGCCTTACTAGGTCCTCCAAGTGTGCTTTTAAGGCCCTGCAACCTTGAGTTGGATGCCCTCCTTCATTGTGGTAGGCACAACGTCTGCCGACGTTTTTTCCCATGAATTCCCCTGGTGCTCTTTCTGGAGCCCTGAAATATGGTTGATTCCGAATCCGATCCAAGATTTTATGGATGGGGATCCGGAATACCGTGGTTACCGCCTGTTTATTTCTTAATTCTATTTCTTGCCTGGTGAGTCCGTTGTTGACTCGGCCTCGCTTCGGTGAGCCGTTTCCCTTTTCTTGCTTCACTTCTTTGTTTCCCGACGTATCTTCCTCGGCCCTGGCGTATTTCTCAATTCTTGCCATGAGTTCCTCCATGCTCTTTGGCAATGTTTTTGCCAAAGACTTCCGTAGTGGGCAGTCATCGTTCAGGCCGTTCTTGAAAGACACGACTGCTACTTCCTGGTTGCACTCAGGTATTCGGTTGAACACCTCGTAGTATCTCTTCGCATAGGCCCTAAGGCCTTCTTCCTTGGTGATTCTTAGAGCCATCAAAGCGTCAACCCTCAGGGGTTGTAGCTTGTTGGTCACGAACCTGGCCACAAACATCTCGGCCAAGCCTTCCCATGTTTTTATACTTCCTTTTGGTAACTTGTGGAACCAATCAGATGCAATTTCCCCAAAGGATGAGGGAAATACCTTGCAGAGCAACGGCTCGTTCCCGCTATATAATGCCATTGAATTTAGGTACAGCCCGACATGAAAGTTTGGATCTGACTTACCATCATAGATTTGGAACCTCGGCATACTGAACCTCTTGGGTGGTTCGAATTTGTCCAGTTCTACCGAGAAGGCTGTCTTTGGTTTTACTGGGGAGTTTACCTCGGCCTCTGCATTTTGCTGCCTCCTCTTGAGGTAGTCCCTTAAGTCTTCTTTGCTCCGCCCTGGGGCTCGGCTGTCTTTTGATTTTAGTCTTTTTGGTGTACTGCTCTCGGCCTCGAGGTGGGTCCGTTTGGGTCTTTCTTCATGGGTTGTGTCAAAGTGGAGTACTTGCCCCTGAACATGTCGATGTTCTTTGGGGTCTGGATTCTTCATGTGTTGCGTCCTTCGGGACTCCTCTTGCCTTGGCCTTTCTCGTCCGACTTCCCTGGAAGACCGGTGAGAATGCCTGCCGCTCCTGGTATGTTGAGGGACGTCGGGGATTGTTTTTCCTCCACCTTTCTGGGTGTTGGTTGCTGGCATCGGCGTATCTTGCAGCGGGTATGGTGGTTGCATAACATTGTTCTGCATCATGAAGTTGACGACCGACTGGAGGTCCGCCAACTTGTTTGCTAATTCCTTTACTTCCTCGTCTCTGCGTAGGCACCTGTCCCTCCATACCTGGAGGTTGTCTTCATTGTAGTATTTTCCTTGGTTTGATCTTTTTGTTGTGTCACCTTCCTGGATATCGTCGTTCTCCCTGTGACCCTGGTCACGGGCTTCTGTATTGCGATTGTCTCCTTCGGTGTCAAGGTTAATCGGTCTGCTGCTTCCAGAAGGAGCATCGTCCCCCGCGTTTCCTTGTTGTCCGTTACTGGCCATCTATTCTTCCTTCGTTCCCACAGACGGCGCCAAATTGTGTGGGTAAAAATCTGACCACACTGCCCGTTTAGTGATCAGCAGCTAAGCACCGGCAGAATAGATGGCTCCAGCAACCTGTAACAGAAAAGAAAAGCTCCGGCGGTGGTTCTTCCACCCGGGGGCACTCCGACGATCAAGTCAGTATATCTCTCAAAGATAATCAAGTACTAAATTGAATACTCAAAGTATAAATTGCATACCTTAGACCCACGGGGGTGCCTCTCTTTTATAATATACTCAATCCAAGTCCAACTAGAAGTATGACTTCTATGAACTCCAATCTTAGTGCTTACTCTGAACTCTTTAAGAGATAGAGATAAACTCCCTAAGAGCTTTTATCCTTATCTTAACTAAGTCCCCTCTTTGCCTTAGGACTCTTGTCCCTTATCTTCGGACTCCGACATCTTCGGAGATGACCTCGGCTTCTCCGAGATTACCTCGGCTTCTCCGAGATTACCTCGGCTTAACTACCAGGGCACGTGGCACCTCGGCTGACACGTCGGCGTCACCATGCCACGTGTTGGTATTCAAAAAATATGTCCCCACACATATGTAACGTAAAATGAAATTCAATAATAAATTTCATAATGTGAATATGGTAAATATTAATTTAATTAATATTTAATAAAAAGTCTGATTTATAAATACTAGTATTTTAATATTAATATTTAATATTTTTGAGGTTTTGCTTTACGGCCCCACTATTACTGGGTAGGTCCATTTTATTATTCTCATTATTTCACAAATATTATCATTTTTGTTATGAGTATATATGTTCATACATAATTTAAAACAAGAATAATATGACAAGGATAATCTTACAATTACAAACCACCGACATTTTTTAATTTCAATATATATATATGACACATCATAGACATTTTTAAACTCAGTTAACTCAGTAAATATATGTAATTTTTTCCTTTTTTAGCTCGTTAAAACAGAAAATAAAAAAAGAGAGGTTACACTTCAATTATTCTTCTAATCTACTCTTCTCTTGAATGTTTATATTTCGCTTCATTTGATTTGAAAAAGCAGTTGAACTCCTTATACAATAATACTCTAAACTCAGAAAGTTTTTTAAAAAATTATCTAGAAAAGTGAATTAATGGACCAAATTTATTATAGGTGTGACCCACATCTCATTATCTTTAAATTTATACCATACACTTACTTTTCGAGGTAAAATCAAAATATAGCATTTGTTTTTATCGTTTTATATGCATAGCAACAACGAACAAACAACAGATCTCATAATTCATTTCTGAGTATTGGTAGAAATCATAGTTGTCATTCTCGTACCTTACAGACCGGTACGCACTATACTAGAAAGAAAACTAAATACAAATAGACCGATATCGTTCTAGTCAACTTCCTAATTAGTACAGACAATTCCGTAAATACCGAACAATACTGATCGGAAAATGTAATTCCAACAGAATTGAATGGTATGGAAGCAAAAGTGAATTTCTGAATTTATTGTTTTATTAAATATATATTGTTAAATATATTATATGATATATGTTATTTTCCTAAGAAAACAAAATGGTACAATTTTGGATGGTCAAAGTATGTGCTATTATATAATATTTTTAATACATATATTATATTTTTGCAATAAATCTGAAATCGTACCCAAAAACACAATGGTACCGTACCGGTAGGTACTGTACCAATTGCAAAACCAGTACTTTGTTTGATATGGGATTAACAATAACTTTGGTAGAAAAATGTGTTGTTCATCTAGATCTAAAGTTGTTTAAGAATTTGTTATTGCTTGGATTGTCTTAGGGTTTCCATTTTTATCACAAATCCAGTGAAGATGTAAATATATGATGTTTAAACATGTGTTACTACTTAGGCTGGTTTAGGGTTTCATTTTTATCACAAACCCAGCGAAAATGGCAAACAACCATGAACAATTATGCTTTCAAAACTCAAAATTATATAATGCTAATACGATGTTTAAACATGTGTTACTACTTAGGCTGGTTTAGGGTTTCATTTTTATCACAAACCCAGCGAAAATGGCAAACAACGATGAACAATTATGCTTTCAAACTAGTGAGACTTATTATTTTTATATTGATTGTTAGAAGAAACACATGGTATGTATTAGAATGATATATGATTTTTTTTGGAGGGGTAAAATAAAAGCTGTGAAGCACGTGTATGGGCATTGGTATCGGTACGATATAGGTATGTCAATATAATAAAATTTTTAAAAAAAATACAGATACAGTTGGGTATATGTTTCTAAAAAAATATTTATTTTTAATTTAAAATGATACAAAAAATTAATTAAATGATTTAGTTTGTTATGATCTAACTTAGAATTCATATTTAATACCAAAAGTAAAAAATATAAAATAAAGTTAAATATCATATTATTAAAGAACTTACAAATACCATATTATATTATTAAAATATCATTTTATTCTCTCTTGACCATTGTCTTTGCTTTTGACTTCTCGTTTCATATTTCAACTAGATATGACACTATGATGCTTTTGTCTTAGCCTTTTGGGCCTTCGTGATGTAATCTTTTTGTACATTTTGTACTTTTATTTTACATCAATAAATTTTTATTTTTACCTGTAAAAAAAAAAAAAAAAACTTTATAAATTATAACTTAATTTTAAAATTATACTACATATAATAATAATAAAAAAGTTTAATAAAATTAATTTTAATTCTTTATTAAAAGAAAATACTATTTCGACTTACGTACGGTTGCAGTACAATAAAATTTAAGAAAAAAAATTTAAGTACGTATTTCATGTACTCGGCATATATTCAAAAGTACTTATGCTTCGTAGAATAAAAGTTTTATTGCTGTAAAAAAAGGGAATTAATACAAAGTAGTTAATCAAAAATAAAAAGGCATGGCAAATGAATCCATGCCTAAAAAAACCAAATCCTTACTAGTTGGCATACTCCCAAGTAGATTTTCTGCATCACCCAAACTAAAGACACATGATGACAAACAGAAAGATCTCTTTCTTCAAACTATACCCACTTAGATAATGTAGACAAGTATCAAAATTTCAAAGCTAAGGTGAAAGCTTCAAACTTACCGAGTATTCCAAATGTCAACTCTAAGCGTGCGGCCATGTTCGTCCACTGCAAATTGTCAAATTTCTCTCTGCTTGTTCACAGCTTTTGTGGGGAAGATAAAGCTTTGTGGATGTTAATTACCAAGAAGTGTAGGTTTTATAGTGATCAAGGAAAGAAATAAATCAATGTCGGAAACAAATATGTCAATTCCATTGACCAGCGAGACAGAGAGAAACTATGGATTATGGAATACCTCATTTGCCTTCCGTGATGGAAAGGGCTCAAAACCGAAAGAGCTGTTTTCACTTTATGTCCAGCCAGACAATTTTAAACAACATTGTATAAAGTGATTTTTTATTTTTATTTATTTATTTATTTTAGTGAAGAATTCTCGTATAATTGAATTATACCACCAGTAAAGAATTGCATCATTAGTTGACACCTTGCTAGCTAACTACAAGTGTTCATGGGATTGCTTGTGTCCATTCAAGCCTGATGGTGCCAACCTAATAAGGATGCTGATGCTGTCATCACTACATCGTGTTTTTACTTTATTTTTTCATTAATAAAATTTTCCTTTACTGATAAAAAAAAAAAATTATATAATTTATTAAATCTAGAAAAAATTTACACCTCAGTGTATGGTCTCAAAATAAATTTTAAATAATGATAAAGCTTACCAACTTTTTAAAATATACAAGCTCAAAATGCAACTTCATCTTGAAAATGTAATTTTATATTGACATAATTTGCTGGTGTGTAGATGTGACTCATATCAATATGAGATCGCATTTTCAGTATGCGATTTCATCATGAAATTGAATTTTGAACCTGATTTTTAAAAGTCAATTAGTTTGATAAATAGTTTGAAAAGTTAGGATTACAAAAATAGTTGGATTTTTTTGGAATACTCACCAAAAAAAAAAAATCACAAATTCTATGCATAAGCAATTTTCTTTCGAGAAATTTGGATCTCCACCTTGGGATTTTGTTTTCTTTTAAAGTGTGAGACGATAGAGTACACTACAAGTGCAGTGCAAAAACAGTTATGTTTGTTACAACTTTTGGGGGAGGTTTTTTTCTTCTTCCAAAATTTATCAATCTGTGTGCTCTTTGTCTTGGGTGAGCTCATGAATAACCCTAACAGAACACTCAAAAAACACATTTTGCAGTAGTTTCATACATAAAGCGACTTCATCACCTGAAGAAAAAGACCAAAATCACTTCCATGTGAAATGTGTTTAGAAGATAGTAACTCAAATATGGTGTCAAATATGTAGTTTATTTAGTACTCTTGGAGCGTCGAATATTATTTATGTGGTGGTCTAAATCAATAATATGGTATCAAATTTTATGAATAGAACATAGTAACTCATTATTGTTAGGTAATTAGAAGATAATAGGTGAATTACTTAGTGTGATTTGCGATTTCTTATATCCAAAGTACCACGCCATCAATACCACATAATATTATGAAATTATCTAATAATTTCTATTCAAAACACATTTTTAGAATCAATACTGTCTCTCTAATATTTTTCTATCAAATAAAAATTATAAAAATTTTATAATGATTTGTGCTATAAATGATTTGCTTCTATTTTCTAAAATTAAGAATTTTAATTTGTAATTTTTTTTGTGCTAAAATTGCATACTTACATTACTATTGTGTCTAAGTTATTTCACATTATTGTAGAATTTTGATTAATTACCATTAATAATAAATAATTAAATTTTTTTACTTAAATTTAGCTCATAAAATTATTATTATTTTATTATTGATCATCCAAAAAAAATAAAATTATAAAATACCCCTCTACGTTAATTTCTTAAATCCGCCACCAACTCTGGACATGCCCAACGGACTTCTCATACCACGTGTGTTGTGCATAATTCTCTTTATGCTGTGCCATAATCCCCTTTATGATGTGCCACACGTGTTGTTTGAATTTCTTCGACACTTTAACCGCATAATATGGAGTAAACGGTACATAAATAAATAAATTTATATAAAATTATGTGATAAATTCATTTTATTAGATGACTTCTTATTAACAAAATGTCACCATTCCATCGTATCATTCTAATAATTTATTTCTTTCATACATAATATGTACACAATTTATGTTTACAAATCATTTTTAATATAATTACCTAAGTCTTATTTAGTGAAGATGTGTTAGGGTAGGTCTCATGTAAAAAAAATTATTCCGGGATTTTTTTTTTTTTTTTTGAACTGCTTTTATTATTAGATGATTTTGCCATCAATTAAATAGGAAAAGAAGCCGGACATGTGCTCATGCAAAAACTTGATGTTATGGAAAATTTTTCTCTTTTTTGTATTTTATAATTTAAAATGTCATAATTTTCATATTATATATATGTTTATTATAAAATTTATATTTTTGAAATATACTCCTCGAGATCAAACAAATAATACTAATATTGAATGTAAAATCATATAAAAATAAAAGAATAATTTGTTGGCGAAACTGTATGGAACATTCCGGTTTGACTACAACAATTTACACTTTTGGCGATCAAATTTGGCGACTAAAAGAAATTTAGTCCCCAAAAGTGTAATTTTTAGCGACTAAAAATTATATTGGTCAGCGTTGGTTTAGGATTTAGCTACAAAAATTTTCAGTCGAGGTATATTATCTATTGGCGACTAAAAAAAAAATTAATCACCAAACGTACCATAATTGGCGACTAAAAATAATAATAGTCGGCGTTAGTCTAGTTTTTAGGCTACTAAGATTTGTTTTAGTCGTGATATACTAATTTTTGTCAACCAAAAGAAATTTAGTCATCAAATAACAACCATAATTTTATTGTTACTCTTTGGCGACCAAAAAATTAGTCCGCGAATACGCAGCTTTGGAGACAAATAGATTTAGTCGTAATATACTAAACCTTTTTGACGAAAACAAAATTAGTCGGCAAATTATTACTTTTGGCAACTAAAATTTTGACCGTGGTTAGTTAAGTGTTTGGCTACTAAATAAATTAGTCGTTATAAATTAACCTTTGTCAACAAACAATGAATTTAGTCGCCAAAGGTATATAAAATTTAAGTGGGAAACAATTGAGATTGGTGCCCAAGTTATTCTTAGCAATTTCGGAATACAAACAGGGGATCCTCTCTCTCCCTCTCTCTCTTACACACACACACACGCACAAACACACACAATCAATCACCACCAAACCTCACCTCATCTCACCTCACCGCGGTCGCTCACAATACGTCGCACATCACCACCGTGACCACCACCACTGCAAATCACCATTGTCACTGCTTTGCTGTTTTTATCTTTGTTTTGCCTTGTTTGTTGGCTTCTCACCAACTAGGAGGTTGGTGCTTCTTCTAGCTCTAAGCTCCTCTTTATTGATGTAATTCGGTTGTTTTTTCATCAATAAAGTTTTTCTTTGCCGATCAAAAAAAAAAAAACAATACATACAAGTTCGGGGTCTCTCTCTCTCTCCCCCTTTCTCTAGAGCAAGAGTGAGAAATTGGGAAATAGAGAAAGGGGGAGAGAGAGAGAGAAAGACTCCGAACTTGTATGTATTGTCTTTTTTTTTTTTTTTTTTTCATCGGCAAAGAAGAACTTGTATGTATACATACAAGAAGCTTGTTTTTAGTTTAATTTCTTCAAATTGCAGTAAACACATACATGATTCTCTCTCTCTCTCTCTATATATATATATATATGCTCTTCTTAATTATGACCCACAGAAGCCGTGGTTGATTGGGTTCACCGATCATTTTAGGTTTCTCAAAGGTCTTTGCTTCTTGATTTCAATTCTTCGAGCTCGTGAGTCAAAAACTTCAATTTTTCTTTATGGGTTTTGTGATCTTTATTTATCTTTCTTCTGATTTTTGGGTTTTCTTATTCATCAAGTGAAGTTTTTGGGTTGTTTAACTCATTAAGTTTTCTTGTACATGAACTCATATATTTCTTTTGTGAAATTTCTTCTTAAAGTAGTCTCTTTGTGGTTCATTATTTGAAATAATTGAATTTTTTTTCTTCTTTTAATTAGTTTAATTGTATAAAGCCCTAGGGATTGGTTGGAGCACTTCATTAAAATTCTAGTGATGTTTGTGTGAAAACTTTGGTGACGTTATTGGATTGTGACTTGCCTCTGTTTCTGCTAAAATTTTGATGCACCAAGTTATTTTTGGATTACTTTTTTAAGATTATAAAAGTTGGGTTTTGATTTTAAGAAATAAGTCGGTAAGTGGTGCTAAACGGGTTATGGAGCTACCTATTAATGTGAAAATTAGTTGGGGTAGCCTTCCTTGATAAGTCTTTTATGTTTGGTTGAATTGGTAGTTAGAATCATAGTATTATGACCTGATTAATTAAAGGAGTTAAATCTTAGTTCTCATTTTGATTAGGTTGTTAAGTGATTGGGGGTGTAACGATCTTGTGGTTGGGAGTAAGAGGTTGACTTTAGTTCTTCATTTCCTTTCATTAATTTCTTATGCTAAGGTAGTTGACGGTGAGTGCGAGTAATTATAATTTTCGAGTAAGAAATTCTTTCTTGACGGTTAACTTAGAGGCTTGGTCTTGGTTTTTGTGCACCGTGGGTGTGGGAAGATTTTGGATCACTTGAGTGTTAATCTAGAATAGTCATTGAGGTCATCCTTGCGTAGTCTGGATTTTGAGGTAATGATGGGTCGTTGAACCCACCAAATTTAAACACTAAACTACATCAAATTCTTTTAGAATAATGGCAAGTCCAGGTATCAATCCACATGAACAATTGTGAAATTAAGCTAATTTAATTGATAAATTCCTAAATTAATTTTGATGAAAAGAATGATTGATCATAACCTAATTTAGTAACGAATAAATTAAACTAAATAATTAAATTATCAATTATAACTGACAGTGGATTTGCTGAATTGGGGGAAAAACTAGGGCAAAGAGTCCACCACTAGTCACGTAATTAGGGTTTCCAATTGAAATCAATTATGTTATGATTCGAACGGAATAATGCTTTGCAACTACAAGTTTAAAACATTTAACAAGAAAATCATCACATTTAATGTACGAGTACGAACCATCTCAAGTAGTACGAACCGTTCACTCTAAACTAAGGTAGTGACACGACTCGTCCCTCGTAGTATGATTCGTCTCATACCTTGAATGTGAAAAAATAGAAAACTCATGTATAGAAGACATTCAACAATCACAGAAAGCCGAATACTTGAAGAGATAATAAAAATTATATATAAAAAATTTCTAAAACACCATATAATTGTTCAAACCTTTACATAATTGAGAATCAAAAAGAAAACAAAATAATTACATGGCTAGGGTTTCATCAAAACCCTAGAAAATGAGACTAGCCACTCATGGAGGAGTGAAAGGAGGTCGATAGAGAAGTAGCCTCCATGGGAGACATGCTTAAAGCTTCAATTCCTTTCTCTTCTCAAACCCTAGCCCCCTTTTCTTGACAAAACAACTTCAGAACCCTATTTCCGCCTTTTTCTTGCCTTTTTATACTTTTGATCTCTTCCAAACAGGTTTAAAACGTCGGACACATTTTTCTAGAAAAAGTCAACCCACGTACGGAAAAAGTCAACGCATGTGCGCAAAAGTCAACTCTCTCCAAATTTTATCTTTTTGCTCATTTTATGCTCCGACTATGTACAACCCGATTGACATTCAACACACATAAAGTATGCAGTTTGACCAGCAAGTGAAGTTAAAAGATTCTAATTAACGGCCTCAATGGTGTACATTTCGGCCTTAATCACATCCCCCAACTTACTACTTGCTAGTCCTCAAACAAGTAATAAAAATAAAATAAAAACGAACAAAATCTAGCTAGTTTCTCTTTCGTGGGAAAACGGTTGCATTTAGCATATGCAACAAGCCTTTAAACCACAAAGCTACCCCAATTGGACGAGTAAAGTCTCGTGAGGGTTTCCAGAAATGATACCCACAAACATTTACATATTCATGTATGCCCAACAATTAACCACACTACTCCACCTAACAATCAACTTATGTGCCACTACAGTGTGATATTAAAATATAATGAGTCATTAAAGGCGCAGTGGACAAGCATGAAGGAACCTATTGAGTCAAAACCACAATTCAGTTAATACAAAAGTAAAGTCTCATGTACTTGCGCATGCTAGTAGACAAATCATCAATACCCTTGGTGTAAAGTGCAATCTCCATATTAGTTAACTGTCCACTATAATAGCCCAGTGTATCTCATAATAACACCCAACATATACAGAAAAACTAATATGTTGCAGCCAAGATTCTCAAAATTGTTTTTTTTTCTTTTTAAGATGACTGTGCAATGTCCTGATCCACTAAGCTTTCTAATCAACCTATGTAGCAAGTATTGAACTAATGACTCCCAAACCGGATGGTTTTAGGGCACTAGGTGTAGGGACACCCCTACGGGCTTAATAACTTGAGTTGAAAAGGCTACGAATCTGAACAAGTCATTCTCCTTATTTTTTCCTTAACTGTGCAATGTCTAAGTTCCTTAAGTTTTCTAATTAACCCATGTAGCAAGTATTGGGCCAATGACTCCCAAACCAGACGATTTTAGGGCACTAGGTGTAAAGACGCCCCTACGGGCTTAATAACTCGATTTAAAAAGGCTACAAACCCAAACAAGTTAAGTGTTTTTTTTTTTTTTTTTTATAAAAAGAATCTTGGCTCCTCATTTATTCTTTTCTGCAACCCTAGCTATTATCAATGATGTACACCATGGATTATAATAAAGTGGTCACCGCAATGAGAGTGTGTTCATGTGAATTAAGGCATACTTATGATAAGTGCACTAATACCACAAGCACAAACGACTCCCTTAATGCAAACATCACATGCAAGTATCTAGCCAATAAATCCTTTTCATACAAGTCTACTATGCTCCCCAATTAACATATATAAATATCATCACCTTACTAGCAACAAGTCACATCAAGTGAAGTAATGCAATCAAGTGAAACAGGTATAAGCATGAATGATGTATGCCAAATAGGAATGCATAAAAGAAAATACAACCCTCATCCCCCAACTTGAATATGACATTGTCCTCGATGGAAAAGTAAAGAGCAATGAGAGAAGATTACCAGAGATTGTAGGTGCACATCCAGGTAGGCATATAGGAACACACACACACACACACACTCAACTTTGTGTTTTTTTTTTTTTTTTTGAAGAAATTAAAAAAAATAACTGAAAAGAAATAAAAATAAAAATAAAAAAGATAAAGCAATATACAGTGGGTGCTACGGGGAAGCCGGTGGTGGTGGTGGTGGTGGGAAATGCTAGGCAAACAAGGCTTGCATCAAAGAGCACATCTCAAAGGCTTCATCCTAAACCCGTTGCTGGATGTCGAGCTGGCGGGCGTGTATCTGGTCGAAGGTTGCCTGAGAATAATCTCGATGCGCCTGAAAATCCATGCACAACTCCATGAGACTCTGATGGTGGTCACGAAGAGTACTGTGGACCTGATCCACAGAGTGCTGAGGCTGTAAGTACTCCTCGCGAGTCATGTAGAGTGGGTCCCCTTGGGGAGGCACGGGGGAAACATCATGAGGTGGGGTGGTCATGTACGGGGTCTTGGGCCTCATCAACTGGGGCACCAACCTGTTGCGGGATGCGAGATATGCTCTGCTGCCATTCCCGCTGGCCGAAAGTCGGATACCCTCTACCAATCTCCTCGTTCTCAGCAATGGGGAGGCCATTCAGCTCAAACACAAGTGTTAACAAATTGGCAAATGGCAGTGGCCAAGTCAGGTTCTGCATAGGTTCAGGCCGAACGGCCTCTCGTAGAAATTTTCGCAAATGCATCCAGATGATATGCTCAAGCGGGACCTGATAGCCATGCTGATAACCATGTAAAACCCGAACAAACTCCAAATGACGCTCAGCTCTATGTCCAAGTGGAAGGACATTCTTATGGACCACAGAATCAATGAATAGCAAGCGGCTAGGCAGCTTGCTCCGCCGCAAGCATGTGAAACTGGAGTCACCGTGGGCCCCCGGGAAGTATTGTTGGATGAGGCTATGTATGGGTTGTCGATCCTTAACTTTTGGGAAGGGCTGATAGTCTGGCATGGCGAAAAACCCTAACGCGTCAGCAATCATGGCTACGGTGATGCTGATGAGATGGCCATCAATGCTAGACAGCAGCCCAGACTCGGTGAGTGACTTATGTAGATTCTGGTAGAAGAGTCGTACCAGACGAGGATAAATGGGCGCTGTCACAGTGTAAATGCCCAACTATTGCCAGAGTTGGAGCTACTCAACGGCCCAAGAAGTGGCCAGGTCATGCCGAAAATATGGAACGTTGAATTGCATGAGCTTGTGAAGAGGGCGAGAAGCCCACTCCAGCCGTGGCAAGGATGGTGGTGATGGTGGCAGTGGTGGCGCCGAAGAGGTGAAACCTCTGGCCTTTTTGGAGGCCCGAGCAGATACACGTCGACTCATATCCTCCACACATCAAAAGAAAATAGACACAAACCCGTGGAACCAATCATGAGAATAAAGTAAAATATGAAAGCACAAGTTTCCCACCAATAAACCACATGCAATTCGCAGTTTAAATATATATAAAAGCATAAGCTTCGAACATGAAGAATTAATGAATCGAAGTGCGACCCTTGTGTGTTGTGATCAAAGTACACTAAAACGGCCATCAACAACTGGTTGGATCGTTTATTGGTTGTTCGAAACCCTATTTATGAAATTTATCATCACTACATGAACTGAAGAAGTTGAGGGGTATGAAAGAAACAAATCAATAGAGCCCAAGAGAACAGACTAAGTAGTGTCGCGCGGTGACGATGAAAAGAAGTAAGGAGAAGTGAGTGTAGCATGAAGGGTTTCAAAAGTATAAAAGGTGTTTTGAAAAACCCTGAATCTAGAACAAAAATCAAAATTCATTTACTCGTTTCATAGAAATCAAAATCCTACAACATCAAAAAAACTAAAAATAAAAAGCCCTAGAGCAACAATGAAATTGAGAAATAGAAGAAGAGATGGAGAGAGAGAGAGAGAGAGAGAGAGAGAGAGAGAGAGAGAGGGAGAGAAAAGCCTGAATGTCGATGAAAGGCGAGGTGAAGATAAACGACGGTGAGCAACGGTGATTGAGCGACGGTGAGCAACTGTGAGAGAGAGAGAGGGAGAGAGAGAGAGAGAGAGTAAGCGACTTCTGTTTGGCGCTTGGTTTTTTTTGGTGTATATATCTCAGCTGAGATACAAAGAAACAAAAAAAATAAAATAATAATAATAATAATAAATTAAACTTAAACTCAAATTAGGCAATAATATTTCGTATTCCCACCAAAAAATTTGAGTTGTATTGCTGACTAAATGTTTTTTGGTCACCGAAAATGTATATTTGATGACGAAATGAAATAGTCACCAAAGATTAAAAATAAAATTATGCTAGTTATTTTGCGACTAAATTTCTTTTAGTCGGCAAAAGTTAGTATATGACAACTAAATGTTTTTTAGTCACTGAAAATGCATATTTGTCAACCAAATTAAGTAGTTGCCAAAGATTAAAAATAAAATTATGCTAGTTATTTTGCAACTAAATTTCTTTTAGTCGGCAAAAGTTACTATATGACGACCAAATGTTTCATGGTCACCGAAAATGCATCTTTGCTAACCAAATTAGGTAGTCATCAAAGATTTTAAAAAAAAAAAAATTATGATAGTTATTTGGTGACTAAATTTCCTTCAGTCGGCAAAAACTAGTATACCACGACTAAAATAAATTTTAGTAGCCTAAAACCTATACTAACTCCAACCAATATTTTTTACTCGCCTACTGTGACAATTTTGGTGACTTAATTTTTTTATAGTCGGCAATAATTAATATTTTTGACCAAAAAAATTTAGTAATTAAACCCTGAAACAATGTCGAACAATATAATTTTAGTCGCCTATTATACAACTTTTGGCTACTAAATTCTTTTAGTCGCCAAAGTGTAAATCGTTGTAATGAAGCTTGATAAAAATTCTTCTCTCCTTTCTTCCTTGAAGGAGAGGTGTTTATATAGACTGCGAGGTTGCTTGGCCCGGAATTTGCATGAGAATTGCGGAGGTGGCACCTTCACATGCATAAGGGGACCATTCTCCCAAAATTGCAGTATTTCTCGACAAACTTGTTTGGCTAGCCAGAATATTGCTGGCCAGGCATAAAAGTTGTACTGTTGAGCTTCTTTTTGTATGGCTGAGGTAATTTTGTAGGGAAAACAAGGGTTGCGTTTGGTAGAGCTTTAGAATTATAATTTGATAATAGAGTTGTGTTTTGAGTTTGTTAGTTTTGGAATTATGATTTCATTGTGAAAAATTTGTTTGGTTACGAGTTTTGAAAAGAGTTTTGAATTGAGTTTGAATTGAGTGATATGACATATGATATTTAATTCAAGTATTTATAACTCATAACCAAAGACAACCTAAAATTCTATTCAAAGCACATAAAAAATGTTTAAAAAAAAATTCTCAAAATATTTTTTATTTAAAATATAAAAATAAAAGGTGCCAAAAAAATAAAAAAAAAAAACAAAAAAAAATACGAACACCATTCTAGTCAACTGGCCAGACGACTGACCGGATGTCCGGGAGGATGACCCGGTAGACGTGTTTTGAAAAGTAGGTGTGGAATCAATTTTTGAAAATTGTAAACAAATAGAGCACTCAAATCATGTTGTGGAATCATGTTTGGAAAGCTCCACCAAACATAGACAAGGTTTATCAAGAGGATTCTCCTCATTTTCACTCATTCCTACTCTGTCCTTGCCCAGTTACCAAAAGTCACAACATTTTGATTTTGAAAGATGAGCTCGAACATTAAAAAAAATGATTGGATTCATAGATGGCTAAAGAAAACATTTTGGAAAAAGATTTTTTAAAGGTTTGAAAACATTTGGGCAAAATGGGTGAAAAGGTTGGGATCGACTTTTGAATAAAGCTCTTTTTTAAAGAGATCGAAGGATTTGCACATGCTGGCCTTTCACTATCGAGTGCTTAAAGAAAAGGAGCTCAAGTCTTAAGGCTAGTCAAAATGGATTAACTAAATCATTAGAAACTTCCATAAAACCGATTTTTTTCCCCTTTACATACAGTGATGTAGATGTTTCAATAAATCTAGTAATAACAGTGCTTTAGTAATAACAGTGCTTTATTAATAACAATGATGTAGATGTTTCATCATATGTGTCAGACAAGGAATTTAGTAATAACAGTGCTTTATCTTCATCTTCAACTTCAACATCTAGATTCAATAAATCTACAAGAATTTTATTGAAACCATCTAGATGTTTTATCATTGAAGTACATTTTTTGTATTGGAAACAAAATAGTTGTTTCTTCAGGTAGAGCTGATTTTTTACACTCTTCGTCATGTATTTCTCTTCCAGTTTCTTCCAATACTCCTTTGCATAAATTTCTCTCATGATACAGTATTTCTGTTCTTTAACTAGACACAATTGGATGGTGCGGCAAGCTTGGCAATTAATCTGTGTCCATTCCTTATCACTCATATCAACCGGTTTGTCTTCCAAAGTAATGTCGAGTTCTTGCTAGTAGTGGACATCCCTAACTATGCATTGGCACATACTGGTGTTGTTGGTTCCATCAAATTTCTCCACCTTGAACTTTGCGTTGGACACAATAATCCTTCCTCCAGAGCTACTTGAAGACTCGATTGCCTTAGTGATATACTTTCAGCCATTAGAACTCCTCTAACTCTACCATAAGCAATAATGAAAGCTTGGAAATGCCCGAAACACGGTGATTTCTGTGCTTTTGAAAGCTTAACACAAAATTTGGATCCGAATTTCAAAAAATGGGGTCGGCAGTTGTGTCCAAAATGGTCGATTTAGCTACAAACAAGTTTTCTCTTCTCAAAAAAACCCAAAAAATGGATTGGAAATTGACCAGAAACGTTTTTCAAGGAATATTCTGTTAGAAGAAGGACTATTCCGTTAAAGAGAACGAATAGTCCATTCAAAAGAGAATATACCCCTACTTCTAACCATAACGTTGATGTAGCAGAATTGTTAATGCGACAGGCACATGGTGCTGACGGGACAATGATGTAGCACTGACCTGTTGATGACATGGCAATGACTGGTCTGCTAACTAAGCTACTGTGTCAATTGTGGAATATTCTGATAGAATATTCTCTTGCCATAAATGGAACAGTGGCACCATGCCCGAGAAGACACGTGGGGCGCATGTTTGAGAGTTAACTTCTCGTGCCGACTTTGACCAGAGCGTGAGGGGGTGTCTGATGTTCGTTTCCTTCAATTTTTTCATTGTTGAACTAGTGAGAATGAGGGGATCAACTTGGTGTATTCAAAAGTTTGACTGGACAACTTTGGTTTATGAGGAGATTCAAAAAAACAAAGCTTTGGAGCCCTTTTCCGCAACTTGGGTGCTCTGATACTAGTTTGTTGTGCCCAGGGCCAGAAACAAACACCAAACAAGAAATCAAACAAGAAAATAACAAGATTTATGTGGTTCGGCAAACAACATACATCCACGGGCAACAGATTTTACTAAACTGAGGAAGAAAATTATTATAAGAGAAATATCTCACTCTCAACCTCACTTTTCTCAAAGACTTGATGCTCTTCACTTGCTTGGCTTTTTCTCCCTCCTTACATCCCTATTTATACATAAGTTTTGGGGACAGTTTGGGAACTTTGCTAAGGCAGCTTGAATGCAAGATTCAAGAATTGAAACTTGCCAACTTGCAAGTCTTCTAGAATCTAAGCCAACCCAATGAGTCAACTCAATGAGCTGACTCAATTGAGCCAACTCAATACAACAAGGAGATGGCAGAAGAGAGAGGCAATGCTAGCGACGTAAACAACACGGTAAATGGTGGTATGGGTTTTGATTAGCATTAGGATTAGAATGTTGAAGATTAGGGTATAATAGGCATCTAAGAGGTGTGAATTGAGCAAAACTAATGCCCCTCCCCCCCCCCAAAAAAAAAAAAAGTGTGTGAATATGGATTGAGTAATAGTGTAAACTTAAAGAAATGGTGATGTGCAAATAGAAACTCCCACACAACAAGTTCTTTCTTGGTATGAACACTATCCTAAGTTAAATGTAACCAAATACAAGGAAAAAAAGTACAAAAAAAAAAAAAATACAAATAGAATTTTTATACGTACACTCATCTTGAATATTGTATCAATGATATCTTTAAAATTATGAATTACAATGATTTGATTTTTAATTTAAAATAAAAAGATGAAAAAAACTTCATTAATACATACATAATTCTATATAAAAGCTCATTTTTTGTTGCATTATTTAATACAAAATTGCCAAAATCAATCAAAGAAACAGGAGAGATTTGGTGAAACTAGTTCTTATGCTTATATTCTCTACTTACTATATGCTTACGTTGGTTTCTATGGTTTCTTCGTAGGATGGACACTCAATGTTGATACACATTAGTAACAAAGCAGTTCTATTTAGGAATGGCAATTTGACTCCGAGTCAATGGTGACCCGCCTCGGACCTATTGAGACAGTTTTTCCGCCTCCACCCTATTGGGTTTTGTGTGGTGTTAGTTTGTGAATCCCTGATAGATTTTCATGGCCCATGTTAGTACATATTATTAGCGAAGTAGTTCTATTTAGGAATGGCAATTTGACTAACCTGATAGAGACCCACCCTGGTTGAACCTATTAAGGCAATTTTTCTGCCTCCACCCCATAAGGTTGTGTCACGACCCCAAACCGCCCCTAGTAGTTTGGTGCCGTGATGGCCAGTAATCCGTAATTACCGAAGGCCAACTTTCAAAATTCACACACAATCAGAGTATAGATATAGGGGGCTCACAAGTGCGGAAGAAATAATCTAAAATACAAGTGGTCCATAAGAGCAGTGCATAAGTCAAATGGAATGGCATACATCTTTACAGAGCTTTACAACTTGAACACAATTAAAGCCAAGTACAAAAATACATATTACATCTTACAAAGGGCTTTCACAAGCCGACATAAACAAAATACATGAAATGCAAGTTAAGAAATATAATCTTCGGATTGCCGACATAAACATTGCCGACATAACATGCATCCAAAACATCTTGCAAAACACACATCTCGGCGTAGCCGACTTCTTGCTTGTTACCTACATATATACATAGGGGGGGTGAGCTTGGATACTCAGTGAATGGTACAAGTAATAAAGGGGTTACATGAATGATTCCCGAGGTCTTTCAAAACAATACATAATATATCTTGTCAAAACCATACCTATCATAGCTTGTACAAAACATGAGATAAATCTTGTTCATCAAACTTAATCTTGCAAAACTTACATACTTAACATGCGTCAAAACTTATAACATAACCTCGGCATAACCTTGGTCCTTCAAAACTTGCTTGCTTAACATGTGTGCTACTAATGCTTAAAGTCCCCTAGCACATACGGACTTGTGCCACTAATGCTTAAAGTCCCCTGGCACGTACAGACTTCACATGTGTGCTACTAATGCTTAAAGTCCCCTAGCACGTACGGACTTGTGCCACTAATGCTTAAAGTCCCCTGGCACGTACGGACTTTCAAAGATTGACATTAAAACAAAGCTTATACTTGATATATATAATAGGGATATCATTCATGCTTAACAAATACTTTTATCAAAACAAGGCAAAGCTTATCAAAACGTTATAACATAACTTTATTAAAAATACCACTCACATAGTTCTTGGGACGTCGGGATCGAGGCAAAGGTCCAAGTCCTACAAACACGTGGCAAAGTCTATTGAATGCACTCTTAAAAACAAGCTTCACATGAATGCAAATGATCTAGGGAAAACATGCTGGAAAACATCTAGGGAAAACATGCTGGAAACATCTAGGGAAAACATGCTGGAAAACATCTAGGGAAAACATGCTGGAAAACATCTAGGGAAAACATGCTGGAAACATCTAGGGAAAACATGCTGGAAACATCTAGGGAAAACATGCTGAAAACATCTAGGGAAAACATGCTGGGTACCAACCAGGTCCTGGGATGGATACACAGAGATAATCTAGGCTAAAACGACCTAGCTGGTGAACTCAGGAGGTCTTGGCCGAGGTCCCACACCTCTTGGCCGAGGTGTGGTTACCTAGGCTTCAGTATGCAGCTGCCTGCCGAGGTGTTACAAGGTGCCGGCATGGATGTACCATGGTCGGCCTAGGTGTGCAGTGGTTAGCCTAGGTGTGCATGCAAGATAAACTAACGTGCAAGTGATCATGCAAGGTAGACCAAGGTGTGTGATCTAGGCAAGAGTAGTCTCGGTGATCACACCTAGGGAAATGAAGCCTGGAAATCTGGGTTTTCCTCCTTGAAGAACATGAAGAACATGAGCATGAAGAACATGAAGAACATGAATGCTAAAATCATAACTTGTTATTACAAGATCTGGGATTTCATGCTATAAGTTCGAAAACATGGACCTTGGTACCCATACTTGAAAATCATGTGGAAACAAACACAAAAACATGGATCTTGGCATAAACTTTCGGATCAAAACATGACTTTTCTTGAAGAACAGATGAATGCTATTTTCTCTTTCTAAAACCGAACTTCAAAGCAATGCATGGCTTACAAATCATATTCAATCATGCAATGTAATAACATGAACATAAAGAACAACATGAGCAGATCAAGAATCTAACCTTAGAACACGAATCTAACGGTTCGATCTCTAGGGATCAAGCTTGCAAATCTACTCTTCCTCAAGAACTCCTCTCCCCCTTCTAGAGCTTCTCTCTCTTCTTCAAAACAAGGATATAACAAATGATAGGTTTCTCTCTCTGCCGGCTGACTTAACACTCAGCTCGGACACGTGGCGCTACCGGGTTGGTTCTCCACAAAAAGGTGATAGATTGACAAGACAAGACTGACAAAGTGTGCTCAACAAGCTAGATGGCAAGGGAACTCCGGCAAGTAATGATCTCGGCTTAGGACAAAGCTTCGGCAAATAAGGTTCCAATGACCTCGGCTAGGAAGGATAACACTTGACCAAGCTGTGCCACACCTCGGCCTAGATGTGCCACACCTCGGTCTAGGTCATTCCAATCCTAGAACAAGATCACTAGGTGCAAGGATTAAGGATCTCGGATGCCTAGGTGATGGTGGAGGTCACAAAAGCGGTTCCAAGATGGTCCAAGGTGTAAGAGGTTCAAAGGTGTGACCTAGGCTTAAGATGACCTCGGCTTGGCATGACCTAGGCTTGGCATGACCTAGGCTTGACATGACCTAGGCTTAACATGACCTAGGCTTGGCATGACCTAGGCTTAACATGACCTAGGCTTGGCATGACCTAGGCTTAACATGACCTAGGCTTAACATGACCTAGGCTTGGCATGACCTAGGCTTGGCATGACCTAGGCTTAACATGACCTAGGCTTGGCATGACCTAGGCTTAACATGACCTAGGCTTAGCATGACCTAGGCTTAACATGACCTAGGCTTAACATGACCTAGGCTTGGCATGACCTAGGCTTAACATGACCTAGGCTTGGCATGACCTAGGCTTAACATGACCTAGGCTTAACATGACCTAGGCTTGGCATGACCTAGGCTTAACATGACCTAGGCTTGGCATGACCTAGGCTTGGCATGACCTAGGCTTAACATGACCTAGGCTTAACATGACCTAGGCTTGGCATGACCTAGGCTTAACATAGCAAGGAAGGAACAAAATATGCATACAACACTTAGGCAAATCTCATAAGCACAAAACAAGACAGGCACCTTTACTTAGGCAAAACAAGTCAAAGTCTGCAAATGCAAGCTTAACAAGACAAAATCACGCAATGTACATGAACATGACTAAGACATGAACGCGAGTTATTACATACTTCCCCCCTTAAAGAAGTTTGGTCCCCAAACTTCACTTACCTTGTTCCAAAACGACTCCCGATGTCGAGTTCTTGTTAGCATATTATATTAAGTGATAGCATATGATATTCGCCGAAAGGCACACTAGGGTCTGTCTGTAATCACTGTAATCATTTTATGCACTCAGGGATAGCACTCAGGGATCATCTTGTAAATTGCATTTCTTGTAAACCCTAATCTTCTTTTATAAATAGGGGATGATATTCTATCATTCCCCAAGCTGGTTACCCAAGCTTCATGGTATCAGAGCTACACCTCTAGGGTTAGGGTTCAAAACCGTACCTAGTTGGATCATCTGCTTCGTCGATCTTCAGCCACCGTCGTCACTCCGCTTCGTCTTCATCAGCCGCTTCGTCTTCATCATCCGCTTCGTCTTCGTTGATCTCCTGCTTCGTCGATCTCCTCAGGTCCTCAGCTCGTCTTCGTCTTCTCCTCAGCTCGTCGATCTCATCGCCCTCGTCGTCCTCAGCTCCTCTGTCGTCTCCGTCACTCGTCGCCCTCAGCTTCGTCACTCGTCGTCCCTCGTCGTCCTCACTGTGGTATGATACTCTAGTATATCTATAAATATATATATATATATATACTGATATATATATATATAAATAGCCTGATATATATATATATATTTATATATAAATATATGTTTATATCCTGATATCTACATAAATCAATCAAAAAAAAATCAATAAAAAAAAAAACAAAACAAAAACAAAAAAAAAAACAAAAACAAAAAAAAAAAAAAAAAAAACAAAAATGGTTTCTTAATTTTGTTATATCTTTATAGTGGTCATTGTGCCTGTTATATCACTACCACCTTCCAGGTTTGTGATTGCCCCTAGTTGTGTTGCGGGTTCGGTAGTATTGTATCCATGACAGATTCCACCAGTGTGTCCCCTTCTTCTCAAACACCAAAGAGTGAGAGTCCCATTCTACCTACTGCCATGATTGAGAATCCCAACCCTAGTCTGAAAATCACCACCTCTCTATTTAATGGTCAGAACTACCTAGCATGGTCCCAAAGTTTGACTATATTTTTGAAGAGCAGAGGGAAGATGGGATATGTTGATGGCAGGATACAGGCCCCTAGTACCACTGACTCAAGTTATGAACAATGGGAGATTACCAACTCTTTAATTATGAGTTGGCTTATCCATTCGATGGTTCCAGAACTTGGTGAGGGCTACTTGTCTATGGAGACTGCCCAGGATGTTTGGGAGGCTGTGGCTGTTACCTATTCCCGCAAAGGGAATTTTTCACAGGCATTTGAGTTGCGCCGCTCTATTGAGAGCACACTTCAGGGGGAGCAAACTGTTCTTCAGTACTTCACTTTCCTCACCAACGGCTGGAAACGCCTTGATCACCTGGAAGACTATAAGCCCGTTTGCCCTACTGATTCTGTCGGGTACAAGAAGTTCATCGCACGGGAACGGGTCTTTAAATTTTTGGCCGGCCTAAATGTGGAGTATGATCCAGTTAGGGGTCGAGTTCTGAGTATGGATACTCTTCCTTCACTTCAGGAGGCATTTTCCTATGTACAAAATGAGGAGAGTCGCCGGTCTGCTATGATGTCCCCTGTCTCTACTGACCGTTCCGCATTACTGTCTACTCCTCGAGATGGCCTCAGCCTGCCTCATCCGTCTGCTGCTAAGGAGTCTGTATTTTGTGATTATTGCAAGAAACCGCGGCATACTCGTGAGACGTGTTGGAAGCTTCATGGGACTCCATCCGGGGGTCGCAGTGATCGGTCTGGTTCTCGAGGAGGTCGGTCAGGTCAATCTAGGGGACGTGGTTCCTATTCCCGGGCTCATCAGTCTAGTGCCATTGATACCCTTGATACTACTTCTACTTCTGTTACCCAAGCTTCTGACACTGAGCTGGAGGATGCTTTGCGCCAATTGTTGGACCGCCGATCTTCTACTGCTCTCAGTACCGCTTCCTCATCCTTTGCCCGCTCAGGTAACTTAGCATCTTCTCCTTGTGTTTTCCTGTGTCATACATCTTTGCCTTGGATTATTGATTCTGGTGCCTCAGATCATATGTCTGGCTCCGCTGATCTTTTCTCTGTCTATAAGCCCTCTTCAGGTCAGGACAAAGTTAGGATTGCCGATGGAACTGTTTCTTCCATTTCTGGCAAAGGTTTAGTCCAAGTCACTCCTACCATACATCTATCTTCTATTCTCCATGTTCCCAAGTTTTCTGTTAATCTATTATCCTTAAGTCGTCTTACCCAGGATTTGAATTGTCGTGTGACGTTTTTTCCTGATCATTGTCTTTTTCAGAACCTTGTCACGGGGAGGACGATTGGCAGTGGTAGTGCAGCAAATGGTCTCTACTTCCTAGATCAACCGGACAAACTTGCTTATTCTTCCACCACGTCTTCTACTACCCCCGCTGATGTATGGCTGTGGCATCGGCGTCTTGGGCATCCCTCCTTTCATTTACTTAAGCATTTATTTCCTTCTAGTTTCGCCAATCATCATGTGTCTGACTTTCTTTGTGAGTCTTGTCAACTTGGAAAACAACATAGAGCTTCTTTTGCTCCCAGTTTGAATAAAAGCTTTGTTCCTTTTTCATTAATACATTCTGATGTTTGGGGTCCCTCTCGTGTTCTGTCTGTGAAAGGTCATCGCTGGTTTGTTACATTTATTGATGATTTTTCTCGTGCTACTTGGGTGTATCTCATGAAAGATAAAAGTGAGGTTTTCTCTGTGTTTCGCACTTTTCATAAGATGATTTGTACTCAGTTTGGGGCCACTATCAAAATCTTTCGTTCTGATAATGGCGGGGAATACATCGATTCTGGGTTAGGACAATATTTCTCTACTCATGGCATTATCCATCAGACCTCTTGCACCAATACCCCTCAACAAGATGGGGTGGCCGAACGCAAGAATCGGCATCTTCTTGACATGGCTCGGTGCATGTGTTTTTTTATGCATGTGCCTCGACCCTATTGGGGCGACGCTGTTCTCACCGCTGCCCATCTTATTAATCGTCTCCCTACCCAGGTCTTGGCCAAACAGGCTCCGCTTCACGTCCTCCTCGGTTCTCAGTCCTTGTTTTCTATTCCTCCTAAAATATTTGGTTGTGTCTGTTTTGTCCATAATCACTCTCCCTCTCGTGGTAAGTTGGACCCTCGCTCCCTCAAGTGTGTTTTCCTTGGTTACTCTCCTACTCAAAAGGGGTATAAATGTTACCACCCTTCGTCTCGTAAGTGGTTTGTGTCCATGGATGTCACTTTCTTTGAATCCCAGTCCTATTTCTTGTCCTCTCCGGTGTCACCGTCCTCATTTCCGGGGGAGCCTTGGTGTGAAGTGAGTCCTGTGCCTCCTATGGTGGAACCAGTTGTTCTTGCACCACCCTCTACTACTGTGCTTCCTATGGTGGAACCAGTTGTTCTTGAACCCCCCTCTTCTACTGGGACTATAGAACCCACTGTCACCAAGAATACGGACGGGCATGTTTATGTCCGGAACATAGACAGAAAACAAGTTAACTGGATACACGGGACCGTTTCTGCTACCCCACTGCCATCTCCTGCTTCTGATGAGAGTCGAGGTAACTTTGAATCTCTCGAGTCCATTGATCTTGATGTTCCTATTGCCAAGAGGAAGGGTGTGAGATCTTGTACTCAACATCCTATCTCACAGTTTGTATCATACTCTCATTTGTCATCCTCATATAGAGCGTTTGTGTCCAATATTTCCTCTGTTAGCATTCCTAACCATTTTCAGGATGCTCTTGCTACCTCTGAATGGAAACTAGCCATGATTGAGGAAATGAAAGCACTTAGGAAGAATGGCACTTGGGAATTGACTGAGTTACCTCCGGGCAAACGACCTGTGGGATGTAAATGGGTATATACTGTGAAACACAAAGCAGATGGGTCTATTGAGCGTTACAAGGCAAGACTTGTGGCAAAAGGGTTTACTCAGACATATGGCATTGATTATCAGGAGACCTTCGCACCCGTGGCTAAAATGAATTCAGTCAGAATACTTCTCTCTCTAGCAGCTAATCTAGATTGGCCGCTTTATCAGTTTGATGTCAAGAATGCTTTTCTCCATGGTGACCTCGAAGAAGAAGTATATATGGACATTCCTCCGGGTTTTGAGGATCATCAAACAGAAGGCACAGTATGCAAACTTCGGAAGTCATTATATGGTCTCAAACAGTCTCCAAGGGCTTGGTTTGAGAGATTCACTCAGGCTATGATTAAATATGGCTTCAAACAAAGTCAGGCAGATCACACATTGTTTGTGAAACATTCCTCACACGGTAAGACTACAGCACTTATTGTTTATGTAGATGACATAGTTCTTACAGGCAATGATAGTGGGGAAATACCTCTGTTGAAGAAATATTTAGCTAAAGAGTTTGAAATCAAAGACTTGGGCAGCTTGAAGTATTTTCTGGGCATTGAAGTTGCTCGCTCTAAGGATGGGATATTTATCTCACAGAGAAAATATGTGCTTGACCTGTTGAAGGAAACTGGGATGCTTGGCTGCAAGGCATGTGCCACCCCTCTGGAACCCAATCAGAAATTAGGGGATGATGAAGGAGGAGAAGTTGTGGATAGGGGGAGCTATCAACGATTAGTGGGTAAGCTCATTTACCTCTCTCACTCCCGTCCTGATATTGCTGTTGCTGTCAGTATAGTTAGTCAGTTTATGCATGCTCCTCATCAGATTCACCTTGAGGCTGTAATGAGAATCTTGAGGTATTTGAAGTCTGCTCCTGGTAAGGGTCTGTATTTTTCAAAGTATGATCATCTTCGTGTAGAAGCCTATACAGATGCTGACTGGGCTGGGTCAGTAACTGATAGGAGATCAACTTCAGGGTATTGCACATTTGTTGGCGGCAACCTAGTTACTTGGAGGAGTAAGAAACAGAATGTGGTTGCCAGGTCAAGCGCAGAAGCTGAGTTTAGAGCTATGGCACAAGGTGTGTGTGAACTTTTATGGATCAAATTATTGTTGCGTGATCTAGGTATTGATCAGACGGACTCCATGCGGTTATACTCTGACAATAAGGCCGCCATCAACATCGCTCACAATCCAGTTCAACATGACAGGAGAAAACATGTTGAGATTGATCGCCACTTCATTAAGGAGAAACTCACTAGTGGTATCATTTGTACTCCCTTTGTCCAGTCTGGTGAACAACTTGCTGACATTCTCACCAAGGGAATTGGGAATAAACCATTTCATGACATCGTAGGCAAGCTGGGCATGAGAGATATCTTCGCACCAGCTTGAGGGGGAGTGTTAGCATATTATATTAAGTGATAGCATATGATATTCGCCGAAAGGCACACTAGGGTCTGTCTGTAATCACTGTAATCATTTTATGCACTCAGGGATAGCACTCAGGGATCATCTTGTAAATTGCATTTCTTGTAAACCCTAATCTTCTTTTATAAATAGGGGATGATATTCTATCATTCCCCAAGCTGGTTACCCAAGCTTCAATTCTTATCTCTTCTTATCATCCTTAGCCTTTACCTTGGGACAATCCTTAATACGATGACCCATCTCACCACATTCAAAGCAAGCCCCCGATGCCCAGTGACAAACTCCAAAATGTCGCTTCTGGCAACTTGTACATGTCAGCCTGGCGCCACCTTCCCGATTTGTGTTATTGGAACTGTCCACATTCGTCTTCTTCTCGGCATTATGCTGGTCTTGGCGATTGTCATAGGTCTGCCTCTTTTTCTGATTCTCTCCTAAACTCTGACTTCTGTTCAAGTTGGCTTCTGCAAGGATGGCTTTATCTAACACTCCAGCATACGTCGGCATGTTAAGCAAATTAACCCGGTCTTGAATTGGCCCTCGAAGTCCACTCTCAAACTTGCGAGCTTTCCTGTATTCGTTGTCGACCAAGTGAGGTGCATACCTTGCCAACTCGGTGAAAGCACGATCATACTCCGCCACTGTTTTGCTACCCTGGGTCAACATCTGAAATTCTGTGGTTTTGCGATCTCGGACACTGAGTGGGAAATGCTTGTCATAGAACAGCTCCAAAAATCTGGCCCAAGTCAAGTCTGAGTTACCTTCTCGGATCATCATCCACCATCTTCGAGCGTCGTCCTCCAAAGTGAATGCTGCTAATGACACTTTCTGAGCGTCGGTGCTGGGAAAAACCTCGAACAACTTCTCCATCTCAAGAATCCATGCTTCTGCCTTCATCGGCTCTATACCTCCATGGAACTTTGGCGGTTTCATCTTCTTAAATTCTCTGATCAGGGTCAATGTGTCATCTCCATACAAAGCTGGCTGCGGAGGCACTTGTGGTACTGGCGGTGGTGGAACTGCATGTTGGCCATCTGTCTGCTCGGCCTGGGTGGAGGTGGTACCGGTGTTCTGCTGCCTTGCCTGCCTTAACTCGTCGGTCAGACTTTCAACCAATCTTTCTAATCTGTCTATTCTGTCCTCGGATTGATCTCGGCCAACTGGGGGTCTACCTCTTCTCATGATACTGGGGGTATGCAGGATGTGACTCTTAGAATAAAATGAACAAATGAACGTGTATGCAAGTAAACATGATCATGCCGATGTAACAAAATGCTCATGCCGAGATGATGCACACCTTTTCAAGTAGCAAGCAACATGATGCAATCCTAACATTCTTCTAAGGGACATCCTATGCTCTTTAGGACTCAAAGTGTGTGAATAACGTACTATAAGGATCTTGTGCTCTGATACCATTCTGTCACGACCCCAAACTGCCCCTAGTAGTTTGGTGCCGTGATGGCCAGTAATCCGTAATTACCGAAGGCCAACTTTCAAAATTCACACACAATCAGAGTATAGATATAGAGGGCTCACAAGTGCGGAAGCAATAATCTAAAATACAAGTGGTCCATAAGAGCAGTGCATAAGTCAAATGGAATGGCATACATCTTTACAGAGCTTTACAACTTGAACACAATTAAAACCAAGTACAAAAATACATATTACATCTTACAAAGGGCTTTCACAAGCCGACATAAACAAAATACATGAAATGCAAGTTAAGAAATATAATCTTCGGATTGCCGACATAAACATTGCCGACATAACATGCATCCAAAACATCTTGCAAAACACACATCTCGGCGTAGCCGACTTCTTGCTTGTTACCTACATATATACATAGGGAGGGTGAGCTTGGATACTCAGTGAATGGTACAAGTAATAAAGGGGTTACATGAATGATTCCCGAGGTCTTTCAAAACAATACATAATATATCTTGTCAAAACCATACCTATCATAGCTTGTACAAAACATGAGATAAATCTTGTTCATCAAACTTAATCTTGCAAAACTTACATACTTAACATGCGTCAAAACTTATAACATAACCTCGACATAACCTTGGTCCTTCAAAACTTGCTTGCTTAACATGTGTGCTACTAATGCTTAAAGTCCCCTAGCACATACGGACTTGTGCCACTAATGCTTAAAGTCCCCTGGCACGTACGGACTTCACATGTGTGCTACTAATGCTTAAAGTCCCCTAGCACGTACGGACTTGTGCCACTAATGCTTAAAGTCCCCTGGCACGTACGGACTTTCAAAGATTGACATTAAAACAAAGCTTATACTTGATATATATAATAGGGATATCATTCATGCTTAACAAATACTTTTATCAAAACAAGGCAAAGCTTATCAAAACGTTATAACATAACTTTATTAAAAATACCACTCACATAGTTCTTGGGACGTCGGGATCGAGGCAAAGGTCCAAGTCCTACAAACACGTGGCAAAGTCTATTGAATGCACTCTTAAAAACAAACTTCACATGAATGCAAATGATCTAGGGAAAACATGCTGGAAACATCTAGGGAAAACATGCTGGAAAACATCTGGGGAAAACATGCTGAAAACATCTAGGGAAAACATGCTGGAAAACATCTAGGGAAAACATGCTGGAAACATCTAGGGAAAACATGCTGAAAACATCTAGGGAAAACATGTTGAGTACCAACCAGGTCCTGGGATGGATGCACAGAGATAATCTTGGCTAAAACGACCTAGCTGGTGAACTCAGGAGGTCTTGGCCGAGGTCCCACACCTCTTGGCCGAGGTGTGGTTACCTAGGCTTCAGTATGCAGCTGCCTGCCGAGGTGTTACAAGGTGCCGGCATGGATGTACCATGGTCGGCCTAGGTGTGCAGTGGTTAGCCTAGGTGTGCATGCAAGATAAACTAACGTGCAAGTGATCATGCAAGGTAGACCAAGGTGTGTGATCTAGGCAAGAGTAGTCTCAGTGATCACACCTAGGGAAATGAAGCCTGGAAATCTGGGTTTTCCTCCTTGAAGAACATGAAGAACATGAGCATGAAGAACATGAAGAACATGAATGCTAAAATCATAACTTGTTATTACAAGATCTGGGATTTCATGCTATAAGTTCGAAAACATGGACCTTGGTACCCATACTTGAAAATCATGTGGAAACAAACACAAAAACATGGATCTTGCCATGAGCTTTCGGATCAAAACATGACTTTTCTTGAAGAACACATGAATGCTATTTTCTCTTTCTAAAACCGAACTTCAAAGCAATGCATGGCTTACAAATCATATTCAATCATGCAATGTAATAACATGAACATAAAGAACAACATGAGCAGATCAAGAATCTAACCTTAGAACACGAATCTAACGGTTAGATCTCTAGGGATCAAGTTAGCAAATCTACTCTTCCTCAAGAACTCCTCTCCCCCTTCTAGAGCTTCTCTCTCTTCTTCAAAACAAGGATATAACAAATGATAGGTTTCTCTCTCTGCCGGCTGACTTAACACTCAGCTCAGACACGTGGCGCTACCGGGTTGGTTCTCCACAAAAAGGTGATAGATTGATAAGACAAGACTGACAAAGTGTGCTCAACAAGCTAGATGGCAAGGGAACTCCGGCAAGTAATGATCTCGGCTTAGGACAAAGCTTCGGCAAGTAAGGTTCCAATGACCTCGACTAGGAAGGATAACACTTGACCTAGCTGTGCCACACCTCGGCCTAGATGTGCCACACCTCGGTCTAGGTCATTCCAATCCCAGAACAAGATCACTAGGTGCAAGGATTAAGGATCTCGGATGCCTAGGTGATGGTGGAGGTCACAAAAGCGGTTCCAAGATGGTCCAAGGTGTAAGAGGTTCAAAGGTGTGACCTAGGCTTAAGATGACCTCGGCTTGGCATGACCTAGGCTTGGCATGACCTAGGCTTGACATGACCTAGGCTTAACATGACCTAGGCTTGGCATGACCTAGGCTTAACATGACCTAGGCTTGGCATGACCTAGGCTTAACATGACCTAGGCTTAACATGACCTAGGCTTGGCATGACCTAGGCTTGGCATGACCTAGGCTTAACATGACCTAGGCTTGGCATGACCTAGGCTTAACATGACCTAGGCTTAGCATGACCTAGGCTTAACATGACCTAGGCTTGGCATGACCTAGGCTTAACATGACCTAGGCTTGGCATGACCTAGGCTTAACATGACCTAGGCTTGGCATAACCTAGGCTTGGCATGACCTAGGCTTAACATGACCTAGGCTTGGCATGACCTAGGCTTGACATGACCTAGGCTTAACATAGTAAGGAAGGAACAAAACATACATACAACACTTAGGCAAATCTCATAAGCACAAAACAAGACAGGCACCTTTACTTAGGCAAAACAAGTCAAAGTCTGCAAATGCAAGCTTAACAAGACAAAATCACGCAATGTACATGAACATGGCTAAGACATGAACGTGGGTTATTACAGGTTGAGTGTGGTGTTGATTTGTGATTCCTAATTAATTTTAGGGCTGGATTGGGTTTAACCGTCTATGAGGTGTAAAACAAAAGCATGAAGATTTGAACCCTAGACCTTGTGGTAAAATGGAAATGAACTTCAACCAACCAAGCTACTTCAAATTGATGATATATTTATTGAATTAATTTAGGGACAATTACACCCAAAAAAAAAAAAAAAAAAAAAAAAAAAAACCTCAAGGTTTTAGCCTTGTAACAAAATAAATTTTGATTTTTAAATTTTATCAATTTAAATCCTAATTTTTTGATTTGTTTTCAATCTAAACCATTTGCCTATTTTTCCTAAATAAAACAGATGAAACAAATAATATTTTTGTCATTAAACTTAATGTAGATATACATAAAATGTCTAAAATACTATTTTCATTGAGTTTAATGATTAAAATATCTATTTTTTCATTATGTTTACTTAACGGAAATAAGCAAATGATTTAGATTGAGAACAAATAAAAAATTTAGGGTTTGAATCAATAGAATTAAAAACTCAAGATTTATTTTGTTACAAAACTCAAACCATGAGTTTTTTTTTTTTTTTTTTTTTTTGTAATTTTTTCAATAATTTATATATATTAGTTTTCTCTTTATTTTTTTGCATATATATAAATTAACTTATTCTTGGTACAATAGTAGGAAAATACTCTAGTAACTGGTGACTAAGATCGTGATACATTTTTGTGCCTCCTGGATGCACCACAAGGCGCGAATGGAAAAACTCTCAGAGTACCTCTCCTCAGTAAGACTTCGGCACGAACAAACGGTCTAGGCTTTGATAGTGCAGGGCGGGTGAGGATGTGCAAGACGAGTGTGGTCTCATAAAAATTGTCTCCCTCGAGGATTGGGGATGGAGATGGAAAAAAAAAAAATCTGCGATTGGAGACAAAGAGAGTAAAATTCACAGTGCCCCGCCCCGCCTCACCCTGCCCCGCCGCACTCCGTTGCCATTCCTACTTCGATTTGGCTACAACATAGCAGAATTATGTTATATGTAAGCCTTTGGATCAAAATTCACAAGAACAAATAGCATTTTTGATATTTTACCATAGAAAAAAAAATACGTAATAGAACACTCTATATATTAATAGCTGAATTATAATATCCATCAACCAAATGTTACACACTTCATATATTAACACTATGTGTTAACAACTGAAATATATTATCCATCAACCAAATGTTTGACATTCCACTTTTTTCTTCTTTTTTTTTATTTTTTTTTTATTGACAAAAAAAAAAACTTTTTTGATGGAACAAATAGCATTTTTGATCTTTTAACATAGAAAAAAAGATACGTAATAGAACACTCTATATATTAATAGCTGAATTATAATATCCACCAACCAAATGTTACACACTTCATATATTAACACTATGTGTTAACAACCGAACTATATTATCCATCAACCAAATGTTTGACACTCCACTTTTTTCTTCTTTTTTTTTTTTTTTTTTTTTTTGATTGACAAAAAAAAACTTTATTAATGGAATAAACAAGTACAAAAGTGCAACGCAAATTACATCTATAAAGAAAGCAAGGTGCAAAAGTATCACAATAAGCTAAATTATCTCAACGAAGTTGGCACCATCTAACTCATCCTATCATTTGCTAGCACCCCCAAGAGTTGGTGAGAGACAACCCAACACCACAACAACAGCACAGACCAAAACAAACATTCATCAAACACAGACAAACAGCACAAACTTTAACATTTATCAACCAACTATTTGACACACGAACTACTCAAGACTTAAACCAACAAGAAAACTAAATGCCACCAGGCAGCTATGACATAGGGATTTCCATGATTTCATTTGGATGATAAACCTCTTCAATATTGTCACCTTAAACTTTTGCAGAAACATCAATACATTGCTCAACCGCTTCTTCCACCACTTCTGTTTGTCGTTCCTCTACAACATGAAGCCCTTGTTCCTCGACTTTCTTTCCGTTCTTGTATATTGCATAAAGTATCATTTGGAGGACACCTAAAATGAACCCTATGACATTGGGAATCTGTTAACAGAAAAATAAATAATTTTTAGTAGCTTAGGAGAAGGTAATTAAAACAAGAAGATGATTGAGTTTATTTTTAATATATACTTACAGAAATATTCAAATCTTTTCTTAGAATTCCATAGAAAAACCACATGATTGCACTGAATGTAAGGGATAGGGATAGATAAAATGGCATGAATTCCACACTTTTTGTTCGTATAACTTGCTTCTGAACAGCAATAATAGAAAGAATTATGAATACGATAATGTAAAAATTAAGAAAAGAGTATATAATATTGATCATGGATGAGAGTGAGGTGTAAATACCATTATGTTGAGAGGTGCAGCGAATACACAAACAGAAAAGACTAAACAAAACCAGCCAACAATGTGGAGACGAGCTTGACCTCTTGTGAGAAAATTAGTTAGGATAAAGATTAGGCCGAACCAGCCAGTTCCCAACAGAAGTAGTGAAACAGCCTTGACCTACATATAGCAAATTAATAAGTAGTTAGAGACTTATAAACAAAATTTGAATGTGTAGGAAAAATTGACTTAATTTTCTTAGTTTCATACCTTCTTAGGTGCATAAAATAGATGAACACCTATATAAAAAGATTCTATGAGGCATCCAAAGCTATTAATCGTGATCAAAAGGGTTTCATTTGAGTTGAGAAGTGCATAATACATCCATAAGGCCGCACTGAACAAGCCAACAACGTAGGGAAGTGACTGGAAGCCTTCGCTTGATTTTTTCTTGTAAATTTTGTAAAACGTTGGGCTATAATAAATATTAAAAAGGGTATATCAATGATTAAACTTGGCTTAAACAAATTGAAGTTGTATGCTTTTTTTTTTTTTTTTTTTTTTTTTTTTTTTTTTGATCAGCAAAGAAAAATTTCATTAAATAGCATGAAATTAAAAGTACAGGAAGATGAGATGCATCGAGAGAGATTCGAAAGTATAAAAATACCCCTACTACTGCTACTCGCATCCATACAACCAACCCCTAAGCCTCTCGATTTTTTAAATTATAAGTTAAGAAGAACTTAACTAAGAAATTTAAATACATGAATCCCCACAAAAACCCACACAAACACCCAAAACAAACTAAAGAAACAAAACAAGACCCACAACACAGCTGCTAAAACAAACTAAATAACAAGAACTAAACTAAAACACCCAAGCAGCCCGAAGCCCTCCAACGAACGTCCAATCAGCAACCCACGTCTAATCTGCCAAGACCCACGGCTTAGCTGCTACAACTCCCCATGCCTCACGCCTCTGCTGCATCAACTGCTACAACTCCCCACGTCTCAGCTACTACACCACCCCACGCCTCCCAACTCCCAATACCCACTCCGGCCGAGAAAACACCAGTGCCACCACCGGGAAGAAAACTTCAGCTCCACTGCTGCATCACTCTACTGCCGCATGAAAACCTCACCTCCCCATGCCTCTGCTACATCAACTCCACTGCTTCATCAGGTCTTCACACCCAATACCCTCTGCCAAACTCCCAAAGCCCACACCAAGATGCTACTACTCCTCTCCCTAAAACAAATCCTAACGGCTGAGGTTTAAAAATACCCCACGCCTCCCACTCCCAACGCCCACTCCGGCCGATAAAACACCAATGCCACCACCGGGAAGACTACACCTCCTCTGCTACATCAGGTCTCCTTCTAACTCACACCCAATACCCTCTGCGAAACTCCATAACCAACAGGTCTTCCAACTCACGCCGCGGATCCGCACACCCACCGAACACCGACCACCCACTGGGACACTTCCATACAAATGGTAGAACTTCACCCCTCAAACTCTCACTCAAGGAAGAGCGCTCGAGTGACAACCGGACAGAACTGGACCGCCTACGATCCCCTCGTTACCGCCCAAAAAGCACACCCCTCAAACTCCTACTCGCCAAAGAGCACGCGAGTGAAATACCAGGACGCCCCTGCTGAACCAGCTACTACGGCAAGGTGGAAACACATGAGTACAAACTGATGACAAAACCTGGATACACCAAAAACTCTCCCGCAACAACGAAACACTCCTAGGTGGGTAGAAACGGGGGACTCAAGTGTATTGAAAAGAAAACTAACAAGACAAAGGAAAACACGAGCTAGGCCAGCCGACCGCCATAGCCAAAGGCGGCGGCCAACCGGCCCAAAAAAGAGGCCGGAGAAGGAGGTTTTTAGGGAAGGAAAAGAGAGGTTTTTAGAGAGAGAATATATTTTATTGAAGTTGTATGCTTGTTGAACAATTAACAACAAATTAAATACTTACATAGGTGAAAAATAAACCAAGAAGGATACAATGTTGCCTGCAAATCAATAGGAAAAGAAAGAAAAAAAAAAATTAGATTTGGCCATAGCATTGAGCTTTCCTTCCATTATTTTTACTCAAATTATCAGTAATCATATATAAATATAATTTATATATATATATATATATAATTTTCATATACTATGATATCACATCTTATAGTTCTTGTATTTATAATGAAAACACTTATTATTGTCAGGTGTAACACTTGTTCAAATCAAGTGACAACCCCAATTCTCTCTAGGTTTTAATAAAAGACCCTAATTTTCTAGAAGTTTACATAAAGGCTGCTATTTAGGCCTCATTTGGGAAGTGACCCGTTTAGCCAAAAAGTCAAAAAATAATTTAAAAAATCAAAAAGCCAACAATTCATACCAAAAAGTCAAAGATTCTATTTTCTCTCTACTTTTTACACATTTTTTCGTAAAAATCCAAAAAGTCATCCCAAACATACTAGTTTTTTTAACTTATATTTTAGCCAAATAGCCAAAAAATTACTAAATTAGCTTGTTCCCAAACGAGACCTTAGTACATGTTTTAGCCTACCTAATAACCAAAGAGCAGAATATTAAAAGAGTGAATAATTGGAAAAATAATTTCAAATTAACGTAGATATTTGTCACTTGCACAAATCTAAGTATATAAACCACTTTTAATTTTCACAATTTCTAAAATTATTTTCCAGGTTCCCACTTTTTATTTTGTATTTTTGTCTATATATATATATATATATATATAATAGAGATAGTTCTTACAATAAGCAAAAAATCACATGACACACACACACACACTAATCAATTTTGTAAAAAGGCCCAACAAAAAATTGATGATAATTTCAAAAGCCAAAGGGATATTACAAAAATAAATAAATTTTGGACTAACTCACATACCTAGAATTGTTTAGTTTTAAAAAATTTTATTAAGAAAAGGAAAAATTACCCCCCAAAAAAATAAAAATAAAAATAAAAATAAATCAAGGTTTGACTATTGTAACAAAATAAATCCTGAATTTTTAATTTTGTCAATTTAAATCCAAAACTTTTGATTTGTTTTCAATCTGAACCATTTGCCTATTTTTGTTAAGTAAAATCGATAGAAAAATCTATATTTTAATTATTAAATTTAATGAAAAATTATATTTTTGATATTTTATGTATATTTATATTAAGTTTAATAACTAAAACACTATTTTTCTATCAGTTTTACATAACAAAACTAGGCGAATGATTTAAATTGAAGAAGAATCAAAAGATTAGAAGTTAAATTGATAAAATAAAAAATTCAGGGTTTATTTTGTTAAAATCTCAATTTTTTTTTTTTTGGGTAATTGTCGATAATAAAAATAGTAAAGATCTATAATTTTTCCAAGACCCCAATTTTTATTCACTTTTATTCTCAGTAAAATTATAAATTCTCCTTATCTTAAGGCTCATCACCAATAGAAGAACTTTTTATCTATTAAAACTTACAAATAAATTTAAGAAAATTGGGAAAATTACAAAATATACATATACAATTTTGTGCTTTGTAACAAAATAAATTATGAGTTTTTAATTTTACCAATTTAAATTCTAAACTTTTGATTTGTTGTTAATCTAAACAATTTGCCTATTTTTGTTAAATAAAATTGATGGAAAAATGAGTATTTAGTCATTAACTCAATAAAAAAGATATTTTAGACATTTTATGTATGTCCAAATTGAGTTTAACAATTAAAATACTCTTTTTGGTCGATTTTATTTAATGAAAATAGATGAATGATTTAATTTAAAAGCAAATCAAAATATTAGAATTTAAATTGATAAAATTAAAAACTCAAAATTTATTTTATTAGAACCCAAACTTTGGAATTTTTTTTTTTTTTTTTTGTAATTATCCAAAAAAAAAATTATCCAACAGTTGGCAAAATAACATCATACTTCACATTGTTCATTCATAGTCCCTCAATAATAAATAATGCATAACACATTTGTTGACAAATCTCGAGTATGAATTTATTTTTATTTTTTTAATATAAACTACGAACGAAATAAAAATTCTCATTGTCTAAACGCCCCCACTAGTATCGGCAGCAAGAATACATATGTAACGTAAAATGAAATTCAATAATAAATTTCATAATGTGAATATGGTAAATATTAATTTAATTAATATTTAATAAAAAGTCTGATTTATAAATACTAGTATTTTAATATTAATATTTAATATTTTTGAGGTTTTGCTTTACGGCCCCACTATTACTGGGTAGGTCCATTTTATTATTCTCATTATTTCACAAATATTATCATTTTTGTTATGAGTATATATGTTCATACATAATTTAAAACAAGAATAATATGACAAGGATAATCTTACAATTACAAACCACCGACATTTTTTAATTTCAATATATATATATGACACATCATAGACATTTTTAAACTCAGTTAACTCAGTAAATATATGTAATTTTTTCCTTTTTTAGCTCGTTAAAACAGAAAATAAAAAAAGAGAGGTTACACTTCAATTATTCTTTTTTTTTGATCAGCAAAAGAAAAGATTTATAGATGAAAGAAGCAAATTACAAGCAAAGATACAACAATAAATCAGGGAAGTGCACAAGCATCATAGCTAACCTTCACAATCCCAACTAGGTTGGCACCATAAAGGAAGCACAATCAAATGCAAGCACTTAACCCAAGATTGGCGAGAAGCCAATAGAAAGCGAAAATAAAAATAGGAGGTTGGAGACCAAAGTTTCTGCCGTAATCAACTCACATACCAACGCAGACCTTCAAGCAGCCTTTATTAGCCATTCAGCCACCCACCCCAACCCAGACCTTCAAGCAGCCTTTATTGGCCATTCAGCCACCCATCCCAACCCAGACAGAGCAGAACATATCATTCATCTAGCATAGCCAAACACACAGCCAAACACTCAGCCAAACACACAGAGCAGAACATATATTTTTATTAGCATAGCCAAACACACAGCCACCACCAGCCGCAAACAAGAATTGCAACATCAGCCTCCTGCTGCCCTATGCACTTTATCAGATTCCAGCCCAAATATCCAAATTTACACTTATTGACAGATCCCATTAATCAACTGAGATGAACACCCAATAGCAACATCAAACACTATCATCAGCCCAAATTTTCATCAGCTCATGCGGCTTCTGTGGAGATATGACCCACACAACCAAACAAAGCATTGAGGAAGAAGCAGTTTGGTGTTTTACCATCCAAAGCTTATCATATCTGAATTCCTCTGCAGAACATAAGTATAACAAATTCAGCCTAGAATTGTGTATGTCAACAACAAGAGGGAAAGAACCCCTCTGCAGAAACATAAGCATGACAGCTTAGCCACTTCAATTATTCTTCTAATCTACTCTTCTCTTGAATGTTTATATTTCGCTTCATTTGATTTGAAAAAGCAGTTGAACTCCTTATACAATAATACTCTAAACTCAGAAAGTTTTTTAAAAAATTATCTAGAAAAGTGAATTAATGGACCAAATTTATTATAGGTGTGACCCACATCTCATTATCTTTAAATTTATACCATACACTTACTTTTCGAGGTAAAATCAAAATATAGCATTTGTTTTTATCGTTTTATATGCATAGCAACAACGAACAAACAACAGATCTCATAATTCATTTCTGAGTATTGGTAGAAATCATAGTTGTCATTCTCGTACCTTACAGACCGGTACGCACTATACTAGAAAGAAAACTAAATACAAATAGACCGATATCGTTCTAGTCAACTTCCTAATTAGTACAGACAATTCCGTAAATACCGAACAATACTGATCGGAAAATGTAATTCCAACAGAATTGAATGGTATGGAAGCAAAAGTGAATTTCTGAATTTATTGTTTTATTAAATATATATTGTTAAATATATTATATGATATATGTTATTTTCCTAAGAAAACAAAATGGTACAATTTTGGATGGTCAAAGTATGTGCTATTATATAATATTTTTAATACATATATTATATTTTTGCAATAAATCTGAAATCGTACCCAAAAACACAATGGTACCGTACCGGTAGGTACTGTACCAATTGCAAAACCAGTACTTTGTTTGATATGGGATTAACAATAACTTTGGTAGAAAAATGTGTTGTTCATCTAGATCTAAAGTTGTTTAAGAATTTGTTATTGCTTGGATTGTCTTAGGGTTTCCATTTTTATCACAAATCCAGTGAAGATGTAAATATATGATGTTTAAACATGTGTTACTACTTAGGCTGGTTTAGGGTTTCATTTTTATCACAAACCCAGCGAAAATGGCAAACAACCATGAACAATTATGCTTTCAAAACTCAAAATTATATAATGCTAATACGATGTTTAAACATGTGTTACTACTTAGGCTGGTTTAGGGTTTCATTTTTATCACAAATCCAGCGAAAATGGCAAACAACGATGAACAATTATGCTTTCAAACTAGTGAGACTTATTATTTTTATATTGATTGTTAGAAGAAACACATGGTATGTATTAGAATGATATATGATTTTTTTTGGAGGGGTAAAATAAAAGCTGTGAAGCACGTGTATGGGCATTGGTATCGGTACGATATAGGTATGTCAATATAATAAAATTTTTAAAAAAAATACAGATACAGTTGGGTATATGTTTCTAAAAAAATATTTATTTTTAATTTAAAATGATACAAAAAATTAGTTAAATGATTTAGTTTGTTATGATCTAACTTAGAATTCATATTTAATACCAAAAGTAAAAAATATAAAATAAAGTTAAATATCATATTATTAAAGAACTTACAAATACCATATTATATTATTAAAATATCATTTTATTCTCTCTTGACCATTGTCTTTGCTTTTGACTTCTCGTTTCATATTTCAACTAGATATGACACTATGATGCTTTTGTCTTAGCCTTTTGGGCCTTCGTGATGTAATCTTTTTGTACATTTTGTACTTTTATTTTACATCAATAAATCTTTATTTTTACCTGTAAAAAAAAAAAAAAAAACTTTATAAATTATAACTTAATTTTAAAATTATATTACGTATAATAATAATAAAAAAGTTTAATAAAATTAATTTTAATTCTTTATTAAAAGAAAATACTATTTCGACTTACGTACGGTTGCAGTACAATAAAATTTAAGAAAAAAAATTTAAGTACGTATTTCATGTACTCGGCATATATTCAAAAGTACTTATGCTTCATAGAATAAAAGTTTTATTGCTGTAAAAAAAGGGAATTAATACAAAGTAGTTAATCAAAAATAAAAAGGCATGGCAAATGAATCCATGCCTAAAAAAACCAAATCCTTACTAGTTGGCATACTCCCAAGTAGATTTTCTGCATCACCCAAACTAAAGACACATGATGACAAACAGAAAGATCTCTTTCTTCAAACTATACCCACTTAGATAATGTAGACAAGTATCAAAATTTCAAAGCTAAGGTGAAAGCTTCAAACTTACCGAGTATTCCAAATGTCAACTCTAAGCGTGCGGCCATGTTCGTCCACTGCAAATTGTCAAATTTCTCTCTGCTTGTTCACAGCTTTTGTGGGGAAGATAAAGCTTTGTGGATGTTAATTACCAAGAAGTGTAGGTTTTATAGTGATCAAGGAAAGAAATAAATCAATGTCGGAAACAAATATGTCAATTCCATTGACCAGCGAGACAGAGAGAAACTATGGATTATGGAATACCTCATTTGCCTTCCGTGATGGAAAGGGCTCAAAACCGAAAGAGCTGTTTTCACTTTATGTCCAGCCAGACAATTTTAAACAACATTGTATAAAGTGATTTTTTATTTTTATTTATTTATTTATTTTAGTGAAGAATTCTCGTATAATTGAATTATACCACCAGTAAAGAATTGCATCATTAGTTGACACCTTGCTAGCTAACTACAAGTGTTCATGGGATTGCTTGTGTCCATTCAAGCCTGATGGTGCCAACCTAATAAGGATGCTGATGCTGTCATCACTACATCGTGTTTTTACTTTATTTTTTCATTAATAAAATTTTCCTTTACTGATAAAAAAAAAAAAATTATATAATTTATTAAATCTAGAAAAAATTTACACCTCAGTGTATGGTCTCAAAATAAATTTTAAATAATGATAAAGCTTACCAACTTTTTAAAATATACAAGCTCAAAATGCAACTTCATCTTGAAAATGTAATTTTATATTGACATAATTTGCTGGTGTGTAGATGTGACTCATATCAATATGAGATCGCATTTTCAGTATGCGATTTCATCATGAAATTGAATTTTGAACCTGATTTTTAAAAGTCAATTAGTTTGATAAATAGTTTGAAAAGTTAGGATTACAAAAATAGTTGGATTTTTTTGGAATACTCACCAAAAAAAAAAAATCACAAATTCTATGCATAAGCAATTTTCTTTCGAGAAATTTGGATCTCCACCTTGGGATTTTGTTTTCTTTTAAAGTGTGAGACGATAGAGTACACTACAAGTGCAGTGCAAAAACAGTTATGTTTGTTACAACTTTTGGGGGAGGTTTTTTTCTTCTTCCAAAATTTATCAATCTGTGTGCTCTTTGTCTTGGGTGAGCTCATGAATAACCCTAACAGAACACTCAAAAAACACATTTTGCAGTAGTTTCATACATAAAGCGACTTCATCACCTGAAGAAAAAGACCAAAATCACTTCCATGTGAAATGTGTTTAGAAGATAGTAACTCAAATATGGTGTCAAATATGTAGTTTATTTAGTACTCTTGGAGCGTCGAATATTATTTATGTGGTGGTCTAAATCAATAATATGGTATCAAATTTTATGAATAGAACATAGTAACTCATTATTGTTAGGTAATTAGAAGATAATAGGTGAATTACTTAGTGTGATTTGCGATTTCTTATATCCAAAGTACCACGCCATCAATACCACATAATATTATGAAATTATCTAATAATTTCTATTCAAAACACATTTTTAGAATCAATACTGTCTCTCTAATATTTTTCTATCAAATAAAAATTATAAAAATTTTATAATGATTTGTGCTATAAATGATTTGCTTCTATTTTCTAAAATTAAGAATTTTAATTTGTAATTTTTTTTGTGCTAAAATTGCATACTTACATTACTATTGTGTCTAAGTTATTTCACATTATTGTAGAATTTTGATTAATTACCATTAATAATAAATAATTAAATTTTTATACTTAAATTTAGCTCATAAAATTATTATTATTTTATTATTGATCATCCAAAAAAAATAAAATTATAAAATACCCCTCTACGTTAATTTCTTAAATCCGCCACCAACTCTGGACATGCCCAACGGACTTCTCATACCACGTGTGTTGTGCATAATTCTCTTTATGCTGTGCCATAATCCCCTTTATGATGTGCCACACGTGTTGTTTGAATTTCTTCGACACTTTAACCGCATAATATGGAGTAAACGGTACATAAATAAATAAATTTATATAAAATTATGTGATAAATTCATTTTATTAGATGACTTCTTATTAACAAAATGTCACCATTCCATCGTATCATTCTAATAATTTATTTCTTTCATACATAATATGTACACAATTTATGTTTACAAATCATTTTTAAAAACTTGATGTTATGGAAAATTTTTCTCTTTTTTGTATTTTATAATTTAAAATGTCATAATTTTCATATTATATATATATTTGTTATAAAATTTATATTTTTGAAATATACTCCTCGAGATCAAACAAATAATGCTAATATTGAATGTAAAATCATATAAAAATAAAAGAATAATTTGTTGGCGAAACTGTATGGAACATTCCCGTTTGACTACAACAATTTACACTTTTGACGATCAAATTTGGCAACAAAAAAAAATTTAGTCCCCAAAAGTCTAATTTTTAGCGACTAAAAATTATATTGGTCAGCGTTGGTTTAGGATTTAGCTACAAAAATTTTCAATCGAGGTATATTATCTATTGGCGACTAAAACAAAAATTAGTCACCAAACGTACCATAATTAGCGACTAAAAATAATAATAGTCGGCGTTAGTCTAGTTTTTAGGCTACTAAGATTTGTTTTAGTCGTGATATACTAATTTTGTCGACCAAAAGAAATTTAGTCGTCAAATAACAACCATGATTTTATTGTTACTCTTTGGCGACCAAAAAATTAGTCCGCGAATATGCAACTTTGGAGACAAATAGATTTAGTCGTAATATACTAAACTTTTTTGACGAAAACAAAATTAGTCGGCAAATTATTACTTTTGGCAACTAAAATTTTGGCCGTGGTTAGTTAAGTGTTTGGCTACTAAATAAATTAGTCGTTATAAATTAACCTTTGTCAACAAACAATGAATTTAGTCGCCAAAGGTATATAAAATTTAAGTGGGAAACAATTGAGATTGGTGCCCAAGTTATTCTTAGCAATTTCGGAATACAAACAGGGGATCCTCTCTCTCCCTCTCTCTCTTACACACACACACACGCGCGCACACACACACGCATAATCACCATCAAACCTCACCTCATCTCACCTCACCGCGGTCACTCACAATACGTCGCACATCACCACTGTGACCACCACCACTGCAAATCACCATTGTCACTGCTTTGCTGTTTTTATCTTTGTTTTGCCTTGTTTGTTAGTTTCTCACCAACTAGGAGGTTGGTGCTTCTTCTAGCTCTAAGCTCCTCTTTATTGATATAATTCGGTTGTTTTTTCATCAATAAAGTTTTTCTTTACCGATCAAAAAAAAAAAAACAATACATACAAGTTCGGGGTCTCTCTCTCTCCCCCCCCCCCCTTTCTCTAGAGCAAGAGTGAGAAATTGGGAAATAGAGAAAGGGAGAGAGAGAGAGAGAGAGCGAGAGAGAGAAAGACCCTGAACTTGTATGTATTGTTTTTTTTTTTTTTTTGATCTGCAAAGAAGAACTTGTATGTATACATACAAGAAGCTTGTTTTTAGTTTAATTTCTTCAAATTGCAGTAAACACATACATGATTCTCTCTCTCTCTCTCTCTATATATATATATGCTCTTCTTAATTATGATCCACAGAAGCCGTGGTTGATTGGGTTCACCGATCATTTTAGGTTTCTCAAAGGTCTTTGCTTCTTGGTTTCAATTCTTTGAGCTCGTGAGTCGAAAACTTCAATTTTTCTTTATGGGTTTTGTGATCTTTGTTTATCTTTCTTCTGATTTTTGGGTTTTCTTATTCATCAAGTGAAGTTTTTGGGTTGTTTAACTCATTAAGTTTTCTTGTACATGAACTCATATATTTCTTTTGTGAAATTTCTTCTTAAAGTAGTCTCTTTGTGGTTCATTATTTGAAATAATTGAATTTTTTTTCTTCTTTTAATTAGTTTAATTGTATAAAGCCCTAGGGATTGGTTGGAGCACTTCATTAAAATTCTAGTGATGTTTGTGTGAAAACTTTGGTGACGTTATTGGGTTGTGACTTGCGTCTGTTTCTGCTAAAATTTTGATGCACCAAGTTATTTTTGGATTACTTTTTTAAGATTATAAAAGTTAGGTTTTGATTTTAAGAAATAAGTCGGTAAGTGGTGCTAAACGGGTTATGGAGCTACCTATTAATGTGAAAATTAGTTGGGGTAGCCTTCCTTGATAAGTCTTTTATGTTGGGTTGAATTGGTAGTTAGAATCATAGTATTATGACTTGATTAATTAAAGGAGTTAAATCTTAGTTCTCATTTTGATTAGGTTGTTAAGTGATTGGGGGTGTAACGATCTTGTGGTTGGGAGTAAGAGGTTGACTTTAGTTCTTCATTTCCTTTCATTAATTTCTTATGCTAAGGTAGTTGACGATGAGTGCAAGTAATTATAATTTCGAGTAAGAAATTATTTCTTAACGGTTAACTTAGAGGCTTGGTCTTGGTTTTTGTGCACCGTGGGTGTGGGGAGATTTTGGATCACTTGTGTGTTAATCTAGAATAGTCATTGAGGTCATCCTTGCGTAATCTGGATTTTGAGGTAATGATGGGTCGTTGAACCCACCAAATTTAAACACTAAACTACATCAAATTCTTTTAGAATAATGGCAAGTCCAAGTATCAATCCACAGGGACAATTGTGAAATTAAACTAATTTAATTGATAAATTCCTAAATTAATTTTGATCAAAAGAATGATTGATCATAACCTAATTTAGTAACGAATAAATTAAACTAAATAATTAAATTATCAATTATAACTGACAGTGGATTTACTGAATTGAGGAAAAAACTAGGGCAAAGAGTCCACCACTAGTCACACCACTAGTCACGTAATTAGGGTTTCCACTTGAAATCAATTATGTTATGATTCAAACGGAATAATGCTTTCCAACTACAAGTTTAAAGCATTTAACAAGAAAATCATCGCATTCAATGTACGAGTACGAACCATCTCAAGCAGTACGAACCGTTCACTCTAAACTAAGGTAGTGACACGACTCGTCCCTCGTAGTGTGATTCGTCTCATACCTTGAATGTGAAAGAATAGAAAACTCATGTATGGAAGACATTCAACAATCACAGAAAGCCGAATACTTGAAGAGATAATAAAAATTATATATAAAAAATTTCTAAAACACCATATAATTGTTCAAACCTTTACATAATTGAGAATAAAAAAGAAAACAAAATAATTACATGGCTAGGGTTTCATCAAAACCCTAGAAAATGAGACTAGCCACTCATGGAGGAGTGAAAGGAGGTCGATAGAGAAGAAGCCTGCATGGGAGACTTGCTTAAAGCTTCAATTCCTTTCTCTTTTCAAACCCTAGCCCCCTGTTCTTGACAAAACAACTTCAGAACCCTATTTCAGCCTTTTTCTTGCCTTTTTATACTTTTGAACTCTTCCAAATAGGTTTAAAACGTCGGACACATTTTCCCAGAAAAATATAACGCACGTGCGGGAAAGTCAACGCATGTGCGAAAAAGTCAACTCTCTCCAAATTTTGACTTTTTGCCCATTTTATGCTCCGACTATGTACAACCCAATTGACATTCAACACACATAAAGTATGTAGTTTGACCAGCAAGTGAAGTTAAAAGATTCTAATTAACGGTCTCAATGGTGTACATTTCAGCCTTAATCACATCCCCCAACTTACTACTTGCTAGTCCTCAAACAAGTAATAAAAATAAAACAAAAACGAACAAAATCTAGCTAGTTCCTCTTTCGTGGGAAAATGGTTGCATTTAGCATATGCAATAAGCCTTTAAACCACAAAGTTACCCCAATTAGACGAGTAAAGTCTCGTGAGGATTTCCAGAAATGATACCCACAAACATTTACATATTCATGTATGCCCAACAATTAACCACACTACTCCACCTAACAATCAACTTATGTGCCATTACAGTGTGATATTAAAACATAATGAGTCATTAAAGGCACAGTGGACAAGCATGAAGGAACCTATTGAGTCAAAACCACAATTCAGTTAATACAAAAGTAAAGTCCCCTGTATTTGCGCATGCTAGTAGACAAATCATCAATACCCTTAGTGTAAAGTGCAATCTCCATATTAGTTAACTGTCCACTATAATAGCCCAGTGTATCTCATAATAACACCCAACATATACAGAAAAACTAACCTGTTGCAGCCAAGATTCTCAAAATTGTTTTTTTTCGTTTTAAGATGACTGTGCAATGTCCTGATCCACTAAGCTTTCTAATCAACCCATGTAGCAAGTATTGGACTAATGACTCCCAAACCAGATAGTTTTAGGGCACTAGGTGTAGAGACACCCCTATAGGCTTAATAACTTGAGTTGAAAAGGCTACGAATCCAAACAAGTCATTCTCCTTATTTTTTTTCTTAACTGTGCAATGTCTAAGTTCCTTAAGCTTTCTAATTAACCTATGTAGCAAGTATTGGGCCAATGACTCCCAAACCAGACGGTTTTAGGGCACTAGGTGTAAAGACACCCCTACGAGCTTAATAACTCAATTTAAAAAGGCTACAAATCCAAACAAGTTAAGTGGTTTTTTTTGTTTTTTTTTTTTATTTTTTTTTATAAAGAGAATCTTGGCCCCTCATTTATTCTTTTCTGCAACTCGAGCTATTATCAATGATGTACACCATGGATTATAATAAAGAGGTCACCGCTATGAGAGTGTGTTCATGTGAATTAAGGCATACTTATGATAAGTGCACTAATACCACAATCACAAACGACTCCCCTAATGCAAACATCACATGCAAGTATCTAGCCAATAAATCCTTTTCATACAAGTCTACTATGCTCCCCAATTAACATATATAAATATCATCACCTTACTAGCAACAAGTCACATCAAGTGAAGTAATGCAATCAAGTGAAACAGGTATAAACATGAATGATGTACGCCAAATAGGAATGCACAAAAGAACATACAACCCTCATCCCCCAACTTGAATATGACAATGTCCTCGATGGAAAAGTAAAGAGAAATGAGAGAAGATTACCAGAGATTGTAGGTGCACATCCAGGTAGGCATATAGGAACACACACACACACTCAACTTTGTGTTTTTTTTTTTTTTGAAGAAATTAAAAAAAATAACTGAAAAGAAATAAAAATAAAAATAAAAAAGATAAAGCAATATACAGTGGGTGCTACGGGGAAGCCGGTGGTGGTGGTGGTGGTGGCGGGAAATGCTGGGCAAACAAGGCTTGCATCAAAGAGCACGTCTCAAAGGCTTCACCCTGAACCCGTTGCTGGATGTCGAGCTGGCGGGCGTGTATCTGGTCGAAGGTCGCCTGAGAATAGTCTCGATGCGCCTGAAAATCCGTGCGCAACTCCATGAGACTCTGATGGTGGTCACGAAGAGTACTGTGGACCTGATCCACAGAGTGCTGAAGCTGTAAGTACTCCTCGCGAGTCATGTAGAGTGGGTCCCCTTGGGGAGGTACGGGGGAAACATCATGAGGTGAGGTGGTCATGTACGGGGTCTTGGGCCTCATCAACTAGGGCACTAACCTGCTGCGGGATGCGAGATATGCTATGCTACCATTCCCACTGGCCGAAAGTCGGATACCCTCTACCAATCTCCTCGTTCTCAGCAATGGGGAGGCCATTCAACTCAAACACAAGTGTTAACAAATTGGCAAATGGCAGTGGCCAAGTTAGGTTCTGCATAGGTTCAGGCCGAACGGCCTCTCGTAGAAATTTTTGCAAATGCATCCAGATGATATGCTTAAGCGGGACCTGATAGCCATGCTGATAACCATGTAAAACCCGAACAAACTCCAAACGACGCTCAGCTCTATGTCCAAGTGGAAGGACATTCTTATGGACCACGGAATCAATGAATAGCAAGCGGCTAGGCAGCTTGCTCCGCCACAAGCATGTGAAACTGGGGTCGCCGTGGGCCCCCGAGAAGTATTATTGGATGAGGCTATGTATGGGTTGTCGATCCTCAACTTTTGGGAAGGGCTGATAGTCTGGCATGGCGAAAAACCCTAACGCATCAGCAATCATGGCTACGGTGATGCTGATGAGATGGCCATCAATGTTGGACAGCAGCCCAGGCTCGGTGAGTGACTTATGTAGATTCTGGTAGAAGAGTCGTACCAGACGAGGATAAGTGGGCGCTGTCACAGTGCAAATGCCCAACTGTTGCCAAAGTTTGAGCTACTCAACGGCCCAAGAAGTGGCCAGGTCATGCCAAAAATATGGAACGTTGAATTGCGTGAGCTTGTGAAGAGGGCGTGAAGCCCACTCCAGCCGTGGCAAGGATGGTGGTAACGGTGGCGGTGGTGGCGCCGAAGAGGTGAAACCTCTGGCCTTTTTGGATGCCCGAGCGGATACACGTCAACTCATATCCTCCATACATCAAAAGCAAATAGACACAAACCCGTGGAACGAATCATGAGAATAAAGTAAAATATGAAAGCACAAGTTTGCCACCAATAAACCACATGCAATTCGCAGTTTAAATATATATAAACTAAAAGAAATAAACTAAACACTGACTAAATAATGAAAGACTAAAGCACTAATGACTAAAAAATTAAACTAATAGAATTAAACTATTTAAACAACCTAAACTATCAAGTAGAAAATGAATGAAAAAAAATAAAATAACAGAAACTAAAATAAAATAAACTATAAATGAAACTAAACTATAAAATAAACTAAACTAAATAATAAAATAAAATAAACTAAACTTTGTTTTATTTTTTATTTTTTATTTTTGATTTTTGATTTTTTTATTTGTTTATTTATTTTTATTTTTTTTATTGTTCTAAGTTAGTAAAAGAGAAGAGAATAAAATCAAATCAAATTTAGAAAATAAAAGAAAATAAAAATAAAAACTAAACTACTTAACAATTAAATGAACAATTTCATCATAAAATAAAAATAAAAATAAAATCACTAAATAAACAAGTAAAATAAAAATAAAAACAACAAACCACTAACTAATGAAACTAACGAGAATGACTACTAAACAATTTAAACTAAACAAATATAGTAAATAAATAAAAAACTAAATTATTATTATTATTAGTACCATTATTGCTAAGTTTTTTTTTTTTTGGGACTGCACGTGCGCCGGAGAGGGCCGCACGTGCGGCTCTCATCTTCTTCCTACGCAGATTTTTTTTCTTTTTTTTTGTAAGATGAACAAACTAAATAAACATGGCTAAGTTAGTATACTACATTGTGAAATAAACATGCCTAAATAAATAAAATAAAATAATAGAAAGAAGAAACAAGTAACAACAAACATGGCTATGCAGTATTCTAAAAAAAAAATTCCCTTTTTTTTTTCTTTTTTTTTTTTTGTTTGATATGAAACAAAGATCAAAAAAAATAAAAATAAAATCACAACTCTAATTTTCTCCTCCAATGCCCACAAATCTAAACAAAAAGTAAATTTTACCTTGAAAAATGAGAGAAAAAGAGAAAAAGAATGGAGATTCGCCGGAAAAAATGGTAGTTGCCGGAGATTCGTCGGACGGAAAGGGAAGTGATGCCGGCGGTGAGGTGATGGAGGTGAGGAAGAAGAAAGAAGAAGAAAAGGCAGGAAAAAGGAAGAAGAAGAAGAAGAAGAAGAAGAAGAAGAAGAAGATGGTGTGTTTGTGGGGTTGAGAGAGAGATATGATGAGAGGTAGAGAGAGAGAGAAATCTGAGAGTGATTGGGAGAGAGAGGGTTAGTTGTTGATAAGGTTTTTTTTTTTTTTACGAAAATAGAAAATAAAAATAAATAAATAAATAAATAAACTATGAGTTTTTTTTTAGATATATATATAAAACTTTTTATAAATAAAATAATTGTATATTTATTTATTTACTTTTAAAATTTATTTATCTATTTATTTAAAATTTATTTACTTATTTATTTATTTTGAAATAAGTAAATAAATTAAAAATGAAATTAAAAATAATAAAAATAGAAGAAAACATAACAAAACAAATATTTTTTTTTTCGAAAATTTCCTGCGTGCGAGAGTGCACGCCGCACGTGCAGCAGTACACCCCGCACTAACCCCCACACCTGCTTTTAAAGCAATATGCAAAAACCAAAATCACAAATTTCCCACACATACGGGGTCCAGGCCGCACATGCGGCGATTTTTTTTTGTTTTCGCATTTTATTTTTTATTTTTGGATCGTCGTTTCGCACGTGCGGGAGTTAAGCCGCACGTGCGGCTTGGTTGGCGCACGAACCCTCCACACCTGTTTTTAAAGCAGTGTGCAACTTTTGATTTCACACATTTTGCCGCACGTGCGTAAACAGTGCCACACGTGCAGGATTTTTTTTTTTTTTTTTACAAAGTTCTAAGCATTTTGAATGTGGTTGAATACTTGATTTCCCATAAACCACAAAGCAGAAATCAAGGTCTTACCCAGACTAGGGAGTGTCCCTTCCACCCACACACATGCAATGACCTTTTTCTGCTACATTGTAATAGCATAGTTTAACAAAAACAAGAAGCACTCACAAGCGTACATACTTCAAGAAAATGGAAAACTAACTCCCACCACCTAACAAAAGGCACCAGAGCTATGGCATAAAGTTGCCACTTCAGAATCTCCCAAGTAATAAAACCCAGCATAGTTTGTAGCCTTCGGGCTACTAACCAAAAACAACAATTAACAAATACATCATTTTTTTTTATTTTTATTTTTATTTTATTTTAGTATAACTATATATATGAATATATATATATATATATATATATATATTTACAAAAGATTAAAGAAAAGAAAATAAAAACCAAGTACAGCCCAAAGTATACTTAACCATTTCTACCTTCAATTGACATCCGAAATAAATATAGCATATTAGAAAATATCGAAATGCCTACTAAAGATATAATCTTCACGCGAAAGCCACGGGTACTACTTTTCTCCCTAACTGTGTTTGTAACTTTCCCTATTCTCCAACAGGGTGACAGACTAGGTTGATTCGGTATCCAGAATTGAGGCGCATAAAGCAACCTCAACCTATGGGGCTACCATACAGAGTTCAAGCCGGGGTAGTTTTGAAGCAATCTCTACACCCCTGGGTATTTAAACCAGACTCTAGTCTCAGAAATTCCAAACCTTTGTGTTCTAGGCTTTGCCATTCTAACTCTAGTTTCCACCGTCTCAGTTGGTCTCCTAGGAACTCACTACAAACACAGTTAAGTGGCTATACCAGACCGTCAGATGCCAGTCGGGCACAACTAACACCAAAGGAATTACACCTTTAGAGGATTTAAAGTCTCCTAGACGCAAATAAAGCACAACAAGAACAAAGAAAAATATAATAAAATAGAATAGAAAGAAAAGAGAACAAGAAATCAATCTATCAATCATAGTAAAAAGGGTCTATCAAAGCAATGGACTCAATCATTTCCCCTTTTCCAATCCCCTCTATATATGGTTTCAGCCTTTGGCCATTCACTTTGAAAGTGTGGCCATTCTTTGGATCTTGCACCTCAATGGCGCCATGAATAAATGCCTCAACAACCACAAAGGGTCCATCCCACCTAGATCTTAGCTTACTCTAAAAGAGTCTCAATTTTGAATTAAAAAGCCACACTTTTTGGCCAGGTTCAAAGGATTTTCTATTAATGTGCTTGTCATGGAATTCTTTAGTTCGAACTTTAAAAACTCTCGAACTCTCATATGCATCATTCCGGATTTCCTCCAGCTCATTAAGTTGCAATTTTCCGGTTGAGCCCAGCCACGACCATATCGAAGTTAAATTTCTTTATGGCCCGCAATGCTCGGTGCTCAAGTTCAACCGGGAGATGGAAAGCTTTGCCAAACATCGCTCTATATGGTGACATCCCAATAGGTGTCTTATAAGCAGTGCGGTAAGCCCATAATGCATCAATTAACCGTTGTGACCAATGTTTCCTATTTGGCCTCACCATTTTCTCTATTATGTGCTTTACCTCCCTATTTGAGACTTCTACTTGGCCATTAGTTTGAGAGTGGTATGGAGTGCCAACTTTATGAGTGATACAGTATTTCTTGACTACCGACTCAAAGAACCAGTTACAAAAATGCGTACCCTGATCACTTATTATGGCTCTAGGAAACCCAAAACGACTAAAGATGTTTTCATGCAAGAATTTGATTACAACTCTATGATCGTTTGTTCAGGTAGCTATCGCCTCCACCCACTTAGACACATAATCTACTGCCAAGAGAATATACTCAAACCCGAACGATGACGGGGAAGGTCTGTAGACACCCCATTTTTGACTGACCTTAAGACTCAGACATCACCAGTTGAGCGCTCGGTGATGTTGCATTTTGTGCTCGATCTGAGGTTTCAGAGTCTCGGCTGAGAGCCTTGCCTCCGGACTTCGAGGCTCTTTTGTGCTTTGCCTCGGTTTGCAAATCAGGTCCTGTTTTCTCTGTTTTCTCTTCCCAAAGGGAGGGAGAGGTCTCGTTGACCATCTCTCAGTGGCCGTAGGCTACGTTTCGTGGTCGTAGGCCATTTTTCCCATTTGGAGCCCGGTTTCCGATTTTCGAAGCCGTCGGTCATGTGCCTCGGTTCGGGACCGCTTAACTACCTCCGTTTGCTCCAATTTTTGGCACACACCTTGTTTCCTCCCTTTAGAGAGACACTGTGGCCCGGGAGACCACCTTCGTGGTCATACGCCACTTTCGGTGCCTAACAGCCTGCTTTTAGGGCCCCGAACCGCGCGTTTTGGCCTCCGAACCTTCGTTTTGCATCCGTTTTGGTCCATTTTTGGTAAAGACCCTATTTTCATTGTTAGGAAGGTGGTAGGATGGTGGCCGGCCACCTTTTCCCTTGAAAAACCAGTTTTTTCATTTTCTCTCTCCAAAAGCCGGTTTTTCTGATAAAAAGTTGGTTTTTCTCACTTTTGACCCACATTTTCTGGCTTTTCATACCACCACTGTGTTGTGCTCATTTGGGAGGCCACCAATATGGGTAGGCCGACCAGTAATTCATCTTGACCCTTTTGAACCTTGCTTAAAAGCTAGCTTTTCTCTCTCTTGGGTCAGTTTTTTTGGTTTTTCACTACACAGCTGTGTTGCACTCATCTGGGAGGCCACCTTTTTGGGGGGTCGGCCAAAAATTTTTGTTGACCCTTCTAACCCTTGGTCGGCCGACCAGGGGGAGTGGCCGGCCGGCCACCTTAGCTGGTCGGCCAGCTTCCTACTTTTTGCTCTTCTCAAGTGCAACACAGCTGTGCCAGCTGTTTTGCACTTGACCCACTGTCCGAGGGTTTTGTCCCTGTTTTGGTCCTTAAAAGAGGGTTTTGACCCCTTTGCTTAGGGAGGAAAAGGGATTGGCCCCTTTGGTCAAGCTTCTTGAGGAAGCTTGACCCTTTTGGTCTAACTTCTCCAAGAAGCATGACCCATTTTGCTAAGCTTCCTTTAGAAGCTTTGAACCCCCCTCTTGGCTTCTCCAAGAAGCCTCACCCTTCTCCCTCTATATAACACACTCAACCTCCATTTGAAAAGGTTAGAAGCTTTGGGCTGAGATATATACACACAAACCTCCATCTTTCCACTTCAAGCCTCCAAACACCCTTATTCTTGGCCATTTTACACTACAACTCCTAGCCTACCACCTCCACATCCATTCCAGCCCCTTGAAGCTGATTTTTAGAGGTTGAAGGTTCACCAACTTGGTCCAAAAGCTGCTGAAAATCTGCTCTTCAAGGGTAAGTGCCTATTTCCCCTAAACTTATATTTTTTTGCATGATTGGTTAGCCTTATTTACAAGCATTTTTGGGCTTTGACCCAAACTATAAAGTGTCTTATTTTGATCCCCTCTTTAACTTTGTTTAAGGGAACTTTGTTGTTTGAGGTCATTTACTTCCCCTTATCCTGTATCGCTCTTTTAGAGCTTTTTTTGCATCCTATTTTAGCCTTACTTGTGAGCATTTTAGAGATTTTCTATAAACTGAAAAAAGTCTTCTTTTGACATCCTCTTCAAGTTTTGTTAAGGTCCAATTTATGTTTGGGGTTATCTTCCCCCTATGCATGCTTCATCTCTTCATGATTAAGGCTATGCATTAGAGCACTTGCATTGGCCATGGTTTGGCCTCTTAGCCACTGAAATCCAGTATATTTTTAGTGTCTTTGATGAATTTTTGAGGGCCAAAATTAGAGGGGGGGTGACCCCCTCTCTCCTTGTCTTGTTTGGGGGTCTTTTGGGCCTTCCAAAGGGATCCTATTTTGCATGCGTCAAAGTCATGTTTCAGGCCTTATTTTGTGAGTTTTGAGGTCTACCTTGGTGCTTTCCAAGGCCCTTTTGGCCATATTTTATGTCTACAATGCATGTGTAGAGCAATCCCATCCAAGGCTCTTCAAAGGAGCCTTTCTTTGCATGTTTCCTAGACTGATTTCAGGGCCTATTTGGTGAGTTTTAGGGCTTTCATAATCCATTTCCAGAGTTGGTTTTTCCATGCTAAGTGTCTATCTTGTATGTGCTTCACAACCCCTTACGAGGCCCTCCAAAGAAGCCCCTCATTTTTACATGCATTGGCTACATTTCAGTGATTATTTGGGTATCTTTTGGCATGTTTTATTCACTATTTTTGGCTGGTTTAATGAGTTCTCATTTGCTTCATATACATGCCATGTAAACCATGCTTGCTAGCCAATGTTGCATGCTATTTTAGTCCATCATGGTAGCATCTTTTGGCCATGCTCTATACTAGAAATGTGCATGTTTTGGGACTGTCTTGGCTCTGTCTTTTGACTTCATGATCGAATAATGCTTGATTTGTATACTTGTGGTTCAATGCATGTGCCTAATATTGAGTTTCGGGGTTTATTCCATGCATCGGGTGCCATATTTCCATGTTTCGGGATCATTTAGCATCATGTTTTACTGCTGGAAATTACATGTTCATAGGCCATCTTTCATCCCTTGCCATGCTTTGGTAGAATGGCATTTGATGCCTTAGGTTCGGTCCTTGGTATACGTGCATGTGTGCACGCATTTCGGTCGTCTCATTTTCATCTAATGGCTACTGATGTGAGTGTGGCTGAGGTCCACTCATGTTGGTGTAAGTCCATTATGCATTGTGTATGCCTTTTCAATTCATAGCATTGTGTATGCTAGGTTGCGTGTTAGTGCATTGTGTATGCCATGTTACATCGAGCATTGTGTATGCCATCTCATAGCATTGCGTATGCTAGGTTGTATGTTAGTCGCATTGTGTATGCCATCTCATTTGCATTGTGTTTGGGATATGAGTTAGCCCAAGCACGGGAAACGAAGGACGTTTCGTACTCCTAGTGACGGAACGTGCCTCAATTCCCTGTCGCCGACACTCCGGATTACCCATGATGGAGTTTAGGTCTTGTTGTGTTTTTATGTGCATTCATTTCATATTGAGTCGCGCAATTCGACTCCTCGGCCATCATGCATCGATATGCGTGATTGGTGTCACGAGGATCGATGACTACACTCCCTGAAGAGTAGTCATGCATACATATGTGAAATACTTTGCCATGCCCCTTTGTTGCTCTCTGTTGCAGTAAATCAGAAATCAGCGGCCTTCTGGAGTGTTGCGTAATATTCCGAAAACAATTGCAAACAGAGGCAAACCAGGGCATCGTAATGGATTTCTACGCAAGGCAACTCGAGCATGCATCATTCATCATTTGGAACAGAGCTGAGGCGATCCATGGATTTACATGCTAATTTATCTGCTTTCCTAGATTAATTTGTTAATTAATTAGGATTTTGTATTTATTCGGACTGTACTATTTATTCAGACTGTATTATTCTTTCAGACCCTCCGAGCGAGGGCAATGTTGTAATAAGTGTGCATGAGTGTGATGTATGTCTTCCAACCCCACGTCTTTCTCCCTTTTATTTACCAGCTTATGATGGTTAGATTAGGGCATGTTTCAATTAGCATACAGTATGATAGCATGTTTGCATTCATTCATCTGTCTTGCATGCACCGGGCTCTGCTCATCATACTAACTTCATTTGTATTTCAATTCCAAGTTGAACACATGTTAATTGTAGCATTTCATATGCCATCTTAAAATAGCCGAGCCTATCTTAGCTGCATTTTGCATGTATTGCATTAGGCATTTCTGTATAGTTAGGATCATGCATAGATTTCTAACATAGCTTTTGTTTTGACTTGGAGTACTTGGTAAGTTTTATGCTTTAGCATCCTTGCATGTGTGTGAGTGATGCCATTATAGCATGCTTACCATGAGGCTAATTGCATATGTGATATAACTGTCTGAATGCCTGTGGGTGAAGGTTGGGTTATTTGAATTGGAACAATTCGTTAATTGTGAGTTTTAAAGCCCACTAGATAGTGGCAAAATCATGTTTTTCTAAGCCCACCCGAAGGTGGCAAATCTACGTCTTAGCCTACTTGCGGGTAGCACCATCAAACCATTTTCAAAATAAACAAACATGAAATGTTTTGTTCCAATTCAGATGATCTAGTCTATACTTGTATGTTGTGCGCATCACATAGTAAATCTAGGCTAATAACTGGAATAAGAACACATAATGTTTTCAAAGCTAGATATCATGGTTAGTGGAGGCTGATCTTTGATCGGGCGAGTGTGGGTGCTCACGAAGTGACCTTCCCCAATCATACCCAAGTTCCCGAGCCGAGGCAACTTTGGTGATGACGGGCCCGTGGCCTTAGGCAACGAGTCAGGGTTTCCTAAATTTTCCAAAATAAAATATGTAGGTGGCGACTCTATATCTGGCAAAGCAGTCCATGTTTGGCACTTCTTTCAAAAAATCTGTTTTCAAAAACGATTTGCCAGATTTGGACTCTTTGATGATTTCATCGGTCTTGCATTGCACTCTGCGAGATTAGATACAGGACCGTGACACCAATTGAGTCTGAACTGTAGTGAGGCCCGAGGACGCGTCTACAAGGTCCCATAAAATCAATCCCCAAAACATCAAATATTTTTACCACAAGAATAGGGGACATTGGCATCATGTCACGCCGAGACATTAAACCCATTTGCTAACAGCGCAAACAAGTTCTACAAAATTAATGGGCATCTTTAAAAATTGTGGGCCAATATAACCCGCTCTGTAAAATCTTGACGGCCGTTTTATTTCCACTAAAATGACCGCCGCATGCAGAAGACTGACAAAATGTAAGAATGCTATGCACTTCACTCTCCGGCACACAACGTCGGATCACTTGGTCGGAGCAATATTTAAACAATTCCTGATCCTTCCAAAAATAATAGTTGACCTGCGAAAAGAATCGGTGTTTGTCTTGCTTAGACCAATTCTGCGGAATTTGCCCAATAGCCAAGTAATTCACAATATGTGCAAACCACGGAGGGCTCGCTCGTGACAGCTCAAAGAGTTGTTCGTCCGAAAACAAATCATACAAAATAAGAGGGTCACTAGTATACTCAACAAGGATTCGGGAGAGGTGATCCGCCACAACATTCTCAGATCCCTTCTTATCTCGGATCTATAGGTCAAATTCCTGGAGCAACAAAATCCATCTAATTAACCTAGGTTTAGTCTCTTTCTTTGATAGTAAATACCGCAAAGCGGCATGATCAGTGAAGACTATGACCTTGGAACCTAAGAGATAAGATCAGAATTTTTCTAAGGCAAAGACCACTGCTAGCAACTCTTTCTCGGTGGTAGTGTAATTCAATTGTGCATCCGAGAGAGTGCGACTAGCATAGTATATAGCAAATGGTGCCTTATTGACCCTTTGGCCAACATAGCCCCGACAGCATAATCGAAGGCATCACACATGATTTCAAAGGGAAACGACCAATTTGGTGATTTCATGATTAGGGCGGTGGTCAGGGCCATTCTCAGTGTTTCAAATGCCTTTAAGCATGCCTCATCAAAAATAAAAGGTGCATCCTTAACCAATAAACTACACAAAGGACGTGATATCTTACTAAAGTCTTTGATGAACCTACGGTAAAAACTTGCATGTCCTAAGAAAGACCTAATGTGACGCACGGAATTGGGTGGAGGAAGGCCTGCAATGAGGTCAACCTTAGCCTTGTCTACCTCTATGCCTCGAGGGGACACAATGTGTCCCAACACTATACCCTCATGAACCATAAAATGGCTCTTTTCCCAACTCAAAATTAGGTTTGCCTCAGTGCATCGTTCTAACACTCTAGTCAAGTTCCTAAGGCATTCCTCAAAAGATGGTCCAAACACCAAAAAATCATCCATGAAAACCTCTAAGAATTTCTCCACCATATCGGAGAAAATGGCCATCATACACCATTGAAAAGTTGCCGGTGCATTAAATAGCCCAAAGGCCATGCGCCTGTAAGCAAAAGTGCCAAAAGGGCATGTGAATGTGGTCTTTTCCTGGTCAGCAGGGTACACCGGGACTTGATTATATCTCGAATAACTATCAAGAAAACAATAGAAACCCTGCCCTGCTAACCGTTCTAGGATCTGGTCAATGAAAGGTAAGGGAAAATGATCCTTCCTAGTCGAGGAATTCAGTCTCCTATAATCAATGCACACTCGCCACCCACTAGTGGTTCGTGTGGGGACTAACTCTCCTCTCTCATTCTCAACAACGGTGATGCCCGATTTCTTGGGCACCACTTGTGTGGGACTCACCCACTTGCTATCTGAGATGGGGCATATAATACCCACATCCAACAATTTCAATACCTCCTTTTTCACCACCTCTTTCATATTAGGATTCAGTCTTCGTTGCATTTCGCGAGAAGGTTTGGTGTCCTCCTCTAGGTGTATATAATGCATGCACATGGAGGTATCTATCCCTTTCAAATCAGCCACTGACCACCCTATAGCACTCTGATGTGCCATGAGAGCACTCATTAATTAACTCTCCTGCTCTGTAGTCAAGTCAGATGCAATGATGACTGGCAAAGTCTCCTGGGGCCCTAAAAATGCATACTTGAGTGTGGCAGGGAGTGGCTTCAACTCAAGTGTAGGTGGTGTGACCAAAGATGGTATGGCAGGCTCTCTCGATAGAGGAAGAAGTGACTTAAACCGGGCTTTCTACGGAGGAAAATCCGGTGTAGAAAGAACATTAAGCAAGACATTCACCTCTTCAACTGACCCATCAATGTCAAAATTTTCAAACCCAAAATGAGCTAGACAAGCCTCTAAAGGGTCCTCTACAAGAATGGAGAGAAAACTTCCTCCACAACCTCATCCACAATTTCCATAAATAAACACTCCTCTTTCTCATGGGGTTGTTGGGATGCTTGGAAAACATTAAGTTTCATTTGCATGTTACCAAATGAAACTCCCATCACCTCGGTACGACAATTAATGCATGCATTGGCCGTAGCCAAGAAAGGTCGACCTAAGATCACTGAGATTTGTTTCCTTGAATTGGCTACCGATTCCATATCTAACACCAAAAAGTCAACAGGGAAGTAGAACCTATCAACCTTAACTAGCGCATCCTCAATCATGCCACGGGCACTTTGAGGGACCGGTCAGCCAACTGAAGAGTGACAGTAGTGGGCTTCAACTCGCCAAGCCCAAATTCCTCGTACACAGAGTAGGCAACAAATTGACACTACCCCCTAAATCTAATAAGGCCCTATCAATGAAATGATCCCCTATAATGCATGCAATGGTTGGGGCACCCGGGTCCTTAAGCTTAGGAGGTGTGTCATTCAACAAGATGGAGCTTACTTGCTCTGTGAGTAGGACTTTTTGGGACACGTGTGTCCTAGATTTACGCTTTTGCGTACAAAGGTGCTTCAGAAATTTGGCATATGAGGGTACTTGCTTAATCGCCTCCAACACGGGGAGGTTGATTTTTTCCTGTTTAATGACCTCCATCATTGCCTCCATAGATGCCGCCTTCTTATTAAAAGGGAACGGTGTACCAAGGCATTGGGGAAAGGGTGCCTTAGGGACATATGGTACCTTGGGCTCACGTGAAGCGTTAGAGACTAAGTCATCCCTCTTAAGTGTTTCCCCCTCACCCTTACTCTCATTGGGTGTACCACCGTGGTCACCCTTCTTAGCTCTAGTTGCATCAGACGCAACTGACTGAGGCTCTAACTCCCTCCCACTTCTCAAACTAATCACTGCTTGCACCTGCTCATGGTGCTTTCCATTCTGACCTGAACTCTCTGCCCCGTATTGTCCCTTAGGGTTGGCCACAATTTGACTTGGTAATTTTCCCTCCTCTCTTCGATTCATGTTGTTAGCCATTTGACCCAATTGGGCCTCTAGCTTGGCAATAGAGTGAGTGTGGGAGTGAACTATCGGTGTTAACCCCTTAAGTTTTGAGAGAACTTCCGACACCTGAGTCTCAAAGGCAGAGTTGCCCTGAGGAACAAGCGGGGGTTATGGTTGCCGGTACAGTTGTGGGGGTCGATAAGGTTACGGTGGTCGGCAGGATGATTGGTTGGCAAAATTATTGAAATTCTGCCTTGGTGGTGGAGGATTGTAAGAAGTGCCTTGTGAAGGGGGTCTCTATGAAAAATTATGGTGATTTCTCTATCCCAGATTGTATGTGTTGGAGTATGGATCATTACCCGGGTTGGAGAATCCTTGAGCCGCATTCACATGCTCTTGGACTAACTCCAGAAATTGTGATGCCGAAGGGCACTCACTCAAGTCATGAGCAGGGCTCGCACATATAACACATGCCTCACGGAGGCTGATCTTGTTGGGTAGGGGCATGTCCCGCAGCTAATAGTTGGTCCACTTTGTGGGACAATGCCTTTACTTGTTGGGATAACTCTAGGTTTTTCTCGACCTCATAAATGTCCCCTCTTTTCAGGGCTCCAACTACTGGTTGTCGGTCTTGTTGGGTTGCGGAGGCATGGTGAAGGGAATTATCACTTAGGTTCTCAAATAATTGCCATGCCTCGGCATCATTTTTAGACATGTATGTCCCACCACAAGACGAATCCACCATTTGGCGATGCGGCTCAGTTAAGCCATAATAAAATGTTTAAACAAGTTGCCAATCAGGTACTTGGTGGTGGGGACACTATTGAAGAAGGTCTCGAAGTCTTTCCCACGTCTCATGGAATTGCTCGCCATCTATTTGAGCAAAGTTTGTGATGGCTCGCCTAAGTTGGTTGGTTTTACCTATAGGAAAGTACTTCTCCAAGAACCGTTGCTGTAATTGGTCCCAAGTGGTGATTGAATTAGCAAGTAAAGAATTTAGCTAGTGTTTGGCTTTATCCTTTAATGAGAATGGAAACAATCACAACATTAAGGCCTCATTTGTGAAATTCTGGATCCTCACTGTCAAGCAAATTTCCAGAAATTCATTCAGATGCTTATAAGGATCATCATGAGTTAGTCCATGAAATGATGGGAGCATTTATATGGTGCTAGACTTAATCTCATAATGAGCAGCAGTGGTGTTGGGTAATTGGATGCATGGTGGTGATGTATATGCAGTGGGTGTGAAATAATCCTTAAGGGTCCGGTTAGGCACATTCGGGACATCAGGATCTGCTATCTCTAATGGCTCAATGTATGAATATGAATACTCAAGCCTAGGAACACGGGCAGAGGCCTTAAGTCTCCTAAGAGTCCTTTCTAGTTCAAGGTCCAAACTCCACAATTCAGGGCAACAAGAACGGCGCCTGTGCATACACTACCCACACACACACAAAAAGTTTGACTCTATGCACTAAGTTACAAAAGCAGAATGCCAAAGGAGAAATACTCACAACGGTTCAACGAAAACGCTTTATTCGTCTTACGGATGCTTGACGTGTAGACGTTGTCTCCAACCTCTATTTGAGCTTTGACTTTCGTTTTAGCACTTTGGTGCTTTGCTTGCGAGTGTTTGCTTCTGTTTACGCACTTTAGTGCTGCGTTTTTTTTTTAATTTTTTTAAAGCTGGGCTGCGCTCCGCTTGCACTTCAGTGATAGCTCCAATTTCAAACGCTCTACACATCTAGCAACACAAAAGCATAAAATCATAAACTAAAAATTAAAATAAGAATGTAACTTTAAATTAACTAATTTCGCCAGAAGTCCACGACAACAACGCCAAAGTTTGATGGGTTGTTGAACACACCAAATTTAAACACTAAACTACACTAAATTCTTTTAGAATAATGGCAAGTCCAGGTATCGATCCAAAGGGACAATTGTAAAATTAAACTAATTTAATTGATAAATTCCTAAATTAATTTTGATGAAAAGAATGATTGATCATAACCTAATTTAGTAACGAATAAATTAAACTAAATAATTAAATTATCAATTATAACTGACAGTGGATTTACTGAATTGGGAAAAAAACTAGGGCAAAGAGTCCATCACTAGTCACGTAATTAGGGTTTCCAATTGAAATCAATTATGTTATGGTTCGAATGGAATAATGCTTTACAACTACAAGTTCAAAGCATTTAATAAGAAAATCATCACATTCAATGTACGAGTACGAACCATCTCAAGTAGTACGAACCGTTCACTCTAAACTAGGGTAGTGACACGACTCGTCCCTCGTAGTATGATTCGTCGCATACCTTGAATGTGAAAGAATAGAAAACTCATGTATGGAAGACATTCAACAATCACAGAAAGCCGAATACTTGAAGAGAAAATGAAAATTATATATAAAGAATTTCTAAAACACCATGCAATTGTTCAAACCTTTACATAATTGAGAATCAAAAAGAAAACAAAATAATTACATGGCTAGGGTTTCATCAAAACCCTAGAAAATGAGACTAGCACTCATGGAGGAGTGGAAGGAGGTAGATGGAGAAGAAGCCTCCATGGGAGACATGCTTGAAGCTTCAATTCCTTTCTCTTTTCAAACAACTTCAGAACAACTTCAGAACCTTATTTCAGCCTTTTCCTTGCCTTTTTATACTTTTGATCTCTTCTAAACAGGTTTAAAATGTCGGGCACATTTTCCTAGAAAAAGTCAACGCACGTGCAGGAAAAGTCAACGCACGTGTGAGAAAGTCAACTCTCTCCAAATTCTATCTTTTTGCCCATTTTATGCTCTGACTATGTGCAACCTGATTGACATTCAACTGTCACGACCCAAACTCGGCCCTATGGGTTTAGCACCGTAACCGGCCAGTAATCCGAGATTACCAAAGTCCTGCTTAACAGTAATACAGTAAAACAGAGTACAGGGCCTGGCGGAAGCCAAAACAGTAAATAAATAATGTCCACTGAGCTGTGACAGTCTATATGAAAAAGACTTTTCATACATTCATACATAAACGGTACAGAACAGTATGCACAATATTTACAATCATTCAGACTAGGGACTCAACCCTCTAAAGCAGTACAGTAAATAGTCAGTCTATACAGAACAGTAAGACGGTGCAGAAGGGGAATTGTAAAACACCCCTAAGCCTTAACACAATAGGCTCGGAACCTCGTAGTGAGGCACATAGGCTGGCTTGACAAAACTGGAGTTACCCTGACGCCTCGAGCCGCGGTCTGGTGCCTGCACACCTACATATATATATATATAAACAGTGAGCTAAAGCCCAGTGAATAACATAATGCGTAAAGAGGTTAAGAATGAATGTCCTTACAGTATGAAAATAGTTCATTTAAATAGTATTCAGTCATTCAGTCAGTACAGTCATATGTGGTACACCCATTAGCATAACAGTACAGTAAACAGTAGGTCTTAAAAGACCGAACAGTAATGATGGCCATCAGTCAGTAAACAGTAGTGGTTCCAACGAGGGAACCGACAGAGATCTCTGTAACAGTAACAGTAAACAGTAGGTGCTAAGGATGCCACAATACAGTTCAGAATATAGGACATACATTCATTCAGTTAACAGTAATCAGTTCAGAAAACAGTACAGTTCAGAAAATAATCATTTGTGAACATATCTTTACACAATCGTTACTCACAGAGTTTGGGTTACAGTATGCTAGAGCGTGTCTCCCCAGTCGCCAACCCTACACAGTTAACAGATTGAACACACTCTAAGTTTCACAGCTGGGAAAGATAACAACTTAATCCCTAATGCCTCGGTGTGTTCTACATCTATCCTCAACAAGATGTCTTAAACTAGGCCTAAGAATGCCTAGAATGGAATGAGGATGCAAAGATGTAATCAGAAGACTGTTTCAGGATTTTCAGAAAAACAGAATCCCGCTCGAGCGCAGGTTTCCCTGCTCGAGCGGTCATGCAACAAAGGCACACGCTCGAGCGTCAACTTTCCCGCTCGAGCGTACTGTAAAAGTACTGGATGGGTGAAATCTCCGCTCGACGCCCGCTCGAGCTTGAGACATGACTCCGCTCGAGCGCCCAATCCTCCGCTCGAGCGGACTGTAAAACAGTGCAGAGATACTGGATGCTCGGATTCCACGCTCGAGCGGCAGTCCAGATTGCACCTCCAAGCTCAAACTCATCTTCAAATGCATCAAAACCAATCCTCTTGGGCCCATTTTCTGGAAAACATTTATAAACACATAGAGTATCATAGTTCAAAGCTCAATTTTGAGAAATCAAAGCCCAAGGGTGTTTAATTCAAACTCAATTTCAAACCATTTTTCAAGAACAATATGAACATGCAAACATGCATGAATTCAGATCACTTTGAAGTTCCAAATTGATGCTCTAAGAAGCCAATTGATCCAAAAACAAGTTGAAAACATGGACCATTACAAAATCATGAACATGCATGCACCATTTCACCATGAATTCAACTCAAAAACTCATCAATTCAAACATGCATGCATGAATTATGTTCTATATCAACGCGTATGAACTAAAACATGGCTTAGCTCTACAATTGAAGCATGAACCATGCAAGAACAATTCAAAGACACAATTAAGAAGATGAATGATCTACCTTAGGTGTAGAATTAGAGGTGAGGGAGCTCAACTATGCAAATACACTTCGATTCTATCAAGTTCCAAGCCAAACCCTCAAGAACAAAAAAATGCTCTCCCTCTCTCCCTCTAGGTCGGCAAGAACAAGGAATTGGACTGATGAAGATGTTGCCTAAATATATAATAAGGTTCAAATGTGCTAATAAAGGACCCACTCACAATGGCAATAAGGTAAATAAATCAAACTCTTACAATTAGCTCAATTTAATCTAATTTAATCATACCTAATCAGTTTCAGATAAATATACCATAAAATCACATAAATTATGACGATCATAAAATATCAATCAATTCCTGGTTCGGCCGCCGATAAGGCCTTCAATTAGCAGTTTAAACGTAAAACACGAACAGATCAAATAATCTTACCAAACAGATAGATGCACAATTAAACAGATAGACTCAGTCAATTAATTCCAGTCAGTCAGTTCAGTACTTTAATCAGCCCAATTATCAGTCATAATTAATTCAATTTAACGGTAATCGATGGTTATCGGTAATCAATCAGTCATTAATCGGTAAGCAGTATGAGGGTTGTTACATCAACACACATAAAGTATACAGTTTGACCAGCAAGTGAAGTTAAAAGATTCTAATTAATGGCTTCAATGATGTGCATTTCGGCCTTAATCAGGTAATTAATAGTTTCTTTACAAGGGTGGTGAGAATTTTGTTGTTGGTGTGCTAGTTTAGTATTGTCAATGAGTTTAAGTTAGGTGCATTTGAGCTTAACTAAAATTAAGATGTGTTTAGTTTTACTTAATAGGTTGATTTCTCATTTTAATTTTATTCCAACGTGTTTTGTGGTGAAATTATTTTTCAGGGGTGGAGCAACTTTAGTAGTGATTGGATTGAAATATTGAAAATATGATTTTGTTAGAATTTTGTAATAGAGGTGTAATATTATTTTGATGAGAAATGTATATTGAACTTCGTTTGGAGAGATTTTACTATAATATGAATTAATTTATTTATTAATGATGTGAATATTTGTCATTGAGTAAGTCACTACAACAAATAAGAGTTTTAGAGACCAAATGTTTTGGTCTCTAAAAGTGAAAATTTTGTTGTAAAAGACATTTAGGGACCAATTTCTATCGTCATGAGAATAGTCGCTAAAAGGCCGTTTCGAAAAGTCCAAAACAAGGCTTTTAGCGACAAAATTTTGAAAATGTCACTAATAAATAGACTTTTAAAGACAAAATAATTTTGGTCTCAAAATAGTTTATTTTTTGAGACAAAAAATTTGTTCCTAAAAGGATAATAATTCATCACTAATGTCTAATTTTTGTTGCTAAAAATATAACGATGACACTTTTTGTAACAAAAATATTTGATCCCTTAAAAATAATTTTGTCCCTAAATTTTGGTCTCTAAAATCTTAATTTTTTGTAGTGAGTTCGTGTTATAGAAGATATTGAATTCAGATTTGACCTCGTGGGATATCATAACATTGGTGTGGTGTGGAGTTGTTTCAGCTTTGGAGTTAATATCATGACATTGACTTCAACCAGACCATACCTCCTGTTTGAGCCTAGTATATTCTATTCATCACTCAAGTCTCAATCGGGCAATGGTGGTGTTTGTTGTAGCTTTTTTTGTCCAACTTTTAGCTTTTAGCTTAAAAAAAAGCTAATTCAAGCTGTTTGGTAGCCTTGAACCAGCTTCAACTTCAACTTCTGCAGATTATAGACAAGGGGAAGACAGGGGAAAAAAGCTAAAATTCAAAAGCTGGTTTAACCAGCTTCAGATTCTCACAGGTAAAACGCGGAGGGCCATTTGACTTAAATGTCCTAAGTGTTTTGAAAGATTTACCCTTATACCACCTATATATATTATTTTTTTTGCCCTAATCTTCCTCATTGGCAAGAGATCAGTAGCAACACAGCAACGCAGCAGCAAGTTGCGACACTGGTTCAGTTCCGGAGACGTGAAGCTCTGATTCGTTTCTGACTCTGGATCTGTTTCCCTGTTTCTCTCTTTCTGACTCTGCTCTATTATACGGGATTAAATGTCCCAATACTCCTATGCTTCTTGCTTTTCTTTAATTTGTTCATTAGCAAGTAAATTGAGATTTGTAGTTTTAATTTCACATGTTTTGATGGTGGTGGAGAAGCTGATGATGCATATGCCATTATGGAGTAAAAATATAATAATTTATCTATTATATTTTGTTAAGTGTTTTTTTCATTAAATATTAAGTCTAAGGTTCAAGTCTTACCATCCTATTTATTTAAATTGATAAAATTTAAAGGATATAGTTTAATTTGTTATCAATGTCATATTCTGGTTCTTTTTTTTTTTTTTTTTTTTTGAAAATATTTCCTCTGTTTGAGTTTGACCTTGTGGTTGTTGCAAATTAGATTTCTTTTATCCATAGGTTGACCATTAGGTGCCAGATTTCACTTCTTTTTTGTATAATGGCGAGTAACATTTAGAAGAGACAACTGCATGTGTGGCATATACATATGAATCAAATACACAATTTATTATTTTACAGTATAAATTCTTTTATCTCTTATATATAATTTATTATTTTCTAAATATAGTGTCATATGAGATGGATTCAAGAAGATATGAGATTTTAATGTCAATTTCTCAAGGAAATAATTATTAAAATATAATAAATTTATTTTTGTGTAATATTTATTTCATTGTATTATTATTTAAAAATAATAGAGTTATGTTAATTTGGTATTGGAATGATCTCTTAATGTGTAATTAATAGTAAAAAGTCTAGATAAATTCAATTTACAACTAACAAGGGTAAAAATGACATTTACACAGCAAAAAGCTACTTCATAGCTTATTTAACAAACACTACTCAGCAACTTAAATCTATAATTCAACAGCTACACCAAACAGATTAACAGCTTCTGATTAAAGCCATAAGTTATAATCTGTTAAGCTATAATTTATAATCTGTTTTAACAGCTACACCAAACGGCCCCAATACCACGCTCAATATGTTTAACTTCTATCTCATTCTATTTTTAAAACTCTTCATAACAACAAACCGTTCACCTTACAACAAAATCTTTACTATCATCTGGTCACAATTACTTCTCATAAACTTCCAAAGTCAATAAATTAAGGTTCCACACAAATCTCACAATCGCATTCTTATGTTATTCCAAAACAATATATCTTATCAATAAAGAGATGCCAATAATTCAAGTCTCAAAAGTTTTCTCCCCATTTGGGGTCACCCTTGTCCTTACATCCTATGAGAAAATAGAGGTAAGATTTAACCCACACTTAAATACTCTACACGAGATCTCATACGCCACACGCAGGTTATACATGCCTATACATGTATCTACTTCACATAAGGCAAACCACATAAGCACATAGTCATGTGCCTTTCCAAAAGAATTTCGATGAATCTAATAGGCGCAAGTTGTATCCTAGAAGCTTAACCCCATACCCACATAGCACAGAAATACATTACACATATAAGGTAATCTAATGTCCCTTCCAAGCATGATAAACTCATTATGGCAAAAGACACATCCCACGAGCTCAAGGTATTCAAACCTGGTTAGCTCTTATACTAATTTGTAATGCCTCCAAATTAATTAAATTAAAACATTACTCATAACATGATTAATTTAAAATCTTACCAAACCAAACAATAACATTAATCCTAAAAGCCTTCTTTTCCATTGAACTACATATCAAATATTATAAATTTTCATATTGTTGTTTCAATTACAACAATATTAACACAATTCAAGAAGCTAAAGGATAAAAATAATAATGCCTTAATGGCATACAAACATCAAGGCAAGGCATTGTTACAACAAAATGGACACGCGGTCCCAAAACACATATGCTCGGAGCTTCCACATAACATATCCATGAGCCTTCGTGCTCCAACAAAACAAAAAAGTCCTCCTCCTTCTCGTCAGGGTGGTTGCACGTTACCGATTTCTGAAATTGTTAGATAGGAATGAGCTAGATACCCAGTAGAAATATTTTTAACAAATAATCTAGTAACTCAAAAATCCATATGGCATTATCACAACCAACCATCTTTAATTCAACTCATAGTATTAATTTAAGAAAGAATACATGAATTCATAACTTCCACAATTTCACAATTCAACACTGGGGGATAAATATGCTATGAAGTCCCTAAAAAGAGTCCAATACGTACATATGCATTTGGCATGCATTGAATACTTAGGTCTCGTTTAGGAACATATTATTTTAGTAACTTTTTGACTAAAATATGAGTTTATAAAAAAAAATAAATAAATAAAAAAAACTAGTATATTTGAAATATTTTTTTGATTTTTTTACGAAAGATGTCCAAAAAGTACAAAAAAAATGAAATTTTTGACTTTTTGATATAAGTTATAAGCTTTAGTGTTGAAAGGTAAAACCTCCACTCGAGCGTAGAACTCAAACTCCCAAAATCTTAGACCGTACAAGGAATAGATCGCTTGAGCAAACCAATCTGTGCTCGAGCGAACATTATCACCTCTTAGAATCTTAGACTACAGACAAAATAACTAGACAGCTCAAAAGACCGTTCGAGCACTCAAACTTATGCTCGCGCGAAAAAAAAAATAATAAAAAATAAAATAATCTCAAAGTGATATAGCTTGGGATTGTTATAACTAAGTTAAAGATTAAACGTACAATAGAAACCAAGTTGGGGTTGACTTTTATGCCCATATTTCTTTGCGCAAGTTTAGTTATTGCAAAATTGTCTTGGTTAATGCTCAACTCATGAGTTATTTAATTTATGTATTGATTTATTTATTTTAATTGGCAGATATATATTTTTAATATTTTTAAAATAAAATAAAATAAAAGCCTAAAAATTGTTTAATTTTGGTTAAGAATATAGACCTAATTTCAACTCATGATTTGAATCAATGGTAATTAGCAATTTAGATCAAGTATATATATATATATATATATGTAATAAATAAATCAAGTTGCAACAGTTAAGTTTAGTAGGTCATTTTAACATGCTTATTATATATCATCAAATTATTTCATAAAATTTTTCACTTCCTATATAATTTTTTATGTGACATGACAAGTCTCAGACTATTTTTTAAAGGAAAATGCTAACAAGTGTCTCATGGGCTTTGTTTAATATTGGGAAGCGTGTAAAAAGTCTTTTAAAAATGCACAAAAAATTCTAAAAATATATATTGATTTCAATAAAGTACATTGAATTTAATGAAAAATATCTCATGCTATTCAAATTTTTTATCTTTTACTTGTGATCTGAGGACACTTATTAACAAAATCATTTTTTAAATATAGTGAGTCCTATGAACAAATGATATTTACTACATAAATACAGATAATGGTAAGAAGTAAAATAAATCAAGTGATAAAGAGTATTTTTCTTCGACGTATCTTGACACCTAACTATATTAATGAAAAAATATTGATCTATCTTGATTCATACAATCAAGCAAAATCAAGTTGCTCCATTCTTAGTAAATAACAAATCAAGATTGGATAATGATCAATAATCAATAATTGTCTTGAATAAACTTGAAAATTTTAAATTACTATAGAAGGAAAAAAAAATGAGAAAAAGAACATTGAATAGGACTGTAGCTTGCTTTTCGTACTCTTTTCGGATACGATTAGTCCTACAGTTCGGACTCCCGTGGTTCTGAATCTTTTTCATACTCTTTTCGGATACGATTAGTCCTACAGTTCGGACTCCCGTGGTTCTGAATCTGATTCCACAAGTGCAATGTAAAATAGATAAACACAAATGAGTCCAAATCCAATAAATCTTTTAGAAAAACGATTTTGAATAAAAAAATGTCAAAAATGGATTGCTTTTCTAGATTACAGAGTTGCGACCTAAATATTTTTAAGAAATTTAGGAAATCCGAGACTCGTGCCAAATGTCACTTATTCGTCATCACTAAAGTGTCTCGGCTCAGGAACTTAAGTACGAGATTTTTGATTTTTTTAATAATTTTTTGGCTTTTAAACTAAAAGTGTTACATGCCAAACAGAGCTTTCCCATCCAAATAGGAGGGAATTTATATCTTTGACATAAACATCAAATTCATGTGGCCCATTTTGCTTAACTTGGTTGAATCCGATTAATTGAAGTTTCAATTGGAAGGGGAAAACAGAGGATGGGGTGTTCAAATGATTTGGGTAATTAAAGGGAAAGGATGGGGTGTTCAGATGATTTGGGTTTTGCAAAAGGAAGTGAAGGATTTGGATTTTGCTCAAAAAGATATGCATTGAGATTTTTTTATTTTAAAAAATGTGTACAAAAAAAAAATAGATATAATATTAGGAGGTATTTTGACATCCATTATAGTAATTTTGTTTTAAGGTACAATTGTCAATAAAATAATATTTCATTAAATGTGTACAGAGAGATAAATAGGTGTGTAAAAATAGAATTTCTCTTAGATATAGGGATAGATTATACCTAATGTACATTTACTAATAAGGACAACGCATATCAAATTTTAAAATAATTTTTTTTTTTTTTTCTAATGGTATATCCAAACCAACGTATTCTTCATATTCAATTATTTACATCTTCTTCTCTAAGTTCTAATTATTTTCTGTTAATCTTTTTCAAAATTATTTTAAATATATCTAAATAAAGTACATCTAAAAAAGTAAAAAATAATTACTTAAAATTTTAAAAATATTCACTAAAAAAAAATTCAATTTTCAAAAAATTATATTTAGAAAATTGAAACCAATCATATTGATTATTTTTTATTATATTATATATATATATATATATATATATTTAATAATAAAAATATATGATAAAACAAGAATTTAAACAAAAACATATCCGCCATCCTTTCTAAGAAGATCGACTAACCAAAATGGGAGAATAAACACCCAGGGTTTACACCCAGCCCCCACATCACCCCATTTGCGCCACTACATGTGCAGCCCCATTTTAAGCAGTGGAACAAAACAAAAAGAGCAATCATCAAGAATGACAACTTCTACAAAAAGAGAAAGCATCAAGACCACCGACCACCAGTTCAAAAATATCGTGAATCACAACTTCTACAACCTGGACTAATTGCCTCTGACAATCATATCTATTAACACATATATATATATATAACATGATACTTACATATAGGTCTTAATAAATAGATTTAGGTCAAGTTTGGCATATCTAAAAAAAGATAAAAAGTCAAAAAGTCACTATCCTATTTAAGTTACATCATCTTATTTAAGTCACATCGTCTCTCTACCACATCACTTCAAACCTAACCCATATTTCATAAAAAGTCAAAAAGTGCACTTATTTAGAACATCCCAAACAACCCCTTATTGTCTAATAGATTCTATGAGAAAAATTTGTCATAAAAAAAAATCACTAATTGTAAGTTTTAGAACAATTTATAAAAATCATGACAAAAAAAATTCACTAATTGTTAATTTTTAGCGACGTATGTAAAAAATTGTCACAAAAAAATTATTTTTAGTGACAATTTTACGAAGATTTATTTTTAATAGAACTTACTGGTAGTACACATATATTTGTTGTGTTAGCTTCGTTGAAGTCGTTGCTACAAGGGAAGGGCTGCAGCTGGGCCTCCAGTTGGGTGTTTCGCAGGTCGTCATTGAAATTGACTCTCAACCTACGATAAACATCATAAATGGAATTCTCATGGTGAGTCAAGATGTTGCTGTTGTTATTCATGACATTAAGCAGCTTGGTAGGAGGTTTCATTCTTGTGGTTTTGAATTTAGCATGTGTGGGTGTAACAAAGCAACACATGTGACTGCTAAGTATGGTGTTCTTGGGGAATGGTGTTTTCATGTGAGGGTGGAAATCCTGTCTAACAAATCCACACATGTTACATGGCTTACACAATTACTCAAATGTTACGAAATAATTTAAATATCAGGAGGTGTCACTTTTAGAAAATGACTCTACTTAGTCAAATATTTGAGTTGAATTGTCTTTTTGTTCTTTATTAGAAATCAAAATGAAAATTTGCTATATATATATATATAGAAACAAAGAAAGAAAGAAATTGTTCACGTATGTATATGTATGTATCAGTTAAATAGATTTTAAAATTAATTGAATTGAATTAGTTTGTTTAGATTTATTGAATCTAAATTAGTAGGTTTCAAAATTTATATAAGGTTGTCTGTGAATCGAAGTATGTCTTCTCTTTGAAGAATTTTCTTAGCTTTTAGGATGATTGGTGGTGGTGGTGGTGGTTGTAATGGTTGTTTGGTTGATAGAAGAGAACTTGGGTGAGAGAGGAGAAGAGAATGAGTGAATTTAGATCTATAATTTGAAATTTAAGACAAAAATATAATTTTTTTTTAACTTTTCCATTTAAATGTGACAATAGGGTCAAATTAATCATGATTTAAATAGGTGAGGAGGTAAATTAACAATATCAAAAGTTCGGATATGAAATTAATTAGAGATGTATAGCTTTGAGAGGGGGAGAGGGGGGATAAAGTTTCCTCAATTTTAATTTAAACCTTAAACTGTCAAAATGATAGTACACTATTTTTAATTAATCATTGACTCTATCCTATTGGAATAATGTTATATGTACTAATTTGTATATTAATTAGTGTTTAATGGATAATGTAACATTATTTTAAAGGTTTGGATCTTTATAATTTGTATAATGGCTAGGATGATAATTTTAAAATAATAATGTCATATCATATATTAAGATACTAATTAATATATCAATTGGTACATATCATTAATATTGTGAACAAATGTTTATACAAGCTCAAAATTGGAAAATCAAATGTGCAGACTCTAAGGTGTCGTTTGGGAAGAGTTCATTTGGGCTCTTTTAGCTCTTTGAGCCACAAAAGACAGAATAGATTATTTGAGCAACAACAGACAAAACATCACATCTAATCCATAATTATTACACTCTTTTCTCACAAAAAAAGTCAAAAAAGTTAAAAAGTTAAAAAGTCCTTCCTAAACTAAGCTTTTGAGCCAAGACTCAAATAATTAAAAAAATTAAAAAATTAAAAAGTCAATTCATTTTTTTAAGAGTAAAAGCCTCTGTTTGGCAACATAGGTTTTGGGCTTTTTTGGCTATTTTAGCCACAAAAGACAAAATAGGCTATTTTAGCCACAAAAAACAAAATATCACATCCAACCCATAATCATTACACTCTTCTCTCACAAAAAAAACTAAAAAAGCCAAAAAGCCAAAAAGTCCTTCCCAAACCAAGCTTTTTAGCCCAGGCTAAAATAGCCAAAAAAACCAAAAAGCCAAAAAGCCAACCCACTTCCCAAACCAACCCAAAGTTAAAAATAGGAAAGTCAAACGTACAGAGTCTATTATGAATGACATAATCGAGCAGTAAATCGACGTGATGAGTCGGTGATTTTGGATCTTGCAGAGGTGAATAGATCTTAGGTCAAGTTTGGCTAATTTAAAAAAGTGTATTTATTTTATCTTTTTATCTTTTTTGGGTCTTATCAATCAACATCTCTTCTTTACTTTTTCTACACATAATACAAAAAAAAGTCAAAAAATATACTTATTTAGTCTTCCCAAACTAGGCCTTATTTCTTAATAAATATAATACCAATAATTGGTTTCTTTTAGTTTAGTAGTATTTTGGAAGAGGCTAAGGCCTCGTTTGGCAAAAGGTTATTTTAGTCAATTAGTCAAAAAATTATTAAATTAGCTAAAAAGTCAATAATTCATACCAAAAAGTCAAAGATTCTCTTTTTTCTCTACTTTTTGCACATCTTTTCATAATTAGCCAAAAAATTATCTCAAACATACAACTTTTTTTTACCTACTTTTTTAACCAAATAAGTAAAAAATTACTAAATTAACATGTTTCCAAATGAGACGTAAGTGTAAAAGTTAAAAATAGGAAAGTCAAACGTACAGAGTCTATTATGAATGACATAATCAAGCCGTAAATCAACGTGATGAGTCGGTGACTTTGGATCTTGCAGAGGTGAATAGATCTTATTTCCTAATAAATATAATACCAATAATGGGTTTCTTTTAGTTTAGTAGTATTTTGGAAGATTTATTAGAAAATTATTTTTTAACTGTTTATATCTTAATTAGTTTATAAAATATTTTTATATTTTAATAAGTTCTATTATTTAAATATTTGATCTATTAAATTTTAATTCTCATATTAAGATATTTTATAGATATTTTTATCCTTCTAAATATTTTTTTGAAAGGTTAGTAATTTAGTAATGTGAACATTCATATTTTACAATGTGAATATTGATATTGACGTGTGAATATTCATATTGATAGTGTAAACATTCACATTGATATGTGAACATTCATATTACGGAATATTCGCATTGTAAATTTGAATATTATTAGAGGTATCTAGTAACTATATCACCTATAGAACTTATTGGAAAAAAAAAATAATGTGGACTAAATGGTAAAAAAGGATTTGTCAAAAAGTGTCCCTAGTATTATTAGCGAGGGTCTTTGAGATATTAATTTTCAAAATATTAAACCATTGTACATTTTAATGTCAGGGCCGGCTCTGAGGTGAGGCCACTAAGGCGATCGCCTCAAGCCGCTAATTTTGAACAAAATTTAGGACCTCTAATTAGGAGAGTGTATCATGGCATGTTATTTCATAATTACTTTAAAATTAGTTCAATTCATTAATTTTCATGTTGTTGTATGGTGTTATTTTGATTCGTATTCAATTGATATTTAATGTGAAAAATTTTACTTTTAGTTAAAAATAACTTACCAAGTGTATGAAGAGATTAAAATTTTTCCCATAAGTTGATTTTTATAAAATTTATTTCTACTAAATGAAATTATTTATAGAATGTTTGATTTTAATTCAATTGCATTTTTCTAGTTAAAAAAATTGTACCTTATTATAATATATTTTTTATTAGATTGACTCTAAAATAGGTAACAAAAAAATACATATCTTAAATGAAAAAAAGATATTAACCTTAATTATTGTTTTACATACTTTTTTATTCAGTTAAATAAAAGATTAAAAAAATGTCATCGCATCCCTTAGTGAACATTAAAATATATAATTAATAATTCACATTATTGAATCGTATCATACTTAGATTCATGTTGAAAAATAGTCAACCCTAACTTACTAATTTTATATATTGCTTGAGTTGTGTCGAAAACTCTCATCCTTACCCCCAATTAATTTTAGTTCTTATAGCATTGGTAAGCTAATAAATAAAGATTCAATTCAACTAATTGAAGTTCAACTATTATATATATATATATATATATAGATATTTGTTATCTAAATTTTGTTAAATTGTAATGCAATAAAAATAAATTTTTATCCTTTTTGTTTTATCCAAATAATTTTTTTTTGAAATAATGATACATTAAGGGCCCAATTTAAAAAATTTGCCTTAGGACCCTAATATCTCTGTTACGGCCTTGTTTCATGCTATGGTATACAATTTCACAAGGTTTGTCGGTGTGTATGTATCACGTACAAGTTATGTCATTTGTGAATTTGATTATCATAAATTACATAACTTATATTATAAGAGTAATAACTAAAATAAAATAAAAAAGAAGTTATAATCAAACATTACATAAGGGATTACCAAACAACTTTTGAATCATAACTAAAATAATGGCATAACTTAATATTATGAGAGCCATAATTATAAAAATAAAAAAAATTTAAAAAAAAAAAGTTATATCCAAACATCACATGAAGTACAATCAAATAATTATTGGATCATAACTAAAATAATTTTATAATCAATTATGTTTCATAACTAACAATACAATAAATTATAACGGAATATACAAATATCGTAATCAAAAGGTATATGTGGTGGACACACCCCAAAGAGGGTGCGTACCATATAATTTCCCAACTTTTATATATATATATATATATATATTCATTTCAGTAATGGAGCCTATGATTTGAATGTCTTGGGGCATCAGAAGGAGATATCTCAAGAATATTGAAATGGGTAATATTTGTGGGCCGGGTCGAAATTATAGTTGTTTCAAGTAAGAGGCCCTCTCAAGAACAAGAAGAGATAGAAAAATCACTTTATATAAAAAATCACTTTATATGTATATATATTAATTAATTAATATAAATATATATCTATAGATATAAAATTACACAAGTCATAAATATGTCATTTTCGGATCATGGGTTGTGTTCGTATTAACAGGTTAGACATGTCATTTTTAGATTTCACGGGCTCAACCCGAACACAACCTATTTATTATACGGGTTCATATATGGGTCATGTTATATACGTGTTCGTGTTGGAAAATGCTCAATCATAATAACCCGCTAACTTCATGTACAGTTTGAGTTGTGTTATTGTGTCATACTAAGAATTCTCACCCTATTTGTGGGATTAATCATCACAAATGTTATAACTTCATAATATAAATAGGGGTGATCAGCAGATGCCCGACCCAACTGGTTTTGGGTTGATGTGTGGTATTAAGCGCAGCAGATATAGGTCTGATTTTCTGAGTTTGGTGGTTGCGAGTGCAAATCGGGTGGTAAATCACTTACATCAGAGCTGTACCAATCTGACCTGACCCGCTCACATTAAATTACAAATTTTTTTTTTTGGTTCCTACGTTGGTTCGTTCGCAACAAAGAAGCCCTAACAAAAAAACAAAACATTTTGCAAACCCCCTCTCTCTATCTTTAAAAACCCTAACCCTACTACACAAACGGAAGATCTTCATTATCTCCTTCTTGTGGGACCCTAAATTTTGTAAATCTAGTAAAGCCCTCACTTTTGAATTATTATAATAAAAACTCTCAATTTCTCGTTTATTCACAAATTTAACCCTAGAACATAAACGCATCCCAGACGAAAGTATGCAAAGCTTAATAATCATTTCTAACACTCTAATATTAATTATTTAACTCTCTAATTATAGTGTAATCTCTCAAAACCGTAGTTTTCGGTTTTCACCATTTTCATTTGGTTATTCACCTTTTAACTCAAAGCGAGAATATAGAAACCAAATTATTTTTCCTGTCATTATTTTAATTAATTCTACACTTGAAATAGATATTTTAATTCATAAATTGAGCCCAAGCACTCACAAGTCGGCCACCCTATAAATATACATTGTAGTGTCCTTTTTGAAACAAATTTTATGAATTTAGGGAAGACTTTTGACTAGGACCTCAAAATCTAAGAAATTTGTCTTGTACTTGTAATTAGCTTAGTTCTAATTAAACATAACCCTAACTAGAACATGTTTGTATACAATTAGGGCCCTAACATAACATTCCAACTAAATTCGATGACTATTCAATTACTTTGGAACCATAGGCATTTTGAACTGTTCACACCAATTTTCCTATAAATACACTACCATCCCCTTAGCATCGCGCGCGCGCGCACACACACACACGACATAGAAAGATGAGAAGTGTGAGCTTGGAGGTGAAGGGAAGGAAAGAAGAGCAAACTTTGTCCAAATTTTAGCAAGCTAGCAAGCAAGTAAGCCACAAAGAAACTCATTTTTTATTGTCTTTCAAATACATGATATTAGATGCTTAGAATATTCTTTTTAAATTTGTATATATTGTGTTCATGTGTTTAACTAAGAGGAGTTGAGCCTTGATTATCACCAAGGTCAGCTCTGACTTTTCCGGGAGCCAAAGCGAACCCTAAATATGGGGCCTTTCATATATATATTTTTTAAAAAGATTATGTATCAAATTTTGCTTTAAATCTTTGCATTTAACAATGCTCACAAAAAGGCTATTAAAATTTATTTAAATATATAACAAAATTTACAATAATAAATATATATATATAAAAAAAAAGACAAATATAAGTTGGAGTACCAAATAAAAATAAAACTAAGTCTTGTATTCTTTGGGTGTTTTTTTTTTTTTTTTTTTTTTTTTTTTTTTTTTTTTTTTTTGCATATGCAAAGTTATACTTTCTAAGAATAGTGATATGTTTGATATAATTTAGAAAAATTATTAACATTATCATATTGCTAACTTAATCCTCAATCATTACAAATCAAATAATGTCAAGACCCGAACCTGCCCCTAAAAGTTTAGGTCATGACCGGCCTGTACTTAGGCCTCAAAGCAAAAAACAAACACAATATTTTATTCAATAACGAGGCCTAAAAAGGAAGCCAATGATAACATAACGTCCATTGAGCAATGCTTAAATGCCAGGATTCACAACAAATAGCATCATATAAATATATGTAGATCACATACGTACAAGTCCAAGTTAGATAGGTATATACAAAGAGTTAACAACCCAAAATTTACATAGTAACAAAGTGTTTAACAAAAGCCACCAAAGCCTTAACAAAAATGTGGCATCGAGGAACTCCTCAAAAGACAAAAGGCTCCAATTGTGGAGGCTTAACCAAATAGGTCCACCAAAAGTTTCCTGAAGCTGACCTAGGGCTGCCCACCAAGCTGATCACCTACATAGTGCCTGTTTGGCAGAGCTTAATTACAGCTTATTTCAGCTTTCAGCTTAATTTAAGCTATTTTGATGTGTTTAGTTTAGTTTATAGCTTATAGCTTATAGCTTTTTGGAAGTCAGAAATCAGCTTGTTCTTTGAGTGGGGCAGGAGATGCTTTAAGAATAAGTTGGAAATCAGCTTAAGCTGAAAGTTATAAGCTATAAGCTGTTGAGACATAAGCTATAAACACTTTCCCACAGCTCTACCAAACAAGGCCATAAACATATAGAAAAAAGGAGTGAGCAAGGCTCGGTAAATAATAATAATGTAAGGAGGTTCATGTGAATGGGCATATGTCTTGGAGAATATTTATCTAGCATGTACGTGTCTTATCCATAATCATGTTCCCAGCATAGCCTTAGGCCCACATAAGACAAAACGGCCTTAGGCCCAACATAATACACAATGGCCTCAGGCTCAACAAAATACACAACGACCTTGGGCCCAACATATCAACAATTGTTTTGAAATCTCCCTCAGCCTTAGGGCCATTAATCATAACAATTCTTGGTAGGGTAGATGGAACATCGGCATATCTCCACATCCCTCGGCCTTAGGGTCACCCCCACATAACAGAAACAGAACGACCTCAGGTCCATTTCATATACCATTGCTCATATATACCCTTGCTCAATCGTTTCCATCAAGTTATAATTTATATAACGTATGTCATTCACAATCAAAATACATCACTACAAGAAAAAACACTTTTGGCAACCACCTATTTTTTTTGGTCGCAAATAGTCTACTTTCTGCGATCAAAATTTAACTTTTGGCGACCACAATTTTTTGGTCGCGGAAAATCACCTTTTGGCGACTAAAAAAAAAGTTGGTAGCGAAAAGTATACCTATTGGCGACCAAAGGCTTTTTTGGTCGCGGAAGATCACCTTTTGGCGACTAAAAAAAAAGTTGGTCACAGAAAGTATACCCTTTGGCGACCAAAAAAAAAGTTGGTCGCGGAAAGTATACTATTGGCGACCAAAGGCTTTTTTGGTCACAGAAGATTACCCTTTGGCAACCAAAAAAAAAAGTTGGTCGCGGAAAGTATACTATTGGTGACCAAAGGCTTTTTTGGTCGCAGAAGATCACCATTTGGCGACCAAAAAAAAAAAAGTTGGTCGCGGAAAGTATACTATTGGCAACCAAAGTTTTTTTTGGTCACGGAAGATTACCCTTTGGCGACCAAAAAAAAAAAGTTGGTCGCAGAAAGTTATGGCGGGATAAATTTAAAAAAAAATGATACTACTATAATTACATGCTATTTTTCTGTTTAGGCATTAAAATTTTTATGAAATAATATATAACCCAATTTTTATGGGTTATATATATTGTTTGCCGAATATTAACAAGAAGCATGTTAGTGGCAGAGTGGATTGGGTGCATGGTGGCTCCTTAGTCAGGAGTTCAAGTCCCAGGCACCACAAAAGAATTATTTTTTTTTGGGTCAAGGCGCTGACTTTTGGTGACGAACTTATCTTTGGTCGCTAAAAGTTTACTTTTGGCTAATATGAATTGGACTTTCCGCGACCAAAAAAGTTGGTCGCGAATGGTCACTTTTAGCGACCAAAGACTTTTTTGGTCGCAGAAAACTATCTGTGACGAGGCTTTAGCAACCAACTCGCGACCAATATATTTTGGTCGCAAAAAGGTTTTAGCGACCAAATATGCTACTTTTCGCGACCAAAATGTTGGTCACAGAAAGTGTTTTTTCTTGTAGTGCATGAATCATAACACAATTTATCTCAAATATGCCATCCACGATTAAGGTACATAATTCATAAACAAAAATACATATCGTTACACTAGTATTACTCGTAGTGCTTTGGTCGCACAATGGTCCCTTCTAGCGAGTGGCCTACACGTGGCATACACACAAACTAAATAAGCAAGTCATTCTTTTCTTAGCCTCTTTGATTAACTCTAACTCATTCCCATTCATTCTTTCGTTTTCTCTTGTGTTTATACAATACATATGCACATGAAAATAGTTGAAAATCATGCAATTGGAGGCCCGGAAGTCAGAAAACGAAAAGAAAACAAAACCAAAAAAATCAGCCTTGTTGGTTGCACGTGCGGTAGTCTGGCCGCTCGTGCGATGGCCTTGGCCGCACGAGCGGGCAAACTTCATAATTGAATTTGGCCAAAACAGGGTTGGCCGCTCGTGCGGTGGCCCAGGCCGCACGAGTGGTCTGGGTTAAAAAATTGCAATTCGAAACTTCAATAATTTCAAGCCTTCCAAATGCATTTCTAAGGCTCAATTCCAGCAATTTCACTTCAACATGTCATATGATCATGATAAACATGAAACTTAAACTGAAGTGGATCATAACTTATTTTAATTTGGCATATACAACTCCAATTTCCATATTTCCTTTATCTTCTTCATCTTTTCATGATATATATACAAAAATATACAAACATATATATACATATGTTCAAAGCATGCCAAAAACTAAAGATAAAAAGGCAATGGGTCACAATCTAACGCCAGGCAACTCAAAACACAAGAATCAACCCTTTAATTAGCCAAATCCAAAGATTACATGTTCAATTTCATGAAATTGGTTAAGTTAAGATCATAACCCAAAACCCTAACTTATATGCATGTAAGAAACTTCATCTTAAGACTTAATTCCAAGCAATTGAAGAGCTATTGCAAGTATTTGAGTTGATTTACACGTACCTTGAGCCAATCTTTGAGTTACTCTTCCAATTTCTTCCAATCTCCAAGCTTAAGTTGAATTTTCTTCTTTTCTCTCTTTCTCTTCTTCCCTCTCTCTCCAAGAGATATTTTGGTGGTTTTGATGAACTTAGTCTCCCAAGGCTTATATAAATACATAATATCTAACAAGGCTTAGTTCATTAAGCCTAAGTTTAAACTTAACTAAGGGTTGAGCCCAAATAAACCAATTTAATTCATTACGAATCACATTTTTACAAAACTTTATATTATGCTCTAAAAATCATGCTCATCACAACTGTAAAGTCAATTTTGGTTATCGCGCTTCTAAGACCTTCAATTTTAGTCCCAAGGTTGCAATTTCAACAGATTTTGTTGATAACTGACAAATACAAGTTGATAAACATGTAATGCACACATGAAAACATGGAATTTCACACCAAACACATAATCACACATATAAGCACACATATAATGAGGGAATTAAACATATAAGAGGGTCGGGTTATTACAAATAATCAATGAAAGGAAACACAAAAAATAATAAAAATCATGTAATCAGAATAGAAAATATATGTAATCGATGATCAAATAAATATTTAATCAAATAAAAATAAGGACTCATCTCTATTACAGAATATGTATCTTGAAACCCATTTATATTACAAATTTGAGACTTTTCGTCATAGTTGAACAAATAAAACAACTAAAAGAAATCAATACATAAAAGGCTAAGAAATATCACAGTTCTTTAGTTAGTTTTTTTTTTTTTTTAAAAAAAAAATAGATGAATACTTCTAATTCTTGTTGCCAACAGAAACCAACTAGTAAGTTAAAAACTTTGGTTTTATTATATTTGTAATTACATCTCAAATGTATTTAAAATATAAATTGAGCCCTTGAAATTTTGGGCCTTTTCATTTAGATTGGGCCTCTTCTAACACCAAAGAATAATGTGAGGCAGAGGTAAGGACACATTATTCTTGCTCCATCTTCATTATCTGTGTGAGTGTGCCCTTTCATTTTATTGAGGAGTGCTTGTTTCAAAGTTGAACCAGTCAATCTGTCGATCGATCAGAATTTTCTCCTAACAAAAAAAGTGTCAGGTTTCTGGCTTTTGGGGATTTGTATCCTTATAAGTCCAGATTCTACACCAAAAATTATAGTGATGTCCAAAGTGTCTGAATGGCACAAGCTCTTGGCCTAGGCAAAATGTTTCGGTCTTCAGATCATAAGTTTCTATGATTCTGGCAAGATCAGCATCAAATTTGCAGCACATGTTCAACGTAATGCTTTGTTTAGTCAATGTTTCAATAAGAGACCAAAATGGTGTCAGCTGTAATTCATCATAATGGTCTGCTGTGAATGTTATTTTATTTTTTTATTTTTTTGAACGAGGAAGTTATGGACATCATGTTTGATCTGTAATGGTAGATGTCAGATTTGGTAGTCTTTCCTTTTGCAATTTTATGGAAATACAGGGGATAATCAGATAAAGATAAAGAAGGCAAATAGATAAAGGTTAAGAAGGCAATATATATTGTTATAAACAGACTGTAATTTATCGTACAAGGAATAATACACAATATTGGATGTGGATTGTAGTAGGCAATCTAAAAATGTATGTAAAAAAATAACAAACATTTGTAATTAGTCTGACGATAAAGAAGTTTTTGGGAACCCTATCTATTTAAATAGAAAGTCTAGCAACCATTGAATGAAAATAGAAAATAACAATATAATAAGATTTTAAATTGACAATGTAGCTGTTGGGATCTGGGATCCCGCCCAAGACCTTATAGAAATCATTGCAAGCAGAAAAACACACCCACACACAAGGAGACACAATATTTTACGTGGTTCGGCCCAATGCCTACGTCCACGGGAGAGTAACCGTTTATCACTATACCAATGAGGAGATTACAGAAAGATTACAATAGAGGAGGAGCTCACACTCTCCTCACTCAGCCACTCACCCGTCTCCCTCGCTCACACCGAGGGAGACGGTCTCTCCGCCTCACATCTCTCGCACTCTTTGGTTCACGGTTTTCTTCCTCACTCTCTTACTCACATTTTGCTCTCTCCTCTCAACCTCCATTTATAGGTGAGGGAGTAGGTGGGAGAGCCTTTGGGCAGCCTCCATCCTTGACTCTTCAAGATGGTTGGTGGCCGCCAAGGTGGACTTTGGTTGGTTGCCTTCCCATTGTTGCCAACCAAACTTGACTTGGATGATCACCCCTTTCACACATGGGTGAATTCAACAAATCACCCCCTCAACCCATGTGAGGTGATCCACTGCACATACTGCTGCTAATCTTGTCACGCCCAAATTCAACATAGTCTGCATCTCTTCACTGGGACGCTGCATCCTCTGAAGCTAGAGATAAAACACCAGAGATACAAGAGGAGGAGGGAATCCGACATCCTCAACTCAACTCACACCACTCTCTGATTTGGAGAGAGCCACTGCTCCTATCTCCCACAGATCTCTTCCATGCTTCCTGTCTCGGATGTCTATACCTGCTATCCTTGAACTTGCGCAACCAAGATATCCGACACCCCCTGATTGGATGTCCTGCACCCCCCGCTTGGATGCCCTTGACTATCATGCAACTCCTTGCATGATGAACACTGGAGCAACTAGAAAACTTCAGAGTTTGACACATCAACATCCTCAAGTTTCCTTGCTCGGAGCTTATTTCTGAACAACCAGCCTTTGCCCTTCTGCACTTCTGAACAACCTCCTGGCATTTCCACATACGCTTGTTGTCTGTGCTGCAATCCCTGATGTTCGGTTCTGTCTCACTTGTCCGTACTGATGTTTGACAGTTAGCCCTTCTGTCAAGACAACTTCCACCGGTCTGTACAAGTTACCACTATGCAACTCCGTGCATAGTGCTCGCACCCATGGCTTCTGGTCTCCCTGCGTCAAGCTTGCTTGAGAGATCTGCATCAACTCTATCATCTGCTGCCATGGAACTAAAGAAACCACCATATAGAAATAAGACTTGCCACTCCTTGGCACGCACTCTTGCGTTTTACCTGTCTCAATTTCTCTGTCTGGAAGTTCCTGTGAACTGTCAACAACCCGCTGCTGCACACTCTTCTCGCGCCTCTGTACGACACTCTAGCGTACCCTTGCACTGTTGCACGTCTGCAATTGTACTTCTGCGCTTAGTATGCTCCTCTGCAACTATTGTTCTACATGTCCACATACCATTAGTACCTTCTCGTATACAGTAGCTCCAACAGCCACAGTATTTCCCTGAGCCTGTACTGGTTGCCAAATCATCTATCCGTCGATGAATGGTCTTCTCTTTTGATTGAACCAGATCCTCCGATCACCTTAACAACCAGGAAAGTTCCCAGGAAAGACTGGTGGGGTCACAACCGGTCCCACTTAAGAACCAGTCTCCTTAGACAGTGTCTTTTTGACAGAACTTTCCTAGACCTTTGATCTTGAGATAATCATGTCTGCAATCCTCTGATCACCCCTGACCAATCCTGATCTCCCTCGATCTGCCATTTGATCAAGCCTGATCTCCTCTGGTCTTCAATGATCTATCTCAATCTGTATCTGGTTGTCCAATCGGGTCAGAATCTACCCATTCTAACCTCTTCAGTGAATCTGCAGCGTTCCACAATATCCGGCAACCTTCCTTCGAGTATTGAAGATGGCAAACACCCATGTTTTGACAATCTTTCCAAACCATTCAGAATTTCACTATTCTGACATCGCGGTTGCGTCCGGAGCGGTCCGTTTAGCTAGGACCAACCTTCGCTGCACTTCCAGGGACCTCACTGAAAACTTTCCCCGAAAACTGGGCCACACCACAATTTTCTGAAAATTCTGGGCCAAATTGTAATTTTCAGAAGTTCAAGGAATATTCCGTGTACCAACGAAATATTCCATCCACTGTCCCTGACGCCGTCCGCCACTTTAATCTGCCTTCCTTTTACAGAAACACCGTCTCCAAAATCTGACCGTACAGATGTGTCCGGAATACTCCAAATAGTCGGAAACCACTATTGGATCACCAAAAACAGACTCCAAATGGCTCTGATCTAGCCAAAACATTTTGTACGCCTCAGATCTGCGGCTGTACCTTCGCCGCAAAGCACTGGATCCCTCCTCTGAATGCTGACGTGGCAGATGACATGGCACAATCTTGCTGACGTGGCGATGACGTGGGCTGCCACGTGTCGCTGACCTGTCTGCCACGTGGCAGTACGACTGGCATCTTATGCTGACGTGTCTGATGACGCGGCTGCTGACGTGGCGCCCCGTGGCCTGCGCGTGCCTTACACGCGCCTTCCCCACTTGCCTTCTTCCTTCAGCCGCGCGTGTAGCGCGTGCTTGAGACTGGGACCACGCGCCGGTTGCCTGAACGGCGCGTGGGGACGCGTGCAGCGACTGGGCCTCACTCTCCTTCTTCAGGTAGCGCGTGAGGGCGCGTGGGACCTCCTCCAGGTGTCTGCTTTATATGGTTGGACTCCTCTTCTCGAGCCCTTGCTCCTGGTATGCTCAAAACCTGATTTCGAGCAACTTGATTTCTGGGCAGTTTCAAACAACACGCTGTTTTTGTTCCGAAACGCCACCGACGAGGCTCTGATACCACTTGTTGGGATCTGGGATCCCGCCCAAGACCTTATAGAAATCATTGCAAGCAGAAAAACACACCCACACACAAGGAGACACAATATTTTACGTGGTTCGGCCCAATGCCTACGTCCACGGGAGAGTAACCGTTTATCACTATACCAATGAGGAGATTACAGAAAGATTACAATAGAGGAGGAGCTCACACTCTCCTCACTCAGCCACTCACCCGTCTCCCTCGCTCACACCGAGGGAGACGGTCTCTCCGCCTCACATCTCTCGCACTCTTTGGTTCACGGTTTTCTTCCTCACTCTCTTACTCACATTTTGCTCTCTCCTCTCAACCTCCATTTATAGGTGAGGGAGTAGGTGGGAGAGCCTTTGGGCAGCCTCCATCCTTGACTCTTCAAGATGGTTGGTGGCCGCCAAGGTGGACTTTGGTTGGTTGCCTTCCCATTGTTGCCAACCAAACTTGACTTGGATGATCACCCCTTTCACACATGGGTGAATTCAACAGTAGCAAACATAGAATGAAAGTATAAAACAACAGTGTAATAAGATTTTTCATGTGAATATTGAAAGGTTTTTTCTTTTATTGAAATGAGATATATTATGTAGAAAACGCATATTTTTCTGACTAAAACGTGAATGAAATATAAGTAAACACAAACAGATAAACGTGAAAAAGGAATATATGTTGTTATAAAGAGAGCATGGGATGTAAACTGTAGTGGCTAACGTCATTGTTGGATAAATAATGATTTTTTGGTGACTTTAATGGAATATTAAAGTGGGTGCTGTAGACACCCCATTTTTTACCGTCCTCAAGACTTGGACGTCACCGTTTGAACACTCGGTGATCATCCATGTTTGTGTTCGTTTGGAGTTCCCGGAGGTCTTGGCTCGCGCGCCTTGCCTCAGGATCTCCGAACTTGACTGTTTAGTGTCTGGTTTTGCACCAAACACTTATGTTTTGCCTTGGAAGGGCAGGGAATGCCTTGTGAGGCATCCCCACACACCACCGGCAGTGGCTAGAGGTCACCGGCTGGTTTTTGCTGCCATCGGCACATTTTGTTGCCGGTCGGCACTCTTTTTTGCCAAAATGGCATTTTTGGCCGGCCGACTACTGTGCATCTGCTTTTGCAGATATTTTATCATAGCTGTCTTGCTTTTGGCTTCCCTCCATACACGTGTATGAAGGGATCTCTCTCTTGCAAGCTTGTCTTGTAAGCTTTACAAGACAAAAAGCTCTATAAGAGAGAGCCTTGTCTCTTGGCCTTAGGGTTAGACACTTGAGAGACTTCGGATATTTTTAGACAGCCATTTTTAGGGTTTGAGTTCTAGGGTTAGAAACCATACACTTTCTATCTCTATTTCTCCCCCTTGTGTGTGTTTAAGTGCACTTGTGTCTTACTATTGCACACAAACACATAGTGTTTCACCTTCACTTAGCTACTGAGGTTCTAAGAGGTTGGTTTTGAAGTTTTGGAGCTGTTTTCAACCTAGAAGGAGCTGTTGGAGCACCATTGTTGAAGGGGTCTTCAAGGGTAAGAAACTAGCCCTTTTATTCCCCAATCTTGCATTGTATTTTGACCTGTCTTAAAATCGTTTTTGAGCTTGGTGTATAACACAAAAAAGTTCTGTTTTTAGGCCCTCTTGATTGTTCATTAAGAGTGTTTTGTGGTTTGGAGGTGTTTGACCCCTCTTAGGCCTTGAAAAGCCCCATTTTAAGCCATTTTGAGTGAGTTTCGAGACTTTAGTGTTTGGGCCTCTTCACCACTGAAATCTTGAGGGATTTCAGTGGTGGAGATGGTGCCTTGAAGTCTCCAAAAGGGGAGGGTCACCCCCTCTCCTTGTTGTCCTTGAAATGGACCCTTTTTGGCCTCTTGAGAGAGCATCATGTTGGAATGTGTATTGATCATATCTTGGCTGTTTTCTATGCTTATTATGCCATGATATAACCTTGATATGTGTTGGTTTTGGTACACCATGCATGCTTAGCATACCTACCATGTAATGCCATGTTATTGCCTTAATATGCCTTAGGTTGTTAGCCTTCATTCGAGCATGTTTTAGGTCTAGTTTTGTGAAGCTTGTGTGCTTATTTTGCCATGCAAGAGGTCTGTCCATAGTTGTTTGGGTCGGATTTGGCATGCTTAGTATAGCTCCTTTGCATTCCGGCTTGTTGGCCTTAAGTGTATGAATGTATAGCATGACATTCTTGTATCGATTTAGTGGTTTGGGACTATCCACCATGTTATTTCAGTCCTCTTATCATGCTCATATGCTTGCATTTCATGACCTTTTTGATGTTTCAAGAATTGATGTTTCATGCTTCATGTTTTTGCCATTGTGTATGCCTCTAAGATTAGGTCATTTGGATGCCATCTAAATGGTTCTTGAGGCTTACTTTTGCATGATTTGGGGCTGTTTTGATTCAATTTGGTCATTTGCATCATGAGTCATATGGCCATGTTTTAGGTCCTTAGGTTTGGACTCATGCATAGCTTGCATTGGTAGGTTAATTTGACATCATTTCCTACATGTTTTCAAGGCTTATAATGCATGTCATTTATCCATGATCATTCCCTCATAAGTGTGCTTAGAAGTAGTCTTTTGATGCTTAAGCATTTAGGCCTTCAACATGTGCATGTGTGTATGTGTTTGGTCCCTTATTTTGGTCACTTTGGCCATTGTTTTAGGCCTATTTAGAGTTGCCTAAGTCATGTGTAAGTCCACTTTTCCATAAATTTGCATTGCCTCATGTTTGCTTGTATGCTTGCACAAGTGTCTTGCCATGCCATGTTGCATCCTTAGCTTCTATGCCTAGGTTGCATTGCATCTTGCATACATGCCTTATTCCTTGACTTGGTGATAGGAATTGGGCCTTGGTTTGTTTGTTTGGTTTGCATTTCATTTGACATGAAAGTTGCACACTTGGTTCTTTGGGCCATCATGCATGGAAATGCGTGATTGGTGGTCCGAGAATCGAGACACATGCCCCTTTGAGTTACAAACATGATAGGGAGCATGATTAGTTCATACACTGCCTGAATTGTATTGCCACGCAAGTTCTGTCCTCTACTGCTGTGAGTTGCAGGTTCTGCAAGCATTCTTTGCCGACCGGCAGTGTACATTGCCGACCGCCAATTATTCTTCTGCCGATAGCTTCATTTTGTGTCGGTGACCACATACCACTGCCGGTGGTAATTTGATTCAGCCGGTGGTGAACCCCAGTATACAGAGAGGCATCTTTGAGACTTTGGCAGTCTTCAGAGGGGCAGAGCAGGGAAAACAGAGGCAGACTAGGCATGGCGGTGCACTTTCGAGCAAGACCCGAGCACGCGCTGCATCTGGCTCTCCTCCCAAGGCGGTTTACTGTTTTTCCTAGCTTAGTTAATTTATTAATTAATTAGGCAATTTGTAATATTTAATTAGTTTGCGTAGTTAATTAATTTGTATTATTTATTTGGTCCCTCCGGGCGAGGGCAAATCTGTAATAAGTGTGGGTGAGTGGTGTGTATGTCTTCCAATCCCCACTTCTTTCTTCCCTTTTATTTACCTGCTTTGATGGTTAGTATTAGGGCACGTTTAAATTAGCATACCTCATGTAATGCATGTGTGCATTCATACATTTGCTTTGCATGCACCGGGCTCGGCGCATCATTCTAACTGCATTTGTACCTCAATTCCAAATTGAATACGTGCATCAATTGACTGCATTTCACATGCCATACTTAGGTTAGCCGAGCCTACTCTAATTGCATTTTGCATGCGTTGCATTAGCCACTCTAACATGAACTAGGATCATGCATGTTTGCTAACTAGTTTATGGTTTTGGCACGGAGTACTATGTAAGTGTTTTCCTGCTTTAGCATACTGCACGCGTGCGAGTGTTGCCATGACAGTATGCCTGCCATGCGGCTAAATGCTCACGTGATATAATTGTTTGAATGCCCGTGGGTGAAGGTTGGATTGTTTGAGTTGGAATGACTCATTGAGATCCGTATTTTAGCCTACTTGCGAGTAGCAAATTCCAAAGTACTTTTTTTAAGACAAACGGATATGCAATGCTTATTTCCAAATTAGACAATCTAGTCTATACTTGTTTGCTGCGCGTATAACATAGTAACACTAGGCTAATGATTGGTTTAAGAACACATAACGTTTTCAAAAACGGATATCATGGTTAGTAGAGGCCGATCTTCGGATCGTGCGAGAGGGGGTGCTCATAGCTGACCTTCCCCGATCGTACCCAAGCTCCCAAGCTGAGACAACTCCGGTGATGACGGACATGTGGCCTTCGGCACCGAGTCAGGGTTTCCTAAATTCCCCCATAAAAAATATTTAGGTGGCGACTCTGTATCTGGCAAAGCAGTCCATGTTTGGCACTTCTTTTCAAAAAAAATCTGTTTCTCAAAACGATTTGCCGGATTTGGACTCTTTGGTTCAGATTAAGAACCGTGACACAAATCGAGTCCGAACTGTAGTGAACCCCATAAATGAACAGAATGGGAGCTCACCCTCCCGGGGCGTTCGGGGATGTCTACAGTTTCTGGCGACTCTACTGGGGATTTTAGAGAGCTTGACTCGAACTTGTGATATCCTGTTTTGATTTCATTTATGTGTCTCTTTGCATTGCATGTGCATTGGTGCGCCTAGGAACACAGTGTTTGCCATCTGCCATTCCTGAACGGTTTGCCGGAGGCTTATCTTGTCAAGACATGACCATAAGGCTGACCGGTTATGGGCTCTGACAGCGTGGGAACACAAACCCCGATTTTACCGGGGCACCCTTTTCGACCATTCGACCTAGTGCATATTCGGATCCATAGTGACCATTCCAAGCTAGGACAGGTTGCTTACCCGATGTTAGGTTGTTTGAAAACTGCTGCGTGCATAGTGGAACCCTAGCTCCTGACAAAATAGGACAGGGAGACCCTACCCCAACATAGGGGTGTTTTGGTTCTCTTTACTTGCTATGTGCTTTTAGAATGTATTTCTACAGGGAAAGTATATATCAGTTTGCAAGTTTGAGTATCAGATCTGAGGACACCAGTATCAGTGTCAGTTATGAGAATCAGTTATCTGCGGGTATCGGGTTCAGTTTTTGGGGACAGTGATTTCTGGGAACAGTGATCAGCAGTAGAGTACAGTTGTTCAGCTACACCCGTATTTGATCTGTTTGGGCTGAAATGTTGTTTGTTGTCTCTTTCAAGGTTCGGACAGCTGGTACAGGATAGCTAGTGCTCTCCCTCGCCGAGGCAGGGCTTATGATGACGCAGAATTCAGAAGAGATCGTAGTTATGACGGCCGCATTGGAGCAGGGGATCACTCTGCAAAGTGAGGCCAACACTAATGTGTCACATCCACCCAGGAAGCCTGTTGCGCACCCGGTTTGGGCCCCCCAGCTATACCAGGCTCGCGAGCCTACTACATTTGAACTAATGGGGATGATAGGTGATCTCCAGAGGTCTGTGGCAGATCTCGCCTACGGAATGTCAGCTTCACCTCCAGCCGCACCATATGCTGGGAGTTTTGTACCCCAGGAGCCCCCGCTGTTGGGGCGAATTGTGATCGAACTTAGCCAACCGGAGATGGCCTCCAACTATGGCAATGACATATCAACATCAACTCAAACCCTCGATCAGGCTGAGGCTAGAGGAAAAGACAAAATGAAGGCAGATGCCGATCCCATTGAACAACTGCTGTGGGCAGTCGAGGCTTTGAAAGCCGGGGGGATGAACAAGCAACAGATATCCGCAGTTGTGGCAAAAACTGTGGAGGATGCTTTCCCCACACCGCCTGAGGGTAGTTCGAGTCAGTCAGAAAATCGGGATAGGCCCCGTCATGCCAAGACAGTTCCTCCCATTCCCGCCCTTGCACCCGGGAAAGATCAGAAAGCCAAGGTGGCGCCTGCCGACCCTTTCGCCTGTGCAGCTAGTAAGAGCGCTCAGACCCCAAAGTACCTGCCCCGGGGGCGCAGGACCTTTCATGCTCTCTACATGCCTTTGTCTAAGGCACTTCAGATCCTTGCCGAGAGGGGACACCTTAAACCCTTGGAGCCTCGGTCTCTCCCGAAGAATCTCCCTGCCACGCATGGTGCTGCTCAGTACTGCGTGTACCACCAGCAGACAGGCCATGCCACTGACAATTGCTTCTGCCTCCGCCTCCGCCATGAGGTGCAAGATTTGATTGACAACGAGGTTATCCTCCCGCCCACCTCAGCCAAGTCCGTTACTACCCAGTTATTGGATTTTGAGGATACAGATACTGCAAGTATGTGATCAGAAAGTGAACCACCTGCGGGCGGCTTTCGGTATTTTGAATGTGGCGTCTGGCACGCATTTTTGAGTGGCTGTGAACGCTAGCTTTGTAAATCCTGGCTTGGGTATCGAGTCAGTCTTTTGTTTTGAGTCTGTCTCTTTATCTTGAGTCAGTCTTTTTGCTTAAGGGTCTGTCTTGTTGTAGCGAGTCAGTCCCCTTTGTATAGAATACCAGGTGATTCTGGGATTGTTGCCTCGAACACTGTTTTGTCTTGTAATTACCTGTTTTGTTTTTGAGTCTGTTTCTGTCGAAAGGCCAGTTATACCAACAAAATCTGAATGAAACAGCTGTTGCTATCTCACTTTCGTGCTTGCTTTCGGTATAAGTGCCAGAGGATTTGATTGGGCTGACAGTACATCTCGCCTGCTCTTCTGCGCGCCAAGCTCATTGCATTAACCTAAGTTTTTCAAAAACCCCTTTTGAACACTGGAGTGATAAAAACAAAGAGGAAGGAATTCCTCGGGTTTTGCAAAATTTTGATCATTTTGAGAGAAAGACAGGCATGCTAAGACTTTTATCAATGAAATCATGCTTGTCGGCGAAAGTACTGGGAAGGATCCTGGCTTGATCCCGATTGGTTCCACACTATCTTCGGCACGAGCGATTTGTCGCTTTCTTAAAAACTTTCAAAAAAAAAATGTTTTACGCGGCCTTGTGAAGACCTGTGTGGAACCGCTCTTGAAATTGCGCAGCCTAGGATCGCTCTCAGCCTCAAGATTTGACCTGTTGTCTTGAACCTCGAACTCATTCGGAACATTCAACAGTCAACCGTCAGAGGAGGCCCGTGTGGCCAGTTTTGAAGCAACCCTCGAACAAGAGGTACCAAAGCCGAGTCAAAAGATTAGATCTCATCAGAAGGAGTTTGTGGAGCAACCATGATGGATTCTTCCGCAAATTAGTGCAACAGCCGTTCTCCTAGACACAGAAAGGCTTCAACTCAAAAAAAAAAAAAAAAAAAACATTTGGCATGGACTTGTTACACTTTTACCCTTTGAGAGGCTCGCTGGGTCGAAAACCCAGAAGGGTGACCCAGGCAAAAGTTAGAGCAAGAGAAAAATACAAAAAGAAACAAAAAAGAAAAGAAAAGAAAAGAAAAATGCGAAAAAGAAAAGAAGAACAAAAAAAAAGAAGAGAAAAAAAAGCTCGCAAGGTCAAAAACCCGCATCGGGCGCCTTGGCAAAAGTTAGAGCCTGAAAAGTGAAGGTTAAAATACCCGAGTGTACCTTAACCGGAACTACGTAAGGCTTGATTCCCATGTTTGGGATACGTAGGCAACTTCATCATGAAGTCTAGCCCCCAACGCTTTCATAGCGTCTCAGTCCATGCAATGGTTCCGATTTCATCCCAAAGTCCAATCGCCAACACCCTTCAAGGTGATTGTGTCCATATATTTGTTGTGACCGACTTCGTTATCTCTGTGTCCAAGAGTTTGGCCACCCCCAATGAAGACTGTTTGCGGACTGCTGCGGCACCATCCAAACAAGGGGCAACTTTCCGTTGCCACCAGTCGTCGCAAGACGCCATTTAAACCAGGGGCAACTTTCCGTTGCCACCCACCCCTTTTAAGCCAAGGGCAATTTTCCATTGCCTCCGATATGAGGTTGCGTATCTCAAAGAGTAAGTTCCATGCTCGTTGAGCATTGACTGTTTGAAAAATAGTTTTTGAAATTTTTTATTGAGGTTGACTATTTTCTCGAAAACTATTCCATTTTCCAAAAACTGGACCGTTTTCATGGACCGAAAAGGGAAAATTTTCAGTGCTTACAGCCTGACTTGCATGATTTTCAAATCAAAAATCGAACAAGTATGTTGACCTAACTCTCATTTTGATCAAAACCGTTTTAGTGGAAAACCAAAACAAAAATGGTCAAAGTGATGAACTAAGGGCACAGTTGAGCCAGGCGCTCTGCCTTCCCCCCCCCCCCCGGTCATCAACATACTTGCCAGAAGGGCACTCTACCCGTCAGAAGAAATACCCGTGAGCTAACGGCATTGGGCATGAACCCGCAACTTCCTATTCATTCATCAATCACCCCGAGGAGGGATGAAAAATGAGAGAATGAAGAATAGAGAGGTGTGAGTTAAGAGAAAAGTGAGGAAAAGGGTTTTGAGAGAAAATCCGAACTTGAGAGTCGAGTGATGTGAGAATCACAAATCAGAAAGAGTGGGAGACAATGCCCAGAGAAACTGGCTCCTCGTGATCTGAGGTCCCCTGTCCTCGTCAACGCGTCTGTATGTCGTGTCTTTTGTTTTGTTTACCTCAACCTTTGTTTTAGGTCTTTTCCGAGCATGTCTTGTTATGTTTAGGTCGTGTGCCTTTTTGTTTTTCCCCGCTGTGTTCAGTTGTAGGCTCGATACCCCAGTTTGAAAAACCCTTATTCAATTTCAAAAATCATTTATGCTCAGAATGCTGTGCCATTCTCTATATTTGAGCGTGCTTCAACTCTAGCTGGTTTCACCCCCGTAGGTCGTCTTGTCAGATTGGGCTGTTTTGTTTAAAGTTTGCTATGTGCAGAATGAACCGAATGCTGTGTTATGGGTTATATGCAGATTAATCCCCAACAGAGCAAGGGCTGTGTGTCCAGAATCAGGCAGTGGGCTGCTTGGGTTATTTTGCTGTTGGCTGTTTAGTTACCTGATTATTACAGTGCAAGTTTTCAACATTCGGACAACAAATCATATTTCATTTACATTGAAGTGTAACATGATGGGATGCGATGCAATACATGAGATATGTAAATGTAACACTTTTTACGCAAAAAAGTTTGTTCATTTCATAATCTTTTAAGTACAAAGTTTTGGAAACAAAAAAAAATCTGCCTGCGGCAGTATAAGGTAATCTAACTACCAACCAAAAAAGGAAAAGTACAAGAAAGAAGAAAAACAACAAAATCAGTATCCGTGTCCAGCGACTCTGAGGGCTATCAGTCTGTCCTGGTCCTCTTCCTGGACGAAGGTCCAGGAGCATCATCAGCATCGTCGTCAGAGCCCGAGCTAATGCCGCCTCCGGTCTCCTCCTCTGATGACCCCGCCTCTGACTCCGCCTCCGCCTCTGACTCGTCATCCTCATCATCGTCGTTGTCAGGGACGGGAGCCCGCGAACTGCTCCCGGCATAAGTGCGGGGGAATACTCGGCCCTCCTCATCTCTCCCTCAGGCAGGGACAGAAGGTCCAGCTGAAGCACCTCCTACCCCGGGAATCTGGAAGGGAGGTTGAAAAAGTATACAAAAGGCAAATGCATCAGTATATCGTAAACAGTTTATCAGTGCAGAATGTAGTGTATGAGTACAGTGTGTGAACGCCGTGAACAGTTTATCAGTGCAGAATGCAGTGTATGAGAACAGCGTGTGAATGCCGTGAGCAGTTTATCAGTGCAAAATACAGTGTATGAGTACAGTGTATGAATGCCGTGAGCAGTTTATCAGTGCAGAGTACAGTGCAGAATGCAGTGTATGCAGTGTATCAGACGCTGTGAGATCAGTGTATCAGATATTGTGCCGAGCATCAGATTACGTGAATCAGCTTGTGAGTGATTTGAGGCCGTGATCAGAAGAACATACCGGAATTCTATAGAGGGCCAGGAGATCAAAGGTCCGCTGGAGCATCCCCATCATGGAGGCATTCATCTCCAATGACTGCTGGGTGTACTCGGAAGGAGCCTGCAAAAATATCAGATGCATCAATATTTTGTGGAATATCAAATAAACTGAAATGAAATGGCTGTACAGAAATGCAGTAATACATACCGAAGGTAAGTCGGGGACACCGACAAACTCGTGATCAGCCGGCGGAGGGGCGAAGGGGACCTGATAGCCCTCGAAAAGTCAATGAAGCGGGCAGAACAGGCCAACCAGTTCCCCGTCCCCCCTGAACTCCGCCCCTGCCACGGACTCGGGCCCTCCTCGAAGCTCCAGCTCCAGCTCCCGCTCTTGTCCTCGTCGCTGGCACCACAGGCCTAGCCTCCTCAGCTCGACGGCCGCCGCTCAGAGGCCGCATAAGGTACGTCTGCACATACTCTCGGTAGTCGCCGATGCCTCTGAAGCGGGTCGCCTCCCAACCGATGGTATAATCGTCCATCTACTCAGTGGTGAGCCTCTCGGTCTCCCTCATGTCCTCAGGAGGGTGAACCGGGACTATCTGCTCAGGTAATCCTAGGGTCTGGCGCAAGAAACGCTCACCTAGGTACCAAGCCCAACAGACCGGGCCCTCCAACAAGATCCGGAAACGCGAGGTCTCATCGGCACCGGCAAACCGATCCCGCGTCACGGCTGGCAAAGGAGCCCAAGGCTGCCAGGTGATCTGAAAATGCAACACAATTTGTTATCTATTGTTATTGAAATATGCAGTGGAAAGGCGAAGCTTAAATAAACTACAAGTAAAACATACCTCCGCGGGGGTGATGGTGTCGAAGTATCGGCGGAAGAAGCTGAAAGTCTCTCGCGGCCTCCGGGTGCATCTCCCGTCAAAGCGGCGCGAAAAGGGGACGACCAGAGGGGTCTCCGTGACTGGCACGGGTGCAAGCCTAGGAAAGTAGGCGTAAACCCACAACTGCAGAGAAAACATCAATATAACTATCAGATAAAGCAAAATACAGAATAAAGCAGCAATGGCAGAGCCGTGTGTTGTGCAGTGTATTGTGCAGAGTGTGCAGTGTGAGCAGTGTACAGTCAGTGTAAAGCAGAGTGTATGTGTGTGCTGTGTGTACAGTATACAACAAGTATAAAGCAGACTACAGTGTGTGCAGTGTACAGAGTACAGAAAATATAAAGCAGAAATGAAAAGCAGAGAAGAAATGTACCTCCCAAGCCCGCCAGTAGCCTCCGAGCAATTGTCCGCTGCCGCGGGAAGCCGAGCTCATGTATCCGTAGAGAGTGGCTAGAGCGGCGCCACCCCAGTCGTAATGTAAGATCCACCTAACGTCCACCAGTGCGCTGAGCAGGCAGAGAGGCACGGTGTTCGCCCGGTCGGCGAAGATAGTCGTCCCGAACAAAAACATGAGGAAGCCACGAGCGTACCTCTCCACGGCCTCCAGGGTCATCGGGGCTGCGTCAACGAGGGTAGGCTGGACCCGGAACTGCACCTCGAACCAGGAGTATCAAACATAGCCTGGACGAGCAAGAGGTGGCGCCTCACCGAGTAGATGGATCTGAGCGGCAGTCCACTCATCCATGTCAATATCGAAAGGGATCGGATCACCCCCTACCCCGATGCCTGTGAGCATCGAGAAATCGTAAGGGGTCATCATCATGTCCCTTGCCGCGGAGAAGTGGAATGAATCTGTGGTGTCCCACCACCTCTCTACCAAGGCAGCAAGGAGAGGTCGGCATGTAGTGAGCCTGGAAAGTCCTTTGCAGAAGGCGCCGAAACCCGCCTGGTCCACGATGCGACGGACCGCATCGGGAAGCTCGACGTACCACTCTCGAGCGCTGGTGTTCCCATACCCACGAATGGTATGGGAATCTCCCTGTAAGTAGAAAACAACAATTGCGAGGCAATTTTCAAAATGCAGTTCTAAGGAGCATATAGATGTAGCATGCGTGCAAGTTTAACAGATTTAAATAAATATCAGGTGCCGGTGTGCTTACAGTGAACTACATCGTGTGATGCGTCAGCGTGTTCGGATGGTTCAGTACAGTATAGCATGTGTGCATACGTTCAGACTCAAGCGGATATCGGGTGCCGGTGTTTGCAGTAGAATACGGTGTGTGCCGTGCATTGAGTGGTTCAAGGCTAGTGCAGTGTGTGTGCATGTGTGAGTCTTAAACAGATAATCAGTTGCAAGTGCATTTGCAATCAACTACAGTATGCAGGGTATCTGAGCTAAAGCAGTTAAAGAGTACAACTAGCTACTACAGTTTTGTATCCTACATTGTAGAAAGTAAAGCAGAGAAAAGAGGGTTACCTCGGAAGTGTCGAAGGACAAGTGGGAGGTAGGCTCACGCAGCAGTAGCTCGGGACGCGCGTACCTCTCGAAACTCCTGAACTGGCGCAGTCCGTCAGGGGGCAGAACATGGATCGCCGGCCGGTAGGTCGCCGGGTCGAACGAGCGCTCGCTCAAGGGTATGAGCTCAACCCCGGGATCCATCTCGTGATTCGGGGAAGTCCCGCTGCATGGGATGTCATCCGCCATATCAAGAATGATGAGAAAATAGCCGGAGGAAGGAAAACCGGGCTAGAATACGGAAAGTCAACCGAAAAGTCAACTCCCGGGAAGGCCGAAAATGACCGAAAAGGCCGAGATGTGGAAAGGTACGGAAATCAAGAGGAAAGCGAGGGGAACAAACCCCAAAAAGGTGGGAACAGCAAACGAGGCACCGAAACGAAGATTTGTTCGGTTGAAAATGTCCGAAACGCGAAGAATATCGCGAATCCGACGACGAAACGGGCGTAGAACGCGAAGAAACGGAGAAAAAAGGAAAGGAAAACGCTCTAGAGAGAGAGAATGTGAGTTTTCGGCGGTGAAGGAAGTGAGGAATAGGGTTTAGGAACCCTATTTTAAAACACCCGTGGTGAATTGTCGAAACTGCCCCGACTCAGAAACTGTTTGCCGGTCGGCAACATTTTGTGTCAGGCGGCAGAATATTATGCCGATGGGATTCTTTTTCAGCCGATGGACAACCGGTGGATTCCCCTCCCGGCCAGTGGTGTTCCCACAGCCTTGTTTAGGCTATATGAGTAGTTTTTGGTCTTCATAGCTCAAGAAAGTGCAAGAAAGTGCATCCCCGACGCTCAACCGGCCTCCGTTGTGACCTCGGATCGTGTCTTCCATGCCTGGTACTCCAATTCGTGCAAGGTGTATCCTTTTTGTATCCTTTTAGCTTTTACGAAATTCAAAAGTTGCCCTACGTGCATCGCACCTCAATCGCACCGTTTTGTGCAGTTTACATTCACACTGTTTAGCGCATCGCACTATTTTGTGCATTGCATTTCAATCGCGCTGTTTAGCGCATCGCACTGTTTTGTGCAGTTTACATTCGCACTGTTTAGCGCATTGCACTGTTTTGTGCATTGCATTTCAATCACGTTGTTTAGCGCATCGTACTGTTTTGTGCATTGAATTTCAATCGCGCTGTTTAGCGCATTGCACTGTTTTGTGCATTTCAAAATCAATCGCGCTGTTTAGCGCATCGCACTGTTTGTTTAGCGCATCGCACTATTTTGTGCATTGCATTTCAATCGCGCTGTTTAGCGCATCGCACTGTTTTGTGCATTTCAAAATCACTCGCGCTGTTTAGCGCATCGCACTGTTTTGTGCATTTCAAAATCGCTCGCGCTGTTTAGCGTATCGCACTGTTTAGTGCATTTCAATCGCGCTGTTTAGCGCATCGCACTATTTTGTGCATTTCAAAATCACTCGCGCTATTTTGCGCACCGTATCGCACTGTTTTGTGCACCTTACTTGCATCTTGCATGTATCCTATCGCGCTATCTTGCGCACCTCGCTTGTACTTGTTAGTACATTGCGTTGTTTTGAACACAAACCGGCTTCGCGTAGCGTATAAGTCCAATTGTCAAAGTCTTCATTCCGTGTGGCATGCGTGTCATACTTGCATCATTTTGTATTTTATGAGGCACGCGTGTCTTATTTGTATCATCTTGCATCATACTTCATTTGCATTGGCATGCGTGTCACATTTTCGTTGGCTTGTGTGTCGACGTTAGCATTAGCATGCATGCCTCATTCTTGCATTGTCATGCATGTTGCTAATCGGTCTGGCGAGACCTTAAACACGCACGATCTAGGAGACCTTAAACCCTTGGGAGGTGCGAAACCTCCGGTGCATTGATGTGCACAGTTCGGTTGCATTGTCTTGCATACATTTTGCATCCCGGTCTAGGAGACCCTAAATCCTCGGAAGGTGTAATTCCTTTGGTGTTTGTCGTGCCCGAACGACTTTTGGTGGTCTGGTAAAGCCACCTGCCTATGTTTGCGATGAGTTCCTAGAAGACCAACTGGGATGGTGGAAACTAGAGTTCGAACGGCTTATGCCTAGAACGTAAAGGTTCGGGAGTTCCGAGACTAAAGTCTGGTTTAAATACCCAGGGGTGTATCCTCGGCTTGAAATCTGTATGGAAGCCCCATAGATTGAGGCAGCATGTCGGCGCCTCAGTTCTGAATACTGAACCAACCTAGTATATCGCCCTGTTGGTAAGATAGGGAAAGTTACAATCATAGTCGTTGCATCATAGTGCATTGTCATGCATTTCCATTGTAGCTTGCATGCATCCATTGCATTTTCCCCAGTAGATCGCATCATACTGCATTGTCATGCATTTTGTAAATATCCATTCCATTGCATATTTGTAGATATTGCATTGTAGTTTGCATGCATTCATTGCATCACCTTCCATCTATGGCTTACGCCTTTCCATGTTGAGCTTGGTCTGGTATGTGCCCTTACTTTTCACGTTAAAACACAGTTCTGCATGTGTACGCGCCTATTCTACGCTGGTATGTTGGTTTGAGGGTTGCGGCACCTTTTCTGTGTTAGACATGGCTCGTATGCGTACATGCCTTTTCTAGGCAAAATTTGGTTTGGCCCGTATGCCATATCCATTGCATTGTAACTTGCATGCATTCATTGCATCACCTCCGCCTATGGCTCGCGCCTTTCCTTGTTGAGCTTGGTCTGGTATGCGCCCATACTTCACATGTCGAAACATAGTTCAGTGGACCGTTCTATGTTAGACGTGGCTTGTATGCGTACATGCCCTACCTAGGCAAGATTTGGTTTGGCCCGCGTGCCATATCCATTTCATCTCCCCAGCATATCCTTATATATATGTTACATTGTAGTGTAATTTTTGCATCCGGCATTAGGATCATTATCCTTTCTCCAGCGGGTCGTTTCCCCACTTGTGTCAATTCCCCCCCAATACTCGTTCTTGTGTCTGTCTACAATGCTCATAGTTCAGTTGACCGTTCTATGGTAGGCAGACTTGTTACCTCCATCAATCTATTTGACATAGGTGTGGTCTCGAACCACTCGTGATTGGATCGTGATTCGATTGCTTTGCATATAGTTTGCATTGTTTCAATTGCATTGCATCTTCATTTTTTTTATATACTGTTTTGTATATATTGCATATCATTTTGCATCCATTCTTGCATTGTCATGCATGTTGCTAATGATATTGTACCTGTTAAGTTTGTTTTCTTTTCAGGCACGATATTGTATGTACGGTTCATTTGAGGCTGGTGCAACCAGACGAGCCGCACAGGTATTGTATCCTCCGAGTGAGACGTATTGAGAATTACATAATTCTCTTACATCCTTTCTGCATTGTAGTGTAGTTTGGTGTATGCTAGCTTAAAATTGTCGCATGTATGCTTCATTACAGCTTTCTTTGCATTATCATAAGTTATGCTCGGCTCTGTGCATTGTCTTGCATTTTGCCCCTGCCTTCGGGCGCATATCTTGTTTGTCTTGCATGTTTGTCTGAGTCTTCGGCCTTGTCAAAAATGGGTCGTCTCTGGGCTTTGACATTCACTCCCGTCATTGTTATGACTTTCGAGTTCTGTCAAAGAGGGGCAATCGTAGACACCCCATTTGTGACCGTCCTCAAGACTTGGACGTCACCGTTTGAACACTCGGTGATCATCCATGTTTGTGTTCGTTTGGAGTTCCCGGAGGTCTCGGCTCGCGCGCCTTGCCTCAGGATCTCCGAACTTGACTGTTTAGTGTCTGGTTTTGCACCAAACACTTATGTTTTTCCTTGGAAGGGCAGGGAATGCCTTGTGAGGCATCCCACACACACCACCGGCAGTGGCTAGAGGTCACCGGCTGGTTTTTGCTGCCATCGACACATTTTGTTGCCGGTCGGCACCTTTTGTTGCCGGTCGGCACTCTTTTTTGCCAAAATGGCATTTTTGGCCGGCCGACTACTGTGCATCTGCTTTTGCAGATATTTTATCATAGCTGTCTTGCTTTTGGCTCCCCTCCATACACGTGTATGGAGGGATCTCTCTCTTGGAAGCTTGTCTTGTAAGCTTTACAAGACAAAAAGCTCTATAAGAGAGAGCCTTGTCTCTTGGCCTTAGGGTTAGACACTTGAGAGACTTCGGATATTTTTAGACAGCCATTTTTAGGGTTTGAGTTCTAGGGTTAGAAACCATACACTTTCTATCTCTATTTCTCCCCCTTGTGTGTGTTTAAGTGCACTTGTGTCTTACTATTGCACACAAACACATAGTGTTTCACCTTCACTTAGCTACTGAGGTTCTAAGAGGTTGGTTTTGAAGTTTTGGAGCTGTTTTCAACCTAGAAGGAGCTGTTGGAGCACCATTGTTGAAGGGGTCTTCAAGGGTAAGAAACTAGCCCCTTTATTCCCCAATCTTGCATTGTATTTTGACCTGTCTTAAAATCATTTTTGAGCTTGGTGTATAACACAAAAAAGTTCTGTTTTTAGGCCCTCTTGATTGTTAATTAAGAGTGTTTTGTGTTTTGGAGGTGTTTGACCCCTCTTAGGCCTTGAAAAGCCCCATTTTAAGCCATTTTGAGTGAGTTTCGAGACTTTGGTGTTTGGGCCTCTTCACCACTGAAATCTTGAGGGATTTTAGTGGTGGAGATGGTGCCTTGAAGTCTCCAAAAGGGGAGGGTCACCCCCTCTCCTTGTTGTCCTTGAAATGGACCCTTTTTGGCCTCTTGAGAGAGCATCATGTTGGAATGTGTATTGATCATATCTTGGCTATTTTCTATGCTTATTATGCCATGATATAACCTTGATATGTGTTGGTTTTGGTACACCATGCATGCTTAGCATACCTACCATGTAATGCCATGTTATTGCCTTAATATGCCTTAGGTTGTTAGCCTTCGTTCGAGCATGTTTTAGGTCTAGTTTTGCGAAGCTTGTGTGCTTATTTTGCCATGCTAGAGGTCTGTCCATAGTTGTTTGGGTTGGATTTGGCATGCTTAGTATAGCTCCTTTGCATTCCGGCTTGTTGGCCTTAAGTGTATGAATGTATAGCATGACATTCTTGTATCGATTTAGTGGTTTGGGACTATCCACCATGTTATTTCAGTCCTCTTATCATGCTCATATGCTTGCATTTCATGACCTTTTTGATGTTTCAAGAATTGATGTTTCATGCTTCATGTTTTTGCCATTGTGTATGCCTCTAAGATTAGGTCATTTGGATGCCATCTAAATGGTTCTTGAGGCTTACTTTTGCATGATTTGGGGCTGTTTTGATTCAATTTGGTCATTTGCATCATGAGTCATATGGCCATGTTTTAGGTCCTTAGGTTTGGACTCATGCATAGCTTGCATTGGTAGGTTAATTTGACATCATTTCCTACATGTTTTCAAGGCTTATAATGCATGTCATTTATCCATGATCATTCCCTCATAAGTGTGCTTAGAAGTAGTCTTTTGATGCTTAAGCATTTAGGCCTTCAACATGTGCATGTGTGTATGTGTTTGGTCCCTTATTTTGGTCACTTTGGCCATTGTTTTAGGCCTATTTAGAGTTGCCTAAGTCATGTGTAAGTCCACCTTTCCATAAATTTGCATTGCCTCATGTTTGCTTGTATGCTTGCACAAGTGTCTTGCCATGCCATGTTGCATCCTTAGCTTCTATGCCTAGGTTGCATTGCATCTTGCATACATGCCTTATTCCTTGACTTGGTGATAGGAATTGGGCCTTGGTTTGTTTGTTTGGTTTGCATTTCATTTGACATGAAAGTTGCACACTTGGTTCTTTGGGCCATCATGCATGGAAATGCGTGATTGGTGGTCCGAGAATCGAGACACATGCCCCTTTGAGTTACAAACATGATAGGGAGCATGATTAGTGCATACACTGCCTGAATTGTATTGCCACGCAAGTTCTGTCCTCTACTGCTGTGAGTTGCAGGTTCTGCAAGCATTCTTTGCCGACCGGCAGTGTACATTGCCGACCGCCAATTATTCTTCTGCCGATAGCTTCATTTTGTGTCGGTGACCACATACCACTGCCGGTGGTAATTTGATTCAGCCGGTGGTGAACCCCAGTATACAGAGAGGCATCTTTGAGACTTTGGCAGTCTTCAGAGGGGCAGAGCAGGGAAAACAGAGGCAGACTAGGCATGGCGGTGCACTTTCGAGCAAGACCCGAGCACGCGCTGCATCTGGCTCTCCTCCCGAGGCGGTTTACTGTTTTTCCTAGCTTAGTTAATTTATTAATTAATTAGGCAATTTGTAATATTTAATTAGCTTGCGTAGTCAATTAATTTGTATTATTTATTTGGTCCCTCCGGGCGAGGGCAAATCTATAATAAGTGTGGGTGAGTGGTGTGTATGTCTTCCAATCCCCACTTCTTTCTTCCCTTTTATTTACCTGCTTTGATGGTTAGTATTAGGGCACGTTTAAATTAGCATACCTCATGTAATGCATGCGTGCATTCATACATTTGCTTTGCATGCACCGGGCTCGGCGCATCATTCTAACTGCATTTGTACCTCAATTCCAAATTGAATACGTGCATCAATTGACTGCATTTCACATGCCATACTTAGGTTAGCCGAGCCTACTCTAATTGCATTTTGCATGCGTTGCATTAGCCACTCTAACATGAACTAGAATCATGCATGTTTGCTAACTAGTTTATGGTTTTGGCACGGAGTACTATGTAAGTGTTTTCCTGCTTTAGCATACTGCACGCGTGCGAGTGTTGCCATGACAGTATGCCTGCCATGCGGCTAAACGCTCACGTGATGTAATTGTTTGAATGCCCGTGGGTGAAGGTTGGATTGTTTGAGTTGGAATGACTCATTGAGATCCGTATTTTAGCCTACTTGCGAGTAGCAAATTCCAAAGTACTTTTTTTAAGACAAACAGATATGCAATGCTTATTTCCAAATTAGACAATCTAGTCTATACTTGTTTGCTGCGCGCATAACATAGTAACACTAGGCTAATGATTGGTTTAAGAACACATAACGTTTTCAAAAACGGATATCATGGTTAGTAGCGGCTGATCTTCGGATCGGGCGAGAGGGGGTGCTCATAGCTGACCTTCCCCGATCGTACCCAAGCTCCCAAGCCGAGACAACTCCGGTGATGACGGACATGTGGCCTTCGGCACCGAGTCAGGGTTTCCTAAATTCCCCCATAAAAAATATTTAGGTGGCGACTCTGTATCTGGCAAAGCAGTCCATGTTTGGCACTTCTTTTCAAAAAAAATCTGTTTCTCAAAACGATTTGCCAAATTTGGACTCTTTGGTTCAGATTAAGAACCGTGACACAAATCGAGTCCGAACTGTAGTGAACCCCATAAATGAACAGAACGGGAGCTCACCCTCCCGGGGCGTTCGGGGATGTCTACAGTTTCTGGCGACTCTACTGGGGATTTTAGAGAGCTTGACTCGAACTTGTGATATCCTATTTTGATTTCATTTATGTGTCTCTTTGCATTGCATGTGCATTGGTGCGCCTAGGAACACAGTGTTTGCCATCTGCCATTCCTGAATGGTTTGCCGGAGGCTTGTCTTGTCAAGACATGACCATAAGGCTGACCGGTTATGGGCTCTGACAGCGTGGGAACACAAACCCCGATTTTACCGGGGCACCCTTTTCGACCATTCGACCTAGTGCATATTCGGATCCATAGTGACCATTCCAAGCTAGGACAGGTTGCTTACCCGATGTTAGGTTGTTTGAAAACTGCTGCGTGCATAGTGGAACCCTAGCTCCTGACAAAATAGGACAGGGAGACCCTACCCCAACATAGGGGTGTTTTGGTTCTCTTTACTTGCTATGTGCTTTTAGAATGTATTTCTACAGGGAAAGTATATATCAGTTTGCAAGTTTGAGTATCAGATCTGAGGACACCAGTATCAGTGTCAGTTATGAGAATCAGTTATCTGCGGGTATCGGGTTCAGTTTTTGGGGACAGTGATTTCTGGGAACAGTGATCAGCAGTAGAGTACAGTTGTTCAGCTACACCCGTATTTGATCTGTTTGGGCTGAAATGTTGTTTGTTGTCTCTTTCAAGGTTCGGACAGCTGGTACAGGATAGCTAGTGCTCTCCCTCGCCGAGGCAGGGCTTATGATGACGCAGAATTCAGAAGAGATCGTAGTTATGACGGCCGCATTGGAGCAGGGGATCACTCTGCAAAGTGAGGCCAACACTAATGTGTCACATCCACCCAGGAAGCCTGTTGCGCACCCGGTTTGGGCCCCCCAGCTATACCAGGCTCGCGAGCCTACTACATTTGAACTAATGGGGATGATAGGTGATCTCCAGAGGTCTGTGGCAGATCTCGCCTACGGAATGTCAGCTTCACCTCCAGCCGCACCATATGCTGGGAGTTTTGTACCCCAGGAGCCCCCGCTGTTGGGGCGAATTGTGATCGAACTTAGCCAACCGGAGATGGCCTCCAACTATGGCAATGACATATCAACATCAACTCAAACCCTCGATCAGGTTGAGGCCAGAGGAAAAGACAAAATGAAGGCAGATGCCGATCCCATTGAACAACTGCTGTGGGCAGTCGAGGCTTTGAAAGCCGGGGGGATGAACAAGCAAAAGATATCCGCAGTTGTGGCAAAAACTGTGGAGGATGCTTTCCCCACTCCGCCTGAGGGTAGTTCGAGTCAGTCAAAAAATCGGGATAGGCCCCGTCATGCCAAGACAGTTCCTCCCATTCCCGCCCCTGCACCCGGGAAAGATCAGAAAGCCAAGGTGGCGACTGCCGACCCTTTCGCCTGTGCAGCTAGTAAGAGCGCTCAGACCCCAAAGTACCTGCCCCGGGGGCGCAGGACCTTTCATGCTCTCTACATGCCTTTGTCTAAGGCACTTCAGATCCATGCCGAGAGGGGACACCTTAAACCCTTGGAGCCTCGGCCTCTCCCGAAGAATCTCCCTGCCACGCATGATGCTGCTCAGTACTGCGTGTACCACCAGCAGACAAGCCATGCCACCGATAATTGCTTCCGCCTCCGCCATGAGGTGCAAGATTTGATTGACAACGAGGTTATCCTCCCGCCCACCTCAGCCAAGTCCGTTACTACCCAGTTATTGGATTTTGAGGATACAGATACTGCAAGTATGTGATCAAAAAGTGAACCACCTGCAGGCAGCTTTCGGTATTTTGAATGTGGCGTCTGGCACGCATTTTTGAGTGGCTGTGAACGCTAGCTTTGTAAATCCTGGCTTGGGTATCGAGTCAGTCTTTTGTTTTGAGTCTGTCTCTTTATCTTGAGTCAGTCTTTTTGCTTAAGGGTCTGTCTTGTTGTAGCGAGTCAGTCCCCTTTGTATAGAATACCAGGTGATTCTGGGATTGTTGCCTCGAACACTGTTTTGTCTTGTAATTACCTGTTTTGTTTTTGAGTCTGTTTCTGTCGAAAGGCCAGTTATACCAACAAAATCTGAATGAAACAGCTGTTGCTATCTCACTTTCGTGCTTGCTTTTGGTATAAGTGCCAGAGGATTTGATTGGGCTGACAGTACATCTCGCCTACTCTTCTGCGCGCCAAGCTCATTGCATTAACCTAAGTTTTTCAAAAAGCCCCTTTTGAACACTGCAGTGATAAAAACAAAGAGGAAGGAATTCCTCGGGTTTTGCAAAATTTTGATCATTTTGAGAGAAAGACAGGCATGCTAAGCCTTTTATGAATGAAATCATGCTTGTCGGCGTAAGTACTGGGAAGGATCCTGGCTTGATCCCGATTGGTTCCACACTATCTTCGGCACGAGCGATTTGTCGCTTTCTTAAAAACTTTCAAAAAAAAATGTTTTACGCGGCCCTGTGAAGACCTGTGTGGAACCACTCTTGAAATTGCGCAGCCTAGGATCGCTCTCAGCCTCAAGATTCAACCTGTTGTCTTGAACCTCGAACTCATTCGGAACATTCAACAGTCAACCGTCAGAGGAGGCCCGTGTGGCCAGTTTTGAAGCAACCCTCGAACAAGAGGTACCAAAGCCGAGTCAAAAGATTAGATCTCATCAGAAGGAGTTTGTGGAGCAACCATGATGGATTCTTCCGCAAATTAGTGCAACAGCCGTTCTCCTAGACACAGAGAGGCTTCAATTCAAAAAAAAAAAAAAACATTTGGCATGGACTTGTTACACTTTTACCCTTTGAGAGGCTCGCTGGGTCGAAAACCTGGAAGGGCCACCCAGGCAAAAGTTAGAGCAAGAGAAAAATACAAAAAGAATAAAAAAAGAAAAGAAAAGAAAAGAAAAATGCGAAAAAGAAAAGAAGAACAAAAAAAAAAAAGAAGAGAAAGAAAAGCTCGCAAGGTCAAAAACCCGCATCGGGCGCCTTGGCAAAAGTTAGAGCCTGAAAAGTGAAGGTTAAAATGCCCGAGTGTACCTTAACCGGAACTACGTAAGGCTTGATTCCCATGTTTGGGATACGTAGGCAACTTCATCATGAAGTCCAGCCCCCAACGCTTTCATAGCGTCTCAGTCCATGCAATGGTTCCGATTTCATCCCAAAGTCCAATCGCCAACACCCTTCAAGGTGATTGTGTCCATATATTTGTTGTGACCGACTTCGTTATCTCTGTGTCCAAGAGTTTGGCCACCCCCAATGAAGACTGTTTGCGGACTGCTGCGGCACCATCCAAACAAGGGGCAACTTTCCATTGCCACCAGTCGTCGCAAGACGCCATTTAAACCAGGGGCAACTTTCCGTTGCCACCCACCCCTTTTAAGCCAGGGGCAATTTTCCATTGCCTCCGATCCGAGGTTGCGTATCTCAAAGAGTAAGTTCCATGCTCGTTGAGCATTGACTGTTTGAAAAATAGTTTTTGAAATTTTTTTATTGAGGTTGACTATTTTCTCGAAAACTATTCCATTTTCCAAAAACTGGACCGTTTTCATGGACCGAAAAGGGAAAATTTTCAGTGCTTACAGCCTGACTTGCATGATTTTCAAATCAAAAATCGAACAAGTACGTTGACCTAACTCTCATTTTGATCAAAACCGTTTTAGTGGAAAACCAAAACAAAAATGGTCAAAGTGATGAACTAAGGGCACAGTTGAGCCAGGCGCTCTGCCTTCCCCCCCCCCCCGGTCATCAACATACTTGCCAGAAGGGCACTCTACCCGTCAGAAGAAATACCCGTGATCTAACGGCATTGGGCATGAACCCGCAACTTCCTATTCATTCATCAATCACCCCGAGGAGGGATGAAAAATGAGAGAATGAAGAATAGAGAGGTGTGAGTTAAGAGAAAAGTGAGGAAAAGGGTTTTGAGAGAAAATTCGAACTTGAGAGTCGAGTGATGTGAGAATCACAAATCAGAAAGGGTGGGAGACAATGCCCAGAGAAACTGGCTCCTCGTGATCTGAGGTCCCCTGTCCTCGTCAACGCGTCTGTATGTCGTGTCTTTTGTTTTGTTTACCTCAACCTTTGTTTTAGGTCTTTTCCGAGCGTGTCTCGTTATGTTTAGGTCGTGTGCCTTTTTGTTTTTCCCCGCTGTGTTCAGTTGTAGGCTCGATACCCCAGTTTGAAAAACCCTTATTCAATTTCAAAAATCATTTATGCTCAGAATGCTATGCCATTCTCTATATTTGAGCGTGCTTCAACTCTAGCTGGTTTCACCCCCGTAGGCCGTCTTGTCAGATTGGGCTGTTTTGTTTAAAGTTTGCTGTGTGCAGAATGAACCGAATGCTGTGTTATGGGTTATATGCAGATTAATCCCCAACAGAGCAAGGGCTGTGTGTCCAGAATCAGGCAGTGGGCTGCTTTGGTTATTTTGCTGTTGGCTGTTTAGTTACCTGATTATTACAGTGCAAGTTTTCAACATTCGGACAACAAATCATATTTCATTTACATTGAAGTGTAACATGATGGGATACGATGCAATACATGAGATATGTAAATGTAACACTTTTTACGCAAAAAAGTTTGTTCATTTCATAATCTTTTAAGTACAAAGTTTTGGAAACAAAAAAAAATCTGCCTGCGGCAGTACAAGGTAATCCAACTACCAACCAAAAAAGGAAAAGTACAAGAAAGAAGAAAAACAACAAAATCAGTATCCGTGTCCAGCGACTCTGAGGGCTGTCAGTCTGTCCTGGTCCTCTTCTTGGACGAAGGTCCAGGAGCATCATCAGCATCGTCGTCAGAGCCCGAGCTAATGCCGCCTCCGGTCTCCTCCTCTGATGACCCCGCCTCTGACTCCGCCTCCGCCTCTGACTCGTCATCCTCATCATCGTCGTCGTCAGGGACGGGAGCCCGCGAACTGCTCCCGGCATAAGTGCGCCCCGCCTTGGTGCGGGGGAATACTCGGCCGTCCTCATCTCTCCCTCAGGCAGGGACAGAAGGTCCAGCTGAAGCACCTCCTACCCCGGGAATCTGGAAGGGAGGCTGAAAAAGTATACAAAAGGCAAATGCATCAGTATATCGTAAACAGTTTATCAGTGCAGAATGTAGTGTATGAGTACAGTGTGTGAACGCCGTGAACAGTTTATCAGTGCAGAATGCAGTGTATGAGAACAGTGTGTGAATGCCGTGAGCAGTTTATCAGTGCAAAATACAGTGTATCAGTACAGTGTATGAATGCCGTGAGCAGTTTATCAGTGCAGAGTACAGTGCAGAATGCAGTGTATGCAGTGTATCAGACGCTGTGAGATCAGTGTATCAGATATTGTGCCGAGCATCAGATTACGTGAATCAGCTTGTGAGTGATTTGAGGCCGTGATCAGAAGAACATACCGGAATTCTATAGAGGGCCAGGAGATCAAAGGTCCGCTGGAGCATCCCCATCATGGAGGCATTCATCTCCAATGACTGCCGGGTGTACTCGGAAGGAGCCTGCAAAAATATCAGATGCATCAATATTTTGTGGAATATCAAATAAACTGAAATGAAATGGCTGTACAGAAATGCAGTAATACATACCGAAGGTAAGTCGGGGACACCGACAAACTCGTGATCAGCCGGCGGAGGGGCGAAGGGGACCTGATAGCCCTCGGAAAGTCAATGAAGCGGGCAGAACAGGCCAACCAGTTCCCCGTCCCCCCTGAACTCCGCCCCTGCCACGGACTCGGGCCCTCCTCGAAGCTCCAGCTCCAGCTCCCGCTCCTGTCCTCGTCGCTGGCACCACAGGCCTAGCCTCCTCAGCTCGACGGCCGCCGCTCAGAGGCCGCATAAGGTACGTCTGCACATACTCTCGGTAGTCGCCGATGCCTCTGAAGCGGGTCGCCTCCCAACCGATGGTATAATCGTCCATCTGCTCAGTGGTGAGCCTCTCGGTCTCCCTCATGTCCTTAGGAGGGTGAACCGGGACTATCTGCTCAGGTAATCCTAGGGTCTGGCGCAAGAAATGCTCACCTAGGTACCAAGCCCAACAGACCGGGCCCTCCAACAAGATCCGGAAACGCGAGGTCTCATCGGCACCGGCAAACCGATCCCGCGTCACGGCTGGCAAAGGAGCCCAAGGCTGCCAGGTGATCTGAAAATGCAACACAATTTGTTATCTACTGTTATTGAAATATGCAGTGGAAAGGCGAAGCTTAAATAAACTGCAAGTAAAACATACCTCCGCGGGGGTGATGGTGTCGAAGTATCGGCGGAAGAAGCTGAAAGTCTCTCGCGGCCTCCGGGTGCATCTCCCGTCAAAGCGGCGCGAAAAGGGGACGACCAGAGGGGTCTCCGTGACTGGCACGGGTGCAAGCCTAGGAAAGTAGGCGTAAACCCACAACTGCAGAAAAAACATCAATATAACTATCAGATAAAGCAAAATACAGAATAAAGCAGCAATGGCAGAGCCGTGTGTTGTGCAGTGTATTGTGCAGAGTGTGCAGTGTGAGCAGTGTACAGTCAGTGTAAAGCAGAGTGTATGTGTGTGATGTGTGTACAGTATACAACAAGTATAAAGCAGACTACAGTGTGTGCAGTGTACAGAGTACAGAAAATATAAAGCAGAAATGAAAAGCAGAGAAGAAATATACCTCCCAAGCCCGCCAGTAGCCTCCGAGCAACTGTCCGCTGCCGCGGGAAGCCGAGCTCATGTATCCGTAGAGAGTGGCCAGAGCGGCGCCACCCCAGTCGTAATGTAAGATCCACTTGACGTCCACCAGTGCGCTGAGCAGGCAGAGAGGCACGGTGTTCGCCCAGTCGGCGAAGATAGTCGTCCCGAACAAAAACATGAGGAAGCCGCGAGCGTACCTCTCCACGGCCTCCAGGGTCATCGGGGCTGCGTCAACGAGGGTAGGCTGGACCCGGAACTGCACCTCGAACCAGGAGTATCGGACATAGCCTGGACGAGCAAGAGGTGGCGCCTCACCGAGTAGATGGAGGTTGGATTGTTTGAATGCCCGTGGGTGAAGGTTGGATTGTTTGAGTTGGAATGATTCATTGAGATCCGTATTTTAGCCTACTTGCGAGTAGTAAATTCCAAAGTACTTTTTTTAAGACAAACGGATATGCAATGCTTATTTCCAAATTAGACAATCTAGTCTATACTTGTTTGCTGCGCGCATAACATAGTAACACTAGGCTAATGATTGGTTTAAGAACACATAACGTTTTCAAAAACGGATATCATGGTTAGTAGAGGCCGATCTTCGGATCGGGCGAGAGGGGGTGCTCATAGCTGACCTTCCCCGATCGTACCCAAGCTCCCAAGCCGAGACAACTCCGGTGATGACGGACATGTGGCCTTCGGCACCGAGTCAGGGTTTCCTAAATTCCCCCATAAAAAATATTTAGGTGGCGACTCTGTATCTGGCAAAGCAGTCCATGTTTGGCACTTCTTTTCAAAAAAAATCTGTTTCTCAAAACAATTTGCCGGATTTGGACTCTTTGGTTCAGATTAAGAACCGTGACACAAATCGAGTCCGAACTGTAGTGAACCCCATAAATGAACAGAACGGGAGCTCACCCTCCCGGGGCGTTGGGGGACGTCTACAGGTGCCAATCCTCAATTGAGGTGAAGTAAAGTGAGTTTAGATTCTCTGTAATGAAATCTTTATACTATAAAAAAATGATCAAAAACCATTAAGGTTTGAATGAGAAATTGACTCATTAAGTTAGCCTCATGAAAGAGGTGTTGGGAAAGGTGTAAAACCTTGTATCCCACATTGATTGTAGAGGAGAGCATTGATGGGTATTTAAATGTCATTTTTTACATAAGGATGTAAGCCCTTTGGGGCATCTAAGTTTTTCGAAGGAAGGGAGTTATGGATGCTTCAATGATAGACTTGGGTCAAGACTATGGTCCAAGTTGGTATGCAAAAATTGCCACACGTGTGTGCACCGTCAACCCGCCCAGACCGGGTCGGGTCCGTGGGTTGTGCATCGTGGATCATGGATCTTGGGACTTGGGACTTGGGACTTGGGCTTGACGCAATGGATTGAGTGTAGGGATTGGGCTTGGCCTACCCTTCTTAATCTTTTTGGACCAAGCCAGGTTTGTGGGCTACATAATTATACACATTCACGTGTGTATAATACTACGTAACTCCTCTATAATGGTGATGGTTTAATCCATCAGTCTTGTAGCATTTGTTTATAAGTTTTGCAGATTTAATTGTCAGAATTAAATCCTACATTTGCTGCAGAAGGCTGCTCCTCTCTCCTCCTCCATGTGTATAAAAGAAGACCCTTCTCCTTCATTTTTCTACCCATAAAATTTTGTTGCTCTTCCCGTCAATAGTTTCCTTCAGTTTATATTATATTCTTTCTGTGAGAGAGTGTTGCAAAGTTTTGTTCGCTGAACCTATTCAGTCGATGCATTGCATAGCTAGTCTAACCGTCGTATCCTGTGAGACAGACATCAAACAACCTCTAGCACCCAACCTGTAAGGTGGCGAATCTGTTTTAAGGACACTGTCTAGTACAGGCTTCGGTTTACTTTCTTCTGCAATTTTATTTTTAAGAATTTATGTTCTATCTATGTATAATTTCCAGCATGAAATTCAGATTGTTAAATATATGAATTTATTTGATTGATGTTATCACACAATTTATACAATAAACTTAAAAATAGATTATATATTTTTCATGAAATAGATTCATATTGATTAAGTACCGAATTACTCCTAGTTGCCTACTGTACATGTGTTCTAAATTGTCCTTGGGAGTATGTTGTTAACTGTTGTGATTCCTGAATAATAAGAGCATATATATTTGCATGCTACTGTTTCTCATTGTATTATATTTTCTGTATTTCGTCTGCCATCAAAACAAAGTCATGAGTAGAAATTGGTATACATATGTATATCTAGTCTCCTGTTGCATGCTTGGAATTACAATAAGAATAAATAAACAAAGGAACATCTTTGCATGCTATTTTTTTACCACTGGTGTTATAATGTCATATATGATTACCTCATAATTTGAATTTAATTATGTGACGGTATGAGGTTTATGTAACTTTTGCATATTTAATTTAATTTATTTATGATTGCGAATTAAATTAATATGTAACTCATGACTAGAATATTAATTATTTAGGAAGTATAGGGCTTTGTAACCTTTGTCATAATTCTTGACTATTAACTTTTAATTTAAATTCTAGAATTGTAGATTGATTTTTGTAACTCATCTAGCATGTTAATTGATTAGTTAATTTTATTATTAATTAGTTTGCTAGATGGTTTCAATTTGGTTTATTATATTTATTTTTTGCCTAGATTATTTGTTTTGTATTTTGTTGTGGTTTTCTTCTAGCCTTTGTCATAGGAATACCTATGTGAAAGGGAATAGCGGAAAAAAAATACAAATCCAATTGAACAAAATTTGGGCTGTAAAACCAAAATTTTGAACTACTAACCTTTGTGTTGAACAGGTGAAAATGAATTATTTGGACTATATAATTGAAGCAATTATTTTGCTTGAGATTTTTTTACCAATATGTAAAAGCATTTTATTTGTTTGTATTGCTGTAGCAATTTTTTACATTGCTTGTAAATTGGTTATCAATTTTTAAATTGCTTGTAAGTGTTGGACCTTTGGTTTGTTTTAACCTAGTTCATCCCTTAGAAAACTTAATTCTAAAAATTGTTTCACACTGACTAGGGGTCAACATACTCTTGAAAGTTTTGTAAAAAAGTTAACTGAGTTTTAAGTAGGACCGATGTGACCCCTCCAGTCTTCCCGGGAACATTCTTGACCATGTTCGATTCTAGGTTAAGTGGTGAGACTAATTTTGAATTAAATTTTCAACTGTGGGATTTTCTAGTGTTAAGTTTAATTTCTGGAAACACAAAAAGGGAAATTCTGTTTTATTTTTCAAAAATGGCAACTATCACCGATGCTGATGCTGATGCTACTGCTAATGTTGGTGGGGATCTGAACCCCATGGCAACTAGCTTGCCAACCCCAACTATGACCTCTGTGGTTAACCCTGGTGTTACTCTGGCTGTTCCAAGAGGACTGCTCAGTCACCATGAGCACTCAGAGAAATATTCAGGAGTGAACTTCAAGAGATGGTAGCAAAAGATGCTATTCTACTTGACCACGCTAAACCTTGCAAAGGTTTTGAGTGAGGATCCTCAAACTGTGGTAGAAAATGAGCCAAACAGGCAGAAGGTCATGGCGCTTGACATATGGAAGCAAACAGACTATCTTTGCCGGAACTATGTGTTCAACAGCTTAGCAGACTCAATTACAGTGTATTTTGTGCCAAGAGTTCAACAAAGGAGTTATGGAAATCTCTGGACAAGAAATACAAGACTGAGGATGTCGGCGCAAAGAAATTTGTCGTTGGCCGGTTCCTAGACTTTAAAATGATCGATTCAAAAACTATGATAAGCCAAATCTAGGAGTTCCAAGTGATCTTGCATGAAATTCATGCTGAGGGGATGTCTTTGAATGAGTCATTTCAAGTTGTTGTGATCATTGAGAAACTTCCTAATGGTTGGAAGAACTTCAAGAAGTACTTGAAGCACAAGCGCAAAGACATGTCAATTGAAGACTTGATTGTCCAACTCCGAATTGAGGAGGATAATAGAAAGAAATGAGGGAGTACCTCATCTGTGAAGGCCAATGTCATTGAGCATGGCAAATCTTCTAGGGTAAGGAAGAAGCCCCCTGTGAACAAGGGCTCGAAGATAGGGCCAAGGGGTGGGGTTGCAAAGAAGCCGGCATACAAGCCGTAGGAACCTGGTTATCGATTCTTAGGGAAGTGCCACAATTGTGGTAGCGAGGGGCATCGGGCTATTGACTGTCATAAGTAGAAGAAGCCATACAAGACCAAACCTCGTGCTCACATGGTAGATATGCAAGAGTACTCCTATGATAAGAATGACATGCACTTTCCTGCCGTTGTCTTTGAGGTGAATATGTTGGGTTCAAACCCAAGAGAATGGTGGATTGATACTAGGACAACACGCCACATCTACTCCAAGAAGAAGTTGTTTACAACTTTCAAGCTGGTTACAAATGGCGAGAAGTTGTTTATAGGAAATTCTACTACCTCGATTATTGAGGGGAAAGGAAAGGTGGTCCTGAAGTTGACCTCAGGAAAGGAGCTGACCTTGTCCTATATGTTCTGCACATTTGTAAGAATCCTGTCTCAGGGTCTCTTCTCAGCAAACATGGTTTTCGCATGGTCTTTGAGTCCGACAAGGTCGTTCTGACCAAGAGTGGAGTGTATGTGGGTAAGGGATATATGTTGGAGGGTTTGTTTTAACTCAATGTAATGACTCTTATCCCAAAGATGAATAAAGATGCATATTCTTCTGCTTACATGCTTGAGTCTTCCAATTTTTGACATGGTAGACTAGGACATGTGAACTTTGAATCTTTACGTAGATTAATCAAGTTAGATCACATACCATCTTTTAAGATTAATCTGAAACATAAGTGTGAAACTTGTATTGAAGCGAAGTTGACAAGATCTTCGTTTCATTCTATTAAAAGGAGCGCAGAACCATTGGACTTAGTGCATAGTGATGTGTGTAACTTAAAGTTTATACAATCACATGGTGGCAATAAGTACTTCATCACTTTTGTTGGTGCTTGCACTAAGTATTGTTATGTGTATTTGTTCAAAAGCAAAGATGAGGCTTTTGACAAGTTTGTTCTTTATAAGAATGAAGTTGAGAATCAATTAGGCCGCAAGATTAAGGCTTTAAAAAGTGATCGTGGTGGTGAGTATGAATCACCGTTTATTGAGATATGTGCTCAATCCAGGATTATCCACCAAACCACATTGAGACTTGTGCTCAATCTGGGATTATCCACCAAACCACAGAGCCTTATTCTCTTCAATCAAATGGGATTGCTGAGCGGAAGAATAGGATGCTAAAGGAGATAATGAATGCAATGTTGATAAGTTCTGGGTTACCACAGAACATGGGGGGGGGGAGGGGAGCAATTCTCTCCGCGAATTACATTCTGAATAAAGTACCCCAGAAGAAAGTGGACAAGACCCCGTATGAGTTATGGAAAGGCATCAAGCCTTCTTATAAATTCTTATGAATGTGGGGATGTCTTGCAAAAGTGGCGGTGCCTACACCCAAATGAGTTCGAATAGGACCGAAGTCAGTGGATTGTGTATTCATTGGATATGCACATAATAGCAATGCATACTGATTTCTTGTGTATAGGTTTGTTATTCCAGATATACACAAGAATACTATCATGGAATCAAGAAATACATCTTTCTTTGAAAATGCATTGCCGTGTCCTCTCTAAGAAGGGATTCAGAGTTCCATGAAAGAAGTTGAAGATGACAATGATCACATAGATGATCACGTAGATGATCACATGGATGATGAAGTCAATGATCAAGTCGATGATCAAGCTGAGAAAGTAGATGAGCCAAGAAAGACTAAGAGGGCTAGGACTGCAAAGTCCTTTGGTCCGAACTTCTTGACTTATATGTTAGAGGGAGAATCTCGAACTTTCCATGAAGCTGTGACTTCACCTGAAAGTCCTTTGTGGAAAGAAGCAATTAAGAGTGAGATTGACTCCATCTTACAGAACCATACTTGGGAGTTGGTTGATCTACCCCCAGGCAATAAGGCCTTGGAGAGTAAATGGATCTTTAAAAGAAATATGAAAGCTGATGGGTCAATTGATAAGTATAAAGCTAGACTAGTTATCAAAGGATACAAGCAGCACGAAGGCCTTGATTATTTTGATACGTATTCACTTGTGACAAGGATTACATCCATTCGCATGGTAATTGCGATAACACCTTTACGTGGTTTGGAGATACATCAGATGGATGTAAAGACAGCTTTCTTAAATGGAGATTTAGATGAAGAAATCTACATGGAGCAACCCAAGGGGTTTTTAGCTCCAGGACAAAATAAGAAAGTCTATAAGCTTGTCAAATCATTGTATGGTTTGAAGCAAGCTCCCAAGCAATGGCATGAGAAGTTTGACAACACTATGTTATCAAATGGGTTCAAAATCAATGAGTGTGACAAATGCATGTATGTCAAAGGCACTAATAGAGGTTATGTAATTTTGTGTCTATACGTAGATGACATACTCATTGTTAGTAGTAATGATAAGATGATTCGAACTACCAAGAGATTGCTAAACTCTAAGTTTGACATGAATGATATGGGCCTTGCAGATGTAATTCTGGGTGTTAAGATTACCAGAACATCTAATGGTATTGTACTTTCTTAATCTTACTATTTTGAGAAGATACTTGAGAAATTTGGTAAATCAGATACAAGTGTGTCTAGGACACCGATAGACATAAGTCTACATTTGACCAAGAATAATGGTGAGAGTGTTTCTCAGCAACAATATTCTTGAGTCATTGAAATTTTCATGTATCTGATGAGTTGTAGAAGGCCGGATATAGCATACTCAGTTAACAGGCTTAGTAGATACATGAGTAATCCGAATACTGCTCATTGAAGGGGCATTATGCGGGCGTTAGGTTATCTACACTACACCCGGGGTTATGGGTTGCATTATATCCGATACCCAGCAGTACTAGAAGGGTATAGTGACTCTAATTAGATATCTGATATAAAGGACTCCAAATCCACTAGTGGTTATATGTTTATCCTCAAAAAGGCAGCCATGCCTTGGAAATCTTTCAAGAAAATGTGTATATCGAGATCAACGATGGAATGTGAGTTTATTGCTTTGGATAAAGCAACTAAAAGAGTTGAGTGGCTTCACCAGTTCGTTGAGGATATTTCACGTTGGTCCAAACCTATGCCAGCCATCTATATTCTTTGTGACAATCAATCGACAATTAGACGGGCACAGAGTAATATGTATAATAGAAAGTCTAAACATATTCGTCGTAGGCATAATTCCATACGACAACTACTCTCTAACAGAGTTGTCACTTTAGACTCTGTAAAATCTCAGGACAACATTGTGGATCCACTAACCAAATGGTTAAATCGAGTGTTAGTAGAGAAGTCGCCAGAAGGAATGAAGTTAAGGCCTTTAGTGTAAGGTGTTACCGGAATGGAAACCCAACCTAGTTGACAGGAGATCCCAAGATCTAGGTTCAATGGGACAACCTAATTGCATGTAACAGTGGTATGTCACTGAAGAGGATAAGCCTCCAAACCAATCCTTTTATCAGTGATACCTGGAAATGTAATGGCTAAGTTGAGCTTTTAATGACTCTAGTGTGTTGAGCTGTTGAGCTGAGTATAGCAGGATACTCAAGTAGAGTCACCTATGTGAGTGTGAAGTGGGGTCGCTTCTATAGGAATTGACAGGGTCTAAATTCTTTAAACCACTCGTTGAACCAGGCTAGTGTTCCAGGGCCAAACCGGACACAACAGTGAGAGCAAAACGATCGTTGGAGTAATTCCTGTGTGAGAAGTGTTGTCTTGGTTTACATAAACAGCAGAATAGTTCAAGACTTCGTGTTCACTGGATAGCTAGTAAATCTGATAGACTTTACTATGAGGGGTTCAATGCCAAAAGCTACCTTTTCCGATGCCGGGGTTATTCCGTTGCACTCTCTCCGAGTCTTTGTTGATAAGCGTTATCCGTTAGTTGTTATTCGGTCAATTTTTATTCATGTCGGGGATTGCTGGAAAAATAATGATTTTTTGGTGACTTTAATGTAATATTAAAGAGGGTGTCAATCCTCAATTGCGGTGGAGTAAAGTGGGTTTAGATTCTTTGTAATGAAATCTTTACACCACAAAAAGAATGAGCAAAAACCATTAAGGTTTGAATGAGAAATTGACTCATTAAGTTGGCCTCATGAAAGAGGTGTTGGGAAAGGTGTAAAACCTTATATCCCACATTGATTGTAGAGGAGAGCATTGATGGGTATTTAAATCCCATTTTTTGTATAAGGGTGCAAGCCCTTTGGGGCATCCAAATTTTACGAAAGAAGGGAGTTATGGATGTTTCAAGGATGGACTTGGGCCAAGATTATGGTCCAAGTTGGTTATGCAAAAATTACCACATGCACGCGCGTGCCCAGACCGGGCCGAGTCCGGGTCCGTGGTTCGTGATCTGTGGTCCATGGGTCGTGGGTCGTGGATCGTGGATCGTGGATCTTAGGACTTGGGACTTGGGCTTGGGCTTGAGGCTTGAGGCTTGAGGCTTGTTGGAATGGATTGAGTGTGGGGGTTGAGCTTGGCCCATCCTTCTTAATATTTTTGGACCAAGCTAGGTTTGTGGGCTGCAGAATTATACACATTCATATGTGTATAATACTATGTAATTCTTCTATAATGGTGATAGTTTAATCCACCAGTTTTGCAGATTTAATTGTCAGAATTAAATCCTACATTTGCTGCAAGAGGCTCTTTCTCTCTCCTTCTCCATGTGTATAAAATGAGACCCTTCTCCTTCAGTTTTCTACCCAGAAAATTTTGTTTCTCTTCCTATCTAAAGTTTCCTTCAGTTTATATTATATTCTTCATGTGAGAAAGTACTACAAAGTTCTGTTCGTCGAAGCTATTGAGTCAGTGCATTGCGTAGCTGGTCCAACCATCATATCCTGTGAGACAGGCATCGAACAACCTCCAGCACCCAACCAGTGAAGTGGCGAATCTGTTTTAAGGACACTGTCTAATGCAGGCTTCGGTTTGCTTTCTTCTACAATTTTATTTTTATGAATTTTTGTTCTATCTATGTATAATTTCCAGCATGAAATTCAGATTGTTAAATATATGAATTTATTTGATTTATGTTATCACACAATTCATACAATAGTCATAACAGTAATGACCATTTACGAATAGTCTAGGAAATAATTTTTTAAAACTCTATCTGTTTAAATTCACCAAAAAGAATATGATTAGAATTTTCATATCAATATTGAAAGTTTTTTTTTTTTCTGAACTGAGACATATTATATTCTTAAAAAAAATAAAAAAAAATCCTAATTTGTGAGTGTCAAAATTAAATGAAATTTTTAAAACCCTATCGCTTTAAATTAAATATATGTTGAATTTTGAACAAAAACAGTGTGATAAGATTTTTCATGTAATTATTGAAAGGGTTTTTGAGTGAAATGAGACATTATGGATAAAAGACAATTTTTTTGTGACTAGAACTTTATTTTTTAGAAGTGCAAGTAGAGCTTCAAATACTTACAAGAAAAATGTAATTAGGGAGTCTTGCTATGTTGATGAACGAGTTGAAGAGAGACGAAGAGCAAGAGTGTGACAATTCGTTTTAGGTGACCGCTCAAGCAGAAATGAGGTGCTCTCAGTAGTTGTTGTGCAAGTCGAGGGACTACTCGAGCGAACAAATGGTCACTCGAACGAAAATGAAGGGGTTTCTAGTATCTCGTTTTGCAGGCAAAGATACTGAAAGGTGTCATTCACCACTCGAGCGGTCTGCGCAATATCAGCCACTTAAAAGTGACTTTTAGGTCATTTTCTTCACTTTTTCTTTTCTCTCATCTTTTCTCTAGCTCTCTCTAGCTCCAAAAACCCTAGCTACCTCTCCCTAGAAATCTTCCATTCCTACTTAGATTCACAAACCCTTTCTATTTCTACTTAGTTTCACAAACATGTTGCTTGTGAAAGTTGGAGTTTGGGTAAGGATCAAGCTTTCTACCAATTGGATTGGGATTTCTCAAAGAGTTTGTGGATAATCTAGCTTTTGATTCTGAATCTTGAGGTAGGACTAATTTAACCTTTTATCTTTTTGATTTGAAAATGATTATATGGTGTTTCCATGACATTGATAAGTTGACAATGTTTGAAGTTATAGATTGAAGTTTTCTTACAAAATTAGTATTTTTCCTACAATTTTCTTATGATTTCTACTTTTAACCATGGATTATGGAAGTTTTTAAGGAAAATTTATATTATATATGTTAGGGGCAAAAGCACCAATTTTTTTTTAATATATAAAAACTCTGATTTTGAAGTTTTAGAAACAATGTAAATAAAAGTCTTTAAATTGATGATTGGCCTATGATATTAACGTGGTATTTGAATGGAGAATGGCGAACTTGGAATGTTCTTGAGGTTTGATTAGTGATGTTGGATATTGTCACTTTATATTTGCTCTAATTGCTTGGATGGTGAAATAGTATTTTTATTCTAATGAATGTATGAATACACAGAACCTTTGGAAAGCTTATTAAGGGAAAGGTAAATAGCATGTGAGTCCGAGTAGAGAGTCGGTTTTTGGGAAAATGGTTGTGTATTGTGTTGGTACCCGCACGGGGAAGTCTAGGTGCCCAATTGCCCTATCTTAAGTTTATTACCGGATGAATGTGGGGGAAATTTTTTTTAGGTGTCCATTGGTCCAACCATATTGTAGTTGATAAAAGTGGAAAAACGGATAATTTTGGGTGCCCATTTCCCGCCATTTTAATAGCCAGCAAATGTGGGGGTATTTTTGGATATAAACCTTTGTATATGTATGTATTAGGACTCACCTTAGAGACTTCATGGCATATTTACCCTTAGTGTTGAATTTATCAATTTGTGGAAATTATAGATTCTTGCTTTCTCTTTTAAAATAATAGTAAGAGTAGAATTAAATATGTTTTGGGTTGTGATGATGCCATATGGATCTTTGAATAACTAGATACATTGTTAAAAGTTTTTCTACTAGGCATCTAGCTCATTCTTATCTAACAGATCAGAAATTGGTGATGTGTTACCACCTTAATGAGAGGGAGGTGGAAGTTTTGTGCTGGTTAGAGCATGAAAGCTCATGGATGTATGTTGTGGAAGCTCTGAACATACGTGTTTTGGGACTGCGAGTCCATTTTGTTGTAACAAGGCATGGCCTTGATATTTCTTAGCTAGTAGGGCATTTTGGTATCATCTCCTCTAACTTCTTAAACTATGCTAATGTTGATTTAACTAAAAATTTAACATGAAAATTTTCATTTTTGAGGTTATAGTTCAATGAGAAAGAGGGTGTTGGATTAATATTGTTGGTTGGTGCAATATGGTTTAACATTAATATATTATGAGTAATGTTTTATTATTAATAATTTGGGGGCATTACAAAGAAAGATATGAAGACGAAGACGAGGACGAGAAGGAACTAGAGAGGTGATGACAAAGAGAGAGAGAGAGAGAGAGAGAGAGAGAGACAAACTGTCTGAGAGTGTGTAGAAAGTATGTTTTTGTCTGTGGGGTTATACATATAAAAGGGTATTTTGGTCACTTCACTTTGGAGAATATGCGTTATACACTTTTGTAAAGGGGTATTTTTGTAAATTTGGTCATTGATGGGATATTTTGAAGTGATGTTGGCTATCTGTGATTTTTTGAAGTGCAATGAACCACCATTTTGGTGCCTTGATTTTGGAGTTTATCTATTTAAATTTGGTTTACTTTTTGTTTTATTTTTAGCCCAAACAGGTGTGGCTACTTGGCAAGGGCTCGAGGCATAAGCCTAGAGGTGTCGGAGGTCATCCCTTTGTGGCTAAGCCTCATTTTTTTCTTTTTTCTTTTTTTCTTTTTTTTTACTTTATTGATTTTAAGCAAATAGGTGTCATTTTATGGTTATGGTTTTTTTGAGATTCTGTTATATGATTTTTTTTATTTTTAATTTTTTTAGGATTGAACAGATAGACATTTTAAACTGATAATTTGTTATGGCTTAGGCTATCTGTTAAAATGAGTTATATATGGCTGTTATCTAGCTGTTGAAAGAATTATGAGACATTCTTTGTGAAAAAAGAAAAAAAAAACAAGAAATATGTATTAGAAAAATGTCATGCAGTACTATAATTCAATTAATATAATGATTAAGAGATTTATGATAAATAAAACATGAAAGTAAGTAAATTCATATAGAGTAAGAAAGAGTTGGCCCGTGAGACTGAGAAGCATGTAGTCACTGCCTAAAGTCATTGTTCCTCTCCATGTGAAGGTACAACTGAAGTGCAACAGCTCTAAGATACAACCCAAGCACTCATAGCCTTCCTCATCCGATATTCACGTCCACTAAGAGGATATGAACGAGTTACGAATTATAGTTACTGAAAAATACAAAAGATAGATCAAACTATACTCTTCAATAAAATCCCAATATATATTATACTCATGAATACTCTTGTGTGTCTCTTATGTGTCTTCCATTTTTAGAAAACATAGGAATATATATATAAGTGAAAATCTTATAATAATTAATACATAACATTTAATCATGACATACTTATAATAATAAAACTTAATAATATCTTTGTACCCAAAAAGTTTAAAACTAATATTAATGTTAATAACAGTCAAACAAATTAAAGAGAATAAATTAATTTTCTTTTAATTAAAATTCCAACGTTCCCCCACTTTTAATAAAAAAAAATTTAATAATACCATAAAGTATATTATACCCCTACATTTTTAAAACTTATATATAAAACAAAACAAAAATATATAAGGGCAATTGCATACTGTGCAATAGATGTGGCAACCTTCTGATCTTTAACCATACTTAGTGTTGACAATTTTCCTTTGAAGGATCATAGTGAAATATATCTTGAATTAGACCCTTTGTGCCCGAGTTCAACTTGTCATGAACACAACACTTGTATTGGACATCAGTTTGCAGGTTAGTACTCTTAAAGGCCATGCACTAGATCTTGATTCTCATAAGGTTACTAAAAACTAACCCAAGTCCCCAAATTGCAGCCTCACGACAACTCCTACTTAGTAGAACCCTTCAAAGGTATAGTAACGGAATGCACCTTGTAGGAGATTGCCTGCATTGGATTCATTCAAGGTAAAACCCTTCCTAACCAGTCACTTCCTTAGCACTACTGCCTTAGAGATGACTAGGAGATCAACCTTGATATGGTTTCTCCTAAAAAATGAGTACTGGAATCAAGTCACACTATATGGATTGTTTTACCCATTAAACTTCCTTCGTGGGATCTCCAATCACAGAAGATGGATTACCTCCGTAGGCGACTTCTTAACAGGATTACACTCATCCCCCTTGACAAATAACAGATCTAGCCTCAACGCTAGTCTAGAGGCAAAAATTCCTCTTTTGGCTTCTCAAGCCTAACTGTTGATCAGCAATGTATTTCTCTATCTCATGGAGCATACAATTATTAAGTCTTTTTCATTGCAGCACACCTCTACTTATCTTTATACATCTGTAAAATTTTCAAACACAATTCTCCAATAAACAAAATTAGTGTATCTATAGACACCCCATTTTGACCAGCCCTAAGACTTAGGGGCTCTTTTTCGAACACCCGATGCTGAAAGTTAGAATGTGCTATTATTTGAATTCCTCGGTAGGAGAGCCAGGTTCAAGCTTTAATCTCAACCTTACACCCTGTAACAAGCCCGCGGGGGACCTCGCTACAGCTCGGACTCGATTTATAGTCACGGTTCTTAATCTGAACCAAAGAGTCCAAATCCGGCAAATCGTTTTGAGAAAACAGATTTTTGAAAGAAGTGCCAAACATGGACTGCTTTGCCAGATACAGAGTCGCCACCTAAATATTTTATTTTGGAAAATTTAGGAAACCCTGACTCGTTGCCAAAGGCCACGTGTCCGTCATCACCAAAGTTGCCTCGGCTCGGGAACTTGGGTACGATTGGGGAAGGTCACTTCGTGAGCACCCCCGCTCGCCCGGTCATAGACCGGCCTCTACTAACCACGATATCTATTTTTGAAAACATTGTATGTTCTTATTCCGGTTATTTAGCCTAGGTTACTATGTGATGCGCACAGCATACAAGTATAGATCAGGTCGCCTGGATTGGAACAAAACATCTCATGTTCGCTTTTTGAAAATGGTTTGCTACCCACAGGTAGGTTTGAAACATTTGATGGTTTATTCCAATCCAACTAACCCAACCTTCACCCACAGGCATTCAGGCAATTATATCACATAAGCATATTGCCTCATGGTAAGCATGCTATCATGGTATTCACTCACACGCATGCAAGGATGCTAAAGCATAAAGCTTACCGGGTACTCCAAGCCAAAAAAGGAACTTAATTAGAAATCCATGCATGATCCTAATTATACAGAAATGCCTAATGCAACACATGCAAGAATGCAACTAAAATAGGCTCGGCTGTTCTAAACATGGCATATGAAATGCTACAGCTAACACGTATTCAACTTTGAAATTGAAATACAATGCAGTTAGTATGATGCGCCGAGCCTGATGTATGTAAAACAGATGAATGATGCAAACATGCTGTCATACTATATACTAATTTAAACATGCCCTAATCTAACCATCATAAGCGGATAAATAAAAGGGAGAAAGACGTGGGGTTGGAAGACATACAACACACACACGCACACTTATTACAGTTATGCCCTCGCGCAGAGGGTCCAAATAAATATACAGTCCCAAATAAAAGAATATTACAGTCCAAATAATATACAAATTCCTAATTAATTAACAAATTAACTAAGAAAATAAATAAACTGGCATGCAAGCCAGGGACTGCCTTGCTCCTGATGAATGATGCATGTCTGGGCTGCCTTGCGCGAAAATCCACCGGAATGCCCCAATTAGCCTCTGTTTAGCAGTTATTCTTGAAACGCGTGCCAAGTCCCGAAAAGTTGCTGATTCTTCATTTTGCTGCAACAGAGAGCAGGAAAGGGGCATAGCAATGTACTTCCACAAATATATGCATGCCTCGATCCTCGTGCCACCAATCACGCATACCGAGGCATGATGGCCGATGAGTCGAATTGCACAACCCAATATAGAATGAATGCACACGAAAACACAACAAGAACCTAACTCCATCATGGGTAATCCGGAGTGTCGGTGACTGGGAATTGAGATACGTTCCGTCACTCCGAGTACGAAATGCACCTCGTTTCCCGTGCCCGGGCTAACTCCTATTCCGGACACGATGCAATATGCATGACATGCATGAATGCAACTAAGATACAGCCTAGCATGCACAATGCTATGAAAATGAGATGCCTCGAAGTGCGTGCACATGGGCACGCAAACCGAGAAAATGACATACGCAATGTAAATGACATGGAAATGTTACACTAACATGAGAAAGCCTCAACCACGCTCATATAAGCGGCCGATGGATGAAAATGAAGTGCCTCGAAGTGCGTGCACACGGGCACACAAACCGAGGCAATAGTATATGCAATGCAATGGCATGGAAATGGCATATAAAATGCAACATGGACTTATACTAACATGAGAGAGCCTCAGCCACACTCACATAAGAGGCCGATGGATGAAAATGAAATGCCTCGAAATGCGTGCACATGGGAACGCAAACCGAGGCAATGACATACGCAATGCAATATGGCTAAAATGGCATATAGAATGCAACATGGATTTACACTAACATGAGAGAGCCTCAGCCACACTCACATAAGAGGCCGATGGATGAAAATGAAATGCCTCGAAATGCGTGCACACGGGCACGCAAACCGAGGCAATGACATACGCAATGCAATATGGCAAAAATGGCATATAGAATGCAACATGGACTTACACTAACATGAGAGAGCCTCAGCCACACTCACATAAGAGGCCGATGGATGAAAATGAAGTGCCTCGAAATGCGTACACACAGGCACGCAAACCGAGGCAATGGCATACGCAATGCAATATGGCTAAAATGGCATATAGAATGCAACATGGACTTACACTAACATGAGAGAGTCTCAGCCACACTCACATAAGAGGCCGATGGATGAAAATGAAGTGCCTCGAAATGCGTGCACACGGGCACGCAAACCGAGGCAATGGCATACGCAATGCAATATGGCAAAAATGGCATATAGAATGCAACATGGACTTATACTAACATGAGAGAGCCTCAGCCACACTCACATAAGAGGCCGATGGATGAAAATGAAGTGCCTCGAAATGCGTGCACACGGGCACGCAAACCGAGGCAATGGCATATGTAATGCAATAGCATGGAAAATGATATGCAAACATGCTAATGGATTTTCAGCAATGAAATGTGGGGGAAAACAGCTCCGAAACGAGGCGAAAACACACCCGATGCACGGAATAGTCCCGAAACACGAATTTTGGCACCCGAAAAGGCCTATAGCTATACCAAACATGCAAAATTGGTGCATGGAATGTAAATACAGAAGAAAGGAAGCCCCAAAATAAGCATTTTACTAGTACAAAACATGGCCAAACAGCAAGCAAAGATAGGGCAAAACTAGCATGCAAGAGATGGCCCTAAACATGAGATTAAAAAGAAACTCATAGCTGCTAGCCCCAAACAGGTTAGGGTCCTTCAACAATGTTGAAGAGGGACCCAAAATATGATGTTTTTCAGAACTGTAAAAACCCCCAAAACAAACACAGGTATGGCTGCACTCTCATACAAGAAAAAGGGCCAAAAGGTGGCCAAAGAGGCAAGTGGTATATACAAAGCCCAAACTGAAAAATTCCCTTCTACAACATTGAAGAGGGACCAAAATATGACTATTTGCAGAACTGTAAAATGGCCAAAACAGTATACAAACATGCTAGAAATGCAATGTAAAATGAGGCTCAAAAGTGGCTATAACACAAAGTATACAAAATATTCCACAAACGGCCAAAGACCCTTAATGAAACATGAATAATGGGCCAAAATAAGACTATTTTCAGAACTGTAAAATGGCCAAAAACAAAAGCATGATAGGCTAACAAAACATGCAAGAATGGGGACCAAAAGAGAGATATAACATGAAGTGGCATATGGAGGTCCCAAACCATGAAAGGCCCTAAATGAAACATGAATAATGGGCCAAAATAAGACTATTTTCAGAACTGTAAAATGGACAAAAACGAAAGCATGATAGGCTGCCAAAGCATGCAAAAATGGGACCAAAAAGGGAGTATAAAGGCAAGTATAGCATGGAGGTCCCAAACAGTGTTGAGCCCTTCTTCAATATTGAAGAGGGGCTCAAAATAAGCCTATTATCAGTTTACAACATGCTCCAAAACAAATCACACACAAGCTAAAAATATCATGCAAGAAAATGACATCTTAGAGGGATAATGAAGCAAGTGCAAGATGGAGGACTCAAACAGGGTTGAGCCCTTAATGAGACATGAAAATGAGCTCAAAAGAATGCCACTTTCAGTTATGGCCGGAGCTCAAAGCAAAAAGCATAGATGGCTAAGAAATATTGCAAAGAAAAGCTCCAAAAAAAAGGGAATGGCAACTCACCCTTGGAGACAAGTCTTTTGTTGCTTCTTGGACCAATTTTGATGACTCTAAGCTGCTGGAATTCTTCCCCTTGCTTTTGAAATGGAGTGGTGGTGGTAGAGCTTGGTGGTGATGAAGAAAACAAGGTGTAGGACTTAAGGATTTTTAGAAAATGAGGAAGATGGAGGGAGATATGTGTATTGAGGCTTGAAGACAATTTTTTCCAACCCCAAAATATGATATGGCCTGCTGGTTATATGGACCAAAAAGGGGGTGTAAAGGTGGGGGAAAAGGAGGCCAACTTTCCCCCACAAAATATCCCCCGGATATTGATATTTTCTGGGGGATAAAGCTATACAGCTATAAAGTGAACAGTGTGAGGATCTCGGCCGGCCAGTTATTTTGGTTGCAGGTGGCCGGCCGGCCACACCCCCTAGCCGGCTGGCTAGGGGTCAAAAGGGTCAAGCTGATTTAGTGGCCGGCCACCACATGATGGTGTCCTCCCATGTGTGTACATCACAAATATGTGGTTCAAAGTTCAAGAAAGTGGCCCCAAGGTGTTCAACATTAGCCCAGAAGGAGGGGTTCAAAAGGGTCAGGTGGAATTACTGGCCGGCCACCAACTTTTAGGATCCTCCCAAGTGTGTACATCACAAATATGTGGTTCAAAGTTCAAGAAAGTGGCCCCAAGGTGTTCAACATTAGCCTGGAAGGAGGGGTTCAAAAGGGTCATGTGGAATTACTGGCCGGCCACCAACTTTTAGGATCCTCCCAAGTGTGTACATCACAAATATGTGGTTCAAAGTTCAAGAAAGTGGCCCCAAGGTGTTCAACATTAGCCCGGAAGTGTGAAAAAAGGGCGCCAGAGGGCGTCGGAGGATGTATAACTGGTTGCTGCAACAATTACTGGCCTCCCACCCTTCAGTGACCTCCCCGGTGATAAAACAGAGGTACCTGCCAAAAATGAACGAAAACCGTTGCAAAACGAATGTTCGGGGGCCAAAACACGCGGTTCGAGGTCCCGAAAATGGGCTATTAAGTACCGAAAGTGGCATTCGGCCACGAAGTGGGTTTCTTAGACCCCAGTGTCCCTCAAAAGGGAGAAAATAGGAAGTATGCCAAAAATCGGAGCAAATGGAGATGGTTAAGCGGTCCCGAACCGAGGCACACGGCCAACGATCCCGAAAACCAGGAACCGGACTCCGAAATGGGCAAAATGGCCTACGGCCACCAAATGTAGCCTGCGGCCACTGAGAGATGGTCTACGGGACCTCTCCCTCCCCTCGGGGAAAGAAATAGAGAAAACCGAGTCTGGTTCGCAAACCGAGACAAGGCATAGAAGAGGGTTCGGAAATCCGGAGGCAGGGCTTACGGCCGCGACTCTGAGACTTCTGAACGAGCACGATATGCAACGTCACCGAGCGCTCAATCGGTGATGTCTGAGTCTTAAGGTCGGTCAAAAATGGGGTGTCTACACACCCATTTTAGCCAAACTATTTTAGACCCTTTTTCAAAATGTTTTGTGTGGATTCAAACATTTCTACCAAGTTCAAGGCTCGTATTTTCAAAATTTAAGTGTTATATTTTCTTAGCAAATTGAGTAAGAGCAAAGTGGAAATGAGTGGAAAGAATGAGAATTTTTCGATGAGAAACAAAATCCTGCTTTTTCTTTCTAAAAAACTGTTTGGCCAAACTCTTTTTTGGTCTAGTCAGACACTTTTTTGTCTGTAGACTGATTTGTCCAAAAAATGGAGCAGCTTTAGAAAATTCAGTATTTTCTCCGAATTTTACACAAATATCTAAGATATTTTGCCTCTAGGCTTCCTTTACAAATATCTTAGATATTTTCTTTTCCTCAAAAGTCTATAAATACACCTCTCCTTCATTTCAAAGGGTTACAAAATTTGTTCACCATTCTTCACTAATACACCACCCAAAACTCCATCACAGTTAAAATTAAGGTTGAGAAATATTTCTAAAGGGATTACAAAATATTTAAAAAGGCCAAAGACTTGTTTGAGAGCCATCTCCTACACTGCATTTTCAACCTCCATTTCTCATACACCAACTATCAACACTCTATTAAATCTTGACTCCAAGCTGCTTGCTAAGGATCCTAAGAACTATAAGCCATATCTAAAGGACCTTAAGGGTGCCAAGAAAGAGTTTTACAACCAAGAAGTTTACCCTCTTTCAAGAGGTGAAACTTTTGCAATTTTGTCATATTTCTCTCTTGTTCTTCATTTATAATCATGTGATTGTTGTAAGTCCTCATGGATGTAGAGCGAGTAGAATTTAGCCATCCATCCTTTCAATTGATAGTTCTTTCTTCATTTTCGTGCTTTCCTTAGCTTTAACTTCATTGTTCTTATGTATTTTTCACCCTTGTGGATGTGTTTGGGAGTAACTATTAGCCATCTATTCACAATTTCAATATGTAGAATAGATTTGTTTGTGTTGTTATACCCTGATTCTTCACCTATCCTCTCCCTTAAGCATGTTAATCTATGTGTTTCAACCTATGCTCAATGATAATGAGTAGAGGGGTTGTCTCATAAGATTGCTTAGGGCATTCTTGGGATTTGATGTTGAAAGGATTTTGTTTCTCCTTCTTATGAGTTGTTTTTGGAAGTAAAATAAGAGATTTTTGGTCAAAGGATGTTGAAATCTCCCTTCTCAATCATTTGTGAGCATAGAAATGGGTGTAACTACCTTTGTTCAATGACTAGATGAGGTGTTTTCACTAAATTTGATAGGTCCCTTGTTTTAATATGGAAAGCTTTCACCAAGAAATGATTTGCATTAATCTACGCTCTCCACTTAATAGCATGGATTTGGGTATTAATTTGCACTTATTCATAAAAAGAAGATATAGGTTCCTATCAATTTCTTGGGCTTGAACTTGTTCTTGATTTAATCCTTTTAATTGTTTTCTTTCAGCAAAATATCTATTGTACATGTATGTTTGTATCATTGTTGGGGTTGTAGGCCATCTACCTCTTCCTTAAATGGTTTCTATAGGTGGAGGAGGGAGAAGGGATGAATACCCCTTTGAAGGTGTACATGGCTTCTGTTCTGGAATCCTTACATAAATCCAGATTCTGCTCAAAGGAGAGGTTCGGGCGACCTATATTCTGCTCAACCAGTCACTTTTGTCCATGGCTGACTAAATTATCCCAAGAACAGAGCAGACAACTTCAGAGGGGTAGTCTCCTGGGTGGTTCTAGAGCTGCTAGTTGATTTATTCTATTTTATTTAACATAACTTGTTAGATTCAACAGTAATTAGGCTGAATCAATTCATTGTTGTAATAACTCCTCTAACCCCACTTCTTTTCTTTCTTTTATAAATTATTCAAGTGTTGTAATAATCTCTCTTTCTCTTTCTCTATCTCTTCCTTTCTTACTCAAATTACTGTAATAATCTTCCAACCCCACATCTTTCTAACCCTTTTATTTATGTGATTTTTGTACAACATCATGTCTTATTTATCGTATCCATACTTTGCATCCAATTTTCATGCATTGAGATTCGACTAATTTGCATATGTGGGTTTTATAAATTCTTGTGTGCCTTTGTGCACTAATTCATGCCTTGAAATGATTCACATATCATGTACTTAGTAACCGAATTCTTAGTTGCATTTTGTGTATGTGTTGCATTAGCTATTTGTATGTAGGATCATGCATTTGTATATAGCATATTATTTTTTAGCTTGCCACGGAAGAGTACTAGTGAGCATTTACAACTTTAGCATCCCAACTGTATATGTTATTGTACTATGTAGCATCTTGCCATGTGGCTAAGTGCTTAAATGATATACGTCCTTGAATGCCAATGGATGAAGGTTGTGTTCCTTAGGTTGAATTGGCGTTGATTGATATGCATGTGGGCTCAATTCCATTTTGAGTTATACATTTATTCAACAAAACCTTTCAAAAATGCAAAAAATCAAAGCATAACCAAAATAAGCAGCGTGATCTATAAATTGCATGTCTTACATAGTAACGTTGCCATTATTAATAATCATAACATGAGCATATAATGTTTATAAAAATCATAGCATGGCTTAGGAAAGGCTGATCTTTTGATCAAGTGAGTAGGGGTGCTCAATTCATGACCATCCCCCTTCATGCCTAAGGTTCCAAATCGACGCATCTTTGGTTATGATGACCAATGGCGTTTGGCACGAGCCACGAGCATCCTAATTTTTTAAAAAAATTAGGTGGCGACTCTTAAATCTGGTGATGTAGTCCATTTCTGGCATATTTTGCAATAAATGGGTTTTCTATAGAAGTTACCAGATTTGGACTCTCATTTCTTTTTTTTCACATTGCACTAATGAGACTAAATTAGGAGATTGGGAGTCTAAACTGTTGGGCACGATTCGTAACCCCAAAAGCATCCCACAGTTTCTGACGACTCTGCTGGGGAAACTAAGAGAGACCTTGAATCAAACTCCACGATATGAGATTTATTTACAAATATATGCTCATTGCATTTCATGCATAGTGCGCTTAAGTCACTATATTTTCCATCTAACATCCTAGACAGCTTGTCGGATGTGGGCTCTATTATGGTTGGAATACAAGCCCCAGATTTGGATCACCAACGTACTACTTGATCATGCCTTCACTTATAGGTGTTGGGTAGGTGTAGCACGACATTTTCGCCCCCCTTTTCGGAAGGTTCGAAAGAAGCCCTACAGTTCGGACTCACGTGGTTCTGAATCTAATCTCACAAGTGCAATGTGAAACTGATAAATTGATTTTGACAAATTGATTTTAGGATCAAAAATGCCAAAATTAGACTGCTTTGTCAGATACAGAGTCGCCACCTAAATATTTTATTTTTGAAAAAATTGACGAAACCCATGACTCCTGCCAAAGGCCACGTATCCGTCATCACCCAAGTTGCCTCAGCTCGGGAACTTAGGTATGAGAAGGGAAGGTCATGAATTGAGCACCCTTGCTCACCCGATCAAAGATCGATCTCTACTAATCATGATATGATATTTTATAAATATTATGTGCTCTTGTTCCGGTTTATTAAGCTAGCTTTACTATGTGATGCGCACAAGCAAGTATAGACTAGTTTGTTCAATTTGGAACAATTTAACTCATGTTTGTTTGCGAAAATGGTTTGAATTTGCCACCTCAAGTGGGCTTAGAGTTTGCGAATTTGCCACCAAACATAGTAGGCTTAAAATTGATTTGCCACTCAACAAACTGGGCTTAAAACGCACATTTGTTGAATCGTTCCAATTTAAACAACAAGCCTTCATCCACAGGCATTCAAGCAGTTTAGCAAGTAAGCATATAGTCTCATGGTAAGCATGCTAAACATGGAAACATTCACACTTATGCAAGTATGCTAAAGCATAAAAACTCACCTAGTACTCCAAGCTAAGAAAACATGAGTTAGAAAAATATGCATGATTCCTAACTATGTTAAGTGTCTAATGCAACACATGCAATATGCAATTAATAGGCTCGGTTACTAATATGACATATGAATTGATTTGATAACATGCGGTTAAACACGTATTTAAATAAGTATTGAAATGGCAATGTAGTTTGAACGATGTGACAAGCCTCGATGCATGCAATACGAATGAATGGATGCAAGCATAAGGTATGCTAATTGGAATATGACCCTAATCTAACCATCAAAAGCGGGTAAATAAAAGGAAGAAAGACGTGGGGTTGGAAGACATACAAACACGCCATCGCGAAGGAGGGTCCGAATGAATAAAAGCTAACTAGCTAACTAGGCTAATTAAGCTAACTAACACAAAACTTGAAACTAATTAACTAGCTGTACTAGCTAACTAATTATTATAAACCGAATTAATTAACTATTCTAGTTATTAATTACAAAATGAAATTGAATAACTAGTTAAACTAACTAATTATTTACAACACTTAATTAGCTACAACTAATTAATTACAACACATATTTGATCTATTGCTAATTAAATTAATTAGCTAATCCCGGGAAGCGAGGGAGGCCCATGCATGCTCGGTTTCCACCCAAAAAGCCACTGCCTTGCTACTGAATGCCTCTGTTTGCACATTTGAACACTGACAATTCTGCCCACTTCCAGAACACCTCTGCTCCACCTTACCAACACAATGTGCAAATTTCACTGATGGCCGACTAGGAGCCAGTCAACTACCAATGGTGGCCGGTCGGCTACCACTGGTGGCCGGTCGACTACTGGTGGTGGTTGTCGGCCACTGATAACTTGGATTTCCTTGCTGCAACAGAGAGCAAATAGAGCATAACAGTGTATTTCTCAAGGGTTGTTTGCACACTTTGCCTTTCCTTTTCATAGGGAAATCAAAAGAGGAACAAAATTTGGGTCATAAACCATCAATCAAGCAATTTCATTGCATGATGGCTTGTGAAACCAATTGTGCAAGTTTAATAAATGCAAAATGAGACCAAAATGACCATCACCCTATCATGCATGATCAAGGGCGATGGAGACCCAGGAAAGTGGCACATTTCATCACTTTTGAGTATGAAATGTCCCATTTTCCTTGTGTTCAAATTAATGTCCAACTTGAACACATGCAATGCAACACAAAGGAATGCTTATCTTGTCACTTTTACTTGCTAATTTTGTTTACACATTTTAGTTACCAAATCATTCATTAATCAATTTGTCCATTGGTGAGTGTCTTCTAAGATGAAAGAAGTGTCAACCAAGGGATAGTTTAAGGCATGAGAGAAGCTTCCTGCCGTTGGTAATGACCTCTCAAAGGAGGATTAAACCATTAAGCATGAGCCTCAATCTCAAGCTTAAACAACCCTAAGGTTGAAACAACCCTCAAACCAAATGAAAAAGTGAAGAAATGAGGGAGATTGTAGAGATTATAAGTGCGGAAATTAGGTGAGAAAAAGCACAAAAACATGCAATCAACTCAAACCAATGGTAGTTAAAGCCTTAAAACACCAACCTAGTGAAAAGACTTACACTACAACTATACAATACAAGACTCAAAAGTACCAAATAGCCAAGTAGTGGCAAAACAGCTCAAAACAGAGTTCAAAGCATGTTGGATTTGAGCCACAAAAAGCTAAAACATTAAGCTAATATAGGGGGCTAACTAGGCATGAAAACAAGACACGAGGAGGGGAGCCTAACCCCTCTAATTTTGGACTTCAAAATGAGTCTTTTGCCACTGAAAAACCTCTGAAATTCAGTGGTTAAAAGGCCCAAAAAATTTGGTTTGAAAGTGGTGAACAAAGGTACAAAAGCTTTACAAACTAAGAAGTTAGAAGGGTGAACCACCCCTTAACTGAAAATGGCATCAAACCACCACCTTTAGGCCACAAAAATAGAGTTTTTGATAGTTCAAAACCAGCCCCAAAATAGTTTAAAAACAATAGAAGAAGATGGCAAAGCAAGTGTGCAAAAACAAGTATAAAATGAGAGTGTTATACCTCTTGAAGGAAAGGACACCTTCTGGAGCTCAAAGAGGGTCTCAAGCAACCTCAACCCAAAGATAAGCAACTTTGGTTAAGGATTGATAGACAAAAGTGGAGTGTACCTATACTCGTAAGCACAAAAGTTCAAGAGAGGGAGAGAGAAATGTAGAGAGAGAGAGAGAGAGAATTTTGTTCCAAAATTGCTAACCCTCCAAAATAGGAGAGGAACCCCCTATATATAGAAAAACAAGCCTTGAGCTTAGAGACGCCCCACCAAACACGTGTAGGGAGAAGCAGCTCAATGTGCTAACAGCTGGCACAACTGTCAACAAATATCTAGAAAAAGACATTGGTGGCTGTCGACCACCACTGGTAGTCGACCGGCCACCACTGATGGCCGACCAGCCACACCAATGGCCAACAACCATGAGCCATGGCTGATGGCCCATCGTGGTGGCCAACAGATGACCAAAAGTTCCAAACTTGAAACACCAAGCTTTTGGTCCAAAACAAGGCACAAAATGGACAAGTTTTAAAGGCTCAAAGACAAGGCATTCCACCGAGGACTTCGGGCACCCAAGGCGAACATATGCAATCGTAATCATCGAGTGCACAAGCGATAACGTCTAAGTCTTGAGGTCTGTCAAAAATGGAGTGTCTACAGTTACCCCTCTTTGACAGAGCTCGAAAGTCATGAAGTGACGGGAGTGAATGTCAAAGCCCAGAGACAACCCATTTTGACAAGGCCGAAGACTTGGACAAACAAACAAGCAAGACAAAAACGGTTGCACCCACAGGCTGCCTACATATCCCTTTGCAAAGAATAAACCCAGCGTAGTTCTAGGGGCAAGATGCAAGCGATATACGCGATGGAAGAACATAACTTATGATCATGCAATGAGGCTGTAATGAAACATTTAAATGCAAATGAAATGCAATGAAAATGCCACATTCAAACAAACCAAAACAAGGTACACTAATTCCAAACATGAAAAGAAGTAAGTAAATGAACACGCCACACATGAGAATCATGAGCCAAACCATATTTCATGCAGAAAGGATGTAAGAAAATTATGCAAACTTAACTACACGACACGTAGGAAAGGCGAAAAGCAACGTAACCATCGGGCTCACCCAAGGTTTCAACCGAGATCCTAACGCGTCTCACGCGAGAGGAGATAGTGAATACGTCCAAACGCGGCTCACGCGAGAGGAGAAAGTGAATAAATGCATTTCAAATGGCACAAATGATCCTACCTGGAACTCCGCTCAGTGAACCGTACATACAACATCATGCCTGTATAAAACTCAACAAATGCGATACAGTAAGAATGCATGTTCTATGCAAAGAAAACAATCGAGGCAAAATGCTACATGAAGGCATATTCAACGCCAAGTACCAAATGCATGTCCTATGCACGATTGATAGCATGTTCTATGCAAAGTACAAAATGCATGTTCTATGCACGATTAACAACATTCTATGCAAAGTACAAAATGCATGTTCTATGCACGATTAAAATACGCATTCTGCGCAACAACATATGTGAAATGCACGTTCTATATACGTAATGAAGAGATGCATAGTCTATGCAAGAATGAAAGCGTATTCTATCGAAACAAGTTCAGTAGCAACTTTCCAATTTACCTTTCAGAAAAGTTACGATATGCAAAAAGGATACACCTCGTTCAAAGTATCAAGGTTCAATGTAGGAGCACTAAGCACTGGATGGCTGCCAGAGGATGGTGCTGGCCACCTGTCGGCCACCGATGGCAGATCGGGCCCTTTTTGGTCTTTTCATCACGCGTCTTTAAGAAAAGGCCATGGGGCCTTATTTCCATACACCCTCATATTCGAAATTTCACCCTCTCTCTCTCTCTAGACCTTTCTTCTCTCTAGATTCGTGTTTTCTATGTGTTTTCCAACGTCCCACGCGAAGTTGATTCGCTAAATCCTCTTTGTTTCCTTCGTTTTGAATTGAAATTTGATTTCGGTGCTTTTTTTTCTTCATTTTCACCACTTGAGGCTTGTTCCCCTCAAGTTTCTCGCAAGTTCTGTGCACTTTTTCCATCTTTGACTTTTTCTCCCATTTCTCTTGCCTAGGGTTTGACTTTTTCCAAGTTTACCCTACTTTATCCATTTTCTTTACTTCTCATCGACTCTTCACCCATATTCCAGATGGCAAACAATATACCGCATGATGGAGCTCTTCCAAATGCAGAGTTCAAGGCAGAGTTTGATTCTAAGGATGAGCCGGAGCCATTACCATTGAGGCTACGACCCTTCGATCCAGCGAGATACCGCCCCCAGACACACATCCTGCCTACCGGAGGTATTAGACGCTTTACTGATTTTACTCCCGGCGCACCGGAGGATCTCCTATTGAAGGAGTCAGCCTTGCATCTTTATGCCGTTGCCGTTGAGGTATGAGCTCTACCCACCGTATTTATGTTGCATTTCCTGCACTGTTTTTCATCTAACTGTACTTTCATAACTGCTTTATCTAATTTACCTCTACTTGATCTGCTTGTATCTATTCTTTGCCATAGGGTGAGTCTCGCACCTTCAGGGGCTACGGTGCTACGACTGCACGGGACTAGTATGATGAGCTCCCTGCAGGAGTACACCACATCGTCGACGGGGCTGGCTTTGGCCTTTTCTACTCCGGCCTGACGAGAGTTATAGCTAGCCGTCCTTTTCTGCGGGCCCTCGTGGAGAGATGGTGGGACACCACTAACTCTCTCCACTTTTCCATAGCCGATGAGATGACGATGACTCCCTACGACTTTGCCATGATCACCAATTTAGGCATAGGGAGCAATCCGATCCCTCTTGATACAGACATGGAAGAGTAGGAGGCAACTTGGATCGAGCTATTGGAGGAGCGCCCACCTTTGTACCGGCCAGGCATAGTTAGATACACTTGGATTGCGGAGCAGTTCCGGGGGACCGAGCCAGAGACAGTTGAGGAGATAGAGCAGTACGCTCGGGGTTTTCTGATGTTCCTTCTCGGTACCATCCTATTTGCGAATAGGGTGAACACCGTAGGATTATACCTACTGAGTGCATTGGTGACCCTTCCCCGGATGAGTTCTTATGATTGAGGCGGAGCTAGCCTTGCCACTTGTGGAGAAGTGGTTTGGAAATACTCTTTGGATCCAATGGGACGCTCGAGATCCTTAGCTAGTCACCTGAAAAGGAATGAACACTCTGGTCAGGGGTGCCGGAATTAGCACTCCGACGGACAAGTTAGTGTATTCTCTCTTGGTTGCTTATATCTCAAGTTTAGACCTTTTCTCACATACCTTTCTCTGGTTGATGCTCCTTTATTTATATTCTTTCCCTTGGGCCTTAGAGTCAGGCCCACCCTTGATCTATTGCACGTCCATTTATTCGGCTCTTGTTCTGCTGGTTGGGATGCCAATTATCCTATTCGGCTCTGAGTTCGACTACGATCAATGTCGAATACAAGATCCGTCCTTGACCGATCTCATACCTATACCCAGCCTTATTGCCCTCCCGGAATACTCGGCTCCCACAATTGCCCCCCAAACATCCTATTAATGCTAGTTATTTGGCATGTTCGGTTTTGAACGGCATGTTTATTTTCGAATTTGAGAAGTCAAAGAAAGAACGACAGCTAACCTCATTCCAATGTATATCAGAGCAGATGTTTTTTAAGGCATTATTACATCTTCCCGCTTCTTCGTACGTGTTCTTCATTTAATGCGATTTGAAGCTATGTTGTCCCTTCGTGTGTAAGTTCTTTTTGAATACTCAAAGCTTCTGGTTTGCCTTTCGATATACCTCCATTTCGCGACTTTTGCAACTTCCTCCTGTCTTTCATTAGCTTTCCTGCTTATTGTAAGTTTTCTTCTCCTTTACTTCGAATCCCATTTCCTCGTTTATTTTTAGTTTCGTATAATCCTTAGGCTAGCTAGAATGGCAAAACATTTGATGGAACTCCTTTCTGTAGGTCGAATTTCCGGCTTCCGACACCATTATTCCATTCCCGACGACGTCTATCTGTCACTTGTGGCAGACAACACTACTGATATGGAGAAGACTGATGACAGTACAATCATCTTTCCTCTCCTATCGATTGTTGAGAGTGGAGTTCATTTTCCTCTTCACCCATTCCTAAGAGCCGTCCTCCAACACTGGGGTCTAATCCCTTCCCAGCCTAATGTAAATTTTTTCCAAATCATAATGGGGATTATAGAGTTGAATCGACGCCTTAGGATTAACCTAGGTATACCTGCTATTTGTCATTGTTATGCCTTAGCCAAGTCTACTGGCTGGTTGGGACGTTATTTCCTCAGAGCCAAGGATACCGATCATCACTTAGTGACCATGCTTGCCAGTTCCGGCAAGCGTGTTGACGATGTAATGGTCGTTGTCCGAGGCAATTGGAAATTCGGCGAGGGTGAGTATCGCCTAGATCCCGTGCCAAGGCAAAAAGGCGAACTAGGTGGCCATACAGCTCATTTTTGTTATTTTTATTGTCATACATGTATTCGGCTTTTCTTCCATGTACTAACTGTTCCGTTCATGCAGGTAGCGATTTGAAGAAAGTATTGGTTTCAGCCGACGACGCTGTGCTTAGGGAAATTACAACTGCACTATAATTCGTTGGCCGTCCAAACCTTCATAAACAAGGGAGGGAGGCCCACATTCTCCTACAGTACGAGCTGACTTACGCAGCGTCTTCGGCGATAGACCATATTTCAATTCCCAGAGGGGAAGAGCATCTTACGACCCTTGTTTTACGACCCTTGTTTTTCGCAACTTCAAAAATCTTAGGCAAATTAGTTTGGAAGACTCCGATTTGGAGCACGTGGAAGAGCAAGCAGCCGAAGAAATCACTGAGGACCTGAACCAGTTGGAAGCTGAGGTAGACGAGGCTCTTAATTTGGCCTTTGAGGAAGCCGGACTCAATTCGTCTGACCCTCCATCCACGTCGGGCCGAGGGACATCTCATTCAAAGACATTTTTACAGGCTTAGGAGACCTTCCCGGCACCTATTCTGAGAATATGGCTGGGGAGTCGCTCACGCAACTTGCCAGGAGAAAAAAACGTTGAAAGGATGGCTACCTGGAGGAGAGCCGAGGCCGCCGGATCGGAAACTCCACCCGCTGCGGTCGCATGGCCGCGCATTGAGGAATCGAACTTGGTTGTTTCGTTCACCATTCAACCAAGGATAAGGAATATGCTAATTGCCACTGATGCGTCAGCCTTGAAGGATCCTACTGTGGCCTTGAGCATGGCCTCCTCAATATCCCTGTTGGTTGACAGAGCCGCATTTCGGGCGAAGCCAGACCTTATGCTAATTGCTCTAGCCGCTCAGTCGTCCTTATCGGTACATCACTTGCCTTATCTGCAGTCTTTCGACTAAGTACATATCTATATTTTTCTTATTATTTGTTTGCTGTAACTCTATTTTCTTATTTTGCAGACGGTGGGCAGGATAGCCGAAATCGACCGCCGTCAACATGACGCCATAGAGCAGATCGGCTTCCTGAAAACTGAAATTGACAATGAAAAGAACAAGGCTGCGGCGACCTCTCAAAGGGCCAATTTTGAGGCATTGTAAGCGGCGGAGGAACGTGCGAGAGCTGACTCTGAGGCCAAACAAGCGAGGAATTTCAACTAATTAAGGCTTGCGGCCGAAGAGAGGGCAAAGGCGAGCGAAGATGCGCTGAAGTTAGCCAAGGAGGTGATCACCAAGCTGGAAGCCGGCTTGGAAGAATCGAGGAAGGTGAAGGAAGTAGCTGACTCTAAGATTTCCAAAGAGTTCCAAGATGGGAAGGACGCCGCCTTAGACAACTATGTGGAAGAAGTCCCCAAGTTCGAGAATCGGGGCTTCAAACACGGCTGGCTCAAAGCCCTCGCTGCAGCGAATGTGACATTGGCGCAGCCGATTCCATATGAGTAGGTGGATGTTGAGCCGCTGGCATCTGACCTTGAAGATTGATTTGAGGATATTTTTGTTTTTGGTAGGCATCTTAGATGCATAGTTTTTGTTAGTAGATTTTCATTTCTTTAAATGTAAGCTAATTTTCATGTGCAAAATGACTGTTGTTCGCTCTCAATTTATTAATGAAAATTTTCTGTGCTTTCCAGTTTACTGCATATACTACTTGTCATCTGTCTTTAATTTATTAATGACAATTCCTTATGTTTTTCTGTTTGCTATGGGTAAATTAATCATTCAATAAATTAACCGAATCAGTTAAGCAACCTTTGCCTCTTTGCTATCTAGCCAAATAACTAAAATAATCAGCAATTAACAACTTGGAAAAAAATGAATATTCGGTAGACTAACAAATAAAACGGCCCAAGATCCCGACGTGTGGCCGATTAGATTAATGGATCTGGCCTTTGCCTTATCTGGTGCATGAACTGGAAGGTCGAATGACATTAGGTCGTAGAACGGCTACGGCACATGAAACGATCGGCACCAGGCCTGGATATTTGCCAACTAGATTAAAGAATCTAACCTTGCCCCAGCTGGTGCAGGAACTAGAAGGCCGCATGACATTAGGTCGTGGAACGGCTGGGGCACATGAAATAATTGGCACCAGGCCTGGATATTGGCCAACTAGATTAAAGAATCTTCCCTTGCCCCAGCTGGTGCAGGAACTAGAAGGCCGCATGACATTAGGTCGTGGAACGGCTGGGGCACATGAAATAATCGGCACCAGGCCAGGATATTGGCCGACTAGATTAAAGAATCTGCCCTTGCCCCAGTTGGTGCATGAACTAGAAGGCCGCATGACATTAGGTCGTGGAACGGCTAGGGCACATGAAATAATCGGCACCGGGCCGGATATTGGTTGCATGAACTAGAAGGCCGCATGACATTAGGTCGTGGAACGGCTGGGGCACATGAAATGATCGGCACCAAGTCTTGAAATTGGGCATTAATGAGGTCACCTCAGGGATGCTGCTTTCGTAAATAATAAATAGGGTGGGTGCTGCGTGTGCGTAGGTGCCATTTTTGCATTTAAATCCAATAAAAATTGTGGAAGGGAAAAAACATTGTGTCGAACTAAGCTAGATGACTGTTGTGGATGGCAAGAAGAGTATTCTTCAATAGCAGAGGAGAAGGGAGAACACTCGCTGAGTTAGACACAAAGATGAATTGAAGTGGCGAGTCAATGCACACGGGGAGCAGGACGTCGAGGGAACGTGAAAAACGCCAATCCCCATATCGTCGAAGTAGGTCACCCAGAAGGAAAAAACAACAACGTGGCAGCTCCCCTCAACCATGCTTGAGGGGAGAAACCAGTGCGACTCTGTGCCCGTTGAGTTTTGTGGTTTTGTGGGGAACAAACCGATGACGGAAGCGAATTCAATTGTGCACGACCCAAATGTAGCAGTCGAGTTTGCTCGATAAATTTTTCTAATAGAAGTCCAGCAGTCGGTGGTCAGTTGATCTGATTTTGAAGTGTTTCGGGAGGGCATCCATGGAGCTGTGAAAGGGCTGTATACTGCCTATGAAATCGGCATGCATCTTCTCGCCGCGCGGCAGGAGATAGAGTAGAATGATGAACGCATTCGAAGCTTAAAAGCTCGTACGGAGAAGGCTAAACGCGAGCTAAGAAAGGTTAAAACCACCAAGACACAGTCAGCCGGACAAACTAACCCGTTTATGGAAGAAAGGGTGACCCAACGGCTGGTCAGTCACGCAATTGTCGATTGCGATACGGCAAGCATGTTTATAATAGAGGCCGCAAAGACCAGGTCCTACAAACAAGGCTTCCATGATGGCTGGAAAGTCGGGATACAGAAGACGAAGGAAAAACTCACCGAAAAGGTCTGCCGATGTAAGAACCGTGGATTTAAGCACAGGTGGGTCAAGGCTCTCTAGGCCGTAGAGGCTCTTCGGGTAGCAGGCGTGGATTTGGCGTCGCCGTTATATCAGAGTCATCATTTTCCCTTCGCGACTTTCGAAGTCAAGAAGAGTGACGATGAGGGGGATGCCGAATAAAACTGATGATAAAACATTGTACTGCTCTAACGTAGATTGGGAGCGAATCATGTATTATCGATTAATTCAATAAAACTTATTATTTTAAACATTTACATGTTGTTTCAATCTCTCTCAATCGATATATTTGGTGTACCAAACATGTTCTTTGAATTACATGCTACTAGCTGCTGTTGCGTATATGATCTCCTGATTTTAAGCTCATGTGTAATTTTAATAAATTCATATACAAGATGGTGGGTTGTTTGAATTCGTAATTGTACTGGAGTGGTTGAATTCAATCAGAATGATTTTTCTCTTTTGCATAATTTGCATGCTTGTTTAGTTTCTAGTATAAGGTGGGCAATAATGCCGAAAAAAGCTGAAGATAAAACACTATCGATCTTCCTCCATTTTTTTTGTCAACTGCACTTATGCTCCTTTTCATAATATTCATGAGAAGCGTGCCGAATTAGGAATCGTTTTGCTTCACCCGTCACTGATGGGTCTCCGAATTTGGAGGCTTGTTCGGCCCAAACGCGTTATTTATGGATAGGGCTCCAAATTCGGAGGCTTTTTATTCTGGCCAGTCATGATATCCACGAAGGGCACTCCGAATCCGGAGGCTTGTTCGGCCCAAACGTGCCATTCACGGGTGGGGCTCCAAATTCGGAGGCTTTTTAACATGGCCAATCGTGATATCCACGAAGGGCGCTTTGAATCTAGAGGCTTGTTTGGCCCAAACGTCTCATTCACGAATGGGGCTCCGAATTCAGAGGCTTTTAACTCGACCAATCGTGATATCCACGAAGGGCGCTTTGAATCCGGAGGTTTGTTCGGCCCAGACGTGTCATTCACGGATGGGGCTCCGAATTCGGAGGCTTTTTTAACTTGGCCAATCATGATATCCATGAAGGGCGCTCCGAATCTGGAGGCTTATTTGGCCCAAACGTGTCATTCACGGATGGGGCTCCAAATTCAAAGGCTTTTACCTCGGCCAATCGTGATATCCACGAAGGGTGCTCCGAATCCGGAGGCTTGTTCGGCCCAAACGTGTCATTCACAGATGGGACTCCGGATTTGGAGGCTTTTAACTAGGTCAATCGTGATATCCACGAAGGGTACTCTGAATCTGGAGGCTATTCGGCCCAAACGTGTCATTCAGGGATGGGGCTCCGCATTCGGAGGCTTTTAACTGGGCCAATCGTGATATTCACAAAGGGTGCTTTGAATCCGGAGGCTTGTTCGGCCCAAACGTGTCATTCACGGATAGGGCTTCGGATTGGAAGGCTTTTAACTTGGCCAATCGTGATATCCATGAAGGGCGCACCGAATCCGAAGGCTTGTTCGGTCCAAACATGTCATTCACGGATGGAGCTCCGAATTCAGAGGCTTTTAACTCAGCCAATCCTGATATCCACGAAGGGCGCTCCAAATCTGTAGGCTTTTTCAGCCCAAATGTGTCATTCATGGATGGGGCTCCGGATTCGGAGGCTTTTAACTTGGCCATTTGTGATATCCACGAAGGGCAGTCTGAATCTAGAGGCTTATTACTTTGAACTACAATTCCATGTAGTGAGATAAGAAGTCTTGCATTATAAAAGTGAAAGTTGTGCACGGCGAACATTCAAAACAATTCATCATGCCCCACATGTCGGGTTAATGATAAAATTTAAGCAAATACATGGAATTCCAAGGACGTGACAGACTTCTCCTATACATGTCTTTGAGCTGATATGCCCCTATTCCCGCGATTGAATCGATCTGATAGGGGTTGTCCCAGTTAGGACCCAGTTTTCTGTCAGCCAGATTCCTGGTAGCCAGAAGTACTTTCTTGAGGACCAATTCTCCTGGTGCATAGCAGCGTAGCTGAACACGTTGATTATATGACTTAGCAAGCTATTGCTGGTACCGTGCCATGGACGCAAGGGCACGGTCTTGTCGTTCTTTAGTCAGAGTCAAATCCAAGGCTAACATCATGTCATTTTGGCCTATATCAAAAACTTTCGATTTCAAAGTTGGGAGGCCGATTTCCAGGGGGATGATTGCTTGGGTTCCAAAGCATAATGCCAACGGCATTTCTCCAGTGGATCGCCTCGGCGTAGTGCGATGAGCCCACAACACACTTGGCAATTCTTCGACCCATCTGCCTTTAGCTTTTTCCAGCCTCTTCTTGACGCCATCCAAAATGGATTTGTTGGAGGCTTCGGCTTGACCATTACTCTGTGGATAAGCCGACGTGGAGAAATAAGGCCGAATACCGTACTTGCTGCACAGTTCTTGGTAAAGCCACAATCAAATTGGGTGCCGTTGTCTGAGATAAGTGCTCTTGGAATGCCGAATCGCCGTATGATATTTCTCCATACAAAACGCTTAACTTCAGTATCTCGAATGTGTGTTAGTGCCTCTGCTTCGACCCATTTTGTGAAGTAATCTGTGAAGCCCCTGAAAACATGTATTTTCTTGAAAAACCCTAACGTTTGAATTATTTCCTTAAAGCCCCTTAGTTTCTTAAATTATTTCGAATTTTGCTGGTTAGCATTTTTAATTTTTATCAGAACAAGAATATCCTAGCCGAATTAGGTTCCTTAGCCTAATTTAATTTAATTCTACATAAATAAGGTTCCAATACATGAGTTTAATTCCAAGCCCTCACTTCTTTTATTAATTTTAAGAATTGCCTCAAAACTAGTACATGTACTTTTTACATTATAAATACCATCAAATCAATTTGAGATATATATATACATTGGGAATATGTCCATAGTACTCTTATATTGAATAAAATATTCCCTATTTCCCTTTCCCATGGCCGGCCAACCTTGGAGAGTGTGAGGGACCAATTTTCAAGGCGTGTAATCATGGCATTCTAGAAGCAAAGTACCAAGTACAAGGGTTGTGTTTCCAACCTAGTTCCATCCCAACTAGAGGCTAACTAAATCTTTTATAATCACATAATTAAGACCCCTAATCACTCCCTACTCCATTAGACTCCAAGTAAATCCAAACTTTTCAATCCAATTCCAACTAGTGGGCCTTTATGTCTTTTCACACCAAATTTGACTATAAATACAACCACCCTCTTAGCATAGCATACATAAACAACACACACACACACACACACACCTACATTCGGCCTAGAGGAGAGCAAGAGAAAATTCTTGAGAGAGAGAGGAAGGAAGATGAGAGCAATCTTGTTCAAGCCTAGCAAATAAACCACAACACAACTCTCTCTTTCATTTTTGTTTTCAAATACATGCTCTTAAGGGTTCTAAACATTGTTTTCAGATGTGTCTTAATGATTTCCTTGTGTTAAAAATGAAAAGAATTGAGCCATGATTCTACTCTTCTTGTAGTTTTCTTAATCGGCACAAAACTATCTTTTTCATACAAATCTCTCAAACCTTCCAAAGGCACACCTTCAAGATAAATTTCTGAGTTTAATATCTATTATTTAGCATGTTTTCATCACACAAAAGAAAGGAATAAAAATTTCCCCTAGTGAATCTCTCTTCTCACAAATCCTCTTGTTTTTGAGTATTGTGCATTAAAAATCTGTTTTTACAGCCAACTTTCAAAAATTCTAGAAAAATGTATAAAAATATTTTAGACCTCCATTTTATGTAAAAATCTTCCTTAGGAAGTTATCTTTCATCTAAAATTTGTTTCATTAAAAATGAGTGAACGATTTTTGAGAAATTCTGATTTTCATAACAGTTGATGAATCTGGACAGCGCTGGAGTGTTTCTTGAATAACTGAAACTATAGAAAATCTATCCCATTTCTGAAATATGTTCTGGAAACTAGATTAAATTCTCTTTGAACCATAGGAGGGCCGAGTTCGGAAAAAAATCGGAAACCACCCTTTTGATTTTAATCTTTAACGGGTACTAAATCTGAAATTTCTGTTTGGCATTGGTATTCATGCTATTGCGTTTATGAATATGCTTGTTAATATATATATGAATATGTCCTAATATGATATTACACTTTCCATGGTTGTATATCTTATATTCTAGCCTTCAATGATACTTACACTTATGCAAGTTTATTTTTGTTACTTGTTTGTATGTTCTTGTTACTTGCTTGTACTAACTAACTTAAACACTAATCCAAACGGAAAACTTAAATGGGATGGTATTGGGTTTTCGATCACTTGAGTAATGAAAAGATGATAATATGTGATGTATGCATTGTTGGGATGCGTTCCCTATTTGGAAGTTAAAGTCTTGCGCAAGTGGTTTTCGGAACCCTTGAACGGAGCGGTTGTATTTAGACCCTAGGTATTTGGTGTGAGGAGGGATTTGGGCCCATTATTACCGTCTCTTTTGAGGCCCTGCGGTTGGCGCTACGCGGTATATAACCATTGGTAGGCATCCGAGGTTGGTTCTGCTACAAAGCAGCAAAAGAGGGGCATACCGAATAATCCGCGTCCGATTCTTGTGGTTGGGAGGACGAAGTCTCTTTGGGGGATTTCTAGTTTACTAACATCTAACCTTGTAACCCTTTATTTGTTCAGTTGAATATCGTGCTTTATTACTTGCTGTCATATTTGTGATTGTGAATTGGACTGGGAAAAGTGGATGGGGTGTGTGTGCGTTTACTGGGCATTCAAAGCTCACGGCGTATCATGCCAGGTGCCGAAGAGGAGCTTATAGCTGGAGACGACGAGCCTGAAACCTTCGAAGACTTTTGGCTATCTTAGAAAAGTTAGAAATTTCCCTTTTGATATTTTGTAAGGCTCATATGAAGATTTAAATTTTCTTTTGGGATATAACGTAATGGAACCAGCTTTTGTAATTATGGGTATTCGTGGTTATTATCTACTTATATTCTAATACCAATATAAACCCTATCGTTGCTTATGAGACCTTATGTTAATAGCTTTTAAGATCTGTCAAAAGGGTAGTGCACTGCCTAAGAAAGCTGGACTTAGAAGGGAGGCCAATTTGACTCCTCTGGCGATCTGGGATCTTACTTGGTTATTGACCATAGGACTCATTAGTGAGTCTCCCTTGACTGCAACTAATAGTATAGATTCGGGGCATCACATCGCAACAATCAAAATTGCTTGTTGCCCGGGGCACGAGGTAATGGTCCGACGATGTCAAGTCCCCATTAGGTGAACGGCCAATGACTGGTGATAGAGCTTAACTCTTCAGCAGGTAAATGGGTTAAAGGGGAAAACTTCTGGCGCTGTTCACATTTCTTGACATAACACTCGGCATCAGCTCTCATTGTCGGCCAATAATACCCTTGTGTCACAGCTCGATAAGCCAAAGAGCGTCCGCTGGAATGAGCACCACAACTACCTTCATGTATTTCAGTCAGGAGTTCTTCGACTCTATCCGGATGAACGCACTCTAGATATGGACCTGAAAGGGATTTTTTGTAAAGCTTTCCTTGTAGATCTAAGTAATATCGCAGGGCCTTATTTCGTAGTTTGTGCGCTTCTTTCTTTTCCATCGGGAGTTGTTCAGAAGATAGGAATACAGTGATAGGGTCCATCCAACTTGGACATGATTCTACGACATTAACTTGCATTGACTCTGAGGGGGCAATGCTCGCCTCAAGGATAAATCCTACTTCAATTGTTTGTTTGATTTCTGAGTTGATGGCAAAGGCTAGGAAGGCCAGGGCATCTGCATGTGTGTTCTGATCCCGAGTTATTTGATTTAGTTCATGATGGTCGAATTTTGCTAGCAAAGAATTCGCCGTTTTCATGTAAGCTACCATACGATCATTTTTTGCTGCATATTCCCCCTTCAATTGGTTGATGACTAGTTTTGAATCGCAGAAGATAAGCAGACACCGAGCACCAAGGAGATGTGCATTCCGTAACCTGGTTAACAGTGCTTCGTATTCGGCCTCATTGTTTGATGCATCGAAGCCCAGTTTGACAGCCTGTTCAATTATTGCCCTGTCAGAAGCCATGATCACTACGCCCACCCCACTACCACATTGATTAGACAATCCATCACAGTACAACTGCCAAATGTCCCCAACATAAATTCTCCAGCTCATCTTAGGTTGAATTTCATCAGACTTGAAGTCGGCAAAACCCCCAATGAATTCAGCCACAAAGTTGGCAAGCACTTGCCCCTTGATTGAGGTTCTAGGCAGAAATTGAATATCGTATTGGCCGAGTTCGAGAGCCCACTTTGAAACGCATCCTAATGCTTCTGCACTACGGAGTACTGACCGGAGGGGGTAGTCTGTCAGTACCCTGATGTTATGTCCCTGAAAGTAATGCATCACTTTTCTTGTTGCCATGACGAGGGCTAGGATGAGTTTTTCCAACGGAAGGTAATTGTTTCGGCGTCAACCATTGCCTTGCTCACATAATACACTGGCCATTGCTCCCCAAGCTTTTCCTTTAACAGTACGGCGCTGACAGCCTGGTCAGAAACTGCCAGATATAAAATGAGTGGGTCACCTGCTGAAGGTGTTGTCAAGAGTAGAACTGATCGGAGGTAAGTCTTCAGACCGTTGAAAGCGGCTTTGCACTTAGAAGTCCATTCAAAAGCTTTACCCTGACGTAGGGTGTAAAAGAATTGTCGACAATGATCTATGGAACGACTGATGAACCTGTTGAGTGCAGCGGCCATCCCCATCAACTTTTGAACCTCCTTGATCGATCGAGGGGAGCCGAGTTCCAAAATTGCAGTGATTTGCCTCGGGTTGGCTTCAATTCCTTGGTGGTTGACAATGTAGCCAAGGAATTTGCCGGATTTGATCCCAAATGCACATTTGGAAGCGTTCAGCTTCATTTTGTACTTGTGTAAAATGCCGAATGTCTCTTCCAGATCGGTTAGATGAGTTTGCTCTACTTTGGACTTGACCACCATATCGTCAATGTACACTTCCATAGTACGGCCGAGTTGATCCTTGAACATGGCAGTGACTACTCTTTAGTAAGTTGCCCCTGCATTCTTCAGCCCAAAGGCATAACCATATAGCAATAGGTTCCTCTTGGGGTGAGGAATTCAGTTTTGTCTTGGTCCTCCAGATGCATGGCAATTTGATGGTAGCCTCTGTAGGCATCGAGAAAGCTCATAAGTCGATGACGTGCCGTGGCATCTATGAGTTGGTCTATCCTGGGGAGGGGAAAACAATCATTGGGGCAAGCTTTATTTAAGTCCGTGAAATCCACACAAACACGCCAAGTCCCAATTTTCTTCTTTACAACCACAGTATTCGACAACCATGTAGGATAGGTCACTTCCCGAATTGCCCCAGCATCAAGCAATCGGTCAACTTCTTCAACAACGGCAGTAATGTGTTCTGCGGCTGACCGCCGACTTTTCTGAATAATCGACTTATATTTGGGGTCAACATTTAAACGGTGCTGAGAAACAGATGGATCCAACCCCGGCATCTCATACGGTGACCATGCAAATACATCAAGGTTGTCGAGTAAGAAGGTAATTAGTTGTTGCCTGTCGACTTTATTCAGGGAGGCGCCGACCATGAAGAACCTATCAGGACTCCCATCAATTTCAACTCGATCCAGGGCTTCCGTGGCCTTTTCACTTGGGAACCGTCCAACATCATCGAGGCTCTCTTGGTCCAGCACCTCAATAGAATTCACTTCCAGCTCTCTTGGTGTCTTCGTGGCAAGAAGATAACATGCTTGTGCCGATTTCTAGGAACCACGGATTTTTTCGATGCTGCGTTCAATCGGGAAACGGAGCAGTTGATGATAGGTGCTTGGCACGGCCTACATGGTATGCAGCCAAGTTTGCCCCATGATGAGGTTATACGGCGAAGACAACTTGACAACCAAGAATTCCACATCCACTGATCGGGAGCCCGCTCGAACTGGTAGTGTGATTTTGCCCAATGGATATTCTGGATTAGCATTGAAGCCGAATAACGGATAATGAGCCGGGAACAGGTCCGACTTAGTGAAGCTGAGTTTGATGAAGGTCTTGTAGTACATAACTTCTGAAGTACTCCCCTGGTCAATGAGAACACGTTCAACGGTGAATCAGTTTATGCAGAATTCGATGACCAAGGGATCAATGTACGGGAGAGTCACGCCAACCAAATTAGAATCATCGAAAATAATACTCGGAGCTTCATGGGGCCGTTTCACTGGTGTGATTTGCTTCTGGTGGTCAAGATGTGACTGAATTGTATGTACCGCGGATGCCGTCGGCAAGCTGTAAACCATATGGATTACGCCGAGTAGGGCTGAATCTTGTCGTAAGGCAACTGTTTTGGTCGAATTGTTCTTCCGGACGTGTTGCTTAAGCCAACTGTCTTGTACCAACTCCTCAAGATGATCTTTCAAGGCATAACAACTGTTGGTATCATGTCCGTGGTCTTTATGATATTCGCACCGTCTATCCCGTCTCCTCGTGTCAGGAGGTCCGACCATCTTAGGTGGCCATTTGAAGAACGAAAGATGCTGAATTTTAGACATAACCGTGCTGATCGGCTCCGACAACTCCATATATTTCTTGTCTGCGCGCCTGATGTGCCTACTATCCACTTGAAGTTGTTTACTAGCCCGTTGTGGACATTGGTCACTTGATCGGCGTGAATCTCGTCTTCTGTCTTGTTTGGCCCGATTCCGTGGTTTCGGGCTCTTCAAGGGTACATAATTTATCGGCTGAACAATCTCAGATGGAGCCGTCTTGTTGGCCTTGTGCCCGGCTTTAACCCGCAGGGCGTCATCCTCTACTTTGCAGTATTCCTCGACTTTCATCATTAGCGACCAGACTGTTTTGGGGGGCCTTCTGGTCAAGGAGCTTCGGAGGGCACTATCAAGGTGTAACCCTATTTTAAAGGCGGTGATGGCCATGGAATCGTTGCAGACATCATCTACGAGATTAAAGCATTTCCAATATCGCGCCGAATAAGCACGTAGGGTTTCCCCTGGTTGAATTTGCATTGCCCAGAGAGAATCAGCCTGCTTCGGCTGGACCTTATTGGTGATGAGCCTGGCCCTGAAGGATTTTTGGAGTTGATAGAAGCTCTTAATTGATGCTGTTCCAATTTATAATAGCATCTGACGGGCAATGGTCCCAAACTGCTAGGAAATATTCGACACATGAGGGCCTCGTCGTCTACATGCAGCGTCATGGCTTGCTTGTAATGACGGATGTGATCGGTGGGGTCTCATTTTCCATCATATAGGGTGAACGATGGAGTTTTGAACTTTTTGGGTAGTACCGCCCTTGCGATCCATCGCACAAAGGGGTCATGTTGATCCTCTTCGTTCCAATCATTTTTTCTTCGTTTAGTCCTTGTACGCAGACTCCCTTCGGAAGAACTAGAGACTGCGACTCGTCCTTTTTTTCTAGACCCCAGGGATGACGAGTCAGAATTACTACTACTGTCTTGTCTCCGAATTCGAGGTCATTGACTATCCTTTCTCAGAGGCCCTTCCGGATCTTGGTGCGTGGCCTGTTGGGATTTTGCCACCTCCAAGGCCAGATTCTGTCGAAGGCGTGTTCGTTCTTTGCCATCATGTTTTCCAACCTCTATTCATTTTACTTCGCTTGATCCATAATTACTTGCATTGTCTCATGTGCTGATGTCGAGGGTGAGGTCTAGCCAGCTGAGTCGAAGTTCAAGGCTCTTCGTGCGTTAATGTTTTCTGGTCCAAGCAAGTTGCTCGAAGTGGTATCAACTCGTGGTATAAGGTCATCAGCGACTACAGGAGGGTCTTCCGTCACGCCCGCTATGGATGAACTGGAGTATTCCCACAGACGGCGCCAATTGTGGAGAACTGGTTTGGAAATACTCTTTGGATCCAATGGGACGCTCGAGATCCTCACCTAGTCACCTGAAAAGGAATGAACACTCCGGTCGGGGGTGCTGGAATTAGCACTCCAACAGAGAAGTTAGTATATACTCTCTTGGTTGCTTATATCTCAGGTTTAGACCTTTTCTCACATACCTTTCTCTGGTTAATGCTCCTCTATTTATATTCTTTCCCTTGGGCCTTAGAGTCGGGCCCACCCTTGATCTATTGCATGTCCATTTATTCGGCTCTTGTACTGCTGGTTGGGATGCCAATTATCCTATTCGGCTCTGAGTTTGACTACGATCAATACTGAATACAAGATCCGTCCTTGACCGATCTCATGCCTGTACTCGGCCTTATTGCCCACCCGGAATACTCGGCCCCCACACCACTCTATACGGCTATATGAGCTCGACCTCCCACCTGAGGGGAGACTTGATCGAAGGCTACTGGCGAATTTGGGTGGTACACATCTCAGTTTCCTCTTTGCACTTTACACTTTCTATTCAGCATTTTCTGCTTTGTATTTGTTCAACATATGTGCTTTCTACTTTGCAAATTCTGCATCTGTTTATGCTTTATGCTTTCTGCTTTGCACTTTCTATATCTTTTCAAATTCATGCTTTCTGCTTTGCATTTTCTGCACCTGTTCCAATTCATTGTTAATCACATAGCACTGCACTTTCCCTGCAACTATGGATGTATGCTTACATTCCGACTCTGGCCCCAGAGCCTGTAGTGGAGCTTCCATTGACAGTCCCCTATTCACGAAGATATGACAGTCGGCTCCACCGTAGGACCCGCGAGCCCTTCTCATTCTTCAGGCACTACTTTGACACGATAGTTGCTCATGAGGTAACCCAAAACATAGTCATTTTTGTCTTACAACTGTTCTGATTCACATATTAGCAACTGACAACGGCTAATAATCTGTTCGCCTTCTATTTGCAGATCACGTGGCAGCCATGGGCCACGATACCGATAGGGATTCAAGGCCGGTATAATGCGGCCTGGGGCATTTCTCGTTATCGCATTCTACTCGAGGACCCAGTTTTCCTAGCCTGGTTCCTGGGCGAGCGGGTCATACATCAGACCAGGGGCTTGCCTGCTCCGATCATACTGATGGCACTGCCAGAATCCATGAGGTCAGCAGACAGCCTATCTGCTGATATGGTCATTCAGTTCATGGTAGGGTAGGAGGTGGACTACTTCCGAGTCGAGGGTGATTACACAGTCTTCATTCAGACAAACCTTATGCCACCTCTGACTGGTGTTCGTAAGGGTGAGGGAGCAAGAGCTCCTACTGCGACGGTGGTGCCTAGAGCGACTAGGACGACCAGGGCCGGTGGGAGAAGGACTTCTCGGGCGAGGCAGATAACTAGTTGGCCAGAACTTCCCACTACATTTACATGTTGGTGACATACCGGGGAGGCTTACCAGATCCCTATTGAGCATGCACCGGCCGGGCAAGAGCTTGCCAGGGTTTGAGGCCTGACTCTAGTATGTACCACAATTTACATTTTACATACCATATTTCATTTCAGTTATGTTTATAGCACACTAATCACCTAAACGCACTTGCAGGCATCTATAGAGTACACCGAGGACGCTCTCGAGCTGGCGACTTCCCTCATGGGGATGGTGCAAAGGAGCATGAGCCTGCTCAGTCTCTATGGTATTCAGGTATCTTCAGTTTACACTTCATGCTATCAATCTTTCTACTGATACACTAGAATTTCAACTGTAATTTGTTCCACATTGTAGTGATCTGATACACTGCACCTCATGCATTGCACTCAAATACTGCATTCATACACTGTACTCACACATTGTACTTGACTTCTGCCTACACTCATGCTGCATACCACGCTTATATCTGATACATACACTGAAACTGATATATTGACAACTATCCTTTACAGATCCTAGGTATACCGGGTGCCCCAATGGGAGTAGCACCAGGACCAGCAGTACCTCCTCCAGCAGTTGAGGGGAGAGGGAGACAAGCTCCAGCACGCAGCCGAGGCAGAGTCAGGGGCACCTGAGATGAGAGTGGTCCCTCAGAGCCCATTATGAGTGATGACGATGCTGAGACTAATGGCTCTGATGAGGCAGTGAGTCCACAGTCTGAGTCCTCTGAGAGTGGAGACGACGACGACTCTAGATCTAAGAGTGGAGGTAATACTAAGTCGGGTTCTGAGACTGAAAACAGCGATGATTCCGGTTTCGGTTCGGCATCTGGTTCAGACAGCGGTGCAGATGGAGACAGCTCTAAGTCCCTGCCCAGGAAGAGAACTAAAAGGGCATCTCTAAGCCTAAGATGGTTGGCACTGATTTCCTGTATTTTTGCTTAGTTTCTTTTGTTAGTAGTGTTAGCACATTGTACAGTTTCAGCCAGGTTTTATTTGTTTTAAACACTTGTACTGCACTTTTTTAAAAACAACCATGATCGGAATGAAAACCAGTTTTCATTTGAAAAAATGTTGTATTTTGCATCATGAGCACCGCATTGCATGGAATGGAGATTGGATTTGATATTGAAAACGGAATACTTGTATTGCCACAGCAGTCTTAATCACGTAATGAACCGACCAACAACTAAAATTCTAAACACCGCACACAACTCGATAATCTAAATAGCAACAACTCGATAACCAAAACAAGACAACTTGATACACAACAAAACAACTCGATAAACAAGACAAAACCACTCAAATACAACTCACCAAACTTGCTAGAACTAAAGAGACTTAAAACAAGACCTTAAAATGCATAAAGAACAGGACAAAACACATGGTTTCAGCATTCTCAGCACATAGGTGATCGGCAAGCTTGTCAAAAGGATTGTCGGCCATGAATAGAGGTTGTTGGCCACCAGTGGTGGCCGGTCAGCTACCAAAGTGGCCTATCGATGGCCGGTCGGCCATCAATGTGAGGAACCTCCAGATTGTTGCCACCTGGCTTCCATTCATTGCCTTATATTCTACAAAAGGTTGAGCTTCGTGATTTCTTCATTTCAGCTACAAATTCTTCACAAAATGGAGCCATTCTTTGCCAAAAAACTCTCGAATTGGATTACAACTTTAGATGGCTCGGAAAAGCTGAATTTATGGAGTTTCAGCATAAATGCACTATTCCCGCTGAGTCGTTCTCCGCTTTATTTTCCGTTCCTTCATGCCGAGGCTAGATGTTGGAACCTGATTACACACGTCTTTAGCTTCGGGGGACAAGAGATATGCTCGACAATCGAAGAATTTCAAGTGCTACTGGAGTCCCGACGCGATGAGGAAATATTGCCTCAGCCCCGTTTTGGTCACATCCAAGCTTTGGGACGAATGTTCGGGCTTACTCTACACGAGGCTCGATCCTTGGTTCACAATGGAGAGCTAGATATTCCCAGTCTAATTCATCGATTTTCTGTCGTTGGCGACCGAGGCGACCTTCTTTAGCGGGGTTTTCGGCAACACACCCTTTGCTAGCGCATGCTAGCCCATTTCCTCCTTGCCCTAGTTTCGGCGGGTCTAGTGTTCGATTAGTCGAAGTAGCCCAAGGTTTGAAAGAGGGCAAGAGTTGCATTGGTTTAGCATTGGCCGAGACTTTGGTGGGCTTAGACGCCTTTCATCGGCGAGAGACAAGCAAATTCGCGAGAAGTCCACTACTTCTTCAGGTAATGTTTCCCACCCTTTCTAATGTGTTTCTCACATCTCTCGGCACTCATGCTCTGTTTTTCTCTCAAAGCCCTTTTCTCTCAACATACATCTCTCTTTTCTTTAATCTCTCTTTTCTTTCACCCCTCCCCAGATATGGCTTACTGACAAGCTGAAGGTAGTGGACTCTTGCCCCGCATACTCAGCCCGAGCATACTTTTTCTGCCAACAGCTAGTTGATTTTCCGAATGAAGGATGGTGGTGCCATTGGATGTGCAACAAGTTTATTGTTGACATTGTTTGGCGTTGCCCCTGGCTTAATCTAACTGAAATGAGCTATAGCACGACTCAGCAACCTGGCATTCAGCTAATTGGCTTGACACAATCTGTATTTTATTTTCCGTTCCGGTTCAGGCGTCAACTTGGACATGATCAGACTTGCCTAGAGGAGGGGGTAGAGTACTCGATTCCATTCCCCGTCCGAGGCTCACATTTGGCTAAGTAACTCACTGCTTGGAGGACGAAAGAGCTTCTGGCTCCTACCCCTAGTTTCAACTGCGCAATTTCTGGCGAGTGCCTAACTTGGCTTGAAGATGAGGCACAATCCTGGCCTATTTTGGCATCAGAGGCTTCCACAAGCACAAACGGGAGACGCAGGAACACCTAACTCATCTATGCCCCTAGTTTATTGCTTTAATCTTTACTTTTCAAGTTTTATGAATGTAATAAAAGAAACTTTGATTTGTATCGAGAGTTGGAGAACTTTGTATTGAAATCAATGAAATTGAAGTTGTGAGTACTGGAAATTTTTGTTTTGTTCCAAAAATGGTCTAGTTGTAAAAGGTAAAATTTGAGCAAAAATCAACTTTTATCAAAATTTTTCAAACCATTTTCAATAAGGATCACAACTTGACACACACGAAATCAATCCTTGAGATGTACAACCCCAAATCCGAAGATCACAAATTACCCCTTGACTGAATAGCACTGCTCAACACTGTAACCAGTTCTTAGAAAAGATCATAACCAAACATCCAGATAAAGAACGGACAAGGATAACCTGATCAAACACATGGCCAGGACAGTTGAGTTGGAGGTATTTACGGCCGAACTTTAGAATGAAGTTGCCTATGTATCCCGAAGATGGGAATCAGGCCTTACGTAGTTCGGTTCAGGTTCACTCGAGTATTAACTCTCTCCTTTTGCGCTCTAACTTTTGCCAAGGCTGCCCTTTAGGGTTTTTAACCTTGCGAGCTCAGTTTTTCTTTATTTCCAATTTTTGTGCTCTAACTTTTGCCTAGGTCGCCCTTTCGGGTTTTCGGCCTAGCGAGCCTCTCAGGGGTAATATTTTTTCAACTTGTCCATATTGATTGGTTGGGAAAATTCTAGGCCATCCAAGTCCATGAGAATAACAGCTCCACCCGACCAGATAGTTTTGATGATATAAATACCAGTCCAATTGGTCTGAACTTGCCCCTAGGGTCATTAACGGGAGCTCAGTTGTCTTTCAGCACCAAATCCCCTTCCTTGAGATTCCGGCACTTAACCTTCTTGTTAAAAGCCCTGGCAATCCTGTGTTGATGACCCTGAACATGGTACAGTGCTTTCAAACTTCTCTCATCAAACAGCATCAGTTCTTCGAACCTACTCTGTTGCCAGTTTGCCTCTGTTATTTGACACTCAACCATAACCCGCAGCAACGAAACTTCTATTTTGATCGACAGAACAGCTTCCATACCATAAACAAGAGAATAGGGGGTTGCTCCAGTAGACGTCCGAATTGAAGTCCTATAACCCCAGAGTGCAAATGGCAATTTGTCTGGCCAGTCCCTGTAGGTCTCAACCATCTTCTGCAAGATATGCTTAATGTTCTTGTTGGTGGCCTCAACAGCTCCATTGGTTTGTGGCCGGTATGTGGATGACTTATGAAAAGCCACATTGTATTTCTCCAACAAGTCGATCACTTCTTTCTTGACGTGGGAGCCATTATCTAATATGATCTCGTTTGGGACTCCATATCAGCAAATGATGTTATTTCGAATGAACTTAGCCAAATATGTTGCCTTCAACACTGCATAAGACTAAGCTTCCACCCATTTTGTGAAGTAATCAATTGCCACCAGAATGTATTCATGCCCATTTGACCCTTTCGATGTGACTGCGCCAATGACGTCGATTTCCCAAACTGAGAAAGGCCATGGTGACGTCATGTTGTACAGCTTTAACGGCGGAATATTCATGTGATTGGCATGAATTTGGCATTTGTGGCATCGCCGAACAAAACCGATGCAATCCTCCTCCATAGTAAACCTGTCACGACCCAATCCCAGGGGCTTAGGGTTGGAATCACAACTTACTAACTTTTTTCTATTTTTAGCAAATTAAACTGCGCAAGCGGAAATAAAAATAATTAAACAGGAAATTACTCCATTTTACTATTTTAATGAGAGAAAATATATTTATAAGGCTTTTATTAATTTATTATTCAGTGACCGGCCCTGAGTTGAACAAAAGGGAGTAAAAAATATTTTAAAAAAAAAGACAGACGCAATAGTGGTTCAACATCAATCCTCGTGCGGGTTCCATTCGGTGAGGTTATGGGTTTCCCTACATCTCATCACCTGAACAACTATAAGCACACAGCATAGTGAAAAATATTATGCCAAGAGTATAGGGAATACAAAATAACTATAGATAGTTAGTTAGGCCAAAATATTTACATAACTCAATTTGGTAAATAAATCATTTAAGTGGCAGGAATTGAAATACAGAAATTATGTAAATAAATAACCATAACCACGGTACAGAACAAAACGGAACAGAGGTCACAGAAGTGATAATCAGAACAGAGGTCAATGGATCCATGACAAACAGAGGACCACAAAATGGCCTAACAAAGGCCAATGGTTATTTAAGTCCCCCAAGGGGTGGGACTCCCGTGGTAGTACTTACAAAACATAATTGTTTATAAGGTCATAGTCAAATATTCTTTAAAATTTAAACAAACATATTCATGGTTTTCATTTTAACAAATAGAGTTCAGAAATTAATCCACGTAATTGAAATATTTATGAAACATAACTTGTATTAATATAACTAATAAAATACAATTTGTATAGAATAAATTATGGTAAGTCAAAATATACGTAAAATATATTATTGTAACTCAAGGTCTAATATGACTCACCTTAAGATTGAGTCTTACTATTTCCTTCCTATTTTGGTTAACTTCTCATGGCTGCTCCCTCACTTCCTTTCTTCTTTTTTTTCTTTTTTCTTTTCCCTCTGTCCTAATCGTTTCACAGCCCCACCCCACCTTTATATATACACATAGCCTGGTGATGATAAATGATCCTATTTGGATGACTCATCTTCTCCTAGGCCTTGAGAGCCCAACTGGCTGATATTCATTTGTCTAGCAGTACACGTTCATTATTATTTAGATTAGGAAATCAAATACAATCCAATATTATCATTAATTCAAATATTTACTATATCTGATATCACTTCTATATATTTTTTTTATTACATTTATTATATTTATTTATTTAACCTATGTATTTATTTACTATCTTTAACTTTAATTTGGCCCAACTAGTATTATAATTCCATATTTCTGTTAATTTGGCCCCAAATAATAATCCCTAATTAATCTCATATTTGATAACCCAGTGCCAAATTAGATTCTGTATTTATTATTATCTATTTAATAATATATTATCACATACACCCACAATTATATATAACTATAGATATTTATGTGGTATTTAATTAAGCATTTAGGGTGTCACAAAACCAATAGTAACCTTGCCTGAGAATCTTTCGGGCTAACATTACTCCGTTCATGTGCGCTCCACATTCTCCTCCATGGATGGCCTCCATTAGGCACTTTGATTCTTCTGCGTCAACACACAACATGTGCATTCCCAGATGACCCCTCTTATACAGTTTACCTCCGCAAATGATAAATTGAGCGGCCATCCGCCGTATTGCCCTCTTATCTTTGGCATTGCCCCTAGTGGATAAGCCTCCTTTTCCAAGAAGTTCCAGATATCATAAAACCAAGGGTTCCAGATATCATAATTCTACATGATATGACCCTTAAATGTATAACTCAAGTAATAGATGGCTTTCTCCACCTTATCCTTATATTCCTGAGCAAGTATGCATCCTATTGTTGTGTCCGTTACTGACAAATACAAAATCAAGGGCTTCCCCGGCTCTGGCAGCAACAACATAGGTGGATTCTGAAGGTACTGCTTGATCTGCTTGAAAGCGAATTGACATCGGTCATCCCATCGGAATTTCTTTCCTTTCTTTAGGAGACCAAATAGTGGTTCACAAGTCAAGGTTAATTTAGAAATAAACCGTCTTATGAATTACACTTTACCAAGAAAGCCTCGCACCTCCTTTTCAGTCCTTAATGGTGACATTTCTAGGATGGCCTTGATTTTGGAAGGATCTACATCGATGCCCCTCTGTGTGATCAAAAAACCCAGCATTTTTCCTGTTGTTACACCAAAAGTACATTTCTGCAGATTCAACCTCAACCGATATTCTCTGATCTGTTGAAAGAATTTCTTCAAGGCGGTGTAGTGGCCTTTTCTTTCCTTGGACTTGACAATCATCTCGTCTACGTACACCTCAACCTCTTTAAGGGTCATATCATGTAGAATTATGGTTGCAGCCCGTTGATAGGTAGCCCCGACATTCTTTAGCCCAAACGACATTACCTGATAGCAGTAGATTCCCCACAGCGTAGTGAAAGCAATTTTCTCTCTGTCTTCGGGTGCCAACAAAATTTGTTGTACCCGAAAAATCCATCCATGAAGGAGAGCAACGCATGGCCTGCAGTGAAGTCCAACAATTCATCGATGTGTGGCAGAGGAAAGTCATCCTTCAGACTGGGCTTATTCAAATCTCTAAAATCCACACACACCCAAATTCTGTCATCTTTCTTTGGCACTGGAACAATGATGGCCAACCAAGTTGGATACTCAGATACTAGTAAAAACCATGCGTCTATCTGCTTGGTGACCTCCTCCTTAATCTTCAAAGCCCAATCTGGGCTTATTCTCCGCAACTTCTGTTTGATGGGTCGGGCCTCGAGGTCAAGAGGGATCTAATGCTATACAATCTGAGGATCGATTCCAGGCATGTCTTCCTAGGACCATGCGAAAACATCTTTGAAATCTTTTAATAAATCGACTAAGCGCTCGCGCTCCTCCAAAGACAACGTGGACCCGATCTGGACCAAACGCGGATCCTTCTTAGTACCCACATTAATAGCAATGATTTCATCTGCGAGGGGTTTTGCAAACCTCTTCTCCTCTCGATTAATCAAATATTTCAAAACCAGAGGAATTCCTTCCTTATCATTTTCATTAAAATTTTGAAAATCATGATCAATGCAATAAACAAGAGGCACAGAGAAATACTCAAAATCTGCAGTGGCATTCTCATTCAAAAGGTCCAGCTCATCTAATTCCTTAGTTACAACCGACTCAAAAGAAAAAGAAAATGACGACCCTGACAAAGTCTCCGCATCCGGGTTATCAACCCTAGGAATGCTGGACCCAGACTCAAAAAAATCATAATCTGATTCCGACTCCACAAACTCTATGGAATCAGATTCTGGTTCAATACCTAACTCAGAACTACTAGACAGGAGACCCTCCTCCAGTTGCCAAACGAGGGATGGTGCATCAGATACATCTAAGATGCTACTAAAAGAGTTCGCACCCAGTTGGTCTCTAATCATGGAAACGGTCAGGTCATCCCCCAAGCTCTCTGAGTTGATCTGAGGATCCAAAATAAGACATGCCAGTGCTGCTCCTACTTCAAGTTCACTGCTGTCAGAATCACTTTCTGTGCCCTTTGTAGCTTCAGTAGTAATTGACTCAGCCCTTTCTTCTGTATCATTGTCTTGCAACTACAAGTCAAAGAAAATCTCAAAGTCGGAAACCCATTACTTCTTAGAGTTGAACCAAGGCTCGGGGAAACCATAAAATGGAAATTCTTCACCCTCCCGAACAAAATAGCCATTCAGGGTTCCCCAAATTGGTCTATGCACAAGTTTGTAGCGCTTTCCAGTCTGCTTAGCTTTGGCTCTTCCGGCCATTTCTTTCCCTTTCCTCATCTAGTCCTCTTTGGTGGGTGTATAGCCCAGACCAAAGGCATGTGGGTTATGTGGCACGTCGGCCAATGCAGTGACACCCTTTCGGCCACTTCTTCCTAATCCCATTCCGGGCATATGATGTAGCTTGTTCATGAAGTATACAGATTGGGAGCTAAAATACAGGCCCTCATTAGCAACCAAGATATTCTGCACTACTCGGGCCTTAGCCAAGGTAAATCCCAAAACGAAGACATCCTCTTCGCCATGCACAATCTCCAATATAGGTGTAGTGACCTCTGGCAAAGGACGTATAGATGAATTCTCGAAAACTATGGTCACCCATTTTCCATGGGAGTACTTCAGCATTTGGTCAAGGGTGGAAGAGACAGCTTTCACTTGGTGCAGCCAGGGTCGCCCAAGTAGTAAGTTAAAAGTAGCCAGAACATCCAGTACATGGAACTCGATATCCTGTTGAGCTGGGCCAACCTGTACTCTAATCTACACTGTCCCCATCACCTCTCTGCTTGTATTGTCATATGCCCAGATCACCTGGGCTGTAGGCACAAAATCGGCCGATTTCAAACCAATAGCATAAACTGTATGACAAGGACAGATGTTGATTGTTAACCCGGTGTCGACTAATACCACTGGTATCCACTTTTCTCGGCATTCTATGGATATGTATAAAGACTTGTTGTGTACAAAACCTTCTAGCAGTAATTCCTTGTCTGAAAAGGTCAAAGTTGACGCAGCACTTCCTGGGAAGACTAATCCCACCAGTTGTTCCGAGGTGGTGTCGATGGACAACTTAGCTTTGTCCATTGCCGTTAGTACAACCTGTCTGTGCACTCACGAAGCCATAAGCAGACCCAGATAGATATGTCAGCTTGAATCTTTTTCAACTGTTTTAGCACAGCCTCTTCCTCTAACTACTTTTCTTTCTATTTCTCAACTTCTTTATCCTTCCCGGATGCCTCGGGTTGGTCTAGATGTAATGGTTTGAAATATCGGCCACTTCTTGTCATATGGTCGATTTCTTCCGTATACCAAGTATTGTCAAGAAGGTCTTCACCCCAATCCTTGTTGGTATAGGCCAAGTGTAGGTCGTCGTCATCCTACCAGACTCCTTCGGTAGCCGACAAGCACTCGTCCGGCTCCGTTCGGGTCATTCTGTTATCACAAACATTCCCCGCAGGGTGTTGAGCTTTTCTAGCTTTCAGATCGTTTTCACTCATTTCTTGCCCAAACTGCTCTAGCATGGCTTCTTGTTCTGTATGTACAACACTAACAATGCCCAGTTCCTGACCTAATTGTTCTTCACCGATGTTTTCCGGTAGTTTACCCTTTCCATCAGCCGTTATGGCCATTGCAGGGGTTCCCGCTTTCTGTTCTTTCAACTTTGATTCAGTTCCCTCGTCTATATTGGGTTCATCACTTAGCCACCCAGAATTGTCTGTTGACCCGTTGAGATCAAACCAATCAATATGCATATCCCCTTGATCTTGCTCATCAAAGAACTCCAAATTATCTATATCCTCCTCCAGGTCGGTTAGATCATCTAATCCCTGACTTGGCCCATCTTCTCGAACTACGCTGACCTCCATCCCAGTGGGAACATCACCTCTGGCTTAGCTTGATCAATTCGCACGATATAGCAGCCCGGGTTGTACACCCCTTCAGATAAGTCCTCAGAGCCCTCAGGCAACGGACTGACATCCTCCACCAAGGCAGACCTCCCTTGATTTTCCACTATCACCACCACTGGTTCGGGTTGAAGTGAAGACGTGCTCATCATGCACAAGTCTGTGCTCTCAAGGATGAACAACGCCGACTTAGATAGGTGGGAAGGGGTGATGTATATATTAGGGTCATAAAGGACGGCCAGTGTGTGGATGAGGTTTATATGCCAGGGTAGAAGGACTTGGTTATGTGGTGGGAGAGGATTTGTAGTGACATTTGGCTTTTGGGGAGGCACTATCACCTTATTGTTAATGAGATCTTGAATCTCATGATGCAATTTATAGCATTGATCAGTTTCATGACCATGTTGTTGGTGAAAAGCACAGTATTTGGCTGGGTTATGTCTCGGGGGGAGAGGATCGGCTAGAGGGCGAGGCTCTAGTGGTTTGAAATACCCTTTTTTTATTAGGACCCCTAAGGCTCTGGACAAAGGCATATAGAGCAGGGTAAAGACCCTTTGAGATCGAGCCTGGTTGGTTAAGGTTTGTGGAGTTGTGTTGGATGTATTGGTGAATGGGTTAGCAGTCTTGGGTATGGTGCTGACTATGCTCACATTTGAAGGCCGTGCAGAGGTCCAACCACTCGCGATTGCGTTGGAACTGCATGTAAAGGGCCTCTTGTGTTGTTCCTTCTCATGGTCTATCAGCCCCTGCTTTATCGCATCCTCAATTTGAACCCCTATTTCATGAAGCTTAGCAAATGTAAACAAAGGCAGGACTATCATGTTCTGTAATAATCTTCCTTGCAAGTTGCAGACCACCATTCTGATTTGGTCCTTTGCAAATGGCCTAATAGTCATTATTGAGGCCTTAGCCCTCCACCAAGTCAGAAAGTCTGAGAAGCCCTCCTCCGGCTCCTAACGGGTCTCTTCAAGATCACGAGTAGTAACCTCGATCTGGGTATTGTAGGAGTACTGCACGATGAAGGCCTCGGCCATTTCCTCCTAACTTCTCTTCACAGAGTCTTCAAGCTTGGCATACCAAATAGCCGCTATACCCGATAGGGTCTGGCCAGAAAGTGACAACTTCTACGGTCTAATGATACCCATTGGTCGTAGGATATAAGAGAATAAATGCAAATGGACCATGGGATCCCCGGAGCCACCAAACCGGTCTATGTTTAACATCTTGAATCTGTCCGGCAGAGTCATTGCGACATCTATGTATCCATCCTCAATGTCAGAGATTGAATTCACGCCCTACGCCTGCTTGGAGAGCTTTTCTAGCTTGTTGACCTTCAATGTAGTGGGGTCAACCTCGACTTCAAATGGCACCTCCATTTGGTAAACCGGTGCCTTGGAGGTCTGAGATGGGATCGGGTCTGCCAGAATGCCCACATTCTCTTGGACATTGATTGTGACCCCAGGTGCTGGCATACCCGCTAGGGGTGCATACGATGCAGAGGCTACTGCCGGTTATGGTTGCTGTTGCTGAAGTCTATCTATCGCTTCTGCTTGGCGGGCTGTGACCTCAGCTTGGCAGGCAGCATCTAGCTGCATAGTCTCAATGATCTGCTAGAGCTAACGAAGCATATCTTCCATGCTGACTGGGGGATGTTGAGCTATCAGAGCTGGCGAATACTTTCTTTCTGGAGCAGAAATAGAAGACTGGGCTTGACTGGGCGCATGCGAAGTAAAAGGTGACTGCTAGATTGGTGAATTCTACCTGATCCTCCTCCGCCTGGTAACCGATGGGAGTGAAACAAACACTGGCTGTCCACTGACAAGATCCCCAGATCTACAAATTCTTCTCACACGGGTCTAAAGTGCTTAGGGGGTAATAAAATCGTCCAAAGCAATGATGAAAAATTACCTTGCAAAAAAAAATAAAGCAAAAAGAAAACAAAAATTAGAAACCGCACAGCACCTCGACTCAGACACAGACAACATGCAGTTGCAATCATAAACTGGAGAACTGTACTCAACACTGATTTCTGCCCCAAAACTAATGCCCAAACTTGCAACTAATACATACATTCCCATAGAGTTTCACTCTAAAAGTACATACCAATTAAGTGAGAGCTAAAACACCCCTAAGTTGGGGTAGGGTTACCCTGTCCTAGTTTCGTCAGGAACTAGGGTTAACTACTCAAGCAAAGTGTTTCACACAATTCTGAATTTGGGTAAGCAACCTGTCCTAGTTTGGAACAATCTGTATGGCTTTTGATATGCAACTAGGCCAATTGGTCAAAAAGGGTACCTCAGCAAGACTACCTGATATACCTCTCACACCTAACATCGAGAAGTGAACGGAGGATCAAATGGTACAGCGGTAGTCCAAATCCAAGGGTTGTGTTCCCATCGTGGCAGAGCCCGTAACCGGTTAGCCTTTTGGCAAGCTTTTCCAAGCGAGCCTCCGGCAAACCGTTCAGAAATAACAGATCGTAAACACTGTGACTTAGGCACACCAATGCAAATGCAAATGCAAAGAAACACATGAGTGTAGATAAAATGTCATATCATGAGTTCGAGTCAAGTTCTCTAAATCCCCAGTAGAGTCGCCAGAAACTGTAGCTTGGCTTTTTCGCGCCCCCTTTCAGAAGGTTCTAACGAAGCCCTACAGTTCGGACTCACGCGATTCTGAATCTAATCTCACAAGTGTAATGTGAAAATGATAAACACCAAAGAGTCCAAATCCAACGAATCATTTTGGAAAATTGATTTTAGGATCAAAAATGCCAAAATTAGACTGTTTTGCCAGATACAGAGTCGCAACCTAGATATTTTATTTTTTGAGAAATTTAGGAAACCCATGAATCGTGCCAAAGGCTACGTATCCGTCATCACCAAAGTTGCCTCAGCTCAGGAACTTAGGTACGAGAGGGGAAGGTCATGAATTGAGCACCCCCGCTCACCCGACCAAAGATCGGCCTCTACTAATCATGATATGATATTTTATAAACATTATGTGCTCTTGTTCCGGTTTATTAAGCTAGCTTTACTATGTGATGCGCACAAACAAGTATAGACTAGTTTGTTCAATTTGAAACAATTTAACTCATGTTTGTTCGGGAAAATGGTTTGAAATTGCCACCTTAAGTGGGCATAGAGTTTGCGAATTTGCCACCAAACATAGTGCGCTTAAAACTGATTTGCCACTCAAAGAAGTGGACTTAAAACGCACATTTGTTGAATCGTTCAAATTCAAACAACAAGCCTTCATCCACAAGTATTCAAGTAGTTTAGCAAGTAAACATATAGCCTCATGGTAAGCGTGCTAAACATGGCAACATTCACACTTATGCAAGTATGCTAAAGCATAAAAACTCACTTAGTACTCCAAGCTAAGAAAACATGAGTTAGAAAAATATGCATGATTTCTAACTATGTTAAGTGTCTAATGCAACACATGCAATATGCAATTAATAGGCTCGGCTACTAATATGACATATGATTTGATTTCATAACATGCGGTTAAACACGTATTCAAATAAGTATTGAAATGGCAATGCAGTTTGAATGATGCGTCGAGCCTCGATGCATGCAATACGAATGAATGGATGCAAGCATAAATAATGCTAATTGAAATATGACCCTAATCTAACCATCAAAAGCGGGTAAATAAAAGGGAGAAAAACGTGGGGTTGGAAGACAGACACACACGCACGCACACTTATTACAACATTACGCCCTCACGAAGGAGGGTCCGAATGAATAAAAGCTAACTAGCTAACTAGGCCAATTAAGCTAACTAATACAAAACTTGAAACTAATTATCTAGCTATACTAGCTAACTAATTATTAAAAACTGAATTAATTAACTATTCTAGTTAACTAATTACAAAATGAAATTGAATAACTAGTTAAACTAACTAATTATTTATAACACTTAATTAGCTACAACCAATTAGTTACAACACATATTTGATTTATCGCTAATTAAACTAATTAGCTAATCTCGGGAAGTGGGGGAGGCCCATGCATGCTAAGTTTTCACCCGAAAAGCTATTGTATTGCTGCTGAATGCCTCTGTTTGCACATTTGAACACTAACAATTCTGCCCACTTCCAAAACACCTCTGCTCCACCTTACCAACACATTATGCAAATTTCATTGATGGCCGAAAAGGGGCCGGTCGGCTACCACTAGTGGCCGGTCGGCTACTGGTGGTGGGTATCGGCCACTGATAACCTGGACTTCCTTGCTGCAACAGAGAGCAAACAGAGAAAAACAGTGTATTTCTCAAGGGTTGCTTGCACACTTTGCCTCTCCTTTTCATGGGGAAATCAAAGGAGGAACAAAATTTGGGTCATAAACCATCAATCAAACAATTTCATTGCATGATGGCTTGTGAAACCAATTGTGCAAGTTTAATAAATGTAAAATGAGACCAAAATGACCATAACCCTATCATGTATGATCAAGGGCGATGGGGACCTAGGAAAGTGGCACATTTCATCACTTTTGAGTATGAAATGTCCCATTTTCCTTGTGTTCAAATTAACGTCCGACTTGAACACATGCAATGCAACACAAAGGAATGCTTATCTTGTCACTTTTACTTGCTAATTTTGTTTACACATTTTAGTTACCAAATCATTCATTAATCAATTTGTCCACTGGTGAGTGTCTTCTAAGATGAAAGACGTGTCAACCAAGGGATAGTTTATAGCATGAGAGAAGCTTCATGCCGTTGGTAATGAATCCTCAAAAGAGGATTAAACTATTAAGCATGAGCCTCAATCTCAAGCTTAAACAACCCTAAGGTTGAAACAACACTCAAAGCAAATGAAAAAGTGAAGAAATGAGGGAGATTGCAGAGATTATAAGTGCTGAAATTAGGTGAGAAAAAAGCACAAAAACATGCAATCAACTCAAACCAATGGTGGTTAAAGCCTTAAAACACCAAGCTAGTGAAAAGACTTACACTACAACTATGCAATACAAGACTCAAAAGTACCAAACAGCCAAAGCAGTGGCAAAACAGCTCAAAATATAGTTCAAAGCATACTAGATTTGAGCCACAAAAAAGCTAAAACATTAAGCTAATAGATAGGGCTAACTAGGCATGCAAACAAGACACAAGGAGGGGAGGCTAACCCCTCTAATTTTGGACTTCAAAATGAGTTTTTTGTCATTGAAAAACCTCTGAAATTCAGTGGTTAAAAGGCCCAAAAAAGTTGGTTTGAAAGTGGTGAACAAATGTACAAAAGCTTTACAAACTAAGAAGTAAGAAGGGTGAACCACCCCTTAACTGAAAATGGCCTCAAACCACCACCTTTAGGCCACAAAAATAGATTTTTTGAAAGTTCAAAACCAGCCCCAAAATAGTTTTAAAAACAATAAAAGAAGATGGCAAAGCAAGTGTGCAAAAACAAGTATAAAAGGAGAATGTTATACCTCTTGAAGGGAAGACACAAATGTGGCAATAAACCAAGCCAAGACCACCTTTTAGAGCTCAAAGAGGGTCTCAAGAAACCTCAGCCCAAAGATAAGCAACTTTGGTTAAGGATTGATAGACAAAAGTGGAGTGTATCTATACATGTATGCACAAAAGTTCAAGAGAGAGAGAGAAATGTAAAGAGAAAAAGAGAGAATTTTGTTCCAAAATTGCTAACCCTTCAAAATGGGGGAAGAACCCTCCCCCTCCCCTTATATATAGAAAAACAAGCCTTGAGCTTAGAGACATCCCACCATACACGTGTAGGGAGATGCAGTTCAATGTGCTAACAGCTGGCACAGCTGTCAACAAATATCTAGAAAAAGACACCGGTGGCTGTCGGCTACCACTGATGGCCGACCGGCCACACTAATGGCTAACAACCATGAGCCATGGCCGACAGCCTATGGTGGTGTCCGACAGATCACCAAAAGTTCCAAACTCGAAACACCAAGCTTTTGGTCCAAAACAAGGCACAAAATGGACAAGCTTTAAAGGCTCAAAGACAAAGCGTTCCACCGAGGACTTCGGTCACCCAAAGCAAACATATGCAATCGTAATCATCGAGTGCACAAGTGATGACGTCTAAGTCTTGAGGTCAGTCAAGAATGGGGTGACTACAGTAGGGTATGTATATCGGTGTCTTGCTGAGATACCCTTTTTGACCAGATTGACCTAGTATATATATTAACTTGTAGCAACTTCCAAAATTAGGACAGGATGCTTTCCCGTGTCTAAGATGTGATGATAATACTTGTTTAAATAGTAAAACTCTAGATCTATTCAAATCTAGGATAGGAAAACCCTAACCTCTAAGGGTGTTTAGAATAACTGCTTATGTGCAAATGTGAAATGCTTGCTGTATGAATGTGAAATCTTGAGGAAATGTGCACCCAATCCTTGGAGAGTCTTAATTTTTAGGGGATTTCTTTCAAAATTTAGAGTCATATCAGAATCAAAATTTGGGTCAGAATCTAGGAGGTTATGTTTGTTTATTGAAGGATCAGAATTTAGGAATTATATTTGAATGGTTGACTTTGCAGCAAGATCAGAACCAGGAGTCGAAAATTGTGTCTTGATTTGTTTTGATCAACATGTCCAGTACCATGATCTGATGGGGTATTTGTTTTGATGCTAGGATTCGCTGAGGTCAGGAGTGCTTGATTCTATGTGCTTTAGTGGGTCGCCCGTTAGAAGTCATCTCCAGTTCAAAAAAAGCCTAATCCTAATCCAACTCGGAAAAAGCCTAATCCAACTCACTCTATATAATTCAACCTAACCATCTCAAAAACACTCCAGTCCATTCAAAACCCACAAAAGTCATCTGAAAAACACTCCAATCTATCCAATACCAGAAAAGCCATCTCTGACAAGGTCACATCCACTCAGTTCCCCAATTACTAATTCACCCAAGCCCATAATGGCCCAAAATCCAATGAATCTAGTAGACATGTTTACAACTTTCCAACAAACTATGAATGCTCTTAATCACACAATAGCCACTCAGGGCGATGCCATTGCTGGAATGCAACAACTAGTCGGGGTAGCTACTGCACATCCGCTGCCAATCAATCATTCGATTCTAGACCTACCTCCTCTAGTCGAGAATTTTCTGGGTCTTGGCCAACTAGAAGAGTCGGCCCAGGCTCTAGCTTCTAAAACTCCAACATATCCTATCAAGGGGCTCTTTCCTCTTGATCTTAGTGCGTTCGATCCTGCCACGTTAAAAGTAGCTAAACTTGAAAAGCTATTTAAGAAATCATAAGGAATCAACTCCATTCCGGACATTAGGGATGGGTATACTGAAACTGCTGTCAGATTACTAGCAAGATTCAAGATATCACATGTAGACCGGTTTGATGGATCAGGGGACCCCATGGTACATATCTGATTGTTCTCAAATGTCTTAAAGCCGAGGGGCTTTGGTTTTAGCTCACCCTATGTGGAAAATAACTTTCAAGTGCTAATGATATGCCTCCACCAAGGACATAACTTGGGAGGACTTAGAGCTAAGAGCTTCATTTTGTTTATTTGATGTAATTATTTTTGTACAAACTTTGGGCTTTAATTGTATTGAGTTGAACTCATTTTGATGCACCCAATTATCAACTTGGAAAGATGTAGCCATTAGGCCATATATTTACTTGAGTTTTCTTTTATTTCAATGTTTGTACACATGTCATATGCTATAGATTCAGGATCTAGGATTTATGAATGTATACACGCATATGTTATCTTTTGTATGATGAAGGATTATGAATGGAATATGAAATATGATATTATTGATCAATTATAAGGGATATTGTGAGATGGGCTATTGTTATTATTTCGGGGCGTTACATACCAGTAGTTACGAAAAACAATTTCGCACATATATACAAATGTAGCAACTTCGTAACATCTTTCTCATGACGGAGACGGTCATTCCATACAATGCCTCTACCAGCAGGTCTTTAATGACTTTTGAGGAGATCTGCCCAATATTAGGACAACATCGCTGTAAAATCCAAAGGAGCTTTTCCCTCGTGCGCCAAATCCAATTTTTTCTTGCCACATTGGACGCCGAAAAGCAAACGAATGTCGTTGTTTCTCAATGGCAACCCACTTTCCTCGATGTAAAATTTTTCATCTTTCATACTGTATGTCTGAATTATTTGACACACCATGGTGTTACATTTTTTGTATGCTTTCGGATCTAACTTATGCACACGAATTGCCTAAACCATCAGCTAGAACGGTGTCTTCTTCAATTGCCTGATATGTCCATCGCCCAACTCCACCTTAAGGACAGTTTTGATCACCCTTGTGACATTTGACCGGCATATCAGTCTCGTCAAGTCCACAACAGGTTTTTTAGCACTACCGGCTGCTGTCTTTCTTTTCTTCAACAGAAATTGTGTTTGCCTTTTGGCTGCCAACCTTGTTGACATTTGAACGAATAACTTTGAACGGGCAGTCCTCCCACCAGAACTAGGTTTATATGCCCGCCGTCCAACACTACCTACCACATTATCCGCAAATGCATGTCAATCCATATTTGTACAAAATCGGGAGTAAAAAATGCACGTACCATTACACCATTCAACACATGCCATTACACAATTAATTCCAGTAACCAATGTAGCTAATGTCGACATTGCCATTACATAAAATACATACTAACATGGACGTCAACACCAACCCACGTTCCGTACCACATACTTAATTTGTAAATCAATTGCATCCTAACTTACAAACCCAATTAATAAGGAAATGTAGCCTTACCACATCCCAACGACGTAAACAAGTACAACAACAACATTACGACGCATTAATTATCAAGACTTTTAGGACATTAACATTTAACACATTCGAGTGATCCCACCTTTTCCGCATCAGTACGACACCGCCAACTACACCATTCCAAACCTCCAACAAATATTGCAACAACATAAATAGGCCTACACCACACCAAAACGACACCATCAAAAACAAACCCACAACATAAATGAACTCCACACAACCATAACCCCAATGGAATTTGCAACCCATCACTCATTACGTAACATGAGAACTAAATAACATTACAACAAGGACACTACATTTTCAATTACAAAACAAACATAGAGATTTAACAAATACATAACAATTTGGCTCACACCACTACCACAAGCCCACTACAAACAATCACACATGTCCTATCCTATTATAACATTGACATTAATTAACATCCAAATGACCCAAACCACTAACACACACTACTACATCCCCAATACCCATAACAATGTCAAAAAACAAGGGTCATTTAACGTGTACAAAACACATGTCAATATAAACACCACAACGACAAAAATGCGGCCAACAAAAACCACAAAGTTACAGAACACAATCATTGTTCGGCAACACAAAGTTACACTTGCTTGCCAAATGACATCTACACATGATGTTGGAAATTGGGCCGGGTATTGGACTCGAATTTGGGCGCCCATGTGGCATGACCCATGACCAATTAAATTATCCATTTAAGTTTGAATTTGAATTTGAATTATTTGGATAACCTACAATCAATATCTATATTTGCCATATCTTATCAACAGATATGGATAGATGAATAGATAGATATTGATTATTATATATTTGATAATATACATCTGATATAATGGATCGATATCAGATATGTTATGTGGTTTTTACCCATAACCTTTTTTTTTTCCAGACTCTCTCTCTAACTCTCTCCCATGAAGTGAACGATCCAGCCTTTGCACTGTGACTGGTGTGGGTGATACTCATATTGTGGTATTATTCCACTGCTGGGTTCGTTGTTCGCATTCTTGAGGCACGTGATTTACCTACGAGATTCTTCGCTTCAGGTTCTGTCATTAAGGTATGATCTGAAATATTTTATCTGCTGCGTTATACTTGTTTTACATTGGTATCAGAGTAAATATAGGTATATTCGTGCTTATTTTTATGCATTAAAATGTGTGTATAATTTTATATAAATATATATGCACGATATATGCATGAAAATTAACAAAGGAGGAAGATGAAGTGCAGGGTTTCTGCACTTCCACTCTCATTAGATTGAGAGTGTAATACACCTCAATTTTTATGTTCATTAAATGTCATTTTTGAGACCATAAATGTTTTTGTTGTGAAAAATGGAGTCCGGCAGTACCAAAATTAGACCAGAAAACACCCTGGAAGGCAGCGCGTGGGCCGCACGCGCCATCTGACGCAGTCAGCGGTGGGCACGTGCTTCCAGGCGTTTCCATGCGCCTCCAAACGCTGCCACGTGCCAGGCGCGCTTTGCTACACGTTTTTGCGTCGTCCACGCACACGATTAGCGCCCTTCTACGCGCGCGTTAGCCACGCCGCTTCGAACCGCGCCACGTGTGCTCTCACGCACGAGCCATACGCTGAGCCGCTCGCCGAACCAAGTCGCGCTGTTTTCCACGCCGGCTTGGCTGGTTTGATGGCTGAGGGTAAGGGTCTGTTTTTTTTTTTTAAATCCAGAATTGCGTTAAATGGTCATAAGTAATTCGTTATAGTTTTGTTTTAAGCATAGTTGGTACTGTTAGACTCAAAATTAAATTTTCTATCTTCTCCAAAATTTTCAAAATTTTATGAAAATAAAAAATATTTTTCCTGAAATAATAATTCATTATTTCTGCTTTAAAATGCATCTAGTGTTGCATGATTAAGTTTCTGGGGATGAATTTTTTATTATAGACTACTTTTATGGTTTACTATTTACTGGTATGGTTGTTGCATTTTCCTAGATTCTGGAATATTTATTTATGATTTTTTGTGTGTTTATTAATTATTTAAAATTTCAGAAAATACCAGAAAATTCTAGAAAATTTTAGAAGTGATATACTTTCTGTTATGGCATAATCTGAATGTTAAATACAGCATATTGTTGTTTTTGGCCTAGAGATTTTAATATGTTATAATTAGAATAGCATGATTAATTATTTTTTATTTAAATTCCATTATTAATTGTAAGATAGCATGAGTTGATTGTGAACCTACATTATGATGTTATTGTATGGAATTAGAATATTTTATCATGCTTTTAGTCATGCCATAGTCAGTGGGAGGTTGCTCAGTTTAGAGAAATCTTTGTAGATTTACTCCCGAAAACTAATATTTTGCACATAAATTAAATTGAATTTTGGATAATTGCCACCTGTGGCGCAAGAGATGATTATGAGCTTAGCGGATTTTCGATCTTGCGACTTGTGTAATATTGTCACTATTTAATTTAGATTGTTGTGGCAAAATTATATTATGCTAATCAAATTAATCCCAATGCGAATTTCTCTCTAAATTGACTTAGCTCATAGAAGTTAATTTGGTTGACCTAGACTTAGTAAAGATGTTCAAATGTGAACAATGTAATCCTATTCTTTAGATAAGCAAAAGTCTTGAAGACTTTATGTCAGACCTTAATTGAGTCAAAATAAGGAAACATGGCTCAAAGTCGTCATGGTTTTGTTGCCTTGTTTGGCACAATAAAAACTAATGTGTGCGCTATGGTTAGTGGCACGCTACATAGTTTTGGTTGGCAAGTTTTGGAGTTATGAAATTAGTAAGCCCTCAATAGATCTATATATGATCTTGACTATTGAGCTGCGCGGATTGACTTTGTAATTTGACTTGTAATGATGTTGCATCATTGGATGAAGTAACATTCAAGAGTCACATCGTCCAAGAAATGTGAGCTTAAATGAGTTAGTCATTAAGTGTAAGATGAGTAGCCAGTATGAGCAGCATTTTGCTCTCTACCCAACTATTGGGAGTGGATGGAGCAAAATTTCACGCACTATAATAGTGTGCATTGAAGTATCACTTGAAGTTAAAAGATTAGTGCTTAGTAGCAGCAAAATCTATTAACACTAAGTGAAAAGATTAGCGTCAAGTGGCAGCAAAATCTATTAGCATTGCCAACTTGTCTAAGTCTGGACACTTTCTATTTCCACAGTTAAGTGTGAGACATGAGGAGGTGCTTCTTTGTATGATTCCTTAGCTAGGCTAACATTTTTTTGAATAACGTTTACCACTAAGCGCAAACATTGCAGCATAGTAATGAAAAGGTCAAGGCTGACAAGGTTGTTATGACTCTAAGAATTTGACGCATCGCTTATGAGAGCATTGTGTTGAATAAGACTCTTTAGCCTAATTCACGCTTATGTTACTTCAGGAGTTGTCATAGATTGATAGCTTATTCTCTCCTTCTTGTGGATAGTAGAATTAATTGCAAGTAACTATGAAGCGAGAAATAGAAATGGCAAAAGGAGTATCGTCATCTTTCAACTAGATGCATTAAAGTGTATGGAGAATAAAATTGACTTAAAGGTGCAGGGGATTAGCACTTATTAGTTAAATTTGAGACTTAGGCGCACTTGATATCTCCTTGACATCCTTTCATGATTTAGTGAACATGAATTAGTCGTGAGTCATTACCTAGTTGGGCCTAAACTTTTTTAAACTTGTCTTCAAGAACTCACACATTAGGATAATTGGAATTAGTCTATGACGTTGGTCATGAACCGATGACTTATTATACTTAATCACATTAATGAGAGGATGACATGGATGGTTTGAGTAGACCCTCTCGAGCCCACTCGCTTGTGACATCCTGCTCTCATATGAATGTATAACTTTGTTCGCAATGGTTGCGCACAAGTAAGTAGGAAAGCCGTAGAAGGTCATTTGTATTGGCGCATTTAGTCCACTATGATATTTGTGACTAGATATGTGTAGGGGTATGATAGCTAAGCCTCAATCTCGACACATTTATAGATTACGATACGCATCTGAGTCAAGATTATTTGATCTCCCATAAGTCAAAAGTTTTAAGATGATTTTTGACATTGCACATATGAGGTTGAGATCAATTAGATAACAACTTTCGTATTTTTAGTTTTGACCAAGGTGGCGAGTATCTATTTGAGTTATTTTAGAAAACTCTGTGAAGAGAAATAGATGCTTAGAAAATTGATTATTCCTAGTACTCAACAACACAATGGTGTAGTAGAGATAAAGAATTAAGTATTGTTAATGTTAGGTGGATGATGGGGCAAAAATGTTTCCCAATTGGGAATTGCACTTTAGTTTGTTACCTACATCCGTGACTAAGTGCCCTTCATATCAGATTTTACACTCCATTTGAGTAATGGGTTAGCAGAGAGCCATCTATGGGGATCTATAACCGTTAAGCAGTTTATCTTTATTTTACTTCTCATAAAGTTACGAAGTTAAGGCCTAGTGTTCTATAGCGCCTTTAATGTATGGTGTCTTGTAAACATATAGAGTCATGTGGCGTATTAGTGTATGATGTCATGTAAACCCTTCAGGTCATGTGCATATAGGTAAGCAGCTTTGTGGGAGTGTAACTAAGTCACATAAAGTTTTTTTAGTAAAGGTGACGTGAATAGAGTTTTGGAACTCTATAAGATAGAGAATTTTAAGCATAGCGCTTTTATGTAGCCCAGTTGAGAATGAAAAGAATTTCCAATATATTAGGGACAATGGGAGCGATGTGCCTACTAATGGATTACTCCATTAGAAAAGAATACTCTACATTTTTAGTTGCGAGGTAGCGAATGTGAAAATTTTCCACATCATCACTGGGTGATTAAGAGAGAAACATTCATGATTGCTCCGCAAGATAATAAAGAGCCTAGGATAATGCCAAAGGCTCTAGTCCCCTGTTTTTAGAAAGTGGATCAATGTTGCGCAGTTGAAGACAAAGTCTTTGAGGATTAACCATTTCTATAATTTAGTTGACTTTCTATTAAGACACAAAACTGTTCTAAAGTTATGCGCATTTTGGATAGTCATTGTTGAGGCATAAGGCTCGCTAGATACCGAAAAGTCGCACCATTAAGAAAAGTGTAGACCATGAGAAGACTTCCTCCTGAGGAGTGAGGTTATTTTGACTTAGGCTATGATTGACATAAGTTCGAAACATTGATTTGTGGACATTGTGACCTAACATTCTAGTTAAAGAATTGGATAAGTAGATCCGTAGGGATTTACCTTCTGTTTTTATGGTGAAAAGTTAGGAGCGCAAAAAGGTTGCTAGTTCCAATAAATCTTTTACAGCCTAAAACAATTATCCAAATAGTGGTTCTTAGATTTCGTCAAGCCATGATAGGCCAACGATGATCGATGAAGACTACTGAGGCATGATCAATGGTCCAAAAGAAGTTTTTCCTTACTTAGTCATTATAAGCCAGGAATTTGTAAGGTTGTCGCCACCTAGAGTGGGTAGTCCTCTGTTTTAGATATGATGGACATGGGTGATGTAATTTATATGCTCGAATGTACAATCCTTAGGGATTGTTTTGGGAGAATTCCCGATTTATCTTTGATGACTTACATAAGGAATATCCTAGAATGATTCTAGATGCAAAATTGCAAACCCATTGACTTACCTATCAGTAAAAGTCAGAGCCTTAGCTATTGAGTGAATCCTCGGATTGTCTTTGGGAGAAACAGATGACCTATATTCCTTGATCTTTTCTTTGTTATGGGAGCCTAAAGTACGCTATGTGGGCGTATTCGGCATGATAAGTGTTATCTTTGGTAAATGGTCAACTGAGTTGTTTAGACATTGACCTTGTTCATTAGACTGTAGATAGAATGCTTTACTAGTAGTATATTAATTTGCTCCATATAAGATTCAATGCGCTAGTTGGGCGCATCTTGAATGGAAGCAGATTGGTCACCAAAACATCTTTAGAGCGGTAATTGCGCAAGAGGTAGTGATCTTGGACCACTTCATGTGAGGCGCAAATGGTGGATTCCGTTGTTTATGCTTATCGCAAGAGGTGCTGATAAGGCTTATGCTTGAAATCTAGAATTGCGCAGACTGTGGTCGTATTTTTTAAAATCGATCACTTATTTGTTAAGAGATGATGGGATGTTGACACTATTATTGTTTATGTCATAATGATTAGCAGATAATGAAGTCAACAAGCAAGATTGGCTCACTCACATGAGCAATCGCTCTTGGCGCTTGGGAGCAAGCAAGGATGAGACTAGTGGTTTAATTTTATTTAGAGCCAAGAGAGGCTTAAATTATCCACTATGTATGTCGCCTTGGTTACAACCAAGATGAGGTCGTGTTAAGGACCAAACATGGATGTTAGTACCTACTTTCCATGTAGTGCCTGTTATGATTAGCCAGATGCGAGATCTCATTTGGCGCCTGGAAGGCGAGCAAATAAAGAATTCAGGTTAGGCACTAGAAAGTGACTAGACTAATATCTGTACGATGTATCGAGTATGATGTCACTCTTTTTGGAAGAGTTACTCCACTGTAATATGTATTCATACTACATGTGCTTGGCGACCGAGTAGTGAGGTGAGAGAATGGATCCCTATTTCCGCACCGTGTGAGTCTTACGTGTCATTATTGATATGACTTTCATTTATGTACTCTTTTGTGACTTTTGACTATGTCATATGATAAGGGGTTGATGTTCTACTACTTTAGTATGTTGCCTGCGGTCATGTATGATTCGGCCTTAAGGGACATCACTGGGAAAGCGGTCAATCCTAAACTAAATGGCATGAGGGCAAAGGGAAGATCACCTAGTATTACACCATTATTGTCTATTCATTGTCGGCAACTCACATCGCTCTATATGAGAGACGGATTGAGTGTGAATATATTGCAAGAATTGAGAGGATCAAACATGCTCTTTTTTGAGAGATTAGAGATGCTTTTTAGACTGGTGTAATTAGATGGGTCTGGGGTATATGAGACACTATTTCTATACTTTTTTTTGGGTTAATGTCTCTATGCTGGCTCATTTTGAGTTTCTAGTATAGAGCTCCCACATGCAGGTGTTTCTCAACGGTCCCACGGTTCATTGGCTAGTATGTGATTGTTTAATATTTGGAGAGATTGAGATAGAGATGTGGCAGTATCATGCCAGCTCATGTGCGAGTGGGAGATGTTGGAAATTAGGCCGGGTATTGGACCCGAATTTGGGCTCCCATGTGGCATGACCCATGACCAATTAAATTATCCATTTAAGTTTGAATTTGAATTTGAATTATTTGGATAACCCACAATCAATATCTATATCTGCCATATCTTATCAAGAGATATGGATAGATGAATAGATAGATATTGATTATTAAATATTTGATAATATACATTTGATATGATGGATCGATATCAGATACGTTATGTGGTTTTTACCCATAACCTTTTTTTTCCAGACTCTCTCTCTAACTCTCTCCCATGAAGTGAACGATCCAGCCTTTGCACTGTGGCTGGTGTAGGTGATACTCACATTGTGGTATCACTCCACTGCTAAGTTCGTTGTTTGCATTCTTGAGGCACGTGATTTACCTACGAGATTCTTCGCTTCAAGTTCTGTCATTAAGGTATGATCTGAAATATTTTATCCGCTGCGTTATACTTGTTTTACACATGTAGAACCCACAACAGCACAATGACCACACCATTAAAATCCCAATGTACTCCAAACTCACATTATCATTCACATACAACAACAACACGATGCGAACCTAAAACATTACTGACCAAAATAGACAACGATGTCGACAACACAATCGGAACATTTATCAAAGAAGTAAAATAACAATATCAAAACATATATCTGACGTCATTGCCCACTAACACAATCGTAGCCGACGACGCAATGAGGAGTGTACGCACACCTGTTATACGTCAGTAACGACAACCCAACTATGGAATGTTGTAGTTCTTGATCCTAATCACTATATTGGCAGAATTAGAGATTTGTATTCCTAGGGTTTGGGGGGAATGAAACGTTAAAATGAGCAACACAAAGATAAGATATAACATTGCCAAAATCAAATAAAGTAATCTACTCCCATTAACATCGAGAATCCACAATATTTCCATCTTTGTCTCTTCCGTTTTGATCGAAAAAAAAAAAAAAGACACTATAGTAAGTTTTTTGGGCACAAACGTAATTTTACATCACGGCATTCCTAATTTACCCGTAACATTTGGGACAACACGTGCCAACACCATATATAAAAACGTTATTACTATTCAAATGAAATTTATCAGTGCGTAAAATAAAAAGTAGGATTAAATAGTTCAAAAGTTTTTCATTTGAAATTTATTAGTACATTATCCATTTTTTAAACTTCAAAAGATGTTAGCGTAATTTATTTTTATTTTTTGCAGTTAACTATGATTCCACGTTGAGGTGAGGCATTTATGTTTTATTATAATGAGTTGTTGTTTTTTAATTTTGAAGCCCAGCAATGGTTCCATGGTGTAGTGGTTAGCATTGGGCTTTGAATCCAGCGACCTGGGTTCGACTCCCGGTGGGACCGCCCTTTTTTGCATTTTCGCTCTATGGCCATGTGGCTCTTAATTTCAAGGCAAAAAATTGGCGAGCGGATCCTCTAGAGTTCATCTCCTAGAGTGATCTCCTAAAGTACTTGATCGAATGGCTAAGAATAAAACTCACCAAAACGACGTCGTTTTGGTGAGTATTTTGAAGAAAAAAAAAATCCGATTTTGGTGTTTCAAAACAACGAAGGTTCCTAGAAATCTAAAATTAGAGAGAGAGAGAGAGGGAGAGAGAGAGAGAGAGAGAAGGGCAGAGAGTTTCCGACGTCCGACGCGCCACCGTCGCCGCTGCCGCTGCCACACCGCTGGGGTGCAACTATTCCAGACTATATCTTGAACCTGTAATGGGACTCTCGCTGAATTTTTGCTATATTCCAGTCACTTGAGAAATGGGACTCTTGCTAAATTTTTGTCTGCAAAATTTTGGAGTTTGAGTGCTTTGTGGGTTTGTGTCTGAATCAAATGTTGTTTGAGTCTGAATCTGTGGGTTTGTGTCTGAATCAAATGTTGTTTCTTGGAGTTTGAGTGCTTTGAACCTGTTGTTTCTCTGGTTCTAGAGAGAAGGAGGAGATTCTCTCTCTAACCCATTCCTTCCTCCTTCCCGATCTGTAAAAAAAAAAAAAAATCAAAACCAAAACGATGTCGTTTTGGAGAGGGAACATCTCAACCATTGATTTCATTAATTGGACACGTGTCGCATCATAAATTATCACTCTAGAGGATCACTTCAGGGAATCACCCTAGAGGATCCGGACTCAAGAAATTGCTCCGACAATTATGGTATGGGCAGTGCGGTTATTCAGGCCTCCTTTGTAACAAATTAATTTAGTAATTTTTTAATTATTTGGTTAAAATATGAGCTAAAAAATTAGTATGTTTGGGATAATTTTTTAATTTTTTATGAAAAGATGTGCAAAAAGTAGAGAGAAAAGACAATCTTTGACTTTTTGGTATGAGTTGTTGTTTTTTTGATTTTTTTAGTGACTTTTTAACTTTTTAACTAAAAAAGTCGCTTGCCAAACGAGACCTTAGTAGATTGACAAATCATAGTTTGGACGACTTTAGACGAATTGAAAAATATTCTAATTAATTATCAAGTTTGCATAATATAAAATATTAATTTACATAATATTTTTCATTTATATAACACAAATTAATTTTACATAATATGTTTTATATATATAACTACTAATTTATAATAAATTTTACATCTTAAATCTTTTTTACATTCATTTGTACTTTGATATTTCATTAGAGATTAAAGGTCATGTTTGATTCAACAAGATTAATAGTGAAGTATTAATAATCCTATTAAATTAGTGTGGTATTCACTATCCAATTGGATTAATATCCATTGGATTAATAATCCCACCCCTATCTCATTACTAATAATCCTACATATTTGTTGGATTAATTATCCATTGGATTAATAATCCTAAACCAAAGTGTTAAAACAAACATAAGATAATTGGGCCCACGGATTAATAATCTCAATCTCATCCTCCAATTCACCCAATCAAACATGCCCAAAAAGTATATATGTATTAACTATAGCGGAATAGTTTCAAATGCAAGTTTAATCTACAGTTAGCGGATAGAGTGGGTACAAATCTGAGAGGGTAATTTGTAAACAAATTGGGCCGAGCTAGGAAGAGTCTTCTTTGGGAGTTGGACCGCGTAATGGGCCGAGATAAAGGCTGGTGTAGCTCGGTCTTAGGCCAAGAAGACATCTCATATTTTGGGTTTGGGCTGAACTATGGACCGAAGTATCGGTAGAAAGAGGACCGAGCTAAACGATAGCTCTACAGGGCATCATCTCGAAGTCAAGACTGATAGTAGTACTTAAAGTATCACAGAGCCGAAGTAACTTAGCTGACCGCAATGTTAGCCGAGGTAAAGATGTCAGCCGAAATAAGTGGGCCTGGTGGTTAGCCGAGATATTGGTGAGGATGTCGGGCTTGGTATTGGTGAGGATGTCGGGCTTGGTATAGCTCGGCCGCCGGTCTTGGTATAGCTCGGCCGCCGGTCTTGGTATAACTCGGCCGGGCGCCATCTACATCATTACTTAAGCGTGTGACCGAGGTAACTTAGCTTAGTGTGGTTGCAGCAGCTTATTAAAAGGAAGTAGCATCAATGGCAAAGGTCGAGCTGTGTATAGCTCGGCAAGATAGCATCCGTTAGATCGGCTTTCGATCATACGGTCCGAAAGGCAGGGGAGCGAGATAAATCAGTTCAGGCAGGAATGTATAACCGAGGTAAAAGGTTCAGCCATCTCACTTGGCTTGTAGTGATGAGACTCCTAGTAGGACTCTACTAAGGAGAGTTAGAGTCCTACTGGGATTGTGTAAACCATCTCACTTGGTTGGTAGTGAGTATGAGTATGACTCCTAGGAGGACTCTGCTAAGGAGAGTATAGTCCTACTAGGATTGTGCAAAACCATCTCACTTGGTTGGCAGTGAGTAGGGTGTGTGATTCCTAGAAGGACTCTCACAGGGAGAGTTGGAATCCTACTAGGATTGTGCCAAAGTAAAGTCTATAAAAGCTCATGACCAGACCTTTGTACAGGTATTCCCAATTCTTACTCTAGAATACACAGAGCTTATTGTCTATTGTCCAGTTGCTAACTTAGGCATCGGAGGGGTTTCTGGCACACACCCGCCGGTTAGCTCACGTTTGTGTTTTCAGGTGGCAAAGCGACGACGTTTGAAGGAGTGCAAACTTGATCAACAGGATTATACGAGAAGATTTATTTCTTTGCCGTACAATTGGCGCCGTCTGTGGGAAATTCACAAAGAGCAAAACCCCTTGATCAAGTTTTCCTCTCTAGTTGAAAGCAATGGCGCACAATGAAGACTTGCCACAATCTGCTATAGATGGGCAAACTCGGGAAGGGGGTGGAAGGCACGAAGGTTTAACTTCTATCCCGCCCATGGCAGAATTAGATCCCCAACGAAGGAATCTGCGGAGAGAAGCAAGAAGAAGATAGGGCTCAAGTCCACACCGCTCTCGGAGCCCTGATAAACAGAGGCGGAAGATGGATCATCAGGTTCTCGAAGATCGCATAAGGGAGCAAGACGAAGTAATAAGAAGAATAGCGGCAGACATAGAGTTTATGAAGAGCGAGATAAAAAGCAAAGGGGTGGCAACAAAAGAGGGGAGCAGAGGCAACACACACTCTTGCCACTCAGAAGATCATGACAGACAAGTCACACTATCACAAACTGAAAGTAGAAGCCTCAGGTCGGGTAATACACAATCAAAGACTTTCAGGACACGCTACTCTAGACCTGAGAGAAAGAAGACTGAAAGGGCTCGAATGAGAGAAAATACTCAGGCTCGTGACCCCCGCAGAGTCTCCGCACTACAACGATTGGCTCCTATAACACATAGGAGTGTCGAGGTTGGAATTCCAAAACCACGCCTCGCCTATGAACCAACAGACAAAGCATTAGCGAGGTTGCAGAGCTCACCATTCATCCTGACAATTGAGGACGCACCATTACCCTTAGGCTTCCATCATCCTAAATTCATAACTTATGAGGGGGACTCAGACCCCTACATACACTTAAGCCACTTTCGCCAGGTTATGGTCGTATATCGACGAAACGAGCCCTTAATGTGTATCATGTTTCCGTCCAGCCTTGGCAACATGGGTTTAGCATGGTTTGAAAGGTTACCAGAAGGTAGTATAGCCTCATGGGCGCAATTAACGGAGGCATTTGTAACTAGATTCAGAACAAACACCAAGACGCCAGTGGAGATTGACCAGCTTCTCTCCATCAGCATGGCCAAACCAGATTCAGAACAAACACCAAGACGCCAGTGGAGATTGACCAGCTTCTCTCCATCAGCATGGGCAAGAAGGAAACATTGAAGTCTTACAACAATTGGTATTGGGAGACCTTCAACCATGTAACAGATTGTCCTACAAACCTAGCTATTGCACAATACAAGCAAAGTCTATTATTGGGTCATAAATTGAGAGATTCAATAACAATGACGCCACCTCTTTCTATGGAAGCCCTGATGGAGCGAGTGCACCAACACATCTTGGTAGAGGAAGATGGGATGCACACCAAGGTAGAGTTCGATACAAACAGTGATATCGGATAGAACACCTTCGGCAAAAGTTAGCACGGTTGAAAAGAAGGACTAACCAAGCGCAACAAGTCTTTGCCCGACTTGGGGGCAATCAAGAAGTTTGGCATGAATAACCAAATTCTTAGCTCTATGTTGGCCGGAATAACCAACATTTAGCTCTCCTAAGCCGAGATAAGGATATCTAGGCTGCAGGAAGTTGGCAGGTTTGACCAACAAGTCTTTGCCCGACTTGGGGGGCAATCAAGAAGTTTGGCCGGAATAACCAAACGTTTAGCTCTATGTTGGCCGGAATAACCAACATTTAGCTCTCCTATGCCCAGGATAAGGATCTAGGCTGCAGGACGTTTGGTCGGAATAACCAAACACTTTACTCTAGATTGGCCGGAATAACCAACTTAGAGGTTGGCTAAAAAAACTAACACCCCTCCTAAGCCCAGGATAAGGATCTAGGCTGCAGGACGTTTGGTCGGAATAACCAAACACTTTACTCTAGGTTGGCCGGAATAACCAACTTAGAGGGTGGCTAGAAAAATCAACACCCCTCCTAAGCCCAGGATAAGGATCCAGGCTGCAGGACGTTTGGTCGGAATAACTAAACACTTTACTCTAGGTTGGCCGGAATAACCACCTTAGAGGTTGGCTGGAAAAACCAACACCCCTCCTAAGCCCAGGATAAGGATCCAGGCTGCAGGACGTTTGGTCGGAATAACCAAACACTTTACTCTAGGTTGGCCGGAATAACCAACTTAGAGGTTGGCTGGATTAAACCAACTCTTGGTACTCTTTAGCCGAAGTAAGGATATCGGCTAAAGAGTGGTTGGCTGGATTAAACCAACTCTTGGTACTCTTTAGCCGAAGTAAGGACATCGGGCTAAAGAGTGGTTGGCTGGATTAAACCAACTCTTGGTACTCTTCAGCCGAAGTAAGGACATCGGCTAAAGAGTGGTTGGCTGGATTAAACCAACTCTTGGTACTCTTTAGCTGAAGTAAGGATATCGGCTAAAGAGTGGTTGGCTGGATTAAACCAACACTTGGTACTCTTTAGCCAAAGTAAGGATATCGGCTAAAGAGTAATTGACAGGAAAAACCAACACTTACTTCTCCTAAGCTGAGATAAGGATCTAGGCTGTAGGAAGTTAGCAGGTATGTCCAACAAAATTTTTTGAAACTCTTTGGCTGGGATGATGGTTACCTCGGCCAAAGCAAGTTGGCAGGTATGTCCAACAAAATTTTTGAAACTCTTTGGCCGGGATGATGGTTACCTCGGCCAAAACAGGTTGGCAAGTTTGACCAACAAATTTTTTGGAACTCTTTGACTGGGATGATGGTTACCTCGGCCAAAACAGGTTTGCAAGGTTCGTATAAACCGAGTTAGTCTGTTCGACAAGACACAGAAAGAACGACTCGACGTATACAAACTCGAAGGATATATACGTTAAAGGCAAAAAATTAGGGCTATTCAAATTTTTGGCATGACGATGGTAACAAGAAGAACAAGGATATTGGGGGCACGCTATGTATCCTGGGAATAACGTCGTACCAGATTAGTGGAAGGACATGCTAAGCAACTGATAAGGCTTATTGGGACCGAACAAGCCGTGAAACCGAACAACTTCTTAGCTCGGCTAGAGGAAAAATAATCCCAATCATGCTACGCAGATGGAATTAAGGGGCAATTGAGAGGGTAATTTGTAAACAAATTGGGCCGAGCTAGGAAGAGTCTTCTTTGGGAGTTGGACCGCGTAATGGGCCGAGATAAGGGCTGGTGTAGCTCGGTCTTAGGCCAAGAAGACATCTCATATTTTGGGTTTGGGCCGAACTATGGACCGAGGTATCGGTAGAAAGAGGACCAAGCTAAAACGATAGCTCTACAGGGCGTCATCTCGAAGTCAAGACTGATAGTAATGCTTAAAGTATCACAGAGCCGAAGTAACTTGGCTGACCGCAATGTTAGCCGAGGTAAAGATGTCAGCCGAAATAAGTGGGCCTGGTGGTTAGCCGAGGTATTGGTGAGAAAGGATGTCGGGCTTGGTATAGCTCGGCCGGTCTTGGTATAACTCGGCCGGGCGCCATCTACATCATTACTTAGGCGTGTGACCGAGGTAACTTAGCTCGGTGTGGTTGCAGCAGCTTATTAAAAGGAGGTAGCATCAATGGCGAGGGCTGAGCTGTGTATAGCTCGGCAGGGTGGCATCCGTTAGATCGGCTTTCGATCACACGGTCTGAAGGGCAGGGGACCGAGATAAATCAGTTCGGACAGGAATGTATAACCGAGGTAAAAAGTTCAGCCATCTCACTTGGCTTGCAGTGATGAGACTCCTAGTAGGACTCTGCTAAGGAGAGTTAGAGTCCTACTGGGATTTTGTAAACCATCTCACTTGGTTGGTAGTTAGTAGGAGTATGACTCCTAGGAGGACTCTGCTAAGGAGAGTATAGTCCTACTAGGATTGTGCAAAACCATCTCACTTGGTTGGTAGTGAGTATGGTGTGTGATTCCTAGGAGGACTCTCATAGGGAGAGTTGGAATCCTACTAGGATTGTGCCAAAATAAAGTCTATAAAAGCTCATAACCAGACCTATGTACAGGTATCCCAATTCTTACTCTAGAATACACAGAGCATATTGTCTATTGTCTAGTTGCTAGCAGACAAAGCATTAGCGAGGTTGCAGAGCTGACGCACCATTACCCTTAGGCTTCCATCAGCCTAAATTCATGACTTATGAGGGGGAGTTAGACCCCTACATACACTTAAGCCACTTTCGCCAGGTTATGGCCGTGTATCGACGAAACGAGCCCTTAATGTGTATCATATTTTTGTCCAGCCTTGGCGACGTGGGTTTAGCATGGTTTGAAAGGTTACCAGAAGGTAGTATAGCCTCATGGGCGCAACTAACGGAGGCATTTGTAACCAGATTCAAAACAAACACCAAGATGCCTGTGGAGATTGACCAGCTTCCCTTCATCAGCATGGGCGAGAAAGAAACATTGAAGTCTTACGACAATCAGTATTGAGAGACCTTCAACCATGTAACAGATTGACCTACAAACCTAGCTATTGCACAGTACAAGCAAGGTCTGTTAGTGGGTCATAAATTGAGAGATTCAATAACAATGACGCCACCTCTTTCTATGGAAGCCCTGATGGAGCGAGTGCACCAACACATCTTGGTAGAGGAAGATGGGATGCACACTAAGGTAGAGTTCGATACAAACAGTGATATCGGACAGAACACCTTCGGTAAAAGTTAGCACGGTTGGAAAGAAGGACTAACTAAGCGCAACAAGTCTTTGCCCGACTTGGGGGGCAATCAAGAAGTTTGGCAGGAATAACCAAACGCTTAGCTCTATGTTGGCCGGAATAACCAACATTTAGTTCTCCTAAGCCCAGGATAAGGATCCAGGCTGCAGGACGTTTGGTCGGAATAACCAAACACTTTACTCTAGGTTGGCTGGAAAAACCAATCTAGAGGTTGGCTGGAAAAACCAACACCTCTCCTAAGCCCAAGATAAGGAACCAGGCTGCAGGACGTTTGGTCGGAATAATCAAACATTTTATTCTAAATTAGCAGGAATAACTAATTTAGAGGTTGGCTGGATTAAACCAACTCTTGGTACTCTTTAGCCGAAGTAAGGATATCGGCTAAGGAGTGGTTGGCTGGACTAAACCAACACTTGGTACTCTTTAGCCGAAGTAAGGATATCGGCTAAAGAGTGGTTGGCTGGATTAAACCAACACTTGGTACTCTTTAGCCGAGGTAAGGATATCAGCTAAAGAGTGATTGGCTGGAAAAATCAACACTTACTTCTCCTAAGCTGAGATAAGGATCTAGGCTGCAGGAAGTTGGCAGGTATATCCAACAAAATTTTTGAAACTCTTTGGCCGGGATGATGGTTACCTCGGCCAAAGCAGGTTGGTAGGTTTGACCAACAAATTTTTGGAACTCTTTGACCGGGATGATGGTTACCTCGGCCAAAACAGGTTGGCAAGGTTCGTATAAATCGAGTTAGTCTGTTCGACAAGACACAGAAAGAGCAACTCGACGTATACAAACTCGAAGGATATATACGTTAAAGGCAAAAAATCAGGGCTATTCAAATTTTTGGCATGACGATGGTAACAAGGAGAACAAGGATATTGGGGGCACGCCATGTATCCTAGGAATAACGTCGTACCAGATTAGTGGAAGGACATGCTAAGCAACTGACAAGGCTTATTGGGACCGAACAAGCCGTGAAACCGAACAACTTCTTAGCTCGGCTGGAGGAAAAATAATCCCAATCATGCTACGCAGATGGAATTAAGGGGCAATTGAGAGGGTAATTTGTAAACAAATTGGGCCGAGCTAGGAAGAGTCTTCTTTGGGAGTTGGACCGCGTAATGGGCCGAGATAAGGGCTGGTGTAGCTCGGTCTTAGGCCAAGAAGACATCTCACATTTTGGGTTTGGGCCGAACTATGGACCGAAGTATCGGTAGAAAGAGGACCGAGCTAAACGATAGCTCTACAGGGCATCATCTCGAAGTCAAGACTGATAGTAGTACTTAAAGTATCACAGAGCCGAAGTAACTTGGCTGACCCCAATGTTAGCCGAGGTAAAGATGTCAGCCGAAATAAGTGGGCCTGGTGGTTAGCCGAGGTATTGGTGAGGATGTCGGGCTTGGTATTGGTGAGGATGTCGGGCTTGGTATAGCTCGGCCGCCGGTCTTGGTATAGCTCGGCCGCCGGTCTTGGTATAACTCGGTCGGGCGCCATCTACATCATTACTTAAGCGTGTGACCGAGGTAACTTAGCTCGGTGTGGTTGCAGCAGCTTATTAAAAGGAGGTAGCATCAATGGCGAGGGCCGAGCTGGGTATAGCTCGGCAGGATAGCATCCGTTAGATCGGCTTTCAATCATACGGTCCGAAGGGCAGGGGACCGAGATAAATCAGTTCGGGCAGGAATGTATAACCGAGGTAAAAGGTTCAGCCATCTCACTTGGCTTACAGTGATGAGACTCCTAGTAGGACTCTGCTAAGGAGAGTTAGAGTCCTACTGGGATTGTGTAAACCATCTCACTTGGTTGGTAGTGAGTATGAGTATGACTCCTAGGAGGACTCTGCTAAGAAGAGTATAGTCCTACTAGGATTGTGGAAAACCATCTCACTTGGTTGGCAGTGAGTAGGGTGTGTGATTCCTAGAAGGACTCTCATAGAGAGAGTTGGAATCCTACTAGGATTGTGCCAAAGTAAAGTATAAAAGCTCATGACCAGACCTTTGTACAGGTATTCCCAATTCTTACTCTAGAATACACAGAGCTTATTGTCTATTGTCCAGTTGCTAACTTAGGCATCGGAGGGGTTTCCGGCACACACCCGCCGATTAGCTCACGTTTGTGTTTTCAGGTAACAAAGCGACGACGTTTAGAGAAGTGCAAACTTGATCAACAGGATCATATGAGAAGATTTATTTCTTTCCCGTACAAAATCGATGAAAATTTGTGCAATTTTAACCAATTATGTGGTATTTTGCACAACCACATCTACAGTAACGCATTGTTGCCTTTTTGGTTGATAATTTTTTTTTTTTTTTTTTTTGGTTCATTTGGTTGAGATTTTAAAACTTGTTTGTGTGGTATTGTTTCAAAAAAATCTTTGCTTCCTTTTTTGTGTTGTAGACAAAATTATATATAAAAAAAAATTACAGGATTTGAGTATTGTAATCAAATAAATCTTTAGTTTTAATTTGTCAATTTAAATTTTTTTTCAGTACAATCTATCTATTTTTATTAAATAAAAATTTCAAAAAAAAGCGTATTTTAATCACTAAATTCAACAAAAACTTGTATTTTAGACAGCTTTATTTAAAATACCCATTTTCGTTGAATTTAGTGATTAAAATGCACTTTTTCAACAGTTTTACTCAATGAAAATAGGCGAATATTTAGATTGAAAATAAATCAAAAGTTTAGGGTTTAAATAGACAAAATTCAAAATTTATTTCTTTATAAAACTCAAACTTTGAAATTGTTTTTGTAATATCCCCAAAAAAATATGTTTTATTGTGTTTTTATTTTATATATTTCAGAAATAAAAAATAATAAAAAGTTTAAAGACACCCATTATTTTTATGTTTGTACGAAAATATTTTTTTAAAATTCAAAATTGCGTTGTTAGAAAAAAAAAATTCCTAAAACAATTTTTGGAAATAATTCACCAATTAAGTTTTCTATGTTTTACAAAAAATAAAAAAACAACAAAATAAGAACACTCATCATTTTTATTTGGGGGAAAATTAGATTTTGAAAATTCAAAAAAATATTTAAGTGTCCTAAAAAGGGAGGTTTTAGAAAATCTTTATGAAAATTAGTTTTCGGAAAATATTTGTCAAACAAATTTACTAACATATATCTATTTTTATTTTTCTGAACTTTCAAAACAAAAAATAAAAGAAGAAAACAATACTAGACAGACTAGTTTATATATTTATATAAAAAATGATTTATTCACACAATTTCTCTTTTCCACCCCCAACCAAAATCTCCCCGTATGACATGGCAAATAAAAATTGAAAAGTTGACTCACACTCATATTCTCTGAAAATTCTGTTTGCATGCATTCTATCTTATCATATACGGGAGATTTTGAAAATGAGAAATTGAGCGTATATATTATTGTTATTGTGCGGGGAGCAAATATTCAGGCAAGCTCGCACTCCTTTTTTCCAAACTCCTGTCTGTCCAATCGACCTGCGAGCACAACGGCGGTGAGTTACGCGGCGGTATGGCCGGAAAACCCCTCCGATGATCAAATTAGAACACACACACAGGGGATAGATAGAGAGAAGGGAGAGTGTTGAGTGTTTAGTGTATGTCTCACCAAATGTTCATCTGCTCAGCATGGGGGGCGCAGACTCGCTTATATACCTTCCGCGCCCCAAATCTACTCCCATCCGTCTCTCAACACGTGGTGCTGCTATCCCATCTATCAGTACAAATCTTGCTGAACACCACCTAACCAAACTGCCAGCCCACTCTACTGGGAGCTCGGCCGCCGGGCTGCATCTTCTCGGCTATCAACGGCCGTGCTATGCAACTGGCCAGAGTGCTCCGCTCGCCGCGCTTAATGAGGACCGAGCTCGGCTGCATCCCGGCAGAGCCGAGCTCGGGACAGCTCATGCTGGTTTGCCGTCGGCCTTCCTGCCGGGCTAACTCATGAACCCCGGTCCAACCACGCCTTTCCTGGCGCCGGATATCTCACTTGACTGGCCTCTATACCATGCAGCTATGTAGCTTGGTCCAACCACGCCTTGCCTTAACCGAGCAAATCCTTTCAGCACAGGACCGCGCTACCTCGGCCCAATCTTGTCCTGCCCAAATCTGTCCGGCCATTGCCACGGCCCAATCCAGATCATAAATCTCCCTCTCAATTGCCCCTTAATTCAGTCCGCGCAAGCGTGACTGGGATTACCTATCTAACCGGGGTAACTCTTCCTCGATTCTTAGTCTGCAAGACGGTGACCGCACTAAGAAGGCGAGCAAGGTCCGCTCCACGACTTCCTTCTTGACGAGCAAGGTCAGCTCGGCCAAAGAACTCCAAAGAAGGCGAGCAAGGTCCGCTCCGCGACTTCCTTCTTGGCGAGCAACATCAGCTCGGCAAGGAACTCCAAGGAAGGCGAGCAAGGTCCGCTCCGCGACTTCCTTTTTGACGAGCAACATCAGCTCGGTCAAGGAACTCTAAGGAAGGCGAGGAAGGCGAGCAAGGTCCGCTTCGCGACTTCCTTCTTGGCGAGCAACATCAGCTCGGCAAGGAACTCCAAGGAAGGCGAGCAAGGTCCACTCCGCGACTTCCTTCTTGGCGAGCAACATCAACTCGGTCAAGGAATTCCAAGGAAGGCGAGCAAGGTCCGCTCTGCGACTTTCTTCTTGGCGAACAACATCAGCTCGGCAAGGAACTTCCAAGGTCGGCGAGCAACGTCCGCTCCGCGACTTGCTTCTTGACGAGCAACATCAACTCGGCAAGGAACTCTAAAGAAGGCGAGCAAGGTCCGCTCCGCGACTTCCTTCTTCGAAAGCAACATCAGCTCGGCAAGGAACTCCAAGGAAGGCAAGCAAGGTCCGCTCCGCGACTTCCTTCTTGGCAAGCAACATCAGCTCGGTCAAGGAACTCCAAGGAAGACGAGCAAGGTCCGCTCCGTAACTTGCTTCTTGGCAAGCAACATCAGCTTGGTCAAGGAACTCCAAGGAAGGCGAGCAAGGTCCGCTCCGCGACTTCCTTCTTGGCGTGCAACATCAGCTCGGCAAGGAACTTCCAAGTTCGGCGAGCAAGGTCCGCTCCGCGACTTGCTTCTTAGCGAGCAACATCAGCTCGGCAAGCAACTTCCAAGGTCGGCGAGCAAGGTCCGCTCCGCGACTTCCTTCTTGGCGAGCACAATCAGCTCGGTCAAGGAACTCCAAGAAAGGCGAGCAAGATCCGCTCCGCGACTTCCTTCTTGGCGAGCAACATCAGCTTGGTCAAGGAACTCCAAGGAAGGCGAGCAAGGTCCGCTCCACGACTTCCTTCTTGGCGTGCAACATCAGCTCGGCAAGGAACTTCCAAGGTCGGCGAGCAAGGTCCGCTCCGCGACTTGCTTCTTGGCAAGCAACATCAGCTCGGCAAGGAACTTCCAAGGTCGGCGAGCAAGGTCCGCTCCGCGACTTCCTTCTTGGCGAGCACAATCAGCTCGGTCAAGGAACTCCAAGGAAGGCGAGCAAGGTCAGCTCCGCGACTTCCTTCTAGGCGAGCAACATCAGCTCGGCGAGCAAGGTCTGCTCCGCGACTTCTTTCTTGGCGAACAATATCAGCTCGATCAAGGAACTCTAAAGAAGGGGAGCAAGGTCCGCTCCGCGACTTCCTTCTTGGCGAGCAACATCAGCTCGGCAAGGAACTCCAAAGAAGGTGAGCAAGGTCCGCTACGCGACTTCCTTCTTGGCAAGCAACATCAGCTCGGCAAGGAACTCCAAGGTCGGCGAGCAAGGTCCGCTCGGGGACTTGCTTCTTGGCGAGCAACATCAGCTCGGCAAGAACTTCCAAGGTCGGCGAGCAAGGTCCGCTCCGCGACTTCCTTCTTGGCGAGCACAATCAGCTCGGTCAAGGAACTCCAAGGAAGGCGAGCAAGGTCCGCTCCGCGACTTCCTTCTTGGCGAGCAACATCAGCTTGGTAAAGGAACTCCAAGGAAGGCGAGCAAGGACCGCTCCGCGACTTCCTTCTTGGCATGCAACATCAGCTCGGCAAGGAACTTCCAAGGTCGGCGAGCAAGGTCCGCTCCGCGACTTGCTTCTTGGCGAGCAACATCAGCTCGGCAAGCAACTTCCAAGGTCGGCGAGCAAGGTCCGCTCCGCGACTTCCTTCTCGGCGAGCACAATCAACTCGGTCAAGGAACTCCAAGGAAGGCGAGCAAGGTCCGCTCCGCGACTTCCTTCTTGGCGAGCAACATCAGCTTGGTCAAGGAACTCCAAGGAAGGCGAGTAAGGTCCGCTCCACGACTTCCTTCTTGGCGTGCAACATCAGCTCGGCAAGGAACTTCCAAGGTCGGGGAGCAAGGTCCGCTCCGCGACTTGCTTCTTGGCGAGCAACATCAGCTCGGCAAGGAACTTCCAAGGTCGGCGAGCAAGGTCCGCTCCGCGACTTCCTTCTTGGCAAGCACAATCAGCTCGGTCAAGGAACTCCAAGGAAGGCGAGCAAGGTCAGCTCCGCGACTTCCTTCTTGGCGAGCAACATCAGCTCGGCGAGCAAGGTCTGCTCCACAACTTCTTTCTTGGCGAGCAACATCAGCTCGATCAAGGAACTCTAAAGAAGGGGAGCAAGGTCCGCTCCGCGACTTCCTCCTTGGCGAGCAACATCAGCTCGGCAAGGAACTCCAAAGAAGGCGAGCAAGGTCCGCTACGCGACTTCCTTCTTGGCAAGCAACATCAGCTCGGTAAGGAACTCCAAGGTCGGCGAGCAAGGTCCGCTCGGGGACTTGCTTTTTGGCGAGCAGCATCAGCTCGGCAAGAACTTCCAAGGTCGGCAAGCAAGGTCCGATCCGCGACTTGCTTCTTGGCGAGCAACATCAGCTTGGCCAGGGAACTCCAAGAAAGGCAAGCAAGGTCCGCTCCGCGACTTCTTTCTTGGCGAGCAACATCAGCTTGGCAAGGAACTTCCAAGGTCGGCGAGCAAGGTCCGCTCCGCGACTTGCTTCTTGGTGAGCAACATCGGCTCGGCAAGGAACTTCCAAAGTCAGCGAGCAAGGTCCGCTCGGGGACTTATTTCTTGGCGAGTAGCATCAGCTCGGCAAGAACTTCTAAGGTCGGCGAGCATGGTCCACTCCGCGACTTCCTTCTTGGCGAGCAACATTAGCTCAGCAAGGAACTTCCAAGGTCGGCGAGCAAGGTCCACTCCGCGACTTGCTTCTTGGCGAGCAACATCAGCTCGGTCAAGGAACTCCAAGGAAGGCGAGCAAGGTCCGCTCCGCGACTTCCTTCTTGGTGGGCAACATCAGCTCAGCAAGGAACTTCCATGGTCGGCGAGCAAGGTCCGCTCCGCGACTTGCTTCTTGGCGAGCAACATCAGCTCGGACAAGGAACTCTAAGGAAGGCGAGCAAGGTCCGCTCCGCGACTTGCTTCTTGGCGAGCAACATCAGCTCGGTCAAGGAACTCCAAGGAAGGCAAGCAAGGTCCGCTCCGCGACTTGCTTCTTGGCGAGCAACATCAGCTCGGTCAAGGAACTCTAAGGAAGGCGAGCAAGGTCCGCTCCGCGATTTCCTTCTTAGCGAGCAAGATCAGCTCGGCAAGGCATTCTCATCTTTTCATAAAAATGATCGTCAATTGCCCCTTTTCCTTCTGACTGACGTCTTCCAAAACCAAACTCCCTAGATCTCTTCCACGATTGTTCGCACCGCCATCCTCTGTGCTTCCCCGTTTGTTTACTGTGGCGCTGTTTATTGTACTTCATTTCGTCATCTCGGCACGAACCTTTGAGTTGGGCAAAGCACCAACTCCTTTAGCCAGGATAAAGTACCTCAGCTAGAGCACTTGAGTTTGGCAAATCACCGACTCCTATCGCCGGGATAAATCATCTCGGCTGGAGCCTTCAATTAAGCAAAACATCAACTCATCTAGCCGGAGTAAATCATCTCGGTTGAAACTTCAGAGTTGAGCAAATCATCAACTCATCTGGGCAAAGTAAATCATCTCAGCTGAAACTTCAGAGTTAAGCAAATCATCAACTCATCTGGTCGGAGTAAATCATCTTTGCTGAAACTTTCGAGTTGAGCAAATCATTAACTCACCTAGCTGGAGTACATCATCTCGGCTGAAACTTTAGAGTTAGCAAATCATCAACTCACCTAGCCGGAGTAAATCATCTCGGTTGAAACTAGAAAAGTTCTTCAACAAAAGTAATTCACTTCTATTACATTGACAAAAAGGGTATTACATTCTGAAATGAGGCAAAAAATTCCTTTGCACAAAAAGAAAACAAAAGCTAAAAGTAGTACAGTTCGAGGTTGGCCGCATTCCATGGCCGGGGTATATCTCTACCCTCTAAATCCTCCAAGCGGTATGCCTCCTTGCCTGCCAGACCGATTATCTTGTAGGATCCTTCCTAATTTGCCCCTAGTTTGCCTTCACCTGGCACCAGGGTATTGCCCATGACCTTCCTCAAAACCCAGTCGTCCTCTTATCCATTGCCACCGGGGTTGTCTTCGCGGTGGATGCCGCTGCATCATCCTCTACTCGGATGTGCTCATTGATGCGCTGCATTAGTTGCCCCATGGACTTCGGCTGGCTCATTGTAAGCGAGTCCCTCAGCCCATGTCCGACCGGGAGACCGCGTTTATATTGGGTGATTGCCAAGTTGACCGGGCAATCTAGGATCTCATTGAAGGTTTCCCAGTACCTAGAGTTGTATGCATTGAGGGTGTCACTCGACTCCATCTTGACACTAAGAAGGTGGTCCACTTCCTTTGGCATTTTCGCGTTGGTTTTGAAACGAATCACGAATGCTTCTGCCAACTGCTGCCACCTTTCGATGCTCTCCTCCGGCAGCTTCTCAAACCATTTCAAGCCCAACTCGCCCAAACTTGATGGAAAAATAAGGCACATGAGAGCGTCATTACGCCGGTGTCTGGCCATGACCTGCCGGAAGTGGCTCACATGCATGTACGGATCGGTTTTTTCATCATAAAGCGTAAACTTGGGCTGGTGAGAGCCTGCTGAGAGCGGTGTGGTTTCTATCCTCAGGGAGAAAGGAGTGGCGCTCAGCCTCGCCAAGTCTGTGTCTAGAGGAGGAAGCACAGCTAGGCGAGACGGAGGCATTACGACCTCTTCACTGGTACGACCTCCATATGATAACCGCTGGAATGCCGACACTCTCTGAGCTTTTCGCCGGCAAGCCCGTTCTTTCAAGACTACCCACAAATCCTCTGAACGAGCGGAATAAGAATACCTCGACGTCGTCGCCAGACGTGAGGGTTGATAGGTGCTGTCTTGCGCGCTGGACTTCTCTACGTGCGCATCGAAATCTCCAACCTTGTAACTTCTGGTGATTGAGATGAACGGAGTACGCTGCTGGCTCTGATTGCATGAACGGCGGGGTTGGGTGTGCTCACTGTGGTCTCCCACTCCAGCTACACCCTTCCCTTTGACATGCCTCTTAAGATCCTCCATCTCTGCCGCCATTCTCCGGATGACGGCGTCTTGGTCTCTCAGCTTGTGCTCCAGACGTCTGGCGTATGATTCTCTCCGCCGCCGATGACCGTCTGGACTTCGCGAATGACCATAACTTCTTCCGCACTTATCTCGCCCGTCTCTCGACTATCCTCCTGGGAATGTCTCCAGGTCCGCCATTGGATGGATGGCGGGATGTCCTTCTCTCCGTCTGCCTGACTCCGGGGTGACTCCATCGATGGCGGACAACGGAATCTCGTCGTTGTTCGCCATGGACGGCGATCAGATGAGCCTGGAAGACAAGGTTTTGTCGGAAAAGCTTCCCACAAACGGCGCCAATTGTGCGGGGAGCAAATATTCAGACAAGCCCGCACTCCTTTCTTCCAAAACTCCTGTCTGTCCAATCGACCTGCGAGCACAACGGCGGTGAGTTACCCGGCGGTGTGTGGCCGGAAAACCCCTCCAACAATCAAGTTAGAACACACACACAGGAGATAGATAGAGAGAAGGGAGAGTGTTGAGTGTTTAGTGTATGTCTCACCAAATGTTCATCTGCTCAGCATGGGGGGCGCAGACTCGTTTATATACCTTCCGCTCCCCAAATTTACTCTCATCCGTCTCTCGACACGTGGTGCTGCTATCCCATCTATCAGCACAAATCTTGCTGAACACCACCTAACCAAACTGCCAGCCCACTCTACTGGGAGCTCGGTAGCCGGGCTGCATCTTCTCGGCTATCAACGGCCGTGCTATACAACTGGCTAGAGCGCTCCGCTCGCCTCGCTTAATGAGGACCGAGCTCGGCTGCATCCCGGCAGAGCCGAGCTCGGGACAGCTCATGCTGGTTTGCCGTCGACCTTCCTGCCGGGCTAACTCATGAACCCCGGTTTAACCACGCCTTTCCTGGCGCCGGATATCTCACTTGACTGGCCTCTATACCATGCAGCAATGTAGCTCGGTCCAACCACGCCTTGCCTTAACCGAGCAAATCCTTTCAGCACAGGACCGCGCTACCTCGGCCCAATCTTGTCCGGCCCAAATCTGTCCGGCCATTACCACGGCCCAATCCAGATCATAAATCTCCCTCTCAGTTATATTTATATATAGGCAAATACTTTTTTTGATCGACTTAAAAAAAAATTATTAGTGTATATAGGTAAATGCCAACAAATTGTTTAATGTTACAATTAATGTAAAAAGTATTTTGAAAATAATTAAAATATTTTTAAATGAGTAAAAAAAGATTACAAAACTAGTCCATGTTTGCCTAGGTTGGGGCCCCAACCCAACTAGTGGAATCCGTTTGGTTGTGTTTTGAAAATATAATTCTACACTTACATTTGAGTATCATGTTTGGTAGGAGTTTTGGAATTAGTTTACCAAAACTCTGCAGAGAACTCTGTCTCAGGCGCACTTTTCGAAATTTTTTTTTTTGCAAATTTTGCGTAACCGGTCGTCCGGCCGGTTGACCGGAACAGTGATTTTTTTTTTTTTTTTTTTTGCAATTGATATGTTAATTTTTATAAAATCGAAAAAAATATTTTCTGAATTTTTTTAAATTTTTTATGTGCTTTAAAATAATTTTGAGTTGTATGTTTAGTTATGAATTATAAATTTTTGTATCAAATATCAAATGTCACATCAACAATTCTCCACTCAAATCAAAACTCTTTTCAAAACTATTTTTAAAACTCTTTACCAAACAAATTTTCCACACTCAAATCATAATTCCAAACCTCATAAACTCAAAATATAACTCATACTCTCAAATTATAATTACAAAATTCTACCAAACGCAACATTAATTTTTTATGTCTTCATAATATTTTGTTTGCATGTTTGCCTAGGGTAGGGGCAAGGATGGAATTGAGAAAATATTATGGGCATCGCCTCTTTGTTTTTATGAAAAAATTTGTTTGTCATAATATTTTTAAATATATGTGTGTATATGATTTTTATTTCATAAATATAATGGTATCTTAGTATAAAAGATACATGTTTTATTCTTTTCTTATCTTACATTTTCTTTTTATTTTTTATTAAAAATTTGTTCATCCAATTAGAGATTGTTTCTATGATATTTAAATATATATATATATATATATATATAATAAATATATCGTATAAATATGCGTTTGTCTATATATTAAAAAATAATAATAAAATCCTGTTTTCATCCTGGGTAAAGCCCAACCCAACTAGTGGAAGGCTTCATTTTTTAGATTTTCATTATATTTTGTTTGTAAACGAAGGGTAATACTACAATACACGCTCTTTAAAAGAGTATATCATATGTAAGTTATGACACTCTACAATATGTAAGTTATGATATTTTTGGTGTGTTTGATTAGACGGACTAGATAAGGGGAGATTAAAATCTATCGGATTTGAATCCTTGGACTGTGAATCCCCAGACTATTTGGTTGGATTGGATACGTATCCTGTGTTTGTTTTTTCATGGGATTAGATGTCTGGAAATAATTATTTTTAGTGAATCAAATGTTTGGTTGGACGGACTGGATAGGATAAATGAACAAAAAACTATTTTACAATTTTTCAATTGTTTACTAAGTACTAGCAATATTAAACATATCTTTAATATTTTAATTATTTTTAGCTAGATTAAATAAAAATTTATTTTATTTTATTTTTAACACAATTAAATAAATTTATTTTTTAAAAATTAAATAAATAAAATATCAATAAAAATATATGTTATTTTTTTAATTAAAATTTGAAATAAATTTGTTTTTAAAAATAATAATAATTAAACAACGAAATTAAATAAAACATCTATTAAAATTTAATTAATGAAATTAAATCAAATATAAACAAAATTTTAAAATAAATCATCAATAAAATATCTATAAAAAATTGTTTAAAAAATAAATAAATAAAACATCAATAAAAAGTGAAATAAAATTATTTTATTTTTAAATTGAGACATTTAAATTTTATTAAATTTTACTAAATATAATACATAATTAAATAGTAGAGGGTCAAAATGATCATTTCACTACCTAATCCCAACAATAAATAGTCTCTCCAAAATTGTCCCACACCCCCCATATGGGGGATAAGGAGTCCGGCCGGACTCCATATCCGGCGGACTAAAAAAAACAAACACCGGATTAGATTCTTCCCCCAGATTACAATCCACACAATAAATAGTCCCCCTTATTCTCCAATCAAACACACTCTTTGTGGTGTGACACTTTATGATGTTGATTTGATATCACAAACTGTCGTAACCGAATCAGTTTTTATCATAACTTAATAGATCATAACCAAATATTTTTAAGACAAAACCAAAACATATTTGGTCATAATCAAAAGAAGGAATTACACTAACAGTCCCTATAGTTTATGACTCATGTCACTTTGGTCCCTAACTTTCAATTGTGATACATTTGATTCTGAATTTTGAATCTTGTTCCAAAAAAGAACAATTGAAGATACCATTGATCAATTTCAATGGTAAAATTATCAATTTGATAAAATATAAAGTAATTTGACAAAAATAAAAGTCAAAAAGATATTTTTGAATTCTTAAAAATTATTTCTATTCACCAAAGATAAAATTATGCAATATTGATAAATCTTTTATACATTTATTTATTATTTATTTTACCAAATTAATTTTTATTATGTGCTTGAATGATGATCATGTAATGAGTGGTTGTTTTTATTTTCATTAAATTATTTTCTATTTTTCTAAAAGTCAAATATGGCAACAACTTTGATATCATTGTTAAACCAATCCATTAAATCAAAAAATTTAAAACTAAAAATATTTCATATATTAAATATATCGATTACACATTAAAAGCCTAACAACCACTCATTACATGATCATCATCCAAACACATGATAAAATTTAATTTGGCAAAATAAATAAATAAATAAATGTATAAAAGATTTATTAATTTTACATAATTTTATCTTTGGTTGGTAGAAATAATTTTTAAAAATTCAAAAATATTTTTTTTGACATTTATTTTTTTCAAATTCATTTATATTTTATCAAATTGATGGTTTTACCCTTGAAATTGGTCAATGGTATCTTTAATTATCCTTATTTGGAACAAGATTCAAGATTCAAAATTCAAGGTCAAATGTCACACAATAAAAAAATCAAGGACCAAAGTGACACAATTCCCAAACTATAGAGACCATTAATATAATTCGCCCTAATCAAAATTACAATCACAATAGATCATAACTGAATCATAACAAATACCACAATATGTTATAACCAATGATCATAACTAAACATATCAAAAACCTCTTCGGGATAACCAAAATAATAATCATAATAAAGTAACAAAAAATTCATAACTAATCCAACAATAGGTCATAACAAAAATGTAAATTCTAACTCAGTAAAATTCGTATCATAAATATATCAATTTATCATTTTTTTTTTTTTTTTTTTGCAATTCAAAATAGATTTGAAGAATTCCAATATAAGAGATATATTTTTGTTTTTCAACAATGATTCATCCCACTAAAAACATCACCACTAATAGCACTAATGCATTAAAAAAGTAAAAAAAAATAAAAAAAAATACAACTCCAAGACCAAAACATCACATCATTAATGACGGGACCCAATGCCACCTAATTAGTGGGAGCCCTAATTAGTGCTCCCAAGCATTTTTCTTTATTTTTTTTCATAAATTCAAAACTAGAAAATCACTGTAGCACGACAGTTCCTATTGTGAGCCTGATAGGACCACTCTGGTTCGTACATTAACGATTCAAATCGTTTATTTTTGAAGATTAACTCTTTCATCAAATAACTTTTGCATTTAATTTTATACTTAAAAATTATATTTATCATTCTTTTTTTATACAAATGTGATTTGATGAAAAAGTTAATAATGCCCAATCAATTTAATTTTTTATAAGTATATCTTACTCGATAAATCTTAAAAGTGAACTTTTGAATTATCAAAATAGAATCTGAAATAGGCCCTATTGAGCGCACAAGAGTGACATGTTTGGCACACAACCACTCTATTTTCAAAAATTTAACGCCTCAAAAGAGATTACCAAATAAATTTAAAAATTGAATTTATAACCACCTTTTAAAATTTTAATTCTTTTTATATATAATCGTACATATTTTAGTAAACCTCGAATTTGTTTAACATATTACACTAACTGACACTATCCCAGCTCCATTGTAACACTTCTTTAACAAATACTCAACGAAAAAATAATCTCATTTTCATCAATTTTAGTCAAACAATACACTTTTAACAAATATTCGTACTACTAAAATCTTATGATGCTATGACCAAAGCTCCACTTTTTTTCCCTCATTTTATTAGTCTTCCTCGATTATAACTCAGGTATACAATGCCTTCTAAGTTGTGGGTGAAATCTCACAGAAAGATTTGCACTAAAACAAGGATGCTCTGCCTGTTGAATTAACCAAACAGATTGCTTAATATCTAACAAAAACCATACATTTCACTTGAAATTCATTAAGGCCATGTTTGATTCACAACACTAATAGTAAGGTATTAATAATCCTATTAAATTAGTGTGGTATTAGTTATCCAACCCCTACCCCATTACTAATAATCCTACAAATTTGTTGGATTAATTATCCATTGGATTAATAATCCTAAACCAAAATGTCAAAACAAACATAGGATGATTGGGCCCACGGATTAATAATCTCAATCCTATGCTTTAATCCTTCCAATCAAACATGCCCTAAGAGATTGATTTGATGGTTTACGCTGATATAATGCATTTATTACAAGCACAACAACTGTCCAAATTTTCACTGAAACAGTGTATTTTTTTTCAAGTCCAGGAAAAATGAATGAGATGCCAACAGATTGCAATACCAACAGATGCATCTAAAATGAAGTAATTTTGAAAGAATTGAGGTCCACAGCAGCAGGGCAAGGAATAGAACATTCAAACATCCACAAATTAAGCACAGGTCAAACCACTACATCGGCGAGTAACTGGAATGGTTTTCACAGTATCTTTCCTTGACCTACAAAAAGAGTTGAGATGGTTTTCATCAACAGTACCAAAACCGGTGAGTTTAACACCGTATGTTTCCAATCTGCGAATGTCCCGTGGAATAGGTGATTGAAAAATCCCATCCCACCAGCCAGGGGGAAGAAGTGGTGTGATTGCACATTGATTCCGTTGATTACGACAACTCAATGGACCTGCAAATCGATTCCAGACATGTCCCCATCCAATTTGTTTGTGCAAGCCTTCAGATAACAAATTACTTTGAAAACTGCTGAAGAACGTGAAATTTGTAGCATAGTTTTCATCTGGGGAAAAAAAAATAATTAGAAAATGTAAATAACAAGTAGGCATTGCTGGATGTGTCGCAACAGCACTAAAGCTATTGACTTACCAAGTTGGTGAGCCGCTGCCAATGCCGCGATAAGCTGTGCGTAGGTGGTTCCAATACGTCTATGGGCCCCCGAAACAACAGCATGTTTAGCACGTGAAGCAAGAAAGAAGTCCACAAAAGCGACCCACCTTGGTGCAGGTCCCCAGTCCCTTGTTCTATAACCTAACTGCTGCATTCTAGCTGTTTTTTTAGCTGAAATATTTCCTTCGAACAAATTGTAGTCAAAATGAAGAACCTGGCAGAGAATGACCCAGTTTGATAGAAATAAGTGCTGTAATGTGATAATTTAGAATGTTTACATACAATACAAAGATCCAAGTATGCAGCTCTTTTGCTAAGCAATTTACCTCTGCAAATTCCTGCAGCTTTGGTGTAATATCATTAACAACTGATGGTGTCTCAGATACCAAAACCACACGAGGTCTCGACACCCGGTTGCAATTTCTAAGCAGGGCCTTTTTAACGCAATTCAACGCTGCCTTTACGGCTCTTGGAGACCTATAAGCAAACCATAACCTTGTGGTCAAGCAGAGTTACACCCATAATTCTATCATTTACTTTTCCACTAGAAAATTAGGCAAAGAGTCTAATACAAATAATTTAGATGACGAACCTGTTCATTAGCATGCGCATGTGCAGAGCAAGATGAGGATCAGGGCCTGCATTAAGCACCCAATCGACAGCTTCTTCGACATTTCTTGAAGGAGATATGATAAATCTCATAAGCTCTCCAAATGTATTAGGTCTAGACTGGAGAACTTCAGTCTTCCCGAATAACGCAGAACTAGCTCTCCTCATCTGAGGGTGTATATTCTTCAAGAAAAACTGAGCAGCTACAGCATCTGTTGTACCTTGGAACCTGATGAACGAACCCTCATGAAAATGATGAAAACTGAGAAATTTATTGTTGCCAAAATAATGTTCTTACTTTACCATATGATTGGCTGTTTCCATTTTCTCCAATTACTGCATAGGACATTTGTTTCACTGGGCTTCTCAAAATCATCAGTTCTCACAATCAGACGCCTTCCATACTTACCCATACAGTCATTCAATCTCCATAGATGCTTCACTTCTTTCAATGTAAAAGCAAGGTTGGTATAAGAAATATAACTCTCAAATGGAAATTTGCCCCTGCAGATATGGAAGTGTAGTAGTAGTCAGCGCACATACCTTAATGCCGCAACAAATAGTGAGGGCATAGTATCAAGTTAAACCTACAACTGGTCAAGACTACACTGGTCCATTGTCGTATAACATTATGAACTAAGCCTAAAGTCTTGCAAAATCAATAGGATGATGAATGTCTTTAAGAGTAAGTGTAGAGTCATAATCTGCAAATTGCAGCAGCCAAAACCACCAAGAAGAGACTGATACATGTAAGTGCAGGATGTGGTGATTATCCACACTAAATTTAGTAATATACACAGATCAAGCTAAAAGCTAATTATGTATTGCTATTAATTTAGAACAAGAAGAAGAAGAAGAAGAAGAAGAAGAAGAAGAAGATTATGTATTGCTAAGAAGAAGAAGAAGAAGAAAGAAAGAAAGAAAGAACGGAAGAAAGAAAGAAAGGCCTGAGAAAGAACCAATATGCCTGGTTTGCCCGATGATAAGTGACCGGTTTAACATGATACTCAATCCAGCAGCAGTCAATATCTTGTACATTTCATTTCCGAGACCTGCCTCTGATGCTTTGCCCAACACAAAACCATGTCTGCAGAACTGCTCAGGTGGCAGACCTCGAACTGTAGGAGCTCCTGAAATTGGAACCATACATAATGATTAATGACAATCAGACATGTTCATGCTGGCATCAAAGGTTGCTTTTTTTATAATCTTTAAGTAAGAATGGTAAGGTTATTGTAAACATGATTTCAGAAAGAAACATGATGGCAATGCAAATTATTTGGTCTACAATAGATATTTGTTTTATATTAAAATTCATAAGAAAGCAAGACAAAGTGGTGCTACCCACATTCACGTGGTGAATACCAACACTCTAAGAAGCACGGACACTTCTAAGAAGGTGACGTATCCGTGTCATGTCCGTGTCGGACACCAACACTCTTTGGACACGTGTCCAACACTCTTCAAAACTCTTCAAAATGTGTCTTATTTTTTAAAAATTTTTAAAGACCCGAACACTCTTTGAACACTTGAAGGATATACGTGTCAATCGCTTAAACACACGTGAGTATCGATTAGACACATGTGAAACTAATTACAAATTTGAATAAAATAACTTAAAATACAATAATAAAACAAAACTCATATAAATTTATAGGAACTACTATCAATGTCATATTGCATTTTTTTATTAGCTTTGAATGATATATTTATATATATAACATATAATAAATATATAAAATTATATATTTCATGCGTGTCCCCCACGTGTCGTATCCTACATTTTTTGAAAATTAACGTGTCAATGTGTCCGTGGAAATACCCAAAATAAAAAATAATAATAATAAAGGAACAAAAAAAAAAAGGGTTCCATAAGGAAACTTGTATCACATAATTATCTTCAAAAGAACCTACAGAAAAAGTGAATCCTGTTGATAGACAATATATGACATGAACATGAATTGCTTGAGCTTATGATTTGAGAATTTAAAACCTCAAAATAATTGTCCATTAGACTCCTTCCACACAGTCCACCTCAGACGCAATGGAGCTACCTTCAACACCAAACTAAGCCAGCATTTTAACATAATCTCCGTGCCAGAAATCCAAAACCTCACCAACTGGTCTTGGATGACGCTAGAGTACTACAAAAGAGACAAACAAACCTCTGTCGATCTCTTGCAAACCTAAAATACAATAGAAGATGATTAACATTCTCCTTTGTGCTCTTACACAAGCAACATCAATAGTAAGGACTTCATTCCTATGCACTAGATTGTTGATTGCCATGATAGTTCTTAAGGCTATCCCAAAAACAAAAAACATAAATAAAAAATAAATAAATAAAAAGCCCTACTTTAAAAAGTACTTTGGTATGCTAAACATGTTTCCAATGACAGAAGGGAACACCATTGCCACACATAACTCATACCCCAAAAGATCTTTCTGGAAGCTTCCATCTCAGTAAAACACCCTAACACTAGCAAAAGTATCGTCGAACAGCCCAAAGAAAGTACAGTCCGATCCTAAATCCTAATCTACAAAGCTTTAGCAGAGGTAGAAGCCTGCCACTCAACTCTCTTGAAACTTGTATACTCTATTTGCTAAGAAAGCCTTCTTGTCCACAGCATGAACAACCCCTCCAGAACATCATCCCTATACACCAAGTGTCATGCTAGAAACACAACCTCTGGCCTTCCTGTTAGAAAACAAACACATTTCAATTAGTCTGCATACCCTTTCCACCAACCCACATAAATTAATAAATTCATGAAAATTTCATCTACCACCCTTCTCCACAAACTGCACCAATATAGTGCTTATCTAGCTCCAAATTGGTTGGCTGAAATGCCCCTTTAAGGGAGAGCAGACAACATCCTATCTCACCAAATGATACTTGGACTCAATGACAGCAGAAAATTTCTGTGGCGCATCCGAAGCCTCTCAGACACAAAAGCTGCAAGCCTGCAATGGTGAATATGAAAAAAAATACAAAAGTAAGCCAAAAATGTGCTTTTTTTAGGGTAACCTCTTTTCCCCATTAATGTACAACCTCTTCCAACTTGCTAACCTTGTATCAAAGCTGTCAATTACCAACCCCAAGACAGATTCCACTTTCTAGAAGTAAACCCAATAAACTGGTTGGAAATCTTAAAAACCTAAACTACACCCGGTTAGTCCTCACTAGATGGGGGTCTGGGAGGAGCAGATTAGGCATATACCTAACCTTCGGCACAAATTTTACAAAGTGTCTGCCCTACTGGTTGGAAATATTACATCCCAAATCTCTACCATGCCTATTGCACGCCACCCGCTAGCTCCAGGATCGGAATCGAACTAGCCTTCCTGAAGTTGATCTTTAAGCTATACACGCCCCAAAGCATAGAGGACACCAGAGATATCTTAACTATACCTTCTTGGCCCCGCCAAAACTAATAGCACTATCTACAAGCAAGAACTCTGAAATGGAGACTGAAGCACCAATTTAAAAAGCCAAACCCCACCAAACTAAGCTTTTTGTCCAAATCGAGTAGATTGGCTTTATGAATCATTTTTTCCCATTTCATCACACTAATCAAATTTGTCGAAGCTCCTACACACTTCAAACCCATGAAATTCCCAATTTCAATCAATACACTATTGTACAAAAGCAATTCAATATAGAATAACTCCAGCCAACTACAATTGAACATACTACAGTTATTCCTACAAGTTTAAATGAATAATATAAGATCTAAGTTATAAAAAAAAAAAAAAAAAAAAAAAAAGGAGGTCATATAACTGTAATCTATGATGTATAAAACAAAGAAAGTAATATAACTTTCTTTTTTCCCTTTCCTTTTTTTATATCCGCAATTGACTTTGGTACTCATACACAGTTCAGAAATTATTAAACTTCAAAATCGGAACTAATGGGCCAGACATTGGAAAATCACAAAGAGAAATGAATAATTAAATCTCGCACACATCAAGATCACAAGAGTTCCAATAATTGAAGCTAGCTTTGAAGACACAATTTGACAGTTGAAAAAACAGAGGAGTCAAAACATGTCCTTTCTATTTTTTTATTTTTATTTTTATTTTTTCCTCCGTTTTTCTCAGCAACCAAACAGAGCAAGAAACGAAACGTACCATGAAATTCGAAATGGTAACGAATGATTCTTCGAACTCTGAGGCTTTCCTTGCGAGTAGCTACCTCGGAAGAAGCATCCTCCCCCATTTCTTCGACGGTTGCGCACGAGGACTGAACCGGCGATCTCCGACGGATCGGAGGGCTAGGATTTGGTTTGAGAGGATCCAAAGGGTGCAGCGATTCAGGAAGGGCTTTGGGAGGAAGAGAAAAGGCGGTGGTGGGGGGATCAATGGAGGAGTTGAGGTTGAGGAGTAGTAAAAGAGCAAGAGTCGTGAAGAAGAAGAGAGTGCAGAGGAAGAGGAATTTGCGGACGGAGAGACGAGTCCTACTCCGAGAAACGATGAATCTCATGGTTGGATCGTGAGTGAAGGGGTGTGAACTATGTTGCTGCTTTTCAATATATGATTGCTGGGTTTTTTGGTGTGGTAAAGTGAGCATCTTCAATCTTTTTCAATCATTATTCAACTCTTTTTTTTTTTTTTTTTCTCCCTCAAATTTAAATTTGATAAAAATTTATTAAGTTTTTAATTTGATAAAAAAAAAAATGAGTCTTTATTAATTTGATAAAATTATTGAAAATAATTTTTAAATACTTTGTATCAAATTTAAATTTGATAAAAATTTAAAAAGATTCAACATTAGAACCCATCGGATAATAAAAACTAAGGGGTAAAATTTTAACATAAATCCTACTACTTTCACTAGTTGTGAGTGAAGCTCAAAAACATGAAAATTACCTTCTTTATTTCGACAAAACATATTTTTTATTTATTTTATTTATTTTTTATATTTTTTTTGTATTTTTTGATATTTTAGTATAATAGAAATTAAAAGTCAGGAAAAATATTTTTAGTCAACACAAAATAAGCTCATTTGAACAAAATATTTCAATTTAAAAAGACGAAAAGTTATTTCCAAACCAACATCTTACTAATATTATAACACTACCACCGACACCATCACGTCCACTAGCCCGCCAACACCTTCCCATCACCACCATCTCACCACTAATGTTAACTATTAGTACATTAATTTCAAGGACACAATCAAACATAGAAAACAAAGAGACACAAAAACAAAAACATTTTCTAGAAAAATATTTTCTATCGAAACAAGCAAAACGTAAGGTTAATATAACCTTCAAACTGCTAAAGAAAGATTTTAGCCTATTTTAGGCTAAAATCCACAATAAGATAAAATAGATTAAAATAGTCAATAAGACAAAATATCACAACAAATCTATAATCATTTCACTTTTTCTCTCATAAACATCACATCCAACTACAAAAAAATCTAATCATCTTTCCAAACACAAAAATTTTAACCTATTAAAATAGTCAAAAACTAAAATAACCTGCTAAAATAACAAGTTTCCAAACACCCACTGTATCAAAGAACTCAAGAGCAACGATCAGTCCCGCATTCCCCTACTCCTAAGTCGAGATCTAGTTATGGCAACCTTGCATTATGATGATGTCTCCCCTTCGTAGTCGCATAAATTATGTCAAAAACCGAGATAACAAATGGTCTTTCCAGTTTTATTAGATTTCAAGTTTTGGAACTTACAATCTAGCAATCACTAACATGAGAAAAAATCTAGCACTCTTGGCATTTTCACCACTGAAAATAATTTTCTTTTTTATGGACTGTCAAGAGTCGGTAAAGAACCCGATTAGTATCTATTTTTTGTTGGAAAATTTGAATTAAAATTTACTCCATTGGTTATGTCTTTTGAGTTAGAGAGGTATGCCCTTTTGAAGGGTCACAACATTTCCAAAGAGTCTTATAGAAGTCTATAAATTTCATCTCCCTCACTTCAATTAAAAGAGGAATTAGTTATTTTTCTTCTTTATCTTTGCATTGATTCTTCATATTTTCTTGAGTCTAAATTTTTTACAAAGAGAGTACATCCACAGCAAAGTTTACTAGGTTTGCAATAGTAGTGCTGCTAGTGCAAGACATTGATCGTTGTATTCTGAGAGATAGGCATCCATTGAATCCTAAGCACCGGTGGAAAGACAAATCTGTCTTAAGGAAAGAGTGTCTCATACTCGACTCGATCAGGTTTTATCTATTTGTACTGCAAGTTTTGTTTCGTTATTTTGTCAATTTATTTCAGGTTTGATTTTGCCCAAAAACCGTTTACATATATTTTTAAATTATATTTTTTCAAATAGTTTGGTACTATTTTTCCAACAATTTTAAGACAGACTTGTTTTTTGAGAAAATATAATTGATTGATTATGTCCAAAACTGTGTTTTAGTAAATGTATTTGTTGTCTCTGTATCTTTTCCAAAACATGTTTCTATTAATGAATATCAAGAGTAATGCAATGTTTTAAATTGATTCAAATATGGATTTCGTTCATCTTCATTGTGATAATTTAGATGTTACTTGTTTTTGTATACATAGTATGATTTGACTTTGTTTGATTAGTTGCAACATACTATTAGTGGGATCATTTTTTGAATTTCTGGGTTTTGATTGATCGGGTTTAACCTAGTTATTTTTACTACATTATTTTCGTTTCAATTGATTGATGCGATCGTTTCAATATGAGAATGTACAGAGTTTATTTTGTTGTTCGAGAATCTGATTGTATTGATTGGAAGAGAATTGAGGGTTATAGGGGGGAACATTAATTATTATGTATGTTTGATGAGTTTTGTGTTGTGAAAGATTGAATCTTGGGGTCCGAAATGAGCACCCAAAAGCCGGTTGTGACGGTTCGGGACCTGGCTGAAGAAGCCAAGAAGCGGATTGTTTATCTGATCATATGCGTGGTCGGGAGTGCAAAATAAATTTGATTAGTGTAAATAGTAACACAACCCAAACAAAGGAGAATTTCTTGGGAATTTCAACAATATATTCATACTCACTGTTTGTTTGTTTAATTTTCCAAAAAATGAAGAGAGGATTTCATTTCCTTCCTCTCCCAAATCTTTTTACAGAGACCAAGCCCTGTTCTTCCACAGTTCTCCTGTTTCATTCGACTCTATAACCATTTTTATTATTATATTAAAAAAAATTATCCAAAGAGAGAATAAAAAGATTTATCGAAAATCCAAACAAAGCATTGGTCTCGCTAGGATGATTAAGTTTCCAGAGAGAGGGAAAGAATTCTTTGGGATTTTAAATTGCTTACACTAATTGAAGAGAGATACCTGTATGCATGAGAATATCAGTATTTCTATATGATCAAGATCATATGGTGATACACTGGATTATAACTCTTTAAGTGGTTATTACTAATAGTTGCAAGCAGTTACTAATAGAAATTCAAATTATAAAGGCACCATTTCAAGTTGAAAGACATGTGTTCAGAATTTTCAAATTTTGAAAATTCAGACTAAGGGTTGTATTCTCTCATAAAGGTGCCTTTAGTACTTTTGATTATGTAAAAGGACTCCAGATTTCTCCTTGTTTTCTTTTGTTATTATTTTTTCTTAGCAGCAAACTCTTTTGAGTGGGGGCAATTATCACCTTAAAGAAAGTGTCCACAACACGCCTCTAAGTCGCATTTTGTTTGATTCCGTTTTTCTTTTGACTTCTTGTTCTAACAATTTTAAGGTGATAATTCTATCAGTTTTGATATGGAGGCTTTTAAGGTGATGAATCAAGAGTTTGTGAAACTGGACAAGTTCGATAAAACACGTTTTACTCGTTTCCAAGACAAGTTGATTTTTCTTTACAGAGTATTGAAAATTTCTTATGTTCTTGGTCTAAAGCTATCAACACTACCAGACCCAAAACCCAATGATTCCGATGTAATAAAAGGAGAGCGTAAGAAACGTGAAGACGATGAAATGGTCTGCAGAGGGCATATTCTAGGCACATTATCAGATCGACTCTATGATTTATTCACTTCAATCAAATCACCAAGAGAAATATGGAAAGCATTGGAATTCAAGTACAATATCAAAAAACAATTTCAAAAGAATGCTGGAGGCAACAAGAGCAAGTACAATGAGTATACATAAATATTATGGCAGTCATCGCACAAACGTAGATGAATTTGAATTCATTGGTAATTTGTACCGTGCTACGTCGAAAGACCAATTTTTTGTAGATTTTTGTTTGGTCTTGTAGCTTTGTTTTTTGAATATTGTGTAATTCGGTTGGTGATCTTTTTGGTTATTGAGAAACTGAGGAGCAAAGAGGGAAAAAAAAAAACCTGGAAAAACTCGAGTTCCGAAGAAAATGAGGGACTGAGTGTGTGATTGAATCACAACGTTGGAAGTCTTGAAGAATTGATTATTGTTCTGATATAATTTCATTTGGTTTCTCAATAGCCAAGCGAAGCTTTCAAGATTGATGCCACGAATTGGGTTTTTTGCATATATTGCTTGTATGTAGTTGTCTTGATTGCAGTATTGGAAATTCCAGGGTCAAGTGGGTGTTTGATTTTGAGGGCTTCAAAGTTCTTTTGGAGTTGATTGGTGTTGATAGAAGTTTGACCGAATTTGCACTTTTCTGCAACTTTACTTTGGAATTTTGGTGGGTGTTGTGCCGTTTCTGAAGTAGCTCGTCTTCCTCACTATGGCAGAAGACGGCCTTGGATTGGTGGGTTTTCTTCTGGATTGGTTGTGGTATTGAACGGTGATGACAGTGGAGCGAGTTCTCAGAAGAACAATCTCATTTCTTCTTGGAACGGCTTTGGTTAACAATCTGTGGAGCGAACTCTTGAACACATTTTCGATCTCCCTTGCAAAACAATTAATCCACTGACATGTCCACTTGACACTACTGTAGTTCATTCCATAATAAAGAATGAGTTCATTAATGTTGTGTTTGGTTGGGGATTTGAGGGGGAATTTGGAAAAAGAAATGGAAAAGGTAGGTGAAATGAGACTAAAATATGCCTAAATTTCACATAGTTTCACACACCTTTTCTCTTTCCCTTTCCAAATCTCTCTCCAAATCCTCCAACCAAACAAAGCATAAGTATCATGTAAATTTGGACATGGTCATCAGAAATAGGGATGGAGTCTTTACTACTGATGATAGTTGTAGACCACTTACTATTGCAATTGAAGAATCTAGCATCTGTGGTGATTTTCGAATTGTCAAACCGCCTCTGCTTCTAGAAAGCCAGGCCATGTTTAGTAGTGCAAGGGCCAATTTCCGTGCATGGAAAGGGAAATGGATGTATCAAGTGATTCTTAAAACTTCTGGTATACAACAGGTTGGATTCTTATGCATATGATGGCATTAATTGATATATTTGATATATCGATTTGGTATGTGATGTATTCTAAATGAATGTCAATCATTTATCAAAGTGTTGATAAATATGTGAACTGATGTGTTTTGACATAAGAGGAATTTTAATTATTCTTTGGAAAAATGACTGAAATTGGTGCGGTGATCGATAACTCCATAATGAAATATTATATGAGTTAAAATATTTCATGGGGTGAAAGACGCTTTGGTAATTGTCGACGAAGTCACTAATACTGAATAAGACAAATAAGATGTAAATGTAATTATACAGTGATATTTATATTCCATGTTGAGATTGGAATTAAGGGTTGCAGTAAGTAAAAAGAAATAATGCATGGCTAAAGAAATGTTATTTAACAAAGTGTTGTGGCCACAACCGGTATTAGTCATTTCTTTTTTGTACTGCAAAAGCAAGTTATAATGTCTAATTGTATTTTAGACAAATTAGTATTGTGATTATATTCACAAAACAAATTACATATTGTTATTTAGTTCAAACACGCCAATTAATGATATATTCTGATTTGTGGGGGTGTATTAATATTTTTGTGTAATTATACACCAGTAAGAAAAATTAAGTTTCCTTGGAATGCTTAAAATGTGGGGGTGCTTGGAGGATTTTACCAAAGTAACGGTTCCAATTGTAGGTCCACAAAGAATCTCAATTCTTTTTATAAGACAAAGTTGGAGTAGAAAAAAATATGGTTTCATTAACTCCTAAGAAACATCTCTATGTTTATTATTTAAATTCGAAAATAGGAGTGACATAGAGTAACGGTAAATCTCCAAGTAATCAAAGACTTAATACCGTAAGACATTTGCTTTCAATTATGCATATTGTCTAAGGATAATATAGTGGATCCACAAACTACTCAATGATATATAACTAAGAAGGTCAAACAAAAAAATAGCGGCCGCTAAACAAAAGATTTAACTAGAGAGTAAATGAGGGAAAGTTCATCGAAGGGAATGTGATTAAAGCCTATTACATCAAAGTCATCATAATGGTAACCCAACTTAGATGACTGGAGATCCCAAGAACTAAGTTCAAAGAGACAACTAAGTTATGTGCGACTCGCCAGAAATCACTAAAAGAGTCTAACTCCTATCCATTCCTATGATGAGAGTGATATCTACAGCATGTGATGTATGCAGGGAACTTAGGGTAAGCTATGCTTTTAATGATCACTTATATCTTGGAAAACCCTAGAAGAATATCTTTCAAGAGGAGTATTTAAGAGACTCAAAATAAGGATCACCTATATGAGTGTGAAGGGGCTGCTTTGATAAGACAAAATTCTCTAAAGCACTCATGAAATACCAGGAGATGCCCAAGGCCAAAACGGGCACAACCGTGAGAACTAAGCTGTGTTTGGAGATATTCTATGTGAATTCTATTGTCTTGGCTTACACAAACGGCTGAACAGTTCAAGGTATCACGTCCACTAATTAGTTAGTAAGTCCGATAGGCTTTCACTAGGGAAGGTTCAAAGTCAAAAGCTACCTATCCCGATGTAGGGTATTTCCTTAATGTACTCTCTCTTTGTCTGCATATTAAATTTCATTCATGTGGGGGATTGTTGGAAAATTTGAATTAAAATTAAAATTTACTCCATTGGTTGTGTCATTTGATTTGGAAAGGTGTGTCCTTTTGAAGGGTCACAACCTTTCCAAAGAGTCTCATAGAAGTCTATAAATTCCATCTCCCTCACTTCAATTGAAAGGGGAATTGGTCATTTTTCTTCTTTATCTTTGCATTGATTCTTCATATTTTCTTAAGTCTAATTTTTCTATAAAGAAAGTACATGCACAGCAAAGTTCGCTAGGCTTGCAATAGTAGTGCTGCTAGTGCAAGACATTAATCGTTGTATCCTGAGAGATAGACGTCCATTGAATCTTAAGCACTGGTGGGAGGACGAATCTGTCTTAAGGAAAGAGTATCTCATACTCGACTCGATCAGGTTTTATCTATTTGTGCTGTAAGTTTTGTTACGTTATTTTGTCAATTTATTTCAGGTTTGGTTTTGCCCAAAAACCGTTTATATATATTTTTAAATTATATTTTTTCAAATAGTTTGGTACTATTTTTCCAACATTTTTATTAATAAATTTGTTTACTTCTCAAAAAATGTTTAGTTGTATTGATTTAGTATCCATCAAATTGAGTTTATTATTTAATTTTTGATTAGTTATGCCATTATGTATAAAATTGTCGAAGCAGTCTATTTTTCAATTTATTTCATGATCAATCTAATTTATTTTATGTATAATTTAAATTTTTATATATCTACCATGGGAAAATATATATATATATATATATATTGTAGAGTTGTCACTGTGGAAGTTGGCATGCTTAAGTTTGGGATATATAACGATTTGTATTTAATTACTCAACTAGATGGTGATGGACATAATTAATACGATGGTATTATATGCACCAATTGAATAATGCTATATGTATAAATTAGTATACTAACTAGTATATCAATTGATGATGTAGCATAATTTAAGAGGTTTTTGGGATTTGTAATGTAATTAATGAGGGGTCAATAATAATGTCATAACTAGTGTTGATACACTAATTAGTACACTAATTGGTGCATGTAGCACCACCATGCACCAATTAGTATACTAACTAATGTACCAACACTATAACATTAATTTTGATCCCACTCATTAACCACATTACAAGTTCCAAAAACCTCTTAAATTATGTCACATCATCAATTGGTACATCAGTTAGTATATTAATTGGTACATATAGCATTATTCTAATTAATAGGAAGGCTACGTTATCCAAGGATATGTATTTATCCTCTTCTTATTAGGAATGACAACGGGTCGGGGATTACATTTCCCGCTCCCGATCTCCGAAGGTATAAAATTTTCCATTCCCGTCCTCGATTCCCAGCAAGAAACCCATCACCCCCCTTGCCCCTGTCCCTGCCCCTACTCGCCCCCTAACAGGGATTGGGTTTTCCCAACCCCGAAAAATCTCTGACCTTTTTTTTTTTTTTTTTGAATTTTGCATATCCCATTTTATTTTTATTTTTAGACAAATAAAAATAATATATATATATATATATATAAAACATAATCCAACAATGTCCAAACATAAACATTCAAACAACAATATGACAAACAAGATACAAAACAACACCCACACCACAACATAATAAAAAAAAAAAAACCCACCATTTGTGAATTTTGCAAAGTAGCATGCACAACCAACATTATTAGCTAAGTCAACTTCTAAAATCAATGGGCATCTCTCAAAGATATTCCATTGGTTCATCCCCTCGAAATAATCCATGTAACATAATATCTCGATTCTCAAATTTCCAACCAAAAAAACAAAAACAAAAACAAAAAAAATAGTACCATTAGTCTATTACAACATGGAACAATAGTTATTCAAATAAAACATATAACATTAATATCACAACAATAAAACAACATTGTTTCCCTAAAAATCTGATATAACCACAACTTTCATCGTCTCCTTCAAGGTTGGGTATAATAGTAATTTCAATTTGGGGCAGAAACGGGGCCGGGGCTGGGGACAGGGATGGGCTAGGTTCGAGGCGAGGGAACCTGTCACCGTCTCCAGCTCGAAAATTGTCGAGGATTCATTTTCGAATACCATCCCCGGCCCGTTAGGGTATTTTTTGAAAAAAAACTATAAAAAAAAAAAACGTTCTAATCGGAGTTGGAGGGCAGATCCCTATCGGGTCGGGTTCAAATTGCCATCCCTACTTCTTATTCATGGTGAAGTCCTAACATGCATGTGTTCTATGGAGAAAGAGAAGTTTTATTTTGAAGGGAAAACAAACAGTGGTGATGATCGATAATCCCGTGAAGGTGTTTATCATGCAAGAAAGTCAAGAATCCGAAAAGTGAAAACGACAGTATAAGTGTTGGTGTTCAAGTATGTTATGCCATGTTTATAACCATCTATATATAGGCTTAATGGTGTCTCTTGGAACCATTGCAATTGTTGGGTTTGTTTCATAGACCCAATAGACACAACTCTTTTATGAACCGTTGTGACTCAAAGGTTCAAACTCAAATCCTTTTACATTTCCAGATTGCTCTCTTTCCTTACGAGAAAGTTTATCACTAATCAAATGGGTTATGATTGTGTAGAGACCCACTGAATTATGGTGTGGTCACTCTAATTCTATCACCTCTCACTTGATCATATCATAATTAGGTGACAAACTTGAGCTGGATATGTTTGCCTTGGTACCAAAATTTTGCCTCATGCCAACTTTCATCTATGACTTTACCTCATAGATTGACATCCGATTGTGACTTGGCCATACGTGTGCACGTTTTTGCCACCAATCTGACAATACATGTACGAATGTGTTCTTCTATTGACAATACATTTCAGATGACTTCAATTCACTATGTTTTAAGTAAATGGCATCAATTTTCAGTACTGGGTTCATAGTCCATACCCAATCACCATTGACGACTTCAGCCGCACATATTCCTCATGTGTCGACCTGTGCCAAAATTATTGTTAAGTACTTCCTCTAAGGCCCATTCCTAATGATTTTCCTTAACAGACCTTATCAGCGACTTTTTGCTTATCAAGCAGAGAACATCATCTAGTCAGCATGTTGCATATCATGGACTTTACATCTAATGCTAACTATGATGTTCATACCTTGTCAGTTCCTCTACCTTATATTACCTGACCAAACACATGTTTCCATGCAAGATAGAGTCACATAACAAGCATCCCTAGAGTCATCCGACTATACTCTTATATAAGTAGTTAAACCACCTAACCAGGTTATTTTCAATCTCATATTAGCTACATGTTCTCTGAATTTTTTCAGAGACAACCCTTTGGTCATAGGGTTAGCCACCATCTCTTCGAAGGGTATATAGTTGACCTTAATTTCTCTCATCTCTACTATACCCTGAATATAGTGATAACTTACATCAATATGTTTTCCCTTAGAGCTATTTGCTCCACTTTTTATTAATAAGATAGCAGACTGATTATCACAAAACATATAAATAGACAAACATACATAAATGCCCTCATACTCGTACCTATCTCAGAATTTGAATCGGGTAAAACAATATCACTTTTTGTTTTCTTTTCCTCCCACTATTAGGTTGTTCTATGAGAACTAGTGGTTATTGTGGCAAATAGAGGAGAGAAGAATCCTAAGATACCTCGAAGAGCAATGCAATGTGTTCAATTGGAGTAACAAGATCACTAGATTCAAGAAAAATAGCATCTTTATTTTCTATAAATCTACATTTGGGATGGTAAAAACGATAACCACTCCTATTTTCGACATATCCAATAAATTTGCATTCCCAAGTTTTACTTCCCAATTTATCCCTTAAAGGTTTGGAAATAAGTACGCGTGCTATGCATTCCCAAACTTTGAAATTTAGAACATTAGGTTTAGTACCATTCCAGCCAAAATTAAAAAAACCCAAAATTAATCTCATAGTCGACTTAGACTGAAACTGGAACATAAATCAATTTTCTATGGATGTGGGGTATATAAAACACATCATAGAGTACTGTGAAAAATCCATTAATAGAGAATTTACAGTTGTCAATGTCCAAAACATCACTGTAAGAGTTGTTGCCTACGTAGACCTTGTGTTCACCACCCTTCTTTCTGGTGAAGTATACAAACATTGCTTTGGATGTTCTTAGAACATGTGACTTGAGTTAGAGATGTAACAATATGATCCCAAGACATAAGGCCCCTATTAATTAAATCCAAAAATTAATTTCACCTTGGGCTCACCGGTCTAACTAGAACCCAGAATTGTATTAGATCTTTCTTTCTTTTAATAATAAATTGGATCTAAAAACTACCCATGAATTTGGGGCCCACTAACTTTTATTCATGATTTGGACCATTAGCTTTGAAAAACCTGCGTGATTTGTGATTTGAAACAGATTTAATTGCAAAAGTTCCCAAACAATCAAAACTAACAATCTAAACCATCTATTAGGTACGAAAGTTATTTAAATTGTTGTTTCACAATTAATAAATCGACACAAATGATTTTTAGATGGAAAAAATCATAGTTGGAACACCTCCAATTGTAATTAAAAAAACCACGAGCGAAATGCTACTAATCAATCCACTATGAAGAATGAAAATACATAAGATTACCAAATAATTTACCCAACAATTTATAAAATTGGCTTCAACAACTTGTGCCTTTTTCACCAATGCCTTCGTCTAGGAATTGATAAGTCTGATGTTGAATCCACAACACCTACGTCAAATCCATGACAACAAGTTGCTTCAAACTCCTTCAAAGCCTTCACGCTTGAATCTTTGGAATCCACCAAGCAAAAACTCTTTGATTAGGATGATTGAACAACCCTTTGATGTAATTGACTTAAATCATGAGATAAACTCACAAAAACATCAAAGGAAACAAGTAAAGAAGCTCTAGAGAAAAACCCTAACTCTCAAGAATAAGAACTGAAAGTTGTAACCGTAACTTCTATCTTTCGCACAACTTTATACTGAATAAGGTCGTGGAGACCGCTCGATCCATGGAATTGTCGCTCAAGCTATGTACCTCATACCTGTGAAATCAAACCAACCTTCGCTCGACCCACCAAAAGGTTCGCTCGAACGCACATCGACCTCTTCCAGTATATTTGCAGACAAGTTAAACTTCTAGGAGTAGGGATTCTTTGCTCGAGGGACCAATACTTCGCTCAAGCAGTCCATGAAGAAAATTATAACTACAACAATGTTTGCTCATGGAATTGACAACACAAGGGACCTAACAATCTCCCTCTTTGTCAATTCCCGAACAAAACACGTTTAACATTTGATCCTAATAAACTCACACTCTAGAGACAAAAAAAACCAAACAAACTAAAAAATACTAAACCATTCTAAAACAACAGCTTCTAACCACTATGAATAGACCACCTATAAAGAAAACCATATTGCGCAAACACTAGAAATGGATAAATGAATGATTAGCATGATTAGCAGTGATCAATAAATCAAGTAAACCATCCAAAATCCAAAACCAGTATAATCCCAACCAATTAATAATCTCAACCATATGATTCCAACCAAAGAAACATAATAATCCATAACCAAAACTCCCAAAAATATACTCCCTTTTTTTGTCTAGGAAAGACAAAGGATACAATCATATAGGCCAAAACAATAATACCAACATACTATCAAAAGAAGAAACAAAATAAATAAATAAATATGTCCATCAAGAAAAAATAAAAACTATACAAAGTAGAGAGACACAAAAACAACCATCATGGATACGGCAGTGGTGGAGGCTGCTGCTACATCTGAAGCATGGAAAGAATATGTGCAAGTTATAAAGAGGATTGGTCTACGACATGCTCTATCTGACCAGAGGAAGCCTCCAATGCAGTAAGACGAGCATCACTAGATGTCTCTAAATCAATGAGACGTGCAACATAGACATCCATCTGGGCGTCCAAACGATCAAAGCATGCAAACATGGCCTGCTTGACCTGGTGAAGCTGTCTTGGAATGGTACGAGCAGGAGCAGGCTACTCCCTCTCACCAGCAACTGCAGCATCCAACTCAGCTTCCTCGTCCATCTAATCCTCACCTACACCAGAACTACCCACCCTTGACAAAGTCCCCTTAACATGAGCCTGACTCTGGGACGCAGTCTTTTTAGTAATAGGTTTGACTGGAGACGCAAACTCATCGTCTGAAGAGGAAGAGACTAGAATAGACGAGTGTATCCTATTGACTAGACACCCATACAGAAGACCTAAGGATTTTTTTTCCTTCAAAGACCAAAATCATCTTTTCAACAATCATTTCTAGAAGATTAATGGGAAGACGATGGTCGATAGAGTGAACATATCCTTAGTCCTGAGAGATGTTGGAACTGTGGGCAGTGACATGAATATTGGCACAGACAATGATGTTCAAAAGGAAAAAACGAGGAAGGAGTTCATGTTGCTTCATAAGAGCCCCGACAATCCAAGTCCGAGGTGTGACACATATTTCAAAAGCCACCATGTCAAAGTCAGCATTACGAGAGGCAAAGAAGGGCAAGTAACAGTTACGAATAGGAGGAATACCAAGAAAAGACCCAATATACTTCACATTAACAAAGATTTCCTTGGAACGGACCCATGTTTTGAAAGAAGTAGAGACTTTGTTAACAAAGGTAATGTTACAATAGAATTCCTAGACCCAACTCAAATTTTGTTGGCTCGAGAAGAGAAGGACACGGTCACTGCCTAGTGCATCAAAAACTGAGCGAATGGGAATGGACCCGAAGGTATTAGGTTAGGCATTACGCTCTAGAAGGATTGTCCTAGACTTGTAGAAATCCCAATACAGATTGGCTTTCTCCTTAGATTGGAATCTCTCAGTGTTATAAGAGGGATGAAACACAGTGGCCTTTCGCATTTTAGAAGATTCGACCATGACTAAACATTGAAAAACCAAGTAAAAACACCGACAACCCCCCATAAACATCCCACCAAGAAACAATTCCCTAATGAATCACAATAAACCAACCATAAGTTCAACCAGAAAGAACAACCTCCATTAGTAAAAAAATGCAACATTAAACAAATGTGTATGTGTGTGTGTGTGTGTGTGTGTGTGTGTGTGTGAGAGAGAGAGAGAGAGAGACGGAGAGACAGAGATAGCACAGTCTCTACAAGTAATCAACCCTAAGAGAACTTTAGAGAAACTTGATATATATATATATATATACATATATTAGAAGCCCTAGAAATAATATAAAAAAACCACATAAAACAAAAAAACTATCCTAGATGGCAAACTAAATAAAAAATTGACAACGAGAAATACACAAAATTGTACATGAAAACTGGCATGAGAGACCCTAGGCATGGACTCATTCAATAACAAGGAAATGAGAAGAGAAAAGAGAAGAAAAAAAAACCTTGAAGAAAAGAAAACACTTACTAAATAGTGATGAAGATCACTAGACAAGGTCCAAATCCAAGTGAAATCAAGGGGCTAGACAGAAATCACCAGTGGAGTATGATAACCCTAGGGGAAAGAGAGAGAGAGAGAGAGATTCGACTGGAATTGGGGGAAAATGGATCAGAAAGGACGGGTTGTAGGTATATAAACCAACACAGATCACTCGAGTGACTACTTTGTCGCTTAAACGAAGTCACTCAAACACGGTTCTCTCGCTCGAGCCAAGACTTAGCTGCTCGAGCCCAGAAAACAAGCTCTCAAATGTTTGGTCCACCTGCAAAATTACTGGATTAAGGCATTTACCACTCGAGTGCAAGAACCTTCGCTCAAGTGGTATCAAAAAAATATAAAAGGCTTGCAAGATTCTCAAATACAACCTTCTAAGCATCCAAAACCACTCATACAACCAAGTATCACTTGAAACAAGAATGGATTAGTACGATGGCAATCATGGGACACTAAGATGAGATGATTCACACATCATGAAGCCCACAATCTTGCAAGATAGACAATATGAACATGATATTGTAGCTGGTTTTTTGCGCTTCTCGGAGGGGTTTAGTCTCCTCAAATGCGATTGCCCTACAGTTCGGACTCCCATGGTTCTGAATCTAGTTTCTCAAGTGCAATGTGAAATAGAAAAATAAATGAGAGTCCAAATCTGGCAAATCCTAGAAAAATCCATTAATCATCAAAAAAGCCAAAAATGGATTGCATTACCAGATTTCAGAGTCGCCACCTAAATATTTTTGAAAAATTTAGAAAACCCAAGACTCGTGCCAAAGGTCACTTGTCCGTCATAACCAAAGTGTCTCGGTTCGGGAACTTAGGTATGAGAGGGGAAGGTCATGAATTGAGCACTCCACTCACCCGATCAAAGATCGGCCTCTACTAAATCATAATGTGAATTTTATAGGCATTATATGCTCATGTTCTAATTATTTAATATACTAACATTACTATGTGAAGCAAATAAGTATAAACCACGTCACTCACTTTGGATTGCTTTGTTTTCATGCTTTTTTGAAAAGAATTTTGAATATGTGCAACTCAAAGGAAAAGTGAGCTCATATGTACAATAATCAAAGTTATTCCAATCTAACCAAAATAGCCTCCATCCACAGGCATTCATAGAGATATTTCAAGTAAGCGAGTAGCCTCATGGTAGTATACTTGACATGGCAACACAAACACACATGTGATATGCTAAAGCAAAAAATGCTTACCTAGTACTCAAACGAGGCAAGCCAAGGAAAAGAAGATAGTTAGGAAGAGGCATGATCCTAATATGCAAAATGGCTAATGCAACACATACACATATGCAACTACTTGATTCGGCTATGAACATGTCATATGAATCCACTCAAAGCATGCGGCAACGCACGTATTCAAGTAAGAAATAATCAATGATATCAAGTATGATGAGTCGAACCCTAATGCATGCAAAAACGTATACAAATCATGGCAATAATAAAAAATAAAATAAAAAATATGATGCTACACAATTACGGTAAGCATGTAAATAAAAGAGAGAAAGAAATGAGGGTTAGAAGACATACACCAAGTGTTACAAATTTGTCCCCATACAAGAGGGTTTGAATGTCCTAATTAACTAACTATTATAAACATAAATGAATAAACTAATTAACTGATCACTAACTAATTATTACAAAATACAAATCTCGAAGCTACTAATCTAAAGGACTTGAATGGGAGTCGCGTGCGCACAAGCGAGAACATACTCCAGAAACCTCTCTGTTTGCTGCCAGAAATTGCCTTGTTCGCAGTCAGAAAATAGTTCTATTTTGGCCTCAATATCTGCTCTGTTTTGCTAAAAACTTACCACTGCTATACAAAATGGTTGGCCTGCCGGCCTAATTAGATGGTCGGCCGTAGAGGAATGGTTGACTGGCCACTATTTTTTGGAGAAAACCCTGCTCGAACAGAGCAAAGACATAGGGTTTCCAAAGGATGTTCATCCTTCCTTCTCCCTTCTATTATGAAGATATTCAAGGAAAGAGCAGGTTTGCTTCACAAATCATCAAACATCCCAACGGTACTTAGATGATGATTAATGAAACAACAGGGACAAAATAATTAATGAATACAAAGCCAAGGCTAAGTTAAGAAAGAAACATTCAAAGAGATGGCATGAAACTTACTATATCTCATGGAAAATAAGGGTAAGTGATACTCAAATTTAGAGAGAATAAGTTAGCCATGTTTGAAAGAGAAGCTTATTAACAAAATATTACATCATTGAGAAAAGTAATTAGACTCTTCTCCCTACTCATGAAATATGGATTAAAATCCATTTCCATGCTTCAAAAGGAACTAGAATACAGTTTCTAATACCTCCGATGCAAGAGCTCTCATATGGCTTCAAAGCAAAATCAAAACAAGACTAAACAAATGAATAAAAACTATGAAAAAGTTGGTATATGCTCATCTTCTTATCCATGGAATAAGGATGAGACATCCATTTCCATGCTTCAAAGATAGAACTAGAAGAGAGCTCACAACAACTTTAAGGAAAAGAAAGAATCAAGAATCAAGCTATCTATTTAAGCTTTAAACACACAACTCGTCAAAGATTGTCGATAACTCCTCTTTTAGTCATGGAACAAGGATGAGACATCCATTTTCATGTTTCAAAAATGATTGAAAAGAGAGTTTTTCATGACTTTTGACATGGAAGCTATTACCTAGCTTCAAGGTGGCCAATAACAATAGTATGAAAGCAAGAAATTTATCGATAGTTAAGTAAACTTGTGGCAGGGTGGCTAAGCCTAAGCTCAAGCTCTAATCCTCCCATGACCATAAGGTTCCAAGATACATAAGGAAAGCTATAACAAAGTAAAACGATCAACTCAAACAGATTGGCCGCTATATTCTAAACACGCCAAATCTGTGAGGATTATTACAACAATACAAATATGATATTCAAAACGTAGGAAGTAGGAGCATATGTATCGGGGAGGACGAGGACCCTTTTATAAGCTCATATTCAATTCATATCACACAAAACTAATCTAAAATAGTGCTAAAAATGCTGAAATTTAACTAAATGAAATGAAAAGAAAGCACAATAATAATAATAATAATAATAATAATAATAATAATAATAATAATAATAATAATTATTATTATTATTATTATTATTATTATTATTATTATTAAAAGAAAACAAAGGGTGCACAACTAGTGAGCTAGCCAATGAAATGGTGGCTAACCCTCCCACTTTTAATGAAGTTTTAATCACATTTTAAGCCCAAAATAACTCTGAAATCAATATGTAAAGACAAGAAAAAGAGGGAGAAAATGTAATGAAAAAGTTCAAAGTTCACCTCTTGAAAGAAAGGAAGATCTTCTTAGTTAACAAACTTCAATTTAAACACCCTCAAGTATATGAAATAATGTTCAAAAATTCAGCAAAAAACTTCAAGTTTAAGCTTCAATGGTGTATCTATAGTGTATCTATTTTTCAAGAGGCTAGAGAAGTGTGTTGGACAAGTTTCTAAGCCTTTGGCAATTTTTTCTTACCCCAAACTCTAAGGAGAGGTGCTGTATTTATAGAATTTTAGTTTCTCACGTCGAAAATATCTCCAAAAAGGATAGCTGGTCCAAATCCTGTGAATGGAAGCAACCTGCTACTGCAAAATATCTTCCACGCTGAACATGGCCGACAGGCCAAGAGTACGTACGGCCGACCCAATAAAATTGGTCTACTGGCCATTTGTTAGCCTGCTGTTCTATGAGTGGTCAAGGAAGAAAAAAGAAGGTTTTGGTAAAAACGGGGTGCAAAGTTTAGGTTTTAAAGCTTAAAACCAAATTCTTTTACTGAAGATTAGAAAGATTGCACAGCATAACACTTCATCATTGAGTGTTCGGAATGAAGCGCCCAAGTTAGGGGTGGTCAAATGGGGTGTCTACAGATGTCATAAGCAAGTAAGGTAAGCATGTATCAATAAACATAGGCAGCATACGAATGCAAAACATGAGAGCTCACATATTGAGTGTGTGTGTGTGTATGTGTGTGTGTGTGTGTGTGTACATGTAATCCTTGAATGACCATAATCGTTAAAGTTAATCCTAGTAGTGATCGGATGACTGGACCTCTGACAAAAGAATCTAAACACAACTGAGAAAAATCAAACCACTAGGAACTAAGGGGTATTTTTTGAGTAAAGACGAAGACTCCTTCTCAATCAATGAATCATATGGATTGATTTTTCTTGCTTTCTTTCTTTTGGGCACTCATTAGTGGCTTTCACTCTCAAGAGTATGAAAACCAAACCAGAAAAGCATGGATAAAATAAGCCTAGTTGGTGCCTCTGAGGTAGCATTTTCCTTGTGGCTTGGTTAGAAGGAAAGCCGTGGAGATGTAAAAGGATGGCAGGTGGCTAAGAGACTCAACATCACCCATGATGTGCTAGTATAAGCCAATTCCTCTAGAAATGCACAAGTGACATTTCTAGTAGTCCATGGAGAAATTTGATCACTTATGCGGAAACCCCTAACAATTTAACTCAAAGATATGTACAAAATGAGATTATGAAATCAATGAGTAGGTACATTCAAATTTAGCCAAGAACAATACATATAAAACCTTGCAAGTAGCATGAGAGGTGTTCAACTAAGTCTATGTGCAAAGATGACAAAAATCAATGACAATGAGATTATAACATCCAAGCACACAGAATGTCAATCACACACAACCACTCATGCAACAAGTCACACTCTAGTTATGAGCACTACTCCCAAGACCTTTCTAAGGAACTCAAACCTAAAAAGATCAAGCAGTTTTGTAAAAATATCTGCTCTTTGATGCTCGGTGGGTAGATGTTAAAGAACAACAAGGCCCTCCTTAACCAACACTCAAATGAAATGGTGACGAATGTCAATATGTTTAGTGCGAGAGCGTTGAACTAGATTTTTGAAAATATTGATGGCACTAGTGTTATCACAAAAAAGAGTGTGTCTTGGAATATACCATAGTCATGAAGCGTTTGATTCATCCACATCATTTGAGCACAACAACTCCCTATAGCAATATACTCGGCCTAAGGTCGAAAGTGAAATGGCATTTTTCTTTTTGCTATGTCATGCAACCAAATTATTTCCAAGATAAAAACAACCTCTGGATGTGCTTTTACGATTATTAGCACACCCTACCCAATCGGCATTAGAATAGCTAGTAATATCGGCTGTGGTGTTAGACGAGAACCAAATCACATACTCGAAAGACCTACTAACATACTTGGCAATATGCTTGATGTTTAGAAGGTGAGACTTTTAGGACAGGCTTGATAACGAGCACAAACACCTACACTAAATGCAATGTCAGGCCAACTGGCTCTGAGGTACAAAAGATTACCTATCATACTCTTATAAAGGATAGGATCTACATTAATACCGAAGGAGTCTTTAGACATGTGAAGGCTCATGATCATAGGGGTTCGTGCACGTTTGGCCGACTCTAGACCGAACTTAGCACAAGATTCTCAGCATACTTGGTCTGAGAAACAAACATACCCGACTGCAATTGCTTAATTTGAAGCCCTAAGAAAAAAGACAATTCTACCATCATGTTTATTTCAAATTCATGTGTCATGCAATCAGAGAAATATTTCACAAGAGATTTAGATGTGAATCTAAACACAATATCATCAACATAAATTTGAGCAACTAGGATATGCCCTTTGAAAGTCATTGTCAAAAAGAAAGGTAGTAAATCTATCGTACCAAGCCCAAGGGGCTTGTTTCAACTCACATAAAGTCTTGTCTAACTTGTAGACATAATTTGGAAATTTAGGGTCTTCAAACCCTTTTGGTTGCTCAATATACTTCTTTTCCTTTATGTACCCATTTAGAAAGTCATTTTTTACATCCATTTGAAACAAATTAAATCCCAAAAAGCATGTAACAAGTAAAATTCAAATAGATTCAAGGCGTACAACAGGGGTAAATGTCTCATCATAGTCAACGCCCTCTACTTGTGTACAGCCTTGAGCAACCAACCTAGCTTTGTTCCTAACCACAGTACCATTCTCATCAGATTTATTTTTAAAGATCCACCTGGTACCTATCACATTCATATCTCTAGGTCTAAGAACAAGAGTACAAACTTTGTTACGTTCAAATTGACATAATTCATCATGCATTGCATTGACCCAACTATCATCTAGTAAGGCCTCTTTTACATTCTTAGGTTCAATTAGAGAAACATAAAACATATGAGACACCTCCTCTTGAATTTGTTTTTGGATTTTCATTCGGTCTGAGACACTCCCAATCATTTGTTATATCGGATAATCCAGCTTCACCATTGTTGATAGCTCCAAGATAGGACTGGTAGTGACCTAAGTAATACTGGTGGTGTCTCTTTGTGCACTTTTTGGACTAAGGCTTGCCATGAGAGTTGGTGCTTGTTGGCCTTCTTGATCTTTGCCTTGAGCTTCTCCTTGACTTTGTGGTGCCATATCCAGATTTTGAGGATCACTGTCTTCTTCCTCATGGAATGATGCTATTAGAGAACCTGTGTCATCTACAACCACATTGATAGATTCCATTATAGCTAAAGTACGAAGATTATAGACATGAAAGGCTCTACTTGTGGTTGAATACCCTAGAAAAATACATTTATCACTTCAGGAGTCAAATTTGCCCAAAGGCACTCTATCTTTGAAAATATAGCATTTACTCCCAAAAGTTTTAAAGTATTTTACATTAGGTTTCAACCCTTTCCACAATTCATATGGAGTTTGTAATGTGTCGGACCTTAAATACACATGATTCACCACATAAACAGCAGTATTTAAGGCTTCAGCCCAAAAATTAGAAGGAACTTTTTTACTAAGGAGCATGACCTTAGCTATCTTTTGAACAACCGTGTTTTTTCTCTCAATATCTCCATTTTGCTGTGGGGTAATGGGTGCAGAAAATTCATGCGTAATGCCATGCATATCATAAAAATCCAAAAATGAGCTATTTTCAAATTCACAACCATAATCAGTTCGGATTCTTATGATACGTCTGATAGAAACACCATGTTCATTTTGAATTTTAAGGACTAAGGACTTGAAAGCATCAAACGCATCAGATTTTTCTCTTAAAAAATTAACCCATGAAAATCGAGTATAATCATCAATAGTTAAAAATATATATCTTTTACCTCCAATGCTTTCTGTACGAGTGGGTCCTATAAGATCCATATAAACAAGCTTAAGAGGACACTAGGTTGTTAAGTTATTCACCTTCTTGTGAGGGCTCGAATTTGCTTCCCCAATTGACATAGCTCACACACTTGATTCACAATCTTACCCATTTTGGGCACTCCTCTCACAATCTCTTTATTGGCTATCTTAGTTAAGTCTTTGAAATTCATGTGACCTAATCGTTGATGCCATAAATCAAGATTACTTATGATGGCCAAGTGACTAGTGAGATCATTAGTAATAACAATCCCATAGCAGTTATCCGATGTGTGAACCCCATGCATGACAGTATTTCCTTTTTAGTCCCAAATTTCATATTTATTTTTTAAAAATAATACCTCATGATGTGAATCACACATTTGACTAATGCTAAAAAGATTAGCTTTAAGGCCGTCAACAAGCAATACATTTTCCAGATTAGGAAGACCGGGAATACTTATAGAGCCATTTCCAATGATTTTAAAGGTGCCACCATCTCCAAATGTAACAATTCCTCCTTCATATTTCTCGAGAGATGTGAAATAGGATTTTTCACCAGACATGTGACGAGAGAACCCACTATTAAGAAACCACATGTGCAAGTCACGTGCTTTCAATGCAGTGTAAACAACAAAACAAAACAAGTTAAGTCACTTTTTCTCATCCATATCTTTCTAGTCTTCACAGAAAAAGGACTGGCATTCTTGGTAAATGTCTTAGCATTGTGAACACCATTATGAATACTAGTATTCCACCTAGACAAGTAAGATTGTCTCATAACCCATAAAGTATTAGAATTTCCAACTTTTTGAGACACTCTACCAAATAACTCAAAACAATAAGGGCAAATGTGGCCATACCTACCACAATAATGACAAATAAAACAGGTTTTACTTCCCTTTCACTGATCATACCACCTTTAGGTTGATGGAGAGGCTTGTCATCCTGTTGGATCTTCAATTTTCCCTTGGCTTGAGTCCGTTTGTCATGAGCTGTAGGACGCTTTCCTTTTTGCTGTGTTGCATCACCATAGCCTATCCCACTTTTGTCACTGCTCATTTGTTGAGACCCAATGATGTCTTCAAGTGTCTTCGATTCACTATTCCACATGTCAATTATAGCTCTAGCATTTTGATTTCTTTCTCTTTCTGACTGACTAACTCTTCCAGGGCAACTTAAGACATCTCGAGGGATTCAATCTTGTCTTCGTATGTGGCATTAATTTTCAGAAGTTCATTCCTCTTGATTTCGCAGGACAGGAGTTTTGCACAGAGAGCTTGTTTATCACTTGAGATCTTGATGGCATCCTTCCTAGCTTTAGAGACCTCCTCTTTTAACTTGACATTCTTACTTTCATAGGCTTTGAGTTTGATAGTGAGTTTGTCATTTAATCTGGATAAGTTTGGAAATTCCCTGTATAGCTTTTCATAAGCTTGTTGAAGCTCTTCACCATCAATCTCATCATTATCCTCCAAGATTTCATCATCTTCTTTTGTTTTTCTTCCTCCTTGGGAGCATCCAGTCGAGTGACTAAGGCATTGATGTGGAGATTGCTGGATGGTTGTGAAGATGACTTTATGCTTTCATGAAATTGCATAAGAACAGCCTATGCATCTTTGGCATTATTGCAATGAGAGATCCGATGTTGTTCTCCTTCAAAAAGTGTTTCTTTGATCATATTCAAAACTCTTTCATTGCTCTCCATGTCAACCTTTTCAACAATACTCCTCTCCTTAGTCAGCTTGGCAACCTTTTAATTGGTATCCGGATCAATCACAAACGGTGCTTCAACATTCTTCTCAATTGTGCGCCAACCTTCAGGATCCCAAGCTCTAATACCAATTGAAAAACCTACATGATTCGTGATTCAAAATAGATTTAATTGCAATTATTTCTAAACAATCAAAACTAACAATCTAAATCATCTAGCACATACGAAAGTAATTTAGATTGTTGTTTCACAATTAATAAATCGAAGGCGAAACGCCATTAATCAATCCACTATGAAGAATGAAAATACACAAGATTACCAAACAATTTACCCAACACTTTGTAAAATTGTCTTCAACAACTTATGCCTCTTTCACCAACGCCTTTGTCTCAGAATTGACTAGTCTGATGTTGAATCCACAACATCCATGTCGAATCCACAACAACGAGCCGCTTCAAACTCCTTCAAAGCCTTCACGCTCAAATCTTCGGAATCCATTGATCAAAAACTCTTTGATTAGGATGATCAAACAACCCTTTGATGTAATCGACTTAAATCATGCGATAAACTCACAAAGACATCAAAGGAAACAAGTAAAGAAGCTCTAGGGGAAAACCTTAACTCTCAAGAATCAGATCTGAAAGTTGTAACCCTAACTTCTATCTTTCGCATAGCTTTATACTGAACAGGGTCACGGGGACCACTCGAGCCATGAAATTGTTGCTCGAGTAATGTGCTTCATGCGCGTGAAATCAAACCAGCCTTCCCTCGAGCCACCAAAAGGTTCGCTCGAGCGCACATCGACCTCTCCCCGCATATTTGCAGACAGGTTGAACTTCCAGGAGTAGGGATTCTTTGCTCAAGGGACCAATACTTCGCTCGAGTGGTCCATGATACAACTGCAATAGTGTTGGCACGCGGAATTAACAACACAAGAGACCTAACAAGCTTGCCTTAAAAGTAGAAATAAACCAATAAATAAACAGTGACCCAATGCAAAATTTAAGCCTTACAAATCAATCGATGACAAACAAATGAAAAAACACTCAGTGAAATAAGATCGAAGTTTTATAACAGAGTGTGCAAAGCAATAAATAGACAACGTTTTAGAGTTGTCTTCACCGACAGTGGCACCGTTTGCAAACAAAAACACTGCAAAATAAGTGGAGCCTACACGGATTGTTTACTATGCGAAGGTACCAAACCCACTGATGATATACATATACAGAGACTAGAGTAGAACTTCCTTCACTGTGTAAGTTGTTTTCATCACGTAAAAATCACCATCAAAATGTAAACAAGAACCATTACAGTAAGACAGCACACAAGACCCACTTAATTATTTATTAAATAAATTAGCCCAAACCCATCATCATAGACCAAGTAATGCAAAATCGTGTTTCACTAAAAATAAAATGCAAATGTGGGAACAGTTAAATAATTGTAAAATAAATTACAATAACAATTTTAATAAGCTTGAGCCTTGTAATTGTTAAGTCGGCCCCGATGATAAGCGAAGCGTCGATTCGGTGGAGCAATACGTTCTCCTTGCCTTGGATAAGAATAGTGATGAAAATCCAATGGTCAATTGACTCTGGGACTTAGTTCCACAGTCCTTTCAATCCTTAATGGATGAGGGCCTCTAACACGATGGTTAGTGGAGATCTGAGAATGCACCCGATCAAGAATAGTGAACGCAATTCTCTTCTTACAAGTCTGGCGAAACCAAGTAGAAGCACAAGGCACAGAATTAAGGCAATTGAATTGTTCCTCTTCTGATGTTTCTTTAGGCAATACTTTCGGATAACCTCCTTACCTAATAATGTCCCTTGGAAAATCAGAACAGTGGTCCACAGAACAATGTGATAGAATTTTGAATCTTTCGGCTTTTGTGTGACGGAAATCGACCTTGAAATGGGCAAGAACTAGCTGAAAAATGACCCAAAAATAGGTTCTGCTGGTTCTGGGGCTGTGACTCTGGGTTGTTGGGTTGGGCCCTCATCTGGCTTGGCCCAATATGCTCCTGTTTAATTTTTAAACCCAATGGGACAGATTTGCGGGGCAGTATATTTAATCCTTGGGCCTTTTCTGTTGGGTTTTGGATCTGGGCCCAAAGCAAGGGACTACATGGATTCTTTTTCCTTAACTTTTGGGTCAAATGGCTCAGTTAATTTTTGTTTATTTTCAAAAACAGCAACAGTGTTCTTAGCGTTGGTGTTGCCTTCTCGACAACCGGTGGTGTCGGAGACCAGAGGCTAAAATTCAACTTTTCTGGAATAACTATTTGTCGTTTTTTCACAATGAAGTTCACCGGTGTGATCAAAATTCTAAAAAGAACAAGATGGCGCTAATGTAGAGCCGTTAATGGATCCAAAAATTATTCCGTAAATTTCTTCCAAAGGTATAATTCGATTTCACTTTCAGCAAGGTTCAGTACAATATCACCACCAACTGTTATTTTCTTTAGATATTTGATGATTGAATAAACAAATGGAATTAACCAATGCCAAAGCTTGTCAGTCAATTACTTTCTGAATTTTTGGTAAAAAAGTTTCTGACAATTTTCACTCTTTCGGACTGTGATTCGACATCTGCGATTGTTACAAAAACCTACTCTAATACCACTGAAGGAATAACAAATAATGATGATGATCGATAATCCTATGAACGTGTTTATCATGCAAGAAAATTGAGAATCTCAAAAGTGAAAATGACAGTATAAGAGTTGGTGTTCAAGTATGTTGTGCCATATTTATAACCATGTATATATAGGCTTAATGGTGTCTCTTGGAACCATTGCAACTGTTGGGTTTGCTGCATAAACCCAATAGACACAACTCCTCTATGAACCATTATGACTCAAAAGGTCCAAACTCAAATCCTTCTAGATTTCCACATTGCTATCTTTCCTTGGCGGGAAAGTTTATCACTAATCAAATGGGTAATGATCGAATGTGTAGAAACCCACTGAATTATGGTGTGGTCACTCTAATTCTATCATTTTTAACTTCACAATATAAGTTGAGTTAATGCTTCTTGAATTTTGCATGCATTCATCTTGTGAGTTTCTATTATGATATAGGTGCATCCGTGTGGTCAATATCGTAAAAACAGGAGTCAGCATCCTCCAAGCAGAACATGGATTGGCACCTCTATTTCGCATCCACCCTATGTTTTGCAGTATGTTCCTACTGGTTGTGCAGAAACATATTTTAATTGTAATTCCCAATTCTATAATGATATCTTTTTGTCATTCCTTGTCCCATACAATTTACTCAGCTTCCTTTTTTATTTCTATATCTAATTTTATTTTGTGTTTGTTCTTCTTGGTAAAAACTGCTTTCTTTCTTTATTTTTATTTTATTTTATCTTTCCCCTGACACTCATATGTCAGCTATTCATCGACTGGGTCGCTTGGTATCTAGGCTCCTTATCTTGGCGAGAAGTGCTTCTAAGGCCGACCTTTTTACGCAGCAGGTAAGCTTTATGCTACTATACTGGTTAACAGGAAAACCTAGCAATGTTAAAAACTTTTGTCAAAAGACTATTATGGACTAGAAAAATGGATTGACTATATTATATTTTATACATAACTTGATATGAAGAGATAGGAAGTACAAAATTTCCCAAAAATGCATAAGTATGAATCGAGGGATACAAAACCAGATTAGTCAAGCAATGCCCAATCCGGATATGAACATTCGTAAGTCCAGTCGGGTCCAGTATATCGAACACAATGCAGCCATAGACCTTCCTCATGCCCATCATATCTGCAATTGGAGGAATCAGTTGTCAGTAGAAGCCAGAGACAAGTATATCAAGTTTACTAGCAAGAAAGCACTATACCATATCAATTTTCTCATCTACAAAGGAGAATGCATGACTAATCTGTAAAGATATGCAAACTTCCTAGCTAGAATGAAGTGCAAAACAAGCTTAACTTATTTATCCCCCAACTTTTCACAGAAGTATCGAATTCTAATTTCTTGTCTAGCTCCCCATCCATTAAAAAACATGTATGCATTTTCACCACACATTTCATGACCATGGTCTTTGACTTAAATACCAAACCATTCTATATCAAAAGGATTTGAGGAATAGCTGCACTACACCCATTGTGTCTTCCCATTGAACTTGCAGCCCCATTAACTGTAGACATGAAACATGTACGAGTCACAAGTCCAGACACTATAGTTTTTTATGCAATGCCAAACCAGCTTTACCAATTTTGCGTTGAAGAACCTCAATTGCATTCAGTGCAACTATCTTACTCTTTGTTGATAGATGAACATCATAACTGCACAGCATTCCTAAGAGGCTTTCACGGTAATCAACCTTCTTTGTTGTTACTATGCTTTGCACATAAGCATTAAAAGTAATATTGGTTTTCATAAGTATATTGCACTTCACGTATTTGAAGGTCATGTTTTGGAAGTTATCACTCGAAATTAATGTTGTGTTTGGATATTGGATTTCGGTAGGGACTTGTGTAGGGAAAGGAAATGGGGAGGGAAATGTGAATGAAATATTAGCATATCTTATTTCACATTTGCTTCACCTTTTCTTTTTTCTCCACAAATCCCTACACAAATCCATGATCCAAACATAGCCCAAGAACCACAAATATGGATATGGGGATGGGAAACAAATACTAGGACATGGATAAGACGAGAAGTGCTATAGGAAATTCATTTCTTTCCCTTCTGACTATCTAACAATACTTACTACTCTGGCAAACGTCATTTATTGTGTCAATATGGCTATTTCTCTCTACTTTTTGATAACGACATCATGTATGATTTCTCTAAGTTGATACAACCATATGGGTCTCTTATACTTTCTAAACCTTGTGAGTGACACCTAAGAAATAAAACAACCTTCATAATCAATCTTCATGGCATAAATCTTTACCAAACTTTCTGATACTTTCATTTCACACAGTTGTTCAATTTCTCTTTTTTTTCCAGAAGCAACATGAGTTTGTCACAACAATTGCTACATCTTCCAAGATCACCTTTATCAATATACAGGTACATGAACAGTAAGATGCGTTCTAGTTTTCTCTTGCTATTCTTTTTTAACAACTTCATCAATAAGGATACTCAATCATCCTCCGTGTTTTTTCATATCTTTATCTTTCTTCAGGAATGCCAAACCTCAAATCCTCAAGTTCAACATCCCCCCCACCCCCCCTTCCCACACGAAGAAAAAGAAAAAAAGAAAAATTAAAACTGAAATAAAATCAAATCAAATGACAAAAACACACCCACACACAAGTGTAAACAAAAACTTCGGTTTGACGGAAACCACAAAACCTGGAAAGATTCTCCTCCGCCAACTAAGTATTTAAGTATGTTCCATCAAGTATCAAACTGTTAGAGAAAAGTTTCTTACCCTTTAGGAGCCAAATTGGGACAATTTGTACACATCGGATCAATGCTAAAATCTTCCTTGGAGTTCTCTTCAGATCCAGCAGAACAGTCTTTATCAGGATTGGATGGTAGAGACTGGGCTGATTTAGCCGCAGCTCTATCAGCACACATTCCTTTAGTAGAACGATCAGTAACTTCAGAGAGGTAGAGCATGTCGTTGGCTATTGGATGGCCCATATATTGCAGATGAACACGTATCTACAAGAGAGAGGGAGAGAGATTTGAAGCAGGTACGTGGACAGTTACTGACAATTAAGCAAAAACAGACAATTGCTATTTCAGATCCAATCGATACAAATGCAAGCTGTGCCATTAGATCATTGAAAGTAAAGAGTATTTCTAAATGATTTGAAATAGCAATAAAGAGCTAAATAAAAATTTAGGATAAATTACAAATACACCTCCTGAGGTTTGCTTAAAGTGTAGATTACCCCCTGTAATTTGAAAAATTACAAATACCCCCTTATTAAAAAAAATTATTTAACAGAATTAACTAAAAAACGAAATTCATAATTGCTCTCCTATACAATAATAAAATTACCTAAATTATTAATTGAACAATATTTACAACATCATTAAAAACTGTTAATTGACTTAATGATTTATTAATAAAAGGGGCGATTTGTTATGAAATTAGAAACCTCAGGGGGTGGAATGTAATTTCCAGAACCACATGGGGCGATTTGTATTTTAATCAACCCTCAGGGGTGTATTTGTAATTTACCCTAAAATTTAAAAACATTTTACTTGTTAAGTCTGAAAATAAAAGCAACATAACAGCAAAGTTGGACTATTCATAGACATGACAGCATCACTAAATACCAGGGACGGATGAGCCTAAAAGTCAAGAGGAAGAAGAGTAGTGATCAAGAATGACAAGAAACCAAAGAACAATAAAGTACAGCTATGTATATATGTATATATCAAGGCCAACAAGAAATAAATCAGAAAGAGGACCAAAAGAAAAAGGGATTTTTTTTTTTTTTTTTTTTTTTTTTGCCTATTAAATAGAATTAACATATAGATATAGATAAATTTACTTGATGAGTTCTTCCAGTGATTGGTTCACACAGAATGATGCTATGAGTCCCATTGGTACTTATCCTAGTAAATTTTGTACAAGCAGCCTTTCCCTTCAGTGCAGTACTACCGTTTTCAACAGATTCCACCTGCAACCATAAAATGATGATTCCCAATTCAGTACAGCTGCCAGATATGCCTCTGGAAATCACATAGCAATGTGCAATAAAACATGCAAGGGGTTTCAGTCACACATGTTGCAATAGCAAGGAGGTGGAGAGCACTACCTTCATAAGACTCAGAAAAATTGCCAAAAAGAACATTTCTCTTGAGTCATCATTGAAGTGGTTGAGTGGTGTGATCATGCACAAGAATTGTTCCAAATGCAGCGTGTTGTTATACTAAATGCAACGTTTTATATTGCCAAATTTTAATAATGCAGATTATAGAAAACAGCTGATTTTCCTAATGTTTCCATATGCCCATAACATGGAAAACAAATTGTTAATAATTAGAAGAAAAAAAAATGTCAATATATCTGAAATTCACAAGCTACCCTCACAAGCCACAACACAAGTAGCCCAGTATGTTTGAAACATGGTAGTTGATGTAACATAGCAATTCCGATAATGCTTTTTGTACCATTGAAAAGCATCAGAAGAGATTTGAGAATGGCAAAGTGATAAACCAGGGGATCCAATACTATACCATCAGAAATTCATAAAATGGCTCTATTCTAGGTAGACCAATAGAAATCTCACCTCTGTTGTGCTCCTCCCTTCTCGGGCATTGTAATTTACATTGGCATTCACAACTTGCTGAAAGAAGGAAAGAAACAAAAATAACATTATTATTAACAAGAACAGAACAACATTAGTACTTAACAGTTAACACCCATATTGAATGTGCATTACATGAATCACCAAAGTAGAATACCTCATCCTCTGGAAATACCCCAATAACCTTTGCAACATACTGTTTCTCCACCATCCCAGCTTCAATCTGGAACAACCACAACCTATTTTAAACAACCATCATCTACTATAAGACATAAGCGAGATATATATTCATTACTGAATATGAATTCTGCCTAGATAAAAAAGGAAAACAAAAGATAAATTAAACTGTCCACATATTGATGGTGGCAGCTAGCTTTACTGAGAAAGTCTCTTGGTAATTCTACCAAACACTATGGTCAAATCCCACCTTCATTTGGGGTTGAAGGGAATTACGGGCAAGCAAGGGCTACTCCCACCACTACCACCACCATTTGACCCAGATACTGGGGGGATGCGGAGAAAGAAGTGTAGACAAGATGAAAATTTTCACTCTGGGCATATATACTTGATGGTATAACAATAACTCTGATTTTTGCACAAAAACTACTAGTAGTAAGATGTTGGGCTAAGCAGCAAATGTCTTCAAATAACATTGTACTATACTTCGTTCCGACAGCATGTAACATGTAGGTATATAAAACCCTTATTTTAGGTTCTCAAGCATGTTAAATGTAAGGAACTATGAGAAGGCTCCCGCAATAATATCTTGACATTTTGGCTCTCACAGCTGACTGTATATTTATAAGGATGATGACAACACATGCAGGAGATTGTTACAACACACTATTGAAAAGCGGCCACATTTGTTGCTTGTGCATGAATGAGCCAGAGCACATCTATCCATATCTGGTTTCAAAATCTACTCCGCTAATAAAGAACACAATGTTGATTTTCCTCCTGCAGTTATGGAGGTGGAAATTGGTTATGTTGCTGGTGGATCCAATCCAACAATAACAACAGGGTCATAGCAGCAGAGATATAACCGGTGGTGGCAATCATCAGAGGAGAAATTATCAAGTGTAATTTTTGGCGGCATGGATAACTAAATAAGAGATGAGGAGTGAGATTAATCACTTTTGTTGGTAGCATTGATGGTTCAGGTGGTGTTGCGTCATTTGATAACTGCAACAGTAGATAGAGATGGCTATTTTGCTATTTGATGAAAAAGGGCATGCAGTCTTGGTGCCTGTGGATATGATGATGGATAAAGCAGTGCTGTTGCCAGCAGTGAATACATGTGGTTTTTTATTGCGTGGGCCTGATAGCAATAACTGTGGTTCATGTCTTCTTGATTGAGATGGGGCCAGCTAAAGGTGGAAATGGCAGAATTTCATCTCTTATAGTAAACTGATAACTACATTACTAACATGCAGATAAAAGGTCACAACAAAGTGAAATACATGACCAGAAAGAGATGATAAATTGTCAATGGATGCATTTATAATAACCGAAACAGCAAGAAAAAAATTATAGCAATACAGTAAGAGTATAGTTGATACAACTGCCTCACCGACTATGCAAGTTTGACAAAATATGATGTTTATATGGCTTGTAGAAAGATGTTACGCAATTGTGTGCATAACCATATTAACAGAATCTTTTGACAAAAGGACACTTTTAACATTGCTAGGTTTTCCTGTTAACCAATATAGTAGCATAAAGCTTACCTGCTGCCTAAAAAGGTCAGCCTTAGAAGCACTTGTCGCCAAGATAAGGAGCCCAGATACCAAGCGATCCAATCGATGAATAGCTGACATTTTAGTGTCAAGGGAAAGATAAATAAAATAAAAATAAAGAAAGAAAGCAGTTTTTACCACAAAGAACAAACACAAAAAACAAAATTAGATATAGAAATAAAAGGAAGATGAGTAAATTGTATGAGACAACGAATGACAAAAGATATAATTATAGAATTGGGAATTACAATTAAAATATGTTTCTGTACAACCAGTAGGAACATGCTGCAAAACATAGGGTGGATACGAAATAGAGATGCCAATCCATGTTCTGCTTGGAGGATGCCGACAACTGTGTTTTTACGATATTGACCACACGGATGCACCTATATCACAATAGAAACTCACAAGATGAATGCATGCAAAATTCAAGAAACATTAACTCAACTTATATTGCGAGTAAAAAACACTTCCCTTTCTCCATAGCACACATACATGTCAAGACTTCACCATGAATGAAAAGAGGATAAATACATATCCTTGGATAATGTAGCCTGCCTTTCTATTAATTATGTCCATCACCATCCAGTTGAGTAATTAAATACAAATCATTATATATCCCAAACTTAAGCATGTCAACTTACGCTGATGGCTCTAGAATTTTTTCTCACGGTAGACATATAAAAATTTAAATTATATATAAAATAAATTAGATTGATCATAAAATAAATTGAAAAATAGACTGCTTCAACAATTTTATACATAATGGCATAATCAAGGTTTTAAAAAGCGGCCGCAACCTTTACGTAACGCAGTTACGTAACGGTTGTGGTAGTTACCGCTACCCGTTACGGCCGCTTTTGCAGTGTGATTGAGATTCACAGGTGTATCGACTGTAGCTGCTGCTATAGCAGTCGTAACGGCGCCGGAACGGCCATGACGGCCTGTTACGCACCGTTACGTAACGGTTCCAAATTGCTTCTTTCAAAAAAACACAAAAACAAAAAAAAAAAAAAACAAAAAAAAAAAAAAAAAAAATTGAAAATGGGGGAAGAGAGATAGAGAGAGAAGAGGGAAGATGAAGGAACAAGAGATAGAGATAGAGAAAGAGAATAGGAAAGATGAAGAACATGTTATTGATTTGTTGAAGTTGTAAGACCTATGCTATTCTATTCAACTGCTATCACTCAACCATTTTGTTTGTGTGTGTCTATCTATATATTGTTTGATAATAATAATAATAATAATAATAATAATAATAATAATAATAATAATAATAATAATAAGCGTGGTCATTATCTATTTGGCTTGATTAATATATATATATATATATATTTAGGCTTTTACTTATTCTCTTACTTTTGTCATTGTTTATCTTATATATAATAGTTAGTGATTGATTTTGTTAGAATTTACCATCACCTACCACCACTACCACCTCACCTACTCCACTCAACTCACCTACCACACACACTCACCTACTCCCCAATCCTCTCCTATATAATGAGTACCTCACCATCTGTAATTTACACCATCTGTAATTTATACATCAATCAATATATCAATCAATAATACATCCAATTTTATATGGTATCAGAGCAATAGGTTAGCTCTAGGTGATCTTCACCTTCCGGCGGGCGGCAACCTTGCCTTCACCGCCCGCCGGACCCCAACACATACCTCCTCTCCTTTCACCTTGGTCTCTGCAACCTCACTCTGTAAATCATCACCTCCATCGGCGTCGTCCAAGTCGGCAACGGCAGCCGCAGCAGCATCGTTCTCTTCCGCTGGGTATCTCTTCCTCTTCACTCTCATTTTCTCTCCTCTCAGTTGCTCAGCTCACTGACGGCGGCTCTCTCACTCCCTTCGGTCTCTGCTCACGGTTTTGAAAGAAACTACATCATTATCTTGCAATAGCAGTCTCATTTTCCGGTGTTAACTCACAATCTGGCCTCAAGAAGCTCGATGAGTACCTCCTGACACGGAGTTACATCACAGGGTATCAAGCCTCAAAGGATGATATCGCTGTGCACGCAGCTCTTTCAAAACCTCCACCATCTGAATTCGTGAATGCATCTCGGTGGTACAATCACATTGAAGCTCTTCTTAGAATTTCTGGTGTTTCTGGGGAAGGTTGTGGTGTCACCATAGAGGGATCTGCTCCAGTCATCGAGGAGGCTATCGCAACTCCTCCTGTAGCTGACACTAAGGCTTCAGCTGCTGAGGATGATGACGACGACGACGATGTGGATCTGTTTGGTGAAGAGACTGAAGAGGAAAAGAAGGCTGCTGAAGAACGTGCAGCAGCCATGAAGGCATCAGGGAAAAAGAAAGAATCTGGAAAGTCCTCCATTCTCATGGACATTAAGCCATGGGATGATGAGACTGACATGAAAAAGCTTGAGGAAGCTGTTAGAAGCGTCCAGATGGAAGGATTGGTTTGGGGCTCTGTTATCAGAATCTTACGATTCGCGATTCAATTCGCGATTCGATTCGTAATTTTTGCAAAATCGATACGAATCTATAGGTGAATCTATTTTGGAAGTGAATCTCTAGTGAATCGCACGATTCACAATCGATTCACGATTCGATTCACTTTTTACGATTCATGCAATTTTAGAAATTATTGCGTCCGACATATTTTCGACTTTTTTTTTCTCCATCTTTTTAGTGAAAATGACATAATAAAACTTTTAATAGCATTTAATACCAAGACAACCAACATATATACATGATTTATTGTTATTTTAGTGATCATGGAGTTTTTAATAGAATCCAATCAGATTCAGTCAAATCCAACATATTTTTAACCTTTCTTCTCATTTCCCCCCCTAAAAAATGTAATATATCTTCTAAAGATATTTAAGATTAAAATTACACTATGAATTATCTATTGCTATTTTATTAAATTGAATATAATTGAATATTACATGTGTGAGGTCAGTTATACCTTTTAAAATGTTTTAGGCTTTAAAATAAAATATTCTAAATAATTCTTTCTTATTACTTACTATTACTTAGAAAAGTATGTATGCTTATTATCCAAATATCAATATCATTGTTAATTATTGTTACCTTGAAAATTGATAATTTGTCAATTTGGTTATTATCTTTATTAAGAATGGTTGATAAGAAATATCTATAAAAGAAAAAAAGGTAAGACAGTGATCTTACATAAGAACCTTTATTAACTTCTTACCTATTAAACTACGTGATTATCATTCAAAATAATATTTTTATTGATTTAAGTCTAATTATTTCATATTCATAAGATATATTTATCATCTAAATGTGTAGATATATGTTTTTAAGTAATTTTAAAAAAGTGACCGAATCTTTACGATTCGCGATTCGATTCGATTCGCGATTCGAGACGAGGTTATTTCGATTCACGATACGAATCCCGATTTGACAACTATGGTTTGGGGAGCTTCCAAACTTGTGCCTGTTGGATATGGTATTAAAAAGTTACAGATTTTGCTTTCCATTGTGGATGACTTGGTGTCCGTTGACACTCTCATTAAGGATTATCTCACGGCTGAACCTGTGAATGAGTATGTCCAGAGTTGCGATATTGTTGCGTTTCTCTCTCTTCCCATTTTCTCCTTGAAACAAATTTAATTTCTTATTATAAAGCCTTTTCAGTCTCTCTCTTCCCGTTGTTCCCACATGCACGCACCGCCCAAAATTTTTTTATTATAAAGCTTATTGGTGCTTGTTCCCCACTTTCTTTTTCTTTTTATTTTTCGTACTCATTATCAGTCCACTTTTGAACCCACTCCAGCGCACCCACAATCTTTTTTTTTTTTAATATTTTCAGCCTTTTCCTTATATATATTCTGATTCTTTTCACCCCTATATTCTTTCTATTTCTTTCTTTTTTTATTTCTCTTTCTTTGTATTTTTATTTTATTTTATTTTATTAAAAAAAAAAAAAAAGAGGAAGAAGACGAACTGCACACCATCTTATTTTATTCATGTCGGGCTCACCCCGATCACCATTTTACACCACAACTCCAAAACCACACAAAAAAAAAAAAAACAAAAAAAAAAAAACAATCAACAATCACTCAACCAGGAGGGATTTTTCTTTTCCCTTCTCTACTCTACTGCAGGTCTCTTTTTTTTGCCTCCGTCCTGGGCGGCCCTTGACGGTGTTGCCTCCGTGCTTCCTAGACCACCAAGCAAGTTGCCTCCTCCCTGCTCCTCCACTTCAGCGTATGGCGGACCTCCAAATCGGAACATCACGGTGGCCTTCCGCTTCAACTCCCTGTTTTCCGCCTTTAGCACACTTATCTCTGCTCGCGCATCCTTATACATGCGTTGGAGCAGAGCCAGCTGGGAGTTTAACTGCTGCACCTCATTTGCCCTACTCTGCAGCCGGTTCGACAAGTTTGTCACCGCAGTCATGGTTTCCACACATGACTTCAAGGTATACTGATTGGCCTCCACATCCGACTGCACTGCCATTTTTTGCTCCACAGACCGCATCGGAAAGTTCAACGGAGCAAAACCGGAAGCGCTTGGTTGAGTTTCACTGGCCACCGCACCCGTTATCTCTCTTGTTGACTCGTTGAGGTCAGGAAAGAGAGTGAGCAGACTCCGGGAAGACGAGGCCATTTTCTGGGCAACAGAGTATTACAGACTATCTCTCGCAACAGAGTGTTCCAGACTCTCTCTCTCAGCACAACGAAGAGTTTTTTTTTCAGAGGATTTTCAGAAGTTTTTTGTCTGCCTCAGCCTCAGGTTCAGTCTTGGTTATATAGCCGAGGCAGCCACGCGCATCGCGCGCCTCTTGACGCCCGACAACTTGGCACGCCTTTTGATGGCACGCCTTTTTATGGATTGGGCACGCCTTTTGATGGCACGCCTTTTGAAAGATTGGGCACACCTTTTGAGGGTGCGACTTTTTAAGGGTCCGACAAGACTCTGTAAACTGTCCCGACATTGATTCCGGTTAGCTCCTTCATGGGTCCGACACGACTCTGTAAACTGTCCCGACATAGATTCCGGTTAATTTCTACAAGGGTCCGACAAGACTCTGTAAACTGTCCCGACATAGATTCCGGTTAGTTTCTACAAGGATCCGACAAGACTCTGTAAACTGTCCCGACATTGATTCCGGTTAGCTCCTTCATGGGTCCGACACGACTCTGTAAACTGTCCCGACATAGATTCCGGTTAGTTTCTACAAGGGTCCGACAAGACTCTGTAAACTGTCCCGACATAGATTCCGGTTAGTTTCTACAAGGGTCCGACAAGACTCTGTAAACTGTCCCGACATTGATTCCGGTTAGCTCCTTTCTGGGTCCGACAAGACTCTGTAAACTGTCCCGACATAGATTCCGGTTAGTTTCTACAAGGGTCCAGCAAGACTCCGTGCACTGTCACAACAACTGTCACAACATTGTCTGCTACAACGGTCCGACATGACCCCATAACCTGTCTTCTACAACGGTCCAACATGACCCCATAAACTGTCTTCTACATCGGTCTGACACCGCCATCCAGTGTCCTCTACAACGTTATGACACCCCCATACAGTGTCCTCTACAACGTTATGACACCACCATCCAGTGTCTTCACCAACGGTCTGACACGACCATACAGTGTCTCCTATCCTTTTTTTATGAATTTTCTTGTTTTGTTCCTCTCTTCAAACTCAAATTGGTTAGTTTCTATCCTCCTTGAGTTTGCGGGGGGCTGTTAGAATTTACCATCACCTACCACCACTACCACCTCATCTACTCCACTAAACCTAACCCACTACACCACTACCACCTCACCTACTCCACTAAACCTAACTCACTACACCACTATCACCATCCACTACACACCATCCACTACACCTACATCTATATAAGGAACCATTTGTAATAGACAGAAAATGTATCAATAAATCAATCAATATATCAATCAATAATACATCCAATTTTATAGATTTTTTGTATAATATAAAATCATTAATTATTAAAATAAAATGTAAAAAACTCAATTTATAATGATTTAAAAATATGAAATATATTGGATCAAATTTAAAAATTTATAAAAATTGATCAATATTTATTTTAAAACCCAGTAAATATGATCATGGAAAAAAAATACGCGTATTGGTAAGTTTTTTTCAAATTGTGGGAAAAACAAAAAAATTCACGGTTCCGGTTACCGCAACCGTTACGCTATGGCCTTTACACTCCGCAACCGCAACCACAACCACAACGGCGCCACCGCCACCGTTACGGCAACCGCTACCGCTTTTCAGAACCTTGGGCATAACTAATCAAAAATTAGATAATAAACTCAATTTGATGGATACTAAATCAATACAACTAAACATTTTTTGAGAAGTAAAAAAATTTATTAATAAAAATTGATACTACAATCAAGCTCAAAACCGTGCAGAAAATCACAATAAACTCTCAATAGAGAAACAAAAAGATCAACAAGCATTTTAAACAAGCAACTTGGGTGGAAAGTCTTCAGAAGATAAAAAATAAAATAAAATAAAATAAATGTATTTTGAATGCACTTCAGCACATCAAAAACCAATAAAGAAAACACATCTTTTTTTCTTTTTCATTTTTTTTCTGAGCAGAGTGGACTTGTTATAGAAAGGGTGTTCCAAATTTTGGTGAAGTGGTTTCAAAATCTTTATATTTATACCAACAAATCAAGGGTGTTCACACCAACAGGTTAAAGTGTTCAATTTTTTTCTTTAAGTAACAATTACCCATCCAAGATATATATGCCTGTATTTTTATTTTTATTTTTCAGGGTGTTCAACTGGACACCCTGAACTCTATGTGGAGCCACCCCTACAAACACACGGAGAACACCAAAACAAAAACAAAAACAAAAACAAAAACAAAAAAAACCCTCAAAAATTGGTCCTAGGGCAGCATCTATCTCAAAAAAGTAAAGAAAAAAAAAAGCTTCCTACTTTTTTCTCCCCTTCAAAGCGCAATTGGTTGTGAATAATGCCTTCAAAGGCAAGGAAGGCATACATCTTAGGGGCAGCTATAAAATTTGATGTAATCTGGTAATCTAGTAAGGCTTTGGCTGCCACATTCTGAGGTGCTACTGGAATTTTGTAATTGTTAGGGTCTAGGAAGTGCAAATGATGCAACCTTTAAAAGACTAGAGAGATTGCATGGGTTTCTTACATAAGGAAGTTAGAAAGTATAATATGGGATTTTGAACAAGCTCAACTTCATTGAATCTCCTAGATTCAAGTGTTGATCATTTAAGAGACATCTTTTGACTCTTTGAATACCACATTTTTTTTTGGGTCTATAAAGCCACTCAAGAGTGGAAGTAAGCAGTCAATTTTTTCCACAGAAGTAATGTCCAGAACAGAGCATGACATAGCTCCACCCCCAGCTAGGGTTTTAAGCATTGGAAGAAAACTTGGCAGTCATGGAGAATGAAGGCCATCATGAGGAAGTCTGTGAAACTGAAGAAGTTGAAAAAGTGGGAATTGAAGGAGACATAATTGGTGATACCCTTGTCATCCGCCGATCTATGCCTGCACCAGCAGCACAAGATAAAAATGTTTGTGCGTGCATGTGTGTATGAATGTCAAATGTTGAAATGTTACATAGCAAGAAGTTAAAATCATCAATCATATGACATGCCCCCTTTTTTCCAAAAACCATTTTGTTAAAAAAATACTGTATTATTGATTGATATCTGATTGATGTATATTACAATTGGTGAGGGGTGCATTATATAGGAGAGATATAGGTGTAGTAGGTGAAGTGTAGTGGAGGTGGTAGGTGGAGTGAGTGTGTAGTGGAGTAGTGGGTTAGGTAAGGGGAGTAGGTGAGGTGGTAAATTCTAACAGCCCCCCGCAAACTCAAGGAGGATAGGAACTAACCAACTTGAGTTTGGAGAGAGTTACAAAACAAGAAAATACATAAAAATAAAAGAGGATAGGAGACACTGTATGGTCGTGTCAGACCATTGGTGAAGACACTGAAAGGTGGTGCCATAACGTGGTAGAGGACACTGGATGGGGTGTCATAACGTTGTAGAGGACACTGTATGGTGGTGCCAGACCGATGTAGAAGACAGTTTATGGGGTCATGTCGGACCGTTGTAGCAGACAATGCTGTGACAGTTGTTGTGACAGTTTACGGAGTCTTGTTGGACCCTTGTAGAAACTAACCGGAATCAATGTCGGGACAGTTTACAGAGTCTTGTCGGACCCATAAAGGAGCTAACCGGAATCAATGTCGGGACAGTTTACAGAGTCTTGTCGGACCCTTGTAGAAACTAACCGGAATCTATGTCGGGACAGTTTACAGAGTCTTGTCGGACCCATAAAGGAGCTAACCGGAATCAATGTCGGGACAGTTTATAGGGTCATGTCGGACCGTTGAAAAAGTTGCACCCTCAAAAGGTGTGCCCAATTTTGTCAAAAGGCGTGCCATAAAAAGGCGTGCCAAATTCATCAAAAGGTGTGCCGGATGCATCATGGCGAGGCACGTGAGTGCCTTGACTTGCGTGCCCGTTTGTCGGCTGTCAAGAGGCGCGCGATGCGCGTGGCTTCCTTGGCTATTTAACCAAGGGTGATGCTGAGGCTGAGGCAGAGAAAACCTGCGAAAAACCTCTGGAAAAAAAAACTCTTCTTCGTTTTGCTGAGAGAGATAGTCTGTAACACGCTGTTGCCCAGAAAATGGCCTCGTCCTCGTCTTCCCGTGGACTGCTCACCCTCTTTCCCGACCTCAACGAGTCAACAAGAGAGAGAACTGGTGCGGTGGCACTGGAACCTCAACCAAGCGCCCCGGAGTTTGCTCCGTTGAACTTTCCGATGCGGTCTGTGGAGCAAAGAATGGCAGTGCAGTCGGATGTGGAGGCCAATCAGTATACTTTGAAGGCATGTGTGGAAAGCATGACGGCGGTCACAAACTTATCGAACCGGCTGCAGAGTAGGACAAATGAGGTGCAGCATTTAAACTCCCAACTGGCTCTGCTCCAACGCATGTATAAGGATGCGCGAGCAGAGATAAGTGTGCTGAAGGCGGAAAATAAGGAACTGAAGCGGAAGGCCACTGTGATGTTCCGATTTGGAGGTCCGCCATATGCTGCAGTGGAGGAATATGGGGGACTGAACGTGCTCAGTGGACAAGGAAACACGGAGGCAACACCGTCAAGGACCGCCCAGGACGGAGGCAAAAAGAAGAGACCGGCGGCAGAGTAGGGCGGTGGGTGGCCGTCTGCAGAAAAGAAAACAAATCTTTGGGTGTTGTGTTTTGTTGTTTTGTTTTTTTTTTTGTTTGTTTTTTTTTTTTTTTTTTTTGTGTAAAATTGGAATCGGGGTTGATCCCTGAAATGAAAAAAAAATGACAAGGTTGTGGAATGTTGTTGGTGTTATGTGGTGTTGTGGGTTTGTTTAAGAATAAAAGAAAATAAAACAATGGATAAAGAAAATAGATAAAAATATTTGTGGATGGAAAAAGAAAGATAAAAAAATAAAAGAAAATAAAATAAAATTAAAAGAGGGATAGAGGAAATATATTATAATAAAAAAATAAAAGAAAAGTGCCCATGGTTGTGGTTGTATGATTGTGAATTCTGAGTGTGTGCATAAAAATAATAAAAAGAATAAGTGGAGAGAGGGTTGTATGTGTAAATAAAAGAAGGATGGTGTGGGGAATATTCCCTTTTGAGGCACACCAAGCCCGAGCCTTTTCTTCTTTTTTTTTTTTTTTTTTTTTTTTTTTTTTTTTTTTTTTTTTTTTTTGTTTTTGTCAGAAACCACTCGATGATGTCCACCATCCACATTGTTTTATTTATTTATTTTTTATTATTATTATGATTATTATTATTATTTTTTTTTTTTTTTTTTTTTTTTTTTTTTGGTGGTGTCAGAAACCACTCGATTATGGCCACCATCCACATCCATCTTGTCCTCCAATCTCCGTTCCCTGTATTCAATATATTCTCCAGCAGTGGAGATTTGTAGAGCGACACTGACCAGTCCCCAAATTGCTCGCGGATTCGATTGGGGTTGGATTTTCGCCGCCGCAGAGCTCGACGAAGCGAGGGTAGATTGAAGGGCCGGCCTTGAAGGCGAGTTGTTGGTAGAGAATGCTTTTGGGCAAGGAATGGAGGGTGCGAGAAGGGTTGCCTGACCGTGTGCGATGATCTCGGCCGTTGATGTCAAAACTCCATCGATGGCGTGCCCTAGCGATCCATGAGCCACCGACGCGCCGACCGCGATCGACGACGGGAGAGCCTTCACGGCGCGGCTGGCGACCTCGCGAAACACCGCTGTGTCCTGCTGAAGACCAGACCCGAATACCTTGAGATCGCGACGATAGGGCTCGATGACCGACGCGGATCTGGTAGCGAAGGTCTTGATCAGACCTCCGAAGCGCATTTGGGTGGGTTATCGGGTAGCGGAGGATCCGATTCCTCTGCTAAATGGATCTGAAGAAATTCATGAATGAGACGATGAATTAGGGTTAGGGTTTCTATGAGATCTTCTTCGGGGTTGGTATGAGAGAGATTGCGATTGAGAAGTGGATTCATGGTGAGACTGAGATTGAGGTTGGGTCTGGGTTTGAATTTGAGTTTGCTCACCCATGGAGGATAGTTTCCGGAGTTGGCAGCCATTGTAAAGGCAGAGAAGAGCTTAATTATGGAAGAAGGTATGTGTAGAAAAACAAACAGACTAGGTTGAGGTCCGGCGGGCGGCAAAGGTGAGGTTGCCGCCCGCCGGGGAAGCGAAAATAGTAGGTTCTAAACCTGCTCTGATACCATGTTAAAAAAAATACTGTATTATTGATTGATATCTGATTGATGTATATTACAATTGGTGAGGGGTGCATTATATAGGAGAGATATAGGTGTAGTAGGTGAAGTGTAGTGGAGGTGGTAGGTGGAGTGAGTGTGTAGTGGAGTAGTGGGTTAGGTAAGGGGAGTAGGTGAGGTGGTAAATTCTAACAGCCCCCCGCAAACTCAAGGAGGATAGGAACTAACCAACTTGAGTTTGGAGAGAGTTACAAAACAAGAAAATACATAAAAATAAAAGAGGATAGGAGACACTGTATGGTCGTGTCAGACCATTGGTGAAGACACTGAAAGGTGGTGCCATAACGTGGTAGAGGACACTGGATGGGGTGTCATAACGTTGTAGAGGACACTGTATGGTGGTGCCAGACCGATGTAGAAGACAGTTTATGGGGTCATGTCGGACCGTTGTAGCAGACAATGCTGTGACAGTTGTTGTACACAAAAATAGTTTGGCTAGTTAATTTTTCCATGGAAGTCTTTTAAGCAGATCAGTTTCACATTCAGATATCTTACGTCAACTCAACTATGTTTGGATGTTCACCATGAACCCTTCCCAATGTTACGGAGAATGAAAAATACAGCACACTAAACAAGGTACATGAAATAAATCTCTCTTTTTCCATGTGTATCTGTTGTATAAGCCCTCCAAATTTCCAAAAACAAGTAATTTGGGTGAAGACTTACTTTACTGATTGTTAGGGGTAAATATGTAAGTAACTTATGCATTACAAGTTATGAACATCTATATTAACCCCAAAGCTTTTTACATACAAACTAGAAGCCTAAAACACAAACTAAACCATTAACAAGTTTTCATAAAAAGAAAAAGAAAAAGAAAGTATGGCATTCCATATCAGCACATCCCAAAATATAAATTTGCCCAATGACTCTAAAACAAAGGAATTTTTTACAAACGATACAATGAACTTCTACAAACCAATTGATAGCTTCATAAAAATATCGAAATATAAGAATAACGTAATTATATTTAAACTTTCAAGACATCACAATATGCACGCAAATTGAGAACCATACACTGAACTTCTAGAACCCCGTTGATAGCTTCATAGCAATATGGAACTATAAAAATAACACAATTATAATCAAGACATTACAATATGCACTCAAATTGAGACACTCGTTTCAATTCACGGCTTCGGGGGAGCAAAAAGTAACTAAAACTTAAGTTTTGAATTCAAAACCATTAGATGTGGAGGATTGAAGCAAACTTGATAGACTGTTCATGCTTATGTGTTCACGTAAATTTCATTGATCGAATAAACGATGATAATGAAAAACTAAGAAACAGTGGGTAGAAACAAATAAAACAGATGTTCTGGCCCCAACGTGGAAGGGTTTTCATTGCTAGAGAAAGGATTCTAATCTTAGAAATATTTAGATAAATTTCACATCTCAAAGTTAAACATAAAAATAGAGCATTATTACTTCCCTAACAAACTAAATCTCAACATTATATACTCTACTAAATAAATAAAGGCATCCAGATCGACCGAAAAAATAAAGCAAGAAAAGAAAAGGGGGCAGGCGAAAACAGGGTTCCAGAAATTCACTAAGCATTTTTTTCCAGACAAAGAAAGAAGTCACAGAAGGATCAATCTTGTGATGAAGCTCCATTGAAGCAAAGCGAGAATGATGTCATAATAAGTAGCATAGATATAGCTGAAAACATTAATAGACTAACATCCTCAATAGGTTTTACTTACCGGGACAGATGCAGGTTTACATACAGTCAACACATCTAGTTCTTTTTGCAGGACTGAAACCTCCATTGCCTTCACTGGTGGTTCATGCCTACAAACTTTTGTATATCATTTACAAGCTTTATAGATTCACAGTGGTTGCTATAAACTTTTGATGAAATGTTAAAGAAATTGAACATTTCTATGTTAAAACTAACAAATTTAGGCACAAAAAGTATAGAATGATTGTGCTATGATTGCAGAGTTCAGCATAACAAACCTGTGTAAGAAGTGGCTTATCTTCTGCGATGGCTGAACTATGTATGAAACAGGCACCATCTCTCCATCAACTTGTATCCGTCCAGATTTAACAGCAGAAACCTACAGTGCTTAACACATGACTCTTACACTCAGACTCTACTAACATAAGATGAAAGAAATGAAAACAGTTCTACATGTATACAGAGTAGATCAATAAAATAGTGCCCAATTTAGGGGGCGTTTGATGCTTCTGAATTTATTTAAAGCATCCGATCAGACAATCTCAAATGATCTCTTTGTAGGTTCACTGGCTTAGGGGTGGCCCTCTGAATTTTGAGTTTACCTTCTTGGGTGGATCCAAAGGGCACTGCCTAGGATGGGTTCTTGATTATCAATAATAAATAAAATCTCATTGGAAGCAGCAATAATTGAAATTGCAATTACAAATCTCAAAGCATCTCCAATCCTTACACATTTTGTTTTCGTCAAATATTTTTGAAAAATTCAAAGCTTAGGAGTTGTTTGAAATGACCTAAATAAGTGCACTTTTTGTCTTTTTACGAAAAGATGTGCAAAAAAGTACAGGGGTGATGTGATGGAAAAAAGATAAAAAAATAAAAAGATAGATTATTTTGCGTATGCCTTTAACCACTTTTATGAAACAAAACCATCTCCGATCCTTACACTTTTTTAAAATTCATAAAATTTGAGTAAAAATATGTAACTCTAGAACTTGATGAAGGAATTGGTTCATCCTTGATTTGGTAAAAAAATTGCCTCTCCCTTGAATTGATACATATTTGATGAAATAGTTGGAGCACACTTTTAGCCATTTTTTCATCAAATTTGAACTTGATGAATATATATATATATATATATAAAGGATTGGAGATGCTCTCATGCATGATAGAATGATACGTGCATAACAACACAGACATAAGGAAGAGAAATGCTTCTAAATATGGTCCATTTTAATCTATTTCAAAACAATGGACTCAAAAAATCAACTCCACCAATAAATTACAGAGACCAAAAAAAAAAAAAAAACATACATAGTAATCATATGGTCTTCCTTTGAATTCATCAGAAAACAAATCAACAATGGTCTTCCCAGCCCAGCGATTCTTGACCTGCACACACACACACACACAAAAAAAAAAAAAAAAAAAAAACCCGAGCATTCAAATCATAATTAGGGTTTAAAAAGGGGTTTTTAAAAATTGAAACACTTTTGGGGGTTGTAAACGAGAGAGAGAGAGAGAGAGAGAGGGAGAGGGGTATACATACATGACAGATGAACTCGAAGTAGTAGGGTCTCACGTAGCGCACACCTGCACAGAATGATTTTGAAGCTAAAAGCTTGAGCTTCGAAACAGTTTGCAATGGCAGTGAAAGTAGAGTGTTTTTTGTTTTTGGAATTGTGAGAAAGTGTAGTGTGTGGCTTTTTGGTTTACCGTTGCGGAAGATGTAATCGTGGCGCTCCGGTGGGTTCGCCGGAGTTTGCCAGACGATCTCCATGTCCTCCTCCCTCCTCGTCTTCATTTCTCTGTCTTGGATGATGATATACCTCTATATATATGTACGTATATACTCAGCTTCACCACTTTCATATCTTCAACAATATCTCAATAAAAAATGATCCAATTGAACATATATCAATCAAAAATGGGTAAATTACCGGAAGTTATATCTCCTCGCGTTAAAAAATTATAGCGATAATTACATTTTCCCGAGTTTCACTGGTTTACATATTACTTCTTTGACATTTATAAATGTACCTATAAATTTTTTGTGATTTTGAGGGATGTGTAGAAGTGATGGGATGTGATAGACTCAAAAGCGCGCAAGGCAGGCTCATCAGAAAAGCGTGTTTGCACTGGAATTAATAAATGTTTTGGTGTCAAATTTAGGTTAAGTTTGACGATTTAAAAATAATTTATTTTTTTATTTTTTTTATTATATTATCTTTTTATTTTTTATATATTTTTTTTATAAAAAAAATAAAAAGTACACTTATTTAAGTCATTCTAAATAACTCCTTAAAATTTTAAGTAGCTAATTTGTCTTTTTACTTGTTTATATAATCATCAAGCCATCAAACTCACTATTCCCAACTAAAAAATTATGAGGCCACTTTCATTTTTGAAGATATCATCCTCCCAAGTCTCTTAATATAGTGGACAAAGCTTAGCTCGTACATGCTTATGGAGATGTGGTTTGGAAATACTCTTCAGATCCTAGAGAACGCTCGTGATCCTCTTCTGGTCACCTGAAAATGAATAAACACTCCGGTCGGGGGTGCCGAAATTAGCACTCCGACGGACAAGTCAGGATCCACATTCAAGAATGCTTGTATTCTAAATTAAGCACAACAATTCTCACATACCTTTCTTAATCTGTTGTTCCTTTATTTATACTTGTTTCCTAGGTCTCGTGGCCAGGCCCACTTGTCACTCATTAGCCTCTTATTTACACGGCTCCATAGTTCAGTATCTATTCGGCCTATCCATTATATTCGGCATCCTTATCGTGCAGGGTAAAGCCGTGTACTATTTGTATTCTAGAATACGCTTCTGATTATTCCAATTATCCGGCTCCCACAATTGCCCCCCCAACACCTCGCTAGCATCAGTTAGTCGGCGTGTTTGGCTAGGAGTCAAAAAATTAAGCGGTTAATCCTCTTCTTGATGCGTGTCAGAACACGTACGTGCTTTCCGGTCATTGTAACGCTTTCCCGCCCCATTCGCATTTCTCTCGCATTTATTACGATTTGAAACTTAAGTCCCTTCGAAAACATGCTTTTTCGAATATTTGAACCTCTTGGACTGCCAGTCAGTATCTCTTCTTTGACGCGTTTTCTGCAACTCCTATCCGTTCTCTCCTTGTCTCCTTTGCCTTTCGTAAGTTTTCTTCTCTTCTCCTTGCAATCTTGTTTTCCGTATTTATTTTTGATTTAGAATATCCTTGAGTCCCCACTAGAATGGCTAAGCATTTGAAAGACCTCATTTCCGAGAGTCGAATTTTTGGGTTCCGAAGACATTTTTCTATCCCTGAGGATGTCCATCTTTCTTTGGTAACGGACAATACCCTTGATATGGAAAGGGACAACCAAAATACAATCGTCTTTCCTCTCCTGTCTATTGCGGAAGGCGGAGTTCGCTTTCCCCTACACCCATTTCTCAGGGCCTTCCTCCGCTATTGGAGTCTGATTCCTTCGCAACCCAATGTGAATTTTTTCCGAATCGTAATGGGAATTGTAGAGTTGAACCGGTGTCTCAGGATCAACCTTGGCATTTCGACGATTCGGCACTGCTATTCTTTAGCCAAATCCTCCGGTCGGCTCAGGCGCTACTTCCTCAAGGCCAAGGACACCGATCATCACTTGGTAACGATGCTTACCAGCTCTGACAAACGAGTTGACGATGTAATGGTCAATGCCTGAGGTAACTGGGAATTCGGCGAAGGCAAAGATCGCCTAGACCTTATTCCCAAACGAAGGGGCGAACCAGGTTGCCGTGTAACTCTTGTTTGTTGATCTTTCTTTTATGCGGCTTTTTCTGCAAGCCTTACCCTTTGTTCTTGCAGGCAATAAGTTGAAGAGGATTTTGACCTCGGTTGACGATGCAATCCTTGCGGAAATTAAAACTGCACTAAAGTACTTTGGCCGTCCAAACGTACAGAAGCAAGGGAGAGCTGCCCATATTCTCCTACGGTACGAACCTACCTACACTACGTTCTTGGCCACGGACGACATCCCGATCCCAACCGGCGAACAACACCTTACGGCTCTTGTCTTCCCCAGTTTCAAGATCCTTAGGCAAATTGGTCTCGAAGCTTCTGATTCGGAGCAAGGCTTAGAGCCGGTTGTCGAGGTACATGCCGAATCAACGAGAGAGTTCGCTGCCGAGGCCGAAGAGGTCGACGAAGCTCTGATATCAGCGTTTGAGGCAGCCGGTTTTAACCAGCCTAACTCACCGTCCACTTCGGGTCGGGCGGAGTTTTCCTTCAGAGATATTTTTACAAACTTGGAAGACCTTCCCGGCACTTTTTCAGAAGGCATGGCTGGGGAGAATTTCACGCAGATGACGAGAAAGAGAAATGCCGAGCGAATGGCCGCTCAAAAGAAAACTGAGGCCACTTATTCTGAGCCTGCCCCGGTTGAATCTTTACAACCGGTTACTGGAGAAAAAACGACTCAAGTTGTTGTGGCCGAGACGGAGGGGGCTGAACAGTAGGTTATGGAAGAACGGCTGATTTCAAAAGAGCGAGGCGAAAAACGTTCCGCTGAGGGAGAGGCCGGCTCAGAGGATAGCCGTGCTGACAAATGGCCTCGCTTAGAGGAGTCCGACGTGGTTGTCCCCTTCGTTGTTCAACCAAAGATCAAAGGCATGCTAATCTCCTCTGACGCATCTGCCATGAAGGATCCAGCTGTGGCGTTGAGCTTAGCCGCCTCAGTTTCGCTACCGGCTGACAAGACCACCTTTCGAGAAGAGCCGAATTTGGTGGCTATAGCATTCGCTGCCCAGTCGGCCCTTTTGGTATGTATACGATACTTTCTTTTTTACTCGTTTGGTTTTGTTTGCATACGATGTTGCTTGATGTGGTGATCCAAACTTGTTTTGCAGACGGTTGGAAGGATAGCTGAACTAGGCCGAAGGCAACGTGATGTCATTGAAAGAATTGGCCGCTTAAGGGTTGAAGCTGAAGGTGAGAGAAGTAGGGCCGAGTTCGAGGCGATAAGAGCCGCAATGGAAAGTGCTCGAGCCGAAGCTGAAAAGAAGAGGGCTCGGATTGCTGACCAGCTCAGATCCGAAGCCGAGGATAAGGCGAACGTGAGTGAGGAGTCGCTCAAGTTAGCCCAGGAGGCGCTTTCAAAGGCAGAGGCCAAGTTAGAATAATTGAAGGCGGCCAAGGAAAAAGCTGAATCTGTAGCTTCTACAGTGCTAGAAGCTGGAAAGAGCGCCACCTTGAAGGAATACATAGATAAGGTCCCCCAAATTCGAGAATCGGGGATTCAAACATAGGTGGCTCAAAGCCCTTGCTGCCGCTGGAGTTACATTGGCCTTGCCAATTCCATACGAGCAAGTGGACGTTGAGCCACTTGAGTATGATCCCGAGGATTGATCTGGGAGACATTCTAGTTTTATTAGGTATCTTTAATTTCAATGTACGTTTTTGTTTAGTGGATCCTTGTTAGTTCAAGGTAATTTTCATGTATAAATTGGTTACTATATGTGCTCAATTTATTAATGAAAATTTTCTTCCCTTTTCACTATTACTTGTACATAGTTTTTGATATTAATGAAGAGTTTTGCCTTCCACTATTTTGAATAAAATGATTACTGTCTGTTGTGCCATCTAACTAACGATTGGATAATAGCGTAATCTTGGCAATTATATTAGTTATACTTTAATTTATCCGAACAAATCGACTCTTGGTGCCGAATAGGACTAGTAAATCGATTCATGAAGAGGCTGCGGCATTAGAGCCGAATAGATTGATGAATCTGCCCTTGCCCCAGCTGGTTCATGAACATTAAACACCGAACCACACAATATTGATGAGTCGATTCATGAAGCAGCTGCGGCATTAGAACCGAATAGATTGATGAATCTGCCCTTGCCCTAACTAGTTCATGAACATTAAACGTCGAACCACACAATATTGATGAGTCGATTCATGAAGCGGCTGCGGCATTAGAGCCGAATAAATTGATGAATCTACCCTTGCCCCAACTGGTTCATGAACATTAAACGTCGAACCACACAATATTGATGAGTTGATTCATGACGCGGTTACGGCGTTAGAGCCGAATATACTGATGAGTCGGCCATGCCCCAGCTGGTTCACGAATTTGCCCTAGCGGAAGTTAAGACTGCCGAATAACAATGTTTGATGGGGGCCCGGCACAACTCGGTCGACGCCCTAGTGATTGATGAGATTGCCTTGGGGGCGCTGCCCTCGCAGGGAATAAATGAATGAAGGTCCTATTTATGTGCTCAGTGAGCAACTCAGTCCAGGTCCTTGATGAAGAATAAACAAGCGCGAATGTCGAATAGACTTTTCTTTAACAGCAAAGAGGAAGTGAGGACACTAGCTGAGCTGGGAGGAGACATGAATCGAAGTGGCGAACCTTCGCGTGCGGGAGGTAGGATTTCGAGGGAGCGGGAGAGACGTCAATCTCCTCGTCGTCGAAGTAGGTCGCCTAGGAGGGACAAGGAGTCACAGGACAAATCCCCGCAACCCCGTTCTGGAAGGGAGCCCGATGCGAACCCACGCCCATTGAGTTTTGCAGTCTTTGTGAGGAATAGGCCCATGACAGATGCAGACTCGATCATTCAAGATTCAAATGTGGCAGTCGAATTTGCTCGACAGATTTTTCCTCCCAAGGTCCAGCAGTCGATGGTAGGTCGGCAGGACTTCAAAGTGTTTCGTGAAGGCATTCACGGTGCGGTAAAGGGGCTCTATACCACCTACAAAATCGGCATGCGTCTCCGTGCTTCCTGCCAAGAAATAGAGAAGATGGATGAACGCATCCGAAGCTTGGAGGCTCACCTAGAAGCGGCTGAGCGTGAGCTAAGGAAGGCCAAGGTCGTTCAGGCATAACCCGTTGGACAGGCTAACCCAATCGTGGAAGAAAGGGTCACCCAGCGGCTTATCAGTACTGCGCTCGCCGATCGAGATACGGCAAACATGTTCACGATGGAATCCGCAAAGGGGAGGGCCTATGACAAAGGCTTCCACGAAGGCCGGAAAGTAGGGATACAGAAGACCAAGGAAAAGCTCACCGAGGAAGTTTGCCGATGCGAAAATCGTGGATTTAAGCATGATTGGATCAAGGTGCTTCAGGCTGAGGAAGCCCTCCGAGCAGCGGGCGTTGATTCGGCATTGCCACTGCACCAACATAACCATTTTTCATTTTCCACCTTTGAAATTAAGCAGAATGAGGATGAGGGCGACGCCGTATAAAAAATACTCAACTTAACTTTCGAACACAGATCGCGTTCATAACTATGTAATTATTGCCTGATTGAATAAAACGTTCTATTTTAAATCTTTCATTGTAATTTTCATTCGGCATACAGGTGTTTGCATGTTTCATTGTATAAATATCAACCAGCTCGAGGCAAGTAGGCATTTTAATTCCGAATGGTTATATGCCGGCTCGCCATAAGCATTCTCCACTGAATATATATTTGGCATGTCACGCAAGGTCAATTGCGCCGATGAGTTTCCGAATTCGGAGGCTTAACCAGCCCAAAGGCGTCATACACCAGGGGCTCCGAATCTGAAGACAGTCAGCCCATCTATAATTGTTGTTTATATAATTAGACCATTTTAACTCTAAAAAAGTCAAAAATTAGTACATGGAGTGGTTGTGGCCAATATCGCTCAGCATCCGTCTTTTGGAGTTCAGTGCTAATGAAATTGCCTCGAGGCCACTGCAAGGGTTTTAGAAATAAATCGCCTCGGACTTTTCGCTCCAGTGACTTTGCTTACTGTGTACAGACTCGATTTAAAACGATTTTGTTGCGTGGGGTTAGATAAGTGTGAATGTCGAATGGAGTTTTCTTCAGTAACAGAGGAAAAGCTCAGACTCTGGCTGAGCTTGACATTGTAATGAATCGCAGCAGAGAACCTACTCACGCGGGAGGTAGGGCATTCAAAAAAAAGGGAAAAACGTCAGCCTTTAAGTCGTCAAAGCAGATCACCCCGAAGGGAGAAACAGCAATGGGGAAGTTCTCTGCAACCGCGACCGTGAAACGAGGCCGACGTAGCACCGCGACTGTTGAGTATTACTGTTTTCGTGGGGAATTCCTTTCTTGTCCTGGATCTTAGCCTTGACATTGTCTATGGTGCCAAAGGTCCTCGCCTCGAGGATGATTATCTCGTCGGTGTGAACGCGGATTCAGGCGAGGTCAGATTAAAGCATTTCAAGTTACGAGTGCTCTTTGATCAGCGGGCGTTGATTCGACGCTGCCGCTGTTCCAATGCGACGCCATATGAGAATAGATATTGTAATTCTTCGAACGCGGATTGCGTTTTTTGTAATTATTATTTAATCGAATAAAATGTTTTATTTTAAAAGTTTATCTCATTCTGAATTTTTGTGTGCTTAATTAAGCATCTTATTTTCAATGCTACAATGTTTTGTCTTGTTCATGCGGTTGTACTGGCTCAACCTACATATCCCTGCCTCGATGTGTAAATGTTTTCGTTCTGGAGGGTGCTCCGAATTCGGAATATTATTTGGCCTTCGAGCGTCACTCGGTGGCACTATTTGGTCAGCCAAATTTGGAGGCTTTATCAGCCTGAAGATGTGCTGACGGGGTCCCGAATTCGGAGGCTTTATCGACCCAATCGTGACATCCATGAAGGGCGCTCCGAATCCAGAGGCTTTATCGGCCCAAAGACGTCATTCATTGATGGGGCTCCGAATCCGGAGGCTTTATTCGGCCAATCATGACATCCACGAAGGGCGCTCCGAATCCGGAGGCTTTATCGACCCAAAGACGTCATTCGAGCAATGAGGCTCCGAATCCGGAGGCTTTATTGGCCCAAAAACGTCATTCGCCGATGGGGCTCCGAATCTGGAGGCTTTATTTGGCCAATCGTGACGTCCACAAAGGGCGCTCTAAATCCGGAGGCTTTATCGGTCCAAAGATGTCATTCGCCGATGGGGCTTCGAATCCGGAGGCTTTATTCGGCCAATCGTGACATCCACGAAGGGCGCTCTGAATCTGGAGGCTTTATCGGTCCAAAGACGTCATTCGTCAATGGGGCTCCGAATCCGGAGGCTTTATTGGGCCAATCGTGACATCCACGAAGGGCACTCCGAATCCGGAGGCTTTATCGGCCCAAAGACGTCATTCGCCGATGGGGCTCCGAATCCGAAGGCTTTATTTGGCCAATCGTGACATCCATGAAGGGCACTCTGAATCCGTAGGCTTTATCGGCCCAAAGACGTCATTCGCCGATAGGGCTCCGAATCTGGAGGCTTTATTCTGCCAATCGTGACATCCACGAAGGGCACTTCGAATCTGGAGGCTTTATCGGCCCAAAGACGTCATTCGCCGATGGGGCTCTGAATCCGGAGGCTTTATTGGTCCAAAAACGTCATTCACCGATGGGGCTCTGAATCCGGAGGCTTTATTTGGCCAATCGTGACATCCACGAAGGGTGCTCCGAATCCGGAGGCTTTATCGGCCCAAAGATGTCATTCGCCGATAGGGCTCCGAATCCGGAGGCTTTATTCGGCCAATCGCGACATCCACGAAGGGTACTCCGAATCCAGAGGCTTTATCGGTCCAAAGACGTCATTCGCGCGATGGGGCTCCGAATCCAGAGGCTTTATTCGGCCAATCGTGACATCCACGAAGGGCACTCCGAATCCGGAGGCTTTATTGGCCCAAAGACGTCATTCGCTGATGGGGTTCCGAATCCGAAGGCTTTATTTGGCCAATCGTGACATCCATGAAGGGCGCTCCGAATCCGTAGACTTTATCGGCCCAAAGACGTCATTCGCCGATGGGGCTCCGAATCCGGAGGCTTTATTCGGCCAATCATGACATCCACGAAGGGCACTCCGAATCTGAAAGCTTTATCGGTACAAAGACGTCATGCGCCGATGGAGCTCCGAATCCGGAGGCTTTGTTGGGCCAATTGTGACATCCACGAAGGACGCTCCGAATCCAGAGGCTTTATTCAGCCAATCGTGACATCCACGAAGGGCACTCCAAATCCGGAGGCTTTATTTGGAATACTTTTGAACTGGATTGCACAGTAGGTAAACAGGAATCTTTGCATTACAGTAGTGGAAAGTGTACATGGTGAGCCATTCGGAACCAATATCATTCCCCACAGGTCGGGTTTAATGATAGAATTTACACAAGTGCGTTAGGAGCAATGTTGCGTACCTAATTTTCCATCAACCGGCCTCCCATCATCCGGAAATACCTTCAGGAGCAACATTCTCGGCGTGTAGCGCCACAGCTGAACGCGTTGAGCATACGTCTCGGGAAGCTGCTGCTGGTATCGCCTAGATTTTCCGTGGCTTTTCACTGGGGAGCCGCCCGACATTGTTGAGACTGTCTCGATTCGGCACTTCAGTGGAGTTGACCTGCGACTCCATTGGTGTCTTTCTAGAAAGGAGATAGCACGCTCGTAGGGATTGCCGGGAACCACAGATTTGCTCAATGCTGTGTTCGGTCGGGAAACGTAGCAGTTGATGATAGGTGTTTGGCATGGCCTGAACAATATGCAACCAAGTTCGCCCCATGATGAGGTTATACGCTAAAGGGAACTTGACGGCCAACAATTCGACGACCACTATTTGGGAGCCCGCCCGAATGGGCAACGTGATTTTTCCGAACAGGTACTCTGGATTTGCGTTGACGCCGAATAACGGATGAGGAGCCGGAGACAGTTCTGATTCATTGAAACCGAGTTTGATGAAGGTCTCGTAATACATAACCTCCGAAGTGCTCCCCTGGTCTATGAGGACGCGTTCAACGGTAAATCGGTTCATGTGTAGTTCAATGACCAATGGATCAATATGGGGAAGTGTTATGCCGATAAGGTCGGAATCGTCGAAGATAATACTCTGAGCTTCGTGGGGCTGTTCCGTTTGTGTGCGTTGCTTCTGGGGGGCTGACTGAATTGCATGTATTGTACGTGGCGTTGGAAGGCTGTATATCATATGAATAATGCCGAGGGGAGGTGACTCCTACCAAAGGGCAACAGTTTTGATTGTGCTCTTCCGGACATGCTGCTGGAGCCGACCATCTTGCACCTATTCCTCAAGGTGATCTTTCAGGGCATAGCAATTATTCGTATCGTGACCGTGATCTTTGTGATATTCACAACGCCTGTCACACCTTCTCATGTCAGGAGGTCCCACCATCTTGGACGGCCATTTGAAAAACGGAAGATGGTGGATTTTGGACATAATCGAGCTGATTGGCTCTGACAGCTTCGTATATTTCTTGTCGGCGCGCTTTGTGCGCCTGCTATTGACCTGCAGTTTCTTATTTGCTTGGTGTGAGCATTGATCGCTGGATCGGCTAGAATCTCATCTCTTGTCTTGTTTAGCCCGCTGTCGTGGTTCAGGGCTCTGTGGTGGTACGGAGCTTATTGGCTGAGCGATTTTAGAAGGGGCTGTTTTGTTGGCCACGCGTCCGGCTTTAACCCGCAAGGCATCATCTTCCACTTCGCAGTATTCCTCTACTTTCTTCATCAACCCCCAGACTGTTTTGGGGGGTCTTCTAGTCAAGGAACTGCGGAGGGCACTATCCAGATGTAATCCCATTTTTAAGGCAGTGATGGCCATGGAGTCGTTGCAAGCGTCATCAACAAGATTAAAGCATTCCTAATATCACGCCGAATATGCTCTTAATGTTTCTCCTGGTAGGATTTGCATTGCCCAGAGAGAGTCGGCTTGCTTCGGCTGGACCTTGTTGGTGATGAATCCGGCCCTTAAGGATTTCTATAGTTGGTGGAACGTTTTGATCGAAGCTGGCTCCAGTTTATAATACCACCTGACCGCCAATGGTCCCAAACTGTTGGGAAATATTCGGCACATGAGGGCCTCGTCGTCTGCATGCAATGTCATGGCCTGCTTGTAGTGGCGGATGTGGTCGGTGGGGTTTGATTTGCCGTTGTACAAGGTGAACGACGGTGCTTTGAATTTCTTGGGTAGCGCAGCCTTTGCAATCCGTCGTACGAAGGGATTGTGTTGATCTTCGTCCGAGCTATTCCTTTTTCGCTTGTGCATTGTACGGGGACTTTCTTCAGAAGAACTGGTGGTATCATGTCGTCCCTTCTTCCTGGGCTCCGGGGGATAATGACTCGGAGCTGCTATCGGTGTTGTCTTGTCGGGCTCGAGGTCGTCGACCACCTGTTTTTCGAGATCGTTCCGGATTTAGGCGTACAGCTTGTTTGGACTTCGCCACTTCCAAGGCCAAATCTTCACGGAGACGCTTGTTCCATGATCGCTTGCATTGTCTCGTGTTCTGAAGTTGAGGGTGAGGCGAAGTTCAAGGCACGTCTCGCGACGATAGTCTCCGGTCCAAGCATGTTCGTTAGAGTGAGGTCGTCTCTTTGAGTGGTTTCATTAGTGACTATTAGAGGATCTTCTGTTACACCTGCCATGGATATATTTGAGTATTCCCACAGACAATGCCAATTGTGGAGATGTGGTTTGGAAATACTCTTCAGATCCTGGAGAACGCTCATGATCCTCTTTTGGTCACCTGAAAATAAATAAACACTCCGGTCGGGGGTGCCGGAATTAGCACTCCGACGGACAAGTCAGGATCCACACTCAAGAATGCTTGTATTCTAAGTTAAGCACAACAATTCTCACATACCTTTCTTAGTCTGTTGTTCCTTTATTTATACTTGTTTCCTGGGCCTCGTGGCCAGGCCCACTTGTCACTCATTAGCCTCTTATTTACTCGGCTCCATAGTTCAGTATCTATTCGGCCTATCCAATATATTCAGCATCCTTATCGTGCAGGGTAAAGCCGTGTAATATTTGTCTTCTAGAATACACTTCTGATTATTCCAATTATCCGGCTCCCACAATGCTACTGTGTAGGGGTGTAAATTTAGCCCCCCCTGGTCCATGTTGGGCCTCGCGGGCTCTCATCAAAATTCGAGCTGGGTCAAGCGGATCCACGGGCCAGAAAACTAGTCCCAAGGGATATTCAGGCCTTGGGTGGGCTGGTGGGCCGACCCCTGGCCCTAAGCCTAGGCCTAGGCTCAGGCTTGGGCAAGCCTAAACAAATTTTATTATTTTTTTTTGTTTTTTCAACCAAAATTTTATTATTTTTCACTAAAAATTACACTGGGCATTAGGCAGACCGGGTCTTAAGTGGGCCTTAAGCGGGCCCACAGGCCAGGCCGAATTTCAAAATGATGGCCCTAGCCCAAGCGATGGCCCATGGTCTCGGGCTCGAGCCCAAATGGACCTAAACTAGTTGGGCCCACCCCGGGCCGCGAGTAGGCTTTAGGTCACCCATGGGCCGTGGGCCATTTTTACACTTCTACTAGTGTGGCTAAAGATCTCTAGTGAGAACAGTTTGAACAAATGCAAATATGGAAAGAAGATTTATAAGATGTGCAAACTATGAGGTAATCACTTTCATTATTTGGTGATTAAGTATTTAATCTATTTATTTGTTGTTGTATAATATTAAAATAAAAATTTAAACTTATTTATTAAAATTCTCAGATTCATGCCACTTATGAATATTTTGAGTGGATTGAGCCACCATTGTGCCACCGCTCGCATGATCTACAACCAAGACTCGTGCAACAAGTAAATCATATCGAGTTAGAAGTTGGAAAAAGCTCAAAAAAAGAAAAAGTTGTATCAAAGAATGTTGCTAGGAAGCTGTTTGTATGCTTTATTGCGTGTACTCTAAAATGAAAGCAAAAAAAAGTGTTATATAACTTGATATGAGAAAGGAATATATGTAATATTAAAGACTATTTTGAGATATAAATGAAAAATATTTTTGAAGTATTACAAAACCTGTTCAATATCAACACCTGAAGCATGTTCATTAAGCATCAACATTTCACTCACAAAACCTGCAACCCATTCACCAACATTGTAATATTTGAATTACAAAACCTATTTAATGCTCACCATTTCAATTACAAAACATTTGACAAACAACATGTGCACCTATTTGTTCTAATGTTGTAGTTATCCAAAAATATTATTCTACCAATCCCAAGTAAGCCTTACAAATATCAACAAAAGCAACATTTTAATTACAAAAACCTAATCCCTCAAACCCTTTCCTCTATCCTTTGCATTCCACCCAGGTGCTACAAATCCCATTCCAGATTAGGCCACATGTCTAGCTGATACAGAAGTAGCGACACCTCTAACTAATGCAGTTCTACTTGCACTTGCTCCACAAAGGCATTGTTGGTTGTGTTTGAGTAGTGGTAGCTAGTTGGGATGAAGATAGTGAGTACTGGCAACTTGTTGGGATGAAACTAGATAAGTGGCAGTTGGTTGGGATGAAGATGGGTGTGTTGTAACTTGTTGAGATAAAGCATTTGAGAACTGTAATGAAAATTCAAATTGAAATGCACAAAGTGAAATAACTGAAATTGAAATGACTCAGTCAGATTATTCACTTGAATATCACACTTGGATCTTGTGTTGAAGTAAGGCCTAGCCTATGTTTCAGGGTTTTTTTGCATCAACCACTCATTTGGCTTGTTTTCTATGTCCAATTCCCCCAACTTCTTCATGTGATAATCAAACTCCCTTTTTGTCCCAGCATATGTAGCTTTCCATATCAATTTCTTCAACTCTTTTCCCTTGAACTTTTGTTTGAAGTTGGTGTAGAAGTGCCTCATGTAATACCTATGCTCAACATTAGGCAAAACTTGATTAAATGTGTACACCAATCCTTTTGGCCTGTCTGAAATGAATGTCCAACCAATGTCAGTGACATCTCCTATGTCCTCTATTAATTGGGTCAGAAACCATCTCCATGAATCCTTGCATTCAGTCTCTATTGTGGCAATGGTAATGGAAAACATGTTGTTATTCCCATCAAGGCCAATGCCTGCTAAAAGCTGGCCCCCATATATGGCCTTCAAAAAACAACCATCTAACCCAACAATAGGCCTATAACCTTAGAGAAAACCTTGCTTCTGTGCATCTAGTCTGACATACAACCTCCTAAAAACAAGTGTAAGTTATATCTTAGGCCTTTCTACTTGATCATCATCTTCTTCAACTATAGGTTTGTCTAATTTGATCACCAAACAACTGTTTGGATTATGATGTTTCACTATCTCACAATAGTCCCAAAGTCTAGCATACTGTTTTCTCAAATCCCCTTCAATTGTTTCCTTTGCTTTTCTTTTTGCTCTATACACTTGACTCTTACTTACATCAACCATTAGTTCTCTATGAATGTCCTTTTGTATGGCTGAGATATCTATATTAGGAGAATTCCTCAATCTTTCAAGGTATTTTTGTGATAAATACCTTGAGTTAACTAGATGGTTGTCATAAGTCCTACCACATGAATGCTTTAGTTGTAAGCTTTTGATCTGGAATGTGCTTTCGTTTTGCATTGGGGATACATGAATTCTAAAACCACACTCTTGCTTGCATACTGCAATAATCCTCTTATTTTCATTTCTAACCCACTTCAAATCACCTCTCTGTTTCACTTGCCATTTCTTCAATGCATTCCTAAAAACTTGTGCATTCTTAAATCTTATCCCCACTTTTAGATTAGGTTCCACCATATCCACATCCTCATTAAATTCTGGAAACCTATTAACCATTTCCTCATCATCTGACGATCCATGTAAAGTATGCATCTCAAAATCCTGATATGAATACCATTCATTAGAACCCCCATCATTTGGTTGATTTCCTACATTTGATTCAACCTCGAAGTTTGTCTCAACACCCACATTTGATTCTACCCCCACATTCTTTATCAACATAAGTAAATATATCTACATATTCACTCTCCTCTAACTCATCATTCATCCACTCTCGATCCGTGTTGGAAACACTATCAGAGTCATTTATTTCCTTATCACCCCATCTTCTTCTTCTTCCATTTCAATTCCATTTCCCCATTCATCTTCTTCCATTTGAAGCCCATTTCCCCCTTCACCTTCTTCTATTTGTGTTTCTATTTGTAGAATTTGTGGCCCTTTTATGACTTCCCTATTTGGACCTAAGACTTGAAGTGCCTCGTGACCTTTCTCCACATATAAAGCAACCACATCAGACTCATATAATGGAATAATATATCAATTACATCCCTATCTGAATTCATCTCCCTAAGACCAATGTCTAGTATTTCCCCAGGAACTCTGTAATATGGCTAGTAGAGGGATAACCTAGACACAAGTACAACTTCTGAAAATCAAAAAAGCCAACCCTATATGGAACAAAGTAGTAAAAGTAATTCACTTTCCCTCCCTTATACACTATATTTGGGGGCTTAGTAAAGTTACTTCCATGATGTAACTCAACACTAAAATTTGTTGCCATCACCTCTCCCTAAATAATACAAGACACAAAAGACAAAAATAATTCATATCTATGCCCGAACATTACAACACACAAAAGAATAAAATAATACATAAATAAATTACTGCTAAACATTATAACACAAAAGAAAAAAATAATACATAAAAAAATTTTAAAAAAAAAACTAATCTTATTATTAGGCTTTAGGGTTAATAAACAAACATAAAACATCATACCCATATTACACAACAAACAATAGCCAAATACACAACAAACAGTTAGGGGACTACTATCAACCCCACCCCCATGCACAAAAATCATAAAAACCCAAATATTTTATATCCTAGTCATGCATCGAAATCAACAAAACCCCAAATCTCTAGCCATTTTTACATTAAAAAAATAAAATAAAACCCCCCAATTTATTATTCCAAATATGCCTATCTTCACGTAGTTAAGTAAAAAAAATTGATGAAACACTTATATCCCACAACTTTATCGACACACAATACAAACTCTACCAAAAAGCTAACAAAAAGACAACAACCTTAACAAAAAGCTAACAAAAAGTCAACAAAAATACTTCGTAAACAAAACTCTACCAATAAACCCTTTTTTTCTTTAATATTCGCAAACATCAAACATCAAACAAGTAATTTTCTACACATATTATACAATAAATTTAAAAAATCTTAATCAAATCTTCAAATAGTCCCACAAAACATCAAACATTCAATAAATTTAGGGTTCTTCGATCATTATCTGGAGTAAATTTTTCAAAAGCAGATTCTTTGTAGTCTCAATCGATTGTTACTGATTTGATCTGGAAATCTTTTCAAACCCTAACTGTGATACCCATGTTCCGTAGTATGCTAATTGGTCCTTAATTTGAGTATGATTATGTGTTTAGCATGATTTTATGTGCCATTATATGAATATATGTGATTTTGAAGTTTTATCTGTTCACCGTAGGATTATCTGTTTGAATAATCTGCTTTGGAAATTAAATTGAGGGCCTTATCGGCCACAGAACCCGAAATTGATTACGCCATTGTGATTAGCATAATTTTTAGAGCCTACGGTGAAATTTAATTGAAAATTTATTCGGGTCAGATTAAACTGATTAAATTGATGAATTAGAATCCAATTACTTTATTACTATTATATTGGCCTTAGTGGGTTTTGTTGTAAAGGCTTTATACACTCAAACTCCCTCTTAATTCTCATTTTGGCTGATATACATTCTAAGGAGAGGAGAGGGCCGGCCATTAGAGTGAGAGAAGGGAGAAAAAAAATCTGTGTTTGATCTTGAAGGCTTGGAATTTGAAGTCTAACTCTAAATTGGACCATAGATTGAAGGAATTGGGCTTCTAGGTAAGCCATTGACTCTTGAATTCATAAATTGAACTTGTAATCTTGTAAGCTCAAAGTTTAATTGTGATCAAGAGCATGATTTAAATTGGTTTTGGTAAGAGGTGGTCATGCATGCATAGAATTGCTTCTAAATTGCCATAAGTTGCATAATCTAGCATGTATCATGTCAATTAAGCAAGATTTGAAGTTTGATCATGCATGCAAGCTTGGTTTTGTTGAGCTTTATGAGAATAGGCACTACTTGCATCTTTTGAAATGGGATTGGAGCTAAAAGATTGCATGCATGTTTGATTAATGAACTTATATGAGATTTGAGAGCTTGAACCATGAGTTTGCAAGAATGTTGATCTATTTTGAAGAAATGTGACCATGATTTTGAGTATTTGGCCTCCTAATACTTGTATACTCATGGTATGTAATATGTTTGCATGTTTGGAAAATAAGATTTTGAATTTGGAACCTTTGGAGGTCGTTTGGAACTCAAGAGCACGATTCTGGGTTTTCCAGAATTTTGAGGTTCGCTCGAGCGAGATAACCTCCGCTCGAGCGTAATTTTCGTGCTCCTAGCACTTTTTGTAGAGTTGGATTTCCGCTCGAGCGGGAAGTTTTTGTAGACAGGCCTTCCGCTCGAGCGTAATTTTGAGGTAACCAGTACTTTTGCAGGCGTCTTGGGTCCGCTCGAGCGGAGAAGTCCACGCTCGAGCGGGGACCTTATTTTTTGAAATTTTGTTCATACGTTCTGTGTTTCGTTTTCCGTTCTCTTTCACTCGTAAGCACTCTTAGGCATATGTTAAGCATTGTAAGTGAGTTAATGAGATAAGAATAAAGCCTAAAGAGGAATATGTGAATTAAGGGACAGATTGAATTGTTAGTGACCCTTTTGTGTTTATGGAATGTGTAGGGTCAAGCTCCAGGGCGAATCCACAAGCCGATCACTGTGAGTAATATCAATATTTGAAAGATTGTCAATGTCCAATTGTTTATTTCCCTTATAAACTTTATGAGTTGCTAATTGGGATTGTGGACAAAAGTTTGACATGATAGAAATGAATGGACCGAAGGTCGTTTTGACATGAATGAGTGGGCCGAAGGCCGTTTTGACATAAGTGAATGGACCTAAGGTTGTTTGGATACGAATGTATGGGCCGAAGGTCGTTTTGACGTAAATGAATGGGCCGAAGGCCGTTTTGACAAAAATGAATGGGTCGAAGGCCGTTCTGATGTAAATAAATGGGCCGAAGGCCGTTTTGACAAAAATGAATGGGCCGAAGGCCGCTCTAACATAAATGAGTGGGTCGAAGGCCGTTTTGACATAAGTGAATGGACCTAAGGTCGTTTGGATACGAATGTATGGGCCGAAGGCCGTTTTGACGTAAATGAATGGCCCGAAGGCCATTTTGACAAAAATGAATGGGCCGAAGGCCGTTCTGACATAAATGAATGGGCCGAAGGCCGTTTTGACAAAAATGAATGGACCGAAGGCCGCTCTAACATAAATGAATGGGCCGAAGGCCGTTTTGACATAAATGGGAATTTGATTGGGCCAAAGACCAGTATGTTTGGAACGACAGTCATTTGATCTGAATTTTGTATAAGTATATATATGTTAAGCAGAAATGTGCATTGGGCCCAAGGCCGTTCGAAGCATGTTGTTCTTCATATTACTTATGTAACTTATGTATTCGATATTATTCACTAGGCTATCACTCACGCTCATTCATGTGTTTGTAGGTGAACCGAGGGAAGTCCAAACCCAGCCCCAGTGAAGCCTGCCAAGAACAACACGAGTTTTGGAGAGTCAGCCTTGTGTCTCACGTACGAGACCCATCCTTGCCATTTTGTTATGTAATTATATTTTGTCTTGTTGGCAAGGACTTTGTGTACATCTGTATATAGTTTTGATATGGGTTGACTAAGTTTGGATGATCCTGTCTGTAAAGGATTTTGTGATACTGTACTTGTTGTGGGTTATTAACGTATATGTGCATGGTTTGTTTTGAGTGCATATAAGCACGGCTCTATGGACAAAGTTTTAAATTTTTGCTTCTTTTTGGCCCCTTTACTCTGATGAGTTATGTCTGTTAAGGTTTGAGGCCATAGGTAATCTCAGGATTACTGGCCGGTTATGTCCTTAACCCATAGGGGCAGGTTCAGGTCATGACAGAGTGGTATCAAAGCACGAGTTAATAACTCACACACTCATTCAAAAAGAGCAATAAGCGTCTAGATAAGATCTAGGATGCATTCATGTGATAAATATGAATTTGGAAGCATTGATTATATGCTTAAACGTTTTGATATGAACAATTATATGTGTAAGTTGTGAACTACTTGCATTGCAAATTATCTAGGAATATGTGCTTCTTAGTGTATGCATATTTGTGTACCTTTTGTATGAAATGTAATGCAAGTTTAATCAGATGGTGAGAACAAGAGGAGATGAAATAGAAGAATCCTCAACTGTCAGAATGGACAGAATGGAAAGACTGATACAGGAAATGACAGAAGCTTTGAGACAGCAACAGGAGTGGCAATAGCAGTGGCAGCAACCACATCCGCCACCTCCACCTCCGGCACCACCCGTGCCAGATAATCAGAATGATGACTGGATTATAGCTCTCACCAAGGAATTCAAGAAAATGAAACCACCACAGTTTCACGGGGGATTAAATCCGTTGAAAGCCGAAGCGTGGGTCCTCGACATTGAGAAATTATTTGAAGTATTTCCCTGTTCAGAGACTCAGAAAGTGCTTCTAGCCACTTTTATGCTAGAAGATGAAGTAAGAAGATGGTGGATGTTGATGCCAGAAAATCATAAGGATGTTGACTGGATAAAGTTTCTAGAAATATTCTATGACAAGTACTTCCCGCAGTGTGTCCGGGATAGGAAAGTGGCAGAGTTCATGGAACTCAAGCAAGACATTTTGAAGGTGGACTCCGCAGTGACATCCTAGAGAGGGTGAATGTCCTAAAGCTGGAGACCTACATTGGGGTGCTAGATAGGGCCATCATATTAGAGGCTAACATAGCTAGACAAGCTAAGCCAGTAACAGAATGGAAAGGCAACAAAAGGCAAGGCTTCTTTTCGAAGAAGAAATTTTCGAAAAAGCAAAACACGGGCTCCTCAACTACTTCAAGTTCTTCCCCAGACACAGCTCCCATGTGCAACGTTTGTAGCAAAAGGCACCGTGGAGTCTGTTACCGTGCATCGGGAGCTTGTTTCAAATGTGGAAAGCAAGGGCACATAGCTCGAGAATGTAATCAGAACAATGGGAAACTAGCAGCTAGTTCCACTGCATCAGTCCCAAAGCCGGGAAATACTTTGAGACCCGCTACTACCGGGGATACCGTGAGACAGGGGAGAGCTTTTGCGCTTGTTCCGGGCGATACACGGAATGCCAATGCCGTTGTCTCAAGTACTATTTCAATATGTAATCAGGATGCCTTTGTATTAATTGACTCTGGATCAATACACTAATTTGTGACATGTACATTTGCATCTAGACTAAATAGACCCCTAGAATTATTGCCATATTTACTATGTGTGTCTGCTCCATCGGGGGAATTTGTGTTGTGTGAATCCATATACCGGTTTTGTGAAATGCGTGTTGAGGATGCTATCCTGTATGCAGATTTGTTGCCCTTGAATTTTAGACATTTTGATTTAATTTTGGGTATGGATTGGTTAACCAAGTATTGTGCCACCATTGATTGTGTAACAAAACGGGTCATGTTTAAACCACCAGAACATAAGGAGATTATGTTTGTGGGTAATGGGGTAGTGCCTCCACCATATTTGATATCTGCTATGAAAGCATGTAAACTAATCAGGAAAGGGTGCCAGAGTTATTTGTGTTATGTGCTGACTGAACAAACCGTGAATGTTGAATTGAATGATATCCCTATTGTTAGAGAATTTTCGGATGTGTTTCCAAATGAATTACCAGGGGAATTGGTAGACAGGGAGATAGAGTTTACCATTGAAACTGTGCCATGCACCCAGGCCATTTCTAAAACTCCCTACAGAATGGCTACCGCCGAGATGAAAGAATTGAAAGAATAGTTGCAAGACCTCCTAGACAAGGGGTTTATCCGACCTAACACTTCGCCTTGGGGTGCACCGGTACTATTTGTGAAAAAGAATGATGGAACTTTGCGCTTGTGCATCGATTACCAGGAATTGAACAAGGTAACAATAAAGAACAAGTATCCCTTACCCTATATTGATGATTTATTTGACCAGTTGCAGGGATCACAGGTGTTTTCTAAGATTGATTTGAGATCCGTATAGCGATCCCGGGTTTACCCTTGTTGTATAGTGATCCGGACATGTGTCCGTGGATGTTGGTAGTTGTTTATTATCTTGTTTGCATCCTCTTTACTTTGTATATTGAGTTATAGGATGTGTTGGGCAGGTTTGTTATAGGTTGGTTAAGTTTAGAAACCAAAACTAGTTGCCCAGATTTTGGCCTGTCCGCTCGAGCGGGGGTTTTGGCGCTCGAGCGGGAATTGCACCCATCCAGTATTTCCTGTGCAGTGTTGGACGCTCGAGCGTGGGGTTAGCCGCTCGAGCGGGGTTGTGTGAGTGTCGCTCGATCGGGGAGTTGGAAGCTCGAGCGAAGACCTGGTTCTGTAAAAGTTCTGGGAGTGTGTATCCGCCGCTCGAGCGGGATTGTTGACGCTCGAGCGGGAGTCTGTGAGTGACGCTCGAGCGGGGTGTTTGACGCTCGAGCGGGTCGATTGGGTTTAAGTTCCGTGTTTTGACTTTTCAAATCACTTTTTCACTTTCTCTTCTCTCTCTTACTTTTCCAAAAACGCCATTGTTGAGCCTCTCACTCTAGAACTCTACCTTCTCTCTAGGTTTTGATCTAGTAGGAGTGATTTGCTCATCTTTGGCCTTTACAAAAAAGTTGTTGATCGTCGAGGGCTACATTTTAATCTGAAAATTTCGGGATTTGGAGCATGTTGGGTTTTGTCATCTTCTCCTTTGGGGCTCCGAATTTGAGGTAGGGATATCCTACTCCTCTCTATGGATTTTGTCTTTAAATTTTAGTATTTTGAGACGTTGGGGTTGGTTTGGTAATTTTGTGAAAGTTTGGGGCTTTTGTGTTATTTTACAAAAGTTGGGGTTTTATTCATAATAAACCTAGATGCATGTTTGGCATAGAGAAATGGAATAAATGTTGAATCATTGGGGAAAATGGGACCTAAGGGTTGAAATGTCAATTATGGATAATGACCTAATTACATTGTTTCATTAATTGGGATAATTAATTGTGAGAAATGAGGAAACGAAATGTTGATTGAATATCCATTGTGCATTTATTTTCTGTTTAGAGATAACTGTTTTGGGCTATCGGTGGAGGATAGTCGTGATTGTTGTAGACAATGCATGATGATTAGGCAAACGGAAACTAATCAATGGAATGTGTCATGGAATTTGACGGTTGATAGAATACATTAATTGTATGTATTGAGTGATTGTATATAGAACCAATGTGTTTGTATACGTTATGTGTAGAGGAGGAGATGGGGGATGTACTCCGCGGTTTAGGGGAAGATGGGGGATGTACCTCTAAACCGGATAGTGTTGGGAGAAGATAGGGGATGAACTCCGTAGATACAGCTCATATGCTTGTCTAGAGAAGTGAAGATAGAGCTCATATGCTTATCTTTGTGAATGTGGATATTGTTATTATACATATCTGTTGAGAATGTGGATATAGCTTATATGCTTATCTGTGAATGTGGATATTGTTGTTATACATATCTGTTGAGAATGTGGATATAGCTTATATGCTTATCTGTGAATGTGGATATTGTTGTTATACATATCTGTTGAGAATGTAGGTATAGCTTATATGCTTATCTGTGAATGTGGGATATAGTTTTTATACATATCTGTTGAGATGATGATAGAGCTAATATGCTTATCTGTTGAAAAAGGAAAAATGAAAAGTAACTTGGACTCATAAGTCGTATGACATAAAATTGTGATTTATGTGGATGTATCAGTGTTGGCCATCTATCAATTGCTAATCTTTTAGTCATTGTTCATGGTTGGTTTAGTGTATTTCTACTGGGCTGTGGCTTACCCTATATGGGAATATCAATTTCAGGTACAGGTAGCATGCCACCTCCAAGGACATAGCTTGGAGGCTAGAGGCGGACATACTTTTGTCGTTTTACTTTTTGATGTACTACATGTAAATTCAAGCCAAGGGCTTAATGTGTAAACGAGTTAGTACTCTTTTGTTGTAACCAAGTGTTAACTTGGAAAGCTGTAAACCCATAGGGCATTTGCTTTTGTTGTTAAACATGTAATACTTTTGTAATGGAACTCTGATAAATGGAAGAATGTGGAACTTTTACATATCAATGTATATCTTTATTGATGGGTTTAATGTTATTATTTTGAGGGCGCTACAATCCGGGTATCATCAGCTGAAGGTTAAGGCAGAGGATGTTGAGAAAACCGCATTCATAACAACGTATGGTCATTTTGAGTTTCTTGTTATGCCATTTGGGGTAACTAATGCTCCGGCAGCATTTATGGACTTAATGAATAGAATTTTTAAAACCTACCTTGATGAGTTTGTTGTAGTCTTCATTGATGCTATTTTGATATACTCTAAAGATAGACTTGAACATGAACATCATTTGAGGACTGTTTTACAAATACTTCGGGAAAGAAAACTATTTGCTAAATTAAAGAAATGTGAGTTTTGGTTGGATGAGGTTGTTTTCTTAGGGCGTGTGATCAACAAGGAAGGAATTTCAGTGGACCCGCAAAAGATAGAGGCAATTGTGAATTGGCCTACACCGACTAATGTGACAGAAGTTCGCAGTTTCATGGGCTTAGTTGGGTACTACAGGAGGTTTGTGAAGGACTTTTCGAAATTAGCAATACCTCTTACCCAATTGACACGTAAAAGACAACCATTTGAGTGGAATAGTGAAAGAGAATCAGCCTTTCATGAATTGAAGACAAGATTGACCACTGCACCAATTTTGACACTACCTTCAGGTACGGAAAATTTTGTGATTTTCAGTGATGCATCTTATAAGGGTTTGGGTTGTGTGTTAATGCAGAACGGAAAGGTTATTGCTTACGCCTCCCGACAGTTGAGGCCGCACGAGAAGAATTATCCAACACATGACCTAGAATTGGCCGCAGTCATTTTTGCTTTGAAAATCTGGCGGCATTATTTGTATAGGGCAAAGTGTGAAGTCTACACGGATCATAAGAGCCTGAAATACTTCTTCACGCAGAAAGAGTTGAATATGTGTCAGAGAAGGTGGCTAAAACTGATAAAAGACTACGATCTAGAGATTCAGTATCATCCTAGGAAAGCTAATACAGTGGCTGATGCCTTGAGCAGAAAATCAACAGGGAGTATAGCTTGTTTGCTTACTGAACAAAGGGAGATTTTGCAAGACTTGGAAAAGTCTGAAATTGAAATGGTAGTATGTGAACAGGGTCGATTGATAGCCGCTATTACAGCCAAGCCGACAATTGTTGATGAAATCAAGCAGAAACAGAAAGAGGATGAGTTCCTCAGAAAGGTAATTGATGAATTTGAGACAAGTCCAAAAGCAGAATTTAGCATTGAGAATGAAGTGTTGAAATTCCGGAACCGAATATGTGTCCCAGATATCCCTGAACTAAAAAAGAGGGTTTTAGATGAAGCCCACAGGTCCGTATTTGCTATGCATCCGGGTAACAATAAAATGTATCGGGATTTGAAACAAACCTATTGGTGGCCTAAAATGAAGAAAGAGATTGCAGAATATGTGTCCAAGTGCCTTCAGTGTTAGCAAGTTAAGGCTAAACATCAGAAACTAGGCGGTCTACTTCAACCTCTCCCTATTCCTGAATGGAAGTGGGAACATGTGACTATGGATTTCGTTGTTGGCCTACCTCGGACTTCTCGAGGTATGGATTTTGTTTGGGTTATGGTTGATAGACTGACTAAATCTACACATTTTCTGCCTGTCAAAACTACATTTACTGCTTATAGATTGGCTACTATTTATGTTGATGAAATTGTCCGTTTACACGGAGTTCCGGTATCTATTGTGTCGGATAGAGATCCGAAATTTGTATCTTGATTGTGAAAGAGTTTGCAGGAAGCTATGGGAATAGAACTAAGATTCAGCACTGCATTCCACCCATAGACAGATGGGCAGTCAGAACAAACGATACAGACATTGGAAGATATGTTTCGCATGTGTGCTTTGGATTTTCAGGGGAGTTGGGAAGATTATTTGCCACTTGCAGAATTTGCTTATAATAACAACTTCCACTCCAGCATCGGTATGGCACCATACGAGGCTTTGTATGGTAGGAGGTGTAGATCACCTATCTATTGGACAGAGGTCGAGGATAAAGCTTTGCTTGGGCCAGAAATTGTACAAGACACTTCTGAGAAAATCAAGACTATTCGTCAAAGGCTCAAAACAGCTCAGGACCGACAAAAGAATTATGCAGACGTTCGGAGAAGACCTCTTGAGTATGAAGTTGGTGACCATGTGTTCATCCGTGTTTCTCCGATGAAAGGCCAAGTCAGATTTGGGAAAAAGGAAAGTTGTCGCCCCATTACATTGGGCCGTTCCAGATTTTGGAGAGACTCGGTCCAGTTGCTTATAGAGTTACCTTGCCACCGGGATTCGAGCAAATCCATAATGTGTTTCATGTGTCAATGTTGAGGGGTTACCTCCGAGACCCGTTACATGTGATTGATTATCACCGGGTTGCTATTGATGAAAATATGGAATATGCTGAATGGCTGGAAAGAATTGTTGACCAACAAGTGAAAGAATTGATAAACAAATCCATCCCAATGGTGAAAGTGGAATGGAAGAAACACTATGGGACAAATGTACATGGGAAAAAAAGGAGGAAATGCGTCTGCGCTATCTACATTTGTTTCCTAACAAAGGTAAATTAAGTTTGGAGGACCAAACTTCCTAAAGGGGGGAAGACTGTGATACCCATGTTCCGTAGTATGCTAATTGGTCCTTAATTTGAGTATGATTATGTGTTTCGCATGATTTTATGTGCCATTATATGAATATATGTGATTTTGAAGTTTTATCTGTTCACCGTAGAATTATCTGTTTGAATAATCTGCTTTGGAAATTAAATTGAGGGCCTTATCGGCCACAGAACCCAGAATTGATTACACCATTATGATTAACGTAATTTTTAGAGCCTACGGTGAAATTTAATTGAAAATTTATTCGGGTCAGATTAAACTGATTAAATTGATGACTTAGAACCCAACTACTTTATTACTATTATATTGGCCTTAGTGGGTTTTGTTGTAAAGGCTTTATACACTCAAACTCCCTCTTAATTCTCATTTTGGCTAATATACATTCTAAGGAGAGGAGAGGGCCGGCCATTAGAGTGAGAGAAGGGAGAAAAAAATCTGTGTTTGATCTTGAAGGCTTGGAATTTGAAGTCCAACTCTAAATTGGACCATAGATTGAAGGAATTGGGCTTCTAGGTAAGCCATTGACTCTTGAATTCATAAATTGAACTTGTAATCTTGTAAGCTCAAAGTTTAATTGTGATCAAGAGCATGATTTAAATTGGTTTTGGTAAGAGGTGGTCATGCATGCATAGAATTGTTTCTAAATTGCCATAAGTTGCATAATCTAGCATGTATCATGTCAATTAAGCAAGATTTGAAGTTTGATCATGCATGCAAGCTTGGTTTTGTTGAGCTTTATGAGAATAGGCACTACTTGCATCTTTTGAAATGGGATTGGAGCTAAAAGATTGCACGCATGTTTGATTAATGAACTTATATGAGATTTGAAAGCTTGAACCATGAGTTTGCAAGAATGTTGATCTATTTTGAAGAAATGTGACCATGATTTTGAGTATTTGGCCTCCTAATACTTGTATACTTATGGTATGTAATATGTTTGCATGTTTGGAAACCAAGATTTTGAGTTTGGAACCTTTGGGGGCTGTTTGGAACTCAAGAGCATGATTCTGGGTTTTCCAGAATTTTGAGGTTCGCTCGAGCGGTATAACCTCCTCTCGAGCGTAATTTTCGTGCTCCCAGCACTTTTTGCAGAGTTGGATTTCCGCTCGAGCAGGGAGCTTTTGTAGACAGGCCTTCCGCTCGAGCTCCCTAATTCACGCTCAAGCGTAATTTTGAGGTAACCGGTACTTTTGCAGGTCTCTTGGGTCCGCTCGAGCGGGGACCCTGTTTTTTGAAATTTTGTTCATACGTTTTGTGTTTCGTTTTCCGTTCTCTTTCACTTGTAAGCACTCTTAGGCATATGTTAAGCATTGTAAGTGAGTTAATGAGATAAAAGTAAAGCCTAAAGAGGAATATGTGAATTAAGGGACGGATTGAATTTTTAATGACCCATTTGTGTTTATGGAATGTGTAGGGTCAAGCTCCAGGGCGAATCCACAAGCCGATCACTGTGAGTAATATCAATATTTGAAAGATTGTCAATGGCCAATTGTTTATTTCCGTTATAAACTTTATGAGTTGCTAATTGAGATTGTGGACAAAAGTTTGACATGATAGAAATGAATGGACCGAAGGTCGTTTTGATAGAAATGAATGGACCGAAGGTCGTTTTGACATGAATGAATGGGCCGAAGGCCGTTTTGACATAAGTGAATGGACCTAAGGTCGTTTGGATATGAATGTATGGGCCTGTTTTGACATAAATGAATGGGCCGAAGGCCGTTCTGACGTAAATGAATGGGCCGAAGGCTGTTTTGACAAAAATGAATGGGCCGAAGGCCGCTCTAACATAAATGAGTGGGCCGAAGGCTGCTTTAATATTTTGAGCAATTTTTATTTTTATTGTTTTAGATATACCTAATTTAGATATACTTAAGAAGTATTATATTTTGTGATTTTTTTTTTCAAATTCACCAATTATATATATATTCAGTAATATTGTAATAAATGTGAATGACAGTGTTTGGTAATACTATAATAAATGTGGATGAATAGACGAGAAATAAAAATGATGGTAGAAATAAAATAAAAAAATTATATTCATATAAAAAGTTATACAAAAAATATCATAAAAATATTGTGATAATGATATTGTTATAAATTTAGATCATGTTTATGGGTGTTTTGTTTTAAAGTCAAAGGTCACCATTAAGTTATATCATCGTGTTTGAAAATTTTGTATAAAATTTATGTTTGTATATCATCATTCAATAAAAACAGGTTCAGGTAAAATTTAATAATGAAAAATTGTAGAATTTAATCATGATGATAAGGAGAAAAAACAGTAGGAAAAATGACAAAATGGTCATTTAGAAAATTTTAGGGCATGCCATCACATATCCAATGGGGCAATTTATATTGAGATTACAAATCTCAGGGAGGAGAATGTAATTTTTCAAACATGAGGGGGGAATTTGTATTAAACAGAAACCTCAGGGTGTCAGTCTAATTTACCCATCAAAAATTTAGGGAAATTCAACTATAAACACTCCTACCATATGACAATTTCGGTTTAGACCCAACCCATTTCTTGCTTTTGAATCCTAGAATCTATATACTTAACTATTGTTCATTTTATTTTTATCTTGTTGCTAGTTGAGTTTGGTTGTTTAGGAGTCATTATTACGTTTGGAATAGGTTGGGAGTTAGTTTTTCAAAGAGTTGCTGTCTAGTTTACTTCTTGTTTGCTCGAGCGGGTCTTTTATAGTCTGCAAAACTTCTAAAAGTAGAGAATCTTCGCTCGAGAGGTATTTATTTCGCTCAAGCGATCTTCTATAGATTTGAGCTTCTGGGGAGGGGTCATTGTGCGCTCGAGTTGTGTTTTTGGTCACTCGAGCGGTGTCACTTATTGTGTATGATGCTCGAGCGGTCTACGCGTATATCAATTTGGGAAAAGGACTTTTTAAATTACTTTACATTTTCTCTCTCTAAAACCATAATTATTCACACTCTCTCTCTCTCTCTCTCTCTCTCTCTCTAGTTCTTACTTAAAACCTCAAATACATCCCCATCCATTGATTTCCACCATAGCTCTTTGGAGAAAAAGGTAAAGCTCGTCTAAAACTTCGTTCTAATCGGAGAGAATCTCGTTTTCAGCTCCACCAAACTTCAAACCTTGCTTTCTCCATCTTCTAAATCTTAAGGTAGGGATTTCTTTAACCTTTGGTATGATTTGTACCTTAGTTATTTGTCTATTAAAAGAATCTAGTGATTTGGGGATTCTAGGTTAAACATAGGGTTTGATTTTGAAATGTAAAAGAGGGGTTTTCAAATGGGTTCTTAAGAAAGGTTATGGGGATGTGTTTATGGTAGAAATATGTTAAAATGGCAGATTTTCTTACTTAAATTTGATTTTTGAAAGTAAAGGGCTTTTGATTCTAAAATCATAGATATTTGGTTTGTGGAAGAAAAAGGAAATGATGTGGGGTTTTGAAACAATGGAACGAATGTATATGTTAATGATGGTGGTGGAGTTGGATATGTAATATCACTCACATTTTGAACATGAAGATATTTTGTCTTTTGTTAGAAATTATCTATTGAACAGAAATATTTGTTTTGGGTTATCAGTGGGGAATAGTTTTGATTGTTATAAAAATTGCATGACGATTAGGTGAATTGAAACTAATTACTCATACGCCTTGCATTGAGCATTGTTTCATACTTAAACACTGAAAATGTATTGTTTTAAGAAAAAAAAGACAAATGCCGTGGTGAATTTGGTTAGAGGGTGTGGTTGTGGTTATTATGTTGACTTGTGTGTCCTTGGTGAAAGTCCAGAAACCTGCGCGGTTAGGTGTCAATCCTTCCGATTAGTACCGGTAAAATGGCTTTGGTAGTGCTTGTATAACCTACTGGCAGACACGTACCTAGAGATTCTCAGTGTTTTGTATCCGTTGTTCGGTTTTCTCATATAAAAGGTTATTTTCATAAATTGATATATAATCTGGCATTGCATTGTTTTGAGATGAAAATATAAAATGTTGGACAATTGAAATGCATATGCATCCACCTTATGACTTCGTTAAGATTCATATATTGTGTTAAAGTATTTCTCTTGGGCTTTAGCTCGCCCTATGTGGAAAACAACTTTCAGATGATGATGATATGCCTCCACCAAAGACATAGCTTGAGAGGACTTGGAGCCAAGGGTTTTATTTTGTTTATTTGATGTAATTATTTTTGTACAAGCCTTGGGCTTTAATTGTATTGGGTTGAACTCATTTTGTTGTACCTAAGCATTAACTTGGAAAGATGTAGCCATTAGGGCATAAAATTACTTGATTCTTCTTTTATTTCAATTCATGTACATATGTCATATGCTATAGATTTAAGATCTAGAATTTATGAATGTATACACGCATATGTCATCTTTTGTATGATCAACGATTATGAATGGAATATTAAATATGATGTTATTGATCAATTGTAAAGAATGCTATGAAATAGGTTATTGTTATTATTGCGGGGCATTACAGCTTGGTATCAAAGCTACCTGATTTGAATACTTTGGGATCGTGTATGTTATTTTTACCACAATGGGTTATCCCGCAGATGATATTAGAAGTAGATCTAGTATGCTATGTAATAACATGTTTATGTGACTAAATGATTATGAGATTTAATTTCTAAGATATGGATTGAGTCTACGAGTTTCTAGAAGTCCTATTAGAAGAACACTTGATTAGTGCTATTTCTAACTGGAACTCTAGCAATGTCGCGGGATGATCATTATCTAAAAAAGAAATTCATATGTATTAAGGTGATTAGGTGCTTATGTAGAGTGAATTACTTATTGTCCACCATATTAGGACGTGAGTGAATTAGCTTTGGTACATTTGTAAATATGATAATCTATTGTGTTACCTTTATTAGGATGTCAGAATGAGGATGTGGATGTGGTGGTGGTAGGTGATGCTAGGCGGTAAGAGGTGCCGTTATTGGATGATATTCCGACGCAAGAGGAAGGAGTTGGTTAGGCTAACGTGGCTAAGCCAGCATGTCAGCAAGCCATAGGCATTTTGGCCTACGAAATGGCTGCAACTTTACGGGAATCCATGGACATTCTCAAAGCTGAGAGTCAAGTCCAAGCCCATGTTATTGAGACAAGGCCGTCTTTTCTGAAGCAAGAGTTTTTTCGGTCGAATCTGGATGAGTTTTTGTGGGATCCTAAGAAGCTACTAAAGGTGGATGAGTGGCTTCAACAGATGGTGAAGACATTCAAAATGCTTGGCATCGAGGACGACGGGTTGAAGGTGATCTTAGCATCTTCCTAGCTGAAGGGAGATGCGGGTCAATGGTGGAAGTATGTGCGAGGGCGCATTGGGGTGACTTGGGAGACCTTTATCAACACTTTCCAGGATAAATTTTTGCTTCCCACTACTAGGGAGATGTTGAGAGATCAGTTCTTGAGGCTCAAGCAACTGAACACACTTGTAGTCGAGTTTGAGGCTGCTTTTACTAGCCTCTTAGATTCGCACCGGAACTCATGGCGATAGAGGAACATGGTTACATCGAGTTCGAAAAGAGGTTAAGGACCAAACTCTTTTTCAAGGTGGTCGAGTCTATGATTAGGGATTATGGTTGCCTTGTGTAGGCGACAACTCACCTAGAGACCGTGACCCAATCTGAAGAGGAACGGATGAGAGGCTTCAAACATAGGAGTCAAGGAGTTCAGGGGAGGTACGAGATAACAAACGGTAGAGGGTTCTGCCCCATAGCAGTCCTAAGCAGTACAGTTCAAATTCACTTTTTCTGTACTGAGTTCTGGTTTAGGAAGAGGTAGTCAGTGTGGGATGACTTGTTTCAAGTGTGATCAGTTAGACCACAAGTCATCAGTTTTCCTGTAGAGAGGAGGAGGGCAACAATCTACACCGTCTTCAGCTCGTCCTCAGAGCCAGAGTCAAGAGAGAAGGCGGTCGCCTACCTGTTATTATTGTGGGCAGTCGGGGTACCTGAGGAGGTTTTTCCCTCAAGCGGGTGACACATCTGGTACGTCTGGTTTGAGAAAAACATAGAGCTATCAGCCTATCCATTCAGCGCAGGCCTCGAAGGCCAATCAGGGAGTCTCTTTGGCTCAATTCGTGAATTAGACCTATGCTCTGAGGGGTGAGCAGGTAGAGTAGAGACCCACAAGATGTGTGTATGCTGTTACCATGCCGAATCAATGGTCAGTGTGTTTCGTAGTGAGAGGTAACTTCTTGTTGTTCAACTTTATTGTCAATGTGTTGATTAATACTGGTGCATCTCATTCCTTCATTTTGTCTACATTCACATCAGTTTTGGGGTTAGAAGTGGCTCGGTTAAAGTCTCCGCTTAGGTTAGAGTCACCAACTGGGGGTAAAGTTGTCTTGAACTGGAGATGTCGCGGTTGTGAGATAGATGTTGCTGATCATCGACTTCCTTTTGATTTCGTGTTGTTAGACATGTTGGGTTTCGGTGTCATTCTGGGCATGGATTAATTGTCTTCATACCGTGCCATTATAGATTGTTACCATCAAAGAGTTACGGTATGTACTTCGAGTGGTGACTATTTTTATTTTTGGGGGGGACCGAGTTGATAATGTTTTGTCACCAGTGTATGACTCACGTGGTCGAGATAAGCTTAATTTCCTTTTTGCAACTTTCTTGGGTAATGAGAGTGAAGTGGTCTGAGTTGATTTGCCGAGGGTAGTTAGTGAATACTCTAACGTCTTGCTAGAAGATCATACCAGCTTGCCACCCCACCAAGAGATTGAGTTCTCCATTGACTTAGTGCTCGGTACGGCACCGATTTCTATGGCACCGTATAGATTTGCACCAACCGAGTTGCATAAGTTAAAAATTTAACTCCAAGAACTGTTAGATAAGGACTTTATTCGCCCTAGTACATCGCCTTGGAGAGTATCGGCTCTCTTTGCTAAGAAAAAGGATGGCACATTGCGATTGTGCATTAATTACTGAAAGTTGAATCGGGTAACTGTCAAGAACAAGTACCCATTATCGCATATAGGTGATCTGTTTGACCAGTTGAAGGGGTCTCATTATTTTTCTAATATTGACTTGAGATCAGGTTATCACCAGTTAAGGGTGAAAGAGGAGGATATTTAGAAAATGGCATTCCATACACGGTATGGCCATTATGAGTTCTTAGTGATGCCTTTTGGGGTAACCAACGCACTGGCTTCGTTTATGGATTTGATGAATCGAATTTTCTGTGAGTTCTTAGATTGTTTTGTGGGTGTCTTTGTTGATGACATCTTAATCTACTCATCCTCCGAGGAGGAACACAAGAAACACTTGCAGGTTGTACTTGAGTTGCTTAGAGCACACCGTTTATATGATAAGTGCGGGAAGTGCGAGTTCTGGTTAAAAAAAAGTTAAGCTCTTAGGCCATGTGGTATCCAAGAAAGGGGTGATTGTAGACTCTTCTAAGATAGAGGTAATGAAAGATTGGGAACAACCTAAGAATGCCTTTGAGATTTGGAGTTTCTTGGGCTTAGCCAAGTATTATCGACGTTTTGTGAAAGACTTCTCTAGATTGGCCTCACCATTGACTAAACCGATGAGGAATGGAATTAAATTTGCGTGGAGTGACACTTATTGTGAAAAGTCGTTTCAAGAACTTAAGGTTAGACTCACCACTACTCCAGTATTGATTATTCCAGAGAGAGATTTGGGTTATTTGGTTTATTGTGATGCGTCTGGGGAAGGTTTGGGTTGTGTATTGATACAAGAGGGGAAAGTGGTAGCGTATGGTTCACAACAGTTGAAAACACAGAGAAATTATGGTTGCGTTTAGTCGTGTTGTAATTATGATTTGAGAGTATGAGTTGTATTTTGAGTTTGTAAGGTTTGGAATTATGATTTGAGTGTAGAAAATTTGTTTGGTAAAAAGTTTTGAAAAGAGTGTAGAATTGTTGAAGTGACATTTGATATTTGATACAAAAATTTACAACTAATAACTAAACATACAACTCAAAATTATTTTAAAGCACATAAAAAATTTTAAAAATTTCAGAAAATGTTTTTTTCGATTATATAAAAATTAACATATCAATTGCAAAAAAAAAAAAAATCAATATTCCGGTCAACCGGCCAGACGACCCCGTCAGGCAAAATTTTCAAAAAAGAAATTCTGAAAAGTGCGGCTGAGACAAAGCTCTCTGCAGAGTTTTGGAAATATGATTCCAAAACTCTTACCAAACATCATACTGGAGTGAAGGTGTTGAATCACGTTTGGAGAACACAACCAAACACAGCCTATACTACTCACAACCTAGATTTGGCAGCAGTGATTTTTGCCCTAAAAATTTGGAGGCATTACTTATATGGTGAGAGATTTGAAGGCATTACTCAATTCTTCTCGTGTGGAAGGAGGAAAGTTGTCATTTCTTCGCCTAGACATCCTAATAAAAAACGAGCACAACAAATTTAGCTTACATCTAAATGTGCCCCTGACAAAATCTCATACATTCTAGCATTAAACACATAATGCATTCCTCATAAGCACTCAGTCACATAATCACACAAGAATTATATTTTTAAGATAAAATTTGTTCCATGAAACCCCAAGAATTCTTATTAGAATGAACATTGATCAAGTGCCCTTCTAATAAGACCTCTAAGTGTTTAACAGACACAAATCACATCATAAGGATCCAATTCCATGCCCACTTAACCACATAAACATGTTTTCATTTAGTATACCGAGCATACAGATGCCCTTACCGAGCATGGTAAACCCATTATAACTAACCACTTCCCCCAAGCCCAAGGTTTTCTAACCCAATTAGCTCTGATACCAAGTTGTCACGCCCTATATTTACGAGGTCTAGCCCACGTGAATAAACCACCCAATGACAAACAATAAATAACAACTCTCATGCAGATGTATAGGTTATAGTCACACAATACATGTGTTTATTCACATTCAAACATTCCTAGATTCAACATCTAAGTTGAATGGATGTTCTGTAATTAAAGTATACAAAGATGTTATAAATCAAATTAAAGCGCCCAAAGGCTTACATCACCTGCAAATAGTGTAAGCCTTACAAGAATGGCACACGGCCGATATATAATAAGAATGGCCCATGGCCTACAAATAAAAGAACCACCCTACACAGTTCCAACACAACTTCATGTCTCGGCCCACATCCACACATGTACACCTGAAAAACATTTTCAGCCACGTAGGGTGAGCACAAAGCCTAGTAGAGAATATTTCAAAAACTAAATATGCTCCACCTGTGTAAATGATCATTATGCAATACATACATACAATAGGCCCAAATGCATTTTTCAAATCCATTTGATTTCTCAACAAAATCTTTTCTTTCCAATTACTAAAACCTTACGTTTAATCAAAACATTATCCGAGTTTAAAACATCAGTTTGATATAAAATCTCTTTTCAAAAGCCAATCCAGGTATTTCAATACCAACCAGAAAATACATTGCTAAACCAAATGCGAATACATCGTTAAACAAAGGCAAATACATTGCTAAAACCATTTCCATAATATCCTGTTCCAAAACCAAAATGATAATAAATAAAATGGGTAAATCTCCAAGGCTAGTGTTCAAACGAGTAACTATATAAGTCACAAGGTCATTTTTACCGGTGCTAATTGGAAGGCTCGACACCTACCACGTAGGTTTAGGTCTTTCACCGAGGACACACATGCCAACTTAATTATGCTTTAACACCCCCTACTCAACTTCACCATGTTATTTACCCTTTTTTCAAATAACATATTACATGTGATCCAAAATATGATTTTCAACATGAAACAATACTCTTAAAACATAGCACAAGAATTTCCAAAATCTCTTTACAAAACATACAGTTTCAATTCCCCAAAATCCATTTATATGCATCATGATATGAATGATTTATAAATAGTCCAATTTGCCTAGTCCACATGTAATTTCTAACACGCGGCAATGCTATCCGCCACCGATAGCCAAAACAGTTATCTCTAAACAATAAATAAAGATAACAATCTGAATATACAAATCCAAAATATTAAAATCACAGTTCCTAAGTATTTCCAAAGAGTATCCAACACTCAGTATTTATAAATCTCACAACACATTTCCAACCAAACCCTTTTTTCGAAAATTCAAGCAATTACCAAAAGATAATCAATTAGGGTTTTTCTCAAATTGGGCATTTCACTTTTAAAAACTCATACGCATCTTTGTAAATGGAAATAGACTTTTTAAAGCTAAACAATAGCTCAATCATCCCATTTGGGACAAACCCTTCTTTTATAAATCAACTTTTCAAAATCTACCCAAAAACAATGTAATCCATATATTTAAAATACATCACAAATACACTACCAAACTCACATCGAGTTTAAGAAATAGACCCTACCTCTTGAAGAAAGAAGGAAACAAGTCGAAAAAACCCCACCAACGATGAAAAGAAGATCTGCTCAGATTAAATGGAAGCCTTTGCCGAGCTCTACATTTTGGTATAAAGGACTAGGGGTCAAAGATGGATAGAAACAAATGAAATCAAGGCTAAAAAGCTTGAAAATTCAAAAATGGCGGAAGGAGAGAGAGAAGGGAGTGAAAAGCGAAGAGGTTTGACCCAAAAAGTGACTTTTAAAGATCTGATTTTAGACAGTTGGCTCGAGCAGTGAAAGTTGCGCTCGAGCGCACTACGCTCATAGCACAAATTTGTAAATTTCAAACAGGCATAACTCTCTCGTCCGGACTCCGTTTAGGGTCATTATTGTGTCCAGATTGAAGCCCCGAAAGTAAGCTTTCCAATAATTGTAGCCTCACATCAAGATTCAAAGTGTGGAGAGATAAAATTCAAAGTGTGGAGAGATAAAATGATAAAAGAATGAAAACTAGTCAATAACAACTATTCAAATTTGGAGTTTTTTATTCAATCTCGCCCAACCACTATGGTAACACCCCAATCAAGGCTCAAATATTGACTAAGAAGGTTCTCAATCAAGAAAATCAAAGAGTCAAATATAATTTCATCATAACAGGAAGTACAGAGTGTTACACAAGTGTTATGTCAATTAAAATTTTAAAAGACATTGATGTAATTTTATAAAAATTGTGAAATTGATTAAATTTTCTAAACTTCAAGAAATGTAAGTATAATTTATCCTAAAAAAGTTACAAAATAAATAATTTGAACTATCAGACTCGTGGTAAGATCACAATTTTATGGTTATAGCCCATATTTCTCCAAGAATCTACTTTCTTTATTTTTGAAGACCTAATAGTGAATGATGAATAGGGGTGATCGCGGTTCGGTTGTGGCCAGGGAACCTCTAATCCACCATCTGTCCGCTGGATGGGCGGATTGGAAAAATTAATCTGCATCCGTCCGCCGAATTGACGGATGCGGATTAGCGGATTGGCAAATGGATGCGAACTGATTTGGCGGTTTAAACTTTTACAAATTTTGAACATAATATGACAATTTGTCAACATTTTTTTTTTGGGATAATAATCCAACTCAATATAACCAAAAGATTATCAAGTAAATTGTCAAATACCAACAATAAATACATATAAAAAAATCATGCATTATCAAAATTATTTTATTTTATTTATTTAAAAACTATTTCATTTGATTTTTTTTAAATGACAAAACTAAGCCCTATATTTTTCACACAAAAATATCAAATATCAACCCTTGTCATTTGATAAAAGGATTTTCAAATTGAAAATACAATAGAATATCTAAACTTTTTTTCAATTGAAAACACAAATAGAATATCTAAACAAATTGAAAACACAAAATCTTACAAATTACTGGGGGTGCTTGCAGTATGGCGGTTCGGTTGCGGCCAAAGGAACCTTAAATCTGTCATCCGTCCAAAATTAGGCAGATTAGAAAAAATCAATCTACAACCGTCTGCTCGTCATCACGCATCCGTCCAAAATGTGGCAAATCGGTTCGGTTCGGTCGGTTTGGACGGATCGGAATATCCACTGCTCACCCCTAATGATGAATGTTAAAAATCAACAATTTAGATATTATAATTTAAGAGCCTTACTAATAAGTGTTCCTAGAGTACAAGTAAAAGATAAAATATTTGTAAAATATAATACATTTTTCACCAATTTCAATACGCTTTTATTGAAATCAATACTTTTTAATATTTTTACATATTTTCAAGTCAGTTTTTACACAATCATTGTGTGACACCCCAAAATATAAGTACTTAATCTTTGAAAAAAATAACGTGATTATAACATTTTTTGGGCCATAGTAGAATATATGGAACTTGTGTATAGTCCTTCAAGAAACCTCATGAGAAGCGTGGTGTCATTGTAGATGTCCCGGAACGTCCCGGGAGAAATCCCGTTTTGTTTATTGGTGCTTACTACAGTTTGAACTCAATGTCACGGTCTTGTATCTAATCTCGCAGAGTGCAATGCAAGACCGATGAATCATCAAAGAGTCCAAATCCGGCAAATCGTTTTGAAAAACTGATTTTTAGAAAGAAGTGCCAAACATGGACTGCTTTGCCAGATACAGAGTCGCCACCTAAATATTTTATTTTGGGGGAATTTAGGAAACCCTGACTCGTGCCTAAGGGCACATGTCTGTCATCACCAAAGTTGCCTCGGCTCGGGAACTTGGGTACGATTGGGGAAGGTCACTTCGTGAGCACCCCCGCTCGCCCGATCAAAGATTGGCTTCTACTAACCATGATATCGAGTTTTGAAAACATCATGTGCTCTTATTCCGGTTATTAGCCTAGAATTACTATGTGCGTTTGAGTTGGAACAAAACATTTCGTGTTTGTTTATTTGAAAGATGGTTTGATGGTGCTACTCGCAAGTAGGCGAAGACGTGGATTTGCCACCCTCAAGTGGGCTTAAGAAAACATGATTTTGCCACTCTCAAGTGGGCTTAAAACTCTTAATTGGTGAATTGTTCCAATTCAAATAACTCAACCTTCACCCACAGGAATTCAGGCAGTTATATCGCATAAGCAAATAGCCTTATGGTAAGCATGCTATCATGGCAGTCACTCACACGCATGCAAGGATGCTAAAGCATAAATACTTACCGAGTACTCCAAGCCAAAGAAAGAAGCTAATTAGAAATCATGCATGAATCCTAACTATGTTGAAATGTCTAATGTAACACATGCAAAAATGCAACTAAGAAAAGCTCGACTATTCTAAAATGGCATATGAAATGCAACAGCTGATACATGTATTCAACTCGGAATTGAAATACAATGTAGTTAGTATGATGCGCCGAGCCCGGTGCATGCAAGACAAATAAATGGATACAAACATGCGAGCATAAGTATGCTAATTGAAACGTGCCCTAAGCTAACCATCATAAGCTGATAAATAAAAAGGAAAAAGACGTGGGATTGGAAGACATGCATCACACACACACGCACACTTATTACAACATTGCCCTCCGCGGAGGGTCCAAATGAATAGTACAGAATAAACTAGCTAATCTAAGCTAATTAAACTAATTATTACACAATATTAATTAATTAACGAATTAACTAAGTAGGTAAGGAAACTAGCATGCAAATTAAACAAAATGGACTACCTCAGCTCTGTTCCGAATGATAGGGATGCATGCATTCTCAAGTTGCCTTGTCGGGAAATCCATCGCAATGCCCCGATTTGCCTCTGTTTGCAACTGGTCCCAAAACACTGTACAAAGCTCCAGAAGGCTGCTGACCAATTTTTGCTGCTAGTTTTCGGTTTGCTGCAACAGAGAGCGAGAAAGGGGCATGGCAAAGTATTTTCAACATATGTGTGCATGACCACTCTCCCCATCATTGCACAAGCTCCAGGGAGTGTAGTCCTCAATCCTCGTGCCACCAATCACGCATCTTGATGCATGATGGCCGAGGAGTCGGATTGCACGACTCAATGTAAAATGAATGCACATATAAACACAACAAGGCCTAAACTCCATCATGGGTAATCTGGAGTGTCGGCGACCGAGAATCGAGGCACATTTCGTCACTTTGGAGTACGAAATGTCCCTCGTTTCCCGTGTTTGGACTAAACCCTATTCGAAACACAATGCAATATACATGGCATACACAATACGACTAGCATGCAACCCTAAACGCAATGCTACCTAATCATGCTAGCATGCGAGGGATGATATGCAAGCATGCAACTAGCATACACAATGCTATGAACTAAGAATGGCACACTCAATGCACATGAACTATATGGCATACGCAATGCACATACGAAGATGGACATGCATGAAAACATGAACAAGGCATACACAATGTGACGATCAAGCATGCGACAACATGGATATGGCATATATAATGCAAGATGGACTTAAACTAAAATGAATGGGCCTCAGCCATACTCAAATCAGTGGCCATACATAATGAAAATGAAGCAACAACACACATACAAACATGCACAAATGCAAGGGACCAAACCTAAGGCACAAAGTGCAACTCCACCAAAGCATGGTAAGCATGAAATATGGCATACAATCAAATATTTTCCAGCTCTGAAATGACATGCAAGATGGTCCCGAATCATGCAAACACCTCACACAATGCATGCTAGATAGCCCAAATACCGAAACTAGTGAAGTGGATTACACTATAGGCATGCAAAGCAATACTCAAATGGCCAAACCAGCCCCAAATAGTCCCTATGCAGGCCAAAACAGTAGCAAATATGGACTAAAATGATGGCTCGCAAAGCATGAAAATGAAGCTCATGCAATAGTCCAAAAATGAGGTATTCATTCATAACTCTCAAACACATTTAAAGAGTGGAAAACATGTGAATATGGCATACATATAAGCTCTGAAATATGATTCACAATGATGCCAAAACATGAAAACACCTCATGCAATAGGCTTCAAAACTCAAAGCTAGGCAAAGGTATTGAACTACAACCATGCATAGAAAACATCATTCGATCATGAGGCCCAAAAACAGAGCTAAGGCAGTCCAAAACATGCACAAAATCAGTTTAAGACATGGCCAAAAAGTGCTAGAATCAAAGGCCAAAATAGCATGCAACGTAAGCTAGTAAAGAGGATTTGCACTACAAGCATGTAAGCCAATCAAGAGGCCACTAAACCAGCAAAACTCAGAGGTATGGCATGCCAAATAAAGCCCCAAAACCCACTGAAACATGGTTAATGCATGCAAGAACGAGATGCTCCTTTGATATGCTATGAAGAGGGTTATTCTACACATGCAAGATGGACATCCAATGTGGAAAAACAAGCTCTGGACAGAGCCTATGCAGGTCCTAAAACTCATCAAAAACGGCCTGAAACATGGCTTGGAAGCATACAAATAAGGGCTCATTTGTTAGGCCAAATATGCTAGAAATCAAAACAAGGAGAGAGAGGGTCACCCCTCTCTGATTTTGGCTCTCAAAAACACATAATAACCATTGAAAATCTTCTGGATTTCAGTGGTCAAAAGGGCAAACAAAGCTCAAAACAAGGTGAAATGAAGCATGCGAGGGAGTAGATGACCCCCAACAGAAAAATGATCTTAAACAAACATGTTAAGGACCTCAAAATAAGACTTTTTTTAGTTTACACAAAAGCTCAAAAATGTTTTTAAGTATGGCTAAAAGATGGAGCAAAATAAAACTCAAAAGAGGGAATATGGTGTTACCCTTGTAGCTCAGCATCTCCAGCAGCTTATGGACCAAAAATGCAGCTCCTTAGGACCTCTCAAGACCCTCCAAGAAACTTAGGTTGGTGTTGGAGGTGTTAGGCTAAGAGGTAGTGTGCAAAGGGGCAAGAACTTAACACTTTTGAACACAAAATATAGAGACAAGGGGGAGATGTATGTGTGTATGCTTCAGCCAAATTCAGAACCCTTGCAAAGGAAGAGGAGGCCTTCCTTTATAGACAAGAGGGACTAAAGCTTCTCCAAGAAGCTTCAAACCAAGGTGGAAGATCCTCCATACACGTGTATGGAGGATCCAGTCTGTGCCTCCCAGTTGGCACAGCTGGAATCAACTCACTGAGACAAGACTGGGGGAGGTAGGCCGACCAGTTCAAGTGGTCGGCCGACCAGGGTCAAAAGGTTCAAGTGGTCAGCAGCCTCCTAGGGTGGTCTCCACATGAAATGCAAGCAAGTGGTATGGTGGGAGAACAGTAAATGTGGCCCAAAAAGCAAGGAGACCAACTTCCTGTCAAGAAAACCGACTGGCAAAGAGAAAGGTGGTCTCCAAGGAGAAAAGGTGGTCTCCCACCCTTGTACCACCTTCCAAACAATAAAAAAAGGGTCCATGCCAAAAATGAACCAAGACGGATGCAAAACGAGGGTTCGAGGGCCGAAACGCATAGCCGGGTGCCCTGAAAACTGACTATTAAGCATCGAAAGTGGCGTGCGACCATGAAGGTGGTCTCCCGGGCTACAGTGTCCCTCTAGAGAGAGGAAACAAGGTGTGTGCCAAAAACCGGAGCAAACGGAGAAAGTTAAGCGGTCCCGAACCGAGGCGCACGACCGACGACTCTGAAAATCGGAAACTGGTCTCTAAACAGGAACAGTGGCCTACGACCACGAAAAGTAGCCTACGGCCACTGAGAGATGGTTTACAAGACCTCTCCCTTCCTTCGGGAAGAGAAAACAAGACCTGGTTCGCAAATCGAGGCAAAGCACAAAATGGTCCCGAGGTCCGGGGGTAAAGCTCTCAGCCAAAACTCCGAAACCTCAGAACGAGCACAACATGCACCATCACCAAGCGCTCAATCGATGACGTCTGAGTCTTAAGGTCAGTCAAAAATGGGGTGTCTATAGTCATGTGGTACCACGTGGTGTGCTGCACAGTGCAGCATAGTGCTGCATAGTAAGGATTTTCTCACCTATAAATAGGTGAGTTGCATGGTAATGAAATTTCAAGAATAACAAACGGGGGGTATATGAGAGAGTGAGCCGAAATCAGAAATGAGAGTAAAGGATCACGTTTGAGGTGAATTTTTTATATTTTGAGCTACCATAAATTGTTTTATATAAATTATGTTTTGCAAATCATATTAGTTTTTAAAGTATTATTTATTAAATGAACCCTATTTGCTTAAAAAGGGAAATTCATGGACATAACTGTTTATTAAATGTGTTTTGCACAATTATTTTGTAAGTACTAGCACGGAGATCTCATGCCTTAGGGGACTTAAATAACCATTGGCCCTTTGTATTGTCACTTTAAATGACCCTCTGTTTGTCATGAACCCACTGACTCTCTGGTTTCTAGTGTGGAGCAAAGTGCTACACAAAATTAAGTGTTATACTATTGTGGGAGTCATCTCTAGAATTTGTATGAGCCACCTCTTGAGTCCATACATTTGTTCTGTTCTGTTCTATTATATATCGTGGTTATGATTATTTGTTTATATGATTTCTGCGTTATGTTTTTATTATTTAAAATAATTTATGTATTTCTGTTACCAAACAAATCTCTATTTAGCCTAAATAATTATCCATGGTGGCTTTTTATATCCTTAAGCTCTCAGTATAATATTTATCACTCGGCTATGTGTTTATAGTTGTCAACCACCTTCAGGTGACGTGTCAGGACTAGTGCATGGGGTAGGCACAAGGCACTTTGTTGTCAAGTTCAGCTCTGGCAATGTAAATGAATAGAAACTCCAATGTATATGTTTCTGTTATAATTAAATTAAGATTTGGGTACCCTTTTATTTTATTCCACTACATTATTAATTTGTTATGATTTCAGTTATTATCTTGTTACAATTAAATCTCTGGGTACCAGGTTTGGATCGTGACACATTGTATAAGGCTCTGTTTGATTAGCAAAAAAATTTGGTTGAAAGTGAAAGTAAAAGAAAATGAAGTGAAAGAAAAGAAATAGAAAAGAAAATATATTTTCTTGCAAACATATGATTAAGATGAAAATTTTGTAAGAAAAAGATAGAAAAGTTTAGAAGTTTAGATATAGATAACTCACACATTCAATTTTTCTTGTGTTTTCTTGTGTTTTTTGCAAGAAATAAAAAATTAGCTACAATGCTAAAAGGGTTTGTACAAGAAAATTAATTTTTTTTATATTTTTCACAATTTTCAAGCTAAATGGATAATTCTATTATACACACTCTCATACTATATGCGACAAATTAAAAATGAATAATTATATTATACACAATCTCATACTATATGCACCCTTAGTTATGTTATTTTTTTTTTAATTATGACCAATTTTCTTCTGTAATTATGACATTATTTTGAAATATTTGGTTATGACTTTTTTTTGTATCTAGTTATGATTTTTTTTTCCTCTTAATTATAAGTTAAAAAGTTTGAAATTATAACTTTTTTTTATTTTTTATTTATAATTATAAGATGCATATGATATATACGTTTTAAAAGGTGTAGTCTTTCCCATTAAAAATTGATACCCAACCTGTCATGTTATTGGAAGACTTTTTAGAAGTCAAATTAATCTTTTTCCAACAAAGAATTGAAAATGAAACAATTAAAAACAAAACCCAAGTGTCTCAGATCAGCATTCCCAATTCATTGTACCAAACATAATTTATATTTACTTATTAAACTAAGGTATAAATATGGGTATAAAAAGAAATTAAGTACATTTATTTAAAAGCTCCAAATGCAATCCAAATATTACTCTTTACACCCACATTATGCATCGAGAAGGGCTGTTGCTTAATGCCCCTACTTTTCTACTTTGAACCCCCACCTCCTTAATTTTTTTTAATTCCAATTTTGTCCAAACATAAAATTTTATTTTGGCTCTCACCCCTAATCTTTTAACCCTAATTTTCCAAACCCAAACCCTAACCCTAACCCTAACCCTAACCCTAATCACATCCCCTACTACCTCCGGTAATCACCACCATTTCCGACCACTATCCAGCAGCCTCTAGTCGCTGCAACCACCACTCCCTCTGATGTCTCACCGTTGCGACCACCACCACCACCTTCGTAGCACCTTCACCACCGCCATAGAGAGAGAGAGAGAGAGAGAAATGGCAGTCACCACTTCTTCACCTCTAGTGAAGATTGCTGCTTTTAGATCAAAAATCCCAGATCTAGGGTTAGGGTTTTGAGGGAAGAAAAAAAAGAGGAGGATGTTGATGATAATTAGAAAAATCGAACAATCGAAGATTTGTATCAATACCCATTTATCTGTCTATAACAAAAATGACTGATACAATGTTTTCAAAGCTCTTCGAGGATGTTGTTCTCAACATTTTCTTTATGCTCGAAGACGATCCTCGAAACTGGGCTAGACTCGCTTGAATTTGCACTAAAATTCTCTTCTCTCATTTGATTCAGTAGTTCAAGCCTAAACTACCACCATTTGTTCGACAGTCTTCAACCAAACTACCACCATTTGTTCAGTAGTCTGTGCCCAAACCTCCACCATTTGTTCAGTATTGGTTTTCCAAAGCAGGTGAGACGACTTCAAATGAAGAAAAATCAAACACAAGTATAGTGGGAGAGGGCTCTAGGGTTGTTTTGTGGGTGGCGGCGTTGATGAATGCCTAAAAGGAAAAGTGACGACAATAGGGGGTTGGTGTAAGATGGTGGATGGGGGAAAGGTGGTGGTGGTAGGTCTGGTCTGGGGGTGCGCGAGCGACAACGGGAAAGCAACCAGGGGCTGTGATAGTGAAGGAGGTAGTCAGTCTTGGTGGATTATGGTTGGGGGACCGGTGAAGTGAGAGAGGAGACAAAATGTTGGCGTGAAGGTATATTTAGGATTATGATAAAGATCTAAAGAAAAATGAAGAAGGGAGCAATTTTGATGGTAAGGGTTCAAAAGAAGTAGGAGGTCCTAAGAAGAAAGGTAGAGACATTTAACAGCAACCTACATCGAGATCATCATATCTTACACAAGGTTTACATTAGGATGAAAAGGACATTTTTGCCCCTAAACATTCATAAGTAGAAACTAATAAAAAAATCGAAAATGCCTGAGGCCTCGAATTTGCCTCGAATCCCAATTTTTTTTTTTCTTTTCTTTTAACTTGAGACAGTTAGTTTGGTATTTTTTTTTTTCTTTTCTTTTTGCAAGGATAGTTTATGTATAGAGATGTGCTAAAAAATTAGATATTTTGCAAGTGAGTTGGGTTAGATTGATTGAATGATAAATTTTTTTATTTTATTTTATTTTATTTATTGGGCTGTGTTATTTATTTTTATTTTTTTTAAAGGTAGTCTTATGTAGGGATGTGCCAAAAAACTAGACATCCCGCACCAACTCATCATACAAAATTATATGGAATTAATAAATTTTAACCAGCAGTGATCAATCAATTAGGTTGGACTGGTTGAGTGATAAAATTGATTGATCCAAAATTGACTGATCAATTTATTAATTTTATATATTTTTATACGATGAACTGGTACGAAATATTTAATTTTTTGGTACATCCCTACATATAACCACCCAAAAAAATAAAATAAACAAAAAAAATAATACACAAAGTCAAAAAAAAAAAAAAAAAAAAAAAAAAAAAAAGCACTTTCGAGGCAAATTCAGTAATAGATATTTTGTTCATATCATTTCAAAGAAAATGATAATCATCCTGTTTGGTTTTGAATTTTTAAAAACAATTTTCTGAAGTGGGAGGTCCTAAGAAAAAAGATGGAGACATTTAGCAACAATCTGCATCGAGATTATCATATCTTACACAAAAAAAAAGAGTGTAAATTATACCAACACCCCTTGAGATCTACATTTAATACATATTTTCTCCTCACGTTTGAAAAATTACACTCATGGATCAGTCTAATTATTTTGACAGTTTACATTAGGATGAAAAGGACATTTTTGCTCCTAAATCTTCATATGTAAAAACTAATAAAAGAATATATATATTTTGTTCATATCATTTCAAAGAAAATGACAATTACCCTATTTGATTTTGAATTTTTGAAAACAATTTCTTGATTTTTTAATTCATATATTTTTTTCTAATGATTTTTAAAAATATTTTAATCAAAATTTTTTTAAAAAAATTTTTTAATCAATTCAGGGGTGATTTACCCTACAAAAAAAAAAAAAAAAAAAGAAGAAATTTTTTTTAATTACATTTAGCACCTCTAAAACCACAGGCTACATTGACATCTCATTCTTTACTCTTTTGAGACCGAAATCATGCTATTGTTCCATGAACTGATAAGAAATGTTTAGACTATACTCATCAATCAGCTACTTCTGCTACATAAAACATTCAATAACGAACACGTGACAAGATCAAAAGAAAAAAAAAAAAGAACCTGCTAAGATTGTACACACAAATAACCTTTAAGTATAGTCCAGTTGCTTGAGGGTAAGGGATCAGAAACTTAGTAGTATGCTCTTCTCTAGGTCTCAGGTTCGAATCTCACCCCTAATTAGCTACTGGTAGACCACTGCGTCTTTGCCTGGTTGATCGGCACAGGACCCCGAGATTAGTCGAGGTGCAACACTCCGAAGGAGTGCTAGCCCGATCACTCGGTTATCCAAAAAAGAAAAAAGATTGTACACACAAATATACAAATTCTCACACAATCCTTATTTTTATTTTTTTATATTAATCATCGTCATCATTCATAGTCATCAACATTGTGATCATCAAATCCAACCATGAAATCTGAAAAAAGAAAAATGTCGTACACACATTTTGGCAAGAGAGCATTGCTTCACACAGTACCACTCTTGGCAAGTAGAAGGATTCAAAATAAATTATCAGTCTAGGCAAATGCCATTAACAACAAAACTATTGTACCCACATCAATTCATTCAGCAACATTGCATCCTTCTGGTACAAAAAATGTGGCATCGACACAAGTCTTATCTGTAAAGATTCGTAACTTACAAGTTCACATTCCCCTGGACTACTATCTTTCTAGACATTAGCTATTAACACGAGGCAGACGTGTGTCAGAAAACCATTTAAAGAATGACATTTCTATGGCTTTAGTTTTTACTTGCCACGTAATTTATATAATCATATGACATTTATAGGATAACTATTCTTTCTGGAAGATTGTATATGGTCCTTAATGATATTTACTGCTCTTAGCGAACCAATTTACTGGAAGGGGACTTCATCTTCTCCAACATCCTCACCTTGTCAAGCAACTGTTGGATGGTATTCGATGCATCCTACAAAAAAGAACAATGCTCTTCATGTGGCATCCAATTCTAGGGAAAGGTTAGCAAATAAGAATCAAAGAAATTAACCTTCAACTGCTTTCTCAATTTTTCCTCCTCGATGTCTCGTCGCTCCCTCTCCTCTGAGAAAATATCTATTAAACTTTCTTGCTCCTTGTTCAGTTCCTCAATTTTTTGTGTTGCCTCCTCGAGCTGATCAAAAAACATAGCCAACAGTTTTAGATACCAAAAAATTAAAAAAAAAAAAAAAAAATAGAATGCCAGGTGCCATGACTCAACAGCTAAAAAACATTGAAGAGTACTTCTGTTGGACGTCCAACCAAACGAGGTTTCCGCATTTGACCATAATTTATCCTTTGTTAAACAATTTATTAGTTCCAAAAGGCTCATGCTTTTGCAACACGATTTACATGAAAAATCAGCCATGATAAAAAAAAAAAGTCTGCTAAATTTTTTCAAATGAGGTATAGAAATATTGACGGCAATCTAGTGTGACTGCATATGTGAGAAGTGATGGCAGTATGTTCACTCTGTGTGCATGTCTTTAGCTGGAAAGACATGCAGAGCGACAGAACAGATGTTTCAGTTCCTGCTTGATTGGTTCCAGGTCTGACATAAACACAATGCTATGGTACAAACATTAAAATCCTCTGATGGGAAAGTTCAGCCAAAGCTGTAAAATGGTAGGCGATGACAAATCATCATTCATTTTTTTTTTTTAACACCCAAAGAAAAGGTCACTTAACAAGTAATGCTGTTTGGGTGCATGTTTGCGAGAAAATTATCTATACTCCTAACAGTAATGAAGAGAAGGCACATCATAAATTAGAATGCTTTCCTCCAAACATTCACAAATCACGATTAGTAATATACTAACATCTATTAAAGACGCTGGCATCGGCTAGTCAACCTGTTAACTAATAAATATAACCTTATTTTCCTCTAAACATTCAGGGCTAGTAATTTATTAAATTACTAACACCTAGTAAAGCCAGGACCAGATTCAGTCACTGGCATCGGTTAGTCAACCTGTTAACTAATACATATATAACCTCAACATATTTTGTATATTACAATTGAAAAACAAAGGAACATATTCAATGCAATAGATATTGCGATATCTCCTATCTATTTCCAAAGAAGTCAAGGTTTGAGTACCCTACAAGACTACAAGCATGAAGTAAAGGACGCTCAGAGTCCATCCAGGAGCAGGGATTAAAAGTAAAATTTTCAGCCTATCGTGCCAAGCACTACCCTACACCCCAACCCTTCTCACCAGAGAGAGAGAGAGAGAGAGAGAGAGATTAAATAAAAGAAACATGAGATTTGCTAATTACCAAAATGTTATACACCTTGAACTGCCACAACTCCACCTAAAAGTTCTCTTTATAGAATTCTACTAACCCCTCCTAATCATCTCCCAAATGTAACCACTCATGAGTAATAAGAAGACTACTAAAATATTTGACATCAATCACGGCCAGCATTGGAGTGGAATATCAGCAACACAAAAGACGGATGGGAAGCAGCTAAAAAGAAATTTTTTATAAAAGAAAAGGAAAGAAAAATATGCACATGGTTGTGGGTGACAATTACAACTGAAGACAAATGAACAAGGCACAAAAGATAGAGACAGCACTTGCCTTAGTTTCAAGTGATTTACACCTATCTCTTTCCAACTGTATGTCATGCAGCAAATCACCTAAAATCTCTCCATCCTTTCTTTTTAATCTACGGAAACAAAAAAGACCAAGTTTAAGAATGGGAGTAAACATGAGGTACAGTATTCATATTTCAAATGGAAGTAACCCACCTTTCCCTCAACTGCTGGTTCTCTTCTTTCAACTGAACTGCAGTATTTGAATTGGAGATTGAAAAAGAACACTCATTTCCACTGACAGCACCTCCCTGCAATTTCAACAAATAAAATTAATGACATTACACTTTGGTCTAACAATTGTGCAGCCATTCAAAGATCAGCAGCCTCAATTCTAGCTACCCTTCCATCTAAAGACAAATGGGAAAAAAGAAAAAAAAAAGAAAAAGAAGAATTTAATTTCTAGCAACAGACGAAGTACAGATACATGCAGAGAGAGAGAGAGAGAGAGCACAGTATTTCAGAAGTGCATCTATAACCAAAAGGGGCCATTGCTTGGTGCAGTGGTAAATGCTCAGGATGCCAAGCATGAGAACACTGGTTTCAAGTATCAGGCAGGCACTTTGAGCAAATTATGAAAAGGCTAAATCTGCACCAGTCTTCCCCTCCCAGCACCTCAAATATCAAGGAGTAGCACTAGGGAATATCCATTTTTAGTATCATCTAAATGATTATGTGAATTTTAGTAGGGCTATAACATCTGAAATGCCATCTGATAGAACATACATCAATCAGAAGAAGATCCAGCATCAGCTATGTCTTCACATGAAAGAGCAACACCGAAACAAAAAAACAAAGAATGAAAACTGAAAAACCATTTTCTGCTTTTTAGTATTTTACTGTTCAAAACAAAGAGTTGGTGATGGTAATTTGGTAAACAGGCCCAAGGTAGAACAAATTTCTAGTAAGTCGCAACTTTACTTTATTGAGGATTTGCATACAGATATGCATTTGTTAGAACCATGCTGAAAACTGGAGAATGATAAGGCATCAAAAATAGGAAGTTGTCCTCACCTCGTAATAAAATTCACAAATTACAGAAAGAAACTGAAGAGAGTCATGGAGATTGTCTTTGTAGGATAGCTTGATTTATATTGTTGGGTCTACTTCCTAACAGCTTAAGCTTTTGGGACAACTGGTGACCTAACATGGTCTTGGGTTCAAGTCTCTCTGTTTGCATTTAGGCCTCGTTTGGCAAGTAGTGATTTTAGCCAAAAAACTAAAAAGTCACTAAAAAAATCAAAAAGCCAACAACTTATACAAAAAAGTCAAAGATTCCCTTTTCTCTCTACTTTTTGCACATCTTTTTATAAAAAAATCAAAAAGTCATTCCAAACATACTAGTTTTTTTATATATCATATTTTAACCGAAAAACCAAAAAGTTACTAAAACAATCTGTTCCCAGACGAGGGCTTAGTTCCCATTTGCATTCTTCACCTCTCATTGACATTGTTTCTTCTTTTGCATCTCCTCGTGGAAGACAGATAGGGTGTTAGATAACTTGATATATATTGTTGGGTCTATTAACAGCTTAAGCTCTTGGGACAATTGGTGACCTAACAATCTCAAGAGAGGAAAAAAGGTGCATACATACATGACAAACTCTGAATTCAATGGGATGACACACTAAGCTCCAACAATGATATGATAGTGAATGAAGAGAATATGTATCTCCTTGTCAGCCAAAAACATCTCAGGTCCGTTTGGATAATTGTGGATTTTCAAATCAAGGTATTTGAGGTTGAAAAAAATAAAATAAAATTGAGAAAGAAGATATATACATTTTAGTAGAATCCTCATAGTTAGAACGAGAATCCTTAGCATGATTTAAAATAACTAGTTTGATATTGTGAATTCAAATTCATCGAGATTAAGCTATTTAACTCAATCTTGAAATTCATAAGTAAACTATTATATCTAAATTTGAGTTATTGTCCTTGAATGATTAAGGTTAATCCCTTGATTTACATCTATCAAAACAGAACCGTAGTTTGTAGAATGATGACACAGGATGTCTCTATCATCATTATTTATTCAAGTGAAAGAAGTACACAGTGACAAGAAATGACCTTTGACTGTGAACATGTGATCCGAACAGGTCTTCCATGTGATGCACAATCTTGCTCTGCATTGACATTCCCCAAATTCATGGATGACCTTGTCACATGAGACCCATCTTTCCCGAAAGACCTATTAGCAGGCAATACCTTCTGAGAATTTCCATTTGCTTTTCGCTCAGGTAGAGCTGTTTGCATCTCATCATCACTGACATTCTCTTCAGAAGGTGTCGACGGTTCTGAAGAATTTGGTTCTTTTCCAGATTTGACAGGGTTATTGGCTCTATTTCCCCCTTTATTGTACATACGTTCATTCCCAAGAGCCTCATCCATCAATTTTGTATATCTTTCTGATTCTCTTCTTCCCTGCTTTGGATTCAAGGGTGAATGCAGTTTATCTGAACCTGAAATTGGTATCTTGCTGCTTGAGCCCAATTTTTTCTTTTTGGATCGAGGTGATGTCTGAGGAAGATAATCTGGAGAAGTGTCTACAAAATTAGGGTATATTAGTGAGAGACATGAAGCTTAACTTGATTGCGAATTTTCTCTACTACAAGGCAAGTCATCACAACATCCCACTTTTATTTACTGCCCAAAATGTAGAACGAAAATTGTTGGCTACTATTAGATACCTCCTTCATTAATGTGCTTCTTATTACGGCGTGGAGCATAGCCAATTTTATGACAGTATGTTCTCCTGGACGAAGAACATAGCAACTTATCAAAGGGTCAAACCTCAAACACAAACCAAAGCATAGTTAATGACAAAATGATCAAACCAGTATGTCTTCTGCATTTGTATCAATCGTCCCTCAAGTCTTGAAAGAACTGTTGTACGCTCAAATCCTTGCTTATCATGAGCTGGTTCGACAAAATTGGCTTCCAACACACCTGAGACAGAAATGATGAGCTTTTAGAGTTTAAGTCAGCTAAATAAAACTCACATATTTCTGGTACAAAAAACAATACAAACCTATAACTCCGCGACCATCACTTCCGGTAGCATTCCAAAGCCTCCAAAATGGCTGACAAAACAACACTTACATGTAAAAACAGTTTCAAAATTTGCAAAACATCCAATGCTCGCATATGTAAGGGTAATGCTCCAGCACATGAACGACCAAAAAATTGTCCACGATTTGAAACAAAAGCTCGGGTTTAAATTACAGTTACATCTTGAACCTATAAAAGGGTCATTTTACATTTACAACATGCAAACCCAAGAGACAACAATAACAATCAATAGAAACAATAAAAAATAAGAAGCAAGCATCATCTGGCATGCAATATAGAAATGATCGCAGCAGGTTTATTCTCATATAAAGGAGGGGGAAAAAACATGGGAATAACAAATCACTCATAAATTTATTACAAAATCAAATCTCAATTAATGGTTTCCAACAAATCCAAGCACAACCAAGTTACAGTTAGCAAAACCAAAATGAAACAGTATACGGCAAAACGGTTTTGGTGATATATTTTTTGAAAATATTCATTTTAGCTAGAAAAGTCGAAATCAAGTTGAAATAGATACTTGCCACAAATGCTAGTTATAAACAAACAACTTGGCCAAAAAGAACAGAGAATATCAACTTCAAAGATTATATATCACCATGTCGATTAACCAGAAAACATACCTTAATGAGCCGATTCTTGTGATAAACATTGAATCCTTGAACATCAACATGAGCTTTTGCATCCTTGACAAACCCAATAGTCACAACAGCAACCATCTGATAACCATAATACCAGATAATCAGTAAATGCAATTTATTACAGAAATTGGGTAACTCAAATTTAATTTCCATCTGGCAAGCATTACATTAGAATCCTTTGGGATCCCATCAGTACCAGGCTGTGGGCGATAGGTAATCTCCTGGGCCATCATCATATCATTCACAACATTGTGGTGCTCAACATCCTTCCCACGAAGAATTATCTGGAAGCTAGAAGGAATTCGGAGATAGAGAATTGATGCATAACTCTGAAGATTTGAACAAAAAGAACAAAGTTAAAACATCAGAGACAAAAAAGGAAATAAATAAAAAGATCAAAATAATAATAATGTTACAGCTTCATAGTCGACACTAATCAATGGTTTTGAAACTTCACACAAGGTTTTAACAACAAAAAATCTACAGTAAACATATATATTGCTCAGTTTCATTTGTAATGCTCTCACATGCCACAGCTACTTTCAACAGAGTCCATAAGTTGGCTAAAAATTCTTATTCACATCCTCCGTGTACACATATGGGTCATACATGCTCAACTAGAAACACGTTATGGAAGAAGCAAATTGATCTAATATTTATAGCAATAGATACAAATCTGCTCGGCACTTGGTCCTCAATTTAATCCCAAAATGGAACTCATCAACCTCAATATATTTGATGCAGGAAAACCTATATTTAGTTAGTTGTAGAATATACTACAAGGAAGAGTCATGAATCAAGGGTTAAAATTAGAGAATGGGGAGAAGATTTGTAAGATAACGAAGTTCAAGCCTTGTGCTCAATTTTTGCTAATGAAAGTTATAGCGAAAAAGAAAGAAAAATAAGAGAGAAACCAGAGAGAAGAGAAGACTTGGGATCCATATTCAAACCAATAAAGGTGTTCCACATAAGTCATAAACCTTGCATAGACATATATGGATCCCCACATAAACCTTGACTGACTTGTATGGTTATTTAAAACTGCTAGAAATCCTCATACACATATACCTCCCAAAGAAATATCCCACTCAACATTAACAAAATATAAAAGTCATTACGCAATTACTGAGCCAGATCGTACCACAAGAAAAGTACACAAACCTAACTCAAGTAAAGCACTTAGAATATGTGAAATTTAAAAAAGCAAATAAAACCTATCGAATACCGAGAATACTAAACTAAACTAAACCAATAATACACACACTTAAAAATGAATTGGCCAAATGTAAAATAAACCGAGATGATCCTTATTCTAAAAACTGCATGCAAGTGTCCAGGAGACGCTTCTTACCCTTGCATTACCATTACTTCCATATCATTATATCTTGTTTTAGAATTCTTTTTCAACTGAGGGCTTTAGATGGCATAAAGAGTTACGGCAACCTCGACATCAATAGCCATAGGACGATGCATTTAGTTTATGATCACACTATTACTGTATCTACCTGAATCTGTAATGTTAACAGTTAACTCCATCATCAAGTTCACAATTGGCCTAACTAGCATTATCTGCTGGTCTGCAACATGCCTGTGCCCTTCTTTGCAAAAACAGATATTTGATGTTAACTAGAAATTCAATCAATACCTTACCAAAATTATTTTTTGAGAAATAATCTTTTTCAAACCATTAGTTGTAAACACCATGTTATCAAAGTAAACTATCAACATGTACATATAAATAGCTCTGGCCTTTTTCACTGTAATGCCTAAACGCTAACCTGATTCCAGAAATAGCATCTTGGTCAATGCATATATAAGCCTCTCAACCAAGGTGAATGCAGATACTTTGACGCCATATGATGCTTCAGTCAACTTCCTCATCCACCAGTCTCAAATTCTAAACCAAGGCGTCATTCTTAAATCAGTCCATATAAAAGACTCTTACCCAAGGTAAATACAGATAGTTGGGAGGCCATATGATGCTTCTTCAGTCAACTTCCTTTTCCACCCATCTCAAATTCTGAACTATCAAGGTGTCACCATAACACTTCGTGGTCCCATAAGTAGCACAAACACAGACACAAGATGTAGACAAGACTAAACAGGACACAACGATGCCAAGACCACAATTTAAAAATAAAAAAAAATTAAAAAATAAAATTAGGGCATGGACACATTGAAAAATACTGGGCTATGTAAATATATTTTTTTATGTGCCAAGCATGTAGAAAAAGACATGCCTTGGATCTATTTTCTAAAAGTTAACGACGACCAAATTCAAATGATGAAACCATATGTGTAACTATACACATTTATATTATTTTCCTTATATTAAAAAGTGACCAATGGTTGATTTGTACTGGCTGTGGCACTGCCAGTATAAGCTTTCAATCAACCAATAGTGTTATCAGAGTAATGTGGACACTGAAGAAACCCCAGCAATATCACTTTTACTAGGTATATCAATGAACCTCCACCTCGGCATTCTCCCATGACCTCATTTCCTTATGCATGGCCTTTCTTTCGCATGTACCTTATCCTCTAGAGAATTTTCCTTAAAATTTATACACTGCAAATAGGTCAACATCTCAGAATATCAGTCAAATCCCATCTACCATTCTTCACTGGAACCTTCATTTCCTCTCGTGTGGCCCCTCAGACATGGCATTCATCTCCCATTTCCCATTCTATTTCGGAGCAAGTATTTCTCATAAATGCATATATTATGCATAATTCAAACCCATTGGTCACCAAACTGGTTTTTTACAACAAAATCGTGCTGCATACGTTGTAGTGAAAACCTATGTTATATGGACTCTTCAAAATAAATCAAAAACCTATGTTAGACACCTGAAACTTGGACAAGGGTGTGAGATATTTGTCCAACACTTTCCATCAAATACTTATATATTTGTATTTAACATTATCCTTAGTTGTATAATTGCTATGAAATGAGTAAAATGTCTTTTTGACACTATATGTTACCTATAACACCATTTTATCTCACATAATAATAATAGATTCAATATAAAAATATGACATTTTTTGGTCGAGTCCATGTACCAATAAATTTGAGATTTGATGGGTCTGGCTTCTAGATATTAAACATCTATACCTGACACCCATACCCGAGTCCTTGTCACATAGGTGAAAACCCCCTAAATTATAACTTCCTACATACCATTTCTTTTTAGAGCCTTCAGTTCCTCGCAAATTGCCAAATCATTTGGACCAATGTTTCATTTTGCAAGTGGAGTACCCAAGCCCCGTTTGGCAAGTTGGGTTGGTGCTAAAACACCCAATAAGCCAAAACACCCAATCACAACTCTCTTTACTTTTCTGCATGTCTTTTCATAAAAAGCCAAAAAGTCAACTAAAATAGCCTATTTCCAAACACCCCCCTCAATTTGAAAAGCATTAAATAACTGTTAGAATCAACTACTTTGTTCTCAACTAGCTATAAATTATTCAACTAATGATTTCATGTAATTGTTCTTCCTATCACAACCCTAGCCATTTGTGTGAAGAGCTATGAAGCATAGATACTTCTAGAAGGGAAAAGTTAATTTCAAAGTATCAGATTTTTCAAGTCATGTGTCATAACTTCTACAAAATTGGAATTGTAGCATTTCTTGCAAAACAATTTGTGAAGATAAATACAAAACTATTTTTCTAATACTTGGCTTATTGCTTTGATAAGAAGAACACGGTTAGTTAAAGTATACCCTACTTTTCAAAATGTGTTAAACTAACATATCCTTATTGTATCATGTAGAAAGTAAGGATTACTTTTTAATATCATTAATTAAATAAGCAAGTGAACTTGCATTAAATATTTCGGCATTAACACTAGCACAAAGGGGAAAACACAAGGACAATTTGTGGATTGTTTTGTTATTATAATATAAACATGTAAGACTTGATATTGAAATGAAATATTGCAACACATACTGAAAATTTAAAAAGTAAACTAATTACTGACTTAAATTAATACATAATTCATAAAGATTAGTAGTTTTCTTCAGAAAATTATATTGCTTTCTCAGCATTCTAGAGCTTAGGTGAAACTCACTACCAAAAACTAAATAATAATAGTGTTTTTTAGAAACGTATCCTAGTTATACCTGTAATCTTATTTTTTTAAAGTTTTGTTGTATCGCCATATATGTATCCCATATCCTTATCGGTGCTTCATAGGTAAAGAGAGTACGGTCCTAAAGTCAAGACAGGCGCAATCCTGGAGATCAAGTAAGATTTTAAAGGTTGGGAAAGTAATTTTTGTTCAATTTTCTGGTCTACATTAAAACTCATTATTATATTTCTCTGGAAAAAACCCTTTCTTCGTTCTTACTCTTTGTTATAGTGAACTAACTCAAAATCTTTGTACTATTTTGCGGCATTTTTCTATTAACATGTCAAACTGATTAAGATGGAAAACTTAAATTGAAGAAGATGAATATTCTAAATGGAATATTAAAGGGGCTCAATAGCCGCAGCAGGGTAACCGTTGAACAAATTTGAGAAACCGTGTAATTATGTAAAGTTCTACTGAAATTCTAACACTTTAATTCAAAAATCAATTCAAGAAACATAATTGGATATTAGTTACCCTTAATGAATGTCTATATGTCAAGAAGTGCTTGGAGTTGGGAAATTGTTTTGCCATCTGTATATTCTTCTCGTCTCGGTTGACACCTCTAATTTGGATGTCCTGCAAATTCGCATATCAAGGTTAAGTTTCTCAAAAAAATTCAGCAAGAATGTTATGACAAAGGAGAACAATTGGATATAAGGATGCCAAAAACATACATGTGGATCAGCATCAAAATCAAGTTCCAACTGTCCTTGGTCATCCTCCCAAAGATTGTATATGATTATGCGTGTACCATGGTCTTCCATCTGACTGAACTGTTCACGAATTGAGCAAAGTTGATCATAATAGGCTTAAACACTAAATGACAAACCACATAAATAGAGATAAAAGTCAAACTCAAATCCAGAAATAAACCACATGTGCAAAGATTAAAGAAACAAAATACAACTAATTGAATCAAAGTTTTTTCAAGCATTTGTCTATGTAAAAGCATTCAAACTCCTTATGTAAAAGAATTCAAACTGATGCAATCAAAATTTAAATTAAAGATCAAATCTTGAGAGAGAAGAAAATTCCCCAATTAGGGGTTAGCACTAGGGTGGAGAAACGAAAGCGCACTTAAACTCAATCAATATCTAATATTTTTCCTATCCAAAAACTTAGTACCACGAAGATAACATCACCTATTTACAGACTAACAGGACACTTAACTCAACTAATAGGACACATCACAGAAAACTAATGACACTTGAGCATAAGAATTCATTTTGTTTTTAAAGATGTTTATTCTACCATATTAGGACTCCCCCTATAAAAAATAAAATAGAAAAGCCCTCGAGTATTTGGAAATCCATAAGTATACCATGAAGTTACAAAGTTGTACTTGTGAAACAACCCCCTAAAGCAAAATAGGCACAAGGAAAGAACAATAAACTGGACCAGCCTACAAAAATGAAGAGACAATGATCTAAAATGATTCATGGAAGCACCTCTTGTCTAATATTCGGAAATAAATTCTCCCATCCCAAAAAGAACAATAGACAATCCAACCTACTGCATACTAATTTTCCCTATAAAATAGACCAAATAATCTAGCATTAAACAAAGGAGGAACTTTCAAACCGCACTTTCTTATGAAATTGTCAAAATCTTTCACGCCCCATGTTACAGAATTCCTGCGGAGTTTTTCCAAAACAAATCTAACCACATTAAAATTGGGCCCCACACAACAATTAGTGGAACATAACCCATATAATCCAACCAATTCTTCCCACCAATCCTTCCTCCTACCTAGCCTATTGGGCACATAAACTTCTGTTAAACACCATTCATTGTTGACAACATTCCTAAATCAACTAAAAAAGAAAATTCCTCAAAATTAGTCTCACTCCAACACCACTCTCTCATCCCAAATAATCAAAATTTCTCCGGACATTCCACAAGAAGGCAACCAAGCCCAGTTTCTAAACCTAGTCACCCATGCTTTTAACAAACTTTCTATCAAACTTCTCTACTTTTGTTTCCTAAAACCATGATTGTCAGAATAGTACAATTCACGATTCGATTCAACAAAAACAATTTAAATCTTGCAATCAGAAATTGAGTAAATTGTACAATTCAATTTATGATTCATTGCGATTCGCTGCAATTTAATTATATATATATATTTTTTATGATAAATCAATTATATTTCTTTTTTTTTTACATAATGCATGAAAACAACGCCATTTTTACCAAACTATGAAGATATATCAAAGAGATTAATTAGTTATATTAATATACATAATTTTATATGTATATACATATATACAATTTAGTCATATTGATAGTTTCCTTTATTTTAAACATTGTATGTACTTTTGTACGTATATATGAATTTTATATCATATTAAATGAAATGAGTCTTATGATTCACGATTCATTATTTTACCAACACAAATCACAATTTGATTCACGATTTAAAAACAATGCCTAAAACATAACTGTATTAAGCTTATGGATTCTCAAAAACTCAAATGTTCCAATTTAAAATATTCATTGATGAACTTTGTCACCCTGATCTACCCTTCCATGATCATCATAATTAATCCCCTGACTAAATTCCTTAATTTGTCTTGTTCCCACCTTTATTCCTATCACCTCTATTCCCATCCTGAATTCCCTATCACCCCTGTTCGGACCAAAGCGAACCCACAGTTTGAAGTAATTGTAAAACATGAGGCACTTCCTCATCCTCTAAAGTGAAAGACACATAAGAACTCATCTCCCTTGACCACCTTTCCGTCCCATCCCCCTAATTTCGTGAACTCTATTCCCCTCTATTCCCTTATTAGAAGCTCTCTTATGAGGAATACCCTTCAAATGGCCATTCTTATTATTCATAGAATTGGTTAGAGAAATGCGAATGGTTTCACTCTCTATGGGTAATCGGGACACTTGACTCTTCCCCATTGAAATATATCAAGAAAAGAAGGGTTAACATGTAAAGGTGGAGAAACCAGAACCCCATTTCCCAAATTTGAATGAATTGCCTGTCGTGTTGATGACTCAAAAGAGAAGAAGGTAATATGTTACTTTGCTCAATGGATCACATACATTTTCACCATATCGTGATGTATCAGCCTTCTCACTTACCTCATCCTCATGATAATCATCGTAAGAATGAGTGGGAAAATCACTTTCATCAAATTGAGCTTTTAACTTAGGATCAAAGTCTTCATCGTTCTCCTTTTCTTTTTTCTTCTCTTCCCCTCAGTGTCAAATTTTGATTTTGACACTAACGCTTAGCTATTTGATGTGTCGTATTCAACTTCCTTATCACGATCCGAGATGTGATCACAGTCAGCTTCAACTCTAATGTTTTCTTTGTACTGATCATTATCATTTTCCATGGTCCACCTACTTTGAAAAAGCTACCCTTTTGATGTATCAACCATGTCCACAAGCCCTAATTGAATTTCCTCACTACTAAGACTATTCCAATCACAATTTGTATCTTTCAAACACCCACCTTCATCTTCTCAGACGTCCTGTAAATTGTTCCGAAACACTGAGTTTTTGTTTCAACAAAGACTCCTTATATGCTCTTACTCATTCAGAGCTTCCGGCCTCGCTCCATCATTAATTCCACCCGTTCATCTTCCCATACTATTGTTTCTCTCTTTGTCCTTCGATTTACAATTTTTGATTTCCGTCATTATAATCCACCTATGACTTGTCGTTGAATACCCTATGAAGTTACCAATCTCGTCGAGCCTGAGAAGAAGACTAAGAAATCGAGTAACGCACCCTAACCCACGAGACTTCTTGACTTGCTTCCTTTGACCCGTCTCTTTTACCTAAATTAGTCCCCTCAATAATTAGGTCCAAGAGTTCTACACTGAACCAACCCAATTCCTTGGGCCATGCTCCATATAGGCCACCCTTAGGTGTAAGAGATGGACTTCAAGAAAATGATGGGTGATATGACCCTATCTGAATATTAGATCCCTGTCTTCACATTTTCCATCTGCTTGTCAATTCCTTCATTGCAACCCTTCCTTCAAAATACAACTAGCACCTTTCCTCTTCTGCACGCTTAGAAAAAACCACTTCCTTGATCCGCCCTTTTTCCTTTCATGCCACATTTTACCACCGTCCCCCTCTATTGCCAACCGCAAGAAAAGCTTCATTTCAGTCTTCCAATCTCCCTCATCGGGAACTCCATTGTCGATGGTTTGCTCCTTTCCATATTGCTCCTTTCTAGACAGACACATGCCTTAAATCCCTTCACTTTCAATCTCGCTTCAAACAAATTTTCAAAGGCTATCAATTAACCCTCCACGTTTTCTTCTGATTGCTTTGAATAAATCCTCATTCTAGTATTTGAACAGCACATTACTTACTGCGATCCATCCCCCAAAGTGATTACATCTACGCTATGATGCTTCTTTTCCAACCACCTTTCCAATATCAATGCAGTTCTTCCGACGAAATTCATCCCTTGACAACCTAAGGGATCAGCCTCTTCTTTATTCTGACAGAAGAACAAAGCTTTATTAATTTGGAATGAACGGAGAACATGCGACCTTTCATACTCTTAGCTCAATGCCTTTTCAATATGGTTCCAGCTAATATACAAGTCCATACATGACTGCTCTATCCAAGTATGTAATTAGCTTACCTTTTCCAGCATCTAGTGGTGAGGACTTGAGAACTTCAGCGTAAGTAACCCCTCTGTTTTCCAATTCTATCTATGGTCACCTCTGAATCTCCACAGCCCTGCTGCCTCTGCACTTAATGTATTGCATAATGTTGGTTCTCTTGCTCCCTGCCACCTAGTTAGATATCTATACAAACACCCCTCTTTTGTATCTCTTTTCTATAATGTACTTACCAACCTCTCTGAGTTTGCATCATCCAGTAGACTTTGCCCCATATCAATCTTCATAGCTTCAAATCCTATTTCTTTCCATAATCTCCGCCAGCTCCCCTCTCAAACCTTCATCGATCTAGATAGTGAAGATCCTGTGCTCTATTTTGAACTCTGATGAAAAAGCTCTTTGTAGGCTCTCATTTTCCTAATTACTACCTCTACCTCTATCTCTGTTAGCCATCAAACAATAAGAACCAAATGCAAGCTAATCGAACCCATACCAATACAAATCAAACCACTTTGAACACAAATCTAAAAGGTTTGAACCAAATCGTGCCAAAAGAAGACTTCGATCCAGCCTATCAAATGCAAACTCAAAGCAATCAATACAAATCAAACCAAATCTGAGGGATTCAAACCAGAGAAGGCAGCAATTAGGTCAATTGAAACAATCACACATGATTTCTTAGTGCTACAATCAAAGCACTATGGTTCGAAAAAACCATATTAGGGTTCAACTTTGTCATTTGGGGTTCAATCGGCACTCAATTGAGATCACAACTTCAAATCAAAGGCTTGACTAAGGTCAAAACTTCAAATCGAAGTTCCAACTCATACTCAGTTTCAGCAATCAGTGTTCGAACTAGTCAAATCTGAATCAATCGAACAGAGGTCTAAAATGTTCAGACTATATAAGCTTCAGTCGTATTAATTGTTGCAATAGCACAAGTTGAACTACTTTCGAACTCAAATTGAAGTTGAACAAATCATGTTCGATTGTCGATGTGCAATGAATCAAACATTCGCATAGGCCTGAACTCAATTAGAATCAATTATCTACTAGAACCAGAAGCAAGCTGAGGTGATTCAATGAGGTCAACAACACTGAAGTTACAATCGAACTTGCAAAACAAGGAATTCCACTTCGTGATGCACTCCAGAAGCAATTTGTAATCCTTGAAACTCAAATCTTAGTTGAATCTTCATACTTCATTTGCAAAATTGAGATTCAAATTGGAAGAAAAATATCTAAGCCTAGGGCTCTGATACTAAATGATACAATCAAAGATCAAATCTTGTGAGAGAAGAAAAAATCCCCAATTAGGGGCAAACCCCTAAAGGTGGATAAACTTAATCAATATCCAATATTTTTCAATCCACAAACTAGGTACACTGGAGATTATGTCACCTATTTATAGACTAACAGGACACTCAACAGAAAACTAATGATACTTAAGCATAAGACTTCATTTTTTGTTTTAAAAGATGTTTATTCTACCACATCACAAACTCCCAAGTGGAATAACTTCAGTTTGATTACGGAAAAAATGGCTTCCTCATTTGCAACAATCTCATATAAGCGCTAATTGCACATTCCAATCCAACCCAAAAAACAAAGCAAATAGACAAATGCTTTATAACGAAGATATTTTGTTTATTTCCACCAAATTCATTGAAAACATCCTAGTTAATAACAAACTTCCACACAATCAACTAAAATGATTTGAGGAGCGATAAAAGTAAAATACAAATTGACAAAAATTCAACTAGATCGTTCACCTGAAACGAAAACATTATTACAGAAACTTATAGAAATAATGTGGAATAATGAACAATCACCTGTTGTAGAAGATCCACTTCACTCAAAAATGGAGACCATTGCACTATTGTTTCTAAATTTCTGTTCCAATCACTGACAGAGGATCGTTTCATCCTGTTCCACTCCTGCCCTCCTCTTTCGTAGTCAAGCTTTTCATTTCATTAACAAAACCATGGTGATCAAAATAAAAAAAACTAAAAAATACATTCGGAACTAACTATCAGCAATAAGAAAATAACAACCAAATTTCACAATCAGGAGAAAAGGAGAAAAAAGGAAACAGCAATAACAACAACAACAACAACAACAAAAAAAAAAAAAAAGGAGAAATAGAATGGTTACTGGCAGTGTACATGAGTAAACAGCAGTTGCTAAACATGATGGCTATAGTGCACATTATTCAATTCAAGATAAAGAAGAAGGAAAAAAAATAAAATAAGATCAATGGTACATGAAGTCATAAATTTGGGTATTACTATATACCACAAAAAAAAAAAGTGCACACAACACAAACAGAAAAAGAAGGGGGGAATTTCAGTAGAGAGCGTTTTATGCAGACAACCTATACAAATCATCAGACAATCTTTTGGTAGGTATTAATTGACACAGGGTTCAGACACTTGCATGAATGAAAGGTTTATCAGATGCTAGAAGCAGCAAGGAACCCCACATCATGAATGTCTGTGAATGAAGAAGAGTGCAGCTAAAGCAAAAAAGAATCAGGCAAATTGACTGATTACACAAAAGTTTAAGCACTTGGAATGCAAAGGCTTTATTACATAAACCCAAGTACAGGGCACAAAAATCAGTTTAGACAATATAGCTTGTCTTTAGAAGTCTTGAGTATGTTATTCATAAGATGGAAACATTTTTTAGCACAAACGAAAATTAAGAAGGAAAAATTTTCAAGGTCAGTTAAACAACTTCTAGGAGAGACTAATATCATTTGTTGAATAAATATTAGAAGCCAAAAGCTTCATCCAATAATAGATCTCCACACTATTCCAGAAAATCACCTTTGACCTAACGGAATTTAAACATTTGCCTCTGACTAAAACCTTCCTTAAATAGGCATGAGATTTGGACTAGTACCAAACACAGAATAAGGTCAAGTATAATCAACTACTTGAGCCCAATCATTTATCTAAAATATCTCTTCCTCAGCCTGTCCAAACCAGGATGGAGGGACTTGCTGAACAGGTTGATGAAAAAATTGCAACTCCAATCAATAAGCAAGGTAATTACCGATCATGCAAAAAAATCAGATAAAGACATCAAGCATCCTTTTGCCAGTAGAAAAAAATTATTCAATATTATAGCTAGAAAATGATACAAGTTTTAATGATTGTTCAACATTGTCTGAGTGACCATGTAGATTGAAGACAAAACAACAAATAGATATTATATACTGTGTTGTTGGGAATCATTTCTTTTCCTGTTTTATGTTCTCATTTTCCTGAAAACATAGAACCTTACTTGGAGAACTGTTTTCTGCAAAAAAATTCTGAAAAATCCCTCTTTTTAGAAAACACCAAAATGGTTTTTTCAAATTTTCAAAAACTAATTTCAAGTAATTAAAAAAAAATATGAAAACGAAAAGTGTTTCAAACTTTTCATTATGTTTGTTTCCAAAAACACGAAAACAAAAGACGAAAACCATCCAAACATACATACTTTTGACGAGTAAAAACAAGAACATTTACTAATGCGTGAAAAAAGCAAGGAATTCCAAAAGATAGGGAACTGTGCCAACAGATTAGTACATGTACAAGATAAAACAAGAAGCACTCAATCATGATATAACAATGACTAAACTTGTGTTAATTCAAGGATAAAACTAACATAACATTATTACCATGGGAACAACAATATCTTCCTTCCCTGTACTCCTCAAAAACGTGTAGGACAATAACCCAATGCTCTGTGTGGGCCTAAAAGAAAATATCCCAACAATTCAATTAACAAATCAATAAATGAATTACAAAAATAAGCATAATAATAGCAATATTAATCCAAGAAATAACAAAAACTAAGAATTGGAAAGACTAATAAGTTAGTAACATTAAAATAAGCAACTATTTTCTTAAAACTCAACGCGTAAATAGCATATGAATTAAGAGAATGCAACATAAATATGTGTAGCATTTCATATGAAGCTGTTGTCCATAAGAAAATTAAAACACTTCAAATATTGTTGCGGAAATGCCTAAATGAACCTAGTTACGATTGTTCGTATTGCCCAGATATTTACGCATTGCATTTTTTATACAATTTATATCAAGCAACACTGTTGCAATATCAGCCATTAGTTAGAAATTTCCATGCACTTTCTGAAAAGAGCACTATAATAGAGGAATACAAATGCAACCTGTGTTGCCTACTTGAAGAGCATAATTACCATCGCATAATTTGTTCCCATCTATTTCTTCTAAAAAAATACTCTTATTTATGGTGCACAATGTTTACAATGTTCACAAAAGGCACTTTTTAACTGAATAAAAGAGGCTGCATCCAAGGTTGTTTGTTTCCCCTCAATATATGGCCTCCACTTAAGGGAGGCAGATTTTGGATGGCATCTATCATGTGAATCTGATTCCAAGAATTAATGCCTGGTCCAAATGTGTTTTGCAAGATCAATGTTAAAAACCTATTAACCCATAATTTGGAAGTTTCTAATGCTTTTGCTTACAAAAAAATGGGTGCCTATGCGATCTGGATAGGGGGATCATCTAAAGGTGCATGAGGTCTCTTTTTTTCCCAATTTTATAATGAGTTGATTTTATGATTTCTTTTAGAAAGCTGTCTTTTTTTCAATTTGATCAATGAGATGGAGTTGTCTCTTTAGTACAATATCAGCATCATGTGCTACCTATCGTGTTTAGCACGAACAAAAAGGCACAAAAGTCTTGCAAAGAAAAAGTTACCCAACAGCCACAGGAAAAGTGAAGAACAACAGAGAAAATATGAGACCGTGAAAACGATAATGAGACAAATCATCCATCAAATAAACATTGCATATCTTCAGATTTTGGGTAGAAAAGAGACTTCTGTTCTCTGATTTCTTCATCGACTGACTTCGAATCCTCTATTCAGTAAGCCCTTACTTCATCCTGGTATGTATCGACCATTTCTTCTACCATTTTGTCTTCTTCTTCTTTGTTTTTTTCTTGGGGGTTAAAGACACCAAACAATCTCGATTTATAGTGCTGTATAAATCGCTGTATGCCAAAAAAAGAAAAAAAAAAGAAAAAAAGAGCAAACTGAATCGTCAAGAATCACAAATATCGACAATTCATTCTGATTCTTGCGATTCCATATTTGAATCGCACGATTCCAGCAGATTTTCGATTCCTACCTATGATTCGTATCACCATATGCAAAACTCGTATCGAATCATATCGCGAATCGTATGATTCAAACAACCATGGCCCCACCTACCTCCATAGAATGAACAAGTCTAAAGAAGCATGAATGTCTGTTACCAAATAATTCAAAGCAGATTTTAGAAGACTAAGAATTGTATTATCATTCCATCTTTGATGTCACCCTTATGTTGGATCAAGAAGAGAATTGAACTTTGGTCAAATATAAGTCTAGATTCCCGCCATATCGATTTTCTTTCAAAGTGGTTTTACTTTGGAACCTTAGTAGCAGGAATCGCCTCAGATGGCGACGACTCCAAGGAAAAAGCACGATTTTGCGCTTCTGAAGAAAAATCGCAGCAGAATCGCGAATCTGAGGGGAGGAAACGCGAATCTGATGCGAGAAGAGAGCACTATTGAGAGGGCAAGGAGAGTACCTGCTCTGTTCGACGACTTCGATCTCGCTGTTTGACTTCCCCGTCGAAGCCCTACTCTTCGTCCCTCTCTTCGAAGCCCTAGGTCTTCGTCTCTCTCTCTCTCTCTCGCTTCTCTCACCCTCGATCTCCTTTTCGTCTCTGCTTCTCTCTTTCTTCGTCTCTATTGCATCTCTTGCTTCTCCCTCTGTCGATCTATGATGTTCTCTCTCTCTCTCTCTTTCCCTCTCCGTTTTCATTGTTTTATATAATATAATTTATCATATATAATATATACATATAATATAATTTATAAATTATAAATTATAATATAATTCATTATAAACAAAATAATTTTTATTTGTAAAATAAAAAATTATTTATTTTATCATATATAATATAATTTTTATTTATTATTAATTTTTTTAACAATTATTTCTTAACTTTTTAACCTATAATAAATCATCTAATTGTTTGAAAGAAATCTATTTAAATCATATATAATAAAAAAAATCTTAAAAAAATTATAAAATAAAACATCTAATTTTTATTTATTATTTATTTTAACATAATTTATTATTCATTATAATAAATAAAATATAATTAATAAAAATAATACATAAGCGCTCCTAATTTACGACTCCTCTAAGTGGCCACGTTTCCCCGCTCCCGCTTCGTGTAACTAAGTTCGAAACACATAGTTAGCCAATTAACAATATGTAGCCAATAAATTAACTAGGGAATTCCAATTTTGATTTTGTATGACTTTCAATATCTAACAGTCTTCCATCACAAATCTAGCAAGATTGGTTAAGCTTCTTGTGGTTTTATGTTCTTTTAGTTTATGCAGTGAAATTAAGGAATCATGTCTTTATATGATGACAAGGGCGTTTGGTGTGGCTTTTTTGAGCCAACTTATAGATTTTAGCTTTGGAAAAGCTATTTTGGACTATTTGGTTAAACTTAATTCAAATAGTTTCTGATTCTAGCAACTTATTTTAACTTAAAAAAGCCTATTCTAAGAAGTTGTCCACCCTCCGCTTCTAATTATAACAGCTTATTTACGATTTTGCCTTAGATTTTTTTTATTTTGAAAATAGAAAAAGACCTAAATGGACTGTGGACATTTTTTTTTTTTTTTTTAATGGGAAATGTGGACTAGTAGTTAATAACAAAAAATAAAAGTTAATTCAATTTACAACTAACAAAAGTTGATTCAATTTATAATTAACAGGGGTAAAAAGGATATTTACACATCAAAAAGTTATTTCACAACTTATTTACCAAACACTACTCAGCAACTTAAATCTACAATCCAGCAGCTGCACCAAACAGATTAACAACTTCTAATTAAAGTCATAATCTATGATCTATTAAGCTATAATTTATAATCTATTTTAACAGGTACACTAAACACCCCCGACAACCTATTGGCAAAAACACTTAAGGTCCAAACAGAAATACAATGCGATCAAAAACATGCCAAACCACAAAAAGAAACAGGAGAAGCTCGCATTAACATCTATATGAGGAGGATCTAAGATGGCTGATCTGATCGCATCCAATGAAGTACTATAATCGCACCACTAGCTATTGTTTCAACTTATACAACTTGAGGCACTACAAAGCCAAGGAGAAAATAAAAAGAACATAATGAGGACTAAGCCTGTGAGAAAACAAATCAAGCTGAGTCATCTAATTCCAATTTTACAAGGCGTAGGGCCCTAGATAGTGCAATATGGCAAGGAAAATAACTCTTCTGGCCAATCAATGTATTGGATAAGAATTTGCTAAGTTATTTATAATATAATATAACTATATAAAATTTCCCACACAATTCAAGATCACAATGTCTTCTCAAATTGCATGAAGGCAAAGGTGAAATTGGTGCAGACATTTTCACACTACCAAGCAACTAGAAAATATTAAATAACCAGAGCACCTTTAGTTTAAAATAAGCTAAAAAAGGACTGCATTGATGATCCAAACTGCAAAAGCAATACGAAAGAAAAAATTGAAAATCAAAAAGAACAAAATAAAAACCTCTTTCCATCTTTTCCACAGCAGCGCGAGAACACAATAGCATCAGCTCCAAGCCTCATGGTACTTGTCTTAAAACCATTTCCATCTAATCAAAAGAGCATAGGAAAAATGGATATTCAAATAAAATTGGGGGGGGAGGGAAATGGGAAGAAGATAACTATTTGTACAAATATATCTTTCTCATAAAAGTGGCGGCTTACATTGCCCAATAGTATTTGCTACTTCGCTTTTTACAGAATACCCAAGAGATATGCATTGCCGCATCTTATCTGGATCCATGCCGCCACCATTATCTGCCAGAGACATTGAATAAACATTCCAGGGTTAATGAAATGAGAAAGAGGGGGGGGGGGGGGGGGGGGGGGGTGGTTTGTATATGGACATAAACATAGTATCTAAAAGACGCATACTGTGAAGCCCATAGAAAGCGACAAAGTCAAAAATTGTGCCACAAAGATGAAGAAACCATTTGACAAGAAAAAGGACAATTTAGACAGTGAATAATCAATACAATTCCTACTAGCTCCAAAACTATAAATCTCCAAAAGGGCAATAACTTCCTAAACCACTCAATTAATGCTCCATTACTCAAACTTGAACCCATGAAAAGCAAATTAAGATATGGGAGCCTGCATAATAATTTTAAAACAAAAATTAAAAGAAAAAAAAAGAGTATTTGGAGAATATATCGACCACCATGTATGAGTAACTAACTAACTTGAGGGACAGAGAGACAGAGAAAGACCCATAATCCACAAAAGAATAAGAAGAAAAATCAAACCAAAAATAAAGACGAACCTTCAATTCGTAACATTTTGCCACCATCTTTCTTACCCTTCAGCATATCAACATTCACAAACGTGGCCCCATTACAAACCTGAAATCAAAACAGGAACTTCAGTATAAACTGCTGGAAATAAAATAAAATAAAATAAAACAAAGAGAGTGAAGCGTTGCCTAATTCAGAAAGAACAAGAATAAAAGATACCTCATCTAATGAATTGTCCAGAAGCTCTGCAAAAGCTACAAAAAATGTGCAAACAAAAAGTAGATTAGAGAACTAAGTAACTTACTAAAGATGCATGTTTCATAGATAAGTAAGGCAAATTTACCGCCAAGAACCCATTTATGACTGGTTGCATTGGAGTGCAGAAATTTGGGATGAACCCTAACATGATCCATGCCACCTGAAAATGTTACAGAGGGAAGGGAAGAAAATCAAGAACGGCTCCGATCAATATCCTCAAAAGTGATGCTAATGTTATTATTAGAGAAGCATAAGCAGAAATGACTGAAACTTCATTGAAATTATTTAACATTACTTTGGTATTGCATGCAAACAGGCCACTGGTTTAGTGGTTAAAACTCGGCCTGTCAACCTTGAGGATGTAGATTTGAATGTGAGTGCAGCCACTTTGTGTAGACAGTAAATGTTAGGTTTGTACCCAATTTAAACCTTGCAGACCCCCATTCAATGGGGACTAAATTAGACATACTTTCTTTTGATATTCCATGCAAAAAAAGGATCTCTACCCAAGCATGCTCATTTGTCAAAAGCACATGCAAAGAGGTGAGGGCTTAAAGCCCACCCCTTAATGAGCCCATGGAACCTTTGTTCTTGGAAAGTCACTAATCTTACACAATTGCGATATTGCAAATTACAACTTGAGAAGTGATGTAGGATATCATGTGCCTGGCATGTGATAGTGGTGGGAAATTGTAGCTTATATCTAGAAGAGTCATAACCACTTTGTAACCAATTTTGAGATAATAAACATTGATTGATTGAGATATTCTCTCTAGAACCTAGGGTTCTTCTCTCTCTACTTTCTCTCGCTCTATTGTTCTTGATTGGGCCTACCATCATTTGGTATCAAAGCCAAGTTTTGATCCTATTATCTCACAATCTGATTGGGTCATCACCTACTTCTACACTATGAGACACACATACTTGATTGGAGCCTCTGACCTTGCGTTTTGAGAGAGCCTTTGATTTCACGATTCTCAGTTCATGGCTCGCAAGAACCCTAGTGGGCAACTTGAGTTCGATTTCGTCATACACAGTTGATTCACGATTTGACCTATAGCCTTCATGATCATCTTTTAGCGACTAGCTTGAAGCATTCGACTTGCAGTTTCGACCTCAAATTTCAACTCACGACTTCGCATCTTCAGTTCGCAATCTGGGTTTTGATTTTTTAGGCTCGATATACTTGATTGTTAATTTGATTTTGGCAATCAAAATCAAATTTGGGTGTTTTCTTGAATCGAAACCGAAGGGGACTTCTAATCGACATCACGACCTACAATCTGACCATGACTTGGGTCTTCTGATTCGAGTTCGACATCAACCTTCGTGACTTTGTTGTGGGCTTGCGACACTGTTCTTGCCAGTTGGCTTGATCGAAGCTTGGTTCTCAGTTTGCAAATATGGGTTCTTGTTTCAGTTGAACTTCGCAGCAATCGCGACCTTGTTCTGAGTTCGCAGATCGACTTAGGTTCGCAGATGTCTTTCCCTGTTTCGCACGAAGACCTAGAGTGTGCTTCTCCCTCTCTCCTTCAAAGCTTGGTTGCTAGTTGATCTCGACTCTGACATTGCAATCTGTTGACTCAATCTGGGTTACTCAACTCGTGGGTGACTCTCGAATTTAGGAATGTAAGAAAAACTGATAAAACCGAGCCGAACAATCAGAACCAACCGAAATTTTAGTTTTCAATCTGTTTTCCATAACATATAGTTTGTTTCGATTTTGAAACTTTTTATACCGATGCAAGCCGAACCAACCGAATGTTATATTTAAGTATTGGAATTGGGTTACTATTGTCCTATGAAGCATGGGTGCTCCAAAAAGAGTGTCGTACGAGTACCGGGTACTTATCGGGTGCGGGTGCGGGTGTGCGTACCGGTACAACTGCACACGTACCAAGTGCGGCAAAAAGGGGTCCGGTACATTTGGTTAAATCGGGTACGTCGTGGGTACGGCATGGGTACGCCGTTGGTACGTTTCGGATACACTGGGGCAAAAAAACAAATTTATAAGAGATTTAGGGGTACCGGAGCAATTTATTTATGTTCTTTATTAAAAAAAACAAAAAATGCAGTGTTATTTTGTAATATTAAGAATATATATACACCTAGGTTTTGTCCCTTCTTTGAATATCTTCACTTCAGCAGCAGCAAAGAGAACGGCGCAGTTGACTTCTTCGTCTTCTTCTTCTTCTTCAGCAACAGCATCATCTCTTCACTTTGAAGCCCTCCGATGACAGCGATGCAACCATGGTTATCAAAATCCCGATCCGGATCTTACGATCCATTTGAGTACAATCGATCCGGATCGTGTAAAAAATTTCTTATAGGTAGGATCTTTCGATTCTGATAATGGGATCTTATAGGATTATATAATCCCGATCCGAATCTGATCCAATTTACAAGCCTTGTTTTGAATTGTATGACATATTTTATTGTAAATTTTATGTTTGTTGTTTAAATACCAATTTATGTGGTCAAAATAAATAATAAAAATTAAGTAGTATTGAATCAAATAGACTAAAAAAAACAAACTAAAAAACAAACATTCAAATATTGTGGTAATGTAGGAAAATTAACTAGTTGGAAAAACAAACTTATCTTTAGCAGAGTCTAAGGAAGGTAAGATGATTGCAACTTTATCCCAATTTTTGAAGAGATTGGGTATGTTTGGTTTGAGTTTGGGAGATGGGTTTTAGAGATAAAAAGTACGAAAAGTTGTTTGGTTTGGTTTTTTTCAAAAGATGTTTTGGAAAATTATTTTGAGAGAGAGTTTTGAAAAAGTGATTAATTTGATGTGAATGAGAGAGAGATTTGTTTGGAAAACTTGTAAACCAAGCAAGTTTTGAGAAATTTTTTTGAAAAAATTTGTTTAGTTTAATTACTTTTGAAAACTTATTTGTAGAGAATTTTTTCCAAAAATTTTTGGGAAACACAAACCAAACAAGGCCATTATTTTTGTGACTCAAATCCGCTCCACCAGGGATGCTAACGACAAACATTATCTGTCCATTGTGCTAAGACTTGTATATTGGTGCACTGTTTGTCATTGTTCAACTGGGTTGTGATTACTATGACTTTGATCATTTGGCTTTTCAATGGCTCAACGAGGTCAAGGTCGTAGGGATGGTCATTGTAGGGCTTATGTCCCGAATTTGGGTGATAATGTCAAAGATTATGGGATTCCATATCAAAGAGATAAAATGATTGAGATGAGACAGCAAATTGCCGCTTTAACCAAGACGGTGCAATGTCTCCTTCCTCCTATCGAAGTTAGTAATGGTTCCAAGGATCGTTAATTTGATGATTCCTTCGATGCTCCGCATAGGTGTAGAGCATATTTACATGAGTTTGATTGTACATGGAATGACACCGTAGAGGATTTAGAGTTTCCCGAATTCCGTGGAAGCTACAATCCGAATGTGTTCGAGGAATGGTTGAAGACCATTGAGAATCATTGGGAGTACTATGGTGTGCTGAAAGCAAGGAAGGTGAAATTGGTCTCTCAAAGCCTCAAAGGTTGTGCTTCCGATTGGTGGAAACAATTACAAGTTGGTAGGCGTAAAAAAGGCCAAGAAAAGGTTAGAGAGTGGAGGAAGATGAGGAAGAAGCTTGTAGCACAACTTTTTCGCGCCTCCTTTCGGAAACTCGAAAGAAGCCCTACAATTCAAACTCTCGCGATTCTGAATTTAATCTTACAAGTGCAATGTGAAATTGATAAACACCAAAGAGTCCAAATCCGGCAAATCTTTTGAAAAATCAATTTTGAATCAAATTGCCAAAAATGAACTGCTTTGCCAGATACAGAGTCACCACCTAAATATTTTATTTTGGAAAAATTTAAGAAACCCATGACTCATGCGAAAGGCCACGTGTCCATCATCACCAAGATTGTCTCGGTTCGAAAACTTAGGTACGAGAGAGGAAGATCATGAATTGAGCACCCCCACTCGCCCGATCAAAGATCGGCCTCTACTAATCATAATATGATTTTTATCAATATTATATGCTCTTGTTCCGGTTTATTAAGCTAGCATTTACTATGTGATGCGTGCACACAAGGTATAGACAAGTTTGCCTGAATTGAAACAATTTAATTTCATGTTTGTTTTTCAAGAAGGGTTTGATTTCGCCACTTAACAAAGTGGGCTTAAAGTTTGTGAATGTGCCACTTGACAAAATGGGCTTAAAGTTACATTCATTGAATCATTCCAATTCAAGCAACAAGCCTTCATCCACAAGCACTCAAACAGTTTAACAAGTAAGCACTTAGCCTCATGACAAGCATGCTAGTCATGGCAGTCATTCACACTCATACAAGTATGCTAAAGCATTAAAAACTCACCTAGTACTCCAGGCTAAGATAAAACAAAAGAGTTAGGAAAAGGAATATGCATGACACCTAACTATACAAGATGGCTAGTGCAATACATGCAATAATGCAACTAAATAGGCTCGGCTACTTAACATGTTAGTTGCAACAATTTCATAGCATGCGTTTTAAACACGTATTCAACGAGGTAATAAACTACAATGCAAAATTGAATGATGAACCGAGCCTCGGTGTATGTAAGATAAATGAATAGATGCAAACATGCGATATGCTAATTGAAACATGATGCCCCTAATCTAACCATCATAAGCTAGTAAATAAAAAGGAGAAAGACGTGGGGTTAGAAGACATACACATTATTACAAAATTGATGCCCTCGCGCAGGAGGATCCGAATGAATAAACTAGCTAAGCTACACTACTTAACTAATTATTACAACCGAATGAAATAAATTAACTAACTATTCTAAGCTAATTAATTAATTATTACAACAAATTAATTAACTATTCTAGCTAATTACAAAAACAACTAATTAACTATTCTAGTTAGCTAATTAAACAATTACAACAACAAGCTAATTAATTACGTACAAGAAATTAACTAATTACAACAATGAAATACTATGCTATACTAGCTCCTCCACCTCGGGAAATGAGGAATGCACAAGAATACAAGGTTTTTTACCCCAAAACAGCCACTCTCTCGTTGCTGTATGCCTCTATTGCACAACACTTACACTGTTATCCTTCTCCAAATCAACTCTGCTCTACTTCAGAAGCACACTGCTGAATTTTTCACTGGTGGCCGACAGGCCAGAAGTGAGGGGCTGTCGGCCATTAGAGGTGGCCTGCCAGCCACTGCTAAGGGGTTGCCGGCCACTGAAACCAAGTCCGTCCGTGCTCTTGAAGAGGAATGAACCTTTAAGCCATAAACCAACAATTTCACACTCTCAAGTGCTTCAAGAGCTCAAATAACCTCAGCAAGAAGCTCTCTAGGTTTGATTTAGAGTGTTTAGGCTAAGGCTATGCAAGTTGCAAAAGAGAGAGAGAATTTTAACTCCCAAACTTTTCTAACCTTCAAAACAAGAAGAGAGGTCCTCTATATATAGAAAACAAGAGCCTCAGGTCGAAATATCTATATAGGGACAGGTGGAGCAATCTGGAAACAGCTGGCAACAGTTGGCACGAAAATATCTGTTTTTTTGCACTAGTGGCCGGCAGGCCACTAATGATGGCCGGCAAGCCACAAATGTAGCCGGTAGGCCACTAATGGTGGCCGGTCGTCCACTATTTGTGGCCGGCACATCACTAGGGGGGTCAAGGGGGTCAAACCACTCAAAAAGGCCAAAATTACCAATGGCCAGCAGGCCAGAAGTGGTGGCCTGCCGTCCACAAAAATCTACTCTCCAGGCCCAACTTCAAACGGACATATCTCCCTCATCCGGACTCGATTTTAGGTCATTCTTGAGACTAAATTGAAGCTCCGGAAGTCTACTTTCCAATGGAGGTGGCCTCACATCTAAATTCCAAGTGTGCAAAGAGATATGCCTATTTTAGTGAAGATTGCTCATTTCTAGCTTAATGGTTTCAAGCCCAACTTCTTCCCCAACTAGTTTTCTTCACTCTCCTCTAATTTTCTTCAACTCCAAACCTCTAAATGAGATGTTTAAAAGATTTTTCAAAGAGTTCACCTCCCTTTCATTTATTTTCACTTTGTCCTTACTCAATTTACCGAAAAGTGCAATTTTAAACGAAATGCGAGCCTCGGAATATCGTAGAAACATTTTCAAAAATGATTTGAAAGAGAGGGTATTAAGGTCTAAAAATAATTTTGGTCCAAAATAGTTTTGCTCCAAAATAGAGTGTAAGGTTGGGATTTAGAGCTCTTCTTACTAAAGAAATCGAACGTTTGCATAGCATAACTTTCATCATCGAGTGATCAATAAGTGGCGCCTAAGTTTTAAGGGCGGTCAAAAATGGGGTGTCTTCAAAGCTCAAGGAGCACTTCTTGCCTTCTAATCACATGCCACTTTTGTTGGTTGCGGAGCAACAAAAGAAGGGCATTTCAAGTTCCGGACATCGATTACAAAGCGGCTTTGCAATCAGACAACCATCCTATGACTATGTCCAAATTGGTTCCTCAACTAGTGTTGGAATGCAAGAGACATTTGATGAGAGATATCCTCATAAGATGCTCTTTAGTGGTTGAGGTGGTTGAACCAAGATATGATGAGGAAGGGGCTTTTAGCTTTGGTAAAGAAGACATGGAGGAAAATTGTGGTCAAGAACAAGATTGTGGTCAAGCTCTTTCCGTTTGTGACGAAGATTTTCCCATCTTTGATCAAGATAAGAAACAAGACTATGATCAAGATGTTGCCATCTTTGATGATGATAGTGAGGCATTGGCTTATGAGGAAGTTGATGTTTGTGAATATGAAAAAGAAATTGATGTTTGTGAGTATGAAGGAGTTCCAATTTTTGACAACTATGATGATGAAAACAACCTTCTTGTAGAGAGTAAAGAACATGAGGGTGAGGAAATATTGCTTCCCATAAAGGAAGTGTTTCAATCCCACCTTCTATCCGTTTTCTATATTCTATGAAAAGAAATTATGGTGGACTGTCATGACATTGAAGTTACATGGTTGTTGAATGAACTTTGCTTCCGAAAAATGTCTCTTATGCTATCTTCAAAGCCATTTGTTCCACTTTGTGTTGGTGTAGATGAGTTTATTCTTGGGTCATGCGAGAAGTGTTATTTTGATGACATCTTGCTTTCAAAATGGCATGCTATATGGGTGGCCTATTCACACCTCAACATGGCTTCAGTTGATGTGCATAAACAAGAACTCGTTTTCATGGAAGGATATTTGCTAGGGTGATCTTGAATAAGGACTTGCAACTACTCACTCACTTCCCTTGTTGCCGGGTTCTTCTTGCACCGATGCCATTTCCTTTATTGTAGATTAGTTTCCATTGTGGAATTGCTTGTATTGCACTTTCTAGTTTTGTATTTCATTTCTAGTGCATTGGTTGTATTTTGTTTGTCTTCACTTGAGGACAAGTTCTTTCGAGTGAGAGAGTATGATGTAGGATTTCATGTGCTTGGCATGTGATAGTGGTGGGAAATTGTAGCCTATATCTAAAAGAGTCATGACCACTTTGTAACCAATTTTGAAATAATAAACATTGATTGATTAAGATATCTCTCTAGAACCTAGGGTACTTGTCTCTCTACTTTTTCTCTCTCTTGCTCTTGATTGGGCTTACCATCAAGACGCAACCAAAAAGGCTAAAGAATCACCTTGTTCCAACATTTATTTTGCAAATCCAAAAAAACTAGTGATTAAAAAATTAATTCTAGATTCCTTATCATAAAACCAAGATGATATTTAAACACTCCTACTTCAAGATTAACTCTAAAGTCAACCACTCCCATAGAACGTCCTAACTGCTAAGTTTTACAACATGACAATTGTGAAGCTTTCACTATCTTTTTGTAAAATGTATGAACAAAATAAAAACACAAAAATAAATAGGCAACAGACTGATGTTAGGCTGATGTTGTATAACTACTGCCTTAACCAGGATACAAAATCACCATCCATAAAAGTCATCTTTGCATTTACAAAACTAAAATCAAAAACTTAAACTTAATGCTTTATCAGCTTGAGTAGAATTAACCTGAACACAATCTGCAAATTTTATTCTTCATTTTATTTAGGTACTAAAAGGGCCAAAGGGTAAGAGGCTCAAAGTCTGATGAAACACTTTTTACTTACCCCCTATTTGAAAGCAAGTGATTTTTCCTAACCATGAATAATATATTTATCTTTATTACTCCCTCGAAATTCAAACTAGAGCATTCTAAATTTATGGAATTATCGAGTATTTCCATGTTTTATAGTTGGCCTTTCCAATTCATAGCTTCTTCCGTGAAGATGATAATTAAAGCATGAATCGTCACACAAGACGATGTAAAAGATTTCCGAAAAATACAGAACTATGCCCAAATAAGATTACTTCAAAGAAGCATAGATAGATACCTGAAGATGTATCCCAATCAGCATAAGGCTCTCCCTCAAAATCACCGGCCTTCCAGAATTGCTTAGAGCTCACGACATGTGCACTGGCATTGGCATTGAATACCGAGGTTGAGTGAGGCCTCGAAACAGCTCCATTCTTGGGAGGAAGAGGATCGAGAAACCCAACCGGCAAAGCCACACCTAACTCATCCGCTGTCTTCCTCTTCTTCTTCTTCGACAAAACTGGCTCGGCAGAGCTCGAAACCCTAGACCTCTTGCCGTTGATTCCAACAACACTACCATCGTCGTCAGAGGACGAAGACGAAGACGAAGAGGAAGAGGAAGAGGAGGAGCAGGAGGAGGAGGACGAATCAGAGTCGCTGGTGCTGAGATCGATCACGGAAATTGGCTTCGGAGGATGCGTTGGGTTTTGATTCGCCTCCGGATGTTTTAGATGTTCGATGACTTCTTGCTTTACTTCAGCTCCTCCGTCCATGGCTTTCAAAAGGGTTTTGCACGAGAGAGTGATGAATATGCAAGACAGGTTCTTCAAAGGACAAAATGAGCTTTCAGGACTAACAATCCGTTTGGACAGAGGAGCTTGGTGAGAAAATAAGAGAAATAGAGAGAGTTAAGAATTTTTTACCCGTATGAATGATTGAGTCGGTGAGAAATATTTAAAAAAGGGAAGAGTTATCAATTATGGAAATAAAGGATTTTTCACCCAAAGGATGTTTGATAATATAATTTGAGTCGGTGAGAAATATTTAAAAAAGGGAAGAGTTATCAATTATGGAAATAAAGGATTTTTCACCCAAAATAAGGATGTTTGATAATATAATTTAGTAATTAAAATTAAATGTATTAAGTGCTAATTAATTAAAATTATTTAATACTCATAATTATTAGTAATTAAAATTAAATGTATTAAGTGGTAATTAATTAAAATTATTTAATACTCATAATTAATATTATTTAAAAATTTAAGTGTTTCCTAAAATATAAAAAAAAAAATTTAAGAAAATTTTAAATCATATAAAACTTATTTAGCATTCGTTTGGGAAGTGGGTTGGCTTTTTGACTATTTTAGCCTAGGGTTAATCCAAGTGGCCTTTTTGACTTTTTTGACTTTTTTTGTGAGAGAAGAGTGTAATGATTATGGGTTGGATTTGCTGTTTTGTTTTTTGTGGCTAAAATAACCTTTTTTTTTTGTGACTATTTTAGCCCCTAACCCACCAAAACCAACTTCCCAAACTATGTCTTCTAACTAAATTTATATTAAAATTTTCATATTTTAAATTATATAAAACTTATTTAATTCTAACTGAATCAATTATATATTATTATATGCTCACTACCACTATAACTACCATTATCATGTTATCGCTATCACCACCATTACTACAATTACTACCGTTGTCACTATCACCACTGCTATTACTACCACTACCATTGCTACCACAACCACCATCATTGTGTCACCGCCACCATTATCATTACCATCACCATCATTATCGCTACCGCCACCGCTACCACCACTACCATTACCATCACTACCATTACCGCTGCCACCATTGTCATGTCACCGCCAACACTACAATTACCACCACCGCCATCACTACTGCCATCACCACTGTCACCGCTGCCATCATGCCACCACTACCTTCATCACAATTATCATTTTTGCTATAAGTATTACCATTATTTCACTATTGCTACCGCTACTGCTACTACAACCATCACAACATAAAAATTTAAATATACAATTTAAAAATAATAAATTTTAGATTTGATTTTATACGTATCAAACAATTTATTTTTAGTTCAGCACTTAAATTTTTATGAAACAGTTTTCAAGTTTAAAAAAATCAACATTTAGTTTTCAATACTTAATTTTATTTTTCAACTTTATCAAACACCACCTATGTTTTGTTTCTCACAAAAGTGGTGAGATTTGGCGGGAAAGAAAATTGGATTTAATGAAAGTTTTCTAAAATATCAAAATTATCCTTATAAAAAAATATGACTTATTAATATGGAAGGTTATTTTGATAAAATGAAATGTAATAATTTCTTCCCTTTTTTTTCTCTTATTTACTCTATCCAAACAAAATAGGTGAGAAATCACATTCTCTTCTCTTTTATTCATCCAAACATAATAATGAGAAACTATACTCATTTCTTTTCTTTTCTCACCTAGGTGAGAAACCACAATTGTTTATTTTCTTATATCACCTCACAATCCAAATGGAAACAATTGTGGAAAAAAAAAAAAAATTACTATTGTGTACGAGCATCCAATAGTCTCTTTATTCCCACTATTTCTCTATTTTAAGGAGTCACATACAAAATAATTCTCTCATTTTTTGGATGCTTTGGAATTTTTTTTCTCTCCCTTTTTTAGTGGTATCAAGATGTCAATGGTCTCTTTACTTAACTCTCTATTCAAGGGAATAAACTTTTAGCTTCCTATATTTAGGCTTTAATCACTCCCTGTAATTAATAAGAGTAATGTTATACAAACCAAAAAAGGAAAGTTAGGTAGGGAGCCTTCCATACATTTGTGTAAGAGTTTAATGGCAATAACAATTTGTTTACTAGTCAAAGTCTCTAAGATTTGAAATTCCATTAAAATAAGGACAAACTTTAACATAAATGTCAAGAATGTCTTTTTAGGCTTTCTCTCTCTTTACTCTAGACAAGTTATATTTTGGAATGTATTTCAAAATTTTAAAATTTAATAACTTTTTATTTGAAACTCCGTATTTTATAAAATCTATATTTTTGTAATCGCCTCGTTTAAATCTATCAAATAAGATTTATGATGCATATAAAATTTTGAAAAGACGCAGAAAATTTCATTGAGTTTTCTAACTAAAAGTCGGAGAAATTTCACTAACCTCTCAATTGTCCTGGCTTCAGTCAGCGAAATTTCACTAATTTAAATTTTGGCTTTCGTTAATTTCTTTCAATTTGACTAGAATTTAAGGAAGTAGAATTAGTAAAATTCAAAGAATTTAAGAATTTAAAAAAAAAAATTATAGTGCCTTCTAATGGTACCTCAAATTGAATTAGGTACACAAATTTTGGAATTTTCAATTTCTCCAATTGTTAATTTTCATTTAATAAATTTATTATTTTAGAAATAAAGAAATTCACTAATTTGTAGTTAGTAATAGTATGAAATTCTTGAGTGTTGCTATTAGCACCTCATAAATTGATCTATAAAACAAGATCCCAAATCATGACCCAAACCCGCCTCTATAAGTTTGGCATCGTGACCGGCCAGTAATCTTAAAAGTACCGAAGGCCTCTAAACGAATTAAACAAAATACAAAGGCCAGCAAGCAAATACAAACATATAACGTTCATAGAGCTGTGTAAACATACATAAGACAAAAAATTTTAAACTTTATATACATAAATGTGACATCATATAAGCAATAGTCCTACATCATTTCACTTATAGATAACCAAAATGGGACTTAGCCCAACATATAAATAAAACAAAAAAAACTTAAACAAAATTCTGGATCACAAAACATTAACCATATGCAGGTTTCGAAACCTCCACGAAAGGCACTGTGGTTGGCTAGACAAAATTGACCTCCAGGCAACAACTTAGGCTTGGTCTCATGTCTGATCACCTATATATATAAATAATACGGTAAGTTGGAGCCCAATGAATAATAACAGAGTAAAGGTTTTAATGAATGATGTCTATAACAAATTTAGAATTCAAATTCATATTCAGAAACAGATATATATTCATATTCATGTTCAAGGTTCATATAATTCACATGATCATACATGGTACATCCATTAGCGTTAACAAATCCGATGACCCATAAAGGAACGGTCATAAGGGCATTCCGATGACTCATGTGCACAGAGACGTTTCCGAAGACCCATAAAGGAACACATATTATATGATGCTAAGGATGTCATGAGTACATTTCAGAAACTTGGACAATCATTCATTAATATGAAACATATCATTTTAGAAAACTGATCATTTCATACTATCAGAAAATAATTAAAATCAAACATAACTTTACAAAGTTATTACTCACAAATGGCTCCAATAGCAAATCAAATGAACCAAACAAACCAAACGGCTAAGGCGCGTGACCTACACGAACACATAGCAGATACATATTAAAACACACATTCGGAAAACGCTTAACTCATTTATTTATCCTCATTATTATATCTCAATTAAGGCTTAGGAATGCCTAAGATGCAATAAGGATGCCAAAAGGTGATTTCAAAACAGTTAGTCAAATTTGCTGAAAGCAAGGTCTTCGCTCGAGCGCAACTTCCTTCGCTCGAGCTAAGGTTCAAAAATAAGGGTGGTCGCTCGAACGCAACTTTGGTCGATCGAACGATCTGCAAAGTCTGCAAAAGTATTGGTTGCATGATTTTCACGCTTGAAGAATGTTCGAGCCAAAGACTAAGCAAAAAGGGTCTCCGCTTGAGCGCAACTTCGGTCGCTTGAGTGATTTGCAAAATTTTGTAAAACTTCTTAGAGCATGAATTTTATGCTCCAGCCAACTTTTTCTCGCTTGATCTAAAATGCAAATCAAAGGGTGGTCGCTCGAGTGTAGCTTTGGTCGCTCGAGCGATGATGCAAAATTTTAAAATTTTCAAATTGTTGTACAAGATGCAAAACTCAATTTCAAAGCTTTAAAACACATCCTTTGGGCCCAAAACTGGAGAAAACACTTGTAAACTTGTCAAACATTATGAATTAGAGATCATTTCACAAAATCAAGGCCCAAAAGCAAGTGAATTATTCAAAGTCAAACTTGAAATTTTCAAAATACAACATACATAAATTGTTATGAACTCAAACCTTCCAAAACATGATCAATTGAGGTCAAAAGGTAAGAAATGTGATGAATTCTTAAAACCAAGCTAGAATTACCACATGCATGAGAGAATTCTTTTGAAAACAACCTCAAAACTCCATGAAATGCACATGCATGCATGGTTAACTCTTCTTTCCTACTTTGCTTAGTTCATTCATGCATCTCATAGCTTAATTCCCTTGACTTCATGCATTAACCAACTAAATTACAAAACTAGAGGTTAGAATTCTTATCTTAGATGCTTAATTGTGTTCTAGATGTTCAATTGCTTGAGTTTCCAAGTCAAAACCTTCAATTTTCCTAGAGATTCTTCCTCTCCAAGCTTTGATCTCAATACTCTCTTGGTCTCTCTCTTTCTCTCTCTCTCTCTCTCTCTCTCTCTCTCTCACACACACACACACACACGTTTGGGAGCTCAAGATGACAAAATAAGAGTATTTCTAATGTTCTAGAATCAAATTAGCCTTATATAGGCTTGGTTTAATTAGGCTAAATTAATTCTTGCTTAGGCTAATTAACTTTGATTAGTTTATTCTAATTATTTGATTCCAAATTGAACTTCAATTAAACCTACCATAAAATTCTAAAAATCCCAAACAACATATAAGTCGAGTCACTTTCATGATCAGATGCCTATAAGGCCTTCAATTCACATAATGAAACAGAAACACAGACAAATCTTTCTACAACAAACAAATATAAATGCAAATAACATATAACACATACAATTAACGTAGAATTTCATTTTAATTACTTATTACACATTCTCAATCATGGATTATAGGCTAATCACAGGTCGGGATTGTTACAAATACGGTCCATAAGGAATGTTGGGTATCCATTCTCACTATCAGATCTTTTTTTATTGGGAATCCAAACCCTAAAGCCTATAAGTGCATTGATGAACCTTATTGCCCCACTCAATTTGCTAGGCAATTTGGATTAGTTCAACGTATTCATGCTCCTTACTGCTTCTCCAATAATCCTCATCTGCAAGATTGACAATTAAGAGTTGCATAGACCAAGATCAATGGCTTAGTTAAGCCCCTGCGCAAGAACAAGGCCACTTTTAGCTTGGCTCCTTTTCCTCTAACCTCTACAGCCTCTCCTGTTTTCCAACGTTGGTGAAGGCTTAATATGGATCATCAGTTTATCTTAGCCATTGGATTCCATGCTGAAGGACTCGAGCCCTCCTAAAGTCAGCTCAAAAGATGGCTCCACTTCTCTTAAAGTGGGTCTAATAGGAGCAGTGGAGATAGAACAACCTACCTCTGCAGTTGTACCAATTTCTACTGCTACTCTTACTTAAGTGGCTAAAGTTACAAGAGCTTTTTCCAGATTGAGTAAGCATCATTCTAAATTCAAACATTACCCAGTTTGTTTCACATCCGACTATTTGTTAATGGTACTAATGCTTTTACCTTATTGGTTTTCCTTTATAGAACATGCTCTTGTAACTAGCAGACAGAAGGCCTTGGCACAAATTGTGGCCAAAAAATGTTAGAAAATAAGCAGAAGCACCACTCTTGGTGGTAGTGAGTCTACTTACAGTGGTGTTTAAACTACTTCGGAAGCTTTTGTACCTGAAGCAATAATAGAAGAAAAATAAGAGGAGGAAGAAATGGCATATGATGCTCCTCTTAATACTTAGAGAAGAAGAACAACTAAATCGCTTCTATCCCCTACTCATACCACATCAGGTATATAATTATCTTTTCTTTAAAACAAATCTCATGTTCTAAGTCTTCTCTTCCAATCTTATGTTTTATTCATCATTTCAGATATGAGCATTATTATTGCTGCAACTTCTGAGCCTACTACCCATGTTGCTATCGGTACATCAACAACCTCAAGTGTTTGCTCAGCCCTTATTACAGTCTACAAAAACTCTTATTTCACTTGTTCATGAATAAAGTTTACTACTTCCTCTTTTTCTCAACCATTGGTACAAATATTAGTGGAAATAGTTGTTTTGCCAGAGGCTGACACAACTGAGGGTTTACTAGAGACTACTACCCTCATAGCTCTTGTAGAGATTGCTACTTCTGAGGTTTTACCAAAGACTAATCTTGCTGAGACCTCTCAATCAAAAGACCTTCCTTCTTCTAACACCACCTCTACCTTTTAGATACAAGAACCAACTATAAAGAGAGAGAGCTCCTACATTCAAATCAGCCCTAGTGAAATTATAGAGATGACAGAATCAGAGTTGTTGACATTTGAACAAGAAGTTCAACAGCTTATAACACCTGTTGTTGTCCCTATGCCTTTAATTACTAAGAGTGACCCTTTTCTACTGGTAGACTCCTTCATAGCCGAATTTCTTTTGACTCAACCTCAACTCCTCAATATTTAAGTATTAAGGTCTACACTAGGCTACTGAAATATTTCTCCAAAATGCCCTTATTGTCTTTAAGGAATCCTACCTTTAAACAAGGGTTTATCTTATACTGCCAGTCTTTAATCCATCACCAATCACTTCTACATCACGTGTCTTTACAAGCTATGTCATCTTTGGCCTTTTTCCTCCACTTAATGAGCTTGCTTCACATTCTCAACAACAACTTATACAAGACCATGCTCTTGTGAGTTCAACTTAAATCAAGGTTACTTTTATTAGAGCTAAGTATGCAGAAGCTTTAGCTCAACAGAAAATTCTTTTTGCAATGAAAGAAGCCCTTGAGAAGGAACTTGCTGAGGTAAAAGCAGCCTTGGCTACCAACTATGAGAAGATGCAAGCTTCAAGTACTAAATTGGTGGACCGTAGGATTGATATGTCTAAGTCACTTGAGCTGCTTCCTTTTATAGATAATAGAAAGCTTATTATACAGGAACAGGTCAAGCAATGTAAGACATTTTGGACTTTGCTATGGGCTTCTGTACAGGTTCCATCAAATGAATGAAAATTATACTTCTCAACTTGTTTTGTGTTGTTTTACTTATGCTTATCTATCGTTAACTTTCAATTCCTTTGTAGCATGAAGTTTTCCAAACAATTAGAAAATATGCTTTCAAGAATTTACCATTGATTTTGTTTTGATACATGAAACAATTAAGGTTCCTTAAGTGATAAGCACCATTTGGAAGCACTTTATGGATCTGAAATCATACTTCCCAATTAGGTGATCATTTACCAAAATTGTGACTTTTGATGCCAAAGGACAATATGGTTTTCCATACCAAATCGCCTTCATCAAAGCTTTAATGATGTACCCTTATTGTAGCACTTTACAACTTTTTACTTTTGGATTAACATTTTGTTTAAGGCCAAAATTTTGACTTTATCAATGTCCTTCAATTCCATACACATGTTTGATTATACTGATATTTATCATAATAATCTTGTGTTTTGAGCCTCAAAGAGTTAATGTTGATCTCAACATCATCCTCATATACTAAGGCAAATGGTGTGACTCTAGTGCTTGATATTTTTGAAGTTCTATAAGCCCATAAAACTTTTGAGAGTATATTATGCCAATTTCTGGGATTATCTTCAACCATCTTCTGAATCCATTTTTTAATTAGGTGACTTTGTCTGTCCATTAACCTGAACATAATAAAAAATGGATTTAATTATACTTATACCAAAGTTCCTAGCAAAAGCTTTTACTAGACCACCCTCAAATACTATTCCATTATCAACAATGATAGTTTAGGGAATGCCAAACCTATGAATTAAATCTTCAATGAAGCTAATTACTTCACCTTGGTCTATAGATTTATCAGTTTTTGCTTCAACTTACTTTGTGAAATAATCTGTGACCACTAAAATAAAGCAATGATGCTTCGAAGATAGAGGGTGAATCTTTCCAATCATGTTCATTGCCCATCCCCTAAAGGGCCAAGGCTTGGTTATTAAATGTTATTCATCTACTAGCATATGCATAATCATTTCAAATTTTTGGCATGCTTGGCAACCCTTTGCATACTCAATATAATCTTTAAGTACATTTGGTCAATAATATAAATGTCTTCTCAATAACCATCTCATTTTAACTCCTGCTGATGGGCACCACAAATACCCTTATGAATTTAGCCATGGCTATTTTAGCCTCTTTGGGATCCAAACATTCTAATAAGAGTCTATCTACTCTTATCTTGTAAAGGTTATTATCATAAATGATATAATTTATAAATCTCAACTTGATGACTCTACTAGCTTTTGAATTTGGACTGGACAGATATAGAATAATTGGATGCCTCCAATCATCTTCTGGCATATCCAATGCATAATCTTCCATTGATAATCCTCTAAAAGTAGAAGCCTCTTGTAATTCGAAGCTATTTGTGCTACTTCATTAACCTGTTCATTCATAAATCTGGAAATGTGTGATATTACCAGATCTTGAAATAAGAACTCAAGTAAAGTGGCCACATAAGAGCATCTCCAACGTTTAACATTTTTTTCATTAAATTTGAGTAAAAGCTTCATCAAATATCGCGTGTTTCAACGGAGCGATATGGAATTTCATCAAACCACCGGTCGACTGAGAGGGCGACCAAAGGGATGTTTAGCCGATTGACCGGCCAGTGTAATTTTTTCACAAAATTTTGCAATGAGCTAGTCATCCAAGGGGACAACCACCAGACATCCGGTCGATCGTCCGGTCGCAAAAACAAACTACAGCTCCAATGGCTATGAACAGTGAATTGATGAAAACTCCCAGGCATCCTCAATTTGGTGAAAGATTTAAAATATCCTCAATTTGATTTTTATTTGGTGAAACGATTGGAGTAGTAAAAGACGCCTTTTTTTTCATCAAATTTAAATTTGATGAAAGAATAAGTGCAATGTTGGAGATGGTCTAATATGGTAGCAAACCATGATTTTCGCACTTAAAAAGATCATTTAACTGGTTTATCACCAATTGGGAATCCCCAAAAACTTCTACAACTACTGCCTTTAATCTTAACAACAGTTCCAGCCCTATGATTAAGGCTTCAAACTCAATTTGGTTGTTAAAGCAATATAGTTCTGAAACCATGTTTAGTTTGCACACTAGCTGGAGATTCAATTACATCTTCTACTCTAACCCAACCATTGGCTTTCGAACCATTAAACCAATCATAGTCTCCTTACTCTTCCTTATATGGATGATCAGTAAGGAAATTTTCCAAAGCCTGCCCCTTAATAGATTTTTGAGGAACATATTCGAGGCAAAATTTTGATAGAGCCAAAACCCATTTACCAATCCTACCACTCAAGATAGGCCTTGTTAACATGTGCTTGATTAGATCAGTTAAAGTAATTACAAGTACAATTTTAGAAAAAATGCAATATCTTTGTGGGAGCCGAATTTACTTGGATCAATAGAGACGAATGGACCAGTCTGGTCCAGAATATAACCTCTATTCAGCATTGATCCTAGTCAATTGAAGAGCCGAATAAAATGGCCGGCATTCCAACCGATAGAACAAAGGCCGAGTATAAGTACATGTAAAGGATCAAGGGTGGGCCAGGCCCTAAGGCCCAAAGATAATACTATAAATACAGGATCTTCAGTCAGAGAAAGGTATGTGAGAACCATTACGCTTAACTTAAAATACAAGTAATTCAAAGAGTAAAGACTGACTTGCCCGTCGAAGTGCTAATTCCAGCACCCCCAACTGGAGTGTTTATTTCTTTTAAGGTGACTAGCTAAAGATCATGAGCATCCCCCAGGATTGGAAGAGTATTTCCAAACCACTTCCCCACAACTGGCGTCGTCTGTGGGAATACTCAAGTACATTCATGGCGGGCATGACGGAAGATCTTCCAGCAGTCATTATTGACCCTACACCGCAAGATGAAACCACTCCAAGCAATATGCTTGGGCTAGAGAATATTACCGCAAGAAGGGCCTTGAACTTTGGTTCACCCTTAACATTAGCACAAGAGGCAATGTAAGCGATTATGGAGCAAGCAAAGCAAAACGAACAAAGGTTGGAGAACATGATCGCTGAGAACGAACGTCTCCATCAGGATTTGGCCTTGGAAGTAGCGAAGTCCAAACAAGTTATACGCCAAGATCCGGAACAAGCTCTGAGGGCAGGTGGTCGACGACCTCGAGCCCGACAACAGGACACAGACAGTGACTCTGACTCATTATTCTCGGAACCCAAAAAGAAGGGTCGACTCAAAGCTACCAGTTCTTTTGAAGAAAGTGTACGTATAAGGCATAAGCAAAGAAAAAACAGTTCAGACGAAGAAGACTAGCATGATCCCTTTGTACGATGAATCGTAAGGGTTGTCTTGCCCAAAAAGTTCAAAGCTTCGTCATTCACTCTCTATAATGGAAAATCAGACCCCACCGATCACATCCGTCACTACAAGCAAGCCATGACATTGCATGTAGACGACGAGGCCCTCATGTGTCGAATATTTCCCAGCAGTTTGGGACCATTGGCTGTCAGGTGGTATTATAAACTGGAGCCGGTTTCGATCAAGAGCTTCTATCAATTACAGAAATCCTTCAGGGCCAAATTCATCACCAATGAGGTCTAGCCGAAACAGGCCGACTCTCTCTGGGCAATGCAAATCCAGCCAGGAGAAACACTAAGAGCGTATTCGGCACGCTACTGGGAGTGCTTTAATCTTGTTGGTGACGCTTACGATGACTCCATGGCCATCACCGCCTTCAAAATGGGTTTGCACCCTGACAGTGCTCTCCGCAGCTCCTAGACTAGAAGACCCCCCAAAAAAGTCTGGTCGTTGATGAAGAAAGGTGAGGAATACTACAAAGTGGAGATGACGCCTTGCGGGTTTAAGCCGGAAACGTGGCCAACAAGACGGCCCCTTCTGAAATTGCTCAGCTGATAAGTTCCGTACCACCTCAGAGCCCCGAACCGCAGCATCGGGCTAAACGGGACAAAAGAGGGGATTCTCGCCAATCGAGAGACCAATGCCCCCACCGAGCAAATGAACAACTGCAAGTCGATGGCAGGCGCACAAGGCGCGCCGACAAGAAATACATAGAGTTGGCAGAGCCGATCAGCGCGGTTATGTCCAAAGTCCAACACCTTTCGTTCTTCAAATGGCAATCCAAAATGGTAGGACCTCCCGAAACGAGAAGACGGGATAGGCGGTACGAGTATCACAAGGATCACGACCATGATACTGAGAGTTGTTACGCATTGAAGGATCACCTAGAGGAATTGGTATAAGATGGTCAGCTACAACAATACATCCGAAAAGGCAACTTAACCAAAGCAATAGCCTTAAGACAAGATTTTCCTCCACTCGGCGTGATCCACATGATATACAGCCTGCCAATGTCATCCGCGGTGCATACGATTAAGTCGAATCTCGACCCTCAAAATTAACTCACTCCGGCTAAACGGCCCTATGAAGCTGCGAGCATTGCTTTTAATGATTCAGATTTGGCCGGAGTGACACTTCCCCACAGCGATCCCTTGGTGATCGATTTACGCGTAAATCGATTCACCGTTGAGCGCGTACTCATTGATCTGGAGAGCACATCGAAAGTTATGTATTACAAGACATTCACCAAACTCGGCTTCTCTGAATCGGATCTCTCTCCGACTCCTTATCCACTATTCGACTTCAACGCCAATCCAGAATACCCGTTGGGGAAAATCACACTACCTGTCTGAGCGGGCTCCCGAACAGTGGATGTGGAGTTCTTTGTCATCAACCTGTCATCGTCGTATAATATTATCATGGGGCGAACTTGGTTGCATACTATGCAGGCCGTGCCAAGTACCTATCATTAGCTGCTACGCTTCCCGACAGAGCGCGACATTGAGCAAATCCGTGGCTACCAGATATCGGCACAAGCATGTTATCTCCTTGCTGAAAAGATGCCAAAAGAGTTGCAAGTAAATTCAATTGAGGTGCCCGATCGAGAGAGCCTCGACGATGTTGGGTAGCTCCCAAGTGAAAAGGCCACGGAAGCCCTGGATTGAGTTGAAATTGACGGAAACCCAGACAGGTTCTTCATGGTCGGCGCCTCCCTGAATGAAGTCGACAAGCAGCAGCTAATTTCCTTCTTGCTCGGCAACATTAATGTATTTGCGTGGACACCATATGAGATGCCGGGTGTGGATCCGTCTGTTTCGTAGCACCGTTTAAACGTTGACCCTAAATGCAAGCCAATTATTTAGAAAAGCTGGCGGTCAGCCGCAGAGCACACTGCCACCGTTGTTGAAGAGGTTGACCGGTTGCTTAACGCCGGGGCAATCAGGGAAGTGACCTACCTTACATGGCACTCGAATATTGTGGTTGTGAAGAAGAAAAACGGGACTTGGCGAGTGTGCGTTGATTTCACAGACCTAAACAAAGCCTGCCCCAAGGATTGTTTTCCCCTACCTAGAATTGACCAACTTGTAGATGCGACGGCACGCCATCAGCGTATGAGCTTCCTTGATGCTTACAGAGGCTACCATCAAATCGCCATGCATCCGGAGGACCAAGACAAAACTGCATTCCTCACCCCAAGAGGAACCTACTGCTATAAGGTTATGCCTTTTGGGCTGAAGAATATAGGGGCAACTTACCAAAGACTGGTCACTTCCATGTTCAAGGAGCAACTCGGCCACACTATGGAAATATACATTGATGACATGGTGGTCAATTCCAAGGAAGAGCAGAATCATATAGCCGATCTGGAAAAGACATTCGGCATTTTACGTAAATATAGAATGAAGCTGAACGCTTCTAAATGTGCGTTTGGGATCGGCCCTAGCAAATTCTTGGTTTACATTGTCAACCACCGAGGAATCGAAGCCAACCCAAGGCAAATCACAGCAATCCTAGAACTCGACTCCCCTCGATCGGTCAAGGAAGTTCAGAAGTTTATGGGGATGGCCGCCGCACTCAACAGGTTCATCAGTCGTTCTACGGACCGCTGCCGACAATTCTTTCACACACTACGGCAAGGTGTAGACACCCCATTTTTGACCGTCCTCAAGACTTGGACGTCATCGTTTGAACACTCGGTGATCATCCATGTTCGTGTTCATTTTGAGATCCCGAAGGACTCGGCTGCGCGCCTTGCCTTAGGATCTCTCGACTTGACTGTTTTATGTTTGGTTAGGGACCAAGGACTTGTGCTTTTTGCACCTAAGGGTAGGAAGTGGCTTGTTAGCCATCCCTTAAACCCACAGGCCGTGGCATGAAGCCACCAGCCTTGCTTTATTTCTACCGACCAATTGTTTGGTCGGCCGGCACAGATATTTGGCCGATTGTATCTTTTCCTGGCCGGTGCCTCCTTTTTGAATTTTTCAGGCATTGTGCATGCCAACTGTGCCAGCTGAAGTGTACGGGTTTGTCCTCCATACACGTGTATGGAGGACTTGCACCCTTTGTACCCTTTTGCTCTAAGCTTCTTGAAGAAGCTTAAACCCGTTGTCTTAGCTTCCTCCAGAAGGTTGAACCCTTTGTCTTAGCTTCCCTAAGAAGCTTAGACCTTTGATCTAGCTTCTTGAGGAAGCTTGACCCCTTTACCTTAGCTTCTCTAAGAAGCTTTGGTCCTTGTTTTGTTCTATAAATGAAGGCCTCTCCTTCCATTAGAGAGGTCCAGCAAATCAGAGATATATATGATATATATATCACTCTCTCTCTATATCTCCCTCTCTCTCTTCATTTGTGTGTGTTAGAGTGTCCAAAAAGGTGTTTTGTTCTTAGTTTTGCATTAAAACACTTAGTGTTACACCATACTTTGGTTTTGGGAGGTGTTAAGAGTTTGTTCTTGGAGTTTTGAGTGGGTTTTGATCAGAAGTAGGGGGCTGGAATTGTTGTTCTTCAAGTGCTCTTCAAGGGTGAGCACTATTGCTTTATATTTCCCATTTTTACACTAGCTTTTAGCCTATCTTGCATGTTGTTTTAAGCTTAGTGTATAACTAATAAAAGTTCTGATTTTTCATGTTTAAGATGTTTCATTAAGCTCATTTTGGTGTTTGGAGTTGTCCTCCCCCTCTTAGGCCTTGTTTGGCCCTTTTGTGCCTTTTTTGTTTGAGCTTTGACAACTTTCGTGTATTGGCCTTCTCACCACTGAAATCCAGAGGATTTTCAGTGGTGGTGAATAAGTTTTGAGGTCTTGTATAGGGGAGGGACACCCCTCTCCCTTTGTGTCTCATTTGCTTGTGTTTTTGGCTCATAAGGGTAGCATGCATGCTTAGTCAATTTTGGTTCCATTTTAGAGGGTTTTTGGTGTTATTTGGTCATATTATACCTCTGTTTTTGGTCGAATTAATAGTCCATTGCATGCATTATACACTTGCTTTGTAATCTCCTCTATTGTCACAACATGCACCATGCATTTAGATCCCCATACTTGCATGTTTTAGCTTGACTTCATGAAGCTTTTAGTCATGTTTCATCATGTTTAAGCTCTATTGGGTGTTGATTTGGTCATGCTTTTCATGTTTTGTATAGCCTCTTTGCATTCTAGCTTGTTGGCTTCGGGTGTGTGAGCCTTTAGTATGCATTACTTGGGTGATTTCGGTGATTTGGAATCACTTATCGTGCCATTTCAGTCCATGTTTCATGCTTATGTACTTGCGTTTTCCATCCTTTCAATGCTTTGAAGGGTTGTTGTTTTGTACTCCATGTTTGGGTCATTGTGTATGCCTTTAGTCTTAGGCCATTTAGATGCTATTTAGGTGGGTTTTGGGGGCTTTTTTGGCATGCTGTGACTCTGTTTTGTATTGATTAGTCCATGCCTTGCTTGGTTGTGATAGTTGTAATGGAGTGCTCTCTTTGTAGTCTTGAATGCCTTTACTTTTGGTGCCTATTTCTTAGCATGTTTTGGCCATGTTCCATGCACGTTCCAGCCCTATTTTGGCCTCCCCTAGGATTGTCCTAAGTCCTCTTCGCCCTTTGGGGTTCGTTTGATGTGGCTATGGGTTGAACCCTTTGGTTGGTCTCAAGCTTTGGGCCCCTTTGTCAGGCAGCACCGGCTCAGGTTCCAGCTCGTCTGAGTCTGAGTCTGGTAATCCTGGAGGTGATAACCCGGATACCACAGTCCTGTCCAGGTTGTCTTTTTCTTTCTCTTTTGAGTCTGTTGTAACAGAAGAATCGGACGATTTGGAAATGCTTAATGAGAATGGAATAGCTGTGGTTTCTGAGTACTTTTCTGTGCCTTCGATTTATTGTATTAATCAGGACTTTCAAAATTTTGATGAAAACGACGAGGAAGAGCAGGAAAGATTTGTTAAACCTTTGGTTGATGAAATCACTACAGTTAATGTGGGTACTGATGAGGACCCGCAGCTGGTCCAGATCGGGTCCACGTTGTCTTCGGAGGAACGCGAGCGCTTAGTCGCCTTATTAAAAGATTTCAAAGATGTTTTCGCCTGGTCCTACGAAGACATGTCTGGAATCGATTATGAGATTGTACGGCACCGGATCTCTCTTGACCCAGAGGCCCGACCCGTTAAACAGAAACTCAGAAGGATTCGCCCCGACTGGGCTCTCAAGATTAAAGAAGAGGTCACCAAGCAAATTGACGCAGGGTTCCTGTTGGTATCCGAATACCCAACTTGGTTGGCCAAGAAGGATTCGCCCCGACGGTGCCGAAGAAGGATGGCAGGATCCGGGTATGCGTGGATTTCATGGATTTAAACAGAGCCAGTCTGAAGGACGACTTTCTCTTGCCGCATATTGATGAGTTAGTGGACTTCACAGCGGGGCATGCTTTGCTTTCATTCTAGGATGGATTCTCGGGCTATAATCAGATAGTGATGGCACCTGAAGACCGAGAGAAGACTGTTTTCACCACCTCATGGAGGACTTACTGTTACAGGGTGATGCCATTTGGGTTGAAGAACGCTGGAGCTACATATCAACGGGCCGCGACCACAATATTGCACGACATGATCCACAAAGAGGTTGAGGTGTATGTGGACGACATGATTGTCAAGTCCAAAGAAAGAGAGGGCCACTACGCCACCTTGCAAAAGTTTTTCCAAAGGATCAGAGAATTTCGGTTGCGACTGAATCCTTAGAAGTGTACGTTCGGTGTTATAGCAGGGAAAATGTTGGGGTTTCCGATTACACAGAGAGGCATCGAAGTCGACCCTTCCAAAATCAAGGCCATCTTAGAAATGCCACCACCAAGGACTGAAAAGGAGGTGCGAGGCTTCTGGGTAAAGTGCAATTCATAAGACGGTTTATCTCAAAATTAACCTTAACTTGTGAACCACTTTTTGGTCTCCTGAAGAAAGGAAAGAAGTTCTAATGAGATGGCCGATGCCAAGCTGCTTTTGGACAGATTAAGGAATACTTACAGAAACCACCCGTGTTGTCACCGCCCGAGCCGGGGAAACCGTTGATTTTGTATCTTTTAGTGACTGAGACTACAATAGGCTGCATGCTCGTACAAGAGTCTGAGGATAAGGCGGAGAGGGCTATCTACTATCTGAGCAAGAAGATGTTGGAGTACGAAACCCGCTACACACCGTTGGAAAAGGCTTGCTTAGCCTTGGTATGGGCTACCAGGAAGCTGCGGCACTACCTGTTAGCTCACTTTGTAATGCTGGCTTCAAGATTAGATCCCATCAAATATCTCTTCGAGAAACCGGCACTTACGGGTAGGCTAGCTCGTTGGTTGCTGTTGCTTTCCGAATTCGATCTGAAATATGTGACGCGCAAGTCAGTCAAGGGAAGAGCAGTAGCGGAGTTCTTAGTCGATCATCCAGTTGAAGGAGGTGAAGCAGTTGAGTACTTATTCCCAGATGAGGCCATTTTGCATATCGAAAATGAGTTTTGGACGATGTACTTTGACGGAGCGTAGAACCAGTATGGGTATGGGATAGGGGTGTTGCTGATAGCACCCGACAATTCTCGTATCCCTTTAGCATTTAAACTCCGATTCAAAGTCTCAAACAACAAAGCAGAGTACGAAGCATGCATTGTTGGTTTAGAAGCGGCCCTGGAACTAGGGGCAAGACGGTTGGACGTCATTGGGGACTCGAACCTTGTTGTATCCCAAGCTAAGGGGGATTGAAAAGTCAAAGAGGAAAAGATGATAATGCACCATCAGACCTTGGACCTGCTGATTCCTCGGTTTGAGAAGCTAAACTTCACTCATCTACTAAGAGAAAACAACAGGTTCGCAGATTCACTAGCAACTCTATCTTCCATGATAGACATCCCTTCTGGAGTCCGGATGCGTCCGATCATTATTGACCAGAAGTTTGCACCGGCCTACGAGTCAATTGCCGTCATAGAAGAAGTTCAAGACGAGAACCCCCGGTATTACGATGTCTGGAACTTCTTGGAGAAAGAAGCATATCTGCCAGGGGCAAATACCAAAGACAAGAGGGCAATCCGAAGGATGGCTGCCTAATTCATCATCTGTGGAGGAAAACTGTATAAGAGAGGTCATCTAGGAATGCATAAACTGTGCGTTGAGGCTGAAGAGTCAAAGCGCCTAATGGAGGCCATCCATGGAGGAGAATGCGGAGCGCACGTAAACGGGGTAATGCTGGCCCGAAAAATCCTTAGACAGGGTTACTACTGGTCCACCATGGAGGAGGATTGTATCGGCTTTGTTCAGTGATGCCACAAATGTCAGATCCATGCAAACCGCATGAACATTCCACTGACGAAGCTGTACAATATGACTTCGCCATGGCCATTTTCAGTTTGGGGAATCGATGTGATCGGGGCTGTCACTCCAAAAGGGTCTAATGGGCATGAGTTCATTCTGGTTACGATAGATTATTTTACAAAGTGGGTTGAGGCCCAATCTTATGCGGTGTTGAAAGCGTCACACGTTGCAAAGTTTATCAAGAACAACATCATCTGTCGCTATGGAGTCCAGAACGAGATTATCTCAGATAATGGTTCCCACTTCAAGAAAGAAGTGATTGACGTGTTGGAAAAATACAACGTGGCCTTTCACAAGTCGTCCATATATCGGCTGCAGACCAACGGAGCAGTTGAGCCCGCCAACAAGAATGTCAAGCGCATTTTACAGAAGATAGTGGAAACCTACCGGGACTGGCCAGATAATCTGCCATTTGCTCTGTGGGGTTACCGAACTTCAATTAGAACTTCTACTGGGGCGACTCCGTATTCATTAGTTTATGGGATGGAGGCCGTTCTACTTATTGAAATTGAGGTTCCGTCATTGAGAGTGCTGATTGAGTGTCAGATAGCCGAGGCAGATTGGCAGCAGAGCAGATTTGAAGAACTCATGCTCTTTGATGAAAGGAGGCTGGAAGCACTGTACCATGTTCAAAGTTATCAACGTAGAATTGCCAGGGCTTTCAACAAGAAGGTTAAGTCCAGAAATTTGAAGGAAGGAGATTTAGTACTCAAAGACAACCGAGCTCCCATCCATGACCCTAAGGGCAAGTTCAAACCCAATTGGACTGGTCCCTACGTCATTAAGTCTATTTGGTCAGGTAGAGCTATCGTTCTGATAGACCTAGATGGCCTAAAATTCTCACAACCGATCAACATGGACAAGTTGAAGAAATATTACCCCTGAGAGGCTTGCTAGGTCGAAAACCCGAAAAGACAACCTAGGCAAAAGTTAGAGCATGAAAAATTTGAAATTACAAAAACTGAGCTCGCAAGGTTGAAAACCCACAGAGGGCGGCCTTGGCAAAAGTCAGAGCGTAAAAGGTGAGGGTTAATACACGAGTGAACCTGAGCCGAACTATGTAAGGCTTGATTCCTATCTTTGGGATACGTAGGCAACTTCACCCTGAAGTCCCGCCATAAACTTTTTCCCGATCAACTTTGTTCATTTGATCACTTCGGTCATCTTTGTCTATTCAGCATCCAAGAGCTTCGGTTGTGATCTCCGGTGCAGTGCTATTCAGACTAGGGGCAACTTTCCAGTTGCTGGGATCCGAGGTTGTGCATCTCAGTGACAAATCTCAGGCACGTCCAGTTCTGATCCATATCGAAAATGGTTTTGAAAAGTTTTAATAAAAGTTGATTTTGCTCAAATTAATCTTTTACAACTTAGACCATTTTTAAACCAAAGCGGAAAATTTTCAATACCCACAACCTTCAATTTTATTGATTTCAATACAGAGTTCTCCTGCTCTTACATACAAATTAAAGTTGCTTTTCATTACATTCATAAAGAAAACTTGAAAGTTCTGATTAAAGTAAATAAATCTGGGACATAGATGAGTCAGGTGTTCCTGCGTCCCCCCAGAGCTAGTCGAAGCTTCTGATGCCAAACTGGGCCCAATCTGCGCCTCTTCATTAAGCCAATCTATGCACTCATCAGACAAAGTGCAACTGAAAGTGGGAGCGGGGTCCAGGAGCTCTCTAGTCCTCCATGCTGTGGCATACCAAGCAAGCTGCGCACCTCAAACTGGGAATGCGGCTGGATACTCCATCCCCTCTGCCGAGCAAGTCTGATCATGGCCGAACTGGCGTTGGAATCAGAACGGGAAGTAGAATACACAGTGAGTCAAGCCAATCAACTGAATCCCAGTCTTCCGGGACATGCTGTAGCTCATTGCTGGTAGGTTGAGCCAGGGACATCGCGAAGCAATGCGGTCTGCGGACAAATTGCACATCCAGTCGAACCACCATCCCTCATCTAGGGTATCAACTAGACGACGTCAGAAGAAGTAGCCGCGAGCTGAGTATGCTGGGCAAGAGTCCACAACCTATAACTTATCCATCAACCACACCTGGGGAGGAATGAAAAATGAGAGAATAAAGAATAGAGAGATGTACGATGAGAGAAAAAGTAAGAAAAGGGTTTTTGTGAGAAAAACCGAGCCTGAGGGCCGAGTGATGTAAGCAATATATATGTGAGAAAATGGTGGGAAACATTACCTGCAACAGTAGTGGACTCTCCGCAAACCTGGTCGTCTCCCGGCGATGGAAAGCATCCAAGCCCATCAATGTCTCGGCCAAAGACATGGCAATGCAGCTTTTGCCTTCCGTTAAGCTTTGGGCAACCTCGATCAACCGGACACTAGATCCTCTAGAGCCTGAGGCAAGCAAGAAATGAGATAGCATGCACAAACAAAGGGCATGTCGCTGAAAACCTTGCCAATGATGGTCACCGCGGTCACCGGCATCGGAAAACCGACAAATCAAACTCGGAATATCCAGCATTCCGTCACAAATCAAAGATCGAGCATTGTGCATAGTGAGTCCATACATTCGCCCTAAGGCTTGGGCGTGGCTGAAGCAGAGTTGGGACAAGATTTCCTCGTTGCACACGGATTCCATCAAAGCTTGGAAATCTTCGAAGGTAGGACACACCTCTTGCCCGCCAAAGCTAAAGACATGTGTCACCGGATTCCAAAACCTTTCTGCGGCATGGAGAAACGGAAAGTGCAGCGGAGTGTGACTCAGCGTGAATAGTGCGTTTACGCCATAGTCTCGAAAATTTAGCTTTTCCGAGCCATCCAAGTTGGCAATCCAAGTTGTGAGATTTTGGGTAAGAAACTCCTCCATTTGGTGTAAACCAGTGTTGAAATGAGGAAAACTACGAGGCTGAGGCTTTCGTAGAGGGTAAGGTGGTGAGTGGAAGACAGGTGTCAACATTCTGAAGGTCCTTACCATTTTTGGCCGGTCGACCAAAAGTAGTGCCGACCGACCATCTATTTTGGCCGATCGGCTAAAATATTGGCCGATTCCCATTAATTTCGGCCGGTGATATCTCCTTTTGGCCGATGGCCTCTAATTGTGCTCTAAACCGAATAAATGTTGAGCATGATGAAAAACTGGTAGTTGACACCACTTCCAATGCCTTCTAATGATGTTTTTACGAACTAATACATGTTACTTCATCATGTTTATCGAGTTGTTGTACATCTACTTATCGAGTTGTATTTTACACCCTTTAAGTCTTTACTTTGCTTATCGAGTTGTATTTACAGTTAGTTAGCTTATCGAGCTTTTGTTTTGATTATCGAGTTGTTTTTGTCCTTACTCGGTTCACTACTTGATTATTACGTTGCAAGTGCTTAATTTTCAAACAAAGGTTCAAATCTCTTTTACATTGTTGTGTAATGCGATGCGATGCATAAAATATAGCACTTTTTGAACGAAATAGTTGTTTCATTTCCATCATGTCTTTTGCAAAAAGTACATAGTTTTGAGAAAGTGAAACGTGCATGAGGCAGTGCAATGTGCTTAAACTACCAGTAAAAAAGAAAGTAAAGCAAAAAGGGACAGGAGTAGCAGAGTGTCTGGATTAATGCCGGTGGCCACCCCTCATGGTCGATACACCCCCCACGCCCTTGTTCGGGTCAATCATGTGGTCTGGCACCTTCATTCCTCCGGACAGTGCAAGAAAGTGCACTTTTGAACCCTAGTAGGCCTTCGTGTTGACCTTGAGCCATGTCTTCAATGAGCAATGTTCGGGGCGTGCAGGGAGTATCCTTTCTAGCATCCTTTTGGTATCTTGCGAATTCCACAAATCGCTTCAATTATGTGTTATTACGTTGCTTCGTTTTGACTTCGAGAAAACACACTCGTTACGCGTCTTGCGTTGAACGATGCCTCATTTTAGAGTTACATTTCAACATCATGAATAACATGCCTTTACCATGCTTCAGTTGAATTGCACCTTTCTCTCCTTCTCGCATTGTTACACACATTGCATGCGTTTCCACGTGTGCTTTGCTTACATGTGTTTATGCACCTTTCTCCCCTCTTCGCATTGTTATACACATTGCATGCGTTGTCGCGTCGTGCTTTACTTATATGTGTTCAATTTCCTATACACATTGCATGCATTGTCGCGTTATGCTTTACTTATATGTGTTCAAGTTCCTATACACATTGCATGCGTTGTCGCGTCGGGCTTTACTTATATGTGTTCAAGTTCCTATACGCATTGCATGCGTCGTCGCGTTATGCTTTACTTATATGTGTTCAAGTTCCTATACACATTGCATGCGTCGTCGCGTCGTGCTTTACTTATATGTGTTCAAGTTCCTATACACATTGCATGCGTCGTCGCATCGTGCTTTACTTATATGTGTTCAAGTTCCTATACACATTGCATGCGTTGTCGCGTCGTGCTTTACTTATATGTGTTCAAGTTCCTATATACATTGCATGCGTCGTCGCGTTATGCTTTACTTATATGTGTTCAAGTTCCTATACACATTGCATGCGTTGTCGCGTCGTGCTTTACTTATATGTGTTCAAGTTCCTATACACATTGCATGCGTGGTCACGTCGTGCTTTACTTATATGTGTTCGAGTTCCTACACACATTGCATGCATCGTCGCGTTATGCTTTACTTATATGTGTTCAAGTTCCTATACACATTGCATGCGTTGTCGCGTCGTGCTTTACTTATATGTGTTCAAGTTCCTACACACATTGCATACGTTGTCGCGTTATGCTTTACTTATATGTGTTCAAGTTCCTTCATTTCCACATATTGTACATGTTGTCGCATGTGTTTTACTTACATGTGTGCATTTCATTCCTGCTATACACATTGCATGCGTTTTCACGCGTGTTTTACTTACATGTGTACATTTCATTCCTTACTTTACACATTACATGCATTGTTGCACATGCTTTACTTACATGTGTATACTTATCAATTGCCTTACACATTGTACATGTTGTCGCAAGTGCTTTACTTACATATGTACATTTCGTTCCTTACTTTACACAATGCATGCATTGTCGCACATGTTTTACTTACATGTGTATACTTATCAATTGCCTTACACATTGTACATGTTGTCGCATATGCTTTACTTACATATGTATGTTTTATTCTTCGCTTTACACATTGTACGTGTTGTCGCATGTGCTTTACTTACATGTGTATACTCTTCCTCACTTCCACACATCGTACACGTTGTCACGTGTACTTTACTTATATGTGTTTGTGCCTTCATAGCATTGTTATGCCTATTTCAAATTGCATTGTTATGCACACACTTGGGTTGTGTTGTTATGCACCCCTCTCACCCGCATCGTCATGTACCCCTTCGCTTGCGTTGTCACGCATTTTCAATTGCGTTGTTATGCACACTTCTAATAATATTGTACCTGTTAAGTTTTTTTTTTCATTTACAAGCACGGTATTGTATGTACGGTTCATTTGAAGCTGGCACGACCTGACGAGCCGGACAGGTATTATATTCTCCGCGTGAAACATAGCGAGAATTGAATGATTCTCTTACACCCTCTCTGCATTGTAGTGTAGTTTGGTTTGTGCTAGCTTAAAACTATCGCATGTTATGCTTCATTACAGCTTTCTTTGCATGATCATAAGTTATGCTCGGCCTTGTGCATTGTTTTGCATTTTGCCCCTGCCTTCGGGCGCATATCTTTGTTTGTAGCTTGTATGCTTGTCTAAGTCTTCGGCCTTGTCAAAAATGGGTCGTCTTTGGGCTTTGACATTCACTCCCTTCATTGTTATGACTTTTGAGTTCTGTCAAAGAGGGGCAACTGTAGACACCCCATTTTTGACCGTCCTCAAGACTTGGACTTCGTCGTTTAAACACTCGATGATCATCCATGTTCGTGTTCATTTTGAGATCCCGAAGGACTCGGCTGTGCGCCTTGCCTTAGGATCTCTCGACTTGACTGTTTTGTGCTTGGTTGTGGACCAAGGACTCATGGTTTTTGCACCTGAGGGTAGGAAGTGGCTTGTTAGCCATCCCTTAAACCCACTGGCCGTGGCATGAAGCCACCGGCCTTGCTTTATTTCTACCGACCAATTGTTTGGTTGGTCAGCACAGATATTTGACCGATTGTATCTTTTCCTGGCCGGTGCCTCCTTTTTGCCTTTTTCAGGCATTGTGCATGCCAACTGTGCCAGCTGGAGTGCACGAACTTGTCCTTCATACACGTGTATGGAGGACTTGCACCCTTTGCACCCTTTTGCTCTAAGCTTCTTGAAGAAGCTTAGACCCTTTGTCTTAGCTTCCTCCAGAAGGTTGAACCCTTTGTCTTAGCTTCCCCAAGAAGCTTGGACCTTTGGTCTAGCTTCTTGAGGAAGCTTGACCCCTTTACATTAGCTTCTCTAAGAAGCTTTGGTCCTTGTTTTGTTCTATAAAAGGAGGCCTCTCCTTCTATTAGAGAGGTTCAGCAAATCAGAGATATATATGATATATATATCACTCTCTCTCTATATCTCCATCTCTCTCTTCATTTGTGTGTGTTAGAGTGTCCAAAAGGGTGTTTTGTTCTTAGTTTTGCACTAAAACACCTAGTGTTACACCATACTTCAATTTTGGGAGGTGTTGAGAGTTTGTTCTTGGAGTTTTGAGTGGGTTTTGATCAGAAGGAGGGGGCTGGAGTTGCTGTTCTTCAAGTGTTCTTCAAGGGTGAGCACTATTGCTTTATATTTCCCATTTTTGCACTAGCTTTTAGCCTATCTTGCATGCTATTTTAAGCTTAGTGTATAACTAATAAAAGTTCTAATTTTTCATGTTTAAGATGTTTCATTAAGGTCATTTTGGTGTTTGGGGTTGTCCTCTCCCTCTTAGGCCTTGTTTGGACCTTTTGTGCCTTCTTTGTTTGAGGTTTGACAACTTTCATGTATTGGCCTTCTCACCACTGAAATCCAGAGGATTTTCAGTGGTGGTGAAGGAGTTTTGAGGTCTTGTATAGGGGAGGGACACCCCTCTCCCTTTGTGTCCCATTTGCTTGTGTTTTTTGCTCATAAGGGTAGCATGCATGCTTAGTCAATTTTGGTTCCATATCATAGAGTTTTTGGTGTTATTCGGTCATATTATACCACTTTTTTTGGTCGGATTAATAGTCTATTGCATGCATCATACACTTGCTTTGTAATCTCCTCTATTGTCACAACATGCACCATGCATTTAGACCCCCATACTTGCATGTTTTAGCTTGACTTCATGAAGCTTTTAATCATGTTTCATCATGTTTAAGCTCTGTTGGGTGTTGATTTGGTCATGCTTTTCATGTTTTGTATAGCCTCTTTGCATTCTAGCTTGTTGGCTTCGGGTGTGTGAGTCTTTAGTATGCATTACTTGGGTGATTTCGGTGATTTGGAATCACTTATCGTGCCATTTCAGTCCATGTTTCATGCTTATGTACTTGTGTTTTCCATCCTCTCAATGCTTTGAAGGGTTGTTGTTTTGTACTCCATGTTTGGGTCATTGTGTATGCCTTTAGTCTTAGGCCATTTAGATGCTATTTAGGTCGGTTTTGGGGGCTTATTTGGCATGTTGTAACTCTGTTTTGTATTGATTAGTCCATGCCTTACTTGGTTGTGATAGTTGTAATGGAGTGCTCTCTTTGTAGTCTTGAATGCCTTTGCTTTTGGTGCCTATTTCTTAGCATGTTTTGGCCATGTTCCATGCATGTTCCAACCCTGTTTTGGCCTCCCTTAGGACTGTCCTAAGTCCTCTTCACCCTTTGGGGTTCGTTTGATGTGGCTATGGGTTGAACCCTTTGGTTGGTCTCAAGCTTTGGGTCCTTTTGCATGCTATGTTCCGCTTGTGTGTTTGGATTTGGCACTCCTTCTATCATGATTTCAGAGCTCAGCATATTTGTAAAATTCCCATGTTTGTCTCTTTTAAGTATACTTAGAATTGCCTCTTTTGTGCCTTAGGTGATGAGCCTTGGTGCATGCATGCTTGTATGTGTCATTCGTGTTTTGTTACATCATTATTGGCCACTGTTATGGACAAGGCTGAGGTCTGTCCACCCATAGTGTAAGACCATGGATCATGCATTTGTATATTGTTGCATGCTTATTACATTGTATGATTGTTGCATCCTTGTAGTTAATGCATTGCTGCATGCCTATCACTTTGCATAGTTGCTTATTTAGGTCGCATTATAGTGTTGTATACTTATCATATTGCCATGTTGTTTGCATGATAGGTTGCATTGCACGGTATTTGGCATACTCATGTTTCATTACATTAGTTGCATATGTTGCATCGCTCATGTTGCATTGCATCAATTACATGTTTTTGCATTGCTTTTGCTATACATGCATCACATTTTTGTTTGGTTTAGGGTGTCAAACCAAATGTGAGGAATGAGATGTGTTCGTACTTAAAGTGACGAAACATGTCTCACTCCTCGGTCGCCGACGCCCTTAATCTCAACATGATAGGGTGTGAAGCATCCATTTGTTTTGTTGCATGCATTTACATTGATTTGCAAATTTGGTACCTTTGGCCATCATGCGTCAAAATGCATGATTGGTGGCCCAAGTACCGAGGGCCATACTCCCTTGAGATCATAGCATGATAGGGAAGGTGGCTATGCACACACTGTCTTGAAAATTCCATGCCATGCACTGTCTGTCCTCTGTTGCAGCAAAACCAGTATTCTGTAGGAAGAAATGGCCTGCCGGCCACTTTTACTGCCGACTGACCATCAATGTCAAGCCGGTGATCCAATTTTTGGCCGATGGCCACATTTCTATGGCCGGTAATGTTCTATCTTGGCCGGTGGCATCCCAAAATGTGCAAGGAGAGTTTCAGAAGCTTCACAAATGTTTTCATGGTTCTCAGAGCTGCAAAACAGTGTAAACAGAGGCAACAGTGGCATGGCGACGGGTTTTCGAGCGAGGCGAATCGAGCATGCATCATCCAAGCATTCCGAGGTGGAGCTGCGGCGGCCTCTTTACTGCTTTAGTTGACTAGTTAATTTGTTAATTAGTTAAGTGGTTGTGTAATATTTAATTAGCTTGTTAGTTAATTAAATTTCTATTATTCTTTCTGACCCTCCGAGCGTGTGCAATTGTGTAATAAGTGTGCGTGAGTGTGTGTATGTCTTCCAACCCCACGTCTTTCTCCCTTTAATTTACTATCTTATGATGGTTAGATTAAAGCATGTTTCAATTAGCATACTTATGCTCGCATGTTTGCATCCGTTCATCTGTCCCGCATGCACCGGGCTCGGCGCATCATACTAACTGCACTGTATTTCAATTTCGAGTTGAATACATGTTATCTGTTGCATTCCATATGCCATGTTTAGAATAGTCAAGCCTATTGTAGTTGCATTTTTGCATATGTTGCATTAGGCATTTCAGCATAGTTAGGGCTCATGCATGATCTCTAATTAGCTTCTTTCTTTAGCTTGGAGTACTCGGTAAGCATTTACGCTTTAGCATCCTTACATGAGTGTGAGTGTTGCCATGACAGCATGCTTACCATGAGGCTATATGCTTATATGATATAACTGCCTGAATGCCTCTGGGTGAAGGTTGGATTATCAGAATTGGAATAATGCATTGACTGTGAGCTTTTTAAAGCCCACTTGAGAGTGGCAAATCCATATTTTAGCCTACTTGCGAGTCGCAAACCGTTTTCAAAACAAACATGAAATGTTTTGTTCCAATTCAGGCGATCCAGTCTATACTTGTATGCTGTACGCATCACATAATATATCTAGGCTAATAACCGGAATAAGAACGCATAATGTCTTCAAAACTAGATATCATAGTTAGTACAGGCCGATTTTCGGATCGGGTGAGCGGGGGTGCTCATAGCTGACCTTCCCTAATCGTACCCAAGTTCCCGAGCCAAGGCAACTTTGGTGATGACGGACACGCGACCTTAGGCAACGAGTCAGGGTTTCCTAAATTTCCCAAAATAAAATATTTAGGTGGCGACTCTATATCTGGCAAAGCAGTCCATGTTTGGCACTTCTTTAAAAAAAAAATCTATTTTTCAAAATGAATTGCCGGATTTGTACTCTTTGGTGATTTATCAATCTCACATCGCACATTGTGAGATCAGATTAAGAACCGTGACAATTTGAGTCCGAACTGTAGTGTGCCCAAATGAACAGAACGAGATTCCCTCCCGGGATGTTCGGGTGCGTCTACACAAGGCAAGGCTTTTGAATGGTCCGCCGACTGCGAAGCTGCTTTCAACAGCCTCAAGACCTACCTCTGATCAGTTCCACTCTTGACAACACCTTCGGCCGGTGATCCGCTCATTTTGTATCTGGCAATTTCCGACCGGGCCGTCAGCACCGTACTAATAAAGGGAGAACTGGGGGAGCAGCGACCAGTGTATTATGTGAGCAAAGCAATGGTTGACGCCAAAACACGCTACCTTCCGTTGGAAAAACTCATTCAGGCCCTTGTCATGGCAGCAAGAAAACTGATGCATTACTTCCAGGGGCATAGCATGGGGGGGCTAACAGATTACCTCCTCCGATTAGTACTACGAGGTACAGAAGCATCAGGACGCGTTTCAAAGTGGACTCTTGAACTCGGCCAGTACGATATTTAGTTTCTACCTAGAACCTCAATCAAGGGACAAGTGCTTGTCGACTTTGTTGCCGAATTCACAGGGGGTCTTACCGACTTCAAGTCTGATGAAATTCGACCTAAGCCGAACTAGAGAATTTATGTTGGGGACATTTGGCAGTTGTACTGTGATGGATCATCCAATCAACGGGGCAGTGGAGCCGGAGTAGTAATCATGGCTCCCGATGGCGCAATAATTGAGCAAGCCGTCAAGCTCGGCTTCGAAGCATCAAATAACGAAGCCGAATAAGAAGCCCTTCTAACCAATTTGCTTAATGCACATCTTCTGGGTGCTCGGCATTTGCTTGTATTTTGCGATTCAAAACTGGTGATCAATCAGTTAAAGGGGGAGTACGTGGCAAGAAATGATCGTATAACGGCTTACATGAAAATGGCTAACTCTTTGCTGGCAAAATTTAACCATCATGAATTGAATCAGATAACACGTGATTAGAACACACATGCAGATGCCCTGGCTTGCCTAGCATCCGCCATTAACTCAGAAATTAAACGGACCATCGAAGTAGGTTTCATCCCGAAGCCGAGCATTGGCCCTTCGGAGGAAGTCTAGGTCAATGGTATAGAATTTGGACTGAGTTGGATGGATCCCATTGCTGCATTCCTGTCTTCCGAACAGCTCCCAGAAGACAGGAAAGAAGCGCACAAGCTACGAAACAAAGCCTTGCGATACTACTTGGATCCGCAAGGAAAGCTTTACAAAAAATCCCTTTCTGGTCCATACTTGGAATGCGTGCATCTGGAACAATTCGAAGAGCTTCTGACTGAAATACATGAAGGCAGTTGTGGCGCCCATTCTGGCGAGCGCTCTTTGGCTCATCGAGCCGTGACACAGGGGTATTACTGGCCGACAATGAGAGCCGATGCCGAATGTTACGTGAAAAAATGTGAACAGTGCCAGAAGTTCTCTCCTTTGACCCACCTGCCTGTTGAAGAGTTAAGCTCCATAACTAGTCCTTGGTCGTTCGCCCAATGGGGACTTGACATCGTCGGACCACTGCCTCGTGCCCCGGGTAACAAGTGATTTTTGATTGTCGCGACAGATTATTTTACAAAATGGGTAGAAGTGGAAGCACTAACGCACATCCGAGATACCGACGTGAAGCGTTTCATTTGGAGAAATATCATAACACGATTCGGCATTCCAAGAGCACTCATTTCAGACAACAGCACCCAGTTTGATTGTGGCGTCTACCGAGAGTTGTGTAGCAAGTATGGTATCCAGCCTTACTTTTCCATGCCGGGTTATCCACAAAGCAATGGTCAAGCTGAAGCCTCTAACAAATCCATCTTAGACGGCATCAAGAAAAGGCTGGAGAAAGCCAAAGGCAAATGGGTCGAATAATTACCGAGTGTGTTGTGGGCTCATCAAACTATGCCGAGGCGATCTACTAGGGAAACGTCGTTTGCTCTATGCTTTGGAACCCAGGCAATCATACCCTTGGAGATTGGCCTCCCAACCTTGAAATCGAAAGTTTTTTATATGGGCCAAAACGATATGATGCTGGCCCTGGATTTGATTCTGATTGAAGAACGAATAGACAGTGCCCTTGCATCTATGGCGCGGTATCAGCAGCAGCTTGCTAAGTCATATAATCAATGTGTTTAGCTGCGCCGCTACATACCAGGAGAGTTGGTTCTGAAGAAAGTACACCCAGCTGCTAGGAAACCGGCTGATGGAAAATTAGGTTCTAACTTGGACGGCCCTTATCAGGTCGATTCGATCACGGGAGTAGGGGCATATTGGCTTAAAGACATGTCTGGAAGGAGTCTGCCACGACCTTGGAATTCAACGCACTTGCGTAAATTCTATCATTAAACCCAACCTGTGGGGAATGATAATAGTTTTGAATGGCTCACCATGTACACATTCTAGTTTTGTAATGCAAAGATTCCTGTTTACTCACTGCGAAATCCAGTTCAAAGGTGTTCTGATTAAAGCCTCCAAATTCGGAGCGCCCTTCGTGGATACCACGATTGACCAAATTCGGAGCCCCATCGGCGCATGATGCCTTTGGGCCGATTAAAGCCTCCGGATTCGGAGCACCCTTCGTGAATATCATGATTGGCCAAATGAAGTTTCCAGATTCGGAGCCCCATCGGTGCATGACGCCTTTGGGCCGATTAAAGCCTCCGGATTCGGAGTGCCCTTTGTGGATATCACGATTGGCCAAATGAAGTCTCCGGATTCGGAGCCCCATTGGCTCATGACACCTTTGGATCGATAAAGCCTCCGGATTCGAAGCGCCCTTCGTGGATTTCATGATTGGCCAAATGAAGTCTCCGGATTCGGATCCCCATCAGCGCATGACGCCTTTGGGCCGATTAAAGCCTCCAGATTCGTAGCGCCCTTCGTGGATATCACAATTGGCCAAATGAAGTCTCCGGATTCGGAGCCCCATCGGCTTATGACGCCTTTGGGCCGATAAAGCCTCCGGATTCAGAGCGCCTTTCATGGATATCACGATTGGCCAAATGAAGTCTACGGATTCGGAGCCCCATCGATGCATGACGCCTTTGGGCCGATTAAAGCCTCCGGATTCAGAGCGCCCTTCGTGGATATCACGATTGGCCAAATAAAGCCTCCAGATTCAGAGCTCTCTTCGTGGATATCACGATTGGCCAAATGAAGTCTCCGGATTCGGAGCCCCATTGGTGCATGATGCCTTTGGGCCGATTAAAGTCTTTGGGTTCGGAGCGCCCTTCGTGGATATCACGATTGGCCAAATGAAGTCTCCAGATTCGGAGCCCCGTCGGCGCATGACGCCTTTTGGCTGATAAAGCCTCCGGATTCGAAGCGCCCTTCGTGGATATCACGATTGGCCAAATGAAGTCTCCAGATTCGAAGCCCCATCGACGCATGACGCCTTTAGGCCAATTAAAGCCTCCGGATTTGGAGCGCCCTTCGTGGATATCACGATTGGCCAAATAAAGCCTCCGGATTCGGAGTGCCCTTCGTGGATATCACGATTTGCCAAATGAAATCTCTGGATTCGGAGCCCCATCGGCGCATGACGCCTTTGGGCCGATTAAAGCCTCTGGATTCGAAGCACCCTTTGTGGATATCGCGATTGGCCAAATGAAGTCTTCGGATTCGGAGCCCCATCGACGCATGACGCCTTTTGGCCAATAAAGCCTCCGAATTCAGAGCCCCATCGGCGCATGACTCTTTTCGACCGGTTAAGTCTCCGGATTCGGTTGGGCATGTAAAGTCCAGATTCAGAGCCCTATTGGTGCATGACACTCATGGGCCGAATAATATTCCGAATTCAGAGCGCCCTTCATGACGAAGGTTAAAGCATACAAAACAAAACATTTACACATCAAAGTGGGATGCTACGTTAAGTTGAGCTGGCAAAAACCATTTACACATCAAAGCATATAAACATTCAAAATGAAATGCTTAGTTAACTTGGGCCTGTCCAACCGCATGAACAAAACAAAACATGCCAACATTCGAAATGAGATGCCTAATTAAGCATGTAAAAATTCAGAATGAAATACAAACATTTAAAATAAAACATTTTATTCAATTAGACAATAAGCACATAATCTTGCACGTAATCTGCGTTTGAGCATTACAATGTCTATTTTTGTCTAGCGTCTCCCTCGTTGTCACTCTTCTCGACTTCGAAGATGAAAAAGGGGAAGTGATCATGTTGGTATCGCGGCAACGCCGAATCAACGCCCGCTGCTCGGAGAGCTTCCTTGGCTTGAAGTGCCTTGATCCAACCATGCTTAAATCCACGATTTTCATATCGGCAAACTTCCTCGGCGAGCTTTTCCCTCGTCTTCAGTATCCCTACTTTCCAGCCTTCATGGAAGCCTTTTTCATAGGCCCTCCCCTTCGCGGACTCTATTGCAAACATGCTCGCCGTATCACGATCGGCAAGTACAGTACTGATAAGCCGTTGGGTCACTCTTTCTTCCACGATTAGGTTAGCATGTCCGGCTGGTTGTGTTTGAGCGGCATTGACTTCCTTAGCATGCCGATTTCATAGGCGATGTACAGCCTTTTCACCGCCCCATGAACGCCCTCTCAAAACACCTCGAAGTCAGGTCGACCAACAATCGACTGCTGTACTTCCGGCGGAAAAATCTGTCGTGCAAATTCGACTGCCACCTTCGGGTTCCAAATGATGGAATCTGCCTCTGTCGTCGGTCTATTCCCAACGAAAATAGAAAAGCTCAATGGGCATGGTGGTCCATTGGCCTCACTTTGCGAACGAGGGGAGCTCCCCCGCTGACGCTTATCCTTCCTTGGTGACCTGCTTCGTCGACGGGGAGAGCGACGCCTTTCGTGCTCTGCAGATGCCATACCGCCCGTATGGGGAGGCTCGCCACCTCGATTCATTGATGAGTCCAGCTCCGCCAAAGTCCTGCCTTCTCCCTTACTATTAAAGAAAAGTCTGGTTGACATTCACACTTTTTCAGCCACGAAAGACGAGCAGAATCGAGTCGCTTTATGAAACCCAGATGGAATCTCTCAGCCCCTTTTTAATCACTCAGGAGTGCACCCCACTCCCGAGGCGACATCATCAATGCGCGCACTCCAGCAACCACCAATATTCAGCATTATTGATTCATTCCGATCTAGAAGTGCTATTCGGCTTTCGGAGTTCATACATTGGCTGGGGCAAGGGTAGATTTATTAATCTAATCGGCCAAATACTTAAGCCTAATGCCGACCGATTTGTGCCGCAGCCACTCCATGAACTAATGATATTCGGCTTTTGGAATTCATACATTGGCTGGGGCAAGTGCAGATTTATTAATCTGATCGGCCAAATACCTACGCCCCACGAACTAATTCTATTCGGCAAGATCACATTTATTAATCTGATCACATTTATTAACCCTTAGTTATCTAATCGGCAAGTGAATACGAACGTTTGTCTACCGCGTGACAGACAAAAATAGTTTTACCCAAAATACCAAAAACATAACAGTAATCTTCATTGATAACCACAATTAAATACAGGAAATAATGCAAGGTAAGGGAAAAATTCATTCATAAATTGAATACAGCAAAGTCATCATTTTATAAATCAAGATTACCCCAAGCAAATAGTTGTCTACTAAGAAACTAAGAAAACAAAACATGTTTACAAAAACAATCATTGAAATTGAAAATACCTAACAAAACTAAAATGTCTCCCAAATCAAGCCTCGGGATTAGACTCGAGCGGCTCAATGTCCACTTGCTCGTATGGAATTGGCATGGCCAATGTAACTCCAGCGGCAGCAAGGGCTTTGAGCCAGCCGTGTTTGAATCCCCAATTCTAGAATTTTGGGACTTCTTCTACATAGTCTTCAAGGGCGGCGCTCTTCCCAACTTCGAACGATGCGAAAGCCTCGGAGTCGGCTTGTTCCTTAGCCTTCTTCAACTCTTCCAATTCGGCCTCCAGCTTGGCAAGTGCCTCCTTGGCCAACTTGAGCGATTCCTCGCTCGCGTTTGCCCTCTTCTCGCCGTCGAATCTGAGCTGGTCAGCAATCCGAGCCCTCTCATTTTCAGCTTCGACTCGTACACTTTCCATTGTAGCTCTCGCCACCTCGCACTCGACCCTACTCCTTTTACCTTCGACTTCCGACTTCAAGCGGCCAATTCTTTCAATGGCATCATGCTGGCGGTGGCCTAGTTCGGCTATCCTTCCAACCGTCTACAAAACAAGTTGGGTTTGTCACATACCAAGAAATACCATATGCAAACCAAACCAAACCAAATAAGGAGTTAAGATCGAGTCACATACCAGAAGGGCCGACTGGTCAGCTAATGCTATTGCTACCAAATCAAGCTCAGCATGAAAGGTTGCCTTGTCAGCCGGCAAGGAAACCGAGGCAGCCAAGCTCAGCGCCACCGCTGGATCTTTCAAAGCCGACGCTTTAGAGGAGATTGGCATGTTTTTTATCTTTGGTTCAACAACAAAAGGAGAAACCACACCCGGCTTCTCTAAGCGTGGCCGTTTATCAATAAGGCCCTCCTCGGAGCCGGCCTCGCTCTCAGCGGTACGTTTTTCTCCCCAATCTTCTAAAATCGGCCGTTCTTCGGTAATCGGACGCTCGGCATCCTTCTCCGTCTCGGCCGCATGAACTTGATTCGTTTCTTCTACAAAAATGGGTTCGGAAGATTCACTCGGGGCAGGTCCAGAATGGGTGGCCTCGGCTTTCCGTCGGGCGGCCATGCGTTTGGCATTTTTCTTTCATGCCAACTGCTTAAGACTTTTCCCAGCGATACCCTCAGAATAAACGCCGAGAAGGTCTCCCAAATTTGTAAAAATATCTTCGAAGGCGTTCCCTCGGCCTGATGTGGACTGAGGGTCAGACGAGTTCAGTCCGGCTTCCTCAAAGGCCGAGTTAATAGCTTTGTCAACTTCCGCTGCCAACTGGTCTGGGTCCTCGGCGATTGGTTCGGCCGTGTGTTCTTCTACGTGTTCAGAATCGGATGTTTCTAAACCAATCTGTCTCAAGTTTTTGAAGCTGGGGAAGATGAGGGCTGTAAGATGGTTGTCGCCTTGCGCGATCGGAATGTTGTCTGCCGCCGAGAATGTCGTGTAAGTCGGCTCGTACCGCAGGAAAATGTGGGCCACCTCCCTTGTTTTTGAAGATTTGGACGGTCGACGAACTGTAGCGCGGTTTTAATTTCTGCAAGCACAATGTCGTCATCTGAAACTAACACTCTCTTCAAGTCGCTGCCTGCATAAACAAAATGATTAGATGTATATAGTGCCGAATACAGATATGGAAATAATAGAAATAAAAGTGATCTAATCGGCCACCTAGTTCGCCTTTTCGCCTTGGCACAGGGTCTAGGCGATCTTCACCCTCGCCGAATTCCCAATTGTCGTGGACAATGACCATCACATCATCGACAAGCTTGCCAAAGCTGGCAAGCATAGTCACTAAGTGATGATCAGTATCCTTGGCTCTAAGAAAGTAGCGTCCTAGCCAACCAGTAGATATGGCTAGGACATAACAGTGTCAAATGGCAGGTATACCTAAATTAATCCTAATACGCCACTTTAGCTCTACAATTCCCATTATGATGCGAAAGAAATTCACATTGGGCTGGGAAGGGATTAGACCCCAGTATCGAAGAATAACCCTAAAAAATGGGTGAAGAGGAAAGCGGACTGCGCCCTCAGCAATTGATAGGAGAGGAAAGACGACTGTGCTCTCATCATCCCTCTTCATATCAGTGGTGCTGTCTGCCAAAAGTGACAGATGGACGTCATCGGGGATGGAAAAATGGCATCGAAAGCCGGAGATTCGATCCGCTAAAAGGAGCTCCTTCAGATGTTTCGCCATTTTGGCCAACCCAAGGATTATGGAAAACTAAAAGCAAACAAGGAAGCGGGATCAAAAATGAAGAAGAAGAAAACTTACAGGAGACGAAGGGAAAAACGAGAAACAAGGAGTTGCAGAGGCCGCGAAGTGAAGGAGTTGCACTAGAAGGCGAGCCAGATATCTTTGGGTATTCAGAACATACATTCGAAGAGACAATTTCAAATCACATTAAATGGAGGCAGTGTACGAAGGGGCGGGAAATCGTTACAATGACCAAAAAGCGTATACGCGTTCTGACACGCATTGGGAAGAGGATTAACTGCCGAATTTTGACTTCCCAGGCTAGAAGCCAAACACGCCGACTAACTGATGCTAGTGGGGTGTTTGAGGGGCAATTGTGGGAGTCGAATTTACTTAGATCAATAGAGACGAATGGACCAGTCCAGTCCAGAACATAACCTCTATTCGGCATTGATCCTAGTCAATTGAAAAGCTAAATAAAATGGCCGGCATTCCAACCAATAGAACAAAGGCTGAGTATAAGTACATGTAAAGGATCAGGGGTGGGCCAGGCCCAGAGATAATACTATAAATACAGGATCTTCAGTCAGAGAAAGGTATGTGAGAACCATTACGCATAACTTAAAATACAAGTAACTCAGAGAGTAAAGACTGACTTGCCCGTCGGAGTGCTAATTCCGGCACCCCCGACCGGAGTGTTTATTCCTTTTAAGGTGACTAGCTGAAGATCATGAGTGTCCCCTAGGATCGGAAGAGTATTTCCAAACCACTTCCCCACAATCTTAATTTGATTGTAGCAAAATACAAGGTCAAGAATAGTTTCTCAATAACTGAATATTTACAATCACAAGAATTTAAAAACTTACTAAGTTAATAAATAGCTTGCTCCTTGCCTTCTTCGTTGTCATGAGCTAATAAGACCCAAATGGATTCTTCTTCTGCTGCTATATACAACTTCAAAGATTTGTTTTCTTTTGAAGGCATCAACATTGAAGGTTCAGCCAAATAGATTTTGATGGCTTCGAATTTCCTAATGTTTTGCTTCCCACCTAAACTCCTTATGATCTTTAAGCTTCAACAAAGAAGAAAAGACTTAAGTTTTAACAGTAGTGTTAGCAATAAAATCTTCTAAGAATATTAACCTGCCCAATAAATTTTTACAATTCTTTCTTATTAGTAGGTAGCTTAGCTTTGATGATGGCTTTGGCTTTGTTTTTGTCAATCTAGATTCCTCTTTTGTGGACCATATATCCCAGAAAATTACTAGCAAACATACCAAAAACGTATTTCAGAGGGTTGAGCTTAAAATGAGCCAAATAATCTTCGAAGGACTGAGACTTCACTATAATGTCATCAATATAACACTCTAGAAATCCCCAAACTAGATCATGAAAATGGTATTTATAGCTCTTTGATAGGTTGCGCATAGCATTTTTCAACCCAAAAGCCATTTCATCCATTCGAAGGTTCCTAAATTACCTGGATATCTAAAAGTTATCTTGTGAACATCTTCCTCAGCTATGTATATCTGGTTGTACTTAGAATGACCATCCATCATAGATAAAATGACATGTCCTACTGATATATCCACAAGTAAATCTACCACTAGCATTGGATATTCATCCTTAGTAAATCTACCACTACCAATGGATATTCATCCTTGGAAGCTGCCAAACTTAGATTTTGAAAGTCAATACAGACTCTCATTTTTCCATTCTTTTTAATAATTGGGACAACATTGGAAAGTCATTCAACATACCTGGTCGTTCTAATGAACCCAACTTTTAATAATCCGGAAAATTCTTCTTTGACTTTGAGAGTTACCTATAGACTCATCCTTTGAGGTTTTTGCTTGTGTGGTTTGTAATTAGGCTTGATATGGAGCCTATGTTCCACTACCTGCCTATCCAATTCAGATAGCTCATTGTAGTCCTATGCAAAGCAGTCTTTATATTCTTTCAATAAAGCCAACAATCTAGCTTTAGAAATTGGATCCATCCCAACACTAATGAAGGTTGGATTCGAAGTTGTTTTTCCTTCCAAATTCACTTCTTCCAAAGGGTCCTGAGCCTTAGCTGTGAAGCTTTCTAGGACTTTAGACTCTTTTAGTTCTTCAAGCGATTCAACTTCTTATTGCTTCCCTTCATCATCTTCATAGGCAAAGTTTGCCCAGAAAATTTCATCTTCCTGAATTCTTGCTTCAATATCTTTAGCCAATAAATTATTCAAAGCCAATAATAAGGCTTGTTGCATTATTTTTTATTCAGAGCCAGTCATTTCATTCATCCCTATTGCATGCTGGCTTATCCAAACCATATTGGATCCTCCGTTTTAAACAAGTCATTTCTTCATATGTACTATGTTCTACATCCTCACCCTGAGTCTTTAGCACGCTCAGAGGTATACCCTTTGTTGATACAACTTTGCCTCTGCAAAATCTGCATGAACTGTGAATGGTTGAGGGTCTGCTTCTATCTCTTCTATTTCTCCATCTCCTAGGGCCATAATGATCTTTTGGTGCAATGAAGATGACACACATTTGTTAGTATGTATCCAATCTCTTCCTAGCAAGGCATTATACTTGGTCTTGCTATCCACCATAAAAAAGGCTGCTACTCTACTTCTTGACCCCACATTAAGGTTGACTAGCAAGATTCCTTGGGCTATTCGTTTGTCTCCTGTGAACCCTGCTATGGAGGTGCTAGTTGGAATAAGTTTTGGGTTTTTCAAACCTAGTTTCTTTAGAGAGGCTTTAGGCAACAAGTTGATTGCCGCTCCATTGTCCACCAACACCATACTTATTAATACTTTATCAAAATGGGCCTTAATGTATAAGGGCTTGATATGCTGAGTCATGTTAAGAGTTAGGTATTCAAAAGGATAACAAGATGTAGCCTCTTGAACCTCCATCTCCACTATTTCTTCAGAGTTTGTCTCTTCCATCATTTCGATTTCTAGGATATAAGTCTCATCATCTGACTCAACCTATTCTTCAGTGGACGGGCTCCTTCTTTGCTTAGGATCTACTTTGTACCTATGAGGCAAAACACACACCATATTTATATTAACAACAGGTGATGAGCCAAATTGGATTTGGACTAGCTCATTTTGTGCCTTTGACCCCTTTGAAGGTTCTGAATTACTCTCAGACCTCTAGTCTCCTTCTATTTCCATGGGAATAGCCAATTTTAGATCTACAGGTTTAGTCTGTTTTCGCTATCATATCTATGAGTAAACCATCTTCTCTTTACTTTAAGCCATCTGGCTGGCTTTCTGAATCTTCAAACTCAAATTCGCTTTCCATCAAGGCCTTAGACAAGCCTGCTAGACTGACATTTTCTTCAACTATCAATTTAACATGAATTCAAGTCAATTGCTCTATCTTTTCTTGAGCACGATTATACCTCACATGCTCTTTATCAACCCCTTTGTCTTTACCCTTTCCATCTCTTGGGATTATTTTGATAGAGTCTTGGAGTTCGTTGGTGAATTTTTTTTGGATTTTTCTTCTTTTTGATCTGGAGAAAATAGGCACCAAATCTGGCTGCCTACTCTTTGGATCCTTTAACATAAACCACTGGTTAGGCTATAGGAGGTGGCTTAACCATCTTCTGTTTCTAATCCTACTGAGGTTCAGTTTGACTCACCTTAGGCCTGGTCTATAAAAAAAAATCAATCAGGGACTCCTAACACTTAGGAATACATGTGTCTTTTGCTTGTGTAAGGAGTGCTTGACCTCAAAGATCCAACTTCTGGGCTTCTCTTACGTCTTCTCTCTCTCTTTATATGATTAGTAGAGAAAGTTTGTTCTTGAATCCCCATGGGTTCTACTTTTGAATTATCCTTTTGTCTCCTTCTTCTGCCCCAAGTTGTCCTTTGAGAATGAGCCATTAGTCCATGTAGGGCATAAGTTTGGCATAGCTTGCATCTAGGTCTTCGAGTTACAAAGCTTGGAGTGTTGTCTATGGGACTGGCCTTTTCAAGTATTCCTTTGACCCATTTGTAACCTTTCCTGAACCTGAGGCAACCCTCTGGACAACCAAAGTCTCTAAAGTACATGCGTTCACTGAGTGATCGGACTGTTTTTGGTTGTATGAAGAGCCAATTCCTTCAGTCTTTTGAGATGACTTCCTTTCTTTTGATGCAAATTCTTGCCTTATTTCATTTATTTGGATGTCTAGAACATCCAATTCTCTAAGATTCAAGCCTCTTTACAAAACCTGAATAATTAAGTCTAGAACTCCAACATTAGCTTCTACCTCATTTACCTCTGGAAAAAGGTCTTTGTCAATTCCTATTACCTTCTCAACCTTGGCTGGAAACTGAAGCATGCCTTTCTTGATCTGCTCCTGAATCCTGTCTCGAAAAATAATGCAATTTTTAGTAGAATGATACTAAGTATTATACTATTTATAGTACATTTTATCATTTAATTCATTCGAAGTTGGCATAACCACCCCTTTAGGGAGCTTTAAGAACTGTGTTGCTAATAAATAATTGAATAGTTCATTAGCTTTAGAAGTATCAAAAGCGTATTTTCTATGAAATTCTTTCTTTTTAGACTGATGATCTATTGTAGTTTCTTTTTTAACTAAGGTATCACATACGTATAATTCTTTGCCTACAATTTCAACAGCATCTGTTTCCATGTTAGGGTCCCTATAATAGGTCATATATGAGGAATTATTTCTATTTTGTTCTTCTTCTGGCAACGACTCGTACCTAGACACTTTATAAGTCAAATCGACTAAGTCTCTCAAATTTATTGCTTCAAACTTCTTTCGAAGCCTACACTCTAGACCATTTTGAGCCATTTTGAGCCAATCTAATGAATTCACGGTCTAGAAGGACCACTCTACACTTACTTCTGACCCTCTTAAATCTGGCTATAAACTGGGTAACATTTTCCTCTGGTCTTTGGCTTAACCTTTTCAGGTCAACCATTGTAACCTCTTACTCAGTTTGGAAGAATTGTGCATAAAACATTTCCTCCATTTGTGGCCAAGTTTGAATCATTCCAGGTAATAGACTGATATACCAAGCAAATGTTGGGCCAGTTTATGATCTAGGGAACAATCGAAACTTCATATAGTCGTGATTCATGCATTTCTGTAGATACCCCATTTTTGACTACCCTTAAGACTTGGGCACTATTGATGGTTTACTTGGTGGAGAAAGGTGTGTAGGGCAAAGGTTCAGTTTCTTCAGTAAGGAAAGAGTCAAATCTCAACTTCATACCCCTTTTGGACCAAAACAATCTTGATCAAAAGATTTTAGACCTTGAAACCCTCTCTTTCAAAATGTTTTGAAAATAAAGTTCCTACGATGTTCCGACGCTCGCATTTCATTAAATGTTGCGCTTTTCGATAAACCGAGCAAGGACAAAGTGGAAATGAATGAAAGAGAGTTGAAATCTTTGAAAAATGTTTCAAAACACCTTGCTTAGGAGTTAGGAGTTGAAGAAAAGAAGAGGAGAGGGAAGAAAACTAGTTGAGGAGAAGTTCGGCATGAATCCGAGAAGGATCGAAACTGAGCGACTTCACCAAAATAGGCATAACTTTTTGTACAGTTGGAATTTTGGTGTAATATTTCCACCATTGGAAAGCTTACTTCCAGGGCTTAAATTTGGACACAAGAATGACCTAAAAATAAGTCAATATGAAGGAGTTATGGCCATTTGAAATTGGACTTGGAAAGCAAAATTTTCTTGCCGACCAGAAAAACTAGCTGGCACACCAAAGAAAGTGGCTGGCCGACCACTTTCTCTGAAAAATTGGTCGGCCGACCAGAAAAAGTGGTCGACAGACCACTTTAACTGGTCGGCGACCTTCCTGCTGATTTTGAAGAGTCTGTGGATGCCAACTGTGCCAGCTGGAGGGCACAGACTGCATCTTCCATACAGGTGTATGGAGGGATTAGATCCAAGGTCTAAGCTTCTCCAAGAAGCTTTAGTTTATGTTTTTCTATAAGAGAGGGTCTCCCTCTCCATTCCACAGGTTCTGAAGTTGGCCAAGAGTGATAGATACATCTCCCTCTCTATATTCTTCTCTCCCTCTATATTTTGTGCCTTAAAGAGTGTTATTCCTTCACTTTTGCACTATAACTCCTAGCCACACACCACCATATTTGAGCTGAGATCCTTGGAGGTGGTTTTTGGGTCATAAGAGTTGGTTTTGGGCTGGAGGAATTGCTGTTGTTACAGTGCTTCAAGGGTAACCCCTTTTCTCTTCTTTATGCTTTGTTTTTGGTTACTCTCCTAGCCATATTTGCATGATGATTTGAGCTTAACTTTCTACTAGAAAAAGTTCTATTTTTTAGTCCTTGTGATGTTTGTTTAAGGCCTCTTGGGTGTTAAGGGTCTTTTACCCTCTTGCATGCCTTATTTGGCCTTGTTTTGTGCAATGCCTTAAGGCCTTCGAGCTAGTCCTTTCTTGGCCTTTTAACCACTGGAATCCAGTGGATTTTCATTGGTTGGCATGTGGTTTTGAGGTTCCAAATCAGAGAGGGGTGATCCCCTCTCTTCTTGTTTTGTTCTCTTGCATTATTGGCCTATCAAAGGAGCATGTGTTTGTACTATTTTGAGGCTTGGTTCAGGTACTTTTTTGTGACTTCTAGGACCTGCCTTGACTCTGTCCATGGTTGGTTTGGTCACCTTTTGCATGCTTCTTGTATGTGTAGTGCAATCCCATTTGTGGCTCATCAAAATAGCATGTCTTTCTAGCATGTATGGGCTCCATTTCAGTAGGTTTTTGGTCATTATTTAGCATGTCATAACTCTATATAAATTTGGTTTGATAGCCTCTTGCATGCTTCATGTACTTGTAATATAAATCTTGCTTACTAGCTTTGTATGCATGTTGTTTTGGTTCATCATTCTAGCATATTTTGGCTATGCTCCAACATGATTTTATTCATATTTTGGGCTGTTCTAGGACTATTTTGGGCTGCCATGGTCATATCACTCATGTTTTGTATAGTTATAGTGCAAATGCTTTGGCTAGTCTTGAGTTTTGAGGTCCCTAGCATGCTATATTTGTGATGTTTGCATACCTTGGCATCATTTGGCATGGAATTTCAGAGCTTATATCTTTGTCATACTCTCATGTTTATCACTCTTTAATTGTATTTGAGAGTTGAGCTTTGTGCCTTGCTTGCGAGCCATCATTTGGGCATGCTTTTTCTTCCTTAGCATGCTATCATTTCAGTCCATTTCAGCCACTATTTTGACCTGCATTAGGTCTGTTTTAAGTGCTTTAGGTCATTTAAGCATTGCATGGTATGGTTGTAGTGTAAAGCCCTTGACTAGCTTTGTATTTCAAGTCCCTTGGCATGCTTTATTTGAGCTATTTGCATGATATGGCTTCACTTTGCATGTAATTTCAGAGCATATAGACTTGTCATACTCCCACTTTTGTCACCCCTTGAGTGCCCCTAAGGGTTATGTTCTTGTTGCCTAGCTTATGGACCAATATGCGTGCATGTGTGTCTTGCCTTTTGATACCTTAGTCTTGGTGTTATGGCCACTGATTTGGGCATGACTGAGGTCAGTCCATTTTGGTTTAAGTCCATCGAGCATTGTGTATTCCATATGGTTCATTGCGTTGTGTATGCCATGTCCATTCGCATTGTGTATGCTAGTTGTTGTTCATATTGTTGCATGCTTATGTTGTCTTGCATTGAGTATGCATGCATTAGCATAATTTGCATGTCATTAGCTTTGTTAAGTCAATCATGTCACATTGCATTGAGTGGGCCATGTGGTTCTTAGCATTGTGCATTGTGCATGCCATTGGCATTGAGTATGCTAAGTTACATTGCATTGCATGTTTGCATGCTTGTCCCTTGCATGTTGTTTGCATGCTTGTTTTGTTGCATTGCATGTTTGCATGCTGGAGCCGCATTGTGTATGCCATGTTTTGTTGCATTGTGTTTGGAATAGGAGTTAGTCCAAACATGGGAAACCAGGGACGTTTCATACTCGAAGTGATGAAACGTGCCTCAATTCTCAGTCGCCGACACTCTTGACTATACATGATGGAGTTTTAGACTTTATGTGTTCATGTGTGCATTCATTTCATATTGAGTTGTGCAATTTGGCTCGTCGGCCATCATGCATCGAGATGCGTGATTGGTGGCTCGAGGGTCGAGAACTATACTCCCTTGAGCTTCTGTAATGATAGGGAGGGTGGTCGCGCATACATGTGTTGCAAATACTTTGCCATGCCCCTTTCTTGCCCTTTGTTGCAGAAAACCAGAAACCAGCAGCAAAAACTGGTCTGCCGACCAGATAAAGTGGTCGGCAGGTGGTCTCCAAGGCCAATATCTGGTCGGCAGCATCCCTACAGATTCCCAAGGTGGAGTTTCAGCTTTCTGGAGCCTTGTGCAGTGTTCTGAGACCAGTTGCAAACTGAGGCAAATCGGGGCATCGCGATGGATTTCCGAGCGAGGCGATTCGAGCATGCATGCATCCCTCGTCATGAGGCCATTTCAGTGTTTTGTTAGCTTAGAATGTATATTTGTTTCAATTTTGGTTGTGTAATAATTAATTAGCTAGAATAGTTAGTTAATTAGTCGGTTCTATATTATTCATTCAGACCCTCCGTCGAGAGGGCACAACTGTTGTAAATAAGTGTGCGTGTGTGTGATGCATGTCTTCCTACCCCCATTTCTTTCTCCCTTTTATTTACCAGCTTACGATGGTTAGTTTTAGGGCATATTTCAATTAGCATCCTTATGCTCGCATGTTTGCATCCATTCATCTGTCTTGCATGCACCGGGCTCGGCGCATCATACTAACTGCATTGTATTTCAATTTCTGTTTGAATACATGTATCAAATTGCATTTCACATGACATTTTAGAATAGCCGAGCCTATCTTAGTTGCATTTTGTATGTATTGCATTAGGCATTCTTGACATAGCTAGGATCATACATTGATTTCTAATATAGCTTTTGTTTTGGCTCGGAGTACTCGGTAAGTGTTTATGCTAAGCATCCTTGCATGTGTGTGAGTGACTGCCATGATAGCATGCTTGCCATGAGGCTAACTACTTATGTGATATAACTGCCTGAATGCCTGTGGGTCAAGGTTGGATTACTTGAATTGGAACAATTCATCGAAATGCGAGTTTTAAGCCCATTTAAGAGTGGCAAATCACCATGTTTTTATCTAAGCCCACTTGAGGGTGGCAAAATCCGCATTGTAGCCTACTTGCGAGTAGCAAACCACTTTCAAAAACAAACATGAGATGTTTTGTTCCAACTTAGGCGATCCAGTCTATACTTGTATGCTGTGTGCATTACATAGTAATTCTAGGTTAATAACCGGAATAAGAGCACATGTGTTTTCAAAAATAAGATATCATGTTAGTAAAGGCCGATCTTTGATCGGGCGAGTGGGGGTGCTCATTGCATGACCTTCCCCTCTCGTATCCAAGTTCCCGAGCCGAGGCAACTTTGGTGATGACGGACACGTGGCCTTAGGCACGAGTCAGGATTTCCTAAATTTTCCAAAAATAAAATATTTAGGTGGCGACTCTGTATCTGGCAAAGCAGTCCATGTTTAGCACTTTTTTCTAAAAATCAATTTTTCAAAACGATTTGCCGGATTTAGACTCTTTGGTGATTTATCAATCTCGCATTGCACTTTGCAAGATTAGATTAAGAACCATGACATTGAGTCCGAACTGTAGTGAGCCCAATGAACAAAACAGGATTTTCCCGGGACGTTCAGGTGCGTCTACAATTTCCTACACTACCTTGTGAACCTAGCAATGCGTTTTACAGTTGACTGGTTTCTATCACCCCTGAACAGGCTAAAATCTGGGACTTTGTATCTCCTTGGGAACTCATGTAGCATATTTGACCCGATCAGGGTATGGTTTTTTATAAACTAGTGTTTGCATCCCCCGAGCCATAGGACCACACATTTCTCGCACCATGTTAAGCAATTGGTCCCTAGGAATAACATTAGGGACACCTTGTTGGGCTTAATGTGGCACATATCCTTGATGGATTTCTTGTTTAAGGGCTTGAGGCTGTACATTTGGCATGACTTGTACAAAGGGTGCAACCATTTGGTCCAAATGATATACTATAGGATTTGGTGTATGCTCATGCCCTATGATGTCATCTTCTCTAAGAGGCACAAGTGGTGGTCTAAAAGGTTTTGCCGACCCCCTGAGTGTAGGTTCAAAGACTGGATTTGAAACTATCCGTGTGGTATTCTGTGTTTGAGCTTGTATAGAACAATGAGTAATACTACCAGATGCACTCAAAGGTAACACCTGAGGCTCACCATACACAATATGCATTTTTTGGGTATTAGACAGTCTTTGGTAAGGCCCTGGACCAATAGGAGATGTAGGTCTAACCAGTTCGTAAAAAGATTGAGTGTTTCTTCCTCTATTTTGGCCATTATTTTGACTACTACTAGGAACCTCCTTAGCTTGGGTTGATGTTTGGGCAGGGCTCCTGTTACCTAAGACAGAACATATATTTTCCAACCTACTATCAATTCTTGAATAAGTGAAACACTAAATGAATTAGACCAATTTTTCAGATTTGTTGTCATTATTTGGCTCATCACGGACATCATTCCATTCCATTGTTCATTTGACATGCTAGGAGTAAATATTAGTGGTTCACTCATGCTCCAACTACTCTGACCAGGTGTTTGGCGTTGAGAAGGTGCATGTTCATAAGTTTGGCCTTGTGAATGGCCTATATGTTGAACAAGCGTATCTATTCTTAGATGAGGATCTTCCTCTACCTGTTCATGGCCCTCTCAATGTAGGACAGAAACAGAAGAAGGGTTAGGTATACCTTCTATTCGAAGCAAAAAAAACCCTTTTCTGGTATTTCAACATCTTCACCATCAAGATGTTCTTCGCCTTGGCTGTGTTTGAACCATATTTTCAATACTAAATTGGTCCTGGGTGTGCCAAAAAATATATGTTGGCTATTTTTGACAATTCGAAGGTTAAAAATATAATTCAAGCGTGCCAACAAAAGTCCTTACAGATAATAAATGTTAATTTTTATCAAGCGACTGTGTTAAGGTTCTCACTATAACAAAAAAGTTCTTTGGTGACAAACTCATTTTGTCTCTAAACATCAAATTTTCGTCACTAAAGTGATCTGCGATGAAATAATTTTGTCACCACGTTTGTCGCCTATAGGTTGTCTATAGGTTGTCGCTGAAAATACCTGGTGACGAAAAATCGTTTCGTTGCCTATTTTTCATTTTTGGCGATGAAAATTTTCATCTCTAAATGTTTCATTCTTCGTCCTCTATAACATTAATTTCGTCACTAGAATTAGATAATATTTTATTTTTATTGTTTTGGCGACGAAATATTTCATCACCAAACATGAAAATAGAGGTTTTAGTAACGAAATTTATCCTCACCAATGATATGGATTAAGGTGACAAAAAAATTCATCACTAAATGAGCACAAAAGAAAATTCTTCAATGATAAAAAAACATTTTGTTGCCAAATATTTCATTTTAGCGACGAAATATTCAGCAAATGTAATGAAATTATTCGTCATGTTGTTTGAAAACTAATAGCGACAATTTTTTTTTCTGTCACTTATAATAATTAAATTTTTTTAAAATGAGGGTAATATTTTCAATTTTTCTTTTCACTAAAAATTCTCTACGCATTTTAATAACATGTTCAATAAAATATCTATTACAAATCAATACAAAAATATGTTCATTTTCATAGACACCACAGTCGAATTTCAGCATTATATCCACAAAAATACAATATCAACTGCATGCGGATTACCAAACACGTCTCCTAATATCCAAAAAAAAAAAACATGTCTACTAATATCCACAAAAATATAATATCAAGCGCGGATTACCAAACATGTCCCGTAATACCCACAAAAATATAAAATTTACAACATAACCAAAATACATGTAAGGTAAAATAAACAAAAACACAAAATGAGCAAGCTTCTACTGTCCAGATTACCAAATACGTCCATATCTAATCTCGAATCTACAACAAAGAAAAGAAAAAGAAAAAGAATGCAAGTTGGACAATTATTATCCTATCAATCAAACATACAATTTAACATGCATTTTTTGACTTGGCTTTCAAACCGAGAGTCCTGTGCTAGTTCTGTAAGTTTCCACAACTTACATTGGTCCCTCCTGAAGTGTTCAGGGTGTTCCTCGGGCCTTCTCGTGGCTATTACACGATTTTGGCCCCCGATGGCCTATTTTCAAGCTTAAGTGTTGGAAAAATATATTTTTCGACTTAGTTTTCCAATCAGGAGTCTCATGCTAGTTCCGTAAGTTTTCATAACTTATATTGGCCCCTGCCGAGGTGTTCATAGTGTTCCATGGGCCTTCTCGTGGCTGTTACAAGATTTTGGCCCCCCGATGGCCTATTTTCAAGCTTAAGTGTTGGAAAAATGCATTTTTTGACTTTTTTTTTTCCTATGTGTTGGAATAGTGAAAATTTCAAAGTAGTTTTCAAATCGGGAGCCACGTGCTTCTTTCATAAGTTTGCACAACTTATGTGGCTCCGTCTCAAGGTGTTTGTGATGTTTCCCACTCCTTTACATGCATATGTCACTATTTTTTTCGGGACTTTTCACGCTTAAATGTCAAAGTAGTTTTTTATTCTACCTTAGTTAAAGAAGAAATTTTCTACTAAATTAACATAGAAACATAATATACTAACCAAGAAGCTTGTCCATCAGAATCTGAACTTTCCCCACTCTCAAAATTTCCCGTGATACCTTTCTGCCTCAAACACTCTATAATACTTTGTATCTCCTTGCTTTGTTTCTTCTCTGACTTTTGAAACCTTACAATTTGTTCATTTTGTTGTGCTATTTGCATCTCGAGGCGTTGAACATAGTCACTATTTTCAACAGGTGCAACAATTGTATTCATAGAAGAAGAAGGCCTCATGGCTTGTCCTTTCACATAACCCGACCTTGGCTTAAGCACCTTGACCGACAACTCTTCTGGGGTCAAGGGGATCACACCAGTTTGTGAGAGGTGTTCTGCTTGCGTCTGCATATGTTGTCCTATTAATTTGAAATAAATGAAACAATTATTAGTTATTCTACCCTACACAGCAAAATAAATAATTTTATCAAAATTAATATGCATTACCTTGTACATACATAATTAACTTGGCTCTCCGAGGAAATCCATTCATGCGTGTTCGAATTATAGTGGATGGACTTGTAAAATTCTACCAAATCGGGCACTTTTCCATTTGCAATTATCTAATTCATTTGTTTTTCAATGTTATTTCAAATATTTAAATAACAAAGCCGACTAATCCAATAAAATAAATTAGTAGAACGCACCGAACTGTATACCCTGACCGAGATTAATTTTGATCCACATCGATGTTTTGTTTTCATTTGCATCCTATTATTCACATTAGTTAGTGATTATTGCTACACAATTGAAACACCAATAAAAACAAGAAAATATAACATTAGTAAGAAGAAATTTAATTTTTGACAATTAACATAAAACATTTTATCTTGAATTTTTTACTATTTCATTTGTCAATTAGAGATGTCCACTGATTAAGAGTAACACTTGCAGGTGGGCGGCTTCTCGCATAATCCTCCCCTCTTGCATCCTTAAGTTCCTTGTATTGTTTGTGCAACTTATAGATGAAGCCACTCAATCGCCGACCAAACTATGTGTCTAAAGCCTTTGCTACATCACTTCGATTGCCTTGTAGATCAAACTAATCTTGCAAAATAAAAAAAAATAAAAAAAAAACACCAGAGCCTAAACATGAAAACCATAACTAATTAATTCATTGAAAAGGAAAAGACAGAGATGCTTATCTGATTCAAGGTGGCCATATCTAATTATCCAAAACAACATGTTCAAACTTTTTTAAATCAAGAAATGAACAGTCATATCCTTTTATTTGAAGCCTTATCACAAACAATGCTACAACTTCAAAGACAAGAGTTTGTCAATAATTACTGCCAAGCGTTGGATCATCGGCTCCTTATCAGCAACATTCACCTTCTTCCACCTACGAACGCTCAGGTCTGGTAACTGCGTTATACGAAACTATTCAGGTATAGGAACTAACATCTTTCCATCCTTATCGACAATGTGATGGGCCTGTATGCCGCGTGTCAAGCCACAACCACGTCTGTCATGTGATGCTGTAAGGACATAATATTAATTGAGTTAGTAAGTAACCTTAAAAAACAACTTTGCAAACTTACCAATGCTACTAGATGCAATCACCTCATGCTCAGGTTGCACAGTATGAGGTGGTAAGGGTTGGGTACCGACCTTCTGACTTAGGGAATCCATCCCTTCCTCTGGGATGGAAGTTAATGGCCTTGAATGAGACTGTAAACGGAGTCTTGGTGGCATCTCTTGTTCCAGAAATAACATAATCAAATAGTAAAATAGATATTTAACACAGTTAAAATATATTTTAAAAAAGATATGATGTGTAAAATATTTGAAGAAAATATGTAAATAGTACAAGACGTGTTCACACACAAATATAAAATAATGTATATAATACCTCGCGGTCAAAGGAACCCAATGACTCATCATCATTGTCATCCTCACTCTTTGATGGTTTATACTCATCATCATCATCTACCTCAACCCTAATTCCCCTTTTCCCTTGCATTTGCACATTTGGGCTGAACCACAATCACCAAAGAATTTGTAATATTCTTCACTCCAAGATTGTTCATTATCTCACAGTTTTCCTTGATTCGCTTATTTCTTTGTTTCTCATATTCTATTAGCTTCTTAGTTCTCAAATCACTTGGTTTCAGCCATTGTTTTTTGCCTTGGACCATTTTCTGCAATTATATAACATGATTCAACTTTAATTGAGAAATATAGACAATGTCATCATGCACCATTAAATAAAAGAAGAAAAAGAAAGTAATATAAAGATATAAAATAAAAATTACATTAATTAATAACATCTGTTCGAAACTAAATTATAAAATAAAAATTACATATCATAATCTATATCAGGATCCATATCAACATTAGGAATGTTATGTTCTTTATCTCCTTCATCATCTCTATTCTCTTCCATTATCTCATCTAATGACCCTACTTTCGAAATAACATTGAATTCAACATCATCCCTACAATATTGAACAATTGGGTCAATGTCAATTAGAACAACATCAATAATGTTTTCTTGTTTGAACACATCATTATTTTCTGAAGGATCCAATAATTCTTCATCACTAGCTTCTAGAACATCAAAGACACCTCTATGTTGCATCCTTTGTACGACATTCCAAGGTTTACCCAATTTGGTATCATTCAGATAGAAGACTTGCTTAGCTTGACTAGGTAGGATAAATGGGTCAGATTGGTACCACCAACTTTTCACATCAATGCTTGTGCAATATGTATCAAATCGTATTATTCTGTTTCTGCCAGTGTCACCGGTGTTATACGGTTCACACTGGAACAAAACAATCTTTTTTATCACATATGTAGTCAAATTCCAAAACCTTGCACATGTGACCGTAGAAGTCATGCAATTTTTCTTCATGATCCCATTGTGTAAGCACACCACTATTCTGACTTGTATGACGATTGTCTAGATCTCGAGTATGGAACCGTCTACTATTGATTATGCAACCTGAGTACTCTTTCACTAGCAAATTAGGACCATTTGCTAATGACCACAATTCATAGGTTACCTCTGATGACTCTTCCACTCTCAATCTATTTATCTACGATTACATGTAACAAACAATAAGTAAATAATTTATAAATGACGACATTTTATAAAACATTAATTTTGTTTAAGTTGTAAATGTCGAAAAATTATAAATGTTTTACCCTCCCTTTGAACCACTTGGGAAATTCTTGTCGTTATATATGGGTTATGTCATGTCCAGCTTGAGTTTGTAATAGATTTTTGTGTTCCCTACTCAAAAAAAAAAAAGAAAAAAAAAAGAGTGATTACTACTGTCACGACCCAAACCCGCCCCTATGAGTTTAGCACCGTAACCGGCCAGTAATCCATGATTACCGAAGGCCTGCTTAACCGTCAAACAATAATACAGAGTACAGAGGCATGGCGGAAGCCAAAACAGTAAATAGGCAATGTCCAATGAGCTGTGACAGTCTGTATGCAAAAAGACTTTTCAAATATATATATATACAATCAATACCAAAACAGTATGTACAATATATACAACCATTCAGGATGGGGACTTAATCCCTATTTAAAACAGTACAGTACAAAAACATTCAGTCTATACAGAACATAGAACATAACCAAGAAGGGGGGGGAAATTAAAACACCTCAAAAGCCCTAGCTTGACAGGCTCAGAATCTCGCAGTGAGGCACAGTGGTTGGCTTTGACAAAAAGGAGTCTAACCCACGCTCCTAGCTCCAGTCTGGTGCCTGAACACCTACATATATATATGAGCAGTGAGCTAAAACCCAGTGAATAACATAATACGTAAAGAGGTTAAGAATGAATGTCCTTTTAGTATTGAAAACAGTCAATTGATTCAGTGTATTAGTCATTCAGTCATAACAGTCATATGTGGTACATCCATTAGTAGAATAGTACAGTAAACAGTCAGTCTTGAAAGACCGAACAGTCAATGATGGCCATCGTAACAGTAAACAGAAGTTCCAAGATAGGAACTGACAGAGATCTCTGTAACAGTAGCAGTAACAATAACAGTAGTTGCTAAGGATGCCACAATACAGTTCAGAATAGAGGACAAACATTCATTCAGTTAATAGTAAACAGTTCAGAAAACAATTCAATTGATCATTCAAAAAATATTCATTTTCGAACATATCTTTACAACATTGTTACTCACAGAGTTCTGGGCTACAGATAAGCTAGTACGTGTCTCCGGATGCCAACCCTACACAGTTCCAGAGTGAACACACACTAAGTTACACAGTTGGGAAAATAATAATTTGATCCCTATCTTGACTCGGTGTGGTTCTACATCAATATCCTCATTAAGATGCCTTAAACTAGGCCTAAGAATGCCTAGAATGGAATGAGGATGCAAAGATGCACTTTAAAAATATTTTCAGAATTTTCAAAAAACAGAGGTCCCGCTCGAGCGTGGGTTTACAAAATACTCCGCTCGAGCGCGAGTTACCACGCTCGAGCGGACTGTAAAACATGCCAAAAGTACTGGATGTGTGAAAATCATGCTCGATTGGGCGCTCGATACCCGCTCGAGCGTGTGACACAAGTCCTTGCTCGAGCGTCCAATACTCCGCTTGAGCGGACTGTAAAACAGTGTAAAGTGCTGGATGCACGAATTTCACGTTTGAGCGCCAGTCACTCAGCTCGAGCGTGAGTCCAAAATCTGAAATTTCCAAATTTGAACCTCAAGCTCAAAAACAGGTTTTAAAACACCAAATTCGATCTTCTTGGGCTAATTTTCTGGAAAACACTTCAAAACTCATAATATAACATGTTTCAAAGATCAATTTGAGAAATCAAAGCCCAAAGGTAGTTCAATTAAACCCAATTTCAAACCAATTTTCATGAACATAACTCAAACATGACATGCATGAGGTTAAACCACTTCAAAGCTTCAATTACTTGCTCAAATGAGCCTCAACTTCCAAAACAAGATGAAAACATCGACTATAACAATAATATGAGCATGCATGTACCAAATTCCATGTAATCAACCTCAAAGTGCAACAATGTAGACATGCATGTATGATATAAGCTACAATTCAACATATTAAGTTAATTTTGACTCCAATTTCCAATATAACAAGAATCAAGCAAGAACTAACTTAAAGACAAGTTTAAGAAGGCGGATTCTCTACCTTAGACCTTGAATATCAAGTGTAGGAAGCTCAACTATGAAATCAACTTTCAATTTCTTTTATTCACCAAGCAATTCACAAGATAGAACTCAATTTCTCTCACTCTCTCCCTTTCTTCTCTCTTGGTCGATTGTCTCAAGGAAAATGGGCTGAAGAAATGTTTTGCTAACATAAATGAATCAACAAAAGGGTCCTAGATTAATCCACTAGGATGGCAATTTGGTGATTAAGGCCAACTTTTATAATTTATCAACATTTGATCTAATTTAATCATACCAAATCACATTCCAATTAAATACACCATAAAATCACATAAATTATGATTAACACGTATCACTAATCAATTTCAGATTCGGCCGACGATAAGGCCTTCAATTTGCAGTTTAAACATAAAACGTGAACAGATAGTTGAATAGTCGAACAGATAGAAATGCACTTAAGCAGATACAAACAATCAATCAGTTCAGGATTTCAGTCAATTTAGTCAATTATCATAATCAATCTCAGTTTAATAGTAATCAGTGGTTTATCAGTAATCAGTGGTGAGTGTTGCCACAACTACATAATTTTGAAAATAAAAAAGCTAAGCATAAACATAATTCAATGAAACACATACTCCAAATACTTTTCTATCTCTGGGCTATTGTACAACACAAACCAATGAGCAATATCACGAATTTCTTGAGACATTTCAGCATCCCGTGTGATTAGACCAATTGGACGTGCAGTTTCTGTGAATATTGTCAACCCTTGTTGACTTTCACCACGATCTTCATTTTGTTTTGGTCGATTATGCACGGTTTCAATCCCATCAACATACATTGAAAAAAAAGTAATGCACTCTTTGACAATGTAAACCTCGGCAATTGAACCTTTTGGTTGAGCTCGATTGGTCACATATTTTTTTAATGCTCCAAGAAACCTTCAAGAGAGAACGAATTCGGAGTATAGTTACACATGCAACACACTTACATAAATCTCATTTAAAAGTATAAGTGTAAAAAATACCTTTCAATTGGATGCATTCATCAATATTGTACGTGGTCCTCCAAGAATAGCCTCACAAGGTAAACGAACAACCAAGTGGATCATCAGATCGAAGAAGGCTGGAGGAAAGATCTTTTCAAGCTTCCATAAAATGTGTATTATACGTTCATCTAATTTCTCCAGTTCACTCCGCCTTAGTGTCCTAGAGCATAGGTCTTGGAAGAAATTGCCTAACTCAAAAAGTGTTGCTCTAATTTCTTTATCCACGTAACCATGCATTCCAATGGGAAGAATTTTTTATGTAAGTGCATGGCAATCATGGCTTTTTAGGCCTGTTAGTCTACTATTTCTTGCATTCATTGATTTGGATATGTTTGCCGCATACCCATCTGGATACTTGACAGTTTTTAAAAATTCAAAGAAACCCTTCCTCTTTGTAGGTGTCAATGAAAAGCTTGCTCGAGGCTTGACATATGACCTATCGGGTCGTTGTGTTAGCCATAACTCTTTCCTTATACCCATATCTTCCAAGTCTAACCATGCCTTGTCTGTGTCCTTGTTCTTTCCATCAATGCCTAACATAGTTCTAAAAACATTTTCACTAAAATTTTTCTCCACATGCATGACATCAATGTTGTGTCGAAGTTTCCGATTCTTCCAATAGGGTAGCTCATACAAGATGCTTACCTTTGTGCAATTAGGTGCTTGACGGAGCCTTTTTCTATTACTTGGATGCTTTCCATATACGACACCAGTCACGTTGGCCAACTGGTCTTGTATCTTTTCCACCGACAACTCCAAAGATCTCTTCCGTTTCTCAATCTTACCACCGTAAACCCTACTCTTTCGCCTTTCTGGGTGGTTCTTAGGCAAGTAACATCGATGGTTAGTGTATCCCGTCTTATTTCTCAAAGATTCAAAATATGGTTCATCATTGTTAGTGTAACAAGAATAATGACCCTTTGTTCTCCACCCAAATATGTCACCAAATGCAAGCCAATCATGTATTGTCCACAACAAGTAATGACATCAAACAAAATGGATCGTTCATAAGTTAGTGCACCATTTGTCCATAACTCATTCAAATCATCCACCAATGGTCGCATGTAGACGTCAATGTCAATCCCTAGTTGCGATTCTCCAGGAATAAGTAATGACATCAAACAAAATGGATCGTTCATAACCAACCAAGGTGGCAAGTTGTATGGAATGAGTATGACGGGCCACAAACTGTAAGAGTTGTTCATGTTCCCAAAAGGGTTAAACCCATCAATGGCCAACCCTAGCCTCACATTTCGAGGCTCCAAGGCAAACTCAGGATGTTGTGCATTGAATTTCTTTCAGTCATCACTATTAGTGGGATGCCTCAATATCTCGTCGTCCACTGGTTTGTCTTTGTACCATCTTATGTCCTTAGCCCTCTTCCTTGACATGTACAATCTTTTCAACCTTGGTGTCAAAGGAAAGTATCGCAATACTTTATGGGGGATCTTCTTACCCCTTCCACAATTAATCTTGTATCTAGATGTCTTACAAGTTGGACATTATCTAGTGTTGTATTCTTCTTTCAAAATAATACACAATCATTTTCGCAAACATCAATGAGCTTATATAACAAGCCCATGTCACGTAGTATTTTCTTAGCTTCATAAGTTGACTTTGGAACCAAATTTTCTTTCGGTAAAAGTCTACTTAAAAACTTTAGCATTATGTCAACTGACTTATTGCTCCAATGATTTGTTACCTTCATATTAAGCCCCTCAATCACAAACTTCAACAAAGTATAATTTGTACAATTCGGGAACACTTCACGCTTGGCATCAGTCAACAGCTAATCAAAAGTTTTCACTTCCTGCCCTTGGGTTGTATTAGTCGATTCCCTTTTTATTCGATCTTCCACTAAGGCTTCAATACCACCTAAAATTTCATCACCATCAAGTCGCATCTCATCATCATGATAAGCCTCATTTGAAACACAAGGTTCCCCGTGCTGGTGCCATATAGTGTAAGTTTGCATAATCCTATATTGGAGCAAATGAATTTCCACATTTTGAAGATTTTGTCTATAAACATTCACACACTTTACACAAGGGCACAAAATATTACCATTCTGGTCTAACACCCCCATTGCAAATGGAAGAAATAACTTGACCGCATCATTATATAGTTTACTAAACCTTTCATCAACCGTCCTACCTAGGGCAATCCAACTTTTATCTATGTCTAATTACAAATGAAAGATTATGAACAATATAGTATAATGTAGATTTGTGTATTTATGAACTAATTAAATTGAAAAATTCAATAAGAGCTTCACCAAATATAGGTCCAGATCTTTAATGAAAATTTTTATACAAGTTCTAAGGTTATATGCAAGCAAGGAATAAAAACTAACAAAAATGGTCATTAGTAATTTTAACACATCTTTTCCAAAAAAGATCATTAAAAATCAACAAAAATCACCACATGTCTACACATCTTTAATATTTATTTTTTAAAAAAAGAAATCAACAAAAAGCGAAATTTAATTCAATTGTAAAGATTGGACATAGTGTCCATACAAACTAATGTGTACACAAGGTAAGTACCAATATTTCGACAAAACCAACCACCCACACACACACACACACACACACACACACACAAAAAAGGACCAAAACAAAACAAAAACAAAAATATTAGATGAATCAAAATTAAACACCAACTCTCCTACTAATCACTAACCACTTGATCTATCATTATATTTGTTTTATAACATATTGACAAAATCATATTTTAGGTTCCCTAACAATGGCCAATTTGACTAGGCATAGCAACATTTTGGCACACCCATCTGTAGATACCCCATTTTTGACTGACCTCAAGACTTTGATGTCACCGTTTGTGCACTCGGTGATTGCGCATGTTTGTGCTCATTATGAGTTTCCGGAGCTTTCGGCTGAGCGTCTTGTCTCGGGGCCTCTTAGCTCTCTTCTTTTTGGTTTGTTTTTTGACCATGCCTTGTTACCCCTTGCCTGGAGGGAGAGGGAGGCTTGTCGGCCACTTTTTGTAACTGTAGGCTACTTTTCCCTCTTGTAGGCCACTTAAAATTGCCTATAGGCTAGTGGAAGTGGCCGACGGCCACCTAAAGTGGTCGACGGCCACTTTTCTTGTTTTTCAGCCTTGTTGGCCACTTTTGGAACCTTGTCGACCACTTTTCTACCTTGTAGGCCACTTGAAGTGGCCGGCAAGCTAGTGGAAATGGCTAGTCGGCCACTTGAAGTGGCCAACGGCCATTTTTTTTATTTTTACAGATATTTTTGGTGCCAGTTGTGCCAGCTGTTAGGCACAGAATGCATCCTCCATACACGTGTATGAAGGGATTGTAACAAGCTTCTAACTTGTCAAGGAAGCTTTGGCTTGCATTTTCTATATAATGGGGAGTCTCTCCCCCATTTTGGGGGTTCAGATTTTTGGAGAGCTAAAAATCTCCCTCCCTTTCTAGAGTTCTCACTTTCTCTCTATATATTGTGCTATTGTGCTTAGAAGTGTTGTTTCTTCATACTTTTGCACACAAACACCTACTCAAACACCTTCCCTTTGGAGCTGAGGTCCCTTGGAGCTTATTTTGAGGTCTTAGCATTGGTTTTGGTTCAGAAATTGTTGCTGAAGTTGCTGTCTTGCCATTGTTCTTCAAGGGTAAGAGACTAGCCCCTTTTAAGCTTTGTTTTGATTAAGTGTTATACCACCTTTGCATGCTACTTTGAGACTGATTTTAGCCTCTCAAAAACTCTATTTTTTAAGACTTTAAAGTGTTAGTTTGAACCTTGCGGGGTTAAGGGGGGCCCCCCCTCTTTTGCTCTTTGGCTTGTTAAGCCTTGAGCCAACTCTCTAAGCTTTTGTATTGACCCTTGCTTGGCCTTTTTACCACTGAAACTCAGAAGAATTTTAGTGGTAAAAAGTTGCTCTTGGGACCCAAAATAGGAGGGGGTGATCCCCTATCCTTGTATTCTTGTTTGCTTGTGTTGGTGGCCTAATACATGAGCATGTATTTCTCCCTTTTTGAAGCTTAGTCCAAGCATGTTTTTGTTACTTTTTGGACCTTCCATGACTCTGTTTTTGGTTGGTTTGGTCATTGGTTTCTTGCATCTTACACTTGTAGTGCAATCCTACTTGTTGGCTTAACATGCATCACGCTTTATGCCTCTCATTCAAGATCATGTTAGCTCCATCTCAGCATGTTTTTGCCATTATTTTAGCATGCTTTAGCTCTTTTTTGAATGGTCTTGGCCATGTGAGGCTTGCCTTGTAGGGTTGTAGTGTAAGTGGCTTTAACTAGCTTTGAGTGTCAAGTCTCTAGCATGCTTTACTTGAGTTGTTTGCATGCCTTAAGCTCATTTTTCACATGATTTCAGTGTATATGGTGTAGTCACACTCTCACATATTCCACTCCTACATAGCTTTTGTGAGTTGTGCCTTATGCCTTGTTTATGAGCCAATACGTATGCATGCTTGTCTAAGATTTTGGGCCACCATTTCAGCATGTTTTGGCCTTTATTTTGGTATGGTTGAGCTCTGTCCAGAGCTGGTTTGGTTGTTGAGGCTATGTATTGCATGCTTCTTGTGTAGTGTTCTTTACTAGACCTGTACTTTAGGCCTTCTAGCATGCCTTATTTGTGATGTTTATGTGATATGGCATCATTTAACATGTAATTTCAGAGCATATAGCCTTGCCATACTCTCATGTATATCATTCTTTAATTGTGTTTAAGAGTTGTGCCTCATGCCTTGTTGATGAACCAATGCATGAACATCATTTTCTTGCCTTTCATGCTATCATTTCAGAGCATTTTGGCCACTGTTTTGGCATGCATGAGGTCTGTTTAGGGCTGGTTTAGTCCATTGAGCAATGTATTGCATAGTCCTAATGTTGAGTACTTCATTAGCTTTAATGCCTAAGTCTTCTAGCATGTCATGCACGTGTTGTTTATGTGTTGGATTCTTGTTTTAGCATGCCACTTTAGCATTGAAAGAGGAGCATGTTGTTTGCATTGCATTGTGTTTGGATCAGACGTTAATCCAAACACAAGGAATGTGGCACGTTTCATACTCAAAGTGATGAAACGTGTTGCATTTCTTAGTCGCCAACCCTCTTGATCATGCATGATAGAGGTGGAGGCTCTTATGTATTGTTTGTGTATTCACTAACATTGTGCGAGTTTGGCTCTTTGGCCGTCATGCATTGAGATGCGTGATTGGTGGCTTGAGAGCCGAGTACTACACTCCTTTGAGCTTGAGAAATGATAAGGAGAGTAGTTGCACACACATTTCCTTGCAAATGCATTGTTGTGCTTATGTTGATCTCTGTTGCAGCAAAGTTGAGATTCTGGAAAGGGAAGTGGCCGGCCGGCCACTTGCACTAGCCTGCCGACCACTGGCCGGCCAGTTGAGGTAGCCTGCCGACCAGTTAAAGTGGCCGGCCGGCCACTTGCAGCAAAATTTTCCAAAATGCTCCTGTTTTGAGACAGATGCAACCTGAAAGTGTGTTCGATGTTCTGAGGTCACCACGAGTGTAAACAGAGACAACTTCTGGCAAGGCAATGCATTTCCGAGCAAAGCAAACCGAGCATGTATGTCTCCCTCCCCTCGAGGCCATTTTAACTGCTTTGCTTAGCTAGTTAATTTGCCAATTTTGTAATTAATTAGTTAATGTGCGTAGCTAATTTAACTCGTCTTTGTAATATTCTAATTAGCTTAGTATAACTAGTTTTAATTCGATTTGTAATTAATTAGCTTAGCATAGTTAATTAGTTGATTTGTAATAAGTAGCTTAGCTTAGCTCTTATTTATTCAGACCCTCCTGCGAGAGGGTGTACTATTGTAATAAGTGTGTGTGTGTGTGTCTGCATGTCTTCCAACCCCCATTTCTTTCTCCCTATTACTTATCAGCTTTTGATGGTTAGTTTAGGGCATATTTCAATTAGCATACCTCATGCTTTGCATGCGTGCATCATTCATTTGTCTTGCATGCACCGTGCTCGGTGCATCATTCAAACTGCATTGTATTTTAATACTTACTTGAATACGTGTTTCAAAGCATGTTATCAAGTGTTGCATTCATATGCCATCTTAAATAGTCGAGCCTACTTAGTTGCATTTTGCATGTGTTGCATTAGGCATCTTGTATAGTTAGGATCATGCATGATTTCTAACTAGTTTTTGTTTTGGCTCGAAGTACACTGTAAGTATTTACGCTTTAGCATCCTTGCATGAATGTGAGTGTTGCCATGTTTAGCATGATTGCCATGAGGCTATTTGCTTAAGTGTTTAACTGCATGAATGCCTGTGGATGAAGGCTTCACTACTTGAATTGGAACAATTCATCAAAATGTAAGTTTTAAGCCCACTTGAAGTGACAAATCATCAAGTTTTAAGCCCACGTTGTTTGGTGGCAAATCTGCGTTTTAGCCTACTTGCGAGTAGCATCTTCAAACCACTTTCGAAAAACAAACATGAGATGTTTTGTTCCAAATCGAGAGATTTAGTCTATACTTGTATGTTGTGCGCATCACGTAGTAAGTTAATTAAATAACCGGAATAAGAACACATGTTCTTTCAAAAACAACATATCATGTTAGTAGAGGCCAATCCTTTGATCGGGCGAGTGGGAGTGCTCATTTCAGGACCTTCCCCTCTCGTACCCAAGTTCCTGAGCCGAGACAACTTTGGTGATGACGGATACATGGCCTTAGGCACGAGTCAGGGTTTCCTAAATTTTCCAAAATAAAACATTTAGGTGACGACTCTAAAATCTGGCAAAGCAATCCATGTTTGACGCTTTTTGATTAAAATTGATTTTTCAAAACGATTTGCCGGATTTGGACTCTTTGGTGATTTATCAGTCTTACATTGCACTTTGTGAGATTAGATTCAGAACCGTGACAGGAGTCCGAACTGTAGTAGCTAGAACCCAATTCGTGCCCTTTCCGAAAAGGGGGCGCGCGGAGAGAGTTCGGGGCGGTCTACACCATCTGACGGACAATTAATTCGAGCTAGTAGGTGAACAAAAACACACTCCATGCATATAGGTGACTAATTTGCATATCTTATCAGTTGTATGATAATTCTAGATTTATGTAACTTGTATTAGTATATATAGCTGAAGTATTCTATTACTTTTCCCATCTCAATTCCTGTGAGAAAACAGAGGAATGCTGAATAGAGTATTAATGTATTTTCACTGCATTGACATTATTGACTTGTATTTTTATTGCAATTTCAATGAGAGCCAAGCAAGATCTATATAGAACTTCAAATAGAACATTATTCAAGTATTTGGGTTTTGAGGAACATAGTTACTAAACTACTCTCCATCCAATTTGTAGATAAATTAACCCTTTTTCTTATCCAAATTTGCCATCAGTCATACCATGACTGTCACAATAGAAATCCTTGTCTATGGCCACTTTGTTATATACATATAAATACATACACAATCAATGGATTAGGGCTTTGAAACTAATGAGAGAGAAAGGGAAAATAGGGGAAAATGTTTGAAACCACTAGAATCAAACCCATTTAGGACATCAAATCCACAAAACTTTACAAATCAAACCACTTCAACCAAACCCATTTTTCAAAATCAACACCAAATTAAATTGAACAAATCATAACAACCCTAGAGCGAGATTTAGAAAAGGGGAAATAGAGAAAGGGAGACAGAGAGGGAGAGAGAGTGACCGAGGTAGATAGAGCGAGAAACAGAGAGAAAGACAGACCACAAGTGAAAGAAAGGCAAATCGAGAGTAAGAAACCTATGAGGATGCGACGGTGACGGCGGCAGTGGCGGTGGCGGTGGCGAGCAGCATTGGTGATCTGCGCTGAGGTGAGGTGATGTAGGGTGAGGTTTGGTGGTCAAATATAATCTGTGTGTGAGAAGAAGAGCCAATATATTTGATTCCATAAGGCACCAATATATTAATTTCTCTATAAAACCTTTAGCAACTAAATCATTTATTTGGTGGCAAAATTATTTCCGCACCAAAAGACAAAAATATTGGCCACGAAAATAATTTTCTAACTAAATGATATCAAAATATTAAAAATTATTGGTGACGAAAATATATTGGTCATTAATAAATTTATAATTGGTGACCAATTTTTTCTTCACCAAAAGTCTCAAAATTTTGGCACCATCCAAAAAAATTAGCGGGAAAATCTTCGGTGACAAAAAAATATATAAATAATGATGAAAAATTATTTTGTCACCTAATTTTTTTATTGTGAATGTAGATTAGTGACGAAATTTTATTTTTGTCTCTAAAAATTATACATTTGGAGACGAAATATTATTTTCTTCATTAAAAGCTACGTCTTTCGTGACAAAATTTATTTCCGTCATTAGTTTTTATCTCTAAAGACTCTTTTTGTTGTAGTGTCTCTTAGCCTCAATGAAGAGGAATTTACTATGTTGTGTTGACAAGATGAACTAAAGCGTTAACTGAAATTCATAACACAGAGAGAGAGAGAGAGAGACTCTGGGGCAAAAATTGCAATTCATCAACTAATTAAACAATTACAAAATGTTACCTTCAATAAGGGTAACTTCGAAATTTTTAAACCGACCGGATTTTGGAATTACAAGGCTAATCTACTCCTACGAAATGTAAGTACAGTGCATAAAATAAAGTGCAGAAATTTAAAGATAAATAAAGTTGACAAAGACGTAGAGTCTGGATTTGGTCGGGGGGGTCTCTTCAATTTTTGCTTCCACCTATTTATAGCATTTTCTTGGCATCTTCGAAGCAATTAAGCTGCTATCTCTCATCATGATCTCCTTCTTTCTCGCTACTTCTTAGGGTCATAATCTTCTCTTCATGCGTGTGTAACTACTAACAACTGCTCCTTGTTAACTCCTTCATGTGCCTCTCACATATTGCTGATTATCTTTACCAGTTGATCTTGCATTCGCAGCTCACGTGGGCAATTTCAAAGGTGGGAGGGACACTTCACTATCTCATCAAATGCCACAGAATATTTTTTGTCTATTATGTGTCACTTTCAAATTGAATGATTTAACTATAGCACCAGCAAATATATAAATAAGTTATTTAATTAATAAAATCGGGACAAGATGATGAGGGTGGAAAAACAAATCTCATTGTCTTCTTATTTTTTGTTTTTGTGGCAAAGAAAAACCCAAGCAGAATAGAACCGAAAATCTAGGGTTGGGGACAAATTGTCATTCGAAAAGGATATTTTAGCCATGAGTGATTTTGTTGTATTTTTCTCTCTTATAGGTGTCTTCATGTAGTTGATTTTCCAGGTCTATTTGTATTACGTACTGATTCCTGTTTTGTTTGCCTTGGTGGTTGCATACTATTGTTTTACATTTTTAGGTGCCAAACTCATATTGAGATGTGTATATTTAACTATGATGCATCATTTCCACCATTGCTATAGTATTATTGATGTTTTGGAGTTTATGTATGCTAGCAGTAAATTCGAAATATGCACGGGATAAAGATAATAAATTTAATTATATTTTTTTAATAAAAATTTAAGTGATATATTATTTATGTTTCAATATTACACTAATAATATCATTTATGTAGAATATTTTATATGTTGGTAAGCAAAGTTTTTAAATTTATTAATCTAATAAAAAAATATGTTATAAAAATAAATATTAAATTTTAATATAAACATTTGAAAGTAGTGTTAGTGCGTTTAAAATGTGCTAACAGATTAATTATACATTGAAAATTCATCTAAAAAAATTTAAATTAAAGCTAGTAAGATGTTTAGCACTAAATGTTTAAAATAGAGTTTTATATTAAATCTAAATAAAATATTTATCATTCTTTATTTAATATTAAAAAATTAAGTTCTACTAATTATGAATTATAAAAAATACTATTATTAATTCATTACTTGAAATTTATTCATTTATTTATTAAATATATTCAAGTCTAAGGAACTTAAAATTTTTATTTTTTCAATTATGAAAAATGTTCGTAATATGAAAAATGTAATCAACTATGTATTAACAGCAAAATTTTGATTGAATATTATACTATAATTTATATTCATGAATGAGTTTAATAAGAATAAATTTTAATTTGTAAACACATTATTAATAAATTCATTAAATTAAAACTCATGTACGAACTTATTCCTTAATTTGTATACGCTCATGCATGGGTTTTAATTTTTTATTCTTAAATTTAAATTTAACCCTTTCATAATTTTTTTTAAAAAAAATCTAAAAACCTTGTCATAACAAAGAAATTAAATTTCAAATATTATCATTCCATATTACTTTAATACAATGTCATTTTACTTAGCAAGCTTGGTATTGAGTAACATAATCATTTACTTATGATTAATTTAGTACAACTCATATTTTTAGTATAATATTTAAGAATTAAAAATATTTTTTTTATTTTTAATTTTTGGGTAAAAATTTTAGTTTAAAATTTATTGTGAGTGGTGAGGGTTTATGGCTAGTAATCGTAATATTCTTTGAAATCTTAACATCTTAATTTTGATTTTGTAGTATATTATTTCAAATTTGTTTGCAATCTTCATACATAAATCAATTTTCTTAATGCATTTAGCCTAACAGGTAGGAGAAACTAGATTAATTATAAAGATATTATTTTAATTTTTTATCAATCAATTTAATTTGACTGGTTCATGATAACTTTGAAACTTCTTAAAATTTAAGAATAAATTATAGTTTCATGTTAATAAACTTAAGCACAAGTCTCAATTCATGCTATGACTTTTGCATCGAAAGATGATTTTTTAGGAATATCTTTAATTTACAACATGAGTTTATAAATTAAATTGCAAAGGTTTAACTGATAGCAAAATATTATCAAAAACCAAAGATTAAATGACACATGTAGTTTTATATTTTTATAAAGAGCCATGATAGAGACCTCCTCCAATTACCACCCCCACCACCACCACACACACGTGACAGATGGTGATTGGAGGAGCAGGAAAAAAAAGAAAAAGAAAAAGAAAATATAACCAATAAGAGAGAGAGGGGGTCAAAAGGGGTGGGGGACAAAAGGGGGCCTGAAACATTTTTGTTTTATAAACTCAAAAAATTGAAAAAATTGTCTATGTTTATGCATAATATTTTTCAAAATAAGATTTTATTTCTAAAAAAATTAAAACTAAATATTTTTAATATAAATAATTCAAAAATACAATAGTGTAATATATCCATTTGTATATAAACATTACCATATTGATAATAAATCAGCAAAAATAAATGTGATTTGAAATTAACAACAATTCAAAATTTAATTTACTTTCCAAATTGAAGTGATTTATGATTATTAACATATGAACCAAATAATTAATTATTAATTACATTTAAAATATAATAACCAATGAATGAATGACATGTGTATTTATGTATTTTAAAAATTCAAAAAATTAAAAAATTCGTGTTGAGAGTTTCAAACTCAAAGGTCTCGTAACGTTTTTATTTATATTATATAATACTCTTCTATTCATTAATAATACTTCCTTTTTCGGTGATTTTTTTTTTTTAATAAAAAAAAAAGGGTTTAGGCTTGTTAAGATTTCAAGCCCTAGATGCATGCTCTTAGAAGTTCACCTCTTTGCATAATTATTAGGGACATAAACATAAACATAAACAAGTGAAATTGCTAGCTGGCGGCACGATTTGTACATACAACAATGATTCATCCCACTAAAAATATCACCACTAATAGCACTAATGCATTAAAAAAGTAAAAAAAAAAAAAAAAAACACAACTCTAAGACCAAAACATCACATCATTAATGGCGGGACCCACTACCACCTAATTAGTGGGAGCACTAATTAGTGCTCCCAAGCATTTTTTTTTGTACATATTCTCAGGTCTAGAATTCATTCACCACCAAACTTGGTGACACACGCCTGACTAGAGAGCTAGTCGCCAAGTCCTATATTGTAATGGAATGAATGATTGCATTTGGAGAGCAAAGACAAACAAATAGACCTCTGAGTGTGCTCAATTATAAAAACATACATAGCAAACTTATTCCTCTCATTAATTGTTTAGAGTTGTATTTGATTCATGAATTTAGATATAAATTTAAAAATGAAAAGAGAAAAGTTACGTGAAATATGAATTAAATATAATTACATTTTGCATTTTGCTTTTTGTTTCTTTTCTTTTCCTTTCTAATTTTCTATACAAATCTATGAATCAAACAAATCATAAATGTTTAATTTTATTTTATATCTGAAATTATAATAATTTTTTCAATCTCTGTCCACGTGTCATCTATCTGTTAACAAAATCTGTATGTCTTTCTATATCACCAATCGTCGCCATCTCTGGTGACATTTACGACCATTTTCCTGGTGACTTTTTCGATGACCGTTTCGCGACAGTGGGGTAAAAATGAAAAAAAAAAAAAAACTTCAAAATAATAATTTGTCTTTCTCACTAAATAAATTTACTAATCATGCCTATATCTCCAAAAATATCAATCCTTAGACCTATTGTCATATCCATTAAAGAAATGGACATATTACCAATAATCTCATAACTTTGGGGGTGTTTGTTTAAGCTTTTCAGAGTCAACTTATGGCTTTTAGCTTTGAAAAAGTTATTTTGGACTGTTTGGTTAAACTTATTTCAAACAGTTTCTGATTCTAACAGCTTATTTTAACTCAAAAAAGCTGATTCTGAGAAACTGCTCACCCCTTACTTCTGATTATCAGCTTCTACTGTGGACATGTTTATTTATAGTTATACTCTTAATTTTTTTTATTTTTTATTTTTTTAAAAATAGAAAAAGACTCAAATGGACTATAGATTATTATTATTATTATTTATGAGAAATGTAGACAAACAAAAAATAAAAATTAATTGAAAAAGCTATTTCATAGCTTATTTAACAAACACTACTCAGCAACTTAAATCTATAATCCAACAGCTACACCAAACAGATTGACAACTTCTGATTAAAGTCATAATCTATAATCTGTTAGGCTATAATCTATAAGCTGTTTTAACAGCTACACCAAACGGGACCTTTAACCATATAACCAAAAACTTCTATTTTTCTTACTATTTCAAACAAATTGCACCTACAATCAATTTGATAGGTGTTTGATTATATGATTTAGGTTGTTCAAAATGTATAATTATTTATACAAGAAACCCTAGTTGTACTCTCTCTCTCTCTCTAAGAAACCATAGCATTTCTCTCTTTTTCCTTTGTTCTTCAAGGGGAGATGGTGGTGCTTCTAGCCGTCCTCTCTCATTCGTTTCTTTTTAGCAGTTTATTCTATTTTCTTTCTTATTCATCACCGTACTAGCCACTATCACTTATCTTGCCTTCACCGTCGACATGCCACCAACGAAGATTTCAAATCCTTACTCAGATCTGATTCTTGACCGAGCTTTGACACTACTAAATGCATTTTTATACGCTAGGTGACCACCTCAGATTTAGAGTGTTTTATTTTATAATGTAGAGATGGAAATTAAGGTACCACAGCTACCGGTTTTGATGACGAATATATCGTGAATGTGATTGGTAATGCTTGTTTGGCGGTGATTTATTTATTTATTATTATTTTTTTTTTCAATACCTTTCTTTGTTGAGGTTTTTTCCTCCTTATGTGGAGGTCTATTATTCTTCCTATGTGGTGACTCGTATCCTCTTTACATGAAAGTTTTCTTATCCCTTTTTTTGATCTATTTTGCACTCCGATATACTTTAATTGACAACTTATTGTCAGATGTGTAATTAAGTCTCCTGCTTTTTCATTATAAAAAATTGTATAATTATATTTTGCCACATCAAAGTAGGTTCTAATTGTTGTTGATATAATTATCTCCAATTAGATCATATGAATTCAAATTAAATTTTTTAGAGATTATATAAATGAAATTGATACTTTAGAGATGAAATAGAAAACAAAAATATCAATAGTTTAAGGGATTCAAGTGAAATTAACTTTTGTTTAAATATCTAGATAAACTAATGATTAATAATTTATTATAATATCAAAATAAATAATAAATTATTTATTTAAATTTCATTTTTTTTTATTCAATGATTAGAATAATTACACTTATTTAATTTATTTACGAGAGAGGCTCTCGCCACACGTGTGGGGTCCATATATTAGCATTCAAGAATTAAAATAAGAAAGTCTAGGTGAGCAATCAAATCAATTACGAACATATATTAACATCAGGAGAATAAAATGTCTTGAGATTTGGATTAGTTACTGCGCATAGAGCGCAACAGTGATTGTTACGTATTTTATTGGGCTTATTTTAGGATTTAATTGATAATTTATATTGTTCATGTTTTAAAAAGTATGGAGTAAAATATATTTGTTAAAATCACGTCGATTAAATATCGTTATCTATTTCATCATATCACATTTGTATTGAATTTTAAATTTCAAATTATATATTTTTTTTTTAAATACAAATATTATTTGATAAAAAAATGAACGATATCTGATTAACTTATTTTTTTACTAATATATTATATTCTATATCTTTTAAAATATAAACAACTTAAATTATCGAATTAAATTTTAAAATCGATCCAATATAATTCATAACTATTGGTGCCGCGCACCATGAGCAGCAGTAATCCTAGACGCCCTTTTTGAGGTCTTCTATTAGTTGAGATTGGTGTGAGGGGGGGAAACATAATCCTATAGAGTAATGTTAGAGGTCTCAAAAATTCTATAAAAAGTTTTATCAAATGTCTCATATGGGTGTGGGATTCACATAATGTGAGTCCCATATGGATCCCACACCCATGTGAGACATTTGATAAAACTTTTAGTAAAATTTTTGGGGACTCTAGCATTTTTGAATCCTATATAACGGCGAAAGTCAAGTGCACCAACCTTACTCTAGCTGAAATGACTAAGATGAACACCCCACCTTGGTCCCTTCCAATTAAAAATAAAAAAAAAGTTAATCTGCACTTTTTTAAGTCGAGCCTTGATTTGGAAATGATTTAGATAATTTTATTATTATATAATAAATTAATTATAAATTTTATTTTTTTAAGTTAATTTTGGTAAATAAAAAATTCTAACAAAAGGATATTTGTAATTTTTCAAACTATAGGGAGTAATCTCTACTTTAAACAAACCCCAATGAGTGTATTTGTAATTTATCTTTTAGTTAAAATATGAGGTGAAAAAAATTGTATGTTTTGGATAATCTTTTAACTTTTACGAAAAACATGTAAAAAGTAAAAAGAAAGGAAAATCTTTGATTTTTTAAAAAAAAATTAGTGACTTTTTAACTTTTTTAAGATGTTCCCAAACCAAGCCTAAATAAGTCAAAAATTTTAAAAGTTGACTTGGTTTGGAGTTTGCTTATTTTTTAATTTATTGACTTTTTACAAAGAAAATATAAAAAAAAAAATAGAGATGTAATATGACAACTTGTAACAAATAAGCAAATAAGCTGTTTATTTAACCTTGATTTGGAAAGAGTTAATTTAACTTGACTTTTTAGCTTTTTGGTTAATTTAACCTGACTAAATTAGTTCTTTTTGGAAAGAAAAAAAAAATTGACATTTTTTTGTTTGGATGTGATAGTTGTGAAAGAAAATTTGAAATGATTATGGTTTAAATATGACATTTTGTTTCATTGGTTAAATTAGCCTATTTTGTCTTTTTGTACTAATTTAGTTACTTTAACTCTTGCAAAATGGGACCAAGGAATGTTACTATGACTAAGTCACAACAGCGATCTGTGGTGCCTTAGTTAAGAATTTTTCTGAGTTTTTTTTTTTTTAATAATTCGAACCGTTCATATTATAGGATTCGTTAAATATATCATCCATATAAAAAATCAAATTGATTGAAAATCTATAGCACTATAACAAGAGCACATTTGTATTTTAAAAAATAAATGATTAGCATGATCTTAATAATTTTTGTAAAACAATTTGAAACTGATCATGTGGTTGCTAATTTCTGATTTAACTTGATTTTTTGAATGAATGATATACTTGATGAACCCTACAATATGAATGATTCGGATTATCAAAAAAGACTCAAAAAAAAAAAATCCTCCATCGAGGCACCACAAATCTCTATAGGCCTAGCTTATAACCAAATTATAGGATTGAGCAAAGAATCCGTGAAATCTGTAATCTGATCCAGCCCAATCCAATTCGATAGGTTTGGATTGATTTTTTGAATTCGTGGCTCGATTCCAGATTGAATAATTAAAAATCCATAGTCCACGGATTGATTCCGGATTAAACCCCACGGTTCCGAATTGGAACCAACCCAGACCGTATATAAATAATCTATATTTTTATTATATACCCTCCCGTATAGTATCTTCTCTTATTCCATATAAAACTTAAACTCAAACCTAAATCCACATAATATCTTCTTTTATTACTTTTGTTTGTTGTTTTTTAGTTTTAGTTAGTAATGATCTAAATACTTATAGTGAAACTAGTTTTATTATAGTTGCTTAAATTCTAATAGCATGTCGCTATTATAAAAAAAACATATTACTATTGTGGAACTAATATAATGTTATGTTTATATTTTTATGAAATTAAAATGTTATATATATCTATATATATATATATATATATTTGTTATTTAATTATGTGAATCTGTAGTCCTAAACCGATCCAATCCGTATTTAAATGAATTGGTTCGGATTGGTTCCACGATTTAAACAGATTAGATTGGTTTCAATTTTTCAGGAACCGTAGATAACAGATTGGTCCTGATTTTACCCCAATCCAGACTATGCTCACCCCTACCAAATCACCAAAAAAATTAAAAAGCCAGATAATTCTACAAAAAAAATTAAAGATTCTATATTTTTTTTTACTTTTTGCACGTTTTTTCATTAAAAAATTTTAAAAAAAATATTCCAAACATACTATTATATTTTTTTATCTCATATTTTAACGAAAATGCTTGAAACCCACAAAAAACTCTCACAATTTGACCTACACTGATATAGTATGAAAGGTATCAATTTTTAATTAATTATACACCAAATGATATAAGACATAACTTTCTTACCACATTATTATGGGTAAAAATATGAGTCTCTAACATTACTCTTAATAAATTTCAAATTGCGTATAAATTTGACTTGTTCTATTTTCTTGAATGATTTGTCAATGAATTGCATACAATTCGCGCTTTGATGGCAACCCAAAAAAAAGTCACATCTTTTTTCAATTTTTATTTTTATTTTTATTTTTATAATTTTTTATCTTTAGTGATTTTTTTTTAAAAAAATTATATCAAATTGTTTTTATTTTTATGGTCCGTCTTGTCGAGACGAATTTAAAAAGTAAATATTTTTTTTGAAAAATTTTAAATTTTTTTTTTTGAAAAAGCCAAAATAAGCCAAAAATGATTCCTTATTTTTGTCTTTTCTGATTTTTTTATATTTTTTTTATAAAAATTATAATTTTTCAATTTGTCTTGTCCAGCTGAATTTAAAAACCTAAATTTTTTTGAAATTATTTTTAAAAAATTCACTAAAAAATAAACAAATAAATAAACAAACCCCAAAACAACCCTTAAATTGATTCATTTTATAATCCTGCTTACAGCGTCATATTTTAATTTATTTTATAGTCCTGCTTATAAGGTCATATTTGTCTTTTGAGGATCATATCTTCATACCTTTTTTTCAATTTATTTTAATTGTCCAGGTGGACATGGAGGAATTATAAAATTCAAGTTGCACTTCCAATAATAAAGAAATAAAAAATTGAAAATCTATGAAAAAAATTATTAAATGCCTTTAGGGCATTACTTCATATCAATTATCAATCATCAGTTCTTTATGTTGTCCTTTGAAAATACAAATATGAAAGTAATAAAGTGTCATTGTATGGATTAATAAAATGTATATTTAGACACCACATTATAATGCCTCTAGACAAATAACTTACGTATGTGTGTGGTTGTTCAAAACCAAAAAAGGATGACACTTAGAATTTTATATGAGCTCTATATCTAGAATGAATTTGAACCACACGTTGAATTTCTATGTAAATTTTTTAATACAATTCTTAATGCATAGCATTGTTGTTTTGGTACAACCACTTGGGCTTTACATGAGAAGTAGGTTGTGCTTCATATCTCTCCCACAATCGTGATTTCTTTCCCTAGCCCTACCGCCACTGTAATTGCTCTTCTACCCATATTCCTTTCTTAACATCACTACACTTTTCTCCTTTATTGAGATCCACATTAGCCCTCTCTCTCATTTTTCTTCTCTTCATGTTCCTCTAAAAACTCTTATTAGCTCACCACTTTTCTTTTGAAAACCCTAGATTTGAGAATCTTGGGTCACAATGATATGGAGGTACGAGGGTATGGTTATGGTGGTGGTAGTTGTTGTGAGTTTATAGAGTTAAAGTTTGTGGAACGGAACAATTGAAGGAAGAAAGGTTGGGCAGTGAGTGGTAATAGAGAAAAGAGAATGGAGAGAGGCATGGTCAAAGTTAGGATTAAACTCGGGATAAAAGTTTGAAGATTATGGTATTATGATAATTAGGTGGTGTGAACTAACAATGAAACACAAAATCAAAATTGTGTGTAGGGTGAATTGAGTAATAGTGAAACTCTAATTCACCAATCATTGTACTAACTAAAATGACACAAATGCCCCCATGATCTCGCCAGGCCCATTGAACTTCCAAGGCCATATCAGTATTAAGAGAGAGCCCTTCATTAAACTTTTTAAGTTTATGACCAAATTGCCCCTCCAGTTGACATGGAAGCAAAAGTGCCATTTGCATCTTCAAGGATTAGGTTTGCCCCACCCAATAAATAAATAAATAATAATAATACAATTGGCATCATGTATAGGGTCTGGTTGTTTAAGGCCAAAAGGTCTTTAGGAAATAAAACAGTGTACGTGCATGTTAGACAATGAAAATGAATTAACTTTGGTTTAGAAATATATTATTTTATTAATTTTTTGACTTTTAATCAAAAGATATATAGAAAAATAAAGAGAGTGATGTAATAACTTATAATAATTTTTTAAGTAAAACGGAAGGTTGCCAAACGTGGCCTTAACATAAGTTATAGTTGTGATAATGAAAGAAAACGTTGCCTTATAAATAATAAAAAATACAAATGCCATATGTATAATTTTACTTTTTATTTTATTTTCTCATTTTCAAATACAACTGATATGTATTTGTTAATATAAATACTATTATTTTATGTTTAGAAGAAAGAAAACAGAATAAAAAATAACATAATTCACAATATTACTAAAAATAATAGGTTAGAACAAACCTAGCTACCTCACTATCTGATGATGTGGAATAGGCTTGACATTTATGGTTTTTTTGGTGGCCACACGGAAAGTAAATTTTTGATTAAAAAAGTAAAAAAAAATTATTAAATTGATTGTCAGCAATTTAAAAAAAAGTCAAATATCACATAATTTTTTTTACTCACCAAAAATAATTTTTTTAAACAACTTCTCAAATAAATTAAGGTTAAGTTTGGCTATCCTAAACAAGTATGTACTTTTTATCTTTTTATCTTTTTTTCATCACATCGTCTCTCTATTTTTCTACATATCTTTTCATAAAAAAAATAAAAAATACACTTTTTTAAGTCATTTCGAACCATCTCTAACTGTTCTATCTCTTAAAATAAATAAATAAATTCTCAAAAAGGTCCAATGAATTACGTACGCGGCATTCGACGATGATTGTGGGGATTATTGTAAAAAAAAAAGTGAAACCTTCCCATGATTTTCAGGTTTTTTTTTTCAAACACTGCAATTACAGCCATTTGCGCAAGTGTTGTATGATATCTTCCCTATTAAATTTGGAAAAATGCCTCAGACCCCGGTGGGGTCACTGGGTCATGAATGAAGGCTTTCCATTGGTCAAAAAACAATTTTTTTTTTTTTTTTTTTTTTTGGTGATTTGGACGAATGAGGGGCTGCCACCTCACTGGGGTCGACCCCAGTGGGGGCCTGTAGCAAAGTTGTTAAATTTGTATGCTTTTTGCCCCACCATACTTTACGTTAAAAACTTGGATAGCTTTTACTAAATAAATAAAAGTGTTAATTATAAATATATTTTTGAGATTTATTTAAAATATGAATTGTCTTTATATTATAAAAATTATAAATACACTTTTGTCAAAAAAATTTATTTAACAAAATTAGCAAAAAACTATGAAATTCATAACTATTCTCTTATGCAACAAAAAAATTATAGAATTGTTGATTTAAATATATTTTTGGCATTGTTAAAAATTATAAATTGACTCAACAATTTATTAATAAAAATAGTCATTTGTTATGCGATTAAAATTTTGAATGAGCGAAATGTAATTTCTAAAATTATAGGAGATAATTTATATTTTAAGTAAATATCAATGATGTATTTATAATTTACCCAAAATATAAAAAGTTGGATAGCTTCAAATCAATAAATAAAGCTCAAGTCTAGAGTGTTTTAGGAATGGGGCTGTGAATCATGAATTCAATTTTTATTTGACTTATTAATTTTTTTTTTAAAATTTAAATATATTTTAAAACATATAAATTGATTGATTAATTTTCGTTTGTGACGAGTTCAAAAAAATAAGTTCGAACATATGTTTATATATATATATATATTAAAAATAGTTAAGTTTTAGAATCAAACTTGAATAATTAATTAAGAAGATTTATGTGTAGGTCTTAATAGATGGACTTATTGACCAATAGATGATAATTAATATTGTTTTTATCAAACACTACTAATTGTCACAAAAAATGTCACTAATTATAAGTTTTAGTGATAATTTAAAAAAATAGTAACAAAACTTTCAGGAGCAGTTTGAAAAAATCGTCACAAAAAAATATCACTAATTGTAAGTTTTAGCGATAATTTATAAAAATCGTGACAAAAAAAAATCATTATTTGTCAATTTTTAACGACATGCAAAAAATAATTACAAAAAATTATTTTTAACGACAATTTTACTATGATTTATTTTCAATAAGATTTAAACAAAATTAAGTCAAACAATTAAGACATATTATTAGTTTACCAAATTTATTACTTGACTTCACTCGTTTATAACTCGGCTCGTGCATAACTCGAAGGTTGTGTCTTACACCGATCCTACATTGGATCATCCATCATCTTCTTCCCCAAAGATGATTTTATCTCTAGTCTACTTAAGTGGAACAATTATGAAATTAAGGCCTCGTTTGGGAACAGGCTAATTTAGTAACTTTTTGGCTATTTGGCTAAAAAGGTAGGTAAAAAAAATTTGTAAGTTTGGGATGACTTTTTGGCTAATTACGAAAAGATGTGCAAGAAGTAGAGAGAAAAGAGAATCTTTGACTTTTTGGTATGAGTTGTTGACTTTTTGGCTAATTTAATAACTTTTTGGCTAATTGACTAAAAAAGTAAGTCCCCAAACGGGGCCTAAGCTTTTAAAGTTACCACAGATTCTTATTTAAAAATTCTAGACTGTTTATAATATGAGCAATGATTCATACCCCCTTAAAAGTCTCACTCCCACCACCCCCCACACACACGTGGGGGTTAGGAATTGGGAGATCAGAGAAAAAAAAAAAAATCAGCCAATCAAATGTAAAAAGGGTGAAGGAGATGACTCCCAAAGGGGTCTCAACCTTTATTGTTATAATATAGATTCTTTGGCCAAGTTTGGCTACTGCCAAAAAAGTACACTTATTTCATCTTTTTATCTTTTTTGGGTCACATCAATCAACATCTCCTCTCTACTTTTTCTACATATAATACAAAAAAAATCAAAAAATACACTTATTTAGTCTTCCCAAACTATGCATTTGTGTGTAAGAATAAAAACACTATAAGATGGGTCAGGTTTGTAATCCCCAGTCCCCATGCTAACAAGAGGCTGGTAGCCCCCTACCCCTCTCTTTCAATATATGAAATTTTCATTTCACCCCCATGCAATAATATAATTAAGGGTAAATTATGATTACATCTCTTAAAATTTATTTAAAATATAAATTACCTCTTATAATTTAAAAAATTATAAATATCCTCTTATTATAATTTTTTATTTAACAAAATTAATAAAAAAATTAAAATTCATAACTGCTCTCTTATACAATAATAAAATTACCTAACTTATTAATTGAAACATATTTTTAAAATCATTGAAAACTATTAATTGACTTGTTGATTTATTAATAAAATGGATGATTTATTATGAAATTAGAAACATCATGGGGTAGAATATAATTTTTAAAATTATAGAGAGCGATTCGTATTTTAATTAAATCTCAGAGATGTATTTGTAATTTATCTTATAATTAATATATTGATTCCCAAAGTCTAACTAAATTTCAATTCCCTAAATTATTATTATTATTTTTTTTTGGGTACTTATTCCAATATTTTCAGCTTATCATTGTTTTCATTTACTCTTCACAAGTTTTTACAAATTTTATTTGTACTCTTTAAACTGATTACTATATAAAATGTATATTTATGTTCATCTTTTAAAAATTGATAAAAACATTTACAAAATAAACTCCTCAACTCTTAAGTGGAAGCGATGACATGGATTTCATAACAAATATGCATCTTATGTTAATTTAATCTAGCTGTATTACATATTTCGCTAATATCAACTATAATTAAGATTTTTTAAAAGAAATTTAAACTATGATAGTTGTTAAGAATACATGAATAGCATCAATTAGTTATCATTATATAATTAGCACCATGGATATTGTATGTTTTAGAGCCAATCAAAAAAAAAAATTTTAATTAATTAATAATAATAGGCTTCTTGTTAAAATCTATATGTCAATGAGGCTTTTAAAATGTACTAGTGCTAATATATATATATATATATAGGAAAAATTAGTGAATAAGAAGAATCATATTTTGGGCCCTCTCATTCATAAATTCCAGTTTTGCCCCTGTCCATCCATGCCCTCATTCTTATCCCTGTTCCCATCCCATACTTTGTCTAGACGGGGATAATTTGGGAGGTCGCAAGGCGGAGTGCGATCCAAAAAATGTCAGGATAATTTGTTACCTTTAAGAGCCTATGGTACTAACGAGGAATAGAAGATTTAGGTCTCGTTTGGGAACATGTTTTTTTAATAAATTTTGAATTTTTTTAGTTAAAATATGATGTAAAAAAAATTAGTATGTTTGTGATGAGTTTTTGACTTTTTACAAAAAGATATGCAAAAAGTAAAGAGAAAAAATAATCTTTGACTTTTTTGTATAGGTTGTAGGTTTTTTGACTTTTTTAATAACTTTTTGACTAAAAAAATCACTTGCCAAATGAGGCCTTAAGATAAGAGATAGAGAAGTAATATATATATATATACATATATAATGTTTTGTTGTTTTCTCTTATTATATTTATCAAAATAAATTATATATACACATAAATGTTAATTATTTACTGATGTTGAGTCGAGAAAATGGGGTGAGAGAGGCAAATGCCATCCTCTCCCAATTTTTAGGGGGGGGGGGGGGGTTAGGCAAATTGCCATCTTGAATTGAGTGTAGATCATTTAGATATATTAGATTGATCTGTTAATAGTAACATATGGTTTTATTATATTTAAAAAAAAAAAATAACTCACAAGCATACTTGTGAAAATATACCACAATTTTAAAAAAAAAAATAACGAATTATACTAATGGTTTCTATAATTTGTAATTTGTATCACTTTAATCTCTAATTTTTCAATCGTAACACATTTAATCATGAATTTTGAATATTATTTCAAATAAAGATAATTGAAGATACTATTGTTTAATTTCAAAGACAAAATCGTTAATTTGATAAAATATAAACTATTTGCTAAAAATAAATATCAAAAAAAATAATTTTTAATTTTTAAAAATTATTTCTACCCACCAAAGATAAAATTATGTAAAATTAATAAATCTTTAATATATATTTTTTTTTACCAAATTAATTTTTATTATGTTTTTGAATGATGATCATATAATGGGTGATTGTTAGGATTTATCAATTTTATCTAAAAGATTTATCAATTTTAAAAAATTTTAAAAGATTTATCAATTTTACATGATTTTATCTTTAGTGGGTAGAAATAATTTTTAAAAACTCAAAAATATTTTTTTGACATTTATTTTTTATCAAATTAGTTTATATTTGATCAAATTGACGATTTTACCCTTGAAATTGAGTAATGATATTTTTAATTATTCTTATTTAAAATAAAATTTAAAATTTAAAAATCAAATATATAACAATTAAAAAGTAAAAAATATACCATTCCTAAACTATAGGAACAACTAATGTGATTCACCCTTAAAAAAATGATATGGGACTCGTGATGAACGCAGGTGCTCAACTATGCAATGTTTAGTACAGCTAAATGGACTACATACAAGCAACTCAAACCACTGAACACATAATTATTCCTCAAACATGTTCTTAATTCATTCGTTCTTGGTAGTGGATACTTATAAATATATATATTTTTTAAGTTTTAAGCAATACCCAATGAATTTGCTATTTTGTCAAACCAATGACTTAAAAAAGGCTCATTAAATAGCACAAATTATCTCAAATACATATGAATGTATATTATATATTAAAAAAATTATATCGATACGATAATCGTAACATTTTTATTTTATTATGTTTATTCCAAAGAAATTGATGATATGTATGTTTTTAAAAATAAAACTGTGTGAGTGAATTTTCGACCACACTGCCAAACTCAGTATTCAGCTGGAGAGCACTGGCAGAATAGATGGCACCTGACTAACTTGCAACAGAAAGAGAAGACTTCGGCGGTGGTTCGTCCACCCGGGAGCACTCCGACGATCAAGTCAGTATATCTCTCAAAGATAACCAATAGTGCTAAACTCACTGTTCAGAATATAAATTGCGTATCTTACACCCATCGGGGATGCCTTTCTTTTATACCTAACGCAATGCTAGTCCCTATAGAAGCCTAGCTTCAATGGACTTTAACTCGGTGCTTATCTTGGACTCTCCAAGAGATAAAGATAAATTCCCTAAGAGTGTTATCCTTATCCATATTGAAGTCCATCCTCATTCTAGGACTCTTGTGCCTTATCCGCTTATATCGAATTCCGATATCTTCGGAAATAATCTCGGCCTAATCGAGATCACCTCGGCATCATAACCTGGACACGTGGCACCTCGGCTAACACGTCGGAATCACCTTGACCAAGTGTTGGGGCTCAAAAAATATATCTCCACAAAAACATTTATAATTTTTTTTGGAGGTAAACATAATAAAATAAAAAAAAGTTACATTTTCATGCTGGCCTAATTTTTTTCATCAATGATTATATACGAAATAATTTACAGAATAAATGATTTGGATCCATAGATCCTACAAATTCTTTTGAAGCTTTTTGCCGATAAAAAAAAAAAAGAAGACAAATTCTTTTGAAGTTTATACTTGAATTTGAGAAATTCAAACATACCCTTCATGCATATAGAGTTACTAATGACATTGGAAGATGGTAAAAAACAAGAAAAATATTCCCTTCACCCTTCTTTAGGAAAAAAAATAATATTATATCTACCAATTAGTATATTAATTAGTGTACTAATTGATGATAGGATATAATTTAAGAGATTTTTGATATTTATAATTTATTTAATGAGTGAGGTCAATAATAATGTCATAACTAGTATTAGTATACTAGTTAGTATATTAATTAGTGCATGTAAGTGCCACCGGTAGAAAAAATCTAATAAGTTATTAATTTATTAATTTGTAGACAAAAATAAAGGAATACAATTAATGCATTAATTAAGTTGGAATTTAAATAAATAGAAATGAATTTTTATCTAACGCATTAAAGATCGTTCAATCAATCTAAAGTCAATTTTTAAAAACATAAAAATAAAAGACATACAAAAATAAAAATTCAATCTGTGACCCTAATTTGTTCTAGGCGTGATTCCATCGCATGCAAATTCATTAAGAAGTTTATCATTTTAATAATTAATGTTTGCAATATTTACCATTTATTTATATATATATTTTTTGTATACCACTGTTATGTTATTTCCCTTTTCTTTTTTTAGAAAAATTACTCATAAATCCTATTTTGATAAATGTTGCTCTAGTTAGTCCTGAGTATTTTTTTTTAAACCATTTAGTCCTTTTTATTTTTGATATAATATACATTTTTGATATATTATGTATGGAGTTTACATTTTTACCCATAAAATGTGCTATACGATAAGGCCCCAACATTATCAACATCAGTGATATGGTCAACATCATCAAAACATCAGCGCCTCCACACCGATCTCTCTCTACTTTCTCTCTGTCTAGACCCTCCGCCGATCCACACCGATCCAATACCACCGCCGTGAGATCGTGAAAGCCGTTGCTTCACCACCGCTAGTCTGCAACGTTTGTTCGATGGTTCGCAATCGTCTGCAATGTTTGTTCAATCCGACATTAATCAAGTAACAATGTTTGTTCTGAATGTTCTTGATGTTTGTGGGTGTTTCACGATGATGTTCAAAATTTACACACTACTGTCACCAGCAGAACATCATCAAAAAATCGACACACAGTTGAACATCATATTCTTTGTTCGGCATGTTTGTGGGTGTTTGTGATGATGATGGTAAAAAATGAACAACAGCAATAATCTGATGTTTGTGGGGTTTTGTAGGTGTTACTTGAATCTGATGTTGATAATCTGATGTTCATTTAAAACAAACATTGTTACACAAAAAATCAAAACATCAGATTCATGCTGTTTGTGGGTGTTTGTGGGTGTTCTTGATGTTTGTCGGTGTCTAGTGGTTCGAACATCCGATTCATGCTGTTTAGTGGTTCAAACATCAGATTCATGCTGGGCAGAAACAATAATGAATCTGATGTTAGATTAATTAATCTGATGTTTGAATATGATGTTTAAATGAATCTGATGTTTTGATGATATTGCCGATTTTTTGATGATGTTTTTGTTACGACCCAAACCCGCCCCTATAGATTTAGGATCGTAACCGGCCAGTAATCCTTGGATTACCGAAGGCCTCTGAACAGATAAGCATATAATGAGGGGGCTAGCAGAAGCGAGTACATAAATATAGTTGTCCAATGAGCTGTGCTTACTTATGTGAAACAGAATATTTAAAACTTTATATACATAGTCAAAAGTCAATCATACATTATACCCACACACATTAAAGTATCTGAAGTACAGCCAACAAAATTACATCAAGTCATATATATACACAGGACCAACAGAACTTGAACACAGGACACTTCGGGAACCTCCACGTGAGGCACAATGGCTAGCTGACAACAGAACACAGATCTAGACAAAAAGTCTCCAGACTTGAACTCCGGAATGCTCACCTATACATATATATATACACACAGTGAGCTAAAGCCCAGTGAATAACATTAAAGTAAAGCGGTTAGTGAACGAAATCCGAACATATTATAAACAGAAAACGGATCATAGCATAATCATTCTCATATCAGAACATAATAATGGTACATCCCATAGAACACATCACAGAATGTCTTCCGACTAGAGTAATCAGTTCCGGATACCGATTAAACACATATCACCACAATGAAGTGGCTAACGAGATCTCGTAAACTTGTATATCATGGACCCGCATTTTCATGCCGTCCCCCATGACTTGGGACTATCTATGGATGCCATAATAGATTTCAAACTTGGGATGTTCGTTCACGTAAAACAGATATCATAACAGAAATCATAGCTTATCACATTTCATTTGGAATATAATTTCATATAAACGTATCTTTACGATAACGTTACTCACAGTGGTTCTCGCAAATGGTTAATCAATCTTTAGACGTTGACCTACAATCACAAAAGTACATAACACAACATATCTCATTATTACACGTTCACATGGCCAACACAGCTTAACTTTCATTACGTTGGTTCTTGTTCATACTTAGCACATTGATTAAAACACACACACACTTGCAGTCTCGGAACTTGGCACATTCTTTTCTTAGTGTGTTTCTAATCCATAACCTCATTATCAAAGCTTAATTAAGGCTTAGGAATGCCTAAGATGCAATGAGGATGCCAAAACATGAGTTGGAACACTGTAACAACCATCATGCTGTTTACTGATTAATGACTGATTGATTACCGATAATCACCGATTACTGCTAAACGGAACTGATAATGACCGATAACTGACTGATAATTGAACTGATTAAAGTACTGAACTGACTGACTGAAATTGGAAACCGAATTGATTGAGTATATGTTAGTTAAATTGCATTCTATCTGTTTGACTGTATGATTATCTGTTCATGCTTATATGTTTAAACTGCTAATTGAAGGCCTTATCGGCGGCCGAATTAGAAACCGACTGATGTTCCATGACCCTCGTAATTAATGTGATTTTATGGTGTATTTACCTGAAAACTGATTAGGTATGATTAAATTAGATTAAAATGAGTTAATCACATGAATTGGACTTATTCACCAAACTAGCCTTGTAGTGGGCCACTACCTCAAACCTTTTGAGGCTTATTACATTTAATGCATTTGATTAAAACCAACATTTCATCAGCCTTTGTGTTGCCTCTAACCGACCAAGAAGAGAGTTAGAGAGAGAGGGAATTGTTCTTGTTGATTTAGCTTGAGAATCTTGAAGAATTGAAGGAGTTTTGTACAATTGAGCTTCCCTATCCTAAATACAAGACTTAAGGTAGCTCCATTGTCTTCTTGTTCATGTTTTGAGTGGATTCTCGCATGGTTCATGTCATATTGATGGAGTTTGGAGCCAATCATGGGTTAGATGTTGAATTGTAGCTTAATTGTTGCATGCATGTACATATATTGAAGTATTGAGGTTGTAGTTCATAATTCCTCACATGCATGTTCATAATTTTGTAATGGTCCATGTTTTCAACTTGTTTTTGGATCAATTGGCTCCCTAGAGCATCAAATTGAAGCTTTAAAATGATTTAAAGATCATGCATGTCATGTTTGAGGATTGTCCTTGGAAAATGGTTTGAAATTGGGTTTGAATAAAACACCCTTGGGCTTTGATTTCTCAAATTGAGTTTTGAATCATGTTTAACTATGAGTTTACATGTGTTTTCTGGAAATTTAGCCCAAGAGGTCGAGTTTTGATGCTTTTGAACTTGGTTTTGGAGCTTGGAGGTGCAATCTGGGTTTTCCAGATTTCGCACTTCCGCTCGAGCGGGGGAAGTGCCACTCGAGCGTGGAATCCGAGCATCCAGCATCTCTCTGCACTGTTTTACAGTCCGCTCGAGCGGAGGATTGGGCGCTCGAGCGGAGTCTTGTCTCAAGCTCGAGCGGGCGTCGAGCGGAGATTTCACCCATCCAGTACTTTTACAGTACGCTCGAGCGGGGAAGTTTACACTCGAGCGTGTACCTTTGTTGCATGACCGCTCGAGCGGGGAAACGTGCGCTCGAGCGGGACTCTGTTTTTCTGAAAATGTTTTAAATGTGCATCTTTGCATCCTCATCCCGTTCTAGGCATTCTTAGGCCTAGTTTAAGGCATCTTGTTGAGGATATAGATGTAGAACACACCGAGGCATTAGGGATTAAGTTGTTATCTTTCCCAACTGTGTAGCTTAGTGTGTGTTCAACGTGTGAACTGTGTAGGGTTGGCGACTGGGGAGGCACGCTCTAGCATACTGTAGCCCAAACTCTGTGAGTAACAATTGTGTAAAGATATGTTCAACTGATATCTTTTGAATACTGAACTGAACTGTTTACTGAACTGGTATTACTGAATGAATGTATGTCCTTTATTTCTGAACTGTACTGTGGCATCCTTAGTACCTACTGTTTACTGTTACTGTTACTGTTACAGAGATCTCTGTCGGTTCCCTCGTGGAACCACTACTGTTTACTGACTGATGGCCATCATTACTGTTCGGTCTTTTAAGACCTACTGTCACTGTTATGCTAATGGATGTACCACATATGACTGTTTACTGTACTAAACAACTAAAATACTGATTGAATTGAACTGTTTCCATTACTGTAAGGACATTCATTCTAAACCCCTTTACGCTTTATGTTATTCACTGGGCTTTAGCTCACTGCTCATATATATATGTAGGTGTACAGGCACCAGATCGGGGCTAGGAGCGTCAGGGTAACTCCAGTTTTGTCAAGCCAGCCTTTGTGCCTCACTGCGAGGTTCCGAGTTGCCATGCTATGGCCTGGGGGTGTTTTGTTTGTTTTCCCCCGCCTGTCTTCATACTGTCTAACTGTTCTGTATAGACTGAATGTTTACCGTACTGTTATCAAGGGATTAGGTCCCTGTACTGTGTGACTGTAAATTCTGTATAGACTGTACTGTTTGTGTATGTATGAATGCATGAAAAATCTTTTTGGCATACAGACTGTCGCAGCTCGTTGGACATTGTTTAATTACTGTTTTGGCTTCCGCCAGGCCCTGTACTCTGTTTTACTGTATTACTGTTCAGCAGGCCTTCGGTAATCTCGGATTACTGGCCGGTTACGGTGCTAAACCCATAGGGCCGGGTTTGGGTCGTGACAAACACTTAGGCAAAATTTCTGAAAATAAGGTCCTAGCTCGAGGGTAGACTTCCTCGCTCGAGCGGACATGCAAAATGAGAGGGGTCGCTCGAGCGCACATTCCTTCGCTCGAGCGATCTGTAAACGACATGAAACTTCTGGGAGCTTGCAATTCACGCTCGAGCAGACTTTTGGTCGCTCGAGCAGAGTGCACGCACTCAGAGTGGTCACTCGAGCGTGAACTCCCACGCTCGAGCGTGGATGCAAATTCTGTAATTTCCAGATTTGATCACCAAGCTTAAAACTCGAATTCAACCATCCAAAACACATCTCTTGGGCCCCAAAACTTGAGATAACATAGTAAACTTGTAAACACATGAAGAATTTAGGATCATTTCATAAAATCATGGCCCAAGGTTTTGCCAAAAACTCACATTCCATCTTGAAATTTAAGAAACAAAGCATGCATGTAAAATCTTTCAAACTCTTTTCTTCAAACTTCATGAAACTAGTAAATTGAGCTCAAAGGCTCCATGCATGAGGGAAATCCTTTTCAAAACATGGATTTGAGCTTTAAAATATGATGAATCACACATGCATGTGCCAAATAACTCATGATAACAACATAGATGCCCAAAATCAAACTTAACATATCAAAACTCCATGTATTCATGCATGCATGTATGAATTGTAACTCAAATCTTTATCCTAGGCTCAATATTCACAATTAAACTCATAATCTTCACGTTGATGACTTAGATTCATAAATTAGGGGTTGGATTCATACCTATAGTCTTGAATTAACTAGGTACTTGCACAATCTTGGTAAATTCCTACAATTCCTCTTCAATCTCTTATTCTCTCTCTCTAGAATGCCCTCTCTCTCTCTCTCTCAAGTAAACTCTTAGATTTTTTTCCACTCAAGGGAGATGAAGTAATTGAGTCCAAATGGGCTTATTAGGCTCATATAAAGCTATGGTGCCAAAAATACAATAATTAAAATTTAGGCCAACCAAACATGACTTAATTAATCAGACTGAATCAAATTTTAATAAAATTTGCCACAAGGTTCTAAAATTCCAAATAGCATATTGATGTAATCAATTTCGGTTTCGGATGCCGATAAGGCTTTCAATTTACATATTAAAGCGGAAAATCCAAACAGATATTTCTACAGGCAACAGATAGAAAGTCAAATATCATGCAAAATACAGAATAAACACATAATTTATTTTAATCCTCTCATTAGCATCATTGATTACGGATTAGTGGCTAATTACAGATCGGGGTTATTACAGTTTTGATGATGGTAAATTTTTTTTAAATGAATCTGATGTTCTGATGTTGCTGTTGTTCACGATGATGTTTGATGATTATTTGATGATGTTGCCGATTTTTGATGATGTTCTGATGATGGTTAAATTTTTTTAAATGAATCTGATATTTGAAACACCCACAAACATCAAAAACATCGAATGTTTGGACAAGGAAAGGAATCTTTAAAAGGTCTATAGTAAGCTTTTTGGGCAATTCGGTAAATTACACATAAACATCAATCCAAAATTATCTCCTCAATTACTGACCCAGACGCGTAAAAAAAATGGATACTAATGTCTTCACACATAAAATAAGACCTATTAGTCCAACAAAAAAACGTCGGGACTAAATGGGCTAATATTCCCAAATTAAAAATTTAATGGTGTTTTCCCCTTCTTTTTTTTTCCCTTCATGTAAGATTATTGAATTTCATAAACATTTGTTGACAAGATCCTGTAATTAAACTTTACATGGGACCAGAATGTTAAATTATAAACATTTGGTTGTGGAAAGTTTGGTAGCATTATAGGGTCGGTCTGAGAACTTATTCAGTGTATTTGGTTTGAGTTTTTTGATTAAATTTTTTTGAAAATTTAGTTTTTTGGTTTTCTTATTTTTTTGTTTTAGTAAATATTTTTAAAATTTTAAACATTTTTTTTTATTTTTTTAGATGCACCTTATTTAGATATATCTAAAAAATAAAAATATTTTTAAAATATTTTTAAAAATTAATAAATACATAAAAATACGAAAAATATACTAATTTTTTTTTTATATTTTTAGTATTTAGTGAATTTTTAAAAGATTTTTTTCACAAAAAATATACTTTTTATGTGTATTTATGTTAGGTGTGTCTAAAAATTAAAAAAATTACTTAAAATATTTTTTTTAAAAATTCACTAAAAACAAAAAAATAGGAAAAATAAGAAAGTAGAATTTTCTGAAAAGAATTTTTGAAAAACTCTAACCAAGCAGTAGTTTTTGACCTTTTAGTTTTTTTTTTTTCATGAGGTAAAAAAAATTATGTGTTTACAATGATTTTTTTAATTAAATAGATAATTGTAAGAAAAAATAATTAATTAATATGTATAATAAGATATTTTAATTTTTTAATCAAAATAAAACGTGTTGCTAAACAAGCTCATAGTCTGCTTTCAAAAGAGAACTTAAGAAACAACAATAATAGAGAAGTCTAATGATGTGGCAAGAAAAAAAAATGGAAAATGATTGGTGGCCCTAAAAAAGTTGCCCCTAATGGCCCTAATTTCCAATTTTGGAAACTGTTTTTTTTTTCCTTTCTTTTTTCCTTTTTTTTTTTTTTTTTTTTTACCTAAAATGGAATTTCGGGGCATTCGAGCCCCGAAATTACGGGCCCTCAATCAGCGTTGAAAAAAAATATATAGGCACACACATCATATCACATCATATGTAGGTCCTACTCCATGCATCATTATTAGAACTCATTTTATAGTTCTAAAATTAGAATTCTTAATCTTTATTCACCTAAAAAAATAGAGCTAACACGATTACATACATCGATAATCCAAAAAAAATAAATCAGAAAAGTACTCGGAATTTGTAATCAAAAATTGAAATTTACTTATAGTGCAATTCTCCGATACAAACTTTAAATATACATCATTAATTATAAAATCATGTGAGATTAAAACTTCCATAAAATCATGTGAGTTTAAAACTTATTTTAGAAAGTAAGTTAACAGTTAATTTTTTTAACGTTTTAAACTTTTTCAAAAAAAATATAAAGATGTGATATGACTTAAAAATATCAAAAAAAACTAAAAAACTAAGGCTTTATTTGTCATCCTCTAAAAAAAATTAAAAAGTTAAAAAGTCACTATCTTATTTATAGGGTTGAGTAAGGAATCCGTAAAATCCGTAATCCGATCCAGTCCAATTTAGTCCAATCCAGTAGGTTTGGATTAGTTTTTTGAATCCGTGGTTCGGTTTCTTATTGAAAAATTAAAAATCCATAGTTCACGGATTGGTTCCGGATTGAATCCCACAGTTCCGGATTGGAACCGATCCGGACCGTATACAAATAGTCTATATTTTTATTATACACTCTCCTGCATAGTATCTTCTCTTATTTCATATAAAACTTAAATCCAAACCTAAACTTGCATAGTATCTTCTTTTATTACTTTTGTTTGCTAGTTTTTAGTGTTAATTTGTAATGGTCTAAATATTTATGGTGGAACTAGTTTCTTTATGGTTGTTTAAATTCTAGAACAGTTTGTCGCTATTATGAAAAGACATGTTGCTATTGTGAAACTAATATTGTGCTATATTTATATTTTTATGAAAATAAAGTGTTATATATATATTTTTGTTATTTAATTATATAAATCTGTAGTCCTAAACCGATCCAATCCGTATTTAAATAGATTGGTTCGGATTGGTTCCACGATTTAAACGGATTGGATTGGTTCTAATTTTTCAAGATCCGTAAATAACAGATTGGTCCTGATTTTATTCCAATCCGGACCATGCTCACCCCTACTTATTTAAGTCACATTATCTTATTTCGGTCACATTACTTTTCTAACATATCATTTTAAACTCAACTCATACCTAATTAAAAAGTCAAAAAATATATTTATTTAGAACAAACCCTAAATTTTAACCAAATTTTCAAAATAAACCTAATTATTTGGATTCCTATACTTTTGTGTGCATGCACAATCCCTAAAAACATCAATCATATCAACTATTAGTGTCAACTACAGCAATGATTCATCCCACTAAAAATATCACCACTAATAACACTAATGTATTAAAAAAATTAAAAAAAAAAATACAACTCCAAGACCAAAACATCACATCATTAATAACGGGACCCACTGCCACCTAATTAGTGGGAGCACTAATTAGTGCTCCCAAGCATTTTTCGTGTCAACTATATGTTTTTTTTTTTTTTTTTTTTGTCCAATTCAAAATAACAAGGTAGAGTAAGGTCAAGTTTGGAAAGACTAAATAAGTGCACTTTTTGTCTTTTTAGACTAAAAAGTTGAGGTTGAAAATATGAATGTTTGGGTTAACTTTTTGACTTTTTATGAAAAAATGTGTAATAAAAAATTGTAAAAATTGATTTGTAGGAGAAAATTAGAACTGGGAGTTGTGCAGCCGTAATTGTTGACTTTTGGTGAATAGTGATAACTTTTTAACTTTTTGAGTAACTTTTTGACTTTTTGACTTTTTGGGGTGTTTCCAAACTTGGCCTAAATCTAGCACCTAATAACTTATGATAGGGTAATGATGGCTAATTATGATATAATGCAAGGTAGAGTAAATCTAGCACGTAATATAATAACCTAATGTCAAAAAACAATTGGCTACAATTTTAGACTTATTCTTAGGTGACACTTGAGAAAAAAAAACTTTATGGATTGTGTGGGTTTTATAAAAAAATATACAAAAAAATAAAAAATGTTATGATAAAAAAAAATAAAAAAAAATAAATTATTTTTAAGTGGTCAAATTTGGCCTTAATATCATCAACGCATGTATGATTACGAATCACAACGGATGTTTCGTTTCATTTACAACATTTAGTTTAAAATAACATAAACAATTTTAAAACAAAAACAAAACAACTTTAGTGTAGGAAATTTGTGTCATTGCAGGTTTTTAAAAAGGTTAAGGCCTAGTTTGGGAAGACTAAATAAGTGTATTTTTTGACTTTTTATGAAATATGGGTTGGGTTTGGGTTGGGTTTGAAGTGATGTGTTAGAGAGGTGATGTGACTTAAATAAGATAATGTGACTTAAATAGGATAGTGACTTTTTGACTTTTTATCTTTTTTCAATCTTCCCAAACTAGGTCTAAATATACCTAGTTTCAACTTCACATCTAAAAGGACTTTTTCCGTATTTCATAAACATATTCATATGCATTGAATTTTGGTACAGAAATATATTTAGAATGACGTGGTGAATCTGTGTAATTTGAAAGCAATATTATGCGTCCGTTTAGGAAGTGGGTTGACTTTTTGGCTTTTTGATTTTTTTGACTATTTTAGAGCATCTCCAACGGTGAATCAAAAATTTCATCAAATTTGAGTTAAAAAATGGTCATTTCTTGAATTTGATACTTCAGGCTCCAACGGTTCACCTTCACCAAATCTATCCCGAGACAACCGGGTGGTCGACCGGCCGGTTGACCGGTTAGGCCAAAATTTTTTTTTTTTTTTTTTTTTTTGCGAATTGTCTGAACTTTTTTTGAACTTTCTGAACTTTTTTCGGGACAACCGGGGTGGTCGACCGGCCGGTCGACCGGCCGGTTGACCGGTTAGGCAAAATTATTTATTTATTTATTTTTTTAACGGTTTGAACTTTTTTTCCTGAACTGTTTGAATCTTTTACTGGTTGACCGGTTGGTCAACCGGCCGGGCAACCGGTTGGTCGACCGGTGTACCATTTTCAACGGTCAGTAACAGTGATTTGGTAAAATCTGTGTCTTGATCTCAGTTTGATGTCTTGTTTGCTGAATTCTCATTTTGGTATGACTTTGGTGCAACCGTTGGAGCGTGAAAAAGTGGGTTTTTCATCAAAATTTAAATCTGATGCTGGGTTTGGTTCACCGTTGGAGATGGTCTTAGCTTGAGCTAAAAAGCTTGGTTTGGGAAGGACTTTTTGACTTTTTTGACTTTTTTTTGTGAGAGAAGAGTGTAATAATTATGAATTGGATGTGATGTTTTGTTTGTTATGGCTAAAATAGCCTATTTTGTCTTTTTGTGACTATTTTAACCCCAACCTTCCTTGCCAAACGGACCCTAAGTAAAATAAGTCGAGGTATGGTGTTGGGTTGATGGGGCGAATTTGTATAATTTTTTTGCATAAATATATTTAGAATGATGGGGTGAATCTGTATAATTTGCATAATTTACAGGATTCAAATTATAAAATTTAATAATTTGAAAAAAAAAACATAACAAAAAGGAAAATTCACAATTAAATAGATTACCTTACAATTTGCTATATTTTGTAATTCAACATGAAAAAAGTAATATGTTTATTTATATACATATATATTTTTGTTCATATTTTATGTCAATAAAAATTGGGGTATTTACACACAAATTCTAATTTATAAACTTATATTTCATTAAGTCGTAACTAAGATTTTTTAAACCTTCAAGTTCCATTAAATATTTAATAGTTAGAATTGTCCTTCAAACAATGATTGTTCATCATTTATGATTATCTATAAAGGAACATAATGATTTAACATTTGTTTTGATTTTTAAAACTTTAAAATATCAATTTTTAAATTGAAAAAACTACAAATATATATATATATATATATATGTGTGTGTGTGTGTGTGTGCCCAAAAAAAAAACTAATTTTTTTTAAAAAAAAAATTTGAAAACTGAATGATTTTTTTGTACAAAACTAAAAATTTTCTGTCTATAAAGGAGCATGATGATATAACATTGATGTGTAAAACTGACAAAAAAAAATTAAAAAATGAAAAGATTGATAATATTCTTAATTTTAAAACTAGAAAAAACCGTTAATGTTTTATTGGATAGTTGAATAAAAAACCAATAAGTAAAAAGGGAAAAACGTTTAATCTCATACTCTATTTTTTTATCAATTAGTGAAACAATTATCTAAAATATTACTATGTAAAATTGATAATATTATTTGTTTTAAAAATTCAAAAAAAAAACTGATAGTATTCTCAGTTTTACTAAATAGGACTTCTTGGTTCAAAAAATCTTAAATAGAACCTGAACTATCATAACATTTGTAAATAAAACTTTTAGGTAATTAACTTATAAAAGTTAGAGAAAATTAGTCCACCATCCCTTTCCAATTTTTAGTAATGGAATAGGTCCATAATATTTTCTTTTGTAGTTTATGGTCCCTCACCCTCATACCCTTATATCGCACCTAAACTCGTATTCTCTCTACACTCTCCTCTCTCTCTTTCTCTCGAATTAACAATACACAGACGTACCACTCATGAAGAAGTGTCTAGGCCATTTAGGTAACGTCGCTGGCGGATGGGAACGTAAAGCATCGCGATATGAGCCAAACCACCGCAATCTGAGCCGGACTACCACGATTTGAGCCGCGATTTCTTGCTTTCTTCTTTGTCCCTCTAATAGTATGTCTCTCTCTCTCTCTCTATCTCTCTCTCTCTCTACGCCATTGTAGAAGGGTTCGGCAGTAGTGGTGTAGGTGATGACCTACTGTAAGCTACCGATGGAATCCTTAGTTGTGGCCTCACTCACATGGCCGTCACTTCTCTTGTTCTCGTCAAATGTAATATGCAGATTGACCCTTCAAAGTACAAGTGCATCTCGTCCGATTTTGGAGTGTTGATGTAGGAACAAGGGGTCAGAAGCTTCTTTAAGGGATGGGTGCCTATTCTGCTTGGTGATAGTGCTCAGGGTGCCTGCAAGTTTGGCTTATATGAAGCCACTGCTGGTACTATTGTTGTTGTTGTTGGTGGTGGTGGTGTTATTGTTCCTAACTGGTTTGACTAAATCGTTATTGTTATAAGGGCTTGTTTAACTAAATAGTTCCGGCCTCTCTCTTTTTTCACTAAATTGCTTTAATTTTACTGACTTTAACACTCAGTGAAACTTTATTGTGGCAAAATTAGTAAAGTTAGGGAAATTTCACTAAGTTGAATCAGAGATATTTTACTGACTTTAACACTCAGTGAAATTTTACTAAGATGAAAGGACTTAATGAAATTTTACTGAGACAAAATTAGTGAAGTCAGAGAATTTTCACTAAGTCGAATCAGAGAAATTTTACTGACTTTAGCACTCCGTGAAATTTTACTGAGACAAAATCAGTGAAGTCAGTGCTGTGAATGTAGTAGATTATCATGTATTACCGCTTACACATTTTACTATTTCTGTTGCAGACTTGTAGTAGATTATTATGTAATGTAATTAAGGTTGGAAATAAAAATCGAGCTATTCATGAACAACATGAACTCGGCTAATTTGCAGTTCAAACTCATTTAGGTTTATAAATGTTTGATATACTTAGACAAGCATCCGTACCTGATACTTCTCTAGGTAATTTTCTTTGTCTTGTTTAATTTTCTCTGTGTTATTTAATTTTCTTTGGTTTAAACTCAAAGAATTTCAATTTTCTTTGAGTAATTTTCTCTGCCCCGTTTACTTTTCTCTGTGTTGTTCAATTTTATCTGGTTTGGACTCAGAGAAATATTTTTGGGAAGTCCATAATTTCTTTGGAGAGAATTTCTCTAGGAATAATTTCTCTGGATCAATGTTAAGGGACCTTAGATATCATAAAAATATTAAATATCCTTTATACTATAAAATCTTAATATCAAGAATCTTAAAAAAAACTCCTAAAAGTTAATGTAATAATTTATGGAAAATGGCCCAGACCCCTAGTGGGAGTGACCCCTACCACCTCCACTGTTTTTTGATTGGTCCATAACTTTTTTTTTTTTTCCTACCACTTGCAACCCCCCACGTGGAGGTGGAAGTGGAGGTAGAGGTGCTAGGAGTCACCCCCACTGGGGATCTCCAGCATTGTTAAATAATTTATATATTTTTTATTTTTTTATTAATATATAATTCGCCGCCACTATGATGAAATTTTGCATCCTAAACGTAATATTGCTCATGTGTATTTTAAACCCTTGACGACCGAATCAGATTAATTGTATAGGAACTATTATCATTGAACACAACACTTCCTGAAGGTGGATGGCCACATCAACCCAACACGATTCCTCAACTTATTCAAATAATGTTATTTTTCTAATAATATTTACAATCGTGCTAAGTTATATGGCAACATTGACCAATAAGACTAACTAAATAATTAAAATGGGACTGATATTGTCTCTTAATTTACTGATCAAGTGATCGTGATTTATCCTCATTTAAATTAAGGGTATTTACACATAAATATTAATTTATAAATTTAAATTTCATTAGGTCTTAATTAAGATTTTTTAAATTTTCAAGTCCTATTAAATTTTTAATAATCAGAATTGTCATTCAAACAATGTTTATTCATCATTTATGATTATTTGACATTTGTTTTGATTTTCAAAATTTTAAAATATCAACTTTCAAATTGAGAAAACTAAAAAAACATTATGTGCAATAAAAAAAAATTAATCATTGTGTTTGGTTTCTGTTTTCTAAACTCATTTTTTTTGAAAATGAGAGAGTTTTTGTTTGGTTATTTTGAAAATCGGACAAAGTTTTTTAAAAACTAACGTGAAAATATTTTTTGATGTGACAATTTTTTTTTAAAATTGTCTCTCTCCTTAAATTATAGGGACACTTGAATTTGCAATAATGCATTTTTTTGAAAACCAAACAAAGACCTTTTTTCAAAATAGAGTTTTCAAATCACTATTTTTTTTTTTTTGAAAAAATTGATAAAATTGATTTTTTTTTTACGCAAAATTGAAAATTTTGTATCTATAAAGGAGCATGAGGATGAAACATTGATGTGCAAAACTGAAAAAAAAAATTAAAAATGAAAAAACTGATGATGTTCTCAGTTTTAAAACTAGAAAAAATTGATAATGTTTTCGGTTTTATTGGATAATTGAATCAAACCAATAACTAATCTCATACTCTGTTTTTTTTATCAGTTAGTGAAACAATTTTCTTGAACATTATTATGCAAGATTAATAATATTCCTATTTTTAAAACCCTGAATCTATAGCCTATGTCACTGGTACAAGATATGAAATAAGAGTAAACAGATATGGTAATGCCCTATTGACTACATCTTTCCAAGACAGAGCTTAGTTACAACAAAAATGACTTTATATTCAATACAAATAAAGCTCTAGGATTGTATAAAATAAATACAACAATAAACGAAAATAGAAACTCTTGACTCCAAGTCCTCCAAAGCTATTGCCTGTGGAGACATGTCATCAGCACCTGAAAATAGTTTCTTACATATGGTGATCCAAAACTCAGTAAAGATACTATAAAACAGTGTATAAATCTTATCAGAGTTATGAGGTGAATGCATATGCAATGTTCATGTCAAAATATTTTATATCTCTTTTTAAACTATGCTATGTCAAGTTTATATCACAATTCATGAAGTCAATTCCATTTCAGTAGAAAAACAAGACAGTGAATATAACACTGGGAATCTCTAAGATGTGTCTGCAAGTTGGCTACAAGCACTATCAATTTGTCATTTTTACTTAATAAAGCTATGTTATAAAATTTTGATAAAGTTTTGCTTTGTTTTAGGAAAGTATTTGACCAAGCATGAATGATTATCCCTAATTTTTGTATCAAGTATTATCTTGTTTTGATGACATTCTTGGAAAGTCCTTAGTGCTAGAGGACTATAATGCAACTAGCGCGTTTGTTTGAGATATCTCCTTTGTCTTTCCACCGACAGTTTACCGCTTGGGTTTGTCCGGAATGTCATCCCTTGTATTATGTAGATACTAGTAAGCATCCCTTGAAGATTTGAAAGACTTGATAGATGAACTCGGTTCATCTCTTGATTTTTGTATAAGCTATGATATGTATTGTTTTGATAAAGATCTCGGATATCATTCATTTTAAATCTTTATTTCTAATATTATTTACTGAGTATCCAAGCTCACACTCTCCTTATATATATGTAGGTGACGAGCAAGAAGGCGGTGACGCCTAGATGTGTTTTGCTAGATATTTTTGGATTCATGTTTTTGCTAGCATCTTGAAGATTATGCTTCTTAACTTTGTATTGCATCTCTTTTGTATATGTCGGCTTGAGAAGTCTTTTGATCAAGATGTAACACGTATCTTATCTTTTTGGTATTCAAGTTGTAAACCATGTTAGTATGTATGTCATTTCATTTGATCTATGCACAGCTCTTATAGACTACTTAGATTTAAAGTTATTTCTTCCGCACATGTAAGCCCTATATGTATACTCTGATTGTGTGTAAGTTGGCCTTTGATAATCTCGGATTACTGGCCATCACGGCACCATTCTACTAGGGACAGAATGAGGTCGTGACACGAAGGCACCCACGATCTCCCTAGGCCCATTGAACTTCCAAGGCCATATCAGTATTAAGAGAGAGCCCTTCATTAAACTTTTTAAGTTTATGACCAAATTGCCCCTCAAGTTGACATGGAAGCAAAAGTGCCATTTACATCTTCATGGATTAGGTTTGCCCCACCCAATAAATAAATAATACATTTGACATCATGTATAGGGTGTGGTTGTTTAAGGCCAAAAGGTCTTTAGGAAATAAAACAATGTACTTGCATGTTAGACAATGAAAATTACTTAAGTCTTCTTTGAAAATATGTTATTTTAGTAATTTTTTAACTTTTTATAAAATGACATATAGAAAAATAGAAAAAATAATATGACAACTTATAATGATTTTTTAACTTTGTGATTAAAACAAAAAGTTACCAACATGACCTTAGCATAAGTTGTAACTGTGACAATGAAAGAAAAGGTTGCCTCAAAATAATAAAAAATACAAATGCCATATGTACAATTTTATTTTTTATTTTATCTTCTCATTTTCAAATCCAACTGATATGTATTTATTAATATAAATTCTATTATTTTATGCTTTGGAGAAAGAAAATGGAATAAAAAATAACATTATTTACAATATTACTAAAAAATAATAGGTTAGAACCAACCTAGCTAGCTCACTATTTCATCATGTGGAATAGGCTTGACATTTGTGGGGTTTTTTGGTGGCCTCACGGAAAGTAAAATTCTGATTAAAAAAATCAAAAAAATTGTTAAATCGTTGTCCTCCATTATAAAAAGTCAAATACCACATAATTGTTTTTTACTCACTAAAAAGAATTTTTTTAAAAAACTTCTTAAGTATATTAACTGTTCTATCTCTTTAAAAAAAAAAAAAAAAAAAAAAATATTCTCACAAAGGTCCAATGAATTACGCACGCGGCATTCCATGATTGTGTGGGGTTATTGAAAGAGTGCTAAGTAGGGGTGTGCATAATACCGCCGAAACCGCTGAAACCGTCAAAACCGCACCGAACCGCACCGCCAAGGCAAATTCGTTATTATTTGTCAATCGAACCGCCGATTTTTGGTAAGAAAAATGGCAAATTCTAGTGACACTTTTATCAATCCGCCGGTTTCTATTTTTCTTCCAAACCGCACCGACCCGCACCGCTATTAAATCATGTTTTATAAGATTCTAAAAATTCTTTTTTACTTAAATTTGCTTGTTGTTCTATACCTTAGAATATAGTATTACATTACTGCTCAAGGGGAATTTTATGTATTGTATTTGATCATTGTAGCTTCCACAGATGCTTGTAATGAACTGATGACATAGTCGTTGATATTATCATGTTGTTGCTACACTTGCTGCATCAGAAGAAAATTTCGCAAGATGCTTAACATCACGGTATCTCTCGTCTTTTTTTTACTCTTTGATTTAAGTTTTGTAATTTGAATTATATTTTTTATAAACCGCCAATCCGCCCGAACCGCCAAGGCAAATCCGCCATTATTTGCCAACCGAACCGCCGGTTTTTGATAAGGAAAATGGCAAATTCTAGTGACACTTTAATCAATCCGCCACCCGCCATACGGTTTCTATTTTTCTCTCAAACCGCACCGACCCGCACCGCGCACACCCCTAGTGCTAAGTGAAACCTTCCCATGATTTTCAGGTTTTATTTCAAACACTGCACGTTACAACCATTTGCACAAGTGTTGTATGATATCTTTCCTATTAAGGTCTCGTTTGGGAATCAATTTATTTAGTTAAAAGAGCAAATTACATATACCTTTCTCGAGGTTTGATTAAATTATAGATACCCTTCTGAGATTTGAGAAATTACGAATTCTCCCCTAAATGCTATATTTGCATAAGAAATTATGGGGTAATTTGTTATGAAATATAAACCTCAGGGAGTAAATTGTTATGAAAATACAAACCTCAGGGGGCGGGATGTAATTTCCGAAACCTCAGGGGATATCTGTAATTTAGCTAAATCTCGAGGGAGGTATATGTAATTTGCCCAAGTTAAAAAGTTAAAAAATTATTAAAAAAGTAAAAAAGTCAACACTTCATACAAAAAAATCAAAGATTTTATTTTCTTTTTATTTTTTGTATATCTTTTCGTAAAAAGTAAAAAAATCATCCCAAATATACTAATTTTTTTTAGCTCATATTTTAATCAAATAGTCAAAAAATTACTAAATTAACCTATTCTCAAACGAGGCCTAAATTTGTATGCTTTTTGCCCCCACCATACTTTACCTTAAAAACTTGGATAGCTTTTACTAAATAAATAAAAGTGTAAATTATAAATATATTTTTGAGAGTTGTTTAAAATATGAATTGTCTTATATTATAAAATTTATAAATACACTTTTATCAAAAAAAACTATTGAACAGAATTGACAAAAAAAACTATGAAATTCATAACTACCTTCTTATGCAACAAAACAATTATAGAATTTAGTAAATTGACTTAATAATTTATTAATAAAAATAGTCATTTATTATATGATTAGAAATTTGAATGAACAAGATATAATTTTTAAAATTATAAAAGATAATTTATATTTAAAATAAATATCAATAGTGTATTTATAATTTACCCTCAATATAAAAAGTTGAATGGCTTCAAATCAATAAATAAAGCTCACGTCTAGAGTGTTTTAGGTATAGGGCTGTGAATCATGAATTCGATTTTTATTTGACTTTTAATTTTGCAACTTTTATTTGGCTCATTAATTTTTTAAGATTTAAACATATTTTAAAATTTAAAAATTGCTTGATTAATTTTCATTTGTGACGAGTTCAAAAAATAAGTTTGAACACAGTTTTTTTTATTATATATTTTAAAAATAGTTAAGTTTTATAATCAAACTTGAATAATTTATTAGGAAGACTTGCGTGTAGATTTTAATAGATGGACTTATTGACTAATAGGTGATAATTAATGGCGTTTTTATCAAACACTACTAATAAATGTCATTAATTGTTAATTTTCAGCGACAATTTAAAAATTATCACAAAAAATGTCACTAATTATAAGTTTTAGTGATAATTTTAAAAAATTGTCACAAAAAAGTTACTAATTTTTAACTTTCAGCAACAGTTTGAAAAAATTGTCACAGAAAAATATCACTAATTGTAAGTTTTAGCGATAATTTATAAAAATCGTGACAAAAAAATCACTAATTGTCAATTTTTAACGACATATGCAAAAAATCATTACAAAAAATTATTTTTAACGATACTTTTATTAGGACTTATTTTCAATAAGATTTGAACGGAATTAAATCAAACTATTAAGACCTATTATTAGTTTACCCAATTTATTGTTGACTCGTTTACAACTCCGCTCCTACATAACTCGATGGTCGGGTCTTATACCGAGCCTACTTCAAGTTGGGCATTGGATCCTCCTTTTTCTTCTTCCCCAACCCTCAACCAGATGATTTTATCTCCAGTCTACTTAAGGGGATCAGTTATGCAATTAAGCTTTTAAAGTTACCACAGATTCTTATTTTAGAAGTCTAGAGTGTTTATTATATAGATTTTTTGTGAGTAAGAATAAAAACACCATAAGATGGGTCGGGTTTGTAATCCCCTGTCCCCAATGCCACTAATAGGCTGGTAGCCCCGTGCCCCTCTTCTTCAATATATGAAATTTTCATTTAACCCCATGCAATAATATAATTAAAATATTGATTCCCAAAGTCTAACTAAATTTCAATTCCCTAAACTTTATTTTTTGTTTTTTGTTTTTGTTTTTTTTTTTGGGTGTGGTACTTATTCCAATATTTTCAGCTTATCATTGTTTTCAGTTACTCTTCACAAGTTTTTACAAATTTTATTTGTACTCTTTAAACTGATTACTATATAAAATATATATTTATGTTCATTTTTTAAAAATTGAGAAAAATATTTACAAAATAAACTCCTCACCTCTTAAGTGGAAGCAATGATATGGATTTCATAACAAATATGCATCTTATGTTTAATTTAATCTAGCACTATTACATATTTCGTTAATATCAACTATAATTAAGATTTTGTAAAAGAAATTTAAACTATGATAGTTGTTAAAAATACATGAATAGCATCAATTAGTTATCATTATATAATTAGCACCATAGATATTATAAGCTTTAGAGCCAACCCAAAAAAAAATCAATTAATAATAATAGGCTTCTTGTTAAAATCTATACGTCAATGTGGCTTTTAAAATGTACTAGTGCTAAAAAATATATATATCAAAAGAATTAGTGAAGATGAAAAAACATCTCAATCATAAATTCTAGTTTTGCCACTGTCCATCCCTGTCCTCGTTCTTATCCCTATTCCCATCCCATTCTTTGTCGAGGCGGGGAAAATTGGGAAGGTTGCAAGGGCGGAGTGGGATCCAAAAAGTGTAAGGATAATTTGTTACCTTTAAGAGGAGACGGTACTAATGAGGAAGAGATGTCATATCATAGAAAAATGATCCGGATCCCTTTTTCCCCGCCCCCTTTGACCTCAACTTTTTTTGTTTGGTCATTTTTTTTTATTTATTTATTTTCCTTCTCCTCCAATCATCACCCGTCACGTGTGGTGATTGGAGGAGATCTCAATCACATCTATATCATAAGAGAGAATATTAATGAGTAATGTGAGCTAGAAAAGATTTAAGATAAGAGATTGAGAGGTAATAATATATACACGTATGTTTTGTTGTTTTCTCTTATTATATTTAACAAAATAAATTATATATACACATAAAAGTTAATTATTACTATAATCGGGTCGAGAAAATGGGGTGAGGGAGGCAAATACCATCCTCTCCCAATTTTTATGAATGTGGGTAAGGGGAAGGCAAATTGCCATCTTTGCTTGAGTGTAGATCATTTAGATAAATTAGATTGACCTGTTAATGGTAATCATATGATTTTATTGTATATATATATATATATATTAAAAATAAGAATAAATGATAAGCATACCTGTGAAAACATACCACAATTTAAAAAAATGAAAAATTATATTAACAGTCTCTATATTTTGAAACTTATATCATTTTAATTTTTAATTTTTTAATTGTGACACAGTGGATCTTGAATTTTGAATCTTGTTCCGAATAAGGACAATTGAAGATAATATTGTTTAATTTCAAGAACAAAATTGTCAATTTAATAAAATATAAACTAATTTGATAAAAATAAATATCAAAATAAATATTTTTAAATTTTTAAAAATTATTTCTACCCACCAAAGATAAAATTATGTAAAATTGATATATTCAATATATGTATATATATATATATATTTTAGTTTTGGATTTTTTGATTTAAATGATTGATTTAATAATGATATCAAAATTGTTGTAATATTTGACTTTTGAAAAAATAGAAACTAATTTAAAGAAAATAAAAACAATCGCCCATTACATGATCATTATCTAAACACATAATAAAAATTAATTTGGTAGAAAAAAAATTATCTAAAAGATTTATCAATTTTACACATTTTTATCTTCAATCGGTAGAAATAATTTTTAAAAATTTAAAAATATTTTTTTGACATTTATTTTTGTCAAACTAGTTTATATTTTATCAAATTGATAATTTTGTTCTTGAAATTAAGCAATGATATCTTCAATTGTTTTTATTTGGAACAAGATTCAAAATTTAAAATCAAATATGTCACAATTAAAAAGTTAAAGATCAAAATAACACAACTTCAAACTACAAGGACCGCTAATATAATTCGCCCTTAAAAAAATAATGGGTTTGTTTAGGATGTGGGTTGATTTTTTGACTTTTTAGTTATTTTAGTCTGGGACTAAAAAGTCTCGTTTGTGATAGACTTTTTTAATTTTTTTTTTATTTTTATGAAAAAAAAATAAAATAATTATGATTTAAATATTATATTATATTTTATTAGACTAAAAAGTTTACGTTATCTTTTTAGGATTAAAATGACTAAAATTTTGAAAAGCTTCAAACAAAAGCAATATGGGACTCGTGATGAATGCAGGTGCTCAACTATGCAGTCTCGCACCCCTGAATACATAATTATTCCTCAAACATATTTTTAATTCACTGGTTCTTGTAGCGGATACTTATAAATATATTTTTTAAAGTTTTAAGCAATACTCAATGAATTTGCTATTTTGTTATATTGTCAAACCAATGACTTAATAAAGACTTGTTGAGGTCTTGTTTGGAAATAGATTATTTTAGTAATTTTTTAGTTAAAATATAAGGTAAAAAAATTAGTATGTTTAGAATGATTTTTTGATTTTTTACAAAAAGATGTGCAAAAAATATAAAAAAAAAGAAATATTTGACTTTTTGGTATATATTATAAGTTTTTTAGTTTTTTTAGTATATTTTTAGCTTTTAGGCTAAAACAAACACTTGCCAAACTAGGCTTAAATAACACAAATTATTTCGAATACATATGAAAGTATATTATATATTAAAAAAATTATATCGATATAATAATCGTAATACTTTTATTTTATTATGTTTGTCCTAAAGAAATAGATGACATGCATGTTTTTAAAAATAAAACATATAATTTTTTTTAGGAGGTAAACATAATAAAATAAAAAATGTTACATTTTCATATCGGCCTAATTTTTTCCATCAATGATTATATACTAAAGAACTTACAAAATGAATGATTTAGATCTATAGATCCTACAGATTCTTTTGAAGTTTTTTGCCCATTGAAAAAAAGAAAAAAAAAAAAGAAGACAAATTCTTTTGAAGTTTATACTTGAATTTGAGAAATTCACCAATAAACAATAGAAAACGCACCCTTCATGTGTATAGAATTATTAATGACATTGGAAGATGGTAAAAAACAAGAAAAATATACCCTTTCAAAAATGTTAGAGGTCCTAAAAATTTTATCAAATGTCTCACGTGGGTGTGAGACTTACATGAGATCCACATTGTGTGGGTCTCATACTCATATGAGAAATTTGATAAATCTTTTGATAGAATATTTGGCATCTCTAGCATTACTTATTCCCTTCACCTTTCTTTAAAAAACATCTAATGAATTATTAATTTATTAATTCAAAAATATTAAAGATTTCAAAAATGTGTGGATCCCACACCCATGTGAGGCATTTGATAGAATTTTTGAAATCTCTAACATTACTCTTATTAATTTGTGAGTGATTTTAGGGACAGTAAATATTCTACCAAACTTGTAACCCACACACATGTAGATTTGTATGAGTCTCACTCTATATGAGAGGTTTGGTAAAATATTTGAGATATAACATTTCTCTTAATTTGTAGACAAAAATAAAGGAATACAATTGATGCGTTAATTAAGTTGGAATTTAAATAAATAGAAATGAATTGTTTTATCTAATGCATTAAAGATCGTACGATCAATCTAAAGTCAATTTTTAAAAACATAAAAATAAAAATTCAACTTGTGACCCAAATTTGTTCTAGGTGTGATTCCATCGAATGCAAAAAATAATAATAATAAAAATAAATAAATAAATAAATAAAAATTTTGAATACTTCTTTTTTTTTTGAAGAAGAAGAATTACCATTAAGAGGTAGTTTTTAAAAATTATTGCAAATTCGTTAAGAAATTTATCATTTTAATTATTAATGTTAATAATATTTACCTTTTATTTATAATTTTGTTTATTTGTTTTTTGTATACCACTGTTATGTTACCCCCACCCCCCTTGAATTTCAAAAACATTTGTGGACAAGATCCTGTAATTAAACTTTACAATGGGACCAGAAAGTTAAATTATAAACATTTGCTTGTGAAAAGTTTGGTAGCATTATAGAGTCAGTAAGAGAACTTTACTTTATTATTATTATTATTATTATTTTTAAAGTAGCTTTTGATTTTTTAATTTTTTTTTCATGAGGTAAAAAAAAAATTTATGTGTTTACGATGATTTTTTTAATTAAATAAATAATTGTAAGAAAAAAAATTAATTAATATATATAATGTAATATTTTAATTTTTTTAATTATTTTTTTCACTTTTTTAACCAAAATAAAACGTGTTGCTAAACAAGGTCTGCGTTTAAAAAAGAACCTAAGAAAATAGAGCTAACATGATTACGTACATAGATAATCCAAAAAAATAAATAAAAAAAGTATTCGGAATTTGAATGATGTATATAACGTATTTTTTAACTTTTTAATTAAAAAAGCAAAGAAAAAAATATATATATATTTGAGATAATTTTTTGATTTTTTACGAAAAGATGTATAATAAAATATTGTAGTAAAATTAAGGGTATGGCTTCTGTCCAGTCCAGGATGGGACTGGACCATGCTGTTGGGCCTGTGGGGCCCACCACGGGTCCCATTTTGATAATCTGAACCGTTTAATGTGTAGAACTTGTCGAGTCCTATATGCCTGTAAAAAGTCACGTTGATCGGATATCGATAGCTATATGATCAAATCAGTTTCGTATTAAAAAAATTGGACGGTGAACAAATTAACGGTTGACAAAAAACTGTTTTGATCACATAGCTATTGATATCCGATCAACGTGATTTTTTACAAGCATATAGTACTCGACGATTTCTATACATTGAACGGTTCAGATTATCAAAACGGGACCCGTGGTGGGCTCCCATGGGCCCAACAGCACGGTATCAGACTGGACAGAAGCCATACCCTAAAATTAAAGTGATCATTCTACCCTTATTAACTTTTTGATTTTTGGATATTTGAATTCAAATGGCAAAATAATAATTTTGCTTTCTAAGTTGGGTTTGGTTATGGTGTGCAACTTACACCTTACACCTTATACCTTATACTTACACCTTACACTTACACTTTTTGTAAAAAATTAAACCTTACACTTACACCTTTTTTGAGGTTGCACACCATGTGTAACCTACTTACACCTTACACCTTACACTTACACCTTATACTTATACTTACACCTTACACTTACACTTTTTGTGTAAGTGGCACATGGTGTGCACTTGCACACTTAAGAAAACTCCTTCTAAGTTTCCCTCACAAGTGTTCCCTAAACAATATGGACTTTTTGATTTTTTTAATAATTTTTTTTCTTTTTAACTTTTACAAATTACCCCAAACATCTACTTATAATCAAAAATTGAAATTTACTTATAGTTTAATTCTCCAATACCAACTTTAAATATACATCATTAATTATAAAATCTTGTGAGATTAAGGCTTATTTTAAGAAGTAAGTTAATAGTTAATTTTTTAAAATTTTTAATTTTTTTGAAAAAAATATAAAAAAATTAAAATGTAATATGAGTAAAAAATGTCAAAAAATTAAAAAACTAAATTTTAGGAGTTATTTGGGATGACCTAAATAAGTGTACTTTTTATCTTTTTACGAAAAAATATGTAAAAAAGTAAAGAGGTGATGTGATGAAAAAAAGATAAAAAGATAAAGAGATGAATTATTTTTGAATTGCCAACTTAGCCTTAACTAAGGCCTAGTTTGGCATCTCGAGAAGAAAATAAAAAGTTAAAAAATTACTAAAAAAATAATAAAAAATTAACACTATTCATAATAGTTTAATAGTACAAAACAAAAATAAAAATATATCAGAACATTACACATCAAGGGTCCAAAGCTAAAAAAATTTAAAAACAATTTTTTAAATATTGGAGACATGCCACACGCGTCCAAACAAAATAAAAAATAGAAACAAAATTTCAAATATTGGACCAGATCACGATGGAAAAGAACGGAGAAAAAAAAAAATCCAACTTTTTTCTGTACACACTAATCCATACTGATTATAATTTTATTAATTTATACAATATTTTAATACATATTTTTTTATAAAAAATTAAAAAAATTAATCCAAATAATCATCTTTTTTTCTTAACTTTTTAATTTAAAAAGTCAAAAAATATATTTATTTAAGACACCTTAAATAATACCAAAATTCTCAAAATAAACCTAATTATTTGGATTCTTATAAAAACTTCAATCAAATCAACTAGTGTCAACTGTATGTTTTTTTTTTTTTTTTTTGTCCAATTCAAAATAACAAGGTAGAGTAATCTAGCACCTAATAACTTAAAGTCATAGGAGATAGGGTAATGATTGCTAATTATGATATAATACTTCTAATATAATAATCTAAAAAAAATTGGCTACAATTTTGGACTTATTCTTAGGTGTCACTTCATAAAAAAAAAAAACAAAAAAAAAACCTTAATGTCATCAGCACATGTATGACTACGCCTCCGTTTGGCAAGTTGGGTTAGAAATTTTTTTGATTATTTTAGTCACAAAAAATAAAATATATTATTTTATTTACAAAAATAAGACATCATATTCAATTTATAATCATTACGTTCTTCTCTTATAAAAAAATTTAAAAAGTCAAAAAGTTAAAAAGCTAAAAAGTCATTCCCAAACCAAATTTTTAACCCAAACTAAAATAATCAAAAAAATTAAAAAGGTAAAAAACCAACTCACTTTCCAAACCAACCCTACGAATCACAACGAATGTTTCGTTTCATTTACCACATTTTGGACGGTTTTGGCAACATGCATAACTTTTTAACTCATTTTAAATTATATTATTTTTTATATAAATTAATAAAAATATTAAAAAAAAATCAAAAGGTTAATTTTAACTATCTTTCTAAAACAACTCTTAGGTCTAGTTTGGGAAGACTAAATAAGTGTACTTTTTGACTTTTTATGAAATATGGATTGGGTTTGGATTGGGTTTGAAGTGATGTGTTAGAGAGGTGATGTGACTTAAATAAGATGATGTGATTTAAATAGGATAGTGACTTTTTGACTTTTTGTCTTTTTTCAATCATGTCAAACTTAACCTTAGTTTAAAATAACACAAACAATTCTAAAACAAAAACAAAACAACTTTGTGTAGGAAATTTGTGTCATTGCAGGTTTTAAAAAAAGGTTAGTAGCTCACTTGGGATATCTCATGGGGACTAAAATAATTATATAAGATAAAATAAATTATTTTAATTAAATAGGATAAAATATCACATCTAATTTATAATTATTTTAATTTTTTCTCACAAAAGTCAAAAAAATTAAAAAATTTATCCTAAACAAGACATTTTAACTCCAAATTAAAACAATTAAAAAATCAACTCACATCTTAAACGAGCTCTAAGGCCTCGTTTGGCAAGAGGCTATTTTAGCCAATTAGCTAAAAAGTTACTAAATTAGCCAAAAAGCCAACGACCCATACTAAAAAGTCAAAGATTCTCTTTTCTCTCTACTTTTTGCACATCTTTTCGTAATTAGCCAAAAAGTCATCCCAAACATACAAATTTTTTTTACCTACCTTTTTAGCCAAATAGCTAAAAAGTTACTAAATTAGCCTATTCCCAAACGAGGCCTTTCAACTTCACATCTAAAAAGACTTTTTCTGTATTCCATAAACATATATACATATATATATATATATATATATATATATATATATGTATGTATGCATTGAATTTTGTAGGGATTGTTTGGGATGAACTATAAGTGTACTTTTTAACTAAAAAAGTAGAAAAAAAAAGATGTATATTTGAAATAATTTTTTGAAATTTTACGAAAAAATGTGTATTAAAATATTGTATCACCTAACAAAATTACTGAAGTGTCCTTCTGAGCACTAACCTGCACTGTGCTGTGTTAGTGCACTGTGCTATGTCAGTGCACTGTCCTGCTGACTACGGCGTTGTTGTTGTTGTTGTTTTTTTTTTTAAAAAAAATTTCTATGCATGTCAGCAAGGGTTTTTTTAGTCCTTTTGCCCTTTGTGTAGGCTGACTTTTTTGATTAGTGAGGCCAAGTTTGGGTACTTCCAAAAAAGTCAAAAAGTCAAAAAGTTACTCAAAAAGTTAAAAAGTTAACACTATTCACCAAAAGTCAACAATTACGGCTGCACAACTCCCAATTCAAATTTTTCCATACAAATCAATTTTTACAATTTTTTATTACACATTTTTCAATAAAAAGTCAAAAAGTTAACCCAAACATCCATATTTTTAACCTCAATTTTTTAGTCCAAAAAGACAAAAAGTGTACTTTTTTAGTCTTTCCAAACTTTGCCTGAATAGTGTTAACTTTTTTTTTTATCTTTTTAGTAATTTTTTGACTTTTTGTCAATTATAGATGATCCCAAACAAGCACTTGGAATGATGTGGTGAGTCTGTGTAATTTGAAAATAATATTTGGGTGTTTTGAAAAGATGGTAAAAAGTTAACTTTTGACTTTTTACCAAATTTTTTAACTTTTTTGAAAAGTGATTTGAGAAGTTGATAAAAAGTTACTTTTGACTTTTTTATTTAATATTTATTTATGATGTTACATCAAAATAAAATGACCAACTACCCCATCCAATTTAAAAAATTTACATTTTACCCATATATAACCCCAAATAACATAAAGGGCATGATTATAATTTTATATGTAATTTTTTTTCATCTTGTCAAATGACTTTTTGTTAAAAAAAACCAATGTAATTTTTTTGAAACCAAGCTGCAAACGCAGCTTTTTACCATGTTGCCAAGTGGGCACATTATAAAATTTACCATGTTGCCAAGCTGTAAAATAAGTTGATGTATTTGGAATGATTGGGGTGAATCTGTATAATTTGCATAATTCACAATATTCAAATTATAAAATTTAATAATTTGAAAAAAAACATAACAAAAAAGAAAATTCACAATTAGTGTCAATAGATTATCTTACAATTGTTATATTTTGTAACTCAACATGAAAAAAAGTAATCAGTTTATTTGATTTCAGTTTTCTGAGAATTAATTAGGTGTTTGGCATGCACTAAAAAAATGTACTTTTTTTTTTTTTTTATTTGTTGCATATATACACTTATTTGGGTTACATCAATCAATGTCTATCAACTTCTATCAATATCTCCTTTCTATTTTTCCATTTACTTCCTCTACTTTTCCACACATTTTTTTTATAAAAGTAAAAAAGTGCACTCATTTTTTTTGTTTTTCGTACTTTTTTTTTAGTGAATATTTTTAAAATTTTAAGCAATTTTTTAGACATTTTTAGATGCATCTTACGTAGATGTATCTAAATAGTAAAATATTTATGAAAAAATATTTTAAAAAATTAATAAATACACAAAAATACAAAAAAAAAAGTACTAAATTTTTGTATTTTTCGATATGTATAGTATTTTTTAAAGATTTTTTCAAAAATATTATACTTTTTAAGTGTATTTATGTTAAGTGTGTTTAAAAATTAAAAAAAATCATTGAAAACATTAAAATACGAAAAATAAAAAAGTAGAATTTTCTGAAAATTGTTTTCTGAAAACTAGAGCCAAACAAGATGAATATGTTTATTTATATGCATTTAAAATTTTTTTTTTCATATTTTATGTCAATAAAAATTGGGGTATTTGCACACAAGTCATAATTTGTGAACTTATATTTCATTAAGTCCTAACTAAGATTTTTTAAACCTTCAAGTTCCATTAAATTTTTAATTATCAGAATTACCCTTCAAACAATGATTGTTTATAATTTATAATTATCTATAAAGGAATATAATGATTTAACATTTATTTTGATTTTCAAAATTTTAAAATATCAATTTTCAAATTGAAAAAACTACAAAAAAAATGAAAAAAATTTATGTGCAAAAAAAAAAAAACTAATAAGTGTGTTTGCTTTGAATTTTCTGAATTAAGTTTTTTAAAAACTGAGTTTTTTTATTTTTCGTGTTTTTTTTTATTTATTTTTAGTGACTATTTTTAAAATTTTAAGTATTTTTTTTTACTTTTTTTAAATGTACGTTACTTAGATATATCTAAAAAATAAAAAAATTGTAAAAAAATATTTTAAAAAATTAACAAATACATAAAAATACGAAAAATATACTAAATTTTTATATTTTTTTTGTATTTTTGATATTTATTGAATTTTTAAAAGATTTTTTTCACAAAAATTATACTTTTTATGTGTATTTATGTTAAATGTGTCTAAAAATTAAAAAAAATTACTTATAATATTTAAAAAATTCAATAAAAACAAAAAAAATACGAAAAATAAGAAAGTAGAATTTTCTGAAAACTGTTTTCAGAAAAACGAAACCAAACAAGCTGAATATTTTTTTTTTGAAAAAATTGAAAAACTGAATTTTTTTTTTATACAAAATTGAAAATTTTGTGTTTATAAAGGAGTATGGTGATGGAACATTGATGTGCAAAACTGACAAAAAAAACTTTAAAAATGAAAAAAATTGATAATGTTTTTAGTTTTAAAACTGAAAAAAATTGTTAAAGTTTTCAGTTTTATTGAATAGTTGAATCAAATCAATAAGTAGAAGGGTAAAAATATTTAATCTTATGCTCTTTTTTTTTATCAGATAGTAAAACAATTATTTGAAACATTACTATGCAAAATTAATAATATTAGTTTTAAAAATTCAAAAAAAAATTAATCATATTCTCAATTTTAAATAGGACTTATTAATTAAAAAAAATCTTAAATAAGATGTGAACTATCATAATATTTATAATATTTCTTGTTGACCAAGTCAGATTAAGGGGTTGTTTGGAATGACTTAAATAAGTGTATTTTTTATTTTTTATGAAAAAGATATACAAAAAAATAAAAAAATAATGTAATAAAAAAATAAAAAAATAAATTATTTAAAATATGCCAAACTTAACCTAATTGTGTAGAAACTATTACCATTGAACACAACAGTTCCTGAAGGTTTACTCAACTTTAGCTACCCCAACTACGAGGTGGATGGGCACATCAACCCGACACGATACCACAACTTATGCAAATAATGTTATTTTTTTAATAAATATTTACAATCGTGACTAGTTATAGGGTAACATTGACCAATAAGACTAACTAAATAATTAAAATGGGATTGATATTATCTCTTAATTTACTGGTCAAGTCTTAATTTACTGGTCAAGTGTTCGTGATTTATCCTTATTTAAATTAATACATTTATATACAAGTTTTAATTTATGAATTTATATTTTATTACGTTTTAATTAAGATTTTTTAAATTTTCAAGTCCTATTAAATTTTCAATAGTTGAAATTGCCCTTCAAATGATGATTTTTCATCATTTATGATTATTTATAAAGGAACATGATGATTTGATATTTATTTTGATTTTCAAAACTTTAAAACATTAACTTTCAAATTGAAAAAACTAAAAAAAAAAATTTATGTGCAATAAAATAAAAACTATGTTTTTTTTTTTTGAAAAAATTGAAAAATTTGAATTTTTTTATGCAAAATTGAAAATTTTATGTCTATAAAGGAATATGATGATGGAACATTGATGTGAAAAACTAGAAAAAAAAAAAATTTTAAAATGAAAAAATTGATAATGCTCTCAGTTTTAAAACTAGAAAAAAAAAATTGATAATGTTTTCGTTTTATTGGATAGTCGAATCAAACTAATGAGTAGAAAGACAAAAACGTTTAATCTCATGTTCTGTTTTTTCATTAGTTAGTGAAACAATTATCTAAAACATTACTGTGGGTGCTGATTTCCGACCACACTACCAAACAGGAACTTAGCAAAAGAGCACAGGCAGAACAGATTATGCCCAAACAACCTGCCACAGAAAGATAAGACTCCGGTGGTGGTTCGTCCACCCGGGGCGCTCTGACGATCAAGTCAATACTCAGTTATCTCTCAAAGATTGGAAATAGTGCTTAACTCACAAGTTAGAATACAAAAAGCGTACCATAGACCCACGAGGGTGCCTTACTTTTATAGCCAGTACTAACCTAATCCCTGTAGAAGCCCAACTTCAATAGACTCTGGCTCAATACTCGTCCTGGACTCCCAGTCAGATAGAGATAAACTCCCTAAGAGGCTTATCTTTATCCAGACTGAGGTCCTCCCCCATTCAAGGACTTTTGTCCTTTATCCGCTCATCTCGGATTCCAGAATCTCCATAGATAACCTCGGCTTAGCCGAGATCAACTCGGCAACATGACCAAGACACGTGGCATCTCGACTGACACTTCGGTGCCACCTTGGCCACGTGCTGTCATTCACAAAATATGTCCCCACAACTGCCCCTTAGGTTCTATCACCTCGACATCCTGAGGTGATGGAATCTATATCGTTTGTCCATATAGCACGTTGGCTAAGACCTACTCTATCCTTTATGACCGAGATCACTATACGTTGGCCTCATATAACCAAGACTCCGTAGCCTACTTTATCAATGACCAATAACCAAAAACTAATTTCTTCAAGTTCTTTAACCAGGACCGTTCCTCTAGCCGAGGTTCTCGCTCCATTAAATCAAGAACTCTAAGAGTTCTATCTGCACCTGAGCTGTTACGCACGGTTTTCTCAACCGTTTCTGTCATGACCCAAACCCGCCCCTATGGGTTTAGCACCGTAACCGGCCAGTAATCTGAGATTACCGAAGGCCTGCTTACCAGTAAAACAGTAATACAGAGTACAGGGGCTGACGGAAGCCAAAACAGTAAATGAAAGATGTCCAATGAGCTGTGACAGTCTGTATGCAAAAAGACTTTTCAATACACATGTACAATCAGTACCAAAACAGTATGTACAATATATGCAATCATATACAGATATTCAGGTTAGGGACCGGATCCCTACCATAACAGTACAGTACGATATCATTCAGTCTATACAGTAATTACAAAACAGATACAAAAAGGGAAAAAACTAAAACACCCCAAAAAGCCCTAGCTTGAAGGACTTGGAACCTCGCAGTGAGGCACGGTGGTTGGCTTTGACAAAACGAGAGCCTAGCCTGACGCTCCTAGCAACGGTCTGGTGCCTGTACACCTACATATATATATGAGCAGTAAGCTAAAGTCCAGTGAATAACATATGCGTAAAGAGGTTAAGAATGAATGTCCTTTCAGTATTGAAAACAGCCATTTATCAGTATATCAGTCATTTAGTTTGTGGCTCATAATTCATGCCATACAGTAATTCAGAAACTATAATAGTCATATGTGGTACACCCAATAGCAAAACAGTACAGTAGGTCTTAACAGACCGAACAGTCAATGATGGCCATCGTATCAGTAAACAGTAGTGGTTCCAAACATGGGAACCGACAGAGATCTCTGTAACAGTAGCAGTAACAGTATATTGCTATGAATGCCATGAATACAGTTCACAAATAGGACAAACATTCATTCAGTAAACAGTGTCATTTCATAAAGCAGTACAGTCATTTGTTCAGAAAATAATCTCAATTGAACATATCTTTACAACATTGTTACTCACAGAGTTCTGAGCTACAGATAAGCTAGAGCATCTCCGGATGCCAACCCTACACAGTTACAGAGTGAACACACACTAAGCTACACAGTTGGAAAAATAATAATTTAATCCCTAATTTGCCTCGGTGGGGTTCTACATCAATATCCTCATTAAGATGCCTTAAACTAGGCCTAGGAATGCCTAGAATGAAATGAGGACGCAAAGATACACTTTAAAAACATTTTTAGAATTTTCAGAAAACAGAGGTCCCGCTTGAGCGTGGGTTTCCCCGCTCGAGCGGATATGCAAACAAAAGTCTCCGCTCGAGCGTAAACTTTCCCGCTCGCGCGGACTGCAAAAGTACTGGATGTGTGAAAATCACGCTCGATGGGCGCTCAATACCCGCTCGAGCGTGTGACACAAGTCCTCGCTTGAGCGTGCAAAACCAAGCTCGAGCAGGCTGTAAACATAACAAAAGTGCTGGATACACGAATTTCCCGCTCGAGCGCCACTTACCCCGCTCGAGCTGGAGTCCAAAATCTGGAATTTCCAAATTTGAACCTCAAGCTCGAAATCAAGTTTCAATACACCAAATTCGATCCTTTTGGGCTAATTTTCTGGAAAACACTTTAAAACTCATAATATAACATGATTCAAAGCTCAATTTGTAAAATCAAGGCCCAAAGGTGAGTCAATTAAACCCAATTTCAAACAAAACTTTATGAACGAAATAAGAACTTTACATGCATGTGTTGAATAAATTCAAGGCTTCAAATACATGCTCCAATGAGCTCATTACCTCAAAAATAAGATGAATTCATGAACTATACTTAAGATATGGACATGCATGTGAGGAATTTATGAACTACAACCTTAAAACCTCACAATATGTACATGCATGTATGAATTACAACTTAATTCAACAATCTTAACCAATTCTAGACTTTGAATCACTAATGTCACCATGGACCATGCTAGAACAACTCAAATACACAAATGAGAGGATGAATCTCCTACCTTAAGTCTTGAATGCAACATAAGGGAGCTCAATTAAGCAAATTACTCTTCAATTCCTATAATTTTTAAGCAAAACCTTCAAGTTGAACACAATTTCTCTCATTCTCTCACTCAAGTCGGTTTGGGTCTCTCACAAATGAACAAGGATGATGTATAGCATAGATAAGTCAAGACTAAACAATTGTCTAGCAAAGCCCACTAATGGCAAAATGGCAATTAAGTCCAACTCTTGTAATTTAGCTTTATTAAATCTAATTTGATCATACCAAATCATATTTCAGTTAAATATGTCATAAAATCACATAAATCCCAATTAGCGTAAAACATTAATCAATTTCAAATTCGGCCGCCGATAAGGCCTTCAATTTGCAGTTTAAAGCATAAAACATGAACAGATAATTTAACAGTCAACAGATAGAATAGCATTCAAACTAGCACAATTAATCAATCAGTTTAGTAATTCAGTCAATCAGTCAGTCAATTAACATGCCTAATCGTAGATTAGCACTAATCAGTAGTGTTATCAGTAAACAGTGGTGGGGGTTGTCACAGTTTCCTCCACGCGTCCTTTTCTCATTGATTCGTACCTGACACGCGCCATCAGGTCATGTCGCTTTTGCATATGCCACCTGACAAACACGTCGTCCAAGGCATATCATTATGGTTTGCCACCTTTTCATGTTTTAATAAAACATCTTCCCTGTAGACGTCCCCGAACGCCCCGGGAGGAACGAGCTCCCGTTCCGTTCATATTGGGGTCACTACAACTTAGGACTCTCAAATGTCACGGTTCTAAGTCTGAACCAAAGTGTCCAAATCTGGCAAATCGTTTTGAGAAAACAGATTTTTGAAAGAAGTGCCAAACATGGACTGCTTTGCCAGATACAGAGTCGCCACCTAAATGTTTTTTAATGGGAAATTTAGGAAACCCTGACTCAGTGCCAAAGGCCACGTATCCGTCATCACCAAAGTTGCCTCGGCTCGGGAACTTGGGTACGATTGGGGAAGGTCACTTCGTGAGCACCCCCGCTCGCCCGGTCACAGACCGGCCTCTACTAACCATGATATCTATTTTTAAAAACATCGTATGTTCTTATTCTGGTTATTAGCCTAGGTTACTACGTGATGCGCACAACATACAAGTATAGACTGGATCGTCTGAATTGGAACAAAACATTTCATGTTTGTTTTTGAAAGATGATTTGCTACTCGCAAGTAGGCTTAAAATGCAGATTTTGCCACCATCGGGTGGGCTTTAGAAAAGATGATTTTGCCACTATCTAGTGGGCTTAAAACAAACAGTTGATGATTTATTCCAATTCAAATAACCCAACCTTCACCCACAGGCATTCATGCAGTTATATCACATAAGCATATAGCCTCATGGTAAGCATGCTATTCATGGCAGTCACTCACACGCATGTAAGGATGCTAAAGCATAAAACTCACCGGGTACTCCAAGCCAAAATAGAAACTACATTAGAAATCATGTATGATCCTAAGTATACAAAAATGCCTAATGCAACACATGCAAAAGTGCAACTATAGCAGGCTCGGCTATTCTAGACATGGCACATGAAATGCTACAGCTAACATGTATTCAACTTGGAATTGAAAATACAATGTAGTTAGTATGATGCGCCGAGCCCGGTGCATGCAAAACAGATGAATGAATGCAAACATGCTATCATACTGTATGCTAATTGAAATATGCCCTAATCTAACCATCATAAGCGGATAAATAAAAGGGAGAAAGACGTGGGGTTGGAAGACATACAACACACACACGCACACTTATTACAATATTGCCCTCGCACAGAGGGTCCAAATAAATATACAGTCCCAAATGAAAGAATATTACAGTCCAAATATTACAGTCCAAATAATATACAAATTCCTAATTAATTAACAAATTAACTAAGAAAATAAATAAAACTGGCATGCAAGCCAGGGACTGCCTTGCTTCTGATGGATGATGCATGTCCGGGTTGCCTTGCGCGGAAATCCACCGGGATGCCCCAATCAGCCTCTGTTTAGCAGTTATTCTTGAAACGCGTGCCAAGTCCCGAAAAGTTACTGATTCTTCATTTTGCTGCAACAGAGAGCAGGAAAGAGGTATAGCAATGTATTTTCACAAATGTATGCATGCCTCGATCCTCGTGCCACCAATCACGCATATCGAGGCATGATGGCCGAGGAGTCGAATTGCACAACTCAATATAGAATGAATGCACATGAAAACACAATAAGACCTCACTCCATCATGGATGATCCGGAGTGTCGGTGACTGGGGAATTGAGACACATTCCGTCACTCGGAGTACGAAATGCACCTCGTTTCCCATGCCCGGGCTAACTCCTATTCCGAACACGATGCAATATGCATGACATGCATGAAATGCAACTAAGATACAATCCTAACATACACAATGCTATGGAATGACATGCCTCGAAATGCGTGCACACGGGCACACAAACCGAGAAAATGCATACGCGATGCAAATGACATGAAAATATGATATGGGCTTACACTAACATGAGAGAGCCTCAGCCACACTAACGTAAGAGGCCGATGGATGAAAATGAAGTGCCTCGAAATGCGTGCACACGGGCACGCAAGCCGAGGCAATGGCATACGCGATGCAATAGGGCAAAAATGGCATGTAAGATGCAACATGGACTTATACTAACATGAGAGAGCCTCAGCCACACTCACATAAGAAGCCGGTGGGCGAAAATGAAGTGCCTCGAAATGCGCGCACACGGGCACGCAAACCGAGGCAATGGCATATGCAATGCAATATGGCAAAAAATGACATATAGAATGCAACATGGACTCACACTAACATGAGAGAGTCTCAGCTACACTCACATAAGAAGCCGGTGGGCGAAAATGAAGTGCGTCGAAATGCGTGCACACGGGCATGCAAACCGAGGCAATGGCATATGCAATGCAATATGAAAATATGATATGCCGACATGCTAATGGATTTTCAGCAATGAAATGTGGGGAAAAACAGCCCCGAAATGAGGCGAAAACACACCCGATGCATGGAATCTCTCCCGAAATGCAAATTAGGCGCATAGAATGAACTACAGCTATGCAAAGCATGCAAGAAAATGGCATTCAAGGAGGATATTGAAGCAAGTGCAATATGGAGGGCTCAAACAGGGTTGAGCCCTTAATGAAACAAGAAAATGAGCTCAAAAAAATGACCTTTTCAGTTTTGGTCGGAGCTCAAATCAATAAGCATGTATGGCTTATAAATGGTGCAAGAAATGAACCAAAAAGGGGGAAATGCTACTCACCCTTGAAGACCAATGCTTTTGTTGCTTCTTGGACCAACTTTGATGATTCTAAGCTGCTGGAATTCCTCCCCTTGCTGCTGAAATGGAGTGGTGATGGTAGAGCTTGAAGATGATGAAGAAATGGAGCCCAAAACTTGAAGGAAATGGGGTGATATGTATGTATATGCTCCAACCAATTCTTCTAACCTTTTTTCTTGAGTTGGGAGGCCAGCAATATATGCAAGAGAGGGAGAGAAGACCCTAGGCCAAAAAGTGGAGTGAATTGAGGCCTTGGCTCCCCCACAAAATATCCCCCGGATATAGATATTTTCTGGGAAAAACAGCTGTACAGCTGTAAAGTACACACAGTGAGGAAGCAGGCCGGCCAGGTATTTTTGTTGCAAGTGGCCGGCCGGCCAACTCCCCTAGCCGGCCGACCAAGGGTCAAAAAGGCCAAGTAGCTTTAGTGGCCGGCCACCACATGTTGGTGGCCTCCCAGGTCTCCTCTTCACAACCCTGTGGTTCGAATTTGGAAACTCTAAAACAGGAGAGAGAACAAGCCATTTTTAGGAGGGGTTCAAAAGGTTCAAACGGAATTAATGACCGGCCATCAACTTTTAGGATCCTCCCAAGTGTGTACAACACAAATATGTGGTTCAAAGTTCAAGAAAGTGGCCCAAGGGTGTTCAACATTGGCTCGGAAGGAGGGGTTCAAAAGGGTCAAGAAACATTAGTGGCCGGCCATGAACTTTTAGGGTCCTCCCATGTGTGTACATCACAAATATGTGGTTCGGGTTTGAAGAAAATGGCTCCAAGGTGTTCAACATTGGCCTGGAAGTGCGAAAAACGGGTGTCGGAGGGCGAAAATGGAACATAACTGGTTGCCAAGATAATTGTTGGCCTCCCACCCTTCTACGGCCTTCCCGGTGATAAAACAGAGGTACCTGCCAAAAATGAACAAAAACCGATGCAAAACGAATGCTCGGGGGCCAAAACATGCAGTTCGGGGTCCCAAAAATGGGCTGTTAAGCACCGAAAGTGGCGTTCGGCCACGAAGTGGGTTTCTTAGACCCCAGTGTCCCTTGAACGGGAGAAAATAAGATGTACGCCAAAAATCAGAACAAAGGGAGATGGTTAGGCGGTCCCGAACCAAGGCACACGGCCAACGGTCCCGAAAAATCGAAAACCGGGCTCCGAAATGGGCGAAATGGCCTACGACCACCAAATGTGGCCCACAGCCACTGAGAGACGGTCTACAGGACCTCTCCCTCCCCTCAGGAAAAGAAACAGAGAAAACCGAGTCCGGTTCGCAAACCGAGGCAAGGCACAGAAAAGGGTTCGGAACTCCGGAGGCAGGGCTGACGGCTGCGACTCTGAAACTTCTGAACGAGCACAATATGCAACATCACCAAGCGCTCAACTGGTGACGTCTAAGTCTTAAGGTCGGTCAAAAATGGGGTGTTTACAGTTGCCCCTCTTTAACAGAACTCGGAAGTCACAAGTGACGGGAGTGAATGTCAAAGCCCAGAGACGACCCATTTTTGACAAGGCCGAAGACTTAGACAAAGTAGATAAGATAGACAAAGATGTGCCCGCAGGCAGGGGCAAAATGCAAATGATATGCAAGAAGATTTTGAAGATTGGGCTTATACGCTACGCGAGGCCGGTTATCACTCATGATCATGCAAAAAGAGAGCTGTAATGAAGCAATTATGCGAAATAAATGCAACATTTTAAGCGAATGCTAGGCAAGCAAGTAAGCTCGAGCCAAACTACACCTCGTGCAGAAAGGATGTAAGAAAATTATGGAATTCTCACTGCGAATACAGTGTGCATGTGTGATAGATACATAGAGTGAACATGTGATTGATACACAAAAAGGTGAGCACAAAGTGTGATAGATGCACTAAGTGGAAGTGTGTGATTGATACACAGAGCGAACGCGTGTGATTGATACACAAAGTAGGCATAGTATGAGCGTGTGTGATTGATACACAAAGTGAGCAAAGCGAGTGTGTGATAGATACACTATTTGAGCAAAGTGTAATTGATATACAAAGGGTGAAGTGAACAAAGTGTGATGGATATACTAAAGGTGAACACAAAGTGTGATAGATGCACTTAGTGAACAAAGTATGATTGATATACTAAATGTGAACACGAAGTGTGATAGATGCACTTAGTGAACATAGTATGATTGATATACTAAAAATGAACACAAACTGTGATAGATGCACTATGTGAACAAGGTATGATTGATATACTGAATGTGAACAAATTATCAAAACGGGACCTGTGGTGGGCCCCCACGGGTCCAACAACAGCCATACCCTAAAATTAAAATGATCATTCTACCCTTATTAACTTTTTGATTTTTGGATATTTGAATTCAAATGGCAAAATAATAATTTTGCCTTCTAAGTTTCCCTCACAAGTTTTCCCTAAACAATATGGACTTTTTAATTTTTTTAATAATTTTTTTTTACTTTTTAACTTTTACAAATTATCCCAAACATCTACTTATAATCAAAAATTGAAATTTACTTATAGTTTAATCGACAATGCTACGTAGCTCAAATTTTGTGGCTCAAAAGTGGCTCAAATGGCCAAAACGACGTCGTTTTGAATACAGAACAACATAAAAATGGTCAAAACGACGTCGTTTTGGTCATTTGAGCCACTTTTGAGCCACAAAATTTGAGCTACGAGACATTTTCCTAGTTTAATTCTCCAATACCAACTTTAAATACAACAATGGTAGAGAGCCCTAATTTTTGTGGCTCAAATGGCTCGAATTTGCCAAAACGACATCGTTTTGAGTATAAAACAACATCAAAATTGCCAAAACGACGTCGTTTTGACAAATTTGAGCCATTTGAGCCACAAAAATTAGGGTCCTCAAACATTTTTCTTTTAAATATACACCGTTAATTATAAAATCTTGTGAGATTAAGGCTTATTTTAAGAAGTAAGTTAATAGTTAATTTTTTAAAATTTTTAATTTTTTTGAAAAAAATATAAAAAAATTAAAATGTAATATGAGTAAAAAATGTCAAAAAATTAAAAAACTAAATTTTAGGAGTTATTTGGGATGACCTAAATAAGTGTACTTTTTGTCTTTTTACGAAAAAATGTACAGAAAAGTAGAGAGGTGATGTGATGAAAAAAAGATAAAAAGATAAAAAGATAAATTATTTTTAGGTTGCTAACTTAGCCTTAACTAAGACCTAGTTTGGCATCTCGAGAAAAAAAATAAAAAGTTAAAAAATTACTAAAAAAATAAAAAAAAATTAACACTATTCAAATAGTTTAATAGTACAAAACAAAAACAAAAATATTATATCAGAACATTACACATCAAGGGTCCAAAGCTAAAAAAAATTTAAAAACAAGTTTTTAAATATTGGAGACATGCCAAACTAGGAGACATTTGAGCCACTTTTGAGCCACAAAATTTGAGCTACGAGACATTTTCCTAGTTTAATTCTCCAATACCAACTTTAAATACAACAATGGTAGAGAGCCCTAATTTTTGTGGCTCAAATGGCTCGAATTTGCCAAAACGACATCGTTTTGAGTATAAAACAACATCAAAATTGCCAAAACGACGTCGTTTTGACAAATTTGAGCCATTTGAGCCACAAAAATTAGGGTCCTCAAACATTTTTCTTTTAAATATACACCGTTAATTATAAAATCTTGTGAGATTAAGGCTTATTTTAAGAAGTAAGTTAATAGTTAATTTTTTAAAATTTTTAATTTTTTTGAAAAAAATATAAAAAAATTAAAATGTAATATGAGTAAAAAATGTCAAAAAATTAAAAAACTAAATTTTAGGAGTTATTTGGGATGACCTAAATAAGTGTACTTTTTGTCTTTTTACGAAAAAATGTACAGAAAAGTAGAGAGGTAATGTGATGAAAAAAAGATAAAAAGATAAAAAGATGAATTATTTTTAGGTTGCTAACTTAGCCTTAACTAAGACCTAGTTTGGCATCTCGAGAAAAAAAATAAAAAGTTAAAAAATTACTAAAAAAATAAAAAAAAATTAACACTATTCAAATAGTTTAATAGTACAAAACAAAAACAAAAATATTATATCAGAACATTACACATCAAGGGTCCAAAGCTAAAAAAAATTTAAAAACAAGTTTTTAAATATTGGAGACATGCCAAACTAGGAGACATTTGAGCCACTTTTGAGCCACAAAATTTGAGCTACGAGACATTTTCCTAGTTTAATTCTCCAATACCAACTTTAAATACAACAATGGTAGAGAGCCCTAATTTTTGTGGCTCAAATGGCTCGAATTTGCCAAAACGACATCGTTTTGAGTATAAAACAACATCAAAATTGCCAAAACGACGTCGTTTTGACAAATTTGAGCCATTTGAGCCACAAAAATTAGGGTCCTCAAACATTTTTCTTTTAAATATACACCGTTAATTATAAAATCTTGTGAGATTAAGGCTTATTTTAAGAAGTAAGTTAATAGTTAATTTTTTAAAATTTTTAATTTTTTTGAAAAAAATATAAAAAAATTAAAATGTAATATGAGTAAAAAATGTCAAAAAATTAAAAAACTAAATTTTAGGAGTTATTTGGGATGACCTAAATAAGTGTACTTTTTGTCTTTTTACGAAAAAATGTACAGAAAAGTAGAGAGGTAATGTGATGAAAAAAAGATAAAAAGATAAAAAGATGAATTATTTTTAGGTTGCTAACTTAGCCTTAACTAAGACCTAGTTTGGCATCTCGAGAAAAAAAATAAAAAGTTAAAAAATTACTAAAAAAATAAAAAAAAATTAACACTATTCAAATAGTTTAATAGTACAAAACAAAAACAAAAATATTATATCAGAACATTACACATCAAGGGTCCAAAGCTAAAAAAAAATTTAAAAACAAGTTTTTAAATATTGGAGACATGCCACACGCGTCCAAACAAAATAAAAAATAAAAACAAATTTTCAAATATTGGACCAGATCACGATGGAAAAGAACGGAGAAAAAAAATCCCAAATAACTTTTTTCTGTACACACTGATCCGTACTGATTATAATTTTATTAATTTATACAATATTTTAATATATATTTTTTTATAAAAAATTTAAAAAATTAATCCAAATAATCATCTTTTTTTTCTTAACTTTTTAATCTAAAAAGTCAAAAAATATATTTATTTAAGACACCCTAAACAATACCAAAATTCTCAAAATAAACCTAATTATTTGGATTCTTATAAAAACTTCAATCAAATCAACTAGTGTCAACTATATGTTTTTTTTTTTTTTTTGTCCAATTCAAAATAACAAGGTAGAGTAATCTAGCACATAATAACTTAAAGTCATAGGAGATAGGGTAATGATTGCTAATTATGATATAATACTCCTAATATAATAATCTAAAAAAAATTGGCTACAATTTTGGACTTATTCTTAGGTGTCACTTCATAAAAAAAAAAAACAAAAAAAAAAACCTTAATGTCATCAGCACATGTATGACTACGCCTCCGTTTGGCAAGTTGGGTTAGGGATTTTTTTGGTTATTTTAGTCATAAAAGATAAAATATATTATTTTATTCACAAAAAATAAGATATCACATCTAATTTATAATCATTACGCTCTTCTCTTATAAAAAAAATTCAAAAAAGTCAAAAAGTCAAAAAGTCATTCCCAAACTAAGTTTTTTAACCCAAGCTAAAGAAAAATGTTTGAGGGCCACAAAAAGTGTGGCTCAAATGGCTTAAAACTGTCAAAACGACGTTGTTTTACATCGTTTTACTCCCAAACGACATCGTTTTGGCAATTTTGAGCCATTTGAGCCATATATTTTGTGACCCTCCACCATTGCTAAAAAAACTAAAAAGGTAAAAAGTCAACCCACTTTCCAAACCAATCCTACGAATCACAACGAACGTTTCGTTTCATTTACCACATTTAGGACGGTTTTGGCAACATGCATAACTTTTTAACTCATTTTAAATTATATTATTTTTTATATAAATTAATAAAAATATTAAAAAAATCAAAAGGTTAATTTTAACTATCTTTCTAAAACAACTCTCAGTTAAAATAACACAAACAATTCTAAAACAAAAACAAAACAACTTTGTGTAGGAAATTTGTGTCATTGCAGGTTTTAAAAAAAGGTTAATAGCTCATTCGGGATGTCTCATGGGGACTAAAATAATTATATAAGATAAAATAAATTATTTTAATTAAATAGGATAAAATATCACATCTAATTTATAATCATTTTATTTTTTTCTCACAAAAGTCAAAAAAATTAAAAAATTTATCCTAAACAAGACATTTTAACTCCAAATTAAAACAATTAAAAAATCAACTCACATCTTAAACGAGCTCTAAATATACTTAGTTTCAACTTCACATCTAAAAAGACTTTTTCTGTATTCCATAAACATATATACATATATATATATATATGTATGCATTGAATTTTGTAGGGATTGTGTGGGATGAACTATATAAGTGTACTTTTTGACTAAAAAAGTAGAACAAAAAAGATGTATGTTTGAAATAATTTTTTGAGATTTTACGAAAAAATGTGTATTAAAATATTGTATCACCTAACAAAATTACTGAAGTGTCCTTCTGAGCACTAACTTGCACTGTGTTGCGTCAGTAGTGCGCTGTGCTGTGTTAGTGCACTGTGCTATGTCAGTGCACTGTCCTGCTGACTGCGGCGTTGTTGTTGTTGTTGTTTTTTTTTTAAATTTCTATGCATGTCAGCAAGGGTTTTTTAGTCCTTTTGCCTTTTGTGTAGGCTGACTTTTTTGATTAGTGAATAGTGTATTTTTTTTTTATCTTTTTAGTAATTTTTTGACTTTTTGTCTATTATAGATGATCCCAAACAAGCACTTGAAATGATGTGGTGAGTCTGTGTAATTTGAAAATAATATTTGGGTGCTTTGAAAAGATGGTAAAAAGTTGACTTTTGACTTTTTACCAAGTTTTTTAACTTTTTTGAAAAGTGATTTGAGAAGTTGGTAAAAAGTTACTTTTAACTTTTTTATTTAATATTTATTTATGATGTTTACATCACAATAAAATGACCAAACTACCCCACCCAATTTAAAAAATTTACATTTTACCCATATATAACCCCAAATAACATAAAGGGCACGATTATAATTTTATATGTAATTTTTTTTCATTTTGTCAAATGACTTTTTGTTAAAAAAAAGGGCAAATTACATATACACCCCTCGAGGTTTGGCTAAATTACAGATACCCCCCTGAGGTTTGAGAAATTACGAATTCCCCCCTGAATGCTATATTTGCATAAGAAATTAGGGGATAATTTGTTATGAAATATAAACCTCAGGGGGCAAATTGTTATGAAAATACAAACCTCAGGGGGCGGGATATAATTTCCGAAACCTCAAGGGGTATCTGTAATTTAACCATACCTCGAGGGGTATATGTAATTTGCCCTAAAAAAAACCAATGTAATTTTTTGAAACCAAGCTGCAAACGCAGCTTTTTACCATGTTGCCAAGTGGGCACATTATAAAATTTACCATGTTGCCAAGCTGTAAAATAAGTTGATGTATTTGGAATGATTGGGGGTGAATCTGCATAATTTGCATAATTCACAAGATTCAAATTATAAAATTTAATAATTTGCAAAAAAAACATAACAAAAAAGAAAATTCACAATTAGTGTCAATAGATTATCTTACAATTATTATATTTTGTAACTCAACATGAAAAAAAGTAATCAGTTTATTTGATTTCAATTTTTTGAGAATTAAGTAGGTATTTGACATGCACTAAAAAAATGTACTTTTTTTTTTTGTTTGTTGCATATATAAACTTATTTGGGTTACATCAATCAATGTCTATCCAATTCTATCAATATCTCCTCTCTATTTTTCCATTTACTTCCTCTACTTTTCCACACATTTTTTTTATAAAAGTAAAAAAGTGCACTTATTTTTTTTTTGTTTTTCGTACTTCTTTTTTTAGTGAATATTTTTAAAATTTTAAGCAATTTTTTAGACATTTTTAGATGCATCTTACGTAGATGTATCTAAATAGTAAAATATTTATGAAAAAATATTTTAAAAAATTAATAAATACACAAAAATACAAAAAAAAAAGTATTAAATTTTTGTATTTTTTTGTATTTTTCGATATGTATAGTATTTTTTAAAGATTTTTTCAAAAACATTATACTTTTTAAGTATATTTATGTTAAGTGTGTTTAAAAATTAAAAAAATCATTGAAAACATTAAAATATGAAAAATAAAAAAGTAGAATTTTCTGAAAACTGTTTTCTGAAAACCAGAGCCAGACAAGATGAATATGTTTATTTATATGCATTTTTAATTTTTTTTTCTTTCATATTTTATGTCAATAAAAATTGGGGTATTTGCACACAAGTCATAATTTGTGAACTTATATTTCATTAAGTCCTAACTAAGATTTTTTAGACCTTCAAGTTCCATTAAATTTTTAATTATAAGAATTACCCTTCAAATAATGATTGTTCATAATTTATAATTATATATAAAGGAATATAATGATTTAACATTTATTTTGATTTTCAAAATTTTAAAATATCAATTTTCAAATTGAAAAAACTACAAAAAAAATGAAAAAAATTTATGTGCAAAAAAAAAAAAAAAAAAACTAATAAGTGTGTTTACTTTGAATTTTCTGAATTAAGTTTTTTAAAAACTGAGTTTTTTTATTTTTCGTGTTTTTTTATTTTTATTTTTAGTGACTATTTTTAAAATTTTAAGTATTTTTTTATATTTTTTTAAATGTACGTTACTAAGATATATCTAAAAAATAAAAAAATTGTAAAAAAATATTTTAAAAAATTAACAAATACATAAAAATATGAAAAATATACTAAATTTTCGTATTTTTTTGTATTTTTGATATTTATTGAATTTTTAAAAGATTTTTTTTCACAAAAATTATACTTTTTATGTGTATTTATGTTAAATGTGTCTAAAAAGTAAAAAAAAATTACTTATAATATTAAAAAAATTCAATAAAAACAAAAAAAATACGAAAAATAAGAAAGTAGAATTTTCTGAAAACTGTTTTTAGAAAAACGAAACCAAACAAGCTGAATATTTTTTTTTTGAAAAAATTGAAAAACTGAATTTTTTTTTATACAAAATTGAAAATTTTGTGTTTATAAAGGAGTATGATGATGGAACATTGATGTGCAAAACTGACAAAAAAAACTTTAAAAATGAAAAAAATTGATAATGTTTTTAGTTTTAAAACTGAAAAAAATTGTTAAAGTTTTCAGTTTTATTGAATAGTTGAATCAAATCAATAAGTAGAAGGGTAAAAATATTTAATCTTATGCTCTTTTTTTTATCAGATAGTAAAACAATTATTTGAAACATTACTATGCAAAATTAATAATATTAGTTTTAAAAATTCAAAAAAAAATTAATTATATTCTCAATTTTACTAAATAGGGCTTATTAATTAAAAAAAATCTTAAATAAGATCTGAACTATCGTAATATTTGTAATATTTCTTGTTGACCAAGTCAGATTAAGGGGTTGTTTGGAATGACCTAAATAAGTGTATTTTTTATTTTTCTACGAAAAGATATATAAAAAAATAAAGAAATAATGTGATAAAAAAATAAAAAAATAAAATATTTAAAATATGCCAAACTTAACCTAATTGTGTAGAAACTATTACCATTGAACACAACAGTTCCTGAAGGTTTACTCAACTTTAGCTACCCCAACTACGAGGTGGATGGGCACATCAACCCGACACGATACCACAACTTATGCAAATAATGTTATTTTTTTAATAAATATTTACAATCGTGACTAGTTATAGGGTAACATTGACCAATAAGACTAACTAAATAATTAAAATGGGATTGATATTAAGGTCAAGTTTGGGAAGACTAAATAAGTGTACTTTTTGTCTTTTTAGACTAAAAAGTTGAGGTTGAAAATATGAATGTTTGGGTTAACTTTTTGACTTTTTATGGAAAAATGTGTAATAAAAAATTGTAAAAATTAGTTTGTAGGAGAAAATTAGAATTGGGAATTGTGCAGCCGTAATTGTTGACTTTGGTGAATAGTAATGACTTTTTAACTTTTTGAGTAACTTTTTGACTTTTTGACTTTTTTTAAACTACCCAAACTTGGCCTAACTCTTAATTTACTGGTCAAGTCTTAATTTACTGGTTAAGTGTTCGTGATTTATCCTTATTTAAATTAAGGCATTTATATACAAGTTTTAATTTATAAATTTATATTTTATTACGTTTTAATTAAAAATTTTTAAACTTTCAAGTCCTATTAAATTTTCAATAGTTGAAATTGCCCTTCAAATAATGATTTTTCATTATTTATGATTATTTATAAAGGAACATGATGATTTGATATTTATTTTGATTTTCAAAACTTTAAAACATTAACTTTCAAATTGAAAAAACTAAAAAAAAAATTTATGTGCAATAAAATAAAAACTATGTTTTTTTTTTTCGAAAAAATTGAAAAATTTGAATTTTTTTATGCAAAATTGAAAATTTTGTGTTTATAAAGGAATATGATGATGGAACATTAATGTGCAAAAATTAGAAAAAAAAAATTTAAAATGAAAAAATTGAACATTGATGTGCAAAACTAGAAAAAAAAAAATTTAAAATGAAAAAATTGATAATGCTCTTAGTTTTAAAACTAGAAAAAAAAATGATAATGTTTTCGTTTTATTGGATAGTCGAATCAAACTAATGAGTAGAAAGACAAAAACGTTTAATCTCATGCTTTGTTTTTTCATTAGTTAGTGAAACAATTATCTAAAACATTACTGTGGGTGCTGATTTCCGACCACACTACCAAACAGGAACTTAGCAAAAGAGCACAGGCATAACAGATTATGCCCAAACAACCTATCACAGAAAGATAAGACCCCGGCGGTGGTTCGTCCACCCGGGACACTCTGACGATCAAGTCAATGCTCAGTTATCTCTCAAAGATTGGAAATAGTGCTTAACTCACAAGTTAGAATACAAAAAGCGTACCATAGATCCACGAGGGTGCCTTACTTTTATAGCCAGTACTAACCTGATCCCTGTAGAAGCCTAGCTTCAATAGACTCTGGCTCAATACTCGTCCTGGACTCCCAGTCAGATAGAGATAAACTCCCTAAGAGCCTTATCTTTATCCAGACTGAGGTCCACCCCCATTCAAGGACTTTTGTCCTTTATCCGCTCATCTCGGATTCCGGTATCTCCACAGATAACCTCGGCTTAGCCGAGATCAACTCGGCAACATGACCAAGACACGTGGCATCTCGACTGACACTTCGGTGCCACCTTGGCCACGTGCTGTCATTCACAAAATATGTCCCCACAACTGCCCCTTAGGTTCTATTACCTCGACATCCTGAGGTGATGGAATCTATATCGTTTGTCCATATAGCACGTTGGCTAAAACCTACTCTATCCTTTATGACCGAGATCACTATACGTTGGCCTCATATAACCAAGACTCTGTAGCTTACTTTATCAATGACCAAGAACCAAAAATCAATTTCTTCAAGTTCTTTAACCAGGACCGTTCCTCTAGCCGAGGTTCTCGCTCCATTAAATCAAGAACTCTAAGAGTTCTATCTGCACCTGAGCTGTTACGCACAGTTTTCTCAACCGTTTCTGTCACGACCCAAACCCGCCCCTATGGGTTTAGCACCGTAACCGGCCAGTAATCTGAGATTACCGAAGGCCTGCTTACCAGTAAAACAGTAATACAGAGTACATGGGCTGACGGAAGCCAAAACAGTAAATGAAAGATGTCCAATGAGCTGTGACAGTCTGTATGCAAAAAGACTTTTCAATACACATGTACAATCAGTACCAAAACAGTATGTACAATATATGCAATCATATACAGATATTCAGGTTAGGGACCGGATCCCTACCATAACAGTACAGTACGATATCATTCAGTCTATACAGTAATTACAAAACAGATACAAAAAGGGGGAAAACTAAAACACCCCAAAAAGCCCTAGCTTGAAGGACTTGGAACCTCGCAGTGAGGCCCGGTGGTTGGCTTTGACAAAACGGGAGCCTAGCCCGACGCTCCTAGCAAGGGTCTGGTACCTGTACACCTACATATATATATGAGCAGTAAGCTAAAGTCCAGTGAATAACATATGCGTAAAGAGGTTAAGAATGAATGTCCTTTCAGTATTGAAAACAGCCATTTATCAGTATATCAGTCATTCAGTTTGTGGCTCATAATTCATGCCATACAGTAATTCAGAAACTATAATAGTCATATGTGGTACACCTAATAGCAAAACAGTACAGTAGGTCTTAACAGACCGAACAGTTAATGATGGCCATCGTATCAGTAAACAGTAGTGGTTCCAAACATGGGAACCGAGAGAGATCTCTGTAACAGTAGCAGTAACAGTATATTGCTATGAATGCCACAAATACAGTTCACAAATAGGACAAACATTCATTCAGTAAACAGTGTCATTTAGTACAGTCATTTGTTCAGAAAATAATCTCAATTGAACATATCTTTACAACATTGTTACTCACAGAGTTCTGGGCTACAGATAAGCTAGAGCATCTCCGGATGCCAACCCTACACAGTTACAGAGTGAACACACACTAAGCTACACAGTTGGGAAAATAATAACTTAATCCCTAATTTGCCTCGGTGGGGTTCTACATCAATATCCTCATTAAGATGCCTTAAACTAGGCCTAAGAATGCATAGAATGAAATGAGGATGCAAAGATACACTTTAAAAACATTTTCAGAATTTTCAGAAAACAAAGGTCCCGCTCAAGCGTGGGTTTCCCTGCTCGAGCGGACATGCAAACAAAAGTCTCCGCTTGAGCGTAAACTTTCCCGCTCGAGCGGACTGCAAAAGTACTGGATGTGTGAAAATCACGCTCGATGGGCGCTCAATACCCGCTCGAGCATGTGACACAAGTCCTCGCTCGATCGTGCAAAACCAAGCTCGAGCAGACTGTAAACACAACAAAAGTGCTGGATACACGAATTTCCCGCTCGAGCGCCACTTACCCCGCTCGAGCGGGAGTCCAAAATCTGGAATTTCTAAATTTGAACCTCAAGCTCGAAATCAAGTTTCAATACACCAAATTCGATCCTTTTGGGCTAATTTTCTGGAAAACACTTTAAAACTCATAATATAACATGATTCAAAGCTCAATTTGTAAAATCAAGGCCCAAAGGTGAGTCAATTAAACCCAATTTCAAACAAAACTTTATGAACGAAATAAGAACTTTACATGCATGTGTTGAATAAATTCAAGGCTTCAAATACATGCTCAAATGAGCTCATTACCTTAAAAATAAGATGAATTCATGAACTATACTTAAGATATGGACATGCATGTGAGGAATTTATGAACTACAACCTCAAAACCTCACAATATGTACATGCATGCATGAATTATAACTTAATTCAACAATCTTAACCAATTCTAGACTTTGAATCACTAATGTCACCATGGACCATGCTAGAACAACTCAAATACACAAATGAGAGGATGAATCTCCTACCTTAAGTCTTGAATGCAACATAAGGGAGCTCAATTAAGCAAATTACTCTTCAATTCCTATAATTTCTAAGCAAAACCTTCAAGTTGAACCCAATTTCTCTCACTCTCTCACTCAAGTCGGTTTGGGTCTCTCACAAATGAACAAGGATGATGTATAGCATAGATAAGTCAAGACTAAACAATTGTCTAGTAAAGCCCACTAATGGCAAAATGGCAATTAAGTCCAACTCTTGTAATTTAGCTTTATTAAATCTAATTTGATCATACCAAATCACATTTCAATTAAATATGTCATAAAATCACATAAATCCCAATTAGCGTAAAACATTAATCAATTTCAAATTCGGCCGCCGATAAGGCCTTCAATTTGCAGTTTAAAGCATAAAACATGAACAGATAATTTAACAGTCAACAGATAGAATTGCATTCAAACTAGCACAATTAATCAATCAGTTTAGTAATTCAGTCAGTCAATTAACATGCCTAATCATAGATTAGCACTAATCAGTAGTGTTATCAGTAAGCAGTGGTGGGGGTTGTCACAGTTTTCGCCACGCGTCCTTTTCTTATTGATTCGTACTTGACACGCGCCATCAGGTCATGTCGCTTTTGCATATGCCACCTGACAAACACGTCGTCCAAGGCATATCATTATGGTTTGCTGCCTTTTCATGTTTTAATAAAACATCTCCCCCTCTCTTCGTCTCTTCACTTTACATTCTCGCCTTCTTTCTGCGTTTCAAGATTTTCTCTCTCTTAACAAATCCTCTACCTCCATTGTTGTTTTCATTGAGCTCTTTGCAACTGTACTCTATTCATCTCCTCCGGTGAAGCTTTCACTATTCTGCTCCACTCATTTTTGCCGTCTGACTACGGCGTACCTCGACCTCGGACCCAACTGGTGAGTTCTTTGTTCATTTTCAATTTTCAGTTCCAATCTTCCATGATTTTGAATACATTTCTCCCTTTATCACTTGTCCATTTTTTGCTATTGAATCACTTGGGTGTAAAACATGCTTGCTTGCGATTCTGTATTGCACGATCTGTCTCTGGGTCTTTATATGCACACACGAATTGTTCACATGATGTTTTAGCAATTTTGCCACGGTTATTTGGTTTTTGCATATCTGCACACGTTAACATAGTGTTCTTGAATTTCTGCTTATTTTCTTGAGTCTGAATCATTACACTTTCCTATTTTTTTTGTTTATTTCTAGATCTTTCCCTTGATTTGTAACGCCCTCAAAATAAACCCATAAATCATCCAACAATAGCATGCTTAGACATAAGAAAATAAAGCATAAATATATTCCATCAGAGTAATCATTACAAAATGTATTACATGTTGACAACAAAAGTAAATGCCCTATGGGCTTACAACTTTTCAAGTCAACACTTGGTATAAAAGAGAGTATTAACTCTATACAAAGAAAGCCCTTGGCTTGATATACATGTAATACATCAAAAGAAAACAAAACAACAGAAACAGTCTGTCTGCCTCTAGCCTCCCAAGCTATGTCCTTGGAGGTGGCATGCTATCTGTACCTGAAAATGATGTCCCATAAAGGGTGAGCCACAACCCAGTAGAAATATACTAAACCAACTATAAACAATAACTAAAATAATAGCATTCAATAGATGGTCCACACTTGTATTCCAACGTATGTCGTATTACAGTTTCACGACAGTCATGCCAATGACACACTTCAGTTTCCATTTCTTATTCAACTTTGAGTTTGAAAACAAGGCTTAGAACCTAGCCAAATGACTTAATGAGATTTAGACTCATCTTAAAACACTTTTGAAATTCATGATGGATACACATTTTGGTGCTGTATCAATAACACATAGAAACACTTTTATACTTCACAATTGATAACGATATACATTTTAGTGCTATATCAAATCAATTCAAACACTTCTATAATCCACACTTGATACACATAGTAGTGCTGTATCAATGTCACACAAAATCCGGTTTAGAGGTCCATCCCTTATCTTCCCCTAAACCGCGGAGTACATCCCCTATCTCCTCCCACACACAATGTATATAAACAGAGATCATATACATAATCAATCAATACATAAAGTTAATGTATTATTCCAACCGCTATACTCGATAGCATACTCAATTGATTAGTTTTAGTTTGCCTAATCATCATGCATTATCTACAACAATCAAGACTATCCTCCACCGATAGCCCAAAGCAGTTATTTCTAAACAGAAAATAAATGCACCAAATGGATAAAATATCAACATTTCAACTAGGTGAGTGATAAATGATCCAACTACACCCTTTAATCCCATACGATCCCAATTTTAACATTCTCAATTCAACTTCTCATTTCTCAAAATTAATTTCAGAAATTAATTCATCAATGTAATTAGGGCATTTCCCATAATTAACAAAACAACCCTAAGGTTCCATTTCCATCAATAACCCAACATTTATCTCATTTCTCCATGCTAAACATGCGTATAGGCTTATATAAATAAAACCCCATTTTTTGTAAAATTACACAAAGACACAAACTTTCTCAAAATTACCCAACAATCCCCAACATATCAAAATGCTAAAATTTAAAGACAAAGCTCATAAGGAGGAGTAGGATATCCCTACCTCGAAGTTAGAACTCAAATGGAGAAGGAGACCGAACTCAAAGTGCTCCAAATTCCAAACTTTTCGGATCAAAACGAAGCCCTCGACGATCAACACACCTTTTGCAAAGACAACAAGGTAATGGGACACTCTAGCTAGATCAAACCCTAGAGAGAAGGGAGATTCTAGAGAGAGGAGCTCTCAAAATCGATTTTGGGAAAGTAAGAGAGAGAGAGAAAGTGTAAAAAGTGATTCAAAAATGCCCAGCTGCCCACTGATATACGACACTCCCGCTCGAGCGTAGAATAGAACGCTCGAGTGTCAAGCACAAAAATTTGGACACGCTCGAGCGCAATAAGACCCGCTTGAGCTCCAAGACACAAGAAAAAAATACATCCGCTCGAGCGCAAAAACCAGTCCGCTCGAGCGTAGATTTCTCCCCCTCCAGAACTTTCACAGACAAAGCACTACCCGCTTGAGCGCGACCCGCTCGAGCGTAGGAAACCCGCTCGAGCGTGAAAAACACACCTGCAGAAGTTTTGCAGGGACACGAGATACTGGGAGTGTGTAAATCCCGCTCGAGCGCAAGAAGGCCCGCTCGAGCGGAAAACCAAAAACCAACTCCGCTCGAGCGCAGAATAATCCGCTCGAGCGGAACACCAAAAACCTGGGCAACTACACTTGAGACCAAAACTCAACCTACCTGTTCAGAACACGCCCAACACATCCTATAACTCAAATACAAGGTACGAAAGGATGTAAACAAGATATAAACAACTGTTAACATCCACGGAACCAAGTCCGGATCACTGTTCAACAAGGGGTAAAACCCGGAATCGCTATAACCTTCCCCCCTTAAAGAATTTCATCCCCGAAATTAAATACAAGTTTTTTTTTTTCAAAAACAAGATTTTCTCAATTCCCAACATTATTATAATGTGAAATTTAACAACTTGACCCCTTTACCGGTCATTTCATCTCTTTTCAAGAGGCAATTTACAACATTTTCCATAACATGCATTATAGATATGCATTCCCTGAAATTTCACAAATTTCGATACCACACTCCACAATTCTATATCATATTCAATATTCATGATACATTCCGATATCTACTATACATTCAACATATGCAATGTTTACATTAAACTTCCATTTTAAGGCAAGTTCCAAAACATAATTCCATAAGCATGTTTTACAACTTAAGCCATATATAATGCTCTTAAAGTTCAACAATATTACAAAATCTCATACATGATTATACATCAACAAACAAGTCCGAATAATTCTCACGGACATTCGGCTCACGTTCCCAAGTGACTTCCTCCACCCCGTGATGCTTCCACAAAACCTTTACCAAGGGAATGGTCTTGCCTCGCAAGACTTGATCCTGTCTATCCAAGACTCGAACCAGTCTCTCCTCATACGAGGCATCCTCGTCAACCTCTAAGTCGGTCCAATCCAATACATGCGATGGATCCGGCTCATACTTCCGAAGCATACTCACATGAAACACGCCATGAACTCCGGATAACTGCGACGGCAAAGCTAAACGATAGGCAACCTCGCCAATCCTCTCAAGTATCTCAAAAGGACCGATAAACTGAGGGGATAACTTCCCACTCTTCCCAAACCTCATCAAACCTCGCCTAGGTGATATTTTTAGAAAAACATGATCACCCGTCTCAAAAGCTAAAGGCCTCCTCCTACGGTCGACACAACTCTTTTGACGACTCCGGGTTGTAACAAGCCTCCTACGGATAAGCTCGACTTTCTCCGTCGTTTTTCTCACCAACTCCGGGCCCAACAAAGATGCATCACCCACCTTGGCCCAACATACTGGAGACCTACAAGGTCGGCCATATAAGGCCTCAAACAGTGCCATACCGATACTAGATTGAAAGTTGTTGTTATAGGCAAACTCCACTAAGGGCAAGTGCCTCTCCCACGACCCACTAAAGTCAAGAACATAACCCCGAAGCATATCCTCAAGGATCTGAATAGTACGCTCGGACTGCCCATCAGTCTGAGGATGATAAGCCGTGCTAAAGGTCAACTTAGTGCCCATGGCACTCTGCAAACTCTGCCACAACCTAGCAGTAAAACGAGGATCTCTATCTGAGACGATCGTCACTGGGACCCCGTGCAACCTCACTATGTCACGAATATACAAGTCGGCAAGATGATCTACCGAATCTCTCACGCGCATAGGAACGAAGTGCGCCGACTTAGTCAACTGGTCTACAATCACCCAAATAGCATCACTACCCCGCTGAGTCCTTGGAAGGCCTACAACGAAGTCTATAGTGACATGCTCCCACTTTCACTCGGCAATAGGAAAGGGTTGCAACAAACCCGCTGGCCTCTGATGCTCGGCCTTCACTTGCTGACAAGTAAGGCACTTAGACACAAAAACCGCCACATCCTTCTTCATACCTCGCCACCAAAACTGGCGACCCAAATCCCGATACATCTTAGTACCTCCTAGATGCACCGCAAGGCGTGAATGGTGAAACTCTCGGAGTACTTCCTCTCAGCAAGACTCCGGCACAAACAAACGGTCTCGGTATCTCACACTCAGGTCGGGATATACCGTCAAACCCTTCTCAACCTTCCCACTGGAGATCTTCTCTCGGAGGGATTCTACCTCAAGGTCACCTCTCTGTGCCTCTAACACCCGAGTCACAAGTGTAGGTTGCGCAACCACAGAAAACAAGGCTGCAGCCTCAATGGATTCGCCCAGAAGTAAATCAAACTCGCCAAGTGCACCCAACATCTCCCACTCCCGGATGGCTACACAAGCTACATCACTAATGGATTTCCTGCTAAGGGCATCGGCCACTACATTGGCCTTTCCCGGATGATAGTGCAACTCGAAGTCGTAATCCTCAATAAACTCCATCCACCTCCTCTGCCTCAAGTTCAAGTCTCTCTGTGTAAACAAATACTTCAAACTTTTATGATCCGAGAACACCTCGAACCTCTCCCCATAAAGGTAGTGCCTCTAGATTTTTAAGGCAAAGATCACAGCTGCTAGTTCTAAGTCATGTCTAGGGTAATTCTTCTCGTGTATTTTCAACTGACGTGAGCCATAGGCCACCACTTTCCCCTCTTGCATTAACACACAACCCAAACCCTCTCGTGAGGCATCACAATAAACCGCATAACCCAAACCTCTCTACGGAATAATCAAAACCAGAGCGGTGGTCAACCTAACTTTCAGCTCTTGGAACGACTTTTCACAAGTCTCACTCCATACAAACTTGACCCCTTTCCGCGTCAATCTAGTCAACGGCGAAGCTAGCCTGGAGAAATCCTTCACAAATCGGCGGTAATACCCAACTAATCCCAGAAAACTGTGGATCTCAAACACACTCTTAGGCTGTGCCCAATCTTGCACTGCCTCAATCTTGGATGTATCAACAGACACCCCTTCTCCGGAAATCACATGGCCTAAGAACTTGACTTCCTCCAGCCAGAACTCACATTTTCTAAACTTGGCATACAGTCTATGTGTTCTAAGTAACTCAAGCACCACTCTCAAGTATTCCTCGTGCTCCTCCTCTGAAGGTGAATAGATAAGAATGTCGTCCACGAAAACGACCACAAAACGATCTAAGAATTCCTGGAAGATCCGGTTCATCAAGTCCATAAAGACTGCCGGTGCATTGGTGAGCCCAAAGGGCATCACCAGAAACTCATAATGGCCATACCGCATACGGAATGTCGTCTTCGGAATATCCTCCTCCCTGACCCTCAACTGGTGGTAACCCGATCTCAAGTCTATCTTAGAGAAACAACGGGACCCCTTCAACTGGTCAAACATATCATCTATACGGGGCATAGGGTACTTATTCTTAACCGTAGCCCGATTCAACTTTCGGTAATCTATACAAAGTCTCAAGGCACCATCTTTCTTTTTAGCAAAGAGGGCCGGTGCTCCCCACGACGAAACAGTAGGGCGAATGAAACCCTTATCTAGCAATTCCTGGAGCTGAATCTTCAACTCACTCAACTCGGCTGGGGCAAAACGATAAGGTGCCATAGAAATTGGCACTGTGTCGGGCACTAAATCAATAGAGAACTCGATCTCTCGATGAGGTGGCAAACTAACGAGATCCTCAGGAAAGACGTTCGAGTACTCACAAACCACTCTCGGCAACACAGTCTGGGTCTTACCGCACTCACTACTCAAAAAGCTAGCAAGTAGACCACTAAGCTCACTCTGTCCTCGCGGATCATACACCGGTGGCAACACACTACCAATCTGATCCCCCAAGAAATGGAAACACTCCCCGCTCAAGGTACAAACTGTGACCCTCTGGCGGTAGCAATCAATAATAGCCCGGTATGACGATAGCTAGTCCATACCCAAAATAACATCAAAACTCGTCTTGGGCATAACTACAAAAGGAAACGAAAGCCGGCGATCGGCGACTTCTATATCACAACCCCTACATCCTTGTTTCAAAATCAACTCACCCCCAATAGGTGACACTACACAAATAGGAGATGCTAACTGTGCCAACTTCAATCCCAAAACAGATGCAAATGCAACAGATACAAAAGAATAAGATGCACCCGTATCAATCAATACACTAGCAACCGAGTTGCAAAACAAGAAGGTACCTCTTACAACTGATGGAGCAGGTACAAGATCCTGCGCGGTAACAGCATACACGCGCCCAGTAGGCCCCTGATCCACGTGCTCACCCCTCGGAGCATACGACTGCTACACAGACTGGGACGACGAGGCTCCCAGATTGGCCCTCGAGGCCTGCACAGACTGAGCTGGCTGAAAACCCTGCGTCTGCCTAGAACCAGACGCGCCCGAAGTGGCACTCAACTGTGGGCAAAACCTCTTCAGGTGCCTAGGCTGACCACACTGATAACAAGACAAGGGCTGGCCCCTGCCTTGACTTTGGCTCTGCGGTCTAGCTGAAGATGAAGCAGCTCTCTGACCTCCTCCCCTCTGTGGGCAAACCGAAGCCTTGTGGCCCAGCTGACCACACTTGTAACAGGTGACATCTCCTTGATTGCCTCTCCTCGAGCTTGCACTCGGCACTGGAAAGGTCGATCTAGCAACACCCCCCTAAGACTGCTGAGGGTTAGCACCCCTCTATCTCCTGCCATTACCTTGACCATCTTGGCTCATCTTGGAGACTTTCTGTCCCTTCTCCTCCTGTATCATGATCTCCATATGGGTTGCAGCATCAACCAAGCGCCTATAGTCTCGGATCATGGAACCCCCAACTCTCATCTTGAGGCCGCGTCTCAACCTCGTCTCAAACTCGATGCAACGGCGTTCCTCGGACGCCACAAGTTCAGGTGCGAATCTGGACAAGCTAGTAAAAGCAGCCTCATACTCAGCCACTGAAGAACTCAACTGTAAAAGCTGGTAGAACTGGTCTCTCAGCTTCTCCCTGATAGCTGGAGATAAGTACTTCTCTTGAAAAGCCTCCACAAATGCCTCCCACGTGCCAGCAATACAGCCCCTCATGTATTTCCGCCACTGACCCGCACCCCCTTTAAGCTGGAAGGATGCCAAAGTCACTTTCAACGCCCTGTCCTCGATGCCAAGCATCTCGAACGTCTTACTCATCTGCTCCAACCACTCGTCAGCCTTAAGTGGCTCCTTTGGATACCCAATAAACTCATCTGGGTTGGACCGGAAGAACTCCCTCTTCAAGAAGGAAGCCCCTGCCTCAACAACCTGGGCCTGCACTGGAGCTTGAACTGGATTCTCAGCTCTGAGAATACCCATAGACTCCCTCAAAGCATTGGCTATCCCTTGGGCTAAGTCGTCCATAGCCTGCTGACCTGCTGGCTCGGCCACATTGGCCTGGCCAACCCCCTCCTGCTGTGCCGAAATATCATCCGGTAAAGGCATCTCCTGCCTACCACGTCTGCCACGTCTACCACCTCTTCCTTGTCCTGACATCCTAATAAAGGTAACGAAGAACATTAGCACATTCATAAGTGTGCCAAAACTAAACACTCGCGTCCTAATACATGGACAACAGTAATTCACTCCACGTAAGCACATAAACACATAAGTACTTATGAATTTCATTTCCGGATAATGATAGTCCCGAGGCGTTACCAGAGTTCCGGTTAGAAACAGCATTGATCAAGTGCTTTTCCAACAAGACTCACAGAAACCCAAAGATCCAATCAATATCCTAAAAACTAAATCCCATACCCAAGTAGTCACATAAACATGTTATCAAATAAACACATAATGTCACACATAAGTCTCTAACAAGCGAGACAAACCCATTGTGATACTAATCACTTCCCACGTACCCAAAGTATTCGAACCCCGTAAGCTTTGATACCAAGTTGTAACGCCCTCAAAATAAACTCATAAATCATCCAACAATAGCATGCTTAGACATAAGAAAATAAAGCATAAATATATTCCATAGAGTAATCATTACAAAATGTATTACATGTTGACAACAAAAGTAAATGCCCTATGGGCTTACAACTTTCCAAGTCAACACTTGGTACAAAAGAGAGTACTAACTCTATACAAAGAAAGCCCTTGGCTTGATATACATGTAATACATCAAAAGAAAAAAAAACAACAGAAACAGTTTGTCTGCCTTTAGCCTCCCAAGCTATGTCCTTGGAGGTGGCATGCTACCTGTACCTGAAAATGATGTCCCATAAAGGGTGAGCTACAGCCCAGTAGAAATATACTAAACCAACTATAAACAATGACTAAAATAATAGCATTCAATAGATGGTCCACACTTGTATTCCAACGTATGTCGTATTACAGTTTCACGACAGTCATGCCAATGACACACTTCAGTTTCCATTTCTTATTCAACTTTGAGTTTGAAAACAAGGCTTAGAACCTAGCCAAATGACTTAATGAGATTTAGACTCATCTTTAAAACACTTTCGAAATTCATGATGGATACACATTTTGGTGTTGTATCAATAACACATAGAAACACTTCTATACTTCACAATTGATTACGATATACATTTTAGTGCTATATCAAATTAATTCAAACACTTCTATAATCCACACTTGATACACATAGTAGTGCTGTATCAATGTCACACAAAATCCGGTTTAGAGGTCTATCCCTTATCTTTCCCTAAACCGTGGAGTACATCCCCTATCTCTTCCCACACACAATGTATATAAACAGAGATCATATACATAATCAATCAATACATAAAGTTAATGTATTATTCCAACCGCTATACTCGATAGCATACTCAATTGATTAGTTTTAGTTTGCCTAATCATCATGCATTATTTACAACAATCAAGACTATCCTCCACCGTTAGCCCAAAGCAGTTATTTCTAAACAGAAAATAAATGCACCAAATGGATAAAATATCAACATTTCAACTAGGTGAGTGATAAATGATCCAACTACATCCTTTAATCCCATACGATCCCAATTTCAACATTCTCAATTCAACTTCTCATTTCTCAAAATTAATTTCACAAATTAATTCATCAATGTAATTAGGGCATTTCTCATAATTAACAAAACAACCCTAAGGTTCCATTTCTATCAATAACCCAGCATTTATCTCATTTCTCCATGCTAAACATGCGTATAGGCTTATATAAATAAAACCCCATCTTTTGTAAAATTACACAAAACCCAAACTTTCTTAAAATTACCCAACAATCCCTAACATATCAAAATGCTAAAATTTAAAGACAAAGCTCATAAGGAGGAGTAGGATATCCCTATCTCGAAGTTAGAACTCAAATGGAGAAGGAGACCGAACTCAAAGTGCTCCAAATTCCAAACTTTTCGGGTCAAAACGAAGCCCTCGACGATCAACACACCTTTTGCAAAGACAACAAGGTAGTGGGACACTTTAACTAGATCAAACCCTAGAGAAAAGGGAGATTCTAGAGAGAGGAGCTCTCAAAATCGATTTTAGGAAAGTAAGAGAGAGAGAGAAAGTGTAAAAAGTGATACAAAAATGCCCAGCTGCCCATTGATATACGACACTCCCGCTCGAGCGTAGAATAGAACGCTCGAGCGTCAAGCACAAAAATCTGGACACGCTCGAGCGCAACAAGGCCTGCTCGAGCTCCAAGACACAAGAAAAAAATACATCTGCTCGAGCGCGAAAGCCAGTCCGCTCGAGCGTAGATTTCTCCCCCCCAGAACTTTCACAGACAAAGCACTACCGGCTCGAGCGCTAACATACCCGCTCGAGCGCGACCCGCTTGAGAGTAGGAAACCCGCTCGAGCGTGAAAAACACACCTACAGAAGTTTTGCAGGGACATGAGATACTGGGAGTGTGTAAATCCCGCTCGAGCGGAAAACCAAAAACCAAACTCCGCTCGCGCGCAGAATAATCCGCTCGAGCGTAACACCAAAAACCTGGGCAACTACACTTGAGACCAAAACTCAACCTACCTGTTCAGAACACGCCCAACACATCCTATAACTCAAATACAAGGTACGAAAGGATGTAAACAAGATATAAACAACTGCTAACATCCACGGAACCAAGTCCGGATCACTATACAACAAGAGGTAAAACTCAGAATCGCTATATGATTTCTTGTTTTATGTATAGATTTAGGCTTGGGTTTTGATAAAGAAATCACATACTTAGGAAAATTGAAACAAACTCCTTTAGATCTTGAAAAACCCTTGCCCTCATTTCTATTTAAGGTTTTAGCCGAGGTCCTTCAAACCCACATCAACCACTTCCCTCTGAAATCTTACACCTTCCTCTTTTAGCCGACGTCATAGGTATGTTCAGGTGGAGGGTAGATACCCTAGAAAAACTTGAGTACTTTAGGAGAGAGTTCTCCATCCCAGTCGATGTTCACCTTAGGCTGGCAGGGGAGGAGGACTCCATCATGCTTGATGGGGACTCCATCATGCTTGATGAGGACTCCATGCCTTTCCCTGTAGTTGCTTTCATAGAGTGTGGACTTAGGTTCTCTCTAAACATCCTTTTCCGACAAGTCCTCATTACTACAAGCTCAACCTGATGCAACTGGTCATTAACTCCTATAGAGTCATTAATGGTATAATTGCTCTAGCTAGTCGAGAAAACGCTAGGATAACACTAGCCGATATCCAATACTGTTACACCATGTGTGGCCTGAAATCTGAAAAAGGCTACGTCTATTACCTTAAGTTGAGATCCACAGCCTACAAACTCATAGCCGACCTCCCAGACTCCAACAAAGGTGCTGGAGATGATTATTTCATCGTCTCGGGCAACTGGGAGTTCTCACCTGATGACGACCTCCACCTCTATCCTTTGAGCCGAACAGTGCTTAAAGAGGGTGATAGTAAGAACCAAGTGTCACTTTACATGTTTTTAAGTCTTATTACTTTATTCCCTTATATGTTCTAATGTCTGATTTTTGTACTAATAGCTCTCTCTCAGCTATCAAAAGATTTTTGTAAAACCTTCTTCCTCAGCAAAGACTTGAAGAAGCTATTAGGCTTGCCAGTTGACCAGCGCAAAGCCCCCGTACTGCTCAATTATATACCGACATACAAATCCGCATTGCCCGATGCCCCCAAGAAGAGCAAGTCTCAATCTTCAGCAACAACTCCCCCTACCACTTCATCACCACAGCCTGACCAAGCCTCAACTTCTGATCCAGCGGAGCAGCCATCAATATCTGCTCCACAACTGATTCCTCCTACCCAGCGCCAATGCTGACACCGAGCTCCAATCTCCGCTCTTGTTGGCAGAACTCATAGCCGAAAACGCTAATCCTTTGAGGCGTTAGCTTACAATCCAACAAACCCACCTACTGCACTGCTAGGATCCGTTTCGGTACCAAGGTTACTGTTGCCACCACCGCCGAAGAGATGGGCCGTGCAAAGATCATTCCGGATAACCTTTTAGACTACATTCCGGGAGTGGTGTCAGTCCACTCCTTTAGTCCTTTCCAGGCCCAGCGAAAACCCAAGGCAAAGAGGATTAAAAGGGCCAAGGCCAAGCCCAGCGCCACTAAGGTGGAGTCGGAGGACACAGTACCCATCTCAAAATTGGCCGAAGTAGAGAAGTCGGCCGAAAAAAGGCCTACCGAAGCCGAGGCATCCGACTAACCCCAACCAAAAAAGCCGAGGTCCAGCAGTTCTTCTGAGCCTTCTGGGTTTTGTGTTGACGCTCCTTGGACCCTGACTGTCTTCTTCTTGCCGTAGATAGTGCCCTCGACAGTTTGGAAGTTGGAGCCACCATTTCTACTGCCGTTCTTCTCCCAGCCGACATCAATTGGATGGCGTAGCTCTCGGAGTATGAGAACTATGCGATGATGATGCAGCATTGCGTCTTGGTAAGTCTTGTAACTTCTTATTTAACTTTTAGCTCTGGTTTTCATACTTAACTAATTTCCTTTGCAATCTTGTAGGATATCCAGCAGGGTCACTCCCTTGCAGTCAAGACCAATGAATTTAAAAAGAAACTGACCCAAAAAACCAAGGAGGCAGCCAAGCTACTGTCCTCTTTGAACAAAGCTGAGGCCCATATCTGAGGCCTTCTTGACTAGGCTAAGGTTACTGAGCTGGCCCTGAAAAATGCCGAGGACTGTGCAGAGACTGAAAAAAATGTAGCCGAGGTCGCCAAGGCCAAGGCCAAGGCAAAAGAGACCAAAGAGAAGGAGGCTGAAACCCAAATTGAGCTTCAAATGGCACTGGCTACGAAGGAGGCCGAAATCAAGGCGGTCGATGAAAAGGCCTACGTCGAGGGGTCGGCCGATGTACGTGACAAGTACAAAAGGGAAGTGAAACAGGCATGTGTAACAAGCCCGCGGGGGACCTCGCTACAGCTCGGACTCGACTTTTTGTCAGTCACGGTTCTAAGTCTGAACCAAAGAGTCCAAATCCGGCAAATCGTTTTTGAGAAAATTGTTTTGTTTGAAAGAAGTGCCAAACATGGACTGCTTTTCCAGATACAGAGTCGCCACCTAAATATTTTATTTTGGGAAATTTAGGAAACCCTGACTCGGTGCCAAAAGGCCACGTGTCCGTCATCACCAAAGTTGCCTCGGCTCGGGAACTTGGGTACGATTGGGGAAGGTCACTTCGTGAGCACCCCCGCTCGCCCGGTCATAGACCGGCCTCTACTAACCATGATATCAATTTTTGAAAACATTGTGAGTTCTTATTCCGGTTTATTAGCCTAGGTTACTATGTGATGCGCACAGCATACAAGTATAGACTGGATCGCTTGAATTGGAACAAAACATTTTGTGTTTTTGAAAGAGGTTTTTGCTACCCACAGGTAGGCTTGAAACATTTGATGATTTACTCCAATTCAGATAACCCAACCTTCACCCACAGGCATTCAAGCAGTTATATCATATAAGCACATAGCCTTATGGCAAGCATGCTATTCATGGCAATACTCACACGCATGCAAGGATGCTAAAGCATAAAGCTCACCGGGTACTCCAAGCCAAAATAGAAACTTATTAGAAATCATGCATGAATCCTAAGTATACAAAAATGCCTAATGCAACACATGCAAAATGCAACTATAGCAGGCTCGGCTATTCTAAGATGGCATATGGAATGCTACAGCTAACATGTATTCAACTTTGAAATTGAAAGTACAATGCAGTTAATATGATGCGCCGAGCCCGGTGCATGCAATACAGATGAATGAATGCAAACATGCTGTCATACTATATGCTAATTTAAATATGCCCTAATCTAACCATCATAAGCTGGTAAATAAAAGGGAAGAAAGACGTGGGGTTGGAAGACATACATCACACTCACGCACACTTATTACAGTTGTGCCCTCACTCGGAGGATCCGAATAAATAATACAGTCCGAATATTACAGTCCCAAATAAAAGAATATTACAGTCCAAAATATTACAAAATCCTAATTAATTAAAGAATTAACTAAGAAAGCAAATAAAACCGGCGTGCGGGCCAGGGACTGCCTTGCTTCTGATGGATGATGCATGTCCGGGTTGTTTTGCACGGAAATCCACTGGAATGCCCCAATTAGCCTCTGTTTACACCTGTTTCTTGAAATGCGTGCCAAGCCTTGAAAAGTTGCTGATTCTGCGTTTTGCTGCAACAGAGAGCAGGAAAGGGGCATAGCAATGTATTTGCACAGATATATGCGTGTCTCGATCCTCGTGCCACCAATCACGCATACCGAGGCATGATGGCCGAGGAGTCGAAATGCACAACTCAATATAGGATGAATGCACATGAAACTACAGCTAAAACCTAACCCCATCATGGATAATCCGGAGTGTCGGTGACTGGGGAATTGAGACACATTCCGTCACTCGGAGTACGAAATGTACCTCGTTTCCCGTGCCCGGGCTAACTCCTATTCCGGACATGATGCAATACGCATGGTATGCATGAAATGCAACTAATATACAATCCTAACATACACAATGCTATGGAAGTGAAATACCTCGAAATGCGTGCACGCAGGTACGCAAACCGAGAAAATGACAGAATGCTATCAAAATGAGATGCCTCGAAATGCGTACACACGGGCACGCAAACCGAGGAAATGATGTGTGTCTCGAAATGCGTGCACGCGGGCACGCAAACCGAGGCGATGATATGTGTCTCGAAATGCGTGCACGCGGGCACGCAAACTGAGGCGATGGTATGTGTCTCGAAATGCGTGCACGCGGGTACGCAAACCGAGGCGATGATATGTGTCTCGAAATGCGTGCACATGGGCACGCAAACCGAGGCGATGGTATGTGTCTCGAAATGTGTGCACACGGACACGCAAACCAAGGTGATGATATGTGTCTAGAAATGCGTGCACGCAGGTACGCAAACCGAGGCGATGATATGTGTCTCGAAATGCGTACATGCGGGCACGCAAACCGAGGCGATGATAGAATGTGATGGAATGATACGGAAACATGATATGGACTTATACCAACATGAGTGAGCCTCAGCCACACTCACATAGGATGCCAATGGCAGAAAATAAAGTGCCTCGAAATGCGTGCACATTGGCACGCAAACCGAGGCGATGCAAAAGCGATGCGAATGACATGGAAAATGCAACATGGACTTATACTAACATGAGAGAGCCTCAGCCACACTCACATAAGATGCCGATGGCAGAAAATGAAGTGCCTCGAAATGCGTGCACACTGGCACGCAAACCGAGGCGATGACAAAATATGATGAAATGATATGGAAATAACAAATGGGCTTATACCAACATGAGTGAGCCTCAGCCACACTCACATAGGATGCCGGTGGATAAAAATGAAGTGCCTCGAAATGCGTGCACACTGGCACGCAAACCGAGGCGATGCTAAAATGTGATGAAATATGGCAAAAATGATATGCAAGCATACTAATGGAATTTCAGCAACAAAATATGGGGGAAAACAGTCCCGAAATGAAGCGAAATGACATGAAATGCAAGGAAATGTCCCGAAATGCAACATTAGGCACCCGAAATGGCCTATAGCTATGCTAAACATGCACAATATGGACATGCAATGCAAAGACAGAAGCTAGACAGTCCCAAAAAATGCACTTTCACAGTTATAAACATGGCCAAACAGCAAGTATAGGTAGGGGAAAAATAGCATGCAAGAATAGGGGCCAAAAGAGGGGTAATGAAGCAAGTGGTATAAGAAAAACCCAAACTGAAAAATTTCCTTCTACAACACTGAAGATGGACCAAAAATATGAACATTTACAGTATATGACAACCTCAAAATCAGTATAAAAATATGCTAAAAATGTGATGCAAGACAAGGCTCAAAAGGTGCTATAACATGAAGTATATAAAATAATCACCAAAAAGAAAAAAATTGTGAATGAAACATGAAGTATAGGCCAAAATAAGGCCACTTTTAGTTCGGACCAAGGGCCAAAAACAGAAGAAAAGGGGGCTGCCAATTTATGCAAAAATGGGGCCAAATAGGGGATATAACTACAAGTGACACATGGAAGCACCAAACAATGTTGAGCCCTTCTCCAATGTTGAAGAGGGGCTCAAAATAAGCCTTATATAAGTTTATAACATGCTCAAAAACAGATTTCTCATGGGTCAAAAATAGCATGCAAAACTATGACATACAAGAGGATCATTGAAGCAAGTATATTATGGAGGGCTCAAACAGGGTTGAGCCCTTAATGAGAAGTGAAGATGAGCTCAAAAGATGGCCCTTTTCAGTTAGGGCTGGAGCTTGAAACCAAAAAGAAGTGAGGCTTAGAAATAGATCAAGAAAAAGGGTCAAAAGGGTAAAAGTGTTACTTACCCTTGAAGATTCAAACTTTTGTTGCTTCTTGGATGGATTTGCAGCTTCTTTAGCCTTCAAGAATCCTTCCTTGTTGCTGGAAATGAGATGGTGGTGGTAGAGCTTGGTGGTGTAGAAGGAATGATGGTTAGGGGCTTAGGGTTTTTTGAAGAATTGAGAAGGATGGAGATGGAGTTGGCTATGGAAGCTTGAAGGAGAGTTTTTCTAACCCCAACAAAGAACAAGGTTTGCTTGCTATATAGGCCAAAGAAGGGGTGTAAAGGTGGGGGAAAAGGAGGGCAAAACTCCCCCACAAAATATCCCCCGGATACAGAAAATATCTGGGGGATATTGCCCCACAGCTGTAAAGTGCACAGTGCGAGGAACACGGCCGGCCTCTCACTTTTGCTGGAGGTGGCCGGCCGGCCACACCCCCTAGCCGGCCGGCTAGGGGTCAAAAGGGTCAATGTGATTTTCTGGCCGGCCAGCTACTGGAGAGGTACCCCTATGTGTGCACAACACAACCATGTGGTTAAAATTTCAAGAAAGTGGGTCTAAGGGGTTCAACATTGGCTCGGAAAGAGGGGGTCAAAAGGGTCAAGTTGAATTATTGGCCGGCCATGAACTTTTAGGGGCCTCCCAGGTGTGTACATCACAGATATGTGGTTCAAAGTTCAAGAAAAAGGGTCCAAGGGGTTCAACATTAGCCCGGAAGAAAGGGGTCAAAAGGGTCAGGTAACCTTAATGGCCGGCCACCAACTTTTAGAGGCCTCCCAAGTGTGTAGATCACAGATATGTGGTTGGAAGTTGGCAACACTGGCTCCAAGGTATTCAACATTAGCCCGGAAGTGCGAAAAACGGGCGCCGGGAAGCTCTGGAGGAGAGATAACTGGTTGCTGCAACAATTGCTGGCCTCCCACCCTTCAGTGACCTTTCCTGTGATAAAACAGAGGTACCTGCCAAAAATGAACGAAAACCGTTGCAAAACGAATGTTCCGGGGCCAAAACACGCAGTTCGGGGTCCCGAAAATGGGCTGTTAAGCACCGAAAATGGTATTCAACCTCGAAGTGGGTTTCTCAGACCCCAGTGTCCCTCAAAAGGGATGAAATAAGATGTATGTCAAAAATCAGAGCAATAGGAGATGGTTAAGCGGTCCCGAACCGAGGCACACGGCCTGACGGCTCCGAAAACCGGGAACCGGACTCCGAAATGGGCAAAATGGCCTACGGCCACCAAATGTAGCCTACGGACATTGAGAGATGGTCTACAGGACCTCTCCCTCCCCTCAGGAAAAGAAACAGAGAAAACCGAGTCTGGTTCGCAAATCGAGACAATGCACAGATGAGGGTTCGGAAGTCCGGAGGCAGGGCTCACGGCCGCGACTCTGAAACTTCTGAACAAGCACATTATGCAACATCACCAAGCGCTCAATCGGTGACGTCTGAGTCTTAAGGTCGGTCAAAAATGGGGTGTCTACAGCATGCAACAAAGCTTACACCCTTGGTTGGATGGCTGCCTTGAAGGGGTTGGCAGTCCCTGAAGGTTCGCCAATGTATGATGCCGACCGACTTGTTTTACCATTCCTCCTTACTCCAAGCCACTCCAAGGATGAGGCTAAGACATAGGAGGATGTCAAAGCCGATAAGTCTGGTGGAGTTGGTGCTACTAGGGCCAAGTACCCAACTCTGAATGAGCAAGTCCTAGACTTGACTTAGGATGAGGAGGACGAGGTCTCAAAAAGTGCCTCCCCCAAGAAGACTACGCCCTAGGTGCATACTGTCGAGAAAAGCCTCGATCAAACTCTTCTTCAGGATGATGCTGAGATTGAGGCTGACAAGACTGCCGAGAAGATCTCCCAGTTGTCTTCTGATCCCGAAACCCAGCCAGCTGATGACGCCAATTAGTCTACTTAGAAGCTTTTCCTTATTTCTACTTTGTAATAATTTCCATTTTAGTCTTTGCAACAATGTTTTAATTTCAGTCTGGCCGATGTGCCTTTTTGTACTCAAACAAGTTTAACTTTTGAATGCAAATCTGATTTCTCTTTCAAAGTGTTGTATGCCTTCCTTTCTCTTATGTATAACATTTTCATACTTAGAATAATTTGGTATGCCTTCAAAGTACACCTTAACTGTGCAATATCCTCGGGGTAAAGTACCTCGGATATATCTTCTGATTGTTTATCTCGACCTTGGCTTAATACTTAAAAATATTTTGAAATATTTTTACAAGTATTGTTTCTTTAAACTTGCCACTTCACTCTCACTTACTATCTTCTATCAAGACTTCCGTCTTCTATCCTTCCCAAGTTTTGGCCACCTGGTCATCTCGGCAAGTGCGTATGTTCGGTACCTTTTCCAATATAAACTCGGCTAACTTCAACTTGAAATTTTTTTTGAAATTTCAACAAGTGTTAAATTTCGACAAGTCCAAAGCACTTCAAAGTTTTAAGTTCATTCATCATTCTCCAGCTCTCTGCCCCCTAATGTGAACCTAAGTTTTACTTATGTTCACATTAAACGCATATAGTCTTTCGCCGAAGTCGGATTCAAACAAAGACTAGTCGAGGTTCTCAACCTTGGTTTCTCTGTTAATGCAGTTAGTTCTCTTCCAAGTTTAATCCTGCTGACATGGCAAGTCTAGTTTCAATTCAACTTAGTTCAACTCTATTATATGCAAGTATAATTCAACTCTATCATATAATAAGTTATTCATCATGTTTCAATCAGAAACATCGCCAATTTAGTTCAACTCTATTATATGCAAATATAATTCAACTCTGCCATATAATAAGTCTAAGTTACTCGTCATGTTTTAATCAGAAACAACGCCAACTTAGTTCAACTCTATTATATGCAAGTATAATTCAACTTTGCTATATAATAAGTCTAAGTTATTCGTCATGTTTCGATTAGAAACATCGCTAACTTAGTTTAACTCTATTACATGCAAGTATAATTTAACTCTGCCATATAATAAGTCTAAGTTATTTGTCATGTTTCAATCAAAAACATCGCTAAAGGACTGGTCAGTCCTATCACACAAATTTCACATTCTTAAAAAATCAGGCTAAAAATTTTTATTACTACCTTGGCTAAGAAAGTAATGACATATATTTCGAAAAACAAAAAAGTCTAATAATAGAAAAACTTTAAGTTGCAAGTGTTCCAGGGTCTTGGTAACTTTTTTCCTTCACTGTCTTCAAGCTGATATGCCCCATTGCTGGCGAACGAGATGATTCTATAAGACCCCTCCCAAATTGGGCCCAACTTTCCCTCCCTAGGATCTTTCTTATTGTTGACCACTTGCCTTAGTACCAAGTCCCTAACTTTGAACTCTCTTGGGTTAACCTTTTTATTATAAGCCCTAGTGTAGATACCTCATTTTTGACTGACCTTAAGACTCAGGCTTCATCGTTTGTGCACGCGGTGATCGTGTATGTTTGTGCTCGTTATGAGTTTCCAGAGCTCTCAGCCGTGCGCCTTCTCTCGGGTCCTCTTAACTCTCTTCTTCTTGGCCTGGTTTTTGGACCAGACCTTGGTGCCTTTGCTTGGAGGGAGAGAGAGGTCTGTAGGCCACTTTTTGTAGCTGTAGGCTACTTTTTCCTTTTGTAGGCCACTTGTAGTGGCTCGTAGGCTAGTTTTTGAGACTTCCGGCTGAGCGCCTTGTCTTGGGGCCTCTTGGATCCCTTTTTTTTGGTTTGTTTTTGGACCATACCTTATTACCCCTTGCCTAGAGGGAGGGGAGGGCCTGTCAGCCACTTTTGGTGGCTGTAGGCCACTTTTTCCTCCTATAGGCCACTTGAAGTGGCCTACGGCCATTTTTCTGTTTTTGCAGATATTTTTGGTGCCAGTTGTGCCAGCTAGTGAGCACAGAATGCATCCTTCATATACGTGTATAGAGGGATTCAAACAAGCTATAAGCTTGTCAAGGAAGCTTGCCCTTGCATTGCTTATATAAGGGGAGCTCTCTCTCCTTTTCCAAGGTTCAGAATTTTGGAGAAGCAAAATTTTACACTCTCTCTAGAATTCTCTCCCTCTCTCTCTCTATTGTGTTACATTGTGCTCAAAAGTGAGTGTTCTTCACATTTTTGCCTACAACCCTCTTACCCAAACACTCTACCTTGTTGCTGAGATACTTGGAGGTCTTGTTTGGAGCCTAAAAGGCTGGCTTTTGGCTTAAGAAGGTGTTGTTATTGCTGTGCTTCAAAGGTAATCCCTTTATCCCCTTTTAAGCTTGTTTTTGTATATTCTCTTAGCCACCTTTGCATGCTATTTTAGGCTTGGTTGATAACTACAAAAAGCTTTGTTTTTAAGTGTTTAAGATGGTTGTTTAAGGCCTTGTTTGAGTTAGGGGTGGTCTGCCCCCTTTGGTGGCTTGTTTTGCTTTGCTTTGTGCCATCTTTTACGGCCTTTGAGATCACCTTCTCTTGGTCTTTTAACCACTGAATTCTAGAGGAATTTTAGTGGTGGAAAGGTAGTTTTGAGGCCCCAAATAGGAGGGGGTCATCCTCTCTCCTTGTGTCTTGATTGCTTGTGTTGATGGCCTCATACTTGAGCATATTTTTCTAGCATGTGTTGGCTTGATCTTAGCCTATTTTTGGTCTTATTTTAGTATGTTATAACTCTGTTTTGGGTTGGTTTGATTGCCTCTTGCATGCTTCACACACTTGTAGTGCAATCCTCCTTATAGCCTTAACATGCTTGATGCTTTAGCCCACCTTTCTAGCATGTGTTAGCTTGGTTCCAATACATTTTTGTCAATGATTTAACATGCTTTAGGTCTGATTTGGGTGGTCTTGATCATATATGCTTCGCTTTGTATAGCCATAGTGTAAAGCCCCTCCACTAGCTTTGTGTTTTGAGTCTACTAGCATGCTTTGTTTGGGCTATTCGCATGATATGGCATCATTTGATATATGATTTCAGAGCATGTTTCACTGTCATACTTTCGTATGTATCACTCTTTCAATGCTTTTGGAAGTTGAGCGTTATGCCTTGTTTGTGAGCTAATACATGAGCATATCTTTCTTGCCATCTATGTTGCAAGTCTAGCATGTTTTTGTCATTGTTTTGACTTGCCTTAGGTTTGTTTTGAGTGGTTTAGGTCATTTGAGCATTGCTTAGCATGGTTGTAGTTTAAAGCCCTTGACTAGCTTTGTATTCCAAGTCTCTTGGCATGCTTTATTTGAGCTATTTGCGTGATATGACATCATTTGGCATGGTATTTCAGAGCATATACTTCCATCATACACTCATATATATCACTCTTTAAGTGCTTTTAAGAGTTGAGCCTTATGCCTTGTTCATAGGCCAATGCATGGGCATGCATCTCTTGCCTTTCATGCTATCATCTCAGCACATTTTGGCCACTGTCTTGGCATGCATGAGGTCTATTTAGGGCTGGTTTAGTCCATTGAGCATTGTATTGCATAGTCCTAGTGTTGTGTACCTCATTAGCTTTAATGCTTGAGTCTTCTAGTATGCCATACTTGTGTTGTTTGCATGATATGTCATCATTTGGCATATGATTTCAGTGCCTATATCTCTGCCATACTCTCTTATTTATCACTCTTTCATTGTGTTTGAGAGTTGTGTTTAAATGCTTAGCTTGCGAGCCAATGCATGAGCATGTTGTTGTAGCTTTTGGTGTTTCATTTCCAGCATGATTTTGCCACTGTTTTGGCATGGTGTAGGTCTGTCCATAGTTGGTTTGACTATTTGAGATGGATAGTGCATGCCTCATGTGTAATGTTCTTCACTTGCTTTAATGCCTAAGTCCTCTAGCATGTCTTGCATGCATTGCCTTCATGTGTTAGATTCTTGTTTTTAGCATGCCACTTTAGCATTGAAAGATGAGCATGTTGTTTGCATTTCTCGGTCGCTAACCCTCTTGATCATGCATGATAGAGGTGAAGGCTCTTATGTGTTGTTTGTGCATTCAATAACATTGTGCGAGATTGGCTCTTTGGCCATCGTGCATTGAGATACGTGATGGGTGGCTTGAGAGTCGAGTAGTACGCTTCTTTGAGCTTGAGAAATGATAAGGAGAGTAGTTGCACACACATTTTCTTGTAAATGCATTGTTGTGCCTTTGTTGATCTTTGTTGTAGCAAAGTTGAGGTTCTGGAAAGGAAAGTGGTCGGCCGACCACTTGTAGCAAATTTGTCCAGAATGCTCCTGTTTTGGGGCAGATGCAACCTGAAAGTGCGTTCGATGTTCTGAGGTCACCGTGAGTGCAAACAGAGACAACTTATGTCATGGCAATGCATTTCCGGGCGAAGCAAACTGAGCATGCATATCTCCTTCGCCCCGAGGCTCCTTTTAACTACTTTGATTAACTAGTTAATTCGTCGGTTTTGTACTTAACTAGTTAATGTACTTAGCTAATCGACTTGCATTGTAATAGCTAATTAGTTAACTAGAATAATTAATTAGTTTATTTGTAATAAAGTAGCTTAGCTTAGCATAGCTTAGCCTATTTATTCGGACCCTCCGTCGAGAGGGCAAATGTTGTAATAAATGTGCGTGTGTGTGTGAATGTCTTCCAACCCCACGTCTTTCTCCATTTTATTTACCAACTTTCAATGGATAGTTTTAGGGCATGTTTCAATTAGCATACTTATGCTTTGCATGCGTGCATCATTCATTTGTATTACATGCACTGGGCTCGGCACATCATTCAAACTACATCGTATTTCAATACACTTTCTTGAATACGTGTTTCAAAGCATGTTATCAAGTGTTGCATTCATATGCCATTCTAGATAGTCGAGCCTATTTTAGTTGCATTTTTGCATGTGTTGCATTAGACATCTTAACATAGCTAGGATCATGCATGATTACTAATTAGCTTCTTTTTTGGCTCGGAGTACACTGTGAGTATTTATGCTTTAGCATCTTTGCATGTGTGTAAGTGACTGCCATGATAGCATGCTTGCCATGAGGCTATGTGCTTAAGTGATTAACTGCATGAATGCCTGTGGATGAAGGCTTCATTGCTTGAATTGGAACAATTCATCAAAATGTGTGTTTTAAGCCCACTTGAAGTGGCAAAATCATGTTGTTTTAAGCCCACTTGACAGTGGCAAATCCGTGCTTTAGCCTACTTACGAGTAGCAATTCCAAACCATTTTCAAAAAACAAGCATGAGATGTTTTGTTCCAAATTGAGTGATTTAGTCTATACTTGTATGCTGTGCGTATCACATAGTAAGTTAGCTAATAACCCAAACAAGAACATATGTGTTTTCAAAATAACATATCAAGTTTAGTAGAGGCTGATCCTTTGATCGGGCGAGCGGGGTGCTCATTTCAGGACCTTCCCCTTTCGTACCCAAGTTCCCGAGCCGAGGCAACTTTGGTGATGACGGACACGTGGCTTTAGGCACGAGTCAGGGTTTCCTAAATTTCTCAAAATAAAATATTTAGGTGGCGACTCTGAAATTTGGCAAAGCAGTCCATGTTTGGCGCTTTTGATTAAAATCGATTTTCCAAAACGAATTGTCGGATTTGGACTCTTTGGTGATTTATCAGTCTTACATTGCACTTTGTGAGATTGGATTTAGAACCGTGATAGGAGTTCGAACTGTAGTAGCTAGAATCCAATTCGCGCCCTTGCTCGCCGAACGAGTTCGAGGTGGTCTACACCTAGCAAGTTGTTTCTGGTATGCCCCCAGTCGAGCTGCTGCTTTCTCTATTTTCTCCTCAAGTAGGTCTAGATCTCACGCCAGGAATGCCTCGTTAGTTCCATTCTCTACTCCTTGGGTTCTGATCCCTGGGATGCCAACTTCCAGTGGGATAATTGCTTCTGTGCCACAAGCCATGGCAAATGGAGATTCCTCAGTTGATCTTTCAGCGTAGTCCGATATGCCTAGAGTACGTTGGGCAACTCCTCCACCCATTTTCCGTTTGTTGCTTCCAGCCTCTTCTTGATCCCATCCAAGATAGTCTTGTTGGATGCTTTTGACTGACCATTACTCTAAGGGAAACTTGGAGTGGAGTAATAGTTCTTGATTTTGTACTTTGCAGAGAAGCTTTTGATTAGCTTACTGTCAAATTGTGTACTATTGTCTGCTATTATTGCCCTTGGGATCCCAAACGTGGTAATGATGTTCTTCCATATGAAGTTCTTCACATCAATATCTTGAATCTTCGCAAGGGGTTCAACTTCTACCCACTTTGTGAAGTAATCAGTTGCTACCAGCAGGAATTTTCTTTGTCCAGTTGCTTGGGGTAGTTGTCCAACAAGATTCATGCCCTATTGGGCAAATGGCTAAGGGTTAGATACTGGGTTCAAATCTACTGCTGGTTGATGTATCAAAGGCGTGAACCTTTGACACTTCTTGTACTCTTTAACATAGGCTTCAGTATCCTTCTGCATGTAGGGCCACCAGTAACCCTGAGTAATGGCCCTATGAGCAAGTGATCTGCCTCTAGCGTGGTTACCACATACTCCTTCATGTATTTCATACAAGAAGTCTTCAATCTGGGAGGGGTGCACACACCTCAAAAGGGGGCCAGTGAAGGATCTTCTGTAGAGATGTCCTTCTGCTGTTAGGCTAAACCTAGCCGACTTCAGTCTGGTCTTGTGTGCTTCTTTGCGATCATCAGGCAGCTTCTTATCTCTAAGGAACATTACTATTGCATCTATTCAACTTGGGCCCATTTCCACACACATTGCTTTGTACTTTGTGATTAGTGGTTCCACACTTAGGCCTGACAAATAATCAACCATTATTGTCCTTGCCTCCTCTGATTTCATTGCACTAGCCAGGTTAGCCAAGGCATCGACATGACTGTTGTTATCTCGGCTAACCTGCTGTAGTCTGCAATCCTAAAACAAGGCTAGTAGTCTAACAACCTCTTTGGCATAGGCTATTATTCTTTCATCTCAGGCTGCATATTCGCCTGTTGCTTGGTTCACAATAAGCTGGGAGTCATAGAAGACCACCATCTCGTCGGCTTCCATTGCTGCTGCCAATTTCAATCCCGTAATCAATGCTTTGTATTCTGCTTCATTGTTTAAGGCCTTAAACCCTAGTCGAATAGATTGTTCTCGCATCCGCCCATCTGGCGATACTAGCACTACTCCTACCCCCGCTTCTTGACGATTTGAACTCCCATCAACAAACAGGCAGAATGAGTCACCGATGCAAATATCGCAGAGCTTGAGTTTCTCTTCTTTCTTCTGCTTTGCTGTAGGGTTTTTCATTCCCAGCCGGGTTTCTTCTTGTTCTCCTGGACATCCTAGGCCGCAGCTCACCAGAGCCCGACGTGGGACAGCACCAGGTGTGAACTCGGCCATGAAGTCGGCTAGAACCTAGCCTTTGATTGCTGTTCTGGGTCTGAACTCTAAATTGTATTGGCCCAATACCATTGCTCATCTGGCCACCTTGCTTGTTAGATCTCCTTGCTGTAGCAGGGACTTCAAAGGGTGCTCAGTCAATACCACAATCTTGTGGGCTTGGAAATAATGGTTCAATTTCTTGGAGGCCATCATTAAGGCCAATGTTAATTTCTCCAGGGGTAAATACTTGGTCTCTGTGCCCGCTAGGGTTTTACTCACATAGTATACTGTCCTCTGTTGTCCCTTATCTTCTCTAATTATCACTGCACTCACTGCATGCTCTGAAACCGCCAAGTATAAGAATAGCTCCTCTCCAGGTACTAGATTCAAGAGAACTGGAGCTGTGGTCAGGTATCTTTTCAAGTCTGCCAAGGAAACTTCACATTCCTCTGTCCACAAGAAGTCCGTGGCCTTTTTCAACAGACTAAAAAATGGTTTACACTTATTTGAACTTCTTCTTATGAATCTGTTCAGGGCTGCGGCCCTTCCTGTCAACATCTGTACTTGTTTTGTTGACTCTGGGCTTTTCAAATCCAGGATGGCCTTGATTTGATCTGGACTTGCTTCAATGCCCTTTCTGGTAACCAAGTACCCCAAGAACTTACCAGACCCAACTCCAAATGCACATTTTGAAGCACTGAGTCAAAACCGATATGTTTTTAGAATGTCAAAGATTGCCTTCAAGTTGGCCAGATTATCCTTAGGTTCCTTGGTCTTCACGACCATGTTGTCGATGTATACTTTTACTGTTTTGCCAATCTGATGTCTGAACATCTTGGTCACTAACCTTTGGTACATTACTCCTGCATTTTTCAACCCAAAAGGCATCACTTTGTAGTAATACAGTTCTTTTGGGGTGATAAATGCAGTCTTCTCTTCATCAAGGGAGTACATTGCTATCTGATGGTACCCCCTATAAGTGTCCAGGAAGCTCATCCTTCCATGTCTTGAAGTGGCATCTACTAATTGATCGATCTTAGAGAGTGAAAAACTGTCTTTGGGATAGGCCTTATTCAGTCTAGTAAAGTCCACGTAGACTCTCCACTTCCCATTCTTCTTTTTCACTACCACAGTATTGGACAACTAGGTAGGGTAGTTTACCTCTTGGATGGCTCTGGTCTCTAATAACTTGTCCACTTCCTCCTCTATTGCCTCCACATGAACCAACGTCGGCTTTCTTGCTCGCTGACGGGTTTTGCCCACCTGTCTATGTTTAGTTTGTGGCATGTAACCTCGGGGTCAATGCCAGACATCTCGTATGGTATCCAGGCAAACACCTCTATGTTTGCTCGCAAGAATGCTTCTAACTCCCTTTCCTCTTTCTCGGCCAAGCCTAAGCCGAGGAGGAAGAAGCGCTCTTCATCTCCTTGCTGGATTAGAATTTTCTTCAAGGTTTCTTCGCTTTTGTCGATCGGCTCTTTGCCGACGTCATCCAGGACCTTCATGTCCTTGTCATCAATCTCTACTGTCTCTGCCTCTCGCACGTTGCAAGTGGATTTCATTACTGCCATGGAGCAATTCTTTGTCTGCACCTGATCCCCTCTGACCTCCTCAATTTCATGCTCTGTTGGGAACCGCAATAGTTGGTGTAGTGTTGAGGGAACAACCCTCATTGAGTGTAACCATGGCCTTCCCAAGATAACATTTTAAGGGGAGGGTGTGTCAATTACTATGAACTTTATGCTTACCTTCTTGGTGCCTGCCTGCACCTCCAAACTTATTGCTCTCAGGGGCCATGTTGGCGTTCCATTGAACTCGACCATTGGACTATTGGATTGCTCCACATCATCTTGGTAAAGGCTAAGCTCCTTGTAATATCTAACATACATGATGTCACAAGAGCTGCCTTGGTCAACCAGAATGCGCCTTACCTAGCACTCTCCAATCTTGAGGGATATCACCAGAGCATCGTTGTGTGGATGCTGCACCATGTCTAGGTCAGCTTCAGTAAATAACACCATTGGTCCTTGGTACTCGTTTGCCCTAGGCCTCTTTTGCTAGACCTGATACACATGCTGTAAGTGTTTCACCCTCTAAGTCTCCCCACGTATCTCGTTCTCATTGACCTTCGAGTGAATCACATTGATCACTCGAGGTCTGTCTGCTTGCGGTTGTGGTGCTGGTGGAGGTGGTGCTGTTGGTGCCTGAGGCAGCCTTGCTTGCTCATCTCCTGTCCTCGCCTCATCTACTAGTTCCCTTAAGTGACCTTGTCTTACTAGATCTTCCAGATGTGTCTTTAGGGCTCAGCACCCCTGAGTCAGATGCCCATCCTCATTGTGGTAGGCACAGTGTTTCCCAAGGCTTCTTTCCATAAATTTGCCAAGAATCTTCTCTGGTGCTCTATAGTAAGGCTGGTTCCTGATCCTTTCCAGGACTTTGTAAACCGGGATCCGGAACACTGTGGTGACTGCTACTGCAACCCTTAGTCCCGTTTCTTGCTTGTTAAAGTTTGTATTACCTCGGTCTCGTTTCGGCGAGCCGTTCCTCTTTTCTTGCTTTGACGCCTTTGTTCCTGGTGTGTCTTCTTCTGCTCTCGCATATTTCTCGATTCTGGCCATAAGTTCCTCCATACTTTTTGGCAGTGTCTTTGCTAGTGACTTTCGAAGCAGACAATCATCATTTAAGTCGTTCTTAAAAGATACGACCGCCACCTCTTGGTTACACCATGGTATTCGGTTAAACACCTCATAGTACCTTTTGGCATAAGCCTTGAGGCTTTCACCCTCGCCAATTCTCAAAGCCATCAGGGAGTCTACCCTCAACGGCTGCAGTTTGTTTGTAACAAACCTGGCCACAAATATCTCGGCCAGGCCTTCCCAACTTTTGACAGTTCCTTTCGGCAACTTGTGAAACCAATCTGATGTGATTTTCCCAAAGGATGAGGGAAACACCTTATAGAGCAACGGTTCGTTCTTGGTATACAGTGCCATTGAGTTCAAATATAAGCCGACATGAAAGTTGGGATTAGACTTACGGTTGTATATCTGGAATCTCGGCATGTGGAACCTTTTCGTGGCCTCAAACTTGTCCAATTCTACTAAGAACAACGTTCTCGGCTTGACCGAAGATGTTACCTTACCGTCTTGTCACTTTTTCTGGAGGTAATCCCTCAAATCCTCCTTAGTTCGTCTAGGAGCTCGGCTGTCAACTGATTTCAACCTTTTTGGTGCGCTGCTTCCGGTGTCGTTATAAGTCCTCTTGGACCTCCCTTCATTCATCTTGTCAAAACAAAACACCTTTCCTTAAACATGCCGATGTTCTTTGACATAGGTTTCTTTGGCACGATGTGTCTTCTGAGACTCTCCTCTCATCGTTTCTCCTCGCTCGACCTCCCGTGAAGGTCGATGCGAATGCTCTTTTGCGCTGTCATGTTGAAGGACTGCGGGGATTGCTTTCTGCTCCCCTTTCTGGGCATCGTTCTTGGCCGCTGAAATCGGCGTGTCCTCCAATAGGAACGGTGGCTGCATGACGTTGTTCTGCATCATGAAATTGACAACCGATTGCAGGTCTGCCAATTAGTTTGCCATCCCCTTCATCTCGTCGTCCTTCCTCAGGCATCTATCTTTCCATACCTGGAGGTTGCTTTTGTTGTAATACCTGCCCTGACATACTTTCTTCGAAATGTCTCCCTCTTGGCCAACGTCTTTTTCTCCAAGATTCTTATCCCAAGGTTCTTCGTTACAGTTGTCCTCCTCTACATTAGGATCGACATTTTTACCACTCCCACTAGGGATGTCACCCCCAATCTTTTCTTTCTGCCCGTCATTGGCTATCTATTCTTCTTACGTTTCCTACAGACAGCGCCAAATTGTGGGTGCTGATTTCCGACCACACTGCCAAACAGGAGCTCAGTAAAAGAGCACAGGCAGAATAGATTACGCCCGAATAACTTGTCACAGAAAATAAGACTCTGGCAGTGGTTCGTCCAGCCGGGGGCACTCCTACGATCAAGTCAGTACTTAGTTATCTCTCAAAGATTGCAAATAGTGCTTAACTCACAAGCCAGAATACAAAAAGCGTACCTTAGATCCACAAGGGTGCCTTAGTTTTATGGCCAACACTAACTTGATCCCTGTAAAAGCCTAGCTTCAATAGACTCTGGCTCAATGCTCATTCTGGATTCCCAGCCAGATAGAGATAAACTTCCTAAGAGCCTTATCTTTATCCAGACTGAGGTCCTCCCTCATTCAAGAACTCTTGTCCCTTATACGTTTATCTCAGATTCTGGTATCTCCGCAGAAAACCTCGGCTTAGCCGAGATAATCTCGGCAACATGACCAAGACACGTGACATCTCGGTTGACACTCTGGTGTCATTTTGGCCACGTGTTGTTATTCACAAAATATGTCCCTACAATTACTATGCGAAATTGATAATGTTCTTATTTTTAAAAATAGAAAAAAAACTGATAATATTTTCAGTTTAACTAAATATGATTTATTGGTTCAAAAAAATCTTAGATAGGGCTTGAGGTACTATAACATTTGTAAATATGACTTTTAGATAATTAACTTTTTAAAGTATTAATTAGTTAGCGATATTATTAGACAATGTGAGTTGTCACTGTTGCACTTAATATGTATTTATCTACTTTAATACTAGAATATGTATATATATATATATATATATATATACCCTAAAAATGAATTATATGATAATTGAGAGGTTGGCCAGTGAGTGGTAATGGAGAAAAGAGGGTGGAGAGAGGCATGATTAGAGTTAGGATTATACTCGGGATAAAAGTTTAAAGATTATGGTATTATTATAATTTGGTGGTGTGAATTAACAAAGAAACACAAAATCAAAATTGTGTGTACGGTGAATTGAATAATAGTGAAACTCCTAATTCACCAATCATTGTACTAACTAAAATGACACAAATGCCCCCATGATCTCCCTAGGCTCATTGAACTTCCAAGGCCATATCAGTATTTTGAGAGAGCCCTTCATTAAACTTTTTAAGTTGATGACCAAATTACCCCTCAAGTTGACATGGAAGCAAAAGTGCCATTTGCATCTTCAAGGGTTAGGTTTGCCCTACCCAAAAAATAAATAAATAAATAAATAATAATACATTTGACCTCATGAATAGGGTGTGGTTGTTCAAGGCCAAAAGGTCTTTAGGAAATAAAACAGGGCACGTACATACTAGACAATGAATATTACTTAAGTCTCGTCTGAAAATATTTTATTTTATTAATTTTTTATAAAAAAATATGTAAAAAAATAAAAAGAGTGATATAATAACTTATAATAATTTTTTGATTAAAACGGAAAGTTGTCAAACGTAACTTTAGCATAAGTTGTAGTTGTGACAATGAAAGGAAACATTGCCTCATAAATAATAAAAAATACAAATGCCATATGTATAATTTTACTTTTTATTTTATTTTCTCATTTTCAAATACAACTGATATATATTTATTAATACAAATACTATTATTTTATGTTTAGGAGAAAGAAAATAGAATAAAAAATAACATTATTTACAATATTACTAAAAATAATAGGTTAGAACAAACCTAGCTACCTCACTATCTGATGATGTGGAATAGGCTTGACATTTATGGTTTTTTTGGTGGCCACACGGAAAGTAAATTTTTGATTAAAAAAATCAAAAAAAATTATTAAATTGATTGTCATCAATTTAGAAAAAAAGTCAAATATCACATAATTTTTTTTACTCACTAAAAATAATTTTTTTAAACAGCTTCTCAAATATATTAACTGTTCTATCTCTTAAAATAAACAAATAAATTCTCAAAAAAGGTCCAATGAATTACGTACGCGGCATTCAACGATGATCGTGTGGGATTATTGTAAAAAAAAAAATGAAACCTTCCCATGATTTTCAGGTTTTTTTTTCAAACACTGTCGCCATTTGCGTTGTTTGAAATGTCTTAAATAAATGTATTTTTTATCTTTTTAAACTAAAAAATTGAAGAAAAAATATAATTGTTTGAGTTAATTTTTGACTTTTTATGAAAAAAATGTGTATTAAAAAATTATATAAATTAGTGTGTAAGAAAAAATTAAGATTGAGAGTTGTGCAGCTATAATTTTTATCTTTTGGTGAATAGTGATAACTTTTTAACTTTTTGAGTAACTTTTTGACTTTTTAAGTAACTTTTTGACTTTTTGACAACTTCCCAAACTTGGCCTTAGTATGCTTTTGGCCCCCACCATACTTTACCTGAAAAACTTGGATAGCTTTTACTAAATAAATAAAAGTGTAAATTATAAATATATCTTTGAGATTTGTTTAAAATATGAATTGTCTTATATAATAAAAATTATAAATATACTTTTGTCAAAAATTTTTATTTAACAGAATTAGCAAAAAACTATGAAATTCATAACTACCCTCTCATGCAACAAAAAAATTATAGAATTGTTGATTTAAATATATTTTTTGACATCGTTAAAAATTATAATTGACTCAATCATTTATTAACAAAAATAGTCATTTGTTATGCGATTAAAAATTTAAATGAGTGAGATGTAATTTCTAAAATTATAGGAGATAATTTATATTTTAAACAAATATCAATGATGTATTTATAATTTACCCAAAATATAAAAAGTTGGATAGCTTCTAATCAATAAATAACGCTCACGTCTAGAGTGTTTTAGGAATGGGGCTGTGAATCATGAATTCGATTTTTATTTGACTTATTATTTTTTAAAAAAAATTTAAATATATTTTAAAACATATAAATTGATTGATTAATTTTCGTTTGTGACGTGTTCAAAAAAATAAGTTTGAACATATGTTATATATATATATATATATATATTTTAAAAATAGTTAAGTTTTAGAATCAAACTTGAATAATTTATTAGGAAGACTTACGTGTAGGTCTTAATAGATGGACTTATTGACTAATAGATGATAATTAATAGTGTTTTTATCAAACACTACTAATTGTCATAAAAAATGTCATTAATTATAAGTTTTAGTGATAATTTAAAAAAATCGTAACAAAAAAATTTATTAATTTTTAACTTTCAGCAGTAGTTTGAAAAAATCGTCACAGAAAAATATCACTAATTGTAAGTTTTAGCGATAATTTATAAAAATCATGATAAAAAAAAATCATTAATTATCAATTTTTAACGACATGCAAAAAATCATTACAAAAAATTATTTTTAATGACGATTTTACTATAACTTATTTTTAATAGAATTTGAACGAAATTAAATCAAATTATTAAGACATATTATTAATTTATCCAATTTATTACTTGACTGGACTCGTTTATAAGTCAGCTCGTACATAACTCGATGTTGGGTCTTATACCGATCCTACTTCAAGTTGGGCATCGCATTGGATCATCCTTTATTATCTTTCCCCAAGATGATTTTATCTCTAGTCTACTTAAGTGGAACAATTATGCAATTAAGCTCGTTTGGCATGGAAGTTTGGGTTATTTTAGTTACAAAAGACAAAATAGGTTATTTTAGTCACAACAAACAAAACATCACATCCAACCCATAATCATTACACTATTCTCTCACAAAAAAGGTCAAAAAAACAAAAAAGCAAAAAAGCAAAAAAACTCTTCCCAAACTAAATTTTTTAGTTCAGACTAAAATAACTAAAAAAATCAAAAAATCAAAAGTCAACCAACTTTCCAAACAGAGGCTTAAGCTACCACAAATTCTTATTTAAAAATTCTAGACTGTTTATTATATATAGATTCTTTGTGAGTAAGAATAAAAGCACCATAAGATGGGTCGGGTTGGTAATCTCTTGGTCCTATGCTACTAAGAGGTTGGTAGCCCCCTGGCTCTTTCTTTTTTTTTTTTTTTGATCAGGTAAAAAAAGGACTCTGAGGTGTTATCACGGCGCTGTGGACCCTGACCCCGAGATAACCGATTGCCAGTCAGAAATTAACCCCCACCATGTAGGGACCCACCACTGGGGCACCAGGGGAGCTCAACTATACGCCACAGACCGCTGAGGGTTCGAACCAGAATACAGAGGGAAGGTCTCAAAGAGAACACTTCCACACTCCCCCCAAGATTCAACCCTGGGTCAAGCCTGTGGAGACGAGTTGCTTTCTCCATTGGGCCACCACATTCGGTGGTCCCGGGCTCTTTCAATATATGAAATTTTCATTTCACCCCATGCAATAATATAATTAAAGTTAAATTATAAATATATCTCTCGAAGGTTGTTTAAAATATAAATTACCTCTTATAGTTTAAAAAGTTACAAATATGCCCTTATTAGAATTTTTTATTTAACAGAATTAATTAAAAAAATGAAATTCATAATTACTCTCCTATATAATAATAAAATTACCTAAATTATTAATTAAAACATATTTTTAACATCATTAAAAACTATTAATTGAATTTATAATTTATTAATACAAGGGGCGATTTGTTATGAAATTAGAAGCCTCAGGCGGTGGAATGTAATTTTCAAAATCACAGAAAATAATTCGTATTTTAATCAAATCTCAGGAGTATATTTGTAATTTATCCTATAATTAATATATTGATTCCCAAAGTCTAACTAAATTTCAATTCCCTAAATTATTATTATTATTTTTTTTATGGGTACTTATTTCAATATTGTCAGCCTATCATTGTTTTCATTTTACACTTCACAAGTTTTTACAAATTTTATTTGTACTCTTTAAACTGATTACTATATAAAATATATATTTATGTTAATTTTTTAAAAATTGAGAAAAATATTTACAAAATAAACTCCTCATCTCTTAAGTGGAAGCGATGATATGGATTTCATAACAAATATGCATCTTATGTTAATTTAATCTAGTTGTATTACATATTTCGTTAATATCAACTATAATTAAGATTTTTTTAAAAAAAATTTAAACTATGATATTTCTTAAGAATACATGAATAGCGTCAATTAGTTATCATTATATAATTAGCACCATGGATATTGTATGCTTTAGAGCCAACCAAAAAAAAAAAAAAATCAATTAATAATAATAGGCTTCCTGTTAAAATCTAGGGAAAATTGGCCTAAGGTCCCTCTTCTACTTTTGATATGAGGAGAGGTCCTTTATAATATGTTTTGATGACTAAGGTCCCTCAAATTTATTTTAGGTTATAAAGTACCTAAATTACCCTTCCTTTATAACATAAATTTGTTTGAATATTATATGGTTGACTTAACTGATACATTTTGGAAACCGAATTTGAAGGGGAGATTTTGTCGGAGTTTTCGTCGGAGATTTCAGTGGAGATTTTATGGTGGAGATTTCGTCGGAGATTTCAGTGGAGTTGACGAGAAAGATTGCTACGATCGTGTAGATTTTGTTGGAGATTTCGTCGGAGATTTCAGTGGTGTGATAGTGTATTGATCGCGTAGATTTTCAGTGGAGTTGAATCAGGTTTGTTTTCGATGGAGATAGCACATGCATTTTGATATTTGTTTTGAATTTTTGTGTAGAGAGAGGCCAGCTTGATAGAGTTGATTTTTATTTTTGGAATTAATTTTTTATTATTTGTTTTTTAATCAATTTGAAAGAGTGTTGACAGTGTGTTGATCGCGTAGGTTTTTTAGTTGAGTTGGATTAGGTTTGTTTTCGATTTAGATTCCAAATGTATTTTGATTTTTGTTTAGAGAGAGGCCAGCTTGATAGAGTTGATTTTTATTTTTGGAATTAATTTTTCATTCTTTGTTTTTTTGATCAATTTCAGATAGTGTTGACAGTGTAGGTGATTTTGATGTTTAGAGTTCATTTTTGGTGCTCTGTTTTTTATCAACATGCTGATGAATTATAGTTGTGTTCTATGTTTTTTCAAACTAGAGAAATTTCATTTTCTGCACTATTGTTTGTGTAGTCCAGAGGAAATTATAAGTGCATATGGACATATTATTAGAAGTTTGTAATGGAGATAAAATATGAGAAAGTCAATGTAAGTTCATAAATTTCTCTATACTTGTATTTGTAGTTCAGAGAAAATTGTAAGTTTGTTACTCACTTTCAGTTTGTAGTTCAGAGAAAAGTATTTCTCTGGACTTGTATTCTATGTGATTTTTTTTCTATAATTGTGTTTAATTGTTAGCAGTAAATTTCTCTGTGATTCATTAAGTTTCTGTGATTTTGTTTTTTATTATCTTGAAGGTGAATATCAGTTTGTAGATGTCTTTGGAGTTTTATTTTAAGTTCAGAGAAAATTATAATTTTTAGAAATTTCTCTGTACATTTATGTTGTTATTGTGAAGTGTTTCTGTGATTTTTTTTGTTGTTTTTTGTTTCAGTTTCAATGGACAGTGCAGTGTTGTTGCTGTGCAAATATGGGAATGATACTATTGTCATTAATGTTTCATGCGAATTGAATTTTGAGGAATTGGTTGGCATTTTGTGTAAAACATGGGAGAATTTGAAACCTGAGACTATGTGTATTTCATATTCTATTTTGGGCCATCCGAATTGTATGGTTCGAAATAATATTGATTTTCTGAATATGTTGAGGGTTGTTTGTGCACGCGGTGTTGATATAGTTGATGTTTCAGTTAGTAGATGTAGTACTTCTGATGAAGAGGATGAAGTGGGGTCTAATTGGGTAGATGTTGTGGATGGTGAGTGTGATAGGCTGGTGGATGTTGAAAGGAATTCACTCTCTAAGTTTTGTTCTCACCAAGAAAAGGTGTTATTGTCGGCTAGTTGGCGGAATAATATTACGAGTGTTGGACAAAAGTTTGAGGGTGGTGTGGTTGAGTTCCGTACTTTTTTATGCAAGTATGCTATTGAGGTTGGTTTTCAGTTTACGTATGTTAAAAATGACAAGCTGAGGGTTACGGCAGAATGTGCATATAAGGAATCAAGGGGATGTATGTGGCGTGTACATGCTTCTGTTGAAAAAACAAATGGGTTCTTCTACATAAGGACTTTGAACAATGAACATACGTGTGGTGTGGCGGTTCGTACGAGTAAACATTCGAGGATGACTTTCAGCTTGGTTTCTGGGCTGATACTTGAAGAGGTAAGTGCAAAACCTTTAACTCGTCCAGTGGATGTTGTGAAAGAAATGAAAGACAAGTATGGGGTCTCAATTAGTTATAACTGTGGTTGGTTGAGTGTTGAGAAAGCAAAATGTAGTACATATGGGGATTCTTGTTTGTCATTTGATCAATTACGGTGGTATTTTGATGAGGCATTGAAGAACAATCCAGGGAGTCGTTTTGAGTTAGATTTTGAAGATAACAAGCGTTTCAAAAGAGTGTTTGTGGCTTTTCATGCATGCATTGCTGGTTTCAAATATTGTCGGTCATTGCTTTTTCTTGATGGAACATTTTTGAAAGGACGATACAAAGGAGTTATGCTTGCTGCAACGGGGAAAGATGAGAATGAAGGTAATTGTAAATATATCTATTTTTATCTAAGTATGTGAATTTTCTATACATGTAGGAATTGAGTGAATGCGAATTTTCTCTGGTTTTGGCCACTGTGTGGATTTTCTATTGTTGTGGCCACTGTGAGAATTTTCAATGGATTTTTGTCAGTGTATGAATTTTCTCTGGATGTTGTCATTGTGTGAATTGTATCTGTAGGTGGTCACTAAGTGAATTTTCTCTGTATATTATGATTGTGTGAATTTTCTCTGTAGCTGGTCACTAAGTTAATTTTCTCTGGATGTTGCCAATGTGTGAATTTTCTCTGGATGTTGGCAGTGTCAAACTTCTCTGGTTGTTTTATTGTTCTATTTTTCTCTGTTGTTTTGTAGGTGGTCACTAAGTGAATTTTCTCTGTATATTATGATTGTGTGAATTTTCTCTGTAGCTGGTCACTTATTCAATTTTCTCTGGATGTTGCAAATGTGTGAATTTTCTCTGGATGTTGGCAGTGTCAAACTTCTCTGGTTGTTTATTGTTCTATTTTTCTCTGCATGTGTGTACCTAATATGCTTGTTCCTATTTGTTTTGTAGGTTTTTTTCCTGTAGCTTTTGCTGTTGTTGATGCTGAGAATAAAGACAATTGGTGTTGGTTTCTTGAACATTTATATGGAGTATTAGGATCAGAAAGGGTGATAAGTTTCATATCAGATCGACATTGTGGAATTGTGGAGGGAATTGCTAGGTTTTTCCCGAATTGCTTTCATGGATTTTGTCTGGAACATCTAAAGAGAAATTTGAGGGATAAGTTGTCATATGGAAACACAAATTTGGTTAGGGAGACGATTGTGTCCAAGTTTTCAGAATGTGCATATGCTCCAACAAAGGCATCATTTCATTTCAAGTTAAATGAGTTAAAAGTGAGGGAGGAGACATTGTGAGTGTTTTCTTGAGAAGTTTACCATATGAAAATTTGAGTGATGCATATTTTGCAGGGAAATGTTATCGTGAGATGTATTCAAATGTTGCTGAGTCATTCAATTCATGGATACGAGAAGCTCGGCACTTGCCAATAACAAATTTGGTGGACATGATACGGTTGCAAATCATGAATATGAGGTCTGATAGGAGGCTGCTCTCTAGTAAATGGAATAAAATTTTGTGTCCTCGTATGGATAGTGTGTTGGAGAAGTCTTTTTTGGACGGGAGGACATGGAATGTGAGTTTATCATCTGATAATGTCTTTGAAGTGCATTGTTTTCCTTCGGTTATGGTTGATCTTGGGTTGAGAACTTGTTCATGTCGAAAATGGGAAATAAATGGGTATCCATGTCAACATGCTGTTGCTGCAATTTTTAGGAGTGGAAAGAATTTGAATTCATTTGTTGAACCATCTTTTCATGCTGATATGTATCGTCAAGCATACTCCTTTTCGATTGGCCCAGTTCCAACTGTTGAAAAACCTGTGTGTAGCATTGAAGATGCTATGATTCTACCTCCATTGAGCAAGAGACCTGCTGGGAGGCCGAAGAAGAACATAATTGCTTCTACTGGAGAGTTTAAAAGGGTGATTAAGTGTAGTCGTTGTGAGAGTATTGGTCACCATAATAAGAGGACATGCAAGGAACCTTTGGTAAATAGTTGAGGATTATACATTTTATTGATGGAATAATACATTTGATGATTACTTTGTGTATTTTGTTTTGTGAAATTTATTTTTTGGACAGTGTATATAATAATATCAATCAAATTCATCCAGAGAAATTTTTCAATATCAGTTAAAGTGTGTTTGTTGATATATACTATAGGCCGTGGGTTTGTAGTACCTGTCAAATTCATCCAGAGAAATTTTTCTATGGCAGAGAAAATTCTGTGTGTTGTGTTTTGAAGCTTCGTATTCATCCACATAAATTTGACAATGGCAGACTAAAGTACTGTGTGGATTGTGTTTTTTCAATTTGATAATTGTTTTGTACTAACACAGTGCATTAGAGATTGAATGATCATATAGGCACCTTCTTTGGTGAGATATGAGTTAAATTTATCTGTAAATTTCTGGTAGCTTCATATCAGTCATTTCAAGAAATGTGCACAGCAGACAGAGCATTCAAAAAATTATTCTACAACCGAGAAACAAAATCAAGCTCTTTTGGAATTTCTCTGAGTTGAGAATTTCTCTGAGTTGAGAATTTCTCTGGACCAGGGAAGAATTTCTCTGGACTCACTTGAACTCAGAAATTTGTGTCAAAGCCAAAGAAATTTTCATCCAGAGAAATTTTTCACCATCAGAGAAAACTATATGGGCATTGTGTTCTGAAATTTGAAATTCATGCAATGAAATTTTCCAGTGGCAGATAAAATTACTGTGTGCTTTGTGTTTTGTTGAGTTTGATGATTGTTTTGTAGCAACACAAAGTTTTACAGATTACATGATCATATAGGCATCCCCTTGGGACGATACAAGTTAAATTTCTCTGTGAATTTTTGGTAGTTTATACCAGAGAAATTTCTGCAGACAATTTTCTCTGGCAGACAATTGTTGAAATTTACATTAGTCGAAATAAAAAAAAAAATGAAATTTAGATTAGTCAAGAAAGGATATATACATATACGTCAAGGATCATCATTCCTTCAATGTATCAACAAGAAAGGATATATACATATATGTGAGACAATTTTCTCTGTGTGGATATGTACATTGTCTTCCTTTCACTAGTTTCACTATTACATTTGTGGTTCTTCTGGGGGTATTTCAATTGGTTCAGTCCATGACCGGCCAACTTCGGTCACAAATCTCTCTATGAGTTCTGCCCTCATCAACCTTATTTCTTGTGTGGACAATTTGGATTTGATAGGTTCATGCTTGCTATATTGTTTCATTATATAGCAGACAAAGAGGCCACAATCCAGACTGCATACAAATTATAGGTATGGTTAGTTTTAAGAAACATGCAACTGAAATTATCTTATTTATAGATGTATGAAACTTACGAATCGCTTTCTTGTTGTGGAGCATTGTTGACATACTCAAAGTCATAACTTGTGTTTTGTGAATTAATTAATTTGAAAGAGGGTTGTGATTGAGCGTCTCTTTCAAGACAAGCTTTCAAAAAATTCTCCACGTAATCTTGCTGCAAAAAAAATAATTTTTATATAACAGAGAAATTTACGGACAAGTCAATGGGATTCTATGAAAATTATCATCACATAAAGATGATGATGGATCAGAGAAATTTGCACTCGTTACCAATTGTTTTGCATCTTTGACATATTTGTCTTCTGCATCATCCCTCCTTGGCCTCAGTGAGTTGTAGAACCTCCATAAATTGTCTTGTTTGTCCAGGACAAGCAAGGTCCAGTGATTTCCATGTGTGGACTTCTCATTACCTCCAGTATTTATTGGGAAATGGAGGAACCTATAGTTCCTCCATGCTGTTTCAATATGCTTGTCAAATAAGGACACTCGAAAACTTTGATTTTCTGTCATGTTGATGAAATTCTGTGCTCAGAGAAAATCAAAAAATGGTTTTGTTAGTGACACAACTGACTTCAAGAAGTATATTAAGAAGAGAAAGTAGAAAGTAAATTCCAGAGAAAATCAAATAAAATAGTAGTAACATACTAAGCACATGGATGTGAAAAAAAATGAGGTTGGTTGTTGTTTTTCTCTGATTTGGTCAGCCAAAAGGATCTCTCCATAGCCATCAATGACCTGAAAAATATGATTTATAATTGTAATATTGTTTTATAAAGGCTGATGGAACATTGCAGAGAAATGTTGATGAAAGGAAAAGACTTACATTGTTGCCAATTTCTTTTTGCTTTATGAGGTTTCCAATGTCTTCAAAGGTAATGATATTCAACTCACTTGTCCAAATTAAAGCTCTACAAGATGACAAAGAAGGGATTGAATTGTTGTTAATGCAACATAAGTTTGTAATTTGTTGTTTGTTATGTTCTATTTTGTTTGTTGTACTTACTCAAGCCCAGACACATTTGATATGTACTGCAAGATGTCTTTTATATGATCTTTTATCAATCTTGAAATGGGAAGAGTTTGTGGAAAGACCCAAGATTTTGTGATGTTTATAGGTTGAGGCAAGACGTATGCATCAGCATCAAGCACTTCTTTGTCCTTCGTGCTTTGCTCAACTTGTTTTGCAGCTTGTTTTGAAGCTCTAGTCACTTTCGCAACTTTCGGATATTGGAATTCTGGATCATGCTGCTTTTCCTTCCTTTCTTTTGCCTTTAAATTTTTTATCATTGAGGTTGGATCTTTTTTGACTGTAGGCAGTGAAAATATTAGGAAAAGTGAAATTTCTCTGAAGCAACAGATGATATTTCAATATGTAAATTTATTTAATTCAATATTTTGCAGTTACCATAGAGTTTCTTCTTTTGTTTCAGTTGTTGTTTGTGTGGGATTTGCTCTTGTTGGGTTGTTGGTTGTTGTTCCAGTTGCATTCCAACTATACACAGTGAAAATCAAACAAGCACCAAAAATGGAATAAGAAAATATACAGAGAAATGAAATGAGCAGTAGAAATATAACTAATGTGTTGAGAGAGATATAACTTCCAGAGAAAATTACCAATGACAGAGAAAATTATAATAAATAGAAATTTCTCTGAGTTATGATGGCACAAGGACATAACTTTTTGTGGCTCAAGATTTTCACTGACCTTGTGGTTGAAGTTGTGTTGGTGTTCGGTATGGTTGTGTTGCTAGTTGGACAGATAGTTCTTGAACTTGTTCATGCAATTTGGCATTTTCAGTTTCAAGCTCCGAATTTGAACACCTCAACTGTTGAATTGTTTTTGCATCGTCTGCTTTTTCAACCTCCAACATCCTTAGTTTCATTCGGATTGTGCTTTCTTTTTCTTGAAGTTCTGAGTTATGTGATGTCAGGATTCTTATTGAAATATCCTTTTCAGCAAGTAATTCCATCCAATTTCTGTCTTCTTCTTTTTTAGATTGAGACAGTGCCTTCAGTCTTTGACGTAGATCAGCAATTTGGGCATCCTTTGATTCCTCAAATTCTTCAGGCTGATGCATTGTTGAGCCACAAATGCCATCATGTTGTTGGTCCATCTGCTCATTATTTTCTTCTTCATCGCTTTTATCCTTGTTCTCTTCTTCTTGTTCATCTTCATCTTCATCTTCTTGTTCACTGTCTTCTTCTTTCTGTTCATTTTGTTCTTTGTCTTCTGGTTCTATTTCTTCACTTTCTTTGGTGGTTTCTTCTTCTGTGCTGCTTGCTTGATGTTCTTGTCCATTGCTGGCTTCGTATTCTTCTGTGTTGCCTTCTTTTTGTTCATTCCCTCCATCTTCAGATGGATCTTGTAATGTCTCCTTGAATATGACAATTGCCTTTTTTAATTCTTTCTTCGTCTTTTTGCCAAGATAGAACTCCTCAGATGGGTTTTTGACTAGCTGCTTGTTATCAATCTGTAACAGGAGACTCTTTTATTAGAGAAATGTTACAAAATTGACTGAGAGAAAAAATTCAAATAAGGAAAATAAAATTTATCTAAATGATACTAATTGGAAACAAACTTCAGAGAAAATTGTATTGGGCCAGAGAAAATTAGAGACATGGAGTTAATTTTATGGGGCAGAGAAAATTATGAAACAGTGAAATAAGCAGTGTTTATAAGTTAATGTTTTACTATATTTGTGTCAGAGAAATTTGAATTCCAGTGAAAATTCATTAGAAAGGTAGAAATAAACAGTGTTTATCAAAGATGCAAGGCACACAAGTTATGGGCAGAGAAAATTACACACAAGGAGATAAAATTTGATGGGCCAGAGAAAATTATGTAACAAAGAACATAATTCAGATATTAGAGAAAATGAATCAGGGCATATAAGTTAATGTGTTACAATTGTGGTCAGAGAAATTTGGATGGCAGAGAAAATTGATTACAATGGCAGAAATAGACCAGTGGTTAACAAAGAAGAAAACAGAAATTGATATTTCAGAGAAAATTAATCTTAATCAATCAATGCACAAGGAGGGAAACAAAGCAGTGGTTAGAGAAATTTTGAAATTTCACTGAGATTTCGGTAGCAATAGGAATCTAACCTGTCGAGGTGCAAGAGAGTGGACTGGTGTCTTCTGCAGCTGTTTCGTCAAGGTTTGAAGGTTCCACTTGGCACATCTTGGGAAGTCTGTTGTGTTACTGTCTTCTGAGTCAATGATAGTTGCATGTTCACATAGCCAATACTGTGATGAAAATGAAAGTAAATAAAATTTTGTAAACGCACAAATTTGTAAGTATGATAACTGTAAATTTGAATGGATATTATACTTACCAGCAATGCAATGACACACCCCGTAACTTTTTCTGGAGTTCTATGCAATGCCATGATAGAATCAATCAATGTTGATGTGATTGCTTCCAGCCAATCATACTGTTTCATTGATTCAAGAGGTTCCACATACTTTATAAAAACCCAACCTATTGAATTCCCACTTGTTGCAAAAAATAGGGTGAGACACAAGTACAATGTAACAATGATTGCTACATCTTTGAAGTCAGTTGGTTGCTTGCCTTTCATTGCTTTGACCAAGGCATTTTTAAGAACAGGACCAGTGAGCCTTGTGTCCTTTTGGAATCTTCTCCTGAGGAATGCAGATTTTGGCTTTTTAGAGTATCTTAATGACATGGCTCCTTTACCTCCTTCCAAACCAAAAATCAAGGTCATGTCATTTGTTGTAAAGGTCAGGTTCTTCTTCCCAACTGTGAATGCTTTTGTTTTTTCATTGTAACATTGGATTATGGCAACTACATCATCATCGGATTTCCTAGATTTCTTTGGATCCATCCTTCCAGTGGTTAGAGCTTGGATCAAATACCAGAATGGGGTCTTTTGAAGCTCTAGAAGATGTTTTGAACTGAATTTAAGTGTTTGAAAGAAGGAGACGACAGATGAGAGGTTGGATCGGAATTGAATGCTGTAGTGAGCTCTCTTTCTGTGGAGTTTAACAGGTTTTTTCCCCCTTGAGCTTGAGTCTTTTGAAGTTGGGGTACTTATCTGGATGCTAGTTGCTTCATCAGCTTGGACTTGTGTGTTTTGGGAAGGAGTTTGTGGTGTTTTAGTGCTGGTTTTTGATCTTAGATGATAAGAGGACTGAGAGAGTTGTTCTTGCTTCCTTGGTGTTTCTAGTGTTTTGCTGCTGGTTTTTGATCCTAGTCCATAAGAAGACTGAGACAGTTTCTGTTTTTTGCTTGGTGTTTCCGGTGTTTCGCTGCCTTTACGTTTTGCCATTTCTAGACAATGATTAAAGCATAGAGATGTCAACATTAAATCCCAGAGAAAAATGGAAATGTCAGAGAAAATTACAGATAAGGGAGAAAATTGGATATGCCAGAGAAAATTACAGATAAGGGAAAATTACAGAAAATTTGACATGTCAGAGAAAATCAACACAGCATCATAAACATGGGAGAGAAATTTTCAATAATTGTTTAAATTATAGATAGAAGTAAACATACCAGAGAAAATGAATGATAGAAAAAAGTAAACATGGCAAGTGAAAGAAAATTTGCTTTCCACAATTAGCAAAGATAAAATAAACAAAGTAATGTAAACATGGCACTGAGAAGTACACCATATTGAAATCAAGAATTGAACAAAATAAACATACCAGAGAAAAATGCACATTCTGGAGAAAATTACACATTATTGAGGAAATTTCCATTCCAGAGAAAATTTCAATTCATAATATTAAAATGCAAGAAAAATTTACATACACAAGCAGAGAAAATTAACCATGATAGAGACACTCAATGGAGGAAAGTGGTGCGATGTGGTCAGAGAAAATTATAAATACCAGAGAAACTTAGACAGGGGCAAGAGTGTAATTGACATTGCAGAGAAGGATACATATTCCAGAGAAATTTACAAAGCAGAGAAATTCAGAGACAAAATGACAGAAACATATTCAAGAATAAGATTAAAATTCAGAGAAATAACTTTTTCTCAAAGTACATATGGCAGAGAAAATTCCAAGAAGAAACATTCATTCCAGTCCACAATATTAAAATTCCAGAGAAAATTTAAAATGACAAAGACACAAGGGAGGAAAGTGATGTGATGTGGTCAGAGAAAATTATAAATACCAGAGAAACTTAAGACAGAGGCAAGAGTGTAATTGACATTGCAGAGAAGGATACATATTCCAGAGAAATTTACAAAGCAGAGAAATTCAGAGACAAAATGACAGAAACATATTCAAGAATAAGATCAAAATTCAGAGAAATAACTTTTTCTCAAAGTACATATGGCAGAGAAAATTCCAAGAAGAAACATTCATTCCAGTCCACAATATTAAAATTCCAGAGAAAATTTAAAATGACAAAGACACAAGGGAGGAAAGTGATGTGATGTGGTCAGAGAAAATTATAAATACCAGAGAAACTTAAGACAGAGGCAAGAAAGCAATAGACATTCTAGATTAAGATAGACATTGCAATTAAAAATACATATTACAGAGAAATTTACGGAGCAGGAAAATTTATAGACAGAATTACAGAAACATGTTCAAGAATAAGATAAAAACACAAAAAATTGTTGTGAAAATAAACATGCCAGAGAAAATTGAAAGAAGAAAATTACATTAATCAAAAATCAGAGAAATTCAAATGCCAGAGAAATTTACAGATAAAATCACACAAATATGTTGAAGAATAATTTCAAAATACACAGAAATAAATTTTTTCAAATTCAGGTAGCTTTTTATTACGAAATTGAAACCCTAATTTATGAAAGGTTATTATAAAATGCTATTAACTGTGTTTCCAGAGAAAATCTAGTTGTATTGTAGAAAAACTGACCAGAGTTAGGATGAAACTTGAATGATGAGCTGATATGGCCCGCGATGAAGATGCGACGTGACGAAGATGGACTGAGATGATGATGAGCCGTGAAAACGAAGCTTTAACCTAGGTCAGAGAAATTTGTGAGGAAGGAATGGGAATGATTTTTGGAGAAGATAACGAAGCTGTAATGTCGATGGTGCAGATGATGTTGAAACCCTAATTCTGCTGTTCTCCTGTTCGTGAAGATGCTGGATGTTTGGAATGTAACTGAGACGTCGGAATGAGTTTGGTTCTGTGTTGATTTTGGCGAGGGTATTTTGGTCCACAAAATAATTAAAAACGCGCGCCAAGTTGTTTCAGGGACGTGAGGCATCACTATCTTTTTGTGTGTCCTTTATCCTCTAAATTGTTATTATTAAGGACCTTAAAAAAAAATCCCCTAAAATCTATATGTTAAGAAGAATCATATTTTGAGCCCTCTCAATCATAAATTCCAGTTTTGCCCCTGTCCATCCATGCCCTCATTCTTATCCCTGTTCCCATCCCATACTTTGTGTAGGCGGAGTGGGATCTAAAAAAATGTCAGGATAATTTGTTACCTCTAAGAGCATATGGTACTAACGAGGAAAAGAAGATTTAAGATAAGAGATAGACAAGTAATATATATATATATATTTATATATAATGTTTTGTTGTTCTCTCTTATTATATTTAATAAAATAAATTATATATGCACATATAAAAGTTAATTATTTACTATTGTTGAGTCGAGAAAATGGGGTGAGAGAGGCAAATGCCATCCTCTCCCAATTTTTACGAAGGGGTTAGGGGTAGGCAAATTGCCATCTTGACTTCAGTGTAGATCATTTAGATAAATTAGATTGATCTGTTAATAATAACATATGGTTTTATTATATTTTAAAAAAAAAATAAAATAAATAACAAGCATACTTGTGAAAGCATACCACAATTTTTTTAAAAAAAATAACGAATTACGCTAATGGTTTCTATTGTTTGTGATTTGTATTATTTTAATCTCTAATTTTTTAATCGTAATACATTTAATCCTAAATTTTGAATCTTGTTCCAAATAAGAATAATTGAATATACCATTGCTTAATTTCAAGGACAAAATCGTTAATTTGATAAAACATAAACTATTTGCTAAAAATAAATATCAAAAAAATAATTTAAAATTTTTTAAAATTATTTCTGCCCACCAAAGATAAAATTATATAAAATTGATAAATCTTTTAGATATTTTTTTTTACCATATTAATTTTTATTATGTTTTTGAATGATAATCATATAATTGGTGGTTGTTACGATTTCAATATATTTAATATATGAAATATTTTTAGTTTTAGATTTTTTGATTTACTGGATTGATTTAATAATGATATCAAAGTTGTCGTAATATTTGACTTTTGAAAAAATAGAAACTAATTTAATGAAAATAAAAATAACCGCACCTTACATGATCATCATCCAAACACATATAAAAATTAATTTGGTAACAAAAAAAATATCTAAAAGATTTATCAATTTTATATAATTTTAACTTTAGTAGGTAGAAATAATTTTTAAAAATTTTAAAATATTTTTTTGACATTTATTTTTTATCAAATTAGTTTATATTTGATCAAATTGACGATTTTATCCTTAAAATTGAGCAATGATATTTTTAATTTTTTTATTTAAAATAAGATTTAAAATTTAAAATTAAATATGTTACAATTAAAAAGTAAAGAATTAAAGTGATACAATTACTAACCATAAGAGCAACGAAAGTGATTCACCCTTAAAAAAATAATATGGGACTCGTGATGAACGCAGGTGCTCAACTATGCACTGTTTGGTACAGCTAAATGGACTACATACAAGCAACTCAAACCCCTGAATACATAATTATTCCTCAAACATGTTCTTAATTCATTCGTTCTTGGTAGTGGATACTTATAAATATATATATATTTTTTAAGTTTTAAGCAATACCCAATGAATTTGCTATTTTGTCAAACCAATGACTTAAAAAAGGCTCATTAAATAGCACAAATTATTTCAGATACATATGAAAGTATATTATATATTAAAAAAATTATATCGATATGATAATCGTAACATTTTTATTCTATTATGTTTGTCCCAAAGAAATAGACGACATGTATGTTTTTAAAAATAAAACGTGTACTTTTTTTTAGAGGTAAACATAATAAAATAAAAAATGATACATTTTCATATCGGTCTAATTTTTTTCATCAATGATTATATATGAAATAATTTACAAAATGAATCGTTTAGATCCATAGATCCTACAAATTCTTTTGAAGCTTTTAGCCGATAAAAAAAAAGAAAAGAAGAAGACAAATTCTTTTGAAGTTTATACTTGAATTTGAGAAAAAATAATGTTATATGTACTAATTAGTGTACTAACTAGTATATTAATAAATAATGTGACATCATTTTAAAAGTTTTGGATATTTGTAATGTGTATAATAAATGTAGCCAATAATAATGTCATAACATTAGTTAGTATACTAATTAGTACACTAATTAGTGCATGTAATACCACCGTTTGAGAAATTCAAACATATCCTTCATGCATATATTAATGACATTGGAAGATGGTAAAAGACAAGAAAAATATTCCCTTCTCCCTTTTTTAGAAAAAAATAATGTTATATGCACCAATTAGTGTACTAACTAGTATACCAATTGATGACGTAACATAATTTAAGAAATTTTTGGTATTTATAATTTACATAATGAGTAGGGTCAATAATAATGTCATAACTAATGTTGGTAAATTAGTTAGTACACTAATTAGTGTATGTAACACCACCGGTAGAAAAAATCTAATAAGTTATTAATTTCTTAATTTGTAGACAAAAATAAAGGAATGCAATTGACGCATTAATTAAGTTGGAATTTAAATAAATAGAAATGAATATTTTATCTAATGCATTAAAGATCGTTCAATCAATCTAAAGTCAATTTTTAAAAACATAAAAATAAAAGACATACAAAATAAAAATAAAAATAAAAATTCAATCTGTGACCCAAATTTTTTTTTTTTTTGTGTGAAGAATTACCATTCAGAGGTAGTTTTTAAAAATTATTGCAAATTCATTAAGAAGTTTATCATTTTAATTATTAATGTTTATAATATTTAGCATTTATATATATATATATATATATATATATTTTATACCACTGTTATGTTATTTCCCTTTTTTTTTTCTTTTTTTTTTTTCCCTTCATGTAAGATTTTTGAATTTCAAAAACATTTGTTGACAAGATCCTGTAATTAAACTTTACATGGGACCGGAATGTTAAATTATAAACATTTGGTTGTGAAAAGTTTGGTAGCATTATAGAGTCAGTTTGAGAACTTATTCTTTTCTTTTTTTTTTTAAAAAAAAAAGAGTAGTTTTTGACTACCTTTTTTTTTTTTTTTTTTTTTTTTTTTCTTTTCATGAGGTAAAAAAAAAATTATGTTTTTACAATATTTTTTAATTAAATAGATAATTGTAAGAAAAAGTAATTAATTAATATGTATAATAAGATATTTTAATTTTTTAACCAAAATAAAACATGTTGCTAAACAAGCTCATAGTCTGCTTTTAAAAAAGAACCTAAAAAACAACAATGATAGAGAGCTTTAATTTTGAAGCTCTAAAGAGAACTCTAATAATGTGACAAAAGAAAAAAAATAAAAAATAAGCACACACATCACATGTAGGTCCCATTCCATTCAACATCACTAGAACTCTTTTTAAAGCTCCAAAATTAGAACCCTTAATCTTTATTTACCTAAGAAAATAAAGCTAACATGATTACATACATCAATAATCCAAAAAAATAAATGAGAAAAGTACTCGGAATTTATAATCAAAAATTGAAATTCACTTATAGTGTAATTTTCCAATACCAACTTTAAATATACATAATTAATTATAAAATCTTGTGAGATTAAAGCATATTATAGGAAGTAAGTTAACGGTTAATTTTTTTAATCTTTTAAACTTTTTCAAAAAAAATATAAAACTGTAATATGACTTAAAAATATCAAAAAAATTAAATTTTAACCAAATTTCCAAAATAAACCTAATTATTTGGATTCTTACTTTTGTGTGCATGCATAATCCCTAAAAACTTCAATCAAATCAACTATTAGTGTCAACTATATGTTTTTTTTTTTTTTTTTTTTTGTTTGTTTGTCCAATTCAAAATAGCAAGGTAGAGTAAATCTAGGACCTAATGACTTAAAATCATAGGATAGGGTAATGATGGCTAATTATGATATAATACAAGGTAAAGTAAATTTAATAGCATCCACAATGGACATACTAACTTGTGTGTTAGTGTCAGGTATCAACTTTTAACTAGCTGAGACTATTGCTTGGTGCTGTAGTGGATCTGTTAACGTGTGTGTTAGTGGTGTGTGTTAGAGTCAATTGCTAAGTTGTTTGTTATTTGCGGCGAGCTTTCTAGGGAAGGGAAGTGTTTTTGTGGTTTTACCGGTTGACCTGCCGGATGTCTTTTTTTTAACTTGTTGGGATTTTTTTTTGGACTTAAAATTTAATTTTGGGTTTGAAATTTTTGATTAAACTAAATTATTTATTTATTTTATTTATTATACACACACACATATATATATATATATATATATATATTTAACATACACCTTAACACATCTCTTAACACGTCCATTGCACCGCCACTCACTCACTAAAATTAACAAACTCTTAACAAATATTTTTAGACTCTACTTTTATTACTTTTTGTCATATAACACACATCTTAATATATTTTTTTAGTCATCCCATTATGGATGCCTAATAATAATCTAATGTCAAAAAACAATTGGCTACAATTTTGGACTTATTCTTAAGTGTCACTCAAAAAAAAAAAAAACCTTACTATCATCAGCGCATGGATGATTACGAATCACAACGAATGTTTCGTTTCATTTACCACATTTGGTTTAAAATAACATAAACAATTAGGTTAAATATACAACTTCACAAAGGTTAAACAACAACAAAAACAAAAACAACTCAGTGTAGGAAATTTGTGTCGTTGCAGCTTTTTAAAAAAGGTTAAATATACCTAGTTTCAACTTCACATCTAAAAGGACTTTTTCCGTATTCCATAACCATATTTATAGAGGCTTTTTTCAAAATAAGCCATTTTTGTATTGTATTTTCAAAACTAGGCAAACTTCTGACGGAATTTCAAAACTAAGTTAAAGCGCCATTACTATTCGCGCTTTTACTGTTAGGAGCGCAAAAGTAGATGAACAGGAAAATCGCTATTACAAATAGCGACTTTGATTAATAAGTCGCTATTACAAATAGCGCTTCTAGTGTTTGCTTGTCTGCGGATAAAAACGCTTTTCCTAACAGCGCTTTTTTCAAAATTGCCCAAAAACGCTATTTGTAATAGCGATTTTAAGAAAAAATTTTCCCCGAAAAAAACGCTATCTCTAATAGCGATTTCAGTTCAAATTTTGTTGCCAAAAAAACGCTATTTCTAATAGCGATTTCATTTAAATGAAATCGCTTTTTGGATCAGCGTTTTCAAAGTCCTCATATATACGAACAAACCCCCCCTCATTTGCATACGTTTTGCAGATTTTCAGACTTAGGTTTTTGGCTCTCGCTCGCTCTCTGCTCTTTGCTCTCGCTCGCTCTCTGCTCTCGCTCGCTCTCTCTCTCTCTGCTCTCGCTCCTCCATCTCAGCTCGCTCTCGCTCTCTGTCTCTGCTCTCTCTCTCTCTCCGTGGTATGACATTAACCCTAATTTTATGTATTTAGTTTTTGTGTTTGTAAATGTGTTGTATTTTTCTGTCAATGTTAGGGTTTTACTTGTGAATTATTAAATGTGTTAGGGTTTTTATCATTGTGGTTATGAAATTAGGGTTTGGAATTTTTTGGCATACGGGTTAGGGTTTTTCTGTCAATGTTAGGGTTTTTAAATGAATTTGAATTTTTTGGAATCAGGGTTAGTTTTTGAATTTTTTGGAATTATTAAATGTATTTTTCTGTCAATGTTAGGGTTTTTATCATTGTGGTTATGAAATTGAATATGGTTATGAATGTTTATGCTTTGTCCGTGTGGTTGTGGTGATGAAATTAGGGTTCGATATTAGATTGTTCACATTATTAGGAATGTTCAAATTAGGATGTCATTTTAGGGTTCACATTATTAAGTGTTGTAATGCATTTGAATTTTTATGCTTTTGAATCATAAATCGGGTTTGGAATTTTTTTAATTTTTTGAATTTGTTAAATAAATCATAAATATGAGAATTGAGAATTGAGAATTGAAATTTGGAATGATGAAATTCGTAAATCATCAATTCATATAATTGATAATTGTTAATGTGATATTATGAAATGCATATAATTGAGAATTGAGAATTGAGAATTGAGAATTGAAATGACGAAATGTTTATATTTTGATATTTGAAATCAGGAATTAGAATTTTGAAATTATGCTTGTGAATGAAAATGTCTATATTTTGAATATTGAATAAACCAACGTACATTTGTTGAATTGGAAATTGTTTTTTTTTTTGCTTGTGAAGAGGAATTAAAAGGAAATTAGGGTTTTAAAAGTAATTTTTTTTAATTAAAAATTGCGATTAAAAAATCCGAAATTCATATATTTAATTTTGACTCTATTTTATTAAAAAGAAATATTTTTATTGGTTTATCAAAATAAAGTATTTTTAATTTGAAACATATACTGCCATTATATAATTTTAAATAAAGTATTTTTATTTATTTGGTTTTTTATTTTTTGGAATAAATTGAAATGTTTTTTTTTTTTGTAATATTATAGCATCAATGGATTTTATTTTTTTGGTTCTAATATTATAAAATTAATAGATTAAAATCTAATTGTAAGTGAAATTCAACAATCTATTTCAAAGAATTGTTTCAAGTTAAATGAGCTTCCAAATAAAGAAAGTAATATTATTTATATGATTTATAAATTTATATTTTATTTATAATGAAATATTAATGTTTTTTGTTTTTTTATTCAAGAGGGTACTATCATTTTATTTTGTTATGTTTTTTTTATAAATTAGTTAATTTCATTATTTCAAATGTGAGAACATTTTTGTCTATGTACAAAAATATCTGAGTTTCATCATATTTATTTCTATTTATGTTTTACATTCTCCTATACAAATGAAGATAGTTAAAATAATTAAATACATTGGGCACATGTTAAAAAGACGCTTGTCATAATGTTCTTAAGCCTTGAAGTCCCATGGGATTTGCTAATTAAGGTCCGTTTGACCAGAGGTGAATTGGCTAAAATATTTGGCTGAAAAGACTACTAAAAAAAATCAAAAATCAAAAATCAAAAAGTTAACAAATTCAACCCTATTAGCCTCTATTTGGGAAGAGACTTTTTGGGCTTTTTTTTGGCTAAAATAGCCACAAAAGATAAAATAAGCTATTTTAGTCACAATAAACAAAATATCACATTCAATCCATAATCCTTACACTCTTCTCTCACAAAAAAAGTCAAAAAAGTCAAAAAGTCAAAAAGTCCTTCCCAAACCAAACTTTTTAGCCCAGGCTAAAATAGTTAAAAAAGCCAAAAAAACCAACCCACTTCCCAAACAAAGTCTAAGTAAAAGATCACTTCATATATATCAATCATTTTTTCCTCACAACTATTTATTCAATTAAAAAAAAATTCCAAACACATTAATTTTTTTCACCTCATAAAAGACCAAAACATTAAAAAGCTACTAAAAAAATAAAGTTCCCAAAAGGGTACTAAAATGTGATAATGTAGGATTTTACAAAATAAACGGTTCGAATCATCGAAACGGAACTTGTGATGGGCTCTATAGGCTCCTCAAGTTCTCTCTTATTGAGATCTCAATATGAGAAAAATCCAAAGTAATTATATGTTGGATCTGATTAACGAATGTTTCAAGGCACATGGACTATAAGAACAACAACAACGTAAAAGATCATGTTATCTCTATTTATCTAATTGTCATTTATCTGTTCACGTGTCACTCATTTGTCCAAATTATCACCACAACTGTCAATGACTTTTCCGATGATGGTCCTGTGACTATCTAGCGACAGTCGAGTGATTGTGGTGTGTAAGGGTATAACTACACAAGAGTGAAAATAAAAATAAATAAATAAATCTTCAAAACAATAATTTGTTTTTTTTTTCCACCAAAACCTTTTATTATTATGTCCTTATCAATAAAATAAATTAATCATTGACCTAATGCCGCATATACCCATCAAAATAGACTTTTCACCAATTTTTTCATTCCAATTGTCATAAAAACTGAATTAAATTAACCAAAATGTTAAAGACCCTAAAAAATTTATTAAAATTTCTACTAAATGTCTCACGTAGGTGTGGAATCTACATGGGACCTGCATGGTATGGGTCCTACGTGAGACATTTAGTAGAAATTTTGATAAATCTTTTAAGATCTCTAATATTACTCTTAAATTAAACATTCAACTATAAAAGTCTAACACACAATGACAAACATACAATAATAAAACCAACAAATGCAAGGATGAAAGACACACGCATGAATTGGGAGAGTCCATCCTTGAGCTCCAAACAAAGTGCAAGACTCTTGACCAACAAGCTAGTTCTTTGTTTCATACTTTTGCGAAGTGGGTTTATTAGTAGAAAGAAGAATCTCCAATGTCCACCCATTAATTACTATGTATTGCACCACTGGTATTGGACCCAAAAGAAAAATATTTTGAATATTGAATAAATTTGAATATTTTGAATGTTTATATTTTTAAATTTGAAATCAGGAATTAGAATTTTGAAATTATGCTTGTGAATGAAAATGTCTATATTTTGAATATTGAATAAACCAACGTACATTTATTGAATTGGAAATTGTTTTTTTTTGCTTGTGAAGAGGAATTAAAAGGAAATTAGGGTTTTAAAAGTAATTTTTTTTAATTAAGAATTGCGATTAAAAAATCCGAAATTCATATATTTAATTTTGACTCTATTTTATTAAAAAGAAATATTTTTATTGGTTTCTCAAAATATTTAATTTTGACTCTATTTTATTAAAAAGAAATATTTTTATTGGTTTATCAAAATATTTAATTTTGACTCTATTTTATTGAAAAGAAATATTTTTATTGGTTTCTGAAAATATTTAAATTTGACTGTATTTGATTTAAAAAAAAAAATTTTGGTTTAATTTCGTTTGGTTTATTTCACTATATTTGGGGTCAAGCAGCCAAAATATGATTAAAACATTTAATCAGCTGAATTTGTAATACATATAATAGTATTCTAGTACAAATTAAAATTTTATGAGAAAACTGAAGAAAATTTGAGAAAGTTTTTGAAATGGGTATTGAACGAACTGACTTATCGTCTTTTTCACTTTGTGATTGTCCACTACCATTGAAAAGGAAAATCTACTTTGTAATAAATTTAGAGTAGTTACAATATATGCATGACAAGAGTAATAAATTATTTTAATTAATAGTCCATAGCAATTTCGTACGTAAGAAGGGGAAAAAAAAAAATTGGCACTTTGATGGGTAAGCATGTGTTTTGTAATACCAAATAATTGGTACGGATGGCCCGATAGATTCACATGGATAACTATCCAAAATGTAGTCCATACATTTAACCACCAACTTCAATTTAATTATCTGTAATTTTTTGCCATTATAAATTATTTCTGTAATTATTTTTTTGTTTTTGTATGTGTAAGAAAAAAAATGAGTAAATAAATTTAATTTTTTTCTTACTTTTCAGAACGATCCAAAATGATCCAAAATCAAGTTTTCTTACTTTTCAGAACGATCCAAAATGATCCAACATGGAAACACTTCAAATAATTTTTCAGTTTCTAGTATCCAGGTTTCAACTTTCAGTGGCTCAATAACACCTAGAAAAGTCAGAGGTTTCATCTTGTTAAATTTCTGAGTCAACCCGATAATGTCATTAATTATCAGTTCCACTTGCACTGAAGAAGGCGAAAGAGGTAGTTGTTGTCTCTGTTGTTATCTCATGGACTCGGTTAAAGCTTCTAACATTCTTTCCATTCTGCCATCAAAGGATTCAATCACATCATCACTTCTTGTTCTCTCCATTTGCTATAGGTAAATAGAGCACTAATAAACATAGGCAAATAGCTCGTTTATAGTTTTGACAATGCTCAATTTCATTTCATGTCTAATTGTTTCAGACATGTCGTATAATTTCACATACACTAACACATGCTGATGTAATGCCCCTAATTCTGTCTAGGACATCTAGTAGCTTATATGGACTCATGTGTACGGTATAACTCGTGCTCTGATACCACTCTATCACGACCCAAACCCGCTGCCACTTAAATAGATTTACAAAATTAGGGGTTGGCGGAAGCAAATATCATAATTATTCTGTCCATAGAGGTGTGCAGACATATATGCATGAAAAGAGTAATAAATTATTTTAATTAATAGTCCATAGCAATTTCGTACGTAAGAAGGGAAAAAAAAATTGGCACGTTGATGGGTAAGCATGTATTTTGTAATACCAAATAATTGGTACGGATGGCCCGATAGATTCACATGGATAACTATCCAAAATGTAGTCCATACATTTAACCACCAACTTCAATTTAATTATCTCTAATTTTTGGCCATTATAAATTATCTGTGTAATAATTTTTTTGTTTTTGTATGTGTAAGAAAAAAAAGGAGTAAATAAATTTAATTTTTTTTTTACTTTTCAGAACAATCCAAAATGATCCAAAATCAGTTTGTTGTTTTAATTTTATAAGAAAGCCTCTATGCCCTCTACAAAATGGACGAGGGTTACTAGTTCACATAGGAAATAACTTTGTCATTAAGGTCCGTAATGGCACAAGTTGGAGCAAATCAAATTAACTTATATTTTCCATAAATTTGAACAATTACATCACCAGGTTAAAAAAATCTCTCTCAATGTTTGCACCCTGTATTTTATATTGTCCAAATCAATCGCGTCACCCTCTACTAAATATCTCTCAACCTATTTTATTTTTCGCCACTAATTCGAAAGAATTAAGACAACAACTATACTTCTTGTTATGTGTTTTTTAGATGAAGACAATAGAGCAATGACAACAAAGAACATTCACGTTGAAAAGATAAGAGTCTTCACATACGAAGTAAATGAGACACAATATATAACTCCACGTATAGATGAAATCTCAGCTGTTCTGTTATACGAATAAAAATAAGTGAACAAAATGAGAAAATAAACAGTAATAATTAAGTTGAGACACAAATATATAGTTGACAAAATACAAATTGAATTAATGTTTCACCTCTACAGTTCCTTCAACTCTGGAAAATATAAATTGATAAAAAATTAGAGGGTTGCTTTTATTTGTGGCTTCTGCAAATTTTAATGTTTATTTTACAAGTACAATTCGATATATGTATATTGTTGATATTTTAATATTTATTGTTTCATTGAAGCAAGTATATGGCAACTGTTCCAATTATCTTTTACTGGGGGGGAAACATAATTCGGGATCCCGATGAAGGTGTGTCATATGATGCTGAGCCGAAAGGGATATATATGGTGCAACTTGGCACCACACTTGGCAATTTGGAGGAGATGTTTATGTCCAAGGTCGCAAGTTACGGGGAAACAGTCCGATTGATCTTCAAATGTAGATATCCTTATCGCCAGTGGCAAGCAACCAGCAAATACAAAATATTACCGATAAATGACGATGAGGCGTTGAACACCGTTTTAAGTATCGGTGGAAATTTCGAACCAACAAATTGTTTGGAAGTGTACATTCAGAAAGAGGTTGTACAGAATCTTCTGAATGTAACACAGATGGAATCGCATCCGTTCACTACATTGCTGACACATGGGGTTGACACGACAACATTTCAGTCTCCTATGTATGAATCAAATGAATGTTATGCAGCTGGCTACACACAACAGACATTTCATGGCCATGGTGGAGAATCAAGTTCACATGGTGGATACGAGACTGAATTTCACAATAACACCCAAGATGTGCCCACCTATAGCCATCATACGACTCCAGTTGAAGTTGCTGGTAATATGGCTGAAACGGTTAATTTTGTGCAGTTTGCTGACAGTGACATGTACGGTCCTGATGTCGCCCTAGACAATGATGAGAATGAAATGTGTGATGAAGAAAATTTATTGGGCGGATCAGATGATGATGATGATGAAGAAGATGATGTCGACGCTCCCGTTGATATTCAGAATGCCCCCATTCCACCTAGACCTGAAATCCCTTTCTTTGAAAACATTCACATGGGTGGTGATTTTGACATTAGTAACCGCGATGTCGTTCCCCGTAACCGAATCTGGAATGCTGAAAATCCAGAGTTGGACAAAGGGATGGTTTTCGTTGATAAGAAGCAACTCGTACATGCTGTGAAATTGTACCATGCAACAAATAATCGAGAGTACAAAGTCGTAACCTCCAAGCGAGACGTTTGGGTGTGTGCTTGCAAGCACGACTGTAGATGGTGGTTGCGTGCATCTCTTAGTAAGAGACATGGGCTTTTTGAAATAAAGTAGTATAGGGGTCCTCACCATTGTTTATACCCACGAACGAACAGGGACCACACAAATATTAGCTCCAGTTACATTGTTTCTCATCTTTTGGGACAAGTTGCGGTGAGTATACAAAATAAATGTTTACATTTATATACACATTGTTTATTTAAAGTGTTCACACCAAAATTGTGTCTTTAAAGTGTTCACACCAAAATAATCTGACTCATAGGTATTGTTGTATGCAGAACGAACCTGATATGCCCATTAAGAATGTCATCGAAGACATAAAAAAATCCATGAACTATACTATACATTACAAGAAGGCGTGGCATGCAAGGGCAAAGGCAATTCGAATGGTATTCGGAGATTGGGATGAATCATATATGATGTTGCCTAAATTCATGTATGCATTACAAACATCTAATCCTGGTACCATCGTGCAATGGAAGCATAGATATACCGGAAATACAACCATTATGCCCGTCTTCCACTTTGTTTTTTGGTCTTTCAAACCCGTCATCGATGGATTCAGACATTGTAGGCCTGTTATAACCATAGATGGTACATTCTTATACGGGAAATACACTGGTGTGTTGCTTGTAGCAACGATTGTCACCGCCAATGGCAAAGTACTACCGCTTGCATTTGCTGTTGTCGACAAGGAGAGTTTGGAGTCTTGGTCGTTCTTCATTTCAAATATCAAGGAACATATTGTCATGGACCGACAGGGAGTGACTTTGATATCCGATCGAGCTGAGAGTATTTTAGCTGCTGTGAGGCGGCATTGGTTGAATCCCTCGCTCCAATTTGTTGGATATCATCGGCACTGCCTTCAACATGTTTGTAGTAACTTTAACACTACGTTCAGAAATAAGGAGCTGAAACAACTTCTATGGAAAGCAGGAAGTGCTCATCAACGATGAAAGTGTAATGGTTACTTACAACAAATACAGGCTATTGACCAAGAAGCCATCACTTGGGTTTACAAGATGAATCCTGAGGAGTGGGCCCTTTCGTATGACGGTGGACATCGCTGGGGGGTATTAACTAGCAATGATGCAGAGTGCTTTAATAGCGTCTTGAAAGGTGCAAGGAACTTACCTATCTCAGCTATGGTAGAATTTACATTTCGGCGGCTTGTAAAATATTTTGACGAGATGGGAGCCCAAGCTGAACTAGATGTACGAAATGAGTTCCAATACCCTAGACAGATACAAAAAACTATTGAGGATGGCATCGCAAGGGCAAATACTTTCAAGTTGATATCATATGACAGGTTAGTTTGTAATATAAATGAAATTATTGTTATTATGTTGTCAATTTAACTACACCTAAAAACATGAACTTCATTAGTTTCTACTATAATTGTTTTATAGGCCACGCCGCGTGTTTGAGGTGCAAACATCTTTTCGCCATGGACGAGGTCGCAATACACAAATTGTGCGAATGAATCAACCCACGTGCAGTTGTGGGAAATATGAGATACGACACTATCCATGTTCTCATATGCTCGCTGTAATGTCTGAATGCGGTGACAATCCATTCGAGTACGTTGATCCAGTATATAGGCTTCCTGTATACATGAGGGTTTGGGAAACTAAATTCAATCCAATACCGCATCAAGATTATTGGGCTGATCCGCAGTGGACTTTAATGCCTAATGTACTGCGTCTGCGACAAGTGAAACGGGGTCGTGCATCTATGTCTCGTATTCCGAATGAGATGGACATATCAGATAGGCGTTTGACCGCTCGTTGCAGTGAGTGCCAGCAGACAGGTCATGACAGGCGAACATGTCCGGCGCGACTTGGTCGATGAAGACTATGTAATACTTACATATTGTAATAGATCTTTTTGTAATTCTTTATTTGTAATAGATCATTTTCTTTTCTTTTGTAATTCATTATTTGTAAACGGGGTCATACATGTAATAGAACATTTGTTATTTGTAATAGATCATTTCTGTTGTTTAATTCTTTATATATTGTAATTGTTTTATTTGCTTGACGAAATTTACAACTATCATAGTTTTTATTCTCTACTTCATTCAAAATGTTTATTACAGAATTTTGTGAATTACATGTACGTAATTTACATGTACGTAATTTACAAATTTTTTACTTTATTGCAAAACAAAAATTACAAAATCAATAATGAAGTTGTCGAATATGCCATAAATGTAACGAATTTTGTCAAATATGTCAAAATCAATAATGACGTTATGTCAAATATGCCAAAATCAATAATGAAGTTTTGAAAAAAAAAATGATCATTCCATTTTGTTTGTAAATATTGACATACAAAAACTATCCACATGTTATTGGTCATTATTAAGCTTATGTAACTGATATCGTAAAATGACTTTGTAAAAGATTTTTATATTAGCCCGAAGCATAGATAACGATAGGTTATGTTGAATTGCTTATCATATTTAATGGGCACATAATATGCAAAATTTTGATTTTAGTTAATTGCTTCCATGTTAATGGCACACAAATTTATACTTTTAAAATAATCGACCACATTTATTTTTCAAGTCGTCATGTACATAATAATTTCAGCTTAATTGATATAGTTAAATTACATGCTCACCAATACAGTTTTTCAAAATGTATTTGTTTTTCAACTGTACAGGCTTCATGGCACATCTACCTGATGAGGTCCCCCTTTTGAGTCATCCACATCGGGCTGACAGTATATGGGAGGACCCGGTATGCAATAACGTTTGTTGGACTTTACGCGTACAATGAAAATACACTGCATTTTGTTTTTCATTTCCTTGATAATGCTATAATTTAAAATACTCATTCTGTTATGCAGGACCAGTCACGCACCGTGGTGGCATGCCGACGGGGAGATTCCGGCCTGTGGGATCGTCCATTGGACCATAGAGTCTTGCAGTGTCTACTACGCGCGGGATTCTATGGTGTATATCGTATAGGCCATATCAGACTGGACCACCCACTCATTACTGCTCTCGTCGAGAGATGGCGCACAGAGACTCATACATTTCATTTTCCGACCGGTGAGGCCACCGTCACATTGCAGGACGTATCTGTCCTATACGGTCTACGGATTGATGGGCGAGCAGTTACTGGACTTGACCCATCATTGACGACGGAGCAGTGGATAGCGCTATGTGCTGAGCTATTGGGAGTAGCACCTACACCTGCAGACTTACAGGCAGGTAGAGTGCGGGTGAGGTGGCTGTCGGAGCATTTTCAGGGCGATTTTCCAGATGATGCTGCAGATGAGTTAGTAGAGCAGCATGCACGAGCATATATTCTGTGGCTTATTGGGGGGGTACTTCTCCCTGATAAGTCACAGAACCTGCTCAAGCTGATGTATTTGCCACTGTTGAGAGACATTGACGTCATCGGCCAGTACAGCTGGGGCGCCGCGGCTTTGGCATGCTTGTATAGGATATTATGTCGAGCCACTCAGGTGGGTGTGACTCAGATCGGAGGACCCCTTGTCTTGCTACAGGTTAGTAAGAATTTTATTACATGTCAATTCATATTGTATGGCATATATCAGTATTGTAATTGCGTTCAAACTATTGCAGATTTGGGCGTGGGAGAGATTGATTCGCATTGCCCCGGCTAGGCGGCAACTAGTTGCTCCTGGTGAGGTTCCCATCGGGCAGGGAGACATGCAGATGCCGGCCGGACCTCGAGGTAGCCGATGGAGGGTTGACATGAGCCACGAGGTCGTATCGACCCACGTAGTGGTCGTGTATAGAGACCAGCTTGACCGGATGATAGACGGCGAGGTATCAAATTTAAATACCTAAATTTTAATTGTCATATGGACTGTATACGTTTATGACCGATTGTTAATAGACTTGTCGTTATTGTAGTTTATCTGGCAGCCTTATGCTGATGTCCTCCACACGCTCCCAGACTACTGCCGCCTAGGTGAGGATATATGGATGGCGAGAGTACCACTCATTTGTTATGACGTGGTTGAGTGGCATCTCCCTGATCGTGTCCTCCGACAGTTTGGTCGGGTCCAGGCCGTGCCGGATCGGTGTGACACCGAGTGGCGGTTGCATGCGACGGATAGACGTGGCCGAGCCAGCACTGACTGGAGTTAGCATCATATGCGATACATACAGTTGTGGGATGCCCGTCGCGACACTATTGTACAGGTTGACTGGAGCGATGGGGTCCTCCCCTCTCCCGACCCTTACATGTTGTGGTATCGACAACATACACACCTACTTGTCGGTAATCCGAGCCACCTGTCCGAGGCCGGATATCAGGGAGTTGGGCCTTCTCTCGAGTCATTGGTGAGTAGCGTACTATATCTCCGATAATTGTTAACTATAGCCTAATATAGCCTAATATATCTATTTTTTTCAGTTAACTATAGCCTAATATATCTATTTTCAGCCAACTATAGCCTAATATATCTATTTTTTTTACAGGTGGTTCGAGCTGGGAGGTCATATCACTTGGCTGAGGACGCTATTTTCAGACGTGATGGACAGCTTGGTCTGCAGGCCCTTGTAGAGATCAGAGAGTTATTGTACGAGGGGATCCAGCATGCCCATCGGGTAGATCGTCTGCATTTTGGGGACTACGGTGTACACACTGCAGCAGCTGCTCCAGACACATCAGTCCCGTCCACGTCAGTGCCTTCCAGTTCAGCGCCAGCCACAGCAGGTCCTTCGACTTCAGTCACCCCACCACATGATACCCCATACATTTCTCCATATTCCCCATACGTACATCTTACCCAGCATGCTGACCCTGACCCTGATTGGTCACCGCCCCGCTTCATACATGATGTTATTACCCCACCCACCCAGTTACATCCTACTTTTCTGGGGAGTACTTCGACCGCCCCTCGGTTCATGCATGATGTTGCTACCCCACCCACCCAGTTACCACCTGCTTTTATGGGGACTACTTCGACCGCGCCCAGGAGTACACATGATGCAGTTCTCACTGACATCTCACACATTGATGATGAGGGCCATATTGAGCCCCCCCCAGAGCGCGAGGGAGAGGTTATGGTCGTGGGGGACGTCGCGGCCGAGGTCGGGGTGCGGGCAGAGGCAGAGGTCGTGGTCCAGCTGCAGATCGTGATACAGTTGCACCAGACGAGGGAGTGGGAGTTTCACAGCTCACAGCAGTATATGATCTACAGGCACAGGCAGGATCAGGGGCATCAGATGCAGGAGAGGGGGGGTCACACTCACACTCACAGGCTCCACAGGCAGTCAGTGGAGGGCAGCATGCAGGGGAGAGAGTGCCAGATATTCAGAGAGTCTACCGTAGGAGACCGAGGAGGGAGATCCACGGTCGGGGTTGTGGGACTGGGGGCAGGTTAGGGCATTAGCGGTTGCGATATGGACTATATAGGTTTTTTTTTTCTTTTTTTTGTTTGTATGTGTCAAACTTGTACAGCTGATGTAAGTGTCATACTTATTTATTCGCAATTATCATTTCACAATTTTTTATTCTTATTTATATTGATGAATCACACAAATCTGTTTCACATCTCTACCCCTCTCTCATTATCCGTAATTTAGGAGAACATAAATTAAAACCCCGTTTGGTTTGAACAAAACGTGTAAAGAAGCTATAAAAAATATGTTTGTTCAAGGCTAAAAATAATTGAAATATCTGGCTTTATTGATAAGTCATGGATAAGCATTACAAATTGCATGCATTACAGAAATGCCCTGGGCGTTCATCCAAACAATTTCATTCATTATCATCATCATCTGACATCTCAATATCAGATTCATACATAACATCCATGCTCCAGGCGTAGTACTGGTGTGCATCATCCATTAACCCATCTTCGGCACGCTCATTTGCGGTCTTCATTAGTTCGGACCTCTGCAAACGTTGGGTCATGCGATTAACCTCGTCGCGGATACGATGCAATACCCTTTGCAACAACTGTGGAGTGTCAGTTGGCATACGCATGGCTAACCGGCGAGGAAATTTAAGATTAACTTCACGGCATAGCTCAACGAGAACGTTTGCTCGAGTTTTGCGAAATTCCCACTCAGCTCTCATGGTATTGACGGTGGCACGTGAGTAACGCAAATTTGGATTTAATGGGTATTGAAATTCATCTCCATCTGCAACCCAATAGCGATCCATTGCTGAATATAGATCAACCACCGTATATGTCATGATCATATCGGTAGAAATAGCTGTAAAACTTTTGTTGTGGTATGCTACGATATTTATACCATATACACACATGGTAGCTGTGTGTATGCAATTTCCTGTTCGATCACATGCATGCCACTGACCTTATCCAGTGCATACGGCTGTCAGGACTCGACTTTGTGCAGTCATGAACGAATCAACGGCCTGTAGCATCGGCTATTGTGCCGCAGATGCAGCGATGCCTGTGACTTTGTGCATAATTGCAATGGGCACAGTACGTAGGAGGTATGTGACTTTGTGCAGCGATGCAGGGATGCATCTGACTTTGTGCAGTGATACAATGATGCGTGTGACTTTGTGCATCACTGCATCACTGCATGTGACTTTGTGCAGTGATGCAATGCTGCATGTCACTTTATGCAGTGATGCAGTAATGCATGTGACTTTCTTACTTTGCCATGCTTGTATACGTTGTGACTTTTTTCTTGACATTATGTGATGCATGTGACTTCTGCAGTGCAACTTACATGCTTTGTTTTTTCCGCACATTTCAGAATTCATCTAAGTCACATTATTATGACTGTGAAAAGAAGCAGAAATGCTATTATGTTGGTAAAAAAATATGATGGACGATTGTGTAATGACAATAAAAATCGAATGACTGTGAAGTTCATTAACTGAAAATAAGATAAAATATAGGCACCAACGTTCCAATCGTGTTTACCTAGCAGGTGACCATTTTCTTATGTTGGTGAGAAAAACAATGATAGTTTATGAACAATATTACTTGAATACAAAGAAAATTTCATTTTTCGATTTCATTTATAATTTCTCGAAAACACTTATACGTACTGAAATCGTCAATTCCAAGTGAGTACTTATTGTATTACAAAAGTAAGCATGACAAAATAGGTTCATGTGCCGATGTGACAACTCACTGCATTTTGTTTTATTTGACAACGCACTGCTCGAATATGAAGGGATAGCATTGTGATTCTATGGCCTACAATTATTATTTTATCTTACAACCACGTCCGTGACTACATCACAGGTACACAAAGTCACGGGTAATCAAAATTACATGAAATGAATAACATCAAATAATATCACGTGTATCACTTATTCCATAGTGCCCTAGCACCACTATCATGTCTATAAATACCCCAGTATGATGTTTGTTGAAGGCATAACAATAGTAATAGATATACAATTACTATTATTATTATTTTTTTAAATTTTATTAACAATGTCTTCAAGAGGTGCAGGAAGTTCACGCCGGCAAAGAAATCCGAAAGTGTGGCTGCTACCTCCATTTATGTATGACTACAAGAGCGAAAAGTACTCAAGTCCGAAGGATTATTATGCTGGTATCCGAGCAGAATGGGCGTTCAGGGTAACGGAGCAAGAAGGATTGTATAATGATCTACGTAACTTTGGGGCACCGGTACCTCATCGTCGTTCATTGACCATGGCTAGACGAAATGTGAGTGACTATGAAAAAGCAGTTAGCAGAATTAAGAAGGAGAACAACAGGATGTTGATGCGGAGATGTCGACATTTCATGCTTCAGCTAGCCACTGAAATGGCAGAAGCAAGCAACAGAGATTTGACAATGGTTGAGCGAAATAATGTCTTCAACAATGAAAAATATCTCTCTGACTACTACATGTCAGATGACGAATAAGAAATCAAACACCGTTATCTTTCATATGTTCGTTCCTGGAGTGTAAGACAACGTTGTTGTTGGTGTAACGTAAGGATGTATTTCAAGTATTTTTGTTATGAACCTGAAGTTTATGAAATACCTACATTTATAAGTACACATTTATGAGTTCATGACTTTCTTTATTGAATTGCAATTTGTTAATGAATGTTCTGGATTAATTAATGGATTAATGTATGTTCAATTATGTGAATACTTAAAACACATAAAATAGATCAGGCAACTCGGAGAAAAGGTTCCCTTAACTAGGGCTGCTGAAATAGGGATGAAATTACAACGAATTTCAATCTCCATCAGGAAAGAAGAAAGAGTCACCTTCCAATTCTTGAAAGTCCAGTAAAAATTATGACTCCGGTAATGAATGAGGGGTTGACAAAAAACTAAACTCGGTGAATCGAACTACCGCCTTCAACAACACATAAAACATAACAGGTAGGTCGGTGAATAGCTTCCCAAATGACAAGAACAATTCAAATAGTCATACTTTTCAATGAAATACAAATAGCGGGTCGTAAGCTTCATAAGCTTCATTTTTTCACACATTGAGTAGTCAAATCGTGGAGAGACTTGTCAGTATATGCAGATAGATTGTGAAGTCATGTGACCTGGTGCACAGTCTTCGGTTTTATTGATTTGTTTATTACAGTCACAACTCATCTCTTATTTACATATGTGGGATTCTCAACTCAGAAAGTCACATGGCAACAGTGAATTCATTGATTTACCTTATTGTCAGCCTGCCTTTATTTTGTCTGTATATGCAGATGGATTGTGAAGTCATGTGACTTGGTGCAGAGTCTTTGGTTTTCTCGATTTTTTGCTCGATTTTTTTTATTACAACTCATCTGTTATTGATATATGTGAGATTCTCAACTCAGAAAGTCACATGGCAACAGTGAATTCACTGATTTACCTTAACAACAACATGCCTTTATTTTGTCCTTATATGCAGATGGATGGTCTTTGTCATGTGAATTGGTGCACAGGCTTTGGTTTCCTCGATTTGTTGCTCGATTTTTTTTATTACAGTGACAACTCATCTGTTATTCATATATGTGGGATTCTCAACTTAGAAAGTCACATGGCAATAGTGAATTCACTGAATTACCTTACAGTCACCATGCCCTTATTTTGTTCGTATATGCAGATGGATTGTGAAGTGATGTGACTTCGTGCACATGCTTTGGTTTTCTCCATTTTTTGCTCGACTTTTTTGTTACAGTGACAACTCATCTCGTATTGATATATGTGGGATTCTCAATTTAGAAAGTCACATGGCAACAGTGAATCTACTGATTTACCTTACAGTCAGCATGCATTTACCTTACAGTCAGCATGCATATATGTGGGATTCTCATTTATCCGTTCATAATCAACTATATAAACGAGTAAAGGTGAAGACACAACCTTACAACTCAAGGTGAAGACACAACCTTACAACTCATTTCGCCCTACGAAATTATTATTCATTTGTTTTAAAAAATTAGCATGGCTACATGGTTCATAGGAGGGAGTGGGGGTCGCAGAGGTGGTAGGAACTTGCAAAGGGGTGAAAGTTCACGACGAGGAGGGGGAAGGGGAAGTGGCGATGCTGAAGATGAAACACCATTTCCTTTCTTGGATGCCTCTTGTGCTTATCATGATAGGTTTGGGAAGCGACATTTCGTCATGCCCAAGTACTATCGAGATCCATGTGGTTTGGTGGAGGATCCATCAGAAAATCAAACAGGATATGGTTATGCAAAGGCTAGACTTCTTAAGTGGCCCGCACTATTTATAGAGCGAGTGCAAAATGAAAGATTATGTCGGGAAAGAGGACTAAAGGTGCCAAAAGCACGTTCTGTTGAGATCCAAAAGGAAGATCCTGATAATGTTGATCGACTATGTCAAACACTAGAACGTGAGATTTCTCAAATGGGTCGTAGATTGGCCCGCGATATGCAGCTACTCATACTTAAGAAGGATGCCCAGAAGAACAAAACAGAACCAAATGTTGCGGCTATCAAGGCTATCATGGAGGATCCTGAACTTGTCTCTGACGCTGAGCTTTCGGATTGTTCAGACTCTGAGCCACCTGCCGATTTAAGCGCGAATTAGGTGTTAATGTCTACACTTCGGCAATATAACAACTTCCATTAATATGTAATGTCTGTGTTAGAGTAAGTATAACTGTTATGTTATGTTATGTTTATGTTTAAGTTTATGTTTATGTATTGTGTCTGTCAAATGTTACGGCTATTAATATGCAATATTAGGTCATGAATTAGGTGTTTCTCTATCTAACTGTTATGTTTATGTATTGTGTGTTCAGTTAAGAGTGTCCAGGATGTATGTAATGTGTGTTCAGTTCATGGTGTCCATAATGTATTTTTGTGGGAGAATTATGTCTGTACTACCTACGTAACTGAAAACTATTACATTTGCAACTTCAGTTATGTTGTTTTCATACCCGTAAGAGTATTTTGTAAAGTACTGACTTCGTATATTATGTATTAAGTATTATTACAAAAATGTTGAGAAAATTTATTTTAGGAGCTCTCGCTGTGGCCTTTGTCTTCTTGGCCTACTCCGCGGTGGTCTTCGCGTCTCACCCTTCGTCGTTGCTCGTCGAGTTGCACAATGTGTGGGTGTGCTTCGAACTGTACAACATGCATATCACATTCTAACCCATAACAAAGACGATACAAAAAAATAAATTTTATAAATGAAAACGGGTACAAAACGGTTTTACTAAACTGGTTTACTAAACTGATTTTCTGAATTACATTCTCACATTCTAACCCAAAACAAAAGAATAAATATATATTTATGTTTAAATGAAAACGGCTTTCGTAAAGCCAAAATAATTTTTTAAATAACACCTTCCAACCCAAAACAAAGACAAAAGAAAAAAAACAAAATTACATGAAAACGACTTTAGTAAAGCGAAAAAAAAATAATTAATTACACAAAACAATAAGCAAAAAAAAATTTTACATGAAAACAACTTTAGTGAAGACGAAATTTTTTTTTTAATTACATTTTCTAAAACAAAACAAAGACAAAAGAAAAAATGAAAAATATAACATGACAACGGCTTCAGTAAAGCCAAATAAATGAACATGATTGGCTTAATAATATCTACATGAATATGATTTTGAAATTATATATATGAAAAATAGTATGTAAAATTAATATATGAAAGGAGGTTTTTTTTCATATTATGTAAAATTTATGAATTACACATTCTAAACAAAAACAAAAGAAAAAAAAAAAACATATTTCAACATGATAATTGATTTATGTTTTTTTCTTTTGTTTTATCTTGAAAATAGCGTTTTATTCTAACAAAGTTTATGTTAAAAACGCTGGGTGGGAAAAAAATTTCTGTTAAAATCGCTATTAGAAATAGCGTTTTTTTGGAAACAAAATTTGAACTGAAATCGCTATTCTGAATAGCGTTTTTTCTGCAAAAATTTTTTTGTTAAAATCGCTATTATAAATAGCGTTTTTTTGGAAATTTTTTTTTGTTAAAATCGCTATTATCAATAGCGTTTTTTGGCAACAAAATTTTGTGTGAAAAGCGCTGTTAAGAACAGCGTTTTTTATTGGGAAAAGAATAACACTATAAGCGCTATTCGTAACAGCGACTTATTAATCAAAGTCGCTATTTGTAATAGCGATTTTCATGTTCATCTACTTTTACGCTCCTAACAGTAAAAGCGCGAATAGTAATGGCGCTTTAACTTAGTTTTGGAATTCCGTCAGAAGTTGGCTTAGTTTTGGAAATACAATACAAAAATGGCTTATATTGGGAAAAGCCCCATATTTATATGCATTGAATTTTGGTACAGGAATATATTTAGAATGATGTGGTGAATCTCTGTAATTTGAAAATAATATTATGTAAAGTATGTTGAGGTATGATGTTGGGTTGATGGGGGTGATTTTGTATAATTTTTTTTTACATAAATATATTTAGAATGATGGGGTTGAATCTGTATAATTTGCATAATTTACAGGATTCAAATTATAAAATTAAATAATTTGAAAAAAAAAAACATAACAAAGAAGAAAATTCACAATTAGTGTCAATAGATTACCTTACAATTGCTATATTTTGTAATTCAACATGAAAAAAAGTGATATGTTTATATATATATATATATTCATATTTCATGTCAATAAAAATTGGGATATTTACACACAAATTCTAATTTATGAACTTACACTTCATTAAATCGTAACTAAGATTTTTTAGACTTTTAAGTTCCATTAAATTTTTAATAGTCAGAATTGTTCTTCAAACAATGATTGTTCATCATTTATGATTATCTATAATGGAACATAATGATTTGACATTTATTTTGATTTTCAAAACTTTAAAATATTAATTTTTAAATTAAAAAAACTACATTATATATATATATATATATATATGTGCCCAAAAAAAAAAATTTGAAATACTGAATGATTTTTTTGTACAAAATTGAAAATTTTGTATCTATAAAGGAGCATGATGATAGAACATTGATGTGCAAAACTGACAAAAAAACTTTAAAAATGAAAAAAATTGATAATATTCTCAGTTTTAAAACTGAAAAAAACCGTTTATGTTTTATTGGATAGTTGAATCAAACCAATAAGTAGTAGGGGAAAAACGTTTAATCTCATGTTCTGTTTTTTTATCAATTAGTGAAACAATTATCTAAAATATTACTATGCAAAATTGATAATATTATTTGTTTTAAAAATTCAAAAAAAATTGATAATTTTCTCAGTTTTACTAAATAAGACTTATTGGTTCAAAAAATCTTAAATAGAACCTGAACTATCATAACATTTGTAAATAGGACTTTTAGATAATTAACTCGTAAAAGTTAGAGAAATTAGTCTACCATCTATTTCCAATTTTTAGTAATGGAATAGGTCCATAATATTTTCTTTTGTAGTCTAAGGTCCCTTACCCTCATACCCTTATACCGCACCTAAACTCTTATTCTCTCTACACTCTCCTCTCTCTCTCTCGAATCACCAATACACAGACATATGTAGACATCCCATTTTTGACTATCCTCAAGACTTAGATGTTCTTTGTAGGTTCATCCAGCAACAAGTTTTATTGCTCGTCGAGTGTCCGACTTTCGCAACGGAATGCTCCAGGTTTGATCCTTCCAAACCCTATTTTCATTCTGTCTCATTTTTGGACCACGTGTTGGTCTTTGCTTTGTGGTGTCCTTGATGGCCTGTCGTCCATCATAGAGGGCTGTCGGCCATGGGCTAGGCCCTGTCGGCCATCAATGAGGCACTGTCGGCCACCACTGATGGCCGGCCGGCCACCTTTGTTTTAACAGATATTTTCTCAGATCTTTTGAGTCAGCTGTGGCTCACTGAGCTATCCTCCATACACGTGTATGGAGGGATTGAAACAAGCTTTTAGCTTGTCAAGCAAGCCTTTGCTTGCATTTTCTATATAAGGGGAGGTCTCTCCCCCTTGTTTGGGGTTCAACAATTTTAGAGACAAAATCTCTTTCTCTCTCTCTCTCTATATTGTGCTCTATAGTGCTTAGAAGTGTGTTTTCTTCACATTTTTGCAAAGAAACACCTAGTCAAACACCACTACCTTGGAGCTGAGGTCCTTGAAGGTTTGTTTGGAGTTCAAAAAGCTATTTTTATTGGCTCAGAAGTTGCGCTCTTGCTGTTGTGCTTCAAGGGTGAGCATATTCCCTCTTTTAAGCCTATTTTTGTATACCATATTAGCCACCTTTGCATGCTGTTTTAGGCTCGGTTGTTAACTACAAAAAGCTCTATTTTTAAGTGTTAAAAATGGTTGTTTGAGGCCCTGTGGGAGTTGGGGGTGTTTCACCCCCTTGTATGCCTTATTTGCTAAGCTTTTGGGCCGTCCTTTAAAGCTTTTGGAACTATCTCTTTTTGGCCTTTTAACCACTGAATTCCAGAGGAATTTCAGTGGTGGAAAGGTGGTTTTGAGGTCCCAAATAGGAGGGGGTGGTCCCCTCTACTCTTGTCTTGTTTGCATGTGTTGATGGCCCATCAAATGAACATGTGTTCCTACTTCTTTGTGGCTTTGTTCAAGAATATTTTTGTGACTTTTTAGACCTGCCATAACTCTGTTTTTGGCTTGTTTGACCATTGGTTGCTTGCTCTTTACACTTGAAGTGTAATCTTGCTCACTAGTTTTGCATGCTTGCTATTTTGGCCTATTATTCTAGCTTATTTTGGCTACACTCCAGCATATTTTTGCTCATATTTTAGCATGCTTGAACTCTTTTTGGAGTGGTCTTAGCCCTTTGAGGCTTGCTTTGTATGGCTATAGCATGATAGGCTTTGATAGCTTTGTGTTTTGAGTCTTCTAGTATGCTTTGCTTGGGTTGTTTGCATGATTTGGCATCATTTAATATGCGATTTCAGAGCATATATCACTGTCATACTCTCATATGTATCACTCTTTCAATGCTTTTGAGAAGTTGAGCCTCATGCCTTGTTTGTGAGCCAATACATGAGCATATCTTCCTCGCCATCTATGCGGCAAGTCTAGCATGTTTTTGCTGCTGTTTCAACCTGCCTTAGGTCTGGTTTGAATGGTCAAGGTCATTTGAGCATTGCTTAGTATGGTTGTAGTGTAAGGGGCATTGACTAGCTTTGATGTTTTTGGTCCTCAACTTGCTATGCTTGCATTGCTTACATGATTTAAGGTTTTTAGCATGCCATCTCAGCACTGAACATCTGCAACCTCCCCCATTTCTTCATTTTCCAATTTGATTTGAGGGTTTTTTGGCCTTAAGTTTGTGTTTAAACATGAGGTAGGGTTGGTGCTCAAATGGCTTCAACTCTCTTTTGAGGGTTCCTCCTAGTCAAAGGCATCATCCCTCTCATGCCTTAAACTCTCCCTTTTTGGTTGACCTCTTCTCGTTAGAGGACACTCACATTACACTTAACCGGTTAAAGAATGGATTGGTAATGTTAAAATGTGAAACAAGAATCAACCAAGTAAAACATGCCAAGATAAGCATGTTGTTTGCATTGCATGGTGTTCAACCGGACGTTATGTTGAATACAAGGTGAATTGGTCCATTTCATTTTCAAAGTGATGAAAATGAACCAATTCCCTTTGTCTCAATTGCCTTTGGTCTTCCATGATAAGGTAGTGGACTTGAGTCTTGTTTGCATTGCATTTATTGAATGTGTATAAGATTGGATCTTTGACTATCATGTATTCCAAAAGCTTGATTGATGATTTTGGATCCAATGGTGCCTCTTCCTTGATGTTTTGGGATGATAAGGAGTGGCACAGCACAGACATGTTCTTGGGAGACCCTCAATTTTCCTCTATTTTGTGCTCTGTTGTAGCTTGGTGTCACAGCACACCAGTGGCCGGCAGTGCTACATTGATTACCAGCACCCTTGCATTGTTGGCCGGCAGAGGCCCATCTTTGGCCGACAGGTGGCCGGCAGGCCACTGGTGCCCTCCCCAGCATGGATTTGGTAAATTTCAACAGAGAGTTCTTGAAGACACCCTGCAAACAGAGCCTCTAAAGAGCAACTGGAGAGCTTTTCGGGGTGAAAACCGAGCATGCATCTTCTTCTTCTTCGAACAGAGCTGGAGCAGCTTAGTTTAATGCTTACTTGTTAGTTAGCATCAATTTGTAATTTGATTAATTTGTTAATTAATTAAGTGTTGTAATAATTAAGTAGCTTAGTTTAGCTATTTCTTTATTGGTTTGTAATAATTAGTCTAATTAGCTTAATCTGAATAGTTAGAGTAGCTTAGCTTAGATTAGCTTAGTTTATTCGGACCTTCCGTCGAGAGGGCAAAATGTTGTAATAAGGGTGCGTGTGTGTGCATGTCTTCTAACCCCATTTCTTTCTCCCTTAATAAGGGTGCGTATATTTCTTTGCATTGCATTTGTATTGGTGCGCTTAAGTTACAGTGTTTACCATCCGCTATTCCTGAACAATTTGCCGAAAACTTGCTTGGAAAAGCGTGCCATAAGGCTGACCGGTTACGGGCTCTGCCACGATGGGAACACAAACCTTGGTTTTACCGAGGCACCTTTTTTTGACCAATCGAGCTAGTTACATATTGGAAGCCATGGAGACCATTCCAAACTAGGACGGGTTGCTTACCCGACTGTAGGTTGTTTGAAACTGCATGCGTGCATAGTGAAACCTTGGCTCTTGACAAAATAGGACAGGGAAACCCTACCCCACTATAGGGGTGTTTTGGCTGTCACTTGCTTGATATGTGCTGTTAGAGTGTATCTTTATAGGGAATACAAGTATCAGTTGCAAGTCTGGGTATCTGTTTGAGGGTATCGGTTTTCAGGCAGAAGATATTGGGACAGAATTCAGTAGAGAGCATAGTCATTCAGCTACGCTCATATCTGTTCTAGTGAAACCAGGCTGAGGTGCTATATGTTTTCTCTTTTCCAAGGTAGCCTTGGAATCATAGCTTTAGAAGGCTCCTATATCCCCCGGGTACATTGCACTTGTGTTGATAGACTTTGTCAGGTCAGGAGATTTAGTTCAAGGGCAGCCATTGTTTCTTTCGCTGTGGCAGGGCAAAGAAAGGCCAGTCAGGGCTCACCGGTTCTGATAGTCACCAGTCACACCACCTTTGTTCAAACTCAGTAGACCGTGATGGCACAGAGTTTGGAAGAAGTTGTGGCCATGATGATGGCATTAAACCAGGGAATCGCCATCCAGGGTGAGACCGATGCCGAAATACAACGCCCATTTGGGGCACCTACCACACATCCAGTCTCGGAACCCCAATCATCTCAAACCCATGAACCCACTACTTTTGAGCTGGGGAGCATGATTGAAGATTTGCAAACAACTGTGGTAGATATAGCCTTTGGGATTTTGGCTCCATCATCGACCACATCAAGGGCCAGAAATTTCAATCCAAAAGGCTCCTTGATCTTGGGGCAAGCGGCAATTGAAAAGAGCCAACCTGAAGCCATCTCAGATCTAGGTGTTGGCGTGTCGACAACAACTGGGCTCCGCTCTAATATAGTGACCCAATCCCTTGGCAAAGTGGAAGCAAGTGGTAAGAACAAGGTAGGGGCAAGCATTGGTCCCATTGAACATCTTCAATGGGCTGTTGAGGCTTTGAAAGCCGAAGGGCTAAACAAACAACGAGTGCTTGCAGTTGTTGCAAAGATGGTGGATGACACTTTTGCCACTCAGGATGAGAGCATTCTGAATCAAGGGGCGAGTCGGGAAAAGGGATGTCGTGTCAGAAATGTTCCTTTCAGCTCTAATTCTACACTCGGAAGAGATCAGCAAACCCAGTTAGCACCTGCCAACCACTTTGCTGGGACATCCGGAACTACCCCGCAACCTGCAAAGTACCAACCCCGGGGCCAGAGGGCCTTCGCCTCGCTTTACATGACCTCATCCAAGGCTCTTCAAATCCTTATAGAAAAGGGCCATCTCAAACCTCTTGAGCCTCAGTCTCTCCCGAATCCCCCTCTGGCCAAGCATGATGCGGCCAAGTACTGTGCCTTCCATCAACAAGCCGACCATGACACTAATATGTGTTTTCGTCTTCGCTACGAAATACAAGATCTGATTGACAACGAGGTCATCGTCGCACCAGGTTCTGCAAAGTTTATCAGCACTGGATCAGTGAACTTGGGGGGGATAATGTGACTATGTGATCAGAGGGGATGAACCACGTGCTAATCGCGCTCATTTTACTCCAAATATGGCAGATGGCATGCACTGTTTTGAGCAATGTGCAAATGCTGGTTATTTTAGTTTCTGACTTGGTTATTGGGTCAGTCTTGTTGTGTTGTATAGAGCCAGTCTTTTTATACTGAGTCAGTCGAGTCTGTCTTGTTGTATCGAGTCAGTCCTGTTGCGTTGTAGTCAAGTGATTTCGGGGGTGTTATCTCAGACATCACTATCTTTTTGTGTTTGTCTTTTACACTCTTTCTTTTGAGTTTGTTTTTGCCATGAAGCCAGTTGTGCCAGCAAATCTGAATTTTGAATGAAACCTACTTTTTCTGTGCCTTTAAGTCATTGCATTGACCTAAGTTTTTCAAAACTTTTCTAACACTGTGATGAAAACAAAGAGGGACGAATTCCTTTAGATTTGCAAAATTTGATCAACTAAGAGAAAGAGAGGCATGCTAAGCCCATAATGAATGAGATCATGCTTCTTAATGTGAGTATTGAGAAGGATCCTGGTTTGATCCAGATTGGTTCTACACTGTCTTCACAAGCGACTGGTCGCTTTCTTAAAAGATTTCAAAAAAATGTTTTGCGTGGTCCTGCGAAGACATGCGTGGAATTGATCTTGAGATTGTGCAGCATAGGATCGTTCTCAGCCTTAAGACTTAACCCCTTTTGCTTTCAAACCTTGAACTTGGATTCAGAATGTTCAATGGTCAACCACAATGTGAGGCTTGTATGGCCAGATTTGAAGCAGCCCATGAACTAGGGGCAATAAGGTCGTATGACATCAAAGGAGGCCCGCCAGGCCAGATTTGAAGCAACCCTCGAACTAGGGGTAAGAAAAGTCAGATCAAGAAGGTCAGATGCCATCAAAGGAAGCTTGTAAAGCTGAATGAGAAATAGCCCTTGAACTAGAGGCAAAAATGTCAAATGTGCTCGAAGATTCAAGATGGTTCATTCCACAAACCAATGAAGACAGGCAAGAAAGCCAAAGTCTAGTAGTTGGAAGAAGAAAGTATTGCTGAAGGACAACCGAGTTCCTGTTCATAACACTAGGGGCAAATTCAGCCCCTATTGGATGGACTCCTACATCATCAGCGAACAGTAGTCATTCTCCTGGATTTAGATGGCTTCAAGATCTCAAACCGATCAACATGGACCAAAGTTACACTCTTTTTTTTATCCTTGAGAGGCTCGCTGGGCTGAAAACCCAGAAGGGCAACCCAAGCAAAAGTTAGAGCAAATGAAAAAGAGAAAAAAGAAGAAAAAGAAAAAAGAAAAGAAAAGATGAAAAGAAAATGAACAAATGAAAATAAAAGGAAAGAAGAAGAAATGAAAAGAAAAGAAAAACATAGCTCGCAAGGTTGAAAACCCGGAAGGGCGGCCTTGGCAAAAGTTAGAGCGTAAAAGGAGAGTGTCAACACCCGAGTGCACCGTAACCCGGAACTACGTCAGGCTTGATTCCCATGTTTGGGATACATAGGCAACTTCATCCTGAAGTTAGACCCCAATCATTTTCAGCCTACTTGGCTCATCCATGTTGATTGGTCTATTCTTGTTCAACTCGGCTATCTTGTCCATGTGTAACTTGGCTCGTCTTTATTCAAAATCAGATTGTCTTATTCCGCTAGAAGATTCAACTGCAAGACGATTCGAAGTTCAGATCTGAGGTTGTGCATCTCAAGAGTAAATTCTATGTTGGTCGAACAGTGGCCATTTGAAAAAATAGTTTGTGAGAATTTTTAATGAAGTTGACTAATTCTCTCAAAAATTATTCCATTTTCCAAAACTGGACCATTTCTTGGACCCAAAAAAGAAAAAATTTCAGTGCTCATAACCTGACTTGCATGATTTCAAATCACAAAATTGAACAAGCGTGTTAATCAAACTCTCATGTTGGTCAAAATTGTTTAAGTAGAAAGCCAAAACAAAAAATGGTCAAAATGATGAACTAGGTCACAGTTGAGTCAGGTTTTCTGTCTGTTCCTCGTTGTCAGCATACTCGCCAGAAAGGGCACCGTACTTGCCAGAAAGGGCACTATATTTGCCAAAAAGGGCACAACTGAAGCTAACAGCAAAGGGCCAAAAGCTCTCTTATCCTCTAAACAGCAAGGTGTCAAGCCAAGTGCGAAGCACAGATTGAAAATAGAGCAAAATATTCCACTCCCTCATCTGGATAGGTGTGGTCACATCCAAACTGGCTAAGGGCATCGTCAACCGATGTCAGTTGCAAATCTACTGCACACCCAGTCGTAGTGCAACTCCCCTTGTGGGAAAGTTCATTGTTGTGAGCGAAAGAAGGAGAATCTAGTTGAATACTAGGGGCAAGAGCCCACAACTTTCTGTTTATCCATCAACCACCTGGGGGAGGGATAAAAAAATCAGAAAGATTAAAGAATAGAGAGATGTGCGTTGAGAGAAAAGTGAGGAAAGGGCTTTTTAGAGAAAAAGAGATTGAGTGCCAGAGTGATGTGAGAATCACAAATGAGAAAGGGTGGGAAACAATACCCGAAGAAACAAGCTCCTCGTGAATCGAGAGGTCTCTTGCCATTGGAACACATCTGAGTGTTGTGTGTTTGTTTTTGTTTGTCTCGATTCTTGTTTTGAGTTGTTTCGAGTGTCAATAGATGTGTTTAGATTGTTTTACCTTTGTTTTCCTTTGTTGAGTCGTTTTGACGGTGGTCAGTCGTAGGCTCAATACCCAGTCAAAAACTCATTCTCAATTACAATTTCAAAAATAAATCGTTTTATGCTCAGAGTGCTGTGTCATTCTCCACATTTGTGCAAAACAGGATATGTTCTTTCATAAATTGCAGGGTTCCAACCAGGTCATGTGAGAACAATAGAATAAGGACCTATTTGAAGCTATATAGGTTCCGGACTGCAAAGAAAAAGAAAAAAGGGAAAATTTTGAGCATCTTAGTGTGTTTCAACTTCAATAAATTCTGAGATTGTATTCCAGATATACCTTTTCAGGTCTTGTCAATGCTCTGAAGTATGAGTGTGCCTTTACCTCAAGCTCAAGCTTGCTTCAAGCCAGAATGGCGATCAAAAGTGCTCTCTTTGAGTACCATTCCTTGCCAGAGACATCTTGGCTGTGTTTGCAATAAGTTCCTAGGAGACCAACTGAGATGGTGGAAACTAGAGTTCGAATGGCTAATGCCTAGAACGCAAAGGTTCGGGATTTCTGAGACTAAAGTCTGGTTTAAATATTCAGGGGTGTATCCCCGACTTAAAATCTGTATGGAAGCCCCATAGGTTGAGGTAGCGGGTATGCGCCTCAATTCTAGATACTGAACCAACCTAGTCTGTCACCCTGTTGGAGAATAGGGAAAGTTATGAACATAGCCCGGAAGAGAGGTAGTTCCTGTGGTTTGGAAGCGCAAGATGCAGAAGTAGGAGATCCCCAACAGCACGGGGTGAAATCTCAAATCTGCCCCGAATCTGCCATTGTTGGCCGATAAGAGTAATTTGTGGCCGATGGGTGGCCGGTGGCTTTCTGGATTAGCCAGCAGGCCTCTGATGCTCTCCTTGGTTATTGTTTTACTGTTTTGTGCCTGGATCCCTTAAGAAATTGCAAGGGAAATACATTTTTTAAGCTCAAGTGGCCTGCGTGGAAGCTCTAGACTGTGTTTTCAGCATGTGATGCCCAACACGTACGAGGTGTATCCTTTTAATTCGTTGCAACTCCTCCGAGAAGTAAATTGGAGGTTGCATTTGAATCGGTCTTGTCAAGACGCACATTTTTTCATTGAACATATTGCATCGAATATGCATTGATTACTGTGCACAGAATATGTATGTTGTGTTGCATTGCATTCTCTATGCACTTCTTACACTTGTATTGAATATGCACTTTAATATCTCGCATGGAACATGCATTTGTTACTTCCGCATCGGACATGCATTCATTATTCTAGTATAGAATATGTATCTTGATATTGCATAGAGCATCCATCTGTCACCTTTGCATTGTATATGCACTTCTCACATTAGCATGGTGCATGCCGTCAAACTTGCATTTTTATCCTGCTATATTTGTTAAGTTTCTTTCTTATGCAAACACGATATTGTATGTACGGTTCATTAAGAGAAGTTCCTGTTAAGATTGATTATGTCTCGATAAGAGATCGCATATGTTCATTTTGTGTATCTACCACACATGTTCATTTTGTGTATCTATCACACATGTTTATTTTGTGTATCTATCGCACATGTTCATCTTTGTGTATCTATCGCACATATTCACCTTGTGTATCTATTGCATGTGTTCACTTTGTGTATCTATTGCATTTAATCTTGTGTGCCCCGGGCATTGTTGTTCTTTCTCCTCGCGTGCGCGGCGTGTTAGGCTGTCTTTGGTTAAGAGCATTTGGAACGTGTTTCAATGCTTATACCACTCCTTTGGTTGGAAATGCTAGGATGTGTCCCTATGTTTTCCCCTCTTTGGTTAAGAGCATTTGGAACGTGTTCCAATGCTTGTACCACTCCTTTGGTTGGAAATGCTGGGATGTGTCCTTATTCTTCCCCCTCTTTGGTTAAGAGCATTTGGAACGTGTTCCAATGCTTATACCACTCCGAAACACTGGGACGTGTCCCTATGTTTCTCCCTCTTTGGTGAAGAGCATTTGGAACGTGTTCCAATGCTTATACCACTCCTTTGGTTGGAAACACTGGGACGTGTCCCTATGTTTCCCCTTCTTTGGTTAAGAGTATTTGGAACGTGTTCCAATGCTTATACCACTCCTTTGGTTCGAAACACTGGGATGTGTCCCAATGTTTCCCCTTCTTTGGTTAAGAGCATTTGGAACGTGTTCCAATGCTTATACCACTCCTTTGGTTGGAAACGCTGGGATGTATCCCTATGTTTCCCTCTCTTTGGTTAAGAGCATTTGGAACGTGTTCCAATGCTAATACCACTCCTTTGCTTTGAAACACTAGGATGTGTCCCTCTGTTTCTCCCTCTTTGATTAAGAGCATTTGGAACATGTTCCAAAGCTTATACCACTCTGAAACACTGGGACATGTTCCTATGTTTCTCCCTCTATGGTTAAGAGCACTTGGAACGTGTTCCAATGCTTATACCACTCCTTTTTCTTTCGCGTGCAACGTGTCGGAATCTTGTTTGAGACCTTGGGTGTGTCCAACAGTCGCTCTTAGTCTTTCCTACGAGCTGCGTGGTTAAGATTGCATGATTTTCTTACATCATTTCTGCATGAGATGTGGTTTGGTTTGTGTTTACTTGCTTGTGTGCGAGTTTGCTATAGCATTTCTTCATATAACATTTGCCTCTAGATGCCTCATTATAGCTCTTTTTGCATAATCATAAGTTATGCTCTTGCATCATGCATGTCATTTGCATTTTGCCTCAGCCTGCGGGCGCATCTCTATATTGTTATATTGAATGTTTGTCTGAGTCTTCGGCCTTGTCAAAAATGGGTCGTCTCTGGGCTTTGACATTCACTCCCGTTATCTCATGACTTTTGAGTTCTATCAAAAAGAGGCAATTGTAGACACCCCATTTTTGACCGTCCTCAAGACTTGGATGTTCTTGTAGGTTCATCCAACAACAAGTTTGATTGCTCGTCGAGTGTCCGACTTTCGCAACGGAATACTCCAGGTTTGATCCTTCCAAACCCTATTTCCATTCGGTCTCATTTTTGGACCACGTGTTGGTCTTTGCTTTGTGGTGTCCTTAATGGCCTATTGGCCATGGGCTAGGCCCTGCCGGCCATCAATAAGTCCTACCGGCCATCAATGAGGCACTGCCGGCCACCTTTGTTTTAACAGATATTTTCTCAGATCTTTTGAGCCAGCTGTGGCTCGCTGAGCTATCCTCCATACACGTGTATGGAGGGATTGAAACAAGCTTTTAGCTTGTTAAGCAAGCCTTTGCTTGCATTTTCTATATAAGGGGAGGTCTCTCCCCCTTGTTTGGGGTTCAGAAATTTTAGAGACAAAATCTCTCTCTCTCTCTCTCTATATATATATATATATATTGTGCTCTATAATGCTTAGAAGTGTGTTTTCTTCACATTTTTGCAAAGAAACACCTAGTCAAACACCACTACCTTGGAGCTGAGGTCCTTGAAGGTTTGTTTGGAGTTCAAAAAGCTATTTTTTTTTGGCTCAGAAGTTGCCTTCGTGCTGCTGTGCTTCAAGGGTGAGCATATTCCCTCTTTTAAGCCTATTTTTGTATACCATATTAGCCACCTTTGCATGTTATTTTAGGCTTGGTTGTTAACTACAAAAAGCTCTATTTTTAAGTGTTAAAAATGGTTGTTTGAGGCCCTGTGGGAGTTGGGGGTGTTTCACCCCCTTGTATGCCTTATTTGCTAAGCTTTTGGGCCATCTTTTAAAGCTTTTGGAACTATCTCTTTTTGGCCTTTTAACCACTGAATTCCAGAGGAATTTCAGTGGTGGAAAAGTGGTTTTGAGGTTCCAAATAGGAGAGGGTGGTCCCATCTCCTCTTGTCTTGTTTGCATGTGTTGATGGCCCCATCAAATGAACATGTGTTCCTACTTCTTTGTGGCTTTGTTCAAGCATATTTTTGTGACCTTTTAGACCTGCCATAACTCTGTTTTTGGCTTGTTTGACCATTGGTTGCTTGCTCTTTACACTTGAAGTGTAATCTTGCTCACTAGCTTTACATGCTTGCTATTTTGGCCTACTATTCTAGCTTATTTTGGCTACACTCCAGCATGTTTTTGCTCATATTTTAGCATTCTTGAACTCTATTTGGAGTGGTCTTGGCCCTTTGAGGCTTGCTTTGTATGGCTATAGCATGATCGGCTTTGATAGCTTTGTGTTTTGAGTCCTCTAGTATGCTTTGCTTGGGTTGTTTGCATAATTTGACATCATTTAATATGTGATTTCAGAGCATATATCACTGTCATACTCTCATATGTATCACTTTTTCAATGCTTTTGAGAAGTTGAGCCTCATGCCTTGTTTGTGAGCAAATACATGAGCATATCTTCCTCGCCATCTACGCTGCAAGTCTAGCATGTTTTTGCTACTGTTTCGACCTGCCTTAGGTTTGTTTTGAATGGTCAAAGTCATTTGAGCATTGCTTAGTATGGTTGTAGTGTAAGCGGCCTTGACTAGCTTTGATGTTTTTGGTCCTCAACATGCTATGCTTGCATTGCTCGCATGATTTAAGGTCTTTAGCATGCCATCTTAGTACTGAACATCTGCAACCTCCCCTATTTCTTCATTTTCCAATTTGATTTGAGGGTTGTTTAGCCTTAAGGTTGTGTTTAAACATGAGGTAGGTTTGGTGCTCAAATAGCTTTAACTCTCTTTTGAGGGTTCCTACTAGTCAAAGGCATCATCCCTCTCATGCCTTAAACTCTCCCTTTTTGGTTGACCTCTTCCCGCTAGAGGACACTCACATTACACTTAACTGGTTAAAGAATGGATGGGTAATGTTAAAATGTGCAAACAAGAATCAACCAAGTAAAACATGCCAAGATAAACACGTTGTTTGCATTGCATGGTGTTCAATCGGACGTTATGTTGAACACAAGTTGAATTGGTCCACTTCATATTCAAAGTGATGAAAATGAACCAATTCCCTTTGTCTCCATTGCCTTTGATCTTCCATGATAAGGTAGTGGACTTGAGTCTTGTTTGCATTGCATTTATTGAATGTGTATAAGATTGGATCTTTGGCCATCATGCATTCCAAATGCTTGATTGATGGTTTTGGATCTAATGGTGCCTCTCCTTTCATGTTTTGGGATGATAAGGCGTGGCACAGCACAGACATGTTCTTGGGAGACCCTCTCTTTTCCTCTATTTTGTGCTCTGTTGCAGCTTGGTGTCACAGTACACCAGTGGCCGGCAGTGCCACATTGATGGTTGGCACCCTTGCATTGTTGGACGGCAGAGGCCCATCTTTGGCCGGCAGGTGGCCGGCAGTAGTTCCTCATGGCCGGCAGGCCACTGGTGCACTCCTCAGCATGGATTTGGTAAGTTTCAGCAGAGAGTTCTTGAAGACACCCTGCAAATAGAGCCTCTAAAGAGCAAACCGGAGAGCTTTTCGGGGCGAAAACCGAGCATGCATCTTCTTGTTCTTCGAACAGAGCTGGAGCAGCTTAGTTTAATGCTTACTTGTTAGTTAGCATCAATTTGTAATTTGATTAATTTGTTAATTAATTACGTGTTGTAATAATTAAGTATCTTAGTTTAGCTATTTCTTTATTGGTTTGTAATAATTAGTCTAATTAGCTTAATTAGATTAGTTAGAGTAGCTTAGCTTAGATTAGCTTAGTTTATTCGGACCTTCCGTCGAGAGGGCAAAATATTGTAATAAGGGTGCGTGTGTGTGCATGTCTTCTAACCCCATTTCTTTCTCCCTTTTACTTACCGCTTTCGATGGTTAGTTTTAGGGCACGTTTTGATTAGCATACCTTATGTTTGCATGTTTGCATCATCCATTTGTCTTGCATGCACCGGGCTCGGCGCATCATACAAACTGCATTGTATTTCAATACCTATTTGAATACGTGTCTAATAGTATGTTATCAAATGTTGCATTCATATGCCATCTTAGGTAGCCGAGCCTATCTTAATTGCATTTTGCATGTGTTGCATTAGGCATTTCGTATAGTTAGGATCATGAATTGTTTCTAACCAGTTTTCTATTTTGGCTCGGAGTACACTGTAAGTGTTTATGCTTTAGCATCCTTGCATGAGTGTGAGTGTTCCCATGACAGCATGCTTGCCATGAGGCTATTTGCTTATTTGTTTAACTGCATGAATGCCTATGGATGAAGGCTCTATTACTTGAATTGGAACAACTCATCAAAATGTGAGTTTTAAGCCCACTTGGGGTGGCAAATCATCATGTTTTAAGCCCACTTTGTTTGGTGGCAAGTCCGCGTTTTAGCCTACTTGCGTGTAGCATCTTGAAACCATTTTCGAAAAACAAACATGAGATGTTTTGTTCCAAATCGAGTGACTTACTCTATACTTGTGTGTTGTGCGCGTCACATAGTAAGTTAGCTAATAATAAAAAAAGAACACATGTGTTTTCAAAAACAACATATCATGTTTAGTAGAGGCCGATCCTTTGATCGGGCAAGCGGGATTGCTCATTTCACGACCTTCCCCCCTTGTACCTAAGTTCCCGAGCTGAGGCAACTTTGGTGATGACGGACACGTGGCCTTTGGCACGAGTCAGGGTTTTCTAAATTTTCCAAAAATAAATATTTAGGTGGTGACTCTGAAATCTGGCAAAGCAGTCCATGTTTGGCACTCTTTGATTAAAATCAATTTTCTAAAACGATTTGTTGGATTTGGACTCTTTGGTGATTTATCAGTCTTACATTGCACTTTGTGAGATTAGATTCAGAACCGTGACAGGAGTCCGAACTGTAGTAGCAAGAACACAATTTGCGCCCTCTCTGAAAGGGGGGCACGCGGAGAGAGTTTCGGGCAGTCTACAACATGTCACTCACGAAGAAGTGTCTGGGCCATTTTGGTAGCGTCGCTGGCGGATGGAAACATGAAGCACCGCGATCTGAGCCAGACCACCGCAATTTGAGCCGGACTACCGCGATTTGAGTCGCGATTTCTTGCTTTCTACTTTCTCCCTCTAACAGTATGTCTCTCTCTCTCTCTCTCTCTCTCTCTCTCTCTCTCTCTCTACGCCATTGTAAAAGGGTTTGGTAGTGGTGTAGGTGATGGCCTACTGTAAGCTGTTGGTGGAATCTTTAGCTGTGGCCTCACTTACATGGCCGTCACTTCTCTTGATCTCGTCAAATGTAATATGCAGATTGACCTTTCAAAGTACAAGAGCATCTCGTTCGGTTTCGGAGTGTTGATGCAGGAACAGGGAGTCAGGAGCTTCTTCAAGGGATGGGTGCCTATTCTGCTTGGTTATAGTGCTCAGGGTGCCTACAAGTTTGGCTTCTCTGAAGCCACTATTGGTACTATTGTTGTTGTTGTTGTTGTTGCTGGTGGTGCTATTGTTCCTTACTAGTTTAACTAAATAGTTCCGGCATCTCTCTCTTTTCATTAATTTGCTTTAATTTTTCTGACTTTAACACTCAGTGAAATTTTACTGAGGCAAAATTAGTGACGTTAGGGAAATTTCACTGAGTTGAATCAGAGATATTTTACTGACTGTAACACTCAATGAAATTTTATTGAGATGAAAGCACTTAGTGAAATTTTACTGAGACAAAATTAGTAAAGTCAGAGAAATTTCACTAACTCGAATAAGAGAAATTTTACTGACTTTAGCACTTAGTGAAATTTTACTAAGACAAAATTAGTGAAGTCAGTGCTGTGAATGTAGTAGATTATCATGTATTACTGCTTACACATTTTACTATTTCTGTTGCAGACTTGTAGTAGATTATTATGTAATGTAACTAAGGCTGGAAACAAAAACCAAGCTATTCATGAACAACATGAACTCGGCTCATTTGCAACTCATTCAAACTCGTTTAGGTTTATGAATGTTTGATATACTTAGACAAGCACCCGTACCTAATACTTCTCTAGGTAATTTTCTGTCTTATTTAATTTTCTCTATGTTATTTAATTTTCTTTGGTTTGAACTCAAAGAAATTTCAATTTTCTTTGAGTAATTTTCTCTGTGTTGTTCAATTTTTTCTGGTTTGAACTCAGAGAAATTTTTTTGGGAAGTCCATAATTTCTTTGGAGAGAATTTCTCTACGAAGAATTTCTCTAGATCAATGTGAAGGGATCTTAAATATCATGAAAATATTGAATATCCTTTATACTATAAAATCTTAATATCAGGAATCTTAAAAAAAATCTCCCAAAAGTTAATATAATAATTTATATATATTTTATTATTTTTATTAATATATAATTCGCCACCATTATGATGAAATTTTGGATCCTATACGTAATATTGCTCATATGTATTTTAAATTCTTAATGACCAAATCAGATTAATTGTATAGGAACTATTACCATTGAACACAACACTTCCTGAAGGTTTACTCAACTTCAGCTACCATAACCCCCCCACTAGGTAGATGGGCACATCAACCTAACACGATTCCTCAACTTATGCAAATAATGTTATTTTTCTAATAAATATTTATAATTGTGCTTAGTTATATGGCAACATTGACCAATAAGACTAACTAAATAATTAAAATGGGACTAATATTATCTCTTAATTTACTGATCAAGTGATTGTGATTTATCCTCATTTAAATTAAGGGTATTTACACACAAATATTATTTATAAATTTAAATTTCATTAGGTCTTAATTAAAAAATTTTAAACTTTCAAGTCCCATTTGATGATGCTACTAGTCCCTGAGGGACAGGTCGGGTTGATCCACGCCTCCCACACCGTTGTCCAGTTGTTGGGCTCACCGAGAGACTTGCACAAAAGTCCAGCGGGAAACGGGAGTCCCCCAGCGAACCCTCCGGCGATCAAGTTAGAAAAGAGAAACTAATTGAACGTAGAGATAGGGTGATGACAAAGAACTTAACCCTTTTTTTTTTGTCTTAGAAACTTGCTTATATCCTTTGTTAATCATTTCCTTGTCCACTCCGACCTGTCATGTTGGCCGAAAGTCTATACTCTAGCTTGCCTTGTTCATGGTGAGGCTGTTCTGTTCCGACGTGAAGGGGTTATCACATTAAATGCTGCAAGGGGCCTCATTAATGGCTGATGTGTGGTGTAATAACTCTACAGGATCTTTGTCTACTTACGTGGTTGGTTCCTCTCTTAACAAGTGTTTAGATGTTATTGGTTCTTGGTGTAATGTTGGGTTCCAGTGATGTTGGGCGTTAGTGTTTGAATCGTGTATTGGGCTCTAAGTGGTGGGCCAATAGCCCCTATGGGCCCACCTATGTCAGTAGTCCCCCATTCCCAACTGCAGCTTCAGTCCAACGACGGGAATAAGGAAGAAAACGGGGGTTGTGGGTGGTCGAGTGAGAGAAGATTGACTGACCGACTAGGAGTTGAGCCGACCATGAAGGGTGACCGAGTGAGGAGGCTGACTGGGAGGAAGGCCAACCCCGAAACGTGACTGAGTGAAGAGGCCGACTAGGAAGAGGGCCGACCGCGAAGGGTGACCGAGGGAAGAGGCCGACTGGGAGGAGGGCCGACCGCGAAGAGTGACCGAGCGAAGAGGCCGACTGGCAGAAGGGCTGACCGCGAAGGGTGACCGAGCGAAGAGGCCGACTAGCAGGAGGGCCGACGGCGAAGGGTGACCGAGTGAACAGGTCAACTGGAAGGATTGCCAACTACGAAGGATGACCAAGTGAACAGGCCGACTAGGAGGAGGGCCGACCGCGAAGGGTGACCAAGTGAAGAGGCTGAATGGGAGGAGGGCTGACCGCGAAAGGTGACCGAGTGAGGAGGAAATGGCGGCGCGCGGGGATCGAGGAGCGGCGGGGCACGTGGTGATGTGAAATGAAATAGACAGGGAAGGGGAAGAGAGTAGTGGATCGTAGTCGTACACGTGACATAATCCCGTAATGAGGGAGGTGATGCGTTAGGAAGAAACGAAGGGATAGGCTAATATAGGACATTGAAAAGGCGGGGGTGGAAGTTTTCGAAAATTTTCAAACTGGCGAAATTTAATCTCGACCCTTGGAATATAGGCAAACCGTGGGCGTTTGGAGTTATTCACTTTACCTACATTTTTGCAAAAAATCTACACATCCCAGAAGTGAACTCATTTGTTTCGTGTGACACGCCTCTGTAACACTTTGCGAACTTCCTTGTGCCAGCGTCCGAAGCGATACGTAGACACGTAGGAGGAATGGCTCGAGATGAAGTGCCAACTATAAGGCTAGACTCATTGGGAGAAGACGACGCAGTGTAGTTAGCAGAACAATACCAAGCAGAGCAGAGGAAGGAGATGGGAGCTGGGCAAGCGGCGCGGGCTCGCCCGACGACGATGATTGTGGCCGCTAGGCCAATTAGCCAAATGGAGCCGGACCACTGGCACACCAAGGCCTACAAGTCTACGTTTACGGCGGAGGAGTTGGAGGAGGTACGAAGGAAGTACCAGATTTCGGCGGAGGTAGAGTTGAGGCTGCCTATATCTAAGGAGAGGGCGTCGAACGCACGACCGACAAAATTCACGTTGTATGAGGAGGCACTACGGAGGGGGCTAAGGTTACCACTCCCCCAAATAGTAGTGGACGTACTTAACAAGCTGGAGGTGGCGCCAGGGCAGCTAATCCCCATCGCATGGAAGATACAGATGGCATGCACGGTTTCATGGCCACCGGCGACCGGGGGGGGCAGCTATGACAGTGGAGGAATTCTTCTCCTGTTACAAGGCCTCCGATCAACAGGAGATGTAGGTGACCTTGCAGGCGGTGGCGAGCCGGGGTCTAGTGGCAGACTTTCCATATTCGGTGAAGGGATGGAGGTTGAGATGGTTTTATGTATCAACGAGTGGTGGGAGAGGAGTTCGCACAACATGGAAAGTCCCCACAAAATCAGTGAAGCCAAGGCTAGACGTGAAGGCTGAGAACAGGGTGAAGAGGGTGAAGGAGTGGAGGGAGAAGGAGGGGGTGAAGTGGGATGACCTTATCCTTCCTTTAACCCTGTTTACCCTGAGCTTGGGACCGCAGCCGACGGAGGAGGATCCGGCGAAGGAGGAGCTTGAGGCGTCGAGAAAAGCGGAGGAGGAGAAAGAGAGGAGAGCGTTCGCCAAAGCGGACAAGTATAATGAGAGACAGTTGGGGCCCACGCCTAAACTGGTGATGAGGGAGCGGGTCTGACCGCGTCCCAAACTGTTGGGGGACAAAGACCTGACTGACTTTGCCCCACTGCCGCCCCCAGTAGACCCACTGAAGGAGAAGGGCAAACAAGAGGTGGACGCAGTGCTAAAGAAAATGAAGAAAAGGAGGGCGGCGACTGAGGGTAGTAAGGACGCCCCTGTCTTAAAGAATATGAAGGAAGGGAGCGCGAAGGAGGCGCCAGGAAGGGAAACTGCCCAAGTGGCTAAGGAAGGCATGAGCCCAATAGCCCAAGTGCTAAAAGAAGACATGGGCCCTAGCGCCCAAGTGCTGAAAGAAGACGTGGGCCCAAGTGCCTAGGTGGAGGCAACGATGGGGCCTGTGGTAGAAGTATCTCCCAGTCTTGGTGAAGGGAAGATTGGGAGTAGCAAACCAGAGACAAGCATCGCGCTAAAGACCGCCATGTACCACGCGCGCGCATTGGCAGGTTACTCGGCAGAACAAGGGGGGAAGGCTAGGGTCGCAGCCGACCGACTTGTTAGAGTGATGGAGGATGCGACCGTGTGGTCAATGGCGCGGCTGACGGAGGTTGACCTTCTGAGAGGGGTTTGCTCGGCCCAGATGGAGGCAGCGACCTTGGCGGCTGCTCTGATGAATAAAGTAGCGCGCGCGAAGATGGAGGTAGAGTCGCTGAGGACCCAGCTAGAAGGGGTGAAAGCGCAGTTGCAGAAACTAAAGGTTGAGACAACGGGCTGGAAGAAGGCCACTTGGAGTGCGTGCGCAAATGGGATGGAGTGTGCGCAAAGAGCAAAGAAAATAGAAGTATTAGTGGTGGTGCAGCGCTATTCAGCAGAGCGTGCTGGTGCTGAACTCCTCGCGACCAAATCAGAGCTGGAAGCGGAACGCCGCAAGGCGGTATCGTTAGAGTTCGAGCTGGTAAGTGAGAAGAGGCAGCTAGATCTGGTCCAACAGGCCTGCACCATTGCTAATGAGAGATGGGAAGAGGTCATTACCAACAACGAGGAACTGAGCGACCAGTCGATCAAAGACAAAGAAGAAACAGATCGTCGGATCGCAGAGTTAGAGAAGGCCCTAGCGGAAGAAAGGGCCAAGTTGGCGTCTGAGAGGGCGGCGTACCCCGACTTATGCATAGCGGCCGTAGAGCAATTCAAGGGGTCCGTCGAATTCCAAATGGCCATTAATGCCACGGTCGCCGGGGGCTTGGCGAAAGAGGGGGATAGGGGGACTGGGCCGTTGGGAGCGGCCACTGGAGGTAGGAGTGAAGAGGAAGTGATCCAAAGCTTCTAGCGGTCTGACTTCTACAAGCACGAGATGAGCTAGTTCTGGCACAGCGGCTAGATGACTTTCAGGTAAAAGGCACAGGAGCTGTTCCCGGACGTGGACTTCAGCCTCATGAAAGTAGGAGAAGACGACGTCGCTCAGACCCCCCTAGATGAGGGGGTTGAAGAGGAAGATCTCGCGTCGAGCGAGGGAGATTAATTGTATAAAATTATTTGTTTTTGTTTGTTTGTTGATGTTTTTTTTTTGTTTTTTGTTTTTGTTTTTGTTTTTTTTTTTTGTAATAGAGGTAGTTTCTGTAATGAATTTGTATAAAAATGCAAGTTTGTTAATAAAACAACGAGTTTTATAATATATTGTTGTTGTCGTTATTGCTCTGATTTGTAAATTTGGAATGGTGAAAATGGCTTAGCAGAACTCAATAAAAAGTAGGTGTAAAAATAAAACTTGTGCATAAATTGTGAAATTTGTAAGTAGATTGTGATGTAAAAATGTTAAAAATTGGCAAGCAGGCTAACTTGTATGACTAGTGAAAGTGGATGGTCATGAACTTGGATTTTAACTAAGTATGGCAACAGCTGAGACTAGCTTTGATTCTGACCAGCCGATTTCTTCATGCTGGTTCTGACTAAGACTTGGAGGGCTCTGTCAGGCTGAGGCTTAAGTTAACTCAGTATGGCTGAGCTATTCGTGCTCAGTCTGGCTGAGGCTTAGGTTAACTCAGTCTGGCTGAGCTCTTCGTGCTCAATTTGGCTGAGACTTAAGTTAACTCAGTCTGGCTGAGCTCTTCGTGCTTAGTCTGGCTGAGGCTTTAGTTAACTCAGTCTGGCTGAGCTCTTCGTGCCCAGTCTGGCTGTGACTTAAGTTAACTCAGTCTGGTTGAGCTCTTCGTGCTCAGTCTGGCTGAGGCTTTAGTTAACTCAGTCTGGCTGAGGCTTAAGTTAACTTAGTCTGGCTGAGACTTAAGTTAACTCAGTCTGGCTGAGCTCTTTGTTCTTAGTTTGGCTGAGGCTTTAGTTAACTCAGTCTGGCTGAGACTTAAGTTAACATAGTCTGGCTGAACTCTTCGTGCTCAGTTTGGCTGAGGCTTTGGTTAACAAGTAGTTATTGAAACACAACACAGATAATGGAGATATAAAGTCACTGTCATTTAAGGCACAACCAGTTGATCACAAGTTTACACCATGTATGGAAAGGGCAAAAAACGAACAAGTGAGAATCGTCAAAAGGAACATACAACAATCAATCAATACAAAAATAGGAGATGTCATTTTACTAGAAATAAGGCTTCAAGTGCTTGGCGTTCCATGGATGGGAGAGGTCTCTGCCTTCCATGTCTTGGAGTCGGTATGTGCTTGGGCGGGGTCTGGCCTTAACAATGTAAGGTCCTTCCCATTTGGCTGCTAGCTTGCCCTCTGCGGGATTTTTGGCAGCAAGAGTTACTTTGCGCAAGACTAGGTCCCCCACTGTGAACTTTCTTGGTCGGATTTGCGGTTGTAATGTGTTCTCATTTTCTGTTGATATGACGCCCGTTTGACAGCAGTGGTCTCTCAGAGCTCTTCAATCAGGTCCAAGTCAGCCCAACGCAATTCTTCGGTTAGTTCTGGATCCGGGTGCAAAACCCTGGGAGTCCGCAGGTCAATTTCCACTGGGATGACCGCCTCAGCGCCGTATGTTAAGCGAAAGGGGTCTCCCCTGTAGGGGTCCGGGGGGTAGTTTGATAAGCCCAGAGTACGTTTGGTAGTTTCTTAGCCCAGAGTCCTTTAACGGAACTTAGTTTTGATGATCTTTAGGAGAGAGCGATTGGTGACTTCGACTTGCCCATTGGCTGGAGATGACCTGGGGAAGAGAAACATGGTTTGATATGGAGCTCTGCACAGAATTTCCTGAACTTGGCATCGTCGAATTGTTTGCCGTTGTCTGAGACAATGGCTTGAGGGATTCCAAATCAGCATACAATCGACTGCCAGATACACTTGATTGTGTTTCGCTCAGTGATTATAGCGAAGGGTTCCGCTTCCACCCATTTAGTGAAGTAGTCAATGGCAACTATAGCGAACTTGGTTTGGCCCCTTTCGGTGGGCAATGGACCAACTAAGTCGATGCCCCACTTGGCGAAAGGGTAGGGATTGCAGAGCGTAATCAGTTCTGTTGGTGGGGCTTGAGGGATATTGACAAAGCGCTAGCACTTATCACACTTAAGCACAAAATCGGTGGTATTTTGGTGGAGAGTAGGCCAGAAGTAACCAGTTGTAACATGCCCGGGGGGTACCTACGCGCGTTAAACAGTTCGGACCCCCAAGATCCCTTTGATCTATTCTCACGAGTGCAATGTGAAACGTAGATGAGAGTCCAGATTTGGCAACTTTTATTGAAAATCTATTTTTATTGCAATTTTGTCAAAAATGGACTGCGTCATCAGATCTCAGAGTCGCCACCTAATATTTTGGGAAATTAGGAAACCCATGACTCGGTGCCAAGGCCACTGTTCGTCGTAACCAAGGATGCTTGGCTCGGAACCTTAGGTATGAGAGGGGAAGGTCAATAATGAGCACCCCCGCCCACCCGATCAAAGATCGGCCTTTACTAACCACGATATGAATTTTATTTTATTTATATGTTCATGTTCTGATTAGTTAATAAATCCTAAAATTTACTATGTGAAGCATACAAGTATAGACTATGTCACCCATTTTGGAACAACTTGATTTCATGTAGTTTTGAAAGAGTTTTGAAAATGTATAACCCAAATAAATTGAGTTTACAAACATGAAAATCAATATCATTCCAAATTAAGCGACACAACCTCCATCTACTGGCATTCATACAATTATATCACATAAGCAAATAGCCACATGGTAGAATGCTTAAACATAGTAAGAAAAACATACACAAACGGGATGCTAAAGTATAAAAACTTACATGTTTGACGACCCACGAACAAGCTACAAAACAAAGTTAGTAAAACATGCATGATCTTATATACAAAATCCTAATGCAATTCACGCATGAGATGCAACTAAAGATTCAGCCTCTAAAATATGATATGTGAATCATCTCAAGAACATGAGGTAGCGCACATAATCACATAGGAATTGATTAAATCCATAAATGCAAACTTAGCCCAATCAAGATGCATGAAACATGGATGCAAAGCATAACTATGATGAAAAATAAATATGATGTTTATGTACAAATAAAGAAAGCAAGTAAAAGAACGGGATAGAAAGAAGCGGGGCGGGGAATTATTACAACGCTCTGAATAAATTATTACAAACCAGATAAGAGAGAGAGAAAGGAATATTACAACAAAATAAAAACCTCACAAACTCTCAAAATAAAATAAAATAAAATAAAATAAAATAAAATAAAGAAACTTCATGTGCGCCGGAAAATATTTTGCTTGATGTAGGAAGACTGCTCCGTTCTGTTCAGGGAAACTTATTTTTGCGGGAGCACTATTCATCCCGAGATGCTATTCACTGCCGGAAGTTACTATTCATCATGACAATTACTATTCACCTTTCTTGATCGTTATTCATCTTACCGGGCATTTTTCATCCGCTGTTACTATTCATCGCCGGAGGTACTATTCATCAATGGGGCTATTATTCATCGTCGGGGTTACTATTCACCGCCGGAAGTTACTATTTACCGCCGGAGGTTACTATTCACCACCGATCACTATTCATTTGGCGGGTTACATCTTTTAACAAATTAGGTGGTTCGACCAACCATTTAAAGTGATAAAATTACAACAATTTATAAATAGTAAACTACAACATTTTATGTAAATTACAACAGTTTATATACAACAGTAAATTACAGCAGATAAAGTAGTAAAATTAGGTGGTTCAACCGACCATTTAAAGTGATAAAATTACAACAATTTATAAATAGTAAACTACAACATTTTATGTAAATTACAACAGTTTATATACAACAGTAAATTACAGCAGATAAAGTAGTAAAATTAGGTGGTTCAACCGACCATTTAAAGCGATAAAAAAAAATTATGAAAAACAATAAATAAAGTACTTAAACAAATTATATCACATTTTGAAATTAAATGAAAGTTTGCGAAAACTCACCTTTCGGGGACATGATGAATTTTCTGATTCACAAACTTTCTTTTGATTACCCTCAAGTCTGTGGAATGTGTTCTCAATTCTCAGTCAAAATTTGGAATTACAACTTTAGCGGTTCCTTCTTTCTGATTCTTTTTCTCTCAAAATTCCCTCGCACCAATTCCCTTTTTTTTTATTCTCTCTCCCAATTTTTTGACTCTTCTAATCTCTCCCCTCCCAAAATCCCTCCTCTTCCTTCTCTGATCTTCCCCCTTTTATAGAAAATAATTGTAAGAAAAAGACAAAAGAAGAAACGGTGGTAGAAGGAGTTGATTTCAAAAGATGCACAGTGATTTTAAATGCACAGTAAAATTACTATGCACTTTACAATATAATAATATATAAAAGAGATTATTAGCATAAATACATGTACAAATACCCAGAAAAATATATAAAAACACACAAATACGTAAAATTAAAATACATGGACTAATAAAATATATTTTAGTAGGCCAAATATGGAACATAATTTGACCAAAGCGGGTCTAAAGGCACAGAAAACAAAAAGACGCACGATGGGAGTGTAGTGAATTTTTTTTTTCAAATGAGGAATAATACCCTTATATAATATAATGTTATATATATACAAAAGTATGGTGCGTGGGTGAAACCAGGGTACTGAATAAATTTAATAAAATATTATATAATAATATAACATAATATATATATATATATATATACATAATAAAGGGAAAGAAAATGGAGAAGGAGTCTAAAATAATTTGGCAAAAACAGGTGTAAGACTAGGATTAAAGTTTATATTCCATCTTTTTACTGAGAATTTTGTGAGATAGCATATTCTTGTTTTCATCATTGAGTAATCAAAAGAAAGCGCCCAAGTCTTAGGGCCGGTCAAAATGGGGTGTCTACACCAGTGCAGATGATTTTGTGGGCCAAATATCTTGCACCCGAATGATTACCACACACACCCTCGTGGACTTCCCTCATTACGTAGATCGCTTAAGCAGGACTCAGACACCTGAGGTATGGGTGCGAAAATCCGTATTTGTACAGTAGGCCGCTGATGAGGATGTAATTGGACAACCAGGCTCTGACTTTAGCGGCTTGCTATTTATCGGTTGGTAAGTCCCCACTTGTCAAAAACAGAAGGATGTCTGCAGCCTATGGGATAAGTTCGTTTTGGACGAAGTAAACCTCTTGCTGGTTTGGCGAAGTAGCCGGATGGGCCAGGTATCACTACAACAATAATTACCTATAACCACGTTTGTTAGACAACGTTTATTGAAAAACATTGTGAAAGACATAAAGTAATATTAAAAGACACGCATTCCACTTTATACCATGCTCCGTCTCCCTCAGTCTCCATTTGGCTTTCCGTCATTTTGCTTTCTCTCTTCATTTCTCTCTTCTCATTTTCTATCACCATCCAAGAACTAGGGTTTTCTATCTCTCCTCATTCTCCTTGAGAGATTCACCAGGTTCGATTCCGATTAGTTATTCAGATCCATCGATTAGGAGTTCCATCGATTCACATCCATCGATTTTGCTTTCTCTCTTCATTTCTCTCTCTTCTCATTTTCTGTCACCGTCCAAGATCTAGGGTTTTCTGTCTCTCCTCATTCTCCTTGAGAGATTCACCAGGTTCGATTCTGATTACTTGTTCAGATCCATCGATTCAGATCCATCGATTCTTGAATCGATTTGGTTGAAACAGGGACCAAAATCGAGATTGGTCAAGTCGCAGCAAGATGAGGAGAGAAGATAGGTTGATTCGCGGGAGTAATAAAGAAGATGATGGTGATGACAGTTTAAAAAAGAGCATGAATGATGAGGAGGATGATGACGATGACGATTACGATGGAGTCACCACCGCATTGCCAATCTAGGGTTTGATTGAAGCTCTAGGGTTTTAGAGACCCTCGAGACTTGTCATGGCTACTCCGTTTCATGTGCCCGTCACCACTACTCAGGTCCTTTCTCTCTCTCTCTCTATATATATATATATATATATATTCACTCTTTCTTTCTCCAAAAAGATGGGTGTTTGGATTTCAGGTTGGAACGTACTTTGTTGGGCAGTATTACCAAGTACTTCAGCAACAACCAGATTTTGCTCAACAGTTTTACAATGAGGCCAGCACTATGCTTCATATTGATGGGAACTCAAAAGAGACAGCCACGACAATGCTGGTATTGTCTTTTTAGGTTCTCTCTGTATGTTTGTGAGTGTGTGTATGTACTTGAATTTATGTATTTGAATTATAATTGAGGGTAGATTGCCAACAATCAAATATGCATGTACCTTGTTGATATCGGGTGTAATCTTCAATGTTATGTACTTGTCTAAGTAAGACCTACAAATGTTTTTGCTGTGATGATTTCTCTGTTTTAATTTTACTTTAAGTTTCTCTGTCATAGTTTCGTTGTTTTCTCTAAGAGGTAAATGAGATGTGGGCAGGTTTGGGCTATTAAGACGGGCATGATATCTACTAGAGGTGAGCTCTTCTTTTGACTCTTGTGCAGCTAGATATTTGTAACACTATTTGATATGAATCTATTTCTTGTTGGATTTCATTTGGTATTTAAAAATGGCATTCTTAATGGATAGGATGTGCTCTTTCAAGTTCATTGGTTGATAGCGATACTAACCAATTTCTTGTTATCTAGTTGCTTTAAGTTCTTGATGAGTATTTGGTTTCATATTGCTTATAGTTATATTGGCTAAGAATTTTTAGAAACTTACCTTGGTTGTTTTCCAGAACGATCGTGATCCATCCGAGTTAGTGGCAGAGACTCCATGTGAGCTACTAAGGTATTTGGTCTTGTAAGATAGAGTGTTCTTTCTTATAAACTTAATGTCTTTTCTTGGCATGATTTTCATTCCTTTTAGGCTATTCCATATATATATATATATATATATTATGAGTGTAGTTGTTTGCTTGATTGAATAAATTTTATCAAGGGCTTCCCTCTGTGACACTAAATTCCAAGGCCATTGCACCTGCTATTTACATGAGTGATATGAATTTGTGGACTGTCCATGACATAGGAGACTTCATCTCTGTTTTCATGTTTCTATTTTTAACTTAATAGCCAAACTTGCTAATATTGTGCTAGTCTGTTCAGTTTTCAAGTTTTTAGTAACTTAACAAAGGAGACTTCATTTTAGGTTTCAAGTCTTTGTGGTTTGAATTACTAGGATTGAGGTTTCACATGTTTTATTGTTTTCAAGTATGATAAATTGTACCCACCCAAAACAAGTATGATAAATTGTGTATTTTTATATATAGAGGTTTTATGATTTGATCTCAAAGTGATTTTTGTCCTTCAAAATTTATTGAATTTTACCTCTTTTCAGTAGCCTTAATTGGTTTTTACTATTTGATTCTCCTCATCTTTGGATTGTTGTGAGAGAGAGAGAGAGAGAGAGAGAGAGAGAGAGAGGATGTGGGTAGTTCTTCTACTGAGTTGCCTCTTGTTGTTGCAGAGTTGTAATTGACAATAATACTTGCAAGGATGCAACTGTTATCCAGGTATGACCTATGCCTTCGCTCTCCGATGATATGGTTGGCAAGGTTTCTAAAAATTGAGGTTGAGTATTTGGTTTTGCTTTGGTTGGTCTATTTGCTTTTCTACTTTCTCATTATAGATGGCACATCTTATTTAGGTTAAAGTGTCAACAAGCATGGGATTCTCCTGGAATTTGTCCAAGTTCTTACTGATTTGAACCTCGTTATTAGGAAGGCATATTTCATCTGATGGGGGTTGGTTCATGGATGGTATAGTTTCTTCTTTAACTGTCACAAGCAAATTCAAAAAAAGATTTATGCGCTTCACCCTTTTTGTTTCTTATATTGTTTTTTCTTCAAAATTTGTTGTTTCAGTGTTTAATGTGGTTGACCAAGATGGGAATAAAATTAGAGATGAAGGGGTCATCAATTACATCCAGAAGGTATCTACAGTTTTGTAATTGTATTACAATCAAGCACCTCAATTTAGATAAGCATGAATAAAGTAATTCGCCTTACAAACTGGAGAGGTTAAAGATTGTCTATTAGGTGCTTCTGTGTAGTTGAATATGACCAACACAGCCTCATAGCTTCCTTTAATAAGTGATGAAGAAAAGAATGAAATAGAGCAACCTAGAGGGAGATTGCTCCATTATTTGATGATTGATTTTTTCTAGCACATTTGAAATGTTTTAGGCTTTTTGGTAAATTCACCTTGTTGAAGTGCAACTGTCATGCTGCTATATTTCCTGTGGTCAATGTAATAAATTATCAAAAACAAAGGCCCATTGTGAGGATTTGGTAATTTAAACCAAATCTGGCTGTCACTAGAATTGTTTTATGTTAAATTGCTTCTCTTCTTAATTTGAGCTAAAAACTACTTTGATTCCTCTTTTGGTGTTAATTGCATGCTGAATTTGAAGAAATTGAGTTGGTTTTGTTATCCACTTCGTGCTCTTCCGAAGCATTCCTTGCAGAAGCTTTGAATTTCAGTATAATTTATCTCATCGTAGGTAGTTACACTCTTTCTTCTGTAATTTTTATTTTTTTATTTTTTTTATTGTTGTGAAACTTGGGGTTTTGATGGTTTGTTGTTTGGTTGAAATGAAGGTGGTGTAATTAGAGAAGGAGAAGAAGATGAGAGAAAACCAGAGGTTTCAACTTGGAACTGTTGGAGCTCTGACTCTGTCGGTGGCTTCATCAGTATCAATTGTGATCTGTAATAAGGCACTTATCAGCACATTAAGTTTCAATTTTGGTGAGTTGCTCACAATCCCTTCCAGCCTTTTTCCTTCAATTAATCTTTCCTATAATGAGGACAAAAATTCAACATTTTTGAATGCTTTGTCTGCTCCAAAGGGTAACAGAAACACCTCAACTAAAGTTAAAAAATTGAACAATACATCCAAGGTATATCTGTTTCCTTGTTCTTAATATGAGACGAGAGGTGCAAATTATTCATACATAGTTAAGAATTATTTATTGGAACAAAATATTTCAAATTTGATTGTTTATCGAAAAAAAAGAGTTTGGATTTGAAAGTTTAAAAATTATTTCCTTCTTTATCTTTTAGCAAACCATTTAATAGAGGAAGAATTAGAAATGATGTTCTCACATTAATATCTTGGAGAGATCAACAGTTATATCCATCTTTGACATTCCTGCATGCTCATGATTCTAATGCAGATTTGGGTCCCATCTAATCCATGAGGTGCAGAAATATTACCCCCAGCCATTGTTGTTGCAACTTGCAGCTGAGCCAGACTTCTAATTATCTGTGGACAGTTGCTAATTATTATTTTGTTGCAATTTTCTTTTCAGTGTATACTAAGATATTGTATTCTTCTCATTTGCCTTTATGTAGCTATGACTTTGACAAGCTGGCATCTTCTTGTCACATTCTGTTCTCTTCAAGAGTGTGGTTCGAGATTGAAGTTTTTGTGATTTTTTTTTGCCAAATCACAGATTGTACATATTATATTCAAGCTTTCTTTTTAGTTAAATTGGCCCTGTTTTATGGAATATTTCAGAATCCAAAAAAAAAAGAAGAAAAAAAAATGGCGTTTTTTTCAAAAAATGCTACTAAATGATGTCATCATGACGTCATACGTTATTTTGGGACGGAAATGTAATGAACGTCAAAGTTTTTGTGACGTTTTTTAAAACGCCGTCTAATGTTTTTAGCGATGTTTTTAAAACGTTGTAAGGTTATGACGGCAGCTGTATTAGCGACGAAAATATTAAACGTCGCTATAACTTATGACGGCATTTTTAATGCTTATAGCGGCTTTTTTCAAACGTCGCTAAAAATTAATTTTCCTACAGTGTATTCAAGGCGAACGCCGTGGCTGAGGTCTGACTGGTCGGCCTAGGCTAACTGGGCCATTTCGTCTGCCTTGGAGTTTTCTGACCGAGGGATGTGTTTGATATGGAAAGTATTGAAAAGGCGAACGAGAGGGAGTGCAATGTCTCTGTAGGCTCGTATCGTGTCTTCCTTCGCGTCGAATTCCCCCGTGATCTGCCCGACGATCAATTGGGAGTTACTGAACAGTTGGATATGGCTTACACCAATGTCTCTGGCTAGGCGAAGACCTGCTATCAAGGCCTCATACTCGGCTTCATTATTGCTTGCACCATTGCATAAGCCTACCGGACAACTCTGGCTATTGCATTACCCTCTTCAAAGGTTGATTAGTGAGGACCACTATGGAGTGAGCTTAGAAATAAGGTCGGAGTCGTCTTGAGGCTATGACCAAGGCGAGGGCCATTTTTTCTAGCAGAGGGTAGTTCTGTTCTGCTCCCCTGAGAGCTCGGCTAATGTAATAAACCGGACGTTGTACTGAGCTGTCCTCCCTAATGAGGGCCGCACTGACTGCGGTGTTTGATACAGCTAAGTAGAGAAAAAGGGTCTCGCCTGAGAGCGTCTGAAAGAGTAGGGGAGGGTTGGCCATGCACTGCTTCAATTGTTGAAAGGCCTCTTCAGATTCGGTGGTCCACTCAAAGGCCTGTCGAAGGACTTTGAAAAAGGGAAGGCACTTGTCTGTTGCGCGGGAAATAAAACGGTTGAGGGCGGCGACTTTGTCGGTAAGTCGTTGAACCTCTTTGATCGTTCTAGGAGACTGCATTTCTATCAAAACCTTGATCTTTTTGGGGTTGGCCTCGATGCCCTGTTGACTGACCATAAAACCCAAGAATTTCCCAGATCCTACGCCGAAGGCGCAGTTCGCCGGATCCAGCTTCATTTGATACTTGCGTAGGGTTTCGAAGGTCTTTCACAGGTCTGTCAAATGATCAAAGGAGAGTTTACTCTTGACAAGCATGTCATCAACGTAGACTTCCATATTCTGACCTATCTGGTGGTGAAAGACGGCATTGACCAACCGTTGGTAAGTTGCTCCGGCATTTTTCAATCCGAACGGCATAACACGATAGTGGTAAGTTCCTCTGTCTGTGATGAAGGAGGTGTGTTCCTGGTCAGTCGGGTGCATCAGAATTTGATTGTAGCTGGAGAAGGCATCATGAAGCTGAGCATCTGATGTCCAGCAGTGGCATCGACAAGCAAATCTATGCGAGGGAGGGGACAACTATCTTTGGGGCAAGCTCAATTAAGGCCGGAGTAGTCGACACAGAGTCGCCATTTACCGTTATTTTTACGGACCAGGACCACATTTGACAGCCATCTGGGGTAGTATACGTTCTTGATGAACCGTTTGTCCAGTAGTTTGTCTACCTCAGAGGCAATAAAGGCATTACGTTCCGGGTGAAAGACACGCTGCTTCTGACGGAAAAATCGGAAGTGGGGCTCGATGCTAAGACGATGAGTGATGACGGAGGGATCGATACTCGGCATGTCGGAATGGGTCTAGGCAAATACATCATTGTGCTCGGTTAGGGGGGCTGTATGGTCGGCCTGGGCTTGGGAGGATAGTTGGCTGCCGATGTTAGCTGTTTTTGTTGGATTGGTAGGGTCGATGGGGACTTCAACAAGTTCTTCCACTGGTTCCCCTCTGACTAACTCGTTTTCGTCTCTGACGTCGAGTCCTTCGATGATCATAGCCTCCTTCAGCTTGACCTCTTTGAGTGAAGTGACGTAGCATTCTCTGGCCACCGTATGCTCTCCCCTCACGGTGCCGACCCCGAGGTCAATAGGAAATTTCATGGCCAGATGGTATGTGGATATGATAGCTTGAAAAGCATTAAAGGTTGTACGACCAATGATGATGTTATAAGTAGAGAGGCAGTCGATGACAAGGAAAGTGAGTAACTTGGTGGTTTGTCGTGGATACTCTCCAATGGTGATGAGAAGATCGATAGAGCCTATAGAGGTCACTCGATCCCTCGTGAAGCCGACCAGTGGGGTTTGGAGAGGGGACAATCTTTCTTCCCCGACCTTGAGCTGGCAATAGGCGTTCAGGAAGATGATGTTTGAAGAGCTGCCGTTGTCGACAAGCACTTGTTTGACTTTGTAATTGGACAGGAGAGCAGAGATGATGAGGGGGTCGTCATGAGGGTAACGGATGCCTGTGCAATCGGCCTCCGTAAAGGTGATGGGTTCCATCCACTGTTTGGGGTGTTTGAAGGGGCGATCCAATGTCGTGACTTCTTTGTTGGAGCCCTGTCTGATTTTTTTAAGTTCGGCTCGCTGGGTTGAATGAGATGGTCCTCCGTATGGAAGCCCGCTAACAATGACTCTGATCTCTTCAACTGGGGGAGCAGGGTTGCCTTGTGCTTAGGGTTGTGGTGGGCGCCAATCATTGCCTTGGTTAGGTTGTGCGGGTTGTCGGGGAGGGGTGTGTCGGTGGTTGCCCCTGGTAGGTTCGGTCCTTGGCCGTTGTTGGGGACGAGCTGCCGTGAACCAACTGAGGCGCCCCTGGTGTATCAAGCTCTCTACCTGGTCTTTAAGGTTAACACATTCCTCGATGTTGTTGTCGTGGTCCTGATGGGGACGACAGTATTTGGATTGGTCTCGCCGGTTGAAAGGAGACCGCAAGGGTTGTGGTCATTTCAAGTTGTAATCTCGTTGAATCTGGTTCAAGACTTGTTCCATGGGGGAATTGAGGGATGTGTACCGCTCGAACCGATCAGGCGGCCGGGTAAGTGTCAATCGGTTGGCTCGAGCAGTTCGGTTGGTATACTGAGGTGCTTGCTGTGTGTATTGGGTGGTTCTGGTTTCAGATTCCTTTCTCTTTTCTGTGAGGGTTGGCTTTTTGGTTGTAGAATCTTGGCAGGCCAGAGAATCTTCGGCGTTCATATATTTTTGGGCTTTGGAAAGAAGGGTTGCCATGGAGGTTGGAGGGTTTTTGGAGAGGGAGCAAAGGAAGTCGGATGATCGTAAACCAGCCATGAAAGTCGCGAGAATGACCTTGTCATCGTTTTCCGCCACCTGCAAGGCCTCGGTGTTGAAATGGGTGACGAAGCTACGTAGTGATTCCCCCTCCGTCTGACGGATGTTGAGGAGCTGATTCGTCGGGCACCACTGGCGCTGGGCACCAATGAAATGGCTAAGAAAGGAATCACTTAGGTGTTAGAAAGTAGAGACGGAGTCCGTTGGCAGCTGACTGAACCAGAGTCGAGCCAACTCCTTGAGTGTTACAGGGAAAGCTCGACACATGATCTCATCAGGAAAAGCATAGAGGATCATTAGGGTCCTGTAAGTCTCCATGTGGTCGATAGGGTCCGTTGTGCTGTCGAAAGAGTCGATCGAGGGCATTTTGAACTTAGGAGGTAGGGGTTTGTCCCTAATGGAGGCGACAAACGGTGAATTGGCTATTGTGGAGGGTTTATTCTGTATGTTCTGCATGACTCCTTGAAGCTGGAGTTTCATGGCTCGGAGTTCCGCATCCCAGATTAGAACGTTGTCACCACCAGAATACAATGGAGGCTGGACACTACTGGCCTCTCCCTCAGGAGAAGGTGCTTGGACTGATGGATGTAGATCCCGAGGTGGAGGTTCATATCTTGGGGTGGGGGTCGCAAACCTTCCAAGTTTGAGGGGTGGGCTTGTTGGAAGGGATGGCTCGGGGTTCGTTCTCGATTAGGTGGGATATCTTGTGGTGGTGGAAGAGGCGCATGGAGGTCTCGCTGAAGCAAAGCATTAATCAAGGCTTAGTTTTGTTCGGCTAGGCGGTTGATGCTATTGGTGAGTTCTGTGAAATACTGAGGTGGGTTGTTTGGATTAGGAGGGTCGGCAACGTTATGTTGAGAAGCCATGGATCTCATTGTGACCACCCACCTTGGCGGGTGGCAAAAAGGAATTATCGAGGATGGGTCTCTGGCAACAATGAGCATAATTGTCACACAGAGTGAAAGTTTCCCATAGACTGCGCTAACTGATGATACTACTAGTCCCTGAGGAACGGAGGTTGATCCACGCCTCCCTCACCGTTGTCCGATCTCTGGGCTCACCGAGAGACCTACACAAAAGTCCAACGGGAAACGGGAGTCCCCCAGCGAACCCTCCGACGATCAAGTTAGAAAAAAGAGACTAATTGAACATAGAGATAGGGTGATGATAAAGAACTTAACCTTCTTTTTGTCTTAGAAACCTGCTTATATCCTTTGTTCATCATTTCCTTGTCTACTCCGACCTGTCATGTTGGCCGAAAGTCTATGCTCTACCTTTCCTTGTTCATGGTGAGGTTGTTCTATTCCGACGTGAAGGGGTTATCGCATTAAATGCTGCAAGGGGCCTCATTAATGGCTGATGTGTGGTGTAACAACTCTGCAGGATCTTTGTCTGCTTACGTAGCTAGTTCCTCTCTTGACAAGTGTTTAGATGTTATTGGTTCTTGGTATAACGTTGGGTTCCAGTGATGTTGGGCCTTAGTGTTTGAATCGTGTATTGGGCTCTAAGTGGTGGGCTAATAGCCCCTATGGGCCCACCTATGTCACCATTAAATTTTTAATAGTCCAAATTGCCATTTAGACAATGCTTATTCATTATTTATGATTATTTATAAAGAAACATGATGATTTGACATTTATTTTGATTTTCAAAATTTCAAAATATCAACTTTCAAATTGAAAAAACTAAAAAAACATTGATGGTGTTTGGGAAGTGGGTTTTTATGTAGGTTTTTTTAGTTGTAGGTTTTTATTGGATAAAAAATTTTTGGTGTTTGGGAAGATAGTTGGGTTTTTATGTGGTTGGATGTGATGTTTGTGAGAGAAAAAGTGAAATGATTATGGGGTTGGATGTGATATTTTGTTTGGATATGTTTTTTTTAGTTTTGTAAAAAGTTTGTCTTTTAGTGGAAAAAATGAGAAAAAAATCCGGAACCTAGGTTCCCAAACACCACCATTATGTGCAATAAAAAAAAAAAATTAATCATTGTGTTTGGTTTCTGTTTTCTAAACTCATTTTTTTGAAAATTAGGGAGTTTTTGTTTGGTTATTTTGAAAATTGGACAAAGTTTTTAAAAAACTAATGTGGGAATATTTTTTGATGTAACAATTTTTTTTTTAAATTGTCTCTCTCCTTAAATTGCAGAGACACTTGAATTTGCAATAATGCATTTTTTTGAAAACCAAACAAAGTCCCTTTTTCAAAATAGAGTTTTCAAATCACTATGTGTTTTTTTTTTTTTTTTTTTTGAAAAAATTGATAAAATTGATTTTTTTTTATGCAAAATTGAAAATTTTGTATCTGTAAAGGAGCATGAGGATGGAACATTGATGTGCAAAACTGAAAAAAAAAATTAAAAATGAAAAAACTGATGATGTTCTCAATTTTAAAACTAGAAAAAATTAATAATATTTTCGGTTTTATTAGATAGTTGAATCAAATCAATAAGTAATCTCATACTCTATTTTTTACATCAGTTAGTGAAACAATTTTCTGGAACATTATTATGCAAAATTAATAATATTCTTAGTTTTAAAACCCTGAATCTATAGCCTATGTCACCGGTACAAGATATGAAATAAGAGTAAACAGATATGGTAATGCCCTATTGACTACATCTTTCCAAGACAGAGCTTAGTTACAACAAAAATGAGTTTATATTCAATACAAATAAAGCTCTAGAATTGTACAAAATAAATACAACAATAAACAAAAATAGAAACTTTTGACTCCAAATTCTCCCAAGTTATTGCCTTGGTGGAGGCATGTCATCAGTACCTGAAAATGGTTTCCTACATAGGGTGATCCAAAACTTAGTAAAGATACTCTAACACAGTGTATGAATCTTATCAGAGTTATGAAGTTAATGCATATGCAATGCTCGTGTCAAAACATTTTATATCTCTTTTCAAACCATGCTATGTCAAGTTTATATCACAATTCATGAAGTCAATTCCATTTCAGTAGAAAACAGGACAGTGGATACAACACTGACAATCTCTAAGATGTGTCTGCAAGTAGGCTACAAGCACTACCAATTTGTCATTTTTACCGATATTAACCGGAAGGTTCAACATCTAATAGCACGGATTTCTGAACTTTCACCAAGAATACACAAGCCAACATAATACCACAACTACACTTTTACCCAGATTCACCAAGATATTCACCCATTTTTCTCAAACAATAACAATTCCAATATGTTAATTATGTTACAATGCTCAATACAAATGGATGAGAAAATAATTTCAGTTTACCTAATTCTCATGCAATTTTTACAACAATCATAACTATCTTTCATCGATAGTCCAAAATAGATATCTCTAAACAAATAATTAATTTTCAATACATATATACTTTCCAATATTTCCAAGTAGGAGTGATAATTTATATCTAACTCCACCACCATCATCATCATTATTCCAATTCCATAAAACTAACATCAATTTCATTTCTCTTAACAAAATTAAATTTTCACAATTTAAGGCAAAAACCCCCTTTCTTAAAAAATCAATCTCCATGGATAAATCCACCATTTATCACAACCCAACCAGTTTTACAAAGTCACAATCATATACAAGAGCCTAATTTGAAAATCCTTCTTTTAATTTCAAAACCAAACCCTAGGTTTTATTCAAAAGCTTTCAAATCACTACCTTGTTTTAAAAAGCAAATAACTAAGTTAAAATCATAAAAAATGGTCAAAGTAATCCTTACTTCAAAGACAAGAACCAAGAAAAACAAGGGTTGAAATTTGACAAAGCTGAAAACAAACTTTGCTCCGATCAAAACAAAGCTCTAGGTGAGCTCTACCTTTTTAACAAAGGAATGGATCAAGATGTATTTGAGTTTTAACGAGGGTTTTCTAGAGAGAGAGAGTAAGTAGATATAGGTTTTGGAGTGTTTTAGAGAGAGAGATATATGAGAAAATGACTCAAAATTGACCCCCTTGGACTGATGTACGCGCAGATTGCCCGAACGCAAGAATGGTCACTCGAGCGACCAGACACAGCGAAGACACTGCTCGAGCATAAGAATGGTCGCTCGAACGCACAATGTACCCCTCCTAGTAGTTCAGACTTGCAAAAGTTCACTCAATCGCAAGAAGCTTCACTCGAGCATAGATATCAAACTCTCAGTAGTTTGTAGACTGTAAAAAACAGCTCGAGAGCAAGAAGTGTCACTCGAGCGAACAAGCAGAATTCTAAACAATCAACTCTTTGAAAAACAAGCTCCAAACCTGTTCCAAACACGACAATGATACTCCAATAGCCAAACTCAATGAGATACAAGATGAATAAGGAGTTGAACAACTAATAAGACAAGGAAATTTCGTATCCAAAACAATAAATGGACCGCGTCCAAACTAGAGTCGTTGTAATTCAGGTAGGAGAAACTAGATTAATTATAAAGATATTATTTTAAATTTTTATCAATCAATTTAATTTGCCTGGTTCATGATAATTTTGAAACTTCTTAAAATTTAAGAATAAATCATAGTTTAATGTTAATAAACTTATGCACAAGTCTCAATTCATGCTATGATTTTTGCTTCAATCAAAAGATGTTTTTTTAGGAATATCTTTAATTTAGAACATGAGTTTATAAATTAAATTACAAAGGTTTAACTAATAGCAAAATATTATCAAAAACTAATGATTAAGCCCCGGTTTGGTTTTCTTTCTAGGCTAAAAAATCACAAAATGACAAAAAAAAATTAAATAAATAAATAAGTCAAAAACCACAAAAGGACAAATAAATATTTGTCATTCCAAAACCAAAAAGCCAAATAAGAAAACCAAACAAACAAAAAAAAGTCTCAAGATAAAAAAGTCAAAAAAGTGAAAAAAACCAACTAAAAAAGTCATTGTCAGACGACCCCTAAACAACACATGTTTTTTTATATTTTTATAAACTCAAAAAATTGAAATATTGTTTACGTTTATGCATAATATTTTTCAAAATAAGATTTTATTTCTAAAAAAAATTAAAACTAAATATTTTTATATAAATAATTCAAAAATGCAGTAGTGTAATATATCCATGTGTATATAAACATTACCATATTGATAATAAATCAGCAAAAAATAAATGTGATTTGAAATTAATAACAATTCAAAATTTAATTTACTTTACAAATTGAAGTGATTTGACGATTATTAAAATATGAACCAAATAATTAATTATTAATTATATTTAAAATATAATAACCGATGAATGAATGGCATGTGTATTTATGTATTTTAAAAATTCAAAAAATTAAAAAATTTGAATTGAGAGCTTCAAACTCAAAGGTCTCATAACGTTTTACTTATATTATATAATACTCTTCTATTCATTAATAACACTTCCTTTTTCAGTGATTTTTTTTTTTAATAAAAAAAAAAAGAAAAGGGTTTAGAGCCCTAGATGCATGCTCTAAGGAGTTCACCTCTTTGCATAATTATTAGGGACATAAACATAAACAAGTGAAATTGCTTGCTGGCGGCACGATTTGTACATATTCTCAGGTGTAAATACGAGTTAAATTTAAATATTAATCTTGTTATATCTAATTACTGCTTAATTAATATAGAATTCATGCACAACCAAACTTAGTGACACACGCATGACAAGAGCTAGTCGCCAAGTCGTATATTGTAATGAAATGAATGATTGCATTTGGAGAGCAAAGACAAACAAATAGATATCTGAGTGTGCTCAATTATTGAAACATACATAGCAAATTTGTTCCTCTCATAAATTGTTTAGACTTGTATTTGATTCATGAATTTAGATATAAATTTGAAAATAAAAAGAGAAAAATTACGTGAAATGTGAATTAAATATAATTACATTTTACACTTTTTTTTTTCTTTTCCTTACCAATTTTCTATACAAATCTATGAATCAAACAACACATAAATGATTAATTTTATTTTATATCTTAAATTATCATAATTTTTTCAAGCTCATTCATAAAATATTAATTTTATGTATGTAGTGTCTAAAGTTCCTTATTATTATTATTATTGTTGTTGTTGTTGTTGTTGTTATTTCAGATTACGTAGTTTAATTAGGGACGATTGTATAAATCAATAATCTTTGAAACGTAATTTGATGGGGAAAAAAATATCATTTTATAGAATTTGATAACTTAAAAGCGACTCCGGTCATAAGTCCAAACTTTTGAGATAATAATCTAAAACTCTATTTTTTTGGTGTCAAAAAGACAATAATTTTGAAGATCATATTAGTCTTATACTTATATATCTATCTGTCTATTGTTCTCCTATCTATCCATCTCACATATATACCTACTTACCTGTCCACGTGTCATCTATCTATCTACCTATTAATCTACGTGTCATCTCCTATTTGTCCACATGCCATCTATCTGTCAACATAATCTATATGCCTTTCTATATCACCAATCGTTGCCATCTCCGGTGACATTGACGACCATTTTTCTAGTGACTCTTTTGGCGACCGTTTCACGTAGGGTAAAAATGAAAAAAAAAAAATCCTTCAAAATAATAATTTGTCCTTCTCACTAAATAAATTTACTAACCATGTCCACATCTCCAAAAATATCAATCCTTAAACCTATTGTCACATCCCTTAAAGAAATGGACATATTACCAATAATCTTTTGACTTTAACCATATAACCAAAAACTTCTATTTTTTCTTACTATTTTGAACAAATTGCACCTACAATCAATTTGATAGGTGTTTGATTGTATGATTTAGGTTGTTCAAATTGTATAATTAATTATACAAGAAACCCTAGTTGTTCTCTCTCTGTCTCTAAGAAACCATAGCATTTCTCTCGTTTTTCCTTTTTTCTTTAGGGGGGAGATGGTGGTGCTTCTAGCCATCCCCTCCCATTTGTTTCTTTTTTCACAGTTTATTCTTTTTTTCTTTCTTATTCATCACCATACTAACCACTACCACTCATCTTGTCTCTATCATCGACATGCCACCAAGGAAGTTTTCAGATCCTTACTCAGATCTAATTCTTGACCGAGCTTTGACACTACTAAATGCACTTTTATATGCTAGGTGACCATCTCAGATTTAGAATGTTTTATTTCATAATGTACAGATGGAAATTTGGGTACCACAGTTATCGGTTGTGACGATGAATATATTGTGAATGTGATTGGTAATGCTTGTTTGGTGGTGATTTTTTTTTTTTTTTTTTCAATACCTCTCTTTGTTGAGATTTTCTCCTCATTTTATGAAGGTTTTCTCCTCCTTATGTGGAGGTTTATTGTTCTCCCTATGTGGAGACTTGTATCCTCTTTACATGAAAGTTTTCTTTATCCCTTTTTTGATCTATTTTGTACTCTAATATATTTTAATTGACGACTTATTGTCAGATGCGTAATATATTAAGTCTCCTGCTTTTTCATTATAAAAAATTGTATAATTATATTTTGCCACGTCAAATTAGTTTCAAACTGTTGTTGATTTATATTTATCTTCAATTAGATCACATGAATTCAAATTATTTTTTTTTAGATGAAATTGATATTTTAGAGATGAAATAGAAAACAAAAATATCAATAGTTTAATAAATGCAAGTGAAATTAACTTTTGTTTAAATTTCTAGATAAATTAATGATTTAATAATTTAATATAATATCAAAATAAATAATAACTTACTTATTTAAATTTTATTATTTTTTATTCAATGATTAGAACAATTACACTTATTTGATTTAATCATGAAAGAGGCTCTCGCCACGCCTGTGGGGTCCATATATTAGCATTCAAGAATGAAAAGAGAAAGTCCAGGTGAGCAATCAAATCAATTATCAAAACAGGAAAATAAGAATCTTTTTCCTGGTTTTGGGAAGTGGATTGAATTTTTGATTTTTTTTTAGTGATTTTAGTTTAGGTTGAAAAGTTTGGTTTGGAAAGAATTTTTTGATTTTTTGACTTTTTTAATTTTTTTGTGAGAGAAGAGTGTAATGATTATGGGTTAGATATGATATTTTATTTGTTGTGGCTAAAATAACATATTTTGTCTTTTGTGACTAAAATAGGTACAAACCATCTTCCTAAACGGACTGTTACGCATGGCATGCAGTAATAATTGTTATGTATCTTATTAGAAATTTTAATTCGATAATTTAAATTATTTATATTTTAAAAAGTATTGAATAAAATATGTCTAATCAAATATCGTTATCTTTTTCATCATATCACATTTACATTGAATTTTATATTTCAAATTATATATATTTTTTTATTTAAAATACAAATATAATTTGATAAAAAGACTAACGATATCTGATTAATGTAATTTTTTATTAATATATTTTATTTGATATTTTTTAAAAATATAAATAATTTAAAATATCAAATTAAACTATGAAAGAGGCCCACTATAATGCGCAACAGTTGTTGTTGCTTGCTATGAGCAACAATAATCCCAGACCCCCTTTTCAAGGGCTTTTATTAGTAAAGATTGGTGGGAGGGCGGGAGACATGGTCACATATAACGGCTAAAGTCAAGTGCACCAACCTTACTCTACCTAAAATGACTAAAATCAAGCCTTATCTGCACCAAGAATTTTTTCTTGTCCCTTCTATTAAAAAAAATAATAAATAAATAACAACTCCGTTTTGTAACTCGAAACTCATGAGGTTCGAATGGTTCGAGCCAAAACAACGACGTTTTGGTTTTTTTTTTTTCTCGTTTTTTCTGAAGATGAAGAACATGACAGTGAAGAAGAAGAAGAAGAGGAAGAAGAGAAGAGGGAGCTAGAGCTGGACAACTTCATCAACAATAACAATAACATCTTCATCAACATTATCATCATCATCATCAACAACAACATTTTCATCAACATCATCATCATCAACATCACAAAACTACTTAGATCTAGATCTACTTAGAAAAAAAAGAAGAATAAGCAAATCCACTTTCAAACCCAAAATCAAAATTGAAATCAAACCCAATCACATAACTGAAATCAAAATCAAAATTGTAAATCAAAGTATAATACGCAACGGATGATTAATTTCAAAGCCATACCTTTTAGCAGAGTCTGAAGTGAAGGATCTCGTGGGTAAATCACGTGCTTCCAGAATCTGAACAACGAACCCAGCAGTGAAGTGATACTACAAAATGAGTATCACCCACAGAAGTCATAGTGCAAAATGGCTTGATCGTTGCTTAATGGGAGAAAGTCAGAGAGAGAGTCTGGAAAAAAAAAAAAGGTTATGGGTAAAAACCACATAACGTATACGTATCTCTCATCATATCAGTTGTATATAATTAAATATATATCAACCAATATCTATCTATCCATCTATCCATATCTATTGATATGATAGCTATAGATATCCTGAATGGTTATCCAAATAAGTTTTGAATTCAAATTCAAACTTACATGGATCAGGTTCAAAAGGTTCAAAGGGTCATGCCACATGGGCGCCTAATTTCTAACAAAAATCAAAATCAAAATCAAAATCAAACCCACTCACCGATCAAACACAAAAATCAAACCCAATCAAACACAAAAATCAAACCCACCCACCGAGAGAGCATCAACAACACATCATCATCATCATCATCATCATCATCATCAACACACACAGATACACACACATGTAGATCTTTCCCCTTCCTCTTCTCTCTCCTCTCTCTTTCTCTTTTCTCTCCCTGTTTTCAGCGATACAAGAGGGAAATGAAGGGAAAAAAAAAATACCCAAAACGACGTCGTTTTGGATATTCGAGCCAATTTCGGCCAAATATTTCTCGAGCTATCAATGATTATTCAATAAATAAATGTATTTGCACTATTTTTAAGTCTGGGCTTGGTTTGGAAATGACAGTTTGGGAATAGGCTATTAGTAACTTTCTGGTTAGGATAAATTATAAATATATTTCTTAAGTTTTAATTAAAATATGAATTATTTTTTATGATTTTAAAAATTACATTTCATTTTTTGATATTTTTAATTTCCTAATAAATCGTTTCTTTGTTAATAAATTATCAAATCAATTAACAGTTTTTAATGATAGTAGAAATATGTTTCAATTAATAATTTAGATAATTTTATTATTGTATAGGAGAATAATTATGAATTTCATTTTTTAGTTAATTCTATTAAATAAAAAAATTCTAACAATGGGGTATTTGTAATTTTTCAAACCACATGAGCCAATCTTTACTTTAAGTAAACATTAAGGGGTGTATTTGTAATTTATCTTTTTAGTTAAAATATAAGGTGAAAAAAATTGTATGCTTTGGATAATCTTTTAGCTTTTATGAAAAACATGTAAAAAGTATAAAGAAAGGATAATCTTTGATTTTTTTAGTGACTTTTTTACTTTTTTAAGATGTTACCAAACCAAGCCTAAATAATTCAAAAATTAAAAAAGTTGACTTGGTTTGGAATTTGCTTATTTTTTAATTTATTGACTTTTTACGAAAAGATATATAAAAAAATAAATAGGTAATACGACAAATAACTTGTAACAAATAAGAAAATAAGTTGTTTATTTAACCTGGATTTGGGAAGTGTTAATTTAACCTGACTTTTTAACTTTTTAATTAATTTAGCATGGCTAAATTAGTTCCTTTTGAAAAAAAGAAATTGACATTTTTTTGTTTGGATGTGATAGTTAGGAAAGAAAATTTGAAATAATTATAGTTTGGATGTGACATTTTATCTTGTTAGTTAAATTAGCCTATTTTATCTTTTTGTACTAATTTAGTTACTTTAACTCTTGCCAAATGGGACCAAGGGATGTTGTTGTGGTTAAGTCACAGCAACGATATTTGTGGTGCCCCAGCAGAGACTTTTTCTGATTTTTTTTTTTTATAATTCGAACCGTTCATATTATAGGGTTCGTTGAATATATCATCCATACAAAAAATCAAATTGATTGGAAATGTATAGTACTATAACAAGAGCACATTTATATTTTAAAAAATAAATGGTTAGCATGATCTTAATAATTTTTATAAAACAATTTGAAACTGATCATGTGATTGCTAATTTCTAATTAACTGGATTTTTTATATGAATAATATACTTGACGAACTCTACAATATGAATGGCTCACATTATCGGAAAAAAAACTCCCATCAGGGCACCACAAATCCCTACAGGCTTAACTTGTAACCAAATCACCAAAAAAGTCAAAAAGCCAGACAATCTTACAAAAAAAGTCAAATATTCTACTTTTCTCTTTACTTTTTGCACATTTTTTTTATAAAAAATAAAAATAAAACATTATCCCAAACATACTATTATATTTTTTTACCTCATATTTTAACGAAAATGTTTGAGACTCACAAAAAGCTTCCACAATTTGACCTACATTGACATAGTATGATAAGTGTCAACTTTTAATTAATTACACACTAAGGCCAAGTTTGGCATAACCTAAATAATACAAAAAGTCAAAAAGTCACTATCTTATTTAAATCACATCATCTTATTTAAATCACATGACCTCTCTAACACATCACATCAAACCCAACCCAGACCCAACCCATATAAGCCAATAAGTGCACTTTTTTAGAACATCTCAAACCAACCCTAAATGATATAAGACTTACATTCCTTACCACATTATTGTGAGCAAAAATATGGGTCTTTAACATTGCTCTTAATAAATTTCAAACTATATATAAATTTGACTTTTTTATTTTCTTGAATGATTTGTTAATGAATTGCATACGATTCGAGCTTTGATGGCAACCCAAAAAAAGGTCACATCTTTTTTGAAGTTTTTTTTATTTTTTTATTTTTTGTATTAATCTTTAGTGATTTTTTTTTTTTCAAAATTATATCAAAACTTTTTATTTTTTTGGCCCATCTTATCGAGACGAATCTAAAAAGTATTTTTTTAAAAAAAATTCCAAAAAAATTGAAAAAGCAAAAATGAGCCAAAAATGATTGCTTATTTTTGTCTTTTCTGAATTTTTTAAAAAAATTTATAAAGATTTATAATTTTTCAATTTGTCTTGTCGAACTGAATTTAAAAACCTAATTTTTTTTGAAATTATTTTTAAAAAATTCACTAAAAAAAAGTAATAAATAAACAAACCCCAAAGCAACCCTTAAATTGATTCAGTTTGGCCCTATTTTGTGTAACTATTAAAACAGATTATAAATTATAACTTAACAAATTATAAATTATGACTTTAATCAGAAGCTGTTAATCTGTTTGATATATCTGTTGGATTTAAATAAGATGTGAAGTAATTTTTTCAATTAACTTTTATTTTTTATTATTCACTATTTGTTTATATTTCTCATAAAAAATAATAATTATAATCTACAGTCCCTTTAGTTTTTTTTTTCTATTTTTAAAAAAATATAAAAAAATATAAAAAAAAATCTAAGAGTGCAATTGTAGATTAACATGTCCACAACAGAAGCTGATAATTAAAAGCAATGGACGAGCAGTTTCTCAGAATCAACTTTTTTGAGTTAAAATAAGTTGTTAGAATCAGAAGTTATTTGAAATAAATTTAACCAAACAGTCTAAAATAATTTTTCCAAAGTTAAAAGTTATAAATAAACTCAAAAAAGTCCAAACAAACACCCTTTTATAGTCTTGCTTACAATGTCATATTTGTCTTTTGAGAATCATATCTGCATACCTTTTTTTCAACCCCAAATCAATTACTAATGTGTAGATCCCACACCTATGTAAAAAATTTAGTAGAATATTTGATAATTCATTTAGGATCTATAACATTTTCTTTTTTTTTTTAATTTATTTTAATTGTCCAGGTGGACATGGAGGAATTATAAAATTCAAGTTGCACTTCCAATAATAAAGAAATAAAAAATTGAAAATCTATGGAAAAAATTATTAAATTCCTTTAGGGCATTACCTCATATCAATCATCAATCAGTTGTCATTTTAAAATACCAATAAAAAAAGTAATAAAGTCTCATTGTATGGATTAATAAAATGTATATTATAATGCCTCTAGACAAATAATTTACGTAAGTGCGTGTTGTTTGGAACCAAAAAAGAATAACACTTAGAATTTTATCCGAAAAGTTAATTGTAGAGCAGATATGAACTCTATACCTAGAATGAATTTGAACCATGTATTGAATTTCTATGTAAATTTTTTAATACAAATTCCTAATACGTAGCATTGTTGTTTTGGTATAACCTCTTGGGCTTTACTTGGGAAGTAGGTTGTGTTTCATATCTCTCTCACCATTGTGATTCCTTTCCTCCTAGCCCTACGATCACTGTGATCTCTCTTCCACCCATATCCCTTTCTTAACACCGTCACACTTTTCTCCTCTATCGAGATCCATAGTAGCCTTCTCTCTCATTTTTCTTCTCTTCATGTTCCTCTGAAAACTCTTATTAGCTCACCACTCTTCTTCTAAAAACCCTAGATTTGAGAATCTTGGGTCACAATGACATGGAGGTTAGAGGGTTTGGTTATGGTGGTGGTAGTTGTTGTGAGTTTATAGAGTTAAGGTTTGAGAAACGGGACAACTGGAAGAAAGAAGGGTTGGGCAGTGAGTGGTAATGGAGAAAAAAGATTGGAGAGAAGCATGGTTATAGTTAGGATTAAAGTTGAGATAAAAGTTTGAAGATTATGGAATTATGATAATTAGGTGATGTGAACTAAGAAAGAAACACAAAATCAAAATTGTGTGTAGAATGAATTGAGTAATAATGCAGGATGAGATAAAAAGTGGTAAGCAAAGAGAAACTCCCTAATTCACCAATCATTGCACTAACTAAAATGACACGAAGGCACCCATGATCTCCCTAGGCCCATTGAACTTCTAAGGCCATATCAGTATTAAGAGAGAGCCCTTCATTAAACTTTTTAAGTTTATGACCAAATTGCCCCTCAAGTTGACATGGAAGCAAAAGTGCCATTCGCATATTCAAGGATTAGGTTTGTGTTGGCTTTTTGGCTTTCGAAGGTTATTATTGTAATTGCGAGCGTGCCAGTAAGGATCAATCAGTCCTTACAGAAAATTAATTGCCAACCAATTATCAGACGATTGCGTTTTAGTTCTTTCAGCCTCAATGAAGAGGACTTTTACAAGTTGCTTGATTTAGGAGAATTAAGCAAAATAACAATTAAATGAAGAACAGTTGAAGTATTTCATTAACATGAAAAAACTTACAATGATTCAAACTCAGCCTCGTAGAGGTTTACAGCAACAATCTACTTGAAATTACTCATATGAACGAAGTGCAGTGCAAGAATTTAAAGTACAGAAAATGTAAGACTGGAAATGTAAAACTGAAATAAGTACAATAAGACTGGTTTTTTGGATCTGAGTCTGGGGGCTTTTTCTGAGACCTTCTCTACTATTTATACTGCTCAAGGATGACCATCGAACTGCATTTCTAACCGTCGAACTGCTCCTCCATGATCGCTGATCATGTTGCCTCAAGATTAGCTCCATTATGCCATTACTTGCAGTTAGGCTTCCCTCCTAAATTTGAATTTGAAATATGAGTAACTGTTGAAGCCACATCACCTTGCATCTCTTTGTTGATCCACTGCTACTCAGATCTCGTAATAACCAATACTAATTGTCACGTGTACGATCAGGATCGAAGACTTGAATAGTCTTCCTATATTATCCTTATTTTGCCACGCATCGAATTGTAATTAGCTTGTACAAAATATATAGCCAACATTACCCCCCGCACTAATATACCCAATACTTGGTGATATTAGTGGATCAAAGTCTCTTTCCCACGTCTTAGAACGTGCATGGGTTTTGCATTCTCCCAGAAATGCAACTGTCATTCATCATCTGCATTAAACTCTCCTTCAATCTTTTGAACACCCCTACCACCTTAGTATTCGAACAGACTGATATATTTTTTATGGTCGAATCAATTTTTCCCTCCATTGATCGAGCACACGAAGAGTCATATGATGATGTTGTTCTTCCTCAAAAGAACCTCCATGCATTAATTAGCCACCTTTACCCACCTTTCTATATTCTGGTCATGGATGCCTTTGCAAATTATCAACTCTTGGACTTCGAACATATTGCCCTTAATCCTTCGATTTAGAAACTCACAAATATGGACATGGGAAGTTCTTCTTCTGACTCACCCTTGGACTACGAACAAACTGCTCTCAATCCTTTGATTCAGAAAGTTGCAAATATGGACATGGGAAGTTCTTCTTCACAACCCTCTGCATGAGACAAGGCTGCGATTTCTTCCTCTTCTGGGGCTTCTGACTGGACAAGCTGGTCAAAACCTGAGGCCTGTGATTTGAGGGAACGAATCAACCATCACTTTGTCGAATTTACTGACCCTTTAGAGTTCCCTTCTTATGCGCGAAGCTCGGTGGTCTATCCCTACGTGCCCATTGACCATCGACGCAGTTTGGAGGAGAATCTGCTTGTGGCATGGTATACATCCTCCATGCCTACAAAGATAGTGCACGTCACCCGACGCTTAGAAGAGGCACAAGGGTACAATCCATCATTCTTAGCCCAGAAGGCGAAGATTTGTTCTTCTGACTAGCTCGATTATATTAATGCCCTTGTTCCTTCTGCCCTTGTTCTATCTCCTGAAATAGAAGCATCCACACCTTCCCCTCCGCCAAATCCTTGCTGGACAGAGAGATTGAGGCTTGCCCTCTCCGCAAATTAGATCTTTCCACCTTACAAGCCTCCACCTTCCCCTACTCCAGCTGAGCGGAAGCATGCTCAACTTCTGCTCACGGCTTTCTCTCACTTGCCCTTCAATGTTCTTGAGGACAAAGTCCCTCTCAAGAACCTTCGATGGGCTTGTGATATTCTGACTCGGGGTCATGTCCTCAATCCCCTCGCCTAAGCAGAGCTTTATATGTTTTTGGACCAACTTCCATTGCTTTTTCACTGGCATCGAACCTCCATGGCTACCACATAATCTTTAGACCAACTCTCGTCCCTTCGAGTTCGTGCCCAGTACGAAGCAGAGAACTTCATTGAAGAATTTAATGATTTCAAGAATAAAGATTCTGCGTACTGGGATGACTTGGATATAGACGAATTGGAACAAGGATTGAGAGAAACAGCATTTGAAATAAAGGCTGAAGAGCTCTTTTACGAAATGAGAGCATATAAACTCATGCAGCCAATGTTAGAAGAAATAGAGGATAGAATAAAGAAAGAACAGAAATTCATTGATCATAGTTAGACTAATTTCATGATCTTGTTATTTATTCCATTCCCTATTTTTATGAGCTTGAGTTTGTACCAAAATAGGGCCATTCGATGTAATTGCTCTTGTTTTAATACCACCAAGACTTTTTCTTTGTTTGGTATGGTTTGATCTTGTCCCCATTTGTCTTTAAAGCAAATTCAGGGCTTCGAACTGAACAATCTTATCCTTCGAATTTGGACTCGATCGTTTTAAATAAAACAATAAAAGAACCAACAATGAACCTTTCCAATTTATGGAATATAGTTAACAATTTTTGCTGATTTTCATTTAGAATTGGTGCTTCGAATCTAACAATCTTACCCCTTAAAGCTTGTTTTGATCATAACCAACATATGGTCATGGTTAGTATGATCAACAATTTTAAATTGACCATTTTTGCTTCGAAGAACAGTCCATGTTGTTTTTAGTCTAGAAAGAGAATCTTTCTTAAATATATACATAAACCAATTAATGGTTTTGATGTTTCAAACAACAATTCCCATTCTTAAGAGATCTTAAGTTTTGCTTCGAAGGATATTACTTTCATTGAGAAACCTAAAACAGGTCTTTAATCCCTTCGAAGTAAACGAATACTTGAGCATTCTTACATCCATAAGTATGAAATATACTTCGAAGCTGGCTTCTTAGTTTCGAAGCCGTTTATTATTTGACTTTTGGCGCCAAAATCTGGTTTCGAAGCCAAATACTATACTTTAAAGCTGGCTTCAACGTCTGGGATGTGTTTTTCCCTCCAAAAGTATCAATATTGAAGGAAACTCTTCGTATTTGTACTTTTAGTACTTAACGAATCACACGATATATCTTCCAGACATAAAAGCTTTTAAAACCCTTTTATTTTGTGCTATGAAATCACTTGCTCGCTCAATACAGAAACCATTTATCCTTACTGATCTTCCACTTCGCTCTACTTCCTTTCCCAGCTTCATCTTTTGAGGAAGCGTTCGATCAATGGCTTCTTCTTCATTGAAAGTACCAGTCGTAGAACGTGCGAGCCCGTCTGTAGTCCTGAAAAGGATCATTGATGCAAAATGTGAAAAGTACAAGACGGACGCATCTTCATCCCTCGTCGTCGTGAGCAACAAGACTATGTGCTTGGGCCTATATTCAAGGAGATTCTTGCTAAGCTTCCAGCTCTATATCCTCGTCTAGAAGACCATTGTCTTCTTTACGAGGGTGGCCTTGACTGGAGGAATTGGAGGACGAATCGCCCCCACCGATGCTGGCCCACAGTGAGACCGGAATGGCAAGAATGGTATGATCGGGTTGTCCCTGATAGGACTCTGGACCTTCAAGAACTTTGCCTTCTCGATGCCCTCCGATTATCCAAGTCAACTATCTCAGAGGACCCCTTCTTAATTCCTACTGCCCTGTGCTTTTGGAATCCTGTTTTTAATTTCTTCCAATTCAGATGTGGGATGATGGCCCCTACTATTCTTGACATTTGCCATCTATTAGGATTATCTCCCATTGGAACCCCCATTGGACCAGATTATCCTGACCTAGCAATCCCTTTTCCCTTCCCTCTCTTAACTCATCCTATAGTGACTTTGTCAAGGTTGAGAATAGAAGAGAGGGTCCTGTGACCGATAGGGAATTCTTTTCTTTCTTACTATATTGGCTTTGCAAATTCCTTTTCTGCACCTCCTCTCAAAGAATCATGCCTGAATTTGCCCTTCTTGCCAAAGCCCTTATTTTACAAAAGAGGGTGGCTTTAGCTCCATACGTTCTGGGTCACGTATATAGAGCCTGTTTTCTTTTCTCTGAGAAACCCTTAGATGCCAATCAAGGGGGGCCATTTTGGATTCTTCAGCTTTGGCTTTTTGCTTATTTCACTGAGTTACAATCCAAATGCCTTAAATTTTTTGAGCCAAACCCTCTTACTCATGGCATGAGGCTAGCCAATGCTTCCCTTTATCTTTTTACTTTTGCTTTTTACTTCTCTTTCTTCCACCAACTTCCAGCTTCTCCTCCTTCCTACTGCTTTCGTCCCTTCAAACCCATGACCATTGGCCCATCTTGGTTGAAGAATTTCCTGAGTGATAGGCTCTATACTTCACCTGCTCACAAAGACATATGGACCTCTATTTTAATCCGTAGAGAATTATTCATTGGGACCATGAACCCCAGAGCTTACAAATGCATTGCTGAGCCCTACTGTCCTGCTCAATTTGCTAGACAATTTGGCTTCTCACATGGGGTCCCAATACCTCTCTGCAGTAACACCAATCTAAATCTTACCACTAGGGATTTGAAAGTTCGTCGGTCCAGACTAGAAGAGGCAACTTCTAAGTTTATACAGGACTTGATCGATTTTGAGTATACCCCTTTTCTTCCTCAAGGTAACATGTTAAAGAGGTACCACAACTGGTGGGTGTCCAATATGGAAGTATATCTGACCATTTCTCCTCAAGACTTACTGATGGTGTTGGATGTGCCCAAGCCCAAAGGAGCTGGAGTTGCTATTCCTTCCACTGCCCTTACCACTTCAGTTCTTGTGCCTGCTACCACACAATCTGCTCCTGCTGCCTCGACTCCTCCTAAAGTTACTCGGGCCACCTCGAAGAAAGGTATATACCCTTGTCTCTTCTCCTTTTTCTTTCTTTATAATGCTTTTAGCCTTATCTTTAGTTCTTCTTTTGTAAAGGTGGTGTGGGTGCCTCACAGGGAGATTCTCCTCAGAAGACCCAAGCTCTAAATCTTCTCAAAAGCAAACGACAACAAAAGAAAATGAGACTTTTACTTGAGCCTGAAAAGGATGTACCTGAGGTTCAAGCAGAAGAAAAAGAAGAAGAAGCAACTCAAGAGCAAGAGTCACCCTTGAAAAGAAGGAAAAGAGTGACCATCCCTTTTTCTAGCTTGGTTCAAGATCCCACTCATGAGACAACTGTCAGAGTAGTGGAAGAGGAACTCACTTCTGAAGAATCTGAATCCCAAATTGGAGAGAAAGAAATTGAGAAGGAACAGGAAATACCAGTACAAAGGAAAAAGAGAAGGAAGATGACTGTCTCTCCTTCTGATTTGGTCGGAGACCCTATTCATGAAGCAACTGCTAAGGCAGTAGAATGAGAGCATTCTACGGCCATAATTGTTTTTGAGAGAGCTAAGAAGAGACGGCAACAACAATTCTTAAGAGATGAAGCAGCTGCTGCTGATGCAATCCAAAGGGAAACTGCAAGAAGGCAACTTATGCTGAGCACTATTCCCTTCGAAGCTCTCCTATTGCTGCTATCACTTCTGAAACAAGTAATTTCTTTCATGCATCTACTGTTTCTCTCTTATCAAATTTTTTGGTATTGAAACCTGACATTACTTTACATCTCTTCTTGTGCAACAACAACTACTGAGCCTATTCTTCCAATAAGGACTCCCTCTGTTTCAGTTGAAGTTGATCAGATGCAAAATGTGAGGACTATTCAGATAATACTCCCACTTCCTAGGCCTACATTTAACGTACCCTCCTTTAGGCCAAGCATTCCTGCATCTCTTTCCTTTGGATTAAATCCGTATCTTCCTTTCTTATCTTTGGATCTACCTCAATTCAGTTCTCTTTCGAGCCTTGCTCTTCTCCTTCCTCCTAAGGAAATTACAATTGCTGCTGCTCCATCTCTGATGGTAGCTGATTCCCCTATAGAGGATGATGGCAACTCTCCAACCCATGGTTTATTACCTTTACCTATTTCCAGCCCTTCTTTCCTTGACCTATTGGTGGCTAGGACCATAGAGACTACTGAAGATGCTCCACCCATTTCTCCTATCCCTTTGCAGTCTTCTGTGCCTTCCACCACTGCTCTTTCTGCACCCCTTATGTCTTCGAATGAGGTAGATATCTTCGAAACAAGACTAGCCAGTCTCTTTGACATGTCCTCTACCTCTCCAATAGCTAATTATGAGGCTGAGCCATTAGTTCTGGCTGATTCCTTGTTAGCAATTCTTGAGAGCTCCTTTTCCTCCAATAGTAAGCCTTCTGCACCCTTGATGGACTTAGACAACTGTCTGGAGTTATTGACATCCTTTTCAAGGATTCCTTTCGAGGCTTTACAAAGGCCTATAATAAGAAATGACTTCCTTCAGTGCTGCAAAGTTGTTGAGCAATCCAGTATAATTGTCTCAAGTCCTCATCTATCTCAGGCAGCAGCTACTATTGACTTTTACATCAACATTTGTCATACTGCCAAGGCTGCAGAGGAGAACTTAGTGAGAGACCAGAGCTTTGTTTCCACAGTACATGCTGAAGTCTCCAGGCTAAAGGAACAACATTCCTCTGTCTCCCATTTTCGAACCCAACTACTGGAGAGAAAACCTCAACTTGAAGAGGAGCTATCTGCAGTGAACCAGGCCTTAATCCGTACTGACACTAAACTGCAGAACACCAACCAAGGACTGGCCAATCGAAAGCAAGAAATGACCATAGCCATCCAGTTGTTTTCTTCATTTAAGAATAGGAAGTCTGTTGTAATAGAACAATTAAGGCATTGTAATGATTTCTGGGCCAATTTATGACAAAATGTATTTAACTCTTTATGAAAAAACAAATTCTGATTTATCATTTGAGTACTCTTGTGTTATTTTTCTTGACATTTATTCTATTCCTTGTGTTTCCCAAATAGTTGGAAAATAAGGCTTCAAATATCTGCCATTAATCTTTTTGGGATATATGTATCCATTCAAATTTCTCAAATGGTATGCTCCGAAAGGCAGGACTCTATGAATTTGATATGGTCCTTCCCAGTTAGGTGACCATTTACCAAACTTATGGCTTTTAATTCCTATTGGGAGTATTGTCTTCCATACCAAATTACATTCATCGAAGCCAATGTGTTTGACTTTCTTATTGTAATTTTTGGCTGCTTTCTTCTTTTGAAAGAGAACGCTATTTAATGCCATAATTCTGGCTTCATCTATTCCTTCTAATTCCAAGCACATACTCTGATGGTATTGCTCAGGATCTAGCTGGTCTTGGCATTTTACCCTCAAAGACTTAACATTAATTTCCACAGGCAACACAGCATCATGCCCATACACCAAGGCATAAGGAGTAACTCCTGTGCTTGACCTTGGGGAAGTTCTATAAGCCCACAATACATCCAACAATAAGTTATGCCAATCCCTAGGATTGTCTTCCACAACCTTTTGTATTCCTTTCTTCAAGGACTTATTGGATGATTCAGCTTGGCCGTTGGCTTGTGCATAATAGGGGGTGAAATTAACAAGGCTAATTCCAAACTCTACCACAAACGACTTCACCATTTTCCCATCGAACACAGTCCTATTATCAGCAGTTATAGTTTGTGGGATGCCAAACCTATGGATTAAATCCTTAATGAATCCAATGACCTCAGTCTGGTCTACAGCCTTGTACGGCTTAGCTTCGACCCACTTGGTGAAGTAATCAGTAGCCACTAAAATGAAATAATGATGCTTCGAAGAGGGTGGGTGTATTTTTCCCATCATATCCATGGCCCATCCTCTGAATGGCCAAGGCTTTACTACTACATGCAGGTCAGTTATGGGCACATGCCTTATTGTGCCATGTTTTTGACATGCTTGGCAACCCTTTGCATATTCTATGCAGTCTTTAAGGATAGTTGGCCAATAGTAGGAATGCCTTCGAAACAACCATCACATTTTCACACCAGGCTGATGAGCACCACAGATGCCTTCATGAACCTCAGCCATAGCTATTAATGCTTCTTTTGGGCCTAAACATTCCAGCAATAAACCATCTCCCTCCTTTTTGTAGAGAGCATTGCTATATATGATGTATTGCATAGATTACAATTTAATTTTCCTATTGGCCTTTGAAGATGGGCCAGCCAAGTACTGCATTATTGGATGCCTCCAATCTTGTTCCTGTAAGTCATTATGATTGACTTCTAGGACCACATTCCTTTTATTTAAGGATGGTATAGATTTCTGGTATGTTGTTTGGCTTATGTCCCTTTGAGTATTATCCCTCCTCTTGAAATTCGAAGCTTTCTGAGCCACATCATTAGCTCTATTATTCAAGAATCTTGGGACATGAGTTACATTTGCTATTTGAAATTGAGAAAGCAGATGTAATGCAACAACATAGTATGGCAACATGCTTATACTTTGACATTTGAAAATCCCTTTCACTTGGTTAACCACCAATTGAGAATCTCCAAATATGTCAACTGCATGAACTTGCAATCCAATAAGAATTTTCAATCCCATTATTAAGGCTTCATATTCAGCTTGATTATTAGAACAAGTAATTTCATCCACTCTGAAACCATGTGTGGTTTCTATTCCTTGTGGTAACTTAATCACTATACCAATTCCAGTTAGGCCATTGGCTTTCGATCCATCGAACCACATTTGCCATGGCTCAACACTAGCCATACTAAGTTCCATTATCTCTTGGCTCTCTGTTTGAGATGGATGGTCTGCCAAAAAATTGGCTAAAACTTGTCCTTTCATTGCCTTTTGGGGAACATATTCTAAATGAAATTCTGATAAGGCTAATACCCATTTGCCAATTCATCCCCTCAACATAGGTCTAGATAACATATACTTAACCAAATCTGTGGTTGCAATTACCAAGACAGTTGTAGGCAAAAGATAATATCTTAATTTCATTGCAGCAAAATACAATGCAAGGCACAACTTTTCTACAGCTGAATATTTACATTCACAAGAATTTAAAAACCTACTAAGGTAATAAACAACTTGCTCCTTGCCTTCTTCATTGTCTTGGGCTAAGAAAGCTCCCAATGAATCTTCTGCAGCTATGTACAACTTCAAGGGCTTATCACCCTTTGGTGGCGTTAGCACTGGAGGGTTGGCCAAGTAGGCTTTGATTTCTTCGAAAGCAATTTGATACTCTGTTGTCCATACAAATTTCTCTTCATCTCTTAACCTTAACAAGGAAGAAAATACTTTAGTTTTCCCTACAATGTTAGAAATGAATCTTCGAAGAAAATCAACCTGTCCAAGGAACTTTTGTAATTCCTTCTTACTTGATGAGGGTCTGGCTTCAATAATGGCTTTGGCTTTATTCTAGTCAATCTGTATTCCTTTCTTGTGTACTACATAGCCCAAGAAATTTCCAGATGATAGCCAAAAGCACACTTAAGAGGATTGAGTTTCAACTTGAACTTTCTCATTCTTTCGAAAGCTGCTTCTAAGTGAAACAGATGCTTCTCCATGGATTGGGATTTAACTACAAATAATCAATATAACACTCTAAATACCCTCCAATGAGGGTGTGAAAGATAGTGTTCATAACCCTCTGATATGTAGCCCCAGCATTCTTCAGACCAAATGGCATTTTAACCCATTCGAATGTGCCAATATTTCTAGGACATCTGAATGCTGTTTTGTGAACATCCTCCTCTGCAATGCAGATTTGGTTATAACCAAAGTGCCCATCCATCATTGATAAAATTTGATGCCCTGCTGAACTGTCTACCAGCAAATCTACTATAGGCATAGGATACTCATCTTTTGGAGTTGCTAGATTTAAGTTTCTAAAATCAATGCATACCCTCATTTTACCACTCTTCTTAACTACAGACACAATATTAGATAGCCATTCAACATACCTGGCTATCCTAATAAAGCCTGCCTTGAGTAGTCTAAGAATTTCCTCATTAACTTTCTGAATCACTTCTGGACCCATTCTTCTTGGTTTTTGCTTGTATGGATTGAAGTTAGGCTTCATAGGGAGCCTATGTTCCACTAATGACCTATCCAATCCTGATAGTTCATTATAAGACCATGCAAAACAATCTTTATATCTCCTCAGAATAACCAACAACTGGTTCCTGTCAAGAGCATTCAACCAAGCACTTATATAAATGGGTTGTTGTACAGAACCTTCCCCTAAATTTATTTCTTCTAAGGGGTCTTGTATCTGAAAACTTATTGAAGCTCCTTCTTTGAAGCTCCTTCTTTGATTCCTTCTGGCTTCGAAGCAATCTCCTTGTTGTGTTTTGTTCCCAGGTTCTTTGATTCAACCTTTTTACCCTCCTCCTCATAGACAAAGTCTGTCCACAAGGCTTCTTCTTCCTGTATTTCTTGAACTTTTGTTTCAATGTCCAATGCACAGTATTTATCAAGGGCCAAAACTCTGGCCTGTTGCTGCTTCTGCTTGCAGCCAATTATCATGACTTCTTTCTCTTGCTCCTGCACTTTCTAGACTATTGATTTTACATCCAATATTGAAAACTTAATTAGAGCCAAAGACTTGGCTTCTGGTGCTTCATCTCTTTGCCTACAACCAGTCATCATTGTCATCTTTAACGACAACCTCTTCATCAGCACTCTCCTGGACTAAGTGCTTCAGGTGTGTCACTTCCTCATCAGCCGTCACTTCGGCTGAGCCATCAGATTTCCTCAATATACTGAATGGTGTCACTCCCTCAATATACAACTTGGCCTCTGCGAAGTCTGCGCAGGCTATGAAAGGTTGAGGATCTGCATCAATTTCCTCTGTCTCTCCATTGCCCAAGGCCATCATCATTTTCTGATGCAAAGAGGAAGGCACACATTTGTTAGTGTGGATTCAATCTCTACCAAGTAAAGCATTGTACTTAGCATTACTATCGATCACGAAGAATGCCGTCATGCAGTCCTTGGTTCCAACACTCAGGTTGATGGGTAGAATTCCCTAAGCCATCTGTCTGTCTCCAGCGAAACCAGCAATGGTTGTACTGGTTGGGATTAACCTGGGATTTCTTTTCCCTAATTTCTTCAAGGAAGATTTCAGTAATAAGTTCACCGCTGCCCCATTATCCACCAAGACACGGTTCAATTGTATCCCATCGAAAAAGGCCTTGATATACAAAGGCTTGACATGCTATGTCATAGAATTCGAGGGATACTCAAAAGGATATGAGAGGTTAATACTCACCACCTCTTCACTCTCGTATTCAGTTTCCATTGGGGTAACCATTCCGGAATTATCTTGCACCATACTCACTTGTGAGTCTTCGCTAGAGACTGAAATTGGGTCGATTTCTTGCCCTTCTTGATTCTCATCTCCAGCTTGGAATTCATGCGATAGTATGTGTACCATGTTCACTGACACTGAGCCAAATTAGATGGCTGGCTGTGTCTGTTTCTCCTTTTGGCCACCTTGTTTAGTTACTCCAGAAGCATCCTCCATGCTGCTCTCTAGCACTTCATCCTTCAAATGGTCTGTCATGACTGGCTTTTTAACCAGAAATGTTTGTTCAGCCATGAAGGCTTCGAACATTTCTTCCTCAACCATTTCTTTCTTTTGGCCCAAGCCAACTTCTTTCCCCATCTCGCTGTCACTCTCCATCAATGCCTTCTCCAATCTTGCTAAATTGGACTTCTCTCTGGCTTTTAGTTCAGAGTGAACTTTGGCCAACTGTTCTCTGCTGCAACCCATTTTGCCTTGTAGAGTTGGTTTTGGAGTATGGCCTGACTTTGGATCCTTCTTTCCTTCTGTCTGTACCAATGAAGAACTCTCTCCACTCTCTTTCAGGTCTTGCTGGTACTGAGTGTACCTACGCTGAATTTTTCTCCTTTGTGATATAGAAATTACGGGGACCATATCTGGTTCCTTTGTTTTTAGGTGCTTAAGCAAGACCCAATTGTTTGGAGCCACCAAAGCAGGTTTGACCATCCTACCTTGGTTTCCAACAACCTCTCTCTGGGTAGACACCTCCCTAGGTTTGTTCTGCATCACAAACCAGTCTGGGACTCCAGGTACCCACGAACCTACTGACCCAGCTGTTGAACTGCTTCTTTCCTCCTTCGAAATCACCCTCGAAGTTGGCCGTGAAGGCCACTGTTTGGCCTTGACTTCATGCTTTGGGCCTAACTCAGGCCTTTGATGAAGGTGTCCACTTTCTGTCCTGCGAGAGGCTGGTCTAGGGGGCCAATCTCTGGCTTTGATCCCATAAACTGAACCTCTCTCCAGTCTCCTCTCAGAATGACTGCTCTCCATTCTGTAATAATTAGGTGGCCTGGATTCATGTAAAGGCTTCTTGCCCTTGGGATGCATTCTATCAACTGTTGGTTCAACCCTCAATGGCTGCTGCCTAACACCAGATGGATATGGCCTTTTATTGTAAGCATTGGTTGGTTTAGGACGTCTCTACACATCCTTGTAATATTGCTTCCCATCAATTGGAAGTCCTTTCAACCACTTGTAGCTTAGTCTGCACCTAGGACACATCCTTTTCATCACAGCTGCTTCTAAGGAATCATCATCCAATGCTTCTTCATCAGTGTCTTCCCTCTGGTGTGAGAAATCTTGTCCAATAGCTGGTAGATTTCCAGTGTCTTTTTTGATAGTTGTCTGGTTGGCCACATGCATCTGCACATTGACTTCTTCTAATTCTTTCAAAAATAGGTTCTGAAAGTCCGGCATAATGACATTGGCTGCCACCTCTCCAATTTCTAGAAATGGATTACTGTCGATCCCCATGGCCTTTTCAGCTTTGGCTTGGAATATCAAACTTCCTTTCCGAATTTGTTCTTGGATCCTGTCTCAAAAAACAATATAGTTCTTAGTCGAGTGAGACAAAGAATTATGCCATTTACAATATACTTTTCCTTTAAGTTCATCAAGAGATGGAATTTTAACCCCTTTTGGTAACTTAAGGAAGTTGGCCGCAAGCAAATGATCAAAAATGTCATCTGCCTTAGTTAAATTGAAAGAGTATTTCCTGTGAAGGTCTTTCTTTTTAAACTACTGGTCAATTGTTATATCCTTATGAATCAATGTTTTACAGATCACAAGTTCTTTTCCCACAATCTCTACTGCATCGATCTCATAATTAGGATCTCTATAATATGTCTTGTACGATGCATTATTTCGATCTTGTTCTTCTTCTAGTAATGCTTCGTATCTAGACACCTTATAAGTGAGTTCTACTAAGTCTCTGAACTCAGTCGAGTCAGACTTCTTTCGAAGCCTAAACTCTAAGCCATTTTGAGCCAATCTTAAGAATTCTTGCCCTGGCAGGATGACTCTACATTTATTTCGAGCCCTTTTAAATTTGGCAATAAACTGAGTAACCTTATCGTCAGGCCTTTGACTTAATCTTGCCAAGTCTGCCATGGAAACCTCTGGCACCGATTGGAAGAATTGGGTATGAAATGCCTCTTCCATTTGTTGCCACGTTTGGATAGAGCCAGGTGTAAGGTTAATATACCATACAAATGCTCCCTCAGTTAAGGAATTTGAGAATAACCTTAGCTTCATATAGTCATTATTAGTAAATTTACCGCATTGAGCAGCAAACCTAACAATATGCTCCACTGTTGATTGGTTTCCATTCCCATAAAAAAGGGTAAAATTTGGTATCCTGAAACCTCTTGGGTATTCATGTACCCTATCCACCCATTCTGGGTACGGTTTCCTGTACACTGGAGTTTGGACCCCCCGAGACATTGGTCCACACATCTTTCTAACAATGTCAACAATTTGGTCCTTAGGGACTATATTTTGTGCCTGCTGAACCACTACTAGAGGGGCAAACACAGGATTTGATGGACAAACTTGTGTCTGTGGTCCTCTTGGTCCATAAGGTGGTATATTTGGGACTGGTTGTCCCTGTGGTACAGCTTGCTGTTGGGGGTGTGGGTAAACCCTTTGAGCCTGTCCTACGAAAGGACTTGCGAAAGGTGCTGGAACTGGTGTTGTGTCTCTTCCATTTGTAGGAAAACCTTCCAACCCCCCGAGTATAAATTCGAATAAGGGATTAGTGAAACCCCTTGTGCCAGGTATGACTTTGAACATGGGATTTGGAACCATTCTTATATCGTTTTCTTGTACTGGGCCAGATCCACCAAATTACATGGCTTCACTGTTAAGTATTGAGGCATTTTGACTTGCTATAGGCCTCGGAATAGGTTCGTACCAAGATTGAGGTGATGGTCTTTCATAGTTCTGATTACTAGTTTGACCATTAGAACGTCCATTAATTTGTATAGACTGTTTATCTCTAGCCAATCTTTGCTGAGGGACATTCGAAACTTCCTCCATGTGTCTTACGTTTGTTAGTTGATGGTTATTCATTCGATCCAAAAAGGATGTTGCCCACATTTCCATTGTGTTCATTAATTGATGTCCCATAGCATCTACTAGGCCACCCCATGGATTTATTGGCTGAGTAGATGGAACAGTGGATGGTCCAATTCCTTAGTCTCATCCAATATTACGAACATGTGGTACTTGTTCTGAAGTGCTGGTCTGTTTGACCATAGGTTCTGATAAAATGGGAGTTTCCACAGGATGTGTATCACATTATCCTTCGGATTAGGTATCTCTACCTCTCATACCACGCCTTCTTCCAAGCGTTCATTTTCTCCTTGTCTCCTACGTCTAGCCATTTCAATTAATCCCACCGGGCGTGCCAAAAATATATGTTGGCTTTTTGGCTTTCGAAGGTTATTATTGTAATTGCGAGCGTGCCAGCAAGGATCAATCAGTCCTTATAGAAAATTAATTGCCAACCAATTATCAGACGATTGCGTTTTAGTTCTTTCATCCTCAATGAAGAGGACTTTTACTGGTGGCTTGATTTAGGAGAATTAAGCAAAATAACAATTAAATGAAGAACAATTGAAGTATTTCATTAACATAAAAAAACTTACAATGATTCAAACTCAGCCTCGTAGAGGTTTACAACAACAATCTACTTGAAACTACTCCTATGAACGTAGTGCAGTGCAGGAATTTAAAGTACAGAAATATAAGACTGGAAATGTAAAACTAAAATAAGTATAATAAGACTGGTTTTTTTTATCTGAGTTTAGGGGCTTTTTCTGGGGGCCTTCTCTGCTATTTATACTGCTCAAGGATGACCATCGAACTGCATTTCTAACCGTCGAACTGCTCCTCCATGATCGCTGCCTCAAAATTAGCTCCATTACGCCATTACTTGCAGTTAGGCTTCCCTCATAAATTTGAATTTGAAATGTGAGTAACTGTTGAAGTCACATCATCTTGCATCTCTTTGTTGATCCACTGTTACTCAGATCTCGTAATAACCAATACTAATTGCTATGTGTACGATCAAGATCGAAGACTTGAATAGTCTTCCTATATTATCCTTATTTTGCCACGCGTCGAATTGTAATTGGCTTATACAAAATATGTAGCCAACAGTTTGCCCCACCCAATAAATAAATAATACATCTGACATCATGTATAGGGTGTGGTTGTTTAAGGCCAAAAGGTCTTTAGGAAATAAAACAGTGTACTTGCATGTTAGACAATGAAAATTACTCAAGTCTTCTTTGAAAATATGTTATTTTAGTAATTTTTTGACTTTTTATAAAAAAGTGTGTAGAAAAATAGATAAAATAATGTGACAACTTATAATGATTTTTTGACTTTTTGATTAAAACAAAAAGTTACCAAACGTGACCTTAGCATAAGTTATAGTTGTGACAATGGAAGAAAACTTGCCTCTAAATAATAAAAAATACAAATGCCATATGTATAATTTTATTTTTTATTTTATCTTCTCATTTTCAAATACAACTGATACGTATTTATTAATATAAATTCTATTATTTTATGTTTTGGAGAAAGAAAATAGAATAAAAAATAACATTATTTACAATATTACTAAAAAATAATCAACAATGATTCGTCCCACTAAAAATATCACCACTAATAGCACTAATGTATTAAAAAAGTAAAAAAAAAAAAAAAAAACACAACTCCAAGACCAAAACATCACATCATTAATGGCGAGACCCACTGCCACCTAATTAGTGGGAGCACTAATTAGTGCTTCCAAGCATTTTTCAAAAACAATAGGTAAGAATCAACCTAGCTAGCTCACTATTTCATGATGTGCAATAGGCTTGACATTTGTGGGGTTTTTGGTGGCCTCACAGAAAGTAAAATTCTGATTAAAAAAGTCAAAAAAAAATTATTAAATTGATTGTCATCAATTTTAAAAAGTCAAATATCACATAGTTGTTTTTTACTCACCAAAAATAACTTTTTTTAAAAACTTCTCAAATATATTAACTGTTCTATCTCTTTAAAAAAATAAAAAAAAAATAAAAATAAATAAATAAATAAATTCTCACAAAGGTCCAATGAATTACGTACGCGGCATTCGATGATTGTGTGGGGTTATTGAAAGACTGCTAAGACCATCTCTAACGGTTCACTAAACTTGACATCAAATTTAAATTTTGGTGAAAAAGTTACTGTTTGGTACTCTAACGGTTGCACCAAAATCGGTATCAAATTGAGAATTCACCAAAAAATTCATCAAAGTGATAACAGCATACAGATTTCATCAAATTACTATGTGCGACCGTTGGAGGAGAGGAACCGGTCAACCAGCCGGTTGCCCGGCCGGTTGACCAACCGATCGACCATGAAAAAGTTCAAACAGTTCAAATTTATAGGTTCAAAAAAAAAAATTTTTTGCCTTACCGGTCGACCAACCGGTCCACCACTAAAAGGTTCAAACAGTTCAACTTTATTGGTTCAAACAATTCAAAAAAAAAAATTTCCTCTTACCGGTCGACCGGCCGGTCGACCAACCGGTTGTTCCGGAGCAGATTTGATAAAAAGTGAACCGTTGGAGCCGTCTGTATCAAATTGAGAAAATGGTGATTTTTTTACTCAGATTTGATGAAAAATTTGGTGAACCGTTGGAGATGCTCTAAGTGAAACATTTCCATGATTTTTAGGTTTTATCTCAAACACTGCACGTTACAACCATTTGCACAAGTGTTGTATGATATCTTCCCTATTAAATTCGGAAAATGAGTTGGACCCTAGTGGGGGTAACCCTACTGTTTTTTCATTGGTTGGAAATTTTTTTTTTTTTTGTTATCTTGGCTTCACAGAGCTCCACATGACACTGGGGTCACCCCACTGGGTCCAGGACAGTTGATTAAATTTGTATGCTTTTTGCCTCCCACCATACTTTACCTTAAAAACTTAGATAGCTTTTACTAAATAAATAAAAATGTAAATTATAAATATATTTTTGAGATTTGTTTAAAATATGAATTGTCTTATATTATAAAATTTATAAATACACTTTTGTCAAAAAAATTTATTTAACAGAATTGACAAAAAACTATGAAATTCATAACTACCTTCTTATGCAACAAAACAATTATAGAATTGTTTATATAAATATATTTTTGACATCATTAAAAATAGTAAATTGACTTAATAATTTATTAATAAAAATAATCATTTGTTATATGATTAGAAATTTGAATGAATAAGATGTAATTTTTAAAACTATAAGAGATAATTTGTATTTAAAACAAATATCAATAGTATGTTTATAATTTACCCTAAATATAAAAAGTTGAATGGCTTCAAATCAATAAATAAAGTGCACGTCTAGAGTGTTTTAGGGATAGGGCTGTGAATCATGAATTCGATTTTTATTTGACTTTGAATTATTCGATTTTTATTTGGCTTATTAATTTTTTTAAATTTAAATATATTTTAAAATTTATAAATTGCTTCATTAATTTTCATTTGTGATGAGTTCAAAAAATAAGTTTGAACACAGTTTTTTTTTAATATATTTTTAAAATAGTTAAGTTTTAGAATAGGGAGACTTATAGGTTTTAATATATGGACTTATTGACTAATAGATAGTAATTAATGGTGTTTTTATCAAACACTATTAAAAAATGTCATTAATTGTTAATTTTCAGTGACAGTTTAAAAATTGTCACAAAAAATATAACTAATTATAAGTTTTAGTGATAATTTAAAAAAATTATCACAAAAAAAGTTACTAATTTTCAACTTTCAGTAGCAGTTTGAAAAAATCGCTATAGAAAAATATCACTAATTGTAAGTTTTAGCGATAATTTATAAAAATCGTGACAAAAAAAATCACTAATTGTCAATTTTTAACGACATATACAAAAATAGTTACAAAAAAATATTTTTAACAATACTTTTACTAGGATTTATTTTTAATAAGATTTAAACATAATTAAATCAAACTATTAATATCTATTACTAGTTTACCCAATTTATTACTTGACTTGACTCGTTTACAACACTGCTCCAACATAACTCGATGGTCGGGTCTTATACTGACCCTACCTCAAGTTGGGCATTGGATCCTCCTTTATCTTCTTTCCCAACCCTCAACGAGGTGATTTTATATCCCGTGTGCTTAAGTGGATCAGTTATGCAATTAAGCTTTTAGGCCATGTTTGTTTGGGTGGACATGAGCTTGGGATTGGACTAATAGTCCAATAAAATTATTAATCCGATGTTTGGTTAAACAATTAAAGTACGGATTAATTATTTTAAACTTGACTATTAGTTAAGATAGGATACATAATCCAACGGATTGATATTCCTAAGACTATTAGTAATGGAAATACTAATCCAGTCCGTCCAAACAAACATGACCTTAAAGTTATCACAAATTCTTATTTTAGAAGTCTAGACTGTTTATTATATAGATTCTTTGTGTGTAAGAATAAAAACACCATAAGATGGGTTGGGTTTGTAATCTCCTGTCCCCAATGCTACTAATAGGCTGGTAGCCCCGTGCCCCTCTCCTTCAATATATGAAATTTTCATTTAACCCCATGCAATAATATAATTAAAATATTGATTCCCAAAGCCTAACTAAATTTCAATTACCACTACTTTTTTTTTTTTTTTTTTTTTTTTTTTTTTTTTTTTTTTTTTGGTGGTACTTATTCCAATATTTTCAGCTATTCATTGTTTTCAGTTACTCTTCACAAGTTTTTACAAATTTTATTTGTACTCTTTAAACTGATTACGATATAAAATATATATTTATGTTCATTTTTTAAAAATTGAGAAAAATATTTACAAAATAAACTCCTCACCTCTTAAATGGAAGCGATGATATGGATTTCATAACATATATGCATCTTATGTTAATTTAATCTAGCACTATTACATATTTCGTTAATATCAACTATAATTAAGATTTTTTAAAAGAAATTTAAACTATGATAGTTGTTAAGAATACATGAATAGCATCAATTAGTTATCATTATATAATTAGCACCATGGATATTATAAGCTTTAGAGCCAACCAAAAAAAAAATCAATTAATAATAATAGGCTTCTTGTTAAAATCTATACGTCAATGTGGCTTTTAAAATGTACTAGTGCTAAAAAATATATATATCAAAAGAATTAGTGAAGATGAAAATACATATTATGGGCCCTCTTAATCATAAATTCTAGTTTTGCCACTGTCCATCCCTGTCCTCGTTCTTATCCCTATTCCCATTCCATTCTTTGTCTAGGCGGGGAAAATTGGGGAGGTTGCTAGGGCGGAGTGGGATCCAAAAAGTATCAGGATAATTTGTTGCCTTTAAGAGGAGACGGTACTAATGAGGAAGAGATGTTATATCACAAGAGAAAATATTAATGAGTAATGTGAGTTAGAAAAGATTTAAGATAAAAGATAGAGAGGTAATATATACATGTATGTTTTGTTGTTTTCTCTTATTATATTTAACAAAATAAATTATATATACACATAAAAGTTAATTATTTATATACACATAAAAGTTAATTATTACTATTATCGGGTCGAGAAAATGGGGTGAGGGAGGCAAATACCATCCTCTCTCAATTTTTATGAATGGGGGTAGGCTAAATTAGATTGATCTGTTAATGGTAATCATATGATTTTATTATATATACATATGTATATATATTTAAAAAAATAAAAATAAATGACAAGCATACTTGTGAAAACATACAACAATTTAAAAAAAGGAAAAATTACACTAACAGTCTCTATATTTTAAAAATTATATCATTTTGATTTCTAACTTTTTAATTGTGACACAGTTGACCCTGAATTTTGAATCTTTTTCCAAATAAGAACAATTAAAGATATTATTGCTTAATTTCAAGGACAAAATTGTCAATTTAATAAAATATAAACTAATTTGATAAAAATAAATATCAAAATAAATATTTTAAAATTTTTAAAAATTATTTCAACCCACCAAAGATAAAATTATGTAAAATTGATATATTTAATATATAATTTTTTTTTAGTTTTGGATTTTTTGATTTAAAAGATTGGTTTAATAATGATATCAAAATTGTTGCAATATTTTGACTTTTGAAAAAATAAAAACTAATTTAATGAAAATAAAAACAACCACTCATTACATGATCATTATCTAAAGACATAATAAAAATTAATTTGGTAGAAAAAAAAAATCTCTAAAAGATTTATCAATTTTACACATTTTTATCTTCAATAGGTAGAAATAATTTTTAAAAATTCAAAAATATTTTTTTGACATTTATTTTTGTCAAATTAGTTTATATTTTATCAAATTGATAATTTTGTTCTTGAAATTAAGTAATTATATCTTCAATTGTCTTTATTTGGAACAAGATTCAAAATTTAAAATCAAATATGTCACAATTAAAAAGTTAAAGATCAAAATGACACAACTCCAAACCACAAGGACCGCTAATATAATTCGCCCTTAAAAAAATAATGGATTTGTTTAGGATGTGGATTGATTTTTTGACTTTTTAACTATTTTAATCTGGGGCTAAAAAGTCTCGTTTGTGATAGACTTTTTGACTTTTTTTTGTTTATTTTTATAAAATAAAATAAAATAATTACAATTTAAATATTATATTTTATTTTATTTTATTGGATTAAAAAGTTTACGTTATCTTTTTATGATTAAAATGACTAAAATTTTGAAAAGCTTCAAACAAAAGCAATGGGACTCGTGATGAACGCAGGTGCTCAACTATGCAGTGTTTGGTACAGCTAAATGGACTGCATACAAGCAACTCGCACCCCTGAATACATAATTATTCCTCAAACATATTTTTAATTCACTGGTTCTTGTAGCGGATACTTATAAATATATTTTTTAAAGTTTTACGCAATACTCAATGAATTTGCTATTTTGTTATATTGTCAAACCAATGACTTAATAAAGACTCATAGAGGTCTTGTTTGGAAATAGATTATTTTAGTAATTTTTTAATTTTTTAGTTAAAATATGAGGTTTGGAATATTTTTTAATTTTTTATAAAAAAATGTACAAAAAATATAGAAAAAATGAAATATTTGACTTTTTGGTATAAATTATAAGTTTTTTGTTTTTTTTAGTATATTTTTAGCTTTTAGGCTAAAACAAGCACTTGCCAAACGAGGCTTAAATAACACAAATTATTTCGAATACACATGAAAGTATATTATATATTAAAAAAATTATATCGATATAATAATCGTAACACTTTTATTTTATTATGTTTGTCCCAAAGAAATAGATGACATGTATGTTTTTAAAAATAAAACATATAATTTTTTTAGGAGGAAAACATAATAAAATAAAAAAATGTTACATTTTCATATCGGCCTAATTTTTTCCATCAATGATTATATACTAAAGAACTTATAAAATGAATGATTTAGATCTATAGATCCTACAGATTCTTTTGAAGTTTTTTGCCCATTGAAAAAAAGAAAAAAAAGAAAAAAAAAATTCTTTTGAAGTTTATACTTGAATTTGAAAAATTCACCAATAACCAATAGAAAACACACCCTTCATGTGTATAGAATTATTAATGACATTGGAAGATGGGAAAAAAACAAGAAAAATATACCCTTCCAAAAATGTTAGAGGTCCTAAAAATTTTATCAAATGTCTCACGTGAGTGTGAGACCTACATGAGATCCACAGTCTCACACTCATATGAGACATTTGGTAAAACTTTTGATAGAATATTTGACATATCTAGCATTACTCATTCCCTTCACCCTTCTTTAAAAAACATCTAATGAATTATTAATTTATTAATTCAAAAATATTAAAGATTTCAAAAATGTATGGGTCCCACCCCATGTGAGGCATTTGGTAAATTTTTGGAATCTCTAACAGTACTCTTATTAATTTGTGAGTGATGTTAGGGACTGTAAATATTCTACCAAACTTCTCACATGGGTGTGCGACCCACACACATGTGGATTTGTATGAGTCTCACTCCATGTAAGAGGTTTGATAAAATATTTGAGATACATAACATTTCTCTTAATTTGTAGACAAAAATAAAGGAATACAATTGATGCATTAATTAAGTTGGAATTTAAATAAATAGAAATGAATTGTTTTATCTAATGCATTAAAGATCGTTTGATCAATCTAAAGTCAATTTTTGAAAACGTAAAAATAAAAATTCAATTTGTGACCCAAATTTGTTCTAGGTGTGATTCCATCGAATGCAAAAAAAAAAAAAAAAATTAATAATAATAATAATAATAAATAAATAAATAAAAATTTTGAATACTTCTTTTTTTTTTTTTTTTGAAGAATTACATTAAGAGGTAGTTTTTAAAAATTATTGCAAATTCGTTAAGAAATTTATCATTTTAATTATTAATGTTTATAATATTTACCTTTTATTTATAATTTTTTTTTTTTTTTTTTGTATACCACTGTTATGTTAATCCCCCCCCCCCCCTCTTTTTTCATGTAAGATTATTGAATTTCAAAAACATTTGTGGACAAGATCCTGTAATTAAACTTTACAATGGGACCAGAATGTTAAATTATAAACATTTGCTTGTGAAAAGTTTGGCAACATTATAGAGCCTTCGTTTGGCAAGCAAAAAGCCAGGCTTTTTTGGCTAAAATAGCCACAAAAAACAAAATAGGCTATTTTAGCCACAAAAAACAAAACATCAAATCCAACCCATAATCATTACAATCCTCTCTCACAAAAAAAACCAAAAAAGCCAAAAAGCCAAAAAGCCCTTCCCAAACCAGGCTAAAATAGCCCAGGCTAAAATAGCCAAAAAGCCAAAAAGCCAAAAAGCCAACCCACTTCCCAAACGAAGGCAGAGTCAGGAAGAGAACTTTACTTTATTATTATTATTATTATTATTATTATTGTTATTTTTAAAGTAGTTTTTGATTTTTTAATTTTTTTTTCATGAGGTAAAAAAAAATTATATGTTTATGATGATTTTTTTAATTAAATAGCTAATTGCAAGAAAAAATAATTAATTAATATATATATAATGTGATATTTTAATTTTTTTAATTATTTTTTTCACTTTTTTAACCAAAATAAAACGTGTTGCTAAACAAGCTCATAGCCTGCGTTTAAAAAAGAACCAAAGAAAATAGAGCTAACATGATTACGTACATAGACAATCCAATTCGGAATTTGAATGATATATATAACTGCATTTTTTAACTTTTTAATTAAAAAGGCAAAGAAAAAAAATGTATATTTGAGATAAATTTTTGATTTTTTACGAAAAGATATATAATAAAATATTATAGTAAAATTAAAATGATCATTCTACCCTTATTAACTTTTTGACTTTTGAATATTTGAATTCAAATGGCAAAATAATATTTTGCCTTCTAAGTTTTCCTCACAAGTTTCTCCTAAACAATATGGATTTTTTGATTTTTTTAATAATTTTTTGACTTTTTAAATTTTACAAATTATCCCCAACATCTACTTATAATCAAAAATTGAAATTTATTTATAGTTTAATTCTCCAATACCAACTTTAAATATACATCATTAATTATAAAATCTTGTGAGATTAATGCTTATTTTAAGAAGTAAGTTAATAGTTAATTTTTTTATAAAAAAATTAAAATGTAATATGACTAAAAAATGTCAAAAAATTAAAAAACTAAATTTTAACTAAATTCTCAAAATAAACCTAATTATTTGGATTCTTATAAAAACTTCAATCAAATCAACTGTTAGTGTCAACTATATGTTTTTTTTTTTTTTTTCAATTCAAAATAACAAGGTAGAGTAATCTAGCACCTACTAACTTAAAGTCATAGGATAGGGTAATGATTGCTAACTATGATATAATACTCCTAATATAATAATCTAATGTCAAAAACAAATTGGCTACAATTTTGGACTTTATTCTTAGGTGTCACTTCCCACAAAAAAAAAAAAACAAAAAAAACCTTAATGTCATCAACACATGTATGACTTCGAATTACAACGAATGTTTCGTTTCATTTACCACAGTTAGGCTCCGTTTGACGAGGGTTAAACGGGATTTTTTTAGTTATTTTAATCATAAAAAGTAAAATAGATTATTTTAATTATAAAAAATAAAATATTACATTCAACCCATAATCATTACATTCTTTTCTTATAAAAAAATATAAAAAAGTCAAAAAGTCAAAAAGTCCTTCCCAAACTAAACTTTTTAACCCAGGCTAAAATAGCCAAAAAAGTCAAAAAGCCGAAAAACCAATCCACTTCCCAAACGGAGGCTTAAGCTTAGTTAGCGAACGGATTATTTTAATAACTTTTAAATTTTTTGATTAAAATATGAAATATAAAAATTAATATATTTAGGATAATTTTTTGATTTTATATAAAAAGATGTGCAAAAAGTAGAGAAAAAAATGAATCTTTGATTTTTTGGTATAAGTTATAGATTTTTTAACTTTTTTAATAATTTTTTGACTTTTTCACTAAAATGTTAACTTGCCAAACCAGGCCTTAGGACGGTTTTGGCAACATGCATAACTTTTAACTCATTTTAAATTATATTATTTTTTATATAAATTAATAAAGTTATTAATAAAAATCAAAAGATTAAAATTTTAACTATCTTTCTAAAACAACTTTTAGGCCTGTTTGTTTTTAAAGGTAGAATGGAAATGATTGATAGTGGGAGGATTAATAGTGAGGAGATTATTAGTGAGGGGATTAAGTAAAATTGTGTTTGTTTTGATGATAATTGTTAGTGTATGGATTGTTAAATTATTTTTATATAAAATAATAAAACAAATAAAAAAATACAAAAACATTAAGCATTAATGTTTTAAAAAAAATGCCCAACATATAAAAAATCTTTAAAAAATAAAAATAAAATAAAAAAATTTTAGAAAAAAATAAAACAAATAAAATAATGATTTTTACTTAACAAAAATATAAAAAATTAAACATTAATGTTCAAAAAAAATGCCCGACATGTAAAAAATAAAATAAAAAATAAATAAAAATAAAAAATTTCTAGTCCGCCAGATTATTTTTCTAATACCAAGTTCTGGAGGCCCATCCGAATCTCTTTGGGGAGACCCATCCTAATCGTGAGCTCACTATCAATCCCTTCCCCATCTCTCAAAACAAAAACAATATCAGTGAGTCTCACCTCATTACCAATCATAATCCTCCCTCTAACTCTTCAAACAAACGAGGCTGTAGTTTAAAATAACACAAACAATTCTAAAACAAAAACAAAACAACTTTGCGTAGGAAATTTGTGTCATCGCAGGTTTTAAAGCCTCCGTTTGGGAAGTGGGTTGGCTTTTTAGTTTTTTGGCTTTTTTGGCTATTTTAGCTTGGGCTAAAAAGCTTGGTTTGGGAAGGGCTTTTTGACTTTTTTGACTTTTTTTGTGAGAGAAGAGTGTAATGATTATGGGTTGAATGTGATGTTTTGTTTTTTGTGACTAAAATAGCCTATTTTGCCTTTTGTGGCTAAAATAGCCAAAAAAGCCTGAAAAAGCCCTTCCCAAACGGACCCAAAAAAAGGTTAATAGCTCATTTGGGATGTCTTATGGGACTAAAATAATTATATAAGATAAAATAAGTTATTTTAATTAAATAGGATAAAATATCACATTCAATTTATAATTATTTTATTTTTTTCTCACAAAAGCCAAAAAAAACTAATAAATTTATCATAAGCAAGACATTTTAACTCCAAATTAAAATAATCAAAAAATCAACTCACATCCTAAACGAGTTCTAAATATTTTCAACTTCACATCTAAAAAGACTTTTTCTGTATTCCATAATATATATATGTATGCATTGAATTTTTTAAGGATTGTTTGGGATGAACTATATAAGTGTACTTTTTGACTAAAAAAGTAGAGGAAAAAAATATGTATGTTTGAAATAACTTTTTGACATTTTACGAAAAAATATATATTAAAATATTGTATCAACTAACAAAATTACTGAAGTGCCCTTCTGAGCACTAACCTGCACTGTGTTGCGTCAGTTCACTATGCTGTGTCAGTGCACTGCCCTGCTGACTACAGTGTTGTTGTTTTTTTTCTTTTTTTTTTTTAAATTTCGGTGCATGTCAGCAAGGGTTTTTTAGTCTTTTTGTCCGTTGTGTATGCTGACTTTTTTGATTAGTGAATAATGTTAACTTTTTTACTTTTTTTTAGTAATTTTTTGACTTTTTATCTATTATAGATGATCCCAAACAAGCACTTAGAATGATGTGGTGAGCCTGTGTAATTTCAAAATAATATTTGGGTGTTTTAGGAAGATGGTAAAAAGTTGACTTTTGACTTTTGACCAAGCTTTTTGACTTTTTTGAAAAGTGATTTGAGAAGTTGGTAAAAAACTGCGTTTGACTTTTTTAGTTAATATTTATTTATGATGTCATATCACAATAAAATGACCAAACTACCCCACCCAATTTAGAAAATTTAAATTTCACCCATGTATAACTCTAAATTTCACAATATATGTAATTTTTTTTCATCTTGTCAAAATGACTTTTTGCTAAAAAAGCCAATGTAATTTTTTGGAACCAAGCTGCAAACGCAGCTTTTTACCATGTTGCCAAGTGGGCACATTGGCCTCGTTTGGGAAGTGGCTATTTTAGTAGGCTATTTGACTTTTTGGCTATTTTAGTAGGCTATTTTAGTTTTTGTGTTTGGAAAGATGAGATGGATTTTATTTGAGTTGTTGTATTGAAAAATGTGTTGAAATGATATTTGAAGTTAAAATGACGAATTTGTCCCTAAAAATATATTTTTTTAAATTGATATAAAGGAGTAAAATCGTAATTTACTCATTGATGAAACAATCTGGGTAGCTGACAGTGTAGGCTGTGCCTACACTGCCGGCAGTGCAGTCTATTTTTTTTTTTTTTTTGAAAAAGCTTTGAACAGTGGACTTTTTGGCTAAATTTTCATTTGAAGCTATAATAGCCTCAATTTACTCTTCCCAAATAGCGCCATTATGTAAAATAAGTTGAGGTATGGTGTGGGGTTGATGGGGTGAAATTGTATAATTTTTATACTTAAATATATTTGGAATGATTGGGGTGAATCTGTATAATTTGCATAATTTACAAGATTCAAATTATAAAATTTAATAATTTGAAAAAAAACATAACAAAAAAGAAAATTCGAATAGATTATCTTACAATTGTTATATTTTGTAACTCAACATAAAAAAAAGTTATTAGTTTGTTTGACTTTAGTTTTCTGAATTTAGTATTCTGAGAATTAAGTAGGTGTTTGGCATACACTAAAAAAGTGCATTTTTTTTTTGTGCGTGTATATATACACTTATTTGGATTACATCAATCAATATTTATCAACCTCTATCAATATCTTCTCTCTACTTTTCTATCTACTTTCTCTACTTTTTCACACATTTTTTATGGGCAAATTACAAACACCCCCTCGAGGTTTGGTAAAAATACAGATTTCCCCCTGAGGTTTGAGAAATTACATCCCACTCCCTGAGGTTTATATTTTCATAACAAATTTCCCCCTGAGGTTTTTATTTTCATACAGATTTCCTGTAATTTCTCATAATTTGTTACGAAAATTTGACCCTTAGGGGGGCAATTTGTAATTTCTCAAACCTCAAGAGGGAATCTGTATTTTTACCAAACCTCGAGGGGGTATTTGTAATTTGCCCCATTTTTTATTAAAGTCAAAAAGTGCACTTATTTTTTTTGTTTTACGTACTTTTTTTATTTTATTTTTAGTGAATATTTTTAAAATTTTAAACAATTTTTTAGACCTTTTTAGATGCATCTTTCGTAGATGTATCTAAATAGTAAAATATTTGTGAAAAAATATTTCAAAAAATTAATAAATACACAAAAATACAAAAAAAAAGTATTGAATTTTTGTATTTTTTTTTGTATTTTTCGATATGTATAGTATTTTTTAAAGATTTTTTTCAAAAATATTATACTTTTTAAATGTATTTATGTTAGGTGTGTTTAAAAATTAAAAAAAAAAATTGCTTAAAATATTTTAAAAAATCATTGAAAACATTAAAATACGGAAAATAAAAAAGCAAAATTTTCTGAAAACTGTTTTCTGAAAACCAGAGCCAAACAAGATGAATATGTTTATATATATATATATATATTTATTTATTTTTTTTCATATTTTATGTCAATAAAAATTGGGGTATTTGCACACAAGTTATAATTTATGAACTTATACTCCATTAAGTCATAACTAAGATTTTTTAGACCTTCAAGTCCCATTAAATTTTTAATTATCAGAATTACCCTTCAAACAATGATTGTTCATAATTTATAATTATCTATAAAGGAACATAATGATTTAACATTTATTTTAATTTTTAAAATTTTAAAATATCAATTTTCAAATTGAAAAACTACAAAAAAAATGAAAAAAATTTATGTGCAAAAAAAAAAAACTAATATTTTTTTTTGAAAAAATTGAAAAACTGAATTTTTTTTTTTTTTTTTTACAAAACTGAAATTTTTGTGTTTATGAAGGAGCATGATGATAAAACATTGATGTGCAAAACTGACAAAAAAAAAATTTAAAAATGAAAAAAATTGATAATATTCTTAGTTTTAAAATTGAAATTTTTTTTAATGTTTTCAGTTTTATTGAATAATTGAATCAAATCAATAAGTAGAAGGGTAAAAACGTTTAATCTCATACTCTGTTTTTTTATCAGTTAGTAAAACAATTATTTGAAACATTACTATACAAAATTAATAATATTATTAGTTTTAAAAGTACAAAAAAAAAATTGATAATATTCTCAATTTTACTAAATAATACTTATTAATTAAAAAAAATCTTAATTAAGAGCTAAACTATCATAATATTTGTAATATTGCTCATATGTATTTTAAATTCTTGATGACCAAATCAGATTAATTGTATAGGAACTATTACCATTGAACCAACACTTCCTTGAAGGTTTACTCAACTTTAGCTATCCCAACTACTAGGTAGATGGCGTAAGGATCCTCTAGAGTTAAGCCTCTAGAGTGATCTCCTAAAGTTTTTAATCTGACGGCTGAGAATAAAACTCACCAAAATGACGTCGTTTTGGTGAGTATTTTGAAAAAAAAAAAAAAAAAAAAATTCAAATTGAGAACGAAGAGGAAGAGTCAGATACAGACCTATTTGGAGCACAATGAAGGGGCTGGGTTGCAGCATTTGGCTCTAGTGAGTGAAGATATATTCAGGACTTTGAGGGAGATGAGGCGGCGAAGTGGGGTCGGTGGGTTCGAGTTTATACCATCGCCGCCGCCTACTTATTACCGGAATTTGAAGAAGAAGGTGAGGGATGTGCTGAGTGATGAGCATATTAAGGAGGCAGAGGAGTTGGGAATTTTGGATATGGCGGTCTCGCTCTATAACGACAAGGTTTTGGATATGGCGGAGAGAGGAAACAAAGCTTCGATTGACATGGACCAGTGTCTGACATGGCTTGACTCGAAAGAACCCAACTCAGTGATCTACGTTTGCTTTGGTGGTCTCTGTGTTTTTCCCGAGTCACGACTCGTTGAGATTGGATTAGGACTCGAAGCTTCGGACTGTAATTTCATTTGGGTGATCAGAGAAGGTTTCGGGGATGGTCTCGCCATTGATGATCTGGATGATTTGGAGGAGAGAGAGGTTTGTTAAGAGTGAGAGAGGATTGAATTTTTATTTTTATTTTTTTCAAATACTCACCAAAACGATGTCGTTTTGGTGAGTTTTATTCTCAACCGTCGGATTAAGAACTAGATCACTCTAGAGGCTTAACTCTAGAGGATCCTTACGCAGGTGGATGGGCGCATCAACCTGACACGATACCTCAACTTATGCAAATAATGTTATTTTTGTAATAAATATTTACAATCGTGACTAGTTATATGGTAACATTGACCAAACTAAATAATTAAAATGGGATTGATATTATCTCTTAATTTATCAAGTGTTCGTGATTTATCCTCATTTAAATTAAGGCATTTATACACAACTCTTAATTTATAAACTTATACTATTAATTAAGATTTTTTAAACTTTCAAGTCCTGTTAAATTTTTAATAGTCGAAATTGCCCTTCAAACAATGATTTTTCATCATTTATAATTATTTATAACGGAATATGATGATTTGCTATTTATTTTGATTTTCAAAACTTTAAAACATTAACTTTAAAATTGAAAAAATTAAAAAAAAAATTATGTGCAATAAAATAAAAACTATGTTTTTTTTTTGAAAAATTTGAATTTTTTTTATGCAAAATTGAAAGTTTTGTGTCATAAATGAGTATGATGATGGAACATTGATGTGCAAAACTGAAAAAAAAAAAAAAAAAAACTTAAAAAATGAAAAAACTGATAATGCTCTCAGTTTTAAAACTAGAAAAAAAAAATTGATAATGTTTTTGTTTTATTGGATAGTCGAATCAAACTAATAAGTAGAAAGACAAAAACGTTTAATCTCATGTTCTGTTTTTTTTTTTTCATTAGTTAGTGAAACAATTATCTAGAACATTATTGTGGGTGCTAATTTCCGACCACACTGGCAAACAGGAACTCAGCAAAAGAGCACAGGCAGAATAGATTATGTCCAAACAACCTGTCACAGAAAGATAAGACTCCGGCGGTGGTTCGTCCACTCGGGGGCACTTTGACAATCAAGTCAGTACTCAGTTATCTCTCAAAGATTGCAAATAGTGCTTAACTCACAAGCCAAAATACAAAAAGCGTACCTTAAACGCATAAGGGTGCCTTACTTTTATAGCCAGCACTAACCTGATCCTTGTAGAAGCCTAGTTTCAATAGACTCTAGCTCAATGCTCGTCCTGGACTCCCAGCCAGATAGAGATAAACTCTCTAAGAGCCTTATCTTTATCCAGACTGAGATCCTCCCCCATTCAAGGACTCTTGTCCTTTATCCGCTCATCTCGGATTCCGGTATCTCCACAGATAATCTCAGCTTAGTCGAGATCACCTCGGCAACATGACCAAGACACGTGGCATCTCGACTGACACTCCAGTGCCACCTTGGCCACGTGTTGTCATTCACAAAATATGTCTCCACCACTGCCCCTTAGGTTCTATTACCTCGACATCTTGAGGTGATGGAACCTGTATCATTTGTTCATATAGCACGTCGGCTAAGACTTACTCTATCCTTTACGACCGAGATCACTATACGTCGGTCTTATATAACCAAGACTCCGTAGTCTTCTTTATCAATGACCAAGAACCAAAAACCAATGTCTTCAAGTTCTTTAACCAGGACCGTTCCTCTAGCCGAGGTTCTCACTCCATTAAATCAAGAACTTCAAGAGTTCTATCTGCGCATGAGCTGTTACGCACGGTTTTCTCAACCGTTTTCGCCATGCGTCCTTTTCTCATTGATTCGTACCTAACACGCACCATCAAGTCGCGTCATTTTTGCGTACGCCGCCTGAAAAACACATCGTCCAAGGCATATCATTATGGTTTGCCGCCTTTTCACGTTTTAATAAAACATCTCCTCCTCTCTTCGTTTCTTCACTTTACATTCTCGCATTCTTTCTGCGTTTCAAGATTTTCTCTCTCTTAACAAATCCTCTACCTTTATTGCTGTTTTCATTGAGCTCTTTGCAATTGTGCTCCGTTCATCTCCTCCGGCGAAGCTTTCACTGTTCTGTTCTACTCATTTCCGTCGTCTGACTCTGGCATACCTCGACCTCGGACCCAACTGGTGAGTTCTTTGTTCCTTTTCAATTTTCAGTTTTAATCTTCCATGATTTTGAATATGTTTCTCCCTTTATCACCTGTTTATTTTTTTCTATTGAATCACTTGGGTGTAAACACATGCTTGCTTGCGATTCTATGTTGCACAATCTGTCTTTGGGTCTATATATGCACACACAAATTGTTCACATGGTATTTTAGCAATTTTGCCACAGTTCTTTGGTTTTTGCACATCTGCACACGCTTACACAGTGTTCTTGAATTTCTGCTTGTTTTCTTGAGTTTGAATCATTACTCTTTTTTGTTTTTCTTGTTTATTTCTAGATCTTTCCTTTGATTTCTTGTTTTCCGTATAGATTTAGGCTTGGGTTTTGATAAAGATATCACGTACTTAGGAAAATTGAAACAAACTCCCTTAGATCTTGAAAAACCCTTGCCCCCATTCCTGTTTAGGGTTTTAGCCGAGGTCCTTCAAACCCATATCAACCACTCCCTTCTGAAATCTTACACCTTACTCTTTTAGCCGACATCATGGGTATGTTCAGGTGGAGGGTAGATACCCTAGAAAAACTTGAGTACTTTATGAGAGAGTTCTCCATCCCAACCGATGTTCACCTTAGGCTGGCAGGGGAGGAGGACTCCATCATGCTTGATGGGGACTCCATGCCTTTCCCTGTAGTTGTTTTCATAGAGTGTGGACTTAGGTTCCCTCTAAACATCCTTTTCTGACAAGTCCTTCATTACTACAAGCTCAACCCATTGCAACTGGCCATTAACTCCTATAGAGTCATTAATGGTATAATTGCTCTAGCTAACCGAGAAAACACTAGGATAACAGTAGCCGATATCCAATATTGTTACACCATGTGTGGCTTGAAATCCGAAAAAGGCTACGTCTATTACCTCAAGCTGAGATCCACAGCCTACAAACTCATAGCCAACCTCCCAGACTTCAAAAAAGGTGCTGGAGATGATTATTTCATCGTCTCGGGCAACTGGGAGTTGTCACCTGATGACGACCTCAACCTCTATCCTTTGAGCCGAACAGTGTTTAAAGAGGGTGATAGTAAGAACCAAGTGTCACTTTACATGCTTTTAAGTCTTATTACTTTATTCCCTTATATGTTCTAAAGTTTGATTTTTGTACTTGCAGCTCTCCTTCAGCCATTAAAAGATTTTTGTGAAACCTTCTTCCCCAGCAAAGACTTGAAGAAGCTGCTGGGCTTGCCAGTTGACCAGCGCAAAGCCCCTTACTGCTCAATTATATACCGACATACAAATCCGTATTGCCCGACGTCTCCAAGAAAAGCAAGTCTCCACCTTCAACTCCTCCTATCACTTCATCACCACAGCCTGACCAAGCCTCAACTTCTGATCTAGCGAAGCAGCTATCAACATCTGTTCCACAACTGATTCCTCCTGCCCAGCACCAGCACCAACGCCGACGCCGACGCCGACGCCGACGCCGAGCTCCAATCTCCACTCCTGCTAGCAAAACTCGTAGCTGAAAATGCCAATCCTCTGAGGCGTCGGTTTAAGATCCAACAAATCCACCTACTGCACTGCCAGCAATCCGCTTTGGTACCAAGGTTACTGTTGCCGCCACTACCGAAGAGATGGGCCGTGCAAAGATCATTCTAGACAACCTTTTAGCTGACATCCCGGGGGTGGTGTCAGTCCACTCCTCTAGTCCTTCCCAGGCCTAGTCAAAACCCAAGGCAAAGAGGGTTAAAAGGGCAAGGGCCAAGCCCAAGCCCAAGCCCAAGCCCAGCGCCATTGAGGTGGAGTCGAAGAACACAGTACCCATCTCAAAATTGGCCGAAGTAGAGAAGTCAACTGAAAAAAGGCTTGCCGAAGCTGAGGCATCTGACTAACCCCAACCAAAAAAGCTGAGGTCCAACAGTTCTTCTGAGCCTTCTGGGTTTCGCATTGACGCTCCTTGGACCCCGACTGTCAATGTCGGAGACTATTCTCTTCTTGCCGGGGATAGTGCCCTCGACAGTTTGGAAGTTGGAGGCACTATTTCTACTGTCGTTCTTCTCCCAACCGACATCAATCGGATGGCCGAGCTCTCAGAGTATGAGAACTATGTGCTGATGATGCAGCATTGCGTCTTGGTAAGTCTTGTAACTTCTTATTTAACTTTTAGCTCTGGCTTTCATACTTAACTAATTTCCTTTGCAATCTTGTAGGATATTCATCAGGGTCACTCCTTTGCAGTTAAGACTAATGAATTTAAAAAGGAACTGACCCAAAAAACCAAGGAGGCAGCCAAGCTACTGTCCTCTTTGAACAAAGCCGAGGCCTGTATCCGAGGCCTTCTTGACCAAGCCAAGGTTACTAAGCTGGCCCTAAAAAATGTCGAGGAGCATGCCGAGGCTGCAAAAATGTAGCTGAGGTTGCCAAGTCCGAGGCAACAGAGGCCAAAGAGAAAGTGGCCGAAACCCAAACCGAGCTTCAAACAACACTCGCTACGAAGGAGGCCGAATTCAAGGTGGTCGATGAAAAGGCCTACGTCGAGGGGGCGGCCGATGTACGTGACGAGTACAAAAGGCAAGTGAAGCAGGCATGCAACAAAAGTTACATCCTTGGTTGGATGGCTGCCTTGAAGGAGTTGGCAGTCCCTGAAGGTTCGCTACTTTATGATGCCAACCAACTTGTTTTACCACTCCCCCCTACTCCAAGCCAATCCGAGGACGAGGTTGAGACAAAGGAGGATGTCGAAGCCGATAAGTCTGGTGGAGTTGGTGTTACTGGGGCCAAGTCCCTAACTCTGAATGAGCAAGTCCTAGACTTGACTCAGGATGAGGAGAAGAAGGTCTCAAAAAGTGCCTCCCCCAAGAAGACTACGCCCGAGGTGCATACTGTCGAGAAGAGCCTTGATCAAACTTTTCTCGAGATTGATGCCGAGATCGAGGCTGACAAGACTGCTGAGAAGATCTCCCAGTTGTCTTCTGAGCCTGAAACCCAGCCAGCCGATGACGCCGAATAGTCTACTTAGAAGCTTTTTCTTATTTCTACTTTGTAATAATTTTCGCTTTAGTCTTTGCAACAATGTTTTAATTTCAGTCTGGTCGATGTGCCTTTTTGTACTTGAACAAGTTTAACTTTTGAATGCAAATTTGATTTCTCTTTCAAAGTGTTGTATGCCTTCCTTTCTCTCATGTATAACATTTTCATACTTGGAATAATTTGGTATGTCTTCAAAGTACACCTTAACTGTGCAATATCCTCGGGGTAAAGTATCTCGGATATATCTTCTAATTGTTTATCTCAGCCTTGGCTTAACACTTAAAAATAATTTGAAATATTTTTACAAATATTGTTTCTTTAAACTTGCCACTTCACTTTCACTTACTATCTTCTATCAAGACTTCCGTCTCCTATCCTTCCTAAGTTTTGGCCACCTGGTCATCTCGGCAAGTACGTATGTTGGGTACCTTTTCCAATATAACCTCGGCTAACTTCAACTTGAAAATTTTTTTGAAATTTCAACAAGTGTTAAATTTCAACAAGTCCACTTCAAAGTTTTAAGCTCATTCATCATTCTCCAGCTCTCTGCCCCCTAATGTGAATCTAAGTTTTACTTATGTTCACATTAAACGCATATAGTCTTTCGCCGAAGTCGAATTCAAACAAAGACTAGTCGAGGTTCTCAACCTTGGTTTCTCTATTAATGCACTTAGTTCTCTTCCAAGTTTAATCCTGCCGACATGGCAAGTCTAGTTTCAATTCAACTTAGTTCAACTCTATTATATGCAAGTATAATTCGACTCTGCCATATAATAAGTTATTCGTCATGTTTCAATCAGAAACATCGCCAACTTAATTCAACTCTATTATATGCAAATATAATTCAACTCTGCAATATAATAAGTCTAAGTTGCTCGTCATGTTTCAATCAGAAATATTGCCAACTTAGTTCAACTCTATTATATGCAAGTATAATTCAACTTTGTCATATAATAAGTCTCAGTTATTCGTCATGTTTTGATTAGAAACATCGCCAACTTAGTTTAACTCTATTACATGCAAGTATAATTCAACTCTGCCATATAATAAGTCTAAGTTATTTGTCATGTTTTAATCAGAAACATCGCTAAAGGACTGGTCAGTCCTATCACACAAATTTCACATTCTTAAAAAATCAGGCAAAAAATTTTTATTACTACCTTGGCTAAGAAAATTATGACATAAATTTCGAAAAACAAAAAAGTCTAATGATAGAAAAACTTTAAGTTGCAAGTGTTTCAGGGTGTTGGCAACTCTTTGCCTTCACTGTCTTCAAGCCGATATGCCCCATTGCCGGCGACCGAGATGATTCTATAAGACCCCTCCCAATTTGGGCCTAGCTTTCCCTCCCTAGGATCTTTCTTGTTGCTGACCACTTTCCTTAGTACCAGGTCCCTAACTTCGAACTCTCTTGGGTTGACCTTTTTATTATAAGCCCTAGCAAGTTATTGCTGGTATGCTCCCAATCGAGTTGCTGCTCTCTTCATTTTCTCCTCAAGTAGGTCTAGATCTCAGGCTAGGAATGCCTCGTTAGTTCCATTCTCTACTCCTTGGGTTCTGATCCATGGGATGCCAATTTCTAGTGGAATAACTGCTTTTGTGCCATAAGCTATGGCAAATGGGGATTCCCCAATTAATCTTTTCGGCGTAGTCCAATATGCCCAGAGTACATTGGGCAACTCCTCTACCCATTTTCCCTTTGCTGCTTCCAGCCTCTTCTTGATCTCATCCAAGATAGTCTTGTTGGATGTTTCTGCCTGACCATTACTCTGAGGAAAACTTGGAGTGGAGTAATAGTTCTTGATTTTGTACTTTGCACAGAAGCTTTTGATTAGCTTACTGTCAAATTGTGTACCATTATCTGCTATTATTGCCCTTGGGATCCCAAACGTGGTAATGATGTTCTTCCATATGAAGTTTTTCACATCAATATCTCGAATCTTTGCAAGGGGTTCAGCTTCTACTCACTTTGTGAAGTAATCAGTTGCTACCAGTAGGAATTTCCTTTGTCCAGTTGCTTGGGGTAGTTGTCCAACAAGATCCATGCCCTACTGGGCAAATGGCTGAGGGCTGAATACTGGGTTCAAATCTACTCCTGGTTGATGTATCAAAGGCGCGAACCTTTGACACTTCTCGTACTCTTTAACATAGGCTTCAGCATCCTTCTGCATGTAGGGCCACCAATAATCCTGAGTAATGGCCCTTTGAGCAAGTGATCTGCCCCCAGCATGGCTGCCACATACTCCTTCATGTATTTCATACAAGAAGTCTTCAATCTGGGAGGGGTGCACACACCTCAAAAGGGGGCCAGTGAAGGACCTTCTGTAGAGATGTCCTTCTGCTTTTAGGCTAAACCTAGCCGACTTCAGTCTGGTCTTGTGTGCTTCCTTGCGATCATCTGGCGGCTTCTCATCTCTAAGGAACATTACTATTGCATCCATCCAACTTGGGCCCATTTCCACACACATTGCTTTGTACTTTGTGATTAGTGGTTCTCTGATTTCATTGCACTAGCCAGGTTAGCCAAGGCATCGGCATAGCTGTTGTCATCTCGACTAACCTGCTGAAGTTGGCAATCCTAAAACAAGGCTAGTAGTCTAACAACCTCTTTGACATAGGCTATCATTCTTTCATCTCGGGCTGCATACTCATCTGTTGCTTGGTTCACAATAAGCTGTGAGTCACAAAAGACCGCCATATCGTCGGCTTCCATTGCTGCTGCCAATTTCAATCCCGCAATCAGTGTTTCATATTCTATTTCATTGTTTGAGGCTTTCAACCCTAGTCGAATAGATTGTTCTAGCATCCGCCCATCTGGCGATAATAACACTACTCCCGCCCCCGCTCCTTGACGATTTGAACTCCTATCAAAAAACAGGCGGAAGGAGTTGCCGATGTAAATATCGCAGGGCTTGAGTTTCTCTTCTTTCTTCTGCACTGCTGTAGGGTTTTTCATTCCCAGCCGGGTTTCTTCTTGTTCTCCAAGACATCCTAAACCGCAGCTCACCAGAGCCCGACGTGGGATGGCACCAGGTGTGAACTTGGCCACGAAGTCAGCCAGAACCTGGCTTTTGATTACTGTTCTGGGTCTGAACTCTAAATCGTATTGGCCCAATACCACTGCACATTTGGCCACCCTGCTTGTTAGATCTCCTTGCTGTAGCAGGGACTTCAAAGGGTGTTCAGTCAATACCACAATCTTGTGGGCTTGGAAATAATGGTTCAACTTCTTGAAGGCCATCATTAAGGCCAATGTTAATTTCTCTAGGGGTAAATACCTAGTCTCTACACCCGCTAGGATTTTACTTACATAATATACTGCCCTTTGTTTTCCTTTCTCTTCTCTAATTATCACTGCACTCACTGCATGCTTTGAAACCGCCAAGTATAAGAATAACTCCTCTCCAGGTATTGAATTCGAGAGAACTGGAGCTGTGGTCTGGTATCTTTTCAAGTCGGCCAAGGCGACTTTACATTCCTCTGTCCACAACAAGTCTGTGGCCTTTTTCAACTGATTGAAAAATGGTTTACACCTATCCAAACTTCTTCTTATGAATCTGTTCAAGGTTGTGGCCCTTCTTGTCAACATCTGCACTTGTTTTGCTGACTCTGGGCTTTTCAAATCCAAGATGGCCTTGATTTGATCTGGGCTTGCCTCAATGCCCTTTTTGGTAACCAAGTACCCCAAGAACTTACCGGACCCAACTCCAAATGCACATTTTGAAGCACTAAGTCAAAGCCGATATGTTTTTAGGATGTCAAAGATTGCCTTCAAGTAGGCCAGATGATCCTTAGGTTCCTTGGTCTTCACGACCATGTTGTCGATGTATACTTCTACTGTTTTGCCAATCTGATGTTTGAACATCTTGGTCACTAACCTCTGGTACGTTGTTCCTGCATTTTTCAACCCGAAAGGCGTCACTTTGTAGCAATATAACCCTTTTGGGGTGATAAATGCAGTCTTCTCTTCATCAATGGGGTACCTTACTATCTAATAGTACCCCTTATAAGCGTCTAGAAAGCTCATCCTTCCATGTCCTGAAGTGGCATCCACTAATTAATCAATCTTAGAAAGTGGAAAACTATCTTTGGGAGAAGCCTTATTCAGGCTAGTAAAGTCCACGTAGACCCTCCACTTCCCATTCTTCTTTTTCACTACCACAGTGTTAGACAGCCAGGTAGGGTAGTTTACCTCTTGGATGGCTCTGGCCTCTAATAACTTGTCCACTTCCTTCTCTATTGCTTCCACATGAACCAACGCCGGCCTCCTCGCTCGCTAAATAACAGGTTTTGCCGACCTGTTTACGTTTAGTCTGTGGCATGCAATCTCGGGGTCAATGCCAGACATCTCGTATGGTATCTAGGCAAACACCTCTATGTTTTCTCGCAAGAATGCTTCTAACTCCCTTTTCTCTTTCTCTGCCAAGCTTGAGCCGAGGAGGAAGAAGCGCTCTTTTTCGTCTTGCTGGACCAGAATTTTCTTCAGGGCTTTCTTTTTTTTGTCGGTCGGCTCTTTGCTGACGTCATCCAGGACCTCCATGTCATCGTCCTTAATCTCTATTGTCTCTGCCTTTCACACATTGCAAGTGGATTTCATTACTGCCATGGAGTAATTTCTTGCCTACACCTGATCCCCTCTGACCTCATCAATTCCATGCTCGGTTGGGAACCGCAACAGTTGGTGTAGTGTTGAGGGAACAACCCTCATTGAGTGCAACCATGGCCTTCCCAAGATAACATTGTAAGGAGAGGGGGTGTCAATTACTATGAACTCTGTGCTTACCTTCTTTGTGCCTGCTTGCACCTCCAAACTTATTGCTCTCAGGGGCCATGCTGGCGTTTCATTGAACCTGACCATTGGACTGTTGGACTGCTCCAGATCATCTTGGTAAAGGCTGAGCTCTTTGTAACATCTAACATACATGATGTCACAAGAGCTGCCTTAGTCAACCAGAATGCGCCTTACCTGGCACTCTCCAATCTTGAGGGATGTCACCAGAACATCGTTGTGTGGATGCTGCACCATGTCTAGGTCAGCTTTAGTAAATGACACCATTGGTCCCTAGTACTCGTCTGCCCTAGGCCTCTTTTGCTAGACCTGATACACATGCTGTAAGTGTTTCGCTCTCTGAGTCTCCCCACGTACCTCGTTCTCATTGACCTTCGAGTGAATCACATTGTTCACTCGAGGTCTGTCTGCTTGTGGTTGTGGTGCTGGTGGAGGTGGTGGTGTTGATGCCTGGGGCGGCCTTGGTTGCTCTTCCCTTGTCCCAGCCTCATTTACTAGGTCCCTTAAGTGACCTTGTCTTACTAGATCTTCCAGATATGTCTTTAGGGCTCAGCACCCCTGAGTCAGATGCCCATTCTCATTGTGGTAGGCACAGTGCTTCCCAAGGCTTCTTCCTATAAATTTGCCAAGAATCTTCTCTGGTGCTCTATAGTAAGGCTAGTTCCTGATCCTTTCTAGGACTTTGTAAACCGGGATCCAAAACACTGTGGCGACTACCTGTGCAGCCCTCAGTCTCGTTTCTTGCCTGTTAAATTTTGTATTACCTCGGTCTCGTTTTGGTGAGCCGTTCCTCTTTTCTTACTTTGACGCCTTTGTTCTTGGTGTGTCTTCCTCTGCTCTCGCATATTTCTTGATTCTGGCCATAAGTTTTTCCATACTTTTTGGCAATGTCTTTGCTAGTGACTTTCGAAGTAGACAATCATCGTTCAGGCCGTTCTTAAAAGCTACGACCGCCACCTATTGGTTGCACCTTGGTATTCGGTTAAACACCTTATAATACCTTTTGGCATAAGCCCTGAGGCTTTCATCCTCGCCAATTCTCAAAGCTAACAGGGAGTCTACCCTCAACGACTGTGGTTTGTTTGTAACAAACCTAACCATAAACATCTCGGCCAGGCCTTCCCAACTTTTCACAGTTCCTTTCGACAACTTGTGAAACCAATTTGATGCGATTTCCCCAAAGGATGAGGGGAACACCTTGCAGAGCAACGGCTCGTTCCCGGTATATAGTGCCATTGAGTTCAAATATAAGCCGATATGAAAGTTGGGATTAGACTTACTGTCGTATATCTGGAATCTCGGCATGTGGAACCTTTTCGAGGCCTCAAACTTGTCCAATTCTACTGAGAATGGCGTTCTCGGCTTGACCGGAGATGTTACCTTGGCATCTTGTCACTTTTTCTGGAGGTAATCCCTCAAATCCTCCTTAGTCCGTCCAGGAGCTCGACTGTTAACTGATTTCAACCTTTTTGGTACGCTGCTTCCGGTGTCGTTATAAGTCCTCTTGGACCTCACTTCATTCATCGTGTCAAAACAAAGCTCATTTCCTTGAACATGCCAATGTTCTTTGACGTAGATTTCTTTGGCACGATGTGTCTTCTGAGACTTTCCTCTCATTGTTTCTCCTCGCTCGACCTCCCGTGAAGGTCGATGCGAATGCTCTCTTGCCCTGTCATGCTGAGGGACTGCGGGGATTGCTTTCTGCTCCCTTTTTGGGCATCATTCTTGGCCGCTGGAATCGGTGTGTCCTCCAATGGGAACGATGGCTGCGTGACGTTGTTCTGCATCATGAAATTGATAACCGATTGCAAGTTTGCTAATTGGTTTGCCATCCCCTTCATCTCGCCGTCCCTTCTCAGGCATCTATCTTTCCATACCTAGAGGTCGCTTTCGTTGTAATACCCGCCCTGACATACTTTCTTCGAAACGTCTCTCTCTTGGCCGACGTCTTTTTCTCCGGGATTCTTATCCCGAGGTTCTTCGTTACAGTTGTCCTCCTCTACGTTAGGATCGGCGTTTTTACCACTCCCACTAGGGATGTCACCCCCAATCTTTTCTTTCTACCCATCATTGGCCATCTATTCTTCTTACGTTTCCCACAGACGGCGCCAAATTGTAGGTGTTGATTTCCGACCACACTGCCAAACAGGAACTCAGCAGAAGAGCACATGCAAAATAGATTACGCCCGAATAACCTGTCACAGAAAAATAAGATTCCAGCGGTGGTTCGTCCACTTGGGGGCACTCCTACGATCAAGTCAGTACTCAGTTATCTCTTAAAGATTGCAAATAGTGCTTAACTCACAAGCCAGAATACAAAAAGCGTACTTTAGACCCACAATGGTGCCTTACTTTTATGGCCAACACTAACTTAATCTCTGTAAAAGCCTAGCTTCAATGGACTCTGGCTCAGTGCTCATTCTGGACTCCCAGCCAGATAGAGATAAACTCCCTAAGAGTCTTATCTTTATCCAGACTGAGGTCCTCCACCATTCAAGAACTCTTGCCCCTTATCCGCTCATCCCAGATTCTGGTATCTCCGCAGATAACCTCAGCTTAGCCGAGATCACCTCGGCAATATAACCAAGACACGTGGCATCTCGACTGACACTCCAGTGCCACTTTGGCCACGTGTTGTTATTCACAAAATATGTCCCCATAATTACTATGCGAAATTGATAATGTTCTTAATTTTAAAAATAGGGAAAAACTGATAATATTCTTAGTTTAACTAAATATGATTTATTGGTTCAAAAAAATTTTAGATAGGCTTGAGCTACCATAACATTTATAAATATGACTTTTAGGTAATTAACTTTTTAAAGTATTAATTAGTTAGTGATATTATAAGACAATGTGAGTTGTCACTATGGCACTTAATATGTATTTATCTACTTTAATACTATACCCTAAAAATGAATTATATGATAATGGAGAGGTTGGGCAGCGAGTGGTAATGGAGAAAAGAGGCCGGAGAGAGGCATGGTTAAAGTTCGGATTAAACTCGGGGTAAAAGTTTAAAGATTATGGTATTATGATAATTAGGTGGTGTGAACTAACAAAGAAACACAAAATCAAAATTGTATGTAGGGTGAATTAAGTAATAGTGAAACTCCTTAATTCACCAATCATTGCGCTAACTAAAATGACACAAATGCCCCCATGATCTACCTAGGCCCATTGAACTTCCAAGGCCACATCAGTATTAAGAGAGAGCCCTTCATTAAACTTTTTAATTTTATGACCAAATTACCCCTCAAGTTGACATGGAAGAAAAAGTGTCATTGCATCTTCAAGGATTAGGTTTGCCCCACCCAATAAATAAATAAATAAATAAATAATAATAATACATTTGACCTCATGTATAGGGTGTGGTTGTTGAAGGCCAAAAGGTCTTTAGGAAATAAAACAGTGCACGTGCATGTTAGGATGAAAATTACTTAAGCTTCGTTTGGAAATATTTTATTTTATTAACTTTTTAATTTTTTTTTAAAAAATATGTAGAAAAATAGAAAGAGTGATGTAATAATTTATAATAATTTTTTGACTAAAATGGAAATTTACCAAACGTGACCTTAGCATAAAGTTGTAGTTGTAACAATGAAAGGAAACAATATTGCCTCATAAATAATAAAAAATACAAATGCCATATGTATAATTTTATTTTTTATTTTATTTTCTCATTTTCAAATACAACTGATATGTATTTATTAATACAAATACTATTATAAATATATTTTTGAGATTTGTTTAAAATATGAATTGTCTTATATTATAAAAATTATAAATACACTTTTGTCTGGATTTTTTATTTAATAGAATTAGCAAAAAACTATAAAATTCATAACTATCCTCTTATGCAACAAAAAAAATTATAGAATTGTTGATTTAAATATATTTTTGACATCGTTAAAAACTATAAATTGACTCAATAATTTATTAATAAAAATAATCATTTGTTATGCGATTAAAAATTTGAATGAGCGAGATGTAATTTCTAAAATTATAAGAGATAATTTATATTTTAAGTAAATATCAATGATGTATTTATAATTTACCCAAAATATAAAAAGTTGGATAGCTTCAAATCAATAAATAAAGCTCACGTCTAGAGTGTTTAGGGATGGGGCTGTGAATCATGAATTCGATTTTTATTTAACTTATTAATTTTGTTTTTAAATTTAAATATATTTTAAAACATATAAATTGATTGATTAATTTTCGTTTGTGACGAGGTCAAAAAAATAAGTTTGAACATATGTTTATATATATATATATATATTTTTTAAAAATAGTTAAGTTTTAGAATCAAACTCGAATAATTTATCAGGAAGACTTACGTGTAGGTCTTAATAGATTGATTTATTGACCAATTGATGATAGTTAATAGTGTTTTTATCGAACACTACTAATTGTCACAAAAAATATCACTAATTATAAGTTTTAGTGATAATTTAAAAAAATCGTATAAAAAAAGCCATTAATTTTTAACTTTCAGCTACAGTTTGAAAAAATCATCACAGAAAAATATCACTACTTGTAAGTTTTAGCGATAATTTATAAAAATCGTGATAAAAAAATTATTAATTGTCAATTTTTAACGACATGCAAAAAATCGTTACAAAAAATTATTTTTAATGACGATTTTACTATAACTTATTTTCATTAATTTACCCAATTTATTACTTGACTTGACTCGACGCGTTTATAACTCAGCTCGTACATAACTCGATGGTTGGGTCTTATACCGATCCTACTTCAAGTTGGGCATCGCATTGGATCATCCTTTATCTTCTTTCCCAAAGATGATTTTATCTCTAATCTACTTAAGTGGAACAATTATGCAATTAAGTTTTTAAAGTTAGCACAGATTCTTATTTAAAAATTCTTGACTGTTTATTATATAGATTCTTTGTGTGTAAGAATAAAAGCACCATAAGATGGGTCGGGTTTGTTATCTCTTGTTCCCATGCAACTAAGAGGCTGCTAACCCACCCCCCCCCCCCCCCCCCCCCCCCCCCCCCCCCTCTTTCAATATATGAAATTTTCATTTCACCCATGCAATAATATAATTAAAGCTAAATTATAAATATACCTCTTGAAAGTTGTTTAAAATATAGATTACCTCATATAGTTTAAAAAATTACAAATATCTCCATATTAAAAAATTTTATTTAACAAAATTAACTAAAAAAAATAAAATTTATAATTGCTCTCCTATAAATAATAAAATTACCTAAATTATTAATTAAAACATATTTTTAACATCATTAAAAACTGTTAATTGACTTTATGATTTATTAATACAAGGGGCGATTTGTTATGAAATTAAAATCCTCAGGCAGTGGAATGTAATTTTCAAAATCATAAAAAACGATTCGGATTTTAATCAAATCTCTGGAGTATCTTTGTAATTTATCCTATAATTAATATATTGATTCCCAAAGTCTAACTAAATTTCAATTCCCTAAATTATTATTATTTTTTTTTGGGTACTTATTTCAATATTTTCAGCTTATCATTGTTTTCATTTACTCTTCACAAGTTTTTACAAATTTTATTTGTACTCTTTAAACTGATTACTATATAAAATATATATTTATGTTAATTTTTTAAAAATTGAGAAAAATATTTACAAAATAAACTCCTCCCCTCTTAAGTGGAAGTGATGATATGGATTTCATCACAAATATGCCTCTTATGTTAATTTAATCTAGCTATATTACATATTTCGTTAATATCAACTATAATTAAAATTTTTTAAAAGAAATTTAAACTATGATATTTCTTAAGAATACATGAATAGCATCTGTGGGGATATATTTTTGAGTGCCAACACGTAGTAAGGTGATGCCGACGTGTCAGCCGAAGTGCCACGTGTCCTGGTCGATATGCTGAGGTCATCTCGGTTAGGCCGAGGTCATCTCCGAAAATATCGGAATCCGAAATAATCGGATAAAAGATAAGGGACAAGAGTCCTAGCATGAGAGGAGACTTAGCCAAGATAAGGATAAAACTCTTTGGGAGTTTATCTTTATCTCTAAAGGAGTCTAAAGTAAGTACTAAACAGGAATCCATAGAAGTCAGGCTTCTATTAGGATTAGGATTAAGATTAAGGTAATTATAAAAGAGAGGCACCCTCATGGGTCTAAGGTACGCAATTTTGTGCTTTGAGCATTGAGTTTAGCATTATATTTGAGAGATATACTGACTTGATCGTTGGAGTGCCCCCGGGTGGTCGAAACCGCCGCCGGAATCTTCTCTTTTTGTTACAGGTTAGCCAGGTGCCATCTATTCTGCCAGTGCTCTCCAGCTGGTTACTAAGTGGACAGTGTGGTCAGAAAATCACCCACACAGCATCAATTAGTTATCATTATATAATTAGCACCATGGATATTGTATGTTTTAGAGCCAACCAAAAAAAAAAAAAAAATCAATTAATAATAATAGGCTTCTTGTTAAAATCTAATGTCAATGAGGCTTTTAAAATGTCCTAGTGCAAATATATATATATATATATATATGGAAAAAATTAGTGAATAAGAAGAATCATATTTTGGGGAGCTTCTATCTACACACACCAAATCCCCTCTATACACACACTTAATGATATTTATTTTTATTACAATTTTATCCCTAAGTGTAATTACTATTTTAGACATCTACCCAATTCAAAAGTCTCAATGCACACATCCATCCAGACTTCACGTTGAAGCTCCAAGTTCAGCTTCGTTCATTGAGCTAGAAGTGAATGCACTCATTCATTAAGCTCCAAGTTCAGCTTCTTCCATTGAGCTAGAAGTGAAAGCACTCATTCATTAAGCTCCAAGTTCAGCTTCTTGCATTAAGGTCCAAGTTCATAGCTTCTCAACCTGCCTCATTCGTAGCTTCAACCTTCCTCATTCGTAGCTTCTTCCTCATTCATCATTTTTATGGAGGATTTGTCTTCTGAAAATCAGCAAATAAATGTTTATGAGAAACATAGAGAAGGAAATGTGAGTTTCTTTTCATTTTTTTTTCCAGCGTCGTTCGGATAACCAGAGTCGAATTATATTATTTTGTTCAGAAATCTAGTACCGAAATAAGTATTTATTTTTGGAAGTTGTTGTCCGAACAAAGTAGTTAATTTCGGAAGTTGTTGTCCGAACAAAGTATTTAATTTCAGAAGTTGTTGTCCGAAATAAGTTAACTGTTACAACATTCAACTTCCGAAATTTTAAAATAAATTAGGAAAACTACTTCCGAATGAAGTAAATTTTTTTTTTTCCATTTTATATTCCAAATTTGCAAACTGCATACCAAATTTATAGTTTCGAATTGCAAATTAATCTTTATAATGCCATTAAAAATTTGTAATGTTATACAAAAACATGTAGGAATATGTGTCAACTCAAGGAAGTCAGGTTTGCATAGATTTTGTGTTAGATTACACTACTCAATTCACAACTGAACATGTTTACTCTACGAAATTATAATGATTCTATTTCGAATTTCTCAACAAATGTAAATGTTTGATAATATTTATTTGACTTTGTAGGTATTCAAAAGTAAGGATGAATTGCTCAACTGGGTACGTGAAGTTGGAAAGAGAAATGGTTTGGTCATTGTAATCAAAACATTAGACTATGGTGGAGGGAAAAAAGACCCAGGATGTATCTTGCTTGTAAGGGGAATGGCCAATATAAAGTGACAAAGAAGTTAAAACATGATGGCAACAATACATCAAGAATAACCGGTACGAAGAAGTGCGGTTGTCCTTTTGATATGAGGGCTCACAGGTTTACCACACATGATGAATAGACATTGATCGTAGTATGCGGATTGCATAATCATCCACCTGTGGAGCACCTTGAGGGACATTCATATGCGGGGAGGCTATCAAAGGATGAGAAAGCATTGTTAATGGATATGTCAAAGAGCATGGTTTGGCCAAAAGAAATCATAGTAACCTTGAAACAGCGAGATGCCCTCAATGTAAGCACACTTAAAACCATTTACAATGTACGCCATCGAAATAGGGTGGTACAGAGAGCTGGAAGATCACAGATGCAACACTTATTGGGTGAATTGGCCAAGTATAATTACATTGAGCGCCATCGGTCTGAAGAGTCCACGATGACTGTGACAGACTTGTTTTGGGCACATCCAAGTATCTATACATGACTGTATGTCATGCAGATATGTTGCCTTGAGCACCACGACTGGGAGCTAGCGGTGCATCTGGGCTGGTTTGAACCCTGCCAAACTGCCTCAGAACTCTATCTAGATGATACGGTTCGACAACGTCTAAGCACTTTAAGCATCCATGGTAGAACGTAATCGAGTTACATGGATGCCAGTCTCTGCAGCTGTGGTATGGATCCCAAATAACCTGTAAACGTAAAGTGCTTTTGAATTAAAGTATATAAAGGGTAAGATAAATGTAAAGTGTTAAAATTATCTCAGGACGAGTAAACATACATCAGTAGCTACCAAACTGTCAAGCTCGGCTCGAAAAGATTTCAAATGATCAATGAAGGAACCCGCCTCTCTTCTAGATGCCCAATGGTACACGTGTGGCATGTCTTCATTGTAGCCCATGTTCTGGTGAGGTCGAAATGCTCGGAAGTGCTCATAAATCCATGCCTCCAAAAGAGTCATATAACCACCCATCTGTTTAACCCCAGATCGACTAGCATACCCCAATTGTCTGTATAAAAATGCTAATGCAGTAGCACCCTAGGCGTAAGTATGAATGGATCCCAAATCCATTAATAAGCCAAGGTAAACAACAGGAACCCTACCGTCACTCTTGTCACTGAAGAGTGTACATCCCAATAGAAACAACAAATAAGCTCTAGCAGCGCATTGTATAGCCTCATTGGGGTCTGAATCTGTGACACCAGCAAACTGGCTTCGCAACCACTCTAGTCTGACTGAATTGCCACCAGCAGTAGAAACCTCTTCATGTGCTGCACGTTCAATAATCCCCAAGCCATAAACTAGTAGTGTAACTCCATGATGATCTGTCACATCTAGTACGCTGATTGATTTGCCTACAATGGGAAGGCCAAGAATAGTGCCAACATCATCCAGGGTCAAGGTCATCTCACCAACTGTCATGTGAAATGTGTTCGTCTCAGGTTGCCATCTCTCAACAAAACTGGAGATTAGAAGCTTGTTGACGAACCGATAAGTGCAATGAGCTAACTGTGGCAGCCCAGACTGCTCAATAATGGCTTTGAATCTGGTGTTGTTGTCTACTGACCACCATGGCCATGCAAGGATCTTCGAAGAATGATTATGACATTGTAGGGGCCCTCGTTCCTATAACACAAATAATATCTCATTAGAAACTACCACACAACATACACAGAAAAAGAAAAAAAATTCATATACAAATGAATTTCACATCTACTCAGGAATGTTTACCTCCCCGTGCCAAACAGCTGTAGCGACATGACTATTAAAACTCCGCAGTATTGATGGATCAATCGGTCCACCTGGAAAAGCATGAGAAAGGTCCTCTTCCTGGACAAGAGTAGAATCAGGTAAAGAGGCATCCTCCACAGCAATGTTAGGCATATCATAACCTTGAACTCGTCTTTCGCTTCATGTAGACACCCCATTTTTGACCGACCTTAAGATTTAGACGTCATCGATTAAGTGCTCGGTGATGGTGCATGTTGTGCTCATTCTGAGGTTTCAGAGTTTCGGCTAAGAGCCTTACCCCCGGACCTCGGGACCCTTTTGTGCTTTGCTTCGGTTTGCGAACCAAGTCTTGTTTTCTCTTCCTGAAGGGAAGGAGAGGTCTCATAGACCATCTCTCAGTGGTCGTAGGCTACTTTTCGTGGTCGTAGGCCACTGTTCCCGTTTGGAGACCAGCTTCCGGCTTTCAGAGCCGTCAGCCGTTCGCCTCGGTTCGGGACCGCTTAACTTTCTCCATTTGGCACGATTTTTGGCTCACACCTTTTTTCCTCTCTCTAGAGGGACACTGTGGCCCGGGAGACCACCTCTATGGTCGCACGTCACTTTCGATGCTTAACAGCCTGTTTTCGGGGCACCCGGCTGCGCATTTTGACCACCGAACCCTCATTTTGCATCCGTCTTGGTTCATTTTTGGCATGAACGTTGTTTTCATTGTTTGGAAGGTGGTACAAGGGTGGGAGACCACCTTTTCTCCTTGAAGACCACTTTTCCCCCGTTGGCCGATTTTCTTGTCAGGTAACTAGTCTCCCTCATTTTTGGGCCACAATTGCTGGTCTCCCAGCACACCACTAGCTTGCATTCAGTTGGGAGACCACCAAATGGGGCTGCCGACCACTTTTTGTTGAGTTGACCCTTTTGAACTGGCTGGCTGACCACCTGAAGTGGCTGGCCGACCACTTAAACTAGTCGGCCTACCTCCCCCAGTCTTGTCTCATGAGTTGATTCCATCTGTGCTAGCTGGGAAACACAGACTGGATCCTCCATACACGTGTATGGAGTATCTTCCACCTTGGTTTGAAGCTTCTTGGAGAAGCTTTAGTCCCTCTTGTGTATAAAAGAAGGCCTCCTCTTCCCTTGCAAGGGTTCAAAATTTCCCTAAGGCATACACATATACCTCCCTCTCTATATCTCTATTTTGGCTCCAAAAGTGCTAAGTTCTTGCCCTTTTGCACACTACCTCTTAGCCTAACACCTCCAACACCAACCTAAGTTTCTTGGAGGGTCTTGAGAGGTCCTAAGGAGCTGCATTTTTGGTCCATAAGCTACTGGAGTTGCTGAGCTATGAGGGTTACACCCTATTCCCTCTTTTGAGTTTTATTTTGCTCTATCTTTTAGCCATACTTGCAAGCATTTTTGAGCTTTGGTGTAAACTGAAAAAAGTCTTATTTTGAGGTCCTTAACATGTTTTTTTGAGATCATTTTTCTGTTGGGGGTCATCTACGCCCTCGTATGCTTCATTTCACCTTGTTTTGAACCATGCATTAAGGCCTTTGTTTTGAGCTTTGTTTGCCCTTTTGACCACAGAAATCCAACAGATTTTAAGTGGTTATTTGGTGTTTTTGAGAGCCAAAATTAGAGAGGAGTGACCCTCTCTCTCCTTGCTTTGATTTCTAGCATATTTGGCCTAATAAAGGAGCCCTTATTTGCATGCTTCCAAGCCATCTTTCAGGCCATTTTTTGGTGAGTTTTAGGACCTTCATAGGCTCTTTTTGGAGCTTGTTTTGCCATATTGGGTGTCCATCTTGCATGTGTTGAATAACCCTCTTCATAGCCTATCAAAGGAGCATGTCATTCTTGCATGCATTGACCATGTTTCAATGAGTTTTTGGGTTTTATTTGGCATGTCATACCTCTGAATTTTTCTGGTTTAGTGACCTCTTGAATGCTTCATATACTTGTAGTGTAAACCCTCTTCACTAGCTTGTATTGCATACTATTTTGGTCTTTGATTCTAGCACTTTTTGGCCATGCCTTAAGTTGATTTTGTGCATATTTTGGACTGCCTTAGCTCTGTTTTTATGCCTCATGGTCGAATGATGCTTCCTATGTATGGTTGTAGTGTATTACCCTTGCCTAGCCTTGAGTTTTGAAGCCTATTGCATGCTTATACTGAGGTGTTTTCATGTTTTGGGGCCATTGAGCATGTCATTTCAGAGCCTATACTTATGCCATATTCCCACGTTTTCCATTCTTTGAACATGTTTGAGAGTTGTGCATGAATACCTCATTTATGGACCATTGCATGAGCTTCATTTCTATGCATTTTGAGCCATCATTTTAGACCATTTTCCCACTGCCTTGGACCTGCATAGGGACTGTTTGGGGCTGGTTAGGTCATTTGAGCATTGCTTTGTGTACCTCTAGTGTAATGCACTTCACTAGTTTTGGTATCCGGGCCATCTAGCATGCATTGTGTGAGGTGTTTACATGATTCGGGACCATCTTGCATGTCATTTCAGAGCTGAAAAATGTGTGATTGTATGCCATATTTCATCCCTTGCCATGCTTTGGTAGAGTTGCATTTGGTGCCTTAGGTTTGGTCCCTTGTATTGTGCATGTTTGCATAAGTGTTGTTGCCTTAATTTCATCATGTATGGCCACTGATTTGGGTGTGGCTAAGGCTCACCTATCTTGGTTTAAGTCCATCTTGCATTGTTTATGCCATTTAGTCCATGTTGTTGCATGATTGACCATTGCATTGTGTATGCCTTGATCATTTCATTGTTAGTCTCCATGTGTGCATTGCGTATGCCATATAGTTTCCATGTGCATTGAGTATGCCATTGATTATTGCATAGCATTGTGTATGCTAGTAGCATGTTTGCATCATTTAGTGGTATTATGTTTAGGTTGCATGCTAGTTGTATTGTGTATGCCATGTATATTGCATTGTGTTTGGAATAGGGTTTAGTCCAAATACTGGAAACGAGGGACGTTTCGTACTCCAAGTGACGAAACGTGTCTCGATTCTCGGTCGCCGACACTCCGGATTACACATGATAGAGTTTAGGCCTTGTTGTGTTTATATGTGCATTCATTTTACATCGAGTCGTACAATCCGACTCCTCGGCCATCATGCATCGAGATGTGTGATTGGTGGCACGAGGATCGAGGACTACAGTCCCTAGAGCTTATGCAATGACGGGGAGAGTGGTCGTGCACACATATGTTGAAAATACTTTGCCATGCCCCTTTCTTGCTCTCTGTTGCAGCAAACCGGAAGCCAGCAGCAAAAGCTGGTCGGTAGTATCCCCACAGCATGGTGGAGTTTCAGCCTTCTGGAGTTTTGTACAGTGTTCTGGGACCAATTGCAAACAGAGGCAAATCGGGGTGTCGCGATGGATTTTCCAGCAAGGCGACTCGAGCATGCATGCATTCATAGTCATTCAAGACCGAGCTGAGGCAGTCCATTTCATATGTTTTGCATGCTAGCTTATTTATTTTAATTAGTTTGTTAATTAATTAGGATTGTGTAATAATTAGCTGTAATTCGTTATTCATTCGGTTGTGTATCATTTATTCGGACCCTTCGAGGAGGGCAATGTTGTAATAAGTGCGCGTGTGTGTGATGTATGTCTTCCAATCTCACGTCTTTCTCCCTTTTATTTACCAGCTTATGATGGTTAGTTTTAGGGCATGTTTCAATTAGCATCTATATGTTCGCATGTTTGCATTCATTCATCTGTATTGCATGCACCGGGCTCGGCGCATCATGCTAACTGCATTGTATTTCAATTCCAAGTTGAATACATGTATCGATTGTTGCATCTCATATGCCACCTTAGAATAGCCGAGCCTATCTTAGTTGCATATTGCATGTGTTGCATTAGGCATTCTTAGCATAGTTAGGATTCATGCATGATTTCTAATTAGCTTCTTTCTTTGGCTCGGAGTACTCGGTAAGTGTTTATGCTTTAGCATCCTTGCATGTGTGTAAGTGATTGCCATGATAGCATACTTACCATGAGGCTATGTGCTTATGTGATATAACTGCCTGAATGCTTGTGGGTGAAGGTTGGGTTATTTGAATTGGAACTATTCACCAATTGAGAGTTTTAAGCCCACTTGAGAGTGGCAAAATCATGTTTTCCTAAGCCCACTTGAGGGTGGCAAATCTACGTCTTAGCCTACTTGCGAGTAGTACCATCAAACCATCTTTCAAATAAACAAACATGAAATGTTTTGTTCCAACTCAAACGATCCAGTCTATACTTGTATGTTGTGTGCATCACATAGTAATTCTAGGCTAATAACCGAAAGAAGAGCACATAATATTTTCAAAACTCAATATCATGGTTAGTAGAGGCCGATCTTTGATCGGGCGAGCAGGGGTGCTCACGAAGTGACCTTCTTCAATCGTACCCAAGTTACCGAGCTGAGGCAACTTTGGTGATGACGGACACGTGGCCTTAGGCATGAGTCAAGGTTTCCTAAATTCCTCCGAAATTAAATATTTAGGTGGCGACTCTGTATTTGGCAAAGCAGTCCATGTTTGGCACTTCTTTCTAAAAATCAGTTTTTCAAAACGGTTTGCCGAATTTGGACTCTTTGGTGATTCATCGGTCTTGCATTGCACTCCGCTAGATTAGATACAGGACCGTGACATTGTGTCCAAACTGTAGTAAGCCCCAATGAACAAAACGAGATTTCCTCCCGGGACGTTCGGGGACGTCTAAAGTTTCTGGCGACTCTGCTGGGGAGCTAGAGTACTTGACTCGAACTCATGATATCTTGTTTTGATTACACTTATGTGTCTCTTTGCATTGCATTTGCATTGGTGCGCCTAGGACACCGTGTTTGCCATCTGCTATTCCTGAACGGTTTGTCGGAGGCTCGCTTTAAGAAGCGTGCCATAAGGCTGACCGGTTACGGGCTCTGCCACGATGGGAGCACAAACCCCAGTTTTTACCGGGGCACCCTTTTTGACCATTCGACCTAGTGCATATTCGGAATCCATAGTGACCATTCCAAGCTAAGACAGGTTGTTTACCCGATTGTAGGTTATGTGAAACCGCTGCGTGCGTAGTGAAACCCTAGCTCCTGACAAAATAGGACAGGGAAACCCTACCCCAACATAGGGGTGTTTTTGGCTCTCACTTGTTTGCTATGTGCTTTTAGAGTGTGTGTCTACATGAATGCATATATCAGTTTGTAAGTCTGGGTATCAGGCCTGCGGGCATCGGTATCAGTGTTTTGAGAATCAGTTATATCTGCAGGTATCAAATTCAGTTTTGGGATAGAATTCAGTGGAGAGCACAGTCATTCAGCTTTGCTCATATCTGTTCTGGTGAAATTGGGCTGAGATGTTGCTTGTTTTCTCTTTTGCTAGGTAGTCTTGGGAACCATAGCTTGAGAAGGCTTCGATATCCCCCGAGTACATTGGACTTGTGCTGATAGACTTTGTCAGGTCAGAGATTCAGTTCAAGGGCAATCAGTGTTCCTTTGCTAGAGGCAGGGTAAAAAGGCTAGTCAGGCACAGATCATCAGTTCAACAGTCTTCGGATCAGTGCTCATTATCCACCTCACCTGTGCGCAGTTGGGTTGAGATATCTGTTTCCACCTTAGAAAGAGGATACACACTTATTCAGTTAGATCAGCAGTTTTCAGTTAGCATGGAAGAGGTGATGTGTCAGCTTCAGGAAAGTATGAAAACCATGAAGCACGACGCTGTTCATCAAGCAGAATTTGCCAAACAACAGGCCGAGGTCATGGCTCAACAGGCAGAGTTAATTGCCAGGCTACAACAGCAAACCGGAGTATCCACTTCACACAATGCTTCTCCCCCTACCAAGAGTGCCAATACTCGGGGACACAGCTAATGTCCAGGAAGATACGGACATTCCAACAGAGCCGGCTCCGCCTCCAATCCTATCCCAGCTATCCAAAGCACAGACCAACCTGCTGGATTCTCCCTTTGAGTTTGAGGTGGACCCCACGGCACTAAAAGTAAGCAAGCATGAAAAGTTATTCAAGAAATCTCAGGGTGTGAAGTTCATTTCGGACATAGAGGATGGATACACCGATTCGGCGGTGCCATTATCGGACCGGTTCAAGATGCCACATATCGATCATTTCGATGGTTCTGGAGACCCAATGGTGCACCTCCACCTATTTTCTGATATCCTGAGGCCAATGGGTTTGACCACAGCCCAAAAGCTGTCACTATTTGGTCGAACCATGTCTGGGATAGCCGCAATTTGGTATGCAAAATTGGAGGACTTTGTGAAACTGAACTGGGAAGAGCTGGCTGAGGCCTTTATTGCTCAATACTCCTACAATACACAGATCAAGGTCACAACTCGTGATCTCGAAGTCACCCGCTAAGAGCCAAAGGAGAGTTTCTTAGAGTTCGTGGCGAGATGGAGAGCAAAGGCCTCAATGATGACTACAAGGCCTTCCGACAAAGATCAGATCAGGATGATTGTTCAGAATCTACATGGCAAGCAGTTGCAAAAGATGGTCGTCCTACCTCTGTTTACCTTTTCAGCCCTTCATGAAATGGGGATTCAAATCGAGGATGCCATCAGACAAGGAATCTTTGTGGAAGATGATGAGCCTTTGCGGAAGAATGTTGTTTGCAGTTCCAATGCTACTACTGATGGTATCACAGCTGCAAAATGCTCAGAAGTAGACTCTATCACCACTTCCCTCAATGGCCAAAAACCCGCCGCTTCAAATTAGCCCCAAACCCGAAAGTTCAATCCTCTTTACATGAGTCTCTCTCAAGCTTTGAAAAAGCTGCGAGAAGAAGGGCACCTAGAACTCCTAGAACCCCAACCCCTTCCAAATCCTCTTCCACCAAGATATGACCCAGCTAAATATTGTGCCTATCATCAAGAACACGGTCATGATACGAACCGTTGCATCCGCCTCCGTCATAAGATTCAGGATCTTATTGACGAATAGACCCTAGCTCCACTCAAAGGATCTCAGGTTAGTACTAACTCGTCACCTCCCCACCTCAACCTCATCCATATACTACCATCCACCTTCGACCCCAGCATATATATCACCCCAGCCCATCTACCCAAGCCTGAGGTGTTCATTCCAGAAAGCATGGACTTATGCATGATGGATGCACCTGAACTCCAATCATCTCAAACCCATGAACCCACTACTTCTGAGTTGATGAGAATGATTGAAGATCTTCAAAGAACTGTGACAGATCTGGCCTCCGGGACATTGGCTCCATCATCGGCCACATCACATGCTAAGAGTTTCATGACAAAAGGCTCCCCAATCTTGGGACAGGTTGTATTGGAAGAAGGCCAATCCCTTGGCAAAGTAGAGGCCAGTGGTAAGAACAAGATAGGGGCAGGCATTAATCCCCATGAACACCTTCTGTGGGCTGTGGAGGCTTTGAAAGCGGAAGGGCTAAACAAACAGCAAGTGCTCACAGTTGTTGTAAAGATTGTGGAGGATACTTTCGTCACTCAGAATGAGAGCAGTTCGAAGCAAGGGGAAAATTGAGAGAAGGGTCGTCGTACCAGAAACAATCTTTTGAGCTCTAATCCTGCACTCGAAAGAGATCGGCAAACCAGGCTAGCACCTGCTAATCCCTTTGCTGGTGTGTCCAGCAAAAATTCAGAAACTTTGAAGTACCAACCCCGAGGTCAGAGGGTCTTCCATGCCCTCTATATGCCTTTGTCTAAAGCTCTCCAAATCCTTGTTGGACAAGGCCATCTCAAACCCCTTGAGCCTCGGCCTCTCCCGAATCCTCTTCCGGCTACGCATGATGCTGCCCAGTACTGTGCCTTCCATCAACAAACCGGTTATGGCACCGACAATTACTTTCGTTTTCGTCACTAAGTGCAAGATTTGATTGACAATGAGGTCATTGCCGCGCCAAGCTCGGCAAAGTCTATCGGCACTGGATCGGTAAACTTGGGGGATAATGTGACCATGTGATCGGGGGATGAACCAGCTGCGGGTGGCACATGATTTACTCCAGACGTAGGAATCGCACACACTGTTTTGAGCAATATGCAAATACTAGTTTTTGTACTTTCTGACTTGGGTATTGGGTCAGTTTTGTTGTTTTGTATATAGTCAGTCTTTTTGTACTGAGTCAGTTGGGTCTGTCTTGTGGTATCGAGTCAGTCCTGTTGTATAGGAATCGAGTGATTCTGGGGGCGTTACCTCGGATATCACTATTTTGTTTTATGTTTGTCTTTTTGCTTTCTTTTGAGTCTGTTTCTGTCATGGGAGCCAGTTACGCCAACAGATCTGAATGAAACAACAGCGATTTTCACAATCTTGTGTTTGCTTCTGCCTAGTGCCAGTTGTGCCAGAAGTTTGAATGAAACGACAGTGCATTTCACCTGCTCTTTTGTGCCTTTAAATTATTGCATTGACCTAAGTTTTCAAAACTTTTTTGAACACTGCGGTGAAAACGAAGAGGAAGGAATTCCTCGGGATTTGTAAAATTTGATCAAATTGAGAGAAAGAGAGGCATGCTAAGCCCTTAATGAATGAAATCATGTTTGTTAAATGTGAGTACTGAGAAGGATCCTGGCTTGATCTAGATTGGTTCTACATTGTCTTCAGCGCGAGCGATTAGTCGCTTTCTTAAAAGATTTCCAAAAAATATTTTGCGCCATCCTGCGAAGACCTGTGTGGAATCGCTCTTGAGATTGTGCAGCTTAGGATCGCTCTCAGCCTCGAGACTCAACCCCTTTGCTTCCAAACCTTAAACCTTAATTCAGAATGTTCAACGGTCAACCACAATGTAAGGCCCGTGTGACCGGATCAGAAGTAGCCCATGAACTAGGGGCGAGAATATCAGATGTGATCAAAGGAAGCTTGCGAAGCTAGATCAAAAGTAGCCCTTGAACTAGGGGCAAAAATGTCAGATGCGCTCGAAAAGTCAAAGATGTGTCTTTTCTGCAAACCAGGGAAGACTGGCAAGAATGCCAAATCCCGGAAGGGAGGAAAAAAGAAAGTATTGCTAAAGGATAACCAAGTTCCTATCCACAACACTAGGGGCAAATTCAACCCCCCATTGGATAGACTCCTGCATCGTCAGCGAACAGCAGCCATTGTCCTAGATTCAGATGACTTCAGGATCTCAAAACCATTTGACATGGACAAAGCTACACTTTTACCCTTGAGAGGCTCGCTGGGCCGAAAACCCGGAAGGGCGACCCAGGCAAAAGTTAGAGCAAGAAAAAGAAGAAAAAGAACAAAAAAATAAAAATAAAAATAAAAAAATGCAAAGAATGAAAAAAAGAAAAGAAGAAAAATGAAGAAAATGAAAAGAAAGGATGAAAAAGAAAAAAGAAGAAAAGAAATGAAAAGAATTGAAAAGAAAAGAAGAACAAAGCTCGCAAGGTTGAAAACCCAGAAAGGGCGGCCTTGGTACAGGGTAGAGCGCAAAAAGAGAGGTTAATACCCGAGTATACCTTACCCCGAACTACGTAAGGCTTGATTCCCATGTTTGGGATACGTAGGCAACTTCATTCTGAAGTCCAGTTGTAAAACACTTCAAATTCAACTGTTCTGTCCATGAGATTGAACGGGTCATCTTTGTCATCGCTGTATCTGAGTGTTCATTAGTGATCGTCACTTTGAGAACTAGTTACAGTGTGTTGCGGTGTTATTCAAACAAGAGGCAACTTTCTGTTTCCATACATTGTGCTGCGGTGCTATTCAAACAAGGGGCAACTTTCCGTTACCATACAATGTGCTGCGGTCAAACAAGGGGCAATTTTCCACTGTAATGGATCTGAGGTTGTGCATCTCAAGAGTAGGTTTCGTGCTCGTTGAGCAGTGGCCATTTGCAAAAACAGTTTTTGAGAATTTTTACTAAGGTTGACTAATATTCCATTTTTCAAAACTGGACCATTTCCTGGACCCAAAAAAGGAAAATTTTCAGTGCTCATAACCTGACTTGCATGATTTTAAATCAGAAAATCGAACAAGCATGTTAATTTAACCCTCATTTTGGTTAAAATTGTTTTAGTAGAAGCCAAAAACCAAAAAATGGTCAAAATGATGAACTAGGGGCACAGTTGAGTCAAGTGTTCTGTCTTTTCCCCGTTGTTAACATTCTCGCCAAGAATGGCACTCATACCTGCCGGAAAAGGGTACCACTGAAGCTAATCGCAAAAGGGCAAAAAGCTCTCACATCCTCTAAGTAGCGAGGTATCGAGCCAAGTGCGAAGCACGAACTGGAACGGATCAAGATATTCCACTCCCTCATCTGGATAGATCTGATCACGTCCAAACTCCCCAGCAGAGCATCGTCAACCGATGTCAACTGCAGATTTGCTACACACCTAGTTGTAGCGCAACCCCTCTGTGAGAGAAATTCACTGTTGTGAACAAGAACAATAATATGGTAAAATACTAGGGGAAAGAGCCCATAACTTCCTGCTTATCCATCAACCACCTAGGGGAGGGATAAAAAAATGAGAGATTGAAGAATAGAGAGATGTGCGCTGAGAGAAAAAGTGAGGAAAATGGCTTTTTCAGAAAAACAGAGCTTGAGGGCCGAGTGATGTGAGAATCACAAGTGAGAAAGGGTGGGAAACAATACCCGGGGAAACTGGCTCTCATGCACCGAGAGATCTCTTGCCTTCATAACACAGCTGAGTGTTGTGTTTGTGTGTTTTTGTTTGTTTCGATTCTTGTTTTGAGTCGTTTGAGTGTCAATAGATGTGTTTAGGTTGTTTTACTTTGTTTTCCCTTTGTTGAGTTGTGTTTAGGTTGTTCTACCTTTTGTTTTCCGTTGTTGAGTCGTTTTGGCTGTGGTCAGTTGTAGGCTCAATACCTGGTTGAGAACCCTTTTCTCATCTCGCTTTCAAAAAATCGTTTTGTGCTCAGAGTGCCATGCCATTCTCCACATTTGTGCAAAACAAAATTTGTTCTTTCATAAAACCACAGGGTTCAACCCAGGTCATATGCGAACAGTAAAAACCACAACCCATCTGAAGCTATGAAAGTTCCGGGCTGCAAAACAAAAGAAAAGAGGGAAAATTTGGAGCGCCTGAGCTTGTTTCAACTTCTGCAAGTTTTGTCACTACATCCCATATGTTCGGAATGAGCTGTGTACCGAATAAACCGAGTACTGTGCTATGAGCTGTGTGTTCAGAGTGAGCAGTGTGCTATTACGAGCCGTGTGTTCAAAATGACCAAAATACTATGTTATGAGCTGTATGTTCAAAAGAAACAGAGTATAGTGTTACGGGCTGTGTGTTCAGAGTGAACAGAATACGGTGTTGATTGTTTCAAAGCCAGAATGGCAATCAGATATGCTCTTCCTGAGTACCATTCCCTGCTGGAGGCATCTTGGCTGTGTTTGCAATGAGTTCCTAGGGAAAGTTATGAATATGATCAGGATGAAAAACGACATCTGTGGTTTCTACATGCAGATGTTGCTCCTTGTCAGCATTTCAGAACCTTTATACTGTGAGTTGAAGGTAACTATTCGAAGAATACAAGAAGAGACCCCTGTCAGAGTAAAGCGGTTTACCGTCACTCACTCCATGAGGTGCTTTCTAAAGTGCCGCTTTGTCTGTTTATTGCATTCCCTAAACATCATGCTTTACATTGCTTGTAACATATACTGTATCATCGCACTTATTGTGTTTATTTGTATCTTGTGTTATCTTGTATCATTTATTCTTTTACGTCGAGCTGCGTTTAGGATCATTGTCCTCCGGGACTTTCTCAGGTTGCGCCGATCACGCACCTGATAGTTTGTTGGACCTCCTCTCACGATTTCAGCGTGGTTTGAGTGTCCCTTTCCTCACACGATTTCAGTGTGTTTAGAATTTATCTCAGGTTGCGTCATGTACGCACCTGGGCGGTTTGTTTTCGGACCTCCTTTCACGATTTCAATGTGGTTTGGGTGTCCCTTTCCTCACACAATTTCAGCGTGTTTGGAATTTATCTCAGGTTGCGTCGTGTACGCACCTGGGCGGGTTGTGTTGGACCTCCTCTCACGATTTCAGCGTGGTTTGAGTGTCTTTTTCCTCACACGATTTCAGCGTGTTTGGAATTTATCTTAGGTTGCGTCGTGTACGCACCTGGGCAATTTTTTTTCGGACCTCCTCTCATGATTTCAATGTGATTTGAGTGTCTCTTTCCTCACACGATTTCAGCGTGTTTGAAATTTATCTCAGGTTGCGTCGTGTACGTACCTGGGCAGTTTTTTTCAGACCTCTTCTCACAGAATTTATCTCAAGTTGCGTCGTGTACGCACCTGGGCGGTTTGTTTTCAGACCTCCTCTCACGATTTCAGCGTGGTTTGAGTGTTCCTTTCCTCACATGATTTCAACTTGTTTGGAATTTATCTCAGGTTGTGTCGTGTACGCACCTGGGTGGTTTGTTTTCGGACCTCCTCTCACAATTTCAGCATGGTTTGAGTGTCCCTTTCCTCACACGATTTTAGCGTGTTTGGAATTTATCTCAGGTTGCGTCGTGTACACACCTGGGCGGTTTGTTTTCGGACCTCCTCTCATGATCTCAGCGTGTTTTGAGTGTCTCTTTCCTCACACGATTTCAGCGTGTTTGGAATTTATCCCAAGTTGCATCGTGTACGCACTTGCGCGTTTTGTTTTCAGGCCTCTTCTCACAATTTCAGCGTGGTTTGAGTATTCCTTTCCTCACACAATTTCAGCGTGTTTGGAATTTATCCCAAGTTGCATCGTGTACGCGCTTGGGCTTTTTGTTTTCGGTCTCTTTTCACGATTTCAGCGTGGTTAGAGTATCCCCTTCCTCACACGATTTCAGCATATTTGGAATTTATCTCCGGTTCCGTAGAACGCGCTCCTGATTGGTTTTCTTTGTTCTTCCTCCTCTAACGATTCCAGCGTCGTTGGAGTGCGTTACCCCATTTGCATCTATTGTTCTATCTGTTACATCCATTGCATCATATTTGTTTTATTCTGGTATAGGAGACCTTAAATCCTCTAAAGGTGCAATTCCTTTGGTGTTTGTCGTGCCCGAACGACTTCCAGTGGTCTGGTATAGCCACCTGTCTGTGTTTGCGGTGAGTTCCTAGGAGACCAACTGAGACGGTGGAAACTAGAGTTCGAATGGCTCATGCCTAGAACGCAAAGGTTCTGGATTTCCGAAACTAAAGTCTGGTTTAAATACCCAGGGGTATATCCTTGATTTGAAATTTGTATGGCAGCCCCATAGATTGAGATAGCATGTGTATGCGCCTCAATTCTGGATACTGAACCAACCTAGTCTGTCACCCTGTTGGAGAATAGGGAAAGCTGCAACCATAGTCAGGGAGAAAAGTAGTACTTGCGGTTCAACCGAGAAGAAGGAAAAGGTCCCTAACAGCATGAGGTAGGTCATTGCGGATTGCCCCTGTAAGGAACCTTCACTTCCTAGCTATTACATTGCATTGCATTGCATAAGTGTAGACGTCCCCCGAACCCCCCAGGAGAAGAACGAGTCCCCCGTTCTGTTCGATATTGGGGTCACTACAGCTCGAACTCTCAAATTTGTCACGGTTCTAAGTCTGAACCAAAGAGTCCAAATCCGGCAAATTGTTTTGAGAAAAAATATTTTTGAAAGAAGTGCCAAACATGGACTGCTTTGCCAGATACAGAGTCGCCACCTAAATATTTTATTTTGGGAAAATTTAGGAAACCCTGACTCGTTGCCTAAGGCCACGTGTCCGTCATCACCAAAGTTGCCTCGGCTCGGGAACTTGGGTACGATTGGGGAAGGTCACTTCGTGAGCACCCCCGCTCGCCCGATCAAAGATCGGCCTCTACTAACCATGATATCAAGTTTTGAAAACATTGTGTGTTCTTATTCCGGTTATTAGCCTAGATTTACTATGTGATGCGCACAGCATATAAGTATAGACTGGATCGCCTGAACTGGAACAAAACATTTCATGTTTGTTTGTTTGAAAATGGTTTGATGGTGCTACTCGCAAGTAGGCTAAGACGTAGATTTGCCACCCTCAGGTGGGCTTAGAAAACATGATTTTGCCACTATCTAGTGGGCTTAAAACACACATTTGATGAATTGCTCCAATTCAAATAACCCAACCTTCACCCACAGGCATTCAGGCAGTTATATCACATAAGCATATAGCCTCATGGTAAGCATGCTATTCATGGCAGTCACTCACACGCATGCAAGGATGCTAAAGCATAAAACTTACCGAGTACTCCAAGCCAAAAAAGAAGCTAATTAGAAATCCATGCATGATCCTAATTATACAGAAATGCCTAATGCAACACATGAAAAAATGCAACTATAGCAGGCTCGGCTATTCTAAACATGGCATATGAGATGCAACAGCTAACAAATATTCAACTTTGGAATTGAAATACAAGGCAGTTAGTATGATGCGCCGAGCCCGGTGCATGCAAAACAGATGAATGATGCAAACATGCTGTCATACTGTATGCTAATTAAAACATGCCCTAATCTAACCATCATAAGCGGGTAAAAATAAAAGGGAGAAAGACGTGGGGTTGGAAGACATACAACACACACACACACACTTATTACAGTTGTGCCCTCGCGCAGAGGGTCCGAATGAATAAGTACAGTCCCAAATAATACAGTCCAAATAGTACAGTCCAAATATATACAAATTCCTAATTAATTTACAAATTAACTAAGAAAGCTGTAAACTGGCATGCAAGCCAGGGACTGCCTTGACTCTTCTGAATGATGTATGTTTGGACTGCCTTGCGCGGAAATCCACTGGGATGCCCCAATCAGCCTCTGTTTTGCAATGATATCTTGGAAAGCGCGCCAAGCCTCGGAAGACTGCTGATTCTTGATTTGCTGAAACAGAGAGCAGGAAAGGGGCATAGCAATGTATTTTCACATATGTATGCATGTCTCGATCCTCGTGCCACCAATCACGCATATCGATGCATGATGGCCGAGGAGTCGATTTGCATTATTCAATATAGAATGAATGCACATGAAAACTCAACCAAAACCTAACTCCATCATGGATAATTCGGAGTTTCGGTGACTGGGGAATTGAGACACGTTCCGTTACTCGGAGTACGAAACGTACCTCGTTTCCCGTGCTCGGGCTAACTCCTATCCCAAGCACGATGCAATATGCATGATATGCATGAATGCAACTAATATACAACCTAACATGCAACATGCTATGAAATGGCATACACGATGCACGAGATAACATGGCATACACAATGCGCTAACAAACAACCTAGCATACGCAATGCTGTGAAATGAAATGGCATACACAATGCAATATGGGCTTACACCAACATGAGTGGACCTCAGCCACACTCACATAGGAGGCCATGAGATGAAAATGAGACACTCGAGATGCGTACACGCATGCACGCAAACCGAGGACCGACCCTAAGGCACGAAATGCCACTCTAACAAGACATGGCAAAGCATGGAATATGGCATACAAGCACGCAAATTTCAGAAGCAAAACATGACCCAAAACAGCCCCGAATCATAGGAATATGGCACCCGATGCATGAAAATGGTCCCGAAATGCAAGATTAAGCACATGAAATGATTTGTAGCTACATCAAGCATGCATTATTTGATCATGACATGTGAAGACAGATTCAAGGAAGCCCCAAAAAAAGCATGTTTACAGTTCTAAGTGAGGCCAAACAGCAAACGCAAATAGGGCAAAACTAGCATTCAAAAATAGCCCTAAATGTGAGATAAAGTAGTAACTCACAGCTGCTGACCCCAAACAGATTAGGTCCCTTCAACAATGTTGAAGAGGGGCCCAAAATATGATGTTTTACAGTTTATGGAAAACCACAAAAACCAACACAGGTATGGCTAAGCTCTCATGCAAGAAAAGGGCCAAAAGATGGACAAAGAAGCAAGTAGTGGTTTCTGGCCTTAAACACAAAGGGGCCCTTCAACAATATTGAAGAGGGGCAAAAAATATTGCACTTTACAGTTGATGGCCGAACCCAAAATAGTATACAAGAATGCTCAAAATGCTATGCAAAATAGGGCCAAAAAGAGAGATATAACACAAAGTATATAAAGGATACCTCAAACAGTAAAAGACCCTCAATGAAACATGAAGAGGGGGTCAAAATAAGACTGTTTTCAGTTCTGAAAAGAGCCCAAAAACAGAAGCATCCGAGGCTAACAAGTCATGCAAAAATATGGCCAAAAGAGAGATATAATGGCAAGTAGTAAATGGAGGCCACAAACAGCAATGAGCCATTCAAAAATGTTAAAGAAGGGCTCAAAATAAGCAACTCTTCACCTCAAAACAGATTATACATAAGCCAAAAATACTACACAAGATAATGGCATACAAGAGGGATAATGAAGCAAGTGCAACAAGGAGGCCTCAAACAGTAAGAGGCCCTTAAACAAAAGTGAAAAGGAGCTCAAAAAAATGCCACTTTTAGTTAGGGCCGGAGCTCAAAACAGTAAGCATGTATGGCTAAGAAATGATACAAGAATAAGCTCAAAAGAGTGGGAATGGTACTCACCCTTGAAGACCAAACTTTGGTAGCTTCTTGGACCAAAATGCAGCACTCCTAAGCTCTGGAGAACACCCTCAAACTGCTGGAATGGAGGATGGAAGGGTAGGGCTATGGGTTGGTGAAGAAATGGTATAGGGCTAAGGGTGTTTTAGCTTGGAAAATATAGAGGGAGAGAGATATAATGCAAGGGCCTTAGAGGGAAATTTTGTAACCCTAAACCAGCAGCTAGAGCTGCTGATATATAGGCCAAAGAGGAGGAAAAAGGGGGAAAAAATGGAGGGAAAATGAGTCAAGTTTCCCTCCAAAAGTGCCAAACCCTCGGACATGGGTGAAGTGTAAAAAGAAATATATGGCTGGAATGCACTCACAGGGGCAAAAATGGCCGGCCAGTTTAAAGGGGGAAAAAAAAAGTCATCCACCAGGTAAGTGGCCGGTCACCCCCTAGGATGAAGCCCCAGAAGTTAGCTTTCTAATGGCGCAAACCTTGATTTAAATTCCTCCTGTAGAAAAAGTTATGCCCTTTTCCGTGAAGCCGCGCAGATTCGGTCCAACCGGACTTCAACCAACCACATCTCCCCCCCCCCAGACTTGGAATTACGGGATTCTTGAGTGAAAAATGAAGCCCCGGAAGTAATCTTTCCAATGGTGGTGGCCTCATATCTTAATTCCTCTTGTGGAAAGAGTTACGCCCGTTTCGGTGAAGCCGCGCAGATTTTTCTCCTTTCCGGATTCATGCTGAACCACTTTTGACCAAAAAGAAGTTGGCTTTTCAGCAAAATTGCTGGCCTCCCACCCTCCTACAAGCTTTATAACAGTGAAAATAAGGTCTCCACCAAAAATGAGCCCAAACCGATGCAAAATGAAGGTTCGGGGGCCGAAACGCGCAGCCCGAGGCCCCGAAAACTTACTGTTAGGCACCGGAAGTGGTGTTCGACCACGAAGTTGGTCTCTCGGACCACAGTGTCCCTCAAAATGGAGTAAATAAGATGTATGCCAAAGACTGGAGCAAACGGAGATGGTTAAGCGGTCCCGAACCGAGGCACACGGCCAACGACTCCGAAAAACCGGAAACCGGACTCCAAACGGGCAAAATAGCCTACGACCACAAAACGTAGCCTACGGCCACTGAGTGAAGATCTACGAGACCTCTCCCTCCCTTCGGGAAGAGAAAATATAGAAAATAGGGCCTGGTTCAAAAATCGAGGCAAAGTACAAAAGAGTTCGGAAGTCCGGAGGCAAGGCTCGCAGCTAAGACTCTGAAACTTCCGAACGGGCACAATATGCAATATCACCAAGCGCTCAATCGATGACGTCTGAGTCTTAAGGTCGGTCAAAAATGGGGTGTCTACAGTTGCCCCTCTTGGACAGAACTCGAAAGTCATAAGTGATGGGAGTGAATGTCAAAGCCGAGAGACGACCCATTTTTGACAAGGCCGAAGACTTAGACAAACACACAAATGTGCCCGCAAGCATGCCCGCAGGCAGGGGCAAAATGCAACTGACAATGCAAGAAGCCAAAGGTAGCTCAAGGTCATGCAAATGCAGCAAGCTGTAATGAAGCACATATTCACAATAGATGCAACGGTTTTAAGCAAGAATGCAAAGCAACAACTATATTTCATGCAGTTAAGAATGCAGAGATTTATTCAATTCTTGTCGCGTCTCACACAGAGAAGATATGATACCTGCGCGATTCGTCTGGTCGCACCAGCCTCAAATGAACCGTACGTACAATATCGTGCCTGATGGTGCTGGGGATCTCTCGCTTCTTCTTGGTTGAACCACAGGTACTACTTTTCTCCCTGACTATGGTTGCAGCTTTCCCTATTCTCCAACAGGGTGACAGACTAGGTTGGATCAATATCCAGAATTGAGGTGCATACAGATGCTATCTCAATCTATGGGGCTGCCATACAGATTTCAAGCCGAGGATATACCCCTGGGTATTTAAACCAGACTTTAGTCTCAGAAATCCCGAACCTTTGCGTTCTAGGCATAAGCCATTCGAACTCTAGTTTCCACCGTCTCAGTTGGTCTCCTAGACCGCAAACATAGGCAGGTGGCTATACCAGACCACGGGAAGTCGTTCGGGCACGACAAACACCAAAGGAATTGCACCTTTAGAGGATTTAAGGTCTCCTAGACCAGAGAGTGTACAAGACAGAGCGAAGAAATGCAAGTAAAATGCAAGTACGATGCGCAAAAACAGCGCGAATGATGATGCAGGATTTAAGGTCTCCTTAGACCAGAGGATTTAAGGTCTCCTGGACCAGGGAGTGCACAAGACAGTGCGATGCAGAGTGAATGCACAAAACAGTGCGATACAGATAAGGTGCGCAAGATAGCGCGAATGGTACAATGCACAAAATAGTGCGATACGCTAAGCAGCGTGATTGATTTGAAATGCACAAGACAGTGCGATGCAGGTGCGCAAAATAACACGAATGATAAACTGCACAAAACAGTGCGATGCGTAAAATAGCGCGAATGATAAACTGCACGAAACAGTGCGATTGAGGTGCGCAAAATAGCGCGAATGATAAACTGCACAAAACAGTGCGATGCGCAAAATAGCGCGAATGATAAACTGCACAAAACAGTGCGATTGAGGTGCGCAAAATAGCGCGAATGATAAACTACACAAAACAGTGCGATGCGCTAAATAGCGCGAATGGTACAATGCACAAAATAGTCCGATACGCTAAGCAGCACGAGTGATTTGAAATGCACAAGACAGTGCGATACGCTAAACAACGCGAGTGATTTGAAATGCACAAAACAGTGCGATAAAATGCATCTTTTATGCAAGTATGGGGGCATTTTCCATGCAAAAGATACAGGCATATTCTATGCAAGTATGAAAGCACATTCTACGCAATATTGAAAGCAAGCATATTCGATGCATGAAACAAGCAAAGCATATTCTTTGCGGAATCGAAAGTAAGCATATTCTATGCATGAATCATAACGATGCGCGGCACACATGCAACAACAGTGTATATGAAAGTTCACGTTCTATGTAGTAGAGGAGCATCAAATATGTACTCTGGTGCCTCTGATTTACCTCTTAGAGGACTTTGCAACACACTCAGCTCAAAAAAGGGCACACCCTGTTCATATTGGCGAGAGATAACATCTGCTGCTGCTGCTTTAATTGCCATTCTGACTTGAAACATGCTTAAGCTTGGAGTAGAGGCACACTCATTCTTCAGAGCACTGACAAGGCTTGAAGAGGTACATATGGAATGCAATCTCAGAATTTTCTAAAGGTGAAACACACTCAGATGCTCAAAATTTTCCCTATTTTCTTTTGCTTTGCAGTCCGGAACTTATATAGCTTCAGATAGGTCCTTGTTTTACCGTTCACACTTATCGGGGGTGGACCCTGCAGTTTTATGAAAGAACAAATCCTGTTTTGCACAAATGTGGAGAATGGCACAGCACTCTAAGCACAAGATGAGTTTTTGAAATTGAGAAATGAGTTCTCGACCGAGTATTGAGCCTACAACTGAACACAGCAAAACGACTCAACAAGGAAATAAAAGGCACACAACCTAGACACATCGAGTAACACTCGAAACGACTCAAAACAAGAATCGAGATAAAACAAAAAGACACGACACTCAGATGTGCACAGGGAGCCTGTTTCACCGGGTAGTGTTTCCCACCCTTTCTCATTTGTGGTTCTCACATCACTCGGCCCTCAAGCTTTGTTTTTTCTGAAAAAGCCCTTTTCTCACTTTTCCTCTCATCGCACATCTCTCTATTCTTCGATTTCTCATTTTTCATCCCTCCCCTGGGTGGTTGATGGATAAACAGCAAATTGTGGACTCGTACCCCTAGCATTCTTCTAGATTCTCTTTCTTCCACTCACAGCTAGTGAATTCCTCCCACGGAAGGGTTGCGCTACAACTGGGTGTGTAGCAAATCTGCAGCTAACATCAGTTGATGATGCTTTGCTGGGGAGTTTGAACGTGATAAGATCTGTCCAGATGATGGAGTGGAATATCTTGCCCCATTCTAGTTGGTGCTTCGCACTTTGCTTGATACCTCGTTGCTTGGAGGATGTGAGAGCTTTCTGCCCTTTGTTGTGCCCTTTTCTGGCGAATACGGTGCCCTTTCCGACAAGTAGAGTGCCCTTTCTGGCAAGTATTTTGACAAAGGGGAAAAGACAGAACACCTGACTCAACTGTGCCCCTAGTTCATCATTTTGACCATTTTTTGTTTTTGCTTTCTACTAAAACAGTTTTGACCAACATGAGAGTTAGATTAACACGCTTGTTCGATTTTCTGATTTAAAATCATGCAAGTTAGGCTATGAGCACTGAGATTTTTCCTTTTTTGGGTCCAAGAAATGGTCCAGTTTTGAAAAATGGAATACTTTTCGAGAAGATTAGTCAACCTCAGTAAAAATTCTCAAAAACTATTTTTGCAAACGACCACTGCCCAACGAGCACGGAACCTACTCTTGAGCTGTACAATCTCGGATCCATAGCAATGGAAAATTGCCCATTGTCTGAAGGACACTGCATGGCAACGGAAAGTTGCCCCTTGTTTGAAATAACACTGCGGCGTTTTGAATGGCAACGGAAAGTTGCCCCTTGTTTGGATGGCACCGCAGCGCATTGTAGGCAGACCTCAGAGTGACGAACACAACCAAATCCTCAGATACAGAGAAAGCGAAGATGATCAAAACCATTACATGGACATAGTTGAGTTTGAAGTGTTTTACGGCTGGACTTCAGAATGAAGTTGCCTACGTATCCCAAACATGGGAATCAAGCCTTACGTAGTTCAGGGTTAAGGTACACTCGGGTATTAACCTCTCCTTTTTAGGCTCTAACTTTTGCCAAGGCGCCCGTCGCGGGTTTTCGACCTTGCGAGCTTTGTTCTTCCTTCTTTTTCATTTCATTTCATTTCTTTTTTTTTTTTTTTTTTTTTATTCTTTGCACTTTTCTTCTTTTTTTTTGATCTTTTTTTTTTTTCTTGCTCTAACTTTTGCCTAGGTCGCCCTTCCGGGTTTTCGGCCCAGCGACCCTCTCAAGGGTAAAAGTGTAGCTTTGTCCATGTCAAATGGTTTTGAGATCCTGAAGTCGTCTGAATCCAGGAGAATGGCTATTATTTGCTGACGAAGTAGAAGTCCATCCAATGGGGGCTGAATTTGCCCCTAGTGTTGTGGATAGGAACTCGGTTGTCCTTCAGCAATACTTCCTTCTTTCCTCCCTTCTGGGATTTGGCATTCTTGCCAATCTTCATTGACTTGCGGAATGATCCACCTTTGGCTCTTCGAGCTGTCTGACATTTTTTTGCCCCTAGTTCGAAGGGTGCTTCTGACCTAGCTTCGCAAGCTTCTTTTGATGACATCTGGTCTTCTTGATCTGACTTCCTTGCCTCTTGTTCGAGGGCTGCTTTGAATCTAGCCACACAGGCCTCACATTGTAGTTGACCGTTGAACGTTCTGAATTCGAGTTCAAGGTTTTGAAAGCAGAGGGGTCGAGTCTCGAGGCTGAGAGCGATCCTAAGCTGCACAATCTCAAGAGTGATTCTACACAGGTCTTCACAGGACCGCGCAAAACATTTTGTTTTTGAAAATTTTTAAGAAAGCGACAAATCGCTCCCGCTGAAGATAGTGTGAAACCAGTCTGGATCAAGCCAGGGTCCTTCTCAGTACTCACGCTAACAAGCATGATTCCATTCATTAAGGGCTTAGCATGCCTTTCTTTCTCTCGAATGATCAAAGTTTTGCAAAACCCGAGGAATTCCTTCCTCTTCGTTTTCACCGCAGTGTTCGAAAAGTTTTGAAAAACTTAGGTCGATGCAATGAATTCAAGGCACAAAAAAGACACAGCTTCTAATCAAATATTGCCATCTCATTTGAAATTTCTGGTACAACTGACACAAGGCAGAAGCAAATGCGAGAGCGTGAAAATCACTGCTGTTTCATTCAAAATCTGTTGGCACAACTGGCTCCCTGACAGAAACAGACTCAAAACAAAACGAAAAGACAAACACAAAACAAAATGGTGATGCCCGAGGCAACACCCCCTGGAATCACCCGACTCCTATACAACAGGACTGACTCGATACAACAAGACAGACCCAAAACAAAAAAGAGACTGACTCAAAATAAAAAGACAGACTCAAAACAAAACAACAAGACTGACCCAATACCCAAGTCAGAAAGCACAAAAGCTAGCATTCGCAAATGCTCAAAACAGTGCATGCCATCCACCATATCTGGAGTAAACTGAGCGCTGTTCGCAGGTGGTTCATCCCCCGATCACATAGTCACATTATCCCCCAAGTTCACCGATCTAGTGCCGATAGACTTTGCAGAGCTTGGCGCGGCAATGACCCCGTTGTCAATCTGATCTTGCACTTCGTGGTGAAGACGAGATGAATTGTCAGTACCATGACCGGTTTGTTGATTGAAGGCACAGTATTGGGCAGCATCATGCGTAGCCGGAAGAGGATTCGGGAGAGGTCGAGGCTCAAGGGGTTTGAGATGACCTTGTCTTATAAGGATTTGGAAAGCTTTGGACAAAGGCATGTGGAGGGCATGGAAGACCCTTTGACCTCGGGGTTGGTACATCAAAGTTTGTGGATTTTTACTGGACGCACTAGCAAAGTGCTTGGCAGGTGCTGGCCTGGTTTGTTGATCTCTTCTGAGTGCAGGATTATAGCTGAAAGGAACGTTTTTTATACAACGACCCTTCTCCCAGCTTGCCCCTTGATTCAAACTGCCCCCAACTTGAGTGGCAAAAATATCATCCACAGTTTTTGCAACCATTGCAAGCACTTACTGTTTGTTTAGTCCTTCGGCTTTCAAAGCCTCAACAGCCAACAGAAGATGTTCATGGGGACCAATGCCTGTCCCTACCTTGTTCTTACCGTCTGCCTCCACTTTGCCAAGGGATTGGCATTCCTCAAATACAGCCCGTTCCAAGACTGGGGAACCTTTTGACATGAACTCCCTGGTATGTGATATGGTTGATGACGGAGCCGATGTCCCGGAGGCCAAATCTGTCACAGTTCTCTGAAGATCTTCGATCATTCTCTTCAGCTCAGAAGTAGTGGGTTCACGGGTTTGAGATGATTGGGGTCCAGGTGCATCCATCATGCATAAGTCCATGCTTTCTGGAATGAACACCTCAGGTTTGGGCAGATGGGCTGGGGTGATGTATATGCTGGGGTCGAAGGTGGATGGTAGTGTATGGATGAGGTTGAGATAGGCAGGAGATGTTTGGTCATTGGGGTCTGAAGGTGGTGCTATCGTCCGGTTGTCGATGAGATTTTGGACCTCATGACGAAGGCGATAGCAACGGTCGGTGCCATGACCGCGCTGCTGATGGTACATACAGTACTTGGCGGGGTTATGTCTGGCTGGGAGTGGGTCGAGAAGAGGTTGAGGATCGAGGGGTTTGAGATGCCCTTTTTCCATCAGGAGTTTTACTGCGCTAGTCAGGCTCATATAGAGGGGAGTGAAAGTTCTGCCCTGAGCTTGGGCTGGACTGGCTGGTTATAGGCTTGGTTTGGCAAAAGAGTTGGCTGTGACGACTGTGTTGACTTCAGTGGGTTTGGAAATAGTTCTACTTCCAGCGTTGGTACTCCCTGAAATCACCCTCTTTGTCGGTTCCCTTGTTCTGGGAATGATCCCACTGTTGAACGCATTCTCGACTTGAACCCCCAGTTCATGTAGACTTTTGAAAGTGAATAGTGGAGCGACTATCAACTTTTGCAACATATCATGCTCGAGGTTTCGCACCATCATCTGCACTTGATCCCTCTCAGAAGGGTGACGATCTGTCATTTGTGCTGCCTTTGCTCTCCACCTCGCAACGAATTCCACAAAAGGCTCTGTTGGGTTCTGGCGGGTTGCTTCAAGCTCTTGGATGGTCATTTCAACTTGGGTATTGTAAGAATACTGATCAACAAAGGCCTCAGCCAATTCTTTCCAGTTTTGCTTCACTGTATTCTCCAACTTAGCGTACCAAGTGGGTGCTACACCCGACAGGGTTCTCCCATACAGAGAGAGTTTCTGTGGCTTAGTCAGACCCATCGGCTTTAGGACATCCAAGAAAAGTCGGATATGTACCATTGGATCTCCAGACCCGTCGAAACGGTCGATATATGGCATTTTGAATCTGTCGGGGAGCCGGATGGCAGCCTCGGTGTGCCCATCTTCAATGTCGGGAATGGAGTTAAGGCCCTGTGCCTTTTTGAATTGCTTCTCAAGGTTTGCAATTTTCACTGCAGTCAGATTGAACTCATTAACATGAAAGGGTTGAGTTCTCTCATTAGGCTGCACCAGGGGTCTAAGCACCTGAGCTTGAGTCAACCTTTCTCGAGGATTCGGATACTGCAAATCTTCAACTGGCAGAATTGGGTCAAAGTTCGGCTGGGGTCCCAAAGCTGGATGTGAGGCAGATGCCCCAGATGGGCGCTGCGTTTCAATACTGGTCTCAGCCTGCATGGAAGTTCCCTGATTTAGCACTGCTATCACGGCCACAAATTCTTCCGAACCTTGTGCCATCACGGTCTGCTGAGTCTGAACAAAGGTGATGTGATTGGCGACTGACGGATTAGATGAATCGATGAGCCCTGACCGGCTTTTCTTTACCTTGCCTCAGCGAAAGAACACTGGTTTCCCTTGAATCGAACTTCTGACCTAACAAAGTCTATCAGCACTAGTCCAATGTACCCGGGGGATATCGGAGCCTTCTGAAGCTATGGTTCTAGGACTACCTAGCAAAAGGGAAAACAGAGAGCATCACAGCCTGTTTTCATGATAACCCATATGAGCAGAGCTGAATGATTGTGCCTCTACAGAATTCTGCCCGTAAACTGATACCCTCAGGTAAACTGAATCCCAAAATACTAAACTGGTGCCCGCAGGCCTGATGCCCAAACTTGCAAACTGATACATGCATTCCTGTGGAGACGCACTCTAAAAGCACATAACAGATAAGTGAGAGCCAAAACACCCCTATGTTGGAGGTAGGGTTTCCCTGTCCTATTTTGTCAGGAGCTAGGGTTTCACTACGCACGCAGCGGTTTCAAACAACCTATGATCGGGTAAGCAACCTATCCTAGTTTGGAGTGGTCACTATGGATTCCGAATATGCACTAGGTCGAATGGTCAAAAGGGTGCCCCGATAAAACCGGGGTTTGTGTTCCCATACTGGCAGAGCCCATAACCGGTCAGCCTTATGGTCATGTCTTGACAAGACAAGCCTCCGGCAAACCGTTCAAGAATAGCAGATGGCAAACACAGTGTCCTAGGCGCACCAATGCAAGTGCAATGCAAAGAAACACATAAGTGTAGTTAAAACCAGATATCATGAGTTCGAGTCAAGTTCTCTAAGTCCCCAGCAGAGTCGCCAGAAACTGTAGACGTCCCCCGAACGCCCCAGGAGAGGAACGAGTCCCCCGTTCCGTTCGATATTGGGGTCACTACAGCTCGAACTCTCAAATTTGTCACGGTTCTAAGTCTGAACCAAAGAGTCCAAATCCGGCAAATCGTTTTGAGAAAACAGATTTTTGAAAAAAGTGCCAAATATGGACTGCTTTGCCAGATACAGAGTCGCCACCTAAATATTTTATTTTGGGAAAATTTAGGAAACCCTGACTCGTTGCCTAAGGCCACGTGTCCGTCATCACCAAAGTTGCCTCGGCTCGGGAACTTGGGTACGATTGGGGAAGGTCACTCCGTGAGCACCCCCGCTCGCCCGATCAAAGATCGGCCTCTACTAACCATGATATCAAGTTTTGAAAACATTGTGTGTTCTTATTCCGGTTATTAGCCTAGATTTACTATGTGATGCGCACAGCATATAAGTATAAACTGGATCGCCTGAATTGGAACAAAACATTTCATGTTTGTTTGTTTGAAAATGGTTTGATGGTGCTACTCGCAAGTAGGCTAAGACGTAGATTTGCCACCCTCAGGTGGGCTTAGAAAACATGATTTTGCCACTATCTAGTGGGCTTAAAACACACATTTGATGAATTGTTCCAATTCAAATAACCCAACCTTCACCCACAGGCATTCAGGCAGTTATATCACATAAGCATATAGCCTCATGGTAAGCATGCTATTCATGGCAGTCACTCACACGCATGCAAGGATGCTAAAGCATAAAACTTACCGAGTACTCCAAGCCAAAAAAGAAGCTAATTAGAAATCCATGCATGATCCTAATTATACAGAAATGCCTAATGCAACACATGCAAAAATGTAACTATAGCAGGCTCGGCTATTCTAAACATGGCATATGAGATGCAACAGCTAACAAGTATTCAGCTATTCTAAACATGGCAGTCACACACACTTATTACAGTTGTGCCCTCGCGCAGAGGGTCCGAATGAATAAATACAGTCCCAAATAATACAGTCCAAATAGTACAGTCCAAATATATACAAATTCCTAATTAATTTACAAATTAACTAAGAAAGCTGTAAACTGGCATGCAAGCCAGGGACTGCCTTGACTCTTCTGAATGATGTATGTTTGGACTGCCTTGCGCGGAAATCCACTGGGATGCCCCAATCAGCCTCTGTTTTGCAATGATATCTTGGAAAGCGCGCCAAGCCTCGGAAGACTGCTGATTCTTGATTTGCTGAAACAGAGAGCAGGAAAGGGGCATAGCAATGTATTTTCACATATGTATGCATGTCTCGATCCTCGTGCCACCAATCACGCATATCGATGCATGATGGCCGAGGAGTCGATTTGCATTATTCAATATAGAATGAATGCACATGAAAACTCAACCAAAACCTAACTCCATCATGGATAATTCGGAGTTTCGGTGACTGGGGAATTGAGACACGTTCCGTTACTCGGAGTACGAAACGTACCTCGTTTCCCGTGCTCGGGCTAACTCCTATCCCAAGCACGATGCAATATGCATGATATGCATGAATGCAACTAATATACAACCTAACATGCAACATGCTATGAAATGGCATACACGATGCACGAGATAACATGGCATACACAATGCGCTAACAAACAACCTAGCATACGCAATGCTGTGAAATGAAATGGCATACACAATGCAATATGGGCTTACACCAACATGAGTGGACCTCAGCCACACTCACATAGGAGGCCATGAGATGAAAATGAGACACTCGAGATGCGTACACGCATGCACGCAAACCGAGGACCGACCCTAAGGCACGAAATGCCACTCTAACAAGACATGGCAAAGCATGGAATATGGCATACAAGCACGCAAATTTCAGAAGCAAAACATGACCCAAAACAGCCCCGAATCATAGGAATATGGCACCCGATGCATGAAAATGGTCCCGAAATGCAAGATTAAGCACATGAAATGATTTGTAGCTACATCAAGCATGCATTATTTGATCATGACATGTGAAGACAGATTCAAGGAAGCCCCAAAAAAAGCATGTTTACAGTTCTAAGTGAGGCCAAACAGCAAACGCAAATAGGGCAAAACTAGCATTCAAAAATAGCCCTAAATGTGAGATAAAGTAGTAACTCACAGCTGCTGACCCCAAACAGATTAGGTCCCTTCAACAATGTTGAAGAGGGGCCCAAAATATGATGTTTTACAGTTTATGGAAAACCACAAAAACCAACACAGGTATGGCTAAGCTCTCATGCAAGAAAAGGGCCAAAAGATGGACAAAGAAGCAAGTAGTGGTTTCTGGCCTTAAACACAAAGGGGCCCTTCAACAATATTGAAGAGGGGCAAAAAATATTGCACTTTACAGTTGATGGCCGAACCCAAAATAGTATACAAGAATGCTCAAAATGCTATGCAAAATAGGGCCAAAAAGAGAGATATAACACAAAGTATATAAAGGATACCTCAAACAGTAAAAGACCCTCAATGAAACATGAAGAGGGGGTCAAAATAAGACTGTTTTCAGTTCTGAAAAGAGCCCAAAAACAGAAGCATCCGAGGCTAACAAGTCATGCAAAAATATGGCCAAAAGAGAGATATAATGGCAAGTAGTAAATGGAGGCCACAAACAGCAATGAGCCATTCAAAAATGTTAAAGAAGGGCTCAAAATAAGCAACTCTTCACCTCAAAACAGATTATACATAAGCCAAAAATACTACACAAGATAATGGCATACAAGAGGGATAATGAAGCAAGTGCAACAAGGAGGCCTCAAACAGTAAGAGGCCCTTAAACAAAAGTGAAAAGGAGCTCAAAAAAATGCCACTTTTAGTTAGGGCCGGAGCTCAAAACAGTAAGCATGTATGGCTAAGAAATGATACAAGAATAAGCTCAAAAGAGTGGGAATGGTACTCACCCTTGAAGACCAAACTTTGGTAGCTTCTTGGACCAAAATGCAGCACTCCTAAGCTCTGGAGAACACCCTCAAACTGCTGGAATGGAGGATGGAAGGGTAGGGCTATGGGTTGGTGAAGAAATGGTATAGGGCTAAGGGTGTTTTAGCTTGGAAAATATAGAGGGAGAGAGATATAATGCAAGGGCCTTAGAGGGAAATTTTGTAACCCTAAACCAGCAGCTAGAGCTGCTGATATATAGGCCAAAGAGGAGGAAAAAGGGGGAAAAAATGGAGGGAAAATGAGTCAAGTTTCCCTCCAAAAGTGCCAAACCCTCGGACATGGGTGAAGTGTAAAAAGAAATATATGGCTGGAATGCACTCACAGGGGCAAAAATGGCCGGCCAGTTTAAAGGGGGAAAAAAAAAGTCATCCACCAGGTAAGTGGCCGGTCACCCCCTAGGATGAAGCCCCAGAAGTTAGCTTTCTAATGGCGCAAACCTTGATTTAAATTCCTCCTGTAGAAAAAGTTATGCCCTTTTCCGTGAAGCCGCGCAGATTCGGTCCAACCGGACTTCAACCAACCACATCTCCCCCCCCCCAGACTTGGAATTACGGGATTCTTGAGTGAAAAATGAAGCCCCGGAAGTAATCTTTCCAATGGTGGTGGCCTCATATCTTAATTCCTCTTGTGGAAAGAGTTACGCCCGTTTCGGTGAAGCCGCGCAGATTTTTCTCCTTTCCGGATTCATGCTGAACCACTTTTGACCAAAAAGAAGTTGGCTTTTCAGCAAAATTGCTGGCCTCCCACCCTCCTACAAGCTTTATAACAGTGAAAATAAGGTCTCCACCAAAAATGAGCCCAAACCGATGCAAAATGAAGGTTCGGGGGCCGAAACGCGCAGCCCGAGGCCCCGAAAACTTACTGTTAGGCACCGGAAGTGGTGTTCGACCACGAAGTTGGTCTCTCGGACCACAGTGTCCCTCAAAATGGAGTAAATAAGATGTATGCCAAAGACTGGAGCAAACGGAGATGGTTAAGCGGTCCCGAACCGAGGCACACGGCCAACGACTCCGAAAAACCGGAAACCGGACTCCAAACGGGCAAAATAGCCTACGACCACAAAACGTAGCCTACGGCCACTGAGTGAAGATCTACGAGACCTCTCCCTCCCTTCGGGAAGAGAAAATATAGAAAATAGGGCCTGGTTCAAAAATCGAGGCAAAGTACAAAAGAGTTCGGAAGTCCGGAGGCAAGGCTCGCAGCTAAGACTCTGAAACTTCCGAACGGGCACAATATGCAATATCACCAAGCGCTCAATCGATGACGTCTGAGTCTTAAGGTCGGTCAAAAATGGGGTGTCTACAGTTGCCCCTCTTGGACAGAACTCGAAAGTCATAAGTGATGGGAGTGAATGTCAAAGCCGAGAGACGACCCATTTTTGACAAGGCCGAAGACTTAGACAAACACACAAATGTGCCCGCAAGCATGCCCGCAGGCAGGGGCAAAATGCAACTGACAATGCAAGAAGCCAAAGGTAGCTCAAGGTCATGCAAATGCAGCAAGCTGTAATGAAGCACATATTCACAATAGATGCAACGGTTTTAAGCAAGAATGCAAAGCAACAACTATATTTCATGCAGTTAAGAATGCAGAGATTTATTCAATTCTTGTCGCGTCTCACACAGAGAAGATATGATACCTGCGCGATTCGTCTGGTCGCACCAGCCTCAAATGAACCGTACGTACAATATCGTGCCTGATGGTGCTGGGGATCTCTCGCTTCTTCTTGGTTGAACCACAGGTACTACTTTTCTCCCTGACTATGGTTGCAGCTTTCCCTATTCTCCAACAGGGTGACAGACTAGGTTGGATCAATATCCAGAATTGAGGTGCATACAGATGCTATCTCAATCTATGGGGCTGCCATACAGATTTCAAGCCGAGGATATACCCCTGGGTATTTAAACCAGACTTTAGTCTCAGAAATCCCGAACCTTTGCGTTCTAGGCATAAGCCATTCGAACTCTAGTTTCCACCGTCTCAGTTGGTCTCCTAGACCGCAAACATAGGCAGGTGGCTATACCAGACCACGGGAAGTCGTTCGGGCACGACAAACACCAAAGGAATTGCACCTTTAGAGGATTTAAGGTCTCCTAGACCAGAGAGTGTACAAGACAGAGCGAAGAAATGCAAGTAAAATGCAAGTACGATGCGCAAAAACAGCGCGAATGATGATGCAGGATTTAAGGTCTCCTTAGACCAGAGGATTTAAGGTCTCCTGGACCAGGGAGTGCACAAGACAGTGCGATGCAGAGTGAATGCACAAAACAGTGCGATACAGATAAGGTGCGCAAGATAGCGCGAATGGTACAATGCACAAAATAGTGCGATACGCTAAGCAGCGTGATTGATTTGAAATGCACAAGACAGTGCGATGCAGGTGCGCAAAATAACACGAATGATAAACTGCACAAAACAGTGCGATGCGTAAAATAGCGCGAATGATAAACTGCACGAAACAGTGCGATTGAGGTGCGCAAAATAGCGCGAATGATAAACTGCACAAAACAGTGCGATGCGCAAAATAGCGCGAATGATAAACTGCACAAAACAGTGCGATTGAGGTGCGCAAAATAGCGCGAATGATAAACTACACAAAACAGTGCGATGCGCTAAATAGCGCGAATGGTACAATGCACAAAATAGTCCGATACGCTAAGCAGCACGAGTGATTTGAAATGCACAAGACAGTGCGATACGCTAAACAACGCGAGTGATTTGAAATGCACAAAACAGTGCGATAAAATGCATCTTTTATGCAAGTATGGGGGCATTTTCCATGCAAAAGATACAGGCATATTCTATGCAAGTATGAAAGCACATTCTACGCAATATTGAAAGCAAGCATATTCGATGCATGAAACAAGCAAAGCATATTCTTTGCGGAATCGAAAGTAAGCATATTCTATGCATGAATCATAACGATGCGCGGCACACATGCAACAACAGTGTATATGAAAGTTCACGTTCTATGTAGTAGAGGAGCATCAAATATGTACTCTGGTGCCTCTGATTTACCTCTTAGAGGACTTTGCAACACACTCAGCTCAAAAAAGGGCACACCCTGTTCATATTGGCGAGAGATAACATCTGCTGCTGCTGCTTTAATTGCCATTCTGACTTGAAACATGCTTAAGCTTGGAGTAGAGGCACACTCATTCTTCAGAGCACTGACAAGGCTTGAAGAGGTACATATGGAATGCAATCTCAGAATTTTCTAAAGGTGAAACACACTCAGATGCTCAAAATTTTCCCTATTTTCTTTTGCTTTGCAGTCCGGAACTTATATAGCTTCAGATAGGTCCTTGTTTTACCGTTCACACTTATCGGGGGTGGACCCTGCAGTTTTATGAAAGAACAAATCCTGTTTTGCACAAATGTGGAGAATGGCACAGCACTCTAAGCACAAGATGAGTTTTTGAAATTGAGAAATGAGTTCTCGACCGAGTATTGAGCCTACAACTGAACACAGCAAAACGACTCAACAAGGAAATAAAAGGCACACAACCTAGACACATCGAGTAACACTCGAAACGACTCAAAACAAGAATCGAGATAAAACAAAAAGACACGACACTCAGATGTGCACAGGGAGCCTGTTTCACCGGGTAGTGTTTCCCACCCTTTCTCATTTGTGGTTCTCACATCACTCGGCCCTCAAGCTTTGTTTTTTCTGAAAAAGCCCTTTTCTCACTTTTCCTCTCATCGCACATCTCTCTATTCTTCGATTTCTCATTTTTCATCCCTCCCCTGGGTGGTTGATGGATAAACAGCAAATTGTGGACTCGTACCCCTAGCATTCTTCTAGATTCTCTTTCTTCCACTCACAGCTAGTGAATTCCTCCCACGGAAGGGTTGCGCTACAACTGGGTGTGTAGCAAATCTGCAGCTAACATCAGTTGATGATGCTTTGCTGGGGAGTTTGAACGTGATAAGATCTGTCCAGATGATGGAGTGGAATATCTTGCCCCATTCTAGTTGGTGCTTCGCACTTTGCTTGATACCTCGTTGCTTGGAGGATGTGAGAGCTTTCTGCCCTTTGTTGTGCCCTTTTCTGGCGAATACGGTGCCCTTTCCGACAAGTAGAGTGCCCTTTCTGGCAAGTATTTTGACAAAGGGGAAAAGACAGAACACCTGACTCAACTGTGCCCCTAGTTCATCATTTTGACCATTTTTTGTTTTTGCTTTCTACTAAAACAGTTTTGACCAACATGAGAGTTAGATTAACACGCTTGTTCGATTTTCTGATTTAAAATCATGCAAGTTAGGCTATGAGCACTGAGATTTTTCCTTTTTTGGGTCCAAGAAATGGTCCAGTTTTGAAAAATGGAATACTTTTCGAGAAGATTAGTCAACCTCAGTAAAAATTCTCAAAAACTATTTTTGCAAACGACCACTGCCCAACGAGCACGGAACCTACTCTTGAGCTGTACAATCTCGGATCCATAGCAATGGAAAATTGCCCATTGTCTGAAGGACACTGCATGGCAACGGAAAGTTGCCCCTTGTTTGAAATAACACTGCGGCGTTTTGAATGGCAACGGAAAGTTGCCCCTTGTTTGGATGGCACCGCAACGCATTGTAGGCAGACCTCAGAGTGACGAACACAACCAAATCCTCAGATACAGAGAAAGCGAAGATGATCAAAACCATTACATGGACATAGTTGAGTTTGAAGTGTTTTACGGCTGGACTTCAGAATGAAGTTGCCTACGTATCCCAAACATGGGAATCAAGCCTTACGTAGTTCAGGGTTAAGGTACACTCGGGTATTAACCTCTCCTTTTTAGGCTCTAACTTTTGCCAAGGCGCCCGTCGCGGGTTTTCGACCTTGCGAGCTTTGTTCTTCCTTCTTTTTCATTTCATTTCATTTCTTTTTTTTTTTTTTTTTTTATTCTTTGCACTTTTCTTCTTTTTTTTTGATCTTTTTTTTTTTTCTTGCTCTAACTTTTGCCTAGGTCGCCCTTCCGGGTTTTCGGCCCAGCGACCCTCTCAAGGGTAAAAGTGTAGCTTTGTCCATGTCAAATGGTTTTGAGATCCTGAAGTCGTCTGAATCCAGGAGAATGGCTATTATTTGCTGACGAAGTAGAAGTCCATCCAATGGGGGCTGAATTTGCCCCTAGTGTTGTGGATAGGAACTCGGTTGTCCTTCAGCAATACTTCCTTCTTTCCTCCCTTCTGGGATTTGGCATTCTTGCCAATCTTCATTGACTTGCGGAATGATCCACCTTTGGCTCTTCGAGCTGTCTGACATTTTTTTGCCCCTAGTTCGAAGGGTGCTTCTGACCTAGCTTCGCAAGCTTCTTTTGATGACATCTGGTCTTTTTGATCTGACTTCCTTGCCTCTTGTTCGAGGGCTGCTTTGAATCTAGCCACACAGGCCTCACATTGTAGTTGACCGTTGAACGTTCTGAATTCGAGTTCAAGGTTTTGAAAGCAGAGGGGTCGAGTCTCGAGGCTGAGAGCGATCCTAAGCTGCACAATCTCAAGAGTGATTCTACACAGGTCTTCACAGGACCGCGCAAAACATTTTGTTTTTGAAAATTTTTAAGAAAGCGACAAATCGCTCCCGCTGAAGATAGTGTGAAACCAGTCTGGATCAAGCCAGGGTCCTTCTCAGTACTCACGCTAACAAGCATGATTCCATTCATTAAGGGCTTAGCACGCCTTTCTTTCTCTCGAATGATCAAAGTTTTGCAAAACCCGAGGAATTCCTTCCTCTTCGTTTTCACCGCAGTGTTCGAAAAGTTTTGAAAAACTTAGGTCGATGCAATGAATTCAAGGCACAAAAAAGACACAGCTTCTAATCAAATATTGCCATCTCATTTGAAATTTCTGGTACAACTGACACAAGGCAGAAGCAAATGCGAGAGCGTGAAAATCACTGCTGTTTCATTCAAAATCTGTTGGCACAACTGGCTCCCTGACAGAAACAGACTCAAAACAAAACGAAAAGACAAACACAAAACAAAATGGTGATGCCCGAGGCAACACCCCCTGGAATCACCCGACTCCTATACAACAGGACTGACTCGATACAACAAGACAGACCCAAAACAAAAAAGAGACTGACTCAAAATAAAAAGACAGACTCAAAACAAAACAACAAGACTGACCCAATACCCAAGTCAGAAAGCACAAAAGCTAGCATTCGCAAATGCTCAAAACAGTGCATGCCATCCACCATATCTGGAGTAAACTGAGCGCTGTTCGCAGGTGGTTCATCCCCCGATCACATAGTCACATTATCCCCCAAGTTCACCGATCTAGTGCCGATAGACTTTGCAGAGCTTGGCGCGGCAATGACCCCGTTGTCAATCTGATCTTGCACTTCGTGGTGAAGACGAGATGAATTGTCAGTACCATGACCGGTTTGTTGATTGAAGGCACAGTATTGGGCAGCATCATGCGTAGCCGGAAGAGGATTCGGGAGAGGTCGAGGCTCAAGGGGTTTGAGATGACCTTGTCTTATAAGGATTTGGAAAGCTTTGGACAAAGGCATGTGGAGGGCATGGAAGACCCTTTGACCTCGGGGTTGGTACATCAAAGTTTGTGGATTTTTACTGGACGCACTAGCAAAGTGCTTGGCAGGTGCTGGCCTGGTTTGTTGATCTCTTCTGAGTGCAGGATTATAGCTGAAAGGAACGTTTTTTATACAACGACCCTTCTCCCAGCTTGCCCCTTGATTCAAACTGCCCCCAACTTGAGTGGCAAAAATATCATCCACAGTTTTTGCAACCATTGCAAGCACTTACTGTTTGTTTAGTCCTTCGGCTTTCAAAGCCTCAACAGCCAACAGAAGATGTTCATGGGGACCAATGCCTGTCCCTACCTTGTTCTTACCGTCTGCCTCCACTTTGCCAAGGGATTGGCATTCCTCAAATACAGCCCGTTCCAAGACTGGGGAACCTTTTGACATGAACTCCCTGGTATGTGATATGGTTGATGACGGAGCCGATGTCCCGGAGGCCAAATCTGTCACAGTTCTCTGAAGATCTTCGATCATTCTCTTCAGCTCAGAAGTAGTGGGTTCACGGGTTTGAGATGATTGGGGTCCAGGTGCATCCATCATGCATAAGTCCATGCTTTCTGGAATGAACACCTCAGGTTTGGGCAGATGGGCTGGGGTGATGTATATGCTGGGGTCGAAGGTGGATGGTAGTGTATGGATGAGGTTGAGATAGGCAGGAGATGTTTGGTCATTGGGGTCTGAAGGTGGTGCTATCGTCCGGTTGTCGATGAGATTTTGGACCTCATGACGAAGGCGATAGCAACGGTCGGTGCCATGACCGCGCTGCTGATGGTACATACAGTACTTGGCGGGGTTATGTCTGGCTGGGAGTGGGTCGAGAAGAGGTTGAGGATCGAGGGGTTTGAGATGCCCTTTTTCCATCAGGAGTTTTACTGCGCTAGTCAGGCTCATATAGAGGGGAGTGAAAGTTCTGCCCTGAGCTTGGGCTGGACTGGCTGGTTATAGGCTTGGTTTGGCAAAAGAGTTGGCTGTGACGACTGTGTTGACTTCAGTGGGTTTGGAAATAGTTCTACTTCCAGCGTTGGTACTCCCTGAAATCACCCTCTTTGTCGGTTCCCTTGTTCTGGGAATGATCCCACTGTTGAACGCATTCTCGACTTGAACCCCCAGTTCATGTAGACTTTTGAAAGTGAATAGTGGAGCGACTATCAACTTTTGCAACATATCATGCTCGAGGTTTCGCACCATCATCTGCACTTGATCCCTCTCAGAAGGGTGACGATCTGTCATTTGTGCTGCCTTTGCTCTCCACCTCGCAACGAATTCCACAAAAGGCTCTGTTGGGTTCTGGCGGGTTGCTTCAAGCTCTTGGATGGTCATTTCAACTTGGGTATTGTAAGAATACTGATCAACAAAGGCCTCAGCCAATTCTTTCCAGTTTTGCTTCACTGTATTCTCCAACTTAGCGTACCAAGTGGGTGCTACACCCGACAGGGTTCTCCCATACAGAGAGAGTTTCTGTGGCTTAGTCAGACCCATCGGCTTTAGGACATCCAAGAAAAGTCGGATATGTACCATTGGATCTCCAGACCCGTCGAAACGGTCGATATATGGCATTTTGAATCTGTCGGGGAGCCGGATGGCAGCCTCGGTGTGCCTATATTCAATGTCGGGAATGGAGTTAAGGCCCTGTGCCTTTTTGAATTGCTTCTCAAGGTTTGCAATTTTCACTGCAGTCAGATTGAACTCATTAACATGAAAGGGTTGAGTTCTCTCATTAGGCTGCACCAGGGGTCTAAGCACCTGAGCTTGAGTCAACCTTTCTCGAGGATTCGGATACTGCAAATCTTCAACTGGCAGAATTGGGTCAAAGTTCGGCTGGGGTCCCAAAGCTGGATGTGAGGCAGATGCCCCAGATGGGCGCTGCGTTTCAATACTGGTCTCAGCCTGCATGGAAGTTCCCTGATTTAGCACTGCTATCACGGCCACAAATTCTTCCGAACCTTGTGCCATCACGGTCTGCTGAGTCTGAACAAAGGTGATGTGATTGGCGACTGACGGATTAGATGAATCGATGAGCCCTGACCGGCTTTTCTTTACCTTGCCTCAGCGAAAGAACACTGGTTTCCCTTGAATCGAACTTCTGACCTAACAAAGTCTATCAGCACTAGTCCAATGTACCCGGGGGATATCGGAGCCTTCTGAAGCTATGGTTCTAGGACTACCTAGCAAAAGGGAAAACAGAGAGCATCACAGCCTGTTTTCATGATAACCCATATGAGCAGAGCTGAATGATTGTGCCTCTACAGAATTCTGCCCGTAAACTGATACCCTCAGGTAAACTGAATCCCAAAATACTAAACTGGTGCCCGCAGGCCTGATGCCCAAACTTGCAAACTGATACATGCATTCCTGTGGAGACGCACTCTAAAAGCACATAACAGATAAGTGAGAGCCAAAACACCCCTATGTTGGAGGTAGGGTTTCCCTGTCCTATTTTGTCAGGAGCTAGGGTTTCACTACGCACGCAGCGGTTTCAAACAACCTATGATCGGGTAAGCAACCTATCCTAGTTTGGAGTGGTCACTATGGATTCCGAATATGCACTAGGTCGAATGGTCAAAAGGGTGCCCCGATAAAACCGGGGTTTGTGTTCCCATACTGGCAGAGCCCATAACCGGTCAGCCTTATGGTCATGTCTTGACAAGACAAGCCTCCGGCAAACCGTTCAAGAATAGCAGATGGCAAACACAGTGTCCTAGGCGCACCAATGCAAGTGCAATGCAAAGAAACACATAAGTGTAGTTAAAACCAGATATCATGAGTTCGAGTCAAGTTCTCTAAGTCCCCAGCAGAGTCGCCAGAAACTGTAGACGTCCCCCGAACGCCCCAGGAGAGGAACGAGTCCCCCGTTCCGTTCGATATTGGGGTCACTACAGCTCGAACTCTCAAATTTGTCACGGTTCTAAGTCTGAACCAAAGAGTCCAAATCCGGCAAATCGTTTTGAGAAAACAGATTTTTGAAAAAAGTGCCAAATATGGACTGCTTTGCCAGATACAGAGTCGCCACCTAAATATTTTATTTTGGGGAAATTTAGGAAACCCTGACTCGTTGCCTAAGGCCACGTGTCCGTCATCACCAAAGTTGCCTCGGCTCGGGAACTTGGGTACGATTGGGGAAGGTCACTCCGTGAGCACCCCCGCTCGCCCGATCAAAGATCGGCCTCTACTAACCATGATATCAAGTTTTGAAAACATTGTGTGTTCTTATTCCGGTTATTAGCCTAGATTTACTATGTGATGCGCACAGCATATAAGTATAAACTGGATCGCCTGAATTGGAACAAAACATTTCATGTTTGTTTGTTTGAAAATGGTTTGATGGTGCTACTCGCAAGTAGGCTAAGACGTAGATTTGCCACCCTCAGGTGGGCTTAGAAAACATGATTTTGCCACTATCTAGTGGGCTTAAAACACACATTTGATGAATTGTTCCAATTCAAATAACCCAACCTTCACCCACAGGCATTCAGGCAGTTATATCACATAAGCATATAGCCTCATGGTAAGCATGCTATTCATGGCAGTCACTCACACGCATGCAAGGATGCTAAAGCATAAAACTTACCGAGTACTCCAAGCCAAAAAAGAAGCTAATTAGAAATCCATGCATGATCCTAATTATACAGAAATGCCTAATGCAACACATGCAAAAATGTAACTATAGCAGGCTCGGCTATTCTAAACATGGCATATGAGATGCAACAGCTAACAAGTATTCAGCTATTCTAAACATGGCAGTCACACACACTTATTACAGTTGTGCCCTCGCGCAGAGGGTCCGAATGAATAAATACAGTCCCAAATAATACAGTCCAAATAGTACAGTCCAAATATATACAAATTCCTAATTAATTTACAAATTAACTAAGAAAGCTGTAAACTGGCATGCAAGCCAGGGACTGCCTTGACTCTTCTGAATGATGTATGTTTGGACTGCCTTGCGCGGAAATCCACTGGGATGCCCCAATCAGCCTCTGTTTTGCAATGATATCTTGGAAAGCGCGCCAAGCCTCGGAAGACTGCTGATTCTTGATTTGCTGAAACAGAGAGCAGGAAAGGGGCATAGCAATGTATTTTCACATATGTATGCATGTCTCGATCCTCGTGCCACCAATCACGCATATCGATGCATGATGGCCGAGGAGTCGATTTGCATTATTCAATATAGAATGAATGCACATGAAAACTCAACCAAAACCTAACTCCATCATGGATAATTCGGAGTTTCGGTGACTGGGGAATTGAGACACGTTCCGTTACTCGGAGTACGAAACGTACCTCGTTTCCCGTGCTCGGGCTAACTCCTATCCCAAGCACGATGCAATATGCATGATATGCATGAATGCAACTAATATACAACCTAACATGCAACATGCTATGAAATGGCATACACGATGCACGAGATAACATGGCATACACAATGCGCTAACAAACAACCTAGCATACGCAATGCTGTGAAATGAAATGGCATACACAATGCAATATGGGCTTACACCAACATGAGTGGACCTCAGCCACACTCACATAGGAGGCCATGAGATGAAAATGAGACACTCGAGATGCGTACACGCATGCACGCAAACCGAGGACCGACCCTAAGGCACGAAATGCCACTCTAACAAGACATGGCAAAGCATGGAATATGGCATACAAGCACGCAAATTTCAGAAGCAAAACATGACCCAAAACAGCCCCGAATCATAGGAATATGGCACCCGATGCATGAAAATGGTCCCGAAATGCAAGATTAAGCACATGAAATGACTTGTAGCTACATCAAGCATGCATTATTTGATCATGACATGTGAAGACAGATTCAAGGAAGCCCCAAAACAAGCATGTTTACAGTTCTAAGTGAGGCCAAACAGTAAACGCAAATAGGGAAAAACTAGCATGCAAAAATAGCCCTAAATGTGAGATAAAGAAGCAACTCACAGCTGCTGACCCCAAACAGATTAGGTCCCTTCAACAATGTTGAAGAGGGGCCCAAAATATGATATTTTACAGTTTATGGAAAACCACAAAAACCAACACAGGTATGGCTAAGCTCTCATGCAAGAAAAGGGCCAAAAGATGGACAAAGAAGCTAGTAGTGGTTTCTGGCCTTAAACACAAATGGGTCCTTCAACAATGTTGAAGAGGGGTAAAAAATATTGCACTTTACAGTTGATGGCCGGACCCAAAATAGTATACAAGAATGCTCAAAATGCTATGCAAAATAGGGCCAAAAAGAGAGATATAACACAAAGTATATAAAGGATACCTCAAACAGTAAAAGACCCTCAATGAAACATGAAGAGGGGGTCAAAATAAGACTGTTTTCATTTCTGAAAAGAGCCCAAAAACAGAAGCATCCGAGGCTAACAAGTCATGCAAAAATATGGCCAAAAGAGAGATATAATGGCAAGTAGTAAATGGAGGCCACAAATAGCAATGAGCCCTTCAACAATGTTGAAGAATGGCTCAAAATAAGCAACTCTTCAGTTTATGACATGCCTCAAAACAGATTATACATAAGCCAAAAATACTACACAAGATAATGGCATACAAGAGGGATAATGAAGCAAGTGCAACAAGGAGGCCTCAAACAGTGAGAGGCCCTTAAACAAAAGTGAAAAGGAGCTCAAAAAAATGCCACTTTCAGTTAGGGCCGGAGCTCAAAACAGTAAGCATGTATGGCTAAGAAATGATACAAGAATAAGCTCAAAAGAGTGGGAATGGTACTCACCGTTGAAGACCAAACTTTGGTAGCTTCTTGGACCAAAATGCAGCACTCCTAAGCTCTGGAGAATACCCTCAAACTGCTGGAATGGAGGATGGAAGGGTAGGGCTATGGGTTGGTGAAGAAATGGTGTAGGGCTAAGGGTGTTTTAGCTTGGAAAATATAGAGGGAGAGAGATATAATGCAAGGGCCTTAGAGGGAAATTTTGTAACCCTACACCAGCAGCTGGAGCTGCTGATATATAGGCCAAAGAGGAGGAAAAAGGGGGGAAAAATGGAGGGAAAATGAGTCAAGTTTCCCTCCAAAAGTGCCAAACCCTCGGACATGGGTGAAGTGTAAAAAGAAATATATGGCTGGAATGCACTCACAGGGGCAAAAATGGCCGGCCAGTTTAAAGGGGGAAAAAAAAGTCATCCACCAGGTAAGTGGCCGGTCACCCCCTAGGATGAAGCCCCAGAAGTTATCTTTCCAATGGCACAAACCTTGCATTAAAATTCCTCCTGTAGAAAAAGTTATGCCCTTTTCCGTGAAGCCGCGCAGATTCGGTCCAACCGGACTTCAACCAACCACATCTCCCCCCCCCCCAGACTTGGAATTAGGAGATTCTTGAGTGAAAAATAAAGCCCCGGAAGTAAGCTTTCCAATGGTGGTGTCCTCATATCTTAATTCCTCTTGTGCAAAGAGTTACGCCCATTTCGGTGAAGCTGCGCAGATTTTTCTCATTCCCGGATTCATGCTGAACCACTTTTGACCAAAAAGAAGTTGGCTTTTCAGAAAAATTACTGGCCTCCCACCCTCCTACAAGCTTTATAACACTGAAAATAAGGTCTCCACCAAAAATGAGCCCAAACCGATGTAAAATGAAGGTTCGGGGGCCGAAACGCGTAGCCTGAGGCCCCAAAAACTGACTGTTAGGCACCAGAAGTGGTGTTCAACCACGAAGTTTGTCTCTCGGACCACAGTGTCCCTCAAAAGGGAGTAAATAAGATGTATGCCAAAGACCGGAGCAAACAGAGATGGTTAAGCGGTCCCGAACCGAGGCACACGGCCAACGGCTCTGAAAAATCGGAAACCGGACTCCAAACGGGCAAAATAGCCTATGACCATGAAACGTAGCCTACGACCACTGAGAGAAGATCTACAAGACCTCTCCCTCCCTTCGGGAAGAGAAAATAGAGAAAATAGGGCCTGGTTCGAAAATCGAGGCAAAGTACAAAAGAGTCCGGAAGTTCGGAGGCAAGGCTCGCAGTTAAGACTCTGAAACTTCCGAACGAGCACAATATGCAACATCACCAAGCGCTCAATCGGTGACGTCTGAGTCTTAAGGTCGGTCAAAAATGGGGTGTCTACAATAAGTCCAATTATCAAACCGGCTTCACGCAACGTATAAGTCCAATTATCAAACCGGCTTCGCGTAGCGTATAAGTCCAATTATCAAATCAGCTTCGCGTAGCGTATAAGTCCAATTATCAAAATCTTCCTGCATAAGATTTTTCATTTTTGCCCCTGCCTGTGGGCACATCTCTTTGTTATCTCGCCTGTTTGTCTAAGTCTTCGGCCTTGTCAAAAATGGGTCGTCTCTGGGCTTTGACATTCACTCCCGCCACGTATGACTTTCGAGTTCTGTCAAAGAGGGGCAACTGTAGACACCCAATTTTTGACCAACCTTAAGACTCAGACGTCATCGATAGAGCGCTCGGTGATGGTGCATGTTGTGCTCGTTCTGAAGTTTCGGAGTTTCGGCTGAGAGCCTTACCCCTAGACCTCGGGACCCTTTTGTGCTTTGCCTCGGTTTGCGAACCAGGTCTTATTTTCTCTTCCTGAAGGGAGGGAGAGGTCTCGTAGACCATCTCTCAGTGGTCGTAGGCTACTTTTCGTGGTCGTAGGCCACTATTCCCGTTTGGAGACCAGTTTTCGATTTTCGGAGCCGTCGGCTGTGCGCCTCAGTTCGGGACCGCTCAACTTTCTCCGTTTGGCACGGTTTTTGGCTCACATCTTATTTCCTCTCTCTAGAGGGACACTGTGGCCCGAGAGACCACCTTTGTGGTCGCACGTCACTTTCGATGCTTAACAGCCTGTTTTCGGGGCACTCGGCTGCGTGTTTTGACCCCCGAACCCTTATTTTGCATCCGTCGTGGTTCATTTTTGACATGAACCTTGTTTTCATTGTTTGGAAGGTGGTACAAGGGTGGGAGACCACCTTTTCTCCTTGGAGACCACTTTTCCCCCGCTGGCCGATTTTCTTGTCAGGTAACTGGTCTCCCTCATTTTTGGGCCACAATTGCTGGTCTCTCACCACACCACTAGCTTGCATTCAGTTGGGAGACCACCAAATAGGGCTGCCGACCACTTTTTGTTGAGTTGACCCTTTTGAACTGGCTAGCCGACCACCTAAAGTGGCTAGCCGACCACTTGAACTGGTCGGCCTACCTCCCCCAGTCTTGTCTCAGTGAGTTGATTCCAGCTGTGCCAACTGGGAGGCACAGACTGGATCCTCCATACACGTGTATGGAGGATCTTCCACCTTGGTTTGAAGCTTCTTGGAGAAGCTTCAGTCCCTCTTGTCTATAAAGGAAGGCCTCCTCTTCCCTTGCAAGGGTTCAAAATTTCCCTAAGGCATACACATATACCTCCCTCTCTATATCTCTATTTTGGCTCTAAAAGTGCTAAGTTCTTGCCCCTTTGCACACTACCTCTTAGCCTAACACCTCCAACACCAACCTAAGCTTCTTGGAGGGTCTTGAGAGGTCCTAAGGAGATGCATTTTTGGTCCATAAGCTGCTGGAGTTGCTGAGCTACAAGGGTAACACCCTATTCCCTCTTTTGAGTTTTATTTTGCTCCATCTTTTAGCCATACTTGCAAGCATTTTTGAGCTTTGGTGTAAACTGAAAAAAGTCTTATTTTTAGGTCCTTAACATGTTTTTTTAAGATCATTTTTCTGTTGGGGGTCATCTACCCCCTCGCATGCTTCATTTCACCTTGTTTTGAACCATGCATTAAGGCCTTTGTTTTGCGCTTTGTTTGCCCTTTTGACCACTGAAATCCAGCATATTTTCAGTGGTTATTATGTGTTTTTGAGAGCCAAAATCAGAGAGGAGTGACCCTCTCTCTCCTTATTTTGATTTCTAGCATATTTGGCCTAACAAAGGAGCCCTTATTTGCATGCTTCCAAGCCATGTTTCAGGCCATTTTTGGTGAGTTTTAGGACCTGCATAGGCTCTTTCCGGAGCTTGTTTTTCCATATTGGGTGTCCATCTTGCATCTGTAGAATAACCCTCTTCATAGCCTATCAAAGGAGCATGTCATTCTTGCATGCATTGACCATGTTTCAATGAGTTTTTGGGCTTTATTTGGCATGTCATACCTCTAAATTTTTCTGGTTTAGTGACCTCTTGAATGCTTCATATACTTGTAGTGTAAACCCTCTTCATTAGCTTGTATTGCATACTATTTTGGTCTTTGATTCTAGCACTTTTTGGCCATGCCTTAAGCTGATTTTGTGCATGTTTTGGACTGCCTTAGCTCTGGTTTTATGCCTCATTGTCGAATGATGCTTGCTATGCATGGTTGTAGTGTATTACCCTTGCCTAGCCTTGAGTTTTGAAGCCTATTGCATGCTTATACTGAGGTGTTTTCATGTTTTGGGGCCATTGAGCATGTCATTTTAGAGCCTATACTTGTGCCATATTCCCATGTTTTCCATTCTTTGAACGTGTTTGAGAGTTGTGCATGAATACCTCATTTATGGACCATTGCATGAGCTTTATTTCTATGCATTTTGAACCATCATTTTAGACCATTTTCCCACTGTCTTGGACCTGCATAGGGACTGTTTGGGGTTGGTTGGGTCATTTGAGCATTGCTTTGTGTACCTCTAGTGTAATGTACTTCACTAGTTTCGGTATCCAGGCCATCTAGCATGCATTGTGTGAGGTGTTTACATGATTCAGGACCATCTTGCATGTCATTTCAGAGCTGAAAAATGTGTGATTGTATGCCATATTTCATCCCTTGCCATGCTTTGGTAGAGTTGCATTTGGTGCCTTAGGTTTGGTCTCTTGCATTGTGCATGTTTGCATAAGTGTTGTTGCCTTAATTTCATCATGTATGGCCACTGATTTGGGTGTAGCTAAGGCTCACCTATCTTGGTTTAAGTCCATCTTGCATTGCATATGCCATTTAGTCCATGTTGTTGCATGATTGACCATTGCATTGTGTATGCCTTGATCATTTCATTGTTAGTCTCCATGTGTGCATTGCGTATGCCATATAGTTTTCATGTGCATTGAGTATGCCATTGATTATTGCGTAGCATTGTGTATGCTAGTAGCATGTTTGCATATCATCATTTGCATGTTTGCATCATTTAGTGGCATTATGTTTAGGTTGCATGCTAGTCGTATTGTGTATGCCATGTATATTGCATTGTGTTTGGAATAGGGTTTACTCCAAACACGGGAAACGAGGAATGTTTTGTACTCTGAGTGACGAAACGTGCCTCGATTCTCGGTCGCCGAGTTTAGGCCTTGTTGTGTTTATATGTGCATTCATTTTACATCGAGTCATGCAATCTGACTCCTCGGCCATCATGCATCGACATGTGTGATTGGTGGCATGAGGATCGAGGACTACAGTCCCTAGAGCTTATGTAATGACGGGGAGAGTGGTCGTGCACACATATGTTGAAAATACTTTGCCATGCCCCTTTCTTGCTCTCTGTTGCAGCAAATCGGAAGCCAACAGCAAAAACTGGTCGGTAGTATCCCCACAGCATGGTGGAGTTTCGGCCTTCTGGAGTTTTGTAAAGTGTTCTAGGACCAGTTGCAAACAGAGGCAAATCGGGGCATCGCGATGGATTTTCCGGCAAGGCGACTCGAGCATGCATGCATTCATAGTCATTCAAGATCGAGCTGAGGCAGTCCATTTCATATGTTTTGCATGCTAGCTTATTTATTTTAATTAGTTTGTTAATTAATTAGGGTTGTGTAATAATTATCTGTAATTCGTTATTCATTCGGTTGTGTATTATTTATTCAGACCCTCCGAGTAGGGCAATGTTGTAATAAGTGCACGTGTGTGTGATGTATGTCTTCCAACCCCACGTCTTTCTCCCTTTTATTTACCAGCTTATGATGGTTAGTTTTAGGGCATGTTTCAATTAGCATCTATATGTTCGCATGTTTACATTCATTCATCTGTATTGCATGCACCGGGCTCGGCGCATCATGCTAACTATATTGTATTTCAATTCTAAGTTGAATACATGTATCGATTGTTGCATCTCATATGCCACCTTAGAATAGCCGAGCCTATCTTAGTTGCATATTTGCATGTGTTGCATTAGGCATTCTTAGCATAGTTAGGATTCATGCATGATTTCTAATTAGCTTCTTTCTTTGGCTCGGAGTACTCGGTAAGTGTTTATGCTTTAGCATCCTTGCATGTGTGTGAGTGACTGCCATGATAGCATGCTTACCATGAGGCTATGTGCTTATGTGATATAACTGCCTGAATGCCTGTGGGTGAAGGTTGGGTTATTTGAATTGGAACAATTCAAGAATTAAGAGTTTTAAGCCCACTTGAGAGTGGCAAAATAATGTTTTCTTAAGCCCACTTGAGGGTGGCAAATCCACGTCTTAGCCTACTTGCGAATAGCACCATCAAACCATCTTTCAAATAAACAAACATGAAATATTTTGTTCCAACTCAAACGATCCAGTCTATACTTGTATGTTGTGTGCATCACATAGTAATTCTAGGCTAATAATCGGAAGAAGAGCATATAATGTTTTCAAAACTCGATATCATGGATAGTAGAGGCCGATCTTTGATCGGGCGAGCGAGGGTGCTCACGAAGTGACCTTCTTCAATCGTACCTAAGTTTCCGAGTCAAGGCAACTTTGGTGATGACGGACACGTGGCCTTAGGCACGAGTCAGGGTTTCCTAAATTCGCCCAAAATAAAATATTTAGGTGGCGATTCTATATCTGGCAAAACGGTCCATGTTTGACACTTCTTTCTAAAAATTAGTTTTTCAAAACGGTTTGCCGGATTTGGACTCTTTGATGATTCATCGGTCTTACATTGCACTTCGCGAGATTAGATACAGGACCGTGACATTGAGTCCAAACTGTAGTAAGCCCCAATGAACAAAAAGGGATTTCCTCCCGGGACGTTCGGGGACGTCTACACTTCGGCTCCCACTTTGACTGGCACTGGGGATATCATATTCTACCGAAACTGGATCACGTTCTTGACCACGACCTTCTCGTCCTCGCCCACGCCCTCGTCCCCGTTCATGGTCTACATCCAATTCATGATGTCGTCTATTTGAAGAAGTAGGTGGGACACGTTGTTGACATTCAGAATCCATATTATCTGCAAAAAAATAATATGTTTAATGACTATACAGTTGAAACAAGGGAGCTTCTATTTGCACACACCCATTCCCTTCTTTACACATCTTTTTCAATAAATAATTGGTTCGGAAGTAGAATTCTGAAAATAAATAATTGGTTCGGAAGTAGCATTTCGAAAATAAACAACTTGTTCGGAAGTAGAGTTCAGAAATTTTTTTTATTTTTTTGACATTCAACTTCTGAATGTGTTTATTTAATGTCTATAATAGTAATTTCACTTGAAAATAAAATTATAATAAAAATAATTTTTATTAAGTGTGTGTAAAGAGAGGAATGGGGATGTGGAAATATAAGTTCCCTTCAAACAAGAATATACAACGGAAGGGGGGAAAAAAAAAAGAAAAGAAAAACCTGTTCGGAAGTTCACAACCGAAAATACATATTCTCTTCGGAAGTTGAAAACCGAAACACAAACTTAATTTCGGAAGTTGAGTGTTGTCCAAATTCAAAATTTTCGGAAGTTGACTATCGAAACAATGAAACATTTTCGGAAATCTATTGATGAAATTATTGATTATTTTCGGATTTCTACGTCCGAACAAATTGTTATCTTTCGGAAAATCAGTTCAAACGACGGCTACAAATGAAAAACTCTACATTACAAATGAAAAAACTCAACAACAGAACATGGGGTATGCTAGCCGTTGGGAGCTATTTGGCAAATGAAAAAAATTAAAGATTGGTGAAAAAAGTTACCCCAACTGTGTGAAGCAGGGAGCTATTTGCACCGTTAGGAGAGCAATGTGAGAGATGCAGCGGAGCTTCAATGGGTGTATTTGCACCGTTGGGAGAGCAATGTGAGAGATGCAGCGTAGCTTCAATGGGTGTGCATCGTCAGGAGAGCTGGGTTTGAGGGTGTGTGTGTGTGTGTGTGTGTGTGAGGGTAGATGTGGAATCAAATGTGTGTGCAGTGAGTAAAAGAATTCGGAATTATTTTTTTTGGTGTGTGTAGTGAGAAGAATGTGCAAAGAGGGTATTTGGTGTGTGTAGATAGAAGCTCTCCATATTTTGGGCCCTCTCAATGATAAATTCTAGTTTTGCCCCTGCCCATCCATGTCCTCATTCTTATCCTTGTTCCCATCCCATACTTTGTCTAGGCGGGGAAAATTTGGGAGGACGCAAGGCGGAGTGGGATCCAAAAAATGTCAGGATAATTTGTTACCTTTAGGCCCTGTTTGATTGGGGGATATGAAGATTGGGATTGAATATTATATCCGGTGGGATCCATATATCCCATGTTTGTAATTTTTTTTTGAAGAGGATATAATATCTGGTGGGATTGTATATCCCTCAAAAGTGGAGAATATACAATACCACCCCCTCCCCCCATTATATCACATCCCCTTGGTTGGGATATGATGTAAAAAGTCTAATTTACTCTTTTGTCTATCTAACATAATATAATTTAATATATTTTTTTGAATATAATATAATATAATTATTGAATTTAATTTAATATTATTGAATTTAATATAATATAAATATTATTGAATATAATATAATATAATATAATATAATATAATATAATATTATTTAATTTAATTTAATTTAATATAATATAATTTAATACGAATTTTGAATTTAATATAATATTATTGAATTTAATTTAATAAAATAAAATTTAATATAAAATTTTGAATTTAATATAATATAATTTAATATAAATTTTGAATTTAATATAATATAATTATTGAATTTAATTTAATATAAATATTATTGAATTTAATTTAATTTAATATAATATTATTTAATTTAATTTAATATAATATAATTATTGAATTTAATTTAATATAAATATTATTGAATTGAATTGAATTGAATTTAATATAATATAATTATTGAATTTAATTTAATATAAATATTATTTAATTTAATTTAATATAAATATTATTGAATTTAATTTAATTTAATATAATATTATTTTATTTAATTTAATTTAATATAATATAATTATTGAATTTAATTTAATATAAATATTATTGAATTGAATTTAATTGAATTTAATATTATTTAATTTAATACAAATTTTGAATTTAATATAATATAATATTATTTAATTTAATTTAATTTAATATAATATTATTGAATTTAATTTAATATAATATAATTTAATATAAATTTTGAATTTAATATAATATAATATTATTTAATTTAATTTAATATAATATAATATTATGAGGGCAATCTTGGAAATTACTTGTTATATCCCACAATATATTTTGTAAAACAAACATGCATAACATATATCCAATCTTATATATCAAGTGAACAAATATGACTTGGGGATATACTATCCAATACCTATATCCTATTCATTATATATCCTGACTAAATTTTACATTATATTATATTGTCTATTTTATATCCAGTGAATCAAATGAGGCCTTAAGTGCATGCGGCACTAATGAGGAAAAGAAGATTTAAGATAAGAGATAGAGAGAAGTAATATATATATACACATATATCATGTTTTGTTGTTACCTCTTATTATATTTAACAAAATAAATTATATATACACATATAAAAGTTAATTATTTACTAATTTTTACGAATGGGGGTGGGGGTAGGGGTAGGGGTAGGGGTAGGGGGTAGGGGTAGGGGTAGGCAAATTGCCATCTTGACTTGAGTGTATATAGATAAATTAGGAGAGCTTCTATTTACACACACTAAACCCCCTCTATACACACACTTAATGAAGGGAGTGTGTAAAAAGTGTAGTGAGGGAGATGTGTAGAAAGTGTATATTGTGTGTGTAAATAGAAGCTCCCATAAATTAGATTGATCAGTTAATAGTAACATATGATTTTATTATATTTAAAAAAAAAAAAATGACAAGCACACTTGTGAAAACATACAACCATTTTTTTTAAAAAAAACAAACAAATTACACTAATGGTATCTATAATTTATGACTTGTATCACTTTAATCTCTAATTTTTCAATCGTGACATATTTAATTTTGAATATTAAATCTTGTTCCAAATAAGGACAATTGAAAATAATATTGCTTAATTTCAAGGACAAAATCATTAATTTGATAAAATATAAATTAATTTGATAAAAATAAATATCAAAAAATAATTTTAAATTTTTTAAAATTATTTCTACCCACCAAAGATAAAATTATGTAAAATTGATAAATCTTTTAGATATTTTTTTTACCAAATTAATTTTTATTATGTTTTTGAATGATGATCATATAATAGGTGGTTATTACGATTTTAATATATTTAATATATGAAATGTTTTTAGTTTTGGATTTTTTTGATTAAATGGATTGATTTAATAATGATATCAAAGTTGTCGTAATATTTGCCTTTTGAAAAAATAGAAACTAATTTAATGAAAATAAAAATAACCGCCCCTTACATGATCATCATCCAAATGCATATAAAAATTAATTTGGTAACAAAAAAAATATCTAAAAGATTTATCAATTTTATATAATTTTATCTTTAGTAGGTAGAAATAATTTTTAAAAATTCAAAAATATTTTTTTGACATTTTTTTTTATCAAATTAATTTATATTTGATCAAATTGACGATTTTATCCTTGAAATTGAGTAATGATATTTTCGATTATCATTATTTAAAATAAGATTTAAAATTTAAAATTAAATATGTTATCATTAAAAAGTAAAGAATTACAATTCCTAACTATAAGAGCAACTAACGTGATTCACCCTTAAAAAAATAATATGGGACTCGTGATGAACGCAGGTGCTCAACTATGCACTGTTTGGTACAGCTAAATGGACTACATACAAGCAACTCAAACCCCTGAATACATAATTATTCCTCAAACATGTTCTTAATTCATTCGTTCTTGGTAGTGGATACTTATAAATATATATATATATATTTTTTAAGTTTTAAGCAATACCCAATGAATTTGCTATTTTGTCAAACCAATGACTTAAAAAAGGCTCATTAAATAGCACAAATTATTTCAAATACATATGAAAGTATATTATATATTAAAAAAATTATATCGATATGATAATCGTAACATTTTTTTATTTTATTATGTTTATCCCAAAGAAATAGACGACAAATATGTTTTTAAAAATAAAACATGCAATTTTTTTTTGGAGGTAAACATAATAAAATAAAAAATGTTACATTTTCATATCGGCCTAATTTTTTTCATCAATGATTATATATGAAAGAATTTACAAAATGAATGGTTTAGATCCATAGATCCTACAAATTCTTTTGACGCTTTTAGCCCATAAAAAAAAAAAAAAAAGAAGACAAATTCTTTTGAAGTTTATACTTGAATTTGAGAAAGAATAATACTATATGTATCAATTACAGCTCGTTTGTTTTGAAGGATAACTCATGGGATTGGACTATTAATCCGAAGGGATTAATAGTCCGTTGTTTGGTATGGATTTTTTGGTCCGGATTAATAATCCCTCCGGACTATTAATTCGGAATTCACTGGCTTATTGTATCCCTGGGGGGCCTGGGACAGAATCTATGGGATAATGTATCCCATGGGATTGGCTAGCTTTATTACATCTTTGACCCTCTCATCTTTCTTTTAGCTTTTCCCATTTTGCTTTCACTGCAGCACATGTAGGAGCAAGAGCTTCATTTCATTTGAATCTTCGATCTGTTGAACCTTTGCATCCGATCTTCATTCAGGTTTGAAACTCATTCTATTTATTTTTTGCTGAGCTTCATTCTATTAATTTTCAGCAACTTCATGCTATTTATTTTTAGCAGATTTTTTACAAATTTTTTCCAGATTTTTCGATCTTTTAGTTATTCCAATTTTTTTTTTTTTTCCAGATCTGTAAACTTAAGACTTCCTTAGGAAGCTCAATGTGAGGTGTATTGTTGACAGCATGAATACGTGTTGGCTAATATTAGTATAGGCATTTGGAATGAGTATGAGCTCTATGAAAAGAGAATGTAAACACAGTTTATATCTCCATGTAGGAACCACTGAATGTGTTTGAAATTTGATAAGATTTGGAGATTTACATGGGTGTGCATTTGAAAGTAAAACTTTACTCTGTATGAAAATAAAATTTTACTCTGTATAAAAGTAAAATTTTACATTCTGAAACTAAAAGTAAAATTTTACTCTGTATGAAAGTAAAATTTTACTCTGTATAAAAGTAAAATTTTACATTCTGAAACTAAAAGTAAAATTTTACTCTGTATAAAAGTAAAATTTTACTCTGCATAAAAGTAAAATTTTACATTCTGAAACTAAAAGTAAAATTTTACTCTGTATGAAAGTAAAATTTTACTCTGTATGAAAGTAAAATTGTATATATTGCCTTTCTATGGTTGGCTTTGTATTGTGTTTCCAGATTTCTGGTTATGGCAAAGCAAAAAAATTCTGATAATAACATAACAAAGCAATATATAGGTTGATTTTTTTATGTAAGGGTGTTCACAAATTGTGTTTTCAGATTTTTTTGCTTTGAGGTTATCATTTGATTTTTTATGATAATAAAATTGTGATTTTTTATATCAAGGATTGTGATATATATTCTTTTTATACAAAAATTTAGCTACACTAAAAATCTAGCTAGATGTTTAGTTGAACACTTGAAAAAATTAGAATGACAAGGTAGAATTAGGCATGAAATCAACAAAATCTGTGACGCATGAAGTCAAGAACTTTGTCATGTTGTTATCACAATTGCTACCTTGTCTTGATCTACTAGAATTACGTATGAAGTCAAAAAAATTTAATATTTGGTGCATTCATGGTATTAATTATACTTAATAAAGTAAAAAAAAAATTAAACATCTTAATTACAAATTAAAATAAATTTATGTAATATTTATTTAATATTACATAAATTTATTAATATTCTATTTATTTAATATTTTAAAAGTTATAGTAAACAAATTAAATAAAATTTATAATTTAGATTTAATATTCTTATTATTTAGTAAATAATTCAAGAGGGCAAAATAGTCTTTTGAACATTTATCCTTCTCCATAATATCCCAAACAAACATGGGATTCAATAGAATAGTCTAATCCAGACCTCTAATCCCATGACTAAACAAACATAGGATACAAATCTAGTCCGACCAAATAGTCCAGGGACAATGTATCCCAGGACTAACAGTCCGATGGATTACAATCCCTCCTTATCCAATCCGTCCAAACAAACGCACTCTTAGTGTACTAACTAGTGTATTAATAAATGATGTGACATCATTTTAAAGGTCTTGGATATTTGTAATGTGTATAATAAATGTAGCCAGTAATAATGTTATAACATTAGTTAATATACTAATTAGTACACTAATTAATGCATGTAACACGACCATTTGAGAAATTCAAACATAACCTTCATGCATATATTAATGACATTGGAAGATGGTAAAAGACAAGAAAAATATTCCCTTCACCCTTTTTTAGAAAGAAAATAATGTTATATGCACTAATTAATGACATAATTTAAGAGATTTTTGGTATTTATAATTTGTTTAATGAGTGGGGTCAATAATAATGTCATAATTAGTGTTGATACATTAGTTAGTATACTAATTAGTGCATGTAACACTATCAGTAGAAAAAATCTAATAAGTTATTAATTTCTTAATTTGTAGAGAAAAATAAAGGAATGCAATTGATGCATTAATTAAGTTGGAATTTAAATAAATAGAAATGAATTTTTTATCTAATGCATTAAAGATCGTTCAATCAATCTAAAGTCAATTTTTAAAAACATAAAATTAAAAGACATACAAAAATAAAAATAAAAATTCAATCTGTGACCCAATTTTTTTTTTTTTATATATTTTTTTGGTGTGAAGAATTACCATTCAGAGGTAGTTTTTAAAAATTATTGCAAATTCATTAAGAAGTTTATCATTTTAATTATTAATGTTGATAATATTTAACATTTATATATATATATATATTTTTTGTATACCACTGTTATGTTATTTCCCTTTTCTTTTTCTTTTTTTTTTCTTTTTTTTCCTTCATGTAAGATTATTGAATTTCAAAAACATTTGTTGACAAGATCCTGTAATTAAACTTTACATGGGATCAGAATGTTAAATTATAAACATTTGGTTGTGAAAAGTTTGGTAGCATTATAGAGTCAGTTTGAGAACTTAGGGATTGTTTGGAATGACCTAAATAAGTGTATTTTTTGTCTTTTTACATAAAGATGTGCAGAAAAATAGAGAGGTGATGTGATGAAAAAAATGTAAAATGATGGATTATTTTGTAATAGCCAAACTTGGCCTTACTCTTTTCTTTTTCTTAAAAAAAGAGTAGTTTTTGACTTCCTTTTTTTCTTTTCTTTTCATGAGATAAAAAAAAATTATGTGTTTACAATATTTTTTTAATTAAATAGATAATTGTAAGAAAAAACAATTAATTAATATGTATAATAAGATATTTTAATTTTTTAACCAAAATAAAACATGTTGCTAATCAAGCTCATAGTCTGCTTTTAAAAAAGAACCTAAGAAACAACAGTGATAGAGAGTTTTAATTTTGAAGCTCTAAAGAAAACTCTAATAATGTGACAAAAGATAAAAGGAGTTTTCTTAAGTGTGCAAGTGCACACCATGTGCCACTTACACAAAAAGTGTAAGTGTAAGGTGTAAGTATAGTATAAGGTGTAAGTGTAAGGTGTAAGTGTAAGGTGTAAGGTGTAAGTGGGTTGCACATGGTGTGCAACCTCAAAAAAGGTGTAAGTGTAAGGTTTAATTTTTTACAAAAGGTGTAAGTGTAAGGTGTAAGTGTAAGGTATAAGGTGTAAGGTGTAAGTTGCACACCATAACCAAACCCAAGATAAAAATAAAAAATAAACACACACATCACATGTAGGTCCCACTCCATTCAATATGACTGAAACTCTTTTCAAAGTTTCAAAATTAAAACTCTTAGGTCATGTTTGATTCACTTCACTATTAGTGAAGTATTAATAATCCTATCAAATTAGTGTGGTGTTAACTATCCCACCCCTACCCCATTACTAATAATCCTACAAATTTGTTGGATTAATTATCCATTGGATTAATAATCCTAAACCAAAGTGTCAAAACAAACATAGGATAATTGGGCCCACGGATTAATAATCCCAATCCCATACTTTAATCCCTCCAATCAAACATGCCCTTAATGTTTATTCACCTAAGAAAATAAAGCTAACATGATTACATACATCGATAATCCAAAAAAATAAATGAGAAAAGTACTCGGAATTTATAATCAAAAATTGAAATTTACTTATATTGTAATTTTCCAATACCAACTTTAAATATACATAATTAATTATAAAATCTTGTGAGATTAAAGCATATTTTAGGAAGTAAGTTAACGGTTAATTTTTTTAATCTTTTAAACTTTTTCAAAAAATTATGAAAATGTAATATGACTTACAAATATCAAAAAAATTAAAAAACTAAATTTTAACCAAATTTTCAAAATAAACCTAATTATTTGGATTCTTACTTTTGTATGCATGCATAATCCCTAAAAACTTCAATCAAATCAACTATTAGTGTCAACTACAGTTTTTTTGTTTGTTTGTCCAATTCAAAATAGCAAGGTAGAGTATCTAGCACCTAATGACTTAAAATCATAAGATAGGGTAATGATGGCTAATTATGATACAATACAAGGTAGAGTAATGCCAAGTTTGGAAAGACTAAAAAAGTGTACTTTTTGTCTTTTTGAACTAAAAAATTGAGGTTGAAAATATGAATGTTTGGGTTAACTTTTTGACTTTTTATTGAAAAATGTGTAATAAAAAATTGTAAAAATTGATTTGTAAGGAAAAATTTGAATTGAGAGTTGTGCAGCCGTAATTGTTGACTTTTGGTGAATAGTGTTAACTTTTTAACTTTTTGAGTAACTTTTTGACTTTTGACTTTTTTTTAAAGTCTCCAAACTTGGCCTAAATCTAAGAGCATTCACAATGGACACACTAACTTGTGTGTTAGTATCCGGTGTTAACTTTTAGCTAGTTGAGAGTATTATTTGGTGTTGCAGTAGATCTGTTAACGTGTGTGTTAGTGGTGTGTGTTAGAGTCAGTTACTAAATTGTTTCTTATCTGCAACGAGCGTTCTAGCTAGGGAAGTGAAGTGTTTTTGTGGTCTTACCGGTTGACCGGCCGGACGTCCGGCTGGTTGACCGGTCAACGGCAATTTTTATTTTTTAACTTGTTGGGATTTTTTTTAGACTTGAAATTAATTTTGGGCTTGAAATTTTTGATTAAACTAATTTATTTATTTATTTTATTTATTATATACACACACACACACATATATATATATATATATATATATATTTAACACACACCTTAATACATCTCTTAACACATCCATTGCACCACCACTCACTCTCTAAGGTCAAGTTTGGCATAACTTAAATAATACAAAAAGTCAAAAAGTTACTATCCTATTTAAATCACATCATCTTATTTAAATCACATCACATCTCTAACACATCACATCAAACCCAACCCATATAAGCCAATAAGTCAAAAGTGCACTTTTTTAGTACATCCCAAACCAACCCTAAATTTAACAAACTCTTAACTTATCTTAACAAATACTTTTGGATCCCATTTTTATTACTTTTTGTCATATAGCACACACCTCAATATACTTTTTTAACCATTCCATTGTGGATGCCTAATAATAATCCAATGTCAAAAAACAATTGGCTACAATTTTGGACTTATTCTTAGATGTCACTCAAAAAAACAAAACCTTAATATCATCAGCGCATGTATGATTACGAATCACAACGAATGTTTCGTTGCATTTACCACATTTAGTTTAAAATAACATAAACAATTTTAAAACAAAAACAAAAACAACTCAGTGTAGGAAATTTGTGTCCTTGCAGGTTTTAAAAAAAGGTTAAATATACCTAGTTTCAACTTCACATCTAAAAGGACTTTTTCCGTATTCCATAAACATATTTATATGCATTGAATTTTGGTACAGGAATATATTTAGAATGATGTGGTGAATCTCTGTAATTTGAAAATAATATTATGTAAAGAAAGTTGAGGTATGGTGTCGGGTTGATGGGGTAAATTTGTATAATTTTTTTTTACATAAATATATTTAGAATGATGGGGTGAATCTGTATAATTTGCATAATTTACAGGATTCAAATTGTAAAATTTAATAATTTGAAAAAAAACATAACAAAAAAGAAAATTCACGATTAGGGTGGTTTGAGATGTTCTAAATAAGTGCACTTTTTAACTTTTTATAAAAAGATGTGTAGAAAAGTAGAGAGGAGATGTTGATTGATGTGACCCAAAAAAGATAATAAGATAAAAAGATAGACTAAAATAGTGTCAACAGATTATCTTACAATTGCTATATTTCGTAATTCAACATGAAAAAAAGTAATATGTTTATTTATACATATTTTATATTTTTTTTTTCATATTTTATGTCAATAAAAATTGGAGTATTTATTGGTTTGGGATGTCCTAAAAAAGTGCACTTTTTGACTTATTGGTGGGTTTGGGTTGGGTTTGATGTGATGTGTTAGAGAGGTGATGTGACTTAAATAAGATAGTAACTTTTTGACTTTTTGGCTTATTTAGTACATGCCAAACTAGCCCTTAATTTATGAACTTATACTCTATTAAGTCATAATTAAGATTTTTTAGATCATCAAGTTTCATTAAATTTTTAATAGTCAGAATTGCCTTTTAAATAATGATTGTTCATCATTTATGATTATGTATAAAGGAACATAATGATTTGACATTTATTTTGATTTTCAAAACTTTAAAATATCAACTTTCAAATTGAAAAAATTACAAACAAAAAAAAAATTGTTTTGAAAAAATTGAAAGCTTAATTATTTTTTTGTACAAAACAGAAAATTTTGTGTTTATAAAGGAGTATGATGATAGAACATTGATGTGCAAAACTGACCAAAAAAACTTTAAAAATAAAAAAATTGATAATGTTCTCAGTTTTAAAACTAGAAAAAATTGTTAATGTTTTCAGTTTTATTAAATAGTTGAATCAAACTAATAAGTAAAATAGCAAAAACCTTTAAACTGATGCTTTGTTTTTTATTTTTCAGTTAACAAAGCAATTATCTGAAATATTACTATACAAAATTGATAACGTTATTAGTTTTAAAAATTAAAAAAAAAATAATATTCTCAGTTTACTAAATAGGAATTATTAATTCAAAAAATCTTAAATTGGACGTGAACTATCATAACATTTATAAATATGATTTTTAAATAATTAACTCATAAAAGTTAATGTAATAATTTATATATATTTTTATTTTTTTATTAATATATAATTCGCCTCCACTATGATAAAATTTTGGATCCTATACGTAATATTGCTCATATGTATTTTAAATTTTTGATGACCAAATCAGATTAATTGTACAGAAACTATTACCATTGAACACAGCACTTCCTGAAGGTTTACTCAACTTTAGCTAACCCCACTACTAGGTGGATGGGCACATCAACCCAACAAGATACCTCAACTTATGCAAATAATGTTATTTTTTTAATAAATATTTACAATCGTGACTTGTTATATGGTAACATTGACCAATAAGACTAACTAAATAATTAAAATAGGATTGATATTATCTCTTAATTTACTGATCAAGTGTTTGTGATTTATCCTCACTTAAATTAAGGTATTTATACACAAATTTTAATTTATGAATTTATATTTCATTAAGTCTTAATCAAGATTTTTTAAAACTTTCAGGTCCCATTTGATATTGATGGGCATCCAAGAGAGCCCAGCTCACGGTTTGGGTAATATAGGACCAGGACTAACAACATAATGGGCACTCAAGAGGGTTCGGCCCACGACTTAAGTCCCGGCCCATAGATTAGATATTAAAACCCAGTAACCTTGAGAAATCAATGATAGACCAGGATTAATAGCATTCAAACACCTGTCAAGTAGGGAATTAGCCATGTAGGCAGATAAAGATCCTGCAAAATTATTGCACCCGCACAACAGCCATTAATGAGGCGCTGGTATATTAAATGTGACAACCCTTTCACGTCGGAGGAGGCAGACTCACCATGAACGATGTGAGTTAGAATATAGACTTTTGACCAACAAGACAGTCTGGAAGGGATAAGGAAATGATGAGTAAATGATATAAGGAAACCTTCGAGATACGTTAAAGGTTAAGTTCTTCCTTCGTCTCTTCTATCTATCTATAATCACTCTCTTCTAAACCTAATTTGATCGTCGGAGAGTCTGCCGGAGAATCTCTTTCCCCTCCGGACCTTTTTGCAGGCTCATCTGGGAAACACTGAGGCCAGTAGACCCGTTGGGAGCGTGAATCAGCCTGACCCGTCCACCGACTAGAATACCTTTTTGCAGGCTCATCTGGGAAACACTGAGGCCAGCAGACCCGTTGGGAGCTTGAATCAGCCTGACCCGTCCACTGGCTAGAATCGTTGCATTATCACCATTAAATTTTTAATAGTCGGAATTGCCCTTTAAACAATGATTTTTTTTTATCATTTATGATTATTTATAAAGGAGCATGATGATTTGATATTTATTTTAATTTTCAAAACTTTAAAACATTAACTTTTAAATTAAAAAAACTAAAAAAAAAAATTATGTGCAATAAAAAAAAACCATGTTTTGTTTTTGAAAAAATTGAATTTTTTTATGGAAAATTGAAAATTTTGTGTTTATAAATGAGCATGACGATGGAATATTGATGTGCAAAACTGAAAAAATGAAAAAAAATGATAATGTCTTAGTTTTAAAACTAGAAAAAAAAAACTGATAATGTTTTCGTTTTATTGGATAGTTGAATAAAACTAATAAGTAGAAAGGCAAAAATGTTTAATCTCATGCTCTTTTTTTTTCATCAGTTAGTAAAACAATTATCTGGAACATTATCATGCAAAATTGATAAAGTTCTTAGTTTTAAAAATGAAAAATGTCTAAGACCCCCTTTTTTTCCTACCCTCTTTGACCCCCCCTCTCTCTTTCATTGGTTGGATTTTCTTTTTCTTCTTTTTGTTTCCCTTATCCTCCAATCACAACTTGCCACATGTGTGCGGAGGGGTAGTGGGGGTGGTGATTGGAGGGGGTCTCCATCACTCCTCTTTAAAAATAGAGAAAAACTGATAATATTTTTAGTTTTACTAAATATGACTTATTGATTCAAAAAATCTTAAATATGACTTGAGTTACCATAATATTTGAAAATATGACTTTTAGGTAATTAACTTTTTAAAATATTAATTAGTTAGTGATATTATAAGACAATGTGCGTTGTCACTGTTGCACGAAATATGAATTTGGCTTGGTTTGGGAAGTAGGTTGGCTTTTTGGCTTTTTGGCTTTTTTGGCTATTTTAGCCTGGGCTAAAAAGCTTGGTTTGGGAAGGGCTTTTTGGCTTTTTGGCTTTTTTGACTTTTTTTGTGAGAGAAGAATGTAATGATTATAGGTTGGATGTGATGTTTTGTTTGTTATGGCTAAAATAGCTTATTTTGTTTTTTGTGGCTAAAATAGCCAAAAAAGCCTGAAAATCAACTTGCCAAACAGAGGCATCTATTTTGATACTAGAATATATATATATATATATATATATATGTATAAATACCCTAAAAGTGAATTATATGATACAAATTTAAAGCTTATTATAATATGGTTGCTTGAGAAGTTGTCTATTTTAATTTTTGACTATTTTAATATACTAAAATAATTGTATTTAGAAAGTTGATTGAATTTTGTTTGTTGTTAGATGTGACATTTGTGAGAAAAAAAATAAAATAATTATTGATTTGACATAAGATTTTGTCTTATTATTTATTTTAATTTATTTTGCCTTTTAATGTTATTTTAGTTCAAAAAACCTATAAAATCTCTTCCTATATATTCCACACAAGTAGTGCTACTCTAGCCAAAAATTAGCTCTATTTTCAAAACTATGACACTTTATTAAAACATTTAAGGTAATTTTTTTTCTCATTTTTATTTAATAATCATTCAATCATCTATTTTACACGTTATTAAAGGGTTGTTTGGAATGTCTTAAATAAGTATACTTTTTAACTTTTTAGACTAAAAAGTTGAGGAAAAAAAATATGATTGTTTGGGTTAACTTGTTGACTTTTTATGAAAAAATATATATTAAAAAATTGTATAAATTAGTTTGTAGGGAAAAATTAAGATTGAGAGTTGTGCAGCCGTAATTTTTGACTTTTGGTAAATAGTGATAACTTTTTAACTTTTTGAGTAATTTTTTGACTTTTTGATTTTTTTTTTCAACTTGCCAAACTTGGCCTAAGTCTTAAGAATAAATTAGAATGTGAGTTTCTATATTATTTTTTCAGTGGGATTACATACACCAATTAATATACTAATTAGTGTATCAACACTAGTTATGACATTATTATCGACACCACTCATTAATCACAATACAAATACTAAAAATTTTTCTTAAATTATGTCACATCATCAATTGATACACTAGTTAATATACTAATTAGTATATACAACATTATTCTTATTTTTTGCATTCCTTTTTGGTAATAGGCCTTGTTTGGCAAAATTTATAAAAAGATAAAATAGGTCAAAATAATCAATAAGACAAAATATCAGATCAAATTCATAATTTTTTTACTCTCTTTTTTTTCCTACAAACATCACATTCAGTTACAAAAAAGTTCAATCATTTTCCTAAATATAAAAATTTTAATATATTAAAATAATTAAAAAATAAAATAACTTACTAAAATAACAACGGACCAAACACTCCCTATACATTAATATTGATTTATCCTGAGCTGTTTGTGCACCACACCGAGGCGTTGAATTCGCAAGAAGTGGCCCTCTTTTTGTCCATATACAAGCATTAGTGAGAAGAGTGGGCAAGTATTGTCTATTCAAACATTTTTTTTTGTGGCGTTGACTAAATGCCTAAATTATTACTAGTTTCTATATGGGTATGGTCTATATAACATTGCGGCCTCTCCTATGCCGCTATTAACCCAGATAGCAACGCTACTCTCAACTCTATCTCTGTTTCTCTCTTATCTCTTTTTATGAGCTTGCCTTCTTATACCCACCCCTCTCAAATGCCCCTACTCTCTATCTAGCTCTATCTACCTTGTACTTGGTTCTTCAAATTCTTGTTTGTTTTTTCTCTTCTTTTTCACTTTTCATAACCTCTCTAATTAGTCTAGCCTGTAGTCTGTCTATAAAGTTTCATGTTTTTCAAGTTCATTGAGATATGATTAGTAATACAGAAAAACCATGGTTGAGGTCTATGTTAAATTTGTCTTATGATAGAGGTTGATACAAACCTAAAACTCCACCTTTTCTTTCTTCCTTCAGTTTTCTCTTTCTTTGATCTGATTGTCTGACAGTCTGCACGTAAAGATGGAGAGTGCGAAGGTTCAGACGAAAAAGAATTTGTTCGTCAAGACATGGGAACGATGTCGATCAATACCAGGAGGCCGCGAGAAAAAATCTCCATCAAAGCCGTCAAGTATTTTCTCGAAAAGCAAGTCATGTCACTACACCACAACAAAATCATCATCAAAAGACGACAATCAGCGAAACACGAAGAGCCGCCAAGTGGCTCCAGAAGGCTGCTTCTCGGTCTACGTGGGGCCGGAGAAGCAGAGGTTCGTGATCAAGACAAAGTTTGCAAATCACCCACTATTCAGAATGTTGCTTGAAGATGCAGAAATGGAATATGGGTACAACAGTGAAGGTCCTCTATTGCTGCCATGTGAGGTTGATCTTTTTTACAAGGTTTTGGCAGAGATGGATAGCAAAGAGATTGTGCCCAGTTGTGGGTTTGCGTATGGATCATGTAGCCCTTTCAATCCGTCTCGGCGTCTGGGTAATAACAATAACATGCGTAAGGTTTATGGTTCTTATGGGCTTCTCACCCCATCCAGATTGCTCAAGATGAATCATTTTTAACTGTTAATTTTATAGCATCAATGTCAGTTTGTAATATGGTTTTGGGTATATATATATATATAGTTTGTGTGCTGTTGAAATAGTAAAGAAATTGTTTCTTGGATCTAACATTATGGGTTCAAGCCCCCATTAACTTAATTATACAATGAGTAATATTAATTTTTATCAATTTTTTTATCTAATATCTTATATGGGTGTGGGAATTACATTATGTGGGTCTCGTGTGGGTTCCACACCCATATAAGATATTTGATAAAAAATTTAATAAAACTTTTGAGATTTCTAACATTATTATTATATAATTTTTTTATTTTTTATTTTTTATTGATAAAAAATACAGTACAAGTAGAACAACGAAATCACATCAATAAAAAGGATGCGTATTCCTACCACAAATTATGATGTTAGAAATTGGACGCCCATGTAGTATGACCCCTAAAACCTTTTGAACCTGAACCTGAACCTTTTGAACCTTATCCATGTAAGTTTGAATTTGAATTCAAAACTTATTTGGATAACCATTCAAGATATCTATATCTATCATATCAATAGATATGGATAGATGGATAGATAGATATTGGTCATATATCAGATTATATGGTTAATCTAAAGATATACGTATATGAGATATACGTTATGTGGTTTTTACCCATAATTTTTTTTCCCAGACTCTCTCTCTGACTCTCTCCCAGAAAACAACGATCATGGTTTTTACCCATAACTTTTTTTCCCAGACTCTCTCTCAGAAAACAACGATCAGGCCATTTTGTACTGTGACTTGTGTGGGTGATACTTATTTTGTAGTATCACTCCACTGCTGAGTTCGTTGACTGATCAGATTTTGGAAGCACGCGATTCACCCACGAGGTTGTGTCATTAAGGTATGATACAAATAATTTTTATCCGTTGCGTTAATTTATAATGCTTTATGATTTACATTGGTATTAGAGCCTATATGAGTTTTTTCGTGCTTATTTTTTATGCATTAAAATATGTGTATTTTTTTATATAAATATATACACATTATATGCATGAAAATTAATGGAGGAGGAAGATGAAGTGCACGATTTTTTGCACTTCAACTCTCATTGATTGAGAATGCGATACACTTCTTTTTTATGTTCATTAAATGTTATTTTTAATACCATAAATGTTTTTGTTGTGAAAAATGGAGTCCGACAGTACAAAAATCGAACCAGAAAACACCCTGGAAGGCGGAGCGTGGGCCTCATGCACCACCTGACGCCGTGAGAGGCTTCCACGCGCCCCCACGCGCTATCATGCGCTCTCACGCGCTTCCACGCGCGCATCAGCGGCGCTGTCCACGTGCACGCCCTTCGCGCCACACACGCGCGCCGCGTGCTGAGTCGCGCCGAGCCGGGCCGTTTTTCCTTGGCCAGCTTGGCTGCTGACGTTAAGGATCTGTTTGCTTTGTTTTTAAATTCTGAATCGCGTTAAATAGTCATAATTAATTCGTTATAGCTTTGTTTTAAGCGTGGTTAGTACCGTTAGACTCAGAATTATATTTTCTATCTTTTGTAAAATTTTGAAAATTTTATGAAAATAAAAAATATTTTTTCTGTGTTAATAATTCATGTTTTATGCTTTAAAATGTTTCTGGTATTGCATAAATAATTTTCTGGGATTGAATTTTTTATTGTAGACTTCTGAAATGTTTTACTATTTACTGGAACAATTTTTTCAGTTTATGAGATTCTGGTATTTTTTTTTTCTAATTTAATGTGTGTTTGTTAGTTATTTAGAATTCTAGAAAATTTCAGAAAAATTTCAGAAAATTTCAGAAGTGATACAGTTTCTGTTATGGCATAATTTGAATATTGTATACAGCATATTTTTTGGGTTTGTTATATGTTGCAAGTAAAGAAGTATGATTAGTTTTTTATTTATTTATTTGAATTCCATTATTAAATGAATATAGCATGAGTTAATTGTAAATTTACTTTAAGATGCTATTGTATGGAATTTATCATGCTTTGTATATGCCATAAGTAGTGGGAGGTTGTTCGGTTGAGAGAAATCTTTGTAGATTTACTCCCGAAAACTAATATTTTGGGCATAAATTAAATTAAATTTTGGATAATTGTCATCTGTGGCGCAAGAGATGATTACGAGCATAGCGGATTTTTGATCTTGCGACTTGTGTAATATTGTCACTATTTAATTTAGATTTTTGTGGCAAAATTATATTATGCTAATCAAATTAATCCCAATGCGAATTTCTCTCTAAATTGACTTAGCTTATGGAAGTTAATTGGTTAACCTAGACTTAGTAAAGATGTTCAAATGTGAACAATGTAATCCCATTCTTTAGATGAGAAAAAGTCTTGGAGAGTTTAAGTCAAGTCTTAATTGAGCCAAAGTAAGGAAACATGACTCAAAGTCGTCGTGGTTTTGTTGCCTTGTTTGGCATAATAAAATGATTGGAATTAGTTTATGACATTGGTCATGAACCAGTGGCTTATTATACTTAATCACATTAATAAGATGATGACACGATGGTTTGAATAGGCCTTCTTGGGCCCACTCGCTTATGACATCCTGCCACTATGATATTTATGACTAGATATGTGTAAGGGTATGATAGCTAAGCCTAAATCTCGACACATTTATAGATTACGATACGCATCTGAGTCAAGACTATTTGATCTCCCATAAGTCAAAAGTTTTGAGATGATTTTTGACATAGCACATATGAGGTTGAGATCAATGAGATAATAGCTTTTGTGCCTTTAGTTTTGACCAACGTGGCGAGTATCTATTTGAGTTATTTTAGAAAACTCTGTGAAGAGATATAGATGCTTAGAAAATTGATTATTCCTAGTACTCAACAACACAATGGTGTAGTAGAGATAAGGAATTAAATATTGTTAATGTTAGGTGGATAATGGCGCAAAATGTTTCCCAATTGGAAATTGCACTAGTTTGTTGCCTATATCCCTAACTAAGTGCCCTCCATATCAGATTTTACACTCCATTTGAGTAATAGGTTAGCAGAGAGCCATCTATGGGCGATCTGTAACCGTTAAGCAGCTTATCTTTATTTTACTTCTCATAAGATTGCCAAGTTAAGACCTAGGGTTCTATAGCGCATTATTGTATGATGTCTTGTAAACACAAAGGGTCGTGTGGCGCATTATTGTATGCGGTCATGTAAACCCTCCGGGTCATGTGCATATAGGTAAGCAGCTTTGTGGTAGTGTAACTAAGTCACATAAAGTTTTATTAGTAAAGGTGACGTGAGTAGAGTTTTTGAAACTCCATAAGATAGAGAATTCTAAGTATAGCGCTGTATGTACCCTAGTTGAGAATGGAAATAAATTTCCAATATCCTAGGGACAGTGGGAGCGATGTGCCTACTAATGGATTACTCCATTAGAGAAGAATACTCTACATTCTTAGTTGCGTGGTAGCGAATGTGAAAATTTTCCACGTCATCACTGGGTGATTGAGCGAGAAACATTCATGATTGCTCCGCAAGATGATAAAGAGCCTAGGATAATGCATAAGGCTCTAGTCCCCTATTTTTAGAAAGTGGATCAATGTTACGCAGTTTAAGACAAAGTCTTTGAGGATTAACCATTTTTATAATTTGGTTGACTTTCTATTATGACGCAAAATTGTTATAAAGTTATGCGTAATTTGGATAGTCACTGTTGAGGCATAAGGCTCGCTAGATACCGAAAAGTTGCACCATTGAGGAAAGTGTAGACCATGAGAAGACTTCCTCATGGGGAGTAAGGTTATTTTGACTTAGGCTATGATTGACATAAGTTCGGAACATTGATTTGTGGACATTGTGACCCAACTTTCTCGTTAGGGAATTGGATAAGTAGATCCATAAGGATTTACCTTCTGCTTTTATGGTGAAAAGTTAGGAGCGCAGAAAGGTTGCTAGTTCCAATAAATCTTTTACAGCCTAAAACAGTTATCCAAATAGTGGTTCTTAGATTTCGTCAAGCCATGATAGGCCAACGATGATCGATGAAGACCACCGAGGCATGATCAATGGTCCAAAAGAAGTTTTTCCTTACTTAGTCATTATGAGCCAGGAATTTATAAGGTTGTCGCCACCTAGGGTGGGCAGTCCTCTATTTTAGATATGATGGACATGAGTGATGTAATTTATATGCTCGGATGTACGATCCTTAGGGATTGTTTTAGGAAAATTCTCGGTTTTTCTTTGATGACTTACATAGAGAATATCCTAGAATGATTCTAGATGCAAAATTGCAAATCCATTGACTTAACTATCGGTAAAAGCCAGAGCCTTAGCTATTGAGTGAATCCTTGGATTGTCTTTGGGAGAAACAGATGACCTATATTCCTTGATCCTTTTTGTTGAGGGAGCCTGAGGTATGCTATGTGGGCGTATTTGGCATGATAAGTGTTATCTTTGGTAAATGGTCAACTGAGTTATTTAGACATTAACCATGCTTATTAGATTGTGGATAAAATGCTTTACTAGTAGTATATTAATTTGCTTCTTGTAAGATTCAAAGCGCTAGTTCGGCGCATCTAGAATGAACGCAAATTAGTCACCAAAATATCTTTAGAGAGGTAATTGCGCAAGAGGTAGTGATCTTAAATCACTTCATGTGAGGCGCACATGGTGGATTCCGTTGTATATACGTATCGCAAGAGGTGCTGATAAGGCTTATGTTTAGAATCTATAATTGCACAAACTGTGGTCAATTTTTTTTTAAATCGATCACTTATTTTGAGATGATGGGATGTTGACATTATTATGGTTAGTGTCATAATGATTAGCAGATGATGATGTCAGCAGGCAAGATTAGCTCACTCACACGAGCAATCGCCCTTGGCGCTTGGGAGCGAGCAAGGATGAGACTAGTGGTTTATTTTTATTTGGAGCCAAGAGAGGCTTAAATAATCCACTATATATGTCGCCTTGGTTACAACCAAGATGAGGTCGTGTTAAGGATCAAACATGGATATTAGTACCCACTTTCCATGTTGTGCCTGTTATGATTAGCCAAATGCGAGATCTTATTTGGCGCCTAGAAGGCGAGAAAATAGAGAATTCGAGTTAGGCGCTACAAAGCGACTAGACTTATATCTGTACGGTGTATCGAGGATGACGTCACTCTTTTGGAAGAGTTACTCCACCGTAACATGTATTCATACTATATGTGCTTGGCGACTGAGTAATGAGGTGAGAGAATGGATCCCTGTTTCCTCACCGTGTGAATCTTACGTGTCATTATTGATATGACTTTCATTTATGTACCCTTTTGTGACTTTTGACTATGTTATAAGGTAAGGGGTTGATGTTCTGCTACTTTGGTATGTTGCCTGCGGTCATGTATGATTCGGCCTTAAGGGAGATCATTGGGAAAGCGGTCAATCCTAAACTAAATGACATGAGGGCAAAGGAAAGATCATCTAGTATTACACCACTGTTTTATATTCACTGCTGGTAACTCACATCGCTCTGTATGAGAAGCGGATTGAGTGTGAATATATTGCACGAATTGAGAGGGTCAAACATGCTCTTTTGAGGGATTAGAGATGTTTTTTGGACCGATGTAATTAGATGGGTCTGGGGTATATGAGACACTATTTCAGTTCTTTTTGGGTTGATGTCTCTATGCTGGCTCATTTTGAGTTTCTAGTATAGAGCTCCCACATACAGGTGTTCTCAGCAGTCGCACGGTACAGTGGCTAGTATGAGATTGTTTATTTTTTGCGGAGATTGAGATAGAGTTGTGGCAGTGTCATGCCAACTCATGTCCGAGTGGGAGATATTAGAAATTGGGCGCCCATGTGGCATGACCCTTAGAACCTTTTGAACCTTATCCATGTAAGTTTGAATTTGAATTCAAAACTTATTTGAATAACCATTCAGGATATCTATATCTATCATATCAATAAATATGGATAGATGGATAGATAGATATTGGTTATATATCAGATTATATGATTAATCTAAAGATATACGTATATCAGATATACGTTATGTGGTTTTTACCCATAACCTTTTTTCCCAGACTCTCTCTCTGACTCTCTCCCAGAAAACAACGATCAAGCCATTTTGCACTGTGACTTGTGTGGGTGATACTCATTTTGTAGTATCACTCCACTGCTGGGTTCGTTGACTGATCAGATTTTGGAAGCACGTGATTTACCCATGAGGTTGTGTCATTAAGGTATGATACGAATTATTTTTATCCGCTGCGTTAATTTATAATGCTTTATGATTTACATATGTCAATAAAGAGGATACATATTCCAACTACTAGAGCATAAGCACCAAACATAATCCTATACAAAACCCATGCCAAGCCAAACAAATTTAGCAAGACATCAACCTCCTTATAAGGAAAAGCAAAATCACAATATAAAACAAAATCATTAGATAATTTTTTTGTAACTATTATAAGAGTATTTTAAAAAAAAATTCAACATATGAGATATATTTGTGTTAACATTTTCATATTAATAGTATAGATAGATAGATAGATAGATAGTATGATTTTTATTTATAATTATATATGTTGTGTACTTCTAAAGTGGTAACTACTAAATATGTTGTTTCCTTTAGGCCCCGTTTGTTTTGGGGTGTAATAGATGGGAGGGGATCATGATAGAGGTGGGGTTATGTTGTGTTTGTTTGTAGAGTTGGGGAATGGATTAGGATGTAGGAGGAGATATAGATGAAGGTTGGAAGGGATATTAGAATGGAGGATGTGGAGATGGTATTAGAAAAATAGTGAGGGGATTAGAAATTATTTTATTTTTTTATTTTTTATATATTGGGAATTTTTTTTAAAAATATTAATGTTTAATTTTTTGTATTTTTTATTTGTTTTATTATTTTATATAAAAATAATTTAACAATTCCTACACTAATAACTATCATCAAAACAAACACAATTTTACTTAATCCACTCACTAACAATCCTCTCCATTCTACCTCTGAAAACAAACGGAACTTTAGGGTTATTCACATGGAAACCCTCCCAAGTCAGGGAGGAAAAATGTTGGGTCGGGCCGACACTACATGATAAAGGACTTTGTGTCTATTCAAGTTTGGTCCTACTCGGCCTTAGCAGCGGACCTCTATATCTACTTAAACTCGGTCCAAAAAATAATTATGAATCCCAAGTCTACTCATCGGGCTATATGTAAAAAAAATTAAAATATTTCATAATTAAATTTAATTACACATTATATTCTTAAGTAAATATATTGACATCATTATAAATTGAAGGATTTCTTAAATAAATTCAATCACACATGATCACAAATGTGAGTTTCAATAAAATTAATAAAGATAAAGTTTAGATCCCAACAATTTTTTTTTTTTTTAATGTATTACAAATAAATAAATATATAATTAATTGATTTAATAGTGGGTCGGGCTGGGTTGAAAGTATAAATCTCAAGCCCAGCTCAATAATATTTCGAGCTGAAAATGTTGGTCCAGCCTGGCCCTATGAGCTAAAACAACCTTCCAAAGTCCTAAAAAAATGGGACTGGGTCGGGCGAGCTAACGGGCCGATGTCTATCCCTATTCGAAGCTATTGAAAAGAATCAATTGACTCCTGAACTATAACATATACAAATGGACCTCCTAAATTATTAAGAAGTATTGCTTTGTCCCCTAAACTATAAAAGTATACAGATGGATCTCCTAAACTATTGACATGTTTAATTTTGACCTCTTTCATTAGGGAGTCCAATTAGTACATTTTTATAATTTAGCGAGTCTATTTATATGTTTTTATAATTTAGGAAGTAAAGTGATATTTCTCAATAGTTTAGAGGGTCTATTTGTATTGTTTTATAGTTTAGAGAATCGAAGTGATACTTATCAATAGTTTAGGGGGTCTTTGTGTAAATAACCATTTCCTTTACCTAAGGTCATGGGTTCAAGCCCCATTCACGTATTAATAGTACTAGTGGGTAGGGGTGTTCATGGGTCAATATGTGTCAGCTTTAGGGATGGCAATTTGAAACCGGCCCGACGGGGACCCGACCTCCCGACTCCGAATGGCACGGTTTTTCCCCGAAAAAAACTCCCCACGGGCTGGGGATGGTATTAAAAAATAAATTCCCAATCATTTTCGGGTCGGGGACGGTGATACCTTCCCCAGCCCCGGACCCGTCCCCAAACCCCGTCCTCGTTTGCCCCGGTATGAAAGTACAGTTATACCCCTCCCTATATATATATGTTTCCTATTCTGTGTGTACTCAGTTTAGTCTATCTCTTTCTCTCTCTCTCTCTCTCTCTCTCTCTTTCTAAAACCCTCCCCTCCCTCCCACGCCGACCTCCCGAGCCCCACGCCGACCTCCCTCTTTCCGACCTCACTGCCTCACACCCCGATCTCCAGCACTGCCTCCCTCCGATCTGCCTCACGCCAATCCCTCTGCCTCACTCCAATCGTCGTCGTCCCTCCATTCCGTCGCTTCTGTCGCCTCATCCATCTGAGCTCAGATCTGATGAAGATGAAGATGAAGAAAATGATGTGTTATGTTTTTTATTTTTTATTTTTATTTTTTACATAGCTCAGATCTTCCTTTCATCAAAAAATAAATTTTTAAAAAAAGGCAGATCTGCATAAATAAAAGTAAAAGTTCAAAAATAATTGCACTATTTGGTAAAAATAAAAGGCAGATTTTTTATTTTTATTTTTTATGTAGATCTGTTGATGATATTGTTGCTGTTGTCAACATGTTGATGAGTGTTTGTGCTTAGATCTGTTGGATGTTTATGTTGTTGTTGTTGTTTTTTTTTTTTTTGTTTGTTTGTTTTTATTTTTTATTTTTTATTTTAGCCAGGGAATTATCGGGGTTGGGGAAACCCGACCCTCGTTGGGGGACGGGGGCGGGGGTGGCGATAGGCTCCCCGTCGGGGATCGGGACTGGGGACAGAAAAATTTCTACCATCAGGGATCGGGGATGGGGAGTGTGATCCCCGGCCCCACCTCGGCCCGTTGCTATTCCTAGTCAGTTTGGCTCTAAATTTGGAACCAACTCAATCATGATCGATTTCAAATTTTTGGATCTAAAACCAAACCAATTATGCACTAGAACCAACCAACCCAATGTAGCACGGGTTGGTTTGGGCTGGAACCAAGGTTCCACTATATTAAAAATAAGAAAATCAATCAATAATTAAAATAAAGAACTCTTTAAAAACACAAATAAAGAGCAAAATATTGTTTAATGCAACCTAATACAAATTAAATCTAAGTCAAGCTTAAATAGAATCAATACAAACTAAATCTATTAATACGTCCAATACAAATTAAATCAACTACAAAATTTGACTCAAATTTCTAGTACTTCATTTGTTTACCTAAAATATAAATCAACTATGAAATCTGACTCAAACTTCTATAAAATATAAATTTTGATTTTGATTTACAAATATATATGCTGTTTATATTGTTGAAGTGGTAAAGATGTTATTTCTTAGATTGAACGTTATATTTTCAAGTCCTATTCATTCATCAGTAAATAATTTTTTTGTTTTGTTTTAAATAACTATTATAAGGGTATTTTGGACAACTGAAAATATGAATACAAATATGCCAACACTACTTCACATATTAATAGTATAGATAGATAGATAGATATTAATATTAATTAATTAAATAGTGGTGTATGACCATCCGATGTGTGTGCGTAAAATATAAATTTTAATTTTGATTTTAAATATATATATATATATATATATTGTGTATTATTGAAGTGGTAAAAATATTGTTTCTTATATCTAACGCCATGGGTTTAAGCCTCATTCACTTCATTATATAATTTTTATTTTAAATAACTATTATAGGGGTATTTTAGAAAAACTAAAATTGTGAAACGCATTTGTGTCAAGGTGGCTCGAAATGAATCCTATTTTTTTGGTTGAACACCTCATTTCTTAGGGCATTCTAGATCAAAATTTGATTTGTGATAAAAATTGTTTGGATACCTCACATAATCCCAACCTTACTCGTACCCATACCCATTCCCTTACTCGTACCTATTCCAGCCACCCTTTGCCATTGGCACCAGCACCACCATTGCCATTTGTTGACGCCATCACCCCTTTTCTCTCCGTCACTGGCGCCATCTCCTACCACCAACCCTCGACTCATTTTCCACTAGTGAATCCCTCCTATACTACACCTTTCCCCTCTGACCAGAATAGTTCATAAGAGAATACTTTTAAGTGATTCATGAATCAACAATATTATAAAAAAGCCCAGCCATTATGTGTGTAACACCCCAAAATAATACCAACCCACATCATGATATTCAATGGAAAAGCAGAAACTTACATAAGATTAACTTTTCATTGATTCTCTTTTATCGTAGAAAAGATGACATATGCATGTATACATTTATAAATCCTAAATCTTGAATCTATAGCATATTACATGTAATAATCACATGACAAATAAGTTAATGCCTTAATGGCTACATATTTCCATGTAGATAATTGGGAACAAAAAAATGAATTAAACTTCATATATATAAAGCCTAAGGCTTGTACACCAAATATTTATGCAAAAGAACAAGAAGAAGCTCTCAACTTCAACATCGTCCCAAGCTACTTCCTTGGCGAAGGTATATCATCAGCTCCTAAAAGTTGGTTCTAACATAGGGTGAGTTAAAACCCAGTACAGATACTTGAACACAACGTATAAAACTTAACAAAGTCATATGGTAAATGCATATGCATACCATTTGCCAAAACGTTACACATTCTCTTTCAAAGCCATGCAATGCCATAGTTATATATATATATATATATATCAATTCATAAAACAACACTTTTTAAATCAGAAAACAGGGCGATTTGATACAAAACACTAAAAATCTTTAGGTACGTGTCTACCAGTAGGCTATACAAGCATTGCCAAAGCCATTTTACTTGTATTAACCAGAAGGATCGGTACCTAACTGCGCAGATTTCTGGACTTTTACCAAAGACACACAGGCCAACATAATAAAACCCCAACCACACCCCTTAACCAAATTCACCAAGATATACACCTTTTTTTTTTCTCAAAATGATATATTTTCAATGTTTAAGTATGAAACCATATTTCCATGCAAGATGTATGAGTAGTTGGTTTCAATTAACTTAATTCTCATGCAATTTCTATAACAATCAAAGCTATCATCCACCGATAGCCCAAAACATATATCTCTATACAACAGATAAGTTTCCAGCAACAATTATAAGTTCAATATCTCAAAGTAGGAATGATAATACATATCCAACTCCACTCTTATCAACAACAAATACATTCATTTTATCTTTTCAAAACTCAACAGTTTTTCATTCCATTTATAAGTCAAACACTAATGATTTCCAATAAAAAATCATTTTCTTTTAAAAACACATTTAAAACAGATATTTTCACTATTTCAACACAACTCAACAATATACTCACTCCCACAACATTTCTTAAGAACCTATTTGAAAACCCCTCTTTTACATTTCAAAAACCAAACCCTAAATCAAATCTCTAACTCTCAAATCATCGTACGTTACAAGGAGCGCATAATAAAGCCAAGAATCATACAAGGAGGTTGAAGAAGTCCCTGCCTCAAGAGGAGAAGAAGAAGAAAGCAAGACCCAACTTTGACGGAGTCAAAAATGAAAGTTTCACTGATTAAAATGTTCACCTTTACGAGCTCTACACTTTACTCCAAAGCACTAGGGCGGCTAAATTAACGAATTTGGATGTATTTGAGTGTTTAGGTAAGAACTAAAGAGAGAGTGAAAAAAGTTAGGTTTTGGGATGTTCTAGAGAGAGAGAGAAAGCAGAAAGTGATAGAAAAGACCTTTCCTTGATCTGATAGACGTATAGATCGCTTGAGTGACCAAACTACCGCTCGAGTGTAAGACACAAGCAAGTGACACCACTTGAGCAGCCAAAACACGACTCGAGCTCACAATGATCCCCTCTTAGAAGTTTTACAAACTGCAAAAAATGGCTTGAGCCAGGAAATGACAGCTCGAGCCAAGATTACCCTACTCTCGGTAGTTTTGTAGACCTACAAAAGTACTGAGAGAACCCAAAGACAACTCGAGTGAACCTGAAGAAAAACAAACATGAATTTCTTTGAAAAATGAACTACCAACATGTCCGCAACACAACTAACAACTCGAAACAACCAAACTAGACAACCACAAGACAATAAGAAGTATGGACTACGATAAAAAGTATCAGAACCCGGATCCAAGAGCATGAAAGGGTTGGGTCTAACTATAGACATCCCATTTTTGACCGCTCTTAAGACTTGGGTGCCACTGATTGATCACTCAATAATGAAAGTTATGCTATGCAAATGTTCGATTTCTTTAGCAAGAAGTGCTTCTAAATCCCAACCTTACACCCTATTTTGGATCAAAACTATTTGGGCCAAAACTATTTTTAGACCTTAAAACCCTCTTTTTCAAAATATTTTTGAAAATGTTTCTATGATTTTCCGAGGCTCGTATTTCGTTAAAAATTGCACTTTTCGGTAAACCGAGTAAGGGCAAAGTAGAAATAAATGGAAGAGAGGTTAACTCTTTGAAAAAATATTTAAAGTATCTTATTTAGAGGTTTGGATTTGAAGAAAATTGGAGGAGAGGGAAGAAACCTAGTTGGGGAAGAAGTTGGGCATAAAGTAATAAGAGAAAATTGGGCAGCCTTCACTAAATTAGGTCTATCCTTTTGTACACTTGGAATTTAGTTATGGGGCCACCACCATTGTAAATTGGGCTTCCGGAGCTTCATTTTACACTCAAGAATCTCCTAAATCCAAGTCTGGATGAGGGAGATATGGCTGGTTGAAGTTAGGCATCAATTTGGTTAAGCCAAAACTAAACAACCTTCACTAAAATAGGAATATATCTTAGCACACTTATAATTTTTATGTGAGGCCACTTCCATTGGAAAGTATACTTCCGTTGGAAATTATACTTCCGGGGCTTCAATTTAGACTCAAGAATGACCTGCAAAGGAGTCTGGATGAAGAAGATATGCCCATTTGAAGTTGGACTTGGAGAGCAGATTTTTTTGGCCGGCCACCGGTGGAGTTTGCTGGCCATGGATGGGCTTTGACGGTCATATGTCAGCCATGAATGGGCTTTGTCGGCCATGTGTCATCGAAGGGTGACTCTTGTTGGCCACTGGTGTTAAAAAGTAGTTTTTTGTACAGATATTTTCCTCTAGCTGTTTTCACAATGTTCCAGCTGTCCTATATGGATATTTTCAACCTGAGCTCACATTTTTCTATATATAGAGGACCTTCTCTATTATTTTCAAGGTTGGAAAAATTTTGGGAGCCTCTTTGTCTAGATTTCTCTCTCTCTAGAACTTTTGTGCATACAAGTAGAGATATACTTCTAGTTTGCCTATCAACCCTTACCCAAAGTTGCTTATCTTTGGGCTGAGGTTACTTGGGACTCTCTTTGAGCTCTAGAATGAGGTTTGAGCTTGAATTTGTGCCTATTTTGTGCTTTGTTTCAAAGGTATAGCACTTACCTTGTTTATGCTTGTTTTGTATACTTGTTTTGCCATCTTTTCAAACTGTTTTTGGTTTTATTTTGAACTGTCAAAAACTTTGTTTTTATGGTTTAAAAGTGTTGGTTTGAGGTCATTTTGAGTTAAGGGATGGCCCACCCTCCTTGCTCCTTTGTTTGTTAAACTTTTGTGCTATTATTCATCACTTTCAAACCAACTTTTTTAGGCCTTTTAACCACTGAATTTCAAAGGGTTTTCAGTGGCAAAAACTTCTTTTGAATTCCAAAATTGGAGGGATTAGCCTCCCCTCCCCATGTCTTGTTTGCATGCCTAGTTAGCTTCACATGTTAGCATGTTTTTCTAGCTTAACTTAGCTCAAGTCCAGCACATTTTTGCTTATGAAATAACTTGTTTTAGCTCTGTTTTGGGCTGGTTAGCTTGTTTGAGTCTTGTTTTTGCATAGTTGTAGTGTTAATTCCTTCACTAGTTTAGTGTTTTAAGGCTTTAACCTTCATTAGTGTGAGTTGGTTGCCTGTTTTGCAAGAAGTGTCACTCGAATGACCAAACACAACAAGGTGTGCCCGTTCGAGCGTAGGAATCACCGTTCGAGCGAAGAATGCACCCTCCCGGTAGTTTTACAGATAAGAGACTGTCTCTCGAGCACAATAAGTTTTGCTTGAGCGAAGAATACATACTTCCAGTATTTTTTGCAGACCTGCAAAAGTACTGGAGGTTCACAAAGACCGCTTGAGTGCAAGAAGTGTCGCTCGAGTGAAGGAACAAAATTCTGGGTATCAATAAATTTTAAAACAAGCAACCAACCTATTCTAAATCTAACCAACAACCAAAGTCAATGAGGAATAAGGGGAAACAAGACATGAACAACCAAATAGGACAATGAAACCCAGATCTAAAACGTCAACGGGTCGGATCTAAACTAGAGTCACTATAACCTCCCTCCTTTAAGGAATTTCGTCCCCGAAATTAATGGTAAGGCTGAACAAAGGCTACTCAAACACAACTGGAAGCACAACCACCCACTAAGGATTGGATCCATACTTGGGATAGATTCTCGAATTCCAACTTACACTTCGGGACCCGAAGACACCCGAACAGTAAAACTTAAGGAGCAAAACACGGATGCCTCATCGACCCATACCAATCATTGGGCATGCGAGACAAACAGAAACAACAATTACATGCGTGCTAAAAGTATGAACCAAATGGCAACCACTACAACCAGACCACACACACTCGAGTGCTCAACATTTACAATACTGAAGAGATTTCCATAACCAAAGTCTTAATGAACTCACATAGGATAAGAGAACTCATAACATGATAAGGTTAGAGACAACACCCTGGTGTACAGACCTCACTAGCTCCAAAACATTCCTCAAACCGTCACCCCGAACAAATTCCAATTCAAGTTAAGTCATTTACCCAACACCTAACATTCTAGGTAAATCAAATGATAACAGAACTTGTTAAAAAAAAAAAATCTTTTCATTTTATCGATTCTTTCGAAAACATCCTCTTGAATGCAAACATTTCTCACAAGTGCAAAAACTCACACCAATCAAAGTTAAAACACATTTTCTGCTCTTCAAGCAAAGCTCAAGTTTTATAAACATTCCCAGAAACAAGGATATAAATCAAAATATATAATCATCCACAAGTTAGTTGCATCGGACTATATAGAGAAATTCCTCATTACAATTTAGATTAGCTCCACAACATTTCCATTAAACAAGGGCATTCGAGGCTATAACTTTAGGAAAAAATCATTTTCCAAATCAAGCTCAACAATCGTCATCTCATAATGTTCATTACTCTTACCATGGTGCCACAACAAACATATATGCCACATTTCTATAACAATCGTTAATAGAAACAACAACCGCGTTATCAACATAACGAGCACAAGCAAGTTCATCATTTTGAAATTCCATTTCATTACAAACATCATCATAAGTTATCACCCACTCAAGACGTAATGCACACGTAAAACAGTAACTCTACACACACTACTCCAACTTGAGGAGTTTTACCATTCAAGCAAGTTCCACACAAGTTTCTACACCTGTAAACACAAGACTCCACTCTCGCCAAACCATTCTAAGGCACTTACAAGGTTACATTCCTCTTCACCAAACTCCAAACTAGACCCAATGCGACTATTTGTCAACCACCTTCCAATATCAACTACTCGCTTGACTAACCTGATAAAATTGGACACTAGGTACTATTCACCAACACGCCACCCAACACCACTACTCCCAATGGAGTTTCGCATATGAATCCCCAATACCCCTTGAATCACCTTGGATTCTTCAAGACTTGGCCATACCACTATTGTTTTCCAACGAAGTCACCCCTCATATGCCTATATGGCAATTACCTTTCACAGTTCGAACGTAAGACCGATGTGGTCAATGACAATCACATAATTCTGGACACAAAAGAATCCTCACCAATGCCACACTCACTATCCAAGAACACCACCGTTCTTCCTCTCAAGAAATGCCTCTAACAGTTAACCATTAAGTTCTCCTCTCACTCTTAAAACTCCATCCAATAACTAATAATACTTCAACACACACACCACCCTTCTCACAATCAATAGGACCACCATGAATTCACTGACCAACAAAACCAAATTACTAAACAATACACAAGTACCACTCTCACTAACCTGGGGTACAAATCTCACACTTCCCTAGACATTCTCACAGAACTTTGCCAATTTCGCAAACTCTAGAGTCTCATATTCCCTTAAACTCAACACATCTAAAGCCTTATAACTCAACCCTTACGATACTACCACACCAATCGCAATAACCCATGAATTCCCATTCTCAATAATTAACTCCTAAACAAAACAAGGCTCATAGGCCATCGTGTAATAATTTCATAAAACAGTATCATATATACAACACCACTACATTTATCAATCCCATGAACAACTTCTCATTACACATGTAAAAGAGTCCAGCTACCTTCTCCCGGATATCATTGCACAACCGCCTCTCAAACTCATAACAATGATGCTCCTCTGTTGCCACAAACTCTGGAGCAAACCTCGACAAACTAGTAAACTGCATCTCAAACTGTGTTAAAGGAGTAATATAATGGCATAACTCAACAAACTGTTCCTTCAACCTTTCCCGAGTAGAAGGAGGGAAGTACTTGGCCAAAAAGGCCTTGGTAAAAGCAACCCACGTGTTACTTACGATGTTTTTAGCAAACTTCCACCAATACCCTGCATCACCCCGCAATAGGAAACTCGCCAAAGAAATCCTCAACTCTTCATCGTCAACTCTAAGCATGTCAAGAGTCTTGGTAACCTGCTCCAACCAATCCTCTGCCTTCAACGGTTTAGCCTTCCCCACAAACTCTGGTGGATTGGAATGAAGAAACTCCTTAGTAACCTTGAGGGCACACCCGTTGTCACCCTCATTGCGAGCTAGAGCATCCTGCATCACTCTCACAATCTCGGGTGTAACTTCCTTGCCGACAGCCAATACTACAATGACAGGTGTTAAAGGAACTATTGTGCCCCCCTACCGGCACTCTTATTCCCAACTCGTCCTCTGTTCCCTCGTGTAAACATCCTATAGAATCAACACAAGACTAACTTAGGGCACAACACCACAACCCTTCCTCGAGGCACATGCACTCACCACTTCTAGGCTACAAGATAGACTAACTCCCAAACACACATAAACACTTAGTCACATAATCGAATTAAGTTCACAATGATAACTACTCGTCCCGGAACTCTCAAGGAATTCTCATCAGAAACCACATTGATCAGGTGTGTTTCCGATAAGACCTCAAAGCAAATTCACCGGCTACAAACACTATTCAAGAAACTTAACCCCATGCTCACATAAATGCAACATGTAAATCCTAACACTTATCCTAACTATATGCAGCGTTCTCACCATGCATAGCAAACGCGATGTGGTAAAAACCACTCCTCACGAGCCCAAAGTATTCAAACCCAGCTCGCTCTGATACCAAGTTATAACGCCTATTTTTTATTACTACGGTAACATTACCAAATCCTTTATTATAATACAATTTTAGAGATAACGTATAGAACTTTAATACATCAATAAAGACAATTAAGTAAAGGTTCTCTCATCCAAATACATAATGAATGCTATAAGAGATATAATTACAATAAATCACCCGCAAGCTTACATCAATACATGAAAGAGAAAGGGTTCAACCCTTTTTACAACAATGGTATTCGGCCAACAATTAAAAGGCCTCATGGCTAACAGATAATGAAGATCCTTGATCTTAAAACACTTCTCGATGTCCACTTGAAAAAAGATTAGCAACATGGGATAAACATAAAGTCTAGTAGGGATCCCAACATGATCCTAAATAATAAAAACATATAGATAGTTATGATAATGAGTACTTTAAGTCATATCATATACATAAGTGTCGGTTTAGATATGAAGATATACTTACATAGATATTTTTCCTTGAAAATGTTCAATTTGATCAACAACACAACCATTCATCTTTCCTTCTTCTTGTTACCTTTTTAATTTTAAAGTTACTCAGCGACAACCAGTTTTCAAAACCAATCTACAAAACCCAATTACATTTTCTTCGATTACTAAACTTACACCAACTTCACTTTACAATTTCTGATTAGAAGTATCCTAAACGAACATGACGACGATAATATAAAATACTCCTTACATAACCATTTAAGATACCGACATCCTTCACAAAATAATTATCTCAATGCATGAAAATGGAACCACGATGATAATGAAAAACCCAACAACGCTCTACCTGCCTCAAGCACGGTAAGCCAATGATACACCTTTCCAATACTCATGCCAATTCACTAGTCACCAGTTGGAAGGTAATGGTACCTCTGCCAAGTTCTCCAAGCGCTAGCTAAAAGGTACTGGCACTCCACATTCTTAGCGCAGCTAATTCCCCAAACGCTAGCTAATAGGTAATGGTACCCCTTATTCTCAGCGTGTGCACATTTCCAACCATCACATAATTCAACAAACCAACATAATCCAAGTGTTCTACATACATAAAAATCTATTCAACCAATACAGATAATTCCGAGTGTACTAAATACACAAAATCTATTCAATATCACGATGTCACCCTCGACCGATGACCAAGGACAAAACCTGTAAGTATAAGTATTTCAGTATACGTAATACGATAATTCGATACTCCCTTGACTTTAAGCCCAACAACAATAATAATAACAATATTCAAAGTTTCAAAACCCAACCTTATGTTCAAATCTAGATTTTCAATACGCCATGGTTTCTTTCTCCTTTCAAAATCACTCTTTTATTTTTCAAAAACACATTTCCACATTTCAATAGAACCACATCCAAGGATTTCCAAACCATAGTCCAAATTAACTTAACATGATTATCCAAATAAATTCCAAATACCATAATTTGTTCATCCTTTATACTAAATAATCACATCTTAAACTATCAAAACACAATCTTTAATCAACTTTACCCCTTTTTAGTTTTAGCCCCGTTTGGTAGAGCTGTGGGAAAATAATTATAACTTATACCTTAACAGCTTATAGCTTATAACTGTGAACATAAGCTGATTTTTGACTTATAAATTAAGCTTCTCCTCCCCCACTCAAAGAATAAGTTGATTTTTGACTTACAAAAAGCTATAAGCTGTATTATTAAGCTGAACCAAACATATCAAAATAACTTAAATTAAGCTAAAAGCTGAAATAAGCCCTACCAAACAGGGCCTTTGTCAAGTCAAATTATCAAATTAAGGGCTTTCTCTTCCTCTTAATATAAACACAATAAACCACTCCCTAACTAATCAAACAATAACCAATTTAATTAATTTGAAACTTGAAGATCAAACCCTAGATCCCCTTTCATGATTTTCAAAAGATCCACAATAGATATGATTTTTATGCAATAAAATTTACCAAATGTCTATCTATAGATGATGTATTGAAAAGAAGCAAAATAATACCTACCTCAAGCAATGAAGAGAAGAAAGTCCGAAAATCCAAATTCAACGAAAACACGATTCGCTCAGATTAAATGGAAGCCCTCATCGAGCACTGCATTTTGGTATATAGAACTCGAGGTCAAAGATATGTAAAAGTAGATGAAAACCAAGTAGAAAGAGCTTGAAGGCCCAACAATGGCGGAATGAGAGAAAAGAGAGATAGAAAAGTGGTCTAGATGTGACCAGAGTGATTTTTATAGTTGTTGAATTCGAATAGATCGCTCGAGCGCAAGAAGTGTCGTTCAAGCGACCAAACACAACAAGTTGTGACCGTTCGAGCGCAGGAACCACCGCTTGAACGAAGAATGCACCCTCCCAGTAGTTTTACAGAAAAGAGACCGTTGCTCGAGCACAAGAAGTTTTGCTCGAGCAAAGAACACACACTCCCAGTATTTTTTGCAGACTTGCAAAAGTACTGGAGGTTCACAAAGACCTCTCAAGCACAAGAAGTGTCGCTCGAGCGAAGGAACAAAATTCTAGGTATCAATAAATTTTAAAATAAGAAACCAACCAGCTCCAAATGTAACTAACACACCCCAATAACGAAATTCAATGAGGAATGAGAGAAAACAAGATATGAACAACCAAATAAGACAATGAAACCTGGATCTAAAACATCAACAGGTCGGATCTAAATCAGAGTTGCTATATCGGCACTAAAAGATGGTCAAGGTATCTAACACTCAAGTCGGAATACACGTTCAAGCCCTTCTCTACCTTTCCAGTAGAGATCTTTTCCCGGAGGGTTTATCTCAAGGTCACCCCTCTGTGCTTCTAGAACTCGGCTCACAAGTGTAGGTTGTGATACTACCGAAAACAAAGCTACCGACTCAACGGATTTACCAAGATGCAAGCCAAACTCACCAATAGCACCCAACATCTCTCATTCTCAGATGGCAATACAAGCTACACTGCTTATGGATTTCCTAATCAAGGCTCGGTTACTTTTCCCGGATGATAGTGTAACTCAAAATCGTAATCCTCCAAAAAATCTATCTACCTCTTTTGCCTCAAATTCAGATATTTCTATGAAAACAGATACTTCAGACTCTTGTGATCAGAAAACACCAAAACTTCTCACCATATAGATAATGCTTTCAAATTTTCAAGGCAAAAAGATCATAGCTGTTAGTTCTAAATCATAGGTAGGGTAGTTCCTCTCATGTATTTTCAACTAACGTGATCCATAGGCTACTACCTTTCACTCTTACGTCAAAACACAACCCAAACCTTCCTGTGAAGCATCACAATATACCGGATAGCCCAGACCTCTCTCTGGAATAATTAACACTAGAGCAGTGGTAAGTCTAACCTTAAGCTCCTGAAATGACTTCTCATATGTCCCACTCCATACAAACTTGATCCCCTTCCTCGTCAGTCTAGTCAATGGTGAGGCTAATCTAGAGAAATCCTTCACAAACCGACGGTAATACCTGGCCAACCCCAAGAAACTACAGATCTCGAAGCATTCTTATGTTATTCCCAATCTTGTACTGCTTCTATCTTAGATGAATCTACAGTCACTCCTCCCTCGGATACCACATGGCCTAAGAACTTTACTTCTTTTAACCAGAATTCACACTTCCTGACCTTAGTGTACAGTTTGTGGGCTCTAAGCAACTCAAGTACAACTCGCAAGTGTTCCTCGTATTCCTCCTCGAAGGGTGAGTAAATCAGGATGTCATTAACAAAGACAACTACAAAATGGTCTAGAAACTCGTGAAAGATTCGATTCGTCAAATCCATAAACACAACAAGTGCATTGGTTAGTTCAAAAGGCATCACTAGGCACTCAAAATGGCCATACCGGGTACGGAATGCCATCTTCTGGATATCTTTCTCTTTTACCCTCAACTGGTGATAGCCCGATCTCAGGTTTATCTTGGAAAAACAACAAGACCCTTTTAACTGATCAAACAAATCATCTATATGAGGCATTGGGTACTGGTTCTTAATAGTTACCCTAATTCAACTTTTGATAATTTATACAAAGTCACAATGCATCGTCTTTCTTCTTAGAAAAAAGAACCGGTGCTCCCCAAGGTGAAGTACTAGGGTAGATAAAACCCTTATCTAACAATTCCTGGAGTTGAATCTTCAACTCACTCAGTTTGGCAGGTGAAAATCTATATGGTGCCATAAAAATTGGTACTATGCTAGATACTAATTTAATCTCACGGTGAGGTGGCAAACTAGTGAGATCCTTAGGAAAAATATCTGGGTATTCACAAACTACTCTTGGCAATTCAATTCAGACTTTATCACACTCACTAATCAAGAAGTTTGCAAGGTGACAACTAAGTTCACTCCGACCTCACATATCACATATTGGTAATGAATTTCTACCAGCTCTGTCCCTTATAAAATAAAAACAATCGCCACTAACTGATGACTCTATACTAAATGGAGAAGCTAATCGGGCCAATTCTAACCCCAATGCCGATGCAAATACAAACGAGATGAATGAATGGGATGCACCCATATCAATTAACAAATTAGCAATAGCATTACATAACAAGAAGTTACCTTGCACTACCAAAGGTACTGGCACTACGTCTGGCGGGGTAACAGCATACACACGCCCTGTAGGTCTCTGCTCCACCTGCTCACCCCTTAGAGCACAAGTCTGATACATTGACTAGGCTAAAGAGGCCTCCTAATTTGCCATTGAGGCCTAAATTGACTGTGCAGGCTGGTGGCTTTGTGTCTACCTCGAACTAGATGCACCAGGTGTGCTACCCAACTAAGGAAAAAACCTCTTCATATGCCCTGACTGCCCACATTGATAACAAGTAGGCAGCTGCCCTCTCCTCTGACTTTGGCTCTGAGAACGAGCCGCAGATAGTGCAGACTATTGCCCTCCTCCTCTTGGTGGGCAAGTTGGGGACTTGTGACTCAACTAGCCTCACTTGTACCAGGAGAAACCTTCCAGATTACCTCTTCCTGAACCCAAACTCGACACAGGAAAGATGGACCTAGACTGTGCTGCCTAGGAATGCTGTGAGGTGGAACCCCTCTGCCTCTTACTATCCCGGTTCTCCCCTTGAACTTCCTGACTCCTCTTGGAGCCCCTCATCCGCTCCTCCTCTACCTGAACTATGGTCTCAAGATGAGTTGCCGCCTCTACAAGGCATCCGTAGTCCCTAATCATCAACCCAGTTACTTTGAAAAGAAGCCTAGTCCTCAATCTCTTTTTGAACTCAATACAACGACGTTCTTCAGTTGCCACAAGTTTTGGTGCAAATCTAGAAAGGCTTGTGAAAGCTGCCTCAAACTCAGCTACTAGTAGGCTAAGCTGCTTAACTTTCAGAAACTGATCTCTTAACTTCTCCCTTACAGTGGGAGGCAAGAACTTGTCTTGGAAAGCGTTGACAAAGGCCTCCCAAGTCATTCCAATGCGCCCACGCGCATACTTCCACCATTGACCTGCATCTCCTTTCAGCTGGAAGGATGCCAAGGTCACTCACAGGCCGTCGTCCTCGATGCCAAGCATCTTGAACATCTTCACCATCTGTTCTAGCCATTCATCCACTTTCAGTGGATCCTTTGGATCACCCTCATCCTGATTAGACCAGAAGAACTCCTTCTTCAAGAAAGACAACCCTGCTTTTACAACTTCAGCCTGCACTTGATTCTTAGCCCTGAGAGTGTCCATGGATTCTCGCAAAGCTCTGACCATTTCATGGGCCAAAGCGCCCGTGGCCTGCTTACCAACTAGTTCGGCCACATTGGCCTGATCAACCCCTTCCTTTTGCACTAGAATCTCATTTGGTAAAGGCACCTCATGCATTCTAGGCCTACCATGCCTACCACCACCATGTCCATGGTCTGACATCCTAATGAAGGTGACAAAAGAGATTAGCACATTTACAAATGTGCTGAAACTAACTCACCCGCATCCTAATGCGATGGACAATAGTAATTCACTCCACATAAGCATGAAGTCACATAAACACATACGAATTTCCTTTCTAGATAATGATTGTCCTGCGGCATTACCAAAGTTCCAATTAGACACAACAGTGATCAAGTGCTCTTCTAATAGGACTTCTAGAAACCTGTAGACCCAATCAATAGCTTAGAAATTAAATCCCATACACATATAATCACATAAGCATGTTATCATATAATATTACAAAAAACAGAAACATCTTTATCAAGCGAGATAAACCCATTATGGTAAGAATCATTTCCTACGTACCTAAAGTATTCAAACCTGGTACACTTTGATACCAAGTTGTAACGCTCCAGAATAATTATTATAACCCATACTCAACATCAAAAAGTGATCATAATGACAAAGTAGTTATCTTTCATTAATTTACAATTAAGCTTTACAAAAGAGTGATAAATTAGAAGGATAAGATGAAAGTTAGATAGATAAGAAACGCCCTAAAGACTTACATCTTTCCAAGACGATGCTTGGTTACAACAAAAGTGGACTCAAGTCTAATATAGTTAAAGCCCTTGTGTAGACACCCCATTTTTGACCGTCCTCAAGACTTGGATATGCTTGTAGGTACATCCAATGACAAGTTCGATTGCTCGTCGAGTACTCAAATATCGCGGCGGAACGTCACAAGTTTGAGCCTTCCAAACCCTGTATCCTTTCTGCCCCATTTTTGGACCATGTGTTGGTCCTTTTAGCATGCTTTTCATGGTGCACTGCCGGCCACTTTTTGGAATTATCGGCCGTGCATTTAGACCTGCCGGCCATTGATAAGGCCTGCTGGCCATCAATGAGGCATTGCCGGCCACCACTGATGGCCGGCAGGACACCTTGTTTCAACAGATATTATGTTAGATCTTTTGAGCCAGCTATTTTTCACTGAGGCATCTTCCATACACATGTATGGAGGGATGTAGGCCATTTCAAGCTTGTCAAGAAAGCTTTGCATGGCATTGCTCTATATAAGGGGAGGCCCCTCCCCCTTTCCAGAGGTTCATCAATTTTAGGGCTAAACGTACCCCTCTCTCTCTCTATATTTCTCCCTCTCTCTCTCTATATTTGTACTAGTTTGTGCCTTAAAGTGTATTTTCTCTTCACTTTTGCACTTCAACACCGAGTTAAACACCTTCACTCATGAGCTGAGGTTCTTGGAGGTTGTATTTGAGTGGTTTTAGCTTGGTTTTGTCTTAGAAACTTGTTGTTATTGCTGTGCTTCAAGGGTGAGTCTCATATCCTCTTTAAAGCTTTATTTTCATTGCTTATTTGGCCATCCTTGCATGTTGTTTTAGGCCTTGCTTTCAACTACAAAAGGCTTTGTTTTCAAGTGTTTCAGATGGTTGTTTGAGGCCTCCTTGGTATTGAGGGTGTTTTACCTTCTTGTGTGCCTTATTTGCTTAGGCTTGGAGCCATCCTTTAAGGCCTTTGAGTTCACCTTTGTTTGGCCTTTTCACCATTGAATTTCAGAGGAATTTCAATGGTGGAAAGTGGGTTTTGAGACCCAAAATGGGAGGGGGTGGTCCCCTCTCCTCTTGTCTTGTATGCATGTGTTGATGGCTCACCAAATGAGCATGTGTTTATACTCCTTTGTGGCTTTGCTCAAGCTTGTTTTTATGACTTTTTGGACCTGCCATAACTCTGTTTTGGCATGGTTGAGTCAATTTATGCATGCTTTTTACACTTGTAGTGTAATCTTACCATTTAGCCTTGTATGCTCAATGCTTTGACCCATCATGCTAGCCTATTTTGGTTATATCTCAGCATGTTTTTGGTGTTATTTTAGCATGTCTTAGCTCTGTTTTGGTTGGTCTTGGCCATGTGAGGCTTGCTTTGTATAGTTATAGTGTAAGTGGCTTTGACTAGCTTTGAGTGTCAAGTCTCTAGCATGCATTACTTGAGTGGTTTGCATGCTTTGACCTCATTTCTAACATGATTTCAGTATATATGGTGTAGCCATACTCTCACATGTTTCACTTTTCAACGCTTTTGGAGAGTTGTGTCTTGTGCCTTAATCTTGGGCTAATATGTATGCATGCTTGTCTAAGCTTTTGGGCTACCATCTCAGCATGTTTTGGGACTTATATTGCCATGTTACAACTCTGATTTCGGTTGGTGGAGTCACCTCATGCCTGGTTTTGGTATGTGTAGTGTAATCCCACTCATTGGCGTTGCATGCGTCATGCTTTATGCCTCCCATTCTAACATGTGTTAGCTCTACTGCATGCATGTTTTGGCATTGTTTTGACCTACCTTGGGACTGTTTTGAGTCATCTTGGTCCTTTGAGGCTTTCTTGATATGGCAATGGTGTAAGTGCCTTAGCTAGTCTTGAGTTTTGAGCCTTCTAGCATGCCTTATTTGTGGTATTTGGATGATTTGGCATCCTTTAACACTTGATTTCAGAGCATATAGCATTATCATATTCTCATGCATATCACTCTTTGATTGTGTTTGAGAGCTGTGTTTAATGCCTAGCTTGCGAGCCAATGCATGAGCATGTTGTTGTAGCCTTTGGTGCTTCATTTCCAGCAGGATTTTGCCACTGTTTTGGCATGCATGGGGACTGTTTGGTGTTGGTTTAGTCCATCGAGCATTGCTTTGCATGATTCTAGTGTTGTGTCTTTCACTAGATTTTAATGCTTAAGTATTCTAGCATGTTGTGTATGAGTGTTTGGGTGTTAGAGTCTTGCATTTCATGCGAAGATTAGCATTGGTAGATGAGCATGTTGCTTGCTTTGCATTGTGTTCAATCGGATGTCGTATTGAACACGAGGAAGATTGGTTCATTTCATATTTGAAGTGATGAAATGAGTCAATCTCCCTAGGTCCCCATTGCCTTTGATCTCTCATGATAAGGAGATGGTCTAAGTGTCTTGTTTGTCATGCATTTATTGAGTTTGTACAAATTGGATCTTTGGCCATCACGCATTGCGATGCTTGATTGATGGTCTTGGATCCAATTATGCCTCTACCTTGATGTTTTGAGATGATATGGAAGGGCATAGTACATACATGTTCTAGGGAGACCCTCCATTTCCTCTATTTTGTGTTCTATTGCAGCTTGGTGTCACAGCACACTAGTGGCCGGCACCCTTTCACTGATGGCCGACACCCTTTCATCTGTGGCCGGCAGGGGGCTCGGTAGACACCATTCATGACTAGTAGGCCACTGGTGCACTTCCCAGCACTGTTTTGGAAAGTTTCAGCAACAAGAACTGGAAGACACCTTGCAAACAGAGCCTATAAAGAGCATCCGGAGAGCTTTTCGGGGCGAGAAACCGAGTGCATGCATGTTCATTAGAGGCAGAGCTGTGGCAGCCTAATTTGGCTTCTTTTTCTTACTTAGTTCATTTTGTAACTTAATTAATTTGATTAATTAGTTAAAGTCTTGTAATAATTAATTAGCTTAGCATAGTTAATTAGTTGGTTTGTAATAATTAGTTTAAGTAGCGTAGCTAGTGTGCTAAATTCATTCTGACCCTCCGTTGAGAGGGCAAATTTTGTAATAAGTGTGCGTGTGTGATGCATGTCTTCCAACCCCACACCTTTCTCCTTTTTACTTATCAGCTTTCAATGGTTAGTTTTAGGGCATATTTCAATTAGCATACTTATATTTTGTACGCGTGCATCATTCATTCGTATTGCATGCACCGGGCTCGGCGCATCATTGAAACTGCATTTTATTTCAATACTTGTTTAATAGTATGTCATCGAGTGTTGCACTCATATGCCACCTTAGAATAGTCGAGCCTATTTAGCTGCATTTTGCATGTGTTGCATTAGGCATTGTTGACATAGTTAGGATCATGCATCGATTTCTAACATAGCTTCTGTTTTGGCTCAGAGTACACTGTAAGTGTTTATGCTTTAGCATCCTTGCATGTGTGTAAGTGATTGCCATGATAGCATGCTTTCCATGAGGCTAACTGCTTAAGTGTTTAAATGCATGAATGCCTGTGGATGAAGGCTTCATTACTTGAATTGGAACAATTCATCAAAATGTGAGTTTCAAGCCCACTTGGAGTGGCAAATCATCATGTTTTAAGCCCACCTTGTTTGGTGGCAAATCCTCATTTCTAAGCCCACTTGAGGGTGGCAAATTCAAACCATTTTAAAAAAATAAACACGTGAGATGTTTTATTCCAAATTGAGTGATTGAGTCTATACTTGTATGCTGAGCGCATCACATAGTAAGTTAGATTAATAACCGGAATAAGAACATATGTGTTTTCAAAAACAACATATCATGTTTAGTAGAGGCCAATCTTTTGATCGGGCGAGCGGGGATGCTCATTTCAGGACCTTCCCCTCTCGTACCCAAGTTCCCGAGCCGAGGCAGCTTTGGTGATGACGGACACGTGGCCTTTGGCACGAGTCAGGATTTTCTAAATTTCCCAAAACAAAATATTTAGGTAACGACTCTGAAATCTGGCAAAGCAGTCCATGTTTGGCACTTCTTGATTAAAATCAATTTTGTAAAACGATTTTCCAGGTTTGAACTCTTTGGTGATTTATTAGTTTTACATTGCACTTTGTGAGATTAGATTCAGAACCGTGACAGGAGTCCGAACTATAGTAAGTAGAACCCAATTCACGCCCTCGCGCGCGGAGCGGAGTTCGAGCGGTCTATAGTTTCTGGCGACTCTGCCGGGGATTTAGAGAACTTGACTCGAGCTCATGATATGTTGTTTTATCTACATTTATGTGATTCTTTGCGTTGCATTTGCAATGGTGTGCCTAAGTCACAGTGTTTGCCATCTGCTATTCCTGAACGGTTTGCTGGAGGCTTGCTTGGAAAAGCGTGCCATAAGGCTGACCGGTTACGGGCTCTGCCACGATGGGAACACAAACCTCGATTTTTACCGAGGCACCCTTTTTTGACCATTCGACCTAGTTGCATATCGGAAGCCATAGTGACCATTCCAAACTAGGACAGGTTGCTTACCCGAATGTAGGTTGTTTGAAACCGCTGCGTGCGTAGTGAAACCCTAGCTCCTGACAAGATAGGACAGGAAAACCCTAACCTTCTATAGGGGTGTTTTGGCTATCACTTGCTTGCTATGTGCTTTTATAGTGTGTCTCTACAGGAATGCATGTATCAGTTTGCAAGTTTGAGTATCAGTTTGAGGACATCAGTATTTGGGGGTATTAGATTTGAGGCAGTGATTTGGGAGCAGTGATCAGTGTTTGAGAACAGTTCTTTCAGCTTGTGATTATCAACTGTGTGTTGTGTTTAGTTAAGCCGAAATGCTGTCCGTTTTTCTGCTTGTTGTTTCCTTATTTTTCTTTATTTATCTTTTTGCAAAGTAGTATAGCATCATTGCTTCCGAAGAGGCAGTTTCCCCTAAAGCACTCTGGGTTAGAGGTAGAAGGCTTCATCGATCCGAGGATCTAGTTAACGGACAAGTAGTGTTCTTTTCATAACCCCCGATTACAAGACGGAGGGCAGTTAGGCAGAGAATATCGACACAACAATCATTGGTTCAGCGATCATTGTCCACCCCACCAGTGAGTAGTTGGGCTGAGGTTTTCGTTTTTACCACAGAGAGAGATATACCTGTTCAGTTAGATCAGCACTTTATGGCAAGTATGGAGGACATGATGCGTCAGCTCCGAGAGACCATGCAAGCCATGCAGCGGGATGCTGCCCGCCAAGCAGAGTTTGTCGCGCGTCAGGCAATGGTTGTGGCTCAACAGACAGAGCTGATTGCCAGACTTCAACAACAACAGCAACCACAACAAGCCGGAGCATCTGCTACGCATCCACCCCCATCCCCACCTAGAGTTCCAACACTCGAGGATACTGCGAACGTCCAGGAAGATACGGACGCCCCAACAGGACCAGTTCCGCCACCAGTTCTACCACAGATTTCAAAGACACTAACCTTCTCAACAGATATACCGTTTGAATCTGAGATGGATCCAACCGCTCTGAAGATGAGTAAGCTTGAAAAGCTGTTTAAACGGGCCTAGGGGGTCAATTCCATTCTAGACATAGAGGATGGTTACATTGATTTGGCAGTAACATTGCCAGACAGATTCAAGATGCCCCACATAGACCGTTTTGACGGCTCGAGCGACCCTATGGTTCATCTGAGGCTGTTCTCGGATATTTTGCGCCCAATGGGCTTGACAAGACTCCAAAAAATATCACTCTTCGGCCGGACCTTGTCGGTTATTGCGACCATTTGGTACGCCAAGCTGGAAGACTCAGTGAAAAGGAGCTGGGAAGAAACAGTTGAGGCCTTCGTCGCATAATATTCATACAACACCCAGATTGAGGTCACGACCCATGATCTTGAAGCGACCAGGCAGGAGCCGAAAGAAGGCTTTTCTGACTTTGCCACTCGATGGAGGGTCAAGGCCTCCATGATGACAACTCGACCATTGAAGAAGGATCAGATAAGGATGGTTGTGCGCAACCTCCAACCCAAGCTGATGCAGAAAATGATCGTCTTACCCCTCTCCACCTTTACGGACTTACATGAGATTGGGGTACAGATTGAGGACGCCATGAAGCAGGGTCTGATCGACCAAGACAGGGAACAGCCTAAGAGGGCATTTACACGTAGTTTGAATGCAGGCACGAGTAATGTTGCAGCTGCCAGAACTTCTAATGTGGGCATGGTCACCACCACCACTCCAAAAACACCTACAGCTACACCCGTCACTGGTGCGCCCGGAACCAGCTCACAAACAGCCAGATATCCACCCCAAGTCCAGAGAACCTTTACTCCACTGTACATGACTCTGTCCAAAGCTCTGGGGGTTCTAATCAAGAAAGGACATTTGAAGCCCTTGGAGCCGTGGCCATTACCAGACAAACTTCCTTCCTCCCATAACCCGGCCAAATACTATGCCTTTCACTAACAACACGGTCATGACACCGACTCGTGCTATAGACTGCGTTATGAGATCCAGGATCTTTTTGACAACAAGGTGATTGCGCCTCTAGAAAAGCCGAATGTCACCACCAACCCACTCCCACCACATAACCAACCTTCACCACCCAAACATATCAACCTGATCCAAACCACGACCATTCCATATGACCCAAGCATATATATCACACCCTCCCACCTACCCAAGCCTGAGGTGTTCATCCCAAACAGCACGGGCTTGTGCATGTTGAGCATCTCTCAAACCCAACCTGAACCGATGGTGGTGACTGTCGAAGATAGAACCGGGATGACTTTAAAGGCAAATGAGAATGTTGATTCAGAGCCTGAGGGGTCTGGGAGCTTTACGTACAACCTGAGTGGTTATATCACATCAACAGATCAGGTTAAGCCGAGGGTAGAGTTGCCGGCTGGGGCAGAAATCAGTGTGGTCCGGGAAGATGGACCAAGTCAGGGGTTAGATGACCTAGCAGAGCTGGAAGAGGATATTACCAATCTGCAGTTCTTCAACGAGCAGAACTCAGGGGATGTGAACATCAATTGGTTCGACTTGGATGGATCAACAGAAAATACGGGGTGGCTCAGTGACCAGCCAGATGTTGTTAAAGAATCTTAGCCAGAACAGGGACCATCAGAAACGGGAACATCAGTAGTGGTCGGAATGGCCGAAAATCAGGAAGCATTGCCAGAGAGCACCGGTGCGAATAATTTTGCTCGGGACTTGGGCAAATTGTGTGTGGCAGACACTGAATAGCAGGTTGCATTGAAACGACTTGAGCAAGAAAAGATCGAGGATCTTGAGAGGGCTAGGAAGGCTAAAGCCCCTGTGGGGACAAAATGTGTTGTGAGCACAGAAACAGTTACAACGGAGCCAGACAGCTGTCTGTTAGTTGCTGACGTCATGTGGTGGGAAGACGACGACTTATGTCTTGCCCACCACACTGACGAGAATTGGGGACAAAACCAACCAGATGACACCTGGTATGTTGAGGAGGTTGACCAAATGACCAGGAGTGGGTGGTATTTCAAGCCCCCATACCTGGACCAGTCAGAGGCGTCCGGGAAGGACAAAGAAGCAGAGAGGCAGAAGGAAAAACTGCTGAAGGAGGAGGCTATACTGAAGCAGCTTAAGAAAATCCAAGTAGATATCTCCATCTGGGGACTGCTTATGGCCTCGAGAGTTTACAGACAAGCTGTCCTTTCCGCCATGGACAAGGCCAAACTTTCAATTGATACCACACCCGAACAGTTGGTAGGGCTGGTTTTCCCTGGAGGAGCTTCCTCAACCTTGACCATCACCGACAAAGAACTACCGCCCGAGGGCTCAGATCAGAAAAAACCACTCTACATCTCTGTGGAGTGTAGAGAGAAATGGATACTGGTGGTCTTGGCTGACACAGGGTCCGCAATCAATGTATGTCCGTCGAGAACGACATATGCTATTGGGTTGAAGCCTGCGGATTTCGTGCCTACGATAATACCAGCCGAGAGGTGATGGGGACTGTATGGATTAAGACTCAGGTTGGTCCGGGGTAGCAGGACGTTGAGTTCCATGTCTTGGATGTACCAGCAACCTTCAATCTACTCCTTGGGCGGCCATGGCTGCACCAGGTGAAAGCCGTCTCTTTCACCTTACACCAAATGCTGAAGTACCCCCACGGGAAGGGGGTGGCAATCGTTTTTGGGAATTATTTGATACATCCGCCGCCAGAGGTTTCTATACCGATTCTGGAGATTGAGCATGGCGCGAAAGATGTATTTTTGTCAGGATTCACCCTAGCTGAGGCCCGGGTTGTACAGGATATGCTGGCTGTTGATGAGAGGCTATACGTCAGTACACAGTCTGTCTCCCTTATGAACAAGCATCAGCACATGCCCGGGATGGGATTGGGGCGAAGTGGCCGGAAGGGCGTTGCAGCATCGGCCGAAGTGCCGCATAACCCATATACCTTTGGCTTAGGTTATCTGTCTACCAAAGAAGATTGGGAAAAGAAAGGAAAAGAGATGGCCGGAAGAGCCGGGACAAAGCAAGCCAGAAAGCATTATGAGTTGGTGCACTGACCTATCCAGGGGACCCTAAACGGACGCTTTGTCCGGGAGGGGGAAGACTTCCCGTTTTGCGGCTTTTCGGAGCCCTGGTTGAATTCAGAGAAGCGGCGTTTGCCCGGCTTCGACATCTTTTTTGATCTTCAGTTGTCCGGGGATGAAGTTGTCGAAGAGCAGACAGACCCACTAGTTGAGGCTGAGCAGTGCAAGGAGGAGGATTTTGAGAGCACATAAATTGAGATGGGGGTAGCACTGGCTTGTCTCCTCTCAGATCCTCAGATCGTATCGGAGTGCTTGGGGGATAACTTCTCAGTTTCCATGATCGGGGATGAAGCGACTGTGGGCCCATCTTCAGGCATTCTTGACGCATCCATCGCACCCTCCATCGTCTGGCAATACGAGGAGGGATTTTATCGAGTAGTTTCGGGTCAGGTAGTGAGCCGGAATCTGATTCCACTGAGTCTGTGGAGTCAGAATCAGATTCCAGCTCTTCTGAGTCTGAGTTCGGTATTCTTGGTGGTGATAACCCGGATGCCACTATCCTATCCAGGTCGTCTTTTTCTTTTTCTTTTGAGTCTGTTGTAACAGAGGAATTCGGCGGACTGGATGTTATTAATGAGAATGGTACGGCTGTGGCTTCCGAGTACTTTTCTGTGCCTTTAATTTATTGCATTAATCAAGACTTTCAAAATTTTGATGAAAACGACGATGAAGAAATTCCTCTGATTTTACAACGTTTGATTGATCAAGAGCAGGAGAGGTTTGTAAAACCTTTGGTTGATGAAATCACCACAGTTAATGTTGGTACTGAGAAGGACATGCGGCTGGTCCAGATCGGGTCCACGTTGTCTTCGGAGGAGCGCGATCGCTTAGTCGCTTTATTCAAAGATTTCAAAGATGTTTTCACGTGGTCCTACGAAGACATGCCTGGAATTGATCCTAAGATTGTACAGCACCGGATCCCTCTTGACCCAGAGGCCCGACCTGTTAAGCAGAAGCTCCGAAGAATCCACTTGGACTAGGCTTTGAAGATTAAAGAAGAGGTCACCAAGCAGATTAACGCAGGGTTCTTGTTGGTATCTGAATACCCTACTTAGTTGGCCAATATAGTTCCGGTGCCGAAGAAGGACAGCAAAATTCGGGTATGTATGGACTTCAGGGATTTGAACAAAGCCAGTCCGACGGACGACTTTCCTCTGCCGTATATTGACGAATTAGTGGACTTCACTGCTGGGCATGCACTGCTCTCGTTCATGGATGGGTTTTCAGGCTACAATCAGATTTTGATGGCACCCGAAGACAGGGCGAAGACTACTTTCACCACCTCGTGGGGAACCTATTGTTATCGGGTGATACTGTTCGGCTTGAAGAACGCTGTGGCTACATATCAACGGGCTGCGACCACGATTTTGCACGATATGATCCATAAAGAGGTTGAGGTGTACGTGGACGACATGATTGTCAAGTCCAAGGAAAGAGAGGGCCACTAAACTACCTTGCAGAAATTCTTCCAACGGATCAGCGAGTATCGGTTGCGGCTGAATCCTCAGAAATGTACATTTGGTGTTACAGCAGGGAAAATGTTGGGGTTCCTGATCACACAAAGGGGTATCAAGGTCGATCCTTCCAAAATCAAGGCCATCTTAGAAATGCCACAACCGAGGACTAAAAAGGAGGTGTGAGGGTTTCTGGGTAAAGTGCAATTCATAAGACAGGTTATTGCAAAATTAACCTTGACTTGCGAACCACTGTTTGGTCTCCTGAAGAAAGGAAATAAATTCCAATGGGACGACCGATGCCAAGTTGCTTTCGAGCAGATCAAGCAATATTTACAGAACCCACTTATGATTTCATCGCCTGAGCCGGGGAAACCGTTAATTCTGTACCTATCAATGACCGAAACGAGAATGGGCTGCATGCTTGCACAGGAGTCTGAGGACAAAGTGGGGAAGGCTATTTACTACCTGAGCAAGAAAATGCTGTATTACGAGACCCGCTACATTCTACTGGAGAAGGCTTGTCTGGCTTTGGTATGGGCTACCAAGAAGTTGATGCACTACCTGCTAGCTCACTCTGTAATACTGGTTTTGAGATTAGATCCCATCAAATATCTCTTCGAGAAACCGGCACTTACGGGTAGGCTAGCTCGTTGGTTGCTTCTGCTTTCCAAATTTGATCTGAAGTACATGACGTGCAAGTCAGTGAAAGGGAGAGCGGTAGCGGAGTTCCTAGCCGACCACCCAGTTGAAGGGGATGAACCAGTAGAATACCTGTTCCCAGATGAGGCCATTCTGCATGTCGAAGAAGAGACTTGGACGATGTACTTTGACAAAGCGTCAAACCAATACGGGTATGAGATATGGGTGTTGTTGATAGCACCCGACAATTCCCGCATACCTCTAGCATTTAAACTCTGGTTCAAAGTGTCAAACAATGAGGCAGAATATGAGGCATGTATTGCTGGACTAGAAGCCGCCCTGGAACTAGAGGCAAAATGGTTGGATGTCATTGGGGACTCAAACCTTGTTGTATCTCAAGCTAAATGAGTTTGGAAAGTTAAAAAAGAAAAGATGAGAATTTATCACTAGACCTTAGATGTTTTGATTCCTCAATTTGAGAAACTGAACGTCGTTCATCTGTTAAGAGAGAACAACAGGTTCGCTGATTCATTAGCAACTCTATCTGCTATGATAGACATCCCTTTTGGAGTCCGGATGCGTCCGATCATCATTGAACAGAAACTTGTGCCGGCCTACGAGCTGATTGCTGCCATATATGAGGTACAAGATCAGAACCCCTGGTATTACGACATCTGGAACTTCTTGGAAAAGGAAGCTTATCCACCAGGGGCAAATGCCAAAGATAAGAGGGAAATTTGAAGAATGGTTACTCAGTTCATCGTCTGCGGGGGTAAACTGTACAAAAGGGGTCATCTCGGGATGCATAAGCTGTGTGTTGATGCTGAAGAGTCCAAGCGCCTGATGGAGGCCATCCACGGAGGAGAGTGCGTAGCGCACATGAGTGGGGTGATGCTAGCCCGGAAGATCCTTCGGCAGGGTTATTACTGGTCAACCATGAGGAGGATTTTATTAGCTTTGTCTAGCGACGCCACAAATGCCAGATCCATGCAAGCCACATGAACATTCGCCGTTGAAGCTGTACAATATGGCTTCGCCATAGCCTTTTTCAGTCTGAGGGATTGATGTAATTGGGGCTGTCACTCCGAAGGGGTCCAACGGGCATGAGTACATTCTGATAGCGATGGATTACTTCACGAAATGGGTTGAGGCCCAATCTTACACGGTGTTGAAGGCATCGCATGTCGCTAAGTTCATCAGGAACAACATTATCTGTTGCTACGGGGTCCCGAATGAGATTATTTTGGATAATGGTTCCCACTTCAAGAAGGAAGTGATCGACTTGTTGGAGAAATATAACGTGACTTTTCATAAGTCATCTACATATCGGCCGCAAACTAACGGAGCTGTTGAGGCTGCTAACAAGAACATCAAGCACATTCTACAGAAGATGGTGGAAACCTACAAGGACTGGCCAGATAAGTTGCCATTTGCTCTTTGGGGCTACCGGACTTCAATTCGAACTTCTACTAGGGCAATTCCGTATTCCTTGGTTTATGGTATGGACGTTGTTCTACCTATAGAAGTTGAGGTTCCGTCATTATAGGTATTGGCTAAGCATCAGATAGCTGAGGTAGACTGGCAGCAAATCAGGTTCGAAGAACTCATGCTCTTTGATGAAAGAAGGCTGAAAGCACTGTATCATGTCTAGGGCTATCAACAAAGAATTGCCAGGGCTTTCAACAAGAAGGTTAAGTCTAGGAATTTGAAAGAGGGGGATCTAGTGCTCAAAGACAACCGAGCTCCCATCCACGACCCTAGGGGCAAGTTCAGACGCAATTGGACTGGCCCTTACATCATCAAGTCTATCTGGTCGGGTGGAGCTGTCCTTCTGATGGATTTAGATGGCCTTGAATTTTCCCAGCCGATCAATATGGACAAGTTGAAGAAATACTATCCCTGAGTGGCTCACTGGGCTGAAAACCCGAAATGGCGACCTAGGCAAAAATTAGAGCATGAAAAATTTGAAATAATAAAAACTGAGCTCGCAAGGTTGAAAACCCAGAAAGGGCGGCCTTGGCAAAAGTTAGAGCGTAAAAGGAGAGTGTTAATACACGAGTGAACCTGAACCAAACTACATAAGGCTTGATTCCCATCTTCGGGATACGTAGGAAACTTTATTCTGAAGTCTAGCCATAAACACTTCCCAATCAACTTTGTCCATGTGATCATGTTGGTCATCTTTGTCTTTTCTACATTCAAGAGCTCGGTTGTGATCTCCAGTGCAGTACTATTCAGACTAGGGACAACTTTCCAGTTGTTAGGATTCGGGGTTGTGCATCTTGAGGATAGATCTCAGGTGTGTCCAGTTGTGATCCATATTGAAAATGGTTTTGAAAAGTTTTAATAAAAGTTGATTTTTTTCAAATTAATCTTTTTACAACTTAGACCATTTTTGGACCAAACGAAAAAATTTCAGTACCCACAACCTTCAATTACATTGATTTCAGTGCAGAGTTCTCCTACTCTTGAACACAAATTGAAGTTGCTTTTTATCACATTCATAAAGAAAACTTGAAAGTACTGATAAAGCAATAAACTTGGGGCATGGATAAGTTAGGTGTTCCTGCGCCCCCTTCTAGAGCTTGTGAAAGCCTCTGACGCCAAAGTAGGCCCAACCTGCGCCTCTTCATCGAGCCAAGCTATGCACGCATCAGAGAGGGTGCAACTGAAAGTGGAAGCAGGGGCCAGAAGTTCTCTCGTCCCCCATGCTGTGGCATACCGAGCTAGCTGTGCACCTCGGACTGGAAATGCGGCAGGGTACTCTATCCCTTCTTCCAGACAAGTCTGATCATGCCCAAATTGGCGTCGGAATCGAAATGAAAAGTAAAAGACACAGTGTGTTAGGCCAAACAACTGAATGCCCGGTTGTTAGGACATGCTGTAAATCATCGGCAGCAGATTGAGCCAGGGGCAGCGTCAAGCAATCTTGATAGCGGACATACTGCACATCCATTCACACCACCATCCCTTATCTGGGGCATCAACTAGTTGTTGTCGGAAGAAATAGCTGCGTGCTGAATATGTTGGGCATGAGTCCACTACTTTCAACTTGTCCATCAACCATATCTGGGGAGGGATGAAAAATAAGAGATTAAAGAATAGAGAGGTGTACGTGGAGAGAAAAGTGAGAAAAGGGTTTTAAGAGAAAAACCGAGCTTGAGGGCCGATTGATGTGAGAAATATATACGAGATAGGGTGGGAAACATTACCTGCAGCAGTAGTGGACTCCCCGTGAATCTAGTCGTCTCTCGGCGATGGAAGGCATCCAAACCCATCAGTGTCTCAGCTAGCGTCATGGCAATACAGCTCTTGCCCTCTTTTAAACCTTGGGCAACCTTAATCAAATGGACGCTAGACCCTCTGGAGCCTGGGCCAAGCAAGAAATGAGACAACATGCACAAGCAAAGCGCATGTCGCCGAAAACCTTGCCAGTGATGATCGCTGCGGTCACCAGCATTAGAAAATCGACGAATCAGGCTCGGAATGTCAAGTTCTCCGTCGCGAATCAAAGAGCGAGTGTCATGCAAAGTGAGTCCACACATCCGTCCCAAATCTTGGATATGGCCGAAATGGAATTGGGGCAAGATCTCTTCCTCGCGTCGAGACTCTATCAAAGCTTGGAAATCTTCAAAAGTGGGACACATCTCTTGTCTGCCAAAACTAAAAACATGAGTTATCGGATTCCAACACCTAGCCGCGACATGGAGGAACGAAAAACGCAGCGGGGTGTGGCTCAGCGTGAATAGTGTGTTTATTTCAAAACCCAAAAAATTCAACTTTTCCGAGCCATGCAAGCTTGCAATCCAATTTGTGAGGTTTTGGGCAAGAAATGCTTCCATTTGAGGCAAAAATGGAGTTAAAATGAAGGCACCACAAAGCTAGAACCTTTATAGAAGATAAGGTAGTGAGTGGAGGACAGGTGTCAACGTTTCGGAGAGTCTGCCATTGCTGGCCGGCACTTGCTTACTGATAGCCGGTAGTGGCTCATCAGTGGCCGGTAGTGGCACACTGATGGCCGACAGGCCTTCGCCTGTGGCCGGCGGCCTTTCCTTCATGCTCACTGACCTTCTTGGTGAAGATCCAGTTGTTTGCTGCAGTGGAATCCTATTATTTGCACCTTTTAAGGTCTTGTTTTGATCTTTTTTCGGCTTAAATTTGTTTGTTTAAGTTGTAATCGTTTGGTGTTTGTGAGTTGTATTTTGTTGCTTATCGAGTTGTTGTAATTTGCTTATCGAGTTGTAAGCTTGTTAAGGTTTTGTTGTTGCTTATTGAGTTGTGTTGTTTTTGGTTGTTGTGTTGGTTCACTACCTGACTTGGCAATACACAAATGTTCAATATTCATCAATCTCACTTTTATGCAAAATAGTGCGATGCCATGCTTAGAATATAAAATGCAACACTTTTTTTTAAAAAAAAGATGCTTTTATTCCATCTTGGATTCTTTTTACAAAAGAGCACAAGTTTTAAAGAAAATAAAACTGCATGAGGTTGTACAATGTGCTAAAACTACTAGTAAAAAGAGAATAAATCCAAAACATCTGAATTGGTGCTATCTAGCTCAAGATCGGGAAACCCTCTTTACCCTCTTCCTCGGCTGAGCAGACCCTGTACCATTGCCGTCAGCACCGCTGTCTGAGTTGGATCTGTCGTCGTCTCCCTCCTCGGATGACTCGGACCGTCGACTCGCCGCTTCAGCCTCCTTACTCATCTCGTCATCATCATCACTCGGCACAGGCTCTGAAGGGCCACTCTCACTGTGGGTGCCTCTACCTTTACCTTGGACGTGTGTCTGAGCCTGTCTCCATCTCCTCTCTACTGATGGAGGAGGTGCTGAAGGACTCGCCTCTACTCCTGCTGGGGCATCTGATGGGCCTGGCACCAGGAAGGGAATCTGAAAAAGGCAGTTCGCCAAAATGCATTAGTAATGAAATGTATCAGATGCGAAGAATATTGTGCTGTGATCAGTTAGTGATCTACAGTGTATGTATGCCATAAGCAGTGTATGGGAGCAATGTATTAGATCAGTGTAGTGTGGAACTATACAAATGATAATGTGTCAAGATAAAACTTCGTGGCATGAAGTGTAGTTTGAAAGAACTCACCGGGATCCTGTAAAGGCTGAGCAGGTCCAAACTCGTCTCCATCATCTCTGTCAAGGAGGCCACTAGATCAATGGCCTGTCCTGTGTACTCTATAGGCGCCTGTGAGTGCATCGAAAAGATTAGTATCCGATGAAGCACAATTGAAATGAATTAAATATACAAAATGTGGTGTTTAGTACATACTGGAGTCGGGCCTCAAATCCCGGCGAGTGCACGCCCAGCTGATGCAGGCGCAATGGAGATCTGATAAGTCTCCCCAGAATGTCTCTGATAAGCTAATGAAGTAGGCAGCTCTGGCCATCCAGTCTCCTGCCTCTCCCTGGGATCTCTCTTCCTACGAGATTTGGTCGCTCTGCCTCTCCCTCTCGCAGTTGGAGCTCTTCCCTCCTCACCTCCATGAACGTTGGTCAGAGACAGTATCAGATGCGTCTGAATGAAGGTAGCGTAGTCGCCCTCCATGCGAAAGTAGTCCACATCTAGTCCTACCATGAACTGAATCGCCTAGTCGACAGATAGCCTGTGTGTCTCCCTCATAGACGTAGGAGGTGCCATCGGCATAAACTGGGCAGGTGATCTCAAGGTCTGGCATACGAAGCGCTCGGTCAAAAACCAAGTGCGACAGATCGGGCCCTCGAAGAGGATGTGGTAGCGGGAGACAATCCGGGCAGCGTTGTATTGATCTCGGAGTCCTGACGGTATCATATCCCACGGCTGCCATGTGATCTGAGGAAAAGAGAACGAACAAGATGATTAGTCGTCAAATAACTAATGTGGGTGCATCAGGTTAATTAAAATAATTTCGTTACGAAATTACCTCGTGCGCCGTGACCGAATCGAAGTACTGCCCGAAGAACACAAAGCTTTCTCGGGTCCTACGATGGAGTTGGCCGTCGTATACATCAGAGAATGGGACTGTCGCTGGTGTCTCCTCCATAGGTTCCAGAGCAAGTGTCGGGCAGTATGCGTACACCCACAACTGTAAGGAAGATGTAATCAATACAATGTATGAACAGAGTATAGAACATGCAGAAAGCAAAATGCAGTACAATGCATAAGGAGTGCAGGTCTAGAGTAGAGATTAGACTTTGTGTGTGTAGTGTATGGTATGTAGTGTGCAGAATGTATGGTGTACAGAAAATGCAAAGCAGAAAGCATACAGTGCAAGAATAGGTACAGAGAATGCAGAAAGTACAAGTGTTGAACAAAGTGAAAGCAGAAAAATGCTAAGCAAATAATGAAAAGGGAAAACTAAGCTGTGTACCTCCCAAGCTCGCCAGTAGGTCCTGCACATCCGAGAGGTTGAGCTCATGTATCCATACAAAGTAGTAAGGCCAGCTGCGCCCCAATCATAGAAATGGACCCGCTGGAGCACCACCAGGGCGCTCAGGAAGTATAAATCCACGGTATTCCATCTGTTCGAAAACAAGGTGGTACCAAAAAGGAACAGGAGAAAGCCCCTGGCGTACTGCTCCACCTCCTTATCAGTCTCGGGATGCTCCCCTCTGTAATGCTCCTCGAACTAGGTATACCGGACCATGCTTGCTCGAAGTGTCGGTGGACGCGCTCCAAGTAGTGTATCCCATACGGCCACCCATTCTCCCATGTCGGGATCGAGAGAAATCGGGTCACCTCCTACGCCTAGGCCAGTGATCATGGCAAAGTCGAAGGGAGTCATCATCATTTCTCCCGTCGAGGAGAAGTGGAAAGAGTTAGTGGTGTCCCACCACCTCTCCATAAGAGCCCCTAGGAGAGGGCGACTCGCTATGACCCGTGTCAAGCTGGAGCAGAATAGGCCGAAGCCGGTCCCGTCTATGATCTGGCGGACCCTCGTAGGAAGCTCGTCATACTAATCCCGAGCTGTCGTCGCACCATAACCTTTGAAGGAGCGGGATCCATCCTGTGGCAATACATGTGATGTAATCAGATCAAGTGACAAAAGTATAATTGAAAGTACAGTTGAAAGTACAGTTGAATGCAGATCAGTTATGTATTGAAAATACAGTTGAATTCAGAGCAGTGATGTATTGAAGATACAAGTGAATTCAGAGCAGTGATGCATGAGGTACAGTCGCATACAGCACACGTAGAGCAGCAATGTATGAAATACAGTCAGATCAAGGCATGTGAAGCAATCAGATCAAAACAGTGCAAGAAATACAAATAGTTGAAAGTAATACTACAGAAAAGTAGAGTTGGTACCTCCACAGCAATGGTCGACAAGTGAGACATGGGCTCTCTCAGCAAGAGGTCGTCTGGTGCATCCTCATCGAAATCAGTGAAGGCGTGGACGCCTCCCGCCACTGGCACAATATGAGTCTCTGGGTGATACCTCGCGGGGTCAAAGGGGCGTACGCTCGGTGGTAAAGGCTAAGGCTCGACCCCCGGCTCAGCCGCAAAGTCCGCGGCAAGCTCTACCGGAGGGAGTGCCGGGAAGCCCCCATCGTGCGGGATATCGTCAGCCATTTGAGATAGATGCAAAAATGAGCAAAACTGAGAAAAGATGAGCAAAATGGCGAAACTTTGAACAAATCAAACCCTAAGAGAGAGAAAAGTCAAAGAAAATCAAAAATCCAAGAAAAGTGAACTAACCTTGAGAGAAACTCGGGGGAAATGATCCTTGAATGGGGGAAATGACGAAAGAGGCCTCAGAATCAAATTCTAATCGGTTCAAATCGAAGAGAACAAAGGGGTTTTAATGATTCAAGGTTGTTTAGGGTGTTGGGAAATGCGTAGAACGCACGAATCTAGAGAGAAGGCACACCTGAAGAGCAAGGGAAATGTTTTTTGTGCAAGGGTTTGTAAGGAAATGAGGTAATTTTAAGTGTATTTGAAGACCCACGTCCGAAAAGACCAAATTGCCCTAATTTGCCATCGATGGCCGGCAGGGGCATATCGATGGCCGACAGTGTGCAATTGTTGGGCCGGTAGTGGCCACTTATGGCCGGTAGGGGGCTGGCGGCATCCCTTGATGGCCTGCAGGCCTCCACCAACTTCCCCTACCTCATTATGCAAGATATGTGCAAAATTTGATTCAAAGTGCCTCAACGGAAGCTCGGAATGGCGTTCATGATGCGCGAAGGTCATAACCTTTCAACCCACACGAGCTGTATCCTTTTTAAGCATGGTGCAACTCTCCGAGAGGTAAATCGGGAGTTGCCTTTGAATTGTTTCTAACATATGCTTTTGTTGTGGCATAGAAAAAAACATTGCTTTTATTGATGCATGGGGTATGCATTTTGAATAGTTGCATTGAACATGCATTATCGTTTTAAATTAGGTATGCATCGTTGATTATCTTGCATTGAGTATGCATCATTGATTATCTTGCATTGTTATGCACTTTTCACTTGCATTGCTATGAGCTTTTCACTTGCATTGTTATGCACATTTCACTCGCATTGTTATGCACTGTTGCATTGTTATGCACCTTTTCACTTGCATTGCTATGCACATTCCACTCGCATTGTTATGCACCGTTCTACTTGCATTGTTATGCACCGTTTCACCTGCATTGTTATGCACATCTCCCATGCATTGTTATGCACCTTTCCTTTGCACATCGTGTTTGACACGCTCTCGGTTACCCTTCTCCTCTCGTGTTTGACATGCATTTGGACGTACCTTTCTCCTCTCGCGTTTGACATGCATTTGGACGTACCTTTCTTCTCTCGTGTTTGACACGTGCTTGGATGACTGCGCTTTCTTGCGCAGTCCCTCTCCTTTCGCGTTTGATACGCTAAGAGGTGTTTCATTTGGGACTTTGGGTGTTCTCGATAATTGCTTTTAGTCTTTCCTACATGTTCCGTGGTTAAGATTACATATAATTTTCTTACATCGTTTTTGTTGAAATGTGTGAGACTTCTGTAACTTGACGGTTTGCTTAAATTGTTGTATTTATTTTGCATAAATGCTTCATTACAGCCCTCTTTGCATAATCATAAGTTATGATCTGCATCGTGCATATCATTTGCATTTTGCTCCAACCTGTAGGCGCATCTCTGTATGGTTATATTGAATGTTTGCCTGAGTCTTTGGCCTTGTCAAAAATGGGTCGTCTCTAGGCTTTGATATTCACTCCCATCACTTTGCGACTTCCGAGTTCTGTCAAAGAGGGGCAACTGTAGACACCCCATTTTTGACCGTCCTCAAGACTTGGATATGCTTGCAGGTACATCCATTGACAAGTTCGATTGCTCATCAAGTACTCGAATTTCGCGGCGGAACGTCACAGGTTTGAGCTTTCCAAACCCTGTATCCTTTCTGCCCCATTTTTGGACCATGTGTTGGTCCTTTTAGCATGCTTCTTGTGGTGCACTGACGGCCACTTTTTGGCACTGTTGGCCATGTATTTAGACCTGCCGGCCATTGATAAGGTCTGCCGGCCATCAATGAAGCACTGCTGGCCACCACTGATGGCCGGTAGGACACCTTGTTTCAGTAGATATTATGTTAGATCTTTTGAGCCAGCTGTTTTTCACTAAGCCATCCTCCATACGTGTATGGAGGGATGGAGGCCATTTCAAGCTTGTCAAGCAAGCTTTGCATGGGATTGCTCTATATAAGGGGAGGCTCTTCCCCCTTTCCGGAGGTTCAGCAATTTTAGGGCTAAACATATCCCTCCCTCTCTATATTTGTACTAGTTTGTGCCTTAAAGTGTATTTTCTCTTCTCTATATTTGAGTGGTTTTAGCTTGGTTTTGTCTTAGAAACTTACTGTTATTGCTGTGCTTCAAGGGTGAGTCTCATATCCTCTTTAAAGCTTTATTTTCATTGCTTATTTGGCCATCCTTGCATATTGTTTTAGGCCTTGCTTTCAACTACAAAAGGCTTTGTTTTCAAGTGTTTTAGATGGTTGTTTGAGGCCTCTTTGGTATTGAGGGTGTTCTACCTTCTTGTGTGCCTTATTTGCTTAGGCTTGGAGCCATCCTTTAAGGCCTTTGAGTTCATCTTTGTTTGGCCTTTTCACTACTGAATTCCAGAGGAATTTCAGTGGTGGAAAGTGGGTTTTGAGACCCAAAATGGGAGGGGGTGGTCCCCTCTCCTCTTGTCTTGTATGCATGTGTTGATGGCTCACCAAATGAGCATGTGTTTATACTCCTTTGTAGATTTGCTCGACCTTGTTTTTGTGACTTTTTGGACCTGCCATAACTCTGTTTTGGCTTGGTTGGGTCACCTTATGCATGCTTTTTACACTTGTAGTGTAATCTTGCCATTTAGCCTTGTGTGCTCAATGCTTTGACCCATCATGCTAGCCTATTTTAGTTATATCTCAGCATGTTTTTGGTGTTATTTTAGCATGTCTTAGCTCTATTTTGGTTGGTCTTGGCCATGTGAGGCTTGCCCTGTATGGTTATGGTGTAAGTGGCTTTGACTAGCTTTGAGTGTCAAGTCTCTAGCATGCATTACTTGAGTTGTTTGCATGCTTTGACCTCATTTCTAACATGATTTTAGTACATATGGTGTAGCCATACTCTCACATGTTTCACTTTTTCAACGCTTTTGGAGAGTTGTGTCTAATCTTGGGCTAATATGTATGTATGCATGCTTGTCTAAGCTTTTGGGCTACCATCTCAACATGTTTTGGGTCTTATATTGCCATGTTACAACTCTGATTTCGGTTGGTGGAGTCACCTCATGCTTGGTTTTGGTATGTGTAGTGTAATCCCACTCATTGGCCTTGCATGTGTCATGCTTTTATGTCTTCCATTCTAACATGTGTTAGCTCTACTGCATGCATGTTTTGGCATTGTTTTGACCTACCTTGGGACTGTTTTGAGTCATCTTGGTCCTTTGAGGCTTTCTTGATATGGCAATGGTGTAAGTGCCTTAGCTAGTCTTGAGTTTTGAGCCTTCTAGCATGCCTTATTTGTGGTATTTGGATGATTTGGCATCATTTAACACTTGATTTCAGAGCATATAACATTGCCATATTCTCATGCATATCACTCTTTGATTGTGTTTGAGAGTTGTGTTTAATGCCTAGCTTGCGAGCCAATGCATGAGCATGTTGTTGTAGCCTTTGGTGCTTCATTTCCAGCAGGATTTTGCCACTGTTTTGGTATGTATGGGGACTATTTGGTGCTGGTTTAGTCCATCGAGCATTGCTTTGCATGATTCTAGTGTTGTGTCTTTCACTAGCTTTTAATGCTTAAGTATTCTAGCATGTTGTGCATGAGTGTTTGCGTGTTAGAGCTTTGCATTTCATGCCAAGATTAGCATTGGTAGATGAACATGTTGCTTGCTTTGCATTGTGTTCAATCGGATGTCGTATTGAACACGAGGAAGATTGGTTCATTTCATACTTGAAGTGATGAAATGAGTTAATCTCTCTTGGTCTCCATTGCCTTTGATCTCTCATGATAAGGAGATGGTCTAAGTGTCTTGTTTGTCATGCATTTATTGAGTTTGTACAAATTGGATCTTTGGCCATCACGCATTGCGATGCTTGATTGTTGGCCTTGGATCCAATTATGCCTCTACCTTGATGTTTTGAGATGATATGGAAGGGCATAGTACATACATGTTCTAGGGAGATCCTCCATTTCCTCTATTTTGTGTTCTATTGCAGCTTGGTGTCACAGCACACCAGTGGTCGGCACCCTCTCACTAATGGCCGGCACCCTTCCATCTGTGGCCGGTAGTGTGGATCCTTGGCCGGCAGGGGGGTCGGCAGACACCATTCATAGCCGGCAGGCCACTGGTGCACTCCCGAGCACTGTTTTGGTAAGTTTCAGCAACAAGAACTGGAAGACACCCAGCAAATAGAGCCTCTATAGTGCATCCAAAGAGCTTTTCGAGGCGAGAAACCGAGTGCATGCATGTTCATTATTCCGAGGCAGAGTTGTGGTAGCCTAATTTGGCTTCTTTTTCTTACTTAGTTCGTTTTGTAACTTAATTAATTTAATTAATTAGTTAAAGTCTTGTAATAATTAATTAGCTTAACATAGTTAATTAGTTGGTTTGTAATAATTAGTTTAAGTAGCGTAGCTAGTTGGCTAAATTCATTCGGACCCTCCGTCGAGAGGGCAAATTTTGTAATAAGTGTGCGTGTGTGATGCATGTCTTCCAACCCCACGTCTTTCTCCCTTTTATTTATCAGCTTTCAATGGTTAGTTTTTGGGCATATTTCAATTAGCATACTTATGTTTTGTATGCGTGCATCATTCATTCATATTGCATGCACCGGGCTCGACGCATCATTCAAACTGCATTGTATTTCAATACTTACTTGAATACGTGTTTAACAGCATGTTATCGAGTGTTGCACTTATATGCCACCTTAGAATAGCCGAGCCTATTTAGCTATATTTTGCATGTGTTGCATTAGGCATTGTTGACATAGTTAGGATTATGCATCGATTTTTAACATAGCTTCTGTTTTGGCTCGGGGTACACTGTAAGTGTTTATGCTTTAGCATCTTTGCATGTGTGTAAGTGATTGCCATGATAGCATGCTTGCCATGAGGCTAACTGCTTAAGTGTTTAAATGCATGAATGCCTATGGATGAAAGCTTTATTACTTGAATTGGAACAATTCATTAAAATGAGAGTTTTAAGCCCACTTGGAGTGGCAAATCATCATGTTTTAAGCCCATCTTGTTTGGTGGCAAATCCGCATGTCTAAGCCCACTTGAGGGTGGCAAATTCAAACCATTTTCAAAAAACAAACATGAGATGTTTTATTCCAAATCGAGCGATCGAGTCTATACTTGTATACTGCGCCCATCACATAGTAAGTTAGATTAATAACCGGAATAAGAACACATGTGTTTTGAAAAACAAGATATCATGTTTGGTAGAGGCCGATCCTTTGATCGGGCGAGTGGGGGTGCTCATTTCAGGACCTTCCCCTCTCGTACACAAGTTCCTGAGCTGAGACAACTTTGGTGATGACGGACACGTGGCCTTTGGCACGAGTCAGAGTTTCCTAAATTTTCCAAAACAAAATATTTAGGTGGCAACTCTGAAATCTAGAAAGCAGTCCATGTTTGACACTTCTTGATTGAAATTGATTTTCCAAAATGATTTGCCAGATTTGGACTCTTTGGTGATTTATCAGTCTTACATTGCACTTTGTGAGATTACGTTCATAATCGTGACAGGGGTCCGAACAGTAGTAGCTAGAACCCAATTCATGCCCTCGCGTGCGGAGCGGAGTTCGGGTGGTCTACACCTTGGCTTATACAAAAGTAAATATAGTTAATACACAAAAAATCTCTCACTCCAAGTCTTCCCAAACTATTGCTTTGGCGGAGGTATATCATCAACACTTGAAATATTTTTCCCACATAGGGTGAGCCAAAACCCAATAGAAATAATCCATCACAGTGAATGAATCTTAACAAAGATATAAAGTGAATGCATATGCAATGCTCATGCCAAGACATTATACGTTTCTTTCTAAAATTATGCAATGCCAAGTTAATATCACGGTTTATCAAACATTTCTTTTATTATAGAAAGTAGGGCAGTGAATCACACTTTGGGAATTCCAAAACAATATAACCTTTCCCGAAAATTTCATCCGGAGGAAACCATAAACTGGGACCCATGTAAACGTACGCAATGCAAGCATTACTATTGCCATTTTACGGAATTTTTGTCTTCGGGATCGGCACCCATGTATACGCGCGATTTTTGAGACTTTCACCTTGGACACACATGCCAATTTATTTGATGTAACAATAACTCCGTCCCGGGTTCACCATTTTTCTCAAAATGATAACATTTCCAATGTAAAAGCGTGAGATAATGCTTAATGCAAATGAATGAGAAAAATAGTTTCAATTCTTCTAATTCGCATACAATTTCTATAGCACTCATAGCTATCCTCCATCGATTGCCCAAAACAGATATAAACAGATAAACAATTATCAATAAAGATAAATTCTCCAAATTTTCAAGAGGCGAGTGATATTGCATATCTAACTCCACTTTCCTCACTACAAAAAAAAAACACTTTTAGCGACCTTTTTTTAGTCACAAAAAGTGTAATTTTGGTTGCTGAAAGTATCTGCGACATGAACAAAATTGGTCATTGAAGCCCTGTCACTAAATGCTTCGGCGATCAAATCAATTTTGGTTGCCTTTATAAATAAATTGGCGACCAAATATTTCTGTCGCCAAAAGACTAAAATTTCGTCGCCATAAATTAACATTTAGTCACTAAAAGTAGCCTTTAGCTGATGACATGTTAAGTTTCAGTGACATATAAATGCGTCGCTAAAAATATTTTTCAGTGACTAAAAGAATTGGTTGTTGAATGTTAAAACGTTTGGCGACCAATCAAGTTTTGGGTCGCTAAAATAATTATGGACACATACTTTCAGCAACATAAATAAAATGTCACCAAAAGTAAATTTACAACTAAAAAAACCTGTCACCAAAAATTCATTATTTATAAATTTTTTTAACAATTTCCCTGTTCAATACATAATTCATAAACCTATAAACATAAGCAAAATATAATTCAAATTAACACACTTGTGCAAAGCATCCAAAATATAAACTTAATTCAAAAGTAGTACCATATTAAATATAAACAACATATCAAATCCAAAACATCCAATTTAAGTACAAATCTCTTACAATCCCAAACTTCAAACATGTAATGCCCAAAAACCTTCTAAACTTGCAAATTCATAACAAAAACCTGTGACAAAATATATCCAAAAATTCAAAATGTAATCCTTTGATGCTCCCCGAACTATATTTCATCCATTGCCAATCTGTCAAACATATGAAAAAAACTTCAAACATGTAATTCCAAAAAACCTTCCAAGCTTGCAAAGTCATAACAAAAACCTATGACAAAATATATCCAAAAATTCAAAATGTAATCCTTTGATGCTCCCCGAACTATATTCCATCTATTGCCAATCTGTCAAACATATGAAAAAAAAAAATTATAATGTTAAAATGTTAGTAATAAAGGTCTTGGTCTAAAAACATTGGTTTCACATTATAGATGAACAAATTGAGAGAAAATTTTCCTACGGTGAATTACAACATTTCAATATACCAAAATCAAAAAGTAACACATGATTCACCAGTTAAACTTGGCATATATGAACTAATTACCAGCAATATCTCTATAAATTTGTAAATCTGTCACATATTGTTCAACCAAAACCTAGCTCAAATTATGACATTATGAAATACTGATGAAATTCAATTTCAAGGTTCCAAAACAAGAGCAAATATCAATTGAGTAGGAGCTACCACTGGAATGAGATGTAATCCAAAGTGCTAACTTTACTTTCATGACTAAATTGAAATCAAAAGGACCTAAATCTTAAACTTTAGTTTTCTTTTACTTACATTAAGGTCAAAAAGTTCCTCAAATAAAAACTAGAATGAATATGAATAGTTTGCTAGCATTATGCCCACAAATCATACTTTACTGCCGATGATATATTGTGATAATTAGTTGTCTGATATTGCAAAAGCAAATTATGAGATGTGTAACATTTCTAGTATAGCATTATAGTGTTCTTAGGAAGCATAATAAGAGTTTAACATTGGGATAATGAAATTAAAACACATCTTTGGTCCCTAGATTAAAACAAAATATAGCAGCAATCTAAAAAACGTAGGGATAATAAATCATCCTTTCTTTGAAACTCTCATTCCTAAACTCTAGTTTCTTCCTAAACTCTACTAGTCTCCTTCATAAACTCTCATTTTCTTTTCTTTAGTTCCTCTCTAAACCCACACATCCTACCATACAAACCCACTAGCATTAAACCTACAATAGCCATCGCGGCAAATAGAGGGATAGTAGCCATACCTATATGGAATTAAATCATCCAAGCAGTTCTTTGTAGATTAAGAAGATGAGATCTAACAAGTCCAAGGAGTTCTTTGTAGAGCTCAAGGTCTTGTGCAAGATACATGACATTAATGTGGTAAGTAACATTTTCATATCTGCAAAATGAAATTTAATGTGATTTAACAAAGTTCAAACATTTTTTACCAATCAAGCCTATATGTATTTATAGGTGGAGTTGTTGGGGTATGCCAGTAGAGATGACCACCTCTACTTGGTTTATGAGTACATTCAAAATAGATTTGTCAGTGATCACCTTCATGATCCATTACTCAAAGGTATTTATTTAGCATAGGCCTCTCAACAAATTGAATTTAGACTGGTTTTAGAATAATCCGAATCTAAATTTGGTTTACTTGGCTTAATCCAAAATCTGACCCAATTCATTATGATACTCTATCCATTACTCTATACTTGGCTTAAATTTTCACATTGTATTAATTAGTCCAATTGCTAAACGCCTCTGTAGAATTGAACTGAAATCGAGAAACAAATACTCAATTCATTCTCATCAAATTATTGAAACAGGCCATCAGCCACTTTCTTGGACTGCAAGAACACAGATCGCGCTAGATGCTGCGAAGGGTATTGAATATATTCACGATCACACTAAAGCACAGTACGTACACCGTGACATAAAGACAAGTAACATCTTACTCACTGAAACGCTCAGAGCAAAGGTATTCATCACAACTCATTTTAGTATATATGTTGCTTACATCTTGGAGATTGGTTTACTTATTCTTGAATTTGTTCTACATAAACAGGAACACCTGGAAATAATGTGCATAAAAGTTTCTATTTTTTCATTGTAATTATCTCATTTAATCCTTTATCCCAATGCATTTGCAAGCATAGAACAAGGAAAAGAATGAAAACTTAAGATTTTATTTGTTTTACTACCTAAGATGAACAAAAACAGTTCTTTGGATTTGCTAAATTGATCCAATGTTTTTTACAGGTTGCAGATTTTGGATTGGCAAAGTTTGTTGGACGAACGAACGAGGATGATTTTGGGATAATAAGTCACCCTTTCTTTGAAACTCTCATTCCTAAACTCTAGTTCCTTCCTAAACTCTAGTTCCTTCTTAAACTCTACTAGTCTCCTTCCTAAACTCTCATTTTCTTTTCTCTCGTTCCTCTCTAAACCCACACATCCCACCATACAAACCCACTAGCATTAAACCTACAATAGCCATCACGACCAATAGAGAGATAGTAGCCATACCTATATGGAACTTCCTCAACAAAGAATGAATCAAGCAATCCAACATTAATATGTCATCGTAGCCATAACCATATCAGAACTAAATTACTCAAACAAAAAACTCCATAATAGATATAAAATTAATAAGATTGTAGAGAGACTAAGCGAATTTCAACTTCAAAGGATTTATATTTTAAAATGCTACTTGTTATGGGATTTGACAATAGGTAGGTAGCTAAGAAAGGAGGAAGTTGGTTAGGACTTAGAAGAAGAAAAATTAGAATTAGTGTCAACCCACATACTAGTGTAGTGTGTCATAATAGGTGAATAATACTTGGATTCATCTAACTCACAATTTTCAATTTCTAAAAATATAATCAACTAGAAACAATCAAGAAGAGGGATCAACCATTATATTAAGTGAAGTGTTTTTAGTGATCTGAAAATTAAATTCTAAAAAGTATACTTACAGAGCAAGCTATCAATAAAATTCCTCTGATGAACAATCCTCTTCATCAACTTCCATGTGGCCCGTTGTGTAAATTGTTATAAAATGATGGCTTCTATATCCGATTTGTGTACAGATTGTTTTGAAAAACAGTGATTGATTGAAACAGCTTGTACAGGGTTACATATTGTTTCCGTATGTATTTGCCTCCCCAATAAGCTGTTGGTTGTTTGCCTCATGACAAACTGTACATCTTAATTGATGCAAAAGAGTATTTTGTGCAAGAAATGTTCAAGAATAGTTAAATAAATGTCTTTCTTATCGTAGACTCCACTAACCCTAATTTTTGGTGATCCTTCATATCTTGATAGTTTGCAGCAGATATTAGTTTGTGTTAAGTGCAGGCCCTCTTTTGTACTTTGCACCGTTCCAAGGTGCTGAATCTCTTGACACTGTCATTGATCACTTTGTCGCCTCAATGATTTTGTTCATCAAGGGTGTTTGGTTGGTTGCAAGAGAGCAGTTCTACTTTGTTTTTTGACATTTATATATATGATGTTATATATGTTTTGCCCTAAAAATTTGGCTTATGCTATTACCAGAGCAAAAGTGGCTTTTACTAAGCAAGGTACAACAATTCAATGCATCGAACAACTATATACTCTACCATGAAAAAGCTACTATCTAATTGAAAGCACAAAATGATGATCCAATTTGGTGTATAAAATCAAACCATACATGCATATGAAAAAAACAATGCATAATGACAATAGGAGCACCTCTGTTGATGAAACCATTACATTCTTCTACTATTTGCTGCAATTACATATTAAAAAAAGCCAGCCTTGAATGCTCCATCGGAAAACCTGGCAAATAACAAACAGAGATCATAATATTCAAAAAGAAAAAAGAAGATTTCAAGCTTGTGGCATTAAAATTCAGCATGTATCATATAACGAATGCTGCAAACCTAGCAAATTTTCTCAGTATAATATGGTTTTAATTTGTATTTTCTGTTGTCAGCTTTCTAATTGTCATTGATTTTGTACTAGGAAATTGCTCAAGTAGCTAATATATATATCATCAATCTCTAAAAATCCAAAGCTCTGCAAGACTATCCTTTTCTTCCCTTTAAAATTGACCACAAATTTGGAAATAAAATGCAAGCACTTCTGAATTCAGACGTATAACTTGAACAAAAAGTAGCAGAATTTTAAGGTCAAAAGCAAACTCATTCTTGTCGGCAAATCAGATACACCACCATTGCTCCACTAGCTAAAAAAAAAAAAAAAAAAACATAATGTTCCGATTTTGTTCTTCAAGAAGGTTTGTATCACAAACATAGTTATCATCTCTTTTGTAAATGATGTTAAAAAAAAAAAAAAAAAACCACCAATATAAAACATAATGTTCAAATTTCAAAAACCAGAAACTTTGATTGTGTGTCTGGTGACCAAGAGTCCATTCTACACCAATGGACTAAAACTGACTTGTTCATTATTAGAGATTTGAGAGTGCATGGTTTTTAACTATTGCGTTGTTCAAATCTCAATAAAAATTTAAGCTTCTCGATTTCTGTTGTGTTCATATTACTATTTTCGGTACATGATGACAAGTGCTGCACATGATATCATTGCTACCGCTAGAGTGAAAATTCACTTCATTTTGCAACAACTTGAAGCAATCCTTTTAAGCAAAGAAACATGTAAAGTACTCGTTGGACACTCTTGACACGCATCAGCCACACATCAGAACATGTCCTATTAGTTTTTAACAGTTACCTTACATGTATGAAAATCACAGAAAAACTATCACAAGCAAACTGTGAAACTTAACCAAAAGAATTAGCCTTTCATACTAAGCTTTGGCAAAAACCAGATTCCAAACAACCTGAGGGATAAAGCTCCATTACAGGGAACAAGTGAAAGGATCAACATGTATCTAAAGCAAATTTAGGAGGCATGATAACACATAACAAGAGAGAAAATGATGAGATGTTAATTATTATTAAGCACACAGTATCCAAAGATCAACATAAAGTCTCGTAAAAATACCTGAACCACATGCTGGTATCTATTTGGTCTCTTTCAGCAGCTTTTGATCTCAAATTCGTATGCAACTTCTTTTGTCTGAATAGAACTTTCAATCACTTTTTCAATCATATGTCATACATATGTAGCCTACAATTCTTGACCATTAACTCTCCAAAGCAAGCCTGTGGTATACGTATTCTACCTCCAAAATTTATGCACTAACATACTAGAAGCCCGCACTTAAGGGCGTAACTCACTAACCATCTACCTCAGAGAATTCCATTTTAGTTTATTATAGAAACTACATTGACGCAAGAATGAAGAAGCAGAAAACCATGGGACTTGGAACATGAGCTGTTGAAGAAGATCCTGATAACAGAGCAAGCGATCAATAAAATTCCTCTGATGAACAATAACTGTTTAGGTAGTTGTTTTGTTAAAAAAAGAAAAAAAAAAAGAAAAAAAGGTTGGATACAAGTGCTGCTATAACCTAACCAAATATCAATATTTTGCTGTGAAAGTGAAACTATTTCATTTCACAATTAAAAAATTGAAAAAAGAAATCCTCCACTGTGAAAAAGTATTGATTAGTTGAATGGATTAGATGAGAAAAAATTGAATGGAAATCACATTTAGTCTTTTTTTTTATATATAAAAAAACAAAAAAAACAAAAAAACAAAAGAAAAACTAATCAAATTCATTCAATTTCTTTAATAGATGTGATTTTAGCAATTTGAATTATTTATTTGAGTTAGACATGGACTTGAGATTTTCAAGCACAGCACAATAACCACCCCCTAATTAATATATTTGGTCTTATCTTATTTATATATCAAATAGTTCCTTGGATCATCTAATTGTTTGTCATATCATGAATGCTCAAAACACTAGGATTCCATATTTTTATGTATGTATGTGTTATGATACATTCACAATAGTAAAAAGAAACTAAGAATACAATAAGTGAATCCTCTAATAGCTACAAATTTAATAAAAAAAAAGTGTCAAAATTCTCTAAATAAATTTAAAAAGCCTTAACAAATAGTCAAATATTACCTGATGTAGTAATTGCCCTCAACGAACAAGTGCAGTTTTTTTTTTTTATCTCTATGCATTAATCGATAACCTATAACCAATTGGCAATTGTAAATCAAAGTTTAAATTAAAATCTCACTATATACGAAATTAATGGAGAGTTATGGGCATGAAATGAATGTCCAATAACATATAAGGATACTCATGTCCTGTCTTCAATTTTTCTTTTTCTTTTTTTTTTTTTTTTCTTTCTACCTTATTTGTCCTACGTACTTCCTTGCCATGGATATGTGCAAAATAAACAATTTCAGAAAATATAATTATTAACCCCAAATACCCCTTTTGTGTTAATAGGAGTGTTAAGAAAGAAAGAAGAATAAGATCCAATCAGAAAATATAATCAACAAGCAGATGCATATTCAAGTTACAAGGACAACCCAATGTAATGATCCAAACATCCTCAACATCCCAAAAAGAAAAAAGAAAAAAAAAAGAGCCTATTCTTGGCAAGTAACTAGCCTTCCAATCACCAAAGTTATGCAAAATGAGAAGGTACACTCCAAGGCAGAAAACAAGTCATGTTGCCTATTGAATATGGTAGACATCCAACATGATATGCCTTCCAGTACAATACCAGGAAATACTCTTAGCTTCACTAGAATCCTAATGGAGTGTTAAAATCACAGACACAGATCCCTAAAGAAAAATCCATAAATAACCTGCATTCTCCACAAACAACCAATGCCATCAAAAAGAGGTCACCTGTTCAAAGTGTTCATTATAAATCACAACCCAACACCAACAACAACACCAACACCAACCACATACTCAAACTGTATAGATTTACAGATTGTCAGGTCAATGAATAGCCAACCATGACGCACCAATAAACTACCATTTTACTGCCAATATATGTCAAGAGGGAAAATTCAAAAAGAAAAGGAAATCATAACTACAAAGATCTACTGCTAGTGTCAATAAAGATCCATTGCATGTTTTTCTCTAATAACTCAAAAAAAAAATGCTTATACAGATTTTACATATTGCACAAGATCTTAGCATTTTTTTTTTTTAAAGTAAGTGACTAAAGTATTTCCATACCACTGTCTTCAGACAAAATGTTGATATTAGCATAAAAAAAAGCTTAATTGAAATCTCTTCACAAAGTGTTCCATTTTCTAAGATGCCTAAGATGACTAACCATGAACCTCAAGCTGTTGACATACATCAACAAATAGATATAGTTCAATTTGACGCATATTTCGACAAAATCTAATCATGGTGCATTAAGTATCTCTCGCATATTTGGATTTCTTAAGAGGGAGGTGGTAATCTACATTAACAAATCAACTATTTACAACATAAAACAGAATGAAGGTAATCACACATGCAATTATAGCTGAAGCTCTACTGATTTGGAGTCACTACTAGACATATAGTTCATCTAGGTCACATAACATATATAATACATATCAAAAATAAAATAAAAATTAGTTTATTTCACCTCTGTAACTTTAAAAATTGGTTTAAGAAAATACATTCAGAATATCATTTGGCCCAGAGGAGAGAAGAGGGCATCGACCCAAAGAAGAGGGCATCGATCTGCCGCCCAACGCTGCTGCTGCCTAGCGGTGCTGTGCCATTGGCATCCGACGGCTCGAGAAAGCAAGAGGGAGAGGGACTACATTCAACATATCAGAGATAGAGAAGAGAAGAGGGGAATGACCCAAAAAGAAGGTGCGATCTGCCGTCGTGCAGCACTGCTATCAACAACGCTCCGGTGCCTTTCACATTCGGCGATGCAGCAGAGCAAGAGGGAGAGGGGAAGAGAGAGAGAAGAAGAAGAAGAGAAGAAGACATTACCTGGATCGACCTGTGTGTGCCGTTTTAGATGGAGTGAGAAAGCGAGAAGGAAAGTGATGGTCAATTGTTTGTTTATTCACTCAGTCAATTATTTTTGGTAATAAAAAATTAGGGTAAAGGCAAATAATTTATTGGCAACCAAATAAATTTGGTTGTCATAAATATTATTCAAATTTTCGGTGACCAAGTCATCCTTGTCACCAAATACATATAATTGGCGACTAAAATTTCCATCGCTAAAAATTAATTTGGTCGCTAAATTGTTTTTAGCGCTCTCGCGCAAAAAAATCACTTGGCGCCAAACTCAATAGTGACCAAAATTTTAAATTCGTCACCAAAAGTTTAGTTTTTAGTGACCACAACTATTTTGTCGCCAATGATGTATCTTTGGCAACTAAATTTTTGATTTGTTACTAAAAAGCATCGCCAAAAATGTTTTTTGTTGTAGTCCTCATCAACGTCAATCTCATAATTTATATAAAATCAACGTTTAAGGCATTTAGGGTAAAATTCAAAATCCGTCCCAAATACCAAAATCACCAATTGGATCCCAACTCAACATTTTCTTCCGTACCACAATCATTTTCAAGGACCCATTTGAAAAACCCCTATTTTGATTTTTTTTACCCAAAACCCTAGATTTTTCCAAATCTTTTATAATCTCAATGTTGTTTTGAAATAATAAATAACTAAGTTAAAACTCATAAAAAGATTTGGAAAAGATTGATGGATCTAGGTGTATTTGAGGGAAACCCAAAGATGCCAAAAACCAACTTTGCTTCGATTAGAACGAAGCCCTTGTCGAGCTCTATCTTTTTAACAAAGGCATACGGGTGAAAAGATTGATGGATCTAGGTGTATTGGAGGGAAATAGGTGAGTTTTAGAGAGAGTGTGAGAGAAAATAGGGTTTTGAAATGTTTAGAGAGAGAGAGTGGTGAAAAAGTGACTTAGAAAAAGTGATTTACGAACTGATAGACGCACAGTTTGCTCAAGCGCAAGAAGTGTCACTTAGACACAACAAGTTGCACCGCTCGAGCGCAAGAAACCTAGCTCGAGCGTAAAATACGAAGCCCCAGTAGTTTTACAAACGAAAGATGTCGCTCAAGTGCAAAAAGTTTCGCTCAAGTGAAGAATACAAACTCTCAGTAGTTTTACAGACCTGCAAAAGTATTGGAGGTTCACAAAGACCGCTCCAACCCAAGAAGTGTTGCTCGAATGAAGGAACAAAATTCTGGACATCAAGAATTTGAAAAACAAGCTACCCACCTGTTCTAAACATAGACAACACTTCCCAAAGGCCAAACTCAAAGAGAGATAAGGGAAAACAAGACATGAACAACTGTATAAGACAATGAAACCCGCATCCGAAACATACAATGGGTCGGGTCTAAACCAGAAATGCTATATAATGTGTTCTATCTAATTTTGAATTGAAATTAACTTTAAAAGTAAAGTAGGAAAACTTGAAACAGGGCCAAAGTGGAAAAAAATAAATTTCAAGGGCCAAAGTGGAAAAGTGGCCAAACATAAAGGGGACAAAGTATAATTTACCCGGGTTTGAATATATTTCAAGAATCACTCAACTTAGGTAGTTGAATTATCACATCCCCAATTGCAATTAAAAGGTATTTATTTAATGGTTTTAAATTAATATCAATCGATGCGCATCGTATCAGCCAATATGTATCTAGTTTTTGCTCTTTTGACACAGATATACACCAATATACCAGTCAAAATGAATATCACATATGCATTGCGGCTATTTCTTGGTACATATTGGTTCATAGCCAATTCAAAACCAGTTTGGCTAGTTTGACTACTATAAAGCTCTTTTTACAGCTGATGATTTAAAAAAGTTTATGATAGGGACACTTGAGTCCCAATTTATAGTGTTCAATATTCCTGATATTGTTAGGATGTGGCCGATACTAACACATCTTTTAATACTACATTGTAAAATCACAATTTAGACAAACAAATGTGACAAAAGAGATAGAGAAATGGTGTGCTTCAAAAATCCCAAAAAATTTCCTAAGCTGTGATGGCTCCAATTTTTTCAAATGGACTCATTGCAAATGATAGTTTTGTACCTTCAACAACTGTGGAAAAAATTAATAATAATAAATTCAATTCGCATAGGAGGAACTGAATAACGCGATGCGGATAATAGAGCTAGATAATTCTTATAGATATGAAATTGTAAACATTGTTTATAATGATTAGATGCTAGCATTAAGTTACTTAGCTACATATATTGTAAAACTCAAATAGTTTCTAGCCATTTATATTTTGACTTGACATAATAACAGACTTGAAATTTTTGTTCAATCATAGAAGGTTCATGATTTGAACACAAAACTTGGCATCATTCACCTTTACGCCCCTTCGCGTTTTATGCTTGACGCTCATTATGCTGTGAATAAGTACAAATCATTCAATAAAAATCCTTAATAAGAAAAAATAAATTAGAAGGTAATAATTTCATAATAAATGCTCAATGAAGGGGTATTTACCAAAAATAAAAAAACAAAAACAAAAAAAGGCTAACGTGGTTGAAGAATATTGATTCAACATCAAAGGTGCATAGTTCATGGATTGAGCTATAATTCATTGTTGATGGGCTTCCTATGTCTGGGAGGCAATCAAAGAAATCATCGAGGATTGGGTTTTGAGTGGAGGAACTGCTGTGATAATCTACTCCCATTGTCGCATTATTGAAGTATGGTAAAACTGGTTATAGATTTTGATTAGAAGTCATCTCCAAGGGAGTAGCCAAGATTTCATCCTTGATATCACTTGATGCTGAATTTACATAATCACCATTGCACATAACATTATTGCCATAAGTTCCTAGTTGTCCCATGTTTTGCATTCCAAAATAGTTTGGTACCATGTCAGGTTGTGAATGGATTAATTTCACTATATGCTCTCCTTCTCCATTGCCGAAGGAACTATTTCTTAGTGATGAGTACTTTTCAAGACTTGCATTGTTTCCTCGAGTTTCTCTAAGATGAGATCTTTGATGGTTATGAGATGATTTGACTAGGTGTGGCATTGTCCCAAATTTTCTTGAACCAAATTTGTATTGTGAACCATCGTTGCTTGAATTTACACTAGAAGCATTAGCTTTGCGCGATTCTAGGGGGCATGCCAATTATCATTCCGACATTTCTGAGGGAAATAAAGTTAGTGGGATATGAATAGAAAAACTCTATATATCACATTGGTACAAATTTAACAATGTTAAGTTTAACTTAACAGGTGTTAGCTTTTGATAAAACTCTCTCTAGAATGAACTATTATTTTGTATTGAATTTTTCTCTCTTATTATTCATATCCTTTGCCAATAGGCTTACATCCTTTTATAGAGAAGGTTATACATAAGTTCAATGAATAAGATCCATGAACCTAAACAACCTTGCAATTAACTAGGTACATGAATATAATCTAGACAATGTACTTAATAAATATAAAATACATGAATATAAAAATACATGAATACAAAGAATGTATGAACTCAATGTATTCAATGCATGCAATGTATCCAATGTATCCAATGTAAATATGGCATTAATTTTAACATTCCCCCTTAATGCCATATTGTGTGACACCCAACATTTCTCTAAAAAATTCAAACTTGTCCCTTGGTAGAGCTTTGGTGAAGATGTCTGCAACTTGATCTTCAGTCTTTGCAATACTTTATTTGAATCTCATCATCTTCCATAACTTCTCTAATGAAATGATGTTTGATAGCGATGTGTTTGGTACGAGAATGGTAGACGAGATTCTTTGCCATAGCAATAGTAGACTTGTTATCACACATAATTGGAGTAGCTTCACCTTGCTTCTCACCAAAATCATCCAAAATTTTTCTTAGCCAAATTGCTTGTGTAGTTGCCAGTCATGCTGAAATATATTCAGCTTCAGCAGATAATTGTGCCACAGTTTGTTGTTTCTTAGATGACCATGAAATTACGCCCGATCCAAGAGAAAATGCATACCCAGAAGTGCTTCTCATATCATCAACACATCCGGCCCAATCACTACCACAAAATCCAAGTAACTTTGCATCAACAAATTTCTCATAAAAAATTTCATAATCAAGTGTACCTTAAATGTATCTCAACACTTTTTTTGCAACCCGAAAATGAATTTGGCTTGGACTGTGCATGAACCGAGACAATAAACTTGTAGCATACATGATGTCTGGTCTTGTAGCAGTTAAGTACAACAAACTTCCAACCAAACTTCTATAACAAGATGCTTCAGCTTCTTTGCTTCCATCTTCATTTGACAACTTTTCATTCACAATCAAAGGAGTAGCAACTGCTTTGCAATTCTTCATTTTAAATTTCTCAAGAAGTGTTTGAGCATGCTTCTTTTGGCAAATAAAAACACCACCATTGTTTTGGTAGATTTCAATGCCTAAAAACTGATGCAATAGCCCCAAATCACTCATTTCATATTTCTTCATCATCTCCCTTTTAAAATCTTCAATCAATTTTTCATCACTATCGGTAAAAATCAAAACATCAACATAAAGTGAAACAATGAGAATACCGGTTGTACCTTGCCTCTTGATGTACAAAGTTGGCTCACTTTTGCTTCTTTGAAAACCCTTTTCATTGAAGTAAGCATCAATTTCACTATACCATGCTTGGGGTGCTTGCTTTAGACCATACAAAGCCTTCTTCAACTTGTACACTTTATCTTCTTTGCCTTTGACAACAAAGCCTTGAGGTTGATGAACATACACCTCTTCTTCTAATTTTCCATTCAAAAATGCTGATTTTACATCAAGTTGGTGCAAGAACCAACCCTTTTGAGCCGCCAAAGCAATGATAGCTCTAATTGTATCAAGTCGAGCCACAGGAGCAAAAGTTTCTTGGAAATCAATTCCAGGTTGTTGTGAATACCCTTTTGCCACAAGTCTTTCTTTGTTCTTTTGAATAGAGTCATCCGGATTGAACTTTGTTTTGAAAATCCACTTCCCACCAATTATTTCTTTTTCTTTTGGTTTCTCCACTAACTCCCAAGTCTTGTTCTTCTCAATCACATAAATTTCATCTTCCATAGCTTCCTTCCATGCTTCATCTCTAATTGCCTCTTCAAAATTTTCAGGTTCAACAATGCATAAATTGCATCTTGCATACACATCACTAAGACTCCTTATATTTCTTGGAGTTGAACTTGGAGATGAAGAACTTGAACTTGAACTTGAAGAAGATTGTGAACTAGAAATTGGTGACACTCTTTGTGGAAATTCAAGAGTTGCAACATCTTCAACTTATGGACTTTCTGATTCTTCATTGAAAGCAATGCTTTGATCTTGGACTTTCTTTTCCTTCTAATCAAAAGACGCCTTCTCATCAAAGAGAACATCTCTAAAAATAATCACCTTCTTTTGATCCAAATTGAAGAGTCTATAGCCTTTGGATTTTGAGCTATAACCCACAAAGATGCATTTCTTACTATTTTCATCAGGCTTATGCCTCACTTCTTTTGGAACATGAGCATAACAAATACAACCAAACACCTTCAAGTGATTCACCGATGGTTTCTTTCCACTCCAAGCTTCAAATGGAGTTTTGTTCATAAGAGCTTTTGTAGGACATCTATTCATCAAGTAAACTGTTGTATACACGACCTCACCCCAAAAAGTTTTGCGTAGCCCCTTCTCATGTAGCATAGACTTGGACATCTCCTCTATGGTTCAATTCTTTCTTTCCACCGTACCATTTTGTTGTGGAGTGTACCCAACAGTCAATTGCCTTTCTATTCCAATATCTTCACAAAATTTCATAAACTCATTTGAGTTGTATTCTCCGCCTCTATCACTTCTTAATACTTTTATCAAACAACCACTTTGTCTTTCAACAAGATTTTGAAATTTCTTGAAGATAGAGAAAACTTCATTCTTTTGTCTCATGATATACACCCAAGTCATTCTAGTAAAATCATCAACAAAGATAATGAAGTACTTGTTACCTCTATGTGTTGGTGTATCCATGGGTCTGCACACATCGGTATGGACAAGCTCCAATGTTGCTTTAGCTCTCCATGCTTTCTCCTTTGGAAATGACTCCCGGTGATGCTTTCCAAGTGCACAACCTTCACAAATATGTTACACTTCATGAATGGGTTGGCAACCCAAAAAGCATATTCTTTTGTTGTAGATGCTTTAAGCTTTGAAAATTCAAGTGCCCAAATCTTCTATGCCAAAGCCATGAATTATCAATCACATCCATCTTCAAAGCCGCATTTTTGCTATACCGGAAAATGAGAGGAAAACTTCTATTCTTGTCCATCTTGATTTTTGCTACAACTTGGCTTTTCCCCCCTTTGTCAAAAATTTTGCAAAAATCGTCTTCAAAGTGAACAAGATATCCATACTCCATAAGTTGTCCAACATTTAGAAAATTTTGCTCCAAGTCTGGAACTAGGAGAACATTAGAAATGAATCTTGTACCCATCTTGGTTTCTATAACAATGGTACCTTTTCCTTTTGTTTGGACTAAGACACCATTCCCCATTTTTACTTGAGAACTGGAGGAAGCATCCATTTTCACAAAAATGCTCTCATCTCCTGTCATGTGATTACTACATCTGCTATCGAGAAACCATACATCCTTGTTTTGATCCGATGCCTTGTGACAAGCATAGAACATGTGCCCTTCATTTTCTTGCTCCTCGGAAAAATTAGCTTGTTGAGTGCTCTTGACTTGGCAATCTTTCTTGACATGCCTAAATTTGTTGCAATTGTAACATTTTGGCTTTCCTCGAAACCAACAATCTTTATCAACATGATTGCTTCAGTTGCAACTTCCACACTTTTGCTGAGTGGACTCTTCATTTTCCTTTCTTTGAAAATTAGACCTTCCTCTTCCTCTTGCATTTCTTGCTCTTCCGGTTGCATTTCTTTGTCTTCCTCTTCCTTGGAAATTAAGCTTGGATTGAAAGGCACTTTCAATTGACTTTTCAGATTGCCTACTCAACCTTTGCTCAAATGTTTTAATTGAACCCGTCAAATCTTCAATACTCAAATCAACAAGATCTTTAGTTTTTTCAATGACAGCAACAATAGGATTGTATTTCTCCGGCAAACTTATCAAAATTTTTTCAACAACTCTTTGATTAGTAATATTATCCCCATAAATTTTCATTTGGTTTACAAGTTCCATAACCCTAGAAAAATAATCCTTCAACAATTTCATATCCTTCATCTTTAAATTTTCAAAATCTCTTTTCAATGATTGAAGTTTGATGGTCCTTACCTTCAAGTTCCCTCTATACTTTTTCTGAAGAATATCCCATGCCTCCTTCGCTTTTGTTGCATTGATAATTCTTGGAAAGATTGCTTCTGAAACTCCTTGTTGAATAAAAGAGAGAGCCTTTGAATCCTTCTTCTTTTGCTCTTTTAATTCGTTCTTTTGGGGATTTGTCAAAGCTCCTTCATCTTCAGGTTCCTCAAACCCATTTTCAACAAGATCCCAAAGATTCGTATCGACAAAAATAGTTCTCATTTCCACATACCAAAAATCAAAATTTTCACCATTAAAGATAGGAGTAAATACATTTTGGTTGTTGGGATTCGCCATGGATGTCGGTTTGTTCTTTTTCGGGACTTGTTTTCTCGTATCCGATCTCTACGCCCAACTTGTTCTTGACCCAACCAAAGCTCTGATACCACTTCCGTTAGCTTTTGATAAAACTCTCTCTAGAATGAACTATTATTTTGTATTGAATTTTTCTCTCTTATTATTCATATCCTTTAGAGAAGGTTATACATAAGTTCAATGAATAAGATCCATGAACCTAAACAACCTTACAATTAACTAGGTACATGAATATAATCTAGACAATGTACTTAATGAATATAAAATACATGAATACAAAGAATGTATGAACTCAATGTATCCAATGCATGCAATGTATCCAATGTATCTAATGTAAATATGGCATTAATTTTAACAACAGGGACATTCGTAGATGCACTAACTCTATCAAACTTTAGCATGAAATTCCTCATTTGTCTTGTCATAATTTGAAGCGGTACAAGTTTGGCGGATGTATTAATAGCTAAAAATTTTGGACCATGTCAAAAACTATTTGATAGCTATTTATACTAGTTGTCTAAGGTATTCAAAGTAGTAGTGGCAACAACAACAACCATAAAACTAGAACAAAAAAGATACATAGTAAAAGATGTAAGACTATGCCAATCATATACACTAAATATTGTCATAAATTGTTAGCCACGTAAGGTAATCCTTGCAACCATATAGTATAAAGTACAAGATTGTATATCAAAGTGTACAGAAACCGTTATGAGAAACATCCAATGAAAAAAAAAGGTTATTTTACTTTCATTATTATTATTATTATTATTGATTTGTAGACATTTATGGGAAGGATTTTAAACATGTACTATTATGCATACAAGTGACAAACCTAAAGATGACTTGCAACTTGCATTCGTGTCAAACCAATCACATACATTAGATCAAGTATCTCTTTCGAGTAGCAACCTAGTTCCAAGAGGCAAATGAGAAACATGTAAAACACCAATATATACTATAAGCCAAAAGAAACAACAATCACAATGGATGCAAAAGAAAATATGTTTCGAAAGTGCATATAAAAGAATATATACTTCCGTCTCCAAGCTCGTTCACATCAGCCATGAATTTTCTATGAAGATTCTCAGACCATTCTGTATAAGTCTTTTTTTTTTTTTTTAATATTGGCAAAATAAAGAAATTTATTAGGCCAAAATAAAGAAGTACATCAAGATAATAAGGATTAAGAAGAAAAAAAATATATTCTTCATTGCTAAATGGAAAACCTTCTTTTTAGTTGATTTTCTCTTGCCCTTGTCTAATTCACCTACTTCATACGCATTTAATCCTTTTCCAGTTTTTGCTTTTCTCTTGGCGCCAACCTTGCTCTTTTTTGAATTGCTATCAATTTCAATCTTCTCTCCAGGGTTATTTCATTGGATTCAATCAAGGTTTTAAATATCGGCTGGTACGTTCTGTACCGGCCGATTCGTACCGGAAAATGGGAGGGCCGCGTCGGATACTCACCGGTATACCGGTGAGATTGGATTTCATGTCCGTATCGGCTGATTCCCGGCACGTATCGGCCCGAATCCGATACATACGACGATACAGTCCGATACACGCCGGTACGGATGAAAATCAGCGTAGAAAACCTGCAAGATCTAAGCTTCTTTGGGCTATGGAGTTCACTTTGATCTTCAAGCTTCTTCAAAGACGGTTTGTGTCCCTGAGTTGCGTTTATGCTCTGTTTTTTGGAACCGTTGCTGCTGCTATGCTCTATTTTAGTGCTGAATGTTTATAGGTTTTTTTTCATTTTTCTTTGTTTATACACCTATAGGCTACACTACACCACTATTTATATTAATATATATATATATATATATATATATATATTTCTACTGAGCAGAAGAAGGGAAAAAAAATAAGAAAAATACATGTTCAATCCAATCTGTCAAAAGTTGGATTAGTGGAAAGGTTTGTTATTAGTTTTTATTATTTATTTATTTATTTTGGTGCCATGTTTTTGTACTATTTTTTTTTTTATTTGTGTCTGGCTTTGGTGTAGATGTTTAAGATTTAGAATTTTTTTTTTAAAGAGGTTTATTCTAATTAGATTTTTATTTTTATTTTAAATATATTATTGTTATTAAGTAAAACACACTGAAGTAAGATTTGTTTTTCTTTTATTTTCTTCCAAGAAATGAAGTAAGAGAATTCTAATTCAAAGATTAAGTGAACATAAGAATTTATAATAGGCCCTGTGGCATTGGAGGAAAAAAAAAATTAACAAAAGTTAGTTTCAAATCAATGTATTTGAAGAAGAGTGCTCTAGGTTTATTTGTTTATTTTTTTTTTTTCATTCTTTAAAGTTGATTGGGATGATGAATTTGTTTGGAAATTTTTTTTTAGGAGTTTTCCTAAAAAGAAAAATTTCAACAACTACGATATCAAACTTATCATTCTTTAAAGTTGATTGGGATGATGAATTTGCTGTTAATGAAATTTTTCTTTGTTGATAAAAAAAAAAAAAAAAAAAAAAAAAAAAAAAAAAAAAAAACTCGGTATTGACCTAAATTAGCCACATCTTCCTTGATTACTGAAAAATGAACAAACAAAATTGATTTTTCTAGAGAGGTGGGGGAAAAACCACATAGTTTAAAGATTCAGCTATTACGAGATGAACAACACATCTTCAAAAGATAATCTCAAGTAAAAAAGATAGAAAACAAATAGCTTCACATTTTGAGTAAAACTCTATATACTTTTGAGAATTTATGTATCATCATTGTCAGTCAAATAAAAAAGAAAGCAAGAGAAACAAAATGTTAATAGGATTAGAATTCATAAATTAAGAATTTTGTTAGCACAAAATTATTGAAGCACAATTTAACACCATCAAAACATAGAGTGAAATGGGGAGAGAGAGAGAGAGAGTTGTTTGCAAGGACGCTTCAACCATAGTTCTAAATCGCGGTATCGAGTAACGTAACGGTATAGATCGCAGAGTATCGGTATCGGTAGTATCGGCCGGTACGTATCGGGAATCGGATGTCGCGGCCGTGAAATTTTAAAAATCATTAGCAATCTCTCTAAAACTCAATTTTATGCATTTTTTTACTCTTTTAGCCTTAATTTGTCACATTTTAATCAAAATTTTGATATGTAGGAGCACTTTTGACTCATTTTCAACTAAATGATATGTATTTATTTTAGTCTCAATTATAACTTTTAATTATCTATAATAACAGTTTTCAATTGACAAATATTGTAATTCTAATTTACTTAATAACAATAATATATTTAAAATAAAAATAAAAATCTAATTAGAATAAACCTCTTTAAAAAAAAATTCTAAATCTTAAACATCTACACCAAAGCAAGACACAAATAAAAAAAAAAAAAAAAAAATATAGTACAAAAACATGGCAACAAAATAAATAAATAAATAAATAAATAATAAAAACTAATAACAAACCTTTCCACTAATCCAACTTTTGGCAGATTGGATTGAACATGTATTTTTCTTATTTTTTTTCCCTTCTTCTACTCAGTAGAAATATATATATATATATATATTAATATAAACAGTGGTGTAGTGTAGCCTGTATGTCTATAAACAAAGAAAAATGAGAGAAAAAAACCTATAAACATTCAGCACTAAAACAGAGCATAGCAGCAGCAACGGTTCCAAAAAACAGAGCATAGCACAACAACTCACCAAAAACAGAGCATAAACGCAACTCAGGGACACAAACCGTCTTTGAAGAAGCTTGAAGATCAAAGTGAACTCCATAGCCCAAAGAAGCTTAGATCTTGCAGGTTTTCTACGCTGATTTTTATCCGTACCGGCGTGTATCGGACTGTATCGTCGTATGTATCGGATTCGGGCCGATACGTGCCGGGAATCGGCCGATACGGACGTGAAATCCAATCTCACCGGTATACCGGTGAGTATCCGACGCGGCCCTCCTATTTTCCGGTACGAATCGTACCGGCCGATATTTAGAACCTTGGCTTCAACTCATCTAATAAGTAAAATTCACAGTTTCATCTACCTTTGTAAGAATACAATTGAAGCTTTCTTGCTATAGAAGCAAGTGAATCCTTATCATGGTCTACCAATAACACATGAATCTCATGTACAAAGGTGTGAGAAGAGCCCCTTGGACTTTCCATGATCTATGAACTTGTACTACTACTTCCTTGTTCCCACATGAGAAGGAAATGGAGTTACAGAAAGTAGAAGAAGATGATGAAGATGATGTGCAACACAAATGAAATAAACAACCAAAAGTGAAAAAAAAAAAAAAAAAAAGAAAGAAAGAAAAAGAAAATGAAATGGAGCTTGAATTGAGAGAGTGGTGTGTGCCTGTTTATATAGCAAAAGAGGGACTCTAATTATGGTAGGTGGTTTTATATATACATAGTCACATAGCATGAGGGGGCATTCAACATAGCAGGAAATGATTTACTTACATATATACATACAGGTTGGCGAATTTTTTTTTTTAATTTTTTTTTATCAACATATAAAAAAAAATAAAAAATAAAAAATAAAACTTCAAGGATGAAAACCAATGTATAAATCAAGTTGGTGAAGTCTTTTTACTTCTCTTTGTAGTGCTTTTTTCAATCTAAATCTTTTTAGTAACGCATATGTAGTCTTTAAGTTGGTGTGGCCTTTTGACCACGCATACCTTCACTAGACTAATTCCGGGTTGACATTGTTATTGTTGGCTCCACAAACACCCTTTAAGTCAAACTAGTGTGGGATCCACTGTTGACCAAAGATGGTCTTATTAGGTCATACAAACAAAATGGTGCAGTTACCTTTTTTTCTTTGAGGGTTGTACTCTTAAACTGTCCATTCAATCAAGGGTGATTAAGGATGGCAAATGTATATATATTTTTATTTTCTTGCACAATTGTTTAAGGGTTGCTCTAATGTTTCTAGGGCGGTTTGTCATTTTCTAGAACATACAGAAAAAAAAAATCTTCAAAATCAAGAATATCATGTATTTTGAGGAAAATTTTTGTTGTTTAACATTTTTGTTTAGAGTTGCCATTCTTTAAAAAGCTAGCGTTAAACATTGTTATGTTGTTCTAACAAAAAATTGCTGTCATAATTATATAACTAAATTGCCAACTCTTGTGATATTGCCATAGAGACTTCTCGTTAATAGTAGACAATTGCTTAATATCCAAATAATTGTTCTATGTACTTTGTGGAATTGTATATTATCACTAGACAAGCAATTGTTTCTCTCTCCACAAAATGATAACCATGGATTAGATTTTGGAAAGCAGAATTAAATTTCATTTTTCTTTTGTTAAAACTTGTTTTATGACTATCTTTAACTTTAATTTGTTTACACATTTGTTGAACTAGAACTCTTCTTTATGGTACGTATGTATGTATTATCTACCCACTTCATTAGTATTTTCTCACATCGCTTGTAACGACCCCAAATTTGTTAAACTAAAACATCACTCCTAATCTGATTAATCTGATATCTTTCCAAACCAATAATAATAATAATCTCAAAAGTCCTCTTTTCCATTGATCTACATATCAAATATTACAATTTTCATGTTCTTGTTCTTGTAATAATAACATTTACATAATCCAAGAAACTAGAAATAAAAATAATAATGCCTTAATGGTATACAAACAACAAGGCATAACCTTGGTACAACAAAATGGACACATGGTTCCAGTACACATTAGCCCTGAAGCTTCAACAATTAACAATCAATCAGCCCACGTCCTCTGTTAAAAATCTTCACCGCCTTGTGACTTGGGCGGAATCACACCAACAATTCCTGAAATGTTAGATACGAATGAGCTAGATGCCCAGTAGAAATACTTTTAACAAAGTATATAATTATCTGAAAATTCATGTGGCATTATTACAACCAAAACATTTCCTTTTTAAACACATGATAAATGTTTAAGCATCAAAAATCAAATATTATCATTTCCATGAGAAATCACATTTCAATACCGGAGGTAAATGAGTCATGAAGTCCCTAAAGAGAGCCCCGGTACATACATACATACATATAGTTTTATATCCAAAATACCCCCACATTTACCGACTGCTCCACTTTTGCCGACTACAATACGGCAGGACCAGTGGACACCCAAAAACATTTTCCCACATTCGTCCACCGATAAATCTAGATAGGGCAATTAGGCACCTTAACTCTCCGCGCGGGCACCAACACAATACATAACTCTTTTCCAAACCGACTCTCTACCCGCACTCACATGCTATCTACTACTCCCTTAAAACAACCTTTCTAATGTTTCCACAAATCCCAAGCATTTATACATCCATGAGAACAAAGGTAAATTTTCCCATTCAAATAATTGAACAATTATGGAGACATAATCTTCATATTTCAAAGGAAATTCTCAAAAGCTTTCAATTTCAAGAGTCTCATATCAAAATATATATCAATCTCACACTTCAATCATAAATTTAAAGAATTGAAAGTTAGTTCCAAGGAAAAATCTCAATGGCTTTTAAATTCATAAATCTCAAGCAATACATATTCAAAATATTTATCCATTAATCAATTTAAAAATTTGAAATCAATTTCATCCTTTCTCCAAATTTGACAGCTAGGGTTTTCATAAATATGGGGCTTTTGCCTATAAACCATGTAAAATGTTATCTTCAAATGAAAATCTCCATAATCCATAGCCATTAATAAAAATCTCAAGAGAAAGTAGAGAAAATCTGATTTTTGAAACAAAACCTAATTGTGTAAACTCAAAATTTTAATTATAGCATCAATTTCACAATAATACCAAATAATCATCCTTAAAATAAAGAGATACAAAGCTAAAAGTAATCCTTCTTCAAGAAAAGAGCAAGAGATCAAGACTTATTGGAGAATCCTTTACAAAACCAAGATCCAATCGGTTAAATATGCTCATCATCACTTGTTATTCATCTTTAATGCAAGATCCATGGTGGATTCTAGGTGAAAAACGGATGAAATCAAGGTTTTTAGGGCTAGGGTTTCGAGTATAGAGGAGAGGGGGAGAAAAGAGGAAGAAAAATAAAGTTTTTAGGGCAAAAAGTCACTTTAAAGTGACTGATATTGACCAGTTCGCTCGAGCTAAAAAAGATATGCTTGAGCGTAGAAAAAGAGCTCCTAGAATCTTTGAAATTTGCGTAGACCGCTCGAGTTCAACTTCCTGCGCTCAAGTGGACTTGTTTCCAGCACAGATACTCAAAATTCAAACGGGCATAACTCCCTTGCTTGGACTCTGTTTTAGGTCATTCTTATGTCCAAATCGAAGCCTCAGAAATAAACTTTCCAATAGTTCTAGCCTCACATCCAAATTCAAAGTGTGGAAAAAGAAAGGGGAAAAATAATGATGATTGCTCATAGGACAATTATCTGAATCAAAGTTTTTGGTTCAATCCTACTTCCCAAACATGATACCACCTAAATCAATATTCCAAAATGAATCTAAGAGGCTCCAAGTATAATAATAAAGGTGTTTAGAGAAATCCCATTAATCCAAGAAGTATGAAATGTCACAATCTCCCTACCTTAGGAAATTTCGTCCCCGATATTAGATAATTCAAGAATCAAAGTTTTGAACAACCAAAATGGAACGGATATTGGAATTAACACTTACTCCAACTAATCATGAACAATCTCTACTCAATCACAAGTTTCTAGAAGGGTCTCCTAACGCAACTAATTTCACGAGTTGGACAAGAAACAATTCTCAATTGATTTACAATCGCTACACCAAAATCTAATTCGAAATCTAAAGGGAAGTTTCATCTTTCAATCCGACACTGATATTCTGATAGCATCCATATGTTATGTCAATAGTTCCAAAATGGTGAACCTCATTTTCAACCCATTCACAAGAATTACCTCTATGAGCCACAAGAACCCATCAATCCAACGAAACAAAAGTCAAACAAAAGATCTCACTAACATATACAGCCATGCTCGCATCTCAACCAGACTCCACCTTAAGGAAATATCTTTTGGTTGTCTAACAACCTAGAACCTTAGAAAAATAAGCTTCCATTTCACATTCACACCCCGAGAAACAACTACCGATCTCTTAGTAACCACATTTCTAAACAATTACCTCACATTACTACACAAGTTCTCAATCCCTTTTCATGAGAAGAAAAGATTCTAACAAAAGTTTCATCTGCCAATCATGGCCTTTAACAAAACGCAACTCAACGAAACCAAACACCATAAGCTTCATGCTTGCAACATAACTAGTATTCCATGCCTTCACATTACTCACTTGCGATTTTAAAATACTTAAGAAACAATAAAAAATGAACATCAGAAAATATTCTTTCTGACTTTTGAATTTTAAAAGAGATCATTCTTGGTAGAATACTTTATATGAAAATGTTTTAGGTATATGAAATGTTTGTAAAAGTAGTGGGTTTTAAGAAAAGATATATTTATTTATTTATTTTGAAATTGTTAAGAATCATACACATCAAAAGACTCAATATGCCTCGTTCATAATTATTTCTCATTTACTAACTAGTCTATCCATAATGTTACATTCCCAATTTCAGTAAAAACAAGGTCACGGTTAACGGGAGAACTCCGTTCTCATTTCTTTTCTCAAACATTTTCCAACCAGTGACTCTCAAATGTCACCCCACTAATGATCCTATCACTATAGTGATGCCACAATCCCTTTATAGTTATTCAAGCAATAACCAAACATAACAACATGAACCGACTAAACATCACAAGTTTGGTAAGTCACATCTTGTGACAACCCTCACTTCTGATCAGCGTTAATTTGTGATTTAGCATGATAAGTAACTGATTAAGATGAAATCCTAAATTGATTATGTGAGTGTGTTATTTAGATTACATTTCTATCTGTTTGATGCAAAACGATTTGTTCATGTTTTGATTTCAAATTGCGAATTGAAAGCCATATCGGCAACCGATTCAGAAATTGACTTGATTTATATGCTAATTAGGAATTATAGAATTTTATGGTAGGTTTAATTAAAATTCTATTTGGAATGATTAAATTAGAATATATGATGCTAAATTGATTGGATGTAAGTTATCTACATGTTTGCCATTGAGTGGGCCACCTTCAAAACCATTGTTTTGGTCTTAATTCGCATATTTGACACATCATTCTTCATCCATCTCATTGCAAAAATGTGAGAGAGGGAGAAACTTGGGAGAAATTGAAATCAATAAGAAACTTTGCTTGAAATTTAGAAGAATTGGAGAAAATTTTGAAGACTTGTCCACATTGCTCAAGAATTTGGCTTACGTGACGTTTGATTGAGAAGCCTAGGTAAGAGCTCAACCTTTAATCTTGTAATTGAGCCATCTAGGACTTGCATATGAAATAAATAGGTGAATTAATGGGAGAATTGAGCTTGAATTCAAGGGAGCTAAGTTAATTCATGCATGCACGTCCATACCATGGAGTTTTGAAGTTTATTTTTATGAAATCCTCATATGCATGTTCTTATCATAGTTAAAATCCAAGAATTCACCATGTTTTGAGTTGAATGTTGCACATGATCATGGTTTGAGAAGCTCAAGATCAAGAAACTTCATGCATGTTGTGTTCTTGCATTGTTCATAAAACTTACATTGAAATTATGTTCAATTGGCATACCTTTGGGCTTTGATTTTATGTAATGATCTTCAAAACATGTTGTGTTATGAGTTTTTAAGTGTTTTCCAGAAATTTGGCCCAAAATAATGAGTTTTGGCATATTTGATTCATGGTTTGAAGCTTGGAGAAAATCTGGAAAACTCATAATTTGGCTTCCTCGCTCGAGCGAAGGATTCCACGCTCGAGCGACCACCTTAGTTTTCAGAATTTCGCTCAAGCGACGAAATGCTGGCTCGAGCGTAAATTGCAAGCTCTCAGGTTTTTGCGTGTGCAGACGCACGCTTGAGCGACGAGACCTACGCTCGAGCGAAGAATTGTGTCTCACGCTAGAGCGAGCATCGAGCAGAGAATTTCAGCAACCAGTACTTTCCACATTTTTGCAGATCGCTCAAGCGAGGGAGTCTACGCTTGAGCGACCACTCTCATTCGGAAAGCTCGCTCGAGCGAAGGAGTCTACGCTCGAGCGAGACCCCTGTTTTCAGTAAGTTTTGAACAATGTTTTTAAGTACATTTTTGCATCCTCATTCCATCCTAGGCATTCCTAGGCCATGTTTAAGGCATCATAATGACGATAATGTTATAGAACCACACCAAATCAAGACAGGGGCCAAGTTATTAATCCCGAGTGTGTAATTTAGTGTGCGTTCGTTCTGTAACTGTGTAGGTTTGGCACCCAAGGACGTTGATTAGCCTGCCTATAGCCCAGAAATCTGTGAGTAACAATGTTGTAAAGCTATGTTCAATTACAATTATTTTCTAAATGATTAACTGTACTACTTTTAGATATGATATTATTTACTGAATGAATGTTTGTCCTATTTTACGAACTATACTCGTGGCATCCATAGCAATTGACTGTTATTGCTACTTTTACTGTATTGTTACAAAGATCTCTGTCAGTTCCAATGTTTGGAACTACTACCGTTTACTGTTTTGATGGCCATCAACTGACTGTTCGGTCTATTAAGACCTACTGTATTGTTCCACTATTGGATGTACCACATATGACTGCTCTGATTCCTAAATGACTGATATGACTTGAAATATGAGTCACTGATTGAATAACCGATTTACTGATGCAAATGACTATTTCAATTACTGAAATGACATTCATTCTTAACCTCTTTACAAATTTGTTATTCACTGGGCTTTAACTCACTGTTTATATATATGTATGTAGGCGGCCAGGCACTAGACTAGAGCTAGAAGTGTCGAATTAAGCTCATGTTTTGTCAAGCCAAACATTGTGCCTCACTTCGAGGTTCTAAGTCTACTCGAGCCAAGGCTGTTTTTGGGGTGTTTCAGATTCACCGTTTTGTCTCCGCTATGTAATGAATGTTTAAGACTTGACTGTACATTAATGGTGAAGGGAATAGGTCCCTAACCTGTATGCTATGTGTATCTGAGATGTATATATATATATGGTTATGAGTGTGGTTTTGTCCATGGCAGTTTTTTCCCGTTCAGGTCTTCACAGCTCATTGGACATCTGTTTATTACTAATTGGCTTCCGCCAGCCCTTTTATACTGTGTTATTGTTATCACTATTAAGCAGGCCTTTGGTAATCACGGATTCCTGGCCGGTTACGATGCTAAACCCTTAGGGGCGGGTTTGGGTCGTGACACATCCCATTCGCGACTACTACGACAATCCACCAATTACTCATTATTTATCTTAGGTTTGCATCACAATTTTCACAATTAATCCCATTTTTGGGGATCACACACAATCAACTAAAAACAATTACCAAGCAATTTACACAACTTGCCACTCCCCTGAGTGACACACACACTCATCAAACAATTAATTCCCATTCACCCACCTCATTTCTAGACTTAAGACAAGTTCTAAGGTGACTCCTAGTCGACCTCTCCTGACGCCAGGGGTGTGCGCGGTGCAAGTCGATGTGGTTAAGTAGAAAAATAGAAATCGTATAACGGGTGGCAGATTGATAAAAATGTCATTAGAATTTGCAATTTTTCTTACCAAAAACTGGCGGTTCGGTTGTCAAATAATGACGGATTTGCCTTGGCGGTTCGAGCGGATTGGTGGTTTATAAAAAAATATAATTGAAATTACAAAACATGAATCAAAGAGTAAAAGGATCTAATTTATAAATTAACTGAAATAGTCAAAATTAAAATATTAATCTAATATAACATTAAATATTAACAAACTAGTAAACTAAAAATCCAACAATCCAAACAAATTATACAATAACAATTTAACAAGGTAATAAATACTAGAAAACTTAACATCATCCAACATTGAGGAACCTGTTGGATGATAATAAAAATTATAAATAAAAGAGAGAGAGCACAGACAGAAAGAGATAAAACAACCAGACCAACTTTTTTTTTGAACAGGGGTCAGCCGGGCTTTTTACCTAATACCAACTATCAATGATGTTATATATATATGTGTGTGTGTGTGTGTATAGAGCAGAGAGAGCACAGACAATAGAGAAAGACAAGAATAGAGAGAAAGCAGTGAGAGAAAAGAGGGAGGGAGACAGAAAAGAGCAAAGAGAGAGAGAGCGAGAGAGAGCAACGAGAAAGCAGTGAGAGAAATGTACCGACGAGTCGACGATGATGAGTAACCAGTGTCATTCGGCAAGGGAAGGAGAAACCAGCGGCGATGGTGAGGAAAGGCTAATAGCGGTGAGTTAATCGGCAAGGTAATGAAGAGGAATCGATGTGAATGAGATGAAATTGAAATGTGTGGGTGTCAATTAGGTTTAATTGAGGAATTATTGTGTGTGTGAGTACATGTATAATAGATATGATCTGTGGCCGGATTGCACTTGCTTTGTGTGTGTATAACAGGTGATTTTTTTTTAAACAGAGGCATGTCGGATCGGTTAGACCTACGGGTTGGGAAATTTCACCTGCCATTCGCACCGACCCGCCATAGCTGGACCTCCTACCTGCCCAACCCACCCACCAGAGTTAAAAATTTGTGCGGTTTAGTGTGGTTAGGAGCGATTCGGTGCAGTTTTGGCAGTATTATGCACAGCCCTACTTGACGCCACAATAATCACAAACACCACATAAGGAACTAATGCCACAATCCAAAATGTCTACTCACAAACCACCATATTCACTACTAGTAATTTCACTAATTGGCACAATCCCAATTAAATTTAATCTTATCCTAATCTATTCCAAAATTCTATACCTAATTCGTTCACTTATGATTTACAACAAAATTCTGAATAAAAAAAATTATCACGCCCCCAAAATAACACAGAAAAACAATTCATAAGATAAGAGAACATAATAGAATTAATATCCTTTCATTCATTAGAGTCCATAATACCGAAGATATTACATGCATTATACATTCATAAATGTTCATTCCGAATCTATAACGTGTAACATTAGTTAATAACAACAAAATAAGTGCCATACAGGCTTATATCTTTCCAAGATTTCACTTGGTTACAACAAAAGAGGTCTAAACTAAATGCATGTAAAGCCCTTGGCTTGAATAAACATTTACAAAACAAAATGGAGCCTCCAATTCCTAGGTCCTCCCAAACTATGTTCTCGGAGGAAGCATTTCACCAGTACCTGAAAAGGGTTTCCCAAGTAGGGTGAGCCAAAGCCCAGTAGAGATAGTCAAATACAATGTATGAAGTTTAACTAAAAAATAAGTGTCAGATAAATGCTTAATATTCATGATCAACTTACACTCTGCCCATAACCATTCAATACTAATATTCATATCTCAATCCATTCTTATTCATTTCAGATTAATTCATTTCATTTCAAGTCATACGATAAACATAGTTAATTTTCCACATGATCCAACTGAGACTACAAGTCAGTGGTTCCCTATCCACATTGCTATCATACAAACAATTCAACTTTGTCATTTTACGAAAATTTCGTCTGCGGGATCGGCACCCATGTATACACAAGATTTCGTGACTTTCACCCCGGACACTATGGCCAACTTAATTCTCAATGGAGTCCATCCCCTATCTCTTCCAAAACAATGGAGTACATCCCCCTTCTTCTCCCAAAACATTATACATACACAATGTATTTACATTCATCGTCATATACAATGACTATCCATAACACATATTCAATGCCTTAATCATACCGTCATATTCAATGGCAAACTTAAATGATTAGTTTCAATTCACCTAATCATCATGCAAATTTTACAACAATCATAGCTATCTTCCATCGATAGCCCAATACAGATATTTCTAAACAGATATACAATCTTTATAACAGATAAACAAATATACAATCTTTATAACAGATAACTTATCAAATTTCCATGAATGAGTGATTAAACAAATCCTACTACACCGTTCATTTACACCTTTTCCTGATTTCACATTTCGCACATCAATTTCATCATTTATACAAAATAATATTCAAGACACATTTAGGGTAAATCTCTCCCCTTATTCAAATATTAACCCAAAGGTTAAAATTCACCATTTTAACACAAGATATCCTCATTGTCAAAATCCCATAATCATCTATGTAATACAATGTAAAAACCCTTCTTTCAATTTGAGACTAAACCCTAAGTTTACCCAAAAACTCCCAAATCTTCACCGTTTATACATAACCACAAACTACTAGGTTAAAACTCATACTAAAGTATAGAATATCCCTACCTCAAAGAGAGAAGATGAGCCAAGCAAGAGAAAAACCTCAAAAGTGTCGAAATCCAACTCTAATTGGTTCAAAAAGAAGATCTTGAGAAGCTCCACCTCTTTATCAAAGGGAGTAGGGTGGAGAGATCAAAGGATCTAGGCCAAAATGTAGAGAGAGTATTTTAGAAAGAGAGGCTTTCAACTTTAGGGTTTTGGCTGAAAAGATATGAAAAAGTGATGTAAAAAGTGCTTTTCGCGATCTGATATGCGCAGTTCACTCGAGCGGAGGGTTTCACGCTCGAGTGTCAAACACAAAGATTTGTTCCGCTCGAGCGCCAGAAGAGGCCCGCTCAAGCACAGAATACACATCTCTAGAACTTTCCAGACAACAGAGCAATCGCTCGAGCACAACAACAGCCGCTCGAGTGCAAACTTGCTCGAGCGTAGGAAACGCCGCTCGAGCTTGAAAAACATTCCTCCAGCACTTTTGCAGAAGTGTAGAGTACTGAGAGTTTGCAACTCTCGCTCGAGCACAAGAAAAGTCGCTCGAGTGGAGGACCAAAATTTACAACCATGACCCATTTACCGGTCATTCAATCCCTTCACAAAATGAACAATTCCACAATATACATCTCTCAAAATTTAACCAATTTCATTACGTATATCTCATATTTCCAAAACATATTCAATGTTTATAATATATTTGCATTTCCGAAACTTAAATAACATATACAATGTCTTTATGGTTTATACACAAAATAAAATCTCAACATATAATCAAACATTAACAAACAAGTCCGGATATTTCTCACGGACTTCTAATTCATGCTCCCAAGTTGCTTCCTCAACCTCGTGATGTTTCCACAACACTTTGACCAAGGGAATTGTCTTGCCTCGCATGACTTGATCCCGTCTATCTAAGACTCTCACCGGTCTCTTCTCATACGAGGCATCCTCGTCTACCTCTAAGTCGGTCCAATCCAACACATGTGATGGATTCAGCTCGTACTTCTGAGGCATACTAATATGAAACACGTCATGCACTTCGGAAAGTTGTGGCGGCAACGCCAAATGATAGGCAACTTCCTCAATCCACTTAAGGATCTCAAAAGGGCCAATAAACCGAGGGGAGAACTTTTTCTTTTCCAGAATCTCATCAAACTCTACCTAGGTGATATTTTCAAAAAGACATGATCACCCACCTCAAAAGACAAAGGTCTCCTCTTATGGTCGACGTAAATTTTCTGGCAATTTCAGACTGTAATTAGTCTCTTACGGATAAGTGCAACTTTTTTCGTCGTTTCCCGAACCAACTCTGGGCCCAACAAAGGTGCATCACCCACCTCGGCCCAACAAACTGGAGATCTACACGGTCGGCCATATAAGGCCTTAAATAGTGCCATACTAATACTCAATTGGAAACTGCTATATAAGTAAACTCTACCAATGGTAAGTGCCTCTCCCATGACCCCTTAAAGTCAAGGACACAACCGCGAAGCATATCCTTAAGGATCTGGATAGTACGCTCGGATTGCCAGTCAGTCTGAGGATGATACGCAGTGCTAAAGGTCAATCTAGTGCCCAAAGCACTCTGCAAGCTCTACCACAACTGAGCTGTGAAACGCGGATCCCTATCTGAAATAATCGTCACAGGAATCCCGTGCAACCTCACTATGTCCCTAATATACAAGTCGGCAAGATAGTCTACCCAATCACTAACACACATAGAAATAAAATGTGCCAACTTGGTCAATCGGTCAACTCCCACCCAAATGGCATCACTGTCCGTTGAGTCATCGAAAAGCCCACAATAAAATCCATTGTGACATGCTCCCGTTTCCACTTAGTTATAGGCAAGTGTTGCAATAAACCCGCTGGCCGCTGGTACTCGGCCTTCACTTGTTGACAAGCAAGGCACTTCGATACAAACACGGTTGCATCTTTTCTCATACCCCCCCACCAAAACTGGTGACTCAGGTCGTGATACATCTTTGTGCCTCCCAGATGCACCGCAAGGCGTGAATGATGAAACTCTCAGAGTACTTCCTCTTAGCAAGACTCTGGTACGAACAAGCGATCACGGTATCTCACACTCAGGTCGGGATACACATTCAAGCCCTTCTCTACTTTCTCATCGGAAATCTTCTCCCTGAGGATTTCCACTTCAAGATCACTTCTCTGCACTTTTAACATTCGATTCACAAGTGTAGGTTGGGCAACTACTGTAAACAAGGTCGCAGATTCAACGGACTCGCCAAGATGCAAGTCAAACTTACCAAGAGTACCCAACATCTCCCATTCCTGAATGGCGATGCAAGCCACACTGCTAATAGATTTCCGGCTCAAGGCATCTGCTACATTGTTAGCCTTCTTGGGATGATAATGTAACTCAAAATCATAATCCTCTATAAACTCCATCCACAATCTCTGCCTCAAATTTAAGTCCTTCTGAGTAAATAGATACTTCAGACTCTTGTGATCAGAAAACACTTTAAATTCCTCTCCATACAAATAGTGCCTCCAAATCTTCAAGGCAAAAATCACCGCTGCTAGCTCTAAGTCATGAGTAAGGTAATTCCTCTCTTGGGTTTTCAACTGCCGCGAGCCATAGGCTACTACCTTTCCCTCTTGCATCAAAACACTGCCCTAGCTTTCCTGTGAGGCATCACAATATACTGAATAGTCCAAACCCCTTTTTGTAATAATCAAAATTGGAGTAGTGGTAAGTCTAACTTTAAGTTCCTGGAACGATTTCTCACAAGTCTCATCCCACACAAATTTGACTCATTTCCTCGTCAACCTAGTCAAAGGTGCAGCTAGTCTAGAGAAATCCTTCACAGACCGACGGTAATACCCGGCCAACCCCAGGAAACTAAGGATCTCAAAGACGTTCTTAGGCTGTTCCCAATCTTGCACTGCTTCTATCTTGGATGAATCTACGGTCACTCCTTCCCCGAATATCACATGACCTAAGAACCTAACCTCTTTCAGCCAGAACTCATACTTCCCAAACTTAGAATACAACTTATGGGCTCTAAGTAACTCAAGCACCACTCGCAAGTGTCCCTCATGCTCCTCCTCAGAGGGTGAGTAAATCGAAATTTTGTCCACAAAGACAACCACAAAACGATCTAGAAACTCATGGAAGATCCGATTCATCAAATCCATAAACACAGCCGGTGCAATGGTTAGCCCAAAAGGCTTTACTAAGAACTTCTAATGGCCATACCACGTACGGAATGCCGTTTTTGGGATATCTTCCTCCCTTTCTCTCAACTGATGATAACCCGATCTCAGGTCTATCTTAGAGAAAAAACAAGTCCCTTTTAACTGATCAAACAAGTCATCTATACGAGGCATCAGATATTTGTTCTTAATTGTAACCCGGTTCAACTTTCGATAATCTATGCAAAGTAGCAATGCTCCATCTTTCTTCTTAGCAAAGAGAGCCGGTGCTCCCCAAGGTGATGTACTAGGGCCGATAAAACCCTTATCTAACAATTCCTGGAGCTGAAGCTTCAACCCACTCAACTAAGCAGGCGCAAACCGATATGGTGCCATAGAAATCGGTGTTGCCAAGCACTAGATCAATAGGGAATTTGATCTTTCGGTGAGGTGGTAAACTAGTAAGATCCTCGGAAAAGATATCTGGACACTCACAGACCACCCTTGGCAACTCCACTTGGACTTCATTACACTCACTACTTTGAAAGTTAGCAAGAAGATAACTAAGCTCACTCCGCCGACGCGGATCATATACTGGGGATAAGACTCTATCCACTCGGTTCCCCAAGAAATAAAAACAATCCCCGCTTAAGGTACATACAGTAACCCTCTGATGGTAGCAATCTATAACAGCCTGGTATGACGATAACTAGTCTATACCAAAAATAACATCAAAACCAGTCATATCAAGAAAAACAAATGCAAATGGAAGTCGACGACCGACGACCTCTATTGCACAACCCCGACACCCCTGTTTTAGAATAACCTCACCACCAATAGGTGACTCTACACAAATAGGAGATGCTAACTGTGCTAACTCCAACCCCAAAACAAATGCAAATACAGACGAAATAAATGAATGGGATGCACCCGTATCAATCAACAAACTAGCAACTGAATTGAAAAACAAGAAGGTACCTCTCATGACAGATGGAGCCGGTACAAGATCTGGCGCGGTAACAGCATATATACGGCCTGTTGGCCTCTAATCTACCTGCTCACCCCTCGGAACATAGCCTTGCTACACGGATTGAGAGGAAGAAGCTCCCTGATTGGCCCTTGAGGCCTGTGCTGACTGTTCAGGCTAGTGACTCTGTGTCTGTCTTGAACCAGATGCACCAAGTGTGCCACCCAACTGTGGAAAAAACCTCTTCAAGTGCCTCGCCTGCCCACACTGATAACAAGTGAGCGGTTGGCCTCTCTCTTGGCCTTGGCCCTGAGGATGAGCCAGAGATGAAGTTGTTCGCTGCCCTCCTCCCCTCTGTGGGCAAGATGGAGACTTGTGGCTTAACTGACCACATTTGAAACAAGTGATGTCTCCCTGACCACCTCTCCCAAAACCTGAACTCAGCACTGGAAAGGTAGACCTCAAATGCGCTCCCTGGGACTGTTGAGGATTAGAACCCCTCTGTCTCTTACTATCCCCCTGATTATCCTGACTCCTCCTAGAGCCCCTTATTTTCTCCTCCTCTACATGCATGATAGTCTCAAGATGGACTGAAGCCTCCACAAGGCGCCTATAGTCTCTAATCATGGATCCAGGCACTCTGAACATGAGTCTGGTCCTTAAACGCTTCTCAAACTCTAGACAACGGCATTCCTCAGTTGCCACCAACTCCGGTGTAAACCTAGACAAGCTAGTGAATGCGACTTCAAACTCAACCACTGGTGTGTTCAACTGCTTGAGCTGAGAAAACTGATCCCTCAACTTCTCCCTTACTGTAGTAGGTGAGTACTTGTCCTGGAAGATGTCAACAAAGACCTCCCAAGTCCCTCCAATGCGTCCTCGCACATACTTCCACCACTGATTCGCGTCTCCCTTCAACTTGAAGAACGCTAAGGTCATTCTTAAACCCCCGTCTTCGATGTCGAGCATCTCAAACGCCTTCATCATTTGCTCTAGCCACTCATCAGCCTTCAGTGGTTCCTTCGAATCACCTAAAAACTCGATTGGATTCGACCGGAAGAACTCTCTCTTCAAGAAAGATGGCCCTTCTTCAACTACTTGGGCTTGGACTTGATTCTCTGCCCTAAGAATGTCCATGGACTCCCGTAATACTCGGGCCATTTCACGGGCTAAGGCGTCCATGGCCTGTTGACCAACCGGCTCAGCCACATTGGCTTGACCAACTCCCTCCTCCTGTGTTGGGATTTCATCCGGTATAGGCATCTCGTGCCTACCACGCCTACCACCACCACATCCATGTCCTGACATCCTAATAAAGGTAACGATAGTGTAGACCGCCCGAACTCTGCTCCGCGCGCGAAGGTGCGAATTGTGTTCATAGCTATTACAGTTCGAACTCCTATCACGGTTCTGAATCTAATCTCACAAAGTGCAATGTAAGATTGATAAATCACCAAAGAGTCCAAATTCGGCAAATAGTTTTGGAAAATCGATTTTAATCAAGAAGTGCCAAACATGGATTGCTTTGCCAGATTTCAGAGACGCCACCTAAATGTTTTGTTTTGAGAAATTTAGGAAACCCTGACTCGTGCCTAAGACCACGTGTCCGTCATCATCAAAGTTGCCTAGGCTCAGGAACTTGGGTACGAGAGGAGAAGGTCCTGAAATGAGCACCCCCGCTTGCTCGATCAAAGATCGGCCTCTACTAATATGATATGTTGTTTTTGAAAACACATGCGTTCTTATTCCGGTTTATTAGCTAACCTTTACTATGTTATGCACACAACATACAATTATAGACTCAATCACTCAGATTGGAACAAAACAACTCATGTTAGCTTTTGAAAATGATTTGAAAATGCTACTTGCAAGTAGGCTAAAGCGCAGATTGCCACCCTTAAGTGGGCTTAGAAAAACACGATTTTGCCACTTCAAGTGGGCTAAAAACTCACAATCATCGAGTTGTTCCAATTCAGGCAATCAAGCCTTCACCCACAGGCATTCATGCAATTATAGCAGTTATGCAAATAGCCTCATGGCAAGCATGCTATCATGGCAGTCACTTACACACATGCAAGGATGCTAAAGCGTAAAAGCTTACCTAGTACTCCGAGCCAAAACAGAAGCTATGTTAGAAATCAATGCATGACCCTAGCTATGTTAAGAATGCCTAATGCAACACATGCAAAATGCAACTAAGATAGGCTCGACTATTCTAAGATGTCAAGTGAATGTAGCTAGATAACATGTATTCAAATTGGTATTGAAATACAATGCAGTTTGTATGATGCGCCGAGCCCAGTGCATGTAAGACAGATGAATGATGCACGCATGCGAAGCATAAGGATGCTAATTGAAAATGACCCTAAACTAACCATCGAAAGCGGTTAAGTAAAATGGAGAAAGGCGTGGGGTTGGAAGACATTCACACACACACGCACATTTATTATATCATTTGCCCTCTCGACGGGGATCCGAATAATAATAACATAACTAGCTAATCTAAGCTAATTAAACTAATTATTACAAACCAAAACTAATTAACTAATCATAGTTAACTAATTAGTTATTACAACACAAATTGATTAGTTAAGCACATTAACTAATTAAGTACTAAACCGTCAAACTAGCTAACTAAGTAAAGCAACTAACTAAAATAGTTAAAAGGAGCCTCGGGGTGAGAAGTGCATGCATGCTCAGTCATCTCGCTCGGAAATCCATCGCTATGCCCCAACTTGCCTCTGTTTGCATTTGATTTGAGAACACTGCACAAACCTCCAGATAGCTTCTACTCTAACATCGGAACCTCCAGGAAGGCTGCCGACCAATAAAGGGTGGTGTAGACCACCTATAGACCACCTAAACATGCTGCAGACCAGAAAAAGTGGTCGGCCAGCCACTTTTATTGGTTTGCCGACCAGAAAATCCTGCCAAGCTCCAATTTGTTGCAACAGAAAACAATAAGGGGCACAGCAGTGTATTTGCAAGGTATGTGTGCACAACCACTCTCCCTATCATTTCTTAAGCTCAAGGGAGTGCGGTACTCGACTCTCTAGCCACCAGCTGAGCATCGCAATGCACGATGGTCGAGAAGCCAAGTTTTCACAATTCAATGTCAATGAATGCAAAAATAACACATAAAAGCCTCCGCCTCTATCATGCATGATCAAGAGGGTCGGTGACCGAGAAATGAGGCACATTTCATCACTTCAAGTATGAAACGTCCCTCGTTTCTCATGTTTAGATTGACGTCCAATCCAAACACAATGCAATGTAACAACATTCCAAACAACATGCAAACAACATGAGCATAGCAAGTTTAGAAGCTTAAGGCTAGTAAAGAGCATCCCACAAAAGGCATGCAATACAATGCTCAAATGACCAAACCATCCCCAAATTGACTTCATGCATGCCAAAATAGTGGCCAAAATGCTCCGACATGCTAGCATTAAAAGTAAGAAAATGCATGCTCATGCATTGGCCCATGAATAAGGCATGAAACACAACTCTCAAATACAATCAAAGAGTGATATGCATGAGAACATGGCAATGCTATACGCTCTGAAATGAAGTGTTAAATGATGCCAAATCACATAAACACACAAGCATAGCATGCAAGAGGGCCTAAGGCACAAGGCTTCTAAAAGGAACTACACAAGAGGCATGTAATACATGGCACAAATGATAGAACCAACCATAGACAGAGCTCAATTAGGTCAAAAAAAAGACCAAAACATGCTGGGATGGGAGCTAAAAAACCTAGACAAGCATGCATACGCATTGGCTCATTAGCGAGGCACAAAGGCACAACTCTTAAAAGCACTCAAAGAGTGAAAGGAGTGAGAACATGGCAATGCAATATGTTCTGAAATAACATGTTAAGTGATGTTATGGCAAGCAAACATCTCAAACAAAGCATGCTAGAGGCATCAAAACAAAAGGCTAGTCAAGCCCATTGCATTACAGCTATGCAATACAAGAACCATATGGCCAAGACAACCCAAAATAGTCCTAGAGCATGTCAAATCAAGGCCAAAAACATGTTGTAGTAGAGCCAACACATGTTAGAATAATGAGCTAAAACAACAAGCATGCAAGGCTAGTAAGTGAGATTTCCTCTACAAGTACAAGATGCAAACCACAAGTGGCCAAACCAGCCAAAATCAGAGTTGTATCATGGCAAAACAATACCAAAATTACACTGATATGGTAGCTCAAATGCTTAGACAAGATGGCATACATATTGGCTCATATTTAAGGCATAGAGTACAACCTTCCAAAAGCATTGAAAGAGTGAAAGATGTGAGGGCATGGCAGTGAAACATGCTCTGAAATCATGTATCAAATGATGCTAAATCATGCAAATAGCCCAAGCAATGCATGCTAGTGGACTCAAAACACAAAGCTAGTGAGCAAGATTGAACTATGGCTATACAAAGCAAGGCATGCATGACCAAAAACACCTGAAACAGAGCTTAAGCATGGCAAAACATGAGTAAAAGCTTGCTAGAGTTGAGCCAAAATCATGCTAAAATGGTGGTCCAAAGCATGATGCACACAAGGCTAGTTAGTGGAATTGCACTACAAGTGCAAGGAGCATGCAACAAGTGATCAAACCAACCCAAAATAGTGATATGCCATGCTAAAATAAGGCCTAAGACATGCTAAGATGGAGCCAAAACAAGCTTAACAAACATGCTACTTTGATGAGCCACCAACACAAGCATACAAGAGAAGAGGAGGGGGGGACAACCCCCTCCTATTTGGGGCCCCAAAACACCCTTTTCCACCACTGAAATTCCTCTGGAATTCAGTGGTGAAGAGGCCAAATAAAGGTGATCACAAAGGCCTAAAGTGATGGCATAAAACAAGGCAAAACAAGGTACAAAATGGGGTAAAACACCCTCAACACCAAAGAAGCCTCATACAAACATTTTCAATACTTAAAAATGAAGCTTTTTACAGTTGAAAGCTAAATCAAAAATAGCATGCAAAGGTGGCTAAGTAGTTAAGCAAAACAAGCTTAAAAGAAGATATAGGACTCACCCTTGAAGAACAAGAACAAGGCAGCAACTTCTGAGGCAAAACCAAGCTTTTGAGCTTCAAACAAACTTCCAAGAACCTCAGCTAAAGAGTGAAGGTGTTTCACTATGTGTTTAGTGTAAAAGTATGAACAAATCTCACTTTTAGGCACAAAACAACACAAATATATATATATATATATATATATAGAAAGAGAGAGAGAGAGAGAAAGAGAGAGAGAGAGAGAGAGAGGAAGAAATATAGAGATAGAAGGATATGTATAACCCTAATGAAAATTTCTAAACCTGAGACAAGAGAGAGGAGGCTCCCTTTTATAAAAATCCATGCATTAAGCTTGTTAAACAAGCTAAAGGCTCCAAGCAATCCCTGATGCTTTTTGTGCCTAACAGCTGGCACACCTGGCAAGAAAATATCTGTAGAAAAATGAAGGAAAAGTGCCAACCAATTGGAGTGGTCGACCAACCACCAAAAGTGGTCTGCAGGAACAAAAAGTGGTAGGCAGGGGTGGAAAGGTGGTCTGCACAGGGAGAGGATGGTGGTGGCATGGCTGCCGACCACTTTAGGTGGTCCACAGACCACCCACCCTAGCTGGCCGACTAGAAAAACTGGCTGGCAGGGAAGAAAAGTGATCTACAGGGGGAGAAATTGGTCTACAACCCTAGTTCCACCCTCCAAGCAAAGGGTAAGAAAGTTTGGTTCAAAACCAAACCAAAAACAAAGCAAGACAAAAGTCCGCAAGGCGAGGCACTCAGCCGGAATCCCCGAAAACTAGTCTACGGGTACAAAAAGTAGCCTACGAGAGGGAAAGGTAGTCTACAACTACAAAAAGTGGTCTACAGACCTCTGTTTCCCTCTAGGAAAAGTCAACAAGGCATGGTCCGAAAACCAGGCCAAGAGAAGAAAGTTAACAGGTCTCGAGACAAGGTGCACAGCCGAAGGTTCCGAAAACCGGAAACTAGCCTACAAGAGGGAAAAGTAGTCTACGACTATGAATAGTGGCCTACAGGCCTCTCTCTCCCTCCAGGTAAGGTCAACAAGGTATGGTCCACAAACCAAGCCGAAACAGAAAGAGTTCAGAGGCCCAGAGGCAAGGCACTCAGCCGAAAACTCCGGGAACTCGAAACAAGAACAAATATGCACAATCATCGAGCGCTCAAACGATGACATCTGAGTCTTAAGGTCGGTCAAAAATGGGGTGTCTATAAATAGACATTAGCACATTTACAAATGTGTCGAAGCTAATTCACTCACGTCCTAATGCGATGGACAATTGTAAATCATTCCGTATAAACATGTGATCATGTAAACATCTATGAATTTCATTTCCAAATAATGACTGTCCCGTGGCATTGCTAGAGTTCCAATTAGAAACGACAGTGATCAAGTGCCTTTCCAACAGGACTCCCAGAAACCCATAAACTCGATCAGCATCCTAGAAACTAAATCCTATACCCATATAATCACATAAGCATGTTATCATGTGAGCACATATCGTCTATACTTTAAGTCTCTAACAAGTGAGACAAACCCATTGTGGTACTAACCACTTCCCACGTACCCAAAGTATTCAAACCCGGTACGCTTTGATACCAAGTTGTCACGCCTCCAAAATAATACAGATAAACCAATTCTTAAGATAAGAGAACATAATTGAATTAATATCCTTTCATTCATTAGAGTTCATAATACCAAAGATATTACATGCATTATACATTCATAAATGTTCATCCCGAATCTATAACATATAACATTAGTTAATAACAACAAGATAAGTGCCCTACGAGCTTATATCTTTCCAAAATTTCACTTGGTTACAACAAAAGAAGTCTAAACTCAATGCATGTAAAGCCCTTGGCTTGAATAAACGTTTACAAAACAAAATGGAGCCTCCAGTTCCTAGGTCCTCCCAAGCTATGTTCTTGGAGGAAGCATTTCACCAGTACTTGAAAAGGGTTTCCCAAGTAGGGTGAGCCAAAGCCCAATACAGACAGTCTAATGCAATGTATGAAGTTTAACTAAGAAATAAGTGTAAGATAAATGCTCAATATCCATGATCAACTTACACTTTTCCCATAACTATTCAATACTGATATTTATATCTCAATCCATTCTCACCTATTCATTTCAGATTAATTCATTTCATTTCAAGTCATACAATAAACATACTTAATTTTCCACATGATCCAACAGAGACTACAACTCAGTGGTTCCCAATTCACATTGCTATCATACAAACACTTCAACCTTGCCATTTTACGGAAATTTCATTCGCGGGATTAGTACCCATATATACACACAATTTTGGGACTTTTACCGTGGACACTCCGACCAACTTAATTCTCAATGGAGTCTATCCCCTATCTCCTCCAAAACAATGGAGTACATCCCCTTTTTTCTCACAAAACATTATACATACGCAATGTATTTACGTTCATCGTCATACACAATGACTATTCATAACACATATTCAATGCCTTAATCATACCGTCATATTCAATGATAAACTTAAAGGATAAGTTTCAATTCACCTGATCATCATGTAATTTCTACAACAATCATAGTTATCCTCTACCGATTGCCCAATACAGATATTTTTAAATAGATATGCAATCTTTATAATAGATAATTTATCAAATTTCCATGAATGAGTGATTAAACAAATCCTACTACACCATTCATTTACACATTTTTCTGATTTCACATTTCTCACATCAATTTCATTATTTATACAAAATAATATTCAAGACACATTTAGGGTAAATCTCCCCCCTTATTAAAATATTAACCAAAAGGTTAAAATTCACCATTTTAACACAAGATATCCCCATTCTCAAAACCCTATAATCATCTATGTAACACAATGTAAAAACCCTTCTTTCAATTTGAGACCAAACCCTAAGTTTACCCAAAAACTCCCAAATCTTCACCGTTTATACATAACCACAAATTACTAGGTTAAAACTCATACTAGAGTATGTAATATCCCTACCTCAAAGAGAGAAGATGAGCCCAGCAAGAGAAAAACCCCAAAAGTGTCGAAATCCAACTCTAATCGGTTCAAAGAGAAGATCTTGAGAAGCTCCACCTCTTTATCAAAGGGAGTAGGGTATAGAGATCAAAGGATCTAGGTCAAAATGTAGAGAGAGTGTTTTAGAGAGAGAGGCTCTCAACTTTAGGGTTTTGGCTGAAAAGATATGAAAAAGTGATGTAAAAAGTGCTTTTTGCGATCTGATATACGCGCCCAGTTCCCTCGAGTGGAGGGTTTCACGTTCGAGCATCAAACACAAAGATTTGTTCTGCTTGAGCGCTAGAAGAGGCCCACTCGAGCGCAGAATACACATCTCCAGAACTTTCCAGTCAATAGAGCAACCGCTCGAGCACAACAACATCTGCTCGAGCATAGGAAACGTCGCTTGAGTGGAAAAAACATTCCTCTAACACTTTTACAGAAGTGCAGAGTACTGAGAGTTTGCAACTCTAGCTCGAGTGCAAGAAAGGCCGCTCGAGTAGAGGACCAAAATTTACATAGCCTGCTCAAGCACAAGAATGGCCACTCGAGCCTAAGACCAAAAATCTGGGTAACACAAAGTTTGAAAACTAACTAACCAACCTGTTCCAAACACAACCACAACCCAAAGATCAATTTCAAAGGTATACAAGGGAGGAAAGAGATAGAAAACAATATGAAAGCATTAAACCCGAGCCCAGAACATCACAAGAGTTAGGTAAAAAACTGGGATCGCTATAAAGACTCTCTAAGAAACACATCCCTTACTACACAAAACTTCTTCACCTTTAACGATAAGACAAATTTTTGGGCGAGACCACTAGATGATTGGCATTACTATTGACAACAACTCAATGTAATTTAAATAATATCGTAGTCTATCAAACACAGTGAAGAAGTCAACCTCAGCTCTAACAATATAACCTGTATCGCCACAATTTACACCCTATTTCTTCATAACTCTTTCATATATATAACTCCTATATAACTTGGATTCATAATCTGAAACAGTCATAATTTAACAATTATCAATCATTCTAAATTGAAGGTCTGCTCTAAACTCAAGGGTACTAGAATTCGGTATGTCAAGGACATAGTTATACTCGCTCCGTCATGGTATACATCAAAACCAACCCCTTAAGACACCCATCACATAGCCTCTTCCTTATGCTACTCGGCCAACCTAGTTAGATATAACTAACTTCACCTAGTTTAGAAAGTTTTAAAACTAGTTCATATATTCCGATATTAACAGTCCAAAAAACTTACCATTAGGTCACTCTAATCGTCCTTAAGGTCTCAATCAATATACATTACCGTAAGGTTTAATCCTTACCTCACTCCACTTCCAAGGCCTCCCTTCTAGCCTATTTTCCTAAATTTCAATGTGAGTCTATGAGATAATTTTAACTTTTCATAACCACAAACCATTCACCATACAATAAAAATAAAAATAAAAAACTTTACCATCATAAGATCACAATTGCGTCTCATGAACTTACAAAACCGGTAAACTAAGGTTCCACACCAATCTCATATTCGCGTTCTTATGTGATCCCAAAACGATATATCCTACCAGTAAAAGTGATGCCAAAGACTTAAGTCCCAATAGTTTTCCCCCATTTGGGGTCAGTCACATCCTTCTATCCTATAAAAAAAAAAAAAGAAAAAAAAAATAGAGATAAGGTTTAACCCATGCTTAAATACTCCACACGAGATCTCATAAGTCATACGCGAGTCACACATATGCCTATACATGTATCTACTTCCACATAAGGAAAACCACATAAGCACATAATCACATAGAGCATGTACGAGTTATTCTCCTAAGATACCAGCTTGTCCCATGGCGCTCAAGGCCAAGTGGAAAAATCATTGATCAGGTGCCTCTCCAAAAGGATTTCGATAAATGCAATGGACACTAGTCGTATTCAAGAAGCTTAACCCCATACCCACATAACCATATAAACACATAGAGCATACAAAGCACATAAGCGCCTCATCCTAGCCTAGTAAACCTATTGTGACAAACATCACTTCCCACGAGCCCAAGGTATTCAAACCTGGTTAGCTCTGATACCAACTTGTAATGCCTCCAAATTTATCAAACTAAAACATCACTCCTAATCTGATATCTTTCCAAACCAATAATAACAATAATCTCAAAAGTCCTCATCTCCATTGATCTACATATCAAATATTACAATTTTCATGTTCTTGTCCTTGTAATAATAACATTTACATAATCTAAGAAACTACAAATAAAAATAATAATGCTTTAATGGTGTACAAACAACAAGGCATAGCCTTGGTACAACAAAATGGACACATGGTCCCAATGGACAGTAGCCCTGAAGCTTTAACAATTAACAATCAATGAGCCCACTAGCTCCGTTCAAAAATTTTCACCGCCTTGTCACTTGGGTGGAATCACACAAACAATTCCTGAAATGTTAGATACGAATGAGCTAGATGCCCAGTAGAAATACTTTTAACACAATATTTAATTATCTGAAAATCCATGTGGCATTATCACAACCAAAACATTTCCTTTTTAAACACATGATAAATGTTGAAGCATCAAAAATCAAATATTATCATTTCCATAAGAAATCACATTTCAAAATCGGAGGTAAATGAACCATGAAGTCCCTAAAGAGAGCCCTAGTACGCACATACATATATATAGTTTTATATCCAAAATACCCCTACATTTACGGGCTGATATTCACCAGTTTGCTCGAGCAAAGGAGAGAGGAAAAAAAATACCTCCATATATATTATCAAGGTTTTTAGGGCTAGGGTTTCAAGTATAGAGGAAAGGGGGAGAAGAGAGGAAGAAAAATAAAGTTTTTGGGCCAAAAAGTAACTTTAAAGTGACTGATATTGATCAGTTCGCTCAAGCGAAGAAAGCTAGGCTTGAGCATAGAAAAAGAGCTCCTAGAATCTCTGAAATTCACGCAGACTGCTTGAGCACAACTTCTTGCGCTCGAGTGGACTTGGTTGCAGCATCGATACTCAAAATTCAAATGGGCATAACTCCCTCGTCCGGACTCCATTGTAGGTCGTTCTTTTGTCCAAATCGAAGCCTCGGAAAAAATATTTCCAATGGTTCTAGCCTCACATCAAAATTCAAAGTGTGGAAAAAGAAAATGGCAAAAGAGTGAGGACTACTCATAGGACAATTATTTGAATCAAAGTTTTTGGTTCAATCCTACTTCCCAAACATGATACCACCTCAATCAATATTCCAAAATGAATCTAAGAGGCTCCAAATGTAATAATAAAGGTGTTCAGAGCAATCCCATTAATCCAAGAAGTATGAAGTGTCACATCGCTTCCCTTCTCTAATTAATTACAAATTTTCTTTTCTTAAATTTCCTAAGTTGGCAAATTATTTTTTGTTCAAAAGTAAGTGTTTTAGCATTTATTTTCTTTGATCGAAAAAAATGGTATGATGAAGAGATTTTTAATAATTGTAAAGAGAAAATTGATTTCAAATGTAAACAAGCTTATGTGAGTGTTTGGAAAATGAAATGCATTCTTTTCGAACTTTAATTTACATGTATATATACATAGAAAGGCTTCAAATATTAATGAAATAGAAGGTAAAACAATAACATTGCAATTAAAAATGAAATGAAACATGAAAACTAATAAAGGATCATCATTTGATAGAAATTATTTTGGTAATGGTCAATCCACCCCCTCTTACTATTCTTAAAATAGTAATAAAACATTATGGAATCATAATTGTACCCTTCTAATCTTTGTATATAGGATTTAGAGGTGCCATCATGTTTGAATATCTAATTTTGGTAATCAACAATTGATGTGTAAAAGATTAATTATGGCCAAACATGGCAACAAATCTATACTAAAACCAAATCTTCTTCACTTACCGCTATGACACTAGAGATACAAGTGTAATATAAATACATAGTTACAAACTCCTCAACCCCACAACAAGAAAAAAGAAAAAAGAAAAAATTAGAAGAAGCTTAAGTTGTCGGCAAAATTACTATAGTTGAAACCATTGCTGATGAAGAAACTATATCGTCACAGAAAAAATCGTTGTTAATAGATTAGTAACAATTCTTTATTTTCATGCCAATAAAAATATGACTTTTGGGTGATAATATAATCATTTTAGCGACAGAATTTTCATCGAAATTAATTTTACCTTTTGGCGATGAAACTTTCCAGCACAAAAATGTTTTGTTCCAAGTTTTAGTTACAATTTTTCTTTGAATCCCAAAAGTTTCATATGAAATTGTGGATTTGCTTTTGGCCACAACCTTTTGCCCTTCATGGAAAGTGGCGTATTTTGGTGTCAACCTATTCTTGTCGTTGAATGTCAAAATAATTGTTTCATATGCATATTAGATATATATTTAGGAACTCCAAAATTAATTTATTGATTTTTGGAGCTAGTAGATTTTTTATTGCAATTTTGGGTCTTGTTTGTCTGATTTTTATATTTAAAATCTTACCAAATTTTATTTGAAAAAATTAGAAAGTGGTATGGTCATTGTGAGTCCAAGTTACTAGAAAATTCACTTTCTCTATTGATTAAACAAAAAATTTTGACCGAAAATGAAATTTTACTATGACATTTTTATTAACTTTTTTGTTTTCAAAATTTCATATTCAACAGATCAATATATGTATACAAAGTTTTACATAAAACATTATAGAATTTTATGTTTTAAAAAAAAATAATTCAAACGAGAAGTTATATCATAGTGAAATTTCACTATCTTTTTTTGCATAATTTTATTTTCAATATGGGTTTTGTTTGATAAATCCTGAATAGAGAATTTTAAAAATATCAATTTTATTAAAAACAAGTATCGATTAAAAGTTATGAAATTTAAAGTTTGAATAGTGAAATAAACTACTAGGGATCTTTTGATATGTGGTGTGCATGCATCATTCTAATGAAAATAATTTATGTTCATGTACTTTAAGTAGGAAAAACATATTATGAGGAGGTGTTCTGGAAAAAAAAAAAAAAAAAAGAGTAAAATGAATTTGCGGCAGATAAGATAAATTGTCACTAAAAGTTAGTAAAGAAAACGATGAACATGACCTAGTTGAGGAAAGTATACCACCAAGGATGGATAGTTTTTTATTGACAAAGGATATATAAACATGAGACTTTGTTCACATTTCTAGTGACTGGCTATGACTTTCTAATGACGTATCTCTTTATTGGTGAGAAGATAGACCCATCGGGCTTAGTAAGTTTAGTGATTACTTGTTTCTAATATTTTTCCTAGATGTCGGATAAGAGGCAAACATATGCCCTATACAAAAAGAATTTGCACTGAGATTTTTAGGTGTTACATTAGCAAAAATGTTCTCTTGTAGTGAATAATAAAATTATTCTTTATTCACCCCAAAAAAAAAAAATTCATTCTTTCGGTATAGAAGATGTGGTGTGGGATTAACCATTCAATAAGTCTACAAATATATAAATCACTCATAGAATTGGAAACAACATATATGGAATAACAAGATTTTCTTAGGAGTAGACCATATTAACAAATCCTACAAAATCTTCTCCATTCATTTGTATTTTGTGTTCATTTATGTTAGAAATTGATACACCTAACTAAGATCAGTGACACGCAAAACACAAAAAGAGAATAAAACAAGAAATGAAAATCAAGCATACACAAATACCACAAGGATTTACGTGATTCACCCAAAAAACTAGGGCTATATCCATAGTTGTTGCGGTTTTCATTATAACAAGAGAATTACAAAATGTGAGATAGTCGTTTTCGCTTCGACTACAAATGCATAGAAATTAAGACAACAGAACATGAGTGCAAAAATACCAAAATATCCTTACTCAAAAATTTGGGAGGTAAATGATCAGTATTTATCATGATCCACACTATCCCAACAATTTATGTAACAAAAGCTCCACAAATGTTAACAAACGTCAACTTTGATGAAAATGTTTAAGGTAAGAGAGAATTTGAGGTAGTAAAGGAGGGTTGAGGTAAGAAAGTGTACATGTGTGTGCGTGTGTGTGTGTTGTGTATGTGTGTGTGAGATATATATATATATATATCTTCCTATGATAACAATAGGACCTTGATAGATGGTAATGGGTGCAAATCGACTGATGCAAATGATTAAGGCGTCTATGCTTAGGGGGAGAGAGAGAGAGAGAGAAAGAGAGAGCTTGAAATAGAAAAAAAGAGTTAGAACACACTAGCGACAAACCAAAATTTTCTTTTAAAACAATGGACATTTTTTCCTTTAACGGTAATAATAATGAACATATATAACTCTATCTAAGTTAAAGTAGAAGAAGAGGGTTTACGCTATGAATGTGAGAGAGAAAAAGAAAGATTTTCCAATTATGATGATAGTAGCTTTACAAATGGTGGTAGGCACAAACCTTCCTATGAGAGGTATGTATTTGTGCTCATGAGAGAGAGAGAGAGAGAGAGAGAGAGAGAGAGAGAGAGAGAACTTGAAATAGAAAAAGAGATTCAAGCACACTAGAGAAAAACCAAAATTTTGTTTAAAAAATGAAAGAAAGGACATCTTTTCCTTCAACAATAACAATAACCAATAGATAATAATGCGCTAATGATTTGATTTCACTTTCACCAATTTAATATCCATTTTTTATTAAAGAAGTAAAATGAATCATTACTTTACCCTCAACAATAAAAATTAAGAAATGCTTTGTTTTTATGGCGAAATAAAGACAAAACAAGTTGTTATATTTTTTTCAACCGGAAACTATTAACAAACTACAATACTTTGACACTAAACAAAATTTGACATTTAACTGCATTACATAAATTAGGCTACAAGCCATAAAAATAGGAGTTGCAGTTACAACAACATTTATAATACACATTGATTATCGACCTCTATTTATAAATTAGGCTACAAGCCATAAAAATAGGAGTTGCAGTTACAACAACATTTATAATACACATTGATTATCGACCTCTGTTTTAGGTAAAAGGTGTTTCAAAAGTGGCGTACGCCATTTATAGTCGATTTTTAAGAAAATGTTGCCAAATGATTCACCTTTATGGCATTTTTGGAAAACGCGGTCATAAGTGGTGTTATTTTTTTATTCTGATATTATTTTATTAGGGATTTGGTCAAAGCCCCCTTATAAAAAAACTTTAATGCATTAAGGACAAGCATAAAAAGTTTTCCTCGAAAAATCCAACACATACCACTATTACCAAAATATTAAACTTTAAAATAATACAATTTTTGATTTGGATGTCGATTTTTAATAAAATTAGTATGTTTAAAATCCTCTCAGCAAGATCTATTAAATAAATCCATGTTAGCTATGAAATTCTTATAAAAAGAATTAAATTATTACCATCAAAATTGTTGTAAACAATAACATGTTATTATGTCTCACAGTAACATGTTACTCTAGCAATATTGTCCAAGGAAAAAAAATGATATTTTGCATTGTCCTTACTCAATTATGCACCTCCTTCTTATGAGGTTTATGAAACAAAATACATTGGGCTATACTTTTCATCAAACAAGAGTCCAATGGAGCAGTTTTGGCTAAATTCCCCCCCCCCCCTCCCCAAAAAAAAAAAAAAAACTATACCATTGGATGCTACTATGAGTGAGTTATCTTTACTAATGGAATTAAGATTATGGTAAACAATATAACAATTGCAAAAACCTTGTTGTATTAACTAAGAAAGGTACATTCCTTAATGGTGATACACGAATCCTATGAAAGTCATTCTTTCTAGCGAACTATAAAATTTGAAATAAGCTATTAAAGAAGAAATTTGGATGAAAGTAATTTATACATATTTTGCAGTTATTGAAAAGAATCAAAATGAAAAGATGATTTAATCCTAAATCACAATACTTGCTTGGTATAGATGCTTTTATTTAACTAGCTACAATACTTAGATCCATCATTGGAATGTCGTACAATGACAAAATAAAAAACAACTGAATTTTTGAGTAACTCCATAGGTAATTTTGTGAAAAGATTCCTAACTTATTATAGAGTAATACTACATTTACCACCTTTTATATTATTTTTTAGTATACCACCATATGTATCTGCACTTGCATTGGAGATAGACATGAGTGGTAAGGCCTATTAGACCGATGATGTGTTAATACATGAGGTGATACACTAAAAGCGGTATAAAAGAGTGGTAAGTGTAGCATTACACATTCAATTTTCCAAATTACTCTAAAAATTATTTGAGATTATATAAATTCTCCTTAATTTGATTTGAAACAAAGAAGATATGAAAATATTCTGATCAAATGGAAAAACAGTCAAAATGCAAGTACAAAATGAACTTTGGACTTTTATAAGGAACCTTTAAAATGACTTAATTGAGTCATATTGTAACAATCTGTTCTGGGAGACCGCTCGAGTAGTCAATCGGTCGCTCGTGCAGAGATGTGAAGCTCCTAGTATCTTGCCTATTTGCATGCGAGACTGCTTCAGCAGTGAAGTTGTCACTCGAGCATAAAAAGGAGACTCCCAGTTTTTTCACTGTAGCTCTGCAAAACTTCTGAGACCTTGTAGTTACTGCTCGAGTGGTGGAAAGTTTGCTCGAGTGGTCTCTTTGATTTTGTGTACTTTGCTCGAGCGGTGGAAAGTTCGCTCAAGCAGTCTGTTCAAGACAACACATTTAAAAGTCGATATAAACATTTTTTTTCTTTCACTTTTTCTAAACCTTTTCTCTCTTTATCCCCTATTTCTGAACCCTAACCCTAAAAACACTTGATTTCTCATTGTTTTACCCAAGATCCACCTTATATCTTCAAAGAAAGTTGAAGAACAAGCTAAATCCTAAAGTTCTACCCATTGTTTTCTATTTTCTCAAAGACTAGAGTTGGGTCTTCACCTTTTTTTCTTCAATCTTGAGGTAGGGGTTCTTTTAACTTGTTATATTCTTGATTTGAGGTACATATGTGGTAGTTTTACTAGTTATCTACATGTATAAAGGGTATTGCGGTTGTATAATTGGCTTAAACAAAAGAGGAGTTTTATTCAAGGATTTTTGAAAGAAACTATGTGAATTTTCTATGATTATTGTTGTTGATGATGGGAATTGACCTATAATTGTTATAAAAGGAAGAAGCCCCAATTTTCATCAAATCCTAGTTTTCAAATTGATTTGATAAAGGGGTTTTTGTTCAATTGACTCTTGAATGTTGAAATTGGATGTATTGAATTGGCTATGGTGTTGAGATATGAACTCTAGATAACTTATTGAAATAAATCTTTGAGATTGATAAATGTAGGGATTATGGAAATTATGAGATTGGATAAATCCTTGTGTCATAGATATTATTCTTATATGCTGTTGTGAATCAAATAAACCTTAGGAAAAATGTATTTGAAAACTCATACATCATATGTACTCTAAATTCTCTTGTGATTTTACAATTTGGTGGATGTGTAGAAGGTAACGAAAGGGGGTAAATAGCATATGAGTCCGGGTAGTTGAGTTAGGTCGTTGGTAATGAGTTGTGTATTGTATCTGGTACCCGCACTGGGAGTCAATGTGTCCAATTATCCTGTCTTGAGCATATTGTCAGACGAATGTGGGAAATGTTTTAGGGTGTCCACGAGCATGTCATTTATAGAGTCGACAAATGTGAAAAATTTGATTTTTGGTGTCCATAAGGAGTCGGCAAAAGTGGAAGGGGTAAGGTCTTGGGTGCCTATCGCCTGGTCATTTGAGAGTCGGCAAATGTGGGATCGCTTTCTATAAGCATATATACATTTATATATGTGTATGCTTGGAGTTAAGTCTCTTACTTGTGATGTCATAGCTCATTTGCACCCCAGGATTTGATATAAAAACTTTAATTATTGGCATTCTATATTGAACCGTGTTTTATGAAGAAAAAGACTTGGATCTCTCATCTCTTGCATGGCATGATCATATGCATCTCAAGTAATTATATAACATGTTAAAGGTATTTTCTACTGGGAATCGCTAACTAACCACCTTTTAGGAAATGATGTTGATGCGCCACCAGAGTGAAAGGGCTTGAGGAAGATTTTAGATAGGAGCACAGAGTCCCTCTTTTGTGTTATATGTTGAAGCCACGAGCTATTTTTTGTGTTGGAAATGAAATTCCATTTTTTGTGTATTTAAGGACATTCCTTGAGAAAATGTTTGCCTTAGGCCACCTTTGTTTTGCATTATCTCTTATGCTTTGAACTGTTATATTTATTCTAGAAATGTAACGATACAATGATGTAAACGCATGAATAGTTCAATGGGGAAGAGCTAGCTCATGAAATTATGTATATTCCTTGAATGGATTTTTATTTTTAATTTTATGGTTAGTAAATTTGTTAGTTTATTCTCGAATTAGCATGGAAAGTTATTGATAAAATTAGGAGTGTTACACATTTCTAAAGATTATTTAGGCATAAAGTGAATAAAGAGAGGGAGACATGTAACATGACACAATTACCCCTAGGTATCATGCAAAATGGTGTGATTTTAGCCATTATATTGTGAAAAAATTCTTCTAAAATTTTGAAATTTGTTTCCACTAACCTTTGGGACTTTTAAATATCGTTCCAAATATATACAATGGGTCTTCACCCTATTTAAAATGAAATATATGTAAAGGTTTTACGAAAATTGTATATTTTTGACACACTGAATGTAACGCCTCCAAATAATAGATATCAAGTTATGTCTAATTAATTCATTCAACCATAATAAACTTAACTCAAGTGATCAAATCTCTATATTTGTATTCCATTCATATAAGAAATTTACAAAAAGTTCACTTGTAATATATATTCAATCCTCTCAAAGTTGAATCCATAGCATGTGAGATAGTTGAAAACGAACAAAATAACAACAAAAGAATGCCTCAAGGGATACAAGTTCTAAAGTTTAGGCATGGTTCACAAAAGGTGGCTATCAAACCCACACAAGTAAAGCCATTGGCTTGTCAAAAGAACTAACAAAAGAAAGAGCCTCATGCTCTCCAAAGGCTTCTCACGCCCTTAATTAGATAGGATCACCAAATCTTTTCCTACACAAATCTACTATGGGTGAGCACAAACCTCAGTGGAGATATCTTCACAAAGTATATATGTTTAAGTAAGCATATATACATGAATGCAATGCCATGCCATACCATGCTCCAAAATCACAAGTTTTATTCCTTTGAAATTCATATGCGATGATCTTTTAAAGACATTTCATTGTCTTAATAAATTCCAAACTTTACATACGATGTGGTAAATACGACTCAAGTAATCCCTAGGCTGGTGTCTGCAAGCAGGTATATCAAGCACCATCAATCCCCCACTTTATTAGCTCCTAACTGGAAGGCACGTGGTACCTCCTCCGCTCGTGTTTTCGGTCTTTCACCCTAGACATTAAGGCCAACTTAACAATACCACCAACACCCCCCTTATCCAGACTTACCAAACATATTTACTCCAAAACATTTCAAGATTTTCAATTGTTTTCTCAAAAGAATAAATCAATTCCCAATGCATAGCCATAATAAACAATATTCAAAGCTACGTAAAATGAATAAAATGATATCCAATTATAAAGCTTCATTGCAACATTCTACAATTCTCAACATTTGCTCAAGATAGAATGTAATATTCAATAATTCTCCATTTATGCAAGTTTCCATACTCACATGACATATGATACATTTTTATATCCATGAGCGCATTTATTCCCTTTTCATAGTCCAAGCATATACATAATCATGCTATCATATGAATTTCTTAAAATCTCATCCATTCCATAGATATCTCAATCAACACAAAAATAAATGAATTTCAACAATTTTCTATGAAATTCCCAACAACTTCATAAATATTTCACAAAACCTGGTTTTCCACAATTTTTCCAAATCTAGAGTTTGAGCAAAATAGAGTTTTTTTTTTCTCTCTCTCTCTTCATTTTCAAGACATTAACCTCCATACACTTCCTAGAGGTTCACAAGTTCATAAAACCATTTTTATTTGAACTTTATCGCAATAAAAGTCATTTGTCAACATTTCCAAAACCCCACATTCAAATCCCAAACCCTCTATACAAAATCTTAGCAAAAACAAAGAAAACATGCTTAAGCCATATATATAACTCAAAGAAACTCCATACCTCAAGTCTTGGAAAGAAAAGGTGAGAAGAGTTTTAAAATTGACGATGTTGAAATCCGATTTCCACTGCACACAACGTAACCCTTTATAAGCTCTTCAATATTAATAAAAACACGAAGGTCAAAGCTCCAATAGGTTTGAAGCGATCAAGGAATTTATGAAGGTTGGTGGGTGTATTCTACAAAGAGATGAGAGAAATGAGAGACAAAAGAAATGTAGACAGAGAGTGTGAAGTGAAAAGTGAAGAAAAGATGAGTAATTGTTCAATTTTTAAGTGATTGGACACATTTTTCAGAGCAAACAGCGAGCAGACTGTTCAAGCGATGAAACCTGCGCTTGAGCGGTGAATTCAAATTCTCCAAATCTCTTTCCTTTGTAAATAGACTGCTGGAGCGGTGGAACCTTCGCTCGAGCGGTGAAAGCATATTCTCAGTATTTCTAACTTCAGAATAAATTTCTAGAAGGACAACGTTACCACTGGAGCAACGAAAGTACCTCTCGAGCGACGAAAGTACCGCTCGAGTGGTGTCAACTCAAAAGTGAGACAAAACAAGCTTAAACCGTTCCCACCATTTTTGGATTCACTCCAACACCCAAAGATGCAAAATGACACCTCAGAACACACTAGAATGCATATAAACAACCACAAAAAAAGAATGTTGGAACAATCTTCTGTGTACAATAAATAAATTGAAACTAAATCAAAAAAATAAAATAAATAACGTACCAAAATTATTTTACCGAACCGAATGAATAATAAAAAGATCAAGTCGAGTGTGTGACACTCTGTCCATAAGACAGATTCGCCCTGCTACGGTGCTTACGGTTAAGTGGCATCTAACTCCCAGGATACAATGATCTTCACAAATTGTAGTAGCACTCTAAACAATTTGTACGGCGAACAAAACCTTGTGTTCTATACTCTCTTTACTTTTCCTTAAAAAACTAATATAAAGAGTATTTATCCAAAGAGCAAAACTGGACAGCAAAATGAAACTTTCAGATTATTTTTTGGATGATCAAACTGCTGGAACAATGCTGGTGTTTATAGGCAAAATAATCTGCCCGAACAGGTTCAATTTTGAACCAAACAAGTGCAAATTTTGAATGAACAGATGCAGTCCAAAATTCAACAGATCTGCTAGACAGATTGTTATGTTTGAACTGTGCAGTTTCTACTTGTGTAACTGTAGCAGTTATAAGTAGTTTCCAGCAGTTAACCTGTTGGAAATTTTGGACTGAATGAGATAAAAATGAACATAAAATTAATTCAATTTTTTGGCACAAAATTTCTATTTGATTTCATTAAAAAATTCAAATAAATTTTGTTAAAAAAATTAATATTAAAACCGACCCGACCCATACTCGCGCTTGGCATGGCTCTGCTCAGTCGGTGGGATGAACGGCAGCGGCGGTGGTGCGCCCGTGTGGTGGTTTGCGCTAAGGTTCACTTTGTCCATAACTCTTCCATTCTACAAACTTGGGGTGCCCCTTGGGACCTAACCCAAGTGTTGCAATCTAGAGCTTATATACATACATAAGTTCTCTTCAAGTTGCAATGTGGGACAAGCCTTACAAGGAAACCCACATTTAATTCTTTAAATCTCCATTCCACGAACCCGAAAATGATGTTAAGTTCCCATTCACTCATAAATGGTTTTGACGAACCGTCTTCATCGTGTGACTTGCCACGCGCCAAGGAACACGTCACCTCTTTGGACCCACCCCAAAAGACGTTTGGGGCCCACTCAATTTTGGGCTCAAAATTGGCCCAAAATAAGCCTTATAAAACCAAATTTTCCAACAATCCCCCACATGAATGGAATTTGACAGAAAGAAAATGCAACAACATGATCTAATTACAAAGAGTACAGAAATTGAAAATATTCTGCAGAGGATAGGTAACTTTTGGCTTTGAACCTTCCCTTGTGAGGCACTATCGAATTTACTAGCTAACTAGTAAGCATGATGTCTTGAACTATTCAGCAGTTTGTGTAAACCAAGACAATAGAACTCACACAGTATATCCCCAAACACAGTTTAGTTCTCACTATTGTATTCATTTTAGCCCTAAACAACCTGGTCTTTCATGAGTGCTTTAGAGAATTGTAGCCCTTCACAAATCTCATAGAACCAGCCTAGTTCACACTCACATAGGTGATTCTTATGAATAGTATCCTGCCATACTCCACTAGGTTTATCTAGATATAAAAATCATTAAAATTATTACTTAACCTAAAATGCTCTAGATATCACTATTTCATCATAGAAATGGGTAGGAGTTTGACTCCACAATGATCCTTCTGAGTCATACACAACGCGGTTGTCCCTTTGAAGCTAGATCTTGGGATCTCCAATCAACTAGGTTGGGTTGCCGTTGTGGTAACTTTTATTTAATAGGCTTAAGTCCCATTTCCCTCGATGAATTCTCAACTAACTCTCTTGCTAACCCTTAGCGGATCCGCTATGTTGTCTTTAGACTTCACATATTCAATGGAAATAATTCCAGTAAAGAGTAGTTGTCTCACGGTGTTATGTCGATGACAAATGTGGCGTGACTTACTGTTATATATATGACTCTGTGCTCTACCAATTGCTGATTGACTATCGCAATGTATGCATATAGCAGGCACCGATTTTGGCCATATTAGAATATCTTTAAGGAAGTGGCTGTAAACACCCTATTTTTTATCGCCCTTAAGACTTGGGCACTACTGATTGCTCACTTGATGGTGCAGGCTATCTTGTGCAAAGGGTTTGATTTCTTCAGCAAGGAGAGCGTCAAATCCCAAACCTCACACCCCTTTTTGGACCAAAACTATTTTGACCAAAATGATTTTGAGACCTTAAAGCCCTCTCTTTCAAAATATTTTTGAAACAAAGTTCCTATGATGTTCCGAGGCTCACATTTCGTTAAATGTTGTGCTTTTCAGTAAACCGAACAAGGACAAAGTGTAAATACATGAAAGAGAGGTGAAATCTTTGAAAAAATCTTTAAAACATCTTATTTAGAGGTTTGGAGTTGAAGAAAATTGGAGGAGAGGGAAGAAACCAAGTTGGGAAAGAAGTTGGGCATGAACCGTTAAGAGAGAGTCGGGTAGCCCTCGCTAAATCAGGTCTATCCTTTTTTACACTTGGATTCAATCTATGAAGCCACCACCGTTAGAAAGAATACTTTTGGGGCTTCATTTTACACTCAAGAATCTCCTAAGGCCGTGTCTAGACGAGGGAGATATGGTTGGTTGAAGTTAGGCATCAATCCGATTGAGCTAGAAATGAGCAACCTTCACTAAAAGAGGCATATCTTTTTTCACACTTGGAATGTTTATCTAAGGCAGCTACCGTTGGAAAGATTACTTTTGGGGCTTCAATTTAGACACAAGAATGACCTGAAAAGAAGTTCAGATGAAGGAGTTATGCCCGTTTGAAGTTGGACTTGGAGAGCAGAGTTTACTGTCGTCCACTAGTAGTGGCTGGTCAGCCACGGGCGTGTACGGTCAGCCACCATTAGTGGCTGGTCGGCCACAGATGTGTACGGTCAGCCACAAATGTGTCCGGTTGGCCACCAATGGTGGCTGGTCGGCCACTAATGTCCCAAACTCAGATTTTTTGCAGATATTTCTCCTTCAGCTGTATCACACTATGCCAGTTGGCTCTAAATCAGATATTTTCAACCAAGGCTTGTATTTTTCTATATATAGAGGCCATATCTCTCATATTGCAAGGTTAGCAAAATTTGGGAGCCTCTCTTTCTAAAATCTCTCTCTCTCTCTCTCTCTCTCTCTCTCTCTCTCTCTCTCTATAATCCTCTCTCTCTAGAATGCTCTCTCTCTCTTCCTATTTTGTGCTTGAAAGTGAGAATTCTCTACACATTTGCATACAACCCCTTAACCAAATTGGACCACCTTGGGGCTAAGGCATCTTGGGACCTATTTTGGGCTGTTGAAGGGTTATTTGAGCCAAAAAAGTGGTTGTTTAAGCGTTGTGCTTCAAAGGTATAAGTCTTACCTCTTTTAAGCTCTTTTCATATAGTTGTTTTGCCATCTTTTTGTGGTGTTTTGAGCCTAGTTTTCAACTACAAAAAGTTCTGATTTTTGGGCCTAAACATGTTGGTTTAAAGCCATTTTGTGCTAAGGGGTTGTATCCCACTTCTTGTTGCCTATTTGTATGTGCCTTTGCATCATCTCTTAGCATGTAAAAGTCAAGAAGATTTTTGGGCCTTTAAACCACTGAAATTCAGAGTTATTTTAGTGGTAAAAAGTGTGTTTTGAAGTCCAAAACTGGAGGGGGTGGCCTCCCCTCATTCTCTTTCTCTTCCATGCCTAGTTAGCATTATAAAGTAGCATGTTTTTGTGGCTTGTGTTAGCTTATTTCAAGCATGTTTTAGGCTCTATTTTGACATGTCTCAACTCTGTTTTTGGTTGGTTGGAGCATTTGTTGCTTGCTTTTTTCACTTGTAGTGCAATTGGGCTTACTGGTCTAGCATTCCTAATGAGTTAGCCTATCAATCTAGTTTGTGTTAGCTTGACTCCAGCACATTTTAGCTATTGTTTTGACATGCTTTAAATATTTTTTGGGTCAGTTAAGTCCTTCGAGGCTTGGTTTGCATGGCTATAGTGTAACAGTCTTCACTAGTCCATTGCTTTGAGGCCTTAAACATGAAGTGTTTGAGTTATTTGCATGTTATAGCCTCATTTTGCATGCAATTTCAGCACCATAAATTCTGTCATGTGCGCATGTGCTTCACTCTTTCATTGCTTTTGAGAGTTGTGCTTTGAGTCTTGCTTGTGAGCTAACAAATGAGCATGTTTTTCTAGCCTTTCATGTTTCTATCTCAGCATGTTTTAGCCACTGTTTTGGCATGTCTTAGCTCTGTTTTGAGCTGGTTTGATCGTTTGAGCTTGATATTGCATGTCTCTAGTGTAGTGTTCTTCACTAGCTTTGATGTTTTTGGCCTTTAACATGTTGTGCATGTGTTGCTTGCATGTTGTAGCACTATTTTTCATGCCATTTTAGCACTGATAAATCTGCAACCTCCCACCATTCTTCACTTTTTAATTTGTTTTGAAAGTGGCTTTGAGCCCCTTGTTGGCTTGAGTGTGGAATTGAAGCTCTCATGCCTAATGGTTTTAATCCTCTCTTGAGGGTTTCTATTAACCAATAGCGTGAGGTCTCTTTCACGCTCAAGGTACTTACGGCTTAGGCCATCTTTCCAATTAGAGGACTTCCACATTGGACTTCATCGGTTAAAGAATGGCTTGGTAATGTAAAATGTGTAAACAAAATGGATCAAGTAAAACATGACCAAGATAAGCATGCTGTGTTTGCATTGCATTGTGTTCAATCGGACGTTATATTGAACACAAGTGAGATTGGTCCATTTCATACTCAAAGTGATGAAATGAGGCAATCTTCTTTGTCTCCATCACCCTTGATCATGCATGATAGGGTGGTGGTCCTTCGAGTCTTATTTGTGCATTCATTGACTTTGTACAAGCTTGACTCTTTGGCCATCATGCATTGAACATGCTTGATTGGTGGCTTGAGAGCCAAGTGCCATACTCCTTTAAGCTTGAGACATGATAAAGAGGGTGGCAGTACACACATTTCCTTGAAAAAATACCTTGTTGTGCCTCTGCTATTCTCTGTTGCAGCAAAAATAGGAGTCTGGAAAATCAATGGCTGACCGGCCATTTAAAGTAGCCAACCGGCCACTTAGACTAGCCGACCGGCTAGTTAAAGTGGCCGACAGCAACTTTTTGTGACCGGCCGGCCACCAGTCCATTCTTGTGCAAAAGTGTTCCTGTTTTGGGGCAAAGGCAGTCTGGAAGTTGGTGCAATGTTCAGAGATCAAGGCAAAGTGCAAACAGAGGCATCCAAAGGTAAGGTGCTGGATTTTCAGGAGGAAGCCAATCGAGCATGCATGTCTCCTTCGCCTGCGGGGCCACTTTATTTCTTTATTAGCTAGTTGTAGTTAATTAATACATGTGTTGTAATTAATTAATTCAATCTGTGTTGTAATATTTTAATTAGCTTAGTATAGCTAGTTTCATTTGTGTTGTAATTAATTAGCTAGAATAGTTAATTAGTTCGTTTTGTAGTAATTAGCTTAGCTTAGTGTAGCTTAGCTTATTTATCTGGACCCTCCTTCGCGAGGGCACAATGCTGTAATAAGCGTGTGTGTGTGTGTGCATGTCTTCCAACCCCACGTCTTTCTCCATTTTATTTACCTGCTTTCAATGGTTAGATTAGGATCATATTTCAATTAGCATACCTTTTGCTCGCATGTTTGCATCATTCATTTGCCTTGCATGCACCGGGCTCGACGCATCATTCAAACTACATCGCAATATTCAATACACTTACTTGAATACGTGTTCAAAAGCATGTTATCAAAGTGTTGCAAATACCATGATTAGGTAGCCGAGCCTATTTAGTTGCATTATTGCATGCGTTGCATTAGGCACTTAACATAGTTAGGATCATGCATATTTCTAACTAGTTTTTGTTTTGGCTTGGAGTACACTGTAAGTTTTATGCTTTAGCATACTTACATGACTGTGAGTGTTGCCATGATAGCATGCTTGTCATGGGGCTATTTGCTTAAATGCTAGACTGCATGAATGCTTGTGGATGAAGGCTTGATTACTTGAATTGGAACAATTCGATAAATGCGAGTTTTAAGCCCACTTTGTGAAGTTGCAAATCATCATGTTTTAAGTCCACTTGAGGGTGGCAAATTCGTGTGTTAGCCCACTTGAGGGTGGCACTTTCAAACCATTTTTGAAAACAAACATGAGTTTATTTGTTCCAAGCCTTGCGACTAAGTCTATACTTGTGTGTGCGTCACATAGTAAAGTTAGCTAATAACCGGAATAAGAACACATGTGTTTCTAAAACAACATATCATGATAGTAGAGGCCGATCTTTGATCGAGTGAGCGGGGGTGCTCATTTCAGGACCTTCCCTTCTCGTACCCAAGTTTCCGAGCCGAGGCAACTTTGGTGATAACGGACACGTGGCCTTTGGCACGAGTCACGGTTTCCTAAATTTTCCAAAACAAAATATTTAGGTGGCGATTCTGTAATCTGGCAAAGTGGTCTAGTCCAGTTTTGGCATTATTTGATTCAAAATCAATTTTCCAAAATGATTTGTCGGATTGGACTCTTTGGTGTTTATCAGTCTCACATTGCACTTTGTGAGATTATATTTGAAACCGTGACAGGAGTCCGAACTATAGAGGACCAATTCAAGCTCTCCGAAAAGGGGTGCGCGAAGAAAGTCAAGTCTACAGTTTTTGGCGACTCCGCTGCGGATTTAGAGAGCTTGACTCGAACTCATGATATGTTGTTTTATCTACATTTATGTGTTTCTTTGCATTGCATTTGCATAGGTGCGCCTAAGTCACAGTGTTTTCCATCTATTATTCGTGAGCAATTTGTCGGAGGCTTGCTTGGAAAAGCGTGCCATAAGGCTGACCGGTTGCGGGCTCTGCCACGATGGGAAACTAATTTTGGGGCAGAATTCAGTAAAGAGTACAGGAATATGCATATCAGTTGCGAGTTGGTACCTGATTTTGGGGTAGAATTCAGTAAAGAGTACAGTCATTCAACTGTGCTCATATCTATTATGGTGAAATCAGGCTGAGATGCACTCTGTTTTCTCGTTTGCAAGGAAGTCCTGGAACCATAGCTTCAGAAGGCTCCGATATCCCCCGGGTACATTGGACTTGTGTTGATAGACTTTGTCAGGTCGGAGATTTAGTTCAAGGGCAACCAGTGTTTCCTTCGCTGAGGCAAGGCAAAGAAAGGCCAGTCAGGGCTCACCGGTTCAACTGATCCTATAGTCACTAGTCACATCACCTTTGTTCAAATTCAGCAGACCATGATGCCACAGAGTCTGGAAGAAGTTATGGCCATGATAGCGGCATTAAACCAGGGAATCGCCATGCAAGATGAGACCAATGCCGAAATGCAACGCCCATCTGGGGCACCCACTACACATCAAGTCTCGAGACCCCAGCCAAACTTTGACCCACTTCCGCCAGCTGAAGATTCATAAGGTCCAGACCTCGAGAAGGGTTGGCTTAAGCTTAGGTTTTCAGACCCCTGGTGCAGCCTAATGAGGGGCTTTTTTGCCCTGGTATTAATGATCTCGAACCAACCTTGGTGAAAATTGCGAACCTTGAGTAGCAATTCAAAAAGGCACAGGGCCTTAACTCCATTCCCGACATTAAGGATAGGTACAATGAGGTTGCCGTAAGGCTTCCAAACAGATTCAAAATGCCACATATTGACCGTTTTGACGGGTCTGGAGATCCTATGGTACATATCCGGCTTTTCTTGGACGTTCTAAAACCGATGGGTCTGACTAAGCCACAGAAACTCTTTTTATATGGAAGAACCCTGTCGAGCATAGCAGCCACTTGGTACGCTAAGTTGGAGGATTCAGTGAAACAAAATTGGGAAGAGTTGGCTGAGGCCTTCGTCGATCAGTATTCTTATAATACCCAAGTTGAAATGACCACCCAAGAGCTTGAAGAAATCCACCAGAATCCTGGAGAATCTATTGTGGAATTTGTTACAAGGTGGAGAGCAAAGGCAGCACAGGTGACAGATCGACCTTCTAAGAGGGATCACGTATGGATAGTGGTGCAGAACCTCGAGCATGATATGTTGCAAAAGTTGATAGTTGCTCCACTATTCACTTTCAAAAATTTGCATAAACTGGGGGTTCAGATCGAGAGTGCGTTCAACAGAGGGATTATTCCCAGAACAAGTGAACCAACAAGGAGGGTGATTTCCAGGAGTACCAATGCTGGTAGTAGCACTATTCCCAAACCCACTGGAATCAATATAGTCGCCACAGCCGACCCTTTTGCCAAACCAAGCCTACAAATAGCCAACCCAGCCCGAGCACAAGGTAGAATTTTCACCCCCCCTCTATATAAGCCTAACCAGTGCACTAAAAGTCCTGATAGAAAAAGGGTATCTCAAACCCTTTGATCCTCAACCTCTGCCTAACCCACTCCCTACCAGACATCACTCCACTAAATACTGCATGTATTATCAGCAGCGCGGTCATGGCACCGATTGTTGCTACTGCCTTCGTCATGAGGTTCAAAATCTCATCGACAACCAGACGATAGCTCCACCTCAAAACCCCAATGAGCAAGTACCTCATCCACACCTCAATCTGATCCATATACTGCCATCCACCTACAACCCCAGCATATACATCGCCCCAACCCATCTACCCAAGCCTGAGGTGTTTATCTCAGAAAGCATGGACTTATGCATGATGAATGAACTTAAACCCCAATCATCTCAAACCCATGAACCCACTACTTCTGAGCTGATGAGAATGATTGAAGATCTTTAGAGAACTGTGGCAGATGTGGCCTTTGGAATATTGGCTCCGTCATTGACCACATCACATGCTAGAAATTTCATGCCAAAAAGCTCCCCAATCTTGGGACAGGCTGTATTAGAAGAAGGCCAATCCCTTGGCAAAGTGGAGGCAAATGAAAAGAACTAGGTAGGGGCAAGTATTGGTCCCCATGAACACCTTTTAAGGGCTATTGAGGCTTTGAAAGTCGAAGGGCTGAACAAACAGCAAGTGCTCATAGTTGTTGCAAAGACTGTGGATGACACTTTTGCCACTCAGAATGAGAGCAGTCTGAATCAAGGGGCAAGCCGGGAGAAGGGCTGTTGTACCAGAAACACCCCTTTCAGCTCCAATCCTACACTCGGAAGAGATCATCAAACCCAGTCAGCACCTGTCAATCCCTTTGCTGGTACATCCAACACAACTCCACAAACCTTGAAGTACCAACCCCAAGGCTAGAGGGTCTTTAATCCCCTCTACATGACCTTGTCCAAAGCTTACCAAATCCTTATAGGAAAGGGCCATCTCAAACCCCTTGAGCCTCGGCCTCTCCTAGATCCCCTTCCAGCTAAGCATGATACTGCCAAGTGCTATGCCTTCCATCAGCAAACCGGTCATGACACTGACATGTGTTTTCGTCTTCGCCACGAAATACAAGATCTGATTGATGACAAGGTCATCGTCGCACCAGGCTCTACAAAGTCTATCGACACTGGATCAGTGAACTTGGGGAATAATGTGATTATGTGATCGGGGGATGAACCGCCTATCGATGGCATTCATTTTTACTCAAGATGTGGTGGATGGCACGCATTGTTTTGAGCAATGTGCAAATACTGGTTATTTTGCTTTCTGACTTGGGTATTGGGTCAGTCTTGTTGTGCTGTATTGAGTCTGTTTTATTGTATCGAGTCAGTCCTGTTGTGTTAGAGTATGGTGATTTCGGGGGTGTCACCTCGGACATCACTATCTTGTTTTGTGTTTGTCTTTTACACTCTTTCTTTTGAGTCTGTTTCTGCCTTGGAGCCAGTTGTGCCTGAAGATCTGAATGAAACGGCAGAGCGTCTCACCTACTTTTCTGTGCCTTGAAATCATTGCATTGACCTAAGTTTTTCAAAACTTTTTGAACACTGTGATGAAAGCAAAGAGGGAGGAATTCCTCGGGATTTGCAATAATTCGATCAACTGAGAGAAAGAGAGGCGTGCTAAGGCCTTAATGAATGAGATCATGTTTGTTAATATGAGTACTGAGAAGGATCCTGGCTTGATCCAGATTGGTTCTACATTGTCTTCAGCGTGAGCGACTAGTCGCTTTCTTAAAAGATTTCAAAAAATATTTTGCGTGGTCCTGCGAAGACATGCCTGGAATTGATCTTGAGATTGTACAGCATAGGATCGCTCTCAGCCTCAAGACTTAACCCCTTTTGCTTTCAGACCTTGAACTTGGATTTAGAATGTTCAACGGTCAACCACAATGTGAGGCTTGTATCGCCAGATTTGAAGCAGCCCATGAACTAGGGGCAATAAGGTCGTATGACATCAATTTGAAGCAGCCCTCGAACTAGGGGCAAGAAAGTTAGATAAAAAAGATTAGATGTTATCAAAGGAAGCTTGCAAAACTAGATGAGAAGTAGCCCTTGAACTAAGGGCAAAAAGGTCAGGTGTGTTCAAAGATTCAAAAGATGTGTCATTCTGTAAACCAATGAAGACCGGCAAGAAAGCCAAATCCTAGAAAATGGAGAAAAGAAGAAAATTTTTGCTAGAGGACAATTGAGTTCCTATCCACAACACTAGGGGGAAATTCAAACCCGGTTGGATGGACTCCTACATTCATCAGCGAACAACAGCCATTCTCCTGGATTTAGATGGCTTTGAGATCTCAAAACCGATCAACATGGACAAGTTATACTTTTTTATCCTTGAGAGGCTCGTTGGGCCAAAAATCCGGAAGGGCGACCCAGGCAAAAGTTAGAGCAAAGAAAAAGAAAGGAAAGAACAAAAATGAAAAAAGAACAAAGAAAAAAAGACGAAAAGAAAAAGAAAAGATGAAAAGAAAAAGAAAAGAAGAAAAGAAAAAGAAGAGATGAAAAGAAATGAAAAGAAAAGAAAAATAGATCTCGCAAGGTTGAAAACCCGAAAGGGCGACCTTGGCAAAAGTTAGAGCGCAAAAGGAGAGTGTCAACACCCGAGTGAACCTCAACCCGGAACTACGGACAGCCTGATTCCCATGTTTGGAATACATAGGCAACTTCATCCTGAAGTTCGGCCCCAATCATTTTTAGCCTGCATGGCTCATCCATGTTGATTGGCTTATCCTTGTTCAACTCGGCTATCCTATCCATGTGCAAATTTGCTCATCTTCGTTCAAACTCGATTGTCCTATTCCATTGGAAGATTCAGCTGCAAGACAATTCAAGTTCAGATTTGAGGTTGTGCATCTCAAGAGTAAATTCTATGTTGGTCGAGCAATGGCTATTTGCAGAAATAGTTTTGAGGATTTTTAGTGAGTTTGACTAATTTTTTCAAAAATTATCCCATTTTTCCAAAACTGGACCATATCTGGAACCCAAAAAATGAAAATTTTAAGTGCTCACAACCTGACTTGCATAATTTCAAATCAAAAAGTTGAACAAGCATGTTGATCTAACTCTCATTTTGATTAAAATTGTTTTAGTAGAAAGCCAAAACAAAAATGGTCAAAATGATGAACTAGGGGCACAGTTTAGTCAGGTTTTCCATCTTTTCCCCCGTTGTCAACATACTTGCCAGAAAAGGCACCATACTTGCCGGAAAAGGGCACCTTGTTTGCCAGAAAGGGCACAACTGAAGCTAACAAACAAAGGGCCAAAAGCTCTCTCGACCTCCAAGCAGCGAGGTATTAAGTCAAGTGTGAAGCACGAACTGGAAATGGAACTAGATAGTCGGTTCCCTCATCTAAATGGGACAATCACGCCCAAGTTGGCATTTGACCCAGAATGGAGACGTAGAAAATGCAATGTGCGAGACCAATCAATTGTAAACTTGGTTGGTGGGACATGTTATAACTCACCTCGATCAAGCTAAGCCAAGGGCATCATCAACTGCTGTACATCCTATCACACCACAATCCCTTTGTGGGGGAAGCACACTAGTTTTGAGCAGAAGAAGGAGAATCTAGTAGAATGCTAGGGGCACGAGCCCACAACTTCCTGTTTATCCATCAACCACTCAAGGAAGGGATAAAAAAATAAGAGATTGAAGAATAGAGAGATGTGCGTTGAGAGAAAAAGTAAGAAAAGGGCTTTTTCAAAAAACTAGAGATTGAGTGCCATAGTGATGTGAGCATCACAAATGAGAAAGGGTGGGAAACAATACCCGAAGAAGCTGTGGGCTCCTTGTGAACTGAGAGGTCTCTCGCTGTTGGAACACATTTGTTTGTTGTGTGTGTGTTTTTGTTTGTCTCGATTCTTGTTTTGAGTCGTTTTGAGTGTTAATAGATGTGTTTAGGTTGTTTTACCTTTGATTTTCCTTTATTGAGTAGTTTTGACTATGGTCGGTCATAAGATCAATACCCGATTAAGAACTCGTTTCTCAATTTCAATTTCAAAAATAAATCTTTTTGTGCTCAGAGTGCTGTGTCGTTCTTCGCATATGTGCAAAATAGGATTTGTTCTTTCATAAAACTATAGGGTTCAACCCAGGTCATGTATGAATAACCGAACCAGGACCTGTCTGAAGCTATATATAGGTTTCGAACTGCAAAGCAAAAGAAAAGAGGAAAAATTTGGAGCATCTTAGTGTGTTTCAACTTCGGCAAATTTCGAGACTGCATTCTAACTGCACCTTCTCAGGCCTCGCCTTTCTCTAGAGTATGAGTGTATCTCGACCCCAAGCTTAAGCCTGCTTCAAGTCAGAATGGCAGTCCAAGCAGCACCCGTGGTTTTCATATGCAGATGTTACCTCTTGCCAATATGAACAGGGTGTGTCCTTTTTGAGTTAAGCATGTTGCAAAGCCCTCTGAGAGGTAAATTGGAGGCACCAAAGTACATATTTGTCACCCTTCTTGCATAGAATGTGCCCTTTCATATACACTTCTTTTGCATGCGTACCGCGATCGTTTATGATTCTTGCATAGAATATGCTTTCAATGTTGCGTAAAATATGCTTGTCTCTTGAGTAGAATATGCTTGTTGCATGCATAGAACATGCTTTCAATTAACATCATACATCTATTGCACAATAATCTCACTCAGTGTATCTATTTCACAATTTCATATCACTTGCACTGTCTTGTGCACTTTGTGGTTGTGTATCACTCACACTGTCTTGTGCACCTTGTGGTTGTGTATCACTCGCACTGTCTTGTGTGCCTTGAGGTTGTGTATCACTCGCACTGTCCTGTGCATTCTTTGGTCTAGGAGACCTTAAAATCTTGCGTTTACACTCGCGCTTTCTTGCGCATCGCACTTTCTTGTGCATTTGCATTTACACTTGCACTTTCTTGCACTTCGCACTTTCTTCTGCAGTTTACACTCGTGCTTTCTTGCGCATCACACTATCTTATGCATTTCATTACATGCTCTCATCTTGCATAGAAAATGCTTGTATCTTTTGCATAGAACTTGCTCGCGCTTTTGTGCGCACCTTGCTTGCACTTGTTTATGCATTGCTCGCGTTTTTTTTTTTTTTTGTGCACCTTACCTGCACTTGTTTGTGCATTGCTCACGCTTTTTTGCGCACCTTACCTACACTTATTTGTGCATTGCTCACGCTTTTTTTGCGCACCTTACTTGCACTTGTTTTTGCATTGCTCGCGTTTTTTTGCGCACCTTACCTGCACTTGTTAGTGCATTGTATCGTGCTATTTTGCGCACCTTACTCGCACTGTCTTGTGCACCTGCATCGCACTATCTTGTGCACCTCCATCACACTGTCTTGTGCACCTCGCATTGCACTATCTTGTGCACCCTGCATCGCATTGTCTTGTGCACCTGCATCGTGCTATCCTGCACATTCACCTTTGCATCGCACTGTTTTGTGCACCTGTATAGCACTATTTTGTGCATTCCTTTTGTATTGCACTATTTTGTGCACCCTGCATAGCACTGTTCTGTGCATTCGCTTTAGTTCGCACTGTTTTGTGCATTCATTTTGCATCACACTGTTTTGTACATTCACTCTAATTCGCACTGTCTTGTGCACTCATTGGTCTAGGAGACCCTAAGTCCTCTGGTCTAGGAGACCTTAAATCCTCTAAAGGTGCAATTCCTTTGGTGTTTGTCGTGCCCGAATGATTTTCGGTGGTCTAGTTTAGCCACCTGCTTGTGTTTGCAGTGAGTTCCAAGGAGATTAATTGAGACGGTGGAAACTAGAGTTCGAATGGCCGAGGCCTAGAACGCAAAGGTTCGGGATTTCCGAGACTAAAGTCTGGTTTAAATACCCAGGGGTGTATCCTCAACTTGAAATCTGTATGGCCGCCCCATAGGTTGAGGTAGCGTGTATGCACCTCAATTCTGGATACTGAACCAACCTAGTTTGTCAACCTGTTGGAGAATAGGGAAAGCTGCGACCATAGCCAGGAAGAAAAGTAGTACCTGCGGTTTGGAAGCACAATCAAAAGCGGGAGATCCCCAACAGCATGAGGTGAGTCATCACCAATTGCCCCTGTAAGGTACTTTCGAGTGCATCACTTCCTAGCTGCATCATCGTATCTATCATAAGTGTTGTATAACATCTATCGCATTGCATATAGCATCTATGGCATGCATTAACTGCATATCCATTGTATCGCCTGCATCCTTTCCATGTTAAGCTTAGTTCGGCATGTGCTCATACATTTCCTTCGTTGAAGCATGGTTCTGTGATAATGTGTACGCGCCTATTACACTAAGAGAATTGTGGTCTAAGGGTTTCGTCACCTTTTCTGTGTTAAACATGGTCTGTTTTGTGTCCATACCTTTTTTAGGTAAAATGTGGTTTGGCCGCGCGCCTTATTCACTGCATCCATTGCATTGTACTTTGTTTTGTTGCAATTAGCATTTAGGATCACGAATTTTCTTCAGCAGATCATTCCTCACTTATAGCATGCCACCCAATTACTTGTATTTTTTCTGTGAAACACACAGTTCTGCATGTGCACACACCTATTCCACTAAGAGAATTGTGGTCTGAGGATTCCGGCACCTTTTCTGTGTTAAACGTAGTTTGATGTTGCATCTCCATCTCTTTATGATATTTGTGTAGTTTTGCACTGCTTCTGGTTTGATTATTTCATTTGCATTGTTTCGTTGCATTGTGTATCATTTGCATTCTGCCCCTGAACTACGCTGGTTTGATTCCTTGCAAAGGGATACGTAGGCAACCCTCGGGTTCAACCAATTGCATTTGCATTTTGTTTATTTGTCCAAGTCTTCGACCTTGTCAAAAATGGGTCGTCTCTGGGCTTTGACATTCACTCACGTCATTTCACGACTCTGAGCTCTGTCAAAGAGGGGCAACTGTAGACACTCCATTTTTGACCGCCCTTAAGACTTGGACCCTACTGATTGCTCACTTGATGGTGAAAGCTATCTTGGGCAAAGGGTTCGACTTCTTCGGCAAGGAGAGCATCAAATCCCAAACCTCACACCCCTTTTTGGACCAAAACTATTTTGACCAAAATGATTTTGAGAACTTAAAACCCTCTCTTTCAAAATATTTTTGAAACAAAGTTCCTACGATGTTCTGAGGCTCACATTTCGTTAAATGTTGCGCTTTTCGGTAAACCGAGCAAGGACATAGTGGAAATGCATGAAAGAGAGGTGAAATCTTTGAAAAAATCTTTAAAACATCTTATTTATAGGTTTGGAGTTGAAGAAAATTGGAGGAGAGGGAAGAAACCAAGTTGGGGAAGAAGTTGGGCATGAACCGTTAAGAGAGAGTCGGGCAGCCCTCGCTAAATCAGGCCTATCCTTTTGTACACTTGGATTTCAGCTATGAGGTCACCACCGTTGTGAAGAAGACTTCTGGGGCTTCAGTTTACACACAAGAATCTTCTAAAGCCCAGTCCAGACGAGGGAGATATGGTTGGTTGAAGTTAGGCATCAATCTGATTGAGCTAGAAATGAGCAACCTTCACTAAAAGAGGCATATCTTTTTTCACACGTGGAATTTTTATGTGAGGCTGCCACCATTGGAAATATTACTTCCGGGGCTTCAATTTAGACATAACAAATGACCTAAAAAGGAGTTCATATGAAAGAGTTATGCCCGTTTCAAGTTGGACCTAGAGAGCAGAGTTTGCTGTCAGCCACTGGTAGTGGCTAGTCGGCCACAGGGGTGTACAGTCGGCCACCATTAGTGGCTGGTCGGCCACAGATGTGTACGGTTGGCCATGAATGTATCCGGTCGGCCACCGATGATGGCCAGTCGGCCACCGATGATGGCCAGTCGGCCACTAATGTCCCAAACTCAGATTTTTTGCAGATATTTCCCCTCTAACTATATCACACTGTACTAGCTGTCTCTAGATCAGATATTTTCGACCAAGGCTTGTATTTTTGTATATATAGAGGCCATATCTCTCATATTGCAAGGTTAGCAAATTTTGGGAGCCTCTCTTTCTAAAATCTCTCTCTCTCTCTCTCTCTCTCTCTTTCTCTAATCCTCTCTCTCTAGAATTCTCTCTCTCTCTTTTTCTCTCTCTCTCTCTCTCTCTCTTCCTATTTTGTGCTTGAAAGTGAGAATTCTCTACACATTTGCATACAACCCCTTAACCAAATTGGACTACCTTGGGGCTGAGGCATCTTGGGACCTATTTTGGGCTGTTGAAGGGTTATTTGAGCCAAAAAAGTGGTTGTTTAAGTGTTGTGCTTCAAAGGTATAAGTCTTACCTCTTTTAAGCTCTTTACATATAGTTGTTATGCCATCTTTTTGGGGTGTTTTGTGCCTAGTTTTCAACTACAAAAAGTTCTAATTTTTGGGCCTAAACATGTTGGTTTAAAGCCATTTTGTGCTAAGGGGTTGTATCCCCCTTCTTGTTGCCTATTTGTATGTGCCTTTGCATTATCTCTTAGCATGTAAAAGTCAAAATTTTTGGCCCTTTAAACCATTGAAATTCAGAGTTATTTCAATGGTAAAAAGTGTGTTTTGAAGTCCAAAACTGGAGGGGGTGGCCTCCCCTCATTCTCTTTCTCTTCCATGCCTAGTTAGCATTATAAAGTAGCATGTTTTTGTGGCTTGTGTTAGCTTATTTCAAGCATGTTTTAGGCTCTATTTTGACATGTCTCAACTCTGCTTTTGGTTGGTTGGAGCATTTGTTGCTTGCTTTTTTCACTTGTAGTGCAATTGGGCTTACTGGTCTAGCATTCCTAATGAGTTAGCCCATCAATCTAGTTTGTGTTAGCTTGATTCCAGCACATTTTAGCTATTGTTTTGACATTCTTTAAATCTTTTTTGGGTCAGTTTAGTCCTTCGAGGCTTGGTTTGCAAGGCTATAGTGTAACGGTCTTCACTAGTCCATTGCTTTGAGGCCTTGAGCATGAAGTGTTTGAGTTATTTGCATGTTATAGCCTCATTTTGCATGCAATTTCAGCACCATAAATTATGTCATGTGCGCATGTGCTTCACTCTTTCATTGCTTTTGAGAGTTGTGCTTTGAGTCTTGCTTGTGAGCTAACAAATGAGCATGTTTTTCTAGCCTTTCATGCTTCTATCTCAGCATGTTTTAGCCACTGTTTTGGCATGTCTTAGCTCTGTTTTGAGCTGGTTTGATCGTTTGAGCTTGATATTGCATGTCTCTAGTATAGTGCTCTTCACTAGCTTTGATGTTTTTGGCCATTAACATGTTGTGCATGTGTTGCTTGCATGTTGTAGCACTATTTTTCATGCCATTTCAACACTGAAAAATCTGCAACCTCCCACCATTCTTCACTTTTTAATTTGTTTTGAAAGTGGCTTTGAGCCCCTTGTTGGCTTGAGTGTGGAATTGAGGCTCTCATGCCTAATGGTTTTAATCCTCTCTTGAGGGTTTCTACTAACCAATAGCATGAGGTCTCTTTCACGCTCAAGGTACTTATGGCTTAGGCCATCTTTCCAATTAGAGGACTTCCACATTGGACTTCATCGGTTAAAGAATGGCTTGGTAATGTAAAATGTGTAAACAAAATGAATCAAGTAAAACATGACCAAGATAAGCATGTTGTGTTTGCATTGCATTGTGTTCAATCGGACGTTATATTGAACACAAGTGAGATTGGTCCATTTCATACTCAAAGTGATGAAATGAGCCAATCTCCTTTGTCTCCATCACCCTTGATCATGCATGATAGGGTGGTGGTCCTTCGAGTCTTATTTGTGCATTCATTGACTTTGTACAAGCTTGACTCTTTGGCCATCATGCATTGAACATGCTTGATTGGTGGCTTGAGAGCCAAGTGCCATACTCCTTTGAGCTTGAGACATGATAAAGAGGGTGGCAGTACACACATTTCCTTGAAAAAATACCTTGATGTGCCTCTGCTATTCTCTGTTGCAGCAAAAATAGGAGTCTGGAAAATCAATGGCTGACCGGCCATTTAAAGTAGCCAACCGGCCACTTAGACTAGCCGACCGGCCAGTTAAAGTGGCCGACAGCCACTTTTTGTGGCCGGCCGGCCACCAGTCCATTCTTGTGCAGAAGTGTTCCTGTTTTGGGGCAAAGGCAGTCTGGAAGTTGGTGCAATGTTCAGAGATCAAGGCAAAGTGCAAACAGAGGCATCCAAAGGTAAGGTGCTGGATTTTCAGAAGGAAGCCAATCGAGCATGAATATCTCCCTCGCCTGCGGGGCCTCTTTATTTCTTTATTAGCTAGTTGTAGTTAATTAATACATGTGTTGTAATTAATTAATTCAATCTGTGTTGTAATATTTTAATTAGCTTAGTATAGCTAGTTTCAATTGTGTTGTAATTAATTAGCTAGAATAGTTAATTAGTTCATTTTGTAATAATTAGCTTAGCTTGGTGTAGTTTAGCTTATTTATTCGAACCCCCCTTCGCGAGGGCACAATGTTGTAGTAAGTGTGCGTGTGCGTGTGTGTGTGCATGTTTTCCAACCCCACGTCTTTCTTCTTTTTATTTACCTACTTTCAATGGTTAGATTAGGATCATATTTCAATTAGCATACCTTTTGCTCGCATGTTTGCATCATTCATTTGGCTTGCATGCACCAGGCTCGACGCATCATTCAAACTGCATCGCAATATTCAATACACTTACTTGAATACGTGTTCAAAAGCATGTTATCAAAGTGTTGCAAATACCATGATTAGGTAGCCGAGCCTATTTAGTTACATTATTATATGCGTTGCATTAGGCACTTAACATAGTTAGAATCATGCATATTTCTAACTAGTTTTTGTTTTGGCTTGGAGTATACTGTAAGTTTTACGCTTTAGCATACTTGCATGAGTGTCACTGTTGCCATGATAACATGCTTACCATGAGTCTATTTGCTTAAATGCTAGACTGCATGAATGCTTGTGGATGAAGGCTTGTTTACTTGAATTGGAACAATTCGATAAATACGAGTTTTAAGCCCACTTTGCGAAGTTGCAAGTTATCATGTTTTAAGTCCACTTGAGGGTGGCAAATCCGGGTGTTAGCCCACTTGAGGGTGGCACTTTCAAACCATTTTTGAAAACAAACATGAGTTGATTTGTTCCAAGTCTTGCGACTAAGTCTATACTTATGTGTGCGTCACATAGTAAAGTTAGCTAATAATCGGAATAAGAACACATGTGTTTCTAAAACAACATATCATGATAGTAGAGGCCGATCTTTGATCGGGTGAGCGGGGGTGCTCATTTCAGGACCTTCCCTTCTTGTACCCAAGTTCCCGAGCCGAGGCAACTTTCGTGATAACGGACACGTGGCCTTTGGCACGAGTCACGGTTTCCTAAATTTTCCAAAACAAAATATTTAGGTGGCGACTCTGTAATCTGGCAAAGTGGTCCAGTCCAGTTTTGGCATTATTTGATTCAAAATTGATTTTTCAAAATAATTTGTCGGATTGGACTCTTTGGTGTTTATCAGTCTCACATTGCACTTTGTGAGATTAGATTTAGAACCATGACAGGAGTCCGAACTGTAGAGGACCAGTTCGAGCTCTCCAAAAGGGGAGGCGCGAAAAAAGTCGAGTCTACAGTGTCGAAGCCATTCTGCTTCTTCCCCAACTTTATCTAAAGCTATGAATTCTGATTCCATAGTAGACCTAGCAATGCAAGTCTGTTTGGAAGATTTCCAAGATACAGCCGCTCCACCAAGAGTAAAGACATATCCACTAGTGGATTTAGAGTCTCTAGTATCCGATATCCAATTTGCATCACAGTATCCTTCAAGTACTGTTGGATATCTAGTATAATTTCGCCCAATGTTATGAGTAAATCGGAGATATCTTAGAACCCTTATAATTGCTTTCTAGTGTACTACTCCCGGATTATATCTACTTAATTTACTTACTGCATAAGCTATATCTAGGCAAGTGCAGTTCATCAAGTACATTAAGCTTCCAATAATTTAGGCATATTATAATTGAAAAATACTTTCCTGTACATTCTTTGAAAGAAACAAATTAACATCCACAAGTGTTCTAGCAAGATGATCACCATCTTTGCTAAATTTTTCAAGTATTTTCTCAATGTAATGAGATTGTGACAAAGCATAACCTTATGATGTTTTGGTAATTTTCATACCAAGAATTACATCAGCAATGCTCATGTCCTTCATGTCAAAATGTTTATTCAATATTTTCTTGGTAGTTTTAATCATTTCATTATTACTACCTATGATAAGCACATCATCTACATAAAGACATACAATGACATAACATTTTCCTCTGTTTTTAATATGAACACATTTGTCACACTCATTAATTTTAAAACCATTTGACATCATTGCCTTGTCAAATTTCTCATGCCATTGCTTTGGTGTTTGTTTTAAACCATATAATGATTTAACCAATTTACACACTTTATTTTCTTTTCTTGGAACAGAAAATCCTTCTGATTATTCCATGTAAATTTCTTCATCTAACTCACCATTTAAGAAAGCGATTTTCACATCCATTTGATGAATTTCTAGATTGTATAGAGAAACAATGGCAATTAACATTCTAATGGATGTTATTCTAGTAACCGGTGAGTATGTGTCAAAGTAATCAAGACCTTCTTTTTGTCTAAAACCTTTGACCACAAGTCTTACCTTGTATTTGTCAATTGATCCATCCACTTTCATTTTCCTTTCGAAAATCCACTTGTACCCAAGAGGTTTACAACCTGGTGGCAAATCCACCAATTCCCAAGTGTGATTTTGCAAGATGGATTCACCTTCACTATTGACAGCTTCTTTCCATAAAGGAGCTTCAGGACTGGACATAGCCTCTTTAAAAGTTAAGGGCTCATTTTCTAACAAAAATGTCAGAAAATCTAGACCAAAAGATTTTGAGATTCTAGCATGTTTACTTCGCCTAAGTTTCTCTTCCTCATTTTGATCTATCTCTTGCTCTTGTTATTGATTATGTTCTTGATCCTGACTAGAAATAGCATCATGAGATCTTTTATTATTATTAGTCTCTTGTCCAGTTTTATTTGGAAACACATGTTCAAAGAAAGATGCATTCCGAGATTCAATAATAGTATTTACATGCATTTCGGAATGTTCTGATTTATGAATCAAAAACCGATATGCACTACTATTCTTGGCATAACCAATGAAAATGCAATCAACGGTTTTAGGACCTATCTTAGTCTTTTTAGGACTAGGAATAGCCACTTTAGGCAGACACTCCCACACTTTTAAGCATTTGTAGGATGGTACTCTCCTATGCCACATTTCATAAGGTGTTTGATTCACTTTCTTCAAGGGTACTTTATTTAAAATATAATTAGCAAAAAGTATTGCTTTCTCCCACAAGTTCTAAGGTAGTCCAGAACTTATTAACATGGCATTCGTCATTTCTTTTAAAGTCCTATTTTTCCTTTCAGCAATTCCATTTTGCTGAAATGAGTAAGGAGCGGTGGTTTGATGAATTATTCCATGTTCTTTACAAAACTCACCAAAAGGTGATTCATATTCACCACATTTATCACTTTCTAAGTTTTTTTTTTTTAAATTTTCATACCAAGTTGATTTTCAACTTCATTCTTGTATTGAATGAAAGTTTCCAAAGCTTCATCCTTGGTTCGAATTAAATAAACATAACTATATCTAGTATAGTCATCTATGAAAGTGATAAAATATTTTTTCCCACCTCTAGTGTGAATTGAATTAAAATCACAAATGTCACTATGAATTAATTCAAGTGGTTTTGTACTTCTTTCAATTGAATGAAAAGGAGTTTTGGATAATTTTGCCTCAACACAAATTTCACATTTATGATTTGAATCAATATCAAATTTAGGTAAACATTCCATATTAATTAATCTACGGAAAGATCCATAATTAACATGTCCAAGTCTACCATGCCATAAATATGAAGACTCAAGCAAGTAAGAAGAAGATGTATTTTTATTAATAATAGAGGGTACGACAGTCATTACATTCATTTTAAAAAGGCCATCAGTCATGTAACATTTTCCTACATACATCCCATTTTTGGTAAGTACAAACTTGTCACTTTCAAAAACTAGTATAAACCCATTTTTACTCATCAAAGATTGGGAAACAAGATTCTTGTGAATGTCTGGTACATGCAGCACATTGTTGAGAGTGAGTTCCTTTCCAGATGTCATCTTTAGAATAATCTTTCCTTGTCCTTTAACTTTAGAAGTCGAGGAGTTGCCCATAAGAAGTTGTTCACCATTGTCCACTATAGAATAAGATGTGAACATCTTTTTGTCGACACAGCTATGATGAGTAGCACTAGTGTCCACCCACCATTCTTTAGGATTTCCGACAAGGTTTGCCTTGGAAACAACTGCAGAAAGATTTATGTCATTTACACCATTGGAAATATTGTCCACTTCGGTCATATGGGCTTGAGCAAGCTTCTTGCTTGTTCTTCTTTTGCTTTTGCCTTTGCTACGACAATCTTTAGCCCGATGTCCCTCTTTGTCACAGATGTAACACTTGCCATTAAACTTGTATTTTTTAGTTTCCCCCCTCCCTCTTTTAGAGCCTTGTGATGAACTTTCTCTAGAAAACTTCTGTTTCTTTATTTTTGGAGCATGTTCCACCACATTTGCCTTAGACTCCATTGGATGCTTACCAGCCCACTTTTCAGAATTGCGGTTGTCCTCTTCCATCCTCAAATGCACAATCAATTCTTCTAAAGACATTTCTTTGCGCTTGTGTTTGAGGTAGTTCTTGAATTCCTTCAAACCTTGTGGAAATTTCTCAATTAAGGCAGCAACTTGAAAGGATTCACTGAGAGACATACCTTCTGCGTAAATGTCATGCAGAATGAGTTGGAGATCTTAAACTTGGCTTATCACAGTTTTAGAATCAACTATCACAAAGTTCAGGAATTTGCCAACGACAAATTTCTTCAAGCCGGCATCTTCTGATTTGTACTTTTTCTCCAAATACTCCCAAAGTTCCTTTGTTGTTTTGATAGGATTGCAGACGTTGTATAATGTGTTGTCAAGTCTATTCAAGATGTAGTTCCAGCAAAGGAAATCAACATGTTTCTAGGTTTCGACCGCGGCAACCACTTGCCGGTTAGTTTCATCCTCGTTCAGAGTAGGAGCATTCTCACGGAGAAAATGAGTTAGGTTCAGAGTAGTAAGATAGAACAACATTTTTTGTTGCCATCTTTTAAAATCAATTCTTGCAAACTTTTCTGGCTTCTCACCGTGATTAACTGGCACAGTCACAACAGGAGGGGTTGGAGCAATTGCAGCCACCATACTATTACTTGTTTGGGTATTAGTTTGACCAATTTCAGTAGCGATGAATTCGAAATTATAAAACAAAATTAAAATTAGAATTTTATACAACACAAAAAATTTAAACTAAAGCCACAAAATTAAATTCTGTAAAAATAAAAGAAACAAGAATTGTAACTTTTATTTTCAATTAATTTGGAAATAAAATAAAATTTTATTTAACCAAATTAATTCCACACAGAAAATTAAATTTCTGTAACACTTCAATAATTAGAATACTGAAACAGAATTTCAATTAATGAACATTTAGAAATAATTTTTGAAAATCAAAATTAATTTCTGACAAAATTTCACAAATAAATATTCTAAATTGTTAATGACACCAGTATATTACTACTAGTTGTCAAAGAAAATAGATAGTATATTACTACAATTTGTTTTCCAACCAGAATATTATTTTGTAAAATCACAGAAAATAATTTCTATAAAAAGAAGAAAGAGAAAGGGAAACAAACGCAAAATTCTGTAAATAGAATAATTCGAATCTGTCTTAAGATTGTTAAAACAATCTTTTGTGTACAATAAATAAATTGAAACTAAATCAAACAAATAAAATAAAATAACGTACCGAAATTATTTTACCGAACCGAATGAATAATAAAAAAATCAAGTCAAGTGTGTGATGCTATGTCCTTAAGACAGATTCGCTCCGTTATGGTGCTTACGGTTAAGTAGCGTCTAACTCCCAAGATACAATGATCTTCACAAATTGTAGTAGCACTCTAAACAACTTGTACGGCGAACAAAACCTTGTGTTCTATACTCTCTTTATTTTCCTTAAAAAACTAATATGAAGAGTATTTGTGCAAAGAGCAAAACTGTACAGCAAAGTGAAAATTTCAGATTATTTTTTGGATGATCAAACTGTTGGAACAATGCTGGTATTTATAGGCAAAATAATCTGCCTAAACACGTTCAATTTTGAACCGAACAGGTGCAAATTTTGAATGAACAGATGCAGTCCAAAATTCAACAGATCTGCTGGACAGATTGATCTGTTTGAACTGTGCAGTTTCTATCTGTGTAACTGTAGCAGTTATGAGCAGTTTCCAGTAGTTAACCTATTGGAAATTTCGGACTGAAGGAGATAAAAATGGACAGAAAATCAATTCAATTTTTGGCATAAAATTTATATTTGATTTCATTAAAAAAATTCAAATAAATTTTGTCCAAAAAATTAATATTAAAATCGACCTGACCCATAACCCACACCCGCGCCTGGTACGACTCGGCTCCGCCGCGGTGCGCTCGTGCGTGTGGTGGTTTGGACTAAGGTTCACTTTGTCCATAACTCTTCCCTTCTACAAACTTGTGGTCCCCCTTGGGGCCCAACCCAAGTGTTGCAATCTAGAGCTTATATACATACATAAGTTCTCTTCAAGTTTCAATATGGGACAAGGCTTACAAGGAAACCTACGTTTAATTCCTTAAATGTCCATTCCACGAATCCGAAAACGACATCAAGTTCCATTTACTCATAAATGGTTTTGACGAACCGTCTTCATCGTGTGACTTGCCACGCGGCAAGAAACACGTCACCTTTTTGGACCCACCCAAATGACGTTTGGAGCCCACTCAATTTTGGGTCAAAATTGGCCCAAAATAAGCCTTATAAAACCAAATTTTCCAACAAAGAATAGGTAACAACACGAGCCTCAAAGGGCTCAATGGTGACAAGAAAAATTAAAAGAGACGAAAATTACAAATTAATATACTCAAATTGATTTAAAAGGACTAGGGACATCACACTGAAGGTAAAATGGCCATATATCGAAAAGTGAGAAAGATCTAAACACCAAACTAATTGATATTGAAAGTAGAATCTTTAACATTTTTTACAACGGTTGGAATAACAAACTTCTTATGGCCTCGAAGTGAGTTTGTGAATTTGGGTCTTGAAATGAGGCAAACATGAGGAAAAGGCAATGGTCGGTCCAACCCAATCCCCTTCAAATCGATCCTTTTTATGGGCCTGTTTGGACCTCTTTAATGAGCTGGTCCAACTCATCCATCTCATTCATAAAATTTTCCGATAATTAAATTTGGATCCCCAAAATGTGTGAAAACCAAACCCTAGATTTGATAAAGGGTTATTCCTTCCAAACCATTTCTAAAAAAATCTCACTCTTAGCTTCCATAAATGCGAACCCATCCCCATTCATTGAATCAAAGTGATCCTATATTATGGAAGTCTTCCAAGTGTTCCAAACCACTAATCTCCCAAAAATCTATTGAACTTCTCTACCATTAAACCACTACACCACCATAGGCTCCAGATACAAGTGTCCATAAAAACCAGTAGAATCGATAAACTAATCCAATCAATAAACCATGATATATTTATTTACTTTTTTTAAATATGTTTGAATGTCAAAACAAAAGTGTATGAGTGTGTAGGAAAATTCAAACACCTCTCTTGATTTTGGAATTGAGTAACTTTAACCAACCCAACTACGTTCTTGTTGTTAATTAGTTTTTTATAATAAAATATGTACAATATTTCCTGTTGCATAATATCTTCGTAATCGTAGAATTGAATTGAACCGAATTGAATCAAATCGATTTCCAATGGTTCAATTCTAGTCTGGTTACGTTCAATGGTTCAGTTACGGTTTCAAATTTCTTGGAACCATAGAAACTAGTTCAGTTCCTAGTTTACTCTGAAACCGAACCAATCTAATCTGTGAATACCCTTACCACATAGGGTGATTGGAAACCCATTTTCCTTCTATATAATTCACCAAAATCTCATCTCTCCTTATCTATTGTCACAAAGTTCAAGCATCAAGATGGTGATTGCAGAACACAAAGCATCAAGAATAATCAACCTAAGTGTAACCAAAGCATTCCATGAGTGGTTGAAAGCTTTAGAGTTACTTATGACCCCTAAATTATTAGCAAATATCAATTTACATTCCATATCTATGAACTTGTACATTTTGAACTCCCTCAACTATAAAAATGTATCACTTTCACCCCTTCAGATCCCTTTCAGACTACTTTCAAAATGGATGTATTTGTATGATTTTTATAGTTAATGAGTTCAATATAAATATGGGTTCATAGATAAGGGAGTAAAATGATATTTGCTAAAAATTGAAGGGTCTTAGTGTAACTAACCCAAAACTTTATAAAGGCAAGAACCATATTAATTACTTTAATAATGCCTAAAGACCACACAATAAAACATTAAATATTTTAATATTTAGCATGATAGAAACCTAGATTTTTTTTTTTAGTTTAATTTTTTTTATAAAGAATGATATATATATTTTATCTCAAATACAAAAAAATTGAGATAATAATTAATTTTCTAAATCTCATTTGAAAGCATCCTAAAGATCCTGATCTTATCTAATCTGACCTGAAGTCATTTTGAAATATGCAAAGTTTCTCCAAATCAATTAAGGTTTAAGGGGTATTAGTTGCCTCCCCTAATCCTAACCCTAGTATATTTAAAATATTTTATAATTTATTTATATAATTACAAAAATATATATTTTATCACCTCCACTTCCATTTTTTATGTTTTAAGATTTATACGATTTATTATTCATTAATTTACATTGACCTCCCTTAAAGTTTAGAGAAATTACAATTAGCTCCATAGATTTGACATAATTACACTAACCTTCCTTTTGGTATAGTTAAAGAGATTGAAACTAATGCAGAAATATACACAAGATAAAATATACATTTCAGTTTTAAAAAAGATGACAACATTATTTTTCATTTATACGACTAACAAATTTTTGATGAAAAGGAAAGCAAGTGTTATATGGATTAAAACTTTAAGGAAGTCCAGTGTAATTATGCCAAACTAGTAAGGTTTATTAAATTGTTTCAAACTTCCAAGAAGCCCAATGTAATTTTCCTTTTATTATTTTATTGATATTAATTTTTATTTATAATAAATAACTTCTAACCCGATTTCAATAACCGAAAAGATTGGGGACAGCAACAGCAACAAAAAAAAAATCCCACCCGAAACTGCGTGGGTTGGGTTGGGTCGGGTTGAGTGTGGTGGGTTTGGAGAGAAGCCCTTTGGCCATCAAATAATTATTATTTGTTAAATAAATCATTTCACACCTCTTTTATTACTATTAAATAGTAATAATACAATATGGAATCATAATACCCTTGTAATCTTTGTGTATACAAGAAAAACATAAAATATGGATAAAATCCAATACACTTTTCATTAGCTTTATAATGTTTTTCACTTTTTTTAAAACATTTTTTTTTTTACTTTTTATTCTATTTTGAAAAGAATACTTTTTACTATAATTTTAAAATTAAACAATGCATAAGAACACTTGATAGCATTTGCCTATATAACTTTAGTATCCAACGATGGAAAATTTTATTTCACCAAAATTTGTGAATATAATGTGCTTTCAGAATGATGTGGCAATGGTATCCTAGTAAATTATGGAACACCGTAAACTACATAATTCTGTATTATAATTGTGTATAAATTTTCATTTGTATAATATTATTTTCCAACAATTGATGGGTAAAAGACAAAGACTAAACAAGGTGTGGTCTTGCCTTTTTCCGTGCCCGCGCTTTTCGGAAAGGGTTTGAAAAGAAAGGCCTCACAATTCGGACTCCCGCGGTTCTGAATCTAGTCTCACAAGTGTAATGTGAAACTAATAATCACCAAAGAGTCAAAATCTGAAAAACTTTTTTGGAAAATCGATGTTAAATCAAATATTACCAAAATTGGACTGCTTTGCCAGATACAGAGTCGCAACCTAAATATTTTATTTTGGGAAAATTTAGAAAACCCTGACTCATGCCAAAGGCCACGTGTCCATCATCACCAAAGTTACCTCGGCTCGGGACCCTGGGTACGAGAGGGGAAGGTCCTGAAATGAACACCCCCGCTTGCCCGATCAAAGATCGGCCTCTACTAATCATGATATGTTCTTTTATAAACATTATGTGTTCTTATTCTGATTATTAAACTAGCTTTACTATGTGATGCACACAAGCAAGTATAGACTACTCGCAAGACTTGGAACAATTCAACTCATGTTTGTTTTCAAAAATGGTTTGAATTTGCCACCCTCAAGTGGGCTTAAAGATGCGGATTTGCCACCAAACATAGTGGGCTTAAAACATGATTTGCCACTCAACAAAGTGGGCTTAAAACTTACATTTGTTGAATCGTTCCAATTCAAGCAACAGGCCTTTATCCACAGGCATTTATGCAGTTTAGCATTTAGGCATGGAAGAATGCTATCATGGCAATATGGCAATAACACTCATGCTTGTATGCTAAATCATAAAGACTTACTGAGTACTCCAAGCCAAAACAAAAACTAGTTAGAAAAATGCATGATCCTAACTATGTGAGATGTGTAATGCAACACATGCAATAATGCAATTAATAGGCCCGGCTACTAATATGGCATATGGATCGATTTGAACAACATGCTATTTAAACATGTATTCAAAGATGATATTGAAATTGCAATGCGGTTTGAATGATGTGTCGAGCCTCGGTACATGCAAGACAAATGAATGGATGCAATCATGCAAGCATAAGGTATGCTAATTGAAAATTTCCCTAACGTAACCATCAAAAGCTATTAAATAAAAGAGAGAAAGACGTGGGGTTAGAAGACATGCACACACGCACGCACACTTATTACAACATTACGCCCTCACGAATGAGGGTCCGAATGAATAACCCAACTAACTAGCTATGCTAATTAAGCTAAGCTAATTATTACAACCAAAACTAATTAACTATTCTAGTTAACTAATTATTACAAACAAAATTTAACTAACTTTTCTAAGCTAATTATTACAAATTGAATTAATTAGCTAAACACTAAGCTAATTAAGTACAAAAGCAATTAAACTAATTAATTAGCTACCACTAACTAACTAAACAAAGTAGTTAAATGGCCTCGGGAAGTGAGGGATGCATGCATACTCGGTTCCACATTTGAAAAAACCACCGCCTTGCCACTGAATGCCTCTGTTTGTACATTTGAGCACCAATAGTACTGCTAACTCCCAGAATGCCTCTGCTCCACCTTACCAACACATGGTGCAATTTTCATTGGCGGCCGACAAGGGGAATGTTGGCTACCAATGGTGGCCAGTCGGCTACTGGTGGTGGCCGGTCGGCCACTGATGACATGAACTTCTCTTTTTGCTGCAACGGAGAGCAAACAGAGTAAAACAGTGTATTCTCACATGTTTGTGTGTACTGTTTACACTCCTTATCATCACACAAGCTCAAAGAAGTGAAACTCTTGGCTCTCAAACCACCAATCAAGCAATTTCCATGCATGATGGCCAAAGAACCAAGTTTGTACAAGTTTAATGAGTGCAAAACAAGACTCAAAAAGGCCACTACCCTATCATGCATAATCAAGGGTGATGGTGACCAAGGAAAGTGGCACATTTCATCACTTTTGAGTATGAAATGTTCTATTTTCCTTGTGTTCGAATTAACGTCAGATTCGAACCCATGCAATGCAACACAAAAGATGCTTATCTTGCCTCTTTTACTTGCCCATTTTGTTTACTCGTTTTACATTGCCGATTCATTCTTTAATCGATTAAGTCCAAAAGTAAGTGTCCTCTAATGGAAGGAGGGCTCAAACCACAAGTTACTTTGGGCATGAAAGAGGCATTACACTGTTGGTAATGAACCCCAAAAGGGATTAAACCATTAGGTGCAACACCTCAATTCAACACTTCGGAAAACAAGTGGTTTGAAACCACTTTCAAAGTAAACAAAAGAGTGAAGAATGGAGGGAGGTTGCAGAGATTTTAAGTGTTAAAATGGAGTACAAAACAACACTAAAACATGCTTTCAACTCAAAACAATGATGATCAAAGCATTAAAACACTAAGCTAGTGAAGGAATTAACCCTACAACTATGCAGCCTCAACTGAATTAACCAGCCCAAAATACAGCCAAAACAGGTCAAAACATCGGCCAAAATATGTTGGACTAAAGCTAAGATAAGCCAGAAAAACATGCTAACTCATGAAGCCAACTAGGCCTACAAACAAGACACAAGGAGGGGAGGCTAACCCCTCCAATTTTGGACTTCAAAACAAGGTTTTTACCACTAAAAAAACTATAAGATTCAGTGGTTAAAAGGCCCAAATTTGTTTTTTTCAAAGTGATGAAAAGATGACACAAAAGCTTAACAAGATAAAAAGCAAAATGGGTGGACAACCCCCTAACTCAAAGAGCTCAAACCACCACTTTTAGGTCTCAAAAATAGAGCTTTTTACATGTCAAAACCAGCCACAAAATAGTTTAAAAGGATGGCAAAACAAGTATTGAAAACAAGTCTAGGCAACGTAAGTTCTATACATTTGAAACACAGCACAAAGCAGCCACAAATTCAAGCTCAAACCTCCTTCTAGAGCTCAAACAAGACTCCAAGGGACCTCAGCTCAAAGGTGAGAGTATTTAGTTAAGGGTCGATGTGCAAAAGCTAAGAGAAACTAGACAAGTGTATGCAAAATAACAAGAGAGGGAGAGAGAGAGAGAGAGAAAGAGAGAAAATTCTACAGAGAGAGAGAGAGATTTTTGTTCTAAAAATGCCAACCTTCAAAAATGGGGGAGGACACCCCCTATTTATAGAAACACACCCCCTGAGCTTAGAAACATCCTATCATACACGTGTATTGAGATGCAGCTCAGTGTGCAACAGTTGGCACAACTGTCAATAAATATCTGGAAAAAGAGACTGGTGGCCGTCTGCCACCACTGGTGGCCGATCGGCCACATCCATGGCAGATAGGATCAACCCATGGCAGACAGCCTTGGGGGGTGGCCGACAGGTCACCCAGAGGTCCAGATACCAAGTTTTTGTCCAAAACAAGGCAAAGAAAGAACAAGGTTCAAAGGCTCAAAGACAGGGCGTTCCGCCGAGGGCTTCAGGTGTTCAAAACGAATACAAAACAAGTACAATCATCGAGTGCACAAACGATAACGTCAAAGTCTTGAGGACGGTAAAAAATGGGAAGTCTACACAAGGCAATAAACATTAAATACTAAATATTAAATCTTCTTTTGTTTAATGCTCTATTATGATATTAGAGTAAATTACACTTTACCCCTTTTATATTTAGTCACTTTCTCATTTTGGCATGTAAAATTTATTTTCTCACTTTGGCCCTTCAGGTTTTCAGTTTTTTCCTAAAACTAACTTCTGTTCAAAATTAAACAAAAAATTCTATAATAACTATTGCATAACATAAAAAATATATTATTATATTAGAGTTTAAGTTTATGTCACAAGTGTGAGTTATGTATAATAAAATATTTTTATGCAGTGTGACTATCAATGCGTCATTTTTTGTCTAATTTTGACTAAAAATTAGCTTTAAAAGTCAAGTGAAAAATTTTAAAATATAAAGGGCTAAAGTGGGAAAATGGAAAACTAGCTAAAGGGTGCCTCTATTTACACACCACCTTTCATCTTAAGGCACACCATTAATTAGTTTATTTTTTATTACAATATTAACCTAATGGAAAATGACCACAAAGGACAAATGTCTATGATACACACCTTATGTAAAATTACCATAAAGGACAATAATGAATATAATACAGACCTCTCTTCTGAAACGTTACGTACATATCTCCTCTCTCAAAAACCTAAAAACCCTGAACAAAAACCAAAAACCCTTAAAGGAACAACCAAAAATATACGTATTATTGAAGATTTTGATTAGACTGAATGATGGATGCATCTGGCAATATTGGTTTGGAACAATGGAGCAAGGAAAATGTTAGTTTTTTTTTTTTTCGTGTACTTGTTGAGTGGTAAATCCTTTGTATTTGTTCGGATACTCAGATTCGAACAATGTACTCATGTTCGACTACCTACAACGGAACAAGTTCTATTTGTTTGATTTTCTGGTGTCGAACATAGTCCACTTGTTCGGTTTTCAATAGTCGAACTTTTGAATTTAGCTCGACTCTATATTTCCAAACACTTATAACAAATTTTTTTTTGGTTTTTCTAGAACTGTGCATTCATGGAATGCAGTAATGTTGGATCTGAGTATCTTGTTGACTACACAAGTCAATTTATTACTAAAGAAGTAGTCTCATGTCAAAAATTAGTATTTTTGTTTTTTTCTTTTTCGCATATTTAATGACTTTGGTGAATTTAACATGTAGGTTTTCAAGAGCAAAGAAGAATTACTCAGTTGGGTACGGGACGTTAGAAGGAAAAAAGTTTTGTGATTGTCATCAAGACATCAAACTATGGTGGTGGTTATAGGACACCAAGGATATATCATGCCTATGAGAGAAGTGATCAATACAGAGCTCATAAGAAATTAAAAAGAGATGATTCAAACAAAAAAAATGTGAAGTTAACGGGTACAAAGAAATGCGGGAGTCCCTTTGAGTTGAGGGCTCATAAGTTGATGACAGATTGTGATTGGATGCTAGATGTAGCATGTGGATTGCATAACCATGCTTCCACTAAACATTTTGAAGGACATTCATTTGCAGGGAGATTATCTGAGAAGGAAACATCATTATTAGTGAATATGTCCAAAAGCATGGTTAGACCAAAAGAGATTTCAGTTACCTTGAAACAAAAGGATGCTTTGAATGTAACCACTATGAAAACCATTTACAATGTACGTCATAGGAATAATGTTATTGAGAAAGCTGGGAGATCATAGATGTAACAATTGTTGTGTGAATTAGAAAAGCATAATTACGTTTAGCGGCATAGGTGTGACAACAACATGATGACTGTCACAAACTTGTTTTGGGCACATCTTGTCAGTTTATATTTGCTCTACTCATTTCCAAAGGTGTTGATCATGGACTACACATATAAGACAAATCGATATCCTCTTCCTCTTCTAGAGATAGTTGGTGTGACATCCACTAATATGTCATTCTCCGTAGCCTTTGCATATCTACAATTTGAGCAAACTGATAACTACATATGGGTGTTAACTACATTACGTAGTCTCTTAGATGACATTGCTATTCTTGAGGTGATTGTCACAGACATGAAGCTTGCTTTGATGAATGCTATTGATAGGGTATTTTCTAAATCTTGACATTTATTATGCCGATGGCATATTAGTAGAAATGTACTGGTGAAATGCAAGAAAATGTTTGAGAGTAAGGAGAAATGGGACAAGTTTATCTCTTCATGGAATTTCTTAGTACTCTCCTCGGCTGAGCTTGAATATAATGAACGCCTTGCTATGCTACTTACAGATTTTGATACATATCTTGAGGTAGTACAAGATGTGTCACAAAGTTGGTTAATTCCATATAAGAAAAAGTTTGTTGTCATATGGGCCGATAGTTATATGCACTGTGATAACCGGGAACGTAACCTGTCTCTTTCTCCTCTAATTGAGTTTATCTTGATCGTAGTGGCTCGTAGTGGTAGTGTCAGGAATTAATCTAAGGTCTCGCCGACCGTTTGGGTTCATCATTCTCGAAAACCTTCCAATAATTTCTTTTCTTGGTCCTATTTTTCTCGGGTTAGAGTTTTACTTATTTCGAAGGGCATGAAATGTCACGACCCAAACCCGTCCCTAAAAGTTTGGTCCATGACCAGCCTATACTTAGGCCTCAAAACCAAATTTCAATAATATGCGTTCAACAACAAACTCTAAAGCGAAAGCCAACAAATTACAGAACGTCCATTGAGGGGTGGTTATATGCCAGGATTCTAATTATACACAAATTATACATATATATACAAGGAGTTAGCAACCAAAAATTTACATATTACCCCAGGGTTTAACAAAAGCCATCAAAAAAATTTGACAAAACATGTGACATCTAGGAATCAGACAAAAAGCTTCGATTGTGGAGGCTTAACACAACAGACCCACTAAAAAGGGCTCTTGAAGTTGACCAAGGGTTATCCTCCAAGCTGATCACCTACATAAACATATAAAAATGAAGTGAGCAAGACTCAGTGAATAATAATAATGTAAAGCGGTTTGGGTGAATAAGAATATGTCTTAGAGAATATTTATCTAACATTTATATGTCCCCTTCGTCATATTCCAAAACGACCTCGGTCTACATGGAACGAAACGGCTTAGCCCTAACGTAAGACGGAACGGCCTTACGCCCAACATAATACCAAACGGCTTCGGGCCTAATAGAGTACAAAACAGCCTCGGGCCTAATAGAGTACAAAACGGCCTTAGGCCCAATAGAGTACAAAATGGCCTCAGGCCCAATAGAGTGCAAAATGGACTCGGGCCCAATAAAGTACTCATATATAACGGAATAGAACGACTTTAGGTCCTTTTCTTATGCCCTTACCCATGCTTATATCATTGCTCAATCATTTCCATTCACTTAAATTTATTTAACGTGTGCCACTCACAAGCAAACATACATAAATCGTTGCACCATTTATCCTCAATATCCCACTCGCAATCTTAATGTAATAACCATAGTACAATTTATCTCGAATAGACTAAATACAATTAAGGTACGTAATTCATAAACAGGAATACAGAAATAAATATATAAATCGTCACACTATTATTACTCACAGTGGCTCAGGCGAGCAATGGTCTCTTCCCGAAAGTGACCTATACATAGCACACATACACAAACGGATAAATAATGCATTCTTTCCTTAGTTTATCTCCTTAGTCATTTGTTCGATTCGTTAATCCGTATGAAATTGTAAGCATTTTCGATGGATCGAATGTACATATTAATAATTTTAGAGGGTCAAACAGAGGCAAGAAAGGTGACAAAAATCTTTCCCAAGTGCCACACGTGCGGAAGTCTCCCACTGCACGTGCGGGAAGGAGCGCCGCATGTGTGGCCCACACGTGCTTTTATTGCAGAAAATAGAAGTTGTTTCCCCTATTATCTGCATGTGCGGCTGTGAACCCCGCACGTGCGGCCATAAGCCCCGCACGTGCGGTCTCGGCCCTGTTTGAGCAGTCCAAAAATCCATCAAAGGCAAGCTTTCCAAATTCATTTCTAAGGCTTAATTCAAGCAAATTTACTTGAAAAACATAATGTATGAACATATTAAACATGAAACACGAGCTCAATGAGATCAAACTCTTTTAATTTGACATACAATTCTTAATGTTCACCACCCCTCCATTTTCTTCATCCTTTCATAATATATGTGATTATATATATATATATATGCATACATACCTACAAAGGCTCATAACATATAAGGGCTCAAGATTAAATGACAAAGTCAACTAAACATAAGGGAGTTAACTCTTTAATCAAACAATTATGAGAAGTCTATGGTAATTTCATACTATTTGCTCAAGCAACAGCATAACTCACAAACCCTAACTCCCAAGAGTGACAAAGCTTCCTTATAGGTCTTGATTCTATCAATTGGAGGAAAATGTAAAGTGTTTTAGTTGATTTACACTTACCTTAAGTTATATTCCTTGAATCCCCTCTCAATTTCATAAATTCTCAAGCTCCAAGTAGAGTGCTTTCCTTATTCTCTCTTTTCTCTTCTTTTCTCACTCTGCATGAGATATTTTTGATGTTTGGTTGAGTGTCTAGAACATAGGAGGCTTAAAGATATATATATATATATATATAACAAGGCCAACCAAACTTAACTTAACGAATTAGACAAAAATCAGTCTTTAATTAAGCTGCCTGAAAGGCTCTAAAAATTCCAATTAACATATTCATATACCCAATTTCGATTTCTGAACTCATTAAAATCGTTAATTTCAGTTGCAAGTGTGAACTCTAGGAGTTCAGACCAAATAAAGCTAATTAATTCATTATGAATCAAATTTTTACAAAACTTCATATAATGTCCTAAAAATCATGCTAATCATAACTATAAGGTCAATTTTAGTTTATCGCGCCTCTAAAGTCCTCAATTTGCAGTCCAAAGGTCACAATTTCAATAGATTTCTTTATAACCGACAGATACTAATTGAGAAACATGTAATTTGCTCACTAAAATATGGAATTTCACATCAAACACATAATCATACATACAATAACACATATAATGGGAAATATATGAAAGATGTAAGAGAGTCGGGTTATTACATGAAATTTGATCTGGGGTGTTCGGGAATCACTAGTGCAGTTTAGGAATGAAAAAACAAAATTGCACGTGAGAGGAACGTGCGGGAAGTGCGGAGGCATATGTAGGAATGGGGCCGCATGTGTGGGAAGTGAGGCCACACGTGCAGTGAGAAAGGGAAATTCTAGGTTGGCTACTGCATTATATGCACGTGCAGGAAACGACTGAGTTCGAATTCTTTTTTCCTTTTCTTCTTCTTGGGCTGAGTGTATATCACTTTTTCATCATCCCTCTCTCTCTAAAAACTCTTTTCTCTCCATTCTCTCTACATTTCCTACACCAAACTAGATTGAATCCTTGATTTCTTCAAATCTATTAAAGCTTTGATCCTAGTCCCTTCATCAAAGTTGGATAACTTCTCGAGGGCTACGTTTTCTGCGGTAGAGATAAAGTTTCAACACCGTTGATTTTGGGGGTTTCATCTCACTTCTTCTTCAAAATTTGAGATAGGGATTTTCTTAGAGTTATATATATATATATATATATATGCAAGATTATGTTGATTTGGAACTCTTTTGGAAAGTATGGAAACTTTGATTTTGGCTCATGTGTTGTGAATGATTTTAAAGGTGGGTTTCCATAATGTTCTTTTTTAAAAAATCCTTGAGATTATGAGTTGTATTCTTGTGGTGAAGTATTAGCTTGAAATAATTTCTTTCAAAATGATAAGGAAACCTAGTTTATGGAAAACCCTAGAAATTTGAGAAATTTTGAGAAAATGTGGTGAATGAAATTGATATTTGACTAACATTACGACAAATGTTAGCATGAGAAATTTCATGGTATATGAGAATTAGTGGGTTTGGAAGTTTGTTGTTCAAAATATTGATATAGTCATGAATTGAGAAAGTTGATGGAAATGCATGAAATGTAGAATGTGGCTCCTCGATAGAGACTGATGAGCATATATTTATCTTGTGAAATTTCATTGAAAGAGAGTTGGGAATTGTGACCATAAATGGAAAAATTGTGTGGAAGGATATTTTAAGGCATTGATATATATATTGCATTGGCATTTTAATTCATTTGATTACTACGAGTTTTGAATTGAGAAATTGAAAAATCTTGCATTGATTTGTTTTGGGGTAAATACGTTGGTAAGTCTAGATAGGGGATGTAGATGAAATTCATTAAGTTGGCTTGAGTGTCCAAGTTGAAAGATCGAAAACACACACCACAGTAAAGTGGGGGTTTTGGTAGTGCTAGTTGTGCCTACTTGCTAACATCAACCTCGGGATTACCTGAGTTATATTTACCTCCCCTTGAACATGTTGTAAAAATATTGAATTGTTAAATTTTCAAGTTTTCATTGAGCATGATGGTTTTCGAAAAGATGATAACATGACGTTCTTTTAAAAGCACGGCATAGCATATGCATTTCATCTTGTGAGAATTGTATAAAATGTATATACTTTGTTAAGAATTTCCTATTGGGCTTTATGCTCACCCTATGGGATTTTGTGCAAGAAAAGATGTAGTGATTCCGCCAAATTAGGGGCATGGATGTGTATGTTGAGAGCACAACGCTCTTGTTTTGTTGTGATTATGTTTTACAAGCCAAGGGCTATATTTGTATGGGTTCGAGCAACCATTTTGTGTAATTGGGCTTAAGCCTTGGACTTTGAATGTATATTCATGTACAAGAGTTGTTGAATGTATATTCACATGTAGAACTATTATGTAAATCTCTTATGATTAAACATGCAAGTGTTACAAATTTGTTTTTTGGTCTATCGAACGGAGAGATGATTAGTGTACTTTTATTATGTATTTTGTGGGGCATTACAACTTGGTATTAGAGCTATTGGGTTTGAATACTTGGGGCTCATGGGAAGTGGTTGTTTTGTCACAATGGGTTCATTTCGTTTGATTAGGAAATGTTGCATATTTTTGTGGTTATGTGATAACATGCTTAAATGACTAGATGGGTATGGGATTGGACTTTTGGGACGTGGTTCGTGCCCATTAAATTCCTTAAGGTCTTATTAGAAGGGTACTTGATCAATACTCGTTCTACTAAGAATTCTTGGTATTTCGTGGGACGAATTTCATCGTGAAGGAATAATCCATATGTTTTTATATGACTAAGTGCTTATGTGGAGTGAAACTAAGTTGTTTGTGGTAGAAAAATATATAGAATTGTTGTGGTCGAACGTGTGAGGCAAGTTGCGAGTGTATTTGGGTTCGTGTGCTAAATTGTTTCCCTTGTTCCCTTTATTAGGATGCCAAGAAGGGGTCAAACCCATGGTGGTAGAGGCGAGAGGCGCGGTAGGCCTCGCTGAGGTGTACATGAAGTACCGGTTCACGAGGTTTTGGTGTAAGAGGAAGGGTTCGTCTAAGCTAATGTGGCCAAGCAAGCGAGCCAAGCTAATATGGCCGAGCAAGTAGGGCAAGCGAGGATTCTGGAGCAAGTAGGTCAAGCCGCAATGTGGGCCCTAGCCCGAGAAATGGCAGGGGCTTTGAGAGAATCAATGAATTTGTTGAGGGCAGAGAACCAAGCCCGAGAGAACACTGTAGAGACAAGGGCGAGTTTTCTTACTAGAGAGCTTTTGCGAGCCAAACAGGATGAGTTCCATGGTGGCCCCAAGCCCAAAAAAGTGGATGAGTGGCTCGAGCAAACAGTGAAGACATTTGAGATGTTTCACACTGAAGATAGCGAGCTAAGAGTGACTTTGGCAAGTTACTACCTCAAGGGGGATGCGGGCCAATGGTGGAAGTGCGCCAAGGGTAGAGTGGAGCCGACATGGGAAGCCTTTGTGGTTGCTTTCCAAGACAAGTATCAACCTCCCACTGCTAGGGAGAGATTGAGGCAAGAGTTTAAGATCACAAGCAACTTAACCTATCCGTGGCTGAGTTTGAGGCGGCCTTCACCAGTTTGTCCCGGTTTGCTTCGGAGTTGGTGGCAATGGAAGAGCGCCGTTGTATAGAACTTGAGAAGAGGTTGAGAACTAAAATTTTATTCAAGGTTTCCGGAAATATGATTTGGAGCTATGACCATCTTATAAAGTAGGCGGCACATGTAGAGATTGTTGTACAGGTTGAGGAGGAGAGACTTCGGGGTTTGAGGTCTAGGGGCCAAGAGTCACAGGGTGATTTTAGACCCAGTAAGAAGAACAGGGGCACCTTTTCATCCCAGTCCCAACCACAGCAGTCTAGATCTACTTTTCCCTTACCTAAGTGTGGCTAACCGGGTCACAAGGCCTTTTCGTTCTCATAGAAAGGAGGAGGGCAGCACATGTTACTGCCACCAACACCTAACCGATCTTAGAGTCAGTTTCAGAACAGAGGGCATGGACTTACTTGTTTTCAGTGTGGTCAGCCAGGGCATATGAGGATGGCATTCTTGCAGTTGGGAGGCGCATCAGGGTCGTGGAAGACTCAGAACCACCAGTAGGCTCATTTAGTTCGTGCTTCACGGGCTAATTAGGGAGTTGCTTTGGCTCAGTCAGTGCAGCAAGCCTATGCTCTGAGGGATAAGCAGGTTGATCAAAGGCCACAAGGGCGCGTGTATGTTGTTACTACGCTAGAGCAGTTACCAAGATTTTCAGTTGTGAGAGTAATTTTGTTGTGTGTAATTTGTTGGCTAATGTGTTGATAGATACAAGTGCGTCACATTCATTTATATCTACTGCATTTGATTCTGCATTGGGGTTAGAAGTGGCACGGTTAGCGTCTTCGCTCAAGGTAGAGTCGCCAATTAGGGGTACGGTTGACTTAGACCTAGGATGTCACGGTTGTGAGATAGAAGTTATTGGGCGCCGACTTTCATTTGCTTTTGTGTTGCTAGACATGTCGGATTTTGAAGTCATTTTAAGTATAGAATGGTTGTCTTCGTGCCGAGCTATGATTGACTGTTACCGTCAGAGAGTTATAGTGTGCACCTCGGGTGGTGACTGTTTTTATTTTTTGGGGGATCGAGTGGATAGGGTTTTGTCACCAATTTTTGACCCTTGTGGTAGGAGCGAGCTTAGTAGTCTTCTTGCGACTCTTTTGGATAGTGAGAGTGATAGGGCCCGTGTTGAATTGCCGAGGGTAGTTTATGAATACCTAAATGTCTTTCCCGAGGATCTTTCTAGTTTGCCATCCCACCGAGAGATCGAGTTCTCCATTGACTTAGTGCTTGGCACGGTACCGATTTCCATGGCACCTTATAGGCTTACACCAGCTGAATTGCATGAGTTGAAGATTCAACTCCAAGATTCACCTTATTCTGCCCTAGTACATCACCTTGGGAAACACCCACTCTCTTTGCGAAGAAGAAGAATGGGTCATTGTGGTTATGTATTGAATACCGCAAGTTGAATCAAGTTACCGTTAAGAAAAAATATCCTCTACCCAGAATAGATGACTTGTTTGACTAACTTAGAGGGTCTCGTTGCTACTTGAAGATATACTTGAGGTCAAGGTACCATTAGTTGAGAGTCCGGGAGGAGGACATCCAAAAAATGGCCTTTTGCACGCTGTATGGCTATTATGAATTCTTTGTGATGCCTTTTAGTTTGACCAATGCGACTGCTTCCTTTATGGATTTGATGAACCAAATTTTTTGAGAATTCTTAGGCTATTTCCTGGTTGTCTTTGTGGATGACATCTTGATTTATTCAACCTCCGAGGAGGAACACAAGAACCACTTGTGGTTAGTGCTTGAATTGCTGAGGGAGCACCAATTGTATGCCAAATTTAAGAAATGCGAGTTTTGGTTAACTGATGTGAAGTTTTTGGGACATGTAGTGTCGAGAGAAGGAGTAACTGTAGACTCCTCTAAGGTAAATGTTGTGCAGGATTGGGGACAACCTAAAAAGGTTTTTGAGATCTTGAGTTTCTTGGGATTATCCAGGTATTATCACTGTTTTATAAGGGACTTCTCTAGAGTAGTTACTCCTTTGACTAGGTTGACAAGGAAGGGTGTCAAATTTGTGTGGAGTAAAGCTTGTGAAAAGTCATTCCAAGAACTTTAGACTACATTGACCACAGCACCGATTCTGATAATTTTGGAAAGAGGTTTAGGTTATACCGTCTATTGTGATGTGTCCCGGGATAGACTTGGTTGTGTCTTCATGCAAGAGGGGAAGGTTGTGGCCTATGGTTCACGACAATTGAAAATTCATGAGAAAAACTACCCCACCCATGATTTAGAATTAGTTGCGGTAATTTTTTCCTTGAACACTTGGAGACATTATTTGTACAGTGAGAAGTTTGAGGTTTTCTCCGATCACAAGAGCCTAAAGTATTTGTTTTCTCAAAAAGACTTGAATTTACGCCAACGGAGGTGGAAGGAATTTATGTAGGATTACAACTTCGAGTTACACTATCATCCGGGAAAGGCCAATGTGGTGGCCGATGCCTTGAGTCGGAAATCTGTGAGTAGTTTGGCAAGTGTGGCCATTCGGGAATAGGATATGCTAGGCGATATTGGTAAGTTTGACTTGCATTTGGGTGAGTCCAGCGGGGGTGCTACCTTATTTACTTGAATTGCTCAACCTACCTTGATTAGTGAGGTCATAGAGGCACAACAGGGGGATTGTGACGTGGAGTCAATTCGTGATAGGATCTCCAACAGGAAGGAAGAGAAGTGTTTGAACATTCACTTGGATCTGAGTATACGTTATCTAGACAATTTGTTTGTACCGAAATCTTGTAGAGAGGAGGTACTCTGAGAGTTCCATCACTCACGTCTTGTGGTACATTTGGAAGGCACCAAAATGTATCATGATCTTAACCGTCAGTTTTGGTTGAGGGGTATGAAGTGGGATGTCACCTTATTTGTATCGAAATGCCATACTTGTCAACAAGTGAAGGCCGAACACAAAAGGCTAGCAAGTTTGCTACAACCCTTACCGATAGTCGAGTGGAAATGAAAGCATGTTACCATGAATTTTGTAGTTGGGCTTACTAGAACACAGCGAGGCAATGATACCGTTTAGGTGATTGTTGATAGGTTTACTAAGTCTACACATTTCATTCCGATGCGCAGCAGTGACTCAGTTGAGCATTTGGCAGTGTTGTACATTAGAGAGATAGTTTGACTTCATTGCGTCTCTATAACCATTGTATCGAATAGAGATCCTTGTTTCACCGCCCGGTGGTGGCAAAGCCTTCAAGAGGCGTTGGGAACTAAGTTGACCTTTAGCACCGCTTACCACCCCTAACCGATGGGTAGTCGGAGTGTACTATTCAGATTTTGGAGGACATGCTTAGAGCTTGCATCCTTGATTTCAAAGGGTCTTGGGAGAGACACTTACCATTGATTGAGTTTGTCTATAATAATAGTTATCAAGCTAGCATTGAGATGGCACCATTTGAGGCCTTGTATGGCCGACCTTATAGACCACCGGTTTGTTAGGCCGAGGTGGGTGATGCTCCGTTGTTGGGTCTGGAGATTGTTAGAGAGACAAGAAAGTTGCTTTCATTTGGAAGAGGTTAGCTATGGCTGAAAGTCGACAAAAGAGTCAAGTCGATAAGAGGAGACAACCTTTATCTTTCGAAGTTGTTGACCATGTGTTCCTTAAAATCTCACCAAGGCGGGGTTTGACGAGATTTGGTAAGAGTGGTAAATTGTTTCCAAGGTTCATTGGGTCTTTCAAGATACTGGAGTGAATTGGGGAAGTGGCATACCGGTTAGCCTTACCACCACAACTTTCGGGGGTTTACAACATGTTTCATGTGTCTGTGCTTAGGAAGTATGAACCCAACCCTTCTCATGTCCTCGATTGGGTTGATTTGGAGGTAGACGAGGATGCCTGTTACGAAGAGCGACTGGTTCAAATTTTAGACACCAGGGAACAAGTGTTGAGGGGAAAGACTATACCATTAGTAAAGGTGTTGTGGAGACACCATGAGGTCGAGGAAGCGAGTTGGGAGTGGGAGGTGGAGGTCTGCTCCAAGTATCTAGATTTGTTTGAAAATGCTTAGTTGTTTTAACTTGTAATGTTTCCTAGCGTTTGAGGGAAATGTTAAATTGTAAACCACATGTTATTATGTGTGTTGTTATTCCAAGCATGTGATTATTATGATTGTCATAATTGTGGTTGGAAAGTTTCATGCCTATGCTTATCACAAACTATTGTTGTTAATATTGTCGCTAAGGTGCATGAAAACCATGTTGTTAATAGCAAACTTTGTTGAGAAGTGAGATCCTCGTCCTAGTATGAGAGTTACTATTATCGTTGAATTGAAATTATGTTAGCGTGGTTTTGATCACTTAAAGCCCCTTTTGTTTGGGTAGTTTGATTTAATTTCGGGGACAAAATTTCCTAGGGTGGGGAGGTTGTGATAACTAGGTACGTAACCCGTCTCTTTCTCCTCTAATTGAGTTTATCTCGATCGTAGTGGGAGTGTCGGGAATTAATCTAAGGTCTCATTGACCGTTTGGGTTCATCATCTCGAAAACCTTCCAATAATTCCTTTTCTTGGTCCTATCTTTCCCGAGTTTGAGTTTTACTTGTCTTGGAGGGCATGAAATTTAATCTGGGGTGTCCGGGACTCATTAGTGCAATTTCGGGACGAAAAGGCAAAATTGCACGTATGAGGCACGTGCGGGAATGGGGCTGCACATGCGAGAAGTGAGGCTGCACGTACGGTGAGAAAGGGAAATTCTGGGTTGGCTACTGCGTGCGGGAGGAGGTGCGGGAGAGAGTGCCACACGTGCGGGGGTGAGTACCGAACGTAAGGGAAATGCGTGCCGCACGTGTGGGAAGTACGTGTCGCACGTACGAGAAAGCTCTGAGTCTGAATTATTTTTCCCTTTTCTTCTTCTTGGGCTGAGTGTATATCACTTTTTCATCATCCCTCTCTCTCTAAAAACTATTTTCTCTCCCTTCTCTCTATATTTCCTACACCAAACTAGATTGAATCCTTTATTTCTTCAAATCCATTAGAGTTTTGATCCTAGTCCCTTCATCAAAGTTGGATAACTTCTCGAGGGCTACGTTTTGTGCGATGGAGATCAAGTTTCAACACTGTTGATTTTGGGGGTTTCATCTCACTTCTTCTTCAAAATTTGAGGTAGGGATTTTCTTAGAGTTATATATATATATATATATATATTTGCAAGATTTTGTTGATTTGAAACTCTTTTGGGAAGTATAGAAACTTTGATTTTAGCTCATATGTTGTGAATGATTTTAAAGGTGGGTTTCCATAATGTTCTTTTTTTAAAAAACTCCTTGAGATTGTGAGTTGTATTCTTGTAGAGAAGTGTTAGCTTGAAATAATTTCTTTCAAAATGAAGAGGAAACCTAGTTTATGAAAAATCCTAGAAATTTGAGAAATTTTGAGAAAATGTGGTGATGTTATGAAATTGATGTTTGACTAATATTATGACAAATGTTGACATGAGGAATTTTATGGTATATGAGAATTAGTGGGTTTGGAAGTTTGTTGTTCAAAATATTGATATAGTCAGGAAATGAGAAAGTTGATGAAAATTCATGAAATGTGGAATATGTCTCCTCAATAGAGATTGATAAGCATATATTTATCTTGTGAAATTTCATTGAAAGGGAGTTAGGAATTGTGACCATAAATGGAAAAATTGTGTGGAAGGATATTTTAATGCATTGATATATATATATATATATATATCACATTGGCATTTCAATACATTTGATTACTACGAGTTTTGAATTGAGAAATTGAAAAATCTTGCATTGATTTGTTTTAGGGTAAATACGTTGGTAAGTCCGGATAGGGGGTGTAGATGAAATTCATTAAGTTGGCTTGAGTGTCCATGGTGAAAGATCGAAAACATGCGCGAAGGAGGTATCACGTGCCTTCCAGTTAGCTACTGGTAAACTTGGGGTTTTGGTAGTGCTAGTTATGTCTACTTGCAGACACCAACCTCGAGATTGCCTGAGTCGTATTTACCGCCCTTGAACTTGATGTAAAATTATTGAATTGTTAAATTTTCAAGTTTTCATTGAGTATGATGGTTTTCGAAAAGATGATAATGTGACCTTCTTTTGAAAGCATGGCATAGCATATGCATTTGATCTTGTGAGAATTGTATAAAATGTATATACTTTGTTAAGAATTTCCTACTGGGCTTTATGCTCACCCTATGGGATTTTGTGCAGGAAAAGATGTGATAATTCTGCCAAACTAAGGGTGTGGATGTGTATGTTGAGAGCACAAGGCTCTTGTTTTGTTGTGATTATATTTTGCGAGCCAAGGGCTATATTTGTATGGGTTCGAGCAACCATTTTGTGTAACCGGGCTTAGGCCTTGGACTTTGTAGCCCTTGAGGGCATTTGTTTATTTTTGACTGAATGTTTTACATGCTATAGATTCATGTACTAGAGTCGTTGAATGTATATTTGCATGTAGAACTATTTTGTAAATCGCTTATGATTAAATATGCAAGTGTTAGAGATTTATTTTTTGGTCTATCGTACGAAGCGATAATTAGTGTATTTTATTGTGTATTTTGTGGGGTGTTACATGCACTTCGAGAATGTTATAACCAACGGGTAATATATATTTGTCTACCTTACACTATTAATCATTATGATTTTGATTATTTAAACTTAACTATGTTAATTGTTTCAATTGTACACAAGGCTAAAGTGCACATGCAAAACTTAAACGGCAACTTAGTTCTAACTATGTCAATTTTGAGTATTCTTGGACCAAGATCCATAGCTTGCTTTCGTTGCAGCACACTGATATTAAGGCATCATTTGAGAAGAGTTTAACCGTTGTACAATACCAGTTCAAACCATCCCATTTTAAAGAGCTTTGGGGCAATATCTTTATTACTGCATTTGGAGCATGTCCTGGCAGAGAGTAAGCGAGTGGATGATTTTGACATTGATGTTTAAGTATGTGGATGTGTCGTTCGACCAACACACGAGTTACCTTGTGCCCATGAGATTGCGGATTACATCCGACAGGGTCGTCCAATACCACTTGAGAGCATTCATCTGCACTAGAGAACTCTTGAGATAGTACAAAAGTTAAAGAATGATAAAGGGGAATTCAGTTGTGAACTAGAGTTTGATCACATACTTAAGTGATTGAATGCATCTGATTATACTAAGAAGCTGGAAATTCTGCATAAGTTAAAAGAGATTACAAATCTGCAAAGTACTTTTCTCATTGAGTCGGATGTAAAGCCTAACTCTCAAGGTAAGGGACATAAGAAGATTGATGTATCTACGCACTGAGACCCATGTGCATTTGAGTTGGTTCAATCTGGACATGATAGCCACTCACCTGGGCACCCAGATCCCCACACAGGATTCTGTCAAAGTATATAAAAAATGGCCCGCTAAAGAGAAGGTATATGTAATCATTTTTTACTTACATTTTTGTTAATGATAAATTACGTGTTTTGTTGTTCATATGTTGATGCCCTCCCAGTTGGATTGAACTCGTATATATGTCTTATCAAGGATGTAGATGCCAATGGCAATTGTGGTTTTACGGCCATTTCTGGCTAGATGGGGCTTACAGAGGCTGAATGGGGTCAGGTCAGGCATGATCTCCTAAAGGAATTGCACACACACAGAGTCTATTACACTAAGCTATATGGTTTACATGATAGGATTGAAAAGCTGATCCATATTCTATCATACTTTGAGCCCAATCCAGGATATGACCTTTGGATGACTATGCCTGACATGGTTCATCTTATTGCATCATGTTATAATGTGATATTATACCACTTATCTGCACAACAATGCCTTACATTCCTTTCCTTACGATCAGTGCCAATATCACAAGTTGAACGGTGTGAGATCGCTATTGGGTTCGTTAATGGGAATCATTTTCTCTAGGTATAACATTATGATTTGTCTAATACATTTATGATTTTGTAGTGCATCGATCTCATTCTTAAAGTTTTATCAATGTAGGTGTTCATGTTACCGGGTCATCCAGTTTCACCGGTAGTTACCAATTGGTGCAAGTTTCATCATTCTTGTGCGGTTGGATGGAATAGTGCATATAGTCGCCGAATTGAGCATTTTAAAGAAGTTGCTCATTCAGGGGGAGCTACTAGAGAGACATTTGATTGTATTAACCTTGATGAGTAGTGATGCATATGAGTTGAGTTGTAGTTATGTAATTGAAATAGTTACTGATATATTTTTTTGCGGGTTAGCATTTTGAGTTCATTTAATGCACATGGTACTACTTGTAACGCCCCGAAATAATTATGATAAACCAACCGTAACGATAATTAAATAACAACATAAATCAGAGTATGATATCCTTCTATTTCATGAAATTCAGTTGTACAAAAGTCATGATCGAAATGTTTTACATTTTCTTTCAAAAAACAATACCATGTTCAGTCTATATCAAAATTCACAAAGTCATGCTCTTTACAATAGAAAGCAAGGGGAGATTCTCAAATCGGTATAATCTTTCACGAATATTTCATCCACGGGAAACCGTCAAACGACACCCATGTAAACGTAGTCTATACAAGCACTACTATTGCCATTTTACGAATATTTTGACTGCGAGAATTGGCTCCCATGTATACACGCGTTTTTCCGAACATTCACTCTAGACACATAGGCCAACTTAGTTTGGTGATACACACCTCTTTCCAACATTTACCCTTTTTCTCAATTTCATTTACATATGCAATGTATTAAATGAGCAACAATGTTTTAAGCACAAAGATGAGAAATTAGTTTCAATTCACCTAATTTTCTTGCAATTTCTACGACAATCATAGTTGTCCTCCACCAATAGCCCCAAAACAGTTATATAAAATCTTCAATACAGATAAACTTTCCAAATTTCAAGGTGAGTGATAACACATATCAAACTCCACCACCTATATCAATATTTATCTATTTCACATTCCCAACATTAATTCCATTTATATATATAAAATAAATATTTGAAACATTTAGGTCAAAACCCATTTTTTTCCAAAATCCAATTCAAGTATCAAAATCAACAATTTTATCACCACTCAGCCTCATTTTCACTCTCACAACCATTTTCCATACAACCATTTGAAAACCCCTCTTTTGATTTTGAACCAAAACCCTAGGTTTGTTCAAAACCATCCAAAATCACAAAATTGTTTTATAAAAACAAATAGCTAAGTTAAAAATCATAAAAAGTGTAGAGAATCCCAACCTCGAAGCTAAAAGAGCATGGAGAGAATGAAGAAATCTCAAGGAAGTCGAAATCCAACTTTACTCAGATGAAAATGAAACTATAGGTGAGCTTTACCTTTTTAACAAAGAGAGTAGGGTGGAGAAATGGGTAGATCTTGGTGTATTTGTAGAGAAATAGTGAGTTTTAGAGAGAGATAGTGTGTCTCAACTTACGGTTTTGAAATGTTTTAGAGAGAGAGCAACATGAAAAAGTGATGTAAAATGACCTTTTTACGAACTAATATACGCACAACTCGCTCGATCGACCAGACACAATAAGTCATTCCGCTCAAGCGCAAGAAGCTTCGCTCGAGCGTAGAATGTACACTCCTAGAAGTTTTATAGACAGAAGACCGTCGCTCGAGTGCAAGAAGTCTTGCTCAAGCAAAGAACACTACCTTCCCAGTATCTCTGCAGGCCTGAAAAAGTACTGGAAGCTCATAGGTCGCTCGAGCGGAAGAAGCTTTGCTCGAGCAAAGAGACCAAATTATGGGGAACAACAATTTGAACCAACTAACAACCAACCTGTTCCAAAACACAACCAAGACACTCCAAAGCTCAAACTCAATAAGAAATAAGGAGAAACATAGTATGAATATCTAAACAAGACAAATGAGACAAGAATTCAAAACATCAACTAGTCGAGTCTAAACCAGGAACACTATGACCTCCCCCCTTAAGGAATTTTGTCCTCAAAATTTCAAATCAAATGTTAAAAATCATGTTTAAACTAATTAAAACATTGACAATCAATCAATTCCAACATCATGACCCATCCACAGGTCATTCATCCTCATCAACACGATAAACAAGTTTTCAATACTGAATATATAATCACATTTCCAAAACATATACAATGTTTATATTACATTAACATCATAAAAGTCTCAATACATGGTTAAACATTAACAAATAGGTCCGGATACTTCTCACAGACCTCCAACTCACGTTCTCAAGTTACTTCCTCAACCCCATGATGTCGCCACAATACTTTTACCAAAGGAATTGGCTTGCCTTGCAAGACTTGGTCTCGAGTATCCAAGACTCTCACTAGTCTCTCCTCATACGAGGCATCCTCCTCTACTTCTAAGTCAATCCAATCCAACACATGCGATGGATCTGGCTCAAACTTCCAAAGCATACAAATATGAAACACATCATGGACCCTGGAAAGCTGTGGCAATAAAGCAAAGCGATAAGCTACCTCTCCAATCCACTCAAGGATCTTGAAAGGCCCAATAAATCTAGGAGATAACTTCTCACTCTTTCCAAATCTCAACAAACCCCGCCTAGGTGATATCTTCAAGAAGATATGATCTTCTACCTCAAAAGACAAACGTCTTCTCCTATGGTCGGCATAACTTTTCTAGTGACTCTGGGAAATAACCAACCTCCTACAGATAAGTGCAACTTTCTCCGTTGTTTTCCAAACTAACTCTGGATACAACAAAGGTGCATCACCCACCTCGGTCCAACACACAGGGGATCTACATGGTCGGCCATACAAGGCCTCAAATGTTGCCAGGCCAATACTTGATTGGAAGCTATTATTATAGACAAACTCCACTAAGGGCAAGTGCCTCTCTCATGACCTCTTAAAGTCAAGAACACAACTCCGAAGCATATCCTCACGGATTTGAATAGTACGCTCGGACTGCCCGTCAGTCTGAGGATGGTACACAGTGCTAAAAGCCAATCTCATGCCTAAGGCATTCTGTAGGCTCTGCCACAACCGAGCCATGGATTTCTATCTGAAACAATCGTTACAGGGATGCCATAGTCGGCGAGATAATCTACCGAGTGACTCACAAGCATAGGTATAAAGTGCATCGACTTGGTCAACCGGTCAATTACCACCCAAATCGCATCACTACCCCGTTGAGTCCTAGGAAGGCCCACAACAAAATCCATCATGACATGCTCTTACTTCCAATCAGCTATAGGCAAGGGTTGCAACAAACCCACTAGTCTTTTATGTTCAGCCATCACTTGTTGACAAGTAAGGCACCTTGATACAAACACGGCCACATCCTTCTTCATTTCCCTCTACCAAAACTGGTGACTAAGGTCATGATACGTCTTTGTGCCTCTTGGATGCACCCCAAGGTATGAGTAGTGAAACTCTCAGAGTACTTCTTCTCGATAGGACTCTAGCATGAAAAGACGGTCACGGTATCTAGCACTCGAATCAGGATACACATTCAATCTTTTCTCCACCTTCCCACTGGAGATCTTCTTTCGGAGGGATTCCACTTTAAGGTCACCCCTCTACGCTTCTATCACTCGGTTCACAAGTGTAGGTTTTGCAACTACTGAAAGCAAGCTGTGGACTCCATGGACTCACCAAGATACAAGTCAAACTCACCAATAGCACCCAACATCTCCCATTCCCAAAGAGCAATACTTACCACATTACCAATAGATTTCCTACTTAAAGCATCGACCACAACATTGGCCTTCCCCGGATGATAATGCAACTTAAAGTCATAATCTTCTATAAACTCCATCTACCTCCTCTGCCTCAGATTCAAGTCTTTCTGTGTAAATAGATATTTTAGACTCTTCTGATCAGAAAGCACTTCAAGCTTCTCGCCATATAAATAATACCTCCAAATCTTTAAGGCAAAGATCACTGACATTAATTCTAGGTCATGAGTAAGGTAGTTCCTCACATGTGTTTTCAACTACTGTGAGCCATAGTGACCTTCCCTTCTTGCATTAAAACACAACCCAAACCTTCCCATGAAGCATCACAATACATCGAATAGCCCAAACCCCTCTCTGGAATAATCAATACTGGAGCCGTGGTAAGTCTAACTTTAAGCTCTTGGAACGGCGTTTCACAAGTCTCACTCCACACAAACTTGATTCCTTTCCTCATTAGTTTAGTCAATGGTGAGGCTAATCTAGAGAAATCTTTCACAAAACGACGGAAATACCTGGCCAACCCCAAGAAACTACGGATCTCTAAGGCATTCTTGGATTGTTCCCAATCTTGTATGACTTCTATCTTAGATGAATCCACAGTCACTTATTCCCCGGATACCATGTGGCCTAAGAACTTCATTTCTTTTAACCAGAATTCACATTTTCTAAACTTAGCAAAAAGTTTATGGGCTCTAAGCAACTCAAGTACAACTCGTAGGTGTTCCTCATGCTCCTCCTTAGAGAATGAGTAAATCAAGATATTGTCCACAAAGACAACCATAAAACGGTCTAGGAACTCACGAAAAATTCGGTTCATCAATCCATAAATACGGCTGGTGCATTGGTTAGCCGAAAAGGAATCACTAGAAACTCATAATGGCTATACTGCGTAGGGAATGTCGTCTTCTGAATATCCTCCTTCCTTACCCTCAACTGGTGATAACCCGATCTCAAGTCGATCTTGGAAAAACTACAAGTCCCTTTCAACTGATCAAATAGATCATCTATATGAGGCATTGGGTACTTGTTCTTAACAGTTACCCAGTTCAACTTCCGGTAATCAATACAAAGTCGCAACGCACCATATTTCTTTTTGGCAAAGAGAGCCAGTGCTCCTTAAGGTGAAGTACTAGGGCCGATAAAACCCTTATCTAACTGTTCTTGGAGTTGAATCTTCAAGTCACTTAACACAGCAGGTGCAAACCTATACGGTGCCATAGAAATCAGTGTCGTGCCAGGCACTAACTTGATAGAGAACTCGATCCCTTGGGGAAGTGGTAAAGCCTTGTGATTTGTGAACAAAAGAGTAACTCCTCTTCAAGAGGTATAACTTTGGCCATCTTTACACTACTTCTTCTTTCCCTTTTCTTGCTATTTTTATACTATTTTTGGACTATTTTTATAGGCTGAAACTTGTGACTTAAAGATACCAAAGGTGGAGGGGTTAACCACCATTCTTTGAACCTTGTTCTCTAAGCTTTTGTCCTTGTGTTTCTCACTTCTTTCTCAACTTTTAGCCACTAATTTTAAGAGTTTTATAAGGCTAAAACTTGTGGTTTTTAGGTCCAAAAAGTCGAGGGCTTTGGCTTGTTTATTTACTTTAATTCTCTCCATTTTTTGCTTACTTTTCTAGCTTTTTGTACTCAATTCCAGCACTGTTTTTATCCATTTTAGGATTGTTTTAGGGTGTTTATTTCATTTATGCTTTGCATAGTAGGCTTATAGTGTTGTAGTCCTCATAGGTTTGGTGGTTTAGGCTTTAGACACTAACCTATTTGAGTTGATAGCTTCTATATTCATAACTTTCATACTTATATTTACACTTGTGATAATCATCTCTGCAATCTCCCTCCTTTCTTGATTTTCTTTCTTTTTTGGTAAGAGTTGTTTCATGCAATTGAGGTTGTTTAAGGCATGTGAAAGAGACCTTTCATGCTTAATGGTTTAATCCCTTCGGAGGTTCATTACTAGGGCATTACATCTCTCTCATGCCAAGAACAACATCTTGTTTGGCATTTCTCTTCATTAGTGGACATAATTATCACTTTTGGGACAAAATGATTAAAGAATGGTAAGGTAATTAAAATAGGTGGGACTAAAAGTGGTAACAAGATAATAAAATCAAGTTGGGTCCAATCGGACGTTAATTGAACCTATTGAGCCTTAGATCATTACATACTCCTAGTGATGTTAATGGTTCAAGGACCAATGTCCACTCATTTCCTTGAGGTGACTCCATGATAGGAAAGGGATGTTGTCGGTCTTTCATTTCATGTCATTGATCTTTTTGTTCAATTAGTTCACAGATCATCATACAATAACCTTGCGATCATTGATGATTTGTGGACTGATTCTACTCCTCCCTTGATCAATTCCATGACAGGGAGAGGCAAAAAGGACAAACACCTCTTGGAAACACTGTTTGTGCTCTGTTTTCATTCTGTTGCAGCAAGGCAAAGCCCAAAAAATAGTGGCCGGCCGACCACCCTACCATCCAGCCAACCACTTTTCATGGCTAGTCAGCCACTTCATTTTACACAAGCAGTGCCATTTCCGTGGCAGAACAAAGCAGAGATTGGGGTGAAAACAGATTAATTTTCTGACTGTGAGTCAGAATAGAATCTGGTAGTAAACAGACAGTTTTTGGGAGGATATTCTTGTTTGTGTGCATGCGGCTCTTCGTCCACCACTCCATTAAATTAATCCTTTGATAGTAGTGTGTTGTATTTAATTACTTAGAATTATTTGAATTTGTAATAATTAGTTAATTTAGCTTATTAATTAATTTGGTTTGTAATAGTTAGTTTAAAGCCGAACATTTATTTGGACCCTCCTGTGCGAGGGTAAATATGTAATATTGTGTATGTCTTCCAACCCCCATTTCTTTCTCCCTTTTATTTACTCGCCTATGATGGATTGCATTTAGCATCATGTTTCTCTAAGCATTTTCCATGACTCGCATCCATTCGTTTTGCATGCATAAGGGTTCAGCTCATCAAACTAATCAATGTTCATTTCAAATTCCTTACTTGAATACGTGCTTTATTGCATGTGTTGAATTGACTCACATGCCATTCTAGTAGTCGAGCCTATTAATTGCATGTTGTATGTATTGCATTAGTCATGTGTATTTTTTAGGATCAGGCATTTTCTCTAAATATTTATTTTATTTGGCTCGCCTCGGACATTTGGGGTAAGCATTTTTTATTTTAGCATATTACATGCGTGTGATTGTTGCCATATAAAGCATGTTTACCATAAGGCTAAGTGCTTAGGTGATGTATCTCTTGAATGCCTGTGGATGAAGGCTTTTTCACTTAAGTTAAGATAATTTGATTTAATGTACATATGAGATCACTTTTTCAAGTGGTACATATTCAAAACACTTTTCAAAACAAACAAGAAATCAAAGCGTTCCAAATTGGGCGAATTAGTCTATACTTGCGTGCATCACATAGTAAAGTTAGCACAATAATCGGAACAAGAGCATATAATGTACATAAAAATCACATTATGATTAGTAGAGGCCGATCTTTGATCGAGTGTGTGGGGTGCTCAATTGATGACCTTCCCCTCTCACACCTAAGTTCCCAAGCTGAGACACTTTGGTGATGACGGACATTTTCCTAAATTTTCCAAAATATTTAAGTCGCGACTCTGAAATCTAGCAATGCAGTTCATTTTTGGCATTTTTGATTAAAAATTGATTTTTCAAACATTTGTCAGATTTGGACTCTTTTGTGTTTATCCATTTCCCATTACACTTATGAAATCAGATTCAGAACCACGGGAGTCCGAACTGTAGAGCAATCGTATCCGAGGAGACTACACTCATCCAAGGATCACCAAAAGCAAGCTGCAGTTTCTGGCAACTTTGTTGAGGATTTAGAGAACTTGTCTCGAAATTCATGATATGAACTTTTATCTACAGATATATGTTCTTTGCATTACATCTGCATCGTTACTCTAAGTCACTGTGTTTTCCATCTACTACTCCTAGACGGCTTGCCTAAAAAGCTTGCCAAAAGGCTGGCTAGTCATGGGCTCTGCCATGTTGGAAACACAACCCTGGACTTGGATTATCGTCGTACCGCTTGATTCTCCTTTTACTTCTTGGTGTTAGGTGTGAAAGGTATATTAGGCAATCTTGTCGAGGTACCCCTTTTGACCATTCAGCTTAGCTGCTTATAGTAAAACCATAGTGACTATTCCAACATAGGATAGGATGCTCACCCTTATGCAGGATTTTGTGAAACTACTTGCTTGAAGTAGTGAAATCGTAGATCATGCCGAAGCTAGGACAGGGAAACCCCACCTCTCATAGGGGTGTTTTGAATGCTTTTGTGCAACATGTGAAATCTTTCGCAATGTGTGATACAATCCTTCGAGAGTCATAATCTTGAGGCAGTTCCTTTTAACCTTGAGGGTCATATCATAATTAGAATTTGGGTCAAAATCCAAGGGTTTGTGTTTGAAATGGTGGAAAAATATCAGAACCAGAACTAGGGCCAAAAATTGTGTCTTACTTTGTTTTGACCAGAATACCCAGTACCCTGATCTGATGGAGCAATTGTTTTTAATGCTAGGTTTCACTGAGCCAAAGAAAGAGCAGTTCCCAACTCAACAAAGGCCCAACCTAATCCAAACCCAGCAAGCCATAACCCATCACAGTCCATTCAATCCCAAAAAAATTCACTCAGCAAAGGTCCAGTCCATCTGATTCCCAAAGGCCAACTCAGAAAAGATCAATCCAATGCCAACAGACCCATTCTAAAAAAGCCCAATCCATTCAAATTTGTCTAGACTAATCCAGTTCAGATACATCAAATATAACCGGGTCAAAATCCTTGTTAGTGAGCTCTCAAGTTACACCCATCCACTTCCCCATTATCAACTTAGTAGACCCATGATGGCACAGAATCCAGAAGAAGTTGCCATGCAGGATGAGGCCATTGCTGAAATGCAACGCCTATCTAGGGCATCTACCATACTTCCAGTCCCAGGCCCCCAGTCGAACTTTGACCTACCTTCGCCAGCTGAAGGTTTGCAAGGTCCAGATCCTCGAGAAAAGTCAGTTCAAGCTCGAGTTTTCAGACCCGTAGTGTAGCCTAATTAGGGGCTTTTTCCCCTTGATATTTATAAGCTCGACCCGACCTTGTTAAAAATTGCTAATCTTGAGAAGCAATTCAAAAAGGCACAAGGAATTAACTTCAGTCCTGACATTGATGATGGGTACATCGAGGCTGCAATAAGGGTCCCGAACAGATTCAAAATGCCACACATTGACCGCTTCAAAGGGTCTGGAGATCCCATGGTGCATATCCGGCTTTTCTTGGACATCTTGAAACCGATGGGTCTGACTAAGCCTCAAAAACTCTCTCTGTATGGAAGAACCCTATTGGGTATAGCAGCCATTTGGTATGCCAAGTTGGAGGATAAAGTGAAACAAAACTAGGAAGATTTGCCTGACGTGTTTGTTAATTAGTATTCTTACAATACCCAAATTGAAATGACTACCCAAGAGATTAAAGCAACCCACCAAAATTCTAAAGAACCTTTTGTGGAATTTGTTGCATGATGGAGAGAAAAAGCATCACAAATGATAGATCGACCTTCTGAGAGGGACCAAGTGTGGATAGTGGTACAGAACCTTGAGCCTAATATGTTACAAAAGTTAATAGTCGCTCCACTTTTCACTTTCAAAAATTTGCATGAATTAGGGATTCAGATTGAGAGCGCATTTAACAAAGGGATTATTCCTAGAACAAGCGAACCAACAAGGAGGGTGCTTTCCAGGAGTATCAATGCTAGGAGTACACTATTCCCAAACCCACTGAAATCAATACCGTTGCCGCCACTTTCAGAACTGCTGACCCTTTTGCCAATACCAACCCACAAACAGCCAGCCCAACCCAAGCTCAAGGGAGAACTTTTACCCCATCCATATAAGCCTAACCAACGCACTAAAAGTCCTGATGAAAAGAGGGTATCTCAAACCCCTTTATCTCCAACCTCTTCCTAGTCCACTCCTTGCTAGACATAACCCTACCAAGTATTGTGCGTACCATCAACGGCGCGGTCATGGCACTGATCGTTGCTACCGCCTTCATCGTCAGGTTCAGAATCTCATCGACAATAGGACGATAGCTCCACCTCAAAAACCCAATGTTACCACCAACCCACTTCTTATCCATGACCAAAGACCTCATCCTCACCTTAATCTCATTCATACACTACCTCCTACCTTCGACTCTAGTATATATATCACCTCGGCCCATTTACCCAAGCCTGAGGTGTTCATTCCAAAAAGCACGAACTTGTGCATGATGGATGCACTTGAATCCCAATCATCTCAAACCCCAAAACTTAACAATAGCCTAATTCTAGTCCAACCCACGCCAAAGAGTCCAACCCAACCTATTCATCAAAACCAAGTTAGGTCAAATGCACTGCAGGCACCAATGGCCGAACCCGCTACTCCTGTGTTGTTGAGCATGATTGAAGATCTTCAAAGAACTATTATAGATTTAGCCTTTGGGGTCTTGGCTTCATCATCAACCACATCATATGCCAAAAGGTTCATGTCAAAAAGCTCCTCAATCTTAGGGCAAGCTGCAGTGGGAAAGAGCCAACCCGAAGCTATCTTAAGTCTAGGTAATGACATATCAACAACAAATGGGCCTCGCTTCGATATAGCCACCCAATCCCTTGGCCAAGTTGAAGTAAGTGGCAAGAACAAGGCCGTGACAAGTATTGATCCCTGTGCACATCTTCAATGGATTATTGAGACTTTGAAGGTCAAAGCAGCTAGTGGTCGCCGTTGTTGCAAAGACTGTGGATGACACTTTTATCGCTCAAGTTGAGAGCATTTTGACTCAGGGGGCAAACAATGAAAATGGATGCTTTACTAGGAACACCCATCCTAATTCCACTCCCAAACCCATGAATACCCAGCCAACACCTGCCAACCCATTTTCCAATGTGTCTACCACTGATGCTTCTTTCTCCCAAAAACGAGCCTTCGCCCATCTTTATATGAAGCCCAACCCTCGTCTTGAAGATACTGATGGAGAAAAGGTATCTCAAATTGCTCAATCCTTTACCTCTCCCTAACACTCTCCCACCTAGACATGACCCTACCTAATATTGCACATTCCATCAACAGTACGATTACCATACTGACCACTGCTTTCGCCTTCGCTATGAAATTCAAGACTCGATTGACAATAAGGTCATCACCTCACCAAATCCCAAAAGCTGTCAATAAACCTCTCCCTGACCGCAATAGATTGCCACCCCATAACATAAATCCCATCCATGGCTTGCCAACAACCAACCTTAACCCTATCCAGCACATCTTACCCACCAATGAGCCCAAACCCATTGTGTTCATTCCCGAATCTTCCAATCTCTATCTCTTTAAAAATTCTATGAAAGAAAAGCGAAAGGAACATTTTCTGTGGAGAGGTGGAAAAATTACTCAATCTTGAGCTTAATGATGTTGAAATAAAATAATGAACTCCCTTAACATATGCCAACAATGACGGTTGGAATAATGAACCTCAGTCTTAGCTAGGGGAATTGTCGAAAGCATGTGAAAAAGGACCTTCTGAACTAAGGACATGGTGTGAAAAAGAAATTGTGAGGCTCAGTCTATGCGACTCAATTTGAAAGTCTGAAATCAATCCTGCTGGGTGTGAATGTTAGTATTGCTAAATTGAAGGCAAGTTTGGACCCTCATGTGGGCTACTGAAGTTGTTTTTGAAATCTGTAGATGGACTTGGAGAGTGAAAATCCCTTTCTGTCTCAAGGATGTTGATTTTGTTTTGAGTTAGTGTTATAAATAGTTGAGTTGTGAGTTTTATTTTCATTGTCTTTTATTGTGTTGTAGCGTCAGTTGAATCTTTTCCTTTGAGTCGCTCTCGTGTACCCTCGGGTCTTCGTTTTGTTGTTTTAATAATAAGAAAGGAGGAGACAAGTTTTTGATCATTTTATTGTACCTATAGTAATTCATGTGCGACCTTTTTAAAAATAGAAAAGCTTATTTGTTTTTTGAATGAGATTTTGTTAATAAGTTCAAGTGTTGAGAAGAATCCCCTAAATGGTTTGAGTTATCCGCGCAAAGTCCTTTATGATCTCAAAAGTTTAAGCTGCTTCTTTAGCTGTTTCTTCTACAAAACTTGCGAAGATAGATTCGAAATTGTGTGTGGTATTCTACATTGTCTTGGGGATGCTCTTCATCTTTAGGCAATCATTTTGGCAAGCACAAGACGGCTTTCAGACCTCACAATCATACAATTTCTCTCCCGGGTTTTTTCATTACTTCAAAAAGAAATGGATAAAAGAAACCAAAAGAAAAAAGAGAAGAAAAAATAAGAGAAAAGAAGAAAGAAAAGAAAGGAAAAGGAAAAAGAAAAAAGGAAAAAAGAAACAAAAAAGAAAGAAAAGGGAAACCAAGTCAACCATCAAGCCAGGGGTATTCATTGGAATGAAATCCAATCAACCATGAGGAAGGGAACTTTTGTCTAAATTCGGGAAAGCCAATGTGAGGAAAGTACCACATTGTAAGAAGAACCAACTTTGAAAATGGAGCAAAAGAAAGGACAAAGACATGCATAAATGGAGAACCAAGCTCAAATGAAGGTGACAAGGTGAAGCCAGTTCTAGTATGGGGCAAGGATGACTATTGATCAAATTCACCGCAAGCGCTGTAACGCTATCCTTGAGTGGCATGCTAGGCCAAAAATCCGAAAGGGCGACCTACCCAAAAGTTAGAGCATGAAAAATGAGAAATCAAATAAATAGAGCTCGTAAGGTTGAAAACCCGAAGGGGCGACTTTGGCAAAAGTTAGAGCGCAAAAGGAGAGTGTCAATACCCAAGTCAACCTCAGCCATGAACTACATTGACCTGATTTCCGTTCTTGGAATACATAGGCAACTTCATCCTGAAGTTCGATCTTAACCATATCTATCTCATCGATCTCAACTCAATCACCTTGCCCAAATCACATCATTAGCTTCAAATTAATCCACGAGCTACACCGACTACTGTGCATATCACATACTTGCATTGGGTAAGAAAAGAACTAGCTTGAATCAACAAGTGGAGAAATTTTCAATACTCAAACTTATTAGTAGAATCTTTAACTTGAGCAAAAAAAGGAATCGAAACTCGGGTTTTGCGAAATTGATTTCCAAAGGGAGCATAAGTAAGACTAGGGCACTATGAATGATCAGTCACATCGATCTCAACTTGTTTTTTTTTTCTGCTTTTGGGTCAATTGTGAGTTCTGTTGTGTCATACCTAGTGTTTGTCTCAGTCTGCGCTCTTCATCGAGTCACCATAACGTGTCTATCGCTCAAAAGCGCTCTTTATGGAGTCACCATAGTGTGTATGTCGCTCAAAAGCGCTCTTCATCGAGTCACCATAGGTTGTCTGTTCACTCGAAGTTCAACAGAGTGGCATTGTAAAAATTTCATACACCAACTACTATGCATATCGCACTATTTTGTGCACCTTGCATAGCATTATTTTGTGCATTCATTCACCCCGCACTGTTTTGTGCACCTTGTATGGCACTATTTTGTACACCTTGCATCGCACTGTTTTGTGCATTCACCTGGATTGCACTGTTTTGTGCATGCCCCCTGTATCGCATTGTTTTGTGAACCTCACCCTCACTGTCTTGTGCACCACATGGGTCTAGGAGACCTTAAATCCTCTAAAGGTGCAATTCCTTTGGTGTTTTTTGTGCCCAAACAACTTTAGGCAGTCTGGTATAGCCACCTGAATATGTTTGTAGTGAGTTCCTAAGAGACCAACTGGGACAGTGGAAACTAGAGTTCGAATGGTGATGCCTAGAATGCAAAGGTTCGAAATTTCCAAGACTAAAGTTTGGTTTAAATACCCAAGGGTGTATCTTTGGCTTGAAATCTGTATGGCAACCCTATAGGTTGAGGTAGCTTGTATGCGCCTCAATTCTGGATACTAAACCAACCTAGTCTATCACCCTGTTAGAGAATAGGGAAAGTTGTAAACATAGCCGGGTAGAAAAGTGTAGGAAGAAGTCTTCAAACCAAGAAGAAGAGGAAAACCTCCAGCAGCATAAGGTGAGTCATCACCAATTAACCCTATAAGGTGCTTTCTAAGGCATCACTTCCTAGTTGCTACATCGCATCTATTATCTAGTACTTCTATGGCATTGCATATAATATCTATCGCATGCATCTACTGTATTATTCATTACATCATACCGTTTTATTGTCTGCATCCTTTCCATGTTAAGTTTAGTTTGGCATGTGCTCATACATTTCCCGCATTAAAGCATAGCTCTGCATGTGTACGCGCTTATTCCACCAAGAATTGTGGTTTGAGGGTTCCGACACCTTTTCTGTGTTAGACATGGTTTGTTTTGTGTCCATACCTTTTCTAAGTAAGATGTCGTTCGGCTTGCGCCCCTTATTCACTGTATCCATTATATCCATTGTGTAGACCGCCCCCAAGAACTCCCGCTCTCCGCGCCGCGAGGGTGGGAATTCGTTTTGTTCTGAGCTACTACAGTTCGGACCCAATGTCACGGTTTTGAATCTAATCTCACAAAGTGCAATGTGAAACTGATAAATCACCAAAGAGTCCAAAATCTGGCAAATCATTTTGGAAAACTGATTTTATAAAGAAGTGCCAAACATAGACTGTTTTGCCAGATATAGAGTCACCACCTAAATATTTTATTTTGGGAAAAATTTAGGAAAGCCTGACTCGTGCCTAAGGCCACGTGTCCATCATCACCAAAGTTGCCTCGGCTCGGGAACTTGGGTACGAGAGGGGAAGGTCATGCAATGACCACCCCCGCTCGCCCGATCAAAGATCGACCTGTACTAAGCATGATATTTTATTTTTGAAAACACATGTGTTCTTATTCCGGTTGTTTAACCTAGAATTACTATGTGATGCGCACAGCATACAAGTATAGACTAGATCGCCTAATTTGGAACAAAACATTGCCTGTTCATTTGTGAAAATGATTTGAAGTTTGCTACTCGCAAGTAGGCTAAATCAAGGATTTGATGAATAGTTCCAATTCAAGCAATCCAACCTTCACCTACAGACATTCAGGCAGTTATATCAAATAAACAGTTAGCCTCACGGTAAGCATGCTTTCATGGCAGCACTTACACACATGCAAGGATGCTAAAGCATAAACACTCACAGTGTACTCCGAGCTAAAACAGAAAACTAGTTAGAAATCATGCATGATCCTAGTCCAAGTTAAGATGGCTAATGCAACACATGCAAAAATGCAACTAAAATAAGCTCAGCTATTCTAAGATGTCATGTGAATGCAACTTGATAACATGCTGTTGAACACGTATTCAAGTAAATGTATTGAAATACAATGTAGTCAGTATGATGCGCTGAGCCCGGTGCATGCAAGACAGATGAATGGATGCACGCATGTGAAGCATAAGGTATGCTAATCGAAAATATGCCCTAAAACTAACCATCATAAGCAGTTAAGTAAAAGGGAGAAAGAAATGGGGGTTGGAAGACATGCATCACACACACTCACACTTGTTACAACAGCTGGCCCTCTCGACGGAGGGTTCGAATAAGAAGCTAACTAGCTAAGCTAAGCTAATTAAACTAATTATTACATCACAAAACTAACCAACTAACAAGTCAATTAATTAAGTACAAAACAAAGCTAATTAACTAACAAGTTAACCAATTAGTTATTACAACCCAAATGAGCAACTAAACGCATTAATTACTTAAATACAGAACCAAAGCATAAACTAGCTAAGGAAAGCATTAAAGAGAGGTCCTCGAGATGAGGAGTGCATGCATACTCGGTCGCCTCGTTCGGAAATCCGTCGCGATGCCCCAACTTGCCTCTATTTACAATTGTTCTCAGAACCTTGCACCAAGCTCCAGAAAGCTTCTAACTCACCTTGGGGACCTATGGGAGGGCTGCCGACCACCTAGGGGTGTTTCCAACCACTGGCCGACCACTTTTTATCACTGCAGACCAGAAAAAATGGTTGGCCAGCTAGTTTTTCTGGTTGGCCGACCAGTTTTTGCTGCACTCTTCCAGCTTGCCTTGATGAACACCTTCAAAAACTGTAACTCCAGCACTCTTTTTGAACCAAAACCAAACCAAAAACTCCAAAACCAGCTCCTAAGGACCTCAGCAACAAGAGGATGGTGTTTGAGTGTTTTGTGTGTAATAGTATGGCAAAACTACACTTTTAGGCACAAAACAAGAGCAAACAAGGAAAAATAGAGACAGGTGTGTATCTATCACTCCAGCAACAAAATTCTGAACCTGGAGGAGGGGGGAGGTTCTCTCTTATAGAGAACAAAAGTGTAAGCTTGTTACACAAGCTTAGGGTCTGGGGCCATCCCTCCATACACGTGTATGGAGGATGGTTTTAGTGCCTTCCAGCTGTGACAGCTGGATAGAAAATATCTCCAGGAATGAGCTGGAAAGTTGTCGACCACTTGAAATGGTCGGCCAGCTACTTCTACTGGTCGGCCGACCAGTGGAAGTGGTCGGCCACAGGGGAGAGGTGGTCTGCAACATGAAACCAAGGTGGTGGTGTGGTGGCCAACCAGAAAAGGTGGCCCTAAGACCAAGAAAACCAGTTTCCCGACCAGAAAACTGGCTAGCAGGAAGGAAAGTGGTCTCCAAGGGGAAAAACTAGTCACCCACCCTTGTACCACCTTCCAAACAAGGAAAACAAGGTTTGTGCCAAAAACAAACCAAAAAGGATGCAAGACGAAAGTCTGGGAGGCAAGGCGCGCAGCCGGGAGCCTCGAAAACTAGTCTACGAGCACCAAAAGTGGTCTCCCAGACCACAATGTCCCTCTAGGCAGAGGCAACAAGGCATGGTTCAAAAATCACGCCAAACGGAGAACGTTAAGCGGTCCCGAGACAAGGCGCGTGGCCGAAGGCTCCGAAAACTGAAAACTAGTCTCCAAGCAGGAAAAGTGGTCTACGACCATAAAAAAGTGGTCTACAAGACCTCTCCCTCCCTCCAGGGAAGAGAAACAAGACTTGGTCCGCAAACCGAGCCAAAACATGAACAGTTCAGAGACTCGGAGGCAAGGCACTCAGCCAAAAACTTCGAAACCTCGAAATGAGCATAACATGCACAATCATTGAGTGCTCAATCGATGACATCTGAGTCTTAAGGTCGGTCAAAAATGGGGTGTCTATAGTTGCCCCTCTTTGACAGAACTCGGAAGTCAAGAAGTAACGGGAGTGAATGTCAAAGCCTAGAGACGATCCATTTTTTACGAGGCCGAAGACTTAGACAAACAGGCAAGATAACAAAGAGATACGCCCGCAGGCAGGGGCAAAATGCAAATGACATGCACGATGCCGAACATAACTTATGATCATGCAAAGAAACTATAATGAAGCAAATATGCAAAATAAATGCAACAATTTAAGCAAATACGAACCAAACTACAACTCATGCAGAAAGGATGTAAGAAAATTATGCAATTCTCAATGTATTTCACGCGGAGTGCATACAATATTGTCTGGTTCATCTGGTCGCGCCAGCTTCAAATGAACCGTACATACAATATCGTGCCTACATAAGAAAGAAGCGCAACAGGTACAATATAGTTAGAAACACATGTTCCACGTTACATCATGGTATAATTTCAATACGAAATAAATGCATGCATACACAATGCCGATGGAAACATGCATAGCAATGCAAGTGCAAAGTGCATAACAATGCAAGTGAAAAGTGCATAACAATGCAATGCAAGTGTATGCGACAACGCAGGTGAAGAGGTGCATGACAATGCAACCTAAGCGTGTACATAACAATGCAGATGGAGGGGTGCATGATAATGCAACCTAAAGGTGTGCATAACACTGTAATGCACTAACAAGTGCAGATAAGGTATGCGAGAAAGCGCGAATGTAAACTGCACTAACAGTGCGATGCGCAAAATAGTGCGAACAATGTAATGCACTAACAAGTGCAGGTAAGGTGCGCGAGACAACGTGATGCGCGAAATAGCATGATAAAATGCATGCACAATGCAAGTAAGCTGCACAAAATAGCGCGATAAAATGCATGCACAATGCAAGTACGGTGCACAAACTCTAACCACGCTAAATTTGTGAGAAGAGGTAAACAAATTCCAAACACGCTGAAATCGTGTGAGGAAGGAACAAACTCTAACCACGCTGAATTCGTGAGAAGAGATAAACAAATTCCAAACACGCTAAAATCGTGTGAGGAAAGAACAAACTCTAACTACGCTAAATTCGTGAGAAGAGGTAAACAAATTCCAAACACGCTGAAATAGTATAAGGAATGAGCAAACTCTAACCACGCTGAAATCGTGAGAAGAGGTAAACAAATTCCAAACACGCTGAAATCATGTGAGGAAGGAACAAACTCTAACCACACTGACATCGTGAAAAGAGGTAAACAAATTCCAAACACGTTGAGATTGTGTGAGAAAGGAACAAACTCTAACCACGCTGAAATCGTGAGAAGAGGTAAACAAATAAACCGCCCAGGTGCATGCACGACGCAACCTGAGATAAAACGTGCACAGGGTCGCGCTTCACGCGTCTTGAGAAAGCCCCGGAGGACAACGATCCCAAACGTTGTGCAGCGTGAATAGATAAACGATACAAGATAACACAAGATGCAAATAAATGAAATAAGTGCAATGATACGATACATGTTACAAGCAATGTAGAGCATGATGTTTAGGGAATGCAATAAACAAACAAAGCGGCACTTTAGAAAGCACCTCACGGGGTGAGTGGCGGTGAACCGCTCTACTCTGACGAGGATCTCTCCTTGTGTTCTTCGAACGCTTACCTTCAACTCACAGTACAAAAGGTGCTAAAATACTGACAAGGAGTAACCTCCGCATGTAGAAGTCACGGATGCCATTTTCCTTCCTGATCACATTCACAACTTTCCCTATTCTCCAATGGGGTGACAGATTAGGTTGGTTCAGTATCCAGAATCGAGGCGCATCCCGCTACCTCAACCTATGGGGCTTCCATACAGATTTCAAGCCAGGGATACACCCCTGGGTATTCAAACTAGACTTTATTCTCGAAAATTTCCAAACCTTTGTGTTCTAGGCATTAGCCATTAGAACTCTAGTTTCCAACGTCGCAATTGATCTCCTAGGAACTCATTGCAAACACAGCCAAGATGCCCCTGGCATGGAATGATACTCAGAGAGAGCACTTCTGATCGTCGTTCTGGCATGAAGCAGACTTGAGCTTGAGGTAGAGGCACACTCATACTTCGAAGCATTGACAAGACCTGAGGAGGTACATCCGGAATACAATCTTGGAATTTGTTGAAGTTGAAACACACTCAGATGCTTCAATTTTCCCTCTTTTCTTTTGCTTTGCAGCCTAGAACCTAAATAGCTTCAGATAGGTCCTGATTTTACTGTTCTCACATGACCTGGGTTAAACCCCGCAGTTTTATGAAAGAACAAATATTGTTTTGCACAAATGTGGAGAATGGCACAGCACTCTGAGCACAAAACAATTCATTTTGAAATTAAGAAATAAGTTTTTAATCGGGTATTGAGCCTACGACTGACCACAGCCAAAACGACTCAACAACAAAGGACAAAGGTAAACAACGTAAACACACCTATTGACACACGAAACAACTCAAAACAAGAATTGAGACAAACAAAACAAAAGACACGACACTCAGACGTATTCCAATGGCAAGAGACCTCTCAGTTCACCAGGAGCCAGTTTCTTTGGGTATTGTTTCCCACCCTTTTCTCACTTGTGATCCTCACATCACTCTGGCACTCAATCTTTTTTTCTCTGAAAAACCCTTTCCTCACTTTTTCTCTCAGTGAGCATCTCTCTATTCTTTAATCTCTCTTCTTTTTTTATCCCTCCCCTGGGTGGTTGATGGATAAACAAGAAGCTGTGGGCCCTTGCCCCTAGTTTTCAACTAGATTCTCCTTTTTCTGCTCACAGCAGTGAACTTTTCCACAGAGGGGTTGCGACAGGATGTGCAGTAAATCCACAACTGACGGCGGTTGACAACGCCCTTGGCCAGTTTGGATGTGATCAGACCTATTCAGATGAGGGAGTGAAATATCTTGATCCATTTTAATTCATGCTTCTCACTTAGCTTGATACCTCTTTGCTTGGAGGATGTTGAGAGCTTTCAGCCATTTTCTGTTAGCTTCCGCTGTGCCCTTTCTGGCAAGTAGAGTGTCTTTTCTGGCAAGTATGTTGACAATGGGGAAACGGCAGAACACCTGACTCAACTGTGCCCCTAGTTCATCATTTTGACCATTTTTTGTTTTGACTTTCTACTAAAACAATTTTGACCAATATGAGAGTTAGATTAACATACTTGTTCAACTTTTTGATTTGAAATCATGCAAGTCAGGCTATGAGCACTGAAAATTTTCTTTTTTGGGATCTAAGAAATGGTCCAGTTTGGAAAAATGGAATAATGTTTGAGAAAATTATTCAACCTCAGTAAAAATTCTCAAAAACTATTTTGGCAAATGGCCACTGCTCGACCAACACGGAATTTACTCTCGAGATGCACAACTTCGGATCCAAAACAATGAAAAATTGCCTCTCGTCTGAACGGCACTGTAATGGAAATTTGTCCCTTGTTTGAATAGCACCGTAGCACACTGTAACCAGTTCTTATAGTGAAGATCACAACTGATCTCTTGGATACAGAGGAGACAAAGATGATCAGAACCATTACATGGACACAGTCGATTTGGAAGTGTTTATAGCTGGACTTCAGAATGAAGTTGCCTACGTATCCCAAACATGGGAATCAAGCCTTACGTAGTTCCAGGTAAGGTACACTCGGGTATTAACCTCTCCTTTTGCGCTCTAACTTTTGCCAAGGCCGCCCTTCTGGGTTTTCAACCTTGCGAGTTATGTTTTTCTTTTCTTTTCAATTCTTTTCATTTCACTTCTTTTCTTTTTCTTCTTTTTCATTTTTCTTCATTTTCCAATCTTTTCTTTTCTTTTTCTTCATTTCTTTTTTTTTTTCTTTTTCTTTTGCTCTAACTTTTGCATGGGTTGCCCTTCCAAGTTTTCGGCCCAGCGAGCCTCTCAAGGGTAAAAGTGTAGCTTTGTCCATGTCAAATGGTTTTGAGATCTCGAAGCCATCTGAATCCAGAAGAGTGGCTATTGTTCGCTGATAATGTAGGAGTTCATCCAATGGGGGGCTGAATTGCCCCCAGTGTTGTGGATAGGAACTCGGTTGTCCTTCAGCAATACTTTCTTCTTTCCTCCCTTCTGGGATTTGGCATTCTTGCCGATCTTCGTTAGCTTGAGAAATGTCCCAATTTTTGACTCTTCGAGTACATCGGACATTTTTGCCCCTAGTTCGAGGGGGGGCTTCTGATCTAGCTTCGCAAGCTTCCTTTGATAACATCTGATCTACTCGATCTGACTTCCTTGCCCCTAGTTCGTGGGCTGCATCAAATCTGGCCACACAGGCCTCACATCATGATTGACCTTTGAACATTCTGAATCCGAGTTCAAGGTTTGAAAGCAAAATGGGGTCGAGTCTCGAGGCTGAGAGCGATCCTAGACTGCACAACCTCAAGAGCGATTCCACACAGGTCTTCACAAGACCGCGTAAAACATTTTTTGAAATCTTTAAGAAAGCGACTAGTCGCTCACGCTGAAGACAGTGTGAAACCAATCTGGATCAAGCCGGGATCCTTCTCAGTACTCACATTAACAAGCATGATCTCAATCATTAAGGGCTTAGCACACATCCCTTTCTCTCAGTTTGATCATTCTTTTATAAATCTTGAGGAATTCCTTCCTCTTTGTTTTCATCACAATGTTCAAAAAGTTTTGAAAAACTTAGGTCAATGCAATAATTTCAAGGCACAGAAGCGCAGGTGAAATGCACTGTCGTTTCATTCAAACTTGCTGGCACAACTGGAGTAAGGCAAAAACAAACACAAAAGCATGAAAACCACTGCTGTTTAATTCAGATCCTCTAGTGTAACTGGCTCCACGGCGGAAACAGGCTCAAAAGAGCATAAAAGACAAACACAAAACAAGCAAGTGATATCTGAGGTAACACTCCCAAAATCACCCGACTCCAACAAAACAGGACTGACTCGATACAACAAGACAGACCCCAACTAACTCAGTAAGAAAAGACTGACTCAATACAAAACAACAAAACTGACCCAATACCCAAGTCAAAAAGTACAAAAACTAGCATTTGCACAATGCTCAAAATAGTGCGGGCCATCCGCAACATCCGAAGTAAACTGGGTGCCATCCGCAGGTGGCTCATCCCCCCCGATCACATCACATTATCCCCCAGGTTCACTGATCTAATGACGATAGACTTTGCTAAGCTTGGTGGGATGATGACCTCGTTGTTAAGCAAATCCTGTACTTTGTGGCGAAGACGAAAGCAATTGTCGGTGCTATGACCGATTTGTTGATGAAAAGCACAATACTGGGTAGCATCATGACCGGGTGAAAGACGACCAGGGAGAGGTCGAGGCTCAAGGGGTTTGAGATGACCTTTTTCAACGAGGATTTGAAGAGCCTTGGACAAAGGCATATAGACGGCATGGAAGACCCTACGACCTCGGGGTAGATATTTCGAGGTTTGTGGATTTTTGCTGGGCGCACCAGCAAAGGGGTCGGCAGGTGTTGACTTGGTTTTCTGATCTCTTCGGAGTGCAGGATTAGAGCTAACAGGATCGTTTCTGGTACGACGGCCCTTCTCCCAGTTTTTTCCTTGATTCGAACTACTCTCATTCTGAGTGATGAAAGTGTCATCCACAGTTTTTGCAACAACTGCGAGCACTTGCTGTTTGTTCAGTCCTTCGGCTTTCAAAGCCTCAACAGTCCATAGAAGGTGTTCATAGGGATCAATGTCTACCCCTACCTAGTTCTTTCCACTCGCCTCAGCTTGGTCGAAGGTTTGGGTCACTATATCAGTATGAAGTCCAGTTGTTGTTGACATGTCATTGCCCAAACTTGGGGTGGCTTCAGGTTGGCCAATTTTAATTACAATTCGCCCCAGGAGTGGGGAGTCTTCTGGTGTGAAATTTTCGGCATGTGAGGTGGTCGATGGTGGAGTCGATAGTCCAAAGGCTAGATCAACCACGGTTCTCTGAAGATCGCTGATCATTCCCATTAGCTCAAAAATAGTGGGCTCACGGGTCTGAGATGATTAGGGTTCCAAGACTGAATGTGTGGTAGGTGCCCCAAATGGGCATTGCATTTCAACATCGGTCTCACCCTGCATGGCGATTTCCTGGTTTAATGCTGTTGCCATGACCATAATTTCTTCTGAACCCTACATCATCATGAGTCTGGTGATGTGACTGGTGACCAACGGATCAGATGAACCGATGAACCTTGACTGGCTTTTCTCTGCCTTGCTTCAGCGAAGGAAAACACTGGCTGCTCTGAACTGAATCTCTGACCTGGCAAAGTCTATCAGCACAAGTCCAATGTACCCGGGGGATACTAGAGCCTTCTGAAGCTATAGTTCCACGACTACCTTGCAAAAGAGAAAATAGGCAGCATCTTAGCCCAATTTCGTCAAAACAGGTGTGAGCATAGCTGAATGACTATGCTCTCTACTGAATTCTGCCTGTAAACTGATATTCTCAAGTAAAACTGATTTCCCAAACACTGATTCCCTCAGGCCCGATACCCAGACTTGCAAACTAATACATGCATTCCTGTAGAGGCACACGCTAAAAGCACATAGCAAGCAAATGAGAGCAAAAACATCCCTATGTTGGGGTAAGATTTTCCTGTCCTATCTTGTTAGGAGCTAGGGTTTCACTATGCACGCAGCGGTTTCAAACAACCTACAACCAGGTAAGCAACCTGTCCTAGCTTGGAATAGTCACTACGGATTCCGATATGCACTAAGTCGAATGGTCAAAAAGGGTGCCTCGGTAACAACCGAGGTTTGTGTTCCCATCGTGGCAAAGCCCATAACCGGTCTGCCTTATGGCACACAGCCTTCGGCAAACCGTTCAGGAATAGCATACGGCAAACACGGTGTCTTAGGCGCACTATGCAAATGCAAAGCAAAGAAACACATAAGTGTAAACAAAACAAGATATCATGAGTTCAAATCAAGTTCTCTAAATCCCCAGCAGAGTCGCCAGATCTTGTGGACCGCCCTCGAGAACTCCCGCTCTCCGCACCGCGAGGGCGCTAATTCATTTTGTTCTGAGCTACCACATTTCGGACTCAATGTCACGGTTCTGAATCTAATCTCACAAAGTACAATGTGAAACTGATAGATCACCAAAGAGTCTAAAATCTGGCAAATCGTTTTGAAAAATTGATTTTATAAAGAAGTGCCAAACATGGACTACTTTGCCAAATACAGAGTGGCCACCTAAATATTTTATTTTGAGGGAAATTTAGGAAACCCTGACTCGTGCCTAAGGCCACGTGTGCATCATCACCAAAGTTGCCTCGACTCAGGAACTTGGGTACGAGTGGGGAAGGTCATGCAATGAGCACCCCCGCTCGCCCGATCAAAGATCGGCCTGTACTAAGCATGATATTTTGTTTTTGAAAACACAGGTGTTCTTATTCTGGTCATTTAACCTAGAATTACTATGTGATGCGCACAGCATACAAGTATAGACTAGATCGCCTAATTTGGAACAAAACATTGCCTGTTCATTTGTGAAAATGATTTGAAGTTTGCTACTCGCAAGTAGGCTAAATCGGGGATTTGATGAATTGTTCCAATTCAAGCAATCCAACCTTTACCCACAGGCATTCAGGCAGTTACATCAAGGATGCTAAAGCGTAAACACTCACAGTGTACTTCGAGCCAAAACAGAGAACTAGTTAGAAATCATGCGTGATCCTAGTCCATGTTAAGATGGCTAATGCAACACATGCAAAAATGCAACTAAATAGGCTCGGCTATTCTAAGATGTCATGTGAATGCAACTTGATAACATGCTGTTGAAGACGTATTCAAGTAAATGTATTGAAATACAATGTAGTTAGTATGATGCGCCGAGCCCGGTGCATGCAAAACAGATGAATGGATGCACGCATGTGAAGCATAAGGTATGCTAACCGAAAATATGACCTAAAACTAACCATCGTAAGCGGTTAAGTAAAAGGGAGAAAAAAATGGGGGTTGGAAGACATGCATCACACACACTCACACTTCTTACAACAACTGGCCCTCTCGACGGAGGGTCCAAATAAGAAGCTAACTAGCTAAGCTAAGCTAAGCTAATTAAACTAATTATTACATCACAAAACTAACCAACTAACAAGCCAACTAATTAAGTACAAAACAAAGCTAATTAACTAACAAGTTAACTAACTAGTTATTACAACCCAAATGAGCAACTAAACGCATTAATTACTTAAATACAGAACCAAAGCATAAACTAGCTAAGGAAAGCATTAAAGAGAGGTCCTCGAGATGAGGAGTGCATGCATGCTCGGTCGCCTCGTTCAGAAATTCGTCGCGATGCCCCAACTTGCCTCTGTTTACAATTGTTCTCAAAACCTTGCACCAAGCTCCAGAAAGCTTCTAACTCACCTTGGGGACCTGTGGGAGGGCTGCCGACCACCTAGGGATGTTTCCAGCCACTAGCTGACCACTTTCTATTGCTACAGACCAGAAAAAGTGGTCGTCCAGCTAGTTTTTCTAGTTGGCCGACCAGTTTTTGCTGCACTCTTCTAGCTTGCCTTGATGAACACCTTCAAAGCTGCAACTCCAGCACTCTCTTTGAACCAAAACCAAACCAAAAACTCCAAAACCAGCTCCTAAGGACCTCAGCAACAAGAGGATGGTGTTTGAGTGTGTGTTTGTGTGTAATAGTATGGCAAAACTACACTTTTAGGCACAAAACAAGAGCAAATAAGGAAAAATAGAGACAAGTGTGTATCTATCACTCCAGCAACAAAATTCTGAACCTGGAGGAGTGGGGAGGTTTCTCTTATAGAGAACAAAAGTGTAAGCTTGTTGGACAAGCTTAGGGTCTAAGGCCATCCCTCCATACACGTGTATGGAGGATGGTTTTAGTGCCCGTCCAGCTGTGACAGCTGGATAGAAAATATCTCCAGGAATGAACTGGAAAGTTGCTGACCACTTGAAGTGGTCAGCCAGCTACTTCTACTAGTCGGTCGACCAGTGGAAGTGGTCGGCCAGGGAAAAAAGTGGTCGGCCACAGGGGAGAGGTGGTCTGCAACATGAAACCAAGGTGGTGGTGTGGTGGCCGACCAGAAAAGGTGGCCCAAAGACCAAGAAACCAATTTCTCGACCAGAAAACTAGCTGGCAGAAAGGAAAGTGGTCTCCAAGGGGAAGAACTGGTCTCCCACCATTGTACCACCTTCCAAACAAGGAAAACAAGGTTTGTGCCAAAAACAAACCAAAAAAGATGCAAGACGAAAGTCCGGGAGGCAAGGCACGCAGCCGGGAGCCTCGAAAACTAGTCTACGAGCACCAAAAGTGGTCTACAACCACAAAAGTGGTCTCCCAGACCACAGTGTCCCTCTAGGCGGAGGCGACAAGGTATGGTTCAAAAATCACGCCAAACGGAGAACGTTAAGCGGTCCTGAGACAAAGCGCACGACCGAAGGCTCCGAAAATCAGAAACTAGTCTCCAAGCCAGAAAAGTGGTCTACGACCACAAAAAGGTGGTCTACAAGACCTCTCCCTCCCTCCAGGGAAAAGAAACAAGACTTGGTCTGCAAACCGAGCCGAAACACGAAGAGTTCAATGGCCCAGAGGCAAGGCACTCAGCCAAAAACACTGAAACCTCGAAACGAGCACAACATGCGAAATCACTGAGCACTCAAACGATGACATCTGAGTCTTAAGGTCGGTCAAAAATGAGGTGTCTACACATTGCATCGTACTTTGTCTTGTTGCATTCAGTATTTAGGATCATTATCTTTCCCCAGCAGATCATTCCTTACTTATATTATGCCACCCAATCACTTGTATTCCTTCTGCCAAAGACATAGTTTTGCATGTGCTCGCACCCCTTTTACGTTAAAACATAATTTTGTTATGTGTAAGCACCCATGCCTCGCTAAGGCCAGTATTAAGGATGTAGGCACTTAGCCTGTGTTAGGCGTCGTTTGGTTGTGTCCACTTTTTTTCTACATAAAACGTAGTTTGATTTGCATCTCCATTCGTTTATGGTATTCGTGTGTTTTCTACTACTTGTGGTTTGATTACTTCGTTACATTGTGTATGATTTGCATCTTGCTCTTAAACTACGCTGGTTTGATTCCTTGCAAAGGGATACATAGGCAACTTTCGAGTTCAACCATTGCATTTGCATTTTGATTTCTTGCCCAAGTCTTGCGGCCATGTCAAATAGGTCGTATTTGGGCTTTGACATTCATGCACTTCATTCCATGACTTTGAGCTATGTCAAAGAGAATGAGAGAATGGAGAAACCTCAAGAAAGCCGAAATCCAACTTTACTCGGATGAAAACGAAGCTCTAGGTGAGCTCTACCTTTTTAACAAAGGGAGTAGGGTGGAGAAATGGGTAGATCTTGGTTTGTTTGTAGAGAGAGAGTGTCTCAACTTAGGGTTTTGAAATGTTTTAGAGAGAGAGACATGAAAAAGTGATGTAAAATGACCTTTTTACAAACGGATATACGCACAGCTCGCTCGAGCGCAAGAGTTATCGCTCAATCAACCGGACACAATAAGTCATTTCGCTTGAGCGCAAGAAGCTTCGCTCGAGTGTAGAATACACACTCCCAGAAGTTTTACAAACAGAGGACCAACGCTCGAGCTCAAGAAATCTCACTCGAGCAAAGAAAACTACCTCCCTAGTATCTCTGCAGGCCTACAAAAGTGCTGGGAGCTCACAAAGCTCGCTGGAGCGTAAAAAGCTTCGCTCAAGCGAAGAAACCAAATTCTGGGTAACAACAATTTGAGCCAACTAATAACCAATCTGTTCCAAACACAACCAAGACATTCCAAAGCTCAAGCTCAATGAAAAATAAGGAGAAATGTAGTATGAATATCTAAACAAGAAAAATGAAACTCAGATTCAGAACATCAACAGGTCGGGTCTAAACCAGGAACGCTATACTACTTGTTTATTGCGGTGTATCAAAAGCATTTCTCCAATATTTCTTTTTCAGTGCCATATATACAAACCATGAGTACTTGTTTATTACAAAATATTGGTAGAGTATTTCTTGTTCATTACAAAAGAACAAAAGCATCAAAAGATTACTTCTCTTCCATTACAAAATAAGAAAACAATATTACCATAAAACCTACTACCTATCATCTACTCATCTCCTACGACTGTATGTTCTAAATGGAATAAGACTACGTCTCGCCTCATCGATCTGTTGACCCTGAAGAACATGTGTCATCCTCTCAATGGCCTTATATAACCTATCTGGATCACGAACACTGGCATCATGGCCTGCTTCAATGATAGGATGCACAATACGTACTGTGTGATTAATATGCTGGATCAAGAACAAATACAATTGTAATTAGCTAAACGTCTTTAAAAAAATGTAAACAATGTGTGAACAATATTTTCACATTGTAATGAGTAAATCCAAGGGACAATGGTTTTGCTTTCTCTAACTTAGTGAACTATGAACTATAATATGTTATTTTGTAAGATGAAAATCTACAGTTCGATGAGAAAGAGAAATTTTGAAATTTATTTGTGTTGTTTGAAATTGTGGGGCATATTCTTAATGGTTGTTAAATTGGAATTGTTTTCGGAGTGTTACAGAGCCTCTTGGGAGCCTATAGAGGAAAGTGTTTTGAAAATGAACGAAAAACCTTGCTTTGTTCAAACGCTAGAGTTGGAAAAATTATATTTTCGAGAAATAATTATGAAGTTATTGGAAATTTCTTGGAAAAGAATGATAAAATTTCTTTTGTTGTTGTTGGATTGAGATATCATGGGATGAACAAACTTTGTGTTGAGAAATTTATATGATAACATGATTTTGTCTATGCTTAGACTATGAAATGAAAGTGAACATTGATTGTGAATATGAAATGATATCATATATCAAATGGATATGGATTTTAATTATGATTTGAGCAAATGTTGAGAATTGTATAATGTAATGATGGAACTTTACAATTGCATCTCATTTCATTCATTTTGCATAGCTTTGAATATAGTTTATTATGGCTATGCCTGGGGAATCGATTTATTGTTTTGAGAAAACAATTAAAAATCTTGAAATACTTTTTTCGGGTAAATACATTTGGTAAGTCTGGATAGGAGGTATAGATGGTATTGTTTAAGTTGGCATGAGTGTTCAGGGTGAAAGATCGAAAACACTCACGGAGGAGGTACTACGTGTCTTCCAGTTAGCAGCCGATAAATTGGGGAATTGGTAGTGCTTATTATGCCTACTTGCAAGCACCAGTCTAAGGATTATCTGAGTCGTACTTACCACTCCATATTTAAAATTTTGGAATTTATTAAGATAATAAATTGTCTTTAAAAGATCATTGCATAGGATTGTTTTTAAAGGTAACAAAACTTGTGATTTTGGAGCATGGCATGGTGTTGCGTTCATGTGATTATGGCTGCTTAAACATACAAACTTTGTTAAGATCTTTCTACTGGCTTTGTGCTCTCTCCTAGTGGATTTGTGCAGGAAAAGATGTGGTGATCCTGCCTAGTTGAAGGCATGGAAAGTTTTGAGAGCAGGAGGCTCTTTTTCTTTTGTGATTATTTTTTACAAGCCAATGGCTTAAAGTGTATAGGTTTGACAACCATTTTGTGTAACTAGGCTTAAGCCGTGGAACTTGTACCCTTTGGGATTGTTATCTCTTTTACTTTTAAATTGTCACACATGCTATGGATTCATCCTTTTAGAAGATTGAACACTTTTGTATACCTCTCTTATGAATGAAATACTAATTGAGAGATTTGATTAATTGAATTAAGATTGTTTAATGGATAGGATCATCAAACTTGTTCTATGTCAACTTTTTGGTAGCGTTACAACTTGGTATCAGAGCTACCGGATTTGAATACTTGGGGGCTCGCGGGAAGTGGTTTTGCCACAATGGGTTCATTTTGTTAATAAGGAAATGAGTTGTATTTTAAGTGTTGTGTGATAACATGTTTATGTGACTAAATGGGTATGGGATTAAACTTTTTGAATGTTACCTATGCCAGTTAAATTCTTTGAAATCTTATTGGATGGGCATTTTATCAATGTTCATTCTAATAGGAATTCTCAGTATTTCGTGGGACAAATATCATCTTGAAGTGGTAATCCGTATGTGTTTATGTGATTACGTGCTTACTTGGAGTGAAATTAAGTGCTTATATGGACAAAAAATTGTAAATATTGTGATGGGACGAGATTCGATTGCAAGCACATATATGGTTGCGTGCTAAATTATCGTTGTTGTCCTTAAAATAGGATGTCTGGACGAGGTCTGGCTCACTATGGTAGAGGCGGGTGGTAGGGTAGGCCTCACCAAGGTGTTCACATGATGCCAGTTCACAAAGTTTCGGTACAAGAAAAGGGGTTTGGCCAAGCTGATGTGGTCGACCAAGCGGCCCAAGCTAATGCACATTTCGTTTTTTGTCATAAGTGATAATAGTCCTTTAGATTTCGTCCCCACACTTGACAAGATATTTATTAGAGTTGGCGAGGGTAATCCTGAGACTTGGATTGTTGATCCTGACAAGTCCGATAAGTTTCGTATGCTAAAGAAAATGAGATTCAAGCTTGTCGGTGGCAAGGACAAAGAGTATAATCATCACGGAATAAAAGTTTTGGACCGGTTCTTCCCAGTTGATGTTTGGACGGACTCCAAAGATATGCTGTTGGGAAATGTTGGAAGTATTCAGAAGGGTGCCATATATTTCGTGGCTACTACTATTAGTAGAAAAGAATGCAAAATTACGTTAAGGAGTCAAATGTACTTTAAAACTATTCAGAATTATAAATTTATGTATTTTTATTTGTAATGTTCAAGTGAATGGAGGTAGACAATATAAAAACTGTCATTACCATCTAATCTTCGATCATATACATTTACTCTGACCAACCCACTGGCATTGGGTGCGTAAATGAGGGATTATTTTATCAATATTTTATCAACGTTAATACTCTTTTGTTTGTATCTCAACCTCAACTGAGAAAATAAATTAGGTAACGCAAGTTTAATACAATTGAAATCACTTGCTGAAATATCTTCAACAACACCAGTTTTTATATTGTCTATCTCCATTCACCTGAACATTACAAATAAAAATAGATAAATTTATAATTCTACATAGTTTTAAAGTACATTTGACTCCTTAACGTAATTTTGCATTCTTTTCCACTAATAGTAGCAGCCACGAAATATATGGCACCCTTCGGAATACTTCCACCGTTTCCCAACAACGTATCTTTATAGTTCGTCCATACATCAACTAGGAAGAACCGGTCCACAACTTCTATTTCGTGACGAAAGTAATCTTTGTCCTTGCCACTGACGAGCTTGAATCTCATTTTCTTTAGCATATGAAACATTTCGAACTAGTCAAGATCAACAATCTAAGTCTCAGAATTACCCTCACCAACTCCAATAAATATCTTGTCAGGTGTAGGTAGGGGTGTAAATCTGGGACGGGCCCATGTCGGGCCTCGTGGGCTCATGCCAAATTTCAGGCCAGGCTAGCCTACGGGCCAAAAAATTAAGCCCAAGCCCAGGGGTATTCTGGCCTTGGGCCTGCCTAATAGGCTTAGGCTTGGCCTCAGGCTTGGGCGGGCCTAACCATTTTTTTTTTTTTTTTAATTTTTTTCTACCAAAATTTTATTATTTTCCATTAAAAAGTACACTGGGCCTTGGGCGGGCTGGGCTTCGGGCCGAGCCCTAAGTGGGCATTAAGCAGGCCGATGGGCTGGGCCATAACGGGAAAGGCCCATGAGTTGGGCCGAGCTTGGCTTCAAAACAATAGCCCAGGCCCTAGCCTAAGGGCTCAAGCCTGGGCCCAAGCAAGCCTAAACGGGGCGGGCCCATCTCGGGCCGCCCACGGGCTGCGGGCCATTTTTACACCCCTAGGTGTAGGGATAGAATCTAACAGACAATTATCACTTATGACAAAAAAAAAAAACATGGTGGACCACAGCTTCCTCTTTAGCCTCTTGTCCCAATTGAACATTCCCAATTAATTTTATACCCTTAGCCACGATCTTGTCTGATTGACAGTCACACCTTTTATTACCCAACTCAATACCATTCAGCAATCTCGCCACACCTTTATTATTAAATTTAACATCCCTTAATTGTTCATTATACAGTTGTAATTTCCTTATTCCCCTCTTAGTCTTCTTAATATATTGGGGAATATTCTGAACGTACCGTCTGCGAATGTACGCCGCCTTAAAAGGTGCACACGATAACTCCACTTATATCCACTAGCCACAGGTGTCCTTTACCTCCAGTATGTAAGGGGAGTTTGATACTGGCTGCTTACTACTCCTTGCATTTTTTATAAAACACTCCAAATCTTTTATCCTACAAATTTTGCAGCCGAGCAAGTGGGACAAATGGGAGTCCCAAAATAAGCGGGTCAAGCAGCTATTGGTGCTTTAGCCAGAGAGATGGTAGAGGCCTTGAGAGAATCAATAAACATCTTAAGGGCAGAGACTCAAGCCCGAGAAAATGCTGTAGAGACCAGGGAAGCTTTTCTTACCCGAGAATTCTTGCAGGTTAAGTCAGACGAGTTTCATGGTGGTTTGGAGCACAAGAAGGTGGATAAGTGGTAGAGCAAACAGTGAAGAAATTCAAGATGCATCACATCGATGACAGTAAGCTAAGGGTGACTTTGGCGATTTATTATCTGAAAAATACGGACGAATGGTGAAAATATGCCAAAGACAAAGTTAGGCTGCCTTGGAAAGCATTTGTAATAGCTTTCCAAGACAAATACCTACCTCTCACTGCTAGGGAAAGACTAAGGCAAGAATTCCAAGACCTTAATCAAATTAACATATCTGTGGCTGAGTTTGAAGCGACCTTCACTAGTTTGTCTTGGTTTGCACTGGAGTTAGTGGCGATGGAGGAACGTCATTGCATTGAATTTGAGAAGAGACTTAGAACCAAGATTTTGTTTAAGGTTGCCAGAAACATGATCTGGAACTATAACCGTTTAGTAAAGGCGGTGGCATATGTGGAGATTACAGTGCAAGCCGAGAAGGAGAAGATTCGGGGTTCAAGATCTAGAGAGCAAGAGTAGAGGGGGACTTCAAGCCTAGTAAGAAGCACTGCAGTTCCTTTTCATCTCAGTCCCAATCACAGCAAAATAGATTTACCTGTATGTTGCCTAGTGCTAGCATGGGGAAGAATACTTAGGGCAGGTTCGCTTGTTTCAAATATGGCCAGTTGGGTCACAAGGCCGATGCTTGTCCACAGAAGGGAGGAGGATAGCATATGCCACCACCATCACCGCCTAACTGATCCTAGAGTCAGTCCTAGAGAAGGAGGCCAGGACCTACTTGCTTTCAGAGTGGTCAATCAAGGCACATGAGGAGAGCGTGCCCACAATTGAGAGGCCCATCTGGTGCATTAGGGTCGATGCAGACTTAGAGTCACTAGCAGACTCATTTAGTCTAGGCCTCATAAGCTATTTAGGGAGCCATCTTGGCTCAGTCAGTGCAGCAGGCCTATGCTTCGAGAGATGAGCAGGTTTACTAGAGGCCAAAAGGGTGCGTGTATGTTGTTACAGTGCCAGAGCAATTACCGGGATCCTCTGTTGTGAGACGTAATTTTGTTGCCTTTAATTCTTTGGCTAGTGTGTTGATTGATATGGGTGTGTCGTATTCATTCATATCTTCTAGTTTTGCTTCTTTGGGTTTACAAATTGACCAGTTGGAGTCTCCTTTGTGGGTTAAGTCACCAATCGAGGGTAGAGTGGCATTGGGGCGAGTTTGCCACTCTTGTTAGATTGAGCTCGCAGATCGCCGACTCTCTTTCGATTTCATTATGTTAGACACGAACACTTTTGATGTTATATTGGGTATAGATAGGTTGTCGTATTTCCGAGCCATAATAGATTGCTAATGCCACAGAGTGTATGTATGCACAGCTGCGAGGGATTGTTTTTATTTTCTTTGTAATCGGGGTGATAGTTCCATTCTGCCGTTGTATGACATTAAGGGTCGGAAAGGACTTAGCTTTCTTTTCAATTTCTTTGACTAATGAGAGTAGCATGGTCCGAGTTGACTTGCCAAGGTAGGTTGTGAATACCCGGATGTTTTTCCTCAAAATCTTCCTGGTTTGCTACCCCACTGTGAAATTGAATTCTCTATTGACTTAGTGCTCGGCACGACACCAATTTCCATGCCACCATATAGGTTTGCACCTACCGAGTTACATGAGTTGGAGATCCAACTCCATGAACTTTTAGATAAGGGCTTTATTCATCCTAGCACATCACCTTGGGAAACACCGACTCTCTTTGTGAAGAAAAAGGATATGTCATTGCGGTTGTGTATTGATTACTGCAAATTGAATCGAGTTACCGTTAAGAACAAATATCTTCTACCTAGAATAGATAACTTATTTGACTTAAGGGGTCCCGTCGTTTTTCCAACATAGATTTAAAATTGGGATACCATCAGTTGAGGGTTAAGAAAGAGGACATCCAGAAAACGGCCTTCCATACGCATTATGGCCATTATGAGTTCATAATCATGCCCTTTGGTTTAACCAATGCACCGGCTTCATTTATGGACCTAATGAATCGAGTCTTTTGGGAATATTTAGATGTAGTTGTCTTTGTGGATGGTATTTTAATTTATTCACCTACCAAGGAACACGAGAAACACTTGCGAACAGCGCTTGGCTTGCTTAGGGTTCACAAATTGTTTGTTAAATTTGATAAGTGTGAGTTTTAGCTAACAGAGGTGAAATCTTTTACGAATGTTGTGTCAGGAGAAAGGGTAACTGTTGATTCCTCTAAGATAGATGTCGTGTAAGATTGGGAACAACCTAAGAATGCTTTTGAAATTGAGAGTTTTCTGGGGTTAGTAGGGTATTATTGCCATTTTGTGAGGGATTTTTCTAGATTAGCTACACTATTGACTAGATGTAGACACCCCATTTTTAATCGCCCGCAAGGCTTGAGCGCTTTGCCTGGTACACTCGATGATAAAAGTGGTGTTGTGCGTAGTTCGAGGTCTCAACGAAGAGGCTATGTTTAAGCCCCAAAACAATCCTAAACCTTTCGTATTCCCACTGATTATACCCCAGAAATCCATTTTTCCACATTATAACACCCTGTGCTAAGTTTGAAGCAGGGAAATAGAGGATCCCTTTAAGGCCCGGTCGTGCCTCATTGAAGGTCAGTCGTGGCTATTGATGGCCGGTCATGCCTTAGTAGCAAGAAACACTGTTATGGGGGGGAGCCTGCTAGCTGTCCATTTTTTAAGATAGTTATGGCCCCTCTTGCTCAAATTCTATAAAAACAAAGTTGTATCTCTGTTTTGAGGGTTAAAGAAATTCTAAAAAGCCTATACACCTGCTTGAGAGCTCCTTCTTCTTGTGCAAGCAACCCTTTGAGCAAGATTACTACCTTGAACCTATATCCATACACCATATACATCTTTACACCTTAGCCTAGAAACCTTGGTTGAGCCTTGAGCATCACAGTTCAAGCTTGAGAATGTGTTTGGACTTAGTTTGATTCACAACAAAAAGCTTACCTTTCTTGAGAGGTATAAACTTACTATCTATGCTCTTGCTTTCATTTCTATCATTTATTACCAAGTTCTTGTATTTTTTGTGTTGTTTTGATCTTCCTTCAAGTGTTTAAGCTTGGGTTTGGAGAGCTACCAAAGGGTAGAGAGAATTAATACTCTTTCTTACACCTTCACCTATAGCTCAAACCCTTGCTTTTACACTCATTTTCTTTGCTTTCTAAATTGATTTTCAGAGTTTAAAAGAAGCTAAAAATCATGCTTTGAGGTTTCAAAAGTGGAGGGGTTAGCCACTCCTCTTTGTTCTTGCTTACTAGCCTTATTTTCTTTCTTTGTTGCTTAGCTTTTTAGGCTCCTTTCATGCACTTTGAGCCACTATTTTTCACCTATTAGAGGTTGTTTTAGGGTTGTCCTAGGTTGTTTAATTAATTCATGCTTTGATTAATTTGCTTGTTGTCTCATATGTTTGCATACATAGCTTGTTGCATATTGTTCTTGGCCTTTCCTTGTCTAATTTCCTTGTTTAAGAGCCTCATTTTAATAATCAATCCACCATTCATTTCTTTCATTTGAGAGTTGTTTCAATCGATTGACGGTTAGTCAAAACATGAACTAGAGATCTACGCTTAATGGCTTAATCTCTACGGAAGTTCATTGTGAACAGCATAGTCTCTTTTTCATGTTGAGAAACACGTTTCTCACTTAGTGGACATAATCTTTAGTGGACGCAACAATCATCTTGGACAAATGGGTTAAAGAATGGCAAAGGCTAACGAATTTGGCTTAAAATAAACCAACTCACATAAAGAAAATGAGTTATATTGCTTGGGCTCGGCTGAACGTTATGCTGAATCTATTGTGTCAAGAATCGGCACACGTCAATTCATGTTGTTTTGACGACCCTTGAAGCGTCTTTACTCCCCCCCCCCCCCTTTTGAGCTCATCCCATGATAAAGCGAGGATGGTTGTTATTCGTTGCATTCATTGAATTTTGTCCAAATTGTGGCTGAAATCATCGAGCAAACAAATTGCTCATTGATGGTTTTGGAAACGATTCCAACCTTTTCTTGAGGCTTTCCCATGACAGAGAAGTATGAGAGAGACAAATAGAGTTTAGAATAACTCTATCTGAACTGTTTTCACTTCAGAACACGAAACAAGATTTTGAATAAAATTAAGGCACGACCGGCCTTATTTAGGCCCGGCTGGGTTTCATTGGGGGCCGGCCAGCTGGCCATCAATGTTTGGTCAGCAATGTGTTTTGTAGAAAAACAGAAGGTAATGGCTGAAAGTGAAACAGAGCAGACCTAGGTAGATAGAGCAATTCTTGGGCGCTATGCATACAACCCTTGTGCATCCTTGCTTACATCAATGTTGTAAATTAATGCTCTTATTATTGTTGTAATCATTATTATTATTGTTTATTTGTAATTGTATAGAAAATTAACTTAGATAGCTAGTTTATTTCTCATTATTATACTTGTTGTAATAGAGTAGCTAGGTAGTTAATTTTTTGCTTATTTATTCATTTGGTTTTGTAATAATTAGTTTAATTCAAACTTTCGAACTTTGATTCACACCCTCTTATGTGAGGGCCAACATGTAATAAGTTGTATGTCTTCCAACCCCACATCTTTCTTCCTTTTACTTACTTGCTTATGATGGTTAGTATAGAATATCATTTTTCAACTTAGCATTCTTATGCTTTGCATCCATTGTCCTGCATGCATCCAAGGTTCGGCTCATCATACTAACCCAATATTGATGTTCAAATTCATTGCTTGAATACGTGCTTTATCTCATGTCTTGAATGGAATCATATGCCATGCTCATAGCCGAGCCTATTAAAATTACATAATGTGTGCGTTGCTTGCATTAATTAGAAGCATGCATATTTTTCTAATTATTTTGCTTTGTTTTGGCTCAGAGTACTAGGTGAGCAATTTTGAGTTTTAGCATATTGCATCAAATGTTTGTGTTGTCATGCTAAGCATACTTCCATGAGGCTAATTGCTTAAATGATATAACTGTTTGCATGTCTATGGAGGAAGGCTAATTGCTTAAAATTGGGATAAATTGATTAATGTGCATACAAACTTACCTTTTCAAAGTAACGAGTACAAAAAAATAATTTTTCAAACAAACATGAAATCAAAGTGTTCCAACTTTTTGGAAAGTTAGTCTATACTTATGTGTGCATCACATAGTAAGTTAGCCTAATAAAACCGAAACAAGACCCTATAACGTAAATAAAAATCACATCATGATTAGTAGAGGCCGATCTTTGATCAAGCAAGTGGAGTGCTTAATTCATGACCTTCCCTTCTCGTACCTAAGTTTCCGAGCCAAGACACTTTGGTGATGATAGATAAGTGGCCTTTGGCACAAGTCTCGGGTTTCCTAAATTTTTCAAAACTATTTAGGTGACAACTCTGAAATCTGGCAAAGCAGTCCATTTTTGACATTTGATTCAAACATCGATTTTCCAAAAGAATTGTCGGATTTGAACTCTTTTGTGTTTTCACTGTTTCATGTTGCACTTTGTGAAATCAAATTCAAAACCACGGGAGTCTGAACTATGGGGCTAGTCGTATCCGAAAGGAGCATGAAAAGTCAAGCCACACTAGATTAACGAGAAAGGGTGTCAAGTTTGTATGGAGCGAGGCTTGTAAAAAGTCGTTCAAGAACTCAAAGTTAGGTTGACTATCGTGCCAATTTTGATGATTCTGGCTTGGGTTATACCGTATATTGTGATGCGTCCTAAGATGGGCCTGGTTGTGTGTTAATGCAAGAGCGGAAGGTTGTGGTTTATGGCTCACGAAAATTGAAAACCCACGAAAAAAACTACCCTACTCATGACCTAGAGCTAGCGGTTGTGATTTTTTCCTTGAAAATTTGGAGACATTATTTGTATGATGAGAAGGTTGATGTTTTCGCTGATCACAAGAGCCTAAAATACTTATTCTTCTAAAAATATTTGAATTTGCGCCAACATAGGTGGATAGAGTTTATGGAATACTACGATTTTAAGTTGCACCATCATCCGGGGAAGGCCAATGTTGTGATTGAGGCCCTTAGTTGAAAGTCTGTGAGTACTGTGGCGAGTGTGGCCATTCGGGAATGGCTTATGTTGGGTGATATCAACAAGTACGACTTGTATCTTGGCGAGTCTAGCGAGGGTGCAACCTTGTTTACTTTGATTGCACAACCCACTTTGATTAGCAAAGTCACAAAGGCACTGTAGGTGTCACGACCCCAAACTGCCCCTAGTAGTTTGGTGCCGTGATGGCCAGTAATCCGAGATTACCGAAGGCCAACTTTCAAAATTCACACACAATCAGAGTATAAATATATGGGGCTCACAAGTGCGGAAGCAATAATCTAAAATACAAGTGGTCCATAAGAGCAGTGCATAACTCAAATGGAATGGCATATATCTTTACATAGCTTTAAAACTTGAATACAAATAAAATGAAGTACAAAAATACATATTACATCTTGGCAAAAGGGCTTCACAAGCCGACATAAACAAAATACATGAAATACAACTAAGAAGCTTAATCTTCAAGATTGCCGACATCCTTATTGCCGACATAACATACATACAAAACACACATCTCGGCGTAGCCGACTTCTTGCTTGTTACCTACATACATACATAGGGAGGGTGAGCTTGGATACTCAGTGAATGGTACAAGTAATAAAGGTTTTAAATGAATGATACCCAAGATCTTTTCAAACAATACATAGTAAATCTTTGTCAAAACCATACATAACATAGCTTAGCTTGACTTGAAATAAAACATCAATCGAACCTTAGTCTTTCAAAACTTGCTTACTTACTTACTTAACATACGTCAACTTAAAACATAGGGTGATGACATTCTGGGCAAAACAAAAGCATAACCTCAGCATCAAGCACACCCGTTCATAGTCCGTCGGCGGCCGATATCTTAACAAGGGTGCTACTTAGGCTTAAAGTCCCCTAGCACGAAGGGACTCTCAAAACAAGATGTACAGTTGCATTATAGTCCCCTGACACTACGGACTTGTGCCACAAATGCTTAAAGTCCCCTGGCACGTACGGACTAGTGCCACAAATGCTTAAAGTCCCTTGGCACGTACGGACTAGTGCCACAAATGCTTAAAGTCCCCTGGCACATACGGACTATGTTACCTAGGCTTAACGTCCCCTAACACGAAAAGATGGTTCCAAGAATGTCATCCAAAACAAAGCTTATACTTGATACATAAAATAGGGATATCATTCATGCTTAACAAATACTTTTATCAAAACAAGGCAAAGCTTAATCAAAACCTTATAACATAGCTTTATTAGAAATACCACTCACTTAGTTCTTGGGACGTCGAGATCAAGGCAAAGGTCCAAGTCCTACAAACACATGGCAAAGTATGCTGAACATACTTCTCAAAACAAGTCTTACATGCATGCAAATGATCTCAGGAAAACATGCTGGAAGTCAAAACACTATTTTACATGTCAGGAAGACATGCTGGGTACCAACCAGGTCTTTTGCCGAGGTCCCACACCTCCTGGCCGAGGTGTGGTTACCTAAGCTTCGGCGTGCGGCTGCATGCCGAGGTGCGCACAAGACAAACTAAAGGTGTAAGTGATCATGCAAGGTAGGCCAAGGTGAGATACGATGCTTGGCCTAAGTGTGAGGTGTAGGTAAGAGTGATCTCGGCGACTACACCTCGGGAAGTGAGGTCTGAAGATCTGGGTTTCCACCCGTGAAGAACATGAAGAACATGAACATGAAGATCATGAAGAATATAAATGCTAAAATCATAACTTCTTTACTACAAAAATCTGAGATTTCATACTATGAGTTCGAAAACATGGACCTGGGTACCCATACTTGAAAATCATGTGAAAACAAACACAAAAACATGGATCTTGGCATGAGCTTTCGGATCAAAACATGGCTTTTCTTGAAGAACACATGAAGGCTATTTTCTCTTTCCAAAACCGAACTTCAAAGCAATGCAGGGCTTACAAATCATATTCAATCATGCAATGCAATAACATAAACATAAAGAACAACATGAGCAGATCAAGAACCTAACCTTAGAACACGGATCTAACAGTCCGATCTCTAGGGATCAAGCTTGGAAATCTACCTCCTCTCAAGAACTCCTCTCCCTCTTCTAGAGCTTCTCTCTCCTCTTCAAAACAAAGATGTAGAAATGATAGGTTTCTCCCTTTGTCGGCTGACTTAACACTCAGCTTGGACACATGGCAACGGCTGGTTGGTTCTCCTCAAAAAGGTGATAGATTGACAAGACAAGACTATGACAAAGTGTATCTAACAAGCTACCCGGCAAGGCACTCCGGTAAGTGGTGACATCAGCTAAGGACAAAGCTTCGGCAACTAAAGTGACAATGACCTCAGCTAGGAAGGACAACACTTGACTAAGCTGTGTCACACCTTGGCCTAGATGTGCCACACCTCGGTCTAGGTCATACCACTCCAGGACAAGATCGCTTAAGTTCAAAGGTAACATCTCGGCCTAGATAATACACATCTCGGACTTGGTGATGAACACCTCGGCCTAGATAATGACATCTCGGCCAATATGTCAAGGCGAAGGTGGAGGTCAAACAAAGTGGTTCCAAGATAATTTCTAGGCTGAAGGTGACCTCGGCTTGGAATGATCTAGGCTTATCATAACTTAGGCTTGGCATAGCAGGAAAGGGACAAAGCATGCAAGCAACACTTAAGCAAATCACATAAACACAAAACAAGGCATGGACCTTACTTAGGCAAAACAAGTCATAAACATACAAATGCAAGCTCAACGAGTCATAATCATACAAATGCTCATGAATATGACTAAGACATAAATGTGGGTTGTTACAGTAGGGTGACCGTGAGGTGGAGACGATCGTGAGAGGATCTCCAACGAGAAGGAAGAGAAGGGTTTGACCATGCACTCGGATTTGAGTGTTAGGTATTTAGGCCGTTTGTTTGTTCCAAAATCTTGTAAAGAGGAGGTACTTTAAGAGTTTCATTATTCACACCTTATGGTACATCCGAGAGGTACAAAAATGTACCATAATCTTAGTCATCAGTTTTGGTGGAGGGGTATGAAATGAGATATTGCTTCATTTTTTTTGAAATGCCTTACTTGCCAACAAGTGAAGGCCGAACGCCAAAAATTAATGGGTTTGTTACAACCGTTACCTATAGTCGAGTGGAAATTAGAGCATATTACCATGAACTTTGTAGTTGGACTTTCCTGAACACAACGAAGTAATGATGTCGTTTGGGTAATTGTCGATAGGTTGACTAAGTCTACGCAGTTCAATGCGTTCAGGTGACTCAGCTGATTATTTGGCAGAGTTGTACATTAGAGATATAGTTTGACATCATGGAGTACCATGACCATTATTTTAGATAGAGATCCCCATTTCACCACCCGGTTATGGCAAAGCCTTCAAGAAACGTTAGGAACTAAGTTGACTCTTAGCACCGCTTACCATCCTCAAACCGATGGACAATCTGAACATACTATACAAATTTTGGAGGATATGCTTAGAGCTTGTGTCTTAGATTTCAAATGGTCGTGAGATAGGCACCTACCGTTGATTAAGGTCATTTATAATAATACTTATCAGGCGAGTCGACCTTGTAGATCACCTATTTGTTAGGCTGAGGTGGGTAATGAACCAATGTTGGGTCCTGCACTAGTTCAAGAGACTACCGAGAAAGTTTCCTCATTCGAAAAAGGCTAGTTACAGCTTAAAGCCGACAGAATAGTTATGCCAATAAGAGGAGACGACCTCTATCCTTCGAGATCGGCAATCATATCTTTTTGAAAATCTCACTGAAACGGGATTTGATGAGGTTTGAGAAGAGCGAGAAAATTGTCTCTACGATTTATTAGGCTTTTTGAGATTCTAGAGTGGATTAAAGAAGTGACATATCAATAAGCCTTACCGCCACAGCTTTTCGGGGTTCACTATGTGTTCCATGTTTCCATACTAAGAAAGTATGAATCTGACCATTCACATGTGGTTGATTGGGTTGACTTAGAAGTAGATAAGGATGCCTCATACGAAGAGCAACCAATTCATATTTCAGATACCTGAGAACAGGTGTTGAGGGGCAAGACCGTACCCTTGGTTAAGGTGTCGTGGAGGCACCACAGGTTTGAGGAAGCAACTTGGGAATGAGAGGTGGAAGTCCGCTCCAAATGCCTGGATTTCTTTAATGATGTTTAGTTGATTTGAGAATTGTTGTATACCTTAATGTTGTTGAGAGCGTTAGGCATTGTATTGCTAACTACTTGTTATTGTGATTGTGGAGTTGAATTTGGCATTGAAACTGTCATTTGATATATAATCGAGTTGTTTTGTCATTGTTTGGGTTGTTGGGACTTTGGAGTTTCATTGAGAGTGGTGTTCAATTTCAGGGATAAAATTTCCTAAGGTGGGGAGGTCGTGACGTCCCAAGTTTCTTTTAAAAACAAACTGAGTATTTTAATTCAAAATTCTTATTTCTTTTAAATATCTTTGCTACCTTTGAGCTTTGCGAGTCTTGTGTCATTGCTTATTTCTTTCCTTGATGTTATCCATGTGCATCCTAGTGGGTTCCGGGGTATCTAATTGCATTTTGTGGGTATTGAAATGAGTCCAGGAATGGTGGGAGTGCTTTAAGGTGGCTACTGTCTCACTTTTGAGTCGAGACCACTTGAGTGGTACTTTCGTCGCTCGAGCGGTAACATTGCCCTCGTAGTACTTTGCTTTGAAGTCTAAAGTATTGGGAGTGTCCATTGTTTGCTTGAGCGAAGACTTCATCGCTCAAGCGGTCTTTTTGAAAGGAAGAGAGATTTTTTTAATTGGCATTCTTTGCTCGAGCACATGATTGTTCGCTCGAGAGTTCCAAAATTTGAACTGTTCGCTTGAGTGCATTATTGTTCGCTCAAGCAATCTGTCCGCAATCTATTTCGAAAAATATGTCCAATCACTTAAAAGTTGAACCATTACTCATCTTTTCCTCACTTTTGACTCACACACACACACACACACACACACACACACACACACACTCTCTCTCTCTCTCTCTCTCTCTCTCTCTCTACATTTCATTTCTCTCTTTTCTCTGATCTCTCTCTAGAAAAAAACACCTACCAACCTTCATTAATTTCTTGATCGCCTTAAATCCATTCGAGATATGGCCACAGTCCCTTCATTAATATTGGAGAGCTCGTCAAGGGCTACATCGTGTATGGTGGAGATCCGATATTGACGCCATCGATTTTGAAGCTTTTCCCATATTTTCTTCCTAAAACTTGAGGTTGGGAGTTTCTTTGAGTTATACATATAGTTTTAGCATGTCTTCTTTATCTTAGCTAAGATTTTGTGTAGAGGATTTGAGATTTGAAATGTGGAATTTTGAAAATGTTAAATGATAAATTCCAAAAAAATGGTTTTATGAACTTGTGAACCTCTTGGGAATCTATGGAGGAAAGTGTTTTGAAAATGAAGGAAAAACCCTCTTTTTCTCAAACCTTAGATTTGGGAAAATTATGGGAAATTAGATTTTTGATAAATAATTATGAAATTGTTCAAAATTTCTTGGAAAAGAATGATGAAATATCTTTTGTTGTTGTTGTTGGATTGAGATATCTATGGGATGGACACACCTTGTGTTGTGATGGAACTTTAAAATTGCATCTCATTTCATTCATTTTGCATAGTTTTGAATATCGTTTATCATGGCTATGCCTTGAGAATTGATTTATTGTTTTGAGAAAATAATTGAAAATCTTAAAATATATATATATATATATATATATATTGGTAAATACGTTTGGTAAGTCCGGATAAGGAGTGTACATGGTTTTTTTTAAGTTGGCATGAGTGTTCAGGGTGAAAGATACCACGTGCCTTCTGGTTAAATGCCGATAAAGTGGGGAATTGATAGTAGTTGTTATGCCTACTTGCAAGCACCAATCAAGGGATTACTTGAGTTGTATTTACTATCCCATATTTAAAATTTTAGAATTTATCAATAAAATAAATTGTCTTTAAAAGATCATTGCCTAGGATTTTTTATAAAAGGAATAAAATTTGTAATTTTAGACCATGACATAGTGTTGTATTCATATGATTATGACTGCTTAAACATATATACTTTGTTAAAATCTTTCTACTGGGCTTTGTGCTCACTCCTAGTAGATTTGTGCAGAAAATGATATGGTGATCCCACCTAGTTAAAGGCGTGGAAAGTTTTAAGAGCACGAGACTTTTTTTTCTTCTGTGATTATTTTTGAAAAACCAAGGACTTAAAGTGTATAGGTTTGACAACCATTTTGTATAACTAGAGTCTTGGAACTTATAGCCTTTGGCATTTTCTTTGTTGTCTCTTTTACTTTTAAATTGTCACACAGGCAATAGATTCATTATTTTAGAAGATTGAATATGTATTACATAAGGACACTTTTATATACCTCTCTTATGAATAAAATACTAATTAAGAGATTTGATTTATCGAATTAAGATGGTTTAATTGATGGGATCATCAGACTTGTTTAAGGTCAACTTTTTGGAGGCGTTACATGTCAACTGTCCCATAAATAAGGCTTGAATTCAGAATATCTCCCATTTTTATAGAACTATCTCTCGTATGTGCTAAATTTACTAATTTGTAGGAGTAAGTAGGGATGACAATGGATAACTTATCCTGTGAGTATTTATGGAGACTCAATCTAAATACATGAATTTTCCTCTTTTTTCTTATCCATTGGGTAGGGTAGGTGATATTCTTTGAATATCCACAGGGGATGGGTTGGAGATAGATACCCACTAATTTCCCTTTTTTCTTTTTTCTTTTTTTTTTTAAGATTCACCACCAAAACTAAATATACATTCAATCTTTTTTCTTTTATTTATTTATTTATTTTTTTCAGGTTCACAACCAACTTCTTCTTCTTCTTCTTCTTCTTCTTCTTCTTCATTTTTTTTTTTTTTTTTAAATCTACAACCAAAGCTAAATATACCTCTAATCTTTTTTATTATTATTATTTTTTATTTTTAAGGTTCACAAGCATTTTTTTTTAATTTTTAAGATTCACAACCAAAGCTAAATATATATTCAATCTTTTTTATTTTATTTTTTTATTGTTATTTTTTATTTTTTAAGGTTTACAATCATTTTTTTTTTTTAAGATTCACAACCAAAGCTAAATATACATTCAATCTTATTTTATTTTATTTGGCTCAACAATAAAATCAAATACACTTTAATTAATATTGTTACATTATTCTTGTCAAATTTTATGCATATCTAGAATTTTTTTAATTTATTTAAAAAAAAATTAAGGATATTGTCTAGTGCATGTTTTGATTTGCTTTTCTATGTTATTTTATTTTGTTATGTATTGTAATTTTTAGAATGGTTTGCTTGTTCTAAAATTTCAATTAACGAGTATGAATCTATTTGTTTTATGTTATCACACAATTTATACAACATATATATATATATATATGAATGTATTTGAAAATAGAAAAATTGTAGAGAATCGAAACAAGCATGAGTCGTGATTGGTTAGAAAGGATGGGTACAAAGATTTATGTGCTGGAAAAACAAAAAGAGGATACAAAGTCTTACTAAATAATTTTTTTTAAATAAAAGAATTTTTCTTAGTTATGAACAGATTTAACTGAAATCAGCTTGTTTTCCAATGTTATGCTTCATTTATTTAGATAGAAAATATTTTTTAATGAAAAATATTTTTATAAAAAAAATTAAAAATACATTTTTTTATATTTGGTGGTGGTGGTGATGAAACGAATGTGAAAATAGAGATTGTGACAGTGGTGGGGTGATGGCGGTAGTGATGGTAGTGGCTATGGTGATGGTAGTGGCTGTGGTGAAAGTGAGAATAGTGGTGATGGTGTTGCGAAATTAGTAAAAATTTAATTGAAAAAATATTTTTTGTTTTTTAAAAGTAACAAACAATAAAATTCGTGAGGGACTAAAGGAAGAAGATGGAGGATGGATTGGGTGTGGTAAGGCATAGATATCTTAAAATGAGTGGTTCAGATTTGTTAAAAGGTATAATTAGATTTTGGATAAATTAAAATGAATGGTTCAAATTTGCTAAGAGAAAGATGGTTTAATGTCTAACAGATTCTTTCACATTTTATTTCTTCAAACAGGCTCTTATAACATTGTAAACAGGTTCTTATAACATGTAGGGGAAAAGAGTGAGAGAGAGAGATGGTTGTAATTTTTTTTTAATCTTCCACGTTCTTCCACATTTTTTTTTAATTACTAAAACTTATTTGATTGTCTCAAAATTATATATTTGATTATTATAAAACAAACTTTTTAATTAATTAATTAATGTGTATTTGATTTTGTTGTTGAACCAAATAAAATAAATAAGATTGAATGTATATTTAGCTTTTGTTGTGAACCTAAAAAAAAAAAAAAAAAAAGTTGTTAACATTAAATATATTAAAAAAGAAATAAAAAAGATTGAAGGTATATTTAGCTAAAACCTTAAAAAAAAAAAAAAAAAAAAAAAAAAAAAAAAAAAGAAGAAGTTGTTAACATTAAATATATTAAAAAAGAAAGAAAAAAGATTGAAGGTATATTTAACTTTTGTTGTGAATCTTACAAAAAAAAAAATTTGTTAACATTAAATATATTTAAAAAGAAAGAAAAAAGATTGAAGGTACATTTAACTTTTGTTGTGAACCTTAAAATAAAATTAAAAAAAAAAAAAAAAAAAAAAGGAGGAGGAGGTTGTTAACATTAAATATATTTAAAAAGAAAGAAAAAAGATTGAAGGTATATTTAGTTTTTGTTGTGAACCTTAAAATAAATAAATAAATAAATAAATAAATAAAAAAAAGTTGTTAACATTAAATATAAAAAATAAAAATAAAATAAAAATGGGGATTAAAGTGGATTGGGAAAAATCCAAACTCATTAAGAAATGGGGAGGGTGGTACCCATGGGGAATGAAAAATGGGGAATGAAAAAAATTTATTATAAAAAAATAGGGATAAAAAATTAATATCCACTCCATTAATCTTCGTTGCCATCCCTAGGAGTAAGAGTTGTTGCCACCCTCTGTCAGTCTCTTTTGACCATTGCATCGATACTTGAATTTTGAATGTGATGTACAAATGCCATGTGTAATAACCACCAAATCAAATCTTAATATTGCTACTCTATAATGGTTTAGAATGAAATAGTGGTTAATAACAATTTTAATAAAAATAAATAAGAACATGACTTGTTCGAGATAATATCTCAATTTAAACCACCACTACATTATCTGATAGATGCACTTGATAAAATTATCAAGCACCTTCACTTTCATAAGTCACCCGTGCCATATGTCAACTTTCTGATTTGGCTTTTACTTTTGAAAAATCACTTTAAAAGAAATTTTTATCAAACTTGCCAAATCTATCAATTTTCTAAAACTACCATACACATCCATTTATTTGTATAATCAACATTAGGTGACATCATCTAATAGGGCAATCGTTTTCGGTACAAACACACACATATATATATTAGTTTAAAGAGCCTCGTGTAAACCACGAATTATAGAATAAATTACTAAATATATGTATTATTTTTTTTTTTTTTTTGGTACACCTAATGATGTACATTTAAAGATTTATATTTCATAATTGATCAAGAATATTTGCGTAATTATGAAAAATAAATGTTTTATAATTTACCAAAATGTTTGCATGATTACGAAAAAACTTATTTCATAATTGTCCAAGAATGTTTACATAATTACGAAAAAAAATATTCATTCAACATATAGGCCTCCATTTGTAAATTATTCAAAATGAAATGACAAAATCGGAAAGAAAAGGCGAACATCAAGCAGCTAAGCGGTTCTCATATATAAACTAGTTTAAAAAGGCCCATGCAAGACATGGGCTATTATTACAGTTCGTTTAAGTTTTGTATTTTGATAATTTTTTTAAAATTAGAATATTGTTCTATGAAAATTGAATAAGATAAATCATTAGATATATGGTAGAATTATGTGGTATGATATGTATCATTTTTTGATTCGTTATACACCTAATAATGTGGACTCCAATTCTATTGCCATATCATTTTTTGTGAATTTATGAATTTTTAATATTTCTTCCGAATTTAGAAATATAAACAAAATTATGGTGTGTAACTTTTCTTAATCGATAAATATAAAATAAATATTAAAATAGTTCTTCTATCTAAAAAAAAATTACTAAGATTATTCACTGAACTAATAAAGAAGTAGAAGAAAATACATATATATATATACAAATGACTAATTTTCTTGATACATAAATCACATTCGCATAAAAAATAATTAATTTTATTAATAAGTAAATCATTAAATAAATTAATAATTTTTAATTGTACAAAAAATATTTTTCAGTTAATTATTTTGTTAACAAATAAATCATTAAGTCAGTTAACAGTTTTTAATGATATGAGAAATATTTTTTAATAAACACTTTTGATAACTTATTATCGCATGGGGAATAGTTTTTTGTTTTTTTTTTGTTTTTTTTCCTAAGTGCTATTTTAAATTAAAATTTATAACAAACGATAGTTGTAATTTCTAATATTATAGAATCGATTCATATTTTAAACAAATCTTATGGGTGTATTTGTTATTTGTTAAAAAATAAAATATTTATGTTTCATAATTGACTAAGAATGTTTATATAATTACGAAAAAAACATGTTTCATAATTGACCAAGAATGTTTGCGTAATTACACAAAAAAAAAAAAAAAAAAACCTTCACTCAACATATAGGTCACTATTGGTAAATTATTCAAAACAAAAGGATAAAATCGGGAAGAAAGAAAAAAAAAAAAACGAACCTCAAACAATTAAGCGATTCTTAAGACGAATTTCAAGCAGTTAAGCGGATCTTATCATACTATTTATCTTCTTTGGAAAGGGTAAAAATAACGCCAAGGCTCTGTTTGGTTTGAAGGGAAATGCAAATAAATGTTATTAGTTTGGAAATATCAGTCCAGAACTGAGATATTAGTGTTATGTCTTTTCTACATTCTCATCAATTCAATATGCTTTCATTGAAAAATAACAAATAAAAAAAATTTAAAAAAAAAAAAAAAAAAACTTGTTATATTCGATATTCAGTCTTAGATGAGACGGATTGGAAACTTAAATAAGCTTTTGCAAATTATAGAATTACACCATTATTTTTTATAGTTTAAGTGAACTGTTATTTTAGTCTCTGTAGTTTTAGGTCAAGTTTGGCTAACCTAAAAAAGTGCACTTATTTCATCTTTTTATCTTTTTTGAGTCACATCAATCAACATCTCCTCTCTACTTTTTCTACACATAATACAAAAAAAATCAAAAAGTGCACTTATTTAGTCTTCCCAAACTTGTGTAAACCTTATACTTTTAATTTTTTCACAATGTGGTCTCTCCATCACTTATCATTAGAATTTAGAACAAAAAAAGACAATGTGCAAAATTTGATGGACCAAATTCGAATTCAAAACAAATTATATGAAGCACGGATGTAATTTATTCATTATACCATTAGTCCTTATAGTTTATGTTGAATTTTACTTTAATTCCTTTAATTTTCTTCGTTATTTTTTTAAAGTCAAAATATTAACAACGTATGATGTAAACGACGTCACAATAAAATTTAAAATTTAAATAGTTTAAATTAAAATTATGAGAATCAAAATAAAATTTTACATTTAAAATTTCACTCAAATTAATTCATTTTGTTTTTTGTGAAAAGGACATTGGGATCACATTTCCTTGTGACAGTCATTTCAATATTAATAAAATTTTATTTGTTTTTTATAAAAAGAGTGGGCTTGAGCGCGTCCAAAGGCAATTGGTTTGCATTTTAAATAATAATAATAATAAATAAATAAAATTGAAGAAATGACTTAGAGGAAATTTCAATTTTAAGACATAGAAGTCTTACCGTGCACGCCATCAAGCCTGAGCTTATCACATACGGGATTGGGGAGGTTGACCATACGCAGTAGTTATTGTTACATAGTTAATGAAGGCACCGTTTGGGAAGAAGTTGGTTGGGCTTTTTTGGCTATTTTAGCCACAAAAAACAAAATAGACTATTTTAGCCATAACAAACAAAACATCACATCCAACCCATAATCATTACACTTTTCTCTTACAAAAAAAGTCAAAAAAGCCAAAAAGTTAAAAAGCCCTTCCCAAACCAAGCTTTTTAGCCCAGGCTAAAATAGCCAAAAAAATCAAAAAGCCAAAAAGCCAACCCACTTCCCAAACGGAGGCGAAGTCTATTTTGACTTTCATTCTAACCATTTGAATCATTCACTTTTTAAAAAATATTAAGTGTAATATATATATTTATAAAAATTCAAGTGAAACAAAGATCGATATCCTTTCATCCAGACATATTTATATTTAAAAAATTGAATGATAAATTTAATTTTAAGTATAAATATGAATACAAACATGTCTTGATGAAAGGGATACCGAAATCTGATTAACTTAAATTTTTACATTCATATTTAATTCAATGTCTTCTAAAAATTAAACGGCTCGAATCGTCAAAATGAGATCCAAAAAAACGTCTCATTAACTACACAACAGTCACTGTTATGCATGATGTGCAGCAACCTCCCCAAACTGATCACATCATCAGTCTCAAGTTCTATCCTAAGCCCAATTTTTTTAGTCTAATTTCTTATATATTATTATGTCAAATCTTTCATATAAAAAAATATATTTATTTTTTACTTTTTTGTCATTCATTCTGTCAAATTCACTTGATAGGTATCAACCCATGCAGCAGCTGACCTTATAATATCACTGTAATGTCAACCTTAAGGTCCATTCAACCCATGGTGCCTAAAAAAACGTCACACATTAAGTAAGCTTATTGTAAGGAAAATGGGAAGAGGAAATAATATTTGTCATTATGTATTTTGATTAAATTAAGAGGAAAATAATAAGAAAATATAATCTTTATCACTGAATAGACATTAACCTTTTAATTTACTTTATATTTATTATACGTGCAACAAAGAATCTTTATGTACAATCATTCATTCTAAAAGACTCACCAACATATGAAAAATTATATAAGAGGCAAAAAGTTATAATAATATATTTCAGTGATATATAGTAAGTTTAAAAATAATTAATCCCAACCACATGTATTTCTAGTACATAGCATAATTGTTCAATGATGTTTAGGATTCCCAAAATTTTCTTTTCTAAGTTGATTTTTGACAAATTTATAAGTTGGCCATTTTGTTTTATCCTAAAGTTTTAAAGGCAATTATTGTATATTTTTTTTTTAATAGGGCTTCAACATGTAAAAGTGTAACAATATTATAAAATAGTTGAATTAAGAGATTAAGATATTTGTAATCAAGAATGAAGTGAAGTACTGGCTTGAGGTGCCCCCCAAACTCTTGGAAACCCTCCTATGTATGGTGTATATTAATTTGAATAGTGAAATTGTAAAATATATTTATGTAGTTAATTTAGAAGTTTATATAAAATCTTATAACAAGTATAGATATATTTTGAGTGTTCTTAAACTGGATTTCCATAAAGCTTATGATTCAGTCAATTGGGAATTTTTGTTCTCTATGTTAGTTAAATTTGGTTTTGGAACTAAATGGGTGAGGTGGATGAAGGTATGTGTTACTTCTGTAAGATCTTCAGTGTTGGTGAATGGGTCTCCAACTACTGAATTTAGTCCACAGAAGGGACTTCGTCAGGGAGATCCACTGTCACCTTTTCTGTTCATTATTGTGGCTGAGGCACTTAATATCTTAATGGGTAGAGCAAAAGATTTGGGTCTGATTACAGGGGCATCTATTGGGCCTAGTAGTCTGCGGATTACGCATCTACAATTTGCGGATGATACCATTTTGTTCTGTGAAGCTGATTGGGGGGAAATAGTAAATATAAAACGAATCCTCAGGTGCTTTGAAGTTTTGTCAGGACTTAGAATTAATTTTAACAAAAGCGTGGTCTGTGGGGTGGGGATTCCAGATGAGCTGGGCCAGGATTTTGCAAGAAGGTTGAATTGTAAATTTCAAAAATTGCCCATAAAATACTTGGGGTTGCCATTAGGGGCCAGCCCAAGTAGTAGCAGAACTTGGCTGCCAGTGATTGAGAAATGTAAGCAAAGACTTGCTTCTTGGAAGAGAAGATATCTATCCTTCGCCGGTCGGCTGACCTTGATTAAGTCTGTCCTTGCTAGCCTACCTATTTTTTATCTCTCAATATTTAAGATGCCCGAGATGGTAGCAAAAAAGATGGAAAGTATTCAATCTGCTTTTCTTTGGGGTGGCTCAGATTTGAGGAGGAAAGTGCACTTGGTGAAATGGGAGGATGTTTCTAAAAGTAAAAACTTAGGAGGGTTGGGTGTTAAGAGAATTAGAATCATGAATGTTTGCCTTTTACTGAAGTGGTGGTGGAGGTTTGGTGCTGAAGAGAACTCTCTTTGGAAGGATGTTATATGTCGAAAGTACAGGGAGTCAGGTTGGGCATGGTATCCCTCCACCGAGAGGACTAGTAGGTTGTCTAAAACTTGGGCTGATATTATTTACACTGTGGCTTCTAGGGCAGATCTGATGCAATTTTTTAGGAGTAATGCTGTGGTCAAGCTTGGGGATGGTAGAAGAATTAGATTTTGGTCTGATTGCTGGTTAGAGGGTGTATGTCTTAGAGATGAGTTTCCTAGACTATATTCTCTATCAGTTGATAAAGAAGAGTCTGTTTTCATGTTTCACAGCAATAGAGATGTATATGGGAATTGGGTGTTTAATTTTAGGAGGTCTCTTTTTGCTTGGGAGGAAGCAGAATTGAGTAGATTACTAGTACTTCTGAGTAGGCCTCCTTTGCTTAGAGCTAATGTGGCAGATTGTTTGACTTGGAATGCAAATACAGCTGGTTGTTTTAGTGTCTCATCTGTTTATCAGTGGTTTGAATTGGGATTTGGGGCTAATAGTTTGATCTATACAGTTTTGTGGAAAGCTCCAGCTCCACCAAGAGCACAATTCTTTGGTTGGTTGGTGTGGAAGGGTAGAATCAAGTCTGCTAGTTATTTACGCAGACTTGGTATCCTAAATGCCAATGTTGATGTTTGTTGTGTGTTTTGCAAAGTAGAGGAGGAAACTATTAACCATGTGTTACTTCACTGCCCTCGTGTGTGGCTGATCTGGTCTTATTTTGTCAGAAGGTGGGGGTGGCAATGGGCTTCACCAGGTTCTGTTCAAAGTGTGATTCAGTGGTGGTCGGGTTGTAGCATGAGGAAATTGGAAAAGAAGCTGTGGAGTGTAATTCCATATGCTATTTTCTGGTCCATATGGAAACAGAGGAATGACTCGGTGTTCAATGGGGTGGAGCCTAATTTTCTAGCTTTGTGTGAATCTATTGAGGTTCGAATTGCTTTGTGGTTTAAGTCTTATGTCCCAGCTCTGAACTTCACTGTCAATGACCTAGTGCATAATTTGCAACAGATCAGAAGATGCTTGGCTTAGGAGTTTCTGCAGCATATTGAATGGGTTTTTGTGACTTTCTACAGCTCTGGTGGGGTAAAGCAGAGGAGGACAGGAAAGCTGTTGACTGTGGTGGTTGATCTGTGTGGGAGAAAGAATAGTTTGTTATGCTCTGAATGCAGTATGGCTGGCGTGCAGTTGGAGTTTTTGCTTCTGATGGTTAACACATATTAGGTAGTTTGAATTGGTGGTAGACAATGGTGTTGTGGACAGGAAAGCTGTTGACTGTGGTGTTGTGGACAGGAAAGCTGTTGACTGTGCACTGGTTTGCTGTGGACAGGAAAGGTGCTCTCCCCATCCTCTTCTGCCAGCTGCTGAAGTTAATTGATTCAGCTGGGGGCCAATCCATCTGAGGGTTGTGCTGTGTGGAGTAACTAGGCTTAGCAATTTTGGAAGTTGATGATTTTTGGTCTGCTATAGTGGGAAGGCTGAAGGCAAAGGGTTAATGGGCTGTGTTGTTTGGGAAGTCTATCTCTGTTATGGGGCTCCAGGTTGACTCTTGCTGGAATTTTGCAGTTTAATTCAATATTGGTCTGCTGATGGTAGATGGGGGTAGGTGCATGCTGGTTATGAGATTTGGTACACATAGTGGGTCTGATGCTGTTATATACTCCAAGGAGAATATCATGTTTTGGTTGTTACCCCACCACATATTAATAGAGATGAGTGGGTTTGGTTTGCTATGTTTGAGCTGTGGGAATTCAATTTTGGTGATTGTAGTGCCTAAGCTTTCTGTTTTTTTTGGTTTTTTTCTTTGTTGTGTTTGCTCGTTGGTTTCTCTCCAACTTGGAGGTTGGTGCTTGTTTTAGCTCCAAGTTCCACTTTATTGATGTAATTTTCCTTTCCATCAATAAAGTTTTCTTTTTGCCGATCAAAAAAAAAAAAATGATACATATGTTTATAGTTGGATAGTTCATTTTAACGAATTCAAAACAACATTATCATATTTATAAAAATCCAAACCCATCAAAATTTACAAATCAAAATTTATATTCAACCCTTCAACAAAGCACACACGTACCCAATTATAGGTAATAAAATAGGGAAGAAATCAAAAGATATATTTATATAGTCTAATAACTCATTTTCGAAAATTTGAAACAATACATTCATGTTTGTAAGAAGCATAAAACAAAATATAAATTAATAAATAAATAAAAATCATGAACCCTAAGTCATCAATTAGTCAAAGTCTTTAGCAAATAAATAAGTATATAAAAAAAAACGCATCATATAAAAAAAAAAAAGAACAACAAAAAAAGAAAACAAAAGAACAAAAAAATGATATAAGAAAACAAAAGGACATTAAATGATAGAAGAAGAAAAAAAAATGAAACAAAAGGACATTAAAAATAATGAAATAAGAGAAGACTTTAAAGTGTTAGGGAAAATAAAAAGAAAAAAAATGATATAAGAAAACAAAAAGACATTAAATAAGAGAAAATAAAACAAAATGACATTTTTTTTTAAATGATGAAATCAGAGAAGTCTTTAAGGTGTTGGGAAAAATAAAATGACACATTATATGACATCCAATATGATATAACAAAAGAGCTTTCTCATTCAAATAAAAAAATAAAAAATAAAAATAAAAAAGTCCTTCAAAAAAAGAAAAATACAAAGAAAGTAGAGGAGAGAGAGAAGATGGGATGTATGATAGTGAAAATAAATGGACATAAAGAGAGACAGAAAGAGAGACTACATGTGACAAATTCTTAAAGAGCCACATGCTAAAGTTTTAGGCCCTTTGATAGAGTTTGGGGACTTTAGTTTTAGTTATTGATTTTTACGTGGTATTTATTTATAGTTTTTAAAAATTAATTTTATATTCATTTTTTAAAATTTTGCCGAAGGCAAAAAAATTTGGACTAACCAAATGTTCCACTGGTCGTCCGGCCAATTGACTGGAATAGTGTAATTTTTTTATTTTTTTTTACAATTGACACATGTTAATTTTTATATATTCAACAAAAAATATTTTCTAAATTTTTTTAAATTTTTTATGAACTTGAATAGAATTTTGAGTTGTGTGTTTAGTTATGAGTTGTAAGTTTTTGTATCAAATATCATATATCATATCAAAAATTTCACACTTAATTCAAAACTCTTTTCAAAACCCATTCACCAAACAATTTTTTCACATTCAAATCATAATTTCAAAACTTACAAACTCAAAATACAATTTTTATTTTCAAATCATATTTAAAAAATTTTACCAAACGCTACATAAATCTCTTACAAAAGACTTTTATTTTACAGATATATTATATTATATTATATGATATGATTAGGGGTTCAAATTTTTGGCTACATATAGTTTTTATTACCTTTATATTTGTTTGGCATTTGTCTCTCCCACTAAAAAATTTCTTTGTAACGCTGACATGTTATATTTGATCTCATCCTGAATTCTTTGGACTTCACTAAAACTCAAGTCATAAATGCTTATCCAATTGAATTTTGAGATCAAAAATACTTTTACGTCTAATATAATTATTTTTCGTATTATTTGTTATTTGTATTTTTCTTAACTGTAATTTGATTTGATTTTATGAGAGGTTTATTATTGTAGTTAAAAAATTATATCTTTCTGATGTGCATCTAATACAAATTGGCACTACAAGGGAGCTATTTGAGTCATATTATTTGTGACAGGAACACTTGTTAACTCAAAAATGTATTATTAGCGTCGACAAAATAAGACTATCTCAAAAAAAATTTACTTACTTTTATTATTTGAGTTGGCAGACTATACCGTTTCAAACAAAATATTATTTGCGTTAGCCAAATTTTTGCTATCTCAAAAAAAAAATTATTTAATTTTTTTCCACTTTTTTGACTCCAAAAATTCCATCGGGCGCCTTTTTTCGCACCTATTTCAGGTTACTTTTGCATCTATATTGTGTGTCGTCACAAAAAGTTATTAAAAAGATTTAAAATGACGTCGTTTTTAAAACTTGATATATATACCCTTCCTTCTTCTTCTTTTTCGCCCTAAATTCCATCTTGGTTCATCACTGAGAAATGAACTTTGCGTTGGCACCACCGATTCTTCATCTCTACCGGCACCACCCGGCACGTCCCGTATTTTATTACTCAGATAACATTACCAATATTCATTAATTAAGTCTATTTACAAATGACAATTTATTCTTGGATGAAATGATGAATAATCAAATATACATGTTCCATCTTGTAATACAACAATAACATTCACATACGAATAAAAGAAATACCCTGAGGCTAACAATAAAAGAGATGACACTACTCTTTACAAAAAGATAGCATTCAGCCAAACAAACAAATAAAATAGTGCAATCCATCACTACATTATACTTATGAAATGGTAAAGCCCATTGTTTGATCTTCAAATCCAAAAAGCATTTCCTGTACACATGTACAGGTAGGAGGTGAGCAAACCACCAACTCACCAAACAATCTCATATTATAACATTAGAATATATGCGAGTACAAAGATACACATACATATACGGGAAATCATATCATGTCAAAAATCATATGATTTTATTACATAATCTCTTAAATCCAATTTATTTAATTAATCACAACAAGTTAACTTAAAAAAATAAACATGCATCAATAGTTACAAGACATCCCTTTTAGTTTATTCAATTACCCCATTGTCAATTGAATCAAATAATTAAACAAATTCATAATGACATCTAACAAAGCATCAAATACATTTTATGTAATCTTATAGGATGAATGCATATGCTATGTCATACTCAAAATATTTTTCTCATCTTTTGAAAATTTTATGCACAATGCCAATTTGAAAACACATTAATTCAACAATTTCATTAAAATTTCAAGGTGGTAAATACGACTTAGGTAATCCCTAGGCTAGTGTCTGTAAGTAGGCATATCGAGCACTACCAATTCCCCACTTTACCGGTCTCTCACTAGAAGGGCAGTGGTGTAACGCCCCAAATTTCTAGCCCAAATGATAATACAACAATCATGGCTCTTTTAAGAAAAACTGAATATAAATCTCCAAACTTACATTATATGATACAATAGTTGTTCATGCAATAATACATTAATCCAGCAACAAGTAAATAAACAAATAAATACCCCCAAGGGTTTACAAGTTTCCAAGGTTAGAGCCTGGTTACACAAAATAGTTATTCAAACCCACACAAACACAGCCCTTGGCTTACACACAGAGTCACAACAAAATGAGAGTGTTGTACTCCCAACACATATACTTCCACGCACCTAGTTGGGTGGGAACACCACATCTTTTCCTGTATAAAAATCCCGTAAGGGTGAGTATAAAGCTCAGTAGAAAATTCTTAACAAAATATATACATTTTATACAAGTTTCAAGAGATGAAATGCACATGCCATGCTATGCCCTTTTTTAAGATGAATCACACTTTCATCTTTTGAAAACCATCATGCTCAATGATATCATGCAATTTCAATTGTTCAAAACTTAACAATTTATTTCAAGGGCGGTAAATACGACTCTGGTAATTCCTAGGTCGATGTCTGCAAGTAGACTATACAAGTGCTACCAATTTGTCATTTTTACCAGTATTGACCGAAAGGCTCGACACCTATCCGCGCAGGTTTTCGGTCTTTTACCCCAGACTCTCAGGCCAACTTATTCAATATCATCTACACCACCTATCAAGACTTACCAACGTATTTACCCAAAACCATTCCATAAAAACTTGTTTCTCAACATTCTTTTCTCAATGCAAGTTTTCTGTAATGACCCCAAAATGCGTATAAGAAATCATCTTTATTTACCTATGAGAGGATGTGTTTTAATTTAATTATATCTATTAGAATTTATGCATTATCTGTTGAGTTACGGACTTCAAATTGAAATTATCGACCTTTATGGGTTCAGAAATCAAAATTGAGTACTTGGGTATGTTAATGGAAATTTTTAGAACTATTGGGAAAAATTAATTGGAAATCTAATTTGTCTGGTTCGTTAACACACGTTTGGGTGACTAACTTTGTACTACAAATTGAAGACCCTAGAGACTTCAGAAACCAGAACAGAGGACATATTTATGATCAGCACAATTTTTAGAGTCACCTGGAAACTTTAATTGAAATTTGATTTTGCGCAATTCGTAAGGCCACGTTTGGTTCTCCCTATTGTGTTAAGCCTTGTGTGTGTGTTTATTTAGATATATAGATATGTTTGTGAGTGTTTGGTCTCATCTTTTGGAAGCCAAAATATCTAAAAGAGAGAGAGGAGAACCGTGGGGGAGAAAGGAGAGGGGAGACCAAGAAGAGCTTAACAATCATGGTGGTTTGAAGGGAATTGAAGATAGAGAAAGGAGAACAACCATGGAAGCTTGGAGAAATCAAAAAGTGAACTAAGGTAAGATTAATTATCTTGAATCCTTATGTTTGAGACATCAATTTCATGAAATCATGATAATAAGGGAAGCTTTGAACCCATGGTTTTATGTATATATATTGATTGAACCTTGATTTCCTTAGAATTTCTTGATTGAAGAAGTATAGGCATTATATTTGTTTATTTTGAGGCAATGATGGTTGATGGAGAATAATAATGTGAAATTGGTCATGTATTAAAGGGTTTTGGGCTTTGATTTACATGTAATTAAGGTTTGATTTTGAAAATGAGAAGTCCCAAATTTTCAGCCATTTTCGGACTGCAAACTGTCCAGGCCGCACGTGCGGCACTGTTCCCCCGCACGTGCGGAGACAGCTCTGTCCAGCCAACTTTGAACAAGCATATCTTTTGTATCCGGACTCCGTTTTGAGTGATGCTTGAGCCTAAAATCAAGCCCCGGAAGTCTAGTTTCTAATGGCAGTGGTCTCACGCCCAAATTCTAAATATAGAAATAGTTATGCCCAAATTAGTGACGACTGTTCACTTTCTATTAACCAGTTTTGTACCATTTCTTCACCTAAACCATTTCCCATCGATTTCTCCTGTTTTCTGAGACATGGATTATAACTTATTAAAGAATAATGAGCTTGGTACCACCATGGCTAATTGATTGAATGATCAAAGAGAATAAGTAAAGGATCGAGTATAATCTCATATAATGTGTTATGCAATGTCCTTGTAGGTCGAGACGAGGACATCATCCCAGTACTACCGGGAGCGGATCACTGTGAGTAATAGTACCCTCAATGTTTCGTGATCCCGTTAATTACTATTGTTATTAACGTTATGTTGAACATGTATGCTATTAAGGAACGGTATGAAATCATGGAATTGTGAACTATGAACCTATGGAAACATCGAAATAATTGTGAACTATGAATCTCCAACTTGTGAAATAGAAAATGATGAGGCCGAGGGCCAATTGTGAAATATGAATCTCCGACTTGTGAATTTAAGAGGCCGAGGGCCGCCTTGTGAATTTATGAGGCTGAGGGCCGATTTGTGAATTTGTGAACCTATTAGGCCAAGGGCCAATTTGTGAATTTGTGAACCTATTAGGCCAAGGGCCAATCTGTGAATTTGTGAACCTATTAGGCCGAGGGCCAAGCTGTGAAATACGTTGTACTTATCATTAATAATTATTAGTAGTACTCTGTCAAACGCCAACTAACTATGTATGACTCTGATTAATAGTTGATATGAACATTCTATTTTTCGTAAGTAAATTATGTCGTTTATTAATGAAGAAAGAGAACTTATGTTCATTCTGGAATAATGGTTTTAGTGTAACTATGAAAGCATATCGTGTTGCTACTAATAGGCCTGAGGCCGATCAGTTATAAATCATCGAGTATGGATATTTCTAAGGGATCAAAATAATTGGATAAGCTATGTGCGTCCGTATGAGTCTGAAATAGTTCTGTTATGTTACATATGGACCCGAGGTCATTCAGAACCTACGATATGAATGCAAAGGTTTAACGTTATTATATGCTCTCTGTAATAGTATGATTCGTATTCTGTTATACACGAGATAACTGTGTTAATCGGTAACTAAGTCATGAGAAGTTTATGTGTGCTATACCATAATGGAATTCTTAAGGAACTAAGGTTATTCTGTTTTTGTTTATCCGTTTCGGTTATGTTATGTTATGACATAATATGCATTGTTTGGTCTTTATGACCTAATGATATATTCTGGTATGGAACAAAGTGCTGTACGGAACTAAGTGCTACACCTTGGTGGGAGCCACCTCTAGAATCCGTGCGAACCACCTCTTGAGTCCATACATAGTTATTTCTGGGCCGAAAGGCTGTTTTGTATATTTCTGGACCAAAAGGTTGTTCTGTATATATTTCTAGGCTGAAAGGCTGTTTCGTTATTTCTGGGCCTATGGCCGTTTTGTATCTGAAGACCTATGGCTGTTCTGTATATGTTAGGCTTAAAGCCACTCTGTCACGGAAACTAGACCCATGGCTGTTTTGGAAATAATTACGGAATGTAGTTAATCATATGTATCTGCAGTTATATGTTTTATTATTCAGGTTAAACATTACATTATTTATGTACTATTATTCACTGAGTTCGCTCATTCTGTATTTTGTCTGTCTATTTCTGTAGGTAATCAACCGGGAGTTCGGTCCTAACCTTTAAGGCTCGTCTTTCTCTTGTCAACTTTGATGCGTCCGAGCACCTACCTGAAGCCGTGCATTTTGTAAAGTGTTGTTAGGTTATTGGCTTATGTTTTGGTTGTCTTTCATTAATATTTTCGTTACACGCCCAGTTGTGGGTCTAAGTATGAATGTATAAGTGTGTAACCGAAGTTTGGGTGTATGTTTCTATATATTATGTACCTAATGCAATGTGTATGGTCCTGGCATGGTAGAGGTAGCTCAATGGATGATGTTTTATGTTATTTTATAATGGTAATACTTCCGCTCAGGCCCCATATGTTATGTATAACAGGTTAAGTATCCATTTCTGAATAGGTCATTCCCAAAACTTTTAGGGGCGGGTTTGGGGTATGACATTTTCAAATCAACTTTCAAAGTTTAATGTAATCAATGAATTGATATGTCAATAACACAAGATGAATATAAATACTTTTATTTCAATTCATCATCCAAGGAAAAACACAATTCCCTCTTCTCAAGTATCCTCAACAATTAGTTATTTCAAGACTATTTCAACATTTTGAACAATAAATTCCAAAATGAACAATAATTCTCATATTCCCTGAAATTCATCATTTATATAAATATAAATAAGAAATTTTCCAAAGATCCATTTATTTTGACACAAAAAATAAATATAACAAGATCATTCATGGATTTTCAGTCTCAAAAAAAAATTTCCAAATTTTAGGTTTTCTCACAAAAACTATACAACTCAAATCTTTTGAAAGAAAACTTTTCAAAATCATCTTTTCTTCAATCAACGAAGATCAAAATCCATAAGATCATTTTAAAAGATCAAGAGACAAACCCACTTTCAAAATTGCTCAACTTCTTGAATCAACAATCAAGTTTCAAAGCTATCGAAAGATGATTTCAAAAATCATATAGATCTTGCAAAAACATATATATAACTCTAAGAAAATCCCTACCTCAAGTTTTGAAGAAGAAATGAGATGAAACCCCCAAAATCACGGTGTTGAAACTCGATCTTTACCGCACACAACGAAGCCCTTGAGATAATAACCAACTTTGGTGAAGAACTTAGGTCTAAATCCCAATGGATTTGGAGAAATCAAAGAGAGAAGATGACTTCTAAAGAGAGAAGCTCCCGATCTGGAATTCTGGAGAGTTTGAGAGAGAGAGGACTGAAAAAGTGATCTGAAATATCAGATTCACGAACTGATATAACATGGTCCGCTCGAGCGGGGAAAGCCTCGCTCGAGCGTCAGATACACTAACCCAGTACTTTTGCAGATAGGTCAAACTTCTGAAACCAAACATTCTTCGCTCGAGCGCATAAACGGCCGCTCGAGCAAACAACCAACTTCGAATGCATTTTGCATTTTTGCTTCGGGGGCGCTGCCTCTCTACCCCGCCAGGGCGTTGCCCTCGGAGCCGCCAAGAGGCGCTGCCCCCTAGACCCCCGCGAGCTAACCGGGCAGCTAGATCCCCGACCGGCCCAGTCGAAGTGGCAAAACATGAAAGAAAGATCGAAACCAGGATTGCTACAAGTGGTACCTCCTCCACACTGTTTTCGATCTTTCACCATGGACACTCAGGCCAACTTAAACCAATATCAAACTACACCCCCTATCCGGACTTACCAACGTATTTACCCAAAACAAATCCAAATGATCTTGTTTCACAAAAACAATTCATTTCTCAAAACAATAGTTTTCAATTGCAATTCGAAATCCTTGATAACAATGAAATGGAATGGCAATGCAATATGTAACAATGCATTAGAATAGTTCCAATTTCAATTCCACCACACAATGCTCCATTGTGATCAATTTCCATATCTCTATCAATGTAATATCACGATACAATCCCAAGAGATAACATAATAATGTCAATGTTCACATATTTACCACATGTAAATCAATAACTTAGTCGTTTCAAGATAATTCAACAACATTCTTTATAGACAACAAAACTTCCAAAATCAAACATTTTCTTATCTTTCCAAGTGTCTCATTTAAATACCAACATGGAAATCCTCTACCGGTTACCAAAATCAAAACTTTTAAACAATAGGTTCATTATTAGCAATAACATATAACACCAAGGCGGGTTCAAGGTTTCATCAATTTCTAATTCACATACTTTATCAATGAAAGGTAATTACAATTCTTCCAAAACTCATCCCCATCCCAAACATTTAATATAATCAAATTCTCATTTTCTCATGCAAGTAAAATCTTGGGATCTTCAAGTTTAATCATAATTTTCAATAAGCATAAGTGAATATCCCAACACTTAACCAGTTATACCAAAATCTTCTCTTAACTATAATTATAAAATATAACACGAGTGTTTACTTTCCAATTATCAATATCCACCCCATCGAATTAAACCAAGGAAAAATAATAAATAAATAAAAGTTTTGATAACTCATTTTTGTTTTAATCTAATTCATCTATTTGCTCTAAACAAGCTAAAAATCACATTCTATTCTTTTCTTGTCAAAAACCGCCAAACAATTCAAATATCTCATAAAAATTTTAAAGTATGAAATTATTATTATAACATTACTCAACTACTAAAACTAGGAACCCAAAACCATACCACATCAACTTAATCTCACTTATTTCTCCAAATCTCATACTTGGTCAACTTCGTCACTTTTAATCTCATAATATTAAAGCTATGAATTAAAAACCCATTAGCACCCCTTTAATTACGAAAGATTTAAAATATTAACCAAACTAATTTAATTCATCAAATTAGTAAGTTCATTATATTCACCATCTTCCCAATTAATAACACCAACTTAACCTCACATGCTTCATCCCTCAAACATAACCATATTTCAACAAAATCATTTTTCATGCCAACTTAAAGAGGTAATATTTTTACAAAATTCTCTACCAATAACAATTTCACCACTTTTTCTAAAATTACCTAACCAACATGATGTTTACATCAAAAATTATGAAATATGTCCAAGAGTAACATTTTCAAGGTTATGAGTTCAAAAGTCCATATTTCACATTTTTCACTTTCACAAAGAAATGAACACAACTTAATCATCAACATATCGCCTTCCATAAAGTTTCATGAATATAACACTTTTAAAGTTTTTAATCCCAAAACAACTCTATAATCCCAACTTAACAATCTACATAATATTCTTCAATATCAATTTATTTTTCTCAAAAATAAATTCCAAATCAAAGATAAAAAAAAAATATTTCAACTTTATATTTTTTAAAATAAATCATCTAATCATAATATAATGTAGATACAATCCATACATCTTTTAAATTTTATTTTTAGATTTTTTTTTTTTACAAAATTATCAACAAAAAATTATTTTTCCAAATCAATCTCAAAATGTCAACATTCTTAACATTTCAACATAATTTTTCTTTCAAAGATTACCAAACAAAAAATCTGAAATATATATATATATATATATATATATGCAATATCTCTTAAAATGACATATTTTCTTAAAATAACTCTAACATAGTTTTAATGTAATAATATGAAGAAAGTCCCTACCTCAAATATGAAGAAAAACTAATCCGAAAATGTAAACATCACCCGATCATGAATCCAAGACCACCATTGCGAAGATCACAACGAGCTCTCCGACTTTCATTTACAACACTTTTACAAAATCTCACTCTAAAGACTCCCACTCTAAACTCAAAGCTTGAGCAACAATGGAAGAGAGAGAGAGAGAGAGAGAGAGAGAGAGAGAGAGAGAGAGGGGCACAAGAGAGGGAAGCCTCTGCCAAACCCAACAAAAGAAATGAAAAGAAAAGGAAAAAGAAAGAAAGGAGGAAGGGAGAGGGCAGCCCCACGTGGGTTCCCTTCATTGCCTTCCCAAGAATGAGCTTTTCAAAAATAATTTAATTTTTTGTAATAATATTTTTAAATTTTATAATATAAATTATAAAATTATATAATTTTTCTCATCACAAAATATAAAATTTTGCTCATCACGAAATATATATTCATTTTATTCACTTTAAAAATATATAATTTTTCACCATATGGTACACATCATAGAATCAACTATTAAATATTTATTATAATTCTACATGATAAATAATAATAACCCCCAAGATAGTTATTACTAATCACCTAATTAAAAATGACCAAACAATTAAACATGAGTCATTAAACAAACTCAATTTAAATTAAATCTAAGTCATGAGCCTCACCCATAAGTCAAAAATGGTCCAATTATATACCAAAATAAACCCAACAAATTTATCTCAAATCATGGTCTAGACACCCAAAATCCAATTTCAAATTCCGCTATAAATTAAATTGAACACCAATCAGTTCGTAAATTTTTTTTATAAAATAAATATTCATCAATTAATTTCTGAAATTTTTATCCAACATGCTAGACTCATATGGGAACAAAATAAAAAGAAAAAATTCATAATTTCAGAGATTCAAAATTATATTTTTTTTAAAAAAAAAATTATTGCAAAAATTGAATCATTTTCACACATAACTTTACACAACACTCCAACCCAAATATTAGTCAATTAATTTATGCACTGACTATTTAAAAGAAAATATTTTGAGACATTACACCACCGATTCTCCATCTCCACCGGCACCACCGACTCTCCTCCCCTCCACCGACACCGCCGACTCTCTTCTTGCAGGTAAGTGCTCTCTCTCTGTCTCTCTCTCTCTCTCTCTCTCTATATATATATATATATATATCAGTCTCCCCAAGAACTGAAATAGTAGATGATTTGAGTGTTCGATTTGTGTTCTTTTGCCCCTAGTCAATTCTGAGCTTTCTCTAGAATCAAACTCGGGAAAAATGATGTATGCTTTTGTAATCTTTCACCCCTGTTCTTTCGTCTCACGAGTTTGGCTTGATATGTACCCAAAAAGAGTTCTCTGTTTTTGAGCTTTCTATATATTAGGGATTAATGGTGTATACTTTTGTAATCTACTAGCAGAATTCTAATTGGGAAATATTTCCTCACTGAGAATGTTCCTTTTCCATTTGAGAGAATTTGAAGGTAGAATTCAAAATTTATGTACCCAGATAATGAATTGCAACTATGGCAAGGAATCAATAAAGAAAACCCCCAGAAATTTTCTTAGGAAAATCTCCAACTGAGTGTAAGTTGGTAGTTAAAAGGGAATGCAATTGTATTTTCTTCTTATAATTCATTCAAACAATAATGAAAATGGTGAGAGAAGGAGATGGGTGTGAACAGAAATGAAGCAGAGAGGAAAAGAGAGGATAAATAATAGGAGGAAAGTGGAGGGGAAGCAAGAAAGCAAGATAAAAAAATAAAAATAAAAAAAAATGAGCAATTGTTTGTTTGACCTTTCATAAAATAATAAATATATGCATATACATAGAATATGTTTTGTTTTTGTTTTTATTTAAACGTAATTTAATTTTTAAATGTGTCATAAGTTATATATATATATATATATAGAATCTGTTTTGTTTTGTTTTGTTTTTGTTTTGTTTCTTTTTTTTTTTTTAATAAGGACAACATAAAGTGTTTTTTGTTAATATATAATAAAGTACAAAATTGTCTTATTTGAATATAAACTATTTCATTGTTATTTTTTTTCAAAAAACATATTTAATTTTTAAAATAAATATGTTTATGTTTTATATGTTTTTTACACACCATACTGTTTTTTAAATAGAAAAAATAGAAATTATATTTTGTTAATATATATAGAGAGAATCAAGTTCACTAGTATTTTTTTTTTTTTTCAGATACATATTTGCTTTCTAAATACTATAGAAACTATTTTGCAATAGAAAAGACACTATGGTCATTACATTCCCAACAGAGTTAATGTATTTGGTTATGATGACACGGTTTCTGAATTGCCCGATTTCAAACAATTTAGGAATGCATAAATATATATTGTAGTCTGTAGCTCACTGTTATAAATTGTAAACCTTTAGTAATTAATGTGATGCAATTTTCACAGGTAAAGTTAAGAAAAGTGGGACAATGTATAAAAGTTCGATTGATTTAGGAACTAGGATGTCAAGGGAGTACTTGGATGGGATTGATACATTCCTAAAGTTTGCATACAACAATAGGATTGAAGGTTCATATATTAGTTGTCCTTGTAGGAATTGTGAGAATCACTATAATTTTTCATGAGAAGTTGTGAATGATCATCTTTATAGTAATGGCTTCTTTAAGAAGTATAAAAATTGGACTAATCATGGTGAATCATAAGTTCCATTGCATGGTAATGAGGATATGGAAACTTTGGTGGATTCAAATGTTAGGGATGATATGATTGGAATGCTAAACGATACTCCAAAAAATCCACATGTACATGTAAGTGTTGAAGATGATGATCGAAGTACAAATAAGGCTTGCATAGGTCCAAATGAAGAAACCATAAAGTATTTCAAACTTCTACAAGATGCACAAAGTGAACTGTATCCAAGCTGTAAGATATTCACATCATTGTCATTCATTGTTAGACTTTTGCATATTAAGGTGCTCAATAAGTGGACAAAAAAATATGTTGACATGCTACTTGAGTTATTGAATGAGGCTTTTCCTAAAGGTGTGAAACTTCCAAGTCCATACTATGACGCTCAGAAAGTAACTTAGGATTTGGGCTTCACATATGAGACTTGGGATGCATGCCCTAAAAGTTGTATGTTGTTCCGAAATGATCATGCAAGTCTCGATGAATGTGTTGTTTGCAAGAGTAGTAGATGGAAATCGAATGATGGTAAAAGACATGGTAAACGTAAAGCTGCAAAACAAATGAGATATTTTCCTTTGAAGCCAAGGTTGCAAAGATTGTTTATGTCATCCAAAATGGCAAAGCTCATGAGATGGCATCAAGAGTAACGAATTGATGATAGTTTGTTAAGGCATCCTGCTGACTCCCTTGCATGGAAAGATTTTGATTGACAAAATAGCGTCTTTGCTAGTGATAGTCAAAGTGTAAGGCTTAGGTTAGCATCTGATGGATTCAATCCATTCATATCAATGCACATAGTTCATAGCACTTGGCCTGCCGTGTTAATTCCTTACAACTTACCCCCATGGATGTGCATGAAGCAACCATTTTTCATTTTGTTTATACTTATCGATGGCCCAAAAGGACCTGGGGACAAGATTGATGTATATTTACAACCATTAATTAAGGAGTTGAAGGAATTGAAGAATAAAGGTGTAGCCACATGTGATGCATTAACAAATCAAATGTTTCAAATGCATGCAGCTTTGCTATGGACAATTAATGATTTCCCGGTTTATGCCAACTTATCAGGTTGGAGTACCAAAGGTGAATATGTTTGTCCTTGTTACAATACAAAAAAGGTATCATGTTGGTTGAAACATGGTAAAAAGCATTCCTACATTGGGCATTGTCAGTTCTTGCCTAGCAATCATAAATTTGGAAAGGGTAGAGTATCATTTGATGGCAAACGAGAATGGGGAAGCAAACCTAAATTGTTGTTTGGATCTGAGCTATTGCATCAGTTGGATTCAAAAGATATCTTGACCCAATACAAGATTGATGACCTTAAGAAAAGGCAACAGAGACAAAGAGAGAGGGGAACTTCCAAATCTCGAAGCCATAATTGGAAGAAGAAGAGCATTTTATGAACTACCGTATTGGTAGGCACAATCTTGATGTGATGCATATAGAGAAAAATGTATGTGATAATGTCTTGTGGACATTACTTGGAGTTGCAGGAAAATCTAATGACAATGTGAGTGGTCGACGTGATCTGCAAGAGATGAATATTAGAAGACCACTACATGTGCAATCAAAAGGGCCCAACAAAGTGTACTTACCTCCTGCACAATTTACAATGAGTAAGAATGAAAAAGATATATTTCTATAAGTACTAAAAAGAGTGAAAGTGCCAGATTGGTATGCATCAAATATTTCAAGACATGTGCATTTAGAAGATAGTCATAAGAGTCATGATAGTCATATTTTGATGAAACAACTTACACCATTGGCTATTCGCAAATCCTTGCCCAAGAATGTGGTTGAACCCTTGATTGAATTGGGCAATTTTTTTCGGTAATTATGCTCCAAGGAGAATCGTGCGGCAGATTTGGAATACATTCAAAATCACATTAGTGTAACACTTTGTCATCTTGAGAAAATATTTCCAGCTACATTCTTTGATATAATGGAACATTTGCCTATACATTTAGCTGGTGAAGCTTTGATTGGTGGAGCAGTGCAATTCAGGTGGATGTATCCAATTGAAAGGTTTCTCCTTACGTTGAAACAGTATATGTGCGTAATCGAGCTTATCCAGAAAGTTCAATTGCTAAAGGTTACTTGATAGAAGAGCGCATGAAATTTTGTGCACGATATTTGGATGATGTTGAAACTAGAAGTAACCAACCGGTGAGGAACTACGATGGTGGTGATAACATGGGTCGTGCTGTTGGGGAGAACACTATATTTTATCTTGATAATAATGCATGGACACAAGCTCATCGATATAACTTATTCAATACAAGTTCAGTTGCTTCATTTATAATGTAAGTTGCATCATCCATTATTATTATTCCCCTCTCTCTCCCCTTCCCTTCCCTCCCCTCTCCTATGAAACAAGGAAATTATCTAAGATATCTTTTAATTTACATAGCAAGCACCTTAAATTCCTCAAAAGCAAAATGCCACATGCGAATGATCATCAAATTCAACGTGAACATTTTGAAACATTCCACACTTGGTTTCTGGATCATGTATGTATATTTAAATATATCATCCAACTTACATAGTTTTTATTTATATTAACAATTTTTATTTATATTGAATTTTAATTATTTTTTAATAGGTCCAAACTTTATGAGTGACAAATGCAACAATTTCTGAAGAAATCAATAAATTGGCAAATGGTCCAACTAACTTGGCAAGGAGATTTAATGGCTATATTATTAATAGTTGTCGATTTTGTATCAACACCATTGATAACAATCGAACAACTCAAAATAGTGGTGTTTGTTTAAAGGCCAATACAATGAGTTATGCTAGTCGGAATGACAAAAATCCTCATATGGGAGCTATTTATTATTACGAACGATTGATTGACATTATCGAAGTCCGGTACAGTAATGACACAAAATATGTGTTACTTAAGTGTGATTGGATTGACAATATTCGCGGGATGAAAAAGGATGTCTTTAAATTCAAGTTGGTCAACTTTAAGCAATTGTTATATCGAGATGACCATCAAAATCATGAGCTTTTCATCTTGGCATCCCAAGCAAAGCAAGTTTGGTATGTCCCAAACGCCTTGGAACCAGATTGGAATGTTGTTGTGAAGATGTCTCAAAGAGGATTATTTGATATGCAATCTAATAATCCTCAAGCTGAGCCTTATATGGATCAACAATTGGAAGAAAATGTTATGCTCCGAGATGAAAAAGTGGGCTGGGTGAGGGAAGGAACAGAATGAGAGACATTTGATGTTTAATGAATATTTGAATATGTTGATGATCTGAAAGTACTCTTTTTTGTATTAATTATTTCTATTATCGATCCAATTAGTAAAGCATTACAACTTTTATATTGAGAATCTATTAGTTTATGTTTCTTTATATTTACTTGTATCTTGTATTATCAATATATGATTTCTAGTTGGCTAGGTGGACTACTATAGCTCTATTGGTTTTGCTGTGCTGTTTTGCCATTGCTAGTGTTGTTTATGCTGTGCTGGTTCTGTGTTAGTGCTTGTGATGGTTTTGGTTTGATGCAGTGATGATAGCTAGCTTTATGTTGTGCTATTTTGTTGTGTTAGTTCTATTTTGTTGTTGCTGTTCTGCTGGTTCTATGTGTTGTTGTTTTTGTTGTTATTCTGTTTTGCCATGCTGGTAGCTTCTATTTGCTGCTGGTTTCTTGGTTTTGTTGGTTATTGGTCTATTGCTTTATTTTTGTTGTTTTATGGTGTAGTGTGTTGGCCTTGGTGGTTTTCCTGTTATTTGATCTGTGGAGGATTGTTTTTCTTTTATTTGTTTTTTAGTTTGTTGGGTTTCTTGAGGTATGCCTCTTGTACATCTGTATATTTTCTTGTCTTATTTTATAACTTACCCAACAAAAATATATGATTTCAGGTAATTATGGGAAAAAGAAAATATGTTGCCACTACTATGGGTAAGGCATTATTACAAATGCATGAATCTGATTCGGATGGCATTGAAACCTCTCAATCATCACATATGTCTACGTCTCGACCAAGAGAGATAAAACCATTATTGGTGCTACAGCCACAAAGAAGTCAAGCATCACTAGTGCCCACTATTGTATTATAGTCACGTGACTGTGGTATATATCTTTTGTCTTATGATATGTTCTGTATTAAATTTTTTTTAAAATAAAATTTTTATTTCAGGTCCTTCTTCGCGGAGGCATGGTTGTGGTTGTGCTAAGGGAATCAAGGAATGGCGTACTAGAGCAAAGCTGAATGTAGAGTTCAATGCCATGTTTCAACCACTTAATAAACTAGAACGGTCATTTAAGGGGCAGTTAGGTCAGATTGTATGCAATCCACACCGAGTTCCTCTAACTTATCTTAATTGGGGCTCGGTGCCTGAAGATATTGTGGAAGGCATTTGGAAGGAGGTTTAGGTATAAATTTATTTGTTTGTACAGTCCATTTGTCTTGTTATAATGCTTGATAATTTTATTTCAAATGTCTTATACATTTATAATGTTTGCTACTTTATTTCCATTGTAATACTTATAATGTTTGCTAATCTTATTTCCATTACCTTGTGTTGTGTAGAATAACTTGTTATATGCTCCAGAAGGGTTGAAGCCAGTGGTTATAGACTCGTGTAACAAATTGTGGAAGGATCACAAAAATAAGACTAAGACTAATCACTACAAGCCTCTTAAAGATGATCCAAATATCAATGAAAAAGTGCCTTTGGACATTTTGCCAGAACAATGGAGGGTGATGGTGGAGCATTGGAGTAGTAAAGATACAATGGTGTACAAATATATTCATGTATCTCTTGTATGACATTTAATTAATAGTTTTGTTAAATGTGAATGCTTTACTTTTACATATGATTGCTAACCGTAATTCTAAAAATCAGGAGTTGCGTGGTCCAGTGCATAAGACCAGGAGAACACCGTTTGCCGATGTATGACATAAGGTAATGATTTGTATTAACAATTATATAAAAATTAACTAAATGTTAACTCTTATATGTTTGGCAAATTTAGATGATGGCTGATGTGTGCTGTTTGCATACTAATATCTTTAAATTTTAGGATGAGTATAATAAGCAACTCTCAATGATAGACGAGCCCCTCAAGACAAAAGAGGTACAAGATAAGATTTTCCATAACCTAGTAGGAAAGGATGGACAAGGATATTGCAAGACTTATAGGATACGTGTGCCTCGAAGTGCAATGTACAAAAAAGATATCAGTTCATCACAAGCATCCTCATCATCGACTGTTGAGGAGATCACTCAGTACGCCAAACAATTACTTAAGAGATCGAGCAAAGGCTGATGGTTGAGATTGAGCAAAGGGTCACTGAGAAGTTGAAGGTAGAGTTCGAGCAAATTAGAGCTTGAATGGACTTCATAGGGTCCCAAGGCGGCCCAAGTGGTATACAGGTGGAGTAAAAATAACTAACTAAATAACTTCGGTAATTTGTTTATTTTTCTTTTCTTTTCTTTCTATGTATTATATTTAATAAAATGGTATTGGTATTGGTTATATAGCTTCCAAATGCCTCTAGTGGACGTCAACAAGTCAAGAAGTCTGTAGGAGATCATGATAGTCATGATGATGAGTTATTGGGTTCTCTTGTGCAGGTATCTCTATTACAAAATGCAATATTCACAATCACACACAGTTGAGGTTAAGGGTTAGCCTACTGAAAACACGATTTAGTGTTATTGTTGCTATTGAACCTATTTTCCTGATGTTGAACCTAAAGTAAGACTGATTAGTGTTGAACCTATTTTGCATTCCTTTTGAGCAGCCATCAACATTTAATTTCAGTTTTCCTACAGGTGGACAAAACCATTTCATTAGTCTAGGATGAGAGGGATTCGGGTGGAGGATAGATTAGAAGGCCTCATTAATCTCATGGACATAATTTCTTATGTTCTTGAGATTGATTTGAATAGGGGTACTTTGGCTTTCAAAAACAAGTTTGTTTCGATCTTTCCATAACTGCCAAAGGGTAACAATGAAAATAGTATACCATTTTTTACCAAAAAACTCAATTTTATTTTTCAAATTCTTAGCAACCCATTCAAAAGTGGCTGACCACATCCATCCTCCCACCATTTAGTATCCTTTATTTGAACCCAAATGTATTTGGAGGAGTTGCACTCTCTCAGGAGATGATTCATGTCTTCACTAGCTAATCCACATCTGGGGCGCAAGTCAGTTGAGGTCATATTCCTTTTGAGTCTCATATGATTAGTGAGCAACCTTCTCTTAAGAATAAGTCAGATGAAAGTTTTCAGCTTTTGAGGAACTTTGAGTTTCCAGATCTAGTTCCAATCCCCACCACTCATGTCCTAATTAGCAATAAGTTTATAGGCAGCAGAAGTAGTGAACTTACTACTAGTGGAACCAACCCAAAAAAGGAGCATCTGTGAAGGTCACAAATCTAGGCCTATGGATTTTGAAAATTTCTAGTATGGTCCGAGAGCAAACCAGGTTTTCCAGCACTTCAATGTCCCAATTGCCTTCATCGTCCAACACTGAGCTAGACAGTTTGATTATAATCTAGAAAATTTGATTATATTCGGTGAGGCACAATAGTACTATCTAGGGAGTATCCTGCTAAAATTGAGTTTATGACTTTGTGAAGCTATATATATATATTATATAACCTAATATTTGATTTAATTTGTTTTTGTTTTTGTTTTCAAGTTTTGCATGAAGACTAACTAATTAATAACTGATGAATGGATGAATTAATGGTGGCATGGAAGCTAATTTTATTTTTAAGTTTTGCATGAAGACTAACTAATTAATGACTGATGAATTGATGAATTAATGGTGGCATGGAAGCTAATATTTTTGGACATATTATATTATGGTTGTCAAGCTTTTGTACTTAATATTTATAACATATTGCCACCATACTGTTTGTATTGATTATACAAATTTTTGTTAATATTTTGATGTCAATGAAGCTAAGATGGTGACTGAATTTGTGTAAACATTTTTGGTTTTTGAATGAATGAATGAATGAATGCATTTTTTTTATTGGATTTCAACAAACATAATATAGGTATTAATTACAAAAACGAAATAACTTTTTTATGAAAATAAATATTTATTTTATATATATATATATATATTTTTTTTTTTTTTTTTTTTTTTGTGACGGCAACTAATAGTCTCAAAAACCTATACAGTGTACAAATGAATTTTTTTAGAGTTGGCAAATTACAGACACAAAAAAATTTATAGAGACGGTAAAGTACCGACACAATAATAGTATTAGAGACAGCATGTTTGCACACACTAACCTAAGTGATTTTTTGGTCTTTTTTTGTGACAATAGGACACCGTCTCAATTAATACTATTTACCATCCCAAATATTCTGCGACGGCATAGTTGTCGACTCAAAAACTTTTAGCGACCTCCGTACTCTCATCCCTCACCATGCCGTCGAAATGCCATCGCAAAACATTTTTGCAATGGCAATTATGCTTTTTGCGACAGCACTCTGCCGACTCAAAAAGTATGCTCTCTAGTAGTGTGGTATTGCTTTGTAATTGGAGTTTTTGCTATATTTTGAACTATATCTTAAGGTTCCAAAAATTCCATTACAAATTTAATTATAGAGGAATTGTTTGATAAAAAAGACCTTCGAGAACTACTTTGATAGATGACTAGACTAAGTGATTATATATTTAAAAAATTATTCATTTTGCTTATATTAATTTTTTTGTATGTATGGTATAGTTTGAAGCTTTACAGATCAGGATTTGAACTATATAAATATAATCCATGTTATTTGTCTAAATTATTGTACATGATATTTGGCCTTCCAAAATAAAATTTTAAATCCTTCCCTATATGTAATTTCTTATTATGTATAATGAATTTGATGTCCTCCTTCGCGTGGATTTAGGTAGATTGTCAAACTATGTACATTATATGTTATGTGTATTTGCTTCCATATGTAGATATGATAAAGTGGTTTGGAAATACTCTTTGATGCAGGTAGACGCTCTTGATGCTCTAGTTGCTAGCTGAAAAGAATGAGCACTCCGGTTGGGAATGCCAGAATTAGCACTCCGACGGGCCAGTCAGTATTCTCTCAAATCTTTCTTCTTTTACAAGTTATCGTTCATTTTTTACATACCTCACTTTAGCTAATGCTCCTCCTTTTTATATTGTTCTCCAAGGGCCCACTTTCCCATCATCACCTTTCACCATCATATCTAGGACCCCCAGATATGCCAGAAGGTTTTCAATATACTCGGCCCGCAAAATGGATTCTACTCGACCTTGTTCTTGTTCAGATGGGTTTGGTCATGCTGAGTTAGCCTCACCAGCATTCTCGGCGTCCTATTTGAACCTCTTCTGTGCACATATATTTGGCCCCCACAATTGCCCCCCAAACAACCGAATAACATATTTACTCGACGTGTTTGGTTTCACAGCCAACAAAACAAAAACCCTCGAAAAACAAAGATACGACAGTTGCACTACTTTTCGTACTGATTCGTCAGAGCCATCAAAGCAAACGCACCACTTGAATCATTACAGCTTCCCGCCCCTTCGTATTTGATATTCATTTAATGCGTTTTGAAATCTATACCTCCATATACTTTTGAATTAAAAGGCTATTGACATTCTTTAAGCCTGTATACTCTTGAATTGAAAGGTTATTGACATCCTTTGAGCATCCTTCATATCAACCTCCTTCAAGACCTCTGCAACCCCACTTCTTACTGTTCATCTTCTTCCTCAGCCTGTAAGTCCCCTTTCTCTTCTCATTCTATTCTTCATTCCAGTTTCCCTGCGTGTTTGGCTTTTGTTTTTTGTACACGCTGTTTTCATTTCATCTCAATGGCGAGGCATTTGAAAGCTCTCCTTTTTGAGGATCGAGTTGCAGCCTTCCGTCGTCACTTTTCAATTCCAAACGACATTCATCTATCCCTCGTTTCAGACAATGTAGTGGACATGGAGAGAGCTAACACAAGCACCATTAACTTTCTTCTTTTGGCAATTGTAGAGGGTGGAGTTCGATTCCCCCTCCATCCTCTTCTTAGGACAGTCCTGCACTACTGGGGATTAATTCCCTCCTAACCAAACATGAACTTTTACCGTATTATCATGGGTATAGTGGAATTGAATCGCCGACTAAGTCTTAACCTAGGAATCCCAGCTATTCGGCACTGTTATGTCATGGCGAAATCAACCGGTCGGCAAGGCCGTTACTTTTTAAGAGCCAAGGACGTTGACCATCATTTGGTAACCATGCTCGCCAGCTCTGGCAAAAGGGTTGATGATGTCATGGTCACCATCCGAGGTAATTGGGAATTCGGCGAAGGAGAAGATCGCCAAGACCCAGTACCAAGGCAAAAGGGCAAACCAAGTGGCCGGCTAGAATTGCTAACATGTCTTAAAATAAATGGTTTATTCAACTTAAATACTATGTTGATCACTTGTGTTTTTTGCAGGCAACGATTTGAAAAGAGCATTGTCATCCGCGGACGAAGCTGTTTTGGCGCAGGTTAATATGGTCCTCAATTACAAAGGCCGTGCAAGCCTCCAAGGACAAGAGCGTACAGCCCATGTTTTGCTGAGATACGACCTAACTTACTCCACTTTCTTGGCCACAGATAATATCTCTGTGCTGACACATGAACGGCAGCTTACTGCACTTATCCTCCCTAGCTACAAAAGTCTAAGGGATATTGGTGTCGAGGGTTCCGACGCCGGCAAGGAGATCGGCAAGGAGGTCGGTGAAAACGCATAATCGGAGGGCCATGTAGGGGACCAGGAGTTGAATAGAGAAATCGACTTGGTGTTTGAGCATATCGACCCAGACCATTGCACGGATCTCTCTTCTACTTTTGGCCGAGTAGATTCATCTGCTCCAGAGGTTAATATCTTTACCGGCTTAGAAAATCTTCCTAGGGCCGAATCTGAAGCCGAAGAGATGAGCGGAGAATCACTTGTCCAGTTTGCCAGGCGACGAAATGCAGAGAACATGACGGCCAAGAGGCAAGCCGGCTTGTTTGGGGTAAAGCTGTCTCATGAGGCGTGTCAGGAAGAAATGGCCCACGAAACAACTGTGGCCGAGTTGGTTCCTAAATAAAATCAAGCTGAAGTCTAAGGAGCCGATCTCATAAGGCAAAAGCTACCTGCCAAGACTGTGATCGATTTATTAAAGGCGTCGATTGAGAAACAGCCAGGGGTGGATACGCCACCCATCGAAGATGATTTAGCCGAGGCATTCATCATCTAACCAAGGATGAAGAATGCGCCGGTGCTCACCAGTGGTCAGCGATAAAAGATCCTGTCGTGGCCCTAAGTGTGGCTTCGGCCCTCTTTTGCCTTTAGACCGAGCAACTTTTTGTGCCGAACTGGATGTCATCTCAATTGCCTTGGCAGCACAGTCGGCCATTTTGGTAAGTTAAAAGACCTCAAATTTCCAAATAACTTAAATATTTGTTCCTATTCAAACTAATTGCATTGTTTTTCCAGATGGCGAGAAGGATCGCAGAGATCGGTCGTCGTCACTACGACGTCATAGAGTGATTCGATATCCTTGAGCGCCAACTAGAGGAAGAAAAGGGCAAGGCCACTGCGACAATCGCCGATTTGTCTGCAACGGCTACAAAAATCGAAGAAGAGCAGGCAAGGGCAGTTACTACTCAAGAGAAAGCTCAACACGCCGATTTGCTCTGTAGGGCCACCGAAAAAAGAGCAAATTTGATAGACGGCTCTCGAAAGTTGGCTCAAGAAGAAGTCTCCTAGCTTAAGGCCGATCTTGAAGCTGAGAAGAAGGCGAGAGAGCTCGCTAAGGCGGACGCAGCCAAAGCCTTTAATGCTGGCCAGCTGAAGACCAAGGAGTTTTCCTGATGAAGCCTTGAAGTTCGAGAATCAAAACTTCAAGCACTGTTGGCTGAAAGCTTTGGAGGCCGCTAAGGTGACTCTCGATCAGCCGATTCCTTATTAACAATTGGAAGTCGAACCACTGGAATCAGATCCAGAGGATTTGGACTTTTGATCAGCATTTTTGTAATGGATATTCAGCCATTATTGGTTTTTGTTAGCTTTGTTTTGCAAGCATTTATTAGTTTTTGTTAGCACTTTATTTTAGATGTAGGCCATTTTCATATATAAAGTGGATGTACTCATACAGTTTATTAATGAAAATGTCTGTTTTGTTAATGAATGTTAATCATTAAGTATTGAAAACAAAAATATGTCATATCTATTAAGATCATGACCTCTACATCTTAATTTGGAAAAATGCTTGAAGATAAGCTGAATATATTTATAATAACCACCAAATATGTGGACGAAACGTTAATGGGATGTGGGGCATTGTCTTTATTCGACAAAATACTTGAAGATAAGATGAATAGATTAATAAATCTGCCCTTGTCCCAACTGATCACTGAGCATAACCGCCAAATAAATGGAGGACAAATGTTTATGGGATTAGGTGGGGCATTGTCTTTGTTCAACAAAATGCTTGAAGATAAGCCGAATAGATTAATAAATTTGCGCTTGCCCCAGCTGATTACTGAGCATAACCACCAAATACATAGACAACAAATGTTTATAGGATCAGGTAGGGCATTGTCTTTATTTGGAAAAATGCTTGAAGATGAGCCGAATAAATTAATAAATTTGCCCTTGCCCCAACTGATCACTGAGCATAACTGCCAAATATATAGATGACAAATGTTTATGGGATCAGATGGGGCATTGTCTTTATTCAGCAAAATGCTTGAAGATAAGCTGAATAGACTAATAAATCTGCTCCTACCCCAGCTAATCACTAAGCATAACTGCAGAATATATATGTAAATGGTCGCTTCATAAGCGCTGCATCCGTAATTAATAAACCGGGAGGGAAGGGCTAGGCGCGTGTGGGGCCTATGCTGTCATTAAATATATACTACTCAAATTCAGCAGAGTGTAAGAGGGAAAAGAGCATTGCGTCGACCTGAGAAGATTTGTATGTCAAGAAAAGTATTCTTTAACAGTAGAGGAGATGGTAGGACACTAGCTGAACTAGATTCAGAAATGAACCGAAAAGCTGGTGGCGAACATACACGAATAGGTAATAGGACGTTGGAGGAGTGTAAGAGGCGTCGCTCTCCCCGTCATCAAAGCAGGTCTCCAAGAGGGGGTGGGGTAGAAAAGTCACCAAGAAGGGAGAGACAACAACGAGAGAGCACCAAGACTGGGAGTGCACATGCCTCATCGCGAAACGAAACCAGCAGGCCACCACGCCCATTGAGTTTTTCAGTTTTTCTTGGGAATAAACCGATGACCGAAGTGGACTCAATTATCCGCGATCCGAATATGGCAGTAGAGTTCACTCGACAAATTTTTTCACCCGAAGTCCAACAATCAATGGTCGGTCAGCCTGATTACAAAAATTTTCGAGAGCGCATCCATAGAGCAGTTAAAGAACTATACACCTCCTATGAGATCGGCATGCGCCTTCGTGCCACGCAAAGAGAGATAGAACAGAAAGACGGCCGCATTTAGAGCTTGGAACACCACGTAGAGAAGGCCGAGAACGAGCTGAGAAAGGTCAAGGCTTCCGAGAGCAATCGGCGGGTCAAACGAACCCGATTGTGACGGACAAAGTAAACCAGCGCCTGCTTGATCATGCCATAACTGATCAATATACGGCAAGCATGTTCGCAAAAGAGACGATAAGAACGAGAGCCTATGAACAAGGCTTTTTTAATGGCCGAAAGATCAGCATTGAAAAGACCAGGGAGAAGTTAGCGGATGATGTTTGCCGATGCGAAAATCGTGGATTTAAGCACAGATGGATTAAGGCTTTGCAAACCGCGGGTGTCGATTCGACATCATCATTATACCAAAAGTTATAAGGTCCCCTTCGAGGCTTATGAAGCCGAAAAGACTGATGACGAGGAAAAAAGTGGCAAACAGGAGAAGGTCTAGATAATTAGACATTATATTTCTTAGTCTGTCGGTACCCATGTATTTGTATAAATTGTAACGAATAAATATCCTATGTACTTGTTTGCTTGATATTTTAGTTGTCCCTGTTGGAAATATGTATTGTGTTTCCATGCATCTTTATTGTTTTTCTACTGACCGTTGCAGTTTAATTACTAACTTTCACCGACTTAGACAACGGTGATATAATAATCCTTTCAATGAGCGTCCCAAATTTGGTGCCGATTGTGAGCATGCACGAAAAGCGCTCCGAATCCGAAGTCTTATTTATGGCCAATCGTGATATCCACGAAGGGCACTCCTAATTCAGAGGCTTAATCGGCCCAAATATAAACATGCACGAAGGGCGCTCCGAATCTGGAGTCTTATGGCCAATTGTGATATCCACGATGGGCACTCCAAATTCGAAGACTTATTCGGCCCAAACGTGAACATGCACGAAGGGCGCTCTGAATCTGGAGTCTTATGGCCAGTTGTGATATCCACGACGGCGCTCCAAATTCAAAGGCTTATTCAGCCCAAACGTGAACATGCACGAAGGGCGCTCTGAATCCGAAGTCTTATGGCCAATTGTGAAATCCACGAAGGGCACTCCAAATTCGGAGGCTTATTCAACCCAAACGTGAACTTGTACGAAGGGCGCTCCGAGTTCAGAGGCTTATTCTGCCCAAACGTGAATATGCACGTAGGGCGCTCTGAATACGGAGTCTTATGGCCAATCACGAAAGGCGCTCCGAATTCGGAGGCTTATTCTGCCCAAACGTGAATATGCACGTAGGGCGCTCTGAATACGGAGTCTTATGGCCAATCACGAAAGGCGCTCCGAATTCGGAGGCTTATTCAGCCCAAACGTGAATATGCACATAGGGCGCTCCAAATCTGGAGTCTTATTTATGGCCAATCGTGATATCCACGAAGGGCGCTCCAAATTCGGAGGCTTATTTGGCCCAAACGTGAACATACACGAAGGGTGCTCTGAATCCATAGTCTTATTTATGGCCAATCGTGATAGCTACGAAGGGCGCTCCGAATTTGGAGGCTTATACGGCCCAAACGTGAACATGCATGAAGGGCGCTCCGAATTCAGAGTCTTTGTGTTGGCTAATCGTGATATCCACAAAAGACACTCTAAATTTGGAGGCTTTGGAGGCTTTTTCATCATTCAACCATTTTTAACGAGACGGTGATAAAAATGGCATACTACATTGCAGAATATGTAGATGTATACATGTTAGTATAGTCGTAAAAATCAAAAACGAATTAGCATGTCACATAGGTTGGCTTAATGATAAAATTTAGGCAAGTGGGTCGAATTCCAGGGGCGTGGTAAACTTCTACCAGCCATTTCTGAAAGCCGATATGCCCCCGTTCCGACAATCGAATCAATTTGGTAAGGACCATCCCAGTTGGGGCTTAATTTACCGCCTGCTGGATTCTTAGTAGCAGGAAACGCTTTCTTGAGGACTAGTTCTCCAGGTGTATAACGATGCAACTGCACGCGGTGGTTATATAACTTAGCAAGCTGCTGCTGATACCGCGCCATGGACACAAGAGCACATCTTGGCGTTCTTTAATCAAAGTCAGATCTAAGGCCAACATCATGTCATTATGCCCTATGTTAAAAACCTTGGATTTCAGTGTGGGCAGGCCGATTTCAAGAGGGATAATAGCCTATGTCCCAAAGCACAAAGCGAACGGCGTTTCTCCAGTAGACCGCCTCGGAGTGGTGCGATGAGCCCACAACACACTGGGCAACTCTTCAACCCACCTACCTTTGGCCTTTTCCAATCGTTTCTCAATGCCATCCAGGATCACTTTATTGGAGGCCTCAGCCTGACCGTTGCTTTACTAGTATGCCAGCGAGGAAAAGTAAGGCCGGATATCGTATGTATTGCATAACTCCCGATAGAAACCACAATCGAATTGGGTGCCGTTATCGGATACAAGTGCTCTCGGTATGCCGAATCAATTTATAATGTTTTTCCATACAAAGCGTTTAACATCGACATCTCAAATATGTGTTAATGCCTCTACTTCGACCCACTTTGTAAAATAGTCTGTTGCAATGATCAGGAATCGCTTGTTCCCTGGAGCCCGCAATAATGGTCCGACGATATCAAGTCCCCATTGAGCGAACGGCCAAGGACTAGTAATAGAATTTAATTCTCCAGCGAGCAGATGAATAAATGGGGAAAACTTTTGGCATTGTTCGCATTTTTTTACGTAGTTCTCAGCATCTATACACATGGTCAGCTAATAATACCCCTGCATTACGGCTTGGTGGGCCAATGAGCGTCCTCCAGAGTAGGCACTGCAGCTACCTTTACGTATTTCAACCAAGAATTCCTCAACTTTGTCTGGATGAACACATTCTAGATACAGCCCAGAAGGAGATTTTTTGTAATGTTATGTTTGGTTGGGGGATTTAGAGAGGGATTTGGAAAGGGAAATGAAAAAGGTAGGTGAAATGTGAATAAAACATGCATTTATTTCACCTAGTTTCACACACCTTTTACCTTTCCCTTTCCAAATCCCTCCTCAAATCCCCTAACCAAACACAACATAAAGCTTTCCCTACGGATCTAGATAATATCACAGGGCTTTATTTTGCAACTTGTGGGCTTCTTTTTTATCTGTTGGGAGATATTCTAAAGAAAGAAATGCAGTAATAAGGTCCATCCAAATCGATCATGGCTCAGTAATATTAATCTGAACTGGTTCAGAAGAGGTGATGCTCGCCTCTGGGATACACCCTACTTCGATTGTTCGTTTGACTTTTGAGTTAATGGCGGAGGCTAGGCAAGCAAGGGCATCCGCATGCGTGTTCTGATCCCTGGTTATCTAATTCAACTCGTGGTGGTCGAATTTTATGAGCAAGGAATTCGTTGTTTTCATGTAGGCTATCATGCGGTCATTTTTAGCCACATATTCCCCTTTCAACTGGTTGATGACTAACTTCGAGTCACAAAAAACATGTAACTGCCGTGCACCCCGATGAAGTGCGTTATGAAGGCGGTTAGCAATGCTTCGTATTCGGCCTCATTATTTAATGCATCGAAGCCCAGTTTGACTGCATGCTCGATTATTATCCCTTCGGGGGTCATGATTAGTACGTCTGTCCCACTACCACGTTAGTTGGATGATCCGTCACAATACATTTATATTCGCCAGTTCGGTTTAGGTTGAGGTGGACTTGATCGGACTTGAAATCGGCATAGCATCCCGTAAACTCGGCTACAAAGTCGATGAGCACCTGCTCCTTGATGGTCGTTCTGGGCAAAAGTTGGATATCATACTGGCCGAGCTCCAAAGCCCATTTAGAGACTCGCCCCGATGCTTCCACGCTACGGAGCGCTGATTGGAGAGAATGGTCCATTAATACCCCTACGGTATGAGCTTGAAAATAGTGCATCAACTTTCTTGCAGCCACCACGAGAGCAAAGATGAGTTTTTTCAGTGGTAGTTATCGTGTTTCAGCATCAACCATTGCCTTGCTTACATAGTAAATTGGTCATTGCTCCCCAAGTTCTTCCTTTAGTAACACGGCGCTGACTGCCCAGTTGGATATCGCCAGATACAAGATTAGCGGATCACCTGGCAATGGGGTTGCCAAGGGTGGTACTGAACGAAGATAAGTTTCAAGTCGTCCAGCGCGGCCTCGCACTCGGGGGTCCATTCAAATGCTTTGCCTTGCCGAAGTGTGTGAAAAAATTGTCAGCAGCGATCTGAGGAACGACTGATAAACCTATTGAGGGCAGCGGCCATTCCCATTAACTTCTAAACTTCTTTGACCGACCAAGGGGAGCCAAGTTCTAAAATTGTTGTGATCTACCTCAGGTTGGCCTCTATTCCGCGATGGCTAACAATATAGCCGAGAAACTTTCCGGATTCAATGCCGAATGCACATTTCGAGGCATTCTGTAACGCCTCGAAAATAATCCAACATGAACAACCCATATTTATTAACATCCACTAGACTATGACAATGAACCATCCATATTTACATAGATAATGAGAGAGTTTATACAAAAGTTCACATGCGAATATACATTCAACGATAAAAGAATCACTTGAATCTATAGCATGTGAGGCATCTGTTCTCAAAACAATAAAATGCCCTTAAGGGCTTACATCTTCCAAGGCAATAATCCGGTCACACAAAATGGTCTCTCGGACCCAAACATATTAGCCCTTGGCTTCCAAAAATATCACAGTAAAAACAAGAGCAAGATTACTCTTCACCAAAACATAACCACACCCTTAGCTCGGCGGATTCACAACATCTTTACTTGCACCAAATCCCATAGGGGTGAGCATAAAGCCCAGTAAAGAATTCTTACAAAGTATATACAGTTATGCATATTCTAAATAAAAAATGCAAATGTTCATGCTAGGCCATGCTTTCGTAAGGAAAATTCTCATTTCATGCTCTTTTAAAACTTCCATTTCAATATAGATTAGTGATCTCAACTCATTCAAACAAACTTCTAATTTTAATCAATAGGGGCGGTAAATACGACACTGGTAATTCCTACGCTGGTGTCTGCAAGTAGACTCTGCGAGTACTACCAAACTGTCATTTTTACCGGTATTAACCGGAAAGCTCGACACCTATCCGCGCTGCTTTCTGGTCTTTCACCAAGGACACTCAGTTCAACTACACCCCCTATCCGGACTTACCACGTATTTACCCCATAACACATTTCCATAATTTTCATTACAATGAAATCTTTGTCAATGTATACGCCTTTCCAATTCATGTAAAAATGTACAATGATGATAATGAATCAATTGAAGACAAGGTACAATAATACCATTTCGTAGCATTTTCTCTTCTCAAGATATCTCTACAACAATATCAATTACTATCATTTCTCATTTCTTCCCTTCAAAGCCATTTCACAAAATACTCATGCGTCATCAATTAAATGCAACAACAAACTCTCATCATATACAAATCCTTAGAAGTTAGCCTCTTCAAGGCAATGTGTGATGTTTTCAACATAAATCCCCACGATTTCACAACTTTCATATTCCATGGTGCACAATTATTCACCTCTTTCTATCAACATATGTTCAAGAATTTAACAATATATCACAATGACATTTCATGTCTCATACATCAAATAAGTTTCCATTTTTTTTTTACCCAACATACTGTGAGATTTACTCACACTCATCCCCTTGACACCAATGATAAAGGATTCCATGATTATTTTCCTTATTTTCTAAAAATCCCGAATTTCTAGGGTTTTACATAAAAACTAAAACAATCTCCATTTTTGTGGTGAGAGTTCACCAAAATCAATTTTATGAAAGACTATCTATATAAGACCTTAAGGATCAACGTAGAAACTTTTGAGAAATCTCGTTATTTTAAATCAAAATCCAAAATCCCAAAATAAATCCAAGAGAAGAATAAAATCAATACTTAATCTTGTAAAACATGTATATATAACTCAAGAATGTCCCTACCTCAAGGTTTTTGATGAAAGAGATAATGAAACCCTAGCTTCAATGGAGGATTCTTCAATATTCCACAACCCCAAGAGGAACCCCAACTTGGATCTTCAAGATTGGTGAGAAATGTTGGTGATTTAGACCCAAGATTTACAAAGATCAAAGTGTTTTAGAGCCTTGGTGAAAGTTTCTAGAGAGAAGGGAGAGATAATGAAACCCTAGCTTCAATGGAGGATTCTTCAATGTTCCACAACCCCAAGAGGAACCCCAACTTGGATCTTCAAGATTGGTGAGAAATGTTGGTGATTTAGACCCAAGATTTACAAAGATCAAAGTGTTTTAGAGCCTTGGTGAGAGTTTCTAGAGAGAAGGGAGAGTAAATGTGTTTTTAGAGAGAGAGAAGTGTAAAAAAATGAGATAGAATCAGCCCTAAAAGATGAGAGAAAACAGAGCCCCGAATCTGCCCAGATTGCCGCACGTGCGGCACCCATTCCCGCACGTGCCTTTTAGGCAAAATGCAGGCCACCCAAAATCCCCTCTTCCCACACCTCCTCCCGCACGTGCCTTTTAGGCAGAATGCAAGCCACTCAAAATCCCCTCTTCCTGCATGTGCGGCCTGGCCTCCCGCACATGTGGCCTTACCCAACAACCCAGAAATTTCTTCGCTTCGCCCCCCGGCACTCCGGACCAGACCCCACACCTCTCGGAACAAAAAACTTCAACACCGACCCACATGCAAGGACGAGAGTCTTAACTCGGAAATGATTTCCGAGGGTGCCAACCCAACGAAAAAAAAAGAGAGCGAACCAAAAGAAGGAAAAGAAAGAAAGGAAAAAGGGTCTCGGTCATCACACGTTCAGTTTCATCTTGTACTTTCGGAGAATGCCAAAGGTCTTTGCTAAATCGGTTAGATAGACGTGTTTTTCCTTAGATTTCACCACCATGTCATCGGTGTATACTTCCATGGTGCGGCCGAGTTATTCCTTAAACATAGTGGTAACTAGCCTCTAGTAAGTTGCCCCCGCATTCTTCAATCCGAAAGCTTGACCTTGTAGCAATAGGTTCCCCTTGGGGTGAGGAATACGGTCTTTCCTTGATCCTCTAAATGCATGATAATTTGGTGATAACCCCTATAAGCATACAAGAAGCTCATGCGCTGATGATGTGCCGTTGCATCCACAATTTGGCCGATTCTGGGAAGAGGAAAACAATCCTTTGGACAGGCCCTGTTCAAATCCGTGAAATCCACACAAGCGCGCCAAAATCCATTTTTCTTCTTTATAACTACGGTATTAGACAGCCACGTAGGATACGTTACTTCATGAATTGCCATGACATCAAGCAACCTGTCAACTTCATCAACAACGGCTGATGCATGTTCCGCGGCTGACCGCCGACTTTTCTGAATGATTGGTTTGACTTTTGGATCGACGTTTAAACGATGCTAGGCCATGACCGGATCCACCCCCGGCATTTCGTATGGGGTCCACGCAAACACGTCGAGGTTGCTGAGTAAAAAGGAAACCATCTCACGTCTGTCAACTTCATTCAGAGAAATGCCGATCATGAAGAATTTGTCAGGGTTCCCATTGATTTCAATCTAATCTAGGTCTTTAGTTGCCTTTGCGCTGGGGACTTTCCCAACGTCCTCAAGGCTCTCTTGATCCGGTACTTCAATCGAGTTCACTTCCAGCTCCTTTGGCCTCTTTGCAACAGCAATAAGATAGCATGCCAGTGCCGATTTCTAAGAGCCCCGAATTTGCTCAATGCCATATTTAGTTGGAAAGCGGAGTAGTTGATGGTAGATGCTTGGCATAACCTGCATAGTGTGCAACCAGGTCCTTTCCATGATAAGATTGTATGGTGACGGGAGTTTGACGACCAAAAATTCCACGTCGATTGATCCGGTACCCGCCCGTACTGGTAATGTGATCTTGCCCAATGGATACTCAAAGTTGGCATTAAAGCCGAATAGTGAGTAATCGGCCGGTTATAGATCTGAATCAGTGAAGCTGAGTTTAACGAACGTCTTGTAATACATTATTTCTAAGGTGCTTTCCTGATCGATGAGAACACGCTCGATTGTGAATTTGTTCACGCGTAGCTCGACAATGAGGGGATCAGCGTGGGGGAGAGTTACTCCATCTAGGTCGGTGTCATCGAAGCTAATCTTGTTAGTTTCATGGGGCCGTTTGGCTGGTGTGATTGGCTTGGACAGGCTAGGTTACAACTGAATTGTATGTACCTCGGCTGATGATGGTAGGCTGTATATCATGTGAATTACACCAAGTGGAGGTAAATTTGGCCATAGAGCTGCCGTGTTCGGTGGATTGTTCTTTCGGACATGTTGCGCCAACCGGCCGTCTTGCACTAACTCCTCTAAGTGGTCCTTCAATGTATAACAGTTGTCAGTGTCGTGGCTATGGTCCTTGTGATATTCGCACCGCCAATCCCTTCTCCTAGTATCAGGGGCTCCTATCATCTTGGACAGCCACTTAAAGAACAGATGATGCTAGACTTTGGGTAGGATCTTACTAATCGGCTCCGCCAATTCTGTATACTTCTTGTCGGAACATCTTGTATGCTTGATATCCATTTGATATTGTTCGTTTGAACGGTGCGAACACTGCCCACTTGATCGGCGCAAATCATGCCGGTTGTCTCATTTAGCCTGAGTCCGAGGTTCGAGGCTCCTTGATGGAACGGCGCTTATCAGCTAAACCAGACCAAATGGAGCCGATTTAACAACTTTCTGTCCGGCCTTGACGCGCAGGGCATCGTCTTCCACCTTACAGTACTCTTCAACTTTCTTCATTAGTGCCCAAACTATTTTGGGAGGCCATCTGGTCAACAAACTGAGGAGAGAACTATTAGGGTGTAACCCCATCTTAAAGGCTGGAATCATTGTAGGCATCATCCACCAAGTTGAAACACTCCCAATAGCGCGCCGAATATTCACGGAGAGTCTCTTCTGGTTTAATTTGCATTGCCCAGAGAGAGTCGACCTGCTTTGGCTAAACTTCGTTGGTGATGGATCTTGCCCTAAAGAATTTTTGGAGCTGATAAAAGCTTCTTATTGACGCCGGCTCCAGTTTATAGTACTATCTAACGGCCAACGGTCCCAGGCTACTTGGAAACATTCGACACATGAAGGCTTCATCATCAGCGTTCAACGTCATCACTTGTTTGTAATGACGAATGTGGTCTGCGGGATTTGATTTTCCGTCGTACAGGGTGAATGTCGGTGCTTTGAACTTTTAGGCAGCACAGACCTTGCAATGCATTGTACGAAAGGGTCATGCCTATCCTCTTCATCCAAACCATCACTTCCTTTCCCTTGCCTATGTCGCACATACGGACTGCCCTCGGATGAGCTAGATACATCAACTCGCTCCTTCTTTTTGGGTTCGTGAGACGGCGAATCGGAATCACTACCACTATCATGCTTCCGACGTCGACGCCGTTGATCATCCTTCTGCTTCTCTGGCGATTGACCCTGGACATGACATGCGGCCTATTGCGATTTGGCTACTTCCAAGGCCAATTCCTTATGTAAATGCTGGTTATTAGCCACCATAGCTTCCTGGCATTGTTCATTTCGTGTTGCTTGATCTATGATCGTTTGCATAGTCTCCTGCATAGAGGTTAAGGGTGAGGTTTGAGCTACTGAGTCAAAGTTCAGGGCCCTTCCTGCAGTGATATTCTCCGATCCAAGCATGTTCCTTGGAGTAACATCATCTCTTGGTATAACATCATCAACAACGAGTGGAGGATCATTTGTTACGCTTGCCATAAACATACTTGAGTATTCCCACAGACGGCGCCAATTATGGTAAAGTAGTTTGGAAATACTCTTTGATCCAGGTAGACGCTCTTGATCCTCTGGTTACTACCTGAAAGGAATGAGTAATTTGGTCGGGGGTGTCGGAATTAGCACTCCGACGGGCCAGTCAATATTCTCTCAAATCTTTTTTCTTTTACCGTTATCATTCTTTTTTTACATACCTCACTTTAGCTGACGTTCCTCCTTTTTATATTGTTCTCCAAGGGCCCACTTTCCCATCATCACCTTTTACCATCATATTTGGGACCCCCAGATACGCTAGAAGCTTTTCGGCATACTCAGCCCGCGAGATGGATTCTACTTGGCCTTGTTCTTGTTCAGATGGGTTTGGTCATACCAAGTTAGCCTCACCGACATTCTCGGTGTCCTGTTTGAACCTCTTCTGAGTGCACATATATTCAGCCCCCACAGTAGACTCAAGGACATTGTCAAACCACGTACATTCTGTGTTTATTTTATTTTATTTACAATTTTCTGATTGGACCATTTAATTTTTCCATAACATGAAAATTAGCATAATCCGTACTAAAGCAATCATTGAATAGGATTTGATGAATGAAAAATGAGGTCTGAGTTTTTGTTCATCACTAGGATGATGAGGGTTCTTCTACAATACAATACACACTTATATTTTTTAAGTGTCTGTCATATGTGAATTATGATAATTTGTTAGGTTGATATCACAAATGTGATAACTAAAGCACTTTTATTTATAACTAAAAAAATATAATGAGTCATAACTAAATACCACTTCAGGTATAAGCAAAGACTTCTTCTATCATAACTAAAACAATAATCACAATAGGTTATAACTATCACCACAATAAATCATAACTAATACCAAAATAAATCATACCAAATACCATATAAGTTTGATCATGACGTAGTTGGAAAACAATCATTAAACTAGATTCATATCCTGGAGGCAGGTTTATTGCTAACCTGGTGCACACTAGATTTGACAGAATTAGTAAGAGCAAATATCATCTAAAGAAACTTCAAGTCAGAGTTCCCTAGGTTGTTTCAGCTATGTACAAAAGAGGGCATTTCTTTGAATAGGTAGTATCTAAGGAAAAAGAGCCATAATAGGTGAGTATTCAACTTTATGAGAGCTCTGTATGCCTGGGAGGTGGAAGAACTAGCAAGACTTCAAGATATGTTAAGAGAAGGGTTATGTTTCAATATGAATCAGGTGGACACTCTAACTTGGAAGGCATATCACTCTGGTGTGTTCAAGGTATGCAATGCTTATAAATGGTGTGAAATGTCACTAGGACCAAAGATGGACACCCTATAATGCCCGGAAATAATTACAATAAGATCATTCCATGACAGATATTAAATAATATAGCAGATGTCTAAATATAATGTTATCCCATTCATAAGGTCTCATCTTTTTACAAAAGTGTAGCACATGCAGTAATACATTTGTAAGTTCTAATCCTGAATCTATAGCATATGTCATAGAAAAAGATATGAAATAAGAGTTAAATAGATATAGTAATGCCATATTGGCTATAACTTTCTAAGACAGTGCTTGGTTACAACAAAAGTCAGTTTAAACTCAATACAAATAAAGCCCTAGACTTGTACAAAATAAATACAACAATAACAAAAATATAAACTCTTGGCTCCAAGTCCTCCCAAGCTATTACCTTGGCGGAGACATATCATCAGCACCTGAAAATGGTTTTCCACATAAGGTGAGCCAAGGCCCAGTAAAGATACTCTAACACGGTGTGTGAATCTTAATAGAGTTATAATTGAGGTGAATGCATATGCAATGCTCATGCCAAAAACATGTTATATTTCTTTTCAAAAACCCTGTAGTGCCAAGTTATATCTCAATTCATGAAATCACTTTCTTTACAATAGAAGACAGGGCAGTAGATACAACACTGGGAATCTCTAAGATGTGTATGCAAGTAGGCTACAAGCACTACCAATTGCCATTTTTACCGGTACTAACCAGAAGGCTCGATACCTATCTGCTCTGGTTTCTAGACTTTCACCAAGGACACACAGCCTAACATAATACCATAACTACACTCCTACCTAGATTCACTAAGGTGTTCACAAATTTTTCTTCAAAAGGATAACCATTTTCAATATGTTAAGTATGTTACATTGCTCGATGCAATAGATAATAAATTAGTTTCAATTCACTTAATTCTCAAGCAATTTCTATAACAATCATAGTTATCCTTCACCGATAGCCCAAAATAGATATTTCTAACAGATAATTAATTTTCAACACAGATATACTTTCCCACATTTTCAAATAGGAGTGATAATTCATATCCAACTCCTCCATCATCATCATCATCGTCGTCGTCGTCGTTCCAATTTCATAATACTAACATCAATTTTATTTTTTCTTTACAAAACCAAATATTCACATTTTAGGGCAAAACCCCTTTTTTCTTTACAAACCAATTTTCAATAGTAAAAATACATCGTTTTACCACAACTCAACCACATTCATAATTCTATAACCATTTTCAATGATCCATTTCAAAAACCCTCTTTTGATTTCAACACCAAAACCCTAGATTTTTATCAAATCCCCAAATCCAATGATTTCTTTGAAAAGATAAATAACTAAGTTAAAAATCATACTAAAGTGTGGAGAAATCCCTATCTCAAAGACAAGGACCAAGAAGAACAAGAGTTGAAACTTGATGAAGCTGAAAACGAACTTTGTTCCGATCAAATTGAAGCCCTAGGTGAGCTCTACCTTTTTCTCCAAAGGACAAGGGTTGAGAAAGCACTAGATCAAGGTGTATTTGGCGGTAAAAGATGAGTTCTAAAGAGAGAGCGTCTAGATTTAGGGTTTGGAGGTGTTTAGAGAGAGATAAAAAAAAAAAAACGTGACTTTACAGACTAATATACGCGTAGACCACTCGAGTACAAGAATAGTCGCTCGAGTGACTAGACACAACAAGAGAGACTACTCGAGTGAACAAAGTGAACACTTGAGTGAAGAACGCCACCCTCCTAGTACTTTTGTAGGCCTTCAAAAGTACTAAGAGTTCCAAAAGACCGCTCGAGCGCAAGAAGGACCGTTCGAGTGCAAGAAACAGTGCTTGAGCGAAGAATGCCATACTCCCAATAGTTTTGCAGACCTACTAGAAGTTCTCAAAGTTTGCCTGAGCGTAAGAAAGTTTGCTCGGGCGAACAAGCCAAAAATAGGACAGCAACAGTTTTAAAAAAATAGCTCCCAACCTATTTCAAACACAACCAAGATATTCCCATAACCAAACTCAACATGAAACGAGACAAAACAAGACATAAATAACCATCAAGACATGAAAACCTGGATCCAAACTAATGAACGGGTCGGGTTTAAACCAAAATCGCTATAATGTAGAATAAATTCTCTCCACCTAAGATGAAGTTTATATCACGGCTAGCATGGAAAGGTAGGCTTAAAACTTCTGATTTTTTTAAGTAGAGTTGGGGTCCTAAGGAATAATGTGGATTTATCATGTGTGTTGTGCAAAACAGGGCCTGAATCAATGAACCATATTCTACTATGGTGTCCTTTTGTGTGGCAGGTATGGTCAAGCGTACTTCATTGGTGGGGCTTGAATTGGGTATTGCCTAGGTCAGTTAAAAGTCTGTTACAGTGGTGGATGGGCTGGATGTTAAGAAAGAAGGTAAGGCAAGTATGGCGAGTGTAATGCCCCAAAATAATTAACATAAGAAAACTCAACATATTCCAATAGCATAATCTTGTTTCCAACTTAATAACTTCCATTGCATAAATGTATATGAGATATAATGCCTCATCATTAACATCATCATCATATCCCTAACATTTGTATTCATTATACTTCTGAGATTAACAAAGATATCCCACATGCAATTATACATTCAATATTTCCTAGAATATGAATCTATAGCATGTGGCACATCAAGTCAAATACAATTTAATGCCCTCAAAGGCTACAAGTTCTGAGGCTTATGCCTAATTACACAAAATGGTTATCAAACCCATACATGTACAGCCATCGGCTTGTCAAAAATAACAACAAAAGAAAAAGAGCCTTGTGCCCGCAAAATACACTTCACACCTTTAACTCGGCAGGATCACCACATCTTTTCCTGCACAAAATACATTAGGGTGAGCACAAAGCCTAGTAAGAAGATCTTAACAAAGTATATACATTTTATACAGTCTCCTGAGATAAATGGATATGCCATGTCTTGCTCAACATATATTTCTCTATCTTTTTGAAAATCTTGTATACAATGCAAATTTTAAAACACAATAATTCAATAACTTCAATATAGTTCAAGGGGTGGAAAATACGACTCAAGTAATCCCTAGGTTGGTATCTGTAGGTAGGCATATTAAGCACTACCAATCACCATTTTATCGGTTTCTAACGGGAAGGCACATGATACCTCCTCGACACGTGTTTTTGGTCTTTCACTATGGACACTCAGGCCAACTTACCCAATACCAAACTACACCCTTATCTGGACTTACCAATGTATTTACCCCAAAACAATTCAAGATGATCTTGTTTCACAAAAAAATTCTTTTCTGAAGGCAAAAATTTTCAAATGCAAATTTGAGATCAATGATAATGAAGATGAAATGGAATGGCAATGAAACATGTAACAATGCATTATAATAGTTCCATTTTCAATTCCACTACACAATCTTCCATTGTGATCAATTTTCCATATCTCTCCTCAATGCAATTTCACAATATAACTTCCAAGATATAAATAACAATACCATATTAAAGGCATTCTCCACAGGTTAATCATCATTTCAAAACTTAGTCTTTCCAAGACAAACTAACAATAAACTATTCATCAAGCTTCAAAATCAAACATTTCTCATTTCTCTATGAAATCCCTCCCGAATTAAATCCATTATCACAAATCAAACAAGATCTCGCTCCAATAGTTTTGAAAACGTAAAAAATTGAGCGACCCACTCTGATACCAATTGAAAACCCTAAAATCCCCAAAATATTGATTTGTGATTATATTACAACTTTCAATGAATAACAATCTCAATCAAACAATCAAAAACAAATCAATACATCGATTTAACGTGGAAAAACTATAATTGGAGCACCTCCAATTGTGATAAAAAAAAAAAAAACCACAGGCCAAAACCACAAAACAATACACTAAGGTCATGTTTGATTCACAAGACTAATAGTGAAGTATTAATAATCCTATTAAATTAGTGTGGTATTCATTATCCAATTGGATTAATAATCCTAAACCAAAATGTTAAAACAAACATAGGATAATTAGGCCCACGGATTAATAATCCCAATCCCATGCTCTAATCCACCCAATCAAACATGACATAAGAAGACAAAAAGGAATTACACATGTGTACCCTCAATTACTTAACGAATCCACACCTGAATTGAACTGACCCCGATATGCCTCTTCCACCACCGTCTTCACCTCGGAATTGACTTGCCCAACGTTGAATTCACAACGCCGATGTCGAATACACAACGATGAGTTACTCCGGAATCTATCAAAGCTTCAGGCCCAAGTTCCTTGAAATTCACCGAAGAACAACTCTCTTTTGTGAATAAAAGAAAACAACAAACCCCTTGATGATGTTGATATAAAGTTCATGGATCTATTGATCACTTTTCAATCATCAAGGGGATTTTAGATTTTTCAATTTTAAACAATGAATAAAATCCTAATCAAACAATAAAAGACAAATCAACACACCGATTTAACGTGGAAAAACTATAATTGGAGCACCTCCAATTATGATAAAAAAAATCATGAGCCAAAGCCTCAAAACAACTAAGAAGACAAAAAAGAATTACACATATGTACCCTCAATTACCTAGCGAATCCACGCCCAAATTGAACCGACACCGATGTGTCTCTTCCACCACCATCTTTGTTAATCATACCATGAATAACATTGATTTTGATGATTTTGTTTTGATTTATGTTTTGATTTAATTGAAGAGTTAAATTGTTTAAAATCTTATAATTAATTTAACATCATAATTCATCCTCATTTTTTCTTATTTATGTTTATTAAAGACCAAAATTTCAGCTCAAACAAGCAAGAACCAAGCAGCAAACAATAGTAGCAGAACTATTGTTTTGATTTTGTTTTGATGGATTATAATTGAAAACTTATTGTTTGATTAAATCATTATAATATATGATTCTCTTAGTGTTTAACTATGTTTTTGAAGGCCAAAAAGAAGCTTAAACAAGTGTTAAAAAGGTCCCATAACAACAGCAAACAGCAACAGCAGAAGCAGCCAAAACAAAGAAGACTGAATTTACACTGGGTGGATGTCCGGGCGAATGTCCAGGGGGACAACTGGCTAGGCCAAAATCAACCCAATTCAGCCCTGTTTCAGTTCTATTCGCTCCGGCTGTCAAACCAACAGTATGCTTATCGACCGTAGCAATCATCCTTGACAACCAGGACATGACCGAACATCCGAGAGGACGTCTGGGCAAATGACCAACGAGAACAAAACTCCATCTAGGACATCCAAGAGGATGACCACCTACTGAATCAGTTCTACAATGGCTATTTTTCAAAGTTCAACTTCACAACGACTAGCTGATTTACACCCATCTTCCAACGAGCAAAACTCACATGGGCTAGAGACAAAGGCTGACATTGATGACATGTATATCATCATCCCATCTCCTCAACGGGAAAAAGAATATCGGCTTGGTAGACAGAACAGAGCACTGAGCTCTGCTATATATATAAAGCTCTAATGTAAAGAGCAAAGACAAAGAAGTGAACAACGAACCAAGATATTTTCTTGTCATTCATCAATCACATATTTCATCTTCTTTGAGTTATCTAAAGAGGTCTTCACCTATGTTTCATTCATCCTTCAAAAAATAAATATTGAGCCTAAGCCTTAAGCCTATTTGCCTGTGAGAGATTATCAGAAAAATCATAGAGACTTGAGCCAAGAAAATTTCTTTAAATCAATCATCAGTCTCAAACTCACCCTAAGAGTTATCTGAAGTGTTCTGCATTCTTGTTTAATTCTTTCTCCTTCAAAATCAGTAACTGAGCCTTATAGCTTTAAGCCCATTTACCTGTGAGAGGTTTACTGATATATCTTCTGAGCTTCAACATTTTATATCTATTTGTGAGAGATATTTTTTTAGCTTTCTTTGAAAGAAAAACCACTCAATTTCAATCTTGTAAAAGGTCACTAGCAAGCCTGTAAATATAAGGAGAATCTGTGGGTATTTCTCCATGTGTATGAGGTTACTAGCACCCCTGTGAAGCTAGAAGATAGTGAAAAATCTCAAGTGAAGCTTGAGGAGTGGATGTAGGCTTGGCTAAAGCTGAACCACTATAAATCTTGTTTGCATTATGTTCCCTTATCTCTTTACTTTCCATCCACTGTGTTTGCTATAATTCCTACTACTGCTATACTTATCTGTTATGATTGCGTTGATCATTTGATAAACTCATTGCATTAGTAGTACTTCACTGTTATTTTGCTTTATCAATATCTGTTGCATTAGTTGGTAATTTTTATTGGGGAATTATTAGTTTTTATTTGTAAAAACCTAATTCACCCCCCTCTTAGCTTGATTTTTGGGTAACAATCTTCACCTCGGAATTGTCTTCCCCAATGTTGAATCCACAACACTGGTGTCAAATCCACAATGATGAACCACTCCGGAATCCACTAAAGAACAACTCTCTCTTTTGTGAATAAAAGAAAACAAGCAAACCCCTGATGATATTGATATAAAGTTCATGGATCTATTGATCACGCTTAAATCATCAAGGAAACACTCATAAAGCACCCTCCAATATAAAACACTATGCTTTTTCTTCCTCTCTAAAAATTTGGACAACTTACCGCTCGAGTGGTAAAACTTGCTTCCCAGAAGTTCAAATGCTTTGCAAATATACTGGACGATCCTTTGCTCCGCTCAAGCACACAAATGACCGCTCGAGTGGTCAAACAACTTCGACTGCATTTTTTCCCGTACATAGCCAGTGAAGTAGCAAATATGAAAGGATCAAGGTTACAAACTTCTCTGCATAGGTAAAATTCGGGTTGGATTCGCACCTAAATACTCATAGTCTCACTGAAACAAAATAACGAATAAAATTACAATAGAAAGGATTGACAAACGAAATTGCTAATTACAAAAACCTAACACAAATTACAAAAGCTAGAGCCGTTGTTATGATAATCAAACGGTTGAATTTTACTTACCCAACATAAACACCTCATACAAACTTGCACTACTTCCCTTCCAAACAGAGTCTTCCATCCTCACAATTATAATGGAATTGTTCTACACATACTTTCTTCCTCCTCTGTTGGATTGGAATTGGCATTCAAATAATATGTATATATAGAAACAAATTACACATAATAATCACAAAATAAAAAGATAAAATAAAATAACCAGAATAATTTCTTCTTTAGTAGTGCCATACATAATAAGATTTTCTACTTAATTTTCTTATCACTACACACAATGGTAGTTGGATCAGACAAGTGAAAAACATGGAAACGACCAATGATGATTTGCCTCCAAATCTGTGTCCCCGGTCTTAGTATACTCTCAATCATTAAATCATATAGAAATCTCGAGTTACGATTTAATAGTTAAGAGTGCACTGGAACAAAGGAAATAAAGGAATTTCGAGACAGAGGATCTCGCATCTATGAAAACCCCCGTCTTTGTGTCTAATGATAATAAAATTGAATAAGAAATCTGATTATATATATGTAGCATTTTTCTGTTCTTTTTTTATTAATACCAGCATCTGTCTTCTAATTTCTAGATTTGCATGAGGTCTTGAAAGATTTTCATAGCAGGAGCAGGCAAGCCAAGAAGCACATTGATGCTTTTCCTCTCTTTTCCATGGGAAAGGAACAAAATCACTTCCTTCTCAGGCAAAGCCACTGGCCCAGATAACACTGGCTCACCCCATCCAAAATCTGTAGTGTGAAAAGACAGCCTAGACCATGTAGTGATCAGAAGTGTTGCAGTCAGTGAAGGCCTAGCTCTTGTTGCTTCAAAATAATCAATGGCTGATCTCATATAACTGTCTGTAACTAACTTAACTGCCTCTTGTACCAGTGCCACAGCAGAGGACAGTGGCTTCTCCACTAGCTCCCCTGCACTGCACATTGAATTGGTTAATACAATGCCATTTCCAGAGTACCCTTCTGGTAATGGTGGGTTGAATCTGGACCGCCCATCGACAGCAAAGAGGAGCTTTGTCTGTTGATCAGGCTTCAGATTCAGCGCTTGGGTCCGAGCCCTCCAGACAAAACCAGAAAGGGCTTCAAATGTAGTGCACTTTTTTAAAGCTCCTTCTTTCATTGCTTTGTTCTTGAGTTGTTCAAGCTTGTCGGGGTCGAAACAGAAGGACCTGTAGAGCATTTCTTGTTTGTAGAGATCAGCAGTGTTGGATATGTCTTCGATCTCAGCGAATTCGTGGTGTTGGAATTCAATCTTTGGCGGGTTTCGAGCTTTGAGAATGGTTCTGTCTAGGAATGGAGGGACATTGAGAGGTAGGCCTCTGGCAGTTTCACCCCATGAGTTCACAAATTCCATAGCTCCAAGCCCATCAAACATGCAATGGTTCATGCATAGCCCAAGAACAAAGCCTCCACATTTGAATTTAGTCACCTGGAAGATGAATTTAGGACTCCGTGACGTATTCTATTGGAAAGATGTTTTGCTAGAATTGAGTAAATTAGGAAGAACATGGCAAGAAGTTTTGTCTGATTTGTTTATATTTCAAAATTCATTTTTTCTCATTACTTCTCTGTAAAGACTGATTGAAAAGGATGATCCACGCACGGGGCTTGCAAAATATAATGTATTTGCAAATGAGAAGTTGCTCTCAAGAAGACTCCATAAATGTATAACATAATAATAAAAAAACTTAGTGGGCGTTTGGGGTTTGTTTTTTGGTAGTTTTTTTGTTGGTTTATTTTTGTTTTTAGTGATTTTTTTTTTTTTTTTCATATAGTTTTTCAAAAGTTTTAGGCTTTTAAATTCTACTTGACCAGAAGAACTAGAAAATTAGGAAGAATTTTAATTTTTTTTAAAAAAAATCAAGAAAAGACAAAAATAAGTCAAAAATGGGAAACTTTTTTTTAGCTTATTTTGGCTTTTTTATTTTTCATTTTTTGCAATTTTTCAAAAAAAATATACTTTTAGATTTGTCTACTCATCCACACAAAATGGATTGGAAAAATAAAAAATTTTGACATAATTTTTAAAAAATATCGCTAAAGACAAAAAAAAAAAATTGAAAAAAAAAAATTTCTTAAAAATATATTTCCCACGGTTGTAAAATGATAGTTCCATTAGTTGTGATAGTAGTGTACCTGAAGGTGGTGAAGGCAATATGAGGTGGTAGTGGTGGTAGGGAGTGGTGGTGGCGCGGCTGTGATGGTGGTAGTGGTATCGGTGTGGGTAGAGTGGTAGTAGCAGCGGCAGTGGCGCTGATTGTGGTGGTGTGTGTGGCCACAAGAATTGTAGAGTGATGGTGGTGGTGGTGATAGGGTGATAATAATGTAATAGTGTTAGTAAGAAACTAAGTCTATCTCGTTAGGTTCGAAACACAAGAAAGTTTTTTTCTGTTTAAATCAACTCATTTTTATGGACCAACTATTTTCATTGGAGTTGTCCTTTAAAAACTGACTTACAAATCGAATTGACTATCGTGCGTGTTGTAGTTATTGGCAAAAATGATGGACACACATCACACACAGTTAATGGTAGCCAAACAAGTGTGTCAACTAGGGTTTATAAGTCGGCCCATAATTCATTTTCGTTTTCGTTGATTTTCGTTTATCATGTCAAATATTAAAAAATATGAAAATCGTTATGACAAAATAAATAAGTATAACTAGTTGACAAATGTTAAATGTCGCCAGTTTTTTTTATCATCATTTTATATCAACTCCTACATATATATACTTATGACTAATTCTTTTTTTTTAGATAATTATTAAGTATTTAATGAAAGCAAATTAACATCTTGCCATATAATTTAGTGATATAAAAAGTTGAAAAAATAAAAAAAAATATCTGTCTTGCTAATTATGGTGAATTTATTTGAATGACAAAATGCAGATAAAAATGACAAACCTGAGCAACCAGAGGAGGCATTTCAAGTATGTTTTTGGCACCAGGAATGTCATAAACCAGCTTCCCAAGAGTCACAGGATCAGGCTTTGTGTTATCACCAATCTCCTCTATCTTACAATTTGCTTCTGCCTCGACAAACACAGCTCCTTCCCCATTGCAATCCACTATCAGCTTCCCCTCTGCACTAATCGTCAGCCGCCCTGCGAGCTGATAGTAGTGCACGAGAACCTTTGACAAAGCATCCTTGATCACTTCCACCGCGTCTTCATTGCCTCTCTCCTCCGATTTAAAGCTGTAAATCGTGCGAACAATCACCGCTATGTTCTGGTCCAGGTTGGAGAGGAAGTACAGACCCTTCGGTGTCTCCTCTGCTGGAGTTACAAGACTTGGCTCACCTTGTTTCACAACAAGTTCGAAAGTGTTTTCATCACCATTAATCTCCATTGGAAACGGACTCGTCAAGTTTCCCAAGCCTGAAATGCAAGAGAGAAAATCAGGGTTTGTTACAACTTAAATTATTTGCTTTTACTTATAGCTTCTTAGGCAGGAATAGTATAAATAAGTTAAAAAATACTGATTATCTAAAAGTTGAGAGAGGTATTTTTAACTTCTGTTTTCCGATTATGAGTTTTTAACTTGTAATAAGTTGCACCAAATAGGACTGTTAACTTATGATGGTGAGGGATTGAGAAGAGAAAAACTAAGAATTTGAGACAGACCTACCTGTGAAGCAGTAAGTATTTCAATTGGTGTTTTGGGTTGTAGTGATGGTAAGGAATAATCTATGCATGGCAAAGGAGTTGAGGAAGAAGTTATATAGGAATAGATGGGATAGAAAGATTGAGAATTACATGTTTTTGGTTTAATAAAACATGCTGTCATGAAAGAGACAGGTCTGATAGGGGCATAATGGATTTGGAAATAAAGAATTTGTGGGAGTTGGGATCCAATTGTGCATTAGATAGGGGGTGTTTGGAGAAGTCTAATCTGGATTCATTTTCAAAATCTAAATAATTTATTTTGTAAGATTTGGCGAGAAAATTATTTGTGTGAAAAATCAAATTGATTGCATATCGACAAATATGTGATTGCATTATATTTGTTTTTTAAAAAATTAGACCACATATTTAATGTTGCAGGCTATATATTTTTTTTAATAAATGTGATCCGATCGAGTTGGTACTAATCTCTAATTAATCTTATTTTTTACACGTCACTAAATAAACCCTACTACAACCAGGGCTCTAGTAATTATGTAATACCATTTTGTGATGTGAGGTTACGAGTTCAAATCTTATAGAGAGAAAGTTGATAATATTTTGTATTGTTTCATTCTCCTACTAACAACTAACAAGTTAGCCCCTACTAATCCAGATCTACTCACAGTACATAATAGGATTTTTGCCACATATACATATTATACATATTTCGATAACATTATTTAAAATAACACTCCAGATCCGAATCTTTGAGTGGTGTTGTGAACATAGTTTTTTTGGGGGCAGATTGGGCTGGTGTCATGTAGATGGTGGTAGGCAACTGGCCACCGTACCAAAACACGTTTAAGTAGTAGGGTGGATGAAGAGATGCTGTGCCCTGTAGGGGTTGGGTTGGTTAGGTAGGGTTGGGCATCCAAATTTTGGTTGAATGATCAAAACTCCATTATACAATTTTGGTTGCTTCATCAACCTCTTAAATACAAATATATTAAACAGCAATGCTAGGTGGCCACAAATTATGTGGCTCGAATGGCTCAAAACACCCAAAACGATAACGACGTCATTTTGGCAGTTTCGAACCATTTGAGCCACAGAATTTGTGGCCCTCAAACATTTTTTTATATTAAACCCTGTCAACTTTGTCCACTTTCATGAATTATGAGGGGTATACCCATCCTCTCTTTCCTCCTCTTTACTCCAATTTGTTTGTTTTTTACCCTAAAAGTTGGAGCTGAAGATTATGATCATATTCTTAAGGTTATGGTGGGCTCATGAGCTGGTCACAGTTTTACACAACCGAGTTGTTTTCACCACTCTTTTGGAAAAGCCCATAGACTAACCAAATTGCATTTAAGTAGTGATAAATGTGTATGTATGTATGTATAAATTTGTATATATTCTTTTATTCATATCGATTATTTATCCAACCAATAGCCGAGAGTTAAATGAAATTTTGGTTGTTTGAGCTTAACTTGTTAAAAATTAGTTGAGATTAAAGAAATAAGTTTGAGTTATTACATAACTAGTCAAGTTCGAACTGATAAGAAAAATCAAACATGATTAAAATGTACATTAAAAAAAATTATGAACAAAATATAAAATAATACTCATATTATGAATAAATTTTATCAAGCAATATGTAAACTTGCGCAAATGTCAAATCTAAACCAAAAATAAAATAAATAAGAACATATAAATATATAATTAATTTATATATAATTGTGTTAAGAAGTCTATTCCATGACTTACAAGAAAAATTAAACGTAAATTAACATGTATATTTAGAAGAAGAAAAAAATCAAGCAAAATATAAATAATGCTCATATTATTAATAAGTTTTATCAATTAAATAAATCTGCACAAGCATTGAACATAAGCAAAAAAAATAAAATAATTTATATATCATTGTGTTCACAAACTTATTCGATTCAAGATTAGTTTTACTTGAGCTCAACTTAATTATGAAACCGATTTAAAATTTTAACTCAAGATAATTCATTTAACAAATGAGCCAAATCTTAATTTCTCATGAACAGCCCAATTCATTTACGTCACTACTCTAACTCTACAATTAAATAACTGCACACCATTCAAAACGATTAAACATATAAAGAGCATCTAATAGAGTTAGAAAAATCAATTGCAAATAGAAATCTTTTTGACAATAAATTCAACCATAATGGCATGCCGAGTAGTTTTCAAATTAGGATAAATTAAAAATATATTACTTATTTAAAATACTAATTGTCCCTTTGAAAAGACTCCACCTTTTCAAATTTCTAACAATTTAGTAATTTTATTGTTATACAAGAAGGTAGTTAATAAATTTATTTATTATTATTATTTTATTTTATTTTATTAACTTTGTTAAATAGTAAATTCTAACAAAATATTTAGAATGAATAGCACTAGAGACTTCAAAAATTTTATCAAAAATTCTATCAAATGACTCACATAAATATGAGACTCACACAGTTAGTTTTATGTGAATTCCACTCATAAAATATTTGGTAAAATTTTTAATAAAATTTTTTAAATCTCTAGCATTTTTTATTTATAATTTCTAAAATGACAAAAAACAACTCGGATTTTAAACAAATTTCAATAACTATATTTATAATTTATCTTTAAAATTATAAATCATAATGAAGCGTGTTTTAAATAAAAATAAGAGTACATGTATGAAAATTGTGTATACTAGTTGCTTGTTACAATCACCATATCTAAGACAACCAAGGCCTCAAAACTTGAGGAACAAACTTTAATTGAACCCACCAACAAAGCAATCTTCCTTCATGGCCCGCTCATATTATTATTAGGTAACACTGTAGAACCATATGATGAAAAGTCAATCCATTTTCTTCAAAGAGGTTCAACAATCTTTCCTGATTATCAGCAAATGAGAATGAAAAATAAATTCAAGATATACCCATTTTGGTGAAATATCTAAATCAACATTAAGTGCTGTGGGGTTTAACATAAAGAGAGAACTCTTTCCCCAGTATGACAAGAAATACAAGCTCCACACAAACAATTGTTAACCATAAGGGGCAATGCAATGTTACAAGAAAGATACACAACAAAACTCAATTCACATAAAGACATCACAAAAATTTTACTAAATTCTTTTAAATATTGAATTTGTGAAAAAATTTATCCAAAAATAAAATAAAAGTATAAGTAAAAGCAAATGAAGCAGAAGCTTACTTCAGAATCTTTCATGAAAAAGGCCTTCCATTTCTTTGAGCCATCCAATAGATTACAACAATGATTGAGTCAGCCTTCCATTGAATATGCAATTTGCAAACAAAAGAATACTACCAACTCAAAGATATCATATAATATAACAGAGGCAATTATCAACTCAACTGCCAAAATAACTTACTCAGCCATTGGCTTCAGCACTTCAGACAATAAAACAATCATTTTTTTTTTCCATTTGGTACAGAATAAGAAATTTACTACTCATTTACAACAAGTAAAGACTCAATATCAGCACCATAAAATTTTCAAGTAGTTGCGACAGGAAAAAAAAAAAGGAAAAGGAAAATGCCAACTAAGTACAACTACAAGAAAGTTTAAATGGAAAGGAAAAGAACTAAAAAAAAGTCAAAAAAGAAAAAATAAAATAAAATAAAATCTCAAGTAAAGCGCCTAAGGGTTAATATCTATGGTACAGACAAACCTATCTTAGGGCATTCATTTGAAAAGGTCAATAAATTAAAGTGCCCCTATTTGCTGATGAAACCTTTGTATGCAGAAATCTAACATAAAAAGTGAATTTGTATTAATTTATCTGTACTACTACAAAGGGTTGTATGAGGCTTTTGAACCCTTTTGAATGGGTCAAGCATCGCTATCACTGTCCTCATCTTTCTCAGCATCATCTCCACTGTCAGCTTCCTCTCCTTCATCTTCCTCATCAGACATGCTGTTTATGACATCCGTAATTACAGCTTTAACCTCTGCTTTTCTGTGCATTAGATCCACACCAAAATGGGTCCCTAATGCAACCAGTTCCACCAATGACGTATTAGCAACCATAAAACTGAATATACTACAATTTGTAACATAAAATACATGTGAGCCTTACCAAGTTGCCTCAGAATATCAGATAAAGTAGCCTGCGTTATGAGAAGCACGAAAAAAATTTGTGAGCGACATGACTAATGTAAACTTGAACCATTTAAACCAAGCAAGGCAAGAAAACAGACACTACTTACAGTATTGAAGTCCACTTCCTTCAGAATATTCACAACTACAGCATGCATCTCTTCTTTGCTGGGTTCTGGCTTAGCCTTCTTGCTAGCTTTTCCCTTTCCTATTCCAACAGAGATTCAGAACAACTGATCAAGAAATGTGCATAATTTTGAGCATGGAATAAGATAAAACCTTCTCCAAACACAATTATGTAGCTATGGAAATCCCAATAACTCAATCTGACAAATTCTGTTCACAAAGTACCCTAGAGATATTTGGCATGCTTTTGATACATCAACTTCTGATCTAGGAGGTAAAACAATTTCAAGATTTAAAATCCCATATCTATCATATGTGAATAAATCATAGCAATGACAACCGAGACTAGCAATGTCTACACTTTCATTTCCTGTTTTCTGTTTCTATTTTCGGTTTTTTTTTTTTTTTAACTGAAAACAAAAACTTGTATGGTATATTCTTTTCACAATAAAAATATGAAATTGATTCCAAAATTTTCAAATTTTTGCAAACAAAAAGGTGTCCACTTGTTTTCAAAACAAGTTTTCACTCTCTTCTCTCACCCACTGCCACCACTAGCCACCAGCGGCTGTCGGCAAGCTCCAGTCAATAGCCAACGAATTCCAACTGCTTTCCAGTGATTCTTCGGCGACTAGCCAATCACCGGTGGGACATCCAGTTATCTCATAACTCCGACCAACTCCGGCAGGAACCTCCACTGCCAGCTACCACCTCTTCTGGCAACTTACCAAACATATTTCTCTATTTTTGTTTTTATTTGTTTTCAAAATATTTTTGTACACCAAACAAATTTTATGCTTTTTTTTTTTTTTTGTATAAAACAAAAACAAAAATGTGTTTCCTGTTTTTTCCCTTTTCTGTAAACAGAAAACAGGAAACTAACAACATTAACAAATGATCCACAATGGCTAAAATTTCAAGAATAGGGGTGCGTGCAACTTCATGATAAAAACATTTAAATGTAGATTTCAATGTCAAAATTCAGGCATTAGTGTCATCAAGATTGAAAGAAAGGCACGCACCTTGATCCTTTGCTGATACATTTGAAGAAGACTTGCTAGGCTGTTTCTTGCTTATTACTTTCCCCTTGGCAGAAGCACTTTGGTCCTCGCTGTCCTTTTCAACCTTCTGCTTTTTAGTTGCAGAAACCTTGGGCTTAGAAGCTGATTCAGAAGCTCCATCAGCATTACTAGCAGCTTTCATTGAAGTTGAACTAGAAGAATTCTTGGTTGATTTTGCTGAGGTTATGGAAGATTTTGCAGGGGTGCCCTTCTTGACAGATTTAGATTTCTCACTGGCTTTAGACCCAGATTCCTTCTTCACATTCTTTGTGGGAGATTTTTTTTCAATTGGTGCTTGCTCCTTTGTCTCATCTTCCTCCTCTTCTTCAGACTCACTCCCCTCCTGATCACTCTCTTCCTTTGGAACTGTATTGTCATTGTCGACATCATCATCATCTTGAGATTCATTTTTGGTGTCTGCAGGTTCAACTTCATCTTCCTCAGTTTTGGAAGAACGCTTGCGGTTCTCTCCAACTTGAGGGGTTTTCTTCCGTTTCTAGAGGTTGAAATACATCTATTTTAGTCCCCATTAGATGTCAAAAGAGAATTTAAACAAAAGCAAATAAAACTAAAAACACTCAGACAGAGATATAGATAGTTGACCATATAACAATCAGAGAAGATCCCAACAGATGATGACACTACTATATTCAATAAGAAGAAGAAGAAGAAGAAGATGATGATGATGATGATGATGCAGCAAATTGCAAAATAGTGGTTTTGAAGGCTAAAAAGCCAGGACAGAAAGCAAAACATGGATTCAGAAATTCAAAATTTTCATATACTAGACTATCTTCCATATGCATCATTGCATACATCACTCAATGGGCAATTACAATCCCCTTTATAAAAATCTTGGTAACTGAATGTCCCAGAGAAATCGAGTCAATTTTGTTCTGCAAAGTCTCAAAAAGTTAACATGTAGCCCCCAAGCCTTGCTCTACCGCTGCAGAACTCATGGCAGTAACTAACTGAAGATATGTGAAAGAAATGAAAGGAAACATCAATACACAAATGCAATGCCAACCGCAAAACCAAACATTTCAGTAGTGAGGCCACTAGAGCAGCCTAATTCATACAATTATTTGATGCCATAATCCATTTAAAGAGCATTGCAATACAATTGAATTTACAGGAGTGATCTATCATTAATGTTTTAGTTAATCCATTTTTTTACCACCAAGCTAATGCAAGTTACAAGAGTAGTCCTCAGGATACAAGGCATGAATGACAGCTACCCACCTTTTAGCAATTAAATTCACCACCACAAATAATGGTACATTCCCAACACTTACCAACAAGGAAAAGAACCAAAGCATCACTAAAAGCACTGCTCTAGTAATGACAACAATCACAATTAGAAGACTCAAACAAGGAAAAACAGAAAGACTAAGCAGGGAGGAAATGTAACCAACAATATCTCACCATATACACGTATCCTTGCTCATGACACCCTTTATTCAACTCGAAGTCCTAAGGAGAGCAAAAGAAGGCATGGCGTGATCTAAAATCATGTAGAGCAGCAAAATTGCAGCCCATGTCCAAAACCTCCCAGACAAAATCACTTCATAGCATTGAACTATAATGCTCTGTGGCAGTGTACTAATTAGAGACCAAAATCAATCACATTCTACTCAAAAGTTCCACTGAACAGCAGCAAGTGGACCATTGAAGCACATCTCTCAATTGAACTCTTCACATGAATCAAAGATTTAAAGGAAAAACAGAAGGCATGGTTCTATCTATAATCATATAAAGGCTGCAAAATCACTGTCCATGTCTAAACCTCTTGGATATAATTCCTTCATAGCAACAAACTATGATCCCCTTTTTTTGTAATACTAATCAAACACTGAAATCAGTCAAGTTCAGATGGGAAGCATTCAAGATTTCTTATCATACAAAGGAACAGTTCTTTTTTTTTTTTTTTGAGATCAACAACAAAGAACTTTATTGATAAATCAAAAATGAAAGTAAATGAGGATGAGGCATCCTCTTACAATGAAAAGGGAAAAACACAAAACAAAGGCCTAAACAAGAAAACACAAATGCCAAAGCCTACATATCACACACTACCAACCAATTTCTAGCTAACAAAAAAAAGGAAACCCCTTTAAAAAGAGGATTCCCCAAAACCCAAAAAGAAGTTAAATGGCAAACACAATCCCAAAACAATCTATCCCTCGAGATTTATCTTCAAACACCCTCGCATTTCTTTCCAACCATAGAACCCAAAAGGTTACAGAGACCGCACCAAACCAAAGCAATTTGGCTCTCTTCAATCCTCGAAGAATGCGAAGTCAACTTCGAGCATATGTGCACTCCTTTGTGAAGCTACCCACATAACATTCCCCAACAGAAATAACTTGTGCCACAAAAACAAAGCTATTGGACAATGCAAAAATAAATGATCCACGGATTCCCCATTCTTACAACACATAATACACCACTAAGGATTTAAAGATCGATTAGGTCTCCATTTCTACAATGTATCATTTGTCAAAATGCCTCTATCTTCACCTTAAGAAGAGCATAAGCCTTTCAAATTCTCTTAGAAAAAGGAAATTGAGAAACATGAGGAGAATCAATGAGTTTATCAAAAAAAGACTTACACGAAAATATCCTAGATGAATGAAGAGCCCAACCCCTCTTGTCCTCCAGAAGAGGAGTCAGAAAAATTCTCAATTCTTGACAACAAGGACACCAACTGTGAAGCTTCCTTATCATTAAGATTTCTAGAAAAATAAAAGCTTCAGGAAATTGGAGCCAAAAGTGAACAAGCCATAGAAGCAATAAAAGAGTTATGAGATCGAGCCACTCTATAAGGATGTGGGAAATCAAAAGCAAAAGAAGATTGGCCCATCCACACGTCCTCCCAAAAACGAACAAGTTCTCATTTCCCACCCTTATCAAAAGATGACAAGACCAACATGTGTATACATGTGAAATTGATTTCCAATGAGCACAAGTACCCCTCAAGACCACCGAAGAATCCCTACCATTGTCTTGAATCCCATACTTGCTTCTAATAACCAAATGCCATAGTGAATCACTCTCAAGTGAAAACCTCCACAACCATTTGCCAAGAAGGGCCATGTTCCTAGCCAAAATGTTGCCAATAACCAAACCCCCCTTTTCCTTAGGTAATGAAACTAAATCCCAACTCACCAGGTGATCCTTCTCCTCATCCTTGTCGTCCCAAAGAAAATCCCTCATCAACTTTTCCAATGTCTTTGTCACCTTAACTAATATCTTGAACAAAGATAAAAAATAAATAAGAATACCACTCAAAACCGACTTAACCAAAGTATATCTACCCTCTCGTGACAATAAAGCCTTACTCCACCTTTCCAACGTTTTACCAATCTTCTCCACCACTAAATTCCAAAAAGCTTCACTCCTAAGATTACCCCCCCAAAGGAAGACCTAAATACTTAAACGGAAGTGGCTCTATACTACATCCTAAAATAGTCGCCCTATTCCAAAGCAAGTCTTGTTGCATATTAATACCCACCACACTACTTTTCTCCAAATTAATCTCAAGGCCAAAGATGACCCCAAACAATCTCAAAATCAAATAAAGATTAACTAACTGACTTTCATCTCTTGTTGAGAAAAAAATTGTATCATCCGCATACTGTAAATGCGTGACACAAACTCTATCCCCTCCTACCTCCAATCCCGCAAAAAGACCTACTTCTCTAGCTCTATCAACCATCCTGCCCAATACATCTGCCACCAAAATAAAAAGAAAAGGAGATAATGAGTCCCCTTGTCATAATCTTCACGAAGCCCTGAAACACTCCCTTAGTTTACCATTAACTAAAATAGACATATTACACGTCGACAAACATCCCCTAATCCAAGATTTTCACTTCCCACCATAACCCTTCTTGTCCATTACAAAATCCAAAAATTACCAATCCACGTGATCATATGCCTTCTCAAAATCCACCTTAAAGATAATACCCTCATTTCCTAAACTTCTATATTCCTCCACGACTTTATTTGCCACTAGGCCTTGTTTGGCAAGTATTCCTTTTAGCCAAAAAGTCAAAAAGTTATTAAAAAAATCAAAAAGCCAACAACTCATACCAAAAAAGTCAAAGATTCCATTTTCTCTTTATTTTTTGCACATCTTTTCATAAAAAACCAAAAAATCATCCTAAACATACTAGCTTTTTTTACATCACATTTTAGCCAAAAAGTCAAAAAGTTACTAAAAAAATTTGTTCCCAAACGAGGCCTAAGGCTACATCTAGGATTTGCCTACCTTTTACAAAAGCCCCATGTGCCATCGACACAATCTCCCCTAAGGAGATTCTGAGCCTTTTTGATAAAATCTTCCCCAAAATCTTGTAAAGTGATGTGACCAAACTGATGGGTCTAAAATCTTCAATTCTTACTACATTCACTTTCTTAGGAATCAAACAAATGAATGTGACATTTGAGCTCAAATTAACAACCCCCAACTCATGACATTCCGAAAAAACTCCTAACAAATCATTTTTCATCACCTCCCAACAGTCCTGAAAGACAACCATAAAAAAACTATCTGGACCTAGAGCTTTGTCTCTCTCACACTCGAAAACTACCTCCCGAATTTCCATTTCATCAAATGGCCTTTCAAGTCAGGTTGCAACTGCTTGATCAATAGGTCCCCATTCAAGTCCTTTAATCCCTGGTCTATTTATCTCCTCCTTTGAATAAAACTTAGAATAAAAATCATAAATTCCATTAACAATCTAATTCTCCTATTCCACTACTACCCCTGGACTTACTTCTAATCTCTTAATGAACTTCTACTTTCTTTTCTCATTTGCTATCCTGTGAAAAAATCTTGAGTTCACATCTCCTTCCTTCAACCATTTAACCTTCGCTTTTTGAGACCCAAGAGGTTTGCTTCCTAAGAGCCAACTCTTCCAACTTCAATCTCAACAGGGATCGCTCCCTCCTAAAGGACTCGGCAAAACCCCCCTGCATCTCCAATACATCTAACCCTTCGATTCTGCTCATCACCTCTTTCTTTGAAAACTCTAAATTCCCAAAAACCTCCTTATTCCAACACTTCACATTCTCCTTGACCATCTTCAACTTTTTCATAAACTTAAAACCCTCACATCCATAACAATTAGCATTGGTCCAACATTCCTCAAATTTTCTGTGAAAAGATGGATGTTCCAACCACATATTTTCGAATCTAAAAGGCATCGACCCCCATTTTAAAGGGCAATTTTCTATCATAATAACGCAATGATCTAATATTAATCTTGATGGTGATTCCTGCCTTAAATTAGGAAAAAAACCTTCCAACCCCAAGGAGTACAAAAATCTATCCAGCCTACAACACACCAAATTTTCTTACAAATTAGACCAAGTAAATCTAGTGTTGCACAAAGGAGGATCCACCAACTCACAATCTATGATAAACAAATCAAAGTCCCTCATGCCTCTAGTAGTTCTAATCCCATTGAGTTTTTTTGAGCTCTTCCTAACCACATTAAAATCTCCCCCTAAACACCAATTAAGGGAACGTAACCCAAATAACCCATATAACTCCTCCCACAAATCCTTTCTCCTAGACGATCTATTAGGGGACCATAAACCCCTGTTAACCACCACTCTGTATTGTCAAGATTTCTAAACCTAATTGATAGTGAGAATTCCCCCACTAAAGTTTCACAATGAGAAACAACTCTTTCATCCCACATCACCAAAATGCCCCCCTGCTATACCAACTAAAGGCGAACAAACCCAACTCTTATGTCTAACTTCCCAAAGACTCTTCATGAACCTCCTATCACATACTTCTGCTTTAGATTCCTAAAAAGCAACTATGTCCAGTTGATGACGCCTAAGAAAATCCTTAATAACACCCCTCTTTCTCCGAGCGCCCAACTCCCTCACATTCCAATTGATGATCTTCATTGGGAAACATGTTCACCCCTAAATACCTCCTAACGCCTCTCATAATTAACCGAACTTGCTAAATTCCTAAGTTCCCTTGCCCCTTTTTTTATTGCTCTCACCCACCTTTCTACCAACCTTCTCCCTAATGAACCTACTATCTTTACTAAAAGATCATGCCCATAACTTGAAGTAACTGCATAAAATGAGGCACCTCCTCGGCCCCAATTGGACAAGTCTAATATTTACTTAATTCCTTCAACAAACTCTCCGTTTCTTCAACCCCATTACTAAAAACCTGACCCCCCTTGTCAACATGACTACCTAAGATCCCTTCCTAATTGTCTTTCACATGGTCTTGAATACCATTAGCTTGTAAGGTCTTAGACACAACAATAGACCCATTCACCATGTCCGTTGAGGTATCAAAGGTAACCCCTTGTGCCTGAACATCACCTGAGGAGATCTGAAGAACAAGACAAATTGACCTAAATGAATGAAACAAAGAATCCCCATCCTTAACCCTTTCCCCATAATTAGAAAAAACCGAAATGGCTTGTACCCCCTTCAGTGTAGATGAAAATGCTAAAACTTGGTTAAATGATGGACTAACCTAATTCAAAGATTCGAAAACCTTCTCGAAATCCTCACCATCAGTAGTACCATCAACATTGAAAAGATTATTGAGATTCCAATCCTAGTCCTCAAGCTCATCCGCTATACTTTCCCCTTCAAAGTGTGAATTAGAGCTCTCGGATGATCCGTATTCATCCATAGCTTGCAATACCTCATGTAGTTCGAACCGACCCACTTCTAAGTCCTAAACTAATTTTTCCGAAGCCAAATTAATCTCCACCAAGCCCTCATCCGACGCATTTTAATCTCAAAAAATCCTTACAGGATCTATCCACAATATCAGACAATCCTAGATGTGCCTCCTTTGTGCTAAGGTCATCACGAATGGTGGACTGCCTAGGCTGAGTGCACTCGACTGGATCTGATGCGACAAAAGAGAGAGATCTGCTCTTTCCCTCAATCTCTAAACATCGTCTAGGCTTTTCAACACCGATAGACTCAGTATTTATAACCCGTGAGACCAAATGAATCGATTTGTCCTGCCCACCCAAACCCAACCCCGAAACCTCCATCGGGTTGGAAGCACAAACCCTTAGATCTTTCATAAAACTTGGGCCTTTGTCCTTAAAGAAACAAAACTTATTTGGGCCCTCATGAAGATCTGGAACACTCCTTAAAGCTGTGCACATCATCTAGCCCAAACTGATCCTGTACCCCAGTATTAATCTGGTTATTTGTATTAACCAAAACATGGGCTAAGCCCACAGTGTGGCCAAGCCCATCTTTAATCAATGTAATGGCATGTCCCTTTCGTCTCTTTCTCTTCTGCCATTGCCGCCTTCCACCTCGTTCAAATCACCAATTTGACTTCTCACCTCCTTTCGGCCACGTGTCTTGGCTATCGCTTGAGACCCCTCGCCTCCCCTCTCACCGATATTGGAATCACCAAAATCAGGTCAGCACCACCATTGCCATTGAACCTCTCGTCTACCAGAAGACTTTGCTAACGCCTTCAATCGAACAACAGCAGAACTTCCATCCAATTGAACATCAATAGTTGCGGGTAAGAACCCATTACGAAGACCTTTGACTTTCAATCTTGCCTCAAAAAGATTTCCGAAAGTCCTAGTTCTTTTATCCACCTCCAACAGACCTCCACACTTCATCCCAATTCATTCAAAAACCTTGTTATTCCATAGACTAAAAGGCAGATCACAGACTGAGACCCATCCTCCATTTGAAGCAATCACATTAGCCCTACTATGTTTTTCAACCGACCACCTTTCCAAACTTACTGCAATGCTCTTACCAAAGAAACACATTCCCTGACTACCATAATAATCCGCCTCGTCAATGCTTTTTGCAACAAACAGAGCTTTGTTTAAGTGAAAAGGCCTCAGAGAAATACTAGTTTTAAAAGACTAACATAGCTCCTTCTTAATCTATGCCCATTCGTTGAAGAAATCAGTTATGGTACAAACCACCACCTTGCACATCTCCAAAACAGAGCTACTACCTCCCGAGAAATCTGCTTTAGAGCGGAGTACAGCAACATATGAAGCTCCTCTGTTTGCCCCTATTTTCTACTGAACTGACATATCCACACGTGTGGGTCCTCTACGAGTCCTAACTAAATCATGGTCACTTCAATGCTATCTTTCCCCCTTTTCCAGAACCCTAGAACTTCCTCGAATAATGCTTTCAAACATCTTGGCCACTACCAGCCACCCTTGACCATCAACCCTTGCCGGAATAACAATGTTACTTCTTTGTACCCCAACCGGCCATTTAGATAACTCGACAAAAACACCACCCTTGTTACTGTACTTCTAAAGACAAAATACAACTAAACTGCTACTATACTTGCTAAAAAAGGATCAATCCTTGCGCCCTCTCCAAACCTGTCGCAAACCTTGCATTGCCCAAAAAACTCCCCCCAAATTGATCTTGAGAGAATAACTTCTGAAATGATTCCTCTCAATGACTTCCACTAGACTTCCTCTGGATTCACTATCAACCTTAATAATGATAAGTTTATGCTCTATACGTAGCTCTAAAACTCCCCCGTGATAATCCATTTTTCCTTTCGACACAAGCAAAGTAATGCTACAAAGGAACAGTTCTTATCATAAGGTGTATTGACTATTGAACACCAGGTGGAATCAGTCAAGTTCAGCTGGGAAGCATCCAAGAGTTCTTATCATACAAAGGAACAATACTTAACCTTATGTCATTGAACACCAGGTGGACCGTTCAAGCATAACTCTGAAGTACAAATGCAGACAAACCTTAAAAATATCCATCAAAATTTAGATTCCTGAATCATTGAAAAGAAACCAGTATGGATACTGTCAAAACAATACCAGTAAATCATTTTTACTATATGTCATTCAATGTTAAGCAAGAATAAGGAGTCTTTCAAATGCATTTACATGACCATTTAGATAATTTCGGGCAACAATATTGAGGAAAACAAACCTTGACCGGAGCCTCTTCAGATGCCTCTCCAGAAATTGCAGTTCTGCTTGCTGTAGTCTTCCCCTTTCGTTTTTTACCTTTCTGGAATTGAGATATAATTTCAGCAATAACTCTTACCTAGGCAACTACATATAGACAATTTACAGTAATTGAATCCCACCCCTACTAAAGCAGGGGGAAAAGGGGAAACAAAAGAGAATAAAATTTTTAACCTGTTCCTTATCAGCGAGCAAAGTATCAGTGGTAGGATGTGGAGATTCCAAAAACTCCAAAAGCTTTGCTGAAATTTCTTCCTGAAAGTATAATTTAGAGAGAAAATAATTGATCATTTAAAATTAAATATCATGTATAAATAATGGCATTGATCATTCATGAACGCATACCTTCTTTGTAATGGCCTTGATAATTGGAATATTGAGGACATCACAGAAATCCAACAATTTTTCCTTAACACATTTGTCAAGCTTCTCCTTAATTTTTGCCCTCTGTTTTTCCTGTTGAATACATATAACCAAATGACAAACATATGTTTTGGACTAGCATTAACATTTTAACATTATATATGAATCAAAAATTATATCCCATCCTCATCATGTGTTTCAGCATGCATGTCTGTGGGTACAAAAATTCTAAACAAGAAAGGAAAAGGATGCATACAAAACAGATAAGTTGTGAAATAAATAAAAATTACCCCCATATATAAAATAAATACCTCATTTTCAACCCACACATAACCAGAAAAGAGCCCTATGTTTTTCTTCAAACTGTGTGACTGCCAACAAAGCATCAAAAAACACATTCAAAACTTGGAAGAGAATCACAGGCTACAACTGCATTCCAAATTATATTAATGATTGGAAAACATACAAAAAAAGATGCAGGGACTTTAAAGGAAAAAAAACACTGTAAAATCAACCAAATGAAAGCAGAAGGGCAGAACCATGAAAAGCACTGATAAAAAGATCACCTTTGTTTTCTTTCCAAAAAGAATTGTGTGAAGCATCTGCAAGCTGTCATCAGGTTTTCTCTTGGACAACTTGAAAGCCACTGAAAGAGCAAATCAGATTGAGTAAGAATACAAGCCAAAGCCAAAGTGACCGTGAGGATCAATAAAAAGTAAATAACACCGAGTAATAATAATATGTATGACACAGCTGCAAATTTCTGCTTCAAAGTATAGTCCAATTTCTGCTTCAAACTATACTCCCATTCATAAAAATCTTGTGAAGACTAAAGCTTCAAAGAACACCCAGTTAAACTTCCAAAACCAATTAGCTGCCTCAGCTCCTGCCTTGGTCACATGCAACTCAATCGTACATTTTTTATGCCGTCAACAGAATAAAAGAAATTCATGCAGATAAATGGAGTTCAGGAACACTGATGTTTTTAGTGGCGTGTGCTGCTGTGTCAATAAAATTTTACTTAATGGACAGAGCTACATTACCTAGAACGCAGACTGTTCTAGGACATGCCACATGGAATGGGAATAGGAATGTAGTACGGCACATACTTTAAAATGTGGTATGATAGGAGGTAGACTTGTACAGACTATGCTATTCAAATTTAAAGTACTCCTAGAACAATATCCTTTTAACAATTAGGCTTCCAATAAAATATAGTTTTTTTATAAAAAAAAAAAAAATTAATCATGTAACAAAACGTTTCTATGAAGATTACGACCCATTTTTTACATTTATCCTAGGTATTAACGTTTTATGGTAACATTGAGACGGAGCATTTACCATAAATTCCAATCTTCCACCAAGCACTAATAATCTTTTATACTGAAACCAACTATGCTATTAATATTACACTTAAATAATCCTGTGATTTTTCATTTCCATTTTTTTTAATATGCAGCTCCATAATTAAACTAAGAAAACAGAATATAATCTGACTTGTCTACCTCTAATTACAGTTCTTGCTTTTTACATTGATTTAAATACACAACAAAAGAGCCAATTTGAATGAATTAACAATTTATGGAACAAATGCAATCCAAACTAACATAATAGCGCTTTGGTTCCAACTTACAAATATGTTTAATAGTAGTATGAACTTCCATTATTATCAATTATTCTTAAAGTGAACTTTATGGAGAACAAGGAAATAGGGGCAGAAAGTAAAGGCAAAAAAGAACACATAAGACTTTAAAAGCTCTGTCCTTAGAATCACACGATTCATGATTCAAATTGTACGATTCAATATGATTCAATGGGTACTCAACATGAACAAGTTGCATGAATTGCAAATAGTTAAGAATCATGAATGAATCAATGATTCATAGAATCAAATCGGTAAATTGTGAATCGATTAATTAGCTTTCAGTTCACTGAAAGCAATTTTTGGCCTCTTCTTTTACTAGAAAAAGAGTTCAAAAATCCCCTTTAAGATCTTTAAGGTTATATAATTCATGATTCACCTTTCGCTCTCCCTATTTACTTTCGAAGACACAAAACCCTAGGGAAAAAATTTGCTTCTCTCTAAAATACTCTAGGTTTTCATATTCAACTTCATCCAAGTGTTTACACTTGTAAAATAAATCTTTAAGGAATCATATGAGATTTTTTTAAAAGTTTGGAGAATTGGGTACTTTTCCCCCTTTGAGGTGAATTTTCTATTACTTTAGTTATAAAAACTTTGTCAATGAGTTATTGTTAGCTTTAATTATTAAGAATAGATGATAAGAAAAATCTATAAGGAAAAATTCAAGATTGTGATCCTATGTAGAGCCATTATACTCGTGCTAAATTTTTTTATTTTGAACCTTGAATTCTTGCTTCCTTTTAATTCATATAGGCACATATGATGTGGATTGTCATAATCATAGCTGAAGCAGCCACGTGATCATCAATCAAAACAACCTTCTCATTGATTTAAGTCTAAATTTTTAATATATGCAATACATCTTTAACATCTAAATGCATATACATTTTTCTATATAAATTAGAAATCATGGTCAAATCTCTACAATTCATGATTCAAAAAAAAAAGACAATTTTGATTCACAATTTCACAACTATGACAGATACATATCTCACACCCTTACCCCAAGTATGAGTGTCTGACACAAATACACAAGCAACATACATTTAGGATTTCTGTCTATTTTCCAACGTCAAGAGATAATATATTATGGTTTTTAAGCTTTATGGTTGATGACAATTGGAACTCACATTCATAATATCTTCCCAATTAGACATCATAATTACTTCTTTATATAAGAGCTATTGAATAAGATGTGCCAAAATCCATTTATTTTAATTTTTCATATATCCAATTATTTAATATCATTTTTATATTGTGTCAAATCTTACAATTCTCATTTCAATTTGATTCACAACTAGCAAAATTAATATTTTGATTCACAATATTATTTTATCAACTATACACTTCACTACAAATTTTTTGGTTTTCAATAGGCAGGGTCAGACAACTGAAATGATTGGACATTTCAAATAGTGCAGATAAAATAATTCCACATTTTAGTGCATTGTTGGATGTTCAAGGCAAAAATATTATTCAAGCTTCTAATACACCCATACAATTTGTGTGAATTATGAAAGAGCATTGTAAATCTAACCAATCAAAAGCTATGACCTGACCTTAGAAACTAAAGACTCCAGGCATCACTAACATAACTCATTTAACATTTAAATGAACTTTAAAGATCGATGTGAAAACCAAGACATCCTAGCTAGACAGAGCATAAAACAATATAACAAAATAAGATTGAGGAACAACAAATCTGTATTGATGCAATTTACATTCTAGCTGTCAATCCATAATTAGTACTTTTCTACATCTGAATTGACAAACTCAGAACTAGATAAATGATAAATACATACCATTTGGTATATCCTTAAGCTGTGTGCCTTGACCCTGCATATTTACAAAACACAATGTGAGAAAATTCACAATTACTAAGGGGAAAAAAAAAAGTACAGCATAAATTTACTGTCAACACCTTCTCAATTGACAATACTTTGCTTGCACTTCTCCCAGTCGAAGGCTCCGAATACCGCTCGACAGTCTTCCTCTCCCTGATCGGCCTCTCGATTGGCGTAACAGGCTCTTTTGAGCCGGGCTCACTCTTCGCCGCCTTCTCATCTTTTGCAGCTTTCTTCGAACTACCCTTTCGACCTCTCTTCGCCTTTTTGCTTACCTCCTCTACTTCCTCCTTACTCTCTTCACCTTTCACCTCAGGTTCTTCCTTCTCCTCCTCTTCTTCTTCCTTCTCCTCCTCCATTTCCGTATCCTCTCCTTGCTTTTCCGCTTCCTTCTCTTCTTCACCCTCCTCTGCTTTCCCTTCTTCTTTCACTTCACCTTTGTCTTCGACATTAGCTATTTCTTCTTGTTTCTTGTCTTCTAGGGTTTCAGCCGCCATCGAAATGAGCTTCCAGAAAAGAGAGAGAGAGAGATAAATAGGGTGTGCTGTATGTAAATGTATATAGAGAGAAAGCACAAGTAAAACCCTAGGTTTGGAACCCTAGGGATCGATGCGAGTGGCCAAAATGGGACTGGTTCAGGAATCGCTGGAAGTGAGCAAAGTTACGGTTAGAGAGAGAGAGAGAGAGATCTCGAATGCAGACGCAGCAGAGGTTTTTTTAACAGTGATGTGGAGGGATTTAGGAGTGAGAAAAGGGCTTTACCGCCGTCTCTCAAATTGGGGAAAAATGGTTCAAGGGCGGGATGATTTCGTGTGAGTTTCAAAATTTTTGTGCCTAAAATTATTAGCGGGCTTTTTGGAACAACATCATGGGCGGTTTTTGGTTTTTTTTTATTAAAAGATAAATTGATTACAAAATTAAAAAAATTAATTCAAATAAAATATCATATTAAATCTCATATTCATTTCTCTTTTTATCTTATAAATATCACATTCAATCACAAAAAAATCTAATTATTTTTTCAAACACAAAAAAAAAAATTCTTCAATAATATCTTACAACTAAAAAAACTTACAAAAAAAACTCACTTCCCGAACACCTACCATGTTGTGTTATCCATATCATTGGTTTTAATATTGTAGTGATTCGTGTTAATTTATATTGTTTTATTTGTTATGGTTAATAAGTAGGAGTTTAACATGTATTAAAAATTTGTATTATATATATATATATATATTTATTTGAGTCATATCAATTAACATCTCATCTCTATTTTTTTACTTATTTTTTTTTTATACATTTTTTTATAAAAAGTTAAAAAACACACTTATTTAGAATATCTCAAATTACCCCTAAATATATAAATATATTAGTTTTTAATGAAATATTAAAATAAAATGAATGTAAGAGAAATTTAAGATATAAAATTTATAATAAATTAATAGTTGTATATAAAAAATATTATGTAAAATTAGTTTGTATTATATATATATATATATATATATATATGAAAAAGGATTGAAGAGGTGTTGTTAAGCCTATTACACCCACTTTTGGATCCCAATTCAGTGATCTCAACTGTTCACATTTTTAAATTCGTCAAATATATTATTCTTGCAAAAAATCAAGTTGATCAAATAACGACAACCACGTGTTCGAATTAGTTTTGTATGAACAGTTTATTTTCTCATAGTTCATTTTTTTTATACAAAATTGATTCAAATATGTGGTTACCGTTATCTAATTAACTTGATTTTTTTACAAGAATGATATACTTGATGAATCTTAAAATGTGAATGGTTCAGATCTACAAAATCTAAATAATCCTTGAGATATTGATTCGTGATTATGTTTCAATTTTAAATAGTAAATACCAATCTCAATCAAACAATCAAGAACAAATCAATACAACGATTTAATGTGAAAAAAATTACAATTAGAGCGCCTTCAATTGTGATAAAAAAACCATAGACCAAAATCATAAAACAATCCACTAAGAAAACAAAAACAAGAATTACACAAGAGTACTCTTAATTACCTAGCAAATCTACGCTCTTCACTACGGAACTGCTTTGCCCAATGTTAAATCCTCAATAATGATGTCGAATCCTTGACGATGAGCCACTTCGAAATCCACCAAAACTTCATACCCAAGTTCCCCAGAATCTACTAAAAAACATCTCTCTCCTTTGTGAATGTAACAGTAAAATCAACCCCTTGATGAAGTCAATATAAAGCTCGTAAATTCATTAATTGTGACACCTGAGTTTTTTGCTCTGTTTGACCGAAACTTTTCTTGCTCAAGCGTAGATCTTTAGCTCTTGGTAAATGACAACTTTGCAGGCAGGCCGCTCGAGCGAAGAAGTTGTAGCTCGAGCGTAGAATGCATGCTTCCAATAGTTTCATTGTAGCTCTGCAAAACTTCTAGGACATGTTCTTTTCCGCTCGAGCCCACTCACTTAGTTATGTCTTACACTCGAGTGTTAGAGGTTGTGCTCGAGCGACCTGTCGAGGACAACAGATTTTAAAAGTGATTCCAAGTCATTTTCTTTGCATTTTTCCATTCTCCCTCTCTCCCTAACTCTACCTTTTCTTAAACCCTAGCTCACAAAACCATAGATTTCTCCAATCTTGACTCAAGATCTCCCAAGATTAGTTGAAAGAAAAGCTAGATCGACACTTTCACCGATTGTTTTGCTAGATCATCGAAGTACGAGCGTGTATTGCCATCCTAGCAAACCAACTCGAGGGAGGGGTGTCTTTAACTCTTTATATCTTCAATTTGAGCTAACTTATGTGAAGTTTTATAACTACTCATGGTGTATCTATATATATATCTACATAGATTGTGAGTATGTGGCAGTGTAGATGAATAATTGGGTTCATGTGGTAAATGTTTCTTAAATAAGCAAGAAGTTGTGCTTAATATGGATGAATATCAATGTTAATGAGGAGTAATGGCCTCAATTTCATTAAAAAGGGAAAAACCTTAATGTTACTCAAACTCTAATTTTCAAAACTTTTTATAAAAATGATTTTGCTCAATTGTTTTCAAAAACATGAAATTGAGTGTAATTATTTGACTTTGAGTTGGAAGTATGTGATTTAAATGTTCTCTTTGATGCATACCTTAAGTTGAGAATGATTGTTGGTGTTAGACCCTTGGTTTAGACATTGTGAAGATGTGGATTCCTGTAAGGAGTGGTTTCATTTTGGGAAATCATACACTAATTGCAAATTCATACATCATTTGCATTGCCATCTCTTTTGATTCTATCTTTGTACAAATGGTTGGAAGTTGAAGAGTGGTAATTAGCCTACGAGTCCGGGTAGTGAGTTGGGTTGGATTTGAGTTATGTTATGTCATTGGTACCCGCGCGGGGAGTCAAAGTGCCCAGTTGCCCTGTCTGTGTATGTAGCAATCTAGAATTTTTCCTTCCGCTCAAGCGGGGGGGTTGACGCTCGAGCGGACTTGTGAGACTTCCTGTATTTTTGCAGTCTGTCTGAAATTCTAAAAGTTGTGAGTTCTCGCTCGAGCGGCCGGCTTTGTTGGTCTGCGCGCTCAAGTGGTCTGCCTGGTTGAGTTTGAATTTATGAGGCTAGTGAGATTGTTTTTGACCCTTTTATTATTGTCTTTGGAGCCTCTTAGTTTTATTTTGGGTCATTGATCGAAGTGGTAACATGGTGGTAAAGTAAGATTGGACCAAAAACTTTAATTTGGATAATCTTCCTACGAAAAGCCGTCACTCTTTTGCCCTTTTCTTTTTCCACATTTTGAATTTGGATGTGAGACTAGAACCATTGGAAAGCTTATTTTCGAGGCTTCAATTTGGACACAAGAACGACCTAAAACGAAGTTCGAATAGGAAAGTTATACCTGTTCGAAGTTTTGGAATCTGTGTTGGAAGCAGATACACTCGAGCGGGAAAATTGACGCTCGAGCGGACTACACGAGTTCAGCAGCTTAAAAACATGATTTTTAGAACATTTCTTACATTTTCTTTTCCCCTCTTCTTTGCTCTCATTCTAGGTCCGAAAACCTAGCCTTAAAAACCTTGATTTCCTCCACTTTTATCAACAAATCCACCATGGATCTTCCATTAAGGATGGAGAACAAGAGAAGATCAACATTTTCAACCGATTAAAACTCAGATTTGTGACAGATTCTCATCAAAGCTTCGCTCCTTTGCTTGATTCTTGAGGTAGGGGTTCTTGTTCTTCCTCAATACTTCCATAAATAGATAGTTTTGTGGTATTTTGATTATATACATACAAAACCTACATTTTTAGACATCTAGAGTATATTATGAGAATTGGGGGTTTAGGGTTTGAGATGTTGGGAGTTTAATTGATGGGTTAAAATGGTGGATTGTGAACCCTAGGTGTATAATCAATGGGAAAGTTGGAATAAAAAGTAATGGGTTAAGAAATTTGATTTTTTTTCTTGAAATTTCTAGGTTTTCTAGAAACCCTAGGTTGATTCATGATGATAATCAATGATTTGGCCCAAATTGAAAATAGAATCATGAAATTGATAGGTTGAATTATATACGTACAAGTTTAATTGGAATTTGGTTATATTTGAAAATTATGTTTAAAATTTGCAAATGAACTTTGTTATGAGCATTGTAAATCATGCTATAATGAGAAAGGGAATTGGGGGAAATGATTTATTAACGATATAGATGACATAAACTCGATTATGGAATGTTGAGATGGGATTTAAGAATTTACCTTGGATTATGTTGAATTATATCTAGTGGTGTTGAATTGAATCATGTTGAATAGCGTTGATTATGTTGAATTGTGTTGACTATGTTGAGTTGTGTTAAATTAAGTTGAGTTGTGTTGGGTTGTATTGATTTTGGGTTGATATAAATAAAGGAAATTTTGCCCTAATTGGATCAAATTGTTATTTTGTATAAGCAATTAAAATTGTCAGTGTAAATGTGAAATCAGAGGATTATTAATGATGATGATGGAGTTTGATATGCATTATCACTCCCATATGAGATTTTGGAAAAAAACATATCTTCAAAGGAATTTATATATCGGTTTAGATGTATTTGTTTTGAGCTATCGGTGGAGGATAGCTGTGATTGGTGTAGAAATTGCATGTTGACTAGGCAAACCGGATTATTTATAAATCATGCATATCATGGAGAATGCAATGGATTTTGAGGATTTAAACTGTATGTTTTGAAAAAAGATTTTGGAAATTCTTGTGCTATGTTTAAGAGCACTTGTTTCATTTGAAAATCATATTTTGGATCACATGTATCGTGCTAGTTGAAAAGAGTAAATAATATGATAAGTCTGAAAATGGTTGTCATTGAATATGACTGTTTGTTTTAATACATTGTATATGTATGATTGTTTGGGAGGAGAAAGGGGATGTACTCCATGTGTGATTATGTGATTAAATACATTGTATATGTATGTTTGTTTGGGAGGAGAAAGGGGATGGACTCCATTGTTTGGGAGGAGAAAGGGGATGGACTCCATTATAACTAAGTTGGCCGGAGTGTCCTGGGTGAAAGTCCCGAAATTTATACATGGGTGTCGATCCCGCGGACGAAATTTTCGTAAAATGGCAGTTTGAAGTGTTTATGTATATTTTGTATGATTGGGAAAACCACTGAGTTGTAGTCTCAGTTTGGTTGTTGTGAAATAATGAAATTTACTCATGAATTGTGAAGAATAAATAACTTGAAAATGAACTGAAGGGAAATGGATTAAGGATTGAAATTGGCATTATGTGGGTAATTGGATTAAGGGCTAGTGATGATGAACTCAATGGATTGCTTGTGACAAAAGGGAATGCTATGAGCTTTGTTTTGTAAGTAATTGGGAAATTGAATTAAAAAGGGTTTGTGATTCTTGTGTTATGTTTGAACTCTAATCCTTTGGATTTTGATGTCATGGAGTATGGTAATTAGAAATGGAAATGAAATGTGTAATGTCAGAATGGAAACGAAATGTGGAATATTAAAATGGAAACAAAATGAGGAATAATTTGGAATCGGGTTAATGAGTTTAAGATGATGTTCTTCCTTAAGTGTACTTGTTTTCAAAGAAAATTTATGGCTTCTTAATGATGAGAGACTACATTTATGGTAAGGAGTTTTCTTACAAGGTTCAAGTGAAATTTTAAGAAAGATACTTTTTGGTTTAATATTTTAAGCTTACAAAATGCTATCTTACTAAATGATATCACTCTGTATGCATGATCATTTCTATCTATGTGGTTGCTATTGTTGTAAACCTATGAGATTTCTACTGAGCATTAGTGCTCACCCCTCGTTGTTTTATTCTTTTTTAGGAAGAGAATTTCGGATTCATTAGTTGAAGAGTATGGATTCTATGTACCTTATGTGTAAAATTTATCATCCGAGTAACTAATCAAATCAAATGCTACACCTCTAAGGTAAAATAGTCCCAAATTTTGAGTGCCAACAAGATATCTCAAAATTCTTTAAACAACACTAAGGTTTGATTCTTTAGGTTTTGATTGATATCTAGCACACATGCAAACACTAAACATAATATTGGGTCTACTTGTAGTTAAATAGAGAAGTGAGCCAAATATACCTTGATTTTTGTTTGATCAATGGACCTACCCTTTTCATCATTGTCTAGCTTAATTGATGTGCTCATAGGTGTTCCGGCTACTTTGGAGTCATTCATACCAAACTTTTTGAATAGTTCCTTTATGTACTTAGCTTGGTTGATGTAAATCCCTTCCTTACATTGTTTGATTTGAAGTCCAAGAAAATAATTTAGCTCTCCCATCATGCTCATCTCAAACTCACCTTGTATACACTTAGCAAAATCCTGACACAAAGCTTCATTAGTAGCACCAAATATAATATCATCCACATATATTTGCACAACAAATAGATCATCATTTTTTGTTTTAACAAAAAGTGTTGTGTCAATCTTTCCTCTAGTAAAACCATTTTCAATCAAAAATTTGCTCAAATGTTCATAGCATGCACGAGGTGCTTGTTTAAAACCATATAAAGCTTTTAAGAGTTTAAACACATGATTTGGAAAAGCATGATTTTCAAAATCAAGAGGTTGTTTGACATAAACCTCTTCATTTATGAAACCATTTAAAAATGCTCTTTTTACATCAATTTGATAAAGTTCGAGAACTCTAAAATATGCAAATGCAAGTAACATACAAATGACTTCTAATCTAGCAGCAGGAGCAAAGGTTTCATCGAAATCAATACATTCTTCTTGATTGTACCCTTGTGCTACAAGTCTAGCTTTATTTCTAACAATCGTGCCAGATTTATCAAGCTTGTTTCTAAAAATCCATTTTGTGCCAATAATGGAAAGATCTTTAGGTCTTGGCACTAGATCCCAAACTTTGTTCCTCTCAAATTGGTTGGGCTCTTTATGCATAGCCATGATCCAATGTTCATCGAATTCGGCTTCTTGAAAATTCTTTGGCTCAATCTATGAGAGAAAAGCAAAGTTACCACAAATATTTCTAAATGAAGAGCGAGTGCCAATACCTTTGGTGGCATCTCCAAGGATTCACTTCACATATTTATAAATGAAGAGCGAGCGGTGATAACTTTGGTGACATCTCCAAGGATTAAATCCTTAGGGTGATCCTCTTCTTTGTAGATGCTTGAATCTTTCACATTTGTTTCCAATTCTACAAAATCATCACTAACAACTTGCTTTGGAGAAAATATGTTAGTTTCATCAAATGCTACATGTATAGATTGTTCAACAACAAGCGTTCTTTTATTAAAAACACAATAAGCTTTACTAGTTAAAGAATAGCCAAGAAAAATTGCTTCATCGAATTTTGAATAAACTTTTCCCAAGTTGTCCTTACCATTATTGTGCACATAACATTTACAACCAACTATATGAAAGTGACTAATGTTGGGCTTTCTACCATTCCAAAGTTTATAAGAGGTCTTTTTGAGAATAGGTCTAATCAAGGCACGATTTAAAATATACCAAGCGGTTTGAACGGCCTTGGCCAAAAATATTTAGGAAGATTATTTTCACAAAGCATTGTTCTAGTAATTTCTTCTAAGATTCTATTCTTTCTACTACACCATTTTGTTGAGGGGCTTCAGGTGCTGAAAAATTATTTCCAAATCCATAAATAAGAAAACCTTTTTCATTTTGAATTTTATGACAAAGTTTTGTAAAATACGAAATGGTTTCATCTTTGTGTGCTGAAAACATAACCCATGTAAATCTTGAAAAATCATCAACAAGAAGAAGACGATAATGTTTACCACCAAGACCAAATGTCCTTGAGGGATCAAATATATCCATATGTACAATTGTAAAGGTCTAGAGGTGGAAATATGAGATTTTGAAATAAAAAAAGTTTTGGTTTGTTTTCCTTGTTGACAAGCACTACAAAGTCAGTCTTTTCCAAATTTAATTTTTGGAAGTCCAACGACCAAATCCTTTTTCAAAAGTTTAGTAATTAAATCCACATGAGCATGACCAAGTCTCCTATGCCATAACCAACTACTATCATTACCAGCATATAAACATTTAACATCACTAGCATAGAGATCATTGAGATAAAAAACATAAACATTATCAAGGCGATTTCTAACAAATAGTGCTTTGTGATCAATTGTGCTTTCAATTATGTGATGTGATTTATCAAAAATAACACGATTACCCTTATCACATAATTGGCTAATACTAAGTAAATTATGCTTAAGTCCATCCACAAGAAGAACATTTTCACTAGAAGGATTAGGAGAGATACCGATGCTACCAACACCAATGATTTTTTCTTTTTTGTTGTCTCCGAAAGTGAAAAATCCTCCATCTTTGGATGATGGAGTAGTGAAGAAAGATTTGTCTCCGATCGTGTGTCTAGAACATCCACTATCAAGGTAACACATTCCTTCTTTAGCTTTGGACTTAAGGCATACCTACAATAAGACAACTATATATTGGATTTTGGTACCCATGATTTCTTGGGTCCTTTTTAGTTAGTATAATTAGTACCTTTTACAATCCAAATCATTTTAATCCCCATGTTCATATTCTTTTTGAATGGACAAGTAGATATATAATAGCCTTTCTTCCTACAATAATGACAAGTAATATGAAGGTGTGTCATGGGAGGTCCTTTTTCAAAAATTGTGTTGAGTTTATTTTGTTTCTTAATAAGGTCATATCTAATGCTTGCCTGATCAAAAACACATCTTTGATTACCAAGAAGCTTGTTGAGATTATTTCTTCCTTTTACAAAATTTTCAAGAGTTTTATTCAAATCATCAACATTGTTTTCAAAGCAATTTTCTCATTAGAAATGGTGTTAAAATCATTTTTCAAGGCAGTGTTCTATTTCTTCAATTCATCCACATTGTTAGATAAAGATGCAACTAATTTCTTTAACACATTATTTTTGGCACATACTTTTCTAAACTCATCATGTAATTCATTGAAAGCACTTTTAAGTTCTTTATAATTAAAGGTTACCTCTTCTTGAGTGGTTTCTTTTTCTTCAAGAGCCATTAGACATAAGTTGGCTACTTCATCATTTGAACTATCATCATCACTTCCTCTCCAAGCTGTTATCATGGCTTTCTTGTTCCTTTTGTAGTCTTTTCCAAATTTCTTCAATTTTGGACAATCCATCTTGATGTGTCCCGGATTCTTGCACTCATAGCAAATGATAGGTTCTTTCTTTTGGATGTCATCTTTGTCGTACTCTTTCTTGAAAGGTCTTCTTCCTCCACGATTGGTTTTCTTGTAGTACTTCTTGAGATTTCTACTAAACATGGCATATGTTTCAACTTCATTAGAATCTTCATTTTCTTCTTCATGGGATGAGGCTTTGAATGCAATTCCACTATTCTTTTTATCTTTAACATTCTCATGTCCTTTCATAGTAATTTCATGAGTCATAAGAGACCCCATGAGCTCATCTAAGTTATATGGTTCTTTGCTTCGACAATGGCTGTAACTTTAGCTTCCCAATTCTTTGGTAAATACCTAATAATTTTTCTCACCAACTCATTATTAGTATATGTTTTTCCAAGAGATTTCAAAGAACTTACACTTTCAAAAAGTACACATGCTTGAAATAGATTCATCAGATTTCATCGTAAATAATTTACAACTATAAACAAGCATATCAATACGAGATTCTTTAACTTGGTTGGTTCCTTCATAAGTTTCTTCAAGTTTGTCCCAAATTTCTTTAGTAGAGTCATAACTAGATATTCTATTATACTCCTTAGAGTCTAAACCACATATAAGGGTGAGTTTGGCTTTGGCATTGGCTTGCAACAACAATCTATGATCCTTCTCATCACATTCATCTTCAGTTTTAGATACACTAATGTTGTTTACTAATTTCGTAGGGATTTTTGGTCCTTTAGTGACTATAATCCACATAGCATAATCTGTGGCTTAAAGATATTGGGTCATCTTATCTTTCCAATGACTATAGTTATTTCCATCAAACAATGGTGGTCTATTGGTGGCTTGACCTTTAATAATGCTAGTACTAGATATGGTTGCCATGGATCGAAAACTTTAAGATGGTTAAATCTAAGCAAGAGTCTAGCCTAATCAAATTACAACTAGCAGTAGATTGTTGAATAATGAAAAATAGCTAACTTGATCAAGCACAAGGAGAAAATATCAGTGAAGTATGGAAAACAACTAATGTAATATATGAATAAGATGATTAAGATGCTTAACAGATTATGATTTAGATAGATTAGCAATGGACTTAACTAAATCATGTACATATGGAGATTTGATAATTTAGTACAATAATAGCAAGTACTCTAACAGCTATATTAGTGAAAGAAATTAACATAGTGAGTCTATCAGATATAGCTATAGCAGTAGAGAAAATAAAAGAGATTAGGGAAGATGAGGCAAATAGATTTATAGTGGTTCAGCTTCAACCAAACCTATATCCACTTCTCAAGCTTCACTTGAGATTTTCCACTATCTTCTAGCTTTACAAGGGTGCTAGCAACCTTTTCACAAATGGAGCAAATCCTCCACAGATTTTACAAAGATTGTACCAAGTCTTCAAACCCTTGCAAACCTTAGGCGATTCACAATCACTCTCAAGGAATCAAGAAACCTGAGTGTAATACACTCTTATAAGATTAAAATCAAGGTGTTTTTGCTTTCAAAGAAAGTACAAGAATAATCTCTCAAAGATAGATACACAATATTGAAGCTCAGAATTTTTCTGTAAATCCTCTCACAGGAATATATGCTTAAAGTTATATGGCTCTGTATATAATTTCTGAGGAAAAGATGGATAACTAGATGAAGAACTTCTTCAGAAAATAGAGAGAGATGAGAGTGATGAAAGGTGAAAAATGTGAATAGTACATTGCTTTGTTGCTCTGTAGTCGTTATTCACCTTCTTCATTTCCTAAGCCTCTGTATATAACAGATATGGTGCTCTATTATGTCTGACAGAGGCCATCATCTTCTTCCCATTGAAGTAACGGGATGGCGATGGATGAGGATGATTTATAATTCAATGCTCAGATATTTCCTAACACCCATGTGTATTTTGCCCGTTAAATGATGGGCCATCTGATGAAAAACAATTCTTTTCTTTTTTTAGCAACTATCTGATATATGCAACTTTTGTACACAGGGACGTCCGCCCAGATGTCTGCAGTGAAGTTTTGTATTTATGGAACGTCTGCTCGGATGTCCCGTGAAATCTCGGTTGTCAAGGTTGTTGTCCGCGGTCATCGAGCATACTACTGGTTTGACATTCGGAGCGAAATAAAACTGATCTGGAACGAAACTAGGCCAAAATGCCTTGGCTGGTATTTTGCTCGGACGTCTGCTCGGATGTCCACTGAATGTCCCTGTCTGCCCAAAGCTGAAGAACAAAACATCGAAGTTTTGGCCTGACTGGTCAACCCCCCCTGTGTTGTTGTGGCATTTTATGTTCTGCTGCTCTAGTGCACTGGTGGTGTACTGGTTTGGTACCTGTTTAAGCCTCATTTTGAACTCAAGAATGGCATGATTAGGATATAAACATAGATGAAAATATGATGGAATAAAAAATAAGATTTCAATCTATTTTGCTCCTTCAAATAAATCAAAATAGAAATAAAACAAAATAAAAAACAATCATCAAAATACAATATGTCTAACACATATTAAACCCTATTTTGCTTAAATCCATCATTCTTACATTCTATTTCATATTGAAATTAACAATGGACAATGAAGAAGACATTTCTAAGCAATACTTTTATAGAGAAGTTAAATTTTCTATTCATGTTCATCGTTTTTGGCTGTTGGGTTTATGGAATTTTTTCAAAATTCAATACTAAACAAAATTCATATATTCAGTAGTATGTTTCTGAAATAATGGTCATTGTTTAGTATTTAATATCTGAACAATTGCTTATATTTATCTCTGTGTTTCTGAACATTTAATTTTTTTAACTTCTTCGTATTCCAATTCCGAACAAAAAGAACTATCCGATATTACATATGTTCCAATTTTCTGTTGCTCGAACTTGAGTATCCGTACATGTTTCATTTGTTCGGCACCAGGTATGTGAAGCAATTTCATAATTTCAGAATTAAGTATGTAGACATTTTTCATTTTTTCAACACTGAGTATTCGGATGGAATAACTGGAATCATTTTTGTTGTTTAGAACTAAATATCTTAATATATTTAATTTGTTCAACACTGAGTATTCAGATAAAAAATCTAGAATCAATATTCTGTTATTCAGAAGTGAGTATCCAAACTTATTTCATTTATTCGGCACTAAGTATCCGAAGAAATTGCGGAACTCATTTTTTTTTTCAAAGAACCAAAATTGAAAAACCTCAAATTGATGGAATGCCAAAATACTCTAAAACAATAGGTGTTGGAGACGAAGAGGGGTTAGAAACAACGGGTTGGCAACGAGGGTGTTAGAGAGGACAAGTTGACTCCACCATAAATAATTGAGTTTGTGCCTATGTTGTAACTATTAGACTAATGGGGTGTAGAAACTAGGTTTCTAGTATATTTTTAGGGTTTTAAACATTTTTAGGGGCTTAATAGGTATTATTTGGGGTGTCCAAATAAATAAATAAATAATTAAATTTTCAATTATGGTATTCAAAGTAATAGGGTGCCCAACCTAATTTTTGAGGTGCATTTACAGTTATCCACAAAATTTGTTACTCTAATATTTTTCGTGATGATTCTACCCTTTAGTATATAGTCGTGATTTTGTTTGAATTTTCAAGCACCTTTCACGTCGTTATTGACAAGCTTTCTATGGCAATACGCCTCTACTTCGTTCATTCATCTCTTTGGTCTTTCATACATTTTTTTTCCTTCAATCAATAAATTTTCATATAAATCGATCTTGTATTGCTTTCGAAAGTATAATATTAGTTGAGTTTGGATTGCACTGAAGTTTGGATTGCGATTACATTACGATGAATCATCAAGGTAGATTTCGAGCTTTGTTCAATGTGTACTTTTGCATTGCGTTGTTAGTAGTTTGTGTGTTTCTATGTTCGTTTGTTGATAGATCTCAGAAGTAAAACTAACTCTGGTTCATCTAGTAATATGTACTCTATTTTGTTTGCTAATGTCATGTTTCAAATATAACAATAAAATCTTCTAATATGTTTGTTCTCTTGTAGTTAAGATAGTTATGGTATGTTTTTCTAATTGATTATTTTCGTAAGTATTGTAATTTATTGAATATTTGTTGGATTTTTCATTTAGATATGTTTTGTTGTGTATCTAATTTGTAACGGTGTTGCCTTTGTTATTTATTAATAGATAGTGAAATTTTACTATGGTTCGACCTTTGTTTGCTGATGATTAATTTAACAATGAAAAAAATAATTTTTCTCTGGTTTGTTTTTGCTTAATTTGATGATGATATGTTTTGGGTTATTTATGCAGAGACTTCTAAACTATTGAGAAGTATCACTTTGACCCCTTAAACTATAAAAACGTATAAATGGACTCTCTAAACTAGTACGAATTATCACTTTACTCTCTAACTATGAGGCGTAGAAATGAACCCTGCTAAACTATTGAAAAGTAACATTTTGAGCCCTTCTGTTAGGGTCGTAGAGATCCCAATTTTTTAGAATTGTATTATAAATCCTAAATTTTTGATTAATTCCATTTTAGCCTCCATTTTCACCAAACTATGTGATTAAGTCCAACAAAACTCAATTATTATGATTTTTTAGCATTTATTTAATTTAAATAAGTATTTATGTAGTATTTCATAATTTAAAAATATTCCTAGCACTTGAATTTATTTCATTTTAACCCTAAGTTTATTATTAATTTTAATGTTGCAATTATTAATTTTTCTTCTTATTTATTTTATTAATTACTTTGGTGTACTATATATATTAATGTGTGTGTATTTATATTTTGTGCTATGGATGAGAGAATGGTCACCATCTTGATTTGCTTTGAGGGGAAAAAAGAAAAAGAAAGAAAGAAAAGAACAAATAAAATAAAAAAAAGAAAGTCAAATTCAAAATTGTCTTCAACCCTAAATTATGGAACTTGGTATTGTATTCCCAATCCATCCTCAACAAAGCTTCAACCAAGTCATTAATTTAGTATGCTTAAACCCCTAATCCACCTCCATTCCATTTGTTTTCAATTTAGTCACAAACTAGTTCCCTTGAAAGCCAACCAAGGACACTTCGGATATTTTACCCATTTTTCTTTTCTTTTGAGTGTTGTTATTGGTACACCAATTAATACTTTAAATTCCCCATTTATTTTATTCATTTTTATTGCAATAATAACCTCAAATGAAATTACTAAAAATGACATGAGTTATATTAGAACACCTCATCACACAATTAAACCCACACACCCACTAAATCATAACATATAATTTACATACACTTCAAAACCCTCAAAACCTTCAAACCCTTCAAAACCTTCTGGTGGCAACGACGGTAATTATTTGATAGTACACGCTTCTCCGATAATGGAGATGAGTGAAAGTTTCTCTGACAACCCCAATACCATGAGACGAATGAAGCAATCATAAAATAAAAGTGAAAAGCTTGGATGATGTTCACAGCTTGGAGGAGGTTGACCTTGTAATGACAAGTTTTTTCCAAAAAAAAAAAAAAAAGTGAAAACGGTTTGAATATTCTTTGGTACTGAACTCCTGAACATATGAAAAATAAATGGCAACACAGGGCTGAATTAAAAGCATTAGTTCGACAGCGTCTAACTGAACATTATTTATATGTTCGACACTTCGGATCCAAACTTTTTTATTCATACGTTCGACACTTTAAATGTAATCTTAATGCATATTTATGTTTTTGTTATGCGATGAACTTTAATTTTATTTATTAATTAAATTGGTTGATGCATACTTATCTTTGTTTGTTAAACTTTGATGGGTCAAACTTATTCAGAGGCACATGACTTTACATTTTTATAATGTTCAGTAGTACAGGTTCAAACATATACAAATTATTCGGTAACACAAGTCCCAACATGGGTAATTTGTTCAGTAACACAGGTCTAAACATGACGGCAAAGAGAGGTTGGTAATGAGAGATCGGCTATAAGGGAGATTGACAATAGATGATGAAAGAGAGAGGTCAACTATAAAAGATCGCCTATGATAAAGATCAACACTAGACATATATCGACAACGTAGCTCTGTCAACGATGAGTGAAAGCTTGATTTCAATAGTGAGAGTTCAACAGTTTATGGTGAGAGCAAACTTGATTTCAAAGGTGAGAGTTCAATAGTTGATAGTGAGAGGAAGCTTGAATTTAATGGTGAGAGTTCAATAGTTAAGGGTTATGGGAGATAAAGAATTTTTAGGTGGGTGTGCTAAGGGGTGTACATTTTGGTGGGGGTAATGTTTTTAGAGTGATACTTTTGGAATTATTTGGGGAGTTCTTAGAAATTTTTAGGGTTTTGAATTTTGTAAGGGGATCCAAAGAAATGGAGTGTCTAAAGTATTAATTTGGATTTTAATAGCAACACCTTTTTTATATGAATATGAGAACAACCCCCTGTGAGATGCTTTTGGGGTTACCAAGTGCGCCTAATAGTTCAGACTCCCGATCTTCTGATCAAGTTTCACTAGTGCAATGTGAAACAGAAAATGAAAGTCCAAATCCGACAACTTTTGTAGAAAATCTATTTATTGCAAAATATGCCAGAAATGGACTACATCTCTAGAACTCAAAGTCGCCACCTAATCTTTTGGGAAAATTAGAAAACCCGTGACTCGTGCCTAAGGCCACTGTTCGTCATAACCAAAGATACCTCGATTCAGAACCTTAGGTATGAGGGAGGAAGGTCATGAATTGAGCACCCCACTCACCCGATCAAAAGATCGGCCTCTACTAAACCATGATATGAGTTTTACAAACATTATATGCTCATGTTCTGATTATTTATTAATGATCATTAATAAATAATCAGAACATGAGCATATAATGTTTATAAAATGCAAAACGCAAGCAACATAACCTTCATCCACTAGCATTCAAGGAGGTATATCATTTAAGCACTTAGTCGCATAGTAGGATGCTATACATAATAAAATAACATATACAGCTGGGATGCTAAAACAATGAATGCTCACCTAGTACTTCTCCGGGGCAAGCCAAAAAAAACACGCTGCATATGCATGATCCTATATGCAGATACCTAATGTAATATATACACAAAATGCAAATAAAGATTTGGCTACTAACATTTGATACATGAATCATCTCAAGGCATTAGTTAGCACATAAAGGCACAAAAGAATTGATAAAAATCCACATATGCAAATTGGTGGAATCCTAATGCATGAAAAATGGATGCAAGTCATGAATATCATAAATAAAACATGATGCTTATCAACAGAAAGCGTATAAATAAAAAGGATAAAAAGACATGGGGTTGGAAGTTATTACAACAATTCAAATTAGAAAGGAGGGGAGAGAGAGAGAGAGACAGATTACTACAACGCTTTGAATAAATAATAAAAGAAAGAAAAGATGTGGGGTTGGAGGAGTTATTACAATAATGAATTAATTTAACCCAATTACTGCTGAATCTAAAAAATCATAATGTATGAACAAAAGAATTTAACTAGCAGCGCCAGAAACACCCAGGAGAGCACTCCCCGGAAACTGTCTGTTCTGCTCTAAAAAATCATCCGACCACACACAAATTGGTCTGTTCGAATTGGAAATTGGCCAGGAAAATTCTTCTTCTAGTTGGGATTTAGGTCAGTGTAGGATTTCTAGAATAGAAGCCACAAGACACTTTTTGAGGGGTGCTCACTCCTCTTTCCTTCTTTACTCACAGGGATCACTTAAAGAAGAGACAAATGAGCCCTAACCCTCAACAATGATATAAATAGATATATACAACATATATTTTGTAATAAATCAACAATTAAATGAATAAAAAATAAGAACAAATTCAAGCCCAAGAAATGAATAGGAACCAATATCTTCTCTCTGTAAATGTGGGTAAATCAATACCCAAATCCATGTTATTAAGTGGAGAGCGTAGATTAATGCAAATCATTTCTTGGTGGAAGCTTTGCTTCAAAGTAAGAGATTCTTCAAAAGATATTGATAATTCCTCTCCTATTCAATGAAACAAGGGTGTTTCCATCCCTTTTCATATTCTCAAATGATTGAGAAGAGAGCATTCAACACCTTTGACATAAAACCTTTTACTTTACCTCAAAAAAATAAAAAATAAAAAATCAATAAAAATAAAAAAAACAACCACTTTCTCAACATCAAATCCCAAAAATCATCCATTCAACCCCATGAAACAACCTCCACTACTCATTAAAACTGAGCATGGGTTGAACCACAAAGGCCAATATGCTAAGATGATGATATGTGTGATGAACAAGTGCATAAAATGAAAGAAACAACTCTACATAATCACACTTGTGGATGTGTGGCTACTTTCTACTCCCTCTACATCCACAAGGTTCCAAGTATCACATCTATATACAATAATAAGGAACTATAGCACTAGAAAGCAAGGAAAGTGTACAAAAGTATAATAAAATAAAGAGAACAATCAACTAAATGGATGGGTGGCTATATCCTAGTTCCCTCCACATCCATGAGGACCATCACATGATTACAATAAGCTAATAGTGAGACACAAAACTTATAAATGAAGAACAATAGAGAAAATATGAGAAAATAGTTCAAAAGTTTCACCTCTTGAAAGAGAGTGAACTTCTTGGTTGTCAAACTCTTTCCTAACACCCTCAAAGTTCTTGAGTGAGTCCAAGAATCCTTAGTAAGGTGCTTAAAGACAAGCTTTAATGGAGTTTTGATGGTTGGTGTATGAGAAATGGACATTGAAGATGGAGTGTATAAGGTGGGTGTAAAGTCCTTTAGCCTTTTTGAATATTTTGTTATCACTTAGAAATATTTCTCAACCTTAGTTTTAACTTTAATGGAGCTTTAGGTGGTGTATCAATGAAGAATAGTGAAGAAATTGGAGGAGAAGGTTAAAGATAAGGTGTGGATGTAAACAAATTTTGTAACCCTTAACAATGAAGAATGGGAGGTGTATTTATAGACTTTTGAGGCAAGGAAAATACCTGAGATATTTGCAGAGGAAGCTTAGTGACAAAATATCTGAGATATTTGTGTAAAATTTGAAGAAAATGTTGAATTTCCTAAAACTACTCTGTTTCCCAGACAAATCATCCAGCCAGACAAAAAAGTGTTTGGCCACACAAAAATCGTTTGGCCAGACAATTTTTTAGAAAAGAAAAACAGGGTTTTTTTTTTCCCTAGAAAATTCTCATTTCTTCCACTCATTTTTACTTTGTCCTTGATCAATTCAATTAGAAAATATAACACTTGAATTTTGAAAATGTGAGCCTCAAAACTTTGTAGAAATGTTTGGATCCACACCAAAAAAAACATTTTGAAAAAGATTTTAAAAATGCCTAAAATAGTTTGGCCAAAATGGGTGTAAGGTTGGGATTAAAGCTTGTACCCAGCTCTCCTGCTGAGGAATTCATAAGATAGTACATTCCAACTTTCATCATCGGGTGTTCAGAAAAGAGCATCCAAGTCTTAAGGCTAGTCAAAATGGGGTGGCTACACTCCCTCACTTTATGATTGATAATTCTAAGCCAAGAAACAAAGAGGAAGAGAGAAAAGAAAAAAAAAAAAAAAAAAGAAGAAGAAGAAGAAGAAAAAGGGAAGAGATAAGAAAGAAATAAGGAAAGATTGAGTTGCACATTGTAAGCTCACACCTCTCTTCTTTTCTTGCATCCATTCTACTTCTTGATGATGATATATGTGTAATATATATGGTATTATACGTTGGCATGCTTGTATGATCAAATGTTGCACAAGGGTAGAATTTTTAATGTGGTTCTTCCTTTAATTGGTAAGCTCTCTTATTCTAGAATTTCTTAAAATATCAAATCCTCATGAATTTTAGATTTGTTCCAATAGGGAATTAATTGCAGTGCGTAAAGTATGTATGAATTTTGGTAGAGCCTAATTGTGTGTTTTCATAGCCCAAACATTTTCTCCAAGTTTTTCACAAAAAAGTCCACAAAACAACCCTCTTTGTGTAATTTCATAAAATTCCAAAAAAATCTCCTTCTATTGATTTTTATGTCAAAATATTCCTCTGGATGTTAGCTTTCATTTAAAATTTATTTGACCAAAACTGATCGAGCACATTTTGAGAAAAACTGTTTTTCTCAACTATCGTCAAATTTAGATAAAGTGTAGTGTTTAGGAAAATTCTTGAGTTCTGAAGGTGATTTTTTGGTTTTATAGGGGATGAAACTAGAAACATTGTTTTATAACCCACCAAAAATTTTACTCCAACTGAGTTCTGAACGTACTTTTACTAAATTAAATTTATTGTCTCTGTGAATTTGGAAAATCTGAAATATGAGATTCTAGTGTAGTTGTGCATTCTCGAAGTGTATTGTGGTTGTGACTTATCTCCTATTTATTTTGTTATTGTGATAACTCTAGTTTGTTAGTGTAGTAGTGCCTCTTCGATAACTCTATTTGCTCATGTATTAGTTGACTTGTATCTTGTATCGCTATTTATCCTTTATTGCTAACCATGTTTTATAATGAACCTAATGAAAATGCGAAATTTAAAGGGGTGGTAATGGGATTCACGTTCACTTATTATATTTTGGAACTTAATGGAATTTATTATAATCGGTAATGAAATTGATGGTAGGACGTGTTTCCTTTTTGAGCTAAGTCTTGCACAAGTGGTTTTGACGTTAACCCTAGGATAGCACGGTAGAGGTGTGCATATACCCGCCTAACCCAACCCACTTGCTTGGCCCGTCAGAATTGAGGCCAATACGAATTGTTTCACAAAGTGTTATGGTCCGCTATGGTTTTAGAAATATGAGAATTTCGATTTTTGGTTTGAAGAGCGATTCTTATTATATTGAACCCTTCGAAACCGACCCTAACCGAATATATAGATTTAGATATGTAGAGCGACATTTGTCATTATTATTTGCATTTGGAGATTACATTCATCTTTCCAATAACACTTGTCTTTTCAATTCTCAATTTGATTTAATTGGTTTCGTATATTAAGAAGACAGAGATGGTGTCACAATTTTCCAAAATTATATTTATATATTTTGTTCATTAACCCTCTCTCTCTTTTGGTCACTCTTTCTCTCTACTGACTTTCCATCTTTTCCTACTAACTCTCTCTCATCTTGCCTAACTCATTCTCTTTCTATTATCTCTCCCCATTTGCCCACTAACTCTCTCTCTCTCTTTTTATTGTCTTTTCATCTTTTCTCATTAACTCTCTCTATCTCTCCATCTTCCTTTACCCATTCTGTCTCTATGATCTCTCTATATTTTCTTATTATCTGTCCCCAAAATCGTCTCCCTCTCTCTCTCTCTTTTCTCATTCTCTACTCTTATGTAAGCTCTTCATCTTCTCTCATCTTATATCATAAATCAAATGACACACTTTTTCTCCCATTTGTTCAATCTTCCTCTCTCCAATTGTGGTAGGCAAGTGCAGAGCTATTATGGTGGTAGAGTGATGTTGATTCGTGGCGACAGTGGTGATGAGCGGTGGCTATGGTAGCGATGACTTCATAGAATGTTGAGTCTTCATTCATTCTCTCTCTCTCTCTCTCTCTTATTTTCTTCATATGTACTTTTTTTTATTGAGAGTGTATGGTTTGATTTTGTTAAAATCAACATGTGTTATATTATATGCATTTGAGTTTGAGATTTGGTTTTTTAAACATCCATTGGCCACCATTCAAAATTGGCCAAACAAACCAAGAAACCGAATAATTTCAGTTGATCGATTTCGAAGTATAGGCCAATCAAAAATAGATTAATGAGTTTCGAATATGATGATGTCGGTTCGGTTGATGGTTTGAGGTGAACCCGAACCGAACCGACCTATGCACACCCTTATAGCACGGACATATTCGGACTTTATGCGGTGTTTTGGAGGGACAAGACTGGGTCTGAGGTTAGGAGATAATTAGAAGGTATGCCCTTGCGAATGGATAAGGTTGGGCCCAATGGAGGTTAGGGACGACTTCAGGATGCAATGTTTTTGGAGTTTTTGTCGTCTCTTTTAAGGTCTACCGATAGTGCCAAGTAGTATATAATCGTTGCAGGCATTCGTGGTAAGGTCTACGAAGTAGTAAAAGGGCCAGTTTCGAATAGTCTAGTGATGTGTCGATTTCACACCAAAATATTTTAATTAAAAACCAAGTAGTAACTATAACTCCGTAGAATAGTGGCTAAAACCATCCACATGGATTAAAAATGAGAAATTCATTTAGATATTTAAAGTTTAACAGAGTTGTGAATTTTTGGGTGAAAGTTAAACTAACAACAAAAAATTAACCGATTAATTAAGTGAAATAAAATGAGAAAAAATCTTAGGATTGTGAATCCACCTCTAACCTTGTAGTTGGGAGTTGTTGTATTAATTTGAAGAAAATTATGAATATATATACCATGATGTATCTTGGCCTAGATACTTTGTAAAAATAATTTGCATATTAAAACCCGAAAGCACGAATCATGTTTGCTTAGTATGAATTGTCTCCCTAAATTACACTAAACTATTTTGGAGCACGACTCATCTTACTTGGTATGACTCGTCACACAATTTTATACACAATCAATGAAAACATTGTATAACGAATATTAAATAAAAACATTACTTATATAAACAAATCTTAACATTATACAAAGTATCCAAATCAAGGTTTCAAAATGTGGCGTTATGTAATGGTTGAGGCAATAAGCACCACGTGTTACCCTCGCTTTTGCGGTGTGATTGAGATTCACAAGTGTGTCAGCAGTAGCATCTGTAATGGTGTCGTAATGGCCCATTACGCAATGTTTTGAACTACTTTGTTTCAATAGAACCAAAAAAAAAAACAAAAAAAAAAAAACAAAAAACAAAAAACAAAAAACAAAAAGCTAAAAAAATATGTATTATACAAATTTTGTATATACCTTTATGGTTTATTGGTCTACTTTGCAGGATAGTTGAGTTTAACAAAACTCTTGAGTTCTTTTTCAAATTGCAAACCCGTGAACCACGTTGAAGTGAGATTTTTCAGATCTGTGAAACCTTGTCCATGAATATTTATATCCACAGCCTTTAGAGCCTTTAAAAATATGACGGTTCAGGTTTAGAACCCACCCTTATCATGTTCTTAGATTCAAAATTTCGTATCTTCAATTGTTGTTTATAACCTTTTCATCTTATTGTTAGTTGAGTTTAGTCATTTAGGAGTTGTTAGTTGTGTTTAAAACAGGTTGGGAGTAAGTTTTTCAAAAGAAAAACTGTCCAATCCATTTCTTCTTCGTTTGAGCAGTGTTTTGGTCGCTCGAGCGATCTTTGAGATCTTCTAGTATTTTTTGCAGGTCTGCAAAACTTCTGTGAGTAGGGTGATCTTCGCTCGAGCGGTATTTCCTACGCTCGAACGATCTTCTACAACCTGCAAAACTTCTAGGAGGGGGTCATTGTGCGCTCGAGCAGTATTTTAGTTGCTCGAGCAGTCTCACTTATTGTGTCTGACGCTCGAGTAGTTTATACATATATCAGATTGGGGAAAAATAATTTTTATCACCTTTTCATTCTCTTTCTCTCTCTCTCTCAAAAACTTCTCAAAACCTAATTTCTTCCAATTCTCTCTCTAGTTCTTACTTAAAACCTCCCATACACCCTAATCCATTGATGTTCCCACCATTGTGCTTTAGAATAAAACATAGAGCTTGTTGAGGAGATCAATCTAATTGGAAAAGATTTCATTTTTGGCTTTGCCAAACTTCAACACTTGTCCTTTTCTTCTTCTAATCTTGAGGTAGGGATTTCTTTAACCTTCTACTATGATTCGTAATTTAGTTATGTGTTCCTTGTCAAGTATTGAGAGTTGGGAAATGGGGATTTTGATCTAGGGTTTAGATTTTGAAATATAAAAAAGCGGTTTTCAAATTGATTATTGAGAAAGGTTGTGGGGATGTGTTTACTGTTGGGATATGTTGAAATGTTGGAAATCCCTTCTTTAAACGTGTTTTTGAAAATAAAGGGTGTATGATTTGTAAATCATTAATGTTTGATTTATGAAAGAAAAAAGGAATGATGTTGGGTTTTTGAAAAGATGAAATGAATATATCTGTCGATGATGAAGGTGGAGTTGGATATATATATATATCACTCCCATTTTGAAAATTTGTGAGATTATACTTGTTATAGAAATTATCTGTTGACTAGAGATATCTGTTTTTGGTGGAGGATAGCTTTGATTGTTATAGAAATTGCATGAGGATTAGATTAATTGAAACTAATTACTCATACGTTTTGCATTGAGCTTTGTTTCATACTTAAACATTGAAAATGTATTGTCTTAAGAAAATAGGGTGTATACTTTGGTGAATCTGGTCAGGGGGTGTGGTTATGGTTTATATTATTGGTCTGTGTGTCCATGGTGAAAGTCCAAAAACCCGCGCAATTAGGTGCTAATCTTTTCGGTTAGTACCGGTAAAAAGATTTTGATAATGTTTGTATAGCCTACTGGCAGATACATACCTAGATATTCCTAGTGTTTTGTATCCACTGCTCTATTTTCTAATTTGAAAAGTATTGTTTATTGAATTGAATCACATATAATTGAGACATGTCATTGTTTTGAAGGAGAAAGCATGATATTTTGGAAAAATGGCATGGCATTGCATTGCATTCATCATATGATTTTGTTAAGCTTCATACGTTGTGTTTTAGTAGCTTTACAGGGCTTTAACTCACCCTACATGGAAAATAATTTTCAAGTGTTGATGATATGCCTCCACCAAGAACTTAGCTTGGGAGGATCGTGGAGCTGAAGGCTCATTTTTGTTCCTTTATTGTAATTATCTTTTGTACAAACCTCAGACTTTTTAATTGGTTTAGACTTGATCCACCTTGTTGTAACCTAATTAGAGCATAACTTATTCGTATTCCCTTTTATTTTCAGTTCACTCATATATGGCATATGCTATAGATTCAAGATCTAGAATTTATGAATATATACATGCATATGTCATCTTTTGTACGGTAAATGAATATAAATAAAAGGTTAACATTTTGCAAGCTTGTGTTTTCTATTGAACATCATGAGATGGGTCATCATTATTATTTTGGGCGTTACAATTTGGTATCAGAGTTAACAGGGTTTGAATACTTTGGGATAGTGGGACGTGTTTTTTACCACAATGGGTTTATCTCGCTAGAAAAAAAAAATCATGTATGAATTTTTTTCTTTATAATTTATTTTTTAATTTTTATATGATTACATTAGCATATAAAATCAAAATGTATAAATAGTGGCAGCATTTTTTTAATAATCATTTCATTTAATATTTAATTGTATATATTTTTTATTTTGTTATTGTAATGTGTCGTGATAACAAATTTTATGGTACAATTTTTTTTAAATGTCTTTTTTAAAAAAATCAATAGCTCAAAAAAATAATTTTATGACACAATTTTTAATTTTATAATTATTTCATTTAATAATTGTAAATATCGTTTATTTAGTTAGTTTAAGTATTGCTCAAAAATAATTTTGTAAACATTTAAAATAAATTAGAAAAAGGTACCAATGATGAAGAATTCAAATTCAAAAGTACCCTGACAAAAGGGTACCAATGATGAATCCCCCCAGTGATGATATTGGTTGAAAATTTGGAACTCCAATTAAAGGTACTAGACATCATATTATTTGCAAATTTTGTGGACATCTCATTAAAGGTATGATACACGTTTCAAACAATACTTATCACATCAATCGGGGCGAGTGCATTCTTGTCCTAGTGTTAGTGGAGACGTAATGCGAGAAATGATGAAACATTTATAAGATAAGAAAATGAGTAAATCAGATGAACAAAAGAGGAAAGATGAACTGGAAGCACATATTAGGGGAGATGATCTCTATGATAATGATGAAAAATGAGATTTTGTAAACCTTCGAGATAATGACTCTGACTCTATTCCAGAGATGACTAGGGTTAGACAAGCAAGTATTCATTCACAACAACAATGGGAGGAAAGGCAAACATTTAGACGAGGTGCTGCAGGTCATGGATCACAATATGATGCAGGTGGTAGTTTTGGTGCAGGGGGTAGTGGTCAAAGAATGCCAAAAGGGTCAAGTATTGTTGGGATTTTTCGTCGATCACAATCCGTGCGTGAAATTGGTGGAAGTAGATGTAATTGGATTAAGCCCAATGCTCCTGAAGCAAGATTGAGAGCAATGGATGTAGAACTCCAAAAGAGCAAGAGTACAAAGCAGCAAAAAATTCTCTAAAATGAATTTACAGAAGTTAAGGGAGAGATTGAGATGGGCAGTGTCCAAGTATATACTCTATAATCGTATTCCATTCAATATAGTTAATTCAGAGTATACACAACCCATGCTTGATGTTGCTACTGAAGTAAGGCCAGGAGTTAAGGGTCCTAGTGGCTATGAAGTTTCTGAAGTATATTTGGGCATGGAACATGATGAAATGACGGAATGAATAGGATTATTCAAGGGAATTTGGGCAACGAGAGGTGTATCTATCAAGTGTGATGGTTGGAGCAATCTAACTCAGTAACACATCATCAACTTCTTGGTATACTGCAATAGGGGTACTACATTTCACAAATCAATTGATGCCTCTAATATTATTAGTAGGACTACTGAATATTATTTTGGGTTGTTAGATAAATTTGTTGATGAAATTGGAGAGCAATACGTTGTTCAAGTGGTGACTGATAATGAACCTGCACTGAAAGCTGTCGGCAAAATGTTAATGAAAAAAAGGAAACATTTATATTGGACAACTTGTACGGCACATTGTATTGATCTTATTCTAAAAGACATATCTCATAAGAAAGTGTAGTAAAGGTGATTAAAGATAGTAAAACCATCACCGATTTCATTTATATTATTGGATGGGTGTTGGATTTAATGAGAAAATTCACTGGAGATAGAGAATTGCTTTGACCTACCATCACTAGATTTGCTACAAATTTTATTGTCATCGAGAGTATTGTTAGATATTGTTAGGTTTTTGTAATTGGTAATCCCGTTTGACAAAACTCCTTTAGTTGTAATTTTATTTACTCTTTTGTTTGAGTAAGGATGTGAGTGTTTAGATGCGAATCTGACTTGAATTGTGCCTATGAAAAGAAGTTTGTGATCTTAAGGCTTTCATGTTTGCTACTTCGCTGATAATATACGGAGATCGAAGCCAAATTTGTTTGACCGCTCGAGTGGTCGGCCTATATGTTTTGCACCGCCTTTACTCACACTACTTGAGTATTGAAGTGTGCGCTCGAGTGGTCATCACAATCTTGTTTACTATAAAGTGCGCCGTCTGCTATTTTTAGGGTTCAAGCCGGCCAAATTCTGGGAGAGTAGAGCTACCAAGGTTTTCTATATTGAAGGGTATTTTTATAAGTGTTTCCTTGATGATTTGAGAGTGATCAGTGGATCTACGAGTTTCATATTGGTATCATTAAGGGGTTTGTCTTTATTCTTTTATTCACAAAGAGAGAGGTGTTCTTCGGTGGATTCGAAGGAAGTTGGGCCTGAAACTTTGGTGGATTCTGGAGTGGCTCATCGTCCTGAATTTGACATCAGCGTTGTGGATTCAACGTTGGGCAAGACAATTCCAAGGTGAAGACAATGGTGGAAAGGCACATCGGGACTAGTTCAATTCAGGTGTGAATTCGCTAGGCCATTGAGAGTACACTTGTGTAATTCCTTTTTATCTTCTTATTGAATTGTTTTGTAGCTTTGGTCCATGGTTTTTTTTTTTTCACAATTGGAGGCGTTTCATTTGTGATTTTTTCCATGTTAAATTATTGTGTTGATTTGTTATTGATTGTTTGATTGGGATTGGTATTCACTATTTAAAATTGAAACATAATTATGAATCAATAGCTTAAGGAGAACATATCCTAGGTGATCAAGGTTGTCCAAAGTTGGATTTTCTTGGATGGATTTGAAGCTCTTGACTTGCTCAATAAAATTGCCCAAAGAGCTATGCTGAAAATCTTCTTTTAGGTAGATAAAATCAAGGGATGAATATAGGATTTTAGAGAGAGAAAGTAGAGGGATGGAGAGAGCTTAAGGATAGAGAGAGAAAAGTGATATGAAAATATTTAGTCCATATATAGTATAAGCATAAAAGTAGTTTTCGCTCCACAAGTCTAACAAAAAATACGATTTTTTATGCACTAAAGTCGGTTAGGTGACTAGGTACTTGCAAGATCTCTCTCTCTCTCTCTCCCTCTCTCTTTTTATTTTTTTAATCAGAGCTGTTCAGGTCTATAGACTGCTCAAAAGTGAGCTCAAGCGAATTATGCTAACAATTTTGGTGCTCGAACTTCGAACAGACATAACTCTCTCATCCGAATTTTGCTTTGGGTTGTTCTTGTATCTAAATTGAAGCCTCATATTTTCAATGGTTTTAGCCTCACCTTAAGATTCAAAGTGTGGAGAGATAAAAGAGTAAAAGAGTAAATACTACTTAAAAATAAATCTTCGAATTCAGAGTTTTTGGTCAAATCTAACCCAACCATCATGTTAACACATCAATCAAGGCTTTAAACATCGTGAACAAGGTTCTAATCATAATAACTAAAAGGTCAAATGCAAACCTACTATGTCCAAGAGTCTGAAAATAATACAAGTACAAGGTAATGTGTTCTAGTTAACATAGATAAGTGGGGTTTAAGATCCGAAACGCCACATAAACTATGGACTAAAATAGCCAAGTTTCACATGAGAGTGCAAAACAACCTTTTGGATTCTCTCTTAGGAAGAACTTCCTTGACTCAAATCTTGGATGACTTGAATTCTAAACTAATTCAAGAACTCAAATACTAGATGGAAAATAATGAAAAGGATAGGGGTTTCTATATGTCACACCCCAAATCCGGGTATGACCGGCCGTGGCCCACAGGGACTCAGCCCAAGGCACACGTAAGCCTAACCACTAATCCATAATCACATTGAGCAACTATACAAAAGTCCAGTAATAAATAACCAAACTCAATCCAGTGACATGCCACGAGTATAAACGGAAAAACCAACCGTAATCAAAACCATCCAAACTTATGGGATATAAACAACCCACATATCAAAATAATCCTAAATGAATCTCAATAAAAATAAAAAGAAATATGCACAAATTTGACATAACAATCTAAAACAAAATAAATGAATGTCCTAGAGGTCCATGCAATCGAGTCCCCGCTATGCCATGAGTCCACTCTAAGTCCTTTTAACACCTGGAAGTGATAAAAACTAAGTCAGCTAATAGCTCAGTGAGTAGCAACATGGATAGTAAATACAGTTTTGAAAACAGGGTTCAATTCCAAAATAAGATATATATCACAGAAACTAGATTGGCATACAGTTTGGTAAATACAATCTGTTTCAAAAGAAGGTTCCACAGTTCAACACTTAAAATACTCATGTCTCGCAAGAACATGATAAACGACATTTTCCACTTAAAACAGATTATAACATGAACACCAATAATTTTCTGGGTACCAAGAAAAACAAATAATATGCCACACATTTCTCAGGCTATAAGCCCCGTTGGATCCAATACCGAACTAAGAGTCATCCTCAGGGTGGCACCTGGGCCTTTTCTCAAAGACGATCCGATTGAAGGTCACCTAGTTATTTTTAAAGGTCTTTTCCTTACAATCGTTGAGCACTAGAGTCATCACGGCCCAACCCAGATCTGTTCCCTAGTGGCCAGAGTCACCACACACAGTGGAATAATTTCCCTGGACTAAATACACACATGGTCCCAATAATCAATACACATCAGTTTCGCAAAATATGGTAGTTCATCATTATAAACATGAGACCAAAACAAATAGTTTACAGTATGCCAAGTTCACACATGTTTCAAAAATAATTTGATTCAATTGATAATATAATAATTTATCAAAGCAGTTTAGTCTTGAAACAACAATTTAATTTTCCAACAGTTCAGGGTAGGGGAACATTTATAAAAATACGTAGCATGAAACTACTCACCTGAAAATGAAATAATATAACCCTCGAATAGAGTGTAAAAGTCCAACTAGTGCCCTGAACCAAGTATAAAAAAAACTACACGTCACAACTAATTTAAAAATACTAAAAAATAGGAACTAAGTAACCTCAACTAAAGCGCACTAACACGGCTCAACCCAACTCACCGTTACTCTTAAATATTATCTAAGTTCATGTTCTTCAAGGTTTAAAATCACCCAAGACATGGGTTCCGGTCAAAACTTAATTAATTGTGACTTTAAGATAAAACAGAATTTCAAACAAGCCTTCCCAACCTATCCGCTAACTTTGAAAATTACAAAACCCACTCCACGCTATTCGAAAAATTCCAATAACCTCCAAATATGATCTAATGTATCCTAAGTTTCAAACCCAATTGGTTTCACTTGATTTGCTTATCAAAATAATTATCTACAATTTATTCTATCCAAACAGGTTGTTTTCTGCAGCACTTTAAAGAAATTGACGGTTCTCCTAATATACATGAGCAATCAATGCAAGGCCAAAAACGTATGAAACTAGACTCGTAACCGGTTCTAATGACACTAATTTGATAATTTTTGGATTTATACCCAAAGAGAACAACACTCCCGAATTTACTGTTTTGGACTGGTTTCCTGGACAGATTTGAATACCTCAATTTATATGGATTTTGACTCCCAAAAATTATGAAAAAATTCAGATATGCAATTCAATATGTAACTGATCTACTGTATAAATTTCAGTTCAAAATTCATCCGTTTGATATGGTTTCTTGATTTTTAAAGTTCGTGATTCTGTGCAGAATTTTTTTGAACTAAGAATTACACTCATTCTTTATACATCAATTTTACTCCTCAGATTTCTTAACAGCATATATATATACACAAAATACATACACCTACAATCTCTCCATCAATGAATTAAATAACAACATTATTAGGATAAAGAACAAAGAAAGAAGAGAAGAAAACCTAGGAGGCCACACAACACAACACACCCAAAGCTCTCCTTCTTGGTTACAACAATAATCTTGATGATTGAAAAACCCCTCTATTTCCTTCATAAACCCACGGCTGCTAGGGCTGCTAGTGTTGTGGAAAACAATTATAACAAGAGTTAGGGTTTGTGTTTATTTTATTTTATACTAGTGGTGGGCACACTTAGGTCAAATAGATAGATAATTATACAAAATACATATATAAGTTACATGCAACTCAAATGGTAAGAGCCTAACTTATTAATTATGTGGTCTAGAGTTCAAGTCACACCCTCTTCTCCATTTTTTTTTTATAATAAATCTTGCCTCTAAATTAAATACTTTCACCATAAATTTATTTTAGGTTTTAAAAGACCTTAAAATATTTAATTTGCACTTTAGGATTCACCACCAAAATATTTGAGATTATAATATTATTATTATTTAATTATTTACTTAATTTTTATATTCGGGTTCTCACAATATAGGCCTTTGAAAATAGGTTTGAAGGATAAAAAAAACAATGTCAGATTCGTAAATAAGATTTTTGATAAGATCAATTGCGTAAGTAAGGGCAAAATAGGAAAATGAAGAGTTGTGTAGAAAAACCAAACCACAGTGCTAGTCTGACTTTGTGGGATAGCCAGTTCGACTCTCCTAAGCCTAGGAAAATGCTTGCAGAGTTGATCAAGCTCTCTAGGCCTAAGTGCGTGCTTTTTTTGTGTTTTCTTCGTGATTTTTAGGCCTTTTAAGTTTCAAAACATGGTTCTCGGGCTTAAGTCTCCAAAATATTTTGAAAATAATTTTATTTAGTAATTATATAAGTCCACTTTGAAATTAAAAAAAATCCTAGTCCAAGTCCGGTCTATTGATTTTATGAAAAGACCATTTTGTCATCGTTTGTCAAAACCGACGAGTTATGATAAAAGGTCTACCAAATCTTTGTTTTAAATTGGATTCAAGTGAATTTGTATCGTTGGAAAGCTCTTTGAAAATACTATAGATCTGAATCAGCCAATTTTAAAACCTTAATTTTTTTCACCTAAAATACCACACAAAAGATAAAATATATTTCTTAAAATTTGTAAGAGATCAAAACGAAAGAAATTGAACCCTGAGGAATCCAATATGTTTCAAATAGGTCTAGAAGTGTTAGCTAGCTTGTTTGGCTAGGCAAAAGTCCATTTAGGTGCATCAATTTTAGGTAAAAGTTAACAAATCATTGGCCAACATTTCTAAATCGAGATCAAATATTATGGGTAACTATAATGCCCCCAAAATAATAACCAAATTCATCCCACGATAATTATTAAATAACATGTTCCGAAATAATTGTCCTCCATTCAAATAATCCCATTTTACAAAAGATAACACATGCAGTTGTACATTCATAAGTCCCAACCCTAAATCTAAAGCATGTGCTACAAGTTAATGATATTAAATAAAAGTTAAATATATATATATATATATATATATATATATATATAAATGCCCTGGTTACAACTTTCTAAGACGATATTTGATTACAACAAAAGTGAGTTTTTAGCTCAATACAGTTTAAGCTCTAGGCTTGTACAAAAATAATTATAACAATAACAAAGGGAAGCTCTCGGCTCCAAGTCCTCCCAAGCTATGGCCTTGGCGGAGGCATATCATCAGTATCTGAAAATGATTTTTCATATAGAGTGAGCTAAAGCCTAGTAAAGATACTCTAACACAATGTATGAATCTTAAAAAAGCTATAAGATGAATACATATGCAATGCTCGTGCCAAAACATTTTATATCTCTAACCAAAATCATGCAATGCCAGGTTTATATCACAATTCATGAAATCATTTTCTTTACAATAGAAAACAGGGCAGTGGATACAACACTGAGAATCTCTAGGTACGTGTCTGCAAGTAGGCTATACAAGCACTACTAATTGCCATTTTTACCGATATTAACCGGAAAGCTTGACACCTAACCGCGCAGGTTTCTGGACTTTCACCAACGACACACAGGCTAACATAATACTACAACCACATCCCCTAGACAGATTCACCAAGGAATTCACCTATTTTTCTCAAAATAATATACATTTTCAACATGTCAAGTATGCAACAATGCTTAATGCAAATGGATGAGAAATTAGTTTCAATTCTCCTAATTCTCATGCAATTTCTATAACAATCATAGTTATCCTCCACCGATAGCCCAAAACAGATGTCTTTAAATAGATAGATAATTTTCAATAAAGATAAACTTTCCAAGATTTCAAGATGAGAGTGATAATGCATATCCAACTCCACCACCATCATCATCATTATTCTAATTCCATAAAACCCAACATCATTTCCATTTCCTCTTTACGAAATCCAGTATTCACATTTTACGGCAAAATTCTTTTTCTTTATAAATCAATTCTAAGGATAAAAATCCACCATTTTATCACAACTCAACCTCATTTACAAACCCACAATCATTTCCAAGAAACCATTTTGAAAACCCCTATTTTGATTTTTAAACCAAAACCCTAAATTTTGTTCAAAAATCCCCAAATCACAATATTGTTTAGAAAATCAAATAACTAAATTAAAAAACATACAAAAGTGTGAAGAAATCCTTACCTCAAAGCTAGAAGACAAGGGAGAGAGTGGAGAAACCTCGACGAAGCCAAAAACCAACTTTGTTAGAGATCAATAGATTGAGAGTATTTGGAGGTTGAAGATGGGTTTTAGAGAGAGGAGGTCTAGATTTAGGGTTTTTGAAATGTTTAGAGAGAGATATATCAAAAAGTGACTCAAAAAGTGAGTTTTACAAACTAATATACGCGCAGACCGTTTAAACGACCAAAACACCGCTTGAGCGACTAGACACAATAAGTGGGACCGCTCGAGCAAACAAAGTTACCGCTTGAGCGCACAGACACAAATGAAGACACCACTCGAGTGCAGATATCAAACTCTTAGTAGTTTTGTAGACAAAGGCTAACCGCTGAAGTGTAAGAAAGACCGCTTGAGCCAAGACTGCTTGAGCGCAATAAACACCGCTCGAACAAAAAAAACACTCTCCTAGTAGTTTTTTAGACCTGCAAATATACTAGAAGTCCTCAAAAACCGTTTAAGCGACCAAATGACCGCTCGAACAAACTGACCAAAGTCTTGGCAACAATTCTATTGAAAAACAAACTCCCGACTTGTTCGAAATGCAACAAAGACATCCAAACTACCAAACTCAATCAAGAATAAGATGAATAAGGATATGACCAACCAAATAAGATAAGAAATTTCGGATCCAAAACAATAAACGGGTCGGGTCTAAAAAGGAATCGTTATAACCTCATTCCCTAAGGAATTTCGTCCCCAAAATTTTAAAATCAACACAATACAACGGTATTTAAATCAGTCATTATAATAATAACAAGTTGAACTCATAATCATGACCCATCCACCGGCCATTCATTCTCATAATAACGATAAACAAGGTTTTCAATTTTGAATATACAATTCACTTTTTTTTCAAAACATATGCAATGTTTACGTCTAATCAACATAACAAGATTTTCATTTCAAGTTTCAAACATCAACTAAAAATTGTGATATTTCTCACAGACTTCTGCCTCACGTTCCCAAGTCGTCTCTTCAATACTATGGTGTCTCCACAACACCTTCACTAATGGAATTGTCTTGCCTCGCAAGACTTGGTCTCATGTATCTAAGACTCTTACCAGTCTCTCCTCATATGAGGCGTCCTCATTTGCCTCTAACACGGTCCAATCCAACATATATGACAGATCCGGCTCATACTTCCGAAACATATAGATATGAAACACGTTATGAACCTTGGAAAGCTATGGCGGCAAGGCCAAACGATAAGCTACCTCCCCAATGTGCTCTAGAATCTCAAAAGGTCCAATAAATCTAGGAGACAACTTCTTACTCTTTCCAAACCTTATTAAACCCTGTTTCGGTGATATTTTCAAAAAGACGTGATCTTCTACCTCAAATGATAATGGTCTCCTCTTACGGTCGATATAACTCTTTTGACGACTCTAAGCCGAAACCAACCTCTTACGGATAAGTGCAACCTTCTCTATCATTTCTCGGACTAACTCAGGACCTAACATAGGTGTGTCACCAACCTCAGCCCAACACACAAGAGATCTACATAGTCGGCTATACAAGGCCTCAAAAGGTGCCATGCCAATACTCGCTAGGAAGCTATTGTTATAGGCAAACTCCACTAAAGGTAAGCATCTCTCCCACGACCCCTTAAAGTCAAGAACACAACTTCAAAGCATATCCTCTAGGATCTTAATGGTACGCTCTGACGACCCGTTAGTCTGACGATGATAGGAGGTACTAAATGTCAATCTAGTGCCCAAGGCATTTTGTAGGCTCTGCCACAATCGAGCCATAAAATGTGGATCTTTATCCGAAACGATAGTCACAGGGACCCTGTGAAGTCGGACTATGTCCCTTCCTAACATAAAGGTCAGCAAGGTAATCTACCGAGTCACTCATGTGCATATGTACAAAGTGTGCTGACTTGGTTAACCGATCAACTATCACCCACACGACATCATTACCCCGTTGAGTCCTCAGAAAACCCACAACAAAATCCATCGTGACATGTTCTCACTTTCACTTAACTATAGGCAAGGGTTGCAACAAATCCGCTGGCCTCTGATGCTCAGTCTTCACTTGTTGACAAGTAAGACACCTCGATACAAACAAGGCTACATCTCTCTTCATTCCCCTCCACCAAAACTGACGACTAAGGTCATGATATATCTTTGTGCCTCCTGGATGTATTGCAAGGTGCAAATGGTGGAACTCTCGAAATACCTCCTCTTTACAAGACACTAGCATGAAAAGACGATCAAGATATCTAATACTCGAGTCGGAATACGCATTTATGCCCTTCTCTACTTTCCCACTAGATATCTTTCCTTGGATAGACTCTGTCTCGTGATCATCCTGTTATGTTTCTATAACTCAGCTCACAAGCGTAGGCTGTGCAATCATAGTAAACAAGGCTACCGACTCAACAGACTTACCAAGATGCAAGTCAAACTCACCAATAGTACCTAACATCTCCCATTCCCGGATGACAATACTAATTACACTGCTAATGGACTTTATACTGAACTCATTGGCCACTACATTGGCCTTTCCCGGATGATAGTGCAGCTCAAAGTCGTAATCCTCCATAAATTCCATCCACATTTTCTGCCTTAGATTCAAATCTTTCTGTGAAAACAGATACTTTAGACTTTTATGATCAGAAAAGACCTCAAATCTTTCACCATAAAGATGATGTCTCCAGATTTTCAAAGCAAAAATCACTGTTGCTAGTTGTTGTGAGAAGGATAGTTTCTCTCGTGCGTTTTCAACTGCCGTGAACCATAGGCTACTATTTTCCCCTCTTACATCAAGACATAACCCAAACCTTCTCGAAACGCATCATAATACACTGAATAACCTAAACCCCTCTCCGGAATAATCAACACTAGAGTAGTGGTAAGTCTAACTTTAAACTCTTGAAATGACTTTTCACAAGTCTCACTCCACACAAACTTTATTTAATTCCTCATCAGTCTAGTCAAAGGTAATGCCAACCTAGAGAAATCTTTCACGAAATGATGGTAATACCCAGCTCATCCCAAGCAACTCTGGATCTCAAAAGCATTCTTAGGTTATTCTCAATCATGCATTAGAGTCACTTCTTTCCCGAATACCACATGTCCTAAAAATTTTGCCTCATTCAACTAGAACTCACACTTCTCGAACTTAGCATACAATTTGTGGGCTCTAAGCAACTCAAGTACAATCTGCAAATGTTCTTTGTGTTCCTTCTTAAAGGGTGAGTAAATCAAGATATTGTCAATGAAGACAACCACAAAATGGTCTAAGAACTTACATAAGATTCGATTCATCAAATCTAAAAAGAAGGCTGGTGCGTTGGTTAGCCCACAAGACATCACTAGAAACTCACAATAGCCATACCGCATACAAAATGCCGTCTTCTGGATATCCTCCTCATTCACTCTCAACTGGTGATAACCTGATCTCAAGTCTATCTTAGAAAAGGAACAAGACCTCTTCAATTGGTCAAACAAGTCATCTATACAAGGTAGTGGGTATTTGTTCTTAATAGTTACCCGGTTTAACTTTCGGCAATCAATACAAAGTCGCAATGTGCCATCCTTATTCTTGGCAAAGAGAGCCGGTGCTCCCCAAGGTGAAGTACTAGAGCAGATAAAACCCTTATTTGATAACTTGGAGTTGAACCTTTAACTCACTCAACTTGGCAAGGGCAAATCTATATGGTGCCATGGAAATTGGTGTTGTGCCAGACACTAAATCAATAGAGAACTCAATCTCACAGTGGGGTGGTGAACTAGTGAGATCATCGAGAAAGACATCTGGGTATTCACAAACTACCCTCGATAACTCTACTCGGACCACATCACTCTCAACACCCAAGAATGTAGCAAGAAGGAAACTAAGCTCGCCCCGACCATGCAGATCATACACTGACAGCAAGACTCTATTAACTTGGTCCCCTAGGAAATAAAAACAATCACCACTTGAGGTGCACACTATAACTCTCTGACGGTAACAGTCTATAATGGCTCGATAGGATGACAACCAATACATGCCCAAAATGACGTCAAAACTTAACATATCAATCAATACAAAAGCAAAAGGAAGTCGACGGCCGGTGCCTTCTATCTCATAACCCCGACACCCCTTGTCCAACACAACCTCACCACCAACAGGTGACTCTACCCCGAGTGGATATGCTAACTGAGCCACTTCTAACCCCAGGGCTAATGCAAATGCAGATGAAATGAAATAATGTGACACAACAGTATCAATCAACACATTGGCAATAAAAATACACAATAAGAAGTTACCTCTTGTAGCGATCCCAGTTTTGATCTTTCTTTCATGTTTTGCCACTTCGATTGGGCCGGTCAGGGATCGAGCTGCCTTGTCAGCTCGCTGGGGTCGAGGGGGCAGCGCCCCTTGGTGGGTTCGAGGGGCAGTGCCCCCGAAGTAAAAATGCAAAATGCATTCGAAGTTGCTTGTTCACTCGAGCGGCCGTTTATGCGCTCGAGCAGAGAATGTTTGGTTTCAAAAGTTTGACCTGTCTACAAAAGTACTTGGTTAGTGTATTTGACGCTCGAGCGGACCATGTTATATCAGTTCATGAATCTGATATTTCAGATCATTTTTTCAATCCTGTCTCTCTCTAAAACTCTCCAGAATTCCAGATCAGGAGCTTCTCTCTCTAGAAGTCATCTTCTCTCTTTGATTTCTTCAAATCCATTGGGATTTAGACCTGAGTTCTTCACTAAAGTTGGTTATTATCTCGAGGGCTTCGCTGTGTGCGGTGAAGATCGAGTTTCAACATCGTTGATTTTGGGGGTTTCTTCTCATTTCTTCTTCAAAACTTGAGGTAGGAATTTTCTTAGAGTTATATATATATTTTTACAAGATCTATATGATTTTCGAAATCATCTTTCGATAGCTTTGAAAATTGATTGTTGATTTAAGAAGTTGAGTGATTTGAAAGTGGGTTTGTCCCTTGTTCTTTTAAAATGATCTTATGGGTTTTGATCTTCGTTGATTGAAGAAAAAATGATTTTGGAAAATTTTCTATCAAAGGATTTGAGTTGTATAGTTTTGGTGAGAAAACCTAGAATTTGGGGATTTTTTTAAAAGAGATTGAAAATCCATGAATGATATTGTTGTATTTATTTTGTGTGTCAAAATAAATGGATGTTTGGAAAATTTCTTATTTATATTTATATAAATGATGAATTCAGGGAATATAAGAATTGTTGTTCATTTTGGAAATTATTGTTCAAAATGTTGAAATAGTCTTGAAATGACTAATTGTTGAGGATACTTGAGAAAAGGGAATTGTGTTATTCCTTGGATGATGAATTGGAATAAAAGTATTTATATTCATCTTGTGTTATTGGCATAACAATTCATTTGATTACATTAAACTTTGAAAGGTGATTTGAAAATTTGCATTGAAAAAAGAATGTTGAGAAACAAGTTTTCATGAAATGGTTTTGGGGTAAATACGTTGGTAAGTCTTGATAGGTGGTGTAAATGATATTAAATAAGTTGGCCTGAGAGTCCGGGGTGAAAGACCGAAAACCCGCGCGGATAGGTGTCGAGCTTTCCGGTTAATACCGGTAAAAATGATAATTTGGTAGTACTTGTATAGTCTACTTGCAAACACCGACCTAGGGATTACCAGAGTCGTATTTACCACCCTTGAAATAAATTGTTAAGTTTTGAACAATTGAAATTGCATGACATCATTGAGCATGATGGTTTTCAAAAGATGAAAATGTGATTTATCTTCAAAAAGGGGCATAGCATGGCATGCGCATTTCATCTCTTGAGACTTGTATGAAATGTATATACTTTGTTAAGAATTTCCTACTGGGCTTTATGCTCACCCTACGAGATTTTTGTGCAGAAAAAGATGTGGTGACGCCGCCTAACTAAAGGCGAGGAAATGTGTGTGTAGACACCCCATTTTTGACCGTCCTCAAGACTTGGACGTCATCGTTTGAACACTCAATGATCATCCATGTTTGTGTTTGTTTTGAGTTCTCGGATGTCTCGATTGCGTGCCTTGCCTCAAGATCTCTTAACTTGTTTGTTTTGTGCTTGGTTGTGGACCAAACACTTGTGTTTTTGGCTTCTGGGGGTAGGAAGTGACCTGCTAGCCATCTCCTCAACCCACCGGCCATGGCCTGAAGCCATCGGCCTTGTTTTTTTGCCACTGACCAAATGTATTGGTCGATTGGCACTGTATTTGGTCGGCCGGCCATTTTTTTGGTCGATCGGCCACTTTTTCTGGCCGAGGCATTTTCTTTGCCTTTTTTAGGCATTGTGCATGCCAGCTGTGCTAGCTGGTGAACACAGACTCTGCCCTCCATACACGTGTATGGAGGGATTTCATCCTTACACTTAGTTTCCCTTGGAAGCTTGGAATTGGATTTCCTATAAGAGGAGGGCCTCCCCTCCCTTTCCAGAGGTTGAACAATCTGAGATATTAGAGATGTATCACTCTCTCTCTATATCTCATTCTCTCTCTATATTTGTGTGTAATAGTGTTCTACAGGGTGTTTTTGTTCATATTTTTGCACTAAGGCACCTAGTGTTACACTTTCCTTTAGTTACTGAGGTGCTAAGGAGTTGATTTCAGAGTTTTTGAGTTGGTTTTGATCAGAAGGAGGTGCTGGAGTTGGTGTTTTTGAAGTGTTCTTCAAGGGTGAGAAACTACTCTTTTACTTCCCTTTTTTGTTTAAGCTTTTAGCAATACTTGCATACTGTTTTAAGCTTATTGTCCTACTAAAAAAAGTTCTGTATTTTCATGCTTGAGATGTTTGTTTAAGGTTACTTTTGGGTCAGGGGTTGTCTACCCCTTCTTAGGCCTTGTTTGGCCTTGTTTTGTGACCTTCTTCTTGAGCTTTGAACCCCTTTTGTTTTGACCTGCTCACCATTGAAATCCAGAGGATTTTTAGTGGTGGAGAAGTGGTTTTGAGGTCTTGTATAGGGGAGGGACACCCTCCTCTCCTTATGTCTCATATGCTTGTGTTAATGGCTCATGATGTGAGCAAGTTTACTTATCATGTCTTGGTTCTATTTCAGCACTTTTTAGTGACTTTTAGGACCTTTCTTAACTCTATTCCATGTTGGTTTGATAGCATCTTGCACGCTTCACATACTTATAGAGTAATCTTGCATGTTTGCATAACATGCATCTTGTGTTTGGACCAATATTCTTGCATGTTTTGGCTCGACTCCAAAGAGCTTTCCCTCATGTTTTACCATGATTAAACTCTGTTTGGTGTTGTTTAGACCATGCATGCACTGTTTTGTATAGCCATGGTTCAACTTAGCTTGTTAGCTTTGAGCATCTAAGCCATTAGCATGCATTGCTCATACCATTCTCATGATTTGGCATCTCTTGAAATCACATTTCAGTCCATGTAATGTAGCCACACACTTATGTTTTCCATCTTTTCAATGCTTTGAAGAGTTGTTGTTTTGTGCCTTAAGATTGGGTCATTGTGTATGTCCCCATGATTAGGTCTTTGGGATGCCATCTCATTGGGTTTTGGGGCTTATTTTGACATATTATAACTCTATTTTTCATTGCATAATTCATGCCATGTTTGGTTGTCTTAGGTGTAGTGTAATATCTCTTTGGTAGCCTTACATGCCTCTTGTTCTTGCCCCTTTGTCTTAGCTTGTTTTGGCTTTGGTCATTGGATGTTTTAGGCTTACTTTGCCATGCTTTAGGACTGTTTTGGGTCATGCTTGCCATATGCCCTTTGTTTTGTGTAGCTTTGGTTCAAGTCCCTTCACTAGCCTTAAGCTTTAGGCCTCCTTGCATGCTACACTTGTTTTGTTTGGTTGATTTGGCATCACTCCTCACATGATTTCAGAGCTTAATGCATTGCCATATTCTCATGTTTATCACATCTTGCTCAAGCTTGAAGATTGTGCATTGTTGCCTAAGTGTTGGACCATTTGCATGTGCATGTTTGTTTTGCATTTCTATGCTCCCAATTCATGACTTTGGCCACTGTTTTGGGTATGGCTGAGGTCTTCGCATTTCGGTTTAAGTTCATCTCCGCATGTTGTTGCATGCTTGTCTTGCACGTTGTCGCATGCTTATTACATACTTGGTTCATTGCATGTTGTCGCATGCTAGTTCCATTGCATGTTGTTCCATGTTGATACATTGCATTTTGCATGCTTGGCACGTTGCATGTTTACATGTTTAGGTTGCATTGCATTTGGCATGTTTGCTACCTTAAGCTTTGTGTGCATACTTGAGTCACATTGTGTTTAACATACATGTATTGCATTGTGTTTGGTTTGGGGTGTCAAACCAAACACGAGGATCAAGGGACGTTTCGTACTCGAAGTGACGAAACGTGCCTCAATCCTCGGTCGCCGGCACTCTTGATCCAACACGATAGAGTTCTAGGCATTCATGCGTTTTGTTGTATTCATTCCACATTAATTCGCACACTTGGCTCCTTTGGCCATCACGCATTGAAATGCTTGATTGATGGCCCGAGGGTCGAGAACCATACTCCTTCAAGTCTCAAACATGATAAGGAGGGTGGTGGTACAGACATTATCTTGTAAATGCCTTGCCATGCACTGTCTGTCCTCTGTTACGGCAAAAACAAAATTCTGCAGGAAGATATGGCCGGTCGGCCATCTTCAGTGCCGACCGACTACCAAAATCTGGCCGAGAGAGCCTTACAAATAGTCGATAACCATTTTCCAATGGCCGGTGGTCCTATCTCTTGGCCGATGGCATCCCACAGTGCTTGGGGAGTGGTTCAGAAACATCCTTGGGACTTGTGCAGTTTTCAGAGGAGCAAAATAGTGCAAACAGAGGCAACATGTGGCATGGCAACGGGTTTCCGAACGAGGCGATTGAGCAGGCATCATTCAATCATTCCGAGGTGGAGCTGCAGCGGCCTCCTTTTTGTAATTAATTTCTTAATTAATTAAGGGTTTGTAATAATTAATTAGCTAGGATAGTTTATTTATTATTCAGTTTGTATTATTTATTCGGACCCTCCGTTGAGAGGGCGAATTTGTAATAAGTGTGCGTGCGTGTGTGAATGTCTTCCAACCCCACGTCTTTCTCCCTTTTACTTACCTGCTCTTGATGGTTAGTTTTAGGTCATGTTTCAATTAGCATACTTATGTTAGCATGTTTGCATACATTCATTCGTATTGCACGCGCCGGGCTCGGCGTATCATACTAATTTCATAGTATTTCAATTCCAACTTGAATACGTGTATCGAGTTGTCATATTTCACATGCCATTCTTAGATTAACCGAGCTTATTCTAGTTGCATTTTGCATGTATTGCATTAGCCATCTTAACATGAACTAGGATCATGCATGATTTCTAACTAGCTATTGTTTTAGCTCGGAGTACTAGGTAAGTGTTTACGCTTTAGAATACTGCATGTGTGTTAATGTTGCCATAAAAGCATGCTTGCCATGAGGCTAACTGCTTATATGATATAACTGCCTGAATGCCTGTGGGTGAAGGTTAGATTACTTGAATTGGAACAATTCATTGAAATACGAGTTTTAAGCCCACTTGAATGTGGCAAAATCATGTTTTTTTAAGCCCACTTGAGGGTGGCAAATCCACGTCTTAGCCTACTTGCGAGTAGCACCTTCAAACCATTTTCAAACAAACAAACATGAGATGATTTGTTCCAACGTAGGCGATCTAGTCTATACTTGTGTGTTGTGCGCATCACATAGTAATTCTAGGATAATAACCGAAATAAGAATGCATGTATTTTCAAAAACAAGATATCATGTTAGTAAAGTCCAATCTTTGATCGGGCGAGCGGGGGTGCTCATAGATGACCTTCCCCAATCGTACCCAAGTTCCCGAGCCGAGGCAACTTTGGTGATGACGGACACGTGGCCATAGGCAACGAGTCAGGGTTTCCTAAATTGCTCCAAAATAAAATATTTAGGTGGCGACTCTGTATCTGGCAAAACAGTCCATGTTTGGCACTTCTTTCTAAAAATCAGTTTTTCAAAACGATTTGCTGGATTTGGACTCTTTGGTGATTTATCGGTCTCGCATTGCACTTTGCGGGATTAGATTCAGAACCGTGACATTTGAGTCTGAACTGTAGTAAACCCAAATGAACAAAACAGGATTTTTCCCGGGACGTTCGGGGACGTCTATAGTGTGTTGAGAGTACGAGACTCTCATTTTACTGTGACTCTATGTGTAAGCCAAGGGCTGTATGTGTGTAGGTTTGAATAACCGTTTTGTGTAACCAGGCTCAAGCCTTGAGAACTTGTAAACTCTTGGGGGTATTTATTTGTTTATTTACTTGTTGTTGGATTAATGTATTGTTGCATGAAGAACGATTGTATCATGTAATATAAGTTTGGAAATTTATATTCGATTTTCCTTGAAAGAACCATGATTGTTGTAATATCATTTGGGCTAGAAATTTGGCACCTCTCACTACCGATGGTGCTGGCAACAAATCTAGCATGGTAACCGCATACATACGCCTCGTAGGTCTCTACTCTACTTACTCACCACTCAGAGCATAAGTCTAAAACACTGATTGAGTTGAAGAGGCTCCTTGATTGGCCCTCGAGGCCTGTGCTGACAGTGTAGGCTGATGGCTTTATGTCTGCCTCAAACCAAATGCACCAGATGTGCCACCCAACTGAGAGCAAAACCTCTTCACGTGCCCTGACTGCCCATACTAATAACAGGTAGGTGGCTGCCCTCCCCCTGACTCTGGCTTTGAGAACGAGCCGCAAATGGTGTAGACTGTTGCCCTCCTCTTCTTTGCGGGCAAACTAAAGACTTGTGGTCCAACTGACCACACTTGAAACAAGTGATCCCACCCTGACCACCTCTTCCTGACCCATAACTCGGTACAGAAAAAGTGGATCTAGACTGTGCTCCCCAGGACTGCTATGGGGTGGAACTCTTCTGCCTTTTACTGTCTCGAGTCTTTCCCTGAACCTCCTGACTCCTTTGTCTGGAGCCCTACATCCACTCTTCTTCCAACTGATCGACAGTCTTAAGATGGGCCATTGCCTCCACAAGGCGTCCGTAGTCCTTAATCATGGACCTAGCTACTTTGAAAAGAAGTCTGATCCTCAATCTATTCTCGAACTCAATGCAACGATGTTCCTCCGTTGCCACAAGTTCCGGTGCAAACCTCGATAAACTGGTAAAGGCAGCCTCAAACTCAGCCATGGGTGTGTTAAGCTGCTTGAGCTTTAGAAACTGCTCTCTCAACTTCTCTTTACTAGTGGGCAAGAACCTGTCCAGGAAGGCATGGACAAAGGCTTTCTAAGTCGCCTCAACGCGCCCTCACACATACTTCCACCACTGACCTGCATCTCCCTTCAGCCGGAAGGATGCCAAGGTCACCCTTAACCCATTATCCTCGATGCCAAACATTTCTAATATCTTCACCATTTTCTCTAGCTACTCATTCATTTTCAGTGGCTCTTGCAGATCCCCCAAAACTCATCCGGATTAGACTGGAAGACCTTCATTTTCAGAAATGACTATCTTATCTCAACAACATGGGCTTGGACTTGATTTTCAGCTTTGAGAATGTCCATGGATTCCCGCAAAGGTCTGACCATCTCACGGGCAAAAGCACCAATGGCCTGCTAATTCACTGGTTCAACCACATTGGCCTAACCAACCCCTTCCTTCTGTGCCAGAATATCATCCGGTAACGACACCTCCTGCCATCTAGGCTTGCCACGCCTACCACCACCATGTCCACACCTGACATCCTATTGAAGGTAACACAAGAGATTAGCACATTTATAAATGTGCTGAAGCTAATTCACTCGTGTCCTAATGGGATTGACAATAATTAATTCACTTCACATAAGCACGTAATCACATAAACACATACGAATTTCCTTTCTAAATAATGATCGTCCTGTGACGTTGCCAGAGTTCCGGTTAGAAATAACAGTGATCAAGTGCTCTTCTAACAGGACTTCTAGAAACTCGTAGACTCAATCAATATCATAGAAATTTAAATCCTATACCCATCTAGTCACATAAGCATGTTATCACATAGCATACCAGGTTTACTTCTAACACAAGCTAGCGAGATAACCCATTGTGGTAAAAATCACATCCCACGATCCCAAAGTATTCAAACCCAGTAGCTCTGATATTAAGTTATAACGCCCTAAAAATAATAACCAAATTCATCCCATAATAATTATTAAATAACAACATGTTCCAAAATAATTATTAAATAACAACATGTTCCAAAATAATTATCTTCCATTCATATAATCCCATTTTAACAAAGGTAACACATGCAATTATACATTCATAAGCCCCCAACCCTGAATCTATAGCATGTGCCACGAATTAATTATATGAAATACAAGTTAAACAGATATATATATATATATATATATATATACAAATGCCCTATTGGTTACAAATTTCTAAGACGATACTTGGTTAAAACAAAAGTGAGTTTTTAACTCAACACAGCTTAAGTCCTAGGCTTGTACAAAAATAATTACAACAATAACAAAAGAAAGCTCTCGGCTCCAAGTCTTTCCAAGCTATGGTCTTGGTGGATGCATATCATCAGCACCTGAATGGTTTTCTACATAGGGTGAGCCAAAACCCAATAGAGATACTCTAATACAGTGTATGAATCTTAACAAAGCTATAAGGTGAATGCATATGCAATGCTCGTGTCAAAACATTTTCTATCTCTTTCCAAAATCATACAATGCCAGGTTTATATCATAATTCATGAAATTATTTCATTTACATTAGAAAACAGGGTAGTGGATATAATACTGGAATCTCTAGGTACGTGTCTGAAAGTAGGCTATACAAGCACTACCAATTACTATTTTTACCGATACTAACCGAAAGGCTCGGCACCTAATCGCGCGGGTTTCTGGACTTTCACTAAGGATACACATGCCAATATAATACCACAATCACACCCCCTATCCAGATTTACCAAGGTATTCACCCCTTTTTTCTCAAAACAATATACATTTTCAATGTGTTAAGTATGCAACAATACTTAATGCGAATGGATGAGAAATTAGTTTCAATTCTCCTAATTCTCATGCAATTTGTATAATAATCATAGCTATCATCCACTGATAGCCCAAAACAAATATCTCTAAATAGATAGATAATTTCCAATAAAGATAAACTTCAAAATTTCAAGATGAGAGTGATAATGCATATCCAACTCCACCATCATCATCATTCCAATTCCATAAAACCCAACATCATTTCCATTTCTTCTTTACAAAATCAAGTATTCACATATTAGGGCAAAATTTCTTTTTCTTTATAAATCAATTCCAAGGATAAAATCCACCATTTTATCACAACTCAACCTCATTTACAAACCCACAATCATTTCCAAGAAACCATTTTGAAAACCCCTATTTTGATCTTTAAACCAAAATCCTAAATTTTATTCAAAAATCCCTAATTCACAATATTGTCTAGAAAATCAAATAACTAAGTTACAAACTATACAAAAGTGTGGAGAAATCCATACCTCAAAGCTAGAAAACAAGGGAGAGAGTAAAGAAACCTCAACGACGCCGAAAACCAACTTTGTTCCAATTAAAATGAAGCCCTAGGTGAGCTCTACCTTTATATCAAAGGGATTATGGTGTAGAGATCAATAGATTGAGAGTTTGGAGGTTGACGATGAGTTTTAGAGAGAGGAGGTCTAGATTTAGGGTTTTTGAAATGTTTAGAGAGATATCAAAAAGTGACTTAAAAAGTGAGTTTTACGAACACCGCTCGAGCGACCAGACACAATAAGTGGGACCGCTTAGAACAAGGTTACTGCTCGAGCTCACAGACACAAACAAAGACACCGCTTGAGCACATATATCAAACTCTCATTAGTTTTCCATATAAAGGCTAACCGCTTGAGTGCGCTCGAGTGCGCTCGAGTGCAAGAAAGACCGCTCGAGCCAAGACCATTTGAGCGGAAGGAACACCACTCGAGCTAAAAAAACACCCTCCTAGTACTTTTGTAGACATGAAAATATACTAGAAGTCCTCAAAGACCACTCGAGTGACCAAATGACCACTCGAGCGAACTGACCAAAATCTAGGCAACAGTTCTATTAAAAAACAAACTCTTGACCTGTTCCAAATGCAACAAGGACATCTAAACTACCAAACTCAATCAAGAATAAGATGAATAAAGATATGAAAAACCAAATAAGACAAGGAATCCCGGATCCAAAACAATAAATGGGTTGGGTCGAAACCGGAATCGTTATAGTAACCAAAATGGAGTGTTTACAACCTTTGCCCTCTTCTTCCACTTGAAACAATATTATCACACATTTAAAGAAAGAAATGGAGTTAAGATTGAGATATTTAAATAAGATGAAAAAATATAGAAGAAGAACAAGGAAAAAGGATTACCTAAGAGTGAGAGTTAAGTGTACCGAAAATAGAGCAATGCAAGTTCAAGGTGAGCTTCAGTGTTGAACTTTAGACTAAGTGTGGCGGTTAAGCTTAGAGACAATCCTCTATCTGAGAGTGAGCGTAGCGACGATGAGAGTGAGTGGAGAGAGTGAGAGGAGAGTGGTGAGAGAAAGGGTGAGAGAGTGAAAGCGAGGGCATTGAAGGTGAGGGTGAGTGGAGAGATAAAATGAAAAAGAAGAAGAAAGAAGAAGAAGAAGAAGAGGAAGAAGAAGCAGCAGCAGCGTGGTTAAGAAGAGTGAAGGCAATAAACTTTTAAAGAAAAATATGTGCCTAATGAAATATTTAGACATAAAACGTGTCTCGGATCCACGGCTAGTAATTAAAAGCAGGTTTTGTACCCTTTTACTAATATAGTATATTTTCGTAAGATTAATTCAGAAATGATTTTGCTATAGCTATTACCACTTTCAAGAAAGCGTGTTTATTATTCATTCTTTTGCCCACTTTGAAGAATATCTTAAAAAACAACATAGTAATTTAATTATGAAAAAGTTCAATTTTTACATAAAATTTATACAAAATTTTTTAGAAAATTGATTTGTTAATGATATTATTATAAATAAATTCATATTTAATAGTGTTTTATTTTGAAATGAAAAATTTACAATAAGTCATATAATTAAATACAAAAATTAGGATAAATTATAATCGTAGTTCCTGTACTTTATCCCTTATGTTATTTTAGTCTTTGTAGTTTCAATTGGGTTGATTTTGACCATAAATTTATGATTTTATCTCAATTAATTACAATTCTTAACATTTTTTTAAATAAAAAATACGCACATAAATATCACGTGTTATATTTTAACGATAAAATTATAAACTTACTCAACTTTATTAATTAATCTCAATTAATTTAGTGATAATTTTCCTTAAAAAAAGCTAAATATATTAGTAATTCAATCAAATTAAAATAAAATCTAAAATTAAGAGTCAAAATTAATTTGATTGAAAATATAAAAATCAAAATGACACAAGAAATAAAATATAAAGACCACATATATAATTTATCCTAAAAATTATGGATAATTATATATTTATATAGAAGGGGGCTGATTTCCCTGACTATGCTATTTTTAGAACTTTAGTCCCACCTTAGGGTGTGTTTTTAACTTTATTCCCATAGTAGGGTAAAACGGCTTTAGTAATGTCGTTTTTTAGAAAACGACTTTTCAAAAACCGTGTTTTGTGATTAAAATAATAATAAACTTTGAACACAAAAAACGACTTTAGAAAAGTCATTTTTAATTAATTATGAATTAATTAAAAACGGTTTTGGTAAAATCGTTTTTACATTAATTTTTTTTTTAATTTATATTTTCAACATAAATATTTTTTGACCAAAAATATTTTTAATAAAAAACGGTTTTAGAAAAGTCATTTTACAAAACATATTTACAAAAGCCGTTTTCACAAATTTTTTTTTAAATTATTTTTTCTCATGTGGGAAGGTTGGACTTAGGAATCAAAAGATGAGTAAGAGAGCAGCAATCCCAATACATTCAAAGATGGGTTTCTTTAGAAAATTACAGCATAAATAAAAATAAAAATTAAAACGTAATGCTTGGTTTGAGTTTTCTAAAACATTTTTTTAGAAAATTCTATTTTCTTATTTTTTGTATTTTTTTGTTTTTGTTAAATTTTTTAATATTTTAAGTTTTTAAACACACCTAGCATAAATACACTAAATACCAAAAATACAAAAATACAAAAAAAAAATGAAAATTCAGTACATTTTTCATATTTTTGTGTATTTATTAATTTTTTAAATATTTTTTTACAAATATTTTACTTTTTAGACACATCCAAGTAAAACGCATCTAAAAAAGAAAAAAAATGCTTAAAATTTTAAAAATATTCACTAAAAACAAAAAACTCAGTTTTTAAAAAACTTAATTCAGAAAACTCAAACCAAACACACATAATACTCCAACAAAGATCTAGGGCTTGTTTGGTTTATATCTCAAGATATAATTTTTGAGAATTTTTTTTAAAATTTTGTTTAGTTCAAATTTTTTGAAAAAAATTTCCAAAATCACTTTTCAAAAATTTTCAAAATTTCAAAGTCTTTTCAAAACCCACCCTAGAGTGGGAATAAATATTTTAGGATAAATATTTTATGTTTTAAATATTTATTTATTTGTTTTAATGTGCACTATATTTCGGGCATTTCCCAAATTAAGCCAAATTAGCAACTTAATTCCAAAACTAAGCCTAGTTTGGACGGAATTCCCAAACTAGGCTACAGCGTTATTAGAAACCACGCTTTCACTGTTTCCAGGCCAAAATTTGTGAAATAGTAACCACGTTTTTAAGGAAATTTCATTTATACATAAAACGTTGTTAGAAATCACGTTTTTAAGCAAAATTTGTTTTCTTTAGAAAATGTGGTTTCAAATCACACTTTTACTGTGCGTATTTTGTTTTTTGAAGAAAACGTGGTTCCAAACCACGCTTTCACTGTGCATATTTGTTTTCTTAAGAAAACGTGATTCACAATCACGCTTTCACTGTTCATTTTAATTTAATTTAATTTAATTTAATTTTTTTTAAATTTTTTTTTCTATTAAATTTTATGTTCTCATGTTAAATTTTTTTTTTCCTTTTATTGTTCATTTAAGTTTTTTTGTTAAATTCTGTTCTCATGTTAAATTAATTTTTCTGTTAAATTTTTTGTTCTCATGTTAAATTTTCTGTTCTCATGTTCAATTTTTCTGTTAAATTTTCTATTCTCATGTTAAAATTTTTTTTTTCCTTTTGTCTTTGGTTTGCGTTAGAAGGTGTAATTCAGAAATTTTATTTGGCTTTACTAAAGCCGTTTTCATGTAAATTTTTTTTCTTTTGTCTTTGTTTTGGGTTAGAAGGTGATAATGTAATTCAGAAATTTCTTTGGCTTTACTAAAGCCGTTTTCATGTAAAACTTAATACATAATATACGAAATACATAATATACGAAGTCACTAATTTACTAAATACTCATACAGGCATGAAAATAACATAACTGAAGTTGCAAATGTAACAATTTTCAGTTACATAGGTAGTACAGACATAAGTCTCCCACAAAAATACATTCTGGACACCATGAACTGAACACACAATACATACATCCTGGACACCCTGAACTGAACACACAATACATAAACAGAATAGTTAGACAGACAAATATTAGGCAGACAATCTGACAAACTCATTACGGAAACACTTAATCTAACACAGACATTATATATTAATGCATGACATAAACACCTAATTTGCGCTTAAATCGGCAATCTCAGAGTTTGAATAATCTGAAAGCTCAGCGTCAGAGACAAGTTCAGGATCCTCCATGATACCCTTGATAGCCGCAACATTTGGTTCTGTTCTATTCTTCTAGGCATCCTTCTTAACTATGTATAGTTGCATATCGCGGGCTAACCTACGGTGCATTTGAGAAATCTTATGTTGTAGTCTTTCACATAGTCGATCAACATTATCAGGATCTTCTTTTTTGGATCTCAACAGAACGTGCTTTTGGCACCTTAAGTTGATTTTCCCGACTTAAGGTTTCCAGCTGTACCCGCTCTATAAATAGTACGGGCCACTTGAGACGAGCAACGCCAAATAAACCATATCCTGTTTGATTGTCAGATGGCTCCATACATGAACCTCCTTGAACTCGATAATACTTGGACATCAAAAAATGTCGCTTCCCAAACCTATCACGATAACCACAAGCATAATCTAAAACAGGTATTGTTGTTTCGTCTTCAGCATCGCCATGTCCCCTTCCCCCTCCTTGTCGTGAACTATCACCCCTTTGCAAGTTCCTACCACCTCTACGATTCCCACTCCCTCCCATGAATCGTGTAGCCATGCTAATTTTTTTAAACAAATAAATGATAATTTCGTAGGCCGAAATGAGTTGTAAGGTTGTGTCTTCACCTCTAGTCGTTTATATAGTTGGTTGTGAACGGCTTTAGAAAGAAATTGAAGGAAAAACCATAGAAAATAAATGCCTTTGCATGATGACTTGACAATCCATCTGCATGTACCGACAAAATAAGGGCATGCTCATTGTAAGGTAAATCAGTGAATTCACTGTTGCCATGTGACTTTTTGAATTGACAATCCCACATATATCAATAGCAGATGAGTTGTCACTGTAATCATAAAACAGAGAAAAGCAATGCCTGTGCACCAAGTCACATGACTTGACAATCCATCTACATATACCGACAAAATAAGGGCATGCTCACTGTAAGGTAAATTAGTGAATTCACTGTTACCATGTGACTTTCTGAATTGAGAATCTCGTATATATCAATAAGAGATGAGTTGTCAATGTAATAAAAAAATCTAGAAAACCAAAGCCTGTGCACCAAGTCACATGACTTGATAATCCATTTGCATATACTGACAAGTCTCTCCACGATTTGACTACTTAATGTGTGAAAAAAGGAAGCTTATGTAGGCAATGTTGTGTTTCACTTAGCTGTGCATCATTCGTTGTTATGACCAACTATTTGTATTTCATTGAAAAGTATGACTATTTGAATTTTTGTTGTCATTTAGAATTATTTTAAAATCAACTTTTGAATATTTAATTTGTAATATTTTGGGAAACATTTGCAACATCAACTTAACATTGGTCGTAGCGTACCCATCCACAGATCAATCGTAACAAATTTGTAAATCCCACACATGGCCACTTAACCCCGTAGGTATGGAAGATTAATTATTATTTTGATTTTTTCTGAAAATCACTCGTAATAAATTTGCAAATCTCACGGACAACCACTTAACCCAATAGTATTGGAAGACTAGTGTATGAAAATATTGTTGGAATGAAAATGTATACATTAAAATAATTGTTATAAATTTTAAATCCAAAACTTACTTGGTTTTCGAATTTCCAAGAACAGTTTTTTGGAAATTATTTAATCCCCCAACTGGACCAACCACTTGGTTTTGAGCTTGTTTGTCCTGCCCCCAAGTTTAGTTTTATGTCAACCCCCCATTCCTTACCAGAGTCATCATTTTCACTGGACTTCCAGGAATTGGAAGGTGACTCTTTTTTCTTTCCTGATGGAGATTGAAATTCTTTACGTACAGGTCACTATTTAAGGAGCCTTTGTTGAGGGAAAATTTTGACTGAGCTACCTGTTCTGTGAGAACCCGAATATAAAAATTAAGTAAATAATTCAATAATAATCATATTACAATCTCAAATATTTTTGTGGTCAATCCTAAAGTGCAAATTAAATATTTGGAAGGTCTTTTAATTAATAGGACAATCCAATATTTTAGTACCGGTATTTTAGTACCATCACGACGCATCCACAACAACATCAAGGCAGCAGTAGCAACACACAGCTGGCAGCAACCAGAATCAAGAACAACAAGCAACCAGCAACACATCAAGCAGCTACCCCTTCCTTCAAACAGTAACAAAAATAGTAGCAGCAGCAGCATCTAGAATCTTAGCAGACAACAATTGGGACAATATCCACCAAATCAGACTGACGCCATATCGTATCGGCTCGATGCTGATGAATCAATAATGGGATCTCCTTTGGTAAATGAGTCATAGACCTGCACAAGTTTTCATATATGAAATCGATATCCGATAACAAGTTTGACAATAGTACATACATATGCTAACAAAATTAGAATACGACCTGACAGTATATCACAGGTATACAAACTGCAACAAGTTAGGGAAAACAAAAAGAAAGGGTTGCATGAAATGAAAAAGTAAAAATAATTTCACGGAAGTGTGTTCTTCCACAGTAACCCCTAATATCAATTATCAGTACCATTTCATATCCTCTGCGTGTCTATAAATAGCAGTACCCCAAGTATGATCATTTTCTAACCCATCTCAATAATTATTTACAACCCATATATTTATTTTCACATTACATGCATTTATATTGCTGATTAGTAATTCATTTCACATTATTGTGATAGGAGATAAGGTACACATGGTACCTGTTAGTTTGAAAATATTGTCAGCGTGTTGTCACGTCAAGCTTTATGACATGAAAACCCATGCTTTAAGTAGATTTCAAATCCACTACTCAAACTTTTTAGAACAACTAAGCATTTACCAATATGTACTAAATTTAAGACACATGATTGAATTGATAAAATGGTCTTTCCTCACGTAAAGAATTTTTGGAAACTAAAAAAACAATTCACGACCTAACAAAATGTGGCAATGCATTAAATATGACATGCATTTATATTGGTGATTAGCAATTCATCTGACATTATTGTCATAGGAGATAAGGTTCACATGGTACCTATGTGATTAAAGTTATTGTCAGTGTGTTGTCACGTCAGCCTGTATGACATGAAAAAACGTGCTTTCACTTTAAAGGAGTTGTCATTTGGACAGGAAAGAAGTACGAAGGTTTGAAGAGGGTTTTATGTAGATTTGAAATACATTAGTCAAACTTTTTACAAGAACCAAGCATATACGAATACGTAGTAAATGTACGAGAAATGATTGAATTCATAAAATGGGCCTTCACCCTCGTAATGGATTTTGAAAAAAAAATTAAAAACAAATAGTTTCCCACATAACAAAATGTGGCAAAACATTAAATATAAACTGCATTTATATTGATGATTATTAATTCATTTTGTGAATATTTGCATTTTTCTAACATTAGATAAACTGGTGTCCATCGAGGTTAGGACACAATCGACCATCAACGCACCAAAGTCTGCACAATCCAGTGCACAAAGGACACTTGCAACAACTAAAGCAATTGAAGAGATTTGCCACATTTGACCAAATCTATGTCATCGGTAATTGAAGTCGTAAATACATTATCAATTTACTGAATACTGATTCATTGAATATTACATTGACTCCAATTCAAAGAAAGTAGCGTGGAACTAATATGTAAAGAAGGCAAAAAACTACTGTCGAATTGATCGGATTCTCGTTGGACATTTTCTCTTATCATGCCCTCTTTGCAAACACAAACTACAATGGTGCAATCCACTTTGTCTGGAAGTATCCATTTCGTTGTGGATGCGGGTATGTTGAGGACGACCCGTTTTAACTTCACGTTGTCGATCTGGAATAGCAAGCAAAGTTGGGTAATCATCGTTAGGCCAATATTGCTCGTGCGGCATGGGCCTAAACTTCTGCGCAAAGATACGCTTGTGGACTTCCAATCTATACTCTGGTGCAACAAAAGGAAAAGGGTCCTCGCCCAAGTCTGCTGTCACAACAAGCATGTGGGAACATGGCAAGTGAAATAATGTGTACTTCCCACATGAACAACTTGGTGGTCGGAGACTAACTATTTGACAAGCACTTCCCCCCAATCCCATGCGGTGCTATCCTCACCTCATATTCCCCTATTCCCCTGCAGGAAAAATGTATGTACGTGGATTAATATGCATATATGTTTAAATATAGACTAACATCAATGATCGACGAGTGTGAAATGTTAATGTGTAGTGAATTCGATGCATCCAATAAAAATTACCGATTAATCGGTACCAACATATGCACATTCGCTTTAGCTTGGTGCTCGTCAATCCATCGTTGAACATTAATCGTGTACAAGTGACCCCGATTACTCGCATTTTCAGCAATGGTCTTGCCCTCGTCAAAATATTTGATGAGCCGATAAAAAGTTATCTCAACTGATACTGTAATGGGAACACTGCGTGCGCTTTTCAGTACACCATTGAAGCCCTCTATATGGTTTGTCGTCAATATGCCCCAACGACAACCACCATCATGGCACAATGTCCAATGAATAGGGTTCATCTGACTAAACCACCGTTCAACATTCTTCTCGAGCTTGTAGATATCGTCCATAATCTTGTTAAACTTCCGCACTTACCGTGCAGAACTAGCTCTCTACACAAGATCCTTCACTATTGTATTGCCGAATCTATCATTGAAATTGCTACATACGTGTCGCAAGCAATACCTATGGTACCCTCTTGGTTGAACTGCTGGATTGTCCCAAATTCTTGACACGACACTAAGCAAAGCTGAGTGTCGATCGGATATCAATGTGACCCCCTCTCGGTCACGGCACACATGTCGCCTAAGCAGAGTAATGAACCAACCCCAACTCTCGATCATCTCCTTGTCAACAACGGCAAAGGCAAGAGGTACAATCTTGTTCGCAACAGTCACTGCGGTGGCTGTAACAATCTTCCCTTTGTATTTCCCATACAAGTGTGTGCCGTCAATGCGTATCACTAGACGACAATACTTGAAGCCTTCTATTGCAGGTTTAAATGCCCAGAATACATAGTTCATGTACATTTCAGTTCCGATTGAGGTAGAGTGCAAATTCGGAATCATGTCCCACATGACAACTGTGCTTGGATTGAATGCCTGCAATGCAGCCATATATCTAGGCAACCTTTGGTATGACTCGTCCCAGTCACCAAACACCATTGCAACTGCCTTCGTCCTTTCAAGCCACACTTTCTTATATGATATAGTGAACTGAAACTTCTCCTTCACGACCTCAATTATGGTAGCAATAGGCAATTCTGGTGATATCTGCAAATATAAATTATATTTGAATACATTACAGTCATAATGAAATCCTAAAAACAATAATCTAGCATGGCACTTACCGCAATTTGTGCCTTGATGAAATGAGCAATGACCTCGGACTTGAGGTTGCAATTGTCCCTATTCATTCTAGGGTACACACATTGATGCGACGCTTCAAACCTTCTAATTTGAAAGAAATCTTTGTCTTTCAACTTCGTTGTCCGAACCCTCCAGTTGCAGCCGTGCTTGCACTCGGCCACCCAACTGTTTCCTTTGGATTCTACGACCTTGCATTCTTGATTGCGCTTCAGGTTATACAACTGAACAGCGTGCACTAGCCTTTTCTTATCAGTAAATATCATTCCTTTCTCCAAATGAGCAGTTTCGAAGTCCCACAATGGCCAACGTTCGACAACATCACGGCTAGTGATGGAACCATCGTTGTCGAAATGCAAATTATGGTAGAAAGGGATATGGACATTTGGGTGTACCTCCTGCATATCATGATGCCCTCCAACTTCGTCATCACCAGAGTCATTGTCTGCACCTTCCCATGCGCCATCCACATCTTCCACGAAATCTTCATCACTTACTCCAACCTCGTCAAAACAATGGCACTGTATCATCGGAGGATGCATAATTTTGGACACCCATCGCCGTTGTACGTTGAACATTACAAACCGGTGGACATTCTTCATTCCAGTGGGGATATGGGGTTGTAAGAACCATCGAATTATATGTTGTTGGAGCACTTGGACTTGCTCCGACACTGTAATAACCATCTACGTTCTGTGATGCATTTAATTGATTGTAACTCTGAGAATGATTGAATGGAGGGTAATCTTCAGGGAACATGTGTGCAGACTGTATAAGTGTATTGTCAGGGGATTGCGATTGTGTCAACATTTGAGTGAATGTCCCATCCACCGGAATTGGCATCTCTGTGCCACCAAAATTACTCTCCTTCTCCACATAGATTTCCAAAAAATAATCAGGGCCTAATTTATGTGGGAGCTCTAAGACATTACTTAAGGTCTCATTATCTTTGATTGGCAGCAACCTATACTTCCCCCGACATGGGAGTCTACATTTAAACTCTAATCGCATTATTTCCCCATGCGTACCAACCTTCGGCACCATCATAGCCTCTGACTCGCCCAATGTTATCCCCCTTTGCACATTATACAACCCTTGAGGTTCGGTGTCGTACGAGACACCTTCATCGCGATTGCGCAAAATCTTTCCACCCCAATAGAACATAATGCTCACAACTTCCATACCTAAACTTTGCATTCAAAGTAACTCAATTATTTCAAAATAATAAAGTAAGCACATTTGAGAGCAAACACCACATATATTACACAGGAGTGCCTTTAGGCATGGGTCTTTTGGTATTAAAAAATATTAAAGTGGCATATCGACGTGAACATGGAAATGAAAGTTATTTGCTCCATATATAACAGCATCCTGTAGACGCGCCCCGAGGGCTTTATGCTGTGCTACAGTTCGGACTTAAATGTCACAGTTCTTAATCTGATCTCACAATGTGCAATGTGAGATTGATAAATCACCAAAGAGTCCAAATTTGGCAAATCGTTTTGGAAAATTGATTTTTGTAAAGAAGTGCCAAACATGGACTTCTTTGCCAGATACAGAGTCGCCACCTAAATATTTTATTTTGGGGAATTTAGGAAACCCTGACTCGTGCTTAAGGCCATGTGTCTGTCATCACCAAAGTTGCCTCGGCTCGGGAACTTAGGTACGAGAGGGAAAGGTCATGCAATGAGCACCCTCGCTCACCCGATCGAAGATCGGCCTGTACTAAGCATGATATCTTCTTTTTTAAAACACATGCATTCTTAATCCGGTTATTAGCTTATAATTACTATGTGATGCGCACAACACACAAGTATAGACTAGATCGCCTAAGTTGGAACAAATCATCTCATGTTTGTTTGTTTGAAAATGGTTTGATGGTGCTACTCGCAAGTAGGCTAAGACGTGGATTTTGTCACCTTCGAGTGAGCTTAGAAAACATGATTTTGCCACAATCAAGTGGGCTTAAAACTTGCATTTCAACGAATTGTTCCAATTCAAGCAATCCAACCTTCACCCACAGGCATTCAGGCAGTTATATCTCATAAACAAATAACCTCATGGCAAACATGCTATCATGGCAACACTCACACTCATGCAAGATGCTAAAGCACAAAAGCTTACCTACTACTCCGAGCCAAAACAATAGCTAGTTGGTAATCAATGCATGATCCTAGCTATGTTAAGATGCCTAACACAACACATGCAAAAATGCAACTAGAATAGGCTCAACCGATCTAAGAATGGCATGTGAAATGCGACAACTCAATACACGTATTCAAGTTGGAATTGAAATACCATGCAGTTAGTATGATGCGTCGAGCCCAGTGCACGCAATACAGATGAATGATGCTAACATGCGAGCATACAGATGCTAATTGAAACATGACCTAAAACTAATCATTAAAAGCAGGTAAGTAAAAGGAAGAAAGACGTGGGGTTGTAAGACATTCACACACTCACGCACACTTATTACAAAATTTGCTCTCTCGACGGAGGGTCCGAATAAATAATACAAATCAACTAAATAATTAACTACCCTAGCTAATTAATTATTACATAACTCTTAACTAATTAAACAAATTAGTTAAGCTATGAAGAATAGGAAAGCAGCCTTGGGAAGAGGGACGAATGCATGCTCGGTCGGCTTCTCTCGAAAATCCGTTGCCATGCCACATGTTGCCTCTGTTTGCACTGTTCTGCACCTCTGAAAACTGCACAAGTCCCAAGGATGCTTTCGAACCACTCCTTGAGCACTGTGAGATGTCACTGGCCAAAATATAGGAACATCGGCCATGTGGAATTGGTCATCGACCATTTGTGAGGATCTCGGCCAACAATGTTTAGTCAAGCAGCACTGGAGATGGCTGACCGGCCATATCTTCCTGCAGAATGCTGTTTTGCTGCAGCAGAGGACAAACAGAGCATGACAATGCATTTTCAAGGCAATGTGTGCACAAACACCCTCCCTATCATGTCATGAGCTCAAGGGAGTGTAGTGCTCTACCCTCGGGCCATCAATCATGCATGTTGATGCGTGATGGCCAAAGGAGCCAAGTGTGCGATTCAATATGGAATGAATACACAAAAACACATGAATGCCTAGAACTCTATCATGTTGGATCAAGAGTGTCGGCGACCGAGGATTGAGGCACGTTTCGTCACTTCAAGTACGAATGTCCCTTGATCCTCGTGTTTGGTTTTACACCCCAAACTAAACACAATGCGATGTATGCAACATGAGCCTGCCAAAGGTAATACAACGCAACCTAACATGTAAACAACATGGCATGCAACGAGTATGCAACAATACTATGCAACCTAAACATGCAAATATGCAATGTACGAAGCATGCAAAATGCAATGTACCAAGTATGCAATAACGACGAAATGGAACAAGCATGCAACAATATGCAAGGATCATGCAAGATGGACTTAAACTGAAATGGGCAGACCTCAGCCATGCCCAAATCAGTGGCCAAAACACTAAAACTAAGGCACCAACATGCAAAACAAACATGTACACATATTGGTCCATCACTTAGGCACAAAGAGGACAACTCTCGAAAGCACTCAAAGAGTGAAAAGCATGCAAGCGTGACAACACTACGTGCTCTGAAATGATGTCAAGGATGATGCCAAATCATGCATACAAGTCAAGCATAACATGCAAGAAAGCTCAAGGCTTAAGGCTAGCCAAGGAGCTTGTACTAAGGCCACATGAAACAAGCTCCAAAGAGCTGAGGACAACCAAAACAGTCCTAGATCATGCTAAAGGGAGTCTAAAACATGCAAGGGCCAAAGCTAAAACAAGCCAAAATGAAGGGCTGAAGGCAAGATGCAAGTAAGGCCAACAAAGGGGATTACACTACACCCATTATAACCAAACATGGCATGACTTAACCAATGAAAAACAGAGACATGACATGTCAAAATAGGCCTAAAAACCCACTTAGATAGCATCCCGAAGACCTAATCATGGAGGCATGCACAATGACCCAACCTTAAGGCATAAGACACCAACTCTTCAAAGCTTTGAAAGGATGACAAATGCAAGTATAAGGCTGCACTACATGGACTGAAATCACATATGAGATGATACCAAATCATGAAAAAGGTCCAAGTAGTGCATGCTAATGACTTGGACCCTCAAGGCTAACAAGCTAGAATGTATGGTAGCTATACAAAGCATTGCATATATGATCAAAACAACACCAAACAGAGCTTAAACATGACAAAACATGGCTAAAAGTTCCTTTGAGTTGAGCCAAAATATGCAAGCATGATGGTCCAAATGCATGGTGCATGTTAAGGCAAATGAGAGAATTGCAAGACAAGTGTATGATGCATGCAAGAGGCTATCAAACCAAATTAAAACAGAGGTATATCATGGCCAAATAACACCAAATACTTGCTGAAATGAAGCCAAAACATACTAAGCAAACATGCTACCATTATGAGCCAAATATACAAGCAAATGAGACACAAGGAGAGAGGGGTGTCCCTCTCCTATTTAAGACCTCAAAAATATCTTTCCACCACTGAAAATCCTCTGGATTTCAGTGGTAGAAAGGTCATGCAAAGACAAGGACAAAAGCCAAAAGATGTGGCTCAAAACAAGGCCAAATAAGGCCTAAGAGGGGGTAGACAACCCCTAACCAAAAAGTGACCTTAAACAATTATCTTAAGCACACAAAAATAGAACTTTTTGTAGTTTATAGTTAAGCTTAAAACAACATGCAAGTATGGTCAAAAGCTTAAGCAAGAATGGGATATTAAAAGGTAGAAACTCACCCTTAAAGAACACCTTCAAGAACAGTACTCCAGCACCCTTCTCTGAGCTTAAACCACTCCAAGAACACCAAGACCAACTCCCTAGTACCTCAGCAACTAAATGATGGTGTTCTACTAGGTGCTCTAGTGCAAAAGTATGAACAAAATGCACTTTCAAGCACAAACACACACACAAATATAGAGAGAGAGGGATATATGAACTTTATATCTATTTTTGCTGAACCTGGAAAAGGAGGGGAGGCTCCCCTCTTATAGGAAATCAAATTCAAAGCTTTTTAGAGAAGCTAAGCTTTGGTTCAAATCCCTCCATACACGTGTATGGAGGGGAGGGTCTGTGCTCACCAACTGGCACAGCTGGCATGTACAATGCCTGAAAAAGGCAAAGAAAAGGCATCGGCCAGAAAATATGGTCGATCGACCAAAATAAGTGCCGACCGACCAACAAAAGTGCCGATCGGCCAACACTTTTGGCTGATGGCAAGAAAACAAGGCCGATGGCTTCAAGCCTTGGCCGGTGGCTTGAAAGGATGGCAAACAAGCCACCCTTTTCCCTCAGAAGCAAAATCACAAGTCCTTGGTCCACAACCAAGCACAAAACAGACAAGTTTAGAGATCCTAAGGCAAGGCACGCAGCCAAGACCTTCGAGAACTCAAAACGAACACGAACATAGATGATCATTGAGTGTTCAAATGATGACGTCCGAGTCTTGAGGACGGTAAAAAATGGAGTGTCTACACATCCTATATGACTTATATTTCTTGTATTATTTAGAAGGATTATCTACTTGTACATTTAAACAAAAAATCATGTGTGGGATCATTTCCCCAATTATCATGAATTAACATTTGAATTCTTTTGTTATGATTTGTCGTGATTTCTTCATCCCTTCTTACGAGCTTATGTTTTCTTTAACTTTTTGTTTTATGTTGTCATGCTTTCCCTTTGGTATTATTATTATTTTTTAAAATAATTTTTTCAATTAAAACTTTTTTTTTTTGGGCTTTCATGGGTGGGTGTTTTCAAATACTTTGAAAGAACCTTTTCCATATCTTTAATTGACATTTTGTTCAGGTTTATCAAACCCGTTTTCGTCATGTGTTTCGTGTGTAGTTACTTTCATACTTTGATTTTTTTTTAATTTCACATTCTATGAAATAGCATGCACATACTGTAAGAACTCTTCCCACAACCTCACTGTGTGCGCCATAATTTCTCATTTCATCTTCATGCATTGAACCATCCATGTAAGACATTATAACCAATAGGCCTTTGATACAGAAAAACTCTACTAAACTAATTCTTCATACTATAAGAACCTAATTTTACAAGCCCTAATTTTTCATACTTTAACAACCTAAGAACTTCCAATAGGAAAATCCTAAATTGTTCACAAGTTCAAACTCTAAACTACCATGCCCACAATTGTTCAGTCTGAAACAATAGTATAAAATATTGAAATTCCAACTTTCCATGAAGAATAAAAAGTATCTTGCCTTCTGAAAACATAAACACATTACGCTTTTGGGTCAATTGCTAATCTAATAGATTCATGTAGCTACAGCTAATCAATTCACGCATGGAGTTACAACACCTCAGTTTAGAAGAAGCTCCGAGGATTGTTGAATAAACATTTGTTTTCTTAACTCCGTTTGATTGGGCTAATTACATTGATAAAGAGGTTATCTTTGCAACTTGGTAAAGTAAATGCCAGTCAAACAGATGCCAGGTCAAGTGCAAATTAATGACACATAGACCCTTTGAACTTCTTTTGACTAAAAATCACCATAAGAATTAAGACCAACCAAAAAAGATTTTTTGAGGCTTTATTGTGATAACAAATCAGCTACCAATTGTGCTCGTAGTCTACAAAACATAGAGGAGCAATGCACCGATTGTTTATTTTTCCATCCCTACTGTTACAAGAATTTCACAATTTCTTGTAATATATTTTTCTTAAAATGGCAAACTCCTTTATCCAACTAAGCATTCATAACACTCAACATGTTTAAGTAATTAACTATTGAGAATTTATTAACATCAGTAAAAAAATTTTTTTTTTTCCAAATATTTTCATACACTTTCAAATCTTTTTGTTATTTCTCATGTTTTCAAAACGTTTGAAAAAGTTTTCAATTCTATTTTCATTTCCAACCTAACCGAAAGAACGTACTGAAACGAAATTTTGATCCTATTAGAGAACACGGGAAAATTATCACATTTCTCTCTCACATTTGATTTCTTTAACATCAATTTATAACCCAAGTTTGACATCACATATGCACACCCACACAGTGAAATCGAACAAAGTACTACCCAAAAGTAACAAACAACAACAATTAATGGAAAAAAAAAAAACCTGATCATAACAATTATATCTTACAAATAACAAAAAACCCGATAAAAAAAAACCTCATCATAACAATTATATAATAAACAAAAAAGGAGTGAACTGAGATACAAAAAATCGAAATTTAAAATCCTAAATGTGGGTTTTTGCGATACAACCCTAATTTCGAAATTTAAAATCTGAAATCTGAATCCCTAATTTCGAAATTTAAAATCCCAAATCTAAAATGAAAATCCTCATTTATGCGATACAAACCTGAATGTGGGTGTTTGATGAAGGTGCTCCTCGTTTTGCCGGTGGTGTACTGTTGGCCGTTGTTCATTGCTTTCTCTTCGTTGTCGGTCTTCCTTTTGGAGTTCGGCTGAGTGAGGGAGAAGAAGATGGGTTGGATATCAAAAATGGCTTTCGTAAGTTCAAAGGGAGAAAGGGATGGGTTTTGTTTATAATGAAACGGCTTTCCGAAAACCGTTTTGTATTTATGATAAAATTATTATTTTAGGCAAACAATATTTATAAATTGAAAAAAAAAATTAATAAAAAATAAAATAGTTTTACAAAAACCATTTTATATAAACTTAAAATTAATTAGATGTTAAATAAAAACAACTTTAGAAAAATCATTTTTATGAAAGAAAATTTTATTATTTTTTTATTTCTCAAAAACGGCTTTGCCAATACCGTTTTAAGGAAAACGATTTTGGTAAACCCGTTTCACCCTGTATTGGGAATAAAGTAGAAAACACATCTCATAGTGCGACTAAAAAATTCAAAATGCCGCAATCAGGGAAATTGGCCTATGACCCTGTTTGGTAGGACTTATTTTCAACTTATTTCAGTTTTTAGTTTAATTTAAGTTAATTTGATGTGTTTGGTTCAGTTTAATAATACAACTTATAACTTTTTACAAGTCAAAAATTAACTTATTATTTGAATGAGAAAAAAAAAATTTAATTTATAAATCAAAAATTAACTTATATTTACAATTATAAATTGTTAAATTATAAATTATAACCACTTTACACAGCTCTACTAAATGGAGCCTATAGAAGCGTTACAGGGAGACAGAGAGATTGAGAGAGAGAGAGAGAGAGAGGGGGAGAGACCGCTGGTGCTCAACTGACTCGACTCGAGTTCAACTCGGTCTTGCCTCTGGTCTGGGAAAATGGAGAGCTCACAAAACCCCAGTTTAAAACACCCAGTTCCCGCCGACGAATCCCAGCTCGACCTTTACACCATCCCTACCCACTCCAGTAAGTCTCTCTCTCTCTCTCTCTCTCTCTCTCTCAATTTCTCTCTAACCCTAACCCTAACCCTAATTCTCTCTCTCTCTCTCTCTCTCTCTCTCTCTCTACAGGCTGGTTCTCCTGGGACGACGTTCACGAAACCGAGAAACTCCATCTACGAGATTTCTTCGATGGAAGTTCAATCACCAGAACACCCAAAATCTACAAAGAGTACCGAGATTTCATTATCTCCAAGTACAGAGAAGATCCTTCCAGACGGCTTACCTTCTCGGAGGTGCGTAAATCGCTTGTCGGCGACATCGGTTTGCTTCACAAGGTGTTCTTGTTTCTGGAGAAGTGGGGCTTGATTAATTTTGGTGCTCCTGCGAGTGAGGAGGATTTGGGAGAAGAGGAGAGTCAGGGGAGGTGGAGGGTTAGGGTTGAGGAGGGGGCTCCTAATGGAGTCCGTGTCGTGGCGGTTCCGAATTCGTTGAAGCCTGTTACGGTGCCGCCGAGTGGGAGTGATAATGGTGGTGAAGTGGTGGAGAATGGATTCAAATTGGCTCCCCTGGCGTCTTATAGAGATGTGTACAGCGAGCAGAAGGAGACGCTATGTATGAATTGCAAAGATCGTTGCGAGTCAGGACATTATGAATGCAAAAAGGTATCATGCTTTTCCCATTTTGTTGAGTTCGCTTCAATGATTTTTTCGAATGCTTATTGTGATATACGTTGTATCTAACTTACCGGAGATAATTCCATGGCCATTGAATGTTGGATGGAGTACAATATCAATAAATGTAAGAATCACAAATTAGAAATCAGGTATTTGCTGCGCACATTGCTTGGTTTTGATATTGCTTGTGAATATTGAAAGGAAATTATGAACTGCTGGGGATTGCGCCAATTAGAGAAATATAGCAAGGTCTCATAGGAAATAGAAAGAAAGAAAGAAAAAAGAAGGATAAGAGGTCTCTGAAACTATAGATATAAAGGAAATATTGTGAATATTTGAGTCAAAATGTTAATGCTAGGTTTTGTGTGTTTTTACATAGATCCTTATTTTTTAAATTCTCTGCCAGCTGCTATCCTGAATGTAATTGACAAGGAAAGAGAGAAAAGGGGAAAAAAACTATTTTCTTTCATATTTTTTGTGCTTGTTGTAGGAAAGTGTGGGTTCCATCCTATGTTACCTAAACTTGGTTGTGGGCATCAGATTCGGGTATGTGTCCAGAAGTCGGATTCACATATTCTCTTAATTATAAGATATGGGGACTCGGCTAAAATGTGTCTAAAAAGATGATACGGATATCGGGACACAACCGATATAACATTGAACAACCATATTTTCCAACACACGAAATTAAATATTGAAAGAAACTAAGGTAAAATAAGCTTGTAACTCTATATTAGGCCATTAGTTTTAAATTTGGAATGGCCTTTCTAGATTTTTATTGAAAGTGTTAATTAATGTTATTTGGTCAATTAATAAGGGAATTTGTATATGACATTTGGCACAATTTTTAAGGGACTTATGTGATTGCAATTCTCTTTTGGTGCATATATGGATGTAGAGGCAAGCACAACTTTTAAGAAAACTTTAAGTTGTATATTTATGCAAAATTGGTAATTTTTGGTAGTACTCACCAAAAAAATAAAAAAAAGACGTTCCATATCGAACTGAATGTCTGGCAAAAAGAGATGATATGGTGGGGCAGTAACCAACAGTTTTATTACAATTTTTAAAGTCAAATTCATAATAAAACACATGACACATCGTTATAGCTAGAAAATGGGACTGGCTTATATACAACCCACACTTGAGTAACCCTCTTTACATAGTTCTTTCTTCTTCCAATACAACAATTCTGTAACCTTTTAAATCTCTCCATAAAAAAAAAGGGATACTTACATGTAGGTCCTAATAAGTGGACTTATTGTCTAATAGGTCCTATGGAAAACATTTGTCATAAAAAAAGTTACTAATTGTAAGTTTTAGTGACAATTTATAGTAATCATGACAAAAAAAAGTCACTAATTGTCAGTTTTTAGCGACGTATGTAAAAAATTATGACAAAAAAAATATTTTTAATGACAATTTTGCCAAGACTTATTTTCAATAGGACTTTATGAGAATTAAGTTTAACTATTAGGACCTATTGGTAGTTTACCTTTAAAAAAATTTCAAATCTCACCTCTTTTGGAGGTATAAAGAGAGCAGAGGGGCCGCAATCCATGAGTGGTCAGTTTAAGCTTCAATCTGGCAAATGACGATGGGGAGAGGGAGTGTTGGGCTGCAATCTGTTTTGTTGATCACAAAGAGGGCTCGATCTGGCTGAACGATGATGACAAGCAGCAGAGGGAGAGCAAAACTACAACAAAGACTACAATCAAAACCCTCATCGCTGGCGAGATTGAGCATTTTCGAGGACAGTATATGCCCAACCCTTTACTCTTTCTATCTCATCGTCTCTATTCAATTCGGCTGTGTGAGATGGAGGGGGTGCTGTGTCTGACAGAGATCCCATACTCATATTCATCTGTCGACATGGGTACTCCCCTATGAAGTAACATTTGCCTCCTAATCCTTTCTTGTGCTTTTACGGGATTAAGGATCATGAAAAGTTGGTAGCCAAGTTCAAAGTTCTGTACAATAGTTGTAGGAAAACTAACTCCTTTTCTTGCTTTTTTTATCTATATTTTCTTTAATTTTATTTTTTATTTTTTTTAAAAATTTCTCCCAAGAAGTGCTTTCTTTTATGATATGTCCAACAATTAAAGAGTGCTTTTTGGGATTGCATCTGCATTACTCATTCTCATGTTGCATCTTATATCTGTTTCTCAAATTGGTAATGGCCAATTTGATTTTCCATTGCATTGAATGTCTAACTTGTAGTTGTAGAGAAATAGTGAACTGAATGTTCTAACAAAGTAATGTTCTATGCTGTCTATCCATGCTGTTTTCTTGCCCTAAAAGACTTTCTTGGTGAGACTTAGCTGTAATTAATTAACCATTAACCAAGCTACTTGGTTGCCTAAACATATTCTGTGTATAGTTTGACTAATGTTGTTCTCTCTAGAGTTAAGGTGCGCTGTTGTTGGTCTGGGAGAGACAGGTAAGCATGGAGAGGAACATGCAACACATTGACTTTGTTGCATTTGTCAAATATGACAATGAGAAAGTCTTTTGGAAGTCCCTTAGAGTGTTTTGGACTTTTATTGTCTCGTTTATCTTCTTGTTCTTCTTCTCCTCTCTTTTTTTTTTTCTTTCAAGTGGTCTTTGGACTAGTCCATTGTAGAATTCCTTGTTTGATGCTTTAGACTGGATTATTTGTAATTGCATATTTACAATACAGACGCGGAGCTGCAAGAGATTTTCAGTTTAGTATATGCTCGAGAAATGTACTTACAGGTTTTGGCTTGGTTCTTGTAGAAATTTAATGTATAAAGAGAAATAGAGAGAATTAATTATGTATAGAGAAATAGAGAGAATTGTATTATTGATTGATATATATTGATATTGTATATTACAAATGGTGAGTGGCTCATTATATAGGAGAGGGTGAGTGTAGTAGGTGAGGAGTAGGTGGTGGTAGGTGATGGTAAATTGGTGGTAGGTGATGGTAAATTCTAACAGCCCCCCGCAAACTCAAGGAGGATAGAAACTAACCAACTTGAGTTTGAAGAGAGGAACAAAACAAGAAAATACATAAAAATAAAAAGGATAAGAGACACTGTATGGTCGTGTCAGACCATTGGTGAAGACACTGGATGGTGGTGTCATAACGTTGTAGAGGACACTGTATGGGGGTGTCATAACCATGTAGAAGACAGTTTATGGGGTCATGTCGGACCGTTGTAGCAGACACTTTTGTGACAGTTGTTGTGACAGTTTACGGAGTCTTGCTGGACCCTTGTAGAAACTAACCGGAATCAATGTCGGGACAGTTTACATAGTCTTGTCGGACCCATAAAGGAGCTAACCGGAATCAATGTCGGGACAGTTTACAGAGTCTTGTCGGACCCATAAAGGAGCTAACCGGAATCAATGTCGGGACAGTTTATAGAGTCTTGTCGGACCCATAAAGGAGCTAACCGGAATCAATGTCGGGACAGTTTATAGAGTCTTATCGGACCCATAAAAAGTTGCACCCTTAAAAGGTGCGCCCAATTTTTAAAAAAGGCGTGCCATCAAAAGGCGTGCCCAATTCATCAAAAGGCGTGCTATCAAAAGACGTGCCATCAAAAGGCGCGCCCAAGTTGTCGGCGAGCGTCGAGCGGCGCATGATGCGCGTGTCTGCCGCTTCGGCAGGGTCTTTATAAATCGAAGCGGAGGCTGAGGCTTGGAAGCATAACAAACCAGTCTGAAACCTCTGAACCTTTGCAGTCTGAAACACTCTGTAAACACTCTGTAACCAACTCGTCTCTGAAACACTCAGTAACATGGCCTCTTCTTCCCGTCCAGCTAACCAGAACATGGCCTCCTCTTCCCGTGGGCTGCTTACGCCAGTGTTTTAAAAAGCCCTAGGCGCATCGAGGCGCCAAGGTCACCTGGAGCCTGAGCGCCGAGGCGCGAGGCGAGGCGCGCGCCTCACCAAAGCGAGGCGCAAGTTATAAAAGTTAAGCAAAATATTAATATAACACAATTTTCAACATAGAAAGTATTTAATATGTATATTATTAATTTTTTTAATAAGAGAAGAGAAGAAGAAAAAAAATAATTAATTTTTTTAATATATATATTATTTTATTTATTTATTATATTTTTTACATAATGTGTTTTAATTAATTTTTTTTATTTTATTTTACATACATGTGTTTATTTTTTTTATTACTATAAATAAGTATATATTATATTTTATATATTATATAAGTATATTATATATTATATAATAGATATTATAGGTATTATATAATATTATATATATATATATATATGAATCAATTATATATTATATATAAGTATATTATATATTATATAATAGGTATCACTTTTTGCTCTCTTTTGACCACATTTGGTCATTTTATATTGAAAAGTTTTGAATCCCTACAGGCATGCCCACAAAAAAAGCACTTTTTTATTTTTTTTTCAAAAAAAAAAAAAAAAAAAAAAAAAAAAAGATAAAGCCCATGAAGCCCGCGCCTCGCGCCTCGAAAAAAAGCCCTCGCCTCAGCGCCTAAGCTGCGCCTCGCCTCTTGCGCCTCGCCTCGACCTGTTCGAGGCGCAAGGCTGCGCCTCATTGCGCCTCGAGCTTAGGCGCGCGCCTAAGCGCGCTTTTTAAAACACTGGCTTACGCTCTTTCCAGAACTGAATGAGTCCACAAGAGAAATAACTGGTGCGGTAGCCAGTGAACCTCAACCAAACACCTCTGTGGTTGCTCCGTTGAACTTTCCGATGCGGTCGGTGGAGCAAAAAATGGCGGTGCAAACTGATATTGAGGCCAATCAGTATACTCTGAAGTCATGCGTGGAAACCATGACTGCGGTCACAAATTTGTCGCACCGGCTGCAGAGCAGGACAAATGAGGTGCAACAGTTAAACTCCCAGCTGGCTCTGCTCCAACGCATGTATAAGGATGCGCGAGCAGAGATAAGTGTGCTAAAGGCAGAAAACAAGGAGCTGAAGCGGAAGGCCATCGTGATGTTCCGATTCGGAGGGCCGTCATATGCTGCAGTGGAAGAGTATGGGGGAGTGAACGTGCTGGGCGGCGTGGAAAACACAGAGGCAGCACCGTCAAGGACTGCCCAGGACGGAGGTAAGAAGAAAAGACCGGCGGCAGAGTAGAGAAGAAAAAATCCCGCTTGTGGAGGTGGGTGTTTGGGTTTGGTTTTGTTTGGTTTTGTTTTGTTTTGTTTTGTTTTGTTTTGTTTTGTTTTTTTTTTTTTTTGCTGTAAAAGTGTGATCGGGGTGGATTCCCAATATGAATAAAATATGGTGTGTTGTGCAAATATGGAAATTGGTTTGGTTTTTTTTTTTTTTTTTGTAATAAGAATAAGAAGAGGATCCAAGGCATGGAGGATCCAAGGCATGGACAGCATCATTATGGCAAGTGGAGTGGAAATATTAAAAAAAAAAAAAAAAAGATGGGACCACGGTTTTGATAAAACCCACGGTTTTGGATTTTTGGTTTAATTTTTTTATTTTTTTTATTTTTGTATTTATTTATTTATTTATTTATGAAATAAAAGAGAAAAGGTGGGTGGTGGAAAATGTGATGATGGTGTTGAGTGGTGAAGAAAAGTTTAGAATAGAAAAGTTTATTTAAAATTGGGGATAGTGTTTTATAATAATGAAAATAAAGGTGAGGTAGTGGATGTGTGTATTAAAATAACAAGAATGAGTGTGAATGGTGTCGTGCATGTGCTGTGTATGTGGCAGGGTGAATGGTGTGAGAGAGTATGATTGGTTTAAAAAATAAAAAAAAAGGGTACATGATGATGATGATAAAATGAATTAGATATATATATATATATATATAGATAAAAGAGAAAGTAGGTTTGGGCGGTGGGAAAAAAAAAATAAATAAATAAAGTGAGAGAGAGTGGAGGCCGAGAGAGTTAGAGAGGGCCCCTCGTTTTGTTTTCTCTTTTCTTCTTTATGCTCCTCAAGAGAGAGAGAGAGATGGTGAAGATGTTTTCATCAAGGTGATTTGTTGTGGAATCTGCCATTCTGATATGCAGCAAATCAAGAATGATCTTGGCATGTCCAATTACCCCATGGTTCCAGGGCATGAAGTGGTTGGTGAAGTGATAGAGGTGGGATCCAATGTGAGCAAGGTCAAGATATCTACACAGATGGTAAACCCACCCAAGGTGGCTTTGCTGGCTCCATGGTCACTGGTCAAAAGTTTGGTGTGCACATTCCAGACGGCACCACGACTATGCGCCGGGGTGATAGTGTAGATAGCAAAGGCGATGGGACATCACGTGACAGTGATAAGCTCATCCCGAGTGTAGCCGCCGCCGCCTCTCGGCTGGATACAGAAGTCGGAGTCGAGGAACGCTTCCATGATCGCCGTCGTGTAGTCGAGACAGTTTTCCCGAACGCAGTCCACGTGGCGACAAACGGGGGAGGCGCAGCGGCACTGGGTCTGTAAAAGGCCTCGGAAATCCTGCTGGATGGATTGACGAGCGCCGCCGACAAATGAGAAGAGGCTGGACCGGGGGTGGAATATGGTGGGGTAAGGTAAACCGACCTCTGAGTGCACAAAACACAAACAGCAGGTTGAAGAAAGGAAATTTTAAGGTATGTGTAGAAAATTTTAGCAGACTAGGTTGAGGTCCGGCGGGCGGCTAAGGTGAGATTGCCGCCCGCCGGTGAAGCGAGAATATTAGATTCTAAACCTGCTCTGATACCATGTAGAAATTTAATGTATAAAGAGAAATAGAGAGAATTAATTATGTATAGAGAAATAGAGAGAATTGTATTATTGATTGATATATATTGATATTGTATATTACAAATGGTGAGTGGCTCATTATATAGGAGAGGGTGAGTGTAGTAGGTGAGGAGTAGGTGAGGAGTAGATGGTGGTAGGTGATGGTAAATTGGTGGTAGGTGATGGTAAATTCTAACAGTTCTATTTGGTCCTCATATGGATTATTGATTTTCTATGCTGATGACAATTATGCATAAGATAAATTTTATCTATTGACATTGGAAGGCTAGTTGTATTTAATTTCAACCTAGCCCATATCCTGTCTTTTCTCTACTGCTTATGTGATCAATGATATCAACTACTTGTTTGAATCATAAAAGCATATGCCAAATTTATATAGCAGATTGAAAAGGACAGGAATCTTAAATTCTTGATGTACTTTTATGATTCAACCTCTTCATGGAAAGTCAGTGGCTGAAGAAACAGAAAAATATAGTTTTTCTTACAAGTAGAAACTACATATGGGAGATATCAGATAAATAATGAGATTTATGCTCCAATTTGTTCCCATGGTGTGGGTGTGGAGCATAGTACTGACATAAACTTGGCTTGGGAACTCCTCGAGACCATACATGCGTGTTTGTGGACATATTATGATTTAGTTTTTTTTTTTTTTTAAATTTAAATTTCATAATGCTTCATAGAAAAAAGATATAGATTATTTTCTTTAATATGAAGTCAATTTAATTGCAATATTTTACTCATTAAACATTTAACACACTGCAATGGTAAGAGTTATATAGTTAGATCCAAAGAATATAGACCTTTTTTTGTCTTTCCTCTGGCAGCATTATGTTGTGAGAAAAGTTGTTGCTTCTTCTTACTAAGGACCTCCTATAAGTATTGGTGTATCCTCCCATGTGGAATATCATGGGGTTTTAACTGGACAAAAGCTCCATCACCAGTATTTTTCAGAAAAAGTGCTCATGTATGATTGACCTTCAGCCTGGGATTTGATTAGGATAGAATAGAGAGCAAAAAGGCTGTCTCGACTGCTTCAGTAATAAATTAATGCATTATATACTCTTTTTATTTTATTTATTTATTTTTTAACTAGGGTTCAGTTGTTTGTTGACACCTATGAAGCACGGACACAGACACGGGACACGGCAATTTCCAAAAAATGGGGACACGGACACGGCAGGGGACACGGCGATTTTTTTTATATATATATATATATTTTTTATGTGTTATGTAGATTCGTATTACATTCATTCTAAATCAAAATTAATAAACACTAATATAGTACCATTAATTCAATAAATATAAGAGAGGCAAAAGATTCAACATCCAACATTCAACATTAAATATAAGGGGAAAACATCCAACATCTAACATCCAACAATATTTTTCACAAAAACACTAAATAAGAGACAAAGAAGAAGAAAAAAAAGAAAAAGAAAAAAAGAAGTAGGCCTTTCAAAACTTCAAGTAGATCCAATTTCTTGCATGTCTTCATCATCATTAGCATCACCACCTTTTTCTTCGTTTGCACCTCCATCATCTGTAAACAACACAACCTCCATCTCAGGTTCATCAAGTGACAGATTTGCAACCTCAAGCATTCCAACATCATCAAATGAATCAAATGTGTCGCCCGCAATATCCCATAACTTGGTCTCTCCTTCATGGTATTGTGGGGTTCTCCTTGATAAAAGACGGAGGTTGCTATGAACAAAAACCAAGTCCTCTGCACGTTGGGGTGTCATATTGTTTCTTCTCATTGAATGGATAAAAGAGTATATACTCCAATTCCTCTCAGCACATGATGAAGAAGAAGGTTGCACAAGTAGCCTTGAAGCCAAAGATTGAAGAGTGGGCGCAGATGCACCATGAACAACCCACCAACTATGAGGATTCATATCACATCTATCTCCAATGGAATCAATGTCAGCAAATGGCCCCTCTTTTGTTGAGAACTTAGCATACTCCAAATTTGCTTTAGTGCGCTCCATTGGATCATCAAAGAACCTTTTCAAGCACTTTTTTCTCTCAAGACAAACCTCCTCATCCCTATGTGGGGGAACTCGGCTTGGATCCTCATGAAGCCACACATCACTATAATACCTAAAATGAAAAAAAAGTACTACTCATTATAAATGTGAAAGAATAATATTAAACTTAAATTAATAAAAATAGTAAATTGTGTTGTAATCACCTTGGATTCAATGAGTGTGCCAAGCAATGAAGTGGTGTGTTGTTTTTGTTCCACCGGTCTACAAGAATCTGATGTACTACATTATAGAATGTAGACTCATCTTCTAGTCGCTTTCCTTCATGCTTATATATCACCATCTTCACTTTTTCTATCATTGTATCCCACATGTCATATACTAAGTGAAGAGAAGGTCTATCGGTGTCACAAACTCTAATCATGTCATAAATAGGAGCAGTAAAGGAAAGTATGTAGTCAACTTGATCCCACCAAAAGTCATCCAATAACTTATCCTTCACAAACTTGGCCTTGCCAATATCATCATCCCTATAACAACTCCATTTGTCACTGATTACCATTGTTTGGAGACCTTGCTTTATCAACTTGACCCTCTTAAGCATGACAATAGAAGAAGCAAAGCGTGTCTCGGCAACTGAAAGAAGTTTCAAACTCACAAACTCATTGTACATTGCCAACCTCATGGAATGATTACAAATAAAATTCTTGATCATCATCACATCACCCACAACCTCACTAATCCAATTACACTCTTCAAATGCAACTGAATTATTTTCCACATTCTTGGCAGCACAAATATTCTTCAAGGCAAGATTGAGGGTGTGCACAACACAAGGAGTCCAAAAGATGTGAGGAAATTGTGCTTCAATTAGGTGCCCGGCTGCCTTGCAATTTGCGGCATTATCTGTAATGACTTGAACCACATTTTTAGGCCCAACCTCCATAATTACTTCCTTCATCAAGTTGGAAATAAAATATTTGTCCTTTGTTTCCCTTGAACAATCAACCGCTTTAAGAAACATAGGTCCACCTCCGGTAACAGCCATAAAATTTATTAATGGCCTTCGTTGGGAATCACTCTATCCATCACTGACTATACTCACCCCCTTCTCTCTCCATGAGCCTCGAATAGGATCTAACAACCTATCAATGTTTATCCTTTCTTTTTGAAGCAATGTAGTTCTCAACATGTTATACCCAGGTGGTACATATCCTTGTATGTTGTTATTTGCAGCAAAAGTAAATGCACTAACATAGTAAGGATTTCTTGCCAAATGAAATGGCAAGCCTGCTGAATAAAACATTTTAGCTATCTCACTATTTAGTCGTTCTCGAGCCCCAATGTTAAATGCTTTCATAACAGGGTTACTACTACTTCCACTCCCTAAAGCAGTTGACCTCTTCCTTTTTGATCCATATATCTCCTCTGGTTCATTAAAACATAAACCTAATGATGCACTTGAACTAGGAGGAGGCAATGGGACTTTCTTCAACCTAGAGTTTTTCAATTTCAACTCTGCTTCTGCAATTGCTCTCTCAAAATCTGCTTTATCCTTACTTGTTACTTTTGGACACACTTCTATCCCCTGATTTTTAATTTGCATCAAATGGGCTTTTACCCTAGTGTATGAACCTTTACGTGTAACCCGACAAAAGTTACATTGAAAAGTATAATTCCCCCCCTTTGCACCAGATTTTTCTAATCTAGTCACATATTTCTACAGTGGCTTATCATCTTCAGCATCAAAGGCAGATGGTGTGTTATTGGCAGAATTTGAACTAGACATTTTTCCTATAAATTAACATTAACATTAGAAGGATAAATAAAAAAATAAAAAAAAACAAAAAAAAGAGCTTAAATAGAATTTAAATAAATCAGAATTTAAACATATAATTAAAAAAAACAGCCTCATCTAAATAAAGAGTTTAAATAAAAAAAACAGAATTTAAATACAATTTTATATATATACATATATATAAACATATAATTAAAAAAAAAAAGTTCTTACATATATATATATATAAACATATAAACAAATAAAAAAAAAAATAATAATAATAAAAAAAAAGAGTCTTACATATAATATATATCAAAAAAAAAGAAAAAGTCTTATTAATATATATCAAAATAAAAAATAAATAAAAAAAAGAGTCTGTTACATTTAACATATATAAACGTAAAAAAAAATAAAAAAAAATAAAAATCAATCCATCTCAGTCGAAAGCTGAGAGAGAGAGAGAGAGCGAAAGAGGAGACAGAGGCGAAAGAGAGAGAGCGAGAGACGCAGAGAGGGGCTTACCTTCGAAGACGACTGGATCGACTGAAGCAGCGACTGAGACGACTGGATCACTGGTCTTCGATCGACGTCGGAGGGCTTTGATCGACGTTAGAGGGCTGCGATCGACGTCGGAGGGCTGCGAGTGAGAGACAGAGCTTCGATCAACTTCAGAGGGCTTCGACTGAGAGAGAGGGCTTCGACTGAGAGAGAGAAAGTCTTTGCAGGTTTGATTTTACTCCTTTACTCCTCAGTTGTTCGATTAGGGCTTCCCGTTGTTTTTTTTTTTTTTTTTTTACTTTATAAATATTATACTTTGACCCCAAATAAATATAAAAAATTCAAAAACGAGCCCCGCCGTGTCCCATGGCGTGTCTCCGCCGTGTCCCCTTCCAAAAAAATCATTAAATTAAAGGGACACGCCATCTGGCGTGTCTCGTACGTGTCCACGGCGTGTCCCCGTGTCCCCGGCGTGTCCGCGTGTCGGACACTGCTACGGCATCATTTTTGGAGTGTCCATGCTTCATAGGCTGACACCATTTGTTTGTTATTACCGATGGCTAGTGAGTGATAGTTACAATTAGTATTCAAAAGATAAAGCTTCTGTTCATTTTCATAGCCATTGCATTTTCTATTTTTCATCTAGAACATATTTTGTAAGGCTTTCCCAGCTCCTTAGTTCCTCACCAGGAAAAAATAAGATAAAAGCTCTTTAATTCCTCCAATAGTCTTCCCCAGTCTATTCACAACTCTCCTGGGCAAAACTGGTTCGAGTATAGAATCCCATTACCATTCTACCATGATTTATAAAATGTTGCTATATCTGTGTTCCTGTGAATTTTCGAGATTATGCTGGCTAGGTAAGTTGCCCAATGATTTGGAGATACCACCAGTAGGGGTTTGCTTGCTTGTTCAGAGCACAGTGAATTTGTTGAACATGTATTAATATTTTAAATATGTCATTTGTAGCTTCAAGCAGTAGAGATTTTTTTTGTCAATTATTCTATTGTATTGTTTTGATACACATGTACAATAAAAATATATTGATAAGCATTTGGTAGTAGATTTGAGTGGGAGCATTACTCATTTTGAAGCATTCTTTCAGTTTTATTTTCAGCTTTGGAAAATTGATTGTGTATGTACTTTGTTTGCACCAGGAGGGAAGCTTCATAATTTGTGTGAAGTGCTTTAAGAATGGAAATTATGGGGAGAACAGGTCTGTGGATGATTTCAAGTTCATTGACTGCACTCCAGACAGTGGGAATCATGCAGCTGTTTGGACTGAAGCAGAAACTTTGCTTCTTTTAGAATCTGTCTTGAAGCACGGAGATGACTGGGATCTTGTGGCCAAAAATGTTAAAACTAAGAGTAAAGTGGATTGTATTTCAAAGCTGATACAACTGCCTTTTGGGGACCTAATGTTGGGATCCACCCACAGAAGTGGTAGATTGTGGGATAATGATGGCAACCTGAGTAGTGTCAAACAAGGACAAATAGCTTCACCAGAGTCTCATTCTCAAGAGAATATCAGGACAGAGGATCAATTTCATGGTGTTAAGAATGAGAGCAAGCAGAATGGAGATACTGAGAACCAAGTTCCTCCTCTAAAGAGAGCATGCACTACTTCGCCTTCAGATACAGGCAGTTCACTGATGAAACAGGTGGGAATCTTTGCATTATTTTTTTGGGTTCTTGAGAACCTTTTTAGCAAGATTTTCTATGAGAATATCAAACTTCTTTTATCAAAATTTATTTCCCTTATTCTTAAATAATGTTGTTGATAGTTTTTCAAGTAGGCAGTCGTTTGCGAATATTCTTTTATCAAAATTTTATTTTCCCTTATTCTTGGAGGATGTTGTTGAGGAAGTTTTTAAAACAAGCAGTCATGTATCTATTTATTATTGGAAATTTTTACACATCCTAGTCTCAAACAGCCAAAAGTTTTGGAAATTCACAAAATTGTCACAGAAGTTTATTTATTATATCATATTATTCCAATTTCACCCTTACACCTTGTCCTCACGCAATACTAACATCATTTTCCCATCAGGTAGCTCTCATCTCTTCTATGGTTGACCCAGAAATTGCAGCTTCTGCTGCTGAGGCTGCTGTTACGGCACTTTGTGATGAAAATCAATGTACAAGAGAGATATTTGATGGTGATGGTTATGGTGATGGTGATGAAGATGAGGAGTTAGGATCTTCCCCCCAAAATAACAAGAAACAGAGGTTATTTTTCTATGCTGCATAGTGGTTTTTCCTTTGATGCTTTGGGCATGATTATTTACCTCTTGTATTGAGTTATACAGTTTTTGATTTACTTGTTTCTTTACTACTTCAGAGTCCTCCAGGTTGATGGTTCAGAGATTGAGGAAAGGTCCACTGAATTAGGTATATATATTATATGTATTTCATTTGTTTTCTATATGTTACTTAATACTTTTGTAATTTTCTTGCCTTGCAAAAGTATGAATGATTAGTGAAGAGCATGAACATGTGGCACTCCAAGAGCACCCAATAATTTTTCCTTTGAGAGTCAATTGCTTGTACCCTTCATCCTTTATTTTGGCTATCAATGCTATCTACATTATGCGAGTTATCACTATTTCTATGTATGTCTATTTTCTCTTACAGATTCTCAGGCAACATCCTCTGAAAAGAATGCTATACCTTTAACTTTTCGAATGAGAGCTGCAACAGCAACAGCTCTTGGTGCTGCTGCTGCGCGTGCCAAGCTATTGGCAGATCAGGAAGACCGGGAAATAGAATGTTTAGTGGCAACCATTGTCGAAACACAGGTAATCGTACATTGTTGTTTCTGTAGTTTGTTAAGTACAGATTACTTCTCTGTTGGATTATCATCAATTTTTCTTTACTTGAATAAATTTTCATTTCAAAAGTATGGGCCTTAATGTTTGTGCTTTGCATGAATGGATAAATATATAGTTGAAGAAGTTGCAACGCAAAATCAAGCATTTTGATGATCTAGAGCTTATAATGGAGAAGGAATACGCCCAACTGGAGGATATAAAAGAGTCTATGATAGTGGAGCGGATGAATGTTTTACATAGAGTATTCAATGCAGGGGCATCTAGATGGAAGGATCAAACTTCTGTAAAACCACCTCAGACGGGTAGTGTACTTTGATTGAGTCTGACTTGAAAATTCTGGTTCTTTTAGATGTTTATTATGTTAGGGAAAGAAAAGAGGAGATCCAGCATAAACTTGCTGGGCTTCTAGTGTATGTAACATGTTTAGTTCTTCATTCTCGAGTGGACAGAACTTGCTTTTGGATGTCAATCCATTTGAGAACCGCTGTGGATGATTCTTGTCCTTGCTAATGGTTATATTTCAAGATGTTATGCTCTTCCATGTAGATATCAAAAATGATTCATTCCTCTAATTTGAGAGTTCTAATGGAGCGTTAAAATTCAAAAAAATAAAATAAAAGTAAAACTAAAGTCAAAACATTACATCAATGAGTGGGGTTTATCCCTTAAAGCTTTTTGAGAGCTCTCAAACATTTTTGATGTAGATATAGTGAAAAAGAATAACTATATGTGTAATGATTTTGGAACAATTTGTGTCTATTTTTCGCTTATCTAGACAACCTGAGTTTTCCACTCTTACAAATTACTGCCTGTAGTCTATCTTGCACGGTAAAAACACACATCCCTTTTTTAACAAAACAAAGAAAGGAACATTAAAAAAAGTAGTAAGTTTAGCCAAGCTACTGTTTCTACCCCCTTCAGAGCTGTTTCTCATCTGACAGCAGCACAAGGTACTCTCTCTCTCTCTCTCTCTGAACCTAAGTAGATAGAAAACTTGCATTGGGACTCCATTGCGCTGAAAGCTTTCTTGCAATCAGCAATGCACTAATAGAGAGATCAAACCGCATGGTTTGGTTTGGCTTTTTTAATGCACGGTTCGGTCTTTGTTTTGATTAATGGCAAACTATATTTTATGGTTCGGTTCATGATTTTATAGTTATGGTTTTGGTTTGGTAGTGAACTGGATTGTTTAGATATATACATATTATTTATCATAAACACTCAAATATGTCATTATCCAATGTATATATACATTAGTTGTAACATTTTATTGTTGCAAATTTGTTCTTTTATAGTGGTAAAACTAGTTCTAAATAGTTATCTAAACAATTCTTAGGTTGCGAACAATATTTTGTGATCTTACTGTGGATGATCAGAAAAGACTTTAATCAGGTTAAATGACTCCAGAGTGAGGGCTTTAAGGTGTTGGTCAAGGATGAAGAGATTAAGGAGAGGTGAAAAAATAATTTTGAGAAGTTATTAAATGAGGAACATAAAGGTAGGTCAAAAGGAGAGGAAGTAGGCAGTAATAAGGAAAATTAGGACTATAGGTTTTATTGTGCAATTAGGAACTTTGAAATGGAGATTGTACTTAAAAAGATGAAATCGAATCATGCTTTAGGATCCAATGAAGATGAAATCGAATCATGCTTTAGGATCCAGTGGTATCCCTATTCAAGCTTGGAAATATTTGGGTAAGAAGGGGGTGACTTGGTTGACTAGATTATTTAGCAAGATTTTGTTGATTAGAAAAATGTCTGAGGAGTGGAAGAAGAGTATCATAGTGCCAATCTACAAGAATAAAGAAAATGTCCAGAACTTCAACAATTATAAATGAATCAAACTAATGTGTCATATAATGAAAGTGTGGGAGAGAGTAATGGAACGTCGATTGTGAAATATAATATAGGTGCTAGAGAATTAATTTGGGTTTATACTTGATAGGCCAACAATGGAAGCGATCTATCTTTTGAGGAGAGTAATAAAAAAGTATAGAAAAAATAAAAGAGACATTCATAGGTTTTTATCGATCTTGAGAAAGTGTCTCGGGATATAATTTGGTGGGCGTTAGAGAAATAAGGAGTGACAAAATGTTGCATTAATGTGATTAATGATATGTATGAAGGAGTGGTGATTACTATTAGATCGCTGGTTTGAGAGACAAGTGAATTTTTAATTATTGTAGAGTTACACCAAGTATTAAACTTAAGTCTTTATCTTTTTGTGTTAGTTATGGATGAGTTGATGTGAAAACTCACATTTAATTATTCTTAAAAGAAAATAAATAAATAAATAAATTTTATCTAGAGTCTATCTGAAATATATATTAGTGTAAAAGTTAGTTTTAAATTAACCAATTCAATCACTAACAAAGATATTATTAAGAATAATAATTTTGTGGGTGTTCAATATTTGTTGTTTATAAATTATTTTAATTAGGATTCAATATGATAATTATTCTTACTAAATACCTTAGTTAGAAATCTTGGTGTATCAATTTTAAGAAACCCCCCTCCCCCTCCTCCCCCCCCCAAAAAAAATAAAATAAACAACTTTGTAGATTTTTGATGGCAACTTTGCCACATGTTGGATTGCATGATATTATAGGGAAGGAGCGCCCATTATACTCTTGGAATTGAGAGAAATGGAACTCATAGAATGAAGAGAGAATGCTGAGAAAAAGAGGGAGAGAGAGAGAGAAAGGGCTCTGCAAGCATTGTATATATATATATATATGCATGCAAACATTCATTGTGTATAGATATGCATGCAAGCATTCGGTGAAGAAAGGGAAAAAAAAAAAAAAGAAGAAATTTGTGAAGCAGCTAAGTTGGGTAGGAGAGGAAGAAGAGTGGGAGATTAAGGAAGCTAAAATTTTCTACCATTTCATCATTCTATTATTAAGTAAGAAAACCCTCTCAACCCTCTCATTTTTTTTTTAATTGTTGAAAATCTTCAGATTATATTCATATGATAAAATGACTAATTTATAGATAGAAATTTTTATATATATGTATGTAAATTTTGTGATGTGTATATCAAATATTTAAACGTATTGATAGCCTTAAAGTCATGGTATTATTGTGGAAATAAGCTTGCATGTGTAGTTTATACCATTAAATAGAGGATTGAAGAATTTATTTGGTCCTTGAATCTGTCAGAAAATTTGTACGAATTTTTAGACAATTTTATACTCAAAATTTGAAGTTGATTTCTTCTACAAAGTTGTTTAAAATGATGTCAACTTCATCCATAAATTTTTCAACAATTATGGAATTTTGTACGAATTTATACAGATTTTTAACCAAATCTGGAGATATAGGCAGATTTTACTATGTGTTTAAAAAATCATTAAAAATTTTATATTAAACCAAATATGGTAATTTCTAAACAAAAAATAAAATTTGAGAAGTCTAGTTTCATAATAAATTTTTAGATCATGGAATCGATTTATAAATTTAAGTATGGAGTTAATTTAAGAAAATGTGATAAATCTGTGTCATAAATTTTCTTGAAATTTTTCAGAATTATTTATAATTTATTTTTGGAAAATGATTTCTGAAAATTGACCATAACATGTTTATTGAGTATTCTGTAGATTTATATGAATTTTAGAGTTGTATAACTAATTTATTTATAATTTTAATTACGAGTTATGCATTCTGAAAATTCTGGCAGATTAAGGAGGAATCAAAAATTATCTCTTCAATTGTTTATTTGGACAAAAATTTAATATTGTGCTAATCTAATCTTGTAGATTAAAAATCCATGCATGTGTGTGATTATGTTTTATTTCTTCTTTTTGGTATCTACATTATTATTTCATACCATGGTTTAAATAAATTGCTTATTAAAATTTTGTACATTTGTTTATTATTGTGTGACATATGTAATATTTTATGTTGAAAATTTTAATGAGTTGGTATAACATTATTAGTAATTAAATGTTGAATTATTGTGAATATCTCAACGAATAAAGAAATACGAAATTTAACCAATGATACATTAAAATTTAAAAGTGATGGGGTGAGCCCGGTTTAAAATCTTCCGCAAGTGAGTTGCGAACCCTAACATGGCACGGGAAGGTATTTCGGCTCTTATCGGTGTAGGCGATATAAGGTTGGTGGTGCGGGTGTCACAACATAGACCATTCCTTTGGGGCAGACCGTGATGTCACGACTCGGGTATGTAACCCTAGTGCGTGGGCATCATTGGTAGTTACAGTAAGTAACATTTGAACATTTGACCAAGGGGGAGTTAGAATTGCCCGTGGCCATTGTTTAGCGGTTAAGTGGAAATAGTGTTCTGTGGGGAGTTACTTAAATTTATCTGATCAACTAAATCTATGAAAATTTAAAAAGAAAGATGGACATATTCCTTATGATGAAATACTGCTTCCGTTTGTTATATATATTTTTTTTGATTTATTATTATCTACTGTTATTATTTCAACTGATAACATTCCTTTTATGCTTACTAAATGTTACTTGTTATTCTGTTACTACACATTATTCATAAATTGTGAGTATTATTATCGGGGTGGGTATTTTTGGGTTATAGTATCTTATTGAGTTCGTTGCTCACTGGCATTCCCGTTGCCCTGGTGTTTTATGCCAGGTACCGAAGAAACCGAAAGAAATACCGAGGCTTTGCAAGGCGACACTCAGCCTTGGTTAGCTTGAAGAGTGTCCAAGTTCCATGAAACATTTTCTAAAATTTCTAGTTTTTTTTTTTTTTTTTTTTTTTCTAGTTTTCTTTTTATATTTGTGTCATTTCTTTTATGTACTAAGACTAAGTTGTGATGTAAGAACTTTAAATTCTGGGTTGTTAATTAATGGATGTTAGTAATATTGGTGGCAATATTAATTTTAAGTTCTAAATCTTATTATGATGTCCTTAAATTTTGGAGCGTCACAGTTGACGAGAAATATTATGGTGTATGTTTTTTGCAGATGATATCGTGTTATTGGATAAGACTAGAGGAGTTAAACACTAAGTTAGAGACTTAGAGAGAAACACTTGAATCTAAAGGCTTTAGGATAAGTAGAACTAAGATAGAGTACGTGTAGTGTGATTTTAGTAATAGTGACAATGGAAGTAGAGAGAAGTGAAGATTGAGGACCAAGCACTACCTAAGAGTAAACATTTTCGTTATTTAGTATCAATTATCAAAATGATTGGGGAGATTGCAGTGGATGTGGTCCATAGAATTAAGGCGGGTTGGCTTAATGGAGGAGTACATCTAGGGTACTGTGCGATAAACAAGTATCCACTAGACTAAAAAAAAAGTTCTATAGAACGGCTATTAGACCAGCGATATTGTATGTGATGAAATGTTGGGCAACTAAGAAATAACATACAAATAAGATGAGTGTTGCTGAGATGAGGATGCTAAGGTGGATGTATGGCAATATTAGAAAAGATAGAGTTAGGAATGGGTATATTCGAGAATGGGTAGGAGTAGTATCGATAGAAGATAAGTTGGGGGAGAATAAATTGAGATGGTTTGGTTAATATACAACGGAGACCAACAGTGGTAGTAGTGAAGAGGTGCGATATAATGACGGCCAGATCTAGATTGACGTGGGCTAGTGTAGTAAATAAAGATATGAATCTCCTTAATTTAACTAATGATATGGCCTTGGATAGAGTTAAATAGAAAAGAAGGATTCATGTAGCCGACCCTATTTGATGGAACTTAAGGCTTGGATTGATTTGGTTTGGTTTATTGTGAATGATGACTGTTTTTAAAAATCGTGGTTCTAAATCGAATTGAATTGCGATTTAATGGTTCGATCTGGTTTGGTTCTAACATTGTCATAGTTTAGTTTGGTTTCAATTTTTTAGAACAATAGATAATGGTTTGATCTTGGTTTATTTTAAACCGAATTATGCTTACTCTTAGAGAGAGTGAGAGAGAGGGGGGTTGAGCTCAATTCCAAATGCGCACTCAACACTCTGTGGGGCGAGAACAAGAATCACAACACCATTGCAACCACCACCACCAGTGTAGATTGCTTCCCTTGCTTTAATTGCTTTTATTTATAAGTTAGCTAATTGTGTCTGCTTTGGCTAACCAAACTCATTTTGTCTTTGAAGAAGCAAAAACATTGTCTACACATTCAGTGGCATTCGCCACATTCATCTTTGTGGTGCTAATTGATCAGAAGCCTCACCAACTTTTGAAAGATCAGATATAAAAAATTAAATTTACTTAAATTTTTTTTTGACAAATTGACCCCACTCATTCATAAAATTGAATTCACTACAAAGAGTCAAAACAAAATATTAGAAAGTTTCAATCTACTTGCTTGGGTACATAGGATCTATCTTCTAGGGTTGAGAACAAAAATAGAAAAAGTGGTAAATTGGTCCAATCGAGATCATATAACATGATTTGATTTGGTTTTCTTACTACACATTTGATCCTGATTCTTAAAATAGGCAAATTGTACTTCACAGTTTTGTCCATGATTTTATAGTTGCAGATTCAGTTTAGAATTGAATCGGACCATTTAGATATATATAATTTATTACCTACCAAAAATACTCAAATATCTTATTAATATCAAATATATATACATAAGTTGTAACCATGTACTTTAGCAAGCATGTTCTTGTATAGTGGTAAAATTAGTTCTAAGTAGTCATCTAAACAATTCTTAGATTGCGATGTGAACAATACTATGTTACCATATTGTGATTGATGAAAATGTTTTCAAAAATCACGGTTCCAAACTGAATTGAATTGCATTTTATTGGTTCGGTCTAGTTTGATTTGAAAATTTTCATGGTTTGATTTAGTTTCAAATTTTATGGAACCGTAAGTAAGAGTTTGGCCATTGATTTAATCCTAAACCGAACCACTTTGAACTATATTCACTCTTACTATTTTCTTACTTTTATCAATAGTAAGAGTAAATAAGCAAAGCGCCCTCTTTATGTGGATGTAGAGTCCGCGGGTGTGTCCCCAAGGAATTAATAGTACCTATGGAAAGCTAAACTTGAGACATGGAGATAGCAAACTAATTCGCAGCATTCCAAAAAAGTTGTTAGTAAGAAACAACATGCAGATAAGATGAGTGTTGCTGAGATTATGATGCTAAGATGGATGTGTAAAAAGACCAGAAAAGACAGAATTAGGAATGAGTATATTCGTAAACAGGTAGGAGTAACATTGATAGAAGATAAACTGAGAGAGAATAGATTGCGATGGTTTGGTCATATACAATGGAGACTAACAGAGACAGCAGTGACGAGATACAATACAATAATGGTAGATGGGAAGTGTTAGAGGAAGGGGCAGACCTAGATTGACATGTGCTAATGTAGTAAATAAATATATGAATCTCCTTAATTTGGTTAAGGAGATATGAATCTCCTTAATCAAATGGCCTTTGATAGAGTCTAGTGGAAAAAAAGGATTCATGTAGCCGACTCCATTTGATGAGACTTAAAACTTGGTTTGGTTTGGTTTGGTTTTCTCTTGTATCCAATAAGCGAATAGTTTTAAGTTGAACAATAAAAAGGGAATTGTTTTGGTCATTATCAAAGTCCTGAAGCCAATAACACAACTAGTCCTTCTCTCTTTATTGAGAACTTGGACCTTATATGGGAGGATGTCGATATGTGCCCTCGTGCCCCCTATGTTCTAACTCTTTCCCTAACCACTAGTGAAGTTAATCTCCAAATATGAGGTCCTAAGGGGATTCACAGTCATGATTTTAGGGAAATGATTATGACTTCTCATTTCAGCTTTGAGGAATGTGATATTAGAGTCCAAGATCTTAACAAAGTTGTGGACCATGATATATAAGAAAAATAAAAAAATAAAATTAAAAGTAATAATGACCCGAAACCGCTATTTGCACTTAACTTTACTCTAAATATGTTCCATTTTTAATCCTTATCATACATAGTTACTATTCTTACTCTACTTTATTCCAAATACACTCTCTTCTATGTATAATAAGAACAAAGAAGAGAGCATATTTGGAGCAAAGTGAAGTGAGTAGCAGCTCCCATAATGATCTGGTAATATGGAGATCTAATTAATTGTCGGTTCAAGTGTATAAACTTACCAAAATATGACGAAGATGCAGAGAATTTGTTGTTATGAAAATTGCATAATCTCTCCCGAGTTTTGATTGGAGGAAAAAAAGAGGTTATTTACACGAAGACCTCCTAAACTATTGAGAACTATCATTTTGGCGCCCTAAACTATAAACGCGTACAAATATACCTTCTAAACTATTGAGAAGTACCACTTTGCTCTCTAAACTATAAAAACATATGCTGGCTATTTTTGACACTTCGAAGGTTAGGAATGTAATTCAAGCATGCCAACAAGGATCTAAAAAGTCCTTACAGGTAATAAATGTCAATTTTTATCAAGCGATTGTGTTAAGGTTCTCTTAGCATCAATGAACAGAACTTTTGTTGTGTTGCGTTAAAAAGATGAACCAAAGCGTTATCTCAAATTTGTAACAAAATGGGAGGGAGAAACTGGCCAAAAATTGCAATTGATTAACTAAATAAACAATTACAAAATATTACCTTTGGTAAGGGCAACTTCAAAACTTTTAAACTAACCAAGTTTTGGAATTACAAGGCTAATTTACTCATACGAAATGTAAGTGTAGTGCGTAAAAGTAAAGTGTGAAAATTTAAAAATAAATGAAATTGGCAAAGACGTAAAGTCTGGATTTGTTCGGGGATCTCTTTAGTCTTTGCTTCCATCTATTTATAGGTTTCCCTTGGCACCTTCGAAGCAGTTAGACTGTTATCTCTCACCATGATCTCCTCTCTTCTCGCTATTTCTTAGGACCATAATTTTCTCTTCGTGAGTATGTAACTGCTAGCAACTGCTTCTTGCTAACTGTTTTTTCACATGCCTCTCACATGTTGCTCATTATCTTTACTGGTTGATCTTGCATTCGCGGCTCACATAGGCACATCTGAAAGTGGGACTCCACAAAGTACTCTGTCTGCCACGTGTCACTTTCAACTTAGATGGTTTAAATATGGCACCAACAACGTACAAATGTCCCTAAATTATAAAAACGTACAACTTGGACCATTACCAGAAGGGGTCAAAGTGAAATATGCCAATAATTTAGGAGGTCTATTTGTACGTTTTTAAAGTTTAAAAGATCAAAATGATACATCTCAATAGTTTAAGGAGTTTCTATATAAATAATCAAAAAAGGAAAAGAAAAGGCACATCCTATAGAGAATTGCAACAGTAATCACAGTATATTCATAAAGCCCTCAGGGGTGAGCTTATTATTCTAATTTGTGTGTGGTTTCTAATTCTGTTTTTGCAGGTACTTAGAGGTTTAAAAAATAAAAAATAAAAAATAAAAAATAACATTTAGAACATTCTTTTCTTTGCTTGTCATCTACATTTCAAAATAAGACCTTTGTTGACCGAAGCACGCGACAGATGAAATTGAAAGCATGCCCCTTTGATGGATTTAAATCCAAGATGTCATGACCCACACCAAAAGCCCAAAAAGATAAAGCAAATAAACTGTCATCCCCTTGTGATTTCTCTTCTTTTTTCTTTCTTTTTTGACTTCAATTACCAACAAAGATGTATTTAATTTCTTTTAACTTTGTCTATTTACCACCAAATTAAAAAAAAAAAAATGGAGAGACATTGCCGGAAATGGATCAGTCCTCAGAAACTCCTTAACCTCTGTTTGATTAAAAAGAAAATTTAGTAAAAAATAAAATTAAAAGAAAAATGAAGTGAAAGAATAAAAAAAATTATAAACATTTGATTAAGATGAAAGTTTTGTAAGAAAAAAATAGAAAAATTTAATTATAGATAACTCACACATTCAATTTTTTTTTTTGTGTTTTCTTATATCTTTTTACATGAAATTAAAAATTAATTACAATGCTAATTTGGGTTACATAAGAAAATTAGTTTCTTCTACTTTCTATGAAAAGTAGAAGAAACTAAACTAAATAAACACATACAAGTTAACTTTTTTCTTTTTCTTTCAGTTTCTACCTATTTCCTTTTAAACAAAGTCTTAGGCAAAGTTGTTCCAAGTTAGATCGGTTCAACATCTTATAGTTCAACTTTTGGTGAATTATATCGATAGTCTTTATATTTTAATTTTTATATTATTTTAATTTCTATAATTTTAATTGATTCAATTTTGATTCTAAATTTATAATTTTGAGGTTGTTTGGGGTGATAGATCATCTTTTTATATTTTTATCTTATTTAGATTACATAAACTTTTATTTGGATCACATCATCTCTCTATCATATTGCATAACTATTTGTAAAAAATTTAAAATATACTTATTTAGATAATCTCAATTTAATCGGATTGATTATGATTATTAATGTTTTTTAATGAAAACACACGCATAAACAATATGTACTATATTTTTACAAGTAAAAAAATTATAAATTTATTCAATTTAGAGTTAATCTCAGCTAACTCAGTAAACATTTTCGTCAAAAACTCTAGTCAACCATATCAGTTAAAATTGATATAAAATTAAAAATTAAAAATTAAAACAAGCTAATTAAAATTATAAAGATTAAAATCCATTAAGAAATAAAATATAAAGACTATCAATTAAAATTGATATAAAATCTAAAATTAAAAATTAAAACGATCCAATTAAAATTATAAAGATCAAAATAACATAAAAAAATAAAAGTGATAATGTGGCCATGACATTTTTTTTTTCCTGTCAGGAAATTTTTGCTTTGTAATCTCGATGATCAAGCACCCCATCAGGTTACAAACAAATTATAAAGTAAAATACCACCATGTAAGTTAACGTCCTAAGGAGGTACATTGAATTTTGGCACAAGACTAAAGTGGTTACATTTATGCGATTTTAGTTATTATTTTTTTAACCCCCCAAAAAAAAAAAAAATTATAAGAAACATTTCAAAGATTATATATGGGATTAGAATATTATTCCATACTATTTATCACTTTGACACTTATCAACATATCTCTCAAAATTTTAACAAAAAATACTAAGGTCAAGTTTGGAAAGTTGAAAATAATTCATCTTTTTATCTTTTTTTCATCACATCACCTTTCTACTTTTCTGCACATCTTTTCATAAAAAGATAAAAAATATATTTATTTAGGTCATCCCAAACAACCTCTAAATCCTACAACTCTAATAAATAAATATCCACTTAAGGCACCCTGAGAATTTGGCCGAAGACCACGGCATAATTTTTTCTCACGGATTGTGATGTCAAAGATTATAGCCATACACTTGTCTGATTAGTTATAAGTCGATGAAACAGTTACAAATTAAAAGTGTCTTGCAAACTTGTACAAAAGGTGGAGATTAGTACAAAAGACCAAAGCAAAGCAAAAGGGTGATGTGTGCAAAAGGGTGATGTTAGAAACAAGGATATCCAAACAAGCCCTTAGTGAAAAAAGTGTGGAACCCTCTCCTCCTTTCTTCTTCAATAAGCCTCGTGCTCTCCCTGCATTTCCCATTAAACATTCACATATGGAAATTAAAGACACACACATGAAACAATTAAAATTAAAACAAGAACAAATTTTAGGGAAAACAAAAGATTTAAGAGTGGAATTTAGCTCACTTTCTTGGGGGTAATAAAGTCCACAAACTTGTTCTTGCCCTTGCTCTTCCCATATTTCCTGATTTTCTCTCTCACAAACCTCTCATATATGACAGCTGCACCCCTGAACTGTGGCAGAACCAACCATGCCACAAATGCTAGCTTTATATCATACCATATTGGTATCCTACAATATTAAAAGCCAAATCCATAATTACATAATTTGAAAAAATATTAATTATTACATAAAAAAAAAGTGTACCCAGTTTACAAAACTCCCGTTTAAGAATGATTGATATATGCAACCTTACCCCCTGCAAATAGAGAGATTGTTTCCGTGACTCGAACTCGTGACCACCAAGTCACCAAGGGGTAGCTTTACCGCTACGCCAGGCCCGCCCTTAATTCCCACATCATTGAGTTTAAAAAGTGAGTTTTGGACTGGAATAGCAATGCTCTTATATTTATTAGAATGAATTTAGGCTATAAATTTTGCTTTTTGATAAGTTTTCAAATATGTATTTTTTCAAATAAATTACATAATCTGAAAAAAAAAATACATTTATTTAAAAACTTATCAAAAAGCAAAATTTATTGCCTAGATTCATTCTAATAAAGATTAATTATTACATAATCTGAAAAAAAAAATTATTTAAAAACTTATCAAAAAGTAAAATTTAAAGCCTAGATTCATTCTAATAAATAAAAGAGCATTGTTATTCTAGTCTAAAACTCACTTTTAAGTCCAATTATGTGAGAATCAAGATTTAAAAAGTGAACTTGTACATCATCCTCATAAATATAACGAAGATATCGATTTTAAAATGAACTCATGTATCATCCTTCTAAATATAATATATAATACACGTATTTTCAAAATTTCCATTCGTGAACTTTTTGGGTTACTATTTTGGGATCCATAATTTTTACATTCTTATAGTTTATAGGTTAATTACTTCAAAACCTTGGTGAATCTAGTAGTAAATACGTATCACATCACTCTAAAGCAACGTTTATACAATCTTTATAATTGATTGGTCAATATATATAAATTTATAAATAGTGAGGGATGTAAGATGATATATTCATTAAAAATTAAGAGGATCTTATCTTAATTAATTTTATTTTATAATCATCAAGTTGAAATAGTTATTAACTTATTAATCTATATATATATATATATATATTTACAACTAATTTTGTTATGAGGATATACCATTGTAAGATGGGTTGGAGGAGCATCTCCATGAGGGTGAGGAATGAATAAAGGATCCAGTAAGCAAGCCACTGCTCATCATCCACCTTTGATGGGCTTTCTATTGCTATTACCGATGCATATCTACAAAATACATAAACCATATATCACTACACTACATGTAACAACACTTAGAAAGAAACAAGCATTAATTGGTCGAAGCCAGCTATAATTATTTATAACTTGAAAATATTAAATAAATAAAAAAACTAATAAACTTACAAGGGGTACAACAGCATCGTAACTGGCCTGCATGGACAATTCACAAATTAAAACGAAAATTAGATCACTAAATTCAAAAAAATTGATAAACATGTAGAAGGAGTTCTACCCCGTTTGATTTTTTAATATAATGAAAAATAAAAATGAATGAATGAAAAATAAGTATACAAAAATATTAATATTTTCATATTTAGGCTCCGTTTGTTTTCAGAAGTAGAATAGAGAGAATTTATAATGAGATGATTGATAGTGAGGAGATTAAGTAAAATTATATTTGTTTTGATAATAGTTATTATTGTAGGGATTGTTAAATTATTTTTATATAAAATAAATATATAATATTAAAACAAATAAAAAAATACAAAAACATTAAACATTAATGTTAAAAAAAAAACCCAATATGTAAAAAAATAAAAAATAAAACAAATAAAATTGATTTTTAGTTAACAAAAAATATAAAAATATTAAACATTAATGTTAAAAAAAATGCCTAATATGTAAAAAAATAAAAAATAAATAAAAAAATAGTCTGACAGACTATTTTCTAATACCAAGGGCTGTAGGTCCATCAGAATCCCCTTTTCAAGGGAATTTATAATCCGAAGGGAATTACGAATCTACTCTTCATCTCTCAAAACAAACACAAATATAGTAAGTTTTATCTCACTATCAATCCCAATCATTTCTCTATAACTCTAAACAAACGGGACCTTAAAAAGTAAAAAATATTTTTCGAATTAGAAACAAAATTTTACTAATAGCACTACACCACCACCACCACCACCACCACCACCACCACCACCACCACACCATCACCACGTGCCACCACCACCATCACTGTTGCCATCGCGCCACCACCATTCTATCACCTCGTCTTCCACCTCCATTTTATCACCACCATCACCACCACTACCAAATATGAAAAAATATTTTCCAAAAAAAATCATAAAAAATATTTTTACTCTAAACAAATGGAGTTTTAAAAAGCAAAAATTACCCAGCAAGTGCGTGAACATGGGTGATCAACGTCCACAAACGACCCATATCTTGGTCACTCATTTTTACTTGTGTTTTTGGGGAGTTTCTGAAGGGATTTGAATAAATGAATTGCAAGCAAGAAGAAGAAGAAGAAGAAGAATAGAAACTGCGTTAAAACTAGGTTTCGACTATTAGTGGAAAAAACAGAAGATTTGGATTCAAAGGGGTTTGGGGTACAGAGAGAGAGAAAAGTTAAAATGGGTGGAGGGGGAGTGGACAACATTTTATAAGGGGCGAGATGAGAGGGACACGTGGAGAGATGGCGGTGGCATTGGATTCTGCCTTCAACGTGGTGACCGACCTCGCGAGTTGGGGGTTCCTGTTAGCACAACAGGCTGTTGTGCGGCCTATTAAGGGTATGTTCCGAGTCTTTTTTGATAATTTAAACTGTTTATATTATAAGGTTTGTTGGATAGATCATTTGTGCAAAACATCAAGTAAATTAGACGTCTTTAGCCTTTTGATAAGAGCACATTTATTTTTTAAAAAATAAACGGTTAACATGATTTTAATAATTTTTTAAAAAATAATTAAGACTTGATCATTGGATTACAAATCTCCGATTAACTTAATGTTGTGTATTGATGATATACTTGATAAATCTTATGAAATAACGGTTTAGATTATCAAAATATAATAAAAAACTTCCTTTACGAGACCTCACACCGTCCACTTGTGATTTCCGATTAGATCTCCACCCACTGTACACCTATGAAGTTTCCGGCACCAGATAATTTGTACTGGATCCGTTAAATTTTTCTTATGATAATTTTAAAATATTTTTTAAAATAATTAAAATTTAATTTTACAAAAATTAAGGTAACAATCTAAATAAGTAACTTATTTATTTGGTAAATATTGCAATGTGCATCTTCAAAAAGATATATATGGTGTTTTTCATAATTTTTTCACAAAATTTCATAACTTAAACACATAATGTCATAACTTTTTGACTACAAAAGGCATAACTTTTTTTTTATTGAAATATATCATAACAAAATCTCAAAGTGTCATAACAAAAATCATAAAATATTATAACATTATCATCCTTAATTTTAGGGTGTATATAATAAATTCGCTATTCATAACTTTACTACAAAATATCATAATACACATTATAAACAATCATAGCGTTCATCATAAAAAATCATAACTTTTTTTACGAAGTGTACCATTTGAAAGGTTGCACGTTTTAAATTTCTCCTATTTATTTATTTGTTATAAGTTATTACATAATCTCTCTATTTTTTTATATATATTTTTTTTGTAAAAAATAAAAAAAATTATTAAATAAACAAACCTCAAACCACCAGTAAATATAAAATAGATAAACGTTAAAACTCATAATAATCATATAAAAAAATACCCTAAAGATTCAAACTCTCCCATTTAGGTGATTTTAGACTCACTTTAAATCTATTTTGTCGATTGAAAATATTTAATTTTTAATGTCTCTCGAATAGTGTCATAACCTGAACCTATCCCTAAAAGTTTGGTTCATAACTGGCCAGTAATCCGTAGATTACCGAAGGTCTCAAACGATCATACAGAATATTTATGCTAATGGGGCCATAAACGGAAGCATATAATAAGAAGAGGTCCATTGAGCTGTGTCAATCATGAGCAAAATCATAGAGTTAACTACGTAACATAATAATACATATACATACCTATCAAAAATATAAGAGACAGAGAAAAATCGTATATAATGTTTACAATCCAAGACCATGAAAGCAAAAACATAATAGGGTCAAAGTGTGGTGTGAGCCAAGACAAAACTCCGTCTCAGAGGCATGACTCGATTGGGTCACAAAAGGCTCCTGAAGCTGACTTTAGGGCTGTGCTCCATGCTACTGATCACCTACATGTGCATACATAAAATTGGGTGAGTGAAGCTCAATGAGTAATAATGCAGTAAAACAGTGTAAGTAGATGATCATAAGGTTCTCTCAATATCCACAATCATATAAACCAAGCGGCCTTAGGCCCAAGCATATAACAAGCGGCCTCCGGCCCAATCATATGTCAAGTGGCCTCGGGCCCAATTATTTAACAAGCGGCCTCGGGCCCAATTATTTAACAAGCGGCCTCAAGCCCAATCATTTATCAAGCGACCTCGGGCCCAATTATTTAACAAGCAGCCTCGAGCCCAATTATTTAACAAGCGGCCTTGGACTCAATCATTTAGCACATGCCATATAATATCAATGAAGTTTCATCATTTCCAATCAATTCATAATGTTGGCACCAATCACCATTCATGGTTCAAGATACGCAACAAAGAGTATAAGTGTATTATATTACTACTCACAGTGCGTTTGGTCTTGCGGCATTGCCTTCGGCACTCAACTTACACAAAACATGTCACATATATATCCGATAAATCATTTGTTTCAATTCGTACACTTTTCTTTAATTTCTCTCAAGTGTTCAATGCTAAACTTCTCTACATGTGAACCGCGTACAAAACATGTTCCAAAGATGTACCTAAACGGCCCTAAGTGTTCATGACTTAAAGTAATGTTTCCTACAATAATTTCATATGTTTTTCATTGAACATATCATGTTTATTTATTTAAGATTTAAGGAAATAGAAAGAAGCGAAAGGAAACTAAGTTAGGATAAGAATTGACATGAAACGGTTAAAAAAAATAAGTAGCCTTCACTAATTTGAGCATATCTATTTGTGTACTTAGAATTTGGGTGTGAGACCACCACCATTAGAAACTAGACTTCGAGGGCTTGAATTTAGGCTCAAGAATCGGTTAAAACGGAGTTCGGATGAAGGAGATATACTTTTTTGAAGTTGGATTGAAACAAAGATTCCGTACGAGTGGAATTTTTCACTGCTCGTATGGCCCAAATCCGCTCGAGCGGAAAAACCGGCAGCTCGAGCGCCCAAGGAGCAGAATCAAAACTTCTTTTTTTCTTTATGTTCTGCTCGTGCAGTGCCCGTGGCCGCTCGTGCGGTCTGGACAAACTTAGACAGTTCGAAAATGGCAAAAAAATACTAAGCCTTCCAACTCATTTCCAAGCTCAAATTCATGCAAAAACAACTCAAAAACATGATATCTAAGCATGATACAAGTGTAGTTCTACATTAAACCTACCAATCTTGCATCAACAACAATTCTATAGTCTCATCTTTTTCCCATAGTTATTCATTACATAAACAAATTCAAAGTATATAAACCATGAATAATCTTACAACAAAACTTATTTCCATAGATCATTTAAGGTTTGTTTCATGGGTCAAACACAAGAGTGGACTTAAATCAATAAAGATGGAGAGATTAGGGTTCAATCTCATGCCTTGAGCTCAAACCACTATACAACTCAAAACCATAGCTCAAACCCTTAATCTCTTCTTGATATCTTGACAAAGATGAGTTAGAATCTAAGTTTGTGAGTGATTTTCCATACCTTAGTTCAAATCTATGGTTTGCCCCTTGATTTCCTTCAAATCCCTAGCTTTCTCTTCTTCCTCTCTCTCTAACTCACACTATAGAACTTTCAAGCACAATAAGAAACACAAGAGGCCAACATATATGTGACTTAGCTTTAAAAATTCCAATTTAATCATTATGAATCGTAATTTTTCAAAATCTCACTAAAGGCTCTAAAAATTATGCTAATCATAGATATGAAGTTTGTTTTTGTTTATCGCGCCTTTACGGCTCCCAATTTCAGTTCAAAGTTTCAATTGTAACATATATTCTTACTTTCAATAGATATTTTTTCAAATTCACATATTTTCCATACTTAAACTTGCAAATTCATATCAAACACATAATCACATATATAATTAAGCATAGTACGGGTTGGATTATCACAAATAGATTATTAATAAAAAAAAAGAAGTTATCATTTAACAAAAGCCACATGTTTATGTCATAATTTCTCTTAAAAATGAACAATTTATTTTTAAAATAATACTTACTATATATACTGGTTTAATTACAAATATAAATTTAATATGTGATTATCAATATTTAATCAATTTTATTTTTTATATAGACGATTCACTGGAGAAGCATTAAAAAATGACAATTTAAATCAATAAATAGGACCTAAAGCAGGTTCAAAATTGCCTAAATTCAACCGTCCATTCCAAATTTCGGATTCAATAATGCTTGAGGCCTCGAATTTGCCTCGAATTCAATTTTTATTTATTTATTTATTTTTTGTGGCTGTGTTAGTTTGGCTTCTTTTTTCTTTTCTTTTTTTTTTAAATTTTTTTCCCTCTCTTTTCTTTAATTTTCTTTTTGCAAAAGTGGTTATGTGTTGTATGCTAAAAAATTAGACATAATGCACTAACTCAGCCTGTATGGTTTGATAAGGTGAGTGAGTCAGTCCAATCCAACTCACTCACCTGATTAAATCACATAGGTTGAGTTATTATTATTTTTTTTCTTCTGTTTGTTGGGCTGTGTTGGTTTGTTGTTTTTTTTTAAAATTTAATTTTATTTGTTGGGTTGTGTTGATTTGGTTTTTTATTTATTTATTTAAAGGTGGTTATGTGTAGGGGTGTGCTAAAAAATTAGACATCCCGTACCAATTCATTGTACAAAATTATATTGAATTAACAAATTTTAACCAACAGCCTAACTAATTAGTTAATTAGATTGGACTAGTTGAGTGATAAAATTGATTGATCAATTAAACTGTTGGTTAAATTTTATTAATTTTAGGAAAAATCGGTCTAGGGTCCCTCTCCCACTTTTCGTAATGGAAGAGATCCACAAAATTATTTTTTGATGTCTAAGGTCCCTAAACATATATCAAGGAAATTTCAGTCCTTTATACTATCTTCATCATCTGACCCACGTCGACGACCACCTTCGTGAAAACACAGAGGCCACCATGGACGTCCCCTCCGACCATATTCCTTACCTGTAGAAAGCCTTCGACGGACTCGAGACTGGGTTGGCTGGCTTCCTTCAAGCTTCCGCACCTGATTGGATCATTTACGACTTTGCTCCTCACTGGTTGCCCCCAATCACCACCAAACTCGGCATGGATGATGATGATAAGGACAGAGTCGATCCAGCGATTACCGAGTCGAGTTGGACATTCGGTGCTGACTCAGACAGTGTTTACTTCTTCGGCAACGATAGAGACAACAATATACTGAGCGAATTTGGTTGGAATCTTCGGCCCGAGTCGGCTGTTAGACGAAACTTTGCATTTGTGTAGAAAATGAAGTTAGGTATGAGGATCTGGTTTTGCATGGTATTTTTGGAATAGAGAAGATGGCCAGTGATGCCATTTGCTGGGTTCTCCTCCTCCTGGTAAGAGACTAGTCATGTTTGAGGTTTGATTACTCAGATTTTCTTCAACGAGAAATTATTCGGTGGATTAAGTATGCTCCTGGATTTTCTCTTTGTTGTGGAGTCTAGAGAAATTCTCTGGGTTGAGAGAATTTCTCTGGAAATATGTTTGGGAATTTTCTCTGGGTTATGGAGTCTAGAGAAATTCTCTGAGTGAGAGAATCTTTGAATATAAAGGGCAATGTGCTTGATTGACTTTGGGTTACCAGTTGATCGAGATGATGACAATGACTTGGCAAATGGTTATGATCCGGTGCTGAAGAAGTTGCAGAACTCTCCCATTAATGGAAGACTGAAGCGGAAATATAAAGGCCACGAATTGGATACGAAACACAATGGTAGAAAGAATTTTGAATTTTGTGCTTTCAGAGACCCTGTTTTATTTGTTGGACATCTTTCAAAAAAATCTGTGTTGATCGTAGACAAACCATGGATAGAAGTGGTTAAAACTTTTGATGCCCCACCTGTTCACAGACATATTCATGAGACATAACTGCTGATTGAAGGTGGTTTTCTAACAACTTAGGTGGAAGAGAGAGAGTTCAAATGTAGGAGTTGAAGATCCCCTTTGTCTGAGAATTTCTCTGGGTCTGGGGAGGCCAGAGAAATTCAAAATTTCTCTGGACCAATTTTTTCTGACTTGAATTTTCTCTGGACCAATTTTCTCTGTATTGATGTTGAGGGACCTTAGACATCATGAAAATATTTGATGTCCTTTATATTATAAAATCATAATATCAGGGACCTAAAAAAAAATACCCCTTAATTTTATATAATTTTATACAATGAATTAGTACAAAATGTCTAATTTTTTTGACACAACACATAACCGTCCTTAAAAAAAAAAACACACACACAAAAAAAAAAAAAAAAAAAAAACTAATTAACACAACAAAAAAGAAAAAAAAAAGAAAAAAAAAAATTTTCGAACCTAATTCGAGGCCTTGAATTCGAAGCCCGCTTTGGATTACAAACTCATCAATCCTTATTCTCAAGTCATATCAAATCCAATACTACTATGGTAATTAAAGTCTATATTCGCAATTCTCGAGTCAACATCAAATCCAATACCACTATAGTAATTAAAATCTATATTCGCAACTACCCTTATGGTTATTAAAGTCTATATTCGCAATTCTCAAGTCACATCAAATCCAATACCACTATACTAATTAAAATCTACATAACAAGTGTATTAATATATAAAATGAAATTATTAATTGATGTCTAGCAAATGTCATTAAGAGACACATTAATATTGCTTTGGCATGTAGGTTGGTATGGGTTGGGCCAAAATAGTCATAAAAAAATAAAATAAGTTTTTTTAGTCTAAGGTTAAAAGTAATCATATTTAAATTATAATAATTATTATTTTTTTTTACAAAAGTCATAAAAGTAAAATAAATAAATAAATAAATCCCAAACAAGGTTATTAAAGCTCTAAACTAAAATAATTAAAAAGTTAAAAAGTCAATCAACATCCCAAACGAATCTATTGAATCCCTAGTTATAAAAATAAAAACAAAAACAAAACGAAACAGATCCATTGAATAAATTTTTAATTTTTAATTTTTATTTTATGATGTAAGAGCATCTCCAATGCATCCTCCATAACTTCAAATATGAAGGATTTGCTCTTCCAACCCATCTTCTAAATCCATCTCTATTTGGGAGGAGGATAAGTTGATCCTCCATATTTGGAGGGTGGATGAAAAATAGAGAATTCCCTCCAAAACGCTATGCATTTTATATTTTTTATTATATTACAAATAACTTTTAATATGTAAATTTAATTTTTATAAAATTGGCATCATTAAAAAGTATGAATCATACCTTTAAAATGAGTATAATATTAAATATATTTTACAAAAATTTCAAAATTAAATAGTTGTTAATGAACAAATTTTTTTTTTTTTCACTTTTTGATGAAAATATTTTCGAGAGAAATCTATAGAGAAGAAAACGATGATTAATGTTTTAAAAAAAATGCCCAACAAGCTAAAAAAAATAAAAAAAATTAAAAGTTGCAGTAGATAATACCCATCTCGAAGAAAATGAAGGTTTGTGGTTGAAGTTTGAATGAATAGTGACATCCTCTATATTTACTTTTTGAATAAAAAAATTTATTTTCATTCTCTTGGTGGGAGGATTGGGTTGGAGATGCTCTAAGTACCTTCCTACAAAACCATGTTGAATCATAATTACTTGAGTAATGATGGGGATATTAAATTTTTTATCAAACAAATAATCAAATATTTCACATGGGTATGAAATTCATAAGACAATCCAAATAGATGGAGGCGTGTGAGGTTTTTCTTGTTTTAGAACCAAAAAACTGTTTTTTATTAGATAATGTTATTTACAATTGACTTATTTATAAAAAACAATTAAAATAAAAATTGTTAATCAGAATACTCAGGCCTCGTTTGAAAACATTATTTTTTAGTCTACAAGTAAAAAAGTCATTAAAAAAGTCAAAAAGTCAACAAATTATATAAAAAAAAAGTCAAAAATTTTATTTTCTCTCTACATTTTACATATCTTTTTGTAAAAAATTAAAAAGTCATCTTCAATATACTATTTTTTTACATCATATTTTAACTAAAAAAATCAAAAAATTCCTAATAAAAAGTAAATAAAATATATAAAAATACTTAAAAATATGTGCAAATTTATTAAATTTTTTCCCCTTTAATTGAAACCCAATAAATATGATTTTTTTTATAAAAAAATATACTCTAAAATAGTTTTTTTTTTAAAATAAAAATCGTGTCATATATAGTTTTGAACACTAAAAATAATATATAAAGCGCATTTAATAAAGAGTAAATTGGTGATAAATCTAATTTAAAGAAACTATAAGGTATTAGGTTTAGTGAATGTTTTTTGTTGATGAAAGGTCTATCATTTATGAAGTAGTTTGGTAGGAAGTCATTTTATTTGTTTTATAAGACATTTTGTTTTCAATTTTATTCCTTAATTTATTTGTTGACTTTTTTTTTTTACTATATATTCAAATATATATATATATATATATATCTATCTGTTCAACTTATTTTCAATCTATTCAGATTTTTTGTTTATCTGTTTAAATTTTTTTCTATTAGTTCAATTTTTTTTCTATCTGTTTAATTTTTTTTTTTTTCTATCTGTTCAATTTCTTCTCTATTTGTTCAATTTGCTCTTTTATCTTTTTAAATATATGTTAAAATTTTATTATTTGTTCAATTTTTTCACTTATCTATTTAAATATATCTGTCCAAATTTCTTATTTGTTCAATTTTTTTCTTAAATTCTTTTTGTTAATTTTTTATCTGTTCAAATTTTTGTTATTGAAATACACCAAGTTACTATCTGCTCAAAATTTGAACAGATCTGTTCAAATTTTATTATCTATTCAAATTTTTTTTCCCATTTGTTGAAATAATTTTAATATATATGTTTTAATTTTTTTTATCAATGCAGATAAGAGAGGAGATAGTGAAGATTGTTTGTTCAACCAAAGTTTGTTTTTGTTAAAATACAAAGCTATCTTTAAAGAGTGGTCTTTTGAAATAGCAAACCAAGTTTTCCTATTTATCTATTTCTTATCTGTGTATATCACATACATTCATACAAACATACATATCTATATCTTTCTCTCATCTGTGTAAATTGCATACATACAATCATCCATATATATCCATATCCATATCACTGAGAGACTGAGTTTGGACAATATATATATATATCAAAAGAAAAGAGATTGTTAGTGAAATCCATAAAAATACACTGTTGTCTTCCTTCTTTCGAACCGTGTTTCAAGTTCCAGCAACCAAACACAGATCAAGAGAGATTGCTTCAGAAAACACCACAAACCGTGAAAATCTAAGAAATTTTCTCTCTATCCAAACAAAAAAAACCAAAAAAATGTCTCTTCCAGTGTTCAAACCGGCCCAAATCATGTAGATCAATACACAAATCATCCCAACTATGAAATCTGAGAACAACAAGCAAGTAATAACAATAACAAAAAAGGAATCAACATCAAAAGCAAAAACTTATGCACTATTATTTTAACATTTTTGTTTAAATTCAAAGCTGAGATCTAGAGACAGCTCGATGAAGGGAAAGTCGACGGAGTTAGGGTTGGCGATGAGGTAGAGGAAGGCGAGAAGAGAAGACTCACAACCATTGTTCGATCAGAAACGGCCAGATCTCCATTAGATCTAGGCTCTCTTTGTCCCTCAACAGCGTTCGCGACTAGAAAAGAAAACGGCGGCGAAAGAGACTAGAGGAGTTCAGTGAGATTAGTCAATGAAACACCCAGGCATAGGGGAAACGAATCTAAGGGAGGTGGTTTCGGTGATAGATTTATGAAACCCTAACCCTAGGGCTTTCGGAACAATGATCTACGAAACCCTAAGCCTAAGGTTTCACGTTCAGTGAAGGTTCGGTGAAAGATGAGGAGATGGGGATCGAAATAGAAGGAGAGCCAGGCTGCGAGGAAAGAAAGGAGAATGAAGAGAGCGAAGGGGTTGGTGAGAAGAGAAAGGCAAAGAGAGGTAGCAGAGGTAGCAGAGGTAGCTACCGGTGGTAGTGGAAGAGTAGCGAAAAAGGAGCATCAATGTGACAACCACCTCATTGATTAATTAAGTTAATCATATGATTTGCATTGATTATGTGTTATGTGCAATTATGTGCTATGCATTATGATATAGTGAACAAATATGGTTAGGATATGAATTGAACCTGTCTAAATCAGTAATTTATAGGCATGAAAATTAAATATTTGGATAGGTAATTAGAGCCTAATTCACATTAGCATCATTAAGTCTAGATGATATTAGATGATTTAATTAAGAATATCTTGGGATTTAAATGTAATTAATATGAACGACTAGACTAAATCTAATTTAGGTACAATAGTAAATTAGTAACTAATTGCATTTTTACTCATCAATGTAAATAAAAGAAAGAGAAGACACAACAACAAATCTAGGTTTTTACAGCACTAAAAACACGTCGTGGATATGATTCTACGACGCGCGATGTAAAGCCGTATTATGACCGGTCATAAAAAGTCATTCACTTCAACATGTCATAGTACGTCGTTAAAAACCCTTTAACAACGGATCTTGTGAGTTATGTTTGATTTTTCTACTACTTTTGCACGTCATTAAAAACCCTTTGGCAGCAGATTTTGTACGTCGTATTTTATTTTTCTACAACTACTTTTGCACGCTGTTAATTTTTGGGACAAATCACAACTCTAATTGCTGGTCGTAAAATATAGGTAACAACGACCTATTATGCCGATTGTAGAATATACAGTATTTTTTTTTAATCCAATAGGCTCTATTTGGCATGTTCTATACAATCTAACAAACATTATAACCAAACTTCACAAAATATCAATCAACCACCAAAATATTGTTTCAAGCATAAAAAAGAAAACTATATCCATAAGTTTTGAACATTCAAAAATTGTCTATACATTCCAAAACATCCAAAATTTATGTTTCTAGACAAAAAAACCTATCCCTAAGTTCAAATTGTCCAAAAAGCTCTAAATCATTTAAAAAAAAAAAAAATATTCATAAATTCTAAACTGAATAAATTGAAAGACATAGGCCCTGTTTGGTAGGGCTTATTTCCAACTTTATTTCAGCTTTTAGCTTAATTTAAGCTACATTGATGTATTTAGTTCAGCTTAATAATACAACTTATTCTTTGAGTAGAGGAGGAGAAGCGTAATTTATAAGTAAAAAATTAACTTATGTTTACAGTTATAAGTTATAAGTTGTTAGCTTATAAATTATAATCACTTTCTCATAGTTCTACCAAACGAGTCCATAAAACTGTTTGTCACAATCCCTTATGTTTATATGAAAAGCTACTACATTGTAATAGCCATGCTTACAAAGTGTGATGAAGTTCTCATATGCCCTGGGAGTTATATCACAATTTAGCTGAATGAATCCTTTCTTCTTGGGGTGTTTCTCAGCCATAGCATATCCTTTCTTCTTGTTTCCACCTCCCCCATGCAATGTAATTTCTTTTCCTTTTTCGCTTCCAAGCTCTTTCAGCATCTGTTTGATATCTCCAGATACATTTTAAGATTGTTGTAGAGAGCCCTCATGACTTATAAGATGACAAAAAATTTAAGCGATAAGATGGCATCATTCAAAGAAGAGTACATGTCACACAACACACAAATAAAATTAAAAACCAGAGAAAATCTTATCAATTTGGAGAATAAATCTTGCTAACATGTAGGGCACCAAGGTGCATATGTTGATAATAACAAATCTGGCTATTCTATACATGCCTTAGTAGGAAAATTTCTAGAATTTGATTGATCTGCAATACACAAGCAAAAAATATCAAACACAACGGAATGTGGAGCTGCTAATGCATCAAATCCAAATAATCAAATTTGGTGTGCATAAAGGAAAAGACTCTCATTAGGCCACCATTAAGACCATATGCAAAACATCCAAGGCCACATTTCTTACTGATAATTTGCTTTAAAATACTGACCAGAACTTCAGCATAACAAAGAATAATGAAGACTCATAATTCTCTTTCTTCCACCTCTGATGAAAGGGAAACCGGGAGTGTTACATACACCCTGAGAGATGAGAGGTAATTCCAAAGTGGATGAGAGGCATAATTAGAGAGAAAACAAATAAGCAAAGTCACTTAGCGAGCTAGCAGAGCGAGGCACATTGGAAAAAATATTGAACTCATTGGTGTTGACTTCATCGCCTCCCAAGTGAACAAATTTAAATTTGAAGATCTTACTGAAATGTGCAACGAGAACTTTCAAGAATGTAACTATTTTCTTATACTGTCATTAAAGAAAATGTAATAAGTATCCATCCATAAGTAAGCAGGTAATTTTACCTGAAAGAATCCCATATATTACATTAAAGATAAATTCATTACCAACATCAAGTGACTACTAACAATCCTTTGACGACTATAAGGAAGGATACTAGTCCGCCTAACGATAATTATAAAAAAAAAAAAAAAATTATTAGGCACTTGGATGTACTTGTGCAAAGCCATCAAGGAAACATTTTCTTGATCTTATCCACAAATTTTCTAAAGCAATAATTGAATCTATAGAACACAATAAAACAAGAAATTGTCCCTTGAAATTGATAACTGTATAGGTTTCATTTGGGCCAAATTTTATTTGGGCATTGTTTTTTTGAATTTCAACACCAAATGTAGCTTACTGAGATATTGTGATTTTGATTTACATCACTAACACACAATTCAGCACTTGCTTGGCAATGGAAATTAAATTACATTACTAGCATTTTTTCCCTTATCAAAAAAAAAAAAAAAAAAAAGAAGAAGAAGAAAAAGAAGAAGAAGAAGAAGACGAAGAAGAAAAGAAACGATTACTAGCTTACACGAGGATTCCGGAAAGATAGCATATTGATAAAAAAAATTAGTTTAAAAAAAGCCAAATAAATCTCGCAGTACATAAAACAAGAAGTATGAAATGAGAGTCATTGATGAAGTGAATAGAAGAAGAGCAACAACTGAAATGCTGGTGTGTTGACCCTAGAATATAAACAGAGCAACTAGTCTAGACTTGAGACAATAAGTGAGAAAATTGCTTCAAAGTTGATGAATAATCTGCAAAGTCCTTAAGCAGGTAGCAACATCTATGTCCGTAATCTCAAAATGCAATGAAAATTGAAAAAAATAGTCATATTTTGATGAGATTAGATAGCTTTCTAGAAAAGTTCACTATTATACAATGTCAGCATCAACACATATGGCTCAAGAATATGGTGAATGTTGACTAGAACAAACAAAATTCCACATCTTCTTCATCCAATAAACATACTCAAGCACGTGCTCACACAAACAAACATGCAAAAATTCTCATAAACTCTTCCTAAATCACAATGAAAACCTAAGCCATCAAATTCTCAATTCTCCTCCTAGCATCATCAACTCTGCTAGCCTTTGTCCCAAACACTTGGGGTTGGTAATACAGGTCCATATCCTCTAATTAGTTCTCCATATATATTTTTTTGATCAACAAAGAAAAATTAGTTATCCTAACCAAATCTTTATTATGAATTACTATTCTAGTATACAACTTTTCTACTGATTCTGGCCAATGATTTGTTCAGTATGCTAATGCATGCTTCATAAACCAGCTCGTTGTGCAAAAGTCGATAGTATGTAAAGTAGTCAAATCCAATGAACAAATGTGAAGTTGAGTAGAATTACCTTTAGGGTAAATAATGTTCCAACCCATTTATGGCGAACAAGTTGAACCACTCCACCACTTCCTTTCCTAACGACTTTGATGGTCTCAAGGCCTTCTAGTGAAAATAGGAGATCAAGTTCATTACTTTCTGAAGGCTGTCCAAATAAACAAGAAAAACAACTCTAGTGAGTCTTCGACTGTAAACTCACAAAAATTAAGTGACAAATATACATTCCTGTATACCTTATGTTCCAAGTACATTTAAATAGATCTTGGTGTTTGACAACATTTGTCAAAAGACAAACCAATCAACATGGCAGGTGAACGACTAGTCTAGTTAAAATTTTCTTTCACCAACATCTTGCATTAAATGTCGGCTCTAATCATACCTCCTAACTACAAAGAAATAATATATGCTTAAACAGATTCTGCATTTCACCAATTCCTATACCCATTTGCATAGCCTTTATGTAGACTTAAGTTTCAATTTAAATATCCACCAGGTAATGATTTCTATGTTTTATAAAGTTATATCTATAAGCAAGGTTATTAGGATGATGCTTGCATATGCTTCTTTTTTTTTTTTTTCTTCTAGAGGGGCTGCGTTGTGCCATTGCACACCCCAATTATCCTTCTTAATGCACATGCTTGATAAGTTTTTGATGCACCACATGAATGTCTCCCATCACCAAAAATTTCAATTTTAAACTATTACTAGAGAATATAAAATTGCAACAACAATTAAAATTTTGAAATTATTTGCTTTCACACAACCTTTGGTTACTTATATTCTATAAAAGGATTGAGTTGAACTACTTTATACACTTGTCCTGTTGCAACCACCCAAAAAAAAAAAAAGAAAAGGGAATGTTTTCTTTCTCTAAATCCTACCCACTGATGTTGAAGCCTTTTATAGAAATAACCAAAAGATCACACTCCATGACAGCTCACATGGCACACAACCAAAAATATTGATCTACCATTTCATCATCACATTTATAATTGTCAATTTTGAAATTCAGCACAATTAGAAGGTTTGGAGTAATTGAATGTCATAAATACATGTTGAAAACATGTACACCAGTGACAGGTAAGAATTGATATCCAGCAAATGCTTAGGGTAAGTTATATTAAGTTGTCACAAACACTAGCCATCACACATGCAAAAAAAATCACACTTCTGTCTATTAGATCTACTTTAAGCAATCATTCAAGTTTTTTCAGATTGTTTTGAAAAAAAAAAATTCCCAAATCAAATTTGCAATCTTAGCCATCCATCGTGGAAGTGATATATATACATCGCATGATAAAGTGGTTGAGCAATGTTAAATCTGGTAAATATAAATAATAATTCATAGTTTAAAACATACTTTGGAACAACACAGGAAGTACCAATTGAATTACTTGAAAACAGCTTAAAATTCAGATTCTAATCACAAATCATAAATTAAAGAAAGCTTACACGAGATTCGCTTTCTTCAGTAACAAGCCGCAAACCTTTCATGTTCAAAAGCAAATCGCCATCATGAAATGTGCCACTCACAGTCCTGCAAAATTCGAAATCAAGAAGATCATCACAAAACACAAAATTAGGGATTTGGTAAACAAATTTAATGGAAATTCCAATTCCAAATCGATGTTCGATACAGATTAACTAAAACCAGATATAGAATGATAAAGATAAGTGCTTTAACAGATTTAGTGAAACAAAGAGGGAAAAAAGAACAAAGAGTTGATAAGTGGGCTGGCTTGATGGCTTTTGGTTTTTTTAGTCTGGGCTAAAAAAGTTTGATTTGGGAAGGGTGTTTTGGCTTTTTGACTTTTTTGATTTTTTTTTAGAGAAGAATGTAATGATTATGAGTTGGATGTAATGTTTTGTTTGTTATGGTTAAAATAGTCTATTTTATTTTTTGTGACTAAAATAGTCAAAAAAGCCTGAAAACTAACTTGCCAAACAAACACTAAGTTGGTGATTATGGTTTCTTGACCGAGCACTGAGAGCTTGAGTTGCTGCAATGGCTTCTTGCTCTTCATGATCGTCTTCTAGGGTTTTGAGAGAGACAGAGAGAAAGAGACGATCAGAGAGATATTGAACGCAGAGTGTTTCTCTTTCTCTCTCTTCTATGTGCCTTTTGAAGAACCCATACCTTTGGCGCTCAAGAGTTGGGCTTTTGATCGTTTCTTTTTAAATTTTTAAATTTTTTTTGTTTTTGTATTTGGCGCTCGAAATTTTTATTTTGGCGGTATTTTTTTTTTTTTCTTCTTCTTTTGATCGTACCTTCTATGACAATAATTGCATGTCGTAGAAAGTGTAATATTTTAAACGGTTACCTTTTTTTTTGCATCGTGAAAAGTGAAATTTTTAACGGCTAGTTTTTTTGTGCATTGTGAAATATTCAATATATTAAACAGCTGGTGTACATGTGTCGTATATAATTGATGTATTAACGACATATCATATGCATGTCATAAAAAATTTTATTATTTACGACTAACATTGCAAGTCGTAAAAAAATCATCGTTGTTAGCATTCATGACCTACGCAATAGACACATTGTTGTTGAAAAATTATTTACGACATGCAAAAAAAGCAAGTCGTAAAAGCGACTTGCTTTTGTTTGTATGTCCTTGATGTGAAGCCGTAAAAACCCAATTTTGTTGTAATAAAATAAGAGAGAGAAAGAGTTAGTGCTTTATGTTGAGTCAACACTTGAGGAAAAGAGAGAAACCCTAGAAAGCTCTAGAAGAAGAAGGAAAGGAGTGGGAAAAGAGGAACTAGGCAAGATTTCTACAATTCAACCCTTTAAGGATTTGTGAAAAAGAAGGATGGTTTACTGAGGCTCTGTATTGATTACCGTGAATTGAACAAGGTGACTGTGAAGAATAAGGCCAAGTTTGGGGACTTCAAAAAAAGTCAAAAAGTTACTCAAAAAGTTAAAAAGTTAACACTATTCACCAAAAGTCAACAATTACGGCTGCACAACTCCCAATTCAAATTTTTCCCTACAAATCAATTTTTATAATTTTTTATTACACATTTTTCAATAAAAAGTCAAAAAGTTAACCCAAACATCCATATTTTCAACCTCAATTTTTTAGTCCAAAAAGATAAAAAGTACACTTTTTTAGTCTTCCCAAACTTGACCTAAGTATCCGTTACCTCGTATCGATGATTTAATCGATCAATTGCAAGGGGCTCAAGTCTTTTCCAAAATTGATCTTCGATCTAGATACCACCAACTGAAAGTTAAGGCTGAGGATGTAGAAAAAGCTGTTTTTCGAACAAGGTACGGACATTATGAATTTCTTATTGTGCCTTTTGGAGTAACTAATGCGTCAGCTGCTTTTATGGATCTAATGAATAGAATTTTCAAGCCGTTCCTTGATGAAGTTGTTGTTTTTATAGGTGATATCTTGATTTATTCCAAAAGTAAAGAGGAACATGAACATCACTTGAGAATTGTTTTGCAAATCTTGAGAGAAAAGAAGCTATATGCTAAACTAACAAAGTGTGAGTTATGGCTTGATAGTGTTATGTTTTTGGGGCATGTGATTAATAAAGATGGCATTTTAGTTGACCCTGCAAAAGATTGAGGCAGTTGTGGATTGGCCTAGACTGACTAATGTTATCGAAGTTTGAAATTTCTTGGGTTTGGCCGGTTATTACCGCAGATTTGTGAAAGACTTCTCTATCATGACAACCACTTCTCCGACGGGGGTCAGTCAAGGCGAAGAAGCTGAATAGAAAATGCGAGAAAGAGAGAGAGAGAGCTGCAAGAGATGGTTTGGGAGTTTGGGACTATGGTGTATACTATATATATCGAAGGGTATTTTAGTTATTTCGCTTGAGCTTGTCCTTTTAGGCAAAGTGTTTCAACACCTGGACATTTGGGCAAATAAAATTAAAATTTGGACTTTTGAACCGAGTACCCTTTAATAGAAGGCATTGAGAATAATAATTTCCTTTTTCATTTTCTTCATTGTTTTCAAATCTACATTAACTTTAGGATTTTTTTGGGAGTAAATTACATTGACACCCCTCGAGGTTTATGTTTATTACAGTTCCCCTTCATCTTTTGAAAATTACATCCCCCTCCCTGAGGTTTAAAGTTTCATTACAGATTGGTCCCTCATCTAATGTCAGCAATTTAATTTTTTTAAATACCAATTTTTCTCTCATTGGGTAAATTACATTGACACCCCTCACATTTTGAAAATTACAATCCCTTCCCCAAGGTTTAAAGTAGTATTACCAATTGCTCCTTCGGTTAGTATTAGTTGAAAAAAAAATTAATTGAAAAAAAAATTTTGTTAGTCAAAATTTTAAATTTCTGTTTAAAAATTAACGTAAACTCATTTTTTGAATTTGCGTTTTTTTCTCAAATTTACAACTGAGACAACCATTTACAAACCAAAAAAATTATCAAACAAGTTTTTATGATAGTTTTTAAAATTTTTGTAAATATAAATTGAAAACTGAAAATGAAATGGTTATCAAATAGGCCTCAGATGGTAAAAATATCGTAAAATTAAAAAATAATTAAATAAGTTACCAACGTAAGAAATGACTTATCAAAAGATTCTTAGGCTATGTATGGTTTGATTTTTAGAATTTTTTAAAAAAATTAAAAATTAATTTGGTTAAGAAATAAAAAATAAAAAATAATTATCATTTTTCTATAATTTTTATCTTTTGAGTGGTTAGAAATAATTTTTTACAAATTAAATATATTTCTTCATATTTATTTTTATTAAATTAGTTTTTTTTTTTTTTTAAATGTCAGGCGGGGATCCGTATTAAATTGAAACCTCAGGGGGTGTCAATGTAATTTACCCTTTAAAGTATATGTAAAGATTAAGGATAAATATGTTATTTTAACTTAAAAGTTAACACCGTCAAATAATTACACTAACAAGTGGGGTCAGTGTAATTTCCCAAATGTGAAGGGGGAACTGTAATAAATATAAATCTCAGGGGGTGTCAGTGTAATTTACTCTTTTTTTTTCTCGTCAGTTTCATAATCAATATATTTTATTAATTTAAAAAAAATAATATATATATATATATATATATATATTTAATTTAAAGATACTAAGTTTTGTTTTGTTTTGTTTTTTTTCGTTGACAAAACTATCCTTAAAATAATTTCATTATCACACTGCTTTCGACTATCACTGATTGCCGCTACTTCTGCTAGCGAACATCTCTAGCCACTGGTGACAATTAATAAAATTTTTCAACCACATTTTCATTGACTCTTCAACAAAATGAAATTTCATTATATTAAGTTAGCGAAATTTCAATGTTTTCATTAATAATTTTTTTTAATTAATAACTAAAAATTACAAATAAAAATTGAAGTTAATGAAATTGTATTTTTCAATTTTACAATCACAACAACCCCAGTCTAAATCAACTGTACCCCCAACAGGTGACTCTACTCTGAGTGGAGGCACTAACCGTGCTACCTCTAACTCCAATGCAGAAGCAAATGTAGTAGATATAAATGAATGAGACGCACCTGTGTCTAGCAATACATTAGCCAAGGAATTACACACAACAAAAAATACCTCTCAGAACTGAGGATTCTGGCAACTGCTCTGGCACGGTAACAGCATACACGCGCCCCCGTGGCCCCTGATTAACTTGCTCCCCTCTCGGAGCATAGGCCTGTTGTACTGACTGAGCCGAAGCGGCTCCCTGATTAACTCGCGAAGCTTGGACTGATTGAGCCTACTAGTGGCTCTGAGTCTGCCTTGACCTTGATACGCCAGATGCGCTTCCAAATTGTGGACAAGTTCTCTTCATAGGCCCCGGTTGACCACACTGATAACAATTAAACCTTTGACCTTTATTCTAAGATTGAGACTGACTTTGAGATCGGTTAGGTGGTGGTAATATTAACTGCCCTCCTCCATTCTATGGGCATGAGAAGGCTTTGTGACCCGGTTGGCCACACTTGAAACACGAGAAGCTACTCGATACACTTTTTTCCGGACCCACACTAGGCAAAGAAAAAGTGGATCTAGACTGTTGTGGTCGGGACTGGGATGGATATGTGTTCCTGCTCTTCTTGTTCTGCCTATAGTCTCCTTGAGACTCTTGGCCTCTAGACCTCGAACTCCTAAGCCTCTTCTCCATGGCTTGTATGGAAATTTCTACGTGTGTCGCCGTCTCCACAAGACGGTCATATTCCCGAATCATATTTCCAACAAGCTTGAACATAATTTTTGTTTTCAATTTCTTTTCAAATTCAATGCAATGGTGCTCTTTCGTTGCCACCAACTCTAGTGCAAATCAAGACAAACTAGAGAAGACCGCCTCAAACTCGGCCACGGGCATGTCGAGTTGTTTGAGATCTTTAAACTCTTGCATCAACTCTCCCTAGCAGTGAGAGGTATGCACTTATCTTGGAAAGCAACTGCAAAGGCTTCCCATGTCGGCTCCACTCTACCTTTGGCATATTTCCACCATTGACCCGTGTCTCCCTTAAGGTAGTAACTTGCTAGAGTCATTTTTAGTTAAATATCTTCGATGTGAAGCATCTCAAATGTCTTCACAGTTTGTTCGAGCCACTCATCCACTTTCTTGGGCTTGGGGCCACCATGGAACTCATCCGGTTTGACCCGCAAGAACTCTTTAGTAAGGAAACTCGCCCTTGACTCCGCGGTGTTCTCTCAGGCTTGATTCTCCACCCTCAACAAGTTCATAGACTTTCTTAAAGCCCCTGCCATTTCTCGAGCTAGAGCCCCAATTGCAGTTTGACCTGTTTATCCCAGGATTCCCACCTGCCCCACTTGTTCGGCCACATTAGCTTGGCCGGACTCTTCCTCTTGCACTGGAACCTCATGGACCAGTACTTCATGCACACCTCGGCAAGCCCTACCATGCCTCCCGCCTCTACCACCACGGGTTTGACCTCTTCCTGACATCCTATAAATGACAATAGAATTAATTTAGCACACTAACCCACACGTGCCCGCAACTTGCCTTACACGTTTGATCACAATAACTCTATATATATTCCTTTGCCATATAACAATTAAATTTCACCCCACATAAGCCCTTAGTCATGTAAACACATACAAATTATGCTCTTATGATGAGATTCGTCCCACGAAAAATCAAAATTTCTTAATAGAATAAGTATTGATCAAGTACCCTTCTAATAAGACCTCAAGGAATTTAACAGGCGTAAACAACATCCCAAAAGTCCAATCCCATACCCATTTAGTCACATAAGCATGTTATCACATAGTCACAAAATGCATAACACTTCCTAAGCATGCTAGATGAACCCATTGTGGTTAAACAACCACTTTCCACGAGCTCCAAGTATTCAAACCCGGTAGCTCTAATACCAAGTTGTAACGTCTCAAATTTCTAGCCCAAATGATAATACAACAATCATGGCTCTTTCAAGGAAAACTGAATATAAATCTCCAAACTTACATTACATGATACAATAGTTCTTCATGCAACAATACATTAATCCAACAACAAGTAAATAAACAAATAAATACCCCCAAGGGTTTACAAGTTTCCAAGGCCACACATATACAGCCCTTGGCTTACACACAGAGTCACAACAAAATGAGAGTCTCGTACTCTCAACACACATTTCCTCGCCTTTAGTTAGGCGGCATCACCACATCTTTTCCTGCACAAAAATCCTGTAGGGTGAGCATAAAGCCCAATAGGAAATCCTTAACAAAGTATATACATTTTATACAAGTCTCAAGAGATGAAATGCACATGTCATGCTATGCCCTTTTCGAAGATAAATCACATTTTCATCTTTTGAAAACCATCATGCTCAATGATGTCATGCAATTTTAATTGTTCAAAACTTAACAATTTATTTCAAGGGCGGTAAATATGACTTTGGTAATCCCTAGGTCGGTGTTTACAAGTAGACTATACAAGTACTACCAAATTATCATTTTTACCGGTATTAACCGGAAGGCTCGATACCTATCCGCGCGGGTTTTCGATCTTTCACCCTGGACTCTTAGGCCAACTTATTCAATATCATCTACACCACTTATCAAGACTTACCAATGTATTTATCCCAAAACCATTCCATGAAAACTTGTTTCTCAACATTCTTTTCTCAATGCAAGTTTTCAAATCAACTTTCAAAGTTTAATGTAATCAAATGAATTGATATGCCAATTTCACAAGATGAATATAAATACTTTTATTCCAATTCATCATCCAAGGAATAACACAATTCCCTCTTCTCACGTATCCTCAACAATTAGTCATTTCAAGACTATTTCCACGTTTTGAACAATAATTTTCAAAATGAACAACAATTCTCATATTCCATGAAATTCATTATTTATATAAATATAAATAAGAAATTTTCCAAACATCCATTTATTTTGACACACAAAATAAATAGAACAATATTATTCATGGATTTTCGATCTCTTTTAAAAATCCCCAATTTCTAGGTTTTCTCTCCAAAACTATATAACTCAAATCTTTTGAAAGAAAAATTTCCAAAATCATCTTTTCTTCAATCAACGAAGATCAAGATTGATAAGGTCATTTAAAAGAACAAGAGACAAACTCACTTTCAAAATCGCTCAACTTCTTGAATCAACAACCAATTTTCAAAAGCTATCAAAGGATGATTTTGAAAATCATCTAGATCTTGCAAAAATATATATATAACTCAAAGAAAATCCCTACCTCAAGTTTGAAGAAGAATAGAGATAAAACCCCCAAAATCAACGGTGTCGAAACTCGATCTTCACCGCACACAATGAAGCCCTCGAGATGATAACCCACTTTGATAAAGAAGTCATGGCAAAACTCAAATGGATCTTGAGAAATCAAGATTTTTGATCTAGTTTGTGTAGAGAAATATAGAGAGAAGGGAGATGAAATGTTTTTAGAGAGAGAGAGAGATACAAAAGTGATATGAAATATCGGATTCACGAATTGATATAACATGGTCTGCTTGAGCGTGGAAAGCCCCGCTCGAGCGTCGAATACACCTTCCCAGTACTTTTGAGGATAGGTCAAACTGCTGGAACCAAATATTCTCCGCTCAAGCGCATAAATGGCCGCTCGAGCAGACAAGCAACTTCGAATGCATTTTGTATTTTTGCTTCAGGGGCACTGCCTCTTGACCCCGCTAGGGCATTGCCCTCAGACCTGCCAAGGGGCACTGCCCCTTCGACCCCCGCGAGCTGACCGGGCAGCTCGATCCCTGACATAGTCAGCGAAGTGGCAAAACATGAAAGATATGCTACAACCCGATACAAACATGAGACATTACCTGTTCCAAACACACTGCTACAACCAGATAACCACAATAAGAGGAATACAGGGGACTAAGATACGTAACACCGTTCAAAACCATACCAACCTGAGCCCGAAATACCACAAAGAGATAGGTCAAAATCGGGATTGCTAAATTGGGGCTTGACCAGCTCCTAATGAGGCCTGGCCAGGTCCAAAAAAGGCCGACCGTGCCCTAATTTCTTGCAAAAATCTGTTTTTGTGCTCTGGGGTGAAAACAGTGCAGACAAAGCAACTTTATGCCATGTATATCTCTTCTGCTCTCCTCTATCATGAAACGCAAGAGAAAAGTGAATTCGAGTCTGAAACCATCATTAGGCACAAGTTGATGGCTTGATGATTTCGAACACAATTTGGGCAATAAAATAAATTCTAGTGAGTTTTTCATTAAGTTTGATATTCTTTGACTATGAAATTTCACAAAGTAAAATTAGTGGCTAAAACTTAGTGAAATTTATGTGAAATTAGTAATTTAACTACACATAGTGAAATTTCACTAAATACAGCCAATGAAATTTTACTAACTTTAGCAAAATTTTACTCATTGAAAATTTCATTGACTATAAGAGATGGTAAAGAGATAGAGGTTAACTATTACTACTAAAATTTCACTGTAACAAAATAAAAGTTAGTGACTAAATTAGTAAAATCACTAAGTAAAATCAATGAATATTACTGATTTAGCAAAATTTTAGAGATTATGAGAGATGGTGGAAAAAGAGAGAGAGCATAGTAACAAGCCAAATTTGGACAATTAAATCACAACTATACAACATCGATGTTGTATATAGTACTAGTGGAGCCAACAATAGATGGAAATCAAGAACCAAGACACAAGGGTTTCAATCACAAACTAGGAAGAGAAATCTTTAGAACAAGGTGACTTTAGTTGATTTTGAAATCAACGTGAGCTTTTTTGAACAAAACTATCACAAACCACAACTAGAGCAAATCACAAAATGAAGCAAATAACTTATCGTGAATGTATATAACTCTAAGAGAGATGGTCTCAATTAATTTCACAAAGGTAGTAGCTTCAATTCTGATTGACCGAATGAAAGAATCAACAAGTTGAATGAATCTAGGGTTTTGATTGTTGATCTAATAGGAAAACAACCGAGCTACAAAAGTACTCCAACTGATGACGATTCGAGATTGGTGGTTGCGGTAAGAAGTAAATGGTGGTGATTAGAAGTCACTTTCGATGGAAGAAATATGTGAAGATCAGCGCACGCGCGCGCGCGCACACACACACAGGCGTACTTTTAGGGGGTCGAGTTGTATGTTTATATAGTTTAAGGAATCAATTTGTACGTTTTCCTAATTTAAGGAATCGAAGTGATACTTTTCTATAATTTAGAGAGCCTCCATGCAAATAACTCTAATTTGTAAATCCGATCATCATGATCCATAAGATCTTATATTTTGGATTTTATTTTTTAAGTTGTCATTATTTTAGCGTTTCATTAATCTTACAAACACACACACAGATATATATATATATATATATATATATAATTTTTAATATAAGACTTGTTACATTCGATATCCTGATTTTTATAATTAGTATTTTGTAGGGATTACTATTTGCATTCTATTTTTTAATAATTGCATTCTAAATTTTGTCATTTAGTGTGCATTAAAAAATTATATTATGTATAATTTTTGAAAAAAAAAATATAAAAAAAAATTTATTATAAAATAGGTAAAGCGAATAGCAATTTTTTATTTTTATAATAAATTTTAAAAACTCAATCAAACAAATAAGCAAATAAACTGTCATGCCCTACACCAAAAGCCCAAAAATATCTACAAAATACCCAAACCATATATCACCACACTACATAATACATATAACAAAGAAAGAAACAAGCAAATAAACTGTCATACCCTACACCGAAAGCCCAAAAAGAGGAAGCAAATAAACTGTCATGCCCTTGTGATTGCTCTTCCCTTTTCTTTCTTTTTGACTTCAATTACCAACAAAGATGCATTTAATTTATTTTAAGTTTGTTTATTACTGCGCCCAAAAAAAAAAAAATGTGGAGAGACATTGCCGTAAATGGATCAGTCCTTCTCAGAAACTCCTTAACCTCTGTTTGATTAAAAAGAAAATTTAGTAAAAAATAAAATTGAAAGAAAAATGAAGTGAAAGAATAAAAAAATTACAAACATTTGATTAAGAAGAAAATTTTGTAAGAAAAAACTAGAAAAATAAAAAAAATTAATTATAGATAACTCACACATTCAAATTTTCTTGTGTTTTCTTATATCTTTTTACATGAAATTAAAAATTAATTACAATGCTGATCTAGGTTACACAAGAAAGTTAGTGTGGACTCGCCTTTTTCCGCGCCCCACCTTTTGGGAAAGGTTTGAAAAGAAGGCTTCACAGTTCAGACTCTATCTGTGGTTCTGAATCTAATCTCACAAGTGCAATGTGAAACCGATAATCACCAAAGAGTCCAAATCTCGTAAATCTTTTTGGAAAATCGATTTTAAATCAAATAATGTCAAAATTAGACTACTTTGCCAGATATAAAGTCGCCACCTAAATATTTATTTTTGAAAAAGTTTAGGAAACCCTGACTCGTGCCGAAGGCCATGTGTCCGTCATCACCAAAGTTGCCTCGGCTCGGGAACTTAGGCACGAGAGGGGAAGGTCCTGAAATGAGCACCCCCGCTCGCCCGATCAAAGATCGGCCTCTACTAATCATGATGTGATTTTTTACAAACATTATGTGTTCTTATTCTGGTTATTAAACTAGCTTTACTATGTGATGCACACAAACAAGTATAGACTAGTTGCAAGACCTGGAACAATTCAACTCATGTTTGCTTTTGAAAATGGTTTGAATTTGCCACCCTCAAGTGGGCTTAAAGATGCGGATTTTGCGACCAAACATAGTGGGCTTAAAACAGGATTTGCCAAAACAAAGTGGGCTTAAAACGCTCATTCGTTGAATCGTTCCAATTCAAACAACAAGCCTTCATCCACAAACATTCATACAGTTTAGCATTTAAGCACATAGCCTCATGGCAAGCATGCTAATTATGGCAATATGGCAATCACACTCATGTAAGTTTGCTAAAGCGTAAAACTTACCGAGTACTCCAAGCCAAAACAGAAACTAGTTAGAAAAATGCATGATACTAACTATGCAAGATGCCTAATGCAACTAAATAGGCTCGGCTACTAATATGGCATATGGATCGATTTGAATAATATGCGATTAAACACGTATTAAAGGAAGTATTGAAATTGCAATGCAGTTTGAATGATGCGCCAAGCCTTGGTGCATGCAATACAAATGAATGGATATAAACATGCAAGCATAAGGTATGCTAATTGACAATGTCCCTAATCTAACCATCAAAAGCGATTAAATAAAAGGGAGAAAGACGTGGGGTTGAAAAACATACACACACTCACGCATACTTATTACAACATTACGCCCTCACAAAGGAGGGTTCGAATAAATAAGCACTAACTAGCTACGCTAATTAAGCTAAGCTAATTAAACTAATTAGACTAATTATTACAAACCAATCAAATAACTAGCAAACCAATTACTAATTATTATAACACTTTAATCAACTAGTAAACTAATTAATCAAAACAAATGCACACTAACTAATCATGTAAGGCATTAAACTATGTTGCCACTGCTCTGCTTTGGAAGTGGAAGATGCATACGCTCGGTTCTCACTCCGAAAAGTCCTCCGTTTTGCTCTTGAGAGGCTCTGTTTGCAAGGTTGAGTACACTCCAGAATCTTCCTGCTCCAACTTACTAAATCTTCCCTGAGATTGACATCAGTGGCCTGTTGGCCAGGAATGGTTGCTGTCAGGCATTTGTCGGCCTGAGTGAGGCACTGCTGGCCAAAAATGAATCCTTGTCGGCCACTGATGCTCTGAGTCACCATACTACAACAGAACACAAACAGAGCAAAATGAAGGTCTTTCCAAGGGTTTGTTTGTACTGTACCCCTCCGTATCATCTCAAAATCTCAAAGGAGTGACACACTTGGATCTAAAACCACCAATCAAGCAATTTCATTGCATGATGGTCAAAGATCCAAGTTGTATAATTTCGATAAATGCACAAATAAGACTCGAAGGACCACCACCCTATCATGCATGATCAAGGGCAATGGAGACCAAAGAAAATGGCACATTTCATCACTATTGAGTATGAAATGTCCTATTTGCCTTGTGTTTAAATTAACGTCCGATTTGAACACATGCAATGCAACACAAAAGGATGCTTATCTAGCCTCTTTTACTTGCCAATTTTTTTTACTCATTTTACATTACCGATCCATTCTTTAATCGATGAAGTCCAAAAGTGAGTGTCCTCTAATGGAAAGAAGTGTCAACCAAGGGGTAATTTAAGGCATGAGAGAGATCATGCCGTTGGTAATGAACCCTCAAAGAGGATTAAGCCATTAACCATAACCTCAATCTTAAGCTTAAAGGATCTCAAGTTTGAAACAACTCTCAAAAGCAAATGAAAGAGTGAAGCAAAGAGGGAGGTTGCAGAGATTTAGGTGGTGAAATTAAGTGATGAAAGCACTAAAAACATGCAACCAAGTCACACCAATGATGCTTAAGGCCTTAAAACAACAAGCTAGTGCAAGGACTTACACTACAACTGCACAAAACAAGTCTCGACTAACCTAAACAGTCCAAAACAGAGCTAAAGCAGTCTAAAACAAAGGCAAAAACATGCTGGACTTGAGCTAAAACAAGCTAGATTAATAAGCTAAAACATAGAGCGTGCTAGGCTAGTAAACAAAACACAAGGAGGGGAGGCTACCCCCTCAATTTTTGGACTTCAAAACATGTTTCTAACCACTGAAATAACTCTAAAAAATTGTGTTTAAAAGCTTGGAAAAAGATAGTAAGAGGGTGGGAAACACAAGGGCAAAGGCCTCCAAAACAAGGTACAAAGAAAAGCTATTAACCCCTCAACCTTCAATGGCCTTAGGACCCAAGCTTCAACCCAAAACACAGAGATTTTATAGCCCAAAATCAGTTGGAAAACATGCTGGAATGAAGACAATAGTAGCTAAAACAATAAACTAAAACATGGAGTTTTTGAGCTAGTAAACAGGCACAAAGAGGGGTGGCTAACCCCTCTATTTTTGGGATCTCAAAATAACATTTTTAGCCTCTGAAAATCACTGAAAATTAGTGGTAAAAAGGCTCAAAAATTTGGTTTGAAAGTGTTGAACAAAGGTACAAAAGCTATACAAGCAAAGAAAGAACGGTAAACCACCCCTTAATTGAAAATGGCCTCCAACCACCACTTTTAGGTCATAAAAACAGAGGGTTTTTCAGTTCAAAACTAGCCCCAAAATAGTACAAAAAGATGGCAAAACAAATATGAAAAACAAGCTTAAAAGGTAAAGATTATACCTTTTGAAGGGAAGAGTGATTCTAGGCCACAATTCAAGCCAAAACCTACTTAAGGAATTCCAAGAGAGCTTCACGCAACCTCAACCCAAAGATGAACCACTTTGGTTAAGGGTTGATAGGCAAAATTGAAGTGTATCTACACTTGTATACACAAAAGTTCAAGAGGGAGAGAGAAATGTAGAGAGAGACTTCCAAAATTTTTTCAACCTTGAAATATAAGAGAGAGATCAAGTATATATAGAAAAATATGAGCTTTGGTCGAAAATATCAAAGAGAGAACAACTGGAGCAGTGTGAGATAGCTGGAGGAAATATCTGGGTTTTACATTGGTGGCTGGCACATGCATTGCCGGCCATTAATGTCAATTGCCGGCCATCAATGTCCATTGCCGACTATCAAAAATTTGCTTCCAGGCCCGACTTCAAATGGGAATAACTCCTTCATTTGGACTCCTGTCCAGGTCATTCTTAAATCTAAATTGAAGCCCCAGAAGTCTACTTTCCAATTGTGGCAGCCTCACATCAACATTATAAGTGTGCAAAGAGATTTGCCTATTTTAGTGAAGGTTGCTTAGTTTTGGCTTAATCAGATTGATGCCTAAATTCACACAGCCATATCTCCCTCATCAAGACTCGACTTTAGCAGATTCTTGAGTGCAAAATTGTGACGACCCAAACCCGGCCCTATGGGTTTAGCACCGTAACCGGCCAGTAATCCGAGATTACCACAGGCCTGCAGAACAGTAGTACAGTAAAACAGAGTACAGGGCCTGGCGGAAGCCAATACAGTAAATGAATAATGTCCATTGAGCTGTGTCAGTCTGTATGCCAAAAAGATTTTTCATGCATTCACATATACAAACAGTACAGTCTATACAAAATTTACAGTCACACAGTACAGGGACCTAATCCCTTGATAACAGTACAATAAACATTCAGTCTATACAGAACAGTAGACGGTACAAAAGGGGAAATTGTAAAACACTGTAACAACCCTCATACTGTTTACTGATTAATGACTGATTGATTACCGATAATCACCGATTACTGTTAAACGGAACTGATAATGACTGATAACTGACTGAGAATTGAACTGATTAAGGTACTGAACTGACTGCCCGAAATTGAAACTGAATTGAGTGAATACATCTGTTTGAATTGCATTTTATCTGTTGACTGTTTGTTTGATCTGTTCGTGTTTTATGTTTAAACTATTAATTGAAGGCCTTATCGGCGGCCGAACCGGAAATTGGTTAGTGTTTTATGATCCTCATAATTAATGTAATTTTATGGTACATTCATTGAAAAAGTGATTAGGTATGATTAAATTAGATTAAATAAGCTAATTAAAGAGTTAGGCTTAATTACCAAATTGCCACCCTTAGTGGCCCACTCAATACACACACTTGAGCCTTATGTACACACTTGAAGAACATTTCATCAGCCATTTCTTCTTGTTCTAGCCGACCTTAGAGAGAGAGAGAGACTTGAGGAGTTGATTTCATCTCAATTTTGCTTGTGAATTGTTTGGAAATTGAAGAAATTGTTGAGGAGATTGCATATTTGAGCTCCCTCACTTCTAATTCTACACCTAAGGTAGATCATTCATCATCTTAATGGTGTCTTTGAGTTGTTCTTGCATGATTCATGCTTCATTGTAGAACTAAGTCATGAATTGGTTCATTGTTGTTGAATTGAAGCTTAAGTGTTGCATGCATGTGCATATATTGAAGTTTTGAGGTGGTAGTTCATCATACCTCACATGCATGTCCATCTTTTGGTCATACTCCATGAGTTCATCTTGTTTTTGAAGGCTTGAGCTCTTTTGAAACAGCATTAAAGCTTTGAAAATGATTTAAGATCATGCATGTCATGTTTGAAGATTGTTCTTGAAAATGATTTGAGATTGGTTTGAAATTGGGTTTGAATTAAACACCCTTGGGCTTTGATTTCTCAAATTGAGCTTTGAACCACGTTATTCTATGTGTTTATAAATGTTTTCCAGAAAATGAGCCCAAGAGGATCGGTTTTGATGCATTTAAACTTGAGTTTGAGCTTGGAGGTGCAATCTGGGTTTTCTAGATTTCGCACTTCCGCTCGAGTGGGGAAAGTTACGCTTGAGCGTGGAATCCGAGCAACCAGCATCTCTCTGCACTGTTTTACAGTCCACTCGAGCGGAGGATAGGGCGCTCGAGCGGAGTCATGCCTCAAGCTCGAGCGGGCGTCGAGCGGAGATTTCACCCATCCAGTACTTTTACAGTACGCTCGAGCGGAAAAGTTTACGCTCGAGCGTGTACCTTTGTTGCATGTCCGCTCGAGCGGGGAAACATGCGCTCGAGCGGGACTCTGTTTTTCTGAAAATGCTTTTAAATGTGCATTTTTGCATCCTCATCCCATCCTAGGCATTCTTAGGCCTAGTTTAAGACATCTTGATGAGGATATCGTTGTAGAACACACCAAGGCAAATTAGGGATTAAGTTATGATATTTCCCAACTGTGTAGCTTAGTGTGTTCAACCTGTGAACTGTGTAGGGTTGGCGACTGGGGAGACACGCTCTAGCATACCGTAGCCCAAACTCTGTGAGTAACAATTGTGTAAAGATATGTTCAAAATGATTATCTTCTGAATACTGAACTGAACTGTTTACTGAACTGATACTGTTTACTGAATGAATGTATGTCCTATATTCTGAACTGTATTGTGGCATCCTTAGCACCTACTGTTTACTGTTACTGTTACAGAGATCTCTGTCGGTTCCCTCGTGGAACCACTACTGTTTACTGACTGATGGTCATCATTACTGTTCGGTCTTTTAAGACCTACTGTTACTGTTATGCTAATGGATGTACCACATATGACTGTTTACTGTACTGAACAACTAAAATGCTGATTGAATTGAACTGTTTTCATTACCGTAAGGACATTTCATTCATAACCCCTTTACGCATTATGTTATTCACTGGGCTTTAGCTCACTGTTTATATATATATGTAGGTGCTCAGCCACCAGACCGGAGCTATGAGCGTGGGTTAGACTCCAGTTTTGTCAAGCCAGCCTATGTGCCTCACTGCGAGGTTCCGAGCCTATCGTGTTAAGGCTTAGGGGTGTTTTACAATTCCCCCTTCTGTACTGTCTTACTGTTCTGTATAGACTGAATGTTTTCCGTACTGTTGTGTAGGGTTGAGTCCCTAGTTTGAATGAATGTAAATATTGTGCATACTGTTCTGTACTGTTTACGTATGAATGTATGAAAAAAACATATTTTGGCATACAGACTGTCACAGCTCATTGGGCATTGTTTCATTACTGTATTGGCTTCCGCCAGGCCCTGTACTCTGTTTTACTGTATTACTGTTAAGCAGGCCTTCGGTAATCTCGGATTACTGGCCGGTTACGGTGCTAAACCCATAGGGCCGGGTTTGGGTCGTGACAAACACCCCTAAGCCTTAACACGATAGGCTCGGAACCTCGCAGTGAGGCACATAGGCTGGCTTGACAAAACTGGAGTCTAACCCACGCTCCTAGCTCCGATCTGGTGGCTGAGCACCTACATATATATATAAACAGTGAGCTAAAGCCCAGTGAATAACATAATGCGTAAAGGGGTTATGAATGAAATGTCCTTACAGTAATGAAAACAGTCCATTAAATCAGTATTTCAGTCAGAACAGTTATTCAATCATATGTGGTACATCCATTAGCATAGCAGTAAACAGTAGGTCTTAAAGACCGAACAGTATTGATGGCCATCAATCAGTAAACAGTAGTGGTTCCACGAGGGAACCGACAGAGATCTCTGTAATAGTAACAGTCAGTAACAGTAGTTGCTAAGGATGCCACAATATAGTTCAAAATAGAGGACATACATTCATTTAATTAACAGTAACAGTTCAGAGAGCAGTACAGTTCAATTGTTCAGAAAATAATCATTTTGAACATATCTTTACACAGTTGTTACTCACAGAGTTTGGGTTACAGTATGCTAGAGCGTGCCTCCCCAGTCGCCAACCCTACACAGTTCACAGGTTGAACACACACTAAGCTACACAGTTGGGAAAGATAACAACTTAAACCCTAATTTGCCTCGGTGTGTTCTACATCTATATCCTCAATAAGATGCCTTAAACTAGGTCTAAGAATGCCTAGAATGGGATGAGGGTGCAAAGATGTGATCAGAAAACAGTCTCGGAGTTTTCAGAAAAACAGAGTCCCGCTCGAGTGCATGTTTACTCGAGCGGACATGCAACAAAGGTACACGCTCGAGCGTAAACTTTTCCGCTCGAGCGTACTGTAAAAGTACTGGATGGGTGAAATCTCCGCTCGACGCCCGCTCGAGCTTGAGACATGACTTCGCTCGAGCGCCCAATCCTCCGCTCGAGCGGACTGTAAAACAGTGCAGAGATACTGGATGCTCGGATTCCACGCTCGAGCGGCAATTCCCCCGCTCGAGCGGAAATGCAAAATCTGGAAATTCCAGATTGCACCTCCAAGCCAAAAACCAAGTTCAAAAGCATCAAAACCGATCCTCTTGGGCCCATTTTCTGGAAAACATTTATAAACACATAGAATAACATGTTTCAAAGCTCAATTTTAAGAAATCAAAGCCCAAGGGTGTTTAATTCAAACTCAATTTAAACCAATTTCATGAACAATATGAACACGCAAACATGCATGAATTCAAATCATTTGGAAGTTCCAATCTGATGCTCTAAGGAGCCAATTGATCCAAAAACAAGTTGAAAACATGGACCATTACACAATTATGGACATGCATGCACCATTTTGCCATGAACTCAACTCCAAATTCAACCAAGAACACATGCAAGCATGAATTATGCTCTATATCAACATGTATGAACTAAAACATGACTTAGCTCTACAACTAAACATGGACCATGCAAGAATCAACTTAAAGACAAACCAAAAGGATGAAATTCATACCTAGGTTCCTTAATTACTAGTCTTGAGGTTCAATCTAGCAATCCATACTTCAATTAGCAAGCAATTCTCAAGTTGAGCTCAATTCTCTCCTATCTCCTCTCTTGGTCGGCTAGTGTAAGGAAAAAGGGCTGAGGAAATGGTTTTTGATTCAAGTGTATGAGTGTATACAAGGCTCAAAGGTGTGTGAGATAGTGGCCCACTTAGTGGCAAGTTGGTAATTACGGCAAACTTTGCAATTAACTCGTTTTAATCTAATTTAATCATACCTAATCCATTTTTCAGATAACTTTACTATAAAATCACATTAATTATGATGATCATAAAACTTCAATCAATTTCGGATTCGGCCGCCGATAAGGCCTTCAATTAGCAGTTTAAACACAAAGACATGAACAGATAATTAATCAATCAAACAGATAGAATGTGCAACACAATAGTTATACTTGGCTAATTCAGTTTCAATTTCAGTCAGTCGGTTCAGTACTTTTAATCAGTTCAATCATCAGTCATAATCAATTCAGTTTAACGGTAATCGATGGTTATCGGTAATCAATCAGTCATTAATCGGTAAACAGTATGAGGGTTGTTACAAAAATGAAGACCCAGACGTCCACTTTCCAATGGTGGTGGCCTCACAACTTAAGTCCAAGTATACAAAAGAATAGACCTGATTTAGTGAAGGCTGCCCGATTCTCTCTTAATGGTTTATGCCTAACTTCTTCCCCAACTAGGTTTCTTCCCTCTCCTCCAATTTTATTCAAATCCAAACCTCTAAATAAGATGCTTTAAAGATATTTTCAAAGAGTTCACCTCATTTTCATTTATCTCCACTTTGTCCTTGCTCGGTTTACAGAAAAGTACAATTTTTAATGAAATGCGAGCTTCGGAACATCGTAGAAACATTTTGAAAAAGAGGGTTTAGAGGTTTGAAAAAAGTTTCGGTCAAAATAGTTTTGGTCCAAAATGGGGTATAAGGTTGGGATTTGAAGCTACTTTTGCTGAAGAAATCGAACCTTTGCATAGCACAACTTCCATTCTCGAGTAATCAACATGAGATGCCCAAGTCTTAAGGGCGGTCAAAAATGGGATGTCTACAGTTAGTTTCTTCTACTTTCCATGAAAAGTAGAAGAAACTAAACTAAATAAACACGTACAAGTTAACTTTTTTCTCTTTCTTTCAGTTTCTACCTATTTCCTTTTGAACAAAGTCTTAGGCAAAGTTGTTCCCAGTTAGATCGGTTCAACATCTTATAGTTCAACTTTCGATAAATTATATCGATAGTCTTTATATTTTAATCTTTATATTATTTTAATCTCTATAATTTTAATTGATTCAATTTTGATTCTAAATTTATAATTTTGAGGTTGTTTGGGGTGATAGATCATCTTTTTATATTTTTATCTTATTTAGATTACATCAACTCTTATTTGGGTCACATCATCTCTCTATCACATTGCATAGCTATTTCTAAAAAATCAAAAAATATACTTATTAGATCATCTCAATTTAATCGAATTGATTATGATTATTAATGTTTTTTAATGAAAATACACGCATAAACAATAGGTACTATATTTTTATAAGTAAAAAATTTATAAATTTATTCAACCTAGTAAGTTAATATCAACTAACTCAGCGAACATTTTCGTCAAAAACTCTAGTCAACCTTATCAATTGAAATTAATATAAAATCTACAATTAAAAATTTAAACGAGCTAATTAAAATTATAAAATTAACATAAGAAATAAAATATAAAAACTATTAATATATTGTACCCATGGTTAGAAATTATGATTTTTTATAGGCTTATTTTGGGCACCTTTGAGCGCAAATTTGAGTAGACTCCACACGCCTTTTGGGGTGGGACTAAAGAGGTAACACTTTCCTTGCCGTATGGCAAGTCACACGATGAAAACGGTTTGTCAAAACCATTTATAAGTGAATGGAAAGTTAATGTTGTTTTCGGGTTCGTGAAATGGGAAATTGAAGAGTCAAATATGGGTTTCCTTACATGGTTGTTCCACATTAAAAACTTAAGAGAACTTATGTGTGTGTATAAGTTGTAGATGGCAATACTTGGGTTGGGCCCTAATGAGCACTCCAAGTTTTGTGATGGGAGGAGTTAAAGACAAAGTAGGCTTTGATCCAAACCACCACCACATGCGCCGTCGCTGCCCGACTGGCCATGCCGGGCCTGGTGTGGGTTGTGGCCTAACATTAATTTTTTGGACAAAATTTATTTGAATTTTTTCCACAATTCTTGCTGGAAAATTCAAATTTTGCACCAAACAGTTTGAATTCAAAATTTTGCTTCCAACCAATGTGACTCTCATACCAGTCCGAATGTCTCTTCCATTTTAAACAGATTTAAAACTGCCCAGTAGTTTCCAACAGATCAAATTAGTTTCAAATAGATTTTTGCACCTGTTCAGTTTGAATTTGCATCTGTTCGGATCTTCCCAACAGTCACCAACTATGCCTATAAATGTAGAATCATTCCAATAGATTTTTTCAATCAGAAAAATCAATTCTCTTCTCGTTTTTGTTCTCTCTTTGCATTATTTTTCATACTAGTTTTTAAAAAGTATAGAACACAGGTTCTAGTTCCCCGAAACAAATTGTTATTTGTGCTAATACAATCTGTGAAAGATCATTGTATCTTGGGAGATAGATGCTATTATTCTGTAAGCACCTGAGCGGGGCGAATCTGTTTTAAGAACAAAGTGTCACACAATCAACTTGATCATTTTTGTACTTATTCATTTCGATAAATAAATTCTGTAAGTAATTTATTTTTATTTGTTTGATTTGTTTCACATTATTTTCTCATACACAGAAGATTGTTCCTACAATCTTAAGACAAATTCGAATTATTCTGTTTATACATAATTTTCTATTTGTTTTCTTTTCTTTCTTTCTTCTTGTTACATAAATTATTTTATGTGCTTATACAAAATAATATTCTGGTTGAAAAATATAAATAGTACTAATATACTGTTTGACAAATAGTAGCAATATACTATTTATTTTCTTTGGCAAATAATAATAATATACTGTTTATCATTAACAATTTCAGAATATTTATTTGTGAAGTTGTTCAGAAATTAATTTTGTTTTTCAGAAATAATTTCTGAGTTTTCATTAATTAAAATTTTATTTCAGTATTTTAATTTTTGAAGTGTTCCAGAAATATTTTTCTGTGTGGAATTAATTTGTTTAAATAAAATTTTATTTTCAAATTAATTGCAAATAAAAGTTAGAATTCTTGTTTCTTTTATTTTTACAGAATTAAATTCTATGTTTATGGTTTAGTTTTTTGTGTAGTATAAAATTCTAATTGTAATTGTGTTTTATAATTTAGAATTCATGGCTACTGAAACTAATGTTCAAACCAGTACTAATATGGTGACTGCAATTGCTTCAACCCCTCCTTCTGTTGTGACTGTGTCGGTCAATTACGGTGAAAAGTTAGAGAAGTTCTTAGGAACTGATTTTAAAAGATGGCAGCAGAAAATGTTGTTCTATCTTACTACTCTCAACCTGACACGTTTTCTCGGTGAAAATGCTCCTACTCTAAGGATGAAACCGACCGGCAAATGGTTGCTACGGTCAATGCCTAGAAACATGCCGATTTCCTTTGTCGGAACTACATCTGGAACGGACTCAATAACATATTGTACAACATCTATAGTCTTATTAAGATAACAAAGGAACTTTGGGAGTCCTTGGAGAAAAAGTACAAAACAGAATATGTTGGCTCAAAGAAATTTATCGTTGGCAAATTCCTGGATTTTGTGATGACTGATTCAAAAACTATGATCAGTCAAGTTCAATATCTCCAACTTATTCTGCATGATATTCATACAGAAAGCATGTCTCTCAGTGAATCCTTTCAAGTTGTTGGCTTAATTGAAAAATTACCACAAGGCTAGAAGGAATTCAAGAACTACCTCAAACACAAGTGCAAAGAAATGACTTTGGAAGAATTGATTGTGTGTTTGAGGATTGAGGAGGACAACCGCAATTTTGATAAGCGGGCTGGAAAGCATCCAATGGTGTCTAAAACAAATGTGGTCGAACATGCACCAAAAGCAAAGAAACAGAAGTATTCTGGAGAAAATTCCTCACAAGGCTCTAAAGGAGGGGAAACTAAGAAGTACAAATTCAATGGTAAATTTTACATCTGTGACAAAGAGGGACATCCGGCCAAAGATTGTCATAGCAAGCGCAAAGACAAAGGAAGATCAAACAAGAAGCCTGATCAAGCCAATATGACCGAAGTTGACAAAATTTCCAATGGTGTAGATGACATAAATCTTTCTACAGTTGTTTTCGAGGAAAATCTTGTCAAAAATCCTAAAGAATGGTGGGTGGACACTGGTGCTACTTGCCATATTTGTACTGACAAAAAGATGTTCACATCTTATTCTGTGGTGGACAATGACGAACAACTTTTCATGGGCAACTCCTCGACTTCTAAAGTTGAAGGACAAGGAAAAGTTATTCTGAAGATGATTGTAGCTCGACTTTCTTCGCGCCCCCCCCTTTTCAGAGAGCTCGAATTGGTTCTACAATTCGGACTCCTGTCACGGTTCTGAATCTAATCTCACAAAGTGTAATGTAAAACTAATAAACACCAAAGAGTCCAATCTGGCAAATCATTTTGGAAAATCTATTTGAATCAAATAATGCCAAAACTGGACCGCTTTGCCAGATTACAAAGTCGCCATCTAAATATTTTATTTTTGAAAAATTTAGGAAATCCTGACTCGTGCTAAAGGCCACGTGTTCGTCATCACTAAAATTGCCTTGGCTCGGGAACTTGGGTACGAGAGGGGAAGGTCCTGAAATAAGCACCCCCGCTCGCCCGATCAAAGATTGGCCTTTACTATGCATGATATGTTATTTTATAAACACATGTGTTCCTATTCCGGTTATTTAGCTAACTTTACTATGTGACGCACACAAGCAAATATAGACTAAAATCCCAAGAATTAGAACGAATTTAACTTATGTTTGTTTTCAAAAATGGTTTGAATTTGTCACCCTCAAGTACGCTTAAAAACATGATGATTTGCCACTTCGCAAAGTGGGCTTAAAACATACATTTGTTGAATCATTCCAATTCAAGCAACCAAGCCTTCATCCACAGGCACTCATGTAGTTTATCAAGTAAGCACATAGCCTTATGGCAAGAATGCGAAACATGGCATCACTCACACTCATGCAAGTATGCTAAAGTGTAAAACTTATAGTGTACTCCAAGCCAAAACAAAAACTAGTTAGAAATATGCATGATTCTAACTATGTTAACAATGCCTAATGCAACACATGCAATATGCAATTCATAGGCTTGGCTATCTAAGATGACATATGAATGCAACAATTTGATAACATGCTTTGAAACACGTATTCAAATAAGTATTGAAATACAATGCAGTTTGAATGATACGCCGAGCCTCGGTGCATGCAAGACAAATGAATAGATGCAAACATGTGAGCATAAGGTATGCTAATCAAAACATGTCCCTAATCTAACCATCGAAAGAGGATAAATAAAAAGGAGAAAGACGTGGGGTTGGAAGACATGCACACACATACGCACACTTATTACAACATTGTGCCCTCGCGAAGGAGGGTCCGAATAAATAAGCTAAACTACACTAAGCTAAGCTAATTATTACAAAATGAACTAATTAACTATTCTAGCTAATTAATTACAACAATTGAAATAAATTAACTAACTATTCTAAGCTAAAATATTACAAACCAAATTAAACTTATTAATTACAACACTTGAATTGAACAATTAGCTCCGCTAACTAACTGGAGCAATTTAAATAAAGCACGTAAATAGCCTCGGAGGCGAGGCAGACTTGCATGCTCGGTTGGCTTCTTCTCAAAAATCTATCGCCTTGCCATCGGTTGCCTCTGTTTGCACTTGTTGTGATCTCTGAACATCGTACCAACTTCCAGAATGCTTCTGCTCCAACACAGGAACACATTTGCACAAAAACTGACTGGTGGCCGATCGGCCACCCTAAGTGGCCGGTCGGCTAGTTTAAGTGGCCGGTCGGCTACTTCAGGTGGCCGGTCGGCCACTCCTTTTTCCAGACTTCTATTTTTGCTGCAACAGAGAGCAACAGAGGCAAAGCAATGTAATTTTCAAGAAATGTGCGGACTGCCACCCTCTTTATCATTTCTCAAGCTCAAAGGAGTGTAACACTTGGCTTTCAAGCCACCAATCAAGCATTTTCAATGCATGATAGCCAAAGAGTCAAGCTTGTACAAGCTTAATGAATGCACAAATAAGACTTAAAGGACCACCACCCTATCATGCATGATCAAGGGTGACGGCGACCAAGAAACGTGACACGTTTCATCACTTTGAGTATGAAACGTCCCACGTTTCTTGTGTTTGGATTAACGTCTGATCCAAACACATGCAATGTAACACAACATGCTTAACTTGCTTAAGTTTTACTTGTCATGTTTTGTTTACACATTTTACATTACTGAATCATTCTTTAACCGGTTAGGTCCAAGGTGAGTGTCCTCTAATGAGAGAGGGGTGAACCAAATGATGACTTAATACATGAGAGAGATCATGCCGTTGGTTAGTAGAAACCCTCAAAAGAGGATTAAAACCATTGAGCACAAGCTCTATCTCAAGCTTAAACACAACCTTAAGGTTAACCAACCCTCAAAACGAATGGAAAAGTGAAGAAATGAGGGAGGTTGCAGATATTTCAGTGCTGAAATGGCGTGAAAAATGATACTACAACATGCAAGCAACACATGCACAACATGTTCAAAAGCCAAAAACACTAAACTAGTGAAGAGCACTACACTAAAGGCATGCAATACCAAGCTCAACTGACCAAATTAGCTCAAAACAGAGCAAAAACATGCCAAAACAGTGGCTAAAACATGTTGAGATTGAAGCATAAAAGGCTAGAAAAACATGCTCATATGTTAGCTCGTAAATAAGACTCAAGACACAACTCTCAAAAGCAATGAAAGAGTGAAATAAGTGAGAGTGTGATAGAGCTATATATACTGAAATCACATGTTAAATGACATTACAACATGCAATCATCTCAAGCAAAACATGTTTAGAGGCCTAAAACACTAAACTAGTGAAGGCATTTGCACTATAACTATACAAACCATGGTTCATATGATCAAAGCAGCCCAAAATAGAGCTAAATCATGCCAAATCAGAGCCTAAAACATGCTTGAATTAAACTAGGTTAAGCCATAAGAACATGCTACCATAGGATACTAACTAGGCATGGAAGTGAGACACAAGGAGGGGAGGCTACCCCCTCCATTTTTGGACTTCAAAGCATACTTTTTACCACTGAAATAACTTTGAATTTCAGTGGTTTAAAGGGCCAAAAGGTTTGATTTGAATATGCTAAAAGATGATACAAGAAGTTTCACAATTAGGCAATAAGAAAGGTGGACTCCCCCTTTACGCAAAATGATCTCAAACTAACATGTTAATACACAAAAATCAGAGTTTTTTGTAGTTGAAAACCAGGCCAAAAATAGTGTAAAAAGATGGCAATTCAAGCAACTAAAACAAAGCTTATAAGGTAACTCTTATATCTCTTGAAGCACAGCACCAAACAGGTCCAAATTCCAGCTCAAACCAACCTTAAAAGCTCAAACTAGGTCAATTTCAAAGAACCTCAGCTCCAAGATGAGGATGTTTGGTTAAGGGTCTCTTTGCAAAAGTGTAGAGAATTCTCACTTTCAAGCACAAAATAGGGAGAAAGAGAGAATTCTAGAGAGAGAGAAGGGAAATTTGCTCAAAAAAAATATCCAACCTTACAAATGGGGGAGAGACCCCCCATTATATAGAAATCCAAGCCAAAGGCTTGCATTCATCCCTCCATACACGTGTATGGAGATGGCATTCAGTGATCAACAGCTGGCACAGCTGGCAAAGAAAATATCTGAAAAAGGAGAAAAATGGCTGTCGGCCACTTTAGGTCGTCGGCCGGCCACCTCAGCTAGCCGACTGACCACTTCAAGTGGCCGACAAGGCCCTTTCCCCCTCCAGGCAAGAGGCACCAAGGTTTGGTCCAAAAACAAGCACAAAACAAAGAGGGTTTAGAGACTCAAAGACAAGGCGTTCCGCCGAGAACTTTGGGCACTCAAAACGAGCACAAACGAGCACAAACGATGACGTCTAAGTCTTGAGGTCGGTCAAAAATGAGGTGTCTACAATGACATCTGGAAAGGAACTCACTCTCAACAATGCGTTGCATGTACCAGACATTCACAAGAATCTTATTTCATATCTCTGTTGAGTAAAAATGGGTTTAGGCTAGTTTTTGAAAGTGATAAGTTTGTACTTACCAAAAACGAGATGCATGTAGGGAAATGTTATATGTCTGATAGCCTTTTCAAAATAAATGTAATGATTGTTGTATCCTCTGCTATTAATAAAAATACATCATCTTCTTACTTGCTTGAGTCTTCAAATTTGTGGTATGGTAGACTAGGACATGTTAACTATGGATCTTTGCATAGATGAATTAATATGAAATGTTTGCCTAAATTTGAAATTGACCAAAATCATAAATGTGAAATTTGTGCTGAGACAAAATTAACCAAAAATCCTTTTCATACAATTAAAAAAAGTACGGAACCACTTGAATTAATTCATAGTGAAATTTGTGATTTTAAATTAATTCAAACTAGAGGTGGGAAAAAAATATTTTTCACTTTCATAGATGACTGTACTAGATGTAGTTATGTTTATTTAATTCGAACCAAGGATGAACCTTTGGAAACTTTCATTCAATATAAGAATGAAGTTGAAAATCAACTTAATAAGAAAATTAAAAAAACTAAGAAGTGATAGAGGTGATGAATATGAATCACCTTCTGGTGAGTTTTGTAAAGAATATGGAATAATTCATCAAACCACCGCTGCTTATTCACCTTAGCAAAATAGAATTGCTGAAAGGAAAAATAGGACTTTAAAAGAAATTATGAATGTTATGTTAATAAGTTCTAAATTACCTCAGAACTTGTGGGGGGAAGCAATACTTTTTACTAATTATATTCTTAATAAAGTAATCTGAAAGAAAGTGAATTAAACACCTTATGAAATATGGCATGGGAGAGTACCATCTTACAAATACTTAGAAGTGTGGAGTGTTTGGTTAAAGTAGCTATTCCTAGTCCTAAAAAAACTAAGATAGGTTCTAAAACTGTTGACTGCATTTTCATTGGTTATGCTAAGAATAGTAGTGCATATCGGTTTTTGATTCATAAGTCAGAACATCTCGAAATGCATATAAATATTATTACTGAATCTAGAAATGCATCATTCTTTGAACACGTATTTCATAATAAAACTGGACAAGAGACTAGTACTAAGTGATAAAAGATCTTATGATGCTATTACTAGTCATTATCAAGAACAAGATCAAATACAAGAGCAAGAGATAGATCAAAATGAAGAAGAAAAACCTAGGCATAGTAAACGTGCTAGAACCTCAAAATTTTGTGGTCCAGATTTTCTAACTTTTTTGTTAGAAAATGAACCTTTAACTTTCAAAGAAGGTATGTCCAGTCCTGAGGCTCATTTATGGAAAGTGACTGTAAATAGCGAAATTGAATCCATTATGCAAAATTACACTTGGAAATTGGTGGATTTGCCACCAAGTTGTAAACCTCTTGGGTACAAATGGATTTTCAAGAAAAAAATAAAAGCGGATGGATTAATCGACAAATACAAGGCAAGACTTGTGGTCAAAAGATATAGACAAAAAGAAGGTCTTGGTTACTTTGACACATACTCACCAGTTACTAGAATAACATCCATTAGAATGGTAATTGCCATTTCATCTTTGAACAATTTAGAAATTTAACAAATGGATGTGAAAACAACTTTCTTAAATAGTAAGTTAAATGAAGAAATTTACATGGAACAACCAGAAGGATTTTCTGTTCCAGGAAAAAGAAAAGAAAGTGTGTAAATTGGTTAAATCATTATATGGTTTAAAACAACCGCTAAAGCAATGGCATGGGAAATTTGACAAGGCAATGATGTCAAATGGATTTAAAATTAATGAATGTGACAAATGTATTTATATTAAAAACACAAACATACGTTATTTTATAGTATGTCTTTATGTGGATCATATGCTCATTATAGGTAGTAATAATGACATGATTAAAACTACCAAGAAAATACTGAATAAACATTTTGACATGAAAGACATGGGGATTGTTGATGTAATTCTTGGTATGAAAATTACCAAAACATTAGAGAGATATGCTTTGTCATAATCACGTTATATTGAGAAAGAACTTGACAAATTCATCAAAGATGATGATCATCTTTTAGAACACCCGTGGATGTTAATTTGCTTATTTCTAAAATTGTACAGGAAAGTATTTCTCAATTAGAGTACGCCCAAATTATTGAAAGCTTAATATATTTGATGAACTGCACTCGTCCAGATATAGCTTATGCAGTAAGTAAATTAAGTAGCTATATGAGTAGTCCAGGAGTAGAATACTAGAACGCTATTATAAGGGTTCTGAGATATCTTCTATTTATTCGTAACATTGGGCTAAATTATACTAGATATCCAGCAGTACTTGAAGGATACTATGATGCAAATTGGATATTGGATACTAGAGACTCAAAATCTACCAGTGGATATGTCTTTACTCTTAGTGGGGCGGTTGTATTTTAGAAACCTTCCAAACAGACTTGCGTTACTAGATCTACTATGAAATCAGAATTTATAGCTCTAGATAAACCTGGGGAAGAAGTAAAATGGCTTCGTCACTTCTTTGAAGATATTCCAAAGTGGCCAAAACCAGTACTTGCTATATACATATATTGTGATAGTCAATCAGCAATAGATAGAGCACAGAGTTATATGTATAACGGTAAATTACGACACATTCGTCGTCAACATAACACTGTGAGACAACTACTTTCTAATAGAATTATTTCCATTGAATATGTGAAATCTAAAGACAACATAACGGATCCACTAACCAAAGAGTCAACAAGAGAGTTGGTTGAGAATTCATTGAGGGCAATGGGACTTAAGTCTATTAAATAAGAGTTACTACAATAGCAACCTAACCTAGTTGACTGGAGATCCCACGATTTAGGTTCAAAGGGATAACCGAGTTGTGTATGACTCATAAGGATCACTAGGGAGTCAAACTCCTACGCATTTCTATGATGAAATAGTGATATCTGCAGCGTTTTAGGTTAAGTAATACTTTTAATGATTCTTGTATCTAGGAATACCTAGTAGAGTATGGCAGGATACTCTTCATAAGAATCACCTATATGAGTGTGAACTGGGCCGGTTCTATGAGATTTGTAAAGGGCTACAATTCTCTAAAACACTCATGAAAGACCAAGTTGTTCAATGTCAAAATAAACACAATAGTGAGAACTAAACTGTGTCTGGTAATATACTGTGAGTTCTATTGTCTTGGTTTACGCAAATGGTTGAACAATTCAAGACATCATGTTCACTGGTTAGCTAATAAATCCAATAGTGTCTTACAAGGGAACGTTCAAAGCCAAAAGCTACCTATCATTTGCTGAATATCTCTAATTTCTATGCTCTCTGTAATAAGAACATGTTGTTATATTTTCTCTCTATCAAATTCCATTAATGTGGGAATTGTTGGAAATTATGATTTTTTATAGGCTTATTTTGGGTCAACTTTGATCCCAAATTTGAGTAGGGCCCACACGTCTTTTGGGATGGGTCCAAAGAGGTAATGTGTTCTTTGCCACATGGCAAGTCACACGGTGCAAACGGTTTATCAAAACCATTTGTGAGTGAATGAGAAGTTGACATTGTTTTCGGGTACATGGAATGGCAAATTGAAAAGTCAAATGTGGGTTTTCTTAAATAGTTGTCTCACATTGAAAACTTAACAGAACTTATGTGTGTATATAAGTTTTAGGTGGCAATACTTAGGTTGGGCTCCAAGGGGCACCCCAAGTTTTGTGAAGGGAGGAGTTAGGGACAAAGTAGGCTTTGGTCCAAACCACCACACATATGTACGCACAGCCGCCATCGGCTGACAGGCCGGGCCGGTTGTGGGTTGAATCCTAACATTAATTTTTTTGACAAAATTTATTTGAATTTTTTTCAAAATTCTTGCGGGAAAATTTGAATTTTGCACCAAACAGCTTGAATTCAAAATTTTGCTCCCAACCAGTGTGGCTTTCACACCAGTCCGAATGTCTCTTCTATTTTAAACAGATTTAAAACTGCCCAGCAGTTTCCAACATATCAAACTGGTTTCAAACAGATTTTGAACCTGTTCAATTTGAAAATTTGCATCGGTTTAGATCTTCCCAACAGTCACCAACTATGCCTATAAATACAGAATCATTCCAGCAGTTTTTCTCAATTAGAAAAATCAATTCTCTTCCCGTTTTTGCTTTCTCTTTGCATTATTCTTCATACTAGTTTTTAGAAAATGTAGAACACATGTTCTAGTTCGCCGAAACAGATTGTTATTAGTGCTAATACAATCTGTGAAAGATCATTGTATCTTGGGAGATGGATACCATTATTTCATAAACACCTAAGCAGGACGAATCTATCTTAAGGACAAAGTGTGACACATTCGACTTGATCATTTTTGTATTTATTCATTTGGATAAATAAATTCTGTAACTAATTTATTTTGATTTGTTTGATTTGTTTCACATTATTTTCTCATACATAGAAGATTGTTCCTACACCTATAACATTTTTCTTTTCTTTTTTTTGTCAGGAACTTTTTGTCTTGTAATCTCGATGATCAAGCACCAAGGTTTTCAAACTTGGACTGGCCTGGCCGGTCGAATTGGTTAAACCAGGAGCCGGTCCTTCTTTTGGTCCGGAAAACCCTCAAAACCCGGAGTAGGCCAAAAACCGGCCTTATTTGTAAAAATCGAAAAATCCGATGGTTCAACCGGGAAAACCGGTGAACTGGTGCCGATTTTGGACCAACTCGGTCTTTTTTTTTTTTTTTTTTCTTTCTTATATATATATTATATATCAAAATTTTGACTAAAAACTGTTACTTCAAGAGTCTCCTCTCATGAGAAGGAGCTTATTGGAAGCTTGAAGAAATTATGAAAATCTATTCCTATTTATAGGGAAAAAAAATGGGTGAATTACACTAACAGTCCCTATAGTTTGAGGCTTGTGTCATTTTGGTTCCTGACTTTTCAATTGTGACACATTTGACCTTGAATTTTGAATCTTGTTCCAAATAAGGACAATTGAATATATTATTGCATTTTGCAAGGGCAAAATTGTCAATTTGATAAAATATAAATTAATTTGACAAAAATAAATGTTAAAAAATTATTTTTAAATTTTTAAAAATTATTTCTACCTACTAAAGATAAAATTATATAAAATTGATAAATCTTTTAGACATTTATTTATTTTTTTTTCCAAATTAATTTTTATTATATATTTGGATGATAATCATGTAAAATTAATTTTTAAAAATTAATCATGTAACTTTTATTAATTTTTATCAATTTTACATAATTTTATTTTTGGTGGGTAGAAATAATTTTTAAAAATTTTAAACTATTTTTTTGACATTTATTTTTGTCAAATTAGTTTATATTTTATAAAATTGACTATTTTGCCCTTGAAATTAAGGAATGATATGTTAATTGTTCTTATTTAGAACAAAATTCAAAATTCAAGGTCAAATGTGTCACAATTGAAAAGTCATGGGCTAAAGTGACACAAGCCCTAAACTATAGGGACTGTTAGTGTAATTTGTCCGAAAAAAAATTGTTCAAAGAGAACCTAAAAATTCAATGTGGGATTCAATCAGATTGTTTAAATCATATTTGATTGGAGGGAGAGTTGAAAATTTCATTTCCCTCCAAATTTAAATCTTGCATTCAATCAATTTGTTTGGAGGGAATGTTAAATTTTTTTAATTTATTTAAAACTAGTGACTTTTTATTTTTTATTTTTTATCAATGATGGCCTTCTTAAATATTATTAACAAATATTATGCAATACTTTTTTTTTTATTATTTCAGTAATTATATATATTTTTATTTATTTATAATTTATAATTATATAATATTAATTATGGCGTCACGGTTCGACTGATTCAACCTGATAGTTAAACCAGTGACCCGTCCACCCGATTCTTTTTTCAATTCGCTCATCGATTCAATTTTCAAAACATTGCCAAGCACCCCCATCAGGTTACAAACAAATGTGATCATCCCATCAGGTTACTAACGAATTATAAAGTAAAATACCACCATGTAACTTAACGTCCTAATCAGGTTACAAACAAATGTGATCATCCCATCGGGTTACTAACAAATTATAAAGTAAAATACCACCATGTAAGTTAACGTCCCAAGGAGGTAATTTTGGAGCTGTTTGGGATGCCTTAAATAAGTGTATTTTTTAATTTTTTAAACTAAAAAGTTGAGGAAGAAAATATAGTTGTTTGGGTTAAATTTTTAATTTTTTATGAAAAAATGTGTATTAAAAAATTATATAAATTAATGTATAGGAAAAAATTAGGATTAAAAGTTGTGCAGTCGTACTTTTTGACTTTTGGTGAATAGTAATAATTTTTAATTTTTTAAGTAACTTTTTGACTTTTTGACTTTTTGATCACATGCCAAACTTGACCTAAAATAGTTACATTATGCGATTTTAGTTATTATTTTTTACCAAAAAAAAAAAAAAGTTATAAGAAACATTTCAAAGATTATACATGGTCTTAGGATATTATTCCATAATATGTATCATTTTAACAAAAAAATACTAAATCCTACAACTCTAATAAATAAATATCAAGTTAAGGCATGAGAATTTGGCGCAAGACCACGGCATAATTTTTCTCAAGGATTGTGATATCAAAGATTATAGCCATACACTTGTCTGATTAGTTATAAGTCGATGAAACAGTTACAAATTAAAAGTGTCTTGCAAACTTGTACAAAAGGTTGAGATTAGTGCAAAAGACCAAAGCAAAGAAAAAGGGTGAAGTTAGAAACAGGGAAATCCAAACAAGCCCTTAGTGAAAAAAGTGTGGAACCCTCTCCTCCTTTCTTCTTCAATAAGCCTCGTGCTCTCCCTGCATTTCCCATTAAACATTCACAGATAGAAATTAAAGTTACACATGAAACAATTAAAATTAAAACAAGAACAAACTTTAGGGAAAATAAAAGATTTAAGAGTGGAATTTAGCTCACTTCCTTGGGGGTAATAAAGTCCACAAACTTGTTCTTGCCCTTGCTCTTGCCATTGGGAGACTTGTGGTGAGGATCTATTGCTCCATATTTCCTGAGTTTCTCTCTCACAAACCTCTCATATATGACAGCTGCACCCCTGAACTGTGGCAGAACCAACCATGCCACAAATGCTAGCTTTATATCATACCATATTGGTATCCTACAATATTAAAAGCCAAATCCATAATTACATAATTTGAAAAAATAATTATTATTACATGTAAGAGAGGGTTCAAGAAAGGAGTTGAGAAATTCGAATTCTCTGGAATATGATAAGAGGCTTAGATTCTTCAATAATCTCAACTTAGGAACACAACAACAAAGGAGATGATGGAGATAAGAGATTGGGTGAAGAAGAAGGCAAAATGGCTAGAGAATAGAATAATGGCAAGGCTCTCCCATTGATCTCCCACTTTCACTCTCAAGGTTGATAATGGAGAAGGGAAATTAGTTCTTTCCCAAGAGTTAAAAATCTCCAAAATCCATCCCTTGTAAAGCTATGGGTGGGTGCTATTTATAGGCACCTCATGATGTAGGATGGAGCCCATGTGCAAGGCACATGGGGGATATTTTCTCTAACCACCTTGTCCGAGGGGGTGACCTCTCCGAGGAGGTGACTTCTCCGAGGAAGTGACTTCTCCGAGGAGGTGACCTCTCTGAGGAGGTGACTTCTCCGAGGATGAGAAAACCCCGAAGAGGAGATCAATCCCTCGGCGAACCCTTCTTCTTAGCCACACCTAACCAATGATCCCCAATCATCCCAAAGGGTCAGGGGTAGTCCCAGAGGACGTCCTGCCGCAAAATATTGCCGAGTCTCATGGACCCCCCGGGGTCGTGCCACCTCGACCCGGGTATAGGCTAGTTTAACCGAAGAGTGAATTTATCTCCACTCACCGTCCTCGGGATCGGGTCCTTTGTTCGAACTCCATTACGTCCATGGTTCTGGTGCGTAGATCCCGGAAAGCTCCGAGCCCGCAAGTGTTCTGGGACTCATTAACGGAGCGACTTCTAGATTGCGTCTGAATCCGTTCGAAGCCAAGTATTTCGGACCTCTAGGTTCGTGGATCCGAACCCTTTCGAATCCGAGTGCCTCGGATCTCTAGGCTTGCCTAATACCCTTTCGAGTTCCGGGCCTGAGTAAGTCTCTAGGTTCGTGGATCCGAACCCTTTCGAGGCTTAGAGCCATTTAGCCCATTTGATGGTGATAAATCTGGTCCCACCAGTCTTGGACTTGCGACAAATTTGGGCCCACTAATCTTGGGCTATTGGGCCTAAATAATTTAGTGGGCTGAAATTAGCCCCTCTTACATTTGCCCCTTGCGTGTATGAGAAATTTTAAATTTCTCATACATGCATACTGTCATTTCTTCGACCTTATTTCGCATCACGTTCCCCAAAAAAAAAAAAAAAGAAACGTTTTGTCACGACAGAGCCTATGGATAAAGTTGATGACGCACTTCAATTTACAGAAAAAATTGACAAGCAAAATTTTTTTTTTTTTTTTTTTTTTTTTTTTTTTTTACCTCACACGTGCCTTTGTTGTTTGGCACACACGGATAATGCTCTTTTTTTTTTGTTTTTTTTTTTTATTTTTATTTAAGGAAAGTGCCAAAACCCTAAGCCTCACCAACTTTTGCACAGCCGCCACACCCACTTCTCACTCACCTCTCTCTCTCTAGAGGCCCAGACTTCATCTTCTTTAATGAGGGTCTGCTGCTACAATACCAGAGGCCATTGCCGTGCCCTCCTTCAACAAACAGCCGAAGACCCGCACCTTCTTGCACACTGTCGGCGGCCAAAGCTTCGGCTACCACTAGCGTTGCGGCAGCTCTCCGTTCTTACTGAAGTGGCCACCACCCTACGGACCGTCGGCTTCTGCACGAACCCGCCGTGGTGCTGTCCCGTGCGTGATCATTTCAACTCACGCAGCTCGTCTGTCTCACGCGCAGTTCTTACACCGCCGTTGCACCTGTCAACCGTAACCGACTAGCGATGACCACGCCGCCCCCTCAACGTGGCGTGGGTCTGTCCGTGGCCTTTCTCGCATACTGCCGCTGGTTCTCTTCCTTTCTTTTTATTCGTTTTAAAGCTTTGAATGTGCTGGTTGCTGGTGCTTGCTTTAATGTCCAGAATTTGGGCAGATTATCTTTCATTATGAAAGTATAACTGAAAAAGAATGCAGACAAGCATAGCAACAGAAATACCCGGGAACAGAATGATATCACAAGCCCGACCATACTCGAAGTAAATGCGACTGTCATGAACATGATGTTGTAGAAAGAATTGGGCAGTCGGTCAGGACACAATATTATATCTCGAACGCTGAAATATTCAGTAGATTCAGAATCTGAGTGGCTCAAATTGAAAATACTTGTATACGTAGAAGCTGCAACTAAGGTCGAGGCTGTCATCAACACATTAGAATTTGAGATGCACTTCCTTTTTATGTTTCTTTCTTCATTTTGTTTATTGTTATTCGGAGTATTCAGCAGATTTAAGGAGTTGAATTCCCTCCCATTCTCAGTGTTGTTCACTGGTTGCAGAGCTTCATCTTCCCGTGGAATCTGGGTCAGTGTTTCACTTTCAAGTTTAATTGAACAGAGCTCCGTTAGGCTGAGGGAACCTGCACTGTTGGCAACAAGTTCATTTTCAAGATGATCATGACAAGCGATAGGATCGTCCTCGATCGTAGGCTTCACTTGTAAACCAGAGCTCTCGAATGCCAATTTCATATTCGTTTGACACTTTTTTTTTTTTTTTTGTGTGAATATTGGAATAATCAATGTTGAATCCTTGCTAATTTTATTGAAGAAATCTGGCTTTGTTGTCTTGAATCCATGCTATTGAATCTTGAACCTGTGCCGATAATTTTGACAATAATTTTGACATACATACAGGTTTGATGTTGAATAATTAATTATTGTCTTGTCGATCTTGTAGATGCTCGGAAGATAAATAGTGGATGCCCGATGCTTTGCCTTCGTCTTCGGCTGTTCAACGCGAACCACACGTCGCCCACTCAACGCGATGTGTGGTTTTGCCTAACACCATCCAGCTTGTTAGTCTCACAGCCCGGCGCTATTTTTCGGAGTTTGAATCTCGGTTTTTGCATACTCACTGGTTCCAGTTCCGATCACTGTTGACTTCGACGGTTCCAACGCACACCACACACGTTCGCCCTCTCAACGCAACGTGTGTGGTCCTGCCAAGCCTAGCCTAGTCTTGTTGATTACAGTCTGTAAAGCCTCTCTGATTTCAGCTTAAATTTCCAGTATCGGCTTCAGACTTCACCTCTCTAACTGCCCAAATTTGTAAGTATGAAATTCGGCCCCCTCTTCCGAATGTAAATATATTTAAATATATATAAATATATTTTTGTGGCAATGTAGAGGGCTCAAGCAATCTGATGAAAATAAAAATAAAGTAAATAAATAAAAAAAACTGAATCTGAATATGGACTCAATTTTTGTGGCAATCCCAATGATATATTTTTTTTTTTTTAGCTCAAACACCGTGATTTTGGCCATATGGAAACATGCACTAGCACTTGAAACCTCATTGAGGTGCTTGGCTTGCACATAATTTGTTGAACTTTATCACCGAGGAAAGGCCGAATATAACTTGTTGACTAATATTTGAGCTTCATTTTTGACATGGAGAGAGAAAACCCTGGACTTATGAATATGGACTTTGGAAAGGACATTCTTGTAATTTGCATAATGATCCATTGAATCTTGCTACTGATAAGCAATGTAATATACTTCGGATCTCGGGCCTGAAATTTACTATTGAACTTCACTCTGTCCAAATTTTGAGCCCTATATAAATTGGACCTTTAATATGGAACATAGTGACTTTGAGAAATTGTCCCAATTGAATTTCATCACAAAACGACCTATGATATTGCACCTCTTATTGATGATAAAAAACCGAAAATCTGTATGTTGTTGATACACATATTGGTACTGTAATTTGTTGAGCTTGAAGAATACCCGAGAAAAAGAATTGTTGATGACTTCCGGGGTTGAACCTCGTTGAATAATAAAGATGATATATTGTGGTTTGTTTAACTTGTGGATGCTTGGGAAATACATAGCTGATGCCAAAATTTTTGTGTGACCGTTGTAGTTTTACGTCGGCTCGAGAGTAACCAGCCCGGAGAGACAAAAACTTGATAGTTGCATTTTCATGAACTTGCTCAGAGTAATAAAATTGTTGTAGCTTAAATAGATAATTATTATTTGTTGATGTTGCCCCATTCTGATAATGCCTGAATCATGATCTGAAATTGATATTGTTTGTCTCATTTGTTGGCTTTACTATTTCAGACAAATGAATTCTTGATTGAAATCCACGACGTCGGGGCCCTTGGAACCCGAACTAATGAGAGCAAGGGCTGTTCCTCGGAAGTCCGAACAGAAGCAAGACTGTCCCTCGGGAGTCCGAAGGTAGTACACACCCTACTTTGGCAAGAAAGATTCCTCTGGAAGATAACCGAGTCTACCAAGCTTCTACCAACAGAAGTAAAGACTGTCTCTCAGAAGTCCGAGCAGAAACAAGGCTGTCCCTCGGAAGTCCGAGCAGAAACAAGGCTGTCCCTCGGGAGTCCGAGTGGATGCGCACTTCTACTTCGGCAGCTAATGGAAGCAAAGGCTATCCCTCGGGAGTTCGAGCAGGAGACAAGGCTCTCCCTCAGAAGTCTAAGCAGAAACAAGGCTATCCCTCGGAAGTCCGAGTGGATGCGCACTTCTATTTCGGTAGCTAATGGAAGCAAAGGCTATCCCTCGGAAGTCCGAGTGGAAGTATACTTCTATTATGTCAAGAAAACTCCCTTCAGGTTGGTAACTGAGTCTACTATTTCTCTTTCTTCTTTGAGGGGCAACAAAAATTGAAAACTGTTTCAAGCAACATAACACCATGAAAATATACAATGTAGAGAAAATAACTTCTAATGGAGATACATAATATGGAGGAAATAAATTTCTTCATGACATAAGAAAGATAGAACTTCTTGGACAATGTAGTAAATGCAAACTGTAAATGTCATAGATAGACTTCTTCTACGGAATGTTGAAATTTGCCCCTAGAGTTGCAAGATCATTTGGAAAGCTTTCACCAGCTGCTCGGGTTGTGGCCATCATGCACCATCATAAATAGTATACCATCTTGCCTCCTTCTCGAACTTTCATCACCTTCCGAGGAATAGGCGGACTTTCTGGTCTAGACATTGCCTGCTTACTTGACTCTGCCATCAGCTCCTTGTCATCTTTGATATCCTCCCAACGAGGAATTTTGACCCCTCGAGGCTTAGAGGTGGTGGGAACTTCTTCGACAGCCAGTTCGGTGAAGTAGATGGCATCAGAATAATGAGCTTCATGGATCTCGAAAGGCCTTTCTGTAGCCTGAATTGTCACCGTCTTCTTTCCCCATTTTGTCTTAACACACTGATGATAACTCGATGGTACAGCCCCATATCTATGCATCCAGGTCCTCCCTAGAATGATGTGATAATTTGTCTCAGAATCGATAATATGGAACTTGGTGGCCGAGCGAATCTCTCCAACGGCTAAATCAACTGTTACGCATCCGATAGTAACTCTCCTTTCTCCACCGAAGCCAGTGATGACTATCGGTTGCTTCACAATGCGTTCTTCAGAGATTCCGGCCTTTTCTAGAGTAGCGCGAGTCATAATGTTGATAGAGGCTCCACTATCTAGAAAGGCCCTTTTGAACTCAACCCCGTTAATAAAAGCAGTCACATAAAGCGGGCGATTGTGAGAAAAAGGATACTTCCGATCAACCTCGGAGAAAGTAATGGCACTAGACTGCTCTTTTGCCTTCCTCGGGATAGATCCCTCAGTCGACATGCATCCCTCATGGTGTGCCTCGGCTATATTAATGATAGACTTGGTGATTTCTGTTCTTGCCTCCTTGGAAAGTCCAAACTGGTCAAAGAACTGCTTGAACTTTACACAGTCTTGCAAGGTTTTGGCATAGTGATCCGGATCTTTTTCCACTCTTGGAGGCTCGTAGTTAACCATCTCCTCGGTCTCTTCAAAATAAGATGCCACATAAACATGGTGTCCTCCTCTTCCGTAGTACTCTTCTCCTCCTTCTGGATCAAAGGGATCTTCGCCATGAGTCATAAATGTTCTGCCCTCTGGATCGAGAGCACTTCTATAGTAAACTTGCTCACCCTCTGACTCGAGGATGTCGTCCAAATAACAATCATCGTCATCGAGATTGGCGATAGCCTCGATCATCGGGCCTTCATAAGCTATCATAGCAACATTCTTGCCCTTGCCTCGGTGTTGAGGATATGGTTGTTCTCGGATGTCTTGAGTCCCTTGCTTTTTGAACCTTAATTCGTCTGCCTCGACTTTATCTCTGAAGATTTTCCTGAGAGTCCAACACTTCTCTGTCGGATGTTTCAATGTACGATGGTAGACACAGAATTCAGGGCTCTCACGGTCCTTTTTTGATGGCATTTCTTCAACATAAGGCAATTTTAACTCTCCGTCAGCCACCCATTCCTTAACTAGAGCTTTCACTTCCTCGACTCCACATGGATAAGAAACATTCCCCTTTTCACCATTATATTGCTTTCTCTTCTGGCCTCTATGACCTCCTCCTTGTGAATTTCGGGTATCTGGGGCAGAGGCAGCAGCAACAATAGGTCCACGAGACGATTTGAAACTAGTCTTGTAACTGGCTTTAAATCCGGACTCCTGAGCCTGAGGAATGCTAATGTTCCGAGCTGCTTCTATTAATGCCGAGAAGGTGGGTAGCTTGTGATTAACTAGAAACATTTTGTACCTGCTCAATGCCCCTTCTAGACAAATTTGAACCAGATAACTCTCCTCAACTGCTTCATGACAATCCACGGCCTTGTCCTGAAACCTTTTGACGTAGTCAATGATGTCTTCACTTTCTTGTTGCTTCTCTTTACACAATGTAAGTGTGGTCACCTTCTCCACCACTTGAAAGAACTTGGAGTGGAATTTGTTAACCATTTCCTCCCAACTTCGGACAGAGTTTGGGGCCAAATTAACATACCAACTATATGCTCGGTCGGTGAGGGACTTAGAGAATTCTCTCAGTCGGAGGACGTGGTTTGAACCATGAATACCCAGAGTCTCGATGAATCGCACAACATGTTCTCGGGCATTTCCTTGTTTGCCGTCGAACTTGATGAACTTCGGCACTGTATACCCCTCAGGGTATGGATAGCTCAGCATCTCAATGGGGTAAGGCGGCTTGACGTCTGGATCAGGCAAAGAAGGTAAGGTCCTCTTGCCCCGTTCGAGATCGAACATGGCCTGCACATCGGCGAGAGTGAGAAACTGTTGAGGGAGAGAGTTTGATGGTGGTATTCCCGGGACTTGGCTTATGTACCCGAAGACTGAGCTAGGGGCGTCTTGGCCATTCTGGTGCTGCGAATTCATCATTGATGAGGACATTTGACGATACTGGCCATCAGCGCCTATAGACAAGCCAGTTGGTGATGGGATATTGAATTGAGGCCCATAGAGTCCACCGCACGGCGCCGCTATACCGGGTTGTGCTTGCAGATTTGTTGTTGGCACCAAAGGAGGCCCGCTTGGTGCTTGGGTAACATTCACTGGTGGCGTAACAAGATTAGGTACGGGCATAGCTCCCTTTTGCGCCATCATGCTCCTTATGTTTTCCTGGACACCAGCAGTCGTTGGAGTGCCGTTCATTACACCAGAAACTCCCCTAGTCACCATTGGATCTTGGCTCGGCACGCCATGGAGCTCGGGCATAGGCAAACTGCTGCCGCCTACTGTGGTTTGAGCATGTGTTACTGTGGCTGTGTTGCCATGAGCCACAGGTTGATTGGGGCCTGCTTCTCCTTGGATTTGATTTTGCGCTCCGGCGGGAATAACTCCACCACCCGTTTGATTTCCGTTTGGTGCCGATGCAAAACTAGAACTCATCACTAACATGGTGTGAGTGAGATTCTGAAGAGTGGTAAGAATCTCTTGCTGAGTATTTTGAAGTCCTTGAATGGCTTCAAGCAAAAGTGGTTGATCTGGAGCCATGGTTCTATCATCACCACCATTAGAGGATCCTTGTTGGTGAACTTCATCTTCTCCCGCCATCCTTGTTGGAGTTGTGTGGATTCCAGATCTCGTTGAGACCATTAACCAATCCGCCTCCCCAGCAGAGTCGCCAAAATGTAAGAGAGGGTTCAAGAAAGGAGTTGAGAAATTCGAATTCTCTGGAATATGATAAGAGGCTTAGATTCTTCAATAATCTCAACTTAGGAACACAACAACAAAGGAGATGATGGAGATAAGAGATTGGGTGAAGAAGAAGGCAAAATGGCTAGAGAATAGAATAATGGCAAGGCTCTCCCATTGATCTCCCACTTTCACTCTCAAGGTTGATAATGGAGAAGGGAAATTAGTTCTTTCCCAAGAGTTAAAAATCTCCAAAATCCATCCCTTGTAAAGCTATGGGTGGGTGCTATTTATAGGCACCTCATGATGTAGGATGGAGCCCATGTGCAAGGCACATGGGGGATATTTTCTCTAACCACCTTGTCCGAGGGGGTGACCTCTCCGAGGAGGTGACTTCTCCGAGGAAGTGACTTCTCCGAGGAGGTGACCTCTCTGAGGAGGTGACTTCTCCGAGGATGAGAAAACCCCGAAGAGGAGATCAATCCCTCGGCGAACCCTTCTTCTTAGCCACACCTAACCAATGATCCCCAATCATCCCAAAGGGTCAGGGGTAGTCCCAGAGGACGTCCTGCCGCAAAATATTGCCGAGTCTCATGGACCCCCCGGGGTCGTGCCACCTCGACCCGGGTATAGGCTAGTTTAACCGAAGAGTGAATTTATCTCCACTCACCGTCCTCGGGATCGGGTCCTTTGTTCGAACTCCATTACGTCCATGGTTCTGGTGCGTAGATCCCGGAAAGCTCCGAGCCCGCAAGTGTTCTGGGACTCATTAACGGAGCGACTTCTAGATTGCGTCTGAATCCGTTCGAAGCCAAGTATTTCGGACCTCTAGGTTCGTGGATCCGAACCCTTTCGAATCCGAGTGCCTCGGATCTCTAGGCTTGCCTAATACCCTTTCGAGTTCCGGGCCTGAGTAAGTCTCTAGGTTCGTGGATCCGAACCCTTTCGAGGCTTAGAGCCATTTAGCCCATTTGATGGTGATAAATCTGGTCCCACCAGTCTTGGACTTGCGACAAATTTGGGCCCACTAATCTTGGGCTATTGGGCCTAAATAATTTAGTGGGCTGAAATTAGCCCCTCTTACATTACATAAAAAAAAGCATACCCAGTGTACAGAACTCCCGTTTAAGCGGGATCTGGGAAAAGATTGATTTATGCAACCTTATCCCTGCAAACAGAGAGACTGTTTTCGCAACTCGAATTCGTGACCACCAAGTCACCAAGGGTAGTTTTACCGCTATGCCAGGCCCGCCCTTAATTCCAACATCATTGAGCTTAAAAAGTGAGTTTTAGAGTGGAATAACAATGCTCTTATATTTATTAGAATGAATCTAGGCTATAAATTTTGTTTTTTGATAAGTTTCCAAATACATGTATTTTTTCAAATAAATTACATAATTTGAAAAAAAAAATACATCTATTTGAAAACTTATCAAAAAGAAAAACTTATAGCCTAGATTCATTCTAATAAAGATTAATTATTACGTAATCTGAAAAAAAAATACATATATTTACAAATTTATCAAAAAGAAAAATTTATAGCCTAGATTCATTCTAATAAATATAAGAGCATTACTATTCCAGTCTAAAACTCACTTTTAAGTCCAATGATGTGAGAATTAAGATTTAAAAGGTGAACTTGTATATCATCCTCCTAAATATAATGCAAATATCGATCTTAAAATGAACTTATTATACTCCTAAATATAATATATAATACACGTATTTTCAAAATTTCCATTCGTAAACTTTTTGAGTTACTATTTTGGGATCCATAATTTTTACTTTCTTATAGTTTATAGGTTAATTACATCAAAACCTTAGTGAATCTAGTAGTAAATATGTATCACATCACTCTAAAGCAATGTTTATATGATTTTTATAATCGATTGGTCAATATATATAAATTTATAAATGGTGAGGGATGTAAGATGATGCATTCATTAAAAATTAAGAGGATCTAATCGTAATTAATTTTATTTTATAATCATCAAGTTGAACTAGTTATTAACTTATTAATCTAAATATATATATTTACAACTAATTTTGTTATGAGGATTATATACCATTGTAGGATGAGTTGGAGGAGCATCTCCATGAGAGTGAGGATTATATCCCATTGTAGGATGGGTTGGTCGAAGCCAGCTATAATTATTTATAACTTGAAAATATTTAAATAAATAAAAAAAACTAATAAACTTACAAGGGGTACAACAGCATCGTAACTGGCCAGCATGGATAATTCACAAATTAAAACGAAAATTAGATCACTAAATTCAAAAAAATTGATAAACAACATGTGGAAGGAGTTCTACCCCGTTTGATTTTTTAATATAATGAAAAATAAAAAATGAATGAATGAAAAATAACTATCTTAAAATATTAATATTTTCATATTTAGTCCCGTTTGTTTTTAGAGATGGAATGTAGAAGATTTATAGTGAGGGGATTAAGTAAAATTGTGTTTACTTTGATAATAATTGTTAGTGTGAGGATTGTTAAATTATTTTTATATAAAATAAATATACAATAATAAAACAAATAAAAAAAATACAAAACATTAAACATTAATATTCAAAAAAAAAATGCCCAACATGTAAAAAAAATAAAATATAAAACAAATGAAACAAATAAAATTGGTTTTTACTTAACAAAAAATATAAAAATATTAAACCTTAATGTTAAAAAAAAAATGCCCAACATGTCAAAAATAAAAAATAAAAAAATAGCCTGGCGGACTATTTTCTAATATCAAGTGCTGGAGACCCATCAAAATCCCCTCCCCAAGGGGATTCATAATCCGAAGGGAATTACGAATCTATTCTCTATCGCCTAGAACAAACACAAAGATTGTAAATTCTACCTCACTAACAATTACAATCCCCTCTCTATAACTTTAAACAAACGGAACCTTAAAAAGTAAAAAATATTTTTCGAATTAGAAATAAAATTTTACTAATAGCACTACACCACCACCACCACCACCATAACGTGCCACCGCCACCATTACTGTTGCCATCGTCCCCACCACCATTCCATCACCTCGACTTCCACCTCCATTCTATCACCACCACTACCAAATATAAAAAAATATTTTTATTCTAAACAAATGGAGTTTTAAAAAGCAAAAATTACCCAGCAAGTGCGTGAACATGGGTGATCAACGTCCATAAACGACCCATATCTTGGTCACTTTTATTTACTTGTGTTTTTGGGGAGTTTCTGAAGGGATTTGAATAAACGAATTGCAACTGAGAAGAAGAAGAAGGATAATAATAGAAACTGTGTCAAATAGTGAACTAGGGGCTATATTGGGAAGTAGGATTTTAGTTATTTTTTTTGATTCGTAGCAAAAGTTAAAAGTTGACTTTTTTGTCTTTTTTTTTCATTTGGAAAGTTGGTTTTTAGCTAACGGTGAAATTACAATTTTACCCTCATGGTCAAAATGTATTACATAGGTGAAGTTGTAAATATTTTAAATAAATGGGGGTAGTTTGGTCATTTTATTATAATTTGACATCATAAACAAACATTAATCAAAAAAAATCAAAAGTCACTTTTTACCAACTTCTCAAATCATTTATCTAAAAAAGTCAAAAACTTAGTTAAAAGTCAAAAAAATTATTTTTTACCATCTTCTCAGAACACCGACTGTCAGTGGGAAAAAAACAGAAGATTTGGATTCAAAGGGGTTTGGGCTACAGAGAGAGAGAGAAGTTAATATGGGTGGAGGAGGAGTGGACAGCATTTTATAAGGGGAGAAATGAGAGGGACACGTGGAGAGATGGCAGTGGCATTTGATTCTGCCTTCAACGTGGTGACCGACGTCGCGAATTGGGGGTTCCTGTTGTGCCATAAGGCATAGCAGGCTGCTCTGCGGCCTATTAAGGGCATGTCTTGTGTTTTTTTTAATAACTTGAATCGTTCATATTATAAGGTTCGTCGAATAGAACATTTGAACAAAACATAAAGTAAATTAGATATCTTTAACCTCTTGATAAGAGCACATTTATTTTTCAAAAAATAAATGATTAATTTGATTTTAATAATTTTTTAAAAATAATTAGGACTTGATCATTGGGTTACAAATGTCCGATTAACTTAATGTTGCATATTGATGATATAATTAATAAACTTTATAATATGAACGATTCAGTTTATTAAAATATAATAAAAAAAATTCCTTTATGAGACCTCACACCGTCCACTTGTGATTTCTGATCAGATCTCCACCCACTATAGATCTATGAAGCTTCCGGCACTAGATAATTTGTACTGGATCAATTAAATTTTTCTTATGATAATTTTAAAATAATTTTTTAAATAATTAAAATTTAATTTTACAAAAATTAAGGTAACAATCTAAATAAGTAACTTATTTATTTGGGAGATATTACAATGTGCATCCTCAAAATGATATATATGATGTTTTTCATAATTTTTTACAAAAATTTATAACTTAAACACAAGATGCTATAACTTTTTCACTATAAAAAGTATAACTTTTTTTCGTTGAAAAATATCATGACAAAATCTCAAAGTGTCATAACAAAAATTATAAAATATTATAACATTATCATTCTTAACTTTAGGGTGTATATAATAAATTCGTTATTTATAACTTTACTACAAAATATCATAATATACATTATAAGCAATCATAACATTCATCATAAAATATCATAATTTTTTTACGAAGTGTATCATTTGAAAGGTTGCAGTGATAAATTTCTCCTATTTATTTATTTGTTGTAAGTTATTACATAATCTCTCCATCTTTTTACATTTTTTTTTTGGGTAAAAAATACAAAAATTATTAAATAAACAAACCTCAAAACACCAGTAAATATAAAATAAATAAAAGTTAAAACTCATAATAGTCATATAAAAAAATAACCTAAAGATTCATACTCTCCAATTTAGGTGATTTTAGACTCACTTTAAATCTATTTTTGTTGATTGAAAATATTTAATTTTAATATCTCTCGAACAGATTATTAATAAATAAATAAATAAAAGTTATCATTTAACAATAGCCACATGTTTATGTCATAATTTCTCTTAAAAATGAACAATTTATTTTTAAAATAATACTTACTATATATATTGGTTTAATGACAAATATAAATTGAATATGTGATTATCAATATTTAATTAATTTTATTTTTTATATGGGGGATTCACTTGAGAAGCACTAAAAAATGACAATTTGAATCAATAAAAAGGACCTAAAGCGGGTTCAAAATTGCCTAAATTCAACCCTCCATTCTAACTTTTGGATTACAAACTCATCAATCCTTTTAAGTCGCAATTCTCAAGTCACATAAAATCCAATACCACTATAGTAATTAAAGTCTATGTACATATGAAAATGAATAATATTATATGTACTAATTAGTATATTAATTGGTACATGTAATACTATCGCATTAAAATATATAAAAAATGTATTAATATATAAAATAAAATTATTAATTGATGCCTAGCAAACGTCATTAACAGGCACATTATATTGCTTTGGCAGGTAGGTTGGGATGGGTCGGGATTAAAATAGTTATAAAAAGATAAAATAAGTTTTTTTAGTCTAAGGTTAAAAGTTATTATATCTAAATTATAATTATTTTTTTTTTTTTTACAAAAGTCATAAAAGTAATAAAAAAAAAAATCCCAAACGAAGTTATTTTAGCCCCAAACTAAAATAATTAAAAAGTTAAAAAGTCAATCAACATCCCAAACGAATCTATTGAATCCCCAGCTAAAAAAAATAAAAACAAAAGCAAAACGATTGAATAAATTTTTATTTTTTATTTTATGATGTAAGTACCTTCCTACAAAACTATGTTGAATCATAATTACTTCAGTAATGATGGAAATATTAATTTTTTTATCAAAAAAATAATCAAATGTCTCACATGACTGTGAGGTTCATAAGACAACCCAAATAGATCAAGGCCTGTGAGGTTTTTCTTATTTTAGAACCAAAAAACTGTTTTTTTATTAGATAATGTTATTTACAGTTGACTTATTTATAAAAAATAATTAAAATAAAAATTGTTAATCAGAGTACTCAGGTCTCGTTTAGTCTACAAGTAAAAAAATCATTAAAAGAAAAAGTCAAAAAATCAACAAATTATATAAAAAAATTTAAAAATTTTATTTTTCTCTACCTTTTGCACATCTTTTCGTAAAAAATTAAAAATTCATATTAAATATACTATTTTTTTTACCTTATATTTTAATAAAAAAATAAAAAATTCCCAATAAAAAGTAAATAAAATATGTAAAAATACTTAAAAATATGTGCAAATTTATTAAAAAAAAATTCCCTTTAATTGAAACCCAATAAATTTGATTTTTTTTTAAAATATACTCTAAAATAGTTTATTATTATTTATTTATTTATTATTTTTATAATAAAAACCGTGTCATATATAGTTTTAAACACTAAAAATAATATATAAAGCGCATTTAATCAAGAGTAAATTGGTGATAGATCCAATTTAAAGAGACTATAAGATATTAGGTCTAGTGAATATTTTTGTTGATGAAAGGTCCACCATTTATGAAGTAGTTTGGTGAGAAGTCCTTTTATTTATTTTATAAGACATTTTGTTTTCAATTTTACTCCTTAATTTATCTGTTGACTTTTTTTATTATATATTCAAATATATATATATATATATATATCTGTTCAACTTATTTTCTATTTATTCAAATTTTTTATCTATCTGTTTAAATTTTTTTCTATCTGTTCAATTTTTTATCTATGTGTTTAATTTTTTTCTATCTGTTCACTTTCTTCTTTATCTGTTCAAATTTGTTCTTTTATCTTTTTAAATATATGCTCAAATATTATTATTGGTTCAATTTTTTCACATATCTGTCCAAATTTCTTATTTCAATTTTTTTCTTAAATTCTTTTTGTTAATTTTTTATTTGTTCAAATTTTTGTTATTGAAATACACCAAGCTATTATCTACTCAAAATTTGAATAGATCTGTTCAAATTTTATTATCTATTCAATTTTTTTTTTCCATTTGTTGAAATAATTTTAATATATATGTTTTAATTTTTTTTATCAATGCAAATAAGAGAGGAGATAGTGAAGATTATCTGTTCAACCAAACTTTGTTTTTGTTAAAATACAAAGCTATCTTTAAAGAGTGGTCTTTTGAAATAGCAAGCTAAGTTTTCCTATTTATCTATTTCTTATCTGTGCATATCACATACATTCATACAAGCATATATATCTATATCTTTCTCTCATCTGTGTAAATTGCATACATACAATCATCTATACATATCCGTATCCATATCACTGAGAGACTGAGATTGGACAATATATATATATATATATATAAATATCTCAAAAGAAAAGAGATTGTTAGTGAAATCCATAAAAATACACTGTCGTCTTTTTTCTTTCAAACTATGTTTCAAGTTCCAGTAACCAAACACTGAGCAAGAGAGATTGCTTCAGAAAACACCACAAATCATGAAAATTTAAGAAAATCTTCTCTCTATCTAAACAAAAAAAAAAAAAACAAAAAATATCTCTTCCAGTGTTCAAGCCGGCCTAAATCATGCAGATCAATACACAAATCATCCTAACTATGAAATTTGAGAACAACAAGCAAGCAATAACAATAACAACAAAGAAATCAACATCAAAAGCAAAAACTATAGGGGTTACATTCCAACGGATGATCACCAAAATATTTGAACCATTGTTAAGTAGAACAATGGAGGCTTATATAGATGATATGGTAGTCAAAAGCAGAGATGAGGGGGACCATCTCAAGGACCTAGATGAGATGTTTCAAATTTTGAAGTCCCACAAGTTGCGACTGAACGCATCTAAGTGCACATTCGGCATAGGGTCAGGCAAATTCCTGGGCTTTCTAGTGACCAATCGGGGTATAGAAGTTGATCCTTCTCAGATTAAAGCCATCCAAGATCTTGAGAGGCCTAACACAGTTAAGGAGGTGCAACATCTCACTGGCCTAGCAACTGCACCAAACCAATTCATAAGTTGGTCTTCAGACAGGTGTCGATCGTTCTTTCAGGCACTGAAGGCCAAGTTTGAGTGGGATGATGAGTGCAACCGCTCCTTAGAAAGCTTGAAAGACTACATGACCTCTCCTCCATTGTTAATGACCCTAGTACCAAGAGATGAGCTTTTTTTGTACTTAGCAGTTTACCAAGAGATAAGCTTCATGGACGGAGCATCCAACAGGCACGGTGCAGGACTAGACATAGTCCTCATCTCACCGGATGGCCTAACAATTGAACAGACAGTCAACCTTGGCTTCCCAACATCCAACAACGGTATGAAGTATTATTAGCGAGTTTGAAATCAGTACTTCGCATGAAGGCCACTGAGCTGATGGTGTACAGTGACTCCCAACTAGTAGTCAACCAGATTTCGGGCGACTATGAAGTAAAAGATAATAAAATGGCTAAGTACCAAGAGTTGGTCAGAAAGGAGATCACGAAGTTTGAAGTAGTTCAGATAGAGCACATCGGTCGAGAGGAAAATAGTAAAGCAGATGAGCTAGCTGATTTTACGTCAATAGCAGATACATCTCTCCCACATCCATTGTTGATTGACTTCCTACCCTGACCAAGTATTGAAGAGCCCGAAGCAACCAAAGCATGTTGCGCCAAGCTAGACCCTTCCTTGATGGATCCCGTCATAGTGTTTTTAAAAGATGACATCTTACCTGAAGAAAAGAAAGAAGCCAACAGAATTAGAGCAAAGTCATAGAGATTTTGGCTCTCCCCATCACTAGCATTGTACAAAAAATCCTTCAGAGGACCATATTTGAAGTGTGTTCATCCCAGCAAGGTCGATGCATTTTTGTTCGAAATACACGAAGGCGCTTGCGGAAGTCACCAAGGAGGAAGATCGCTGGCCTACTGCGTAATTTCACAAGGGTATTGGTGGCCATACATACAAGCAGATTCAGAGAAATATGTCAAATGTGAGAAATGCCAGAAGTTTGCACATCAAATACATTAACCAGTCAGAGAGCTCCTACCTTTAACTAGCCCGTGGCCCTTTGCAATGTGGGGCCTAGATATCAAGGTTTTGAAACCCGGACTGGACCGGCCGGTTCAACTGGTTGAACCGGTGACCGGATGGGGTTCCAGTCCGGTTATTCCTCTTAAACCGGCCAATTGCAAAAATCGGACTATTTATTGAAAACCGGTGAACCCACCGGTTAAACCGGTGAACCGGTTGACCCGGTCACGGGTTGATCGAACCGGTCCGGCTCTTTTTTTCTTTTTCTTTTTTTTCAGTTTTTCTTTCTTTCTTTTCTTTCTTTCTTATATATATATATATATATATTATATATATAAAATATAAGAATATAAGAAAATTTTAATTTGAAACTCTTTTTTAAGGGTCTCCTCTTGTGAGGAATCCCATTAAGAGTTTTGATGAAATTATTGTGAAAGTCTTCACCTATTTATAAGAAAAAAATTCTTTCAAAAAGACTCAAGAAATCCATGTGGGATTCCATCAAATGTATTGGAGGGAATATTGAAATTTTGATATCCCTCCAAAATTTTTGCTCTCCTTTCAATCAAATTATTTGAATTAAAATCATATGGAGGGAATATTAAATATTTGATTTCATCTTCCAAAATTGAAATTAATAATATTTCAAAATATATTATTATATTTTTCAGTAAAAAAAATATTAAGACAAATATTTAAGATAATTTAATATTTATAATTTATAATTTTATTACTTATATTTTTATTTAAATATAATTTTAATATATTTATTACGTCACGGTTCAATTTCGGTTCAACCCCGGTGACTCGTCCACCCGATCCTTTTTCCGGTTCGTTCACCGGTCCGGTTTTTAAAACATTGCTAGATATAGTAGGACCACTCCTAATTGTGCTAGGTAACAGAAAGCTCTTTCTCGCGGCAACGGACTATTTCACAAAGTAGGTAGAGGCAGAAGCACTCGCATCCATTAAAAAAAAAAACGTCAAAAAATACGTCTGGCAGAACATCAACTCGGTTCGGCATATCCAAGGCATTAATATTCGACAACGACACTCAGTTTGATGGCAAAATATTTAGGAGCTTTTGCGAAGAATACAAGATAGAATTTTACAACTCTACACTGGCGTACCCCCAAGCTAATGGTCAAGCTGAGCCTTCTAACAAAGTAGTCCTAGACGGTCTAAAAAAGAGGCTGGAAAAAGCAAAAGGCAAGTGGGCTGAGGAACTTCCCCACGTCTTATGGGCTTACCGAACTACACTTTGACGATTGACTGGCGAAACACCTTTTTTCTTGGCCTATGGCACAGAGGCGATAATCCCACTGGAAGTGGGGCTCTCCACTATTAGAAGTGAAAATTTTGATCTAAACTTGAATGGTGAGGCCCTAACCCTGGAACTTGACCTTACAGAAGAAAGAAGAGAAAGGGCATTGGTGCATATTGCCTCACATCAACAAGAGTTATCCAGGAAATACAACAAAATAGTGCACCCAAGGAAATTCAAGATTGGAGATTGGGTATTGCGCAAAGTAATGGGCAACACTTTGGTACCTAGAGATGGCAAGTTCGGACCTAACTGGGAAGGACCATACAAAGTGATTGGTTTAGCGGGAAAAAGGGTATATCACTTAGAAGATATGGACAACAAAGCTATTCCCAGGCCATGGAACACGGCCAATCTCAAAGTATTTTATTTTTAGCTTTTTCTTAAAACACTTGTAATCTTTTCTTTTTCAATAAAACAAGTAGACTTTTTTCTGGTAAAATTCTTTCCTCTGTTTGTAAACGTTGTTTGGACTAGTAGGCTCAAGAAGGTTGGCAAGTTTGACCAACGTTTAGTTCGTTCTTCAGCCGAGATAAGGATCTAGGCTCAAGAAGGTTGGTAGGTTTGACCAACATTTAATTTATTTTTCAGTCGAGATAAGGATCTAGGCTCAAGAAGGTTGGCAGGTTTGACCGACATTTAGTTTCTTCTTCAGTCGAGATAATGATCTAGGCTCAAGAAAGTTGGCATGTTTGACCAACATTTAGTTCGTTCTTCAGCCGAGATAAGGATCTAGGCTTAAGAAGGTTGGCAAGTTTGACCAACATTTAGTTTCTTCTTTAGTCGAGATGAGGATCTAGGCTCAAGAAGGTTGGTTGGTTTAACCGACATTTAGTTCGTTCTTCAGCCGAGATAAGGATCTAGGCTCAAGAAGGTTGGCAGGTTTGACCAACATTTAGTTTTTTCTTCAGCCGAGATAAGGATCTAGGCTCAAGAAGGTTGGCAGGTTTGACCAACATTTAGTTTCTTCTTCAGCTGAGATAAAGATCTAGACTCAAGAAGGTTTTCCTTTAACTGAGATAAAAGTGGAAACATAAATCTCAGTTATAAAAGTTTTGCAGTTTCCCAAGTTATTCTTCCGCCGAGATAAGTATATAAGGCTGAGCTAATTAAGCTGACTATTCCAGCAGTAAATATGATACACTGAAGCAGAAAAGAACTGTGACCGAACAAAAAGATGGCAAAAAAACAAACCAACGATACTTCTATTCATTAGAAAAATGAGTACAAGATGAGGGGCTTGTGGCCCGGTTACATTTCCATTAAGGAAAAACAGTGTCACGACCCAAACCCGCCCCTATAGGTTTAGCGTCGTAACCGGCCAGTAATCCTTAGATTACCGAAGGCCTCTGAACTGATTAACAAAATTAAGGGGGCTAGTGAAAACAAATACATAAATATAGTTGTCCAATGAGTTGTGTAGACTTACATGAAACAGAATATTTAAAACTTTGTATATATAACCAAAAATCATTTTCACATTATACCCACACACTTAACTATAACATCTTAAGTACAGCCAACAAAAACAAAACGGGTCTCATATACAGAAACAACCAAATCTTACGACACGTGACACTTCCGGAACCTCTACGTGAGGCACAATGATTGGCTGACAACAAGACATAGATCCAGACAAAAGTCTTCAAGCCTGATCTCCAAAACGCTCACCTATACATATATATATATATATATATATATATACACACAGTGAGCTAAAGCCTAGTGAATAACATCAATGTAAAGAGGTTAGTGAACGAATTCCGAACATTTCATAATCATAAAACAGATCATAACATAATCATCCTCATATCCGAACATAATAATGGTACATCCCATAGAACACATCACATATCATCTTCTGACTAGAGTAATCGGTTTCGGATACCGATTAAACACATATCACCACAATGAAGTGGCTAATGAGATCTCGTAATCACATATATGTCATGGACCCGCATTAACATGTCGTCCCCCATGACTTGGGACTATCTATGGATGCCATAATAGATTTCAACATAGGACATTCGTTCACGTAAATAAATATCATTTCAGAAATTATAACTTATCAAATTACATTTGGAACATAATTCATATGAACATATCTTTACAATAACATTACTCACAGTAGGCTCCCGTAAAAGGTCAATCAATATTCGGACGTTCACCTACAGACACAAAAGTACATAACATAAACATATTTTATCATTATACATGTACTTGGCCATTACGACTTAGTTCTCTTTACATAGGTTTCTTGTTCTTGCTTAACGCATTACTCAAAACACACACTTGTAATCTCTTAACTTAGTACATTCCTTTCTTAGTGTGTTTCTACTACATATCCTCATTACTATGGCTAAATTAAGGCTTAAGAATGCCTAATATGCAATGAGGATGCCAAAATGCATTGGAAAACACTTAGTCAAATTTCTGAAAGCAGGGTCCCCGCTTGAGCGTAGCTTTCCCCCCTCGAGCAGACATGCAAAATGTGAATGGTTGCTTGAGCGCAACTTTCTTCGCTCGAGCGGTCTGCAAAGACATAAAACTTCTGGGAGCTTGCATTTCATGCTCGAGCGGGGTTCGGGTCATTTGAGCGGAAGTGCCCGCATTCAGAGTGGTCGCTCAAGTGTGAACTCCTGCGCTCGAGTGTAGATGCAAATTCTGGAATTTTCAGATTTGATCTCCAAGCTCAAAACTCGAATGTAACTCACCAAAACACATCTCTTGGGCCCCAAAACTCATGATAACATTATAAACTTGCAAAATATGAGGAATTAAGGATTATTTCATAAAATCATGGCCCAAGAGTTTGCCGAAAGCTCACAATTCAATTTGAAACTTAAGAAGCAAAACATGCATGTAAAATCTTTCAAGCTTTTTCTTCAAAACTCATGAATTTAACAAATTGAGCTCATAAGCTCCATGCATGTAAGAAATTATTTTCCAAAACATGAGATCAAGGTTCAAAACATGATAATTCAAACATGCATGTGCCAAATAACTTACGATAATAACTTAGATGCTCAAAATTAACTTAACATGTCAAAACTCCATATTTCCATGCATGTATGCCTGAAATTCATTCAAATTCTTTCCTTCCACTTCTAACACATGCAATTGAGCCTCAAACCTTTATGAATTATGCATGCATGTGGCTTCTAGCTTTTTAATTTCATCTCTAATGGCATGAATAATGCTCAAACATGAGAGTTCTTGACAAATTCATACATACATGTATTACTTAGCAACATTTCCTTCATTCTAAGCTTATTTTATGTATTTAAATTCATAATCTTGAAGAAATCTCATATTAAATGACTTAGATGCACAATCTAGAGGTTACAATCTTACCTAAAGTCTTCAATTAGCTAGATACTTGCACAATCTTGAAGAATTCAAGCCAAAGCCTTCAATTTCTCTTCAATTCCTACACTTTCTCTCTCTAAAAGTGAACTCACTCTCTCTCTAGAAAGTCTCACCAGATTTTTCCACTCAAAGAATGAAGGGTCTTGAGCTCAAAATGAGCTTATAACTCATATATATATAGTTGTGGTAATATAATACACTAATTAGAACATTAAGCTTGTCAAACACAACTTAATTAATCAGACTGAATCAATTTTTAATAAAATTTGTCACATGGTTCTAAAAATTCCGAATAACATATTCATGTAACCAATTTTGACTTCAGATGCCGATAAGGCTTTCAATTTTCATATTAAAGCAGAATTCTAAACAGATATTTTTACAAGTAACAGCTAGAAAGCCAAAGATCATGCAACATAAATAATAAACACATAATTTATTTTATCCACTTAATTAACATCCTTAATTATGGATTAGTACTTTATTAAGGATCAGAGTTATTACAAACTAAAAAGAAAAAGAAATCAGGCAAAGAGGTCATCCAGCTCGGCATCCAAATCAACCCAGACTTCTCCAATTTCGCCTTCATGTGTTTGATTAGTCTTGGTTGCTTCGTCAAGATTCAACATGGCTTGGTTGGGTACTTCTGATCGGGTTGGCAACGAAGATTGGCGACCGAGGTCAGTGTTGGCGGGTGGAATGTCGGCTGGATCTGGGACCTTTTCCTCCTTCTCAGTTTCCACTTGAAGGAATTTTTGCTAGACGGCATGTGCATAGTCGGTTATGTAGATTGGAATGAAATGTGCAGGAAGATTAAGGAACACCTCAGAGTCGTACGACTGACCGAGCTTTTCGGCTGCACTTGAAAAATATGTTTTTTGTAGCTTCGTACTGCTGGACATAGGTTTCTTCACCTTCTTTAAAACCACGGTCTTCCGCATCCTCCATCTTCTTCTGTAGTTTTTTTTATTTCGGCGTCCTTCTTCGTCTCGAGCTTAGCGAGTTCGCTAAAATACCTATCTTTTTTCTCAGCTAAGGGCTTTTGGTTATTAGCCTTAGCCGCACTAACTTGCTCGGTGAGTTTTTCATTCGCGGCGCTTAGCTCGGCCAGAGAAGCTTTCAGGACTTTTAGCTCGGTTTTTTTTGTCTTGACCTCGGCGACAGCCGCCTTGGCTGTTTTTTGCAATTCGATCACACGCTGGTCGGCAGTGTGATTTTTTTGGATGGCTTGCAGAGTGTCCAAAAAGATAAGTTTTAACCGCACAAAGAGATTGTGAAAGATAACAATTTTATTGAAAAAACCAAAGCTTGCCTGGACCATCAACTTTATGGCGAACTGAATTGCCTTTAGCTTGGTCAGGTTCTTGTGCCTTTCCATATCGGCTGGAAGGCACAAAATTTTGGATAAACCAAATGCCAGTAGGTGATCTTTCTCGGCGGTAATGGAGTCAGCCATGGTAACTGCACGACCTTTAAAAGTTACAGCCGATGCCCACGCCGAAGAAGAGCTAGCACGGCCAGGGGCGCCTCCCCCTTGCCTCGATTGGCTTACTGGTGGCTCGATTTCTTGTGGTTCAGTGTCCTCTTCATCCATCAGCCGTTGCGGTTGAGAAGCCGAACTACGCGGCCTCTTGCTACACTGAGATGAGGTAGCCCAGGAGGAGGGCAATGCAACAACGGTTTCAATGGTTTGACTGGTTATAGTTTGCTCGGTCTGGACCTCAGCATTCAAGTTTGATGCCTATTCGGTGATCAAAGCCCAGACGACTCTCCTCTTGGCCATCTTTTGCTCCTCGATTAATGGGATAAGGTTGATCTGGGGCAAGTTGGGGTCCAGTTCGGGTGATGATTCAAGAAGGAGGTCAGTGACCTTTGTTTTTCTCTTGCCACTATACTGGTAGGTCGGTTCGAAGTTTAGGAGCTCGATCCAATCTCTATGGCAATATCGGAGCGCGACTTGAAGTGTGGCCTGATTTTCGTAGGCGTAGTTGGTTTTCAAATCTGCACGAAAGACAATAGCAAAGGTTAGCACGGTGGTGGTTGAAATAACAAAGGAAATTAAATTGGTTTGATCTTACCAGTTGTTCCTTTATTTCAGTTTATGTTATAACCCGGTATTTGGGCATCTTGTTCTTCAAAATTGCCTGACACCCAGAGAAAGTCGTCGTCATTCAAGTCTTTGTCTAGTGTTCTTTTTACGATTTTCTCTCGGCCTCTTCTAACTCTAAGGTAATAAACCTAGCCGTTGTCATTCTGGCCAAGCGAGTATTGATGAAATAGCTCGGCCAAACCGAGGTTGAGACCCAGGCGACGGTTTAGCTTAGCGATCCCGTTGATAATCCTATAGGTGTTGGTTGACAGTTGAGTAAGGCATAAACTAGTCTATCTAAGGAACTCACAGATTAGGGGTTGAACAGGGAACCAAAGTCCCCCCTCAACAATGGACACCACGGTGAAAGGAACGAATCCTGACTTTCCCCATGGTGTGGTGTCTAGCTCGGCTAAAGAAAGGTGGACGTTGTCTGGAATATGGTAATCTCTTTGAAATTTGGCCATGGCTCCAGGGAGTCCATTAGAAACCGGTATTTTCCCATTTAACTTAAAAACAAAATTGTTATGTTAAAGGGTTCACGGTGGCCTAGCTCGACACTGTTGTGGCTTTGGTTAGCTTGGTTGAGCGAAGCCGCCCAGAGATAGAGTACAAGGGTGTGCCTGGCCAACCTAGTCAAGTGTGTAAAGTGGAAATAGAGAGTAGGGTTATGCCCAAGTGATAAACCGGGCTGAATAAAAAAATAAATAAATTAAAAGTCTAGCTCGACAAAAGGTAGACACATGCTAGGAAGCGAAACGGTTCAGTTTTAAGAGCAAGTTCTGAGAACCGAGGCAAATTCGGTTCGGTCAAGGGGCGTGAACAGCATTGCATCTCGGTTTGGTGAGTGCAGGATTTCTACTCCGGCTGAAGGCGGGCCTAAAGTCGCAAAACAGGTTCCTATTCTGATCGCAGTATTATTTTGGAATAAACAACACTGTTCTAGACTGGTTTTAGTTTTAGTGAATGTGTTTTCAAGTTTACGCATGGAGTTTTCAAGGTTCTTGATGTTGGTTCAGTCTTTAGTATATAAACACGCATAACTAAAATTGTTATTCTTTAAGAAAATAAACAAAGGTGTAGCAGTAAAAAAGGAGAAAATGGCATGAGGAACTTACAGATTAAGGGCGTGAAAACAGAATTCAATAGAATGAGCCCTTGCAACTAGGATGAGCAAAACAGGCGATTTAGGTACTGGGATTGAGACTTGGTAGTAGAAGATGAGGATTTGGAGTTAAAAATGCAAGAGGTTTTCCAGAGAGCAGATGAACAATAACAATGGACGTTTGAAGACTAAGGGGATAAGTGTAAAATGGAAGTAAAAGGGCAGGACTGCTCAAATTTTGGAGTTATGATTGACGGCTGTCATAGCGGTAGAGGCAATCAAAGGGAGTCACGTGTCCCAGTATGGACGTGGTGTCAACAGCATGGGAAAGCGGGCTGTACTACATCAAAGACGAGAAAACCGAGTGGGTTTCTTAGCTCGGCTAGTCGAAGTACTTCACTTCGGGTGATATCTTAGTACGGCTTGAAGGTAAAAATCCTAGTCATGCTTCGCAGATAGAATTAAGGGGCAATTGAGAGGGTAATTTATATGCATAAACTGGGTCGACCTAGGTCCATTTGGTTTAAGTATTGGGTCGAGCTAAGTAGACTCCTCAGTTTGTAGGGGCGCGCTTGCGGCCGAGCTAAGAGCTTTTATAGCTCGGTCTTGAGGTGTACAGATATCAGTCCAAGGACTGGAGCAGATTGGCTCGATGTAAACAGTAGCTCAGATCTGGATATATTTGTAGCATACCGGACTGAAGGTTATCTCGGTCGAATACCATCTTGGTTCTGTCCAGCGTAGAGTAAGGCCAGGCTAGCTCGGTTGAGTGTACTACCGAGCTGAGGCAGGAGGTTTGAGCTATCTCACTTGGTTGGTAATGAGTAGAGAGTTATCATGATAGGCATTATCCTTAGGAGTGTGATTCCTATGAGGACTCTTATAAAGAGAATTAAAGTCCTACTAGGATTGTGTCAGGCAAAATCTATAAAAGCTCATAGCAGGACCTATGTACAGGTATCACAATTCTTACTTTAGAATACACAGAGCTTTTGTGTCTATTGTCTATTTGCTGACTTAGGCATCAGAGAGGTTTTCGATACACACTCGCTGGCTAGCTCATGTTTGTGTTTTCAGGTGGCAAAGCGATGACGTTTGGAGGAGTGCAAACTTGATCAACAAGATTATATGAGAAGATTATTTCTGTGCTCGTACATAACTCTAAAAGAGATGGTCTCAATTGATTTCACAAAGGTAGTAACTTCGATTCTGATTGACCAAATGAAAGAATCAACAAATTGAATGGATCTAGGGTTCTGATTATTGATCTAATAAGAAAACAATCGAGCTACAAAAGTACACCAGTTGATGACGATTCGAGATTGGTGGTTACGGTAAGAAGTAAATGGTGGTGATTGGAAGTCACTTTCAGTGGAAGAAATATGTGAAGATCAGCGTTCACACACACATACACGCATACACACACAAAGACGTATTTTTAGGGGGTCGATTTGTATGTTTTTATAATTTAAGGAATCAATTTATACGTTTTTCTAATTTAGGGAGTCAAAGTAATACTTTCTATAATTTTGAGAGCCTCCATGTAAATAACTCTAATTTGTAAATCTGGTCATCATGATCCATAAGATCTTATATTTTGGATTTTATTTTTTAAGTTGTCATCATTTTAGCATTTCATTAATCTTACAAACACACACACACACACACACACACACATATATATAATTTTCAATATAAGATTTGTTACATTCGATATTCTAATTTTTATAATTAGTATTTTGTAGGGATTACTATTTGCATTCTATTTTTTAATAATTGCATTCTAAATTTTGTCATTTAGTGTGCATTAAAAATTATATTATGTATAATTTTTTAAACTAAAATATAAAAAAAAAGTTATTATAAAATAGGTAGAGCGAATAGCAATTTTTTTCTTTATTTTTATAATAAATTTTAAAAACACAATCAAACAAATAAGCAAATAAATTGTCACGTCCTACGCCGAAAGCCCAAAAATATTTACAAAATACCCAAACCATATATCACCACACTACATAATACATATAACAACACTTAGAAAGAAACAAGCAAATAAACTGTCATGCCCTTGTGATTTCTCTTCCATTTCTTTCTTTTTGACTTCAATTACCAACAAAGATATATTTAATTTATTTTAAGTTTGTTTATTACTACCCCAAAAAAAAGATCAGTCCTCTGAAACTCAACCTCTGTTTGATTAAAAAGAAAATTTAGTAAAAAATAAATTGAAAGAAAAATGAAGTGAAAGAATAAAAAAATTACAAACATTTGATTAATAAGAAGAAAATTTTGTCAGAAAAAGCTAGAAAAATTTTAAAAATTAATTATAGATAACTCACACATTCAAATTTTCTTGTGTTTTCTTATATCTTTTTACATGAAACTAAAAATTAATTACAATGCGAATCTGGGTTACACAAGAAAGTTAGTTTCTTCTACTTTTCATGAAAAGTAGAAGAAACTAAACTAAATAAACACATACAAGTTAATTTTTTTTTCTCATTCTTCCAGTTTCTGCCTATTTCCTTTCGAACAAAGTCTTATGCAAAGTTGTTCCGAGTTAGATCGGTTCAACATCTTATAGTTCAACTTTCGATAAATTATATCGATAGTCTTTATATTTTAATCTTTATATTGTTTTAGAAAAATGCTTGAAATCCTCATTTTTTGGAGACCTCCACAACCCCTTTTGAATCTCAATCATTGATGTATGTGTGAAAGCCACTCATGTATATGTGGAGCCTACACCATTAATGGTGGAGATCCAAAGGGGGTTATGGGGGTCTCCAAAAAATGGAAGTCTCAATCATTGTTGATTATTTTAATCTCTATAATTTTAATTGATTCAGTTTTGGTTCTAAATTTATAATTTTGAGGTTGTTTGGGGTAATAGATCATCTTTTTATATTTTTATCTTATTTAGATTGCATCAACTTTTATTTGGGTTACAACATCTCTCTATCACATTGCATAGCTATTTGTAAGAAATTAAAAAATATACTTAATTAGATCATCTCAATTTAATCGAATTGATTTTGATTATTAATGTTTTTTAATGAAAATACACGAATAAACAATATGTACTATATTTTTATAAGTAAAAAAATTATAAATTTATTCTACCTATTGAGTTAATATCAACTAACTCAGTGAACATTTTCATCAAAAACTCTAGTCAACCTCATCAATTGAAATTAATATAAAATCTAAAATTAAAAATTCAAATGAGCTAATTAAAATTATAAATATGAAAATAACATAGGAAATAAAATATAAAAACTATTAATATAATGTACCCATTGTTGGAAATTATGATTTTTTATAAACTTATTTTGGGCCAACTTTGAGCCCAAATTTGAGTAGAGTCCACAAGTCTTTTGGGATGGGTCCAAAGTGGTAACGTGTTTTTTGCCGCATGACAAGTCACACGATGCAAACGGTTCATCATAACCAATTATAAGTGAATGTAAAGTTGACGTCGTTTTCGGGTTCGTGAAATAGGAAATTGAAGAGTCAAATGTAGGTTTCCTTAATTGGTTGTTCCACATTAAAAACTTAAGAGAACTTATGTGTGTATATAAGTTCTAGGTGACAATACTTGGGTTGGACCCAAAGGGCACCACAAGTTTTGTGAAAGGAGGAGTTAGAGACAAAGTATGCTTTGTCCCAAACCACCACCATATGCGCTGCCGCCGCTGTTCGACCGACCATGGCGGGCTGGGTGTGGGTTGTGGCCTAACATTAATTTTTTGGACAAAATTTATTTGAATTTTTTCCACAATTCTTGTGGGAAAATATGAATTCTGCACCAAACAATTTGAATTCAAAATTTTGCTCCCAACCAATGTAACTTTCACCCCAGTCCAAATGTCTCTTCCATTTTAAACAAATTTAAAATTGCCTAGTAGTTTCCAACAGATCAAACTGGTTTCAAACAGATTTTTGCACCTGTTTAGTTGGAATTTTCATCTGTTCGGATCTTCCCAATAGTGTAACAATCCCGACTCAAGATTAACGATAATTTATGATTTACTATGCCTAATAAGTTATTAAGATCAGATTTTGAATTAATTCCATATGTGGTGCATTATTTATGTTTTATCTGTTCATTGTAGGAGTATCTGTTTGAAATTTCTATTACCTTTTGTGAATCGAAGGCTTTATCGTCCGATCACAAAATTGATTTGGTACATGTGTTATGTGGAATTTATAGAATTTTATGGTAGGTTTAATTAAAATTCAATTTGGAACGATTAAATTAGAATAATTAATGCTACTTAGCTTAGCTTAGGCTAGTTAATTAAATGCCACTAAGTGGGCTTATACAAGACCATTTCTATTTCTCTTATCCACGTTTTTGACACTCTTATTTCTCATCTTAAAGCTCCAAACGTGAGAGGAAAAGAGAGTTAGAGAGTGTGAGTTGATCTCAAGAAGCAAAGGAAAGAATTGCTAGGAGATTTAGTGAATTGCTCAAGATTTTGCTTATGTGGAGCTCAATTGAGTAGCCTAGGTAAAAGCTCAACCTTACAACCTTGAAGTGGAGTTAATTCACCCATGAATTTAAGTGAATTGAGCTAAAAGATGTAAGACTCAAGCTTAAGAAGTAGGAAGGAAGACCAATTCATACATGCGTGTACATTTCATTACATTTGGAGCATGTTTACTAGAAATTCTCTCATGCATGTCATAAATTGAGCTTAGTTATAAGAATTCATCATGTTTTACATCCTCTCATTTCATTTGATCATGATTTGGAAACTTGAAGCTCAATCATTTCATGCATGTCATGTTTTTGGAGAGTTCATGAAGTTTAAGTTGAGTTTGCAAACAATTGGCATGTTTTTGGACCTTGATTTCATGAAAGGATCTTTCAATCATGATGTTTTGTGAATATCTAAATGTTTTTCAGAATTTTGGTCCAAGAGGATGAGTTTTGAAGTGTTTAGTTTGAGTTTGAAGCTTGGAGATCAAATCTGAAAATTGCAGAATTTGAACCTACGCTCGAGCGTAGGAGTTCACGCTCGAGCGAAGCACTCTAAGTGCATGCACTTCCGCTCGAGCGACATGATACCTGCTCGAGCGTGAAATGCATGTATCTAGAAGTTCATATGTCTTGCAGCACGCTCAAGCGACAGAAGTCACGCTCGAGCGTAGATCGAGTGTCCATCTAGCGTGAAAAATAAGCAATCATTACTTTTTCAAGAGTTTACAGTCCGCTCGAGCTAAGGAAGTCACGCTCGAGCGAACCCTCACTTTTTGCATGTCCGCTCGAGCGAGGAAAGTCACGTTCGAGCGTGGACCCTGTTTTCAGTAAACTTTGGAAATGTTTTCTAATGCAATTTTTGCATCCTCATTCCATCCTAGGCATTTCTAGGCCATGATTAAGTCACCACAATAAGAATAAGAGTAGAAACACACTAAGAACAAGTGAAATAAGTCATGTACAATTTGAATGTGTGTTTCAGGTGTGTATTTGTTATGTGTTAATGTAGGTCACGTGCCGTAGACCGTTTGATTAGCCTGCTCTGTCTGTCTGTACCTGAAGCCAACTGTGAGTAATAACTTAGTAAAGCTATGTTCAACTTTATTTATTTTCTATATGATGAATTAAGATCTGTTCTCTGAAATGATATGTTCTGTACAATGAATGATTGCCCAATTTCTGACAATGTATTCGTGGCATCCTTAGCATCATGTGATATCTGTTAGTTGTTACCCGGTATCAGAGGTTCCAATATAGAACTTAATATGTCTGTACTCTGTTACCCGTACCGAAGGCTCCATCATGGAGCTCGACATGTATATTCTCTATTACCCGGATCCGGAGGTTCCTTTATGGAACTGGTTATTCATAACCACCATATGTTTTGCATCTGTTCTGTATCTATTTTGTTAGCGCTAATGGATGTACCATGTATGATTAGGCATGAACTTTGATTTCTATATATGATCTGAACAAGAATATGAATATGAATCTGTTAAGAATCTAAATTATGATTTCTGAATCTGTATGGACATCATTCATTAAAATCCTTTACTCCGTTATTATTCATTGGGCTTCCGCTCACTATTTATATTATGTATGTAGGTGAGCAGACGCGTGACCAGGCCTAAGATGCTGTCTGGAGTTTTGGTGTCAGCCAGCTATCGTGCCTCCTGTGGAGGTTTCTTTTTGAGATCTACCCAAGTTTTTGTGTTTGGAACTTTTGTGCCTCATAAATGTTCATGTCTGCACTGAACATGTGTTCGAAGGTTTTGTATAAATGGCTCAAGTGACGTAAGACTGATGCTTTTACAGCGTCACATATACGAGTATAAAGTTTTAAATTCTGTCCCATGTATGTCATCACAGCTCATTGGACCACGTATATTTGTATATTTGCTTCCGTAGCCCCTAACTATATGATATTCTGTTAAGAGGCCTTTGGTAATCCAAGGATTACTGGCCGGTTACGATGCTAAACTCATAGGGGCGGGTTTGACATGTGACAAACAGTCACCAACTATGCCTATAAATACTGAATTATTCCAGCAGATTTTCTCAATTGGAAAAATCAATTCTCTTCCCGTTTTCGCTCTCTCTTTGCATTATTCTTCATATTAATTTTTAGAGAGTATAAAACACAGGTTCTAATTCATCGAATTAGATTGTTATTAGTGCTAATACAATCTATGAAAGATCATTGTATCTTGGGAGATAGACACCATTATTCCGTAAGCACCTGAGCCGCGTGAATCTGTCTTAAGGACAGAGTGTCATATACTCGACTTGATCATTTTTGTACTTATTCGTATCAATAAATAAATTTTGTAAGTAATTTATTTTTATTTGTTTATTTTATTTCACATTATTTTCTCATACACAGGAGATTGTTCCTACAATCTTAAGATAAATTCGAATTATTCTGTTTATACAAAAATTTTCATTTGTTTCCTTTTCTTTGTTTCTTCTTGTTACAGAAATTATTTTTTATGCTTATACAAAATAGTTTTCTGGTTGAAAAATACAAATACTATTTGAAAAATAGTAGTAATATACTATTTGAAAAATAGTAATAATACACTGTTTATTTTCTTTGACAAATAGTAATAATATACAGTTTATCATTAACAATTTCAGAATATTTATTTGTGAAGTTGGTCAGAAATTAATTTTGATGTTCAGAAATAATTTTTGAGTTTTCATTAATTAAAATTTTATTTTCAATATTTTTATTTTTGAAGTGTTCCAAAAATATTTTTCTGTGTGGAATTAATTTGTTTAAATAAAATTTTATTTTCAAATTAATTACAAAAAAAGTTACACTTCTTGTTTCTTTTATTTTTACGAAATTAAATTATGTGTTTATGGTTTAATTTTCTGTGTAGTATAAAATTCTAATTATAATTGTGTTTTATAATTTAGAATTCATAACTACTGAAACTAATGTTCAAACCAGTACTGGTATAGTGACTGCAATTGCTTCAACCCATTCTTCTGTTGTGACTATGCCAGTCAATCACGGTGAAAAGCCAGAGAAGTTCTTAGGAACTGATTTTAAAAGTTGGCAGCAGAAAATGTTGTTCAATCTTACTACTCTCAACCTAGCACGTTTTCTCCATGAAAATGCTCATACTCAGAAAGAGGATGAAACTGACCGACAAGTGCTTGATGCGGTTGATGTCTGGAAACATATTGATTTCCTTTGCCAGAACTACATCTTGAACAGATTTGATAACACATTGTACAACATCTATAGTCCTATTAAGACGGCAAAGGAACTTTGGAAGTTCTTGGAGAAAAAGTACAAAACAGAAAAACGCTGGCTTAAAGAAATTTGTAGTTGACAAATTTTTAGATTTTGTGATGATTGATTCGAAAATTGTGATCAATCAAATTCAATATCTCCAACTTATTCTGCATGACATTCATGCAAAAGGTATGTATCTCAGTGAATCCTTTCAAGTTACTGGCTTAATTGAAAAATTACTATAAGGCTGGAAGGAATTTAAGAACCACCTCAAGCACAAGTGCAAAGAAATGACTTTGGAAGAATTAATTGTGCATTTGAGGATTGATGAGGACAACCGCAATTTTGATCAGTGGGCTGGAAAGCATCCAATGGAGTCTAAAGCAAATGTGGTGGAACATGCACCAAAAGCAAAGAAACAGAAGTATTTTGGAGAAAGTTCCTCACAAGGCTCTAAAGGAAGGGAAACTAAGAAGTAAAAATTCAATGGTAAATGTTACATTTGTGACAAAGAGGGATATCGGGCCAAAGATTGCCATAGCAAGCACAAAGGCCAAGGAAAATCAAGCAAGAAGCCTGATCAAGCCAATATGACCGAAGTGGACAAAATTTCCAATGGTGTAGATAACATAAATTTTTTTGCAGTTGTTTCCGAGGAAAACCTTGTCGGAAATCCTAAAGAATGGTGGGTGGACACTGGTGCTGCTCGCCACATTTGTGCTGACAAAAAAATGTTCACATCTTATTCTGTGGTGGACAACGGCTAACAACTTTTCATGGGCAACTCCTCGACTTTTAAAGTTGAAGGACAGGGAAAGATTATTCTGAAGATGACAGCTGGAAATGAACTCACTTTCAACAATATGTTGCATGTACCAGACATTCGCAAGAATCTTGTTTCCATATCTCTGTTGAGTAAAAATAGGTCTAGGCTAGTTTTTGAAAGTGATAAGTTTGTACTTACCAAAAACGGGATGTATATAGGAAAATGTTACATGTCTGATGGCCTTTTCAAAATAAATGTAATGATTGTTGTATCATCTGTTATTAATAAAAAAAATACATCATCTTCTTACTTGCTTGAGTCTTCAAATTTGTGGCATGGTAGACTAAAACATGTTAATTACGGATCTTTGCATAGATTAATTAATATGAAATGTTTGCCTAAATTTGAAATTGATCTCATAAATGTGAAACTTGTGTGGAGGCAAAATTAACCAAAACTCCTTTTCATACAATTAAAAGAACTACGGAATCACGTGAATTAATTCATAGTGACATTTGTGATTTTAAATCAATTCAAACTAGAGGTGGAAAAAAATATGTTATCATTTTCATAGATAACGATATTAGATATAGTTATGTTTATTTAATTCGAACCAATGATGAAGACTTAGAAAATTTCATTTAATATAAGAATGAAGTTGAAAATCAACTTGGTAAGAAAATTAAAAATCTAAGAAGTGATAGAGGTGGTAAATATGAACCACCTTTTGGTGAGTTTTGTAAAGAACATAGAATAATTCATCAAACCACCGCTCTTTATTCACCTCAGCAAAATGGAATTGCTGAAAGGAAAAAATACTTTAAAAGAAATTATGAATGCTATGTTAATAAATTCTAGATTACTTTAGAATTTGTAGGGGAAGCAATACTTTCTGCTAATTATATTCTTAATAAAGTACCCCGAAAGAAAGTGAATAAAACACCTTATGAAATGTGGCATGAGAGAGTACCATCCTACAAATACTTAAAAGTGTGGGGGTGTTTGGCTAAAGTGGCTATTCCTAGTCTTAAAAAGACTAAGATAGGTCCTAAAACTGTTGATTGCATATTCATTGGTTATGCCAAGAATAGTAATGCATATCAGTTTTTGATTCATAAGTCAGAACATTTCGAAATGCATGTAAATATTATTATTGAAACTAGAAATGCATCATTCTTTGAACATGTGTTTCCTAATAAAACTGGACACGAGACTAGTACTAACAAAAGATCTTATGATGCTATTACTAGTCATGATAAAAAAACAAGAGCAAGAGATACATCGAAATGAAGAAGAGGAACCTAGGCATAGTAAATGTACTAGAACCGCAAAATCTTTTGGTCCAGATTTTCAAAATTTTTTGTTAGAAAATGAGCTTTTAACTTTCAAAGAAGCTATGTCCAATCCTGAGGTTCCTTTATGGAAAGATTGTGTAAATAGCGAAGTTGAATCCATCCTGAAAAATCACATTTGGGAATTGGTGGATTTGCCACCAGGTTGTAAACCTCTTGGGTACAAATGGATTTTTAAGAGGAAAATGAAAGCAGATGGATCAATCGACAAATACAAGGAAAAACTTCTAGTCAAAGGATATAGACAAAGAAAAAGTCTTGATTACTTTGACATATACTCACTCGTTACTAGAATAACATCCATTAGAATGCTAATTGTCATTGCATCTTTGAACAATCTAGAAATTCATCAAATGGATGTGAAAACAGCTTTCTTAAATAGTGAGTTAAATGAAGAAATTTACATGGAACAACCAGAGGATTTTTTTTTCCAGGAAAAGAAAAGAAAGTGTGTAAATTGGTTAAATCATTATATGGTTTAAAACAAGTGCCAAAGTAATGGCATGAGAAATTTGACAAGGCAATGATGACAAATGGATTTAAAATTAATGAATGTGACAAATGTGTTCATATTAAAAACACAAACATAGGTTATGTTATAGTATGTCTTTATGTGGATGATACGCTCATCATAGATAGCAATAATGACATGATTAAAACTACCAAGAAAATGTTAAATAAACATTTTGGCATAAAGGACATGGGGATTGCTAATGTAATTCTTGGTATGAAAATTACCAAAAAATTAGAGGGATATGTTTTGTCGCAATCACATTACATTGAGAAAATACTTGACAAATTCAGCAAAGATAATGATCATCTTGCTAGAACACTTGTGGATGTTAATTTGCTTATTTCTAAAAATGTACAGGAAAGTATTTCTCAATTAGAGTACGCCCAAATTATTAGAAGTTTAATGTACTTGATGAACTGCACTCACCCAGATATAACTTATGTAGTAAGTAAATTAAGTAGATATACGACTAATCCAGGAGTAGAACACTGGAAAACTATTATAAGGGTTCTAAGATATCTCTGATTTACTCGTAACATTGGGCTAAATTATACTAGATATCTAGCAGTATTTGAAGGATACTGTGATACAAATTGGATATCAAATACTAGAGACTCAAAATCTACCAGTGGGTATGTCTTTACTCTTGGTGGGGTGGCTGTATCTTGAAAATCTTCCAAATAGACTTGCATTGTTAGATTTACTATGGAATCTGAATTTATAGTTTTAGATAAAGCTGAGAAGAAGCAGAATGATTTTATCCCTTTCTTGAAGATATTCCAAAGTGGCCAAAACCGGTGCCTGCTATATGCATACATTGTGATAGTCAATCAACAATAAGTAGAGCACAAAGTTATATGTATAACGATAAGTTACGGCACATTCGTCATCGACATAATGCCGTGAGACAACTACTCTCTAATGAAATTATTTCCATTGAATATGTGAAGTCTAAAGACAACATAGCGGACCTACTAACCAAAAGGTTAGCAAGAGAGTTAGTTGAGAATTCATCGAGGGGAATGGGACTTAAGCCTATTAAATAAGAGTTACCACAATGGCAACCCAACCTAGTTAATAGGAGATCCCAAGATCTAAGTTTAAAGGGACAACCGAGTTGTGTATGACTCATAAGGATCACCAGAGAGTCAAACTCCTACCCATTTCTATAATGAAATAGTGATATCTATAGCGTTTTAGGTTAAGTAATACTTTTAATGATTCTTATATCTAGAAATACCTAATAGGGTATGGTAGGATACTCTTCATAAAAATCACATATATGAGTGTGAATTGGGCCGGTTCTATGAGATTTATGAAGGATTACAATTCTCTAAAGCACTCATGAAAGACCAGGTTGTTCAGGGCCAAAATGAACACAATAGTGAGAACTAAACTGTGTCAGGTAATATACTGTGAGTTCTATTGTGTTGATTTACACAAATGGCTGAATGATTCAAGACATCATATTCACTAATTAGCTAGTAAATCCAATAGTGTCTCACAAGGGAAGTTTAAAGCCAAAAGCTACCTATCTGTAGATGCCCCATTTTTGACCGACCTTAAGACTCAGACGTCACCAATTGAGCACTCGGTGATGATGCATATTGTGCTCGTTCTGAGGTTTCAGAGTCTCGGCTGTGAGCCTTGCCTCCGGACTTCGGGACTCTTTTGTGCTTTACCTCGATTTGCGAACCAGGTCCTATTTTCTCCGTTTTCTCTTCCCGAAGGGAGGGAGAGGTCTCATAATGCGAACCAAGTCCTATTTTCTCCGTTTTCTCTTCCTGAAGGGAGGGAGACGTCTCATAGACCATCTCTCAGTGGCCGTAGGCTACGTTTCGTGGTCGTAGGCCATTTTTTCCCATTTGGAGAGTAGTTACCGATTTTCGGAGCCGTCGGCCGTGTGCCTCGGTTCGGGACCGCTTAACTACTTCTGTTTGCTCCGGTTTTTTGCACACACCTTGTTTCCTCTCCCTAGAGGGACACTTTGGCCCGAGAGACCACTTTCGTGGTCGCGCACCACCTCCGGTGCCTAACAGCCTGTTTTCGAGGCCCCGGGTTGCGTGTTTTGGCCCCCGAACCCTCGTTTTGCATCAGTTAGGGTTCATTTTTTGTATGGACCCTATTTTCATTGTTTGGAAGGTGGTACTATAGTGGGAGACCAGCAATTCTCTTGGAAATCATTTTCTCTCTCCTCCAGTCGATTTTCTTGACAGAAAGCTGGTTTTCCTCACTTTTGGGCCATAATTTCTGGTCTCCCATACCACCATTGTGTTGTGCTCATCTGGGAGGCCACCAATATGGGTAGGTCGACCATCGTTTCTTCCTAACCCATTTGAACCTTGCTAGAAAGCTAGTTTTCCTCTCTCTTGGGCCACAATTTCTAGTCTCCCACCATACAGTTGTATTCTACTCATCTGGGAGGCCACCTTTCTGGTATGGCTGACCAGCATTTTAGCTTGACCCTTTTGAACCTTGGTCGGTTGAACTGGTCGGCCGAGGCCAGACTTCTGCTTTTTAGCCTTCTTGAGTGCAACACAGTTGTGCCAGCTGTGAAGCATTTTACCTTCTCTCCGAGATTTCACCCTCTTGTTTGTCTTCTTAAGGAAGCTTTGGTCCATTTGCTTAGCTTCAAGGAGAAGCTTGACCCTTTTTTCAAGCTTTTTGAGGAAGCTTGACCCCTTTGATCTAACTTCCTCAAGAAGCTTGACCCTTTTGGTTAAGTTTCTTTGAGAAGCTTTGACCCTCTCTTGAGGCTTCTCCAAGAAGCCTTGGCTCTCTTCCTCTATAAAACAAACCTTCCCTCTCCATTTGCAAGGGTTAAAAACATTTGGCTGGAATAGATACACCCACCCTCCATAGCTCTCTTCTTCAAGCTCCAAACCCTAATATTCTTGGCCATTTACACTACACCTCATAGCCTACCACCTCCACCATCCATTCAATCATCCTGACGCTGTTTTTTAGAGGTTGAAGGCTCACCTTCTTGGTCCAAAACTTGCTGTATTGCTGTGCTACAAGGGTAAGTCATCATTTCCCCCATTTTTGCATTATCTTGCTTCATTACTTAGCCCTATTTGCAAGCATTTTTGGGTTTTGTCTTAAACTAAAAAGTGTCTTATTTTGAGCTCCTGTTGAAGTTTGATTAAGTACACTTTTCTGTTTGAGGTCCTCTACCTCCTTGTATACTCCATCCCTCTTTGTAGGCTTATTTTGCTTTGTATCTTACCCCTATTTGAAAGCATTTTTGGGTTTCGAAATAAACTGGAAAAAGTTTTATTTTGAGCTTATAAACATGTTTTCTTAAGGTCACTTTTCTTTTTGGGGTCACCATCCCCTTTGCATGCTTCATTTCCCCATGTTTAGGACTATGCATTAGTGCATTTGTGTTGGCCTTGGTTTGACCTTTTAGCTACTGAAATCTAGTAGATTTTCAGTGGCTTAGATGTGTTTTTGAGCTCTAAAATCAGAGAGGGGTGACCCTCTCACCCCTTGTTCTCTTTACTAGCTTTGTTGGCCTTCCAAAGGACCCCCATTTTGCATCCTTTGAAGTCTCATTTCAGGCCCTATTTGGTGAGTTTTAAGGTTTGCCTTGACTCTGTCCAGAGCCCCTTTGGCCATATTTTATGTCTATCATGCATGTGTAGAGCAATCCTCCTCAAGGCCTTTCAAAGAGACCTTTCATTGCATGCTTTATTGACCCATTCCAGGGCCTTTTTGGTGGGTTTTAGGACCCTCATAACCTATTTCCAGAGTTGGTTTTGCCATTTGGTGTGTCAATCATATAGGTATGGAACAACCCCTTGCATGGCCCTCCAAAGGAGCCCATCATTTTTGCATGCATTGACTGAGTTTCAGCAGTTATTTGGGCATATTTTAGCATACCATATTGCTATTTTTGGCTTGTTTGGTGGCCTCTCTTATGCTTCATATACATGTAATGTAAACCATGGTTACTAGCCTATGTTGCATGTTGTTTTAGCCCTTCATGTTAGCCTTTTTTGGCCATGCTTAGAATTGATTTGGTTCATGTTTAGGACTGCCTTGGCTCTGTTTTCATGCCTCATGGTCAAATAATGCTTGCTTTGCATACTTGTGGTTCAATGCATTTGTCTAGTTTTGAGTTTCGGGGCTTATTTCGTGCATTGGGTGACATGTTTCCATGATTTGGGACCATTGAACATCTTATTTCAGAGCTGAAAATTGCATGTTTGTATGCCATCTTTCATCCCTTGCCATGCTTTGGTAGAGTGGCATTTGATGCCTTAGGATCGGTCCCTTGCATAGTGCATGTTTGCATGTGTTTCGGTTGTCTCATTTCCATCATATGGCCACTGATTTGAGTGTGGCTGAGGTCCACTTATATTGGTTTAAGTCCACCTTGCATTGTGTATGCCATTTGGTTCATATTGTTGCATGTTTGACCATCGCATTGTGTATGCTTTGATTATGCCTTTGTGTATGTCCATCTTTGTGTGTACATTGCGTATGCTAGGTTGTTAGTCACATTGCGTATGCCATATAGTTTATAGCATTGTGTATGCTAGTAGCATGTTTGCATCTCATCCTTGCATGTTTGCATGATTAGGTCGCATTGCATTAGGATTGCATGCTAGTTGCATTTGTGCATGTCATGCATATTGCATTGTGTTTGGAGTAGGAGTTAGTCTAAACACGGGAAACGAGGGACGTTTCGTACTTAAACTGACGAAACGTGTCTCAATTTCTGGTCGCCGACACTCTTGACTGTCCATAATAGAGTTGTTGGCTTTACTTGCTTACATGTGTATTCATTTCATATTGAGTCGTGCAATTCGACTCCTCGGCCATCATGCATCGAGATGCGTGATTGATGGCACAAGGATCCAGGATTACATTCCTTTGAGCTTGTGCAAGGACGGGGAGAGTGATCTTGCACACATATGTTGAAAATACATAGCCCTCTCTCTTTTGCCTTTGTTGCAGAAAAAACTAGAATCCAAGGGCAGAAAGTGGTCGGCCGACCAGGTGTTCTGGTAGGCCGACCACCTTTTTTGGTTCCCACCACAAAGGGTAGTCGGCAGGTGTCTCCCAAGGAAATACCTGGTCGGCAGCCTTCCCAAGGTGGAGTTTCAGCCTTCTGGAGCTTTGTGCAAGTTTTTGAGATCAATTGCAAACAAGGGTGAGGCGAGGCATCGCGATGGAATTTACCGATGAGGCGACGCAAGCATGCATGCATCTTTCATCATTTGTAACAAGAGTTGAGGCAGTCCATTTTATAGCTTGCATGCTAGTTTATTCGCTTTCCTAGTTAATTTGTTAATTAATTAGGGTTTTGTAATATTTAGCTAGAGTAATTAATTATTTATTTCGGACTGCATTATTTATTCGGACCCTCCGAGCGAGGGTACAATTGTAATAAGTGTGCGTGTGTGTGATGTATGTCTTCCAACCCCACGTCTTTCTCCCTTTTATTTACCAGCTTATGATGGTTAGTTTAGGGCATGTTTCAATTAGCATACTTATGATAGCATGTTTGCATTCATTCATCTGTCTTGCATGCACTGGGCTCGGTGCATCATACTAACTGCATTGTATTTCAATTCCGAGTTGAATACTTGTTAGTTGTAGCATTTCACATGCCATCTTTAGAATAGCCGAGCCTATTGTAGTTGCATTCCTGCATGTGTTGCATTAGGCATTTCAGCATAGTTAGGATCATGCATGGATTTCTAACATAGCTTCTATTTTGGCTTGGAGTACTCGGTAAGTGTTTATGCTTTAGCATCCTTGCATGTGTGTAAGTGACTGCCAAGATAGCATACTTACTATGAGGCTATGTGCTTATGTGATATATTTGCCTAAATGCCTGTGGGGTGAAGGTTGAATTATCTGAATTGGAATAATGCATTAACTGCGAGTTTTAAGCCCACTAGATAGTGACAAAACCATGTTTCCTAAGCCACCCGAGGGTGGCAAAATCTGCATTTTTAGCCTACTTGCGAGTAGCAAACCGCTTTAAAAAACAAATATGAAATGTTTTGTTCCAATTTGGGCGATCCAGTCTATACTTGTATGCTGTGCGCATCACATAGTAAATCTAGGCTAATAACCAGAATAAGAACGCATAATGTTTTCAAAACTAGATATCATGGTTAGTAGAGGCCGATCTTTGATCGGGCGAGCGGGGGTGCTCACGAAGTGACCTTCTCCAATCGTACCCAAGTTCCCAAGCCGAGGCAACTTTGGTGATGGCGGACACGTGGCCTTAGGCAAACGAGTCAGGGTTTCCTAAATTCCCCAAAATAAAATATTTAGGTGGCGACTCTGTATCTGGCAAAGCAGTCCATGTTTGGCACTTCTTTCAAAAAAATCTGTTTTCAGAAAACGATTTGCCGGATCTAGATTCTTTGATGATTCATCGGTCTTGCATTGCACTCTGCGAGATTAGATACAGGACCGTGACTTTTGAGTCCGAACTGCAGTGAGCCTATATGAACAAAACGGGATTCTCTCCCGGGACGTTCGGGGCGTCTACAGTTTCTGGCGACTCTGCTGGGGATTTAGAGAACTTGACTCGAACTCATGATATCTTATTTTGATTACACTTATGTGTTTCTTTGCATTGCATTTGCATTGGTGCGCCTAGAACACCGTGTTTGCCGTATGCTATTCCTGAACGGTTTGCCGGAGGCTCGCTTCGAGAAGCGTGCCATAAGGTTGACCGGTTGCGGGCTCTTCCACGACGGGAACACAAACCCCGGTTTTACCGGGGCACCCCCTTTGACCATTTGACCTAGCGCATATTCAAAATCCATAGTGACTATTCCAAACTAAGACAGGTTGCTTACCCGATCATAGGTTGTTTGAAACCGCCGCGTGCATAGTGAAACCCTAGCTCCTGACAAAATAGGACAGGGGAACCCTACCTCAATATAAGGGTGTTTTGGTTCTCGCTTGCTTGTTATGTGCTTTTAGAGTGCTTCTCTACAGGAATGCATGTATCAGTTTGCAAGTTTGGGCATCAGGCCTGCGGGCACAAGTTCAGTATTTTGGGAATCAGTTATCTGCGGGTATCAGATTCAGTTTTTGGGGCAGTAATTTGGGGAGCAGTTATCAGTGGTTGAATATAGTTATCCAGCCATACCTATATCTGTCCTAGTGAAATTGGGCTGAGACGCTGCCTGTTTTCCTCTTTCGGTTCAGAGACTTAGTTCAGAGCAACCAGTGTGCTCCTTTGCTGAGGTAAGGCAGGAAAAGGCTTACCGGTTCATCCGATCCGTCAGTCACCAGTCACGTCACCTCCGTTCAGTTCGACGGACTCATGATGACACAGAATTCAGAGGAAATAATGGTTATGGCAGCCGCATTAAACCAGGGAATCATCATACAGGGTGATACCAACGTTGAAGTGCCACACCCACCTAGGTCACCTGTCGCACATCCGATCTAGAAACCCCAGTTATTTCAAACCCGTGAGCCCACCACATTTGAGTTGATGGGAATGATTGGCGATCTTCAGAGATCCGTGGCTGATCTAGCCTACACAATGTCGGCTCCGCCACCAACCACACCGTATGCCGGGAACTTCATACCGGAGGAGTCCCCACTACTAGGGTGAATTGTAATCGAACTCAGCCAACCTGAAGCCATCCCAAGTTCCGGCAATGGCATGTCGACAACAACGGGGCTCCGCTCTAATGTAGCAACTCAAACCTTCTACCAAGCCGAGGCGAGTGGTAAGAACAAGGTGAAGGTGGAAACTGATCCCTATGAACAACTTCAACAGGCTGTTGAGGCTCTGAAAGCCGGAGGGTTGAATAAGCAGCAAGTACTCGCAGTTATGGCTAAGACTGTAGATGATACTTTCCCCACTCAGACTGAGGGCAGTTCAAGCCAAGGGAAAAATCGAGAGAAGGGTCATCATACCAGAACCGTTCCCTCCAATCCTAATTTTGCACCCAGGAAAAATCAACAAGCCAAACCTATACCTGCCGATCCCTTTGCTAGTACGCCCAGCAAAAATCCACAAACCTCGAAGTATTAACCCCGAGGTCGCAGGGTCTTCCATGCCCTCTATATGCCTTTGTCCAAGGCTCTTCAAATCCTTGCTGAAAAAGGCCACCTCAAACCTCTTGAGCCTCGCCCCCTCCCGAATCCCCTCTTAGCTAAGCATGATACTACCCAGTACTGTATGTACTATCAACAGACTGGTTACACCACCGGCAATTGCTTCCGACTTCGCCACGAAGTACAGGATTTGTTTGATAACGGGGTTGTCCTCCCACCTAGCTCAGCAAAGTCCATCATCACTGGGTCAGTGAACTTCGAGGATAACACAAGTATGTGATCAGGGAATGAACCACCTACGGGCAGTGCTCGGTTTACTCCGGATGTGGCGTTTGGCACGCACTGTTTTGAGCATTTACGAATGCTAGTTTTGTAGTTTCTGACTTGGGTGTTGAGTCAGTTCTGTAGTTTTGTTTTGAGTCTGTCTCATTGTCTTGAGTCTGTCTTTTTGATTAAGGGTCTGTCTTGTTGTATCGAGTCAGTCCTGTTGTACAAAGATCAGGTGATTCCGGGGGTGTTACCTTAGGCATCACCATTTTGTTTTGTGTTTGTCTTTTTGCTTTCTCTTGAGTCTATTTCTGCCGTGGAGCCAGTTGTGCTAACAGATTTGAATGAACAGCAGTGATTTTCACACCCTTGTGTTTGCTTCTGCCTTGCGCCAGTTGTACCAGAAAGTTTGAATGAAATGGCAATACTTTTTGCCAACTTTTCTGTGCCTCGAACTCATTGCATTGACCTAAGTTTTCCAAAACTTTTCAAACACTATGATGAAAACGAAGAGGGAGGAATTCCTCGGGTTTTGCAAAATTTGATCAATTGAGAGAAAGAGAGGCATGCTAAGCCTTTAATAAATGAAATCATGTTTGTTGATATGAGTACTGAGAAGGACCCTGGCTTGATCCAGATTGGTTCTACACTATCTTCAGTGCGAGCGATTTGTCGCTTTCTTAAAAAAAAAAAATTCAAAAAATGTTTTCCGCAGTCCTGCGAAGACCTGTATGGAATCGCTCTTAAGATTGTACAGCCTAGGATCGCTCTCAGCCTCGAGACTTGACCCCTTGCTTTCAAACCTTGGACCTTAATTCAGAATGTTCAAAGGTCAATCATGATGTGAGGCCTGTGTAGCCAAATTTGAAGCAGCCCTCGAACTAGGGACAAGAAAGTCAGATTAAGAAGATCAGATGTCATCAAAAGAAGCTTGCGAAGCTAGATCAGAAGCACCCCTCGAACTAGAGGCAAGAAATATCAGACGTGCTCGAAGAGTCAAAAATGGGGTCATTGCTCAAGCTAATGAAGATCGGCAAGAATGCCAAATCCCAGAAATTGGGGAAAGAAGAAAGTATTGCTGAAGGACAACCAAGTCCCTATCCACACTACTAGGGGCAATTCAGGCCCCCCATTGAATGGACTCCTGCATCTTCAGCGAACAGCAGCCATTCTCCTGGATTCAGGTGACTTCAAGATCTAAAAACCATTTGACATGGACAAAGCTACACTTTTACCCTTAAGAGGCTCGCTGGGCCAAAAACCCGGAAGGGCGACCCAGGCAAAAGTTAGAGCAAGAAAAAGAACAAAAAGAACAAAAAAGAAAAAGAAAAATACAAAGAATGAAGAAAAGAAAAGAAGAAAAATGAAGAAAATAAAAAGAAGAGATGAAAAAAAGAAGAAAAGAAATGAAAAAGAATTGAAGAACAAAGCTCGCAAGGTTGAAAATCCAAAAAGGGCAGCCTTGGCAAAAGTTAGAGCGCAAAAGGAGAGGTTAAATACACGAGTGTACCTTAACCCGGAACTACGTCAGGCTTGATTCCCATGTTTGGGATACGTAGGCAACTTCTTTCTGAAGTCCAATTGTAAAACACTTCAAATTTGACTGTGTCCATGTAATGGTTCTGATCATCGTTGTCTTCTCTATATCCGAGAGTTCGGTTGTGATCGTCACCTTGAAAAGTGGTTACAATGTGCTGCGATGCTATTCAAACAAGGGGCAACTTTCCGTTGCCATACAGCGCACTGCGGTGCCATTCAAACAAGGGGCAACTTTCCGTTGCCATGCAGTGTCGTTCAGACAAAGGGCAATTCTCCTTCGGATCTGAGGTTGTGCATCTCGAGAGTAGGTTTCGTGCTCGTTGAGCAGTGGCCGTTTGCAAAAACAGTTTTGAGAATTTTTACTGAGGTTGACTAATTCTCTTGAAAATTATTCCACTTTTCCAAAACTGGACCATTTTTTGGACCCAAAAAGGAAAATTTTCAGTGCTCATAGCCTGACTTGCATGATTTTAAATCAGAAAATTGAACAAGCATGTTAATCTAACTCTCATTTTGGTCAAAATTGTTTTAGTAGAAAGCCAAAAAATAAAAAATGGTCAAAATGATGAACTAGGGGCACAGTTAAGTCAAGTGTCCTGTCTTTTCCCCGTTGTCAATGCATTTGCCAAAAAGGGCACCATACTTGCCAGAAACGGCACTCTACCTTCCAGAAAAGGGCACAACTGAAGCTAACAGCAAAATGTCGAAAGCTCTCTCATCCTCCAAGCAACGAGGTATCAAGCCAAGTATGAAGCACGAACTGGAATGGATCAAGATATTCCACTTCCTCATATGGACAGATCTGATCATGTCCAAACTCCCCAGCAGAGCATCATCAACCAATGTCAGCTGCAGATTTGCTACACACCCAGTTGTAGCACAGCCTCTCAGTGGGAGAAACTCACTGTTGTGAACAAGAAGAAGAATCTAGCGGAATGCTAGGGGCAAGACCCCGTAACTTTTTATTTATCCATCAACCACCCAGGGGAGGGATTGAAAATGAGAGATTGAAGAATAGAGAGATGTGCGATGAGAGAAAAAGTAAGAAAAGGGTTTTGAGAGAAAAGCCGAGCCTGAGGGTCGAGTGATGTGAGAATCACAAATGAGAAAGGGTGGGAAACAATACCAGGAGAAATTGGCTCCTCGTGCACTGAGAGGTCTCTTGCCATTGGAACATGTCTGTGTGTCGTGTCAGTCGTTTTGTTTGTCTCGATTCTTGTTTTGAGTCATTTCGGGTGTCTATAGATGTGTTTAGGTTGTCTTACCTTGTCTTTCTCTTTGTTGTTGAGTCGTGGTGTGCTGTGTTCAGTCGTAGGCTCAATACCCAGTTAAGAACTTATTCTTACTCTCAATTTCAAAAAATCGTTTTGTGCTCCGAGTGCCGTGCCGTTCTCCACATCTGTGCAAAACAAGATTTGTTCTTTCATAAAATCGCAGGGTTCAACCCAGGTCATGCGGGAATAGTAAAACCAGGACCTATCTGAAGTTATATAGGTTCCAGACTTCGAAGCAAAAGAAAAAAGGGAAAATGTCGGGCATCTGAGTTGGTTTCAACTTCTGCAAGTTCCGTCGTCGCATCCTGTATGTTCAGAATGAGCTGTGTGTTCAAAATTAAAAGACTACTGTGTTATGAGCCGTGTGTTCAGATCGAGCAGTGTTGTGTTATGAGCTGCGTGCAAATGAAAATGTATGAGCTGCGGGTTCAGAATTGAAATGTGTGAGCAGCGTGTTCAAAGTGAAATGAATGAGCTGTGTGTTCAGAAATGAAAATTTATCAGTTGCGTGTTCAGAATTAAGAATGAGTTGCGTGCAAATGAAATGAATGGGCTGAGTGTTCCGAAAAATTCAAAAGTTTGGGTTGCGTGTTTAACTTTCAACAAGTGTGTGCTCCGTGTTCACAATCAAAAATAGGTTGCGAGTTCAGAAATTCAAGAGTTTCGGCTGCGTGTTCAACTTTCAAAAAACTGTGAGCTGCATGTTCAACTTTCAAAAACTGTGGGCTGCGTGCTCACTGGAAGAGTGTAGGCGGTGTGTTCACCATCAAGAGTTTGGGCTGCGTGTTCAACTTTCAAAAACTTTGGGCTGCGTGTTCAACTTTTAAAAACTGTGAGCTGCGTGTTCAACTTTCAAAAACTGTGGGCTGTGTGTTCACAACAACAAGTTTGAGCTGTGTGTTCAGATTTCAAGAAAGTGTGGGCCGCGTGTTCACCGCAAGAGTTTGAGCTGTGTGTTCAGATTTCAAGAAAATATGGACTGCGTGTTCACGACAAAAGTTTGAGCTGTGTGTTCAGATTTCAAAAATGTGGGCTGCATGTTCACGACAAAAGTTTGAGCTGCGTGTTCAGAAGTTCGAGTGCTTGAGCTGTGTGTTCAAAATGCAAACTAAATGCTGTGTTATGGACTGAGTGTTCAGATTGAGCAGTGTTATGAGCTGTGTGCCCGAGAACGAGCTATGTGCTCGAAGAACGAGCTGTGCGCCCGAAGACCGAGCTGTGTGCCCGAAAACGAGCTGCGTGCCCGGAAATGAGCTGCGTGCCCAAAGAACGAGCTGTGTGCCTGAAAACGAGCTGTGTGCCTGAAAACGAGCTGTGTGCCCGAGAATGAGCTGTGTGCCCGAAAAATGAGCTGTGCGCCCGAAACAAGCTGTGTGCCTGAAAAATGAGCCGTATGCCTGAAAAACGAGCTGTGTGCCCGAAAAATGAGCCGTGTGCCCGAAAACGAGCTGTGTGCCCCAAAAATGAGCCATGTGCCCAAAAATGAGCTGTGCGCCCCCCAAACGAGTTGTGTGCCTGAGATCTGCTGTGTGCCCGAAAAATGAGCTGTGTGCCCGAAATGAGCTGTGTGCCCCCAAAATGAGCTGTGTGCCCGAAATAAGCTGTGTACCCAAAATGAGCCGCGTGCCCGAAATGTGCTGTGTGCCCGAATGAGTTGTGTGCCCAAAAGAGCCATGTGCCCAGATAAATAGAGTGCTGTGTTTCAAGCTGCGTGCCAAATGAACAGAATATTATGTTGTGAGTCACGTGCCAAACAAACATGGTGTTGTGTAGTGAGTTGTGTGCCGAATGAATGAGTGCTATGTTGTAAGCCGTGTGCCATTACTTGCATTATGTATACATTCGCGCTATTTTGCGCACCTCAATCGCACTGTTTTGTGCAGTTTATCATTCGCGCTATTTTGCGCACCTCAATCGCACTGTTTTGTGCAGTTTACATTCGCGCTATTTTGTGCATCGCACTGTTTTGTGTAGTTTATCATTCGCATTATTTTACGCCCCTCAATCGCATTGTTTTGTGCAGTTTACATTCGCGCTATTTGGTGCATCGCACTTTCGTGTGCATTGCATTCATTCGCGCTATTTTGCGCACCTCAATCGCACTGTCTTGCGCTTTGCATATCACATCACGCTATCTTGCGCACCTTACCTGCACTTGTTAGTGCATTGCATCGCGCTATCTTGCGCACCTTACCTGCACTTGTTAGTGCATTGCATCGCGCTATCTTGCGCACCTTACCTGCACTTGATAGTGCATTGCATCGCGCACCTTACCAGCACTTGTTAGTGCATTGCATCACGCTATCTTGCGCACCTTACCTGTACTTGTTAGTGCATTGCATCGCACTATCTTGCACACCTTACCTGCACTTGTTAGTGCATCGTATCGCGCAATCTTGCGCACCTTATCTGTATCGCATTGTTTTGTGCATTCACCCTGCTCGTACTATTTTGTACACCTTTAACATCGCACTATTTTGTGCATCTGTTTAGCACTGTTTTGTGCATACGCTCTGCATCGCACTGTCTTGTGCACATTGTATTTTTGTATCATTCACACTGTCTTGTGCACTTTCTGGTCTAGGAGACCTTAAATCCTTTAAAGGTGCAATTCCTTTGGTGTTTGTCGTGCCCGAACGACTTCTGGTGGTCTGGTATAGCCACCTGCCTGTGTTAGCGGTGAGTTCCTAGGAGATCAACTGAGACGGTGGAAACTAGAGTTCGAATGGCTTATGCCAAGAACGCAAAGGTTCGGGATTTTCGAGACTAAAGTCTGGTTTAAATACCCAGAGGTATATCCTCAGCTTGAAATCTGTATGGCAGCCCCATAGATTGAGATAGCATGTGCATGCACCTCAATTCTGGATACTGAACCAACCTAGTTTGTCACCCTGTTGAAGAATAGGGAAAGCTGCGACCATAGTCAGGGAGAAAAGTAGTACCTGCGGTTCAACTGAGAAGAAGCGAGAGATCCCCAGCAGCATGAGGTACGTCATTGCCAATTGCCCCTGTAAGGTACCTTCACTTCCTAGCTATTACATTGCATTTTAGCTATTACATTGCATAAATCCTGAATTATCAAACCGGCTTCGCGTAACGTATAAGTCCAATTTTCAAATCGGCTTCGCGTAACGTATAAGTCCAATTGTCAAAACCTTCTTGCATATCATTTTGCATTTTGCCCCCTGCCTGTGGGCATGCCTGCGGGCACATCTTTGTTTATCTCGCCTGTTTGTCTAAGTCTTCGGCCTTGTCAAAAATAGGTTGTCTCTAGGCTTTGACATTCACTCCCGTCACTTATGATTTCCGAGTTCTGTCAAAGAGGGGCAACTGTAGACACCCTATTTTTGACCGACCTTATGACTCAGACGTCACCAATTGAGCGCTCGGTGATGATGCATATTGTGCTCGTTCTGAGGTTTCAAAGTCTCAGTTGCGAGCCTTGCCTCCGAACTTCGGGGCTCTTTTGTGCTTTATCTCGGTTTGGGAACCAGGTTCTTTTTTCTCCGTTTTCTCTTCCCGAAGGGAGGGAGAGGTCTCGTAGACCATCTCTCAGTGGCCGTAGGCTACGTTTCGTGGTCGTAGGCCATTTTTTCCCGTTTGGAGACCAGTTACCGGTTTTCGGAGTCGTCGGCCGTGTGCCTCGGTTCGGGACCGCTTAACTACTTCCGTTTGCTCCGGTTTTTGGTACACACCTTGTTTCCTCTCCCTAGAGGGACACTGTGGCCCGAGAGACCACCTTCGTGGTCGCGCGCCACCTCCAATGCCTAACAGCCTGTTTTCGGGGCCCCAGTCTGCGTTTTTTGGCCCCCGAACCCTCGTTTTGCATCGGTTTGGGTTTTATTGTTTGGAAGGTGGTACTATAATGGAAGACCAGTAATTCTCTTAGAAATCATTTTCTCTCTCCTCCAGCCGATTTTCTTGACAGAAAGCTGGTTTTCCTCACTTTTAGGCCATAATTTCTGGTCTCCCATACAACTATTTTGTTGTGCTCATCTGGGAGGCCACCAATATGGGTAGGCCGACCAGCTTTTCTTCCTGACCCTTTTGAACCTTTCTAGAAAGTTGGTTTTCCTCTCTCCTAGGCCACAATTTTTGGTCTCCCACCATACAACTGTATTCTACTCATCTGGGAGGCCACCTTTCTGGTATGGCCGACCAGCATTTCAGCTTGACCCTTTTGAACCCTGGTCGGCCGACCAGGGTAAGTGGTCGGCCGACCACTTGAACTGGTCGGCCAGCCTTCTGCTTTTTGGCCTTCCTGAGTGCAATACAGCTGTGCCAGCTGTGAAGCATTTGACCCTTTCTCTGAGATTTCATCCTCTCGTTTGTCTTCTTAAGGAAGCTTTGGTCCATTTGCTTAGCTTCAAGGAGAAGCTTAACCCTTTTGGTTAAGTTTCTTTGAGAAGCTTTGACCCTCTCTTGAGGCTTCTCCAAGAAGCCTTGGCTCTCTTCCTCTATAAAACAAACCTTCCCTCTCCATTTGCAAGGGTTAGAAACATTTGGCTGGAATAGATACACCCCACCCTCCATAGCTCTCTTCTTCAAGCTCCAAACCCTAATATTCTTGGCCATTTACACTACACCTCATAGCATACCACCTCCACCATCCATTCAATCATCCTGGAGCTATTTTTCAGAGGTTGAAGGCTCACCTTCTTGGTCCAGAACTTGCTGCATTGCTGTGCTACAATGGTAAGTCATCATTTCCCCCATTTTTGTATTATCTTGATTCATTACTTAGCCCTATTTGCAAGCATTTTTGGGTTTTGTCTTAAACTAAAAAGTGTTTTATTTTGAGCTCCTCTTGAAGTTTGATTGAGTACACTTTTCTGTTTGAGGTCTTCTACCTCCTTGTATGCTCCATCCCTCTTTGTAGGCTTATTTTGCTTTGTATCTTAGCCCTATTTGAAAGCATTTTTGGGTTTCGACATAAACTGGAAAAACTTTTATTTTGAGCTTATAAACATGTTTTCTTAAGGTCACTTTTCTTTTTGGGGTCACCATCCCTTGCATGCTTCATTTCCCCATGTTTAGGACTATGCATTAGTACATTTGTGTTGGCCTTGGTTTGGCCTTTTAGCCACTGGATGTGTTTTTGAGCTCTAAAATCAGAGAGGGGTGACCCTCTCACACCTTGTTCTCTTTACTAGCTTTGTTGGCCTTCCAAAGGACCCCTATTTTGCATGCTTTGAAGTCTCATTTCAGGCCCTATTTGGTGAGTTTTAAGGTCTGCCTTGACTCTGTCTGGAGCCCCTTTGGCCATATTTTGTGTCTATCATGCATGTGTAAAGCAATCCTCCTCAAGGCCTTTCAAAGGGACCTTTCATTGCTTGCATCATTGACCCATTCCAGGGCCTTTTTGGTGGGTTTTAGGACCCTCATAACCTATTTCCAGAGTTGGTTTTGCCATTTGGTGTGTCCATCATATAGGTGTGGAACAACCCCTTGCATGGCCCTCCAAAGGAGCCCATCATTTTTGCATGCATTGACTGAGTTTCAGCAATTATTTGGGCATATTTTAGCATACCATATTGCTATTTTTGGCTTGTTTGGTGACTTCTCTTGTGCTTCATATACATGTAATGTAAAACATGCTTACTAGCCTATGTTGCATGTTGTTTTAGCCCTTCATGTTAGCCTTTTTTGGCCATGCTTAGAACTGATTCGGTGCATGTTTAGAACTGCATTGGCTCTGTTTTCATGCCTCATGGTCAAATAATGCTTGCTTTGCATACTTGTGGTTCAATGCATTTGTCTAGTTTTGAGTTTCGGGGCTTATTTCGTGCATTGGGTGACATGTTTCCATGATTTGGGACCATTGAGAATCTTATTTCAGAGCTGAAAATTGCATGTTTGTATGCCATATTTCATCCCTTGCCATGCTTTGGTAGAGTGGCATTTGATGCCTTAGGATCGGTCCCTTGCATCGTGCATGTTTGCATGTGTTTCGGTTGTCTCATTTCTATCATATGGCCACTGATTTGAGTGTGGCTGAGGTCCACTCATATTGGTTTAAGTCCACCTTGCATTGTGTATGCCATTTGGTTCATATTGTTGCATGTTTGACCATCACTTTGTGTATGCTTTGATTATGCCTTTGTGTATGTCCATCTTTGTGTGTGCATTGCGTATGCTAGGTTGTTAGTCACATTGCATATGCCTTATAGTTTATATAATTGTGTATGCTAGTAGCATGTTTGCATCTCATCCTTGCATGTTTGCATGGTTAGGTCGCATTGCATTAGGATTGCATGCTAGTTACATTTGTGCATGTCATGCATATTGCATTATGTTTGGAGTAGGAGTTAGTCTAAACACGGGAAATGAGGGACGTTTCGTACTCAAACTGACGAAACGTGTCTCAATTTCCGATCGCCGACACTCTTGACTGTCCATGATAGAGTTGTTGGCTTTACTTGCTTATATGTGCATTCATTTCATATTGAATCATGCAATTTGACTCCTCGGCCATCATGCATCAAGATGCGTGATTGGTGGCACGAGGATCGAGGATTACATTCCCTTGAGCTTGTGCAAGGACGGGGAGAGTGATCTTGCACACATATGTTGAAAATACATTGCCCTCTCTCTCTCTTGCCTTTGTTGCAGAAAAAACCAGAATCCAGGGGCCGAAAGTGGTCGGCCGACCAGGTTTTCTGGCCAGCCGACCACCTTTTTTGGTTCCCACCACAAAGGGTGGTCGGCAGGTGTCTCCCAAGCCAATACCTGGTCGGCAGCCTTCCCAGGGTGGAGTTTTAGCCTTCTAGAGCTTTGTGCAAGTTTCTGAGATCAATTGCAAACAAGGGTGAGGCGAGGCATCGCGATGGAATTTACCGACGAGGCGACGCGAGCATGCATGCATCTTTCATCATTCGGAACAAGAGCTGAGGCAGTCCATTTTATAGCTTGCATGCTAGTTTATTTGCTTTCCTAGTTAATTTGTTAATTAATTAGGGTTTTGTAATATTTAGCTAGAGTAATTAATTATTTATTTCGGACTGCATTATTTATTCGGACCCTCCGAGCAAGGGCACAATTGTAATAAGTGTGCGTGTGTGTGATGTATGTCTTCCAACCCTACGTCTTTCTCCCTTTTATTTACCAGCTTATGATGGTTAGTTTAGGACATGTTTCAATTAGCATACTTATGATAGCATGTTTGCATTCATTCATCTGTCTTGTATGCACCGAGCTCGGCGCATCATACTAACTGTATTGTATTTCAATTCCGAGTTGAATACTTGTTAGTTGTAGCATCTCACATGCCATCTTTAGAATAGCCGAGCCTATTGTAGTTGCATTCCTGCATGTGTTGCATTAGGCATTTCAGCATAGTTAGGATCATGCATGGATTTCTAACATAACTTCTGTTTTGGCTTGGAGTACTCGGTAAGTGTTTATGCTTTAGCATCTTTGCATGTATGTGAGTGACTGCCATGATAGAATGCTTACCATGAGGCTATGTGCTTATGTGATATATTTGCCTGAATGCTTGTGGGGTGAAGGTTGGATTATCTGAATTGGAATAATGCATTAACTGTGAGTTTTAAGCCCACTAGATAGTGGTAAAACCATGTTTCCTAAGTCCACCCGAGGGTGGCAAAATCTGCATTTTTAGCCTACTTACGAGTAGCAAACCGCTTTAAAAAATAAACATGAAATGTTTTGTTCCAATTCAGGCGATCCAGTCTATACTTGTATGTTGTGTGCATCACATAGTAAATCTAGGCTAATAACCGGAATAAGAACGCATAATGATTTCAAAACTAGATATCATGGTTAGTAGAGGCTGATTTTTGATCGGGCGAGCGGGAGTGCTCACGAAGTGACCTTCCCCAATCGTACCCAAGTTCTCGAGCCAAGGCAACTTTGGTGATGACAGACACGTGGCCTTAGGCAAACGAGTCAGGGTTTCCTAAATTTCCCAAAATAAGATATTTAGGTGGCGACTCTGTATCTAGCAAAGCAGTCCATGTTTGACACTTCTTTCAAAAAAATCTATTTTCAAAAAACGATTTGCCGGATCTGGACTCTTTGATGATTCATCGGTCTTGCATTGCACTCTGCGAGATTAGATACAGGACCGTGTCTTTTGAGTCCGAACTGTAGTGAGCCCATATGAACAAAACGGGATTCCCTCCCGGGACGTTCGGGGACGTCTACACTATCCGTTGCAGAATATCTCCGATTTCTGTACTCTCTATAATAAGATCATATTGTTGCATTTTCTCTTCGTCAAATTCCATTCATGTGGGGGATTGTTGGAAATATAGGCTTATTTTGGGTCAACTTTGAGCCCAAATTTGAATAGGGCCCACACGTCTTTTGGGGTGGATCCAAAGAGGTAACGTGTTCCTTGCCGCATGGCAAGTCACATGGTGCAAACGGTTTGTCAAAATCATTTATGTGTGAATGAGAAGTTGACGTTGTTTTCGGGTTCACGGAATGGCAAATTTAAGAGTCAAATGTGGGTTTCCTTAAATGGTTGTCCCACATTGAAAACTGAGGAGAACTTATGTGTGTATATAAGTTCTAGGTAGCAATATTTGAGTTGGGCTCCAACGGGCACCCCAAGTTTTGTGAAGGAAGGAGTTAGGGACAAAGTAGGCTTTGGCCCAAACCACCACACACGGGCGCGCACCGTTCGACAGACTGGGCCGGTTGTGAGTTGGGTCATAACATTAATTTTTTGGACAAAATTTATTTGAATTTTTTTCAACATTCTTGTAGGAAAATTTGAATTTTGCACCAAACAGTTTGAATTCAAAATTTTGCTCCCAACCAGCTTGACTTTCACACTAGTTCGAATGTCTCTTCTATTTTGCCCGACAGTTTTCAACAGATCAAACTGGTTTCAAATAGATTTTTGCACCTGTTTAGTTTGAATTTGCATCTATTTGGATCTTTCCAATAGTCACCAACTATACCTATAAATACAGAATCATTCCAGCAGATTTTCTCAATCAGAAAAATCAATTCTCTTCACATTTTTACCCTCTTTGCATTATTATTCATACTAGTTTTTAGAGAGTATAGAACACAGGTTCCAGTTCACCGAAACAGACTGCTATTAGTGCTAATATAATCATTGAAAGATCGTTGTATTTTGGGAGGTAGACGCCATTATTCCGTAAGCACCTATGCGGGGCAAATATCTCTTAAAGACAGAGTGTCACATATTCGACTTCATCATTTTTGTACTTATTCGTTTCAATAAATAATTTTTTAAGTAATATTTTTATTTATTTGATTTGTTTCACATTATTTTCTCATACACAAAAGATTTTTCTTTTTTTCTTTTTTTTTGTCAGGAACTTTTTGCCTTGTAATCTCAATGATCAACCACCCTATCAGTTTACAAACAAATGTGATCATTCCATTAGGTTACAAACAAATTATAAAGTAAAATACCACCATGTAAGTTAACGTCCTAAGAGCATCTCCAATGGAGCTGCTATATCACTTGTCAAAACTAAAAAATGACAGGAATGGCAAAAAATTGTCTCCAACGGGCTGTTATTTCACTTGCCAAAGATGGTAGATGCCATATATGTTCTCAAATTTGGCAAATGAAATAGCAGATGCCAAGCTTGCCAGAGCAGCAAAAATCAACAGGAATTTGGCACCAAATTCAGTTGAAAACAACAGAATTAATCTAGTAGGGAACCTATTTTTCAAAATCAAACCCAATTTTTAGAATCAAGCAAATTTCGGAATGGAATTGACAAACCCAAATTCGGTTTCTCAAAAAAAAAAAATTTAATTCATTTATCACCAAATCAGTCAATCCAAATTAGATGGTATGCATTCACAATAAACCAAACGAAATCAGATAATCCAATATTACAATAAAATGATCAGAAGTCCAAAAATTTGCAAAATGAAGTTTGAGAGGGAGATAGATTTCAATATATATATATATATATATATATATATATATATGCCTCCGTTTGGGAAGTGGGTTGGCTTTTTGACTTTTTGGCTTTTTTGGCTATTTTAGCCTGGGCTAAAAAGCTTGGTTTAGGAAGGACTTTTTGACTTTTTGACTTTTTAGCTTTTTTTGTGAGAGAAGAATGTAATAATTATGGGTTGGATGTGATGTTTTGTTTTTTGTGCCTAAAATAGCTTATTTTGTCTTTTGTGACTAAAATAGCCAAAAAAACCCACTTTAGTTCTTCCCAAACGGACCCTATATATATATTTGCAGAATGAAGATTGATGGATGAACAAAAATTGATCAAAAAAAATAATTTAGAAAATTTGAAAAAAACATACCATATTTAAATCTTTTGAAGATCCGGTTTGAATCCATCGACAGTTTTAAGTTTCAAAAATCACGATCACCTCAAATCTACATCAACAACAAAAAAAATAAAGCAAAAATCAAAGAGACAGGGAAAGGGTTTCGATCATGGAGGAGATCATGGAAGGGACCGAGTGAGAGAGAGTCAAAGAGCGGTTTCAATCAAGGAGGAGAAGGGGGAGAAGGGGTTTCGATCATGGAGGAAAAGGGATAGTGGTTTGAGAAGAGGGAGAGAGTGAGAGTGGGAGAGAGAGAGAGAGAGGGGTTTTGACCATAGAGGACAAGGGGGAGTTGTTTGTGCTCGGTCTGGTTTGAGAGAGAGAGAGAAAGAGCGCTTTGTTCTTCGAAGAAAGAGAGTGAGGCGGTTCAGTGAGAAGCTTCGATATGAGAGAGAGAGAATGAAAAAGATGGAGACAGAGCCCATATTGTTTGAAAAGGAAGACTTCGGTGTTCAATGTCAATTTATTTTAATATATTTTTCTGTCAATGTAATTTTATTTTTTTTAATTTATTATGATTTTTTTTTTTTTTATACTTGGGGATATTTCAATGTATTTTTTAGTTTTTTATTATTTACCAAAAATTATTTCTTAATTTTGTAATGTCATTTCTTTTTAATGTAATTTTAAGTATTTTATATTTAAATTTATGGGTGAATTATATTTAATTTTTATTTGGAAATTTTTTAATTTTTTTAATTTTTTCTAGTTCAGTATAATGTAAATATATAATTTTTTTTTACAAACAATTGAAAAAAGCTCACAAGAGACAAAAAAAATAAACAAAAAACAAAATTCACTATAAAACCTATATTCAAACAACACTTATAAATTTGAAGGAAAAGTTGGTTGAGATTTGTCAAAATAGTATGTAACTATTAAAATATCATTGTTATAATTTGACAAAATAACACTATTCATTGCCAAATTATAACAATGACAATGTTATTTTAACAAATAGCATTGGAGTTGCTCGGACATTGAATTGTGGCCCCAGACTAAAGTGGTTACATATATGCGATTTTAGTTATTATTTTTTACCCCCAAAAACAAAAAACAAAAAAAGTTAAAACATTTCAAAGATTATATATGGTCTTAGAATATTATTCCATAGTCTTTATCACTTTGACACTTATTAAAGTTTCTCTTAAAATTTTAAGAAAAAATACCAATCCTACAACTCTAATAAATAAATATCAAGTTAAGGCATGAGAATTTGCACCAAGGATCCTCTAGAGTGAAATTTTCCTAAAGTTTCCTAGAGTACTACATTGTGTGGTTGAGATTTACTGGCAAGTCACATCAGAAAAATTGATGTGACTTGCCAGTAAATCTCAACCACACAATGTAGTACTCTAGGAAACTTTAGAAAAATTTCACTCTAGAGGATCCTTACTCGAGAATTTGGCCCAAGACCAAGGCATAATTTTTCTCAAGGATTGTGATGTCAAAGATTATAGCCATGCATTTGGCTGATTAGTTACAAGTCCATGGAACAGTTACAAATTAAAAGTGTCTTGCAAACTTGTACAAAAGGTTGAGATTAGTACAAAAGACCAAACCAAGGCAAAAAGAGTGATGTTAGAAACAAGGAAATCCAAACAAGCCCTTTAGTGAAAAAAGTGTGGAACCCTCTCCTCCTTTCGTCTTCAATAAGCCTCATGCTCTCCCTGCATTTCCCATTAAACATTCACAAACGGAAATTAAAGACAAACACATGAAACAATTAAAATTAAAACAAGAACAAATTTTAGGGAAAATAAAAGATTTAGGAGTGGAATTTAGCTCACTTTCTTGGGGGTAATAAAGTCCACAAACTTTTTCTTGCTCTTGCTCTTGCCATTGGGAGACTTGTGGGGAGGATCTATTGCTCCATATTTCCTGAGTTTCTCTCTCACAAACCTCTCATATATGAAAGCTGCGCCCCTGAACTGTGGCAGAACCAACCATGCCACAAATGCTAGCTTTATATCATACCATATTGGTATCCTGCAATATTAAAAGCCAAACACATAATTACATATTCTGAAAAAATATTAATTATTTCATAATTTGAAAAAATACATATATTTAAAAACTTACCAAAAAGCAAAATTTATAGCCTAGATTCTTTCTAATAAATATAAGAACATGCTATTCAAATCCAAAATTCAGTTTTTAAAACCAATGATGTGGAAATCAAGATTTAAAAAGTAAACTTATATATCATCCTCCTAAATACAACACGTGAACTTGTATATTATCCTCTTAAATATAATACGTAATATCCTCCTAAATATATTATATAATATACGTATTTTCAAAATTTCCATTCGTAAACTTTTTGGGTTACTATTTTGGGATCCATAATTTTTACTTTATTATATTTTATATGATATATTCATTAAAAATTAAGATCTAATCGTAGTTAATTTTATTTTATAATCATCAAGTTGAAATAGTTATTAACTTATTAATTTATATATATATATATATTTACAACTAATTTTGTTATGAGGATTATATACCATTGTAGGATGGGTTGGAGGAGCATCTCCATGAGAGTGAGGAATGAATAAAGGATCCAGTAAGCAAGCCACTGCTCATCATCCACCTTTGATGGGCTTTCTATTGCTATTACCGATGCATATCTACAAAATAGAAGGAAACAAGCATTAATTGGTCGAAGCCAGCTATAGTAATTTATAACTAGAAAATATTTAAATAAATAAATAAATAAATAAAACTAATAAACTTACAAGGGGTACAACAGCATCGTAACTGGCCTGCATGGATAATTCACAAATTAAAACGAAAATTAGATCACTAAATTCACAAAAAAATGGATAAACAGCATGTAGAAGGAGTTCTATCCCCTTGTTTTTGGATGAAAAATATTTTTTTAATTTTTTGATATAATGAAACACAAAAATTAATGAATGAAAAATGAGAATATCATAAAAAAATATTTTTATTCTAAACAAACTAAGTTTTAAAAGGCAAAAATTACCCAGCAAGTACGTGAACATGGGTGATCAACGTCCAAAAACGACCCATATCTTGGTCACTCTTTTTTTCTTGTGTTTTTGCGGAGTTTGTGAAGGGATTTGAATAAACGAATTGCAACTAAGAAGAAGAAGAAGAAGAATAGAAACTGAGTCAAAAAGTGAACTAGGTTTCGACTGTCAGTGAGAAAAGCAGAAGACTTGGATTCAGACGGATTTGGGCAATGAAAGATAAAGTTTTGATTAAGACAGAGAGAGAGAGAGAAGTTAAAAATGGTGGAAGGGGAGTGACAGCATTTTATAAGGGGAGAGATGAGAGGGACACGTGGAGAGATGGGCGGTGGCATTGGATTCTGCCTTCAACGTGGCGACCGACCTTTTCGATCGCACCGTCCACTTGTGATTTCCGATCAGATCTCGACCCACTATACATCTATGAAGGTCCGGCACAGCACTAGATAATTTGTACTGGATCCGTTAAATTTTTCTTATGATAATTTTAAAATAATTAAAATTTAATTTTACAAAAATTAAGGTAACATTTAGTGGTGTTTTGAAAAGTTGGTAAAAAATTAAGGTGGCGTTTGGTAGAATTTTGTAAATATGATTTGAGAGTATTTTGAATTTGTGAGTTGTGGAATTATGATTTGAATGTAGAAATTTTGTTGGTTATGATTTTTAAATAGAGTGTTGAATTGAGTGTGGAATTGAGTTTTGAAAGTTTGATTTGACATGTGAAGTAAGAAAAATTGTTTAGTTACGAGTTTTGGAAAGAGTTTACAAAACTTAATTCAAATTATTATAACTCATAACAAAACACACTATTTTCATACTATTGAAAATTCTGATCAACACTCATAACCAAACTCTTTTTAAAATTCAATTAAAAAAAATTATTATTAATAGAAAATAATATTAATCAATTTTTTAATTGAAAATACTACAAAGGAAATATTTTTTTTTTTCAAAATAAATATTCAAAAAATTTAAATCATAAATATTTAAATAATTTAGATAATCTAAAAAATTTAATAAGTAAAAAATTAAAATAAATATTCAAAAAATTTAAATCGTAAAAATTTAAATAATTTAAATATTCAAAATTTTTAAATAATTTAAAATGTTAATATTGTAAATTTAAAACAACTCTACACTTAAATCGTAACCAAACACATAAAACAAAACTCAATTAAAAAATTATTTTTAAAACTCATAACCAAACACATAATTCGAAACTCCATACTACTTTCACAACTCTACACGCAAATCGTAAATAAATACATAACAACAAAATTAAAATATTTAAAAATATTTTTACAAAATAGTGTTTGAATTTATTTTTATAAAATATTTTAAATTTTAAAAAATTAAAATCGTAATATTTTGAAATTAAAATATTTAAAAATATACAAAAAAAATTAAAAAATTAAAAAAATCACAACATATTTAAATATTTAAAAAATAAAAATATTGATTTGAATTGAGTTTTGAAAAGTGTTTTGAATTATGTGTTTGGTTATGCGTTTTGAAAAGTAATGATTATGTTTTGAATTGAGTTTTGAGAAATAGGTATAGAATTATGATTTGAAAGCTCAAAATAAACAGCACACTTAAATTAATGGGTGAAACTATAATTCGAAACTCTTACCAATCGGAGCCTAAATTTTTGACTTTTTAAATTTATTTTGTCTTTTTGTGAGTAAAAAATGTGAGAGGTGATGAAATCCAAAATGAATAATTCTATTTCCACACACTATTCACACTTTGTGAACATATTTCTCAGTGCACACACTTAATGAATTTGTTTATTTTTTGTTTTACTCGTTCCACACATAAAATGTTCCAAATATGCCCAAAATTTGGGAACTTATTTTTAGGTTTTTTTTTTTTTTTCCACTACAAGACAAATGTTTTACAAAATTAAAAAAAATAAATCCAAACAAAATATCACATCAAACCCCATAATCATTTCACTTTTTGTCTCACAAATATCACATCCAACCACAAAAAAACCCAACTATCTTTCCAAACACAAAAAAAAAAAAAAATTTCTCCAATAATATCATACAACCTACAAAAAATTCACTTTCCAAACACCCACGTAATGTGTACAAAAATTCCAACATATTATGTATACACACCACATAAAACATAAACTCCCACCACACTCCTAAGCCTAAGTCAAAACCTAAACCATGCCCTACACAAAACATTTTTTTCGGCACACTCTAGCAATTTTTTGACCATATTTACTACTGTATGCAAAAAAAAAAAAAAAAAAAAAAAAAATAGAAAAAAAAAATTATATTAAATTAAATCAATAATTTTTTGTATTATTTTACTATTATTCTTCAAAAACTAATACTTTGTTTTTTAAGTTTTCAAAAATATTTTTGCTAATTTTAAAATTTTGTATTTTTTTTTTAGTAAACTTTTTACATATTTAATCAACCTTTTATTTTCTAGAAACACTTAATTTAGATACATTTAAAAATTAAATTATCTGCCAAAAATATTTAAAAAAAATAATATGTACTAAATTTTTATGTACTGAATTATCTGCCAAAAAAAATAATATGTACTGAATTTTTATGTACTGAATTATAATCTTTAAAAAATATTATCTGCCAAAAAAATATGTACTGAATTTTTATATTTTTGTATACTTTTTAAATGTATTTAAATTAAGTGAATTCAAAAAATAATAATTAGAATATTAAAAATGTTCACTAAAACAAAAGAATACAGATTGAAATTTCTAAAAATTATTTTTCAAAACTCAAACCAAACTAAGTGTGAGTTATTGTTATATTATTTTCATTATTCATTCCATATTGACTGGTAATGAGGTGGAAATAATTTGGTACTAGTTATCCAAATACATTAAATATGTTCGACAATCAACAACTGAATGAAACAATAATTTTTTATTCTCTACTTCCGAACCAAATATAAATTTTTAGCATATAACTATTTTTTAAGTTGATTTTCGAATATATAAAATGTTTTCAAAAGTTAATTTCTGTATGGGTGCAACATTTTCAAAACTAATTTTTAGAATGATAATTGTGACAATGAAAAAAAATACTTCTGAACAAAAAAACTCACCTATTCATTGCCTAATTTTTTTTATTAACAATCAATTTTTTTCTACATCAAAACATTCATTGTTTTGTAAATCATCCATCATACAAATCAATAGTAACGGTGTGGTGTAATGGAACAATGATCAATGGAGGGAGTGAGAAAGAAATAAAAATATTAAAGATTAAGTCCGATGTGTGTAGTTTTTGAAAAAAAAAATGTGTATGGAGAATTTCCATATAAAAGATGTGTAGTAAGAAATTTTAATTTTAAGGATTAATGTGTATATGGATGTCCATATTGGTCATTTTGTTTAGTGGTAAAATTATAAGAAAAAATTAATTCATTAAGTGTGTGCACAGAGAATAAATGATGTGTGGAAATAAAATTAGTAAAAAACTAAAAGCTGGCTTGTTATTGGCTTCCCAAAAGATCCCTTATTTATTTGTTATAAGTTATCATATTATCTCTTTATTTTTTTACATATCTTTTCGTAAAAAATAAAAATATTATTAAATAAACAAATCTCAAACCACTCCTAAATATAAAATAGATAAAAGTTAAAACTCATAATAATTATATAAAAAATACCCTAAAGATTCATGCTAGTCCAATTTAGGTGATTTTAGACTCATTTTAAATCTATTTTGTTGATTGAAAATATTTTATTTTTAATGTCTCTCGAATAGATTATTAATAAATAAAAAATTAAGTTATCATTTAACGATTGCCACGTGTTTATGTCATAATTTCTCTTAAAAATGAACAATTTATTTTTAAAATAATACTTATTAGATATACTGGTTTAATTATAAATAGAAATTGAATATGTAATTATTAATATTTAATCAATTTTATTTTTTATATAGGCTATTCATTTGAGAAGCACTAAAAAATAACAATTTAAGGACAAGTTTGGGAAGACTAAATAAGTGCACTTTTTGACTTTTTATGAAATATGGGTTGGATTTGGGTTGGGTTTGAAGTGATGTGTTAGAGAGGTGATGTGACTTAAATAAGATAATGTGACTTAAATAGAATAGTGACTTTTTGACTTTTTGAATTTTTTGGAGGATGCCAAACTTGGCCTAAATCAACAAAAAGGGCCTAAAGCGGTTTCAAAATTGCCTAAACTCAACCCTCCAATCTAAATTTTGAATTACAAACTCATCAATCCTTTTAAGGCCCTGTTTGGTAGGACCTATTTCTATCTTATTTTAGTTTTTAGCTTAATTTAAGTTATTTTGATGTATTTGGTTCAGCTTAATAATACAGTTTATAGCTTTTTGTAAGTCAAAAATCAACTTATTCTTTGAGTGGGAGAGGAGAAGCTTAATTTATAAGTCAAAAATCAGCTTATGCTCACAGTTATAAGCTATAAGCTGTTAGGTTAAAAGTTATAATCACTTTCCCACAACTCTACCAAACGGGGCTTAAGTCGCAATTCTCAAGTCACATTAAATCCAACACCACTATAGTAATTAAAGTCTATATATTTAAAAAAAACATATATTAAAATGGGGCATTTACATACAAATCTCATTTTATGAATTTATAATTCATTAAATCCTAAATAAAATTATTTGCTCTTTCAAGTCCCATTAATTTTTAATAGCCCAATTTATTCTTCCATGACCTCTCATAGCTACCAAAACATCATTGTTGTCTTCACAGTATCCAAGCTCATGGACAATTCATGGTTCAAGAAAGGATTCTAACAAATTGAAGTCCCATTGTCGACGGCGTAATCATTGAGGGCGGCGTCGGTATTCTTGAGGAAGATGGTGAAGGTGGAATGCGCGGCCATGAAAGCGTTCCGTGCTGTTACGGCGTCTTTCATGAATTGCCTTCAATCCTTGCATTGATTTACTATCTCTTCGTTCTCGATCTTCGATTGTGTACATCCTATTGAGGCTCACTGATCACACATTGTGAATCAATTTTTGGAGAATTCAGGGTTTGATTATGAACAAATTGAAGTATTTCAAGAAACAAAGTGAGAATTCGGATTTGAATTAGCTTCTAAGAATGCTCTTTTGCTTTGCCCCTTGCTTTGCTTTGCTTTGCTTTGGGGAAGGAAGAAAAGGCAGAGAGAAGAGTGGGTGTTAATTTTTGTTGAGTTTGTTGTGAGTCACGGTGTCGTTTTAAAAATATCATTTTTAAAAATGTTAGAGAATATTTTTAGTTTATAATATTTTCAATTTTAATCATGAAAAAAATTGAGAAATTTCTCAAAATTGATAATTATAAATTTCTTAGTTTTGATAATATTCTTAGTTCATACTAGAAAAAAAATTGAGAGATTTCTTAATTTTGATAATTATAAATTGAGAACATTCTCAGTTTTAAAATTGAAAACATTCTCAGTTTTGGGTTTAAAGGGCAAAACGCCTTTTTACCTATAAATGAGACTTAATGGTTCAAAAACTTTTTGACAATATCTAAGTTACCACCAAATATGTAAATAGGACTTTTTGATAATTAATTCTATTAAAATATATAAAGGGAGCTTTTTTGATAAATTCATTTTCTAAGAGCTTTATTCCATCCAACCCATATTCTTTTTGACTATTCCATTAGGTCCAATTTAAGATAAGAAGACTAAAATATCATTTTCATCTACTTATGTTCCATTTAGTTCACATTATTTTCTTATGTTTCAATAAGTCCTATGGGTGACATAATTACCAAAATACCATTAATGTGAATGTTCACACCGTCAATATAAATGTTTATATCGTCAATGTGTAGGGGCCCAGCTCATGTCGATCCTCGTAGGTGCCCGGAAAAATTCGAGTCGGGCCGGGCCGGCCCACAAGCCAAAAAAATAGGCCCGACCTGGCCCGTTGATAATATGAATATTCACATTGACAAGTTAACATTCATATTGATAGGAGTGTAAAATTGGCTTGCGGCCCGAAACCAGCCCGTCGCCCGGGGGGCCCGGGCGGGCCCATTCACAATATGAATATTCACATTGACATATTAACATTAATATTAACATTGACAAGAGAGTAAAATTGGCCCAAGACCTGTGGGTAGCCCGAAGCCCGGGCTCGGGTCGGGGCGGGCCCGGCCCGGTCCGTTGACAATGTGAATATTCACATTGACATGTTAACATTCACATTGATAGGAGTGTAAAATTAGCCCGCGGCCTGTGGCCGGCCCGAAACCCGCCTACGGCTCATGGGCTGCCCTGGGCGGGCTCAGCCCAACCCGTTGATAATACAAATATTCACATTGACATGTTAACATTCACATTGATAAGAGTATAAAATTAGCCCGCGCCCCGTGGCTGCCTGAAACTAGCCCACGGCCCGTGGGCGGGTCCAACCTGGCCTGTTGACAATGTGAATATTCACATTGACATATTAACATTCATATTGATAAGAGTATAAAATTGACTCGCGTCCCATGGGCGGCCTCGGGCGAGCCCGGTCCGGCCCGTTGACAATGTGAATATTCACATTGACATATTAAAATTCACATTGATAGGAGTGTAAAATTGGCCTGTGGCCCGTGGGCCGCCCGAAGCCCGCCCGTTGCCCAAGGCGGGCCCGGCCCAGCTCGTTGACAATGTGAATATTCACATTGACATATTAACATTAACATTGATAAGAGTGTAAAATTAGCCCGTGACCCGTGGGCAGCCCGAAGCCTGGCCCCGGGCCAACGCGGGCCCGGGTCGTTGACAACGTGAATATTCACATTGACATGTTAACATTCACATTGATAGGAGTGTAACATTAGCCCGTGCCCCGTGGCTGCCCGAAATACGCCCACGGCCCGAGGCGGGCCCGGCCCGGCCTGTTGACAATGTAAATATTCACATTGACATGTTAACATTCACATTGATAAGAGTGTAAAATTGATTCGCGTCCCATGGGCGGACCGGGGTGGCCTGGGTTTGGGTCCGGGCCTACCCCGGGCCGCGGGCGAGCTTCGGGCAGCGTATAAGCTTTACACTCCTATCAATGTTAATGTTAATATGTCAATGTGAATATTCACATTGTCACGGGTCGGGCCAAGCCCGCCTCGGGCTGCGATCGGGCTTCGGGCCGCCCACGGGATGCGGGCTAATTTTACACTCCTATTAATGTGAATGTTAACATGTCAATGTGAATATTCACATTGCCAACGGGCCGGGCCCGCCCTGGCCCGAGGTTGGGCTTCGGGCTGTCCACGGGTCACGGGCCAATTGTACACTCTTATCAATGTGAATGTTAACATGTCAATGTGAATATTCACATTGTCAACAGGCGGGGCCGGGCCCGCCCCGGGCCGCCCACAGGCCGTGGACGGGTTTCGGGCAGCCACGGGGCGCGGGCTAATTTTACACTCCTATCAGTGTGCATGTTAACATGTCAATGTGAATATTCACATTGTCACGGGTCGGGCCGCCCACGGGCTGCGGGCCAATTTTACACTCTTATCAATGTGAATGTTAACATGTCAATGTGAATATTCACATTGTCAACGGGCCGCGGCGGGCCAATTTTATACTCTTATCAATGTGAATGTTAACATTTCAATGTGAATATTCACATTGTCAATGGGTCGGACAGGGCCCACCCCGGGCCGCCCATGGGCCGCGGGCGGGTTTCGCGCCGCCACGGGATGGGGGTCAATTTTGCACTCCTATTAATGTGAATGTTAACATGTCAATGTGAATATTCACATTGTCAACGGGCCGGGCCGAGTCGGGCCCACCCTGGGCTGCTGTCTAGTTTTATACTCTTATCAATGTAAATGTTAACATGTCAATATGAACATTCACATTGTCAACAGGCCGGGCCGGGTCTGCCCACGGGCCGTGGGCGGGTTTCAAGCAGCTACGAGGCGTGGGCTAATTTTACACTCCTATTAATGTGAATGTTAACATGTCAATGTGAATATTCACATTGTCAACGGGCCGGGCCAGGCCCACCCTGGGCTGCGAGCAGGCTTTTGGCCGCCCATGGGCCACGGCCCAATTTTATACTCTTATCAATGTGAATGTTAACATGTCAATGTGAATATTCACATTGTCAACGGGCCGGACCGGGCCGGTCCCGGGCCGCCCATGGACCGTGGGCGGGTTTCGCGCCGCCACGGGACGGGGGCCAATTTTACACTCCTATTAATGTGAATTTTAACATGTCAATGTGAATATTCACATTATCAACGGGCTAGGCCCGCCCTGGCTCGCAGGTGGGTTTCGAGCCGCCCACGGGCCAATTTACATTCCTACAAATGTGAATTTTAAAATATGAATGTTCACATCATTAAATTGCTAATCGTTGAAAAAATATTTATAAGGGTATCAAAATTAAATATAAAGGCATAAGTGTCCAAGAAAATAGTGTAAATCAAGAAAATGAACTTTATAGAATAAAACTATACATACATGGGACTAAATGGGTTAAAAAATTTCTTCATGGACTTCTTGAGTTAAAACACTTCTAAATTGGACTTATCAATAAAAATCTCATATATAAATAGTGTATTTAAATATATGTATAATAAAATTATTGATGGTATGTATAATAAAATTATTGATGGATGTCTAGCGATCATCATTAACCGACACATTATGGGACTGTTTGGGAAGTAAAATTTTTGCTTAATTTAGGAAAAAATTTACGAAAAGATAAAATAGGTTAAAATAATTAATAAGATAAAATGTCACATCAAACTTATAATCATTTCACTTTTTCTCTCACAAACATTACATCTAACTACAAAAAAAATCTAATCATATTCTCAAATATAAAAATTTTAACTTATTAAAATAGCCAAAAACTAAAATAGCCTACTAAAATAATAATTTTCCAAATACCCACTATATTGCTTTGGCATGTAAGTTGGGTGGGTTAGATTAAAATAGTCATAAAAAGATAAAATAAATTTTTTAGTTTAAGGTTAACAGTTGTCACATTCAAATCATAATTATTTTATTTTTTCTTTTGTAAAAGTCCAAAAGTAAAAAAAAAAAATCATTCCATACGAGATTATTTTAGCCACTGACTAAAATAATTAAAAAGTCAAAAAGTTAATCTACATCCCAAATGAAGCTATTGAATCCCCATCTAAAAAAAATAAAAACAAAAATAAAACGAAACAGACCCATTGAACAATTTTTTACTTTTTTATTTTGGGGTCATTTGGGAACATGAGTTAAAAGGCAAAAGTTAACTTTTAACTCATTTTAAATTATATCACCTCTCACATAAAATAATAATAAAAAAAAATCAAAAAATTAATTTTTAGGGATTGTTTGAGATGTTCTAAATAAGTATATTTTTTGACTTTTTATAAAATACAGGTTAAATTTGAAGTGATGTCATAAAAAATTAATTTAACTTAAATAAAATAATGTGATTTAAATAAAAAAAAAAATTACTTTTTAATTTTTTCAAAGGATGCGAACCCAAACATTAAGGGTGTGTTTGGTAACGTTTACGTTTTCAGTTTATATTTACAAAAATTTTATAAATTGAATTTTGTTTATTTTTTGTTTATTTTTATAAAAACATAAACTACAAACGCGTTTGGTAATTGACAAAATGTTTAAAAAAATTTAAAAATACAAAAAAGAGTGAGAAATGGCAAGTGGTGGCGGAAGACAGTGGTGGAAAGTGGTGACGGTGGGTGGTGGGTAACTGGTGGTGGTAGGTGGTGGTGGGTGCGTGGGTAGTGGTGGATGGGTGGGTGACGGTGGCGAGTGGTGGGTGGTAGCGAGTGGGTGGTGGTGGCGGTGGTGGTGGCTTGTGGTGGTGACAGGTGGATGGCGGGTGGCGGGTGGGTGGTGGTGGCGGTTAGGTGGTGGGTAGGTGGGTGGGTGGATGGGTGATGATGGCGGGTGCTGGGTGGTAGCGAGTGGGTGGTGGTGGCAAGTGGGTGGCGGATGACAGGTGGTGATGTGTGGTGGCGGGTGGGTGGGTAGGTGACGGTGGCGAGTTGTGGGTGGTAGCGAGTGGGTGGTCGTGGTGGTGGTGGCGGCGATGGCAAGTGGGTGGCAGATGGCGGGTGGTGGTGGGTGGTGGCGGGTAGGTAACGGGTGGTGGTGGTGGTGGGTGAGTGGGTGACGGTGGCGTGTGGTTAGGAATGGCAACGGGGCGGGGGGGCCGGGGATCACCCTCCCCGTCCCCGATCCCCGATGGCAGAACTTCCCCCCGTCCCCGTCCCCGTCCCCATCCCCGATGGGGAACCAACTACTGCCCTCATTCCCGCCCCGTAACGGGGATCGGGTTTCCCCGATCTCGAAAATCCCCAGCCAAAAATACAACATCATCAAAAGAAAAAAAAAAAAAAATCAACATCTCAACAACATCAAAGTAGCAGCATCAAGAACAGATCTTCATCACCATCAAGAACATAAAAAAAAAAAAAAAAAATCAAAACAACAGATCTTCATCACCAACAGATCTTAAAGCAACATCTTCATCACCAACAGATGATCTTCATCACCACCAACAGATCTGAAACCAACGGATCCATGTGAGAGAGAGAGAGAGAGAGAGAGAGTTACCATGTGGAGAGAAGAGAGGGGGGTCGGGGCTCGCCGTTGGTAAGAGAGAGGGGGGTCGGGGCTCGCCGTCGGTGAGAGAGAGGGGGATCGGGGTTCGCCGTTAGTGAGAGAGAGGGCGGTCGGGGCTCGCCGTCGGTGAGAGAGAGGGGGGTCGGGGCTAGAGAAAACAACGAGAGAGTGAGAGAGAGTTGAGATGAGAGTGAGAGTGAAAGAGGGAGAGATATATCAGAGTTAAGAGAGTGAGTGTGAGAGGATACGGGTTTGGTTTTATATATATATATATATATATATAAGGGGTATAAAAGTAATTTTATTTCGGGGGGAATTCGGGGATGGGGCCGAGGACGGGGACAGGGTCGGGGATCGGGCCGGGCCGGGGCTTAAACACTGATCACCGTCCCCGGCCCGAAACAGATCGGGGATTGATTTTCAGGTACCGTCTTCTCCCCGTCGGGGGTATTTTTCGGGGAAAAACCACTTAAATCGGGGTCGGGATCGGGGATCCCCGTCGGGTCGGTTTCATATTGCCATCCCTATGGGTGGTAGGTGGTAGCAAGTGAGTGTGATGGGTAGCGGCGGATAAGTAGCGGGTGGTGGTGGTGATGGGTGGATAGGTGGGTGACGGTGGCGAGTGGTAGGTGGTAGCAAGTGGGTGGTGGTGATGGTGGTGGTGGTGGTGGATGGTAGGTGGCTAGTGGTGGTGGGTGGCTGGTAGTGGCAGGTAGTGGATGGTGGTGGCAGGTAGGTAGCGGGTGGTGGTGGCAAGTAAGTGGTGGGTGGTGGTGGTGGTGGCGGGTAGTGGATGGTAGTAGCGGGTGGTGGGTGGTAGCGGATGGATGGCAGGTGGGTCGTGGTAGTGGTGGCGAGGGGTAGATGGTGGTGGCGAGTGGGTGGTGGCTAGTGGCTTGTGGCGGCGAATGGTGGTGGTAGATGGGTGGTGAGTGGTGGTGGCAGGTGGTGGTAGCAGGTGGGTGGTAGGTGGTGGTGGCAGGTGGGTGGTAGGTGGTGGTGGTGGAAGACGATGGTGGAAAATGGTAGCGGGTAGTGGCTAGTGTTGGGTGGTAAAAAAAAAAAAAAACTGAAAACTCAAAATAGAAACACATTTTTTGTATTTTTATTTTTTGGCCAAATTTATAAATTGAGACCATTGATTTATAAATTAAAAATTTTACCAAATAAATTTTTATTTAAATTTTTAAAATATCTATAAATAAAAATTAAAAATTAAAAACGTAGGTGTTAGTTCATTTTTCTAAAACATTCATAGTGATGTAAGTACCTTCCTACAAAACCATGTTGAATCATAATTACTTTGTTCTTTTCGCCAAGCACAAGCCACGTGTTCCCACCATTGTTGCACAAACGTGTCGCCCTTCAGACAACCCAAATAAATCGAGGCCGGTGAGGTTTTTCTTGTTTTAGAACCAAAAAACTGTTTTTTATTAGATAATATTATTTACAGTTGACTTATTTATAAAAAAAACAACTAAAATAAAAATTGTTAATCAGGTCTCGTTTGAAAAACATTCACTTTGCTTGATTTTCAGTTTTTTAAAATACTTTTCAAAAAATTCTATTTTCTTATTTTTCATATTTTTTTATTTTTGTTGAATTTTTTTAATATTTTAAGCATTTTTTTTTTTACTTTTTAGACACACCTAACATAAATTTATCTAAAAAGTAAAAAAATTGTAAAAAAAATCTTTTAAAAATTCACTAAAGACCAAAAATATAAAAAAAATACAAGAATTCAATACATTTTTTGTATTTTTATGTATTTATTAATTTTTTAAAATATTTTTTCACAAATTTTTTACTTTTTAGATACATCTAAGTAAGGTGCATCTAAAAATGTAAAAAAAATGTTTAAAATTTAAAAAATATTCACTAAAAACAAAAAAACACAAAAACCAAAAAGTCAATTTCAAAAAATTTAATCCAGAAAACTCAAACCAAACACAATGATTATTTTTTAATTTAAAAATAAAAAAATTATTAAAAAATAAAAAAATTAACAAATTATGCTTTCGTTTGGATGTAAATTAACTTTTTAAATTTTTGACTTTTGATTATTTTAAAATTAAAAAGTCTCGTTTGTAATAGACTTTTTGATTTTCTTAACTTTTGTAAGAGAAAAAGTAAAATAATTATAAATTGAATGTGACATTTTGTTTTATTTATTTAAAATAGCCATTTTTATGTTAGATGACTATTTTAGCCCAAAATAATATCCCAAATATAACCTATATAAAAAATTCAAAATTTTCATTTTCTCTCTACTTTTTGCACATCGTTTCATAAAAATTAAAAAGTTATTTTAAATATATTAATTTTTTTACCTCATATTTTAACAAAAAAATCAAAAAAATTGTAATAAAAAATAAATAAAATATGTAAAAATACTTTAAAATATGTGCAAATTTATTAAAATTTTTCCCTTTTTATTGAAACCCAATAAATATGATTTTTTTTAGAAAAAAATATACTCTAAAATAGTTTTTTAATAAAAATCGTGTCATAGTTTTAAGTACCTAAAATAACATATAAAGCGCATTTAATAAAGAGTAAATTGGTAATAAATCTAATTTAAAGAGGTTATAAGGTGTTAAGTCTAGAAAATATTTTTTTATTGATCAAAGGTCCACTATTTATGAAATAGTTTGGTAAAATGTCATTTTATTTGTTTTTTAGGACATTTTGTTTTTAATTTTACCCCTTAATTTATCTGTTGATTTTTTTTTATCTATTGACTTTTTTGACTATATGTTCAAATATATATCTATCTGTTCAAATTTTTTGTCTATCTGTTTAAATTTTTTCCTATTTGTTTAATTTTTTTATCTGTTTAATTTTTTTTTCTATTTGTTCAATTTCTTTTCTATCTGTTCAAATTTATTCTTTTATCTTTTTAAATATCCGTTCAAATTTTATTATTTGTTTAATTTTTTCACTTATCTATTTAAATCTATCTGTCCAAATTTCTTTAGTTTTTTTTCTTAAATTCTTTTTGTTAATTCTTTATATGTTCAAATTTTTGTTATTGAAATACACCAAGCTACTATTTGCTCAAAATTTGAACAGATCTGTTCAAATTTTATTATCTATTCAATTTTTTTTTTCATTTGTTGGAATAATTTAAATATATATGTTTTAACTTTTTTAATCAATGCAAATAAGAAAGAAGAGAGTGAAGATTATTTGTTGAACCAAACTTTGTTCAACCAAACTATTTGTTCAAATACAAAATTATCTGTTCAACCAAACTTTGTTTTTGTTAAAATACAAAGCTATCTTCAAAGAGTGGTCTTTTGAAATAGTAAGCCAAGTTTTCCTCTCTATCTATTTCTTATCTATACATATCACATACATTCATACAAATATACATATCTATATCTTTCTATTCAAATTTTATTATCGATTCATTTTTTTTTCTATTTGTTGAAATAATTTTAATATATATGTTTTAATTTTTTTTATCAATCCAAATAAGAGAGGAGAGAGTGAAGATTATCTGTTCAACCAAACTATCTGTTCAAAGACAAAATTATCTATTCAACCAAACTTTGTTTTTGTTTGAAATACATAGTTATCTTCAAAGAGTGGTCTTTTGAAATAGCAAACCAAGTTTTTCTATCTATCTATTTCTTATTTGTGCATATCACATACATTTATACAAACATACATATCTATATCTTTCTATCATTTGTGTAAATTACGTACATACATACATACATTCATCCATACATATCCATATCTTTATCCATATCCATATCACTGAGAAACTGAGATTGGACAAATATATATATATATATATATATCAAAAGATTAGAGATTGTTAGTGAAATCCATAAAAATATACCACCGTCTTCCTTATTTCGAAATGTGTTTCAAGTTTCAGCAACCAAACATTGAGCAAGAGAGACTGCTTTAGAAAACACCATAAACTGTGAAAATATAAGAAAATTTTCTCTCTATCCAAACAAAAAAACCAAAAAAATGTCTCTTCTAGTGTTTAAACCGGCCCAAATCATCCAGATCAATTCACAAATCATCCCAACTATGAAATTTGATAACAACAAGAAAGAAACAACAATAACAACAAAGAAATCAACATCAAAAGTAAAAACTTATGCACTATTATTTTAACATTTTTGTTTAAATTCAAAGCTGAGATCTAGAGATGGCTCGACAAAGGAAAAACTGACGAGGTTGGGGCTGATGATAAGGTAGAGGAATGTGAGGAGAGAAGACTCACCGCCTGTCACGACCCAAACCCGGCCCTATGGGTTTAGCACCGTAACCGGCCAGTAATCCGAGATTACCGAAGGCCTGCTTAACAGTAATACAGTAAAACAGAGTACAGGGCCTGGCGGAAGCCAATACAGTAATTAAACAATGTCCAATGAGCTGTGACAGTCTGTATGCCAAAAAGATTTTTTTCATGCATTAATACATAAACAGTACAGAACAGTAAGCACAATATTTACATTCATTCAAACTAGGGACTCTACCCTAGATAGCGGTACAGTGGACAGTCAGTCTATACAAAACAGTACGGTCTATACAGAATTTACAGTCACTCAGTACAGGGACCTAATCCCTTTATAACAGTACAGTAGTCCAAACAGTATGGAAACAGACGGGGGAAAACAAACAAAACACCCCCAAGCCATAGCATGGCAACTCGGAACCTCGCAGTGAGGCACATAGGCTGGCTTGACAAAACTGGAGTTACCCTGACGCTCCTAGCTCCGATCTGGTGCCTGTACACCTACATATATATATAAGCAGTGAGCTAAAGCCCAGTGAATAACATAATGCGTAAAGGGGTTTAGAATGAATGTCCTTACAGTGATGAAAACAGTTCAATTCAATCAGTATTTCAGTTGTTCAGTACAGTAAACAGTCATATGTGGTACATCCATTAGCATAACAGTAACAGTAGGTCTTAAAAGACCGAACAGTAATGATGGCCATCAGTCAGTAAACAGTAGTGGTTCCACGAGGGAACCGACAGAGAATTCTGTCGCAGTAACAGTAACAGTAAACAGTAAGTACTAAGGATGCCACAGTACAGTTCAGAAATAAAGGACATACATTCATTCAGTAAATAATACCAGTTCAGTAAACAGTTCAGTTCAGTATTCAAAAGATATCAGTTGAACATATCTTTACACAATTGTTACTCACAGAGTTCTGGGCTACAGTATGCTAGAGCGTGTCTCCCCAGTTGCCAACCCTACACAGTTCACAGGTTGAATACACACTAAGCTACACAGTTGGGAAATATCATAACTTAATCCCTAATTTGCCTTGGTGTGTTCTACAACGATATCCTCATCTAAATGCCTTAAACTAGGCCTAAGAATACCTAGGATGGGATGAGGATGCAAAAATGCACATTTAAAAGCATTTTCAGGATTTTCAGAAAAAACAGAGTCCCGCTCGAGCTCAGGTTTCCCCGCTCGAGCGTACAGGCAAACAAAGGTACTCGCTCGAGCGCAAACTTTCCCGCTCGAGCGTACAGTAAAGGTACTGGATGGGTGAAATCCCCGCTCGACGCCCGCTCGAGCTTGAGACATGACTCCGCTCGAGCGCCCAATCCTCCGCTCGAGCGGACTGTAAAACAGTGCAAGATGCTGGAAGCTCGATTTTCCCGCTCGAGCGGCACTTCCCCCGCTCGAGCGGACGACGGAAATCTGGAAATCCCAGATTCGAGCTCCAGGTCCAAAACCAAGCTCAAAAGCATCAAAACCAATCCTCTTGGGCCCATTTTCTGGAAAACATTTATAAACACATAGGATATCATGTTTCAAAGCTCAATTTTAAGAAATCAAAGCCCAAGGGTGTTTAATTCAAACCCAATTTAAACCATTTTTCAAGCACAAGATGAACATGCAAACATGCATGAATTCAAACCATTTTGAAGCTTCAATTTGATGCTCTTAGGAGCCAATTCTTTTCAAAACATGGTGAAATCATGGACTTAAACATGATTATGAACATGCATGTAACCCTTTGCCATGAAAACAACTCAAACATCTACAATACAAACATGCATGCATGAAATGAGCTTCAAATCAACAACAATGAACCAAAATATGACTTAGTTCTACAATGAAGCATGACTCATGCAAGAACTAGCTCAAACACATCAATAAAGGTTGAGTTCCCTTACCTAGAGCCTCAATTCCAAGTGTAGGACCACAAAGCAACAATCAACCTTCAATTCTCTTCAAATTCTAAGCAATATTGAAATGAACTCAAGACTCTCACTTCCTCTCTCTCTAAATTCGGCTAGAACAAGAAGAAATGGCTGAGCAAATGTGTTTGGCTCAGGTATAATGAGCTCAAAGTGTAGAGGTAGTGGCCCACTCAAGGGCAAAACGGTAATTAAGTCCAACTCTTTAATTAGCATATTTTAATCTAATTTAATCATACCTAATCAGTTTTCAGGTAAATACACCACAAAATCACATAAATTATGATGATCATTAAACATCAATCAGTTTCTAATTCGGCCGCCGATAAGGCCTTCAATTAGCAGTTTAAACATATAAGTATGAACAGATAATCATACAATCAAACAGATAGAGTGCAATTTAACTAACATATACTCAATCAATTCGGTTTCCAGTTTCAGTCAGTCAGTTCAGTACTTTTAATCAGTTCAATTATCAGTCAGTTATCAGTCATTATCAGTCTCGTTTAACAGTAATCGGTGATCAATCGGTCATTAATCAGTAAACAGTATGAGGGTTGTTACAGTCTCCCCTCCTTATAAAGAGTTTAGTCCTCTAAACTCGAGTTACCTTCATTCTGGAAGAAAACAGGATTCAGTGGAAACAGTTTAGGATATCTTTTGGCCATGTCATCTTCCCTTTCCCAAGTGGCATACACACCACCATGGTTCTGCCAGTCAATTTTCACTAGCGGGATCTCTTTGTTTCTCAGTTTCTTGATCCGTCTGTTAACAATCTGTATAGGCCGTTCCTCGTAAGTGTAGTCATCACTCAGCACTACACGAGTAGGCTCTATTACATGGAAAGGATCCCGAAGATAGTCTCTCAACATAGAGATGTGGAAGACGTTATGCATATGCTCCATTTCAGGAGGAAGCGCAACTTGATACGCCACCGGATTGATTTTCTCAATGATCTCATATGGTCCGACGTATCTCGGTGCTAACTTGCCTTTGACTCCAAAACGAGTCTGGCCTTTCATTGGTGTCACTTTCACAAAAACGTGATCACCCACTTCATACTCTCTGTCCCGTCTTCTGACATCTGCATAACTTTTCTGTCTACTCTGCGCAGTTTTCAGTCTTTGCTGTATCAGTTTCACTTTTTCAGTTGTTTCATACACAATCTCGGGCCCAAGCAAAGGCCCATCTCCAACTTCTGCCCAGCAAATTGGAGATCTACATTTTCTGCCATACAATGCCTCAAAAGGCGCCATACCAATACTCGAATGGTAGCTGTTGTTGTAGGCGAATTCAGCTAAGGGCAAATGACTTTCCCAGTCTCCCTGAAAATCAAGGACACACATTCTCAGTAAATCCTCCAGAGTTTGGATGGTCCTTTCTGACTGGCCATCTGTCTGAGGATGATAGGCACTACTCAGCCTCAATTCAGTACCCAATGCAGTCTGTAGACTTTGCCAAAACCTCGATGTAAACTTCGAATCCCTGTCAGAAACAATAGACACGGGCACTCCGTGCAGTCTCACAATTTCATCAATATAGATAACAGCCAATTTATCCGCATTATAGATTGTCTTGACAGGTAAGAAGTGAGCAGATTTGGTTAGTCTATCAACAATAACCCAAATTGAATCCATACCTTTTCTGGAGCGAGGTAATCCAACGATAAAATCCATCGTGATATGCTCCCATTTCCACTCTGGTATGGGCAGAGGTTGCAATAGTCCGGCAGGTCGTTGATGTTCAGCTTTGACCTGTTGGCAATGAAGACATTTGGATACAAAATCAGCAATTTCTTTCTTCATTCCCGGCCACCAGAAATTCTGTTTCAGATTTTGGTACATTTTCGTATTCCCCGGGTGGATAGAAAATCTTGAGTTGTGGCCCTCTTGCAGAACTCTTCTTCTCAGTTCAGTATCATTTGGTACACACAGTCTTTCTTGAAATTTCAGTACATTATTCTCAAATTTGAATCCCGGTCTCTGTTTGGATTCTCTTTCCTCGATGATCTTCTTCAAGAAATCATCCAGTTGTTGTTTTTCTTTAACCTCTTCAATCAGTGCCGGTTGAGCAGAAATAGCAGCTAAGGTTCCACCTTGTTCTCTCAAAACAATTTCAATTTCAGATTTTTCAAGGTCACAAAGCAACTCTTTCTGTCCTGTAAGCAAACAGGCTAAGTTTCCAATCGATTTCCGGCTCAATGCATCGGCAACGGTATTGGCTTTTCCCGGATGGTACAATATCTGTAGGTCATAATCCTTAATCAGTTCCAGCCATCTCCGCTGTCTCATGTTCAGTTCTTTCTGTGTGAAGAAATACTTTAAACTCTTGTGGTCGGTGTATACTTCACATGTCACCCCGTACAGATAGTGACGCCAGATTTTCAGTGCAAATACTACTGCAGCAAGTTCCAGATCATGGGTCGGGTAGTTCTTTTCATGTGGTCTCAACTGTCGGGAAGCATAAGCAATAACTCTCCCATTCTGCATTAAAACACACCCCAGACCCTTATGAGAAGCATCACTAAATACAGTATAACCATCCGTACCTGAAGGTAAGGTAAGAACTGGTGCAGTCACTAATCGAGTTTTCAACTCCTGAAAAGCAGATTCTCTTTGGTCAGTCCAGTCAAATGATGTCCCCTTCTGAGTTAACTGAGTCAATGGTAGGGCAATTTTGGAGAAATCCTTGACAAATCTTCTGTAATATCCAGCCAGTCCCAAAAAGCTTCGGACTTTAGTCACATTGGTCAGTCTAGGCCAGTTCACTACAGCTTCAATTTTCTGCGGATCAACAGAAATTCCATTTTTGCTAACAACATGCCCCAGAAACATAACATGGTCAAGCCAAAATTCACATTTAGACAGTTTAGCATACAGTTTCTGTTCTCTTAAGGTTTGTAGGGCAAGTCTCAGATGATGTTCATGCTGTTCTATACTTTTGGAGTAAATCAATATGTCATCGATAAATACAACAATAAAGTCATCAAGGTATGGTTTAAAAATTCTGTTCATGAGGTCCATAAAAGCAGCTGGTGCATTCGTGACCCCAAAAGGCATAACTAAAAATTCGTAATGTCCATACCTCGTTCTAAAAGCAGTTTTATCAATGTCTTCCGGTTTAACCTTCAGTTGATGATATCCGGATCTAAGATCAATCTTGGAAAATACTTTAGCACCCTGTAACTGATCAAACAGGTCATCAATACGCGGTAATGGGTATTTATTCTTTACAGTTACCTTGTTCAATTCACGGTAGTCAATGCACAGTCTCAGTGAGCCATCTTTCTTCTTTACAAACAAAACAGGCGCACCCCATGGCGAAGTGCTAGGTCTGATAAACTTCTTATCCAGTAGTTCCTGTAGTTGCACTTTCAACTCCTTCAGTTCAGTTGGGGCCATTCGGTACGGAGCTTTAGAAACTGGTTGTGTTCCGGGAATCACATCAACGGTAAATTCAATCTCCCTATCAGTCAAATCTCCTGGAAGATTATCTGGAAAAACATCTGGAAATTCTCTGACTATAGGAATACAATTCACATCAGTTTTAATACTATCATCAGTCGACACAGTCAGTACAGAACACATATATCCTTTACACCCCTTTCTAATTAATTTAACAGCTTTCACTGACGAAATCAAATACGGAGGAGGTACTACTCCACTCCCATTAAACACAAATTCAGGCAGACCAGGTGGACGGAAAACAACTTGCTTGGTCACACAGTCAATAGTGGCATGATATTTTGTTAACCAGTCCATTCCCAATATGACATCAAAATGATCAATGTTCAATGGCAGTAAATCAATAAACAGATGCGTATCCCCAACAATAATTTCACATGCGGGGTACATATAAGCACATGTCATGGATCCCCCTACGGGTGATGATACGACTAGCAGATAGTTCATAGGTTCTAAGGGTCTATTCAATTTCCGTGAGAAAGCATGCGATACATAAGAATGTGTAGACCCCGAATCAATTAATACATATGCATTTTGTGCACAAATAGAAAGAATACCTGACACAACGGTCTCGGTATTCTGCACATCTCCCGGTACTAGTGCGAACACTCGGCCTTGCCTCACAGGCTCTTTCCCGGTAGCTTTAGGGTTAGGCTTTGGTGGAGCATTTGATGCTGCGCCGCTGGCTGCAGCTTTGCTATTGCCTTGAGGAGCAGAAGGGCAATCTTTAACCATGTGGCCCACCTTGCCACACCTGTAACAGGCTCCAGATAATTTGTGACAAACCCCTTTATGCTTGTTACCACATACAGAGCAGGGTGGAATGAACCCACTCCCTTGGCTGGGGCTAGTCATTGATCCCGTGTTCTGTTTCTTATTGGCTGGGTTGTGCTTGCCTTTCTTGAATTTGAAACCCTGCCTTTTACCATGCCATTCAGTTGTTGGTGTTTCAGATTGTTTCACTGCTGCAATGTTCGACTCGGCCATCAATGCCCGGTCGAGAACACCTACAAAAGTCGGTAATTTCAAAACATTTATCCGGTCAAGTATTGCCACATTAAGGCCACCTTCAAATTTTCTGGCCTTCTTATATTCAGTATCCACCATGTGCGGTGCATAACGGGCAAGTTCAGTAAATTTCGTTTCATATTCGGCAACCGACGTGGTGCCCTGCTTCAGCTGTTCAAATTCAGTCACCTTTCTATCCCTGACACACTGAGGGAAATACTTTTCAAAGAAGGACTCCTTGAACTGAGCCCAAGTCATAACAGTATTTGTATCACGGATCAACATCCACCACCTTCTAGCTTCTTCTTGGAGGGTGAAGGTAGCTAACAATACCTTATTCGCTTCCGAGCACGGAAACACTTCAAATAATTTTTCTGTTTCAAGCACCCAAGCTTCAGCCTTTAACGGTTCGAGGCCTCCCTGAAAGGATGGCGGTTTCATCTTGCTGAATTTATGGGTGAGAGCAATAATATCCCCATCATCCACATTCGCATTAGGTTCCGGCTGTACCGGAGGAGGAGGAGGTGGGGGCTGTTGGTTCTGTTGTTGCTCAAGTCTAGCAGTTATCAGTTCTATCATTCTTTCCATTCTTTCCATTCTTGCCTCAGTAGATGAGGACTCAGGTTCATTTGCATTGTCCATTTCACTATAAGCAGTTATAATAGTTTTAAACATAAGCAGTCATTTGTTTAACAGTTTACCACATTAGTATGTATTCAGTCATAACATAACCACACACTTATCATGCTCATGAGATGCCCTAATAACTTTTCTAGGACACCCTATAGCTCATTTGGACACGTGTGTGCGGTATAACTCGTGGTAAGTATCGCTCTGATACCACTCTGTCACGACCCAAACCCGGCCCTATGGGTTTAGCACCGTAACCGGCCAGTAATCCAAGATTACCGAAGGCCTGCTTAACAGTAATACAGTAAAACAGAGTACAGGGCCTGGCGGAAGCCAATACAGTAATTAAACAATGTCCAATGAGCTGTGACAGTCTGTATGCCAAAAAGATTTTTTTCATGCATTAATACATAAACAGTACAGAACAGTAAGCACAATATTTACATTCATTCAAACTAGGGACTCTACCCTAGATAGCGGTACAGTGGACAGTCAGTCTATACAAAACAGTACGGTCTATACAGAATTTACAGTCACTCAGTACAGGGACCTAATCCCTTTATAACAGTACAGTAGTCCAAACAGTATGGAAACAGACGGGGGAAAACAAACAAAACACCCCCAAGCCATAGCATGGCAACTCGGAACCTCGCAGTGAGGCACATAGGCTGGCTTGACAAAACTGGAGTTACCCTGACGCTCCTAGCTCCGATCTGGTGCCTGTACACCTACATATATATATAAGCAGTGAGCTAAAGCCCAGTGAATAACATAATGCGTAAAGGGGTTTAGAATGAATGTCCTTACAGTGATGAAAACAGTTCAATTCAATCAGTATTTCAGTTGTTCAGTACAGTAAACAGTCATATGTGGTACATCCATTAGCATAACAGTAACAGTAGGTCTTAAAAGACCGAACAGTAATGATGGCCATCAGTCAGTAAACAGTAGTGGTTCCACGAGGGAACCGACAGAGAATTCTGTCGCAGTAACAGTAACAGTAAACAGTAAGTACTAAGGATGCCACAGTACAGTTCAGAAATAAAGGACATACATTCATTCAGTAAATAATACCAGTTCAGTAAACAGTTCAGTTCAGTATTCAAAAGATATCAGTTGAACATATCTTTACACAATTGTTACTCACAGAGTTCTGGGCTACAGTATGCTAGAGCGTGTCTCCCCAGTTGCCAACCCTACACAGTTCACAGGTTGAATACACACTAAGCTACACAGTTGGGAAATATCATAACTTAATCCCTAATTTGCCTTGGTGTGTTCTACAACGATATCCTCATCTAAATGCCTTAAACTAGGCCTAAGAATACCTAGGATGGGATGAGGATGCAAAAATGCACATTTAAAAGCATTTTCAGGATTTTCAGAAAAAACAGAGTCCCGCTCGAGCTCAGGTTTCCCCGCTCGAGCGTACAGGCAAACAAAGGTACTCGCTCGAGCGCAAACTTTCCCGCTCGAGCGTACAGTAAAGGTACTGGATGGGTGAAATCCCCGCTCGACGCCCGCTCGAGCTTGAGACATGACTCCGCTCGAGCGCCCAATCCTCCGCTCGAGCGGACTGTAAAACAGTGCAAGATGCTGGAAGCTCGATTTTCCCGCTCGAGCGGCACTTCCCCCGCTCGAGCGGACGACGGAAATCTGGAAATCCCAGATTCGAGCTCCAGGTCCAAAACCAAGCTCAAAAGCATCAAAACCAATCCTCTTGGGCCCATTTTCTGGAAAACATTTATAAACACATAGGATATCATGTTTCAAAGCTCAATTTTAAGAAATCAAAGCCCAAGGGTGTTTAATTCAAACCCAATTTAAACCATTTTTCAAGCACAAGATGAACATGCAAACATGCATGAATTCAAACCATTTTGAAGCTTCAATTTGATGCTCTTAGGAGCCAATTCTTTTCAAAACATGGTGAAATCATGGACTTAAACATGATTATGAACATGCATGTAACCCTTTGCCATGAAAACAACTCAAACATCTACAATACAAACATGCATGCATGAAATGAGCTTCAAATCAACAACAATGAACCAAAATATGACTTAGTTCTACAATGAAGCATGACTCATGCAAGAACTAGCTCAAACACATCAATAAAGGTTGAGTTCCCTTACCTAGAGCCTCAATTCCAAGTGTAGGACCACAAAGCAACAATCAACCTTCAATTCTCTTCAAATTCTAAGCAATATTGAAATGAACTCAAGACTCTCACTTCCTCTCTCTCTAAATTCGGCTAGAACAAGAAGAAATGGCTGAGCAAATGTGTTTGGCTCAGGTATAATGAGCTCAAAGTGTAGAGGTAGTGGCCCACTCAAGGGCAAAACGGTAATTAAGTCCAACTCTTTAATTAGCATATTTTAATCTAATTTAATCATACCTAATCAGTTTTCAGGTAAATACACCACAAAATCACATAAATTATGATGATCATTAAACATCAATCAGTTTCTAATTCGGCCGCCGATAAGGCCTTCAATTAGCAGTTTAAACATATAAGTATGAACAGATAATCATACAATCAAACAGATAGAGTGCAATTTAACTAACATATACTCAATCAATTCGGTTTCCAGTTTCAGTCAGTCAGTTCAGTACTTTTAATCAGTTCAATTATCAGTCAGTTATCAGTCATTATCAGTCTCGTTTAACAGTAATCGGTGATCAATCGGTCATTAATCAGTAAACAGTATGAGGGTTGTTACACCGCCATTGTTTGGAAATGGCCAGATCTCTGCCACATTGATTGGAAACGGCTAGATCTCCACTAGATCTAGGCTCTCTTTGTCCCTAAAAGGTGTTCGCAACAAGAAAGAAGACGGTGGCGAAAGAGCCTAGAGGAGTTCAACGAGATCAATCACGGAAACACACAGGCATAGGGGAAATGAATCTAAGGGAGATGGCTTCGGCAACAGATTTATGAAACCCTAACCCTAACGATTTTGGAACAATGATCTACGAAACCCCAACCCTAGGGTTTCGCATTTAGTGAAGGTTCGATGAAAGATGAGGATATGGGGATCGAAAGAGCGGAAGAGGTAAAGGAAGAGCCAAGCAACGAGGAAAGAAATGAAAATAAAAAGAGCGAAGGGGTTTGTGAGAAGATGAATGCGGCGATGTAGCATAGGTAGTTGTCAATGGCAGTAGAAGAGTAGCAAAAGAGGAGGATCGTGTATGTGACAGCCACCTCATTGATTAATTAAGTTAATCATATGATTTGCATTGATTATGTGTTATGTGCAATTATGTGTTATGCATTGTGATATGGTGAACATATATGGTTAGGATATGAATTGAATCTGTCTGAATCAGTAATTTATATGCATGAAAATCAAATATTTGAATAAGTAACTACAGCCTAATTTAAATTAGTATGATTACGTTTAGTTGAAATTAGATGATTTAATTAAGAACATCTTGGGATTTAAATTCAATTAATATGAAAGAATAGACTAAATCTAATTTAGGTACAATAGCAAATTAGTGACTAATTGCATTTCTACTCATCAATGAAAATAAGAGAGAGAGAGAGAGAGAGAGAGAGAGCTTTATGTTGGGTCAACACTTAAGGGAAAGAGAGAAACCCTAGAGAGCTTTAAAAGAAAAAGGAAATGAGAGGGAAAAGAGAAACTAGGCAAGCTTTTTACAATTCAACCCTTTAAGGATTTGTGAAAAAGGATAGTTCAATGAGGCTCTATATTGATTATCATGAATTAAACAAGGTAACTGTGAAGAAAGTATCTGTTATCTCGTATCGATGATTTATTCGATAAGTTGTAATGGACTCAAGTCTTTTCCAAAATTGATCTTCGATCTGGATATCACAAATTGAAAGTTAAAGCTGAGGATGTAGAAAAGACTACTTTCTGAATAAGGTACGGACATTACGAATTTCTTATTATGCCTTTTGGAGTAACTAATGCACCAGCTGCTTTTATGGATCTAATGAATAGCATTTTCAAGCCATTCCTCGATGAAGTTGTTGTTTTTATAGATGATATCTTGATTTATTCCAAAAGTAAAGAGAAACATGAACATCACTTGAGAATTGTTTTGCAAACCTTGATAGAGAAGAAGTTATATGCTAAACTAACAAAGTGTGAGTTATGGCTTGATAGTGTTATGTTTTTGGGGCATGTGATTAATAAAAATAGCATTTCAGTTGACCCGCAAAAGATTGAGGCAGTTGTGGATTGGCCTAGACTGACCAATGTTATTGAAGTTTGAAGTTTCTTGGGTTTGGCCAGTTATTACCGCAGATTTGTGAAAGACTTCTCTATCATGACAATCGCTCCTTCGACAGTGGTCAATCAATGCGAAGAAGTTGAAGAAAATATGAGAGAGAGAGAGAGAGAGAGAGAGAGAGAGAGAGAGAGAGAGAGAGATGGTTTGGGAGTTTGGAACTGTGGTGTATACTATACATATGGAAGGGTATTTTAGTTATTTTGTTTGAGCTTGTCCTTTTAGACAAAGTTTTTCAACACCTTGACCTTTAGGCAAATAAAATTAAAATTTAGACTTTTGAATCGAGTACCCTTTAATAAAAGGCATTGAGAATAATAATTTCCTTTTTCATTTTCTTCATTGTTTTCAAATCTACATTTATTTTAGGGTTTTTTTTTTAAATTTTATTTCATTTTTTTGTTTTTGACAAAACTATCCTTAGAATAATTTCATTATCACACTGCTTTCGACTATTACTGATTGTCGCTACTTTTGTGAGCGAACACCTCTAACCATAGGTGGCAATTTTTTGGTGATTACCATTTGTTGCTGGTGATCATTTTTCGTCAACTTGACAGCGAAGTAAAAATTCATTAACTATATAACGAACATGAACGTGTTACATTATAGGTAAACAATTATAAGTGTCCTCTAATCAACACGATGGTGTTGGTCCCTCTTTTAGTAGATTCAACTATGAATATCAATGAAGCAATAAAATTTTTCAACCACATTTTTATTGACTCTTCAACAAAATGAAATTTCATTATGTTAAGTTAGCGAAATTTCATTGTTTTCATGAATAAAAAATTTCAATTAATAACTAAAAATTATAAATAAAAATTGAAGTTAATGAAATTTTATTTTTGGAATCCAAATTTTGAGATCTATCAAACAATAAGAACGATGATTAAAATTTAAAATAATAAATAATAAATTATATTGAGTTTTTCATTAAGTTTGATATTCTTTGACAATGAAATTTCACAAAGTGAAATTAGTGGCTAAAACTTAGTGAAATTAATGTGAAATCAATAATTTACCTACACAGTGAAATTTCACTAAATTGAGTCAATGAAACTTTACTAACTTTAGCAAAATTTTATTGATTTTACTCATTGAAAATTTCATTGACTATAAGAGATGGTATAGAGATAGAGGTTAACTATTAATGACTAAAATTTCACTGTAACAAAATAAAAGTTAGTGACTAAACATAATAAAATCACAAAGTAAAATCAATGAATATTACTGATTTAGCAAAATTTCAATGATTATGAGAGATGGTAGAAAAAGAGAGAGAGAGAGAGAGAGCATAGTAACAAACCAAATTTGGACAATTAAATCGCAACTCTACAACATCGATGCTGTGTATAGTACTAGTGGAGCCAACAATAGATAGAAATCAAGAACTAAGACACAAGGGTTTCAATCACAAACTAGGAAGAGAAATCTTTAGAATAAGGTGACTTTAGTTGATTTCTAAATCAATATGAGCTTTTCTAACAAAATTATCACAAACCACAACTAGAGCAAATCGCAAAACAAGCTACAAGCAAACATCTTATCGTAAATGTACATAACTCTAAGAGAGATGGTCTCAATTGATTTCACAAAGGTAGTAACTTCCATTCTGATTGACCGAATGAAAGAATCAACAAGTTGAATGAATCTAGGGTTCTGATTGTTGATCTAATAGGAAGACAATCGAGCTACAAAAGTACACCAGCTGATGACAATCCAAGATTGGTGGTTGCAGTAAGAAGTAAATGGTGGTGATTGGAAGTCACTTTCAGTGGAAGAAATATGCGAAGATTAGCGCGCACACACACACAAAGATGTACTTTTGGGGGGTTGATTTGTACGTTTTTATAGTTTAGGAAATCAATTTGTACACTGTCCTAATTTAGCGAATCAAAATAATACTTTTTTTATAATTTAGAGAGCCTCCATATAAATAACCCTAATTTGTAAATCCGGTCATCATGATCCATAAGATCTTATATTTTTTAAGTTGTCATTATTTTAGCGTTTCATTAATCTTACACACACACATATATATTTATATAATTTTTAGTATAAGACTTGTTACATTAGATATCCTAATTTTTATAATTAGTATTTTTAGGGAATACTATTTGCATTCTATTTTTTAATAATTGCATTCTAAATTTTGTCATCTAGTATGCATTAAAAATTATATTATGTACAATTTTTAAAACTAAAATAATAAAAAAAAGTTATTATAAAATAGGTAGTGCGAATAACAATTATTTTTATATTTTTTACAATAAATTTTAAAAACTCAATCAAACAAATAAGTCTCACATTTTAAAAAAAGAAAAAGAAAAAGGGCATGACCGACCATATATATGCCATGAGTACGATGCCAAACGTACATTTGAAGCTTGCCGACTCAACCTCGTCGATGATACCTAAATGAAATCTCAATGGTAGCTTTCCATTACATTTTAATAATATTCATTCAATTTTGTATTATATTATTTTTATTTTAACTGAATTTTTTTGCAGCTTTCACGCCTTTCCACAAGAAGGGTACTCATTTTCTTGGCCCTTTGGAAGTGTTTTTTGTTTTGGACAAGAATGATTTTTTAAAGTAAATTACATTGATATTTTCTGAGGTTTGAAAAAATATAATAATTTTTACCGTTTTCATAATTATACTGACTTCTCTTTTAGTAAGACAACCTATTAGAATTAATGTAAATAGTGTAAAAATACAATAATAAACAAAATATATACACACATTTCAGTGTAAAACATGACTATATTATTTTTTGTTTCTATAATTAATAAATTATTGATGAGAATAATGTTAAATTTGATATAATTAAAAATTTTAAAAGATTTAAATATAATTACGAAAATGTCTTGTAGCTCGAAAGGGTCGAGCTCGAAACGGCTCGAAAATGGAAGAAGAGGGGAGAAAGAGAGGGAAGAGGAGGAGAGAGGGAGAAAGAGAGAGGAGAGGGCTCGTCGCCGTGGGTCGTCGCCGATCGTCGCAGCAGACCGTCGCCTCGCTCAGCTTCGGTCGTCTGCCCAGCCCTGCCGACGTCGCAGCACCACCATCATCTGCCCAGCCTCCCCTCCTCCTCCAACCGGTTTTTATGGCCCCCTCCCCTTCCTCCCCGTCCTCCTCCCCTTCCTCCTCCTCCTCCTCCTCCTCCTCCTCCTCCCTTCTCTTCTTCTCCCTTCTTCTTCTTCTTCTTCGTTCTGTAACAAAACCAGGGAAGAAAGAAAAAAAAAAAAAAAATTCGACACCAAAACGACGTCGTTTTGGTGTCAACCTGCGATTTCAAGCCGCGGTTTCGAGCTACGTAACATGGTCGATATAATTATACTAAAACTATAAAAAATTATTATATTTTTTTAAACTTCAAAAGGTTTGTGTCATTTACCCATTTTTTTAATGCAACTTGACATGTACATATATTTTTTTTGTCGGGCCTTTAAACAATATGAGCCTTTCTTTTTGCAATGAAGTCCTTCATTTTTTTTTTTCTTTTTTTATTTTATTGAATGAAGTCTTTCACTTTGGAGACCTTTTTGTAATACCCACAGCTGTAGCATGTGGCCTCAAAAAAGTTATGATGCCTTCAAAAATTTGAAATCGTTAGGCAAAATGCTTAAGCTGCCTATAAGTTGAGCCCAACCTAAATTCATTATTTTTTCTTTTGTACGAGTTCGAAAATGAGAAGTAATTTTATTTTCTATCATTTTGTTTTTCCATAACAAATCAAAGATTAAAAATTCAAATTTTTTTTTTCGAGGGGATTTAAAATTCAAATTGAACTTATTGCTTTGTTTGAATCCTAAATTTAAATGAAGATTTGTGCGAGAAGAAAATATATAAGAGAAAAAAAATGAGAATGAAGTATAAGTTACTTTCACGTCATTTTTTTTTCTCTACTTTTCGTTACTTTTCTACTAATTCCAACTAAACCAATGATCTAAATATAATTTAAAATTTAGCTTAGGGGTGAAAACGAGCTGAGTAAAGCTGAGTAATGGATTGTTCAAATTTTGTTTAAAAAACTTAATGAGTTCAAAAATGTATTTGAACTTAACTTGTTTACATAACGAGTCGATCTTAAACTATTTTTTAACTAATCGAATACGAATCAAGTTCAAGTAATTTGAATTTTTATAATGTATATAAGTTTATCAAGTCGACTAATAGGCTGTTTAAGTTTGATTTAAAAACTTAATGAATTTTAAAAAATATTCAAACTTGATTTGTTTATATGACAAATTTATTTTAAACGAGATTAATGAGTCAAACACAAATTGAACTTGAATAGTTTGATTCATTTAATAGTCCTAACTAAGCTTTATAATGAAAATTAAACGAAGCTAATATACAGTAAAGCCCAACCTTGGGTTTGTGGGCCTGTGGCGATCTAATGCATAAATGATTGGGCAAGTGTCCAGATTCTCAACTAGTACATTTATAACTGAGGCAAATTCTAGAATAACATAATATAATTAGTATTGCTATTTAACTTTAAAATTAGACTTATTTTTTAGATTCAGCAATATGTTAAGAAAATAATTAGTTAATAATTAAATAATTTTTAATTATTAATTAATTATCTTTTTGACACATTATTGAGTTAAAAAAATAAATTTATAAAAACTGAACTTATATTTCATTTCCTTAATATTATTTGTTCTACAAAGCTAAGGGGTTGTTTGGGGTGTCCTAAATAAGTACACTTTTTGTCTTTTTGGACTAAAAAATTGAGGTTGAAAATATGAATGTTTGGGTTAACTTTTTGACTTTTTATGGAAAAATATGTAATAAAAAATTATAAAAATTGATTTGTAGGGAAAAATTCGAATTGGGAGTTGTGCAGCCGTAATTGTTGACTTTTAATGAATAGTGTTAATTTTTTAACTTTTTGAATAATTTTTTAATTTTTTTATAAGTTCCCAAACTTGGCCTAATATTTGTGCAGATAACATAATTTCCTAAGAAAGCTTGGAGCACATACATTCAAGTCTCAATTGACTAAAATTGACAATCCAAATCTAATTAATTTGAAAAAATATTATATTACACAGTTACGCTCGGTATGAATTTATTAATATAAAACCCATTATATTTATGTTTAAGAATAAAACAATCTTGTAAGAAATTCGTATTAAGTATTAAACATTGGCATATCTTAAGAACTTCTACTTACATAACACTTTCAGCATATTACACCCATCATTTTGATATTTATTTTTATTATATTTTTATCCCTTTGTAAAATTACTATTAAGGACGAAAATCCCTAAGGATTGCTTTCACATTTTCTTTACATTCTTTTATCCTTCTTTCCATCAATCACTACTATTACCACCACTTTTCTTCTCCGCCAACCACCACCACCTAGCCATCTCAACCAACAACAGCCACCCTTTCTCCAAGATTGGGGTAGATATTATCACAACATTCTGTTGTGATAGCAAAACCCTACCGTTTTGGTGGGTTTGATTTGTATATATAAAAAAAAAAAAAAACGCTCTTAAGAAAATTAGAGTTACGATAATGAGTGTTGTTATTAGTACTCGGTCAATTATTTTGGACCTTTCATTTATTTGGACCTCCACTTATAACTTGCAAAATCCTTAAAATTTATTTTCTCCTCCAAATAATATCAACATTATCATTGTAAAAACATTCTACCCATTCAAATGTATACCCCCACACCCTAAAAAGTGTCTCCCAAAACCCTAACAAAACCCACAACGGTGAAACCCACAACGGTGGAACCTCCCAAACTAGTGGAAAAAATTTGTGGGAATTAAGAAATTTTTTCTCTACTTCATTACGAGGTTTGTCAATTTGTTTGATTTTTTTTTTCTTTTTCTATTATCTTTTTTCATACACACTACACAATCCACTTTTATGCTTCTTTGGTTGGTTTTCTGTCATTTATTCATGGCCTCACTGTAGTTGTATGCTCTTTGTGTGAGCAAAACTGAGTAGAATTTCACTCATCGATCGACTCCCCGGTCATTCGGCCAGTTGACCACCTAAGGGTGATCTGATCTCCTTTGTTTGTTTGCTTCTGCTGCTGCTTCGGTTATATGTTTTCAAATAAGTAAGAAATATTCAAGTGTCCCCGAATTTTGATCATATGTTTGGAAGTTCAATCTTGGAAAAATGGCAAATTGTTTTTATTATTTTTGTCATTTTTTTAAAGAAACTTACTCTTATAAGGCCAATTTTCTCTAAGCTAAGAATACCATAAAAACTATGAACATTTTCTGAGCTTTTATTGTTGTATTCCTCTCGTTTCATAGAATTGTGGTTGTTGAAAGACTTTCACTCATTGTTATTGTTAGAGATGGGTATATAATCAAATAGTTATCACCGTTACCGCTAGAATATTACTGTCAAAGGGTTTTTAAGGTTTTGAGTGTGAGTAGGTTTTGAAGGTAGAATTTGAAAAAGATGGATGTGTGGTGATAGAGATTAGTGCTCTCTTAAACCCTAACTTATGATGTAGTGGGTATGTGTCTTAATTGTGAGATGGAGTGTTTCAAAATTATTAATGTCCTTTTTAATAATTTCATTTGAGATTATTATTGTAATAAAAAAAAGAAGCTAAAAAATAGGAGTCTACGATAATAGGGGATTGGGGTGAATTTGTTTTGTGTTATATGATTGTTACAGGTTATATAATTGAAGTTCTATTTATTTCAAGTTCTTATGCTTTAATATTGATATGCCTTATTTTTTTTTTTTTTTTTATAAAGGTTTATTTTGTGGCAAATAAAAATATTGTAAAGCTCAATTTCCATACACATTTTCTTTTTTAATTTTAACTAATCAAACCCATTCATTTTTAATTTTTTTTTTCCCAATAATTTGAAACGATGTAATTTGGACTAAACTTGCTGTTTTGGCTGAGTTGCAACGCTGGCTTCCATTGATTTTATTATTATATATACATACATATAAATCAAACCCACCAAAACGGTGGGTTTTTGTTGTCACAGGACGGTAAACCCCCTTTCCCCCGTCTGTTAGACTCTCAATTTATCTACAAATCTAAATATATCTACCTTAAAAAATATATACATACAAACGAACAATAAACAAATAATAAAAATTTATAAATAAATAATATATATATATATTTTTGTGTCTAAAAAAATGTTTGGGTATGATTTTTAATCATTTTGGTATAGTTTCACATCATTTGAAAAAATTGGATTCGAAACTCATTTGTCTCTGGTTTACCAAAGAAAGTAAGGAAATGAGATTTTAGCCCAATTTAAGTTAAAATTTACAGAAAGGTAAATTACGTTAAAATAGTTAATAAGATAAAATGTTACATCAAACTTATGATCATTTCATTTTTTCTATCACAAACATCACATCCAATTATAAAAAAATTCAATCATCTTCCTAAGTATAAAAATTTTAACCTATTAAAATAACCAAAAACTAAAATAACTTACTAAAATTAGAATTTCCAAAATGTACGGGAAAGAAATAAACCTTTTCGTATAATCCTGTTGATCAAGTCTGCGCTCCTCCAAACGTTGTCGCTTTACTTCCTGAAAACACAAACGTGAGTTAGCCGGCGGGTGTGTGCCGGAAACCTCTCCGATGCCTAAGTCAGTAAAATAGACAAGAAGACAAAAGCTCTGTATATCCAGGAATCAAAGTTGTGTTACCTCCATAGGTGATGTTTGTGAGCTTTTATAGGTTCCGTGTGGCACAATCCAAGTAGGACTCTTACTCCTCCATGTAGAGTCCTCTTAGGATTCATACTCTTGAAAGATAATGCTTATCCTTTAACACCCCCCTCACTGTTTAAACCAAGTGAGATGGTTTACCATGGTCGAACTCCAATGTGGCCGAGGTACGCATGGCTATGCTTAGCCGTAGAACAGACCGAACTATCCTTAGTTCAGTTCGTCCTTTTACTACCCTTACCTCAGTTCCTCCTGTACAAACCGTGGTAAGTCTAAACCGAGCTAACTTTTAGCAAGGTTTAGACCGAGCCAACCATACTGCGCCATAACCGGTATAAGTTTTAGTATGGTAACCGAGCTAACCTCCTTGGGACCGGAGTAACTTTAAACCTCTTCAAGACCGGAGTAACTTTATATCCTTTTTACTCAGCCCTTCGCATTGAGGCCCATAACAGCCCAGCTCGACCCAATTTTCATATAAATTACCCTCTCAATTGCCCCTTAATTCCATCTGCAAAGCATGATAGGGATTACCTGTCCCCAGCCGAGCTAAAAAAGTTTCAGCGTTCTCAGCCGAACTAAACCCCTTTAGTCTTTCCAGCCGAGCTAAAACTCTTAAGCCTTTCCAGCCAAACTAAATTCCAGACCGGGCTCAGCTTGTCCAGTCAAAACGTCTCTTCAATCACAGCGACTGAATCGATTCTCATTTCAATGACACGTGGCACGCTCTGATTGGCTAATGGCAGCTGTCACGCCGCCCTCGTACCTCGCGTAATTTGAACAGTTCCCGCCTTTGTCCCTTGCATCAAAAAAAAAAAAAAAAACTCTTTATTTGGATCAAACACTGCACTATTCACTTCCTCTTCTCTCCCTTTCGTTCCTGAGCTTCTGAGCTTGCTGAGTTCTTTGATCTGTATTCGAAGAAGCTTCGTGGTTTTGTTGCCGTTTCTCTCATATTCTCTTGTCCTGGTAAGCTACTCAAACCTGCCTTGCTTTCCTTGTTTTTCGCATTTGTTTAATCTATAGCTTTAGGTTTGTGTTTTTGCGAAACACTTTCTTTCTACTTGATTTGTATATTTCTAGAAAAACTTAGCAATAGAACACTTGAATACATGTAATATCCTGTAGAACACTAGTTTTCGATCCAAAATCATGATGCAATCAGACTAGAAAGTTGTTTGTAGTTAAAGCTGAATTAGGCAGACTATCCAACCGAACTAATACTTCATGCTACCCCATTAGTCTCAACAAGCCAAAGTACAATACTCTCCTTAACCGAGCTAATGAACCGGACTAGGGCTGTACAATAGTGTACTGGGAAACCTTAATTCCGACCGAGCTATGTCTCTGGGCTAAACCAGCATTCTTAATTTTTAGACCGAACTAAGAAAGCTACCCCTAGAAGCTCAACCGGACTAATAAATCCTTGCGCAAACCGAGATAATAAATCCCTTGCGCAAATCGAGATAGCAAATGCCTTTGAACATACCGAACTATTGAGTACCTTGCCTAAACCGGGATAACAAAGCACTTTGCACAAACCGAGCTAAGACACGTAGCGTTTCACATAGCCAGGCTAGGACTTGATGTATCTTGCCTTTATTTCTCTTTAGTACGGTCCAACGGTCTGTGCTTAACACCTTTGTTTTCTTTTTTTTCACTTTTGCAGACTTAGGTTGCCCAGGCACTTATTTGAGTGCTCAACCGAGCTACTTAGCACAAATCTTCAACCGATCTAACACTCGGCTTTAATTTATTTATAACTTAAGACATAAATAGGGAAGTATAGATTCTTAGTAGAGACACCTGGTGGTTTGGCCGAATTCCGAAGGGAGTACAACATCCCTGACGATGTCCACCTCACCTTAGCCAAGCAAGATATTACTCCATGGGGGAACCAAGGTTTTGTACCCTTCACCCTTTTGTCCATAGTAGAAACCAGACTAAGATTTCCTGTTCAACCCTTTCTTTGTGAATTCCTTAGGCAAACCAGAATTTGCCCAACCCAGCTTTCCACAAACTCATACCGTATAATAAATGGTATAGCCGAACTAAACCGTCGTGCTGGCATTAACCTCGGTCTAGCCGAGATCTTCCATCAATACTCCATAGGTGTGAAAGAAGATGGTTGGGTTTATCATCTTAGAATACGTCGCCGCCGAGAGAAAATAATAAAGGACACACCGGATAAAGACTTGAACGACGATGACTTCTTCTGGGTATCTGGGAATTTTGAAAATCACCAAGCCCAGATCCCTGGCCGTAGTATAAGTTGGAAGAAAGGAACCCCCGGTATAATTACTTCGGTTTCTTTGACTGCTTCTCTTTTATTTCGGTTTCCTATTTCTGAATCGAACTAACAGTTGTCTTCTTTATGCAGATTCAGCCCACCTTAAGTCATTATACAATTATCCCAACCTAGACACACTTCGCCCCGCACTACGATACCCTGAAAGAAGTTGGGTCAAGCTTCTGGATTTTGAGCCGACATACCGAGATAGCAGCCGACGCAAAGCCAGAGTAACAGACTTTTTGCTAGAGGACACCCCCGAATTGGACCCCACTTTGCCCCAGATCAATCTTGTTCCTTTGATTGTCGAACAAGAGATGGCCAAAAGGAACAGAGTAAGGGCCCTTCTCATCGAAACAAACCGAGCCGAGGTACCACCACCGAACCAAATTCAGGAAACCGTGGTGGCCCTCCCATCTCAACAATCCTCTTCATCACGCCCAAGCAAGCGCGCCCAGACTACCCAAACCGAGCAACGCCTTGCTGATGAAGATGAAGTCAGTCTTCCACCAAGCCCTCCACCAAGTCCGCAACCGGAGTGTACCGACCGAGCTAGCTCCTCCAAATGGTCTCTGAGAATGACTTTCCAAAACCGTGCTATTTGTGATACTAACTCTGTGGTGGTTGACAAAGACCATATGCTGGCCTTCAACCTGGCTAATAGCGTATGTCTGCCCCCTGACATGGAGCATCACAAGCAGTTGACCGAGCTCAAGGCCATCCGGTCGGCAACAAAATCAATGATCCTGGTCAGTAGCTCCTTTTGTCTCTCTAATTTTTCCAACTTTTTGTTTGGTTTTGTCATTAGTTTCTTTGTATCTTTTTCAGGCCATGCAAAAGAGTCAAATTGCGCACAAGCGTGTGTTGGAGCTTCGTAAAACAACAAGGCAAGCCATGGTCGAAGTTGAAGCAAAAACCACCGAGCTAAAAGACTCCCAACAGAGGACGGCCGAGCTAGAGGTCGAGGTAACCCGTCTAACCGGACTAGTTACCTCGGCTAATGCTGACAATCAAAAGGCCCTGACCGTGATGAAGGACAAGTACCTGTGTAAGGCCAAGCTCGAAGGAAAGAAAAATGCAAAGATCGTCAAGCTAAAAAAGAAGGTGGATGATGCGCATGCTGCAGGTTTCAAGGAGGGGGAGGCCCTTTATATGCAACAATGTGAGGCAGCTAAGGATTTGTTCTTCAAATGCGGTTGGAGGGGAGCCGTGGTGCAGCTCGGTCATGGACCTGAAGCTGAGGTATTCAATCCTCCTTCATACTTTACACCGAGCTCACTAGCGGAGTACGCTGCTACCCTTCAACAACAATTCCTTGAGGGTTCAGATGATGATGAAACCGAGCCTAACGACACCCCGGTCGTCAATGATCCTGCCGATCAGTTAGCTCGGGCGGAGCCTACAGTGGAAGACCTGACTACTGAGCAACCAACTGATACCGTGCTTCCAACAGAGACCATACTTCTGATCGAAGCCGAGATCCCGTCTGAAACCGGTCTTCAAGTTAATGTTGATGTTGATCTTGACGCCGAAATAAATGATCTTTTTAACTAATTTAGTATTTTCTCTTCTTTTTGGGAACAAATGGTAACCGGGCTGAGGCCCCACCCTTTTATACTTGCTTTTGAATTTTGAATGAATGCTTCTTTTTGGTTCAAACTCTTATTTCGGTTTATCTTAGTGCTTATACCTTTACTTTCTAACTGATGTCTTGCATGAGGTAGCATTCTCTTGCCGAGATACTTTATCTCGGTCTTAATCATTGCAACTATGAGTATACCTACCAATCATTCTTTAGCCGAGATCCCTACCTCGGCTGAAGAATACTAAAAGTTGGTTTAGTTTAGCCAACCACTCTTTAGCCGATGTCCTTACTTCAGTTGAAGAGTACCAAGAGTTGGTTTAGTCCAGCCAACCACTCTTTAGCCGATGTCTTTCCTTCTGCTAAAGAGTACCAAGAGTTGGTTTAGTCCAGCCAACCACTCTTTAGCCGATGTCCTTACTTCGGCTGAAGAGTACCAAGAGTTGGTTTAGTCCAGCCAACCACTCTTTAGTCGATGTCTCTTCTTCGGCTAAAGAGTACCAACAGTTGGTTTAATCCAGCCAACCACTTTTTAGCTGATGTCTTTACTTCGGCTAAAGAGTACTAAGAGTTGGTTTAATCCAGTCAACCACTTTTAGCCGATGTCTTTTCTTTGGCTAAAGAGTACCAAGAGTTGGTTTAATCCAGCCAATCACTTTTTAGCCGATGTCTTTACTTCGGCTAAAGAGTACTAAGAGTTGGTTTAATCCAGCCAACCACTTTTAGCCGATGTCTTTTCTTCGGCTAAAGAGTACCAAGAGTTGGTTTAGTCCAGCCAACCACTCTTTTAGCCGATGTCTTTAGTTCGGCTAAAGAGTATTAAGAGGTGGTTTAATCCAACCAACCTCTAAATTGGTTATTCTTGTTAATTTAGAATAAAATGTTTGGTTATGCCGACCAAACGTTCTGCAGCCTGGATCCTTATCCTGGGCTGAGGAGGGGTGTTGGTTTTTCCAGCCAACCTCTAGATTGGTTTTTCTAGCCAACCTAGAGTAAAGTGTTTGGTTGTTCCGACCAAACGTCCTGCTGCTTGGATCCTTATCCTGGGCTTAGGAGGGGTGTTGGTTTTTCCAGCCAACCTCTAGATTGGTTTTTCCAGTCAACCTAGAGTAAAGTGTTTGGTTGTTCTGACCAAACGTCTTGCAGCCTGGATCCTTATCCTAGGCATTTGAGGGGTGTTGGTTTTTCCAGCCAACCTTTAGATTGGTTTTTCCAGCCAACCTAGAGTAAAGTGTTTGGTTGTTCTGACTAAACGTTCTGCAGCCTGGATTCTTATCCTGGGCTTAGGAGGAGTGTTGGTTTTTCCAGCCAACCTTGCTTTTGATGTCCCTAACTCACTAATACAATCTCTTACAAAAAACAACTATGCTGTAAAGAATCGACTTTGTTTTATTGAGAAAAAGGAAAATTACACATAGGAAAAAAAAAAAGGCTAAAAATAAAATAGTTTGAGATTGGCAGTATTCCATGGCCTAGGAATGGCTTTGCCGTCCTCATCTTCCAGGTGGTATGCCCCTTTGCCAGCTAATCCGATCACTTTGTAAAGTCCTTCCCAATTAGGCCCTAACTTGCCATCTCCTGGTACCAAGGTGTTTCCCATCACTTTGCGCAACACCCAATCTCCGATCTTGAATTGCCTTGGATGTACTGTTTTGTTGTATTTCTTGGATAACTCTTGTTGGTATGAGGCAATGTGAACCAGTGCTCTTTCTCTTCTTTCTTCGGCGAGATCGAGCTCTAATGCTATGGCTTCTCCATTCAAGTCTGGGTCAAAATTTTCGCTCCTAATTGTGGGGAGGCCAACTTCCAGTGGGATTACTGCTTCTATGCCGTAGGCTAAGGAGAATGGTGTTTCTCCTGTTGATCGTCGAGGTGTGGTGCGGTAAGCCCATAAAACATGAGGAAGTTCCTCCGCCCACTTGCCTTTTGCCTTCTCTAGCCTTTTCTTTAGTCCATCCAAGATGACCTTTTTTGACGCTTCTGCCTGGCCGTTGGCTTGGGGATATGCCGGTGTAGAATTGTAGAACTCTATTTTGTATTCTTCACAAAAGTCTCTAAAGATTCTGCCATGAAACTGGGTACCGTTGTCTGATATTAGTGCTTTAGGTATGCCGAATCGAGTAATGATATTCTGCCAGACGAACTTCTTCACATCTTTTTCCTTGATTGATGCCAATGCTTTTCTTCCACCCACTTTGTGAAGTAGTCTGTTGCTGCGAGAAAGAACTTCCTGTTTCCGGGCGCTGTTGGAAGTGGTCCTACTATGTCCAAGCCCCACATTGCAAAGGGCCATGGGCTGGACAATGGTAGGAGTTCTTTGGCCGGCTGATGTATTTGGTGTGCAAACTTCTGACATTTCTCACACTTCTTCACATACTTCTCCGAATCTGCCTGCATGTATGGCCACCAGTATCCTTGTGAAATGGCTCTGTAAGCTAACGATCTTCCTCCTTGGTGGCTTCCGCACACCCCTTCGTGTATTTCGAACAAGAATGCTTCTACTTTGCTGGGGTGGACACACTTTAGATAAGGTCTTGAGAATGACTTTTTGTACAATGCCATAGATGGGGAGAGCCACCTCTAATTTTGTTGGCTTTTTTCTTGTCTTCTGGTAAGATGTCGTCTTTTAAGAACAATATGATGGGATCCATCCATGAGGGGCCTAATTCGGGGTCCTTAATGCTTGGTCTTGGTAGGTAGTCAATTAGTAGTGGGTGAGGGATGGATGTATCTGCCACTGATGCAAAGCCTGCTAGTTCGTCTGCTCTGCTGTTTTCCTCCCTGCCAATCTGTTCTATTCTTACTACTTCAAATTTCTTGATCTCTGTTCGGACTAATTCTTGGTACTTGGCCATCCTGTCATCCTTTGCTTCATAGTCGCCAGAAATTTGGTTTACCACCAGCTGTGAGTCGCTGTAGACCATTAGTTCGGTGGCCTTCATGTAGAATGCTGATTTGAGTCCTGCAAGAAGTGCTTCATACTCTGCTTCGTTGTTTGATGCTAGGAAACCAAGGTTGATTGCTTGCTCCATAACCAGGCCGTCTGGTGAGATGAGGACTATGCCAAGTCCTGCACCATGCCGGTTGGATGCTCCATCCACAAAGAGCTTCCACATCTCTCCAACGAACAACTTCCAGTAAGTGGAGGGGTCAGATGATGTTGTGGGGTCAAGAATGTTGCTGGTGTTTTCTTTAAGGTCCATGCTTGCCGTCTGCCCCTTGCTATCTGATTGTTCCAAGTCTTTTTTTGTTGGTGAGTCTTGGCTCGGTGTAGCATGGTTCGCTTCTTCCTTGCTGTCTTTACTCTGGTCTGCCATGGGGTCTGATTGAGTATACTGCACCAGGGGTTGCGCTATTCCGGCGTCAACTTTAATCCCTAGTTTGGTTGTGTCAGTCAGGTCGACTGGGCAGATATGATGACTTCCTGGGGTGAATTCTGCGACAAAGTCTGTCAAAGCTTGGACCTTTATCGCGGTTCTGGGTTGAAACTTGATGTCGAATTGTCCCAACTCTACTGCCCACTTCAAGATTCGCCCAGAAAAGTTCGCCCTCTCAAACAAAGCTTTTAATGGGAAAGCTGTGAGGACGACTATGGTGTGGGCGTGAAAGTAGTGCGATAACTTTCTTGGGGCCATCATCAAAGCCTAGGCCAGTTTTTCCAGTGGCAAGTACCTTGTTTCGGCACCCAGCAATGTCTTGCTGACATAATAGATGGGCAAATGTTGGATTCCTTCTGCACGGACCAACACTGCGCTAATTGCGTGCCGAGAGACTGCCAAGTACAAGAAGAGTTCTTCTCCAGGTATTGGGGTTACCAGTAGTGGTGGAGAAGATATGTATTCTTTCAAGCTTTCCAGAGCACGGTCGCATTCTTCGTCCCACTCGAACTTGGCTTTTAACGCTTGAAAAAATGGTCGTAGTCTGTCTGACGATCGGCTAATGAATCGGTTGAGTGCAGCTGCCATGCCGGTGAGATGCTGTACTTCTTTTACTGAGCTAGGTCTCTTCAGATCTTGAATAGCTTTGATCTGGGAGGGGTCTGCTTCTATACCCCGGTTGGTCACCAGGAAGCCCAGGAATTTGCCAGATCTTACACCGAACGCGCACTTAGATGCATTAAGGCGCAACTTGTGCCTCTTCAGAATCTGGAACATCTCACCTAGGTCCCTTAGATGGTCGTTCTCATCCTTGCTCTTGACCACCATGTCGTCGATGTAAGCCTCCATTGTTCTGCCTAACAACGGCTCAAATATCTTGGTGATCATTCTCTAGAATGTTGCCCTTGCGTTCTTTAGGCCAAAAGGCATGACCTTGTAACAATATAGTCCTCTTGGAGTTGTGAAGGACGTGACCTCCTGGTCTGGTTCGTACATGGCGATCTGATGGTAGCCTCTGTACGTATTAAGAAAGCTAAGTCGGTTGTGCCCCGTCGTTAGGTCTACCAGTTGATCTATCCGCGGTAGGGGGAAGCTGTCCTTTGGGCATGCTTTGTTGACTGTCTTATAATCGACGCAGACACGCCATTTGCCATTCTTTTTTGGCACCACGACTGTGTTGGAAATCTATCTGGGATAGTGCACCTCTCTGATAGCTCCTGCTTCTAGCAGATTTCCCACTTCTTCCGCCACTATCTCGGCGTGATGGAGCGCCGACCTGCGAGTGCACCGAATGATTGGTCTGGCGGATGGGTGGACATTGAGTTGGTGACAGATGAAGTTTGGATCAATGCCTGGCATATCGTAGGGTGTCCAGGTGAACACTTCGATGTTAGAGGTCAAGAATTCCAAGACCTCTAATCTCTCAGTGCTGGACAACGACAATCCGAGCAAAAAGAACTTATCCGGGTTCTTTTCATCTATTCTTATCTCTACCAAGTCTTCCACCGCTTTTTGATCAGTTGATTTGCCGACATCTGCGAATAGTTCATTGCTCTCAGGTTCTTCCACCGAATGCACATATCCCTTGGCAGTGCGGCTGCCATTAACCGTGACAAAGCATTGCTTGGACATAATCTGGTCTCCAAAGACCTCTTTAATTACCCTGGCATCGTTGGGGAACCGCATTACTTGATGGTAGGATGATGCTACTGATTTCATGGCATGGAGCCATGTTCTTCCCAAGATTATGTTGTAAGTGGAAGGGACCTTCAACACCCAAAATTCCATTTGTTTTGTTACGCTCCCTGCCCTGACTGGCAGGATAATTTTGCCGACTGGCCATTCTGGCATTGAGTTGAATCCGATCAGGGGGGATACAGCTGGTGCCAGGTCTTTGTCCTCCAATTTCAGTTGTTTAAAGGTGTCGTAGCACATTATTTCACACGAGCTACCTTGGTCTATCAGAATTCGTTTGACGTCGTAGTCCTTGATGCGGAGGGTGATGACCAGTGCATCGTTGTGAGGGCAATATATTCTTTCCAAGTCTTTGTCTGAAAAAGACATGACGTTCTTGGCCTCTGTTCTCCCCTTTTGATGGTAGTTTGGGCACTTAGTACCTCCCTTAAGTGCTCAGCCTTCTTGATCGACCCTTTGAGCTCGCATACGCGCTCAGGTTCGAATACTCCATGTATCATATTGATTACTCATTGAGGTGGGGCATCAATTGGCATTCCATTGGGGTTATTGTGGTCCTGGGGGGCTGGTTGCGTCCTTCCTTCAATGTATTTATCCAGGTGACCAGCTGCCACCAACTCCTCCAGGTGCTATCTTAATGGCATGCAATTTTCAGTACGATGCCCCTTTTCTTTGTGGAAGGTGCATCGTGATCTTTCGTCGTAGTCTTTCTGTGCTTTTCTTAGCTTAGCTGGCCATCTGATGAAAGGTTCATCACGTATTTTGCTCAGAATCCAGTAGATCGGTTTCTTGAATATCGTGGTTATGGCAGTGCGGACTCTCAGCTATCTTTTATCCTGGTCCTCACCGTTGTTTCGCTTGCCTCGTCTGTTTTTGTTCGGATGTTCTACCGTGTTGATCTTTGTTACAGTCTTTTTATCTGGTACTGCGGTCGTGCCAGATTTTGTTTTGACACGGGCGCCATCCTCTTTCACCCTGATGTGCTGATGCACTCTTTCCATCAAGGCCTCCAGGGTGAGGGGTGGTGTCATGGTGATTGAGTCCCTTAGTCTGTTCCCGACTGGAAGGCCTTTTTTGTATTGTGCAATGGCGAGATTGGTGGGGCAGTTCCCAATCTGTTGAATGTCTCCCAGTAGCGACTATTGTAGGATCTTAGTGTCTCCTTTTCGACCATGTCGATGGAGAGTAACTGGTCAATCTCCACCGGGGTTTTGGTGTTCGTTCTGAACCTTGTGACGAACGTCTCCGCCAATTGCGCCCAGGAGGCTATGCTGCCTTCTGGAAGTTTTTCGAACCAAGTCAAGCCTAGGTCACCAAGGCTTGATGGGAAGAAGATGCACATCAAAGCCTCGTTTCGCCGATATACCGCCATAACCTGGCAGAAGTGGCTTAGGTGTATGTAGGGGTCCGTCTTCCCCTCGTACGTGGTGAATTTGGGCTGAAGGAAGCCTGAAGGTAGGGGCGCGTTTTCAATTGTCGGAACGAACAGCGAGGTCTGCAGCCTTGCTAACGCTTTGTCCGTTGGTTCGTAGGTAGGGCGTGGTAACGGCATTCCGACCTTGACGCTTCCATGCGTCCGAAGAGCCAACCGCTGAAGGGCAGATACCCTGCGAGGGTTGCGCGCCCCAGTATCCTCTTTCTATCGTGCCTTTTCTTCCAGCATGATTAGCAAATCGGATGATCTTGGTAACTCTGTCTGCCTGGATGATGTCTGGTGCGAGCGCGAGGGTCGATAAGTACTTTGCTCAGTGTATGACCTCAACGATCTCGTTCTCTCAGACTTGGAGTAACGAGTTCTGGTGGTTCTGGATTGAGTATCGTCTGTCCTGAGGCTTCTACTCTCTGCTTGTGATGGTGTGGAATGCCTTCCACGGTCTTCTGAGCGACGAGGGGGCGTCTTGCTTTTGCGCCCCTCTCCTGTCGCTACTCCTTTTCCATTTATCTGGCACTTCATGGCCTCCATGTCCGCCGCCATCTTTCTTATTAATTCGTCTTGCTCCTTCACGCAGTCCTCTAGAACTTGAGGATCAATCCTCCACCTTTGTCTGTCAGGACTTCGAGAACGAGAGTGACAGGGGCTGTTAGTCCGCCTCCTTTCCCTTGCATCCCTCCTGGGATTTTGACGTTGTGGCTCTAAGTCCGCTATGGGAGGGATAGAAGGTAGGCCTTCGCGTCTTGCATCCCCCTCTGGTGTTTGTCCGTCGATGGCGGACTGCGGCAAATCTTTGTTGTGTGCCATTGCTTTTAAAGAGGAAAAGCTTGATCAAGAGGTCTTGTTCTTGTCTGAAATTCCCACAGACGGCGCCAATTGTACGGGAAAGAAATAAACCTTCTCGTATAATCCTGTTGATCAAGTCTGCACTCCTCCAAACATTGTCGCTTTACTCCCTGAAAACACAAACGTGAGCTAGTTGGCGGGTGTGTGCCGGAAACCTCTCCGATGCCTAAGTCAGTAAAATAGACAAGAAGACAAAAGCTCTGTATATCCAGGAATCAAAGTTGTGTTACCTCCATAGGTGATGTTTGTGAGCTTTTATAGGTTCCGTGTGGCACAATCCAAGTAGGACTCTTACTCCTCCATGTAGAGTCCTCCTAGGATTCATACTCCTGAAAGATAATGCTTATCCTTCAACACCCCCCTCACTGTTTAAACCAAGTGAGATGGTTTTACCATGGTCAGACTCCAATGTGGCCGAGGTACGCATGGCTATGCTTAGCCGTAGAATAGATCGAACTATCCTTAGTTCGGTTCGTCCTTTTACTACCCTTACCTCAGTTCCTCCTGTACAAACCGTGGTAAGTCTAAACCGAGCTAACTTTTAGCAAGGTTTAGACCGAGCCAACCATACTGCGCCATAACCGGTATAAGTTTTAGTATGGTAACCGAGCTAACCTCCTTGGGACCGGAGTAACTTTAAACCTCTTCAAGATCGGAGTAACTTTATATCCTTTTTACTCAGCCCTTCGCACTGAGGCCCATAACGGCCCAGCTCGGCCCAATTTTCATATAAATTACCCTCTCACAAAACACCAACAATTTAAGTTTGTCTGCGCTTCTATAACTGAACATGACTAATTAATGAATATTGGCCCATTTGTCATTTGTTCGGTTGTGTTGTGTCCCACTGAACAAACAAAATTTGTTCAACATTGGTTTGCTGAACAAAACGTTAAACTTGCGGAAGAAGGTTGAAAATAAATCTACAGAATAAGGCTTCGAAAGTGGTGATCATGATGCGAAACTGCAAGGTGATGATTGCACTGGTGGGGGTTGTGAGGTGGAAGCCATGGCAATGAGGTTGTACGGGTGGTGGTCAGACGTGGCAACAGTGACTATAAATTGTAGTAGTTGAAGATGAAAGAGTTGTTAGGGATCGGAGATTCTGCCCAAGACCTTCCAAAAATTATACCAAGCAGAAAAACACACCCACACTCAAGGAGACACCATATTTAACGTGGTTCGGCCTTAATGCCTACGTCCACGGGAGAGTAACCAGTTATCACTATAACAATGGAGAGATTACAGAAAGATTACAATAGAGAAGGAGCTCACACTACCCTCACTCAGCCACTCACCCGTCCACCGAGAAAGACGGTCTCTTTACCTCACATCTCTCACTCTTTTGGTTTGTTCTTTCTCACTCTCAAGCTCCACACCCTCACCTCATTTATACACAAAATGAGAGGACTTTGATTGGTTACCATCTACCCCTTCCACTAGCTTCATCCACTAGCTAGTGGGATAAGTGGAGTGGGAGAACCACCTTTATTATCTTCCCATAGTAGAGCTACCATTAGGTTGATATCCAACAAATCACCCCCTCAACCCATGTGAGGTGATCCACAATAGCACCCACTGCTGCTAATCTTGTCACGTCCAAATTTCAGCATAGTCTGTATCTCCTCACTGAGACGTTTGCATCCCTTGAAGCTAGAGATAACACACTAGAGATACAAGAGGAGGAGGGAATTCTACATCATCAACTCAACTCACACCATTCTCTGATTTGGAGAGAGCCTCTACTCCTATCTCTCACAGATCTCTTCCACGCTTTCTGTCTCAGATGTCTTCACTTGCTATGCTTGAACTTGTGTAACCAAGGTATCCGATACCCCCTGATTGGATGTCCTGCACTCCCTGCCTAGGATGCCCTTGACTGGCATGTATCACCTCGCACAACCAGTCATTGGAGCAATAGAAAACTCATTGTTTGTCCTATCAACGTCCTCGGTTTTCTTTGCTAGGAGCTTTTCCTCTGAACTATCAGCCTTTGCCCTCTGCACTTCTGAACAACCTCCTAGTGTTTCCACATACACTCGTTGTCTATGCTTTTTGCAATCCCTGATTTGCTGTCCAATAGATTGATGGTTGACAGTAGCTCCATCTGTCAAAACATCGTCAGCTATGCAATTCCTTGCATAGTGCTCGCACTCATGGCTTCTGGTCTTCCTGCGTCGAGCTCGCTTGAGAGATCCGCATCAATTCTATCCTCCACTGCCATGAAACTAAAGAAACCACCATAGAGAAAAGAGACTTGCCACTCCCTGGCGCGCACTCTTGCATTTTATCCGTCTTAATTTCTCTGTCTGGAAGTTCCTATGAACTGTCAACAACCCGTTGCTACACACTCTTCTCGCGTCTCTGTATGACACTCTAGCGTACCCTTGCACTGCTGCACGTCTGCATTTGTGCTTCTGCGCTTAGTATTCTCCTTTGCAACTATTGTTCTACACATCCACATACCACCAGTACCTACTCGTATACAGTAGCTCCAACAACCACAGCATTTCCTTGAGCTTGTACTTGTTGCCAAATCATCTATAAGTCGATGAATGGTCTTCTCTTATGATTGAACCAGATCTTCAGATGCACTTCGGAGATAATCATCTCTGCAATCCTCTGATCGTCCCTAACCAATCTTGATCTCCCTCGATTTGCCATTTGACAACTTTTGGTCTCCAATGATCTATCTTGATATGTATCTAGTTGTCCAATTTGGTAAGAATTTGCCCATTCTAACCTCTTCAGTGAATCCGTAGCGTTCCACAATATCCGACAACCTTCTTTCGACTATTGAAGACGACAAACTCCCATGTTTTGACAATCTTCAAAAACCGTTCAAAATTTCACTATTCTGACCTTGCGGTTGCGTCCGGAAGGTTCGTTTAGCTAGAACCAACCTTCGCTGCACTTCCAGGGACCTCATTGAAAAAACATCCCCGAAAGTTGGGCCACACCACAATTTTCTGAAAATTCTGGACCAAATTGCAATTTTCAGAAGTTCAAGGAATATTCCGTGTTCCAACAGAATATTCTATCCACTGCACTTGATACCATCGGCCACTTTGATCTTCTTTTTATAGAAAACTCCGATTCAAAAATCTGACCATACGGATGTGTCCAGAATACTCCAAATAATTGGAAAGAGCTATTAGATCATTAGAAACGAACTCCGAATGACTCAGATAAAGCCAAAACAGTTTGGACGCCTTAGATCCGCGGCTGCACCTTAGCCGTGTTGCACTGGATCCCTACTTTTATGAATGTACCTTAGCCGTGTAGCACTTGATCACTTCTCTGTGTGCTGACGTGGCAGATGACGTGGGCTGAGTGGGCTGCCATGTGGCGCTGATTGGACTGTCGCATAGCGCTGATTGGACTGATACGTGGCAACCACGTTCCAGTCCTTGACTGATATGGTACCACGTATCGATGACTTGGCGTGTTGACGTGGCGATGACGTCACTCGCACGTTCGCCACACTCTCCTTCTTCCTTGCGCTGTGTGTGTGGCGCGTGTAGGAGACTGGGATGACGCGTCGGTGCAGGTAACGGCGCGTGCTGCGACTGGGACTCACGCGCTGCTTGAATATGGTACGTGAGGACCCGTCCTGCCTCCTCTGGGGTTCTACTTTGCCGTTCTAGACTCGTCTCGTTGAGTCCTTGCTCCTGGTATGCTCAAAACTTGATTTCGAGCAATTTGATTTCTGGACAGTTTCAGAAAACACTCTGTTTTTGTTTTGAAAATAACCGACGAGGCTCTGATACCACTTGTTAGGATCGGGGATCCCGCCCAAGATCTTCCAGAAATTATACCAAGCAGAAAAACACACCCACACTCAAGGAGACACCATATTTAATGTGGTTCAGCCTCAATGCCTACGTCCATGGGAGAGTAACTGGTTATCACTATAACAATGGAGAGATTACAGAAAGATTTCAATAGAGGAGGAGCTCTCACTATCCTCACTTAGCCACTCATCCGTCTCTCTTGCTCACACCGAGAGAGACGGTCTCTCTGCCTTACATCTCTCACTCTCTTGGTTTGTTCTCTCTCACTCTCAAGCTCCACACCCTCACCTCATTTATACACAAAATGAGAGGACTTTGATTGGTTACCACCTACCTATTCCACTAGCTTCATCCACTAGCTAGTGGGATAGTGTAGACACCCCATTTTTGACCAACCTTAAGACTCGGACGTCATCGACTGAGCACTCGATGATGGTGCATATTGTGCTCGTTCTGAGGTTACAGAGTCTCGACTGAGAGCCTTGCCTCCAGACTTCGGGACTCATTTGTGCTTCACCTCGGTTTGCGAACCAGGTTCTGTTTTCTCTTTCCAAAGGGAGGGAGAGGTCTCCTAGACCATCTCTCAATGGCCATAGGCTACGTTTCGTGGTCGTAAGCCATTGTTCCCATTTGGAGACCAGTTTCTGATTTTCGGAGCCGTCGGCCGTGCGCCTCGGTTCGGGACCGCTTAACTTTCTCCGTTTGCTCCGGTTTTTGGCACACACCTTGTTTCCTCTCCCTAGAGGGACACTGTGGCCCGGGAGACCACCTTCGTGGTCGCATGCCACTTCCGGTGCTTGATAGTCAGTTTTCGGGGTACCCGACTACGCGTTTTGACCCCCGAACCCTCGTTTTGCATCGGTGTGGGTTCATTTTTGGCATGGATCCTATTTTCATTGTTAGGAAGGTGGCACAAGGGTGTGAGACCACCTTTTCTTCTTGGAGACCACCTTTCTCTTCGCCGCCGGCTTTCTTGTTAGGTAAGTGGTCTCCCTCACTTTTGAGCCACAATTTCTGGTCTCCCATACCACCATTGAGTTACATTCACCTGGGAGACCACCAATATGGATAGGCCGACCACCTTTTCAACTTGAACCTTTTGACCCCTGGTCGGCCGACCAGGGCAAGTGGTCGGCCGACCACTTGAACTGGTCGGCCAGCCTTCTGGTTTTTTGCCTCTTTGAGTGCTATTCAGCTGTGCCAGCTAGGAGGCATTTGCCCCATCCTCCAAGGGTTGACCCTCTTGTTTTGGCTTCTTAAAGAAGCTTGGTCCCTTTTGCTTAGCTTCTAAGAGAAGCTTGACCTTTTGTTGAGCTTCTTGAGGAAGCTTGACCCCTTTGGTCTAGCTTCCTCAAGAAGCTTGACCCTTTTGGTTTAGCTTCCTTTAGAAGCTTGGCCTCTTTACTCCAAGCTTCTTAGAGAAGCTATGGACCTCCTCTTCTGTAAGAGGGAGCCTCTCCCTCATGAGCCAGGGTTGAGAAATTTTGGCTAAGGCATACACCTCTCTCTGTCTCTCTCTATAGTATTCTTTTTTGGTGTCCAAAACTCCTAGTTCTTGGTCCCATTGCACTACACCTCCAAGCACAACACCTCCATGGTCAACCTAAGCACCTACGAGCTCATTTTCAGAGGTTGAAGAGTTCCTATTTTGGTCCAGAAGCTGTTGGCCTTCTTCTCTACAAGGGTAAGTCTTTATTTCCCTCTTTGTAGCCTTATTTTGCTTCATAGTTTAGCTCTATTTGCAAGCATATTTAGGATTTGTCATAAACTGAAAAAAGTCTTGTTTTGAGCTTCTAAACATGTTTTTTTGAGGCCATTTTTCTATTGGGGGTCATCTACCCCCTTGCATGCTTCATTTCCTCTTGTTTTGAGCTATGCATTAGAGCATTTGTGTTGGCCTTGGTTTGGCCTTTTAGCCACTGAAATCCAGCGGATTTTTAGTGGCTAACATGTGTTTTTGAGCCTCAAAATCAGAGAGGGATGACCCTCTCACCCCTTGTTTTGTTTACTAGCTTTGTTGGCCTTACAAAGGAGCCCCTATTTGCGTGTTTCAAAGCCATGTTTCAGGCCACTTTTTGTGAGTTTTGTGACCTGCAGGCTCTGTCCAGAGCCCTTTTTTTCCATGTTGAATGTCTATTATGCATGTGTAGAGTAATCCTCTTCAAGGCCTTCCAAAGGGGCCTTTACTTGCATGCTTCCTAGACTTATTTTAGGCCCTTTTCAGTGAGTTTTAGGGCCCTCACAACCTCTATCCAGAGGTATTTTTTCCATTTTGTGTGCCCATCATACATGTGTAAAACAACCCTCTCATTGGCCTTTCAAAGGAACACTTCATTCTAACATGTGTTGACTGAGTTTCAGTGGATTTTTGGTCATATTTTGGCATGCCATGTTTCTGTTTTTAGCTGGTTTGGTGGCCCCTCATGTGCTTCACATACATGTAGTGTAAACCGTGCTTACTAGCCTATGTTGCATGTTGTTTTGGCCCTTTATGTTAGCACTTTTTGGCCATGTCTTAAACTGATTTTGTGCATTTTTTAGACTGCCTTAACTCTATTTTTGGGTCTCATGGTCGAATGATGCTTGTTTTGCATGCTTGTAGTTCAATATCCATGCCTAGTTTTGAGATTTGAGGTCTATTGCATGCATATACTGACGTGTTTTCATGTTTTGGGGTCATTATACATCATATTTCAGAGCTTATATGAATGCCATATTCCCATGATTTTCACTCTTTAAACGTGTTTGAGAGTTGTGCATAAATGCCTCGTTTTCGGACCATTGCATGAACTTCGTTTCTTTGCATGTTGAGTCATCATTTTGGGCCATTTTTCCATTGTTTCAGACTTGCCTAGGGTCTGTTTAGGGCTGGTTTTGCCATTTATACATTGCTTTGTGTACCTCTAGTGTAACCCGTTTCACTAGTTTCGGTATTCGAGCCATCTTGCATGCATTGTGTGACATATTTGCATGATTCGGGACCATTGTACATTATGTTTCGGAGTTGAAAAATGTGTGTTTGCATGCCATACTTCATCCTTTGCCATGCTTAGTTAGAGTTGCGCGTTGTGCCTTAGGATCGGTCCTTTGCATCTGTGCATATTTGCATGTATTTCGGTTGTCTCATTTCCATCATATGGCCACTGATGTGAGTGCGGCTGAGGTCCACTCATATTGGTGTAAGTCCATCTTGCATTTGTATATGCCATTTAGTTCATGTGCGTATGATAGTCTTCGTAAGTGCATTGTGTATGCCATGTTATGTCACGTGCATTGTGTATGCCATTTTAGCCCATAGCATTGCGTATGCTAGGTTGCATGTTAGTCGCATTGTGTATGCCATCTCATTGCTTTGTGTTTGGAGTAGGGTTTAGTCTGAACACGGGAAACGAGGGACGTTTCGTACTCCAAGTGACAAAACGTGCCTCGTTTCTCGGTCGCTGACACTCTTGACTGTCCATGATAGAGTTGTTGGCTTTACTTGCTTATATGTGCATTCATTTCACATTGAGTCATGCAATTCGACTTCTCGGTCATCATACATCGAGATGCGTGATTGGTGGCACGGGGATCGAGGACTACACTCCCTTGAGCTTGTGCAAGGACGGGGAGAGTGGTCATGCACACATTTGTTGAAAATACATTGCCTTTTCTCTCTCTTGTCTTTGTTGCAGAAAAACCAGAAACCAGAGGCGGAAACTGGTCAGCCGACTAGATTTTCTGGCAAGCCGACCACCCTCTTTGGTCTCCACCACAAAGGGTGGTCGGCAGGTGGTCTCCCATGCTAATAACTGGTTGGTGGCCTTCCCAAGGTGGAGTTTTAGCCTTCTGGAGCTTTGTGCAAGTTTTTGAGATCAATTGCAAACAAAGGCGACGCGAGGCGTCGCGATGGAATTTCCCAACAAGGCGACCCGAGTATGCATGCATCCTTCATCATTTGGAACAGAGCTGAGGCAGTCCATTGCACGTAGCATAGCATGCTAGTTTACTTTGCTTACCTAATTCATTTGTTAAGTAATTAGTATTGTGTAATAATTCGTTATTTATTTTGGTTGTGTAATATTCTTTCAGACCCTCTGAGAGAGGGCCAATTATTGTAATAAGTGTGCGTGTGTGTGATGTATGTCTTCCAACCCCACGTCTTTCTCCCTTTTATTTACCATCTTATGATGGTTAGTTTAGGGCATGTTTTAATTAGCATACTTATGATAGCATGTTTGCATTCATTCATCTGTCTTGCATGCACCAGGCTCGGCACATCATACTAACTGCATTGTATTTCAATTTCGAGTTGAATACTTGTTAGTTGTAGCATTTCACATGCCATCTTTAGAATAGCTGTGCCTATTGTAGTTGCATTCCTGCATGTGTTGCATTAGGCATTTCAGCATAGTTAGGATTATGCATGGATTTCTAACATAGCTTCTGTTTTGGCTTGGAGTACTCGGTAAGAGTTTATGCTTTAGCATCCTTGCATGTGCGTGAGTGACTGCCATGATAGCATGCTTACCATGAGGCTATGTGCTTATGTGATATACCTGCCTGAATGCCTGTGGGTGAAGGTTGGATTATCTGAATTGGAATAATGCATTGACTATGAGTTTTAAACCCAGTTGAGAGTGGCAAACCATCACGTTTTCTAAGCCCACCCGAGGGTGGCAAATCCACGTCTTAGCCTACTTGCGGGTAGCACCATCAAACCATTTTCAAAATAAACAAACATGAGATGTGTTGTTCCAATTCAGGCGATCCAGTCTATACTTGTATGCTATGCGCATCACATACTAATTCTAGGCTAATAACCGGAATAAGAGCACATAATGTTTTCAAAGCTCGATATCATATTTAGTAGTGGCCGATCTTTGATCGGGCGAGTGGGGGTGCTCACGAAGTGACCTTTCTCAATCGTACCCAAGTTCCCGAGCCGAAGCAACTTTGGTGATGACGAACACGTGGCCTTAGGCAACGAGTCAGGGTTTCCTAAATTTCTCCAAAAATAAAATATTTAGGTAGCGACTCTGTATCTGGCAAAGCAGTCCATGTTTGGCATTTCTTTACAAAAAATCTATTTTCAAAACGATTTGCCAGATTTGTACTCTTTGATGATTCATCGGTCTTGCATTGCACTCTGCGAGATTAGATACAGAACCGTGACAGTGAGTCCAAACTGTAGTGAGCCCAAATGAACAAAACGGGATTCCCTCCCGGGGCGTTCGGGGACATCTACAGATAGGTGGAGTGGGAGAACCACCTTCATTATCTTCCCATAGTGGAGCTACCATTGGGTTGATATCCAACAAGAGTTGGGGTTTGAAAGATTTTGGGTGTAAAGAGAAGAGAGAAGGTGAGGAATGAGGTTATAGGTTGAATAAATGAGTATATAAAGAGATGAAATAAATTTTTTGAATTCTTTAAGGATTAGAAAAAATGTGTAATGAGATAGAAGTGTGGTATAAATAGAATTACATATGCATGTCCTATCATCATCAACTTTAGCCTTGGCATGCAGGTCTAGTAAATTTTGGACAAATTATATTGGTAGTCTCTATATTTTGGTCCATATGTTATTTTAGTTTTTTTAATTCTAATTGACTTGATTTTGACCTTGAATTTATGGCATTGTTTTAATTTGGTTCTATTAATAACAATTGTTAGCATTTTTTTTTGTAAAAATTTTACACAGACGGAAAAAAAAAATTGTAAATTTACTCAACTTAGTGATTTAACCTCAAACCAATTCAATAATTATTTTTTGTCAAAACCTTTAACAACATTATCAATTGGATTAAATTGACATAAAATCTAAAATAAGGTTAAAATTAAACAAATTAAAAGTATAGAGACCAAAATGATTTAAAAGACAAAATGCAAAAATTACTGATATAATTTGTCTTAGCATTTTGCATTAAGATTAGAGTCAAATGATGCAAAACTTCCAAATTACTGTTGTTTAGAGGTGTAACTTTGGTCCAACCCGGCCCACTATGGCTCGGGCTCGAACTGGCTCGTGTCGAGCCTCACGGGCTCCTACCAAAATTCGGGCCAACCTGACTTGGCCCACGGGCCAGAAAATTAGGCCTAGGCCCAGGGGGTGGGCCTTGGCTCGGGCTAAGCTTGAGCGGGGCTTGAACATTTTTTTTTTTTTCACAAAAAATTTATTTTTTTCCACCAAAAATGACACTAGGCCTCGAGCCGGGTTGTGAGTCGGCCTTGAGTGGGCCGATGGGCCGGGCCATGGGTTGGCATAGCGCGAGTCGGGCCCACGGGCTTGAAAATGATGGCCCACGCCCTGGCCTTAGCCTAGGGTCTAGGCTGGGCTCGAGCCAAACTAGGCTTAATCGGGCCGGGCCGGGTTTGGAAATGATAGCCTAGGCCTAGGTATAGGGTCTCAGGCTGGGCACGGGTCTAACTAGACTTAATCGGGTCGGGCCTACCACGAGTTGCGAGTGGGTTTTGGGTTGCCCACGGGTCGCGGGCCATTTTTACTCTCCAACCTATTGTTGTTGTTATTAGTTTTTTGATTTTTTTTTTGAGTCAAGAACTTATACCATGATGTTATAAAGATTTCAACATAATGGGGCATTTGGTATAGAATTTATACCATGATGTTATAAAGATTTTGGCATAATGGGGCATTTGGTATATAAAAATAAGGAAAGATGATGGTCCACAACCATCTAATAATTTAAGAAGAAAATGTATAATTTTATACTTTTTGAATCATAATTTAAAAAAAAAAATTATAACAAAATACTACATGAGGCATAACTAACTATATCAAAATAATTTCATAACTAAAAAAAATAAATAAATAGTTATAACTAAAGAAGAAAATAGAATAGCTAATGGTGCATATGGTAAATGGTGTGTATTGTATAATTCTTCAAAAGAATAATTAAAGCTTAGACACAATTTCTAAGAATTTTGAAACAAAACTATTTTTTGGGGTAAATTATACTCATCTCCTTTGAGATTTGGAGAAAATACAATTAGCTCCACACTTATAACATAATTACACCTGCCTCTCTCGAAATTTTATTTCACATAGTACTTAAATTATTTTTTATCAATAATTTGTGAGTCGTATAGATAAAAAGATGATATTATCATATTCTTTATGCTAATATATATACATCATTATTTATTTTATTTTTTACATTAATTTTAATTATTTTAATCTTATTAAAAAATTACGATAATTATTTCGCATTTGTAGAATTGACTATATTTTTCTCAACCCTTAAGAAGGGTTAACTATTTCGATGCCCTTGTTGTCTTTTGCAGTTCAGTAGGGGTGTAAATTTCGCTTGGCCCGGCCCGATTAGGCCCAATCGGGCCCAGGTCGGCCTATGTCGGGCTCCAGTCAAAATTCGAGCTGGATCGAGGGGCCCACGGGCCAAAAAGTTAGGCCCAGGCCTAAGGGGTATTTGGGCGTTGGGCGGGCTGATGAACCGGGCCTAGGCTCAGGCTTGGGCAAGGCTTGAACATTTTTTAAAATTTTTTTTTCTATTTTTTTTCACCAAAAATGACATTGGGCCTTAGGTGAGCTGGGCCTCGGGTAGGGCTTTGAGCTTACCGATGAGCCGACTTAGGAAGGTCGAGCCTACGGGCAGGGCTGGGCTTCAAAATCATGGCCTAGACCCAGGCCCAGGATCCTAGGTCGGGCTCGGGCTCGGGCTCAGGCTCAGGCTCGGACCTAATCAGGCCAGGCCGACCCCAGGCTGCGGGTGGGTTTCGAACAACCCATAGGCCATTGTTACAGTCCTACAGTTCAATTGAGGGCCCCGGGATTGAATCCAAAACTTTAGCAGCTATGGAGGTTAATGGAAAAATGATCCATAATATATAATTATAAATTTTATACAAAAAAAAGAAAGAAAAAGAAAAAGAAAAATGATAGTTGCACATAATTAAAAAAAATAAAAAATACACAAGATTTACTTAAAATATGGATTGCCTCATTTAGTTTGGAAAATTACAAATATCCCTTTATCATAATATTTAATTTATGACAAATTACACTAACAGTCCTTATAATTTGAAAGTTGTATCACTTTAGTCATTGACTTTTCAATTGTGATTTATTTGACTCTGAATTGTAAATTATTCTAAATAAGGACAATCAAATATGTTTCATTTGCAAACGGTCCATTTCAAGGGAAAAATCGTCATACATGCTACTATACTAGTATGTTGTTTGAAATTTATTGATCTTTTTTTAATGAATAATGTTTAAATTTTCTTGGTTATAAAGTTCTGTTTGGTTTGATTTTTAGAATTTTTTCTAAGAAAATAAAATAAAATTGGTGAAAAAAAATTTAAAACACATCATTTTTATATAATTTTATCTTTTGAAAGGGTAGAAATAATTTTTTAAAATATTTTTTGTTGATATTTATTTTTGTTAAATTAGTTTCTATTTTTTCAAAAGCCAAACATGATGACAATTTTGATGTCATTATTAAACCAATATATTAAATCAAAAAATTCAAAAATAAAAACATTTTATATATTGAACATATTGATTATACATAAAAAGCCTAATAATTATCTATTACATGATAACCATAAAAAAAAAATCAACAAACATAATTTTTTGACCTTTTTTTGACGGGTAGAATTAATTTTTAAAAATTCAAAAAAAAGTTTTGGAATGAGATTCAAAATTCAAGATTTAATGCATCACAATTGAAAGATCAGAGATTAAAGTAACACAAGTCCCAAACTACAGGGACTGTTAGTGTAATTCACCCTTTAACTTAACAGAATTACCTGAATTATTAATTGCAATAAATTTATGATATCTTTAAAAATCATTAATTGACTTGAAGATTTATTAACAAAAGAACCATTTGTTATGAAATTAGAAATTTTAAGGAGCATGATGTAATTTACAAAATTACAGGAACAGGAGCAAATCATATTTTAAACAAATGACAAGGGAAGTATTTATAATTTATCCAAAAAAATATAATGTGGCTAAGATTTACCTTGGGTGTTACATGGATCACGCTTAAATAAGTCTACAAGAAAAATATATATATATATATATAAATATAAATAAATAAATTTTAGTATAATTACATCATTATTGACACATGATATTACCTCAATAATAACTTAACATGCAAGTACAATATGACACTAAATATATTTGTCGGTTACATAATCATCATGAAACAAGTATTTACACATGAATTATGGGTTCACCTGTCATGACCCAAACCCGGCCCTATGGGTTTAGCACCGTAACCGGTCAGTAATCCGAGATTACCGAAGGCCTGCAGAACAGTAATCTAGTAAAACAGAATACAGGGCCTGGCGGAAGCCAATACAGTAAATAAACAATGCCCAATGAGCTGTGACAGTCTGTATGCCAAAAAGATTTTTCATGCATTCATATAATCACAACAGTACAGGCTATACAAGCATTTACAGACATTCAGTACAGGGATCTAATCCCTTGATAACAGTACAGTGCAGCAGTGCAGTACAGTAATACAAACAGTTACAGGGACTAGTGGGGGAAAAGACACCCCAAGCCATAGCATGGCGAACTCGGAACCTCGCAGTGAGGCACGGTGGTTGGCTTGACAAAACTGGAAAACCCTAACGCCTCTAGCTTTGATCCGGTGCCTGTACACCTACATATATATATGAGCAGTGAGCTAAAGCCCAGTGAATAACATAAAGCGTAAAGGGGTTTAGAACGAATGTCCTTACAGTAATGAAAACAATTCATTTCAATCAGTATTTCAGTTGCTCAGTACAGTAAACAGTCATATGTGGTACATCCATTAGCATATTAGTAACAGTAGGTCTTAAAAGACCGAACAGTAATGATGGCCATCAGTCAGTAAACAGTAGTGGCTCCACGAGGGAACCGACAGAGATCTCTGTAACAGTAACAGTAAACAGTAGGTGCTAAGGATGCCACAGTACAGTTCAGAAATAAAGGACATACATTCATTCAGTAATACCAGTTCAGTAAACAGTTCAGTTCAGTATTCAAAGATAATCAGTTGAACATATCTTTACACAATTGTTACTCACAGAGTTCGGGCTACGGTATGCTAGAGCGTGTCTCTCCAGTCGCCAACCTTACACAGTTCACAGGTTGAACACACACTAAGCTACACAGTTGGGAAATATCATAATTTAATCCCTAATTGCCTCGGTGTGTTCTACATCTATATCCTCACAAGATGTCTTAAACTAGGTCTAAGAATGCCTAGAATGAGATGAGGATGCAAAGATGCACTTTTAAAAGCAGTTTCAGATTTTTCAGAAAATAGAGTCCCGCTCGAGCATAGGTAACTCCGCTCGAGAGGACATGCAGACAAAGGCACCCGCTCGAGCGTTCTGCAAAACAGTCAAAAGTGCTGGATGGGTGAAATCTCCGCTCGACGGACGCTCGACGCCCGCTCGAGCTTGAGACACGTGATTCCGCTCGAGCGCCCAAGCCTCCGCTCGAGCGGACTGTAAAACAGTGCAGAGAGATGCTGGATGCTCGGATTCCACGCTCGAGCGTCTCTATCTCCGCTCGAGCGGGAGTGCGAAATCTGGAAATCCCAGATTGCACCTCCAAGCTCAAACTCAAGTTCAAAAGCATCAAAACCGATCCTCTTGGGCTAATTTCTGGAAAAACACTTGTAAACACATAGAATAACATGGTTCAAAGCTCGATTTGAGAAACCAAAGCCCAAGGGTGTTTAATTCAAACCCAATTTCAAACCAATATCGAGAATACGATGAACATGCAAACATGCATGAATTCAAATCATTTCAAAGCTTCAAAACATGCTCTAGTGAGCCAATTTATCCAAAAACAAGTTGAAAACATGGACCAATACAAAGTTATGGACATGCATGCACCCTTTTACCATGAAACCAACTCTCAACTTAACAATTCAAACATGCAAGCATGAATTATGCTCTATATCAACATGCATGAACTAAAACATGACTTAGCTCTACAATTTAACATGGACCATGCAAGAATTAGTTCAAACACAAGAATGAGAAGATGAAATCCTTACCTAGGTTCCTTGAATGCAAGTCTAGAGGTTCAATTATGCACTTAAGCTTTCAATTCCTCCAATTCCAAGCAATTCTAAAGATGAATCAAGTTGGATCACTCTTTTCCTCTTACTCTCTCTCTCTAGTCGGCAATGAGAAGGGAAATGGCTGAGGAGATGGTTTTTGATTCAAGTGTAATGAGTTCAAAGGTGTATGAGGTAGTGGGCACTTAAGGCTAGTTTGGTAAATAAGGCCAACTTAAGCAATTGATCAAGATTTAATCTAATATAATCACACCTAATCAGTTTTCAGATAAATATACCATAAAATCACATTAATTATGATGATCATAAAACATCAATCAGTTCCGGCTTCGGCCGCCGATAAGGCCTTCAATTAGCAGTTTAAACAGAACACGTGAACAGATCAAAGAAACAATCAAACAGATAGAATACCAATTAACACACATACTCAGTCAATTCAGTTCCAGTTTTCAGTCAGTCGGTTCAGTACTTTAACCAGTCCAATTATCAGTCATAATTAGTTCAGTTTAACGGTAATCACTGTTTATCAGTACTCAATCAGTCATTAATCGGTAAACAGTATGAGGGTTGTTACATCACCCTCCCATATATAGTTTTATTATTTGTTGGTGATATCACATTATAGTGTATCAAAAATAATATGATATTACCGTTATATTAAATTTTTACTCTTAACTCTCATAATTCACTGTTTTGAGTGTGATCCACATTATATCAATTTTAAACCTACATTATACATTTCATCGTTATATTAAATTTTACTCTTAAATTACTAATATATTTTCTGTGCATTTTGTAATTGCAGTCCACATTATACCAATTTTAAACCTAAATCATAAATTTCACTTTGTAAATTGGTTAGATATGTTACTCTGTTGTCATGCACTCTCTCCTCCCCAAAATGGGATAAAATGTTGGGAGACAGATGACCTACAACATGGACCATTGTACAGCCCAGAGGTACCCCTTCTTTCTAGCACAAAAAAATACATAGCTCAGTTAATTAAATGGTCAATCACTTAAGCATACCCAATTATATCTATATTTGATAATCCACTAAAGACCATGCAAATTAAACAACACCAATCAAATAATGTGCGTTTACTTTTGCGTGTAAAGCCAATGATGGGGAGTTGTTCAATTTTCTCCCCCACCCAAAAATGTGGTTGAGCTGCAAACTCCCATCTCCTCCTCTAATAACACTATTTTGCCCACACGTTTTTAATAGGGATTTTCCATTTTTTTTTCCTTTCCATTCTTTGTATATCAGTAGTAGTAGTTATAACTTATACCTACTGACATTTGAATTTTGTTCCCTCAAAAACAAGGGCTAGAAGCTACACCACCTTTCTTAAAACTTCTTTGGTTTTCTTTTTTTTGTTTTTTATCTCTTCCGCAAACAAATGACATTTTAGGGATGAAATCAATGGCTTCAACCAAGAATGTGACTCTGTACTGTCCTGAGGATTTGTGCAAGGCAGAGAAGAGAAGTGTTGGGATGGCAATGCAGGTTTTGAAGGTGGGTTTTTGTGGGTTGAGAAATCATGGAATGTTGAGACAAAGCATAGCAATGAAAGCGAATACCGGAGGGTACGAAAGTGTAGACTTGATCAATGGAAGGAAGGTGAATGGGATTAAAATTGGTGGTGATGGTGGTGGGGTTGCACATTTGGGGAGAAAAAGCAGTGAGTTGTTGAAAGAACCGAGCAGCTGGGTTAATGAGCCAGCGCATGCTTGGCTGCAAGGGAGGTTTGTGGACAACCGGTTTGTTTATAGGCAGACCTTTGTTATTAGGTCTTATGAAATTGGACCAGACAAGACTGCCACCATGGAAACAATGATGAATCTCCTCCAGGTTGCTTGTCTAATATTTTCTTTATTTTACATTAAAATTTCGACAAATTTAAGGTAAGATGAAATGGGTGTGTGCTGTGTGCAGGAGACGGCTTTGAATCATGTGACGGGCTCTGGTCTTGCTGGGAATGGCTTTGGTGCAACCCGGGAGATGAGCCTCAGGAAACTCATTTGGGTTGTCACTCGCATTCAAGTTCAAGTAGAGAAATATAGCTCCTGGTAAATAAATGAATTCCCCACTCTACATTTTCCATCCACCTTTCACCTTTTACAACTCCGCAGTTTTAAGTGCACGAAAATCAATCACGGAAATTATTTAATAATTCAGAATATTATATGGCCATATTCTAAACTAATCATCAATTATTTAGCCTTATGTTGTTCCCCCATTTTCAACATAAATTGTGGGTCCCTACCCCTCTCTATCGATCAAAACCTTATAGAACATCTCGTGTTCATATTCTGGAAATATTGAATAATTACTGTCACATAGTTATGGCCCCTCCCCATCATGGAGAAGTTATCTAATAATAGATCTAACCTATCACTTATATGTTTGCCCACCCAATTGGAGTGTTTTGAAAAGTTGGTTAAAAATTGATTTTTTTACTTTTTTGTCTTTTTGTGAGTAAAAAATGTGAGAGGTAATATGACCTACGCTGACTTTTAACTAGCTTCCCAAATGAGCTCTTTGTCTTAAAAAAAGGAAAAAAATGAGAGAAAATAGCTGTGTGTCTTTCTATATTTAAACGATACATCGCATGAGATATAGGCCAAACTTTACTAGATAATTTATTTTGAGTCTCATCCTTACGAATGTTCTGTGACCAAATTCTATAACAACAATGTTAGGTACCATGACAAAGTACCCAAAAAACAAAATGAGTCAATTACTTTTATTTAAGGGGTGTCCAACACAACATTTAACTAAATTGCATCATACGCCACATTTTCAGGGTAAGTCTCATGGTATATCATTTTCTGTCTCAATAGCTTTTTCCATTAAGGAAAGTATATTTTTTGTTAAAAATGAACAATACATTAAAACTTGATTAATTGAAAGTTATGCATTTAGAAGCAAACGTAAACGAGCTAATAAAAAAAACTACACACCCACAAAAAATAACTCGAAAAGCATCCAAAGTTAACTATATGGTATGTCTTCAAATATAATGTTATATGAGCACCGCCCAAAATAAATTTAGTCCCGCAAAGCATTTTTTGAAGTGCAGAGTATTGTGCACATTTTGTAGAATCACTTGGGCTAATGAACTGAACTAGACTATGGATCAAACTTGAAAACAAGAATTTGTTTTTGTTTCTGGTCCCAAGTTCTCAACAGGGGACTGATATTTATTTGATGAAATGTGGCAGGGGAGATGTGGTTGAGATCGACACCTGGGTTGACGCAGCAGGAAAAAATGGAATGCGCAGAGATTGGATAATTCGAGACTACAACACCCAAAGGATCATAACAAGAGCTACAAGGTGTTCATCTCCAACTACAAGTTAGATGAGTGTGTGTTCAAGTTCTATAGTGCCAATAAATGAATTAACCCTATAGTGTTTGTATATTGGTGCAGCACTTGGGTGATCATGAACAGAGAAACAAGAAGGCTGTCTAAGATCCCTGATGAAGTGAAAAAAGAGGTTCAGCCCTTCTACCTCCACAGAGTTTCAATCCCTATAGCTGATACTGACAGCGAAAAAATTGAGAAACTCACCGATGAAACCACTCATAGAATTAGATCTGGTTTAGCTGTAAGTATATATCATAATAACTTGAGTCCATGTTTGGTTGCCGGATAGGATGAGAAGGGAAACACCAATTCTTTGGGATAAGAGGCGGGATTATGTATATCACATTATCGTATACCATCCCATCCCATGCTTCGTGGCGACATTATTATATGACTGTTAATTTTGTCTATAAATTTTGTCCTATCCCACTGTAGGGGATTATTTGTCCTCATTCTTTTGTCTATTTGTCCTAATGCACTCTCAACTATTCAATTATGCTTCAAATGCCTCAAAATTTATATGCCTTATAATCTAAAGGTTAAGGGTGCATTTGGACAAAAAGACAAGGGATTTAGAGACAGAGGATCCTCAGCCCTTTCTTATTCCACCCCTTTCTCAGTAATTGAGTTATCCTCCATTTATGGGAACCAGTGTCCTAAGCGGCCACACTATCCCATCATGAGATAAATGAGTTACACCGATAACTAATTAATTCCCCATCCTTCATCTGACAACCAAACATGTCCCCAGTTTATCAACGCTTCATGTTTCATTTGCTCATATATCTGTCTTTTGTTTTTTAACTGTTTCTTTGTACAAAATCCAGCCAAGATGGAGCGATATGGACGCCAACCAGCATGTAAACAATGTAAAATACATTGGATGGCTTTTGGAGGTACAATTGCTAATGATTTAAAGACAATGGAAGTGTCAATTTGTGAAATTGTTATGGTTTGTAACCTTGTGTTTTTGCAGAGTGTACCCATAGATGTCTTAGAAGATTACAATTTGACAAGCATGACTTTGGAGTATCGACGTGAATGTAGACAGTCCACAGTCCTGGAGTCCTTGACAACCATGAAACCAAAAATTGCTGAGTCAAAGAACTGCGCGATTGATAGCAACAGAGATGAATTGGAAAGCACACATTTGCTTCGCATGCAAGCTGACAAGGCGGAGATAGTCCGAGCAAGGTCAGTATGGCAATCCAAACAGAAATTCGTCAGCACGATGTGATCTCCAACATGTCCACCTACAATCCATTTGTGTCTTTAATTTTGTGTTTTGTTTTAATCTTATTGTTTTGGTGTATAGTATTTTCTTTCTTGTATGATTCTGTGATTGAGTTGAAGTCTTCAGGCTGTGGTACATTTCAAAAGTGCAGTTGTTTTTTGACTGCACATTCTTTAGAGGTTTTGAACTTCTTTCTAGGGATGGAAAATTTGCAAGAAAATGTTAGTCCTTATATACTATTTTGAATTTATGTGTGAATAAGGAAGAAAGCACCATCCTATTCATCAATCCTTTAATCTGTTTATGGTCTTATAATTGCCCATCATGAATAAATACTTAATGGAAAATGTTTCATAAAAATGATCACGAACAAATTTTCATTTTGTATTACACTTTATAACTTATTATATATCTAATTTAAGGGTCAAAAATCTTTCATAATCATTTTCATGAAATATTTTTCATGATACCTACCGTCTCGAGGGCAGGTGGAAGAAAGACTCGCTATCTGGACTTTTGTAGGGAATGGGAGTTGCTTACCTAAAAGCTGGACGTGGGTGCCCCTTTATTTACTCACTGATCATGACTACCAAAAGTCACCTAAAAGTATTATTTTTAACATAGCAAAATAAAAAATAAAAATAAACTCGTAAAATCTGTCCACGGATATTATCGTTAAATTGTTTTTAAATTGTTTTTAGGTTGTTCAGAAGACTCTTTTCAAGATTAAAAAAAAAAAAACATTCTTTCTAAGTCCACCCTTTCCTAAATTCCTTTTACCATAAAAGGAATTCCTATTCAATTCTTTATAGGTAGTTCAGCAAACTATCTACATCTGCAACCTGGGAGGATGCTACGTCTCTAAGGCACAACACGGAGCCTGCGGGCGTATTTTTCGAATTTATTCTAATAATTTGAATTATTATTTTGTACAATTGATTAAGTAAATTATTCATGAAAAAAATTAAATTAATTAAATATTTATAACTTATAATAATATTACATGGGTAAATTAAACTAAAGGTTCCTATAGTTTGAGACTTATGTCACTTTGGTTCATGACTTTTCAAGTGTGACATATTTGATCATGAATTTTGAATATTATTCAAAATAAGGACAATTGAAATAACATTACTTAATTTTAAAGGCAAAGTCATTAATTTGATAAAATATAAACTAATTTGACAAAAAATAAATGTCAAAAAATATTTTTAAATTTTTAAAAATTATTTTTACCCACCAAAAATAAAATTATGTAAAATTGATAAATTTTTTACACATTTATTTATTTATTTTACCAAATTAATTTTATTATGTATTTGGATAATAATCATGTAATGGGTGGTTGTTTTTACTTTCATTAAATTAATTTCTATTTTTCCAAAAGACAAATATGGAGACAACTTTGATATCATTATTAAACCAATCCATTAAATCAAAAAAATCTAAAACTAAAAACATTACATATATTAAATATATTAATTACACATTAAAAGCCTAACAACCATCTATTACATGATCATCATCCAAACACATAATAAAAATTAATTTGATAAAAAAAATAAATGTGCAAAAGATTTATCAATTTTACATAATTTTATCTTTGGCGGGTAGAAATAATTTTTAAAAATTCAAAAATATTTTTTTGACATTTATTTTTGTCAAATTAATTTATATTTTATCAAATTGACGACTTTGCCCTTAAAATTGAGAAATGATATTTTCAATTGTCCTTATTTGAAGCAAGATTCACAATTCAGGGTCAAATGTGTCATAATTGAAAAGTTAGGGATTAAAATAACACGAGCCCCAAATTATAGGGATTGTTAGTGTAATTCGCCCAAATTACATTTATGTTTTAAAAAAAATAAACGGTTAATACAATTTTGATAATTTTTTAAAAATAATTATGGTATGATCATGAGATTACGCATATTCGATTAATCTCATTTTTTTATATGAATGACATACTTAATAAATTCTATAATATGAACGATTTAAATCATTAAAATAAAAGCGATACTGTTGACTTTTTGGCTTTCGAAGGTTACTTTTGTAATTGTGAGTGTGCCAGTAAGGATCAATCAGTCTTTACAAAATATTAATTGCCAACCAATTATCAGACGATTGTGTTTTAGTTCTTTCAGTCTCAATGAAGATGACTTTTACTGGTGGCTTTGTTTTAGGAAAATTAAGTAAACAATGATTAAATGAAAAACAATTATAGCATTTCATTAAGTAAAATGAAAGACTTACAAAAATCCAAATCAGCATTGTAGAGGTTTACAACAACAAACTACTTGAAACTACTCCTATGAACGAAATGCAGTGCAGGAACTTGAAGTACAGAAATGTAAAGAACAAGAAATGTAAAAACTGGAAAGGAAATAAAGTAGATAAAACTGGTTTTTTGGATCTGAGTCTGGGGGCACTTTCTGGGGCCTTCTTTGCTATTTATACTTCTCAATGACAACCGTCGAACTGCATTTCTAACCGTCGAACCACCTTTCCATGATCGCTGATCATGTTGCTTTATAGTTAGCTCCACTATGCCATATCTGCAGTTAGGTTTCCCTCATGATTTTAAATTTAAATATGAGTAACTGTTGAAGCCACGTTATCTTGCATCTCTTTGCTGATCCAGTGCCATGTAGATCTACAAAAAACCAATACTAACTACCACGTGTGTGATTATGATTGAGGACTTGAATTGTTTTCCCGTATTGCCCTTGTCCGGCCACGTGTCGAACTGTAATTGACTTATATAAAATATGTAACAAACCTCACTTCAACTTAGTCATACTTGCATACATTCATGTATGATCTTGTCTTGTTATGTTACATTTGCAAATCTTGTCTTGTTTTGCTTGAGTGTTGCTTGCATGCTTTGTTCTTGCCTGGTGTGTTGCCAAGGTCACCTTAACCCTAGTCACCTTTGAACCATTTTACACTTAGAACTATCTTGGAACCATTTTGGTTGACCTCCACCATCACCTAGGCATATTGGCCGAGATGTCATCATCTAGGCCGAGGTGTGTGTCACCTAGGTCGAGACGTGCATCATCTAGGCCGAGATGTTATCATCTAGGCGTCCTAGATCCTTGATCCTTGCACTTAGTGATTTTGTTCCTGGAATGGTATGACCTAGACCGAGGTGTGGCACATCTAGGCTAAGGTGTGGCACAGCTTAGTCAAGTGTTGTCTTTCCAAGCCGATGTCGTTGTCACCCTACTTGCCGAAGCTTTGCCCTTAGCCGAGATCATCACTTGCCGGAGTGCTCTTGCCGTCTAGCTTGTTGAACACACTTTGTCATGGTCTTGTCTTGTCAGTCAGTCACCTTTTTGAATAGAGCCAATTAGCCGATGCCACGTGTCCCAGCAGAGGGTTAAGTCAGTGACTATCGAGAAAAACATATCATTTTGTATCAAATCTTGTCTTTTAGAGAGAGAGACTCTAGGAAGAAGAAGAAGCTTTTGAGCGAGAGAGTGGGTTTCCAAGCTTGATCCCTAGAGATCGAACCGTTAGATCCGTGTTTTAAGGTTAGATTCATGATCTACTCTTGTTACCCTTTATGTTGATCTAATCGCATTGCATGATCTAGCATGTTTCATGAACCATACATTGCTTTGAAGTTCGGTTTTAGGAAGAGAAAGTGATATTCATGTGTTCTTGAAGAAAACCATGTTTTGATCCGAAAGTTTGTATCAAGATGCATGTTTTCGTGTTTGTTTTCATATGATCTTCAAGTATGGGTACCAAGGTCCATGTTTTCGAACTCATAGCACGAAATCTCAGACTTTGTAATAATAAGTTATGATTTAAGCATGCATGTTCTTCATCTTATCCGTCTTCATGTTCTTCATGTTCCTCAAAGGGAAACCCAGATTTTCCCAACTTCGCTTTTGAATGTGGCCGTCGGGACCACACCTCGGCGAGAAGGTGTGGGACCTCGGCCAAGACCTGGTTGGTGCCCAGCATGTTTTCCCGAGATGAGAAACAGTGTTTTGTTTTGATTTGACTTAGTTTTTGAAGAATGTCGAATCATCTGTTTGCATGTGAAGCATGTTTGAAAGTGAGTTCAATAGACTTTGCCATGTGTTTGTAGGACTTGGACTTTTACCTTGACCCCGACATTTGAAGAACTATGTGAGTGGTATTTTTAATAAAGCTATGTTATAAAGTTTTGATAAAACTTTGCTTTGCCTTGTTTGATAAAAGTATTTGTTCAAGCATGAATGAATATCCCTATTTTTGTGTATCAAGTAAATACGTTTGTTTTGATGACATTCTTGGAAAAGTCCTTAGTGCCAGGGGACTATAATGCAACTGCACCCTTGTTTTGGAAGTCCTTAGTGCCAGGGTACTATAATGCAACTGCACCCTTGTTTTGGAAGTCCTTAGTGCCAGGGGACTATAATGCAACTGCACCCTTGTTTTGGAAGTCCTTAGTGCCAGGGGACTATAATGCAACTGCACCATCGTTTGAGATATCTCCCTTGTTTTGTCTTGTTTGCCACTGACGGTTTACCGCGTGAGTTTGTTTGTCCGGAATGTCATCATTTGTAATATGTTGATGCTAGTAAGCATCCCTAGAAGCTTGAAGATTTGTTAGATGAACGTGGTTCATCCCTTGTTATGTAAAGTTTAATATGTATCGTTTTGAAAAGATTTCGGCTATTATTCATGCAAACCCTTTATTATTTATACCATTCACTGTGTACCCAAGCTCACTCGCTCTCTATATATATGTAGGTGATGAGCAAGAAGGCGGTGACGCCTAGATGTGTTTCGTAAGCTTGTTTTGGATTCTTGTTATGTCGGATTGACTTTTATTCATGTCGGCAATCTTGAAGATTATGCTTCTCGACCTGTAATACTTGTATTTTGCATACGTCGGCTTGAGAAGCCTTTTGATCAAGATGTAACATGTACTTTACTTTAATTGTAACCAGGTGGTAACCCATGTCAAGATGTATGCCATTTCATTTGATCTATGCACAGCTCTTATGAACTAATTATATTTGTATATATATTGCTTCCGCACATGTTAGCCCTATATGTAATACCCTGATTGTGTGTGAATTTTGAAAGTTGGCCTTCGGTAATCTCGGATTACTGGCAATCACGGCACCATTCTACTAGGGGCGGAATGGGGTCGTGACCGAATGGTATCAGAGCACAAGTTCCTCAGTATACGTTATTCACACACTTTGAGTCCTAAGGAGCATAGGATTTCCCCTTAGAATGATGTTAGGATTGCATCATATTGCTTGCTATTTGAACAAGGCGTGCATCGTCTCGGCATGCTTAATTGTTACTTGCCTATGTGTTTATTTGCTCATTTTGTTTTAAAGTCACGCTTTACATACTCATAGCATCATGAGGAGAGGTAGACCTCCAGTTGGCCGAGATCAGTCCGAGGACAGATTAGACAGATTGGAAAGGTTAGTTGAAGGTTTGGCCCGCGAGTTGAGGCAAACAAGACAGTAGTACGCTAGTGCTACTTCGACCCAGGCCGAACAGATGAGCGGCCGAAATGTAGTTCCACCTCCGACTCCTCCAGTACCACAAGTGCTCCCACAGCCAGCTTTATATGGGGACGGCACGATAGCTTTGATCAGAGAGTTCAAGAAAATGAAGCCACCGAGATTCCAAGAGGGTATAGAGCCGATGAAAGCCGAAGCGTGGGTTTTGGAAATGGAAAAGCTGTTCGAGATCTTCCCCAGCACCGACGCTCAGAAGGTGTCATTGGCAGCTTTTACATTAGATGACGACGCTCGCAGATGGTGGATGATGGTTCGAGAAGGCAATCCAGACTTGACCTGGACCCGATTTTTGGAGTTGTTCTACAACAAGCATTTTCCCCTAAGTGTTCGAGATCGCAAGACTACCGAATTTTAGACTTTGACGCAAGGCAATAGAACAGTGGCTGAATACGACCGTGCCTTTACCGAGTTGGCGAGGTATGCACCCCACATGGTCAACGATGAATATATGAAGGCTAGGAAGTTTGAAAGTGGGCTTCGTGGACCGATACAAGACCGAGTTAACATGCTCAACATGCCAACTTACGCCGGAGTATTGGACAAAGCCATCCTGGCCGAAGCTAACTTGAACAGATACCAGAGTTCAGGAGAGAGTCAGAGGAAGAGGCAGAATTATGACAATCGCCGAGCACAATTTGGTATCAAGAAGAAAGCGAATGTTGGCAGTTCAAGCAACCCAAGACAGGAAAGTGGTACTAAGCCGACATGTTTAAGTTGTGGGAAGCCACATTTCGGGGTCTGTCGTCGGGCGTCTGGAGCTTGTTATGAATGTGGTGAAATAGGTCATTATGTGAAGGTCTGTCCTAAAATAAAGGCTGATGATAGTAAGAAAGATAGGAATACCTCGGGTTCCGTACAGAAGGGTAACGTTGGGAAATGACAGATGAGGCAGGGCAGAGTTTTTGCACTAGTACCAGGAGACACTCAGAATGCTGAGATAGTGGTGTCAGGTATACTCCCAATTTGCTCTCAAGATGCATATATATTGATTGATTCGGGTTCTACGCATTCATTCGTTTCTGCTAAGTTTGCCGAGAAGATTAATAGGAAACTAGAACCCCTTGATTATGTGTTATCTGTGTCTACTCCATCTGGGAGATCTATGATTGTTGCATCCATCTATAGAGCATGTGTTGTTGTGATTGGGAATGTTGAATTGTTAGTTGATTTAATGCCATTGGACATAACTCATTTTGATGTTATATTGGGGATGGATTGGTTAGTGGCAAATCACGCATCCATAAATTGTGTTTCTAAAAGTGTCACGTTAAAACCCCCAAACCTAGCCGAGGTCACGTTTCAGGGTAACGGAGTAGTATCCCCACCTTACTTAATCTCATCCATGAAAGCCTGTAGGTTGATCCAAAAAGGGTGTCAAGGTTATTTGTGTAGTGTACTAAGTAATCTGAATGGAAGTGTTGAGTTGGCCAACGTCCCCGTTGTTAACGAATTCCCCAACGTCTTTCCAAATGATTTGCCTGGTCACTTAGTTGATAGAGAGGTAGAATTTACTGTTGACGTCATGTCGAGAACCCAGCTTATCTCTAAAGCACCCTATAGGATGGCCCCCGCCAAGCTTAAGGAATTGAAACTCCAATTACAAGAGTTGCTAGATAAGGGTTTTATTAGGCCGAGCACTTCACCTTGGGGAGCACCCGTCTTGTTTGTTAAGAAGAAGGATGGTACACTTCGTCTTTGTATTGATTACCGGGAACTAAATAAGGTAACCATTAAGAATAAGTACCCGTTACCGAGGATAGTTGATTTGTTTGATCAGTTGCAAGGAGCACGAGTCTTTTTCAAAATTGACCTTAGGTCGGGTTACCATCAGCTTAAGGTTAAAGCCGAGGATGTTGAGAAGACCGCTTTTCGGACGAGGTATGGCCACTACGAATTTTTAGTAATGCCTTTTGGAGTGACCAATGCCCCTACAGCATTTATGGATTTGATGAACAGAGTCTTTAAGCCATATCTAGATAAGTTTATGGTTGTCTTTATTGATGATATATTGATCTACTCTAAGAGCAAAGCTGAGCATGAGGATCATTTGAGACTTACCTTACGGACTTTGAGAGATCGGAAATTGTATGCTAAGTTTAACAAGTGTGAGTTTTGGCTTTCCATTACTTCATTTTTGGGCCATGTGATTGATGAAGAGGGTATTTCGGTCGATCCTAGTAAAATTGAAGCCATTGTGAATTGGCCGAGGCTGGCTAATGTGTCCGAGGTTCGTAGTTTTCTGGGATTGGCAGGTTATTATAGAAAGTTTGTGAGGGACGTCTCAAGGATCGCAATTCCATTGACACAACTGACTAAGAAGGGAGCGGCTTTCAAATGGACTGAAGATAGGGAATCAGCCTTCCAGGAGTTGAAGACGAGGTTAGTCACAGCACCAATTCTTGTACTACCATCAGGTAATAAAGAGTTTCAAGTTTATAGTTATGCTTCACATAAAGGTTTGGGTTGTGTATTAATGTAAAAGAGTAAGGTCATAGCATATGCATCTCGTCAGTTGAAGCCACATGAAAAGAATTACCTTATCCATGATTTAGAACTAGCAGCCGTAGTATTTGCTTTAAAGATTTGGCGTCACCACTTGTATGGAGCTTCTTGTCAGGTTTTTACCGATCATAAGAGTTTAAAGTACTTGTTCACTCAGAAAGAATTGAATATGAGACAGAGAAGATGGCTCGAGTTGCTGAAAGACTACGATATGCAAATTCAATATCACCCAGGTAAAGCTAACACCGTTGCCGACGCTTTGAGCAGAAAGATGGTTAGAAATTTGGCATGTCTAACCATGATCTCAGTGGAGCCGACTATTGTTGAGGAAGTAAAGACAAGACAGATGGAGGATGAATTCTTCAAGAAGGTAGCCGATGAGGTTACCACAAAGCCGAGATCAGGGTACACCATAGAAAATCAAGTGCTCAAGTTTGAAGGAAGATTGTGTGTGCTCGACATCCCAGAGTTGAAAAGAAAAATTTTGCAGGAAGCTCATGGTTCCAAGTTTGCTGTTCATCCAGGGAACACCAAGATGTATCAGGATGTGAAGCAGACGTTTTGGTGGCCGAATACGAAAGGAGAAATAGCCGAGTTCGTGTCCCAGTGTCTATATTGTCAACAAGTGAAACCAGAACATCAAAGGCCAGCTGGACTTCTTCAACCTTTGCTGATTCCTGAGTGGAAATGGGAACACATCTCCATGGACTTTGTGGTTGGTTTGCCGAAGACACAAAAGGGTATGGATTCGATTTGGGTTATCGTGGATAGACTAACTAAGTCAGCACACTTCTTGCCTGTTAAGACCACCTTCAACGCCGATAAACTTGCTTTGTTATATATGAATGAGATCGTTAGACTTCATGGAGTGCCGGTGTCAATTGTGTCGGACCGAGATCCGAAGTTTGTTTCCAGATTTTGGCAGAGTCTACAAAGAGCTTTCGGAGCTGAGTTGAGGTTTAGCATAGCTTTTCATCCCCAGACTGATGGGCAAACAGAGAGAACGATTCAGACACTTGAAGATATGCTTAGACTATGTGTATTGGACCTCCAAGGAAGTTGGGGAGTACATTTGCTATTGGTGGAATTTACGTACAACAGCAGTTATCAAGCTAGCATTGGCATGGCGCCATATGAAGCATTGTATGGAAGAAAGTGCAGGTCGCCGATATGTTGGACCGAGGTAGGGGACAAATCCCTGCTTGGTCCTGAGTTAATTCAAGTGACAACCGAGAAGATTAAGCTCATTCAGCAAAGAATCAAAACCACTTAGAGTCGACAGAAGAGTTATGCCGATCAGAGAAGAAGAGAGTTAGAATTTGAAGTCGGGGATCATATATTCCTAAAGATTTCGCCGATGAAAGGAGTTACAAGATTTGGGAAGAAGGGTAAGTTAGCACCTCGTTACATCGGGCCTTTTGAAGTTCTTGAGAAAGTTAACCTCGCTGCCTACAGACTTGCTTTGCCGCCAGAATTGAGCCAAGTCCATAATGTGTTTCATATTTCGATGTTGAGGAAGTATATTCGAGATCCACTGCATGTGATCGATTATTTTGGGATTGTAGTTAATGAGGATTTAGGCTACGAAGAGAAGCCTGTATGGATTATCGATAGGCAAGTGAAACAGTTGAAAAGTAAGTCGATACCGATGGTGAAAGTTGACTGGAAGGAGCATTACAGTGAGGATGCTACTTGGGAAATGGAAGAGGAAATGAAAGTCCGACATCCAGAATTGTTTTTGGAACAAGGTAACTTAAGTTTGGGGACCAAATTTCTTTAAGGGGGGTAGGATGTAACAACCCTCACTTCAACTTAGTCATACTTGCATACATTCATGTATGATCTTGTCTTGTTATGTTACATTTGCAAATCTTGTCTTGTTTTGCTTGAGTGTTGCCTGAATGCTTTGTTCTTGCCTGGTGTGTTGCCAAGGTCACCTTAACCCTAGTCACCTTTGAACCTTTTTACACTTAGAACTATCTTGGAACCACTTTGGTTAACCTCCACCATCACCTAGGCATATTGGCCGAGATGTCATCATCTAGGCCGAGGTGTGTGTCACCTAGGCCGAGACGTGCATCATCTAGGCCGAGATGTTATCATCTAGGCGTCCTAGATCCTTGATCCTTGCACTTAGTGATTTTGTTCCTGGAATGGTATGACCTAGACTGAGGTGTGACACATCTAGGCCAAGGTGTGGCACAGCTTAGTCAAGTGTTGTCCTTCCAAGCCGATATTGTTGTCACCCTACTTGCCGAAGCTTTGCCCTTAGCCGAGATCATCACTTGCCGGAGTGCTCTTGCTGTCTAGCTTGTTAAACACACTTTATCATGGTCTTGTCTTGTCAGTCAGTCACCTTTTTGAATAGAGCCAATTAGCCGATGCCACGTGTCCCAGCAGAGGGTTAAGTCAGTGACTGTTGAGAAAAACATATCATTTTGCATCAAATCTTGTCTTTTAGAGAGAGAGAGACTCTAGGAAGAAGAAGGAGAAGCTTTTGAGTGAGAGAGTGGGTTTCCAAGCTTGATCCCTAGAGATCGAACCGTTAGATCCATGTTTTAAGGTTAGATTCGTGATCTACTCTTGTTACCCTTTATGTTGATCTAATCGTATTGCATGATCTAGCATATTTCATGAACCATGCATTGCTTTGAAGTTCAGTTTTAGAAAGAGAAAGTGATATTTATGTGTTCTTGAAGAAAACCATGTTTTGATCCGAAAGTTTGTATCAAGATGCATGTTTTCGTGTTTGTTTTCATATGATCTTCAAGTATGGGTACCAAGGTCCATGTTTTCGAACTCATAGCACGAAATCTCAGACTTTGTAATAATAAGTTATGATTTAAGCATGCATGTTCTTCATCTTATCCATCTTCATGTTCTTCATGTTCCTCAAAAGGAAACCCAGATTTTCCTGACTTCGCTTTTGAATGTGGTCGTCGGGACCACACCTCGGCGAGAAGGTGTGGGACCTTGGCCAAGACCTGGTTGGTGCCCAGCATGTTTTCCCGAGATGAGAAACAGTGTTTTGTTTTGATTTGACTTAGTTTTTGAAGAATGTCGAATCATCCGTTTGCATGTGAAGCTTGTTTGAAAGTGCGTTCAATAGACTTTTCCATGTGTTTGTAGGACTTGGACTTTTGCCTTGACCCCGATGTTTGAAGAACTATGTGAGTGATATTTTTAATAAAGCTATGTTATAAAGTTTTGATAAAGCTTTGCTTTGTCTTGTTTGATAAAAGTATTTGTTCAAGCATGAATGAATATCCCTATTTTTGTGTATCAAGTAAATACGTTTGTTTTGATGACGTTCTTGGAAAAGTCTTTAGTGCCAGGGGACTATAATGCAACTGCACCCTTGTTTTGGAAGTCCTTAGTGCCAGGGGACTATAATGCAACTGCACCATCGTTTGAGATATCTCCCTTGTTTTGTCTTATTTGCCACTGACGGTTTACTGCGTGGGTTTGTTTGTCCGGAATGTCATCATTTGTAATACGTTGATGCTAGTAAGCATCCCTAGAAGCTTGAAGATTTGTTAGATGAACGTGGTTCATCCTTTGTTATGTAAAGTTTAATTTGTATCGTTTTGAAAAGACTTCGGCTATTATTGATGCAAACGCTTTATTATTTATACCATTCACTGATATATATATATGTAGGTGATGAGCAAGAAGGCGGTGACGCCTAGATGTGTTTCGCAAGCTTGTTTTGGATTCTTGTTATGTCGGCTTGACTTGTGTTCATGTCGGCAACCTTGAAGATTATGCTTCTCGACCTGTAATACTTGTATTTTGCATACGTCGGCTTGAGAAGCCTTTTGATCAAGATGTAACATGTACTTTACTTTAATTGTAACCAGGTGGTAACCCATGTCAAGATGCCATTTCATTTGATCTATGCACGACTCTTATGGACTAATTAGATTTGTATATATATTGCTTCCGCACATGTTAGCCCCATATGTAATACCCTGATTGTGTGTGAATTTTGAAAGTTGGCCTTCGGTAATCTCAGATTACTGGCCATCACGGCACCATTCTACTAGGTGCAGAATGGGGTCGTGACAAAATATGTAGCCAACATTACCCCCCGCACTAATATACCTAATACTTGGTGATATTAGTGGATCAAAATATTTTATCCACGTCTTAGAACGTGCATGGGCTTTGCATTTTCCAGAAATGCAACCGTCATTTATCATTTGCATTAAATTCTCCTTTAATCCTTTGAATATTCCCACTTATTCCAGTATTCTTAAAGACTGATACATCTTTTATGGCCAAGCCAATCTTCTCTTACATTGATCAAGCATACGAAGAGTTATTTGATGATGTTGTTTATCCTTGAAAGAGCCTTCATGCATTGATTAGCCACCTTTACCCACCTTCCTATATTCAAGTCATGGAAGCTTTTGCAAACTATCAACCTTTGGATTACGAACCTGTTATTCAAAATTCTTTAACCCAAAATTTTGCAAACATGGATATTGGAAACTCTTCTTCTAACCCAAAACCTTCTGCGTGTGATGAAGCTGTATCTTCTTCTTCCTCTGGGGCTTCTAGTTGGAGAAGCTGGCCAGAACCTGAGGAGTCCAAATTAAGGGAACGAATCAATCACCATTTTGTCAAATTTGTTGATCCCCTAACTTTCCCTCCCTTTGCTCGGAGTTTGGTGGTTTACCCATATGTACCCATCGGCCGGCGACGCTATTTAGAAGACAACTTACTCGTAGCATGGTACACGTCTTCCATGCCTACGAAGATAGTACAAGCCACTCGTCGACCAGAAGAGGTCCAAGGGTACAACCCGTCATTCTTAGCTCAGAAGGCAAAACTTTGTTCTTCTAACTGGCTTGATATTGTCAACAACCCACAATTTCCTCCTTTCTTCGAGATGGAAGCTCCTGTGCCTCCTCTTCCGTAAAATCCTCACTGGATGGAGGAATTGAGACTTACTCTCTTTGAAGACCAGTTTCTCCCCTCCTATCACCCTCTATTTCCTCCTACTAAATATCAGTGACAACAAGCCTAACTTCTGCTTGTGGCGTTTTCTCACTTGCCCTTCAATGTTCTCAAGGACGATGTTCCTCTCAAGAACTTTCGATAGGCTTGTGATGTTATGACCCGGGGTCATGTCCTTAACCCTATCGCCCAAGCAGAGCTCTAGATGTTTTTAGAACGTCTCCCATTGTTTCTTCATTGGCATTACATTTCTGTGGCCACCACTTAATCTTTGGATCAAATCTCAGCCCATCGAGTTCATACCCAGTATGAAACAGAGAACCTCATCGATGAATATAATGTTTTCAAGAATGAAAACTCTGCATACTGGGATGATTTGAACATAGATGAAATAGAACAAGGGTTGAAAGAAACATAATTCGAAATAAAGGCCGAAAGACTTTTTTATCAAGTATGAGCATATCAACTTCAACAGCCTAGCCTGGAGAAGATAGAAGATAGAATAAAGAAGGAACATAAGTTCATTGATCATAGTTGGGACAAGTTTCATGACCTTGTTATTTATTATGTTCCTTATTTTTATGAACTTGAATATGTAGCCAAAGAGGGCTTCTGATGTAATCGCATTTGTCTTAATAGAGCTTAAGATATATTTTTTTATTTTATTTGGCATGGTCTGATTTTACCCCATTTGTCAAAGCCAAACAAACTTAGGGCTTCAAAATCAACAATTTCATCCTTCGAATCTCAATTCGATCATACCTAATGAAATACTGAAAAACCAATTTGAATTTTTCCAACTTATGGAGTGTAATTAACAACTTTTGCCGGTTTCCTTTTAGAGTCAAAGCTTCGAATTTATCAATTCTGCCCTTTGAAACTCAATTTGATCATACCCAATTCCCCAACGTATGGCTAATGTAACCAAGTAATTTCAAATCTATTAATTTTGTTTCAAACAAACAACCTACATTTTCCAAAACATGGAAACCTCTTCTAAGGACTGCACTAATGATTTCTTCGGTACCAATTCAAACCAAATATTGGTTTAAAACTTAAAATAAACAATTTCTAACCGTAAGGTATTTCAAATTTTGCTTCGAAGGATCTTACTCTCATTTAGTAACCTACAAACAGGTCCTTTATCCTTTCAAAGTGAACAAATACCTAAGCATTCTTTCATCATGAGGCGTGGCAAATGCTTCGAAGTAGGCTTCCTGCTTTCGAAGCTCTCCGTCATTTGATTTTGGCGCCAAAACTTGACTTCAAAGCCAAATATTTTATTTCGAAGCTGACAATAGTATTTGAGATGTGTTTTCCTCTATAACTATCAATATCGGGAGAAACTTTTCACACTCGTACTTGTAGTACTTCTTTGTGAATTCCGTCCGTATAAAACGACTGGGTATATTTTTTAGACACAAAAGTTTTAAAACCCTTTTATTTTGTGCTTTGAATTCACTTATTTGCCTATCACACAAACCCTTCATCTCTACCGACCTTCCTTTTCTCTCTACTCTCTTTCCCAACTTCGTCTTCTGAAAAAACTCTCTATCAATGGCTTCTTCTTCTTTGCAAATACCAGTTGTAGAGCGTGCGAGTCCATCTGTAACCTTGAAAAGGATTATTGATGCAAAGTGTGAGAAGTACTAGGCTGGTGAGAAAAGCGCCATTGACGGACGCATCTTTATTCCTCGCCGTCATGAGCAGCAAGATTATGTGCTTGGGCCCATCTTCAGGGAGATTACTATTGGGCTTCCAACTTTATATCTACGTCTAGAAGACCATTGCCTCATTTACGAAGGTGGCCTTGACTGGGGAAGCTGGAGGATGAACCGCCCCCATCGCTGCTGGCCCACGGTGAGACCAGAGTGGCAAGAATAGTATGATCGGGTTCCCTGATAGGACTTTGGATCTTCAAGAGCTCTGCCTTTTCGACGCCCTCTAGTTATCCAGGTTCACTATTTTAGAGGACCCTTTCTTAATGCATGCTGCCCTTTGCTTTTGGAATTCTGCTTTTAATTTCTTTCAATTCAGATGTGGGATGATGGCCCTTACTGTTCTTGATATCTGCCATTCATTACGATTGTCCCCTACTGGAACCCCCATTGGTCCAGATTATCCTGACCTAAAAACTCCTTTTTCCCTCCCCTCTCTTAACTCATCCTATAGTGACTTTGTCAAGGCTGAGAATAAAAGAGAGGGCCCTGTGACTGATAGGGAATTCTTTTCTTTCATATTATTTTGGCTTTGCAAGTTCCTTTTCTACACCTCTTCTCAGAGGATCATGCCTGAATTCACCCCTCTTGCTAAAGCCCTTGTCTTACAAAAAAAGGTGGCCATAGCTCCATATGTTCTAGGTCATGTATATAGAGCTTGTTCCCCTTTTTTGTGAGAAACCCTTGGATGCCAATCAAGGAGGTTCATTTCAGATACTTCAGCTTTGGCTTTTTGCATATTTTACTAAGCTACAATCTAAATGCCTTAAGTTTTTGGAGCCAAACCCTACTACTCATGGCATGAGGCTAGCTAATGTTTCACTCTATCCTTCTACTTTTGCTTTTTACTTCTCTTTTTTCTAACAACTCCCAGTTTCCCTTTCTTCCCACAGCTTCCGTCCCTTCGAACCTACCAACATTGGCCCATCCTGGTTGAGGAATTTTCTAAGTGATAGGTTTTGCTCTTCACCCTAACACAAGAACATATGGGCCTCTATTCTGATCCCTAGAGAGTTGTTTATTGGGACGATGAACCCTAGAGCTTACAAATGCATTGTTGAGCTCTATTGTCCTGCCCAATTTGATAGGCAATTTGGTTTCTCACAAGGGGTCCCAATACCTCTCTGGAGCCAGACCAATTTAAGCCTTACCAGCAGGGACTTGAAGGTTCGAAGATCCAGATTAGAAGAAGCAACTTCTAAATTTATCCAAGACTTTATTGACTTTGAGTACTTCCCTTTCATTCCTCAAAGTAACATATTGAAAAGATGTCAGAACTGGTGGATGGCCAATATGGAAGTACGCTTAGCCATTCCTCCTCAAGACTTGCTAATGGTACTGGATGTGCCCCAAGCCAAGCCTAAAGGGGCTGGAGTTGTCACATCTTCCACTGCTCCTACCACTTCAGTTCTTATGCCTGCTACCACAAAGTCTATTCCTGCTGCGTCAACTCCTCCTAGAGTTACTCGAGCTGCCTCGAAGAAAGGTATGTACCCTTGTTTCTTTTCTCTTCTTCTCCTTTATAATGCTCTTATCCTTACTTATAGTTTTTCTTTGGTGTAGGTGGTGCGGGTGTCTCACAGGGAGATTCTCCTCAAAAGGTCCAAGCTTTAAACCTTCTTAGGAGCAAACATCAACAACAAAAGAAAAGAAAGCTTTTACTTGATCCTGAAGAGGAGGCACCTGTGGTTCATGCAACAGAAGAAGAAGAAGTAGAAAAAGAAGAGGAAGAATAAGAGCAAAAGACACCTTTAAAAAGAAGAAAGAAAATGACTGTCTCTCTTGCTGATTTACTAGAGATCCCATCCACGAAGCATCTGCTAAAGCAGTGCAAGTAGAGCATTCCAAAGAACTTATTGTGTTTTAAAGGGCTGAGAAGAGGAGGCAACATCAAATGCTCAAGGATGAAGTTGCTGTCGCTGATGCACTCCAAAAAGAAGTTGCAAGAAAACAACAAGCTGCTGGACACTACACTCTTCGTAGCTCTCCAATCATAGCCACTACTTTTGAAACCAGTAAGTTCCTTCGTACTTCTATTTATCTTTCTCAAATTCTTAATACCGAGACTTGACATTTTGTATTTCTTCTTTTCCAGCAACAACTACTTTGCCTACTCTTCCAATAAGGATTCCTTCAGTTTCAGTTGAAGTTGAACAACCTCAAAATGTGGAGCCCATTCAGATAATACTCCCACTTTTTGGCCCTATATTGTCCATACCCTTCTTGACGCCAAGTATTCTTGCATCTCTTTCTTTTGGCTTAACTGCATACTATCCTCATTTATCTTTCGATTCTACTCAATTTGATTCTCTTTCGAGCCTTGCTTTTTCTCCCCCTCCTAAGGAAATTCCAGATGTTACTTTATTTTTGACCCCTACTCTGAATGAGCAAGTCCTTGACTTGACTCAAGATGAGGAGGACAAGGTCTCCAAGAGTGCCTCTTCCAAGAGAGCCATGTCAGAAGCCGAGGTACAGATAGCCGAGAAGAGCCTCGACCAAACTCTTATCGAGATCAATGCCGAGATTGAGGTGGAGAGGACTGCCAAGAAGCTTTCTCAACTATCTACCGAGGTCGATACACAGCCAATCGCCGAAGCAGAGCAATCTACTTAGAATCTCTTCCCTTTTTGTACTTTGTACTTTTTCCTTTGTAGTCATTGTAACCTTTTGGACAATGTTTTAGCTTCAGTTTGGCCAATGTGCCTTTTTGTTTGTGAATAAGCCCCAACTTTTGAGTGCAAGTCTTATATTTTCTTCTAAGTATTGAATGCTTTGCTTACTGCTTTCCTTCTATGCATTGTATGCTTTCATACTTAGAATATTTTTGTATGTCTTAAAAGTATACCTTAACTGTATAATAACTCCGGGATATAATACCTCGGATATAAACCTTGACTGTTTGCCTCGGCCAACCATTGACATACCTCGGCTAAAATATCAAAATATTTTTACAAGTATTGCTTTTTTTACCTCTATATGCTATCTTCTATTAAGACTTCACCCTTTCCAAGTTTTGACAACCTGGTTGGTTACCTCGAGTAATATGTATCTCGGATACTTTATTCATAATTACCTTGGCTAACTTGTAAATTTCTCCGAAATTTCAACAAGTGTTAAACCCATTTTAACGTGTAAATTTTTCTAAAAATTTCAACATGTCCCTAGCTCCAACAAGTCCCAAGCTCTTAAGTTTATTCATCATTCTCCGGCTCCTTGCCCCCTAATGTGAACTAAGTTCCACTTAAGTTCACATTAAGCATGTGTCTATGGTCTTTTGCCGAAGTCAGATTCAAACAAAGAATAGCCGAGGTGTTCAACCTTGGCTTCTTTGTTAATCCAACTAAAGCACACTTTCCATTTTGAGTTTAACTCTGCCGATATGGCAACTCTATGTTAATTCAACTTAGTTCAACTCTATTATATGCAAGTATAATTCAACTCTGCCATTTAATAAGTCTAAATTATTCATCATGTTTCATTCAGAAACATTGCCAACGTAGTTCAACTCTATTATATGCAAGTATAATTCAACTCTGCTATATAATAAGTCTAAGTTATTCATCATGCTTCATTCAAAAACATCGCCAACTTAGTTCAACTCTATTATATGCAAGTATAATTCAACTCTACCATATAATAAGTCTAAGTTATTCGTCATGTTTTATTTAGAAACATCGCCAACTTAGTTCAACTCTATTATATGCAAGTATAATTCAACTCTGCCATTTAATAAGTTTAAGTCATTCGTCATGTTTCATTTAGAAACATCACCATAGAACTGGTCAGTCTTATCATACAAATTTCAAATTCATAAAAATCAAACTAAAATTTTATTATTATTTCGGCTAATAAAATTGTGACATAAACTTCGAAAAACAAAAATCTAATGACAGAAAAATATCAATTTGCAAGTGTTCCAGGGTCTCAGCAACTCTTTGCCATCACTGTCCTTAAGCTGATATGCCCCATTGTCGGCAACCAAGATGATTCTATGAGGCCCCTCTCAATTTGGGCCTAGCTTGCCCTCCCTTGGATCTTTCTTGTTGCCGACTACTTTCCTTACAAGGTCCCACACTTTGAACTCTCTTGGGTTGACCTTCTTGCTGTAAGCCCTAGCAAGCTGTTGCTGGTATGCCCCTAGTCAAATTGCTGCTCTCTCTTTTCTCCTCCAGTAGGTCTAGATCTTGGGTTAGAAATGCCTCATTAGTACCATTTTCCACTCATTGGGTTCTGATCCCTGGAATGCTGACTTCTAATTGGATAACTGCTTCAGTGCCATAAGTAATGGCAAATAGAGACTCTCCAGTTGATCTTCTCAGTGTAGTCTGATACACCCAGAGTACATTTGGCAACTCTTTCACCCATTTTCCCTTGCTGCTTCCAGCCTCTTTTTGATCCCATCCAAGATAGTCTTAATGGATGCTTCTGCCTGACTATTACTCTGAGGGAAACTTGGAGTGAAGTAGTAGTTCTTGATTTTGTATTTTGCACATAAGCTTTTGATTGGCTTACTGTCAAACTGTGTGCCATTGTCTGCTATTATTGCCCTTAGGATCCCAAACCTGGTAATGATATTCTTCCATATGAAGTTCTTCACATCAATAACTCGAATCTTCGCAAGGGGTTCAACTTCTACCCATTTTGTGAAGTAATCAGTTGTTGCCAGTAAAAACTTCCTTTGCCAAGTTGCTTGGGGCAATTGTCTAACTAGATCCATGTCCCACTGGGCAAATGGCCAAAGACTGGTTACTGGGTTCAAATTTGCTGCTGGTTGACGTATCAAAGGTGCAAACCTTTGACGCTTCTCGCATTTTCTGACGTAGGCTTCAGCATCTTTCTGCATGTAGGGCCACCAATACCCCTAAGTAATGGCCCTATGAGAAAGTGATCTGCCCCCAGCATGGCTTCCACATACCTCTTCATGTGTTTCATACAAGAAGTCTTCAACCTGGGAGGGATGCACACACCTCAAAAGGGGACCAGTAAAAGATCTTCTGTAGAGATGTCCTTCTGCTGTTAGGCCAAACCTTGCCGACTTCAGTTTGGTCTTATGCGCCTATTTGCGATCATCTGGGAGCTTGCTGTCCCTACGAAACGTCACTATTGCATCCATCCAACTTGGACCCATCTCAACACACATCGCTTCATATTCTGTGATTAGTGGTTCCATACTTGGTCCTGACAAATAATTAACCATTATTGTCTTTGCCTCCCCTGATTTCATTACACTAGCCAAGTTAGCCAAAGCATTGGCATGACTGTTATCATCTCGGCTAACCTGTTATAGTCGGTAATCTTGAAACAAGGCTAGCAGCCTAACAACTTCTTTGACATAGGCTATCATTCTTTTATCTCGAGCTGTATACTCACCTGTTGTCTGGTTCACAATAAGTTGGGAGTTGCAGAAGATTACCACTTCGTCGGCTTTCATTACTGCTACTAACTTTAACCTTGCGACCAATGCCTCATATTTTGCTTCATTGTTTGAGGCCTTGAACCCCAAACAAATAGACTGTTCTAACATTTGTCCATCTAGCGATACTAACACTACTCCTGCCCTCGCTTCTTGACGGTTTGAACTTCCATAAACAAGTAGGCGGAATGAGTCACCGATGTTGATGTCACAGGGTTTTGGTTTCTCTACCTTCTTCTACTTTGCTGTTGTGGGGTTTTTTATTCCCAGCTGGGTTTCTTCTTATTCCCCTAGACACCTTAAGCCACGGCTCATCGAAGCTCGACGTGAGACGACACCAGGTGTGAACTCAGCCACAAAGTCGGCCAGAACTTGGCCTTTAATTGCCGTTCTAGGCCTAAACTCTAAGTCATATTAGCCTAGCACTACTGCCCATCTGGTTACCCTGCTTGTCAGATCTCCTTGTTGTAACAGGGACTTCAAGGGATGTTTAGTCAACACCACAATCTTGTGGGCTTGGAAGTAGTGATTCAGTTTCTTCGAAGCCATTACTAGGGCTAATGTCAATTTCTCCAACGGTAAGTACCTAGTCTCTATACCTGCTAGGTTTTTACTCACATAGTATACTGTCATTTGTTATTCCTTCTCTTCTCTGATTACCACTGCACTCACTGCGTGCTCTAAAACTGCTAAGTATAGGAGCAACTCTTCTCCAGGTATTGGATTTGACAGAATTGGAGCTATTGTTAGGTACTTTTTCCAGTCAGCCAAGGCGACTTCGCATTTCTCTATCCACAAGAAATCTGTGGCCTTTTTCAACAAACTGAAAAATGGTTTACACTTATCTGAACTTTTGCTTATAAATTTATTCAGGGCTACGGCCCTTCCAGTCAATATCTGCACTTGTTTTGCTGATGTTAGGCTTTTCAAGTCCAGGATAGCCTTGATTTGATCTGGGCTTGTCACAATGCCCCTTCTGGTAACCAAGTATCATAGGAACTTACTAGACCCAACTCTAAATGCGTGTTTCGAAGCATTGAGTCGGAGCCGATATGTTTTAAGGATATCAAAAACTGCTTTTAAGTTGGTTAGGTGATTCTCAGGTTCTTTGGTCTTCACGACCATGTCATCAATGTACACTTCCACTGTTTTGCCAATCAGATGTCTAAACATCTTGGTCACCAACCTCTGGTAGGTTGCTTCTGCATTTTTCAACTCGAAAGACATCATTCTGTAGCAATACAGCCCTTTCGGAGTGATAAATGTAGTCTTCTCTTCATCAGGGAGATAAATTGCTATCTAGTGGTATCTCCTGTAAGCATCCAAGAAGCTCATCTGTCCATGCCCTGAAGTGGCATCTACTAATTGATCAATCTTGGATAGTGGGAAACTGCCTTTGGGACAAGCTTTATTCAAGCTGGTGAAGTCCACGCAGACCTTCTGCTTACCATTCTTCTTTTTCACAACAACTGTATTTGACAACCAAGTTGGGTAGTTTACTTCTCGAATGGCTCTGACCTTCAACAATTTGTCCACTTCGTCCTCTACTGCCTCTACATGAACCAACGTCGGCCTCCTTGCATGCTGAATGACAGGCTTAGCCGACCTGTCTACATTTAGTCTATGGCAAGTGACCTCAGGATCAATGCCAAGCATTTCGTATGGTGTCCAGGCAAACACCTCTATATTTGCTCACAAGAATGACTCTAACTCCGTTTCCTCCTCCTTAGCTAAGCTTGGGCTGAGAAAGAAGAAGCGCTCTTCATCTCCTTGTTGGACCAGAATTTTCTTCAAGGCTTCCTCACTTTTGTTGGCCTGCTCTTTGCTGACATCATCCAGGACCTCCATGTCCTCGTCCTCAATTTCTACTATTTTTGCCTCTCGCACGTTGCAGATGGATTTTATTGTTGCCATGGAGCAATTCTTTGCCTGTACCTGATCCCCTCTGACCTCCTCAATTCGATGCTTCGTTGGGAACCGCAATAGCTGGTGCAATGTTGAGGGAACAGCCTTCATTGCATGCAATCATGGCCTCCACAAGATAACATTGTAAAGGGAGGGGGAGTCGATTACTGTGAACTCTATGCTCACCTTTTTGGTGCCTGCCTGTACCTCCAAATTTATTGCTTCTAGGGGTTATGTCGGCGTTCTATTGAAATTGACCATTGGGCTGTTGGACTATTCCAAATCATCTCGATAAAGGCTGAGTTCCTTGTAACACCTGACATATATGATGTCACAAGAATTGCCTTGGTCAATCAGAATGCGCTTTACCTGGCATTCTCCAATCTTGAGGGTTACTACCAGAGCATCGTTGTATGGATGCTGCACCATGTTTAGGTCTGCTTCAGTCAAGGACACCATTGGTCCCTGGCACTCGTTTGCCCTAGGCCTCTTTTGTTGGACCTGATACACATGCTGTAAGTGTTTTATCCTCTGAGTCTCCCTATGTACCTCGTTCTCATTGACCCTCGAGTGAATCACATTGATCACTCGAGGTCCGTCTGCTTGCTGTTGTGGTGCTAGTGGAGGTGGTGCTGCCTGTGGCTGGGGCAGTCTCGCCTGCTCTTCCCTCATTCTGGCCTCATCTACTAGGTCTCTTAAGTGACCTTGTCTGACCAAATCTTCCAAATGCGCCTTTAGGGCTCTGTAACCCTGCGTCAGGTATCTTTCATCATTGTGGTACCTAGGCTTCTCACCATACATTTGCCAGGGATCCTCTCTAGTGCTCTGTAATACGGCTGGTTCTTGATCCTTTCTAGAACTTTATAAACCGGAATTCGGAACACAGTGGTGACTGCCTATGCAGCCCTCAGTCCTGTTTCTTACCTATTAAATCCAGTATTACTTCGGCCTCGTTTTGGCGAGACGTTTCTCTTTTCTTACTTTGGTGCCTTTGCTCCCGGTGTATCTTTTTCTGCTCTGGCATATTTTTTGATCCATGCCATGAGCTCCTCCGTACTTTTTGGCGGAGTCTCTGCTAGTGACTTTCAAAGCATGCAGTCATCCTCCAGGCCATTCTTACAAGACACAACCGCCAACTCCTAGTTATATCCTGGTATTCGATTGAACACCACATAATACCTTTTGGCATAAGCCTGAGGCTTTCACCCTCATAAACTTTCAGAGCCATCAGGGAGTTTACCTTCAACGGCTGCAATTTGTTTGTAACAAACCTAGCCACAAACATCTCGACCAGGCCTTTCCAACTCTTCACGGTTTCTTTCGGCAACTTGTAAAACCAATCTGATGTGATTTCCCTAAAGGACGAGAGGAACACCTTGTACAACAATGGTTCATTCCCAGTATATAAGGCCATTGAATTCAGGTATAAGCCGACGTGAAAGTTCGAATCTAACTTACCGTCATATATCTGGAACCTCGGCATATGGAACCTTTTTAGGGTCTCAAACCTATCAAACTCTACTGAGAATGGCGTTCTCGGTTTGACGGGTGATGTGACTTCGGCATTCTACCGTTTTCTCTGGAGGTAGTCCCTTAAATCCTCCTTGGTCCGACCGGGAGCTCGATTGTCAACAGACTTCAGCCTCTTGGGTGCACTGCTCCCGGTGTCGTTATACGTTCTTTTGGACTTCTCTTCATTCACCGTGTCAAAACAATTTCCTTCCCTTGAACATGCTGATGTTCCTTGACATAAGTTCCCTTGGTACGAGGCGTCCTCTAAAACTCCCCTCTCATTCACTCTGCTCGCCTCGCGTCCCGTGAAGGCCAATGTGAGTGTTCCTTCACCCTGTCATGCTAAGGGACTGCTAGGACTGCTTTCTGCCCCCCTTTCTAGGCATCGTTCTTGGCCGCCAGAATCGGAGTGTCCTTCAATGGAAATGGTGGTTGCATAACATTGTTCTGCATCATGAAGTTGACAACCGATTGTAGGTCTGCCAACTTGTTTGCCATTCCCTTCGTCTCGCCGTCCCTCCTAAGGTATCTATCTTTCCATACCTGGAGGTCGCTTTCGTTGTAGTACTCGTCTCGGCTTGCCTTCTTCGGTGGGTCTCCCTCTTGGCCGACGTCCTTTTCCCCGGGATTCTGATCCCGTGGTCCTTCGTTATGGTTTTCTTCCTTCATGTTTGGGTCGCCATGCTTACCACTCCCATTAGGGATGTCGTCCTTGACCTTTTCTTTGTACCCGTTGTTGGCCATTTATTCTTCTTACGTTCCCACAGACGGCGCCAAATTGTGGGTGTTGATTTCTGACCACACAACCAAATAGGGAACTCAGTTAGAGTGCACTGGTAGAATAGATTAGCCCGAACAACCTGTCACACTCGAACAGCCTGTCACAGAAAGATAAGAATCCGGTGGTAGTTCGTCCACCTAGGGGCACATCGACGATCAAGTCAGTAATCAATATCTCTCAAAGATAACAAATAGTACTTAATTCACTAGACAGAACATAAAAAGCATACCTCAAACCCAACATGGATGCCTTATTTTTATAGTCAACAATGCCCTCGTCCCCTTAAAAGTCTTACTTCATAGGACTTTTAGCACATAATGCTTATCTTGGACTCTTATTTAGACAGGGATAAACTCCCTTAGAGCTTTATCTCTATCTAGTCTAGAACCCTCTTTCACCTAGGACTCCGGTCCATCCACTTATCTCGGATTCTGGTATTTGTGCAGATAACCTCGGCCTAGCTGAGATCATCTCGGCAAATGTGCCAAACCACGTGGCACCTCGGCTGGCACTTTGGTGTCACCTTTTGCCATGTGCTGTTATTTGCAAAATACTTTACCATAATTAAAATACAATAAATAAAAATATATATAGAAGAGATGATATAAGATTTGGAAAATATTTACTACTAAACAAAATGCTCCTTATATAATCACACAACCAGGACACGGAAGAATTCTGACGGCCACACATTATGCATGAATTAATGGATAATTCAAAGGAAGAGAGCTTACTTTATAGAGCCTCCATCGATAATTTAAACTATTCAATGGGTAGGTATCGTTGAGTACTTCATTCCTACAAAAAATTATGTTGTTAAAATATCAATAATTATTTGATTAGATCACATTTGTGTCAACGTAATTTTAATTTTGTAAAGATAAAGTATTCGACGAGCGTTATATATTGAACGGTTCAGATCATAAATGTGAACTCCGAGGTAAACCCATGGAGATCCAACCTCATCCTCAAATCTGATATCAGCGGGAGAGAAGCCTATAGTTGATCGGTGCCATGAACATAATGTGAAGCACATTGTGAGAATATTAATAAATGAGACATGCTGGATGAGTTAGTCACCCAACTGTTTCTTTTCTTACTCTTGCATCACAACTTTTCATTTCTACATCAATACACTTTATAATAACATAAATTTAATATTAAAATAATATATGTGCATTGATGCATCAACTATGGTGAAAGTTATGCAATATAAAAAGTTATAATTTTTTGTAGTAAAAATTATAAATAATGAAATTATGGGTAATACTCTGAACGTTATACATGATTAAAATTATAGTTTTTTGTGATAAAAATTATACTTTTACGAAGAGCAAAAGATTATATTTTTTGTGATAAAAAAGTAACAATTTTGTGATAAAAATTATACTTATATTTATAAGATGGATATCATAAATACACCTTTTTTTGGTGCACATGTAGTAAGCTTTCCCAAAAGAGAAAACTAAAAACCAAAAACAAAACAAAAAAATATTGAGACTTTGTAATCTCACAGGTATGTACAAAGAGTGGTGTAACGATTTAACCTTTTTATTTTTTGTTTACAAAAAACAAAGGGGAGTTTCTTTTTTTTATAATTTTTTTTTAATTAAAATAAAATAAAAACAAAAAATCTTCTTTGAAAATAAATGAAAACAAATATGCAAAAAACATGTTTAGTCAGTTTTGGAGAAAGATTGTCGACAACAAAGAGTGGTCGCATGTGGTGGTGGTGGTGGCTGAAAATGGCTGCGCAAAGTTGGTGCTAGGAGTATAGTTAGAGGGCACAGGGTGGTCGGATGGTAGCCAAAAGGTGATCAATTGTTACAGGATGGTGACTCTCCGATTGCATAGAGGCCGAAGAGTTTTCAAAAGGCGGTCGAATCTAGCAAAGAGGGTTTCATGTGGGCAGCTAGCAACCGACGGTGCTGATGATGGTTGATAGTGGCCGGTGGCCAGAGTTGGCTGGGAAAGGTAAAGATAATGAAAATTTGTTTTGACAAGAAGTGAAGATATATATATATATATATATTCATTTTCGAAAATGTTAAAAATTTGAAATCAATTATCGTTCTTTTTTTTTGAAAACAAAAATAATATATGAAGGCCCGTTTGGAGACTAGCTTTTTTGTTTTGTTTTGTATTTTTATTATTTTATTTTATATATATAACACACTAAAATAGCTAATAAAGATAAAATAAAATAAAAAATAAAATAAAATAATCAAAAAGACAAAATGTCACACTTTACTCATTAATTAATCACTTTTTCTCTCGCAATTATCTATTCAACTATAAAAAACAACAATGATACAATCCTCTAAAACTAGAGCTCTAATTGAGCTCTAGTGAGATGGAAAGTTAAAAAAAAAAAAAAACAAACAAACACAAAAAACAAAAAAAACAGAGAAAAACAAGGTCAAAACATCACGTCAGATAAGCTCCACATACACATTAGAGCTATTAGAACTCACAAATCTGAACTCCAAAACATTTCTAATTAAAAAAATTAACAAATTTTCTAAAGCACACTTTTTTATCTCATAAAATAGTTAAAAAGTCAATTAAAATAGTCAAGTTTTCAAATGGACCCCAAATAAGTTTTTCATTTTCAGTTTAATAACAAAAATACAAAATGCAAAACAAAAATAATACCCAACAATGGATAGCCAATTTGATTTTCTATTTTTATTTTTTTTCCCGTAAAATGATATAAGACATAAACTAATACATTTTTACTTCGCCATGAAAATCGAATATATTAATGACCATAATTGTTCGGGTAATTACATAAATTAATGGTCATTAATATATATCATTAATTTTATTTTGTTCTCTACAAATCATAAATTTCATATTCTATGGGCTGGTTTGGAAGGGCTGGGAGAGCTGGACAAGCCTTTGGGCCTCAAAGCTAGTTTGGGTAGTGGGGATTGCTTGATGGGTCAGTTAAAAGAAGGAAAATTTGGCCCAAACCTTCTTATTGAGCCATTCTTTCGTAAAAATGACAGGAAATTATTTAATATTTTCGACTAGGGCGAGCTCTAGTTGGAATATATTTTTCATCAAAATCTGGTTCATATGGTAATGTTACAGTGTACTTTTAATCTTGTCTTCATTTACCTAATCCTGAGTGGAAGAAAATTGTTGAAACCGATGCTTCCAATGAAGAATTTGGTGGTATTTTAAAACAGTTTAATCCCAAAACTCAGAAAGAAGAACTTCTACGTTTTCATTCTGGGCATTGGAATCAAGCTGCTTTAAACTATCCGACCATTAAACAGGAATGTTTAGCCATTGTAAAATGTGTTATTAAATTCCAGGATGATTTATTAAACCAGCATTTTATCATCAGAGTTGATTGCTCTGCTGCTAGACAGATATTTAAATAGGATGTTAAAAATCATCTGATTTTGTTTAACAGAAATTAAATCACGAATTTGATCTAATTCTTTTGTATACGGTTGAGTAATAAATTCAAAAATGATTGTTTTTCCCTGAAGTTGAGAATAAATTCCTGTTGAATCGATTTTCTGGATAGGCATCAAAAGACAAAGAAAAGGTGTGCCTAAAATGATATTTGTAGCAAGATTTCTAACCAACACAAATGATGTGGGAAGACAAAGATCTTGATTACAAATATATGCTTCTGGTACTTTATACCTGATTTGAAGAGAATTACCACTAGCGCTGGTGAGACTTTGAGTAGTCTTCTCAAAATATCTGGTTGGAACTATACCTTCTTGGATGCAGTTCATATCAGCTCCGCTATCAACTAAGGCAATAGCATCCTTAATGATAAAATCCGGTTTAATCATAAAAGAAACTTTTATGTACCATTTCTGAAAAGTGACTTGATTAACAAGTAATAAATAAGGGGTTGAAGCTTCTGGTTCTTGCTTGTTAAGATCAAGTTTTTGTTCAGTTTCTTTTTCTTTCTGTTTGGGAATTTGGGTATGAAGATATTTAATATCTTTGATGGCAGCTTCACTGGCAGTTTGCAAGTGTTTAACTTTTGTTTTAAGGATATTAATTTCCATTTTTAAATCCTGGAGAGTAGTTGGTTGTTCCACTACAGATTTAGTTTGAATTCTGTTAATTACTGTTTGAAGATTATAAGAATAATCTGGTATAGGAGGGGTTTCTGTTATTGTTTGTTGGTGTTCATAACACATTTTTAAATATTTTATTTTTATTTCTGGATCTTGGATTTGGTCTGCAACAGCAAGCATATCTTTTTGAGTGTCTGTTAAAACATTAATACTACTTGGTTCTCCTAAGTGTAAACCATTCATTTCCACTATGGATTTCCAGTAATTAATTTCTGATATTTGTTCCTGATTGGTACTACAGGGACATGGTTCTTCTGGTTCATCTTCATCAGAGGAAGTAGAGTATAATTGATTAAGCTCATCATCAGAAGGGATTTCGTCTTCAGTTGAATTTTCCTCAGCTTCTAAAGCTTGAATTAATTGTTCTTTAATGTCTGGATCAAGGTTTAATTCATTGACCTTAGATTTTGCTTTAGACTTACATCTATTAGCATAATGTCCTGTTTGATGCCCGTAAGCCGTTGACAGACGTGCTAATCTTACCTTTAGTGAGCACCTTTCATGGTATCAGAGCCACGTTTTAATTATCACATAATAAAAATATAAATTTAATAAATTAGACATATATGATCACAATACAAACATGTCTAATCAACAAGAAAATACAGTAGAAATACTAGAATCAGGATCTGTAACATCCATAGGAAATACTATTTCCTCGCTAGCCGAAGCCGCTGAATTAGTAGCCTACCAGGATGTCAAGGAAGCCTTAGATAAATGGACTATCCCAACAGTAGATCCAGCAACCATTTACAAGAAAGGAACTTTTAACTTTCTTAGTAAAAAAATAATTAAAACATTTGAACATGCATCCTGTATTCAGAACAATGATGAAATCATTCATTTAATTCATATAAATGATTTTATTCCATTTGTTAAACAGTATAAGTACATCCATATAGGATTAGTACAAATCGCCTTCAAACCTCTGACTCTTCTTGGTCAGAATACCAGTATCCAATGCACCCTACGTGATGGACGATGCCTTAACTGGCGTGCCTCACTTATGGGAGCTATTGAGACAAGTTTGTCTCATGGACCAGTATATTTTGACATTTATCCAAATCTTAGTGTTGCCTTGTGTGACACTAACCTTTCAGAAACCTTAGAACTTCGAGTTCTTACTCATGGTTATGAGTATAAACCAGGAACACCTCCCTTTTCAGTTCATTCCAGAATTTGTATTAAAGCTTTAACAACTTTAAATCCTTATGTCAAAAAGAAAACTGAAGCAGGAAAAACAGTATTGATTGAAACAAATCTTTACAGTAGTCAAGTAGCCGTTCCAAAGATCCTTCCTTGGAAGGACATAACTTTTCCTGACAGATGGGAAATTCCTAATGCTGTCCCTCCTAAACCACTCATACAGCACAACATCGATGATGTAATCCAAACAGATAGAGGTAACGTCTACCTCCGATTCCAGAAACCTATGCTCACCAGGAGCAATTCTTTTAATGCCAGTTTTCGAACTGCCCCTAGAAGTTTTTCCAACAATAGTTTTCGTTCTGTCCCTCCTTATCAAGTGGATTATCCGGAATCTAGTCGTCAGTCTGTTGACAACTTACCCTCCAGAAGACAAATAGAAAATATTCTTCAACAGATACCTTCTAGGCCTCCTAGTAGACCACCTAGTGATCCACATGATGATCCTATGACTTCAGAAATTCAGGGAATCCGTCTCTCCCAAAACCGAATTCCTCATGGTGTTTATACCGCACCAACACCATCACCAGATAGCCCAACAGCCAGTGATATGAATTTTGATCTTTAATGGATTTTACACCAGGAAGTGAAAATAAAAAAATTTTAAACCAGGAATTTAACCAGAATCAATATAAAGAATTTAGGGATTGGTATTTTGCCAACCATACTTCTGACCAGTTAGCCAATTATAAAACTCAATATTATCAACATCTTGAGTTACATCAGCAACTTATACCCTTTGTTGAATGGTATAATACAGTCACCCAATCAAAGATAACAGTTATTGAAGACCAGTATAAAGCCTGGACAACTACAGAAGGCCAAGTCATCCATTCATTACATCCGCCTCCTCAAGCCTTAGAATTGGTACCCAAAGGTGAAACTACCAGACAACCATTATCAGCCACAGCATATATAGATGCGCAATCTGTTAAGCTTAGTAAAGCTGAAGCCTCTTTAGCCAGACAGAATAATTATACTAATCTTATCTGTCAAACCATCAGTAAACAGTTAACCCGAGTTGAAGAAGCTGTTTCTACCTTTAAGGATAGAACCCTAGCTCCACCTGTCATAGGAGTCTCGACTCTCCATCCTGTATCCATTAAACCATCATTAGACATCACTAACTTTAAGCTAAAATCGTCTAATACTGAGTTTATGGACACTTTATTACAAAAAATGCAAACATTTAATGTTCGCCCTCCAGAACCTCCTAAGCCTCCAGGCCAATCCAGTAGTGGAACTATCCACATGTTAAGAGCCGAATCAAACCCTGATCCGGATACTTTATCACCAGAACAAATACAGGAAATTCAATTGAACTTTCAGGAACCCTCTTCAGTAAACAAGCTAAACTATTACAGTTCCGCTAAACCAGGATTTTTACCCCATACCAGAAACTACTACTCCAGACCGACTCCTCCAGATATTCTTTATGAAGAAGCTTATATGAATGAACAGAATAACTACCATGGTAAAACCATTTATGAATGGAATATTGATGGTGAATCAGAATTTGGCATTTACAAAAAGTTACATCAAATGATGATGTATGCTACTGTTTGTCGCCAATACAGTAATAATGACCAGGCCATTGCTAAGTTTATTATTAATGGCTTTACCGGTGTTCTTAAAGGATGGTGGGATAATATAATGACTCCCATCCAACAAACCGAAATCTTGACCACTGTCAAACTTGAGCTTGACCCAACTACTAACCAACAGGTTCAACAATCCGATGCTGTTTATACTCTTATCCAGACCATTATCTATCATTTTATCGGCACCAGTACTTCTACTCAGGACCGAGGTCGTGAGCTCCTTCAGAACTTGCGTTGTCCATCCCTCACCCATTTCCGATGGTATAAGGATGTTTTCCTTCTTAAGGTTACCCAACGCCCTGATGCTAACAGTACTCATTGGAAAGCCAAATTTATTGATGGCCTTCCAACCCTTTTTGCCGAACGAGTTAGGAAAAAACTTCGGGACCGCCATGACCGGATGTCTATTCCTTATGAGCAGTACACATATGGACAACTCTGTTCCATCATAACAGATGAAGGTCTTTCTCTCTGTAATGACCTTAAACTTCATTATCAGATGAAACAACAAAATTTAACAGGAAGAAAAGAATTAGGCGAATTTTGTGAACAGTTTGCTTATGAACCTGGCATAAAATATCCTAATAAAACGAGAAAGTTGTCCCAACGACAACATTCTAAATCGTACAGAAAAAAGTCTTCCAAGACTAGCCATCCGAAACCTACCAAGAAGTTTTATCCAAAAAGATCTACCAGGAAACAAAAAGGAAAATCTAAATCCGAAATTATCTTTTATGATTAAACCAGATTCTATCATTAAGGATGCTATTGCCTTAGTTGATAGCGGAGCTGATATGAACTGCATCCAAGAAGGTATAGTTCCAACCAGATATTTTGAGAAGACTACTCAAAGTCTCACCAGCGCTAGTGGTAATTCTCTTCAAATCAGGTATAAAGTACCAGAAGCATATATTTGTAATCAAGATCTTTGTCTTCCCACATCATTTGTGTTGGTTAGAAATCTTGCTACAAATATCATTTTAGGCACACATTTTCTTTGTCTTTTGATGCCTATCCAGAAAATCGATTCAACAGGAATTTATTCTCAACTTCAGGGAAAAACAATCATTTTTGAATTTATTACTCAACCGTATACAAAAGAATTAGATCAAATTCGTGATTTAATTTCTGTTAAACAAAATCAGATAAATTTAATTCAAAAAGAAGTCTCTTTCTTGACAACAGAACAAAGGCTGAATCAATATGCTTTTCAACAGAAAATTAAATTAATTGAAAAAGAATTTCAAACAGAAGTTTGTGGAAATATTCCTAATGCTTTTTGGAATCGCAAAAAGTACACTGTAACATTACCATATGAACCAGATTTTGATGAAAAATATATTCCAACTAGAGCTCGCCCTAGTCAGATGAAAAGGGAATATATGGAGTTATGCAAAACAGAAATTCAAAGTCTTCTTGATAAGAAACTCATCCGTCCTAGTCACTCCCCGTAGAGTTGTACAGCTTTTTATGTCAATAAAAATGCAGAGTTAGAACAAGGAGTACCTCGCCTTGTGATCAACTACAAATCGCTAAATGATAAGCTGAAATGGATTCGATATCCTATTCCGAATAAAAAAGATCTTCTAGATCGTCTCCAGGATGCCATAATTTTTTCTAAATTTGATCTAAAATCAGGATATTGGCAGATTGAAATTGCTGAACAGGATCGCTATAAAACCGCTTTTACAGTACCTTTTGGGCATTATGAGTGGAATGTCATGCCATTCGGCCTTAAAAATGCTCCTTCAGAATTCCAGCATATCATGAATGATATTTTTAATCCATTTACAGAATTTACTTTATCGTATATTGATGATGTTTTAATTTTCTCTTCATCAATTGACCAGCATGTTAAACATCTTAATATTTTTAAGAATGTTATTATCAGAAATGGTTTAGTCCTTTCTGCTCCAAAGATGCAATTGTTCCAAACCACCATCAGATATCTAGGACATAATATTTCTAATGGTAGTATTATTCCTATTAACAGAAGCATGGAGTTTGCCTCTAAATTTCCTGATGAAATTAAAGACAAAACTCAATTACAGAGATTTTTAGGCAGTCTTAATTATATTAGAGACTATTATCATAATTTATCCGCAGATGCTAACATTTTGTATTCCAGGTTAAGGAAGAATCCTCCACCATGGTCACCAGAACATACTTTAGCAGTTCGAAAAATTAAAACTAAAGTCCAACAGTTACCTTGTCTTCATTTACCTAATCCTGAGTGGAAGAAAATTGTTGAAACCGATGCTTCCAATGAAGGATTTGGTGGTATTTTAAAACAGTTTAATCCCAAAACTCAGAAAGAAGAACTTCTACGTTTTCATTCTGGGCATTGGAATCAAGCTGCTTTAAACTATCCGACCATTAAACAGGAATGTTTAGCCATTGTAAAATGTGTTATTAAATTCCAAGATGATTTATTAAACTAGCATTTTATCATCAGAGTTGATTGCTCTGCTGCTAGATAGATATTTAAACAGGATGTTAAAAATCTTGTTTCGAAACAGATATTCGTAAGCTAGCAGGGTTATTTATCAAATTTTGATTTTGATATTGAATATATTAAAGGAGAAACTACTCTTTGCCTGACTTTTTGACCCGTGAATATTTGCAGAAATCCGCAAATGACCAGTAGAGGCCAAAGAGGTCGTGGTCGTGGTCGGGGCTCTAACCCCCGCTATGATCCATCAGAATATCCACCCATCTCTCGAGGAGGTCAAACCAGTAATCCAACGGCTAAGGATGTTCTCCCCTTAGACCTGAAGATCCGTATACGCCAAACAGTATATCTGACGAAACTGTTCTTTGGATTGAGCCATCTGATGAGCAGTGGATGTCTGACCCGTGGGAGATTAAACGCCGTTATCTCACCACTCAACAGTCACCTCCTCATTTTGACCAGTACCGATATATTTATGAACAGATTATGATTGAAACTGGAGCTGCTGAGATCAAGCATACTCTGCATGATGTCAATAAAGCTTCCAGTCCTATTCAATTCAGTAAAATTGTTATCCGTAATATTATGCCCATCTCTACCTGGGGCATTCATCCGCACACCACACGGGATCTTGATCTCCGTAACAAACAGACCAAATACTTGTACTGGGATTACATTGATGCTTTTACCCATGTATTCTATTACCAGAATCCGATCAAGAATCACTCTTGGTTTATCCGTATCACGTCCGATGTCCTCAAAAATGATGTCCCCAATTGGTTCCTCATTTGGTGGGATAAGTTCGGTCTGTCTCTTGACATCTTACCAGAATCCATCAGAACAGAATATAATCTTTGGCATGTGGCTTATTTCCGTGCTTATTCATATTTAAATAAAAACAGAGAATTATCTATCCGCAAATCTGTTGTCCATTTTTCTATCCGATTCAGTATTCCTTGGATATGGAAATGGGACTTTGCATGTGACTACCAGCAAACTATTCCCCGCCTCAAAAGAATCTTCTTTGTGAAATGGTGGGATAAGATGGATCTCAAGGATCTCATTCAAAAAATTCAACAGCACACTAAGGCTTGCTGGGACTCTGTCAAGCAACCTGCTTTACCAGCACCCTCTTCTCTAGTAACAAATCCTTTTGTCCAGATGCAGAAGGAATTAAAGCAAAAATTCCCAAACCTTTCAGATAATGAATTAATTCTAAAAAGCATGGATTATCTGAAAGAGCAATTCCTCCAATCCGTTAATCCAGAAGATGACACTCTATGAGGTCAGGTACCAGTCATACGCAATCCGAATCAGAGGCCGATCCAACCGACCACGTGTTAGCAGGAGAGTCTCAATCCGAAGATGAAATGGAACCCACCCTTGGCGACTTTTGGGATTCCTTCACAGCTGCAATTGCTGAAAAGATGACCCAAGACAAAAGTAATAAAGGAAAGGGTCCCGAGCTTTAACGCGTCGGCACAACAGGACAATTCAACTTTTCAGAAAGCAGATGCTCCATCAGTATCAGGGAAAAAGTTGTTCCCCACTTCCGCCAACTTTGAAGATAAGTAGATAGGTGTAATCTGTCGGTGCAATAGAAGATCTCCACCTGTCCTTTTGTAATAATGTAATCTTATCTTCCTAGTAGTATTTAAATGGATTGCCTTCACCCTTGTTAAGGCACTTAGAAATTTTCAGCTTTTCTTTTCTTTTCAATTTTCCTTCTCTTGTAATCTCTTTCCAACCCTCTCTTGTAAAATATTTTACTTCCTCAATAAAAGTTTGCTATTCGTGTTTCAATATGTATGTCCTCAGTTGATTTATTAGAATTATACTTATCAGCACAACAATTCTGGCTTAATCAGAAACAGTGTTATCTTAGCCTTCCCCCTGACCGTTATACTCAACAGTACATCACCGAGCGGTTAGCCAATTGTGAACGGTATTTACAGGAACTCCAGGAGCTGATCAACGAGCAGCTGGTGGCTTGGGCGGCCAGAAGGCCTTCGCCACCCCAACAGTAAAGGTATATGAGATCATATATGTCCTAATTTGTTTTATTTATGTTATTATTATGTGTGTATTAATTCTTGGGTTTGTGCTTATGTAAGGTTAATTAATGGTTAGGGTTAGTGGGACGTCATCCAAGTCGCGTAGGGTTTAGGTCGTGTTGTAGAGAGTGCGTTTGACCGTTTGATGCCCGTAAGCCGTTGATAGACGTGCTAATCTTACCTTTAGTGAGCACCTTTCATGGTATCAGAGCCACGTTTAGTGGGGATTGCTTGATAGGTCAGTTAAAAGAAGGAAAATTTGGCCCAAACCTTCTTATTGAGCCATTCTTTCGTAAAAATGACAGGAAATTATTTAATATTTTCGAAGTATTATGTGTTTGTATTATTTTATCAATTATCATTTAATATGTTATTTTATGTTTTTCAATCATCCAACATAATACCCTACTTACCTATCTTTGTTACCAATCATAATATTATGGAATATCATGTGTCCATATTCTAGGATTGCTGAATAATTATCCAAAAATGACAGCTTATAAAATTTTCTTTCTTTAACCTTCTCATGCATAAATATTTTTTTATTTTTGGTTGAACAATCTTGCCTTCCATACATACGTGAGAGATTTGAGTGAGAATGCCACAAGAATGTATCGGTCAAATGGAAGATGCTCTCTCTTCTCCAATACGTTCCCTTAAAGAGAGAGTTCGAAGAATTTGCCTGATGGATCGTTTCTCGATATCAACAGAGTTCCCAAGGAACTTCGTACAGGCAAGGAACAATACTACACTAGTTATACAGAATGAATTACAGATGGTAATTTGAAGGGTTTTAGTGAGAGATTGATTACCTGATAAAAATCGAGAGCTAAAAGGGTCATGTTGAAGATGAGGAAGATTACCCATAGAATTACTTTCCACACCATTGCTTTTGGTGATGAAGAAGGTCATCAATTCACACCATACCCGCACAACAGTGACTGTGGTGCTTCCGTTTGAAGTGTATTATAGCCTTATTTTTATGATCTAAACCGTTCATTTTGTAGGGTTAGTTGAGTACTTCATGCCTACCAAAAATCATATTAATCGATATCAATAACTATATGATCGAATTGCATATTGTTTATGCTATTTCTCAAAAGAAAAACTTATTATTTATTTTTTTGGTTATTGTTCATATAGTTGTTGATATCCGATTAATATGATTTTTGGTAAACATGAAGGACTTAACAAATCCTACAAAATAAACGGTTTGGATCATAAAAAAAATGCCATAATCCACCTCAAACGGAGGCACCGGTCACTATTGTGTTTTGAGCACAGCAGTGACCCCTTATCTTACCCACACACAGAGAGTCTATAAATAAATTTGAATTTCTTTCTTTCTCTCTAGTCACCCACCCTCATCTTTATGTAAGTTAAATTTCATCAATAAAATCAACTTTTCTTTGGTTCTTGTTCTTTTAATATGTATTTTTTTTTTTTTTTGGGTTGTTGTTGATACCTCGTTTAAGAATGACAGTAAAATTTTATTTTGGTAATTTGCTTTTGAGTTATTTTTTGCTATACAAACTTTACTGTGAAATAAAGTAAAATATTTTAATTTATGTCAATTTCAATAGTATTTTTTTTAAAAGAATTTCATAGCCAACCTAAATCTTATTGATATATCTTGACAAGAGGATTATAAAAAATATTAATTTTATTAAAAACTAACATTTAAATTAAAACTTATATCATTTTAAAATTCAAAAACTAAAATTAATAAAGTTGAAGTATTTTGATAGTGTGCCATCCGTGTGTCCTTCACACATGTCCTTTTTAGCAGAAACTATGGTTTATCAGCGGACTTTCACCAAAGGCCCCTCAAAAGAATGTTGCATCGGCCCATTGATGGTTGCTTTTAAATTAGGGTAATTTACCAGTCAGTCTCACTTTCTAACCTTATTACTTATTAGGTCTTGACTTATACTTTTATGTATTATTAAGTCTTTAATTGCCTATAATACCTTCATTGAATTTATTACTCATTAACTTTCTCAATTTTTATTAACTTCTCTCTCTTGATTATTTTTCCAGAACCCTTCTTCTTCTTCTTCTTCTTCTCTCTCTCTCTCTCTCCCCCCATATCTCTTTCTCTCACCTCTTCAAGAAAATACCATCACCGTTGCCATGGCCATGGCTATCTACCTACCACCACCACCACCGTCGTCTGTCACTAACCACCACCTCCTTCGCCGACCACTACCACCACCATCGTTCACTAACCATCTCTACCGTCATCGATTTATACTTCACCAGCTCCGATTCACCGCCACTGTTTACCAACCACCTTCGCCATTGCCGATTTCCACTATGTCATTGCCGATCTATACTCCGTCCTAGATCTACATTGATCTAGTTACTTCTACTGTGAAATCAACTTTAAACGCCTACAAGCAACATTGATTCTCCAAATCTCGTCTCTTTCTTCCTCCCTCCCTGTCTCTTTATTTCTCTCAAACCAAATCTGTTGCTAACAAAGGTTTAATATATTAGTGATAAATTTTTCACTGATATATGTCTTTGAATCTTGTGTTGATTTGTTATGATGATGATGAGATTTTCTTTTTGTAATTTTTTTAACAAACAGTCAGTGAGAAATTTATCAATGAATATGTCTATCAATGATAAATTTATCACTGAATATGTCTTTGAATTTTTGTGTTGATTTGTGACGATGATGACGAGATTTTTTATTTTTTTTAATAATTTTTTAACAAACAGTCAGTGAGAAATTTATGTGAATGTGTTTATCAGTGATAAATTTATCACTAAATATGTCTTTGAATCTTTGTGTTGATTTGTGATGATGATGACGAGATTTTTTTAATAATTTTTTACAAATACTCAGTGAGAAATTTATCAGTCAATGTGTTTATCAGTAATAAATTTAACATTGAATATGTCTTTGAATCTTGTGTTGATTTGTGATAATGATGACGCTATTTTATTTTTATAATTTTTTAACAAACAGTCAATGATAAATTTATCACTGAATATGTCTTTAAATCTTGTGTTGATTTGTGACGATGATGATGAGATTTTGTAATTTTTAACAAGCAAACAGTGGTTAAATTTATCACTGAATGTGTCAATCATAAATTTTCGTACTAGATTCGTCTCTGATTCTTTGTGTTAATCTACGAATGTGAAGAATTATTTTTCGGTAAGGATTCCTTATCTCTTTCCTTCATTTTCTTCATCCTTATTCTTATCTTTTTCTTTTGTTTCCACCTTGTTTGAGGAGGTACTAGCGGTATTGACATGGTGATGGAAAACGACCACACAAAAAACATAAGGTAGTTGTTGGAGGTCAGTAATGGCTACCGGCAGTCAAAGATGAAGGCCAAATGAGTCATTGGAGGTCAATGATAGTTGCCGGTAGTCAGAAGTGGTCTTCGGTGGCCGATTAAGAGAGAGAGATTCGAACAACTGTGACAAAGAGAGAGAGAGAGAAAGAGAGAGAGAGAGAGAGAGAGAGAGAGAGAGAGAGAGAGTAGAATGGTTGAGTGATTTCTTTGTTTGGGCTAAATGTTAAGGGTAAAATGGAAATATGTGCTAAATCTTTTTGAGTCAAGACGTCATAGGAATTAAGTCAGGTCCAAAGGACCAGCTTGTAACTCCCCCTTTAAATTAAACCTGGGTAGTCAATCCACCCAAATTTTTTTAATATTTATTTTAGAGAAAATTACTTAATAGTGGAGTAGAAAAAATAAATTACAAACACATAAGGAGTGTAAGTGATTATGTAGTAGGGTGCAAGTGAAAAACTGTAAGGGGTGGAACTTGCACCCCTACATGTTTGTGTAATTTTTTTTTCCTATTACATTGTTAAATAATTCTTATTTATTTTATTATATAAGATAAAGGCTAGATTTGGTGTCATCAAGCCTTTACTTCTCTTTATTGAAAAATAAGATTCTTACCACTTGAGTAATGCACATATTGTGATTCATATTTTATTATTTATTTTTACTTATACTTATTTTAATTACACATGTATCATATATACCAAACACCATATAAACATGATCTGCTGCCCACTCACATTCTCTTTATCAAAATTTTCGCTTTCTCTTCATTGATTCATCTTTGTTTTAATCAAAAGATATATGAGTTATTTTGAAAAACATACTATGGTTGCATAAGAATTGGTTAACATGAAATAAATTAGGTTAAATTATAACAGTAGTTCCTATATGAAAAATGATTTAGAGCTCGAATATTTTGGCTCGAAATGGCTTGAAAGTTTGGACTCACGTGCCATTACTTCTCTATCTCTGTCTCTCTGACCCTACTTCTAAGGCCAAGTTTGGGAAGACTAAATAAGTGCACTTTTTGTCTTTTTGGACTAAAAAATTGAGGTTGAAAATATGGATGTTTGGGTTAACTTTTTGACTTTTTATTGAAAAATGTGTAATAAAAAATTGTAAAAATTGATTTGTAGGGAAAAATTTGAATTGGGAGTTGTGCAGCCGTAATTGTTGACTTTTGGTGAATAGTGTTAACTTTTTAACTTTTTGAGTAACTTTTTGGCTTTTTGGCTTTTTTGGAAGTACCCAAACTTTTACACCCAAAGTTTGAGCTCGTTCTCTCTCTTTTCCATATAAAACCCTATCGGTCTCATTTCCTCTCTCCTCTCCACCTGAAACGCTATCGCTCTCATTCCTCCCTCATCCGATTATCTCTCCGATGCGGACATCTGACTCCACACTGAAAAGTTCTCATACTCTGCTCATTCGCCTCTGACTTGGTGGTCAGCGGGATACTCCTCCCATGCTCCTCTCGTTCGACTACGCTCATCCGACTCCTCTCACTGTCGGAAACTTGTCATACACCGGATTACCGACCAATTGAAAACGAATCTCAGGTAAACCCAACATCGCAAAACTAGGGTTTGAAGATTTAAGAAATTAGGGTTTCGTGTTTTTCCCTTTTGCCTGACTCTTTGATGTATTGTATGTATATATGTTCAGCTGTTTGAATGAAGAATTTGATGGAGTTTAATTTATGTCAAAATGTGGTTTGATTTTGGTGTGTGAATTGTACAGTTAGTTCTTCTGGGGATGTTCAAATTAATTGTGGTGATGATCTTGTAGGGATGTTCATTGTCACACATTTATTTTTTTTTGTTGCTGAATTTTTTCCAAATGATTTTTGCTGTTACATATTGGTTTGCTGCTGAATTTTTCCCCAAGAATGTTTGCTGCTAAAATCATGTTTTGCCACCGAATTTTTTGCCAATAATATCTTTCTGCTACATATTGGTTTGCTGGTGAGTTTTTGCTCAAGAATTTATGCTGTTAAATCTTGTTTTGCTACTGAAATTTTCCATAACAATGTTTGCTGATAAATGTGGTATTGTTGCTGAATTTGTTTTTGGCTTTGGTTGTATACATTAAATTTACACACCCAAGTTCTGGGCAGTACTCTGACTATATGAAAAACCCTTGAGGAGCAACCTCACAGTAGCAGCTACCTTGTGATGAGCCAACCATTATGTTTACAAGGAGAAGTGCATGCAAACTAAACCAAGTTCAGTTAATTGGTATGTTCTGTAACTTGATAAGGATTAAATTTGGTATATTGAATTTGGTATATATGTTCGGTATGTTTTGTAACCAGCCATTTTTAATCAGAGTGGGTTGAATGTAATGTTAGATTGAAAACAACTTAATGTAATATGTTTTGTAACTACATATTACATTCTCATTGTTTATGCATATTAAAAATGGCTTCTTCTATGAACAACAACATTAGATTAAAACTAAGAATGTGTGACTATGGAAGAATAGCTATAATGTATATTGTACGAACTAATGAGAATGGAAATCAATGGCGTTTGTTTTTTGTTTTCCCATTAAAATATGTAAGTATGTGTTATGAATTAAACATTTTTGTATTTGGAAAACTATTTGCATAATCTGACTAATTGATTGTCATGCTTTGTAGAGTAAAAAAGAACATTGCAATTACTTCAAGTTCGCAGACGATGATGCTGAGGACGTTACCTCCACAATCTGTTCCAATACTGGACTTCGTAAAGCTATAAGAACAGAGGAATTCAATGATGTAAGGACAAGGCTTTCAGAGATGGACAATGAAATTCATGACCATGGTAGAAGGCTTCAAATGATGGAAAAGAATTTCAAGGTGATGATTATGGATGTACTGGACATGATGGATTAAGTATATATGTTACCTCTGCAATGTTGTCATGAATTGAATGTCGTGTTCTCATGGATTGTGGATATATGTTGTCATTTTCAATTGTCACAGGTATATGTTGTCAGTGAAAATTCAATGTTTTTATGTTGCTGCTAGACTGATAGATAGTTATTGATCATAGAAAATGTTGTTATCGTTAGAAAACACAGACAGTAGGTGTAATAGTGGACTTGTTTTGAATGGTGGACTATAAATTAGAATGAAAAGTGATTGACTACTAGACTGTCTCTGTTCGGCCGAAAACTTGTCTGGCCGGTCAATATGTTTGCCGGCCAACCAAAATACTTGTACGGTTGGCCAAAAGACCTTGTTGTTCTGGAGCTGTTTTAGTACAATTTTGGGCCTATTTTGGTCTTCCAATATATCTGTTCAACATCATTTGAGCCTCCAAAGAGACTATATCTATTCAAAATCATTTGAGCCTCCAAAGAGACTATATCTGTTCAATATTAATTTAATTTATCAAGAACAAAACAAATGCATCAGCAGCCATTGAGTGTACAAGGAACTATAACCAAAACATGCCCACCTAAATAATATGTATTACCATAACGAACAAATGCGCTAATAAAACTTAACAACCAACACAAACAAAATTCAATTACATTGAATTCAATTTAATTCAAACCAACATTTACAAACCATCCATTGTTTACAAACCAAAGTCATCAAAGTGGTACTACTAAACTTAAAAAAAAAGAAAGGCCATTTGGATCCGCATTTACATTCAAGTCAACAAATTTTGTCAAAGTGTGACTGCGTATGTTGTTCATCATTCCTGATTGAGTAAGAGATGTGCTTCAAATATTGTCCACCATTTGCATTAGGCTAACCTGTGCATATTCAATGTCAAAGTAAAATTTACAAATATTGTCCACAAACATATATATAAATTAAAACAATCAAAAATATTTCATATCATATATTGAACACATACCGGTACATACATACTCTGTTACGTGCCATCCGTGCAAGGAAAATAATAAGGTTCAGTTTGGGCCACCTTATGATCATAGTAACACAATTTCATTAATCATTTAAAAAATTAAAATAAAAACATAGAACAAAATATGGAGTCCTTTCTCGAACACATACCGGGTCATACATACTGTATTGCATGACATTTGTAGATGGAAAATGTAACTTGTGAGGCTGACCTTGAGGCACCTTATGGCCTTATAGTAAGACACATTGGTCAATAATTTAACTTAAAAAAAAAATTCAACAATTCGCATACAGAAAAATGTAACTTATAAAAATGTACTTGTACTTTTGTAGGCTTTTTATTATTTTCCTTCAACCGATTGACTATTTCATCCACGTTGCTAACCTTCCACTTGGTACATGGGCGACCTCTTCGTCGAGCAACTAGAGGACTAAGCACCTTGCGAGCTATGATTGCTTTTGTTGTACTACGGCCAGATGGACTTTTGAGGGAAGTATTAGAAGGTCGTCAATGACTAGTAGAAGGTGGTGCATTACTACTTGAAAGTGGCACGTTACTTACACAACCCGATTGATTTTTTTTCATTCTCTCATTGATTTCTGTCAACCCAAGATCATTCACTGTGTGTTTACCATCATCGTTGGAAGCAATTTCTAGTATTTTATCCAACATCTTGTGGTATTTATCATGCACCTTTGTATTGAGAATATCCCCAGTTTTAGTGTTAATGGTTAGAATGCATGTATACCCTCTTTCCAAATCTTTTCTCTATCTCGGCACAATGTAAGTATCTAGAATCTTACATATGCACCTCTCAATAAGCACATTAAATGAATGGGCACACATAATGCCCTTAAACTCAAACCACTGACACATACATTGGATTTGACTTTCGGTTGAATTAAAGTAGACAACAAATTCCACTTTCTTCATTTTATCACTGACGATAACAGTCTCCTTGACATGATAAGTACAAATTGATCCCTCATTTTTCACAAGATTCGCATGACAGTACAATAGTCGCTTCAATTCTACTTGAACGTCTTTAAATTTTGCATTAGTGTAGGCTGCACGAAATTGCTTCTCAAACTCATATACTGTTAAGCAATCATACAATTTGTTTCGAGAATTGAAGTCTACTTTGGTCTCCTTCTCCACCTTACTTCTCAAGGCATTGTTATACTGTTCAACAAATTACTTTAAAGCTGTCTTTGAGTTTACATATCCATCAAAAAATGCATTCATACTCTCACTTCGTTGTGTAGTTGACATGCCAGCCCAAAAAATGTCTTTCACATAGGCAGGAATCCACCTATGTCGCTCACCGTATAATACTCCCAACCACTCGTTATCATGAAGATTGAACTTTGCAATCATCGCTTGCCATTCTTCATCAAATTCATCTTTTGTGAAAGACTCATAAACCACATTTTGCAAAGCAAACTTTATGGTTTCATATTGGGAATATCCTCTCAATTTCTCCGGAATTTTCTTCATTATATGCCATAAGTATCAACGATGTTGAGCTTGTGGGAAGACAAGTTCTACGGCATTTTGCATAGCTCTGCACTGGTCAGTTATTATAGCTATTAGGGGAGCATTTGATATGCAACTTAACCATTATTTGAATAGCCACACAAATGTCTCAGTGTTCTCATTACATAACAGCCCACAACCAAACAAAATTGATTGGCCATAGTGATTAACTCCTACAAACGGAGCAAACGACAAATCATATTTGTTTGTGAGATAGGTTGTGTCAAATGAAACAACATTCCCAAATGCTTTATAAGCTGCCCTACTCCTTGCATCCGTCTAAAACAAGTTTCGTATGCGACTATCTTCATCGAAGTCAATTGTAGTATAGAAGTTGGAATTTTGTTGTTGTATCCTATAAAAATAAAGTCTAACTGATTCGACATCTCCTACCCCAAGCCTCAATCTTCTAGTGTTCTCAATGAGATTCCTTGTATCTTGTTCATCAAATGTTAATGTCTCGTATCCCTCTTGTTCAACAACTATAGAATGAAAATTCCTAGCCACCCTTGTCCCCACTTCATCGTTTATTGCTAGTCTTCTCATCACAAGAGTAAGAATTCTCTTATTCATTGCAAAGTGCCGCGAGTCACTAGGAATCAAGTCATGCGTATGTTCACGACCAACTGTGGTTAACTTAAATCTTCCATCCTTTTGTAGAGTCGCCCTCACCTTTGCTTTACATTCAATTTTTGATGACAAAGATGGTTACAGAGGGTGTACTTTTGATCTTTTTGTTCTCTTTTGTGCCCGAGTACATTCAATTCCGAAGTATTTTTCTACCCCATCTTGTCCAATATTTTGTGTTCTATAAGCTATAGCAAACCCAAGGTGTTTCACATATTTTGCATAAAACGCGTATAATTATTGCTTTGAGCTAAAACGCATCCCCTTCTTAGGTTCTTCAAGTTCACCGCTCTCATTAAATGAAGGATTCTTTTATGGTTCTTCAACTTCATCACTCCCATTCAATGAAGGATTGTTTGAATCAATGTCCATTGAAGCATATAACTTGAAACAGAAATTCAGTCTACATAACTAGTAAATAGACAGAAAAGAAAGTGTAAGCAAATGTAGATAGTTAAAAGGTAGAGTGTATTAACTATCATCCATGTTTTCTTTCACTTCCCAAACCAGACTGAATGATAATCTAATGCAAATCCTAACCCTGTATGACAAGTACGTCCAAAACCCCTTACATTTTGTTGACTAAAAAGCCTCAATAATTGAAAAAGAGAGAGCATATTTTAACAAATTTAATCTAATTCCCATCACATTCAACCAGTAAGCATAATTCTGACTTCATACATGACACTTATAGATAGTTATTGAAACCAGGGCACCATATATTCACTACAACACATAATTCAGATCATAAACCATCAACTGCCCACAACATGAATTCCCACAATTGAAATAAAAAATCTAAACAATTTTTCACATGAAAAAACATAGTCATTGGTATTTAACATCTCCAGTTCTAGAACCATCTGTATAAGAACCATCTCTTAAGAACTGGAACCATCTCTATAACAACCATCTCTAGTTTTGAAGAGAATCAGAATTAATTTACTATTTTCATGAACAAAATTACAATTTTTCTATGTGGACTTTTATCAAACACGTGGAATGCATCACTACAAAAACATTGGCCACACAACCAACGAAAAAAAAAAAAAAAAACCAACCTTGAACCATTGTAGACATCTCAAATGCATCACAAAAATCAATAGATTTGCACCTATAACAAATGCAAAAAAAATCAGAAGAGGAACTTACCTAATCTCCTATGCACGGTGGTAGGGATTTCGAACATAGGTGGTCGTTGTCGGGGAAGATGTTTAACTGTGGCAGCTTACCTAAGTCGGTCGTTGGTGAACACCCAAGTCGATCGTGGTCGTGGTCGTGGTCATCGGAGAAGATGTTTAACTGTGGCAACTCTGATCTGCTCTCCCGTTTCCCTCGCTTTCTCTGTCCTCTCATCTCTCTTGTGTTTTGTTTTTGAATTGTGTGTGTTTGGTAACATTTACGTTTTCAGTTTATATTTACAAAAATTTTATAAACTGGTTTTTGTTTATTTTTTGTTTATTTAAAAAAAAACATAAACTGCAAATGCGTTTGGTAATTAACAAAATGTTTAAAAAATTTTAAAAATATAAAAAAGAGTGAGAAATGACAAGTGGTGGCAAGTGGCGGCGGAAGACGGTGGTGGAAAGTAATGACGGTGGGTGGTGGGTAGCTGGTGGTGGTGGGTGGTGGCGGGTGGGTGGGTGGTTGGGTGACGGTGGCTGGTAGTGGGTGGTAGCGAGTGGGTGGCAGTGGTGGGTGGGTGGGTGACGGTGGTGGGTGGTAGCGAGTGAGTGGTAGCGGGTAGTGGGTGGTGGGTGGTGATGTTGGGTGGGTGGGTAACGGTGGCAGGTGGTAACGAGTGGGTGGTGGTGGTGGTGGTGGTAGTGGCAGGCGATGATGGTAGGTGGGTGGCGGATGGCGGCTGGTGGTGGGTGGTAGCAGGTAGGTGACGGGTGGTAGTGGTGGTGGGTGGGTGGGTGACGGTGGTAGGTGGTAAGTGGTAGCGAGTGGGTGGTGGGTGGTGGTGGCAGGTGGATGGTGGGTGGTGGTGGCAGGTAGGTGGTGGGTGATGGTGGTAGTGGTGGTGGGTGGCGGGTGGGTGGCAGGTGGCTGGTGGTGGATGGTGGTGGTAGGTGGGTGCTGAGTGGTGGTATCAAGTAGGTGGTGGATGGTAGTGGCGGGTGGTGGATAGTGGCGGGTAGATGGCAGGTGGGTGGTGGGTAGTAGTGGTGGTGGTGGTGGTGGCGGCGAGTGGGTGGCAGGTAGGTGGTTGGTGGGTGGTGAGTGGTGGTGGTGGGGAGTGGGGAGTGAGGGGTGGGTGGTGGCGGCGAAAGACGGTGGTGGAAAATGGTGGTGGGTGGTGGCTTGTGTTGGGTGGTAAAAAAAAAAAAAACTGAAAACTCAAAACGGAAACACATTTTTTGTGTTTTCATTTTTTGGCCAAATTTATAAACTGAGACCACTGATTTATAAATCAAAAATTTTACCAAACAAGTTTTTATTTGAGTTTTTAAAATTTTTGTAAATATAAACAGAAAACTGAAAACGTAAGTGTTACCAAATGACACCTATACGTTTGTTTATTTTAATTTACTAAGCGTGTGATAGTAAGGGCAAATCAAATTTTCGAGCCATTCGGGGTAGCTCGTTTTGAGCTACCTAGTAGTTCTTGTTCCTATATTTTGGTGATTGTGTCATTTTAATTTATGTAATTTTAATTTGCCCAATTTTGACCATGAATTTATGATTTTGTCTCAATTTGGTCCAATTGATAACAATTCTTAGTAATTTTTTTTTTAATAAAAAATACACATATAAGTGTCATGTGTTATATTTTCAAGGGTAAAATTATAAACTTACGCAACTCAGTTAGTTAATCTCAATCAATTTAGTGATAATTTTTCTTAAAAAACACTAATTATATTTTCAATTGGATCAAATTGAAATAAAATCTAAAATTAAGGGTTAAAATTGAGTCAATTGAAAGTGTAGGGATTAAAATGACATGAGGGATAAAATATAGAGGGACTACTGGTGTAATTTGTCCAATAAATTAGTATTGATTTTGATTTGGCCTTTCTCTAATTATAGTTTAATTCGTCCATAATCACGGTGCAAGCAAGTTTAACTAGTTATCTTAAGATTTCTTAAATTGCTGAACAATTAATAAAAGTGTATAAAGTGGCATAGGATTTTGCATTTTGCAAATTATAATCTTTCCACTCTCTCCCTTACCAAAACATTACTATTAACACTTGCAAAGTCAAAAGTCAAGAACATTATTGAACGAAGTTTTATTTTCACTGTGTTGGTTTTTTCCTCATTTGAAAGCTATGGAGTTAAAAAAAAAAAAAAAAAAAAAAAAAAAAAAAAAAAAAAAAAAAAAAAGGTTATGGAGTGCGCGAGTAAGTTTGAAAAGGGAATTCCTCGCTTTTTTCTTTATTTAAAACCGTACATGAGATTTTCATCTTACACGATTTTAATTTATTTTCTTTTAATATTTCAATAAAGATTGAATAATCCTTATAAATTAATTTCAAGTCAAACAATTACTAGATGATTAAGTAAGTGTTTTTTATGCCTCAATGAATAGAACTTAAGCAATAAGTATCAATTAATGAACTAACTCAAGGAGAAGTATTAAATATAAGTATGTATATGAAACATAAGAAGGAAAGAAAAAGGAGAAAGAGACTGAATGAACAATGCAATTACTAATTTGAACAATACATTATCTCAAGACTATGGTAAAGGAGCTACAAGAAATGGTAAGGAAGGCATAAGAAGTTGAATTTACTTTGAATTTAAAACCATTTAGCATCCGTTGAGAAGTTTAACTACTAACTGTGATGAAAAAGATTTGGAAATACCCTCTCTGATCAGAGCAGGCCTTCTTGATCCTTGAGACACTACTTGAAATAGAAACTAACGCTCCGGTCGGGAGTGTCAGAATTAGCATTCCGATGAGCAAGTTAGTTTTTTCTTGATTTTACTTTACTCGCAAGTTATTTGCTATTTTTCACATACCTTTCTTTGATCAAGGCTCCTCCTTTTATATTGTTCTCCAGGGCCCATTTCCTCCTTTTACACATTCTGACTTGGTAATTGGGTCCCCATATATCCCATGAGATATTCGGCTAAGTCGGCCCTTAAGCTTGGTTCTATTCGACTTGTATTCAGCCCTCTTACCATCGGTTATGGCCGACTTGCCATGTGGGCTTCTGGTTTGGGCCGACTTGTCTATGCCCTATTCCCAAATGGGCTTGCTTTTGGGCCTCCATTGTCATATATTTATTCAGCCCCCACACTAGTGTCTACTCCTCTTTATACATAGGAATGAATGCTAAATTATCTTCTCAGCTTCCATCCACATGCCTTTTGATAGTTGCCCATGTTGCATCGTACTGGATTGTTACGCGTCATTCTTATATTGATTAATTTAATGTAATTTTGGCATCAACATAACCATTATTGTAATAACAAATTCTTTCAACAATTCTTCTTTTTTCTTTTTCTCTCTCTACATTGATTTTGTGAACTTTGCCGACTTGCTTCGTTGCAAACTCCAAAGATAAAATCACCACCATTAATTTGAAATATAAAATGATGTACCTTGTTGTGATCAACTCAAGTAAAAACATAAGGCTATCAATATGATCATAATTTATAAGTATATGTTATTGCCCAATCATTGCAAAAGGAAATTATGTATGCAAAAATTATGATACTTGAGCATTTTTATAGAGAAAATATTTAGCTGGTCACATGTATTTTCAAAAGTATGGTAGGATTCGGCAAGGGGATTAAGTCTTGGCCTAAAAAGTAGAAAAGAAGGGCGAGAGGTTTATATGATATTACATTTCATTTCATTTTCTAAAATTTGTTTAGACTTAGTGTAAGCACAAAATAAAGAGTCCAAAGAAATTAATTATGTTAATGATAATTTAAATGTGTTATTAAATTAGGCACAAAGAACTTATGCACATCCCTATGCAGTATTGCCTCATTCTTAGATGCTACCCATAGAAGAATCCCAACTCATAAAAGAACGTACGAAAAAAAAAAAAAAAAAATTATCAATTTTCTATATAATTATTGATGGGAGACATTTATTTCCCTTCGAAGAGAGTGATGAATCTCCATTAGGGCAGATAATTTATGATATTACACCCTAAATGAAGAAACCACCAATTATAAGCAACAATTACCTAATAATTAGGAGGCTCTTCTCTGAGCTCAAGTGTGGTTTTTTTAGCTTACCTATTGGGTAAATTTGTTCTTTGTATATATTTAGTTGAATCTATAATAGTTTTGACTAAAAATGACCATGTTCCACTCGCATAGTTGCCACTAAACGATAGAATGATCTATTTAAACTTGAAATTTTTTATTCATATATGAAATTTATATAAAAAATTTGACAAGAATGATGTGGTGGTGCGGTTATTGTAAATAAATCAATTTTCAATGATATTTCGTTTTGTAATGAAAAGTTTACCATGAGCCTATGGGGACATATTTTTAGGGATGTCCACGTGGCCGAGGTGGTTAGCCGAGGTGCCATGTTGATGAGCCATGTTGTCGAGGTTGTTGCGATATTATCGAGATATGGTGCGGTAGTATTAGAATCCGAGATTGTCGGATAGAGGACAAGAGTCCTAGATAAGTTGAGGTGCTCAGTTCGGATAAAGATAAGGCTTTTAAGTGGGTTGACTCTTATCTAACTGAGAGTTCGGGATAAGTGTTGTGCCTGAGTCCTATCAAGTAAGACTTATAGGGGACAAGGGCCCTAATCATTATAAAAGTAAGGTACTCCCGTGGATCTAAGGTATGCTTTTAGTTGTGCATTGTTCATTTGATTTGATATCTTTGAGAGATGTTACTGACTTGCTTATCAGAGTACCCCCGAGTGGACGAGCCACCGTGGTATTTCTTATCTTCTTGTGTGTAGGTGTTCGGCTTAATCTATTATGCCGCATGCTCTCCAGCTAAGTTTCCTAGATCTCTACAGAGAGATTTGTTTGGTTGTGATGTCAGAAATCAACACCAACAATTTGGTGCCACCTATGGGAACTTTGTAAAAATAGATGGCCAACGCCGGGTAAGAAGTGAGAGTGATGGATGATTTACATAGTGAGGATGATGAGTACGTCGATCCAAACATCGAAGAAGAAGGCAATGACGAGGTGCAAGAGGTAGATCCAGAGACGAACAATGCTACCAAGGGCTATAATGGCTCGATGAGGGGCAACCGAGAGAAGTATTACAATGAGAGTGATCTATAGGTCTGGAAGGACCGAAGCCTATGAAGGGATGACGAAGAGGGCGATGCAGTCCGCATTGCCATTTCCAGAAAACACCAACTTCGGCTACAAATGTCGACGCCTAGAAAGGAAGGCACACAACAGTGTTAACCGTCTCGTAGCACAGAAAAAAACTTGTAAATCCAAATCAGTGATTACAAAACACTGGAAAAACAGAGTCACAAAAAGCAAAATCCTAGAGAGCAAGAGGGATACAAATAAGGGGACCTTAACAGATCAATGAACAAGGTCCCTGCCTCGACAAGATAGTGGACGTTGAGAAGTCCAAAAGGACGTATCTCAGCATGGGAAGTAGCATGCCAAAGAGATTGAAGTCGGTCGATAACCAAGCCCCCGAACGGACGAAGGAGGACCTACGGGATTACCTCCAATGGAAGAGGAACGGTGTCAAAGTTATGTCCATTGCGTAGCCAAGGTCACAATTCTTTGTGGAATTCGAGCCATTCGAAGTACCTAAAAGATTCATCATGCTGAGATTCTTGTTCTACGATGGTAAGACCGACCCTAACTTCCATGTTAGTTTATACTTGAATGCAATATCCTTGTGGAGTGGGAATGAGCAGCTACTATGTAAAATGTTCCCGTTGACATTTGGGGAAATAACATCAGAATGGTTCCTCAAATTGCCGGAGGGATCAATCAAGAGTTGGAACGGCCTGGCTGAGATGTTTTTGGCCAGATTTTTTATATATAGGTTGCAACCTTTAAGGGTTGATTCCTATTGGCATTGAAGATTGACGATGGCGAAAGCCTTAGGGCTTACGCCAAAAGGTATTGCAAGGTTTACAATCGGATTCTTACATGTAACCAGGAGCTAGCAGTTGTTCTTTTAAGAACGACTTAGAGAATGATTGCTCACTTAAGCAATCTCTTTCGAAGACCCTCTCGAAAGATATGGAGGATCTGATAGTGAGGATTGAGAAGTACGCAAGGGCAGAGGAGGATAAGAAGGCAAAGAAAGGGAGTACAGTAAAACAGGAGAAGCGAAATGGTTAGCCGAAGTGTAGCCAAGGAGGAGTCAGCACTAACAGGATGGAGCTGGGGTTGAAGGCTATGCATGCCGTGAGCATAGTCTTCAAGATCCCGATTTACATGATCTTGGAAAGAATCAGGAATCAGCGATGCTTCAGTTCTTCATAGAAAACCCCAAGGGAATACATTGGTAGATTCCTCGCAAAGAATTGTGCTTTCCATGACGAGTAAGGGCACATAACACAGGGATGCCGGGCCCTGAAGCAACATCCAGAGGACCTTGTCAAGCAAGGGCACCTAAGGGACTTGGTGAACGAGGAGAAGACAAGGGAGGAACATGCGAAGTTGGCTTGGGTGTTGACAACAGCAGCAGCAACACCACTAACGTCACAAGTTGATGGACCATAGGTTATCAATGTGATCCACTCTAAAGTCAGCGTGAATGAAATTGAGATAGAAACATAAAGGGTAAGACACCTTTAGCATGTGTTCCATGTCTAGTAAAAGAAGCCCCAAACGGAGGGACATTGGGGACTGATGATCACATTCACGCATGAAAATTTAGAGATGGTCCAGCATCTACACAATGATGCTTTGGTGGTAACCTTGAAGATCAGAGAGTGCCAGGTAAGAAGAATACTCATCGATCAAGGCAGCTTTTGTGACATCATATACATCGAATGTTACAAGGAACTTGGCCTTCACAAGGATGACCTAGAACTATTTGATAACCCCATGGTTGAATTCAACGGCACACCGATGTGGTCACTAAGGACCACAAACTTGGAGATTCATGCAAGAACGAAGAGCATAGCAACGGAGTTTACGGTGATCAATACGCTTTCCCAATATAACATTATCTTGGGAAGACCTTAGCTGCATGCCATGAGGGCTGCTATTGCGATGTGTGCATCCTTTCCAAGTTTAAGACTTTTAATTCAAGATTCATGAGGGAGTTTGTGGTAGCCATACAGGAGGCATATCTCTTGTCCACAGAGCCATATCACAAAGATATTGGTGGCCCTACATGTAGAAGAACGCAAAAGCCTATACGAGAAAATGTGAGAAGTGTCAGAGCTTTGCACCTTTGATAACCAAGCTATTTAGAGACTTAAACCCGGTATCCAGCCCTTGGCCATTTGCCTAGTGGGGTATGGATCTGACTAGGAAATTGCCCAAGGCAACTGGATAGAGGAAGTACTTGTTAGTAACTACGGATTACTTCACAAAATGGGTGGAGGCTAGAAATTTAGCTAAAATCTGAGATGTGGACGTGAGAAATTTCATCTGGAAAACATTATCACCAGATTTGGGATCCCAAGAGCCATTATGGTAGATAATGACACCCAGTTTGATAGAAAGTTGATCAAGAAGTTTTGTGCGAAATACAAGATCAAGAACTACTATTCAACTCCTAGCTTTCCACAATGTAACGGCCAAGCTGAGGCCTCGAACAAAACCATCCTGGATGGAATAAAGAAGAGATTGGAAACTGACAAGGGCAAGTGGGTTGAGGAGTTGCCTAATGGTCTATGCGCATATCGTACAACACCAAGAAGATCAACTGGAGTGTCACCTTTTGTCATGGCTTATGGGTCTGAGACCGTTATACCACTGAAAATCGACATTCATGGAGTCAGAACTCAGGCAGCAGAAAATGAAACAAGCAAAGCATTTTTAGTGAAATCTGGACTTGATCAAAGAAAGAAGGGAGCGAGCAGCAATTCGGCTGGGGGCATACTAGCAAAGTTTGGCCAAAGCATATAATAAGAAAGTAAACCCCAGAGAATTCTAAGTTAGGGATCTTGTCTTGAGAAAAGTTGTCGACAAAAAGAAAGATCCAAAGGAGGATAAACTTGGCCTTACCTGGGAAGGTTCATACAGAATCATTTCAATTGTCGACAATGGAGCTTATCGGTTAGAAGATTGTGATGGCAAGGAGTTGCTAAGGCCTTGGAATACCAGTAATCTGAAGTTTTTCTATCACTAGTCTTCTTGCTTTCTCTATTTTTTTGATGTAATTTAAAAGATGTTTAGCTGAAGTATTGATTAATAAAATACTAGTTCGATTCGCAAACTGTTGTTGAAATTCACATATTAAATTTCCATTGTTGGATAGGACAGAAAATATAAGGCTGATGTGATGTTCCAAAGAGGTACAAGACGTTTAACTTAGGCTTATCAGAATAACATAGCTGAACTAAATGAAAGGGATGTTTTAAAGAGAAACAAGATGAAACCAGCCATGATCTGGTTAGTTTGTACGAAAAGTTGAGGTAGTTAGTATTCTCGGTGCACTAAGGTCAAACCTTAAGTGTTTTGTTTAGACGAGCTAAACACATTAACTCTGATCATGGATGCCTAAGTTAGACTTAGGCAAGATTTAGATGCTGATCCTTAATGAGAACATAAGTTTTAACTTATATTCACATTAGGGGGCAATGAGCCAAGATGAGTTATACTTGGGATAAGTTGCTAATATGTAACACTTGGCAAAAATTTCTAAAAGTTTTTTATGATTGTGTTTTTTGAGACGAGTCCATTACAGGTTAGCGGAGATAAGATATGAGACGTTGTACTTAGAAGAATTCATGAGAAGTAAGGTGTGGAAGACATTGAAGAAAAGCATACATTCAACACTTAGACAAAAACAAGCTTGCATTCATGAAAGTGAAGATGTTCAGTTATAATTGGGGGCACGTTGGCCTCAAATTAGCACACGATTGTTCAAAGAAAAAAGAAAAATTATAATTGAAAACTAAAATCCTAAGTACTAGCTTCTGGATTCGGAGCAGCGGTCTTCTCGGAATGATCCACCTCGACGGTTAGAGTTAGGTCAGCCTCGGTGGATAGTGTGGCAGCCTTCTCAGCCTCAGTGTCGGTTAAAATGTCTTCATCTATCCCCTTCAACATTTGTCCAAGGCTCATGTCGGCTTTGGGAGTGTCAGCAGTCTTTGAAAAAACAGTCTTGGAAACTTTACCATCATCCTCTTCAGTCAGGTCCAGAACCTAGTTGTTGAAGGTTGGGGACTTCGCTCTAGTGGCGGCAGTGTCTGCGCCTTTGTCTTTCTTTTCTTTTTCTTCCTTATTCTCCTCGAATTGGATAGGGAAAGAGGGGAAGGGCACATCGAGTTAACCATGGTCTTTAAGAGGAGAATCCTCGCAGACAGATAGCTTCTTCAATGCTGCTATTCATCTAAGGTAATAACTTCTGTTGCATGCTAGGTTTACATACATCTTGTGTTGATCTTGGACGTCTTCTTGGCCTTCGGCATAGGCCTTTCCAACGGCTGCCTTGATCTTCATTTCCTTTGTAGCCAGAGCCTCAGTTAGCTTTTTCTCAACTTTTGAGGCCTTTTTCTAGAATGCTTTGGCTGTGGCCTTGGTCTTTTGCTCGCTTTTTCTTGCTATGTTGATCTTGTCTAGCAGCTTCATCATTTCCTTCTTAGCCTGGTTGAGTTGGTGAAGGTAATCAACAGCCTATTGTGTTTTCTTCGTGATGTCTTTCTCCATTAACTCAGCCTTGTATGTAAAGGCGTGAGCATGCTGGATAGTTTGCACAGAAGAGAAGATGACTTAGTATAGCATATCAATAATTCTAAGTGTACAACGTTGGATTAAAACAAAAATAAAAGTTTACAACTATTGTGCTCTTTATCATGAATGTGAAGTGCTCGTATTCATTATAGTCACTAATGGCTTCCATGTATGCAGGGAGGAGCAGGGCGGTTAATAGGCCAACAACGATCTGGATCTGGCAGGAGGCACTTTCGCTTAGCCTAATGGGATAACCGTCGATTGAGATATTGGGAATAAAGGTATCTGAGGTGTCGTCAGCTATAGAAGATTTTGAGCGCTTTAGTGGCGGGGCGTCGGTAGAATCGGTAGTGGCCTATCTTTCTCAGCCTCGACCATCTTTGATATCAGGATTGTATATTCAGGGTCATCTTTGTTAGAAGGAATGGCTATGATCTTGGCTTTTGCCTTGGTTTTTTTCGATCTCTTCTGTTTTTGAATAGAAAGAGGGGAGGGGGTTGAGGGAACCGTTACCAAATCGGGAAGGCTAGCGAGGAGGTTATCGGCGACGGCTGCTTTGTGACCTATCTCTTTCGGGGTGCTGACTATCACTACTCTGGCGTTGATTTTGTAAGTAGGGTGTGCGATTGGTGGATTCAGAGGGTCGTATGTCGGCAGCTCTGAACCTTGACGTTTTCTTCTCTGGGTTCTGGTAGCGGTAGCGTTTGAAAGGCATCGGTGAAGTCGGCGCTTGAAGGGTGGGACATGTAGTGAGGGAGCTGATGTTGATGGTTGATTAGCTGGATCTGATGTTGATCCTTGATCTGCTCTTGATGAAGTAGTGGGAGTTGTAGCAGATGACGGAGTCTTACTTTTTGATGGGACGTCAGGGAGAGGGGACTTGTGTGTTGCAGTACAGTTCAAGAGGAAGAGGGCTTTGTTTATGTTGATTGGGAAGTCTAGGAACCTTTACACGTCGGCTCTTTGTACGTATGACTTCCCAAAGTTCTTGTTGGGTTGTAGAGGCTCTGTAATGCAAAGAAAAGGGAAAGTGATTAGCGAATTGTATTGAAGGAAGAGATTCAGGGCAAGGCAAAATGACAGGTGTATGTTCTAAGCGTGACTTACTTTTGTGATCACCTAGGACGCTCCTAGGAAGAGGGTAGATATGAAGACTGTCGTCTAGAACAAATTCCCAATTGCTCGAGACTACGAGGTGGTCGTCTCCCACACCCTTGTTGGAGTTAGGGAGGTTGGCGATCATTTTGTATGTTGTTGATCTTGGTTTCAAATAATAAGATGTGCTATTCTTGGATTGAAGGGCACACATGGAATAATAGTATTGGGTGTCCTTATGGTTCAGTTGGGCCTTATGTCGGTGATTTAATTCGACAATACCGTTGATTATGCAAAAGGTATTGATAGTTAATTGCATGGGGTTTAGCATATAGAAGCTCATCATCTCGCGAAATAGAATGTTAAGAGGGAATCTTATTTCTCCATTTACGAGGGACACTACTGGGAATGACATATAGTGCCCGGTATGATTGAGTCGTTCTCACTAGTGAGTCTGATATAGACGTTGGCTGGAATATTGAATTCTCAGCGAAAGTCCTTGATTTTGGCTGGGGTATCTGCTCTACATCTGTACATACGCATTATGTCGGGGGAAAAAGCTTTGTCTAGCGTAGACAATTTCTAATGCCAAGATGGCCAAAACCTAGGATTTCATGGTGGTGTTGGGGGCATTTTGGCCTATGGGTTTTGGAAATTCCTAAGCTTTTAATGGGGGTTCTGCTTTCCTAGTGTTCTAGCAAATCCCAAGTCCTAAACCTAGCAAAGGCAAGAGTCGAATGGACAAATCTAGGAATAGTAAAGAAATGCATCAATCAGATTTGGAGTTTGAAGCTCAAATAAAAAATTTATTTCGAATATAGATGAAAAATTGAAATGCAGGTTTTTAGCAAACATGAATCAGGCTCAAAAGATGATCATTGTGAATGGACAAGTTCATGAATGTTGGTAATACAATAGCAAGTGAAAAATTTGTGTAGGTAAAGTGTGAATTGCATCAAGATTACAGAGATTCATGCAAGAACAAGTTTAACAACAGAAGAAATTGAAAACAAAAATTAGAAGGATGAAGAACTTATAGGTCAGAGATAGGGAAATGGATATCGAAATTGTGTTCAACGGAGTGAGACACTTCAGTTAATTGGAGCAGAATGGTGGTTTGATTACCGGAGTCGGTGAGCCGAAGGAGTTGTAGAGAGAACAAAAAGGCAACAATGGAGGTTTAAGATGAGTTTTAGAGAGAGAAAGTCTGAGAGAGAGGTATGATTGCAGAATAAAGAGACGGAGAGAGAGGGAAAGAGTTTTGATGGAATTCAAAAAAAGGTAATGATTTAACTGCCTGGGGAGACATGTCTTGTTGATGTCAGGCGTCGTCAGACAACATTGATGGGATGCGTCTGTTGATGTGACTTGCATGATCTAGTAGTAGGGTGACACGTGGACAGAGTTGTTGGGTTTGTTATGTGTTGACAGCTTACGAGTCTTGGGCTCATGATTTCTTGAACTAAGCGAGTCATTATCTCGGCTAGTAGAGTGCTCTCGGTTGAGATGTTGATCTTGGATGAGAAAGAACATTTTAGCTCTTGGTTCTTGATGAGTGGACCCTTGAGTCCTTGTTTTTTGACACCGACGAGTCAAGATCTCAGTTGGAGGTGTATCTCTAGCATGTTGTTTAGTCGATGTGTTGGGAGATCAGACGATATAGGTTCCATCACTTCAGGTTGCTGATGTACTAGAACCTAGGAGGTAGTTGTGGGGACATATTTTTAGGGTTGTCCATGTGGCTGAGGTGGTTAGCCAAGGTGCCACGTGGACGAGACATGTTGCCGAAGTTGTTGCGATATTGCTGAGATATGGTGCGGTAGTATCAGAATCTGAGATTGTTAGATAGAGTAGATAAGTTGAGTCGCTTAGTTTGGATAAAGATGAGGCTATTAAGTGGGATCATTCTTTTCAAACTGCGGGTCCGGGATAAGTGTTGTTCCTGAGTCCTATGAAGTGAGACTTCTAGGGGACAAGGGTACCGATCATTATAAAAGTAAGTCAGCCTCGTGGGTCTAAGATTTGATTTGATATCTTTGAGAGATAAGTTACTGACTTGATTGTCGGAGAGAATGAGTGGACGAGCTACCGTGGTATTTCTTATCTTCTTGTGTACATGTGTTTATTTTAATCTATTCTGTCACATGCTATCCAACCAAGTTCCTTATATCTCTGTAGAGAGATCTGTTTGGTTGTCAGGTTAGAAATCAACACATAGAGCCACATAATTATGTATGAAAATCATATATAAATTTTTTGTTTGTATAGCATTACTCTTTAGATTCTCTCAACCCACCATAGTCACCATTTCTCTCCCATCAGACAACCCACTACCCACCACGAGCCCATCTCTCTCTTTCATTTTTTCTCTCCTTGTCGATCAATCAAAACCCAATTCGGTCACCATCTCCACCAAAACATCTACCATCTCTATCAATCATCCACCATTGTCCGCCACCCATATCTCCACCCCTAAATTGATACCAACACAAATAGCACCAACTCCACCACGCAAGGAATCAAATTTTTTGAATTCCCAAAATAAGTCTAGATTCATGATATCAAAAGCAAGTAACCATAAATTATATATGGATGCATTATTATGTAAGATTGTGACACACTAGAAGAATTGCAATAAGGAAGATTATGATGGAGCGACACATAATTAAAAAGAAATTTGGCACCAAATAGTACCACATTTAATGTTGTTTCATAGATTTAGATCCAATTATAAATCATTCCAGCAAGCAAAACTAGTGGCGTACTCAAACGGTTCTTTTGAACTCAGTTTCTAATTAAACAATGGTAGAAAATTACAATTTTATTTACACAAGGATGCCCTTTGTTTATCTTATCCATTTGTTTGTCTTTTTACCCCTAAAATTAAGTGCATCTCTGACTCACCGAACACTTTGAAAAAAGCTCACTTATTAATTAATAGTGCTCTAAATCATATGACGACAATAATGTGTCAAGTTCATCTTCTCAACTAAATAATTATTTTCTAGACTTGATTTCCTTAAAGAATTAATTAATGGATCATATCCCATAAACCTATCTACTACAAACTTTTTAGCCAAGATCAAGTAAGCTCTATCTCCAACCCATCCCATCCCATATAAATTATACTTTCTGACAATCAATTATTATTGACCAATTCCAAGGAAATTTGGAATTTATATAACAATAGTGTTGCAATTTGCTATCTATACTCATTAGGCTTAGTGCCGTCTGATTGTCTCATTCATCATTACGAAATCTTGATTGTTAAAGACTTGAATTGGAGTCCCTCATGCACTATCGCTTTTTATTTATTTTTTATTATTTTTTTATTTTATTATATATATATTTTTTATAATTGAGCTCGGACCAATTTACGTGCCAAAATTCAAGCCAGACCAAGCCAATCTATTTGCAAGAAATCGCGGCACAGACCCAACCCATGCCCATGAAAAATTGAGGCTCGAGTGGCCCCTTTTTTTATGTTTATTTATTTATTTTTATTTTTCATTTTTCATCGAATTAAGCACACACATCGGACAAAAAATGATAGAATTTAAATAATTTTTATTATAAAACAAAATCAAATATTATAAATTTATATCATCAAATAGATATAAATTATTGATGGTAGAGAAATTGCATCACTATAAGTTAAATATATCCCAATTAGGTTCGCATTTACTAGCTTACCAATTATTTAAATTATACTCCACCTCAAAGTAAAAATAAAAATATGACAAACTTACAAACTGAAGAAAAATTATTTATCAATCATCGGAGGAGTTGGACAATTCATCTGGGTCGTCCATTGTTATAGTATCCAAATCAACTTGAATCCTTGTGTTCTCATCAACATCGTGTCTTCTTTTAGTTGCAAACAAATTAATGATCCCTCGTCATCGTAAGTACCTCAATCATTTCGGTTATAAGTCTGCAACGATAATCATTCAACAATCGTCTACCTATACCACTACAAGAAAAGGGGTCAAACAACATGGAAGCAATAGCGACGGCGCGCCTCCCGTCGCAAAAAATGGTTTTTTGCGATGGCAACTTATACCGTCGCAAATAAAGGCGTTAGCGACGGCGTTTGTCCCGTCGGTAATAAAACCACGTGGATAGTTAGTAAATGCCGAATTATTAGCGACGGCGTTTTTTACCGTCGCAAAAAATATTAGTTTTGAGACGGCATATGTTTGCTATCGCAAACAGTGGCCATTTGCGACGGCAAACTTCCGTCGCAAAAAGGGGCTTATTAAAACGGCGCCGTTTTATGATGTAATTAGTAACCATCGGTGACGGTGTAAAACGAACCGTCGCAAAAAGTAAAAAAAAAAAATTACCCCCGCCCTTCCCTTTCATCTTGCCGCTCGATGATTTCAGCCAAATCCCTAAATCTTCGAAACATTTTTTTTCCCCCAAATTCCTCAAACGAGCTACGAAGGCGAACGGCTCTCTGTAGCGGTGGTGCGGCGGTGCGGTGGCGACGACAACGGCTCTGGTTGGTCCGGCGACGACAACGGCTCTCTCTGCGTATGCTCTCTCTCTCTCTCTCTCTTTCTCTCTCTCTGTATATATATATATATATATAGATGAATGTATATTCGACAACGGCTCTCTCTCTCTCTCTCTCTTTGGTGGAACGAAACCAGATAATACAGCAGCGAGTGAGAGACCAAACACAGTACAAGTTATGAGGTTGATTAATGTTTTTGCACTTGGGATAAATTATACAAATAAGTGAAACTGCATTTAACAGTTCAAGAAAATATATTAATTGTGCACTGATAAGAACTATAGGTAAACATGACAACTATAGCATTGAAGTGACAAAATATAGTTCCATAAGAGCCATCGACAGATAAATATGGGTGAAATTTTGAGGTCGAGGTTCAATCAATGTTAATTACCAATTTTGCTACGAAGTGATTGAACGACTACCACTCCTACCTTTATCTTTCATGCACTGCCATGTCAATAGCTTTTCAAAATTGCTGCATTTCTATGCTTCTGAGGCCAATAATTGACCTATTAACCAAACAGTAGATAAATACTACATGGATACTATCAAAATATTTGGAAGCAAAAACTAAGAATATAAACAAATTCTCAATAATTAAACAATTAAACATGTTGAGATCTAGGAATATTAAAAACTCATTAAAAAATATTTAAAGGCTTAAAAGATTGAGGATAAAAAATAGAAAAGGAAATTAATAAACAAATCAAACTAAGAATAATTAGATGCACCTTAAATGGCCCAAACCTGAGTTATAAAGCTATGAGCACCATTTAAGCCTTTCTCTTCACCAGTATTAAATAAAATATGACAGAATTCTTAAATCCATGAGCCGATTGAGAAATTCCTCGAGCAAGCTCCAACATAACAGCTACACTTGAACGGGGCTCGAATCGGGTTCCCGGTTTGGGAGTTAGAGCCTGATTTCACTTTAGGCAAACTAGTTCCTTAAGAAACTTGAATTCGATGCGTTAATGCTCCAAAATCACCAAACGACGTCGGTTTAGCACGAAACTTGGCACACGCGACCGCCTAGGCACGAGAGACTTGTGGGAGAAGACGGGGCTCGAATCGGGTTCCCGGTTTGGGAGTTAGAGCCGGATTTCACTTTAGGTAAACTACTTCCTTAAGAAACTTGAATTCGAGGTGTTAACTCCCGAAAATCACTAAACGGCGTCGGTTGAGCACGAAACTTGGCACACGCGACCGCCTAGGCACGAGAGACTTGTGGGAGAAGACGGGGCTCGAATCGGGTTCCCGGTTTGGGAGTTAGAGCCGGATTTCACTTTAGGCAAACTAGTTCCTTAAAAAACTTGAATTCGAGGCGTTAATGCTCCAAAATCACCAAATGACGTCGGTTTAGCACGAAACTTGGCACACGCGACCGCCTAGACATGAGAGACTTGTGGGAGAAGATGGGGCTCGAATCGGGTTCCTAGTTTGGGAGTTAGAGTCGGATTTCACTTTAGGCAAACTAGTTCCTTAAGAAACTTGAATTCGAGGCGTTAATGCTCCAAAATCACCAAACGGCGTCGGTTTAGCACGAAACTTGACACACGTGACCGCCTAGGCACGAGAGACTTGTGGGAGAAGACGGGGCTCGAATTGGGTTTCCGATTTGGGAGTTAGAGCCGGATTTCGGTCTAGTCAAAATTATTTACTAAACTATCTTTCTAATTATATAGCAGTCAATTTTTTTTTTTATATTTTTCTGTAATTAAAATATTAACACCATTATATGGTTATTAATTATTTTTATCTTGTTTTTTTTCAGATATTTCCTAAGTAGCAGTTTGCTTCTTGTGGAATGCGGGCGTATAAAGATTACGACCAACTTTTGTTTTTGTAACCCACGAAAGAATCAAGACGAAAACTTTTGGTTTTGATTTTGATTTATGTTATTTAAATTTGTGAACAACATTATGTATGTAGTATGCGACATTATGTAGTGGCATAATTTTTATTGTTATGAATTTTTATTTCTGTATTGTTATGAATGGAACAACATTATGAATTTTCATTATTTGTCAACTTTTGTTTATGTATGTATTTATATTATTATGTAATTTTTGGATTTTTTATAGTTATTTTTCATTTAATACAGGTTATTTTAATTTTTTTAATAATTTCCCAACAGGTTTTTTTTTTTTTTTTTTTTTTTTTTTTTTTTGAGACGGCATAACAACCCGTCGCAAAAAAATTTTAGGAGGCTTTTGCGACGGCAGCCATACTGTCGCAAAAGCTACGCAATATAATTGAAAATAAAACCTTTAGCGACGGCTCAGGCTGCCGTCGGCAATAGTATCAGCTACGACACTTTTAGCGACGTCATTCTTGCCGTCTCAAAAAACCCTTTTTAGCGACGGAAATGCTGTGCCGTCGCAAAAACTCAGATTTTCTTCCATTATTGGCGACAGAACATTGCCGTCGCAAAAAAGGCAGTCTCCCGTCGCAAAAAACAATGGCGACGGCACTTACCGTCGCTAAAGCCCTTTTGCAACCCCCTTTGTCGCGACCCCCACTTGCCGTCGCAAAAAGCCAAATTACCGTCGCAAAAAGTATTAGAAACGGCGCACAGACCATTTGCGACGGCGTTTTGCCGTCGCAAAAAACACTTTTTTTTTGTAGTGTACTAAAAGCTATTTCATAAGATATTCTAGAAATCGGGACAATTAGTATCTCACGGGCCATTTCTGCAAGCACATGCCATACCTGTTCATATTGTTTCCACTAATCCAAAATATTAAAATTTTATTCATTATCAACACAAGGCTGATCCAAATAAAGTTGAAATTTAGAAATATTTAGACTTGTATTTTGAGATATATCCTATTTTTTATTTGTGACCAAATATTTAATCCTTCACCCCGAGATGAGGTTGGTGTAATATGTGTAGGTTGTCTATTTACAGCTACAACATTCTTATATTCTTCAAATAATTATTTGGGTATTGCAACAATAGCACCAAATTGTAAAAAAGTTTGTAAATCATGGTGTTTACAGCTAGGATTAATTACAATGGCTAAACTTAAAAGGTGAGGCAATGGATCAAAATATTTATCAAATTTTTCCTTCATTAGATTTAAGGGGGATTACATCCAAGTGAGACAAAATTTTTTTTACACAAACATGACTTGCAACATCACAACATTTCACTTGCACCCTATCACAGAATCACTTACAACTCACATATTTTGTAAATTTTTTTTTCTTTGTCTCACTATCTGTAGTTTTCCCTTAGATTAATAATGTCAAAATAATGAACAATGAAAAATAATTTGTGAAAACCATCATTATTTTTGCTAATTGATGTAAAACAAATGGTGAAATAAGTATATATATATATATATATATAAATGAAAATAATTTTGTTGATTGATCAAAAAACTTTCCAATTTTTTTTTATATAAACATACGTGGAGCCAATATTCTTCCGTGGGTTTTTGTATTCTTGTTATTGTTGTTGTTTTAAAAATAAATCTATTACTTTTTATTTTATTTTATTTTAAAGTTATATTTAACATATATTATAAGTTGCATTTCGCCTGGTGTCTATGTCTAAACGTAATTTACTTTCTTTCATTTGTTATTATTGACATAGTTTTCCATACAAATCAATTCGTCTAACTGAACTATTAATATTATCAATTGCATTTTTGTATTGCCATTACAAAATAATCATATTGACTCATAACTTCTTTAACAATCAAATTTAAAATATGAGTACAATAACGAACATGAAATAAAGCATCAATAACAAGTAATTGTAAAGTTGATATAAGATGCACTATAGTATGATTATAATGTGTTGCATTTTTTTAAACTAATGGTAAATATTTTATTTTGCAAAGCACACTTAGATAATTCATTCCTTATTGCTACCCCAAGTGAATGACCAGTATATGAAAGTTCAACTAATTTAATAAAATTATTCATTTATTTAATTTTCAATCATTATCTATATAATGTGCAGTGATATATTGATATTATAAACCATGTTTTACTTCCACATATCAGATGTTAAACAAAATTTTTCATTCAAATATTTACAAATGTTAAATAATTCAGTTTTAACGTCACGAAATATCTTTAATATCCTATTTCTAATAATCTTTCTTGAAAAAATTTGAAATTGAGATATAAGTGTGATACCCCTGTTCCGTAATATGCTAATTGGTCCTTAATTTGAATATGATTATGTGTTTAGCATGATTTTATGTGCCATTATATGAATGTATGTGATTTTGAAGTTTTATCTGTTCACCGTAGGAATATCTATTCAAATAATCTGCTTTGGAAATTAAATTGAGGGCCCTATCGGCCACAGAACCCGAAATTGTTTTCGTCCTTGTGATTGGCATAATTTTTAGAGCCTACAGTGAAATTTAATTGGAAATTGATTTTGGTTAGATTAAACTGATTAAAATAATGAATTAAGTGCCCAATTATTTTATATTGAAATGATATGTTGAGTGGGGTTAAATAGGGACCTTATTATAGTCAATTCTCCTTCCTTTTATCATTTTGGCTGATACTGACTCAAGGGTGAGAAGAGAGGGTCGGCCTTAGGAAGAGAGAGGGGGAGAATTGCATAATTTGACTTAAAGCTTGGAAATTTTGGAGATTTAGCTCAAGAGTTGACTAGAGCTTAGAAGATCAAAGCTTCTAGGTGAGTAATTCTTGGATTATAGTTTGTAATTTTATGTGTTCAAGCTAATTTGGTGATCAAGTGTAAGATTGAAACGAATTTGTGTTGGATTTGTTGAATTGGAGCTTAATATGTGCATGCATGTAAGAACTTACTTTGAAATTGCATGTTTGAACACAATTGTGTATAATCCATGTGAAATGTTAAAGGAAACTCATGTTTTGATCACCATTTGTGTTATCTAAGTTGGGAATGTGGCTAATTCATCACATGCATGTACAATTGGAGAAGATATGAGCTTGAATGCATGAGTTTGTTATGTTGGTGTTGAGTTTGACATATTTTGGGACATGCATGTAGATAAATCAAGAAATTGAGCTTCATAATGTTATAATCCTGTATTGGCGCCATGTTAATATGATTATATTTGAGATTTGAGCCATTGCATGCAAGTAATGTAGCTGGAAAATTGAATTGGAGCTCAAGAACTCAATCTGGAAAACCCAAATTTTTGATGTCCGCTCGAGCGGGGTAAGTGCCGCTTGAGCGGGAAAATCGTGCTCCTAGCACTTTTTGCAGAGTTGGATGTCCGCTCGAGCGGGCTATCTCACGCTCGAGCGGTGAGTTTTTGTAGACAGTCCTTCCGCTCGAGCGCTCTATTACATGCTCGAGCTTATTTTTCATGCAACCAGTACTTTTGCAGGCCTTAAGGGTCTGCTCGAGCAGGGAAGTTGATGCTCGAGCGGGGACCCTATTCTCTGAAATTTTGTATGCTCGTTCTGTGTTTCATTTTCCGTTCTCTTTCACTTGTAAGCACTCTTAGGCATATGTTAAGCATTGTGAATGAGTTAATGAAATAAGAATAAAGTCTAAAGAGGAATATGTGAATCAAAGAAAGGATTGAACTGTTAGTGACCCCTTTTGTGTTCATGAAATGTGTAGGGTCAAGCTCTAGGGCAAATCCACAAGCTGATCACTGTGAGTAATATCGATATTTGAAAGCTTGTCAATGTCCAATTGTTTATTTCCCTTATAAGCTTTATGAGTTGTTAATTGGGATTGTGGACAAAAGTTTGACATAATAGAAATGAATGGACCGAAGGTCGTTTTGATAGAAATGAATGGACCAAAGGTCGTTTGATAGAAATGAATGGACCGAAGGTCGTTTTGACATGAATGAGTGGGCCGAAGGCTGTTTTTGACAAAAATGAATGGGCCGAAGGCCATTCTGACATAAATGAATGGGCCGAAGGCCGTTTTGACATGAATGGAAATCTGATTGGGCAAAAGGCCAGTATGTTTGAAACTACAGTAATTTGATCTGAATTTTGTATAAGCGTATATATGTTAAGCAGAAATATGCATTGGGCCCAAGGCTGTTCGGAGCATGTTGTTCTTCATATTGCTTATGTAATTTATGTATTCGATATTATTCACTGGGCTATCGCTCACGCTCATTCATGTGTTTGTAGGTGAGCCGAGGGAAGTCCAAACCCAGCCCCAGTGAAGTCTGCCAGGAACAACATGAGTTTTGGAGAGTCAGCCTTGTGTCTCACGTACGAGACCCATCCTTACCATTTTGTTATGTATTTATATTTCGTCTTGTTGGGAAGGACTTTGTGTACATCTGTATATAGTTTTGATATGGGTTGACTCAGTTTGGATGATCCTGTCTGTAAAGGATTTTGTGATACTGTACTTGTTGTGGTTTATTAACGTATATGTGCATGGTTTGTTTTGAGTGCTTATAAGCACGGCTCTATGGACAAAGTTTTAAATTTGTGCTTCCGTTTGGCCCCTTTACTCTGTTGAGTTACGTTTGTTTTAGTTTGAGGCCGTAGGTAATCTCAGGATTACTGGCCGGTTATGTCCTTAACCCATGGGGGCGGGTTCGGGTCATGACAATAAGCTCCTTGAATTAATTCAGAATAATCACTACATTCACTCATACGAAAAGGTTGTTCACATTTAGTAACATAATTAACTAGCATATCATGTAGACGTACATGATCGTATGAAAATGTAGACAAATTACCAACTAGTGAACTCCTTAATTGTAGTTGATTTCTAATATCAGGTTGTTTACTTTGTAAATGCTAACTAACATGCTTTTTTAGATGACTAGTACCACTTGCTGATGAAGCACTAAGTGAATTTGCACAATCTATATATTTTGCTTTAATTATAATTTTACCATCAGGAAGAGTTAAAGGTGTTCTTTCTTTTTTTTAGAAAGGCAAGTGTTCTTTCAAAATGCTCCCAAACACTAGACGAACCCCGCTGGATGATGATTATGATGATACACTAACAAGGATAAGAGGAGTAGTAGAATCAACTAATTCATGTTATGTATATTCATCAATATTAGCAAAATCATTACGATCTATGTTAATACAAGTAAAGTAATATATATTAACTAACAATTAATTAAAAAAAGTGTAACTAATAAGTATTAATTAAAATAATTAATATTAGTGAATGGCGAATGTAATATAAAAATTAGCTTCTTCTGGTAAATGTTTCTTCTTACACAATTGTAATTGTCAATTTTGAATGAGACTTGAAGGTTGATTAAGAGAGTTGAGAGATTTTTTGTGAATAAAAATGAATTGGGAAAGAGGTATTATAGTAAAGGGTCATGGGTTCAAAAGAAAGAGAGGGGGGCAAACAGTCATAATTTTGACTGTTGGCAACATTTTCAAAACATTGGACCGTTGCTATTTAGGGGGAATCGTTGGGATTTGGTCGGTCTGATCGTTGGAGAGTTTTTTTTTTTTAGGGCAAGATTGAGCTAAAAAAGCATAGTCCAAGTCCTAGTCCAGAGGGGTCAGATTGGGCCGGGCCATTTTTACACTCCTAGTAATAGATTAAGAGAGAGAGAGAGAGAGAGAGAGAGAGAGAGAGAGAGAGTGTGTGTGTGTGTGTGTGTGTGTGTGTGTGTGTGTGTGAAAGAGACTTGTGGGAGCCGAATAAGTAGAACAGTCGGAAGATGCGTATCCCAGAAAGTAGATACCGTTCGGCTTCATGTTGCGTGACTAGGACGCTGAATACGTTAGGAAAGCCGAATAGACGGAGGTCAGTGGCTCCGAATGAATAAAAGGGGAATGGGATAAAAGTAGGCTCAGGCCCCGTTGCCCAAAAAAGCAAGTATAAATACAAGAACCACAGATTTAGAAAGGTATGTAAGAATCACTTCACAAAAACTTAGTAGACAAGCTATTCTGAGTGTCTGAACTAACTTGTCCGTCGCAGTGCTAATTCCGGCACCCCCGACTGGAGTGTTTGTGTCTTTTCAGGTGACTAGCTGAGGATCACTAGCGTCTCCCAAGATCTGAAGAGTATTTCCAAAACCACCTCTCCACAACTGGTGCCATTTGTAGGAATACTCAAATACATCCATGGCAGGCGTGACTGAATATCCTCCGATAGCCACTGACGAGACCACACAGAGAGGTGATCTCATTCCAGCGAACTCGCTTGGACCAAAAACCATCGCAGCAAGACTTGCCTCGGACCTCTGCTCATCTCCAAACCCAACGCAAAAGACAATACAAGCAACCATGGCACAAGCTAGGCAAACCAAACAGAGGTTGGACAACATCATCGCTGAGAACGGACGCCTTCGTTGCGATCTAGCCTCGGAAATAGAAAAATCCAAACAAATGGTGCGCTAGGCTTCTGAGCGACCCCCGAGGGTAGATGATCGACGATCTCAGACTCGACAGCAAGAAACTGACGGCCGCCATGCTTCAACAGATCATCTTGAGGAGTTGGCAAAGGATGAACGTCTCCACCAATGCATCCGGAGGAGTGTGGTCGAAACACCTGCCCGTCCGAAGGATGCATTTTCGCTTGACACCGTCCACATGATATACAGCCTGCCAACAGCCCCGGCCGTGCATGCGATCTAATCACATCTAGGCCCCCAACAGCAACTCACGCCAGCAAAGCGACCCCGAGAAACGCCAAGTATCACCTTTGACGATTCTGATTTGATCGGCGTAACACTCCCTCACATCGATCCGTTGGTTATTGAGCTGCGCGTAAACCGGTTCACCATCGAATGCGTTCTTATCGACCAGGGCAGTACCTCGGAGGTTATGTATTATAAAACCTTCACCAAACTCGGATTCAGCGAGTCAGACCTAACTCCATCTCCTTATCCACTATTCGGCTTCAATGCCACTCTAGAGTATCCATTGGAAAGATCAGCTTACTCGTTCGAGCAAGCTCTAGAACGGTAGACGTGGAATTCTTGGTCGTCAGGCTGCCATCACCGTACAATCTCATCATGGGGCGATCGTGGTTGCATACCTTGCAGGCCGTCCCAAGCACTTATCATCAACTGCTACGTTTCCCAACAGAACACGACATTGAGCAAATCTGCGGATCCCAGAAATCGGCACAAGCATGTTATCTCCTTGCCGCCAGAACGCCAAAGGAACTGCAAGTAAACTCCATTGAGGTGCCGAATCGGGAGATCCTAGACGATGTTGGGCGGTATCCAAATGAGAAGGCCACAGAAGAATTAGACTGAGTTGACATTGATGGCAGCCCAGAAAAGTTCTTCATGATCGACGCCTCCCTGAATCAGGCCGACAAGCAGTAGCTGATCTATTTCTTACTCAACAACCTTGACGTCTTTGCGTGGACTCCGTACGAAATGCCGGGAATAGACCCATCAATTTCACAGCACCATCTGAATGTCGATCTGAAATGTAAGCCGATCATTCAGAAAGGCCGACGGTCAGCCGCGGAACACATTGCCGCCGTTGTTGAGGAGGTAGACAGACTGTTTGACGCCGGGGAAATTAGAGAAGTCACTTACCCTACGTGGCTCTCCAATACAGTGGTGGTGAAGAAGAAAAATGAGACTTGGCGAGTGTGCGTCGACTTCACGGATCTGAACAAAGCTTGCCCCAAAGACTGTTTTCCTCTACCTATAATCGGCTAGCTCGTTGATGCGACGGCACGTCATCAACGCATGAGCTTCCTCGATGCTTACAGAGGCTACCATCAAATCGCCATGCATCCAGATGACCAGGACAAAACTGTCTTCCTCACCCCAAGAGGAACCTATTGCTATAAAGTTATGCCTTTTGGGCTGAAGAATGCAGGGGCAACCTACCAAAGATTGGTCACCGCCATGTTCAAAGAGCAACTCGGCCACACTGTGGAAGTATACATCGACGATATGGTGGTCAAGTCCAAAGAAGAACAGAGTCATATAGCCGATCTAGAAAAGACATTCAGCATCTTACACAAATACAGAATGAAACTGAACGCTTCCAAGTGTGCGTTCGGAATCGGCTTTGGCAAATTCCTGGGTTACATCGTCAATCACGGAGGAATCGAAGCCAACCGGAGGTAAGTCACAGCAATCTTGGAACTCGGCTCCCTCCGTTCAATAAAACAAGTCGAAAAGTTGATGGGGATGGCCACTGCACTAAACAGGTTTATCAGCCGGTCTACAGATCGCTGCCGACAATTCTTTTAGACACTACGGCAGGGTAAGGCTTTTGAATGGTTCGCTGAATGCGAATCAACCTTCAACGGACTCAAGACCTACCTCCGCCCAGTACCACTCTTGACAACACCCGTCGCTGGTGACCCGCTCATCCTATATCTGGCAGTTTTCGATAGGGCCGTCAGTGCTGTACTGTTAAAAGAGGAGGAGGGGAGCAACGACCAATGTATTATGTGAGCAAGGCAATGGTTGACGCTGAAACACGCTACCTTCCGCTGGAAAAACTTATCTTAGCCCTAGTCATGGCGGCAAGAAAACTGATGCATTACTTCCAGGGACATAGCATTGGGGTGCTAACAGATTACAGGACATGTTTCAAAATGGGCTCTTGAACTCGGTCAATACGACATTCAATTTTTACCTAAAACTGCAATCAAGGGGCAGGTGTTGGCCGACTTTGTTGCCGAATTCACCGGCGAGCTTGCCAGCCTCAAACCTGATGAAGTTCGACCAAAGGCTGATGTTCTACCAAAGCCGAACTGGAGAATTTATGTCGGGGATATTTGGTAATTATATTGTGATGGATCATCTAACCAAAGGGGCAGTAGCGCCGGAGTTGTAATCATGTCTCCAGACGGCTCAGTAATTGAGCAGGCCATCAAGCTTGGCTTCAAAGCATCAAATAACGAAGCCGAATACGAAGCCCTTCTAGCCGGTTTGCGGAATGCGCACCTTCTCGGCGCTTGGCGTGTGCTTGTGTTTTGTGATTCAAAATTGGTAATCAATCAGCTAAAAGGGGAGTACGCGGCAAGAAACGACCGTATGGCGGCCTACAAGAAAACGGCCAATTCCTTGCCGGCAAAATTTGACCATCACTGAACCAAATAACACGTGACCAGAACACACACGCGGATGCCTTAGCGTGCCTAGCCTCCGCCATCAATTCTGAGATCAAACGGACCATCGAAGTAGGTTTCGTCCCGGAGCCGAGTATTGGCCCTTCGGAGGAAATCCACGTCAACGTTATAGAATCTGCACCAAGCTGGATGGACCCCATTGCTTCATTCCTCTCTTCTGAACAACTCCCAGAGGACAAAAAAGAAGCACACAAACTGCGAAATAAAGCCTTGCGATACTATCTGGATCCGAAAGGACGGCTTTACAAAAAGTCCCTCTCTGGTCCATATTTGGAATGCGTGCACCCCGACAAAGTGGAGCTTCTGACAGAGATACATGAGGGCAGTTGTGGTGCCCATTCTAGCGGACCCTCCCTGGCCCATCGAGCTATAACGCAGGGATACTATTGGCTGACAATGAGAGCTGTCGCGGAGAGTTATGTAAAAAAATGCGAACAGTGCCAAAAGTTCTCCCCATTAACCCATCTGCCTGCTGAAGAGTTGAACTCTATCACCAGTCCTTGGCCGTTTGCTCAGTGGGGACTTGATATCGTAGGACTGCTGCCCAGGGCCCCAGGGAACAAGCGATTCTTAATCGTCGCGACAGACTACTTCACAAAATGGGTTGAAGCGGGGGCTTTAACGCATATACGAGATGCCAACATTAAACACTTTGTATGGAGAAACATCATAACACAATTCGACATTCCGAGAGCTCTCATCTCAGACAATGGCACCCAGTTCGATTGTGGCGTATATCGAGAGTAATGCAGCAAATATGGCATTCGGCCTTACTTCTCGACACCGGCCTACCCCCAAAGCAATGGTCAAGCCGAAGCCTCTAACAAATCCATCTTGGATGGCATCAAAAAGAGACTGGAAAAGGCTAAAGGCAAATGGGTCGAAGAATTGCCGAGTGTATTGTGGGCTCATCGTACTACGCTGAGGAGATCCACTGGAGAAACGCCGTTTGCTCTATGCTTTGGAACCCAGGCAATCTTACCCCTGGAAATCGGCCTCCCAACTCTGAAATCGCAAGTTTTTGATATGGGCTGAAACGACATGATGCTTACCCTAGATCTGATTCTGATCGAAGAACAAAGAGACCGCGCCCTGGCATCCATGGCACGGTATGAACAGTAGCTCGCCAAATCGTATAATCAGCGAGTTTAGTTGCGCCGATACACGCCAGGGGAGCTTGTCCTGAAGAAGGTACTTCCAGCCGACCGGAGACCGGCCGATGGAAAATTGGGTCCAAACTGGGATGGCCCTTATCAGATAGAATCCATCGCAGGAACAGGGGCATATCGGCTCTCAGACATGTCAGGAAGAAGCCTGCCACGGCCTTGGAATTCAACACATTTACGTAAGTTCTATCATTGGCCCGACTTGTGGTCTTGATACTTGTACATATTCCACCGTTGCAATACAAAGCTTCTCGTTTTCTCAAGCTCGCCCCCAAGCCTTTAAGAGCCGATTAAGCCTTCTAAGGCCAAAATAAGCCTCCGGATTCGGAGCCCCCTTTGGTGCAGGTCATCTAAGGGCCGATTAAGTCTCCGGATTCGGAGCGCCCTTCGTAGATATCACGATTGGCCAAAATAAAGCCTCCGAATTCAAAGCCCCCTTTGGTGCATGTCACCTTAGGGCCGATTAAGTCTCCGGATTCGCAGCCCCCTTTGGTGCATGTCACCTCAGGGCCGATTAAGCCTCCGGATTTGGAGCGCCCTTTGTAGATATCACGATTGGCCAAAATAAAGTCTCTGGATTCGGAGCCTCCTTTGGTGCATGTCACCTCAGGGCCGATTAAGTCTCCGGATTCGGAGCCCCCTTTGGTGCAGGTCACCTCAGGGCCGATTAAGTCTCCGGATTCGGAGCCCCCTTTGTTGCATGTCACGTCAGGGCCGATTAAGTCTCCGGATTCGGAGCGCTCTTTGTAGATATCACGATTGGCCAAAATAAAGCCTCCGAATTCGGAGCCCCCTTTGGTGCATGTCACCTTAGAGCCGATTAAGTCTCCGGATTCGGAGCCCCTTTTGGTGCATGTCACCTCAGGGTCGATTAAGCCTTTGGATTCAGAGTGCCCTTCGTAGATATCACGATTGGCCAAAATAAAGTCTCTGGATTCGGAGCCCCCTTTGGTGCATGTCACCTCAGGGCCGATTAAGCCTCCAGATTTGGAGCGCCCTTCGTAGATATTACGATTGGCCAAAATAAAGTCTCCGGATTCGGAGCCCCCTTTGGTGCATGTCACCTCAAGGCCGATTAAGCCTCCGGATTCGGAGCGCCCTTCGTAGATATCACGATTGGCCAGAATAAAGTCTCCGGATTTGGATCCCCCTTTGGTGCATGTCACCTCAAGGCCGATTAAGTCTCCGGATTCGGAGCGCCCTTCGTAGATATCATGATTGGCCACACTAAGTCTCCGGATTCGGAGCCCCCTTTGGTGCATGTCACCTTAGGGCCGATTAAGCCTTCGAATTCGGAGCGCCCTTCGTAGATATCACGATTGGCCAAAATAAAGTCTCCGGATTCGGAGCCCCCTTTGGTGCATGTCACCTCAGGGCCGATTAAGTCTCCCGATTCGGAGTGCCCTTCGTAGATATCACGATTGGCCAAAATAAAGTCTCCGGATTCGTAGATATCACGATTGGCCACAGTAAGTCTCCGGATTCGGAGCCCCTTTTGGTGCATGACACCTTAGTGCTGATTAAGACTCCGAATTCGGAGCGCCCTTCGTAGATATCACGATTGGCCAAAATAAAGCCTCCGAATTCGGAGCCCCCTTTGGTGCATGTCACCTTAGGGCCGATTAAGTCTCCGGATTCGGAGCCCCCTTTGGTGCACGTTACCTCAGGGCCGATTAAGCCTCTAGATTCGGAGTGCCCTTCGTAGATATCACGATTGGCCACACTAAGTCTCCGGATTCGGAGCCTCTTTTGGTGCATGACACCTTAGTGCCGATTAAGACTCCGAATTCGGAGTGCCCTTCGTGGATATCACGATTGGCCAAAATAAAGCCTCCGAATTCGGAGCCCCTTTTGGTGCACGACACTTTAGGGCCGATTAAGGCTCCGAATCCGGATTGGCCTTTTTGAGAGATGCATTCGGACCACTTCATTGGCCGAATAATTTTTCACTGAATCGTTCTTAATTGAAGCCGATCAATGCATGTTTAAACATTTACGCCACACAACACAAAACTTGCCAGTAAGTTGAAATAATACGATTAATTAAACACATGACATTTCAAGACCAAATACAAACGTTGAAAATAAAAGAAATTCTGTGGATATTCGGCGCGAAGTTTATTCATTCGGCACCCTCATCGTCGCTCTTCTCAATGTCGAAATCGGAATAAGGAAAGTAGTGGCGATGATACAGGGGCGAGGTCGAATCAATGCCCACGGCTTCGAGAGCTTCCTCGGTTTGAAGGGCCTTAATCCAGCCGTGCTTGAATCCACGATTTTCACATCGGCAGACCTCTTCGGCAAGGTCCTATTTGGTTTTCTCTATCCCGACCTTCAGGCCGTCCTAAAACCCCTTTTCATAACCCGAGGTCCGTTTGGTCACTCCCTCCGCAATAACCAATTTAGATTGACCGGCCGCCATCGACGTGCTCGTTTGAACATTCTTCAGCTCCCGAAGCTCACGCTCAGCCTTTTTCGTGCGAATCTCCAGACTACGATTTCTTTCGTCCTTTTTCTCACTCTCACGACGCGCTTCCCGCAGACGCATGTCGACTTCGTAAGCAGTATATAGTCCTTTTACGACCCCATGTATGCCGTCACGAAATACTTCAAAATCTCGACGTCCGACCATCGATTGTTGGACTTCCAGCGGGAATATCTGTCGAGCGAACTCGACTGCCACATCTGGGTCTTTAATGATAGAATCCGCCTCCGTCATTGGTCTATTCCTCACAAAAACCGCAAAACTCAACGGTCGTAGCGTCGCATCAGGCTCAATTTTCGGTCGCGGGCGCGGAGAATTTCCCCGTTGTTCCCTGTGCTTTCGGGGCGATCTTCTTCGATGACTAAGGGGCTGCTGTGTTTCTCGATCCTTGGACGTTCTTCTTACCGTGTGCGTAGGCTCGCTACTATGACTCATTGCGGCGTTTGATTCAGTTAATCTTTGTTCCTCCCAAGTTGCCTGAATGAAAATAAGTAGGGCCTCTGGCGTGAACCCGCCCCATTTATCCTTCGAATGTTTGCAGGTCTCCCGCGGCAACGTCAGTAATCCCAAACGTCAACAGTCGGATGACAATTGTCCAGCCCACGAGCTGGGCCAGCTCGCGCCTTGGCTAAGGCAAGGACAGATTTGCCTTACTAATCTGGTCGGCCATGTTTTCAAACGCTAGCGCCGATCCATGTGTGCCTCAGCCAAATCTGGCCGGCCATGTTTTCAAGCGCAAGTGTCGATCCATGTGTGCCTCAGCCAGCCCACGAGTTACGCCCATTTGGCATCCCAAGCTCGCGGCCTGGCTAAGGCAAGGGTAGATTTACTAATCTGGTCGGCCATGTTTTAAAGCGCAAGCGCCGATCCATGTGTGCCTTAGCCAGCCCACGAGTTACGCCCATTTGGCTTCCCAAGCTCGCACCCTGGCTAAGGCAAGGACAGATTTACTAATCTGGTCGGCCATGTTTTCAAGTGCAAGCGCCGATCCATGTGTGCCTCAGCCAGCCCACGAGTTACGCCAATTCGGCTTCCCAAGCTCGCGCCCTAGCTAAAGCAAGGGCATATTTACTAATCTGGTCGGCCATGTTTTCAAGCTCTAGCGCTGATCCATGTGTGCCTCAGGTAGCCCACGAGTTACGCCCATTCGACTCTAATCTGGTCGGCCATGTTTTCAAGCGCAAGCGCCGATCCATGTGTGATTACGCCTATTCGGCTTCCCAAGCTCGCGCCCTGGCTAAGGCAAGGGCAGATTTACTATTCTGGTCGGCCATGTTTTCAAGCAAAAGCGCCAATCCATGTGTGCCTCAGCCAGCCCATGAGTTACGCCCATTTGACTTCCCAAGCTCGCGCCCTGGCTAAGGCAAGGGTAGATTTACTAATCTGGTCGGCCATGTTTTCAAGCGCTAGCGCCGATCCTTGTGTGCCTCAGCCAGCCCACGAGTTACGCCCATTCGGCTTCCCAAGCTCGCGCCCTGGCTAAGGCAAGGGCAGATTTACTAATCTGGTCGGCCATGTTTTCAAGCGCAAGCGCTGATCCATATGTGCTTACGCCCATTCGGCTTCCCAAGCTCGCGTCCTAGCTAAGGCAAGGGCAGATTTACTAATCTGGTCGGCCATGTTTTCAAGTGCAAGCACTGATCCATGTGTGCCTCAGCCAGCCCACGAGTTACGCCCATTCGGCTACCCAAGCTCGCGCCCTGGCTAAGACAAGGGCAAATTTACTAATCTGGTCGGCCATGTTTTCAAGCGCTAGCGCCGATCTATGTGTGCCTCAGCCAGCCCACGAGTTACGCCCATTCGGCTTCCCAAGCTCGCGCCCTGGCTAAGGCAAGGGCAGATTTACTAATCTGGTCGACCATGTTTTCAAGCGCAAGCGCTGATCCATATGTGCTTACGCCCATTCGGCTTCCCAAGCTCGCGTCCTAGCTAAGGCAAGGGCAGATTTACTAATCTGGTCGGCCATGTTTTCAAGTGCAAGCACTGATCCATGTGTGCCTCAGCCAGCCCACGAGTTACGCCCATTCGGCTACCCAAGCTCGCGCCTTGGCTAAGACAAGGGCAAATTTACTAATCTGGTCAGCCATGTTTTCAAGCGCTAGCGCCGATCCATGTGTGCCTCAGCCAGCCCACGAGTTACGCCCATTCGGCTTCCCAAGCTCGCGCCCTGGCTAAGGCAAGGGCAGATTTATTAATCTGATCGGCCAAATACCTAAGCTACGCAGTCGCTCTAACCATATTCATCAACATTTTCTTTAGCCTGTTGAGCACAACTCATAAAATTTTATATACTCAAGTTACCAAACAGAAAGCTACAAGCCCGCATAAAAATGCCTAGCAAAAAACTATGACTGTAGCAACAGATGAAAAATACTAAATTAAAAACCGTAAAAATACATTTGACATCCTGAAAACTATGTCAGTCGGCCGGATCAGCCATCGGAATCAGACTCTAATGGCTCAACATCCACTTGCTCATATGGTATTGGCATAATCAATGAAGCATTAGTAGCAGCAAGGGCTTTGTGCCAGCCATGTTTGAATCCCCGATTTTCAAACTTGGGGACTTGGTCCACGTACTCGACGAATCTAACATTTTTTCCGACCTCGAATACTTTGGAAGACTCCGAGTCGGCTGCTTCCTTCGCCGCCTTCATTTCAGCCAACTCAGCCTCCAGTTTGGAGATCGCGTTCTGGGCCAATTTGAGCGCATATTCGCTTGCGTCCGCCTTCTTCTCGGCATCCGATCTTAATTGATCCGCGCAACGAGCCCTCTCCATCTCGGCGTCGGCCCTTGAGGCTTCCTTGTTCGCCCTCAAAGCTTCGACCTCGGCCCTTCTCCTCTGGCCTTCAACTTCCTCGCGTAAATGACCAATTTGTTTGACGGAGTCGCCATGGCGATGACCCATATCGGCTATCCATCCGACGGTCTACAAAATAAGAATTCAAAGCCATAACTTCAACAGTATTTGGATTAAATGAAGCTAAGTTCGAATAGGTACCAAAAGTGCCGATTGGGCAGCTAGTGCTGTTGCATTCAGATCCGTTTCCACCCGGAAAACCTCATTGTCAGATGGCAACGACACGGATGTAGCCAAGCTGAATGCGACTTCTAGATCTTTAAGCGCCGAAACGTTAGAAGAAACCGACATGTTTTTCATCATCGGCTGAATGACAAAAGGAACGATCACGTCTGATCCCTCTAATCGAGGACGTTTGCCGCCGTGTTCTTCTGAGCCGACCTCAAACCCGGCAGGGCATTTCTCTGCCTTAACTTCTTGGCTGGCTTGCACGATCAACGTAGATTCGGCATCCTAATTTTCCGCCGTCTCCACCTCAACGCGCAAGAACTCTGATTCGCTAACAGGCAGGGAGAATTGAGATTCGGTGGTAGGTTGTACTTCAGACGGAAGGGCCTCCGCTTTTCGTAGCGCGGCCAACCTTTCCGCATTCGCCTTCCTGGCAAGTTTTGTCAGGCTTAACCCGACAATGTCTTCGGGGTCTGCGACAGGAATATCCTCTAAGCCATGAAAAATGCCATCAAGTGAAAGATCCCCTCGGCCCGAAGTGGATGGGGGATCGACCGAATTCAATACCGCGTCAGACTCAGTTTCGAATTGATTTGATTCGATAACATTAGCTACATCCCGCTCCGAATCGGACCCTCCAAAACCAACCTGCCTCAAGTTTTTGAAGTCGAACAAAATAAGAGCGACGAGAGAATCTTCACCCTCTGGAACCGGGATATTTTCCGCCGCCGAGAAGGTCGTATATGTCGGCTCGTAACGAAGCAGAATGTGGGCCGCCCTGCCTTGTTTCTGGAGACTTCGATGGCCGAAATATTTGAGCGCGACTTCGATATCCGAAAGAACGGAGCCGTTAGTTGAAGACAGAACTTTTTTCAAATTGCTCCCTGCACAAGCCAAGCCGTAACATTTCAAAGAAGAGGCTTTACAACAAAAACGAACAAATAATAAAAGCGAGAAGGCAATCAGCCACCTGGCTCGGCCCTCCGTCTAGGAATAGGGTCGACGTGATCCTCCCATTCGCCAAATTCCCAATTACCCTGGACAACGACCATAACATCATTAACTCGTTTTCCAGAACTGGAAAGCATAGTAATCAGCTGATGGTCGATATCCTTGGCCCTAAGGAAGAAACGCCCGTGCGAAACAGAAGACTTAGCCAAGGCATAACAATGCCGGGTGGTTGGAATGCCAAGGTTAATTCTTAGGCGACGGTTGAGCGCTATAACCCCCATTATGATTCTAAATAAATTTACATTAGGTTGGGAAGGGATTAAACCCCAATGGCGAAGCACAGCCCTAAGAAACGGGTGAAGGGGGAAACAGACTCCACCCTTTGCAATTGATAAAAGAGGAAAGACAATCGTGGTTTTTTCCTCCCTCTCCATATCAAGAGTGCCGTCTGCCACAAGTGACAGACGGACATCATCAGGAATGGGGAAATGGCGTTTGAAGCCAGCAATTCGATCTAACGAGAGGAGGTCTTTTAAATGTTTCTCCATGCCCTACAGTTTATGAGAATATGCCAAGGAAGGAATAAACCAGAAAGAGTCTTCGAAGCAAGGGAGGAGAGAACTTACAAAGGACGAAGAGGATATCGGAGAAGAGAGTTTCAGGGACGATTCAAAAGGCAATCTAGTGATGAGCATCATAAAATACATACTTGAAAGGACGTCAAAATTTTAAATCGCAATAAACAAACACGTACGAGGGAGCGAGAGGTCGACATGACAACCGAAAGGCGTGCGCTTAGATATCCGCATGAGGATGAGGCCAACCGCCGAATTTTGGCTCCGACTTTTCGAAATTCAAAACCAAGCACTCCAGCCAACTGTCGTCGGTGAAGTGCTTGGGGGAAATTGTGGGAGCCGAATAAGTAGAACAGTTGGAAGATGCGTACCCCAGAAATTAGATACTGTTCGGCTTCATGTTGCGTGACTAGGACGCCGAATATGTTGGGAATGCCGAATAGACGGAGGTCAGTGGCTCCGAATGAATAAAAGGGGAATGGGATAAAAGCAGGCTTAGGCCCCGAGGCCCAAAAAGCAAGTATAAATACAAGAACCACAGATTTAGAAAGGTATGTAAGAATCACTTCACAAAACTTAGTAGACAAGCTATTCTGAGTGTCTGAACTAACTTGTCCGTCGGAGTGCTAATTCCAGCACCCTCGACCAGAGTGTTTGTGTCTTTTCAGGTGACTAGCTGAGGATCACTAGCGTCTCCCAGGATCTGAAGAGTATTTCCAAAACCACCTCTCCATAAGACCTATAACGATTCCGATTTAGACCCGACCCATTCATTACTTTGGATTTGGGATATCTTGTCTTGTATCATTGTTCATGTCATTATTTATCTTGTACTTCATTGAGATTGGCTATTAGAGTGTCATTGTTGTGCTTGGAAGAGGTTAGTAGCTTATTTTTCAAGGAAAGTCTGCTCAGCTTTTAGCCTCTTCACTCGAGTATTCTTTTTGTTGCTTGAGTGGTTCTTGTGAAGTCTCAGTACTTTTGTAGGATTGCAAAAGTACTGGGAGGTGGTATTCTTCGCTCGAGCGGTTACTTTGTTCACTTGAGCGGTCCACATTGTTGTGTTTGGTCGCTCGAGCGACCATTCTTGCGCTCGAGCGGTCTGTACATATATCAGGTTGTAAAGATCACATTTTAGATCGTTTTTTCAGTCCCCTCTCTCTCCCTGTGTAAATCTCAGATCTTCTCTCTCTCTCTCTCTAGTTCTTGAATATTTGGCTCGAACACACCTTGATCCATCTATTTCTACACCCTAGTCCCTTTGATAAAAAGGTAGAGCTCGTCGAGGGCTTCGTTGTAATCGAAAAAGTTTGTGTTTTTGGCTCCATTAAGATCTACCCATCTTTTTTTTTGCTTCTTCTTCTTTGAGGTAGGGATTATTTTGACTCTTTTTATAATTTTTAACTTAGTTATTTGTCTTTCTAAACAAGATTATGATTTGGGGATTTTTGGATAAAATCTAGGGTTTTTGTTTTGAAATCAAAAGATGGGTTTTCAAAATGAGTTCTTGTATATGATTGTGGCATTATAACAATGGTTGGGTTGTGATGGATGGTGGCTTTTATCCATGGAGATTGTCACTTAAAGAAAATGGGTTTTTTCCCTAAATAGTGATAAATTGATTTTGTAAAGAGAAGATGGAATTGATATTGGTTTTATGGAATTAGAACAATGATGGTGATGATGGTGGAGTTGGATATGAAGTATCGCTCATATTTGAAACTATTAGAAAGTATATCTATATTGAAAATTAATTATCCCTTTAGAGATATATGTTTTGGGCTATTGGTGGAAGATAACTATGATTGTTATAGAAATTGCATGAGAATTAGGTAGATTGAAACTATTTTCCCATTCATGTGCATTGAGCATGGTAACATATATAACACATTGAAAATGTTGTTTTCAGAAAAAAGGGTGAGTACCTTGGTAAATCTGGGTAGGAGTGTAGTTGTGGTATTATGTTGGCCTGAGTGTCCTTGGTGAAAGTCCAGAGACCCGTGTGGTTAGGTGTCGAGCCTTTCGGTTAGTACCGGTAAAAATGAAAAATTGGTAGTGCTTGTAGCCTACTTGCAGATACGTCCTAGAGATTTCTAGTATCGTATCCACTGCCTTGTTTTCTATTAAAAAGGAATTGATTGCATGAACTGTGACATAAACTTGGCATAGCATGGTTTTGGAAAGAGATATAAAATATTTTGATATGAGCATTGCATATGCATTCACCTTATAACTCTGTTAAGATTCATACATTGTGTTAGAGTTTTTTTACTAGGCTTTGGCTCACCCTATGTGGAAAACCATTTTCAGGTGCTGATGAAATACCTTCGCCAAGGCAATAGCTTGGGAGGATTTGGAGCCAGAGCTTCTATTTTGGATTAATGTTGTATTTGTTTTGTAGAAGCCTAGGGCTTTATTTATATTGAGTTTAAACTCACTTTTGTTATAACTAAGCATCATCTTGGAAAGTTGTAGCCAATAGGGCATTACTATATCTGTTTAATTCTTATTTCATATCTTTTGCTATGACACATGCGATAGATTCAGGGCCAGGACTTGTGAATGTATTACTGTATGTATTACAGTTTTGTAAAGAGATGAAGCCTTATGAATGAGAGAACATTATATTTAAGGATCTATTGTTATTTAATATCTGTCATGATATGATCTTATAGTAATAATTTCGAGGTGTTACAACTTGGTGTCAGAGCTACTGGGTTTGAATACTTTGGGATTGTGGGAAGTGGTTATTACCACAATGGGTTTCTTTGTTAGATGATATTAGGAATAACCTGGTATGCTATGTGATAACACGTTTATGTGACTAAGTGGGTATGGGATTTAATTTCTAAGATATTGATTGGGTCTACAAGTTTCTGGAACTCTTATTAGAAGAGCACTTGATCACTGCTATTTCTAAATATAACTCTGACAACGTCGCGAGACAATCATTATATAGAAAGGAAATTCGTACATGTTTATGTGACTACGTGCTTATGTGGAGTGAATTAATTGTTGTCTACTGCATTAGGACGCGAGTGAATTAGCTTCGACACATTTGTAAATGTGGCAATCTCTTGTGCAACCTTTATTAGGATGTTAGGACATGGACGTGGTGATGGTAGGCGTGGCAGGCCTAGACGATAAGAGGTGCCATTATCGGATGATATTTTAGCGCAGGAGGAAAGGGTTGGTTAGGCTAATGTGGCCGAACTTGTTAGTCAGCAGGCTATGAGTGCTTTAGCCCATGAGATGGCCGAAGCTTTGTGGGAATCTATAGACACTCTCAGAGTTGAGAATCAAGTCCATGCCCAGGTTGCTGAGACAGGGCCGTTGTTTTTGAAGAGAGTGTTCTTCTAGTCAAATCCGGATGAGTTTTTGGGGGACTCGACGAAGCCACTGAAGGCGAATAAGTGGTTAGTGTAGATGGTGAATACGTTTGAGATGCTTGGCATTGAGGACGATGGGTTGAGGGTGACCTTGGCATTCTTCCAGCTAAAGGGAGATGCGGGTCAGTGGTGAAAGTTGTGCAGGGGCGCATTAGGGTGACTTGGGAGGCTTTTGTCAATGCCTTCCAGGATAAGTTTTTGTCTCCCATTGTTACGGAGAAGTTGAGGGAGCAGTTCTTGAAGCTCAAGCAGTTTAACATACCGGTGGCTAAGTTTGAGGTTGCTTTCACTAGTCTGTCAAGATTTGCACCTGAGTTAGCAGCAATAGAAGAATGTCATTGTTTGGACTTTGAGAAGAGGTTAAGGACTGGACTCTTTTTAAAGGTGACCGCGTCCATGATTAGGGATTATGGTCATCATGTGGAGGCGGCAGCTCACTTAGAGACCATGATTCAGACCGAGAAGGAGAGGATGAGGGGCTTCGGGAAGAGAAGTCAGGAGGTTCAAGGGGAAACCCAGGATAGTAAGAAGCAAAGTGGTTCCAATCCACAGTAGTCCTAGGGAGCACAGTCTAGGTCCACTTTCCCAGTACCAAGTTCTGGTTCTGGGAGAGGTGGTTTGGGAGGGATCACTTGCTTTAAGTGTTGTTAGTGGGGCCACAAGTCTGTAGTTTGCCCACAGAGAGGAAGAGGGCAACAGTCTGCACCGTCTGTGGCTCATTCTCAGAGCTACAGTCAAGGGAGCGGGAAACTGCCTACCTATTATCAGTGTGGGTAGCTAGGGCACCTGGGGAGGTTTTTTCCTTAGGCAGGTGGCGCATCTGGTGTGTCTGGTTTGAGGCAGACACTGAGCCATCAGCCTGCATAGTCAGCATAGGTCTCGAGGGCCAATCAGGGAGCCTCTTCGACTCAATTCGTGTATCAGACTTATGCTCTGAGAGATGAGCAGGTAGAGTAGGGACCTGTGAGGCGTGTGTATACTGTAACCATGCCAGATTTGTTGCCAACACCTTCGATAGTGAGAGGTAACTTCTTGTTCTGTAATTCTTTTGCCAATGTGTTGATTGATACTAGTGCATCGCATTCTTTCATTTCGTCTGCATTCACATCAGCATTGGGGTTGGAAGTGGCTCAATTAGCATCTTCACTCAGCATTGAGTCACATATTGGTGGTGAGGTTGTGTTGGACCAAGGGTGTCGGGGTTGTGAGATAGAGGTTGTCGGTTGCCGACTTCCTTTTGCTTTTGTGTTGATTGATATGTTGAGTTTCGATGTTATTTTAGGCATGTATTGGTTGTCATCCTATTGGCCATTATAGACTATTACCGTCAGAGAGTTACGGTGTGCACCTCAAGTGGTGATTATTTTTACTTCCTCAGGACCGAGTAGATAGGGCCTTGTTACTAGTGGGTGATCTGTGTGGTCGGGGTGAGCTTAGTCTCCTTCTCACTACATTATTGGGTGTCGAGAGCGATGTGATCCGAGTTGAGTTACCAAGGGTAGTTTGTGAATACCTTGACATCTTTCCCAAGGATTTCACTAGTTTACTCACTCACCATGAGATTGAGTTCTCTATTGACCTAGTGCCTGGCACGACATCTATTTCTATGACACCGTATAGATTTGCACCAGTTGAGTTGAGTGAGTTAAAGATTCAACTCCAGGAATTGCTAGATAAAGGTTTTATCCGCCTTAGTACTTCGCCTTGGGGAGTACCGGTTCTCTTTGCCAAGAAGAAGGATGGCGCTTTGCGACTTTGTATTGATTACCAGAAGTTGAACCGGGTTGTTGTTAAGAACAAATACCCAATGCCTCGTACAGATGACTTGTTTGACCAGTTGAAGGGGTCTGGTTGCTTCTCTAAGATAGACTTAAGATCGGGTTATCACCAATTGAGAGTGAAGGAGGAGATCCAGGATGACATTCTGTACGCGCTATGGCCATTATGAGGTTCTAGTGATGCCTTTTGGGTTGACCAATGCACTGTTGTTGTTTATTGATTTGCTGAACCAAATCTTTCGGGAGTTCTTAGATCTCTTTGTAGTTGTCTTTGCGAATGACATCTTGATTTACTCACTATTCGAGGAGGAACACGATGAAGACTTGCGAGTTGTGCTTAAGTTACTTAGAGCCCACAAATTGTATGCGAAGTTCGGGAAGTATGAGTTCTGGTTGAAGGAAGTGAAATTCCTAGGCCATGTAGTATCCGGGGAAGGGGTGACTATAGATTTTCCAAGATTAAGGTAGTGCAAGATTGGGAATAACCTAAGAATACTTTTGAGATCCGAAGTTTCTTGGGGTTAGCTGAGTATTACTATCGTTTTGTGAAGGATTTCTCTAGATTAGCCTCGCTGTTGACTACACTGACAATGAAGGGAATTAAGTTTGTGTGGAGTGAGACTTGTGAGAAATCATTTCAAGAACTTAACGTTAGACTTACCATTACTCCAGTGTTGATCATTTCGGAGAGGGTTTGGGTTATGCAGTGTATTGTGATGCATCTCCGGAAGGCTTAGGTTCTGTCTTGATGCAAGAAGGGAAGGTAGTATCTTATCGTTCACGTCAATTAAAAACACACGAGAGAAATTATCCTTCTCATGACCTAGAGCTAGCAACTGTGATCTTTGCCTTGAAAATTTGGAGACATTATCTGTATGGTGAGAGGTTTGAGGTATTCTTTGATCACAAGAGTCTGAAGTATCTGTTTTCATAAAAGCATTTGAATTTGAGGCAGAAAAGGTGGATGGAGTTTATGGAAGATTATGACTTTGAGTTGCATTATCACCCGGGGAAAGACAATGTAGTGGCCGATGTTTTGAGTTCGAAATCTATTAGTAGTGTAGCTAGTATTGCCATTCGGGAATGGGAGATGTTGGGTGCTATAGGCGAGTTTGACTTGTATCTTGGCGAGTCTGTTAAGTTGGAAACTTTGTTTACTGTAGTTGTACAACCTACACTTGTGCGCTGAGTTATAGAAGCACAACGGGGTGACCACGAAGTAGAGTCCATCCGGGAGAAGATATCTAGTGGGAAGGTGGAGAAGGGCTTAAATGTGTATTCTAACTTGAGTGTTTGATACCTTGACCATCTTTACGTGCCAGAGTCTTGTAGAGATGAGGTACTCCGAGAGTTCCATCATTTGCGCCTTGAGGTGCATCCGAGAGGCACAAAGATGTATCACGACCTTAGTTGCCAGTTTGGTGAATGGGGATGAAGAAAGACGTAGCCTTGTTTGTATTAAGGTGCCTTACATGTCAACAAGTGAAGGCCGAGCATCAGAGGCTAGCGGGTTTGTTGTAACCCTTGCCTATAGCGGAGTAAAAGTGGGAGCATGTCATTATGGATTTTGTTATGGGTCTTCTGAGGATTCAACGGGGTAATGATGCCGCGTGGGTGATAGTCGACCGGTTAACTAAGTTAGCACACTTTGTACCTATGCGCACGAGTGACTCGGTAGATTATCTTGACAACCTTTACGTTAGGGACATAGTGTGACTTCACGGGGTCCCTGTGACTATTGTTTTGGATTCTGCGTTTCACAGCTCGGTTATGGCAGAGTCTACAGAATGCCTTGGGCATTAGATTGACATTTAGTACCACCTATCATCCTTAGACTGACAGGTAGTCAGAGCGTACCATTCAGATCCTAGAGAATATGCTTTGGGGTTGTGTTCTCGACTTTAAGGGGTCGTGGGAGACACACTTACCTATAGTGGAGTTTGCCTCTAACAATAGCTTTTAGGCGAGTGTCAACATGGCACCTTTTGAGGCCTTGTATTGCCGACCATGTAGACCATGTAGATCACTTTCCATTGCCCTTCATTGATCAAATCCTAGAGCGGTTAGCAGGTTAGAGTGTTTATTGTTTCCTAGATGGCTATTCTGGATACAATCAAGTGCCAGTCTTTTTTAATGACCAAGAAAAAACAACTTTCACTTGCCTTTTCGGTATATTTGCCTACCGACATATGCCATTTGGGTTGTCTAATGCACCAGTGACCTTTCAAAGGTGCATGATGGCTGTCTTTTCTGTCATGGTCGAAAAATTTCTTGAGGTTTTCATGGATGACTTCTCGGTGTTTGGCCCATCGTTTGAGGAGTGTCTCCAAAATTTAACCAAGGTTCTTAAGCATTGCATAGAAACCAACCTTGTCCTGAGTTGGGAGAAGAGCCATTTTATGGTTCAAAATGGTATCATGTTAGGTCACAATGTATCGAAGTTAGGAATAGAGGTTGATAAAGCAAAAGTCAATCTAATTTCTAGCCTTTCCTCACCTACTCTTGTACGTCATGTACATTTCTTCCTAGGACACGCAGGTTTCTATCGCAGATTCATTAAAGATTTCAGCAAGATTTCATGTCCTTTGTGCAGTCTTTTGGCTAAGAAGATCCATGTTTAGCTGTATTTGAAAAATTATGGGCCGTTCTGTCTGTAGCCCCGATCATAAAATCACCTGATTGGTCCTTACCCTTCGAAATCATGTGTGATGCATCTGACTATGCAGTTGGTGTAGTCTTAGGCCAAAAAGTGAACAAAAAGTCTCATGTCATTTACTATGCTAGTAAGACTCTTAATGATGTCCAATTGAACTATACCACCACTAAGAAAGAGTTGCTAGCTGTTGTCTTTGCCCTAGACAAATTTCATTCATATTTGCTTGGTTCCAAGGTTATAGTCTTCACTGATCATGCTATTTTGCAGCATTTACTTTCCAAAAAAGAGACTAAACCTAAGTTCATTAGGTGGATCCTTTTGTTACAAGAATTTAATCTTAAGATTCGAGATAATAAAGGTTATAAGAATGTGGCAGCTGATCATCATTCTTGTATTTCAGTTGAGTACACTAGTGGCCCATCAGCTTTGCACGATTCATTTCCAGAGGAGCAACTTTTAGTCGTGTCACAAGTAAACCCTCTGTGGTTTGCTCACATCATGAATTACTTGGCAATTAATCAACTTCTTGCCCATTGGTCTAAACAAGATAGAGATTGTTTCTTTGCCCAAATTAAATTCTATTTTTGGGAGGATCCTGACGTGTACAAGTATTGTCTGGATCAAGTTATTCGACGGTGTGTGCCCAAGAGTGAAATCCATAGCATTCTTACCTTTTGTCATTCTGGAGCATGTGGCGGTCACTTTAGTGGGTGAAAGACAGCCACCAAAGTTTTAGAAAGAGGGTTTTATTCACCATTTTCAAAGATGCCCATGTTTTTTGTTACACTTGTTTGAATTGTCAAAAAATGGGTTCCATATCCCATCCAGACATGATGCCAATGAACCTGATCCTGGTTGTGGAAATTTTGGATGTTTGGGGTATTGATTTTATGGGTCCATTTGCACCTTCATTTGGGCATGAGTACATTCTTATAACGGTGGATTATGTCTCTAAGTGGGTGGAGGCAGTAGCCACTAGGACAAATGATCACAAAGTTATTGTCAAATTCCTTCATGACACTATATTATGCCGATTTGGCTTTCCACGGGCAATCATTAGTGATGGTGCCAAAACTTTTTGTAATCGATTTTTCGTAGCCTTGGTCCGAAAATATTCTATTACTCACAAAGTGGGTACCCCCTATCATCCCCGGATTAGTGGTCAAGTAGAAGTGTTTAATAGGGAGATTAAACACATCCTTGAGAAACAGTAAGGCCAGCTAGGAAGGATTGGTTAATTCATTTGACTGATACTCTTTGGGCCTATCGTAAGCCTACAAGACCCCTATAGGAATGTCCCTTACAGAAGCATGTCACTTGCAAGTTGAGTTAGAGCACCGAGCGTTGTGGGCTATAAAATAGTTTAACTTTCATATGGCTACCGCATTATTAACTCAAAAACTTTAGCTTAATGAGGTAGACAAGATACGCAATGATGCCTATGAAAATGCTAGGCTATACAAAGCCAGAACCAAAGCATTCCATGATAAGCACATCAATTTCAAAACCTTTGAGCCTAACCAGAAGGTGTGGCTTTTCAATTCTAAATTGCGTCTCTTTCCTGGTAAGCTCTGGTCTTATTGGGACGGTCCTTTTGTAGTCGTTGAAGTATTCCTAAGTAGTTGCTATAGAAATTCAAAACCCCTGTGATGGTCAGACTTTCAAAGTAAATGGTCAGTGTTTGAAACCATACATGGAGGGTATTCATGATAGGGAGACAATTAAGTCCATTGCATTGATAGACCATATTTACCAAACCAATTGATCTATCTCTTTGTCCGGCTGAAGACGTTAAACTTAGCATTGCATTAGAGGCAACAAATGGTCCAGTCTTGTGTTCAAGCAATTTGGTCTGTGAAAAATCTTAGCTTACCTCTTGATGTCAAGTTCATCATTTGGATGAAAATTAAAGAGGTCTTCAAGCAGGAAATGAAGGATAAAGAATCGTTATCTTTTAATGGTAATAGCCTTTTTGCTATTAACGTAGAGCTAAAAGGCTTGGTTATTGTTATAGATGTGTGGAGATTCACTTGTAATTCGGTCCAAAGAGAAAATGGGAAACCTTGTAAGGGTTTGGAGCTACCTTTACCAGGACAAATGAAACGGGTTTACCTTAGTAGGAAACCGCTGAGTAGGACCAAAGAAATTTGGTCTGAAATAGGTTACTTAAGGAATGACCAATCTGATGTCCTACATTGTCTTGGAATCTGACGTTAAAAGACCAATTTTATTTTTATTTTGTTGTTTTTTATTTGTCAATTTTATTATTATTATTATTTATTTTGTTGTCTATTTTCTTTGTTTATTTCATATATAAAAAAAACAAATATATATATATATATAAAACTTTTATTCATTCATTAAAAAAAACATACAAATATATATATATATATATATATATAAATACAACTATAAATATAAAATAAAATAAAAATAGAGGGACATTTTTTTTTAATCTCTGGTCTCGACGACGTGCGAGAGCTCACCGACACATGTTCTCCACCGGCTCTCATTTGTAGGAAGTTTCACCCTCGCCTCACCTCGGGGTTCATTCTGGTGATGCCATTGATGACCCTACCTCCGGATTTGCAGGGCTTGCGAAGCAAATCACCTCCCTTTGGTCGTTGAATGAGGAACACCAGGGCGCTAGGTTGTTGGCTATACTTGTTGTTCTTATATTCAATTCCTTATTCTGTTTCTTTAGTTGACTGTTCTCCCTTCTAACATCCTGATACATACGCTAAAAAAGGGCAAGTTGTGTAGTCAGCAGCTGCACTTCATTCGTATGACTTTGTAATTGACGAGACATATTTGACACAGAAGCCATGGCCTCTACACACAGATTTACAGTGTGCAAATTAGCATCAATGTTAGATTTGGCTGCCAATAATTGGTCTAGTGGCACTACGAGGTTAAAAGTGAGGACTGGGGATTTCCGATGAGGGTTTGAGGCCGTAGTTTTACATACTATTTCTAGCATTTCATTGAGGTCAAGAAAGAGGGTGAGAAGTATAGGCCATGTCAGAAAAGAAAAGTAAAATTTTTTTTTGACCTATGATAGACTATTTTTGGCAGTTTGGCAGGATATTAATTGAGCACCCCGCTCACCTGATCAAAGAATCAGCCTCTACTAAACCATGATATGAGTTTTATTAACGTTATATGTTCATATTCCGGTTATTAAATAAATCCTACAATTTACTATGTGAAGCATACAAGTATAGACTATGCCATCCACTTTGGAATAACTTGATTTCATGTAGTTTGAAAGAGTTTGGAAGATGTAAAACTCAAAAAAATTGAGTTTACAAATATGAAAATCAACATCATTCCAAATTAAGCAACACAATCTCCATCCACCGACATTCATAAAGTTATATTAAGTAAGCAAGTAGCCTCATGGTAGGATGCTAAATATAGTAAGAAAACCACACACAAACAAGATGCTAAAGTATAAAAACTTATGTGTTTACCGACGTTCCGCGAACAGCTACACAAAAAAGTTAGCGAAATATGCATGATTTATATACAAAATCCTAATGCAATTCACTCATGAAATGCAACTAAAGATTTGGTTTCTAATATATGACAAGTGAATCATCTCAAGAACATGAGGTAGCGCACATAATCACATAGGAATTGATTCAATCAACAAATGCAAACTTAGCCGAATCAAGATACATGAAACAGAAAGCATGGATTTGATGAAAAACAAAATATGATGCTTATGCACAAATAAGCAAAGCAAGTAAAAGAATGAGATATAAAAAAGTGGGGTGGGAAATTTTTACAACACTTGAAAGAATAATTACAAACCAAATGTGTATGTGTGTGTGTGTGTGTGTGTGAGAGAGAGAGAGAGAGAGGGAGAGAGAGAATATTACAACAAAATGGAAACCTCACAGAACTCTCAAATGAAAATAAAAACAATAGTTTCAAGCACCTCAGAGACCATTGGGAGTTAGTATGCTCAATGCTGGAAGACTACTCCGTTCCATCCAGAAGAAGTTAGCCAATGGACCTGCCAACTAGGCCTAACAAAACCTGTCTTTTTGCAACACCGAGAAAAGAACAAACAAGGAATATGTAGGTGGCTCAACTGAACCACTCCCGATTAGATTATAATAAAACTAATATGAAACTAAAATAAGAAAAGAAATATAGGATCGAAAGTGCAAGAAAAGGAAGAATGGAAAACTAATTACTTTCGATTAAATTACTACAAAACAATATGAAATGAAAGTAAGAAAACAAACACAACATAGAAAATCCAAGGAAAATGAAAGAATTGAAAATTCACCTTCCAAAGGAAGATTGAACTTCTTGGTTTCCAAACTTCCTCTTGATCATGCTCAAGGTTATGAATTGTGTTCTTAATCCTCAATTTGAAAATTTGGAATGTGAGCTAAAACGGTGGTTTCAGACAAGTGTAGGAAATGAGTGCTCGGTTCTTCAACTTGGCAAATACCACCCTCTCTTTGATCAAAGCTTTAGATTTTGACTATAAGAACATGACTTGGATGACTTTTGTAATAGGAGATGAGATATGGTGTATAGCTTGAGAAAATGGAAGTTCACAACCAACACTTAATTTTGGCTAACTCTTGAATTCAAATCTTAGACTCTCTTCTTCTCTATCTCTAGCCTTCTCTACTCAATCTATCCTCTTGCTTCTCTCAACAATCTGATGTGTACATATAGGCAATACAAGTGGAGAAATGATGGAAGACAAGATGGAGCACTAATGAAGCACTGGTGGAGCTAATGGAACACAAAAGTGGAGCATTACCTTCAATGGATTAAGCACTAAGCAATGGAGGATGAATATACATGGATTCAATGCATAATGGGTCATAAAAATAGGTTGTGAAGTGCCTCACTTGAACCAACACAAAAATTGGTGCAATCTATCTCTGGCGTGCCGACTGGCCAGAGAAGAAGTTTGTTGTTTTGCTTCGGTTCAGTCCAGCTTTGCTCCAGTTGTCCGACGGGGCTTAAACACTTGGTTAAAGCAGGCTTAGAGTTAGAAACTAAGCTCAAATTCCATCATTTTTTATTAAGGATTTTGTGGGAAAAAAAATTCTGATTGTCATCATTGGGTAATCAAAAGAAAATGCACAAGTTTTAGGATTGGTTAAAAGAGAGTGTCTATAGTTGCCCCTCTTTGATAGATATTGAAGTTATTTTATGACATGAGTGAATGTCAAAGCTCGAAGACGACCCTTTTGACAAGGCCGTAAGACATGGACAAAAAGCAAGATGCAGGCGCAGTTGGTTGAACCCGAAGGTTGCCTACGTATCTCTTTGCAAAGAATCAAACCAACGTAATTCATGGGCAAAATGCAAATGACATGCTCAAAATACAATTTGAAAGTTGGACTTACACACTTCGCGTAGCCATTTTTTTTATTTTTTATTTTTTTTGAAAATTCATGATTATGCAATGCAATGTAATAAAAAGATGATAAAGATATGAAGATGGCAACATGAGAGACAAGCCCTATGTAAATGATATGAAGCATGGCAAGAGGTGCATCGCATATAAACATGCCACAACACAAACCATATAGTCAATTCATCACATATAAATGTGCCATAACACAAATGATAGAGGGGAAAGGTGAACTCAAAATCCAAAAACATCTCATGTGAGAAGAGAAATAGTGGTATAACCAACAGACGTCCTAACCATATTTCATATGGAGAAGGATAAGGTTTTAACAGAGTAGACTTCAAATTCTATCACATTTCACGTGAAAGGAGGAAATATGGTGTAACCAACAGGCATACCTAACCACATTTCACACGGAGAGAGGGAATGTTTTAACCGAACAAATTGCAAATCCTAACACGTTTCATATGGTGTAACCAACTCTCATATGGAAAGGGAGAAGGTGTTAACCGAGTAATCTAAAATCCTAACACGTTCACACGAGGGGAGGAAAGTTGGTGTAACCAATAGACATTCCTAACCGTATCTTATACGAAAATGGGAAAGGTTTTAACTGAGTAAACTTCAAATCCTCACACATTTCATGGGAAAAGAGAAAATGCAGTGTAACCAACAGGGAAAAAGAGAAAAAGGTTGTAACCAAAAATTGGGACAATTGTAGTCAAGTAATGTGAATGGATTGTAGCCAAGTGATGCATTAATGTGACAGTTGTAACCATGCATGATTGATGTAATAGCAGTGCAAGAGTGATAGTGAATGCAAAAACATGAAGTGCGCAATGTGAGACATGTGATATGCAACAGGATATAATGATGCAAAAATAATATGATGGATGCACAACAGATGAATACATAAATTGATTTTTTTTTTCCTTTTTTTTTTTGGTTTTTTTCAAAATTTTCTCTTCCTTTTTTCTTTTTCATTTTTTCTTTTTTTGAAAATTTCTCTTTTTCTGTTTTTTTTAATTTTCTTTTTGAAATTGAAAATTTTGTATTTTTATACATACCATATATATATATATATATATGGATACAAACGATGTACAAAATATGTATTAAATACATATACATATATATACAAACAGACAAACTATCTACTGTAGACTCGACTTTCTTCGCGCACCCCCCCTCTCAGGGAGGGCGCGAATTGATCTTACTACAGTTCGGACTCTTGTCACGGTTCTGAATCTAATCTCACAAAGTACAATGTGAGACTGATAAATACCAAAGAGTGCAAATCTGGCAATTGGTTTTTGAAAATCGATTTTGAATCAAATAATGCCAAACTGGATTGCTTTGCCAGATTGCAGAGTCGCCACCTAAATATTTTGTTTTTGGGAAATTTAGGAAACCCTGACTCGTGCCAAAGGTCATGTGTCCGTTATCACAAAAGTTGCCTCGGCTTGGGAACTTGGGTACGAGAGGGGAAGGTCATAACATAAGCACCCCCGCTCGCCCGATCAAAAGATTGGCTTCTACTAACATGATATGTTGTTTTAAAAACACATGTGTTCTTATTCCAGTTATTAATCTAACTTTACTATGTGATGCACACAACATACAAGTATAGACTCAATCACGAGAATTGGAACAAAACAACTCATGCTTGTTTTTGAAAATGGTTCGAAAGTGCTACTCGCAAGTAGGCTAAAGCCCGGATTTGCCACCCTCAAGTGGGCTTTAAAACATGATAATTTGCCACTTCGCAAAGTGGGCTTAAAACTCACATTTGATGAATTGTCCCAATTTAGGCAATCAAGCCGTCATCCATAGGCATTCATGCAGTTTATCACTTAAGCAAATAGCCTCATGGTAAGCATGCTATCATGGCAACATTCACACTCATGCAAGGATACTAAAGCGTAAACACTTACAATGTACTCCAAGCCAAAACAAAAAACAAGTTAGAAATCATGCATGATCCTAACTATGTTAAGATGCCTAATGCAACACATGCAAAAATGCAACTAAATAGGCTCGGCTATCTTAGATGGCATATGAATGCGACAATTTGATAACATGCTGTTAAACACGTATTCAAGTAGGTATTGAAATACAATGCAGTTTGAATGATACGTTGAGCCTGGTGCATGCAAGACAAATGAATGATGTAAACATGCAATGCATAAGGATGCTAATTGAACATGCCCTGATCTAACCACCGAAAGCGGATAAATAAAATGGAGAAAGACGTGGGGTCGGAAGACATGCACACACTCACGAACACTTATTACAACATTGTGCCCTCACGAAGGAGGGTTCGAATAATTAAGCTAAGCTACACTAAGCTAAACTACTTATTACAAACCAACTAATTAACTAACTTAGCTAATTAATTATTACAAACCGAATTGAGTACTAGCTAATCTAAGCTAATTAGAATATTACAAAATGACCTACGCTAAATTAATTACAGCACATGTAATTAACTACAATTAGCTAAGAAAGCGACAAAGATGGCCTCGCGGGCAAGGGAGGCATGCATGCTTGATTGGCGTCAGCTTAGAAATCCACCGCCTTGCCTCAAGATGCCTCTGTTTGTGCATCTTTGGACCTTTGAGAATTGTGCCAACCTCCAGATTGCTTCTGTTTGATCTCAAGAACACACTGATGGCCGATCGACCATGATTGATGATCATCGGCCAGAATTGATGGCCGGTCGGCTTCTTTGGGTGGCCGGTCGGCTAGGACATGTGGCCGGTCTGCCACTACTTCCCTGAAATTCCTCCTTTTGCTGCAACAGAGAGCAAACAGAGGCATGACAGTGTATTTGCAAGGAAATGTATGTATTGCCACCCTCCTTATCATGTCTTAAGGTCAAAGGAGAGTGACATTCGGCTCTCAAGCCACCAACCAAGCATCATAATGTATGATGGCCCAAAAACGAAGCTTGTACAAGCTTAGTGAATGCATAAACAACAAACAAAATGCTTCCACCTTATCATGCATGATCAAGGGTGTTGACGATTGAGAAATGTGACACGTTTCATCACTTTGAGTATGAAACGTCCCACATTTCTTGTGTTTGGATTAATGTCTGATCCAAACATATGCAACGCAACACAAATGCTTATCTTGCACAAGTTTTACTTTGCTCAATTCTTGTTTACACATTTTACATTACCAAGCCATTCACTAACTGGTTAGTCCAATGTGAAAGTCCTCTAATGAGAGGAGTCAACCTAAATGGTAGTTTAGGACATGAGAGGGATTATGCCTTTGACTAGGAGGAACCCTTAAAGAAGGTTAAAGCCATTTGAGCACAAACCCTACTTCATGCTTAAACACAATCTTAAGATCAAACATCCCTCAAAACAAATTGAAAAGTGAAGAAATGGGGGAGGTTGCAGATGTTTTTAATGCTAAAATGGAATGACAAATAAGACTATCACATGCAAACAACTCATGTACAACATGTTAAGAGCCAAAACAATGAAGCTAGTGAAGGACACAACACTAGAAGCATGCAACACAATGCTCAAATGATCAAACCATCCCAAAACAGAGCTACACTATGCCAAAACAGTGGGCTAATCAGGCTGAAACTAAGGCACAAAAGAGTAGAAGATCATGCTCACAAAATGGCTCACAAGCAATGCATAAAGCACAACTCCCAAAAGCATTTAAAGAGTGATATATGTGAGAGTGTGACAGAGGGATATGCTCTGAAATCACATGCTAAATGATGCCACATCATGCAAATAACTCAAATAAAGCATGCTAAGAGCCTTAAAACACAAAGCCAGTAAGGGCCATTTACACTATAGCTATACAAAGCAAAGCACATATGACCAAAACCACTTGAAACAGAGTTAGAGCATGCTAAATTAAAGCCAAAAACATGCTGGAGTCAAGCTAGCATAAGTTAGAATGATAGGCTAAAACATCAAGCACACTAGGCTAATAAGCAAGATTGCACAACAAGTGTAAGAAGCAAACAAGAGGTGCTCCAACCAGCCAAAAATAGAGTTAAAATATGTTAAAATATGTCCAAAAACATGCTTGGACTAAGCTAACATAAGCCATAAAAAGATGCTACTTTGTAGTGCTAACAAGGCATGGCATAGAGAGACAAGGAGAGAAGGCCACCCCCTCCTATTTTGGACCTCTAAACGAACTTTCCACCACTGAAATCCCTCTGGAATTCAATGGTTTTAAGGCCAAAAAATATGGACTCAAAAGCTTTTAAAAGAAGGCTCAAAAGGTTTACAAGCCAAGGAGCAAATGGAGGGAACCACCCCCTAACCACACAAGGTTCAAACCAACCTTTTAGAACCTTAAAAGCAGAGTATTTTGAAGGTTAAAACCAGCCTCAAAATAGTGTAAAGAGATGGCCAAACACTTAATTAAGACAAGGTTTAAAAGGGGTAAATTCTTACCATTGAAGCACAACAGCAAAACAAATCTTCTTCTGAGCCAAAATCAACTTTAGAAGCTCCAAACAAGCCTTAAGAAACCTTAGCTCCAAGATAGGGGTGTTTGGTTAAGGGGTTGTATGCAAATATGTGAAGAAAAATCACTTCTAAGCACAATATAGCACAATATATATATATATATATATAGAGAGAGAGAGAGAGTTTAGAGAGAGAATTTTCAGCTCTGAAAATTTGTAACCCCTAAAATGGGAGAGAGGCCTCCCCTTATATAGAAAATGCAAGCAAAAGCTTGCTTGAATCCATCCATACACGTGTATGGTGGAGGCTTCCAGTGTTTAACGGCTGGCACACAAAATATCTAAAAAAGCAGAAAAATGGCTGTCGGCCATCATTTGTGGCCGACCGGCCATCAGTGTAGCCGACCGGCCACCGCTGATGGCCGATGGGAATAATCCATGGTCGATGGGTTGTAGGGCTGGCTGGTAGGCTATCCTATCCCCCAGAAGCAAAGCCACAAGTTCTTGGTACACAACCAAGCACATAACAGACAAGTTGAGAGGTCCGAAGGTGAGGCACCCCGCCAAGGACTTCAGGAGTTCAGAATGAACACGAACATGGATGATCATCGAGTGTTCAAACGACGACATCCAAGTCTTGAGGACGGTCAAAAATGGGGTGTCTACATATACATATATGGATACACATATATATACTAACACATATACCAATACATCATATACGGTATACATATACATACAATACACATATATATACAAAATATATACATATATCTCATTCCCCTGTTTTCTCTCTCTCTCTCTCTCTCTCTCTACCCCATTTATCTTCGTCAAGCACCATGTCTGGCTCACGATTTCAACAATCATGGCGTGCCTGACCGATAGCAGCTAGACTGGTCTCGTTTGTCAAAGATTGCCTCAGCAATCCCTCTTCTCTTGGCCTCTTCTTCTTCTCTATTTTCTTTTTAAATCGAGGCCTGCGAGAGAGACAGAACATAAAGTTGCAAGCTTTCTCTACCATTACTCTGCCAATTCTATCTTTAGCGGCATTACTCTCTTCTGTCATGGCCTCATCCCACCGTACTCTTTTCCTCTTCCCAGACCTTAATAACTTCTCGATAGAGATTGCTGACACCAAGTACTCTGAGCCTCAATAGTGTGCTCTTGCCCCTACCCCTGTTTCCAGTTTTCTAACACTGTCAGTTGAGTAAGTGATGGCAGTGCAGTCTGACAATGATGTCAACTCTTATACATTAAAATCATGTGTGGAGATTGCAACCGTAGCCTCTAATTTGTCCCGCTAATTCTATAGCAGCACAAATGAGGTGCATTGACTGAAAGCACAACTTTCGCTTTTCCATAACATGTTTCAAGATGCTCGAAAGGAGATTAACCAAGTGAAAAAACAAAATACAGTGCTAAAATGCCAGACAACCTCCACAGCCCAATTCGAAGCTCCTTGGCGATACTCATTTGATGGACGTCAGAGAGTCATCTCTTTTGGAAGCTTTGCAAATGCTGAAGTAGAGTCTTTAAGAGCTTCCAAGGGGTGAAGATGTGGTGAGGAAACTAATCAAGAATCAAGCAATGAAGCCATTTGCAAATGACATCGGTTTGCAATCGTCGGGCTACCACCAGTGATCCAAGAACATTTCTCAATCTTTCTTTTTATTTTCTCTATTTTTCCTTCTTTTTTTGTTTTATTTTTTTTCTCGTGGATTGTTTCTCGGGAGTGGGCACATAGCTTTAACTCTCTTTTGTACCACTTTGATTAGGGTTGATCCTTGACATTAATAAAAACAAGTCTGTTTTACAAGTTTGAATGGCATGAATGGCACAACACTAAGCATGAAAACCATTTGTTGTAAATTTTGTAATTGAGAATGGTTGCATTTTGATAATTTCTGAACTGAATATTGAGCCTATAACTGACCAAAACAAAAAATAAAACTTAATGAAAGGAAAACAAAGTAAAAACCAACCTAAACACACCCCTTTAAGCTTCCTGGAATAAAATGGGCACAAAACAAAATATCACCAGTCGACCGCCCGACTGAGACAACTACTGTGCATTTTCTGGCGAGTGCCCGACTTTAAATAAAAAGTACAAGTTAATGTGACCTTGGTAATGAGGACTCGAGAGTGCGTGGAAAAGACAGAAAACCTGACTTGACTGTGCCCCTAGTTCATCGTTTTGAATTTTTTCCTTTTGGTTTAAAAAGAGTTTAATCAACATAAGAGTTTGCTTAGCATGCTTGCTCCACATCTCCATTTTGAAATCATGTACGTCAGATTGTGAGCACTAAAAACTTTCTCTTTCTAGTCCAAAAATGGTTTAGGTTTTGTAAAATTAGAATAATTGTTGAGAAAATTAGTCAACTTCATTAAAAGTCCTTAAAATCTATTTTTGCAAATGACCACTATTTGACCAACATGAAACAAACCCTTGAGATGCACAGTTGAATCTATCTTGTAACTGAACCTGTCATGAAGGAGAAATAGGACAACTAAATCAAACGGGATGAGCCAATCAAACATAAATAGGATAGCCAAGTCGAATAAAGATACACCAACCAGATATGGACAGGATAAGTGGGTTGATAAATGAATAGGGCTGAACTTCAAGATGAAGTTGCCTACGTATCCCAAAGATAGGAATCAGGCTTAATGTAGTTCCTGGGGTAAGGCTCACTCAGGAATTAATAGTCTCGTTTTGTGCTCTAGCTTTTACCAAAGTCGCCCTTCCTGGTTTACGACCTTGCGAGCTTTTTTTTTCTTTTTTCTTTTTCATTTTTATGCTCTAACTTTTGCCTCAGCCGCCCTTTTGGGTTTTCGACCCAGCAAGCCTCTCAAGGATAGTACTTCTTCATCTTGTCCATGTTGATTGGTTGTGAGAATGAGAATGATTGCTCCACCTAGCTAGATTGACTTGATGATGTAGGGGCGCATCTAATTGGGCCTCAACTTGCCCCTAGGGTCATAGATAGGAGCTCGATTGTCCTTCAGCACCAAGTCCCCTTCTCTCAAATTCCTGGATTTGACTTTTTTCTTGAATGCTCTGGCAATCTTGCGTTGATACCCCTGGACGTGGTATAATGCCTTTAATCTTTGCTCGAACAGCATTGGTTCCTCAAATTGGTTCTGTTCCGAATCAACTTCTAGTATCTGAAATTCAGCCATAATTCTTAACAAGGGCACTTCTATCTTAATTGGTAAAATAGTTTCTATTCCATATACCAATGAGTACGGGGTTGCCCTGTAGACGTTCGAATTGATGTCCTATATTCCTAAAGTGCAAAAGGCAGTTTTACTAGCCAATCTCTCTAGGTTTCCACCATCTTACGCAAAATGGTCTTGATGTTCTTATTTGCAACTTCAACGGCTCCATTGGTTTGTTGCCCGTAAGTTGATGACTTGTGAAAAGCCACGTTATATTTCTCAAGTAGAACTGCTACTTCTCCTCTGAAGTGTGAGCCATTGTCTGAAATTACTTTGTTCGTCACCTTATATCTGCAAATGATGTTATTCCTGATGAATTTGGCCGTATGCGATGCTTTTAACACTGAAAATGACTATGCTTCGACCCACTTGGTGAAATAATCAATGACAACCAAGATGAACTGACGCCCATTTGAACCCTTCGTCGTGACTGCCAAGGCGAAGTCATGTTGTAGAGTTTTGATGGAGGGATATTAATGTAATTGGGGTGGATTTGACATTTGTGGCATCTCCTAACAAATTCAATACAATCTCTCTCCATGGTTAACCAGTAGGACCCCTGTCTAAGGATCTTTCTAGCCAGCATTATACCGTTCATATAGGCTCCACACTCTTCTCCATGGATGGCTTCCATGATACGCTTTGTCTTTTCTCCCTCTACACACAGCTTATGCATTCCCAAATGACCTATTTTGTATAGCTTATCTCCACAGATGATTAACTAAGTGGCCAGATGTTGTATCCCCCTTTTGTCCTTCGCATTTGTCTCTTGTCGGTATATACTGCTTCCCAAAAAGTTCCAAATATCAAAGTATCAGGGGTTTTCATCTTGGACCTCTTCTATTGCAACTACTATTTCATATACGGGCATATATCTTTTTTCTATCAGAATTGTACGCATCTTAACCCCAACTGGTATATCTATCATGGAGGCTAGGGTTGCCAACGCATCGGTAAATCGGTTGTTCTCTCTCACCAGGTGTGCAAATGTCAGTCTTCCGAACCTCGGGATCAACATGTCCATGGTTTGATGATGGACTTTCATTTTCTCCTATTTAACCTTCTAGTCTCCATTGGCTTCAGAGACGACCAAGTTCGAATTCCTAATCACATCCAACCTTATTACCCTCATTTCTAGAGCTACTTCCAGTCCGGTAATGAGCGTCTCATACTCTATTTTGTTGTTGGATACCCTGAATTAGAGTTTGAAAGCTAGTGGGATATGGGAATCATCTGGCGCTATGAGCAACACACCTATCCCATAGCCAAACTGATTGGATGCTCCATCAAAGTACAACTTCCAAGTGTCTTCTTCCATCTGCATGACCTCCTCATTTGGGAATGAATAATCCATATCTTCTTATCCTTCAATCAAGTGATCAACCAAAAATTTCACCACAGCCCTTCCTTTAACAAATTTGTGAACGATGTACTTGAGGTCAAATTTAGAAAGCAAAAACAGCCAATGAGGTAGCCTATCGATAAGCGCTGGTTTCTCAAAGAGATATTTGATGGGGTCTAATCTTAAAACCATAATTACCAAGTGAGCTAACAAGTAGTGTTTCAACTTCCTGGTGGCCCAAACCAAAGCAAAGCAAGCCTTTTTCGAGGAAGTGCAGGAAGTCTCGCATTCAAGCTTCTTACTCAAGTAGTAGATGGCCTTCTCCACTTTCTTGTCTGACTCTTGTGCAAACATACATCCCATGATTGATTCAGCCACTGATAAATATAAAATCAGCGATTTTCCTGGCTTAGGTGGCGATAACATAGGCAGATTTTGCAAATACTGCTTAACTTGCTTGAAGGCGAACTAACATCAATCATCCTATTGGAACTTCTTTCATTTCTTCGACAGACCAAATAGTGGTTCACAGGTCAAGGTTAATTTAGAAATAAACCTCCTTATGAATTGCACTTTGCCCAAAAAGCCACACACCTCCTTTTCAATCATTGGTGGCAATATTTCTAAGATGACCTTAACTTTAGATGGATCAACTTCAATTCCCCGTTGTGTGATCATAAATCCTAGCATCTTGCCTACAGTTACCCCAAAGGTGCATTTCTATGGATTTAGCCTTAGTCTATATTCCCTAATTCTCTTAAAGAATTTCTTCAATGCATTATAATGGCCTTCTCGATCTTTGGACTACATACACCTTTACTTCCTTGTGGATCATATCATGCAACAGCGTGGTGGCATCTCGCTGATAAGTGGCCCTGACATTTGTCAAACCAAATGGCATGACCTTATAACAATACGTCCCTTATGATGTAGTAAATGCAATGTTTTCTTTGTCCTCTGGAGCCATAAGGATCTGGTTATATCTCGAAAAACCGTCCATGAATGACAGTGAGGCATGCCCTTCAGTGAAGTCTACCAATTCATCAATATGTGGCAAGTAATCTTTCAGACTAGCCTTATTCAAATCTCGAAAGTCAACACAAACCCTTATTCTGCCGTCTTTCTTCATGACTGGCACAATGTTGGCTAACCAAGTTGGATACTTGGATACAAGCAAGAACCCGACATTGATTTGTTCAGTAACATCTTCTTTGATTTTCATGCCCAATCCAAATGAATGCTATGAAGCTTTTGTTTGACAAGTTGGGCATCAGGATTAATAGGGATCCAATGTTGTACAATCTCAGGATCAATCCAGGCATATCCTCGTAGGACCACACAAAAACATCTTTGAATTCTTTTAATAAAGTAGCTAATTGCTCGCGTTTCTTTGAAGATAAAGTGGAAATTTGGACTAAGCGAGGATCTTTCTCAGTACCCACATTTACGGAAACAATTTTGTCGATTAGCGGCTTAGCACGCCTTTCTTCCTCCTAATTGATTAAATTTTTCAAAGCCCAAGAAATTTTTTCCTCTTCGTTTTCATCAAAATTTGGAAAATTATGATCAATGTTATGAACTATAGGCACAGAGAAGTAAGCAGAAATCATAACATCTTCATTTAGAATCTCAGGCTCACTAGTTGACACAGACTCAAAAGAAGAAGAAAAAACAAAAGAAGACTCTAATATCTTAGACAAACTCAAATTTGACTCCAAACCAACAAGGCCAGCAGACTCAGACACAATAACCCATTCAGAATTCTCAATAAAACGTTTTTCAACATGCCAATTTGCTTACGTGCCATTCACTGCATCCATGATGAAGCTTGAGCAATCAACAGGTGGTCCTTCGCTAATCACAAAAATAGTCATATCTCCCAAGTTCATTAGTTTAGTACTAGTATCAGACTCTTTCAGCAAATCAAACAGTGTCAGACCCAGGATGTCCTCTGTACCGCCTTCAAAATTGAGATCACTGTCTTGACTGATGTCGATGCTTGGATCTGCCTGCTCCTCGTCGCTATTAGAAAGCTGATGATTGAAGAAGATTTCAAACTTGGAATATCTCTTCTTTTATTCTTGGTCAATCCATGGCTCCGAAAACCCCTACAAAGGGAAATCCTCTCATTCCTAGATAAAGCGCCCGTTCAAGGTTCCAAGACTTGGCTTATGGACCAACTCAAAATGTTGCCCAGTTCCCTTTGCCTTGATCTTCCCCTTAATCTCTTCATTTTTCCTTTTCCAATCATCTGCTGTAGGTGCATACCCTAGTCCGAATGCATACGGGTTTTGCTGTACTTCACCGGCTGTAGCAATACCTTTCCTGCCACTCTGTCCTAACCCCATCCCAAGAATGTAACCTAATTTTCTCATGAAGTAGATTGATTGGGCACTGATGTATACACCTTCATTTTCTACCATGAGTGTTTGAACTAGCTGGGCCTCTACCAATGTAAAACCTGAGAGGAATAAATCCTCCTCCCCATGTTATATTTCTAGCAATGTCGTTGTGACTTATGGGGGAGGATGAATGGATGTGTTTCCAAAGACAGTGGCAATTCCTCCGTCATATGGGTATTTTACTAGTTGATGTATCATGGATAATACAACATTCATCCGATGGAGCCACTATTATTTGCACTTTGACTATCCCTATAACTTCTTGGCTAGTATTATCATAAGCCTGGATCAACTGAGTAGTGTGTGTAAAATCTGTCGGCTTTAGCCCTATCGTATAAGTAGTGCGCGAAGGGTAGACATTGATAGCTAATCCAATGTTAATCAGAACGATCGAGATCCATTTCTTTCTACACTCTAGTGACACATATAAAGGCTTATTATGTCCTAATCCTTCAGGTGGTAGCTCTTTGTTAGAGAAGATCATCACGGGAGCAGTTTCTCTTAGGATATTAGCGACACAAGTTATTCTAGAGTTGTGTCAATTGACAGCTTAGCCTTACTTAAGGCTAACAACATCACTTGTCGGTGTTCCCAGGAAGCTATGAGAAACCCCCAAATGGAGATGTTTGCCTGGATCATTTTTCACTATTTTAGAACCAGGTTTTCTTCCACTTATTTCTCTTTCTCAATTTCTTTGTCTTTGCTTGAAGGCTCTCCTTGGTCTAGGCGTGGAGGCTTGAAGTAGCTCCCACTCCTTATCAAATGATCAATTTCTTCTAAGTACGAAGTCTCGTCAGGCACATTGCTTACCCATTCATCGTCACTGTGGGCAAGCTATAGGTCATTATCATCCCATTATTCGCCTTCGTTGACTAAAACAATTATCAGGCTTTGGTCGAATCATTCTAATAGTATACTCTGGTTGGCTTTCTGGTTCTTTTTCTTTCTCTCTAGAACTCGTTCCTTTAGTACTGTCATCAGATTTTCCAGTGTCAATTTTTGGTTCATCGTCTTTTGTCTCAGTTTCTTCATCAAAGACTTCACTACTACTTGATCAACCATGACTGGCATTGGAATTTCTCAAATCCCACCATCCTATCTGTACATTCCAAAGGTCTAATTCTTCAAAGAATTGGAAATTGGCCAAGTCTTCCACTAGGTCGACTAAGTCATCCAACCCCTGTTCAAGTACATCGTTTCTGACAACATTGATAGAAAATGAGTCAAGCAAAACAACCTCAGGCTTCAATTGACCAATGGGTGTAATATATTGGCTAGGATCATAGTCTTCCTCCAATAGTTTTACAGCCTCAATCAAAAGTACTTCGGTTGTTTCCTCTTTAGCTTTTACCACTACCACTATAGGGTTCTTGGATTTTGGTTAGGTTGGAGGTACATCCATCATGCACATATTAGTGCTCTCAGGAATGTGTACCTCGAGTTTAGGTAGATGAGAGGGTGTGATATAGATACTAGGGTCAAAGGTGGGTGATAGTGTATGGATAAAGTTGAGATGAGGAGTTAGTGAGGCTCTGTTGTGGGGTGGCAATGGGTTGGTAGTGACATTGGGTTTTGGAAGTTATGGGGGAGCTATGACTTTATTGTTAATGAGATCTTGAATCTCATGACAAAGACAGAAACAATAGTCGGTATTGTGTCTAGGCTATCGGTGGAAGACACAGTATTTGGTAGGGTATTGTTTGGCTGGGAGAGGATCTGAAAGAGGTCGAGGGTCACGAGGTTTGAGATACCCTCTTTCTACCAAGATCTTCATGGCTTCAGTAAGGGACATATGGAATGGGTTGAAGGTTCTGGTTGAGGCTTGGGTTGAGTTTGTTGTTTGTGGATCGGCATTAGCAAAGTGGTCGGCTATTTTGGTGGTGGTGGTAGTGACTGAGTTGGCCTCAGAAGATTTATGTGCCATGTTTTTACTGGTTGTAGTGTTTGGATTGTAGCTAAAGGTCTTCGTATTGGCTTTTTATCATCCACTATAATTCCCTCCTTGATGGCGTCTTCTATCTAGACTCCCATTTCATGCAGTTCTTTGAAAGTAAACAATAGAAGGACTATCATTTTTTGCAACATTTTTCCATACATATTTCTTACTACTATGCAGATTTGATCTTTCTTTGGTGGTCTGTTAGTAATCATCGCCGCCTTGGCCCTCCATTTGGCAATGAAGGCTACAAATCCTTCATTAGGTTCCTGTTGGGTTACTTCTAACTCTTAAGTGGTTAGTTCAATCTAGGTGTTGTATGCATATTCGATAACAAAAGCCTCGACCAATTCTTCCCAACTTCATTTCACCGAATCTTCTAATTTAGCATACCAAATGGCAGCTACACTAGATAAATTTCTTCTAAACAAGGAAAGTTTTTGAGGCCAAGTCAAGCCCATTGGTTTTAGGACATAAAAAACAAGGCGAATATGGACCATAGGGTCATGAGCTCCATCAAACCTGTCAATGTGTGGCATTTTAAACCGTTCTAGCAATTTGGTAGTTGTTTCCATATAACCATCTTCAATGTAAGGGATAGAGCTGATTCTCTACGAACTTTTAAACAATTCTCTAACTTGTTCAATTTTAGCATAGTCGGATCAATCTCATTTATTTCCAAGAGAAAGCGCCCTCCCGTTGGTTGTGGAAGTGGAAAAGGTCCTCCTGATGATTATGCAGGAACCCTCAAGTCTTCTAGTAAGTTGGATTCAGGAATTTCCTAAGCTGGTGGAGGTCGGATTGGATGAGCCATTGGAGGTGGTTGAGTAGCGGATGCCCCAGATTGGCGTTGCAATTCAGTAAGAGCAGCACCATGGGTGGCCACTATATTGGCCATAGCATCCAAACTTCGTTGAAGGGCCAACAACATGTCTACTATATTTTTTGAAACCTGGGCCATCACTAATGCTCATGAACTGAGTAGGGATGATCTAGCTGGTGAAGAAAGGTTACTCTAAACAGTTAATGAGGCTTTTGCTTTTCTTCTTCGTGTAACCAGTGGCAAAGAAACTAACACTGGCTATCCTTGAACCAAATCTGTAGTTTTATGGAGTCTACCAGCGTGAGTCCATAGAACTTGGGGGATATTTGTCTGTTCTGAAGTTATGGTGCCCAACTACCTCGCAAATATAAAACGAAACCCCCAATCAAATTTCATCAGCATTTCGGCTCAACCGATTACTGCTAATTCATGCTGAAAAGCTGAACTCAACCCCACCAACCGAAATTCTTGAACCATTCAACTGAATTTGAGAGAACCCCTGTATAGATCCTATACATTGCATATAGCAGAAAAGAGAACAAACACCTCTATCAAGGCTGGGGTTACCCTCTCCTAGATTTGAAATGATCTAGGGCTTCACTAGTCAAACAAGTGGTATCATACATCTTAGAAATGGAAGAGCATCCTGTCTTAATTTTGGAAGGTACTATAGCTTGCTAGATGTACAAGGTTGGCTCTACTCTAAGGGATGAAGTCAAGGTGACGTTACCAAAGAGTCCTTTAGGTCATAACCAATGAAGATCATAGGAAGTCAGAATAGTCAATATAACCTCTCTTCGAAGTCTGAGAACCTTAGATAGCAGAGCAACCTTTTTGACAGATCTCAAAAGGTTATAACACAAGGCCTTCAAAGTAACGTGAAGATAGGTATAGTGTCACAAAAAGCTTGCCTGTGCTCCCGCCAATATCTGGGCAACACTAGGACTTTAAGGACACCAATGCATGCAATGCAATGAACATATAAGTGAAAATAAAAGTAATATCATGGAGTTCGAATCAAGATATCATAAAATCCCTAGCAGAGTCGCTAAAAACTGTAAGATGCCCAGGGGGTACTAGTGCGCGTTAAATAGTTCGGACTCTCAACTTCTTTGATCTAGTCTCACAAGTGCAATATGAAACATAGATGAGAGTCCATATTTGGCAACTTTTATGGAAACTCCATTTTAATACAAAATCTTTGCCAAAAATGGACTATATCACCAGATCTTAGAGTCACCACCTAACACTTTTAGGAAAATTAGGAAACCCATGACTCGTGCCAAAGCCACTATTCGTTGTAACGAAGGATGCTTGGCTCGGAACCTTAAGTATGAAATGAGAAGGTCATTAATTGAGCACCCCTACTCACCCTGATCAAAGAATCGGCCTATATTAAACCATGATATGAGTTTTATCAACTTTATATGTTCATATTCTTGATATTAAATAAATCCTACAATTTACTATGTGAAGCATACAAGTATAGACTTTGCTGCCCACTTTAAAACAACTTGATTTCATGTAGTTTGAAAGAGTTTGGGAGATGTACAACTCAAAGAAATTGAGTTTACAAACATAAAAATCAACATCATTCCAAATTAATTGACACAACCTCCATTCATTGGCTTTCATATAGTTATATCAAGTAAGCAGGTAGCCTCATGGTAGGATGCTAAACATAGTAAGAAAAACACACACAAACAAGATGTTAAAGGATAAAAACTTACATGTTAACAGACATCCCGTGAATAGCTACAAAACAAAGTTAGCGAAATATGCATGATCTTATATACAAAATCCTAATGCAATTCACTCATGAAATGCAACTAAAGATTCGACTTCTAATATATGACATGTGAATTATCTCAAGAACATGAGGTAGTGCACATAATCGCATAGAAATTGATTAAATCCACAAATGCAAACTTAGGTGAATCAAGATGCATGAAACATGGATGCAAAGCATGGATTTGATGAAAAACAAAATATGATGCTCGTGCACAAATAAGGAAAGCAAGTAAAAGAATGTGATAGAAAGAAACGGAGCGGGAAATTTTTACAACACTTGAAAGAATAATTACAAACCAAATGAGAGAGAGAGAGAGAGAGAGAGAGAGAGAAAGAGAGAGAGAGAGAGAATATTACAACAAAATGGAAACCTCACAAAACTCTTAAACGAAAATAAAAACAATAGCTTTATGCGCCTCAGACACCATGGGAAGTTAGTATGCTCAACGCCCAAAGACTACTCCATTCAATCCAAAAGAAGTTAGCCAGCCGACCGGCCAACTAGGCTTAACAAAACCTGTCATGTTGCAACACTAAGAAAAGAACAAACAAGGAATATATAGGTGGCTTAATTTAACCACTCCCGGTAAGATCACAATAAAACTAATGTGAAACTAAAACAAGAAAACAAATATAGGATATAAAGTGAAAGAAAAGGAAGAATTGAAAACTAATTACTTCCAGCTAGATTATAACAAAACGATATGAAATGAAAGAAAGAAAACAAACACTAGATAGAAAATGCAAAGAAAATAAAAGAATTGAAAATTCACCTTCCAAAGGAAGACTAAACTTCTTGATTTCCAAGCTTCCTCTTGATTACCCTCAAGGTTATGAATTGTGTTCTTAATCCTCAATTCAAAAATTTGGAATGTGAGCTAGAACGGTGGTTTCGGGTAAGTGTAGGAAATGAGTGCTCGATTCATTAACTTTGCAAAGACTACCCTCTCTTTGATCAAAGCTCTAGAATTTAACTATAATAACATGACGTGGATGACTTTTGTAATAGGAGATGAGATATGGTGTATGGCTTGAGAAAATGGAAGTTCACAACTAACACTTAATTTTGGCTAACTCTTGAATTCAAAGCTTAAAGTCTCTTTTTCTCTATCACTAGCCTTCTCTACTCAATCTATTCTCTTTCTCCTCTTAACAATCTGATGTATACATATAGGCAATACAAGTGGAGAAATGGTGGCAGACAAGAATGGAGCATTAATGAAGATAATGGAGCAAATGGAGCATTAATGAAGATAATGAAGTAGATGGAGCACTAATAGAGCTAATGTAAGACAAAAGTGAAGCATTACCTTTAATGGATTAAGCACTAGGAAATGAAGGATGAGTATACATGTATTCAATGCATAATGGGTCAGAAAAATGATTTGTGAAGTGCCTCACCCGAACCAACACAGAAACCGGTGCAATCTGTCTCTAGGGTAGTCGACCAGCCGAACGACCAAGCAGTCGACCGGCCAAAGAGGAAGTTTGCTGTTTTGCTTCGGTTCAATCCAACTTCGCTTCGATTGTTCGACGGTGCTTAAACACTTGGCCAGAGTAGGCTTAGGGTTAGAAACAAAGCTCAAATTCTCTCTTTTTTTTACTAAGGATTTTGTAGGAAACACATTCTGGTTGTTATCAACTGGTAATCAAAAGAAAGTGCGCAAGTCTTAGGGCCGGCCAAAATGGGCTATCTACAAAAGCCGACTTTAAGAAGAGGAAGAAGAAGAAGAAGAAGAAGAGGACAAATGGAAGGGCAGTGGGATACGATCGAGGTCATATGTATCGACGCCACTGTCGTTGAATTTTTGAATTTAGACCCGACGCTCGATGCTTTAGCATAGGGAAAGGCCAAGAAAAGCAGAAGAAAGAGAAGCAAAAAAAAAAAAAATGATGCTTGTGCTTCAACGGAGCAAAAAAATAAAAAAATAAAATAAGATGGAAATAAAATATAAAAATAAAATAAAAAATTCCAAAAATATAAAAAAATAAGATACAAATAATAAAATAATTTAAAATATATATATTTGTGTTTATTTTCTCGCCCTTTTGCAGGTTCCATTTCTTTTAAGTTAGGGGGTATCCTTCTCCTACTTCTTGGTGTGATGTATTTTATTTTGTTGTGTTTTCTGTCCCTTTCACCATTCTTGTCAGTCCTTTGTGGTTTGTGTCATTGAGGACAATGTCATTTAAGTTAGCGGGAAAGGGTTTGGTTTATGTTTCTTTTGTTTTATTTTCGGTTGTGTTTTTTATTAACAAAAAATTATTTTAAAAAATGTATTTTTTGTATTTATTTTTTGTCTTTGTGACAAGAAGATGTCAAAGAACTTGATAGAGAGTTAGTTAGAAAATAATCATGGTTCACATTGATGGTTAATTGCTAGTTTTGGAATCTGTATTTTTCATTCGTTTCCTTATGGTGTTTGGACACTAATTTTAGTGAAGGCTAGTGACGCGAGGACCCTAGAAATCCAAGAGTCAAAAGCCAAGCCTCTTCATGGAAAAAGTTCTCCACCCAAGAAGAGGAGAACGAAGAGAATATCTTACTGTTTGCAAGGTAGAATTCCACGTGACCAAACAAATCTAATTTCAAAAGAAATCAATGAATGGACTAAAACAAGGCAGAGTAAAACCCATGAATGTGGGTTTGAGATGTTCCTTTCCGATCTACTTTTAAGCTACAAGGTTAGGGTGTGGGAGATCATAGGAAATTGGATTATGGATAAAGGAACGTACCATTGTTGCCAAATCATTTTCAGTGTTCCTATTTACCGTAGACATTATTAAGGGTTGCTTGGTTTAAAAAATATATATATAATTTTGTTGATTTTGAATTGTATATTTGTGTTTTGTTTTTAATCTTTTCGCATGTAAAATGATATAAGCACTTATATGGTGAAAAATTTAAACAAACCTTACTCTGGGAATAGCTGAGTAAAGCAAAAGTAATTTTGTTTGAGAAGTGTTACGGTAAGGATACAATTGACAATTTTCATTGAGGTACTTTATCACAATAAGCCTTGGTATTTTGCTCTAAAAGACCATTTTCTTTCTTTCTTTCTTTCTTTCTTTCTTTCTTTCTTTTTTTTTTTTGCAATTTTTATTATTATTATTATTATTATTATTTTGTTTCTTGTGTTGTTATTTATAAAAAAATAAAAAATAAAAATATTTTTGTTATTTTTCTTGTGTGTATAAAATTTTTGTGTTTTCTTTTATAAAAAATATTTATATAATTTTTTTTTGGAGCAATGATTGTATTGTTCCTTCCTCATTCTGTGCTAGAGATTATTAATTTAGTTGTAATTTTGTTCCATTAGAATTATAATTTTGTCTTAGTTCGTTACACTATTTCTCATTATAATACTCATTTATTTCACGTGCACGTTACTACATAGATATTACTTGACTGATTTGGGATCACAATCTTTGAAAATCTTGATGTCTAATGCTGAGACTATAACCCGTGTGAGATTTTGAGACTATCATTCTTTTTGGAGGGTTATTTCATATTTGCTCTTAATTTTCTTTGGCAGCTCATTATGTCATTGTTACGTCTCATTATTCTTTCAATTGGTCAAAAACATTGAAATCATCATTTTTATGCCATTTTGTCCTTGTAATATATGGATCATGCTATATTTTGAGAAATGATTTTAGGCCATCTTTCTTTGTTTGAGTCTTATTGTTAAAATAATAATAATAATAAAATAAATAAATAAATAAATCTTGTTTCAATTACCACTTGTTAGCCCATTGAGCCTATACAGAAAACATTTTTATTCATTTAGCCATTTCTTCCGGTGTCTCAAGAATGAATTCCATCTGCTATTTTGGAAGGAAGTTATCTTGTGAATGGAACAAGAAAACTGTAAAATAATAATAATAATAATGTATTTACTTCTATGTTTGAAAAAAAAAATGATGAAAAAAAAATAGCATGGAGAGTGTTTAAAATTGGTTGCAAATCATTAAAAGAAAAAAGTGAAAAGGGCAGGTTATGTATGTTGCATATGTTTAAATTCGTTTCTTGGATATCTATTTTTCACCTTTACCCAATTCTATAAATAAAGAAGTCGTGGGTTAGTGAAGCAGTGATTAGGCTGGAGATGTGGATGATCGTAAAAGTACTACCAGTTTTGTGTTTTATCTTAGAGATACAACTTTTACTAGTCCTCAAAGAAACAACCGATAGTAACTCTATTGACATGTGAAGCAGAGTGTAGCTAGTGCTACAGGAGAATGTCATGCTCTCTAGTTAAAAAATTTGTTGAAAGAAGTTCAAGAACCACGACAAAAACCCACCGAGATATATGCAGATAACAAGTCAGCAATCCAGTTAGGAAAGAATCCATTTTTCCATGATAGAAGCAAGCATATCAACAGAAGATTTCATTTCATACATGAATGCATAAGAAAACAAGAAATCTAATTGATACTCACAAATAGTGAAGATCAAGTTGCAGATGTGAGAACCCGAATATAAAAATTAAGTAAATAATTAAATAATAATATTACAATCTCAAATATTTTTGTGGTGAATTCTAAGGTGCAAATTAAATATTATTGGAGGATGTTTTAATTAATTTTAAACTTAAAATAAATTTGTGGTGAAAGCATTTAATTTAGAGGCAAGATTTATTATAAAAAATATATATATAGAGAGAGAGAGGAGGGTGTGACTTGAACTCTAGACCACAAGGTTAATATATAAGACTCCTACCATTTGAGTTACATATAACTTATACATATATTTTGTATATTTATTTATTTATTTGACCTATGTGTGCCTACTACTAGTATAAAATAAAATAAACACAAACCCTACTCTATTATTTGTTCACCACATAGGGCAACAACACAGCAGTCACGGGAGAAGGTTTGAGAGAAGGAAAAAAAAGAAGAAGATGTTGCAATCAAAGAACTTTTGGGTGTGTTGTGTTGTGTGTGATCATCAAAGGTTAGCCCTCTTAGGTTTTCTTCTCTTCTTTCTTTGTTCTATCCTTATTCTATAATTATTTTATTCATTCATGGAGAGGTTGTAGGTTTATGTATTGTGTATATAGATATCCTATTAAGAAACTTGAGGAGCTAAATTTATGTGTAAAGATTGGGTGTAATTTTCAGTCCAAAAAAAAAATTCTGCACAGAATTGCAAACTTTAAAAATCAAGAAACCATATCAAACGGATGAATTTTAATCTTAAATTTTTACAGTAGATCAATTACACATTGAATTGCATATCTGAATTTTTTCATAATTTTTGGGAGTCGAAATCCATATAAATTGAGGTATTCAAATCTGTCCAGGAAACCAGTCCGAAACAGTAAATTCGGGATTGTTGTTCTCTTTGGGTATAAATCCAAAAATTATCAAATTAGTGTCATTAGAACCGGTTACGAGACTAGTTTCGTATGTTTTTGGCCTTGCATTGATTGCTCGTGTATATTAATAGAACCGTCAATTTCTTTAAAGTGCTGCAGAAAACAACCTGTTTGGATATAATTAATTGTAGGAAATTATTTTGATAAGCAAATCAAGTGAAACCAATTGGGTTTGAAACTTAGGATATATTAGATCATATCTGGAGGTTATTAGAATTTTTCGAATAGAGTGGAGTGGGTTTTGAAATTTTCAAAGTTAGCAAATAGGTTGGGAAGGCTTGTTTGAAATTCTGTTTTATCTTAAAGTTATTTTTAGTTAAGTTTCGATCGGAACCTATGTCTTGGGTGATTTTAGACCTTGAAGAACATGAACTTAGGTAATATTTAAGAGTAACGGTGAGTTGGGTTGAGCCGTGTTAGTGCGCTTTAGTTTGGGGTTACTCAGTTCGTATTCTTTAGTATTTTTAAATTAGCAGTGACGTGTAGTTTTCATATTGGTTCAGGGCACTAGTTGGACTTTCATACTCTATTCGAGGATTATATTATTTCGTTTCCAGGTGAGTAGTTTCATGCTACGTATTTTTATAAATGTTCCCCTACCCCGAACTGTTGGAAAAATTAAATTGTTGTTTTATGATTAAACTGTTTTGATAAATTATTATATTATCAATTGAATCAAATTATTTCTGAAACATGTGTGAACTTGGCATACTGTAAACTATTTGTTTTGGTCTCATGTTTATAATGATGAACTACCATGTTTTGCGAAACTGATGTGTATTGATTATTGGGACCATGTGTGTATTTAGTCCAGGGAAATTATTCCACTGTGTGTGGTGACTCTGGCCACTAGGGAACAGATCCGGGTTGGGCCGTGATGACTCTAGTGCTCAACGATTGTAAGGAACAGACCTTTAAAAACAACTAGGTGACCTTCAATCGGATCGTCTTTGAGAAAAGGCCCAGGTGCCACCCTGAGGATGACTCTTAGTTCGGTATTGGATCCAACGGGGCTTATAGCCTGAGAAATGTGTGGCAGATTATTTGTTTTTATTGGTACCCAGAAAATTATTGGTGTTCATGTTATAATCTGTTTTAAGTGGAAAATGTTGTTTATCATGTTCTTGCGAGACATGAGTATTTTAAGTGTTGAACTGTGGAACCATCTTTTTGAAACAGATTGTATTTACCAAACTGTATGCCAATCTAGTTTCTGTGATATATATCTTATTTTGGAATTGAACCCTGTTTTCAAAACTGTATTTACTATCCATGTTGCTACTCACTGAGCTATCAGCTGACTTAGTTGTTTACCATTTCCAGGTGTTAGAAGGACTTAGAGTGGACTCATGGCGTAGCGGGGACTCAATTGCATGGACCTCTAGGGCATTCCTTTAGTTTAGAGTGTTATGTCAAATTTGTGCATATTTATATTTATTCTTATCGAAGTTCATTTAGGATTATTTTTTTTATATGTGGGTTGTTTATATCCCATAAGTTTGGATGGTTTGTGATTACGGTTGATTTTGCCGTTTATAATTGTGACATGTCTGGATTGAGTTTTGGTTATTTATTATTGGACTATTGTTCAGTTGTTCAATATGATTGGATTTCGTGTTTAGGCTTACGTGTGCCTTGGGCTAAGTCCCTGTGGGCCACGGCCGGTCATGCTCGGATTTGGGGTGTGACAATTATGGTATCAGAGCTATAGATTTATCAAGTTACATACCTTGCATTTCATCATTTAGACGAGGTCCGAGTCCCTATAGTCCTTAGTAGTGTTTGGTTAAGTTAGTTTTGTTTAAGCTTGTGTTAAATCGTTCTTGATTTCATTTTGAAGGTTAAGAGTTGGCACCTAGATATCTACACTGATTGTCTATTCCTGGTGAGCCTTTGATGTTTGTATTACAGTGTGTAATCCATTAGGAGAAACAGTAGTGTTGGGAGATGTCTGTAGATCTTGTGAGATAAAGATGGATGGTTGGATTTTTGCAGTGGATTTGATTTCTTTAGAGATAAAGGATTTTTATGTGATTTTGGGGATGGATTGGTTGACAAAGCATCATGTCTCTGTTGATTATTTTAGAAAGAGGGTAGTTTTTGCTATGTTGGGACAACTTGAGTTTTTCTTTCAGGGCGATAGGAAATGGTCTCCTATCTGTTTTACTTCTTTCCTTTAGGCTAATCGAATGTTAAGTAAAGGGTGTCATGATTATTTAGCTTGTGTGGTGAGTATCGAACAACCAGAGTAGAAGTTAGAGGAGTTTCCTGTAGTAAGTGATGTGTTGATGTTTTTCTAAAGGATCTACCTGGTCTTCCTCCAGACCGTGAGGTCAAATTTTCCGTTGACTTGACCCCTAATACAACACCTATCTCTAAAGCACCCTATAGAATGGCACCATTGGAGTTGAGGGAGTTACAAACTCAGTTATAGGAGTTGTTAGACAAATGTTTAATTAAGGCTAGTGTTTTACCTTGGGGAGCACCTGTGTTGTTTGTGAAGAAGAATGATGGGTCTATGAGGTTGTGTATTGATTATAGAGAACCAAACAAAGTCAAAGTGAAGAATATGTATCCTTTGCCACGTATTGATGACCTATTTGACCAATTGTAGGGAGTTCAAGTATTCTCTAACATTGACTTGAGGTTAGGCTATCACTAGTTGAAAGTAAGGGATGAGGACTTTCCTAAGACTGCTTTTAGAAACCGTTATGGGCATTATGAGTTTTTGGCGATGCCTTTTGGTCTCACAAATGCAACAGCCGCATTCATGGATTTAATGAACATAGTATTTAAACCCCAACTACATAAATTTGTGGTAGTGTTTATTGATGACATCCTAATTTAATCGAGTAAGGAGGAGCATGAGCAGCATTTGAGGGTAGTACTGCAGATCCTTAGGGAGAAGAGATTGTGTGCAAAATTTAAGAAGTGTTAATTCTAGTTGAGCAGTGTATCCTTTTTGGGTCATGTAGTGAGTGAAGATGGGGTATTTGTGGATAGCATGAAAGTGGAAGCAATTATTGATTGGCCACGACTTACTTCTGTGACAGAGGTACGTAGCTTTCTAGGGCTTGCTGGATATTATAGACAGTTTGTGGAGGGATTCTCCCGTATGGCTTTGCCATTTATAAATCTCACTAGGAAAGAGGTAAGTTTGAGTGGAATGATAATTGTGAGTGTAGCTTCCAAGAGTTTAAACAAAGGTTGATATCAGCTCCAATCCTTGTCTTACTTACAGGTGGTGGTAGTTTTGTGATTTATAGTGATTCACGATAGGGTTTAGGATGTGTGCTCATGCAACATGGGAAGGTGATTGCTTATGCGTCATGATAGTGGAAAGTACATGAGAGAAATTATCGTAGCAGTGATTTTCGCTCTTAAGATTTGGCGACATTATTTATGGAGAGTCATGTGAGATTTACATTGATCATAAGAGTTTGAAGTATATTTTCACACAGAAGGAATTAAATTTGAGGCAAAAATATATATATATATATATATATGGCATGAGTTGTTAAAAGATTACAATGTGAATATTTTGTATCATCCGAGAAAGGCAAATGTGGTGGTAGATGCCTTGAGTAGGAAAGTAGTAGTCGAAGATGTAGCTGCTTTGTCTATTGAGAGTTGTTTGGTGAAAGACATGAGATGTTTGAGGCTTGAGGTTGTTACGCCTGGTGATAGGGCTTATTGTAGTCAATTGAAAGTTCAGCTGACCTTGAGAGAACAGATTCGTATAGCACCGGAGATTGACCCCCAGTGTGAGCGTATTAAAGGAAAGATGGCAGAGGGTAAGCATATAGACTTTGTGGTTAGTGATGATGGGTTGCTTAGATTCCGTGGCTGAATTTGTGTTCCTGCTGGTGGTGATTTGAGGAAGGAGATTATGGTAGAGGCACATAGTTCTAGTTATAGTTATAGCATTCATCTTGGAAGTACTAAGATGTATCGGGATCTTTATGAACATTTTTGGTGGAATGGTATAAAGGGAGATATTGTAGAATTTGTGGCTCAATGTTTGGTGTGTCAACAAGTTAAAGTAGAATATTAGAAACCTGCGGGCAAACTACAACCCTTGCCTATACCAGAGTGGAAGTGGGATCATGATACCATGGACTTTGTGTGTGGTTTACCTCGTACTAGTAGTAATCACGATGCAGTTTGGGTAGTTGTTGATAGATTAACCAAGTCAGCACATTTTATTGCAATATGGATGACCTATTCTCTAGCTCAATTTGCACAGTTGTATGTGAAGGAGATTGTTAGATTGCATGGTGCATCTGTGTCAATAGTGTCAGATCGGGACCCTCGTTTTGTGTCTACGTTTTGGGGTGCGTTACAGTCAGCTATTGGTACTTGGTTAAATTTTAGTTCAGCTTATCACCCTTAGATAGATGGGGTATCAGAGAGGACTATTCAAATCCTTGAGGATATGTTGAGGGCTTATGCTTTGGAGTGGAGAGGTAATTGGGATGATTATTTGCTGCTCATGGAGTATGCGTATAATAATAGTTATCATTCTAGTTTGGGAGTAACTCCTTATGAGGCTTTGTATGTGAGGAAGTGTAGGGCTCCTTGTGCTGGTATGAGGTTGGTAAGAGGCAAATGTTGGGACTTGATTTGGTGGAGGATGCTACACAGAAAATTATAATCATTAGAGAGAGATTATTGACTGCTCAGAGTAAACAAAAAAGTTATGCTGATCATCATAGGAGAGATTTAGAGTTTCATGTGGGGGATATGGTATTCTTGAAAGTATCACCATGGAAAGGAGTCATCAGGTTTGGAAAGGAATGAAAGTTGAGTTCTAGATACGTTGGACCATTTGAGGTATTAGAAAAGGTTAGTGAGGTTGTGTACCGTGTTGTTTTACCCCCTAGGTTGGCAGGAGTGCATAATGTGTTTTACGCGTCTATGCTGAGGAAATATGTGCACAGTCCGTCGTATGTGATAGATTATGAGCCGCTTTAGATTAGAGAGGATTTTTCGTATGAGGAGATGCCTGTTCAGATTTTGTATTCAGAAGAGAAAATGTTGCGTACAAATGCCATTAAATTGGTTAAGGTACTGTGGCGTAATCATCTAGTTGAAGAGGCAACTTGGGAACGCGAGGATGAGATGCGCAAGAAGTACCCACATCTATTCTCATGATTTACTCAGGTTAGTTTCGAGGACAAAACTTTTTTTTAGGAGGGGAGAATGTGAGAACCCGAATATAAAAATTAAGTAAATAATTAAATAATAATATTACAATCTCAAATATTTTTGTGGTGAATTCTAAGGTGCAAATTAAATATTATTGGAGGATGTTTTAATTAATTTTAAACTTAAAATAAATTTGTGGTGAAAGCATTTAATTTAGAGGCAAGATTTATTATAAAAAATATATATATAGAGAGAGAGAGGAGGGTGTGACTTGAACTCTAGACCACAAGGTTAATATATAAGACTCCTACCATTTGAGTTACATATAACTTATACATATATTTTGTATATTTATTTATTTATTTGACCTATGTGTGCCTACTACTAGTATAAAATAAAATAAACACAAACCCTACTCTATTATTTGTTCACCACATAGGGCAACAACACAGCAGTCACGGGAGAAGGTTTGAGAGAAGGAAAAAAAAGAAGAAGATGTTGCAATCAAAGAACTTTTGGGTGTGTTGTGTTGTGTGTGATCATCAAAGGTTAGCCCTCTTAGGTTTTCTTCTCTTCTTTCTTTGTTCTATCCTTATTCTATAATTATTTTATTCATTCATGGAGAGGTTGTAGGTTTATGTATTGTGTATATAGATATCCTATTAAGAAACTTGAGGAGCTAAATTTATGTGTAAAGATTGGGTGTAATTTTCAGTCCAAAAAAAAAATTCTGCACAGAATTGCAAACTTTAAAAATCAAGAAACCATATCAAACGGATGAATTTTAATCTTAAATTTTTACAGTAGATCAATTACACATTGAATTGCATATCTGAATTTTTTCATAATTTTTGGGAGTCGAAATCCATATAAATTGAGGTATTCAAATCTGTCCAGGAAACCAGTCCGAAACAGTAAATTCGGGATTGTTGTTCTCTTTGGGTATAAATCCAAAAATTATCAAATTAGTGTCATTAGAACCGGTTACGAGACTAGTTTCGTATGTTTTTGGCCTTGCATTGATTGCTCGTGTATATTAATAGAACCGTCAATTTCTTTAAAGTGCTGCAGAAAACAACCTGTTTGGATATAATTAATTGTAGGAAATTATTTTGATAAGCAAATCAAGTGAAACCAATTGGGTTTGAAACTTAGGATATATTAGATCATATCTGGAGGTTATTAGAATTTTTCGAATAGAGTGGAGTGGGTTTTGAAATTTTCAAAGTTAGCAAATAGGTTGGGAAGGCTTGTTTGAAATTCTGTTTTATCTTAAAGTTATTTTTAGTTAAGTTTCGATCGGAACCTATGTCTTGGGTGATTTTAGACCTTGAAGAACATGAACTTAGGTAATATTTAAGAGTAACGGTGAGTTGGGTTGAGCCGTGTTAGTGCGCTTTAGTTTGGGGTTACTCAGTTCGTATTCTTTAGTATTTTTAAATTAGCAGTGACGTGTAGTTTTCATATTGGTTCAGGGCACTAGTTGGACTTTCATACTCTATTCGAGGATTATATTATTTCGTTTCCAGGTGAGTAGTTTCATGCTACGTATTTTTATAAATGTTCCCCTACCCCGAACTGTTGGAAAAATTAAATTGTTGTTTTATGATTAAACTGTTTTGATAAATTATTATATTATCAATTGAATCAAATTATTTCTGAAACATGTGTGAACTTGGCATACTGTAAACTATTTGTTTTGGTCTCATGTTTATAATGATGAACTACCATGTTTTGCGAAACTGATGTGTATTGATTATTGGGACCATGTGTGTATTTAGTCCAGGGAAATTATTCCACTGTGTGTGGTGACTCTGGCCACTAGGGAACAGATCCGGGTTGGGCCGTGATGACTCTAGTGCTCAACGATTGTAAGGAACAGACCTTTAAAAACAACTAGGTGACCTTCAATCGGATCGTCTTTGAGAAAAGGCCCAGGTGCCACCCTGAGGATGACTCTTAGTTCGGTATTGGATCCAACGGGGCTTATAGCCTGAGAAATGTGTGGCAGATTATTTGTTTTTATTGGTACCCAGAAAATTATTGGTGTTCATGTTATAATCTGTTTTAAGTGGAAAATGTTGTTTATCATGTTCTTGCGAGACATGAGTATTTTAAGTGTTGAACTGTGGAACCATCTTTTTGAAACAGATTGTATTTACCAAACTGTATGCCAATCTAGTTTCTGTGATATATATCTTATTTTGGAATTGAACCCTGTTTTCAAAACTGTATTTACTATCCATGTTGCTACTCACTGAGCTATCAGCTGACTTAGTTGTTTACCATTTCCAGGTGTTAGAAGGACTTAGAGTGGACTCATGGCGTAGCGGGGACTCAATTGCATGGACCTCTAGGGCATTCCTTTAGTTTAGAGTGTTATGTCAAATTTGTGCATATTTATATTTATTCTTATCGAAGTTCATTTAGGATTATTTTTTTTATATGTGGGTTGTTTATATCCCATAAGTTTGGATGGTTTGTGATTACGGTTGATTTTGCCGTTTATAATTGTGACATGTCTGGATTGAGTTTTGGTTATTTATTATTGGACTATTGTTCAGTTGTTCAATATGATTGGATTTCGTGTTTAGGCTTACGTGTGCCTTGGGCTAAGTCCCTGTGGGCCACGGCCGGTCATGCTCGGATTTGGGGTGTGACAGCAGACATATTTACAAAGCCCCTCGAAATAACAAAATTTCTGAAGCTACGAAAAATACTCAGAGTTACCTTATTTGGTGATTCAAGTTTAAGGGGGGGAGGGGATGTTGGAAAGTAACTTGAAGTCTCCAAAAGCAGCTTAAAGATGGAAGAATGAGATGAAAAAGCATCAAGAATACTCTTGGAAAAGCTTGAATATGGTAGAAGAGAACTAACCAAAAGTTTGATGATTAAGATGAAACTTCATGGAAGCTACCGTCGACTATGAGTTGTAACTAGGGAAGAACCTTAGCTCTTAAGCTATGGAATTCAACACACGGTTTGTACACGGAAACAAACCTATAAATAGATGATGATTATTTGTTATATAGAAATAATCAATCAGAATAAATAAAAACCCATAAGAGGTTTCTAATGGTGGGCTTCTATATATTTTGTATGAAGTTTTGATGTCTCACACAACACAAATGAATGAATTTATTTTTACAAAATAACAATACAAATCTGTGGGTTTTTATCTCCCACCTCTCTATCTCTCAAACCTCTTATGGGTTTTTATTTATTCTGATTGATTATATCTATACAACAAACTATCATCATCTATGGGCATAGAGTAATATGTATAATGGAAAGTCTAGACATATCCGTCGTAGACATAATTCCATACGACAACTACTCTCTAATGGAGTTGTCTCTCTAGACTATGTAAAGTCTAAGAACAACATTGTGGATCCGCTAACCAAAGGGTTAACTCGAGAGCTAGTAGAAACGTCATCAAGAGGAATGGGGTTAAGGCCCTTAGTTAATATTACTAAAACGGAAAACCCAACTCAGTTGAATGGAGATCCCAAGATCTAGATTCAAAGGGACAACCTAATTGTGTGTAACGGGTGAGTCACTGAAAAGGTAAATCCTCTTACCCATTCCTTTATTCAGTGATACCTATTTATAGGTTTGTTTCCCTGTACAAACCGTGTGCTAAATTCCATAGCTTAAGTGGTAAGCTTCTTACCTAGTTCCAACTCATGGTCAGTGGTAGCTTCCATAAAGCTTCATCTTCTTCTTTAAACTTCTGGTAAGTTGTCTTTTACTATTTTCAAGAAGCTTCTCGAGAATACTTGAGGATTCATGTTTACTCTCCAACATTCCCCCTTAAACTTGAATCACCAAATAAGGTAACTCTGAGCATTTTTCGTAGCTTCACAAATGTTGTTTTGAGGGGCTTCGTAAATATGTCTGCAACTTGATCTTTACTCTTTGGGTGTATTAATTGGATTTCTTCTTTACTTATGCATTCTCATATGAAATGAAATCTTGTACCAAAATGCTTGCTTTTATCATGGAAGACTGGACTCTTTTCTAACTAGATTGCCAACTTGTTATCCGCATATATCTCTGCGGCTTCTTGTTGCGGTTCTTGAACTTTTTTCAACAAATTTCTCAACCAAATAGCATGACACGCTCCTGCGGCAATAGCTACACTCTTCTTCACATGTCGATAGAGTTACTATCGGTTGTTTCTTTGAGGACTGCGTAAAAGCTATATCTTCGTGATAAAACACAAACCCGGTAGTACTTTTACGATTATCCACATCTCCAGCCCAATCACTGTCACTATATCCTACTAATTTGAATTCATCCGTAGATGAGTAAAACAATCCGTACTCTATTGTGCCTTTCACATACCATAGGATTCTTTGGGCTGCTTTCAGATGTGGCGTCTTGGGTTACTCCATTAACAACTAAGCCTACTGCGAACAATATATCAGGCATGGCTGTGAGATATCTTTTGGCTTCCAACTAGACTTTTGAAATACATTGGGTTACCCTTATCTCCTTCATCATACTTGGACACCTTGTTGCTTCTATTTGTTGGTGTATCAACAACTTAACAATTTTCCATGCTAAACTTCTTTATGACTTCTTTGCATACTTAGTTTGTGATACAAAAATTCCTTCATTACTTTGCTTGATTTCTATCCCCAAGAAAATTGCCATGAGTCCGATGTCTGTCAACTCAAACTCTCGTGTCATGGATACTTTGAAATCTCGACTCATGATGAGATTATTGCCTGTGAATATTAGATCATTGATGTAAAGACAAACAAATAGCAAATCTCCCCCCTTGTTTGCCTTGAAGTATAGAGAATGTTCATATAGGCATTTAACAAACCCATTTCCAACAAAATACCTGTCAATTGTTGTATTCCATGCCCTTGGTACTTGCTTCAAGCCATAAAGCACTTGCTTTAACTTATATACTTTATCTTGTTCGTCTGACTTCACATAGCCTAATAGCTGTTCAACTTACACTTCTTCTTTAAGATAACCATTTAAGAATGTTGATTTGACATCCATTTGGTATATTTTTCATTTTTTCTAAGCTGCTAAAGAGATGAAAACTCGTATCGTTTCTAGGCGTGCTATTGGAGCAAAAACTTCATCATAGTCTATGACATATTGTTGTTTGTAGCCTTTCATGACCAATCTTACTTTATATTGTTTAACATCCCTTTTAGCATTTCTTTTTGCCTTATACACCCATTTGACAACCAATTGCTTTGTGACTTTTTGGTAAGAACATAAGTTCCCAGGCACTACAGGTGCATTTGTTACCCCAAATGGTATGACTAAAAATTCATAATGTCCATATCTAGTTCGGAAAAGCGGTTTTCTCTATGTCTTCCACTTTGATTTTTAGCTGGTGATACCAAGATCTAAGGTCAATTTTAGAAAACACTTGTGCTCCCTGTAATTGGTCAAATAAGTCATCTATTTGGGGTAATGGGTATTTGTTCTTCACGGTTACTTTATTCAATTCATGGTAGTCTATACATAACCTCAAAGACCCATCCTTCTTCTTCACAAATAAGATTTGAGCACCCCAAGGTGATGTGCTTGGACAGATAAATTTCTTGTCGAAGAGTTCCTGGAGTTGAACTTTCAACTCCTTGAGTTCCGAAGCTGACATTCTATAAGGGATCTTGGAGATAGGTTGTGTTCTAGGTACTACATCAATTGTAAACTCAATCTCCTTATCAATTAAGTCCCCGGGCAGGTCATTAGGAAACACAACAGAAAAGTCACAAACTATAGGAATAGTCTATACACTGGTACCATTCGAAGATGCAGTCATTACATAGTACAAGTAGCCCCGACAACCTTTTCTCAGCAGTTTCTTGGCTTTAATAAATAAAACCAAGTACGGTGGAGGAACCACGCCATTTACAGTAAAAACAAATTCGGGCATACCAGGTGGTTTAAACACAACAGATTTACTCACATAGTCAATGGTGGTGCAGTATTTAGTCAGCCAATTCATACCCAGAATACAATCAAAGTGATCAATGCACAAGGGTAGTAAATCAACATACAATGTCATTTCACCAATTACAATATCACATGGTGGATAAACATAAGCACACATCATAGAACCCCCAGTCGGTGTAGACATAGATAACAAATAATTCATAGGTTCTAACAGTCTAGTTAATTTTTGAGAAAAAGCATGCGATACAAATGAATGCGTAGAACCGGAATTAATCAGCACATAAGCATTCTGAGCACAAATAGAAATTGTACTTGACACCACAGACTTAGTGTTCTGTATATCATCAGGGACCAGAGAAAATACCCTTCCTTGTCTTAGTGTTTCGTTCCTGGTGTTACCCCTGGCATTAGTTCTTGTATTGGTTCTCGTTACATGAGCAAATTTGGTGAACTTGCTGTTGGATGGTTTGCATTATCGAACCTCATTGGGCAATCTCTAAGCATGTGGCCGGTCTTTCCACACCAGAAGCATGCACCCGATGCACGATGGCACACGCCTGTATGCTTTCTTCTGCATTCAGTACAAGTTGGCTTAGACCCACTACTTTGGCTCGAACTACTTGAAGTTCCAATATTTTTCTTTTTGTGTGCAAAGAATGAATGGCCCTTCCGAAAATTGGATCCAGATCTTTTGCTTCGCTATTAAATTGTTGGTGTCTTAGCTTGGTTCTTTGCCACCAAAATGGCTTCTGCCATTAATGCCCTATTGAGCACATTCATATACGTAGGTAGGTTGAGGACTCCTACTGATCTAATATCTCAAAATCCAAACCACTTTCAAATTTCTATGCTTTCTTATAGTCAGTATCCACCATATATGGGGAAAACTGAGCCAATTCAGTAAATTTGGCTTGATACTTAGCCACTGACAATTTGCCTTGTTTGAGTTCTTGAAATTCAGATACTTTCCGATCTCTGAAGCATTGGGGAAAATACTTCTCATAAAAGTTCTCATGGAATTGAGCCCACGTCATGTTTTCATTTGGCATTTCAAATTAGTAACCACCATCTCTGGGCTTCATCTTTTAATGTATAAGTGGCCAAGAGAACTTTTTACGTTTCGGAGCAAGGAAATACTTCGAACAATTTTTCCATTTCCAGTAGCCATGTTTTTTCCTTCAGCGGTTTAATACCACCCACGAAGGTTGGTGGTTTCATCTTCATGAACTTCTAAGTCAGGTTGATTACATCACCGTAATCTGGCTCATATTGTGTTGGTGGAGGTGGGGGAGGCAAGGGTTGCTGCCTCTGTTGTTGTGTCATAGCTTTGGTCAATGCTACAAGCATCTGTTCCATTCGGCTCATGCGAGCCTTGAGGATTCACTTGTATCATTACTTCTTGCATTCTCCATAGTGCTATAGGGAAAAAGGTAATAATAAATAAAGGAATAATTTTGTTCAGTTCTTTCAAGTTCATTTATTCAGGCTCAACTTCAGTTTTCATGTTTATAGAGATTATCACACACTCACACAGGCAGATAAAATGTCCCTAACTTCTTACTAGGACACACTAAGCTCATATGGACTCATGTGTGTGGTACGACACGTGCTCTAATACCATTCTGTCATGACCCAAACCTGCCCCTATAGGTTTAGTGTCGTAACCAGCCAGTAATCCTTGGATTACCAACGGCCTCTTAACAGAATAACATATAGTTAGGGGCTGCGGAAGCAAATATATAAAATATACATTGTCTATTGAGCTGTGAAAACGTACATGATAATTTTAAACCTTAAAACTAAAATACAGTATTTATATGTTATTTCATGTACATACAACAGAAGACCTTTTTGTAAGTCAAAAGAAATTAAGTCTTATACATCCACAATAAAAAAAAACACAACCTCTAAACATGACTTGACTAGGAACCTCCTCGGGAGGCACAAAGGCTGGCTAATCAAAAACTGAGTCGCCAAGTCCTCAACTCTGAGCCTGGTCACGTGCCTGATCACCTACATATATAAAACAAATAGTGAGAGGGAGCATAGTGAATAATAACAGAGTAAAGGGTTAAATGAATGATGTCCCATAATTAAGTCCGTGCATAGAACCATTCAATGCATATATATATAATTCAGGAATCATGCTTGATCATTCATAGTTCATCCGTTAGCTCTAACAGATCATATACAGAACATCATAGATCATACTTGTCAGTTCCATAGAGGAACCTCCTGCCAAGTACGAATAACTTGCCAGTTCCATAAAGGAACCTTCGGACTGGGTACAAATAACTTTCCAGTTCCATGAAAGAACCTCCAGCCGGGTATAGATAACGTGCCAATTCTATTAAGGAACCTCTGGTCCGGGTACATATAACATAGTTGAATCATAGCAATAATGTCATATATATATATATATATATCAGAGATGAACAATCATTCATACTGCATAAGCATAGCATTCATAGGACAAATCTTATTCCATATACAGGAAATAATTTAACTTGAACATAGCTTTACTAAGTCATAACTCACTGATAATCGGTGGCTCTGAATAGATGAGTAGAGTAGGCAATTCACTTAACTTGAGGCGCGTGATCTACATAGCATGACAGATACATACATTGAAACACATGCTCGGATTATACGTAACTTATTTCATTTGTCCTTAGTGTGTTTCTATCCCTCATCCTCATTATATTGTTTTAATCTTGGCCTAGGAATGCCTAGGATGGAATGAGGATGCTAAAATGTATTTGAAAACATTTTTCAAAATTTACTGAAAACAAAGTCCATGCTTGAGTGTGTCTTTCCTCGCTCGAGCGGATATGCAAAATGTGAGAGTCTGCTCGAGCGTAACTTCCTTCACTCAAGCTGTTTGCAAACTTTGAAAAAGTACTAGTTGCTTGATTTTCACGCTCGACAGACAATCGATCCCTGCTCGAGCATGAGACTCAAACCTTCACTCGAGCATCACTTTCATCGCTCGAGCGATCTGTAAAAACACATGAACTTCTGGGAGCATGCATTTCATGCTTGAGCAGACTTCTGGTCGCTCGAACGGAAGTGCAAGATTACAGGGTTACCGCTCGAGCGCAGAATCCAATGCTCGAGTGGAAGTGCAAAATCTGGAATTTCCATATTGCACTCCCCAGCTCCAAGCTCGAATTCTACACCCCAAAACTCATCTTCTTGGGCCAAAATTCTGGAGAACATCTAGAAACTTGTAAAATATCATGGTTTAAAGATCATTTCATGACATCAAGGCCCAAAAGTAGGTCAAACATGCAACAATTCAACTTGAAATGTAAAAACATGGTATGAATATGACATGCATGTGTTCACTTGAGTTTATGGCTTCTAAAACATGATCAAATGTGATCCATTGATGAGAAATATTATGAATTATTCAACTTATGCTAGAATTACAGCATGCATGGAGAAAATCTTTGAAAACAACTTCAAAATGCTACAAATATGCATGCATGTATGGAATGACTTATCTTTCTTCAATTCTAGCTCAATCCTTACATGAATTCATCTAATTCACTTGTTTTCATACATTATTCAACTACATTACAAGGCCAAAGACTAAAGCACTTACCTAGAGTCTAGATTGCATAAGTGAGGAAGCTTCAATTCCCAAATTCTTTGCAAATCTCCAATAATTCCTAGCAATTCTCCCCTATCCCAACTTTTGCTCCCAAATTTCTTCTCTCTCTCTCTCTCTCTCTCTCTCTCTCTCTCTCGCTTTTTTTTTCTTGTGTTTGTGAGCTCAAATGTATTGAAATGAAGAAAAGAAAAGGGTGAAGGCATATAAGAAGCCTTATATAGGCTCACTTAATGATAATTAATTAAGGTTAATTAAGTGGGCATTAATTTAATGTAATTTAATCGTTCTAAATCAAATTTTGATTAAACCTACCATAATGTTCTACAAATTTCAAATAACACATAAATCAAGTCAATTTTTGAATCGGATGTCGATAAGGCCTTCAATTCACAAACCGAACAAAAACATGAACAGACCTTTCTAAGTTAAACATATATAAACACAAAATAATGCAATGCACATGTAATTAACTCAGGATTTCTTCATAATTACTTATTAGGCATACTTAAGCATGAATTAGCGCTAATCATGGGTCGGGGTTATGTAGACACCCCATTTTTTACGGCCCTTTAAGATTTGGATGTTCTTGTAGGTATATCTGATGACGAGTCTGATTGCTCGCCGAACACTATAAGTCTCTATCGGAATGCCACAGCTTTGAGTATTTCAAACCTTGCATCCATTTTGTCTCATCTTTGGACCATGCTTGGGTCTTTTCAGCCTGAAGTTCCTGATGGCTTGCCGGCTATCCTTGGAGGCTACCAGCCACCACTTCTCCTTTGCCGGCCATTGATGTGCATTGTCTGTCATCAATGAAGCCTTGTCGGCCACCACTAATGGCCACCTGGCCACCTGGCCACCTTTGTTTGCTGCAGATATTTTGTGATATTTTGTGCCAATTGTTTGCACACATTCATGCATCTTCCAACACGTGTGTAGTCAGATGTTTGTGAGGAAAATTTGTGTTTTTCTATATATAGGACCCCTCTCTCTCATGTGAAGGGGTTAGAAAAATTGGAGACATAAAAAATTTCTCTCTCCTTTTGCAAAATTGTGTGTGTTTGGCTAATTTCTCTACACTTTTGCCTACTTCTCCTAAACCAAATCCTCTCACCTTTGAGTTGAGGTTCCTTGGGGCCTTCTTGGAGCTCTTGAAGGTGGTTTTGGCTTGAACTTATGCCTAAAGTTTTCTTTGCTTTAAGAGGTAGAATACTAGTCTTGTTATCTTGTTTTCAATACTTGTTTTTCTATCTTTTTCAATTGTTTTTGAGGTAGGTTTTGAACCGTAAAAGGTTCTATTTTTGTGGCTTAAAAATGGTGGTTTGACCCCCTTTTTTGGTTAGGGGGTGGTTCACCCTTCTTGTTCCTTAGTTTGTAAAGTCTTTTGTGCCTTTGATCATCACTTTCAAACCAACTTTTTTGGGCCTTTTAACCACTGAATTTCAGAGGTTTTCCAATGACAAAAATCTCATTTTGAAGTCCAAAATTGGAGGGGTTAGCCTCCCCTCCTTGTGTCTTGTTTGCGTGCTTAGTTAGCCTTACATGTTAGCATGTTTTAGCCTCTGAAATAGCCTGCTTTAGCTCTATTTTGGGCTATTTGGTTCATTTGAACTTTGTTTTGTGTAGTTGTAGTGTAAATCCTTGCACTAGCTTGTTGATTTAAGGCTTTAAACATCATTGGCTACATGTTTTTAGTGTTTTTATCACTCAATTTCAGCATCTAAATCTCTACATCCTCCCTCTTTGCTTCACTTTTTCCTTTGCTTTTAAGGGTTATTTCAAACTTGGGATCCTTTAAGGTTGAGATTGAGGTCATGCTCAATGGTTTAATCCTCTTTGAGGGTTCATTATCAAAGGCATGATCTCTCTTGCCTTACACTACCCCTTGGTTGACACTTCCTTCACCTTAGAGGATACTCACCAATGGACAATTTAATTAAGGAATGATTTGGTAATTAAAACGTGTAAACAAAATTGACAAGTAAAAGTGGCAAGATAAGCATGCCCTTATGTTGCATTGCATGTGTTCAAATCAGACGTTAATTTGAACACAAGGAAAATGGGACATTTCATACTCAAAAGTGATGAAATGTGCCACTTTCCTAGGTCTCCATTGCCCTTGATCATGCATGATAGGGTGGTGGTCTTGTTGGTCATATTTGTGCATTTATCGAAATTGTACGAATTGGATCTTTGGCCATCATGCAATGAACTTGCTTGATTGGTGGTTTTGGATCTAAATGTGCCACTCCTTTGAGATATTGAGATGATAAGGAGGGATGCAGTATAAACAAATCCTTGGAAAAATCCCTTTTTTGCTCTGTTTGTGCTCTATTGCAGCATGGTGATCTAATGCATCAGTGGCCGACAGTGCACCACTTATGGCTGTCAGTGCATCATTTTTGGCCGGCAGAGGGCCAGCAGGTCACTGATGTAAACCTCAACAAAGATTTGGTAAGGTGGAGCAGAAAGGTTCTAGAAATGCTCAACCCTGCAAACAGAGGCTTTTGAGAGCAAAACAGAGGTCTTTTCGGGCCAAAACCAAGCATGTGCATCTTCCACTTTCCGAGGCAGAGCAGTGGCAGCATAGTTTAATGTTTTACATGCTTAGTTCATGTATATTTATGTTAACTAATTAGTTTGGTAGTTAGCTAAAGTGTTGTAATAATTAGTAATTAGCTTAGCTAGTTATTCTTTTGATTTGTAATAATTAGTCTAATTAGCTTAATTAGATTAGTTTAATCGGCTAGCTAGTTACCTCTTATTCATTCGGTCCCTCCTTCGCGAAGGCGTAATATTGTAATAAGTGTGCGTGCGCGTGTGTATGTTTTCCAACCCCACGTCTTTCTCCCTTTTATTTAATCGCTTTCGATGGTTATATTAGGCCATATTTTAACTTAGCATATCGCATGCTTGCATCCATTCATTTGTCTTGCATGTACTGAGGCTCGGTGCATCATTCAAACTGCATTGTTATTTTGATATATTCTTTGAATACGTGTTTAATCGTATGTTGTTCTAATTGATCTATATGTCGTATTACTAGCCAAGCCTATTAATTGCATATTGCATGTGTTGCATTAGACAGTTAACATAGTTAGGATCACGCATCCTTCTAACTAGTTTCTATTTTGGCTCAAAGTACTAGGTGGGTTTTTACGCTTTAGCATACTTGCATAAGTGTGAATGTTGCCATGTCTAGCATGCTTACCATGAGGCTATGTGCTTAAATGCTAAACTACTTGAATGCCTGTGGATGAAGGCTTGTTGTTTGAATTGGAACAATTCAACGAATGTGCGTCTTAAGCCCACTTTGTTGAGTGGCAAATCATGTTTTAAGCCCACTATGTTTGGTGGAAAACCCGCATCTTTAAGCCCACTTGAGGTGACAAATTCAAACAATTTTTTGTAAACAAACATGAATTGGATTGTTCCAAATTGAGTAAACTACTCTATATTTGCTTATGCGCATCACATAGTAAAGCTAGCTTAATAATCAGAATAAGAACACAATGTTTATAAAAGATGGAATCATGATTAGTAGAGGTCGATCTTTGATCGGGCGAGTAGAGGTACTCAATTCATGACCTTCCCTCTTTGTACCCAAGTTCTTGAGTCAAGGCAACTTTGGTGATGACGAACACGTGGCCTTTGGCACGAGTCAGGGTTTCCTAAATTTTTCCAAAATAAAATATTTAGGCGGTGACTTTGTATCTAAAAAAGCAGTCCAATTTTGGCATTATTTGATTTAAAATCGATTTTCCAAAAAGATTTGCCGGATTTGGACTCTTTGGTGTTTATCAATTTCACATTAAACTTGTAAGACTAGATTCCGAACAGCGGGAGTCCGAACTGTGAGGCCTTCTTTTCAAACCTTTCGAAAGGGGGCCTGGAAAAAGGCGAGTCCACAGGTTGTTACAGGGATGAAAAGAGACATAGCCTTGTTTGTATCAAGGTGTCTTACTTGTTAACAAGTGAAGGCTAAGCATCAGAGGCCAGCGGGTTTGTTGCAACCCTTGCCTATAGCCGAGTGGAAGTAGGAGCATGTCACTATGGATTTTGTTGTGGGTCTTTCGAGAACTTAACTGGGTAATGATGTCGTATGGGTGATAGTCGACTAGTTAACTAAGTCAACACACTTGTACCAACAAAAGAAAATAGAAAATCAAAAGAGAAAATCCTCCTGCGTGAGTCATCCTTTGCTGACTCCACAAAAACTTGGTATTTCTCCACAGGTTTACTAGGGCTAGGGCTGGATGTCCCGCTACTCACCTACATTCATATATATAATGGAGTGAGCTAACATCCAGTGAATAACATCAGAGTAAAGGGGTTACGTGAATGAGTTCTAGTAAATGATGTAAGCATTTCTATATCATAAGCAATACATAACGGAACGACCTTGGGTCGAACAGATAACAGAACAACCTTGGGTCCAACGTATAACAGATGTACATAATAGAATTGATCATATCATAATAGAACGACCTCGGGTCCAATCATTTATAACTATATATCGACCATTCGGTCAACTCATAACAGATAGTCAGACTTATTAGATGTTCAAAACGACCTTGGGTCCAATCTTGTCAAATGTACAGAACAACCTTGGGTCCAATTCAAATATATAGAATGACCTTGGATCCATTATATAAATTCGTATTCATCAAACACATTGTAGATATTATGTTAATTAGACAGATAGAAACTCAATCACACTTGCAAAGTCACAGTTTCGGAAAAGCTTACCACATTAGGACATTTAGAAAATAGAGTCAGTAAGAAAATATCTTTACTAAGATATTACTCATAATAATTCAGTTGTTGACTCATCCTCGTGGATGATCCTACACAATTCGTAAGCTGTAGACATCCCCGAACGTCCCCGGAGGGAGAACCCCCGTTCTGCTCATATTGGGCTCACTACAGTTCGGACTCTTGAATTGTCACGGTTCTTAATCTAAAACCAAAGAGTCCAAATCCGGTAAATCGTTTTGAGAAAACTGATTTTTAGAAAAGAAATGCCAAGCATGGACTGCTTTGCCAGATACAGAGTCGCCATCTAAATATTTTGTTTTGGGAAATTTAGGAAACCCTGACTCGGTGCCAAAGGCCACGTGTCCGTCATCACCAAAGTTGCCTCGGCTCGGGAACTTGGGTATGATTGGGAAAGGTCATCTATGAGCACCCCCTCTCGCCCGATCCGAAGATCGGCCTCTACTAATCATGATATCTCGTTTTTGAAAACACATGCGTTCTTATTCCAGTTGATTGGCCTAGAATTACTATGTGATGCGCACATCAAAACAAGTATAGACTAGATCGCCTAAATCGGAACAAAGCATTGCATATCCGTTCATTTTGGAAATGGTTTGAGGTTTGCTACTCGCGAGTAGGCTAAAACACGGATTTCAGCGAGTTGTTCCAACTCAAACAATCCAACCTTCACCAACAGGCATTCAGGAAATTTATATCACATAAGCATTTAGCCACATGGTAAGCATGCTGTTATGTTAACATTCACACTCATGCGAGATGCTAAAGCATAAATACTTACAGCGTACTCCGAGCCAACACAGTGAACTAGTTAGTAATTATATGCGTGATCCTAATTCATGTTAAGTGGCTAATGCAACGCATGCAGAGTGTCACTACAATAGGCTCGACTATTTTAAGATGGCATATAATGATACTACAACTAACACGTATTCAATTTGGAATTGAAGTACAAATGCAGTTAGAATGATGCGCCGAGCCCGGTGCATGCAAAACGAATGAATGGATGAAAACATGCTATCATACTGTATGCTAATTGAAACATGCCCTAGACTAGCCATCGAAGGTAGTAAATAAAAGGGAAGAAAGACGTGGGGTTGGAAGACATACACATACTCACGCACACTTATTACACAATTGCCCTCGCTCGGAGGGACCAAAAGAATAACACAAATCAATTAACCTACAAGTTCATTAAATATTACAGACCACTTAACTAGTTAAGGAAATTAACTAAGCTAAGAAAGCAGTAAAGGTCTTGGGAGAAGGGTCCAATGCACGCGTGCTCGGGTTTGCTCAGAAATCCATCGCCATGCACAAACTGCCTCTGTTTACCCTGCTCAGCTCTTCTGAAAATTGCACAACTCCCAAGGAGCGCTCTATGGATATTGAGGAGCATCACCAACCAAGTGGGATCATCACCGACCATTTTGAAGTGGTCATCGACCATCCATTGAGCTCTCGGCTAAATATATTTGGTCGGTCGGCAGTATAAATGGCCGACCGGCCAAAACTTCCTGCAGAAACCTGTTTGACAGCAGCAGAGGGCAGACAAGTCATGGTAATGCATTTTCAAAGCAATGTTTGCACCACCACCCTCCTTATCATGTTCATGACTCAAAGGAGGATGGTCCTCGACCCTCGGACCACCAATCGCACATTTCGATGCGTGATGGCCCAAGAGCCAAGTTGTGCAATTTCAATGGGATGAAATGCATACAAACAAACAAGAGGCCCAACCTCTATCATGGTGATTCAAGCGGCAAGGCATGCATGCCAAATGCAACCTAAGCATGTGAGCTAAGTATGCAACATGAGCATGGAGGCAAGTATGCAAACATGCAATATGTACTAGGCACACAACCTAATGCAAGGCATGGAACCAAGTCCAAGGACTTAAACTATGGTCATGTGACACATGAAGCAAATGACCAAAGTGAAACAAAACAGCCCCAAATCATGCCAAAACGAGGTCAAAGACACACCTAGATGGCATCTAAATGGCCTATACATGGAAGCATACAAAAGGGACCAAACATGGAGCATAAGACACCAACCTCTTAAAGCATTAAAGGAGCATCAAATGAAAGCATACAAGCATGCTATAAGGACTGAAATGGCATGATAAGTGGTTCTAAACCACTGAAACAAAGCAAGAAAAGCATGCTAGGGGGGTCAACACTCAAGGCCTACAAGTGAGATTGCATGGTAGCTATACAAAGCAAAGCATGGATGACCCAAATGACCAAAAACAGACCTTAAGCACACTAAAACATGCATAAAAGCTTCACAAAGCTAAGCCAAAACAAGTAAGCATAGTGGTCTAAATGCTAGATACATGTTAAGGCAATTTCATAGCATTACAAGACAAGTATGCAAAGCAAGCATGGTGTGTCTAAACCAACTTACAACAGTGCTATATCATGGTAAAATAAGCACAAATACTACTTAAGACATGGCCAATATGAACTTAAACAAGGTGCTCACACATGAGGCTAAAATGACAAGTTTTGAAGGCAACAAGGAGTGGGGATGGCCCTCTCCTTCTTAGGACCTCAAACCACCATCCTCACCACTGAAATCCCTCAAGATTTCAGTGGTGAGGAGGCCCAAACAAGGTGGTCCCGGAGCTCACCAAAAATGCACAAAAAAGAGGCCAAACAAGGCCTAAGATTGGGTAAACGACCCCAAACACAAAAGTGACCTTAATGAAGTATCTTAAACACAAAAAGAATAGAACTTTTTTATGTTATACACAAAGCTCAAAATAGCAAAAAAGATAGGCTAAAAGTGTGTGCAAAAACGGGGAATAAAGAGGGAAAAGGAGTTACCTTTGTAGCCAAAAGGGGACAGCAGCCTCTTGGTCCAAAAAAACAGTCTCTTAGCCTCTGATGATGGAGGTGTTGTGCTAGGAGGTGCAGTTCAAATGGCCAAGAACTAGACCCTTTTGCACTCTCTAACCCACACAAATGTAGAGAGAAAGAGATATAGAGAGGGAGTGATATATATATGATATATATCAGATTTTTCTAACCCTTCAAAGGGGAGGAGAGGCCCTCTTTTTATAGAGAAACCAAGGGGCAAAGCTTCTCTTAGAAGCTTTGAGCAAAGAGGCCAAGCTTCTCTTAGAAGCTTGGAGCAAAAGGGCCAAGCTTCTTGGAGAAGCTAGGCAAAGGGGTCAAGAGGTTCAAGCTTCTTCAAGAAGCTAAAAAAGGATCGAGCTTCTTGGAAAAGCTAAAAGAGGGTCAAGCTTCTTGGAGAAGCTAAAAAGGGTCAAAAGGTTCAAGCTTCTTGGAGAAGCTAAAAAAGGGTCAAGCTTCTTGGAGAAGCTAAAAAGGGTGAAAAGGTTCAAGCTTTTTTAAGAAGCTAAAAAAGGGTTCAAAAGGTCAAGCTTCCTCAAAAAGCTAAAACCAAGAGTTCAAAAGGTTCAATCTTCCTCAAGAAGCTAAAACAGGGGGTTCAAAAGGTTCAAACCCCCCTCAAGAAAAGGTCTCGGCCAGAAAAAAGTGGCTAATCGCCCAACAAAGTTGGCCGACCGACCACAAAATGTGCCGACCGATCATCAACAGTGCCAACCGGCCATCACTAGTGGCTGGTGGAAAGGAAACAAGGCCGGTGGCCTCAAGCCATGGCCGGTGAGGTGTGGGGATGGCCTACAAGCTATTTCTCATCCTCAGAAGCAAAACAATAAGTGTTTGATGTAAAACCAAACACAAAACAAACAAGTCGAGAGGTCATGAGGCAAGGCGCGTAGTCGAAACCTCCGAGAACTCAAGACGAACACAAATAGGGATGATCATCGAGTGTTCAAACAATGACGTCCAAGTCTTGAGGACGGTCAAAAATGGGGTGTCTACATAAGTGTACACACATTGGATTACATTGCTTAACCGGATTACTCTTTAACTTATTCAATTCTTTAGCCTTCATTCTAACTCTTTAATTCATTTAGGATGTTCAATTCATGCCTAAGAATGCCCATAAAGGATTGAGAATGCCAGAATGAGTAAAACATGGCTTTTCAGAATATGCTGAAACAGGGCAGTTCACTTGAGCACAACATTAGTCGCTCAAGTGGTCCACATGGTCTGCAAAAGTACTGGATGATCCGAATCTAGGCTTGATGTTCGCTCCAACCAAGGTGAAAAATAAATGATGGTTGCTCAAGTGGTGACTTGGTTGCTGAAACCAATTACAAATGTCTGCAAAAATACTGAATGCATGAAATGTGCGCTCGAGTGACAACTTGTTCGCTCGAGCGGTGAGGCAGAATTCTGGAATTTCCATAATAGCGTTAAACTTCAAAACTCATAGTTTCAAATCATGATTTTGTATGGCTCATTCAAAACTTCTCAAACACTTAAAACTCTTCTGTAAACATGGATTCAAGACCACTTCTCAGGCCTCGTGGCCAATCTTCATGAATTCAACTCAAATGATTATGCATGTATGATTAAACTTTAAATTCCTTTCCAAGTTTACAAAAACATAAAATCTAACTTCAAACTCTTATGAATCATGAGTGCATGTATACGATAGTTTCAAAACTCAACATGGATGACATGAATCATGCTCAAACTTATGAAACTCTACCAAATTATGCATTCATGTATGAATTAACCTCCAATTCTTTATCCGAAGCTCAATTCCTACATTTAAACACATAATCTTCTTGAATTCACATATGAAATAACTTAGTTTCATAAATTGAAAGCTAATCACTTACCTAAAGTCTTTAATCAAGCAAATTCTAGCAAGAACTTGAGTTGTTCTACCCAATCCTCCAATTTCCTTGTCAAATACCAAGTCTACTAGCCTCCTCTCTCTCTCTAAGTTGCTATCATTCTCTCTCTAATGTTTCCAGCAGATTTCTTGAGCTCAAAATGAGCTATTTCTCTCATCTCTTAACTTCTATAGTTGTGATTAGCTTAAGGCCTTGATAAAGATTTAAGTTAATTAATTATATTTAGGTTAACTTAATCAAAACTTAATATTTCTAAACTGAATCAAATTTTAATCAAACTTCTAATTAGGCTCTAAGAATTTTGTCATTCACAAAAATTTAACCAATTCTGATTTATGATGCCATTAAGGACTTCAATTTCATATTATAACAAAAATCATAACAGATATTCCTACAATCAACAGACAAGAAGTCAAAAACCACATTAATCACATAATTAAGATTCAAATTCACACCTAGCACATAAGCACATGTATAATTAAAGAATTAAAAGCATAATACATAACGGGGTTGTCACAATAGTTCTTTTTGAGGTTGACCTAGGCAACCCTAAGAGAAGCAGGGACATTTTCGGCCAATAACTAAGTCATGCTTTGGTTAAGGCTGGTTTGTTCCTCCATTAAGAGAGTTTGTCGGGCATCAGTTGCGGCAAGTTCTGCTTACAATTGAGCTATTTGTGCAATAATGAAAGTTTTCTTCTCATCGATGGAGGCATTCTCCTTGAAGATGGCCTGGGTTCTAGCAGTAGCATTGGCTAAGGTGTGTGAGGTTTGTCTTAGATTGGCCATTTGTGCATTAACAGCCTCAGTTTTAGTTTGGAATTGGGCTATGGAAATAAGGTGATTAGGCAGGTTGGCTATGAAATCTTGAAGGATTTGGAGATGATTCGGGTCTAAAAGTCTTTCATCAACCCTGTAAAGGGTAAGGTCTTCAAAATGATGGCTTAGCAATAGAAAGAATTGGTTGACCTCTTGTTGCTCAAAAAGGGTAAGTTGGTTGAATTTTTCTTCATAAGTAGTGCTAGCTACTGACAATTAGAAAACATTGGCTTGTTGGAGCAAGTCTGGAGTCAAGTCCATGGGAAATAAGGTCTTAACCTATGCAAAGGATAAGTTTAGATCCAGAAAAGCATGATTAGATATGAGGGTTAAAAGGAAAATTACATCAACGCTGGCAAAAGATGTGGAAATGCTTCTGGTAGGGCTAGTATAAGAAGTCTGAATGCCACCTCAGTAGTGCTTAGAAGAGGTGTGGCCTTGGTAGCTTAAGCAAGAGGAATGGCCTCAGTAGCTTTTAGTGAAGTTGTTTACTCTCGTACTTCCATAAGATTGTTAGGGCAAGGGTTTTAAACCCTTGTTTCAGTAGTACTTGAAAGAATGGAGAAAGGCTCAAAAGCTGAAAGCCTTTTTTTTAGAATTGCAAAGGTAGAGTCTGGAGAAGCCATTAGTGGAAGTGTGAGAAAAGGGATGTCACCTAGATGGTTTCTAGGGTCATACAAGACAGAGAAGAGATACCTAGTGAAGGGGTTGTAAATACCTTCAGAAGGGGTAGTTGTGCTATTTTGTGGACCAGTGTCATGATCAGTCTGGAGGAGGTTGGCCTCTGGGCTAGAAGAGGTTCTGTTGATTAATTATAAAATGGTCCTTGGAAAAGAAAAGTGAGGAAAGAGAAGATGAAAGAATGGATGACAGAAAAAGGGGAAAAATAGAGAAAGATTACCTTGGGGTAGTGAAGCCGGCTTGTTTTCTCTAGTCTCAAGAGTCTGTTTGGTGATAGGATTAGTGTGCTCAAGGGTGAACTCTTGGTTTTTCTTTTGGAATTCATTATTGAGCCTTCCCTCTTCAGTAGAAGACTTTGCTTTTTCAGCTCCAAATTCAGGGATATTGCTTGGGTTAGGAGCATAATCGTTAGCTCTAGACCCCTATCCTTCAAATACTTTAGGTCTTGAAGATGAAGCCCATCATGTTGGTGGAATCTCTATTGATGGAGTAAAGGGCCTGAATCACTGTTACTAGAGAAATCATAACTGGTATAGTGTATTGCTACAACTTCATCATCACTAAATGGGATAGCTTGCAGTGGAGGTACATGTATAATAATGGCAGCATAGGTTGGAGGTTTAGCAATTATTTCTGCAATAGTTAGGGTGAAGACATCTTCTTGTTTTATCATTTGTTTATCAACAGTGTGCTAAGGATCAGAATCCTTTGAATGGTTGTTGGTATCCTCAGCCACCTGGAGTTTTCTTCTTTTTTGTTGTTACTGAAAGAGGGAGAAAGGAGAAATTGATGAGGAAAGCAAAAAGGGAAAAGAGCAGAGCAAGAAATGGTTTGTGTGAATAGAGAAGAAGACAAACCTGGGTTGCTTTGACTTTTGTAGCTGAGTCTTTAAAATATGAGTTGATTAGCATGTTGTCTTCATCAGAAAAAGGACCAGCTGGAATGGTCTCAGTAGGTTGTGGTTAGAGTTGAGGCTCATAGACCAACCTTTGCTCTACTAGGTTGAGATCTTCAAGGATAAGTCTGTGTTCCTCCATAGTCAAGTTGTCTGTCTCAAAACCTTGCTCCTCATCTATTCCTATGCTGGTAGGATCTTGTTTTTCCTTTGATTTTATCTCTGAGAAAGGCTTTCCACCTTCAGACTTAGATTGTTTCTCAAAAGGGGGAAGATTCTTTTTATCCTTTCTGCCAAGATCTACATCATAAGCTATGAAGGTAGAGGGCATGAGGGGGTCATCCATAGGATTTCTTCTTTTCCTTGGCCTTTTGGTATAAACCTTAGGAACTTTGCCTTTTGCCTTGCTAAAGGCAAACAATGGGTGAGAGACGTTGAAAGTGGCAGCCTGAGCCTTTTAAAAAAAATCAACTATTGATAATCAGAAGTTAGTAACAAGAAAAAGGGGGCAACAAAAATAAAAATAGAGAAAAATAGGCCAATATGAGAGTGAATGTCTTATGAGTTTGCCTCTGTCGATGAGAGAGGGAGAGGCTGGCAAGATACTCATCTAGTGATTTGCAGAAGATGGTGGCACTGAAAATGGTCCGCCAGGTCTCAAACCTCTTAGTAATACATAAGGTAGCTTCAAAAACAAAAAGCTAGGTTTCTGAAGGAGCTTTTGGTTCTCAGCCAAAATGGCATAGACATAAGGTTATTTAGTAAATTGGACTCTAATGTTTACGTACTCATGAATAGTGGGGTAAATACAAGGAAGTGAGATGTCTTGAATGAGCCCAAATTGTCTGGCCCATTGGCAAGGGTTGTATCTTTCAAAACTACAATTTGACTTTTTGTTGCTAGAAATAGATCCCCCAACTAAGATGTACCTAGAGGTAAGACAAATTTGGTTGTTTGCTTCTGCCTGAAGTCATCATCAAGAGTGGTTCGATCATCATACAAGAATTTCAAAGAAGCAGAAGTGAAAAGGAAAGATTAAAAGGGAAAGAAAGGAGTTCTATTAACGGTAAATCCCCCACCCCCCCAAAAAAAAAAATGAAGAAGTATTGAGCAAAGATCGCACTGGGAGAAGGTCTAGGTGAAAGAAAAAAACTCAACATAGATCTCACATCTAGCAATATAGTCTATCCTTTTTCTAGACTTGATTTTTGAAAAATAAGCAAGAAGCCAAACATGAAAGAGCTAGAAAGGGCCCCTACACTATGACTGATTCTTTTGCTATGTAAGGAAAATAGGCCTCTCTACATGGTGGCCAAAAGGAAGGGTGCAAAAATTAATTGCCTGCCCTCTTGGAGAAGGAGAGCAAGGGTGAGGTATTCCTTTGTGATCCTAAAGCCGGCAACACAAAAAAGGGATTGGCATAACGAACAGCAAAAAAAAAAAAAAAAGGTAGTCTTTTTAGTAATTGTGGGAATTCTAGTTTTCTGGGAAGTTTGTGATAAATTTGGCGTAATTGTTGGTCTTAACCCCATGCTTAACATCAGGAGAATCAAGGAGGGCATGGATATCTTGGCCATAAGCAGGAAGGCCAGTAAGATGTATGATGTCATGAAAGGTGGGAGAAATCATACCAAACCGGAGCATCATGGAATTACAGAAGGTGGACCAAAAGCAAATAGCAGAACCAATGAGCCATGGGTCTATCTCAAAGGATATATAGACAGCTGAATGGCTTGGTAAATACCCAGTATGTGCCATAGATCTCTTTCGAATATGGTCATTCTCTTTACCTAGGTTACCCATGTGTTAGTTGGTTTAGGCCATGATTTTGGGCGTGATGACTAGTTAAGCCATAAGAGTAAAGGTTGATCCAAAAGGAGAGTCTCGCCATTAATAATGGGATAGTAAGGAAAGAGGCTATATGGAAAAGTGGTTTGGACAAAGGACCCAAGCGTTTCACTACCTATGGCAAGGGTAGAAGTAATTTGAGTGTCGTATTTGCTCTTTCAAGAAGTTGGATGGCCTCATGAGGAAATCGACGAGGGAGATCTTCAACTTGGTCAAAAGCCATGGATTGAGAGTTAGAGTTTTTGACAGAGGTTGTAGAGACTGAGAAGTTTGACAAATTAAAGAATAGAGAGAGTAGAGGGAACGTTCAAATTCCTTTAAATACCTTCGTGCAGGGCCCAAATCTATTGAAGGTTTTGGGCCTAGAAGTTGTTGAAAGAATGGGGCCTTCGATTTGGACTTTATATTTTGTTTTTTTGTTTTAATTTAAAAGAGGGGCCTCAGTGGGACCCTAACTCAAAGAGAAAATAAGGAAAATCATTCAAGGCAAAACACCTTTTACCTTGAATGAGGGGACCATTGCTGGCACTAAAAATTTCAATTTTTTTCCATCGACAAGTTGATGACGTGGCACAATGAGGTGGCATGATGACATAGTTGTTGGAGGAAAGAGAAAGCCACAGAGGAAAGAGAGAAATTATTCAATACTCCTGAAGTATCACGTGTCTGTACTGTCTAATCAATTATCATTCAATATCCCCCTCATGTTTCCCAATCACCCAATACAATACCCCACATGCCCACCTTCTCCACCAGCCATAATAATATGGAATATCTCATATCCATACTCCGGGATTACTGAATAATTACCCAAAATAAAAAAGGCAGTTAGCAGTTTCTAAGAATCAAGGAATGGGAACTAAGTGAACAGGAAATCTGTCAAATAGTTCCTAAGATGAAGGGATACAGATGCAAAGAGATAGAAGATCAAGGAAGATCATGGGAAATTGCTGCATTGAAGAATTGTCAAGCGAGTATAAAAGGATGACTTCAGGAGGGACTTAGGCATCAGTCAAACCACTCACTCATCGTGATATTAGTTTCTAATTAGGAGTAGTCAAATTATCAACTCTAAAAGTAGATTAGTGATAATTTTTTCCAACTCCCATTTCTTCTCTTCTGCCGATCGATGTATTTTTCAGTGCCTTGTTCTTGTTTAAGTTCATATAACTTGTAGAAAGTGACAATTTATTTGAATAATACATATTATGTTCTTTTTTCTTCTTTATTTAATTGCTTCCAAAGAAATATTTAATCTATTTAAGGCATAAAATTCAACCACAAGTTTGGTCTTTTGTGTTTGTGGGAAAATTAATTTAGGTTTGTTGATTAATCACATTCAATGAGGTTTAAATCCAATTTTTACTAACATTCCATCAAACTCAATTCTTGGCTAGTTACTTTAGTTGAACAACAAACCACTAATTACATGTAATTAGGGAAAAAGGATTCAACAAATGATTTTAGGTAATGAAATATTTATATATTATATTATATTATAGTTATTATAATTTATTTATTATTTAATCAATTAAACTAATGCAATTGTAATACATGAAATAAAAAAAACACAATTTGATAAGTTAAGAAAAATTATTTATAAAGAAAATTTGAATATATATATATATATATATATATATATATATATATAAACCTGAATCAAAATGATATAATTGTGTTATTTTTGAAAATATAAGTTAGAATAATATGTATTTTAAATTGAGATGAACGGAGCATAAGGTATTGCATCACTTTGTATGTAAATTCAATATAATTTTTTTTTAGGATAAATTACATTGACTTCCATGAAGTTTGGACACAATAAACCATATGCTTTGAGATAATTAAATGAGAGAATTACTACCAAATGGGGCAAAAGAAAAAAAAAATTACAAAAAACATGGAGGGGTGCAACAAATTTTCACTTACACTCCACCATAGGGTCACTTGCACCCCCATGTGTTTATAATATATATATTTTTTTACTCTCCACTAGACCGTACTTTTCCCTAATTAAATCAACCTCTTCATTTGTAACCTTAAAGGGATCGGAACAAATTTAGGTTGTGTTAAGACTCAAAGATAAATAAAATAAATAGTTTAATATAAAAAAGATGACAACAATCATTTTTTTATCCATAAGACTAATATATTATGGAGAAAAATCAATTAAATGTTACGTAAAATAAAACCTTAAAGCAGTCGAATATAGTATGCAAACTATTATGAAATTTATTGCATTTTCTTCAAAATTTAAGAGATGTCAATGTAATTTATCTAATATTTTATTTATATATCATTACTCTAGACAAATGTGATCATTCATTATTTTAATTCTCTTAAATATTAAATTTGGAATTGGAATAAATAGATAAAAATAGAATAAAGTAAAAATAAAGAGTTTATTGGAGAATTTATTTAAAAACATGATTAGTTAAAATAATTTTTTTTTAAAAAAAAAACGGACTTTTAATTAAAAATTTGACTATTTTGATAGAGATGTCTTGAGCCTATGGCTGAAATTAAGAACCACTCTCCATTCATTAATGATAACAGCTAATGAAAAACAAAACAGTAAAGATGGGTTTGTTTGGATGGACTAGATAAGGGAGGATTGTAATCTATCAGATTATTAGTCTTGTGAAACATTGTCCTCGGACTATTTGGTTGGACTGGATTTGTATCCTATGTTTATTTAGTCAAAAGATTAGATGTTTGGATTGGACTATTCTATTAAATCCTCTATTTGTTTGGGATATTATGGAGAAGGATAAATAGTCAAAAGATTATTTTTCCCTTTTGAATTATTTACTAAATAATAGGAATATTAAATTTGAATTATAAATTTTATTTTATTTTTTTACTAGAACTTTTAAAAAATTAAATAAATAGAATATTAATAAAAATTACATAAATTTAATAAATAAATTAAGTATATTTGATCCAAAAAAAAATTAAGTATAGATAATTTAATAAATAAATTTTATTTTAAAAAAGATATTAGATAGTGGTGGTTCAAAAACATAATTTCATTACCTAATCTCATGGGATAAGTTATCCCATGATTTGTATCCCACTCCCCACCTCCCCACGTAGGATACAACAGTCCAACAGATTTGGAATTAAAAGTACGGATGGACTATTAGTTCAATGCAAAAATTTTCAATCAAACAACGGACTATTAGTCCGGATGAACTATTAGTCCATCCGATGGGCCAATCCTTTTAAACAAACACCATTGAAGTGTTGTTGGGAGGCAAGCTTGGAAGCCAACATGACTCAAAGAAAACACAATCCTTACCGAAGTGTTGTTGGGAAGCAAGCTTGGAATCCAACATGACTCAAAGAAAACACAACCCTTACCGATGAACCCGTCAAAATAGAGAATTCCATTGTGCACACTTTATATCATATTGAATGATTTCCCATATCATATGTACATTTAATTACATCTTTTTTCTTTTTCTTTAGTTATGATTGATTTTTTTCTTTAATTATGACATTATTTTGAGATATTTGGTTATGACTTTTTTATGACTCACAAAGTATGAAATTATATCATTTTCTTCTATAGTTATAAGGTGTATATAGTACATACATTTTAAGGGGTATATACTATACTCTTTTCTTGTCAAAATAATGACAACGATATGAAAAGATGTATTCTTAAGTCAAACATGACTAAAAATTATGAACAACTCACATTTGTTAAATTTGAAATTTGTAACATTGTTAGTTTTGTCAAAAATCACAATATTATGATTTATGCGACCTAAGGTCTACGATGGGTTAATGGTTCATATTAAAAGCCAATTTTGATGGAGTGGTTTACAAGAAATTGTAAATATTATTTCTATTTTATAAAACAACAGTTGAGGAGCATTTGGATGTGATCACAATAAAAATGAAGAAATAATTATAATTATAATTATAAAAAATGACCAATCGACCGTAATGTTAATGACCTCTATTATATGTTTCAATTCATACATGAATATATATATGAGAGGGTAATTTATAAATAAATTGGGCCAAGCTAAGGAAGAGGCTTCTTTAGAAGTTGGGCCGCACGTCGGACCGAGGCATTAGATGCTGTAGCTCGGTCTAAACACTTACGAGCTTGGGCCAGGACAAGTTTGGGTCGAGCTATGGTTCGAGGTGTTTGGGCTTCACAAATTGGACCTCACCCTTGTTAGCTTGGTTGGGGCTGCTGCGGTTAGCTCGATCTAAACAGCCAAACCGGGGTATAAGTGAACAGGGACTGAGCTAGGCGTTGCATATGAAAGCACCAGATTGAGTATGTTAAAGGGCCTAGTGTTAGCTCATTCATACTGTTATTCAACCATGGTAAAACCATCTCACTTGGTTTATGCAGTGAAGAGGGTGTTGAAGTATAAGCATTATCTTTCAGGAGTGTGATTCCTAGGAGGGCTCTACATTGAGGAATAGGAGTCCTACTAGGATTGTGTCAGGCAAAAACTATAAAAGCTCACAAAAGAACTTATGTAGAGGTATCCCAATTCTTACTCTAGAATACACAGAGCTTATCGTCTATTGCCTATTTGCTGATTTAGGCATCAGAGGGGTTTCCGACACACACCCGCTGGCTAGCTCATGTTTGTGTTTTCAGGAAGTAAAGCGACGACGTTTGGAGGAGAGCAAACTTGATCAACAGGATTATACGAGAAGATTATTTCGTGCTAGTACAATTGGCGCCGTCTATGGGAAAACACAAAGAACAAAACCTTTTGATCGAGTTTTCCTCTTTAGTTGAAATTAATGGCGCATAATGAAGACTTGCCGCAATCTACCATTGATAGGCAAACCCCAGAGGGGGGTGGGAGGCGCGAAGGTTTACCTTCCATTCCTCCTATGGCAGATTTAGAACCCCAGCGGTGAAACTCCAGGAGGGACACAAGGAAGAGACGGGGCTCAAGCCCCCGTCGTTCTCAGAGTCCTGAAAGACAAAGAAGAAGGTTGGATCCTCAAGTTTTGGAGGATCGCGTAAGGGAGCAAGACGAGTTAATAAGGAAGATGGCGGCAGACATGGAGATAATGAAGCACCAGATAAAAGGGAAGGGGGTGGCGACCGGAGAGGGACGCAAAGATAACACGCCCCCTCGCCACCCTGAGGATCGTGATAGACATACCACGCCATCACAAGCAGAAAGTAGGAGCCTTAGAACAGGCGACACTTAATCAAGGACTTCCAGGACTCGTCACTCCAGGTCTGAGAGAATGAGGACTGAAAGGTGATATACGAAGGGAAGCACCTATCGCCCCTCGCACACGCATCAGACGACATCAAGGCACTCGGAGTTGCCTAGGTCGGCGGACTTACGAACAGTGCTTGAAGAGAAGGCCCGATGGAAAGAGGACACCCAGGCCCGCAACCCTCACAGAATTTCAACAGTACAACGGTTGGCCCCTAGAACACGTGGGAGTGTCGAGGTAGGGATGCCGATGCCAATGTCGCGCCTTGCCCACGAAACAGTAGATAAAGTATTGGCAAGATTACAGAGCTCACCGTTCGTTCTGGCAATAGAGAACACACCACTACCTTCAGGCTTCCATCAGCCCAAGTTCAATTTTATGAAGGGAAGTTAGACCCCTACATGCACTTAAGCCACTTTCGCCACGTTATGGTAGTATACTACCAGAATGAGGCTCTAATGTGCATGTTGTTCCCATCCAGCCCTAGGTCTAACCTGGTTTGAAAGGCTGCCCAAGGGCAGCATCACCTCGTAGGCACAATTAGCAGAAGCGTTCGTGACCAGATTCAAGATGAATACCAAAACACCAGTGGAGATCGATCAGCTACTCTCCATTGACATGGGCGAAAGGGAGACATTGAGGTCTTACAACAGTCGCTGTTGGGAGACCTTCAACCAGATTGGGGATTGCCCCACAAACCTCACCATTACACAATACAAACGGGGTCTACCAGTCGGCAACAAACTGAGGGACTCAATAACAATGATGCCACCCCTCACAATGGAGGCCCTAATGGAGAGGGTACATCAACATATCCAAGTAGAGGAAGATAGTGCCCGTGCTAAGGCAAAATCTGGCACAACAGCATTGCCAGATAAAAAGACTACAACAAACGTTAACATGATAGAACAACTTAGCAGGAATGGGCGAAGCAGGCGAGCCAACAAAGAGGACCCAAAAAAAAAGAAGTTAAGGGTCTGCACTGCCATCACCATCGTATTCAATAAACCTATCTACTAGATTCTCAGCGAGATACGTAATGAACCCTACTTTCGGTGGCCGGAAAAGTTGGGAGAGGCACAAAGGGGTTACGACGAGAGGTCCCGTTGCACCTTCCATGATGAGAAGGGGCACCGCACTGAAAACTGGACACCCTTGAGGCAACATCTAGAAGAGTTGGTGGTTACAAGACACCTGGACCAGTATATAGAAGGGGGGACGCAACCAGCACCACAGGACCCTAACAAACCAAACAGGATGCCAGTTGGCGGTCCGCCTTAAGGCGTAATCAACGTGATACATGGAATCATCGAACCTGAGCGGGTATGTGAGCTAAGGGGAATGATCAAAAAGGCTGAGCACTTAAGAAAGGTATTAAGTGCACAACCTACTGTCAAAAAAGGAAGAACAGAGGCCTCCAACGTTACATCTTTCTCAGATAACGACGTAGCAAGGCTATATTGCCTTCACAATGACGCACTGGTGGCAACTTTGTGCGTCAAGAATTTTGACATCAGACGGATCCTGATTGACTAAGGAAGCTCATGCGAGATAAGGTACTATGAAACCTTCAAACAACTAAAATTGGAGGACAAAGACTTGGCACCTGCAACATCTCCCCTCGTCGGTTTCAACTCAATGCTAGAATGGCCAGTCAGCAAGATCATCCTACCAGTCAAAGCATGATCCGTAACAAAATAGGTGGTATTCTGGGTATTAAAGGTCCCTTCCACCTACAACATAATCCTAGGGAGAACATGGTTACATGTCATGCGATTGGTAGCGTCAACCTACCATCAAGCATTGCGGTTCCCCAATGAAGTCGAAGTAATTGAAGAAGTCTTGGGAGACCAAATTATGTCGAAACAGTGCTTCGTCACAGTAAATGGTTGTCGGGCTGCAAAAGGCTATGTACAAATGGTGGAAGAGCCAGAAAACAATGAACAGTTTGCGGACATAGGCAAAGCAGCAGAGCAGAAGGCAGTGGATGACTTGGTTAAGGTAAGGATAGATGAACAAAACCCAGAAAAGTTCTTTTTGCTAGGCTCGTCTTTGTCCAGCACTGAGAGAACCGAGCTAATGGAATTCTTAATCTCAAATATCAAAGTGTTCGCCTAGACGCCATACGACATGCCTGGCATTGACCCTAAGTTCATCTGCCACCAACTTAATGTCCACCCAAATGCCAGACCAGTCATACAGCGCACTCGCAGATCGGCACTCCACCACGCGGAGATATTGACGGAGGAAGTAGGAAACTTGGTGGAGGCAGGAGCCATCAGAGAAGTGCACTATCCAAGGTGGATCTCTAATACTGTGGTAATGCCAAAGAAAAATGGCAAATGGCGTGTTTGCGTGGACTACAAAACAGTCAACAAGGCATGCCCAAAGGACAGTTTCCCCCTACCATGAATAGACCAACTGGTGGACCTAACGGCAGGACATAACCGACTTAGCTTTCTTGATGCGTATAGAGGTTACCATCAGATCACTATGTATGAGCCAGACCAGGAGGTCACATCGTTTACGATGCCAAGAGGACTATACTGTTATAAGGTCATGCCCTTTGGCCTAAAGAACGCAGGGACTACATTCCAACGGATGATCACCAAGATGTTTGAACCATTGTTTGGAATAACAATGGAAGCTTACATAGATGACATAGTGGTCAAAAGCAAGGATGAGAAAGACCACCTCTGGGACCTAGGTGAAATGTTCCAAATCTTGAAGAAGAACAAGTTACACCTGAACGCATCCAAGTGTGCATTTGGTGTAGGATCAGGCAAATTCTTAGGCTTCTTGGTAACCAACCGAGGTATCGAAGCTGACCCTTCTCAAATCGAAGCTGACCAAGAACTTAAGAGGCCTAACACAGTCAAAGAGGTACAGCATCTCACTGGCCTAGTAGCCGCACCCAACCGGTTCATAAGTCGGTCGTCTGAAAGATGTTGACCATTCTTCCAAACTTTGAAAGCCAAATTTGAGTGTGATGAAGAATGTGGCCGTGCCTTAAAGAGCCTGAAGGACTACATGACCTCTCCTCAATATTAGTAACCCCAGTGTGTAGACACCCCATTTTGACCAATCTTAAGACTCAGACGTCATCGATTGAGCACTCGGTGATTGTGCTTGTTTGTGCTCGTTTCGAGTTTCCGGAGTTTTCGGCTGAGTGCCTTGCCTCCGAGCCTCTGAACTCTTTCTGTTGGCTTGGTTTGTAGACCATGCCTTGTTTGCCTTCCCTCGAGGGAGAGAGAGGTCTGTAGACCAATGTTTTTGGTCGTAGACCATTTTTCTCTCCTGTAGGCTCATTTCTGATTTTCGGAGCGTTCGACTGCACGCCTTGTCTCGAGACCGCTTAACGTTCTCCTTTTGGCCTGGTTTTTGGACCATGCCTTGTTGCCTTGGTCTAGAGGGACATAGAGGTCTTGTAGACCACTTTTTGTGGCCCTAGACTACTTTTCCCTCTCGTAGACCACTTTTGGTGCCCATAGACTAGTTTTCGAGGTTTTCGGCTGCGTGCCTTAACCCGCAAACTTTTGTCTTGCATCCTTTTTGGTTTGTTTTTGGCACAAACCTTGTTTTCCTTGCTTGGAGGGTGGAATAGGGGTTGTAGACTAGTTTCTCTCCCTAAAAACCACTTTTCCTACCTGCCAGCCAGTTTTCTAGTCGGCCAACTAGTCTTGGTGGTCTTTGGACCACCAAAAGTGGTTGGCAACCATGCCACCACCTTGCTTTCTTGGTATAGACCACCTCTCCCCTCTTGCCGACCACTTGGTCTCTTTGCAAACCACTTTTGGTGGTCGGTCGACCAGTGTAAGTAGCTGGCCGACCAGCTTTCCTGCACCTTTCTGAAGATATTTTCTTGCCAGCTGTGCCAGTTGTTGGGCACAGCAAGCATCCTCCATACACGTGTATGGAGGGATTTATTCAAGCCTAAAGCTTGTTAAACAAGCTTGATCCTTGTTTTTCTATAAGAGGGAGCCTCCTCCCTCTTGCCTTAGGGTCAAAAAAGTTGCATTGAGCTATACATATATCATCTATCTCTATATCTCTCTTTTGTTCCATATTTGTGCTTGAAAGTGCATTTTCTTCACACGTTCGCACACAAACACATAGTGAAACACCATACTCTTATTGCTGAGGTACCTGAGGGTCTTGTTTGAACTCAAGGGTTGGTTTTTAGCCAAGAAAAGTTGCTGGAGTTGCAGGTTTGAAGTTGTTCTACAAGGGTAAGTCTCTAACCCCTTTAAAGCTTTGTTTTGATTAAGCTTTTGGCCTTATTTACATGCTGATTTAGGCCTAAATTTAAACTACAAAAAGTTCTGATTTTAAGTTTTTAACATGTTTGTTTAAGGTCTCTTTGGTGTTGGGGGTAGTCTACCCCCCTCTTGTGCCTTGTTTGGCCTTGTTTTGTGCTATCCTTTTAAGCTATTGGGACCACCTCTTGTTGGCCTTCTCACCACTGAAACTCAGAGGAATTTCAGTGGTGGAAAGTGTGTTTTGAGGTCCCAAATAGGAGGGGGTCATCCCCTCTCCTTGTGTCTTGGTTGCTTGCCTTGTTGGCTCATCAAAGTAGCATGTTTGTTAAGCTTGTTTTGGCTCTAACTCAGCATGTTTTAGGCATCATTTCAGCATGCTATAGCTCTGTCTAGGGTTGGTTTGATAGCCTCATGCATGCTCCTTGCACTTGTAGTGCAATCCTATTCACTAGCTTAACGTGGATCATGTTTTAAGTCATCATTCTATCATGATTTTGGCTCAACTCCAGCAAGCTTTTGGCCATGTTTTACCATGCCTAAGCTCTTATTTATGTTTTTTTTTTTGTTCATGCATGCCTTGCTTTGTATAGCTATAGTGCATTCTAGCTCACTAACTTTGAGTTTTCAAGCCACTAGCATGCATTGCTTGGGCTTTTTGCATGATTTTGCATCATTTGTTTTGTGATTTCAGAGCATGTTTCATTGTCATGCCCTCACATCTCTCACTCATTCAATGCTTTGGAGGGTTGGGTCTTTATGCCTTAAATGTGAGCCATTATGCATGCCATCTTGCCTAGCTTATTGGGTAATCAATTCAATGTGTATTTGGTCCTATTTGGCCATGATATAACTCTGATTTTTGTTGGTGAGGTCATCTCATGCTTGGTTTTGGTAGGTGTAGCGTAATCCTCCTTATTGGCCTTGCATGCTCCATGCTTCATGCCTTCATGCTAGCTTTTTTTTGGCTCTGGTCGATACATGTTTTAGCATCACTTTGACATGCTCTAGGACTATTTTGGGTTGTCTTGACCATATGGTTCATGTATTGCATAGCTGTAGTGCAATTGGCCTTGCTAGCCTTGAGTTTTGAGCACCATAGCATGCTTCATTTGTGACATGTGTATGATTTGGCATCATTTAACATGTCATTTTAGAGCATATAGCATGGCCATATTCTCACTTCTTTCATTCTTTGAATGCTTTTAAGGGTTATGCATTGTTGCCTTGTTTGTGGCCTAATGTGTATGCATGCATGCCTAGACTTTTGAGCTCCCATCTCAGCATGTTTTGGTCTCTATTTTGACCTATTTGAGCTCTGTCCATGGCTGGTTCAGTCATTTGTGCTATGTGTTGCATGCCTCTTGTGTAGTCCCTCTTGGTGGCCTTGTGCCTTAGGCCCTCACGCATGCTATGTTTACGTTGTTTGAATGATTTGGCATCATTTCGCACCTGATTTCAGAGCATGTAGTGTTGTCACACTTCTATGTTTTTCACTTCTTCATCATGTTTGAGAGTTGTGTTCTTATGCTTAGTTGATGGGTCCTCAAATGAGCATGTGTTCTTGGCCCTTTTGTGCCTTAGTTTTGATGCATTTTGGCCACTGTTTTGGGCATGATTAAGGTTAGTCCATAGTTGGTTTAAGTCCATATAGCATGTTGTTTGCATGTTGTTACATTGCATTGTGTTCGCATGTTGTTTGCATGTTGTTACATTGCATTGTTGTTTGCGTGCTTATGTTGCATTGCATTGCATTATGTTTGCATGCCATTAGCATTACTAGGTTTATTATGTTGCATTAGCATTGTTCACATGCCATTAGCATAGATAAGTTGATCATGTTGCATTGCATTGTGTTTGCATGCTCATGTTGCATTAGCATTGTTTGCATGCCATTAGCATTGATAGGTTGATCATGTTGCATTACATTTGTGTTTGGATAGGGTGTTAGTCCAAACATGAGAAACGAGGGATGTTTCATACTTGAAGTGATGAAGCGTGCCTCATTTCTCGGTCGCCGATCCTCTTGGTCATGCATGATAGAGGTTAAGGCCCTTATGTGTTATGTGTGCATTCATTGACATTGATTTGTGCAATCTTGGCTTCTCGGCCATTGTGCATTGCGATGCTCGGTTAGTGGCCTAAGAGTTGAGAACCGCACTCCCTTGAGCTTAAGAAATGATAGGGAGGGTGGTTGTGCACACATACCTTGCAAATACATTGTTGTGCCCCATCTTGTTCTCTATTGCAGCAAAATGGAGTATGGCAGGATTTTCTGGTCGGCCGACCAGTAAAAGTGGCTAGCCGACCAGTTTTTCTGGTCTGCAGCAAACTTGGTTGGTCTGCAGGTGGTCTACACCACCAATATGTGGTCGGCAATGCTCCTGGAGGTGCCAATGATAGAGTAGAAGCTATCTGGAGCTTTGTGCAAAGTTCTGAGATCAAATGAAAACAGAGGCAAGTTGGGGCATCGCGATGGATTTCCGAACGAGGCGACCGAGCATGCATGCACTTCTCGCATTGAGGACTTCTTCTTACTGCTTTACTTAGCTTCTTTACTTAGCTAGCTAATGCTTTGGTTTTGTACTTGAGTTGTTAATGCAATTAGCTATTTGTTTCAATTTGGATTGTAATATTTAATTAGCTAGAATTAGTTAATTAGTTTACTTGTAATAATTAGTTTAATTAGCTTAGGTTAGCTAGTTAGCTTATTATTCGGACTCTCCGTCGAGAGGGCACAACTGTTGTAATAAGTGTGCGTGTGTGTGATGCATGTCTTCCAACCCCCATTTCTTTCTCCATTTTATTTACCTGCTTTCGATGGTTAGTTTTAGGGCATATTTCAATTAGCATCCTTATGCTTCGCATGCGTGCATCATTCATCTGTCTTGCATGTACTAGGCTCGGCGCATCATTCAAACTACATAGTATTTCAATTCCAATTTGAATACATGTTATCAAGTTGCATTCACATGACATCTTAGAATAGCCGAGCCTATTTTAACTGCATTTTACATGTGTTGCATTAGGCATCTAGCATAGTTAGGATTCATGCATGATTTCTAATTACCTTCTTTCTTTAGCTCGGAGTACACTGTGAGTGTTTATGCTTTAGAATCCATGCTTGAGATGTGTATGTTGCCATGTTTAGCATGCTTGCCATGAGGCTAACTGCTTAAATGTATAACTGCTTGAATGCCGGTAGATGAAGGCTTCATTGCTTGAATTGGAACAATTCATCAAAATGTGAGTTTTAAGCCCACTTGAAGTGGCAAATCATGTTTTCTAAAGCCCACTTGAGGGTAACAAATCCGCGTCTTAGACTACTTGCGAGTAGCACCTTCAAACCATTTTCAAACAAACAAACATGAGATGTTTTGTTCCAAATTGAGTGATCTAGTCTATACTTGTATGTTATGCGCATCACATAGTAATTCTAGATTAATACACCGGAATAAGAACACGTGTTTTCAAAAACAATATATCATGTTAGCAGAGGCCGATCTTTGATAGGGCGAGCGGGGGTGCTCATTTCAAGACCTTCCCCTCTGGTACCCAAGTTCCCGAGCCGAGGCAACTTTGGTGATGACGGACATGTGGCCTTAGGCATGAGTCAGGGTTTCCTAAATTCCTCAAAACAAAATATTTAGGTGGCGACTCTGAAATCTGGCAAAGCAGTCCATGTTTGGCGTTTTTGATTAAAATCGATTTTCTAAAACGATTTGCCGAATTTGGACTCTTTGGTGATTTATCAGTCTTACATTGCACTTTGTGAGATTAGATTCAGAACTATGACAGGAGTCCAAACTTTAGTAGCTAGAACCACAATTCACGCCCTCGCGCACGGAGTGGAGTTCCGGGCGGTCTACACAGTGCTAGGAAAAGAACTCTTTTTGTACTTGACAGTCTCACAACATGCAGTCAGCGCAGTGTTGGTCAGAGCGGAAGGAATCCAACACCTGCCCATATTTTATGTTAGAAAAACCTTGCTGGATGCTGAAACAAGGTACCTACCATTGGAAAAGCTGGCCTTGGCTTTGATGATGGCCTCACGGAAGCTGTCGCATTACTTTCATGCCCACACCATAATTGTCCTAACAGCCTTCCCATTAAAAACCTTGTTTGAGAGGGCGGACTTTTCGGGACGAATTCTGAAATGGGCAGTAGAGCTGGGACAATTTGATATCAAGTTTCAACTCAGAACCGCAATAAAAGCCCAAGCTTTGGCAGACTTTGTGGCTGAGTTCACACCAGGAAGTCATCACATCTGCCCAGTTGACTTGACTAATACAACCGAAATGGGGATGCAAAGTACCACAGGAGTTGCGCAACCCCAAAAACAAGTTGTCGAGCTACTTCCCAAGCCATACAGGATTGAAGACAGGAAGGAAGGGGTTGTAGACGCGCCCGAACGTCCCGGGAAAATCCCCGTTTTGTTCATTGGGCTTACTACAGTTCGGACTCGAATGTCATGGTTCTGAATCTAATCTCGCAGAGTGCAATACAAGACCGATAAATCACCAAATAGTCCAAATCTGGAAAATCGTTTTGGAAAACTGATTTTTTATAAAGTAGTGCCAAACATGGACTGTTTTGCCAGATACAGAGTCGCCACCTAAATATTTTATTTTTGAAGAAATTTAGGAAACCCTGACTCGTTGCCTAAGGCCACATGTCCGTCGTCACCAAAGTTGCCTCGGCTCGGGAACTTGGGTACGAGAGGGGAAGGTCATGCAATGAGCACCCCCGCTCGCCCGATCAAAGATCGGCCTGCACTAAGCATGATATCTTGTTTTTGAAAACACATGAGTTCTTATTCCGGTTAATTAGCTAGAATTACTATGTGATGCGCACAACACACAAGTATAGACTAGATCGCCTAATTTGGAACAAAGCATCGCATATCTGTTTGTTTGGAAATGGTTTGAAGTTTGCTACTCGCAAGTAGGCTAAAACATGGATTTCAATGAATCGTTCCAATTCAAGTAATCCAACCTTCACCGACAGGCATTCAGGCAGTTGTATCACATAAGCAATTAGCCTCATGGCAAGCATGTTGTCATGTTAACATTCACACACATGCGAGATGCTAAAGCGTAAACACTTATAGTGTACTCCGAGCAAAAACAATTGCTAGTTAGTAATCAATGCATGATCCAAGCTTATGTTAAGATGGCTAATGCAACACATGCAAAATCCAACTAGAAATAGGCTCAGCTATTCTAAAATGGCCTATGAGATGCAACTTGATAATCATGTATTCAAGTAAGAATTGAAATATTATGCAGTTAGTACGATGCGTCGAGCTCGGTGCATGTAATACGAATGAATGTATGCAAACATGCTATCATAAGTATGCTAATTGAAACATGACCTAGAACTAACCACTGAAAGAAGGTAAGTAAAAGGGAGAAAGACGTGGGGTTGGAAGACATTCACACACTCACGTACACTTATTACAAAATTCGCCTTCTCGACGGAGGGTCCGAATAAATAATACAAGCCAACTAATTAACTAACTAACAAGCTAATTATTGATTACATAACCAAATTGAAACAAATAACTATTCTAAGCTATCAAAAGCATTGAAATGGCCTCGTGATGAGGGATGCATGTGCGCTCGGTCGGCTTCTCTCGAAAATTCGTTGCCATGCATCATGTTGCCTCTGTTTGCACTATTATATACCTTTGAAAACTGTGCCAACTTCTATGATGCTTCTAAACCACCTCATGGACACTTTCAGAGGTCATCAGCCAAGAGAGGTGGCCATCGGCTAGTGGATAATGGTCATCAACCAAATATGAGACTATCGGCCAACAATTGTTGGTCGATCGACACTGAATATAGTCGATCGGCCATTTCTTCCTGCGGACTGCTCCTTTTGCTGCAGCAAAGGAAAAACAGAGGTATGGCAATACATTTGCAAGAAAATGTTTGCAACTACACCCCTTATCGTATTTGAGACTCAAAGGTGTGCAGTGCTCGAACCCCGGGCCACCAATCACGCATCTCGATGCATGATGGCCAAATGAGCCAAGTGTTCAATTCAATGTAAAATGAATGCACAAAAGCACATAAATGCCAAGAACTCTATCATGTTTGATCAAGAGCATCGGCGGCCGAGGATTGAGGCACGTTTCATTACTTCAAGTATGAAACGTCCCTCATTCCTCGCGTTTGGTTTGACAACCCAAACCAAACACAATGCAATGCATGCAATAAGGAGAAGCTATGCAATGCAACACATGCATGCCAAATGCAATATGACTCAAACACTCACACAAGTATAAGGTAACAAGCATGCCAAATGCAATGCGACCTAAACAAGCATGTGACAAAATGCAAGCTAGCAAGCATGTAACATGCAAGCTAATCCTATGAACATGCATGGCATGCAAAGATGGACAAGCATGCAAGCATGATGTAAAGTAGCAACTTTGAACAACATGGCAAATGGACTTAAACTAAAGACGGACAGACCTCAGCCATGCCCAAAATCAGTGGCCAAAAGTGCTGAAATGATGGTATGAAAAGCATAAAAAGGCATGACAAGCATGCATGCCAATTGGTTCAAGGACTAAAGCATAAAGATGCAACTCTTAAGCACACTTAAAGAGTGACAAGCATGGATGTATGACAATACTACATGCTCTAAAATGATGTGAGGAATGATACAAAATCAACCAATCAAAGCAAGTATGACATGCAAGAAAGCTCAAGGCTTAAGGCTAGCTAAGGAGCTTGTACTAAGGCCACATGAATCAAGCCCCAAAGAGCGAAGGACAACCAAAACAGTCTTATATCATGCTAAAAGGAGTTTAAAACATGCAAGGGCTAAAGCTAAAACAAGCCAACATGAAGGGCCTAGGGCAAGATGCAAGTAAGGCCAACAAAGGGGATCACACTACACCCATTACAACCAAACATGGCATGACTTAACCAATGAAAAATAGAGATATGGCATGTCAAAATAAGCCCAGAAACACACTGAAATGGCATCCCAAAGGCCTAAGGATGGAGGTATGCATAATGGTCCAATCTTAAGGCACAAAACATCAACCTCCCAATGCATGGAAAAGGTGACAAATGTGAATGCCCACACTATATGGACTGAAATCACATATGGAATGATGTGAAATCATGAAAAAGGTCCAAGCGATGCATGCTAATGACTTGGACACTTAAAGCCAACAAGCTAGATTGAACCAAGGCTATACAAAGCATGGCATATATGATCAAAACAACACCAAAAAGAGCTTAAACATGGTAAAACATGACTAAAAGTTCCATTGAGTCGAGCCAAAATATGCAAGCATGATGGTCTAAATGCATGATGCATATTAAGGCAAATAAGAGGATTGCAAGACAAGTGTATGATACATGTAAGAGGCTATCAAACCAACTTAAAATAGAGGTATAGCATGGCCAAGTAACACCAAATACGCACTGAAATGAAGCTAGAACATGCTAAGCAAACATGCTACCATTATGAGCCATTAACATAAGCAAAAGAGAGACAAGGAGAGAGGGGTGTCCCTCTCCTATCCAAGACTCTAAAACCACCTTTCCACGACTGAAAATCCTTTGGATTTCAATGGTAGAAAGGTCATGCAACAAGAACAAAGGCCAAAAGAGATGGCTCAAAACAAGGTCAAACAAGGCCCAAGAGGGGTTAGACTACCCCCAACCAAAAAGTGACCTTAAACAATCATCTAAAACACACAAAATCAGAACTTTTTTCAGTTTATAGTTAAGCTTAAAACAATATGCAAGAAGGTCTAAAAGCTTAAGCCAAAATGGGGGATTAAAAGGTAGTTTGGTCACCCTTGTAGAACCTCTTCAAGAACACACCTCCAGCAGGTTTTTTGAGTTCAAACCAACCCAAGAACACCAAAACCAACCCTTAAGGATCTCAACTACCAAAGGAAGGTGTATTACTAGGTGTTGTAGTGCAAAAGTGAAGACAAAACACCCTTTTAGGCACAAACACACACAAATATAGAGAGAGAGAGAGAGGAAGGAATGAGAAGAGAGAGGGATACATATTTTCTATCTCAATTTTTTGAACCCCTGAGAAGGGAGGAGGAGCTCCCTTCTTATAGGAATTCAAATCCAAAGCTTCTTGGAGAAGCTAGCACAAGGTGCAAATCCCACCATACACGTGTATGGAGGATGGGAATTAGGCATGCTTGCTATGACAGCTAGCATAAAATATCTACAAAAAGCAGATGGAAAGGTCTCGGCTCAAAAATATGACCGATCGATCACACAAAGTGCCGATTGACCAAAAAAAGGTGCCGGTCGGCCACCACTTTTGGCCGATGGAAAGAAAACAAGGCTGATGGCGTCATGCCTTGGCTGATGGGTTGAGGGGATGGTCAACAAGCCACCCTCTTCCCTCAGAAGCAAAACCACAAGTCCTTGGTCCACAACCAAGCACAAAATAGACAAGCTGAGAGATCCTAAGGCAAGGCGCATAGCCGAGACCTTCAGGAACTCAAAACGAACACGAGCATGGATGATCATCGAGTGTTCAAACGATGATGCCCAAGTCTTGAGGACAGTAAAAAATGGGGTGTCTACAGTTGCCCCTCTTTGATAGAACTCGAAAGTCATAAGATGACGGGAGTGAATGTCAAAGCCCAGAGACGACCCATTTTTGACGAGGCCGAAGTCTTAGACAAGCATACAAGATAACAAAGATATGCACCCGCAGGCAGGGGCAAGATACAAATGACATGCAAGATGTCGAGCATAACTTATGATCATGCAAAGATAGCTGTAACGAAGCATAACATGCAACCGTTTAAGCAAGTGAATAAGAACCAAACTACATTACATGCAGAAAGGATGTAAGAGAATTATGCAATTCTCGATATGTCCCACGCGGAGTACATACAATATCGTCAGGTTCGTCTGGTCGCGCCAGCTTCAAATGAACCGTACATACAATGTTGTGCCTGCAAGAGAAAGAAACTTAACAGGTATGATATCGTTAGAAACATGCATAGTAATGCAAGTGAAACAAGCGCATAACAATACGAGCAATGTGCATAACAAAGCAGGCGAAACGTGTGTGACAACGCAAGTCGAGTGGTGCATAACAATGCAATTTGAAATAAGCATGACAATGCAAGTAAAACATGCATAACAACGCAGGTAAGGGGTGCATGACAATGCAACCTAAGTGTACGCATAACAATGCGAGCAAAGAGTGCGTGATAACGCAAGTAAGGTGTGCATGACAATGCAACTAGTGTGCGTGACAACACAAGATAGAGAGGTGCAAAACAATGCAAGTAACGTGCGTGACAGCGCAAAATACAAAAGTGCGTAACAGCGCAGGTAAAGTGCATGACAGCGCAAGATACAAAAATGCGTAACAATGCAAGCAAAGTGCGTAACAGCGCAAGATATGAAAGTGCGTAACAGCGCAAGTAAAGTGCATGACAGCACAAGATACAAAAGTGCGTAACAGCGTAGGTAAAGTGCATAACAACACAAGATATAAAAGTGCGTAACAGCACAAGTAAAGTGCATAGCAGCGCAAGATACAAAAGTGCGTAGCAACGCAAGATATGAAAGTGCGTAACAGCGCAAGATACAAAAGGACGTAACAACGCAGGTAAAGTGCGTGACAGCGCAAGATACAAAAGTGCATAACAGCGCAAGATATGAAAGTGCGCAACAGTGCAGGTAAAGTGCGTAACAGCGCAAGATATGAAAGTGCATAACAGCGCAAGATATGAAAGTGCGTAATAGCGCAAGTAAAGTGCATAACAGCGCAAGATATGAAAGTGCATAACAACGCAAGTAAAGTGCGTAACAGCGCAAGATACAAAAGTGCGTGACAACGCAGGTAAAGTGCGTGACAGGGCAAGATACAAAAGTGCGTAACAGCGCAGGTAAAGTGCGTAACAGCACAAGATATGAAAGTGCGTAACAGCGCAAGCAATGTGCGAAACAATGCGAAAGAGAATGTGCATGACAATGCAAGCATGACGTGCATGACAACGCGAATAGTATGTGCATAACAATGCGAAAGAGATATGCATGACAATGCAAGCATGACGTGTGTGACAACGTGTATAGTATGTGCATAACAATGCGAAAGATATGTGCATGACAATGCAAGCATGACGTGCGTGACAACACGTATAATATGTAATGACCCCAAAATGCGTATAGAAAGTCATCCTTATTTAATTAGGGGTTAATGTGTTTTAATTTCAACTATATCTATCGGAATTAAAGACTTATCTGCTGAGTTATGGTGACCTTTATTGTATCGGCTTGGAATTTTTTTTACCCTCCGCTCGAGCATGAGCTCATTTTTGACATTCTTAATAGTGTATTTGGAATGTTCTTACCTTATTTTGGGGTATTGTTTGAGGTGGTGGTATGATGGTAAAGTAAGATTGGACCAACGAATTTAATTCGAATAATTAACCTACGATCAGCTGCCATTCATTTGTCCTTTTCTTTTTCCACACTTTGAATTTGAATGTGAGGTTAGAACCATTGGAAATCTTATTTCCGGGGCTTCGATTTGGACACAAGAACGACCTAGAACGGAGTCTTGATAAGAGAGTTATACCCGTTTGAAGTTTTCATATCTGTGCTGGAAGCAGAGCCGCACGTGCGGGGAATAGCGCCGCACGTGCGGTCTGTGTGGGACAGCAGCTCTAAAAACGGGATTTTTGGACCATTTATTGCAATTTCTTTTCCTCTCTTCTTCTCCTCTCTTCCATGTCCGAAACCCTAGCTTTCAAAACCTTGATTTCCTCCACTTTTATCAACAAATCCTCCATGGATCGTGTATCAAGGATGGAGAACAAGACAGGATCAACATTTCCAACCGATTGAATTTCAAAATTGAGGTGAAATCTCATCCAAGCTCGCTCCTTTGTTTGTTCTTCGAGGTAGGGGTTCTAGATCTCCTCAATACTTACATCTATGGATAGATTTATGGTAACTTCATTATATTAATGCAAAAATCTTCATTTTTATCATGTAGGGCATATTATGAGATTTGGGGATTTAGAGTTTGAGATGTTGGAAGTTAAATTGGTGGGTTAAAATGATGAATTGTGAATCCCAGATGTAGAATCATTGGGAAAATTAGAATTAAAAGTGCCGATTTAATAAGTGTGAATTTTTGTTAAATATCCTCATTTTTCTTGAAACCCTAGGTTGATTAATGATGATACCCAATGTTTTGGCCCAAATTGAAAGTAGAATAATGAAATTGAGGTGTTGAATTAGATGTGTTCAAGTTTAATTGGAATTTGGAAATATTTGGAAATTATATTTAAAATTTGCGAATGAACTTTGTTATAAATGTTGGAATTCATGCTATCATGGAAAGGAAAAATTAGGGGAATAATTTAGTAAGGATATGGATGACATGAACTCGGTTTTGAAATGTTAAAATGAGATTCAAGGGTTTATTTTGTATTATGTTGAATTGTAAATGGTGTTAATGAACTAAATGATGTTGTACTATGATGAATTATGTTTGAATTACGTGACTTGTGTAGGATTAGCTACAAGGACGGACCACGCACCTGAACACTGTGAGTAGTAGTACGCTTTACCACCGCTAATGCTTGCCATTAGTATTCTGTTAATTCCGTTACTTATGTATGTAAATGATTCAAGGAAGATAAATGTTATATGTATATAAATGATTCAAGGAAGATAAATGTTATATGTATGTAAATGATTCAAGGAAGATAAATGTTATATGCATACAAATGATTCAAGGAAGATAAATGTTATGTGTTTGTGTAAATGATTCAAGGAAAGTACATAAGTAAGAGAAAGAATGAAACAACCTTCCTATGATTCTGGAATTGTGTAAGACTCTGAAATAAGTTTGCTATGATAATGTTTGGGCTAAATGCCAACAAGTTTAATGCCAATATATATAAGAGCTAAAGGCCAACAAGTCTAAATAATCAAGAAATGCTCTAGTTATGATATGTTACGTTTGAATTAATGAATTCATGATATCCTTAGCACATGGCCCTTACCCGGGGGTAATAATACCGTGGTTCAAATAATTAAGTTACAATTGTATGTACGTTACAAGTTCAAGTATATTACAAGTATAAGCATGTTACGAGTTCACGTATGTTATAAATTTAAGTATGTTACAAGTTTGAGTACGATACAAGCTTAAGTATGTTACAAGCTATGTTACAAGTTTACGTATGCACAAGTTCAAGTGTGTTTCAGGTATGTTTCAAGTATGTTACGAGTTCACGTATGTTTCAGGTATGTTTCAAGTATATGTTACAAGGGCTTTAATGCCAATATGTTTACAAGGGCTTCATGCCATTTTCAAGGGCTTTAATGCCAATATGTTTACAAGGGCTTCATGCCATTTTCAAGGGCCTTAGTGCCATATGTTACAAGGGCTTTATGCCACAAGTTACAAGGGCCTCGTGCCACACGTTTCAAGGGCCTCGTGCCACCATGTTTCAAAGGCTTTATAGCCATTATGTTTATGTTGCAGGATTGGGCCTAAGGCCGTTATGTACTTTGCACAGATTCAGACTAACTATGTGAACTCTGCACCTTTTTATTCATTGATATGAATTATGTTTCAAGTTAAGCATTGGTTTATTTATGTATTACTATTCACTGAGCCCGGCTCACCCTCTGTTATGTCTGTTTCTGTAGGTCACCAATCAGGCGGTCAGTCCTAGCCAAGACGCCGCTTCCTTTTGTCAACCTTCATATGTTCAGGCACTGTTTAAGTCATTTAATTTCTTAAGTTGTCAAGATGTTGGTTTGCTTATGAGTGTCCATCTAAGGTTGTTGTATATACCTTTCATGTTTGTTTTTGTATACGCCCGACTTTAGGGCTGGAACTGTAAATGTGTATGTACATACTCTGGGATATAGTTTGGAACTTTATTTATCCGGTATGATGCATGTGATGAATGAGATCCTGGCATGTAGGAGTAGCTCAATGGAGTTTAATTGTTCATTATTATTTATCTATTTATTTTTTGTGCTTCCGATAAGGCCCCGTATGTTATATTACCAGGTTACATGTCCGTCTCTAAAAAGGTCATGCCCAAACTTTTAGGGGCAGGTTTGGGGTGTGACATAGTATGTGCATAACAATGCGAGACGAGGCACACTCAATGCAAGAGTGAAAAAGATATATAACAAGCGCGCTTATTATAAACGTGACGAAACATCGTGAAGTGACATATTCAAGGCGATTTTCGAATCTCGTAACATACAAAAGGATACGAAAAAAAGGATACGCCTCGCGCATATCGAATGCCGCATACGGAAGACACGGTTCGAGGTCAACACGAAGGCCGATTTAAGCTTTCAAATTGTATTTTCTTGCACTTCCTTGAGAGATAAGGGTACCAATCAACATAACTGGCCCAAACAAGAACATTGGAGGTGCATTGACCTCAAGGGGAGGCCATCAGCCACCCATCGGCCAGAAATGGCAAATAGACCAAAAATGGCAAATCCGGGGCAGTTTTGACATTTTGCCTTGGGTCTTTTAAATATAGGGTTCCAAACCCTATATTCTCACTTCCTCTTGGTCGAAAAACATTTCCCCACCTGTCTAGGTTATTTTCCTCGCTTCGATCCTTGTTTTTCTTGCGTTTTCGAGCCTTTCTCATCGTTCGATTCGCGAAACTCTCTTCGTTTTACACACTTTGGACCGAACAAAACTCGATTTCGGTGTCCCTTTCTTGGTTTCCACCACTTGGGGTTTGTTTCTCCCGAGTTTATCTTGGTCTTTGTGCTTTTTTCCACACTCCGACCTTTTCTCCCCTTTTTCTCCCCTCGGGGTTGACCTTTGGGTTGACTTTTGGCCTTCTTGGCCATTTTTCGCATCCTCGACCATTTTCGCACTCTTCTTGAGATGGTAGATGATATTCCACGGGGTGGGACTCCCCTAGAGATGGACGTGGATCTTGAGGTTGTGCTCTTGCCTCTTTGCGTCTGACCATTCGATCCGGCGACCTACAAGCCGGCGGTACACGTGTTGCCTCCCGATGGCATCCGCCACTTCAGGAGTTATGTGCGGGGCACGCCATTGGAGCTCTTGTTGCTCGAGCCAGAGTCACATATATCTTACGGCGCCGCTGAGGTATACTCCTTCTCTGCTTCATTTTCTGCAATGTAGAACATCTAACTGCGATACTCGATTCTATTCTTTAACTGCTTAACCCAAATACATTGATATGTCATATGCTTAGTTCACCGTGAGCACACCCACACCCGATATCTGTACAAACTTGAACACGTGCACACACACTGCATTTTCAACTGAATAACCCAAACACACTGATACAACATATGCCGTAGTTTATCATGAGCACACCCGCACCCGATATCTGTACAAACTTGAACACGTGCACACACACTGCATTTTCAACTGAATAACCTGAAGACACGGATACATCATATGCCATAGTTTACCATGAGCACACCCGCACCCGATATCTGTACAAACTTGAACACGTGCACAGATACTGCACTTTCAACTGAATAACCCGAACACACTGATACATCATATGCCGTAGTTTATCATGTGCACACCCGCATCCAATACCTGTGTAATCTTGAACACATGCACACACACTGCATTTTCAACTGAATGCATTCAAAAACTGTATTTCTAACATTGCTTCACAACTGCTTGTTTTGAACACAGGGAGATTCCCATGCCTTCCGGGGGTATGGAAACACCGTTGCCCGTGGTTGGTACATGGAGCTGCCCGATGCAGTTCGTCAGATTGTTGATAAGGCCGGCCTCGGCATTTTCTGCAGGGGACTCTCGCGTCTCACTGCGAGTAGGCCCCTTCTGGGCGTACTAGTGGAGAAGTGGTGGGACACCACCGACTCCTTCCACCTTTCTGCTATAGAAGAGATGACGATGACCCCCTCCAACTTCTCGATGCTCACCGGCATCGAGGTAGGGGGTGATCCGATCCCCTTCGATACTGATATGGATGAATGGGATACCGCCTAGATCTACCTGCTCAGCGCTTGACCACCTCTCTCCCGTCCAAGATTCGTGAGGTACTCTTGGTTCGAGGACCACTTCAGGATTCAGGCGCCTATGACCTGGGAGGAGGTAGAGCAGTATGCTCACGGCTTCATCATGTTCCTGTTGAGGACCACCCTCGTCGCCGACTGGGCGAACACTGTCGCCCTTTATCTACTGAGCGCATTGGTAGATGTGATGAGGATCCGCCGCTATGAATGGGGTGGTGTGGGCTTGGCCACACTTTATAGATATATAAGCTCATCATCCCGCCGCAGTGGACACTTACTTCGAGGCTACTGGCGAGCCTGGGAGGTACACCTTCCTTTTCTGTTTTACAGTTTTGCTTTTACACTATCTGTACACTGCATATGTTGCACACACTGAACAATACACTGCACAATGTTCTCTAATTTCTGCTTTATTCTGCATTTTGCTTTATCTAATAAGCATACTCATATTTACCCTATTACACTCTGTAGTTATGGGTGTACGCCTACTTCCCGAGGCTTGCCTCAGTGCCAGATGTGGTGACGCCCCTCATGGTTCCATACTCTCACCGATACAATGTGAGGTGTGAGCGAAGGCCTAGGGAGTCTTTCCTATTCTTCCGCCGGTACTTCAACACCATTACCGCCGCAGAGGTATTTCAAACCTTTCAGTTCATTTAAGCTTCGCCTTATATTGTACTTTTGATAACAGATAACAAACTGTATGTCCTGTCATTTGCAGATCACCTGGTAGCCTTGAGCGGTGTTGCTTGATACAGTGAGAGACGGATACATGGGTGCTCGGGAGACTGTCCGATTTCAAGTTCTGCTGGAGGGCTCGGTCTGTCAGGCTTGGTATCTGGGCGAGTGCTTCCTGCGCCAGACCTTGGGCTTACCAGAGCAGATAGTCCCGGCGCCGCCTTCTTCCCACATAAGGCACACTGAGAGATATACCCTAGAGGAGATGATGGACTACACGATCGGCTGGGACTTGGGGCCCTTTAGAGACGAGGGCGACGACACCGAGTTCATCCAGGCCTATCTGATGCGGCCTCTGACTGGTGCTCGCCGAGCTGAGCGAGAGAGACCTGCAATTCCAGCGGCAGGAGTAGGGGCATCAAGGGCACCTCATGCCCGTAGCAGGAGTGGGTCCCGGAGAGGACAGGGTGTCGGGTGGCCAAAGCTACCCACCACTATGACATGCCGAGGACAGGGTAGGGAGATGTACCAGATACCCATCGCTCCTCCTCCGGCTGATCATGAGCTTGTTGGAGTTGGCGACTCAACCCCGGTATGTACTACTATACTTTGCACTCTATGCAGTCATTTCATTTCATTTGATATCCTGCAGAATACTAATGATTTCAACACTTTTGCAGGCTTCCGTCGAGTATACTAGACAGTCTCTGGAGCTGACCACTTCCGTGATGGGGATGCTGCAGCAGAGCATCGACCTGCTCACCATCTACGGGATCCCGGTAAGTTTTTTCAAACTTAGGCCTGAAACTTTGCATATTCTGTTCTATGCATGATCTGACGCATCGCATTACCAATATGGCACCCGACACACTGTATGACATACCACTCACGGCACTGATACACTGTAACTCACACACTGCTCACAGCATTGCTCACATCATTCGCATACTGTACACATACACTGCATTCGGCATTCATACGCCGCTTTGCATAGCATAACTGATGCATTTGCTCACTGTTCTTTTTAGGCCCCATTCCAGATTCCGACCGTGAGAGGTGCTTCAGCAAGGCCTTCTGTACTTGCTCGAGGAGGAGGAGAAGTCAGGCGGGGGATGACGATCCACAGCTGAGGCAGACACAGACACACCCGTGCTGAGAGCAGTTCACGACAGTCTTCCCCTGATGATTCTGATGAGGAGGCAGCGTCGTCTAAGGGCGAGGCCGGGGACGGCTCAGATTCGGACTACGGCGTTGGCAGTGGTGATCCTGGACCCTCGTCCAAGAAGAGGACCATGACCGACTCCCGCACTTGAGACCATTGATGTTGACCCAGACATTTACTACTTTTCTTTTCTGCCTTGTTCAAGAATTTTGTTGCTTTTCTCCTTTTTTGCTTTACTTTCCTTTTTGCTAGTAGTTTAAAGCACATTGTACTGCCTCAGGCAGGTTTTATTTTCTTCAAAACTATGTATTTTTTGCAAAAGAAATATGATGAAATGAAACAGCTGTTTTTTGTTCAAAATGTGTTACATTTGTACATTCTTAGCATCGCATCGCATTACATAACAATGTAAATGAGATTGAACTTTGTTTTGAGAACTAAACGCTTGAATTGCATTAATCAGGTAGTGAACCGACTAACGACAAAACAACTCGATAGACAAAACAAAGAACTTGACAAGCTAACCCAATGTAAATACAACTCGATAAGTAGAACATAGACTTAAAGAATGCAAAATACAACTCGATAAGAAAGAGTACAACAACTTGATAAACATATTGTAGTAACACATGCGCGACTTCGCAAAATCATCACCGAAAGGCACTTGAAGCGGAACCAATCATAGGTTCTCAGCATATTCAACACATGTACAGCTTAGAGAACAAGGAGGAGGGCCATCGGCCACATGAAATAGCTATCAGCCAACATAATTAGCCGATCGGCCAAAAACGATGGTCAGTCGGCACTATTTTTGGCCGATCGGCAAAAAATGACAAGTACCTCCAGAATGCTGACACCTGTCCTCCACTCAACACCTTGTCTTCTACAAAAGCCATAGCTTCGTAGTTTTCCTAATTTCTGCTCTGATTTGCACCAAATGGAAGAGTTTCTTGTCCAAAATATCACAAATTGGATTGCCAACTTGGATGGCTCGGAAAAGCTGAATTTTTGGGGCTTCGGCGTAAATGCACTATTCACTCTAAGTCACACCCCACTGCGTTTTCCTTTTCTCCATGCCACGGCAAGGTTCTGAAATCCGGTGACACACGTCTTTAGCTTTGGCGGACAAGAGATATGTCCCACTTTTGAGGATTTGCAAGCTTTAATGGAATCCGAGCGTAATGAAGAAATCTTGCCTCAATTCCGGTTCGGCCACGTCCAAGCCTTAGGACGGATGTGCGGCCTTACTTTGCATGACGCTCGGTCATTGATTCACAACAGAGAGCTGGACATTCCGAGCTTGGTTTGTCAATTTTCTGATGCTGGTGACCGCGGCGATCATCATTGGCAGGGTTATCGGCGACGTGAGCTTTGCTTATGCATGCTGTCTCATTTTCTGCTTGCCCCAGGCTCTGGAGGGTTTAGCACTCGTTTGATTGAAGTCGCCGAGGGCTTGAAAGAGGGCAAGAGCTGCATTGCCATGACCTTAGCCGAGACATTGATGGGTTTAGACGCTTTTCATCACCGGGAGATGGCTAGGTTCGCGGGGAGTCCACTACTACTGCAGGTAATGTTTCCCACCCCATCTCACATATATTGCTTACATCACTCTACCCTCATGCTCGGTTTTTCTCTCAAAACCTTTTCTCACTTTTCTCTCAACGTACACCTCTCTATTCTTTAATCTCTCATTTTTCATCCCTCTCCAGGTGTGGTTGATGGTTAAATTAAGAGTAATGGACTCATGTCTGGCATATTCAGCTCACAGCTATTTCTTCCGACGACGTCTAGTCGATGCCCCGGCTGAGGAATGGTGGTACAACTGGATGTGCAGTTTGTCCGCGGACCACATTGCTTGGCGCTGCCCTTGGCTTAATCTGCTAGCAATGAGCTACAGCATGACCCGTCAGCCCAGGATTCAGTTGATTGGCCTGACACACTGTGTCTTCTATTTTCCATTCTGGTTCTGGCGCGAGTCCGGACATGATCAGACTTGTCCGGAGGAGGGGATTGAGTACCCTGCTACATTTCCGGTCTGAGGCGCGCAGCTAGCTCGGTATGCCGCAGCATGGAGGACGAGAAAGCTTCTGGCCCCCGCTCCCACTTTCAGTTGCACCTTTTCTGATGAGTGCATAGATTGGCTCAATGAAGAGGCACAAGTAGGGCCCACTTTGGCATCAGAGGCTTTCACCAGCTCGGGGAGAGGGCGCAGGAACACCTGACTATGCCCCGGATTTATTTTCTTTTAATCAGAACTTTCAAGTTTTCTTTATGAATATAATGAAAAGCAACTTCAATTTTGTATTCAAGAGTAGGAGAACTCTATATTGAAATCAATGAAATTGAAGGTTATGGGTACTGTAAATTTTTCGTTTGGTCCAAAAATGGTCAAAGTTGTAAAAAGATTAATTTGAGCAAAATCAACTTTTATTAAAACTTTTCAAAGCCATTTTCGATATGGATCACAACTGGACATGCCCGAGATCTATCACTGAGATGTACAACCCCGGATCCCAGCAACTGGAAAGTTGCCCCTAGTCTGAATAGCACTTGTACCGGAGATCACAACGGAGCACCTGAATGCGGAATAGACAAAGATGACCAAACATGATCATATGGACAAAGTTGATCGGGGAAGTGTTTATGGCTGGACTTCAGGATGAAGTTGCCTACGTAGTTCGGCTTAGGTTCACTCGTGTATTAACCCTCACCTTTTACGCTCTAACTTTTGCCAAGGTCGCCTTTTGTGGGTTTTCAACCTTGCGGGCTCAGTTTTCATAATTTCAAATTTTCTGTGCTCTAACTTTTGCTTAGGTCGCCCTTTCGGGTTTTCGGCCTAGCGAGCCACTCAGGGGAAGTATTTCTTCAACTTGTCCATGTTGATCGATTAGGAGAACTCTAGGCCATCAAGGTCCATCAGAACGACAGCTCCAACCGACCAGATAGACTTGATTATGTAAGGGCCAGTCCAATTGGGTCTGAACTTGCCCCTAGGGTCGTGGATGGGAGCTCGATTGTCTTTGAGCACTAAATCTCATTCTTTCAAGTTCCTGGACTTAACCTTCTTGTTAAAAGCCCTCGCAACCCTCCGTTGATAACCCTGAACATGGTATAGTACTTTCAAGCTTCTTTCATCAAAGAGCATGAGTTCTTTGAACCTGCTTTGCTGCCAATCTTCCTCGGCTATCTGACACTCAGCCAGTACTCGTAATGACGGAACCTTAATTTTGATAGGCAGGACGGCCTCCATCCCATAGACCAAGGAATACAGAGTCGCCCTAATAGAAGTTCGAATTAAAGTTCGGTAGCCCCACAAAGCAGATGGCAGCTTATCTGGCCAGTCCCGGTAGGTTTCCACCATCTTCTGCAGAATACGCTTGATGTTCTTATTGGCGGCCTCAACAGCTCCGTTGGTTTGCGGCCAATATGTAGACGACTTGTGAAAAGCCACATTGCATTTTTCCAACAAGTCAATCACTTCCTTCTTGAAGTGGGAACCATTATCTGAAATGATCTCGTTTGGGACCCCGTAACGACAGATGATGTTGTTTTTGATGAACTTTGCAACCTGCGATGCCTTCAACACCGCATAAGATTGGGCCTCAACCCACTTTGTAAAGTAGTCTATCGCGACAAGAATGAACTCATGCCCATTGGACCCTTTCGAAGTGACAACCCCGATCACATCAATCCCCCAGACTGAAAATGCCCATGGCGAAGTCATGTTGTACAACTTCGATGGTGGAATGTTCATGTGGTTTGCATGGATCTGGCATTTGTGGCATCGCCGGACAAAACCTATACATTCCTCCTCCATGGTGGACCAATAGTAACCCTGTCTAAGGATCTTCCAGGCAAGCATCACCCCGTTCATGTGCGCTCCACACTATCCTCCATGGATGGCCTCCATCAGGCGTTTCGACTCTTTGGCATCAACACACAGCTTATGCATCCCAAGATGACCTCTCTTGTACAGTTTTCCTCCGCAGACGATGAACTGAGCAGCCATTCTTTGAATTGCCTTTTTATCGTTGGCATTTACCCCTCGTGGATACGTCTCTTTTTCCAAGAAGTTCCAAACATCGTAATACCAGGGGTTCTCATCTTGTACCTCATCTATGGTTGCAATCTGCTCGTAAGCCGGCGCAAATTTCTATTCGATGATGATCGGACGCATCCGGATTCCGAAAGGGATGTCTATCATAGAAGATAGAGTTGCTAATGAATCTACAAACCTGTTATTCTCTCTTAACAGATGAGCGAAATTCAGTTTCTCAAACCGAGGAATCAGCAAGTCCAAGGTCTGGTCGCAGATTCTCATTTTTTCTTCTTTGACTTTCCAATCTCCTTTAGCTTGATATACAACAAGGTTTGAGTCCCCAATGACGTCTAACCGTTTTGCCCCTAGTTCCAGAGCTGCTTCTAGTCCAGCAATACACGCCTCGTACTCTGCCTCACTGTTCGATTCTTTGAACTGGAGCTTGAATGCTAAAGGTATGCGGGAATTGTTGGGTGCTATCAGCAACACCCTTATCCCATACCCATATTGGTTAGACACTTCGTCAAAGTACATCGTCCAAAACTCTTCTTCGACATGCAAAATGGCCTCATCTGGGAACAGGTACTCAACTGCTTTATCCCCTTCAACTGGGTGATCGGCTACGAACTCCGCTACCGCTCTCCCCTTTACTGACTTACGCGTCACGTACTTCAAATCAAATTCGGAAAGCAGAAGCAACCAATGAGCTAGCCTACCCGTAAGTGTCGGTTTCTCAAAAAGATATTTGATGGGATCTAATCTCGAAACCAACATTACGAAGTGAGCTAACAAGTAGTGCCGCAGCTTCCTGGTAACCCATACCAAGGCCAGACAAGCCTCTCTAGTGGAGTGTAGTGGGTCTCGTAATCCAGCATCTTCTTGCTCAGGTAGTAGATAGCTCTCTCCACTTTGTCCTCAGACTCTTGTGCAAGTATGCAGCCCATCGTAGTTTCAGTCATTGAAAGGTACAAAATCAACAGTTTCCCCAGCTCAGGCGGTGACAACACATGTGGGTTCTGTAAATATTGCTTAATCTGTTCAAAAGCAGCTTGGCATCGGTCGTCCCATTAGAATTTCTTTCCTTTCTTCAGGAGACCAAAGAGTGGTTCACAAGTCAAGGTTAATTTAGCAATAAACCATCTTATGAATTGCACTTTACCCAAAAAGCCTCGCACCTCCTTTTTAGTCCTCGGTGGTGGAATTTCTAAGATTGCCTTGATTTTGGAAGGGTCGACTTCGATACCTCTCTGTGTAATCAAGAACCCCGGCATTTTCCTTGCTGAAACACCAAACGTACATTTCTAAGGATTCAGTCGCAACCGAAATTCTCTGATCCTTTGAAAGAACTTTTGCAAGGCGGTGTAGTGGCCCTCTCTTTCTTTGGACTTGACAATCATGTCGTCCACGTAAACCACAACCTCTTTGTGGATCATGTCATGCAATATCGTGGTCGCAGCCCGTTGATATGTAGCTCCAGTATTCTTCAGCCCAAACGGCATCACCCTATAACAATAGGTCCCCCAAGGGGTGGTAAAAGCAGTTTTCTCCCGGTCTTCAGGTGCCATCACAATCTGGTTTTAGCCTGAAAAGCCGTCCATGACTGAGAGCAACGCATGCCCAACAGTGAAGTCCACTAATTCGTCGATATGCGGCAGAGGAAAGTCGTCCTTCGGACTGGCTTTGTTCAAATCTCTGAAGTCCACACATACCCGAATTTTACCATCCTTCTTCGGCACCGAAACTATATTGGCCAACCAAGTTGGGTACTCAGATACCAGCAGGAACCCTGCGTCAATTTGCTTGGTGACCTCTTCTTTGATCTTGATAGTCCAGTCCGAGCAGATCCTTCTGAGCTTCTGTTTAATAGGTCGGGCCTCGGGGTCAAGAGGGATCCGGTGCTGTACAATCTCAAGATTGATTCCAGGCATGTCTTCGTAAGACCACGCAAAAATGTCTTTGAAATCTTTTAATAAAACGACTAAGTGCTCGCGCTCCTCCGAAGACAACATGGACCCGATCTGGACCAGCCGCGGGTCCTTCTCAGTACCAACATTAATTTGGATAATTTCATCAACCAACGGTTTTACAAACCTCTCCTGCTCTTGTTTTAGCAAATATTTCAAAACTGGAGGAATTTCTTCCTCGTCATTTTTATCGAAGTTTTGAAAGTCCTGATTAATACAATAAATCAAAGGCACAGAAAAGTAATCAAAATCCACAGCCATTTCATCCACATTAATCACTTCCAAGTCGCCTGATTCCTCTGTTACAACTGACTCAAAGGAAAAAGAAAAAGACGACCTTGACAGGACTGTGGCATTCGGGTTGTCATCCCCAGGAATACCGGACTTAGATTCAGATGAGCTGGAACCTGATTCCGACTCTACAGACTTGGTGGAAACAGATTCTGGCTCACTACCTGACCTGGTGCTGCTCGATAAGAATTCCTCCTCGTACTGCCAGACGAGGGGGGGTGCAATGGATGCATCCAGAATGTTTGAAGGTGAGTTCGCAGCTGTTTCATTCCCGATCATAGACACTAAGTGATCATCCCCCAAGCACTCATGTACAATCGGAGGATCTGATAGTAGACTAGGCAGTGCTACCCCCATTTCAATCTCGGTGCTCTCGGAACCCACTTCCTTACACTGCTCAACCTCAGCTGATGGGTCTGTCTACTCTCCGACAACATCGTCCCTAGTCAACTGCAAGTCAAAGAAGATCTCAAAACCCGATAAGCGCCTCTTCTCTGCATTTAGCCATGGCTCTGGCAAGTCGCAGAATGGAAAGTCTTCCCCCTCCCAGACAAAGCGTCCATTCAGGGTGCCCTGGATAGGCTGATGCATCAATTCAAAATGTTTCCCGGTCTGCTTGGCTTTGGCCCTCCTGGCCATTTCTTTGCTTTTCCTTACCCAGTCCTCCTTGGTAGGCAGACAACCTAAGCCAAAGGTATGCGGGTTGTGCGGCACTTCGTCCAATACAGTAATGCCCTTCCGGCCACTTTTTCCTAGTCCCATCCCGGGGATATGCTGGAGCTTATGCATGAGTTACACTGACGGTGCACTAACATACAGCCCCTCATCAAATGCTACAATGTTCTGTACAACCCGGGCCTCGGCTAGGGTAAATCCTGATAGGAACACATCCTCCATGTCATGCTCGATTTCCAAAACCGGTGTAGACATCGCCGGTGGCGGATGGATTGATGAATTCCCAAAAATAATAGCCACCCCCTTCCCGTGGCGGTATTTCAACATCTGATGTAGGGTAGAAGAAACCGCCTTTACCTGATGCAGCCACGACCGCCCCAAGAGTAGATTGAAGGTTGCGGGAATGTCAAAGACATGAAAGTCAATCTCGTATTGTCCTGGACTAACCTAAGTCTGAATCTTCACGGTCCCCATCTCCTCTCTGCTTGTATTGTCATAGGCCCTTATCACCTGGGCAGTTGGCACAAAGTCCGCGGGCTTCAACCCGATTGCATATGCCGTCCTCGATGGGCACACGTTAATAGTGGATCCTGTGTCGACAAGAACCACTGGTATCCATTTTTCTCTACACTCGGTAGAGATGTAAAGAGGTTTGTTGTGGTTTGCGCCCTCAGGCAGTAGTTCCTTGTCAGAAAAGGTCAATGTCGGGGAAGCTCCTCCCGAAAAAACCAATCCTACCAGCTGCTCAGGCGTGGTGTCTATTGAAAGTTTGGCCATGTCCATAGCATAAAGGACATCCTGTCGATGAACTCTTGAGGCCATAAGCAGTCCCTAGATGGAGATGTCTACTTGTATCTTCTTAAGCTATTTCAGCACAGCCTCCTCTTCGAGCAATTTATCTTTCTGCTTCTCTGCCTCCTTGTCCTTTTCGGACGCTTCTGGTTGATCTAAGTGCGGGGGCTTGAAATACCGCTCACTCCTAGTCATGTGGTCTACTTTGCCAATATACCAGGTATCATCTGGCTGGTTATTCCCCTAGTCTTCATCTGTGTGGGCAAGACATAGTTCGTCATCTTCCCACAACATGCCATCGACAGCCGACAGACACCTGTCTGACTCCGTTACAACTATTCTTGTCCCCACAGCACCCTGTGTTCCTGTGCTCGCAGCATACTCTGTTCCTGTGCACACAGTACGTCCTGTCCCCACGAGGGCTTTGGCCTTTCTGGCTCTCTCAGAGTCTTCGACCCTTTCCCACTCAAACTGCCTCAGTGCAGCCTGCTGTTCAACATCTCGTGTATTCAAATTGCTCGGATCCAGAGCGAAATTCTTAACACCGACGCTCTCCGACGATACAAACTGATTCCCAGCCCTTCCGGCCACTGTTGATGTCCTTGTCCCTGGCGGACCTTGTTCGAGCTGAGGTTGTTCAACAACGTCCGGCTGGTCGTCAAGCCACCCTATAGACTCTGCTGGCCCATCCAAATCAAACCAGTTGACAGTCACGTCTCCCGGATCTTGTTCGTTGAAAAACTGAAGGTTAGCAATGTCCTTTTCCAAATTCGCTAGGTCATCTAGCCCCTGATTAAGTCCATCCTCCCGTACTACACAAATCTCTGCCCCCACTGGCAATCCCACACTCGGCCTAGCCTGGCCTGCTGATGTAATGTAACCGCTCGGGCTGTAAATGAAGCTCGTAGACCCCTTAGGCTCTGCATAATCATTCTCATCTGCCTCCACAGTCGTCCCACTTCTATCTTCGATAGCCACCACCACCGTTTTAGGTTGGGTTTGGGAGATGTCCATCATGCACAAGTCAGTGGTGTCAGGAATGAACACCTCCGACTTAGGTAGGTGAGAAGGGGTCATATATATGCTAGGGTCATATGACACAACCCCAGTTTGGATCATATTGATGCGTTTGGGAGGTGGCAGGAGAGGGTTGGTTGTGACATTCGGTTTCTCCGGAGGGACGGTCACCCTGTTGTCAACGAGATCTTGAATCTCATGATGCAATCGGAAGCAAAGGTCGGTTTCATGACCATGTTGCTGGTGAAAGATGCAATACTTCGTCGGGTTATGGGAAGCAGGGAGTCTATCTGGTAGGGGTCGCGGCTCTAGGGGCTTCAGGTGCCCTTTCCTGATCAAAACCCCCAAAGCCTTTGACAAAGACATGTATAGCGGAGTGAAGGTTCTTTGGCCTTGGGGTGGAAACTTGGTTGTTTGCGAGCTACTTCCGGATGCACCGGTGAATGGTGTAGCTGAAAGGGTTCTTAGGGTGGTGGTGGTGGTGACCATACTCACATCTGAAGCTCTGGCAGCTACAGCACTGCTTGTGCCTGCATTCATACTGTGGTTGAATGCCCTCTTGGGCTGCTCTCTCTCATGATCGATGAGGCCCTGTTTTATAGCGTCCTCAATCTACACCCCTATCTCATATAGATCTGCAAAGGTGGGGAGGACAAGAACGATCATCTTCTGCATAAGCTTGGACTGGAAGTTGCGCACAACCATCCGAATCTGATCTTTGTCAACAGGCGTGATGGTCATCATTGAGGCCTTGGCCCTCCACCGGGTCACAAAATCGGAGAAGCTCTCCTTCGGCTCTTGCCTACTTGTCTCGAGATCACGAGTTGTGACCTCGATCTGTGTATTGTAGGAGTATTAGGCTACAAAGGCCTCAGCCATCTCCTCCCAGTTCCTCTTGACGAAGTCCTCCAGTTTTGCATACCAAATAGCCGCTACACCCGGTACGGTCCGGCCAAACAAGGAAAGCTTCTGCAATCTAGAGAGTCCCATCGGCCTTAGTATGTCTGAAAATAGCCGCAAATGCACCATAGGATCTCCATACCTATCGAAATGGTCTACGTGCAGCATTTTCACGGCCAAGTCGGTATACCCATCCTCAATATCCGGAATGGATTTCACACCCTGTGACTTCTTGAACAACTTTTCAAGCTTGCTCACTTTTAGTGCTGTAGGGTCCACCTCAAACTCAAAGGGAGAATCCGGTAGGTTGATATGCGCTTTGGATAGCTGGGGTAAGATCGGAGGCGGAGCCGGCCCCGTTGGATCGTCCGTGTTGTCCTGGACGTTAGCTGTCTCCCCAAGTATCGGAACTCTTGGTGGGGGAGGAACCTGGTGCGAAGCAGACGCTCCAGTTTGCTGCTGTAACCTGGCAATTAATTCCGTCTATTGGCCCATAACCTTGGCTTGGCGTGCGAAAAACTCTGCCTGACGAGCAGCGTCCTACTGCATGGTTTTCATACTTTCCTGGAGTTGACGCATCATCTCTTCCACACCTGCCATATTGTCCTGGTCTAACTGAACTACCGGTATATCTGTCCCTGTAGTAGAAGTTGAGACCTCAGTCTGACTATTCACTGGTGGGGTAGACCACTGATCTGGCGACCGATGTACCGACACACTACGCCTTTTTGACCTTCGTCTAGTAACCGGGGGTAAAGAAAGGAACACTGCTTGTCCGTCTATCAGATCCCTAGATTGATGTCAACGACCTCTAACCCAGAGTGCTCGAGGGATATCTGCCTGGTTGGATGCAATGTTGCTAAACTACCTTGCAAAAAGATAAATAAAGCATAATAAGTAAATAATGAACAGAAAAAAAAAACGGACAGCATAACAGTTTAAATAAAGACAACACACAGTTGGCAAACACAAGCTGAAATAACCGTTCTCAACCACTGATCACTGTTCCCAAATCATTGCCCCAAATCTGAATCTGATACCCGCAGGTAAAACTGATTTCCCAAATCTGATTCTACGAATCTGATGCCCGCAGGCCTGATACCTAGACTTGCAAACTGATATGCGCATTCCTGTAGAGGCCAACTCTAAAAGCACATAACAAGCAAGAGAGAGCCAAAACACCCCTATGTTGGGGTAGGGTTTCCCTGTCCTATTGTCAGGATCTAGGCTTTCACTACGTACACAGTGGTTTCAAACAACCTATAATCGGGTAAGTAACCTGTCCTAGCTTGGAATAGTCACTATAGATTCCGATATGCACTAGGTCGAATGGTCAAAAGGGGTGCCCCGGTAAAAACCGAGGTTTGTGTTCCTGTCGTGGCAGAGCCCGCAACCGATCTGCCTTATGGCACGCTTCTCAAAGTAAGCCTCCGGCAAATCGTTCGGGAATAACATACGGCAAACACAGTGTCCTAGGGGCACCAATGCAAATGCAATGCAAAGAGACACATAGGTGTAATCAAAACAAAATATCATGAGTTCGAGTCAAGTTCTCTAAATCCCCAGCAGAGTCGCCATAAGATGTAGACGCACCCGAACGTGCCGGGAAAATCCCCGTTTTGTTCATTGGGCTTACTACAGTTTGGACTCGAATGTCACGGTTCTGAATCTAATCTTGCAGAGTGCAATGCAAGACCGATAAATCACCAAAGAGTCCAAATCTGGCAAATCGTTTTGGAAAACTGATTTTTTATAAAGTAGTGCCAAACATGGACTGCTTTTCCAGATACAGAGTCGCCACCTAAATGTTTTATTTTTGGGAAAATTTAGGAAACCCTGACTCGTTGCCGAAGGCCACATGTGCGTCATCACCAAAGTGGCCTCGGCTCGGGAACTTGGGTACGAGAGGGGAAGGCCATGCAATGAGTACCCCCACTCGCCCGATCAAAGATCGGCCTGTACTAAGCATGATATCTTGTTTTTGAAAACACATGCGTTCTTATTCCGGTTAATTAGCTAGAATTACTATGCGATTCACACAACACACAAGTATAGACTTGATCACCTAATTTGGAACAAAGCATCGTATATCCGTTTGTTTGGAAATGGTTTGAAGTTTGCTACTCGCAAGTAGGCTAAAACATGGATTTCAATGAATCGTTCCAATTCAAGTAATCCAACCTTCACCCACAGGCATTCAGGCAGTTAAATCACATAAGCAATTAGCCTCATGGCAAGCATGCTATCATGTTAACACTCACACACATGCGAGATGCTAAAGCGTAAACACTTATAGTGTACTCCGAGCCAAAACAATTGCTAGTTAGTAATCAATGCATGATCCGAGCTTATGTTAAGATGGATAATGCAACACATGCAAAATGCAACTAGAAATAGGCTCAGCTATTCAAAAATGGCATATGAGATGCAACTTGATAATCATGTATTCAAGTAAGAATTGAAATACTATGCAGTTAGTATGATGCGCCGAGTTCGGTGCATGTAATACGAATGAATGTATGCAAACATGCTATCATAAGTATGCTAATTGAAACATGACCTAGAACTAAGCACTGAAAGCAGGTAAGTAAAAGGGAGAAAGACGTGGAGTTGTAAGACATTCCCACACTCACGCACACTTATTACAAAATTAGCCCTCTTGACGGAGGGTCCGAATAAATAATACAAGCCGACTAATTAACTAACTAACAGGCTAATTAATGATTGCATAACCAAATTGAAACAAATAACTATTCTAAGCTATCAAAAGCACTGAAATGGCCTCGTGACGAGGGATGCATGTGCGCTCGGTCGGCTTCTCTCGGAAATCCGTTGCCATGCCTCATGTTGCCTCTGTTTGCACTATTATATACCTTTGAAAACTGTGCCAACTTCTTTAATGCTTCTAAACCACCTCATGGACACTCTGAGAGGTCATCGACCAAGAGGGGTGGCCATCGGCCAGTGGATAATGGCCATCGACCAAATATGAGACTATCGGCCAACAATTGTTGGTCGATCGGCACTAAATATCGCCGATCGGCCATTTCTTCCTGCAGACTGCTCATTTTGCTACAGTAGAGGACAAACAGAGATATGGCAATACATTTGCAAGAAAATGTTTGCAACTACACCCCTTATCATGTTTGAGACTCAAAGGTGTGCAGTGCTCGACCCCCGGGCCACCAATCACACATCTCGATGCATGATGGCCAAATGAGCCAAGTGTGCAATTCAATTTAAAATGAATACACAAAAACACATAAATGCCAAGAACTCTATCATGTTTGTTCAAGAGCGTCGACGACCGAGGATTGAGACGCGTTTCTTCACTTCAAGTATGAAATGTCCCTCATTCCTCGTGTTTGGCTTGACACCCCAAACCAAACACAATGCAATGCATGCAATAAGGAGAAGCTATGCAATGCAACACATGCATGTCAAATGCAATATGACTCAAACACGTACACAAGTATGAGGTAACAAGCATGCCAAATGCAATGCGACCAAAACAAGCATGTGACAAAATGCAAGCTAGCAAGCATGCAAAATGCAACCTAATCCTATGAACATGCATGGCATGCAAAGATGGACAAGCATGCAAGCATGATGTAAAGTAGCAACTTTGAACAACATGGAAAATGGACTTAAACTAAAGACGGACAGATCTCAGCCATGCCCAAAATCAGTGGCCAAAAGTGCTAAAATGATGGTATGAAAAGCATGAAAAGGCATGACAAGCATGCATGCCAATTGGTTCAAGGACTAAAGCATAAAGATGCAACTCTTAAGCACACTTAAAGAGTGACAAGCATGGATATATGACAATACCACATGCTGTAAAATGATGTGAGGAGTGATACCAAATCAACCAATCAAGGCAAGTATGCATGCAAGAAAGCTCAAGGCTTAAGGCTAGCTAAGGAGCTTGTACTAAGGCCACATGAATCAAGCCCCAAAGAGCCAAGGACAATCAAAACAGTCCTAGATCATGCTAAAAGGAGTCTAAAACATGCAAGGGCCAAAGCTAAAACAAGCCAACATGAAGGGCCTAGGGCAAGATGCAAGTAAGGCCAAGAAAGGGGATCGCACTACAACCATTACAACCAAACATGGCATGACTTAACCAATGAAAAATAGAGATATGGCATGTTAAAATAAGCCCAAAAACCACTGAAATGGCATCCCAAAGGCCTAAATATGGAGGTATGCACAATGGTCCAATCTTAAGGCACAAAACATCAACCTCCCAATGCATGGAAAATGTGACAAATGTGAATGCATGGCCACCCTATATGGACTAAAATCACATATGGAATGATGCCAAATCATGAAAAAGGTCCAAGCAATGCATGCTAATGACTTGGACACTTAAAGCCAACAAGCTAGATTGAACCAAGGCTATACAAAGCATGGCATATATGATCAAAACGACACCAAAAAGAGCTTAAACATGGTAAACCATGACTAAAAGTTCCTTTGAGTCGAGCCCAAATATGCAAGCATGATGGTCTAAATGCATGATGCATGTTAAGGCAAATAAGAGGATTGCAAGACAAGTGTATGATACATGTAAGAGGCTATCAAACCAACTTAAAATAGAGGTATAGCATGGCCAAGTAACACCAAATACTCGCTGAAATGAAGCTAGAACATGCTAAGCAAACATGCTACCATTATGAGCCATTAACATAAGCAAAAGAGAGACAAGGAGAGAGGGGTGTCCCTCTCCTATCCAAGACTCTAAAACCACCTTTCCACGACTGAAAATCCTTTGGATTTCAATGGTAGAAAGGTCATGCAACAAGAACAAAGGCCAAAAGAGATGGCTCAAAACAAGGCCAAACAAGGCCTAAGAGGGGTTAGACTACCCCCAACCAAAAAGTGACCTTAAACAATCATCTAAAACACACAAAATCAGAACTTTTTTCAGTTTATAGTTAAGCTTAAAACAATATGCAAGAAGGTCTAAAAGCTTAAGCCAAAATGGGGGATTAAAAGGTAGTTTGCTCACCCTTGTAGAACCTCTTCAAGAACACACCTGCAGTAGGTTTTCTGAGTTCAAACCAACCCAAGAACACCAAAACCAAACCTTAAGGATCTTAGCTACCAAAGGAAGGTGCATTATTAGGTGTTGTAGTGCAAAAGTGAAGACAAAACACCATTTTAGGCACAAACACACACAAATATAGAGAGAGAGGAAGAAATGTAGAGAGAGAGGGATATATATTTTCTATCTAAATTTTCTAAACCCCTGAGAATGGAGGAGTAGCTCCCTTCTTATTGGAATTCAAATCCAAAGCTTCTTGGAGAAGCTAGAACAAGGTGCAAATCCCTCCATACACATGTATGGTGGATGGGAATTGCGCATGCCAGCTATGACAGCTGGCATAAAATATCTGCAAAAAGTAGATGGAAAGGTCTCGGCTCAAAAATATGGCCGATCGACCACACAAAGTGCCGATCAACCAAAAAAAGGTGTCGGTCGGCCACCACTTTTGGCCAAAGGAAAGAAAACAAGGTCGATGGCATCATGCCTTGGCCGATGGGTTGAGGGGATGGTCAACAAGCCACCCTCTTCCCTTAGAAGTAAAACCACAAGTCCTTGGTCCACAACCAAGCACAAAACAGACAAGCTGAGAGATCCTAAGGCAAGGCGCGCAGCCGAGACCTTCGGGAACTCAAAACAAACACGAGAATGGATGATCATCGAGTGTTCAAACGATGACGTCCAAGTCTTGAGGACAGTCAAAAATGGGGTGTCTACAGGGGAAAACCATGCTATATCCAGCAGGGACTTATCACCAAGTAAAGACTTGGGACAGTCAGACAGTGAAGTGCAAACCCCGACAGCAGGTGTGGACTTCGAAGAAAACATCAGCAACACTCATGACCCCAAGACATCATCCGACCCCTCTGCTTACTGGAAACTATTTGTCGGAGAGATGTGGAAACTCTTCGTGGACGAAGCATCCAACAGGCATGGTGCAGGACTTGGTATAGTCCTTATCTCACCAGATGGCCCAATAATGGAGCAAGCAGTCAACCTTGGCTTCCTAGCATCCAACAATGAGGCGGAGTATGAAGCACTTTTAGCAGGCTTAAAAGCAACACTCTTTATGAAGGCCACTGAGCTGATGGTCTATAGCGACTCCCAGCTGGTAGTAAGCCAGATTTCAAGCGACTACGAGGCGAAAGATGAGAGGATGGCTAAGTACCAAGAGTTAGTCTGAAAGGAGACCATGAAGTTCAAAGTAGTACGGATAGAGCAAATCGGCAGAGAAGAGAATAGCAGAGCAGACGAGTTGGCAGGTTTTTCCTCAATGACAGATACATCTATTCCACACCCACTTCTGATCGACTTCCTACCTAGACCAAGCATTGAAGAACCCGAAGTAGCTGAGGTATGTTGTGCCGAACTAGTCTCCTCATGGATGGACCCCATCATACTATTTTTGAAAGACGGCATCTCACCTGAAGAAAAGAAAGAGGCCAACAAAATTAGAGCAAAATTACAACGATTCTGGCTCTCTCCATCATTGGCATTATACAAAAAATCTTTCACAGGACCTTACTTGAAATGTGTCCATCCTAGCAAGGTTGAAGCATTTTTATTCGAGATACACGAAGGCGTATGCGGAAGCCACCAAGGGGGAAGATCACTAGCCTACAGAGCAATTTCACAAGGATATTGGTGGCCTTACTTGCAAGCAGATTCAAAGAAGTATGTCAAGAAGTGCGAAAAATGTCAGAAGTTCGCACACCAAATACATCAACCAGCTAGAGAGCTTCTACCATTAACCAGCCCATGGCCCTTTGCAATGTGGGGCCTGGACATAGTGGGACCACTTCCAACAGCAGCCGGCAACAGAAAGTTCTTTCTCGCGGCAACAGACTACTTCACAAAGTGGGTGGAGGCCAAGGCGCTCTCATCAATAAAAGAGAAAGATGTGAAGAAGTTTGTTTAGTAGAATATCATAACCTGATTTGGTATATCCAAAGCACTGATATCTGACAATGGCACTCAGTTCGATGGCAAAATCTTCAGGGGCTTTTGTGAGGAATACAAGATAGAATTCTACAACTCTACACCAGCATACCCTCAAGCAAATGGCTAGGCAGAAGCGTCAAACAAAGTTGTCTTGGATGGTTTGAAGAAAAGGTTAGAAAAAGCAAAAGGCAAGTGGGCTGAGGAGCTTCCTCATGTTTTATGGGCTTATCGCACCATATCTCGGCGTCAACTGGTGAAACGCATTTTTCTTTGGCCTATGGCATGGAGGTTGTAATCCTACTAGAAGTAGGCCTCCCCACCATAAGAGTTGAAAACTTTGATCCAGACTTAAATGGAGAAGCTATAACCTTAGAACTCGACCTCGTAGAAGAAAGAAGGGAAACAGCATTGGTTCACATTGCCTCATATTAGCAGGAGTTATCTAGAAAGTACAACAAAACAGTTCATCCAAGGCAATTCAAGGTTGGGGATTGGATTTTACGCAAAGTAATGGGCAACACTTTGGTACTCGAAGATGGCAAGCTAGGACCTAACTCGGAAGGATCATACAAAGTGGTTGATTTAGCAGGAAAAGGGGCATATCACTTGGAAGATAGAGACAGCAAGGCTGTTCCCAGGCCATGGAATACTGCCAATCTCAAGTTATTTTATTTTTAGCTTTTTTCCTTAGAATAAATGTAATTTTTCCTTTTTCCAAATAAATACAAGTAGTTTACTTTCTCAGCATAAAGTCTTTCTATTGTAAAAGTTGTTCTCAGTCACTACCAGCAAGGGGCAATCAGTAAGTTTGGCAGGAATAACCAAACATTGAGCTTTCTTCAACCCAGATCAGGATCTTGGCTGAAGAACGTTGGCCGAAATAACCAACACTTATTTCTCTTCAGCCAAGATCAGGATCTAGGCTGAAGAGGTTGGCAGGAATAACCAACATTTATCTCTCTTCAGTCGAGATCAGGATCTAGGCTGAAAAGGTTTGTAGGAATAACCAACACTTATTTCTCTTCAGCCAAGATCAGGATCAAGGCTGAAGAGGTTGGCAGGAATAACCAACACTTATCTCTCTTCAGCCGAGATCAGGATCTAGGCTGAAGAGGTTGGCAGGAATAACCAACACTTATTTCTCTTCAGCCGAGATTAGGATCTAGGCTGAAGAGGTTGGCAGGAATAACTAACACTTATCTCTCTTCAACCGAGATCAGGATCTAGGCTGAAGAGGTTGGCAGGAATAACTAACACTTATTTCTCTTCAGCCGAGATTAGGATCTAGGCTGAAGAGGTTGGCAGGAATAACCAACACTTATTTCTCTTCAGCCGAGATTAGGATCTAGGCTGAAGAGGTTGGCAGGAATAACCAACATTTTGCTCTCTTCAGCCGTAATAAGGATCCAGGCTGAAGAGGTTGGCAGGAATAACTAACGATTAGGTGTCTTCAGCAGAGATAAGGACCTTGGCTAGAGAAAGTAGGCAAGTATGATGGGTATCTCGGCCGTAAAAATTGAGAAATGGCAACCGAGCATAGTCTGCCATATAACTTGGGATAAAATGAGGAGGAGGGTTTTGAAAGACGTCGGTCTCTGGGCCTAGGCCGAGCTGCACAATAGCTGCTTTCCAGCCACATTTAAAAAAGATGTTTTTCACAGCTTCACACTGCTTGACATACGTGGCCTCGCCTTCTTTATAACCGCGGTCCTCAGCGTCATCCGCGCTCTTTTTCAGCTCGACGATTTCGGCATCTTTTTTTTTCTCAAGTTTTGCCAGCTCGCGCAAGTAACAGTCTTTGAGCTCAGCCAAAGACTTTTGCTTTTCCGCCTCCACCGTGTTGACCAAGCTGGTAAGACAAGTGTAGACACCCCATTTTTTACCGTCCTTAAGACTTGGACGTCATCGTTTGAACACTGGATGATCATCCATGCGCCTTGTCTTAAGATCTCTCAACTTGTCTGTTTTGTGCTTGGTTGTGGACCAAGGACTTGTGGTTTTGTTTTTGAGGGAAGAGGGTGGCTTGTTGGCCATCCCCTCAAGCCACCGGCTAAGGCCTAGTGCCATCGGCCTTGTTTTCTTGCCACCGGTCATAAGTGTTGGCCGATCGGCACTCTTTTTGGTCGATCGGCCATATTTTTGAGCCGAGACCTTTCCATCTGCTTTTTGCAGATATTTTGTGCCAGTTGTGATAGCTGGTGGGCACAATTCTCATCCTCCATACGCGTGCATGGAGGGATTTATTTCAAGACTCAAGCTTGTTCAGCAAGCTTGAGAATTAAAATTCTATAAGAAGGGAGCCTCCCCTCCCTTCTTAGAGGTTCTGAAAAAGTTGATATAGAAAATATATATCTATCTCTCTCTATATTTTACCTCTCTCTCTTTTGTTTTACCCTTGTTTGTGCTCAAAAGTGTAGAATCTTCATACTATTGCACACAAACACCTAGTAGAACACCATCCTTTGGTTGCTAAGGTTCTTAAGAGTTGGTTTTAGAGTTCTTAGAGTGGTTTTGATCAGGGAAGAGTGTTGGAGTTGTGTTCTTGAAGGTGTTCTTTAAGGGTGAGCAACTAACCTTTTAATCCCTCTTTCTTGCTTAAGCTTTTAGACCTACTTGCATATTGTTTTAAGCTTAACTCTAAACTGTAAAAAGTTCTAATTTTTCATGCTTGTGATGTTTGTTTAAGGTCACTTTTTGGTTGGGGGTGGTCTACCCCCTCTTAGGCCTTGTTTGGCCTTGTTTTGAGCCATCCCTTTTGGCTCTTGTTCTAACCTTTGCATGACCTTTCTACCACTGAAATCCAGGGGATTTTCAATGGTGGAAAGATGGTTTTGGAGTCTTGAATAGGAAAGGGACACCCCCCCCCTCTCCTTGTGTCTCATATGCTAGTATAAAGGGCTCATAATAGTGGCATGATTGCTTAGCATGTTTTGGCCCCATTTCAGCAAGTATTTGGTGTTATTTTAGCATGCTATATCTCTGTCTAAGGTTGGTTTAATAGCATCTTGCATACTCCATGCACTTGTCTTGCAATCCTCTAATTTGCCTTAATATGCATCATGCATTTGGACCATCATTCTTGCATATTTTGGCTCAACTCAAAGAAGCTTTTAGTCATGTTTTACCATGCTTGAGCTCTATTCAATGTTGTTTTAGTCATGCATGCACTGTTTTGTATAGCCATGGTTCAATCTAGCTTGTTAGCTTTGAGTGTCCAAGTCATTAGCATGCATTTCCTAGACCATTTTCATGATTTGGCATCATTTCATATGTGATTTCAGTCCATGTAGTGTAGCTATACACTTGCATTTGTCACTCTTTTGATGCTTTGAGGAATTGGTGCTTTATGCCTTAAGAGTGGGCCATTGTACATGTCATCATGTTTAGGCCTTTGGGATGCCATCTCAGTGGGTTTTTGGGCTTATTTTGACACGCCATAACTCTGTTTTTCATTGGTTAAGTCATGCCATGTTTGGTTGTAATAGGTGTAGTGTAATACCCCTTTGTTAGCCTTGCATGCCTCATACCTTTTGGACTCTTGTTCTAGCTTGTGTTGGCTAGGTTCAAGCTTGCTTTTGGTCTTATCTAGACCTAGCTTGGGACTATTTTGGGTTGTACTTGCCATTTGCTTCATGTTTTGCATAGCCTTAGTGCAAGTCCCTTTTGCTAGCTTCAAGTTTTGAGCCTCTTGCATGCCATACTTGTGTAGTTTGGATGGTTTGGCACCATTCTATGCATGATTTCAGAGGTTATGATGCTTGTCACATGTCCACACTTTTCACTCTTTAAGTGCTCTTAAGAGTTTGTATCTTCATGCCTTGTTTGTGAACCGAAGTGTATGCATGTTTGTATGTGCTTTTGTCTTCATTTTCGTTGCATTTTGGCCACTGATTTGGGCATGACTGAGGCCTACCCATTTTGGTTTAAGTCCATCTTTGCATTTTGTTGCATGCTTATCCATCTTTGCATGTTGTTGCATGCTTACCCATCTTGCATGTTGTTGCATACTTGTTAGTTTGCATGTTGTCGCATGCTTGTTATGGTTACATTGCATTTTGCATGCTTGGTACATTGCATGTTTGCATGTTTAGGTTGTATTGCATTTGGTATGCTTGTTACCTTAGCCTTGTGTGCATGCTTGAGTCATATTGTATTTGGCATGCTTATGTTGCATTGCATAGTTTCTCCATGTTGTATACATTGCATTGTGTTTGGTTTGGGGTGTCAAACCAAACACGAGAAATGAGGGACGTTTCATACTTGATGTGATGAAACGCACCTCAATCCTTGGTCGCCGACACTCCTGATCCAACATGATAGAGTTCAAGGCATTTATGTGGTTTTGTGCATTTCATTCACATTGAATTGGGCAATTCGGTCTCTTTGGCCATCATGCATCCAAATGCGTGATTGATGGCTCGAGAGTCGAGCACTACACTCATTTGAGTTCCAAAACATGATAAGGGGTGTGGTTGCACAACATTTTCATGCAAATGTATTGCCATGCCCTTGTTTGTCCTCTGCTGCAGCAAAAGGAGCAGTCTGCAGGAAGAGATGGCCGATCAGCTATCTTCAGTGCCGTCCGGCTAACATTGTTTGGCCGATAGCCTCATAAGTGGTCGACGACCCCTTTTCTTTGGCCGATGACCATACCATTTGGCCGATGGCCTCTCAGCATATCCATGAGGTGGTTCAGAAGCATCACAGCGATTTGTATAGTTTTCAGAGGTGCAAATCAGTGCAAACAGAGGCAACATGAGGCATGGCAATAGATTTCCGAGCAAAGCCGACCGAGCATGCACATGTCCCTCTTCTCGAGGCCACTTTAACTGTTTTGCAACTTAATTAATTTGTTTAATTAGTAAATGTTTTGTAATAATTAATTAGCTTGATAGTTAGTTAATTAGTTGGTTTGTATAATTCATTTAGACCCTCCGTCGAGAGGGCCAACTGTTGTAATAAGTGTGCCTGAGTGTGTGTGAATGTGTTCCAACCCTACGTCTTTTTCCCTTTTACTTAACCGCTTACGATGGTTAGTTCTAGGTCATATTTCAATTAGCATACTTATGATAGCATGTTTGCATACATTCGTTTGTATTGCATGCACCGGGCTCGGCGCATCATACTAATTGCATTGTATTTCAATTCCTACTCGAATACATGTATCAAGTGTAGCATTCATATGCCATTTTAGAATAGTCGAGCCTATTTTCAGTTGCATTTTGCATGTATTGCATTAGCCATCTTAACATAGCTAGGATCATGCATTGATTACTAGCTAGCTATTGTTTTGGCTCGGAGTACTAGGTAAGCTTTTACGCTTTAGCATACTGCATGAATGTGAGTGTTTCCATGATAACATACTTGCCATGAGGCTAACTGTTTAATTGATATAACTACCTGAATGTTTGTGGGTGAAGGGTAGATTACCTGAATTGGAACAATTCATTGAAATGCGAGTTTTAAGCCCACCTGAGAGTGGCAAAATCATGTTTTCTAAGCCCACTTGAGGGTGGCAAATCTACGTCTTAGCCTACCTGCGAGTAGCACCTTCAAACCATTTTCAAACAAACATGAGGTGTTTTGTTCCAACTTAGGTGATCTAGTCTATACTTGTGTGTTGTGCGCATCACATAGTAATTCTAGCTAATAGCCGGAATAAGAACACATGTGTTTTCAAAAACAAGATATCATGTTAGTAAAGGGTGATCCTTTGATCGGGGGAGCGGGGGTGCTCATTGCATGACCTTCCCCTCTCGTACCCAAGTTTCCGAGCCGAGGTAACTTTGGTGATGACGGACACGTGGCCTTAGACACGAGTAAGGGTTTCCTAAATTCCCCACTAATAAAATATTTAGGTGGCGACTCTGTATCTAGGAAAGCAGTTCATGTTTGACACTTCTTTATAAAAATTAATTTTCCAAAAATGATTTGTCGGATTTGGACCCTTTGGTAATTTATCGATCTTGCATTGCACTTTGCGAGATTAGATTCAGAACCGTCTGAACTGTAGTAGTGCAATGAACAAATGGATTTCGCGCCATCTCGTGCGCGGAGCACGGGATGTTAAGGCACGTCTACAACAGGCGACTTCAGCTTGTAGCTCAATGGTTTTTTGTTTCGCTTCTTCTAGTTCGGCCATCTTAGCGTTGGCCTCTACCACGGCCAACTGAGTTGTTTTTCGCAGCTCCAACAAGCACTTATGAGCAACGTGATTCTTCTGCAAGGCCTGCAAAATGACGGATAACAATTATGTTTAAAACCGTGCAAATAGATGTGTGAACTGGAAACACGAGAAAAAGGACAAATTACCAGAACCATCGACTTTGTTGCTGAGCGGATGGCCTTCAACTGAGTCAGATGTTCATGATGCTCCATATCGGCTGGCAGGCCCACGCTCTTGGCGAGGTTGAAGGCAAGAGAGTGGTCTTTTTCTGCAACCACCGAGTTTGTGTTTCTTACGACTTGGTTATTGAAAGTTATTTTTGGTGACCACGCCAATGGGCTAGCTTGGTCAAAACGCACAGGCTCAGGGCTCGGTTGCGTGGATTAGGGGAGCAAGGTGTCGTCGTCATCCACAAGGTGTTGTGGCTCGGTTGAGGGAGTGTGAGCGCGCTTCCTCAATCGGGATGACGAGGCTTGGGCTGTTGGGAGGGCCATCACTACATCAACTGTTTGACCAGCTGGAGTTGTCTCTGTCTAAACCCCGCTGTCTGGAATTGAAGTTGTCTCGGTGATTAGGGATCGCACAGCTCGGCGCTTTGCCATCTCTTGTTCTTCGGTTAGGGAAACAAGGTTGATTTCGGAAAGAGTTGGATCTAGTTCTGGTAAAGGCTCTAGAAGGAAGTCAGTTACCCTGGTCTTCCTCCTTCCACTATATCTGTATGTTGGTTCAAAATTGAGTAGCTCGGCCCAACCTCGATCGCGGTACCGAAGAGCGGCGCGGAGTGTGTCTAAATTGGGGTATTGGTGTTGTGACTTTAACTAGTTCAAACCTGCATAAAGAGAAAGACAATGGTTAGCGCGGTGTAAAACTTGTAAATAACAAGAGCAAAAAACAGACAAACTAAGCCGAGGTATTCATATCGGCTGTTCCCTTATTCCAGTTAATACGGTAGCCCGGTATCTGGGCTTCCTGGTCTTCAAAATGGCCAGAAACCCAGAAAAACTCATCGTCGTTTATGTCGCTGAATAGGGAATCAGAGTCCGGCCTCTACAATGGATATGACAGTGAAGGGAACAAAGCCCGATTTTCCCCATGGGGTTGTATCTAGCTCGGCTAGTGAAAGGTGGACGTCATCAGGGATGTTGTAGTCCTTGCAGAATTCGGCAATGGCCCCTAGTGAGTTTACTAGGAATCGGGATTTGCCCATTTATAACTAAAAATTATATATAATTTAGCCCAGAGTCCTAGCTCGTTGTTGAGATGACGTTGAGTATCTCGGTTGAGCGTACAAAGGTGTACCTGGCCAACCTAGTCAGAGTCTACAAAGTGAAGATAAGAAGTGTTATTCCCAGACAACTGGACCGGACTAAGTGAAGAGTCAATTTATAAACAAAAAAGAAAATGGAAAAACCTAGCTCGGCCACATTCAGGGAACGTGGTATTTTCAGTTCGGTCGAACAAAAGGGCTCACTCAGGACCTCTAGCCCGGTTAAAAGGTCTGGCTTCAGTCCTAGTTCGGTCATTGGGTATGGTTTCCAGTTCGGTCTAATATACACCTATGGTAAACAAGTTCCTATCCCGGTCGTGGTGTGATTCTGGATCAAAAGCGTCCTATTACAGATTGTTTGTGAACCCAGTGAGTGTGATTATGGTCTAAAGAGGTTCTTGCCCATTCGTGTGAAAACTATAGTAATATGTTTTGAAAAACATGTGAATGTGTTTCTATACTATATATATTCACAAAGAAGAACGAAGAAAATGAAAGGATTAAGTTACTTACAGCTTCGATGTGGGCGGACAAAAGTCAAGATTGAATGGGCTCTAGCAGGAACACAAGCTTTGCAGTTGTTTTGAGCATGAAAATGGAAGCTCAGAGACACGAAGAGAAGGAGAAGATGAATTGTGGGGTGTTTGATTTGGAAGAATAGGGTTTTTTTGTATAAAACGCGAATTTGGGCGGGACTGTTCAAATTTTGCGAGGTACGAAGGTGGCTATGGCAGCTGTATTCAACCAATAAGGGCTTGCCACGTGTCCAAGAGAATCGTAAGCGATTCAAATGTGCAACGACTGAAAAGACGTTTTTTGACCGGACAAATTGGTAGCCCGGTAACAATTTAGCTCGATTAAGGGCAAACTTTTTAGCTCGGTTGAGGGCTAACTTTTAGCTCGGTGGGTGACAAGTAATCCCAAAACATGTTGTGCAGATGGAATTAAGGGGCAATTGAGAGGGTAATTTATAAATAAATTGGGCCGAGTTAAGGAAGAGGCTTCTTTAGAAGTTGGGCCGCACGTTAGACCGAGAGATGAGCTGCTGTAGCTCGGTCTAAACACTAACGAGCTTGGGCCAGGAGAAGTTTGCGCCGAGCTATGGGTCGAGGTGTTTGGGATTCACAAATTGGACCTCACCCTTGTTAGCTCGGTTGGGGCTGCTGCGGTTAGCTCTGTCCAAACAGCCAAACCGGGGTATAAGTGAACAGGGACCGAGCTAGGCGTTGCATATGAAAGCACCAGATTGAGTATGTTAAAGGGCTTAGTGTTAGCTCAGTCATACTGTTATTCAACCATGGTAAAACCATCTCACTTGGTTTAAGCAGTGAGGAGGGTGTTGAAGGACAAGCATTATCTTTCAGGAGTGTGATTCCTAGACGGACTCTACATTGAGGAATAAGAGTCCTATTAGGATTGTGCCAGGCAAAAACTATAAAAGCTCACAACAGAACTTATGTAAAGGTATCCCAATTCTTACTCTAGAATACACAGAGCTTATTGTCTATTGTCTATTTGCTTATTTAGGCATCGAAGGGGTTTCCGGCACACACTCGCTGGCTAGCTCATGTTTGTGTTTTCAGGAAGTAAAGCGACGATGTTTGGAGGAGCGCAAACTTGATCAACAGGATTATACGAGAAGATTATTCCGTGCTCGTACAATATATATATATATATATATATATATATCCATATGAAAGGCCAGAGCATGTAATGAAATAGATGAAACCAACGGCCAACACTAAAAGTCAACAAGTAACCGAGTTAAGATTTATGGCCTGCAAACACACTAACGCCCTGTTTTATTCTTAGATCTAGAAGGTTGGATTGGAGATTATATATTGTGGGTCTCATATATCTTGTGTTTGTAATTCTTGGCTATAGAAGGTTCTTGGAGTTTATATAATATGGGCCTCATATATCTTGTGTTTGTAATTTTTGAGCAAATTACCAAGAAGTCTTCTTTGAAAAGCCTATTTAGTCCCATAACCTTTTGTTTTTACTCGAAAGTCCTATAACGTTTTTCTTCTTCTTCTTCTCTGCCTTTCTTATTCTCTGCTTCTTTTGCTCTTTGTGATTCCCGGTGATCGTCAACGGGCAACCATATCTTGCTTCTTCTCTTTCTCTTTCTGATATATAGTCACTGTCGACCAACGACTACCATCGATTGGGGTTCACCAGCAACCACTGACTGCCGACTCCTTACTTCACCCTCATTGACAGTAAAAAAAAATATGTTTCCAACGAAGAAGATAAGTAGATCTACTTAGATCTGATGTAGATCTACATCAGATTCGACTAGATCTAAACAAAAATAGTTGCCAGAGTATAATCATCTTTCTATATCTGCCTCTCTCCTTCGATCTCTTAATTTTTCTACATTTTCTTTGCTATACACTTCTGTTTTTTGCTTTAATGGAAAAAAATTTCAAGTTTTGAACAAATTGTTTTCGAGTTTTAGTTACAGGTAGCGAAAATTATAAAATTTTGCAGTTTCAATATTTTTTGGTGCTACAATGAATCATGATTTAAAACTGTAAAATTTTACAGTTTCATAACATTCTTTATAACTGTAAAATTTTACAGTTTCGTAACATGCTTTTCAAGTTGATTAATAAGGATAAATGCTTAACAGATTTTTGCTTTGAAACTGTAACATTTTACAGTTTCAAAACTTGCTTTTAAGTTTGATCAATATTGGAGATTATTTGCTTAAACCCTACAAAAATTGAAAAATAACATCTGTTTTTTTTTTCTCCCATTGTTGCTGTTTTTTGTCGTTATTACTGTTTTTTGTCGTTACATTTTTTTTTTCTTTTAGTTTATAAATATTTAGCACATTTTGCTATTTTTTTAGCTCTAATTTCTCCATTTATTCATTTTTTTTTGGACAATATTCTGGACATTCCGGTGAGTCTCTAATAATATTCTTAACGTCCAGCAAATGTTCTGGACATTCCGGCGACTTTCATTGATGTTCATAACACTTCGATGAATTTTCGGCAATACTCTGGCGGCTTCTCGGTGATGTTGAACTTTTCGGCGAGTCTCCGGTGACCGCCTGACGGAAGTCCGACGATAGTCGGATGTAACAGTATCCATAAATTTAAAACAAAAAAAATAGGATTTTTTGGTAAACAATTAAAAATATATAAAACTAATTGGTGCAAATGTTTTGTTTTGGGATTAGATGAGTTTTGAACTTTGTATATGGGACTTATTGGTAAGTTCCCCGTAATTTTTTTTAGAGGATGATATAGTATACCACTAGATTGTATATTCCCTAAAATAGGTGGATATACAATACCCACTCCCCCCTATTATATCATATCCCATCAGATGGGATAAGAACTAAAAATATAATTTTATCCCTTTACAATGGGAAATTCGATTATGTGTGTATATGAACTTTACAATGAGAAATTTGATTGTGTATATGAGAAATCCAATTGTATATGACCAAAAAAATTATGTTCATGAATTTTATTTTTAAATTTTTACAGTTGAATTTTTTACATAAACTATATATATATATATATAAACAAAAATGTTATTTCCTTTTTGGAATTCAAAGTTTTAATTCAATAATTTTAATTTTAAATATAAAAAATATATTTATAATTATACTAATTTAAAAGGTATTGAATTTTCAAAGTTCTAATTCAAAAAATATTTACCAATTTAAGAATTAAATAAAGAAGTGGGCCCAATAAACTATGATATGTATTTTATTTTATTTTTATAATTTGCCAATTAAACTATAATATGTATTTTTTATTTGTAAGAATTTAGAATATACAATTAAATTTAGAAAAATAATTTTAAAAATGTTAGAACTTAATTGATTCTAAATTATTTTTCTTATATATTTTAAACAAATTTATATTATTATTTAATTTTTGATTATGTTATTACTTAATTGATTTTTTTTTATTTAATACACATATAGATATTGGCAAATGATTGGATGTAATGGACATACATAAATATTGCATGTTGATGGGCATAGGGACAAAATAGACATTAAATAATGTTACTTGCTTATATCCTGATGACGTTCTAGTTCCAACGGAAGATAGGTTGGACTGGTCCACACTTCTAATAGCTTTGCTGGTCTTGAAGCCCACATGAGGTGCCTACAAAAAAGTCCAAAAGGGGGAGATAATCCCCCAGCAGATTCTTCGACGATCGAGTTAGGATCAAATTGACTGTGTAGAGAGAGAGAGAGAGATAGAGAGAGAGAGAGTGTAGAACTTAACCTTTTACGCATTTTGGAAGCTGTCTTATATCCTTTGCTCATCATTTCCTTCTCCATTCAAGGCTTAGTGTTGGCTGAAGGTCTACATTCTAACTCGCATCGTTCATGGTGAGTCTGTACCTTCCGACATGAAAAGGTTGTCGTATTTAATGTCATGAGAGCCTCATTAATGGCTGATGTGTGAGTGCAATAACTTTACAGGTTCTTTGTCTGTTTATGTGTCTAGGCTTTTGTTTAGCAAGTGTTTAAGTGTTATATATTGGTCTTGGCCTGGTGTTGATTTCTCAGAGTTATTAGGCTTTGATCGTTGGGATGTGGACTGGGCCCTGATCCATGAGTTGGGCCCTCCTAGGTGCCCATCGGTATCATATCCCATATTTCTTTTTATAAAACAAACATAAATAAGAATTATCCAGTACTATATCCTGAACTTAACAAACATGAGTATGGGATATGTTATCCAATCCATATATCATGTTCATTGCATATACTAAGTAAATCCCAATACATATTATATCCTTCATTTTATATTTGAACAATCAAACAAGACCTAAGAATAAAGCATCAATTTATCAACATATAAGTGTTTAGTTTCACGAAATCAACAGAATCAAAAGGAAAAAAAAATATTTCGATATAAAGACAAGGTGGCCACACTTAAATTTTACAACTCATTTCCCCACTCAATTTAAAACTCATCCACCAAATAAATTTTTCACACTCAAATCATAATTCCAAAACTCACAAACTCAAAATACAACTCTATTCTCAAATCATATTTAGAAAACTCTACCAAACACGACCTTAATTTCTCGATTAATGATGTATTCCTCTGTTAAAATACTCTGTCGAATTTGTAGTAAGGATGATGGTGTAGAATCATTTGTAGAAAGTTTGAGATGAAGACACGTGTGATTAAAAGAGAAAATTAATTGGTGGTTAGTAGAAGTTACTTGGAGGACAAATGACACTTCAAGAGGACATCGAGAGAAAGTTATTAGAGGGCCATATGTCATTGTAGGAGGTGGTAGTTTTTTCGAACAAGTTGTGGATTACTTATTCATAGTTTTTATGGGGATTATCTATCTGTCTATCTATATTTATATCTATATTATTATTAAGTAAAGATCTTAATTGGTGTAGTGAAACATTACTCTCCTCATGTCACGTGACACTATCTTTTAATTTTAAAAAAAAAAATTACACAAAGAAGTGGGCAGGGCTTGAACCCATGATCATCATGAGTTTAAGGTAAGAGAACTTATACCACTTAAACTAAATACATATTATAACATTAATTTTATTATTATTTTCTTTTATTCTTACTTATTTGAATTGCACACGCATTACGTGTGCCACCTGCTAGTTATTATATATGTGAGCACCTATTTTGGTATCATGAAACTTTCTTTCTCTTTATGCCAAGTATCTAATTTTCTATTCACCAAAAAAAAAAAAAGACAAATAAATAAATAAATAAATAAATAATAGGTGTGATTTGAACTTAAAATTACAAATTTGATATAAAAAAAAAAAGGTCTTACCATTTGAATTGCATACAACATACAACAAATATTTTGTATATTTATTTATTTATTTGACTTGTACGTGCATTGCATGTACCCGCCACTAGTACTAGTATAAGTAAACACCTATTTTGATGTCTGAAAGTTTTGTCTCTCCTTATGCCATGAGACTGAAATTTATTATTATTATTATTATTATTATTATTATTATTATTATTATTATTATTATGCGATGAGACTTGAACTTGAGACCACAAATTTGACTTATCCACACATCACGTGTGTCAACCGCTAATACTATTAATAAGTAAAAGCCTCAATCAGTGTAGTCATGTCACATGGAGGTGTTTTTTATTTTTAACAAAAAAGTTACACAAAGAGGTAAGTAAGGCTTGAATCCATGACCATAGGTTTAAGGTAAGAAGACTTGTACCACCTAAGCTAAGTGCACTTTATAATATTAATTTTATTATTATTTTCATTTATTCTTACTTATTTGAATTTCACTCGCACATGTGCAGTGTGCCACCCGCTAGTTGGTAGTTATTGGAAGATTTATATATATAAATATGTAATATGTATTCATTTTTGAAACTTCAACATTTCATCATTCCTACAAAGATTATATCTTATGACTAGTTTATTTTAATTTTTAACAATAGAACATCATTTGTTTGTATCAAAAAAATTATGTTCATTAACAAGATTTTTGGAGATTAATGAAACTATCTTTTATTAGTCTTCAATTCTTATTTCATTTGCATCATTTGTTTCTTCGATCTACTTGTTGGAACTAATTTGTGTTAGCAAAATTTGTAGCTAAATCTTCTATCAATTGTGGTTTTGAAAACAAATTGTTAGCACAGATTGCTACAGCTTTAGTCTAAACACATTTGGTACAACTTGAGTTCAAAAAATTTTTTTTTTTTCCTTTTAAAATTGGAATACATTTTTTACCTGCTCTCTGTTTTTTGTTGATTTTTATTTTCCCTCATACAAAATATAAAAAATACACCAAAAAAAAAAGAAGAAGAAAGAATCATAAAATATTTTTTGTCCGGACATACAGAAGATAATGCAAATAAGGTGATGTGTCCTCATGTAATTTGTGTGAATTTTAGGATAAGAAAACAATATATATCAAGCACTAAATATATATACAAAGACCTAAATCCTAATTTAGAAAACAATGATTAACTAACCTAATCTATCCTTAGAAAAAATATTATAGTTCTCTCAATTTGATCGATAATAATTCTCCAACAATCGACTTGTGCAATTTCTCTCCATAAATCAAATGGTCATATTTGTCTAGTTTTGCTATGAAGCCTAGCGATGGCAATGGATAACCTATCATGTGGGTATCCATGGAGACCCAACCCAAATACATGGGTTTTTTCCTTTTTTCTTGTTCGTTAGGTAGGGTAAGTGAACTTTTTGAGCTTTTTGTAATTTGCTTCTTTGCTCGAGCGAGGTTTCTTGCGCTCAAGCGAGAATTGAGAGTCCTCAGATTTCTTTCTCAAACGCAAAATTTCTGAGAAGGTGAAGTGCTTCGCTCAAGCGAGGATTCTTGCGCTCGGGTGAGCGTGTGCGTCTGTAAAACTTCTGAAGCTTTGCATTTTACGCTCGAGGGACGCTTCTTGCTCTTGAGCGAGGTCACTTGTGTCTGGTCGCTCGAGCGAAGGTCGCGTATATTAGTTCACAGCAGGGTGATTTTATATCACTTTTGATCTTCTTTTTCCCTAAGAACCCTAATCCGACTCTCTCTCTATAAATACACCTTGATTTGGGGGTCTCTTAACCCTAGTTCCTTTGTCAAAAAGGTAGAGCACCTCGAGGGCTCCGTGTTGATCCGAATAGATCATGGTGTCGGCTTGTTTGAAGTGTCTCCATCTTCTGCTTTGCTCTCCTAACATTTAGGTAGGGATATTCTACTCTTTGATATGGTTTTTAACCTAGGCATTGGTCATTTTGTATAAATGGTGGAGTTGGGAGGTTTTTGGGGAAGCCAGGTTTTGGGTTTGAATTTTGAAAGAGGGGTTTTCTATATTTTGCTCGATGTATGTAGGTAAGGACTTGATTATGATGTTATATGAAAATAAATGGTGAGATTGGGCCTTAGGGATGATATTGGGAAAAGGGGAAGGTTTTGCCCTAATTCGTGTTAAAGAACTATTTTGAATAAATAATGAAATGGATGTGGGAAATATGAAATTGGAAGGGTATATAATTGAATGGTGTAGCTGGATTTGTCAAATCACTCACCTATGGAAATTTGATAAATTATCTGTTTGATGGATTGTATATTTGTTTAGAAATATCTATTTTGGGCTATCAGTAGAAGATAGCTATGATTGTTGTAGAAACTACATGAGGATTGGGTGAATTGAAACTAATCATTTGAATTATGTCATTGAATATAACGGTTTGATCAAACTATTAAATATGTGGCTTGGTTAGTCATTGCATATGACAACACTTTTAAATGCATTGTATATGTATCATTGTTTGAGAGGAGAGAGAGGATGGACTCCATTGAAAATTAAGTTGGCCGGAGTGTCCAGGGTGAAAGTCTCGAAATCTTATAAATATATATATATATGGGTGTCGATTCCCTCAGATGTGAATTCCGTAAAACGGCAAGAAAATAGAAGTGTTGGATTGATGAATGTATTGAATTATGAACCACTGGGTGTAATCTCATTTTGGTTGATTGGATAATAATGAATTTGGTTAATAAATTAACCCGAAATGGATGAATGGAAATGGATTGAGGTATGGTTATCTATTTTGAATGGTCTTGGAAAAGATTTGTGTTGGTTATGATTACTGATCATTTATCTGATGCTCATATCTTAGTTAAATCTCATCTATTGTTTAGCATATCTCTATTAGGCTTTGGCTCACCCCTACTTGGGAAACCATTTTTAGGTACAGGTGACATCCCACCTCCAAGAACATAGCTTGAGAGGATTGGGGGCTGAAGGCTCCATTTTTGTTATTTTGCCTGGTGTTAAATGTTTATTCAAGCTAAGGGCTTTATATGTATAGAGCTTAGGACTCTTTGTTGTAACCAAGTAATATCTTGGAAAGATGTAAGCCCGTAGGGCGTTTATTTTGTTGTAATTAATTAGTGTTACATGCTGTAGTTTCAGAATGAATATTTATGAAAGTATAATGCATGTAATCTTTTTGAAATATAAGCTCTAATGAATGAAAGTAATATATTTCCTATTATGTTTATGGATCTCTCGAGATGGATTATCCTCTTTATCTTGAGGGCGTTACAACTTGGTATAAGAGCGTACTGGGTTTGAATACTTTGGATACGTGGGAAGCGGTTAGTGCCACAATGGGTTTGTCTCGGTTGTTAGAGACTTATGTATGATGTTATGTATTTATATGATAATATTCTTATGTGATTATATGGGTATGGAATTTAATTTCTAGGATGTTGATCGGGTCCATGGGTTTCTGGGAGTCATGTTGGAAAGGCACTTGATCACTGCCGTTTCTAATTGGAACTCTAGCAATGCCATGGGACAATCATTGTCTAGGAATGAAGTTCGTATGTGTTTAAGTGATTGTATGCCTATGTGGAGTGAATTACAGTTGTCCATCGAATTAGGACGCGAGCGAGATAGCTTCGACACATTTGTAAATGTGCTAATCTCTTTTGTTACCTTTATTAGGATGTCAGGACGAGGTCGTGGTGGTAGGCGTGGTAGGCCTAAGAGGCACGAGATGCCTATACTGGATGAGATTCCAGCACAGGAGGAAGAAGTTGGTCAGGCCAATGTGGCCGAGCCAGTAGGTCAACAGGCCATGGATGACTTAGCCCATGAAATGGCAGGAGGATTGAGGAAATCCATGGACATTCTCAGGGCTGAGAATCAAGTCCAGGCTCATGTAGCTAAAACAGGGCCATCGTTCTTAAAGAGGGAGTTCTTCCAGTCGAATCCAGATGAGTTTTTGGGTGATCCTAAGGAGCCACTAAAGGCTGTTGAGTGGTTGGAATAGATGACGAAGACGTTTGAGATGCTCGGCATCGAAGACAGAGGTTTGAGAGTGACCTTGGTGTCATTCCAATTGATGGGAGACGTGAGTCAGTGGTGGAAGTATGCGCAGGGGCGCATTGGAGGGACTTGGGAAGCCTTTGTTGATGCTTTCCAGGACAAGTACTTACCTGCTACAGTGATGGAGAAGTTGAGGGATCAATTCTCCAAGTTGGTGCAGTTGAATACACCAGTGGCTGAGTTTAAGGCCACCTTTACCAGCTTGTCTAGGTTTGCACCGGAGTTAATGACGACTAAGGAACGCCATTGTCTGAAGTTCGAAAAGAGATTGAGAAACGGACTCATATTTAGAGTTGCCGAGTCCATGATTAGGGATTATGGGTGCCTTGTGGAGGCTGTAGCCCATCTAGAGACTAACATGCATATGGAGGAGGAGAGAATGAGAGGCTCAAGGAGGAGTCAAGATGGCCAGAGGGACAGTAAGAGGCAGAGGGGTTCTATCCCCCAGTAGTCCCAAGGGGCACACTCGAGGTCCACCTTTCCAGTACCGAGTTTGGGTTCTGGGAGAGGTGGTCAAGGAGACATTACTTATTTCAAATGTGGTCAATTGGGCCACAAGTCTCCAGCTTGCCTACAGAGGGGAGGAGGGCAGCGAGTAGCTTCATCTTCAGCTCGTTTTCATGGCTAGAGTCAGGGCAGAGGCCAGCCGCTCACTTGTTATCAGTGTGGGCAGACGGGGCACATGAAGAGGCTTTGCCCACAGTTGGGTGGCACACCTGGTGCGTCTAGTTCGAGGCAAACACAGAGTCACCAGCCAGCGCAGTCAGTACAGGCCTCGAGGGCCAATCAGGGAGCCTCTTCGCCTCAGTCAGTGCAGCAGTCTTATGTTCCGAGGGGTGAGCAAGTAGATCAGAGACCTACAAGGCGTGTGTATGTTGTTACCGTGCCAGATCTTGTACCGACTCCATCTGTTGTGAGAAGTACCTTTTTGTTTTGCAACTCGGTTACTAATGTGTTAATTGATACGGGTATATCCCACTTCTTTATATCTTTTGCATTTGCATCAGTTTTGGGGTTGGAGTTGGCATAATTAGCATCTCCTATTTGTGTTATGTCACCTATTGAGGGTGAGATGGTTTTGAAACAGAGGTGTCGGGGCTGTGATATAGAGGTCGCCGATCGTCAGCTTCCTTTTTCTTTTATATTGATGGACATGTTTGGTTTTAATGTTATTTTGGGTATGAACTAGTTATTGTCATACTGGGCTGTTATAGATTGCTACTATCAGAGGGTTACTGTATGTACCTTGAGCGATGATTACTTTTATTTCTTGGGAGACGGGTGGATAGAGTCTTATCACCGATGTATGGTTCGCGTGGATGGAGCGAACTTAGTTGTCTTCTTGCTAGCTTTTTGAGTAGTGAGTGTGATGAAGTTCGAGTCGAGTTGCCAAGAGTGGTTTGTAAGTACTCGGATGTCTTTCCTGAGGATCATATTAGTTTACCACTTCACCGAGAGATCGAGTTCTCTATTGACTTAGTGCCTGGAACAGCACCAATTTCTATGGCACCGTATCGGTTTGCACCAGCTGACTTGAGTGAGCTGAAGATTCTGCTCCAGGAATTACTAGATAAGGGTTTTATTCGCCCTAGTACTTCGCCTTGGGGAGCACCGACCCTCTTTGCTGAAAAGAAAGATGGGGCCTTGCGACTCTGTACTGATTACCAAAAGTTAATCCGGGTTACAGTTAAGAACAAATATCCTATGCCATGTATAGATAACCTGTTTGATCGGTTGAAAGGGTCACGTTGTTTTTCTAAGATAGACGTAAGATCGAGCTATCAGCAGTTGAGGGTCAGAGAGAAAGATATCCCGAAGACGGCATTCCGTACGCGGTATGGCCACTATGAGTTTCTTGTTATGACTTTTCGACTAACCAATGCCCCAGCCGTGTTTATGGACTTGATGAACCGAATCTTCCGAGAGTTCTTAGATCGCTTTGTAGTCGCCTTTGTGGATGACATTTTGATTTACTCACCTTCTGAGAAGGATCACGAGGAACACTTGTGAGTAGTTCTTAAGTTTCTTAGAGCCCGTAAGCTGTATGCTAAGTTTGGGAAGTGTGAGTTTTGGCTAAAATAAGTTAAGTTTTTAGGCCATGTGGTATCTAGGGAAGGGGTGACTGTAGATTCATCCAAAATTGAGGCAATGTAGGATTGGGTACAACCTAAGAATGTTTTCGAGATTCATAGTTTCTTGGGGTTGGCCGGGTATTACCACCGATTTGTAAAGGATTTTTCTAGATTAGCTTCGTCTTTGACTAGATTACCGAGGAAAATGGTCAAATTTGTGTGGAATGAGACTTGTGAAAAGTCGTTCCTAGAGCTTAAAGTTAGGCTAACCACTACTCCAGTCTTGATTATTCTTGAGAGAGGTTTGGGTTATTCTATGTATTGTGATGCCTCACGAGAAGGTTTGGGTTGTGTGTTGATGCAAGAGGGGAGGGTAGTAGCCTATGGCTCACGGCAGTTGAAAATCCACGAGAGGAACTACCCTACTCACGATTTAGAGTTAGCAGCTGTGATTTTTGCCTTGAAGATTTGGAGGCACTATCTGTATGGTGAGAAATTTGAGGTATTTTTGGACCATAAGAGTCTGAAGTATCTGTTTTCACAAAAGAACTTGAATTTGAGGTAGAGAAAGTGGATAGAGTTCATAGAAGATCATGACTTTGAGTTATACTATCATCCCAGGAAGGCCAATGTTGTGGCTGATGCCCTAAGTAGGAAATTCATCAATAGTGTAGTTTGTATTGCTATTCGGGAATGGGAGATGTTGGGTGCCCTTGGTGAATTTGACTTGCATCTAGGCGAGTCTGTTTAGTCTGCAGCCTTATTTTTTGTAGTTGCATAACCTACACTTGTGAACCGAGTGTTAGAAGCACAGAAGGATGACTTTGAGGTAGAATCCCTCCAGGAGAAAATCTCCAGTGAGAAGGTAGAGAAGGGTTTAACTGTGTATCCTGACCTGAGTGTGAGATACCGTAACCGCTTGTTTATGCCGGAGTCTTGCCGAGAGGAGGTACTTCGAGAGTTTCATCATTCACGTCTTACGGTGCATCCAGGAGGCACAAAGATGTAGCATGATCTAAGTCGCCAGTTTTGGTGGAGGGGTATGAAAAAGGATGTGGCGGTGTTTGTATCGAAGTGCCTTACTTGTCAGCATGTGAAGACCGAACATCAGAGGCTAGCGAGTTTATTGCAACCCTTGCCTATAGCTGAGAGGAAATGGGAGCATGTCATGATGGATTTTGTTGTGGACGTTCCAAGGACTCAATGGGGTAGCGACACCATTTGAATGGTAGTTGACCGGTTGACCAAGTCAGCACATTTTATTCCTATGTGCGTAAGAGATTCAGTAGATTCCATTGTTGACTTGTACATTCGAGACATAGTGAGATTGCACAAGGTCCCTATGACAATTGTCTCGGATAGAGACCCGTGTTTCACTGCTCAGTTGTGGCAGAGCTTGCAGAGTGCCTTGGGCACTAGATTGACTTATAGCACAACTTACCATCCTTAGACCGATGGGCAGTCCAAGGGTACTATTCAGATCCTTGAGGATATGCTTCGAGGTTGTGTTCTTGACTTTAAGGGGTCGTGGGAGAGACACTTACCCGTAGTGGAGTTTGCCTACAATAACAGTTTCCAATCGAGTATTGGCACGGCGCCGTTTGGGGCCTTGTACGGTCGACTGTGTAGATCTCCAGTGTGTTGGGATGAGGTGGGTGATGCACCTTTGTTAGGTCCAGAGTTGGTTTAGGAAACGATGGAGAAAGTGGCACTTATCCGTAAGAGGTTGGTTATAGCCCAGAGTCGTTAAAAGAGTTATGCCAAGACCTTTGTCCTTCGAGGTTAGTGATCATGTCTTTTTGAAAATATCACCTTAGAGGGATTTAATGAGATTTGGGAAGAGCGGGGAGTTATCCCCTCGGTTTATTGGCCCTTTTGAGATCCTTGAGCAGATTGGAGAGGTTGCCTATCGTTTGGCGTTATCGCCACAACTTTCCAAAGTGCATAACGTGTTTCATATTAGTATGCTTTGGAATTATGAGCCAGATCCATCACATGTGTTGGATTGGACCGACTTAGAAGTAGATAAGGATGCCTCATATGAGGAAAGGCCGGTGAGAGTCTTGGATAGACGGGACCGAGTCTTGCGAGGCAAGACAATTCCCTTGGTCAAAGTATTGTGGAAACATCACGGGGTTTAAGAAGCAACTGGGGAGCATGAATTTGAAGTCCGAGAGATATATCCAGACTTATTTGTTGATATTAGAGTGTATGTTGAGATTTTAGTTTTACTTATGAACTATGAGAACATTGTATATGTTTTGAATTATGAAAGCATTGTATATGTTGAATATGTTTCGGAAATGCAAGTTGATTTGGACATCATATATACTGTTTCGGTTGAAAATGCAAATATATATGTATTGAAATTTGTTAAATTTTGAAAAATGCATATTGATAAAATATATTGGGTTATATACATCGTAGAATTGTCCTCTTGTGAATGGATTGAATGGCCGGTGGGTGGGTCATGATGATGAGAGTTGAATTGTAATCATTTTGAAAATTGGATAATCTTGGTTTTGAAACTGGTACTAAAATTTCAGGGACGAAATTCATTAAGGAGGGGGAGGTTATAGCAATCTCGGTTTTGCCCGACCTTCATTGCATTCCGGACTCGGGTTTCGTGGCTTAGTATTGTATCCATGTCTTGTTTTCCCCTTTGACCGTTTGTGTTTGAGTTTTGGAACTTGTTAGGCGAGTTTGAAATAGGTTGGTTGTTAGTTTGTTTAGATTATTGTTGCCCAGGTTTTGGCCTCTTCACTCGAGCGAGGCTTCTTGCGCTCGAGCGAGCTTTTTGTAATTTTCTTCTTCGCTCAAGCGAGGTTTCTTGCACTCGAGTGAGAATTGAGAGTCCTCAGGTTTCTTTCCCAAATGCAGAATTTCTGGAAAGGTGAAGTGCTTCGCTCGACCGAGGATTCTTGCGCTTGAGCGAGCGTGTGCGTCTGTAAAACTTCTGAAGCTTTGCACTTTACACTCGAGCGATGCTTCTTGTGCTCGAGCGAGGTCACTTGTTGTGTCTGGTCGCTCGAGCGACAACTCCTTCGCTCGAGTAAAGGTCGCGTCTATCAGTTTGCAGCAGGGTGATTTTCTATCACTTTTTATCTTCTTTTTCCCTAAGAACCCTAATCCAACTCTCTCTCTCTCTATAAATACACCTTGATTTGTGGATCTCTCAACCCTAGTTCCTTTGTTAAAAAGGTAGAGCACCTTGAGGGCTCCGTGTTGATCCAAATAGATCGTGGTGTCGGCTTGTTTGAAGTGTCTCCATCTTCTCCTTTGCTCTCTTAACGTTGAGGTAAGGATATTTACTCTATGATATGGTTTTAACCTAGGTATTGGTCATTTTGTATAAATGGTGGACTTGGAAGGCTTTGGGGGAAGCTAGGTTTTGGGTTTGAATTTTGAAAGAGGGGTTTTCTATATTTGGCTCCATATATGTAGGTAATGACTTGATTATGATGTTATATGAAAATAAATGGTGAGATTGGGCCTTGGGGATGATATTGGGAAAAAGGGAAGGTTTTGCCCTAATTTGTGTTTAAGAACTATTTTGAATAAATAATGAAATTGATGTGGGAAATATGAAATTGGAAGGGTGTATAATTGAAAGGTACAGTTGGATTTGTTAAATCACTCACCTATGGAAATTCGATAAATTATCTGTTTGATGGATTGTATATCTGTTTTGGGCTATCGATGGAGGATAGCTATGATTGTTATAGAAATTGCATGAGGATTGGTTGAATTGAAACTAATCATTTGAATTATGTCATTGAATATAACGGCTTGATCAAACTATTGAATATGTGGCTTGGTTAGTTATTGTATATGACAACGCTTTTAAATACATTGTTTGAGAGGAGATAGGGGATGGACTCCATTGAAAACTAAGTTGGCTGTAGTGTCCAGAGTGAAAGTCCCAAAATCTTATATATATATATATATATATATGGATGCCGATTCCCTCGGATGTGAATTCCGTAAAATGGCAAGAAAATAGAAGTGTTGGATTGATGAATGTATTGAATTGTGAACCATTGGGTGTAATTTCATTTTGGTTGATTGGATAATAATGAACTTGGTTAATAAATTAGCCCAAAATGGATGAATCGAAATGGATTGAGGTATGGTTATCTATTTTGAATGGTCGTGGAAAATATTTGTGTTGGTTATGATTATTGATCATTTATCTGATGCCCATATCTTACTTAACTCTCATATATTGTTTAGCATATCTGTACTGGCTTTGGCTCACCTTACTTGGGAAACCATTTTCAAGTATAGGTGACATGCCACCTCCAAGTACATAACTTGGGAGGATTTGGAGCTAAAGGCTCCATTTTTGTTATTTTTCCTGGTGTTAAATGTTTATTCAAGCCAAGTGCTTTATATGTATAGAGCGTAGGACTCTTTGTTATAACCAAGTAATATCTTGGAAAGATGTAAGCCCGTAGGGCGTTTATTTTGTTGTAATTAATTAGTGTTACATGCTGTAGTTTCAGAATGAATATTTATGAAAGTATAATGCATGTAATCTTTTTGTAATATAAGCTCTAATGAATGAATGTAATATATTTCCTATTATGTTTATGGATCTCTCGGGATGGATTATCCTCTTTATTTTGAAGGCGTTACATCATGGGTTTACCCCTAGAAAAGGTTTTACTCAAATGGATGAATTTTTAATTGAAGAAAGCAGGATACAAGAAACAGGTTTCAAATTTCTCATCTAATCTGAAGGTGTGAAAAAGTTCACCAGTTTATTTATGACGAAGCACTCTTGTTTAAAATATAGTAGTATTGTTTTGTTTATCAGAATACATAATTATAGGTAAATGGATTTGTATGTACTTTTTGATGATACTACCCAGAATATTGTTGTCCTACGTATGGTATTGGAGCAAAGTTAGGGAGGTACCCTTTTCACCTCTAAAGGAGGGAAAAATCAAACCACAAACATGGTCAACATTTATATTTTGGCTCTTTTATTATGGACTGTTCTTTACTACTTCATGCATCATGACTCATGACTTTTCGCACAATTTAATGGTTAAATATACTTTTTGTAATTTGGATTAATTTGAACTATTGTCAAGCAAAAAATGTTCAGTCAAAGAAAAAAAGAGGCTTTGTCACTTTTGAGATATATATAGGGTGGTGGTGGATAGTTGAGATCCTATATAATTTGTTTCCATGTTGTTTTCCTTGAATGATCAGTTCACCACCATGGCTTATTTAATAGTAGCAACTCCATTCTTTAGCATAATGCGAGAGGTTTCTATAGAGAATGAAAGAGTTTTTAATGAAGAACTACCGACCGAAACTGGATTTTGGTGCTGTATTTCATATTTGCTTATGTTTCATGAAATTTTTTTTTTTTAAGGAGAAACTTTCACAGCTAATCAATCATCAATTAATGAGCCAAAACATACCTTCGGAATATTATAATCTTATAACTTCTTGTTTTTTAGAATTAGTAGTCTTCTTTTTTCTTTTTTCTTTTTTTTTTTGTATTTTCACTGAAATGACCTTGTAGGCTTTGTGCACTGGCAGGATGGCGAAGCCTATGCTCACTTGCTTAATGTTCTTGCACCAGAGCATGGTAGTGCCAGCGCATTGGATACTAAGGATCCTACTGAAAGAGCGAATTTGATTCTTGAGCATGTAGAGAGAATGGATTGCAAAAGATATGTCACTACAAAGGACATTGTTGAGGGATCAGCAAATCTAAATCTGGTATTTGTTGCTCAAATTTTCCAGCAGGGGTCAGACTAATTGCTTGTGCATATTTTGGCTTTTTCCATGAAGTATCACCATGGATTTCTTTGTAATTAGTTTGTGAATTTCTTAATGCAGGAATGGCTTATCCATGCACACCAAAAATATGTCTTTTGCTGAGATGATGACAGATGATGCTCAAACTTCTAGGAAAGAGAGATGCTTCTGACTGTGGATTAACTGCCTTGGAATCGATTCATATGTCAATAATCTGTGTGAGGATGTCAGAACAGGGCAAGGTTACAATTTCCTTGCCCTATTTTTGAGTGCCTGATAATTTTGTTTGATTTTTATCCCTCTTACATGCAATTGGGTTATATTGGAAGTTCTTGACAAAGTTTACCCAGGATTAGTAAACTGGAAGCAAACAACGAAACCTCCCATTAAGATGCTTTCAGAAAAGTTGAGAATTGCAACCAAGTTATTCAGATTGGAAAGGAATTGAACTTCTTGCTTGTGAATGTAGCAGGAAATGATATTGTACAGGGAAACAAGAAGTTCATACTAGGTTAGTGCAATTCGACACATGCTTTTGGGCTTATGTGATAACTACATTTTGCAGAAGAAAAGTTTTCCCGAGTCACAATTGCTTGTCATATATCTGCTTTTAGTGGACTTTGCTCAGTTCTGCATTTATTTTTTTAGTTTCATTTCTACTTCTGTTAGTTACTATCTTCTGTTTGAGCCAAAACCTTCATACATGCTCAGATAGTTGAATATTCAATAGTTTCATTTCTACTTCTATTAGTTACTATCTTCTGTTTGAGCTAGAACCTTCGTACATGCTCAGATAGTTGAATATTTGATCTTTTCCATCTTCCAAGATAAAATTTTTTAAGTTATCTTTGCTAAAAGGCTTTCTTTCTTTTTCTTAAAGTTGGGGAATTAGAATAAAAGCTAAAAATGGAAGATGTGGTTTTTGTAGTTAAAACTGATCTTTCTTTCCTTTGCATTTTTCATTTTCTTCCCCTTTCTATGATGCATGCTTGAAAAAGAAAAATAAAAAATAAAAAAAATAAAAAGGAAAAAGCAGCAGAAGAAGCAGAAGATATAACTCTGTCAATTTTACAACATTACAAAGCCTGAAAAATGATGAATAGCCTAATGGTTGGATGGTTATAAGTATCTTATGGATTAAACGGATTAGAGCTTCAGGTGTTGTTTCTTTATAGCAAACTGCTTTTCTAGATACTTCTATGCCAAAGACAGTATTCTTTTGTAATTGTGATGTATTGAACTATAAAAATCACCTATCCTATGATCACACAAGTTTTATTTTTCAGTATTGTCTGAAGTTTTAAGTTAAATGAATCTAGATTAACTGCTAACAAGATTTTCTAATAATAAATTTTGTTATTATCATTATTTTTTTTTTTTTTTTTGCAGGTTGCTACTGGTTTATTGTCTATGAATGTGATGGAGAAACTAAAAAATGGTGATATAGGGAGTTTGTCTATCTCTTTAATTGAGAGGATTTGCATCTTGTTGAAAAAGGTATGATCGTCTCTCTAATGTGTAGGTTTATTCCTCGTTGCCTACAAAAAGGGATAAAAATGCTATGTTGACATTTCTACTGTTTTATCTGAATAATAGTTATGCATGGTTAGTTGTACTACTAAAAAAAAAAAAGAAGTTATGCCTTGTTTACTCCTCCGAGAATTGAAACAAATTGACATCATCACAACAAGGTTCATATTTTTCCCTAACATCCCCTTCCCTTCGTTTTCTCTTGTCAAGATCACTTTACTAGCGAGAGCTGAATAGCAAGGGCAGATGATCGAATCACTTCACATCTTTGTAAGCATTCCTTAAGGCTTAGACTTGCACACAAGCACTGCTTGGGCTTATATCGTTTCTAATACCATGTGATATATTTTTTTTTTCTTTTTATATTTAAATAATAGTTGGCTTTTATTTTGGTTTTATGACTTTAAAATATCTGGCCATGCGCTGAAAATTTTCATTTTGGATTTGTTGATTCTATGCATATGTCATATCTATAGGGTAATCCAAACATTTATACCAGTAACAATCAAAATAGTTATTCCTTTTCTATTGATGCAGGAGATAAAGAGTTAGTGTGATGAGAAAGTGTTCGACTTTATCTTTTATAAGACAGAACAATCTCTATAAATAGTTAGTTTATTCATATGCTTCTAGTGGTTTCTGAATTAATTTGTGTTTTTATTTTTCAATTCAGAAATTTATTAGAGAGATGCAAAATATAGTCAAAGAATTTAAGAACTTAGCTTTTCAAGTTTTTTCATTTTTTAATATATGTAAGCACATTTAAAACTTTTTATTTAATTCCTTTATATATACTTTTGAATATATTTAACTTTCATTTATGAAATATATAACGTTATTCCATTCAATATGTGGTTGTGATTCAAAGTATAGTATATAGTATGTATTACATTCTTTAAATGTGCATACGAAAATAATATTGATTATTCTTGAAATATGTTGAACCCTTTTTTTATCACAGGCATTAAATGTGATGAGAAATGCATATAACGTGTGATCTTATCTTTTTATTAATCACATGTTTTATTAGATATTAATCACATTTAAAATCTGTGATCTAAATGTTTATTATCATAGGTTTTGTTAGTTATTAATTACACTTAAAAGATGTGATAAATGTTATTAATCACACTTAAAATGCGTGATTAAAAATGACTCTTTTTATTCACTCCCAATGATCAAACTTTGAAAAAACTTAAAAAGTGTGATTAAATAACATAGATCACACAAAAAAAGTCTGATCTTTATCTGTTTTTATAGTAGTGCTCTTGGATGAGGGCAAATATGTAATAATGTGTATGTCTTCTAACCGCACATCTTTCTCTCTTTTATTTATCTGCTTATGATGGATAAAATAGAATATCACGTTTCATTTAGCATATTCCATGATTTGCATCCACTTGTCTTGCATACATCGAGACTCGGTTCATCATTCTAACAAGCATTGTCATTTATGACTTCGTTGAATACATGTTTAAAACGCATGCTTTCAAATTGATTCACATGTCATAATTAGTAGCCGAGCCTATTAAATTGCATCATTGCAGGTGTTGCATTAGTCATTTGTATAATTAGAGCATGCATTTTTTCTAACTCTTTTGTTTCTTTTGGCTTGCCTTGGAGTACGAGATGGGCATTTTTATGCTTTAGCATATCGCACGTATGTGATTGTTGCCATGTCTAGTATGCTTGCCATGAGGCTAAGTACTTAATTGATATATCTGCTTCAATGCTTATGGATGAAGACTAATTACTTGAATTGGAATAAATTGATTAATGTACATACAAACTCACTTTTTTAAGTGACGCAAATTCAAAACAATTTTAAAAAACAAACATGAAGTCAAAGTGTTTCAATTTTTGCAAATTAGTCTATACTTGTGTGCAACATATAGTAAAGTTAGTCTAAAAATCGAAACAAGAGCATATAATGTAGAGAAGAATCACATCATAATTAGTGGAGCCCGATCTTTGATCGGGCGAGTAGGGTGCTCAATTCATGACCTTCCCCGCATGTACCTAAGTTCCTGAGCCGAGACAACTTTGGTGATGACGGATAAGTGGCTTTGGCACCAAGTCTCGAATTTCCTAAATATCTCAAAAATATTTAGGTGGCGACTCTATAATCTAACAAAGCAGTCCATTTTTGACATTTTGATTCAAAATCCATTTTTCAAAAGATTTACCAGATTTAGATTATTTTGTATTTTTTTTATTTCACATTGCACTTATGGAATCAAATTCAGAACCACAGGAGTCCGAACTGTAGGGTTGATCGTATCCGAAAGGAGCACGAAAAGTCGAGGCACAACGATTGAGATAATAATAATAATAATAATAATAATAATAATAATAATAATAATAATAATAATAATAATAATAATAATAATCATCATCATCATCATCATCTAATAGAATCCACCATGTTTGGCAAGTGCTAAAAAAGGCATTCATTTTCTTAATTGTTTTTGTCCTTTATTAAAAAAAATTATATTAAAAAATATTATTGTTCAAGTCCTTGTAGTTTAGAAGGATATTTTATATATATATATAATTTAAAACTAAAAAAGAAATAAATAAAAGTAAAATTTTTTAATAGCTATTCATAATTTGAACACTTATTTTCAAAACAAATTATATTTAGATTAATAATATTATGACACATGTGAATATTGATCTTATTCTAAATACAGTAATATAATTTGAAGAAGAATTTAAATTTGAAATTTTATTTATAATTTAATAAAAAATGCATAATTTAAGGAATGAGTATTGATCTCATTCCAATTATAGTAACATTATTTAAGTAAGAATTCAAATTTAAAATTTTGTTTTAAGAATATAAAATTAATTTATAGACCAATCATATTATGACACGTATTAATAAAAATTTAAAAAAATCAAAAAAATAAGAAAAAAAATTTGTAACTTTTAATCTTAATGAAATGACAACGTTTTGTAATTATAATAATATACAGATAGATGATTTATAAATAAATAAAAAATTCATACATAAAGTCATAGTAGCATTTTTAAAAAAATTATAAATAATTTTAATGAGTCTTTTTAAGGGCACACTTTTACCAATTCATTATGTATGAATTTTTGTACAAATTTGTGTGTATAATACCACGCTTTGTATTTTTTTTTCTTCTCTCTTTGTATTTAACAAAGAAAAATACTCTATACCGTTTTTTTTATGACTAACTCCAGGCTGACTTACGCGTATCTCGACTAATACTCTGTACAATTTTTTTTTATTTTTTTATTTTTTTTTTTAATGACCGAATGTCCTGGCTAATTTAAGCAAACCGCGACTAATCTTAAGACCCACGCAAAGCGTTCTCTCCATGTAGATCAGGTAAATCTCGAACAAAGTCCGCGAGCGTAGCCCCAAAGAACAGATTGCTCCTAATAAGAGTTGAACTTGAGACTTAAAAGGATCACACTCTTAAGTTCCAAGTTGCACACACTAAACCAACCCCTTAGAGTTTGCTCTATACCATATTATAATGAGTAAATTACACTAACTTTCTTAAGTTTAATATATATATAACAAATTCTATAATTTTTGACATAATTACATTTTTTTCCCCCCCTTTTAATAAGGTCAGTGTTGAGTTGGGTGGGTCACCGACCTTATGCTCACCCTTAACTTGGATTGCATGGAACTTGGATTGCACGGAGACAAAGCTTAGCCAAAATAAAAATAAACAAATTTTAAAATGTTAGAATTGATCTTTGGGGAAACATTACCACCAAATTCTTGAGAGGGAAAGAAAAAAAAAAAAAGGCCCTTAGGGAGAGTAATAACCAATGGGATAAATGCACATCTTCAAGTAAATTTGCAAATGAATAGAAGAAATACCACGATAACTACATACATTAGTTGAAGTTAAGCCAATTTAACAGGAAGTGCTTATTTTGCATGATTCAAGTTGTTTTGTGGGTAATTGGTGACTTTTTTTTTTTTTGATGATTTTTGCTCAAGTAATACCACGATAGAACTTCTACCCAGCGATCTAGAATTGCATATATAATCTTGCAAGTCCTCATCGCAACCTATTAAAATCAACTCACCGTCCTCATCTTCATACTTGACATAATAAGTTCCAGCCTTTAAGTTTAGCCTTTTAGCAACTTCTTGCTGTAACTGTACGAATCTTGATGACAAAGACAGACGAAATTTCATTGTAATACCTTCTCCATATTTTGCTTTTATAGTCACAATATTCACATCTTGCATCGTTGTATTATGTGGCTCTGTGTGAACAATAGTAGCCGAGGATTGAGTAGAAGGCAGATGATCAGAATTAACACACGGGGCATATTCATCGAGTTGAGAGCAACCAATCTTGTTTATCTTGCGAGGTGGCCACCTCTCTATACCATAAGTCCTACATACACGCTTCAATGTAGATTTGCTAACTGCAATAAGAAAAATCAAAATAAGTGAACTTACTTTCTATTTGTTTTTGCAAAAGCTCAATATATATTCTCTACCAGAAGAGTCCATCTAGTTGAAATAACTACCGACATCACTAGTAACATTACATTTTAATTTAAGAAATTGAAAGCATACCTTTGAGGCTTTTTGCAGCATTCTCAAGGCTTAATTCTGAATTTTGTAGGATATCCTCTACCGGAATTTTAATTTTAACTCCGATATTGCTGCCATCTCTTTTTGACGTCTTTACTGCACCTCTAGATTTGTTGCCTTTTCTTTTTGACACTTTCACTGTGCTTTTCTCTTGCGAACAAGTAATAGCAAAGTTATGATGTTCTGTACCGCCAACATTGCTTCCAGTATTTATGGCATTCACTAATTGTTGATCTGATGAATCCACTTGCATTACCTCAACTTCACTTTGTGAGAGTTCCATCTGAGGCAAAGATATAGTAGTTTGGGGGATTTGAACAGGATCAAGTTTCTCACCATTTTGAATACTAATTTCTTCAATATGTAATTCTTCCCCAAGTTCTTCTCTAGAAGCAACTCTAAGACAATGAAAATTTTTCCTCATTGTTTCCAATATTTTCCTTAATGAGGTATGTGGGTTTTCACTGGCATTGTTGCTCATCGGCATAAAAAACTCTAGCACATAAACATCATTTCCAGTGCAATTGCTCTCCAAGCATATTGCGAAGCAACCGCTTAATCTAGCCTTTCGTGCATAGTGTGCCAATGGGTACTCAGTTAGGCTAAGTTGAGTTACATCCCTGCAGAATACCATATTAGTGGACAAAAGTGCTCGCCCAACAACCCCCACCCCATTCTTTAAGTGAAACAAAGAACTGATATGATGAAAAGCATCTTCATCTTCACCATAGTCATGTTCATCTTCACCATAGTCATCTTTCTTGCAAAAACAACTTGCATGAAGGATGCCACCATCAACCAGAGCCCTACATGGCCAACCCATCTTGCATGGGACCCATGCCTGAGCTAAAGGTACATCATGAACATCACATACGCTTTTCAACACGTTCTTGATTTCATCGAAGGCAACTTTACGAGCTTCATTTTTGTCATCATCCTAGTTTAAAAATATTGTCACATCCAGGTAGTAGTTAGAAAATATTCCTCACCAGATTAATTTAAGAAAAATAAAAAACCAAATTTGACATTACATTCTAGTTTGCCACTTACTAATTTCATGTCCTTGTGTTTAAATACAACTGAACATTTCAGACCTAACTTCTGCAGGGGAATGGAAAGAAGCAACTGATGAATCTCATAAACCTTGAAATGTAGAATAATATTTTACCAAAAAAAAGGAAGCATACAAAAAACTCTACAATGGAAAAAATTCAGTATGTCGGAATATCTATTATCATGTTTGGTTCGATAAAAAGGAAAGAATAGACATTGGAAATTTGGAAATGAAATCTCTATATTCACCAATTTAAGAGAATGGTCAATTTATTAGAAAGCCAAAGATTAGCCATTCTATTCAAGCCTACAATCATTCCAGTTAGGGAACCGAACTAGGAATTTCACTCTCATTTTAGAACATATCCAAACAACAAAATGAAAGAGACTTGACATAAGATTCTTATTATGCGTCATTGAATTGTTCTTGCCATCCAAACTTGATGTTTTAAAACACTTATGATCTAGAAAAATGAGAATGTGGTTTACTCTTTTGTGTGTTAACCCCTCCGAGCATAGTTAACAAACACATGACAAATTTAACAGAGTGTTTAACATTTGCGTTAAAGCATTATTTTTCTCTTTGAACAGGCAAACCCCCACCAACTTATTACACAAACAAACACGCCACACCATTGTAGATGTTCTAAGAGAGAGAGTGTAATGAGTAATCAATATTAACAAGATATTGAAAATGCCAATTTGTGAGTGAGTGGGGGACTAACCTCAAATTCTTCATATATTTTGTACCAAGAATAGGAGTGACAAATTATAAATCCAGGGATTCGCATTGGTGTCACTACTTCAATCACACCAACACACCTTTGGGTAGAGGATTTAAAGACAGGGAAAGCCAAAGATTCTCCACATCCGCAACGTACAGCATCGCCGAGCTGTGGATACTCAGTGATAGAGTAAAACTCCACATTAGGAGTGGATTCGGGGAATCGATGCTTGAGCACTCGGGCAGGAAGCCCAATGCGTTGTTCAGAAGAATCCCCCTCACCCAAACCAATGTCAAATTTAGAATCCATAGAGATCATCCTATACCCACAAAGTCCTTCAATTCGAAGTCGATCATAAAATGATGTTAGACAGAAAGGATGGTTTCGAGTGGTAAGAAAAGACCGGCCCTCTTTTGTTGTTATGGGTGCCCAAAATTGAACTAGTATCGAGCTTGTAGCCCAATGGTGCATAATTCTGTAAAGCAAATCTTTTATGATCTTGTTTAAGTCCGAAATATCTGATAAAATCAAACAAATTGATTTCAAAACAAGGTAAGTAAATTGATTTCTGAATTTAATTTTAAAAAAAAAATTGATTATTTTGTTTTTTTGTATTTTTTTTATTTTTATTGAATATTTTTTAAATTTTAAATATTTTTTTTACTTTTTTAGATGTACCTTACTTAGATGTATTTAAATAATAAAATATACGTTAAAAAATATTTTAAAAATTAATAAATATACAAAAATACAAAAAATGTACTAAATTTTTATATTTTTTGATATTTAGTGTATTTTTAAATGATTTTTTCACAAATATTATACTTTTTAAGTATATTATGTTAGGTGTGTCGAAAAATTTTAAAAAAAATGTTTAAAATATTAAAAAAAATCATTAAAAACATTAAAATACGGAAAATAAAAAAATAATTTTTTTTTAAAATTATTTTTTGAAAATCAGAACCAAACAAGCTGATTATTATTATTGATTTAAATTGACTTGAAAAGAAAGGATGAGGGGTCACTGCTGTGCGTGAAGCACAGCAGTGACTGTGGTGCCTTCATTTGAGATATATTATGGTCTTATTTTTATGATCCAAACCGACCATTTGTAGGGTTTGTTGAGTACTTCATGCCTACCAAAAATCATATTAATCGGATATCAACAACTATATGATCGACAACCAAAAAAATAAATAATAAGTTTTATTTTGAGAAATAACTTCAATAATATGTAATTCAATCATATAGTTTTTGATATCCGATTAATATGATTTTTGGTAGGCATGAAGTACTCAACAAACCCTACAAAATGAACGATCTGGATCATAAAAATAAGGCCATAATACACCTCAAATGGAGGCACCACAGTCACTGCTGTGCTTCACGCACAGCAGTGACCCCTTGTCCGAAAAGAAACTATATAATAAATAAACAAAAATATTAGAAATCTCAAAAATTTTACCAAAAATTCTATAGAATATCTCACATGAGTGTGGAAGTGACATATAACTCATATAGTGCAGATCTTATGCTCATATAAGACATTTGATAAATATTTTGATAGGATTTTTAAGATCTATACCATTACTCATAAATAAATGAAAAAAGAGAGATAGGAATAAGTCACCACCGTTGGAGAGAGTAGAGAGATGACGTGGCTCGTCGTCTTCTCGGCTCCAGAAAATCCCTCCATAGAAATATTTCGAAAGATATTTTGTAAAAATACTTGATGGCAACCAGTTCAGTTCCTTGTCCTTATATTCCTTGAAATCGTCCGGGAAATAAGAACAAAATTTCTTTACTGGGTCGGCCATTTTTCCACAAAATCAATCGGGGGGACCTTCCAGTCTCAACCATAGTTCTAAATATCGGCCGATACGCTACGTATCGGCCGATACGTATCGGAAAAATAGGGTACCGCGACGGATACAGGCCGATATACCACTAAGATTAAAAATCGCAGGAGTATCGGCCGAGTCCCGGTACGTATCGGCCTGTAAGCGTTACACAAGCCGTTACACAAGCCGCGACGGGCCGATACTCACCGGTTCGGACCGGTACGGGAAAGAAAAAGTTAAAAAACCTTCAAAATAATTTTTAAAATTTCACCACCGCGACACCCGATTCCCGATACGTACCGATCGATACTACCGATACCGATACTCCGCGATCGATACCGTTACGTTACCCGATACCGCGATTTAGAACCTTGGTCTCAACTGTGGTGTTAAATACTACAATTTTTTCTAACTACTCTACCTACTCTCCTAAGGTTCAAGTTGGGACCAAAAAGGCTCGACTTCAAAATGGTTGCGTTCAAAAGGCTCATTCACTCTCTACGAAAATAACAAGTCAAGTCAAGATTACGTTGGATAGGTTTGGCTCTTTGTTGACTTTAAAATTAAATTATATTTATTTTAAAATTAAAATTAAATAACAAGTCAAATCAAGATTACGTTGGATACGGTTTGGCTCTTTGTTGACTTTACGTTGGATACGGTTGCGGTCAGCTTATTTTAAAATTAAATTTCTAAGATTCCTTAATTAAAATATTTATAAAAAAATTAAAATAATTAGATATTATAGGGTTTATTTGACAAGTTAATTAAAAGTTAATTTTTAATTTTTAACTAATTTTAAGTCATCACCTCTTATATTTTTTACTCACAAAAAGACAAAAGAGCCAAAATAAATAAATAAATAAATAAAAATCAAAGAATCAACTTTTAACCAACTTCTCAAAACAGTCCATATTTAAATTATATTTATTTTTAGGGCAAATTACTATCATCCCCTCGAGGTTTGACTAAAATACGGATTGCTCCTGAGGTTTGAAAAATTACAAATTGCTCTCGAGGTTTATATTTGCATAACAAATGAGGGGGCAATTTGTTATGTAAATATAAAACTTAGGGGACAATTTGTTGTACAAATATAAACTTAAAGGGGCGGGATGTAATTTCTCAAATCTCAAGGAAGAATCTGTATTTTAGTCAAACCTCGAAGGGGTGTTGGCAATTTGCCCTTATTTTTAAAAAATGACAATAAATATAATTTTAAGAATTTTTTGTAATATAAATTTGATTTAAACATATATCTATTGATATTCAATCATTTTATTTTTTTGAATAAATATTCTATGGGTCTTAAAAATAAACGGTTCAAATAATTGAAATCAATCCTACCAACTCAAACGTTCTCTCAAGTTAAAATGAAGGGTTCGAATCCTACCAACTCCAACGTTCTTTCAAATTAAGATGATGGGCTTGAGATAAGTTAAACCACAATCATTAATATGATGTGATTAAATAAGAAAATTATAGTATAATAGTTATTAAGTTGGACATATAAGATATAGGTTAGACTTCTCTTATATTCTCATCCCAACATGAGAGAATTTGAAGGAGCCGTGAGAACCACCACAAGTTTTGTTTTGATAATCCAACCCGTTCACTTTTAATATTAATGTAAAAAATGAGATGATTGAATATCAATAACTATACGCGTTGAATCAAATTTGAATTATAAAAAATGAATAATTATTTTTGAAATTATATTTATCGTTTATTTTTTAAAAATAAATATGATTCAACACATGTAACTACAGATATCCAATAATCATATATCTATGTCAGTTTCGTGTTATACAGATTTGATACTAATTCGACCTGTTTAATATTCGTGTTATTGAGTCATGCCATATACGTATTCGTATTAAGAAATAGTCAATCCTAACTTATTAATTTTATGTATAATTCAAATCATATTATCGTATCATGTTGCAAATTTCTACCTCTGGGATAAAGCTTGTCCAACTTCTTTCAATGTATGGGTGGGATGGAATCGTAAAGACGAAGACGGGGTTGGGCTGGAAAGCAGACAAGGCTCTTTTTCTTCTTTGACGTTTTCCAACCGTGAGAATGAGAATATTTTTATGTGCAAACAAAAAGTTCTATAGTCTCAAATTTTGGGCAAATTTTACTTTATGTTTTGTTTACTTCTCTAATATTTGAAGATGGCCATATAACTTCTTTTTGATTTGTGAATTAAAATGTATCATTAGGTCTGTTAACGATTTAATGAAAAAAAATTAATATGTTTCAATATTTTTGTCATTTGTTTGGAAGAGAAAGTGTTCTTTAACTCTTTATACTTTATTTCATGTGTAATTATCCTCTTGAAATTTAAAAATAAACACATTAACCCTCTTAGTCTTTTATGTATTTCACACTTGTTGTTAAGATAGACAGAATATTTAATGGTACACTTCAATTCACAAATTACGTGAAAATTATGTGATCATTTTTAAACATTAAGGGGAAACCACACATTACCTAAACCAAAAAGGTAAAATGAAATTTGTCCCAATTTTTTTACCAAACATTTGTATAAACATTTGGTAGAACTTTTGAGTTTCTAACATTTTTTTATTCTTAGTTTGGAAAAACGGCTTGGTTGGTGACAAAGAAGTGGGTTATAGTGACCTTCCTTAGGTTTCGTTTGGGATGTAGGTTATTTTTTTAATTTTTTAGTTTTTTGGCTATTTTGGCTTGGGATTAAAAAATCTCGTTTGGGATGGACTTTTTGACTTTTTAACTTTTGTGAAAGAAAAAAGTAAAATGATTATGATTTAGATGTGACATTTTGTCTTACTGGCTTTTTCATATATTTTGTCTTTTTGTGCCTATTTTAGCCTGATAGCCCTTCCAACTCACATGCCAAACGAGGGCTTAATGTTTGGACAATCACATTGGTAGCTTTTTCTTTTTTTTTTTATTAATTATATTGACCTCTCTCATAATTAACCGCGTTAATGACAGAGTTAGTTTAGTAATTTTTACATTAAAAATATTTTTATTGATAATCATTAAATGTGTAATTATTATTTTGGTTATATTTTATGTTATATTTGGTTATGATTAATTTATTTTTAGTTATGAGTAATCAACACCACAAATGTTGTAACTTATATCAATAATGTTAGGTATCATAAAAGAAATATTATGAAAAAATTTCATAAAAATTCTTCACCGTTGATTAGTTTTATGAAAATTTTCATAATATTTATTTCATTATGTGTAATATTACTCAACTGATATATGATACGAATAAAATGATGTGGAATTCTAGAATAACTTATTGTTATGACAAAAATGATGATGAAACAGATTAAAAAATTAATTACTTAAATATAAGAGAAGTTATATGATAGTTTTTAATAAATATTTGGCATCATACAGTTTAGTTGTCTTAAAAAAATTAAAACAAAATTGATGAGCCTCACTATTTAAATCAGTAAAAATCAAATTTGGACACTACATGTATTTATTTGAGTAGTATTATATATATTTCTAAATACTCACATGGTTTTATAAAAAATTTATTACATTACATACATACAAGTTCTTGTATTTCTCATTTGGCTACAATAATTCATACTAATTTGTTTACTTAAAAAATGATTAATTGATTTCTTTTACAGATAATCACTTCAAATGTTATACAAACCAAACTGAAATTTTATATGTGCTAATCTAACAACTAATCATTGACTTTCGTCCTCTCTCCCTCCAAATAAGAAGGCAGAACCGTTAGTCAAACTAACAGTCAACTAACAGAAAGGGAGAATATGCAAATCAAAAGTAAACCTCAAGGGAAGTTAGTGTACTTTTAGAAAAGTAAACCTTAAGGGAAGTTAGTGTACTTTTAGAAAAAGAGAGGCGGCCAATGTAATTATTAAAAATCTAAGGGGAGATGAGTGCAATTTACCCTTAATTTATCGCTAATATGTAATTATTTTTCAAAACTTGCACTGAATTGATATTTTCCCTAATAATAATTAGGGAAAATTTCTTGCCAGTGAAACTTTCAAGTTTTAATTACATTTCATGAAAAATTTTATGATTTTATATTTTAATATTTTGAAAATTTATTATTAATTTGATAATATTTTGGGGAATTGACCAGTAAATCCCATTTTATGGACTTATAATCCATAAGATCCTAAATGTTTTCTTAGTGACTAGATGGTTCCTTAATTTGTTTGTTGACAGTTTTGCCACTGCTAGTATTATTGATTGACATTTGGTGTGGGTTTGTATGGGATAAGGTGAATGTGTGTTTGTGTGTCACGCTGATCGAAAAAACACACTAATACTATTTTTAATTTAGTAAGTGGATAAGACTCAAAACATGAGACGTGGGTTGTGACGTGAACACAAGTAATTTGACATTTTTTTTTTTTTGATGTTGATTGTGTCACGTTTCAGCTTTCCATCAATTTGACCCTTTGTTTTCCAATTTCCATTTGTGACGAATCGACGTGAACCTCACCGATTCCACCGATTCCACCGATTCTCATTCTCAATCTCACCGATTCTGGTACTGTGGTTCCTCACCGATTCATAGTTCTGGTTCTCAATCTCAATCTCAGTTTTGGTTCCACAGTTGTGGTTCCACACTGGTTCCACAGTTCTGCACACAATCTCTTCTTTTCCACCCTCTGAAACCCCCAAAGATCCATCTCCATCTTCGAGCCCTGTGTTTGATTTATTGGAATCGAATATTGTAGATTTGAGAGGCAAAGAAGATAATAGGGCTTTGTTCGACATTGACTTGAACCTAGGGTTAGATTCTCCGCTTCCTCCCCTATTGGAAGCCGAAAAGTCTGAATCTTTGGCAGGCATCGTCAGAGAAGTCGCTGAGATTGATTTGCCGGTTCTCTCAGTCGGCGAATGTGATCTGAAAGAAACTGCAAAAAATGTTCGGAACTAATGTTGTTGAAATTGAAAATGGAGAAGAAACTGAGATTGTTGGGAAAAAACAATGGATATATCAGAGATCACGACTATCGAAGTTCAGTGCTTGGAGATGAACAGCGATCGAGTCTCGGCAAAATCGGTAGGCTTAAACGAAGTAAAGCATGAAGAAGAAGAAGCATATAATGTGAGGGCATATTTGTCCCCCACATAACAATATAATTTAAAAAAGGAGTTATCAGTAAGATATTTCTACTATTATGGACTGCCCAATCAAACAAATTATTCATGGGACCAAATGAAATACAATTTCACCATATGGGACTTTCTGATAAATTCCCCATAATATTTTTATACAATTACACTGAAATGAAATTACCCCTAATAATTAGGCCAAGTTGGGCTTCAATTATTATTCTTTAATCCAGTCCAGTCTTGTGAGTACGAATCTCAAAGATTAAACAAAACAAATTTTGTGTGTTTGGAAAGTTAGTTTTTATGTAGATTTTTTTAGTTGTAGGATATTATTGGAGAAAAAAAATTTTGTTTTTGGAAAGATAGTTGGATTTTTTTGTGATTGGATACGATGTTTGTGAGAGAAAAAATAAAATGATTATGGGGTTAGATGTGATATTTTGTTTGGATGTATTTTTTTTGACTTTGCAAAAAATTTGTCTTTTTATGAAAAAAATAAAAAAAAAACCCAAGTCCCAAACTTTCCAAACACCACCTTTAAGTAGTCAGTACTGATCTTTGGGAAAGGAGGGTGATAAGGGATAAATGCACATCTCCTAGTAAGTTTACAACTGATGAATAGAAGAAATACCACGATAACTACACAAAATGTAAAATTCATTGGTTAAAGCGAAGATAGTTTAAGAGAGAGTGTTTATTTAACAAGATTCAAGTTGTTCAGCGGGGACTTACAAGATTGTATGTGAGTTTTGCTAGGCCGAATTTAACCATTGCACACTCGGCAACTTTGGCAAAATAAAAACCACAATAGAAGTTTGGCCTAGCAATCTAGATCGTCACATATAATCTTGTAAGTCATCATCAATACTTATTAAAACACGTTCACCCTCATCTACATATATGACATCAGCCAGCCACTAGGTTTCGCCTCTTCGCCACTTCTTCCTGCGAGTTTACAAAACTCAATGACAAAGACGGATAAAACCTCATTGTAATATCTCCACATTTTGCTTTTACAGTCACATCTTTTGCATCTTGCATCATTGTATCATGTGGCTCGATGGTGGCCAAGGTTTGAGCAGAAGGTAGATGATCAGAATTCAAATGTACGATTTGTTCCTGATGAACACACGGGGCAGATTCATTGAGCTGAGAGCTATCATGTGGCTTGGTGTGAACAGTAGTGGCCAAGGCTTGGATAGAAGGCGGATGATCAGAATTCAATTCTAGGATTTGTACCTGATCAAAACACGGTGCAGATTCATTGAGCTGAGAGCAACCTGCCTCATTACACAAGGCGGCCACCTCTTGATACCATAATCTCTACATACACGCTTCAATGTAGATTTGCTAACTGCAAAAGGAAGAATCCCAAGAAGAGAACTTACTTTCTATTTGTTTATGCAAAAAGCTCAATATGTATTCTCTACCAGAAGAGTCCATATAGTTGAAATAACTACCAAGATCACAAGTAGGCATTACATTTTAATTTATGAAAGTGCAAGCATACCTTTGAGTTTTTTTGCACCATTCTCAAGACTCATTTCGGAAGTTTTTAGGATATTCCCTCTATTGGAATTTTAATTTTAACTCCAGTTTTGTAGCCTTTTATTTTTGACGTCCTTACTGTGCCTTTTTCTGGTATACAAGTAATAGCAATGTTGTTACGTTCTGTACCAACAGCATTGCTTCCATTACTTATGGCATTCATTAATTGTCGATCTGATGAATCCAATTGTATTATCTGTCCTTCACTTTGAGGCATTTGAACAGAATCAAGTTTCCAATCATTTGCAAAATCAATTTGTTCCATACATAATTCATTCCCAAGGTTTTCTCTAGAGAGCCTGAATGTTTTGAAACTTCTCCTCATTGATCTCAATATTTCCCATCATGAGGTATGCGGGTTTTCACAGGCTCAGTTGCTCACCGGCATGAACCACTCTAGCACGCAAACACCATTGTGAGTGGAACTACTCTGCAAGCATATTGCAAAGCTAGCACTTAATCCAAACTCACGTGCATAGTGCACTAAGGGGTACTCAGTTATCCTAAATTGGACAAAAACGCTTTCTTTAAGTGATGCACATTATTGACAATTCCAAATTCATAGTCATGCCGGTTGTAACGACAACTTACACCAAGGTTGCCACCATCAACTAGAGCCGTGCACGGGCAGCCTGCCCTGCATGGGACCCATGCATGAGCCAAAGGTAAATTATGAACTCTACATACCATTTGCAACACGAATAAACCTTCGGACCCCCAGTAGGGGTGTTGGGGGTCCCTTCCCATTGGTCCAAAAAATAGTTTTTTTTTTGGTTTTCAGCTAACCCCAGGCCGACACGTGGCACTGGGGGGTCACTGGGGGTCTGTAGCATTGCTGTTTGCAACACCTCCTTGATTTCATCCGAGGCAATTGTACGAGCTTCATTTTTGTCCACACCCTGGTTTGAAAGTATTGTCAGAACATATTGCTCACCATATTAAATTAAGAAAAATTAAATACCAAATTTGATGTTGCATTATAGTTTGCCACTTACAAATTCCATGCCCTTGTGTCCAAATGCAACTGAACAATTCAAACCTACCTCCTGCATGAGAATGGAAAGATACAACTGAGGAATTTCATAAACTTTGAAATGTAGAATCATTTTTTGCCAATAAAAAGAAGCATATGCGAAACTCTATAATGGAAAAAATTCAGTCACACTTAAATAAACTCAGAAATGCAACAAAAAGATACAATTTTTCATTTTGCTTTTTAGTTCTTTCTACCGTGGAAACTTGTGCTGAGAAGAACCACAAAAAACAAGAAAAGAAAAAAAAGAGCATTATTGCATCTTCAATCTTCATAGGCTAAAAGATGTTTAGTTAACATTTGAAATGAAACAATGATTACAAGTAGGACAAATTGCGGTGGTATTACCTATAGTTTATTCATTCTATCAAAAAAAATTATTTTTTTTTTCATTTCTTCTTCTTTCTCCCACACTTTCTGATTATTATGCATTGTTCTCTTGTCCTGATCTACCCCATTCCCAATTTTATTTATTAAATATATTTATATATATATATAATATGTATACAATTTAATTTTTTAATATAATAAAACTAAAATATTATAATTAATATTCATTTTCACTCATTTATTTATCACATTACATCTTTTAATGAAACATCAAATATCGATAAGAATAGTTCAAATCCTCCCAATTTTCCCATAGTTTCAACTAATTACTTAAAAATAAAAATTTAAAAAACTAACCGAAGCTACTTTGAAGACCAATCTTTAGATTAATGTTATTGTTGATACCAGAATATCATAGATGATAAAAAAAACCCAAGCTACTGTCACAACCAGTTGCGTTGGAATGTCACATGTCCAAAAAATAGAAATGAATTGAGAAACAAACCATGAAAATAGTGCATCAAAATGCACTGGTCTTTTTTAATTAAGAAACATAAAATTCATAAACACGATCAAATAAAAGGGAAAAAAAGAACTAAAGACAAGTATCAAAAAATTAAAAGGCAACAATATTATAACATCCTCCTCCTTCAACCCACTAAGAAATTATTCTTTTTCAATGTAACTCTAACATCGTGCACAATAGACATTTACCCAAAAATCCATGGCAAGCATATGTGACTTTCACCAAAATATTAAATTAAATTGTTGCACTTAAATTTAACCAATTTTTAAGGGCACTTTACGGTCCATACTCAATAGCCACCCATAAGATCAATCTTTTACATTGATAAGAAGCTTTACAAAAATATTAGAAATCTATTGAAGTACATATCAATAGGAAGCTTTACAAAAGTGGTTAACATCGATGATATACCTTACAAAATATTTATCAACTTTACAAAAGTGGTTAACATCGAGGATATACTTTACAAAATATTTGTCAACTTTACAAAATGTATACCATATAATATCTTCAAACTTGAGCATACATAGCCATATATTATAAACTTTACAAATTTTACAATATATTATATTAACTTTATTTTTTATTTTTAAAGCAAAGCTAACCCACTCCCGACCCGGATATGATGTGGGCTGGGGGCAGACGGCAAATTTGCTCCAAACCCGGTCCGTTGACATCCCCACACATCGCTATTTGCTATCATTACTAATGACCTCCTCCGTCAACAACTTTAGGCCACTACCTCCCTCCATCGCTAACCACCTGTCATTGCCACCATCACCTCTCACTGGCGATAACCACCACCACCTTTATTGAAAACCACTTTCAATTACCATGTTAGACGGTTAATCGACCACCTCTCTCCAACCATTGATAATCACTTTCGGCCAACACTTCTTGTGGCCAATAACCACCTCTAGCCATTGCCAATTGCCTCTAGCTGGTGTCAACCACTTTCGGCCACTATCCCTCATTGCCAACAATCACCTAAGACTATCATCTTCAACCATCAACAATCACCTCCCTCCGCAACCCCCATTTCCACTTGTTTTCAAAAAAAAAAAAATTTAAAATACTTGCATATCAAACATATCTTTTATTTTTAATTTTACCCAAAATAAACAATAAACTGTAAACGTTGCCAAATGAAAGCTCACTACCCCCTTTCTCTCTCCTCTGCCACTAGGCAGAGCTGTCCCATCCTCTTTTCTCTCTCTCTTTGCATAATTAACAAATACATTAACATATTGTTTAACACTTTCATTAGAGCATTATTTTGCTCAAACAAACACACCAATGCAGATGTTCACAGAAAGAGAGAGAGAGAGAGTAATGAGTAATCAATATTAACAGGACAATTGAAAATGGCAATTTGTGAGTGAGTAGGGGACTAACCTCAAAATCTTGATATATTTTCCTGTCAAAATAGCCATTCCAAATTAGCCGTGAATCTCTGGGGGTTGTTGACGTCACTACCTCAAGTACACCAACAACACACCTTTGGGTAGAACGTTCAAACACTGGGAAGCCAAAGATTGTCTAATTCGGCAACGTAAAGCATGGTTGCATTGTGGTTGTGGATACTCTGCGGTAGACTAATACCCCACGTTGGGAGTGGATTCGGTTAATTGATGCTTGAACACTCGGCCAGGAATCCCGAGGTGTTCTTCTTTACAACTCTCCCCATCCAAATCCAAGTAAAATTTATAATCCATAGTGATCATCCTATACCAACAAAGTCCTTCGATATCAAGTCGTACGTCAGTTGATGCTAAACCAAAAGGTTGGTTTTGAGTGATAAGGAAAGTTCGGCCCTCTACTGTTAAGGGTGCCCAAAATTGAACTAGTTTCAGATATTCATCACAAAATCGTATTATCCAGTAAATCGCATCTTTGATCTTCTTTGTCAATCCCAAAATATCTGATAATAAAAAATAAAAAATAAATCTGACAATAATAATAATAATAATATAAAATAAATAACAAATTCCAAGAGGGAAAAGTGATTTCAAAACGAGGTAACTGTGTTGATTTAGGGGTTGTTTGGAATGACTTAAATAAGTGTACTTTTTGTCTTTTTACGAAAAAATGTACAGAAAAGTAAAGAAATGACGTGATGAAAAAAAAATAAAAAGATAGATTATTTTAGAGTTGCCAAACTTGACCTTAAATTGATTTAAAAAAAAAAGCATTAAAAACCAAAAATTATTGAGGAAAAATAAAACTTTGTTGCTCACCGTCGGCGAGAGTCGAAGGACGTTTGAGTTCGCTCTCTTCTCCAACCGTGCTGGGACCCCAGCTCCACGTGGGGGGTAGCAAGTGGAAAAGAAAAAAAAAATAAATAAATAAAAATTTATGGACCAATAAAAAAATAGTGGGGTGGTGGGAGTGACCCCCACTAGGGTTCTGGGCATTTTCCTTTTTTTATATCTTTCATCAAGCAATAAAATTAAATTTTTTTTCAACAACTCCGGCATTCAAAGATTTCCCTCTCCTCTCCTCTTATCTCCTAGCATTCAAATCCGGTCCAAAAATGGTCATGGGGTTGGAAGGATTCTACCGGTTCTATATAAATTTCTATGGGGTTAATTACATTGACCTCTCTGTTGAGGTTTTGATAATTAGTTACACGAAGGGAAAAAAAAAAAAAAAATTGATATTTTCATCTTTTTAATTTAAACTTTATATTTTAAATTTTAAGAAAAATTTCAATCGTCCGTCCACCATGTTAAAGTCTTAAAATGGATAATTTATTTAATAATACACCTGGCGTTATGTTATTTGTTATTTTAAATTAATGGTGATCAACTAATTTTAAACTTGACCATACATATTAAAGTGGAAAATTTGGTCAAAATCCTCTCATATGCATTAAGGACAAGAATAAAAAAAACTTTTTTGAAAAGTCTAACGCACACTCTTATTATCAAAATATCCTTATTGAGTAATTTAATATTTTACACTTTAAAATTATATAACTTTTGATCCAGATATCACTTTTAACAAAATTTATATTTTTAGAATTTTCTCATCAAAATCTATCAAACAACATATGAATGCAATGCAATGCAAGAAAAGGTGGTACGAACATCGGGACGTACTCGAAAGTTCTAACAGAAACGTCCTAATGCACCGCACGCAAGGGGTGAAGAGGTGCGAACATCGGAACACATCCGAATGTTCTAAACTGACATGTCCTAACGCGCCGCACGCACGAGGAGAAAAGGTGCGAACATCGGAACACATCCGAATGTTCTAAACTGAAACGTCCTAACGCGCCACATGCGAGAGGAGAAAAGGTGCAAATATCGAAACACATCTGAATGTTTTAAACCAAAACATCCAAACGCGCCACATGCAAGAGGAGAAGAGGTGCGAACATCGGAACACATCCGAATGTTCTAAACCGAAACGTCCTAACACGCCGCATGCGAGAGGAGAAGAGGTGCGAACATCGGAACACATCCGAATGTTCTAAACAGAAACGTCCTAACGCGTCGCACGCGAGAGGAGAAGAGGAGGTGGTACGAACATCAAGACGTACCCAAAGGTTCTAACCGAAATGTCCTAAGGCGCCGCACGCGAGAGGAGAATAGGTGATTCGAAGGGTCCAAGTGATTCTACCTGGAACTCATATGAGTGAGCCGTACATACAATATAATGCCTGCATAAGAAAAAAACTTAACAGGAATGCATGTTCTACACAAGACAAATAACCAAGATACAATGTTAATGGCATGTTTTATGCAAAACATGCGAGAAACAAAACAGAAGCATATACTATGCGATGAGAGCCGGAGCATGTTCTATGCCACGTTGGAATGCATATTCAATGCAACAACACAAAATGCATGTTCTATGCACAACAACAATACAAAATGCATGTTCTATGCAAAGTGCAGAATGCATGTTCTATGCGAAGTGCAGAATGCATGTTCCATATAATGATGAGATGTGCAGTCTATGCAAGAATGAAAGCGAATGTTATCAAAACAAGCTCAGTAGCAACTTTCCGATTTACCTCTTAGAAGAGTTGCGATACGCAAAAAGGATGCACCTCGGGTAACGAGATGGATGACGACCACATCAAGACATGGTTTCAAGCCTCCACAGAGAAAACTTGAACTCAACAGTGACCTTTCCTTGCACTTGAGGAATAAGGACACAAAACAGCATCAAGATTCAATTTAGGAGCACTAGGCACTGGACGGCCACCAAAGGAGGGTGTCGACCACCTGTCGGCCACCCTTGAGCATTGTCAGCCACCAGTGTGGCCTGTCGACTACCAATGGTAGCCGATCGGCCACCGATGGCAGATTGGGGCCAATTTGGTCTTTTCTCTACAGGTCTTCAAGTACACCATCCCAAATTTCATTTCCTCACTCCTCCAAACTCGAAAACCCTCTCTCTCTCTCTCTTGATAGTTTTCCCCTCTAGATCCGAGCTTTATACGTGTTTTCCAACGCCCCACGGACATTTGATTCGCTGAATCCTCTTTGTATACCCCATCTTGAATCGATAGAAATTCGATTTCAGTACTTTTTCTTGGAGTTTCACCACTTGAGGCTTGTTTCCCTCGAGTTCTTCTTGGGTTTTGTTCATTTTCCAGGGCTTTGACTTTTTCTTTCCTTTTTCTCTCTCTTAGGGTTGACTTTTCCCATTTTCCACATATTTTCCTCATTTTCGACCACTTTCTCATGTTCTTTCCAGATGGCGAACGACGTTCCTCATGATAGAGCTTCCCTAGAGATTCCACCCTAGTTGTCCCCAGAGATGGAGGTAGAGCCCGAGCCTGTGCTACTACCACCCAGGGTTTGACCCTTCGACCCGACGACATATCATCCTCAAACGTATGTGCTACCACCCGAGATTGTTTGGCATTTCAGAGGGTTTGAGTGAGGCGCACCAGAGGACCTTTTGCTACGAGAGGCGACCTCCCATTTATCTTACGGCGCCACCGAGGTATACACTACCTTTCATTTATCTTATGGCTCCTTAATGTACCTTGCATTTCTTGCTTAAATCACACTCTTGCACTGTATCTCTTACACTGCCTTTCACCTACTTGTTCTACACATATTCTTGTACTATATTTCTTACACCTGCTCGTTCTGATCACAGGAAGACTCCCGCTTTATCAGAGCCTATGGACCCACATCCGTGAGGGAGTGGTATAGGAGCTCCCGATGGTGTCCACCACGTTATTAATGAGGCCGGCTTCGGCTTGTTCTGCATGGGGCTATTACGCCTTATAGCGAGTCGACCTCTACTTGGAGCGTTGGTGGAGAGGTGGTGGGATACCACCAACTCTTTCCACTTCTCTACTGCGGGAGAGATGACGATGACTCCCTATGACTCCTTTATGCTCACTGGCATAGAGGTAGGAGGTCGTCCGATCCCTTATGATACAGACATGGGTGAATGGGAGACTACATGGATCCACCTACTAGGAGCACACCCACCTCTCTTCTGATCGGGGATGGTACGGTACAACTGGTTTGCAGAGTAGTTTCGAGAGAGAGAGCCAAAGACCCCAGAGGAGACTGAGCATTACACCCGAGGCTTCTTGATGTTTCTCTTTGGCACCACTTTGTTCGCAGACAAAGCGAACATTGTAGGGTTATATCTCCTGAGTGCACTAGTGGACTTGTCCCAAGTCTGTGTTTATGATTGGGGCGGTGCTGGCCTTGCCACATTGTATGGATATACGAGCTCGACATCCCGCAGGAGTGGGAATAGGTTCGGCGGCTACTAGAGAGCCTGAGAGGTACGCTTTACCTTTTTTGCTTTGCATTTCCTACCGTGCGTTCTGCTTTGCACTTGTACTTTCTGTACTACACATTCTGCTTTCTGCATTCATACTTGTACTTTTTGTACACTGCACACACATTCTGCTTTCTGCATTCTGTATTCTACATTCTCTGCTTTGTGCACTCACACTTGTACTTTCTATACATTGCACACACATTCTGCTTTCTGCATTCTGTATTCTACATTCTCTACTTTCTGCATTCACACTTGTACTTTCTACACACTGCACACACATTCTGCTTTCTGCATTCGCTGTGTTTTGATGTATACTCAATATGGCCCTTTTCTTTTTGCAACTTTGGGTATATGCCTACTTCCTGACCCTTGCCCCAGAGCCAGAGGTGGAGATGCCTCCTATCGTGCCATACTCTCACCGGTATGACGGGAGATGCCTGTAGAGGGCCTGAGAGACATTTTCATTCTTTCGTCGGTACTTCGACACTGTGACTGCGGCAGAGGCGACTCAAAATTCACAGTTAATGTCATTCTGCTTTAGTTCTGATTCATATTGTAATATTCTAATGGCAACTAACAAGCTGTGTATTCTTTGTTTAAAGATCACGTGGCAACCTTGGGCGACAATGCCTGAGGGAGTCAGGGACCAATTTGCTGGAGCTCAGGGGGCCACCCATTTCTGGATTCTATTTGAGGGTTCGGTTTGCCGGACCTAGTTTCTAGGCGAGCGTTTCATACGCCAAACCTTGGGTTTGCCGCAACTGATAGTTTCCATGGTGCCCCTACCATCTATGAGAGCTACAGAGCAGCTCACTTCCCAAGAAATGATCCAGTTTATTAGGGGCTTGGACGCCAATTACTTCTTGGGGGAGGGTGATTATCCGACATTCATCGAGACACACCTCATGCCTCCTTTGACAGGTATTTGCGGAGGTGAGGGGATGAGAGCTCCAGCCACGAGAGAGACAACCAGAATACCCAGGGCACATAGTAAAAGGGCCACCCAGACGAAACAGAGGACCGGCTGGCCAGAGTTGCCTACTGCACTCACATGTTGGCGATATACTGGGGAGGCATACTAGATCCCGATTGAGCCTGCCACAGTGGGACACAAATACGTTAGAGTTCCTGATGTGCCCCCAGTATGTACCCTATTCTTTAGCTTTCTCATTTCTTTCTGATATTTGTTCCTTCTGGACATTGATTGTTTCCAATGCATTTGTAGGCACCTCCTAGATACACTGAGGATCTGCTAGAGCTATTAGCCTCATTCAAGGGCATGATATTGAGGAGGGAGGCACTGCTAGGCTTCCATGGCATTTAGGTTATTTCTTCATTTTTCTTACATTCCAGTCATAAAATTTCCACTGACACACCGAAACTGGCATTTCAACTGAAAATTTCCCCACGCTACATTGATACACTGCATCTAAATTCATACATTGTACCTGACTTCTACATATACTCATTCTGCACACCATACTTGCATCTGATACACATACTATAGCTGACATATGACAACTGTCTTTTCAGGTCTCACCTATACCGATAGCACTAGCGGCAGCAGCACTAGGACCATCAATACCTCCTCCAGTAGTAGGAAGGAGAGAGAGATAAGCCCCAGCATGCAGCCGAGGCGAAGCCAGGGGCGTGAGAGATGAGAGTGGTCCTTCAGAGCCCATTCTAAGCGATGACGACATTGAGACTAGCGAGGCTAGGGAGGTAGTGAGTCAGCATGCTGAGTCATCCGAGAGTAGAGACAATGACGCCGGCTCGAGTTTACTAATGACAATGCTACTGAGCCAGAATCTGAGGCAGAGAGCAGCGATGACTCCGGTTTCGGTTCGGCATCCGATTCAGAGAGCAGCGCAGATGAAGACAACTCTAAGTCCCCGCCCAGCTCTTAGTAGTGTTAGCACTTTGTACAACTTCAGACAGGTTTTATTTTATATAAAAACTTGTACTGCACTTTTTGTAAAAACAACTATAATCGGAATGAAAACCAGTGCATTTTTGAAAAAGTATTGTATTTTGCATCATGAGCACCCCATTGCATAGAAACGAGATTGAATTGATAATGAAAACTGAACCCATGTATTCGCAAAACTTTCTTAATCAGGTAATGAACCGACTAAGACCGAAAAAGAAAGACAAAGTACAACTCAATAAACAAAACAAAAACAACTTGATAAATAACTTAAATGCAAACTCAACAAAACTAAAATAAGGACTCAAAACAAGACCTTAACATATACAAAGAGCAGAACAAAACAAAGGTTCTCAGCACTCTCAACACAAAGCTGGATAGTAGGTCTACAAAAAGGGTTGTCGGCCATGAATGGATTCTGTCGGCCACCAGTGGTGGACGGTTGGCTACCCAAGTGGCCTGTCGGCTATCAATGTGAGGAACCTCAAAATTGTTGCCACCTGGCTTCCACTCACTGCCTTATCTTCTACAAAAGATTAGAACTTCGTGATTTCTTCATTTTAGCTGCAAATTCTTCAAAAATGGAGCCATTCTTCACCGAAAAAGTCTTGAATTGGATTGCAACATCAGATGGCTCAGAAAAGGTGAATTTCTGGGGTTTCGACATAAATGCACTATTCCCGTTAAGTCGTTCTCCACTTTGTTTTCCGTTTCTACATGTCACAACTAGATATTGGAACCCGGTTATGCATGTGTTTAGCTTTGGGGGACAAGAGCTATGCCCAACAATCGAAGAATTTCAAGTGTTAATGGAAACCCGGCGGGAAGAGGAAATCTTGCCTCAGTCCCGTTTTGGTCACATCCAAACTTTGGGATAGAAGTGCGGGCTTACTCTACACGAGGCCCGTTCCTTGGTTCACAACGGAGAGCTGGACATTTCTAGTTTGATCCATCGATTTTCTGACACCGGCGACCTCGACCGCAACAACCCTCTTTGGCGGGATTTTCGACAACACGCCCTTTGTTTGTGCATGCTAGCACATTTCCTCCTTGCCCCTAATTTTGGCAGGTCTAGCATCCGGCTAGTTCAAGTAGCCTAAGGTTTGAAAGAGGGCAAGAGTTGCATGGGCTTGGTACTAGCCAAGACTTTGTCGGGCTTAGACGCCTTTCATCGGCAAGGGACAAACAAATTCGTAGGGAGTCCACTACTTCTTCACGTAATGTTTCCCACCCTTTCTAATATGTGTTTCTCATATCACTCGGCACTCATGCTCTACTTTTCTCTCAAAGCCTTTTTCTCACTCTTCTCTCAACGCACATCTCTCTATTCTTTAATCTCTCTTTTCTTTCTTCCCTCTTTAGATATGGCTCATGGACAGGTTGAAGGTAGTGGACTCTTGCCCTACATACTCAGCCCGAGCATACTTTTTTCGCCAACAGCTAGTTGACTTTCCGAACGAAGGGTGGTGGTGCCATTGGATGTGCAACAAGTCTGCTGTTGACATTGCTTGGCATTTCCCCTAGCTTGATCTTCCCGGGATGAGCTACAGCATGACTCGACAACCTGGCATTCGGCTGGTGGGCTTGACAAACTGTGTATTCTACTTTTTGTTCCGGTTCAGGTGTCAGTTCAGACACGACCAAACTTGCCCAGAAGAAGGGGTAAAGTATCCGGCTTCATTTCCAATCCGAGGTTCATAATTGGCTTGATATCCCACTACGTGGAGGACAAAAGAGCTTCTGGCTCCTGCCCTTAGTTTCAACTGCGCACTTTCTAGTGAGTGCCTTGCTTGGGTTGAAGAAGAAGCACAGACCGGGCCTACCTTAGCATTTGAAGCTTCCACAAGGTTAGGGAGGGGATGCAAGAACACCTGACTCAGCTATGCCCCAAGTTTATTGCTTTGATCTTACTTTTCAAGTTTTCTTTTGTGTGTAATAAAAACAACTTTAACTTGTATCGAGAATTGGAGAACTTTGTATTGAAATCAATGAAATTGAAGTTGTGGGCACTGAAAATTTTCCTTTTGGTCCAAAAATGGTCTAAGTTATAAAAAGATTAATTTAAATAAAAAAAACTTTTGTTAAAACCTTTTGTAGACACCTCATTTTTGACTGACCTCAAGACTTGGACGTCACCGTTTGAACACTCAGTGATCATCCATGTTTGTGTTCGTTTGGAGTTCCTGGAGGTCTCGGCTACGCGCCTTGCCTCAGGATCTCCGAACTTGACTGTTCAGTGTCTGGTTTTGCACCAAACACTTGCATTTTTCCTTGGAGGGGCAGGGAATGCCTTGGGAGGCATCCCCACACACCACTGGCCATGGCCAGAGGCCACCGGCTGGTTTTTGCTGCCATCGGCAATGTATATTCCCGGTCGGCACTGTTTATTGTCAGTCGGCATTGTGTTTGGTCGGCCGGCCACTGTTTCTGATCAATCGGCCACTTTTCCTGGCCGAGACCTTTTCTTGAGGGAGCTTGACCCTTTTGAGCCCTTTTTTTAGCTTCTTGAGAAGCTTGAACCTTTTTAGCTTCTCCAAGAAGCTTGACCCTTTTTTAGCTTCTCCAAGAAGCTTGCCCCTTTTGAACCTTTTTTTAGCTTCTTGAGGAAGCTTGAACCTTTTTAGCTTCTCCAAGAAGCTTGACCCTTTTGAACCTTTTTTTTTAGCTTCTTGAGGAAGCTTGAACCTTTTTAGCTTCTCTAAGAAGCTTGGTCCTTTTTTTTTAGCTTCTCCAAGAAGCTTGAACCTTTTGACCCTTTTTAGCTTCTCCAAGAAGCTTGACCATTTTTTTTAGCTTCTTGAAGAAGCTTGAACCTCTTGACCCCTTTGCCTAGCTTCTCCAAGAAGCTTGGCCCTTTTGCTCCAAGCTTCTAAGAGAAGCTTGGCCTTTTTGGTCAAAGCTTCTAAGAGAAGCTTTGCCCCCTTGGTTTCTCTATAAAAAGAGAGCCTCTCCTCCCCTTTAGAGGGTTAGAAAAATCTGATATATCACATATATATTACTCCCTCTCTATATCTCCCTCTCTCTCTACATTTGTGTTGGTTAGAGGGTTCAAAAGGGTCTAGTTGTTGGCCATTTGAACTACAACTCTTGGCCTAACACCTCCATCATCAACCTAAGGAGCTTGGAGGCAATTTTCAGAGGTTGAGGGTTGCATTTTTGGGTCTAGAGGCTGCTGTCCCCTTTTGGCTACAAAGGTAACCCATTTTCCCTCTTTATTCCCCGTTTTTGCACACCATTTTAGCCTGTCTTGCTTTCGGATTTGGGCTTTGTGTATAACATAAAAAAGTTCTGTTTTTTTGTGTTTAAGATACTTCATTAAGACTACTTTTATGTTTGGGGTCGTTTACCCCATCTTAGGCCTTGTTTGGCCCCATTTTGTGCTATTTTTGGTGCGTTTCGGGACCACCTCGTTTGGGCCTCCTCACCCCTGAAATCTTGAGGGATTTCAGTGGTGAGGATGGTGGTTTAAGGTCCTAAGAAGGAGAGGGTCATCCCCTCTCCTTGTTGTCTTGTTTGATGCCCTTTTTGGCCTTACAAAGGGGCCTATATTTGCACACTTCTTGAGCTCGGTTCAGGCATTTTTCAGTGGGTTTTAGGACCTCCATAAGCCATTTCCAGAGTTTTTTTGGTTATATTGAATGTCTATCTTGCATGTGCTTAATAACTCCTTGCATGGCCCTCTAAAGTAACTCATCATTTTTGCATGCCATGGTTGTGTATCAGTGGTTATTTGGGCCTATTTTCACATGTTTTATTCACTAATTTTTGATGGTTTGGTGAGATCCCATGTGCATCATACACTTGCTTTGTATTCCTCTATTTTGCCTAGAAATGCATCTTGCCTTTGGACCACCATGCTTGCATATTTTGGCTTAGCTTTGTGAAGTTTTTGGTCATGTTTTAGCATGCTTAAGGTCTGTCTTGGGTCTTTAGATTCACATTTTCCATGTTTAGTACAGCCCCTTTGTTTTTTGGCTTGTTGGCCTTAAGTGTGGGAGTATGTAGCATGCTTTATTTACTTTGTTTTATTGGTTTGGCACCATTTGTAGCATCATTTCAGTCCCTTTGACATGCTTGTATGCTTGCCTTGGACACCTCTTTAATGCTTTGAAAGTTTGTGTAGCATGCTCCATGTTTTGGCATTTGTGCATGCCTTTAAATTTAGGTCATTTGGATGCCATCTAAGTGATCTTTAGGCCTTGTTTTAATATGCTAAAATTCTGTTTTTAGTCATTTAATTCATGCCATGTGTGGTTGCACTAAGTGTAGTTCAATACTTCTTTGGTGGGCCTTAGGAATTAGACCATATTTGCATGCATGTTTGCATGTCATTTAGCCCTTATTTCATAGCACTATGGCCACTGTTTTGGGCCTAATTAGAGCTGCCCAAATCATGTTTAAGTCCATCTCTTTGTTTGTTGCATGCTCTCCTTGTATATTGTAGCATATTGGTGAGTTGTTGCATGTTTGAAATCACATGATTGAATGAAGTCACATGTTGGCTTACATGCTTGAATGCCTACATTAGCCTTGCACACTTGTTAGTCGCATTGCTCTATGCCTTGCATCTCTTGCATGCTCATTTGCATTGCCATATTGCATGCCTAGTTAACATGCTTAGGTTGCATTGCATTGGCATGCATGCTTGGCCTCTTGACTATCCATGATAGAGGTTAAGTCCCCATTGGTTTGATTGTTTGCATTGCATTTGACATGGAAATGCATAACTTGGTCTCTTGGGCCATCACGCATGGAAATGCGCGATTGATGGTCCGAGAACCAAGGAGCATGTCCCTTTGAGTCATTAACATGATAAGGGACATGATCGGTGCATATATGCCTTGAATTGTATTGCCATGCTCTGCCTTGCCCTCTGTTGTTGTCAATTGCAGATTCTGCAGGAACTTTCTGCCGACCGGCAGTGATAAGTGCCGACCGGCAATCTCCCCTCTGCCGATATCTTCACCAATGGCCGGTGATCACATGCCGCTGCCGGTGAGCATTCTACCCAGCCGATGGCATTCTTCAGTATCCAGAGAAGCAATCCTGAGGTTTTGGCAGCCTCCAGAGGAGTAAAGAAAGGAAAACAGAGGCAGCCTATGCATGGCGGTGCACTTCCGAGCAAGACCCGAGCACGCATTGCATTGGGCCCTCTTCTTGAGGCCGTTTACTGCTTTCATTAGATTAGTTAATTTGTTAATTAATTAATTGGTCTGTAATAATTAATTAGCTTGTAAGTTAATTAATTTGTATTATTCTTTTGGTCCCTCCGAGCGATGGCGAATTTGTAATAAGTGTGGGTGCGTGTGTGCATGTCTTCCAACCCCCACTTCTTTCTCCCTTTTACTTACCTGCTTTTGATGGTTAGTATTAGGACATGTTTACTTTAGCATACCTTATGCTATGCATGCGCGCATCATTCATCAGTATTGCATGCACGAGGCTCGGCGCATCATACTAACTGCATAAGTATCTCAAATCTAACTTGAATACATGCTACTTGTGCATTTTCACATGTCATTTATAGACTAGCCGAGCCTACTCTAGTGACATTTTGCATGTGTTACATTAGCCATCTTAACATGATCTAGGATCATGCATATGATTACTAACTAGTTTCTGTTTTGGCTTGGAGTACTCTGTAAGTCCTTTTGCTTTAGCATACCGCATGCGTGTGAGTGTTGCCATAATTGCATGATTACCATGAGGCTAGCTGCTTATGTGATATAACTGCTTGAATGCCTGTGGATGGAGGTTGAATTACCTAACTTGGAATAATGCGTTAAAACTGTGAGTTTTAAGCCCGCTAGATAGTGGCAAAATCATCTTTTCTAAAGCCCACTTGAGGGTGGCAAAACCTGCATTTTAGCCTACTTGCGAGTAGCAAACCATTTTCAAAACAAACATGCAATGTTTTATTCCAATTTGGGCGATTTGGTCTATACTTGTTTGCTGTGCGCATAACATAGTAATTCTAGGCTAATAATCGGAATAAGAACACATAACGTTTTCAAAATTAGATATCACGGTTAGTAGAGGCCGGTCTTCGGACCGGGCGAAACGGGGTGCTCATAGCTGACCTTCCCCGATCGTACCCAACCTCCCGAGCCGAGATAGCTCCGGTGATGACGGACATGTGGCCTTCGGCACCGAGTCAGAGTTTCCTAAATTCCCCTATAAAAATATTTAGGTGGCGACTCTGTATCTGGCAAAGCAGTCCATGTTTGGCACTTCATTCCTAAAATCTGTTTTCTCAAAACGATTTGCCAGATTTGGACTCTTTGGTTCAAGATTAAGAACCGCGACACAAATCGAGTCCGAACTGTAGTAGCGAGGCCCACGGGCGCGTCTACAGTTTCTGGCGACTCTGCTGAGGAATTAGAGAGCTTGACTCGAACTCGTGATATCCTGTTTTGATTTCACTAATGCGTTTCTTTGCATTGCATGTGCATTGGTGTTCCTAGGACACCGTGTTTGCCATCTGCCATTCCTGAACGGTTTGCCGGAGGCTTGTCTTGTCAAGGCATGACCATAAGGCTAACCGGTTATGGGCTCTGACAGTATGGGAACACAAACCCCGGTTTTACCAGAGCACCCCTTTTGACCATTCGACCTAGTGCATATTCGGAATCCATAGTGACCATTCGAAGCTAGGACAAGTTGCTTACCCGATTATAGGTTGTTTTGAAACCGCTGCGTGCGTAGTGAAACCCTAGCTCCTGAAAAAATAGGACAGGGAAACCCTACCCCAACATAGGGGTGTTTTGGCTCTCATTTGCTTGCTATGTGCTTTTTGGAGTTGGCCTCTACAGGAATGCATATATCAGTTTGCAAGTTTGGGTATCAGGCCTGCGGGCATCAGTGTTTCGAGAATCAGTTATATCTGCGGGTATCAGATTCAGATTTGGGCCAGTGATTTTGGGGAACAGTGATCAGTAGTAGAATACAGCTATTCAGTTATGCCTATGCCTGTTCTGATGAAATTGGGCTGAGATGCTGCCTGTTTTCTCTTTTGCTAGGTAGTCCTGGAACCATAGCTTCAGAAGGCTCCAATATCCCCCGAGGTTCATTGGGCTTGTACTGATAGACTTTGTCAGGTCATAGACTCAGTTCAAGGGTAATCAGGGCCAGAGAAGGCTAGTCAGGCACAGACCACCAGTACAACAGCTACCAGATCAGTGATCTTTGAGCAGTCAGACTGAGATTTCCGAGCCTATTGCCGACACAGATATACCGGTTGCTCAGTTAGATTAGAACAGTATGTCGAGTCTGGAAGAGATGGTGTGCCAACTCCAGGATAGTATGAAAGCCATGCAGCAAGACACTGTCCGTCAAGCAGAATTCACCAAGCAACAGGCTGTGGTCATAGCCCAACAGGCAGAGACAATTGCCAGATTAGAGCAGCAAACTGGAGTATCTACTTCACACCAGGCTCCTCCCCCATCAAGAGTTCCCATACTCGGGGAGGCAACCCACGTCCAGGATGATACGGACATTCCAGTCGGGCCAGCTCCGCCCCCAGTTCTACCCCAACTATCCAAGACACCCACCAACCTACCGAACTCCCCTTTTGAGTTAGAGACGGATCCAACGGTGCTAAAGATGAGTAAGCTTGAAAGGTTGTTCAAGAAGGCTCAAGGCATGAAATCCGTCCCAAACATCGCGGATGGGTATACCGATGCAGCTGTGACGCTGCCAGACAGATTCAAGATGCCACATATTGACCGTTTCGATGGGTCCGGGGATCCTATGGTGAACTTGCGGCTGTTTTCAGACATTCTAAGGCCGATGGGCCTCACCAGATTACAAAAGCTATCATTGTTTGGCCAAACCCTATCTGGGATAACCACAATCTGGTATGCGAAATTGGAGAACTCTGTGAAACAGAATTGGGAAGAGATGGCTGAGGCCTTCAGTGATCAATACTCCTATAACACACAGATTGAGGTCACAACTCGTGATCTTGAAGTCACCCGCTAAGAGCCAAAGGAGGGTTTTTCAGAGTTTGTGGCGAGGTGGAGGGAAAACGCCTCGATGATGGCTACAAGGCCTTCTGACAAAGACCAGATAAGGATGGTTGTGCGCAACCTCCAACCCAAACTAATGCAGAAAATGATCGTGCTCCCCTTCCCTACCTTTTCGGATCTGCATGAGATGGGGGTACAGATCGAGGATGCTATGAAGCAGGGCCTCATTGATCAGGAGAAGGAGCAGCCCAGGAGGGCGTTTACCCGCAGTTCGAATGCGATCACCAGTGGTGACGCAGCTGCAAGATCTTCTGAAGTGGGCATGGTCGCCACCACTACACCAAGAACAGCCACCTCTTTTGTTGGTGCATCCAATCCAAACCCCCGAACTTCGGACTATCTACCCCGAGGCAAGAGGGTTTTCACCCCACTATTTATACCTTTATCTAAAGCCCTGGGGGTCCTACTCAGGAAAGGACATCTGAAACCGTTGGAACAACGGCCTCTACCCGATCCTCTCCCTCCAAAGCATGACCTGACTAAGTACTGTGCTTTTCATCAACAAACCGGTCATGACACCGATAGTTGCGTCCGTCTCCGCCACGAGATACAAAATTTAATTGACAACAAGATCATCCCCGCACCAGGTCCTGCAAAGTCTATCGACACTTGACCAGTGAACTTGTGGGGGATAATGTGATGTGATCGAGGGATGAACCACCTGCGGGCGGCGCTCCGTTTACTCCGGATGTGGCGTATGGCACGCACTGTTTTGAGCATTTGTGAATGCTGGGTTTTGTACGTTCTGGCTTGGGTATTGAGTCAGTTCTGTTGTTTTGAGTCTGTCTCTTTGTTTTGAGTCAGTCTTTTCATATCAAGTCAGTCCTGTTGAGCCTGTCTCGTTGTATTGAGTCAGTCGGGCCTGTCTTGTTGTATCGAGTCAGTCTTGTTTTGTTAAGAGTCGGGTGATTTCGGGGGTGTTACCTCGGACATCACTATCTTGTTTTGTGTTTGTCTTTTTGCTTTCTTTTGAGTCTGTTTATGCCTTGGAGCCAGTTATGCCAACAGATTTGAATGGAACAACAGTGATTTTCACACTCTTGTGTTTGCTTCTGCCGTGTGCCAGTTGTGCCAGAGGTTTGAATGAAATGACAGTGCTCTTCGCCTGCCTTTTCTGTGCCTTTGAAGTCATTGTAATGACCTAAGTTTTTCAAAACTTTTTTTCGAAACATTGTGATAAAAACGAAGAGGAAGGAATTCCTCAGGTTTTGCAAAACTTGATCAATTGAGAGAAAGAGAGGCATGCTAAGCCCTTAATGATTGAGATCATGCTTGTTAGCGTGAGTACTGAGAAGGACCCTGGCTTGATCCAGATTGGTCCCACACTGTCTTCAGCGCGAGCGATTTGTCGTTTTCTTAAAAACTTTCAAAAACAAAATGTTTTGCGCAGTCCTGCGAAGACCTGTGTGGAATCGCTCTTGAGATTGTGCAGCTTAGGATCGCTCTCAGCCTCGAGATTCGACCCCTCACTTTCAAACCTTGGACCTGAGTTCAGAACGTTCAACGGTCAACCACAACGTGAGGCCTGTGTGGCCATTTTGAAGCAGCCCTCGAACAAGAGGCACCAAAGTCAGATCAAGAAGATCAGATCAAAGGAAGCTTGTAAAGCTAGATCAGAAGCCCCTGTAGACACCCCATTTTTGACCGTCCTCAAGACTTGGACGTCACCATTTGAACACTCGGTGATTATCCATGTTTGTGTTCGTTTGGAGTTCCCGGAAGTCTCGGCTCGCGCGCCTTGCTTCAGGATCCCCGAACTCGACCGTTTAGTGTCTGGTTTTGTACCAAACACTTGCATCTTGCCTTTGAGAGCCAGGATGAGGCTTGTAGACCATCCCCACCCACCACCGGCAGTGGCTAGAGGCCACCGGCTGGTGTTTGCTGCCACCGGCAATGTTTATTGCCGGCCGGCACTATTTGTTGCCGGTCAGCATTATTTTGTGCCGGCCGGCACTCCTTTTGGCCAAGATGGCATTTTTGGCCGGCCGATTACTGTGCAGTTGCTTTTTGAGATATTTTTAGGCAGCTGTATTGCAGTGACTTTCCCTCCATACACGTGTATGGAGGGATGGCCCTCTAGTTTTGCTTAACTTGTAAGTTTTGCAAGTTTGGTGAGAGAGATAGATAGAGGCTCTCTCTTGGGGCTAAGGGGAGAGAGTTTAGACATTTTAGAGAGGGAAAAACACAGAGAGAAGCTCTGGTTTTAGGGTTTGAGTTGCATACATATCCTATCTCTATATTTACTCTTGTGTGTGTTTTAGTCCATACTATTGCACACAAGCACCTAGTGTTTCACCTTCCTCTTGAAACTAGGGTTCTAAGGGCTTGTTCTTGAGTTTCTTGACTTGTTTGGAGCCAAAGGAGGCCATTGGAGTATCATTTGTGAAGGAGGCTTCAAGGGTGAGAATCTAGTCCCATTTTCCCCCTTTTTTTGCATTGATTTTATACCCATCTTAGAGCTGTTTTTGTGCTTATTGTATAACATAAAAAAGTTCTGTTTTTAGACCCTCTTTGTTGTTTATTAAGAGTGTTTTGTTGTTTAAGGGTTGTTGACCACCCTTAGGCCTTAAAAGGCCTCATTTTGAGCCATTTTGTGCTAGCTCCGGGATTTTGGTGTTGAGGTCTCTTCACCACTGAAATCTTGAGGGATTTTAGTGGTGAAGATGATGCTTTGAAGTCCCAAGAAGGAGAGGGCCACCCCCTCTCCTTGTTGTCCTTGAAAAGGACATATTTTGGCCTCTTAAGGAAGCCTATGCTTGAGTGTGTGTTGAGCATGTTTGGTCTATTTTTCATGCTTATATATCCATAATATAACATGATTTTAAGTTGGTTTTGGAACTCCATGCATGCTTAGCATAGTTGCCATGTAATGCCTTGTTTATGCCTTAACATGTCTTAGGTTGTTAGCCTTTGTTGGAGCATGTTTTAGGCTTAGTCTTGTGAAGATTATGTGCTCATTTTGCCATGTTTTAGGTCTGTCCATAAGTGTTTGGGTCGATTTTGGCATGCTTGATATAGCTCCTTTGTATTTAGGCTTGTTAGCCTTGAGTATGTGCATGTGTAGCATGCCACCCTTGCATTGTTTTGGTGATTTGGGATCATCCTATATGCCATTTTAGTCCCATTTCCATGCTTGTTGGATTGCCTTGCATGTCTCTTTAATGCCTCATAAGCTTGTGTAGCAATGCTCCATGTTTTGGTACTTATTCATGCTTTTGTTTTGAGTCGTTTGAATGCCATTTAAATGATTCTTGAGGTTTATTTTAGCATGATTTTCAGAGCTTATGTTGCATGCTTTTAGTCCATGAATGTCTCTTTCAAGTGTGCTTGAATGTTGCTTGCTTTATGCCTAAGTGTTGGGTCTTAACATGTGTGTGTGTGCATGTGTGCTTAGCATCCATTTTAGGCATTAATGGCCACTGTTTTAGGCCTTATTAGAGCTGCCTAATTCATGCATAAGTCCATCTTTACATCCATTTGCATGCCCCTATGTATGCTTGTATGCTTGCATAAATGCCTTGCCATGCCATGTTGCATCCTTAGCTTGTATGCCTAGGTTGCATTGCATCTTGCATGCATGCCTTGTTCCTTGAATTGGTGATGGGAATTGGGCCCTTATTTGTTTGATTTGGTTTGCATGCATTTGAAATCAAAGTTGCATGCCTGGTTCTTTGGGCCATCATGCATGGGAATGCGTGATTGGTGGTCCGAGAACCGAGGCACATGTCCCTTTGAGTCATTATCATGATAAGGGACATGGTTGGTGCATACATGCCTTGAATTGTGCTACCATGCCTTGTTTTGCCCTCTGTTGCTGTGAGTTGCAGGTTCTGCAGGCTTTCTTTGCCGACCGGCAGTGTAAGGTGCCGGCCGGCAATCTTTTCTCTGCCGATAGCTTCAATTTTGTGCCGATGGCCACATAACAGTGCCGGTGATGATCCCACTCAGCCGGTGGTACTCCCCAGTGCCTAGGGATGTAACCCTGAGGCTTTGACAGCCTCCAGAGGAGTGGAGGAAGGAAAACAGAGGCAGCTTGTGCATGGCGGCGCGCTTCTCGAGGCGTTTTACTGTTTTTCTTAGTCTATTTAATTTGTTAATTAAATTAGGCAATTCGTAATATTAATTAGCTTGCGTAGTTAATTAATTTGTAATATTTATTCGGTCCCTCCGAGCGAGGGCAAATCTGTAATAAGTGTGCGTGGGTGGTGTGTATGTCTTCCAACCTCACTTCTTTCTTCCCTTTTACTTACCCACTTTAATGGTTAGTATTAGGACACGTTTAAATTAGCATACCTTATGCTATGCATGCGTGCATCCATGCATTTGTATTACATGCATTGAGCTCGGTACATCATGCTAACTGCATATGTATTTCAAATTCCAAACTGAATATGTGATAGTTGTGCATTTCTCACATACCATGTTTAGGATAGCCGAGCCTATTCTAGCAACACTTTGTATGCGATGCATTAGGCACTTAACATGGACTTGGATCATGCATGTTTGCTAACAAGTTCTTTGTTTTGGCACGGAGTACGATGTAAGTATTTTCGCTTTAGCATATCGCATGAGTGTGAATGTTGCCATGTCAGCATGCTTAACATGTGGCTAGATGCTTATGTGTTATAAACTGCTTGAATGCCTGTGGGTGAAGGTTGGATTGTTTGAGTTGGAAGAACTCATTGAAATCCGTGTTTTAGCCTACTTGCGAGTAGCAAATTCCAAAGCATTTTCAAAATGAACGGATACGCAATGTTTCTTTCCAAATTAGGCAATCTAGTCTATACTTGTTTGCTGCGCGCATAACATAGTAATTCTAGGCTAATAATTGGTTTAAGAACACATAAAGTTTTCAAAAACGGATATCACGGTTAGTAGAGGCCGGTCTTCGGACCGGGCGAAAGGGGGTGCTCATAGCTGACCTTCCCCGATCGTACCCAAGTTCTCGAGCCGAGACAACTCCGGTGATGACGGACATGTGGCCTTCGGCACCGAGTCAGGGTTTCCTAAATTTCCCATTTTAAAAAATATTTAGGTGGCGACTCTGTATCTGGCAAAGCAGTCCATGTTTGGCACTACTTTCTCAAAAATCTGTTTCTCAAAACGATTTGCCAGATTTGGACTCTTTGGTTCAGATTAAGAACCGCGACAACAAAAATCGAGAGTCCGAACTGTAGCGAGGTCCCCCCCCCCCCCGCGGGCTTGTTACAGTTTTTGGCGACTCTGCTGGGGATATTTAGAGAGCTTGACTCGAACTCGTGATATCCCGTTTTGATTTCATTTATGTGTTTCTTTGCATTGCATGTGCATTGGTGCACCTAGGAACACGGTGTTTGCCATCTGCCATTCCTGAACGGTTTGCCGGAGGCTTGTCTTGTCAAGGCATGTCCATAAGGCTGATCGGCTATGGGCTCTGACAGCATGGGAACACAAACCCCGGTTTACCAGGGTACCCTTTTGACCATTCGACCTAGTGCATGTTCAGAATCCATAGTGACCCTTCCCAGCTAGGACAGGTTGCTTACCCGATTATAGGTTGTTTGAAACCGCTGTGTGCATAGTGAAACCCTAGCTCCTGACAAAATAGGACAGGGAAACCCTACCCCAACATAGGGGTGATTGAGCTCTCTTTATTTGCTATGTGCTTATAGAGTGTTGCTCTACAAGAAAGCACATGCCAGTTTGCGAGTTTGAGTATCGGGCCCGAGGGCACCAGAATCAGTATTGTTAAGAATCAGTTATCAGGAATCAGTTATCCGCGGGTATCAGATTCAGTATTTTGGGAACAGAAATCTGGGAACAATGATCAGCAGTAGGGTGCAGTTGTTTGACTACACCCGTGTTTGATCAGTTTTGGCTGAAATGCTGTCTGTTTTTCTTTCAGTTCAGAGAGTGGCAGAATTGATACAGAATAGCCAGTGTCTCCCCTTGTTGAGGCAGGATTTATGGCGGCATAAAATTCAGAAGAAGTTGTGGTTATGACGGCTGCATTGGAGCAGGGGACCGCTCCGTAGAGTGAGGCCAGCATCAGTATGTCATACCCGCCCAGGTCGCCCGTTGTGCACCCGGTTTGGGCTCCCCAGTTATACCAGGCTCGTGAGCCCACCACCTTCGAATTGATGGGGATGATAGGCGATCTCCAAAGGTCTGTGGCGGACCTCGCCTATGGAATGTCGGCTTCACCGCCAGCGGCGCCATATGCCGGGAATTTCGTACCACAGGAGCCCCCGCTACTGGGGCGGATTGTGATAGAGCTCAGCCAGCCAGAGGTGGCTTCCAGCTACAGCCGCGACATGCCAGTATCAACCCCGACCCTTGATCAGGCTGAGGCCAGGGGAAAGGACAAGGCAAAGGTAGACGCCGACCCTATTGAACAACTGCTGTGGGCAGTCGAGGCTCTGAAAGTCAGAGGGATGAACAAGCAACAAACATCCGCAATCGTGATCAAAGCCGTGGAAGATGCTTTCCCCGCTCTAATCAAAGGCAGTTCAAGCCAGGCAGAAAACCGGGATGGGCCCCGTCATGCCCCGACAATTCCTGTCACTCCCAACCCTGCACTGGGAAAGGTTCAAAAAGCCAAGGCAGCGCCAGCCGATCCTTTCGCCAGCGCATCTGGCAAGAATCCTCAAACTGCAAAATACCTGCCCCGAGGGCGCAGGGTCTTTCACGACCTCCACATGCCTTTGTCTAGGGCGTTGCTAATATTGGCGAAGAATGGGCACCTTAAGCCTTTGGAGCCTTGGCCACTCCCGAAGAATCTCCCCGCCACTCATGATGCTACCTTGTACTGTGCGTACCATCAACAGTCCGGTCACAGTACCGATGGATGTTCCCGCCTTCGTCATGAAGTGCAGGATTTGATTGATAACAAGGTTATCCTACCACCCACCTCAGGCAAGCCCGTCACCACTCAGTTGTTGGATTTCGAGGGCTCAGATACTGCGAGTATGTAAAGTGAACCGCCTGCGGGCCACATTTGGTGTATTTTTGAAGCGTCTGGCACGCATTTTGAGCATCGGTGAAACCGAGTTTTGTAAATCCTGGCTTGGATGTCGAGTCAGTCTTTTGTTTTTGAGTCTGTCTCTTTGTCTTGAGTCAGTCTTTTTTGCTTAAGGGTCTGTCTGGTTGTATCGAGTCAGTCCCCGTTGTATATAATACCAGGTGATTCTGGGGTTGTTGTCCCGAACACCGTTTTGTTTTGTTATTATTTGTTTTTGTTTTGAGTCTGTTTCTGCCGAGGGGTTGCACCAACAGAGCCGATTGAAACAGCTGTTGCTATCTCAAACTTCATGCTTGCTTTCAGCATAAGTGCCAGAGAATTTGATTGGGCTGACAGTACATCTCGCCTGCTCTCCTGCGCGCTAAACTCATTGCATTAACCTAAGTTTTTCACAAAAAAAACTTTTGAATACTGCGGTGATAAAAACGAAGAGGAAGGAATTCCTCGAGTTTTGCAAAATTTTGATCATTTTGAGAGAAAGAAAGGCGTGCTAAGTCTTTTTATGAATGAAACCATGCTTGTCGGCGTGAGTACTGAGAAGGATCCTGGCCTGATCCAGATTGGTTCCACACTATCTTCGGCGCGAGCGATTTGTCGCTTTCTTAAAAACTTTCAAAAACAAATGTTTTACGCGGCCCTGCGAAGACCTGTGTGGAATCGCTCTTGAGACTGCACAGCCTAGGATCGCTCTCAGCCTCAAGATTCGACCTGTTGTCTTGAACCTCGAACTCATCCGAAACATTCAACAGTCAACCGTTAGAGGAGGCCCGTGTGGCCAGTTTTGAAGCAGCCCTCGAGTAAGAGGCACCAAAGCTAAATCAGAAGGAGTGGATCTCGCCGGAAGAAGCTCGTAAAGCAACCGTGATGGATACTTCCGCAAATCATTGCAACAGCCGTTCTCTTAGATACGGAGAGGCTTCCAGTTCAGGAACCATTTGGCATGGACTTGCTACACTTTTACCCTTTGAGAGGCTCGCTGGGCCGAAAACCAGGAAGGGCGACCCAGGCAAAAGTTAGAGCAAGAGAAAAATACAGAAAAGCAAAAAATACAAAAAAGACAAAAAAAGAAGAAATGAAAAAAAAAAAGAAGAGAGAAAAAAGGAAGAGCAAAACAAAAAAAAGAATGGAAAAGAAATAGAAAATGAAAAGAAGCTCGCAAGGTCGAAAACCCGCATTGGGCGCCTTGGCAAAAATGAGAGCCAAACAAAGTGAAGGTTAAAATACCCGAGTGTACCTTAACCGGAACTACGTAAGGCTTGATTCCCATGTTTGGGATACGTAGGCAACTTCATCATGAAGTCCAGCCCCCAACGCTTTCATAGCGTTTTAGTCCATGCAATGGTTTCGATTTCATCCCCAAAATCCAGTGGCCAACACCCTTCAAGGTGATTGTGTCCATATATGTGTTGTGACCGTCTTCGTCATCGCTGTGTCCAAGAGCTCGACCACCGCCGATGAAGACTGTCTGCGGATTGCTGCGGCACCACCCAAACAAGGGGCAACTTTCCGTTGCCACAAGCCGTCGTGAGACGCCATTCAAACTAGGGGCAACTTTCCGTTGCCTCCCACTCCCTTCAAACCAGGGGCAATTTTCCATCGCCTCCGATCCGAGGTTGCGCATCTCGAAGAGTAAGTTCCATGCCTGTTGAGCATCAGCTGTTTGAAAAATAGTTTTTGAAATTTTTTACTGAGGTTGACTATTTTCTCGAAAACTATTCCATTTTCCAAAACTGGACCATTGTCTTGGACCCAAAAAAGGAAAATTTTCTGTACTTGCAGCCTGACTTGCATGCTTTTCAAATCAAAAATCGAACAAGTACGTTAATCCGACTCTCATTTTGATCAAAACTGTTTTAGTAGAAAGCAAAAACAAAGAATGGTTAAAATGATGAACTAGGGGCACAGTTGAGCCGGGCGTTCTGTCTCTCCCCCGTCATCGACGTACTTGCCAGAAAAGCGCTCTGCCCGCCAGAAGAAATAGCTGTGAGCTAACGGTATTGAGCATGAACCCACACCGTTCTATTTATCCATCAATCATCCCGGGGAGGGATGAAAAATGAGAGAATGAAGAATAGAGAGGTGTAAATTGAGAGAAAAGTGAGGAAAAGGGTTTTGAGAGAAAATCCGAGCTCGAGAGCCGAGTGATGTGAGAATCAAAAATCAGAAGGGGGCGGGAAACAATGCCAAGAGAAACTGGCCCCTCGTGATCTGAGGTCCCCCATTTTCGTTTACGCGTCTGTGTGTCGTGTCTCTTTGATCTGACGGTCTCGTCTTTTATTTTTAGTCTTTTCCGAGCGTGTCTCGTTGTGTTTAGGTCGTGCACCTATATTTGAGTCCTCCCCGCTGTGTTCAGTTGTAGGCTCGATATCCCGGTTTGACAAACCCTCATTTGATTTCAAAAATCCTTCACACTCGGAATGCTGTGCCATTCTCCACATTTGAGCATGTCTCAACCCTAGCTGGTTTCACCTTTGAAGGCCGTCTTGTCAGATTGGGCTGTGTTGTTTAAAGTTTGCTGTGTGCAGAATGAATCGAATGCTGGGTTATGGGCTGTATGCAGATTAATCCCCTGTAGAGCAAGGGCTGTGTGTCCAGAATCAGGCAGTGGGTTGCTTGGGTGTATTTTGCTGCTGGCTGTTTAAGTTATCTGATTATTACAGTGCAAGTGTTTAATTTTCAAACAACCAATCAGTTCCATTTACATTGAGGTGTAACATGATGAGATGCAATGCAATACATGAGATATGTAAATGTAACACCTTTTTGAGCAAAAATCTGTTCATTTCATAATCTTTTTCAAATGTATAAGTTTTGGAAACAAAAATCTGCCTGCGGCAGTACATGGTAATCTATCTACCGACAAAAAAGGGGGAAAAAGTACAAAGAAGAAAAGATAGCAAAAATCTGCATCCATGTCGAGCACTCTGAGGGGAGCCGTCAGTCCGTCCTAGTCCTCTTCCTGGACGAGGGTCCAGGAGCATCATCAGCGTCGTCATCAGAGCCCGAGCTGGAACCGCCTCCGGTCTCCTCCTCCGATGACTCGGACTCCGCCTCTGCCTCCGCCTTTGACTCCTCCTCGTCGTCATCATCCGGGACTGGAGCTCGCGAGCTACTCCCGACATGAGTACGCCCTCCCCTGGTACGGGGAAATATCCTGCCCCCCTCATCTCTCCCCCGAGCAGAGACAGAAGGTCCAGCCGGAGCGTCGCCCGCCATGGGGATCTGGAAAGGAGGCTGAAAAAGTACACAAAAGAGACGAATGCATCAGTATACTGTGGACAGTTTATTAGTGCAGAATGCAGTGTATGAGTACAGTATGAAGATGCCGTGAGCAGTTTATCAATGCAGAATGCAGTGTATGAGTACAGAATGAGAGAATGCCGTGAGCAGTTTATCAGTGCAGAATGCAGTGTATGAGTACAGTATGAAGATGCCGTGAGCAGTTTATCAATGCAGAATGCAGTGTATGAGTACAGTGTGTAAGAATGCCGTGAGCAGTTTATAAGTGCAGAATGCAGTGTATGAGTACAGTGTGTAGATGCTGTGGGCAGTTTAACAGTGCAGAATGCAGTGTATGCAGTGTGTTAGATACTGTAAGATCAGTGTATCGGGTGTTGTGCCGTGCATCAGGTTATGTAAAGCAGTGTATGAATGGTTTGAGGCCAGTGTCAGAAGGACATACCGGTATGCTGTAGAGGGCTAGGAGATCAAATGTCCGCTGGAGCATCCCCATCATCGAGGCATTCATCGCCAACGACTGACGGGTGTACCCAGAAGAAGCCTGCAAAAGTATCAGATGCATCAATATTCTGTGGAATATCAAGTAAACTGATATGAATGACTATACAAAAATGTAGTGATACATACCGGTGGTAAGTCGGGGACGTCAATGAACTCGTGACCAGCCGGTGGAGGGGCGAAGGGGATCTGATAGGTCGACCCACCCTGCCCCTGGAAAGTCAGTACAACGGGCAGGGCAGGCCAGCCAACTCCCCGTCCTCCCTGCACTCCACCCCTACCACGGACCTGGGCCCTCCTCGAAGATCCAGCCCCTGCTCCCGCTCCGGCCCCAGCCGCCGATGCTACAGGCCTGGCTCCCTCTGCTCGACGGCCGCTCAAAGGTCGCATCAGGTACTTCCGCACGTACTCCTGATAGTCGCCGGTGCCTCGGAAGCCGGCCTCCTCCCAGCCGATGGAGTAATCATCCAGCTGCTCAGTGGTGAGCCCCTCGGTATCCCTCATGTCTGCAGGAGGGGGAACCGGGACTATCTGCTTAGGTAACCCTAGGGTCTGGCGTAGAAAACGCTCCCCCAGGTACCAAGCCCGACAGACCGGGCCCTCAAGCAAAATCCGAAAATGCGAGGTCTCCTCCGCACCAGGGAACCGACCCCGCATCGCCGCCGGCATAGGAGCCCACGGCTGCCAAGTGATCTGAAAATGACAGACAGTTTGTTATCTATTGTTATTGAAATATATAGTTGGAAAGCGAAGCTTAATGAACTGAAAGTAAAGCATACCTCCGCGGGGGTGATGGTGTTGAAATATCGGCGGAAGAAGCCGAATGTCTCCCGTGGTCGCCGGGTGCATCTCCCGTCGAAGCGACTCGAAAAGGGGACGGCCAGGGGAGTCTCCGCAACTGGCACGGGGGCAAGCCTAGGAAAGTAGGCGTAAACCCCCAACTACAAAACAGATGTCAGTATGACCATCAGATAAAGCAGAATATACAGAATAAAACAGAAATAACAGAGCCGTGTGTTGTGTAGTGTATTGTTTACAGTATACAGTCAGTGTAAAGCAGAATGTATGTGTGTGCCGTGTGTACAGTATACAGCAAGTGTAAAGCAGACTACAGTGTGTGCAGTGTACAGAGTACAGAAAGTACGAGACAGAAATGAAAAAAGCGGAGAAGAAGTGTACCTCCCAAGCCCGCCAGTAGCCTCCGAGTAGTTGGCCGCTGCCGCGCGAAGCCGAGCTCATATATCCATAAAGGGTGGCCAGAGCAGCGCCACCCCAGTCATAGTGCAGAATGTCTCGGACGTCCACCAATGCGCTGAGAAGGCAGAGAGGCACGGTGTTCGCCCGATCGGCGAAAATGGTAGTCCCGAACAGGAACATGAGGAAGCCGCGAGCATACCTCTCCTCGTCCTCCGGGGTCATCTGCGCCTCCTCCTCCAACACGGGCTGGACTCGAAACTGGACCTCGAACCAGGAGTATCGGACGAAACCTGGGCGAGCTAGAGGTGGCGCCTCCCCCAGTAGATGGACCTGAGCGGCGGTCCACTCATCCATGTCTGTGTCAAAAGGGATCGGATCCCCCCCTACCCCGATGCCTGTGAGCATCGAGAAGTCATGAGGGGTCATCGTCATATCCCCTGCAGCAGAGAAATGAAAAGAATCGGTGGTGTCCCACCACCTCTCCGCCAGAGCGGCGAGGAGAGGTCTGCATGTGGACAATCTGGAGAGCCCTCGGCAGAAGGTGCCGAAGCCCGCCCGGTCCACGATGCGTCGGACTGCGTCAGGGAGCTCATTATACCACTCCCGTGCACCAGTATTCCCATACCCACGAATGGTATGGGAACCCTCCTGTAAACAGAAAATAACAATTGCAAGACAACATTCAACATGCAGTTTTGAAAGGACAGATATAGCATGCATGCAAGTTTGTCAGATTCAGGCAAATACCGGGTGCCGGTGTGCTTGCAGTGAAATACGTGTGCTGTGTCAGCGTGTTTGGGTGTTTCAGAACAGATGTGGCATGTGCGCAAGTTTGACAGATTCAGACAAATACTGGGTGCCAGTGTATATGCAGTAAAATACAGTGAGTGCGGTGTGTTTGAATGATTCAGGGCTAGTGCAGTGTGTGTGCATGTGTCAGTCTCAAGCAGATATCAGTTGTATGTATGTTTACAGTCAACTACGGTCTACAGCATATCAGTTTTCAGCAGTTAAAGAATACAACTAGCTGTGACAGTTTTTGTATCCTACATTGCGAAAAGTAAAGCAGAAGACAAAGAGTTACCTCGGAAGTGCCGAATGAAAGGTGGGAGGTAGGCTCACGCAGTAGTAGCTCAGGCGCCACATGCCTCTCGAAGCTCCGGAACTGACGCAGGCCGTTGGGGGGCAGAACATGGATCGCCGGCTGTTAGGTCGCTGGGTCGAACGGGCGCTCGCTTAGTGGTAAGAGCTCGACCCCGGGATCCATCTCGTGGTCCGGGGGAGTCCCGCCACGTGGAATGTCGTCCGCCACGTAGAGAATGGTGTGAAAATGGCCGGGAAAAGGAGAATCGGGCCGGAATACGAAGAGTCAACCGGAAAGTCAACTCCTGAGAGGGTCGGAACTGGCCGGGAAGGCCGGAATGTGAAAAGGCGCAGAAATGAAGAGGAAAGTGAGGGGAACAAACCCCGAAAAGGCTAGAACGCTAAACGAGCCACCGAAACGAAAATGTGATCGGTGGAAAATGTCCGAAACGCGAAGAGAATCGCGAATCCGACGACGAAACGAGCGTAGAACGCGAAGAAACGGGCGAAAAATGAGAGAGAAATACTCTAGAGAGAGAGGGCAAGGGATTTCGGCGGTGGAGAAGTAAGGAAATAGGGCTTGAAGCCCTATTTTAAAACACCCAAGGTGAAAAGTCAAAACTGCCCCGCATCAGCAACTGTTTGCCGGTCGGCAATGTTTTGTGCCGGCCGACACTTTTTTGTGCCGATAGAATTGTTTTTATGCCGATGGCCAGCTGGTGGCCTCCCCTTTCGGCCGGTGGGGTTCCCACAGCCTTGTTTAGGCCATTTGAGTTGTTTTGGGTCTTCATAGCTCAAGAAAGTGCAAGAAAGTGCATCTCCGACGCTCAACCGGCCTCCGTTCTGACCGCAGGCCTTGTCTCCAGTGCGTGGCGCTCGAATTCGTGCAAGGTGTATCCTTTTTGTATCCTTTTAAATTCAAAGTTGCCCCATGTGTGTCGCACGAGTTCATCACACTACTTCGGTGCATTACATCGCGCTGTCATGTGCCACACATTTGCATTGTTGCACGTGTTACATGCATTGCAACACGCACCCCTTTGCATTGTCGTGCACATTTCTCATGCATCATCATTGCATTTCCATTCCACGCATTGTCATGCATTCTGGAATGCGTGCGTTGTTGCGCATTTAGGCCCGTTTACATTCCGTGTGGCATGCGTGTCACACTTGTCGTCGCACTGTTTTGTGCATTTCAAACCGTCGCACTGTTTTGTGCATTTCGAACCGTCGCACTGTTTTGTGCATTTCAAATTTCGCGCTATTTTTGCGCATCTCATTGCATTTTGCATGCATTCCATCGCACTGTCCTGTGCACTCGCGTTGCCTAACGCATTGCGCCATTTTGCGCATCATACCGTTGTGCAATACGATGGTCTGGCGAGACCTTAAACACGCAGGGTCTGGCGAGACCTTAAACACGCAGGGTCTGGCGAGACCTTAAACATGCACGGTCTGGCGAGACCTTAAACACGCACGGTTTGGCGAGACCTTAAACACGCAGTGTCTGGCGAGACCTTAAACACGCACGGTCTGGCGAGACCTTAAACACGCACAGTCTGGCGAGACCTTAAACACGTACGGTCTAGGAGACCTTAAATCCTTGGAAGGTGTAAGACCTTTAGTGTTCACATTGTCGTACACTTCGAGAGCCGCGTGTTGTCGCGCATTCCATGCAACGTGCATCACTTGCATCATTTGCATTTCAAAAAAAAAAAACAAAAAAAACATTCATTGTTATGCATACCATTTTGCATCCCGGTCTAGGAGACCTTAAATCCTCTAAAGGTGCAATTCCTTTGGTGTTTGTCGTGCCCGAACGACTTTCGGTGGTCTGGTAAAGCCACCTACCTATGTTTGCGATGAGTTCCTAGAAGACCAACTGGGACGGTGGAAACTAGAGTTCGAATGGCTTATGCCTAGAACGCAAAGGTTCGGGAGTTCCGAGACTAAAGTCTGGTTTAAATACCCAGGGGTTTACCCTCGGCTTGAAATCTGTATGGAAGCCCCATAGGTTGAGGCAGCTTGTCTGCGCCTCAGTTCTGGATACTGAACCAACCTAGTATATCACCCTGTTGGTAAGATAGGGAAAGTTGCAATCATGGTCATTGCATCATAGTGCATTGTCATGCATTTCCATTGTAGCTTGCATGCATCCATTGCATTTTCCCCAGTAGGTCGCATTGCACTGCATTGTCATGCATATTTGTAAATATCCACTCCATTGCATATTTGTAGATATTGCATTGTAGTTTGCATGTATTCATTGCATCACCTTCCGCCTATGGCTTGCGCCTTTCCAAGTTGAGCTTGGTCTGGTATGTGCCCTTACTTTTCACGTAAAACACAGTTCTGCATGTGTATCGCGCCGATTCCACGCTGATATGTTGGTTGAGGGTTGCGGCACCTTTTCTGTGTTACACATGGCTTGTATGTGTACATGCCTTTCCTAGGCAAGATTTGGTTTGGCCTGCGTGCCATATTCATGTATTACATTGTAGTGTAATTTTTGCATCCGGCATTAGGATCGTAGTCCTTTCTCCAGCGGGTCGTTTCCCCACTTATGTCAATTCCACCCAATACTTGTTCTTGTGTCTGTCTACAATGCTCACAGTTCAGTTGACCGTTCTGTGGTAGACAGACTTGTTATCTCCATCAATCTATTTGACATAGGTGTGGTTTCGAACTGCTCGTGATTGGATCACGATTCAAATGCTTTGCATGTAGCTTGCATTTTTTTCAATTACATTGCATCTTCATTTGCATTGTTTATACATTGTTTTGTATATATTGCATATCGTTTTGCATCCATTTGCATTGTCATGCATGTTGCTAATGATTTTGTACCTGTTAAGTTGTTTTCTTTGCAGGCACGATATTGTATGTACGGTTCATTTGAAGCTGGTGCAACCAGACGAGCCGCACAGGTATTGTATCCTCCGAGTGAGACGTATTGAGAATTCCATAATTCTCTTACATCCTTTCTGCATTGTAGTGTAGTTTGGTATGCTAGCTTAAAACTGTCGCATGTTTGCTTCATTACAGCTTTCTTTGCATGATCATAAGTTATGCTCGGCTCCGTGCATTGTCTTGCATTTTGCCCCTGCCTTCGGGCGCATATCTTGATTGTCTTGCATGTTTGTCTAAGTCTTCGGCCTTGTCAAAAATGGGTCGTCTCTGGGCTTTGACATTCACTCCCGTCATTGTTATGACTTTCGAGTTCTGTCAAAGAGGGGCAACTGTAGACATCCCATTTTTGACCGTCCTCAAGACTTGGACGTCACCGTTTGAACACTCGGTGATTATCCATGTTTGTGTTCGTTTGGAGTTCCCGGAAGTCTCGGCTCGCGCGCCTTGCTTCAGGATCCCCGAACTCGACCGTTTAGTGTCTGGTTTTGCACCAAGCACTTGCATCTTGCCTTTGAGAGGCAGGATGAGGCTTGTAGACCATCCCCACCCACCACCGGCAGTGGCTAGAGGCCACCGGCTGGTGTTTGCTGCCACCGGCAATGTTTATTGCCGGCCGGCACTATTTGTTGCCGGTCAGCATTATTTTGTGCCGGCCGGCACTCCTTTTGGCCAAGATGGCATTTTTGGCCGGCCGATTACTGTGCAGTTGCTTTTTGAGATATTTTCAGGCAGCTGTATTGCAGTGACTTTCCCTCCATACACGTGTATGGAGGGATGGCCCTCTAGTTTTGCTTAACTTGTAAGTTTTGCAAGTTTGGTGAGAGAGATAGATAGAGGCTCTCTCTTGGGGCTAAGGGGAGAGAGTTTAGACATTTTAGAGAGGGAAAAACACAGAGAGAAGCTCTGGTTTTAGGGTTTGAGTTGCATACATATCCAATCTCTATATTTACTCTTGTGTGTGTTTTAGTCCATACTATTGCACACAAGCACCTAGTGTTTCACCTTCCTCTTGAAACTAGGGTTCTAAGGGCTTGTTCTTGAGTTTCTTGACTGGTTTGGAGCCAAAGGAGGCCATTGGAGCATCATTTGTGAAGGAGACTTCAAGGGTGAGAATCTAGTCCCATTTTCCCCCTTTTTTTGCATTGATTTTATACCCATCTTAGAGCTGTTTTTGTGCTTATTGTATAACATAAAAAAGATCTGCTTTTAGACCCTCTTTGTTGTTTATTAAGAGTGTTTTGTTGTTTAAGGGTTGTTGACCACCCTTAGGCCTTAAAAGGCCTCATTTTGAGCCATTTTGTGCTAGCTCCGGGATTTTGGTGTTGAGGTCTCTTCACCACTGAAATCTTGAGGGATTTTAGTGGTGAAGATGATGCTTTGAAGTCCCAAGAAGGAGAGGGCCACCCCCTCTCCTTGTTGTCCTTGAAAAGGACATATTTTGGCCTCTTAAGGAAGCCTATGCTTGAGTGTGTGTTGAGCATGTTTGGTCTGTTTTTCATGCTTATATATCCATAATATAACATGATTTTAAGTTGGTTTTGGAACTCCATGCATGCTTAGCATAGTTGCCATGTAATGCCTTGTTTATGCCTTAACATGTCTTAAGTTGTTAGCCTTTGTTGGAGCATGTTTTAGGCTTAGTCTTGTGAAGATTATGTGCTCATTTTGCCATGTTTTAGGTCTGTCCATAAGTGTTTGGGTCGATTTTGGCATGCTTGATATAGCTCCTTTGTATTTAGGCTTGTTAGCCTTGAGTATGTGCATGTGTAGCATGCCACCCTTGCATTGTTTTGGTGATTTGGGATCATCCTATATGCCATTTCAGTCCCATTTCCATGCTTGTTGGATTGCCTTGCATGTCTCTTTAATGCCTCATAAGCTTGTGTAGCAATGCTCCATGTTTTGGTGCTTATTCATGCTTTTGTTTTGAGTCGTTTGAATGCCATTTAAATGATTCTTGAGGTTTATTTTAGCATGATTTTCAGAGCTTATGTTGCATGCTTTTAGTCCATGAATGTCTCTTTCAAGTGTGCTTGAATGTTGCTTGCTTTGTGCCTAAGTGTTGGGTCTTAACATGTGTGTGTGTGCATGTGTGCTTAGCATCCATTTTAGGCATTAATGGCCATTGTTTTAGGCCTTATTAGAGCTGCCTAATTCATGCATAAGTCCATCTTTACATCCATTTGCATGCCCCTATGCATGCTTGTATGCTTGCATAAATGCCTTGCCATGCCATGTTGCATCCTTAGCTTGTATGCCTAGGTTGCATTGCATCTTGCATGCATGCCTTGTTCCTTGAATTGGTGATGGGAATTGGGCCCTTATTTGTTTGATTTGGTTTACATGCATTTGAAATCAAAGTTGCATGCCTGGTTCTTTGGGCCATCATGCATGGGAATGCGTGATTGGTGGTCCGAGAACCGAGGCACATGTCCCTTTGAGTCATTATCATGATAAGGGACATGGTTGGTGCATACATGCCTTGAATTGTGCTACCATGCCTTGTTTTGCCCTCTGTTGCTGTGAGTTGCAGGTTCTGCAGGCTTTCTTTGCCGACCGGCAGTGTAAGGTGCCGGCCGGCAATCTTTTCTCTGCCGACAGCTTCAATTTTGTGCCGATGGCCACATAACAGTGCCGGTGATGATCCCACTCAGCCGGTGGTACTCCCCAGTGCCCAGGGATGTAACCCTGAGGCTTTGACAGCCTCCAGAGGAGTGGAGGAAGGAAAACAGAGGCAGCTTGTGCATGGCGGCGCGCTTCTCGAGGCGTTTTACTGTTTTTCTTAGTCTATTTAATTTGTTAATTAAATTAGGCAATTCGTAATATTAATTAGCTTGCGTAGTTAATTAATTTGTAATATTTATTCGGTCCCTCCGAGCGAGGGCAAATCTGTAATAAGTGTGCGTAGGTGGTGTGTATGTCTTCCAACCTCACTTTTTTCTTCCCTTTTACTTACCCGCTTTAATGGTTAGTATTAGGACACGTTTAAATTAGCATACCTTATACTATGCATGCGTGCATCCATGCATTTGTATTACATGCATTGAGCTCGGTACATCATGCTAACTGCATATGTATTTCAAATTCCAAACTGAATATGTGATAGTTGTGCATTTCTCACATACCATGTTTAGGATAGCCGAGCCTATTCTAGCAACACTTTGTATGCGATGCATTAGGTACTTAACATGGACTTGGATCATGCATGTTTGCTAACAAGTTCTTTGTTTTGGCACGGAGTACGATGTAAGTATTTCCGCTTTAGCATATCGCATGAGTGTGAATGTTGCCATGTCAGCATGCTTAACATGTGGCTAGATGCTTATGTGTTATAAACTGCTTGAATGCCTGTGGGTGAAGGTTGGATTGTTTGAGTTGGAAGAACTCATTGAAATCCGTGTTTTAGCCTACTTGCGAGTAGCAAATTCCAAAGCATTTTCAAAATGAACGGATATGCAATGTTTCTTTCCAAATTAGGCAATCTAGTCTATACTTGTTTGCTGCGCGCATAACATAGTAATTCTAGGCTAATAATTGGTTTAAGAACACATAAAGTTTTCAAAAACGGATATCACGGTTAGTAGAGGCCGGTCTTCGGACCGGGCGAAAGGGGGTGCTCATAGCTGACCTTCCCCAATCGTACCCAAGTTCCCGAGCCGAGACAACTCCGGTGATGACGGACATGTGGCCTTCGACACCGAGTCAGGGTTTCCTAAATTTCCCATTTTAAAAAATATTTAGGTGGCGACTCTGTATCTGGCAAAGCAGTCCATGTTTGGCACTACTTTCTCAAAAATCTGTTTCTCAAAACGATTTGCCAGATTTGGACTCTTTGGTTCAGATTAAGAACCGCGACTACAAAAATCGAGAGTCCGAACTGTAGCGAGGTCTCCCCCCCCCCCGGCGGGCTTGTTACAGCCCCTCCTCAAACTAGGAGCAAAAATGTCAGATATGCTCGAAGAGCCGAAGATGGATCCTTCAGTAAATCAATGCAACGGCCACTCTCTTGGATACGGATGGCTGCAAAACCCTAAAACCATTTGGCATGGACTTGTTACACTTTTACCCTTTGAGAGGCTCGCTGGGCCGAAGACCCGGAAGGGCGGCCCAGGCAAAAGTTAGAGCAAGAGAAAAATACAAAAAAAAAAAGAAGCAAAAAAAAAAAAAAAAAAAAAAAAGGAAAAAAGAAAGAAAAAAAAAGAAGAGAAAAAGAAATGAAAAAAATTGAAAAGAAAAGAAGAACAAAGCTCGCAAGGTCGAAAACCCGCAACGGGCGCCTTAGCAAAAGTTAGATCCTAAAAAGGAGAGGATAATACCCGAGTGTACCTTACCCGAACTACGTAAGGCTTGATTCCCATGTTTGGGATACGTAGGCAACTTCATTCTGAAGTCCAGCCACAAACACTTCCAAATCAATTGTGTCCATGTAATGGTTTTGATCATCTTTGCCTTCTCTGTATCCGAGAGTTTGGTTGTGACCTTCACTGTGAAGACTGACTACAATGTGCTGCGGTGCCATTCAAACAAGGGGCAACTTTCCGTTGCCATTCAATGCGCTGCGGTGCTATTCAAACAAGGGGCAACTTTCCGTTGCCATGCAGTGTCCTTCAGACAAGGGGCAATTTTCCATTGCCTCCGATCCAAGGTCGTGCATCTCAAGAGTAGGTTCTGTGCTCATTGAGCAATGGTCGTTTGCAAAAAAAAATTTTGAGAATTTTTACTGAGGTTGACTGATCTCTCGAAAATTATTCCATCTTTTCCAAAACTGGACCATTTCTTGGACCTAAAAAGGGAAAATTTTCAGTGCTCATAACCTAACTTGCATGATTTTCAAATCAAAAATTGAACAAGTATGTTAATCTAACTCTCATATTGGTCAAAATTGTTTTAGTAGAAAGCAAAAACAAAAAATGGTCAAAATGATGAACTAGGGGCACAGTTTTGTCAGGCTTCCTGTCTTTCCCCCGTTGTCAATGCATCTGCCAGAAAGGGCACTCTACCTACCAGAAAGGGCACTCTACCTGCCAGAAAAGGGCACCACTGAAGCTGACCGCAAAAGGGCAGAAAGCTCTCACATCCTCTAAGCAACGAGGTATCAAGCCAAGTGCGAAACACGAACCGGAATGGGACAAGATATTCCACTCCCTTATCTAGACAGATCTGATCATGTCCAAACTCCCCAGCGGAGCATCGTCAACCGATGTCAATTGTAGATCTGCTGTGCGTCTGGTCGCATTGCAACCCCTCTGTGGGAGAAACTCACTGTTGTGAACAAGAAAGAGAATCTAGCAGAATGCTAGGGGCAAGAACCCGCAATTTCCAGCTTATCCATCAACCACCCAGGGGAGGGATAAAAAATGAGAGATTGAAGAATAGAGAGATGTGCGATGAGAGAAAAAGTGAGAAAAGGGCTTTTTCAGAAAAATAGAGCTTGAGGGCCGAGTGATGTGAGAATCACAAATGAGAAAAGGGTGGGAAACACTACCCGGAGAAACTGGCTCCTCGCGAACTGAGAGGTCTCTTGTCTTTTTAACACGTCTGTGTGTTGTGTCTTTTGTTTTGTTTACCTCAACTTTTGTTTTGAGTCTTTTTCGAGTGTTACTCGATGTGTTTAGGTCGTGTGCCTTTTGTTGAGTCATAGTATGCTGTGTTCAGTTGTAGGCTTAATACCCGATTGAGAACTCATTTCTCAATTTCAATCAAATCATTTTGTGCTCAGAGTGCTGTGCCATTCTCCACATTTGTGCAAAACAAGAATTTGTTCTTTCTTAAAACCGCAGGGTTCAACCCAGGTCATGCAAGAACAGTAAAACAAGGACCTATTTGAAGCTATATGGGTTCCAGACTACAAAGCAAAAGAAAAGAGGGAAAATCGAAGCATTTGAGTGTGTTTCACCTTCCGCAAATTCTGTGATTGTACTCCGGATGTACCTCTTCAGGCCTTGTCAATGCTCCGAAGAATGCGTGTGCCTCTACTCCAAGCTTAAGCCTGCTTCAAGTCAGAATGGCAATTAAAGCAGCAGCAGATGTTATCTCTCGCCAACGTAAACAGGGTGTCCCTTTTTCGAGCAGAGTTGTGTTGCCAACTCCTCCGAAAGGTAAATCGGAGGCACCAGAGTACGTGTTTGATGTCCTTCCATTGCATAGAATGTGAACTTTCATATACACTTCGGTTGCATGCGTGCCACGCATCGTTATGTTTCTGCATAGAATATGCTTTCAATGTTGCATAGAAAATGCCCCCATACTTGCATAGAAAGTGCATTTTATCGCACTGTCTTGTGCACCTGCATTGCATTGTTTTGCGCGCTCCTTTGTTTGGAAACACTGGGATACGTCCTTTTGTTTCTTATACCTTTCTGAAACACCGAGATACGTCCCTACGTTTCCGTTTCTCCCTTCTTTCGAAACACCGGGATGCGTCCCTACGTTTCCCTTTCTCCTTCTTTTCCGAAACATCGAGATACGTCCCTATGTTTCTCTCTCTTTTCGAAACACCGGGATACGTCCCTATGTTTCTCTCTCTTTTCGAAACACCGGGATACGTCCCTATGTTTCTCTCTCTTTCCGAAATACCGGGATACGTCCCTACGTTTCTCTCTATTTCCGAAACACCGGGATACGTCCCTATGTTTCTCTCTCCTTTCGAAACACCGGGATACGTCCCTACGTTTCTCTCTCTTTCCGAAACACCGGGATATGTCCCTATGTTTCTCTCTCTTTCCGAAACACTGGGATACATCCCTACGTTTCTCTCTCTTTCCGAAACACCGGGATACGTCCCTATGTTTCTCTCTCTTTTCGAAACACCGGGATACGTCCCTACGTTTCTCTCTCTTTCCGAAACACCGGGATACGTCCCTATGTTTCTCTCTCTTTTCAAAACACTGGGATACGTCCCTATGTTTCTCTCTCTTTCCGAAACACCGGGATACGTCCCTACGTTTCTTCTCTCTTTTCGAAACACCGGGATACGTCCCTACGTTTCTTTTCTCTTCTTTCTGAAACATCGGGATACGTCCCTATGTTTCTCCTACCTTTCCGAAGCACCGGGATACGTCCCTATGTTTCTTCTTCCATTCCGAAACAACGGGATACGTCCCTATGTTTCTCCTACCTTTCCGAAGCACCGGGATACGTCCCTATGTTTCTTCTTCCATTCCGAAACAACGGGATACATCCCTATGTTTCTCCTACCTTTCCGAAGCATCGGGATATGTCCCTATGTTTCTTCTTCCATTCCGAAACAACGGGATACGTCCCTACGTTTCTCTTTCCATTCCGAAACAACGGGACATGTCCCTACGTTTCTCCTCCTCTCCGAAACACCGGGATACGTCCCTATGTTTCTTTTCCTTTGTCGAAACACCGGGATACGTCCCTATGTTTCTCCTCCTTGTTCATAACCTTTGGGATACATGCCTAATCTTTGGGATACGTCCCTAACCTTTGGGATGTGTCCCTAACCTTTGGGATACGTCCCTTTGTTTCTCCCTCTTCGGTTAAAAGCGTTCGGAATACGTTCCAATGCTCACACTATTTCGAAACGCCGGGATACGTCCCTATGTTTCTTTCTTTTCGAAATACCGGGATATGTCCCTATGTTTCTCTTTCCTTCCGAAACTTTGTGATACGTCCCTAACCCTTGGGATACGTCCCTAATCTTTGGGATACGTCCCTAATTCTTGGGATACGTCCCTAACCTTTGGGATGCGTCCCTAACCTTTGGGATATGTCCCTAACCTTTGGGATACGTCCCTAACCTTTGGGATATGTCCTTTTGTTTCTCCCTCTTCGGTTAAAAGCGTTCGGAATACGTTCCAATGCTCACACCATTTCGAAACACCAGGATACGTCCCTATGTTTCTTTCTTTTCGAAATACCGGGATACGTCCCTATGTTTCTCTTTCCTTCCGAAACTTTGGGATACGTCCCTAACCCTTGGGATACGTCCCTAATCCTTGGGATACGTCCCTGATCTTTGAGATACGTCCCTGATCCTTGGGATACGTCCCTAATCCTTGGGATACGTCCCTAACCTTTGGGATACATCCCTTTATTTCTCCCTCTTCGGTTAAAAGCGTTCGGAATACGTTCCAATGCTCACACTATTTCGAAACACCGGGATACGTCCCTATGTTTCTTTCTCTTTTTCGAAACACTGGGATGCGTCCCTATGTTTCTCTTTTTCCGAAACACCGGGATACGTCCCTATGTTTCTTTCTCTTTTTCCGAAACACCGGGATACGTCCCTATGTTTCTCTCTCCTTCTGAAACTCCGGGATACGTCCCTATGTTTCTTTCTCTTTTTTCGAAACACTGGGATACGTCCCTATGTTTCTCTCTCCTTCTGAAACTCCGAGATACGTCCCTATGTTTCCTTCTCTTTTTCCGAAACAACGGGATACGTCCCTATGTTTCTCTTTTTCCGAAACACCGGGATACGTCCCTACATTTCTCTCTTCTTTTTGAAATACTGGGATACGTCCCTATGTTTCTTCTCCTTTCTTTCCGAAACACCGGGATACGTCCCTATGTTTCTTCTCTTTTTTCCGAAACACCGGGATACGTCCCTATGTTTCTCTCTCCTTCCGAAACTCCGGGATACGTCCCTATGTTTCATTCTCTTTTTCCGAAACACCGGGATACGTCCCTATGTTTCTCTTTTTCCGAAACACCGGGATACGTCCCTACGTTTCTCTCTTCTTTTCGAAATACTGGGATACGTCCCTATGTTTCTTCTCCCTTCTTTCCGAAACACCGGGATACGTCCCTATGTTTCTTCTCTTTTTTTGAAACACCGGGATACGTCCCTATGTTTCTCCTTCTTTTTCCGAAACACCGGGATACGTCCCTATCTTTCTCATTCGTTTCGAGACACCGGGATATGTCCCTATGTTTCTCACCCTTTGGTTAAGAGCATTTGGAATACGTTCCAATGCTTATACATTTCCAAAACACCGGGATACGTCCCTATGTTTTTTGCATGATCATAAGTTATGCTCAGCTTTGTGCATTGTCTTGCATTTTGCCCCTGTCCTCGGGCGCATACCTTTATTTGTAGCTTGTATGCTTTTGTCTAAGTCTTCGGCCTTGTCAAAAATGGGTCGTCTCTGGGTTTTGACACTCACTCCCGTCATTTTTATGACTTTCGAGTTCTGTCAAAGAGGGGCAACTGTAGACACCCCATTTTTGACCGACCTCAAGACTTGGACGTCACCGTTTGAACACTCAGTGATCATCCATGTTTGTGTTCGTTTGGAGTTCCCGGAGGTCTCGGCTACGCGCCTTGCCTCAGGATCTCCGAACTTGACTCTTCAGTGTCTGGTTTTGCACCAAACACTTGCATTTTGCCTTGGAGGGGCAGGGAATGCCTTGTGAGGCATCCCCACACACCACCGGCCATGGCCAGAGGCCACCGGCTGGTTTTTGCTGCCATCGGCAATGTATATTGCCGGTCGGCACTGTTTATTGTCAGTCGGCATTGTGTTTGGTCCGCCGGCTACTGTTTCTGATCAATCGGCCACTTTTCCTGGCCGAGACCTTTTCTTGAGGGAGCTTGACCCTTTTGAGCCCTTTTTTTAGCTTCTTGAGGAAGCTTGACCCTTTTTTAGCTTCTCCAAGAAGCTTGCCCCTTTTGGACCTTTTTTTAGCTTCTTGAGGAAGCTTGAACCTTTTTAGCTTCTCCAAGAAGCTTGACCCTTTTGAACCTTTTTTTAGCTTCTTGAGGAAGCTTGAACCTTTTTAGCTTCTCTAAGAAGCTTGGTCCTTCTTTTTTAGCTTCTCCAAGAAGCTTGAACCTTTTGATCCTTTGTCGAGCTTCTCCAAGAAGCTTGACCCTTTTTAGCTTCTCCAAGAAGCTTGACCCTTTTTTTTAGCTTCTTGAAGAAGCTTGAACCTCTTGACCCCTTTGCCTAGATTCTCCAAGAAGCTTGGCCCTTTTGCTCCAAGCTTCTAAGAGAAGCTTGGCCTTTTTGGTCAAAGCTTCTAAGAGAAGCTTTGCCCCCTTGGTTTTTCTATAAAAAGAGAGCCTCTCCTCCCCTTTAGAGCGTTAGAAAAATCTGATATATCACATATATATCACTCCCTCTCTATATCTCCCTCTCTCTCTACATTTGTGTTGGTTAGAGGGTTCAAAAGGGTCTAGTTGTTGGCCATTTGAACTACAACTCTTGGCCTAACACCTCCATCATCAACCTAAGGAGCTTGGAGGCCATTTTCAGAGGTTGAGGGTTGCATTTTTGGGTCTAGAGGCTGCTGTCCCCTTTTGGCTACAACGGTAACCCATTTTCCCTCTTTATTCCCCGTTTTTGCACACCATTTTAGCCTGTCTTGCTTTCGGATTTGGGCTTTGTGTATAACATAAAAAAGTTCTGTTTTTTTTGTGTTTAAGATACTTCATTAAGACCATTTTTGTGTTTGGGGTCGTTTACCCCATCTTAGGCCTTGTTTAGCCCCATTTTGTGCTATTTTTGGTGAGTTTTGGGACCACCTTGTTTGGGCCTCCTCACCACTGAAATCTTGAGGGATTTCAGTGGTGAGGATGGTGGTTTAAGGTCCTAAGAAGGAGAGGGTCATCCCCTCTCCTTGTTGTCTTGTTTGATGCCCTTTTTGGCCTTACAAAGGGGCCTACATTTGCACACTTCTTGAGCTCGGTTCAGGCATTTTTCAGTGGGTTTTAGGACCCCCATAAGCCATTTCCAGAGTTTTTTTGGTCATATTGAATGTCTATCTTGCATGTGCTTAATAACTCCTTGCATGGCCCTCTAAAGTAACTCATCATTTTTGCATGCCATGGTTGTGTATCAGTGGTTATTTGGGCCTATTTTCACATGTTTTATTCACTAATTTTTGATGGTTTGGTGAGATCCCATGTGCATCATACACTTGCTTTGTATTCCTCTATTTTGCCTAGAAATGCATCTTGCCTTTGGACCACCATGCTTGCATATTTTGGCTTAGCTTTGTGAAGTTTTTGGTCATGTTTTAGCATGCTTAATGTCTGTCTTGGGTCTTTAGATTCACATTTTCCATGTTTAGTATAGCCCCTTTGCTTTTTGGCTTGTTGGCCTTAAGTGTGGGAGTATGTAGCATGCTTTATTTACTTTGTTTTATTGGTTTGGCACCATTTGTAGCATCATTTCAGTCCCTTTGACATGCTTGTATGCTTGCCTTGGACACCTCTTTAATGCTTTGAAAGTTTGTGTAGCATGCTCCATGTTTTGGCATTTGTGCATGCCTTTAAATTTAGGTCATTTGGATGCCATCTAAGTGATCTTTAGGCCTTGTTTTAATATGCTAAAATTCTATTTTTAGTCATTTAATTCATGCCATGTGTGGTTGCACTAAGTGTAGTTCAATACTTCTCTGGTGGGCCTTAGGAATTAGACCATATTTGCATGCATGTTTGCATGTCATTTAGCCCTTATTTCATAGCACTATGGCCACTGTTTTGGGCCTAATTAGAGCTGCCCAAATCATGTTTAAGTCCATCTCTTTGTTTGTTGCATGCTCTCCTTGTATATTGTAGCATATTGGTGAGTTGTTGCATGTTTGAAATCACATGATTGAATGAAGTCACATGTTGGCTTACATGCTTGAATGCCTACATTAGCCTTGCACACTTGTTAGTCGCATTGCTCTATGCCTTGCATCTCTTGCATGCTCATTTGCATTGCCATATTGCATGCCTAGTTAACATGCTTAGGTTGCATTGCATTGGCATGCATGCTTGGCCTCTTGACTATCCATGATAGAGGTTAAGTCCCCATTGGTTTGATTGTTTGCATTGCATTTGACATGGAAATGCATAACTTGGTCTCTTGGGCCATCACGCATGGAAATGCGCGATTGATGGTCCGAGAACCAAGGAGCATGTCCCTTTGAGTCATTAACATGATAAGGGACATGATCGGTGCATATATGCCTTGAATTGTATTGCCATGCTCTGCCTTGCCCTCTGTTGCTGTCAATTGCAGATTCTGCAGGAACTTTCTGCCGACCGGCAGTGATAAGTGCCGACCGGCAATCTCCCCTCTGCCGATATCTTCACCAACGGCCGGTGATCACATGCCACTGCCGGTGAGCATTCTACCCAGCCGATGGCATTCTTCAGTATCCAGAGAAGCAATCCTGAGGTTTTGGCAGCCTCCAGAGGAGTAAAGAAAGGAAAACAGAGGCAGCCTATGCATGGCGGTGCACTTCCGAGCAAGACCCGAGCACGCATTGCATTGGGCCCTCTTCCTGAGGCCGTTTACTGCTTTCATTAGATTAGTTAATTTGTTAATTAATTAATTGGTTTGTAATAATTAATTAGCTTGTAAGTTAATTAATTTGTATTATTCTTTTGGTCCCTCCGAGCGATGGCGAATTTGTAATAAGTGTGGGTGCGTGTGTGCATGTCTTCCAACCCCCACTTCTTTCTCCCTTTTACTTACCTGCTTTTGATGGTTAGTATTAGGACATGTTTACTTTAGCATACCTTATGCTATGCATGCGCGCATCATTCATCAGTATTGCATGCACGAGGCTCGGCGCATCATACTAACTGCATAAGTATCTCAAATCTAACTTGAATACATGCTACTTGTGCATTTTCACATGTCATTTATAGACTAGCCGAGCCTACTCTAGTGACATTTTGCATGTGTTACATTAGCCATCTTAACATGATCTAGGATCATGCATATGATTACTAACTAGTTTCTGTTTTGGCTTGGAGTACTCTGTAAGTCCTTTTGCTTTAGCATACCGCATGCGTGTGAGTGTTGCCATAATTGCATGATTAACATGAGGCTAGCTGCTTATGTGATATAACTGCTTGAATGCCTGTGGATGGAGGTTGAATTACCTAACTTGGAATAATGCGTTAAAACTGTGAGTTTTAAGCCCACTAGATAGTGGCAAAATCATCTTTTCTGAAGCCCACTTGAGGGTGGCAAAACCTGTATTTTAGCCTACTTGCGAGTAGCAAACCATTTTCAAAACAAACATGCAATGTTTTATTCCAATTTGGGCGATTTGGTCTATACTTGTTTGCTGTGCGCATAACGTAGTAATTCTAGGCTAATAACCGGAATAAGAACACATAACGTTTTCAAAATTAGATATCACGGTTAGTAGAGGCCGGTCTTCGGACCGGGCGAAACGGGGTGCTCATAGCTGACCTTCCTCGATCGTACCCAAGCTCCCGAGCCGAGATAGCTCCGGTGATGACGGACATGTGGCCTTCGGCACCGAGTCAGGGTTTCCTAAATTCTCCTATAAAAATATTTAGGTGGCGACTCTGTATCTGGCAAAGCAGTCCATGTTTGGCACTTCTTTCCTAAAATCTGTTTTCTCAAAACGATTTGCCAGATTTGGACTCTTTGGTTCAAGATTAAGAACCGCGACACAAATCGAGTCCGAACTGTAGTAGCGAGGCCCACGGGCGCGTCTACACCTTTCAAAACCATTTTCGATAAGGATCACAACTTGACACACATGGAATCTATCCTTGAGATGTACAACCCTGAACCCAAAAATTGAAAATTGCCCCTTGTCTGAATGGCACTGCTCAGTACTGTAGTCAGCTCTCAGAGAGGATCACAACCGAACATTCAAATAAAGAACTGGCAAGGATGCCTTGATCAAACAAATGGACACAGTTGATTTGGAGGTGTTGATGGCCGGACTTCAGGATGATGTTGCCTACGTATCCCAAATATGGGAATCAGGCCTTAACACTCTCCTTTTGCGCTCTAACTTTTGCCAAGGTCACCCTTTAGGGTTTTTAACCTTGTGAGTTCAGTTTTTCTTTTTTCTAATTTTTTATGCTCTAATTTTTGCCTAGGTCGCCCTTCCGGGTTTTCGGCCTAGCGAGCCTCTCAGGGGTTATATTTCTTCAACTTGTCCATGTTGATGGGTTGGGAAAATTCTAGGCCATTCAGGTCCATAAGAATAACAGCTCCACCCGACCAAATAGTTTTGATAATGTAAGGACCAGTCCAATTGGGTCTGAACTTGCCCCTAGGGTCATGGATGGGAGCTGTAGATTGCCCCGAGAACTCCGCTCTCCTCGCCGCCAGGGCGCGAATCGTTTTGTTTTGAGTTACTACAGTTCGGAATCGTGTCACGGTTCTGAATCTAATATCACAAACTGTAATGTGAGACTAATAAATCACCAAAGAGTCCAAATCTGACAAATCGTTTTGGAAAATTGATTTTAATAAAGAAGTGCCAAACATGGACTGTTTTGCCAGATACAGAGTCACCACCTAAATATTTTATTTTGGAGAAATTTAGGACACCCTGACTCGTGCCTAAGGCCACGTGTCCGTCATCACCAAAGTTGCCTCGGTTTGAGAACTTAGGTACGAGAGGGGAAGGTCATGCAATGAGCACCTCCGCTTGCTCGATCAAAGATCGGCCTTTACTAACATGATATTTTGTTTTTGAAAACACATGTGTTCTTATTTCGGTTATTAACCTGGAATTACTATGTGATGCGCACAGCATACAAGTATAGACTAGATCACTTAAGTTGGAACAAAACATTGCATGTTCATTTGTGAAAATGATTTGAAGTTTGCTACTCGCAAGTAGGCTAAGTCATGGTTTTGCCACCCTCAAGTGGGCTTAAAACTCGCATTTCGATGAATTGTTCCAATTTAAGCAATCCAACCATCATCCACAGGCATTCATGCAGTTAAACACTTAAGCAGTTAGCCTTATGACAAGCATGCTAATATGGCAACATACACATCTCATGCAGTATGCTAAAGCGTAAACACTCACAGTGTACTCCGAGCCAAAATAGAGAACTAGTTAGAAATCATGCATGATCCTAGTTCATATTAAGATGGCTAATGCAACACATGCAAAATACAGCTAAGATAGGCTCGGCTATTCTAAGATGGCATATGAAATTCAACTTGATAACATGTATTCAAATTGGAATTGAAATACAATGCAGTTAGTATGATGCGCCGAGCCCGGTGCATGGAAAATAGATGAACGGATGCACGCATGCAAGCATAAGGTATGTTAATCAAAATATACCCTAAAACTAACCATCGTAAGCGGTTAAGTAAAAGGGAGAAAGAAATGGGGGTTGAAAGACATGCATCACACACACGCACGCTTATTACAACAGTTGGCCCTCTCGACGGAGGGTCCGAATAATAGGCTAACTAGCTAATCTAAGCTAATTAAACTAATTATTACAAAATAAAGCTAATTAACTAATAAGCTAACTAATTAAGTACAAAATGAAGCTAATTAACTAACTAGTTATTACAACACAAATAAGCAGCTAAATGCATTAACTACTCAAATACAGAACCAAAGCATAAACTAGCTAAGGAAAGCAGTAAAGAGAGGTCCTCGGGATGAGGAGTGCATACATGCTTGGTCGCCTCGTTCGGAAATCCATTGCGATGCCCCGATTTGCCTCTGTTTGCAACTGTTCTCAGAACCTTGCACAATGCTCCAGATAGCTTCTAACTCCCTTTGGGGACCCTCAGGAGGACTGTCGACCAGTTGTTGATGTTGTAGACCACTAGCCGACCACTTACTTTTGCTGCAGACTAGAAAAAGTGGTCGGCCAAATAGTTTTTCTGGTTGGCCGACCAGTTGTTGCTGCACTTCTCCAGTTTGCTGTAACAGAGAGCAAGAAAGGGCATGGCAATGTATTTGCAAGGTATGTGTGCACAACCACCCTCCCTATCATTTCATGAGCTTAAGGGAGTGTAGTTCTCGACCCTCGGGCCACCAATTATGCATCTCGATGCATGATGGCCGAGAAGCCAAGATTGCACAAATCAATATGAAATGAATGCACACATAACACATAAAGCATTGACCTCTATCATGTATGATCAAGAGGGTCGGTGACCGAGAATTGAGGCACGTTTCATCACTTCAAGTATGAAACGTCCCTCATTCCTCGTGTTTGGACTAACACCTAATCCAAACAAATGTAAGCAACAATATACATAACACAATGCAATTAACAACATGACACACACAATGCAAAGAATAACATGGCATACACAATGCAAAGAACAACATGGCATATGCAATCCAATGTAACATAAGCATGCAAACGATATGGCATACACAATGCTAAGAACAACATGGCATACTCAATGCAATGTGACATAAGCATGCAAACAACATGGCATACACAATGCTAAATGCTAAGAACATGGCATACTCAATGCAATGTAACATAAGCATGCAAGCAGCATGCAAATAAACATGCTAAATGGACTTAAACCGAATGTGGACAGACCTCAGCCATGCCAAAACAGTGGCCATAATGCTAAGAAATGAAGGCACGAAAGCATATACAAGCATGCACATGCATTGGCCTATCAACTAGGCCTAAGAGCACAGCCCTCAAGAGTGCTCAAGGAGTGATAAACATGGGAGTGTGACAACACTACATGCTCTCAAATTAGGTATGAAATTATGCCAAATCACTCAAACAATACAAGTATAGCATGCAAGGGTCCTTAAGCATTAAAGCCAGCAAAGAGGACTACAAAGGGGGCATGCAATACATGGTACAAAGGCATGAACCAATCATGGACAGAACTCAAATAGGTCTAAATAAAGACCATAACATGCCAAGATGGAGGCTCAAAGACCTAGGCACGCATGCATACAAGCTAAGCCACGAACAAGGTAACAAATGCACAACCCTTGGAGGCACTCAAAGGGTGGAAGAAATGGGAATATGGCAATGCTATATGCTCTGAAATATCATGTGAAATGATGCCAAATCATGTACATGATGCAAATGAAGCATGCTATGGTACCCAAAGCTTGAAGCTAGCATAGACATTTGTACTACAAGTATGCAAAACATGAAGCATATGGTCAAGGAAACCCAAAATAATCCTAGAACATGTCAAAATGATGCTAAAACATGTATGGAAGGAAGCCAAAACAAGCTAGCATGAAGGACATGAAGCATGGAATATGCAAGGCCAAAAGGGAGGGTTACACTACACCTACTAAGACCAAGCATGAGATGGCTTCACCAACAAAAATCAGAGCTATATCATAGAAAAATAACCCCAAAAACACATTGATATGATAGCTCGCAAGCTTAGGCATGAAGGTATACACAATGGCTCATGTTTAAGGCACAAAGCATGAACCTTCCAAAGCATGGAATAAGTGAAAGATGCAAGTGTATGACCACACTACATGGATTGAAATCTCATAACAAATGATGCTAAATCATTCAAATAAGCCAAGCAATGCATGCTAGTGGATTCGATACACAAAGCTAACAAGCTAAAATGCACTATAGCTATACAAAGCATGACATGAATGACCAAGACAATACAAATAAGAGCTTAAGCATGGTAAAACATGGACAAAAGATTCTTGAAGTTAAGCCAAAATCATGCTAGAATGATGGTCTAAAGCATGGTACACATTAGGCTAGTTAATGGAATTGCACTACAAGTGCATGGAGCATGCATGGGGCTATCAAATCAAACCTTAACAGAGGTATATCATGGAAAAAAAACACCAAGAACATGCTGAAAGAGAATCAAATCATGCTAGAAAGGCATGCTACTTCATGAAGCATACACGACTAGTTTGCAAAATTTACACTACAAGTGTATAAGGCATTCAAGGGATGACAAAACCAAATCAAAACAGTGGTATGCCATGTCAAGATAACCCCAAATACATGTTAAGAACAAGTTAACACAAGCTTAACAAACATGCTCAAACGTAAGGCATACAAGGCAAGCATACAAGACACAAGAAGAGGGGATGACCCTCTCCTATTTGGGACCTCAAAACCACCTTTGCACCACTGAAAATCCTCTAAGTTTCAGTGGTGAGAAGGCCAAAACAAGGTGGTCCCAATAGCTTAAAAGGATGGCACAAAACAAGGCCAAACAAGGCCTAAAGGGGGGTAGACTACCCCCAACACCAACAAGACCTCAAACAAACATGTTAAGCACTGAAAAACAGAACTTTTTGTAGTTTAAAGTTAGGTCTAAAACAACATGCAAGTAGGGCCAAAAGCTTAAGCAAAAATAAGGGTTTAAGAGGTTAGTTTCTCACCCTCGTAGAACAACTCTAGAGCAATAACTCCAGCAGCTTTTTCTAACCCAAACCAGTCCAAAAACTTCAAAAACAACTTTAAGGGACATCAGCTCCAAGAGTATGGTGTTGCACTAGGTGTTTGTGTGTTAAAGTGTGATAAAAAGGCACTTTTGAAGCACAAATGTGAAGCAAAGAGCAAGATAGAGACAAATGTGTATCTATATCTCTCAAGCACAAAATTCTGAACCTAAGGCATGAGAAAGGAGGCTCCCTTATATAGCAAAACAAAGTTCAAGCTTGTTGAACACACTAAGAGCTCTAAGCAATCCCTCAATACACGTGTATGGAGGATGCTTTCTATGCCTTCCAGCTGGCACAGCTGGCAAGAAAAGATCTTCAAAAAGGTGCTGGAAAGCTGCCGACCAATTGAAGTGGTCGGCCAGTTACTTTTTCTGGTCGGCTAGGACAAAAAATGGTCTCCCGGAAAGAAAAGTGGTCTCCCTGAAAGAAAATGTGGTCTACAACATGAAAGCAAGCTAATGGCATGGTGGGAAACCACTATTGATGGTCCAAAGACCAAGAAAACCAGTTGGCCGACTAGAAAACTGGCTGGCAGGTAGGAAAAGTGGCCTCAAAGGGGAAGAACTGGTCTTCCAGAAAGAAAAGTGGTCTCCCAGGGGGGGAAGGTGGTCTACACCAGGAAAGGAAGGTGGTGGCATGGTGGGAGACCACTTTTTCCAGCTGCAAACCACTTGTAGACTACCAAAAGTGGTCTACAAGGAAGAAAACTGGCTGGCAGGGAAGAAAAGTGGTTTTCAGGGAGAGAAACTGGTCTCCCACCCTTATTCCACCCTCCAAGCAAGGAAAACAAGGTTTGTGCCAAAAACAAACCAAAAAAGATGAAAGACGAAAGTCCGAGGGACAAGGTGCACGGCTGCAGGCCTTGAAAACTAGTCTAAGGGCACCAAAAGTGGTCTACGAGGGAAAAGTAGTCTATGACCACAAAAAGTGGTCTCCAAGACCTCAGTGTCCCTCTAGACCAAGGCAACAAGGCATGGTTCAAAAACAAACCCAAGAGGAGAACGTTAAGTGATCCCAAGATAAGGCGTGCAACCGAAGACTCTGAAAATCGAAAACTAGTCTCCAAGAGAGAAAAGTGGTCTACGACCACCACAAGTGGTCTCCAAGACCTTAGTGTCCCTCTAGACAAGGGAAAACAAGGTTTGGTTCAAAACCAAACCAAAAGGGAAGCAAGACAAGGCGCTCGGTCAAAGGCTCCGGAAACCAAAAACTGGCCTACCAGAGGGAAAAGTGGTCTACGACCACAAAAAGTGGTCTACGGACCTCTCTCTCCCTCCAGGCAAGGTCCACAAGGCTTAGTCCACAAACCGAGCCAAAATACATAGAGTTCGGAGGCCCGGAGGCAAGGCACTCAGTCGAAAACTCCGAAAACTCGAAACGAGCACAACATGAACTATCACTGAGCGCTCAATCGATGATGTCTGAGTCTTAAGGTCGATCAAAAATGGGGTGTCTACAGGAGCTCGGTTGTCTTTCAGTGCCAAATCCCCTTCTTTAAGATTCCGAGACTTAACCTTCTTGTTAAAAGTCCTAGCAATCCTGCGTTGATAACCCTGAACATGGTACAGTGCTTTCAGCCTTCTCTCATTGAACAGTATTAGTTCTTCGAACCTGCTCTGCTACCAATCCACTTCTATTATCTGGCACTCAGCCATAACCCACAGCGACAAAACTTCTATTTTAATCGGCAGAACAGCTTCCATCCCATAAACCAGAGAGTACAGAGTTGCCCCAGTAGATGTCCGAATTGAAGTTTTGTAGCCCTAGAGAGCAAATGACAATTTGTTTGGCCAGTCTCTATAAGTCTTAACCATTTTCTGCAAAATGTGCTTGATGTTCTTGTTGGCGGCCTCAACAGCTCTATTGGTTTGCGACCGATATATAGATGACTTATGAAAAGCCACATTGTATTTCTCCAACAAGTCGGGCAAATGATGTTATTTCGGATGAACTTAGCCACATGTGCTGCCTTCAACACTATATAAGACTGAGCTTCCACCCACTTCGTAAAATAATCAATTGCCACCAGAATGTACTCATGTTCATTTAGCCATTTCGGTGTAACTGCCCCAATGACGTCAATTCCCTAGACTGAGAAAGGCCATGGTGAAGTCATGTTGTACAGCTTCGACGGCGGAATATTCATGCGATTTGCATGGATTTGGCATTTCTGGCATCGCCAAACAAAACCAATACAATCCTCCTCCATAGTAGACCAGTAGTAACCTTGCCTGACATTACTTCGTTCATGTGTGCTCCACACTCTCCCCCATGGATGGCCTCCATCAGGCGCTTTGACTTTTCTGCGTCCGCACATAGCTTATGCATTCCCAGATGACCCCTCTTATACAACTTACCCCCACAGATGATAAATTGAACGGCCATCCGCCGTATTACCCTTTTATCTTTGGCATTTGCCCCTAGTAGATAAACCTCCTTTTCCAAGAAGTTCCAGATATCATAATACTAGGGGTTTTGATCTTGTAGTTTACCTATTGCGGCGATCAACTCGTAGGCTGGCATATATCTCTTTTCAATAATGATCGGACGCATCCGGACTCTAAATGGGATGTCTATCATAGAAGATAGAGTTGATAAGGCATCAGTGAACCTGTTGTTCTCTCTTAGTAGATGAGTGAAGGTTAGCTTCTCAAACCTAGGAACCAGAACGTCTAAGGTCTGGTGATAGATCTTCATCTTTTCTTCTTTGACTTTCCAGTCTCCTTTTGCTTGAGACACAACCAGGTTCGAGTCCCCGATGACGTCCAACCTTTTTGCCCCTAGTTCTAGGGTGACTTTCAATCTAGCAATACACGCTTCGTATTCTGCTTCGTTATTGGATACTTTGAATCGGAGTTTGAAAGCTAAAGGTATATGGGAATTGTCGGGTGCTATCAGCAACACCCCTATCCTATAACCATACTGCTTAGACGCTCCGTCAAAGTACATTGCCCAAATCTCTTCCTTGACTTGCAGAATAGCTTCATTTGGGAACAGGTATTCTACTGCTTTATCCCCTTCTACTAGGTGATTTGCCAGGAACTCAGCTACCACTCTCCCCTTGACAAACTTGAGAGTAAAATACTTCAAATCAAATTCGAAAAGAAGAAACAACCAACGAGCTAACCTACCCGTAAGCGCTGGTTTCTCAAAGAGATATTTGATGGGATCTAATCTCAAAACCAGAATTACAAAGTGAGCTAACAGGTAGTGCCTCAACTTACTGGTAGCCCATACCAAGGCTAAGTAAGCCTTCTCGAGCAGAGTGTAACGGGTCTCATTGTCCAACATTTTCTTACTCAGGTAATAGATGGCTTTCTCCACTCTATCTTCAGATTCCTGAGCAAGCATGCATCCCATCGTTGTGTCCGTTACTGACAGATATAGAATCAATAGCTTCCCCAGCTCTGGTGGTGACAACACGGGTGGGTTCTGTAGGTACTGCTTGATCTGCTCAAAAGCAAACTGACATCGATCATCCCATTGGAACTTCTTTTGTTTCTTCAGGAGACCAAATAGTGGTTCACAAGTCAAGGTTAATTTTGAAATAATTTTTTTTATGAATTGCACTTTACACAGAAAGCCTCGCACCTCCTTTTTAGTCCTTGGTGGTGGCATTTCTAGGATGGCCTCGATTTTGGAAGAATCTACCTCGATGCCCCTCTGTGTGATCAAGAAAGCCAGCATTTTCCCTGTTGTTATGCTAAAAGTGCACTTCTGTGGATTCAGCCTCAACCGGGATTCTTTGATCCATTGGAAGAATTTGTTTAAGGCGGTGTAGTAGCCCTCTTTTTCCTTGGACTTGACAATCATGTCGTTCACGTACAACTCAACCTCTTTGTGGATCATGTCATGTAGAATTGTGGTTGCAGCCCATTGATAGGTAGCCACAACATTCTTCAACCCAAATGGCATCACCCTGTAGTAATAGGTTCCCCACGGCGTGGTGAAGGCAGTTTTCTCTCTATCTTCGGGCGCCATCAGAATCTGGTTATACCTGGAAAACCCATCCATAAAGGAAAGCAACGCATGGCCTGCAGTGAAGCCCACCAATTCATCGATGTGTGGTTGAGGAAAGTCGTCCTTCAGACTAGCTTTGTTCAGATCCCTAAAATCCACACACACACCTGAATTCTGCTATCTTTCTTTGGCACCAGAACAATATTGGCCAACAAAGTCGGATATTTAAATACTAGCAAAAATGCTGCGTCTATTTGCTTGGTGACCTCTTGCTTAATCTTTAAAGCCCAATCTGGGCGTATTCTCTGCAACTTCTGTTTGATGGGTCGGGCCTCGGGGTCAAGAGGGATCCGATGCTGTACAATCTCAGGATCGATTCCAAGCATGTCTTCGTAGGATCACGCAAAAACATCTTTGAAATCTTTCAATAAAGCAACTAGGCACTCGCGCTCCTCCGATGACAATATGGACCCAATTTGGACCAAACACAGATCCTTCTTAGTACCCATATTAATTGGAACGATTTCATCAACAAGGGATTTTACAAACCTCTCCTCCTCTCAGTCAATCAAATGTTTCAAAACCAGAGAAATTCCTTCCTCATCGTTTTCACTAAAATTTTGAAAGTCATGATCATTGCAATATACAAGTGGCACAAAGAAGTACTCAAAACCTCTAGTGGTATTCTCATTCACAAAGTTTAGTTCATCCAGTTCCTCAGTTACAACAGACTCAAAAGAAAAGAAAAAAGACGACCTAGACAAAACCTAGGCATCCGAGTTATCAACCCCGGGAATACCGAACCCAGACTTAGATGAACCGGAATCTGTTTCCGACTCCACAGACTCTGTGGAATTAGATTTTGGTTCACTACCTGACTCAGAATTGCTGGACAAAAAGCCCTCCTCCAGCTGCCAGGTGAGGGACGGTGTGTTAGATGTATCCAAGATACCACTGGAAAGGTTCACACCTAGTTGGTCTCCGATCATGGAAACGGTTAGGTCATCCCCTAAGCTCCCTGAGTTGATCTAAGGATCCGAAAGGAGACATGCCAGTGCTGCTCCTACCTCAAGTTCACTGCTGTTGGAATCACTTTCTGTGCTCTTTGTAGCCTCAGCAGTTAGTTCAGTCTGTTCCTCTGTGTCACTCTCTTGCAGCTACAAGTCAAAGAAAATCTCAAAGCTGGGAACCCGCTGCTTCTCAGAGTTGAACCAGGGTTCGGGGAAACCACAAAATGGGAAGTCTTCTCCCTCCCGAACAAAATAACCATTCAGGGTTCCCCGAATTGGTCGGTGCACAAGCTCGTACTGCTTCCCGTTTTGCTTTGCTCTGGCCTTTCCGACCATTTCTTTCCCTTTCCTCACCCAGTCCTCTTTGGTAGGCGTATAGCCAAGACCAAAGGCATGAGGGTTATTAGGCACATTGGCCAATACAGCGACGCCTTTCTGGCCATTTCTGCCTAATCCCATTATGGGCATGTGTTGCAACTTGTTCATGAAGTACACAGATTGGGCACTGACATAGAAGCCCTCATCAATAGCCAGGATATTCTATACTACCCGGGCCTCAGCCAAGGTAAACCTCGAAATGAAAACATCCTCTTCGCCATGCACAATCTCCAGTATAGGTGCAGTGACCACTGGCAGAGGATGTATAGATGAATTTCCAAAAACTATGGACATCCCTTTTCCATGGGGGTACTTCAGCATTTGGTGGAGGGTAGAAGAAACAACTCTTACTTGGTGTAGCCAGGGTCGCCCAAGTAGTAGGTTGAAAGTGGCTGGAACATCCAGGACATGAAATTCAATATCCTATTGAACAGATCCAACCTGCACTCTGATCTGCATTGTTCTCATCACCTCTCTGCTTGTATTGTCATACTTCTGGATCACCTAGGCTGTAGGCACAAAATCGGCCGATTTCAGGCCAATAGCATAAGCCGTGTGGCATGGATAGACGTTGATTGTTGACCCGGTGTCGACTAGTACAACTGGCACCCACTTTTCTCAGCACTCTATAGATATGTATAGAGGCTTGTTGTATGCGGAGCCTTCTGGCGGCAGTTCCTTATCGGAAAAGGTCAAAGTTGGCACAGCGCCTCCTAGGAAGACTAACCCCACTAGTTGCTCCAGGGTAGTATCGATGGATAACTTCACTTCATCCATCCCCGACAGTACAGCCTGTTTGTGCACTCGCGAAGCCATAAGCAACCCCGAAATAAATATGTCAGCATTAATCTTCTTCAACTGTTTCAGCACAGCCTCGTCCTCTTACTGCTTTTCCTTATATTTCTCAACCTCTTTGTCCCTCCCTGATGCCTCAGGTTGGTCTAGATGCGGTGGTTTGAAATATCGGCCACTTCTTGTCATGTGGTCGACTTCCTCCACATACCAGGTATTGTCAAGAAGGGCTTCACCCAATCCTCATCAGTGTGCGCAAGATGCAAATCATCATCTTTCCACCACATACTTTCGGTAACCGATAAGTAATTGTCCTGTTCCGATCTAGGTGTTTCCTCAGCAGAAACATTCCCTACAGGGCATTGAGCTATTCTAGCTTTCTAATCACTTTCACTCATTTCCTACCTAAACCGCTCCAGCACAGCTTCTTGTTTTTTATGTATAGTGCTAACAATGCCCAGTTCCTGAGTCAGTTGTTCTTTACCAGTGTCTTCCAGTAGTTTACCCTTCCTATTGGCCGTTCCGACCATTGCTATGGTTCCCGCTTTTTGTTCCTCAAGCTTCGGTTCTGTTCCCTAATCTATATCGGGTTCATCACTTAGTCACCCGGAATTATTTGTTGACCCGTTCAGATCAAACCAGTTAATTTGCATGTCTTCTTGATCTTTCTCATCAAAGAACTGCAAATTATCTATATCCTCCTCCAGGTCAGCCAGATCATCTAATCCCCAACTTGGCCCATCTTCTCAGACTAAACTAACCTCCATCCCAGTCGGCAACACCACTTCTGGCTTAGCTTGATTGATTGGCACAACATAGCAACTCGAGTCGTACACCCCATCAGATAAGTCCTCAAAGCCCTTGAGCAAAGAACTAGCATTCTCCACCAAAGCTTACATCCCTTCATCTTTCGCTATCACCACCACTAGTTCGGGTTGAAGTGAAGACGTGCTCATCATGTACAAGTCTGTGCTCTCAGGGATGAACAACGCCGGCTTAGATAGGTGGGAAGGGGTGATATATTTACTGGGGTCATAAGAGACGGCCAGTGTGTGGATGAGGTTTATTTCCCAGGGTGGAGGGGCTTGGTTATGTGGTAGGAGAGGATTTATAGTGACGTTGGATTTTTCGGGAGGTGTTATCACCTTATTGTCAATGAGGTCTTAAATCTCATGATGCAATCTATAGCACTGATCAGTATCATGACCATGCTAATGGCGAAAAACACAATATTTGGCTGGGTTGTGTTTCGAAAGGAGAGGAACGGGTAATGGGCATTGTTCTAATGGCTTAAGATGTCCCTTTTTGATTAGGACCCTTAAGGTTGCGGATAGAGACATATAGAGTGGAGTGAAGACCCTCTGCCCTCAGGCCTGATGGCTTGAGGTTTGAGAGGTTGTATTGGAGATGTTAGCGAACGGGTTAGCAGTCTTGGGTGTGGTGGTGACCATGCTCACATCCGAAGGCTGTGCAAAGGTGCCACCAATCGTGAATACATTGGAGCTGCGTGTAAAGGGACTCTTAGGCTGTTCCTTCTCATGGTCTATCAGACCTTGCTTCATTGCATTCTCAATTTGAACCCTATTTCATGGAGCTCAGTAAATATAAATAAATGCAAGAATAGCCGTAGATGGACTATAGGATCCCCGGAGCCGTCAAACCGGTCTATATGCAGCGTCTTGAATCTATCCAGCAGAGTTACTACCGAGTCAGTGTATCCATCGTCAATATCAGGGATTGAATTCACGTCCTGCACCCGTTTGAAGAGCTTTTTTAGTTTGTTGACCTTCAGTGCAGTGGGGTCAACCTCGAATTCAAACAGCGCCTCCATTTGGTAAACTAGTGCCTTAGAGATTTGAGGTGGAATGGGATCTACCTGAATGCTCACATTTCCCTGGACATGAATTATGACGCCGGGTGCCAGAATTCCAGCTGGGGGTGCATGGGATAGTGAGGCTACTGTTGGCTGTGGTTGCTGTTGCTGAAGCCTTGCTATCACTTCTGCTTGGCGGGCTGTGGTCTCAGCTTGGCGGCAGCATCTAGCTGCATAGTTTCAATAGTCTGCTGGAGCTGACGAAGCATATCTTCTATGCTGACTAGAGGACTTTGAGCTACCAAAATTGGAAAATTCTCTCTATCTGGAGTAGAAGTATAAGATTGGGCCTGATTGGGCACATGCGAGGCAAAAAGTGACTGTTGGATTGGTGAATTCTGCCTAATCCTCTTCCGTCTGGTAACTGGCGGGAGTGAAACAAACACTGGCTATCCCCTGACTAGATCCCCATATCTGTAAATCCTTCTAACTCGGGTCCAGAGTGCTTGGGTGGTAACAGAATCGTCTGAAGCAATGGTGAAAAAAAATTACCTTGCAAAAAGAAAATAAAGCAAAAAGAAACAAAAATAAGAAATCGCACAGCCCCTTAGCTCAGCCAGAAATAACACACGGTTGCAATTATAAGCAGAAGAATTGTACTCAACACTGATTTCTGCCTCAAAACTAATACCCAGACTTGCAACTAATACATACATTCCTGCAGAGTTTCACTTTAAAAGCACATATCAAGCAAGTGAGAGCCAAAACACCCCTATGATGGGGTAGGGTTACCCTGTCCTAATTTCGTCAGGAGCTAGGGATTCACTACGCAAAGCAAGCGGTTTCATACATTTCTTGCATTCGGATGAACAACTTGTCCTAGTTTGGAACAGTCTCTATGGCTTCTAATATGCAACTAGGTCAATTGGTCAAAAAGGGTACCTCAGCAAGACTACCTAATATACCTCTCACACCTAACACCGAGAAGTAAAAGGAGGATCAAACGGTACAGCGGTAGTCCAAATCCAAGGGTTGTGTTCCGATCGTGGCAGAGCCCACAACCGGTCAGCCTTTTGGCAAGCTTTCCCAAGCAAGCCTCCGGCAAACCGCTCAGGAATAGCAGATGGCAAACACTATGACTTAGGCACACCAATGCAAATGCAAATACAAAGAAACACATAAGTGTAGATAAAATGTTATATCATGAGTTCGAGTCAAGTTCTCTAAGTCCCCAGCAGAGTCACCAGAGATCGGTCACCATTCTGAAGAGAATTGGCAAGTGTGTTTACAAGATAGATGCTCCATCTTAGCTAAATGTGCACTCGGTTTTTCGTGTCAGTTATTTGAAGCCTTACTATCTAGACAAGGAAGATCCAACTCGAAATGAGCTAAAATGCCAAACCATCACAGCCAAAACGAAGAAAAAGTCTGTTGAATCTATCTTGGCCGATCGAGTGAAAATGGTTTCCAAGAAGTAACAAAGGCAATACTTGGTAAAATGGAGAGGCCTCAGAGATGAAGAATCAGTTGGGAACTGGTGACAGATTTGTCGGCTTTTCAAGATGAGATCGATGATTATTGGGTAAAGTCGTCGAGGGCGTGTACTGTTCATGTCATGACCCGAACCCGCCCCCATGGGTTAAGGACAAAACCAGCCCGTAATCACGAGATTACCTACGACCTCAAACCAAATAAGACATAACTCATCAGGGTAAAGGGGCCAAATGGAAGCAATTTCAAACTTTTGTCCATAGAGCTATGCTTATATGGCACATCATAACAAACCATACATAATACATGTTAATAACTCACATCAAAACATGTACTAACACAAAGTTCTGTACATACAGGATCATTCAAGCTTAAGTCAGCCAATCAAAACTATATACAGACATATCCAAAGTCCTTGCCGACATGACAAAATAAAACCAGATAGCAAAAAGGCAAAGACGGGTCTCGTGCGTGAGATGTAAGGGCTGACTCTTCAAAACCTAGGTTGTTCCATATAAACTTTACTAAGATTGGGTTTTGACCTCTCTTGGCTCACCTACAAACACACGAATGAGCGTGAGCGAAAGTCCAGTGAATAATATCAAACAAAGAAGTTACACAAACGGTATTTAGAACAACGTGCTTTAGACGGCCTTCGACCCAATTCGTATTTCTATCTGGCATAGATATATAGATATAGGTCAAGTGACTGCAATTCCAAACACATCATACGGCCTCGGGCCCAATTCATTCGTGTCATACGGCCTCTGGCCCATTCATTCATATCGTCCATGTCATACGGCCTCTGACCCATTCATTTGTGTCAGACTGGCCCTTGGCCCATTTATTCTTTCATCCATGTCAAACTGGCCTTTGGCCCATTCATTCCTTCATGTCAAACTGGCATTCGGCCCATTAATTCTTTCATGTCAAACTGGCCTTCGGCCTATTCATTCATGGCAAACGGCCTTAGGCCCAACCATATAGCATAGCAAAGATTTGTCCACGATTCAAATTGACAAACCCATAAAACATATAGGGAAATAAGTAATTGGATAAATAACATGTTTTGAGATATCTTTATTAAGATATTACTCACAGTGATCTGCTGGATGGTTTGCCCTGGATCTTGACCCTACATATTACATAACACACATGGGTCACAAACGATTCAATCTGTTCCTCAATTCACATATTCCTCTTTAGGCTTCTTTCTTATCCTTTTAACTCATTTACAATGCTTAATGCATGCCTAAGAGTACTTAAAAGTGAAAGAGAACGGAAAACGAAGCACAAAATGCATTTACAAAATTTCAGAAACAGGGATCCACGCTCGAGCGGACCCATGAGGTCTGCAAAAGTACTGGTTACATCAATTTTACGCTCAAGCGTGAAGTCGGGCGCTCGAGCTGAAAAGCTTCTCTACGTGGCTCCCCACTCGAGTGGACATCATCATTTTCCAGAGCTTGTTCTTAAGCTTCAACTTGATATTCAAAGGCTCTAAGCACATGATTTTGGCTCAAACTTCACATATACATGTATCAACATGATCCAACACCAAATTTATTACATTATGAAGCTCAATTTCACAAATTAATCACATCCATGTCCCAATTTACACCAAACTCATTTCCAACATAACAAATTCATGCATTCAAAACTCCTACTCTTATGAATTGTACAAGCATGTGTTATATAACCCTCATTCTCAACTTAGATGATGAAGAGATGGTCAAAATGTGGGCTTTAACTAAAATCTCACATGGATTATACATTTTGTGCTCAAACATGCAAATTCAAAGCAATTTCTCACATGCATGTGCATATTGACTTCCAATTCAACAAAACCAACTCATTTTCATCATAATCAATTTAATTCATGTTATTGATCATTATTCAACCTTGAATTCACAAAATTACAATTTAAAATCCATGAATTTACTTACCTAGAGGCCTTAATCTTCACAAATTCTAGTTGAATCTTGAGTCCAACATTCAAATTTCTCAAACTTGAGCCAAACACACAATTCTCCTTCCTTCTCCCTCTCTAGCCGACCCTCTCTCTTTCTCTTAGAGTTAATATCAGCCAAACATAAGAAAAGAGAGGAATTGAGTGAAAGTGGCCCACTATAAGCCCCTACTTAACACATTATTTTAATATTAGATAATTGAGCACTTAATTAATCGCTCTGGATCTAATTATTCTTATCTGAATCAATTTTTGATTAAATTTCACTGTAGGCCCTAAAAATTACGCCAATCACAATGGCACAGTCAATTTCGATTCCTGTGGCTGATAGGGCCTTCAATTTAAATTCCAAAGCAGATAATCAAACAGATATTCCTACGGTGAACAGATAAAAATTCAAAACCACATATTTTCACATAAATGGCACACAAAATCATAACACATAATCACATTCATAATAAAGACCAATTAGCATAACACGGAACAGGGTTATCACAATCTTCCCCCCTTTAGGAAATTTGGTCCTCCAAACTTATTTTACCTTCGTCGGGAAACAAATATGGATAGCGTAGGCGCATTTCATTCTCTTTTTCCCACGTGGCATCTGTCCCATAGTGTTCTTTCCATTCCACTTTCACCATTGGGATGGACTTGCTTCTCAATTGTTTAACTTGCCGGTCAATGATTCGTTCCGACCACTCGGCGTACTCCATATTTTCATCAAGAGCTACCCGGTGATAATCAATCATATGAAACAGGTCTCGAAGATAACCCCTCAACATCGACACATGAAACACATTATGGACTTGCTCAAATCCTAGTGGCAAAGCAACTCTATAGGCAACTGGACCAAACCTTTCCAAAATTTGAAACGGCCCAATGTAACGGGGCGACAACTTGCCATTCTTTCCAAACTTGACTTGGCCCATCATCGGAGACACACGAATGAACACATGGTCACCAACCTCATACTCAAGAGGTCTTCTCCGAACATCTGCCAAATTCTTTTGTCGGTCTTGAGCCGTTTTGAGCCTTTGGTGAATAGTTTTAATCTTCTCAGAAGTGTCTTGCACAATTTCAGGCCCAAGTAAAGCTTTATCCCCGACTTCTGTCCAACAAATCGGTGATCTACACCTTCTGCCATACAAAGCCTCGTATTGTGCCATACCGATGCTGGAGTGGAAGCTGTTATTGTATGCAAATTCTACAAGTGGCAAATAGTCTTCCCAACTCCCCTGAAAATCCAAGGCACACATCCTTAGCATATCTTCTAACATCTGTATGGTCTGTTCTAATTGCCTATCTATATGTGGATGGAATGCAGTACTAAATCTCAGTTCTGTCCCCATAGCTTCTAGCAAGCTCTTCTACAATCTAGATACAAATTTCGGATCTCTATCTGACACAATAGATACCGGAACCCCGTGTAAACGGACAATCTCATCAACATATATTGTAGCCAGTCTATAAGCATTAAACGTAGTTCTAACTGGTAGGAAATGTGCAAATTTAGTCAGTCTATCAACTATAACCCAAATAGAATCCATACCTCGAGGAGTCCGAGGTAGACCAACAACGAAATCCATAGTCACATGCTCCCACTTCCATTCAAGAATAGGGAGAGGTTAAAGCAGACCGCCCGGTTTCTGATGTTCAGCTTTAACTTGCTGACATTGAAGACACTTGGGCACATATTCTGCAATTTCTTTCTTCATCTTAGGCCACCAATAGCTTTGTTTCAAGTCTCGATACATTTTATTGTTACCCGGATGCATAGCAAACACTGATTTATGGGCTTCATCTAAAACCCTCTTCTTTAGTTCCGGAATATCTAGGATACACATTCGGTTTCGAAATCGCAACACTTCGCCTTCAATGCTGAACTCTGCTTTCGGACTTGTCTTAAACTCATCAATCACTTTCTTGAGGAATTCATCCTCTTTCTGTTTCTATTTAATTTCATCAATGATTGCCGGTTTGGCTGAGATAGGGGCTATCAATCCGCCCTGTTCACACAATACCACCTCAATTTCAGACTTCTCAAAATCTTGCAGGATCTCTTTCTGTTCAGTAAGTAAACAAGCCATACTCCCATTGATTTTCTGCTCAAGGCATCAGCAACTGTATTGGCTTTCCCGAGGTGATACTGAATCTCAAGATCATAGTCTTTTATCAGTTCCAGCCATCTCCTCTGTCGCATATTCAACTCCTTCTGCGTAAAGAAGTATTTCAGACTTTTGTGATCCGTGTAGACTTCACACTTTGCCCCATACAAATAATGCCGCCAGATTTTCAAAGCAAAAACAATAGCGGCCAATTCTAGATCATGTGTTGGGTAGTTCTTCTCGTGTGGTCTCAACTGTCGGGAGGCATAAGTAATAACCTTTCCATTCTGCATTAATACACAACCCAAACCTTTATAAGACACATCACTGAAAATTATAAAATTTTCCATACCTGTGGGCAATGTCAATACTGGTGCAGTGGTCAGCCTCGTTTTCAGTTCATGAAAGGAAGATTCTCTTTCGTCATTCCATTCAAATGATTGCCCCTTGCGTGTCAACTAAGTAAGAGGTACATCTATCTTTGAAAAGTTTTTCACAAACCTCCTGTAATACCCGGCTAGGCCCATCAAACTGTGGACTTCTGTCACATTTGTCGGTGTAGGCCAATTCACAATTGCCTCTATTTTCTGTGGGTCCACTGAAATCCCTTCCTTGTTGATCACATGCCCTAAGAAAACAACTTCATCCAACCAAAACTCACATTTCTTTAGTTTAGCAAATAATTTCCTTTCTCTAAGTATTTGTAGGATAGTTCTCAAATGATGTTCATGTTCAAGTCTATTCTTGGAGTATATCAAAATGTCATTGATAAAGACCACAACAAATTCGTCAAGATAGATTTTAAAAATTCGGTTCATTAAGTCCATAAATGCTGCCGGAGCATTAGTCACTCCAAATGGCATAACAAGAAATTCAAAATGACCATACCTCATTCTGAATGCGGTTTTCTCAACATCTTCTGCCTTTACTTTTAGTTGATGATACCGGATCTCAAATCAATCTTGGAAAACACTTGTGATCTCTGCAACTGGTCAAACAGGTCATCAATACGGGTTAGGAGGTATTTATTCTTTATTGTTACCTTGTTCAGTTCTCTATAATCGATGCACAATCGTAAAGTTCCATCCTTCTTTTTCACAAACAACACTGGTGCACCCCAAGGTGAAGTGCTAGGTCGGATAAACCCCTTGTCAAGCAGGTCTTGCAACTGTTCTTTCAATTCTTTCATTTCGGCAGTAGCCATTCTGTAGGGAGTTTTAGAAATAGGCTGGGTGTCTGGCATAATCTTAATTGTAAACTCTATCTCCATGTCTACTAATTCCCCTAGTAGTTTGTTTGGGAACACATCTGCAAATTCTCTAACAATAGGGATATTATTCAATTCAACATCTACAGATTGTTCCGACAACACATAACATAAATAACCCTGACACCCATTCCTGATTAATTTGCATTCCTTCATTGCAGATATTAAATAAGGTGGAGGTACTATCCCGTTACCCACAAACACAATTTCTTCATGTTCTGGTGGTCTAAACACAACCCGTTTTGTCACACAATCAATGATGGCACAATATTTAGTTAACCAATCCATGCCCAAAATTACATCAAAGTGCCTAAAGTTAAAGGGCAACAAATCCACATATAGAATGGCATTCCCAACATGCATGTCACAAAAACGATATACAGATTCATACAATACAGATTCCCTAGATGGCGCAGATACACATAGCAGATATGGCAATAATTCTAGAGGTCTACTTAGTCTAGATGCAAATGCACATGTCACAAAAGAATGTGTTGATCCGGAGTCAATTAACACAAAAGCATCCTAATTACATATAGGAATAGTACCTGAGACAACTGCATTGGCATTCCATGTATCGCCTAGAACAAGCGCAAAAACTCTCCCTTGTCTCACGGCATCTCCGGTGGTAGTAGATCTCGTATTATTTCCCGGCTTCGAGATTGATGCAGTTGAGCTAGCAGCTAGCTTCCCACTATTCTGATTACAATCTCGGGCCATGTTCCCTTGTTTACCACATTTGAAACAGGCTCCCGACAGATGATAACAAACCCCACGATGCCTCTTACTACAAATATTGCACATAGGAGATGTATCTCGGGAAGAATTTGAAGTACTTGAGGAGCCCGTGTTTTTCTTTTTCAAAAATTTCTTCTTTGAAAAGAAACCTTGCCTTTTATTACCTTTCTAGTCAGTTGTTGACTTAGTCTGTCTATCTATGTTAGCTTCTGATATTATGGCCCTGTCTAGCACCCCAATATAGGTTTCCGGCTTCAAGACATTCACTCTTTCTAAAATGTGGCTTCGAAGCCCACCTTCAAAATGCCTCGCTTTCTTATAGTCAGTATCAATCACATGTGGTGCAAACTTGGCCAATTCTGTGAATTTGGCTTCATACTCAACTACAGTCATACTGTCTTGTTTGAGTTCCATGAGCTCTGATACTTTCCTGTCCTGGACAGATTGAGGGAAGTACTTATCATAGAAAACTTCCAGGAACTTCGCCCAGTCAACATCTTTATGATTTTCACGCATTAACATCCATCATCTTCTTGCTTCGTCTTCTAGCGTAAAGGTGGCTAGAAGCACTTTCTGTGTCTCCGAACAAGGGAACACCTCAAATAGCTTTTCGATGCCGAGAACTCATGCTTCGGCTTTCAACGGATCTAATCCCCCATGGAACTGTGGTGGTTTCATTTTCTTAAACTTTTTGGTGAGAGGTATTATCCGATCATCATTCTGATTATCTGGCACGGGTGGTGCCGGAGGTGGAGGTGGAGGATGTGGTTGCTGCCACTGTTACTGCCACTCTTGTTGTTGCCTCAATGTTTCTGTCATTTCCTGAATCAACCTTTCCATTCTATCCATTCTGGCTGTAGAGGACTCTTCTATCTCATCACCTCTTGTTCTCACCATCTGATTAGACTTACATTATTCTTTATACAAAAGTTTCACAAGTATGCATATAATAAAGAGCATACATATTCAAATAATTTGCAATGCAAGCAAATCACAAACTTATAACACATAATTGTTCATATCGAAACATTTAAGCATATTCTCGATGCTTCCAAACTCATACTTATCACATGAATGCATCCTAGATCTTTTCTAGACGCTTATTGCTCTTTGGACAAGTGTATGAGTTATTAACTCGTGCTCTGATACCACTCTGTCATGACCCGAACCCGCCCCCATGGGTTAAGGACATAACCGACCATTAATCACGAGATTACCTACAGCCTCAAACCAAATAAGACATAACTCATCAGGGTAAAGGGGCCAAACGGAAGCAATTTCAAACTTTTGTCCATAGAGCTGTGCTTATATGGCACAGCATAACAAACCATACATAATACATGTTAATAACTCACATCAAAACATGTACTAACACAAAGTTCTGTACATACAGGATCATTCAAGCTTAAGTCAGCCAATCAAAACTATATGTAGACATATCCAAAGTCCTCACCGACATGACAAAATAAAACCAGATAGCAAAAAGGCGAAGACAGGTCTCGTGCATGAGACGTAAGAGCTGACTCTTCAAAACCTTGGTTGTTCCACACAAACTTCACTGAGGCTGGGTTTGGACCTCTCTTGGCTCACCTACAAACACACGAATGAGCGTGAGCGAAAGTCTAGTGAATAATATCAAACAAAGAAGTTACACAAACGGTATTTAGAACAACGTGCTTCAGACGGCCTTGGGCCCAATTCGTATTTCTATCTGGCATAGATATATAGATATAGGTCAAGTGACTGTAATTCCAAACACATCATACGTCCTCAGGCCCAATTCATTCGTGTCATACGGCCTCTGGCCCATTCATTCATATCATCCATGTCATACAGCCTCTAGCCCATTCATTCGTATCATTCGTGTCAGACTGGCCCTTGGCTCACTTATTCTTTCATCCTTGTCAAATTGGCCTTTGGCCCATTCATTCTTTCATGTCAAACTGGCCTTCAGCCTATTCATTCTTTTATGTCAAACTAGCCTTCGGCCCATTCATTTATGGCAAACGGCCTTAGGCCCAACCATATGGCATAGCAAACATTTGTCCACGATTCAAATCGACAAACCCATAAAACTTATAGGGAAATAAGTAATTTGACAAATAACATGTTTCGAGATATCTTTATTAAGATATTACTCACAGTGATCGGCTGGATGGTTTGCCCTGGAGCTTGACCCTACGTACTACATAACACACATGGGTCACAAACGATTCAATCCATTCCTTAATTCACATATTCCTCTTTAGGCTTCCTTATTATCCTTTTAACTCATTTACAATGCTTAATGCACGCCTAAGAGTACTTAGAAGTGAAAGAGAACGGAAAACGAAGCACATAATGCATTTACAAAATTTCAAAAACAGGGGTCCCCGCTCGAGTGTGGACTTCCCCGCTCGAGCGGACCCATGAGGTCTGGAAAAGTACTGGTTACATCAATTTTACGCTCGAGCGTGAAGTCGGGCGCTCGAGCTGAAAAGCTTCTCTACGTGGCTCCCCGCTCGAGCATGAACTTCTCCGCTCGAGCGGGCATCATGTCGGCAGAAAATACAGGGGGCCCGAATTTTACGCTCGAGCGGACATCAAAATTTCTGGATTTTTCAGAACTTGTTCTTGAGCTTCAACTTGATATTCAAATGCTCTAAACACATGATTTTGGCTCAAACTTCACACATACATGTATCAATATGATCCAACACCAAATTTATTACATTATGAAGCTCAATTTCACAAATTAATCACATGCATGTCCCAATTTACACCAAACTCATTTCCAACATAACAAATTTATGCATTCAAAACTCCTACTCTTATGAATTGTGCATGCATGTGATATATAACCCTCATTCTCAACTTAGATGATGAAGAGATGGTCAAAATATGAGCTTTAACTAAAATCTCACATGGATTATACATTTTGTGCTCAAACATGCAAATTCAAAGCAATTTCTCACATGCATGTGCATATTGACTTCCAATTCAACAAAACCAACTCAACTTCATCATAATCAATTTAATTTATGTTCTTGATCATTATTCAACCTTGAATTCACAAAATTACAATTTTAAATCCATGAATTTACTTACCTAGAGGCCTTAATCTTCACAAATTCTAGTTGAATCTTGAGTCCAACATTCAAATTTCTTAAACTTGAGTCAAACACACAATTCTCCTTCCTACTCCCTCTCTAGCCGACCCTCTCTCTTTCTCTTAGAGTTAATATCAGCCAAACATAAGAAAAGAGAGGAATTGAGTGAAAGTAGCCCACTATAAGCCCCTACTTAACACATTATTTTAATATTAGATAATTGAGCACTTAATTAATCGCTCTGGATCTAATTATTCTGATCCGAATCAATTTTTGATTAAATTTCACTGTGGGCTCTAAAAATTATGTTGATCACAATGGCGCAATCAATTTCGGTTCCTGTGCCCGATAGGGCCTTCAATTTAAATTCCAAAACAGATAATCAAATAGATATTCCTACGGTGAATAGATAGAAATTCAAAACTACGTATTTTCACATAAATGGCACACAAAATCATATCAAACACATAATCACATTCATAATAAGGACCAATTAGCATAACACGGAACAGGGTTATCACGGTTCAAGTAGGGTAGATTGTCAAGGTGCGCCCATCTAAGGGTCAACACCTTGTTGCCATACTTATTTGTGCCCTTTGGAGAGCCAAAGACAGGCCTAAGAAGGTGTTGGTGCAACTGCAAGCCAAGGCCCAAGGCATGGTGCAAGACAGCCCACGGCATACCATGAACCAGCCTATGCCAACAGCTAACAGGAGTTGTGGTAGCAACAGCAGCAGCAGCCAGTAGCCAACAACAGCCTTGCAAGCACCAGCCAGCAGGCCACAGCCTTGCCAACAGCAGCCAGCAGGTCGCAGCCTTGCCAGCAACAAGCAGTAGCCAGCAGCAGCAGGTCACTGTCTTGCCTGTCTAGCAGCTTGTTTAGGCGAACTTTTGGAGGGTCAAATGTAGTCTTTTTGCCTTGTAAATTTTTATGTTAATACCTTAGTATTAAAGGTGTTTTGGGACCAAGTCTTGTAATTTTTCACTTTTTGTAGAATTTATGAAAATCCATTATGACTACTCAAACATAGTGGACGTTTCCTCTTGCCAGCTAGGAAAAGGCTTAACAAGCTATATTAAGGAGGGGGTACCGAAGTGTTGAATCAAACCACTTGTGCCTTTAAAATACCCTAACCTAGTTCATGGTAAGGCAACTTTTGTAGCACTTTTAGTGCATCGTTCAACTATTGTAATGCCTTCTTTTGATCAATGAAAAGTTCATTTCGCCTTTAAATTGTGCAAAGTTTTTCTAGTGTTGCTTGCCTAAATTTTAGCTTGTTGCTTGCTAATTTGTAGCTTGTCTCCAACCTTGTGGCTCATCAACTTAACTAATATTGTGTTTGCTTGTCTTTGCAAACCTTTTGAGTTTTATTGGCAGGCTAGTAAAGAGAGTTGACTAGCGCCACACACACTTGCATATCTATTGACAAGGCTTTTGCATAGCCGGTGTATGACACATAGCCAAGAAATCCAGTAGCATGCAACATTTTGTACATTTGATTTCTCCATATGAGAAAGTTGCTTGAGTCAAGCTTAATAGTAACCAAAGAACTGAAATTAGATAAGAGTAAACTCAGACTTGAGGAAGCAAATGAAGTTGATGAAAATAAAGATGGATTCGCCATTGGAGGATCTTGAATTGTGCTCGTGGAAGCTAACTGCTCTGATACCATATTGGAAGTTACAAATCCATTTCTTTATTGATTTTCTAATGAATGATCAACACAGATATTTATATTGTAAGATGGCTATATTAACTGATTAACTAATTCTCTAACTATCAGTAGTGCTCATATACCCTGTTAGCTTGAGCTTGAAAGGTATTTTTTATGTCTCTCCCTTATTGAAGTAGAAGATAGGAGTCTTTTCTTGTTTATTATTTTCAATTGGTGTTGAAATGCATTTAGAGTATAGGTGACAAACACAATTTAAAATCATGAACTGAAAGGGCGTTTGGGGGGTAAAAATGCAAAACAGCCCCCGAACCATTGTATGAATGTCACAAGCACCTTCCTCGTGATAAATAGGACATGTAGGGACAAACGGGATTTAATTAGCACACGTAGGTTGGGAGTTAGAGTCGAAAACACCTTCAACTTAGTCCAAAAAAGGGCATTCGGAAGGGGGGAAGCAAAAATGCAAAACAGCCCCCCAACCACTGTATGGATGTCACGGGCACCTTTCTTGTGACAAATAGGAACTGCGGAGACATGCGGGATGTAATTAGCACGCGTAAGTTGGGAGTTAGAGCCAAAAACACCTTAAATTAGTCGAAAAAGGGCGTTTAGGGGACGAAACTGTAAAACAGCCTCTGAACCACTGTATGGATGTCACGGGTAGCTTCCTCGTGACAAAAGGGCTTATGAGAATAGATGAGATGTAATTAGCACGCGTACGTTTGGAATTAGAGCCGAAAATGCCTATGCATTAATTGACTAAGTTTGAAGAATTTGTCTAATGTTGGTGGACATTATGTGTTAATAGTATAATTTACTGATTTGGACAATTACTGTTTTCTTTTTATAGTCCGTAATTTTTTACTAAAGAAATAGCTTATATTCCATAACTAAGGACTTCTTCCATGAACTTGCTTTTTCTTGCTTAAGTGTGTTGGTGGTTAAAAAATGAAATAAAATAAAATTTTACAAACCTAATGAAACCAGTTTAGAAATGAATATACTTGTTAGATAAATGATTAGATGAAAGTTAACAACAGTTAAGTGTTACTCAGTACAGGCTTTGGGGGAAAGCCGAGCAAGCGGCCGCTCTGGAACCTGGAAAATTAGTTTGAAAAAAGAGTCCCAAAATTTAACTATATATTAAACTTATATAATAAATAAATAAATAGATAAGTCCTCCAAAAACTTGATTGATGTGGTGAATTATTTGATAAATATGGTTATTTTTCAAATGTATAAATTATGTATAAAATATTATTGATTATAATTGTTAAAAGTTTGATCGTTGTGGTGAATTATTTGATGAATGATTATTTCTCAATTGTATGAATGGTAATACTAGTTGTTATGATTGCTTATGAAAAAAGAAGTTTTTTAAATTGATTAAATCAGACACTCAACAACTCTATCACAAGAAAAATTTAATGAATTTTGTTAATAATACTTTGTATAATTTTTTATTACTTTGCATAATTTGTATAATTGATTAATACTTTGTATAATTTTTTTAAATTGATTAATACTTTGTATAATTTTTTATTATTATACTTTGTATAATAATACTTTGTATAAGTTAAATTATGCAAGCTTGACTAGTAATCTTACAAGTAATACTTTGTATAATTTTTTATTTTTTATTTTTTTGGTACTTACTTTATTATAAACTTGGTAAAATTATGTAAATAGTCCATGTAGTTTATACGATGTGTCAATTTGGTGCTTGTAGTTTCAATTTGCTCAATTTTACCCCTTAATTTAACGGATTGTGTCATTTTAATCCAATAAATAACGGTTGTTAAATTAATTTAACGAAAAGTCAAACAATGGATTAATTTGATCCTTGTATTTTTCACAATGTGTCAATTTAGTCCCTGTCAAATTAAGAAAATTGAAACTACAATGACCAAATTAACACATCGTGTAAAGTACAGGGACTAAATTAACACATTGTTTGACCTTCTATTAAATTAACTTAACAAACGTTATTTATTGAATTAAAATGACACAATCAGTTAAATTAAGGGGCAAAATTGAGCAAATTAAAACTACAAGAATTAAATTGATACATCGTGTAAACTATGGAGACTATTTGCATAATTTACCCTATAAACTTTGTTATATGTGTTAAGTAAAATTTTAATAGTTGTATATAAAAGTAATGTGTTTTGTGAGCATCGTGAAATACAAAAAATATATATATACATAAATACATAATCTTTTGTTCACAAATTTTTATCGATCAAACTTAGGGATGGCAATGGATAACCTATCCTGTGGGTATCCATGGAGACCCAACCCAAATACATGGGTTTTCCCCTCTTTTTCTTATCCATTGGGTAGGGTAGGTGATATTCTTTAAATATCCACAGGGGATGGATTGGGAATGGGTACCCACTAATTTCCCCATATGTTTTTTTTTTTTTTTTTTTTTTTTTTTAAGATTCACAACTAAAACTAAATATACATTCAATCTTTTTTCTTTTTTTATTTATTTATTTTTTTAGGTTCACAACCATTTTTTTTTTTTAAGATCCACAACCAAAACTAAATATACCTCCAATCTTTTTTTATTTTATTTTTAAGGTTCACAACTATTTTTTTTTAATTTTTAAGATTCACAACAAAAGCTAAATATACATTTAGTTTTTTTCCTTTTTTAAATTTTTTTTAAGGTTCACAACCATTTTTTTTTTTTAAGATTCACAACCAAAGCTAAATATATATTTAATTTTTTTTTCCTTTTTTTTTAATTTTTTTTTTTAAGGTTCACAACCATTTTTTTTTTTTTTTAAGATTCACAACCAAAGCTATACATTCAATCTTATTTTATTTTATTTGGCTCAACAATAAAATCAAATACACATTAATTAACATTGTCACATTATTCTTGTCAAATTTTATGCATATCTACAATTTTTTAAATTTATTTAAAAAAAATTAAGGACATTGTCTAGTGTAGGTTTCGGTTTGCTTTTCTATGTTATTTTATTTTGTTGTGTATTGTAATTTTCAGAATGGTTTGCTTGTTCTGAAATTTCAATTAACGAGTATGAATCTATTTATTTTATGTTATCACACAATTTATACAACATATATATATATATATATATATGAATGTATTTGAAAATAAGGAAATTGTAGAGAATCAAAACAAGCATGAGTTGTGATTGGTTAGAAATGATGGGTACATAGATTTATTTGCTAAAAAAACAAAAAGGGGATACAAAGTCATACTAAATAATTTTTTTTTAAATTAAAAGAATTTTTCTTAGTTATGAACAGATTTAACTGAAATCAGCTTGTTTCCCAATGTTATGCTTCATTTATTTAGATAGAAAATATTTTTTAATGAAAAATATTTTTTATAAAAAAAATTCAAAATATATTTTTTTATATTTGGTAGTGGTGGTGATGGAACGAAGGTGAAAGTAGAAATTGTTACATAGTGGTGGGGTGATGGCGGCAGTGATGATGGTAGTGGCTATGGTGATGGTAGTGTGACAGTGAAAGTGAGAATAGTGGTGATGGTGTTGTGAAATTAGTAAAAATTTAATTGAAAAAACATTTTTTGTTTTTTAAAAGTAACAAACAACAAAATTCGTGGGGGACTAAAGGAAGAAGATGGAGGATGGATTGGATGTGGTAATGCATAGATATCTTAAAATGAGTGGTTCAGATTTGTTAAAGGTATAATTAGATTTTGGATAAATTAAAATGAATTGTTCAAATTTGCTAAGAGAAAGATGGTTTAATGTCTAAATTGTCCGTGGCTAACAATTCCTTGTATATGCCCTGATGCAATTTAATATGAGTCTTATAACACTTTCTTCAAACAAACTTTTTGATTTTCTCAAAATTATATATTTGATTATTATAAAAGAAACTTTTTAATTAATTAATTAATGTGTATTTGATTTTGTTGTTGAACCAAATAAAATAAAATAAGATTGAATGTATATTTAGCTTTTGTTGTGAACCTTAAAAAAATAAAAAATAAAATAAAAAAATTAGTTGTTAACATTAAATATATTAAAAAAGAAAGAAAAAAGATTGAAGGTATATTTAGCTAAAACCTTTATAAAAAAAAGACAAAAGAAAAACAAGAAGGTTGTTAACATTAAATATATTAAAAAAGAAAGAAAAAAGATTGAAGGTATATTTAACTTTTGTTGTGAACCTTAAATAAAAAATAAAATAAAAAAAAATTGTTAACATTAAATATATTAAAAAAGAAAGAAAAAAGATTGAAGGTATATTTAACTTTTGTTGTAAACCTTAAAAAAAATAAAATAAAAAATAAATAAATAAATAAATAAAAATTGTTAACATTAAATATATTTAAAAAGAAAGAAAAAAGATTGAAGGTATATTTAACTTTTGTTGTGAACCTTAAAAAAAAATAAAAAATAAAAAATAAAAAAAAATAAAAAAAATTGTTAACATGAAATATATTTAAAAAGAAAGAAATAGATTGAAGGTATATTTAGTTTTTGTTGTGAACCTTTAAAAAAAAAAAAAAAAAAAAAAAAAAAAGTGGTTGTTAACATTAAATATAAAAAATAAAAATGGGGATTAAAGTGGGTTGGGGAAAATCCATACCCATTAAAAAATGGGGAGAGTGGTACCCATGGGGAATGGGGAATGGGAAAAATTTATTATAGGGGAATGGGGATGGGGAATTAATATCCACCCCATTGCCCCCCATTGCCATTCCTAATCAAACTGAACTTCAAAAATTTTATTATATAATTAATTGAAAAATGCTTGGGAGCACTAATTAGTGCTCCCACTAATTAGGTGGCAGTGGGTCCCGCCATTAATGATGTGATGTTTTGGTCTTGGAGTTGTGCTTTTTTCTTTTTTTTTTTACTTTTTTAATGTATTAGTGCTATTAGTGGTGATGTTTTTAGTGGGATGAATCATTGTTGTAATTAATTTGGAAGTGCCAAGTGCTTAGCCATCGAGAATGGCTTTTACTTACTCATTGGAAGTATGGGCACCCATCACTGCATGACCATCCATTTTTATATTAGGAAACCCATAGCAAAGCCCACCCTAGTTATTGCACGTGAGTAGTCCATTATTCCATAGTATTATTACTAGTACTACTAATTGATGGACAGAACTAAAAGTTAACCATGGCATAATCAGTAGTTGAATTCAAGATATGGTAAAAAATTATATTTTACAAAGGAGGTACATGCTTGTGGTGGTGGGATTCAAACAAAAGCTAGGCTCAGAACCCAAAAAAAGAAAAGAAAAGGTTAGGCACAGGCACAGCACTTGTGTGCTTATTTTTGTACCTATGAAATTGATAGCAAAAAAGTCATTCACTATGTGACCAAAAATACAAAGCTTGTGGCCTTGGAATCTTGGACTACAAAGCAGTCCTCACAGAGCTCTTATCTATGAATATATATGATTGATTCAATTGAAAACAATTGACTCATGAACATTGCTAGAGTGGTCCTCAACTTGAAGACCACATTTTCGCTAAGGGGTTGGGTTTTTTTTTTTCCCTTTCAGTTAAACTATATTTCCAGTTCAAATTATGTGAGAGATGCTGATCACTTGGCTAATATGAAGTCAATAGACCACTGTCATTAAGAAAATTGAGAATGGATACCATAGCTAATTTTTTTTTTTTTTTTGATAAGCGATACCATAGCTAATTTATGTTTTAAAAGGCTCTGTTTGGTAGAGTTTTTGAAATTTAATTTTATCCCTTAGTTTGAGTGTGTTGTTTGGTTGCAACTTTAGAAAATTAATTCCACATTCACTTTTCAAAACACACACTTTTCAATATTATATGTCACATCACTCAATTCAAACTCTTTTTAAAATTCATAACCAAACAAATTTTCTACACTCAAATCATAATTCTAAAACTCACAAACTCAAAATACAACTCTATTCTCAAATCATAATTCTAAAACTCTACCAAACGCAACCTAAAGCTGTAAGAAAAAATTCATGACTTATTAAAGAAACATTGAAATTTTAAAGTAATGTCTATTTATTTACTTCTTATTTTTCTAACTCAACCAAAAAAAGAGAAGGAAAAAAAAAGAAGAAGGGCTTTTTTACATTTTCTTTCCTTATCATTCTCTCAAGTTGAAATGTGAATCTGAAATAAGTCTAACTATTTTTGTTAGATTTTTCATCAATAGCCAAACACAACTTAATTACTCATCATTCCATGGTGAAGGGAACTGAAATATCATATTGGAAAGAAATAATGCAGAAAATAGGGGTTGCAGCAAAAGAAAAGCTGTCATTAAACACATTCTTATGTAGTTTGCTTCCTGCCTAAAAATACCACTATACAAATTAATAAATTTTATATTTATTGATGGGGTACGTATTGTATCATTGAAGTGAGTTTGGTTTTAATTGTAAAATTTCACCATTGAATAATAAATCAGTTAGTAACAATATATATATATATAAATAATTCATTAATTTAGATAACATTTTTCTTAAGATAACGAAAAATTATCCCATATCTCATGTGCACCACATGATCATGTCATAAATCAATTATAAAATATCATCTCTTATGTTATCTTTTCAATCACTATCATAAATTGGTGACTCCATTATATCCAATCAATTATGACTTCTTTTTGATACCCATTGACAATGTCCCTAATGATAGTAAATAACTATATATTGCCAAAGGATAAGGGATTATAAAAATTGAAATTTTATGTTTTAACTAGGGTTTGGTTCCCTAATAATCAGCTAGACAAAACACTACAAGAAAAAACACCTTTGGCGATCACTTTTTTTGAGGTAGTCGCAAAAAGTACACTAATCTGTGACCAACATTTATTTTCATCACAAATGAGTTGTGTTTTCACGACCAATGTTTTTTGGTTGCTAATAGGTAATTTTTTGCGACCAAATATAAAATGTGGTAGCGGAAAGTAATTAATGGCGGGAGAGTGAAAAAGAAAAGGTAGGATGTCAAACCCTTTGGTGACCAGTAGATTGTGGTCATAAAAAGAAAAATGATATATTATGTAACAAAACTACGTAGTTTTGAATTTCCGAAATCAAAAATACGTTGCCTTAATCGATTGAGCTTCCTTTTTCATCGTTGCCCTTTTTCAAGTCAGATTGGTCGCTATCTTCTATCTTCTCACTCTCTGCACTTCCAATCGGTTCATCGAAACCCTAGCCACCATCTCTGTTCACTTCATCCCCTCTTTTGCTGCCTCTTCATCTTTGGCTTTGTCATTCTGCTTACCAGGTCTCTCTCTCTCTCTCTCTCTCTCTCTCTCTCTCTCTCTCTCTCTCTCTGTTCGTGTATATATATCTTCATGTGAGCACCATTGTTTGTCTCTCTGTTCATACAACTCAACTGTTCTATTGTTCAAGGGTTCCACAAGCCTCGAGTTGCTCATAGATGTTGGTTGCAATGGAGCCTTCAAAGCCTCTATTTGTTCTTTAAAGATATTGATCTAATCTACATTTTTGTAACCCATTATCAAAATTTGTAAATGTACCTATATGTATGCATGAATATAGAATGTATTCTGAGTGTTGAACAAAGATTAGAATAACTTGTAAACCGAACCAATTCAATTTTCATGGATTGGTTGATAAATTTATAAAATTTTGTCGCCAAACTAAATACCGAATCAATTTGGTTGGTTATAATTATTTTCCATGTTTAACCTAAAAACTAAACCATTTCTGTAATGAAATCAAAAATTTATTTGAAACACATATAATCATAATATATGATAGGTCCTTTTCAATTTGCATTATAATAACTAGTGGGTGTGTGCTCACCCAATGGATGTGCCATTAAATTTATAAAATATAAATTTTGATTTTGATTTAGAAATATATTTGTTGTGGGTTGTTGAAGTGGTAAAGATGTTGTTACCCAAACCCAACATCATAGGTTTAAGTCCCATTCACTGCATTATTTGATTTTTTGGTTTAAATAATTATTATAGGCATATTTTGGGAAATCTCAAAATATAAGACATTTGTATCAACACCATCAACAACATTCACATATTAATAGTATAGAATATAGATAGAATATAGATAGATATAGATATAGAGGATAGATATATGGACACAGAACAATATTGGTTCATGTGAACGTTAAAGATCTGTATTGAGTTTATTGAAGAGGAGCAATCTGGGATTATGTTCTTTATCCAAAAATGGAAGTGCTCATGGTCTTTGGTGCTAACCATTGCTTCAATTTTGGCATTGGCTTCTGTAGTTCATCTATTTTTGTTTCCCGCAGTGCCTTCATTTGAGTACTTCAGTGCTAGGCACGTTCAAAATGCATGTGTCCCAATAAATGGATCAATTAAAGGAGGCAAGAATGATGTTTTGCAAAATCCACAGCCTTTTTATTGCAATTCTGGTTTTAACCTAACCCTTTTGTATCTTGGACTCGAGTTTCGTAGTGTTGTTCATGTCTTTTTCCCCTCATACTTCCTTGAGTTTGGCTATTGGATAGTAATGGTTGCGTTTGGAACAGATTGATTGCTTGGTTTTCAAACTTTTGTTGCCCAAAATTTTACTCCACCACTTGAGAGGCACTTCATGCGCTCGAACGGGCTTTGTGAACTCTCAGCACTTTTGCAGGTCAGCAAAACTACTGGGAGAGTGTATTCTACACTCAAGCGGTGCTTTCTGCACTCAAGCGGCCTTTCTTGTGCTCGAGCGTTGGGTCTGTTGTCTACAAAACTACTGGGAGTGTGCATTCTGCGCTTGAGCGTCACAACTTATTGTGTCTGACACATAAGCGTCACTTCTTGCGCTCGAGTGGACTGTGCGTATATCAGTTTGTAGCAGCACTTTTCTACATCACTTTTTCATATCTTTTTCTCTCAAAACCCTAGATCTAGAGCCTCTGTCTCTCTCTAAAACTCACTCTCTCTCTACATTTTCACCTAGATTTGGTGGTTTCTCTACCCGTGTGCCTTTGTTAAAAAGGTAGAGCACCTTAAGGGCTACGTTTTGATCCGAATAGAACTTAGTTTCGACATCTTTGAAGTTCCTGCATTGCTTCCTTGATCTCTAGCTTCGAGGTAGGGACTTTTTACACTCTTCTATGAGTTTTAACTTAGTTATTTGTTAATGTGTAAAGAATATTGGAATTTGGGATGATTTTGAACAAACCTAGGGTTTTGGTTTAAAATCAAAATAGGGGTTTTCAAATGTATGTATTAAAAATGGTTATGGGAGGAAATGTGAGGTTGTGTTGTAATAAATTTGTTGATTTTGATACCCGAGATGGATTTTGGAAGAAAATAGAGTTTTGCCCTAAAATGTCTCAAATAGTTATTTTGTATAAATAAATGAAATTAGTATTGGAAATATGAAATTAGATGGATGTTTATATATATAGTGGAGTTGGATATGTATTACCTCTCACCTATAGAAATTTGGACAATTTATCTGTCTTGGAGATTGTATATTTGTTTAGAAATATCTATTTTGGGCTATTGGTGGAGGATAGCTATGATTATTGTAGAAATTGCATGAGGATTAGGCGAATTGAAACTAATCTCTTATTCGTTGTCATTGAATATGACTATCTCTTTGGTATATTGTAAATGTATGATGTTTGGAAAAAGAAAGTGGATGTACTCCATGTTTAAGAGAAGAAATGAGATGGACAAAGTCTCAAAAATTGAGCATATACATGGGTACCGATTCTCGCAGATGAAATATCTGTAAAATGGCAAAATTGAAGTATTTGTAGAATGGTTGTCTTGGTTAGAGACCCACTGAGTTGTACCTTCAATTTGGTTGTTAGAATGAAATGGTGAATGGCTTATGAATTGAGATAAAATGAATTGAGATATAAAGTTTGACATGGTGTGGTTTTGTGAAAAGGCTATAATGGATTTTATCGTAGGTATTGGATATGCATATCATACTTATATCTTTGTTAAGATTCATACATTGTGTTAGATTGTTTCTATTGGACTTTGACTCACCCTATTTGGAAAAAACCATTTTCAGGTGTCGATGATATGCCTCCGCCAAGACAGTAGCTTGAAGAGATTTGGAGCAAGAGCTTCTCTTTTGTTGTATTTATTTTGTAAAGCCAAGGGCTTTAATTGTGTTGAGCTAGACTCATTTTTGTTGTAACCAAGCAGTGATTTGGAAAGATGTAAGCCCTTAGGGCATGTGAACATTTGTTTAGCTTTCATTCCTTATCACCACTTATCATACATGTTGTAGATTTAGGATGAACTATTTATGAATGTACATCGCATGTATTACCTTTTGTATATTAATTCTGATTAATGAACGTTTATCATTTCGATTATGTCATCTTGTATTGGTTTTTTGGAGTTGGATTATTGTCATCATTTTGAGTCGTTACAACTTGGTATCAAAGTGTACCAAGTTTGAATACTTTGGGTACGTAGGAAGTGGTTATTGCCACAATAGGTTTGTCTCGCTTGATAGAGACTTTAGTACGTACGATGTGCTTACATGATAACATGCTTATGTGGTTATATGGGTATGGAATTTAGTTTTCAGGATGTTGATTGAGTCTACGGGTTTCTAGAAGTCCTATTAGAAGAGCACTTGATCACTGTTGTTTCTAATTGGAACTCTGGCAACGCCGCGGGACGGTCATTATCCGAAAATGAAATTTGTATGTGTTTATGTGACAACGTGCTTATGTGGAGTGAATTACTGTTGTTCACCGCATTAGAACGCGAGTGAGTTAGCTTGGGCACATTTGTAAATGTGCTAATCTGTTATGTTACCTTCATTAGAATGTCAGAACGTGGATGTGGTGGTGGTAAGCGTGGTATGCCAAGGGGGCATGAGGTGCCTTTACCGGATGATATTTTGACGTAAGAAGAAGGACTTGGTCAGGCCAATGTGGCCAAACCAGTAGGTTAGTAGGCCATGTGTGATACCCTTGTCCCGTAATATGCTAATTGGTCCTTAATTTGAGTATGATTATGTGTTTAGCATGATTTTGTGTGCCATTATGTGAATATATGTGATTTTGCAATTCTATCTGTTCACCGTAGGAATATCTGTTTGAATAACCCGCTTTGGAAATTAAATTAAGGGCCTTATTGGCTACAAAACCCGAAATTGATTACGCCTTTGTGATTAGCGTAATTTTTAGAGCCTATGGTAAAATTTAATTGAAAAATTGATTCGGGCCAGATTAAGTCGATTTAATTGATGAATTAGTGCCCAAATATTTTATATTGAAATATTATGTTAGTGGGCCTTGTTGTATGATAACATTACACTCCCCTCTAGCCCTTATGAACTCAAAAATCTGAGTTAGACTATTGAGAGGAGAGAGAGCCGGCTGTAGAGAGGAGGAGAGAAGAGAATTGAGCAAACTTAGCTCAAAGCTTGGGAGCGTTGAAGATTATTCAAGTTTTGACCATAGATTGGGAGAATCAAGCCTCTAGGTAAGTGAATTCATGGATATTAAGTTGTGATTTTGTGAATTCAAGTTGAAATAATGGCCAAGAACATGATTTAGTTTGATTATGAGGAAATTGAAGTGGTTTGGTTGAATTGAAGGCCATTATGTACATGCATGTAAGAAAGTACCTTGAATTTGCATGTTTTGTATAATCCATGTACAATTTTAATTGAAGCTCATGTATAATCACCATTGGTATCATCTAAGTTGAGATTGGGAGCTAGACATCACATGCATGTACAATCTATGAAGATGAGAGCTTTGAATGCATGAAGGTGTATGCTAGAATTGAGTTTGGTGTCAATTTGAGCCATGCATGTGTTAAATCCTTGAAATTGAGCTCCATGAAGATGTGTTTTGGTGTTTATACCATGTTAGCACAAGTATATGTGAAATTGGAGCCATTAAAAAGCATGAAATGATGGTTTGAATGTTGAAGGGAGCTCAAGAACTCAATCTGGAAAACCCAGATTTTTTATGTCCGCTCGAGCGGGGTGATTGCCGCTCGAGCGGGAAAATCGTGCTCCCAGCACTTTTTGCAGAATTGAATTTCCACTCGAGCGAGATATCTCACGCTCGAACGGGGAGTTTTGTAGACAGGCCTTCCCCTCGAGCTCTCTACTCCACACTCGAGCGTATTTTTCATGCAACCAGTACTTTTGCAGGCCTTAAGGGTCCGCTCGAGCGGGTAAGTTGACGCTCGAGCGGGGACCCTGTTCTTTGAAATTTTGTATGCTCGTTCTGTGTTTTGTTTTCCGTTATCTTTCACTTGTAAGCACTCTTAGGCATATGTTAAGCATTGTAAATGAGTTAATGAGATAAGAATAAAGCCTAAAGAGGAATATGTGAATCAAAGAACGGATTGAACTGTTAGTGACCCTTTTGTGTTCATGAAATGTGTAGAGTCAAGCTCCAGGGCAAATCCACAAGCCAATCACTGTGAGTAATATCGATATTTGAAAGCTTGTCAATGTCCAATTGTTTATTCCCTTATAAACCTAATGAATTGCTAATTGGGATTGTGGACAAAAGTCTGACATGAACGAATGAATGGACCGAATGTCGTTTCGATATGAATAACAGGACCTAAGGTCGTTTTGACACGAATGTATGGGCCGAAGGCCGTTTTGACGTAAGCGAACGAACCAAAGGTCGTTTTGACAGAAATGAATGGACCGAAGGTCATTTCGATAAAAATGAATGGGCCGAAGGCCATTTTGACATAAATGATTGGGCCGAAGGCCGTTTTGACATGAATGATTGGGCCAAAGGCCGTTTTGATAGAAATGAGTGGACCGAAGGTCGTTTTGACATATACGAATGGACCTAAGGTCGTTTTGACATGAATGATTGGACCGAAGGCCGTTTTGACATAAGTGATTGGGCCAAAGGCCATTTTGACACAAATGAATAGACCGAAGGTTGTTTGACACAAATGAATGGACCGAAGGTCGTTTTGGCACAAATGAATAGACCAAAGGTCGTTTTGACATAAATGAATGGACCGAAGGTCGTTTTGACAGAACATGGATGAATGGGCCAGAGGCCGTTTCGACACGAAAGTGTAAATAGGCCTAAGGGCCAGTTTGATATGAAAGTTTGAAAAGGCTAAAGGCCAGTTTGACACGAGTGATAGTTTGACAATGAAACGAATGAATTGGGCCCGAGGCCGTATGATGTGTTTGGAACCTCAGCTACTTAACTTACATGTGTCTATGTATGTATATACTAGTTAAAGTGTAAATTGGGCCCAAGGCCGTTTGATGTACATTGTTCCAATGTATTTTCTTTATTTGATATTATTCACTGGGCTATCGCTCACGCTCATTCATGTGTTTGTAGGTGAGCCAAGAGAAGCCCAGACCCAGCCTCAGTGAAGTCTGTACGGAACAACTAAGGTTTTGAGAGAGTCAGCCCTTGCGTCTCACGCATGAGACCCGTCTTCGCCCCTTTTGTCATGTATTTACATTTTGTCAGGTTGGCGAAGTTTTGAATACGTCTGTATGTAGTTTTGCTTGGCTGACTTAGATTTGAATGATCCTATCTGTACAGTACTTATGTTACTATACTTTCTGTTGTGAGTTATTAACATACGTATGTCTGGAATGTTATGATGTGCATATAAGCACGGCTCTATGGACAAAGTTTTAAAATTGCTTCCGTTTGGCCCCTTTTACTCTGATGAGTTTTGTCTTATTTGGTTTGAGGCCGTACGTAATCTCATTATTACTGGCCAGTTATGGCCTTAACCCAGAGGGGCGGGTTCGGGTCGTGACACCATGGGCTTCTTAGCCCGTGAAATGCCCAGAGCATTGCAGGAGTCTATAGACATTCTCAGAGCTGAGAATTAAGTCTAAGCCCAAGTAGTAGAGGTAGGGCCGTCTTTCTTGAAGCAGGAGTTTTTCTGGTCGAATTCGGATGAGTTTTTGGGTGATCCCAAGGAGCCACTGAAGGCAGATGAGTGGCTAGAACAAATAGTAAAAATGTTCGAGATGCTTGGGATTGAGGATGACCAGTTAAGAGTGACCTTGGCATCCTTCCAGTTGAAGGGAGATGCGGGTCAGTGGTAGAAGTATGTCCGGGGGCGTATTGGTGTGACTTGGGAGGCTTTTGTCAGCACCTTCTAGGATAAGTTCTTGGCTCCCACAGTTCGGAAGAAGTTGGGAGATCAGTTCTCCAAGCTTATGCAGTTGAACACTCCGGTAGTTGAGTTTGAGGCCACAATTACTAGCTTGTCGAGGTTTGCACCAGAACTCGTGGCGACTGAGGATTGCCGTTGTTTGGAGTTCGAGAAGAGATTGAGGACTGGGCTCATGTTCAAAGTGGCTGGGTCCATGATCAAAGACTATGGACGCCTTGTGGAGGCGGTGGCTCACCTGGAGATTGTAATGCAGATAGAGAAGGAGAGGATGAAGGTCTCCAGGACGAGTCAGGATATTCAGTCGGACAGTAAGAGGCAGAGGGGTTCTAACCCACAATTGTCCCAGAGAGCTTAGTCAAGGTCCACTTTTCTAGTACTGAGTTCGGGTTCTGGGAGAGGTGGTTAGGGAGATGTCACTTATTTTAAGTGTGGTCAATTAGGACACAAGTTTCCAGTTTACCCGTAGAGAAGAGGAAAGCAATGGTCTATATCATCTTCAGCTCGTTCTTAGAGCTAGAGTTAGGAGAGAGGCATGCGAGGCACATGAAAAGGTTTTGTCCTCAATTGGGCAGCACACCTGGTGTGTCTGGTTCGAGGCAGACACAGAGCACCAACCGGCACAGTCAACACAAGCCTCAAGGGCTAATCATGAAGCATTTTCGGCTCAGTCATTGCATTAGGCTTATGCTCCGACGGGTGAGTAGGTTGAGTAGAGGCCTATAGGACGTGTGTATGCTGCTACCGCGTCAGATCTTATACGAGCTCCTTCAGTAGTGAGAGATACCTTCTTGTTTTGCAATTCAGTTGCTAATGTGTTAATTGATACGGCTGCATCCCATTCATTTATCTCATCTACATTTGCATCAGTTTTGGGGTTAGAGTTGGCTTGATTAGCATCTTCTATCTGTATAGAGTCACCTATTGGTGGTGAGATTGTTTTGAAGCAAGGGTGTCAGGATTGTGATATAGAGGTTGCCGGTCATCGACTTCCTTTTACATTTTTGTTGATTGGCATGTCTAGTTTTGATGTTATTTTGGGTATAGACTGGTTGTCATCATATCGGGTTATCATAGATTGTTACCGTCAGAGATTTACTGTAAGTACTTTTGAGCAGTGATTGCTTTTATTTCTTGGGAGGCCAGGTTGATAAAGTCTTATCACCTGTGTATGATTTGCGTGGACGGAGTGAACTTAGTTACCTTCTTGCCAACTTCTTGAGTAGGGAGTGCAATCAAGTCCGAGTTGAGTTGCCAAGAGTAGTTTGTGAATACCTAGATGTTTTTCCTGAGGATCTTACTAGTTTACCACCTCACCGAGAGGTCAAGTTCTCTATTGACTTAGTGCCTGGTACGACACTAATTTATATGGCACCATATAGATTTGCACCTGCTGAGTTGAGTGAGTTAAAGATTCAACTCCAAGAATTGTTAGATAAGGGTTTTGTCTGCCCTAGTACTTCAACTTGGTGAGCACTAGCTCTCTTTGCCAAAAAGAAAGATGGAGTGTTACGACTTTGTATAGATTACTGGAAGTTAAACTGGGTAACTATTAAGAACAAATACCCAATCCCTCGTATAGATGATTTGTTTGGTCAGTTGAAGAGGTCTTGTTGTTTCTCTGAGATAGACTTGAGATCAGGTTATCACCAGTTGAGAGCAAGGGAGGAGGATATCCAGAAGACGGCATTCCGTACGCGGTATGGTCATTATGAGTTCCTAGTAATGCCCTTTGGGCTAACCAATGCACCAGCTTTGTTTATGGATTTGATGAACCGGGTCTTCCATGAGTTCCTAGATTGTTTTGTAGTCGTCTTTGTGGACGACATGTTGATTTAGTCACCCTCTGAGGAGGAGCACAAGGAACACTTACGAGTGGTGCTTGAGTTGCTTAGAGCCCACAAACTGTATACTAAGTTTGGGAAATATGAATTTTGGCTGAGGTGGGTTAAATTCTTAGGACATGTGGTATCCGAGGAAAGGGTGACTGTAGATTCATCCAAAATAGAAGCAGTGCAAGATTGGGGACAACCTAAGAATGCTTTTGAGATGGGTAGTTTCTTGGGATTGGCTGGGTATTATCGTAGATTTGTGAAGGATTTCTCTGGGCTAGTCTCACCATTGACTAGACTGACAAGGAAAGGGATAAAATTTGTGTGGAGTGAGACCTGTGAGAAGTCTTTTCAAGAGCTTAAGGTTAGACTTACCACTGCTCTAGTTTTGATTATTCCAGAAAGGAGTTTGGGCTATTTAATGTATTGTGATGCTTCATGGGAAGATTTGGGTTGTGTATTGATGCAAGAGGAGAAGGTAGTAGCCTATGGCGCACGGAAGTTGAAAATACATGAGAGGAATTACCCTACTCATGACCTAGAGTTAGCGGCGGTGATCTTTGCCTTAAATATTTGGAGGCATTATCCGTATGGTGAGAAATTTGAAGTGTTTTCTAATCACAAGAGTCTAAAATATTTGTTTACACAAAAAGACTTGAATCTGAGGTTGATGGAGTTTATAGAAGATTATGACTTTGAGTTACATTATCATCCAGGGAAGGCCAATGTTGTGGCCGATGCATTGAGTAGGAAATCTATTAGCAGTGTAGCTTGTATTGCCATCAGGGAATGGAAAATGTTGGATGCTATCGGTTAGTTTGACTTGCATCTCGGCGAGTCCGTTTAGTCGGTTGTCTTGTTTTCAGTAGTTGCACAACCTACACTTGTGAACTGAGTAATAGAAGCACAGAGGGATGACCTTGAAGTGGAATCTCTCCGAGAGAATATCTCTAGTGGGAAGTTGGAGAAAGGCTTGAATGTGTATCGCAATTCGAGTATTAGATACCATGATCACCTTTTCATGCTGAAGTCTTGTCGAGAGGAAGTACTCCAATAGTTTCACCATTCACGCCTTGCTGTGCATCTGGGAGGAACAAAGATGTATCATGACCTTAGCCGCCAGTTTTGGTGGAGGCGAATGAAGAAGGATGTGGCTATGTTTGTATCAAGGTGCCTTACTTGTCAACAAGTGAAAGCCGAGCATCAGAGACCAAAGGGTTTGTTGCAGCCCTTGCCTGTAGCCAAGTGGAAATGGGAGCATATCATGACGGATTTTGTTTTGGGCCTTCAGAGGACCCAATGGGGTAGTGATGAAATTTGGGTGGTAGTTGACCAGTTAACCAAGTTGGCACACTCTATACCTATGCGTGTGAGTAACTCGGTAGATTATCTTGCTGACCTCTATATTAGGGACATGGTAAGGTTGCACGGGGTCCCTATGACGATTGTCTCGAATAGAGATTCGCATTTCATGGCTCGGTTATGGCCGAGCCTACAGAGTGCCTTGGGTACGACATTGACTTTTAGTACTGCATATCATCCCTAGAGTAACGGGCAGTCCGAGCGTATTATTCAAATCCTTAAGGATATGATTTGAGGTTGTGTTCTTGACTTTAAGGGGTCGTAGGAGAGACACTTGCCCTTAGTGGAGTTTGCCTATAACAATAGCTTCCAATCGAGTATTGGCATGGCACCATTTGAGGCCTTGTATGGTCAACTGTGTAGATCCCTTGTGTGTTGGGCCAAGGTGGGTGATGCACCTATGTTGGGTACAGAGTTAGTCCGGGAAACGACGAAGAAAGTTGCACTTATCCTTAAGAGGTTGGTTACGGCCCAGAGTCACCAGAAAAGTTATGCCGACCGTAGGAGAAGACATTTGTCTTTTGAGGTGGGAGACTATGTATTCTTGAAGATATCTCCTAGGAGGGGTTTGATGAGGTTTGGAAAGAGTGAGAAGTTTTCCCCTCAATTCATTGGGCCTTTTGAGATCCTTGTGCGGATTGGAGAGGTAACTTATCATTTGGCCTTGCCGCTACAACTTTCTGGGGTTCATGATGTGTTTAATATTAGCATGCTTCAGAAGTATGAGTTGGATCCATCGCACATGTTAGATTAGACCGACTTAGAGGTAGATGAGGATGCCTCGTATGAGGAGAGACCGGTGAGAGTCTGCGATACTCAGGACCAAGTCTTGCAAGGTAAGACAATTCCGTTGGTTAAAGTAGTGTGGAAATATCACAGGATTGAGGAAGCAACTTGGGAACGTGAGTTGGAAGTCCATAAGAAGTATCTAGACTTATTTGTTGATGTTTGAGCATGTACTGAAATTTTGATTATGTTAATGAAATATGAAAACATTGAATATGTTTTGAGAACATGGAAACATTGTATATGTTGTATATGTTTTCAAAACACGAATTTAATGTAAACATTGTATATGCTTTGGAAAAATGTGAATTGTGCTTTCAATGTGGGGACTTGTGTATCGAGTTGATGAGAATGGGTGACCGGAGAATGGGTCATAGTGACGGAATTGATTAATTATCTTTATTATGATTGGTTCAAACATAGTTTTGAAACTTGATTTGAAATTCTGGGGATAGAATTCCTTAAGGGAGGAGATTATAGCGATTCCAGTTTTAACCTGACCTTTTTGTATCTTGGACTCGAGTTTCGTGGTTTCGTAGTGTTGTAAATGTCTTTTTCCTCTCATACTTCCTTGAGTTTAGCTACTGGATTGTAATGGTTGCGTTTGGAATAGGTTGGTTGCTTGGTTTTCAAACTTTTGTTGCCTAGAATTTTACTTATCCACTTGAGCGGCTCTTCTTACACTCGAGCGAGCTTTGTGAACTCTCAGTACTTTTGCAAGTCTGCAAAACTACTAGGAGACTGTATTCTATGCTCGAGCGGTGCTTTCTGCTCTCGAGCAATCTCAACTCTAGTGGCCTTTCTTGCGCTTGAGCGTTGGGTGTGTTGTCTACAAAACTACTGGGAGTGTACATTATGCGCTCGAGCAGAACAACTTATTGTGTCTGACGCTCGAGCGTCACTTCTTGCGCTCGAGCGGATTGTGCGTATATCAGTTCGCAGCAGCACCTTTCTACATCACTTTTTCACGTCTTTTTCTCTGAAAACCCTAGATCTAGAGCCTCTCTCTCTCTCTCTCTAAAACTCACACTCTCTCTACATTTTCACCTAGATTTGATGGTTCCTCTACCCTTGTACCTTTGTTAAAAAGGTAGAGCACCTCAAGGGCTACGTTTTGATCTAAATAAAACTTGGTTTCAGCATCTTTGAAGTTCCTCCATTGCTTCCTTGATCTCTAGGTTCGAGGTAGGAACTTTCTACACTCTTCTATGAGTTTTAACTTAGTTATTTGTTGATGTGTAAAGAATATTGAAATTTGGGATGATTTTGAACAAACCTAGGGTTTTGGTTTAAAATCAGAAGAGGTGTTTTTAAATGTATGTATTAAAAATGGTTATGGGAGGAGATGTGAGGTTGTGTTGTGATAAATTTGTTGATTTTGATACTCAGGATGGATTTTGGAAGAAAATGGAGTTTTGTCCTAAAATGTCTCAAATAGTTATTTTGTATAAATAAATGAAATTGGTATTGGGAATATGAAATTGGATGGATGTTTATATAAATGGTAGAGTGGGATATGTATTACCTCTCACCTATGGAAATTTGGATAATTTATCAGTCTTGGAGATTGTATATCTGTTTAGAAATATTTATTTTGGGCTATTGGTGAAGGATAGCTATGATTATTATAGAAATTGCATGAAAATTAGGTGAATTGATACTATGGGAGCCGAATTTCATCAGATCCATGGGGACGAATAAGCGTGTCCGGTCCGAAACGTACCCTCTATTCGGCACATACCCCAATCAATCAATCAAGGAGCCGAATAAAATAACCAGTACCTCAGCCAGTAGAACAGATGCCGAGTAGAGGTATATGTAACAGAACAAGGATGGGCCCAACCCAAAGGCCCAAAGAGAATACTATAAATACAAGATCTTCAGTTCTAGAAAGGTATGTGAGAATTATTAAGCTTAACTTAGAAAACAAGTAATCTTGAGTGTGGAGACTGACTTGCCCGTTGGAGTGCTAATTCTGGCACTCCCGACCGGAGTGTTTGTTGCTTTTCAGGTGATTAGCAGAGGATCACGAGCGTCCCCTAGGATCAGAAGAGTATTTCCAAACCACTTCACCACAATTGGCGCTGTCTGTGGGAATACTCAAACACATACATGGCGAGCGTAACAGAAGACCCTCCGATAGTCACTGATGAAACCACGCAGAGAGACGACCTTACTCCAACAAACATGCTCGGACTGGAGACTATCCCCGCAAGACGCGCTTTGAACTTCACCTCACCCTCTACTCCAAAGCATGAAGCAATGCAAGCGATCATGGAACAAGCAAAGCAAAATGAACAAAGGTTGGAGAACATGATCGCAGAGAACGAATGTCTCCTTTCAGGATTTGGCCTTGGAGATGGCGAAGTCCAAACAAGTTGCACACCAAGGCCCGAAATGACCTGTGAGGGCAGGTGGTCGCCGATCTCGAGCCCTACAACAAGACACTGATAGCAACTCCGACTCATTATCCCCAGAGCCCAAGAAGAAGGGACGATCTGAAACTTTTAGTTCTTCTGAAGAGAGTCCCCCTATAAGGCATAAGCGAAGAAGAAATAGTTCGGATGAAGATCAACACGATCCTTTTGTACGACGGATTGCAAAGGTAGTGCTATCCAAGAAATTCAATGCACCATCATTCACCTTGTACGATGGTAAATTAGATCCCACCAATCACATCTGCCATTACAAGCAAGCCATGACACTCCATGCCGATGACGAGGCTTTGATGTGCAAAATATTTCCGAGCAGTTTGGGACCACTAGCTGTCAGGTGGTATTACAAACTGGAGCTGGTTTCGATTAAAAGCTTCCACCAACTCCAAAAATCCTTCACGGCAAGGTTCATCACTAATGAGGTCCAACCAAAGCAAGCCGATTCCCTCTAGGCAATGCAGATTCAACCCGGGCAAACCCTTCGTGCCTACTCGGTGAGGTATTGGGAATGTTTCAATCTGGTAGACGATGCTTGCAATGACTCCATGGCCATCACCGCCTTCAAGATGGGGCTGCATCCCGACAGCGCTCTCCGCAGCTCTCTGACCAGACGGCCCTCCAAAACAGTTTGGTCGTTGATGAAGAAAGTTAAAGAATACTGTAAAGTGGAAGATGATGCCTTGAGGGTTAAAGCCGGCAATATGACCAACAAGACGGCTCCTGCTGAAATTGCTCAGCCGTTAAATTCTGTAGCACCTCAGAGCCCTGAACCACGGCATCGAGCGAAATGAGATAAGAGACGGGATTCCCGCCGATCAAGCGACCAATGCTCCCACCGAGAAAATGAACAGCTGCAAGTTGACAGCAGGTGCACGAGGCGCGCCGACAAGAAATATACAGAGTTGACAGAGCCGATCAGTGCGGTTATGTCCAAAATCCAACACCTTCCGTTCTTCAAATGAGCGTCGAAAATGGTGGGACCTCCCGACACGAGAAGACGGGATAGACAGTGTGAGTATCAGAAGGACCATGGCCATGATAATGATAGTTGTTATGCACTAAAGGACCTCCGGGAGGAATTGGTACAAGATGGCCGGCTATAACAGTACGTCCGAAAAGACAACCCAACCAAAGTGATAGCCTTGAGACAGGATTCACCTCTGCTCGGTGTGATACACATGATATACAGCCTGCCAATGTCATCGGCGGTGCATGCGATTCAGTCGAAGTCTGACCCTCAAGACCAACTCACTCTAGCTAAACGGCCCCATGAAGTCGAGGGCATTACTTTTGATGATTCGGATTTGGTCGGAATAACACTGCCCCACATTGATCCCTTGGTAATTGAGTTACTCGTAAACCGATTCACAGTTGAGCGCGTACTCATTGATCCAGGGAGCACATCGGAGATTATGTACTATAAGACATTTACCAAACTCGGCTTCTCTGAATTGGATCTCTCTCTGACCCCTTACCCACTATTCGGCTTCAATGCCAATCCAGAGTACCCGTTGGGAAAAATTAAACTACCCGTTCGAGCAGGCTCCCGAACAGTGGATGTGGAATTCTTAGTCATCAAGCTGCCATCGTCATATAATCTCATCATGGGGTGATCCTGGTTGCATATTATGCAGGCCGTGCCAAGCACCTATCATCAGCTGCTATGCTTCCCGATAGAACGCGGTATTGAGCAAATCCGTGGCTCCCAGAAATCGACACAAGCATGTTATCTCCTTGCTGAAAAAATGCCAAAGGAATTGCAGGTGAATTCCATTGAGGTGCCGGATCGAGAGAACCTCGACGATGTTGGGCGGCTCCCAAATGAAAAGGCCACGGAAGGCTTAGACCGAGTTGAAATCGATGGAAGCCTAGATAAGTTCTTCATGGTCGGGGCCTCCCTGAATCAGGCTGACAGACAGCAGTTAATCTCTTTCCTGCTCAGCAACCTCGATGTCTTTGCGCGGACTCCATATGAGATGCCGGGTATAGATCCATCCGTTTCACAGCACCATTTGAATGTCGATCCTAAGTGCAAGCCGATCATTCAGAAAAGCTGGCAGTCAGCCGTAGAGCACACTGCCACCGTTGTTGAGGAGGTTGACAGGCTGCTTGACGCCGGGGCAATTAGGGAAGTGACCTACCCTATATAGATCTCTAATATAGTGGTGGTGAAGAAGAAAAATGGGACTTGCCGAGTGTGCATCGACTTCATGGACCTAAATAAAGCCTGCCCCAAAGATTGTTTTCCCCTACCCAGAATCAACCAACTTGTAGATGCAACAGCACGCCATCAACGTATGAGCTTCTTCGATGCTTATAGAGGTTACTATCAAATCGCCAGGCATCTAGAGAACCAGGACAAAACTGCATTCCTCACTCCAAGAGGAACCTACTGCTATAAAGTTATGCCTTTTGGGCTGAAAAATGCAGGGGCAACCTACCAAAGACTGGTCACCGCCATGTTCAAGGAGCAACTCGGCCACACTATGGAAGTGTACATTGACGATATGGTGGTCAAGTCCAAGGAAGAGCAGAATCACATAGCCGATCTAGAAAAGACATTCAGCATTCTACGCAAATATAGTATGAAGTTGAACACTTCCAAATGTGCGTTTGGGATCAGCTCTGGCAAGTTCTTGGGTTACATTGTCAACCATCGAGGAATCGAGGCCAACCCGAGGCAAATCACAGCAATCTTGGAACTCGGCTCCCCTCGTTCAGTAAAAGATGTTCAAAAGTTTATGGGGATGGCCAATGCACTCAACAGGTTTATCAGTCGATCTACAGATAGCTGCCGACAATTCTTTCATACATTACGGCAGGGAAAGGCTTTTGAATGGTCCGCCGAATGCGAAGCCGCTTCAACGGCCTCAAGGCCTACCTCCACTCAGTACCACTCTTGACAACACCTGCTGCTAGTGACCCGCTCATTTTGTATCTGGCAGTTTCCGATAGAGCCATCCACGCTGTACTAATAAAAGAAGAGCTAGGAGAGCAGCGGCCAATGTATTATGTGAGCAAGGCAATGGTTGACGCCGAAACATGCTACCTTCCGCTGGAAAAACTCATCCTAGCCCTAGTCATGGCGGCAAGAAAACTGATGCATTACTTCCAGGGACATAGCATTGGGGTGCTAACAGATTATCCCCTCCGATCAGTACTACGAAGTGCAGAAGCATCAAGACGTGTTTCAAAGTGGGCTCTTGAACTCGGCTAGTACGACATTCAGTTTCTTCCTAGAACCTCCATCAAGGGACAGGTGCTTGCCGACTTTGTTGTCGAATTCACTGGGGGTCTTGCCGATTTCAAGTCCGATGAAATTTGACCGAAGCCGAACTGGAGAATTTATGTTGGGGACATTTGCCAGCTGTACTGTGATGGATCATCCAATCAGCAGGGCAGCGGAGCCGGAGTTGTAATAATGGCTCCCAACCGTGCAATAATTGAGCAGGCCGTCAAGCTCGGCTTCGAAGCATCAAATAATGAAACCGAATATGAAGCCCTTCTAGTCGGTTTGCGGAATGCACATCTTTTGGGAGCTCGGCGTTTGCTTGTATTTTGCGATTCAAAACTAGTGATCAATCAGCTAAAGGGGGAGTACGCGGCAAAAAACGACCGTATGGCGACTTACATGAAAACGGCCAACTCCTTGCTGGCAAAATTTGACCATCATGAATTGAACCAGATAACACGTGATTAGAACACACATGCAGATGCCCTTGCCTGCCTAGCCTCCGCCATTAACTCAGAGATTAAACGGACCATCAAAGTAGGCTTTATCCCGGAGCCGAGCATTGGCCCTTCGAAGGAAGTCCAGGTCAATATTATAGAAGCTGGACCGAGTTGGATGGATCACATTGCTACATTCCTGTCTTCCGAACAGCTCCCAGAGGACAAGAAAGAAGCACACAAGCTGCGAAACAAAGCCCTGCGATACTACTTGAATCCGCAAGGAAAGCTTTATAAAAAATCCCTCTCTGGTCCATATTTGGAATGTGTGCACCCGGACAAAGTCGAGGAGCTTCTGACTGAAATACATGAAGGCGGTTGTGGCGCCCATTTTGGCGGGCGGTCCTTGGCCCACCGAGCCGTGACACAAGGGTATTACTGGCCGACAATGAGAGCAGATACCGAATGTTACGTAAAGAAGTGTGATCAGTGCCAGAAGTTCTTTCCTCTGACCCACCTACCTGCTGAAGAGCTAAGCTCCATAACCAGTCGTTGGTCGTTCGCTCAATGGGGGCTTGACATCGTCGGACCACTGCCTCATGCCCCGGGTAACAAGCGATTTTTGATTGTCGCGATAGATTATTTTACAAAATGGGTAGAAGTGGAGGCACTAACGCACATCCGAGATACCGACGTGAAACGTTTTGTTTGGAGAAACATCATAACGTGATTCGGCATTCTGAGAGCACTCATTTCAGATAACGGCACCCAGTTTGATTGTGGCATCTACCGAGAATTGTGCAGCAAGTATGGTATCCGGCCTTACTTTTCTACGCCAGCCTATCCTCAGAGCAATGGTCAAACTGAAGCCTCTAACAAATCCATCTTGGACGGCATCAAGAAGAGGTTGGAGAAAGCTAAAGTCAAATGGGTCGAAGAATTGCTGAGTGTGTTGTGAGCTAATCGAACTACGCCGAGGCGGTCTACTGGGGAAATGCCATTTGCTCTATGCTTTGAAACCCAGGCAATCATACCCCTGGAGATCGGCCTGCCAACCTTGAAATCGACAGTTTTTGATATGGACCAAAACGACATGATGCTGGCCTTGGATTTGGTTCTGATTGAAGAACGAAGAGATCATGCCCTCGCATCCATGGCGCGGTATCAACAGCAGCATGCTAAGTCATATAATCAACATGTTCAGCTACGCCGCTACACGCCAGGAGAGGTTGTCCTGAAGAAGGTACTGCCAGCTGCCAAGAAACTGGTTGATGGAAAATTGGGTCCTAACTGGGACGACCCCTATCAGATTGATTTGATCGCAGGAGTAGGGGCATATCGGCTCAAAGACATGTCAGGAAGGAGTCTGCCACGGCCTTGGGACTCCACGCATTTACGTAAATTTTATCATTGACCCGACTTGTAGGCAGTGATGCTTGTTCTGAACGGTTCGCCATGTACATCTCATTTTCTGTAATGCAAAGATCCCTATTTACTCACTACAAATTCCAGTTCAACGGTGTTCCAAAAAAGCCTCCGGATTCGGAGCGCCCTTCGTGGATATCACGATTGGCCAAATAAAGTCTCTGGATTCGGAGCCCCATCGGCGCATGACGTCTTTGGGCCAAAAAAGCCTCCGGATTCGGAGCGCCTTTCGTGGATATCACGATTGGCCAAATAAAGTCTCCGGATTCGGACCTCCATCGACGCATGACGTCTTTGGGCCGAAAAAGTCTCCGGATTCGGAGCGCCCTTCGTGGATATCACGATTGGCTAAATAAAGTTTCCGGATTCGAAGCCCCATCGGCACATGACGTCTTTAGGCCGAAAAAGTCTCCGGACTCGGAGCACCCTTCGTGGATATCACGATTGCCCAAATAAAGTCTTCAGATTCGGAGCTCCATCGGCAGATGACGTCTTTGGGCCGAAAAATCCTCCAAATTCAGAGTGCCCTTTGTGGATATCACGATTGGCCAAATAAAGTCTCCGGATTCGGAAACCTATCGGCACATGACGTCTTTGGGCCGAAAAAGCCTCCGGATTCGGCGCGCCCTTCGTGGATATCACGATTGGCCAAATAAACTCTCCGGATTCGAAGTCCCATCGGCGCATAACGTCCATGGGCCGAAAAATCCTTCGGATTTGAAGCGCCCTTCGTGGATATCACGATTGGCCAAATAAAGTCTCCGGATTTAGAGCTCCATCGGTGCATAACGTCTTTGGGCTGAAAAAGCCTCCGGATTCGGAGCGCCTTTCGTGGATATCACGATTGGCCAAATAGTCTCCGGATTCGAAGCCCCATCGGCGCATGACGTCTTTGGGCCAAAAAAGCCTCGGGATTCAGAGCGCCCTTCGTGGATATCACAATTGGCCAAATAAAGTTTTCGGATTCGGATCCCCATCGGCGTATGACGTCTTTGGGCCGAAAAAGCCTTCAAATTCATAGCGCCCTTCATAGATATCACGATTGGCCAAATAAAGTCTCCAGATTCGGAGCCCCATCGGCGCATAACGTCTTTGGGCCGAAAAATCCTCCGGATTCGGAGCGCCCTTCGTGGATATCACGATTGGCCAAATAAAGTCTCCGGGTTCAAAGCCCCATCGATGCATGACGTCTTTGGGCCAAAAAAGCCTCCGGACTCGGAGCGCCCTTCGTGGATATCACAATTGGCCAAATAAAGTCTTTAGATTCAGAGCTCCATCGGCAGATGACGTCTTTGGGCCAAAAAATCCTCCAAATTCAGAGCGGCCTTTGTGGATATCACGATTGGTCAAATAAAGTCTCCGGATTCAGAACCCCATCGGCACATGACGTCTTTGGGCCGAAAAAGCCTCCGGATTCGAAGCGCCCTTCGTGGATATCACGATTGGCCAAATAAAGTCTCCGGATTCGGAGCCCCATCGGCGTATGACGTCTATGGACTGAAAAATCCTTTCGATACGGAGCGCCCTTCGTGGATATCATGATTGGCCAAATAAAGTCTCCGGATTCGGAGCCCCATCGGCGTATAACGTCATTGGGCCGAAAAAGCCTCCGGATTCAGAGCGCCTTTTGTGGATATCACGATTGGCCAAATAGTCTCCGGATTCGGAGCCCCATCGGCGCATGACGTCTTTGGGCCGAAAAAGCCTCGGGATTCAGAGCGCCCTTCGTGGATATCACGATTGGCCAAATAAAGTCTTCGGATTCAGATCCCCATTGGCGCATGACGTCTTTGGGCCGAAAAAGCCTCCGGATGCGGAGCGTCCTTCATGGATATCACGATTGGCCAAGTAAAGTCTCCGGATTCGGAGCCCCATCGGCGCATAACGTCTTTGGGCCGAAAAATCCTCCGGATTCGGAGCGCCCTTCGTGGATATCATGATTGGCCAAATAAAATCTCCGGATTCGGAGCCCCATTGGCGCGTGACGTCTATGGGCTGAAAAATCCTCCGAATTCGGAGCGCCCTTTGTGGATATCACGAATGGCCAAATAAAGTCTCCGGATTCGGAGCCCCATCGGCGCATAACGTCTTTGGGCCGAAAAAGCCTCCGGATTCGGAGCCCCATCGGTGCATGACGTCTTTGGTCCGAAAAAGCCTCCGGATTCAGAGTGCCCTTCGTGGAAATCAAGATTGGCCAAATAAAGTCTCCAGATTCGGAGCCCCATCAGCGCATGACGTCTTTGGGCCAAAAAATCCTCCAGATTCGGAGCGCCCTTCGTGGATATCATGATTGGCCAAATAAAGTCTCCGGATTCGGAGCCCCATCGACGCATGACGTTTTTCGGCCGAAAAAGCCTCCAGATTCGGAGCGCCCTTCGTGGATATCACGATTGGCCAAATAGTCTCCGAATTCGGAGCCCCATCGGCGCATGACGTCTTTGGGCTGAAAAAGCCTCCAGATTCGGAGCGCCCTTCGTGGATATCACGTCTTTGGGCCGATTGGGCCTCTGAATTCAGAGCGCCTCGTGGATACCACAATTAACCAAATAGATCCAGATTCGGAGGGCCATCAGCGAATGACCTATTTGGGCCATGGGCGCACCACGTCTTTGGGCCGTTTAAGCCTCCGTGCGTAACATAATTATGTCAATTAAATACTTAATGTAACTGCTCTCATACCGAGCCGCCGAAATGACTAGTTATCTCGGGCCGGTCAATGTTTATACAATAACACATGCAAACACGTTTGTGCCGAATAAAAATTACATCGAAACAAACAGTTCAAATAAACAATGTACAATGTACTATTATCCAAATTACATCGAAACAAACAGTTCAAATAAACAATGTACAAAGGCCGAAAAATGCAAATATTTAGATAAGATTGTTCAAGCCGCATAAACGTAATGAAAAACGTGCGCACATTTGGAATAAAATGTGTACTAATATAAATAACCAGTACGCTACAAATTGAGAACTAAGCATTTTTATTAAAATTAAGCCAATGAGTACATAATTTCACTTTCGATCTATGTAATCATTTCAAGGTTTTCTTCGGTTCGGCAGCTTCTTCGTCATCACTGTTCTCAATTTCGAAATCGGAGAAGGGGATATCATTCTGTTGGTACAACGGAAACGCCAGATCCAACCCTGCTGCCTGGAGACTCTCAGCTTGCTGAAGTGCCTTGATCCAACCGTGCCTAAATCCACGATTTTCACATCGGCAAACTTCTTCGGCGAGTTTCTCCTTGGTTTTTTGAATTCTGATCTTTCGGCCATCGTGAAAGCCTTTTTCATAGGCCGCAGCCCTCGCAGTCTTGATCGCGAACATGTTGGCCATGTTTCGATCGTTGATTGCATCACTAATCAGCCATCGAGTAACCCTCTTTTCCACAACTAGGTTTGGGTGGTTGGCCGATTGAGGCTTAGTGGACTTTATTTTCCTGAGCTCAGGCTCGGCCTTCTCGGCTCGAGCTTCTAACTTCCGAATGCATTCATCTCTCTGTTCTATATTGCGGCGAGCGGCGCGGAGACACATGCCTATCTCGTAAGCCATGTACAGTCCCCTCACCGACCTGTGAATGCCTTCACGAAACACTTCGAAGTCCTGCCAACCTACCATCGATTACTGAACTTCAGGTGGAAAAATCTGTAGAGCAAACTCGATTGCCACATTTAGATCTCAAATGATCGAATCCACCTCTGTCATTGGTCTATTACCCACGAAGATCGCGAAACTCAATGGGCGAGGAGTCGGGTCAGATTCCCTTCCAGGACGGGGTTGGGGAGACTTACGCTGTGGCTGTTTGTCCCTCCTGGGTGACCTGCTTCGACAACGAAGAGATTGGTGTCTCTCCCAATCCCTCGAAGTCCTACTTCCCGTACGTGAAGGTTCACCACTTCGACTCATGGCTCCACTTAGCTCAGCTAGCATCTTCGCTTCACCTCTGCTATTGAAGAAAAGTCTATTTGACATTCGTACTTGTTTAATCTTCCTCAAAGAGCTGGACTGAGTTGCCGACTGAGCACGTAAATAGGACCCTCGTTCATGAAGTACACGCCCATTTATTCACTAAGAGGGCAGCACCTTCGAGGCAATCTCATTAACATTGAAGCGTCAATAACCCGGCGCCGACTGAGTCATCTGCCCCAATCACCCCATCAACCACTGATATTCGGTGTTCTACGATCATAAACTAGCTGGGGCAAGGGCAGATTCATCAATCTAGTCGGCTTGAGTGCCCCAGCCGTTCCACGAATAGATTCTTCAGTATAAGATTCACAACATGTTATTCGGCATTCTACGATCATGAACCAGCTGAAGCAAAGGCAGATTCATCAATCCAGTCGGCTTCAGTGCCCCAGCCGTTCCTCGAATCGATTCATCAGTACAAGATTCATAAGTAACATGTTATTTGGCGTTCTACGATCATGAACTAGCTGGGGCAAAGGCAGATTCATCAATCCAGTCAGCTTCAGTGCCCCAGCCGTTCCACGAATCGATTCATCAGTACAAGATTCATAAGTAACATGTTATTCGGCGTTCTATGATCATGAACCAGCTGGGGCAAGGGCAGATTCATCAATCTAGTCGGCTTGAGTGCCCCAACTGTTCCACCGAATCGATTCTTTAGTACAAGATTCATAAGTACCATGTGATTTGGCGTTCTACGATCATGAACCAGCTGGGGCAAGGGCAGATTCATCAATCTAGTCGACTTGAGTGCCCTAGCCATTCCACCGAATCGATTTATCAGTACAATATTCACGAATTCATTTTGTTTATGATTACATCAGATTAAATCAGATCCCTAAATTTAATCAGCTTTTAAGTCTGTCGTTTCACGTAATCTTGACATTTTGTTCTAACTGCTGATTCTCCTAATTATGTGGTCATACAACAAACAATATGAGAAATAACTTGAGAGCATATAAAATTTTCATTCATAAATTGGGCGCTAACAGCGGACATTTTACATATAAAAATCCAAAAAAGATGAAGGTCAACTAACAAAAAACATACATTGAAATTGAGAAAAGCCTAACAAAACTGGAATGTCACCCAAATCAAGTCTCAGGATCAGACTCAAGCGGCTTAACGTCCACCTGCTCGTATGGAATTGGCATGGCCAATGTAACTCTAGCTGCAGCAAGGGCTTTGAGCCAGCCGTGTCTGAATCCCCGATTCTCAAATTTGGGGACTTCTTCTACGTAGTCATTAAAGGCGGCGCTCTTTCTAGCCTCGAACGCTGCAGAAGCCTCAGAGTTAGTTTTTTCCTTTGCCTGCTTCAACTCTTCAAACTCGACCTCCAGTTTCGTAAGCGCCTCCTTGGCTAACATGAGCGATTCCTCGCTCGCGTTTGCCCTCTCCTCGGCATCAGATCTGAGTTGATCAGCAGTCCTGGCCCTTTCCTTCTCAACCTCTGCCCGCGCACTTTCCATTGCGGCTCTCATTGCCTCAAACTCCGCCCTGCTCCTTTGACTATCGACTTTCGATTGCAAGCGGCCAATCCTTTCAACGGCTTCATGCTGGCGACGCCCTAATTTGGCGATCCTTCCAACCGTCTGCAAAACAAAGGATCGTCACATTCCAAAAAACATCGAATACAAACCAAACCAACAAAGGAGTTAGTCACATACCAGAAGGGCTGACTGAGCAGCTAACGCTACCGTTACCAAATCCGGCTCGGCACGAAAGGTCGCCTTGTCAGCCGGCAGGGAGACCGAGGCAGCTAAACTCAATGCCACAGCTGGATCTTTCAAAGCCGATGCTTCAGAGGAGATTGGCATGTTTTTTATCTTTTGCTCAATAACAAAAGGAGCAACCACAGCCGACTCCTCTAAGCATGGTCATTTATCAATGGGTCCTTCTTCAGAGCCATCCTTGCCCTCATCGCTTCGCTTTTCGCCCCGATCCTCTGAAATCGGCCGTTCTTCTGTAATTGGACGCTCGACATCTTTTTCCGTCTCGACCACGACAACGTGAGCCGTTTTTTCTACGACAGTAGGATGAACAGATTCAGCCGAAACAAGTCCAGAACGAATGGCCTAGGCCTTTTGTCGGGCGGCCATGTGTTCAGCGTTTCTCTTCCACGCCATCTGCGTCAGATTTTCCCCAGCCATATCCTCAGAGTAATCGCTGGGAAGGTCTCCCAAGTTTGTAAAAATATCTTCAAAGGCGTCCCCTCGGCCTAATGTAGACGGAGGGTCAGAAGAGTTCAATCCAGCTTCCTCGAAGGTTGAATTAATAGCTTCGTCAACTTCCACGGCTAACTGGTCCGGGTACTCGGCGATTGGTTCGGCCACTTGTTCTTCCATGTGTTCAAAATCAGATGATTCTAAGCCGATCTGCCTCAAGTTTTTGAAGCTGGGGAAGATGAGGGCCGTAAATGGTGTCGCCTCGTGCGATCAGAATATTGTCTGCCGCCGAAAACGTCGTGTAAGTTGGCTCGTACCACAAGAGAATGTGGGCTGCCCTCCCTTGTTTTTTAAGGTCTGGACGGTCGACGAATTGTAGCGTGGTTTTAATTTCTGCGAGCACAGCGTCGTCGTCTGAAACCAACACTCTCTTCAAATCACTACCTGCATAAACAAAACGATTAGATGAATACAATGCCGAATAAATTTATATGGAAATAACGGAAACGATTAATCCAATTGGCCACCTGGTTCTCCCTTTTTCCTCGGCACCGAGTCTAGGCGATCTTCGCCTTCGCCGAACTCCCAATTGCCGCAGACAACGACCATCACGTCGTCGACACGCTTGCCAGAGCTGGCAAGCATAGTCACTAAGTGATGATCAATATCCTTGGCTCTAAGAAAGTAGCGCCCTAGCCGGCCAGTAGATTTGGCTAGGACGTAACAGTGTCGAATGGCGGGAATACCTAATTTGATCTTAAGATGGCGGTTTAGTTCTACAATCCCCATTATGATGCGAAAGAAATTCACATTGGACTAGGAAGGGATTAGACCCCAGTATCTAAGAACGGTCCTAAAAAGTGGGTGAAGAGGAAAGTGGACTCCACCCTCAGCAATTGATAACAAAGGAAAGACGATTGTGGTCTCATCTTCCCTCTGCATATCAGTGGTGCTGTCTGCCAAAAGTGACAGATGGACATCATCAGGGATGGAGAAATGGTGCCAAAAGCCAGAGATTCGATCCGCCAAAAGGAGCTCTTTCAGATGTTTTGCCATTTTTTGGCCAAACCCAAGGATTACAAAAAGTTAAAAGCAAGTAAGGAAGCGGGATAAAAAATGAAGGAGGAGAAGACTTACAGGAGACGAAGAGAGAGGCGAGAAACAAGGAGTTGTAGAAGCCGCGAAGAGATAGAGTTGCACTAGAGGGAGAGCAAGATATCTTTTGAATATTCAGGACATATACTCGAAGAGACAATTTGAAATCATATTAAATGGAAGCAATGTATGAAGGGGCGGGAAGGCGTTACAATGACTAAGAAGCGTGTGCGCGTTCTGACACGCATTGGGAAGAGGGTTAGCCGCCGAATTTTTGACTTTCCAGGCTAGAAGCCAAACACGCCGACTAACTGATGCTAGTAGGGTGTTTGGAGGGCAATTGTGGGAGCCGAATTTCATCAGATCCATGGAGACGGATAAGCGTGTCTGGTCCGAAACGTAACCTCTATTCGGCATATACCCCAATCAATCAATCAAGGAGCCGAATAGAATAACCAGTACCTCAGCCAGTAGAACAGATGCCGAGTAGAGGAATATGTAACAGAACAAGGATGGGCCCAGCCCATAGGCCCAAAAAGAATACTATAAATACAAGATCTTCAGTTCTAGAAAGGTATGTGAGAATTATTAAGCTTAACTTAGAAAACAAGTAATCTTGAATACAGAGACTGACTTGCCCATCGGAGTGCTAATTCCAGCACCCCCGACCGGAGTGTTTGTTCCATTTCAGGTGACTAGCAGAGGATCACGAGCGTCCCCCAGGATCAGAAAAGTATTTCCAAACCACTTCACCACAGATACTAATCCCTTATCCGTTGTCTTTGAATATAACTATGTCTTTGATACATTGTAAATGTATGATGTTTGGGAGAATAAAGGGGATGTACTTCATGTGTGGGAGAAGAAAGGGGATGGACTCCATTAAATTAAGTTGGCATGTGTGTCCATGGTGAAAGTCTCGAAAATCGCGCGTATACATGGGTGCCAATTCTCGCAGACGAAATATCCTTAAAATGGCAAAATGAAAGTATTTCTATAATAGCTGTGTTGGTTAGAGACCCACTGAGTTGAACCCTCAGTTTGGTTGTCTGAATGAAATGGTGAATGGCTTATGAATTGAGATAAAATTAATCGAGATATAAAGTTCGACATGGCATGGTTTGTGAAAAGGTTATAAATGATTTTATCGTAGGCATTGGATATGCATATCATACTTATATTTTCTTAAGATTCATACATTTTGTTAGATTGTTTCTACTGGGCTTTGGCTCACCCTATTTGGGAAAAACCATTTTCAGGTGTCGGTGACATGCCTCTACCAAAATGGTAGCTTGGAAGGATTTGGAACAAGAGCTTCTCTTTTGTAGTAATTATTTTTTAAAGCCAATGGATTTAATTGTGTTGAGCTAGACTTATTTTTGTTGTAACCAAGCAGTGACTTGGAAAGATGTAAGCTACTAGGCATGTGAACATTTGTTTAGCTTTCATTCCTTATCGCTACTTGTCATATATGCTGTAGATTCAAGATGAACTATTTATGAATGTATATCGCATGTATCACCTTTTATGTATTAATTTTGATTAATGAACGTTTATCATTTCGATTATGTCATCTTGTATTGGTTTTTTGGAGTTGGATTATTGTAATTATTTCGGGTGTTACACTTTTATTAAGTTTGATGTATGATTTCCGTCTAACTTGCATAAGGCAGTGGTTTACCATGGTGCTCCTTGGAAGGCTAAGATTGGCAGGTGGTTATCTGGTTGTAATTCAATTGCTAAAGTAGTCAAAGTTGTAGAGGTAGTGGGCTTGTGATTTTTGAAGTTGATTTTCTTCACTTCAATTTTTAGCGGGTTTAATTTTTTAAATATTGGATTCGTAAAACCTTTTCATATTTCAAATTTAATCTATTTTAATTCATTGTCTTTTAGAATGAAGCTAAGCTACCTTTTTTAATTTTGAAGCTCTTCTAAAATTAAGGGTTTAAGTTGAAATTGAATTGACTTTCACTTGTGAGGCCCTTTTTTGCTTATAATCTATTATCAGATTATCGGTGGTAAAAGCCGCAAAAACGATTGTAGTGGTCAAGGAATTTGTAATCGTGAACAAGGCCAATGTCGCTGCTTTCATGGATTCAACTGTTAGTATTATTTATCTTAGCCTTCTTTTTGTTACTCAATTTAAATTTAAATTCTTATAGAAGCATGCAATTTGCAAGTGGACATTTGGTTCATTTTTATTATCATCTTAACAATATTCATGTGATGTGTTTTACGAACGAACCATAATCATCTCTACAAACATACTAAATGCTACCCTTTCAAAGGGTTAAAAAAATATAAAGAGCATACTCAACCGAAGTTGCTTTATTTGGTGGTACTTTCACAATTGATAATACTTTCTTTGAAGTTACTTGTAAGGTGTTAGTGTATTTACTCACATCAATTCACATCCGATGGTGCTTTTGTTGGAAAATGGTTTGGAAAATCTAGGGAAAAAAACAGATTTTTTCCTAACTTTGGTCTAATATTTAGGTGGGACCCGTGCGTCGATTTTCGCAGGTCAAAGTGGTAACGTGTTTTATGCCGCGTTGTGATTCACGTGGTATATTTGGTTGCTCAAAACCATTACCGAGTGAATGGGAAATTGAAGCCAAAGTATGCTCCATGGAAATGGAGTTTTGGTGGAAAATCCTTAAATGTTGAAAAGTGGCTTGTCCCACATTGATTTGGTGGGAAGTTTTCAATGAGTTTATAAGGCATGGGATTGGAACTTGGGGTGTGCCCCAAGGGGCACCCAAGTTTTGTAGAGAGGGAGGTTATGGGCAAAATGGGCTAGACCCATTGGACCCAAAATCTTTTTAGGTAAAAAACATTTGAATTTTATTTTATTTTTTGGAAAAAATAAAATCCAAAATTCAAATTAATTCTGGAAATAAACTGGTCCGGTTTTTCTATACACCCAAACAGGTCCCTTCCCGTTTTTATCTGTTTGAATTTTGAAACCAACAGATTTAAATCTGTTTAATTCAAAACCAAACAGGTTTCATACCTGTTCAAACAGGTTGCACCTGTTTAATTCAAAACCTACAGCCACCAATACATCTATAAATAGACTAGTTCCCCATTTGGATTTCGGTTCCAATTTTCATCCATAAAAATTCTGCATTCATACTCTTCATTTTGCTGCATTATTTTCTTGTGAGAAAGAGTATAAAACACTTAGTGTGTTCGTTGTACAAATATATTGTAGTGCTGCATATATTTGTCGTTGATCATTTCATCTTGGGAGATAGACGTCCATATTCTGAAAGCACCGTGGAGAGGACGAATCTGTCTTAAGGACACAGTGTCAAACACTAGACTTGATCAGATTATTATTCGAAGAAATTAATCAAGTAAGTTGTTTAATTTATTATTCTGTTTTATTTGTTTATTTAAATCAGATTTTAATTTTATTTTTGTAACAAAATAAAATCTGTTTTTATTTATTTTATTTTATTTCTAGTTTGATTTTTGTAATCAAACATTTTCTCTCCTTTCCTTTATTTCTTTTATATTCTAGTTGTTATTAAGTACACAACAGAATTAATTATTTTAATTACAGTGAAGATTGTCCAACAATCTTAAGACAGACAACATTTTTGGTATCTTCATTGTATTTAATTTTCTGTGATTTCATAAAGATATATTCTGGTTGGAAAAACAAATAGTGATTTATCCTATTTGACAGATAGTAGTAATATACTGTCTCTTTTCTTTGACAACTAGTAGTAATATACTCGTGTCATTAACAATTGTAGAATATTAATTTGTGTTACAGAAAATTATAGTGGTATTTTTTTTTTCTAGTTTTAGTAACAAGGAAAATAAAATTATTTTGTGTTATAATTTATTTTCTAGTTTTAGTAACTAGAAAATTAATTTGTGTTTTAATTTTTCTGATTTTTGTAATCAGAGATTATGGCTACTGCTACTGAAACTGCAATTGGAAGTGGTACTCCAATTGTTACACCAGCATCGGTCCCTATCCAGAACCATGTTCATGTACCAATAAATCATGGAGAAAAAGGGGAAAAATTTAACGGTACTGAGTTTAAGAGATGGCAACAGAAGATGTTGTTCTATCTTACAACTCTAAATTTGGCCCGGTTTCTCCATGAAGAGGCTCCAATACTTAAAGAGGGTGAAAGTGATCGGCCAGTTGTTGCCGCTGTAGATGCTTGGAAACATTCAGATTTCCTATGCAGAAACTACATCCTCAATGGCCTTGACAATATACTGTATAATGTTTACAGTCCTTTGAAGTCAGCAAAAGAATTGTGGGATTCTTTGGAGAAGAAATACAAGACAGAGGATGCCGGCACGAAGAAATTTGTTGTCGGTAAATATCTGGACTTTGTTATGGTAGACTCCCAAACGATAATTTCTCAAGTTCAAAGTTTTCAATTAATTTTACATGATGTTCATTCTAAGGGTATGTTTCTGAGCGAGTCTTTCCAAGTCGCTGCTTTAGTAGAAAAGTTACCACCGGCTTGGAAAGATTTTAAAAATTATTTAAAACATAAATGCAAAGAGATGACCATGGATGAACTTATTGTAAGACTGAGAATTGAGGAAGATAACCGTAAGGCTGAAAAAAGGAATGGGAAAAATCCCATTAAGTCCAAGGCTAATGTGGTTGAACAAGTTCACAAACCACATAACAAAAAGAGGAAGTTTACTGGAGATGGTCCTAAATAAGGCGATAGCAACAAGAAGTTCAAAGGAAAATGCTATAACTGTGGCAAGACTGGACATTGAGCTTCTGATTGTCGCCGCCCTAAGAAGGATCATGAAAGTACAAGCAAGAAGACTACCAATCAGGCCAATGTAACTGAACTAGATTACATCTCTGACGGGGTGAATGACATCAACCTCTCTGCTGTAGTGTCTGAGGCTAACTTGGTTGGAAATCCCAAAGAGTGGTGGGTTGACAATGGAGCAACTTGTCACATATGTGCGGACAAGAAGATGTTCACTATCTACAATGAGGCTGCAAATGGTGAACAACTTTTCATGGGAAATTCTTCTACTTCTACTGTGGCTGGACAAGGAAAAGTGATCTTGAAGATGACATCAGGGAAAGAACTGACCCTCAACAACGTACTGCATGTACCTGACATCCGGAAGAATTTAGTTGCTGGTTCTTTGTTAAGTAAAAATGGTTTTAGGTATGTTTTTGAGTCTGATAAATTTGTATTAACAAAGAGTGGTATGAATGTTGGTAAGGGATACATGAGTGATGGTCTCTTTAAGTTGAATGTAATGACAGTTGTACCGAAAGTTGCTATGAATAAGAATAACACATCTTTTGCTTAGATTCTTGAGTCAAATTTATGGCATGGTAGATTAGGACATGTGAACTTTGATGCTTTACGTAGATTAATTGGTTTAGATTATATACCAAAATTTGAAATTAATCCTAATCATAAATGTGAAATTTGTATCAAAGCGAAACTAACTAAGGCTCCATTTAAATCGGTTGAAAGGAAAACTAACCTCTAGAATTAATTCACACAGATGTATGTGATCTTAAATTTATTCAAACTAGAGGAGGCAAGAATTATTTCATAACATTTATCGATGATTGCACAAGATATTGTTATGTTTATTTACTTAGAAGTAAAGATGAAGCCTTAGAAATGTTTAAACTCTACAAAACAGAAGTTGAAAATCAACTTGGTCAAACCATTAAAATGGTTAGAAGTGATAGATGTGGTGAATATGATGCACCATTAAATAAATTTTGTGCACAACATGGCATTATTCACCAAACTACAGCACCTTATTCTCCACAGCAAAATGGAATTGGTGAAAGGAAGAATAGAACCCTAAAAGAAATGATGAATGCCATGTTACTAAGTTCAGGCTTACCACAGAACTTGTGGGGGGGAAGCAATATTGTCTGCTAATTTTGTTCTTAACAGAATACCCCACAAGAAAACCTACAGCACTCCTTATAAATTGTGGAAAGGTCGACCACCTTCCTATAAATACTTAAAAGTGTGGGGGTGTTTGGCAAAAGTTGAAGTTCCTGTTCCTAAAAAGACTAAGATTGGACCAAAAATAGTAGATTGTGTGTTTATTGGTTATGCTCAGAATAGTAGTGCATATCGGTTTCTGACTTATAAATCAAAAATACCTGATATAAATGTGAACACTATTATAGAGTCCAGGAATGCTGTGTTTTTTGAACATATCTTTCCTTACAAGAAAAGACAGGAATTAAGTTCACAGAAAAAAACTTATGATTGTACACAAGGTCAAGAGACTAATGATAATCAAACACAAGAGACTTGTAATGGTCTCGACCAACAGGATTTAACTGATGATGAACCAAGACGAAGTAAGAGGGCGAGAACATCAAAATCCTTTGGTCCAGATTTTCTGACATACCTGTTAGAAAATGAACCTCAAAGCTTTAAGGAAGCAATGACAGGTCCTAAAGCACCTTTGTGGAAAGAGGCTGTTAATAATGAAATTGAGTCCATTATGCAAAATCATACTTGGGAATTGGTGGATCTTGTACCAGGTTCTAAACCTCTTGGATATAAATGGATATTCAAGAAAAAAAATGAAAGCAGATGGTTCAATTGACAAGTATAAAGCAAGACTTGTAGTTAAAGGTTACAGACAAAAGGAAGGTCTGGACTATTTTGACACATATTCCCCTGTGACAAGAATAACATCCATTCGCATGCTTATTTCTATAACAGCGTTGTTTAATTTAGAAATACATCAAATGGATGTCAAGACAGCTTTCTTAAACAGTGATCTAAATGAAGAGATCTATATGGAGCAACCCGAAGGGTTTGTAGTGTCGGGGCAAGAAAAGAAAGTTTGTCGGCTTGTAAAGTCTCTTTATGGATTAAAACAAGCACCTAAGCAATGGCATGAGAAATTTGATCATGCACTGCTTACTAATGGGTTTAAGATAAACGAATGTGACAAATGCGTCTATGTTAAAAACACTGACCAAGGATATGTCATAGTCTGTCTTTATGTGGATGACATGCTTATCATTGGAAGTAGTCAAAACATGATCAAATCAACTAAGCAAATGCTTAACAAAAGATTTGATATGAAAGATATGAGGGTTGCAGATGTTATATTAGGAATGAAAATTACTAAAACATCTGACGGGTATGCATTATCCCAATCTCATTATATTGAGAAAATTCTTGACATAGCTTATGCAATTAGTAAATTGAGTAGGTACACTAGTATTCCCGGAGAAGACCATTGGAAAGCGATCATTCGGGATCTTAGATATCTAAGATTTACCCATGATCATGGTTTGAACTTTACTCAATATCCAGTAGTATTCGAAGGTTATTGTGATGCCAATTGGATATCGGATACTAAAGATTCAAAATCCACTAGTGGATATGTCTTTACGCTAGGAGGCGCTGTTGTTTCTTGGAAGTCCACAAAACAAACATGCATCGCCCGATCCACAATGGAATCCGAGTTCATCACTTTAGACAAAGCAGGAGAAGAAGCAGAATGGCTTCGTCACTTCTTAGAAGACATTCCAATGTGGCCAAAACATGTGCCAGCTATTTGCATTCATTGTGATAGTCAATCTGCAATAAGCAGGGCACAAAATCATATGTATAACGGTAAGTCACGACATATTCGTCGTCAACATAATACCGTAAGGCAATTGTTGTCAAATGAAATAATCTCAATAGATTATATAAAATCTAAAGAGAATATTGCGGATCCGTTAACAAAAGGTTTGACAAAAGAGCTAGTGTATAGTTCATCGAAGGGGATGGGATTAAAGCATATTACATAAGAGTCATCATAATGGTAACCCTACTTATATGACTGGAGATCCCAAGAACTAAGTTCAAAGGGACAACTAAGTTATGTGTGGCTTGCCAGAAATCACCAAGGGATTAAAATTCCTTACCCATTCCAATGGTGAGAGTGATATCTGCAACATATGTTGTATGTAGGGGTATAAGCTTTGCTTTAATGATTACTTATATCTTGATTGAGGCATAAAATCAAGACGAGTATAAGGAGATACTCACAATAAAAATCACCTATATGAGTGTTGAACTGGGGCTAGTTCTATGAGAATGAAAAAGGCTAAATTCTCTAGAAACACTCATGAAAACCAGGAGCGTTCAAGGCCAAAATAAACACAACAGTGAGAACCACGATGTGTTAGAAGATATTTTGTGTGAAATCTATTGTCTTGGCTTACACAAACGGCTGAACAATTCAAGGCATCGCGTCCATTGGTTAGCTAGTAAGTCCGATAGGTTATCACTAGGGATGGTTCAAGGCCGAAAGCTATCTATCCTGATGCAAGATATTTTCAACTTATACTCTTTCGATAAAGTCTGCATATTGTTGCATTTCCGTTGTCATCAAATTCCATTCATATGGGGGATTGTTGGAAAATGGTTTGGAAAATCTGGGTAAAAAATAGATTTTTTCCTAACTTTGGTCTAATATTTAGATGGAACCCGTGCGTCGATTTTCGCGGGTCAAAGTGGTAACGCGTTCTATGCCGCATTGTGATTCACGTGGTATATTTGGTTGCTCAAAACCATTACTGAGTGAATGGAAAATTGAAGCCAAAGTATGCTCCATGGAAATGGAGTTTTGGTGGAAAATCCTTAAATGTTGAAAAGTGGCTTGTCCCACATTGATTTGGTGGGAAGTTTTGAATAGGTTTATAAGGCATCGGATTAGAACTTGGGATGTGCCCCAAAAGGTACCCAAGTTATGTAGAGAGGGACTTTATGGGCAAAATGGGCTAGACCCAAAAATCACCACACACGCACGTGTGCGCCGCCGCCGCTGTCTGTCCGGTCGGGCGGGCTGGGCTGGGCTTGGGCTTGGGCGCGGGTGCATGGTGTGAGGTTGGATTGGGCTTGTTCGGCCCAATACCTATCTTTTTGGGTAAAAAATATTTGAATTTAATTTTATTTTTTGGAAAAAATAAAATCCAGAATTCAAATTAATTCCGGAAATAAACTGGTCTGATTTTTCTGTACACCTAAACAGGTCCCTTCCCGTTTTTATCTGTTTGAATTTTGAAACCAACAGATTTAAATCTGTTTAATTCAAAACCAAACAGGTTTCATACCTGTTCAAACAGGTTGCACCTGTTTAATTCAAAACCTACAGCCACCAATACATCTATAAATAGACTAGTTCCCCATTTGGATTTCGATTCAAATTTTCGTCCATAAAAATTCTAGATTCATACTCTTCATTTTGCTGCATTATTTTCTTGTGAGAGAGAGTATAAAACACTTAGTGTGTTCGTTGTACAAATATATTGTAGTGCTGCATATATTTGTCGTTGATCATTTCATCCTGGGAGATAGACGTCTATATTCTGAAAGTACCGTGGAGAGGACGAATCTGTCTTAAGGACACAGTGTCAAACACTGAACTTGATCAGATTATTATTCAAAGAAATTAATCAAGTAAGTTGTTTAATTTATTATTCTGTTTTATTTGTTTATTTAAATCAGATTTTAATTTTGTTTTTGTAACAAAATAAAATCTGTTTTTATTTATTTTATTTTATTTCTAGTTTGATTTTTGTAATCAAACATTTTCTCTCCTTTCCTTTGTTTCGTTTATATTCTAGTTGTTGTTAAGTACACAATAGGATTAATTATTTTAATTACAGTGAAGATTGTCCAACAGCATTTACAAATAGTAACTATCACTTTCATTTGATTGCCAATGTTATGAGCTTTTGTGTTAAAATATGAAAAGTTGTTTGGTGGATAATTCCAGAACTTTGGTTTGAGAGGCCAATAGGTAAAGAGATAAAATATGTGGAATTTGAGGCCAATGGCCATTTTGTGTGTTTGTATGTCATTAAGTGAAGGATACACATCTAAAAAGTGGGTGATATGGAAGGGTTGTCTTGAAAGGAGAAAAGGGGAAATGGAGGGAGATGCTAATGGATTATGTTTAAATGAAGTGGTCATCCATGTTTCATTTTTTGGAATTGAGATACACTATTTTGGAAAGCCTGAGGGGTTTATGTAGTGGTTTCAACTTTCAACTGAGATAAGAGAGTGGGGTGAGTAATAATAATAAGAAAGGTATCTGAAAGGGATTCTTAGAGATAGGTCTTATTCAGTTTTGTCAAATTATAGGTTATGGTATATCCCTATTGTATTTTGGTATTTTTTTTTTTTTTTTTAAAGTTTAGTTAAGCAATTGGTGGGTGGGGTGTTACATTGCTAATCCTCATCATCTCTCTTTCTTTTGTCTGGTTTCTAAATTTCCTTTTATACTTACTCTTACATTCAAAATTTATATTTATATTGTGCAATTTCATTTCAATAACCCTTGTCATGGCCATTATTCTTATTCTCGCACTTAATATTATGTGTTTCGTTATGTGATTTTTTTTTTCCCTGTTTTGCTGTTTTTTTATCAATCATATAATTTGCTGGATAAAATATCTTTAATGGATCAGGGGAAGGGTGCTCTAAAAGACTACAACTGGACTACAATTTTCTAGGAGCAAAAGAGCAACCATACGGGCATTGGGTCATTTCAATATGCGCTGCTTATTGTGACACAACAAGGCAATGTGTTTATGTGGTGAAGGTACTAAATACCCAAACAGTCCTTGCATAATTAGATTAAAACTTGTCAAATTTGCTCCAAATTCGTGTCTAAAATTAGTTGATTTTTTTCTTCTTTCTATAGTGTGACAATGGATGGCATGGAATAGATTGCAACATACCATCTGTTTTATCAGCTATAAGGGAATGGCCTCAATGGCTTCGACCAGCTCAGGTTTATGTTCCTGATAATCCACAACACGTTGGAAATTTTGTCAATCTCAATGCTATGGTGGAAAAGAAAATGCCCCTTATATATGTTTATGATTTGCCCCCAGATTTCAATAGTCTTTTGCTTGAGGGCAGTGATTTCTTATGCCGTTTAGTATGATGCTTTGGAGCTATTGGATGATTGACATTTCCTTTATGAGTTATCATGAATCTTGCTGCATTACTTGAAGCCATCAAAAGTCATGGTACCAAAACATGAAGGTTTTAGTCTAGCCTTTGTAACTCCAGTTTTTCCATGTTCAACCTTAGCCTTCTGTCTTGAACCTTCAATTAGAACTACTCATCATAAATCATCTTTCCTCAAATCTTCCCATTTTGGGTTGGTTTCATGAGCTCCTTTTCAGCATGTACTTTAGTCTAGACTATCCTGTACAGAGTAAGGTTTCATGTCTTGTCTCACTCCCCTGAAACAACATCTCTTCGGCTTACTTTTAGTCCTTAATACACCATAAAATTCAACTGATTTACTCCTTACTGGTTCATTTGTTGGCATCTACTCATCTTGTCATCACTTGGAATATCTAATTTTTTTGTGACTACATTTATGCCTTGTTCTATCTTTGTTGTGCAACTCATCCATATATTCTTATTTTATTCATATCTGTAGTAGTTGTGAGTGTTTGTGCATCTCAATCAACTTGCCAATATCTCATGATATGTTTGAGTTGTTTGTTTTGTCCTGTTAAAGCTTTCTTATTTGCAACCACAAATTTAGGGTGTGTTTGGTTTGTGTTTGTAGAGTAGTTTTTGAGATAAAAAGTACGAAAACTTGTTTGGTTTGCCTTTTTTCAGAAATGATTTTGGAAAATTGTTTTGGGGAGAGAGTTTTAAAAAAAGTGATTGATTTGATGTGTATAAGAGAGAGTGATTTTGGAAAGTAGGTAACCAAACAAAATTTTGAGATTTTTTTTGAAAAAATTTGTTTAGTTTGATTACTCTTGAAAATTTATTTGTAGAGAATTTTTCCCAAAAATTTTTCTGAAAAACAAACCAAACAAGGCCTACTGAGTTTAAGCTGACATATTGTCACTAATGGTTAATAGATCCCCTAATGTTCTTCAATTTTCAACGTTTAGTTATACTTGAAATAATTGAGGTCTAGCTCTCTCTGTCTCACAACATAGGAAGAAATAGAGTATTAAATTCCCATAACATCCTAGGCACTCTTATAGTTTGCTTCTCAACTATTGTATGCAGTTAACAAATTGTCAAATCATTTGATAAATTACTTTAAAATATATATTTTGTTTAAAGAAAAAGAAGCTATTTGAGCTAGTTGATATTATTTGGATTTAGGAGTTTTGAAAATTAACTGTACTTGTTTCAGAGGGTTGCCAAATCTAAATCACGGCCTTAACAGACACAAAGAAACCATAAATGTCGTGACAATTCATCATGGCACAACAGAGAGATAAGTTTCAGTTATTTGTTATAGTCTCTTCACTTATATTAGTGACAAACCACCCAAATTTGAACTAGTTGATATTATTTAAATATCTTTATTTATTTGTACATTCAATTCTCATAAGACTAATAAAGATCTCATTTTTTCAAGCTTAACTTGTTCTATATTTTTCAAATGTTGATTAATTTTATTAGGAATGTAATTGGTAGGTTGAGTTAATTTCTATGTAGTCAAAAGGATTACAACCAAATTTATAATGGTAGAGAAACCCTAGTTCTACTAGGAAATAACTATAATAACCAATCCAAGTGTAAGAACTCCAGTTAGAATTGACATTAGGAAAAATGCCTTTTAGCTTTTTAAGTTACTTGTGAGTCGTTTGAATATTTCTACATGTTTCCTGACATGTAAATTAATAATTGTTTCTGAAAAACTTTGATGATAGTTGCCACCATCAATGAAGCATTCTCTAGTCAGATTAATTCCATATTTTCTTTGTTTTTTTTTCCTGTCTTTTTGTTTTTTTGTTTTTGAACTGTGTAGTAAGGCTGTGTGCAATTGCTAGTTTTGGGAGTGGAGTTTGATCCATAGATTCTTACAAAATTAATATAGAAATGTAAGCAAAAATTTTGTTATTAACAACGCTTTCTTCATTTTTTTTTTTTTTTAATTGGAGGTAGCTAGAGGCGTAGTCGTGCGTGTTTATGGACCTGAGTTTGCCGGTGCATTAATTTTAAGTTGTGATTATATGTGGAGTTTTTGATATATTTTACATCGGACAACATGACACACATTTGAAATCTTTTATGGTTTCATTAAATATGTTTTTGATGTGGTGAATTCGTTGTAAACTACAAGAATGGATGGTTATTTTGGACTTGTAATGTGTTCATGTTGATAGGTGGTAGTAATTAGATAGATTAACTACTATTTTGACTTTATAATTGATGGTTTTTTGTTTTTAGATTGGATTGTTGATGGATTGTTGATGGATTGGCATGTTAAAATTGATTGGATGGACATGAATTATGTATTAATTGCAAATGTATTATAGGTATTCCAAAAAACTAGCATTACATTTAAAAAATTATTTTTTGAAATTAAAAGTTTTTTTGCAACCAATAACATTTTAGTCGCAGTAGGTCTTTGAGAAAGGTTCTAGGAATAACTATTGGTGACGACTACTGTGGACAATAAAACATAGACTTTCAGCGACCAACTTAATTTGTGGTCGCCAAAAACCTCCATTTTTTAGGCCAGTTTTTTAGTCGTAAATGATCAATCTTCAACAAATTTAAATCCTTTTCGCGACCAAAATATATGGTCGCTAATGGTAACTTTCAGGGACCACCTTCAATGCTGGTCGCCAAAAACCTTCTGTGACGGGCTTTTGGCAACTACATGGCGACCAACTTTTTTTGGTCGCTAAAAGCTATTAACGACCAGATATCAGCTTTCTGCGACCAAAAAGTTGATCGCTAAAAATGTTATTTCTTGTAGTGAAATATTGTTTTCTCATACTGTCAATTTTTAAAAATAGCAAAATCTCGATTGATATAATAAAATTCGTTCAAAATTTAACAAGATGTATTCTATTGTAAACAACAATTCTCAATAACATATCAAATTTTACACTATTTTAAATAGGTATTATTTAATTCTTACTATTATTTGACACTTACATACTTGTCTCTAAGAATTACATGATCAAGTACACTACATGTGGGGGAGCATTTTGTAAAAGACAGCACGTGGGGAAGGTGACACCGAAGTGTCAGCCGAGGTACTACACGGCCTAGTTATGATGCAAAGGTGATCTCGGCTAGGCCGTGGTTATCTGCGGTGACACCGGAATCTGAGATAAACAGATAAGAGATAAGAATCCTAGAACAGGGAAAGATCTCATTCTGGATAGAGATAAGGTTCGAGAATGGTTTATCTCTTTCTAGATGAGGGTCCAGGATGAGCGTTGAGCCCGAGTCCCCTAAAGCTAGGCTTCTAAAGGGATCAGGTCACTGCTGGCCATAAAAGCAGGGCACCCTCGTGGGTCTGAGGTATGTGTGATATACTGTGAGCACTAATTTCTTCCTTGTGAGTTAAGCACAATTTGCTATCTTTGAGAGATATTTGATTACTAACTTGAGCGTCGGAGTGCCCCCGAGTAGACAAACCACTGTCGGATTCTTATCTTTTTGTGATAGGTTGTTCGGGGCTTAATCTATTCTACCAGCACTCTCCAGCTGAGTTCCCTACTTGGTTGTGTGGTCAAAAATCAGCACCCACAATTTGGTGCCGTCTGTGGAAATGTAAGGAGAATAGATGGCCAAGAACGGACAGGGAGAAAAGATTGGGGACAATATCCCTAGTGGGAGTGGTAAACATGTCGATCCTAACATCGAGGAAAAAAATCATAATGAAGGAACACGGGATCAGAATCCCAGGAATAAGGATGACGGGAAAGAGGGAGATGCCCCGAAAAAATCAGGCTGAGATGAGTATTATAATGAAAGCGACCTCCAGGTATGGAAGGATAGATGCCTGAGAAGGGACGACGAGATGAAAAAAATGGTCAACAAGTTGGCAGATCTATAATCAGTTGTCAACTTCATAATGCAGAACAATGTCATGCAACCACCATTTCCGTTGTAAGACATGTCGATGCCAGGGGTGAAGACTGATGCCTAGAAAAGGGGGCATAAAACAATCCCAACAGTCCTGCAGCATGGCAAGGAAAAGGAGCCCTCATATCGGCCTTCACGGGATATCGGGTGAGGAGAGTCGGTCAGAGGTGACTTGTAAAGGACACCTCGTACCAGGGGAACTTATGTCAAAGAACCCCAGAATATCCAGGGGAAGGGCCTGTGTTTTGACAAGGTGAATGAAGAGAAGTCCAAGAGGACACATAATGACACCGGGAGTAGCGCACCAAAAAGACTGAAATCTGTTGACAGCCGAGCTCCTGGTCGAACTAACGAGGATTTAAGGGACTACCTCCAGAGGAAACGACAAAATGCCAAGGTCACATCCCCCGTCAAGCCGAGAGCGCTATTCTCAGTGGAGTTGGATAGGTTTGAGGCCCCAAAAAGGTTCCAAATTTATGATGGTAAGTCCGATCCGAACTTTCACGTTGGCTATAGCTGAATTCAATGGCTTTGTATACCAGTAACGAACTGTTGCTATGCAAGGTGTGCCCCTCATCCTTTGGGAAGATCACATTGGATTGGTTTCACAAGTTGCCGAAAGGAACTGTGAAGAGTTGGGAAGGCCTGGCCGAGATGTTTATGGCCAGGTTTGTTATAAACAAGTTGCAGCCACTAAGGGTGGACTCCCTGATAACAGCTGAAAATTAGCGAGGGTGAAGGCCTCATGGCTTATGCCAAAAGGTATTATGAGGTGTTCAACGAATATCGGGATGCAACCAGGAATTGGCAGTTGTGTGTTTTAAGAACAGCCTGGAGGATGAATGCCCACTTCGAAAGTCGCTGGCAAAAACTTTACTAAAGAGTATGGAGGAGCTCATGGCACGGATCGAGAAATATGCCAGAGCAGAAAAGGATACGCCTGGAACGAAGGAGCCGAAGCAGGAAAAAAGAAACGGCTAGTCGAAGGGAGGCCGAGGAAACACCGCTTTTAACAGGCAGGAAACAGGGCTGAGGGCTACACAGGTAGTCACCACTGTGTTCCGGATCCCGATTTATAAAGTTCTATAAAGAATCAGGAACCGGTCATATTATAGAGCGCTAGAGAAGATTCCTGGTGAGTTTGTGGGAAGGAACCTTGGGAAGCACTACGCTTAACACAATGAGGATAGGCACTTGACTCAGGGGTGTAGAGCCCTGAAGACGCACTTGGAAGACCTGGTCAGACATGGTCACTTGAGGGACCTAGTAGATGAGGCCAGAACGAGGGAAGACCATACAAGGCTTCCCCCAGCACCAACGGCACCACCACTGCCATAACCACAGCAAGCATAACCTTGGGTGATCAATGTGATTCATTCGAAGGTTAATGAGAATGATATGCGAGGAGAGACATAAAAGGTGAGGCACTTACATCATGTGTATCAGGTCCAGCAAAAGAGGCCTAGGACAAATGAGTACCAGGGACCAATGGCGTCCTTTACTGAGGCAGACCTAGACATGGTGCAATATCCACACAACGATGCTCTGGTAGTAACCTTCAAGGTTGGAGAATACCAGGTAAAGCGCATTCTGATCGACCAAGGAAGCTCTTGTGACATCATATATGTTAGATGTTACAAGGAGTTTGGCCTTCACCAAGATGATTTGGAGCAGTCCAACAACCCAATGGTTGGGTTCAATAGAACGCCAACATGGCCTCTGGGAGCAATAAATTTGGAGGTGTAGGCAGGTACCAGGAATGTTTCACAAAATTTATGGTAATTGATACCCCCTCTCCTTACAATACTATATTGGGAATATCGTGGTTGCATGCAATGAGGGCTGTTCCCTCAGCACTGCACCAGTTGTTACGATTTCCAACTGAACAGGAGATTGAGGAAGTCAGAGGGGATCAAGTGTAGGCAAAGAATTGCTCCATGGTAGCAATGAAATCCAACTACAATGTACGAGAGGCAGAAAAAGTTGAAATCGAGGACGAGGACATGGAAGTCCTAGATGATGCCGGCAAAGAACCGGCTGAGAAGAGTGAGGAAACCTTGAAAAAAATTATAGTCTAGGAAGGGGATGAAGAGCGCTTCTTTCTTCTTAGCTCAGGATTGGTTGATAAGAAGGAAAAAAGAGTTAGAGACTTTCTTGTGGACCAACATAGAAGTATTTTCCTGGACACCATATGAGATGCCAGACATTGACCCCGAGGTCACATGCCATATGCTCAATGTAGACAGATCGGCTAAACCTGTCATCCAACGAGCAAGAAGGCCGACATTAATGCATGTTAAGGCAGTTAAGGAGGAAATGGACAAACTGTTGGAAGCCAAAGCCATTCGCGAGGTGAACTACTCTACTTGGCCATCCAACACAGTGGTTGTGAAAAAAAAAAAATGACAAGTGGAGGATTTGTGTTGACTTCACCAGCCTAAATAAGGCTTGCCCCAAGGACAGTTTCCCACTGCCCAAGATTGATTAGTTAGTAGATGCCACTTCAGGGCATGGAAGAATGAGTTTCCTGGATGCATACAGAGGCTATCACCAGATAGCAATGTATGCCTCAGATGAGGAAAAGACAACATTCATCACCCCGAAAGGACTCTATTGTTACAAAGTGATGCCTTTCGGGTTGAAGAGCGCAGGAGCAACCTACCAGAGATTGGTTACCAAGATGTTCAGGCATCTGATTGGGAGGACGGTAGAGGTCTATATTGACGACATGGTTGTGAAGACCAAAGAACCTGGGAAGCCATGCTAGGGGTAGATCACTTGCTCATAGGGCCATCACTCAAGGGTACTGGTGGCCTTACATGTAGAAGGATGCTGAAGCCTACATCAAAAAATGCGAGAAGTGTTAAAGGTTTGCACGTTTGATACATTAACCAGTAGTAGATTTGAACCCAGTATCTAGCCCTTGGCCATTTGCCCCGTGGGGCATGGATCTTGTTAGACAACTACCCCAAGCAACTGGGCAAAGGAAGTTTATGCTAGTGGCAACTGACTACTTTACAAAGTGGGTAGAGGCTGAACCCCTTGCGAAGATTCAAGATATTGATGTGAAGAACTTCATATGGAAGAACATCATCACCAGGTTTGGGATCCAAGGGCAATAATAACAGATAATGGTACACAATTTAACAGTAAGCTAATCAAAAGCTTTTATTCAAAGTACAAAATCAAGAACTACTACTCCACTCCTAGTTTCCCTCAAAGGAATGGTCAGGCAAAAGCATCCAATAAGACTATCTTGGATGGACTCAAGAAGAGGCTAGAAGCAGTAAAAAGGAAGTGGGTGGAGGAGTTGCCCAATGTGCTCTGGGCATATTGGATTATGCAGAGAAGATCAACTGTGGAGTCTCCTTTTGCCATGGCTAATGGCACTGAAGTAGTTATCGCACTGAAAGTCGGCATCCCTAGAATTAGAACCTAGGGAGTAGAGAATGGGATTAACAAGGCATTTCTGGCCCAAGATTTGGACCTGCTAGAAGAGAGAAGAGAGAGAGCAACAATTCGGCTGGGGGCATACCAGCAGCAACTTGCCAGGGCTTACAACAAGAAGGTCAACCAAAGAGAGTTCAAAGTTGGGGACCTCGTCCTGAGAAAGGTTTTCCGCAACAAGAAGGATCATAGGGAGGGCAAGCTTGGCGCAAACTAGGAGGGGCCTTATAGAATCATCTTGGTTGCCGGCAGTGAGGCATATTGGCTTGAAGACAGTGATGGCAAAGAGTTGCCCAAACCCTAGAACACTTGCAATTTGAAGCTCTTTTATCAATATTTAGGATAAAAGTTTAGGTAAGAAATAATGGGACAAAATAAATTTTGATTCTATTTTTCTCTTTCAAACAAATTAAATCATAATTAAATAAATCATCAAAATAAATTTTGGATTCTATTTTTCTTTTCAAATAAATTAAACTATAATTAAATAAGTCATCAAAATAAATTTTAGATTCTATTTTTCTCTTTCAAATAAATTAAAGCATAATTAAATAAATCATCAAAATAAATAAGTCTAACAATATTCTTTTCGATCTTGGCCAGCTGGAGATCGGTACAGTATCCTCAGAATCAACCTGAGTCACTGTAGCTTTGGCCTTAGCTTTCTTGACTCTCTTAGGCTTTGGTTTGGATTGGGAGGAAGAAGAGGAGGACTCGACAGTCACAACCTCAGGAATGTTGGCGAGAAGATCTTCAACGATGGCTAGTTTACGTCCCATCTCGTTGGTTGTCGCTGCAATAGTAACCTTGGTGCCGAAATGTATTGCTGGCAGGGCAAGAGGAGGATTGTTGCATCGTACGCCAATGCCTCAGAATCTCGACGTTTGCGACTACGAGTTCTGCCGATAGGGGCATTAGCAGGAGGTCAGCGTTGGCACTGGTGCTGGGCTGGAAGAATCAACTGTAGGGCAAATATAGATGGCTGCTCCACTAGATTAGAAGATGAGGCCTGGTCAGGCCGAGGTGATGAAGTAGCTGGCAAACTTGAAGGAAATGGGGAAGTTTTGCTACGTTTGGGGACGTCAGAATGTAATTGAGCAGTAGTGGGGCCTTACGTTTTCAATAAGCAAGCCCAGTAGCCTCTTCAAATCTAGGCTTAGGAAGAAGGTCTAGCAGAAGTCCTTTGATGGCTGGAGAAGAGTTGCAAAATCAAAGAAGCAAACATTAATATCGACAGATAAGTTGGCGAGTCTTAATTAAGGTAGAGTTATGGATGACTTAGTTCTTACCATCACCCTCCTTAAACACTCCTTGACGCAGTGGGAAGAGATGAAGATCGTCATTTGGTGCAAACTCCCAGTTGCTCGAGACAATCAGATAATCATCTCTTGCACCCTTGTTTGAATCTGGGAGGTCGGCTATAAGTTTAAAGGTGGTGGATCTGGGTTTAAGGTAATATATGTAGCCTTTTTCAGACTTGAGGCCACACATGGTATAACAGAATTGGATGTCAGCTAATGTGATCCTAGCCTTTTCTCGGTGTGCTAGCTCGATTATGCCATTAATAACCCTATATGAGTTTATGGCAAGTTGCATGGGGTTAAGTTTGTAATAGTGAAGGATTTCTCAAAAGAGAGTGTCTAGGGGAAACAGAAGTCCACACTTAATGAATGCAACAACAGGGAAGGGCATGGAGTCTCCATCAGGCATGATAGAGTTCTCTTCCCCAGCTAACCTCAAGTAGACGTCGGCTGGGATAAAAAACTCCCGCCCGAAGTGCTAAATTTTTCTTGGGTGTCTACCCTCCACCTGAACATACCCATGATATCGGCTTAGTGAAGTTGGAACAAGATTTTGGGAAACAATGACTGGTATGGGTCTAAAGACCTCGGCTAAATCCTAAATAGGCACTAGGGCATGGATTTCGAAGACCTAAAGGGAAATTGTTTCAATTTTTCCTAAGTATGTGAGATCTAAAGCAAATCCCAAACCTAGGTCTACAGAAACAAGAGTCAAGGGCAAGAATACGGAAACCAAGCAAGAAGACCAGAAAAGAAATATGATTTAGAATCAAGAAGCATCGAAGGCAAACAAAATTCAAGAATCAAAACAAAGCAGAAATATAGAGAGAAGCACATATATGGCAAGAATTGTGCCAGACATTCAAGGACACAAATATGAGCAGTACAATGAAGTGCAGTGATGAAATTTGAAACACAAAACAGAAAGGGAGCATGATCAATAAAGTAACGATGTGGCAGGCACAGTGATAAAACAGAGATGATTCAAGAACATGGAAAATCACAAATACTGAGTGAGTGTGTGAAAAGCGGCAAACTCAAAGAATCAATACATTAAGAAAACAATACAACCGACCAATAAGTGTAGACAGATGCAAAAGAGCAAGAACTAATTTGCAATGTCCAAGTTTGGTGAAAGAATAAATGGAGGATTTGAGCAGCAAAAAGACACAGAATAAATTCATGAACAGTAAAAAACTGACAAAAGAAATAAACAAATCAGAGGACTTACCGATTGAAGCTGAAGTGAGAAACGCCGAAGTCAAACGACTTGAACGATCAGAGTTGAATGATGAAAGGTGCGCTGGTGGTGACGAAAAAGGAAGTTGCAGAGCTTGAGAGCTTGAAAAATGGCAGTTCAAAAAAAAAAAATAGAAAGAGAAAAACGAAGCGCAGAGAGAAATCAATTTTGCAAAAGTGAAGACGCAAAGAGAAAGAGTAAGAGTTTTGTCAAAAATTCGAAAAGGTAGCAAACCATAATGAAATGCCTAGGACGACGTGCCTGTCAGGCAGCGTGGGCAGAAACGACATGGCTTGATAGTGCGTGTCAAGTACGAACTAATAGCTATGGGACACGTGGAAGAAATGATTGAAACAAACCATACATAACAGCTCGTGTGCAGTTAGAACTCTTGGAATTCTGGGAGTAATGAGGCAATAACCTCGGCTAAAAGAGTGATCTCAGTTGAGATATTTAAAGAACTTGACTATGGGTTCTTGTTCCTTGGTAAGCATGGACGATTGAATCCTGGGTACTTGAAACTGACGAGTCATGACCTCGGTCGAAGAGAAGAATGAATTTTATCCGACATGCTATATTGACAAACGATGTAGGTTCCATCACCTCAGGTTGTCGAGGTAATAAAACCTAGGGGGCAATTGTGGAGGAGCATTTTGTAAAAGACAGCACGTGGCCAAGGTGACGCTGAAGTGTCAACCGAGGTGCTACGTGGCCTAGTCATGATGCTGAGGTGATCTCGGCTAGGCTGAGGTTATCTGCGGAGATACCGGAATCCAAGATAAACAGATAAGGGACAAAAGTCCTAGAATATGGGAGGATCTCATTCTAGATAGAGATAAGGTTTAGAGAGGGTTTATCTCTATTTAGATAAGGATCCAGGATAAGCATTGAGTCCGAGTCCCCTGAAGCTAGGCTTCTAAAGGAATCAGGTCACTGTTGGCTATAAAGCAGGGCACCCTCGTGAGTCTGAGGTATGTGTGATATACTATGAGCAGTAAGTTCTTTCTTTTGAGTTAAGTACAATTTGCTATCTTTGAGAGATATTTGATTACTGACTTAAGTGTCGGAGTGCCTTCAGGTGGACGAACCACCGTTGGATTCTTATCTTTCTATGATAGGTTGTTCGAGCTTAATCTATTCTGTCAGTACTCTCCAGCTGAGTTCCCTATTTGATTGTGTAGTCAGAAATCAATACCCACACTACATAACAAAATATCGCATCTAGTGATGCAACACTACAAATGTGTAAGGTGTCTGCAAGTCAAAATACCATCAAATTACCAGATTTCTTATCTAGCAATCATAACTTTTTGTTTAATTCTTGTACACAAAACAGGGGCCCCAAATAATGAAGCGCACAAATGCCACATCTGGTGATGCAAGACTACAATATAAACATATGTCCAAGTTAACGTACCAATTACATAACCGGAATTCTTGCCAACCAATAATTACTTTTGTTGTAATGGAGCTAAGGCTTGTACTCGTGTCGTGACAGGGCTTTCAAATAATGAACTTGCACAATGTGCAACATGTAAGATGGTTTAGAAATTGATTATTTTAATTTTTTTTTAATTTTTTTTTTTTACAAAAAGAGATGTACGAATGCCAAAAAAATAATATGATAATTTATAATAATTTTTTAATTTTTAAAATTAAAATAATTTATTTCCAAACAAGACGAGAGGACTAAGACGAAAGGACTAATGAGGACTACAGTAACCATCCGCCATACAAGATTGATGTCTACCAATCATTTCGTAAACTTCTCGGGTTGGAAATTGTCTAAAGTAACAGCCACAGACAGACCCTCTGCAATAGCTTTGCCAAAAAGGAGAAATGATTTTTTTTTTTTTTTTTTTTTCAACAATGATTCATTCCTCTAATTTAGACGCTCTCATTAAAGTGAAAATTTTAAAAATAAAAAATAAAATTAAGAACAAAACATCACATCAATAAGTGGGACTCACCCCCTAAAACTTCTTTAGAGCTCATAATTTAGAGCTCTCAAATATTTTTATTTTTATTTTTATTTTTATTCTTATTTTTATTCTTATTCTTATTCTGTTTGTGATTTTTTTGTTTTTAACACTATAAAGCTTACTCTAAAGATCACTGCTTTTAATCAAAGAAAGAAGCAACTGAACAGTATGCACTTAACAGATTGTTGTTTCCTATGCATCGGCGCCATGTTTTGTGTGGGGCTTGGGACATTTCCCATGTAGTATTTTTGCTCTTACATATTTTCTTCCAAATCATTCTTGCTTATCCTTTTCACATACATTTTCCCTCTTTGATTTTTTATTTTTATTTTAGTTATTTATTTATTTATTTTTTGCATTAGCTAACTTTCTATGATCAACTCTTTACGCATTGTTTGGATTATAAGTTTGGATAGAAACTTAAGAAGGAAAAAAAATGTAAAAAAAAAAAAATTAACTTATCTTTCATTCACATTTTCATTGAATTTGATAGGGATTTAGAAACAAAGTGAGAAACTGTGAGAAAAATATGAACTAAATATAACCTAATTTTCTTTTTTTTTCGAAATTCATATCCAATTTTATGATCCAAACAGAATGTTAGAGTTTGCCAACAAAGTTATATCTGACGGGGAAATATGAAAGTTATGTTATTTATAAATTTCATTATCAAAAATGACATAACTTAATACTATAGGAGTCCTAACTAGAAAAAAGTTGAGTTATAACTAAATATCACATGAAATATAACAAAAACATCTTGAATTATAACCAATATTTTGTCATGACTAATATTATAATGTATCATAACTAACGACATAGCAGGTCATAATCATTGACTCAAAAGTTGTAACCAAATGTACGTATAGTACACATTCTAGAGGGGGTGTCACTACAAAAAATTAAAGTTTTGGGGACCAAAATTTAGGAAAAAAAATTATTTTTTTTGGTACCAAATATTTTTGTTGCGAAAAGTTTCGTTATTATACTTTTAGCAACAAAAATTGGACATTAGTAATGAATTATTATCCTTTTAGGACCAACTTTTTTATCTCAAAAAATAAACCATTTTGAGACCAAATTATTTTGTCTCTAAAAGTCTATTTATTAGTGACATTTTTAAAATTTTGTCACTAAAAGTCTTGTTTTTGACTTTTTGGAACGACCTTTTATCGACTATCCTCATAATGATAGAAATTGGTCTCTAAATGTCTTTTATAACAAAATTTTTATTTTTAAAGACCAAAATATTTAATTTCTAAAACATTTATATGTTTTAGCGTGTGTACGTAACATAACAATGTAGTCTATAGCTCATCAGGATAATCCAATAGTTCAAAAGTTGTTACTGGAACAAACTGTAAATTCAAACAAATTAGAACTCTGCAGGCATTCAAAATTTTCCATGATGAATCCAAAATGACCTTGCCTCAAAAGGATTCCTTGGTGTAAAAATGAAATAAATTTTATATTGTTTGATGGAAAGGAGGGACATGCAAAAAGGTCATGTTGATTACAAAATTCTTTAAAAAAATAAAATTATTACTGTTAAAATTAATATAAACAGTACCAGTGACATATTACTCTGTTTGACAGTAACATGTTATTCTGTCTCGCAATAACATATTACTCTATTTAACAATTATTTTGTTTGACAATAATATGTTACTTTGTCGTACAGTAACTTGTTACTCTGGTAATATTGTCCAAGAAAGAAGAATAAATAAATAAATAAATAAATATTTTACTTTATCCTTATTTAATTATGTGTTTTTGTGATAACCATGTTCCGTATTATGCTAATTAATCTTAATTGTGATTGTGATTATGTGTTTGATATGATTTGGTGTGCCATTTATATGAATATATGTGGTTTTGAATTTCTATTTGTTCGCCGTAGAAAAATCTGTTCGATTATCTACTTTAAAATTTAAATTGAAGGCCCTATCGGCCACAGAAACCGAAATTGATTACGCCATTGTGATTAGCGTAATTTTTAGAGCCTATGGTGAAATTTAATTGAAAATTGATTCGGGTAAAATTAAATAGATTAAATTAATGGAATAGTGCTCAATTATTTAGTATTATGCAATTTGATTAAGAGAGCCTATAAATAGACCTCCACTTTGGTTTGAACTCAAAATCTGAATTGCACACTAGTGAGAGTGAGGGGCCGGCTCTAGAGAAGAAGAAAGAAGGAGAATTGTGTGTTTGGCTCAAGTTTGTGAAATTGGAAGGTTGGACTCAAGATTCAACTAGAATTTGTGAAGATTAAAGCTCCTAGGTGAGTAATCAACCCTTAACTCATGAGTTTGAGTTGTGATTTTGTGAATTGAAGATTAAATGGTGAGTTAGATCATGAGTTGTGTTTTATTTTGATGAGATATGCACATGCATGCATAGAATTGCTATGAATTGCCATAAATTTGCACAATCTAACATATAGCATGTCAATTATAAAAGATTGGGAGTTGGATCATACATGCAAGCATGTTTTTGTTGAGTTTCATGAGAATGGACACCATTTGCATCATTTGAAATAGAAATGCAGTCAAAATTGGCATGCATGTTTGATTATTAAAGATATGGAGCTTATATGAGGTTTGAATGCATGAGCCATGATTATACAAAGGAATATTGATTAATTTTGAAGAATTGGACCATGATTTTGAATGATTGGCCTTATGTTGCTTTCATCCATATGCTATATAATGTATTTGCATGTTTTGGTACCTTAATTCGAGCTTTGGAGCCTTTGAATGTCAAGTTTGAGCCTCAAGAACAATTCTGGGTTTTCCAAAAATTGGCATGTCCGCTCGAGCGGGAAATATGAGCTCCCAGAAGTTTTGCAGACATGGATGTCTGCTCGAGCGGGGAGCCATGTAGTGAGACTTTCAGCTTGAGCGTCCGGATTCACGCTCGAGCGTAAAAGTGAGGCAACCAGTACTTTTGCAGACCTAATGGGTCCGCTCGAGCGGGAAAGTCCACGCTAGAAGTTTTGCAGACATGGATGTCCACTCGAGCGGGGAGCCATGTAGTGAGACTTTCAGCTTGAGCGTCCGGATTCACGCTCGAGCGTAAAAGTGAGGCAACCAGTACTTTTGCAGACCTAATGGATCCGCTCGAGCGCGGACCCCTGTTTTAGAAATTTTGTAAAGATGTTCTGTGTTTTGTTTTCCGTTCTTTTTCACTTCTAATACTCTTAGGTATGCATTGAGCTTCATGAATGAATTAAAAGGATAAGAAAGAAGCCTAAGAGGGATGTATGAATTAAGAACGGATTGAATCGTTTGTGACCCATATGTGTTATGTGATGTGTAGGGTCAAGCTCAAGGGTGAATCCACCAGCAGAGCACTGTGAGTAATATCTTAACAAAGATATCTGAAGTATGTTATTCGTCCAACTGCTTATTTTCATGTAAGTCTTGCAAGTTTGTTACATTGAATTGGGGACAAACATTTGTTATGCTATGTGATTGGGCCAAAGGCCGTTGGATACAATCGATTGGACCGAAGGCCGTTGGATATGAATGATTGGGCCAAAGGCCATCTGATACGAATGATAGTCTGACACGAATGATAGTCTGACATATGAATGAATGAGCTAGAGGCCGTATGACATATGAATGAATGGACCAGAGGTCGTATGACATATGAATGAATGAGCCAGAGGCCGTATGACATGAATGAATAGGCCAGAGGCCGTATGACGTGAATGAATGGGTCAAAGGCCGTATGACGTGAATGAATGGGTCAGAGGTTGTATGACGTGAATGAATGGGTCAGAGGTCGTATGACGTGAATGAATGGGCCAAAGGCCGTTTGACACGAATGATTGGGCCAAAGGCCGTCGGGACAAGAACGGTTGGGCTAAAGGCCGTCGGGCCAAAGGCCGTCGGGTATGAGTTAATTAGGCCCGAGGCCGTTCGATACGTCTGGAACTTTAGTCGAGTGATACATTGAATAGAAATATGAATTGGGCCTAAGGCCGTCTGACGTAACTGTTTCAAAGATTGTTCATGTATCTTCCTTATTTGATATTATTCACTGGGCTTTCGCTCACGCTCATTCATGTTTTTGTAGGTGAGCCAAGGGACGCCCAAACCCAGCCTCGGTGATGTATGTGAGAAACAGTCAAGGTTTTGGAGAGTCAGCCCAAACGTCTCAGACACGAGACTTGTCTTCGCCTCTTTTGTTCTTTTGATATGGTTTTGTTATATTGGCAAAAAACATCGGATTACTTTTGTGTATAAATTTTGGGTTTGACCGACTTAGACTTAATGATCCTGTATGTACAGAACTTTATGTCGTTACTTGTTTTGACGTGAGTTATTAACATGTATGTATATGGACTGTTATGATGTGCCATGTAAGCACAGCTCTATGCACAATTTGTAAGTTTGCTTCCGTTTGGCTCCTTTACTGTGATGAGTTATGTCTGGTTTGGTCTGAGGTCGTAGGTAATCTCTTGATTACTGCCCGGTTATATCCTTAACCCATAGGGGCCTGTTCGGGTCATGACAGTTTTCTCCTTAGAGGGTTTATGCAGAAAAATAAATTGGACTGTCCTTTTCATCAAACAGGGTTCCAATGCAGGGGTTTTAACTAAATTTTCATTGTTTATATTTATATAGAACTCTTGGAAGCAAATATATCATTTTTTAGTATTCTACTTCAAAAATAAAGAGATAGTTGGTTTATAGAGGACTTTTCATGACTTTTAGAAAATATAATAAATTTGAGAGGTTAAAATTGAGATTTGAAAAAAGTAGAATACATGGCAGATTTTTCACACTTTTATAATGATATTTTTATTGATAAATCTCATTTATAAGTGTTCTAACCCAAGAAGTCTATGAAATTTTTTTTAACCCACTTAGTCCCATGTATTTATATTTTTATTCCATAAAGTCTTTTTTTCTTGATTTACACTATTTTCTTAGACTTTTATGCCCTTATATTTAATATTGATATTTAATGTTGGAGGGAGGAGAGAGAAAAGAAATGACCAAGGCATAGGAAATTTCATACACAAATTAAATAACATTTATGTAATTATTTTATATTATTATATATTGTGAATATATTTTTAATTGACAACGCATTAAAAATAATGTGAACATTCTCTTCATATGATGTGAACGTTCACAACACCTTTCCGAAAAATTCTCTCTCATCTAATTTAATGATGTAAACGTTCACAACATGTGAATCTTCTTATTTTTAATTGACAACACATTAAAAATAACGTTAATTATATTTTAAATTGACAACACATTCTTATTCACAACATGTAATGATGTGAACGTTCATAACATGTGAACGTTCTCTCTCATCTAATGTAGTGATGTGAACGTTCACATTTATATGTTTTAGTATGAATATTCACATCATGTAATTGACAACACAATGACAAAAATTCATTTTCAAATTAATGTGAATATAATGATGTGAATATTCATTTCAATTACATGATGTGAATATTTACATCATGCAATTGACAACACAATGACAAAAATTCATTTCAAATTAATATGAATATAATGACAGTCAACATCTTGATACATGGGAACTACCAAAACATAATAACAATCAACATTAATAGGGGACATGAGAGATTGAGGGTGTTTTTTTTTTTTTTTTTTTTACCTCAAATAAGATCTAATGGGAATAGTAAAAAAGAATATAAGTTGTATAGAATAAAACTCTTAGAAAGAGGATTTATAAAAAAAAAAAAAAACTCCCCTTTTATAATAGTAATAGATAATTAATTTGTACAAATAAATAAATAATTAAGATAATATTGTTAATAGTTAAGGATATTGATGTAATTAGCCCTTATTAGTCTCTCTTTAAATAGGGAGACGTCACGATGTGTACCCCTTTTGGGGTACATATCATATGTACCATATCATAAAATGTATAATTTTATCGCAAAATTTTGTATTAATCACAAAATACATAACCTCACTACAAATTGATATAACAAAAAATGTTGTAACTAAGCTATAAACTTTTGTAATATTAATCACAAAATTTTGAATATTCTATTATGCTAATTTGTGGCGATGTTATGTATTTTGTGGTTGATATTACAAAATTTTTGATAGAATTATATATTTTTGTGGTAGGATGCATATGTTAGGGGTGCATACCATAAGATTTCCTCTTTAAATATAATGTTCTTCTTGCTTGTGTTCAGAGAGGTACCTTTCTTGCCCTACCCACACCTACACGGATAGAAGGTGGTTGTTGTGCCTTATGTTGTGAGGGTTTATAGGAGTGTGTCCTGAACTAATTTCGATGATTGGAATGATTCATATTGTAGAATTGGTCGATCATATCATCCATGCAAAAAAATAGGTTAATCGAACATTCATAACTCCATTGTTAGGTATTTTGTGATTAGCAATGCCATTGAACAAAACTCCATTCAATTGTAATTGCATTTGATCTTTTGTTTTTGTGAGAATGTGAATATTTAGATGCGAATTTATCTCAATTTACAATTTGTGCTGAAGGAAAGTTATATCTGCATGAGTGGTCTAGACATGCTTACAGCTTCTCAAAGCCTCAGAGAAAGATTTTGCAACATCAAAAAATTCGCTCAAACTACCAAATATGTGCTCAAGTGGTCTAAGATGGTTACAATCTCTTTAAAGTGCAATTTTGGAACAAATCTAATGGAGACTCTCAAATATTCATTCCTGGAGTGCGAAAAACACACACACAAACACACACACACACACAGAGCGAGCGAGCGAGCGAGAGAGAGAGAGAGAGAGAGAGAGAGAGAGAGAGTTCTCTTTTATGATGTGTACCTTGATGAATTTAGGTGATATATGGATCAACAAGCTTTACATTGAAGATCATCAACGGATTTATCATTCAAATACATTTTTCTAGAGAGATGTTCATCAGTGAATTTCAGAGAACTTAAGCTTTGAAGTTTTGGTGGATTCTGAAGTGGCTTATTGTCGTGAATTTGACATTGGCGTTGTGGATTCAATGTTGGTTGAAACAATTCTAAGATAAAGATGGTGTTGGAAAAGGCACAACGAGTTGGGTTCAATTTAGGCATGAATTCATTAGGTAATTTATAGGGTTCTCTTATGTAATTTCATTGCCTTCTTAGTGGATTGTCTTGTGATTTTAACCCGTGATTTTTTCATCACAATTGGAGTCCAATTCTGGTTTTTCCACATTATATCGGTGTGTCCTTTTATTGTTACTTGTTAGTAGATCTAATTCAATTTTATCTTCATTGAATTAGTTCTATGATTGTTTGATTAAAAATTGTTATTCACTATTGAAATTGAAGCATAATTACAAATTATAATAGAGCATTTTAGATTTTTCAATTGTGATCAAGTCTAAATTATTTCTTACAAAATTATCAAAATCATCTTAATATATATCTTTTAAAAAACAAATGTGTTTGGCTTCTGTTTTTTAAATTCAGTTTTCTGAAAATTGTGTTATTTGTTTTTCGTGTTTTTTTATTTTTATTTTTAGTGAATATTTTTTAAATTTTAAGTAATTTTTTTTACTTTTTTATATGCACCTTACTTAGACGTATCTAAATAGTAAAATATTTATGAACAAATATTTTTAAAAAATTAATAAGTACACAAAAATATTAAAAAATGTACTGAATTTTCTTTTCTTTTTTTTTGTATTTTTTTGGTATTTAGTGAAATTTTTAAAGATTTTTTTACAAATATTATACTTTTTAAGTGCATTTATGTTTGGTGTGTCTAAAAATTAAAAAACAAATTGCTTAAAATATTAAAAACAACATTGAAAACATTAAAATACGAAAAAAATATATATAAAATTTTCTGAAAATCAGAACCAAACAAGCTGAATGTTTTTTTTTTTTTTGGTCAATAGATTGGAGAGTAATTACAATCATAAGAAATATTTACATAATCAAATAGACTATTAACTCACAATAGTTAGAAAGTCTAACAACTAATAATCGAAAAGTTTTTGGTTAACAAGTAAACCCTCCAAGCCTGTTCTTCGTCGACTTTGGAATCAATTACCTAATGTCGGTTTAACCAAAGTAAGACGAGGGGACAAACCTCGAGTATATGCACTGACTCCACAACGCACACATCATTTAAGTCAGAGAGTGTAGTTGCTAGGATTCGACTCCACACCCAAGCCTTGGATACGGTTCATCCAGAACTTAGAGGACCGTCCAAGAATCACTGCACCAAAATCCCTACAAGTTGGCCTTGGGGAGTGTAGAACCTATGACCTCAAGGCTCATGCCCCAAAACCTTACTAAAGTGTCACAACCCCTTGGGTTCAATAACCAAAATTCACCAAGTCCAAGTCCAAGTCCAAACCGAACAACTACATACAATCAACCCTTACAATGAGAGAGAAATGAATTACTAAATCACAAAGAATATCAAACTTCTATCCTCTATATAGGAGTTGAACTTGAAATCTCACACCATAAAAAGTGCTACACAATTATTAAGTCAAATATCTTAATTAAATATAATTATGTTATGAGCCTATAAATATCGAATTAATCTGATTTTTCAATGATTATCTGTTCACCAAATCGTACCATATCAATAATTATCGAAATAAGCCAAAAACAAACTGCAACAGAACCGCACAAGAAGCTTGCGAGCACAGCAGGAAATCCCTGTTCCCGTACGTACTATTTCTTCGTGGCTAAGAGTGGTCGAAAACAGAGCACCAACTCGCCAACTTCCATTGATGTGACAGTAATAAAACGAACAAGTATATTTACCACGAAATTACTGGTATATTACCATGAAAGGGGAAATATTTCGGTGTTCTACACATACCGGACATAATTTTGTAGAAAATTAAGTAAAATTTTATAAATTTAAATAAATTATTATATAAAAATATATAAATTATATATGAAAATTTATATTGAACTTATTCATTTTTTTATAAAATTACTTATATAAATTTATAAAAACTTATATAATATAGTATACAATGCACACCCACACCCAAGATTTTTCCCCATGAAAATGATTTGCAACTTCCCATTAACTCCTAGTAAATTTCTGTGGGAAGTTCCTTATTCTTATAATAAGGACAATAAGCAAGTGGAGTTCAAATAATAAAAGTATTCAAGATTAATTATAAAATTTAACAAGTTTTAAGATGTGTTGTTTAATTTATTTATCTTTTAAATAGATTTAATCAAGTCAAAATTAAATGACCTTTTATATTGTGTTACAAATTTATGAGTCCACGCTTGTCAACTTAAGTCCGTCTAAATTTAAAAAATCAATAAATTTTAAAATTTGTTCAAATTTTATCACAAGTCAATTTTAAACCACATTTTAACCAACTGAATACAATTTCAAATTGAATAACACGGTTTAGGAGTCAAAATTAAATAATTTGATTTGTTTTATAATAATTGAATAATATAATAAATACCCTCCATTACAATTTAGTACTATGGAATAGAGACCATCTTGATCCTATTCTCATGGGCCATATTTGTTTGACTCCTTAAGCCATGAGATTGGATTTGGCAATTCCATAGGCCCACAACAAACATGTTTGCTTTTAAAAAAATAGATATCTACCAATCAGACCTGTTATTTGATCTTGTTACCTGATAAGTCCTGACTTACAGTTTAAATTCTGTCTCATCCTTCTTTTTTTTTTCTAAATAATCTCTCTACCATTTTTGTATAGAGTTTCATAACCACACCACCACTGTCGCCATGGTTGTTCACCCACTACGGCCACCAACATCGACCACCGCCACCACCACCACCACCAATGTTGTTTACCAACCATCTCCATAGTCCTCTTCCATTGCCGTCAACATCACTCGCTTCAACCACTATCCTCGTTTTCCTCCTTCGCGGTCATAGTTGCTCACCTCACACCACCGTCCTCCTTTTTGACACTATTTTGCCTCCAAACTTCTTCTTCATTACCAATCTATTATCTTCGATGCCGATCTTCACCATCGACTTTAGATCTAGCCATTTTCAATGCCGATCTATTATCTTCGATGTCGATCTAATATCACAGCCCACGTCGACATCGAGATGTAGCACTAACATGGTCGCCGAAGCTCCTATATATTGTTTATACCAGTGATAAATTTATTAGTAAATTTATTGAATATGTTTGTTTTTATATTAAACTTGATAAATTAACTGTGATAAATTTATCATTTGTAATGGCGATGATTAAATTTTCCTTCTGCATTTTTTATTTTATTTTTTTGCAAACAGGAAGTGATAAATTTATCACTGAATGCATTTCTGATTCTTGTGTTGGTTTGTAATGGTGATTGCTTGATTTTTCTTATGTAATTTTTTTACAAACAAACAGTGATAAATATATCACTGAATCACTGAATCTAATTTTTGATTCTTTGTCTTGATCTGTGAATGTGAAAAATAATGAGAACTATTTTCTGGTAATGGCTTCCTGTCTCTCTCTTCATTCTTTTTATCTCTTTTTTTTTCTCATTTTCTTTTGTTGCCACCAGATCTGTGAAGAAGGAGGTGGGTAGATGAAAAATGGATTAAAAAAAAATATTGTCAAAAATCAAAGGATAATGGCCACAGTGGAGGTTACCGGAGGTGATCGTCAGAGGTCGCCAAAAATTATCGCCGACGATCAAAAATGATTGACAATGGCTGGAAGGAATGATGGCGGGTCATGGCAGTTACATGTACATAAAGTAGAGAAGTCAAACTATAGATACCTCATTTTTGACCGCCCTTAAGATTTGGACGCCTCAGGGTGAACACTTGATGATGACATAGTACATTGAACAAAAGTTCGATTTCCTCAGCAAGGAGCTTTGGTTTTGGGTTTCAGAGCCTAGAACCTTACACCCCCTTTGGACCAAAACTTGATTTTTTCTAACCTGGCCACTCAGAGGCCTTCTGGCGAACAGGTGGCCGGCTGGCCATTTTTTAGTGGCCGGCCGTCCCCCTAGATGGCTCGTTGGCCGGCTAGGTTTCCTGGCAGGAAGATATTTGTTGCCAACTGTTCCCTCCATGTGCATGCACTGCACTAGTCGACTCAATACAGATATTTCCGAGATAGGAAGTTGTTTTTCTATAAATACTTGACAATCCCTCTTGGTTTTAGGTTAGAAAATTCTCAAAGAGACCAAATCTTGCTAAGCACTCTCCCTCTCTATATTGCAATATACATACACTTCCTAAACCAATATTTTGACTGAGATTATTGAGCCAAATTTTTAGCTCTTTAGGGTGATCACTTGATGGTTTGTGAACCAAAGAGTAACTCCTCTTCAACAGGTATAACTTTTGTCATCTTTACACTACTTCTTCCTTCTCTTTTCTTGCTATTTTTACATTGTCTTTGGACTGTTTTTGGTGGATTGAAACTTGTGATTTAAAGCTACCAAAGGTGGAAAGGTTAATCACCCTTCTTTGAACCTTATTCCATAGCTTATATCCTTGTGTTTCCTACTTGTTTCTCAACTTTTGACTACTGATTTTCAGAGTTTTTAGGGGCTAAACACATGTGATTTTGAGGTTCAAAAAGTGGAGGGGTTAGCCACCCTTTCTTAGGCTTGCTTACTAGCTTTTATTCTAATCCATTTTGCTCACTTTTTCTACCTTTCCAAGGCAATTTCCAGCACTGTTTTGTGAGTTTTAGGACTATTTTAATATATTTACTTAGTTTATGCCTTGCATAGTATGCTTGTATTGCTGTAAGTCCTCATAGGTTTGGTGGTTTAGGCCTTAAACACCAATCTATTTGAGTTGATAGCTTCTTATTTTATAGTTTTCATACATATACTCACACTTGTAATAATCATCTCCGCAACCTCATTCCTTTCTTGGTTTTCTTCATTTTTTTTAAGAGTTGTTTCAAACAATTGATTGTTGTTCAAGGCATGAGAAAGAGACCTTCTATGCTTAATGGTTTAATCTCTTCGGAGGTTCATTATCAGAACATTACAACTCTCTCATGCAAAGTGCAACTTCTTGTTTGACACTTCTCTTCATTTAGTGGACATAACTCTCATTTTTTGGACAAATGAATTAAGTAATGGAAAGGTAATGTTAAAAGAGGTTAAAACTTGGACTAAAAGTGGTAACAAGAATAATAAAATCAAGTCGGATTCAATCAGACGTTAATTGAACCTATTGAGTCTTGAATCATTACATACTCATAGTGATGTTAATGGTTCAAGGAACAATGTTCACCCCTTTCCTTGAGATGACTCCATGATAAGGAAAAGCTTTTGTTGGTCTTCTATTTTCATTTATTAAGCCTTTGTCCTATCGATTCATAGATCATCACGTAACGAGTTTGCATCGATTGATGGTTTGTGGATTAATTCCACTCCTCTCTTAATCAGGTCCTTGATAGGAAGAGGCAGAGAGGACAAAAATTCCTTGGAAACACTCTGTTTGTGCTCTGTTTTGAATCTGTGGTAGCAGGGCATCCCTCAAAAGCAATGGCCGGCCAACCACAACTCTGTACGGCCGACCACTTTCCAAGGCCAGCCGGCCACCCCATTTTAGGCAGGCAATGTCATTTTCATGACAGAACAGAATAGAAGCTACGGCAAACACAGATTTATTTTCTGACTGCAAACATAACAGAATCTCGCAATAGAACAGAGGAGTTTCTGGGAGGATGTTCTTGGTTGCACGTGTGATTCTTTGACTCTCGTTCGAGTTTATCTGCTTGTAGCTCTTAAACTCTTAGATTAATTAGTGTATTGTAATTAATTAGTTAAAATTCCTTTGAATTTGTAATAGCTAGTTTAAATTAGTTAATTAATTTGGTGTTGTAATAATTAGTTAATTGGGACATTTATTCGGACCCTCTTGTATCAGAACAAAATTGTAATATTGTGTATGTCTTCCAACCCTCATTTCTTTCTCCCTTTTATTTACTTGCTTATGATGGTTGCATGTTGCATTCATTTTTTGGTTTCACATCATTACCATGTATAAAGTATCCATTTTTGCATGCATTGGGTTCGGCTCATCATTCTAACCATATTGTCATTTTTTTTTACTTGCTCGAATACGTGCACTAATCACATGCTTTGAGTTAAGCCATATGCCATGTTACTAAACTGAACCCCTTAGTTGCATTTTGTATGTGTTGCATTTAGTCAGTTGCATAGTAGAGCATACATTTTTCTAATAGTTTTATTTCCTTTGGCTTGCCTCAGTTGAGTACTAGGTGAGTATTTCTTACTTTAGCATATTGCATGTGTGTTTGTGTTACCATACCAAGCATATTACAATGAGGCTACATGCTTATTTGATATACCTCTTGAATGCTTGTAGATGAAGGTTTTTTCACTTAAAGTTGGGATGATTTGATTAATATAAATATGAGCTTGCTTTTCAAGTGGCACATATGCAAACACTTTTAAAAAAACAAACATGAAATCAAATCGTTGAGAATTTTGTGAATTAGTTTGCATCACATAGTAAAGAAAATATAATAATCGAAGCAAGAGCATATATTGTGTATAAGAATCACATCATGATTAGTAGAGGCCGATTTTTGATCGGGTGAGTAGAGGTGCTCAATTCATGACTTTCCCCTCTCATACCTTAATTCTCGAGCCGAGATACTTTGGTGATGACAGACAAGTGGCCTTTGGCAGGAGTCACGGGTTTCTTAAAATTTTCAAAAATATTTAGGTGGCGACTTTGAGTTCTAACAATGCGGTCCATTTTTGGCATTTTTAATAAAAAATCAATTTTCCAAACATCTGCGGGATTTGGACTCATTTGTGTTCTTTCTGTTTCATATTGCACTTGTGAAACCAAATTCAGAACCATGGGAGTCTGAACTGTAGGGCTTTTGTATCCGAGGAGACTAAACCCCTCCGAACAAACGTGTGGGTTATAAGGGGTAAAATGGAAAGATGAGCTGAATTAATTTGGGTTTGGACGTCATGGGTATTAAGTCCGGTCCAAAGGACTGGCCCATAACTCCCTCTTAAAAAAATGGGCACTCAGGCCATAAGTTCAATTTTAAATCTTTTGGGTTATTAGGCCCATACTCTAATAATTTTGGACACTCTAAAAGGATGAGATTAGCATTTTATAGGGAAAGTGGATTATAGGAAAAGACTATTTTGCTTTCTATTTTATAAAAACGACAATCATAATTTATGTGAAGAAGTATTTTAATGTAATTTTATAAATTTAATCTCAATTAGTTGATATCATCACGTTAGTATACAAACAGATACAATTTTTCTTACATTTTCAATTTAATACCACAAAACTAGCAATCTCAACACTCAATCCACTGTTCTCAATCCTATCCTGTAGAGACTTACGCTGTATTTGATTCGGGGATTTGAGAAGGAATTTGAAAAAGGAAAGGGAAAATATGTTTGAAATGTAAGTATATTTTATTTACATTTCACTTACATTTTCTCTTTCCCTTTGTTAATCCCTTCCCAACTACACAACGTTAGGGGTGATAAATGAGTCAAACATGCCAAATAGTTAATTGTTTAAGTTTGATTTGAAATTTTTTACAAGTTTCAAAATTTATTTAAACTTGATTCGGTTAAATTTTGAGCCGATCTCAAATGAGCTCTTGTCGAGCCGAACTCAAATAGTTAGTATTTTATATACTTTTAAGCATATCAAATCAAACAAACCAAATGGGCAATTGACTAGTTAAGTTTTGTTTAAAAAAATTTACGAGCTTTAAAATGTATTTAAAATTGACTTATTTACTTAACAAATTAAACTTAAACTTTTAACAAGTCAACCAGGAGTCGAACCCGAGTTATTTAGTACATTGACTCATGAAGTCCATGCAATTTTTACTAACCAAATATATAATTTATGTGAAATTCACCATATTACTAATTCAAATTCATCTTTGAAAATAAGCAATAGTGGCCCAAAGAGTCGAGTGTAATTTACCCTTTTTAAGTTTATTGCTACCCCGATTATGTTGAGAAAAAAAAATTAACATTATAAAAATTGATTACGCAACTAAACACAATCATCATAGGAGATGAATCTTCAGTCTAATTTTCTAATTAATTTCTCCAAGTGGCATAATTAGTCTATCAACTTCCGTTTCAGTTTCATCTTGATCTATCATGACACTCATTTACTCCACTTCCAACAAACTATCCACTAGCTCAAACAGTTTCAAAGGACACCATCTCCCAAACCCATAAAGCGAAGAAAAAAGAACTAATATATATAAAAATAAAATATTCAACAAACCACCCAAGCATTGCAAGCCACAACAAACAAAATCAGGTACACAATTTTTAAATTTATATATATTATGTTATTTATTATTTTTATGTAACAACCATTTAAAAACAAAGAACCACAAAAAAAAGTACAAAGTCTCGCAAAATTCTACAGTTTCTCTGCAGATTTTATACGAAAGAGCCACACAAGGCACATGTAGAGCACGAGATGAGTTAACGAGGCCCATTCATGCACTCTTTTTTCCCATTTTACCCCCCACTTCCCTCCATTTTACATTACAGAACATGCATTAGGGTTCTCATCGCTGAACATCTGTGGTGGTGAGTAAGCATGTTGTGGTGGATAAGCATACAATTCGGACATTGGCGCCGGGTATGGATACGGGTATGGATTTGTATTTGGGTATGGGTAGGGGTACGGGTTTGTATTTGGGTATGTGTATGGATACGGGTCGGGATAGGGGTTGATCTGGTAATTATGAGGGTAATTGTAGTAGAATTCATTCTTCTTCAGCTCCACCACATTGGCACCCTCTCCCTCCGCCACCACCACTGCTTCTGGTGGGGCCGCCACAGCCGCCTCTCCTCCGCCATCTTTCTTCTCCGTCGCTGCCGCCTTGGCTCCGCCATCGTCCGCCTTCTTCTCTTCCTTGGGCTTCTTTTCCTCCACTTTCTTCTCTGCTTCTTGCTTCACTATCAAAGCTTGCTTCCCTGTTCTCTTGTACACATACTCCACCAGCTTTGGTGGATCGAGCACACCTTTCACTGTCACTTGTGAGCTCTTTAGATCTGGTTCCACACTTTCAACCCCTTTTTATCATTCAAAGAAAATTGGATGAAGAATTAGCTCAAATCAGTGGGGTTTAGTTAAAATATCAAGAAATTGATGGTGATGGAAGTCAAAGAAAAGATTCTAGTAATTTAACATTTAATTGATGTAAAAAAACAGGTCAATTTGATTTCAATTCAAAGGAACTACGTAGAATAATCTCAATTGAGAATTGAATACTTTATACCAATTAAAGAATGCCCAAGAATAAATATTTTTTTTTTTTTTATAAAAAAAAAAAAAAAAACCCTATTTCTTTTCGGGGTTTTTCTTGGAGAATCAAATCAAATAGTGAGGGAGTAAAAAGAAGAAGCTTTACCGTCCATTCTGAGTATGCGTCTTTTGATTTCTTGAGAACAAGCCTCGCAATGCATGTAAATTTTGAGAACCACTGTGATGACCTGAGGCTGAAGCAGAGAAACAACAACCCAAAAAACAAAAAGAAAATATTCATGAATTCTTCAAAAACCACATAGAAATGAAATGAATCTGAAAACGAGAAAAACATGTACAAACTGACTGACCTCTTGTTTTTTGTCTAGAGGTTTGGCAACTTCTTTCTCATCGGCCTTTTTGGCATCTTCTGGAGCCGGAGGTTTTGGGATAGGAGAGAGAAGCTCAACCTGGCGGTGGCTCTTCATCTGGACCCTCTCTAGAACCTTCACTGGATCTGCCTTTGCTCCCTTCACCACAACCTTGTGGGTCTTGCAATCTGTCTCAACTTCTTCAACTCCTGTAGACCAAATCAAACCAAATCAAACTTCATTCACTAAATCGAAAACCCAAATCAAAAACATTTATAAATAAAAACAATTATTAAAGAACCAAGAAATATTATTGTTTTTTTGGACCTTCGAAGTTTTTGAGGCATCGGCGGACCTTTCTGGCGCAGCCTTCGCAATGCATGTAGACACTCAACACAATCTCTTGAGGCGGTGGTGGTGGTGGAGGATCCTTGGGTTCCTCAGCCTTCTTGTCTTCTTTCTTGTCCTCGCTTGGCTTCTCTGCTTTGGGTTCTTCTTTCTTTTCCTCTGCCTTTTTGGGTTCCTCTGGTTGCTTTTCCTCCATTTTCTTTTCCTCTGGTTTCTTTTCTTCCTGAACAAACACCATTAAAATCAGCACCAAAACATAAATATATGTGAATTTTTTAAAAAGAAAATGAAAGGAGAAATGAGAGATTTTGAGACCTCTCCCATTTGCGGCCAAGATTAGAGAAATCAAAACGGTGGGATGTGGGGGAAGATAAATGCTGATAAGCTTAAAAGGGCCTAAGACACCTGGCTGTCTCTGTCTCTCTCTCTCAACCTCGCACTTCTATTTTCTCTGTTCTCTTAAAAATATTTTAGCTTTTGTAGTGGCGGAAACTGCTCTTTTAAGCAAGGTTTACAAAATCGGATCGGTGAGCGAATCAGAAAAGTGATTGAGTGAATAGATTACCGATTCAATCGTCGGGTCAAAGCAGTTGAACCGTGACGTAATAATTAATATTATATAATTAAAAAATATAATTATAAATTATAAATAAATAAAAATATATATAAATAATTAAATAAAAATAAAAATTATTACATAGTATTTATTAATAATATTTAATAAAGTCATAATTGATAAAAAAAAGTCACTTATTTTAAAGAAATTAAATTTTTTAAATATTCCCTCTAAATAAATTAATTGAATGTTAGATTTAATTTTGGAGAGAAATGAAATTTTCAGCTCTCCCTCCAATCAATATGTTTCAAATAATTTGATTGAATCTCACATAGAATTTTGTAGGTTTTCTTTGAAAAATCTTTTCCTATAAATAGGAATAGACTTTCATAATCTTCTCAAGCTTTCAATGAGACTTTTCCTTATGAGAGGTGACTCTTGAAATAAGAATTTTTGGTCAAAATTTTGAAATATATTTATATATATAAGAAAGAAAGAGAAAAGAAAGAAAGAAAAAAAAAAAAGAAAACCGAAAAAAAAAAAAAAAGGTCTGACCCTCCCGACCCGATCCGATCACCGGTTTTACCGGTTCGACCACTGGGTCACCGGACTTTCCCGGTTTTGGCCCCACTCCGAATTTAGGGGGTTGATCGGACCGGAACAAGGCCCGGTTCAAGGTCCGACCGGCCGGTTCGGTCCGGGTTTGAAAACAATGCTTCTAAGTTCTCAACCTATGCAAATTCATATAATAAAAAAGTATTATGTTTAAAAATTAAATTTACTTTATAAATTTAATGATGTGATACTTTATTATAAGCAGAGAACTAGGAGTTCTTAAATGGCTTGTGGACACAAAAAAAACTCGATATTACTTAACACGACCAATCCTTCCCAGCCCGCTTCAGTGCCCAACCTATCCCAACTTATGAAAGACGATTTAAGGGTTTAGACAAATATTTGTAGCCCGAGTTCGCCCATAAACTCGACTGGTAAGAGCCAGCATGGATAAGTTTAATGTTTAGTTTGATTTTTTTGGGGTCTAATGTTTAGTTTGGTTTTTTTTATTCTCATGTTTAAATATTTTCTTTTCTTTTCGTTTTTATCCCTTGCAGGTATTATATGTTATTTGATTTTTATTTTATTTTATTATATAAGATGAAAGAAGGTAAAAAATCAAAATACTTTAATTATGTGGGAAAGTAAAAAAGAAAAATAACTAATGTAAATATTAAAAATATGTGAATGAAAAATGTGTAGAACTTATATTATGTGTAATCCGGTTCGTTTTGATTTTGATCCATAAGATTTGAATTTATGGGTGAGACATGATTTTAGTTTTTAAATAGGTTTGACCCGTACCAACTTGTTGACCGGTCAAAACCTGAGAAACTTGTTAAAATAAGAGATTTGGACACAATAGTTACCGGATGGGTAAGCTTGGCCCGGCCCATTGATAACTCTTAAGGAGGATTCTCTCTAGTCCAAATTGGACTGGAGGGCGCTAGTTGGGCATGTGAGGCCTACCACGAGTCTCATTTCGATGATCTGAATCGTTTATTTTTTAGGATACTTCTGTATATTTAATCCATATAAAAATTAGATTGATCAAATAACTGTAACTTATTCAATTTATTACGTTTTCAATAAAAAAAAGTTAGTATTTTTAAAAATAAACCATACAATTTTTGGTTAAAAATGCGATAAGTTGTGTAAGTTAAAATTATCGGATCATCCTAATTTTTTTATCACCACGGGTCCCGTTTCAATGATCCAAACCGGTCATTTTGTCAGGCATTTTGTGTATTTCATTAACACAAAAAATTAGATCGATCCAATAATTGCAATTTGTTTAATTTATTATTTCTGTCATCAAAAAAATGTATGGTTCATTTTTTTAAAAACACAATTGTCATTTATTTTTTTAGTGAAAAAACACGGTAAATTGAATAAGTTACAGTTATCGAATCAACCTAATTTTTTTTTTGAATGAAATACACGAAGTGTCTAATAAAATAAATAATTCAAATCATTGAAATGAAGCCCATGGTGGGCTCCACGTGCCCAAACAGCCCCTTTCAGTTTAGATTTTCGACTAGAGGGAATCCTCCTCCTTATTAAAATATATAAATCAACTTTCTTTCTCATTTATTCTCTAATTATTAATCAATCATCTTATTTATATATCATTTATTCTCTAATTATCAACTAATTATGTTATTTAATATAAAGTAAGTTTAGAAAGTGTGTCATTTCAACCAACTATCAAGTTACTAACCTTTTATATAAGGCCCAAATATCCAATAATAATAATAATAATAATAATAATAATAATAATAACAATAATAATAATAATAATAATTACAAAAAAATTTAATAAGATAATATTTTATTTAAATATTTTACATTGGGCCTTCAAAAAAATTGAATCGTTATTGATAAAATATATCATTAAAATAAAATGGGTGCTCAGTCCATATATTTAGATTTGAATTTTGTTTGGCCAAAGATTTAGACGCTGAAATATTTTGTCCATAAAAACAAACTTAGACAAAATGACCAAAAAACCCATGGATATATATATATATCACCACTCTTCCGTTTTGTTCCCAAACCTCATCTCTCTCTCTCTCTCTCTCTCTCTCTCTCTAGGGATATACATGTTTTGTTCCCAAATCTCCATTTTGTTCCTACACCCTAACCACCGCCGTTTCCACCACCTCTCCGTCGCCACCTCCGAAAACGAATCAATGTTTTAGAGACCAAAATCAACGAGCGAAGTGGATATTAAACCCCTCTCTCTCTCTCTCTCTCTCTCTCTATTTATTTTTCACAAATTAAATCATCGATTCGATCTCTATAAATCAACAATGGCTGTCTTCATCATTTTTGCTCATCTTGGCTAGAGCTTGGCTAGCGTCCTTGCCGGTGAACAGGTCTTAGGAGCCGCTGGGGGCGTAGAAGGAATTTCCAACGGTGACATCGAAGATTGTGATGTTTCGAGTATATAACCCGATTATCTTCGTATTAATTTCCATTTAGATTTGTATTGCGGGCTTTTAATTCTAATTTGAGACTTCGTCGATCGTGTGACTTTACCTTGTTTTTGCATCTTTCTTGTTTTAGTTTTCTAAATCCTTTATGACCGAAGATTTTGAATTTTTGGACGTGAGAATGGAACCAGAATGTAGGAAACATCTTAGAGTGAAATTGTAGACCATCGGGTTTTCCCGTAGTGCGGCCAAAAAGGTCCACTCGTGCGGATTTGTGCAGGAGAAAATTTGAGAACCTAGGTTTGGTCCTGCAGTGCAAGGATTGGAGTCGCACGTGCGGGGTAGGGATCGCACATGCGAAGGAGATGAGTTTTTGGTTGGGTTGGTTTTGCATAAAACCGCACGTATAGGAGGGGAGCAAACTTTTTTTCAAGACTTGACCCAAAATTCATTTCCCTTCACTTTTACACATCTCTCTTTCTATATCATTCTTTTTCTCCTCCATCTCTCTAAAACCTTATCAACTCAAATTTCTCTCTAAGATCTTGTAAAATCTGTCAAGATTTTGGTAGTACTAAATCGAAGTGGGTGACGAGGGGGCTACGTTTTCACCAACTGAATCGCATTTCCTTCAAAGTTGGATTTTTGGGCCTTTCTCTCATCTTTCTCCCAAAGCTTGAGGTAGGGATTTCTTTGAGTTATATACACATTTTTGCAAGACTACTGTTGTTGGGGTGTTAATCTTTATTAGTTTTGAGTTAGGATTTGAGTTTTTATGAGTTTTGTGTGTTTCAAAAAGGGTTTTCATGAAATTTCTCCAATCTTTCAAAACACATGAATTATGTGATAGTTGGGAACTCTATTTGTGTAAAGATATTTCAAAAATGGAAAAAACCTATTTTGTGAAAACCTTAGAAATTGGGAAATTGAGAAAAAGTTGAGACATTGTGAGATTATGCTTCGTAAAACATCATTTTGGAATAATGATAGTGAAATTGTTATATTTGTAGCTATTGTCATAATTCCATGAATAAATGAGAGATTAATTTTTGTGAATTGTAAATAGCTTATTGTTTCACTTGTTTTGAAAAGATGAGATTAGAAATGTTGATAATTATTATGTTAAGTATGTTTTTCATTGAATGAGAAGAAAAAGCATGTGACGATACATTGTTATTTATCTCTTGGAATGTATATATTGATTACATATCTATTGAGTAAAAATGTGGAACTAGATTCACAATCGGAGATTGTGTTGTTCAGATTGAGAATTGTTGAGGAAATTGGAAATTTCAGTGTATTGATATATGTATATTGCATTGTCATTTCATTTTCATTATAATTGCTTTTTGAATTGGAATCTTTCATATTTCTCTTTGAAAGGAATTTGTTTTTGTGAAAAGAAAGATCATTTTAACTTGTTTTGGGATAAATACGTTGGTAAGTCTAGATAGGGGGTCTAGTTGGTCTATGTTAAGTTGGCTTCTGGTCCTAGGTGAAAGTCCAAAAACATACGCTGAATAGGCTCCAATTTCCTTCCAGTTAGAAGCTGGTAAAGTGGCTTTGGTAGAGCTTAATATGCTTCCTTACAGACACCAACCTAGGGAACAACTTAGTCGTATTACCACCCATTGATTATATATTAAAATCATTGAATTGATTATGTTTTCGAACGAGCATCAAATGAGATTTTCAAATGAGAATGAAATGTATTTTGATCATGGCATGACATATACATTCATTTCATGAGATTGTCTAAAATGCTTATACTTTATTAAGATTGCTCTGTTGGGCTTAATGTTCACCTCTAGTAGATTTGTTGTGGGAAAAGATATTGTGATCTCGCCGAAGTAGAGGCATAGGGAGTTGTTTTGGGAGCACAAGGCTATTTTTCTTTCGATGATTTATTTTTGACAAGTCAAGGGCTTTACATGTATGGGTTTGATAGCCATTTTGTATAATTAGGTATAAGCCTTGGAACTTGTAATCCATCGGGCATTATCCTATGTTTAATTCTTAGTACCGCATGCTATAGATTCATATTTTAAAAAATGTTGAATGTATAGTTGCATGTGAAACACTTTTGATGATTCTCTTGAGTACAATGAATACAAGTATAGAGATTTGATGATCAGGTGTTATATTTTGTTTACATATATAATGGAAGTGATTAGTTGGGATCCAAATCATATTGATGGATTAAGCTTGAAGATGATCAAATGTTAATAATTTTAGGAACGTTACAAACAGTCGACGTCTCACGGCCATGTAAATCGGCTTCAAGGTCAGCTTTTTGATTTCTCTATGTCTAAAGCCTTTTGATTTCAATACGACTAGATCTCCACCTTGCTCAACCGTCGCAAACAAATCTCCACCGTGTCAAAGTCCATGAACAGATCTCCTTCACCATCGACGGTCAAAAGACGAAGTGGAGGCAGTGGGGGGAGGTCGATGAACTGATTGGACATTAAGAAGTAATGCAGTAGAGAAGTTCGTGATGCGAGCATTTGCGGACAAGAGAAAGATTTCATATCGTCAATTAATTTGAACCCTAATTTGGAAATCGTCAATTGATTTGCAGATCGCTAACAGTGCATCTTCATTTGATTTGTGTCCATTCATTCGATTCAAATCTATTAATCTTCTTCGTTTTCTATTAGTCTAAATTTATGAGACTCGTGGATGAACTACATGAGCTTGAGAGCATGGTACTATAATTTATTCATTCGTGTTCCTTTGTGTTTCATTTGTGGTAAAAATTGTAATTTTATTTCTTTGATGAGTTCATTGTTAGTTTTGTTTTGATTTCAGTAAGAATAAAAGGCTATCTTTTCTTTCTCTTCTCTTATCTCTTTGTGTGATCTTTGTAATATGGAAAATATATTGATAAATCCATTTCTTTTGGACCCAGATCTACCTAGATTTGTTTCAACAAATCAAACCATGGTTGGTTTCAACAAATCATTGTTGGTAAAAAATGAGTAGATAAGAAAAAAATTGGGAAGATAAAAATTGAATAGATAAATTTTGGATAAAGAGAAAAACCCACAGATTTTAAACAGATAGGGAAAAAAATAAACAAATCAGGGAAAAAATTCAACAGATAGATATAAATTTGAACAGATAGTTAAAAATTTTGAACCAATAGATATAAATTTCAATAGATAGTCAAAAAAATTTGAACAAATAGAAAAAAATTTGAATAGATAGATAAAAATTTAAACATATAGTAATAAAAAGGCAACAGATAAATTAAGGGATAAAATTGAAAACAAAATGACTTCTCACCAAACTATTTCACAAAGAACGAACCTCATACTAACAAAAAAATATTCACTGGATCTAATGGCTTATACCCTCCTCATATTGGATTTATCACCAATTTTCTCAATTAAAATTTGTGATAAACTTGGCATGCTAAATTGAAAACAATTTTTTTTATGAGAAAACAATATATATGCTCATTTTTAAAATTTAGCTATTTATGGTAGAAATGATTGATTGATAATTAAAAAATATGTAAAAGAGAGACATTTTAAATATTTTAATAGATTATTACATTATTGTGTTAAAAAATGAAGTCTAATTTTATGACAGTACGATTGGCTTTTGTTTTGTCATTATAACTGTGAGTCACAAACCCATATAAGAATTTGATAGAATATTTGGTAAAATTTTTAGAGTCCCTGCATTACTCTATATATAGTAATAACTGACGTAGCATTTGTACAAAGGAAGGGATGCCACGTGCAACAGAATAGGTGGCGCCAAGACTCTAGACCAGACAGATGGTCTCTCTAGTCTTAAAATCAATATCAATTATTGATATTTGTTGGACTATATGCCATCATCATCATCATCATCACTTTGGCCTTTCATATTTTAAGTATTTTTCAATTTATTTAAAAAATTAATTTATATTTAAAATTAGACATAAAATAACATTTTGATAGTCATGTGATATAAAAATATTTTGTTATATATAACTCACACTTCATACACAAATTTTAATCTTAATATAGTAATTAGAGTTGTGCAAAATACCACCAAATACGCAACGATTTGCCCGCTAATTCTAGGTTAATTTTATAGCGGCCTGGGTTAAGACCCAACCATTGTATACTCTTTGATTTGGAGTCTTGTATCCGTTATTGTTGTTTATATCTATTCTAGTCCTATATTATCCATTGGGACTTGAGAATGTGGTTTTGAGCTTGTTTTGAATAGGTTGGGCTTAGTATTTTCTAGGGAGATTCTGTCAGTTTATTCTTAAGTTTGCTCAAATAGTAAGTTGGTAGCTTGATTGGTCTTTCACTTCTCCTAGATTTTGTGTTTGTAGTCTGGGATTCTGGGAGGGGGTGGTCATTCTTTGCTCGAGTGGTGTTTTCTTCGCTCAAGCGGTCTTGTTGTAGTCTAAAATACTGAGAGTTTCTATTTTTTGCTCGAATGTATTTTGGTTGCTCGAGTGGTTTGTTCTGCAAGGTTAATTCTCTAGGAGTTTGGTTTCTTTGCTCGAGTCAAGTTTTGGTCGCTCGAGAGATGTTCTGCGCCTGACACTCGAGTGGTGTTTTGGTCGCTCGAGCGATCTATTTGTATAAAGCTGTGGGAAGAGATATTTTCTTTCACTTTTCTGATCTGTCTATGTCTGTAAAGTGTCTGAACCCAATTTTTTTCTCTCTTTATATTTCCTACCTTTAAATCTCCGATTTATCCAAATCCGTGAATCTCGCCACTGTGGTGCTTTAGGATAAAAGGTAGAGCGCGAGGAGGCGATCGTTTTAATCCGATAAAGTTCAAATTTCATCTCCACCAATTTGGGATTGTTCTTCCCCTCTCTTTCTACTATTGAGGTAGGGATTCCTTTAACATTTTTGCTTGATTTTTAGCTTTGTTATGTGCTTTTGAATAGAGTTGCATTTTGTAATAACCCCGACCCGTAATTAGCTACTAATCAGTAATTAAGGATGCTAATTAAGTAAATAGAATGGATTATGAGTTTATTACGTAATTCTTCATGATTTGGCTTTCTATCTGTTATTCATAGAATTATCTGTTATGGTTTCTACTTAGAATCTGAAGTTGTTAGCCTAAATACTTTTGGAAACTGAATTTCAGTTCATGGGTTGACTAATTAAGGTTACTTGTGTTTGATTTAAATGATGCATGATTGGTACCTAATCTAATCCTATTAATGATCCACGATGTGTTTGAGTGTATAATGTGTTGAGGCATTTGGTGGTGTTGAGTGTAGAGGATAAATCCTTGTGGGTGTGTTGGAGTAGTGCATGTGTGTGCACGTGCTGTGTATTCAAATGTGAGAGTGGGTGTTGTGTAATTTCTGATGAGATATGAGAGAATGTAGGCAACATTCCTTGGCCCTTTATACTTCATTAAGTTGAGAGTTCAAGCTTAAGAGAGAGAGTTTGGCTTTAGTGAGAGAGAGCTCACAAGTTAGAAGAAGAAGAAGAAAACTAGGAAATTCATCTCACATTTTTGAAATTAAAGGCTTGGGTAAGGATTCTTTGTCTAATTTCTGTAGCTATTCCTCCATGCATCGTGATTTCAACACATCTTTGAACCATTTTCGTGAAATTAGCAAGAGAAGTGGGTCTTTGGGCTTGTAGATGTCTTGCATGTGCATCCTTGGAGGTTAACCTTTTGGTTTCATCATTTTGAGTTAGAGTTTTGAAGTCATTGCAAGCATGTGAGTTCATATCTTGCATAATGTTTTGGAAATTCATGGATTCATACCAACCATTTGTATGTTTTGAAGAAATCTAGAAAATAGTTTGAAAATCTTTCATGCATGAGCTTTTAGGTTCAAATTTGCTAAATCCATGATTCTTGAGCTAAAGGTTTGAAAATGATCATATATGTGTGTTTTAGAAAAGTTTGCCAAGTGTTTTGATCAAGCTATGCATGAGTGAAGCCATTGAAGTGGCATTTTGAAGCTCAAACTTTGTTTTTGGAAACCTAGAATTTCACAGTCCGCTCGGGCGAGGAAACCTGCGCTCGAGCGGAGAATGCAAGCTCTCAGTATTTTTTTTTAGACATGAGCTCTCCGCTCGAGCGACCACTTTTACGCTCGAGCGACCCCCTTTGCATGTTGTTGATTCGCTCGAGCGTGGGAGTTGTAGCTCGAGCGTGGATTGTGACCAACCAGTACTTTTTTCCAAGTTTACAGGTCGCTCGAGCGAAGGAAGTCACGCTCGAGCGACCCCTTTCATTTTGCATGTCCGCTCGAGCGAGGAAGTCTACGCTCGAGCAGGGACCTTATTTTCAGAAAATTTGCCTAAGTGTTCCAACTCATGGTTTGGCATCCTCATTGCATCCTAGGCATTCCTAAGCCTTAATTAAGCCATAGTAATGAGGTTATGGATTAGAAACACACTAAGAAATGGATGTACCAAGTTCCGAGACTGCAAGTGTGTGTGTGTTTTAGGCAATGTGGTAAGAAAGAATAAGAACCAACGTAATGTAAGCTAAGCCGTGTTGGCCACTTGAATGTGTAATGATAAGACATACTTGTGTTATGTGTTTTGTGATTGTAGGTCAAGACTCGAGGATTGATTGACCACTTACTAGAACCATTGCGAGTAACATTTCTGTAAAGATATGTTGATATGAATTATGTTCCAAATGAAATGTGATAAGCTATGATTTCTGAAATGATATCTGTTTACGTAAACGAACATCCCAAGTTTGAAATCTATTATGGCATCCATAGATAGTCCCAAGTCATGGGGGATGGCATGAAAATGCGGGTCCATGACATACAAGTAATTACGAGATCTCGTTAGCCACTTCATTGTGGTGATATGTGTTTAATCAGTATCCGGAACCGATTACTCTAGTCGGAAGACGTTCTGTGATGTGTTCTATGGGATGTACCATTATTATGTTCTGATGTGAGAATGATTATGCTCTGATCTGTTTTCTGCTCATGATATATTCGGATTTCGTTCACTAAACCATTTACCTTAATGTTATTCACTGGGCTTTAGCTCACTGTTTGTATATATATGTATATAGGTGAGCATTCTGGAGTTCGAGCTTGAAGGCTTCTGTCTGGAACTGTGTTTCTGTTGTCAGCCAACCATTGCGCCTCACGTGGAGGTTCCTGAAGTGTCATGTGATAAAGTTTACTGTTTTTGTATATAAGAGTTCCCAGTTTTGTTGGCTATACTTTAGACATTTTAATGTGTGTGGGTATAATGTATGAATGACTATTGCATATGTATGTAAAATTTTTAAATATTCCGTTTCATATAAGTCAGCACAGCTCATTGGACAACTATATTAATTATGTATTTGCTTCCGCTAGCCCCCTTAATCTTGTTAATCTGTTCAGAGGCCTGGCCGGTTGCGATGCTAAACCTATAGGGGCAGGTTTGGGTCGTGACACATTTGGGTTTGATTTGAACTATAAAAGAGGGGTTTTGAAATGGATTGTTCTGAAGGTTGTTGAGATGATTTTGTTGCTATGTAATGTGGAAATTTATGGAATTTCTCTTAAATGAGGCTTTTTGAAAGAAACAAATATTGTTTTGGAAAAACCTTGGAATCTTTGGAAATTATTGGTTTTGAATAAGGATGAGAATGATAGGGAAATGTTTGGACCCTTGGGGGTGTTGGATAGTGGAGTTGAACATGTATTGTTACTCTAAATTCGAAATTATGAATTTATATCTATTGCTTGAAATTTATCTTTTGAATCGAGATATCTGTTTTGGGCTATCGATGGAGGATAGATTTAATTGTTGTATAAATTGCATGGGAACTAGGTTAATTGAAACCACTCGCTCATGCATTGTATTTGATTACTTGTTTCATATTTATACATTGAAAATGTATCGTTTTGAGAAAAATGTGTGAGTACCTTGGTGAATCTAGTTAGGAGGTGGTTATGGTTATTATTATGTAGGTCTATGTGTTCTTGGTGAAAGTCTACAAACCCTCACAATTAGGTGCCAATCCTTCCAGTTAGTACTTGTAAAATGGCTTTGGTAGTGCTTGTATAGCTTATTAGCAGACACGTACCTAGAGGTTCCCAGTGTGTACATCCATTGCCCTGTTTTTCTGTTTTGAAAGTAATGGTTTATGAATTGAATTATAAACATGGCATATCATTATTTGAAAAAAGAAAATACATCGTTTTGGTAAACGACATTCATGCGCATTCACCATGTGGCCTTTTTAAGTATCATACGGAATGTTAAATTAATCTCTACTGGGTGTTAGCTCACCCTTTATGGAAACCAACTTTCAAGTATTGATGATATGTCTCCGCCAAGGAGTTAGCTTAGCAGGACGGTAGAGCTGAAGGCTCGTCCTATTTTTGTTTGTAAATGTATTTTGTACAAGCCTAAGGCTTTTATTTGTATTGGGCATCGACCCACTTTTGTTGTAACTAAGTATCGTATTGGAAACTTGTAGCAATTAGGGCATAAACTTCTCTTTATTTCTTTATTACTCTATATACATATATACATATATATGTCACATGCTATAGATTCATAATTTAGGATTAATGAATGTATCAATGCATGTGGCGTCTTTTGTAATATTTCAAGGAAATCAATAAATGCATATTAGTTTATGGAAATGATTTCGCCTTTGTATGATTGAGACTATGAGCTTCCGCATATATGTTGAGAATTATGACGATGTTTGTTGTTAATTATTTCGGGGTGTTACAAATTTGAATCATGATTTGAAATTTATAATCTATTTTGGGGTGTTACGATGTTTGTTGTTAATTATCTGCTTTTTTTTATTATTTATTTTTAATTTTTTTATGGGTGATTGACCCATAAATCTTAAAAGGTGAATTTGTGGATCAATTAGTCCCAATTTTATTTTAATGAACACAGAAGTTCTATTGAATATGAATTGACACATTTGCCAATGTGGTTTACTATATTAGCCACGTTTGAAAAATACACTAACCACATTTAGAAAAAAATATACTAAGAACTTTTATTTATTTATTCTGTATTAACCACGTTTGGAAAATACACTAGTCACGTTTCAAGTTTGGAAAAAGTACTAGCCACGCTTAGAAAACTATACTAAGGGCTGTCTTTTGTATTTGTTTTATAATGATTCAAGTTTAGACCCGACCCATTTGATGTTCTGGATCCGACTTTTATTATCTTATACGATTGTTCGTTGTCTTATTTCTCTTTATTCCTTATTGAGTTTGGTTATTGGAGTGTCTTGGTTGCGTTTGGAATAGGTCGGAAGTTAGTTTTTCAAAATGGTTCCTACCCAGATTTTGGCTTCTTCACTTGAGTGACACTTATTGCGCTTGAGCGGTCTTTGAGAATTCTCAGTACTTTTGTAGGCCTGTAGAGATACAGGGAGTTGGCATTCTTCACTAGAGCAGTGTTCGCTTGAGCGGTACTTCTTGAGCTCGAGCGGTGGTCTTCTGTCTACAAAACTTTTGGGAGATTGCATTCTTCACTTGAGCGGTAAACTTTTTCGCTTGAGCGGTCCAACTTATTGTGTCTGGTCGCTCAAGCGACATTTCTTGCGCTCGAGCGGTCTACGCGTATATCAGTTCGTAAAAGTCATTTTTTGAGTCACTTTTTCATCTATCTTTCTCTCTAAACATTCTAAAAACCCTAGATCTAGACTCCCTCTCTCTAAAACTCACATTCTCTCTACAAATACACCTAGATCCATTGATTTCTTCACCTATGTCCCTTTGATAAAAAGATAGAACACTCCAAGAGCTCTCTTTTGATCGGAACAAAGTTGGATATCAGCGTCTTTGAAGTTTTCCCATTCTTCCTCTTGTCTTCTACGCATGAAGTAGGGATTCTTCGTACTTTCTTATGATTTTTAACTTAGTTATTTGCTATTTTCTAAAACAATATTGTGATTTTGGGATTTTTGGACAAATTTAGGATTTGGGGTTAAAAATCAAAAGAGGGGTTTTCAAATGGATTCTTGGAAATGGTTATGGAATTGTAAATGAGGATGAGTTATGATAAAATGATGTGTTTTTATCCTTGGAATTGATTTATAAAGAAAAGAGAGTTTTGTCCTAAAGATTTCAAATGTTGATTTTGAAAAGATAATGGAATTGATTTTGGAATTATGAAATTGGGTTGGTATTGATAAGAATGGTGAAGTTGGATATGTATTATCACTCACATCTTGAAATTTGAGAAAGTTTATCTTTATGAAAGATCTATTTATCTGTTTAGAGATATTTGTTTTGAGCTATCGGTGGAGGATAACTATGATTGTTGTAGAAATTGCATGAGAACTAGGAGAATTGAAACTATTTTCTCATCCATTTATATTGGGTATTGTTGCATATTAATATATTGAAAATGTTTATTGTTTTGAGGAAAAGAGGTAAATACTTGGTGAATCTGAGTAAGGAGTGTGGTTACGATATTAAGTTGGCCTGCATGTCCTTAGTGAAAAACCAGAAACCTGCGCGGATAGGTGTTGAGCCTTATGGTTAATACCGGTAAAAATGAGAAATTGGTAGTACTTGTATGGTTTACTTGCAGACACGTATCGAGAGATTTACAGAGTTATATTCACAGTCTTGCTTTCTATTGAAAATGAAACGTTTTATGAATTGTGATATAAACTTGGCATTGTATGGTTTTGGAAAGAGATATAATTGTTTGTTACGAGCATTGCATATGCATTCACCTTATGACTTTGTTAAGATTCATAAAGTATGTTGTAGTATCTCTACTGGACTTTGGCTCACCTTATGTGGAAAACTGTTTTCAGGTGCTGATGATATGCCTCCGCCAAGGCAATAACTTAGGAGGATTTGGAACAAGGGCTTCATTTTGTTTACTTTTTGTAATTATTTTTGTACAAGCCTAGGGCTTTATCTGTATTGAGTTTAAAACTCACTTTTGTTGTAACCACGTATCGTCTTGCAAAAACGTCTTAACGTGATGCAATAATATATTAAATAGAATCTCATAGAAAATGTTTCCGAATAAATAGGACCTACTCGTCTATTAAAAAAAAAAAAAAAAGACTTCATGGTATATAAATTTCTAAAGTGAGATTTTCAAGTAACTTTTCCTTTTTTACACTTGTAATGAAATATTAATGTAAAAAAAATTACTATGAGAGAGATTTAAAATATGAAATTTGTTGTATATTAATACTACCATATTGCTCGTACTATGCACGTGTATAAATAAATAAACAAAAAATAGTTTTTAAATTAAAATAATAATGTAAAATTTATTTAAAATATGTTGTAAAAGTGATTTATAATCAATTAAATTTTATTAATTTTTATTAGAGTTACACTAAGAGAAGATTTTATTCTAATGCCATTAATTGTATTTTCTAAGTTCTTAATAAAAATCTGCATGTCAAAATTTAATTGGTACAATTTAAATAATAAATTACAAAAATTTTATTTACCATAAAATATAAATACATTTCATTTTATAAGTTTCATGATTTTAATTTACAATATGATAGTAATAAATTATATTTTTTAATATACTAATTTTTTCTCATTTTGTAAAACCTAAAAATTTATTTACTTAAAATTGTTGTCATAACTTTTATGTGAAAATGGATTAGAATTGACTTGTAGTGTAAGACTAAACATTAGAAGTGACCTGAAAACTAGTTTTTTTTGATCGGCAAAAGAAAACTTTATTGATGAACCACATATAGAATACATATGATGGACAACATCAATAAAGAGGAGCTTGGAACTAGATTAAGCTCCAAGCTCCTAGTTGATGAGAGACCAACACAACATAGCAAAACAAAAGAACAACAACCACCTAATAGACATGCCGCAGCAGTTTGAAGACATACCCTTCCATTAGATCATAACACACCAGATCAATTTACATCCTTTCATCTCAAATAGCAAAGCAACACATAGCATCACAAAACTAAAATAGACTTATAGCATCACACCCTTCTAGCACAAAGCAACCGTTTGATAGCAGTATGAGGCCAAAAACACCAGACTTGAGCTAAAGCCTTCAACTTCCATTCCTCACAATAAGGCAAAGCATGACAACAGAATGTACTCCAGGCCTCCTCAGAAAATATTCTAATAGACATAGGTTGAGGACCATGAACAGATAGATAGCAGAGAAGAACCATGACATGCACTGCAACCCTTCAATTCAATCAACATAGCCCAGTTCCTGCACTTTTGCACTGAATGGATACAACCAAACCAGGAAATCACCTAAAACATACTGCTGCATCATACTACCAGCTATTCACCCCATTTGAATCTGCATATCATCAACCAAGGATAGAGTAGCCTCTTCACAAGCTATTCAAAACAGAGATGCCCTGACTAAACACAGTAAAACCACCCATTTCAGTACAGCACAGCACCTCCAAAACACATTCTGATCTGCCCTAAATTACAGATGAAATAATTGGTTGAGAAATGGAACTCTTTCAGATATGGTATCAATCCTAGTTTTAACTAATTCACACAACTCCATCAAATTTGGGTTAGCTGCCTTAAACACACATTCATTTCTAAGTTTCCAAGTAGACCACATCACTGAATATTTATGCCAATGTCACATTCACCTAGTCATTAAAAATTATCTTAATTATTTAAAATTATCTTTCTCTGTTTGTAACCGGTATGAGTTAGTTTGAGAGTTTTAATATTAGATTAAATATTAAAAATGAGTTGAAAATTTAGTTCGAGTCGATTTTTTTTTCCAACAATTCTTGGTTAAATCCTATAAGACATCTTATTTTAATAACTCAATATGATAAAAAAAATTAATAATCTTAATGTTTATGGTGCTTTTTGTGAATCAATAAAAAATATTTATAAAATATTAAGAGAATTACATTTGAACAAATTGCAACATAAATTTTTTACTTCAAAACTCCAAGACCAACAAATTTTGTTTGATTCTATCTATATCACTAATCTTTGGAGGTTTCGGGATTTTTTTTTAATGGAATGTCTGTTTGTTATAATATAGATATATAAATTGGAATATCGATGCATATAAAATTATTAAACATCAAGAAAAAAAATCTATGAAAGATGTAGATTAATTCCTATATTTTAGTTAACTTTTCTTTTCAATTTCTAAATTTAAATTTTTAAATAAATTAATTAACTTTATTTTTGAAATGTGTAATTCAGGGCATAAAAGTTATTTAAATTTTTAAATAGATTAACTAACTTTATTTTTAAATTTAAATTTTTAAATGAATTAATTAACTTTCCTTTTAAAATGTGTAAATCAAGGCATAAAAGCAATTTAAAATTTCAAATAGATTAATTAACTTTCCTTTCAAATTTAAAATTTTAAATGAATTAATTAACTTTACTTTTGAAATATGTAAATCAAGGCATAAAAGCTATTTAAAATCTTAAATAGATTAATTCACTTTCCCTTTAAATGGATTAATTACTATTTTTTTAAATGATTCAATAAAAGTTAACCAATAGAATTTTTTTTAATTATTTAAAAAATAAAAATTCTAGAAAAAAAAATGAGAGTTTTGAACTTCACAAGGGTCTTCTTATTGAAAATCTCATTTTGCTTATATAATACATAGATAGATAAATTATATATACGAAAAATATTATATAAATTAGTTAGTATTAATATCTATATATATAATATTATGCAAATATTAGTGTTGTATATTACATAAATGGTTAATAATTATTTAAGATTATTTTTTCAATCAACTAGCAAATTCAAACCGCCTAAACTATCCAAATCGTGGTTTGGTTATTTGTCAATTCGCCATTCACAATTTGGTTTATAATTTTACTTTCAAAACATACCAAACCACACCACACTGCCCTAATAATAATATATGTTTATGTCATTTGATATCCGAGAGGGTAATTTATATGTAAATTGGGCCAAGCTGGAAAATGGGCCGTTCTATGGGCCATAGTAAGAAAGGCTTAGTAAGTGGACCACAGTCTAAGTGTTAGCTCGGTCCAGGTATGGAAGTGACCTCGCAAGTGTTAGCTCGGTCCAAGAATAACCACGGCCGGACTAGAGATAATTAGCTCGGTCATACCATATTCTGCCGAAGTATGCTGGCTTCTACGTAAGACCTTGTTGTTAGATAGCTTGGTCCAAGTTCATTGTGGATAGCACGGTTTCAGACAACCTAGTTGGAATACGTCAACCGAGGTACATGCGCAGTGAAAGGAAGAACCGAGCTAGTTGGAGCTCGGTCTAGTCTACGACTTTAGCGTAGCCATGTTATCTCGGTCGTAACATCCAACCATGGTAAAACCATCTCACTTGGTTTAAGCAGTGAGGGGGGTGTTGAAGGATAAGCATTATCTTTCAGGAATGTGATTCCTAGGAGGACTCTACATGGAGGAGTAAGAGTCCAATTAGGATTGTGCCACACGGAACCTAGAAAAGCTCATAACATCACCTATGGAGAGGTAACACAACTTTGATTCTTGAATACACAAAGCTTTTTGTCTATTTGTCTATTTTGCTGACTTAGGCATCAGAGAGGTATCCGGCACACACCCGCCGGCTAGCTCACGTTTGTGTTTTCAGGGAGTAAAGCGACGTCGTACAGAGGAGCACATACTTGATCAACAGGATTATACGAGAAAGAATATTTCTTGCTCGTACAATTGGCGCCGTCTGTGGGAATCACAGAAAGAACAAACCTCTTGATCAAGGTTTTTCTCGCTAAATTAGACGCAATGGCGCACAATGAAGATTTGCTACAGTCCGCCGTTGATGGGCAAACTCCAGAGGGAGGTGGGAGGCGCGAAGGTTTGCCTTCCATCCTTCCCATGGCAGATCTGGAGCCCCAGCAACAGAATCCCCGGAGGGATGCATGGGGAAGGTGGGGTAATAGCCCCCGTCGCTCATTAAGTCCCGATAAACAGAGGCGGAGGATCGACCCTCAAATTTTGGAGGACCGGGTAAAGGAGCAGGACGAGTTAATTAGGAAAATGGCGGCGGACATGGAATTGATGAAGCGCCAGATAAAAGGGAAAGGGGTGTCGACAGGAGAGGGGCGCAAAAGCAATACGCCCCCTCGCCACTCTGAAGATCGTGGTAGGCATACTACGCCATCGCAAGCAGAGAGTAGGAGCCTCAGAACAGGCGACACTCAATTAAGTACTTCTAGAACTCGTTACTCCAGGTCTGAGAGAATGAGATCATTGAGGCCTTACACTGAGGGAAGCACCTATCGGCCCTCACATACGCACCAGACATCATCCAGGCAAACGGAGTTGCCTAGATCGTCCAACTTACGGACTGTGCTTGAAGAAAGGGCACGGCGGAAGGAGGATGCCAGGGCACGCGACCCGCACAGAGTTTTAGCCCTTCAGCGGTTGGCTCCTCAGATGCATGGAAGCGTCGAGGTTGGAATGCCAATACCGCACCTTGCCTATGAACAAACAGATAAAGCATTGGCAAGGCTACATAGCTCACCGTTCGTTCCGGCGATTGAGAACACACCTTTACCTTCAGGCTTCATCCAGCCTAAATTTACGACGTACGATGGGAAGACAGACCCTTACATGCACCTAAGCCACTTTCGCCAGGTCATGGCAGTATACCGGCGGAACAAAGCTTTGATGTGTATCCTATTCCCATCCAGCCTGGGCGACCTAGGTTTAACCTGGTTCGAAAGGCTACCAGAAGGCAGCATAGCCTCCTGGGCGCAATTAGCGGAGGCGTTCGTAACAAGGTTCAGAACGAACACCAGGACACCAGTGGAGATCGATCAGCTACTCTCCATTGACATGGGTGACAAGGAAACATTGAGATCCTACAATAGTCGCTACTGGGAGACGTTCAACCAGATAGGGGACTGCCCCACCAATCTCGCCATCGCACAATACAAAAAGGACTTCCAGTCGAAAACAAATTGACAGATTCGATTACTATAACTCCACCCCTCACGATGAAAGCCTTGATGGAAAGAGTGCACCAACATATTCGGGTGGAGGAGGATGGCGCCCGTGCCAAGGCAAAATCTGGTGCAACAGCAGCACCAAATAAGAAGACTACGGCAAAAATCAACACGGTAGAACGTCCAAGCAAGAATGGACGAGGCAAGCGAGACAACGAAGAGGACCGAGATAAAAGATGGTTGAGAGTCCGCACTGCCATTACCACGGTATTCAAGAAACCAATCTACCGAATTCTCAGTGAGATATGCGATGAGCCTTTTGTCAAATGGCCAGCTAAATTGGGAGAGGCACAAAAGGACTACGACGAAAGATATCGATGCACCTTCCATAAGGAAAAGGGGCACCGCATTGAAAATTGCACGCTATTGAGACAACATCTGGAGGAGTTAGTGGCAGCTGGTCACCTGGACCGGTACATAGAATGAGAGACGCAACCAGCCCCCCAAAACCACGATCACCCAGACGGAACACCGGTTGACGCCCCACCTCAAGGCGTGATAAACGTAATACATGGGGTATTCGAGCCTGAGCGAGTATGTGAGCTCAGGGGAATAATAAAGAAGGCTGAGCACTTAAGGGAGGTATTAAGTGCGCAGCCCACCATTAAAAAGGGAAAAACAGAGGCCACAAACGTCATGTCGTTTTCAGACAAAGACTTGGCCAGGATATAATGCCCTCACAATGATGCACTGGGCATCACTCTCTGCATCAAGGATTACGACGTCAAGCGAATCTTGATCGACCAAGGGAGCTCCTGTGAGATAATGTATTACGAAACCTTCAAACAATTAAAACTGGAAAACAAAGACTTGGCACCTGCCGCATCCCCCCTGATCGGATTCAACTCAATGCCAGAGTGGCCAGTCGGCAAGATTATCCTCCCAGTCAAAGTAGGAAGCATGACGAAACAAGTGGAATTCTGGGTATTGAAAGTCCCTTCCACTTACAACATAATCTTGGAGAGGACATGGCTGCACGCCATGCGATTGGTAGCGTCAACCTACCATCAAGTAATGCGGTTCCCCAACGAAGCCGGAATAGTTGAAGAAGTCTATGGAGACCAAATTATGTTCAAACAATGCTTTGTCACAGTAAATGGCAGCCGAGCTGCCAAAGGGTTTGTTCAGATGGTGGAAGAACCCTAGAGTAATGAATTGTTTATGGATATTGGCAAAGCCGCTGAACAGAATGCAGTGGAAGACTTAGTACAGGTAAGAATAGATGAAAAGAATCCGGATAAGTTCTTTTTGCTTGGCTCATCTATGTCCAGCACTGAGAGAATAGAGGTCATGGAATTCTTGACCTCTAACATCGAAGTGTTTGCCTGGACGCCGTATGACATGCCTAGCATCGACCCAAACTTCATCTGTCACCAATTGAATGTCCATCCAACTGCAAGACCAATCATACAGCCCACTCGCAGATCGGCACTCCACCATGTCGAGATAGTGGCGGAAGAAGTAGAAAACCTGCTAGAAGCAGGAGCTATCAGAGAGGTGCACTACCCCACATGGATCTCCAATACAGTAGTGGTACCTAGGAAGAATGGAAAATGGCGTGTTTGTGTGGACTACAAAACAGTCAACAAGGCATGCCCAAAGGACAGCTTTCCTCTACCACGGATAGACCAACTGGTAGATTTGACGGCAGGACACAACTGTCTTAGCTTTCTTGATGCGTACAGAGGGTACCATCAGATCGCCATGTATGAGCCAGACCAGGAGGTTACATCTTTTACGACGCCAAGAGGACTATATTGTTACAAGGTCATGCCCTTTGGCCTTAAGAACGCAGGGGCAACATTCCAACGGATGGTCACCAAGATGTTCGAACCATTATTAGGCAGAACAATGGAAGCCTACATCGACGATATGGTGGTCAAGAGCAAGAATAAGAATGACCATCTCAGGGACCTAGGTGAGATGTTTCAGATCCTGAAAAAGCACAAACTACGCCTTAATGCATCTAAGTGTGCGTTCGGCGTAGGATCTGACAAGTTCCTAGGCTTCCTTGTGACCAACCGAGGTATAGAAGCAGACCCCTCTTAGATCAAAGCAATTCAGGAACTAGAGAGACCTAACTCTGTAAAAGAAGTACAGTATCTCACCGGCATGGCAGCCGCGCTAAACTGGTTCATAAGTCGGTCGTCAGACAGATGTCGATCATTTTTTCAAGCATTAAAGGCCAAGTTTGAGTGGGATGAAGAATGCGACCGCGCCCTTGAAAGTTTGAAAGAATACATGTCTTCTCCACCGCTGCTAGTGACCCCAATACCTGGAGAAGAACTATTTTTGTACCTGGTAGTCTCACAGCACGCAATTAGCGTAGTGTTGGTCTAAGCGGAAGGAATCCAACATCTGCCCATCTTTTATGTCAGCAAGACATTGCTGGGCGCAGAAACCAAGTACTTACCATTGGAAAAACTGGCCTTAGCCTTGATGATGGCCTCAAGAAAGTTGTCGCACTACTTTCACGCCCACACAATAATCGTCCTCACAGCTTTTCCATTAAAAGCTTTGTTTGAGACGGAGAACTTTTCTGGACGAGTCTTGAAGTGGGCAGTCGAGTTGGGACAGTTGGACATTAAGTTCCAACCCAGAACCGCGATAAAAGCCCAAGCCTTGGCAGACTTTGTCGCTGAATTCACCCCAGGAAGTCATCATATTTGCCCGGTCGACCTGTCTGATACAACCGAACTAGGGTTGGAAGTTGACGCCGGAATAGCGCAACCCCTGGTACAGGATACCCAGTCAGACCTTAAGGCAGACCAGAGTAAAGTAAGGGAGGAAGAAGCAAACCATGCTACACCAAGCCAAGACTCACCAACAAATAAAGACTTAGTACAATCAGATAGCGAGGGGCAAAAAGCAAGTATGGACCTTGAAGAAAACACCAGCAACACTCTTGATCCCAAGGCATCATCTGATCCCTCCACTTGCTGGAAACTATTCGTTGGAGAGATGTGGAAGCTCGTCGTGGATGGAGCGTCCAATAGGCATGGTGCAGGACTAAGCATAGTCCTCATCTCACCAGATGGCCTAGTGGTAGAGCAGGCAGTCAACCTTGGCTTCCCAGCATCAAACAACGAAGCGGAATACGAAGCGCTTCTGGCAGGCTTAAAATCAGCATCCTACACGAAGGCCACCGAGCTAATGGTTTACAGTGACTCACAGCTGGTGGTAAATCAAATTTCAGGTGACTACGAGGCAAAGGACGACAGGATGGCTAAGTACCAAGAGTTAGTCAGAAAAGAGATCAAGAAATTTGAAGTAGTGCGGATAGAGTAGATCGGCAAGGAAGAAAACAGTAGAGCAAATGAACTAGTAGGCTTTACTTCAATGGCAGATACATCCATCCCACATCTATTGCTGATTGACTACTTACCAAGACCAAGCATTGAAGAACCTGAAGTAGAAGAAGTATGTTGCGCTGAACTAGGCCCTTCATGGATGGATCCCATCATAGCGTTCTTAAAAGACGGCGTCCTACTGGAAGAGAAGAAAGAGGCCAACAAAATAAGAGCAAAGTCGCAGCGATTTTGGCTCTCCCTATCAATGGCCTTGTACAAGAAATCCTTCATAGGAACTTACCTGAAGTGTGTCCATCCCAGCAATGTCGAAGCATTCCTGTTCGAAATTCACGAAGACGTATACGGAAGCCATCAAGGAGGATGATCATTGGCCTACAGAGCAATTTTGCAAGGATATTGGTGGCCATACATGCAAGCAGATTTAGAGAAGTATGTCAGGAAGTGCGAGAAATGTCAGAAGTTTGCACACTAAATACATCAGCCAGCCAGAGAACTCCTACCATTGACAAGCCCATGGCCCTTTGCAATATGGGGCATGGGCATAGTAGGACCACTTCCAACGGCACCCGGCAACAGAAAGTTCTTCTTTGCAGCAACAAACTACTTCGCAAAGTGGGTGGAGGCAGAAGCATTGGCATCAAACAAGGAGAAGGATGTGAAAAAGTTCGTATGGCAGAATATCATCACCCGGTTCGGCATACCAAAAGCTCTAATATCGGACAACGACACTCAGTTCGACGGCAAAATCTTTAGAGGCTTTTGTGAAGAGTACAAGATAGAATTCTACAACTTTACACTAGCATACCCCTAAGCAAAATGGCCAAGCAGAAGCATCAAACAAAGTTGTCCTGGATGGATTGAAGAAAAGATTAGAGAAAGCAAAGGGAAAGTGGGTTGAGGAGCTTCCCCATGTTTTATGGGCTTACCGTACCACACCTCGGCGGTCTACTGGCGAAACACCCTTTTCCTTGGCCTATGGCATGGAAGTAGTAATCCCACTGGAAGTTTGCCTCCCCACAATTAGAAGTGAAAATTTTGATCCAGACTTAAATGGAGAAGCCATAGCACTGGAGCTCGATCTTGCGGAAGAAAGAAGAGAAAGAGCATTGGTTCACATTGCCTCGTACCAGCAAGAGTTATCCAGAAAGTATAACAAAACAGTACATCCAAGACAATTCAAAATCGGAGATTGGGTACTGCGCAAAGTGATGGGAAACACCTTGGTACCCGGAGATGGCAAGTAAGGGCCTAATTGGGAAGGACCTTACAAGGTGGTTGGATTAGCAGGAAAAGGGGCATACCACTTAGAAGACAAAGACAACAAAGCCATTCCCAGGCCATGGAACACTGCCAATCTTAAACTATTTTATTTTTAGCTTTTCTTTCAAGTATCTGTAATTTTTTCTTTCTCAATAAAACAAGTAGTTTCTTTTCAGTATAGTTGTTTCCTTCTGTAAAAGATTATTTTAGTGAGTTAGGAGCACTGTAAGCATAGTTGGCCGGAATAACCAACTTTACACTCTCTTCAGCTAAGATTAGGATTAGTACTGAAGAGGTTGGCTGGAAAAACCAACACCCCTTCTAAGCCCAAGATAAGGATCCAACCTGCAGGACGTTTGGTCGGAATAACCAAACACTTTACTCTAGGTTGGCAGGAATAACCAACTTAGAGGTTGGCTGGAAAAACCAACACCCCTCCTAAGCCCAGGATAAGGATCCAGGCTGCAGGATGTTTGGTCGGAATAACCAAACACTTTACTCTAGGTTGGCAGGAAAAACCAACTTAGAGGTTGGCTGGAAAAACCAATACTCAGTACTCTTCAGCCGAAGTAAGGATCTAGGCTGAAGAGTGGTTGGCTGGAAAAACCAACACTTAGTACTCTTCAGCCGAAGTAAGGATCAAGGCTGAAGAGTGGTTGGCTGGAAAAACCAACACTTAGTACTCTTCAGCCGAAGTAAGGATCTAGGCTGAAGAGTGGTTGGCTGGAAAAACCAACATTTATTGTTCTTCAGCCGAGATACGGATCTAGGCTGAAGAAGTTGGATGGAAAAACCAACACTTAGTACTCTTCAGCCGAAGTAAGGATCTAGGCTGAAGAGTGGTTGGCTAGAAAAACCAAAGCTTATTGTTATTTAGCTGAAATAAGGATCAAGGCTAAAGAGGTTGGCAGGTTTGGCCAGTCAGATTGCAAAGCTAAGATCGGGATAAAAGTATCTCGGCTAGAGAATGTTATACTTTATTCAGATTACAGTTAGAAAGTTACATGCATGGCAGTTAACCGAAATAACAGTTGGAACAAAAGAGATTTCATTGATCATACAAAGTCAAAGTACAAAAGGGGGGACTTTAGCCCGGTTACAGTCTCTTTCCAAAAGACAAAAAAGAAGAAAAATACATAAGTTAAGCAAACAAGTCATCTAAGTTAGCATCTAAAACCACCCGGTCTTCACCCAGAGGTTGCTCGGTTGTGGCAACCACGCTCTAGTTAAGCTCGGTTGAAAGCACAACATCGGACACAGTTGGCAAAGGTGGGATGGAGACCTCTGGAGTTGGGGAGGTAGACTGGTGACTGGATTGAGTGTTGTCCTCTAGAGCTTCATCTTCATCCTCCTCCTCCAAAAATTGTTGCTGAACGGTAGCAGTATACTTCGCCAGTGAGCCCGGTTTGAAATATGAAGGAGGATTGAAGACCTTGGTCTCAGGTCCATGACCGAGCTACACCATAGCCCCCCTCCACCCGCATTTAAAGAACAGGTCCTTCGCAGCTTCACACTGCTTGATGTACAGGGCTTCGCCTTCTTTGAAACCACGGTCCTCCGCATCCTCCAGCTTCTTCTCGAGCTTTGTTATTTCGACATTCTTTTTTTCTTCAAGCTTGGCCAGCTCGCGCAGATATTTGTCTTTCATCACGACCAGGGCCTTTTGTTTATCAGCATTAGCCAAGGTAACTAGCCCGGTGAGTCGAGCCACCTCGGCCTCTAGCTCGGCCGTCTTCTGTTAGGACTCTTTTAGCTCGGCCGCCTTTTTATTAGCCTTGGCCATGGCCTACCTGGTGGTTTTTTGAAGTTCCAACACTCACTTATGAGCGATATGGTTTTTCTGTATGGCCTGCGAAAGGATGGTAAGACAATTTTCAGTAAAACCGAGCCAAAATTCGTAAGAATTTCTGAATAAATAAGCGAAGGAGCAACTTACTAGCACCATTGATTTTGTGGACGAACGAAGGGCCTTCAGTTCGGTTAGGTGGACGTGGTGTCTCATGTCGGCTGGAAAGCAAACGCCTTTAGCAAGGTTGAAGGCCATCAAGTGGTCTTTTTCTGTAACCACTGAGTCAGAATCCGTGATAGCGCGGTTTTGAAATGTGATCTTTGGTACCCACTTTGAGGAGCTAGCTCGGTCTGAGTGCTCAGGTGGAGGGCTTGGTGAAGTGGTTTGAGGCACCACGGTTTCATCCTCGCCAACAAGGCGTGGCTCGGTTATGGAAGTCCGAGCACGCTTGCTTAGATGAGATGATGAAGGTTGAGCGGTTGGTAAGGCCACCACGGTCTCTTGTGGTTGGCTTGCTGGTGGTACCTCGGCTTGGTTTGTTTCGGTTAGAAGGGCCCTCACTGCTCTTTTCTTGGCAATTTCTTGTTCAGCAATTAGTGGGATGAGATTGATTTGAGGCAAGGATGGATCTGGCTCTGGCGAAGGTTCAAAGAGGAAATTGGTTACTCTGGTCTTCTTGCGGCTACTATATCGGTAGGTCGGTTTGAAATTCAATAGCTCGGCCCAGCCTCTGTTTGGATATCGGAGTGCGGCACTGTAACAACCTTCACCACTGTTTCCCGATAAACTACCGATTATTGTTAAACTGAGACTGATTATGATTGGTAATTGAACTGATTGAAATACTGGACTGACTGACTGGAATCTGGAACTGAATTGATTAAGTATATCTGTTATATTGCGTTTCTATCTGTTGATTGTTAATTGATCTGTTAGTGTTTTTATGTTTAAACTACAAATTGAAGGCCTTATCGACGGCCATATCTGAAATTGATTAATGTTCTGTGTTCGTTAGAATTTATAGGATTTTATGGTATATTTATTTGAAAACTGATTTGGTATGATTAAATTAGATTAAATATTGATAAATTGCATAGTTTGGCTTAATTACGAAAACACCACGCTAGTGGCCCACTAGATGAACCATATTTGAGCCTTATTATATACTTAGGCAACATTTCATTAGCCACAATTGAACATCACAACCGACCAAAAGAGGAGAGTGAGAGGTTTGGAGTGAATTCAACTTGATTTTGTGCATTGGCTTGAAGAATTGGAATATAGGTTGCAAATTAAGCTTCCTCACCTTGTATTGGAGACTTAGGTAAGAGAATTCAACCTCTCATTGTTGTGTTTAAGCTTGTTCTTGCATGGTTTTGAGCAAAGTTAAAGTCTAGAGCCAACATATGGCTCAAATTGTTGAATTAGAGCTCAATTGTTGCATGCATGTGCATATTGATAAGTTTTGAGGTTGTAATTCATCATTCCTCACTTGCATGTCTATATTTTGAGGGTATACCATGAATTCATCATGTTTTTGTAAGAGTTAGCTCATTTGAGCTTGTATTTAAAGCTTTGAAATGATTTAAGTCCATGCATGTTACATGTTCATTATGTTCTTGAAATTTGGTTTGAAAATAAGTTTAATTGATCTTCCTTTGGGCTTTGATTTTACAAATTGAGCTTTGAATCCTGTTTAACTATGAGCTTTGAAGTGTTTTCTAGAAAATGAGCCTAAGAGGATCGAATTTGGTGTTTGAAACTTGATTTTGAGCTTGAGGTTCGAATCTGGGAATTTCAGATTTTGAACTCACGCTCGAGCAGGGTGACTGGCGCTCGAGCGTGGAAATCGTGCTCCCAGCATTTTGTTCTGTTTTTAAGTAAGCTCGAGCAGGGTAATTTACGCTCGAGCAGGACCTTGTGTCTTACGCTCGAGCGGATGTCGAGCGCCCAATCGAGCATGGATTTCACCTATCCAGCACTTTTAACTGTTTTGCATTACGCTCGAGCGGTTAAAGTCTACGCTCGAGCGGAAACCTTTGTCTGCATGACCGCTCGAGCGAATTAACCTACGCTCGAGCGGGACCCCTATTTTCTGAAAATTCTGAAAATGGCTTTAAAGTGCATCTTTGCATCCTCATTTCATCCTAGGCATTCTTAGGCCTAGTTTAAGGCGTCTTAATGAGGATATAGATGTAGAACCACACCAAGGCAAATTAGGGATTAAGTTATTGTTTTCCCAACTGTGTAGCTTAGTGTGTGTTCAATCTGTAAACTGTGTAGGGTTGGCGACTGGGGACGCGCTCTAGCTTTACTGTAGCCCAGAACTCTGTGAGTAACAACTGTGTAAAGATATGTTCAAAAATGATTATCTTCTAAACAATTGAATTGTACTGTTTCTGAATTGATACTGTTAATAGAATGAATGTATGTCCTCTATTCTGAACTGTATTGTGGCATCCTTAGCAACTACTGTTACTGACTGTTACTGCTATAGAGATCTCTGTCGGTTCCCTTGTTGGAACCACTACTGTTTACTGATTGATGGACATCATTGACTGTTCGGTCTTTCAAGACTTACTGTTTACTGTACTGTTATGCTAATAGATGTACCACATATGACTGTACTGACTGAACGACTGAAATATTGATTTAATGAACTGTTTTCATTACTATAAGGACATTCATTCTAAACACCTTTACGCATTATGTTATTCACTGGGCTTTAGCTCACTGCTCATATATATATATATAGGTGTACAGGCACCAGACCGCGGCTAGAAGCGTCGGGGTTAAGCTCCAGTTTTGTCAAGCCAACCACTGTGCCTCACTGTGAGGTTCCGAGCCTGTCAAGCTAAGGCTATGGGGTGTTTTAGTTTTCCCCCTTCTGTTCTGTTTTGTAAACTGTAGACTGTTACCGTACTGATTTATAGGGATTAGGTCGCTGAACTGAATGATTGTATATATGTACATACTGTTCTGTCACTGATTGCATATATGTATGAAAAAGTCTTTTGCATACAAACTGTCACAGCTCATTGGACATTGTTTATTTACTGTTTTGGCTTCCGCCAGGCCCCTGTACTCTGTTTTACTGTATTACTGTTAAGCAGGCCTTCGGTAATCTTGGATTACTGGTCGGTTACGGTGCTAAAACCATAGGGGCGGGTTTGGGTCGTGACAGGCACGGAGGACGTTTAAGTTTGGGTAGCTGTACTGAGACTTGAGGAAGTTCAAATCTGCATGAAGTAAGGTGAATACGGTTAGTTCAGTTCAGGAAGTGAAAACCGAAGTAAAGAAAAGCATGCAAATAAAGCCGAGGTAGTCCTACCGGCTACACCCTTGTTCCAATTTATTCTGTCACCCGGGATCTGGGCTTGTTGGTCCTCAAAGTTCCCAAATACCCAGAGGAAATCATCGTCATTCATATCTTTATCTGGGGTATTCTTTATTATCTTTTCATGCCGGCGCCTTATTCTTAAATAATAAACCAACCCATCTTTATTTGAACCTAAGGAATATTGGTGGAAAAGCTCGGCTAAACCGAGGTTAAAGCCAGCCCGGCGGTTTAGCTCGGCGATACCATTTATTATACGGTATGAATTTGTGGAAAGCTGGGTGGGGCAGAGGTTGGTTTGCCTAAGAAATTCACAGAGAAGAGGCTGTACAGGGAATCTTAATCCGGTTTCTACAATGGAAAGAAGGGTAAAAGGAACAAAACTAGGGTTTCCCCAAGGTATGATATCTAGTTCGGCTAGGGTGAGGTGGACATCATCAGGGATATGGTAGTCCCTTCGGAACTCGGCCATAGCACCTGGGGTGTTTACCAGATATCTATATTTACCCATGAGGTTTTAAGTTAAGAATAAATAAGCGGGGTATTAGCTCGGTCCTGAAAGGACGCTCAGTAGCTCGGTCGAGCGTTCAAGGGAGTGCTTGGCAGCCTAAGTCTGTAAAGTGAAAAAAGAGAGATGTTAAGCACAGATCGTTGGACTGTGCTAAAAGAGACAACGACAAAATAAATGAAGTCCTAGCTCGGCTATGTGGGCCACTACCCCTTCTTAGCCTGGTTTGAGCTAGGGTCCTTAGCCCGGTTAAATCTTTGGGGCAGCATTCTTAGTTCAGTCTGAACTAAGAGAGCTGGTTTAGCCCCAAGTTTTAGCCCGGTCGGTGGTTGAGGCTTTCTAGCACGGTATTGTGCAAACTTAGTGCGGTTCGATAGCTCGGTTAAAAGAAGCAGAGGGTCCCTAACTTATGGAAGCTATAAGTATGGCGTGAAGTTTTTGTTCGGTTGTTAGGTATGGCTAGGTTTGCGCTTAATACAAACAGTATCCTAGTTCGGTTGGGGTGTGATTTTGGATCAAATACAGTGTTTCTCAAATTATTCGTAAAATACAAATGGTTTTTATTACATGGTTTTTCCCAAAAAAATGGAAGTGAACATGGTATGTATTTTGGAAAACATATGAATACTAAACTATGTATTGCAAGAACAGTACGAAATAAACGAAAAGGAAACATATTCGAACCATTTACCAGCTCAAGATGGAGGAACTGAAGAAGGGAGTGATGGCAGCAAGAACACGAGCTCTATAGTTGCAGTGAGAAAGAGAGAAGAAATTTGGAAAAATGGAGGCTCAGAGAGAGAGGGAGATGAATAGAGAAATGATTGATTCAAGAACAAAGGGTTTGTTTTGTGTGATAAGAAGGAAAAAAGGCGGGACTGTTCAAAAGTTGCGAAATACGAAGACGGCGTGACAGTTGCATTGGGCTAATAAAAGTCTGCCATGTGTCCTTGGAATGGAAATCGATTCAGTTATAGCGACTGAAGAGAAGAAACTATAGACGTCCCCGAACGCTCCCGGGAGGGTGAGCTCCCGTTCTGTTCATTTGGGGTCACTACAGCTCGGACTCTTGAATGTCACGGTTCCTAATCTGAACCAAAGAGTCCAAATCCGGCAAATCATTTTGAGAAACTGATTTTTTGAAAAAGTAGTGCCAAACATGGACTGCTTTGCCAGATACAGAGTCGCCACCTAAATATTTTATTTTGGGAAATTTAGGAAACCCTGACTCGGTGCCAAAAGGCCACGTGTCCGTCATCACCAAAGTTGCCTCGGCTCGGGAACTTGGGTACGATTGGGGAAGGTCACTTCGTGAGCACCCCCGCTCGCCCGGTCATAGACCGGCCTCTACTAACCATGATATCAATTTTTGAAAACTTTGTGTGTCCTTATTCCGATTATTAGCCTAGGTTACTATGTGATGCACACAGCATATAAGTATAGACTGGATCGCCTGAATTGGAGCAAAACATTTCATGCTTGTTTATTTGAAAGATGGTTTACTACTCGCAAGTAGGCTTAAAATGCAGATTTTGCCACCCGCAGGTGGGTTTAGAAAAGATGGTTTTGCCACTATCTAGTGGGCTTAAAACAAACAGTTGATGATTTGTTCCAATCCAAGTAACCCAACCTTCACCCACAGGCATTCAGGCAGATATATCACATAAGCAAGTAGCCTCATGGTAAGCATGCTATTCGTGGCAGTCACTCACACGCATGCAAGGATGCTAAAGCATAGAACTTACCGAGTACTCCAAGTCGAAATAGAAACTACATTAGAAATCATGCATGATCCTAAGTATACAAAAATGCTTAGTGCAACACATGCAAAATGCAACTATAACAGGCTCGGCTATTCTAAACATGGCATATGAAATGCTACAACTATCATGTATTCAACTTCGAAACTGAAAGTACGATGCAGTTAGTATGATGCGCCGAGCCCGGTGCATGCAATACAGATGAATGATGCAAACATGCTGTCATACTGTATGCTAATTTAAACATGCCCTAATCTAACCATCAAAAGCGGATAAATAAAAGGGAGAAAGACGTGGGGTTGGAAGACATACATCACACTCACGCACACTTATTACAGTTGTGCCCTCGCAGAGGGGGTCCGAATAAATAATACAGTCCCAATATTACAGTCCCGAATAAAAGAATATTACAGTCCAAAATATTACAAGATCCTAATTAATTAATGAATTAACTAAGAAAGCAAATAAAACTGGCGTGCAAGCCAGGGACTGCCTTGCTTCTGATGGACGATGCATGTCCGGGTTGTCTTGCGTGGAAATCCACCGGAATGCCCCAATTAGCCTCTGTTTACACCTGTTCTTGAAATGCGTGCCAAGCCCTGAAAAGTTGCTGATTCTTCGTTTTGCTGCAACAGAGAGCAGGAAAGGGGCATAGCAATGTATTTGCACAGATATATGCATGTCTCGATTCTCGTGCCACCAATCACGCATACCGAGGCATGATGGCCGAGGAGTCGAAATGCACAACTCAATATAGAATGAATGCACGTGAAACTACAGCTAAAACCTAACTCCATCATGGATAATTCGGAGTGTCGGTGACTGGGGAATTGAGACACATTCCGTCACTCGGAGTACGAAATGCACCTCGTTTCCCGTGCCCGGGCTAACTCTTATTCCGGACATGATGCAATATGCATGATATGCGTGAAATGCAACTAAGATACAATCCTAACATATACAATGCTATGGAAATAAAATGCCTCGAAATGCATGCACACAGGCACGCAAACCCAGATGCCTTGAAATGCGTGCACACGGGCACGCAAACCGAGATGATACATGAATGCAATGAAAATGAGACGCCTTGAAATGCGTGCACACGGGCACGCAAACCGAGGCAATGGTAAAATGCTATGAAAATGACTAAAATGGCATGGAAAACATAACATGGACTTATACTAACATGAGGGAACCTCAGCCACACTCACATAAGAAGCCGGTTGATAAAAATGAAGTGCCTCGAAATGCGCACACACGGGCACGTAAACCGAGGCGGTGGCAAAATGCAATGTAATGACATGGAAATGACAAATGGGCTTATACCAACATGAGTGAGCCTCAGCCACACTCACATAGGATGCCGGCAGATAAAAATGAAGTGCCTCGAAATGCGTGCACACGGGCACGCAAACCGAGGCGGTGGCGGAATGCAATGTAATGACATGGAAATGACAAATGGGCTTATACCAACATGAGTGAGCCTCAGCCACACTCACATAGGATGCCGGCAGATAAAAATGAAGTGCCTCGAAATGCGTGCACACGGACACGCAAACCGAGGCGGTGGCGGAATGCAATGTAATGACATGGAAATGACAAATGGGCTTATACCAACATGAGTGAGCCTCAGCCACACTCACATAGGATGCCGGCAGATAAAAATGAAGTGCCTCGAAATGCGTGCACACGGGCACGCAAACCGAGGCGGTGGCGGAATGCAATGTAATGACATGAAAACAGCATGCAATCATTCTAATGGAATTTCAGCAGTAAAATATGGGGGAAAACAGTCCCGAAATGAGGCGAAATGACATGAAATGCAAGGAATTGTCCCGAAATGCGAATTTGGGCCTCCGAAATGGCCTATAGCTATGCCAAACATGCACAACATGGACATGCAATGCAAAGACAGAAGCTAGACAGTCCCAAAAAAGGCACTTTCACAGTTATAAACATGGCCAAACAGCAAGCATAGGTATGGTAAAAATAGCATGCAAGAATAGGGGCCAAAAGAGGGGTAATGAAGCAAGTGATACAAGCAAAACCCAAACTGAAATATTTCCTTCTACAACATTTAAGAGGGACCAAAAATATGAATATTTACAGTATATGGAAGCCTCAAAATCAGTATACAAACATGATAGAAATGTGATGCAAAATAAGGCTCAAAAATGGCTATAACATGAGGTATGCAAAATAATCACCAAATAGCCAAAGACCCTTAATAAAATATGTAGAATGGACAAAAATAAGAACTTTTCCAGAACTGTAAAATGGCCAAAAACAAAAGCATGGTAGGCTAACTAAACATGCAAGAATGGGGAATAAAAGAGGGATATAACATGAAGTGACCTATGGAAGCCCCAAACCATGAAAGGATCTAAATGAAACATGAATTATGGACCAAAATAAGAACTTTTTTAGAACTGTAAAATGGCCAAAAACAAAAGCATGGTAGGCTGCCATTGCATGCAAGAATGGGGAAGAAAAGAGGAGTATAAAGGTAGGTACAACATGGAAACCCCAAATGGTGTTGAGACCTTCTTAAATGTTGAAGAGGGGCTCAAAATAAGCCTAATATCAGTTTACAACATGCTCGAAAACAGATTTCTCATGGGTCAAAAATAGCATGCAAAACTATGACATACAAGAGGATCAATGAAGCAAGTGTGTCATAGAGAGCTCAAACAGGGTTGAGCCCTTAATTAAAAGTGAAAATGAGCTCAAAAGAGGACCCTTTTCAGTTTTGGTCGGAGCTTGAAACAAAAAGCAAGTGAGGCTTACAAATAGATCAAGAAAAAGGGTCAAAATGAAGAAAAGGTTACTCACCCTTGAAGATTCAAACTTTTGTTGCTTCTTGGATGGATTTGCAGCTTATTTTGTCTTTGGGAAACCTTCCTTGTTGCTGGAAATGAGGTGGTGGTGGTAGAGCTTGGTGGTGTAGAAGAAATGGTGATTAGGGACTTAGGGTTTTTTTAGGAAAATGAGAAGGATGGAGGGAGAGATGGATCTTGAGGCTTGAAGAACAATTTTTCCAACCCTCAAATGTGATGCCACCAGCTGGTTATATGGATAAAAAGAGGGTGTAAAGGTGGGGCAAAAAGGAGGTAAGCTTTCCCCCACAAAATATCCCCCGGATTGGGATATTTTCTGGGGGAAACAGCTGCACAGCTGTAAAGTACACAGAGAGAGGAACATGGCCGGCCAAGTACTTTTTCTGCAGGAGCCACCCCCCCTAGCCGGCCAGCTAGGGGTCAAAAGGGTCAAGTACAATTAGTGGCCGGCCACCACATATTGGTGGCCTCCCAGGTCTCCTCTTCACAACCCCGTGGTTCGAATTTGGAAATTCTAAAACAGGAGAGAGAACAAGCCAATTTTAGGAGGGGTTCAAAAGGGTCAAATGGAATTAATGGCCGGCCATAAACTTTTAGGGTCCTCCCATGTGTGTACATCACAAATATGTGGTTCAAAGTTCGAGAAAATGGCTCTAAGGTGTTCAACATTAGCCCGGAAGGAGGGGTTCAAAAGGGTCAAATTGAATTAATGGCCGGCCACCACTTTTTAGGGTCCTCCCATGTGTGTACATCACAAATATGTGGTTTGGGTTTGAAGAAAATGGCTCCAAGGTGTTCAACATTGGCCCGGAAGTGCGAAAAACGGGTGTCGGAGGGCGCCGGAGGAGTAAAGAACTGGTTGCTGCAACAATTGCTGGCCTCCCACCCTTCTACGGCCTTCCTAGTGATAAAACAGAGGTACCTGCCAAAAATGAACGAAAACCGATGCAAAACGAAAGTTCGGGGGCCAAAACACGCAGTTCGGGGCCCCGGAAACTGCCCGTTAAACACCGAAAGTGGCGTTCGGCCACGAAGTGGGTTTCTCAGACCCCAGTGTCCCTCAAAAGGGAGAAAATAAGATGTATGCCAAAAATCAGAACAAACGGAGATGGTTAAGCGGTCCCGAACCGAGGCACACGGCCAACGATCTCGAAAAACCGAAAACCGGACTCCGAAATGGGCAAAATGGCCTGCGGCCACAAAATGTAGCCCACGGCCACTGAGAGATGGTCTACGGGACCTCTCCCTCCCCTCGAGAAAAGAAATAGAGAAAACCGAGTCTGGTTCGCAAACCGAGACAAGGCACAGAAGAGGGTTCAGAAATCCGGAGGCGGGGCTCGCAGCCAAGACTCTGAAACTTCTGAATGAGCACATTATGCAATATCACCAAGTGCTCAACTGGTGACGTCTGAGTCTCAAGGTCGGTCAAAAATGGGGTGTCTACACGTTTTGACCGGATAGATTGCTAGCACGGTATGAATTTAGCTCGGTTGAACGGCTTAAGTTTTTAGCTCGGCTGGTAACAGGTAATCCCTATCATGCTGCACAGATGGAATTAAGGGGCAATTGAGAGGGTAATTTATATGTAAATTGGGCTGAGCTGGGAAATGGGCCGTTCTATGGGCCATAGTAAGAAGGGCTTAGTAAGTGGACCACAGTCCAAGTGTTAGCTCGGTCCAGGTATGGAAGTGACCTTGCAAGTGTTAGCTTGGTCCAAGAATAATCACGATCGGAGTAGAGATAGTTAGCTCGGTCATACCATATTCTGCCGAAGTATGTTGGCTTCTACGTAAGACCTTGCTGTTAGATAGCTCGGTCCAAGTTCATTGTGGATAGCACGATTTCAGACAACCCAGTTGGAATACGTCAACCGAGGTACACGCGCAGTGAAAGGAAGAACCGAGCTAGTTGGAGCTTGGTCTAGTCTGCGGCTTTAGCGTAGCCATGTTATCTCGGTCGTAACATCCAACCATGGTAAAACCATTTCACTTGGTTTAAGCAGTGAGGGGGGGTGTTGAAGGATAAGCATTATCTTTCAGGAATGTGATTCCTAGGATGACTCTACATGGAGGAGTAAGAGTCCAACTAGGATTGTGCCACACGGAACCTATAAAAGCTCATAACATCACCTATGGAGAAGTAACACAACTTTGATTCCCGAATACACAGAGCTTTTTGTCTATTTGTCTATTTTGCTGACTTAGGCATCGGAGAGGTATTCGGTACACACCCGTTGGCTAGCACACATTTGTATTTTGAGGAAGTAAAGCGACATCGTATGGAGGAGCACATACTTGATCAACAGGATTATACGAGAAAGAATATTTCTTGCTCGTACAATATCTAATATTGCATTTTTTTTGTGTGTCTAATTTGGAACAAAAATTAGTTATAGCAATAAATTAAGAAAAATTTGAAAATGAACGGCCAAAGTGGAAAAATAAAACTTAAGGGTTAAAGTGAAAAAATAACCAAAGATAAAGTGGTAAAATGTAATTTACCCAATAAGATATACAATATTATTTTGGATTTAATATATCACAATTCAGATTATTTATTCAGAAAAATATTCACAAAGAGCATTCAATGATGGAGACAGATTTTAAAAATGAGTTTCATTATACAAAATTGAATCTACATCATCAACTACCATTCTATGTAAATTTCTTAGACTGTTTTTCCGAGTCAATAACTTTTCTGTTCTGTATTAGGTTGGTCATATAAATATAATTTATGCAGGCATTTTACAATTAATTTTTTTAATATGTAATTGTGCTTGTGCATATACATGTAAGTAATTTAACTTTTGATTTTGTTCTAGAGTGTTTGAAACGACTTACTAATAAATTTAAAAGAATTATACTTTTCTATAATATATAAAATACCTACTTTTAAAAAATAAACTATAAACTAATGAACAATTGTCTTTTACTTCTAGCATTCAACTTTAGTGTAGTAATCTATGGGCTCCTTTGGAACAGACTTTTTTTTTTTTTTTTTTTTTTTAAGTTAAAATATGGGATAAAAAAATTACTATGTTGGTATAGTTTTTTAGTTTTTTTGTGAAAAGATATGTAAAAAGTGGAGTGAATGAAAATGAATGTTTGATTTTTTGGGTCTTCGTTGACTTTTAATTTTTTTAGTGACTATTTGATTTCTAGGCTATTTTGTGATATTTCCAAACGAGATCTAAATTGATTTATGCATATTTAAATACATGGAAGAGGGTATGTTAATCTTAGGGAAATTGCGACAGGAGTTTCTGTAATTTGATTCTTGTGCCATTTTGATTTGTATAATTTCAATTTGTTCGATTTTGACTATAAATTTATGATTTTGTTTTAATTTGATCCAATTGATTACAACTCTTAACATTTTTTTTTTATGAAAAATACACATATCAGTGGCATGTGTCATATTTTTTAAAGTAAAATTATAAATTTACTAACCTCAGTGAGTTAATTTCAAGTAATTCAATAATTATTTGCAGTCAAAAACACTAACGGTATTATTAATTGGACCAAATTAACAAAAGATTTAAAATTAAGGGTTAAAATTGTATCAATTGAGAGTATATGAATCAAAATGACATATTAAACAAAATGTGAAGACCACCAATATAATTTGCCCTTGATTTTATTTATGGTTGTACTTAACTGTGACAGTGTCCAATTTCGAAAATGGTAACTACGATTAATTGTTATTGTCTTACCGTATCTGCCCTACCCCCACTAATGAATAAAATCACTTGTTGAAGATTACTCACATTTAATTTATGAATTATCATATTGTACCCCAAAAAAAAAAAAAAAAATAATGGTAGGAATATCAAATTTTCTTTTAAATAAATAACCAAATGTCTCATATGGGTGTGAGGTCCACACTTTTGTGTACCCTACACCATGTTAGACATATAGTTATTCATTTGGTAGAAAATTTGGAGCCTATATTATATTTCGAAAAAAATCCACATGAATAAATGAGTAATACTATACAAATAAAAAATTATATATAATGATATGACTCATTATGAACCTTTCAATTTAAAACGAAATACCATTAAACATAAATTTATTTACAATAATGACAATATAAGTTATTCTTATCAAGTTTTTAAGTTTTATGTATATTTAGAATTTTTCTACATAAATTCATTCTTGTTTCTCACAAATCAAGCTCGTCTTTTTTTTTCTAATTGAATTATGCTAACCTTAGGAGTTTGGCCTGGTGGATGGGGTTTAGGATTTGGGGGTGTGCTCCCTCCAAGATTTTAGATTCAACTTCACTTGTCAACAAAACTCAATCGGGTCACAAATTGCAGGGAATTAACATGTTTTGAAAAGTTTATTTAAGCTGTAGAGACTTAATCTAGTACACGCAAACTAGTCCAAGATACCTCACATAAAAATAATAATAATAATAATAATAATAATAATAATAATTGGATCATACTGTTAGGCCTTGAGTTATAATGGTATGTTCTATAACTCTCATATGTTATATGTTTATGTTTATTTTTAGTAATAAAAAAATATTTTAATGTACACATGTTTTAAAAACTTGTTTTTAAAATAAATGAAAGAAGTGCTTAATAAGAAGCGATAGCCGAAAGTGGTCGTTGATAACAAAAAATGATGGCTAGAGATAGTATAGCAATTCCGGTTTTAACCCGATCCTTTTTTATCTTGGACTCGAGTTTTGTGGTTTTGTAGTGTTGTTCATGTCTTATTCCCCTCATACTTCCTTGAGTTTGGCTATTGGATTGTAATGGTTGTGTTTGGAACAGGTTGGTTGCTTGATTTTCAAACTTTTGTTGTCCAGAATTTTACTCTTTGTGCTTGAGCGGCACTTCTTGCGCTTGAGCAGGCTTTGTGAACTCTTAGTACTTTTGCAAGTCTGCAAAACTACTGGGAGAGTGTATTCTACGCTCGAGCGGTACTTTCTCCGCTCGAGTGGTCTCAACTCGAGTAGCCTTTCTTGCACTCGAGCGTTGTTCTGTTGTCTGCAAAACTACTAGGAGTGTGTATTCTGCGCTCGAGTGGAACAACTAATTATTGTGTGTGACGTTCGAGTGTCACTTCTTGAGCTCGAGCGAATTGTGCGTGTATCAGTTTGCAACAGTACCTTTCTATATCATTTTTTCACATCTTTTTCTCTGAAAACCCTAGATCTAAAGCCTCTCTCTCTAAAACTCTCTCACACACACACACACACACACTCTCTCTCTCTCTACATTTTCACCTAGATCCGTTGGTTTCCCTACCCTAGTGTCTTTGGAAAAGAGGTAGAGCATCTCAAGAGCTCCATTTTGGTACGAACAAAATTTGGTTTTGGCGTCTTTGAAGTTCCTCCATTGCTTCCTTGATCTCTAGCTTCGAGGTAAGGGCTTTTTACACTCTTTTATGAGTTTTAACTTAGTTATTTGTTGATATGTAAAGAATATTGAAACTTTAGGATGATTTTGAACAAATCTAGGATTTTGGTTCAAAATCAAAAGAGGGGTTTTCAAATGTATGTGTTAAAAATGATTATGGGAGTATAGGTGAGGTTATGTTGTGATAAATTTGTTGATTTTGATACCCGGGGTGGATTTTGGAAGAAAATGTAGTTTGCCCTAAAATGTCTCAAATAGTTATTTTGTATAATTAAATGAAATTGGTATTGAGAATACGAAATTGGATGAATGTTGATATAAATGGTGGAGTTGGATATGTGTTACCTCTTAGCTATGGAAATTTGGACAATTTATCTGTCTTGGAGATTGTTATCTATTTAGAAATATCTATTTTGGACTATCGGTGGGGGATAACTATGATTGTTGTAGAAATTGCATTAGGATTAGGTGAATTGAAACTAATCTCTTATCAGTTGTCATTGAATATGACTGTGTCTTTGATACATCGTAAATGTATGATGTTTGGGAGAAGAAAGGAGATGGATTCTATCGATTAAGTTGGCCTGTATGTCCAGAGTGAGAAGTCCTAAAAACCGCATGTATACATGGGTGTCGACTCCCGCGGATGAAATATTGGTAAAATGGCGAAATGAAAGTATTTGTGTAATGGTTGTGTTGGTTAGAGACCCATCGAGTTGTACCCTTAATTTGGTTGTCTGAATGAAATGGTGAATGATTTATGAATTGAGATTAAATAAATTGAGATATAAAGCTCGACATGGCATTTTAAAATAATTTTATCATTGGCATTGGATATACTTATCATACTTATATCTTTGTTAAGATTCATACATTGTGTTAGATTGTTTCTACTTGGTTTTGGCTCACCCTATTTGGGAAAAACCATTTTCAAGTGTTGGTGATATGCCTCCGCCAAGGCAGTAGCTTGGAGGGATTTAGAGCAAGAGCTTTTTTTTTGTTATATTTATTTTGTATAGCCAAGGGCTTTAATTGTGTTGAGCTAGACACATTTTGTTGTAACCAAGTAATGACTTGGAAAGATGTAAACCTATAGGGCATTTATTAAGTTAAACTCTTTTGTACTATTAACTCTGATGAAATGAAAGAACATTATACTCTGATTCATATTGTTATTTACATATGGTCTTGGAAGGATTTTATTTCGGGGCGCTACAGATAGTTGTCGATTGCCAAAGTTAGTTGCTAGAGGTATTTGTCAATTATTGCAGATGGTGATCGGAGGTCGTTGATGGCGTTTGAATGTAGTTTCCTGTTAAAGGAAGTTGTCGGAGGTAGCTGTTGCCAATCGCAAATGGTGGCTATAGATGGTAAGTAGAGGTGATTTTTCACAATAGGTGGTGGCCAAATGTAGTTGTCACCAATTGTAGATGATGGCTATAGATGGTGGTGACTGGAGGTGATTTTTGACAAGTGGTAGTGGCCAAATATAGCTGTCGTTTGTGGAAGGACAATGGCGAAGGCCATAAGTAGTTGCTTGTTACGTGATGGTTTGGCTGGATGAGGTCAATAGTGGCAATGACAATGGCAATGACAGTAGCCGAATGTGGGGTTGACCAGAAGGAGTTAAGGAAAGATAAAGGAATAAAAATTGCATCACACTCCTTTAAGTTTCTAATTACATAACAAATGACCTATTTGGTTAATAAATCATCAAGCCAATTAACTATTTTTAATAATGTCAGAAATATATTTTCAATTAACGGTTCAGGTAATTTTATTGTTGTATAGGAGAATAGATAGGAATTTCATTTTGCAGTTAATTTTGTTCAATAGAAAAGTTCTTGCAATGGAGTATTTGTAATTTCCAAAACTTAGGTGGCAATTCATATTTTGAGTAAATCTCAGTGAGTGTATTTATAATTTACCTATTTTTTTAGGGGCATTCATTCATAAATCTCTTTTCAGCTACTTATGTTCTACTTATTTCAAATTATTTTTTTTATGTTCCAATAAGTCTTATAGTGACATAGATACCAAAATACTCTTAACAATAATAGGGTGAATCACATATTAATCTTTGTATTGATAGTATGAATGTTCCGTGATGTAAACATTCACACTGTTAAATATGAATGTTCATATTACCAAATTATTAAGGGTTCAAAAAATATTTGTAAGGATAAAATTGTCTATAAAATACTTTAAATGATATTAAGATTTGGTGGATTAAATGTCTAAACAATAAGACTTATTAGAATACAAAAATATATTATGGATTAATTGAGATACAAATATTTAAAAGAGAATTTTCTAAATTTTTATTTTATTATTTTATTAATTATTTTATTTTTTTTACAAACGAGTAAAATCAATTTTTTTTTTTGCCATTTATAGTTTATAAGGATTAAATAAATTTTGTAAATTATTTGCAAAAAGTATAAAATTAATAATAGTCTCTTTAGTAGGGAGACAAACTCTCTTGTATACGACTATTTACCATATTTGATTCTAGAAAATGGAGTTCTCTTTTTAAAAAATTGAGTTTTTTATTTATTTTATTTAATTTGTGTTTTTAGTGAATTTTTAATTTTTTACGTAACTTTTTTTTTGTTTGTTTTGGATACACCTAATATAAATATGCTTAAAAAGTCTAATATTTGTGAAAAAAAAAACTTTTAAAATTCACTAAATACAAAAAATATAAAAGAAATACAAAAATTTAGTTCATTTTCGTGTTTTGTTGTATTCAATGAATTTTTAATATATATATATATATATATATAATTTACTTTTTAAGTAAGATTAAGTGAATCTAAAAAATTTTAAAAAATGATTAAAATATTAAAAAAATTATTAAAATACAAAAATAAGAATTAAAAACTCAAAACATTATTTTTGAAAATTCAAAACCAAACATTTTTGTGATATTATTATTCGCGTTAAGAAATCTAAAAGTTTTGCAGCAAGCTTGGTGTTTGATTTTGCTTTAATTAAGCAAATTCGATATTATTTATTGGATTAGGTTTCTCTAAAATTCAACTTTGAACCTAATGATCCAAATTATTCAATTTATAAATTGTGAGTATATATAATTTATGGAAAAAATTAAATCGACCCAATAATCATAACCTATTCATTTTATCGCATTTGTCTTCGAAAAAACAACAGCTATACTTTTAAAGATAGAACATTCAAATTGTTTTTTTTTTTTAAAAAATGTCATAAAATGAAAAAGTTATAATTATTGACCGATTTAATTTTTTTAAGAATGATATACATGAAAATATCCTACAAAATAAACAATTTGAATAATTAAAAATGGCCTTGTGGTGAGCTCCAAGGCCTATCAAGTTCTCTCTCAAGTTCAAAAATCCAATCCTATTTATTTAATCCTATTTATTATAAATTATTATAAATTACATTTTACCCTTTTTATATTTGGTCACTTTTTCACTTTGCTCATTAAAATTTACCATTTTTTACTTTGACTATTCATGTTTCACGTTTTCCACAATTTACTCCTAACTAACTTATGTTAAAAATTAAATAGAAAATGACATATTAATAGTCACGTGATATGAAAATATTTTATTACATATAATTAACATCTTTAACACAAACTTCAACTTTAATATAATAAAACATTTTTTTATATTATGTGACAGTAATGTGATATTTTCTGTCTAATTTTGAACAAAAATTTCTTTTAGAAGTAACTTTAAAAAAAAAATTGAAGTATAAAGGACTAAAGTGAGAAAAAAAAACAAACTTTAAAAACCAAAGTAAGAAAGTGATCAAACTTAAAAAGAACAAGGGTGTTTGGGCTAAAAATCCAAAATTGATTTTTTTAAGTCCAGAAGTCAGGAAATTCTATTTCCATGCACATAGTTATCTCAGTGCACATCTTTTCTTAGTGCACACACTTAGTAGTTTGATTATTAATTTTTGTTCTCATTTCACACACCAATTATATCAATCATATCCTTAACTCATATATTGTACACACACCATCTCAATCCTTTTTCCACACACCAACCCTTTTCCCATACACCTATTCAAAGTTGAAGAGCAACGTCTTCTCTATTTCGGTTCACAGTGAAGACTTCAACAGTGAAGAGAAACTCCATTGAACAAAATGAAGACTTGAGACACTTCATTGACAACCCTCCTTCTCCATTCGACACTCTGATTTTCCAAAATTTATTTTTTAATTCGACACTTACTTTCTGAATAATATTGATATTTTCAACACTGTAGTTCTGAAATATATTATTTTTTTCGACATTGTGGTTCTGAAATAAAATTTCCAATTCGACAGTTGAGATTCGAATGTTTTATAATATTCGGTACTATAGAACCGAATATGTTTTACAAATGGTCAATATCTCAATCAAGTCAACAATTACCATTCAAGATTAGGGTCGTTCTCTTGCGAGACAGAGTCAAGGACATCATGGGTAGCAGTGTAGCAATTCTAGTTTAGACCCGAACCATTTGATGTTTTGGATTCAAGTTTCATTATCTTATACAATTGTTCATGTTTTGTTTCCCTTATTTCTCTTTGAGTTGGCTATTGGGATGTTTTGGTTGCATTTGGAACATGTTGGTAGCTTGTTTATCAAACTATTGTTGCCCAGAATTTTGTCTCTTCGCTCGAGCGACACTTCTTGAACTCGAGCAGTCCTTGTGTATTTTCAGTATTTTTGCAAGTCTGCAAAACTACTGGAAGTTGGCATTCTTTGCTCGAGCGAAGCTTTTTGCACTCGAGCGGTGGTCTTCTGTTTGTAAAACTTTTGGGAGATTGTATTCTTTGCTCTAGCTAAACTTCTTCCATTCGAGCGATGCAACTTGTGGTGTTTGGTCGCTCAAGCGACACATCTTGCACTCGAGCGAGTTGTGCGTATATCAGTTCGTAAAGTCACTTTTCTTAGTCACTTTTTCATCCCTCTCTCTCTCTAAACATTTCAAAACCCTATTTTTTCCCATTCTCTCTAAAACTCATCTATTCACTCAAATTTGCCTAAATCCATCTTTTCACCCGTGTGCTTTTGTTAAAAAGATAAAGCTCAACAAGGGCTTCGTTCTAATCAGAGCAAAGTTGGTTTTCGGTGTCTTTGAGTTTCGTACTCTCTCTCTCTCTCTCGTCTTCTAAACTTGAGGTAGGGATTTTTCGCACCTTCTATGAGTTTTAACTTAGTTATTTGCAATTTTTAAACAATATTGTGATTTTGGAGATTTTTGAAACAAATCTAGGGTTTTGGGTTAAAGATCAAAAGAGGGGTATTTACAATGAATTCTTGGAAATGTTTGTGGTGTTGGAAATAAATTTGAGTTGTGATAAAATGGTTGATTTTGATACTTGGGATTGATATTGGAAGAAAAAAGGGTTTTTCCCTAATAATGCCAAATGTTGATTTTGTATAAATTATGGAATTGGTGTTGGGAATATGAAATTGGATTGGTTTTGATGAGGATGGTGGAGTTGGATATGTCTTATCACTCACATCTTGGAAAGTTTATCTTTAATGTGATTTAAGTATATGTTTAGAAATATCTATTTGGCGTTATCTGTTGATAATAGTTATGATTGTTGAAGAAATTACATGAGAATTAAGGGAATTGAAACTATTTTCTCATTCCTTCGCATTGAGCATTATCTCACATTTATACATTGGAAATGTTTATCATTTTGAGAAAAATTAGTGAATCTGGGTAACATTTATTGTCTCATTGAAATAAGTTGGCCTGAGTATCCATGGGGAAAGGCCTAAAAATCGCGCGTATGCATGAGTGCCGATCCCATGGATGAAATATCCATAAAATGAGAATATTAGTACTTGTATAACTTACGTTTACATGGGTACCGGTTCACGGTTTCCCGTGGATGAAATTTCTGTAAAAGGTTGCATTTGTTTGAGATTTCTAGAGTGTGATTCACAACCCTGTTTTCTATTGTAAAAGAAATGAATTATGATATTGACATGGCATTGCATGGTTTTGGAAAGAGGAATAAAATGTTTTGGCACAAACATCACATCTGCATCTACCTTATAGCTTTGTTAAGATTCATATATTGTGTGAGATTATTTTTATTGGGCTTTGGCTCACCTTATGTGGGAAAACATTTCAGGTGTTGATGATATGCCTCCGCCAAGGCAATAGCTTGGGAGGACTTGGAACAAGAGCTTCATTTTGTTGATTTTTTGTATATGTTGTGTACAAGCCAAGGGCCTTTAACTGTATTGGACTTAAATTCCACTTTTGTTGTGTAACGCCCTGAAATAAACACAATATACCCATCTCATAACAACTAATCGATTGCAACATAAATGAAATGATAAGCTTTCATTAATCAGAGTCTGTCATACAAAAGGTAACACATGTGATATGCATTCATAAACAATACATCTTGAATCTACAGCATGTGTTACAGGATAGTGAAAATAAATGAAATCTAAATAGATAACCATGTGCCTTAATGGCTTACATCTTTCCAAATCAATGCTTGGGTATATCAAAAGTGAGTCTTAAGCTCAATACAGATAAAGCCCTAGGCTTGTACAAAATTTAAATACAAAATAACAATAATGAGCCCTCAACTCCACAGTCCTCCCAAGCTAGGTCCTTGGTGGAGGCATATTACCAGCACTTGAAAATGGTTTTCCCACATAGAGTGAGCCAAAGCCTAGTAGAAATACTATAACACAATGTATAAAAATCTTGACAAAGCCATAAGGTGAATGCATGTGCAATGCCTATGTCAAAACGTCTTACATTTCCTTTAAAAAACCATGCCATGCCAAGTTTCTATCACAATTCATCAAATCATCTCTTTTACAATAGTAAACAGGGTAGTGAAGTACAACTTCAGAAATCTCAAACAAATACAACCTTTCACAAATATTTCGTTCACGAGAATCCGTCAAATGGGACCCATGCAAATGTAGTCTATGCAAGCACTACTATTGCCATTTTACGGATATTTCATCCGCAGGATCGGCCCCCATGTATACGTGGGATTTTCGAGACTTTCACCCTGGACACACATGCTAACTTAACTTTGGTGGTACACACCTTCTTCCCAAATTCACCCCATTTTTTTCAAAGTCATATACATTTTCAATGTATTAATTAGTATGCAACAATGATCAATACAAAATGGATGAGAATTTCATTTTAGTTCACCTAATCCTCATGCAATTTATACAAAAATCATAGCTATCCTCCACCGGCAACCTAAAACAAATATATCTAATAGATAAATAAATTTTCATTAAAGATACACTTTTCAAAATCTCAAATGGGAGTGGTAATACATACCCAACTCCACCCTCATCATTGTCATCAATTCAATTTAACAATTTCCAATATCAATTCCATGTTCTCTTTATAATCTCAACATTTACATTTTAGGGAAAAACCCCTTTCTCTTTGAAAATCCATTTCAAAGCAAGAAATATCTCATTTTAATATGTATCAACCCTGAATCCATAATCATAACCTTTTTCAAGAAATCATTTGAAAACTCCTTTTTTACATTTTGATTTCAAACCCTAGGTTTTTGCTAAAAACCCCAGACCACTATAATCTTTTGAAATAGCAAATAGCAAAGGCAAAACCCACATTAGAGTGTGGAAAATCCCTTCTTCAAAGGCAGGAGACCAAGGAGAGAGTGGAGAAATCTCAAAGAAGCAAAAATCCACTTTTGTTCAGATGAAAAGAGAGCCCGTGGAGTGTTCTACCTTTTTAACAAAGGGAGTAGGGTGAAGAAATCACTAGATCTTGGTGTTTTTGTAGAGAGAAGGTAAGTTTTAGAGAGAGTGTGTCTAGATCTAGGGTTTTTGGAATGTTTAGAGAGAGAGAGAGTGAAATGAAAAAATGACCCAAAAAGGTGGTTCTGCGATTTAATATCCGTACAGTTTGCTCGAGTGCAAGATATGTTGCTCGAGCGACCAGACACAATAAGTTTTACCGCTCGAGCACAAGAAGCTTCGCTCGAGCTTAGAATACAAACTCCTAGTAGTTTTACAGATAGAGGCTATCACTCGAGTGCAAGAAGCTTTGCTTGAGTGAAGAATGCAAACTCCCAGTATTTTTGCAGACCTGCAAAAGTATTGAATGTTCACAAAGACCGCTTGAGCGAAGGAACAAAAATCTGGGCAGCTAAAGTTTGAAAAATAAGCTACCAACTTGTTCCAAAGGCTGTTAACACATCCCAAAGGCCAAACTCAAAGTGAGATAAGGGGAAACAAGACATGAATAACTGTATAAGACAACAAAACCTGGATCTGAAACATACAATGGGTCAGGTCTAAACCAGAAATGCTACATGTTGTAACCAAGAATTGTCTTGGAAAGTTGTAAGCCTTTAGGGCATTTATTATCTGTTTTATTCTCATATCTTATCTCTTGTTGTAACATATGCTATAGATTTAGGGTTAGACTTGTGAATGTATATTTGCATATGTTATCCTTTTGTACAAGTAATTGGGATTAATAGAAGATAACTATTTCATCGCATGTTATTACGTAATTAATCTTGTGGATGGTTTATTGTAATTATTTCGGGGTGTTACAACTTAGTATCAGAGTGTACCGGGTTTGAATACTTTGGATACGTGGGAAGTGGTTCTTACCACAATAGGTTAATCTTATTTGATAGAGATGTTTATATGTTTGGTACGCTGTGTGATAACATGCTTATGTGATTATACGAGTATGACATTTAATTTCTAAGATATTGATTGGGTCTACGGGTTTTTAGAAATCCTATTAGAAGAGCACCTGATCATTGCTATTTCTAATTGGAACTTTACGTTGCCGCGGGACAATCATTATCTAGGAAAGGAATTCATATGTGTTTATGTGACTACGTGCTTATGTGGAATGAATTACTGTTGTCCATTGCCTTAGGACGGGAGTGAGTTAGCTTTGACACATATATAAATGTGGTAATCCCTTTTGTTACTTCATTAGGATGTCAGGATGTGGATGTGGTAGTGGTAGGCGTAGTAGGCCAAGACGGCATGAAGTGCCATTACCGGATAAAATTCCGACGCAAGAAGAAAGGGTGGGTCAGGCTAATGTGGCTGAACTAGTTGGTCAGCAGGCCATGGGTACTTTGGCCTGTGAAATGATCAGAGCTTTACGGGAATTTATGGTCATTCTCAAGGCTAAGAATCAAGTCTAGGCCCAAGTTGCTGAAGCAGAGCCATCATTCTTGAAGAGAGAGTTCTTTCGGTCTAATCTGGACTAGTTTTTGGGTGATCTTAAGGAGCCACTGAAGGCGGATGAGTGGTTAGAGTAGATGGTGAAGACGTTTAGATACTCGGCATTAAAGATGATGGGCTGAAAGTGACCTTGGTATCCTTCTAGCTGAAGGGAGATGTGGGTCAGTGGTGGAAGTATACACGTGGCCGTATTGGGGTGACTTGGGAGACTTTTATCAACGCCTTCCAAGACAAGTTCTTGCCTCCCATTGCTAGGGAGAAGTTGAGGGACCAATTCTTGAAGCTCAAGCAGCTTAGTTTACTAGTAGCCGAGTTTAAGGCAGCTTTCACAAACCTCTCTAGATTTGCACCAGAACTCATGGCGACAGAAGAACGCCGTTGTATCGAGTTTGAGAAGAGATTGAGGACCGGTTTCTTTTCAAAGTAGCTAGGTCGATGATTAGAGACTATAGACGCCTTGTTGAGGCGGTGGCTCATCTTGAGACCATGGTTCAGGCGGAGGAAGAATGGATGAGGGGCTCTAAGAGGAGTTAGAAGGTTTAGGGGGAGAGTTGGGACTGTAAGAAGAAGAGGGGTCCCGCTTCACAGCAGTCTCAGGTTGCACAGTCTAGATCCACCTTTCCTATGCTAAGTTCGAGTTCAGGGAGAGGTAATTCAAGTGGGCTTTTCTTGTTTTAATTGTGGCTAGGTGGGTCACAAGTCTCCAGCTTGCCCACAAAGAGGAGGAGGGCAACAGTTTGCATTATCTGCGGCTCGTTGTCAGAGCCAGAGTTAGGGGATAGGGCAGTTGCTTGCCTGTTATTAGTGTGGATAGTTAGGGCATGTGAGGAGGTTTTGCCATCAATTAGGTAACACACCTGGTGCGTCTAGATCGAGGCAAACATAGAGCCACCAGCCTACATAATCAGCATAGGCCTTAAAGGCCAATCAAGGAGCTTGTTCGGCTTAGTTAGTGCATCAGACTTATGCTTCGAGGGGTGAGCAGGTGGAGTAGAGACCTACGGGGCACGTGTATGCTGTAACCACACCAGATTTAGTGCCAACGCCTTCAATTGTGATAGGTACTTTCTTGCTATGCAATTCTATTGCCAATGTGTTGATTGATATAGATGCATCCCATTCTTTTATCTCTTCTGTATTTGCATCGACATTGGGGTTAGAAGTGGCTCGGTTAGCATCTCCACTCAGGGTAGAGTCTCCTGCGGGTGGTGAAGTTATTTTGGACTAGGGGTGTCGGGGTTGTGATATAGAGGTTGTCGGTCGCCGACTTCCTTTTTTATTTACATTGATTGATATGTAGAGTTTTGATGCTATATTTTGTATGGATTGGTTGTCATTGTATTAGGCTGTCATAGAGTGTTACCGTCAGATAGTTACTGTATGTACCTCGAGTGGTTGTTTTCATTTCATGGGGGACAAGTCGATAGAGCCTTATTGCCTGTGTGTGATCCATGTGGTCGAGGTGAGCTTAGTCTCCTTCTTTCCACATTCTTGGGTGTTGAGAGTGATATGATCTGAGTGGAGTTGTCGAGGGTAGTCTGTGAATACGCGAACGTTTTTTCGGAGGATCTCACTAGTTTACCACCTCACCATGAGATTGAGTTTTCTATTGATTTAGTGCTTGGCACATCACTGATTTCGATGGTACCGTGTAAATTTGCACCTACCGAATTGAGTGAGTTGAGGATTCAACTCCAGAAATTGCTAGCTAAGGATTTTATTTACCCTAGTACTTCGTCATAGGGAACACTGGCTCTCTTGGCTAAGAAAAAGGATGGCACGTTGCGACTTTGTATAGATTATCCGAAATTGAACCAGGTAACTGTTAAGAAGAAATACCCAATGTCTCATATAGATGATTTATTTGATTAGTTGAAGGGGTCTTGTTACTTTTTTAAGATAGACCTAAGATTGGATTATCACCAATTAAAGGCGAAGGAGGAGGACATCTAGAAGACGACATTCCGTATGCGGTATAACCATTATGAGTTCCTAGTGATGCCTTTTGGGTTAACCAATGCACCGACCATATTTATGGATTTGATGAATCGAATCTTTCGTGAATTCTTAGACTGTTTTGTAGTTGTCTTTGTTGATGACAACTTGATTTACTCTGAGGAGGAGCACGGGAAACACTTGCGAGTGGTGCTTGAGTTGCTTAGAGCCCACAAATTGTATGCTAAGTTCGAGAAGTGTGAGTGTTGGTTGAAAAAAGTGAAGTTCTTAGGCCATGTGGTATCCGGGAAAGGAGTGACTGTAGATTCATCTAAAATAAAAGCAGTACAAAATTGGGAACAACCTAAGAACGCCTTTGAGATTCATAGTTTCTTGGGGTTAGCCGGATATTACTGTCAACTTGTGAAGGATTTCTCTAGATTAGTCTCACCATTGACTAGGTTTACGAGGAAGTGGGTTAAGTTTTTGTGGGGTGAGACTTGTGATGAGTCTTTCCATGAGCTTAAGGTTAGACTTACCACAACTTCAAAGTTAATTATTCTGGAGAGGGGTTTGGGCTATTCGGTATATTGTGATGCTTCATGGGAAGGTTTGGGTTGTGTCTTGATGCAAGAAGGGAATGTAATAGCCTATGACTCATGTCAGTTGAAGACACATGAGAAGAACTATCCCACCCATGACTTAGAACTAGCAGTCTTGATCTTTGCTTTGAAAATTTGTAGGCATTACCTTTATGGTGAGAAGGTTGAGGTGTTTTCTGATCATAAGAGTTTGAAGTATCTATTCTCATAGAAAGATTTGAATTTGAGGCAAAGAACGCAGATGGAGTTTATGGATTACGATTTTGAGTTGCATTATCATCCGAGAAAAACTAATGTAGTGGTCGATGCCTTGAGTAGAAAGTGCTTTAGTAGTATAGCGAGTATTGCCATCCGGGAATGGGAGATGTTGGGTGTTATTGGCGAGTTTGACTTGCATCTTGGCGAGTCCGTTGAGTTAGCAATTTTATTTTCAGTAGTTGCACAACTTACACTTGTGAGCTGAGTTATAGAAGCACAAAAGGGTGATCTTGAGGTAGAAATCCCCCGGGAGAAGATCTCTAGTGGAAAGGTAGAGAAGGGCCTGAACATATATTCTGACTCCAGTGTTAGATACCTTGATCACCTTTTTGTGCCAGAGTCTAGTCGAGAGGAGGTACTCCAAGAGTTTCACCATTCACACCTTGCGGTGCTTTTGGGAGACACAAAGATGTATCACGATCTTAGTCGCCAATTTTAGTGGACGGGGATGAAGAAGGATGTAGCCGTGTTTGTGTTGAGGTGCCTTACTTGTCAACAAGTAAAGGCTGAGCATCAAAGGCCAACGGGTTTGTTGCAACCCTTGCCTATAGCCGAATGGAAGTGGGAGCATATCATGATGGATTTTACTGTGGGTCTTCCGAGGACTTAATGGGGTAATGACGCCATTTGGGTGGTGGTTGACTGATTGACCAAGTTAGCACACTTTGTACCTATGTGCACGAGTGACTCGGTAGATTATCTAGCCGATCTTTACATTAGGGACATAGTTCAACTTCATGGGGTTCCTATGACTATTGTTTCAGATAGAGATCTGCATTTTACTGCTCGGTTGTGGTAGAACCTGCAAAATGCCTTGGGCACTAGGTTGACTTTTAGTACTGCCTATTATTTTATGACTGACGGGCAGTCAGAGCATACTATTCAGATCCTTGAGGATATGCTTCGAGGTTGTGTCCTTGACTTTAATGGGTCGTGGAAGAGGCACTTTCCCTTAGTAGAGTTTGCCTATAATAACAGTTTCCAATCAACTATTGGTATGGCACTGTTTGAGGCCTTGTACGGCCGACCATGTAGATTTCCTATGTGTTGGGCCGAGGTGGGCGATGCACCTATGATAGGTCCAGAGTTAGTTCGGAAAACAACGAAAAAAATTACACTTTTTTGTAAGAGGTAGGTTACAGCTCAGAGTCATCAGAAAACTATGACGATTGTAGGAGGTGATCGTTATCCTTTGAGGTGGGAGATCACATCTTCTTGAAGCTATCACCTAGATAGGGCTTGATGACGTTTGGTAAGAGCAGGAAGTTGTCTCCTAGGTTTATTGGGCTTTTTGAGATCCTAGAGCTGATTGAGGAGGTAGCTTATCGTTTAGCCTTGCTGCCACAACTTTCTAGGGTTCATGACGTGTTTCGTATTTGTATGCTCTGGAAGTATGAGCCAGATCCATCACACATGTTGGATTGGACGGAGTTAGAGGTAGATGAGGATGCCTCGTATGAGGAGAGATCGGTTAGAGTTTTAGACACTCGTGACCAAGTCTTGTGAAGCAAGACGATTCCTTTAGTAAAAGTATTGTGGCGACACCATGGGGTTAAGGAGGCCACTTGGAAGCATGAGGCTGAAGTCCGTGAGAAGTATCCAGACCTATTTGTTGATGTTTGAACATGTATTGAAACTTTGTTGTGCTAATGTAATATAAGCATTGTATATGTTTTGGGAATGTGAATTGTATATTCAGTACTAAAAACTCGTTCATCATGTTGATGAGAAAGGATGACCGGTGGATGGGTCATGGTGATGAGTTTAAATTACTATCATTGTTGTGATTGGTTTAAACCTGGTTTTAATGTTTGGTTTAAAAATTTCAGGGATGAAATTCCTTAAGGGGGAAGGTTATAGCAATTCTGGTTTAGACGCGAACCATTTGATGTTTTGGATTCGGATTTCATTATCTTATATAGTTATTCATGTCCTTTTTCCACTTATTTCTCTTTGAGTTGGCTATTGAGATGTGTTGGTTGCATTTGGAACATGTTGGTAGCTCATTTTACAAACTATTGTTGCTTAGAATTTTGCCTCCTCGCTCGAGCGACACTTCTTGCGCTTGAGCGGTCGTTGTGTATTCTCAATATTTTTGCAGGTCTGTAAACTACTGGAAGTTGGCATTCTTTGCTCCAGCGAAGCTTCTTGCGCTCAAGCAGTGGTCTTCTGTTTGTAAAACTTCTGAGAGTTTGTATTATTTGCTTGAGCTAAGCTTCTTGCGCACGAGCAGTGCAACTTATTGTGTCTGGTCGCTTCAGCAACACATCTTGTGCTTGATCAAGTTGTGCGTATATTAGTTCGTAAAGTCACTTTTCTGAGTCATTTTTTCATCCCGCTATCTCTCTATACATTTCAAAATCGTATTTTTTCTCACCCTCTCTAAAACTCATCTATTTCACTCAAATTTGCCTAGATTCATTGATCTTTTCACCTATATGCCTTTGTTAAAAAGATAGAGCTCGATGAGGGTTTCATTCGAATCAGAGCAAAGTTGGTTTTCGGTGTCTTTGAGTTTCCTACTCTCTTCCTCTCGTCTTCTAAACTCGAGGTAGGGTTTCTTCACACTTTCTATGAGTTTTAACTTAGTTATTTGTGATTTTTAAACAATATTGTGATTTTGGAGATTTTTGAAACAAATCTAGGGTTTTGGGCTAAAGATCAAAAGAGGGGCTTTTACAATGGATTCTTGGAAATGTTTGCGGTGTTGGAAATAAAGTTGAGTTGTCATAAGGTGGTCGATTTTGATAATTGGGATTGATATTGGAAGAAAAAGGGGTTTTTCCCTAATAATGCCAAATATTGATTTTATATAAATTATGAAATTGGTGTTAGGAATGTGAAATTGGATTGGTTTTGATGAAGATGGTGGAGTTGGATATGTATTATCACTCACATCTTGGAAAGTTTATTTTTAATGTGATTTAAGTATCTGTTTATAAATATCTGTTTGGGGCTATCGGTGGAGGATAACTATGATTGTTGAAGAAATTGCATGAGAATTAAGAGAATTGAAATTATTTTCTCATTCATTCACATTGAGCACTATCTCACATTTATACATTGGAAATGTTTATTGTTTTGAGAAAAAAGGGGTGAATCTGGGTAACATGTGTTGTCTCGTTGAAATAAGTTGGCCTGAGTCTCCATGGTGAAAGTCCTAAAAACAGCTTGTATACATGGATGCCAATCTCGCGGACGAAATATCCGTAAAATAACAATAGTAGTGCTTGTATAATATTTGTTTGAGATTCCCAGAGTGTGATTCACTGCCTTGTTTTCTAGTGTAAAGGAAATGAATTATGATATTGGCATGGCATTGCATAGTTTTGGAAAGAGGTATAAAATATTTTGGCACAAGCATCACATATGCATTTACTTTATAGCTTTGTTAAGATTCATTTACTGTGTTGAATTATTTCTACTAGGCTTTGGTTCACCCTATGTAGAAAAACATTTCAGGTGCTAATGATATGCCTCCGCCAAGACAATAGCTTGGGAGGACTTGGAGCAAGAGCTTCATTTTGTTGATTTTTTTTTTTTTTGGTATATGTTGTGTACAGGCCAAGGGCCTTTAACTGTATTGGACTTGAATTCCACTTTTGTTGTAACCAAGCACTGTCTTGGAAAGTTGTAAGCCTTTAGGGCATTTATTATCTATTTTATTCTCATATCTTATCTCTTGTTGTGACATATGCTATAGATTCAAGGTTAGACTTGTGAATGTATATCTGCATATGTTATCCTTTTGTACAAGTAATTGAGATTAATGGAAGATAACTATTTTATCGCATGTTATCATGTAATTAATATTGTGGATGGTTTATTGTTATTATTTTGGAGCGTTACAAGTAGACATTAAAGAACCATCATCAGCACCGGTGGTGATGTTTGAGAAGCCATTGATGAACCTGACTTTCAAGGACTTGATTGCACCGATGGTTCAAAATTGTAGGTTTAGTTTTACTAGATTTGCAAGCGAGAAGGACAATATTTGGGGTACTAAAGTCAGAATGTAAATAGAATTGAAGGTGGAATGTGATCACAGGACTTCACTTTTCATGGAAAAGAAAAAAAGAAAGCAAAATCAAAGTAATTGAATTGAATGCTCTGAGTTTTAGATTTTTGGGTATGACTGTTTGGAACTGGGCTCTGTGTGTGTGTGTGTGTGTGTGAGAGAGAGAGAGAGAGAGAGAGAAAATGGCGAGAGAAAATTTCCAGATGGAGCCATGTGATGTTCTTTGATTTTATTGCTACCCAAGATGAAGTTATGGTGTTTTTTTTTTAATTATTTTTTATTTTTTTAACTCAAAAAGTGTACATTGAGATTTTTTATGTTTATTTTTAAAAGATGTGTACAAACAATATTTTTATAGAATATTATGGTTGTTGGTGGATATGTACAGTGAGTTACAGAGGCTTGCCAACATTCCAACACTAAAAAACTCATTGTATCTAAATCTTGAACCTGATTCAGAGCCATGTGTCGGTTTTCTAGAACGCGATAATTTCTCGACAGAGATTATCAAGAGTATATCATCGGAGGATCTCCAACCAACGGTGAAGATATGCAAAGATCGATCCGAGTGAGCTATAGCGGCAGACAATGAGGAGGTTTTTGGAAGATCATGAATTTGTGAGCGGTGATGAGAGAACTGCGATTGATGATGTGTATTCACCGGATCTGAAGTCTGTTGGGGTATTCATGTTTCATTTTTCTGCGTCCTCATCTTCTTCTTTGAGATCGCTTATTCCTCCAATGATTCTCAGGTTCCATTCACTCTTCCTCATTTCGTATATCATCCAATTAACAAATTCAAATCTCAATCTCTTCTCTCCCTTTCTAATGTTCATGTTTGATTCTTCGAATGATAGGTGCGATGCAGCAAAACATTGGTTGCAGAGAGTTATAATAGTTGGAAGATCAAGAGGGTTTGGATCTGGGTTGCAGCGACGAAGCCTTGGGATTCGGTGGTCGGCCACAACGATAAATTTGAGATTTGAATTATCTGAGGTGATTTTGATGATCCACTGTGTTTCATGCATTTGAATTGTGGTGAAATGGATTTGGAAATGCTTCTTCGATCCAGTCAGACCTTTGAGATCCTTGAGATATCACCTGAAATAGAAAAGAACACTCCGGTCGATGGTGCCAGAATTAGCACTCCAACGAGCAAGTTAATATTTGTTTTTCTAGCCCTCTCTTCTTTCTTAAGGTTTTCATATTTTATCACACATACCTTGTTTTAGCTCGCCTTTCCCTTTTATCTTGCTATGTCCTTTTCAATGCTTCTAGGCCCACTTCTCTATATTGGACAGCCTGGCTTCAATATGGGCCTGCCGTTTGTTCAATCTATTTCGGCACCCATTAGGATTATCCCTACTTATTTGGCTATGTCTTATGGGCTAATGAGTTTTTATAAAACTAGGTCGTCGAGCTCTTTATCCACATTTCATCATTTATTTGGCTCCCACAGCTGCCCATCAAGTATTCGACTAAATAATGTAGTTGATATTCTCGGCCGTTAAGAGCGTGTTTTACTCGGCTCGAGTTGTCAAAACATCTTGTAATTCAGGAATACAACGCATGCACACCTTTTGTTGCTGAGTTGTCAGTAGGGAAGGCTATGTGAAATGATTGCAGCTTCCTGCCCCTTCATATTTTCCATTCATTTAATACAATTTGAAAACTCTCCACCTTTTCATCTTTTGAAAGGTTTCTATCCTTGGTTCATCTCTTGCAACCCTCCATCTTCAAGACTCTGTGCACTTTACTCCATCTTCGTATCTGCCATTCATCTCTCTTTCATTTTATTTTGTAAGTATTCTAAGCCTTCTTTCTTTACTTTTCTCATATAATATCAGTCCAGCCTTCTTTTATTCATCTTTGTTTTTACTGTGGTCTTCCTATTCCATTGTTATGGCGAAGCATTTGAAAGCTCTCCTTTTGGAGGATTGAGTTACCGCCTTTCGTCGTCATTTTTTTGACCACAGGCGACATCCGATTGACCCTCATTGGGAACGACGTGGTTAACATGGAAAGGGAGGATATGAACACAATCATTTTCCCTTTACTATCGATCGCTGAGGGTGGAGTCCGTTTTCCCCTCCATTCCTTTCTTAGATCAGTCCTGCACTATTGGCGTTTAATCCCTTCCCAACCTAACATAAATTTCTACTGAATAATAATGGGTATAATAGAATTAAACCGTCGACTTCAACTTAACCTAGGACTCCCCATTGTTCGGCATTGCTACATCTTGGCCAAATCGTCTGGTCAGGAAGGCCATTATTTTTTGAGAGTCAAAGACATAGATCACCATTTAGTGACTATGCTTGCCAGTTATGGTAAGAGCATTAATGATGTCATGGTCGCTGTCCAGGGAAATTGGAAATTTGGCGAATGAGAAAATCATTTAGACCCAGTGCCTAGACGAAAAGATGAACCAGGTGGCTGAATAAATCTTTTGCCATTTATGCCAATTCAATTATTGTTTGACTTAAGTCCTGTAATTTGATCATTTTTGTTTTGTGCAGGTAATGACCTAAAAAGATCCCTCACTTCGGCGAACGAATTTGTGCTCACTCAAGTGAAGATTGTTCTTAGTTTCGTTGGTCGTTTGAATCTCCAAGGACAAGGGTGTGCTGCTCATCTATTGTTAAGATATGACCCCACATACGTGACCTTTTCAGCGGTGGATCATACTCCAGCTTTAAGAGGTGAACGACATCTCAAAGCTCTAACATTCACAAGTTTCACCAATATGAGGGATATTGGACTTGGGGAATCTTCTGCCAGTGAACAGGGAGAAGAAGTCGGCAACTAAGGTGAACAAGGTGTCGAAGAAATTCAACCGGATCTCACAGACTTAAACATTCCCACTGAGTTGGAGGTTTGTTCGATAGAGGAGCATAAAGTTGATAGAGAAATTGGTTGAGCCCTTGATCAAGTCGAACTTGAAGAAAGAGTGGGTACTCCATCTTCTTTGGGCTGAGTAAATTTAATCTCTCGCGAAGAAGAAATATTTATTGATTTAGAAGACTTGCCTGGAGTCGGTTCTAAAAATATGGTAGGAGAATCACTTGGGCAGAAATTACGGGGAAAAGTCAAGAAATTCCTCCTCCGACAATGGTCCACACAGAGACAGTCGCCGAAACTGTACTTGATGATCCGGTCGATCAGTGTGAGGAATCAGCAGAAATCATGGCTGAGCAAAGAGGGGAGAAGTGCCTTGCCGAATTCGCTGAAGTTATGGCTGAATCATCTAAGCAGCCGATCGATAAACGGTTGAGAGTTTTGCCTCCGCCTGATCTTACTGAGCTATTTACAATCCAACCAAAGATGAATGAATCTTTGGTCCCTATTAGAGCGTCGGCAATCAAGGATCCTGCCGTAGCGCTAAGTGTGGCTTCGACAATTTCCTTTCTGCTGGATAGGGCGACATTCTGTGCAGAGCTAGACATAGTTTCCATTGCTTTGGCTGCCCAATCGGCTATCCTGGTGAGCATCGTTTCTTAACTTCTTAGCATCATTGCCCTTTACACATGTTCATTACTTTACCGTTTTGGTTTCCTTTCCAGGTGACAGAGTGGATTGCCGAAATTGGCCACCGTCATTGCAATGCCGTCGAGCTAATTGGCTCACTCAAAGTAGAGATTGAAGCCAAGAAAAGTAAGGCTAAATCAGCCACTGCCGATTTGGCAATTGCGACGAAAAAAGTTGAGGCTGAGGCAAGGAGAGCTGAAGAAGAGCATGCAAAGTCCGTTGTTGAAGAGAAAAAAAATGAAGCATGTTGATATGGTTGAGGAAAGGGCCAACATTACAAAAACCATTCTCATGAAGGCTGATCTCCATGAGGCTAAGAAGGCAAAGGAACGAGTGGAGACGAAGTTAGCCAAAGCTTTTGATGTTGGAGAAATAAAGGCTATGGAAAAATACATCGATGAAGCCTTGAAGTTTGAAAATCGAAGCTTTAAACATGGCTGGCTCAAAGCTTTGGCGGCTACAAAGATGACGTTTGACATGCCGATTCCATATGAACAGCAAGAAGTAGAGCCACTGGAGTCGGATCTTGAGGAACTCTGAAGCCAAGTTGGACGAGGAGCAAATGTAGAACGTTTTGTATTAGTTTATACTAGGTGGTTGGTTTTGTTTTAGCCAAGTATTGTAATAGGGCCATTTTCATGTATAAAGTGAAACGTTTGTAACCGTTCAATTTATTAATGAGAATGATCTTATTGATCAATGAAAATAGTCTTACTGAGTCCTATTATGTATCAAAGTAAATAATGTTGGTTAAATAAGACTATTCAAATAGTTGTTAACTGGCAGTTGTGTAACGGCTAAAATGTGAGTTCACATTTGATTGTTTATTACTAATGATGCCGAATAGATTACTAGATTCATGTATCTGCCCATACCCCAGTTGAGACTAGTGGACTGATGATGCCGAAGAGGTCCAACGGAAATGCACCACTTCAAAGGTCTCAAGTGGGGTATAGTGTGGCAACTTGGTTGTACGTTTGATTATTCTTCGCTAAGGATGCCACTGATGCGATGTCGAATAGATTCATATATCTGCCTCTGCCCCAGTTGAGATTAGTTGATGGACAACGCCAAATAGGTATGGAGACGACGGCGTCCATGGTCGCTTTTGTGAAGGGTGCATCTGTAATTAATAGATAGTGTAGCCAGGCATTAATAGCTTGGATATTTTAAATAGATGCTGTACAAGTAACGAAGGGATAACATGTCTAGAAGGTGATTCTTCATTTCATTTGTCGAGAGGCTTTCCTTTTCAGCGAGGTGAGTAAGGTCTCATGTCTGGAAGGTTTTCTTCAACAACAAATGAGAAGCGAAGAGTTTGACAGAACTGGATATAGAGATGCATCGTGGGGTAAATGACGAACCTATATGCGTGGGAGATGTAGTGTTGGAGGAGCGAGAGAGATGTCGATTGCCCAAGTGTCGAAGTAGGTCACCTAGAAGAAGTGAAACATAGAGATCTCCCAGAGATGGGATCAAAAAGAGAGGAAGCACGCGAGCTGCTAGTGCTCAGGCTTTTGTGCGAAGTGAGCCGAACAGACCACCGCGGCCCTTGAGCTATTTAGTCTTCATTGGGAATAAACCCATGACCGAGGCCAACTCGAATGGTTTGTGACCCAAATGTGGCGGTCGCGTTTACTCGACAAATATTTTCGCTTGAGGTTCAACAGTCAATGGTTGGTAAACTGTAGACGTGCCCGAAAGTCTCGGGCTTCGCGCGCGAAATGACGCAAAATCCGTTTTGTTCATTAGCATACTACAGTTTGTACGCAATGTCACGATTCTTAATCTAATCTCGCAAAGTGCAATGCAAGATTGATAAATCACCAAAGAGTCCAAATCCGGCAAATCATTTTGGAAAACTGATTTTTTTATAAAGAAGTGCCAAACATGGACTGCTTTGCCAGATACAGAGTCGCCACCTAAATGTTTTATTTTCGGGAAAATTTAGGAAACCCTGACTCGTTGCCTAAGGCCACGTGTCCGTCATCACCAAAGTTGCCTTGGCTCGAGAACTTAGGTACGAGAGGGGAAGGTCATGCAATGAGCACCCTCACTCACCTGATCAAAGATCGGCCTTTACAAACATGATATCTTGTTTTTGAAAACACATGCGTTCTTATTCTGGTTATTTAGCCTATAATTACTATGTGATGCGCACAACACACAAGTATAGACTAGATCTCCTAAGTTAGAACAAAGCATCTCATGTTTGTTTGAAAATGGTTTTGAAGGTGCTACTCGCAAGTAGGCTAAGACATGGATTTGCCACCCTCAAGTGGGCTTAGAAAACATGATTTTGCCACCTCACGTGGGCTTAAAACTCCCATTTTGATGAATTGTTCCAATTCAAATAATCCAACCATCACCCACAGGCATTCAGGCAGCTATATCAGTTAAGCAAATAGCCTCATGGCAAGCATGCTGTCATGGCAACACTCACACTCATGCAAGATGCTAAAGCGTAAAAGCTTACCTAGTACTCCGAGCCAAAATAATAGCTAGTTAGCAATCAATGCATGATCCTAGCTATGTTAAGATGGCTAATGCAACACATGCAAAATGCAATTAGAAATAGGCTCGGCTATTCTAAAATGGCATATGAAATGCAACACTTGATAACATGTATTCAAGTAGGAATTAAAATACGATGCATTTAGTATGATGCGCTGAGCCCGGTGCATGCAAGACAAATGAATGAATGCAAACATGCATAGCATAAGGATGCTAATTGAAATATGCCCTAACACTAACCACTGAAAGCAGGTAAGTAAAAGGGAGAAAGATGTGGGGTTGGAAGACATTCACACACTCACGCACACTTATTACAAAATTTGCCCTCTCGACGGAGGGTCCAAATGAATAATACAAGCCAACTAATTAATTAACTACCCTAGCTAATTAATTATTACAAAACTCTTAACTAATTAAACAGATTAATTAAGTTATAAAACAGACTAAGTATGAAATTAAAGAGGCTACCACAGCTCCGTCTCGGAATGATTGAATGATGCATGCTCGATCGGCTTCGCTCAGAAATCCGTTGCCATGCCTTATGTTGTCTCTGTTTGCACACTTGTGCTCCTCTGAAAACTGTGAAAGTTCCTGTGATGCTTCTGAACTACCTCATGGTCACTGTGAGAGGCCATCGGCCAAGGAACAATGGTCATCGACCACAATTGATGATATCCGCCAAAAATTGTTAGCCGATCGGTACTGAAGATAGCCGACCGGCCATCTCTTCCTGCAGATTGCTCCTTTTGCTGCAGCAGAGGACAAACAAGGGCATGGCAATACATTTGCAAGAAAATGTTGTGCAACTACACCCCTTATCATGTTTGGAACTCAAAGGAGTGTAGTGTTTGACCCTCGGGCTATCAATCACGTATTTCGATGTATGACGGCCAAAGAGGCTGAATTGCACAAATCAATATGGAATGAATGCACAAAAACTCATGAATGCCTCACACTCTATCATGTTGGATCAAGAGTGTCAGCGACTGAGGGTTGAGGCACGTTTCGTCACTTCAAGTACGAAGCGTCCCTCATTCCTCGTGTTTGGTTTGACACCCCAAACCAAAAACAATGCAATGCAAGCATATTAGACGCAATGATAATGGCATGCAAACCGTGTAATGCAACCTAAGCATGTAAACAAGCTAATGTAACAATCATGCACAATGCAATGCAACCTAAACATGCAAACATGTAATGTGCCAAGCATGCAAAATGCAATGCAACCTAAACATGGAAACATACAATGTAATAGGCATGCAACAACAATATCAACAACAAGCATGCAACAACACACAAACCGCATGATCTATGGACTTATACTGAAAATGGATAGACCTCAGCCATACCAAAAACAGTGGCCAAAATGCCAAGGAATGATAGAATAAAATGCGACACAAGCATGCATGCCAATTGGCCTATCACTTAGGCATAAGGACACAACTCTCAAACATGAGCAAGGAGTGACAAACATGATAATATGGCAATGCAATGAGCTCTGAAATCAGTGAGGAATGATGCCAAATCATGCACACAAGTCAAGCATAGCATGCAAGAAAGCTCAAAACTCGAAACTAGTAAAGGGGTTCACACTAGGCTATGCAAAACATGAAGCCAATGGCCCAAGCAGACCAAAACATTCCTAAAGCATATCAAAGCGAGTCTAAAACATGCGTGGACCAAGGCCAAAACAAGCTAGAACAAAAGTCCAAAAGGCATGAGGCATGCAAGGCTAAAAAGGGGTGTTATACTACACCTATTAAGACCAAACATGGAATGACTTAACCAATGAAAATCATAGTTATGGCATGTCAAAATAAGCCCCAAAACCCACTTAGATGGCATCCCAAAGACCCAAGTATGATGGCATGCACAATGATCCATTGATGAGACATAAAACACCAACTCTTCAAAGCATTAAAGGAGTGACAAGTACAAGTGTATGACCACTCTATATGGACTGAAATCACATATAAAATGATGCCAAATCATGGAAATGGTCCAAGTAATACATGCTAATGACTTGGACACTCAAAGCCAACAAGCTAGATTGAACCAAGGCTACACAAAACAATGCATGCATGACTAAAACAACACCAAATAGAGCTTAAACATGGTAAAACATGACTAAAAGTTCCTTTGAGTTGAGCCAAAATAATCAAGCATGATATTCCAAATGCATGATGCATGTTAAGGCAAATGAGAGGATTGCAAGACAAGTGCATGATCCATGTAAGAGGCTATCAAACCAACTTAAAATAGAGGTATAGCATGGCAAAATAACACCAAATACTTACTGAAATGGAGTTACAACAAGCTAAGAAAACATGCTACCATTATGAGCCATAAATACAAGCAAATGAGAGACAAGGAGAGAGGGGTGTCCCTCTCCTATACAAGACTACAAAACCACCTTTCCACCACTGAAAATCCTCTAGCTTTCAGTGGTAGAAAGGTCATGCAAGAGCAAGAACAAAGGCCAAAAGGGATGGCTCAAAACAAGGCCAAACAAGGCCTAAGAGGGGGTAGACAACTCCCAACCAAAAAGTGACCTTAAATAATCATCTCAAGCATGAAAAATAAAAACTTTTTGTATTAGAAAGCTAAGCTTAAAATAGAATGCAAGTATGTCTAAAAGCTTAAGCAAAAATGGGGGTTTAAAAGGTTAAGAGCTCACCCTTGTAGAACCTCTTCAAGAACACACCTCCAACATGTTTTCTGAGTTCAAACCAACCCAAGAACACCAAAACCAACTCCTAAGGATCTCAACAACCAAAGGATGGTGTATTACTAGGTGTTGTAGTGCAAAAGTGAAGACAAAACACCCTTTTAGGCACACACACACACACACACACACACACAAATATAGAGAGAAGGAGATGTAGAGAGAGAGAGTGACATATATTTTTATATCTCAATTTTCTGAACCCCTGAGAAAGGAGGAGGAGCTCCCTTCATATAGGAATTCAATTCCAAAGCTTCTTGGAGAAGCTAGAACAAGGTGCAAATCCCTCCACACACGTGTGTGGAGGATGAGAGTTGTGCCCACCAGCTATCACAGCTGGCAAAAAATATCTGCAAAAAGCAGATGGAAATGTCTCGGCTAAAACATATGGCCGATTGACCAAACAAAGTGCCAATCGACCAAAAAAAGTGCCGATCGGCCACCACTTTTGGCCGATGGCAAGAAAACAAGGCCGATGGGTTGAGGGGATAGCCAACAAGCCACCCTCTTCCCTCAGAAGCAAAGCCACAAGTCCTTGGTCCACAACCAAGCACAAAATAAACAAGTTGAGAAATCCTAAGGCAAGGCGCACAGCCGAGACCTTCGGGAGCTCAAAACGAACACGAGCATGGATGATCATCGAGTGTTCAAACGATGACGTCCAAGTCATGAGGACGGTAAAAAATGGGGTGTCTACAGTGACTATGAAGTCTTTAGAGAAAGAATCCATGTGTCTGTCAAGGGACTTTATAGTACATATGAGATCAGCATGCGCCTTCTAACGACTCAGAAAGAGATTGATCATAAGGATGGGCATATTCAGAATTTAGAACACCGATTAGAAGAGGCAAAAGACCAGATCGTGAATGGGGCTCGAAAAGCCAAGTCAGTAGATGTCCAGCTAGTGGGCGTAATGGATTCGATTGCGAGAGATGTAGTTACTCGCTGGTTAATAGACCATGCAATAGCCAATTGTGAGACTGCCAGCATTTTTGCCAGAGAAGCGATAGAGTCTCTTGTCTATAATAGGGGAATCCTCGAAGGACGAAAAATTGGAATCGATAAAACGAGGGAGAAATCGGAGGACGATGTTTGCTGATAGGAGAACCATGGTTTCAAACATGGACGGATCAAAGCTTTGCAGGCAGCATGAGTGGATTCGGCATCCCTTTTATACCAAAATTTTGTAATGCCTTTTGAAGCCTATGATGCCGAGAGGATAGATGATGAAGAGGAGGTGCAAACTTGGAGAAAGCCTGAAGGTGTAAAATCCCATGCTTTTTAACTATTTGTAAAGATAGAGTTGCAGTCAGCCTTAGGAGAAGTGTTAAATGTAATTCAGTTGAAGTTGTAATGATGTTTTCCTTAAATTAAAAAGCAATTCCAACTATAGATATTTTATTGTTCGCTTATTTCAAAATTGGAGTCCTTCCTTTAGATGGTCAATTGTGCCAAGCATGAAGGGTGTCCCGAATTTAGAGGCTTTTGGACAATCGTGCCGAGCACAAAGGCCGCTCCGAATTTGGAGAATTTTGATGGCCAATTGTGCCAAGCACGAAGGGCGCTCCGAATTCGGAGCTTTTTGGCTAATCATGTTGAGCATGAAGGGCGCTCCAAATTTAGAGGCTTTCGGCCAATCGTGCCGAGCACGAAGGGCGTGAAACAAGATGAAAAAAGGACCAAGTCATTCAAGAGATGAATGATGAAAAGTGATATAATGAGTTATATTGCTCAACGATGCTATACATGCAAGTTAGAGCAATGGAACCAAACATAAAACTAAGGTAATAAAAACACATTAATGGTAAAAACTTGCGTAAATAATTCGAATTCAATGGTTGGGGTAATCTTTTGCCATTCATATCTGAGAGCTGGTATGCCTTTGCGCCAACAACTGAATCAATTTGATAGGGGCCGTCCCAGTTGGAGCCGAGTTTACTGTTGGTAGGATTCTTGGCTGTGGGTAATTCCTTCTTGAGGACTATCTCTCTAGGGGTATATCGGCATAGCTGCAGTCGCTGGTTATATGTCACGAGGGCTCGGTCTTGGCATTCCTCGAGTAAATTTAGATCCAAGGCCAACATCATGTCGTTTCGGCCTGTATCAAAAGTTGTCAATTTAAGAATTGGCAAGCCAATTTCCAAAGGGATGATGGCTTCAGTGCCAAAACATAAAGCAAATGGTGTCTCTTCGGTAGATCGTCTTGGCGTAGTACGATGAGACCTAACCTACTTGCCCTTGACTTTCTCCGTGCACTTCTTAATATCATCTAGGACTACCTTATTAGAGGCCTCTTCCTGACCATTGCTTTGTGGATAAGCCGTAGAGGAAAAATAGGGTAGAATACCATACATGTTGCACAAGTCCCGATATACGCCGTAATCAAACTGAGTACTATTATCAGAAATAAGTGCTCTTGGTATACTGAACCGGGTAATAATACTCTTCCATACAAAACGTTTAACATCCCCATCACGTATGTGTGCCAGTGGTTCTGCCTCAACCTACTTTGTGAAGTAGTTCGTTCCAACAATTAGAAACCATTTTTTTCCTTGTGCTCTTGGCAACTGCCCGACCATGTCCAAACCCCATTGAGCGAAGGGCCAAGGATTGGTCACTAAATTTAATTCTTTGCCGGGAAAATGGGTTAGAGGGGAGAACTTTTGGCACTGTTCACATTTCTTTATGTAGGTCTCGGCATCGATTCGCATAGTTGGCCACTCGTAACCCTGAGTAATGGCCCGATAGGCTAAGGATCATCCTTCAGTATGGGCACCACAGCTACCTTCATGTATCTCAGCTAAGAAATCGTCCACTAGATCCGGATGAACACATTCCAAGTAAGGTCCAGAGAGAGATTTCTTATAAAGTTTGTTGTGGGGGTCCAAATAATATCGCAAAGCTTTGTTTCATAGCTTGTGGGCTTTTTTTTTTTATTATCTTCTGACAACTGTTCTGAAGAGAGAAATGCAATAATTAGATCCATCCAATCTTTCAATGGCGTTCACAGCAGCAGAATTAGGGATGTCAATACTTGGTTCTGGAACGAAGCCCATTTCAATGGTTCATTTGATTTCTGAGTTTACTGCTGAAGCCAAATAGGTAAGAGCATCTACGTGTGTGTTCTGGCCGCGGGTAATCTGATTCAATTCATGGTTGTCAAATTTCACGAGTAAAGAGCTAGCTAAGTTCATATAGGCCGCCATGCGATCATTTTTGGCGTGTACTCCCCTTTAATTAGTTGATAACCGATTTAGAATCACAAAAAACCTGTAACCTTTTAGCCCCCCGTTGTAATGTGTTTCAAAGGCCGATTAACAGAGCTTCATATCCGGCCTTGTTGGTTGAGGCGTCAAAACCTAACTTGACCGACTGTTCGATTATTACTCCCTCATATGCCATAATCATGACTCCTACCCGACTACCACGCTGATTAGATGACCCATCATAATACATCTGCCAGATATCCCTGACATACATTCTCCAGTCCTGCTGAGGTATGAGGGCAAACCAGTCAAGATTTGGCCCATGGCACCTTGTGAATTTGGTAACAAAGTCGGCCAACACTTGTCTTTTAACGACCGTTCTTGGTGATAACTGAAGATCATATTGGCCAAGCTCTAATGCCTACTTCAAAACTCGCCTTGGCGACTCTGCACTATGGAGTACTAAACGGAGGAGATAATCTGTCAGTACTTTGATGGCATGAGCTTGAAAATAATGCATCAGTTTTCTGGCAGCTACTACAAGAGACACGATGAGCTTCTCCAGGTATAAATATCGGGTCTCGACATTCACCATTGCCTTGCTAACATGAAAGATAGACTTCTGTTTGCTGAGTTCCTCTTTTAATAATACGGCGCTTGCTGCTCACTCGGACACTACTAGATACACAATGAGAACGTCGCTTGGAGATGGGGTTGCCAAAAGTGGAACGGAGCTGAGGTATGTTTTCAACCCGTCCAGAGAGGCCTGGCATTTGGGGTTCCAGTTAAATGCTTTTCCCTACTGAAGCGTGTGAAAAAATTATCTACATCGGTCCGAAGAACGACTGATGAACCTATTAAGGGCTACATCCATCCTCATCAATTTTTGTACCTCCTTAGCTGATCCTGGTGAGCTGAGTTCTAGGATGGTCTTTATTTGCTTTGGGTTAGCCTCTATCCCACGATGATTCATGATATAGCGTAGAAACTTGCCAGACCCGATACCAAATGCACATTTTGAGGTGTTGATCTTCATTTTGTATTTTTGGAGAATGTCGAAGGTCACAGCTAAGTCGGCTAAGTGGGCATTCTTCTCTTTGGATTTTATCACCATATCGTCGATGTATACTTCAATGGTTTGGTCAATTTTTTCTTTGAACATGGTGATGACTACTCGTTGATATGTTGCCCAACATTTTTCAGTCCAAAGGGCATGTATAACAGTAGGTTCCCCTTGGAGTGAGGAATATTGTTTTATCCTAGTCGGTTGGATCCATGGTGATTTGGTGATAGCCACGATAAGTATCTAGAAAGCTCATACGCTAATGTTGGGCGGTTGCATCCACGAGTTAGTCGACTCGGGGCAAAGGAAAGCAAGTCTTGGGGTAGGCTTTGTTTAAATCGGTGAAGTCCACACAAACACGCCATGATCCATTTTTACTACCACGGTGTTGGACAATCATGTGGGGCAGGCTACCTCCCGAATTGCTCTAGCTTCCAAGAGTTTGTCTACTTCATCAACTATGGCCGAAGCATGTTTGGCGGTCGATCGACGGTTCTTCTGAACTACTGGCTTGGCTTTTGGGTCAATAAGCATGCTGTGCTTGGCGACATTGTGGTCCACCCCTAGCATATCGTAAGGTGTCCATGCAAAAACATCAATGTTGCCGAGCAAGAAGGAGACCAACTCTTACCGCTCGGCTATACTAAGATAGGTGCCGACCAGGAAGAACTTTTCTAGGTCATCATTGATGTTGACTCTGCCCAAATCCTCTATTGGCTTTTCAGTGGGGCTCTTACCCACATCCTCCAGGCTCTCTCGATCTGAGACTTGGACTGAGTTTACTTCTAGTTCCCTGGGCTTCTTTGCCAAAGCGATGAGATAACAATCTTTTGCTAACTTTTGAGAGCCTCGAATCTGTTCGATGCCATGCTGAGTTGGGAAACGAAGAAGCTGATGATAAGTGCTTGGTATGACCTGCATCGCGTGCAACCAAGTTCATCTCATGATCATATTGTACGGTGATGGAAGCCTGACGATTAGGAATTCCACATCCAGTGTTTTGGTGCTTGTACGCATTGGTAATGTAATCTTTCCCAGGGGTACTCAGGATTTGCGTTGAAGCCGAAGAAAGGATAATTAGCCGGCAGAAGATCTAAATCATTAAGGCTGAGTTTGTGGAATGTCTTGTAACATTTTATCTTAGAAGTGCTCCTTTGATCAATCAGGATGCATTCGACGGCGAACTTATTTACTCGCAATTTTATCACAAGGGCATCATTGTGCGGGAGGGTCATTCCTTTGAGGTCGGCATCAGAGAAAGTAATCTCGTTTGTCTAACGAGGCTTCTTGGCTAGTGCGTATGGTTTAGGTGTGGTTGAATGCTGTAGCTGGATTATATTTACTCCGCTTGGATACGGTAAGTTATATATCATACGGATTACACTGAGTGGAGGCGAATATGGGCATAGGGCCACTGCGTTCGGCAAAATAGTCTTGACATTCACATATTCAGGTAGTCGGCCATCTTGGGCCAATTCCTTGAGGTGATACTTCAAGGCATAGCATCTATCGGTCTCACGTCCATGATCTTTGTGATATTCACAGCTCTGATCCTTACGTCTCGTGTTAGAAGGTCTGATCATCTTAGCCAACCAGTTAAAGAATGACAGGTGCTGGATTTTGGGCAAGATCTTACTGATTGGCTCCGACAGCTCTACTTATTTCTTATCTGACCACCTTGGGCGCCTATTTTCCATTTAATACTGTTGATTCGGCTGACGAGATTCTCGTCAGCTCTTCTTTCTTGACCGACTTCTTCGCTCCAGACTTCTCGTTCTTTCTGGTGGGGTGGTGCTTAATGGCTGTACCAGGGCAGGTGTTGCCATTTCTAAAACTTGTTGGCCAGTCTTTACTAGGATTGCATCATCTTCCACTATGCAGTACTCTTTAACCTTCTTCATCAAGGCCCAAATTGTCTTGGGAGGCCTTCTAGTCAATGAACTTCTGAGCGGGTGTCATGCCCCAAACCCGCTCCTATGGGTTAAGGGCATAACCGGCCAGTAACAAAGGGATTACCTATGGCCTCAAACCAAACAACACATAACTCATCAGAGAAAAAGGGCCAAACGGAAGCAAAATTTAAAACTATTGTCCATAGAGCTGTGCTTATATGGCATATCATAACAGTCCATATATATATATATATATACCTATTAATAACTCACACCAAAGGGATAACAACACAAAGTTTTGTACATACACAGGATCATTCAAGTCTTAGTCAGCCTAACCAAAACTTATATACAAAAGTAATCCAACATTCTCGCCAGCATAACAATATGTAACAAAATAGCAAAAGGGCGAAAACAAGCCTCGTGCGTGAGACGTATGGGCTGACTCTTCAAAACCTTGATTGTTTCTCAGATATTTCACCGAGGCTGGTTTTGGGCGTCCCTTGGCTCACCTACATGGACATGAGTGAGCGTGAGCGAAAGCCCAGTGAATAATATCAAATAAGGAAGATACATGAACAATCTTTGAAACAGTTACATCGGACGGCCTTGGGCCCAATTCGTGTTTCTATTTAATGTATCAATCGACTAAAGTTTTAGATGTATCAAATGGCCTCAGGCCCAATTAACTCCTACCCGACGGCCTTTGGCCCATCCATCCATGTGTAACGGCCTTTTGGCCCAATCGTTCGTATCCGACGGCCTTTGGCCCAATCATTCAGATTCGATGGCCTTCGGCCCAATCATTCATACCAAACGATCATTCATGTCAGTCGGCCTTTGGCCCAGTCATTCATATATCAGACTATCATTCGTGTCAGACTATCATTCATGTCGAACTATCATTCCCTCATGTCATACGGCCTCTGGCCCATTCATTCGTGTCATACGACCTCTGCCCATTCACTCGTGTCATACGGCCTCTGGCCCATTCATTCATGTCATATGGCCTCTGGCCCATTCATTCGTATCATACAAATGTTTGTCCCCCAATTCAATGTAACAAACTTATAAGACTTATATAGGAATAAGCAATTGGACCAATAACATACTTCGTATATCTTTATTAAGATATTACTCATAGTGTTCTGCCGGTGGATTCACCCTTAAGCTCGACCCTACACATCGCATAACACATATGCGTCACAACCAATTCAATCCGTTCTTAATTCATACATCCTTCTTAGGCTTCCTTCTTATCTTTTTAATTCATTCATAATGTTGAATGCATGCCTAAGAGTACTTCGAAGTGAAAGAGAACGGAAAATGAAACACTTAACACTTTTACAAAATTTCTGAAACAGGGGTCCCTCTTGGGTTCCGCTGCTCGAGCGGACCCTCATGGTCTGCAAAAATACTAGTTGCCTCATTTTTACGCTCGAGCTGAAGGTCACACTACAAGGCTCCCCACTTGAGTGTGAATGTCCCTGCTCGACCGGACATCAATGTCTGCAAAAATACTAGGAGCTTGTATTTCATGCTCGAGCGGCGCTTTCCCCGCTCGAGCGGATATCATGAATTCTGGGTTTTCCAGAACTGTTCTTGAGGCTCAAACTTACATTGAAACTCAAACAACTTGCATACCAGGACTTATACTTCACATGCAAACCTTCTAACATGTTACAAATGCTAGATTACAACATCATGAAGCTTAATTTCCATGAATTACTTACACACACACACGATTCATATCAAACCCATCATCAATACTTCAATTTCGTGTATTCAACACTCATGCTTCTATGAATCGCACTTGCATGTGAACTATAACTTCCATTTTCAACTTAGATGATACAAATGATGATCAAAAGCATGAATTTTAACCACAATTCTACATGAATCATATTTTTCATGCTCAATTGTACAACTTCATGGAAAAATCTTACATGCATGCACATATAAGCTTTAAATTCTTCAATTTCATTTCAATTCATGTTCTTGATTACCCATCTAGCTTGAATACACAAATTTACAAACTTATACGCATGAATCCATGCTCAATTGCTCACCTAGAGGTTCAATTCTTCCAATCTATAGCAAATTCTTAAGTTAATCTTCAAGATTTCCAAGCTTCAAGATCAAGGCTTCAATCCTTCCACCCTCTGTCTCTAACCAACCCCCACTCTCTCTCTTTAGAGTGATTTTTCAGCTTTGAGCTCAAACAAATGACTGAAAGTGTAATAGAGCCCCTTATAAGCTCTCTCTTTCAACCACATTTCATTAATATTAAATAATTGAGCACTATACCATCAATTTAATCTATTTAATTTGATCCGAATCAATTTTTAATTAAATTTCACCGTAGGCTCTAAAAATTACGCCAATCACAATGGTGTAGTTAATTTCAGTTTCTGTGGCCGATAGGGCCTTCAATTTAAATTCCAAAATAGAAAGTCAGACAGATTTTCCTACGATGAACAGATAGAAATTCAAAACCACACATATTCATATAAATGGCACTCAAAATCATATCAAACATATAATCACATTCGTAAGTTAGATTAATTAGCATAATACGGAGCAGGGTTATCACAGTCTTCCCCCCTTTAGGAAGTTTGGTCCTTCAAACTTATTTTACCTTCGTCAGAAAACAAATGTGGATAGCGTAGTCACATTTCATCCTCTTTTTCCCATGTCGCATCCATCCCATAGTATTCTTTCCATTCCACTTTCACCATTGGGATTAACTTGCTTCTCAATTGTTTCACTTGCCGGTCAATGATTCGTTCTGGCCATTCGGCGTACTCCATATTTTCATCAAGAGCTACCCGGTGATAATTAATCACATGGAACGGATCTCGAAGATAACCCCTCAACATTGATGCATGAAACACATTATGGATTTGCTTGAATCTTGGTGGCAAAGCAACTCGATAAGCAACTTGACCAGGCCTTTCGAAAATTTGCAACGGCCCGAAGTAACGGGGCAACAACTTACCCTTCTTTCCAAACCTGACTTGGCCTTTCATCGGAGTCGCACGGATAAACACATGGTCACCAACCTCATACTTGAGAGGTCTCTTTCGAACATCTGCATAATTCTTTTGTCGGTCCTAAGCTGCTTTGAGCCTCTGTCGGATTATTTTGATCTTCTCAGAAGTGTCTTGCACAATTTCAGGCCCAAGTAAAGCTCTATCCCCGACTTCTGTCCAACAAATTGGTGATCTACACCTTCTACCATACAAAGCCTCATATGGTGCCATACCGATGATGGAGTGGGAGCTATTATTGTATGCAAACTCTGCTAGTGGCAAATAGTCTTCCCAACTCCCCTGAAAAATCTAAGGTACACATTCTCAACACATCCTCTAACGTTTGTATAGTCCGTTCTGATTGCCCATCTGTCTGTGGGTGGAATGCGGTACTAGCCCTCAATTCTATCCCCATAGCTCTTTGCAAACTTTTCCATAATCTAGACACAAATTTTGGATCTCTATCCGAGACAATAGATACCGAAACTCCGTGTAAACGAACAATCTCATCAACATATATAGTAGCCATCAATTGTAGTTCTAACAGGTAGAAAATGTGGAGATTTAGTCAGTCTATCAACTATAACCCAAATAGAATCCATACCTCGAGGAGTCCGAGGTAGACCAACAACGAAATCCATAGTCACATGCTCCCACTTCCATTCAGGAATAGGGAGGGGTTGAAGTAGACCGCCCGGTTTCTGATGTTCAGCTTTCACTTGCTGACATTGAAGACATTTGGACACATACTCTGCAATTTCTTTCTTCATTTTAGGCCACCAATAGCTTTGTTTCAAATCCCGATACATTTTATTGTTACCCGGATGCATATCAAACACTGATTTATGGGCTTCATCTAAAACCCTTTTCTTTAGTTTCAGAATATCTGGGATACACATTCGATTTCGAAATCTCAACACTTCGCCTTCAATGCTGAACTCTGCTTTCGGACTTGTCTCAAATTCATCAATCACTTTCTTGAGGAATTCATCCTCTTTTTGTTTCCGTTTAATCTCATCAATGATTGCCGGTTCGGCTGAAATAGCGGCTATCAATCCGCCCTATTCACACAACACCACTTCAATTTCAGATTTCTCAAAATCTTGCAAGATCTCTTTCTGTTCAGTAAGCAAACAAGCCATACTCCCTATCGACTTTTTGCTTGGGGCATCAGCAATTGTATTAGCTTTCTCGGGGTGATATTGGATTTCAAGATCATAATCCTTTATTAGTTCAGGCCATCTCCTCTGCCACATATTTAGCTCTTTTTGTGTAAAGAAGTATTTCAGGCTCTTGTGATCTGTGTAGACTTCACATTTCGCCCCATACAAATAGTGCCGCCAGATTTTTAAAGCAAAAAAACTGCGGCCAATTCTAAATCATGTGTTGGGTAGTTCTTCTCATGTGGCCTCAACTGCCGAGAGGCGTAGGCAATTACCCTTCTGTTCTGCATTAGTACACAACCCAAACCCTTATAAGATGCATCACTGAAAATTACAAAGTTTTTCGTACCTGTGGGCAATGTCAATACTGGTGCAGTGGTCAGTCTCGTTTTCAGTTCATGAAAGGCAGATTCTCTTTTGTCATTCCATTCAAATGGTTGCCCTTTGTGTGTTAGTTGGGTAAGAGGTACAACTATCCTTGAAAAATCTTTCACAAATCTCTTGTAATATCCGGCTAAGCCCATGAAACTGTGGACCTCTGTCATATTTGTCGGTGTAGGCCAATTCACAATTGCTTCTATTTTCTGTGGGTCTACTGAAATCCCCTCTTTGTTGATTAAATGCCCTAAGAAAATAACTTCATTCAACCAAAACTCACACTTCTTTAGTTTAGCAAATAATTTATTTTCTCTAAATGTTTGCAGGATAGTTCTCAAATGATGTTCATGTTCAAGTCTATTCTTGGAGTATATCAAAATGTCATCAATAAAAACCACAACAAATTCATCAAGGTAGGTTTTAAAAATTCGGTTCATTAAGTCCATAAACGTTGCCGGAGCATTAGTTACCCGAAATGGCATAACAAGAAATTCATAATGGCCATACCTTGTTCGAAATGCGGTTTTCTCAATATCTTTTGCTTTCACTTTCAACTGGTGGTACCTGGATCTCAAATCAATTTTGGAAAACACTTGTGATCCTTGCAACTGGTCAGACAGGTCATCAATACGGGGTAAGGGATATTTATTCTTTATTGTTACCTTGTTCAATTCTCGATAGTCGATACACAAGCGTAAGGTTCCGTCTTTCTTTTTCACAAATAACACTGATGCACCCCACGGTGAAGTACTAGGTCGGATAAACCCTTTGTCAAGCAGGTTTTGCAATTGTTCTTTCAGTTCTTTCATTTCAGCAGTAGCCATTCTGTAGGGAGTTTCAGAAATAGGCTGGGTGCCTGACATAATTTCAATCGTAAACTCTATTTCCCTGTCCACTAATTCCCCTGGTAATTCATTTGGAAATACATCTGGAAATTCTCTAACAATAGGGATACGGTTCAATTCAACATTCACAGATTGTTTAGACAACACATAACACAAATAACCTTGGCACCCTTTCCTAATCAGTTTACATGCCTTCATTGCAGATATTAAATAAGGTAGAGGTACTCCCCTGTTACCTACAAACACAATTTCTTCATGTTCTGGTGGTTTAAACACAACCCATTTTGTCACACAATCAATGGTGGCACAATATTCAGTTAACCAATCCATGCCTAGAATTATATCAAAGTGCCTAAAGTTCAAAGGCAACAAATCCACATACAGAATAGCATTCCCAATTCACATGTCATAAAAACGATATATAGATTCACACAATACAGATTTCCCGAATGGAGCAGATACACATAGCAGATATGACAATAATTCTAGAGGTCTACTCAGTCTAGATGCAAATCAAGATGTTACGAAAGAGTGTGTTGATCCTGAGTCAATTAACACAAAAGCATCCTCATTACATATAGAAATAGTACCTAAGACAACTGCGTTAACATTCCATATATCGCCCGAAATAAGTGCGAAAACTCTCCCTTGCCTCATGGTATCTCCAGCGGTGGTAGATCTCATAGCATTTCCCGATTTTGGAATTGATGCCGTTGAGCTAGCAGCTAATTTTCCAATGTTCTGATTACAATCCCTGGCCATATGCCCTTGTTTACCACATCTAAAACAGGCTCCTAACATACGGTAACAAACCCCACGATGCCTTTTACTACAAATATTACACATTGGGGATATATCTTGGGAAGAATTAGAAGTACTTGAGGAGCCCGTATTCAGCTTCTTCAAAAATTTCTTCTTCGAAAAGAAGCCTTGTCTCTTACTACCTTTCCAGTCTGTCGTTGGTTTAGTCTGTCTAGCTATGTTAGCTTTTGACATTATGGCCCGGTCTAGCACCCCAATATAGGTTTCTAGCTTCAGGGCATTTACCCTTTATAGAATGTCGCTTCGAAGCCCACCTTCAAAATGTCTCACTTTCTGGTAGTCGGTATCGATCACATGTGGTGCAAACTTGGCCAATTCAGTGAATTTGGCCTCATACTCAGCCACTGTCATGCTGTCTTGTTTTAGTTCCATGAACTCCAATACCTTCCTGTCACGGACACACTGAGGGAAGTACTTATCATAGAAGACTTCCAGGAATTTTTCCCAGTTAATGTCTTTATGATTTTCATGCATTAACATCCACCATCTTCTTGCTTCGTCTTCTAGCATAAAGGTGGCTAGAAGCACTTTCTGTGTCTCCGAACAAGGGAACACTTCAAATAGCTTTTCGATGTCGAGGACCCATGCTTCGGCTTTCAACGGATCTAATTCGCCATGGAACTGTGGCGGTTTCATCTTCTTAAACTCTTTGGTGAGAGTTATTATTCGGTCATCATTCTGTAAGTCTGGCACGAGTGGTGCCGGAGGTGGAGGTTGTGGTTGCTGCCACTGTTGTTGTTGCCTCAATGTCTCTGCCATTTCCTGAATCAATCTTTCCATTCTATCCATTCTGGCAGTAGAGGACTCCTCTATCTCATCATCTCTTGTTCTCACCATTTGATTAGACCTGCATTATATTTTATACAAAAGATTCACAGGTACGCATATACTAAAGAGTATACATATTCAAATAATTCGCAATGCAAGCAAATCACAAACTTATAGCACATAATCGTTCACATTAAAACCTTTAAGCTTATTCTCGATGCTTTCAAATTCATACTCATCACATGCATGCATCCTAGATCTTTTCTAGACGCTTATTGCTCATTTGGACAAGTGTGTGAGTTATTAACTCGTGCTCTGATACCACTCTGTCATGCCTTGAACCCGCCCCTATGGGTTAAGGGCATAACCGGCCAGTAATCAAGGATTACCTACGGCCTCAAACCAAACAAGACATAACTCATCAGAGTAAAGGGGCCAAACAGAAGCAAAATTTAAAAATTTTATCCATAAAGCTGTGGTTACATGGCACATTATAACAGTCCATATATATATATACCTGTTAATAACTCACACCAAAGGGATAACAACACAAAGTTCTGTACATACACATGATCATTCAAGTCTTAGTCAGCCTAACCAAAACTTATATACAAAAGTAATCCAACATTCTCGCCAGCATAACAAAATGTAACAAAATAGCAAAAGGGCGAAAACAAGTCTCGTGCGTGAGACGTATGGGCCGACTCTTCAAAACCTTGACTGTTTCTACATATTTCACCGAGGCTGGGTTTGGGTGTCCCTTGGCTCACCTGCATAGACATGAGTGAGCGTGAGCGAAAGCCCAGTGAATAATATCAAATAAGGAAGATACATGAACAATCTTTGAAACAGTTACATCAGACGGCCTTAGGCCCAATTCATGTTTCTATTTAATGTATCAATCGACTAAAGTTTTAGACGTATCAAACGGCCTCGGGCCCAATTAACTCCTACCTGACAGCCTGTGGCCCATCCATTCATATCTAACGGCCTTTTGGCCCAATCGTTCGTATTCGACGGCCTTTGGCCCAATCGTTCAGATTCGACGGCCTTCGGCCCAATCATTCATACCAAACGATCATTCATGTCAGACGGCCTTTGGCCCAATCATTCATATGTCAGACTATCATTCGTTCATGTCATACGGCCTCTGGCCCATTCATTCGTGTCATACGGCCTCTGGTCCATTCATTCATGTCATACGGCCTCTGTCCCATTCATTCCTATCATACGGCCTCTGGCCCATTCACTCGTGTCATACGGCCTCTGGACCATTCATTCGTGTCATACGGCCTCTGGCCCATTCATCCGTATCATATAAATATTTGTCCCCCAATTCAATATAACAAACTTATAAGACTTATATAGGAATAAGCAATTGGACCAATAACAAACTTCAGATATCTTTAATAAGATATTACTCACAGTGTTCTGCTGGTGGATTCACCTTTGAGCTCGACCCTACACATCACATAACACATATGGGTCACAACCAATTCAATCCGTTCTTAATTCATACATCCTTCTTAGGCTTCCTTCTTATCCTTTTAATTCATTCATAATGCTGAATGCATGCCTAAGAGTGCTTAGAAGTGAACGAGAACGGAAAATGAAACACATAACACTTTTACAAAATTTCTGAAACAGGGGTCCCCGCTCGAGCGTGGGTTCCGCCGCTCCAGCGGACCCTCATGGTCTGCAAAAATACTGGTTGCCTCATTTTTACGCTCGAGCGTGAATTCGGACGCTCGAGCTGAGGTCACACTACAAGGCTCCCCTCTCGAGCGTGAATGTCCCCGCTCGAGCGAACATCAATGTCTGCAAAAATACTGGGAGCTCGTATTTCACGCGCGAGCTGCGTTTTCCCCACTCGAGCGGACATCATGAATTCTGGGTTTTCCAGAACTGTTCTTGAGGCTCAAACTTGCATTCAAACTCAAACAACTTGCATACCAGGACTTATACTTCACATGCAAACCTTCTAACATGTTACAAATGCTAGATTACAACATTAAGAAGCTTAATTTCCATGAATTACTTACACACACACACGATTCATATCAAACCCATCATCAATACTTCAATTTCATGCATTCAACACTCATGCTTCTATGAATTGCACTTGCATGAGAACTATAACTTCCATTTTCAACTTAAATGATACAAATGATGATCAAAAGCATGAATTTTAACCACAATTCTACATGGATCATATTTTTCATGCTCAATTGTACAACTTCATGGCAAAATCTTACATGCATGCACATATAAGGTTTAAATTCTTCAATTTCATTTCAATTCATGTTCTTGATTACCTAACTAGCTTGAATACATAAATTTACAAACTTATACTCATGATTCCATGCTCAATTGCTCACCTAGAGGTTCAATTCTTCCAATCTATAGCAAATTCTTGAGTTAATCTTCAAGATTTCGAAGCTTCAAGACCAAGGCTTCAATCCTTCCACACTCTCTCTCTAACCGACCCTCACTCTCTCTCTCTAGAGTGATTTTTCTACTTTGAGCTCAAACAAATGAATGAAAGTGTAATAGAGCCCCTTATAAGCTCTCTCTCTCAAACACATTTCATTAATATTAAATAATTGAGCACTATACCATCAATTCAATCTATTTAATTTGATCCGAATGAATTTTCAATTAAATTTCACCGTAGGCTCTAAAATTACGCCAATCACAATGGCATAGTCAATTTCGATTTTTGTGGCCGATAGGGCCTTCAATTTAAATTCCACAACAAAAAGTCAGATAGATTTTCCTACGGTGAACAGATAGAAATTCAAAACAACACATATTCATATAAATGGCACTCAAAATCATATCAAACACATAATCACATTGTAATTAAGATTAATTAGCATAATACGGTGCAGGGTTATCACAGCGGGCTATCAGGATGTAATCCCATTTTAAAAGCGGTAATGGATATGGATCGTTGCAGTTGTCATCAACCAAATTAAAGCACTCCTAGTAGCGCACTGAGTATTCTCGCAAAGTTTCATCCGGCTTGATTTTCAGTGCCCACAACGAGTCTACTTGCCTTGGCTAAGTCTCATCGGTGATGAATCGTGCCCTGAAAGATTTCTGGAGTTGGTGGAAACTCTTGATCAAAGCAGGTTTAAGTTTTTAATACCATCTGACGGCTAGTGGTCCCAAACTACTAGAAAATATCCAGCACATGAGTGCTTTGTCATCTGCGTGTAATGTCATTGCTTGTTTGTAATGAGGAATATGATTTGTAGGGTCCGAGATGCCATCATACAGAGTAAACGTTTGTGCCTTTAACATTTTAGGGAAAACGACTTTGGCGATGTGTCATACGAAGGGATCATGTTTGTCTTCTAAATCCGAATCATGTCCTCCCTTCTAATGCCCGCATTGCACATGTGGAGTTCCTTCTGACGAACTCAAGTTGCCCACTCAACCCTTCTTTCTGCGCCCTATGGACGATGAATTTGATGTATCATTACTATCACGTCTCCGATGCCGGCGTTGTTGCTTAACTACCTTTTTTAGCAATCGGCCTCGATTGCGGCGCGGTGGATTCTACTAGGACTTTGCCAACTCCTGGCGCAGTTGCTCATTATCCACCACCATGTCTTCCAGCCGCTGTTCATTGTGTCTTGCTTGGTCTATCAAAGTGTGCATGGTATCCTCCACCAAGTCAAAGGCACATGAAGAGTTATGAGGTAAAAGTTCAAAGATCTTCATGCCGGGGTATTTTCTAGACCAAATACCGTTCCATGTGGGATATTGTCTCCGTCAGTCGATGGATCTTGAATCGGGTCTACCATAGATGAATATAAGTATTCCCACAGATGACGCCAATTGTGGTGAAATGGATTTGGAAATAGTTCTTCAATCTAGTCAGACCTTCAAGATCCTTGAGAAGTCACCTCAAATAGAAAATAACACTTTGGTCTGTGGTGCCAGAATTAGCATTCTGACGAGATGTTTTTCTAGCCCTCTCTTCTCTCTTAAGACTTTCATATTTTATCACACATATGTCTTGTTTTAGCCCGCCTTTCCCTTTTATAGTTCCTCTTGGTAAGTCCTTTTCATTTCTTCTTGGCTCACTTCCCTATATTGGACAGCCTGGCTTCAATATGGGCCTGCTATTTGTTATTATCTATTTGGCACCCATTAGGATTATCACTACTTATTCAGCTATGACTTATGGGCCAACGGGCTTTTATAACATTGGGCTGTCGAGCTCTTTATCTACATTTCAACATTTATTCGGCTCCCATAAAATTGAACATCAATCATTTATTTTATTTTTATTTTTATTTTTAAAGATTCGTCTTTGACATGAAAAGAGAAACAAAAACAATGAAAAATAGTAGAAGATGTTTATGCTGTGGTGTCATATTTGATGAACTCTGAAATTTGGTCACAGAGAAAAAATGTAATGATATGATGAATATTATGAACACTGAAGTTTTAGATAAACGAAGAAGATTGAAGTTGCAATCAATTAAAAAGTTATTGGAAGAAAGTGAAGAAAGTATTTGAATAGATAAAAAGAGAGAACTAGGTTTGTGGAGAGAGAGAGAGATAGAGAGAGATAAAGAAATTATGTGAACAAATAGAGAGAGAAGTGGGTTTGTCTTAGTGTTTTTTTTTTAATTTATTTATTAAATTCTTGTTTTTGATTTTCCTTGACCAAATATATGTATATTATATTTATATGTTTCAATATATCAGATCTGTTTGAACAGATAAAAAATTTGAAATTTCTTAAATAGATAAAAATTTAACAGATAGAAAAAATTTTACATATAAAATTGAATAGATAAATTTTTTTTCACAGATTTTAGATAGATTTTAAATAGATAGGGAAATAAATTCACATATTTTAAATAAATAGGGAAAAACCCACAAATTTTGGTCAGATAGGGACAAAAAATCAACAGATAGAAAAAAATAAACAGATAGTGAAAAAAATTTGAATAGATAAAAAATAATTTGAACAGATAGATATAAATTTAAACAGATAGATATCGTAGACACCCTATTTTTGACCACCTGCAAGACTTGGGCACTTTGTCTTGTGCATTCGATGATGAAAATAACATTGTATATGATTTGAATTCTCAACGGAGGAATGTAAGCTCAAGCTCTGAAACAATCCCAAAACCTTCATATTTACACTATTCTCACCTCGAAGGTCCATTTTTTAACATTATGCCACCCTACACTGAGCCTTAAACAGAGGAACATTGGAGCACATTGGCGCTTAACTGTGCCTCATTGAGGGTCGGCCGTGCCTTTTTGGCGAGAAACACTGATCTGGGTAGGAATTAGCTGGCTGTCTATTTTTGAAGATATTTTCAACCTATTTTGCTCAAATTCTATAAATACGAACTGTGTTAAGGGTTAGAAAAATTTTAAAGAAGCAAAAACTCCCTTGAGAGCTCTTTCTTCCTGTGCAAGCTAGCTTTGAGATATTTTATCATCCTTGAACTATATCTATACATCATATACAACCTTAGAGCTGAGCCTTAGAGCCTTGATTGAGATTTTTGAATCACAACTCAAACTTGAGAGTGTCTTTGGATTGAGTTTGGTTTACACCAAGAGCTTGTTCTCTTCCAGAGGTATAAGCTAACCACCTTTTCTCTTGCTTTCATTTCTGTCTCTTTCTATCTATTTCTTGTGTTTTTGTGTTGTTTTGGATCCATTCCAAGTGTAGGAACTTGGGGTTGAATAGCTACCAAAGGTAGAAAGGCTTGACACCCTTTCTTGCACCTTAATTCATAGCTCATACCCTTTGTTTTCACACTCTTTTCTTTGACTTTCAAACTGATTTTCAGAGTTGGAAAAGGCTAATAAAACATGGTTTAAAAGTCTCAAAAGTGGAAGGGTTAGCACCCCTCCTTGTTCTTGCTTACAAGTTTTGGTATCTCCTTGTTATTACCTATCCTTTTGTGCTCTTTAACATAAGTTTTAGCTACTTTTTTTTCCACATATTATGGGCTGTTTAGGGTTGTTTTATTTCATTTACTTGGTTTATGATTTGAATACTTTGCTTGTTTTATTTTACGTCCTCATGGCTTCGGTTGTTTAGGTTTTAGACACCGAGTCATTCGAGTTGATAGCCTTCTTTATCTCATTCTATATAATCAATCTTGCATAATCATTTCTACACCCTCCCTCATTTCTTCTTTTCTTTTGTTTGAGAGCTATTTCAAACGATCAATTGTTATTCAAGGCATGAGAAAGAGACCTAGGCTCAATGGCTTAATCTATACAGAGGTTCATTGCCAAGGCATAGTCTCTCTTTCATGTTATGGATCACTTCTCGTTTGACATGTCTTCTCATTTAGTGGACTAAACTCTCATTATTGGACAAATTGATTAAGTAGTGGAAAGGTAAATTGGAAAGGGTTAATAAAATTGACTTCAAATCAATGAAATCAACCTAAAGAAAATGTGTAGAATTGGTTGGATTCGGCTGGACATTATGCCAAGTCCATCACTTCGAGAATTGTCACTTATCAATCCATGATATTTTGACGAAACTTGAGGTGTGTCAATCTCCCTCTTCGAGCACCCATGATAAGAGGGAGGGGTGTTCGTCTTCATTGCATTTATCAATTGTCTTGCCCAAATTGTGTTTGAAATCATCAAGCCATCAACTTGTGCCAATTGATGGTTTCGGACTCGAATTCACTCTTCTATTGAGTTTCATGATAGATGAGAGTAGAGGGGACAAACATGGCTTAAAGTTGCTCTGTTTGCACTATTTTCACCCTAGAGCACAAAAATAGATTTTTGTAAGAAATTAGGGTACGACTGGCCGCATTTGGACCTGACTGGTCCTCATTAGGAGTCGACAGGGCTCCAATGTTTGGTAAATAGAGTATTTTGGCAGAAACATGGGGTAGTGGCTGAGGGTGAAATAAAGTAGATTCCGAGAAAGGCAGATAGAGTAGCTTCTGCAGACTGTCCGCATGAGCAGGCATTCGATCCTTGTGTATTTTTTTTTTTATTTTATATATATACATCATTGTTGTAATTACTTTTCCTATTATTGTTGTAAATATTCTTGTTGTAATTAGCATTATGGTATTAGTGTTGTAATTATTATTGTTATAGTATCCTTGTTGTAATAAATTAGATAGCTTGTTATTCATTTAGTATTCATTTGAATTTGTAATAGTTAGTTTAATCCGAACACTTGGGTGCTCATTCGAACCCTCTTGCACGAGGGCAAAATATGTAATAATTGTGTATGTCTTTCAACCCCCATTTTTTTCTCCATTTTATTTACCCGCTTATAATGGTAGCATCATATTTACTTAGCATTTTCCGTGATTCACATACACTCGTCTCGCATGCATAAGGTTCGGCTCATCATACTAATTAAATGTCAATTTCAAAGTCATTGCTCGAATATGTGAATTATCCTATGTCTTGAATTGAATCAAATTCTATGCCAGTAGCCGAACTTATCATTCGCATAATATGTTCATTAGTCATATTGCATCGTTTAAGAACATGCATTTTTCCTAATTAATTTGTTTTGTTTGGCTTGCCTTGGAGTACTAGGTGAGCATTTCTTGCTTTATAATATTGCATTGCATGTTTGTGTTGACATGACGAGCATATTTTCCATGAGGCTAAATGCTTAAGTGATATACCTGGTTGAATGCCGGTGGATGAAGGCTTTTTTACCTAAGTTGGAATAATTTGATTAATGTAAATACGAGCTCACTTTTTCCAAGTGACATGTATTCAAAACACTTTTTCAAAACAAAACATAAAAATCAATGCATTCTAAATTTTGTGAATTGCTTTATATTTGTGTGCATCACCTAGTAAAATTAGCATAATAATTGGAACAAGAGTATATAATGTAAATAAAAATTACATCAAGATTAGTAGAGGTCGATCTTTGATTGGGAGAGTGGGGTGCTCAAATCATGACCTTCCCTTCTCATACCTAAGTTCCTGAGCCGAGACACTTTGGTGATGACGAACTAATGACCTTTAGCACGTGTCACTGGATTTCTAAATTTTTCAAATATATTTAGGTGGCGACTCTGTAATCAGACAAAGCAGTCCATTTTTGACATTTTGTTTCAAAATCGATTTTCCAAAAGAATTGCCGGATGTGGGCTCATTTGTGTTTTTTTATTTGACATTGTACTTGTGGAATCAGATTCAGAACCACGGGAGCCCGAATTGTAGGGCTAATCGTATCCAAAAGGATTACGAAAAGCAAGCTACAGATATAAATTTGAACAGATAGTAAAAAAAGTCAACATATAAAAATAAAGTCAATAGATAAATTAAGGTGTAAAATTCAAAATAAAATATCATTCAAAACTAATAAAAGGACTTCTCACGAAACTATTTTACAAAAGTTAGACCTTTTACTAATAAAAAATATTCACTGAACCAAATATCTTATACTATCTTTAAATTAGATTTATCTTCAATTTTCTCAGACAACAAAGTGTAATTTATCTATTTATTTAATGACATTTATTATAATAAACTATGATCCCTCAGTGGCCATAACTAAATTGGCAACAAACAATAACGTCACAAAGTGGTAGATTAGATTGGACAAAATTGATGTGCTGTGTTGTTTTCCACAGAGTGTATGCTTCACGCTGCTGATGAACAAATTGTGGAATGGGCATTGGACTGTACCTAAATGGTTTGTAGGTTTGGTTTTGAAGATTGCACTTATATTGCACAACTCGACAACGATTTCTGTTCCACACACTATATTAAAAAACCATATTTAATTTTTTGATTTGAAAAAATAGTTTTTGGAATTTTAAATTTTTTTAGTAATTTTTGTTATAGGATTTATTATAGTTTTTATCACTAAACTATCATTAAATTGTCTACTTAATTCCTAAACTACCGATTGAATCTATTTAGTCTGTAAATTATATAAATCAAAATATATTTAATCCCTAAACCATTGATTGAATGTATTAAGTCGCTAAAATATATAATGAAACCTATTTGCTCCCCGAAATAATTTAAAAAATAAAATATAAGAAATTTAAATTAATAAAAAGACCATAGTTAAAATTTTATTTAGAAAGATATCTTAAATTTTTATTTTCTCGTAAAAGTGTTTTTTTTTTCTTCGTTATATGTTTAAATTAATATCATAACTTAGTTTCTCGGTCTTGCCAATAAAATTATACAAATATTAGATATATTAAAGAAATAGAATTAAATAATTTAAGTAATAACACCACTACAAATAATAATAGAACAAACTAATGCATTAGGGTAATATTACAAATCTAGACTTAACTATCCAAAAATTATCCAGAATTATTATCTTATGGTTTAAATTCATTCTACACGTAGTCTGCACATTATACAAATTCACTCCCAACCACACAATCTCTTTCGGAGTAGATTCGGGGTAATTAAGATGGGGTACATAGAATTATTCAATACATTAATGGTGGTTGGTGTTTGTGTAACGCCCTAAAATAATAATAACAATAATCCATCTCATGATATTCAATAGTAACATCACCTGCGAAATAATAACCTTTCATTCATATTCTTTTATCGTACAAAAGATAACATATGCGAGTATACATTTATAAATCCTAAATCATGAATATATAGCATATGCCACATATGAGTAAATTGAAGTAAAAGATCATACAGATAAATTAATGCTCTAATGACCACATCTTTCCAAGACAATGCGTGGTTACAAAAAAAGTGAGTTCTACTCAATACAGTTAAAGCCCAAGGCTTGTACAAAATAGTTACAACAAGAAATAAAAACTGAGCCTTCGGCTCCACGATCCTCCCAAGGTAAGTCCTTGGTGGAGGCATATTATCAACACTTGAAAGTTATTTTCTACGTAGGGTATGCTAAAGCCCAGAAGAGATACTTTAACACAATATATAGAACTTAGCAAAGTTATAAGGCGAATGCACATGCATGCCATTTGTCAAACATTATACTTTTCCATCTCAAAACAATGTATTGCCTTTATCAATATATTTCAATTCATGAAAATATACTTTTATATCAGAAAACAGGGTAGTGGATACAAAACACTAGGAATCTCTAGATACGTGTTCGCCAGTAGGTTATACAAGCACTACCAAAGCCATTTTACTGGTACTAACCGGAAGAATCGGCACCTAACCGCGCGGGTTTCTAGACTTTTATCAAGGATACACAGGCCAACAATATAAACCACAACCACTCCCCCTAACCAGATTCACCAAGGTATACACCCATTTTTCTCCAAAACAATACATTTTCAACGTTTAAGTATAAAAAAATGTTCGATGCACAATATATAAGAAAGTAGTTTTAATTCAACCTAATCCTCATGTCATTTGTACAATAATCCTGACTATTTTCTACCAATAGCCCAAAACATATATTTCTACTCAACAAATAATTTTCCAATAACTGATAAATCTCATAAATTTCAAAATGGAAGCGATAATAATATCCAACTCCACTTTCATCATCAACAGATACAATTTTTCTATATCTTTCAAAATTCAACATCTTTTCTTTTCCTTTCATAAAATTAACATCAATAATTTTAAGACAAAACTTCATGTATTTCCAAAAATCACTTTCAAAGAAAGATCCTCCCATATTTCAACACAATCTATCAATATACACACATGATATAACCCTTCGCAATCATTTATTTGGAAAATTCTTATTTTACTTTTTAACTTGATACCGCAGGTTTGATCTAAAACTCCCAAATCACCAAATACTTTTTAAAGAGCAAAGAGCTATGCTAAGAAATATGCGAGAGGTTGAAGAAATCTCTACTTTAAGAGTAGAAAATGAGGAGAGCAAGAGTGAAACTTTGGCAGAACCAAAAATGAGATTCTCTCCGATTAGATTGAAGCTTATGAGGAGCTCTACCTTTTTCTCCAAAGAGCAATATTGGAGAAATCAATGAATGATGGAGTATTTGAGGTTTTAAGAAAGAACTAGAGAGAGAAAGTGATGAAACTAGGGTTGTGGAATGTTTTAGTATAGTGATTTTGGTTTAGATCCCATCCATTTGATGTTTTGGATCCGGGTCTCATTGTCTTATACAGTCGTTCAAGTCATGCTTCCCTTACTTCTCTTTGAGTTTGGCTATCGGGATGTCTTGGTTGCATTTGGAATAGGTTGGTAGCTTGTTTTTTCAAATTGCTGTTGTCTAGAATTTCGTTCCTTCGCTCGAGCATCACTTCTTGCACTCAAGTGGTCTTTGTGATTTTTCAACACTTTTGCAAGTCTGCAAAACTACTGGGAAGTGGTATTCTCCGCTCGAGCGAAGCTTCTTACGCTCGAATGATGTTGGCTGGAGCAGCCTTAGTTGCACTAGAGCGTTGGTCTTCTATGTGTAAAACTTCTGGGAGTTCGTATTCTCTGCTTGAGCAAAACTTCTTGCGCTCGTGCGGTGTAACTTATTGTGTATGGTTGCTTGAGCAACACATTTTGCGCTCGAGCGATCTGTACATATATCAGATCGTGAAAAGCCACTTTTGAGTCACTTTTTCATATTTCTTTCTCTTTAAACTTTTCCAAACCCCAGATCCACACCTTATCTCTCTAAAACTCTACTTCTGTCTACAAATACATCTAGATTTGGTGAGTTTCTCCCGCCGTGTCTCTTTGTTGAAAAGGTAGAGCCCGCAGTGGGCTTTCATTTAATTCGAACAAAGTTGGGTTTCGACATTTTTGAAGTATCTCCATTCTCTCTCTCGTCTTCAAAGCTTGAGGTAGGGATTCTTCACACCTTCTATGAGTTTTAACTTAGTTATTTGCGATTTCTAAAACAATATTGTGATTTTGAGGATTTCGAAACAAATCTAGGGTTTTGGATTAAAGATCAAAAGATGGCTTTTTACAATGGATTCTTGGAAATGGTTGTGGGATTGGAAATGAGATTGAGTTGTGATAAAATAATTGGTTTTGTGGTTTAGAATTGATTTTAGAAGGAAAATGGGGTTTTGCCCAAATTATGTTAAATGTTGATTTTATATAAATTATGGAATTGGTGTTGGAAATATGAAACTGGATTAGTTTTGATGAGGATAGTGGAGTGGATATTTATTATCACTGAAATTTTGAAAATTTATCTTTAACGAGAATTATGTATCTGTTTAGAAATATCTGTTTTGGCCTAACGGTGGAGGATAACTATGATTGTCGTAGAAATTGCAAGAGAATTAGGGAATTGAAACTATTTTCTCATTCATTTTCATTGAGCATTATCTCACACTTATACATTGAAAATGTTTGTCGTTTTGACAAAAAAGGGTGAATCTAGGAAACATTTACTGCATCGTTGCAACAAGTTGGCCAAAATGTCCATGGTAAAAGTCCTAAAAATCACGTGTACACATGGGTGCCGATCCCGTGGATGAAATATCTGTAAAATGGCAACAGTAGTGCTTGTATAGCCTACATTTACATGGGTGCCGGTTCACAGTTTCCTACAGACGAAATTTTTGTGGAAGGTTATATTGGTTTTAAGATTCCCAGAGTGTGATTCATTGCCCTATTTTCTATTGTGAAAGAAATTAGTTATGAATTATGATATTAACTGGGCATCGCATAGTTTTGGAAAAAGATATAAAATGTTTTTGCACGAGCATTGCATATGCATTCACCTTATAGCTTTGTTAAGATTCATATACTATGTTGGATTATTTGTACTGGGCTTTGGCTCACCATATTTGGGAAAACATTTCAAGTGCTGATGAGATGCCTTCACCAAGGCAATAGCATGGGAGGACTTGGAGCAAGAGCTTAATTTTGTTGGTTCTTTTTGTGTGTGTGTGTGTGTGTATGTTTTGTACAAGCCAATGGCCTTTAACTGTTTTCGACTTGAATTCCACTTTTGTTGTAACCAAGAATTGTCTTGGAAAGTTGTAGGCCTTTTGGGCATTTCTTATATGTTTTATTTTCGTATCTTATTTCTCGTTGTAACATGTGCTATAGATTTTGTGTTAGACTTGTGAACGTATTTCTGCATATGTTGCTTTTTTGTGTAAGTAGTTTGGATTAATAGAAGATAACTATTTCATCGCATGTTATTATGTAATTAATATTGTGGGTGGTTTGTTGCAATTATTTGGGGGCATTACATTTAGAGAGAGAGAGAGAGAGAGATATATAGAGAAAGAGAGGAATGTAAAAGTGGTTCAAAAATCTTTTTCCTCGAACTGATAAATGCACAGGCCGCTTGAACGACCAGAACACTGCTTGAGCGTAAGATACAATAAGTGACACCGCTCGAGCGACCAAGAACATCGCTCGAGCGCATAATGATCCCCTTTGAAAAGTTTGCAGACCTGTAGGGTTTTGGAATGTTTTAGTGTAGCGATTCTGGTTCAGATTCGACCCATTTGATGTTTTGGATCCATCTTTTATTGTCTTATACAGTCATTCAAGTCTTGTTTCCCCTACTTCTCTTTGAGTATGGCTATTGGGATGTATTGGTTACGTTTGGAACAGGTTGGTGGCTTGTTTTTTCAAACTGTTGTTGTCCAGAGTTTTGTTCCTTCGCTCGAGCCTCACTCCTTGCGCTCAAGCGGTCTTTGTGAGTTTTTAGCACTTTTGCAAGTCTGCAAAAGTACTGGGAAGTGGAATTCTTCGCTTGAGCGTAGCTTCTTATGCTTGAGCGGTGTTGGCTGGAGCGTCCTGTGTTGCATTAGAGCACTGGTCTTCTGTCTGTAAAACTTCTGGGAGTTTGTATTCTTCACTCGAGCGAAACTTCTTGCACTTGAGCGGTGCAACTTATTGTGTCTGGTCGCTCGAGCGACACTTCTTGCGCTTGAGCGATCTATGCATATATCAGATCGTGAAAAGCCACTTTTGAGTCACTTTTTTATATTTCTCTCTCTTTAAACTTTTCCAAACCCCAGATCCATACCCTTTCTCTCTAAAACTCTATTTCTCTCTACAAATACATCTAGATCTGGTGAGTTCCTCCCCCGTGTCTCTTTGTTGAAAAGGTAGAGCACGCCATGGGCTTCCATTTGATCTGAACAAAGTTGGATTTCTACATTTTTTAAGTGTCTTCATTCTCTCTCTTTTCTTCTAAGCTTGAGGTAGGGATTCTTCATACCTTCTATAAGTTTTAACTTAGTTATTTGCGATTTTTAAAACAATATTGTGATTTTGGGGATTTTGAAACAAATCTAGGGTTTTCGATTAAAGATAAAAAGAGGGGTTTTTACAATGGATTCTTGGAAATGGTTGTGGGATTAGAAATGAGATTGAGTTGTGATAGAATACTTGGTTTCGTGGTTTAGAATTGATTTTAGAAGGAAGAGGGGGGTTTTGCCCAAATTATGTTAAATGTTGATTTTATATAAATTATGGAATTGGTGTTGGGAATATGAAACTGGATTGGTTTTGATGAGGATGGTGGAGTGGATATTTATTATCACTCACATTTTGAAAATTTATCTTTAACGAGAATTATGTATCTGTTTAGAAATATCTGTTTTAGGCTAGTGGTGGAGGATAACTATGATTATTTTAGAAATTGCATGAGAATTAGGGAATTGAAACTATTTTCTCATTCATTTTCATTGAGCATTATCTCACACTTATACATTGAAAATGTTTATCGTTTTGACAAAAAAGGGTGAATCTAGGAAACATTTACTGCCTCTTTGCAACAAGTTGGCCTGAATGTCAATGGTAAAAGTCTTAAAAACCGCGTGTACACATGGGTGCCGATCCTGTGGACGAAACATCTGTAAAATGGCAACAGTAGTGCTTATATAGCCTACGTTTACATGGGTGCCGGTTCACAGTTTCCTGCAGACGAAATTTCGGTGGAAGGTTATATTGGTTTTAAGATTCCCAGAGTGTGATTCATTGCCCTATTTTCTGTTATGAAATAAATTATTTATGAATTATGATATTAACTGGGCATTGCATAGTTTTGGAAAAAGATATAAAATATTTTTGCACGAGCATTGCATATGCATTCACCTTATAGCTTTGTTAAGATTCATATAATATGTTGGATTATTTCTATTGGGCTTTGGCTCACCGTATTTTGGAAAACATTTCAACTACTGATGAGATGCCTTCACTAAGGCAATAGCTTGGGAGGACTTGGAGCAAGGGCTTCATTTTGTTGGTTCTTTTTTTTTTTTTTTTGTCTGTGTTTGTGTGTGTGTGTGTGTGTGTGTGTATGTGTGTGTATGTTTTGTACAAGCTAATGGGCTTTAATTGTATTGGACTTGAATTCCACTTTTGTTGTAACCAAGAACTGTCTTGGAAAGTTGTAGGCCTTTTGGGCATTTGTTATATGTTTTATTTTCATAGCTTATTTCTCATTGTAACATATGCTATAGATTGAGGGTTAGACTCGTGAACGCATATCTGCATATGTTGCCTTTTTGTATAAGAAGTTTGGATTAATGGAAGATAACTATTTCATCCTATGTTGTTATGTAATTAATATTGTGGGTGGTTTATTGCAATTATTTGGGGGCATTACATTTAGAGAGAGAGAGAGAGAAAGAGAGGAATGGAAAAGTGATTCAAAAATCTTCTTTCCCAAACTGATATACACACAGACCGCTTGAGCGACCAGAAAAATGCTTGAGCGTAAGATATAATAAGTGACATTGCTCGAGCGACCAAGAACATCGTTCAAACGCACAATGATCCCCTTTCAAAAGCTTTGGAGACCTGTAGGGGTTTGGAAAGTTTTAGTATAGCGATTCTAGTTTATATCTGACCCATTTGATGTTTTGCATCTAGGTTTCAATGCCTTATACAGTCGTTCATGTCTTGTTTCCCTTACTTCTCTTTTAGTTTGCCTATTGGGATATATTGGTTGCGTTTGGAACAGGTTGGTAGCTTGTTTTTTGAAATTGTTGTTGTCCAGAATTTTGTTCCTTTGCTTGAGCATCACTTTTTGCGCTCAAGCGGTCTTTGTGAGTTTTCAGCACTTTTGCAAGTCTGTAAAAGTACTGGGAAGTGGTATTCTCTGCTCGAGTGTAGCTTCTTACGGTCAAGCGGTGTTGGCTGGAGCGTCCTTTGTTGCACTAGAGCGTTGGTCTTCTGTCTGTAAAACTTCTGGGAGTTTGTATTCTTCACTTGAGCGAAATTTCTTGCACTTGAGCGGTGCAACTTATTGTGTCTGGTCGCTCGAGCGACACTTCTTGCGTTTGAGCGATCTATGCATATATTAGATCGTAAAAAGCCACTTTTGAGTCACTTTTTCATATTTCTTTCTCTTAAAACTTTTCCAAACCCCAGATCCAAACCCTTTCTCTCTAAAACTCTACTTCTCTCTACAAATACATCTAGATCTCATGAGTTCCTCCACCGTGTCTCTTTGTTGAAAAGGTAGAGCACGCCGTGGGCTTCTATTTGATCCAAACAAAGTTGGTTTTCAACATTTTTTAAGTATCTTCATTCTCTCTCTCTTCTTCTAAGCTTGAGGTAGGGATTCTTCATACCTTCTATGAGTTTTAACTTAGTTATTTGCGATTTCTAAAACAATATTGTGATTTTGGGTGTTTTGAAACAAATCTAGGGTTTTCGATTAAAGATCAAAAGAGGGGTTTTTACAATGGATTCTTGGAAATAGTTGTGGGATTAAAAATGAGATTGAGTTGTGATAAAATACTTGGTTTCGTGGTTTAGAATTGATTTTAAAAGGAAGAGGGCGTTTTGCCCAAATTATGTTAAATGTTGATTTTATATAAATTATGAAATTGGTGTTGGGAATATGAAACTGAATTGGTTTTGATGAGGATGGTGGAGTGGATATTTATTATCACTCACATTTTGAAAATTTATCTTTAACGAGAATTATGTAGCTGTTTAGAAATATATGTTTTAGGCTAATGGTAGAGGATAACTATGATTATTTTAGAAATTGCATGAGAATTAGGGAATTGAAACTATTTTCTCATTCATTTTCGTTGAGCATTATCTCACACTTATACATTGAAAATGTTTATCATTTTGACAAAAAAGGGTGAATCTAGGAAACATTTACTGCCTCTTTGCAACAAGTTGGCCTGAATGTCCACGGTAAAAGTCCTACAAACCGCGTGTACACATGGGTGCCGATCCCGTGGATGAAATATCTGTAAAATGGCAATAGTAGTGCTTGTATAGCCTAGATTTACATGGGTGCCGGTTCATAGTTTCCTGCAGACGAAATTTCGGTGGAAGGTCATATTGGTTTTAAGATTCCCAGAGTGTGATTCATTGCCATATTTTCTATTGTGAAAGAAATTATTTATGAATTATGATATTAACTGGGCATTGCATAGTTTTGGAAAAAGATATAAAATGTTTTTGCACGAGCATTGCATATGCATTCACCTTATAGCTTTGTTAAGATTCATATACTATGTTAGATTATTTCTATTGGGCTTTGGCTCACTATATTTTGGAAAACATTTCAAGTGCTGATGAGATGCCTTCACTAAGGCGATAGCTTGGGAGGACATGGAGCAAGAGCTTCATTTTGTTGGTTCTTTTTTTTTTTTTTTTTTTTTTTTTTTGTGTGTGTTTGTGTGTGTGTGTGTGTGTGTATGTTTTGTACAAGCCAATGGCCTTTAACTGTATTGGACTTGAATTATACTTTTGTTATAACCAAGAACTGTCTTGGAAAGTTTTAGGCCTTTTGGGCATTTGTAACTGCGTGTACACATGGGTACCGATCCCGTGGACGAAATATATGTAAAATGGCAATAATAGTGCTTGTATAGCCTACGTTTACATGGGTGCCGGTTGGCAGTTTGCTGCAGACGAAATTTCCGTGGAAGGTTATATTGGTTTTAAGAATCCCAGAGAATGATTCATTGCCCTATTTTCTATAGTGAAAGAAATTATTTATGAATTATGATATTAACTGGGCATTGCATAGTTTTGGAAAAAGATATAAAATGTTTTTGCACGAGCATTGTATATGCATTCACCTTATAGCTTTGTTAAGATTCATATACTATGTTGGATTATTTCTACTGGGCTTTGGCTCACCATATTTTGGAAAACATTTCAAGTGTTGATGATATGCCTTCACTAAGGCAATAGCTTGGGAAGACTTGGAGCAACTGCTTCATTTTGTTGGTTCTTTTATTCATTTATTTATTTATTTGTTTGTGTGTGTTTGTGTATGTTTTGTACAAGCCGAAGGCCTTTAACTGTATTAGACTTGAATTCCACTTTTGTTGTAACCAAGAACTGTCTTGGAAAGTTGTAGACCTTTTGGGCATTTGTTATATGTTTTATTTTCATATCTTATTTCTCGTTGTAACATATGCTATAGATTCAGGGTTAGACTTGTGAACGTATATCTGCATATGTTACCCTTTTGTATAAGTAATTTGGATTAATAGAGGATGACTATTTGATCGCATGTTGTTATGTAATTAATATTGTGGGTGGTTTATTGCAATTATTTGGGGGCATTATATTTAGAGAGAGAGAGAGAGAGAGCGAGAGAGAGAGAGAGAGAGAGGGGAACGAAAAAGTGATTTAAAAATCTTTTTTCCCGAACTGATATACTCACAGACCGCTTGAGCGACCAAAACACTGCTTGAGCGTAAGATACAATAAGTGACACTGCTCGAGCGGCGAAGAACACCACTCGAGTGCACAATGATTCCTTTTCAAAAGTTTTACAGATCTGTAGGGTTTTGAAATGTTTTAGTATAGCGATTTTGATTTAGATCCGACCCATTTGATGTTTTGGATCCATTTTACATTGTCTTATACAGTCGTTCATGTCTTTTTCCCCTACTTCTCTTTGATTTTGGCTATTAGGATATATTGGTTGCGGTGGAACAGGTTGGTATCTTGTTTTTTCAAACTGTTGTTGTCCAGAATTTTGTTCCTTCGCTCGAGCATTAGTTCTTGCACTCATGCGGTCTTTGTGAGTTTTCAGTACTTTTGCAAGTCTGCAAAACTACTTGGAAGTGGTATTCTCCGCTTGAGCGAAGCTTCTTACACTCTAGCAGTGTTGGCTAGAGCGACCTCTGTTGCACTAAAGGGTTGGTCTTCTTTCTGGAAAACTTCTGGGAGTTTGTATTCTTCGCTCGAGCGAAACTTCCTGCACTCGAGCAGTACAACTTATTGTGTCTGGTCGCTCGAGCAACACTTCTTCCGCTTGAGCAATCTATGCATACATCAGATCATGAAAAGCCACTTTTGAGTCACTTTTTCATATTTTTCTCTCTTTAAACTTTTCCAAACCCCAGATCCACACCCTTTCTCTCCAAAACTCTAATTCTCTCCACAAATACTTCTAGATCCGGTGAGTTCCTCCCCCGTGTCTCTTTGTTGAAAAGGTAGAGCACACCGTGGGCTTCCATTTGATCCGGACAAAGTTGGGTTTCGACATTTTTGAAGTATCTCAATTCTCTCTGTCGTCTTCTAAGCTTGAGGTATGAATTCTTGACACTTCCTATGAGTTTTAACTTAGTTGTTTGCAATTTCTAAAACAATATTGTGATTTTGGGGATTTTAAAACAAATCTAAGGCTTTGGATTAAAGGTCAAAAAGGGGGTTTTGACAATGAATTCTTGGAAATGGTTATGGGATTGGAAATGAGATTGAGTTGTGATAAAATAGTTGGTTTCGTGGTGTAGAATTGATTTTAGAAGGAAGATGGGGTTTTGCCCGAATTATGTTAAATGTAGATTTTATATAAATTACGGAATTGGTGTTGGGAATATGAAATTGGATTGGTTTTCATGAGAATGGTGGAGTCGATATTTATTATTACTCACATTTTGAAAATTTGGAAAGTTTATCTTTAATGGGAATTATGTATCTGTTTAGAAATATCTGTTTGGGTTGTTAGTGGAGGATAACTATGATTGTTGTAGAAATTGCATGAGAATTAGGGGAATTGAAACTATTTTCTTATTCATTTGCATTGAGCATTATCTCACACTTATACATTGAAAATTTTTATTGTTTTGAGAAAAAGGGTGAATCTGGGAAACATGTATTGTCTCGTTGAAACAAGTTGGCCTGAATGTCCATGGTAAAAATCTTAAAAACCATGTGTACACGTGTGCCGATCCTACGGACGAAATATCTGTAAAATGGGAATAGTAGTGCTTGTATAGCCTACGTTTACATGGGTGCCGGTTCACGATTTCTGCGGACGAAATTTCGGTGGAAGGTTGCATTGGTTTTAAGATTCCCAGAGTGTGATTCACTGCCCTATTTTCTATTGTGAAAGAAATTATTTATGAATTATGATGTTAACTTAACATTGCATAGTTTTGGGAAAAGATATAAAATGTTTTTGCACAAGCATTGCATATGCATTCACCTTATAGCTTTGTTAAGATTCATATACTATGTTGGATTATTTCTACTGGGCTTTGGCTTACGCTATTTGGGAAAACATTTCAAGTGCTGATGATATGCCTCCGCCAAGGTAATAGGTTAGGAGGACTTGGAGCAAGAGCTTCATTTTGTTGGTTCTTTATTTATTTATTTATTTATTAATTTTTTTTTGTCTATGTGTGCGTGTGTGTGTATGTTTTGTACAGGCCAATGGCCTTTAACTATATTGGATTTGAATTCTACTTTTGTTGTAACCAAGAACTGTCTTGGAAAGTTGTAGGCCTTTTGGGCATTTGTTATTTGATTTATTTTCATATCTTATTTCTCGTTGTAACATATGCTATAGATTCTGGGTTGGACTTGTGAACGTATATCTGCATATGTTACCCTTTTGTATATAAGTAATTTGGATTAATAGAAGATAACTATTTCATCACATGTTGTTATGTAATTAATATTTTGAGTAGTTTATTATAATTATTTTGGGACGTTACATTTAGAGAGAGAGAGAGAGGAATGAAAAAGTGATTCAAAAATCTTTTTTCTCGAATTGGTATATGCACAGACCGCTTGAGTGACCAAGAACACCGCTCGAGCGCATAGTGATCCCTTTCCAAAAGTTTTGTAGATCTGTAGAAGACCGCTTGAGTGCAGAAAAGACCGTTTGAGTGAATATCGTACTACTCCCATAAGTTTTGTAGAGCTGCAAAAATATTGGAAGATCTCAAAGACCGCTCAAGCGACCAAAACACCGGTCAAGCAAACAAGAAGAAAACTGGGCATCAACTATTTGAAAAACTAACTCCCAACCTATTTCAAACACAACCAATAACCCAACTTAACTACTAACGAGACAATAAAGGATATGAACAACAGTTAAAAGTATGGAATCCTGGATCTAAGAGTATTAAATGGGTTAGGTCTAAACTAGAACCGTTATATTCTTCCTCCCTTAAGAAATTTCGTAGCTGAAATTTAAACCAAACCAATATCCACCGAGGTTTCAATTCCATTGTTCACCAACATTAATAAAGATGATAAAACAAAGTCATCCAGTACCAAACACTACAATTCAAATTCCCAAAACATTTTCAGTGTTTTACATATTACATTATGAATAAGATTTTCAATACAAGTCTCATATATTAACAAATATGTGTAGATATTTCTCATGGACTTCTGCCTCACATTCCCAAGTCGCCTCCTTGACTCCATGGTGTCGCAACAACACATTGACCAATGGGATGGTCATGCCACTCAAGACTTGATCCTCAGTATCTAACACCTATACTAGTCTCTCCTCATGCGAGGTATCCTTATCTACCTCTAACTTGGTCCAATCCAGGACGTGTGAAGGATCAGGCTCATATTTCCAGAGCGTACAAATGTGAAACACGTTGTGAACCCCAAAAAGTTGGGGCGGCAAGGCCAAACGGTAAGCTACCTCTCCATTGTGCTCTAAAATCTCAAAAGACCCAATAAATGTAGGAGGCAACTTCCCGCTTTTCCCAAATCTCATCAAACCCCACCTCGGTGATATCTTCAGAAATACGTGATCCTTCATCTCAAAAGACAAGGGCCTCCTTCTGTGGTCAGCATAGCTCTTCTGGCGACTTTCAATAGAAACTAACCTCTTACAAATAAGCGCAATTTCTAGGACTAACTCTGGACATAACATATCTACATCACCCACCTCAGTCCAGCACACAAGAGATCTACATAGTTTGCCATGCAAGGCCTCAAAAGGTGTCATAACAATACTTGCCTGAAAACTGTTATTGTAGGCAAATTCCATCAAAGGCAAGTGCCTCTCCCACGACCCTTAAAATCAAGAACGCAAGCCCGAAGCTTGTCCTTTAAAATTTGAATGGTGTGCTTGGACTACCTGTCAGTCTAAGGATGATAGGCGGTACTAAATGTCAACTTAGTGCCTAAGGCAGCTTGTAGGCTCTGTCACAACCGAGCCATAAAATGTGGATCTCTATCCGACACAATGGTCACTGGAACCCCATGAAGTCGCACTATATTTCTAACATAAAAGTTGGCAAGATAGTTTACTAAGTCACGCGTGCACATAGGTACAAAGAGTGTAGATTTGGTCAACCGGTCGACCACTACCCATACCACGTCATTACGCCGTTGAGTCCTCGGAAGACCTACAACAAAATCCATCGTGACATGCTCCTACTTCTACTTAGCTATAGGTAAGGCTTGCAACAAACACGCTGGTCGTTGATGCTCAACCTTCTTTTGTTAACAAGGCATCTCGAAACAAAAAAAGGCTACATCTCTCCTCATCCCCCTCCACCAAAATTGGCGACTAAGGTCGTGATACATCTTTGTGCCTCCTGGGTGTAGTGCAAGGTGTAGATGATAGAACTCTCAGAGTACCTCTTCTGTACAAGATTCTGGCACAAAGGGCGGTGTAGGTACCTCACACTCGAATTAGCATAAATGTTTAAACCCTTCTCTACCCTTCCACTAGATATCTTTCCTCGGATGGATTCTACTTCGCGATCCTCCAGTTGTGCTTCGAAAACTTGGGTCACTAGAGTAGGTTGTGCAACTACAGTGAACAAAATAGCTGACTCAATAGACTCGCCAAAATGCAAGTCAAACTCACCCACTACACTCAACATCTCCCATTCTCGTATGGCGATACTAGCTACACTACTTACAGATTTCTTACTCAAAGCGTCAAGCACTACATTGGCCTTTCCTAGATAATAGTGTAACTCAAAATCATAATCCTCTATGAACTCCATCCACCTCATTTGCCTCAAATTCAAGTCCAGCTGTGAAAATAAGTACTTCAAACTGTTATAATCAGAAAACACCTCAAATCTCTCCCTGTATAGGTAATGCCTTTAGATCTTCAAGGAAAAAATCACCGTGTAGACACCTAATTTTTGACGAACCTTACGACTTGGACACCATTGCATGCACACCTGATGATGAGTCTATATGCTCGTTAAGTGCTCGAAGTCCTCAGTGGAAAGCCGTAGCTTTGAGCCTTTCAAATCTTGCACATCTGTTGTCTTATTTTTGGACCAAACTCAATGCTTTTCAAGCTTGTAGCTTCTGATGGCCTGCTGGCCACCTTGTTGGGCTATTGGCCATCACTTTTTGGCTGCTGACCACTGATGTGTCTTGCCGGCCACCAGTGATGGCCCCCCGGCCACCAGTTTCTCTTGCAGATATTTTGTGATAGTTGTGCCAGCTGTTTGCATAGATGCATGCATCTACCCCCACATGTAGGGCTGGATATGTTTGAGGAGAATTCACGTTTTCTATATATAGAGGGCCTCCCTCGCATGTTTGAAGATTAGAAAATTTTGAGATCAAAATTTTTCCTCTCTCTCTACAATTCTCTCTCTCTAGCAACTTCCTACACTTTTGCCTACAAATCCTTAACCTTTGCCTATACACCCTCAACCAAACCTTCTCAACTTTGAGATGAGGCACTTTTGAGCATGGTTTGAGCTCTTGAAGGATGTGTTGTCTTGGTTTTGTTGCTTGAATTGCTTCTTCTCTTCAAAAGGTATAAGGCTTTGCCTATTCGCTTGCTTTCTCCACTATTATTCTTGCTATTTTCCAACTGTTTTGGGCTATAAAAACTCTGTGTTTTTGAGTTGAAGCTTGGGTTTTAAGGCCATTAAAGGTTGAAGGGTGATCCATCCTTCTTTGTACCTTATTTTGGAGGCCTTTGCCCTTGTGTTTCCCACCCTTGCATCATCTTTTTTTGAGCTTTTAAACACTAATTTTTTGAGTTATTTTAGTGGTCAAAATCATGTTTTGAAGTCCAAATTTGGAGGGGTTAGCCTCCCCTCCGTGTGTCTTGCTTACTAGCCTAGCTTGTGCAATGTTTTAGCATATTAATTTAGCTATTGTTAGCTTAATTTCAACATGTTTTAGGACTTATTTTAAACTTTTTTAGCACTGTTTTGAGCTGTTGGTTGCATTTGATCTCTGTTTTGCATGTTTGTAGTGTAATAGTTCTCATGAGTTTGGTGTTCTAGGCCTTAGACACCATCTCCTTTGAGTTGATAGCATTTATTTATGCTTTTCTCACTTATTTTTAGCACTAATAATCTCTGCGACCTCCCTCCTTTCTTGGCTCTTGTTTTGCTTTGAGAGTTGTTTCAAACCTCTTGTTCTTTTAAGCATGAGATTGAGGTTGTCATGCTTAATGGTTTAATCCCTTTTAGGGGTTCATTATCAATGACATGACATCTCTTTCATGTCTTAAGTTAACTCTTGGTTTGGTACTTCACTCCACTAGAGGACTTAAATTCACTGTTTGGACTCAATTGATTAAAGAATGGTTAGAAATTTGAAATGGAGTAAAATTAAGACTAAAATGGTACAAGAGAATAAGTGTTGTGTTCAATCGGACGTTAATTGAACACATGGAACTTGGGCCATTTCATACTTGTTAGTGATGAAATGATTCAAGTCTCCAAGGTTATCACTTCCTTTGAACTTTCATGATAGAGAGGTGGTTTTTGAGAGTCTCATTTCATTACAGTTATTGAACTTGCACACTTGGTTTCACAAGCCATCATGCAATGAAATTGCATCCATTGATGGTTTGTGAACCAAACTTGCTACTCCTTTGATTTGTTCATGAAAAGGAAGGGTGAGTTGTGTGAACAAACCCTTGAAATAACTTGTATATGCTCTACTCTGTTGTAGTAAGGAGAATTGGGTAGCAGTGGCCCACAGACAACTTTCCATGGCTGGCAGGTAGTCGGTTGACCACCTTTGATGGTCGGCCGGCCATCACTAGTAGCCTGAAACCTTCATAACTGGCCAGCTAGCCACTGATGCAAAATTTAGCAGCATGTTTGTAAGGAAGAGCAGAGTTATTCTGGAAGTGGGCAATAGTGTTGGTGTTTTATTGTGCAACAGAGGTTCTCCGGAAGCAAAATAGTGGCTTTTCGGGTGGAAATCGAGCACATGCATGAGCATTCCTTGCATATCGCACCTATTTAGTTTAAATACTTATCTTAGTCATTTGTTGTAATTAATTAGTTACAGCTAGTTAATTTTGTAAAGTGTTATAACTAATTAGTCAGTTAATTAGTTATTCAATTTCGTTTTGTAATTAGTTAGTTAACTAGAATAGTTAGTTGATTCATTTGCTGTAATAATTAGTTAACTAGTTTAGCTATTTACTCATTTTGTTTTGTAATAATTTGCTTAAGCTTTAATTAGTTAGTTAATTAGCTTAGTTTATTCGGACTCTCCTTCATGAGAGCGCAATGATGTAATAATGTGTATGTCTTCCAACCCCATGTCTTTCTCCATTTTATTTAACAGCTTATGATGGTTAGTTCAGGGACATCATGTTTTGTTTAGCATACTTCATGTTTTCATTCATTTGTATTGCATGCACCGAGGCTCGGTTCATCATTCTAACTGCATTGTTAGTTTAAATACTTCTTTGAATACGTGCTTAGACTGCATGCTACTTAATTGCTTTACATATCATGTTAAGTAGCGGAGTCTAAGTAATTGCATATTGTATGTATTGCATTAGTCATATCGCATAGTTAGGAATCATGCATTTTTCTAACTCATTTCTCTTTTTGGCTTGGAGTACTAGGTGAGCCTTCATTCGCTTTAGCATAATTGCACGAGTGTGATTGTTACCATGTCTAGCATGCTTGCCATAAGGCTAATTTCTTAATTGCTATAACTGCTTGAATGCCTGTGGATGAAGGCTACTTGCTTGAATTGGAATAATTTGAGCAACGTTCATATGTGATCACTTTTTCAAGTAATACATATTTCGGAACAATTTTTCAAAACGAACATGAATCGAGATGTTCCAGCTCTTACAAAGTTAGTCTATACTTGTGTGTGTGCGCATCACAGAGTAATGCTATCCTAATAAATCGAAACAAGAGCGTATAATGTACACAAGATTCATATCATGATTAGTAGAGGCTGATCTTTGATCGGGCGAGTGAGGGTGCTCAAATGCATTCATGACCTTCCCCTTTCGTACCTAAGTTCTCGAGCCGAGACAATCTTGGTGATGACAGACACGTGGCCTTTGGCACAAGTCATGGGTTTTCTGAATTTTCCCAAAGTAAAATATTTAGGTGGCGACTCTGTATCTGGCAAAGCAGTCCATTTTTGGCAATTTGATTCAAAATTGATTTTCCAAAAGATTTGCCAGATTTGGACTCTTTGGTGTTTATCAATTTCACATTGCACTTGTGAGATTAGATTCGGAACCGCAGGAGTCCGAACTGTAGGGCATATTTTGCCTTCTGAAAGGGGGCACGAAAAAGTCGAGCTACAGTTTTTGGCGACTCCACTGGGGAAATTAGAGAACTTGACTTCCACATCATGATATGAAATTTTATTTACACTTATATGTTTCTTTGCATTACATTTACATTGGTGCGTTTAAGTCACTATGTTTGTCATCTGCTATTCTGGACGGTTTGTCGGAGGCTTGCCTGAAAAGCTTGCAAAAAGGCTGACCGGTCACGGGCTCTACCACGATGGGAACACAACCCTTGGATCTGGACTACTGCTGTATCGTTTGATCCTCCTTTCACTTCTCGGAGTTAGGTGCGAGAGGTATATTCGGTAGTCTTGCTGAGGTACCCCTTTTGACCATTTGGCCTAGTTGCATATCTAAAGCCGTAGAGATTGTTACAAACTAGGACATGATGCTTACCTGAATACAGGATTGTGTGAAACCACTTTGTTCGAATAGTGAACCCTAGCTCCCGCCGAAACTAGGACAGGGTAACCCTACCCCCTCATAAAGGTGTTTTGGCTCTCAATTAACTGGTATGTGCTATATAGTGAAATTGTACAGGAACGTGCATATCAGTTGCGAGTTCGGTATTAGTTTTAGAGGCATAATTTAGTATTGAGTGCAGTCCTACAACTTTTGATTACATCTGTGTATTGTTAACATCTGAGTTGAGGTGTTGTGCGGTTTCTGATTACTATTTTCCTTTTGCTTTATTTCTTTTTGCTAGGTAGTAAAACACCATAGCTTCTGATAGTTTGGATATCCCCCATGCACTCTGGACTCGTGTCAAAAGGCTTTACAGAGCTAGAGATCTTGTTAGGGGATAGCCTATGTTTACTTCGCTCCCGCCGGTTACTAGACGGAGGAGGGTAAGGCAGAGTTCACTGGTTCCATGTCTACAGCAGTCATTCCTTATTTCACCTGCATCTAGTCAAGCTCAGTCTTCTACATTTAGTCTAGTATGAGATCACTCACCCATTCCGATAGCACAGTATCCCGCAGTCAGTAAGGAGGACTTGATTGACCATATTCAACAAACAGTTGAAACCATACAGTAAGATGGTGCTCAGCAAGCCGAGGTTACAGCACGTCAGGCTAAGGTAATAAATAGGCTACAACAACAATAGCCACAGTCGGCAATAGCTTCTGCATCTCATGCACCTTCTACAGGTATCCCAGCACCCCGAGCCACTGTCCATGTTGAGAATCAGGGCAATCCGGCAAAGCCAATCCTACCATAAGCCTTCAAAGCACCTGTGTATCAAACTGAGGCTCCATTTGAATTTGAGGTTGACCCAACTATGCTTAAAGTCAACAAACTGAAGAAGCTCTTCAAGAGGGCATAGGGTGTTAACTCTATCCCCAATATAAAAGATGGATATACCGACTATACAGTGACATTGCCAGATCGGTTCAAAATGCCACACATCGATAGGTTCGATGGCTTTGGAGATCCCATGGTTCATCTTCGGCTATTTTCAAACATTCTACGGCTGATGGACCTGACTAGACTGCAGAAGCTCTCACTCTTTGGCCAAACCATGTCAGGAATAGCGGTTATATGGTATGCAAAGCTAGAGGATTATGTGAAGCAGAGTTGGGAAGAAATGGCTGAGGCCTTTGTTACACAGTACTCGTATAATACGTAAATCGAGGTCACAACCTGTGATCTTGAGGCAACGCGCCAGGAGCCGAAGGAGGGCTTCCCAGAATTCATGACTAGGTGGATGGCCAAGGCTTCAATGATAACCACATGACCTTCCGAGGAAGATCAAATAAGGATAGTAGTCCACAATCTGCACAGGAAATTGTTGTAGAAAATGATTGTCCTACCTTTGTTCACATTCACCGAGCTCCATGAGATAGGGGTTCAGATTGAAAACACCATGAAACGAGGGCTGATTATTGATGAGAAAGTGCAGGCCAAGAGGCCTTTTGTGCGCAGTTCCAATGCAGCTACCAGCAGTAGCACAGCTGCACGACCGTCGGATGTGAGCGCTGTCACCACCACAACCAAGACCGCCAATCCCTTCGCCAATATAGCTCCACAAACTTTAAACAACCCCGCCCGATCCCAGAGGATCTTTACCCCACTTTACATGCCTTTATCTTAAGCCATGAAGGTGTTGATCAAAAAAGGACACCGCAAACCATTAGAGCCACGTCCACTACCTGATCCTCTTCCACCCAAACATAACCCAACCAAGTACTGTTCATTTCACCAGCAGCATGGTGACGACACCGACCAATGCTTCAGGCTGCATCATGAGATTCAAGACCTCATTGACAATAAGGTGATTGCACCACCCCAGAAAGAAAATGTCACTGCCAACTCTCTCCCAGCCCACAATCAAGTTCCCCTACCTCACAATCTAAATCTAATCCATACATTGGCCATCCCCTACGACCCCAACGCATATAGTACCCCTTCCCACCTACCTAAACCGACAGTTTTCATTCTTGAAAGCACAGATTTTTGCATGATGGATACCTCCCTACTACAACCTAAACCTATGTTGGTGACAATTAGCATAGAAGGGACGCTGGCTTTAGAGGAAAGTACGAGTTCGTTGCCTGAGTGCTTGGAGGACTTATCTAAGGGGAAGTATGATCCAAGCTGCTACGTTGTGCCAATTAATCAAGTCAAGCTAGAAGCGGTATTGCCAACAGTAGTAGAGGTCAATGTGGTTAGGGAGGATGGCCCGATCTAAGGTTTGGATGATCTGACGGAGGTAGAGGAGGACTTAGACAACCTGCAGTTCTTTGACAAACAAGATCAAGGGGATGTGCAGATTGATTGGTTTGATTTGAATGGATCAACGGACAACTCTGGGTGGTTGAGTGATGAACTGGATAGGTAGTAAGGAACTGTAACAAAACCGGAAGAAAATGGAGCAAGAATTTCTGCAGTGGCTAGAATGGTTGATGAAAAGGGAAACTGCCGGAAAACATCGGCATGAAAATTTTAGCTTAGGAACTGGGCACTATGAGTACTGTGGACATAGAACAGGAAGCTGAGCTGAAGTAGTTTGCACAAGAGGGGGTTGAAGACAACCAGAAAGCTGTAATGGCCCAATACCCGACGGGGGAAACTTGTGAAATGAAAGGGATACAAACAAAGTCGAACAACTATTTGTTGGTTACCGGAGGAGTATGGTGGGAGGATGATGATCTACTTCTGGCTCAGACCGACGAGGACTGGAGTGAGTGCCTCCCAGATAACACGTGGTACGCTAAAGGGATTGATCATATGACAAGAAGTGGGCGGTATTTCAAGCAACCTCACTTAAACCAGGCTGAAGCCTCTGGGAAAGATAGAGAGGTTGAGAAATAGAAAGAGAAGCAGTTGGAAGAAGAGGTAGCGTTGAAGCAACTGAAGAAAATCCAAGCCGACATCTCAATCTGAGGTCTTCTTATGGCCTCCGGGTGCATTGACAGGCTGTATTATCAGCAATGGACAAAGCTAAGTTGTCCATTGACACTACCCCTGAATTACTTGTGGGATTGGTCTTCCTAGGTGGTGCTAGACCAACCCTAACCTTTTCTAATAAAGAAATGCCGTTGGAGGGCTCAGCTCACAACAAACCCCTATACATATCTGTTGGGTGTAGAGAAAAATGGGTACCGGTGGTGTTTGTCGACACCGATTCAGTTATCAATGTCTGTCATTCCTGCACAGCTTACGCCATTGACGTTAGACCAACAGATTTCATGCCCACAACCCAAGTAATTCGGGCATATGATAATACAAGCAGGGAGGTTATGGGCACGGTGCAAATCAGAGTGTAGGTAGGCCCAGCTCAGCAGGATGTCGAGTTCCATGTCCTGGATATCTAGGCACCTTCAACTTCCTACTAGGGAGGCCTTGGCTGCATTTGGTGAAATCAGTCTCCTCTACCCTCCACTATTGGCCGATGTGCCGCATAATCCGCATGCATTTGGGCTGGGATATGTACCCACCAAAGACGATTGGCTTAGGAAAAGGAAAGAGATGGCAGGCAAAACCCGAGCCAAGCAGGCTGGGAAACACTATGATTCACAGGCCAATCCGGGGAACGCTGAATGGCCACTTTGATCGAGAGGGTGAAGACTTCCTCTTTTGCAGCTTTCCCGAGCCCTAGATGAATTCTATGAAGCAGTGTGTTCTTGGCTTCGAAATCTTCTTTGATCTACAATTGTAAGAAAGTGATGCCGAGAAAAAGGCTGAACCAACTGCTGAAGCTGAAAAGAGCATGGAAAGTGACTTGAACAACAGTGAGCTTGGAGTAGGGGCAGCACTGGCATGTCACCTTACAAATCCTCCGCCCGACGTAGAGATCTTGGGAGATAACCTTACCATCTCCATGATCGGGGACCAACCGGGTGCGAACCCATCCAGTAGCATTTTGGATGTATCTGAAGCACTGTAGACACCCAATTTTTGACCGTCCTCAAGACTTGGACGTCACCGCTCGAACACTCGGTGATTACTCATGTTTGTGTTTCGTATTGAGTTCCCGGAGGTCTCGGCTACGTGCCTTGCCTCAGGATCTCTCAACTCGACTGTTCTGTGTTTGGTTTTGCACCGAACACTTGTGTTTTTGCTTCTGAGGGTAGAAAGTAGCTTGTTAGCTACCCCTGACACCCACCGGCCTTGGTTTGAGGCCACCGGCCATGTTTTGAGGCTACCAGCCATTGGTGAATTATACCATTGGCCGGTCGGCATTCGGTATGGCCGGCTGGCCATCTGTTTGGCCGGTGACCTCCTTTTCTAGCCAGTAGCACCTTTTTACCTTTTTCAGGCATGGTGCATGCCAGCTGTGCCAGCTGGAATGCACCAAACCTGCCCCGGGGCATACATGTGGCTGTTTTGCCCTTTTTGCACCCTTTTGGTCAAAGCTTCTTGAGGAAACTTGACCCTTTGTCAAAGCTTCCTCAAGAAGCTTGCTAGCTATCCTAGCTTCCTCAGGAAAGCCTTGCCCCCTTTGCCCCTTTTTTTTGTTTAGCTTCTTTGAGAAGCTTCAAACCTTTGTTTTGTCTATATATAGAGCCCCCCTCCTCCATTGTTGGGGTGGAACGAAAAAAACCAGAGCTTATACATATATTCTGATATACATCACTCTCTCTCTCTCTCTATATATTTCCCTCTCTCTCCTCTTTTGTGTGTGTTTTGTGGCCTAAAAGTGTGTTTTGACCTTAGTTTTGCACTAAGACACACACCATTACACCACACTTCGACCTTGAGAGGCTTAGAGGGTTTGTTCTTAAGTTTTTGGACTGGTTTGATCATAGGAAGGTGGCTGATCTTGCTGTTCCTCAAGGGTTCTTCAAGGGTAACATTCTTACTTTAGATTCCCCAATCTTGCACTAGATTTTTGCCTACCTTGCTTGCTGTTTTAGACTTTGTGTATAACTAAAAAAAGTCTTTTATTTTCATGATTGAGATCTTTTATTAAGGTCATTTGGTTGTTTGGGGCCGACCTCTCCTTCTTAAGCCTCTTTTGGCCTCTTTTTGTGCTCTTTTGTTAGGCTTTGGTTACTCTTATGTATTGGCTTTCTCACCACTGAAATCCAGTGGGTTTTCAGTGGTGACGAAGCGGTTTTGAGGTTTTTCTTAGGGGAGGGACACCCCTCTCCCTTGGTCTCTCTTTTGTTTGCATATTTGGCTCAATATGGTAGCATGCATGCCTGGTCTTGTTTGGCTTTATTTCAGAGCTTATTTGGTGCTCATTTAGCATGTATTGTCTCTGCCTCATGTTGGTTTTTTTTGGCCTTTTGCATGTATAATACATTTGCTTTGAAATCCCATCATTTGGCTTAAAGTGTATCATGTTGTAGCATATCATTTGAGCATGTTTTTGGCTTGGTCCTAAGAAGGTTTTAGCATTATTTTTCCATGCTTAAGGTCTATTGGTTACTGATTTGGTCATGCTTGACATGTTTGATGTGGTTGCTATGCATTTTGGCTTGTGAGCCCAAAGTGTGTGAGTCATAAACATGCCCTAGTTGGCCTATTTCAATGAGTTGAAGTCATTTGCCATGTCATTTCAGTCCCCAAACCATGCTTGTATGCTTGCATTCATCACCTCTTTCATGCTTTGAAGATGTGTCCTTTTATGCCTTGAAATGAGCATTGTGCATGCCTAAGTGTTTAAGCCTTCGGGGCTGCCACATCAGAGGGTTTTAGGACTTATTTCAATGCATCCAAACTCTGTTTTTGGTTGTATAGCTCATGCCATGTTGGCTTGGGGTAGTGGTAGTAGAATACCCCTTGGTTATGCCTTAATCTTGGGCCTATTGGTGTGTATGCTTACATGAGTATTTGTTCATCATTTTAGGCATCTTTTGTCACTGTTTTGGGGTGGGCTGAGGTTTGCCCCTTCGTATTGCATTATTCATGTTGCATCTTTGAGCCAAATTTGTATACATGCATTGCATTGTTTGGTTTGGGGTGTCAAGCGAAACTTGAGGGCTGAAGAGTGTTTGCACTTCAAGTGACAAAACATGTCTCAACCCTCGGTCGCCAAGCCGCTTGACCCCAACATGATAGGGTGTTGGCATTCATCTCCTCTTTGTTACATGCATTTTTACATTAAGTTGGAAACATGGCTTATTAGGCCATCATGCATAATTGATGGCCCAAGGGTCGAGGACCACGGTCCCTTGAGTCCATAACATGATTGGGAGAGTGGCCATGCACACATTTGCTTGAAATGCATTGCCATGCTATGTTTTACCCTCTGCTGCTGTCAAAAACAGATTCTGCAGGAAGATTTGGCCGACCGGCCATCTGCAGTGCCGACCGGCCATCCATAAGTGGCCGATGGATTAATTTATGGCCGATGACCATTCCCCATGGCCGGTGACTATTCCTCACGGTCGGTGGTGCTCCACAGCACTCAGAGAAGCAACCCTGGGACTTGTGCAGTCTTTAGAGAAGCAGAACAGTCAAAGCAGAGGCAGCTTGTACATGGCAGTGACATCCGAGCGGAATCGAGCACGCATCGCATTGGACCCTTTTCCCGAGGCTGTTTATTGCTTAAATTAGATTAATTAATTTGCTTAATTAATTAGGTGGTCTGTAATATTTAATTAGCTTGTTAGTTAGTTAAATTGTATTATTCTTTCGGTCCCTCCGTGTGAGGGCTAACTTGTAATAAGTGTGGGTGCGTGTGTGCATGTCTTCCAACCCCCACTTCTTTCTCCCCTTTACTTATCTGCTTTTGATGGTTAGTATTAGGTCATATTTGATTTAGCATACCTTATGCTATGCATGCGTGCATCCATACATTTGTCTTGCATGCACCAGGCTCGGCGCATCATACTAACTGCATTGTATTTCAATTCCAAGTTGAATACGTGTTAGTTGTAGCATCATCATATGTCATCCATAGATTAGCCAAGCCTATTGTAGCTGCATCTTGCATGTGTTGCATTAGCCATCTTAACATGAACTAGGATCATGCATATGATTACTAACTAATTTCTGTTTTGGCTTGGAGTACTCGGTGAGCATTTATGTTTTAGCATCCTTGCATGCGTGTGAGTGTTGCCATGACAGCATGCTTACCATGAGGCTATTTGCTTATATGATATAACAGCTTGAATGCCTGTGGGTGGAGGTTGAATTACCTAAATTGGAATAATGTATTAAAACTGTGAGTTTTAAGCCCACTAGATAGTGGCAAAACCATCTTTTCTAAAGCCCACTTGAGGGTGGCAAAACTTGCAGTTTAGCCTACTTGCGAGTAGCAAACCATTTTCAAAACAAACATGCAATGTTTTGTTCCAATTTAGGCGATTTGGTCTATACTTGTTTGCTGTGCGCATAACATAGTAATTCCAAGCTAATAATTGGAATAGGAACACATAATGCTTTCAAAACAAGATATCACGGTTAGTAGAGGCCGATCTTTGCTCGGGCAAGAGGGGGTGCTCATAGCTGACCTTCCCCAATCGAACGCAAGTTCCCAAGCTGAGGCAACTTTGGTGATGACGGACACGTGGCCTTTGGCACTGAGTCAGGGTTTCCTAAATTTCCCAAAATAAAATATTTAGGTGGCGACTCTGTATCTGGCAAAGCAGTCCATGTTTGGTACTTCTTTTCTAAAAATCTGTTTTTCTCAAAACGATTTGCCAGATTTGGACTCTTCGGTTCAGATTAAGAACCGTGACAATTTGAGAGTCCTGAACTATAGTGTACCCAAAACGAACAGAATGGGACTCGTCCACCCGAGGCGTTCGGGGACGTCTACAAGCACCATCTCTTATTTGGCAGCTGGAGGAGGGCTACCTGTCTAGTTTTGAGTAGGGTAATGAGCTAGAATCTGGTTCCACAAAGTCTGTGGAGTCAGAATCAGATTCCGATTCTTCTGAGTCAGGTATTCTTAGAGGTTATCAATGCCAAGGTCTTGTCCAGGTTCTCTTTTTCTTTTGCTTTTGAGTCGGTTGTGACCAAAGAGCTGGACCTTATGAATGAGAATGTCGTTGCTGATTCTCAGTATTTCTCTGTGCCACTTGTTTATTGCATTGACCAAGATTTTCAGAATTTTAACGAAAAGGAAGAGGAAGGAATTCCCCTAGTTTTGAAAAATTTGAATAATCGAGAGGAGGAGAGGTTTGCAAAACCATGTGCTGATGAAATCATTGCTATTAATGTAGGTACTGAGAAGGATCCATGTCTGGTCCACGTTGTCTTCGGAGGAGCGCGAGCTGTTAGTCACTTTATTAAAAGATTTCAAAGGCGTTTTTTCGTGGTCCTACAAAGACATGCCTGGAATCGATCCTGAGATTGTACAACATCAGATCCCTCTTGGCCTCGAGGCCTAATTCATTAAGCAGAAGTTGCACAGAATCCGTCCGGATTGGGCATTAAAGATCAAAAAAGAGGTCCCCAAGTTGATCGAGGCAGGTTTCTTGTTAGTATCTGAATATCTGACTTGGCTGGCCAACATCGTCCCAGTACCAAAAAGGGATGATAGAATCTGGGTGTGTGTGGACTTCTAGGATCTGAACAGAGCCAGTTCGAAGGATGACTTCCCTTTGCCGCACATCGATGAATTAGTGGACTTCACTACTAGTCATGCATTGCTATCCTTCATGGACGGGTTTTCCGGGTGTAACTAGATTCTGATCGCGCTCGAGGACAGAGAGAAAACTGTATTTACTATGCTGTGGGATACCTACTGCCATTGGGTTATGTCGTTTGGGCTGAAGAATACTAGGGCTACCTATTAGAGGGCTGCAACAACCATTCTGCACGACATGATCCACAAAGAGGTTGAGGTGTACATGGATGACATGATTGTCAAGTCCAAAGAAAGAGAGGGCCACTACACCGCCTTGAAGAAATTCTTTCAATGGATCAGAGAATACAGACTGAGGTTGAATCCGCAGAAGTGTACTTTCGGTGTAACATTAGGGAAAATGCTCGGCTTTTCTTATCACACAGAGATGCATCAAGGTAGATCCTTCCAAAATCAAGGCCATCCTAGAAATGTCACCATCAAGGAATGAAAAAGAGGTGCGGGGCTTTCTGGGTAAAGTGTAATTCATAAGACGGTTTATTTCTAAATTAACCTTGACTTGTGAACCACTTTTTGGCCTCCTAAGAAAGGAAAGGAATTCTGATGGGATGATCAATGTCAATTTGCTTTTGAGCAGATTAAACAGTAACTTCAGAATCTGCCTGTGTTGTCGCTGCCAGAGCCGGGGAAGCCTTTGATTCTGTATCTATCAGTGACAGACACCACAATGGAATGCAATGCTTGCTCAAGAATCTGAGGATAGGGTGGAGAAAGCCATCTACTACTTGAGCAAGAAAATGATGGATTATGAGACTTGCTACACTCTGTTAGAGAAAGCTTGCCTAGCCTTGGTATGGGCTACTAGGAAGTTGAGGCACTACTTGTTAGCTCACTCTGTAATTCTGGTTTCGAGATTAGATCCCATCAAACATCTCTTTTAGAAACCAGTGCTTACAGGTAGGCTAACCCGTTGGTTGCTTCTCCTCTCCAAATTTGATCTCAAGGTTACCCGCAAGTCGGTCAAGGGGGAGAGCTGTAGCAGAGTTCCTGGCAGATCACCCAGTAAAAGGGGATGAAGCAGTGGAATACCTATTCCCAGATGAATTCATTCTGCAAGTTGAGGAGAAGACTTAGATGATGTACTTTGATGGAGCGTCCAATCAGTATGGTTATGGGATAGGTGTGCTGCTAATAACACCTGACAATTCTCATATACTTTTTGCCTTCAAACTCCTGTTCAAGGTGTCTAATAATGAAGCAAAATATGAGGCGTGTATTGCTGGTTTGGAAGTAGCCCTAGAACTAGGGGCAAAAAGGTTGGACGTCATCGGGGACTCAAACTTAGTTGCTTCTCAAGAAAATGGAGACTGGAACGTCAAAGAAGAAAATATGAAGGTTTATCACCAGACCTTGGACGTTCTGATTCCTAGGCTTGAAAAGCTGACTTTCACGCACCAACTGAGAGAGAACAATAGGTTCGCTGATACTTTATGAACTCTATCTTCTATGATAGACATCCCACTTGGAGTCCGGATGCGTCCGATTATCATTGAGCAGAGATATACGTCGGCCTATGAGACTATCATCGCAATCGATGAGATGCAAGACAAAAACCCTTGGTACTACGATTTTTGGAACTTCTTGGGAAATGAGATTTATCCACCAGGGGCAAATGCCAAAGACAAGGGGGGATATGGCGAATAACCATCCAATTTATCATCTGCATAGGTAAACTGTACAAAAGAGGCCATCTAGGAATGCACAAGTTGTGTGTCGAAGAAGAGGAATCAAAGTGCCTGATGGAGGCCATCCATGGAGGAGAGTGCGGAGCGTACATTAACGGAGTGATGTTAGCCCAAAGGATTCTCAGGTAAGGTTACTACTGGTCCACTATGGAGAAGGATTGTGTTGGTTTTGTTTTGCGATGCCAGAAATGCCAAATTTATGCTAATCGCATGAACATCCCGCCGTCAAAACTGTATAACATGATTTCACCATGGCCTTTCTCGGTCTGGGGAATCGACGTCATCGGCGTAATCACACCAAAAAGGTTGAATGGGCATGAATACATTATGGTGGCAATTGATTACTTTACAAAGTGGGTGGAAACTCAGTCCTATGTAGTGTTGAAAGCATCGCATGTGGCTCAGTTTATCAGAAACAATATCATTTGTCGTTACGGAGTCCCAAACAAGATTATATTGGATAACGGCTCTCACTTCAAGAAATAGGTGATAGACTTGTTGAATAAATATAATGTGGCTTTTCATAAGTCGTCTAAATACCGGCTGCAAACCGACGGAGCTGTCGAGGCCGCCAATAAGAAAATCAAGAATATCTTGCACAAGATGGTTGAGACCTAGAGGGATTGGCCAGATAAATTGCCATTTGCACTCTAGGGCTATAGAACTTCAATCTGGATGTCTACAGGGGCCACTCTTTATTCTCTCATCTATGGGATGAAAGTTGTTCTGTCGATTGAAATAGAAGTCCCGTCACTACGAGTTATAGAACTTCAATCTGGATGTCTACAGGGGCCACTCTTTATTCTCTCATCTATGGGATGAAAGTTGTTCTGTCGATTGAAATAGAAGTCCCGTCACTACGAGTTATAGCTGAATGCCAGATAGCAGAGGTGGACTAGCAACAAAAAGTTACCTCTCATTACAAAAGGTTTTGGCAACTGATCTAGCGTGGCAACAACATACAGATTGAGCCGAAGTGGCTTCCTAATTGGCCCACGAGGCTTGTGCTAACTCTGCTGGCTGCTAGCTCTATGCCTGCCTCAAACCAGACGCATTAGATGTGCCACCAGATTGACAACAAAACCTCTTCAAGTGCCCCGACTGTCTACATTGATAACAGGTATACGACTAACCTCTCTCCTGACTCTAGCTCTGAGGATGAGCCGATGACAGTGTAAACTATTGCCTTCCTCCTCTCTGCGGGCAAACTGAAGATTTGTGCCCCAACTGACCACATTTGAAGCAAATGAACCCTTCTTGGTTACCTCTTCCTGAACCCAAACTTGGCACTGGAAAGGTGGATATGGATTGTGTAGCCTAGGACTGTTGTGAGGTGGAACCCCTTTGCCGTTTGTTGTCCCTAATGTCCCCCTAAACATCTTGGGACCTTTGCCTAGAGCCTCTCATCCGTTCCTTCTCCGCTTGTATTACGGTCTTAAAGTGAGCCGCCGACTCCACAAAATGATCATAATCTCGAATCATTGATTCAGCCACCTGAGGGTACACGAGGATGACTCAAAGGAAGAAACTCAACTGACATAACAACACAAGACAAAACAACGAAAATAAAACTCACAACTTGACTATTTACAGGACACAATTCAAAACAAAATCAGTATCCTTGAGACAAAAAGGGGTTTTCACTCTTCAAGTCCAACGGTAGAATTCACGAAAAACTTGAAGTATCCCATGGGAGTGTCCAAACCGGCTTTCAATTCAGTATTAACATCCACACCTAGTAGGATTGATTTCAGACTTTCAAATTAGGTCTCACATATTGAGCCTCCTAATTACCCTGGTTATCCTCACACATCTCAATGACTGTGTTGGTTGGGGTCAAGGCAAGCTGTGGATGAGATTTATGTTATAGGATGGCAATCTATTGTAGTCAAGGAGAAGTTTATTGACAGCTTTGGGATTTTCAGGTGGGGTAATGACCTTATTGTCAATCAAGTCTTGAATTTCATGGCGAAGGCGAAAGCAACGGTCATCATGGTGATCGTATTACTGATGGAATGTGCAATATTAGGTAGGATCATGTCTAGGTAGAAGAGGATTAGGGAAAGGTCAAGGATTGAGCGGTTTGAGATACCTTTTTTCATCAGTAGTTTCAATGCACAAGTTGGGCTCATATGGAGATGGGTGAAAGTTCGTTTTTGGGAAGAGGAAGCATCAGTGTTAGAAACATTGGCAAACAGGTTGGCGAGTGTCGGCTGGGTATTCGTGGGCTTGGGACTGGAATCAGGATGGGTGCTTCTAGTAAAGTGCGCCTCCTTATTGTTTGGCTTTCCTTTGTTTGCTAACCTGTGAGTAACCTACATTTGAGCATTGGTGTGTCGAGTAACGAAAGTTTCATCGACAACACTTTCAACAAGTGCAAGGACTTGCTATTTGTTCAGGCCTTTGGTTTTCAGAGCTTCGACAACCCATCAAAGATGTGCACAAGGGTCAATAGTCACCCCAAACTCATTCTTGCTACTTGTTTCGGCCCTGTTTGCTTTTGATTCGCCCATTCCACTTTTAGCTTGTCTCAAGATTGGAGAATTCTTTGGTACAAAATCCCCAGCATGAGGTGTGGTAAAGGATGGGGTCAGAACCCCAAAGGTTAAATCTGCCACCGTTCCTTGAAGGTCTTCGATCATTCCCAACATCTCAGTAGTAGCTGGTTCGGCCATTTGGAGCTCTTGGTGTATCCGAACCGGATTAGGTGTATCCATCATGCACAAATTAGTATTTTCAAAAATGATACCTCTGGCGTGGGCAAATAGGATGGAGTGATATATCTAAATATACTGGGGTTGAAGGTAGGAGGTAGTGTATGGATGAGATTAAGGTGAGGATGAAGTACTTGGTCATGGATGGGGAGTGGATTAGTGGTAACATTGTGTTCTGGGGGTGGAGTTATCATCTGGTTGTCGATAAGATTCTGAACCTCATGACGAAGGCAGTAGCAATGATCGGTGCCATGACCGCGCTGGTGATGGTATGAACAGTATTTGGTGGGGTTATGTCTACCAAGGAGTGGGTTAGGAAGAGGTTGGAGATCAAGGGGTTTGAGATACCCTCTGTCCATCAGGACTTTTAGTGTGCTGCTAGGCTCATGTGGAGGGAGGTGAAAGTTCTGCCTTGAGCTCGAGTTGGGCCGGTTGTTTATGGGTTGGTATTGGCAAAAGGGTTAACATTTTTTGATTGGTGGCGACATTATTGATTTTAGTGGGTTTGGGAATAGTGCTACTGCTAGCATTGGTACTTCTATAAAACACCCTCCTTGTTGGTTTTCTTGTTCTAGGAATAATCCTTTTGTTAAATACGCTCTCAATCTGAACCCCTAATTCATGCAAATTTTGGAAAGTGAACAGTGGAGCGACTAGTAACTTTTGTAACATATCAGGCTCAAGGTTCTATAACATTATCCGCTCTTGGTCCCTCTCAGAAGGTTGATCTATCATTTGTGCTTCCTTTGCTCTCCATCTTGCAACAAATTCCAAAAAAGGTTCTTTAGGATTCTAGTCGGTTGCTTCAAGCTCTTGGGTGGTCATTTCTATTTGGGTATTGTAAGAATATTGATTGACAAATGCCTCAGCCAAATTTTCCCAGTTTTGCTTCATTTTATCCTCTAACTTGGCGTACCAAGTTGCTGTTATACTCGATAGGGTTCTTCCATACACAGAGAGTTTCTGAGGCTTAGTCAGACCCATTAGTTTCAAGATATCCGAGAAAAGCCAGATATATACCATAGGATCTCCAAACCCGTCGAAACGGTCAACATATGGCATTTTGAATCTGTCTAGGAGCCTTACGGCAGCCTTGGTGTGCCCGTCCTCAATGTCAATAATAGAGTTAATTCCTTGTGCCTTTTTGAATTGCTTCTCAGGGTTAGCAAATTTTAACAAGGTTGGGTTGAGATCATTAATATCAAGGGGGAAAAGCCGTTCATTAGTGTAGATACCGCATATTTGATGGCCTTTAAGACTTGGGTGCAACTGATTAATCACTCAATGATGAATGTGTATGCTTGTCAAAATGCTCGAAATCCTCAACAGAAAGCCTCAGCTTTGAGCTTCAAAAGAACCACAACCTTTGCGCCTTGTTTTTGGACCAAAATAACAGTTTTTTAAGCCTGACTATCTGGGTGCCTGCAAACCCGCTAATGACTCCAGCCGCCCACTATTAGTGGTCGGCCACCCTTTTTTAGCTGCCTACCGGCCACTTGTGCCTGCAAACCCACTTGTGACTTTAGCCACCCACAATTAGTGGCCTGCTGGCCACTTGTGTAAAATTTTGCGCCAGCTGTCTCCACAAGTGTATGCATGATACCAACTGTATGTATACTGATATTTTCGAGAGCCAAACCTAATTTTCTATATATAAATGACTCCCTTTGATTTTTTTAGGGTTAGAAAATTTTGGAGAGCAGAAGTTTTGGATATTTCTCTTTCTACATTTCTCTCTCTCCCTTGCAACTTACATAACCGTTGCCTAGACACTTTAAACCAAACCTTGAGGGATCTTTGATGAGGTGCTTAAGCTTGCATTTTAGCACTTGAGAGTGTGAAATTACTGGTTTGGGAATTCAAGGGATCATTCCTCTTCAAGAGGTATGCATTCTAGTTCTTTTGTACCATCTATTTCTCATATTTTCTTGCTGTTTTTGAGTTGTTTATCACCTGTAGTTTTGGGCTGAAACTTGTGGTTTAAATCCATTAAAGGTAGAAGGGTGGATCACCCATCTTTGAACCTTGTTTCATAGGCTTTTACCTGCAATAACCCGACCCTCTTATATGCTTCTTGGCATACTTTCAATCTCTTATTATGTGCACTTATATACTTAATGTGAAACTCCATGTGAAATTAAGTTTAATTGTGTGAATTATATGGTTATGAGATTATATCTGTCCATCATGAGAAATATTTGTTACCATTGTGACATTTGGATCAGTAATTGGAAGCCTTAGAAGCTTAATAATCTGAAATTGACTTTATAATTGTGATCAGCATGATTTTTAGATCATAATATGATTTTTTATAAAAAGTTGATTCGGAATGATTAAATTGATTAAATTATAGTCAACTCTCAAATAGCCATCTTTAAGTTCTTCACTTAGTCACTTCTATGTGATAAGAGAAATATCTCCTGAGAAAGGAGAGAGTGTAAAGAGGAAGAGCGAAGGGAGAAAAGTTCAAAAAGGAGAAGATTGGGAAATTGAGGAGGATTGTAGAGATTTCAGCTTAAGGTATGTATAACCCACTTTGAATAAACTCTCTCTTGGACTTGAGTAAGAATTTCTTTTGTATTCATGCAATTAGGGTTTGTAAATGAGGTCATGAGTGTGGCAATTTCTTAATTGGAAGGATGTTCCTATTATTGTCTTGTTTTGGATTTAATTTGAGTTATGTGGAGGAATTGCATCCTATTCTCTAATTATTCATGTTGAACTTACATAGTGATACATATATATTGTTCATGTGCCAAATATAACCATAAACATAAAGGAATTGAATTGTATATGTGAATCAAGGAAAAATCATGGCCTAAGAAGACTTGCAATTCATGTTTATTGTGGTGTTACGACTTATAATACATGATTATGGTAATGTTATGCCATTATATTGAGTTGATTGCCCCTATTTTGTGCCTTAGAATGAGTTTACTTCACTGAATATTGCCTAAATTCGAAGCTGCTCAAAACAGGGGTTTCGACCGCACATGCGAGAAGCAGCACCGCACGTGCAGGGCTCACAGCCGCACGTGCGGAAAACTGAGCAAACAGAAGTTGAGGTACTGAAATAAAAGCACGTGCGTGGGAGGATTACCACATGTGCGGCCCACCTTCTCGCACGTACGGTGAAGGACAGCTGCACGTGCGGCCCAAGAGAAAAAAGCTTCTGTGTTTCTTTTCTCCTATTTGACATTTTGGGATTGCTAAAATGTGTGTTTGAGGCTTTTACAATGCTTGTAATTGAATGAATGATGAACGAATCGGTTACCGATTAAAAAGGAAATGGGACTAACTTATGAATTGTATGTGTGTAGGTCACATACTGGAAGGGACTATCGCTCTGCCACAACACTGTGAGTAATAGTAGTGTAGTGTTATGTTTCGTTTACTGCTAATAGTGATCGTTGGTGTTCTGTTATGCATAAGTAAGCTATGTTCCCTGATGATAAACTTATGTGCATTATTGAATGATGGCATCCTTATAGACCTGAGGTCGTTCTGGTTTGCTAGTGATGGGCCTGGGGCCGTTCAGTTATAAGCTATGGAGTGTGGACAACTCTAAGACTGAGGGAGGTGATGACATGCCGATGTCTCACCGACCCTAATATGATTTGAATTGATAATGATTCTTGGCCAGAGGCCAAGGGAGGTAGTGTACATGTCGATGTTCTACCTACTTTCCAATGTGTGAACAACTGTTGAGATGTGGGCCTAAGGCCGTTCTATATAACATGACGGGCCTAAGGCTGCTCCGCATGATATTGGGCCTGAGGCTGTTTGTACATATAATGGGCTTGTAGACCGCTCGAACTCGCTCCGCGCGCCCTCCTTTCGGAGACGGGGCAGATTTGGTTCTAGCTACTACAGTTCGGACTCCTGTCACGGTTCTGAATCTAATCTCACAAAGTGCAATGTAACACTGATAAATCACCAAAGAGTCCAAATCTGGAAAATTGTTTTGGAAAATCGATTTTAATCAAGAAGTGCCAAACATGGACTGCTTTGCCAGATTTCAAAGTCGCCACCTAAATGTTTTGTTTTGGGAAATTTAGGAAACCTAACTCGTGCCTAAGGCCACGTGTCTGTCATTACCAAAGTTGCCACGGCTCGGGAACTTGGGTATGAGGGGGGAAGGTCATGAAATGAGCACCCCTGCTCGCCCGATTAAAGGATCGGCCTTTACTAAACCTGATATGTTGCTTTTGAAAACACATGCATTCTTATTCCGATTTATTAGCTAACTTACTATGTGATGCGCTCAGCGTACAAGTATAGACTCAATCACGCGGATTGGAACAAAACAACTTATGTTTATTTTTCGAAAATAGTTTGAAAGTGCTACTCACAAGTAGACTAAATCGCAGATTTGCCACCCTCAAGTGGGCTTAGAAAAACATGATTTTGTCACTTCACAATCATCTAGTTGTTCCAATTCAGGCAATCAAGCCTCCACCCACAAGCATTCATGCAGTTAATCACTTAAGCCAATAGCCTCATGGCAAGCATGCTGTCATGGAAACACTCACACTCATGCAAGGATGCTAAAACGTAAACACTTACAGTGTACTCCGAGCCAAAACAGGAAACTAGTTAGAAATATGCATGATCCGAACTATGTCAACAGTGCCTCATGCAACACATGAAAAATGTAGCTAAATAGGCTCGGCTAGTCTAAGATGGCATATGAGTGCAACACTCGATAACATGCTTTGAAACACGTATTCAAGTATGCATTAAAATTCAATGTAGTTTGAATGATGCGTTGAGCCCGGTGCATGCAATACGAATGAATGATGCACGCATGCAAAGCATAAGTATGCTAATTGAAACATGCCCTAAAACTAACCACTGATAGTGGGTAAATAAAAGGGAGAAAGACGTGGGGTTGGAAGACATTCACACACACACGCACACTTATTACAGCATTTGCCCTCTCGACGGAGGGTCCGAATAAATAAGAGCTAAGCTAAGCCACTTATTACAAATCAACTAATTAACTATGCTAAGCTAATTAATTACAAACCAGATTGAAAATAGCTATTCTAAGCTAATTAGAATATTACAGGCCAAATTGAATAACTAGAAAATCTAAGCTAATTAGAATATTTAAAAGATGAATTGAATTAGCTAAACACATTGACTAATTAATTACAGAAAACCAGCAAATTACCTAACTAAGTAAAGCAATTAAAATGGCCTTGGGGGCGAGGGAGAGAACCATGCTCAGTTCGCTTCGCCCGAAAAATGCCTTGCCTTGCCATAAGTTGTCTCTGTTTGCACTCATGGTGACCTTAGAACATCGAACGCACTTTCAGGTTGCATCTGCCTCAAAATAGGAGCATTCTGGACAAATTTGCTGCAAGTGGCTGGCAGGCCACTTAAACTGGTCGGCAGGCTACTTAAATTGGCCGGCCGGCCACTTCAAGTGGTCGACAGGCTGGTAAAGTGGCCGGCCGGCCACTTCCCTTTCCAGAATCCCAACTTTGCTGCAACAGAGATCAACAAAGGCACAACAATGCATTTACAAGGAAATGTGTGTGCAACTACTCTCCTTATCGTTTCTCAAGCTCAAAGGAGCATAGTACTCGGCTCTCAAGCCACCAATCACGCATCTCAATGCACGATGGCCAAAGAACCAAGCTTGCACAATGTTAGTGAATGCACAAACAAGACTCGAAGAGCCTCCACCCTATCATGCATGATCAAGGGTGTCGGCGACCGAGAAATGCAACACGTTTCATCACTTGAGTATGAAACGTGCCACATTCCTCGTGTTTGGATTAACGTACGATCCAAACACAATGCAATGCAAACAACATGCTTATCTTTCAATGCTAAAATGGCATGCGCAAGACTCTAAGACCACGGCCCTATCACGAGTGATCAAAGGCAATGGAGACAAAGGGGATCGACTCACTTTCATCACTTTGAGTATGAAATGGACCAATCCACCTTGTGTTCAATATAACGTCTGGTTGAACACGATGCAATACAAACAACATATGTAATGCATGCTCAAATGCCAAATACGTTAAGCTAGTAAAGAGCATCACTCAAGCGGCATGCATTATCAATTTGAAATGACTAAACCAGCCACGGACAGACCTAAGATACTCCAAAACAGTGCCCAATAAACACCAAAACTTAGGCACAAAAGACAAGAAATGCATGCTCACTCATTTGCTTACAAGCAAGGCACAAAGCTCAATTTTCAATCACATTGAAAGAATGACATATGAGAGCATGGCAGAGGTACCAGCACTGAAATCATATACCAAATGATGACATATCATGCAAACAACACAAGTATGGCATGCTAGAGGACTTAAGCATGAAAACTAGTGAAGTACACAACACTAAGACTATGCAATGCAACGCTCAATGGACTAAACCAGCCCTAGAAAGACCTCATGCATGCCAAAATAGTGGCCAAAATGCTCTGAAATGGTAGCGTGAAAGGCAAGATGATGATGCTCATGCATTGGCCAATCAACAAGGCATAAGGGCTCAACTCTTAAACACAATTAAAGAGTGGAAAATGTGAGATTGTGGCAATGACATATGCTCTGAAATCACATACAAAATGATGCCAAAACATGAAAACATCTCATACAAGGCATGGTAGAAGGCCCAAAGCATAAGGCTAGTAAAGGGCACTACACAAGGGGCATGCAATATAATGCACAAACAACCAAACGAGCCCAAAACAGAGCTCAATTAGGCCAAAAGAAAGACCAAAACATGCTGAAATGGTAGCCTAAAAGCTTAAGGCAACATGCATACGTATTGGCTCATAAACGAGGCACAAAGCACAACTTTTAGACACAATCAAAGAGTGGAATATGTGAGAATGTGATAATGCTATATTCACTGAAAACATGTGAGAAATGAGGCTAAGGCATGTAATCACCACAAGTAAAGCATTCAAGAGGCTTTGAAACTCAAAACTAGTCAAGGCCCTTACACTACAACCATGCACAACAAGCCTCACGTGGCCAAGACCACTCAAAACAGAGCTAAGGGAGGTCAAAATAATAGCAAAAACATGCTGAGATAGAGCTAAAACAAGCTAGGATTAGAGGCATAAAGCATGATGCATGCTAGGCCAACAAAGAGGATTACACTACAAGTGCAAAAACCTAGCAAGAGGCATCCCCACCAACCAAAATCAGAGTTAAGGCATGTCAAAATAACACCAAAAACATGCTGGAGTTAGACTAAAACATTCTAGAAAGATGAGCTAAAACATTAAGCATGCAAGGCTAGTATGCAAAGTTTCCACTACAAGTGTAATATGCAAGCAACCAATGATCAATCCAACCCAAAACAGAGTTATGGCAAGTCCAAAAAGTCACAAAATCATGCTTGAACAAAGCTTAAGGTAAGGATAATCTCATGCTCATTTGGCAAGCTAACAAGACAAGAGGAGGGGGGACCACCCCCTCCTATTTTGGGCCACAAAATCAGGTTTCCACCACTGAAATTCCTCTGAGTTTCAGTGGTAGAAAGGCCATGCAAAGGCTAAAACAAAAGCTTCAAAGGATGGCTCAAAAGCTTAGCAAATAAGGCATACAAGGGGGTGAAACACCCCCAACTCCTACAAAGCCTTAAACAACCATTTTTAACACTTAAAAATAGAGTTTTTTTGTAATTGAAAACTAGGCCAAAATAAGCATGGAAAGGTAGCTTAAACTAGTATACAACAAACAAGCTTAAGAGGAGAAGAAGCTTACCCTTGTAGCATAGCAAGAAGGTAGCAACTTCAACACAAATTTTGGACCAAAACCAATTCTAAGACCTCAAAACAAGCTCCATGGTGCCTCAGCTCCAAAGTTAAGGTGCTTGACTAGGTGTTTGTGTGCAAAAGTGTGAAGAAATAACACTTCTAAGCACAAAATAGCACAAATATAGAGAGAGAGTGCGAATTCTAGAGAGAAGGAGATATTTTTGCTCTGAAAAATGTTGAACCTTTGGTGAGGGAGAGGAGCCTCTCCTCATATAGAGCAAGCAAGCCAAAAAGCTTGCTCAATCCCTCCATACACGTGTATGGAGGATGATTTCAGTGAGCCACAGCTGGCTCAAAATATCTATAAATATCTAAAAAGGAGAAAAGTGGCGGTCGGCCAATTAAGTGGCCGGCCGGCCACTTTAAGTGGCCTACAAGAGGGAAAAGTGGCCGGCAGATGCCAAAAGTGGCCGGCAAGGCCCCCTTCTTCCCAAGGCAAGAGGCAACAAGGTTTGCCCCAAAAACCAAGGCCAAAACACAAAGGGTTAAGAGGCTCAAAGACAAGGCACCGAGCCGAGACCTTTGGGCACTCGAAACAAGCACAGACATGTGCAATCATCGCTTGCACAAACGATGACATTTGAGTCTTAAGGTCGGTCAAAAATGGGGTGTCTACAGGGCCCAAGGCCGTTATGGAAATGTTTACAAAACACAATCAAGCATGTGACTTATGTGTTTATATGCATCGTAATTTATGTTTATTCATTTGAATCCCTCCCCCACTATTATTCACTGAGCCTTGCTCACTCCGTATTATGTCTGTTTCTGTAGTTAATCAGCTCGGAGATCAGTCCTAGTCCAGCCTTACAGCTTTTCTTTTGTCAATCCCTACTGTGTCCAAGCAATTAAATGAAGCTTGTCCCTCTTTGTGGATTCCCCTTTATAGCTTATAGCTTGGGACATTAGTCTCTTGTCAAATGTTGTTAATCATGTATATCCTTCACTCTCAATGCTTTTGTTATACCCCTAGTTGTGGGGTTGGGACTGTATATATGTCTATGTATAATTGTTACTTATATATATGTTTCATTATGCGTTTCATTAGGTGTTGAATGTTTTGTGATCCTGGCATGTAAAAACTAGCTCAGTAGATGACATTTTTAAATTGATAATTGCTTCCATTCGAGCCTGGTATTATATAAGGTAATCATGCTATTGATTACTGAGTTTTGAAACCCAATGTTAAGTTGGTCATGCCCAAACTTTTAGAGGCGAGTTTAGGGCGTGACATTACCCTTGTTTTCCCACCATTTTGTCAGCCTTTTTTGAACTTTTTACCACTGGTTTTCAAAGTTTTCCAGAGGACCGAACCATCACCCTTACCAAAGAATTCAAGAAGATGAAGCCACTAATATTCAAAGGGGGAATTGATCCAATGAAGGCAGAAGCATGGGTATTGTGTGTGGAGAAGCTATTTGAGGTGTTTCCATGCACTGAAGCTCAAAAGGTACAACTGGCTGCTTTCACCCTTGAAAACGAAGCCCGTAGGTAGTGGATGCTTACAAGGGTTGAACATCAAGGGTTGACTTGGACCCGATTTCTGGAACACGTTTATGACAAGTATTTTCCGCAGTGTATGCGAGATAAAAATGTGACTGAGTTTGAGACTCTGAGACAAGGAAATAAGAATGTTACGGAGTATGAAGCCCAATTCGCAAAACTAGCCTGGTTTGCACCTCATATGGTGGATACGGATTACAAGAAGGAGAGGAAGTTCGAGGGGGGATTACAAAATGTGATCCTTGGTCGAATCAATGTGTTGAAGTTACCTATGTATGTTGATGTATCAGAAAGAGCTGTCATGGCAGAAGGAAATATTGCTGCATAGAGCCGGATTTTTGAATGAAAGGGGAAGAGGCAGAATACTCAAGTATCAAAAGGACCAGCAACTCCACCAAACAAGAAGTTGAATTCAGGAACCTCTAGTGCTTCCACCCCTACCCGAGACTCAGCCCCCATTTGTTCAGAGTGTGGAAAGAAACACCGTAAAACTTGTTATCGGGTGATTGGAGCATGTTTTAGGTGCGGCAAAACATGTCATATGGTAAAAGATTGTCCTCAAAAAGATCGGCAAAATGGGAATAGAACTACTAGAGTTCAGCAGGATCAACACCAACCCCAAGTGCAAAGTTAGCTGTAAAGTCTACCAACAATAAACAGACCGCTAGGCAGGGAAGAGTGTTTGCACTGGTTTCGGGTGATGTGCAAAATGCTACAACAGTGGTGTCAGGTACATTTACTATTCACGATCATTCTGCTCATGTGTTGTTTGATTCAGGCTCCACCCACTCTTTTGTGTCAAAAATATTTGTCTAAAATTTACATAGACCTGTGGAATTACTACCGTATGTGTTGTGTGTTTCTTCACCTTTAGGGGATTCTATGACTTGTACATCTATCTATTTTGCTTGTGAATTTTTAATTGGGGACACCCAGGTGTATGCCAACTTGTTACCTCTTAATATGACTCATTTTGACGTTATTTTGGGAATGGATTGGTTAAGCGAGTACCAAGCGACTATTGATTGTATGACCAAGCAAATTAGTTTCCACCCTCCGGGACAATCATAATTCACTTTCAAGGGCCACGAAGTGATCTCTCCACCTTACATAATTTCGGCAATGAAGGCGTGTAGATTATTACAAAAAGGGTTTCAGGGGTATTTATGCAGTGTCTTGGAGGGGCAATCAGTGAATGGGGGTATTGATATGATTCCAGTTGTTCGTGAATTTCCGAATGTTTTTTCAGAAGAGTTACCAAGGGTGTTAGTTGATAGTGAAGTTGAATTTACAATTGAAGTAGTGCCGGGAACCCAACCCATTTCTAAAACTCCATATAGAATGTCACCAGTTGAGATGAAAGAGTTGAAGGTTTAGTTGCAGGATTTACTTAATAAAGGGTTTATTCGTCTGAGTGTTTCTCCTTAGGCTACCCCAGTTCTTTTTGTGAAAAAGAAGGATGGGACTCTTCGATTATGTGTGGATTATATGGAGCTTAATATCGTAACAATCAAGAATAAGTACCCATTGCCTCAGATCGACAATTTGTTTGACCAGTTGCAAGGGGCTTAACTCTTTTCGAAGATTAATTTGAGGTATGGATACCACCAACTGAAGGTCAAAGCTGAGGATGTTGTGAAGACGGCTTTTCGAACCCGATATGGCCATTATGAATTCTTGGTTATGCCCTGTGGAGTTACTAATGCACCAGCAGCATTTATGGATTTAATGAATCGAGTTTTTAAGTCTTATTTGGATGAATTTGTGGTAGTATTTACTGATGATATCCTCATTTATTCCAAGAATACAGAGACTCACGAGAACCATCTTCGTTTAATTCTTCAGACACTCCGAGATAAGAAATTGTACGCAAAGTTTAAGAAATGTGAGTTTTGGCTACACGAAGTAGGGTTTTTGGGGCATGTAATAACGAAGGAAGGTGTTTCTGTTGATCCACACAAGATTGAAGCAATTGTGAATTGGCCAACTCCTACTAATGTGACTGAGGTGCATAGCTTCCTGGGATTAGCCGGGTACTACTGGAGGTTTGTAAAAGATTTCCCCAAAATTGCAGTGCCCCTTACCCAATTGACCGAGAAGGGTGTTGTGTTTGAATGGTCAGAACAACGGGAATCTGCTTTCTAGGAATTGAAAATAAAGTTAACTACAGCACCGGTTCTTGCTTTACCATCTGGCACTAAAGGATTTGTGATCTACAGTGATGCTTCCTACAAGGGACTAGGCTGTGTACTTATGCAAAATGGAAGGGTCATCGCTTATGCTTCTCAACAACTGAAACCCCATGAAAAGAACTACCCCACACATGACCTTGATCTACCAGCCGTGGTCTTCGCTTTGAAAATATGGCGACATTATTTGTATGGCACTACTTGTGAAGTCTATAACGATCATAAGAGCCTCAAGTACCTCTTTACCCAAAAGGAGTTGAATATGCGACAGCGAAGGTGGTTGGAACTTATTAAAGACTATGATTTACAGATCCATTACCATCCTGCTAAAGCCAATACAGTTGCAGACGCACTCAGTCAGAAATTTGGCAAATTTGTTTACGGGGCGAAAGGAATTATTACATGATTTGGGAAGGATGGCTGTGGACATTGTGACACATGAACGAGATGCCATGATAGTAGCAGTGACAGCCCAACCGACATTAATCGAAGAAATTAAACAACAGCAGATGGAAGATGACTCCTTGAAGAAGGTCTGTGACGTGTTAAAGACGAAACCAAGACACGAATTCGATTTTGCAAATTCGGTGCTCAAATTTCAAAACCGATTATGTGTTCCCAATGTACCAGGGATTAAGAAGAACTTAATGGAAGAAGCACATGACTCAAGATTTTCAATACATCCAGGGAGTACTAAGATGTATCGAGATTGAAAGTAAAATTTTTGGTGGCCAAATATGAAGAAGGAAATTCCAGAATTCATCTCAAAATGTTTACACTGTCAACAAGTAAAAGCAGAGCATCAGAGACCTGCAAGGTTGCTGCAACCCCTTCCAATTCCAGAATGGAAGTAGGAAGATTTGACTATGGATTTCATTGTAGGTTTACCACGGACTCCTCGAGGTATGAATGCTATATGGGTCATTGTAGACTAGCTAACTAAATCCGCTCATTTCCTGCCTGTGAAGACTTAGTACAACGCAGATAAACTTGTCGTGATTTATGTAAATGAATTTGTACGACTCCATGGTGTTCCAGTCTCAATCATGTCAGATAGGGATCCAAAATTTGTGTCGAGATTTTGGCAAAGTTTACAAGATGCGATGGGAACAGAGTTAAAAATTAGCACAGCTTTCCATCCTCAAACAGATGGACAATCCAAGAGAACAATACAAACCGTAGAAGATATTCTCCGAATGTGTGTTTTGGACTTTCAGGGGAGCTGGGAAACTCATCTAACATTGGCAGAGTTTGCGTACAATAATAGTTACCATTCGAGCATTGGAATGGCACCTTAGAAAGGCTTATATGGAAGACCATGTCGCTCCCCGTGTGTTGGGCTGAGGTCGGAGATAGATCATTGTTAGGGCCTGAAATTGTACAGCTGACGACTGAAAAGATTAAGACTATTCGAGAAAGATTAAGAACCTATCAAAGTAGACAAAAGAGTTATGCGAACCACCGACGAAGAAATTTGGAATTTGATGTAGGTACTGATGTTTTTGTGAAAGTCACTCTAATGAAGGGACATCCAAGATTTGGTAAAAAGGGTAAGTTAATGCCCCGATATGCTGGACCGTTCCATGTTCTTGAGAAAGTGGGTTCAGTAGCTTGTCGAGTTGCTTTTCCTCTAAGTATGGGCCAAGTGCATAATGTGTTTCATGTATCTATGTTGCGAGGTTACCTCCCAAATCCGTCTCATGTCATAGATTACAATCAAATTGTGTTGGATGATAAATTAACTTATGAAGAAAAACCAATTCGAATTTTGGACCGGCATGTGAAACAACTACGGAATCGAGAAATCCCAATGGTAAAATTCGAATGGCAAGAACATTATGGAACAGTGGCTACTTGGGAAAAAGAAGAGGAAATACAACATCAATATCTGGAATTGTTTCTATCCTAAGGTAAAACAAGTTTGAGGGACCAAACTTATTTAAAGGCGGGAGAGTGTAATAACCTGACTCTCTTATATGCTTTCTGGTATACTTTCAATCTCTTATTATGTGCACTTATACACCTAATGTGAAACTCCATGTGAAATTAAGTTTAATTGTGTGATTTATATGGTTATGAGATTATATCTGTCCATTATGAGAAATATCTGTTACCATTGTGACGTTTAGATCAGTAATTGGAAGCCTCAGAAGCTTAATAATCTGAAATTGACTTTATAATTGTGATCAGCATGATTTTTAGATCATAATATGAATTTTTGTAAAAATTTGATTCGGAATGATTAAATTTGATTAAATTATAGTCAACTCTCAAATAACCCTCTTTAAGTTCTTCACTTGGTCACTTCTATGTGATAAGAGAAATATCTCCTGAGAAAGGAGAGAGTGTAGAGAGGAAGAGCTAAGGGAGAAAAGTTCAACAAGGAGAAGATTGTGAAATTGAGAAGGATTGTAGAGATTTGAGCTTAAGGTATGTATAACCCACTTTGAATAAACTCTCTCTTGGACTTGAGTAAGAATTTCTGTTGTATTCATGTAATTAGGGGTTTTAAATGAGGTCATGAGTGTGGCAATTGCTTAATTGGAAGGATGTTCTTATTATTGTCTTGTTTTGGAGTTAATTTGAGTTATGTGGAGGAATTGCATCCTATTCTCTAATTGTTCATGTTGAACTTACATAGTGATACATATATATTGTTCATGTGTCAAATATAACCATAAACATAAAGGAATTGAATTGTATATGTGAATCAAGGAAAAATCATGGCCTAAGTAGACTTGCAATTCATGTTTGTTGTGGTGTTACGACTTATAATTCATGATTATGGTAATGTTATGCCATTATATTGAGTTGATTGCTCCTATTTTATGCCTCGGAATGAGTTTACCTAATTGAATATTGCCTAAATTCGAAGCTGCTCAAAACAGGGGTTCCGACCGCATGTGCGAGGTTCACTGCCGCATGTGCAGGAAGCCCCACCACACGTGCAGGGCTCATAGCCACACGTGCGGAAAATAGGGAAAACCGAAGTTGAGGTACTGAAATAAAAGCACATGCGGGGGAGGATTATCGCACGTACGACCCACTTTCCCGCACGTGCGGTGAAGGACTGCCACACGTGCGGCCCAAGAGGAAAAATTTTATGTATTTCTTTTCTTCTGTTTGACCTTCTGGGATTGCTAAAATGTGTGTTTGAGGCTTTTACAATGCTTGTAATTGAATGAATAATGAACGAATCAGTTACCGATTGAAATGGAAATGGGACTAACTTATGAGTTGTATGTGTGTAGGTCACATACTGGAAGGGACTATAGCACCGCCACAACACTGTGAGTAATAGTAATGTAGTGTTATGTTTCGTTTACTGCTACTAGTGATTGTTAGCGTTCTGTTATGCATAAGTAAGCTATGTTCCCTTATGGTAAACTTATGTCCGTCATTGAATGATGATATCCTTATGGACCTGAGGTCGTTCTGCTTTGCTAGTGATGGGCCCGAGGCCGTTTAGTTATAAGCTACGGAGTGTGGACAACTCTAAGACTGAGGGAGGTGATGACATGCCAATGTCTCACCGACCCTAATATGATTCGAACTGATTATGATTCATGGGCAGAGGCGAAGGGAGGTAGTGTACATGTCGATGTTCTACCTACTCTCCAATGTGTGAACAGTTGTCGAGATGTGGGCCTAAGGCCGCTCCGCATGATATTGGGCCTGAGGTCATTTGTACATATAATGGGCCCAAGGCCGTTATGGAAATGTTTATAGAACACAATCAAGCATGTGACATATGTGTTTATATGCGTCGTAATTCATGTTCATTCATTTGAATCGCTCACCCAATATTATTCATTGAGCCTTGCTCACTCCATATTATGTCTATTTTTGTAGGTAATCAGCTTGGAGGTCAGTCCTAGTCCAGCCTTACAACTTTTCTTTTGTCAATCCCCGCTGTGTCCAAGCAATTAAATGAAGCTTGTCCCTCTTTGTGGATTCCCCTTCATAGCTTATAGCTTGGGACATTAGTCTCTTGTCAAATGTTGTTAATCATGTATATTCTTCACTCTCAATGCTTTTGTTATAGCCCCAGTTGTGGGGTTGGGACTGTATATATGCCTATGTATAATTGTTACTTATGTATATGTTTCATTATGCGTTTCAATAGGTGTTGAATGTTTTGTGATCCTGGCATGTAAACACTAGCTCAGTGGATGACATTTTTAAATTGATAATTCCTTCCGTTCAGGCCCCGTATTATATAAGGTAATCCGGCTATTGATTACCGAGTTTTGAAACCCAATGTTAAGTTGGTCACACCCAAACTTTTAGGGGCGAGTTTGGGGCGTGACATTACCCTTGTTTTCCCACCTTTTTATCAGCCTTTTAAAAACTTTTTACCACTGATTTTCAAAGTTTTCTAGAGGCTAAAAATCATGTTTTGAAGTCCCAAAAATGGAAGGTGTAGCCTCCCCTCCTTGTGCTTGTTTGTTAGCTTAATTGCTTCATGTTTTTAGCTACTCTTTTAGTTGTTTTTACTTTAATTCCTGCACTGTTTTGAGCTAATTTTGGACTGTTTTTATGTGTTAGTTTCATTTATGCTTTGTATTGCATGCTTGTAGTGTAATGGTCCTCATAGGCTTAGTGGTTTAGGCTTTAGCCGCAAACCTATTTGAGTTGATAGCATTTATTTCTTATTTTCCATACTTGTGTTCACCTCTAAGCATCTCTGCAATCTCCCTCCTTTCTAGGCCTTTTCTCTTTGTTTTGAGAGTTGCTCCAAAAGGAGCATTGTTTAAGCTTGAAGGGTGATATTGTGCTTAATGGTTTAATCCCTTTGGGGGTTCATTACCAATGGCATGATCTCCCTCTCATGCCTAAAACAACATTTGGTTTGACACTTCTCTCTAATATTAGACTTAAATATCATTATTGGACTTAATTGACTAATGAATGGAAGGTAATTAAAATGGAGTAATAAAATTAGGGTTAAAATGAAGCAAGATAATAAAATGGTTTGGATTCAATCAGACGTCAATTGAACCTATTGAGTTTTGAGTCGTTTTATACTTGTTGGTGATGAAAACGGTTCAAGAGTCAATTTTAACCACTTCCCTTGATCAATCCATGATAGGGAGGAGGTTTTCTTGGTCTTTCCTTACAATTTATTGAAATTGTATCCCTTGGTTCATAAGTCATCACGTAATGAAATTGCGTCGATTGATGGTTTGCGAATCAAGCCTACCCCTCATTTGAGCTGTTTGATAATAAGGAAAGGCTGGGTGGACAAACATCCCTTGAGAATGCTCAGTTTGTACTCTATTTATTTTCTGTTGCAGCAGGAAAAATCCAACATTAGTGGCTGGCAGGCCACCTTTATTGGTGGACAGACCATTATTAGTGGCCGGCCGACCACTACTTCTGGCCTGCCGACCACTATTTCTGCCCTGCCGGCCAATTTTTCCAACAAGGTAGTGTACTATTTCCTACAGAACAGAGCAAAAACTGAGGTGAAAAATCAGTGCAATCTCCTGACTGTGCAACAGAAGCATTCTGGTAGCAAAACGGAGAGCATTTTTGGATGGGAATCCACATCCATGCATGAACCATCCCTCAATTCTCGGGATCCGTTAAATAATGTTGTAATAGTAGTATGTTGTACTTAAAGTAGCAGACTTGTAACTAATAAGTTAGTTTAGTTACAATAGCTAGTTAATTTGTAGTGTTGTAATAATTAGCTAGCTTAGTTAGTTTATTTCATTTGGGTTGTAATAGATTAGTTAATTTGTAGTAATTTGCTAGGGCATTTATTCGGACCCTCCTGCATGAGGGCAAAAATGTAATAATGTGTATGTCTTCCAACCTCACATCTTTCTCCCTTTTAGTTACTCAATTATGATAGCTTAGAACATCATATTTCTTTTAGCATTTCCCATGTTTGCATCCATTTATTTTGCATGCATGAGGTTCAGCTCATTATTCTAACAAAGCATTGTAGTTTACATTCTCCGTTGAAAACATGTTGAAATTGCATGCTATCAAGTTGTTTCAAATGCCATATTAGTAGCCGAGCCTATTAATTACATCTTGTATGTGTTGCATTAGACATATTTTGCATTAGTTAGGACCCTGCATTTTTCCAACTAGTTTCTCTTTTGGCTCTCCTCAAGAATTGTGGTAAGCATTTATTGCTTTAGCATATTACATAAGTGTAATTATTGCCATGTCTAGCATGATACCATGAGGCTAAGTGCTTGAGTGCTACATCCGTTTGAATGCTTGTGGATGAAAGCTAATTGCTTGAATTGGAATACATTAATCAATGTATATATGAGATCACTTTTTTAAGTGGTACATATTCAAACACTTTTCGAAACAAACATGAAATCAAAGTGTTCCAGTTTTTGCAATTAGTCTATAGTTGTGTGCAACACATAGTAAAACTAGCGTAATAATCATAACAAGAGCATATAATGTAAATAAGAAAGACCTCATGATTAGTAGAGGCCGGTCTTTGATCAGACGAGCAGGGGTGCTCAATTCATGACCTTCCCCTCTTGTACCTAAGTTCTTGAGCCAAGACAATCTTGGTGATGATGGACACGTGGCCTTTGGCATGAGTCTCGGCTTTCCCAAATTTCTCAAAAATATTTAGGTGGCGACTCTGTATCTGGCAAAGCAATATATTTTTGGCATTTTGATTCGAAATTGATTTTCCAAAAGAATTATCGTATTTGGACTCATTTGTGTTTATCTATTTTATATTGCACTTGTGGAATCAGATTTAGAACCATGGGAGTCCGAACTGTAGGGCTAAAGGAGCACGAAAAGCCAAGCTATAATTGGGCTGCACCAGGGGTCTGAAAACTCGAGCTTGAGCCAACCCTTCTCGAGGATTTGGACCTTGCAAATCTTCAGCTGGTGGAGGTGGGTAAGAGTTCGACTGGGGCCTGGGGCTAGATGTGTGGTAGATGCCCGAAATAGGTGTTTCATTTCAGCAATGGTCTCATCCTGCCCTGCAATTCTCCAGTTTAGCATATCTGTGGTTTTTTGAAAGGCTGTTATCATGGCCACAACTTCTTCTGGACTCTCTACCATCACGGGTCTGCTGAGTTGGCAATTGGAGAAGTGGATGGGTGTAACCTAAGAGCTGACTAACAAGGATTTAGACCCGATTGCACTTGATATATCTGAATTGGATTATTCTAGACGGGTTTGACTGGATTGGGCTTTTTGGAATTAGTCTTTTGGCATTAGATGTATCTTTTATGAGTTGGTCTTTAGAGATCATATGGACTAGACCTTTGTTGAGTGGATTTTTTCTAGGATTGGATGGACTATGATGGGTTAAGGCTTTCCGAGTTGAATTGGGCTTGGCCTTTGTTGAGTTGGGTACTGCTCATTCTTTAGCTCAGACAAACCTATCATTAAAAACAAATGCCCCATCAGATCAGGATACCGGGTATGCTGGTCAAAATAAAGAAAGATACAGGGCTTGTTTGGTTTGTTTTTGGGAGAGTAGTTTTTGAAAATTGTTTTGGAGAGAGTTTAAAAATTTTTTTGGTTTGTTTGATTGTGTATTTTGTAAGTAGTTTTGGAGTTTGGGAGTTTGTAATGATTTGATGTTTGCTAAAATTGAGTAAATATGTGTGAGAGAAAAAGTGATTGAGAAAGAGAGAGGAGAGAGAAAAAGTGATTGATTGATAGGTAAGAGAGAGAAAGTGATTTTGAAAATTATTTTGAAAAATTCACAAACCAAATAAATTTTCTAAATTTTTTTTCCCAAAATCACTCTAGAAATTCAAATCAAACATACCCACAATTTTTGGCCCTGGTTCTGGTTTGATATTTTTCCATCATATCGAACACAAACCACTGGATTTCAACCCAAATTCTAATTCCGATATGACGTTCAAGTTTTGAAAGGAATCGTCTCAAGATTAGGACTCTCCAAGGATTGCATCACACACTGCGAAAGATTTCACATTTTGTACAAAAGCATTCAAAGCACCCCTATGAGAGGTTAGGGTTTCCCTGTCGTAGCTATGGCATGATCTAGGGTTTCACTACTTCAAGCAAACAGTTTCAAAAAATCTTGCATACGGGTGAGCATCCTGTCCTATGTTCGAACAGTCACTATGGCTTTACTATATGTAGCTAGGTCGATTGGTCAAAAGCGGTACCTCGATAAAATTACCTAATATACCTCTCACACCTAAGACTGAGAAGTGAAAGTCAAATCAAACGGTACGGTGATAATCCAGATTCGAGGGTAGTGTTTTCAACATGGCAGAGCCCACGATCGGCCAGCCTTTTGGCAAACTTTTTAGGCAAACCTCCAGCAAGCCGTCCATGAATAGCAAATGGAAAACACAATGACTTAGAAGCACCGATGCAAATGCAATGCAAAGAACATATATATGTAAATAAAATGTCACATCATGAAGTTCGAGTCAAGTTCTCTAATTTCTCTAGAAAAGTCGCCAGAAACTGTAGCTTGCTTGCTTTTGTTGCTCCTCGGAGGGGTTTAGTCTCCTTGGATACGATTGCCCTACAGTTCGGACTCCCATGGTTCTAAATCTGGTTTCACAAGTGCAATGTGAAACAAAAAAACACAAATGAGAGTTCAAATTCGGAAAATCTTTGGAAAATTGATTTACAATTAGAAATGCCAAAAATGGACTACATTGCTAGATTTTAGAGCCACCACCTAAATACTTTTGGAAAATTTAGGAAACACGTGACTCGTGCCAAAGGCCAGTTGTCTGATATAACCAAAGTGTCTCGGCTCGGGAACTTCGGTATGAGAGGGGAAGGTCATGAATTGAGCACCCCCCCCACCCGATCAAAGATCGGCCTTTACCAATCATGATGCGATTTTTATATACAGTATATGCTCTTGTTCTGATTTATTAATCCTAAACATACTATGTGAGGCACAAAAGTATAGACTATTTCACTCACTTTGTAATGCTTTGTTTTTATGTTTTGTTTGAAAAGAGTTTTGAATATGTGCAACTTGAAAAAGTAAACTCATATGTACATTTATCAAATCAACCCAACTTAAGCGAAAAGCCTTCATCAACAGGCATTCAAGAAGTATATGAAATAAACATTTAGCCTCAAGGGAATATACTTGACATGGCAACACAAACATACATGTAATATGTTAAAGTGAAAATGCTCACCTAGTACTCAACCAAGCCAAGCCAAAATAGAAGAAAATAGTTAGAAACATGCATGCTCAAATATGCAAGTGACTAATGCAACACATATAAAATGCAACTACTAGGTTTAGTTTATTAACATGACATATGGCTCAACTCAAAGCATATGGTAACGCATGTATTCAAGTACGTAGGAAGTAAGAACAAGGTTAGAATGATAAACCGAACCCAATGCATGCGAAAACGAATACAAGTTATGGTATTGGCATGAAACCAAAATATGATGCAATATGTAACCATCGTAAGTAAGTAAATAAAAGGGAGAAAGAATGGGGGTTGGGAGAGATATATAATATTACAAGTGTGCCCTCATGCAAGAGGGTCTGAATGTCCAAATTTAAACTAATTATCACAACACCAAATTAACTAATTTAACTAGCTATTACAATAACTAAATTTAGCTAGCTATTACAAATTCAAATGAATTTAATTAATTACATGCACTACTACCAAAGCATTAATTTAAAGGAGCATGGGAAGTGAAGCGTCGTACACACAAACAAGAACATCCTTCTGGAAGCCTCCCTATTTGCTGCCAGATTCTTTTCTCTTTGCAGTCAGAAAATTATTCTATTTTTGTCACAGCTTCTGCTCCATTCTGCCATGAAAATGCCACTGTCTGCACAGTAAAATGTGGCCGCCTGGCCTTGAAAAGTTGTAGGCCAGATAGAAGGGTGGCCGGCCAGCCACTATTTTTAGGTACGACACTGCTGCCACAGAATCAAAACAGAGCAAAGACAAAGTGTTTCCAGTAGATGTTTATCCTTTCTGCCTCTCCCTATCATGAAACTGATCAAGGGGGGAGTAGACTTGATTAATAAACCATCAATTGTTGCAAAGATGTTGCATGATGATTTATGAATCGATAGGACAAAAGATCAATAAATGGAAATAAAAGACCAACAAAATCATTCCCCTATCATGGAGTTACCTCAAGGGAAGTGGTAGACATTGCTTCTTGAATCATTAACATCATTAAAGAGTATGTAATGAATTAAGACACAATGGGTTCAATATAACGTCCAATTGAACCCAATCCAATTTTATTACTCTTTTTACCTATTTTATTCCAATTTTAACCTCTTTTACATTTTCTTGGCATTCTTTATTCATTTGTGTCCAAAAGTGATAACTACGTCCACGAAGAGGTAAAAACGATAAAGAGAAGTGTCAAACTAAAAGTTGTGCTTAGCATTAGAGAGATGTAATGCCTTGGTAATGAACCTGCAAAGAGATTAAACCATTAAGCATGGAAAGTCTCTTCCTCGTGCTTTGAACAACAACTAAGTGTTTGAGACAACTCTTAATCAAAGGAAAAAAAAAAAAAGAAGGTGGGAGGCTGCAGAGATTATTAGGCAAAGATGATTACAAGTGTGAGGAGAGGTTGAAGAGATGATTAGGCAAAAAAAGAAGGAGGTTGTAGAGATGATTAGTTTGAAAAGCTAAAAAAAGTACATAAAAGAAGAGGAGAACAAAGCTAGTAAGCAAGCCTAAGGAAGGGTGGCTAACCCCTTCACTTTTTGAACCTTAAAATCACATGTTTTCATCTCTTAAAACTCTGAAAAATAGTAGCTGAAAGTTGAGAAATAAGTGGGGAAAAACAAGGATCTAAGCTATGGAATAAGGTTCAAGAAAGGGTGGTTAACCTCTTCACCTTTGGTAGCTTTCTAATCATAAGTTTCAGCACTTTTTTAGTCCAAATCAGAGTATAAACACTAAGAAAAAGAGGAGAGAAGAATAGTTTAAACAAGGCAAAAGTTGTACCTTTGAAGAGAAGATACTCTTTTGTTCACAAACCACAAGTTGAATCCTCTCAAAGGCTGAAATTTGGTTTCAATAATCTTAGCAAGAACCCTCAAATTTTTGGTTTAGGAAGTATATATATAGTGTATGTATATTGCAAGATATAGTGGGAGAGTGTTTGTCAAGTTTTTGACTCCTGGCAAAATTTTCAAACCTAAAACAATGAGAGGTGGTCATCTATTTATAGAAAAATAGGTTTCCTTGTCAGAAATATCTATGTTAAGCCAGTTGGTGCAAGGCACGGCCGGCCATGGAAATAGACAGCCGACCAATAAAAATTGGCCTGTCGGCCACTATTTGGCCAGCAGGCCTCTGGGTGGTCAGGCTAGAAAAAATTAGGTTTTGGTCTAAATGAGGTGCAAGGTTTTAGGTTCTGAAACTCAAAACTGAAGCTTTTTGTTGAAGAAATTGAATGGTTTGTACAATGTAACAATTCATCATGGAGTATTCACCATGAGGCGCCCAAGTCTTAGGGGCGGTCAAAAATGAGGTGTCTATAGTGAGTTTGGGCCGTAATAGAGTGGTATCAGAGCACATGTTATATCGCACACACGAGTCCATAAGAGCTATAGGATATCCTAGGAAAGAATTAGAGACATTATATCTGCATGTGTGAATGTGTGTACAAATTTTGTAAATAAGAGAACTGAAATATGAACATATGAATCTGAAATATAATGAACTGAATGTGAACACTATGAAAAGAACTATTGCCTTTGTTAACTATTGTTTTGTTGTCCTATAGCAAATGGAAAATACAAGAAGTGATGGTACAACCGAATCTTCTAAAGGCTGAATGAGCCAATGGGACAAATGCTTGTAGCCTTAATAGAATCTTTGAGGCAACAACCTTTGCCCCCTCCGCCTCTACCAATGCAAGTTGAACCGGATAACAATGATATCATCAACCTAACTCAGAAGTTCATGAAGATGAAACAGCCAACTTTCTTAGGTGGTATTGAACCATTAAACGCAGAGACATGGCTACTTGAAATGGAAAAATTATTTGAAGTGTTTCCCTACTCCGAGAGTCAGAAGGTTCTGTTGGCCACCTATACCTTAAAAAATGAAGCCCGAAGATGGTGGTTGCTAATTCAAAAAGATGATGGGAACATGACATGGGTTCAATTCAAAGAGATCTTTTACGACAAGTACTTCCATCAGTGCTTTGGGGACTGAAAAGTTTCTGAATTTCAAGAGCTCAAGCAAGGCAATATGTCAATAGCAGAGCATGAGGCCAAGTTCACAGAGTTAGCCTGGTTCGCACCACACATGGTTGACACGGACTACAAGAAAGCCTGAAAGTTTGAAAGAGGTCTAAATCTGGATATCTTTGATCGGGTAAGAGTGTTGAAACTGCCCACATATGTAGATGTTCTTGACAGAGCTTTAATGGCTGAAGGTAACCTAGAAGCTATGAAACAAACTAAGGCCCCAACAATAATGGAATGGAGAGGTTAGAGGTCTGGGTACAGTTTTAGAAAGGGGCGTTGTTTTGTAAACAAAAAGCAAAACACGGGGTCTATAAGTAGCTCAAGTTAGAGCAGTGGGGCTATTCCATCTTATCCTGATTATGGAAGGAAGGATAGGACGTGTGTTACCGTGCATCTGGTGCTTGTTTTCAATGTGGCAAGACAGGCCATGTGCTGAAAGATTGTCTGCTTGGGTTTGATAGTGCCAACCGTCCTACGACAAGTTCAGCCGGATTTGCTTATGTATCTAGAACAACTATAAGAGCTAAAACTGGGAGAGAAACTTTAAGACAAGGCCGAGTTTTTACACTAGTACCTAGTGATGTGCAAAACACTAAAGCTATGGTGTCAGGTATAACTCTTATCTGTGCCCAAATTGCATATGTACTGATTGATTCTGGATCGACCCATTCTTTTGTATCGCACGCTTTCTCACATAAATTGACTAGACCATTAGAACCTATGAATTATTTACTATTTGTATCTACGCCATCTGGAGGTTCTATGGTATGCGCGTATGTTTAGCCAACATGTGATATTGTGATTGGTGATCTGACATTGTATGTTGATTTGTTGCCATTGGGTATTGATCATTTTAACTGTATACTTGGTATGGATTGGTTGACAAAGTATTGTGCAACTATTGATTGTGTGAATAAAACGGTTGTGTTTCGACCACCTGGTAAACCTAAATTTGTATTCGTTGGGAATGGGGTAATTTCTCCTCCGTACTTGATTTCTTTTGTGAAAGCTAGAAAACTGTTAAGAAAAGGGTGTCGGGGTTACTTGTGTTGTGTTTTGAATGTGACTCCTAATAGCCCCAACGTAGTGAACATGCTTGTATTGAATGAATTTCCCGATGTCTTTCCAAATGATTTTCCTAGAGACTTAATTGATAGGGAAATTGAGTTTACTATTGATGTTGTACCTGGAACACAACCAATTTCTAAAACCCCATACCGAATGTCAACCTCCGAATTAAAAGAACTGAAAGTCCAACTTGAAGAACTACTAGACAAGAAGGTCATCCAATCGAGTACTTCACCTTGGGGTGTTCCAGTTCTATTTGTTAAAAAGAAATATGGGTCTTTTAGTCTACGTATAGATTATCGGGAATTGAACAAAGTAACTGTCACAAATAACTATCTACTACCCCGAATAGATGATTTGTTTGACCAACTCCAGGGAAATTCCAAGCCGAGGATAGACCCCTGGGTATTTAAACCAGACTTTAGTCTCGGAAATTCCGAACCTTTGCGTTCTAGGCAATAGCCGTCCGAACTCTAGTTTCCACCGTCGCAGTTGGTCTCCTAGGAACTCATTGCAAACACAGCCAAGATGCATCTGGCAGGGGCTGGTTTTCTGAGGGAGCACTTCGATTGCCATTTTGGCTTGAAGCAGACTTGATCTTGAGCTTGAGGTAGAGGCACACTCATACTTCGGAGCTTTGGCAAGACTTGAAGAGGTACACACAGAATGTAGTCTCGGAACTTACTGAAGTTGAAACAAACTCAGATACCCGACATTTTCCTCTTTTGCTTTTGCTTTGTAGTCTTGAACCCATATAGCTTCAGATAGGTCCTAGTTCTACTGTTCTCACATGACCTGGGTTGAATCCTGCGATTTTATGAAAGAACAAATTTTGTTTTGTACAGATGTGGAGAACGGCACGGCACTCGGAGCGCAAAACGATTTTATTTTTGAAATTCAGAGATGAGCTTTCGACCAAGTATTGAGCCTATGACTGAACACAGCAAAATGACTCAACAAGGAAATAAAAGGCACACAACCTAGACACATCGAGTAACACTCGAAACGACTCAAAACTAGAATCGAGATAAAACAAAAAGACACGACACTCAGACGTGCACAGGGAGCCTGTTTCACCGGGTAGTGTTTCCCACCCTTTCTCATTTGTGATTCTCACATCACTCGGGGGACCTCGCTACAGCTCGGACTCGATTTGTAGTCACGGTTCTAAGTCTGAACCAAAGAGTCCAAATCCGGCAAATCGTTTTGAGAAAACTGATTTTTGAAAGAAGTGCCAAACATGGACTGCTTTGCCAGATACAGAGTCGCCACCTAAATGTTTTTTAATGGGAAATTTAGGAAACCCTAACTCGGTGCCAAAGCCCACGTGTCCGTCATCACCAAAGTTGCCTCGGCTCGGGAACTTGGGTACGATTGGGGAAGGTCACTTCGTGAGCACCCCCGCTCGCCCGATCAAAGATCGGCCTCTACTAACCATGATATCTATTTTTGAAAGCATTGTATGTTCTTATTCCGGTTATTAGCCTAGGTTACTATGTGATGCGTACAGCATACAAGTATAGACTGAGTCGCCTGAATTGGAACAAAACTTTTCATGTTTGTTTGTTTGAAAATGGTTTGATGGTGCTACCCGCAGGTAGGCTAAGACGTGGATTTGCCACCCTCGGGTGGGCTTAGAAAACATGATTTTGCCACTATCTAGTGGGCTTAAAACACACATTTGATGAATTGTTCCAATCCAAATAACCCAACCTTCACCCACAGGCACTCAGGCAGTTATATCACATAAGCAATTAGCCTCATGGTAAGCATACTATTCATGGCATTCATTCGCACGCATGCAAGGATGCTAAAGCATAAAACTTACCGAGTACTCCAAGCCAAGACAGAAACTACATTAGAAATCATGCATGATCCTAAGTGTACAGAAATGCCTAATGTAACACATGCAAAATGCAACTATAGCAGGCTCGGTGTAACAAGCCCGCGGGGGACCTCGCTACAGCTCGGACTCGATTTGTAGTCACGGTTCTAAGTCTGAACCAAAGAGTCCAAATCCGGCAAATCGTTTTGAGAAAACAGATTTTTGAAAGAAGTGCCAAACATGGACTGCTTTGCCAGATACAGAGTCGCCACCTAAATATTTTATTTTGGGAAATTTAGGAAACCCTGACTCGGTGCCAAAAGGCCACGTGTCCGTCATCACCAAAGTTGCCTCGGCTCGGGAACTTGGGTACGATTGGGGAAGGTCACTTCGTGAGCACCCCCGCTCGCCCGGTCATAGACCGGCCTCTACTAACCATGATATCAATATTTGAAAACTTTGTGTGCCCTTATTCCGATTATTTAGCCTAGGTTACTATGTGATGCGCACAGCATACAAGTATAGACTGGATCGCCTGAATTGGAACAAGAAAACATTTCATGTTCGCTTTTTTGAAAATGGTTTGCTACCCGCAGGTAGGCTTGAAACATTTGATGATTTACTCCAATTCAGATAACCCAGCCTCCACCCACAGGCATTCAGGCAGTTATATCATATAAACAAATAGCCTCATGGTAAGCATGCTATTCATGGCAGTCACTCACACGCATGCAAGGATGCTAAAGCATAAAGCTTACCGAGTACTCCAAGCCAAAATAGACATTCATTAGAAATCTATGCATGAATCCTAAGTATACAGAAATGCCTAATGCAACACATGCAAAAATGCAACTATAGCAGGCTCGGCTATTCCAAACATGACATATGGAATGCTACAGCTAACACGTATTCAACTTTGGAATTGAAAGTACAATGCAGTTAGTATGATGCGCCGAGCCCGGTGCATGCAAAACAGATGAATGATGCAAACATGCTATCATACTGTATGCTAATTGAAATATGCCCTAATCTAACCATCATAAGCGGATAAGTAAAAGGGAGAAAGACGTGGGGTTGGAAGACATACAACACACACACGCACACTTATTACAGTTGTGCCCTCGCGCAGAGGGTCCGAATAAATAATACAGTGCCGAATAAAAGAATATTACAGTCCAAATGTTACAGTCCGAATAATATACAAATTCCTACTTAATTAATAAATTAACTAAGAAAGTAAATAAAACTGGCATGCGAGTCAGGGACTGCCTTGCTTCTGATGGATGATGCATGTCCGGGTTGTCTTGCGCGAAAATCCACCGGGATGCCCCAATTAGCCTCTGTTTAGCAGTTATTCTTGGAAAGCGCGCCAAGTCCCGAAAAGTTGCTGATTCTTCATTTTGCTGCAACAGAGAGCAGGAAAGGTGCATAGCAATGTATTTTCACAGATATATGCATGTCTCGATCCTCGTGGCACCAATCACGCATACCGAGGCATGATGACCGAGGAGTCGAATTGCACAATTTGATATAGAATGAATGCACATGTAAACACAACAAGAACCTAACTCCATCATGGGTAATCCGGAGTGTTGGTGACTGGGGAATTGAGACACATTCCGTCACTCGGAGTACGAAATGCACCACGTTTCCCGTGCCCGGACTAACTCCTATCCCGAACACGATGCAATACGCATGATATGCATGAAATGCGACTAAGATACAATCCTAACATACACAATGCTATGAAAATGAGATGTCTCGAAATACGTGCACACAGACACGCAAATCGAGAAAATGACAGAATGCGATCTAAGATACAACCTAGTATGCACTATGCTGTAAAAAAGAGATGCCTCGAAATGCGTGCACACGGGCACGCAAACCGAGAAAATGACATACGCAATGCAAATGACATGAAAACATGATACGGGCTTACACTAACATGAGAGAGCCTCAGCCACACTCACATAAGAGGCCAATGGATGAAAATGAAGTGCCTCGAAATGCGTGCACACGGGCACGCAAACCGAGGCAATGGCATACGCAATGCAATGGCATGGAAATGACATATAGAATGCAACATGGACTTATACTAACATGAGAGAGCCTCAGCCACACTCACATATGAGGCCAATGGATGAAAATGAAGTGCCTAGAAATGCGTGCACACGGGCACGCAAACCGAGGCAATGGCATACGCAATGCAATGGCATGGAAATGACATATAGAATGCAACATGGACTTATACTAACATGAGAGAGTCTCAGCCACACTCACATAAGAGGCCGATGGATGAAAATGAAGTGCTTCGAAATGCGTGCACACGGGCACGCAAACCGAGGCAATGGCATACGCAATGCAATGGCATGGAAATGACATATGCAAGCATGCTAATGGATTTTCAGCAATGAAATGTGGGGGAAAACAGCCCCGAAGTGAGGCGAAAACACACCCGATGCATGGAATAGTCCCGAAGCATGAATTTTGGGACCCGAAATGGCCTATAGCTATACCAAACATGCACAATATGGATATGCAATGAATAGACAGAAGCAAGGCAGCCCCAAAATTAGCATTTTACCAGTACAAAACATGGCCAAACAGCAAACCAAGATAGGGCAAAACTAGCATGCAAGAAATGGCCCTAAACATGGGATTAAGAAGCAACTCATAGCTGATGTCCTCAAACAGGTTAGGGCCCTTCAACAAAGTTGAAGAGGGGCCCAAAATATGATGTTTTTCAGAACTGTAAAAACCCCAAAAACAAACACAGGTATGGCTGCACTCTCATGCAAGAAAAAGGGCCAAAAGGTGGTCAAAGAGGCAAGTGGTATATGCAAAGCCCAAACCGAAAAATTCCCTTCTACAACATTGAAGAGGGACCAAATATATGACTATTTTCAGAACTGTAAAATGGCCAAAACAGTATACAAACATGCTAGAAATGCAATGCAAAATGAGGCTCAAAAGTGGCTATAACACAAAGTATACAAAATATTCCACAAACGGCCAAAGACCCTTAATAAAACATGAAGAGTGGGCTAAAATAAGACTATTTTCAGAACTGAAAAATGGCCAAAAACAAAAGCATGATAGGCTAACAAAACATGCAAGAATGGGGACCAAAAGAGAGATATAACATGAAGTGGCATATGGAGGTCCCAAACCATGAAAGGCCCTAAATGAAACATGAAGAATGGACCAAAATAAGACTATTTTCAGAACTGTAAAATGGCCAAAAACAAAAGCACAATAGGCTGCCCAAGCATGCAAAAATGGGACCAAAAAAAGAGTATAAAGGCAAGTATAACATGGAGGTCCTAAACAGTGTTGAGCCCTTCTTCAATGTTGAAGAGGGGCTCAAAATAAGCCTATTATCAGTTTACAAAATGCTCCAAAACAAATCACACACAAGCTAAAAATATCATGCAAGAAAATGACATCTTAGAGGGATAATGAAGCAAGTGCAAGATGGAGGGCTCAAACAGGGTTGAGCCCTTAATGAGACATGAAGATGAGCTCAAAAGAAGGCCACTTTCAGTTATGTCCAGAGCTCAAAGTAAAAAGCATAGATGGCTAAGAAATATTGCAAAGAAAAGCTCAAAAAAAGGAAATGGCAACTCACCCTTGGAGACAAGTCTTTTGTTGCTTCTTGGACCGATTTGCAACACCTTTAGCCTTTGAGAAGCCCTCCTTGTTGCTGGAAATGAAGTGGTGATGGTGGTGCTTGGTGGTGATGAAGAAAACAAGGTGTAGGACTTAAGGATTTTTAGGAAAATGAGGAAGATGGAGGGAGATATGTGTATTGAGGCTTGAAGACAATTTTTTCCAACCCCAAAATGTGATGTTGGCTGCTGGTTATAAGGACCAAAAAAGGGGTGTAAAGGTGTGGGAAAAGGAGGCCAACTTTCCCCCACAAAATATCAACCGGATATTGATATTTTCTGGGGCATAAAGCTATACAGCTGTAAAGTGAACAGTGTGAGGGTCTCGGCTGGCCAGTTATTTTGGTTGCAGGTGGCCGGCCGGCCACACCCCCTAGCCGGCCGGCTAGGGGTCAAAAGGGTCAAGCTGATTTAGTGGCCGGCCACCACATGATGGTGTCCTCCCATGTGTGTACATCACAAATATGTGGTTCAAAGTTCAAGAATGTGACCCCAAGGTGTTCAACATTAGCCCGGAAGGAGGGGTTCAAAAGGGTCAAATGGAATTACTGGCCGGCCACCAACTTTTAGGATCCTCCCAAGTGTGTACATCACAAATATGTGGTTCAAAGTTCAAGAATGTGACCCCAAGGTGCTCAGCATTAGCCCAGAAGTGTGAAAAACGGGCGCCGGAGGGCGTCGGAGGATGTATAACTGGTTGCTGCAACAATTACTGGCCTCCCACCCTTCAGTGACCTCCCCGGTGATAAAACAGAGGTACCTGCCAAAAATGAACGAAAACCGTTGCAAAACGAATGTTCGAGGGCCAAAACGCGCAGTTCGAGGTCCCGAAAATGGGCTGTTAAGCACCGAAAGTGGCATTTGGCCACGAAGTGGGTTTCTCAGACCCCAGTGTCCCTCAAAAGAGAGAAAATAGGAAGTATGACAAAAATCAGAGCAAATGGAGATGGTTAAGCGGTCCCGAACCGAGGCACACGGCCAACGATCCCGAAAACCGGGAACCGGACTCCGAAATGGGCAAAATGGCCTGCGGCCACAAAATGTAGCCCACGGCCACTGAGAGATGGTCTACGAGACCTCTCCCTCCCCTCAGGGAAAGAAACAGAGAAAACTGAGTCTGGTTCGCAAACCGAGACAAGGGACAGAAGAGGGTTCGGAAATCCGGAGGCAGGGCTTACGGCCGCGACTCTGAAACTTCTGAACGAGCACATTATGCAACATCACCAAGCGCTCAATCAGTGACGTCTGAGTCTTAAGGTCGGTCAAAAATGGGGTGTCTACAGTTGCCCCTCTTTGACAGAACTCGAAAGTCACAAGTGACGGGAGTGAATGTCAAAGCCCAGAGACGACCCATTTTTGACAAGGCCGAAGACTTAGACAAGCGTACAAAGTAAACAGAGATGTGCCCGCAGGCAGGTCCGCAGGCAGGGGGGGCAAAATGCAAAGCGATATGCAAGAAGCCGAACATAACTCATTGATCATGCAAATGCAGCAAGCTGTAATGAAGCAAGTATGCGCAAATAAATGCAACAGGTTTAAGAAAGAATGCAAAGCAACAACTACATTTCATGCAGTTAAGAATGCGGAGAATTATTCAATCCTCGCCACGTCTCACACGGAGAAGATACGATACCTGCGCGATTCGTCTGGTCGCACCAGCCTCAATTGAACCGTACATACAATATCGTGCCTGCAAAAGAGAGAAATTGCAACAAGTACAACATGCTACCAACATATATCCAATGTGATTCTGGAAGTTTGACACACGCAGTGCCGGTGAGTGAATGCATCGCCATGCAAGAGTGGAACATGCGTGACAACGTATGCTCAAACATAGAGGTATGCCAATATCAAAAATGTGCATAACAATGTAAGTGTGTTCATGTGAATGCAAGTTATGTGCAGGATAGTGCAAAACGAGCATAAATCAGGGTGCCCGTTTGTCATGAAGTAACGAGCACGGAAATGCGTGTTTCGGCGAAGGCAACTCGATCACGGCCTCCGATCCGCTTCCCGGAAAGACAACAACTCATTCAAAAAGGATACACTTTGATTTTGATGAATGATGATGAGACAGATGTCAGACCCTGAAGCGGAAGTTCCGGCGGAACAATTTCGCGACCGGAAGTGTACTTTTCTTGAACTTTTTCAGGTCCCGGGAACTCCGATCTTCCTCAAAATTTGCAGGGAGCTAGGTGAGCTTGTGGGGGACACCACCGGCCGTTTATTTTCCCAAGGGGAGGCCACCGGCCACTTTTGCAAAAAGGAATTGGCTGGCCGGCCGGTTTTCCAAAAAGGAAATGGCTGGCCGGCTAGAAAAGGTGGCCGACCGGCCATATGCCCAAATCCGAGGGCATTTTGGTATTTTCACCCCCTTTCTTCATGCTCCTTCATCCCAAGACTTGGAGCCTATATAAGGCAGCCGAGATCTCTTCCTCTCTTGCCTCCTACAACACTTTCTTCTCCAGATCTGAGTTCCATACGCGTTTTCCAACGCCCTACGCAAGTTGTTTTCGCAAAAATATTCAGTTTTAAACACTTTGAAGCGATTAAATTTCGGTTTCGGAGCTTCTTTTCTCATTTTCGCCACTTGAGGTAAGTTTGTCTCAATATTTGGAAGATTTTCTCGGGAGTTGACTTTTGTTGACTTTTTCATTTCCCGAGAGTTGACTTTTGTTGACTTTTTCCAATTTTGGCTCATTTTCGCTCATTTTTGCTCCTTTTGCAGATTCTTTGAAAATGGCGGGTAATTCTCCCCACGGCGGAGGCTTTCCAGGTGCCGGAGACGATTTTGATCCCATGACTCTACCCCCGAGGGTCCGCCCTTTTATTCCCGGGAGGTACAATCCGCCAGCACATGTCCTCCCTCGTGCCGTCTTCCGTCACTTCACTAGCTTTGACGAGCGAGCACCTGGGGATCTGCTTCTCTGAGAGCTAGAGCATCACCTCTCTCAGGAGGCCGGAGAGGTATTTACTTCATTTTCTGCATTTTTCGTACATTTCAGCACCTTTGCCATGCTTGAATACGCAGTTTAGCTTATGACATAGTACTTTGCTTGCATCCTGAACACGTAGTTTAAACACCCGAATTTCTGAACACTTGGCTCATTAATTAATTGCGAACACACAGTACACATTAGTTAAGAGGTGAACACACGATTCAAACACTGATTTGTCGAACACACAGCCCGAATTCGAAAGTGAACACACAACCCACACTTTAAATTTTCTGAACACGCAGCCCAGATTAGAATAGTGAACACACAGCCCAAACTGATAGAAAGTTGAACATGCAGCCCAAATTTAAAATTTTCTGAACACGCAGCCCAGATTAAATAGTGAACACGCAGCCCATACTCATAGAAAGTTGAACACGCAGCCCAAACTTTAAATTTTCTGAACACGCAGCCCAGATTAGAATAGTGAACACGCAGCCCACACTGATAGAAAGTTGAACACGCAGCCCAAACTTTAAATTTTCTGAACACGCAGCCCAGATTAGAATAGTGAACACGCAGCCCACACTCGTTGAAAGTTGAACACGCAGCCCAAACTTTAAATTTTCTGAACACGCAGCCCAGATTAGAATAGTGAACACGCAGCCCACACTCGTAGAAAGTTGAACACGCAGCCCAAACTTTAAATTTTCTGAACACGCAGCCCAGATTAGAATAGTGAACACGCAGCCCACACTCGTTGAAAGTTGAACACGCAGCCCAAACTTTAAATTTTCTGAACACGGAGCCCAAATTAGAATAGTGAACACGCAGCCCACACTCGTTGAAAGTTGAACACGCAGCCCAAACATTAAATTTTCAGAACACGGAGCCCAGATTACAATAGTGAACACGCAGCCCACACTCGTTGAAAGTTGAACACGCAGCCCAAACTTTAAATTTTCTGAACACGCAGCCCAGATTAGAATAGTGAACACGCAGCCCACACTCGTTGAAAGTTGAACACACAGCCCAAACTTTAAATTTTCTGAACACGCAGCCCAGATTAAATAGTGAACACGCAGCCCACACTCGTTGAAAGTTGAACACGCAGCCCAAACTTTAAATTTTCTGAACACGCAGCCCAGATTAGAATAGTGAACACGCAGCCCACACTGATAGAAAGTTGAACACGCAGCCCAAACTTTAAATTTTCTGAACACGCAGCCCAGATTAGAATAGTGAACACGCAGCCCACACTCGTTGAAAGTTGAACACGCAGCCCAAACTTTAAATTTTCTGAACACGCAGCCCAGATTAGAATAGTGAACACGCAGCCCACACTCGTTGAAAGTTGAACACGCAGCCCAAACTTTAAATTTTCTGAACACGGAGCCCAAATTAGAATAGTGAACACGCAGCCCACACTCGTTGAAAGTTGAACACGCAGCCCAAACATTAAATTTTCAGAACACGGAGCCCAGATTACAATAGTGAACACGCAGCCCACACTCGTTGAAAGTTGAACACGCAGCCCAAACTTTAAATTTTCTGAACACGCAGCCCAGATTAGAATAGTGAACACGCAGCCCACACTCGTTGAAAGTTGAACACACAGCCCAAACTTTAAATTTTCTGAACACGCAGCCCAGATTAAATAGTGAACACGCAGCCCACACTCGTTGAAAGTTGAACACGCAGCCCAAACTTTAAATTTTCTGAACACGCAGCCCAGATTAGAATAGTGAACACGCAGCCCACACTGATAGAAAGTTGAACACGCAGCCCAAACTTTAAATTTTCTGAACACGCAGCCCAGATTAGAATAGTGAACACGCAGCCCACACTCGTTGAAAGTTGAACACGCAGCCCAAACTTTAAATTTTCTGAACACGCAGCCCAGATTAGAATAGTGAACACGCAGCCCACACTCGTTGAAAGTTGAACACGCAGCCCAAACTTTAAATTTTCTGAACACGGAGCCCAAATTAGAATAGTGAACACGCAGCCCACACTCGTTGAAAGTTGAACACGCAGCCCAAACATTAAATTTTCAGAACACGGAGCCCAGATTACAATAGTGAACACGCAGCCCACACTCGTTGAAAGTTGAACACGCAGCCCAAACTTTAAATTTTCTGAACACGCAGCCCAGATTAGAATAGTGAACACGCAGCCCACACTCGTTGAAAGTTGAACACACAGCCCAAACTTTAAATTTTCTGAACACGCAGCCCAGATTAAATAGTGAACACGCAGCCCACACTCGTTGAAAGTTGAACACGCAGCCCAAACTTTAAATTTTCTGAACACGCAGCCCAGATTAGAATAGTGAACACGCAGCCCACAGTTTGATTGAAAGTTGAACACGCAGCCCAAACTTTAAATTTTCTGAACACGCAGCCCAGATTAGAATAGTGAACACGCAGCCCACACTCGTTGAAAGTTGAACACGCAGCCCAAACTTTAAATTTTCTGAACACGCAGCCCAGATTAAATAGTGAACACGCAGCCCACACTCGTTGAAAGTTGAACACGCAGCCCAAACTTTAAATTTTCTGAACACGCAGCCCAAATTAGAATAGTGAACACGCAGGCCACAGTTTGATTGAAAGTTGCTTATACTGAACACACAGTTCGTACACTTCACTTCTGAACACACGGCTACTTCATTTTATTTGTATGCAGCTTATTTCACTTTATCGGCACACAGCCCATTTCATTCCATTGGCACGCAGCCCATTTCATTTCATTGGCATGCAGCCCATTTCATTTCATCGGCACACAGCCCATTTCATCTCATTGGCACACAGCCCATTCATTTCATTATTGACACATGCATTCATTCTGAATGCAGGTTGGTTCTCGCAGTGTACGGGGATATGGTTCCACCGCCGCGCGGGACTGGTACGCTGAGCTCCCGGAGGGTGTCCGAGATTTAGTAGACTTGGCAGGATTCGGGGCTTTCTGCATTGGGTTGTCACGTTGTTCTGCCAGGAGGACTTTGATGGCAGCCTTGGTAGAGAGATGGTGGGACACCACCAACTCCTTTCATTTCTCTGCCACCGGAGACATGACCATGACGCCTCTAGACTTCGCTGTGTTGACTGGCTTGGACATAGGAGGTTGGCCCATCCCCTATGATGAGGATATGGGCGAGTGGGAGGCCGCTTGGATGTATCTATTGGGGGCTCGCCCGCCTGTTGACAGGGTTTCTGGGAGAGTCCGATACACTTGGTTCTCTTCCCACTTCCGACGGGCGGAGATGGTGCCCGAGACTCCTGAGGAGACGGAGCAGTACGCCCGTGGTTTCCTTATGTTCCTCTTCGGGACTACTCTGTTCGCCGATAGAGGGAACACCGTCGGGCTATACCTGCTGAGTGCTCTGGTTGACCTATCACAGGTCCGTCGATATGACTGGGGTGGCGCCGGCCTGGCTACCCTTTACTTTATATGAGCGCGGCCTCCCGCGGGCGGGGAGATTTACTTGGCGGCTACTGGAGAGCCTGGGAGGTACTTTTCTGTCCGCTTGATTTACATTTCTGCTCTTCATTACTTGTACATTGCACACACAGCGCACTTTTACAGTCTGTATTTTGCTCTCGGCATTTCGTACTTACATTATGCACTGCTTTTCTCAGCTATGGGTCTATGTATACTTCCCAGCATTAGCCCCAGAGTTGGAGGTGGCAGGGCTTCCCATGACCCCATACTCACTAGTGTTCGAGGGCCCGCATCGGCCGAGACCCCAAGAGACCCTAATTTACTTGCGACAGTATTTTGACACTGTGCGGCATTCGGAGGTACTTCAGAACTTTCAGTTCCTTTCATTTTCATCTTTGATTTGCTCTGTATATTCCCGATTTCTGATTGGTTTATACATTTATCATCCGCAGATCTCATGGCTGCCTTGGGCGCCCCTGGGTGATGGTCTCCGACTTCAGTATACCGAAGGGTCGGACACCTCCCAGTATAGGGTCCTGCTTGAAGGGCCGGTTGGCAGGGCATGGTTCCTGGGGGAACGCTTTCTGCGTCAGGTATGGGGGTATCTTTCTCAGGATCCTCCCGCAGTACCCCCAGTCAGTATGCGGACTGCTGACAGGCTCTCTTTCTCGGAGGTAGTCGGCGCTATGCTGGGTAGCGATGCTTTACTATACCTTGAGGAGGGGGACTATGCCACTTACCGTCACATATATTTGATGCCTCCATTGACGGGAGCTCGCACCCCGATGACGAGGCCTGCTGGTGTGTCATCCTCGGGCTATCCTCATCCTGGATGGCCAGATATGCCGACTGAGTTGATGGCATGGCAGTATGGGGCTATCTCTCCGACTCCGATCCCGCTAGAGCCTCCGATGCCCAGTGATCGATACGCCATTGATCCTGATTCACCGCTGGTATGCTCCACTGTTTTTCATTCATCATTCAGATGTTTAGACATTCTTTTGTTCACTGATGATTATGAGCTCATATTTGCAGCCATCGCGAGGGTACATGGAGGAGGTGGTTGGACTGGTGGCCACACTCGAGGGCATGGTCCTGCGTAGGGAGGCACAGTTGTCTGTCGCGGGCATTCAGGTACCTTTCAGTTTTCTGGCATTTATCATACTTCTGATGACATGCTGATTTCTACTGCATCGATAGTCTACTTGTGTAGAGCACATCTGACACACACCCCACTTGTACACTGTATTTACATGCACCCACTTCACGTAGCCTTTGCTTGTATCTCCATCTGATGTATACATTTGGACTGATGTGTCTGAATTGAATTCTTTGTTTTCAGATGCCTTCATGGTCCGGTCAGCCGCAGGCCAGGCCACCTGGGACTCCTTGGGGAGCTGGGCCATCTGGGCCTTTCCAGGGGGCTGGGCCATCCGGGCCTTTCCAGGGGGCTGGGCCATCCCGGCCTTTCCGAGGAGCCGGGCCATCTAGGCCTTTTCGAGGAGCTCGAGGAGGGCCTGTCCGCAGACGCAGGGCTCACGTTGTGGAGGCGGAGCCTGATGAGGAGGAGGAGGATGTTGAGGAGGAGGAGGAGGAGGAGGAGGAGGCTACCGACCGCCAGTCAGAGACATCTGCTGAGGAGGGGGGCTCCGGTCTTGGTTCGGGGAATAGTGGCGAGGCTGAGGGGGATCCTGAGGATGACAGCTCCGACTCAGATGATGATGATGGTTCAGAGGTTGTCCCGCAAAAGAGGATGAGGAGTGCTTCTCATTCCCGCTCCCGAGGACATTGATGCTGCTGTTTCTTGCTTTATTTTTCTTTTTGCTAGTAGTTTGTAGCACTTTGCACATTGTTAGGCAGTTTTATTTTTTTGTAAAACTTGTACCTTTGTTTGTTGTAAAGCATGATGGAATGAACAGCTTTTGAAAGGGTGTTTGTATTTTAAACTTTTAGCATCGTATCGCATCATTTTATTTCGCACAAAATGAAATTGAATGAGAATGTGCATTGTGTAATCACCAAGTTAGGTAGTGAACCGACGCAACAAACTAATCAACTCAACTTACTAAGATATAACAGAACCTTTAGCAAGTTTACAACTCGATAAACATAATGCAATAACGTAAATAAACAAGACTTGAACAAAGATTGCTTAAACATAGCGCAATGACTCAAAAACACGAAACACGTCCGTTCGACAAACAACTCGATAAGCAAAACAACAACTCGATAATCAAAACAACAACTCGATAAACAAAACTTGGCAACAACAGAGTGTACTTCTGACGATCTGGGCACCGGAACGCATCCGAAACAGAGGGAAATGAAGGCCTTTGACTCTCCCGTTGCATGGAGATGCTTGAAACTTTCCCTCGAAGGGTAAAACAGGGCCAAGGAGATACACTGCAGCATTGCCGGCCACCTTTGGGAGCCGGCCGGCCAATTTTATGGAGAGTGGGAGCCGGCCGGCCACTTATGTAAAAAGTAAATGGCTGGCCAGCCAGAAAAGGTGGCCGGCCGGCCACTTATTCCTGTAGCCAGCTGGTTTTTGACACATGTCCCTGTGAATAGCGTTTTTCCCTCTATAAAAGCCTCAACTTCGGGAACATTCATTTCATCTTAGTTTTACACAAAGATGGAGGCGTTTCTCGCGGAAAATCTCATATCTTGGATCTCTTCTCTAGATGGCTCGGAAAAGCCGAACTTCTGGGGTTTCGGCTTGAATGCACTATTCACGCTGAGCCGTACTCCGCTACAGCTCCCTTTTCTCCATGCCGCGGCAAGGTTCTGGAACCCAGTGACGCACGTTTTTAGCTTTGGCGGCCAAGAGATGTGTCCCACTTTCGAAGATTTTCAGGTTTTGATGGAGTCTGAATGCTCTGAAGTGATCTTGCCCCAGCTCCGTTTTGGCCATGCTCAGGCTTTAGGGCGGATGTGTGGGCTCACAGCGCATGACGCTCGATCTCTGATCTGCAGTGGGGAACTGGACATCCTCGGCTTGATCCATCGTTTTTCCGACGCCGGTGACCGCAGCAACCATTATTGGCAGGGTTTCCGGCAACACGCCCTCTGCTTGTGTTTGTTGTCTCACTTTCTGCTTTCCTCGGGCTTCGGCGGGGCTAGCATTCGCCTGATTGAAGTCGCCCAAGGCTTGAGAGAAGGAAAGAGCTGTATTGCCATGACCTTGGCCGAGACACTGATGGGCTTAGATTCTGTCTATCGCCGGGAGGCGACTAGGTTTGCTGGGAGTCCACTGCTGCTGCAGGTAATGTTTCCCACCCAACCTTACATATATATTTGCTCACATCACTCGACCCTTAGGCTCGGTTTTTCTCACAAAACCCTTGTCTTACTTTTCTCTCATCGTACATCTCTCTGTTCTTTATTCTCTCATTTTCCATCCCTCCCCCAGGTATGGTTAATGGACAAGTTGCAGGTTGTGGACTCTTACCCGGCCTATTCAGCTCGAGGCTACTTCTTTCGGGAGCGCCTAGTCAATGCTCTTGACGAAAGGTGGTGGTTTGACTGGATGTGCAATTTGTCCGCAAACGGCATTGCTTGGCGTTGTCCTTGGCTCAACCTCCCGGCAATGAGCTATAGTATGTCTCGGCTGATTGGGATCCAATTGATTGGTCTAACCCACTGCGTATTCTATTTTCCGTTCCGGTTCCTGCGTCAGTTTGGTCATGATCAGACCTGCACACCGGAGGGGATTGAGTATCCAGCCGCTTTCCCGATCCGGGGTGCACAGCTTGCCCGATATGCCACAGCATGGAGGACTAGAGAGCTCCTGGCCCCTGCTTCCACTTTCAGTTGCACTTTGTCCGATGAGTGCTTGGATTGGCTCAACGAGGAGGCACAGGTTGGGCCTAGCTTGGCTTCAGATGCTTCATCCAGCTCTGGGAGAGGACGTAGAGATACTTGATTTAACTATGCCCCAAATTTATTGCTTCATTAGTATTTTCAAGTTTTCTTTATGAATGTACTAAAAGAGCAACCTCGATTGTATGCAAGAGCAGGAGAACTCTATTTTGAAATCAATGAAATTGAAGGTTATGGTACTGAAAATTTTCCGCTTTGGTCTATAAATGGTCTTAGTCGTAAAAAGATTACTTTGAACAAAGGCAACTTTTATTAAAACTTTTCAAAACTATTTTCGATGTGGATCAGAACTAGACACGCCGAAGATCTGTCACTGAGATGCACAACCCCAGATCCCTGCAACTGGAAAGTTGCCCCCAGTCTAAAGAACAATGCGGCACTTCATAGCAACGGAAAGTTGCCCCTAGTCTGAGTAACTTTGCACCGTCGCGGCAACGGAAAGTTGCCCCTAGTTTGAACAGCACTGTACCGGAGATCGCGATAAATGCTGATGGATAAAGATGACTGAGATGATCGAAATGGACAGAGTTGATCGGGAAAAAGTTTATGGCTGAACTTCAAGGTGAAGTTGCCTACGTATCCCAAAGATGGGAATCAAGCCTTACGTAGTTCAGGCCCGGGTTCACTCGAGTATTTTCACTCTCCTTTTGCGCTCTAACTTTTGCCAAGGCCGCCCTTTGCTGGTTTTCAACCTTGCGAGCTCAGTTTTTATATTTTCTAATTTTTTGTGCTCTGACTTTTGCCTAGGTCGCCCTTTCAGGTTTTCGGCCTAGCGAGCCTCTCAAGGGTAATATTTCTTCAACTTGTCCATATTGATCGGTTGTGAGAACTCCAAGCCATCTAGATCCATCAGAACCACAGCTCCACCTGACCAGATAGCTTTGATGATGTAAGGACCAGTCCAATTGGGTTTGAACTTGCCCCTTGGGTCGTGGATGGGAGCTCGGTTGTCTTTGAGCACCAAATCTCCTTCTTTCAGATTCCTGGACTTAACCTTCTTGTTGAAAGCCCGGGCAATTCTGCGTTGATAGCCTTGGATGTGGTACAGTGCTTCGAATCTGCTTTGCTGCCAATCTGCTTCGGCTATTTGGCATTCAGCCAATACTCGTAACGACGGAACCTCAATCTCGATGGGTAGAACAGCCTCCATTCCATAGACCAATGAATATGGAGTCGCCCTAGTAGAAGTTCTGATTGAAGTCCTGTAGCCCCACAGAGCAAATGGCAGCTTGTCTGGCCAATCTCGATAGGTTCCCACCATCTTCTGCAGTATATGCTTGATATTCTTGTTGGCGGCCTCAACCGCTCCGTTGGTCTGCGGCCGGTATGTAGATGACTTATGGAAAGCCACATTATATTTTTCCAACAAGTCTATCACTTCTTTCTTGAAGTGGGAACCATTATCTGAAATTATCTCATTTGGCACCCCGTAGCGACAGATGATGTTGTTTCTGATGAACTTTGCGACGTGCGACGCCTTCAACACCGCGTATGATTGGGCCTCGACCCACTTTGTGAAATAATCTATCGCTACTAGGATAAACTCATGCCCGTTTGACCCATTCGGGGTAACAGCTCCAATCACATCAATTCCCCAAACCGAAAAAGGCCATGGTGAAGTCATGTTGTACAGCTTTGACGGCGGGATGTTCATGCGGTTTGCATGAATTTGACACTTGTGGCATCGCCGAACAAAACTAATACAATCCTCCTCCATGGTTGACCAGTAGTAGCCCTGTCTGAGGATCTTTCTAGCCAACATTACTCCATTCATGTGTGCACCGCACTCCCCCCCATGGATGGCCTCCATCAGGCGCTTCGACTCTTCGGCTTCCACACAGAGCTTATGCATTCCCAGATGACCCCTTTTGTACAGCTTTCCCCCGCAGATAATGAACTGAGCGGCCATTCTTCTGATGGCCCTCTTATCCTTGGCATTTGCCCCTAGTGGATACGTCTCCTTTTCCAAGAAGTTCCAGATGTCGTAATACCAGGGGTTGCCGTCTTGAACCTCATCTATGGCGGCAATCGACTCGTATGCTGGCACAAACTTCTGATCAATAATGACTGGACGCATCCGGACTCCGGACGGGATGTCTATCATAGAAGATAGAGTTGCTAATGAATCTGCGAACCTGTTGTTCTCTCTTACGAGGTGGGTGAAATTTAGCTTCTCAAACCGAGGAATTAACAAATCCAAGGTTTGGTGGTAAATTATCATCCTTTCCTCCTTGACTTTCCAATCTCCTTTTGCTTGAGACACAACAAGGTTCGAGTCCCCAATGACGTCCAACCGTCTTGCCCCTAGTTCTAGGGCTGCTTCCAGGCCAGCAATACATGCCTCATACTCTGCCTCATTGTTCGAGACTTTGAACTGGAGCTTGAATGCTAAAGGGATACGAGAATCATCAGGCGCTATCAGCAACAACCCTATCCCATACCCATACTGGTTTGACGCTCCGTCAAAGTACATCGTCCAAGTTTCATCTTCGACGTGTAGAATGGCTTCATCTGGGAATAGATACTCAACCGCTTCATCCCTCTCAACCGGGTGGTCGGCAAGGAACTCCGCTACCGCTCTCCCTTTTACTGACTTGCGCGTTACATACTTCAAATCAAATTCGGAGAGCAACAGCAGCCAACGAGCTAGCCTACCCGTAAGTGCTGGTTTTTCGAAAAGATATTTGATGGGATCCAATCGTGAAACCAACATTACAGAGTGAGCTAACAGGTAGTGCCGCAGCTTCCTGGTTGCCCATACCAAGGCCAAACAAGCCTTCTCCAGCGGTGTATAGCGGGTCTCGTAATCCAGCATCTTTTTGCTCAGATAGTAGATGGCTCTTTCCACTTTGTCTTCTGATTCCTGCGCGAGCATGCAGCCCATGGTAGTCTCAGTGACCGAAAGGTATAATATCAACGGTCTCCCCGGCTCTGGTGGTGACAACACGGGCGGGTTCTGTAGATACTCTTTGATCTGCTCAAAAGCTGCTTGACATCGGCTGTCCCATTGGAATTTCTTTCCTTTCTTCAGGAGACCAAAAAGTGGTTCACAAGTCAAGGTTAATTTAGAAATAAACCGTCTTATGAATTGCACTTTACCCAGAAAGCCTCGCACCTCCTTTTCAGTCCTTGGTGGTGGCATTTCTAAGATGGCCTTGATTTTGGAAGGGTCGACCTCGATGCCCCTTTGTGTGATCAGAAACCCTAGCATGTTCCCTGCTGTAACACCAAACGTGTATTTCTGGGGATTTAGTCGCAGCCGAAACTCTTTGATCCTTTGAAAGAATTTTTGTAAGGCGGTGTAGTGGCCCTCTCTTTCTTTGGACTTGACAATCATGTCGTCCACATACACCTCGACCTCTTTATGGATCATATCATGCAATATTGTAGTTGCTGCCCGTTGATACGTAGCTCCAGCATTTTTCAACCCGAATGGCATCACTCTATAACAATATGTACCCCACGGGGTAGTGAACGCAGTCTTCTCCCGGTCTTCGGGTGCCATTACTATCTGATTATAGCCTGAGAAACCATCCATAAACAAAAGCAAGGCGTGTCCTGCCGTGAAATCCACCAATTCATCAATGTGTGGCAAAGGAAAGTCGTCCTTCGGACTGGCCCTGTTCAAATCTCTGAAGTCTACACAGACCCGAATTCTGCCATCCTTCTTCGGCACCAGAACAATGTTGGCCAACCAAGTTGGGTATTCAGATACCAGCAGGAACCCTGCGTCAATTTGCTTGGTGACCTCTTCCTTAATTTTGAGAGCCCAGTCCGGGCGGATTCTTCTGAGTTTCTGTTTGACAGGGCGGGCCTCGGGATCAAGAGGGATCCGGTGCTGTACAATCTCAGGATCGATTCCAGGCATGTCTTCGTAGGACCACGCGAAAACATCTTTGAAATCTTTTAATAAAGCGACTAAGCGCTCGCGCTCCTCCGAAGACAACGTGGACCCGATCTGGACCAGCCGCGGGTCCTTCTCAGTACCAACATTCACAGTAGTGATTTCATCCATTAAAGGTTTAACAAATCTTTCCTGCTCTTGATCAATTAACCGTTGCAAAACTGGGGGAATTTCTCCCTCGTTGTTTTCGTCAAAATTTTGAAAATCCTGATTTAAGCAATAAATCAAAGGCACAGAAAAATACTCGGAAACCACATCCACATCATTCTCATTAAATATTTCCAAGCCGTCAGATTCCTCTGTTACAACAGACTCAAAAGAAAATGAAAATGACGACCTAGACAGGACTGTGGCATCCGGGTTATCACCCCCAGGAATACCGGACTCAGACTCAGTCGAGCTGGAATCTGATTCCGACACATAAGATTCGGTGGAATCAGATTCCGGCTCACTACCTGACCCGGAGATGCTAGATAAAAAGCCTTCTTCATATTGCCAGATGAGAGAAGGTGCGATAGATGCATCCAAGATCGGCGCTGGAAAGCCCGCAGCTATTTCATCTCCAATCATAGAAACCGAAGAGTTATCCCCCAAGCACTCTTGGTCGATCGGAGGATCTAAAAGTAGACTCGCCAGTGCTACCCCCATTTCAAGCTCTGTGCTCTCAGGATCCACTGTTCTATACTGCTCAACCTCAGTTGGTGGGTCTGTCTGCGCTTCGGCAACGTCATCCCCAGATAATTGTATGTCGAAGAAGATTTCAAAACCAGGCACGCGCTTTTTCTCCGCGTTCAGCCATGGTTCTGGGAAGCCGCAGAATGGAAAATCTTCCCCCTCCCAGACGAAGCGTCCGTTTAGGGTACCCCAGATGGGCCTATGCATTAACTCAAATGGCTTCCCAGCCTTCTTTGCCCTGGCTCTTCCGGCCATTTCTTTTCCTTTCCTCACCCAGTCCTCTTTGGTGGGTAGATAACCCAGTCCAAAGGTGTGAGGGTTGTGTGGCACTTCGGCCAACACTGAGACGCCCTTCCGGCCGCTTCTCCCTAATCCCATCTCGGGGGTATGTTTTAGCTTGTTCATGAGGTAGATAGATTGAGCACTAACGTACATACCCTCATTCACAGCCATGACATTCTGCACCACTTGAGCCTCGGCCAAAGTGAACCCCGACAAAAACACATCCTCCGTGCCGTGCTCGATCTCCAAGACAGGTGTGGACACTTCCGGCGGCGGATGGATTGATGAATTCCCAAAAACGATCGCTACCCCTTTCCTGTGAGGGTACTTTAGCATCTGATGTAGAGTGGAAGAGACTGCTTTGACCTGGTGCAACCACGGTCGCCCCAAAAGTAGGTTAAAGGTTGCAGGAGCGTCCAAGATATGAAATTCAATGCTGTGCTGTCCTGGACCAACCTTGGTTTGAATTTTAACAGTCCCCATCACTTCTCTGCTGGTATTGTCATATGCTCTGATCACTTGGGTAGTTGGGACGAAGTCCACGGGCTTCAACCCGATTGCATATGTCGTCCTGGTCGGGCAGACATTAATCGCAGACCCGGTATCAACAAGTACCACCGGTATCCACTTATCTCTACACTCCACAGAAATATAGAGAGGTTTGTTATGATTTGTGCCCTCAGGCGGTAGCTCCTTGTCCGAAAAGGTTAATGCCGGGGAACCTCCTCCCGGAAAAACCAGCCCAACCAGCTGTTCAGGCGTGGTGTCTATGGCGAGTTTGGACTTGTCCATAGCAGATAGAACAGCTTCTCTATGTACTCGTGATGCCATTAGCAGTCCCCAGATGGAGATGTCTGCTTGTATCTTTTTTAACTGTTTCAGCACAGCTTCATCTTCAATTTGCTTCTCCTTCTGTTTCTCCGCTTCTCTATCCTTCCCGGATGCCTCGGGTTGGTCCTGGTGTGGGGGTTTGAAGTACCGCCCACTTCTCGTCATATGGTCAACCTCATCGAGGTACCAAGTGTCATCCGGTTGATTATTCCCCCAGTCTTCATCCGTGTGGGCAAGACATAAGTCATCGTCTTCCCACCACATTCCGTCGGCAGCCAACAGACACCTGTCTGGCTCCGGTTTAGTTGCACTCGCAGTACTCCCTGTCCACATGCTCAAAGCATTCTCTATCTTCGTGCACGCAGCACTTTCAGTCCCCTCAGGGCCTTTAGCTTTCTTAATTCTCTCAGCCTCCTCAAACTTTTCTCGTTCCAGCTGCATCAGTACAGCTGTTTGTTCAACAATTCCCGTATCCATAATGCCCATGTCTCGAGCGGAATTCTTAGCACCGGCGCTCTCCGGCGATACAACTTGACTTTCGGCCATTCCGGCCACAGCTGATACCTCTGCCCCTGCCGGGCTCTGTTCTGGTTGGGCTTCCCCCACTCTATCTGGTTGATCCTCGAGCCATCCAGTGGCCTCTGCCGATTCCTCATGGTCGAACCAGTTGATTGACGCATCCCCTAGTTCCTGGTCATCGAAAAATTGCAAGTTGGCAAAGTCCTCCTCTACGGCTGTCAGATCATCTGCCCATAGCCCAGATCCATCCCCCCGGATCATGCATAGCTCTCCTGTCTCTGGCAATTCTATACCTAGCCCAATTCGGCTCGTTGATAGGATATACTCGCTTGGATCATAGGCTCCCCCAGCAAAACTCTGTCCAGTCCCAGATTCAACAATCTCATTCTCTCCCAAAATCTGCCCTGCCCTATCTTCGACGGTCACCACCATCGGTTCTGGTTGGGTTTTGGAGATGTCCACCATGCACGAGAAGTCAGTGCAATCGGGGAGGAGCACCTCCGGCTTGGGTAGGTGGGTGGGCGTAATATAGATGCTAGGATCGTAAGATGCGACCCCAGTCTGGATAAAATTGATTCTATTGGGAGGAGGAGCTTGGTTATGTGGTGGGAGAGGGTTGGTTGTGACATTGGGTTTATCAGGAGGCGCGATCACCTGCTTGTCAATAAGATCCTGGATCTCATGACGCAATCTGTAACAACGGTCGGTGTCGTGACCGTGTTGTTGGTGATACGCACAGTATTTTGCTGGGTCATAAGAGGGGGGGAGTGGACTCGGTAGTGGCTTGGGTTCCAGGGGTTTCAAATGCTTTTTCCTAATCAATATTCCCAGAACTTTGGTCAGGGGCATATATAGTGGGGTAAAGGTTCTTTGGCCTCACGGTTGGAATCTGTTAGTTTGTGTGTTGCTTCCGGACGCGCCGGAGAAAGGTGTGGCAGCCATGGGCCTTGGAGGGGGAGGGGGAGTGGTGGTGACCATACTAACTTCCGAGGCTCTCGTATTTGCAGCGCCACTCGGGCCCGCATTGTTGTTACGGTTGAAAGTCCTCCTCGGTTGTTCTCTGTCGTGGTCAAACAGACCTTGTTTCATTGCGTCTTCGATTTGCACCCCCATCTCATGTAAATCTGCGAAAGTAGGGAAGGGGACTACAATCATTCTCTGCATCAACTTTGGGTGGAGATTGCGCACAATCATCCGGATTTGATCTTTGTCAGTGGGCCTTAAAGTCATCATTGACGCCTTTGCCCTCCATCGGATTACAAAGTCTGAGAAAGTTTCCTTGGGCTCTTGCCTTGTCGTTTCGAGATCACGGGTTGTGATCTCGATCTGAGTGTTGTATGAATATTGCGCGACAAAGGCCTCGGCCATTTCATCCCAATTCCTTTTCACTTCATCTTGTAACTTTGCGTACCAGTGGGCGGCCACACCCGACAGGGTTCGGCCGAATAGTGAAAGCTTCTGCGGTCGTGTTAGGCCCATTGGCCGCAAGATGTCTGCAAACAGTCGGAGATGGACCATGGGGTCGCCGGACCCGTCAAAGCGGTCGATTTGTGGCATTTTGAACCTATCGGGGAGCGTTACGGCCTCCTCGGTATATCCGTCTTCGATATCCGGCATAGCCTTGACCCCTTGGGATTTCTTAAAGAGCTTCTCCAGTTTGCTCAATTTCAGAGCTGTATGATCAACCTCGAACTCGAAGGGAGAGTCGGGGCGATTGGGTGCATGGACCTTGGACAGTTGTGGTGGAAGCGGGGGCGGAGCTGGCCCCGTTGGAAGATTCGTGTCCTCTTGTAAGTTTTGGACATTCGGCAGGGTATTCTGGGCATTTGGTGGGACGTTCTGAACAGTAGGTGCCTGCTCAGGTATTGGAGCCCCTGCCGGAGGAGGAATTTGGTGTGAAGCAGATGCAGCAATCTGCTGTTGCAGTCGGGTAATTAGCTCAGCCTGCTGGGTCATAATCTCGGCCTGCTGCTTGGCGAGTTCATCTCGGCGAACGGCATCCTGTTGCATGGCCCGCATGGTTTCTTGCATTTGGCGCACCATCTCCTCAACTCCTGTTGGCGTTGCCATACTGTTTTGATCTATCTGAACTACTGGCAGATCTGTCTCAATGGGGATCTCAATCCGACGGTCCTCTGATGGGGGAAACTACTGTTCTGGTGATCTCTGTTCAGATACACTGCGCTTTTTCTGCTTTCTTCTGGTAACAGGGGGTAGAGAATGGAACACTGGCTGTCCGTCGATTAGATCCTCAGTTCGATTGAGTTGACGACCTCGTGTCCAAAGTGCTTGGGGAATGCCTGCTGGGTTGGAAGCAATTGTGCTAGAACTGACCCTAGCAAAAGATAAATAAAGCGAAAAGGAAATAAATAAACAGATAAATGGACAGCATAACAGCTTGAAATAAAATGCATGACGCACAGCCGGGCATAATCAACACACAGTCAATAAGCTGAATACACACTGTCCTCAAACACTGATTATTATCCCTGTATCACTGTTCCCTAAAACAGAATCTGATACCCGCAGATAGCTGATTCTCAAATACTAGCTGATGCCCGCAGGCCTGATACCCAAAATACTAAACTGATGCCCGCAGGCTTGACACCCAAACTCATATACTGAACTGATGCCCGCAGGCCTGATACTGACAATACTGAACTGATGCCCGCAGGCCTGATACCCAAACTCATATACTGATACATGCATTCCTGTAGAGACGCACTCTAAAGCACATAACAGATAAGTGAGAGCCAAAACACCCCTATGTTGGGGTAGGGTTTCCCTGTCCTATTTTGTCAGGAACTAGGGTTTCACTACGCACAGAGCGGTTTCAAGCAACCTATAAACGGGTAAGCAACCTGTCCTAATTTGGAATGGTCACTATGGATCCGAATATGCACTAGGTCGAAAGGTCAAAGAGGGTGCCCCGGTAAAACCGGGGTTTGTGTTCCCATACTGGCAGAGCCCACAACCGGTCAGCCTTATGGTCATGCCTTGACAAGACAAGCCTCCGGCAAACCGTTCAGGAATAGCAGATGGCAAACACGGTGTCCTAGGCGCACCAATGCAAATGCAATGCAAAGAAACACAGAAGTGTAGTCAAAAACAGATATCATGAGTTCGAGTCAAGTTCTCTAAATCCCCAGCAGAGTCGCCAGAAACTGTAGACAAGCCCGCGGTGGACCTCGCTACAGCTCGGACTCGATTTGTAGTCACGGTTCTAAGTCTGAACCAAAGAGTCCAAATCCGGCAAATCGTTTTGAGAAAACAGATTTTTGAAAGAAGTGCCAAACATGGACTGCTTTGCCAGATACAGAGTCGCCACCTAAATATTTTATTTTGGGAAATTTAGGAAACCCTGACTCGGTGCCAAAAGGCCACGTGTCCGTCATCACCAAAGTTGCCTCGGCTCGGGAACTTGGGTACGATTGGGGAAGGTTACTTCGTGAGCACCCCCGCTCGCCCGGTCATAGACCGGCCTCTACTAACCATGATATCAATATTTGAAAACTTTGTGTGCCCTTATTCCGGTTATTTAGCCTAGGTTACTATGTGATGCGCACAACATACAAGTATAGACTGGATCGCCTGAATTGGAACAAGAAAACATTTCATGTTCACTTTTTTGAAAATGGTTTGCTACCCGCAGGTAGGCTTGAAACATTTGATGATTTACTCCAATTCAGATAACCCAACCTCCACCCACAAGCATTCAGGCAGTTATATCATATAAGCACATAGCCTCATGGTAAGCATGCTATTCATGGCAGTCACTCACACGCATGCAAGGATGCAAAAGCATAAAGCTTACCGAGTACTCCAAGCCAAAACAGACATTCATTAGAAATCTATGCATGAATCCTAAGTATACAGAAATGCCTAATGCAACACATGCAAAAATGCAACCATAGCAGGCTCGGCTATTCTAAACATGGCATATGGAATGCTACAGCTAACACGTATTCAACTTTGGAATTGAAAGTACAATGCAGTTAGTATGATGCGCTGAGCCTGGTGCATGCAAAACAGATGAATGATGCAAACATGCTATCATACTGTATGCTAATTGAAATATGCCCTAATCTAATCATCATAAGCGGATAAATAAAAGGGAGAAAGACGTGGGGTTGGAAGACATACAACACACACACGCACACTTATTACAGTTGTGCCCTCGCACAGAGGGTCCGAATAAATAATACAGTCCCGAATAAAAGAATATTACAGTCCAAATGTTACAGTCCGAATAATATACAAATTCCTACTTAATTAGTAAATTAACTAAGAAAGTAAATAAAACGGGCATGCGAGTCAGGGACTGCCTTGCTTCTGATGGATGATGCATGTCTGGGTTGTCTTGCGCGGAAATCCACCGGGATGCCCCAATTAGCCTCTGTTTAGCAGTTATTCTTGGAAAGCGCGCCAAGTCCCGAAAAGTTGCTGATTCTTCATTTTGCTGCAACAGAGAGCAGGAAAGGGGCATAGCAATGTATTTTCACAGATATATGCATGTCTCGATCCTCGTGCCACCAATCACGCATACCGAGGCATGATGACCGAGGAGTCGAATTGCACAATTTGATATAGAATGAATGCACATGTAAACACAACAAGAACCTAACTCCATCATGGGTAATCCGGAGTGTTGGTGACTGGGGAATTGAGACACATTCCGTCACTCGGAGTACGAAATGCACCTCGTTTCTCGTGCCCGGACTAACTCCTATCCCGAACACGATGCAATACGCATGATATGCATGAAATGCGACTAAGATACAATCCTAACATACACAATGCTATGAAAATGAGATGTCTCTAAATGCGTACGCACAGGCACGTAAACTGAGAAAATGACAGAATGCGATCTAAGATACAACCTAGTATGCACTATGCCATAAAAAAGAGATGCCTCGAAATGCGTGCACACGGGCACGCAAACCGAGAAAATGACATACGCAATGTAAATGACATGAAAATATGATATGGGCTTACACTAACATGAGAGAGCCTCAACCACACTCACATAAGAGGCCGATGGATGAAAATGAAGTGCCTCGAAATGCGTGCACACGGACACACAAACCGAGGCAATGGCATACGCAATGCAATGGCATGGAAATGACATATAGAATGCAATATGGACTTATACTAACATGAGAGAGCCTCAGCCACACTCACATAAGAGGCCGATGGATGAAAATGAAGTGCCTCGAAATGCGTGCACACGGGCACGCAAATCGAGGCAATGGCATACGCAATGCAATGGCATGGAAATGACATATAGAATGCAACATGGACTTAAACTAACATGAGAGAGCCTCAGCCACACTCACATAAGAGGCCGATGGATGAAAATGAAGTGCCTCGAAATGCGTGCACACGGGCACGCAAACCGAGGCAATGGCATACGCAATGCAATGGCATGGAAATGACATATGCAAGCATGCTAATGGATTTTCAGCAATGAAATGTGGGGGAAAACAGCCCCGAAGTGAGGCGAAAACACACCCGATGCATGGTATAGTCCCGAAGCATGAATTTTGGGACCCGAAATGGCCTATAGCTATACCAAACATGCACAATATGGATATGAAATGAATAGACAGAAGCAAGGCAGCCCCAAAATTAGCATTTTACCAGTACAAAACATGACCAAACAGCAAACCAAGATAGGGCAAAACTAGCATGCAAGAAATGGCCCTAAACATGGGATTAAGAAGCAACTCATAGCTGATGTCCTCAAACAGGTTAGGGCCCTTCAACAAAGTTGAAGAGGGGCCCAAAATATGATGTTTTTCAGAACTGTAAAAACCCCAAAAACAAACACAGGTATGGCTGCACTCTCATGCAAGAAAAAGGGCCAAAAGGTGGTCAAAGAGGCAAGTGGTATATGCAAAGCCCAAACCGAAAAATTCCCTTCTACAACATTGAAGAGGGACCAAAAATATGACTATTTTCAGAACTGTGAAATGGCCAAAACAGTATACAAACATGCTAGAAATGCAATGCAAAATGAGGCTCAAAAGTGGCTATAACACAAAGTATACAAAATATTCCACAAACGGCCAAAGACCCTTAATAAAACATGAAGAGTGGGCCAAAATAAGACTATTTTCAGAACTGTAAAATGGCCAAAAACAAAAGCATGATAGGCTAACAAAACATGCAAGAATGGGGACCAAAAGAGAGATATAACATGAAGTGGCATATGGAGGTCCCAAACCATGAAAGACCCTAAATGAAACATGAATAATGGACCAAAATAAGACTATTTTCAGAACTGTAAAATGGCCAAAAACAAAAGCACAATAGGCTGCCCAAGCATGCAAAAATGGGACCAAAAAAGGAGTATAAAGGCAAGTATAACATGGACGTCCTAAACAGTGTTGAGCCCTTCTTCAATGTTGAAGAGGGGCTCAAAATAAGCCTATTATCAGTTTACAACATGCTCCAAAACAAATCACACACAAGCTAAAAATATCATGCAAGAAAATGACATCTTAGAGGGATAATGAAGCAAGTGCAAGATGGAGGGCTCAAACAGGGTTGAGCCCTTAATGAGACATGAAGATGAGCTCAAAAGAAGGCCACTTTCAGTTATGGCCGGAGCTCAAAGTAAAAATCATAGATGGCTAAGAAATATTGCAAAGAAAAGCTCAAAAAAAAGGAAATGGCAACTCACCCTTGGAGACAAGTCTTTTGTTGCTTCTTGGACCAATTTGCAGCACCTTTAGCCTTTGAGAAGCCCTCCTTGTTGCTGGAAATGAAGTGGTGATGGTGGTGCTTGGTGGTAATGAAGAAAACAAGGTGTAGGACTTAAGGATTTTTAGGAAAATGAGGAAGATGGAGGGAGATATGTGTATTGAGGCTTGAAGACAATTTTTTCCAACCCCAAAATGTGATGTTGGCTGCTGGTTATAAGGACCAAAAAAGGGGTGTAAAGGTGGGGGAAAAGGAGGCCAACTTTCCCCCACAAAATATCCCCCAGATATTGATATTTTCTGGGGGATAAAGCTATACAGCTGTAAAGTGAACAGTGTGAGGGTCTCGGCCGGCCAGTTATTTTGGTTGCAGGTGGCCGGCCGGCTAGGGGTCAAAAGGGTCAAGCTGATTTAGTGGCCGGCCACCACATGATGGTGTCCTCCCATGTGTGTACATCACAAATATGTGGTTCAAAGTTCAAGAATGTGACCCCGAGGTGTTCAACATTAGCCCGGAAGGAGGGGTTCAAAAGGGTCAAATGGAATTACTGGCCAGCCACCAACTTTAAGGATCCTCCCAAGTGTGTACATCACAAATATGTGGTTCAAAGTTCAAGAATGTGACCCTAAGGTGTTCAACATTAGCCCGGAAGTGTGAAAAACGGGCGCCGGAGGATGTATAACTGGTTACTGCAACAATTACTGGCCTCCCACCCTTCAGTGACCTCCCCGGTGATAAAACAGAGGTACCTGCCAAAAATGAACGAAAACCGTTGCAAAAAGAATGTTCGGGGGCCAAAAAGCGCAGTTCGAGGTCCCGAAAATGGGCTGTTAAGCACCGAAAGTGGCATTTGGCCACGAAGTGGGTTTCTCAGACCCCAGTGTCCCTCAAAAGGGAGAAAATAGGAAGTATGCCAAAAATCAGAGCAAATGGAGATGGTTAAGCGGTCCCGAACCAAGGCACACGGCCAACGATCCCGAAAACCGGGAACCGGACTCCGAAATGGGCAAAATGGCCTGCGGCCACAAAATGTAGCCCACGGCCACTGAGAGATGGTCTACGAGACCTCTCCATCCCCTCAGGGAAAGAAACAGAGAAACATGAGTCTGGTTTGCAAACCAAGACAAGGGACAGAAGAGGGTTCGGAAATCCGGAGGCAGGGCTTACGGCCGCGACTCTGAAACTTCTGAACGAGCACATTATGCAACATCACCAAGCGCTCAATCAGTGACGTCTGAGTCTTAAGGTCGGTCAAAAATGGGGTGTCTCCACTCGGCTATTCTAAACATGGCATATGAAATGCTACAACTAACATGTATTCAATTTGGAATTGAAAGTACGATGCAGTTAGTATGGTGCGCCGAGCCCGGTGCATGCAAGACAGATGAATGAATGCAAACATGCTATCATACTGTATGCTAATTAAAACATGCCCTAATCTAGCCATCATAAGCGGATAAATAAAAGGGAGAAAGACGTGGGGTTGGAAGACATACAACACACACACGCACATTTATTACAGTTGTGCCCTCGCGCAGAGGGTCCGAATAAATATACATTCCCGAATAAAAGAATATTACAGTCCAAATAGTACAGTCCAAATAATATACAAATTCCTAATTAATTAATCAAATTAACTAAGAAAGCTGTAAAATTGGCGTGCAAGCCAGGGACTGCCTTACTTCTGATGAATGATGCATGCCTGGGTTGCCTTGCGCGGAAATCCACTGGGATGCCCCAATTAGCCTCTGTTTTGTGATTTTTCTTGGGAAGCGCGCCAAACTCCAGAAGTTTGCTGATTCTTCATTTGCTGCAACAGAGAGCAGGAAAGGGGCATATCAATGTATTTTCACAGATATATGCATGCCTCGATTCTCGTGCCACCAATCACGCATACCGATGCATGATGGCCGAGGAGTCGAAATGTGCAACTCAATATAGAATGAATGCACGTGTAAACACAACAAGAACCTAGCTCCATCATGGATGATCCGGAGTGTCGGTGACTTGGACTTGAGACGCGTTCCGTCACTCGGAGTACGAAACGCACCTCGTTTCCCGTGCCCGGGCTAACTCCTATCCCGAACACGATGCAATATGCATGATATGCATGAATGCAACTAAGATACAGCCTAGCATGCACAATGCTATGAAAATGAGATGTCTCGAAATGCGTGCACACGGGTACGCAAACTGAGAAAATGACAGAATGCGATCTAAGATACAACCTAGTATGCACTATGCTGTAAAAAAAGGGATGTCTCAAAATGCGTGCACACGGGCTCGCAAACCGAGAAAATGACATACGCAATGCAAATGACATGGAAATATGATATGGGCTTACACTAACATGAGAGAGCCTCAGCCACGTTCACATAAGAGGCCGATAGATGAAAATGAAGTGCCTCGAAACGCGTGCACACGGGCATGCAAATCGAGGCAATGGCATACGCAATGCAATATGGCTAAAATGGCATAGAGCATGCAACATGAACTTACACTAACATGAGAGAGCCTCAGCCACACTCACATAAGAGGCCGATGGATGAAAATGAAGTGTCTCGAAACGCGTGCACACGGGCACGCAAATCGAGGCAATGGCATACGCAATGCAATATGGCTAAAATGGCATAGAGAATGCAACATGGACATAAACTAACATGAGAGAGCCTCAGCCACACTCACATAAGAGGCCGATGGATGAAAATAAAGTGCCTCGAAACGCGTGCACACGGGCACGCAAATCGAGGCAATGGCATACGCAATATAAATGACATGGAAATATGATATGGGCTTACACTAACATGAGAGAGCCTCAGGCCACGCTCACATAAGAGGCCGGTGGATGAAAGTGAAGTGCCTCGAAATGCGTGCATACAGGCACGCAAACCGAGGCAATGACATACGCAATGCAATGGCATGAAAAATGATATGCAAACATGCTAATGGAATTTTCAGCAATGAAATGTGGGGGAAAACAGCCCCGAAATGAGGCGAAAACACACCCGATGCATGGAATCTCTCCCGAAATGCAAATTAGGCGCATAGAATGAACTACAGCTATACAAAGCATGCATAATTGGTACATGAGATGAAAAGACAGAAGCAAGGCAGCCTCAAAATAAGCATTTTTACAGTTTATGGCATGGCCAAACAGCAAACAAAGATAGGGCAACAAAGGCATGCAAAAATGGCCCTAAACATGAGATTATGAAGCAACTCACAGCTGCTAACTCCAAATAGGTTAGGGCTCTTCAACAACATTGAAGAGGGGCCAAAAATAAGCACATTTACAGAACTGTAAAAACCCTAAAAACAAACATAGATATGGCTAAGCTCTTATGCAAGAAAAAGGGCCAAAAGGTGGCCAAAGAGGCAAGTGGTATATCCAAAGCCCAAACTGAAAAATTCCATTCTACAACATTGAAGAGGGACCAAAAATAAGCATATTTACAGAACTGTAAAAACTCCAAAACAGTATACAAACATGCTAGAAATGCAATGCAAAATGAGGCTCAAAAGAGGCTATAACACAAAGTATACAAAATATTCCACAAACGGCCAAAGACCCTTAATGAAACATGTTAGAAAGGTCAAAATAAGACTATTTCTAGGCCTGTAAAAAGACCAAAAACAGAAGCATGATAGGCTGCCAAAGCATGCAAGAAAATGGCATTCAAGGAGGATATTGAAGCAAGTGCAATATGGAGGGCTCAAACCGGGTTGAGCCCTTAATGAAACAAGAAAATGAGCTCAAAAAAATGACCTTTTCAGTTTTGGTCGGAGCTCAAATCAATAAGCATGTATGGCTTGCAAAAGGTGCAAGAAATGGACCAAAAAGGGGGAAATGCTACTCACCTTTGAAGACCAATGTTTTTGTTGCTTCTTGGACCAATTTTGATGATTCTAGGCTGCTGAAATTCCTCCCCTTTTGTTGCTGGTACGGAGTGGTGGTGGTGGAGCTTGAAGATGATGAAGAAATGGAGCCCAAAACTTGAAGGAAATGGGGTGATATGTATGTATATGCTCCAACCAATCCTTGTAACCCCTTTTCTTGAGTTGGGAGGCCAGAAAAAAATGCAAGAGAGGCAGAGAAGACTCTAGGCCAAAAGTGGAGGGAATTAAGGCTCTTGTTCCCCTGCAAAATATCCCCCGGATATCGTTATTTTCTGGGGGAAATAGCTGTACAGCTGTAAAGTACACAGAGAGAGGAACATGGCCGGCCCATTATTGGACTTGGACGTGGCCGGCCGGCCACCCCCCCTAGCCGGCCGGCCAAGGGTCAAAAAGGCCAAGTGGTTTTAGTGGCCGGCCACCACATATTGGTGGCCTCCGAGGTCTCCTCTTCACAACCCTGTGGTTCGAATTTGGAAACTCTAAACGGGAGAGAGAACAAGCCATTTTGAGGAGGGGTTCAAAAGGTTCAAATGGAATTAATGGCCAGCCATAAACTTTGAGGGTCCTCCCATGTGTGTACAACACAAATATGTGGTTCAAAGTTCAAGAAAGTGGCCCAAGGGTGTTCAACATTGGCTCGAAAGGAGGGGTTCAAAAGGGTCAAGAAACATTAGTGGCCGGCCATGAACTTTTAGGGTCCTCCCATGTGTGTACATCACAAATATGTGGTTCAAAGTTCAAGAAAGAGGGCCCAGGTTGTTCAACATTAGCTCGGAAGTGAGAAAAACGGGCGTCGGAGGGCGCCGGAGGAGCAAAAACTGGTTGTTGAAACAATTGCTGGCCTCCCACCCTTCAGTGACCTTCCTGGTGATAAAACAGAGGTACCTGCCAAAAATGAACGAAAACCGATGCAAAACGAATGCTCGGGGGCCAAAACACGCAGTTTGGGGTCCCGAAAACGGGCTGTTAAGCACCGAAAGTGGCGTTCGGCCACGAAGTGGGTTTCTCAGACCCCAGTGTCCCTCAAAAGGGAGTAAATAACATGCATGCCAAAAACCAGAGCAAACGGAGGTGGTTAAGCGGTCCCGAACCGAGGCACATGGCCAACGGTCCCGAAAAATCGGAAACCGGACTCTGAAATGGGCAAAATGGCCTACGACCACCAAATGTAGCCCACGGCCACTGAGAGATGGTCTATGGGACCTCTCCCTCCCCTCAGGAAAAGAAACTGATAAAACCGAGTCTGGTTCGCGAACCGAGGCAAAGCATAGAAGAGGGTTCGGAAGTCCGGAGGCAGGGCTCGCAGCCAAGACTCTGAAACTTCTGAACGAGCACAATATGCAACGTCACCGAGCGCTCAATCGGTGATGTCTGAGTCTTAAGGTCGGTCAAAAATGGGGTGTCTACAGTTGCCCCTCTTTGACAGAACTCGGAAGTCACAAGTGACGGGAGTGAATGTCAAAGCCTAGAGACGACCCATTTTTGACAAGGCCGAAGACTTAGACAAACGTACAAGATAAACAGAGATGTGCCCGCAGGCATGCCCGCAGCCAGGGGGGGCAAAATGCAACAGGTAATGCAAGACGCCGAAGGTGACACAATGATCATGCAAATGCAGCAAGCTGTAATGAAGCACATATTCACAATAGATGCAACAGTTTTAAGCAAAAATGCAAAGCAACAACTACATTTCATGCAGTTAAGAATGTAAGAAAATTATGCAATTCTCACTACGTCTCACGTGGAGAAGGCTAAAAGCGACTACTGAGAATACCCGGAGTCTTACACACAACATCTCTCTGCGTATCACACATAGGAGAGGAAGAAGGTAAACCTCTCGGCGTATCACACGCAAGAGAAGAAAGGTAAACTTCTCAGCGTATCACACGCAAGAGAAGAAAGGCAAATTCCTCAGCGTATCACACACAAGAGAAAACCTCTCAGCATATCACACGCAAGAGAGGAAAGGCAAATTTCTCAGCGTATCACACGCAAGAGAAAACCTCTCAGCATATCACATGCAAGAGAGGAAAGATAAATTTCTCAGCGTATCACACGCAAGAGAAAACCTCTCAGCATATCACATGCAAGAGAGAAAAGGGAAATTTCTCAGCGTATCACACGCAAGAGAAAACCTCTCAGCATATCACATGCAAGGGAGGAAAGACAAATTTCTCAGCGTATCACACGCAAGAGAAAACCTCTCAGCATATCACATGCAAGAGAGAAAAGGAAATTTCTCAGCGTATCACACGCAAGAGAAAACCTCTCAGCATATCACATGCAAGGGAGGAAAGGGAAATTTCTCAGCGTATCACACGCAAGAGAAAACCTCTCAGCATATCACATGCAAGGGAGGAAAGACAAATTTCTCAGCGTATCACACGCAAGAGAAAACCTCTCAGCATATCACATGCAAGAGAGAAAAGGAAATTTCTCAGCGTATCACACACAAGAGAAAACCTCTCAGCATATCACATGCAAGGGAGGAAAGACAAATTTCTCAGCGTATCACACGCAATAGAAAACCTCTCAGCATATCACATGCAAGGGAGGAAAGGCAAATTTCTCAGCGTATCACACGCAAGAGAAAACCTCTCAGCATATCACATGCAAGAGAGAAAAGGAAATTTCTCAGCGTATCATACGCAAGGGAAAACCTCTCAGCATATCACATGCAAGGGAGGAAAGGGTAATTTCTCAGCGTATCACACGCAAGAGAAAACCTCTCAGCATATCACATGCAAGTGAGAAAAGGAATGAATGAACACCGGAACTCATCCGAATGTTCGAAACCAAAGATGCCCTAACGCATCGCATGCGAGAGGAGAAAAGACGACGATTGCAAGTGAAAAGGTGCATAACGATGTAGGTGAAGTGTACATAACAATGCAAATAATGAGCATAACAATGCTAGATAGATGTGCACAACAATGCAACGAATGAGCATAACAATGCGAGATAGATGTGCATGACAATGCAACGAATGAGCATAACAATGCCAGATAGATGTGCATAACAATGCAACGAATGAGCATAACAATGCTAGATAGATGTGCATAACAATGCAACGAATGAGCTTAACAATACCAGTGGAACGCGCGTGACAACACCCGTTTGAAACAAAAAAATACTGAATAAGGGAATACAAGCCTTAAGTAGACCAAGTTCCCAACGCAACCTCCGATTTACCTCTCGGAGGGGTCACGATACATTCCAAAAAGGATACACCTCGTGCATGCCGACTGACGATGAGCTACACATCGAAGACATGAGTTGAAAATTCCGCAGAAACATTTTGAGCTGAAAAGAGTGGGTTCTCCTTGCACTTTCTTGATTGGTACTTCCAAACCGCAGTTACTACTTTTCCTTCCTGGCTATGTTCACAACTTTCCCTATTCTCCAACGGGGTGACAGACTAGGTTGATTCAGTATCCAGAATCGAGGCGCATTCACATGCTATCTCAATCTATGGGGCTGCCATACAGATTTCAAGCTGAGGATAGACCCCTGGGTATTTAAACCAGACTTTAGTCTCGGAAATTCCGAACCTTTGCGTTCTAGGCAATAGCCGTCCGAACTCTAGTTTCCACCGTCGCAGTTGGTCTCCTAGGAACTCATTGCAAACACAGCCAAGATGCATCTGGCAGGGGCTGGTTTTCTGAGGGAGCACTTCGATTGCCATTTTGGCTTGAAGCAGACTTGATCTTGAGCTTGAGGTAGAGGCACACTCATACTTCGGAGCTTTGGCAAAACTTGAAGAGGTACACACAGAATGTAGTCTCGGAACTTACTGAAGTTGAAACAAACTCAGATACCCGACATTTTCCTCTTTTGCTTTTGCTTTGTAGTCTTGAACCCATATAGCTTCAGATAGGTCCTAGTTCTACTGTTCTCACATGACCTAGGTTGAATCCTGCGATTTTATGAAAGAACAAATTTTGTTTTGTACAGATGTGGAGAACGGCACGGCACTCGGAGCACAAAACGATTTTATTTTTGAAATTCAGAGATGAGATTTCGACCAAGTATTGAGCCTATGACTGAACACAGCAAAATGACTCAACAAGGAAATAAAAGGCACACAACCTAGACACATCGAGTAACACTCGAAACGACTCAAAACAAGAATCGAGATAAAACAAAAAGACACGACACTCAGACGTGCACAGGGAGCCTGTTTCACCGGGTAGTGTTTCCCACCCTTTCTCATTTGTGATTCTCACATCACTCGGGGGACCTCGCTACAGCTCGGACTCGATTTGTAGTCACGGTTCTAAGTCTGAACCAAAGAGTCCAAATCCGGCAAATCGTTTTGAGAAAACTGATTTTTGAAAGAAGTGCCAAACATGGACTGTTTTGCCAGATACAGAGTCGCCACCTAAATGCTTTTTAATGGGAAATTTAGGAAACCCTGACTCGGTGCCAAAGGCCACGTGTCCGTCATCACCAAAGTTGCCTCAGCTCGGGAACTTGGGTACGATTGGGGAAGGTCACTTCGTGAGCACCCTCGCTCGCCCGATCAAAGATCGGCCTCTACTAACCATGCTATCTATTTTTGAAAGCATTGTATGTTCTTATTCCGGTTATTAGCCTAGGTTACTATGTGATGCGTACAGCATACAAGTATAGACTGAGTCGCCTGAATTGGAACAAAACTTTTCATGTTTGTTTGTTTGAAAATGGTTTGATGGTGCTACCCGCAGGTAGGCTAAGACGTGGATTTGCCACCCTCGGGTGGGCTTAGAAAACATGATGTTGCCACTATCTAGTGGGCTTAAAACACACATTTGATGAATTGTTCCAATCCAAATAACCCAACCTTCACCCACAGGCACTCAGGCAGTTATATCACATAAGCAATTAGCCTCATGGTAAGCATACTATTCATGGCAGTCATTCGCACGCATGCAAGGATGCTAAAGCATAAAACTTACCGAGTACTCCAAGCCAAGACTGAAACTACATTAGAAATCATGCATGACCCTAAGTGTACAGAAATGCCTAATGCAACACATGCAAAATGCAACTATAGCAGGCTCGGCTATTCTAAACATGGCATATGAAATGCTACAACTAACATGTATTCAATTTGGAATTGAAAGTACGATGCAGTTAGTATGGTGCGCCGAGCCCGGTGCATGCAAGACAGATGAATGAATGCAAACATGCTATCATACTGTATGCTAATTAAAACATGCCCTAATCTAGCCATCATAAGCGGATAAATAAAAGGGAGAAAGACGTGGGGTTGGAAGACATACAACACACACACGCACACTTATTACAGTTGTGCCCTCGCGCAGAGGGTCCGAATAAATATACATTCCCGAATAAAAGAATATTACAGTCTAAATAGTACAGTCCAAATAATATACAAATTCCTAATTAATTAATCAAATTAACTAAGAAAGCTGTAAAACTGGCGTGCAAGCCAGGGACTGCCTTACTTCTGATGAATGATGCATGCCTGGGTTGCCTTGCGCGGAAATCCACTGGGATGCCCCAATTAGCCTCTGTTTTGTGATTTTTCTTGGGAAGCGCGCCAAACTCCGGAAGTTTGCTGATTCTTCATTTGCTGCAACAGAGAGCAGGAAAGGGGCATATCAATGTATTTTCACAGATATATGCATGCCTCGATTCTCGTGCCACCAATCACGCATACCGATGCATGATGGCCGAGGAGTCGAAATGTGCAACTCAATATAGAATGAATGCACGTGTAAACACAACAAGAACCTAGCTCCATCATGGATGATCCGGAGTGTCGGTGACTTGGACTTGAGACGCGTTCCGTCACTCGGAGTACGAAACGCACCTCGTTTATCGTGCCCGGGCTAACTCCTATCCCGAACACGATGCAATATGCATGATATGCATGAATGCAACTAAGATACAGCCTAGCATGCACAATGCTATGAAAATGAGATGTCTCGAAAAGCGTGCACACGGGTACGCAAACTGAGAAAATGACAGAATGCGATCTAAGATACAACCTAGTATGCACTATGCTGTAAAAAAAAAGGATGCCTCGAAATGCGTGCACACGGGCTCGCAAACCGAGAAAATGACATACGCAATGCAAATGACATAGAAATATGATATGGGCTTACACTAACATGAGAGAGCCTCAGCCACGCTCACATAAGAGGCCGATGGATGAAAATGAAGTGCCTCGAAACGCGTGCACACGGGCATGCAAATCGAGGCAATGGCATACGCAACGCAATATGGCTAAAATGGCATAGAGCATGCAACATGGACTTACACTAACATGAGAGAGCCTCAGCCACACTCACATAAGCGGCCGATGGATGAAAATGAAGTGCCTCGAAACGCGTGCACACGGGCACGCAAATCGAGGCAATGGCATACGCAATGCAATATGGCTAAAATGGCATAGAGAATGCAACATGGACTTACACTAACATGAGAGAGCCTCAGCCACACTCACATAAGAGGCCGATGGCTGAAAATGAAGTGCCTCGAAACGCGTGCACACGGGCACGCAAATCGAGGCAATGGCATACGCAATGTAAATGACATGGAAATATGATATGGGCTTACACTAACATGAGAGAGCCTCAGGCCACGCTCACATAAGAGGCCGGTGGATGAAAGTGAAGTGCCTCGAAATGCGTGCACACGGGCACGTAAACCGAGGCAATGACATACGCAATGCAATGGCATGAAAAATGATATGCAAACATGCTAATGGAATTTTCAGCAATGAAATGTGGGGGAAAACAGCCCCGAAATGAGGCGAAAACACACCCGATGCATGGAATCTCTCCCGGAATGCAAATTAGGCGCATAGAATGAACTACAGCTATACAAAGCATGCATAATTGGTACATGAGATGAAAAGACAGAAGCAAGGCAGCCTCAAAATAAGCATTTTTACAGTTTATGGCATGGCCAAACAACAAACAAAGATAGGGCAACAAAGGCATGCAAAAATGGCCCTAAACATGAGATTATGAAGCAACTCACAGCTGCTAACTCCAAATAGGTTAGGGCCCTTCAACAACATTGAAGAGGGGCCAAAAATAAGCACATTTACAGAACTTTAAAAACCCTAAAAACAAACATAGATATGGCTAAGCTCTTATGCAAGAAAAAGGGCCGAAAGGTGGCCAAAGAGGCAAGTGGTATATGCAAACCCAAACTGAAAATTTCCATTCTACAACATTGAAGAGGGACCAAAAATAAGCATATTTACAGAACTATAAAAACTCCAAAACAGTATACAAACATGCTAGAAATGCAATGCAAAATGAGGCTCAAAAGAGGCTATAACACAAAGTATACAAAATATTCCACAAATGGCCAAAGACCCTTAATGAAACATTTTAGGAAGGTCAAAATAAGACTATTTCTAGGCCTGTAAAAAGACCAAAAACAGAAGCATGATAGGCTGCCAAAGCATGCAAGAAAATGGCATTCAAGGAGGATATTGAAGCAAGTGCAATATGGAGGGCTCAAACCGGGTTGAGCCCTTAATGAAACAAGAAAATGACCTCAAAAAAATGACCTTTTCAGTTTTGGTCGGAGCTCAAATCAATAAGCATGTATGGCTTGCAAAAGGTGCAAGAAATGGACCAAAAAGGGGGAAATGCTACTCACCTTTGAAGACCAATGTTTTTGTTGCTTTTTGGACCAATTTTGATGATTCTAGGCTGCTGAAATTCCTCCCCTTTGTTTCTGGTACGGAGTGGTGGTGGTGGAGCTTGAAGATGATGAAGAAATGGAGCCCAAAACTTGAAGGAAATGGGGTGATATGTATGTATATGCTCCAACCAATCCTTGTAACCCCTTTTCTTGAGTTGGGAGGCCAGCAAAAAATGCAAGAGAGGCAGAGAAGACTCTAGGCCAAAAGTGGAGGGAATTAAGGCTCTTGTTCCCCCACAAAATATCCCCCGGATATAGATATTTTCTGGGGGAAACAGCTGTACAGCTGTAAAGTACACAGAGAGAGGAACATGGCCGGCCCATTATTGGACTTGGATGTGGCCGGCCGGCCACCCCCCCTAGCCGGCCGGCCAAGGGTCAAAAAGGCCAAGTGGCTTTAGTGGTCGGCCACCACATATTGGTGGCCTCCGAGGTCTCCTCTTCACAACCCTGTGGTTCGAATTTGGAAACTCTAAACGGGAGAGAGAACAAGCCATTTTGAGGAGGGGTTCAAAAGGTTCAAATGGAATTAATGGCCGGCCATAAACTTTTAGGGTCCTCCCATGTGTGTACAACACAAATATGTGGTTCAAAGTTCAAGAAAGTGGCCCAAGGGTGTTCAACATTGGCTCGGAAGGAGGGGTTCAAAAGGGTCAAGAAACATTAGTGGCTGGCCATGAACTTTTAGGGTCCTCCCATGTGTGTACATCACAAATATGTGGTTCAAAGTTCAAGAAAGAGGGCCCAGGTTGTTCAACATTAGCTCGGAAGTGAGAAAAACGGGCGTCGGAGGGCGCCGGAGGAGCAAAAACTGGTTGTTAAAACAATTGCTGGCCTCCCATCCTTCAGTGGCCTTCCTGGTGATAAAACGGACGTACCTGCCAAAAATGAACGAAAACCGATGCAAAATGAATGCTCGGGGGCCAAAACACGCAGTTTGGGGTCCTGAAATCGGGCTGTTAAGCACCGAAAGTGGCGTTCGGCCACGAAGTGGGTTTCTCAGACCCCAGTGTCCCTCAAAAGGGAGTAAATAACATGCATGCCAAAAACCAGAGCAAACGGAGGTGGTTAAGCGGTCCCGAACCGAGGCACATGGCCAACGGTCCCGAAAAACCGGAAACCGGACTCCGAAATGGGCAAAATGGCCTACGACCACCAAATGTAGCCCACGGCCACTGAGAGATGGTCTACGGGACCTCTCCCTCACCTCAGGAAAAGAAACAGAGAAAATCGAGTCTGGTTCGCGAACCGAGGCAAGGCACAGAAGAGGGTTCGGAAGTCCGGAGGCAGGGCTCGCAGCCAAGACTCTGAAACTTCTGAACGAGCACAATATGCAACGTCACCGAGCGCTCAATCGGTGATGTCTGAGTCTTAAGGTCGGCCAAAAATGGGGTGTCTACAATTGCCCCTCTTTGACAGAACTCGGAAGTCACAAGTGACGGGAGTGAATGTCAAAGCCTAGAGACGACCCATTTTTGACAAGGCCGAAAACTTAGACAAACGTACAAGATAAACAGAGATGTGCCCGCAGGCATGCCCGCAGCCAGGGGGGGCAAAATGCAACTGGTAATGCAAGACGCCGAAGGTGACTCAATGATCATGCAAATGCAGCAAGCTGTAATGAAGCACATATTCACAATAGATGCAACAGTTTTAAGCAAAAATGCAAAGCAACAACTACATTTCATGCAGTTAAGAATGTAAGAAAATTATGCAATTCTCACTACGTCTCACGTGGAGAAGGCTAAAAGCGACTACTGAGAATACCCGGAGTCTTACACACAACATCCCTCTGCGTATCACACATAGGAGAGGAAGAAGGTAAACCTCTCGGCGTATCACACGCAAGAGAGGAAAGGTAAACTTCTCAGCGTATCACACGCAAGAGAAGAAAGGCAAATTCCTCAGCGTATCACACACAAGAGAAAACCTCTCAGCATATCACACGCAAGAGAGGAAAGGCAAATTTCTCAGCGTATCACACGCAAGAGAAAACCTCTCAACATATCACATGCAAGAGAGGAAAGATAAATTTCTCAGCGTATCACACGCAAGAGAAAACCTCTCAGCATATCACATGCAAGGGAGAAAAGGGAAATTTCTCAGCGTATCACACGCAAGAGAAAACCTCTCAGCATATCACATGCAAGGGAGGAAAGACAAATTTCTCAGCGTATCACACGCAAGAGAAAACCTCTCAGCATATCACATGCAAGAGAGAAAAGGAAATTTCTCAGCGTATCACACGCAAGAGAAAACCTCTCAGCATATCACATGCAAGGGAGGAAAGACAAATTTCTCAGCGTATCACACGCAAGAGAAAACCTCTCAGCATAGCACATGCAAGGGAGGAAAGGGAAATTTCTCAGCGTATCACACGCAAGAGAAAACCTCTCAGCATATCACATGCAAGGGAGGAAAGACAAATTTCTCAGCGTATCACACGCAAGAGAAAACCTCTCAGCATATCACATGCAAGAGAGAAAAGGAAATTTCTCAGCGTATCACACGCAAGAGAAAACCTCTCAGCATATCACATGCAAGGGAGGAAAGACAAATTTCTCAGCGTATCACACGCATGAGAAAACCTCTCAGCATATCACATGCAAGGGAGGAAAGGGAAATTTCTCAGCGTATCACACGCAAGAGAAAACCTCTCAGCATATCACATGCAAGAGAGAAAAGGAAATTTCTCAGCGTATCATACGCAAGAGAAAACCTCTCAGCATATCACATGCAAGGGAGGAAAGGTTAATTTCTCAGCGTATCACACGCAAGAGAAAACCTCTCAGCATATCACAAGCAAGAGAGAAAAGGAATGAATGAACACCGGAACTCATCCGAATGTTCAAAACCAAAGATGCCCTAACGCATCGCATGCGAGAGGAGAAAAGTCGACGATTGCAAGTGAAAAGGTGCATAACGATGTAGGTGAAGTGTACGTAACAATGCAAATAATGAGCATAACAATGCTAGATAGATGTCCACAACAATGCAACGAATGAGCATAACAATGCTAGATAGATGTGCATGACAATGCAACGAATGAGCATAACAATGCCAGATAGATGTGCATAACAATGCAACGAATGAGCATAACAATACCAGTGGAACGCGCGTGACAACACCCGTTTGAAACAAAAAAATACTGAATAAGGGAATACAAGCCTTAAGTAGACCAAGTTCCCAACGCAACCTCCGATTTACCTCTCGGAGGGGTCACGATACATTCCAAAAAGGATACACCTCGTGCATGCCGACTGACGATGAGCTACACATCGAAGACATGAGTTGAAAATTCCGCAGAAACATTTTGAGCTGAAAAGAGTGGTTCTCCTTGCACTTTCTTGATTGGTACTTCCAAACCGCAGTTACGACCTTTCCTTCCTGGCTATGTTCACAACTTTCCCTATTCTCCAACGGGGTGACAGACTAGGTTGATTCAGTATCCAGAATCGAGGCGCATTCACATGCTATCTCAATCTATGGGGCTGCCATACAGATTTCAAGCCGAGGATAGACCCCTGGGTATTTAAACCAGACTTTAGTCTCGGAAATTCTGAACCTTTGCGTTCTAGGCAATAGCCGTCCGAACTCTAGTTTCCACCGTCGCAGTTGGTCTCCTAGGAACTCATTGCAAACACAGCCAAGATGCATCTGGCAGGGGCTGGTTTTCTGAGGGAGCACTTCGATTGCCATTTTGGCTTGAAGCAGACTTGATCTTGAGCTTGAGGTAGAGGCACACTCATACTTCGGAGCTTTGGCAAAACTTGAAGAGGTACACACAGAATGTAGTCTCGGAACTTACTGAAGTTTAAACAAACTCAGATACCCGATATTTTCCTCTTTTGCTTTTGCTTTGTAGTCTTGAACCCATATAGCTTCAGATAGGTCCTAGTTCTACTGTTCTCACATGACCTGGGTTGAATCCTGCGATTTTATGAAAGAACAAATTTTGTTTTGTACAGATGTGGAGAACGACACGGCACTCGGAGCGCAAAACGATTTTATTTTTGAAATTCGGAGATGAGCTTTCGACCAAGTATTGAGCCTATGACTGAACACAGCAAAACGACTCAACAATGAAATAAAAGGCACACAACCTAGACACATCGAGTAACACTCGAAACGACTCAAAACAAGAATCGAGATAAAACAAAAAGACACGACACTCAGACGTGCACAGGGAGCCTGTTTCACCGGGTAGTGTTTCCCACCCTTTCTCATTTGTGATTCTTACATCACTCGGGGGACCTCGCTACAGCTCGGACTCGATTTGTAGTCACGGTTCTAAGTCTGAACTAAAGAGTCCAAATCCGGCAAATCGTTTTCAGAAAACTGATTTTTGAAAGAAGTGCCAAACATGGACTGCTTTGCCAGATACAGAGTCGCCACCTAAATGCTTTTTAATGGGAAATTTAGGAAACCCTGACTCGGTGCCAAAGGCCACGTATCCGTCATCACCAAAGTTGCCTCAGCTCGGGAACTTGGGTACGATTGGGGAAGGTCACTTCGTGAGCACCCCCGCTCGCCCAATCAAAGATCGGCCTTGTAGACACCCCATTTTTGACCGTCCTCAAGACTTGGACGTCACCGTTTGAACACTCGGTGATTATCCATGTTTGTGTTCGTTTGGAGTTCCCGGAGGTCTCGGCTCGCGCGCCTTGCCTCAGGATCCCCAAACTCGACTGTTTAGTGTCTGGTTTTGCGCCAAACACTTTTGTTTTGCCTTAGAGGGGCAGGGAATGCCTTGTGAGACATCCCCATACACCACCGGCAGTGGCTGGAAGCCACCGGCTGGTCTTTCTCTTCCATCGGCAATTTTGTTTGCCGGTCGGCACACTTTATTGCCGGTCGGCATAATATGTTGCCGGTCGGCACTGTTTTTTGCCGGAATAGCTTTTTTGGGCAGCCGACCACTGTTCCTCCACTTTATGGAGATATTTTGTGCCAGCTGTGATAGCTGGCACCAACTCCTTTCCCCTCCATACACGTGTATGGAGGGATTTCCCTCTAGCCAAGCTTGTTGTATAAGCTTTGCAAGAGGGATCCTTATAAGAGAGGGTCCTCCCTCTTGGTTCTAGGTTAGACTCTTAGAAGCAAAAACCAGCCCTTAACAATATAGATACACTCTATCTCTATATCTCCCTCTTCCCCCTCCTTTGTGTGTGTTTCTTGGCCCAAAAGGTGTGTTTTACCTTACTTTTGCACCATTACACACACTATCACACCTTAGTCCGAGATTGAGGGACTTGGGGGAGTTGTTTCTTGAGTTTTGGACTGGTTTTGATCCAAAGAAGGAGGCTAGACCACTTGCTCTTCAAGGGTTCTTCAAGGGTGAGCATTTTCCTCTTTATTCCCCAAACTTGCATCGGTTTTCTACCTATTTTGTTTACTGTTTTAGCTCTTGTGTATAACACAAAAAAGGTTCATATTTTCCTGCTCTAACACTTTCATTGAGGTCTCTTTGTGGTTAGATTGCAAACTCACCTTCATAGGCCTTGTTTGGCCTATTTTGGTGCCCTTTTGATAAGGTTTTGTTCACTTCAGCATTTTGATCTTTTGATCACCAAAAATCAGTGTATTTTAGTGTCAAAAAAGTTGGTTTGAAGTCTTGCATAGGGGAGGGACACCCCTCTCCCTTTATGGTTTTGTTTACTTGCTTTTTGGGCTCAAAAGGATAGCATGCGTGCTTGTTGTTTCTTGGCTTCATTTCAGTACTTTTTTAGGCATCTTAGGTCTTACATAATCTCTATTTTTGGTCGGATTTGGGCCCTCTCGCATGCTTGTGATATTTGCTTTGTATCGCTCCATTTTGCTTAAAAGCACACCCTATGATTAGGCCATGATTTTTGTGTGTGTTGGCTTGGTTCCATGGAGCATTTAGCATTGTTTTTCCATGTTTAAAATCTGTTGGTTGTCAACTTGGTCATGTTTAGCATGTTTGTTAGAGTTGCTTTGTATTTTGGCTTGGATGCCTTGAGCATTTTGACCTCTAGCATGCATGGTTGTGTTTACCCTCTTGATTTGGCATCATCTATGGGTCATATTTTAGTCCAAGAATCATGCTTGTATGTGTGCATGCATGGCCTCTTTCATGCCTTGAAGATGTGTCCCCTTTATGCCTAAGAATGAGCCTTAGTGTGTTTGCTTCATGAGGGATATCTTAGTTGCCATACTAGGAGCTTTTTGGGTCCTATTTTTGCATGCATAGATCCTGTTTTTGCTTGTTTTGATCATGCCATGAGTGGTCATGATAATGGGGGTGAGTTGCCTCCTTTTGTGTCTTAACTTTGGGACCATGAATTTGCTTGTTAACATGAGTTGATTGCCTACCATTTTAGGCACCTTTGGTCACTGTTTTGAGAAGGAAAAGGGTCTGTCCATTTGCCATTTTTTTAGCCCTCTTGCATGCTTGCTCCATGTTTGTTGCATAGTTGTTCCATTAAACTTTGTGTAGCACATCGATCCCATAGTCAATTTGGTCCATGTTTGCACCATTTTGGTACCTTGCATGCTTAGCATTGTACATTTGTCATGTTGATAGCATAATGTTTGTTGTGCTTTACATCTTGGTGGTATGACACATTTGAGGCTTATGAGCATTGCATGCATTGCATTTACTTGGTTTGGGGTGTCAAACCAAGTGCGGGAGTCAAGGACCATTCATACTTCAAGTGATGTAATGTGCCTTGATCCCCGGTCATTGGGACCTTTGACTCTAACTTGATAAGGCCTCGGTTTTTCATGTTGATTGTTGCATGCATTTTCATAATAAATGGCAAATTCGATCCTTTGACTCACCATGTATCATTGATGATTCGAGGATCGAAAGTTATGCTTCTTTGAGTCCAAAGCATGATAAGAAGTAAGACCATGCTTACATGTGCCCAAAAACTCCATACTATGCACTGCCTATCCTCTGTTTGCTGTCAGATTGTCTGTTGCAGGAAGTTTCTGCCGACCGGCAGAATTTAGTGCCGACCGGCACTATCTGGAGTGCCGATGAACCTGATTAAAGTGCCGACGGGAAGTTTGGAGTGCCGGTGGCGATTCTGTCTGGCCGGTGGTGCTCTGCAGGATGCAGAGAGCTTGTTCCAGCATTTTGGAAATTTTTCAGAAAGACAAGGCAGTACAAACAGAAGCGATAAGAGCATAGTACGGGTTTTCCGGGCAGGACGGATTCGAGCATGCATCATCTGCGCGCCCCGAGGCAGAGGCTGTGGCCACCCTCTTTATTCTTCTGCTTCCTTTTTTTAATTAATTAGGAAATTTTGTAATAATTTTATTTATTCTTTATTTTGGGACTGTAATATTAATTCGAGCCCTCTGAGTGAGGGTAAACATGTAATAAGTGTGGGTGAGTGTGTGCATGTCTTCCAATCCCCATTTCTTTCTTCCCTTTTATTTACCAGCTTATGATGGTAGATTAGGGCATTTTGAAATTAGCATACCTTATGATATGCATGCGTGCATTCATGCATCTGTTAACATGCACCGGGCTCGGTACATCATGCTAAACGCATTCGTATTTTCAAATTCCAAAATTGAATACATGAATTAGTTGGTTGCATATCGTATGCCATATCTAGGTTAACCGAGCCTAACTAAAATTGCACCTTGTATGTGTGGCATTAGGCAAAATAACATGAACTAGGACATGCATGTTTGCTAACTAGTTTACCGTTTTGGCACGGAGTACAATGTAAGTATTTTTGCTTTAGCATCCAGCATGCGTGTGAATGTTGCCATAATAGTATGCCTGCCATGCGGCTAAGTGCTTACATGAGATAAACTGCTTGAATGCCTGTGGGTGGAGGTCAAATTGCTTAAATTGGGATAATGCGTTAAAACTGTGAATTTTAAGCCCACTAGATAGTGGCAGAACCACCTTTTCCAAAAGCCCACTTGAGGGTGGCAAAATCTGCATTTTAGCCTACTTGCGAGTAGCAAACCTTTTTTTTTTAAACAAACATGAAATGTTTTGTCCCAATTTGAGCAATTTGGTCTATACTTGTTTGCTGTGCGCATAACATAGTAATTCTAGGCTAATAAATGGATTAAGAACGCGTAAAGTTTTCAAAAACGGATATCACGGTTAGTAGAGGCCGGTCTATGACCGGGCGAGCGGGGGTGCTCACGAAGTGACCTTCCCCAATCGTACCCAAGTTCCCGAGCCGAGGCAACTTTGGTGATGACGGACACGTGGCCTTTTGGCACCGAGTCAGGGTTTCCTAAATTTCCCAAAATAAAATATTTAGGTGGCGACTCTGTATCTGGCAAAGCAGTCCATGTTTGGCACTTCTTTCAAAAAATCAGTTTTCCTAAAAACGATTTGCCGGATTTGGACTCTTTGGTTCAGATTTAGAACCGTGACTGCGAAAAGTCGAGTCCGAGCTGTAGCGAGGTCCCCCCCGCGGGCGCTGTTACAGTTTCTGGCGACTCTGCTGGGGAATTTAGAGAGCTTGACTCGAACTCGTGATATCCTGTTTTGATTTCACTTATGTGTTTCTTTGCATTGCATGTGCATTGGTGCGCCTAGGAACACAGTGTTTGCCATCTGCCATTCCTGAACGGTTTGCCGGAGGCTTGTCTTGTCAAGGCATGTCCGTAAGGCTGACCGGCTATGGGCTCTGACAGCATGGGAACACAAACCCCGGTTTTACCGGGGCACCCTTTTTGACCATTCGACCTAGTGCATATTCGGAATCCATAGTGACCATTCCAAGCTAGGACAGGTTGCTTACCCGATTATAGGTTGTTTGAAACCGCTGTGTGCGTAGTGAAACCCTAGTTCCTGACAAAATAGGACAGGGAAACCCTACCCCAACATAGGGGTGTTTTGGCTCTCTCTTACTTGCTATGTGCTTTTAGAGTGTATCTCTACAGGAATGCATATACCAGTTTACAAGTCTGGGCATCAGGCCTGTGGGCATCAGCATCAGTATTTGGGGAATCTGTTTTACCTGAGGGTATCAGTTTACAGGCAGATATTTGGGAAACAGTGATCAGTATTGGGTACATTCATCCTAGTATGCTCAAATCTGTTCCAGTGAAATTAGGCTGAGATGCTCTCTGTTTTCCCTTTTGCAGGGGTAGTCCTGGAACCATAGCTTCAGAAGGCTCCGATATCCCCCGAGGTTCATCGGACTTGTGCTGATAGACTTTGTCAGGTCAGAGATTCAGTTCAAGGGTAATTAGAGCCAGGGAAGGCTAGTCAGGCACAGGCCACCAGTACAACAGCTACCAGATCAGTGATCTTTGAGCAGTCGGGCTGAGATTCCCGAGCCTATTGCCGACACAGATATACCGGTTGCTCAGTTAGATTAGAACAGTATGTCAAGTCTGGAAGAGATGGTGCGCCAAATCCAGGACAGTATGAAAGCCATGCAGCAAGACACAGTCCGTCAAGCAGAATTCGCCAAGCAACAGGCTGTGGTCATAGCCCAACAGGCAGAGACAATTGCCAGATTGGAGCAGCAAACTGGAGTATCTACTTCGCACCAGGCTCCTCCCCCACCAAGAGTTCCCATACTCGGGGAGGCAACCCATGTCCAGGATGATACGGACATTCCAGTCGGGCCAGCTCCACCCCCGATTCTGCCTCAACTCTCCAAGGCACCCACTCCTATCAACCAATCAGATTCTCCCTTCGAGCCCGAGGTGGAGCCCGTGGCATTAAAAATGCACAAGCTTGAAAAGTTGTTCAAGAAATCCCAGGGGGTAAAGTCCATCCCGGGCATTGAGGACGGGTACACCGACGCAGCTGTAACTCTGCCGGATAGGTTCAAGATGCCTCACATCGACCGTTTTGATGGGTCAGGAGATCCCATAGTCCACCTGAGCTTGTTTTCAGATGTTTTGCGCCCGATGGGCTTGACAAGATTACAGAAGCTCTCCCTTTTTGGCAGGACCCTGTCGGGTATTGCGGTCACCTGGCATGCCAAATTGGAGGATTCAGTGAAACGAAACTGGGAGGAGATGGCCGAGGCCTTCGTCGCACAATATTCATACAATACCCAAATCGAGATTACGACCCGTGATCTTGAGACGATGAGACAGGAGCCGAAAGAGAGCTTCTCAGAATTCGTGGCCCGCTGGAGGGCCAAGGCCTCAATGATGACCATTAGGCCAACTGACAAAGATCAAATTCGGATGATTGTGCGCAATCTCCAGCCCAAGCTAATGCAGAAAATGATCGTGATCCCCTTCCCTACCTTTCCAGACTTGTATGAGATGGGAGTGCAGATCGAGGATGCTATGAAACAGGGCCTCTTTGACCAGGATAAGGAGCAGCCTAGGAGGGCATTTTCCCGCAATTCGAATGCGACCACCAGCGGTGACGCAGCTGCAAGGTCTTCTGAAGTGGGCATGGTCACCACCACCGCATCAAAAACAGCCACCCCATTCACCGGTGCGTCCGGAAGTAGCTCACAAAAAACCAAATATCCACCTCGAGTCAAGAGGATTTTCACCCCACTCCATATGCCTTTGTCAAAGGCTCTGGAGGTCTTACTTCGGAAAGGACATCTGAAACCGTTGGAACAACGGCCCCTACCCGATCCTATCCCTGCAAAGCATGACCAGACTAAGTACTGTGCGTACCACCAACAAACCGGTCATGAGACTGATAGCTGCTTTCGTCTGCGCCACGATGTACAGGATTTGTTTGACAACGAGGTCATCGCCGCGCCAGCTCAGTAAAGTCTATCACCACTGGATCAGTGAACTCGGGGGACAGTACGAATATGTGATCAGGGGATGAACCACCTGTGGGCGGCACTCAGTTTACTCTAGATGTGGCGTTTGGCACGCACTGTTTCGAGCATTTTACGAATGCTAGTTTTTGTGTTTTCTGACTTGGGTATTGGGTCAGTCTTCTCAATTTGTATTGAGTCAGTCTTTTCATACTGAGTCAGTCGGGTCTGTCTTGTTGTATCGAGTCAGTCCTATTTTGTTAAAGTCGGGTGATTCCGGGGGTGTTACTTCGGATATCACTATTTTGCTTTGTGTTTGTCCTTTTGAGTCTGTTTCTGCCAGGGAGCCAGTTGTGCCAACAGATTTGAATGAACAGCAGTGATTTTCACACTCTTGTGTTTGCTTCTGCCGTGTGCCAGTTGTGCCAGAAGTATTGAATGGAATGACAGTGCTCTTCGCCTGCCTTTTCTGTGCCTTGAAATCATTGTATCGACCTAAGTTTTTTTTCAAAACCTTTTTTTGAACACTGCGGTGAAAACGAAGAGGAAGGAATTCCTTGGGATTTGTAAAATTTTGATCATTTGAGAGAAAGAGAGGCGTGCTAAGCCCTTAATGAATGAGATCATGTTTGTTAATGTGAGTACTGAGAAGGACCCTGGCTTGATCCAGATAGATTCTACACTGTCTTCAGCGCGAGCGACTAGCCGCTTTCTTAAAAGATTTCAAAAAAAAATGTTTTGCGCGATCCTGCGAAGACCTGTGTGGAATCGCTCTTGAGATTGTGCAGCTTAGGATCGCTCTCAGCCTCGAGATTCGACCCCTCACTTTCAAACCTTGAACTTGAGTTCAGAATGTTCAATGGTCAACTATAATGTGAGGCCTGTATGGCCATTTTGAAGCAGCCCTCGAACAAAAGCCACCAAAGTCAGATCAAGAAGATCAGATCAAAGGAAGCTTGTAAAGCTAGATCAGAAGCCCCCCCCCCTCAAACTAGGGGCAAAAATGTCAGATGTGCTCGAAGAGCCGAAGATGGATCCTTCAGTAAATCAATACAACAGCCACTCTCCTGGATACGGATGGCTTCAAAACCCTAAAACCATTTGGCATGGATTTGTTACACTTTTACCCTTTGAGAGGCTCGCTGGGCCGAAAACCCGGAAGGGCGACCCAGGCAAAAGTTAGAGCAAGAGAAAAATACAAAAAAGAAAAAAAATGCAAAGAAAAGAACAAAAAAAAAGAAGAAAATCAAAAAAGGAAATGAAATAAAAAGAAATGAAAAGAAAAGAAATGAAAAGAATTAAAAAGAAAAGAAGAACAAAGCTCCCAAGGTCGAAAACCCGCATCGGGCGCCTTGGCAAAAGTTAGAGCCTAAAAAGGAGAGGTTAAATACCCGAGTGTACCTTAACCCCGAACTACGTAAGGCTTGATTCCCATGTTTGGGATACGTAGGCAACTTCATCTTGAAGTCCAGCCATAAAACACTCCAAATTCAACTGTGTCCATGTGATGGTTCTAGTCATCTTTGTCTTTTCTGTATCCGGGAGTTCGGTTGCGATCATCGCTCTGAGGACTGATTACAATGCACCGTGGTGTCATTCAAACAAGGGGCAACTTTCCGTTGCCATTCAATGCGCTGCGGTGCCGTGCAAACAAGGGGCAACTTTCCGTTGCCATGTAGCTCTCTTCGAGCAAGGGGGCAATTTTCCTCCAAATCCGAGGTTGTGCGTCTCAAGAGTGGGTTCCGTGCTTGTTAAGCATTGGCCGTTTGCAAAAACAATTTTTGAGAATTTTTACTGAAGCTGACTACTTTTCTCGAAAATTGTTCCATCTTTTCCAAAAACTGGACCATTTCTTGGACCCAAAAAAGGAAAATTTTCAGTGCTCATAACCTGACTTGCATGATTTTCAAATCAAAAATCGAACAAGTATGTTAATCTAACTCTCATATTGGTCAAAATTGTTTTAGTAGAAAACCAAAACAAAAAATGGTCAAAATGATGAACTAGGGGCACAGTTGAGTCAGGCTTCCTGTCTTTCCCCCGTTGTCAATGCATCTGCCGGAAAGGGCACCTGCCAGAAAAGGGCACCTTTGAAGCTGACCGCAAAAGGGCAGAAGGCTCTCACATCCTCCACGCAACGAGGTATCAAGCCAAGTGCGAAGCACGGACGGGAAAGGATCAAGATATTCCACTCCCTCATCTGGACAGATCTGATCACGTCCAAACTCCCCAGCGGAGCATCGTCAACCGATGTCAATTGCAGATTTGCTGCGCGTCTGGTCGCATTGCAACCCCTCTGTGGGAGAAATTCACTGTTGTGAACAAGAGTCTGGTAAAATACCAGGGGCAAGAGCCCACAATTTCCAGCTTATCCATCAACCACCCAGGGGAGGGATGAAAAACGAGAGATTAAAGAATAGAGAGATGTGCGCTGAGAAAAAGCGAGAAAAGGGTTTTGAGAGAAAAACCGAGCTTGAGAGCCGAGTGATGTGAGAATCACAAATAAGAAAGGGTGGGAATAATACCCAGTGAAACAGGCTCCCTGTGCACGTCTGTGTGTCGTGTCTTTTGTTTTGTTTGTCTCGATTCTTGCTTTGAGTCGTTCCGAGCGTGTCTCGACGTGTTTAGGTTGTTTACCTTTTGTTTTCCGTTGTTGAGTCTTTCTCGCTGTGTTCAGTCGTAGGCTCAATACCTGGTCGAAAACTCATCTCTCAATTTCAAAAATAAATCGTTTTGTGCTCAGAGTGCTGTGACATCCTTCACATTTGTGCAAAACAGTATTTGTTCTTTCACAAAACTGCAGGGTCCACCCCCGATAAGTGTGAACGGTGAAACCAGGACCTATCTGAAGCTATGATGGTTCCAGACTGCAAAAGAGCGAAAATCGAAGTATCTGAGTTTGTGTCAACTTCAGAAAATTCCGTGATTGTACTCCGGACGTACCTCTTCAGGGCCTTGTCAATGCTCCGAAATATGAGTGTACCTCTACCTCAGGCGCAAGATCAATCCTGCTTCGAGGTTATGCACTCTTCCACTTACATTGTTATGCACCCACTTCACTTGCATTGTAATGCATTATACCTATCAAGTTTCTTCCTCAGTCATGCACGATATTGTATGCACGGTTCATTCAAAGAAGTTCCGTTTTAAGGTCATTCACTTTCGTGTATCAATCACACACCTTCACTTTAGTGTATCAATCACACTTCATTTGCCTTAGTGTATCAATCACACTTTACTCGCTTTGAGTATCTATCACCCACATTCTCATTTAGTGTATCAATCACACTCTCTTCACTTAGTGTATCAATCACTTTTCTTTCATTTTGTGTATCTATCACACACATTCTGATTTTGTGTATCTATCACGCACATATTCGCTTTTGTGTCTATTGCATTCTCACTTAGTGTATCAATCACACTTCTTTCATTTTGTGTATCTATCACACACATGCTCGTTTTCTGTATCACACTTCATTGATTCAGTATATCTATCATACTTGTTCACTAAGTGCATCTATCACACTTCGTGTTCACTTTTAGTGTATCAATCACACTCTGTTCACATAGTGCATCTATCACACATTGTGTTCATTTTCAGTATATCAATCATACTCTGTTCACATAGTGCATCTATCACACTTTGTGTTCATTTTCAGTATATCAATCATACTTGTTCACATAGTGCATCTATCACACTTTGTGTTCACTTTCAGTATATCAATCATACTTGTTCACATAGTGCATCTATCACACTTTGTGTTCACTTTTAGTGTATCAATCACACTCTGTTCACATAGTGCATCTATCACACTTTGTGTTCATTTTCAGTATATCAATCATACTTTGTTCACACTGTGCATCTATCACACTTTGTGTTCGCTTTTAGTGTATCAATCACACTCTGTTCACATAGTGCATCTATCACACTTTGTGTTCCCTTTTAGTATATCTATCATACTTGTTCACCTAGTGCATCTATCACACTTCGTGTTCACCTTCAGTATATCAATCATACCTTGCTCACTAAGTGCATCTATCACACTTCGTGTTCGCTTTCAGTATATCTATCATACTTTGTTCACTTAGTGCAGCTATCACACTTTGTGTTCACCTTTAGTATATCTATCATACCTTGTTCACTTAGTGCATCTATCACACTTTGTGTTCACCATTTGTGTATCTATCACACTATGCTCACCATACTCGCTTAGTGTATCTATCACACGCTCAACTACTGTATGTATCACATGTTGCTTCATATAGTGTATCTATCGTATGCTCGCTTTGTGTATCAATCACACACGTTCGCTTTGTGTATCAATCACACACTCTCACTTTGTGTATCTATCACACGCTCACACTTTGCTTCATATAGTGTATCCATCACACTCGCTTCACCTTTTATGTATCTATCACACTATGCTCACTTTGTGTATCTATCACACGTTCACTTTGTGTATCCATCACACGCTCCCTTTGTGCATCCACCACACACGGTTGCTTAGTGTATCTATCACATATTTGCTCAGTGTATCCATCACACTTGTTTCGCTTTGTGTATCTATCACACTTTGCTTTGCTTAGTGTATCAATCACACTTTATTCGTGTAAGCATGTCCATCACACTCTCTTCACTATGTGTATCTATCACGCATGTTTGTCCACTTAGTGTATCTATCACACTTCGTTCACTTTTGTGTATCTAACGCACATATTCGTGAGAATTGCATAATTCTCTTACATCCTTTCTGCATGAGATGTAGTTTGGTTCATGTCTACCTGCTGGCATAGCATTCTCTTAAAATGTTGCATTTATTTTGCATAATTGCTTCATCACAGCTACATTCGCGCTATTTTGCGCATCGCACTGTTTTGTGCAGTTCAACATTCGCGCTATTTTGCGCACCTCACTTGTACTTGTTAGTGCATTGCATTGTTTTGAATGCAAACTGGCTTTGCGTAGCATATAAGTCCAATGTTCAAACCGGCTTCGCGTGGCGTATAAGTCCAATTATCAAAGTCTTCCTGCATATCATTTGCATCCTGCCCCTGAACTACGCTGGTTTGATTCCTTGCAAAGGGATACGTAGGCAGCCTGTGGGCACAACCATTTATTTATCGGTATTTTGTTTGTTTGTCCAAGTCTTCGGCCTTGTCAAAAATGGGTCGTCTCTGGGCTTTGACATTCACTCCCGTCATTGTTATGACTTTCGAGTTCTGTCAAAGAGGGGCAACTGTAGACACCCCATTTTTGACCGTCCTCAAGACTTGGACGTCACCGTTTGAACACTCGGTGATTATCCATGTTTGTGTTCGTTTGGAGTTCCCGGAGGTCTCGGCTCGCGCGCCTTGCCTCAGGATCCCCGAACTCGACTGTTTAGTGTCTGGTTTTGCGCCAAACACTTTTGTTTTGCCTTAGAGGGGCAGGGAATGCCTTGTGAGACATCCCCATACACCACCGGCAGTGGCTGGAAGCCACCGGCTGGTCTTTCTCTTCCATCGGCAATTTTGTTTGCCGGTCGGCACACTTTATTGCCGGTCGGCATAATATGTTGCCGGTCGGCACTGTTTTTTGCCGGAATAGCTTTTTTGGGCAGCCGACCACTGTTCCTCCACTTTATGGAGATATTTTGTGCCAGCTGTGATAGCTGGCACCAACTCCTTTCCCCTCCATACACGTGTATGGAGGGATTTCCCTCTAGCCAAGCTTGTTGTATAAGCTTTGCAAGAGGGATCCTTATAAGAGAGGGTCCTCCCTCTTGGTTCTAGGTTAGACTCTTAGAAGCAAAAACCAGCCCTTAACAATATAGATACACTCTATCTCTATATCTCCCTCTTCCCCCTCCTTTGTGTGTGTTTCTTGGCCCAAAAGGTGTGTTTTACCTTACTTTTGCACCATTACACACACTATCACACCTTAGTCCGAGATTGAGGGACTTGGGGGAGTTGTTTCTTGAGTTTTGGACTGGTTTTGATCCAAAGAAGGAGGCTAGACCACTTGCTCTTCAAGGGTTCTTCAAGGGTGAGCATTTTCCTCTTTATTCCCCAAACTTGCATCGGTTTTCTCCCTATTTTGTTTACTGTTTTAGCTCTTGTGTATAACACAAAAAGGTTCATATTTTCCTGCTCTAACACTTTCATTGAGGTCTCTTTGTGGTTAGATTGCAAACTCACCTTCATAGGCCTTGTTTGGCCTATTTTGGTGCCCTTTTGATAAGGTTTTGTTCACTTCAGCATTTTGATCTTTTGATCACCAAAAATCAGTGTATTTTAGTGTCAAAAAAGTTGGTTTGAAGTCTTGCATAGGGGAGGGACACCCCTCTCCCTTTATGGTTTTGTTTACTTGCTTTTTGGGCTCAAAAGGATAGCATGCGTGCTTGTTGTTTCTTGGCTTCATTTCAGTACTTTTTTAGGCATCTTAGGTCTTACATAATCTCTATTTTTGGTCGGATTTGGGCCCTCTCGCATGCTTGTGATATTTGCTTTGTATCGCTCCATTTTGCTTAAAAGCACACCCTATGATTAGGCCATGATTTTTGTGTGTGTTGGCTTGGTTCCATGGAGCATTTAGCATTGTTTTTCCATGTTTAAAATCTGTTGGTTGTCAACTTGGTCATGTTTAGCATGTTTGTTAGAGTTGCTTTGTATTTTGGCTTGGATGCCTTGAGCATTTTGACCTCTAGCATGCATGGTTGTGTTTACCCTCTTGATTTGGCATCATCTATGGGTCATATTTTAGTCCAAGAATCATGCTTGTATGTGTGCATGCATGGCCTCTTTCATGCCTTGAAGATGTGTCCCCTTTATGCCTAAGAATGAGCCTTAGTGTGTTTGCTTCATGAGGGATATCTTAGTTGCCATACTAGGAGCTTTTTGGGTCCTATTTTTGCATGCATAGATCCTGTTTTTGCTTGTTTTGATCATGCCATGAGTGGTCATGATAATGGGGGTGAGTTGTCTCCTTTTGTGTCTTAACTTTGGGACCATGAATTTGCTTGTTAACATGAGTTGATTGCCTACTATTTTAGGCACCTTTGGTCACTGTTTTGAGGAGGAAAAGGGTCTGTCCATTTGCCATTTTTTTAGCCCTCTTGCATGCTTGCTCCATGTTTGTTGCATAGTTGTTCCATTAAACTTTGTGTAGCACATCGATCCCATAGTCAATTTGGTCCATGTTTGCACCATTTTGGTACCTTGCATGCTTAGCATTGTACATTTGTCATGTTGATAGCATAATGTTTGTTGTGCTTTACATCTTGGTGGTATGACACATTTGAGGCTTATGAGCATTGCATGCATTGCATTTACTTGGTTTGGGGTGTCAAACCAAGTGCGGGAGTCAAGGACCATTCATACTTCAAGTGATGTAATGTGCCTTGATCCCCGGTCATCGGGACCTTTGACTCTAACTTGATAAGGCCTCGGTTTTTCATGTTGATTGTTGCATGCATTTTCATATTAAATGGCAAATTCGATCCTTTGACTCACCATGTACCATTGATGATTCGAGGATCGAAAGTTATGGTTCCTTGAGTCCAAAGCATGATAAGAAGTAAGACCATGCTTACATGTGCCCAAAAACTCCATACTATGCACTGCCTATCCTCTGTTTGCTGTCAGATTGTCTGTTGCAGGAAGTTTCTGCCGACCGGCAGAATTTAGTGCCGACCAGCACTATCTGGAGTGCCGATGAACCTGATTAAAGTGCCGACGGGAAGTTTGAGTGCCGGTGGCGATTCTGTCTGGCCGGTGGTGCTCTGCAGGATGCAGAGAGCTTGTTCCAGCATTTTGGAAATTTTTCAGAAAGACAAGGCAGTACAAACAGAAGCGATAAGAGCATAGTACGGGTTTTCCGGGCAGGACGGATTCGAGCATGCATCATCTGCGCGCCCCGAGGCAGAGGCTGTGGCCACCCTCTTTATTCTTTTGCTTCCTTTTTTTAATTAATTAGGAAATTTTGTAATAATTTTATTTATTCTTTATTTTGGGACTGTAATATTAATTCGAGCCCTCTGAGTGAGGGTAAACATGTAATAAGTGTGGGTGAGTGTGTGCATGTCTTCCAATCCCCATTTCTTTCTTCCCTTTTATTTACCAGCTTATGATGGTAGATTAGGGCATTTTGAAATTAGCATACCTTATGATATGCATGCGTGCATTCATGCATCTGTTAACATGCACCGGGCTCGGTACATCATGCTAAACGCATTCGTATTTTCAAATTCCAAAATTGAATACATGAGTTAGTTGGTTGCATATCGTATGCCATATCTAGGTTAACCGAGCCTAACTAAAATTGCACCTTGTATGTGTGGCATTAGGCAAAATAACATGAACTAGGACATTCATGTTTGCTAACTAGTTTACCGTTTTGGCACGGAGTACAATGTAAGTATTTTTGCTTTAGCATCCAGCATGCGTGTGAATGTTGCCATAATAGTATGTCTGCCATGCGGCTAAGTGCTTACATGAGATAAACTGCTTGAATGCCTGTGGGTGGAGGTCAAATTGCTTAAATTGGGATAATGCGTTAAAACTGTGAATTTTAAGCCCACTAGATAGTGGCAGAACCACCTTTTCCAAAAGCCCACTTGAGGGTGGCAAAATCTGCATTTTAGCCTACTTGCGAGTAGCAAACCTTTTTTTTTTAAACAAACATGAAATGTTTTGTCCCAATTTGAGCAATTTGGTCTATACTTGTTTGCTGTGCGCATAACATAGTAATTCTAGGCTAATAAATGGATTAAGAACGCGTAAAGTTTTCAAAAACGGATATCACGGTTAGTAGAGGCCGGTCTATGACCGGGCGAGCGGGGGTGCTCACGAAGTGACCTTCCCCAATCGTACCCAAGTTCCCGAGCCGAGGCAACTTTGGTGATGACGGACACGTGGCCTTTTGGCACCGAGTCAGGGTTTCCTAAATTTCCCAAAATAAAATATTTAGGTGGCGACTCTGTATCTGGCAAAGCAGTCCATGTTTGGCACTTCTTTCAAAAAATCAGTTTTCCTAAAAACGATTTGCCGGATTTGGACTCTTTGGTTCAGATTTAGAACCGTGACTGCGAAAAGTCGAGTCCGAGCTGTAGCGAGGTCCCCCCCGCGGGCGCTGTTGCAGGCCTCTACTAACCATGCTATCTATTTTTGAAAGCATTGTATGTTCTTATTCCGGTTATTAGCCTAGGTTACAAGTATAGACTGAGTCGCCTGAATTGGAACAAAACTTTTCATGTTTGTTTGTTTGAAAATGGTTTGATGGTGCTACCCGCAGGTAGGCTAAGACGTGGATTTGCCACCCTCGGGTGGGCTTAGAAAACATGATTTTGCCACTATCTAGTGGGCTTAAAACACACATTTGATGAATTGTTCCAATCCAAATAACCCAACCTTCACCCACAGGCACTCAGGCAGTTATATCACATAAGCAATTAGCCTCATGGTAAGCATACTATTCATGGCAGTCATTCGCACGCATGCAAGGATGCTAAAGCATAAAACTTACCGAGTACTCCAAGCCAAGACAGAAACTACATTAGAAATCATGCATGATCCTAAGTGTACAGAAATGCCTAATGCAACACATGCAAAATGCAACTATAGCAGGCTCGGCTATTCTAAACATGGCATATGAAATGCTACAACTAACATGTATTCAATTTGGAATTGAAAGTACGATGCAGTTAGTATGGTGCGCTGAGCCCGGTGCAAGCAAGACAGATGAATGAATGCAAACATGCTATCATACTGTATGCTAATTAAAACATGCCCTAATCTAGCCATCATAAGCGGATAAATAAAAGGGAGAAAGACGTGGGGTTGGAAGACATACAACACACACACGCACACTTATTACAGTTGTGCCCTCGCGCAGAGGGTCCGAATAAATATACATTCCCGAATAAAAGAATATTACAGTCTAAATAGTACAGTCCAAATAATATACAAATTCCTAATTAATTAATCAAATTAACTAAGAAAGCTGTAAAACTGGCGTGCAAGCCAGGGACTGCCTTACTTCTGATGAATGATGCATGCCTGGGTTGCCTTGCGCGGAAATCCACTAGGATGCCCCAATTAGCCTCTGTTTTGTGATTTTTCTTGGGAAGCGCGCCAAACTCCGGAAGTTTGCTGATTCTTCATTTGCTGCAACAGAGAGCAGGAAAGGGGCATAGCAATGTATTTTCACAGATATATGCATGTCTCGATTCTCGTGCCACCAATCACGCATACCGATGCATGATGGCCGAGGAGTCGAAATGTGCAACTCAATATAGAATGAATGCACGTGTAAACACAACAAGAACCTAGCTCCATCATGGATGATCCGGAGTGTCGGTGACTTGGACTTGAGACGCGTTCCGTCACTCGGAGTACGAAACGCACCTCGTTTCCCGTGCCCGGGCTAACTCCTATCCCGAACACGATGCAATATGCATGATATGCATGAATGCAACTAAGATACAGCCTAACATGCACAATGCTATGAAAATGAGATGTCTCGAAATGCGTGCACACGGGTACGCAAACTGAGAAAATGACAGAATGCGATCTAAGATACAACCTAGTATGCACTATGCTGTAAAAAAAAGGGATGCCTCGAAATGCGTGCACACGGGCTCGCAAACTGAAAAAATGACATACGCAATGCAAATGACATGGAAATATGATATGGGCTTACACTAACATGAGAGAGCCTCAGCCACGCTCACATAAGAGGCTGATGGATGAAAATGAAGTGCCTCGAAACGCGTGCACACGGGCATGCAAATCGAGGCAATGGCATACGCAATGCAATATGGCTAAAATGGCATAGAGCATGCAACATGGACTTACAGTAACATGAGAGAGCCTCAGCCACACTCACATAGGAGGCCGATGGATGAAAATGAAGTGCCTCGAAACGCGTGCACACGTGCACGCAAATCGAGGCAATTGCATACGCAATGCAATATGGCTAAAATGGCATAGAGAATACAACATGGACTTACACTAACATGAGAGAGCCTCAGCCACATTCACATAAGAGGCCGATGGATGAAAATGAAGTGCCTCGAAACGCGTGCACACGGGCACGCAAATCGAGGCAATGGCATACGCAATGTAAATGACATGGAAATATGATATGGGCTTACACTAACATGAGAGAGCCTCAGGCCACGCTCACATAAGAGGCCGGTGGATGAAAGTGAAGTGCTTCGAAATGCGTGCACACGGGCATTTCGCAATGCAATGGCATGAAAAATGATATGCAAACATGCTAATGGAATTTTCAGCAATGAAATGTGGGGGAAAACAGCCCCGAAATGAGGCGAAAACACACCCGATGCATGGAATCTCTCCCGAAATGCAAATTAGGCGCATAGAATGAACTACAGCTATACGAAGCATGCATAGTTGGTACATGAGATGAAAAGACAGAAGCAAGGCAGCCTCAAAATAAGCATTTTTACAGTTTATGGCATGGCCAAACAACAAACAAAGATTGGGCAACAAAGGCATGCAAAAATGGCCCTAAACATGAGATTATGAAGCAACTCACAGCTGCTAACTCCAAATAGGTTAGGGCCCTTCAACAACATTGAAGAGGGGCCAAAAATAAGCACATTTACAGAACTTTAAAAACCCTAAAAACAAACATAGATATGGCTAAGCTCTTATGCAAGAAAAAGGGCCAAAAGGTGGCCAAAGAGGCAAGTGGTATATGCAAACCCAAACTGAAAAATTCCATTCTACAACATTGAAGAGGGACCAAAAATAAGCATATTTACAGAACTGTAAAAACTCCAAAACAGTATACAAACATGCTAGAAATGCAATGCAAAATGAGGCTCAAAAGAGGCTATAACACAAAGTATACAAAATATTCCACAAACAGCCAAAGACCCTTAATGAAACATGTTAGGAAGGTCAAAATAAGACTATTTCTAGGCCTGTAAAAAGACCAAAAACAGAAGCATGATAGGCTGCCAAAGCATGCAAGAAAATGGCATTCAAGGAGGATATTGAAGCAAGTGCAATATGGAGGGCACAAACCGGGTTGAGCCCTTAATGAAACAAGAAAATGAGCTCAAAAAAATGACCTTTTAAGTTTTGGTCGGAGCTCAAATCAATAAGCATGTATGGCTTGCAAAAGGTGCAAGAAATGGACCAAAAAGGGGGAAATGCTACTCACCTTTGAAGACCAATGTTTTTGTTGCTTCTTGGACCAATTTTGATGATTCTAGGCTGTTGAAATTCCTCCCCTTTGTTGCTGGTATGGAGTGGTGGTGGTGGAGCTTGAAGGTGATGAAGAAATGGAGCCCAAAACTTGAAGGAAATGGGGTGATATGTATGTATATGCTCCAACCAATCCTTGTAACCCCTTTTCTTGAGTTGGGAGGCCAGAAAAAAATGCAAGAGAGGCAGAGAAGACTCTAGGCCAAAAGTGGAGGGAATTAAGGCTCTTGTTCCCCCACAAAATATTGCCCGGATATAGATATTTTTGGGAGGAAACAGCTGTACAGCTATAAAGTACACAGAGAGAGGAACATGGCCGGCCCATTATTGGACTTGGATGTGGCCGGCCGGCCACCCCCCCTAGCCGGCCGGCCAAGGGTCAAAAAGGCCAAGTGGCTTTAGTGGCCGGCCACCACATATTGGTGGCCTCCGAGGTCTCCTCTTCACAACCCTGTGGTTCGAATTTGGAAACTCTAAAACGGGAGAGAGAACAAGCCATTTTGAGGAGGGGTTCAAAAGGTTCAAATGGAATTAATGGCCGGCCATAAACGTTTAGGGTCATCCCATGTGTGTACAACACAAATATGTGGTTCAAAGTTCAAGAAAGTGGCCCAAGGGTGTTCAACATTGGCTCGGAAGGAGGGGTTCAAAAGGGTCAAGAAACATTAGTGGCCGGCCATGAACTTTTAGGGTCCTCCCATGTGTGTACATCACAAATATGTGGTTCAAAGTTCAAGAAAGAGGGCCCAGGTTGTTCAACATTAGCTCGAAAGTGAGAAAAACGGGCGTCGGAGGGCGTCGGAGGAGCAAAAACTGGTTGTTGAAACAATTGCTGGCCTCCCACCCTTCAGTGACCTTCCTGGTGATAAAACAGAGGTACCTGCCAAAAATGAACGAAAACCGATGCAAAACGAATGCTCGGGGGCCAAAACACGCAGTTCGGGGTCCCGAAAACGGGCTGTTAAGCACCGAAAGTGGCGTTCGGCCACGAAGTGGGTTTCTCAGACCCCAGTGTCCCTCAAAAGGGAGTAAATAAGATGCATGCCAAAAACCGGAGCAAACGGAGGTGGTTAAGCAGTCTCGAACCGAGGCACATGGCCAACGGTCCCGAAAAACCGGAAACCAGACTCCGAAATGGGCAAAATGGCCTACGACCACCAAATGTAGCCCACGGCCACCAAATGTAGCCCACGGCCACTGAGAGATGGTCTACGGGACCTCTCCCTCCCCTCAGGAAAAGAAACAGCGAAAACCGAGTCTGGTTCGCGAACCGAGGCAAGGCACAGAAGAGGGTTCGGAAGTCCGGAGGCAGGGCTCGCAGCCAAGACTCTGAAACTTCTGAAAGAGCACAATATGCAACGTCACCGAGCGCTCAATCGGTGATGTCTGAGTCTTAAGGTCGGTCAAAAATGGGGTGTCTACACTTTGCAAGAGTGAGCTCTATAAGAGGGAGCCTCTTCTCCCTCCATTAGGGTTACAACATTTTTTTCCAGAGGGCTCTGATATTAGGATTAGGGTTTGCATATCCCCCATCTCTATATCTCTCTTTTGTGTATTAGTCTGTGTTTGGTCTAATTATTGCACACAAACACCCACCATTGCACCTTACCTTGGCTAATGAGGTGCTAGGGAGCTGTTCTTGAAGTTCTTGACTGGTTTTGAGCTCAAAGAACCTACTGGAGCATTGTTTGTGAAGAAGGTCTACAAGGGCAAGAACTTCACCATTTATTCCCCATTTTTGCATAGCTTTTTAACCTATCTTGTAATTATTTTTATACTTTATGTATAACATATAAAAGTCTTGTTTTTGCCTGTTCTAAATAGTTGTCTAAGAGTGTTTTAAGCTTTGGGGTTGTTTGACCCCTCTTAGGGCTTGTTTGGCCCCATTTTTGTGCTATTTTGGTGAGCTCCGGGACAACCTTGTTTGGGCCTCCTCACCACTGAAATCTTGAGGGATTTTAGTAGTGAGGATGGTGGTTTAATGTCCTAAGAAGGAGAGGGCCACCCCCTCTCCTTATTGTCTTCAAAAAGTGCCATTTTAGCTTCATGTGTGAGCACCATTTTTGAACTCATGTTGGCCAAGTTTCAGTAGGTATTTGGTAGTATTTTGCCATTATTTACCTCTATTTTTTCTTGGTTTAGACACACCATGCTTTCTTAGCATACATGTCTTGTAATGCCATGAATTGCCTAAACATGCCTTGTGCTTTGAGCCTTGTTTCTAGCATGTTTTTGGCTTTGCTTTGTGAAGCTTTTATGCTTGTTTTAGCATGCTAAAGGTCTGTTTTTGGTCATTTGGGTTGTCCATGCCTTGCTTTGTATAGCTACCATGTAACCTCTCTTGTATGCCTTAAGCATTAACCCCTCTTGCATGCCATCCTTGCATCATTTCAGTGGGTTGGAACCACTTGCCATGCCATTTCAGTCCATGTGGTGTGCTTGTATGCTTGCATTTGATGCCCTTTTAATGTGTTAGAGGTTTGGTGTTTCATGTTCCATGTTTGTGCTATTGTCTATGCCTCTAGGATTAGATCATTTAGATGCCATCTAAGTGGTTTTTGGGGCCTACTCTTGCATCATTTGAGACTGTTTTGATTCACTTTGATCATTTGTTTCATGTGTCACACGATCATGGTTTAAGTCATTGGGCTAATTCCAAGCTTTTATGCATGCTTTGCTTGTTTTGATTAGTTGGTTTGGCACCTCTTTTTCATGATTTTCAGAGCTTATATTGCTTTCCATATGCCCATGTTTAGCCTCTTTTAAGTGTGCTTAGAAGTTGCTTCTTTATGCCTAAGCGATGAACCATGTTTGCATGCATGATTGTATGTTTAGATACTTGGTTCAGGACATGTTGTTGCATGCTCACCTTGTGTGTTGATTGCATACTTGTGTGTTGTTACATGTTTAGGTTGCTTAACATGTTTGCTCCATGTGTTGTTGCATGTTTGAACATCCACATTGCATCTTGCACACTTGTTGGTTTGCATTGCCTCATGCCTTGCATGCTTGCTTGCATAGGTTGTATGCCTAGTATGCATTGTGCATTGCATGCCCATGTTGCATACTTAGTTAACATGCCTAGGTTGCATTTGGCATGCATGCCTTGCCTTTTGATTAACCATGATTGAGGTTGGGCCCCTTGTTTGTTTGTATGCATTTCATTCTAATGCTCCCTTTGGCCGGTGGTGATCCCCCTTGGTCAGCGGTGTTCCACAGTGTCCATGGAGTGTACCTTGGGACTTGTGCAATTTTCAGAGGAGTAGAGCAGGGAAAACAGAGGCAGCTTGTGCATGGCGACGGATTTCTAAGCAAACCCGAACACGCATGCATCGGACCCTCTTCCCGAGGCTGTTTATTGCTTTTTACTAGTTAGGTGGTCTGTAATAATTAATTAGTTTGTAGGTTAAATAATTTGTATATTCTTTTGGTTCCTCCAAGCGAGGGCGAATTTGTAATAAGTGTGGGTGCGTGTGTGCATGTCTTCCAACCGCCACTTCTTTCTCCCTTTTACTTACCTGCTTTTGATGGTTAGTATTAGGTCATATATATTTTAGCATACTTTATGCTATGCGTGCGTGTATCCATACATTTGTCTTGCATGCACCGGGCTCGGCGCATCATACTAACTACATTGTATTTCAATTCCAAGTTGAATACGTGTTAGTTGTAGCATCTTCATATGCCATCCATAGATTAGCCGAGCCTTTTGTAGTTGCATCTTGCGTGTGTGTAGACACCCCATTTTTGACCGTCCTCAAGACTTGGACGTCACCGCTTAAACACCCGGTGATCATCCTTGTTTGTGTTTGTCTTGAGTTCCCGGACGTCTCGGCTACGCGCCTTGCCTCAGGACCTCTCGACTCGACTGTTTTGTGTCTGGTTTTGCACCAAACACTTGTGTTTTGCCTTGGAGGGGGAGGGAATGGCTTGTGAGCCATCCCCACACATCACCAGCCATGGCTTGAGGCTGTAGACACCCCATTTTTGACCGTCCTCAAGACTTGGACGTCACCATTGGAACACTTGGTGATTACCCTTGTTTGTGTTCGTCTTGAGTTCCCGGAGGTCTCAATTGCACGCCTTGCCTCAGCATCTCTCGACTCGACCGTGTTGTGTTTGGTTTTGCACCAAACACTTGTGTTTTGCCTTGGAGGGGCAGGAAATGCCTTGTGAGGCATCCCCACACATCACCGGCCATGGCTTGAGGCCACCGGCCAGTGATTTTATGCCATCGGCAATGTATATTGCCGGTCGGCACTCTTTGTTGCCGGTCGGCCAGTTATTTTGCCAAAATGGCAATTTTGAATGGCCGATCACTGTTCATCTACTTTTGGTAGATATTTTGTGCCAGCTGTGATAGTTGGCACCCACTCTGCTCCCCTCCATACACGTGTATGGAGGGATTTCTCTCTTGACAAGCTTATTTGACAAGCTTTACAAGAGAGAGATCTATAAGAGAGAGAGTCCCCTCTCTTGAATTTATGGTTAGACAACATAGTTAGAGAGCTCTGGTTTTAGGGTTAGGAATTTGTATCTATCCTATCTCTCTCTCTCTCTTGAGCTTAGGGTGTGTGTTTTGTCTTACTTTTGCTCCCAAGCACCCACCATTACACCATCCCTTGGAGCTGAGGCCTCTTGAGGGTTGTTTTGGAGGTTTTGAAGCTGGTTTCAACCTAAAGAAACTACTGGAGCTCCATTGTTGAAGAAGGTCTTCAAGGGTAAGAAGCTTGCTCCTTTTTACCCCTTTCTTGCATTGTGTTTTTGCCTACCTTGCAACTGTTTTTGTGTTTAGTATATAACATAATTTTTTTTTGTTTTTAGGCCCTCTAAATAGTTTGTTTAGAGTGTTTTGTGGTTTGAGGTTGTTTGACCCCTCTTAAGCCTTGTAAGGCTCCATTTTGTGCCATTTTGTGTAAGCTCCGAGACCTTGGTGTTTGGGCCGCCTCACCACTGAAATCTTGAGGGATTTTAGAGGTGAGGATGGTGCCTTGAGGTCCCAAGAAGGAGAGGGCCACCCCCTCTCCTTGTTGTCCTTGAAAAGGACCATTTTTGCCTCTTGAGGGAGCACCTAGCTTAGGCTCATGTTGACCATGCCTTAGCTGATTTTTGTGCTTATTATGTCATAATATGCCTCTGTTTTTAGTTGATTTTGGTACACCATGCTTGCTTTGCATACTTGTCTTGTAATGCCATGAAATTGCCTTAACATGTATCTAGCATTTAGACCACTTTGCTTACTTGTTTTGGCTTAGCTTTGTGAAGCTTTTATGCATATTTTAGTGTGCTTGAGGTCTGTTTTGGGTCATTTGGGTCATCCATGCTTTGTTTTGTATAGCTACCATGTAACCCCCCCCTTTGGCTTGCCTTGAGTTTTAGACCATTGTTGCATGCTTAGCTTGAAATGTTTACTTGGTTTTGCATCATCCTTAACATGATTTTTAGGGCTTGGTATGTATGTCATATGTCCATGTTTATCTTCTTTTAAGTGTGCTCAAAAGTTTTCTCTTCAAAGCTTAAGTGTTGGCCTATTTGCATGCATGTTTGCATGTGTATTTGCCCCTCATTCCATAGCATGTTGGCCACTGTTTTAGGTTAGTTTGAGGGCTGCCTAAATTAGTCTAAGACCACTCTTGTATGTTGTAGTATGCTTACCTTGTATGTTGTAATACATTTGGCCCCTTTGGTATGTTGTTACATTCTTAGGTGGTAGTACATTTAGCATGCATTCCTTGCCAAGTTGTCTAACTTGTTGTATGCCTTGCATGTGTGCACATTGGCACTACACATTGCATGCATCTTGGTAGCATCCATGCATTCCCATGTCGCATCCTTAGCTCACATGCTTAGGATTGCATTCCATTTGCATGCATGTTGGGCCTCTTGAAATGCTTGTGATAGAGGTTGAGTCCCATTGGTTTGTTTATGTGCATTGCATTCCATATAAAAAATGCACACTTGATTCTTTGGGCCATCACGCATGGAAATGCGCGATTGATGGTCCAAGAACCAAGGACCATGTCCCTTTGAGTCATAAATATGATAAGTGGTGTGATTGGTGCATACATTGCTTGAATTGCATTGCCATGCAAAGCTCTGTCCTCTGCTGCTGTCAAACAGATTCTGCAGGAACTTTTTGTCGATCGACTGCACAGAGTGCCGACCGACAATCCATCTGTGGCCGATGGATTATTTTTTGGCCGATCAACACCAAATCACAGCCGGTGATGATTCCCTCCAGCCGGTGGCATTCCCCAACATCCAGTGAGTACATCCTGAGACTCTGGTAGTCTTCAGAGAAGCAGAGTAGGGAAAACAGAGACAGCTTGTGCATGGCAGTGGACTTCCGAGCAAGACCCGAGCACGCGTGCATCGAGCCCTCTTCCCGAGGCCCTTTTTCTTGCTTTCTTAAATTAATTAATTCGTTTAATTAATTTAGTTGGTCTGTAATAATTAATTAGGTAGGTTAGTTAATTCATTATTGGAGTTGTATTATTCTTTTGGTCCCTCTGAGCGAGGGTGAATTTGTAATAAGTGTGGGTGAGTGTGTGCATGTCTTCCAACCCCCACTTCTTTCTCCCTTTTACTTACCTGCTTTGATGGTTAGTAATAGGTCATGTTTAATTTAGCATACCTTATGCTATGCATGCGTGCATCATTCATCAGTATTGCATGCACCGGGCTCGGTGCATCATGCTAACTGCATTAGTATTTCAAATCTAACTTGAATACATGCTACTTGTGCATGTTCACATGTCATTCATAGAATAGCCGAGCCTACTCTAGTGACATTCCGTATGCGTTGCATTAGACATTTAAACATGGACTTGGATCATGCATTGATTACTAACGAGTTCTTTGTTTTGGCACGGAGTACGATGTAAGCATTTATGCTTTAGCATTCTTGCATGCGTGTGAGTGTTGCCATGATAGCATGATTACCATGAGGCTAGCTGCTTATGTGATATAAACTGCTTGAATGCCTGTGGGTGAAGGTTGGATTGTCAGAGTTGGAATAGCTCGTTGAAATCCGCGTTTTAGCCTACTTGCGAGTAGCAAATTCCAAAACATTTTTCCAAAACAAACGGATATGCAATGCTTATTCCCAAATTAGGCAATCTAGTCTATACTTTTGTGCTGTGCGTATAACATAGTAATTCTAGGCTAATAATCGGGATAAGAACATATAACGTTTTCAAAAACGGATATCATGGTTAGTAGAGGCCGATCTTCGGATCGGGCATGAGGGGGTGCTCATAGCTGACCTTCCCCAATCGTACCCTAGCTCCCGAGCCGAGGAAACTTTGGTGATGACGGACACGTGGCCTTTGGCACCGAGTCAGGGTTTCCTAAATTTCCCTTTTAAAAAATATTTAGGTGGCGACTCTGTATCTTGCAAAGCAGTCCACGTTTGGCACTTCTTTTAAAAAATCTGTTTCTCAAAACAATTTGCCGAATTCGGACTCTTTGGTTCAGATTAAGACCCGTGACACAAATCGAGTCTGAACTGTAGCGAGGGTCCCTCGTGGGTGCGTGCTACAGAGGCCACCGGCTATGTTTTGCTTCCACCGGCCAAATGTTTGGCCGGCCGGCACTATAGATGGTCGACTGGCCATCTAGTCGACCATCTATTTTGGCCAAATTGCATTTTTGGTTGGCCGACCACTGTTCATCTGCTTTTGCAGATATTTTATGCAAACTGGCATACACTTTTCTCCCCTCCATACACGTGTATAGAGGGATCTCCCTCTTGTTAGCTTGCCTTGGATGCTTTACAAGATTGAATCCTCTATAAGAGGAGGTCTTTTCTCCCTCTTTTAGGTTGGACAAAATTTTGATAGAGAGCTCTGGTTTTAGGGTTTGAGTTGTGTATCTATCCTATATCTATATCTCTCTCTCTTGAGCTTAGTGTGTGTGTTTAGCCTCATTATTGCACACAAACACCTAGTCTTACACCTTTTCTTGATTGCTGAGGGGCCAGAGGTCTTTTCTTGAAGTTTTTAGACTGGTTTGGAGCCATAGAAGCAGCTGGAGTGCTGTTCTTGAAAGAGGTCTTCAAGGGTAAGGACTTTACCTTTAAATACCCCATTTTTGCATAGCTTATTTACCTATCTTGCAACTATTTTTAGGATTTGCATATAATATATAAAAGTTCTGTTTTTGAGTCCTTTAAATAGTTGTTTAAGAGTGTTTTGAGCTTTGAGGTTGTTTGACCCCTCTTAAGGCTTGTTTGGCCTTTGTTTTTGTGCATTTTTTGTGAGCTCTGGGACCATTGTGTTTGGGCCTCCTCACCACTGAAATCTTGAGGGATTTCAGTGGTGAGGATGGTGCCTTGAGGTCCTAAAAAGGAGAGGGCCACCCCTTCTCCTTGTTGTCCTTGAAAAGGGCTATTTTTGCCTCTTGAGGGAGCATCTAGTTTAAGTGTGTGTTGACCATGCCTTGACTGATATTTATGCTTATTTTTCCATGAAATAGCACTGAGTTGAGTTGGTTTGGACACACCTTGCATGCTTTTCATACATGTCTTGTAATGCCATCATTTACCCTTAACATGCATCTAGGCTTTGACCCTTGTTCAAGCATATTTTAGGCCCTACTTTGTGAAGCTTTTGTACTTGTTTTTCCATGCTTAAGGTCTGCCTTTAGTTGTTTTGGTCGACCATGGCATGCATTGCATAGCCCCTTTACATTGTTTAGCTTGTAGGCTTTAAATGTGTGAAGTGTTAAGCATGCATTGTTTGATTTATTTCAGTGGTTTGACACCACTTATAGCATCATTTCAGTCCTCATGACATGCTTGCATGCTTGCCTTTGATGCCCCTTTGATGCCTTATGAGGTTGTGCCTTATGCTCCATGTTTGGTCATTGTGCATGCCCTTGAATTTAAGTCATTTAGATGACATCTAAGTGGTCTTTAGGCTTTGTTTTAATATGCTAAAACTCCTTTTTGGTCATTTAATTCATGCCATGTTTGGTTTTGCTAAGGGTAGTTCAATACCTACTTAGCTTGCCTTGAGTTTTGGACCTCTAATTGCATGCTTATGCTTGTCTTATTGGCTTGGTTTGGCACCATTTTAACATGATTTTCAGAGCTTATGTTGCATGTCATTAGTCCATGTTTTTGTGCTTACAAGTTGTCTTCATATGCTTAAGTGCTGGACCATATTTGCATGCATGCGTGTGTGTGTGTTGGACCTCACTTCCATAGTATTGGCCACTAATTTTGGCAAGCTTGCAAGCTACGCATGTTAGTTTAAGCCCACTCCTTTGCATGTTGTTGTATGTCCACCTTGTATGTTGTTGCATTTTTGTGTGTTATTGCATGATTGGAGTTGAATGATTGAATGAAGTCACATGCTTGCTTGCATGCGCGAACACCCACATTGTGCCTTGCATACTTGTTAGTTGCATTGTCTCATGCCCTATCTCTTGCATGACCATTGTATGCCTTGTATGCTTCTTAGCCTTGTCCATGTTGCATACTAGTCGACATGCTTAGGATTGCATTGCATTGGCATGCATGCTTCGCCTCTTGAATTGCTTGTGATAGAGGTTGAGTTCAATTTGCTTGATTATGTGCATTGCATTCCATATCAACATGCACACTTGATTCTTTGGGCCATCATGCATGGAAATGCATGATTGGTGGCCCGAGAATCGAGGCCCATCCTCCTTTGAGTCATAAATATGATAAGGAATGTGGTTGGTGTATACATTGCTTAAAATGCATTGCCATGCCAAGTTCTGTCCTCTGCTGCTGTCAAACCAGTTTTTTGCAGGAAGTTTTGGCCGGCCGGCCATCTGAAGTGCCAACCGGCCATCCATAAGTGGCCGATGGATTAATTTATGGTCGATGACCATTCCCCATGGCTGGTGACTATTTCTCACGGCCGATGGTGCTCCACAGCACTCAGAGAAGCAACCCTGGGACTTGTGCAATCTTCAGAGAAGCAGAACAGTCAAAGCAGAGGCAGCTTGTGCATGGCAGTGACTTCCGAGCGGAATCGAGAACGCATCGCATTGTACCCTCTTCCCGAGGCTGTTTATTGCTTAAATTAGATTAATTAATTTGCTTAATTAATTAGGTGGTCTGTAATATTTAATTAGCTTGTTAGTTAGTTAAATTGTATTATTCTTTCGATCCCTCCGAGTGAGGGCTAACTTGTAATAAGTGTGGGTGCGTGTGTGCATGTCTTCCAACCCCCACTTCTTTCTCCCTTTTCCTTATCTGCTTTTGATGGTTAGTATTAGGTCATATTTGATTTAGCATACCTTATGTTATGCATGCGTGCATCCATACATTTGTCTTGCATGCACCGGGCTTGGCGCATCATACAAACTGCATTGTATTTCAATTCCAAGTTGAATACGTGTTAGTTATAGCATCATCATATGTCATCCATAGATTAGCCGAGCCTATTGTAGCCGCATCTTGCATGTGTTGCATTAGCCATCTTAACATGAACTAGGATCATGCATATGATTACTAACTAGTTTCTGTTTTGGCTTGGAGTACTCGGTGAGCATTTATGTTTTAGCATCCTTGCATGCCTGTGAGTGTTGCCATGACAGCATACTTACCATGAGGCTACTTGCTTATGTGATATAACTGCTTGAATGCCTGTGGGTGAAGGTTGAATTACCTAAATTGGAATAATGTATTAAAACTATGAGTTTTAAGCCCACTAGACAGTGGCAAAACCATCTTTTCTAAAGCCCACTTGAGGGTGGCAAAACTTGCATTTTAGCCTACATGCGAGTAGCAAACCATTTTCAAAACAAACATGCAATGTTTTGTTCCAATTTAGGCGATTTGGTCTATACTTGTTTGCTGTGTGCATAACATAGTAAATCTAGGCTAATAACTGGAATAAGAATGCATAGTGTTTTCAAAACCCGATATCATGGTTAGTAGAGGCCGATCTTTGATCGAGCGAGCAAGGGTGCTCACGAAGTGACCTTCCCCAATCGTACCCAAGTTCCCGAGCCGAGGCAACTTTGGTGATGACGGACACGTGGCATTTGGCACCGAGTCAGGCTTTCCTAAATTCCCCCATAAAAAATATTTAGGTGGCGACTCTGTATCTGGCAAAGCAGTCCATGTTTGACACTTCTTTCAAAATCTGTTTTTCTCAAAATAATTTTCCAGATTTGGACTCTATAGACACGCCCGTGTGGGGCCCTCGCTACAGTTCGGACTCGATTTGTGTCACGATTCTTAATCTGAACCAAAGAGTCCAAATCCGGCAAATCGTTTTGAGAAACAGATTTTTGAAAAGAAGTGCCAAACATGGACTGCTTTGCCAGATACATAGTCGCCACCTAAATATTTTTTTATGGGGGAATTTAGGAAACCCTGACTCGGTGCCAAAGGCCACGTGTTCGTCATCACCAAAGTTGCCTCGGCTCGGGAGCTAGGGTACTGTAGACGCGCCCGTGGGCCTCATGCTACAGTTCGGACTCGATTTGTGTCCTGGTTCTTAATCTGAACCAAAGAGTCCAAATCTGGCAAATCGTTTTGAGAAACAGATTTTTGAAAAAGTAGTGCCAAACATGGACTGCTTTGCCAGATACAGAGTCGCCACCTAAATATTTTTAAATGGGAAAATTTAGGAAACCCTGACTCGGTGCCGAAGGACACATGTCCGTCATCACCGGAGTTGTCTCGGCTCGGGAGCTTGGGTACGATTGGGGAAGGTCAGCTACGAGCACCCCCTTTCGCCCGATCCGAAGACCGGCCTCTACTAACCGTGATATCCGTTTTTGAAAACTTTATGTGTTCTTAAACCAATTATTAGCCTAGAATTACTATGTTATGCACGCAACAAACAAGTATAGACTAGATTGTCTAATTTGGAAGTAAGCATTGCATATCCGTTTGTTTTGGAAAATGCTTTGGATTTGCTACTCGCAAGTAGGCTAAAACACGGATTTCAATGAGTTCTTCCAACTCAAACAATCCAACCTTCACCCACAGGCATCCAAGCAGTGTATAACACATAAGCATCTAGCCACATGTTAAGCATGCTGACATGGCAACATTCACACTCATGCGATATGCTAAAGCGGAAATACTTACATCGTACTCCGTGCCAAAACAAAGAACTCGTTAGCAAACATGCATGATCCAAGTCCATGTTAAGTGCCTAATGCATCGCATACAAAGTGTTGCTAGAATAGGCCCGACTATCCTAAACATGGCATGTGAGAATGCACAACTATCACATATTCAGTTTAGAATTTGAACTACAAATGCAGTTAGCGTGATGTACCGAGCCTAATGCATGCAATACAAATGGATGCACACATGCATAGCATAAGGTATGCTAATTTAAACGTGCCCTAATCTACCATCGTAAGCAGGTAAATAAAAGGGAAGAAAGACGTGAGGTTGGAAGACATACACACACTCACGCACGCTTATTACAGATTTGCCCTCACTTGGAGGGACCAAATAAATATTACAAATTAATTAACTACGCAAGCTAATTAATATTACAAATTAATTTAATTAACGAATTAAATAAATTAATTAAAACAGAAAAATCGCCTCGGGAAACGCACCGCCATGCATAGGCTGCCTCTGTTTTCCTTCCTTCACTCCTCTGGAGGCTGTCAAAACCTCAGGATTGCATCCCTGGACACTGGGGAGTACCACCGGCTGAGTGGAATTACCACCGGCAGTGGTGTGTGGCCATCGGCACAAAATGGAGTTGTCGGCAGAGGAATGATTGCCGGCCGGCACCTTACACTACCGGTCGGCAGAATGTTCCTGCAGAATCTGCAAATGACAGCAACAGAGGGCAAGACAATGCATGACAGCACAATTCAAGGCATATATGCACCAACCATGTCCCTTATCATTGTAATGACTCAAAGGGGCATGTGCCTCGATTCTCGGACCACCAATCACGCATTTCCACGCATGATGGCCCAAAGAACCAAGTATGCAACTTTGATTTCAAATGCATGCAAACCAATCAAACAAAACAAGGCCCAATTCCTATCATCAAGTCAAGGAACAAGGCATGCATGCAAGATGCAATGCAACCTAAGCATACAAACTAAGGATGCAACATGGCATGGTGATAAGCTTATGCAAGCATACAAGCAAACATAGGGGCATGCAAATGGATGCAAAGATGGACTTATGCATGAATTAGGCAGCTCCAAATAGGCCTAAAACAGTAGCCATTAATGCCCAAAAATGGAGACCAAAACACATGCACACATACATATGTTGGAAGGCCAACACTTAGGCACAAATTAGACAACCCTCAAGCACACTTGAAAGGGACAATCATGAACAATTAGCATGCAACATAAGCTCTAAAATCATGTTATAAAATGATGCCAAATCATATTAAACAAGACAAGCAAGTGCATGCAAGCATGGTCCAAGTACTTGAAGCAAGTCATGAAGCTTTGAAGCATGTTTATCACAACAAACATGGCATGCATTAAACTACTAAAACAGATTTTTAGCATGTCAAAACAAGGCCAGAGGACTCCTTAGATGGCATCTAAGTGACTCAAATACAAAGGCATACACAATGACCAAAACATGGAGCATGCAACACATGCTTCCAAAGCATTAAAGAGACATGCAAGGTAATCAAACAAGCATGAAAATGGGACTGAAATAGCGTGTAGGGTGGTCCCAAATCACCAAAACAATGCAAAGATGCCATGCTACACATGCACATACTCAAGGCCAACAAGCCCAAATACAAAGGAGCTATATCAAGCATTCCAAAATCAACCCAAACACTTATGGACAGACCTAAAACATGGCAAAATATGCACATAATCTTCACAAGACTAAGCCTAAAACATGCTCCAACAAAGGCTAACAACCTAAGGCATATTAAGGCATAAACAAGGCATTACATGACAACTATGCTAAGCATGCATGGAGTACCAAAAACAACTTAAAATCATGTTATATTATGGATATATAAGCATGAAAAATAGCCCAAACATGTTCAACACACACTCAAGCATAGTGCTCTCTCAAGAGGCCAAAATATGCCCTTTTCAAGGACAACAAGGAGAGGGGGTGGCCCTCTCCTTCTTGGGACTTCAAGGCATCATCTTCACCACTGAAATCCCTCAAGATTTCAGTGGTGAAGAGACCCCAACACCAAAATCCCGGAGCTAGCACAAAATGGCCCAAAATGAAGCCTTTCAAGGCCTAAGGGGGGTCAACCACCCTCAAACAACAAAACACTCTTAATAAACAATAAAGAGGGCTTAAAAACAGAACTTTTTTGTATTATACAATAAGCACAAAAACAGCTCTAAGATAGGTAGAAAATCAATGCAAAAATGGGGAAAAAGGAGACTAAGTTCTCACCCTTGAAGACCCCTTCACAAATGGTGCTCCAATGGCCTCCTTTAGCTTGAATCCAATGCCAAAACTTCAAAACCAGTCCTTTAGAACCTCAAGAGCCAAAGGAAGGTGAAACACTAGGTGTTTGTGTGCAATAGTAAGACACAAAGCACCTAGTGCACAAATGAGAGGGAAAGAGAGATAGAAAATGTATCTAACTCAAACCCTAGAACCAGAGCTCAACAATGGCTGTTTTTGCTCTCAAAATATCTAAACTCTCTAACCTAGCTCCTCCTCTTTTCCTCAAGAGAGAGCCTCTCTCTATATGTCTTGTAAAGCTTACAAGACAAGCTTTACAAGAGGGAGATGAACAGCAATCGGCCGGCCAAAAATGCCATCTTGGCCAAAAAGAGTGCCGGCCGGCACTAAATAGTGCTGACCGGCAACAAAAAGTGCCGGCCGGCAATAAAAATTTCCGGTGGCAGCAAACACCAGCCGGTGGCCTCTAGCCACTGCCGGTGGTGGGTGGGGATGGTCTACAAGCCCCACCCTGCCTTTCAAGGGCAAGATGCAAGTGTTTGGTGCAAAACCAGACACTAAACGGTCGAGTTCGGAGATCCTGAGGCAAGGCACGCGAGCCGAGGCCTCCGGGAGCTCCAAACGAACACTAACATGGATAATGACCGAGTGTTCAAACGATGACGTCCAAGTCTTGAGGACGGTCAAAAATGGGGTGTCTACAGTTGCCCCTCTTTGACAGAACTCGAAAGTCATAACAATGACGAGAGTGAATGTCAAAGCCCAGAGACGACCCATTTTTGACAAGGCCGAAGACTTAGACAAACATGCAAGACAAACAAGATATGCACCCGAAGGCAGGGGCAAAATGCAAGACAATGCACAGAGCCGAGCATAACCTATGATCATGCAAAGAAAGCTGTAACGAAGCAAACATGCGACAATTTTTAGCTAGCATACACCAAGCTACACTATAATGCAGAAAGGATGTAAGAGAATCATGCAATTCTCAATACGTCTCACTCGGGAGATACAATACCTGTGCGGCTCGTCTGGTTGCACCAGCTTCTAATGAACCGTACATACAATATCGTGCCTGCAAAGAAAACAAACTTAACAGGTACAATATTGTTAGCAACATGCATGACAATGCAAATGTGGATGCAAAACGAAATGCAATATATACAAAACAATGTATAAACAATGCAAATGAAGATGCAATGTAATTGAAACAATGCAAGCTACATGCAAAGCATTTGAATCGTGATCCAATCACGAGCGGTTCGAAACCACACCTATGTCAACTAGATTGATGGAGATAACAAGTCTGTCTACCATAGAACGGTCAACTGAACTATGAGCATTGTAGACAGACGCAAGAACAAGTATTGGGTGGAATTGACATAAGTGGGGAAACGACCCGCTGGAGAAAGGACTACGATCCTAATGCCGGATGCAAAAATTACACTACAATGTAATACATGAATATGGCACGCGGGCCAAACCAAATCTTGCCTAGGAAAGGCATGCACACATACAAGCCATGTGTGACACAGAAAAGGTGCCGCAACCCTCAACCAACATATCAGCGTGGAATCGGCGCGATACACATGCAGAACTGTGTTTTAACATGAAAAGTAAGGGCACATACCAGACCAAGCTCAACCTGGAAAGGCGCAAGCCATAGGCGGAAGGTGATGCAATGAATGCATGCAATCTACAATGCAATATCTACAAATATGCAATGGAATGGATATGGATACAATGGATATGGCACGCAAGCCAAACCAAATCTTGCCTAGGAAAGGCATGTACACATACGAGCCATGTGTAACACAGAAAAGGTGCCGCAACCCTCAACTAACATATCAGCGTGGAATCGGCGCGATACACATGCAGAACTGTGTTTTAACATGAAAAGTAAGGGCACATACCAGACCAAGCTCAACCTGGAAAGGCGCAAGCCATAGGCGGAAGGCGATGCAATGAATGCATGCAGGCAACAATGGAAATGCATGACAATGCACTATGATGCAATGACTATGTTTGCAGTTTTCCCTATGTTACTAATAGGGAGATATACTAGGTTAGTTCAGTATCCAGGACTGAGGCGCAGACAAGCTGCCTCAATCTATGGGGTTTCCATACAGATTTCAAGCCGAGGATACACCCCTGGGTATTTAAACCAGACTTTAGTCTCGGAACTCCCGAACCTTTGCGTTCTAGGTATAAGCCATTTGAACTCTAGTTTCCACCATCCCAGTTGGTCTTCTAGGAACTCACCGCGAACATAGGCAGGTGGCTTTACCAGACCACCAAAAGTCGTTCGGGCACGACGAACACCAAAGGAAATGCACCTTTAGAGGATTTAAGGTCTCCTAGACCGGGATGCAAAATGTATGCATGACTATGCATGTTTTTTTTTTTTTGTTTCTGTTTTTTGAAATGCAAATGATGCAAGTGATGCATGTTGCATGGAATGCGCGACAACACGCGGCTTAAGACATGTACAAAGCAATAGTGTGCACACCAATGCATTAAAGGTCTTGCACCTTCCAAGGATTTAAGGTCTCCTAGACCGTACGTGTTTAAGGTCTCGCCAGACCGTGCGTAAAATGTAAGTGCGACACACATGCCACATGGAATGCAAAATGAAACAAATGAGATACGTGTGCCTCATAAGATGCAAAAATGATACAAGTGGACTTACACGCTACGCGAAGCCGGTTTTGAAAGTTGGACTTATACGCTACGCGAAGCCGGTTTTGAAAGTTGGACTTATATGCTACGCGAAGCCGGTTTGTGTTCAAAACAATGCAATGTACTAACAAGTACAAGCAAGATGCGCAAGATAGCGCGAATGGATACACGCAAGATGCAAGTGAGGTGCACAAAACAGTGCGATGCACAAAACAGCGCGATTGAAATACAATGCACAAAACAGTGCGACGATTTGAAATGCACAAAACAGTGCGATGATTTGAAATGCACAAAACAGTGCGATGATTTGAAATGCACAAAACAGTGCGACGGTTTGAAATGCACAAAACAGTGCGACGGTTTGAAATGCACAAAACAGTGCGACGGTTTGAAATGCACAAAACAGTGCGATTGATATGCGATACACATGGGACAACTTTTGGACCTTGTGAAAAGTCAAAAGGATACGAAAAGGATACACCTTGCATGGGTTGAAGTGCTACGCATGGCAGACACGACCCGAGGTCACAACGGAGGCCGGTTGAGCGTCAGAAATGCACTTTCTTGCACCTTCTTGAGCTATGAAGACCAAAAACTCCTCACATGGCCTAAACAAGGCTGTGGGAACATCACCGGCCGGGAGGGGAGGCCACCGGCTGGCCGCCAGCATCAAAATAAGTCCATTGGCACAAAAAAGTGCCGGCCGGCACAAAACATTGCCGACCGGCAAACAGTTGGTGGTTCGGGGCAGTTTCGACTTTTCACCTTGGGTGTTTTAAAATAAGGTTTTAAACCCTATTTTCTCATTCCTCCTCCGCCGAAATCTCTTGCTCTCTCTCTCTAGAGCGTTTCTCTCTCCTCATTTCTCCGTTTCTTCGCGTTCTACGCCTGTTTCCTCGTCGGATTCGCGATTTCCTTCGCGTTTCGGACATTTTCAACCGATCACATTCTTGTTTCGGTGCCTCGTTTGGCGTTCTCGCCTTTTCGGGGTTTGTTCCCCTCGTTTTCCTCTTCATTTCCGTGCCTTTTCACATTCCGGCCTTTCCGGCCATTCCTGACCCTCTCGGGAGTCGACTTTTCGGTTGACTCTTCGTATTCCGGCCCGGTTTTCCTTCCTTCGGCCATTTTCTCATCATTTTCGATATGGCGGACGATGTTCCACGTGGCGGGACTCCCCCGGACCACGAGATGGATCCCGGGGTCGAGCTCCTACCACTGAGCGAGCGCCCGTTCGACCCGGCAACCTACCGACCGGCGATCCATGTTCTGCCCCCCGACGGCCTGCGTCAGTTCCGGAGCTTCGAGAGGCACGTGGCACCTAAGCTACTACTGCGCGAGCCTACCTCCCACCTTTCATTCGGCACTTCCGAGGTAACTCTCTTCCTTCTGCTTTACTTTCCGCAATGTAGGATACAAAACTGTCATAGTTAGTTGTATTCTTTAACTGCTGAAAACTGATATGCTGTAGATTTGTAGTTGACTGTAAACATACATACAACTGATATCTGCTTGAGATTGACACATGCACACACACTGCACTAGCCCCGAATCATTCAAACATACTGCGCTCACTGTATTTCACTGCATACACACTGGCACCCAGTATTCGTCTGAATCTGTTAAATTTGCACACATGCTATATCTGTTCTGAAACACCCAAACACGCTGACACATCACACGTATTTCACTGTAAGCACACCGGCACCCAGTATTTGCCTGAATCTGACAAACTTGCATACATGCTATATCTGTTCTTTCAAAACTGCATTTTGAATGTTGTCTTGCAATTGTTATTTTCTGTTTACAGGAGGGTTCGGATACCATTCGCGGGTATGGGAATACTGGTGCTCGGGAGTGGTATGATGAGCTCCCTAGCGCGGTCCGACGTATCGTGGATCGAGCGGGTTTCGGCACCTTCTGCCGAGGACTCTCTAGGCTCTCCACTTGCAGGCCTCTCCTTGCTGCTCTGGCGGAGAGATGGTGGGACACCACTGATTCTTTTCATTTCTCTGCTGCGGGGGATATGACGATGACCCCTCATGATTTCTCGATGCTCACAGGCATCAGGGTGGGGGGTGATCCGATCCCTTTTGACATTGCGATGGATGAGTGGACCGCAGCTCAGGTCCATCTACTGGGGGAGGCGCCACCCCTAGCTCGCCCAGATTTCATTCGATATTCCTGGTTTGAGGTCCAGTTTTGGGTCCAACCCGCGTTGGAGGAGGAGGCGGAGATGACCCCGGAGGACGTGGAGAGGTATGCTCGCGGCTTCCTCATGTTCCTGTTCGGGACTACCATCTTCGCCGACCGGGCGAACACCGTGCCTCTCTGTCTTCTCAGCGCACTGGTGGACGTCCGGGACATTTTGCACTACGACTGGGGTGGCGCCGCTCTGGCCACCCTTTATGGATATATGAGCTCGGCTTCGCGCGGCAGCGGCCAGCTACTCGGAGGCTACTGGCGGGCTTGGGAGGTACACTTCTTCTCCGCTTTTTTCATTTCTGTCTCGTACTTTCTGTACTCTGTACACTGCACACACTGTAGTCTATTTTACACTTGCTGTATACTGTACACACGGCACACACATACATTCTGCTTTACACTGACTGCACACGGCTCACACTGTACACTGTACACAATACACTGCACAACACACGGCTCTGCCATTTCTGCTTTATTCTGCATTCTGCTTCAACTGATAAATGCACTGGTATTTATCTTGCAGTTGTGGGTTTACGCCTATTTCCCTAGGCTCGCTCTTGTGCCAGTTGTGGAGACTCCCCTGGCCGTCCCCTTTTCGAGTCGCTTCGCCGGGAGATGCACCCGGCGACCGCGGGAGACATTCGGTTTCTTCCGCCGATATTTCGACACCATCACCCCCGCGGAGGTATGCTTTACTTTCAGTTCATTTAAGCTTCGCTTTCCAACTGTATATTTCAATAACAGTAGATAACAAACTGTCTGTCATTTTCAGATCACTTGGCGGCCGTGGGCTCCTATGCCGGCGGCGATGCGGGGTCGGTTCCCTGGTGCGGAGGAGACCTCGCGTTTTCGGATTTTTCTTGAGGGCCCGGTCTGTCGGGCTTGGTACCTGGGGGAGCGTTTTCTACGCCAGACCCTAGGGTTACCTGAGCAGATAGTCCTGGTTCCCCCTCCTGCAGATATGAGGGAGACCGAGAGGCTCACCAGCGAGCAGATGGACGACTACACCATCGGCTGGGAGGAGGCCGACTTCCGAGGCACCGGTGACTACCGGGAGTATGTGCAGACATATCTGATGCGTCCCCTGAGCGGCCGTCGAGCAGAGGGGGCCAGGCCTGTGGCATCGGCGGCTAGGGCCGGAGCGGGAGTTGGAGCTGGATCTTCGAGGAGGGCCCGGGTCCGTGGCAGGGGCGGAGCTCAGGGAGGACGAGGAGCTGGCTGGCCTGCCCTGCCCGCTGTACTGACTTTCCAGGGGCAGGGTGGGTCGACCTATCAGATCCCCTTCGCCCCTCCACCGGCTGGTCACGAGTTCATTGACGTCCCCGACTTACCTCCGGTATGTTCTACTGCATTTTGTACAGTTATTCATTTCAGTTTACTTGATATTCCACAGAATATTGATGCATCTAATACTTTTGCAGGCTTCTTCTGAGTACACCCGTCAGTCGTTGGCGATGAATGCTTCGATGATGGGGATGCTTCAGCGGACATTTGATCTCCTAGCCCTCTACAGCATACCGGTATGTCCTTCTGACACTGGCCTCAAACCATTCATACACTGCTTCACATAATCCGATGCGCGGCACAACACCTGATACACTGCATACACTGCATTCTGCACTATTAAACCGCCCACGGCATTTCCCTTTTGTGTATTTTTTCAGCCTCCTTTCCAGATTCCCATGGCAGGAGGTGCTCCAGCTGGGCCTTCTATCCCTGCCCGGGGGAGAGATGAGGAGGGCCGGATATTTCCCCGTACCAGGGGAGGGCGTACTCATGTCGGGAGTAGCTCGCGAGCTCCAGTCCCGGGTGATGATGATGATGACGAGGAGTCAGAGGCGGAGGCAGAGGCGGAGTCCGAGTCATCAGAGGAGGAGACCGGAGGCGGTTCTAGCTCGGGCTCTGACGACGACGCTGATGATGCTCCTGGACCCTCGTCCAGGAAGAGGACCAGGACGGACTGACAGCCCTTGGAGTGCTTGACATGGATGCAGATTTTTGCTATCTTCTTCTTTCCTGTACTTTTCTTTTTGTTGGTAGATAGATTACCTTGTACTGTCGCAGGCAGATTTTGTTTTCTTCACTTGTACATTTGAAAAGATAGTTAAATGAACAGATTTTTGCTTAAAAAGTGTTACATTTACATATCTCATGTATTGCATCGCATCTCATCGTGTTACACCTCAATGTAAATGGAACTGATTGGTTGTCTGAAAATTGAACACTTGCACTGTAATAATCAGATAACTAAAACAGCCAACAGCAAAATAACCCAAGCAGCCCACTGCCTGATTCTGGACACACAGCCCTTGCTCTACTGGGGATTAATCTGTATACAGCCCTTAGCACAGCATTCGGTTCATCCTGCACACAGCAAATTCTAAACAAAACAGCCCAATCTGACAAGACGGCCTCAAAGGTGGAACCGGTTGGAGTCGAAACACGCTCAAATGTAGAGAATGGCACAGCATTCTTGAGCATAAATGATTTTTGAAATTGAATGAGGTTTTTTTTCAAACCGGGATATCGAGCCTACAACTGAACACAGCAGGGAGGACTCAAATATAAAGGTACACGACCTAAACACAACGAGACACACTCGGGAAAGACTACAAACAAAAGGCGAGAACGTCAAATGAAAGAGACACGACACACAGACACGTAAACGAAGATGGGGGACCTCGGACCACGAGGAGCCAGTTCAAACTGGGTATTGTTTCCCACCCTGTCTGATTTGTGATTCTCACATCACTCGGCTCTCGAGCTCGGATTTTTTTCTCAAAACCCCTTTTCCTCACTTTTCTCTCAACTTACACCTCTCTATTCTTCATTCTCTCATTTTTCATCCCTCCCCGGGGTGATTGATGGATAAATAGAAAGGTGTGGGTTCATGCTCAACACCGTTAGCTCACAGCTATTTCTTCTGGTGGGCAGGGTGCTCTTCTGGCAAGTACGTCGATGACGGGGGAAAGACAGAACGCCTGACTCAACTGTGCCCCTAGTTCATCATTTTAACCATTCTTTGTTTTTGCTTTCTACTAAAACAATTTTGATTGAAATGAGAGTCGGATTAACGTACTTGTTCAATTTTTTGATTTGAAAACCGTGCAAGTCAAGCTGTAAGCACTGAGAATTTTCCTTTTTGGGTCCAAGACAATGGTCCAGTTTTGGAAAATGGGATAGTTTTCGAGAAAATAGTCAACGTCAGTAAAAATTTTCAAAAACTATTTTTCAAACAGCTGATGCTCAACAAGCATGGAACTTACTCTTCGAGATGCGCAACCTCGGATCGGAGGCAATGGAAAATTGCCCCTGGTTTGAAGGGGGGTGGGAGGCAACGGAAAGTTGCCCCTAGTTTGAATGGCGGCTCACAGCGGCTCGTGGCAACGGAAAGTTGCCCCTTGTTTGGGATGGTGCCGCAGCAATCTGTGAACAGTCTTCATTGGCGATGGTCGAACTCTTGGACACAGCGATGACGAAGATGGTCACAACACATATATGGACACAATCACCTTGAAGGGTGTTGGCCACTGGACTTCGAGATGAAATCGAAACCATTGCATGGACTGAGACGCTATGAAAGCGTTGGGGGCTGGACTTCGTGATGAAGTTGCCTATGTATCCCAAACATGGGAATCAAGCCTTACGTAGTTCCGGTTAAGGTACACTCGGGTATTTTAACCTTCACTTTTTAGGCTCTCACTTTTGCCAAGGCGCCCAATACGGGTTTTCGACCTTGCGAGCTTCTTTTCATTTTCTTTTGTTCATTTCTTTTTCTTCTTTTTTTGTTCTTTTTCCTTTCTTCTTTTTTTTCTTTTTTTTTTTGTCTTTTTTGTATTTATCTCTTGCTCTAACTTTTGCCTGGGTCGCCCTTTCGGGTTTTCGGCCCAACGAGCCTCTCAAAGGGTAAAAGTGTAGCAAGTCCATGCCAAATGATTTTTTGAATTGAAGCCCCTCTGTTTCTAAGAGAACGGCTGTTGCACTGATTTGCGGAGAATCCATCCCAGTTACTCCACAAGCTTCTTCCGGTGAGATCTACTCCTTCTGATTCGGCCTCGGTGCCTCTTACTCGAGGGCTGCTTCGAAACTGGCCATGCAGACCTTTCACGGCATTTGTCCGTTGAACTTTCTGAACGTTCTGAACGGGTTCAAAGTCGGAAAACAAATAGGTTGAATCTTGAGGCTAAGAGCGATCCTAGGCTGCGCGACCTCAAGAGGGATTCCACACAAGTCTTCACAGGGCCGCGTAAAACATTTGCTTTTGAAAGTTTTTAAGAAAGCGACAAATCGCTCGCGCCGAAGATAGTGTGGAACCAATCTGGATCAGGCCAGGATCCTTCCCAGTACTCACGCCGACAAGCATGACTTCATTCATAAAAAGGCTTAGCACGCCTTTCTTTCTCTCAAAATGATCAAAATTTTGCAAAACCCGAGGAATTCCTTCCTCTTCGTTTTCATCACCACAGTGTTCAAAAAGTTTGTTTTTGAAAACTTAGGTTAATGCAATGAGTTTGGCACGCAGGAGAGCAGGCGAGATGTACTGTCAGCCCGATCAAATTCTCTGGCACTTATGCTGAAAGCAAGCATGAAGTTTGAGATAGCAACAGCTGTTTCAATCGGCTTTGTTGGTGTAACTGGCTCCTTGGCAGAAACAGACTCAAAATAAAAACAGATAATTACAAACCAAGACGGTGTTCGAGGCAACAACCCCTGAATCACCTGGTATTATATACAACGGGGACTGACTCGATACAACCAGACAGACCCTTAAGCAAAAAAGACTGACTCATGACAAGGAGACAGACTCAAAACAAAAGACTAACTCGATATCCAAGCCAGGATTTACAAAACTCGGTTTCACCGATGCTCAAAAATGCGTGCCAGACGCTTCAAAAATACACCAAATGTTGCCCGCAGGCGGTCCACTTCACATACTCGCGGTATCTGAGCCCTCGAAATCCAACAACTGAGTGGTGACGGGCTTGCCTGAGGTGGGTGGTAGGATAACCTTGTCATCAATCAAATCTTGCACTTCATGACGAAGGCGGGAACATCCATCGGTACTGTGACCGGACTGTTGGTGGTACGCGCAGTACAAGGTAGCATCATGAGTGGTGGGGAGATTCTTCGTTAGTGGCCGGGGCTCCAAAGGCTTAAGATGCCCATTCTTCGCCAATATTAGCAATGCCCTAGACAAAGGCATGTAGAGGTCGTGAAAGACCCTGTGCCCTCGAGGCAGGTACTTTGAGGTTTGAGGATTCTTGCCAGATGCGCTGGCGAAGGGGTCGGCTGGCGCTGCCTTGGCTTTTTGAACCTTTCCCGGTGCAGGGTTGGGAACTACAAGAATTGTCTGGGCATGACGGGGCCCATCCCGATTTTCTACCTGGCTTGAACTGCTTTTGATTGGAGTGGGGAAAGCATCATCCACAGCTTTGATCACGATTGCGGATGTTTGTTGCTTGTTCATCCCTCTGACTTTCAGAGCCTCGACTGCCCACAGCAGTTGTTCAATAGGATCGGCGTCTACCTTTGCCTTGTCTTTTCCTCTGGCCTTAGCCTGATCAATGGTCGGGGTTGATGCTGGCATGTCGCGGCTGTAGCTGGAAGCCACCTCTGGCTGGCTGAGCTCTATCACAATCCGCCGCAGTAGCGGGGGCTCCTGTGGTACGAAATTCCCAGCATTTGGCGCCGCTGGCGGCGAAGCCGACATTCCATAGGCTAGATCGGCCACGGTCCTCTGGAGGTCCCCTATCATTCCCATCAATTCGAAGGTGGTGGGCTCACGAGCCTGGTATAACTGGGGAGCCCAAACCGGGTGCACAACGGGCGACCTGGGCGGGTGTGACATACTGATGCTGGCCTTACTCTACGGAGCGGTCCCCTGCTCCAATGCAGCCGTCATAACCACAACTTCTTCTGAATTTTGTGCCGCCATAAATCCTGCCTCAGCAAAGGGGAGACACTGGCTATTCTGTATCAACTCTGCAACTCTCTGAACTGAAAGGAAAAATAGACAGCATTTCAGCCCAAACTGATCGAATACGGGCGTAGCCAAACAACTGTACCCTACTGCTGATCACTGTTCCCAAATTTCTGTTCCCAAAATACTGAATCTGATACCCGCAGATAACTGATTCCTGATAACTGATTCTCAACAATACTGACTCTAGTGCCCTCGGGCCCGATACTCAAACTCGCAAACTGGTATATGCGTTCCTGTAGAGATACATTCTAAAAGCACATAGCAAGTAAAGAGAGCTCAATCACCCCTATGTTGGGGTAGGGTTTCCCTGTCCTATTTTGTCAGGAGCTAGGGTTTCACTACGCACACAGCGGTTTTCAAACAACCTAACATCGGGTAAGCAACCTGTCCTAGTTTGGAATGGTCACTACGGACTCCGAATATGCACCAGGTCGAATGGTCAAAAGGGGGTGCCCCGGTGAACCGGGGTTTGTGTTCCCATGCTGTCAGAGCCCATAGCTGGTCAGCCTTATGGACATGTCTTGACAAGACAAGCCTCCGGCAAACCGTTCATGAATGGCAGATGGCAAACACTGTGTTCCTAGGCTCACCAATGCACATGCAATGCAAAGAAACACATAAGCGAAATCAAAATAGGATATCATGAGTTCGAGTCAAGCTCTCTAAAAATCCCCAGCAGAGTCGCCAGAAACTGTAGACGCGCCCGTGGGCCTCATGCTACAGTTCGGACTCGATTTGTGTCCCGGTTCTTAATCTGAACCAAAGAGTCCAAATCTGGCAAATCGTTTTGAGAAACAGATTTTTGAAAAAGTAGTGCCAAACATGGACTGCTTTGCCAGATACAGAGTCGCCACCTAAATATTTTAAAATGGGAAAATTTAGGAAACCCTGACTCGGTGCCGAAGGCCACATGTCCGTCATCACCGGAGTTGTCTCGGCTCGGGAGCTTGGGTACGATCGGGGAAGGTCAGCTATGAGCACCCCCTTTCGCCCGGTCCGATGACCGGCCTCTACTAACCGTGATATCCGTTTTTGAAAACTTTATGTGTTCTTAAACCAATTATTAGCCTAGAATTACTATGTTATGCGCGCAGGAAACAAGTATAGACTAGATTGTCTAATTTGGAAGTAAGCATTGCATATCCGTTTGTTTTGGAAAATGCTTTGGATTTGCTACTCGCAAGTAGGCTAAAACACGGATTTCAATGAGTTCTTCCAACTCAAACAATCCAACCTTCACCCACAGGCATCCAAGCAGTTTATAACACATAAGCATCTAGCCACATGTTAAGCATGCTGACATGGCAACATTCACACTCATGCGATATGCTAAAGCGGAAATACTTACATCGTACTCCGTGCCAAAACAAAGAACTCGTTAGCAAACATGCATGATCCAAGTCCATGTTAAGTGCCTAATGCATCGCATACAAAGTGTTGCTAGAATAGGCCCGGCTATCCTAAACATGGCATGTGAGAATGCATAACTATCACATATTCAGTTTAGAATTTGAAGTACAAATGCAGTTAGCGTGATGTACCGAGCCTAATGCATGCAATTCAAATGGATGCACACATGCATAGCATAAGGTATGCTAATTTAAATGTGCCCTAATCTACCATCGTAAGCAGGTAAATAAAAGGGAAGAAAGACGTGAGGTTGGAAGACATACACACACTCACGCACGCTTATTACAGATTTGCCCTCACTCGGAGGGACCAAATAAATATTACAAATTAATTAACTACGCAAGCTAATTAATATTACAAATAAATTTAATTAACGAATTAAATAAATTAATTAAAACAGAAAAATCACCTCGAGAAACGCGCCGCCATGCATAGGCTGCCTCTGTTTTCCTTCCTTCACTCCTCTGGAGGCTGTCAAAACCTCAGGATTGCATCCCTGGACACTGGGGAGTACCACCGACTGAGTGGAATTACCACTGGCAGTGGTGTGTGGCCATCGGCACAAAATGGAGTTGTCAGCAGAGGAATGATTGCCGACCGGCACCTTACACTGCCGGTCGGCAGAATGTTCCTGGAGAATCTGCAAATGACAGCAACAGAGGGCAAGGCAAAGCATGACATCACAATTCAAGGCATATATGCACCAACCATGTCCCTTATCATTGTAATGACTCAAAGGGGCATGTGCCTCGATTCTCGGACCACCAATCACGTATTTCCACGCATGATGGCCCAAAGAACCAAGTATGCAACTTTGATTTCAAATGCATGCAAACCAATCAAACCAAACAAGGCGCAATTCCTATCATCAAGTGAAGGAACAATGCATGCATGCAAGATGCAATGCAACCTAAGCATACAAACTAAGGATGCAACATGGTATGGTGATAAGCTTATGCAAGCATACAAGCAAACATAGGGGCATGCAAATGGATGCAAAGATGGACTTATGCATGAATTAGGCAGCTCCAAATAGGCCTAAAACAGTAGCCATTAATGTCCAAAAATGGAGACCAAAACACATGCACACATACATATGTTGGAAGGCCAACACTTAGGCACAAATTAGACAACCCTCAAGCACACTTGAAAGGGACAATCATGAACAATTAGCATGCAACATGAGCTCTAAAATCATGTTATAAAATGATGCCAAATCATATTAAACAAGACAAGCAAGTGCATGCAAGCATGGTCCAAGTACTTGAAGCAAGTCATGAAGCTTTGAAGCATGCTTATCACAACCAACATGGCATGCATTAAACTACTAAAACAGATTTTTAGCATGTCAAAACAAGGCCAAAGGACTCCTTAGATGGCATCTAAGTGACTCAAATACAAAGGCATACACAATGACCAAAACATGGAGCATGCAACACATGCTTCCAAAGCATTAAAGAGACATGCAAGGTAATCAAACAAGCATGAAAATGGGACTGAAATAGCGTGTAGGGTGGTCCCAAATCACCAAAACAATGCAAAGATGCCATGCTACACATGCACATACTCAAGGCCAACAAGCCCAAATACAAAGGAGCTATATCATGCATGCCAAAATCAACCCAAACACTTATGGACAGACCTAAAACATGGCAAAATATGCACATAATCTTCACAAGACTAAGCCTAAAACATGCTCCAACAAAGGCTAACAACCTAAGGCATATTAAGGCATAAACAAGGCATTACATGGCAACTATGCTAAGCATGCATGGAGTACCAAAACCAACTTAAAATCATGTTATATTATGGATATATAAGCATGAAAAACAGCCCAAACATGTTCAACACACACTCAAGCATAGTGCTCTCTCAAGAGGCCAAAATATGCCCTTTTCAAGGACAACAAGGAGAGGGGGTGGCCCTCTCCTTCTTGGGACTTCAAGGCATCATCTTCACCACTGAAATCCCTCAAGATTTCAGTGGTGAAGAGACCCCAACACCAAAATCCCGGAGCTAGCACAAAATGGCCCAAAATGAAGCCTTTCAAGGCCTAAGGGGGGTCAACCACCCTCAAACAACAAAACACTCTTAATAAACAATAAAGAGGGCTTAAAAACAGAACTTTTTTGTATTATACAATAAGCACAAAAACAGCTCTAAGATAGGTAGAAAATCAATGCAAAATTGGGGAAAAAGGAGACTAAGTTCTCACCCTTGAAGACCCCTTCACAAATGGTGCTCCAATGGCCTCCTTAGCTTGAATCCAATGCCAAAACTTCAAAACCAGTCCTTTAGAACCTCAAGAGCCAAAGGAAGGTGAAACAGTAGGTGTTTTTGTGCAATAGTAAGACACAAAGCACCTAGTGCACAAATGAGAGGGAAAGAGAGATAGAAAATGTATCTAACTCAAACCCTAGAACCAGAGCTCAACAATGGCTGTTTTTGCTCTCAAAATATCTAAACTCTCTAACCTAGCTCCTCCTCTTTTCCTCAAGAGAGAGCCTCTCTCTATATGTCTTGTAAAGCTTACAAGACAAGCTTTACAAGAGGGAGATCCCTCCATACACGTGTATGGAGGGATGCAAAAGCAAGACAACTGTCTAAAAATATCTGCAAAAGCAGATGAACAGCAATCGGCCGGCCAAAAATGCCATCTTGGCCAAAAAGAGTGCCAGCCGGCACTAAATAGTGCTGACCGGCAACAAAAAGTGCCGGCCGGCAATAAAAATTTCCGGTGGCAGCAAACACCAGCCGGTGGCCTCTAGCCACTGCCGGTGGTGGGTGGGGATGGTCTACAAGCCCCACCCTGCCTCTCAAGGGCAAGATGCAAGTGTTTGGTGCAAAACCAGACACTAAACAGTCGAGTTCGGAGATCCTGAGGCAAGGCACGCGAGCCGAGGCCTCCAGAAACTCCAAACGAACACAAACATGGATAATCACCGAGTGTTCAAACGGTGACGTCCAAGTCTTGAGGACGGTCAAAAATGGGGTGCCTACAGGTACGATTGGGGAAGGTCAGCTATGAGCACCCCCTCTCGCCCGATCCGAAGATCGGCCTCTACTAACTGTGATATCCGTTTTTGAAAACGTTATGTGTTCTTATTCCATTTATTAGCCTAGAATTACTATGTTATGTGCGCAGCAAACAAGTATAGACTAGATTGCCTAATTTGGAAATAAGCATTGCATATCCGTTTGTCTTGAAAAAAAATACTTTGGAATTTGCTACTCGCAAGTAGGCTAAATACGGATTTCAAACGAATTTTTCCAACTCAGACAATCCAACCTTCACCCACAGGCAAACAAACAGTTTATCACATAAGCATCTAGCCACATGGTAAGCATGCTGTCATGATGGCATTCACACGCATGCGATATGCTAAAGCATAAATGCTTACCGAGTACTCCGAGCCAAAACAATAAACTAGTTAGCCAACATGCATGGTCCTAGTTCATGTCGAATTGACTAATGCAACACATACAGGATGCAATTAGAGTAGGCTCGGCTAACCTAAACATGGCATGTGAAATGCGATCAATTGATGCACGTATTCAATTTGGAATTGAAATACAGATGCAGTTAGAATGATGCGCCGAGCCCGGTGCATGCAAAACAAATGTATGGATGCACGCATGCATAGCATGAGGTATGCTAATTTAAATATGCCCTAGTCTACCATCATAAGCGGGTAAATAAAAGGGAAGAAAGACGTGGGGTTGGATGTGCCCTCACTCGGAGGGTCCAAATAAATATTACAGTCTGAATAAAAAACACATTAATTATTACATAATTTCTAATTACTTAACAGAATGAATGCAAAAAGAAGAAAGGTGGCCACAGCCCCCCCACCTCGGGATGCGTGAATGATGCATGCTCGAACCCGTCTCGCCCGGAAAGTCCGTACCATACCACTGCTGCCTCTGTTTACGCTGCCCTGCTTCTCTGAAAATTGTCAAAGTTCTGGGACAGATTCCCTGAACACTGTGGAACACCATCGGCTGGAGGAAATGTCCACCGGTCATTTAAAATATCCATCGGCTGTTGATGAAGCCATCGGCCCAGGAAGGATTACCGGTCGGCACTGAATACTGCCGGTCGGCAGAATGTTCCTGCAGAATCTGGTTTTTGACAGCAACAAGGACAAACAGTGTATGGCATGGAATTTCAAGCAAGTGTATGCATGGCTACTCTCCCAATCATGTAATGGACTCAAGGGAGTATGGCCCTTAACCCTCGGGCTATCAATCGTGCATTTGATGCATGATAGCCTAAGGAGCCAAGGTTGCGATTCAATGTAAAAATGCATGCAACACATAAATGAGGACCAAGAGCCTATCATGCCAAAGTCAAGGGCCCCGGTGACCGAGGGTTGAGATGTGTTTTGTCACTTGAAGTACAAACACCCCTCATCCCTCACACTTGGTTTGACACCCCAACCAAGCAATGCAATGCATGTTATGCAAACATGGCTCAAAATGTAACATGATACTAAGATGCAAAACATGTCAAATTTGATGCAATCTATCATGTTAAGTATGCAAAATGCTAATCATAGGAGATGCAAATGTGATGCAAACATGGACCAATATGCCATAAGGCTAGCATGGGACAACATGTAATGAACCAAATAAGCAATAAGCATATGATAAGCATGCAATGGTGGACTTAAACCATAAATAGCAGACCTCAACCTTGCCATAAACAGTGGCCAAAATGATGTACAAGAGCACAAATGATGCATGCAAGCATGCACACATCAAGGTCCATCGCCTAAACATGAAAGGGGGCAACTCTAAGCATACTTAAAGGCAAAATAAAAGGGCATTAAATCAACATGCTAGGCTCTGAAAATGAATAGAGGATGATGCCAAATCGAACAAATCATGGAAGTAAGGCATGCAACAATGACCACTACTTGAAGCCAATAAAGGGGGTCAAACCAAAGCTATGTCAACCAAACCTTAAAGGACCAAAATGACCTAAACCAGTCCCAAGGGACTCCAAAACAAGACTAAAGCATGCATAGATCATGGTCAAAACATGCTAAGGAATGAGTCCAAAACAAGGGCATTCAAGGCCACCAAAAGGGAGCATCACTCAATACCTATCCCAAGCAAACATGGCATGAATTTCCAATGCAAAACAGAGTTCTAGCATGCAAAAGGGCCCTCAAAACCCACTGATATGGCAGCCCAAATGCTTAAACACATAGGCATGCACAATGACCACCCTTTAAGGCGCAAAACTATAACACTTCAAGGCAATGAATGAGACGCAAATGATAATGTAAGATCACCCAAATATGGACTGAAACATGATATTAAATGATGCCGAATGATGATAACAAGCTTATGCTAAGCATGTTGGTGACCCATACAACCAAGGCTTACAAGCCAAAATGCAAAGCAACCCTATCAAGCATGCCAAACATGACAAAATTAGTGGCCAAAAAATTTTAAGCATGACAAAACATGGTCAAATACTTCACAAAGTTAAGTCAAAACAAGAGGATATGCTAGGCTAAACATATAGCACACTTCTAGGCAAGATGGAGAATTTGAAAGCAAGTATAAAATGCATGCTAAGGGCCAACAAACCACCATTGGATAGAGATATAATATGACCCAAAACACCCAAAAAGCTTCTGAAATGGGACCAAAAATGATCAAGCATGCATGTTGCCCTTTTAAGCCAAAACAAAGGCAAAAGAAGGACAAAGGGGAGAGGGGTGTCCCTCCCCTACGCAAGACCTCAAACCATCTTCTTCACCACTGAAAATCCACTGGATTTCAGTGGTGAAAAGAGCAATACACCAAAGGTCAACAAGGCTTAAAGAAAAGGCACCAAAAGAGGCCAAAAGAGGCCTAAGAGGGGGAGTTCGACCCCCAATGCCAAAACGACCTCAATGAGATGTCTTAAGCATGAAAATACAAAGCTTTTTTCAGTTATACACAAAGCCTAAAACAGAAAGCAAGATAGGTCAAAAGCCAATGCAAGATTGGGGAAACTAAAGTAAAGTGATTACGCTTGAAGAACCTTTGAAGAACAGTTGGTCCAACCACACTCTATTGACCAAAACTAGTCTAAAACCTCAACAAACAACCCTCAAAGTCCCTCAAAGTCGAAGTAAGGTGTGGTAGTGTGTGTGTTAGTGCAAAACTAAGGTAAAAATGCACTTTTAGGCCACAAAACACACACAAGGGAGGAGAGAGAGGGAAATATAGAGAGAGAGTGTGTATGTATATGTATAAGCTCTGGTTTTTCTTTCAAAGTTGCCAACCTAGAAGAAGGAGGAGAGCCCTCCTCTTATAGAAGTCCCCCTTGCAAAGCTTACCAAACAAGCTTGCTTAGAGGGAAATCCCTCCATACACGTGTATGGAGGGGAACAAAGTGGGTGCCAGCTATCACAGCTGGCACAAAATATCTACTAAAAGTAGATGAACAGTAGTCGGCTGCTCAAAATTGCCATTTTGATAAAACTGACTACCGACCGGCAATATACATTGCCGATGGCAACAAAACACCAGCCGGTGGCCTCTGACCATGGCCGGTGATGTGTGGGGATGCCTCACAAGGCATTCCCTGCCCCTCCAAGGCAAAACACAAGTGTTTGGTGCAAAACTAGACACTAAACAGTCGAGTTCGGAGATCCTGAGGCAAGGCGCGTAGCCGAGACCTCCGGGAACTCCAAACGAACACAAACATGGATGATCACCGGGTGTTCAAACGGTGACGTCCAAATCTTGAGGACGGTCAAAAATGGGGTGTCTACAGACTCTTTGGTTCAGATTTAGAACCGTGACAATTTGAGAGTCCTGAACTGTAGAGAGCCCAAAACGAACAGAACGGGATTCGTCCTCCCGGGGCGTTCGGGGACGTCTACAGTGTGTTGCATTAGCCATCTTAACATGAACTAGGATCATGCATATGATTACTAACTAGTTTCTATTTTGGCTTGGAGTACTCGGTAAGCATTTATGTTTTAGTATCCTTGCATGAGTGTGAGTGTTGCCATGATAGCATACTTACCATGAGGCTATGTGCTTACGTGTTATAACTGCCTGAATGCCTGTGGGTGAAGGTTGAGTCACTTAAATTGGAACAACGCATTGAATACAAGTTTTAAGCCCATTTGAGAGTGGCAAAATTATATTTTCTAAGCCCACTTGAGGGTGGCAAAATTCATGTCTTAGCCTACTTACGGGTAGCACCATCAAACCATTTTCAAACAAACAAACATAAAATATTTCGTTCCAATTCAGGAGACCCAGTCTATACTTGTTTGCTGTGCGCATCACGTAGTAAATCTAGGCTAATAACCGGAATAAGAACGCATAATGTTTTCAAAACTGGATATCATGGTTAGTAGAGGCCGATCTTCGGATCGGGCGAGAGGGGGTACTCATAGATGACCTTCCCCAATTGTACCCAAGTTCCCGAGCCGAGGCAACTTTGGTGATGACGGACACGTGGCCGTAGGCAAACGAGTCAGGGTTTCCTAAATTCCCCCAAAAAAAAAATATTTAGGTGGCGACTCTGTATCTGGCAAAGCAGTCCATGTTTGGCACTTCTTTTCTAAAAATCTATTTTCTGAAAACGATTTGCCGGATTTGGACTCTTTGGTTCAGATTTAGAACCGTGAAATTTTGAGAGTCCGAACTGTAGTGATCCCAACCGAACAGAACGGGACTCATTCTCCCGGGGCGTTCGGGGACGTCTACAGTTTCTGGCGACACCGCTGGGGAGTTAGAGAGCTTGACTCGAACTCGTGATATCCTGTTTTGACTACACTTATGTGTTTCTTTGCATTGCATGTGCATTGGTGTGCCTAGGACACCGTGTTTCCCATTCCTGAACGATTTTCCAGAGGCTTGTCTTGTCAAGGCATGACCATAAGGCTGACCGGTTATGGGCTCTGATAGTATGGAAACACAAACCCTGGTTTTACCGGGGCACCCCTTTTGACCATTCAACCTAGTGCATATTCGGAATCCATAGTGACCATTTCAAACTAGGACAGGTTGCTTACCCGATGTTAGCTTATTTGAAACCGCTGCGTGCGTAGTGAAACCCTAGCTCCTGACAAAATAGGACAGGGAAACCCTACCCTAACATAGGGGTGTTTTGGCTCTCTCTTACTTGCTATGTGCTTTTAGAATGTATCTCTACAGGAACGTACATGCCAGTTTGCAAGTCTGGGGCACCAGGCCTGAGGGCATCAGTATCAGTGTTTTGGGGAATCAGTTATATCTACGGGTATCAGACTCAGTTTTGGGACAACGATTTTGGGGAACAGTGATCAGTAGTAGGGTACAGTTATTCAATCATGTCTGTGTCTGTTCCGTCTGGGCTGAATTCCGTCTGGGTTGAACTACTACTTGTTTTCCCTTTCAGTTCAGAGATTTGGGTTCAGAAACTTGGTGTTCTCCTTCGCTAAGGCAAGACAGATATCTGATCCGTCAGTCACCATTCAGTTCAGCGGACTTATGATGACCAAACGTTCAGAGGAAATTGTGGTTATGGCAGCCACGTTAGACCAAGGGATCATCTTGCAGGATGAGACCAATGTTGATGTACCGCATCCGCCCAGGTCGCCTGCTGCACACCCGATCTGGACCCCCAAGTTGTATCAGGCACGTGAGCCCACCACGTTTGAGTTAATGGGAATGATCGGCGACCTCCAGAGATCCGTGGCCGATCTGGCCTATGGAATGTCGACTTCGCCACCAGCCACATCATATGCCGGGAATTTTGTACCACAGGAGCCCCCACTACTGGGGCGGATTGTGATCGAGCTCAGCCAACCAGAGGTTACCTCTAGCTACAGCAACGACGTGTCAACAACAACCGGGTTTTGCTCTGATGTAGTAACCCAAACCCTTGATCAGGCTGAGGCTAGAGGTAAGAATAAAGTGGGAACAGATGCTGATCCCGTTGAACAAATGCTGTTGGCAGTCGAGGCTTTGAAAGCCGGGGGGATGAATAAGCAGCAAGTATTTGTAGTCATGACTAAGATTGTGGATGATACTTTCCCCACTCCAACCGAAGGCAGTTTAAGCTAGGCGGAAAATCGAGATTGGCCCCGTCAGGCCAGGGCAGTTCCTTCCGCTCCCAACCCTGCACCAGTAAAAGATCAGAAAGCCAAGGCAGTGCCTGCCGACCCTTTCGCTAGTGCATCTAACAAGAACCCTCAGACTTCGAAGTATCTACCTCGAGGACGCAGAGTCTTTCATGCCCTCTACATGCCTTTGTCTAGGGCATTTCAAATTTTGGCTAAAAAGGGGCATCTTAAACCCCTCGAGCCTTGGCCTCTCCTGAAGAATCTCCCTCTCTCACATGATGCTACCTTGTACTGCGCGTACCACCAACAGTCCGGTCATAGCACCGATGGTTGTTTCCGCCTTTGTCATGAAGTGCGAGATTTGATCGACAATGAGGTCATCCTCCCACCTACCTCAGCAAAGTCTGTCACTACTGAACTATTGGACTTCGAGGATACTGCAAGTTTGTGATCAGGGGTTGGACCACCTGTCGGCGGCGCTCGGTGCATTTCGGATGTGGCGTCTAGCACGCACTTTTGAGCATCTGCGAATGCCAATTTTTGTGGTTTCTGACTTAGGTGTTGAGTCAGTTCGGTGGTCTTGTTTTCAATTTGTCTCTTTGTTTTGAGTCAGTCTTTTTGCTTAAGGGTCTGTCTTGTCGCGTCGAGTCAGTCCCATTGTATAGAATGTCGGGTGATTTCAGGGTTGTTGCCTTGAACACCTTTTTGTTTTGTAATTACCCTTTTGCTTTATTTTGAATCTGTCTCTACTGTGGAGCCAGTTGTAACCAAGGAATCTGAATGAAACAGTTGCGGCTATCATGTTTCCGTGCTTACTGTTATTTTGAGCTAGTTGTGCTAGAGGATTTGAATGGAATAGCAGTACATTCCACCTACTCTCTTGTGGCCTGAAAATCATTGCATTGACCTAAGTTTTCAAAACCTTTTTGAACACTGCGGTGAAAACAAAGCGGAAGGAATTCCTCGGGATTTGCAAAACTTTGATCAAATTGAGAGAAAAAGAGGGGTGCTAAGCCCTTAATGATTGAAATCATGTTTGTCAGCGTGAGTACTAAGAAGGACCCTAGCTTGATCCAAACTGGTTCCACACTATCTTCAGCGCGAGCGATTTGTCACTTCTTTAAAAACTTTCAAAAATAAAGTGTTCTGCGCGGGCCCTGCAAAGACCTGTGTGGAATCGCTCTTGAGATTGTGTAGCTTAGGATCGCTCTGAGCCTCAAGACTTAAGCCCTTGCTTTAAAACCTTGAACCACAATTCGGAGTGTTCAACGATCAACCATCAAGAGAGGCCTGTGTGGCCAGATTGGAAGCAACACTCGAACAAGAGGCACCAAAGTCAGATCAAGAAGATCATATCTCATCAGAAGAAGCTTGTGAAGCTAGAACAGAAGCACCCCTCCAACTAGGGGCAAAAATGTCCGATGTGCTCGAAGAGCCGAAGATGGGTCCTTCAGCAAATCAATACAACAGTCATTTTCCTGGATTCAGATGACTTTGGGATCTCAAAACCATTCGGCATGGACTTGTTACACTTTTACCCTTTGAGAGGCTCGCTGGGCCGAAAACCCGGAAGGGCGACCTAGGCAAAAGTTAGAGCAAGAGAAGAAACAAAAAATGCAAAAGAAATGAAAAGAGAAAAATAAAAAAAAAGAAAAGAAAAGAATTGAAAAAGGAAAGAAGAACAAAGCTTGCAAGGTCGAAAACCCACAACGGACGCCTTGGCAAAAGTTAGAGCCTAAAAAGTGAAGGTTAATACCCGAGTGTACCTTAACCGGAACTACGTAAGGCTTGACTCCCATGTTTGGGACACGTAGGCAACTTCATCCTGAAGTCCAGCCACCAACGCTTTCAAAGCGACTGTGTCCATATATTGGTTTTGACCATCTTCGTCTTCTCTGTATCCGAGAGTTCGGTTATGATCATCACTAAGGAGGACTGTTTACAAAATGCTGCGGCGTCATCTGGACAAGGGGCAACTTTCCGTTGCCATTCAAAGCGCTGCGGTGCCATTCAGACAAGGGGCAACTTTCCGTTGCCATTCAAAGCGTTGGGGCGCCATTCAAACAAGGGACAACTTTCCGTTGCCATGCAATGTCCTTCAGAAAAGGGGCAGTTTTCTTTCCGATCTGAGGTTGTACATCTCGAGAGTAAGTTCCATGCTCGTTGAGCATTGACTGTTTACAAAAATAGTTTTTGAATTTTTTTTTTACTGAGGTTGACTATTTTCTCGAAAACTATTTCATTTTCCAAAACTGGACCATTTTCTTGGACCCAAAAAGGAAAATTTTCAGTGCTCATAGCCTGACTTGCATGATTTTCAAATCAAAAATCGAACAAGTATGTTGATCTAACTCTCATCTTGGTCAAGACTGTTTTAGTAGGAAACCAAAAAATGGTCAAAATGATGAACTAGGGGCACAGTTGAGTCAGGTGTTCTGTCTTTCCCCCGTAGTCAACATACTTGCCAGAAGGGCACTCTATTCGCCAGAAGAAGGCACAACTGAAGCTGTCAGTAAAAGGGCTGAAAGCCCTCAACCTCCTCCAAGCAACGAGGTATCAAACCAAGTGCGAAGCACGAATTGGGGTGGGTCAAGATACTCTTTTCCCTTGTCTGGGGCATCGACCAAACGCCACCAGAAGAAATAACCGCGAGCTAACCGTATCGGGTGTGAACCCACAACTTCTTATTCATCCATCAAACACCCCGGGGAGGGATAAAAAAATAAAAGAATAAAGAACAGAGAGGTGTAAGTTGAGAGAAAAAGCGAACCAAAGGGTTTTGAGAGAAAAACCGAGCCTGAGAGCCGAGTGATTTGAGAATCACACAAATGAGGAAGGGTGGGAAACAATACCCAGAGAAACTGGCTCCTCGTGATTTGAGGTCCCCCGTCTTCGTTAACACGTTTGTATGTCGTGTCTTTTGTTTTGTTTACCTCAACCTTTGTTTTGAGTCTTTTCCGAGTGTGTCTCGTTGTGTTTAGGTTGTTTACCCTTTTGTTTATGCTGTTGAGTCGTTCTCGCTATGTCCAGTTGTAGGCTCACTACCCCGGTTTGAAAAACCCTTCTTCAATTTCAAAAATTAATCGTTTTGTGCTCAGAGTGCTGTGCCATTCTCCACATTTGTGCAAAAACATGATTTGGTTCTTTCATACAACTGCAGGGTCCACCCCCGATAAGTGTGAACAGAAAAACCTAGGCCTCTCTTAAGCTTTTGGGTTTCAGATTGCATCAGAGTGTGCTTCAACTTCGGCCGATCCCACTTTTGTATTCCGTCTTTTCAGATTGGACTGTTTGTTCAAGATTCGCTGTATGTAGATTAATCCGCAACAGAGTATGAGCTGAGTGTTCGGGCTGAGCAGTGGGTTGTTTAAGTTGTTTTGCTATTAACTAGTTCATTACCTGATTATTACAATATAAATGTTTGATTTTCAGACAGGAGATCAATCTCATTTACATTGAGGTGTAACACGGTGCAATGCGATCCAATATATAAAATGTACAAATGTAACAATTTTTCACACAAAAAACTTTGTTTCACTTCATCATCTTTTTCAAGTACAAAGTTTTAGAAAAAAAAAAAAACAAAAACCTGCCCGTGGCAGTACGAGGTACTCTAGCTACCAGCAAAAAAAAAGAAAAGTACAAAAGAAAATAAGAAGAAAAGCAGCAAAAATCTGGATCAATGTCAAACGACCTCAGGCCTAAGGGTCTGTCCTCGTCCTCTTGCTGGACGAAGATCCAGGAGCATCGTCATCAGCGCCGTCATCTGAGCCTGAGTCAGTGCCATCTCCGGTCTCCTCCTAAGATGACTCTGCCTCTGCCTCCGCCTCCGCCTCTGTCTCCACCTCGGACTCATCGTCATCGAGGATTGGTGCTCGTGAGCTACTCCCAACATGAGTGCACCCCGCCTTGGTGCGGGGGTATACTCTGCCCTCTCCATGTTCCCCTCGAACAGGAACCGATGGCCCAGCTGGAGCGCCTCCTACAGTAGGAATCTGGAAGGGATGCTGAAAATTACAAATGGCAAACGCATCAGTATGCTACAGAATGCAGTGTATGAATACAGTGTGAATACTGTGAGCAGTGTATCAGTGCAGGATGCGGTGTACGAATACAGTGTGTGAACACCGTGAACAGTGTATCAATGTAGAATGCAGTGTATGAGTACAGTGTATGAATGTCGTGAGTAGTGCTGTCAACAGTCTGTGGGCTACTGTGTGTTAGATACCGTAAGGGCTGTGTACCAAGTGTTGTGTTGTGCATCAGATTGTGTGAAACAGTTTATGTATGGTTTGAGACCGTGGTCAGAAGAACATACCAGAATACTGTAAATGGCCAGAAGGTCGAGGCTCTGCTAAAGCATCCCCATCACTGAGGCAGTCAACTCCAAGGACTGGCGAGTGTACTCGGAGGAAGCCTGCAAAAGTGTTAGAAACATCAGTATTCTGCGGAATATCAAATGAATTGAAATGAACTAACTGTGCAGAATGCAAAATGCAGCAGTACATACCGGAGTCAAGCCGTAGAACCCGACTAGCTCGTGATCAGCCAGAGGGGGAGCAATGGGGATCTGGTAAGTAGCCCCACCATGCCCTCGGCATGTCATCGTCACGGGCAGTACTGGCCAACTAGCCCCTCGCCCTCTCTGAGCTCCACTCCTGCCACGGGCCCGAGCCACCCTCGGCGCTCCCGCTCCCGCTCCCGCTCCCGCTCCCGCTCCAGCCGCTGACGCCGCAGACCTCACTCTCTCGGCTCGACGGCCGCTGCTCAAAGGTCGCATGATATACGTCTGAACGTACTCTGAGTAGTCACCTATGCCTCTGAAGCGTGTCGCATGCCAGCCGATCGTATAGTCGGCCATCTGCTCAGGGGTGAACCTCTCGGTATCCCTCATTTGCTCAGGAGGGTGAACCGGGACTATCTGCTCTGGAAAACCTAGGGTTTGGTGTAGGAAATGCTCACCCAGGTACCAAGCCCGATAGACCGGCCCCTCCAGTAAGATCCTGAAGTGTGCAGTCTCCTCGGCACCGGCAAATCGCTCCCGCATCGCAGCTGGCAAAGGAGCTCAAGGCTGCCAGGTGATCTGGAAATGGCATGCAATTTGTTATCTACTGTTATTGAAAATACAGTATAAAGCGAAGTTTAAATGAACTGTAAGTTCTAAGCATACCTCTGCGGGGGTGATGGTGTCAAAGTAGCGGCAGAAGAAGATGAATGTCTCTCGCGGTCTCTGCACGCATCTCATGTCGAAGCGTTGAGTGAATGGAACACCGAGAGGGGTCTCCACATCAGGCACTGGCGCGAGTCTCAGAAAGTAGGCATAGACCCACAACTGCAGAGTAAGTGTCAGTATGCTTATCAGAGAAAGCAGAATACAGAATAAAGTAGAAATAGTAGAACCGTGTATGGTGCAGTGTATTGTGCAGAGTGTACAGTGTGTGCAGTGTACAGTCAGCGTGAAGCAGACCGCAGTGTGTGCAGTGTACAGAGTACAGAAAATGTAAAGCAAAAATGTAAAGCGGAAAAGAAGATGTATCTCCCAAGCCCGCCAGTAGCCTCCGAGCAACTGCACGCTGCAACGGGAGGCTGAGCTCATGTATCCATACAAAGTGGCCAAGGCAGCGCCACCCCAGTCGTAGTGCAGGATCCGCGTGACGTCCACTAGCGCACTCAACAAACAGAGAGGCATGGTGTTCGCTTGATCGGCGAAAATGGTTGTCCCAAGCAGAAACATCAGGAAGCCGCCAGCATACCGCTCCGCCTCCTCCTGGGTCATCGGTGCCTCCTCAGCCAAGGCTAGCTGAACCCTGAACTGGACCTCGAACCATGAATATCTGACGAAGTCAGGGCGTGCGAGAGGCGACATCTCGCCTAGCAAGTAAATCCGAGCGGCCCCCCACTCGTCCATGTCAGTGTCGAAGGGGATTGGATCACCCCCTATCCCGATGCCGGTAAGCATCGAGAAGTCATAGGGAGTCATCGTCATGTCTCTCGCGACCGAGAAGTAGAATGAGTCGGTGGTGTCCCACCACCTCTCCACCAGAGCGGCGAGAAGAGGCCTGCTCGCAGTAAGCCGGGAGAGTCCTCTACAGAAGGCGCCGAAACCGGCCTGGTCTACGATGTGACGGACCACACTTGGAAGCTCCATGTACCAGTCCCGAGCGGCAACGTTCCCATGCCCCCGAAAGGCATGGGAATCTCGCTGTGTTCAAGAAAAACAATTGCGAAGCAATATAAAATGTACAGTTTTGAAGAGCATTCAGAATTGGTGACAATATAGCATGTGTGCACGTTTTAAGTCCAAACAAATATCGGGTGTCGGTGTGCTCAAAGTGAACTACGGCATATGATGTGTCAGTGTTTCCAAGTGGTTCAATGCAGATACAACGTGTGTGCACGTTTTCAAGTTCAAACAAACGTCTGGTGCCGATGTGCTTACAGTGAACTACAACATGCGATGTGCTAGTGTGTTTGGGCGGTTCAGTGACAATACAGCGTGTGTGCACGTGTTCAGATTCAAATAGACCTCAAGTGTGCAAGTGTGTTCCCAGTCAACTACAGGGTGTAATGTATCGATGTATCTGGGCTAAGCAGTTAGAGAACAGAGTCAACTATGGCAGTAATGTTCTACATTGCGAAAAATAAAGAGGGAAGACTGTACCTCAGAAGCGCCGAAAGACAGATAAGACTCTGGCTCGCGTAGAAGCAGCTCTGGTGGCACCCTCCTGTCGAAACTCCAGAACTGGCGGAGACCATCGGGAGGTAACACGTGAATCGCCGGCCTGTAGGTCGCCGGGTCAAACGGGCGAACGCTTAGAGGCAAGAGCTCGGCCTCGGGATACATCTCATGCTCCGGGGGAGTCCCGCCCTGTGGAAGATCGTCTGCCATCTCAAAGAGAGTGTGAAAATGTCCGGAAATGTGGAAACTGGGCAAGAATATGAAAAGTCAACAGAAAGTCAACCCCGAGAGGGCGGAAAATGGCCAGAAAAGCCAAATGCGGAAGAGGCACGAAGATCAAGAGGAACTTGGGGGAAACAAACCCCAAGAGGCGGAAATCAAGAAAGAGACACCGAAACGAAGTTTTGTTCAGTTCAAAACGTCCGAAACGCGAAGGTATTCGCGAATCAAACGACGAAACGGGCACGAAAATCGAAGAAAACGGTGAATGGAAGGGAGGAAAATAACCTAGAGAGGTGCGGGAGCAATTTTCGACCAAGAGGAAGTGAAAAGAATAGGACTAGAGGCCCTATTTTAAAAGACCCGAGGCCAAAAGACCAAACTGCCCCGATTCAGGCACTTTTGGCCGGTCGGCCAAATATTTGGCCGGTGGACTATTTTTGTGGCCGGTGGGCAGCCAGTGACCTCCTCTGATGGCCGGTGAGCCTCCTACAACCTTGTTTGGGTCAGATATGTGATTTGGGGCCTTCCTTGCTCAAGACAGTGCAAGACAGTGCATTTCCGAAGCTTAACCGACCTCCGTTTTGACCTCAGGCTGTGTCTTCTACGCGCAGCACTTGAATATGTGCAGGGTGTATCCTCTTTGTATCCTTTTGTCCCTTTCAAGATTTGAAAAGTTGCCCCACACGCGTTGCTTTACAATGCTTTGATGTGAACGCGCACTGAGTCGTGCGTCCTTATGCTTGCATCGTCATACAACACGCACGAGACCTTAAATACGCTCGGTCTAGGAGACCTTAAATCCTTCGAAGGTGCGAAACCTTTGGCGTCTACATTGTCATGCATGATCCTCGTCACGCGTTGCTATACGCACCTTACATGCATTGTTATGTATCTTTCTCACATGCATTGCCATGCATTTCAAGCAACTTGCGTTGTCACGCATTCCAGACAACATGCATCATTTGCATTTCAAAAAACAAAAACAAACAACAAACAACAAAAAAATATATGCATATGTCATGCATTGTAAATAGCATGCATTATCATGCATTTTCATGCATTTGTCATGCATTTCATCATAAATATTGCATATGTCATGCATTTTATTGTATATATTGCATATGTCATGCATCATTGTATATATTGCATGTGTCATGCATTCAATTGTAAATAATGCATATGTCATGCATCATTGTATATAATGCATATGTCATGCATTCCATTGTATAGACTGCATATGTCATGCATCCACTGTATATATTCCATCCATTGCATATTGTAAATATTGCATTGTAGCTTGCATGCATTCACTGCATCACATCCACCTACGGCTTGCGCCTTTCCAGGTTGAGCTTGGTCCGGTATGTGCCCGTACTTTTCGCGTTGAAACACAGATCTGAGACTTTTTTTTATGCGCCTATTCCACGCTGGTATGTTGGTTTGAGGATTGCGGCATCGTTTCTGTGTTAAACGTTGGTTTGTATGTGTGCATGCCTTTCCTAGGCAAAATAATGTTTGGTCGCGTGCCTTATCCGCTGTGAATACTATATTTGCATTCATTGCATTCTCCCTGGCAGATCGCATTGTACATAGCATTCATTGTATATAATGCATTGTACATCCATTCCATCCAGTGCATATTGTATGTATTGCATTGTAGCTTGCATGCATCCACTGCATCACATCCATCTATGGCTTGCGCCTTTCCATGTTGAGCTTGGTCTGGTATGTGTCCATACTTTTCGCATTGAAGCACAGTTCTGCATGTGTACGCGCCTATTCCACGCTGGCATATTGGTTTGAGGGTTGCGGCACCTTTTCTATGTTAGACATGGCTTGTATGTGTACATGCCTTTCCTAGGCAAGATTTGGTTTGGCCCGCGCGCCATATCCATTGTATATATTACATTGTAGCGTAATTTTTTTTTTGCATCCCGCATTAAGGTCATGGTCTTTCCTCAGCGGGTCATTTCCCCACTTATGTCATTCCATCCAATTACTTTTTCTTGTGTCCGTCTACATCACTCATAGTTCTGCATGTGTACACGCCTATTCCACGCTGGTATGTTGGTTTGAGGGTTGCGGCACCTTTTCTATGGTAGACGGACTTTGCATCTCCATCATCCTTTTGACATTTGTGCAATTTTGAACCGCTCATGATTTGATCATGATTCAATTACATTGCATTCTTATTGGCATTATTATACATAGTTTTGTATATATCACATATCATTTTGCATTCATTTTGCATGTTATGCATGTTGCTAACAATGTTGTACCTGTTGAGTTTTTGTTCTCTTTCAGGCACGATATTGTATGTACGGTTCATTTGAAGCTGGTGCAACCAGACGAACCGCACAGGTATTATATTCTCCGAGTGAGACGTATCGAGAATTGCATAATTCTCTTACATCCTTTCTGCATTGTAGTGTAGTTGGATTGATGTATGCTAGCTTAAAACAGTTGCATGTTATGCTTCGTTACAGCTTTCTTTGCATGATCATAAGTTATGCTCGGCTTCTTGCATTATCAGTTGCATTTTGCCCCAGCCTTCGGGCGCATATCTTTATTAGCTTGTATGCATTGTCCAAGTCTTCGACCATGTCAAAAATGGGCCGTCTCTGGGCTTTGACACTCACTCCCGTCATTCTTATGACTTTCGAGTTCTGTCAAAGAGGGGCAAGTGTAGACACCCTATTTTTGACCACCCTCAAGACTTGGACGTCACCATTTGAACACTCGGTGATCATCCATTTTTGTGTTCGTCTTGAGTTCCCGGAGGTCTCGGCTACGCGCCTTGCCTCAGGATCTCTCGACTCGACTGTTTTGTGTTTGGTTTTGTACCAAACACTTTTGTTTTTCCTCTTGAGGGTAGGGAATGGCTTGTTGGCCATCCCCACACTCCACCGGCCATGGCTTGAGGCCACCGGCTGTGTTTTGTTGCCATCGGCCAAATGTTTGGGCGACCGGCACTCTAGATGGTCGACCGGCCATCTATTATGGTCAAATTGCATTTTTGGCCGGCCGACCACTGTTCATCTGCTTTTCGCAGATATTTTGTGCCAGCTGTGATAGCTGGCACCCACTTTGCTCCCCTCCTTACACGTGTATGGAGGGATCTCCCTCTTGACTAGCTTACTTGAGAAGCTTTGCAAGAGTGAGCTCTATAAGAGGGAGCCTCTTCTCCCTCCATTAGGGTTACAACAATTTTTTCTAGAGGGCTCTGATATTAGGGTTAGGGTTTGCATATCCCCCATCTCTATATCTCTCTCTCTTTTGTGTATAAGTGTGTGTTTGGTCTTATTATTGCACACAAACACCTACCATTACACCTTACCTTGGCTACTGAGGTGCTAGGGAGCTGTTCTTGAAGTTCTTGACAGGTTTTGAGCTCAAAGAACCAGCTGGAGCATTGTTTGTGAATAAGGTCTACAAGGGTAAGAACTTCACCCTTTATTCCCCATTTTTCCATAGCTTTTTAACCTATCTTGTAACTGTTTTTAGACTTTGTGTATAACATATAAAAGTCTTGTTTTTGCCTGCTCTAAATAGTTGTCTAAGAGTGTTTTAAGCTTTGGGGTTGTTTGACCCCTCTTTGGGCTTGTTTGGCCCCATTTTTGTGCTATTTTGGTGAGCTCCGGGACTACCTTGTTTGGGCCTCCTCACCACTGAAATCTTGAGGGATTTCAGTTGTGAGGATGGTGGTTTAAGGTCCTAAGAAGGAGAGGGCCACCCCCGCTCCTTGTTGTCTTCAAAAAGTGTCATTTTAGCCTCATGTGTGAGCACCATTTTTGAACTCATGTTGGCCATGTTTCAGTAGGTATTTGGTAGTATTTTGCCATGCTTTACCTCTGTTTTTACTTGGTTTAGACACACCATGCTTGCTTAGCATACATGTCTTGTAATGCCATGAATTGCCTTAACATGCCTTGTTTCTAGCATGTTTTTGGCTTAGCTTTGTGAAGCTTTTATGCTTGTTTTAGCAAGCTAAAGGTCTGTTTTTGGTCATTTGGGTTGTCCATGCCTTGCTTTGTATAGCTACCATGTAACCTCTCTTGTATGCCTTAAGCATTAACCCCTCTAGCATGCCATCCTTGCATCATTTCAGTGGTTTGGAACCACTTGCCATGCCATTTCAGTCCATGTGGTGTGCTTGAATGCTTGCATGTGATGCCCTTTTAATGTGTTAGAGGTTTGGTGTTTCATGCTCCATGTTTGTGCTATTGTGTATGATGCTAGGATTAGATCATTTAGATCCCATCTAAGTGGTTTTTAGGGCCTACTTTTGCATGATTTGAGACTATTTTGATTCACTTTGATCATTTGTTTCATGTGTCACATGATCATGGTTTAAGTCATTGGGCTAATTCCAAGCTTTTATGCATGTTTTGCTTGTTTTGATTAGTTGGTTTGGCACCTCTTTTTCATGATTTTCAGAGCTTATATTGCTTGCCATATGCCCATGTTTAGCCTCTTTTAAGTGTGCTTAGAAGTTGCTTCTTTATGCCTAAGTGATGAACCATGTTTGCATGCATGATTGTATGTTTAGATACTTGGTTCAGGACATGTTGTTGCATGCTCACCTTGTGTGTTGATTGCATACTTGTGTGTTGTTACATGTTTAGGTTGCTTAACATGTTTGCTCCATGCGTTGTTGCATGTCTGAACATCCACATTGCATCTTGCACACTTGTTGGTTTGCATTGCCTCATGCCTTGCATGCTTGCTTGCATAGGTTGTATGCCTAGTATGCATTGTGCATTGCATGCCCATGTTGCATACTTAGTTAACATGCCTAGGTTGCATTTGGCATGCATGCCTTGCCTTTTGATTAGCCATGATTGAGGTTGGGGCCATCACGCATTGAAATGTGCGATTGGTGGTCCGAGGGTCGAGTACCATACTCCCTTGAGTCTTAAACATGATATGGAGTGTGGTTGTGCAAACATTTTCTTTGAAATGCATTGCCATGCCTTGTCTGTCCCTTGCTGCTGTCAAAACAAGTTTCTACAGGAAGCTTTGGCCGGCCGACCATCTATACTGCCGACCGACCAAATATTTGAGGCCGAGAGCTCCATAATTGGTCGATGACCAACTCCCTTTGGCCGGTGGTGATCCCCCTTGGTCGGCGGTGTTCCACAGTGTCCATGGAGTGTACCTTGGGACTTGTGCAATTTTCAGAGGAGAAGAGCAGGGAAAACAGAGGCATCTTGTGCATGGCGACGGATTTTCGAGCAAACCCGAGCACGCATGCATCAGACCCTCTTCCCGAGGCTGTTTATTGCTTTATACTAGTTAGGTGGTCTGTAATAATTAATTAGTTTGTAGGTTAATTAATTTGTATATTCTTTTTGTTCCTCCAAGCGAGGGCGAATTTGTAATAAGTGTGGGTGCGTGTGTGCATGTCTTCCAACCCCCACTTCTTTCTCCCTTTTACTTACCTACTTTTCATGGTTAGTATTAGGTCATATTTAATTTAGCACACCTTATGCTATGCGTGCGTGCATCTATACATTTGTCTTGCATGCACCGGGCTCGGGGCATCATACTAACTGCACTGTATTTCAATTCCAAGTTGAATACGTATTAGTTGTAGCATCATCATATGCCATCCATAGATTAGCTGAGCCTATTGTAGTTGCATGTTGAGTGTGTTGCATTAGCCATCTAAAACATGAACTAGGATCATGCATATGACTCCTAACTAGTTTATGTTTTGGCTTGGTGTACTCGGTAAGCATTTATGTTTTAGCATCCTTGCATGAGTGTGAGTGTTGCCATGATAGCATGCTTACCATAAGGCTATGTGCTTACGTGTTATAACTGCCTGAATGCCTGTGGGTGAAGGTTGAGTTACTTAAATTGGAATAACTCATTGAATACAAGTTTTAAGCCCACTTGAGAGTGGCAAAATTATATTTTCTAAGCCCACTTGAGGGTGGCAAAATTCATGTCTTAGCCTACTTACGGGTAGCACCATCAAACCATTTTCAAACAAACAAACATGAAATGCTTCGTTCCAATTCAGGCGACCCAGTTTATACTTGTTTGCTGTGCGCATCACATGGTAAATCTAGGCTAATAACCGGAATAAGAATGCATAATTTTTTCAACACTGGATATCATGGTTAGTAGAGGCCGATCTTCGGATCGGGCAAGAGGGGGTGCTCATAGCTGACCTTCCCCAATCGTACCCAAGTTCCTGAGCCGAGGCAACTTTGGTGATGACGGACACGTGGCCTTAGGCAAACGAGTCAGGGTTTCCTAAATTTCCCCAAAATAACATATTTAGGTGGCGACTCTGTATCTGGTAAAGCAGTCCATGTTTGGCACTTCTTTTCTAAAAATCTATTTTCTCAAAACGATTTGCCGGATTTGAACTCTTTGGTTCGGATTTAGAACCGTGGCAATTTGAGAGTCCGAACTGTAGTGAGCCCAAACAAACAGAACGGGACTCATTCTCTCAGGGCGTTCGGGGACGTCTACAGCTATCAATTCATCACATTATGCACTTAGATTCTCATATTGGGCTCTAGAGCTTAACTGGCACAAATTGATAAATGGTTCAAATAATGGCAGAGTCTGTGATTGGGTATGCTCACATTCAATGAACTAATGTCACTATCATAATATGCCTCCACATCTACTTCCAATCACACTCTAGCCAAGTATAGAAGTTAAAAATATCTTGGCCATCATCAAGACAAAAGTTAACAGAAACAACGATAGACAGCATATTTTATATGCTACCTGTCATTATTCAAAAATACAGGCAAGAAACAACTAGGCAGAGGCAATCATTACTATGTATAAAAACAATACTTGGTTGCTTGTTATTACTAGATCGTAGTCTGAATTCAAGAAGTCAATGGTATGCAATCATTTTCTTTTTATTATATTTTTTAAGTCTCCAACCAAACCTTATTTTGTGATGGATTTGGCCACAAACACAGCTTAGCAAAATTTTTGAGTCATTTCACCATGAATTTCACCCAACTTAGTAATTAACTGAGAAGGAAACTGATTCTTTTAACACTTCTTTATTTTGATTTTATTTGGTCAGACAGATTAAGAGTGTTCCTTAAGCCTTCTATAGAAAGCAAACAACAAATTGAAGATATAACGTCTAACAAACTTATGTTGAACCTTTTGGTTCTAAGGAAAAAGTGTATATAGATTGAGCAACATAAGAGGATGCACCTAGGATTAACTCTAAAAAGCTAAGGGCAAGTGAGGTTCTATGGCACGACTGGTTGGAACTATTTCCAGCAACACCAATTTTATGAACACCAGAAGAATCCTGTTGTAATTTCTTATAAACATTACTGGACTTGGTCTGACTCCTAAAGATGAACAAAAGTTTTCCAAATTATATATCAGGCTTAGATTTTGGGTTATATATGGTGCCATCTGATTATTTCATCATGTGCTGGTGATGTATGACCCATCACCGCTGTTAAGATTATTGGTAGGTGGAAAAGACAAAAAGGGCAGTTGAAATGAATGTAACAGGTTTTTGTAGCTCATATGGTTGGTCAAAGAGATGGGGGTTCAATGGTTAGTGGGTGTTGGTGTAGGTTTTGGTTTATGCAATGTTGGGTCTGCGTAATCAGCCATAGCTGCGATTGCAGAGCTTGGGCAAGGAATGGATAGTGGCATTCAAGCTGCTAAAATGAACATGTAGGCAAGATGTTAGGGATTATAGGAATGGTGGTTATTTCGGGTTTTTTGAGTTTAGTTCTGGCAAAGCCTTGAGAAACTTGGCCTGGTGCTGCCTACAATAGGAATTGTGGTGGATTCTTTTTTTTTTTTTTTATTTCCAAAACAAAGTTTCTGTTGGAAGCTTTGGACATCAATGATTTAAGGAGGTTTGGTGTTAATTCAAAAACCAAAGGGTAGGGCAATAGGTTAGGGTTTGTTTTGGCTTGATTCAGCAGTGTTCAGAGTTAAAAAAGAGACTACTCTTGGGTTGTTAATAGTAAATGGTTCATTTTCAAGACGTATAACCATGCAATCAGGTTCTTCCACTGCTTGAAAGGACCTTTTGAGGGGTGAAAGAACCTTTTATTAAATTGACAAGCAGAACCTTATCATTTTTATATATTTTTTTTTATGTTTAGGTGGAATTGATCCATCATTGAACGGATATTTTGTTTTTGAGAATCTTTTGAGTAGAGATTGTTTGTTCAATTGTTTTTATTCCCTCATCTCATGTACATGGGCGGCACCTCCCTGTTGCTTTATTTATTTATAATGTCTTTTACTTATTAAAAGCAGCATGCAATCAGAAACAATTTCCATGTTTCTCACTAGATTAAATTAAGCAGTGAACTAAACTAAAATATGAGAGGATCATATTATTACCCCAGGTAGTTTGGTCACAGGCAGAGGCTCCCCCGTGAAACTTGACTCGTCAACTGCACTTCTACCAACTCTAACAATTCCATCAGCTGGAACACGGTTATAAACAATGGAACAATGTGTGTCAGGCAATATACAGACTACACCACAAAATAAATCATGATTCTATGTCACTGAAATGTTTTCAACCAGAACATGCTAGAATTAGCAGCAACTAGAACGTAACAAGATTACCTTGTGTGTTCGTAAAACAGGATCATTGGCCGTCAACCCATTGAGATGATATATAGAATATTAAGTTGTTTTAGTTCCACCATGTACAAGATGATAACTATAGCTACAAGAAACTTAGTGCAAAAGGAGAGCGACAGTAAGGAAGGAGACACATTAAATCAAGAAAGATGATGATGTGCATTAAAGACCTACAGGGCTCAATTAAGGCGTAGGTTAAAAAGCTCTTAACAATATTTGTAGAATTTATATACATATCTATAAGCTATCATTAATAAGCATCAAGGGGATGCAACTTGTACACATTCACAAGTAAAAAATATATACATATATATATAAAGAGGGATTGTAGAATGAATTACCACTCTGCATTTTCTATAATCAATATTTTGAGGACATATCTAAAATGATTACCTTGGATTGTTGCAGAATCTCCTTCCAGATGAATAATTTCCCTAATAAGTTTGTCGTGTCTGACACGTACCAATTCATACATAGCAGCCCCTGCCATTGCATCTTCAACAACAACTAGTCCTGATACCTGTTCAATGAGAAACTAAAATGTTAATATAGATGGAGAAAACATAAAAAATCGGTTATATCAAATTGGCATATTTGAAATAAAACAAAATTATTAGCAGAAATAAGTTCATTGGAACAAAATCAAAAGAACAAGTTCATTAAATAATTGAAAGGCCTGACTATATTCAAAGCCATTTGTTGGTTTTATACTGTACCCAGAGGCTACTTGAATCATCTTGTCCAAGATGTATCATTACACATTTCTACTAATATATGCGTTTTTGCCTTGTAAAAAAATACAATCATCAAGTCAATTTCATGGTTTCAGAATCTAAGGTAATCAGAATCAATGAAAAAAAGGTAACTAGTGAAAATCTATGTAAGCAACTTAGAAACATGAACAAATATCTGAAGTAAATCCATAATATTGTTTTTAATATCCTATACAAAAATGTCAAAATAAACTAGAAGGATTAGCTTCAGCTCCCCATTCAGCCAACTGATAAGGAATATGCTAATTAGAAAACAGGGGAATAAACTATTACATTACAAGCAGTGCAACACCGTGCCTACAAGTTAAGTTGAATTGGAGACCCTAATCAGGTCTTAAGAATACTACTGCAAATCATGAATCTTAACTAATATTTATACAGAGATAACTGACTGAATCAATCAAAATTATCTCAATAAAATTAACTGTATATATGAAATTGATCAAAGTAAGCAAATAATAGATATAGAAAAACTCTAGTCAAAGAAAAACTCGAAACTAGGGTTTCGATTTCCAAAATTTCAACCGATGAAGAAGAGAGAACAGATATAGAAATTACCTTAAGAATATGAAGGTTGATACTTCGCAAATGTCTTCAATGGGGGAGAGAAATCAGGAAAGAGAGAGGGAGACATAGAGAGAAAAATGCGAACAGAGATAGAGAGAGCAAGGATTGGAGAGAGAAAGAACAAACCTGAATCTAGAGCGAAAGAGACCCAATCAACGCCGGAGATAGAGAAAGAGAAGGAGACGGAAACGGGGATGGAGCACTGTCTAAATAATTGATGGAGACAAAAATGGAGCACTATCTAAATAATTGATTTGTTTTGTTTGTTGTGTGTGAAGAGAGGAGGCATAACTACCTCTCACTATGCCTAAACAGGTTGGGTATATAATACATCTCTCATTGCCTTACTTGTTTTGTTTATTGAATTTGTAATATTTTTTTCGTTATTTTTATTTCATTTCTAGTGATTTTTAATTTAAAAAAATAATTAATGTTTGAATTGTTAAATCATATCTTGGAGAATATGAATTGAATATTTAGGCATGTTAACTACTGTTTTTTTCCATAAAAAATAGCGAATCTGTCAAGTCGTAAAAGTATATTTTTTTTTACGGCATATTTTTGCATGTCGTAAATATATGAATCAACCACTTACATGGAATGTATGCCTTTATTTATAAAATATTAATGGCTTGCAAAAAAAAATGTCTTAGAATACACTAACTACGACAAACATTTGATGTATGCTGTCAACATAAAGCTGTAAATAGTTAATTTTGATCTATTAGAAATTTATAAATATTTAAGAACGTCTAGAATTTTTTTTATTATTTATAATTAAAATATAATTTCTCTAGAGAATGAGATGGTTTGACACAAAAACAGGTATGGATCTAGAATGAGAGGGAGTGTGGCATAAGTTTTTAAATTTTTTTTTTTTGTAACTTTTTAAATTGAAATAATTTACATATATTTAGAAGGAAAATATTTTTTAATTTTCTAAAAAAATCACTAAATTCAAAAAAATATAAAATTTAATATTTTACGACATGAAATGTATGTTGTCTTAAGTGCAAATATTTTATAACATATTTTTGTATGCCGTAAAAATATACGTTTTTTACGGCATACTTTTGCATGTCATAAAAAAATCGGAATCAATTTTTTTTTTTTTTTTTTTTTGTAGAAGTTTTCACGACATTCATTAGCATGTCGTGTAAAGTTATAATATTTTACAACATGAAATGTATGTCGTCTTAAGTTTAAATATTTTACGACATATTTTTGCAAGTCATAAAAACAGACATTTTTTTACGGTATATTTTGCATGCCATAAATATATGAATTAACGACTTACATGGTATGTATGCCGTTATTGACAAAACATTAACGGCTTGCAAAAAAAATGTAGTAAAATGTACTACTTACGACATGCTTTTAATGCATGCCGTAAACATGATGCCATAAATAGTTAGCTTTGTTGTAGTGTTTGTGCCGATAAGTTAGAATCCACTCAAACCATTTGGGGGATCCTTCTTAGCACTCGAGCTTATTAATAGAATCTCCTTAAAAAACAAATTCCAACCTTTTTCACACATGCATTACTGTAGGCACAACAAAATGATCAAAAACTTGACTCTCGCTTTCTTATTTAGAAAAATGAAGACCTGAAGGTACACGAGAGCGACTTAAAGGTAGAGACTCAACTGATGCAACAACACAAGAAAAAAAAATGAAAACAAAACCCACAACTTGGCTATTTGTAAGGGTTTTCACTGTCCAACTCCATCCGCAGAATTCACTAAAAACTTCAAGTAGCCCATGGGAGGGTCCAAACCGGCCTTTTATTCAGCATTAACATCCATACCTAGTAGGACTGATTTCAGAATTTCAAATTGGATCTCACAGATTGAGCCTCTCAATCACCCTGGTTATCCCTACACATCTCATTGACTGTGTTAGCTGGGGTGAAGGCAAGCCATGGATGGGATTTATGTTATAGGATGGCAATCAATTACAGTCAAGAAAAGGTTTATTGATAGCTTTGGGATTTTCAGGTGGGGTAATGACCCTATTTTCAATCAAGTCTTGAATTTCATGGGAAAAACGAAAGCAACGGTCAGTATGATAACCATACTGCTGATGGAATGTGCAATATTAGGTAGGATCATGTTTAGATAGGAGAGGATTGGGGAGAGGTCAAGGATTGAGCGGTTTGAGAAACCTGTCTCTATCAGTAGTTTCAATGCGCAGGTTAGGCTCATATGGAGGTGGGCGAAAGTTCATTTTTGGGAAGAGGAAGCATTAGTGTTAGAAATATTGGAAAACGGGTTGGTGGGTGTTGGCTGGGAATTCATGGGCTTGGGACTGGAATCATGATGGGTGTTTCTGGTAAAGCGCCCCTCATTGTTTGGGCTTTCCTTGTTTGCCAACCTATGAGTAATCCCTACTTGAACATTGGTGTGTTGAGTAGTGAAAGTTTCATCTTTAACAGTTTCAACAAGTGCAAAGACTTTCCATTTTTTTAAGCCTTTGGTTTTTAGAGCTTTGACAACCCATTGGAGATGGGCACAAGGGTCAATAGTTACCCTAGACTCATTCTTACTACTTACTTCGACCCTGTTTGCTTTTGATTGGCCCATTCCACTTTTAGCTTGTCCCAAGATTGGAGAATTCTTTTGTACAAAATCCCCAACATGAGGTGTGGTAAAGGATGGGACCAGAACCCCAAATTTTAAATCCACTATGATTCCTTGAAGGTCTTCAATTATTCCCAACATCTCAATAGTAGTGGGTTCGGCCATTTGGTGCTCTTAGTGCATCCGAATCGGATTGGGTGTATCCATCATACACAAATCAATATTTTCAAAAATGAATAACTCTAGCCCAGGAAAATGGGATGGAGTGATATATATACTCGGGTCGAAGGTAGGAGGCAGTGTATGGATGAGGTTAAGGTGAAGATAAGGTACTTGGTCATCGACAGGGAGTGGATTCGTGATAACATCAGGTTCTTGAGGTGGAGCTATCGCATGGTTGTCGATAAGATTTTGAACCTCAAAACGAAGGCGGTAGCAACGATCGGTGACATGACCGTGCTGCTGATGGTAGGCATAGTATTTGGTGGGGTTATGTCTAGCAGCGAGTGGGTCAAGAAGAGATTGGGGATCAAGGGCTTTAAGATGCCCTCTTTCTATCCAGACTTTTAGTGCACTGCTTAGGCTCATATGGAGGGAGGTGAAAGTTCTGCCTTGAGCTCGGGTTGGGCTGGCTGTTTGTGGGTTGGTATTGACAAAGGGGTCAGTAGTTTTGGAATCTACGGTATTGATTTCAGTGGTTTTGGGAATAGTGCTACTACTAGCATTGGTACTCTTGGAAAACACCCTCCTTGTTGGTTCGCTTGTTCTAGAAATAATCCCTTTGTTTAATGCACTCTCAATTTGAACCCCTAATTGATGCAAATTTTTGAAAGTGAATAGTAGAGTGACTATTAACTTTTGTAACATATCGGGCTCAAGGTTCTGCACCACTATCTGCACTTGGCCCCTCTCAGAAGGTCGATATGTCATATGCGATGCCTTTGTTCTCCACCTTGCAACAAATTCCACAAAAGGTTTTTCAGGATTCTAGTTGGTCGCTTCAAGCTCTTCGCTGGTCATTTCTATTTGGGTAGTGTAAGAATACTGATTGACAAACGCCTGGGCCAAATCTTCCCAGTTCTACTTCACTTTATCCTCCAACTTGGCATACCAAGTGGCTGCTATACCCGACAGGATTCTTCCATACAGAGAGAGTTTCTGAGGCTTAGTCAGGCCCATCAGTTTCAGGACATCCGACAAAAGTCGGATATGTACACTGTCAAAACAGTCAATATATGACATTTTGAATCTATCTGGGAGCTTTAAGACAACCTCGGTGTACTCATCCTCAAAGTCGGGAATGGAGTTAATTCTCTGTGCCTTTTTGAATTGCTTCTTAAGGTTAGCAATTTTTAACAAGGTTGGGTCGAGATCATTAATATCAAGGGGAAAAAGGCCCTCATTAGGCTGCACCAGGGGTCTGAAAACTCAAGCTTGAGGCAACCCTTCTCGAGGATCTAGACCCTATAAATCTTCAGTTGGCGGAGGTGGATCAGAGTTCGGCTGGGGGCCCAGGGCTGGAAGTGTGGTAGATGCCCCAGATGGGCATTGCATTTCAGTAATGGTCTCATTCTACACAACAATTCTCTGGTTTAGTGTATCTATGGTTTTTTGAAAGGCCTTTATCATGACCACAGCTTCTTTTGGACTATGTGCCATCACAGGTCTGCTAAGCTGGCAATTGAAAAAATTGATGGGTGTAACCTAAGAGCTTACTAACAAGGATTTTGACCCGGTAACACTTGATGTATTTGAATTGGATTAGTCTAGACGGGTTTGACTGAATTGGGAGTTTTAGAATTGGTCTTTTGGCTTTGGATGGATCTTTTCTAAGTTGGCCTTTGGAGATCAGATGGACTGGACCTTTGCTGAGTGGGTTTTTTCTAAGATTAGATGGGTTAAGGCTTTTCGAGTCGAATTGCGCTTCGCCTTTACTGAGTTGGGTACCACTCATTCTTTGGCTCAAACAAACCTAGCATTAAAAGCAAATGCCCCATCATATTAAGATACCGAGTATGCTGGTCAAAACAAAGCAAGATGAAATTTTTGGCCCTAGTTCTGGTTCTGATATGTTTCCACCATATCAAACACAAACCCCTAGATTTCGACCTAAATTCTAATTCTGACATGACCTCCAAGTTTTGAAAGGAATCACCTCAAGATTAGGACTCTCCAAGGATTGCATCACACACTGTGAAAGATTTCACATTTTTCACAAAAGCATTCAAAACACCCCGATGAGAGGTTAGGGTTTCCCCGTCGTAGCTTTGCAAGATCTAGGGTTTTACTAATTCAAGCAAACAGTTTCACAAAATCCTACATACGGGTGAGCATCCTGTCCTATGTTGGAATAGTCATTATGGCTTTACTATATGCAGGGAGGCCGATTAGTCAAAAGGGGTACCTCGGCAAGATTACTTGATATACCTCTCACACCTAACACTGAGAGGTGAAAGGAGGATTAAGAAGTACTATGATAATCCAAATTTGAGGGTTGTGTTTCAAACATGGTAGAGCCCATGACCGGCCAACCTTTTGGTAAGCTTTTTAGGTAAGCCTCCAGCAAGCCGTCCGGGAATAGCAAATGGAAAACACAATGACTTCGAAGCACCAATGCAAATGCAATACAAAGAACATATATCTGTAAATAAAATGTCACATCATGAAGTTCAAGTTAAGTTCTCTAATTTCCCCAACAAAGTCACCAGAAACTGTAGCTTACTTTTTGTGCTCCTCAGACGAGTTTAGTCTCTTTGGATATGATAGCCCTACAGTTTGGACTCTCATGGTTCTAAATCTAGTTTCACAAGTGCAATGTGAAACAGAAAAACACAAATGAGAGTCAAAATCTAGCAAATCTTTGGAAAATCGATTTACAATTAGAAATGCCAAAAATGAACTACATTGCTAGATTTTAGAGTCGCCACCTAAATATTTTTGAAAAATTTAGGAAACTTGTGACTCGTGCCAAAGGCCACTTGTCTGTCATCACCAAAGTGTCTCAGCTCGAGAACTTTGGTATGAAAGGCAAAGGTCATGAATTGAGCACCCCCCTCACCCGATCAAAGATCGGCCTCTACTAATCATGATGTGATTTTTATATACAATATATGTGATTTTTATATACAATATATGCTCATGTTTTGATTTATTAATCCTAAACATACTATGTGAGGCACACAAGTATAGACTATTTCACTCACTTTGGAATGCTTTGTTTTTATGTTTTGTTTGAAAAGAGTTTTGAATATGTGCTACTTGAAAAAGAAAGCTCATATGTATATTTATCAAATCATCCCAACTTACGCAAAAAGCCTTAATCCAAAAGCATTCAAGAGGTATATCAAATAAGCACTTAGCCTCATGGAAATATGCTTAATATGGCAACACAAACATATATGCAATATGGTAAAGTAAAAATGCTCGCCTAGTACTCAACCGAGGCAAGCCAAAGTAGAAGAAAATGGTTAGAAACATGCGTGCTCTAATATGTAAGTGACTAATGCAACACATACAAAATGCGACTACTAGGTTCGGTTTATTAACATGACATATGGCTCAACTCAAAGCATTTGGTAGCGCATGTATTCAAGTAAGTAGGAAATAACAACAAGGTTAGAATGATAAACTGATCCCAATGCATGCAAAAATTGATACAAGTCATGGTAATGGCATGAAACCAAAATATGATGCTATATGTAACCATCGTAAACAAGTAAATAAAAGGGGAGAAAGAATGGGGGTTGGGAGACATGCATAATATTACAAGTGCGCCCTTATGCAAGAAGGTCCGAATGTCCAAATTTAAACTAATTGTTATAACACCAAATTAACTAATTTAACTAGCTATTACAATAACTAAATTTAACTAGCTGTTAGAAATGCAAATGAATTGAATTAATTGCATACACTACTATCAAAGAATTAATTTAAAGGAGCACGAGAAGTGAAGCATCGCACGCACAAATGAGAACATCCTCCCGAAAATCTCGTTGTTTGCTGCCAAATTCTATTCTATTTGTAGTCATAAAATTATTCTATTTTTGTCCCAGCTTTTGCTCTCTTCTGCCATGAAAATGCCACTGGCTGCACAACGAAAGGTGGCTACCTGGCCCTAAAAAGTGGTCAGCCGGATAGAAGGGTGGTTGGCAAGCCACTATTTTTGGGTACTACACTGCTTCCACAGAATCAAAATAGAGCAAAGACAGAGTGTTTCTAGGTGACGTTTATCATTTATGCCTTTCGCTATCATGAAACTGATCAAGGGAGGAGTAGACTCAATTTATAAACCATCAATTGCTGCAAAGTTGTTGCATGATGATTTATGAATCGATAGGACAAAAGATTAATAAATGGAAATAAAAGACCAGCAAAATCATTCCCTTATCATGGAGCTGTCTCAAGGGAAGTGGTAGACAATACTTCTTGAATCATTAACATCATTAAAAAGTATGTAATGATTCGAGACGCAATAGGTTCAATATATCGTCCGATTGAATCCAACCCAATTTTATTACACTTTTTACCTCTTTTATTCCAATTTTAACCTCTTTTACATTACCTTGCCATTCTTTATTCATTTGTGTCCAAAAGTGATAACTACGTCCACGAAGTGCAAAAAGCGATAAAGAGAAGTGTCAAACAAAAAGTTGTGCTTAGCATGGAAGAGATGTAATGCCTTGATACTAAACCACCGAAAAGATTAAACCATTAAGCATGGAAAGTCTTTTTCTCGTGCTTTGAACAATAACCAAGTGTTTGAGACAACTCTTAATCAAAGGAAACCAAAAAAAAAAAAAAAAAGGTTGCAGAGATGATTAGACAAAGATGATTACAAGTGTGAGACTCTTCACATGAAAAATAAGGAATAAAAAGCTATCAACTCAAATAATTTGGTATCTGTGGTTTAAACCCCCAAATCCATGTGGACTTACAACAACACAAGCAAAGTATTCAAATCATAAATTAAATAAAGAACTAAAACAGTCCCAAAAACTAAAAAAATAGTGCTGAAAATTAGTTTGAAAAGTTAGAAAAAGCAAGTAAAAGACGAGGAGAACAAAGCTAGTAAGCAAGCCTAAGAAAGGGTAGCTAACCCCTCCACTTTTTGGACCTTAAAATCTCATGTTTTAGCCTCTGAAAACTCTTAAAAACAGTAGCTAAAAGTTGAGAAATAAGTGGGGGGAAACAAGGATCTAAGCTATGTAACAAGGTTCAAGAAAGGGCGGTAAACCCCTCCACTTTTGGTAGCATTTTAATCACAAGTTTCAACACTTTTTCACTCCAAAACAGAGTATAAACACCAAGAAAAAGAGGAGAGAATAATAGTTTAAACAAGGAAAAAGTTATACCTTTGAAGAGAAGATACTCTTTTGTTCACAAACCACAAGTTGAATCTGCTCAAAGGCAGAAATTTGGGCTCAATAATCTTGGCAATAACACTCAAATTTTTGGTTTAGGAAGTGCATGTATAGTGTACGTATATTGCAAGATAGAGAGGGAGAGTGTTTGACATGTTTTTGACTGTTGGCAAAATTTTCTACCCTAAAACCATGAGGGGTGGTCATGAATTTATAGAAAAACAGGTTCTCTTGTCAGAAATATTTGTATTAAGCCAGTTGGTGCAAGGCATGCACATGGGGGGACAGCTAGAAGCAAAATTGGCCACCTGTACATGGCAGGCCAGCCATGGAAATGGACGGCCGGCCAATAAAAATTGGCCTGCAGGCCACTTTTTGGCCAGCAGGCCTCTGGGTGGTCAGACTAGAAAAAAATAGATTTTGGTCCAAAGGAGGTACAAGGTTTTAGGTTCTGAAACTCAAAATCAAAGCTTTTTGCTGAAGAAATTGAACGGTTTGTACAGCATAACAATTCATCATTGAGTGTTCACCATGAGGTACCCAAGTCTTAGGGGTGATAAAAAATGTGGTGTCTACAGCAGGTTTGGGTCCTGATAAAGTGGTATCAGAGCACGTGTTATGTCACACACACGAGTCCATGTGCGCTATAGGATGTCCTAGGAAAGAATTAAGGACATTATATCTGCATGTGTAAGTGTGTGTGCAAATTTTGTGAATAAGAGAACCGACAATATAAACATATGAATCGGAAATATAATGAACTGAATGTGAAAACTATGAAAAGAACTATTGTCTCTGTTTACTATTGTTTTGTTTACCTGTAGTAAATGAAAAATACAAGAAGTGATGGTACAACCGAATCATCCGAAAGCTGAATGAGCGGAACGGAACAAATGGTTGCAACCTTAACAAAATCTTTAAGCCAACAACATTTGCCCCCTTCGCCTCTACGAATGCCAGTTGAATCGGATAACAATGATATGATCACCCTAACTCAGAATTTCATGAAGATGAAACTACCAATTTTCTTAGGTGGTATTAAACCATTAAAGGCAGAGACATGGCTACTTGAAATGGAAAAAGTATTTGAAGGGTTTCCATACTCCAAGACTCGGAAGGTTCTCTTGGGCACCTGTACCTTAAAAGATGAAGCCCGAAGATGGTGGTTGCTAATCCGAAATGACAATGGGAACATGACATGGGCTCAATTCGAAGAGATCTTTTACGAAAAGTGCTTCCCTCAGTGCTTTTGGGACCAAAAAGTTTTTTAATTTCAAGAACTCAAGCAAGGCAATATGTCAATAGTAGAGTACGAAGCGAAGTTCACAGAGTTAGCCCGGTTTGCACCACACATGGTTGACACGGACTACAAGAAAGCCCGAAAGTTTGAAGGAGGTCTAAATCTGGATATCTTTGATCAAGTAGGAGTGTTGAAATTGTCCACATATGTGGATGTTCTTGACAGAGCCCTAATGGCTGAAGGCAACCTAGAAGCTATGAAACAAACTAAGGCCCCAACAACAATGGAATGGAGAGGTAAGAGGTTTGGGTACAATTTCAAAAAGGGCCACTCTTTTGTAAGCAAAAAGCAAAACACAGGGTCTACAAGCAGTTCAAGTTAGAGCAGTGGGTCTATTCCAGTTTGTCCTGATTGTGAAAGGAAGTATATGGGCTTGTGTTACTGTGCATCCGGCGCTTGCTTTCGATGTGGCAAGACAGTCCATGAAGTGAAAGATTGTTTGCTTGGGTCCGATAGTGCCAACCGTCCTGCGACAAGTTCAGTCGAATCCGCTTCTGCATCAAGAACAAATATGAGAGCTAACACTGGGAGAGAAACTTTAAGAAAAGGCAGAGTTTTCACACTAGTGCCTGGTGATGTGCAGAACATTGAAGCTATGGTGTCTGGTATAACTCTCATCTATGCCCAAAATGCATATGTATTGATTGATTCTGGATCCACCCATTATTTTGTGTCGCTTGCTTTCTCACGGAAATTGACTAGACCATGAGAACCTATGAATTATTTAATATCTGTGTCTACACCATTTAGAAGCTCTATGGTATGTGCATATGTTTATCCAACATGTGATATTGTGATTGGTGATATGACATTGTATGTTGATTTGTTGGCATTGGGTATTGATCATTTTGACTGTATACTTGGTATGGATTGGTTGACAAAGTATTGTGCAACTATTGATTGTGTGAATAAAACTGTTGTGGTTCGACCATCTGGTATACCTGAATTTGTATTCGTTGTTAATAGGGTAATTTCTCCACCGTACTTGATTTCTTTTGTGAAAGCTAGAAAATTGTTAAGAAAAGTGTGCCGGGGTTACTTATGTTTCATTTTGAATGTGACTTCTAATAGCCCCAATGTAGAGAACATCCTTGTAGTGAATGAATTTCCCGATGTGTTTCCAATTGATTTGTCCGAAGACTTAATTGATTGGGAAATTGAGTTTACATTAATGTTGTACCTGGAACACAACCGATTTCTAAAACCCCATACCTAATGTCAACCTCTGAATTAAAAGAACTGAAAGTCCAACTTCAAGAAATAATAGACAAGAAGTTCATTCGACCGAGTGCTTCACCTTGGGGTGCTCCAGTTCTGTTTGTTAAAAAGCAAGATGGGTCTTACAGACTATGTATAGATTATCGGGAATTGAACAAGTAATTGTCAAGAATAAATATCCACTACCCCTAATAGATGATTTGTTTGACTAACTCCAGGAAGCCCAGGTGTTTTCCAAAATTGTTTTTCGATCTGGATACCACCAATTGAAAGTTAAGATAGAAGACATAGAGAAAACCGCTTTCCGGAGTAGATATGGGCACTATGAGTTTTTGGAAATGCTGTTTGGGGTAACTAATGCACTTGTAACATTCATGGATTTAATGAATAGGGTGTGCAAACAATTTCTTGATGAATGTATAGTTGTGCTAATTCATGATATTTTGATCTATTCTAACAGCAAGGAAGAACATGAACGTCATCTGAGAACTGCCTTACGGATCTTGAGAGAAAATAAATTGTATGGAAACTGTCCAAATGTAAGTTTTGGCTTGACTATGTAACATTTTCTAGGGCATATAATCAATAAAGAGGGCATCTCTGTTGGTCCACAGAAAATTGAAGCTATTGTAGACTAGCCGAGACCAACAAATGTATCAGAAGTTAGAACTTTTCTGGGGCTTGCTGGCTATTACAGAAGATTTGTAAAAGATTTCTCCAAACCTGCCATGACGTTGACACAGTTGACAAAGAAAAATGCATCATTTGATTGGAATGATCAACGGGAGTCAGCCTTTTAAGAATTGAATACCGGGTTAGTAACTGCACCAATTTTGACTTTGCCTAATGGTACAGATGGATTCCAAATTTACAGTGACACTTCATATGAAGGCTTGGGATGTGTGCTAATGCAAAATGGAAAAGTGATTTCCTATGCTTCTCTCCAACTCTGACTACATGAAAAGAACTACCCAACTCATAACCTTGAACTAGCAGCTATGGTGTTTGTTTTGAAAATTTGGCGACACTATCTATGTGCTGTGACTTGTAAAGTGTGTACTGGCCACAAAAATCTAAAATATTTCTTTACTCAAAAGGAATTGAACATGAGACAGAGACCATGACTTGAGCTGATAAAAGACTATGACTTGCAAATTTTTTATCATTCAGGAAAGGAAAATACCGTTGCAGATGCATTGAGTAGAAAGTCAATTGGGAATTTGTCATGTTTTCTCACCGGTCAGAAAGAGTTGTTATGTGACTTGGAGAGGAATGAAATTGAAATTGTGTTGCGTGAACAGGGTGGAATTCTAGCCGCCATCTCAACCCAGCCTACAATTATTGAAGAAATTAGAGAGAAACAACTTGAAGATGAATTTCTAAAGACAATTGTGAATGAAATTGACTTAAAACTGAGGCCCGAATTTGTGTTCGAAGACAATGTTCTAAAATTTCAAGGAAGACTTTGTGTACCGGATTATTTTAAATTGAGAAAGCATATCATGACCAAAGCTCATAACTCCAAATTTTCTATGCATCTGAGGAACACGAAAATGTGCAAAGATTTGAAACAAAACTTCTAGTGGCCTGGCATAAAAAAGTGTATTGTTGACTTTGTAGCTAGATGTTTGCATTGCCAACAAGTGATAGCCGAACATCAACGACCCACTGGATTACTTCAGCCACTTCCAATACCGAAATGGAAATGAAAGCACATTACGATGGACTTTATTATTAGATTGCCTCACTCCTCTTGAGGTATGGATTTTATTTAGGTAATTATTGATCGTTTAACTAAGTCTACTCACTTTTTGCCTGTGAAGACTTTTTATAATGCAGGCAAATTAGCTAACATTTATGTGAATGAGATTGTGAGATTGCACGGTGTGCCAATATCTATTGTATCTGACAGAGATCCTAAGTTCACTTCAAGATTCTGGCAGAGTTTGCAACAAGCTCTGGGAGCGGAGTTGAAACTGAGTAGTGCTTATCACCCACAAGCAGATGGCCAATATGAACAAACCATTCAAACCTTGGAAGATATGCTTAGAATGTGTGTGTTAGACTTCCAAGGGAATTAGGAGACCTACTTTTCATTGGCTGAATTTGTGTACAACAACAGCTATCATTCGAGTTTCGGTATGGCTCTTTATGAAGCTTTATATGCTAGGAAATGTCGTTCTCCGATCTGTTGGGCTGAGGTAGGTGATAGACCTTTGTTGGGATCGAAACTTGTGCAAGAAATGACTAAAATGTGAAATTAATTTAGCAACGTTTGAAAATTAAACAGAATCATCAAAAGAGTTATGTGGATGTATAAAAGGGAGATAGGGAATAAGAAGTTAGGGATCATATGTTTATCAAGGCAACTTCGATAAAGGCCAAACGCGGTTTGGTGTAAAGGGCAAGTTGGCACCGAGATACATTGGGCCGTATGAAATCCTTGAGAAAATCAATCTAGTAACGTATCGAGTGGCTTTACCTCCGATCATGGAGCAAATGCATAATGTTTTCCATGTTTCAATGCTATGATATTATTTGAGGGATCCTTTACATGTTATTGAGCTAACTCATATGCTATTGAAAAATGATTTCACCTATGAAGAACGACCAATACTGATTGTGAACTGTCGGATCAAAAGACAAAGAAATAAATAAATTCCATTAGTGAAGGTTGATTGGCAAAACCACGGACGGACCTATGCAACTTGGGAAACTGAATAAGATATGATGAAGAGATATCTGGATTTATTTCCATTGGACCCAACATTCTTCTAAACTGAATCGAGTTTGGAGGACCAAACTCTTTAAGGGGGAAAAGACTGTAACAACCCCAATCCATAATTAATGTCTACTGCATGATGAAGAATGCCTAATGAGAAAATAACATGAAATCTCGAGTTAATTGCATGTGTTATATGATATTTGTGTTTATATATGTCTGTCGTAGAATTATCTGTTTGTGTTTCAATTTCATTATGCGAATTGAAGGCCTTATCGGCATTTGATCATGAAATTGACTTGGTTTATGTGTCATTTGGAATTTTTAGAAAATTATGGTAGGTTCAATTGAAATTTTATTCATAATCAAATAATTAGAATTAAATAATGCCAACTACTTAGGCTTAAGCCAAGCTTAATTAAGGAAACCTAATCAAGCCTATACAAGGCAACTTGTTGACTTAGGAGCATTAGATGCACCTTCATTTCCTCATCTTTTGAGCTCAAATGTGGGAGAGAGAGAGAGAGTAGGAAGAATTAGATTCAAGCTTGAGGGTTGTAGAAAATTAGAAGAACTTGGAGGTTTTGGCTTGGAAACTCAAATAATTAGCCATCTAGAGCACAATTGAGAAGCTAAGGTAAGAATTTAACCCTTTAGTTATGTAACTGAGATAACTGATGTTAGAATTCAAGTGAATTGGGAGATGAATCACAAGAATTGAGTTAAAATTTAAGAATTAAAACTGAAGCCAGGCATGCATGCATATTTCATGGCATTTTGAAGTTGTTTTCCAAAGAATTTCCTATTGCAAGTCCATATTTTGGCTTTGTTCTAAGAATTCAACATGTATTTGAGTTAAACACTTCATTTGATCATGTTTTGAAAGCTTTGAAGCTAAGACAATTCATGCATGTTGTCCTCATGTTTTGGTCTTTAAATTTCAAGTTTGATATTGCATAATTAGCTTGCTTTTGGGCTTTGATATTGTGAAATGATCCTTACTTCTTAATGTTTTACAAGTTTGGACATGTTTTCTCAAGTTTTGAGCCCAAAGGATGTGTTTTAAGGCTTTGGAATTGAGTTTTGCATCTTGAACATCAATCTGGAAATTCCATAATTCTGCATCACCGCTCGAGCAACCAAAGTTGCGGTCAAGCGATCACCCTCTACCTTGCATCTCAGCTCGAGCGAGAAGAAGTTGGCTCAAGCCTAAAATTCATGCTTCTAGAAGTTTTACAAATTTTAAAGACCGTTTGAGCGAACAAAGTTGCGCTCGAGCAAGGACCCTATTTACTTAGTCTTGTGCTTGAGCGATTGTCAAGTGTCCATCAAACGGAAAAATCATGCGACTAGTACTTTTGAAGGCCTTACAGACAGCTCGAGCGATAGAAGTTGTGCTCGAATGGATTGCCCAGTTTTTGAAATTCTGGCTAAGTGTTTCAAAGCACATTTAGCATCCTCATTGCATCTTAGGCATTCTTAAGCCCTAATGAAGACATAATATTGAGGATAAGACTTAGAAACACTATAAGAACGAAACATAATGAGTAAAGTATTTTTCGAGCATGTGTTTTAGTGTCTATCCGTTATCTATTTGTGTAGTGCACGTGTCATAAGCTATTTGATCTATCTACTCTGTCTGCTTCTGGAGCCATCTATGAGTAATAACTTAGTAATGTTATGTTCAACTTTATTTATTTTCTGTATGATGAAATAAGATCTATTTTCTAAAATGTTATGTCCTGTACAATGAATGATTGTCCAATTTCTAAAATGTATTCATGGCATCCTTAGCATATCTGTTAGCTGTTACCCAGTATCAGAGGTTTCATTATGGAACTTAGTATATCTGTAATCTGTTACCCGTACTAGAGGCTCCATCACAGAGCTCAGCATATCTATTATCTATTACCCGTATCCAGAGGTTCCTTTATGGAACTGGTTACTCATATCCACCATCTATTATATATCTATTTTGTATATGTTCTGTTAATGCTAATGGATATACCACATATGATTAAGCATGAACTATGATTTCTGTATTTGATTTGAATAAGAATGTGAATATGGATTTACTTCTGTTTCTGAGATGAACATGAATATGCTTTTCAAATCTGATATGGGACATCATTTATTTAAACCCCTTTACTTTGTTATTATTCACTGGGCTCTTGCTCATTCTATTATTTATGTATGTAGGTGATCAGGCGTGTGACTATGTTCAATGATGATTGCCTGGAATTCTGTTTTGTTGGCCAACCTTTGTGCCTTCCGAAGAGGTTTCGGAAAAAGTCATGTGGTCGTGTTTTGTGAACTAATTTTAAATACTTGTTTTCTTTTTTGTGAAATTTGAACTAATTTTAAGTCTGTATATTGGGCTAACTCCCCTTTTGGTTTTATCTGTATATGTGAGTGACGTAAGACTAATGTAAATATGACGTCACATGTGTGTATATAAAGTTTTAAATTTCTGTCCCATGCATGTCTGCACAGCTCAATGGACTGCGTGTGTTGTTTATATCTGCTTCCACAGCCCCTTATTATGTGTTAATCTATTCAAAGGCTTTTGGTAATTTAAGGATTGCTACCCGGTTACAACGTTAAACCTATAGGGTGGGTTTGGGTCATGACAATACTACTTACGGATTTCCTACTTAAGTCGTCGGCCACTACATTAGCTTTCCCCATATGATAATGTAACTCGAAATCATAATACTCCATAAACTCCATCCATCTCTTTTGTTTTAAATTCAAATCTTTCTGTGAAAATAGATATTTCAAACTCTTGTGATCGGAAAACACTTCAAATCTCTCACTATATAAATAATGCCTCTAGATTTTTAAGGCAAAGATCACCACTGCTAGTTCTAGGTCGTGAGTAGGATAACTTCTCTCTTGTGTTTTCAACTGCCGTGAATTATACGCTACCATTTTCCCCTCTAGCATCAAGACACAACCCAAACCTTCTCGAAACGCATCACAATAAACTGAATAACCCAAACCCCTCTCCAAAATAATCAATACTGGAGCAGTCGTGAGTCTAACTTTAAGCTCTTGAAACGACATTTCACAAGTCTCACTCCATGCAAATTTAATCCCCTTCATCGTCAATCTAGTCAATAGTGAGGCCAATCTAGAGAAGTCTTTTACAAAATGTCAGTAATACCTAACAAAGCCCAAGAAACTCCAAATCTCAAAAGCATTCTTAGGTTGTTCCCAATCTTGTACTGTCTCTATCTTAGAAGAGTCAACAATCATCCCTTCTTCAGATACGACATGGCGTAAGAACTTAACTTCCCTTTGCCAAAACTCACACTTTCTGAACTTAGCATATAAATAGTGTGTTCTAAGCAACTTAAGTACAACCTGCAAGTGTTCATCGTGTTCCTCCTCGGAAGGTGAGTAGATTAAGATGTCATTAACAAAGACAACTACGAAACAGTTTGGGAACTTATAGAAGATTCGATTTATCAAATCCATAAATGAAGCTGATGCATTAGTTAACCCGAATGGCATCACTAAGAACTCATAGTGGCCGTACCGCATATGGAATGCCATTTTCTGAATATCCTCCTCCTTCACCCTCGACTGGTGATAAGTCGATCTCAAGTCGGAAAAGCAACGAGACCCCTTCAACTGGTCAAACAAATCATCTATACGTGGTAATGAGTACTTGTACTTAACAGTTACCCGGTTTAACTTTCGGTAATCGATACACAGTCGTAATGTGCTATCCTTCTTCTTAGTAAAGAGATCTGGCGCTCCCTAAGGCAATGTACTAGGGTGAATGAAACCCTTACGTAACAATTCTTGCATTTAAATCTTCAACTCATACAACTTGGCAGCTGTAAATCTATACAGTACCATGGAAATTAGTGCCATGCCGGCACTAAGTCAATGGAGAACTCAATCTCTCACTCGGTTGGTAAACTAGTAAAATTTTCGAGAAAGACATCCGGGTATTCACAAACTACCCTCAGCAAATTAACTCAGACCACGTCACTCTTATTACCCAAGAAAGTTGCAAAAAGACAATTAAGCTTGCCCTGACCACGTGGGTCATACACTGGTGACAAAACTCTATCAGCTCGATCCCCTAGAAAATAAAAAACAATCACCACTCAAGGTGGACACCGTAATCCTCTGACGGTAACAATCTATAATGGCACGATACGAAGACAATTAATCCATGCCTAAAATGACATCAAAACACAACATGTCTAACAATATAAAAGCAAAAAGAAGTCGGCAATCGGTAACCTCTATCTCACAACTGCGACATCCCTAGTCTAAGACAACCTTATCTCTAACTGGTGATTCTACCTTGAGCGAAGACGCTAATTGAGCCATATATAACCCCAAAACTGATGGGAATGCATATGAAATAAAGGAATGAGATGCACCAGTATCAAGCAACACATTGGCAATAGAATTGAACAACAAAAAGTTACATCATATAACAGACGGTGCTGGCAACTGATTTGGCATTGTAACTTTAACGCCGTAAAATAACTACTATAAACCATCCACAATGATAATTACATTACAACACATTATAAGGTAATTGTCTTCCATTAGTTCCAATTACTTTTACAAAAGAGTAACATATGCAGGTATACATCCACAAATCTAACCCTAAATCTATAGCATATGCTACATAACAGAGAAATAGGCTGAAAGTTAAACAAGTAAAAAATGCCCTAAGGGCTTACAGCTTTCTAAGTCAACACGTGGTTATAACAAATGGATTTAAACCCAATACAGTTAAAGCCCTTGGCTTGTAAAAGAAATAAATACAACAAATACACAAAATTAAGGTCTTGCTTCAAGTCCTTCCAAGCTATTGCCTTGGTGGAGGCATATCATTAGCACTTGAATTTTTTTTTCTCCACATTGGGTGACGAAAGCCCAGTAGAAATAGTCCAACATAGTATATGAATCTTAACAAAGCTATAAGGTGAATGCATATGCAATGCGCGTGCCAAAAAACGTCTTATATCTCTTTCAAAACCATGCAATGCTAGGTTACAACACGACTCGTAAATCATATCCTTTACAATAGAAAACAGGGCAGTGAATCACACTCTAAGAATTTCAAAAAAACAAATACAACCATTCACAGAAATTTCGTATGTAGGAAACCGTAAAAACCAGTACCAATATAAACATAGGCTATACAAGCACTACTATTGCCATTTCACGGAAATTTCATCCACGGGATTGGCACCCATGTATACGTGCAGTTTTTAGGACTTTCACCATGGACACTCAGGCCGACTTATTTGAACGAGACAATATATATACTTCCTAGATTCACCCATTTTTCTCAAATGATAAAGATTTCCAATGTATAAGTATAAAATAATGCTCAATGCAAATGAATCAGAAAATAGTTTTAATTCTCCAAATTCTTATGCAATTTCTACAGCATTCATAGCTATCCTCCGCCGATAGCCCAAAATAGATATTTCTAAACAGATAAACAATTATCAATAAAGATAAACTTTCCGAATTTCAAGATGTGAGTGATAATATATATCCAACTCCACCATCCTCATTACTATCAGTTAAATTTCACAATCTCAATATCAATTCCTTTATTTATACAATTTCAACAATTGAGATATTTAGGGCAAAAACCCTCTCTCTTTATGAATCAATCCCAAGGATAAAAACACACTATTTTATCACCATTCATCCTCATTTACAATTCCAAAACCATTTCCAAGAATCCATTTGAAAACCCCTCTTTTGACTTTTACCCCAAAACCCAAGATTTGTTCCAAAAACTTCCAATTCACAATGTTGTTTAGAAATAGCAAATAACTAAATTAAAACTCATAGAAAATGCAAAGAATCCCTACCTCAAGCATAGAGAGAGTGAGAGAGAGAGAGAGAGAGAGAGAGAGAGAGAGAGAGAGAGAGAGAGTGAAGGAAACTCCAAGATGTCGGAAATCAACTTTGTTCCGATTAGAACGAAGCCCTCATTGAGCTCTACCTTTTTAACAAAGAGACACGGGTAAAAAGGTCGACGGATTTAGGTGTATTTGAGTGAAATGGATGAGTTTTAGAGAGAGTGTTAGAGAAAATACGGTTTTGAAATATTTAGAGAGAGAGAAGTGAAAAGGTGACTCAGAAAAGTGACTTTATGAACTAATATATGTGCAGGTCGCTCGAGTGCAAGACGTGTTGCTCGAGCATCCGACACAAAAGATGTGACCACTTGAACGAAGAAGTTTGTCGCTCGACCAAAGAATACAAACTCCGAGAAGTTTTGCAAACAGAAGACCCACACTCGAGCACACGAAGCACCACTCAAACGAAGAATACTAACTTCTAATATCTCTGTAGACCTACAACAGTACTAGAAATTCACAAAGACTGCTCGAGCGCAGGAAGTGTCGCCCGAGGGAAGAAGCCAAAATCTAGGCAACAACCATTTTGAAAAACTAACTCTCGACCAATTCCAAATACAATCAAAACACAATGACAACCAAATCTCAATGAAGTGTAAGATGAATATGACATGAACTCATACAACAATAAAACCCAGATCGAAAACATTAAATGGGCTGGGTCTAAGCCAGAATCGCTATAATAACAGAATGCACATGCCCTGTGGGTCTCTGCTCTACCTACTCACCTCTTGGAGCATAGGTCTGATACATTGATTGAGCCGAAGAGGCTCCCTCATTGGCCCTCGAGGCCTGTGCTGAATGGGTAGACTGATGGCTCTATGTCTATCTCAAACCAGATGCAACAGATGTGCCACTTACCTGAAGAAAAAAAACTCTTTAAGTGCCCCGATTGCCCACATTGCTAATAGGTAGGCGGTTACCCTCTCTCATAACTCTGGCTCTGAGGACGAGCCGAAGACCGTGCAAACCGTTGCCCCCTCCTCTTTGTGGGAAAACTGAAGACTTATGGCCCAATTGACCACACTTGAAACAAGTGATTCCGCCCTAACTACCTCTCTTTGAACTAGAACTCGGTATATGAAAAGTGGATCTGAATTGTGTTGCTTGGGACTGTTGCGCTGTGGAACCCCTCTGGCATTTGTTGTCCCTAGTCCCCCATTGAACCTCTTGACTTCTCTTCTTAGAGGCCCTCATCCGCTCCTCATTCACCTGATTTACAATCTCTAGGTAAGCCGCTGCCTCCACAAGGCAACCGTAATCCCTAATCATAAACCCGACCACCTTGAAAAGGAACCCGGTCCTCAACCACTTCCCAAACTCAACGCAACGGCATTTTTCCGTCAATACAAGTTCTGGTGCAAATCTAGAGAGGCTAGTAAAAGCAACCTTAAACTCGGTTACAAGTGTGTTTAGCTGTTTGAGCTTCAAGAACTGATCTATCACCTTTTCCCTAGTTGTGGGAGGCGAAGACTTGTCCTGGAAGGCATTAACAAAGGCCTCTCGAGTCATCCCAATGTGCTCTCATGCATACTTCCACCATTGACCCGCATCTCCCTTTAGATGAACAGATGCCAAGGTCACCCTCAAATCGTCATCCTCGATGCCAAGCATCTCGAACATTTTCAATATATGTTCAAGCCACTTATCCGCCTTCAGTGGCTCTCTTGAATCTTCCAAAAACTCATCTGAATTTAACCGAAAGAACTCCCACTTCAGAAACGACGGCCCTGTCTAAGCAACATGGGCCTGTACTTGGTTCTCAACTCTGAGAATGTCCATGGATTGACCCAAAGCTCTAGCCATTTCACGGGCCAAAGCACCCATAACTTGTTGACTTGCTGGTTCGGCCACACTGGCCTGACCGACTTCCTCCTTTTGCGCCGAAATATCATTCGATAACGGCACCTCCTGTCGCTTAGGCCTACTACGTCTACCACCACCACGTCCACGTCCTGATATCCTAACAAAGATAACACAATAGATTAGCACATTTGCAAATGTGTCGAAGCTAATTCACTTACGTTCTAATACGGTAGACAACAAATAATTCCCTTCACATAACTACCTAATCACATTAACACATACAAACTTCATTTCTAGATAATAAGTGTCCCGCGATATTGCCAGAGTTCCAGTTAGAAATAGCAGTGATCAAGTGCTCCTCTAGCAGGACTTCTAGAAACTTGTACACCCAATCAATATTTTAGAAATTAAATCGCATAAGCATGTTATCACATAGTATACCAGGTCTACTTCTAATATCATCTAGCGAGATAACCCACTGTGGCAAAAAACACATCCCACGATCCCAAGTATTCAACCCGACAGCTTTGATACCAAGTTGTAACGCTTCGAAATAAATAACAATAGCTGATCTCATAATATTCCTTACAAATGATCTATAACCTCATATTTCATATTCTATTTATAATCTTGATCATACAAAAGATGACATATGCGTGTATACATTTATAAATTATAGATTTTGAATCTATAGCATATGACATGGATACATGAATTAAAAATAAAATAAAATAAAATAAAAGTAAAATCGAGTAATTATATGCCCTAATGGGTACATCGTTCCAAGTCAATACGCGGGAACATCAAAATGAGTTCAACTCGATACAATTAAAGCCCAAGGCTTATACAAAAATAATTACATCAAACAACAAAATGAAGCCCTTGGCTCCAAGTCCTCCCAAGCTATATCCTTGGCGGAGGCATATCATCAGCACCTGAAAGTTGTTTTCCACATAGGGTGAGTCAAAGCTCAGTAGAGATACTTTAACAGAATATATAAATCTTGACAAAGTCATAAGGTGAATGCATACACATGCTATTTGACAAACGTTTCACATTTCCATCTCAAAATAATGCAATGCCAAATTATATATCAATTCATGAAAATAACCCTTCATATTAGAAAACAGGGCAATGGATACAAAATACTAGGAATCTCTAAGTATGTGTCTGCCAGTAGGCTATATAAGCACTATGAAAGCCATTTTACCGGCACTAACTAGAAGAATTGACACCTAACCGTATAGGTTTCTAGACTTTCACCAAGGACATACAAGCCAACATAATAACCACAACCACACTCCCTAACCAGATTCACCAAGGTATTCACTCATTTTTCCCAAAACAATTCATTTCCAGTGCTTAAGTAGGAAACGATGCTCAATGCAAGATGTATGAGTAATTAGTTTCAATTCACCTAATTCTTATGCAATTTTTACAACAATCAAAGCTATCCTCCACCGATGGCCAAAAACATATATTTCTATACAACAGATAATTTCCAACAAAAGATATAATCTCATTATTTTCAAAATGGGAGTGATATTACATATCCAACTCCACCATTATCATCAGCATATACATTGTTCCATTCTTACAAAATCAAACATCATTTCAATTCTCTTTCACAAACCAATACCCATGATTTTAGAACAAAACCCCTTTTACTTTCAAAATCAATTTTAAGTAAAGAAATCCACCATTTCAACATATCTCAACCAATAATACATCCCCACAACCTTTCCAAAGAGTCCATTTGAAAACCCCTTTTTTACATTTCAATACCAAATCCTAGGTTTAACCCAAAATCCCAAAATCACTAGATTCTTCCAATGAACAAATAACTAAGGTAAAAATCATAACAAAGGTTGAAGAAATCTCTACCTCAAGAATAGAGACAAGAGAGAACAAGGGTTGAAGTTTTCCAAAGCAAAAAATGATAACTTGTCCAATTAAAAGAAAGCTCTTGTCGTGCGTTACCTTTTTCTCCAAAGGGCTAGGGTGAAGAAATCAATATATTGAGAGTATATGGGGCTTGAAGGCAAGAACTAGAGAAAGAGAGTGAAGATCTATGATTTTTGAAATGTTAAGAGAGAGAGAAAAACGAAAAAGTGACTTAGAAAACCCTTTTCTTGAATTGATATACGCTTAGATCGCTCGAGCTACCAAAACACTGCTCGAGCGTCAGACACAATAAGTGACACCACTTGAGTGACCAAAAACACCGCTTAAGTGCACAATGGCCCCCTCATAGAGGTTTAGACCTGCAAAAGACCGCTCGAGCGCAAAAAAGACCGCTCGAGCGAAGATACCTCACTTCCAGAAGTTTTGCAGACTGTAAAAAACCGCTCCATCATAAGAAAGAACGCTCAAGTGAACAGGCAAAAATCTAGACAACAACTCTTTTGAAAAACTAATTCCCAACCTACATCAAACACAACCATAACTCCTATAGCCAATCTCAACTAGCAACAAGATAAAAATGAAATGAACAATAGCTAAGGACATAGATTCTAGGATCTAAGGGCATGAAATGGGTTGGGTCAAAGCTGAAACCGTTATAGTGTACATAGTAGTGGCTGAGGTGGTTACAGTGACGATAGCGATGATGGTTATGAAGAAGGTGGAGGTGGTGCTCAAATCTATGTGGTGGTGGTGGTCTTTCCCGACAATCCCTATAGCAAAAGAAGGTGTTAAAACCTCGGTAGATGAAAGAGATTGACGATTGAAAAAGGCGGAAAAGGAAGATCGGCGAAAGAGGGTGATTGTCGGCGGAAGAGATCGGTAGAGGAAAAGATGAAGCGTTGTGTGTGTATGTATGTGTGTGTGTGAGAGAGAGAGAGAGACGAGCGGTGAGAGAGACAAGATGGTTAGGGTTTGGTTTAGAAACAATATATATACATGGGTAGTTTGGACATTTTGTGGGAGTTTGTCCTTATGAACTATTTCAAAGGGTAGACCTTTGGACAAAGAAAATTTAAAATTAGATTTATGGATTGAGTGCCCTTGATTTAATGAGTTATTTGAAATTAATGGATGATTTTTTCCCAAATTTATAAATTGTGTATTGAATACAATTAATTATATGTACAATTATTTTTGAGAAACAAAAACCAAATTTAAAATTGAATAAGTATTACCTATGTCATTATAAAGATTGAATGGATTAGTAATTTTATCAATTGGAAAATATTTAGTTGATAAGTTGAATTATGCAAGTTTAATAAACAATTTGTAACTAAAAATACGAGAATAGTGGTGTTTAAGTGGTATTTTGTTTGCTTTTTATTTAGTACTTAAGTTTAGATTATTTTGGTTATTTTTCTTATTGTAATATTTGTTATATATTTAAGCAAATTTTATGTTTAAAAAAAATTAAAAAAAAAAGAAATAAAAATAGGATAATCTTTTGATTGCAATTTTTTTTTTTCTTAAATGTATAAAAGGTCCCTTGCTGGGAGCTTGCTTTTTTTTTTTTGAACCAGTGCTGGGAGCTTGCTTTGAGTCCACAAAAATTTCAGAACCGCCATGTGTGTAGCTTTCATCACAAAAAGTTACTTTCTATTCATTACAAAATAATTTAACTATTTACTTACCACAAAAAGCAAAATTGTCACAGAATACATAACTTTGTTATTTACAACTATATGTGTGCACTTTAGAATTTTGCCCTTCGCAACTTTCACCATAAAAATTCATAATTTTCATCATAAAAATCATAATTTTTATTATGATGTGCATCCTTTTAGGGGTGCACATTCTTAATAATTTTAAAATATCATGTTACCTTTTTCACTTTTTACTCCCAATTATATAATGTTGTAAAAAAATATTTACGAATGAAACAATAATGGCTTATCTTTATTAGGTAATTAAGAGATAAGAAATAATCTATCTATTACCTATTGTGTTTGTGATTCCTCATTTGTAAAGAGCAACATTTGCATGGCAGAATCAAGATTTTATCCTAATGAGATTGTAGAAGAGAGATCGGTTGTGATGACCTACACTATAAAGATTCACAATTTATTTATTTATTTATTTATTATTATTATTATTATTATTATTATTATTATTATGTTTTTTTGCAGAAAAAATCATTATGTAGGAGCTCTTGTTGAAGACCTAAACAGAAATACGATAAAAAAAAAAAAAAAACAACAACAAAGTAAGACTTTAGTCATTAGGGTATTAGTAATACATAACTATCTTCTCTCAATTATAACTACTTTAGAAATTGGAGGCCGATCCTTCAGATCAAAAATCTAGACTATCCGTGAGACTTATCGTGGGTCTCATTTTGATAATTTGAACAGTTAATTTTGTCGGGTATTTCGTATATTTTATTTATACAAAAAAATTAGGTTGATTTGATAGTCGTAATTGTTAGATGATGTCTCAATGGGACCACATAATTAAATGTGGTGTTATCATTTATAAGAAGCCTACAATTTAAGTGATTCAATTTAGTTAATAGGCTTAAGGGTATATGTGTTATGGACCTAATGTGTAGATACTAGTTGTATAATTTCTATTTCTATGAGGGGCAGAAATAGAAATTAAAACATATTGGTTAAAGTTGGTTTTCATTACCTTTCAGTTTTAAAACCAATAATGGTTAATTTATTGGTTTTCATTACCTTTCAGTTTTAAAACCAATAATGGTTAATTTATTGGTTTTCATTATCTTTCAGTTATGAAAACCAATTACAACCTTTAAAAGGTTATGGTCCCTATTCCTTCCTAAGGTGAAAAGATAAGAACACTGTTTTGTTTTTCTAAATCCTCTCAAGGAGAAACATAAGGCACCAAAGGGGAAAGGATTAGAAGGCAATAACATAGTCAATATCAAAGGTTTTATTGACAATCAGACGCTTCCGTTTAATCGTTCATCGATGGATTCAGGTATGTCATTTTGTCTTGATTTCTTGATAATACACATGGTAAATGATCCAAAGTGTAAGGTTTATGCTCTGAAATTTATGTTGACAAGTGGTATCAGAGCGGTTATATCATGTGTATTATCAGAATAGATATGCTTTTATTCATCCTATTTAGTTTCTTGGAATCAGATTCTGTTTTTGTATTTCTGTTTTTCCCTCTGCTGCAAATTCTGTTTTGTTTTCTGGAAATGGAACATAATTCGGATGGGCGGTTCATTTTTCAAATGGTGAACATCATGTATTTATATATATATGTATATAATTGGGATTGCTGCAGATTATATAACATATACGGGGTAACAAATTTAGAAATCTTTAAATTTAATGTAATTTCATACAACGTCTACGGAAATTTAATTTTCTAATGTTCTAAATATAAGTCAATTCAAACAAGATGTCACAAAAGTGATCTCTCTTGTCTAGATTGTTTTATATGGAATGTTTTGAAATTCATGTCTGTGTATCTCATGCGGGTATTTATCGGTCCAAAGACATGATTAAGACTTGGCAGAATTACACACACATTTTGTGGTGATAAACATGCGCCAATTGTCAAAGAAACCTAATGTGAATAATAAATCCATCAAAAGATAGATTTGTTATTTGACATAACTTATTGTCAATGTTTGATCATTACAACAAGAATACCACTTACAGTTAATATCACTACCCAAAGGCTTGGTATTAATGTTGTGCTAGGTATCTTGAGATGTTGTCATTAAATTAATTTATTTAGAGATTATCTGTTTGGTAACTTAATGTGAGTATAATTGTTTATTCCTTTTATTTTCTTTTCGATTCAGCTTTAATGTCGACTACTTCAATCTCTGCCAACATAAACAATGTTCCAATGTTAAATGGAACAAACTTTAAGGACTGGAAAGAGAACATATTGATTGTTCTCGGCTGCATGGACATAGACTTGGCATTAAGGATGCCAAAACCGACTGCTCTCACTACACAAAGTACTCCTGAGGAAACTGTGTACTTTGAAAAGTGGGATCGTTCTAATAGGCTAAGTCTTATGATCATGAAGCGTGGGATTCCAGAAGTTTTTCGGGGTGCAATAACAGAGGATGTTACCGTTGCCGGTGAATTTCTTTTAGAAATTCAAAAGCGTTTTGCTAAAAACGATAAGGCTGAAACAAGCACGCTTTTAGCAAGCTTGATTTCAATAAAGTATAAAGGCAAGGGTAATGTTCGCGAGTACATCATGGAAATGTCTCATTTTGCTTCAAAACTTAAGGCACTAAAGCTCGACCTATCTGATGATTTGCTCGTGCATTTAGTTCTCATCTCTCTTCCTGCACAATTTAACCAATTTAAGGTCAGTTATAACTGCGAGAAGGAGAAATGGACTCTCAATGAGCTCATTTCATTTTGTGTGCAAGAGGAAGAGAGATTGAAGCAAGAAAGGACTGAAAGTGCTCATCTAGCAAGCACCTCCAAGCATACGGGCAAAAGAACGCATAAGGGAAAGGAAGTTGCTATTCCTCAGGGTCCGGAACCAAAGAAACAGAAAACGCAGGATGGTTGTTTCTTTTGTGGCAAGCCCGGACACAGAAAGAAGGATTGTGCCAAATACGTCGCCTGGCGTATAAGGAAAGGTCCATTTCATGTTTTGGTCTGTTCTGAAATAAATTTAGCTTCAGTACCAAGAAACACTTGGTGGGTAGATTCTGGTGCTACTACTCACATATGTGTTTCTATGCAGGGTTGCCTGAACTACCGAAAGCCAACTGATGCTGAAAGATACATCTTTGTGGGTGATGGCAAGTCAGTAGAAGTGCAGGCAATAGCGCACTTTAGATTATTACTGAAAACTGGTTATTATTTGGATTTATTAGACACTTTTGTTGTACCGTCCTTTAGACGGAATTTAATTTCTGTTTCTGTATTAGACAAATTGGGATATTATTGTTCTTTTGGAAATATGAAGTTTAGTATGTCTATTAATTCCAATGTTATTGGTACTGGTTTACTTAATGTGTTTGATAATCTATATTTGCTCGAAACTATTGCATCTTATAATGCAACCTTGCACGTGGAATCACGAGGTACAAAGCGTAAATTAACTAAGGAAAATTCAGCCTCATTATGGCACAAACGCCTAGGCCACATCTCTAAATCTAGAGTTGAGCGCCTTGTGTCTGATGGAATTTTGGACTCTCTTGATTTTTCAGATTTTGATGTCTGTGTTGAGTGTATCAAGGGAAAACAGACCAAAATAAAGAAATATGGTGCCCATAGGACTACAGATGTCTTAGAACTAATTCATACGGACATTTGTGGCCCATTCCCTATGGCGTCTTGGAATGGTCAACAATATTTTATCACATTCATAGACGATTATTCCAGATATGGGTATCTATTTCTTATCCATGAGAAATCACAGTCTTTGGACGTATTCAAAAGATTTAAGGCCGAAGTTGAGTTACAACTCAACAAACGGATTAAAAGTGTCAGGTCTGACCGTGGTGGTGAATACTATGGCAGATATGATGGATCAGGTGAACAACGTCCAGGACCGTTTGCAAAATACCTGGAGGAATGTGGAATCGTCCCACAATACACCATGCCAGGATCACCTAGCATGAATGGTGTATCTGAGAGACGAAACCGGACTCTTAAGGATATGGTAAGAAGTATGATCAATCATTCTACTTTACCAGAGTCCCTCTGGGGTGAGGCTCTAAAGACAGCAACTTATATCTTAAATCGGGTGCCAACTAAAGCAGCTGGAAAAACACCTTATGAGCTTGGGCGAAAGCCTAGTCTAAAACATTTGCATGTGTGGGGGTGTCCTGCTGAGGCGAGGCCTTATAAACCTCATGAACGAAAATTGGACTCTAAAACCATTAGCAGCTACTTTATTGGCTATGCCGAACGATCACGAGGTTACAAGTTTTATGATCCCACAAATAGGTCAATATTTGAGACGGGAATTGCAACATTTTTTGAGGATGTTGAGTTTGGGGGGAGAAATCCAGTTAGAGACATTGTCTTTGAGGAGGAAGCAGGAGTAATCCCACTTCCTACTACTACTTTTGACCAATCACAGGTTCCTATACCTGCCATTGCTCGAGAAGTAATTTCGAATCCTCAACCAGACAATGTTGTTCAAGATAATATAGTTCAAACCCCCATTCAAGATGAGGTAATTGTTCCTGAGGAACAAACTCAACAACCTCAACCTCAAGAATCTGTGCCATTAAGGCGATCCACCAGAGAAAGGAGATTTGCATTTTCAGATGATTATATTGTATATCTCCAGGAACATGAGGTAGAAAATGGAATGTCGAAAGATGATCCAATCAACTTTCGTCAAGCCATGGAAAGTTCCAACTCTCATAAGTGGATAGAAACCATGAATGAAGAATATAAGTCTATGCAAGACAATAAACTTTGGGAACTTGTCTCATTACCAGTTGGTGCGAAGCCCGTAGGTTGTAAATGGATATTTAAAACCAAAAGGGATTCAAATGGTAATGTGGAGAGGTATAAGGCACGTCTTGTAGCCAAAGGCTTTACTCAAAAAGAAGGAATTGACTTTAAAGAAACTTTCTCTCCAGTTTCTTCGAAAGATTCTTTTAGGACAATTATGGCGCTTGTTGCATATTTTGATCTTGAGTTGCATCAGATGGATGTCAAAACAGCTTTTCTTAATGGTGACATTAAAGAAACAATTTATATGGTGCAACCAGAAAACTTTGTGTCAGGAGACCCAAAGAATATGGTTTGCAAATTGACTAAATCCATCTATGGACTCAAACAAGCTTCTCGTCAGTGGTACTTCAAATTTCATCAAGTTCTCACTTCGTATGGTTTTGAAACTAACGTTGTTGATGAATGTGTGTATCACAAGTTCAGTGGGAGTCAACACATATTTTTGGTTTTATATGTTGACGACATATTGCTTGCCACAAACGATATAAACTTATTGCATGACACCAAGAGATTTCTATCTAAAAATTTTGAAATGAAAGATCTTGGTGATGCTTCCTTTGTATTAGGAATCGAAATACTCCGAGATCGTTCTCGGGGTATTCTGGTATTATCACAAATGAGCTATATCGAAAAAATACTCATTAGATTTGGCATGCAAAATTGTAAATCAGGTGAAACCCCGGTTGCTAAGGGAGACAAGTTTAGTCTCAGCCAATGCCCGAAGAACAGTCTTGAAATTCAAGAAATGCAGAAGATTCCTTATGCCTCAGCTGTAGGGAGTCTAATGTATGCTCAAGTATGTACGCGTCCGGATATTGCGTTTATAGTTGGCATGTTAGGCAGATATTTAAGTAATCCTGGCATGGATCATTGGAAAGCAGTCAAGCGTGTTATGCGATATTTACAGAGAACAAAGGAATATATGCTCACATATAGGAGATCGGATAAGTTAGAGGTCATTGGATATTCCGACTCCGATTTTGCTGGATGCCAAGACAGTAGGAAATCCACATCAGGCTATATTTATCTGTTAGCTGGCGGAGCAATTTCTTGGAGGTCTGCAAAGCAGACGCTCATAGCTTCATCCACCATGGCTGCAGAGTTTGTAGCATGTTATGAGGCATCAAACCAAGGGATATGGCTGCGGAATTTTGTCACTGGGTTGCGTATTTTGGAAGGCACTGAAAGACCACTTAAGATATATTGTGACAATAAGTCTGCAGTTTTATATTCCAATAACAACAGGAGCTCGACAAAATCAAAGCATATTGATATCAAGTTCCTAGTTGTAAAAGAAAGAGTGCAGAGTGGACAGATTTCCATAGAGCACATTGGGACAAACTCCATGATAGCGGATCCACTTACGAAGAAACTACCACCCAAGGTCTTTCATGAGCACACTGCTCATATGGGTGTTGTTCTATTTGAGAACATTCTGGTTTAGTGGGAGTTTGTATTTATATTACTGCTTTATGTCAGCCTTGAGTTTTATCTATGTAATTAGATTAATTTCCGCAGAAATGAAGTATTTAGTTTATTACGCTCTGTTACGTATTGTGAAGTATTGATCTCAATAAAGTTAAGTAGGACCAGTTGGACATAGGCATGTATGGATCACATCACATGTAATTTCCATGCTACGCATCCATGATTGATCTATGTCATTTAGCTATATTTGTATACGTGACCATTGGTGGGTCGAGTTACGATTGATGTAACGAAGACCGCTTTGATCCTATATTAATATAGTTAATGGACAAGATTGTTTGGATACCCTCAAGTTATGATAATAAATTTCTGAGCTCACTAAAGTTAAGCACATTTTTCAAGATACATATGTGGTCCAGTGGGAGATTGTTAGATAATGTCTCAATGGGACCACATAATTAAATGTGGTGTTATCATTTATAAGAAGCCTACAATTTAAGTGATTCAATTTAGTTAATAGGCTTAAGGGTATATGTGTTATGGACCTAATGTGTAGATACTAGTTGTATAATTTCTATTTCTATGAGGGGCAGAAATAGAAATTAAAACATATTGGTTAAAGTTGGTTTTCATTACCTTTCAGTTTTAAAACCAATAATGGTTAATTTATTGGTTTTCATTACCTTTCAGTTTTAAAACCAATAATGGTTAATTTATTGGTTTTCATTACCTTTCAGTTTTAAACCAATAATGGTTAATTTATTGGTTTTCATTACCTTTCAGTTATGAAAACCAATTACAACCTTTAAAAGGTTATGGTCCCTATTCCTTCCTAAGGTGAAAAGATAAGAACACTGTTTTGTTTTTCTAAATCCTCTCAAGGAGAAACATAAGGCACCAAAGGGGAAAGGATTAGAAGGCAATAACATAGTCAATATCAAAGGTTTTATTGACAATCAGACGCTTCCGTTTAACCGTTCATCGATGGATTCAGGTATGTCGTTTTAGTCTTGTTTTCTTGATGATATACATGGTAGATGATCCGAAACATGAAGTTTCATGTTATGAAATTTATGTTTACAGTAATATATTCAATTATCGCGTTCGTTTTTACAAAAAAATAAAATAAAATAACAATTGTGTTTTAAAAAATAAACAATACATTTTTTTGATGACAAACGCAATAAATTGAGCAAGTTAGAGTTATCAGATCGACCTAATTTTGTGTGTCGATGAAATGCACAAAATATCCGATAAAATAAACAGTTTAAATTACTAAAACATGACTATGATGGACCTCACGAACTTAAACAACGACTTCCAATCCAGATTTTAAACTGAATGGGATCCTTCTCCATGGAAATTAAAATTAAGATGGTTTGGGTGCCCCGGGGGGGGGGGTGTTTGGGTTTGGGGGTGTGTGTTGGGTGTTGATCAAGGCTTCTTGTTTGTCATATATAAATATGAGCCAAGCAATTTACTGACAATAGTGGAGTTAAAAAGGTTGAAATCTATATTTTCACACTGGAGTCATATTCCATTTATGGCATAATTTTTTAACTAAAATATGAAGTAAAATTTTTTAAGAAAATATTACTCATAAATCTCGTTTGAAGAAAAGTTGTTTCATTTAGTCTTATAGGTTTTCTTTTAAACCAATTAATTCTTTTTATTCTGGGTATGGTGTATTTCCTTGATGTGGGGGTTTTGGAGTTTACTTGTTTGTCCTTGTACGTGATTTTGTTTGGATTTTTTTCTTGATGTTGGGTATGTGTGAATAAGGTAGGTTTTTACGTTTCTATTTTTTGGTGGAGATTTAGTGGAGTAATTTGTGGGTAGATGGCGTCACCCCATTTGTGGTGTTACAAGGCAGTACATTTTCAAATGCTAGATAAACATAGAGATTTAACATTTATATAACAATTTGACTTGCAACACCACCACAAGCCCTACCCTATTATAACATTGACAATAGTTAACATCCAAATGACCCAAATCACTAACTAACACTACCATATCCCCAATATCCATAACAATGTCAAATGATATCTACATATTTAGAATCCACAAACAGAACAATGACTACACCATCAAAACTCCAATGTACTCGAAACCCACATTACCATTCACATACAACAACAATATGATGCGAACCTATAACATTACCAATATGAATGAGGGATTGTGTGGAGTGATTTGGGGGGTTGTTGATGTTACCTAGTTGATGTGGGTGTATTGATGTTGGATTGTCGGATTTTCTGAAGGAGGTGTAGGTGATTTTTATTTTTATTTTTATTTTTATTTTATTTTATTTTTTTCGGTGTTGCTTCAGAGCTTGTGCTGTTGACGGATTGTGCGACAATTTACAAGTCAATTTTATATTTTGGTTGTGGTTGGTTCAATGTGTTGGAATATGGTTTCGTTGTTGGTGGGTGTGTTGGGAAGTATGGAGTTTAATGTGTTGATGTTACGATGCCCTTTTGGGGGTGTTGTTTGGCTATCGTTGCGGGTTATGTTGTTTAATTTTCGGTCGATGCAATGCTGCTAGTGGTAGCATTATGTCATTCTACAACAAGTTCAAGGTTGATCGTGACGAAGATTTGCAAAACATGTTGTGTCTTGCAAAGTTGTTCGGACTTGATCATATTGTCCCGAGTTTCAATCGTCGCCCACTCTTTAATCAAATCGTACCACAACAACACTTCACAAAAGAACCAACATCATATATACAAATTTTTACCATCAAAAACTAAAAAGACCATTACGGGCTATCACGCTACCCACCCCTTGCAACCAATCGCACATTATTATATAATGAAAACACAAATTCCAGCATATATCTAAATGTCATTCAACCAATCGACGTACCACTACGTTGAACATTTTACCAACATGAATGTGGTTGCGGGTTGCGTTATTTAACTTTCGGTCAATGCAGTGTTAACAATGATAGTGTTATGTCATGGTGTGTCATTTTATTCCGGCATATATCTAAATGTCATTCACCCAATCGACGTACCACTACGTTGCACATTTTACCAACACAGATGTGGTTGCCATCACACATTACCTAACAAGGACGTAATTTTTTACAAAGCCACACATCCGTAAACGAACCCAACCAAAAGGGGATTCAACCATTTAACAACACAAGGACAAAACCCACTAAACAAGTGCGACTAACATTGCAATTCAAACTGTCTAACACTAATTCAATTTAAATGACAAACCAACATATCCTTAAACAAACCCAACCAAAAAGGGACCCAACCATTCAGCAAAAGAACAATAAAACCTAATGAACAAATGCGACTAACATTGCATTTCATTAACATGTAAATCATCAACATTATACTTAACGAACATTGATGTCACTATCATTCCACATTAGCTCCATTAGATATAACACTGACAAACAGGGGAAATAACAACACAACCAATACAACCAATGGGCATTACAATTAAATTGATGCCAAAATCCACCACATTAATCCAATGTCAGACATAAATTTACACTACCAGAACACCAACCGCAAAAGAGATTAGCCATTACATGACCATACCCTCAATGCCGTTTGAAACCCACCCAACCATTAACATCATCTACTAAATCACTATTTAGTAACTAACACTACTACATATCATCAAGAACAAACACACACTCTAACTTTGAACACACAAACCAAATCAACTACAACAACAAGGAAATCGACATTGGGGGCCACATAGCTCCCTAACACAGTCGCGAAAGCTGACGATGAGTGAATGAAACCTTGAATCTCATTGGAGTGACGTCGTTAAAGTCAACCACGACCACAAAATTATTCATTTCTACTGTGTATGGACGATGCAATTTCACTCACAGAAGAGGGTTTTCTTATTTCTAGGGTATGAGAGGAAAAATGAATGTTAATTTGTGTAGGTCGTAATGATGAGTTAACATTACCTAAAACATTTTCTATAGAAAAGTAGAGTTTTCACCGCACTGATATTGTAAACACCGAACTTGCCATCTTCGTCTCTTCCAGTTTGATCAGGTGGGAGGGAAACCAAAAACTCTTTAGTAAGCTTTTGGATAGATTTGTAATCTTCACATCAACGAAACTCCTGTTTTACCCCTCACATCTAGGAGAAATAAGCAGTGCAATAATGTCCAAAACTGTCATTAACATTGAAATTGGACTTATTAGTCTACAAGAAAAAATGCAGGACTAAATAATGCATAAGATCTAAATATGGGATTTTATTGGTGCTTTATCCATTTAATATATTTGAAGATAATTTTTGATATTTTATAAAAAAAAAATGTGTAAAAAATAATTTGAATATCAATAAATCTTTGACTTTGTAGAATGAATGGCAGGAATCTTTAATTTTTTGGGGGTAAATTATAAATACACTCTTGATGTTAAATGCAGACTATCCTTAGAGTTTGAAAAATTATAAATATTCTATTGTCAAAATTTTTTTATTTAACAAAATTAATTAAAAAACTAAAATTTCTAATTGCTTTTCTATACAATGATAAAATAACATAAATACTAATCGAAACAATTTTTTGATATCATTAAAAATTATTAATTGACTTAATAATTTATTAATGAAAATGGTTATTTGTTATGAAATTAGAAACTTCAAGAGACGGGATGTAATTCCAGAATCACAGGGGACAAATCGTATTTAAAAAAAATCTCATGAGATATATTTTTAATATACTCTTTTTTTGTACGAATTAAATTCATTTTTAGTTGTTTTACCTTTTTTTAGTATTTTTTAATTTTTAATTAAAATAGCCATTTGCCAAATGGGATCTGAGTTAGTTGTCATTAATTTCAATCAAACCCAAATGAGTTTGAAAACAAGTTGGGGAAAAAAAAAACCTACATTGTTTTAGGGCCTTTTGCATCATAATTAAAATGTTAGATACTAAGTTAGGTCACATTCACTCAACCAATTTCTCTGTCGTTGTGCATTTTGCTTTAGATGCCACATTACTAAGCAAAATGTTGTTGGTGGGTAAGAAAAAAGAGAACTTTTTACTTGAAAGGAAATTGGGATGAGACAAGGGAGAAATTGTATCAATCCAAAGAAAAGTGGAAAGTAATCAACAAAGACATCCAATATAATGACAAGATAGAAATCATAATTTCAAAGGGAATGGCATTTGGCAATATCGTTGGCCCCAAATCCATGAAATTTGCTAGTAGGACCAAATGGGTCTAATACAAGAGACATTGTTGGCTCTGATTCATGAAATAAGTGAGGCTGTGATTGTCTGAGATGACATTGAGCTGACATGGGTGGATGATGGCTGACATTCACATAGTGTTGCGTTTATTTAAATTAATAAATTTTATATTTTTTTTATATGGATGTCTGACATTCACATAGTGTTGATTTTATTTAAATTAATAAACTATATATATTTTTATATGAAAATTGTTGAAATAACTTCAAGGAAAAAAATATGTGAAAAATATATTGAGATTATCAACATATTGGCTGCTCTTAGAACTATCATTTATAGGCTATAAGGATGTAAATTTGGCTCATCAGCCCGTGGCTCACCTAAAACCTACCCACGGCTCGATGCAGCCCGTCCAAGCCTAAGCTCAAGCACATCCTGAGACCCTAGGCCAGGACAGTTTCTTTCGAAGCCCGGCCAAGCTCATGGTCCAGCCCATGGTCTAGCCCTCTCAAGGCCCAGTCTGCCCAAGGCTTAGTGTCATTTTTTGTGAAAAAAATTAAAAAAAAAAAAAATAGTCAGGTTTAGCCTAAGCCAGAGCCTAGACCTAGGTTCGTTGGTTCGGCCTAAGGCCCGACCTACCAACTCGCCCGAAGCATGAATGTCTCCGTGCCTAGGCCTAATGTTCTGGTCTGTGAGTCAGCCCGACTTGAATCTTAGCTGGAGCCCACGCAACCTAATAGTGGGCTAGGCCAAATTTATACTCCTAATAGGCTGTGATTTTGATTTTTTTTTTTGGTTGCATTAAAAAAATAAATATTTGGTTCAATTTTCTTGCTTGCAGAAGATCTATATATACTGTATTTTGTTCCCCGACAATGCTACGTAGCTCAAATTTTGTGGCTCAAAAGTGGCTCAAATGGCCAAAACGACGTCGTTTTGAGTACAGAACAATATAAAAATGACCAAAACGACGTCGTTTTGGCCATTTGAGCCACTTTTGAGCCACAAAATTTGAGTTATGAGACATTTTCCTTTGTTCCCCCAACTGACCTATTTAGATTTTTTTGATTCTATATTTATTTTTCTTATTAGCTTTGGAGAAAAATAAAATATATTGTGTGCTTTTTCAGCTTATTAGATCTTCCTGTATAATACATTCCCAATTAAATCCTATGTATTTTTCTACTAGTTATCATCAATAAAATGTTTTGTGTTGCCAATTCTGCACAAAAAAAAAAAAAAAAAAAAAAAATGGAAGCATTGCCTTTACTGAGCATTGATTTTTTTAATTTTGTTTTTTACTATAATATCTCACTTAACACCAAAAGCTCATTGAAGGTGCTGCATTATCCCACTTGAAGCATTGATTTTTTAATTTTTTTTTTTTTTTTTTGAACAGGATTTCATTAGAACTTGAGTCTGAAACCTTTCTACTAATGTTGTGTTGTATTGATGTCCAGCTGCACTAAGCTATTTATGCTATTGTGCTGAGAGATCTTGGCAAAATATTGACCTTTATTTATTTTTTACTTTTTATTTTATTTTTATGTTAAGATTGTAAGATGATAGTTTGGCAAAATACTCCCAGTTATTGAGTTCAATTTTTTGCAATTTTTGGTCGCGTTGCCTACATTTTAATAGTATTGTAATTCCTAAAAGGTTATATGACATTTTGTGATGTTGATACCACTTTATGTCATAATTAAATCATTTTTAATTATAATTAAATGGATCACAATAAATTATAATAAAAAAAAAATCATTTCAGACACACCATAGATTTCATCGAGCATAGTTAAAAAAATATTGAATAAAAAAAAAAAGAGCATAGTTAAAAATATGTCATATCCGGCAACACAACAACTAATAATAAAAAATCAGAAAAAAAAAGTTGTAAATGGAACATATAATATATATATATATATTGGGAACAACTCATAAATGGGGATAAGACTTCCCTGTTTTCGAAAAGAAAAGAATCTCCATTCCTGTCCCAGCTTTTGTTTTAGCTAATAATCACAACAATAACTAAATTCAACTAGTAAAAATTACCAATATCATAGTCAAAACAATTTAAATAACACCCCAGTGAAAATGGCAATAGTTATTAATAGTCACCACCCTAAAAATAATAATATCAAACATTTGCCAGTTATTTTTCAATATTCAATACCAACTACATCAAAATGGTTAACTTAACCATGATCTTCTGCAGTGTAAAATCAATCTTGGCATGGTTGTCGTTCCAGTTTGTTTACGTGTTCATGCTTTCTGTAGCCTCCATCATTAGATCCTCTAATAAGAATAGTCAGTAATGCTATGTTTGGTTGGGAGATTTTGAGAAAGATTTGGAAAGGGAAAGGTAAACAGAAAAGGTATGTGAAACTAGGTGAAATATAGATATGTTTTATTCACATTTCACATACTTTTTCCATTTCCCTTTCCAAATCTCTCCCCAAATCCTTCAACCAAACGCAACATAAAAGAATTTGAAAATCACCGAAATTAAAATTTTGAAAAGGAACTTTATAAATAAACTTTCATAACTAAATTACAAAATTAATATCCACCCCAAAAAAAAAAAAATTTAATACCATGATTGTAGAACGCCTAAGATTTTGAGACATATAGTAAATTGTGGTTGTTCACAAAATTAATATACCCAAAAAAAAATTACAAAATTAATAGCATGATTGTAGAAGGCCTAAGATCTTGAGACATAGTAAATTGAGGTTGTTCTAGATCCAAAGCTATACCATTCGTAAATGCATGTGAAAAATTCAAGGGCATGTACACCATGATTAGAAATTAATCATAAGAAACAAAAATTCATAGAATTTTAAACTACTTGATGAAATATTTGATTGTTAGGCATATTTAAGTTAATAGGAGACACTTATATTAACATTACCTCTGAAACAGGAAAAAATTATAACTTAAAATTGTATCAATAAATATAACTTGTTAAATGTGCGGTGTCAATCAATAAATAAATAAATAAATAAAAAGGAAGAAGAAGAAGAAGGAGAGGAGAGAGAGAAGACGATCACATATATCACCTTGGTTGCTTTTGTAGATGATAATTAGTTCTGATATGCCCTGTTTGCTTGCAAATAATACATTTTTGCTTTTTTCCAACACGATTCTCCTTGGGATGTTTTTGTTTAAGCGATTTAGGTCGTCCTCTTAAAGCAATGGGAAGAGGATCTTGCAAAGTGAATTCTATACATAAGAAGAATTGACTACCACCATCAAGTAGTATTTCATTTCCCAAATTACTGTCATTTTCTATCTCATTACACTCATCATCCACACATAAAAGTTCAGTATGTTTCTTTCGCAAAAGCAAGTGCAAGATAATCATGTTTCTTTTATAATTTGTCCTTCTTCAAAAACTTTAAAAAGTTCTATCATCAAATTGTTTCTCATCAAAGTAAAAGAAATTTATTTGCTTGCTTGTGCACATCCTGCAATTTTTCATGTGCACCATAACCCTTTGCATTTATTGTCCATCTTTGAAGAACATAATGTTGAGGGAGCAAATCAATAAGAGATTTTTTTAACAAAAAGGGTAAGAATGTGTCTGTAAAGATTTCTAACAAATTCGAACATATGATATGAACAAGTTGCTTTCATTTCAACACCATCAAATACTACATCATATTTTGAAGGGCTGGCGGTAAGGCGAGTAAGGCCGCCACCTCGGGCCCCCAAATTCTGTCTAAAAAATAAGGCCCCGAAATAGTTCGATCTTAAGTTCTGTTTGATTAATTATTTCTATCATGACCCAAACTTATCCCTAAAGGTTTAGGTCATGATCGGCAATTCTTCGTATTTCATATCATCATCTAAAGCTATTCTGTGATAATCTATGACATGAAACGAATCTCGAAGATAACATCGTAGCGGTGACACGTGAACCACATTATGTACTTGTTGCATTGTCGGTGGTGAGGCTATTCCGTAAGCAATCGGGCTAAGTGTCTCTAAAATCTGAAATGGTCTGATGTAGCGAGGAGCCAACTTCCGTTTTCTACAAAACCTTGTTTTCGCTTTCATTGGTGTGATTCTAATGAATACTTGATCACCCACTTCATATTTTAAATCTCTCCTCATTTGATCTGCATAGCTTTTCTGTTGGCTCTGAGTTGTCTTGAGTCTTTGTTATATGATCTTTAACTTTTCGGTTGTTTCTTGAACAAGTTCTGATCCATACAAAGCTCTATCCCCAACTTTTGTCCAACAAATCAAAGACATACACTTCCTTTCATACGGTGCCTCATATGGTGCCATGTCAATACTAGCTTGGAAACTGTTATAATATGAAAACTCTGCTAATGGTAAGTAAGTTTCCTAATTGCCTTAAAATTCCAATGCACACATACGAAGCATATCTTCTAAAGTTTGGATGGTTCTCTCGGCTTGCCCATCGATTTGTGAATGAAAGACGGTACTAAACCTCAAAATCTAGAAACAAATTTGGAATCCATAACTGACACAATAAAAACTGGTACTCCATGCAAATGTACAGTCTCATTTATGTATCAGCATTGTAAAACATCTTGACAAGTAAAATGTGGGCATATTTAGTTAATTTATCCACAATAACCCGTATAGAATTTATACCTCTAGGTATCCAAGGTAGTCCTATAACAAAATCTATAGGAATATGTTCCCATTTCCATTTTGAAATAGGAAGAGGTTGAAACAATCCTGCTAGTCTTTGGTGTTCCACTTTACTTGTTGACATTGGAGACACTTAGAATTAAAATCATCAATTTCCTTCTTCATATTAGGCCACTAATACACTTGCTTCAGATCTTGATATATTTTGGTATTTCCCGAATGCATTGCGAAGTTAGATTTGTGAGCTTCCTCCAAAATTATTCTTTTTCAATTCAAAAACATTTGGAACACAAAGTCTTCCCTAAAATTTCAATACTTGATCTTCGATGGTAAACCCTAGTCCTAGCTTGGTTTCAAACTCATCACATACTCTCTTGAGGAATTCATCTTTCACTTGCTTCTGTTTGATTTCTTCTAGGATTGTTGGTTGTGCGGACATTGCGGCTAATATATCATTTTGCTCATGATGTACAACCTCAATTTCAAGCCTTTCCAATTCCAACAAAAGTTGTTTCCTCTCTATGAGTTGACATGCCAAATTTTCCACATCCTTTCTACTAAGCGCATCGGCCATAGAATTAGCCTTGCCCCGAATGGTATGGGATTTGCAAGTCATAGTCTTTGACGCATATTCAATTCCTTCTGAGTGAAGAAGTACTTCAAGTTTTTATGATCTGCATATACTTCACATTTTTTCCTCATAATGATAATGATGCCAAATTTTCAATGCAAACACAACGCGCGACAAGTTCTAGTTGTGACAACCCTAGTCTGTGTTATGTTAATTAATCTTAATTATGTTTATAATTATGAGCTTGATATGATTTTGAATGCTAATTATATGATTATATGTGTTTTTGAATTTCTATCTGTTCACTGTAGGAAAATCTGTTGGATTCTCTGTTATAAAATTTAAATCAAAGACCATAAAGGCATTAGAAATTGAAATTGTTATCGCGATTAGCCTAATTTTTAGAGCCTACGAAGAAATTTAATTAAAAAATGATTCGAATCGAATTAATTAGTTTAAATTGATTAAATTAAGCACAATTAATTAGTTCTAATTAAGGTTGATTTGGGAAATGTATTGTTACGACCCAAACCAGCCCCTAAAAGTTTGGTCCACGACCGGCTTGTACATAGGCCTCAAAACAGAATTTTAGAGTAATATTTAATCACATACAGGGCCTTAAGCGGAAGCAGTATCAATAAGGGACAACATTCATTGACCTTGTGCATACATGATGGTTTAATTGGATTTAAGCATTTAAATAATACTTCCAAATATAGATCTCACACACATTTACATAAGACTTAATAATTTATGACTCCCATCACAAATTAATGCCTCCACGTGGAGACATACCCCAGGTGACTTGGCAGACAGGTGAACCTCAGTATAACTCTAGTGTCAATCCCCGATGGCTCACCTACAGAAATATACATAAAACAGAATGAACAAAGCTCAGTGAATAATAACAATGTAAGAAGGTTAATTGAATAAGCAAAACCTTGGATAAAATAAATAGACAGATACCAATCATATACGGGTCTTATCCATAACTATATTTCAATACGGTTTCAGGCTCACATATAATACAAACTGGCTTCAAGCCTGTGCAGAATGCAAAACGGCCATAGGTTCAACAGATTATATAGAACGGCTTCTAGCCTAACAGATTATACAAGACGGCCTCTGGCCTAACAGATTATACAGAGCGGCCTCTAGCCTAACAGATTATATAGAACGGCCTCTGGCCTAACAGATTATACAGAATGGCTATAAGCCCAGATATAATACAGATCGGCTTTAAGCCCAGATGTGATACAAAACGGCTTTAAGGCCAGATATAAACAGATTGGCCTCGGGCCCATCATTAGCAAAACAGAATGATTCCAAATACACAAAGATATCATTGTTCCATAATAGACGTATGTTCTATTTGTTCATCATGAATTCAGATAGTTAACTTGCAGATAACAGAACATCAGTATTAACTATTAACAGTAAACAAAACGTACTGCTATAGTACTATTACTTAGTAGTGCACAAAAATTTTCCCATGGTTTATTACAAGTCGACATAGTTGTCTTGCGGATAATAGAACATTAATAATAATTATTAACAGAAGGCAAATGTATCACTACATTAATAGGGACATAACAATTTGCATCATAATGGCCTTGGGCCCACTACTATTACTAGGGACAGAACGACCTTAGGTCCATGTAAATGCCATTAAGGTAATCAAAGCACAATATAAATTAAGTTAATCAAAGCATACTATCAATGGGACAAGCCATTCACAATTAGCAATACTTAAATCATATTCACAGGAAGTAAGTGAAACATATAGTTACACAACTATTACTCATAGTGATCGGCTCCCAGTAGTAATGGGATGATGTCCTCGCCTCGACCAACAAGCACAGAGCACAACACATTATGAGATCATAATCGATCCTTTACTTATTCTCTTTGATCATTTAATCAATTAGTCATGGTGGTACCAAGCTCATTATTCTTTAAAAAGTTATATTCCATGTCATAGAAGATAGGAGGAATCGATAGAAAAATGGTCCAGACGAAGAAACGATACAAACCGGTAAATAGATAGTGAACAGTCGTCACTAATTTGGGCATAACTATTTATGTATTTAGAATTTTGGAGTGAGACCACCACCATTGGACACTAGATTTCCGAGGCTTGATTTTAGGCTCAAGAATCACTCAAAACGGAGTCCAAATGCAAAAGATATGCTTATTGAAAGTTACCTAGTATATGCTGAAACAGGGATGGCCGCTCGTGCGGTGACTGGGCCGCTCGAGCTGTGGACTTGGTCGCTTGAGCGGTGGGTTAAGAAGAATGCAATGCTCTATTTTTTTCATGATCCGCTTGTGCGGTGCCTGTGGCCGCTTGAGCAGCCTGGGCAAAATCAGAGTCCAAAAATGGTTGTATAATTTGGAACTTTTCCTTTTCAAAATCAAACCTTAATTTCATGTAAATCAAAGCTTAAAACTCTTTAATACATGATAAATTTCACATTACTAGCTTCCATCAAAGATCTTAACCCCAAAATACTACTTAAACTCTCAAGCACAAGAGCAAGATTAAGAACTAAAACACAAAAATGTAGAGTGGACATGGTTTGGGGTCCAAAGGTCACTCTCATGGTGGAATTCTTCTTTAGCCCCTTGAGGAACCATAACCCATACACACAATCATAGATAACCCAAGAACTCACTCCTTAGCTTATGATCTTCAAGTGTTGAGAGGAAGAATCTTACCTTAAACATTTTCCATCACTTGTTTTTGCATAACTATGATGAATTCAGGCCAAGCCTTTGATGTCTTCTTCCATTTCTTCTCTTTGAGTTCTCTCTCTCCCTCTCTCTCTCACGTATCATCCCCTCCCATTCTCTAGATATTTTGGGGCTCTAAAAGATGAGTTCAACTCATCCTCTCACACACATATACATCTAAATATACACACACATAAGTTAACACAATAGGGAGAGCCAAACGTGGCCATACAAATCGCACAAAATCAAATTTCAATTAAACTTTTCAGATGACTCTAAAAATTGTGCTGATCATAAATATGTCCTATGTTCAGATTTTTGAAGCCTTTAAGGCCCTTAATTTGTAGTACAAAGTTAATCAGCCGAACGTGCATTAACGAATCAGACGAATTAGATTTCCAATTAATTTTCCCAATTAGTTCTAAAAATTCCCATTAACATAACCAAACACTCAATTTTGATTTCTGAACCCATAAAGGTCGGCAATTTAAATTTTAAAGTCGCAGCACAACAGATAATTCATCAATTCAAACAAATATCACTAAATTAAAATGCATTATCCCACAAGGACATAAAAGTTATTTCGGATATGGATTTTGGGGTCGTTAGATTCTCCCCACCTTGAGAAGTTTGGTCCTCCAAACTTGATTCACCATGACACAAGTCAAGTTTCGTCTTGGATATACAACATTTCTCAATTATTTAGTCATTCACAATCCTATACAGTCAATTCCAATGGAGTTTGCCCCTAGAATCACAAGTAATTCATCTTTACTGGCTAATTGGTAACCCAATAGGTAATAACTTAAGGGTGTTCAGAAATGAATTCATTTCGAGTATTTGATTGCATGTGACTCATAACCTATCAAACATAATTCAAACTCTTTAGGTTCACAAACAACCCCAATTATCATAATCTCTCAAAGGTTACAGAAATATTCATTACTTGATCTGGTTTCAAATGGCACAACATACTACAACAATTAAACCCAGAATAAACAAATAAGTTCTAAATCGACGACCTTATGGCTCTTACTCACTAACAAGCTAAATATTCAGAACAATGGTTTGGTAATTTGAAATATCTCCAAGCGATTAAATTTCATAGCAGATGGGATAAATGAGGTCTAAGTTTTCGAATAACCAAATATAAATTCCAATCCTCAGCTTCAATGAAGGTTCAAATAATCAGAATTAAACTTATCAATCCGAATCAGATTTCTAGCATACTTCAAATAGTAACCCCAATTCCAAAATAAATTGTTAGCAAAATCAAATACGGATCAAACCTTAATTGTCACAATTCCCAAACTACAGTAAGATAATAATCATTTAAAATCCATATTTGCTGGGAAGATCTTAAAGTCAACATCATGACATCAAGCACAAAATACATTCACCATAAAACTATTATATTCTTGTTCCAGTAACGTCAAAGTAGGCTGAGCATCGTGCCTAATCCGATCTCTTTTTTTTTTCTTTTTTTTTTCATATTTAGTAAAACATTCCTATCATGGACAAAAACATTTTCCAAAAATATGTAATACATAAAATTCATCAAACTTTTCAGAATTACACATAATACCTTGTTCAAAGACATTATTCAGAAACTTATCAGACCTTTCACAGATTATCAGATGATGGGATAATTCCCAATAGCATTAAACTTATTTAAACTTCGACAAAACTACCTTTGGTCCAACTTATAACAGATAAGACAGAATAACTTCAAGTTCATCATAGAGCATTCATCAAGCATGCCACAATCAATTATCAAATGGGAAACTCATTCATGCATAGCAAACATCTTTTTCAGAAAACTTATCATACCCTGAACAATCGGAGTTTCGTAGCATATCTAGTCATTTTGGGGAAATTATTCGGAAAACTCATCATATCATAAATATGTCGGAAGTTCATAGCATATTTTATCATTTCAGAAAATACATATCATATAGAACATTTTCTAACCAAAACATAGATTTCATTAAACATCGTATAGCATAGCCATTTTCAAAATCATTTATACAAAAGTATCTTTACAAAGACATTACTCACTTAGGTCTATAGTCAACTAACGCGAGATCACACATTATTCATCTATGTCGGAAGTACCGAATGTAATTGGTGGTATGACATCTCTAAATAACACAAATCACATAAGTTTTGCTCCAATGAGCACTCATTTTCAGATCAGAATAAAGGAACAGGCCTTGAATTAATTCTCATACAAATATTTCATCCTTAATTAGTAATGGTGAGTTTATGGTAGCAATATGTTAGGTTTAGAACAAATGTATCAAAACAACATTATGTCTTTCAAACAAATGGCAGTCCACAAAAGAAGCACAATTTTCCTTCGCCAGCATACATATCTCAATTTCCTCAACATACACTCTATCTCTACAAATTAACATACTCCACACCACCAACATTCTAGTCAAAATTTCAATTTCCCTGTATCATTAAACTTCCATACAATTCCACCGAATACTATGCGATCACAGATCATGATACTTGTATTTATTAATATTCCATTTCATTCCTACTCCTAAAGTCAGAAGATGCAGACTGTGAACACATCGGGTATCATTCATGAATTACTCCATAACACATAGTTTCGCATACTTAATCATAACACACACCCAAGCATACAAGGATATGAGTGGGGCAAGTTCTTTATCTCTACTTCTTATATCAAACCATTCTCAAGTCCCATACTCGATATTAATCATCGTATTTCTCAATTTCCATACACTTCATTGATTCACAACAACCTCAGTTTCCCCAAAATTCCTCATGGTCTAATTTCACATATAACACAGATAGAAACTAAGTTTAATCTCTTTTCACATTACGTTTCCACAAACATGCTTATACTTATCAATTTGAATAGCCGAAGAACACCGATATTCAACATCTTTCAAAACTTTAGCCTTATGTAACCCATTCTCACGTCATAAAAATTATCCAATTTTCCTTAGTCACAAAACTCAGTCTATGATACAAAACATATGAATCTTCTTTTATTACCTCAAAGTCCATGAGAATACTCATTCTTAATCTCAATACTCAATGTATTGTACAAGCTCACATACATTTTTTAAAATGCACTTCAGATCCTTTCGTTACTAGATACATGCAACTTAAATGCATTCTAGACACTCTAATGCTCAATGGACACATGTGTGAGATCTTAACTCGTGCTCTGATATCACCTGTCACGACCCAAACCCGCCCCTAAAAGTTTGGTCCATGACCGGCCCGCACATAGGCTTCAAAACAGAATTTTGGAATAATATTTAATCACATACAGGGCCTTAAGCGGAAGCAGTATCAATAAGGGACAACATCCATTGAGCTTGTGTATACAAGATGGTTTAATTGGATTTAAGCATTTAAATACACTTCCAAATATACATATACAATCACAAAATTTATATAGATCTCACACACACTTACATAAGACTTAATAATTTATGACTCCCAATACAAATTAATGCCTCCACGTGGAGACATACCCCAGGTGACTTGGCAGACAGGCGAACCTTAGTATAACTCTAGTGTCAATCCCCGATGGCTCACCTACAAAAATATACATAAAACTGAATGAGTAAAGCTCAGTGAATAACAGCAATGTAAGAAGGTTAATTGAATAAGCAAAACCTTGGATAAAATAAATAGACAGATACCAACCATATACAGGTCTTATCCATAACTGTATTTCAATACGGTCTCAGGCTCACATATAATACAGACTGGCTTCAAGCCCATGCAGAATACAAAACGGCCATAGACCCAACAGATTATACAGAACGGCCTCCGGCCTAACAGATTATACAGAGCGGCCTCTGGCCTAACAGATTATACAGAGCGGCCTCTAGCCTAACAGATTATATAGAATGGCTATAAGCCCAGATATAATACAGATCGGCTTTAAGCCCAGCCGTGATACAGAACGACTTTAAGCCCAGATATCAACAGATTGGCCTCGGGCCCATCATTAGCAAAACAAAATGATTCCAGATACACAAAGATATCATTGTTCCATAATAGACATATGTTCCATTTGTTCATCATGAATTTAGATAGTTAACTTGCAGATAACAGAACATCAGTATTAACTATTAACAGTAAACAAAACGTACTGCTATAGTACTATTACTCAATAGTGCACAAAAATTTTTCCATGGTTTATTACAAGTCGACATATTTGTCTTGCGGATAACAGAACATTAATAATAATTATTAACAGAAGGCAAATGTATCACTACATTAATTAGGACATAACAATTTGCATCGTAATGGCCTCGGGCTCACGTCGACCTTAGGTCCATGTAAATGCCATTAAGGTGGTCAAAGCACAATATCAATTAAGTTAATCAAAGCATACTATCAATGGGACAAGCCATTCGCAATTAGCAATACTTAAATCATATTCATAGGAAGTAAGTGAAACATATCGTCACGCTACTATTACTCACAGTGATCGGTTCCCAGTAGTAATGGGACGATGTCCTCGCCTCGACCAACAAGCACAGGGCACAACACATATTATGAGATCATAATCGATCCTTTACTTTCTCTTTGATCATTTAATCAATTAGTCATGGTGGTACCAAGCTCATTATTCCTTAATAAGTTATAATCCATGTCCCAGAAGATAGAAGGAATCGATAGAAAAATGGTCCATATGAAGAAACGGTACAAACCGGTAAACATAAAGTGAACAGTCGTCACTAATTTGGGCATAACTATTTCTGTATTTATAATTTTGGAGTGAGACCACCATCATTGGACACTAGACTTCTGGGGCTTGATAGGCTCAAGAATCACTCAAAACGTAGTCCAGATGCAAAAGATATGCTTGTTGAAAGTTACCCAGTATATGCTGAAACAGGGATGGCCGCTCGTGCGGTGACTGGGCCGCTCGAGCGGTGGACTTGGTCGCTTGAGCGGTGGGTTAAGCACAATGCAATACTCTGTTTTTTTCATGTTCCGCTCGTGCGGTGCCCGTGACCGCTCGAGCGGCTGGGCAAAATCAGAGTCCAAAAATGGTTGTATAATTTGGAACTTTTCCTTTTCAAAATCAAACCTCAATTTCATGTAAATCAAAGCTTAAAACTCTTTAATACATGATAAATTTCACATTATTAGCTTCCATCAAAGATCATAACCCCAAAATACTGCTCAAACTTTCCAGCACAAGAGCAAGATTAAGAACTAAAACACAAAAATGTAGAGTAGACATGGTTTGGGGTCCAAAGGTCACTCTCATGGTGGAATTCTTCTTTAGCCCCTTGAGGAACCATAACCCATACACACAATCATAGATAACCCAAGAACTCACTCCTTAGCTTATGATCTTCAAGTGTTGAGAGGAAGAATCTTACCTTAAACCTTTTCCATCACTTGTTTTTGCATAACTATGATGAATTCAAGCCAAGCCTTTGATGTCTTCTTCCATTTCTTCTCTTTGAGTTCTCTCTCTCCCTCTCTCTCTCACGTATCATCCCTTCTCCTTCTCTAGATATTTTTAGGCTCTAAGAGATGAGTTCACCTTCTCCTCTCACACACATATATACATCTAAATATACACACACATAAGTTAACATAATAGGGAGAGTCAAACGTGGCCTTACAAATCGCACAAAATCAAATTTCAATTAAACTTTTCAGATGACTCTAAAAATTGTGTTGATCATAAATATGTCCTCTGTTTAGATTTCTGAAGCCTCTAAGGTCCTCAATTTGCAGTACAAAGTTAATCAGCAAACGTGCATTAATGAATCAGACGAATTAGATTTCCAATTAATTTTCCCAATTAGTTCTAAAAATTCCCATTAACATAACCAAACACTCAATTTTGATTTCGAAACCCATAAAGGTTGGTAATTTAAATTTTATAGCCGTAGCTCAACCGATAATTCCTCAATTCGAACAGATATCACTAAATTAAAATGAATTATCCAACAAGGACATAAAAATAATTTCGGATACAGATTTTGGGGTCATTACATGTATATATAGAAGCAAAATGTGTTTAAGCTCATTAAATGAGCTGAAAATCTAAAAATCAACACTCTAGAGAGAGAGAGTGAGTCGATTCTAGAGAGAGAAAGAGAGCATCCTTGAAGATTTTGCTGGAGAATTCAAGAATTGGGAGAATTAGCTCAAGAACTAGCCAGAGTTTGGAAGGTTGAAGCCTCTAGGTGAGTAATTGAACTCGCATTCATGAGTTTAAATTCATATCTAAGTGAATTCAAAGAGGATATGAAGTTAAGACCAAGATTTGAGTTGGAAATGATGAAATTGAGATCAATATGTACATGCATGTAACAAATTGCTATGAATCTTCATGTTTGTATATAAGACATGTTAAATAAGTTGAATTGGTAGTCATTTGAGACATGCATCTATAAACACCCCATTTTTGACTGACCTTAAGACTCAGACGTCATCGTTTGTGCACGCGATGATTACGCATGTCTGTGCTTGTTTCAAATGCCCGAAGGTCTCGGCTGGGTGCCTTGTCTTTGAGCCTCTTAACCCTTTGTGTTTTGGCCTTGGTTTTTAGGCCAAACCTTGTTGCCTCTTGCCTTGGGGAGAAAGGGGCCTTGTCGGCCACTTTTGGCATCTGCCGGCCACTTTTCCCTCTTGTAGGCCACTTAAAGTGGCCGACTGGCCACTTAACTGGCCGGCAACCACTTTTTCGCCTTTTTAGATATTTGTAGATATTCTGAGCCAACTGTGGCTCACTGAAATCATCCTCCATACACATGTATGGAGGGATTGAGCAAGCTTTTTGGCTTGCTTGCTCTATAAGAGGAGAGGCTCATCTCCCTCTCCAGAGGTTCAGAGATTTCAAAGCAAAAATATTCCTCTCTAGAATTCTCACTCTCTATATTTGTGCTATATTGAGCTTTAAAGTGTTGTTTCTTTACACTTTTGCACACAAACGCCAACTAAAACACCTTCATTTTGGAGCTGAAGTCCATTGGAGCTTGTTTTGAGGTCCTAGCATTGGTTTTGGTCGAAAAATTGCTACTAAAGTTGTTTCCTTGCCATTGTTCTTCAAGGGTAAGCATATACTCCTTTTAAAGCTTTGTTTTGAATAAGTATTTGGCCACCTTTGCATGCTGATTTAGGCCGGGTTGTTAACTACAAAAAGCTCTGATTTTAAGTGTTAAGAAAGGTTGTTTAAGGCTTATTTGGTGTTGGGGGTGTTTCACCCTTTTGTGTGCCTTATTTGCTTGAGGTTGGTGGCTTCTTTTAAAGCCTTAGAGGCACCCTTTGTTTGGCCTTTCTACCACTAAAACTCAGAGGAATTTCAGTGGTAGAAACCATGTTTTGAGGTCCAAAATAGGAGGAGGTGGCCTCCCCTCCTTGCTTCTTGGGTCCATGCCTTGTTTGCCTAATTAGTGAGCATGTTTTTCTAGCATATGTTGGCTTGTTCTCAGCTCTCTTTTGGTCTTATTTTAGCATTGCATAACTCTGTTTTGGCCAGGTTGGGTCACCTCATGCATGCTTTTTACACTTGTAGTGTAATCTTGCCATTTAGCCTTACATGCTTGCTACTTTTGCTCAACATTCTAGCTTATTTTGGCTATGCTCCCACATGCTTTTACTCTCGATTTAACATGATATAACTCTATTTTGGGTTGGCTTGGTTGCCTCTTGCATGCTTCCTGCACTTGTAGTGCAATTTTGTTCACTAGCCTAGTGTATTTGGTGTTTTAGCCTATTGATCTAGCATGTGTATGCTCTACTCCAGCACATTTTTGGCTATGTTTTAGCATGCTTTAGGTCTTATTTGAGTGTTTTTGGGCATGCATGCTTGGCTTTGCATAGCTATAGTGCATTTGGCTTTGCTAGTCTTGCACTTTGAGACCTCTAGCATGTCATATTTGAGCTTTTTGCATGGCATGGCATCATTTGGCATGTTATTTCAGACCATATACCTCTGCCATATTTGTGCATTTATCGCCCTTTTGTTGTGTTTGAGGGTTGAGCCTTATGCTTCACTTGTGAGCCAATGCGTTTGCATGCTTGTCTAGGCTTTTGGACTTCTATTTCAGCATGTTTTGGTCTTTGTTTTGGCCTAATTGAGCTCTGTCCAAAGCTGGTTTGGTTGTTTAGGCTATGTATTGCATGTTTCTTGTGTAGTGCTCTTTACTAGCCTTATGCTTTGGGCCTTCTACCATGCCTTATTTGTGATGTTTATGTGATATGGCATCATTAAACACATAATTTTAGAGCATATAGCCTGGCCATACTCTCATGTTTATCACTCTTTAATTGTGTTTAAAGTTGTGCCCTTATGCCTTGTTGATGAGCCAATGCATGAGCATCATTATCTTGCCTTTCATGCTATCATTTCAGAGCATTTTGGCCACTAGCTTGGCATGCATGAGGTCTGTCTAGGGCTGGTTTTGTCTATTGAACATTGTATTGCATAGTCCTAGTGTTGTGTACTTCACTAGCTTTCATGCTTAAGTCTTCTAGCATGCCATACTTGTGTTGTTTGCATGATATGTCATCACATGGCATATAATTTCAGTGCTTGTACCTCTATCATGCCCTCATATATGTCACTCTTTCAATGTGTTTGAAAATTAAGCTTTGTGCGTTGCTTGCGAGCACACAAATGAGCATGCGTTCCTTGCTTTTTGTGCTTAAATTTTGGTGCGTGTTGGCCACTGTTTTTGGAGCATCTTAGGTCTGCCCGTATGTGGTTTGACCATTTGAGCATTGTAGTGCATGCCTCATGTGTAATGCACTTCACTAACTTTGATGCCTTAGCTTTTAAACATGCCATGCATGCATTGTTTAACTGATAAAGTCCTGTGCATGGCACTTTAGCATTGAAGGATGAGCTTCTTGTTTGCATTGCATTGTGTTTGGATCAGACGTTAATCCAAACACAAGGAATGTGGCATGTTTCATATTCGAAGTGATGAAACATGTTGTGTTTCTTGGTCGCCAACCCTTTTGATCATGCATGATAGAGGCGAAGGCTGTTATGTGTTGTTTGTGCATTAACTAATATTCTGCAAGCTTGGCTCTTTGGCCATCGTGTATTGAGATGCGTGATTGGTGGCTTGAGAGCCGAGTACTATGCTCCTTTGAGCTTGAGAAATGATAAGGAGAGTAGTTGCACACACATTTCCATGTAAATGCATTGTTGTGCCTTTGTTGATCTCTGTTGTAGCAAAGTTGAGGTTCTGGAAAGGAAAGTGGCCGGCTGGCCACTTGCACTAGCCTGCCGACCACTTGAAGTGGCCGGCCAGCCAGTTGAGGTAGCCTGCTGACCAGTTAAAGTGGCCGGCCGGCCACTTGCAGCAAATTTGTCCATAATGCTCCTGTTTTGAGGCAGATGCAACCTGAAAGTGCGTTCGATGTTCTGAGGTCACCGTGAGTGCAAACAGAGACAACTTATGGCATGGCAATACATTTCCTGGCGAAGCAAATCGAGCAGGCATATCTCCCTTCCCTCGAGGCCATTTTAACTGCTTTGTTTAGTTAGTTAATTTGTTGGATTCTATAATTAATTAGTTAATGTGCTTAGCTAATTTTAATTCATCTTTGTAATATTCTAATTAGCTTAGAATAACTATTTCCAATTTGGTTTGTAATAATTAGTTAGCTAGAGTTAGTTAATTAATTGGTTTGTAATAGTTAGCTTAATTAGCATAGCTAGTTAGCCTTCATTTCATTTGGACCCTCCGTCGAGAGTGCAAATGTTGTAATAAGCGTACGTGAGTGTGTGAATGTCTTCCAACCCCACGTCTTTCTCTCTTTTATTTACCAGCTTGTGATGGTTAGATTACGGCATATTTCGATTAGCATAACTTATGCTTCCATGCGTGCATCATTCATTTGTCTTGCATGCACAAGGCTTGGCGTATCATACAAACTGCATTGTCTTCCCATACCTATTTGAATACATGATTATCAAGTGTTGCATTTGCATGCCATCTTAGAATAGTCGAGCCTATTTAGTTGCATCTTTGCATGTGTTACATTAGGAATTGATAACATAGCTAGGATCATGCATTGATTACTAATTAGTTTTTGTTTTGGATCGAAGTACATTGTAAGTGTTTATGCTTTAGCATCCTTGCATGTGTGTAAGTGTTGCCATGACAGCATACTTGCCATGAGGCTATTTGCTTACTTGATAAACTGCATGATTGCCTGTGGGATGAAGGCTTCATTGCTTGAATTGGAACAATTCATCAAAATATGTGTTTTAAGCCCACTTGAAGTGGTAAAATCATGTTATTTTAAGCCCACTTGAGGGTGACAAATCCGCATTTTAGCCTACTTGCGAGTAACGTTATCAAACCATTTTTGAAAAATAAACATAAGATATTTTGTTCCAAATCGAGCGATTTAGTCTATACTTGTGTGTTATGCGCATCACATAGTAAGTTAGTCTAATAACCGGGATAAGAACACATGTGTTTTCAAAACAACATATCATGCTTAGTAGAGGCCGATCCTTTGATCGGGTGAGAGGGGGTGCTCATTTCATGACCTTTTCCCCTCGTACCCGAGTTCCTGAGCCGAGACAACTTTAGCGATGACGGACACGTGGCCTTAGGCACGAGTCAAGATTTCCTAAATTTTTCAAAATAAAATATTAAGGTGGCGACTCTGAAATCCGGCAAAGCAGTCCATGTTTGGCACTTCTTGATTAAAATCAATTTTCTAAAACGATTTGCCGGATTTGGACTCTTTGGTAATTTATCAGTCTTGCATTGCACTTTGTGAGATTAGATTCAGAACCGTGACAGGAGTTCGAACAGTAGTATCTAAGAACCCAATTTGCGCATTCGCGTGCGGAGCGAGTTCGGGCGGTCTACAGTTTCTGGGGACTCCACTAGGGATTTAGAGAACTTGTGAGCCAATATGTGTCTCTTTGCATTGCATTTGCATTGGTGTGTCTAGGACACCGTGTTTGCCATCTTCTATTCCTGAATGGTTTGCCGAAGGCTTGCTTGGAAAAGCGGGCCATAAGGCTGACCGGTTACGGGCTCTGCCGCGATGGGAACACAAACCTTTGTTTTGCCGAGGTATCCTTTTTGACCAATCGACCTACTCGCATATCAGAAGCCATAGAGACCATTCCAAACTAGGACAGGTCGCTAACCCGAATGTAGTTTGTTTGAAGCCGCCGCGTGCGTAGTGAAACCTTAGCTCTTGACAAAATAGGACAGGGAAACCCTACCCCACCATAGGGGTGTTTTGCTTCTTACTTGTTTGATATGTGCTGTCAGAGTGCGTCTCAACAAGTTGTATGTATTAGTTGCAAGTCTGAGTATCGGCCTGAGGGTATCAGCTTACAGGCAGAATTTTGGGCAAAATTCAATAGAGAGCACAGTCATTCAGCTACGCTCATATCTGTTTTGGTGAAATCCGGCTGAGGTGCTGTCTGTTTTCTCTTTTGCTAGGTAGTCCTGGAACCATAGCTTTAGAAGGCTCCAGGATTCGCCAAGTACACTGGACTTGTGTTGATAGACTTTGTCAGGTCAGAGATTCAGTTCAAGGGCAACCAGTGTTTCTTTTGCCAGTGGTAAGGCAAGAAAAGGCCAGTCAGGCACAGATCACTAGTTCAACAGTGTCCAATTCAGCGGTCCTTATCCACCTCACCTATGCGCAGTTGGGCTAAGATATCTGCTTCTACCTCAGAGAGGAGATACACACATGTTCGATCAGATCAACAGTTTCTAGTTAATGTGGAGGACATGATGCGTCAACTCCAAGAGACCATGCAGGCCATGTAGCAGGATGCTACCCGCCAGGCAGAGGTTACCGCCCATCAGGCGGAAGTTGTGGCTCAACAGGAAGAACTAATTGCTAGACTTCAGCAGTAGTAACCCCAACAAGCCGGAGCATCTGCTTCACATCCACCCCCACCCCCCACCTATGGTTCCAACACCCGGGGAGTCGGCTCACGTCTAGGAAAATACAGACATTCCGACAGGGCCAGTTCCATCCCCAATCCTACCCCAGTTGTCCAAAGCAACGGCTAATCCAGTGGACACACCATTTGAATTTGAGGTGGATCCAACTGTACTGAAAGTTAGTAAGCTTGAAAAGCTGTTCAAGCGAGCTAGGGAGTCAACTCCGCCCCGGACATTGAAGATGGATATACTGATTCGGCGGCGACATTGCTGGACTGGTTCAAGATGCCTCACATCGACCGTTTTGACGGGTTAGGAGATCCCATGGTACACCTGAGGTTGTTTTTAGATGTTTTGTGCCCGATAGGCTTGACAAGATTACAGAAGCTCTCCCTTTTTAGCTGGACCTTGTTGGGTATTGCGGCCATCTGGTACGCCAATCTGGTGGACTCAGTTAAACGAAGTTGGAAGGAGATGGCCGAGGCCTTCGTTGCACAATATTCATACTATACCCAGATCGAGGTCACAACCCGTGATCTTGAGATGACCAGGCAAGAGCCGAAAGAGGGCTTCTCTGACTTCGTAACCTGTTGGAGAGCCAAAGCTTCTATGATGACCACCAGGCCAGCTGAGAAAGACCAGATAAGGATGGTCGTGCGGAATCTGTAACTGAAGTTGATGCAGAGGATGATTGCTTTACCTGTCCCCACCTTTGCAGACCTCCATGAGATTGGGCAACAGATAGAAGATGCTATGAAACAAGGTCTGATTGACCACGAAAGGGAGTCACCCAAGAAGGGTTATACACGCAGTTCGAATGCGACCACCAGTGGTATTGCAGCTGCAAGATCTTCTGAAGTTGGAATGGTCACTACCACTCTGAAAATAGCCACCCCCTTTGTTGGTACATCCAATCCAAACCCCCAAACTTCGAACTATCTACCTTGAGGCAAGAGGGTTTTCACCCCACTTTATATGCCTTTGTCTAAGGCTCTAGGGGTCCTACTCAGAAAAGGACATCTGAAACCGTTAGAACAACTGCCTCTACCCGATCCCCTCCCTCCAAAGCATGACCCGGCTACATACTGCGTCTTCCATCAGCAACACGGTTATGATACTGACTCTAGCTTCAAACTACGTCATGAGGTTCAAAATCTCATTGATAACAAGGTAATAGCACCTCCAGAAAAACCAAATGTCAATCAAAACCCTCCACCTAGGCAGGTAAACTTCATCCAAACAACAACCAACCCATTTGACCCCAGCATATACATCACCCCAGCCCATTTACCCAAGCCTGAGGTGTTCATTCCAATCAGCATGGACTTATGCATGATGGGTACACTTGAACCCAAATCATCCCGAACCCATGAACACACTACTTCTGAGCTAATGAGAATGATCGAAGATCTTCAGAGAAATGTGACAGATCTGGCCTTTGGAATATCGGCTCCATCATCGACTACATCGCATACCAGCGATTTCAGGTCAAAAGGCTCCCCAACCTTGGGACAGGCTGCATTGAAAGAAGGCCAATCTCTTAGCAAAGTGGAGGCCAGTGATAAGAACAAGGCAGGGACAGACATTAGTCCCCATGAACATCTTCAGTGGGCTGTTGAGGCCTTAAAGGCTGAAGGACTAAACAAACAGCAAGTGCTTGCAGTTGTTGCAAAGACTGTGGATAACACTTTTGCCAGTCAAGATGAGAACAGTTTGAATCAAGGGGCAAGCTGGGACAAGGGGGGTTCTACCAGAAAGACCCATTTCAGCTCCAATCCTACACTTGGAAGAGATCGACAAAACCAGTCAACATCTGCCGACCCTTTCGCCGGTACATCCAACACAGCCAGCTTACAACCTGCCAAATACCCACCTGGGGGCTAGAGGGTGTTCACCCCACTGTATATGTCTCTGCTAGCGGCCCTGAAGGTCCTGATCAGAAAGGGGCATCTGAAGCCCATGGAGCTGCGACCATTATCGAATAAACTTCCTTCCTCCCATGATCCGGCCAAATACTATGCTTTCCATCAACAAACCAACCATGGCACTGACATGTGTTTTCGTCTTCGTCATGAAATACAAGATCTGATTGACAACGAGGTCATCATCGCGCCAGGTTCTGCAAACTCTATCGGCATTGGATTAGTGAACTTGGGGGATGATGTGATTATATGATCGGGGGATGAATCACCTGCTGATGGCGCTCAATTTACTCCAGATGTGATGGATGGCATGCACTGTTTTGAGCAATATACAAGCGTTGGTTATTTTACTTTCTGACTTGGGTATTGGGTCAGTCTTGTTGCTTTGTATTGAGTCAGTCTTTTTGTACTGAGTCAGTTGAGTCTGTCTCGTTGTACCGAGTCAGTCCTGTTGTGTTGGAGTCAGGTGACTGCGGCGGTGTTACCTCAGACATCACTTGTTTGTTTCGTGTTGGTCTTTTACACTCTTTCTTTTGAGTGTGTTTCTACCATTGAGCCAGTTGTGCCAGAAGATTTGAATGAAATAGCAGTGATTTTCACGCTTTTCAATCTGTTTCTGCCATTGAGCCAGTTGCTCCCGAAGATCTGAATGAAACAGCAGTGATTTTCATGCTTTGTGTTTGTTTCTTCCTTGAGCCAGTTGTGCCAGAAGATTTAAATGAAACAACAGTGCATTTTCACTTACTTTTCTGTGCCATGAAAACATTGCATTGACCTAAGTTTTTCAAAACTTTTCTAACACTGTGATGAAAACAAAGATGAAGTAATTCTTCGGGATTTGCAAAAATTTGATCAATTGAGAGAAAGAGAGGCGTGCTAAGCCCTTAATGAATAAGATCATGTTTGTTAATGTGAATACTGAGAAGGATCCTAGCTTGATCTAGATTGGTTCTACATTGTCTTCAGTGCAAGCGACTAGTCGCTTTCTTAAAAGATTTCAAAAAAATGTTTTGCGCGATCCTGCGAAGACCTGTGTGGAATCGCTCTTCAGATTATGCAGCATAGGATCAATCTCAGCCTCAAGACTGGACCCCTTTTGCTTTCAAACCTTGAAATTGGATTCAGAATGTTCAACGGTCAACCACACAATGTGAGGCTTGCATGGCCAGATTTGAAGCAGCCCATGAACCAGGGGCAATAAGGTCGTATGACATCCAAGGAGGCCCGCTAGGCCAGATTCGAAGCAGCCCTCGAACTAGGGGCAAGAAAGTCAGATCAAGAAGGTTAGGCATCGTCAAAGGAAGCTCGCAAAGCTAGATCTGAAGCAGCCCTTGAACTAGAGGCAAAAATGTCAGATGTGCTCGAAGCATCAAAAGATGAGTCATTTCGCCAACTAAAGAAGACTGGCAAGAAAGCCAAATCCCAGAATGGAGAAAAGAAGAAAATTTATTGTTGAAGGACAATCGAGTTCCTATCCATAACACTAAGGGGAACTTCAACCCCCCTTGGATGGACTTCTACATCATCAACGAACAGCAGCCATTCTTATCCTTGAGAGGCTCGCTGGGCCGAAAACCCGGAAGGGCAACCCAGGCAAAAGTTAGAGCAAGAAAAAGAAAAAAAAAGAAAAGAAAAGAAGAAAATGAAAAAAATGAAAAGATGAAAAGAACAAAACAGAGCTCGCAAGGTTGAAAACCCAGAAGGGCGGCCTTGGCAAAAGTTAGAGGGCAAAAGGAATGGTTAATACCCGAGTGTACCTTAACCCAGAACTACGTCAGGCTTGATTCCCATCTTTGGGATGTATAGGCAACTTCATTCTGAAGACCAGCCATAAACACTTCCAAATGGACTATGTCCATGTAATGGTTCTGATCATCTTTGTCTTCTCTGTATTCGAGAGTTCTGTGGTGATTGTCACTTTGAGGACTGATTACAATGCGTTGTGGTGCCATTCAGACAAGGGGCAACTTTCTGTTGCTGTGTGGTGCCATTTAGACAAAGGGCAATTTTCCATTGTTTTTGGATCTGAGGTTGTGCATCTCAAGAGTAAATTATGTGTTGGTCGGGCAGTGGCTATTTGCAAAAATAGTTTTTGAGAATTTTTAATGAAGTTGACTAATTCTCTAAAAAATTATTCCATTTTTCCAAAACTGGACCATTTCTTGGACCCAAAAAACAAAAATTTTCAGTGCTCATAACTTGACCCACATGATTTCAAATTAGAAAATCAAACAAGCGTGTTAATCTACCTCTCATTTTGTTTAAAATTGTTTTAGCAGAAGTCAAAAACAAAAAATGGTCAAAATGATGAACTAGGGGCACAGTTGAGTCAGGTTTTCTGTTTGTTCCCCGTTATCAGCATATTCGCCAGAAAGGGCACAGTTAAAGCTACCAAAAAAGGGCTGAAAGCTCTCTCATCTGCTAAGCAGTGAGGTATTAAGCCAAGTGCGAAGCACAAGCGAGAATTGATGAGGATATTCCATTCCCTCATCTGGACAGGTTTGATCACATCCAAACTGGCCGAGCGCATCATCAACCAATGTCAAGAAGGAGAATCTGGCAGAATACCAGGGGCAAGAGCCCGTAACTTCTTGTTTATCCATCAACCACCTAGGGGAGGGATAAAAGAATCAGAGAGACTGAAGAATAGAGAGATGTGCGCTGAGAGAAGAGTGAGAAAAGGGCTTTTCAGAGAAAACTAGAGATTGAATGCCAGACTGATGTGAGAATCACAAATGAGAAAGGGTGGGAAACATTACCTGGAGAAGCTGTGGGCTCCCCGTGAACTGAGTGGTCTCTTGCCTTTGGAACCCATCTGAGTGTTAAGTGTGTTTTTGTTTGTCTCGATTCTTGTGTTGAGTCGTTTTGAGTGTCAATAGATATGCTCAGGTTGGTTTACCTTTGTTCTTTCCTTTGTTGAGTCGTTTTGACTGTGGTCGGTCGTAGGCTCAATACCCGGTTAAGAACTCATTTCTCAATTTCAAATTCAAAAATAAAATCGTTTTGTGCTCAGAGTGCTGTGCCATTCTCCACATTTGTGCAAAACAGGATCTGTTCTTTCATAAAACTGCAGGGTTCAACCCAGGTCATGCGAGAATAGTAAAACCAGGACCTATCTGAAGCTATATGGGTTCCAGACCGCAAAGCAAAAGAAAAGAGGGAAAATGTCGGACATCTGAGTTTGTTTCAACTTCAGTAAGTTCTGTCATTGCATTCCCTATGTACCTATTCAGGCCTTGTCAATGCTCCGAAGTATGAGTGTGCCTCTACCTTAAGCTCAAGATCAAGTTTGCTTCAAACCAGATTGGCGATCAAAAGTGCTCTTCCTGAGTACCATTTCCTGCCAAAGGCATCTCAGCTGTGTTTGCAATGAGTTCCTAGGAGACCAACTATGACGGTGGAAACTAGAGTTCGAATGGCTGATGCCTAAAATGTAGAGGTTCGGGATTTTCGAGACTAAAGTTTGGTTTAAATACCCAGGGGTGTATCCCCGGCTTGAAATCTATAAGGAAGCCCAATAGGTTGAGATAGTGTGTATGCACCTCAATTCTGGATAATAAACCAACCTAGTCTGTCACCCCATTGGAGAATAGGGAAAGTTGTGAATATGGCCAGGAAGAAAAATGGCATCCAAAGTGTTCTACATGAAGAATCCTTGTCAGCATTTCAAAACCTTTATACAGTGAGTTGAAGGAAAGAGTTCGAAAAACGCAAGGTAAGAGTTCGAAGAACATAAGGGGAGATCCCCGTCAGAGTAAAGCGGTTCATCGCCACTCACCCCATGGGGTGCTTTCTAAAGTGCTGCTATGTTTGTTTATTGCAATCCTTAAACATCATGCATTGTATGGCATTGTACCTGTAATAACCCGACCCTCGTACATGTTCTTTATTATATTTTCGGATCCTATTTTGTGAATTTGAATGCTTACTGTGGAATCCTATGGGAAATTTAAATTAAGTAAGTAAACCATATGATTATGGATGTCTATCTGTTCAACAAGAAAAGTATCTGTTACATGAGAACGCTTAGATAAGAAATTTGAAGCCTTAGAGGCTTAATTATCTGAAATTGATTTCACATATGTAATCAACATAATTTTTAAGTAATATTAAGCGCTTCTGTGAAATTTCAATTTCGGATGTTTAAACGATTAAATTTTTGTCCTTGGTCAACCTATACATACATATATGCTTATAAAGCCCTCATTGAGTAAGACTTAGCAAATTTCCATAGCATCTTCTTGGGAAGAAAAGGGAAAAGGGGATAAGAGCAAGGAGGAGTTGAGATTGAAGCTAAGGTGAATTCAACTTCCCTAGTCTAATTCTCCTCCTCAATTTGAAGTAGCAAGATTTGGCTATGGTATGAGCTAAGTGTGATAAAAGTTTGGAAACATGTGTATGTTGAAGACTTGATATAATAATCCTACTATTTGTGCATGTTGGACCAATTCAAGTTATTTGATTAAGACCATCCTCTTGCTCCTTATTTATCAATTGATATCCATGTTTATGCCATGTTTTGTGTGTTATGTATGTGTGTATAGAGTTAGGAGCTTCAAGAATGATGATATGTGGATGAACTTCTATGTTTGCTCCAAATCAATTGAGTTATATTCATGTAATAACCCGACCCTCGTACATATGTTCGGATATATATTGAGTCCCTTTATTCTGTGTCTTTAAATGCTTATTGTGAAAGTTCATGAGAAATTAATTTTAACTAAGTGAACCTTATAATTATAGATCCATATCTGTTTAATAAGAATGCATATCTGTCCCAATTATGATGTTCAGATCAGAAATTGGAAGCTTTAGAGGCTTAATTACCTGAAATTGATTTTACATCTGAGATCAGCATAATTTTTAAGTAATAATAAGCATTTTTGTAGAAATTCAATTAGGGATGATTAAACTGATTAAATTTTGTCTTTACTCCATTTTAGACATATATGTTTATATGATTCATTTCTTTGACTTAAGAGCCATGCAAAAACAATCTCCTGAGAGAGAGAGAGAGAGAGAGAAAGCAAAAGAGTGGAGGGAAAAAGGAAGTTCTCCAAGGATGGAATTGAAGAAATTTAGAGGGTTTGTAGAGAATTTAACCCAAGGTAAGTCTAAGCCTTATTGATTAATCCTCCTCTTTGAATTGAGAAAGAATCCCCTTATATTATGGTGTTCAATGGTTAATTAAATTGTTGTTTCTTGTGTTGAAATGAGTTGGAAGGATGTATTGAATGATCTAGTGAGGAATTTCATCTTATTACTTCAATTATTAAGCTTGAGTTACATGAATAAGGGTTGCATGTGTGTGAGTGTGTGTGTGAAGAAGTTTGAATCTTATGTAATTGAGTTTTGTTATAAGCTTTAGTAATTAAAGATTTGAATCATAGTTAAATTGTTGTGTGTTTGTAACTTTGTACATGATCTTTGAACCATATTTCATCAATTAAAAGATCTATTTTAAGCCTTAAGAGTACTTACCAAAATTTGAGTTTTGCCGAAATTTCGAACTGCAATCTGTCCAGATCGCAGCACGTGCGGGGCTTACTGCCGCACGTGCAGGAAGCACTGCCGCACGTGCGGCCCAAGCTGGAAAAAATGTTTTGTTCCGTTTCGCGTGCTCGACCCTCTGATATTTTTAAAATATATTTCTGATGATCTTAGGATGGCGGTAAATTCATTCGAATCGTAATGAGTCAGGAAGTAATTTGACAAGGAAAAAGGGAAGTTAATTTGTGAACTTTGTATGTGTGTAGGACAAGCTTCAGGGGGGGAGTAGCGCTCCGCCACAACACTGTGAGTAGTAGTACTGTAATTGTACGTTTACTTATCGTTAACCATTCTATTCTTAACGTTTTGATTTACATAAGCAATTACGTTAACATTTACGTTGTTTGAAGATCGGTGAGAACATTGAAAGATTATGTGTACCTCGGTATGACTCTGGAACTCTGCATTTTGATTATGGTTAATGGTTATTATTAATATGCTATAGTCTGTAAATTACCTAAGACTCCGCACAAGAAGTATTAATACTATGCAAGTAGTTAACGGGAAGAAATTATGACTATAGACTCCACTTAATGGAGATATGATATTTGAATGTTCTATCAGGAACTCTTATAATCTTATTTGGTTTGACACATGTTTCATGACATGGACATTTGCTTAGAAAGGAACGAAATGAAAATCAGATAGAACCACGGGTTACCTTAAATGTCAAGAATTGAGTATTAATGATATTGATTCACCTTACAGTATGAATATGAGAGCATACTATTTTGTTACGAAGAGACCTGAAGTCGTTTAGCATCTACGACATGAATGTAAAGGTTTATCATCATTATATAAAAAGTATATTGCTCTGCCTCTGTTAAGCTTACTGTGATATGATGATAACGATATAACAAGAAATGCTTTATTTTCTGATATGTCATGTTTTGAACCAGTAAATGACTGTACTTATATATCAAGTATTTAGTACATCATTAGCACAAGGCCCTTGCCCGGGGGTAATAATACCGTGGTTCAAGTATTATCGAAAGTCCCTTTGCGGAACTAAAAGGTATGCTCTATATTGACTTATTACTGCTATTGAATGTACCATATATAGTCAAGCATAAATTCTGATTTCTGTTACGATTCAAGCATAATTAAGAACATGTATGACCTTGTTTCTGTTTATCCGTTCTGTTTATGTTATGCTCTGACATGATATGAATGGTTTGGTCTGTTAGACCTATTTTGGGTATGGAACAAAGTGCTATGCGGAACTAAGTGCTACGATGTGAGTCACCTCTAGAATCCGTGTGAGACACCTCTTGAATTCATACAAGTATTTTCAAGGGCTTTAATGCCAATATGTTACAAGGGCTTCATGCCATTTTCAAGGGCTTTATGCCACTTTCAAGGGCTTTATGCCATTTTCAAGGGTTTTAATGCCAATATGTTTACAAGGGCTTCATGCCATTTTCAAGGGCCTTAGTGCCATATGTTACAAGGGCTTTATGCCACAAGTTACAAGGGCCTCGTGCCGTACGTTTCAAGGGCCTCGTGCCACCATGTTTCAAAGGCTTTATAGCCATTATGTTTATGTTGCAGGATTGGGCCTAAGGCCGTCATGTACTTTGCACAGATTTAGACTAACTATGTGAACTCTGCACCTTTTTATTTATTGATATGAATTATGTTTCAAGTTAAGCATTGGTTTATTTATGTATTACTATTCACTGAGCCCGGCTCACCCTCTGTTATGTCGGTTTCTGTAGGTCACCAATCAGGCGGTCAGTCCTAGCCAAGACGCCGCTTCCTTTTGTCAACCTTCATATGTTCAGGCACTGTTTAAGTCATTTAATTTTTTAAGTTGTCAAGATGTTGGTTTCCTTATGAGTGTCCATCTAAGGTTGTTGTATATACCTTTCATGTTTGTTTTTGTATACGCCCGACTTTAGGGCTGGAACTGTAAATGTGTATGTACATACTTTGGGATATAGTTTGGAACATTATTTATCCAGTATAATGCATGTGATGAATGAGATCCTGGCATGTAGGAATAGCTCAATGGAGTTTAATTGTTCATTATTATTTATCTATTTATTTTTTGTGCTTCCGATAAGGCCCTGTATGTTATATTACCAGGTTACATGTCCGTCTCTAAAGAGGTCATGCCCAAACTTTTAGGGGCGGGTTTTGGGGTGTGACAATTCATGAGCCCAATTCAAGTTAGATGAATTTTGGTGTGTTGTATTTATAATTTATATGTTTTTAGCCTTGATTTAGCACCTAGAAGTTTCAATTTAGAGTCTTGAAAACACTCCTAAAAGAATGGAATTTTTATAGCGAATTTCGGACTGGAAGTGCAGAATCGCCGCACATGCGGGAGTCATGGCCGCACGTGCGGGAAGTGCTGCCGCACGTGCGGGGGGTTGTGGCCGCATGTGCGGGAGAAAAGCAATTTTGGGGCTTTTGTTCTGCCTAAATGGCACGTGCGGGACCTCAGGGCCGTACGTGCGGGGTCAACTGCCGCACGTGCGGGGCTCACAGCCGCACGTGCGGCTCATGCTGAAAAATACTGTTTGCTCCGTTTTGCGTGTAGAACCCTCTAATGTTGTCGGAATATGTATTTGATGCCTTTTAATATGTATAAATTCCTTCGAAGTAAAACAAAACAGAAAGTAATTTGATATGAAAAGGAAACTAAATTGTAAGGGTCGAATGTGTGCAGGGCACACTCCGGGAGGAACAAGCACATCATCGCAACACTGTGAGTAGTAGTATCATTATCTTCTTTACATATGACTAATGATTTTCATTAGCATTTCGTTTACGCGACTATGTTAATGTCTCAAGTACGCAACTATGATTAATGTTTCAAGTATGTATGTTAATGCTCAAGTATGTTCCAAGTATGTAAAGAATGAAATGGGAAAGATAAAATACCTTTGTTCTATAAGACTCTGGGCCTACGGCCATTCAATATAAGTTATTATGATATGAAACAAAGTGCTACACGGAACTAAGTGCTACGACGTGAGCCACCTCTAGAATCCGTGTGAGACACCTCTTGAGTTTGTATAAGTATGGTTTCAAGGGCTTTATGCCACTTTCAAGGGCTTCAATGCTAACAAGTTACAAGGGCCTTGTGCCACACGTTTCAAGGGCCTTAGTGCCATATGTTACAAGGGCTTTGTGCCACCATGTTTGAGGGCCTTGTGCAATGTTCAAGGGCATTACGCCACCATGTTCAAGGGCTTCAAGCCATTATGATTTAAGAATGTGCTATGTCAAGCTGTTATGTTCAAGATTGGGCCTAATGCCGTTATAAGATGAATGCAGAATCAGATTAACTTTGTAACCTCCGCAATTCCATAGGCATTGATATATGTCATGTTTCAAGTTGAACATTTTTTCATTATGTATTACTATTCACTGAGCCCGACTCACTTTCTGTTATGTCTGTTTCTGTAGGCAACCAACCCGGTGGTCAATCCTAACCTGTGATGCCCGGTTTCTTTTGTCAGCCTTCGTGTATCCAAGCACCTACGAGGCCACTTATTTTGCGAAGTTTATTAAGATAATTAGCTTACTTCTTGGCTATCTTTCCAAGGTTGAATGTATATAACTTCAACAGTTTTTTTTTATTACATGCCCGACTACAGGGCTGGGTCTGTATATGTGTTTGTGTATAAGTACTGCTAAGGAATATTTTTGGACTCTATCACCCTATCATGGTGCATGTAATGTATGAGATCCTGGCATGTTAGAAATAGCTCAATGGAGTTTGTTGGTTTTGTATTCTTCTAATACTTTGTGCTTCCGTCAAGGCCCCATATGCTATATATACCAGGTTATATGTCTGTTTCTGAATGGGTCATGCCCGAACTTTTAGGGGCAAGTTTGGGATGTGACAAGTGGTATCAGAGCACGAGTTGCTATCTCACACACGGAACCATTGAGCTTTAGGGTGTCTAGAAAAGTTTTAGGCATCTTGCATGACATCCTAAAAATATATGAAAGAGCGATGGCAACGTTAAGTCTACTCTGATAATGCTAACACTTTTGAAATATGTCTATTATGTATAAATGATTATTGTGTAGGCAATGGTGAGAACAAGGACAGAAGATACAGAAGATGCTACTTCTGCACGGCTGGATAGAATGGAGAGAATGATTACGGAAATGGCGGAGACCCTACGGCAACAACAGCAACAGCCACAACAACCACCCCCACCATCGGTACCTCCACCGGCAGTACAAGATTTCCATGCTGAAGATCGGACTATCACCCTTACTAAGGAATTTAAAAAGATGAAACCGCCATCCTTCAAAGGGGGAATAGAACCAATGAAAGCTGAGGCGTGGGTGTTGGGAATAGAGAAGTTATTCGAAGTCTTTCCCTGCACAGAAGCTCAAAAGGTGCAACTGGCTGCCTTTACTCTTGAGGATGAGGCACGCAGATGGTGGATGCTTACGAGAACTGTACACCAAGGATTGACATGGGACAGATTCTTAGAATTGTTTTATGACAAGTACTTCCCTCAAAGCATGCGGGATAAGAAGGTAACAGAATTCGAAACTGTCAGGCAAGGGAACAAAACCGTCGCCGAATATGAAGCCCAATTTGCGGAATTAGCTCGGTTTGCACCTCATATGGTGGACACGGATTATAAGAAGGCGCGTAAATTTGAAGGGGGATTGCGGAGCGCTATCCTGGATAAGCTCAACATGTTGAAGTTACCTACTTACGTTGATGTGTTGGAGAGAGCCGTTATAGCGGAAGGGAATCTCGCTACTCAGAGTCGAATCTCAGAATGGAAAGGGAACAGGCAAAATACTCAATGGTCGAAGGGATCACCCACTCCACCAAACAAGAAGCAGACTTTAGGGAGTTTAAATACTTCTACCCCTAGTCAGGATTCAATACCGACTTGTCCGGAATGTGGGAAGAAGCATCGTGGAACGTGCTATCGGAAGTCTGGAGCCTGTTTTCAGTGTGGTAAGACGGGTCATTTGATCAAGGATTGCCCTCAAAGAAATCAACAAAGTAATAATAGAACCACTACAAGTTCTGCGGGGTCTGCACCAACTTCCAACACCAAGACAACTGTTAAACCTACTAATAATAAAGACACTGCGAGACAAGGCAGGGTGTTCGCATTGGTTCCGGGAGATGTGCAAAATGCAGCAACAGTGGTGTCAGGTACATTTATCGTTCACGGTCATTTCGCTCATGTATTATTTGATTCTGGCTCCACCCACTCTTTTGTGTCGAAACTATTTTCTCCTAATTTAGATAAAACTGATGAAAAACTGTCTTATATGTTGTGTGTATCTTCACCTTTGGGAGGTCCTATGATTTGTACTTCTATATATGCTGCTTGTGAACTCCAACTTGGGGATATCCGGGTGTATGCCAATCTGTTACCTCTTGATATGGCCTATTTTGATATTATTCTGGGAATGGACTGGTTAGGTGAATATGGTGCAACTATAGATTGTTTGACTAAACAAATCAGTTTCAACCCTCCGGGACAATCATAGTCTACCTTCCAGGGACATGGAGTGACTCCTCCACCTTATTTAATTTCCGCAACAAGGGCTTGTAAATTAATTCAGAAACGATGTCAGGGGTACTTATGCAGTGTTCTAGAGGGGCAAGTGGTGAGTGGGAATACCGACATGATCCCAGTTGTCTGTGAATTTCCGGACGTCTTTCCAGAAGAATTACCAGGGTAGTTAATAGACCGTGAAATTGAGTTTACAATTGAAGTAGCACCGGGAACTCAACCCATTTCTAAGACTCCGTATAGAATTTCGCCAGTTGAGATGAAAGAATTGAAAATGCAGTTGCAAGATTTATTAGACAAAGGATTTATTTGTCCGAGTGTATCTCCGTGGGGTGCACCAGTTTTGTTTGTAAAGAAGAAGGATGGAACACTCCGGCTTTGTATCGATTACAGAGAACTTAACAAAGTTACAATCAAGAATAAGTATCCATTGCCAAGAATCGATGACCTATTTGATCAGCTTCAAGGGGCATAGGTCTTTTCTAAGATTGATCTACGGTCTGGATACCATCAATTAAAAGTCAAGGCTAATGATGTTGAGAAGACAACTTTTCGAACTCGGTACGGTCATTATGAATTTTTGGTTATGCCCTTTGGAGTTACTAACGCCCCAACAACTTTTATGGATTTGATGAACCGTGTCTTTAAGTCCTATTTGGATGAATTTGTGGTGGTCTTTATTGACGATAACCTCATTTATTCAAAGAATGCGGAAGCTCATGAGACCCATCTTCGCTTAATTCTCCAAACCCTCCGGGAAAAGAAATTGTATGCAAAGCTAAAGAAATGTGAATTCTGGCTACTCGAGGTGGCGTTTCTGGGGCATATTATGACAAAGGAAGGAGTTTCTGTTGATCCACACAAAATTGAGGCGATTGTGAAATGGCCGACTCCTACCAATGTGACCGAAGTGCGTAGCTTTATGGGGTTAGCGGGCTATTACCGGAGATTTGTTCAAGATTTTTCCAAAATTGCTGTGCCACTTACACAATTGACTCGAAAGGGAGTTACATTTGAATGGTCAAAAGAGCGGGAATCTGCTTTCCAGGAATTGAAGATGAAATTAACCACAGCTCCAGTTCTGGCTTTACCGTCTGGCATCGAAGGGTTTGTAATTTACAGTGATGCGTCCTATAAAGGATTAGGGTGTGTGCTTATGCAAGGTGGAAGGGTTATCGCCTATGCTTCACGACAGCTTAAACCCCATGAAAAGAATTATCCCACGCATGATCTTGAGCTCGCGGCGGTGGTTTTTGCTTTAAAGATATGGTGGCACTATTTGTATGGTACTACCTGCGAAGTTTACACTGACCACAAAAGCCTTAAGTACCTTTTTACCCAGAAGGAATTGAACATGCGGCAGCGTCGGTGGTTAGAGTTAATTAAAGACTATGATTTACAGATCCATTATCATCCTGGTAAGGCCAACACGGTTGCAAATGCCCTTAGTCGGAAAAATATGGGAGATTTGGCCAACTTGTTTACGGAGCAAAGGGAATTGGTAAATGAATTGGATAAAATGAGGGTGGAATTCAAGATACATGGGCAGGAGACAGTCTTAGCAGCAGTAATGGCTCAACCGACTTTACTTGAAGAGATTAAGTTACATCAAATGGAGGATGACATTCTAAAGAAGGTATGTGATGAGTTAGAGACAAAACCACAATCGGGGTTCAGTTTAGTGGATTCGGTACTCAAATTTCAAAATCGAGTATGTGTCCCTAATGTGTTGGAACTTAAACGGAAATTGATGGAAGAAGCACACGCCTCAAGATTTTCCATGCATCCGGGAAGTACTAAAATGTACCGGGATTTTAAACAAAATTTTTGGTGGCCAAGCATGAAAAAGGAGATTGCAGACTTCGTCTCTAAGTGTTTACAGTGTCAGCAAGTGAAAGCGGAGCATCAAAGACCAGCAGGATTATTACAACCCCTTCCAATCCCGGAATGGAAGTGGGAACATCTAACCATGGATTTTGTTGTGGGATTACCACGGACACCTCGGGGTATGAATTCTATATGGGTCATTGTCGACCGATTGACTAAGTCTGCCCACTTTCTACCAGTGAAGACTCAGTACAATGCAGATAAACTGGCGGTCATTTATGTGAATGAAATTGTAAGACTGCATGGTGTACCGGTCATGATTATATCGGATAGGGATCCGAAGTTCGTTTCCAGATTCTGGCAAAGTTTACAAGAAGCCATGGGTACAGAATTAAAGTTCAGCACAGCTTTCCATCCTCAGACTGACGGTCAATCCGAGAGAACGATACAAACTCTGGAAGATATGCTCCGGATGTGTGTGCTAGAGTTTCAAGAAAGTTGGGAAACCCATTTACCGTTGGTAGAGTTCGCATACAACAATAGTTACCACTCAAGTATTGCAATGGCACCCTATGAAGCTTTGTATGGAAGACCGTGTCGTTCTCCCGTATGTTGGACTGAAGTTGGAGATAAATCCTTGCTAGGGCCTGAAATTGTTCAGTTGACAACTGAAAAAGTCAAAGTTATTCGGGAAAGATTAAAAACGGCTCAAAGTAGACAAAAAAGTTAAGCGGATAACCGACGGAGAGATTTGGAATTTGAAGTGGACAGTCACGTCTTCATAAAAGTTACTCCGATGAAAGGCCACCCAAGATTCGGGAAAAGGGGGAAGTTAACGCCCCGCTACGTCGGTCCCTTTCAAATTTTGGAAAGGGTGGGTCTGGTAGCTTACCGGGTTGCCCTTCCGCCATATATGAGTCAAGTGCATAATGTGTTTCATGTCTCTATGCTTCGGGGGTATCTTGCGGATCCGTCTCATGTTATTGATCATCACCAAATTGAACTCGATGATAAGTTAACTTATGAGGAGAAACCAATCCGCATTTTGGATCGGCAAGTGAAACAATTACGAAACCGAGAAATTCCAATGGTAAAAGTGGAATGGCAAGAACATTACGGAACCGACGCAACTTGGGAAAGAGAAGAGGAAATGCAACATCAGTATCCGCATTTGTTTCTACCTTGAGGTAAAACAAGTTTGGAGGACCAAACTTATTTAAGGGGGGGAGAGTGTAATAACCCGACCCTCGTATATGTTCTTTATTATATTTTCGGATCCTATTTTGTGATTTTGAATGCTTACTGTGGAATCCTATGGGAAATTTAAATTAAGTAAGTAAACCATATGATTATGGATGTCTATCTGTTCAACAAGAAAAGTATCTATTACATGAGAATGCTGAGATCAGAAATTTGAAGCCTTAGAGGCTTAATTATCTGAAATTGATTTCACATATGTAATCAACATAATTTTTAAGTAATATTAAGCACTTCTGTGAAATTTCAATTTCGGATGTTTAAACGATTAAATTTTTGTCCTTAGTCAACCTATACATACATATATGCTTATAAAGCCCTCATTGAGTAAGACTTAGCAAATTTCCATAGCATCTTCATGGGAAGAAAAGGGAAAAGGGGATAAGAGCAAGGAGGAATTGAGATTGAAGCTAAGGTGAATTCAACTTCCCTAGTCTAATTCTCCTCCTCAATTTGAAGTAGTAAGATTTGGCTATGGTATGAGCTAAGTGTGATAAAAGTTTGGAAACATGTGTATGTTGAAGACTTGATATGATAATCCTACTATTTGTGCATGTTGGACCAATTCAAGTTATTTGATTAAGACCATCCTCTTGCTCCTTATTTATCAATTGATATCCATGTTTATGCCATGTTTTGTGTGTTATGTATGTGTGTATAAAGTTAGGAGCTTCAAGAATGATGATATGTGGATGAACTTCTATGTTTGCTCCAAATCAATTGAGTTATATTCATGAGCCCAATTCAAGTTAGATGAATTTTGTAGGGGTGAGCATGGTCCGGATTGGACCGGATTGGGGGTAAAACCAGGACCAATCCATTATCTACGGTTCCTGAAAAATTGGAACCAATCTAATCCGTTTAAATCGTGGAACCAATCTGGACCAATCCATTTAAATATGGATTGGATCGGTTTAGGACCACGGATTTACATAATTAAATAACAAAATATATATATATATATAACACTTTATTTTCATAAAAATATAATTATAGCACCATATTAGTTTAACAATAGCAACATGTCTTTTAATAATAGCGACATGCTGTTCTAAAATTTAAACAACCATAAGAAAACTGGTTCCACCATAAGTATTTAGACCATTACAAATTAACACTAAACACTAGCAAACAAAAGTAATAAAAGAAGATACTATGCGAGTTTAGGTTTGGATTTAAGTTTTATATGAAATAAGAGAAGATACTATGTAAGAGAGTATAATAAAAATATAGAATATTTGTATACGGTCCGGATCGGTTACAATCCGGAACCGTGGGATTCAATCCGGAACCAATCCGTGAACTACGGATTTTTAATTTTTCAATCCGAAACCGAACCACGGATTCAAAAAACTAATTCAAACCTACTGAATTGGACTGAACTGGATCGGATTACGGATTTCACGGATTTCTTGCTCAGCCCTAGAATTTTGGTGTGTTGTATTTATAATTTATATGTTTTTAGCCTTGATTTAGCACCTAGAAGTTTCAATTTAGAGTCTTGAAAACACTCCTAAAAGAATGGAATTTTATAGCAAATTTCGGACTAGAAGTGCAGAATCGCCGCACGTGCGGGAGTCATGGCCGCACGTGCGGGAAGTGCTGCCGCACGTGCGGGGGTTGTGGCCACACGTGCAGGAGAAAGGCAATTTTGGGGTTTTTGTTCTGCCTAAAAGGCACGTGCGGGACCTCAGGGCTGCACGTGCGGGGCCAACTGCCGCACGTGCGGCTCATGCTGAAAAATACTATTTGCTCCGTTTTGCGTGTAGAACCCTCTAATGTTGTCGGAATATGTATTTGATGCCTTTTGATATGTATAAATTCCTTCGAAGTAAAACAAAACAGAAAGTAATTTGATATGAAAAGGAAACTAAATTGTAAGGGTTGAATGTGTGCAGAGCACACTCCGGGAGGAACAAGCACATCAACGCAACACTGTGAGTAGTAGTATCATTATCTTCTTTACATATGACTAATGATTTTCATTAGCATTTCGTTTACGCGACTATGTTAATGTCTCAAGTACGCAACTATGATTAATGTTTCAAGTACGTATGTTAATGCTCAAGTATGTTCCAAGTATGTAAAGAATGAAATGGGAAAGATAAAATACCTTTGTTCTATAAGACTCTGGGCCTACGGCCATTCAATATAAGTTATTATGATATGAAACAAAGTGCTACACGGAACTAAGTGCTACGACGTGAGCCACCTCTAGAATCCGTGTGAGACACCTCTTGAGTTCATATAAGTATGGTTTCAAGGGCTTTATGCCACTTTCAAGGGCTTCAATGCCAACAAGTTACATGGGCCTTGTGCCACACGTTTCAAGGGCCTTAGTGCCATATGTTACAAGGGCTTTGTGCCACCATGTTTGAGGGCCTTGTGCCATTATGTTCAAGGGCATTACGCCACCATGTTCAAGGGCTTCAAGCCATTATGATTTAAGAATGTGTTATGTCAAGCTGTTATGTTCAAGATTGGGCCTAAGGCCGTTATAAGATGAATACAGAATCAGATTAACTTTGTAACCTCCGCAATTCCATAGGCATTGATATATGTCATGTTTCAAGTTGAACATCGTTTCATTATGTATTACTATTCACTGAGCCCGGCTCACTTTCTGTTATGTCTGTTTCTGTAGGCAACCAACCCGGTGGTCAATCCTAACCTGTGACGCCCAGTTTCTTTTGTCAACCTTCGTGTATCCAAGCACCTACGAGGCCACTTATTTTGTGAAGTTTATTAAGATAATTAGCTTACTTCTTGGCTATCTTTCCAAGGTTGAATGTATATAACTTCAACAGTTTTTTTTTATTACATGTCCGACTGCAGGGCAGGGTCTGTATATGTGTTTGTGTATAAGTACTGCTAAGGAATATTTTTGGACTCTATCACCCTATCATGGTGCATGTAATGTATGAGATCCTGGCATGTTAGAAATAGCTCAATGGAGTTTGTTGGTTTTGTATTCTTCTAATACTTTGTGCTTCCGTCAAGGCCCCATATGCTATATATACCAGGTTATATGTCTGTTTCTGAATGGGTCATGCCCGAACTTTTAGGGGCAAGTATGGGATGTGACAGTACCTATCAAGTTTCTTTCTCTTTCATGCACGATATTGTATGTACAGTTCATTTGAAGTTGGTGTAACTAGGCGATATTGGATGTGCGATTCATTCAGAGAAGTTCTGTTTAAGATTGATTGTGTTTTGTGCATCCATCGCACATGTTCATTTTTGCGTATCTATCACACTTTGTTCACTTAGTGTATCTATCACACTTTGTTCATATAATGTATCTATCACACACTCTCCACAAAGTGTATCTATCACACTTTGTTCACATAGTGTATCATCATACTCCCTTCACTTAGTGTGTCTATCACACTTTGTTCATATAGTGTATCTATCACACTCTTTTCACTTAGTGTATCTATCATACATGCTCACTTTGTGTATCTATCACACGTTCGCTATGTGTATCCATCACACTTTGTTGACTTTGTGTATCTATTGCACATGCTCAGTTAGTGTATCTATCACACTTTGTTCAGTTTGTGTATCTATCACACTTTGTTCACTTAGTTTTTATATCACACTTTGCTCACTTTGTCTATCTATCACACTTTGCTCGCTTTGTGTATCTATCACACTTTGCTCGCTTTGTATATCTATCACACGTGTTCACTTTGCATCGGAACCTTGTTTGGGACTTCGGGTGTTCTTGACAATCGCTTTGAGCCTTCCCCGCGTGAAGCGCAGTGAAGGTTGCATAATTTTCTTATGTCCTTTCTGCATGTGATGTAGTTTGGTTCATTTTTACTTGCTTATGTATGAGTTTGTTGTAGCATTTCTTTGTATAACATTTGCATCTAGATGTTTCATTGCAGCCCTCTTTGCATAATCATAAGTTATGTTTTGCATTGTGCATGTCGTTTGCATTTTGCCCCTACCTGCGGGCGCAATCTTTTTGTTATCATGCCTGTTTATCTAAGTCTTCGGCCTTGTCAAAAATGGGTCGTCTCTGGGCTTTGACATTCACTCCCATCATTTCATGACTTCCGAGTTCTGCCAAAGAGGGGCAACTGTAGACATCCCATTTTTGACCGACCCGAAGACTCAGACGTCATCGTTTGTGCACGCGATGATTGCGCATGTCTGTGCTTGTTTCGAGCGCCCGAAGGTCTCGGCTGGGTGCCTTATCTTTGAGCCTCTTAACCCTTTGTGTTTTGGCCTTGGTTTTTGGGCCAAATCTTGTTGCCTCTTGCCTTAGGGAGAAGGGGGCCTTGCCGGCCACTTTTGGCATCTGCCGGCCACTTTTCCCTCCTGCAGGCCACTTGACTGGCCGGCAGCCACTTTTTCTCCTTTATAGATATTTGTACATATTTTGAGCTTGCTGTGGCTCACTGAAATCATCCTCCATACACGTGTATGAAGGGATTGAGCAAGCTTTTTGGCTTGCTTGCTCTATAAGAGGAGAGGCTCATCTCCCTCTCTGAAATATCCCTCTCTCTCTATATTTGTGCTATATTGAGCCTTAAAGTGTTGTTTCTTCATACTTTTGCACACAAACACCTACTCAAACACCTTCATTTTGGAGCTGAAGTCTATTGGCGGTTGTTTTGAGGTCTTAGCATTGGTTTTGGTCCAAAAATTACTGCTGAAGTTGCTGCCTTGCCATTGTTCTTCAAGGGTAAGCATATACTCATTTTAAAGCTTTGTTTTGAATAAGTATTTGGCCACCTTTGCATGTTGATTTAGGCCTCGTTGTTAACTGCAAAAAGCTCTGATTTTAAGTGTTAAGAAAGGTTGTTTAAGGCCTCTTTGGTGTTGGGAGTGTTTCACCCTCTTGTGTGCCTTATTTGCTTGAGGTTGGTGCCTTCTTTTAAAGCCTTGGAGGCACCCTTTGTTTGGCCTTTCTACCACTGAAACTCAGAGGAATTTCTGTGGTAGAAACCATGTTTTGAGGTCCAAAATAGGAGGGGGTGGCCTCCCCTCCTTGCTTCTTGGTTCCATGCCTTATTGGCCTAATTAGTGAGCATGTTTTTCTAGCATATGTTGGCTTGTTCTCATCTCATTTTTGGTCTTATTTTAGCATGGCATAACTCTGTTTTGGCCTGGTTGGGTCACCTTATGCATGCTTTTTACACTTGTAGTGTAATCTTGCCATTTAGCCTTATATGCTTGCTATGTTTGCTCATCATTCTAGCTTATTGGCTATGCTCCCACATGTTTTTACTCTTTCTTTAACATTATATAACTCTATTTTGGGTTGGCTTGGTTGCCTCTTGCATGCTTCCTGCACTTGTCGTGCAATTTTGTTCACTAGCCTAGTGTATTTGGTGTTTTAGCCTATTGATCTAGCATGTGTATGCTCTACTCCAGCACATTTTTGGCTATGTTTTAGCATGCTTTAGGTCTGATTTGAGTGTTTTTGGGCATGCACGCTTGGCTTTGCATAGCTATAGTGCATTTGGCTTTGCTAGTCTTGCACTTTGAGACCTCTAGCATGTCATATTTGAGCTTTTTGCATGGCATGACATCACTTTGCATGTTATCTCAGACCACATACCTCTGCCATATTTGTGCATTTATCGCCCTTTTGTTGTGTTTGAGGGTTGAGCCTTATGCTTCACTTTTGAGCCAATACGTATGCATGCTTGTCCAGGCTTTTGGGCTTCCATTTTAGCATGTTTTGGTATTTGTTTTGGCCTAATTGAGCTCTGTCCAAAGCTGGTTTGGTTGTTTAGGTTATGTATTGCATGTTTCTTGTGTAGTGCTCTTTACTAGCCTTATGCTTTGGGCCTTCTACCATGCCTTATTTGTGATGTTTATGTGATATGGCGTCATTAAACACATAATTTCATAGCATATAGCCTAGTCATACTCTCATGTTTATCACTCTTTTATTGTGTTTAAAGTTGTGCCCTTACGCCTTGTTGATGAGCCAATGCATGAGCATCATTATCTTGCCTTTCATGCTATCATTTCAAAGCATTTTGGCTACTATCTTGGCATGCATGAGGTCTATCTGGGGATGGTTTAGTCCATTAGGCATTGTATTGCATAGTCCTAGTGTTGTGTACTTCACTAGCTTTCATGCTTAAGTCTTCTAGCATGCCATACTTGTGTTGTTTGCATGATATGTCATCACATGGCATATAATTTCAGTGCTTGTACCTCTATCATACCCTCATATATGTCACTCTTTCAATGTGTTTGAAAATTAAGCTTTGTGCGTTGCTTGCGAGCACACAAATGAGAATGCATTTCTTGCTTTTTGTGCTTAAATTTTGGTGTGTGTTGGCAACTGTTTTTGGAGCATCTTAGGTCTGCCCGTATGTGGTTTAACCATTTGAGCATTGTAGTGCATGCCTCATGTGTAATACACTACACTAGCTTTGATGCCTTAGCTTCTAAACATGCCATGCATGCATTGTTTAACTGATAAAGCCTTGTGCAAGGCACTTTAGCATTGAAGGATGAGCATCTTGTTTGCATTGCATTGTGTTTGGATCAGACGTTAATCCAAACACAAAGAATGTGGCACGTTTCATACTCAAAGTGATGAAACGTGTTGTGTTTCTTGGTCGCCAACCCTCTTGATCATGCGTGATGGAGGCGGAGGCTGTTATGTGTTGTTTGTGCATTCACTAATATTGTGCAAGCTTGGCTCTTTGGCCATCGTGCATTGAGATGCGTGATTGGTGGCTTGAGAGTCGAGTACTACGCTCCTTTGAGCTTGAGAAATGATAAGGAGACTAGTTGCACACACATTTTCATATAAATGCATTGTTGTGCCTTTGTTGATCTCTGTTGCAGCAAAGTTGAGGTTCTAGAAAGGAAAGTGGCCGGCCACTTGCACTAGCCTGCCGACCACTTGAAGTGGCCGACCAGCCAGTTGAGGTAGCATGCCGACCAGTTAGAGTGGCCGGCTGGCCACTTGCAGCAAATTTGTCCAGAATGCTCCTGTTTTGAGGCAGATGCAACCTGAAAGTGCGTTCAATGTTCTGAGGTCACCGTGAGTGCAAACAGAGACAACTTATGGCATGGCAATACATTTTCGGGCGAAGCAAACCGAGCAGGCATATCTCCCTCCCCTTGAGGCCATTTTAACTGCTTTGTTTAGTTAGTTAATTTGTTGGTTTCTGTAATTAATCAGTTGATGTGCTTAGCTAATTTTAATTCATCTTTGTAATATTCTAATTAGCTTAGAATAGCTATTTCTAATTTGGTTTGTAATAATTAGTTAGCTAGAGTTAGTTAATTAATTGGTTTTTAATAGTTAGCTTAATTAGCGTAGCTAGTTAGCCTTCATTTCATTCAGACCCTCCGTCGAGAGGGCAAATGTTGTAATAAGCGTGCGTGAGTGTGTGAATGTCTTCCAACCCCACGTCTTTCTCCCTTTTATTTACCAGCTTTTGATGGTTAGATTACGTCATATTTTGATTAGCATACCTTATGCTTGCATGCGTGCATCATTCATTTGTCATGCATGCACCAGGCTCGGCGCATCATACAAACTACATCGTCTTTCAATACCTATTTGAATACATGATTATCAAGTGTTGCATTCGTATGCCATCTTAGAATAGCCGAGCTTATTTAGTTGCATCTTTGCATGTGTTGCATTAGACATTGATAACATAGCTAGGATCATGCATTGATTACTAACTAGCTTTTGTTTTGGCTCGGAGTACATTGTAAATGTTTATGCTTTAGCATCCTTGCATGTGTGTAAGTGTTGCCATGACAGCATGCTTGCCATGAGGCTATTTACTTACTTGATAAACTGCATGATTGCTTGTGGATGAAGGCTTCATTGCTTGAATTGAAACAATTCATCAAAATGTGTGTTTTAAGCCCACTTGAAGTGGCAAAATCATGTTATTTTAAGTCCACTTGAGGGTGGCAAATCGCGTTTTAGCCTACTTGCGAGTAGCATTGGCAAACCATTTTCGAAAAATAAACATGAGATATTTTGTTCCAAATCGAGCGATTTAGTCTATAGTTGTGTGTTGTGCGCATCACATAGTAAGTTAGTCTAATAACCGGGATAAGACCACATGTGTTTTCAAAACAACATATCATGCTTAGTAGAGGCTGATCCATTGATCGGGCGAGAGGGGGTGCTCATTTCACGACCTTCCCCCCTCGTACCCGAGTTCCCGAGCCGAGGCAACTTTGGTGATGACGGACACGTGGCCTTAGGCACGAGTTAGGATTTCCTAAATTTGTCAAAATAAAATATTTAGGTGGCGACTTTGAAATCTGGCAAAGCAGTCTATGTTTGGCACTGCTTGATTAAAATCGATTTTCCAAAACGATTTGTCGGATTTGGACTCTTTGGTGATTTATCAGTCCTACATTGCATTTTGTGAGATTAGATTCAGAACCGTGACATGAGTCCGAACTACAGTAGCTAAGAACCCAATTCGTGCCCTCGCGAGCGGAGCGAGGTCAGACGGTCTACAGCATCCATGAATAATGAGGTTATGAGGCTTAATTACATGTTTTGAAGATGATGAATTCATGTACGATCATACATGCATGAGTCTCAAAGTTATGAACATGAAATTGAATGATTTGAGCTTGTACAAAGAACCTTGTGGTGAATTGAACTTAAATTTTTTCAAAATTAACTTTTATTTTCATATTAGAAGTTATTTGCCTAAGATATGGAACTTAACATGCATGAAAAAAAAGTTGGAATCAAGTTTAACTTCAAACACAGTTTTGGAAGTTCCAGACTTTGTCATGTCCGCTCGACTAGGGAAAGTGTCGCTCGAGCGGAAAAATCAAGCTCTCAAAAGTTTTGTAGACATTAATGTTCGCTCGAGCAAGAAGAATACCCACTCACATGTTTTGACTTTTGGCTCGAGCAACCAAAGTCACGCTTAAGCGCAAAAATGAGGCAACCAATGCTTTTGTAGACCAAAGGGGTCCGCTCGAGCAATGAGCCCTATTTCAGAAATTTTTAGAAGTTGTTTTATGTTTCGTTTTCCGTTCTCTTTCATTTCAAAGAACTCTTAGGCATGCATTGAACATTGTAAACGCATTAAAGGACACAAAAGAAGCCTAAGACCATTAAGCAAACTAAAGAACGGATTGAATTGTATTATGACCCCAAGTGTTATGAATTATGTAGGGTTAAGTACGAGGATGAATCAAGCACCAGAATATTGTGAGTAATATCTTAGCAAAGATATTTTTGTATATGCATTATTTTCTAAGTGATGCCTATGTGGTAAGGTTCTGAACTTTTGAAGTGATATTATGAATGAATATTCTAATCACGTAATATGGAATGAGATATGCGAAGTGATCGACGTATGAGTATGAAATAGGACTAAGGTCGTTCTGTATAAGTGTTAAATGGGATGAAGGCCATTCGGGATAAGGAAAGGAAATGGACCTAAGGTCGTTTTGGATACAAGAATGAATATGTACATGACTATGGATTTAAATGTATGCACACAAATGTGTATGTGAATTGGACCTAAGGTCATTTTGTGTGTAATGGACCCAAGGTTGTTCTGTGTGTAAGCTGGCCCTAAGGTTGTTTTGCTTTATTATTGATTACCAATCGTAATAATGAATTGTGATCGTAAGGATTTTGTTCATGAATTCCTTTGCTTTGGTATTATTCACTGGGCGTTAGCTCACTCCTTATTTATACATATGTAAGTGAGCAGCGGGATGTCTAACCTCAACCCCAGTGAGCAATGAGAAACCAAGTTTTGAGAAGTCAACCAAGGTCGCCTCACGTAAAAGGCCTTACTTTTGCTTTGGTTTTCCTTTTGTTCTTCTGTGGTCATGTATGACCAACCCTGTGTATAACCTTGGTTTTTGTTAATACTGGCTTGAATGATCCTGGACTTATGTAATACATTCATAATATGGATGTTTGTATAGTGTGAGTTATTTCATATATGAGAATATTTTGGTTGAGCCATGTATGCACAGCTCATTGGACAATCGTTGTAAATTTTGCTTCCGCAATTTGGCCACCTATTATTAAATGTGATTTGATTTCTGACTGAGGCCGCAGGTAATCTCTTGATCACTGGTCGGTTATGACTCTAATCCATAGGGGTGAGTTTGGGTCATGACAGAGTTGTATCAGAGCACGAGTAATAACGCACACACTTGTCCAAATGAGCAATAGAGTGTCTAGAAAAGACCTAAGTTGCATTCATATGATAAGTATATATATAAAAAGCATTGAGAACTTGCTAAGTGGATTGAAGTATGCAATTGTATCATATAACGGTTGCCTAGTTGTATGAATGTACTCTTCTGTACATGAATATTATGTATATCTTTTGTATGAATTATAATTCAAGTCTCATTGGATAATGGTGAGAACAAGTGCCGATGAGCTAGAAGAATCCTCCACTACTCAGCTAGACCGAATGGAGAGAATGATGCAAGATATGAAAGAAACACTAAGGCAACAACAGCAGTGGCAACAATAATGGCAACACCCGCAACCCCCACCTCCGGTATAACCTATACCGGATTTACCAAATGATGACCGAACAATAGCCGTCACTAAAGAATTCAAGAAAATGAAACCACCATCGTTCCACGGGGGCATGGACCCATTGAAGGCCGAAGCTTCGGTCCTTGGCAATGAGAAGTTATTTGAAGTATTCCCATGTCTAGAGACATAGAAAGTACAATTGGCCGCCTTTACGCTGGAAGATGAAATGAGAAGGTGGTGGATGCTAATTCGTGATGATAACAAGGGCATTGACTGGATATAGTTTCTTGCGCTCTTTTATGAGAAATACTTTCCACAGTGTGTCCGCAATAGAAAAGTGTTGGAATTTGAAGGACTGAAGCAAGGCAACCTGACCGTAGTTGAGTATGAAGCCAAGTTCACTAAATTCGCAAGATTCGCCCCACATATGGTTGACACTGACTTTAAAAAGGCGAGAAAGTTTGAAAATGGACTTCGTAATGATATTCTAGAAAGGGTGAATGTGCTGAAATTTCCCACTTATGTTGATGTGTTAGACCGAGCTTTAATGTCAGAAGCTAACATGGCCAACCGAGGTAAACCACTAGCCGACTGGAAGGCTAGGAGGTAAGGCTTTTTCTCAGGGAAAAAATCATCAAAGAAACAAAACACGGGATTCTCAAGCACTTCGGGCCCCACCAGAAATACGGCACCAACATGTACTCAATGTGGTAAAAAGCATCACGGGGTTTGTTATCGTATTTTCGGGGCATGCTACAGATGTGGTGAAATGAGGCATATGGCAAGGGATTGCACCCAAACTAAACAACAAAAAGGTGGGAAACTAGCCGTTAATTCAACCGAATCCATCCCAAAACCGGGTGATACTATGAGCCTGCTACTACCAGAAACACAATGAGACAAGGGAGAGTCTTTGCACTTGTCCCAGGTGACACACAGAATACTGAAGCCGTTGTCTTAGGTACTATCTCTATATGTAATCAGGATGCTTTTATGTTAATTGACTCTGGATTAACACACTCCTTTATAACTTATCCATTTGCATCTAGATTGAGTAGACCTCTAAAATCATTGCCATATTTGTTGTGTGTATCTGCTCTATCCAGGGAATCTGTGTTGTGTATATCTGTATGTCGATTTTGTGATATGCGTGTTGGGAATGCTACCTTGTACGTACATTTGTTACCCTTGGACTTTAGACATTTTGAGGTAATTCTGGGTATGAGCTGGTTATCTAAATACTGTGCCACCATCGATTGTCTAATGAAACAAGTTGTAATTAGACCACAAGGGCAAGAAGAAATTGTATTTGTGGGCAATAGGGTAGTGCCTCCACCTTATTTGATATCTACAATGACAGCATGTAGATTGATCAAGAAAGGGTGCCAGGGTTACTTGTGTAATGTATTATCCGAACAATCTACGAATGTTGAATTGAATAATATTTCTGTTGTTCGAGAATTTTCGGATGTATTTCCTGATGAACTGCGAGAGGGATTGGTGGACAGAGAGATAGAGTTTACCATTGATGTTGCCCTGAGCACCCAGCCTATCTCAAAAAGTCCCTATAGAATGTATGCTGCTGAAATGAAAGAACTGAAAGAACAGTTACAAGACTTGTCAGACAAAAGGTTTATTCGACCAAGCATTTCGCCATGGGGCACTCCCGTGTTGTTTGTAAAGAAGAAAGACAGAACTTTACGTTTGTGCATTAACTATCGGGAACTAAACAAGGTAACAGTCAAAAATAAATATCCATTACCTCAAATTGACGGTTTATTTTATTAGTTACAAGGTTCACAGGTCTTTGAAAATTGATTTGAGATCCAACTACCACTAGTTGAAGGTAAAGGCAGAAGATGTTGAGAAAACTGCATTTAGAATGGGGTATGGTCACTACGAATTTCTTGTTATGCCGTTTGGAGTGACTAACGCACCTGCAGCATTTATGGACCTTATGAACCGGATTTTCAAAGCTTATCTTGATGAATTTGTTGTAGTTTTTATCGATGATATTTTGATATATTCAAAGAATAGATTTGAACACGAACAACATTTGAGAACTGTCTTGCAAACACTTAGAGAAAAGAAATTATTTGCTAAACTTACAAAATGTGAATTTTGGTTGGATGAGGTTGTTTTCTTAGGGCATGTAATCAATAGAGATGGGATTTCGATAGACCCACAAAAGATAGAGGCAATTGTAGACTGGCCTACACTAACAAATGTAATGGAAATCTGCAGTTTCATGGGCTTAGTTGGGTACTACAGACGGTTTGTGAAGGATTTTTCAAAAATAATTGTACCTCTTACCCAACTGACATGCAAGGGACAACAATTTGAATGGAATGATGAAAGAGAATATTCCTTTCAAGAACTGAAAACGAGATTAACCACTGCACCAGTGTTGACATTGCCTACAGGTACAGAAAACTTTATGATTTACAGTGATGCGTCTTTGTAGACACCCCATTTTTGACCGACCTTAAGACTCAAACGTCATTGATTGAGCGCTCAGTGATAGTGCATGTTGTGCTTGTTTCGAGTTTCTAGAGTTTTGGCTGAGAGCCTCGCCTCCGGGCCTCTGAACTCTTTGTGCTTTGGCTCGGTTTGTGGACCAAGCCTTGTTTTTCTTCCCTGGAGGGGAGGACTGGTTTGTTGACCACCTTTTTTGTGGTCGTAGATCACTTTTCTCTATTGGAGACTAGTTTCCGATTTTCGGAGCCTTCGGTCGCGTACCTTGTCTCGGGACCGCTTAACGTTCCCCGTTTGGTGTGGTTTTTGAACCACATCTTGTTGCCTCGGCCTAGAGGGACACTGTGGTCTGGGAGACCACTTTTGCGGTCATAGACCGCTTTTGGTGCCGGTTGACTAGTTTTTGGGTCTCTCGGCTGTGCGCCTTCCCTCCGGGACTTTCGTCTTGCATCCTTTTTGGTTTGGTTTTGGTACAAACCTTGTTTTCCTTGTTTGGAAGGTGGTCCAAGGGTGGGACACCAGTTCTTCCCCTTGGAGACCACTTTTCTTCCCACCAGCCAATTTTCTGATCTGCCAACTGGTCTCCTTGGTCTTTAGGCCATCTTTTCTGGTGGGCCACCACACCATTGCATTGTTTTCATGCTTTAGACCTCTCCTACCCATGGCCGACCAGTTTTTGTCTTGGGAGACCACTTGTGGTGGTCGGCCGACCACTTTAACTAGCTAGCCGACCACTTCAAAGCTTTTTTTTTTTCACCTTTTGGGAGATATTTTTAGGCCAGCTGTGCCAGCTGGAAGGCACAGAAGCCATCCTTCATACACGTGGCTTTAAGCCTAAAGCTTGGCCAACAAGCTTGAGCCTTTGTTCTCTATAAAGGAGAACCTTCCCCATCCTCCTCCAGTTTCAGTTCTTTGTGCTTGAGCTATACATATACATCTTTGTATCTATCTTGCCCTTGCTCTTCGTTTTTGTGCCTTAAAGTGTCATTTTATCACACTTTTGCACACACACACTCAAACACAATACTCTTGGAGCTGCGGTCCCTTGAAATTGTTTTTGAAGTTTTTGGATTGGTTTTGGTTCAAAAAGAGTGCTGGAGTTTTAACCTTGAAGGTGTTCATCAAGGGTGAGTTTCTAGCCTTTAAACCCTTATTTTGGCTTAAGGTTTTGGACCTATCGGCATGGTGTTTTAGGCTCAACTTCCTACTGCAAAAAGTTCTTTTTTTTCAGTCCTTAAAATGTTTGTTTAAGGCCACTTTTGTGTTGGAGGTAGTCTACCCCTCTTAGGCCTTGTTTGGTCTTGTTCTTGTGCCATCTTTTAAGCTATTGGGACCACCTTGTTTTGGCCTTCTCACCATTGAAACTCAGAGGAATTTCAGTGGTGGAAATGGTGTTTTGAGGTCCTAAATAAGAGTAAGTCATCCCCTTTCCTTGTGTCTTGTATACTTGCTTCATATGCCTCATGTTTGAGCATGTTTGTTAAGCTTATGTTGGCTCCATCTTAGCTTGTATTTGGGGTTATTTTGACATGGCATACCACCGTTTTTACTTGGTTTGGTCATTCCATGCATGCCTTACACACTTGTAGTGTAATCCTCACAAACTAGTCTTGTATTCTTCATGAAGTAGCATGTCATTCTAGCTTGTTTTGAGTCCATCTCAGCATGTTCTTGGTGTTGTTTTTCCTTGTCATACCTCTGTTAAGGTTTGGTTTGGTTGGCCTTTGCATGCTCCTTGCACTTGTAGTGCAATTCCATGAATTAGCCTAATGTGTATCATGCTTTAACATGTCATTCCAGCATGATTTTTGCTTAACTTCAAGAAGCTTTTGTCCATGTTTTAGCATGCTTAAGCTCTGATTTGTGTTTGCATGCTCCTTGCACTTGTAGTGCAATTCCATGAATTAGCCTAATGTGTATCATGCTTTAACATGTCATTCCAGCATGATTTTTGCTTAACTTCAAGAAGCTTTTGTCCATGTTTTAGCATGCTTAAGCTATGATTTGTGTTGTTTTGGTCATGCATGTCATGCTTTGTATAGCTATAATGCAGTCTAGCTTGTTAGCTTTGTGTATCAAGTCCACTAGCATGCATTACTTGGACTATTTTCATGATTTGGCATCATTTGTTATGAGATTTCAGTGCATGTTTCATGTTCATGCGCTCACATCTTTCACTTATTCAATGCGTTGGAGGGTTTGCCCTTTATGCCTTAACATGAGTCATTGCGTATGCCTTCATGCCTAAGCTTGCGAGCTATCATTTCAGTGGATTTTTGGGATTATTTTTCCATGATATAACTCTGATTTTTGTTGGTTGAGTCATCTTATGCTTGGTCTTGTAAGGTGTAGTGTAATCCTCCCATATTGCCCTTGCATGATCCATGTTTTGGCCCCTCATGCTAGCTTGTTTTGGCTTCCTTACATGCATGTTTAGACCCATTTTGACATGTTCTAGGACTGTTTTGGGTTGCCTCAACCATTTGCTTCATGCTTTGTATTGTTATAGTGCAATTGGCCTTGCTAGCTTTGTGTTTTCATGCCTCATGCATGCTATCTTTGAGCTATTTGGATGATTTGGCATCATTTAATACTTCATTTCAGAGCATGTAACATTGTCATATTCTCATGCATATCACTCTTTAATTGTGGTTCAAGGGTTGTGCATTGTTGCCTAGTTTGTGGCCTAGCATGTATGCCATGTTGCCTAGGCCATTGAGCCCTCATTTTAGCAGGTTTTGGTCTTTGTTTTGACCTACTTGAGCTTTGTGCATGGTTGGCTTTAAGGACCCTAACATGCTTTGCTTGTGTTGTTTGAGTGATTTGGAATAATTTCATACTTTATTTCAGAGCCTTTAGTGCTGTCACACTCCCATTTGTCACTCCATGAGCACTCTTGAGAGTTGTGCTCTTAGGCCTAGTTGATGGGCCAATGCATGTGCATGCTTTGTTTTGCATTTCATCCCTTTATTTTAGTATTATGGCCACTGATTTGGGCATGACTGAGGTCTGTCCATTTTGGTTTAAGTCCATCGGGCATGTTATGTGAATGTTGTCACATTGTATCATATTGTTGGATGCTTATGTTGCCTTGTATTGTGCATGCATTAGCATTGTTTGCATGCCATTAGCTTTGTTAAGTTGATCATGTTGCCTTGCATTGAGTATGCATGCCATTAACATTGATAGGTTGCTTATATTGCCTTGCATTGAGTATGCATGTCCTTAGCATTGATAAGTTGCTCATGTTGTATTGCATTTTGCATGCATGCATTATATTGTGTTTAGAATCTCATGTTGTTCATTGCATTGTGTATGCCATATCGTTTGCATTGTTTATGCCATGTTATCCTTTGCATTGTGTATGCCATGTAGTTGCATTGTGTTTTGTATGTCTTGCATTGCATGTTTGCATGCTTAAGTTACATTCCATGTTTGCATGCTTGAGTTGCTTGCATTTTGTTTGGAATAGGTGTTAGTCCAAACATGAGAAACGAGGGACGTTTCATACTTAAAGTGATGGAACATGCCTCAATTCTCGGTCGTTGACTCTCTTGATCAAACATGATAGAGGCCAAGGCTTTATGTGTTTACCTGTGCATTCATTTTAAATTGAATCGTGCAATCTGGCTTCTCGGTCATCATGCATCGATATGCGTGATTGGTGGCCCGAGGGTCAAGAACCGCACTCCCTTGAGCTTATGAAATGATAGGGGGGGTGGTTCTCCAAACATATCTTGCAAATATATTGCCATGCCCTTTCTTGCTCTCTGTTGTAGCAAACTGGAGGAGGCAGCAACAACTGGTCGGCAGACCAGAAAAAGTGGCTGGCCGACCACTTTATTTGGTCTACAACAAAGAAAAGTGGTCGGTAGGTGGCCTCTCACATTAACAACTGGTCGACCACCCTCCTACAGGTCCCCAAGGTGATTTAGAAGCTTTCTGGAGCTTGGTGCAATGTTCTGAGAATAATTGCAAACAGAGGTAAGTTGGGGCATTGCAACGAATTTCTGAACGAGGCGACTGAGCATGCATATACTTCCCGCCTTGAGGCTCCTGATTTATCGCTTTACTTAGCTGATTTGACTAGCTAGTTAGCTATTCGGTTTGTACTTAATTAGTTAATGCGTTTAACTATTCAATTTGTGTTGTAATAGTTTAATTAGTTAGCTTGTTAGTTGATTAGTTTTGTGATGTAATAATTAGTTTAATTAGCTTAGATTAGCTAGTTTGCTTCTTATTCGGACCCTCTGTCGAGAGGGCCAATTTTGTAATAAGCGTGCGTGTGTGTGATGTATGTCTTCGAACCCCCATTTCTTTCTCCATTTTACTTAACCGCTTACGATGGTTAGTTTTAGGGCATATTTCAATTAGCATACCTTATGCTTGCATGCGTGCATCATTCATCTGTTTTGCATACACTGGGCTCAGCGTATCATAATAACTGCATTGTATTTCAATTCCAAGTTGAATACATGTATCAAGTTGAATGTCATATTGCATTCTAGAATAGCCGAGCCTATTTCAACTGCATTTTTGCATGTGTTGCATTAGCCATCTTAACATGAACTAGGATCATGCATGATTTCTAACTAGTTCTTTGTTTTGGCTCGGACTACACTGTGAGTGTTTACGCTTTAGCATACTGCATGTGTGTTAATGTTGCCATGAAAGCATGCTTACCATGAGGCTAACTGCTTATTTGATATAACTACCTGAATGCCTATGGGTGAATGTTGGATTGCTTGAATTGGAACAATTCATCAAATCCCCGATTTAGCCTACTTGCGAGTAGCAAACTTTAAACAATTTTCAAACAAACAAACTTGCAATGTTTTGTTCCAAATTAGGCGATCTAGTCTATACTTGAATGCTGTGCGGATCATATAGTAATTCTAGGTTAATAACTGGAATAAGAACACATGTGTTTCGAAAAATAAAATATCATGCTTAGTGAAGGCCGATCTTTGATCAGGCGAGCGGTGGTGCGCATTGCATGACCTTCCCCTCTCGTACCCAAGTTCCTGATCTGAGGCAACTTTGGTGATAACGGACACGTGGCCTTAGGTAGGAGTTAGGGTTTCCTAAATTCTCCCAAAATAAAACGTTTAGGTGGCGACTCTGTATCTGGCAAAGCAATCCATGTTTGACACTTCTTTACAAAAATCAGTTTTCCAAAATGATTTGTTGGATTTGGACTCTTTGGTGATTTATCGGTCTCATATTGTACTTTGTGAGATTAGATTCAGAACTGCGACACGAGTCCGAACTGTAGTAGCTAAAGAACAAAATAGATTTGCGCCCTCGCGCATGGAGCCAGGAGAGTTCTCGGGGCATATCTACACTTTCTGGCGACTTTGCTGGGGAGTCAGAGAACTTGACTCGAACTCATGATATCTTGTTTTGACTACACTTATGTGTCTCTTTGCATTGCATTTGCATTGGTGCGCCTAGGACACCGTGTTTGCCGTATGCTATTCCTAAACGGTTTGTCGGAGGCTTGCTTTAAGAAGCGTGCCATAAGGCTGACTGGTTGCGGGCTCTGCCACGACGGGAACACAAACGTCAGTTTTTTTTTACCAGGGCACCCTTTTTGACCATTCGACCTAGTGCATATTCGGAATCCATAGTGACCATTCCATGCTAGGACAGGTTGTTTACCCGATTGTAGGTTGTTTTGAAACCGCTGTGTGCGTAGTGAAACCTTAGCACCTGAGAAAATAGGACAGGGAAACCTTACCCCAACATAGGGGTGTTTTGGCTCTCATTTGCTTGCTTTGTGTTTTTAGAGTGTGCCTCTACAGGAATGCATGTATCAGTTTGCAAGTCTGGGTATCAGGCCTGCGGGCATCAATATTTGAAGAATCAGTTTTACCTGAGGGTATCAGTTTTGGGGCAGCAATTTGGGCACAGTGATCGGTGTTGAGAACAGTGTGTTTCAACTTATAAATGCCAACTGAGCGTTATTATGCCAACTGTGTGTTGTCTTTATTTAAGCCGTTATGCTGTCCGCTTTTCTGGTTGTTTATTTCCTTATTATGCTTTATTTATATTTTTGCAAGGTAGTTTAGCACTGTAGCCGTACCCGGAGAACTCCTGAGCTCCGCACGCAAGGGCGCAAAATCTGTTTTGTTCAAGGCTACTACAAGTTTGGACTCAATGTCATGGTTCTGAATCTAATCTCACAAAGTGCAATGTGAGACCGATAAATCACCAAAGAGTCCAAATCCGACAAATTGTTTTGGAAAACTGATTTTTATAAAGAAGTGCCAAACGTGGACTGCTTTGCCAGATACAGAGTCGCGACCTAAATATTTTATTTTGGGGGAATTTAGGAAATCCAGACTCGTGCCTAAGGCCATGTGTCCGTCATTACCAAAGTTGCCTTGGCTTGGGAACTTGGGTACGAGAGGGGAAGGTCATGCAATGAACACCCCGGCTCTCCCGATCAAAGATAGGCCTGTACTAAGCATGATATTTTGTTTTTGAAAACACGTGTTCTTATTTTGGTTATTAACCTAGAATTACTATGTGATGCGCACAACATACAAGTATAGACTAGATCGCCTAATTTGGAATAAAACATTGCATGTTCGTTTGTTAAAAATGATTTGAAGTTTGCTACTCGCAAGTAGGCTAAATCGAGGATTTGATGAATTGTTCCAATTCAAACAATCCAACCTTCACCCACAGGCATTTAGGCAGTTATATCAAATAAACAGTTAGCCTCATGGCAAGCATGCTTTCATGGCAACATTAACACACATGCAGTATGGTAAAGCGTAAACACTCACAATGTACTCCGAGCCAAAACAAAGAACTAGTTAGAAATCATGCATGATCCTAGTTCATGTTAAGATGGCTAATGCAACACATGCAAAAATGCAGCTAAAATAGGCTCGGCTATTCTAGAATGGCATATGACATGCAACTATTCGATACATGTATTCAACTCGGAATTGAAATACGATGTAGTTAGTATGATGCGCCGAGCCCGGTGCATGCAATACAGATGAATGGATGCACGCATGCAAGCATAAGGTATGCTAAACAAAATATTCCCTATAACTAACCATCATAAGCGGTTAAGTAAAAGGGAGAAAGAAATAGGGGTTGGAAGACATGCATCACACACATGCACGCTTATTATAATAGTTGACCCTCTCGACGGAGGGCCCGAATAAGAAGCTAACTAGCTAATCTAAGCTAAATAAACTAATTATTACATCGCAAAATTGAATAACTAGCTACAACTAATTATTACAACACAAATTGAATAGCTAAGCACATGCATAAAATAGCTAAGCAAACTAGCTAAGTAAAGCAGTAAAACATGAGCCTCAAAGGGAGAAGAGTGTATGCATGCCTGGTCACCTCGTTCGGAAATCCGTTGCAATGCCCTAACTTGCCTCTATTTGCAATTGTTCTCAGAACCTTGCACCAAGCTCCACAAAGCTTCAAACTCACCTTGGGGACCTGTGGGAGGGTGGCCGACCAGTTGTTGATGTGGGAGACCACCTGCCGACCACGTTTTGTTGCTGCAGAGCAGAAAAAGTGGTCAGCCAGAACTGGCTGGCCAGCCAGTTTTTGCTGCACTTCTCCAGTTTGTTGCAACAGAGAGCAAGAAAGGGCATGGCAATGTATTTGCAAGATATGTGTGCACAACCAGCCTCCCTATCATTTCATGAGCTCAAGGGAGTGTGGTTCTCGACCCTTGGCCCACCAATCACGCATCTCGATGCATGATGGCCGAGAAACCAAATTGCACAATTCAATATGAAATTAATGCACAAGTAAACACATAAAGCCCAAAACTCTATCATGTGTGATCAAGAGGGTCAGCGACTGAGAATTGAGGCATGTTTCATCACTTTAAGTATGAAACGTCCCTCGTTTCTTGTGTTTGGAGTAACACCTATTCCAAACAAAATGCAAGCAACTCAAGCATGCAAACATGGAATGCAACATGGCACACACAATGCAATGTAACAACCTAGCATGTGCAATGCAAAAAACAACACGGCATACTCAATGCAATGTGACATAAGCATGCACAATGCAAAGTACATGGCATATTCAATGCAATGTGACATGATCAACTTAACAAAGCTAATGACATGCAAACAATGCTAATGCATGCACAATGCAAGGCAACATAAGCATGCAACAATATGATACAATGTAACAACATTCACATAACATGCTTGATGGACTTAAACCAAAATGGACAGACCTCAGTCATGCCCAAATCAGTGGCCATAATGATGAAACTAAGGCATGAAGATCAAGACAAACATGCTCAGTGCAATGGCCCATTGACTAGGCATAAGAGCACAACTCTCAAGAGTGCTCAAGGAGTGACAAATGTGGAAGTGTAACAACACTAAGTGCACTGAAATGAGGTATGAAATGATGCCAAATCATTGAAACAACACAAGCATGGCATGCTATGGTCCTTAAAGCATGAATCTAGTAAAGAGCACTACAAAGGGGGCATGCAATACATGGCACAAATTCATGAGTCTATCATGGACAGAGCTTAAATAGGTCTTAACAAAGACCAAAACATGCTGAGATGAGGGCTCAAGGGCCTAGGCATGCAAGCATACAAGCTAGGCCATAAGCTAGGCAACAAGGCATAACACTCAAAGACACTTAAAGAGTGAATGAAGTGGGAACATGGCAATGCTACAAGCTCTAAAATTCCATATGAAATGATGCCAAATCATGTACACAACACAAATGAAGCATGCTATGGTACCCAAAGCTTGAAGCTAGCTTGGGCATTTGTACTACAACTATGAAAAACATGAAGCATATGGAAAAGGCAACCCAAACCAGTCCTAGAACATGTGAAAATGAGTCTAAAATATGAATGGAAGGAAGCCGAAGGAAGCCAAAACAAGCTAACAAGAAGGGCCAAAACATGGATCATGCAAGGGCAATATCGGAGGATTACACTACACCTACCAAGACCAAGCATGGGATGGCCTCACCAACAAAAATTAGAGTTATATCATGGCAAAATAACCCCCAAAACACATTGAAATGATAGCTCGCAAGCTTAGGCATGAAGGCATACACAATGGCTCATGTTAAGGCATAAAACACAAACTCTCCAAAGCATGGAATAAGTGAAAGATGCAAGTGTGTGGCCGCACTAAATGGAATGAAATCATATTTCAAATGATGCCAAATCATGGAAATAGGTCAAGCAATGCATGCTAGTGGACTTGATATACAAAGATAACAATCTAGAATGCACTATAACTATACAAAGCATGTCATACGTGACCAAAACAACATAAATCAGACCTTAAACATGGTAAAACATGAACAAAATCTTCTTGAAGTTAAGCCAAAATCATGTTAGAATAATAGTCTAAAGCATGAGACACATTAGGCTAATTCATGGAATTGCACTACAAGTGCATGGAGCATGCAAGGGTCCATTAAACCAAACCTTAACAGAGGTATAACATGGTAAAACAACACCAAGAACATGCTAAAATGGACTCAAAACAAGTTAGAATGACATGCTACTTCATGAAACATACAAGACTAGTTTGCAACATTTACACTACAAGTGTATAAGGCATGAAAGAGATGACAAAACCAAGTTAAAATAGTGGTATGCCATGCCAAAATAATCCCAAATACATGCTAAGATATGGCCAACATAAGCTTAACAAACATGCTCAAACATGAGGTATTCAAAGCAAGAATACAAAATACAAGGAGAGGGGATGACCCTCTCCTATTTGGGACCTCAAAACCACCTTTCCACCATTGAAAATCCTTTGGATTTCAGTGGTAGAAAGGTCATGCAAAGGCTAAAACAAGAGCCAAAAGGGATGGATCAAAACAGGGCCTAACAAGGCCTAAGAGGGGGTAGACTACCCACAACACAAAAGTGACCTTAAACAAACATTTTAAGGACAAAAAATAAAACTTTTTTTAGTAGAAAGTTAAGCTTAAATCAGCATGAAAATGGGTCCAAAAGCTTAAGCAAAACATGGGTTTAAAAGGCTAGTTTCTCATCCTTGTAGAACCTCTTCAAGGCTGCAACTCCAGCACACTTTTTGAACCAAAACTAGTCCAAAAACTTCAAAACCAGTTCCTAAGGACCTCAGCTCCAAAAGGATGGTGTTTGAGTGTGTGTTTGTGTGTTAAAGTATGAAAAAATTACACTTTAAGGCACAAATATGAGACCAAAAGAGAGATATGGAGATATATGTGTATCTATCTCTCAATGCACAAAATCTGAACCTAGAGGAGAGAGGGGGAGGTTCTCTTATACAGAGAACCAAGCCTCAAGCTTGTTAAGGAAGCTTTGGCCTCAAAGCCATCCCTCCATACATGATGGTTCTGGTGCTTTCCAGCTGTCACAAATGGACTAAAAATATCTCCAAAAAGGTGATGAAAGGCACTACAAGTGGTCTCCCAAGGCAAAAAGTGGTCGGCCATGGTGGGAGAAGGTTAGCAGCATGAAAACAATGCAGTGGTGTGGTGGCCGACCAGAAAAGATGGCCTAAAGACCATGGAGACCAGTTGGCAGACCAGAAAACCGGCTGGCAAGAAGAAAAATGGTCTCCAAGGGGAAGAACTGGTGTCCCACCCTTGTACCACCTTCCAAACAAGGAAAATAAGGTTTGTACCAAAAACAAACCAAAAAGGATGCAAAACGAAAGTTCGGGAGGCAAAGCGCGCAGCCGGAAGCCTCGAAAACTAGTCTACGGGCATCAAAAGTAGTTTACGACCACCAAAGTAGTCTCCCAGACCACAGTGAACCTCTAGGCGGAGGCAACAACGTGTGGTTCAAAAATCACGCCAAACGGAGAACGTTAGACAGTCCCGAGTCAAGGCGCGCGACCGAAGGCTTCGAAAATCGGAAACTAGCCTCCAAGCGAGAAAAGTGGTCTACGACCCCAAAGAGGTGGTCTACAAGACCTCTCCCTCCCTCTAGGGAAGGGAAACAAGGCTTGGTCCGCAAACCGAGCCAAAGCACAAAGAGTTCAGAGGCCCGAAGGCAACGCTCTCAGCCGAAAACTCCGGAGACTCGAAACTAGCACAACATGCACTATCACCGAGCGCTCAATCGATGACGTCTGAGTCTTAAGATTGGCCAAAAATGGGGTGTCTACAAGAACTATTGCATCTGACCAGGCAGATATTCCCCGAGCACTCTGGGTTAGAGGTCGCAGACTTCATCGATCCAAGGATCTGATAGATGGGCAACTAGTGTACCACTCATTACCCCCGGTTATTAGACGAAGGTCAATTAGGCATAGTGTATCAGTACAACAGTTGCCAAATTAGTGGTCCTGGAGTAGTCGGATTGAGGTTTCAATTTCTACTGCAGCGACAGATATACCGGTTGTTCAGTTAGACCAGCACCCTATGGCAGGTATGGAAGAGATGATGCGTCAGCTCCAGGAAAGTATGTAAGCCATGCAGCAGGATGTTGCACGCCGAGCAGAGTCGGCTGCGTGCCAAGCCAAGGTAGTGGCCCAATAGGCAGAGTTAATTGCCAGGCTACAGCAGCAAACTGGGGCATTTGCTTCGCACCCACCTCCTCCCCTACCTAGAGTTCCAATACTCAGGGAGACAACAAACGTCCAAGAAAATATGGACGTTCCAACGGGGCCGGCTCTGTCCCCAATCCTACACCAACTATCCAAAATGCCCACCAATCTAGTGGATTCACCGTTTGAATTTGAGGTGGATCCAACGGCGTTAAAAGTGAGCAAGCTGGAAAAGCTTTTCAAGAGGGCTCAAGGCATGAAATCCATTTCGAATATAGAGGATGGATATACTGACTTGACCGTGACGTTGCCGGGCCGGTTTAAGATGCCGCACATCGACCGTTTTGACGGGTCCGAAGATCCTATGGTGTACCTGCGCCTATTTTCGGATATCCTAAGGTCATTGGGCCTCTCCAGATTGCAGAAGCTTTCCCTGTTTGGCCGGACCCTGTCGGGTGTAGCGGCTATTTGGTATGAAAAATTGGAGGACTCTGTTAAGAGGAACTGGCAAGAGATGACTGAGGCCTTCATAGCTCAATACTCCTACCATACACCGATTGAGGTCACAACTCGTGATCTTGAGATAACCAAGCAAGAGCTGAAGGAGAGCTTCTCCGATTTTGTGACCCGCTGGAGGGCTAAAGCCTCGATGATGACCATCAGGCCCGTTGACAAAGATCAGATACGGATGGTTCTGCGCAACCTCCAGCCTAAGCTCATGCAAAAGATGATCGTCCTCCCCCTACCCACCTTTGCAGATTTACATGAGATCGGGGTGCTGATCGAGGACGCAATGAAACAAGGTTTGATTGACCATGAGAGAGAGTAGCCCAAGAGGGCATTCAACTACAGTACGAATGCAGGCACTAGCAATGCTGCAGCTGCCAGATCTTCAGATGTAGGAATGATCACCATCACCCCTCCAAAAACCCTTGCAGCTACACCCTTTACTGGTTCATCCGGAAGCAGCTCGCAAATAGCCAGATATGCCCCCTGAGGCCAAAGAACCTTCACCCCACTATATCTGTCTTTGTCCAAGGCTTTGGGGGTTTTGATCAAGAAAGGACACTTGAAGCCCCTAGAGCCACGACCCTTACCAGAAAAGCTTTCTCCCTCCCATAACCCAGCAAAGTACTGTTCTTATCACCAACAACATGGTCACTAAACTGACCAGTGCTTTCGATTGCGTCATGAGATTCAGGATCTCATCGACAACAGGGTGATTATGCCTCCGGAGAAGCCGAATGTCACAACCAAACCTCTCCCACCACATAACCAAGCTCCACCTCCTAAACGCATTAACCTGATCCAAACTGCGGTTGTGTCATATGACTCTAGTATATATATCACACCTTCCCACCTACCCAAGTCGGAGGTGTTCATTCTCGACAGCACTGACTTGCGCATGCTGGACATCTCCCCAACCCAACCTGAACTGGTGGTGGTTACTATCGAAGATAGATTTGGTCGACTGTTGAGGCGGATAGTAATGATGATTCAGAGCCTACGGGGTCTGCTAGATTTGTGTACAACCCGAGTGGTTACATTACTTCAACAAGCAAGGTTAGGCCGAGAGTAGAGCTGCCGGTGGGGGTCGAGATTTGTGTAGTTCGCGTGGATGGACCTAATCAAGGCCTAGATGACCTAACGGAACTGGAGAAGGATATCGCGAACCTACAATTCTTCAATGAACATGATTCGAGAGACGTGACTGTCAACTAGTTTGATCTAGAAGGGTCAGTGGAAGCTACTAGGTGGCTCAGCGACGAGCCAGATGTTATTGGGCAGCCTCAGCAAGAACAAGGTCCGTCAGACACATGGACATCAACGGTGGCCAGAATGACGGGAATCAGGGCCAACCACCGGAGAGCACCGGTGTTAAGAATTTTGCTCGGGGTCAGAGCATTTTGAGTACAAAAAATGTTGAGCAGGCTGCACTGAAGCAGTTTGAACAGGAAAAGATCAAAGATCTGGAAAGGGCTAGAAAAGCCAAAACCCCTATGGGAACGGAATGTGCCGTACGCACAGAAGCAGTTGTAACGGAACCGGACAGGGGTTTGTCGGTTGCTGATGGCATGTGGTGGAAAGATGACGACCTATGTCTTGCCCATACCGACGAAGATTGGGGACAAAACCAACCGAATGATACCTGGTATGTGGGAGAGGTTGACCACATGACCAGAAGTGGGCGGTATTTCAAGCCCCCGCACTTAGATTAACCAAAGGCGTCCGGGAAGGACAAGGAGGCGGAGAGGCGGAGAGGCAGAAAGAAAGACTACTCAAAGAGGAGGCTGTATTGAAACAACTAAAGAAAATCCAAGCAGAGATCTCCATTTGAGGACTGCTTATGGCCTCAAAAGTTCATAGACAGGTTGTCCTTTCTGCGATGGACAGGGCCAAACTTTCAATTGACACCATGCCTGAACAACTGGTAGGATTGGTTTTTCCAGGAGGAGCTTCCTCGACATTGACCTTCACTAACAAGGAGCTGCGGCTTGAGGGTGCAAACCATAACAAACCGCTCTACATCTCTATAGAGTGTAGAGAAAAATAGATACCAGTAGTTCTTGATGACACAGGTTCTACTATCAACGTGTGTCCGTCGAGGACGGCATATGCAATCGGGTTGAAACCTGTGGATTTTGTGCCTACTGCCCAGGTGATTAGGACATATGACAATACCAGCAGAGAAGTGATGGGGACTGTACAGATTCAAACTCGGGTCGGTCCAAGACATCAGGATATTGACTTTCATGTCTTGGACGTTCCCGCGACCTTCAATCTACTCCTAGGGCAGCCATGGCTGCACCAGGTGAAGGTAGTCCCTTCCACCCTGCATCAAATGTTGAAGTACCCCCACGGGAAGAGGGTGGCTATAGTTTTGGGGAATTCTTCAATCCATCCACCGCCAGAGGTTTCTATGCCAGTTCTGGAGATTGAACATGGCGCGAAAGATGTGTTCCTATCAGGATTTACCCTAGCCGAAGCCCGGGTTGTATAGAACATACTGGCTATTGATGAGGGGATATATGTTAGTGCACAATCTCTGTACCTTATGAACAAGCTCCAGTACATCCTCAGGATGGGATTAGAGAGAAGTGGCGGGAAAGGCATTACAGCATCGGCCGAAGTGCCGCATAACCCACATACCTTTGGTTTAGGTTATCTGCCTACCAAAGAGGATTGGGTGAGGAAAAGAAAAGAGACGGCCGCAAGAGCTAGAGCAAAGCAGGCTGGGAAGCGTTATGAGTTGATGCATCGGCCTATCCAGGGTACCCTAAACGGATGCTTTGTCCGAGAGGGGAAAGACTTCCCGTTCTGCGGCTTCCTGGAGCCATGGCTAAATGTAGAGAGGCGGCGCATGCCGGGGTTTGAAATTTTCTTTGACTTGCAATTGTCTGGGGATGACCTTGCTGATGAGCAAACAGACCCACCAGTTGAGGTTGAACCGTGCAAGGAGGAGCATTTTGTAGGCGTAGAGATTGAAATGGGGATAGCACTGGCTTGTCTACTTTCAGATCCTCCGATCGTACATAAGTGCTTGGAGGATAACTTCTCGGTGTCCATGATCGAGAATGAAATGGCTGCGAGCCCATCTTCAAACATTCTGGATGTATCCATCGCACTCTCCCTCGTCTGACGATAAGAGGAGGGATTCTTATCGAGCAACACCGGGTCAGGTAGTGAGCCGAAATCTGATTCCACTTAGTCTATAGAGTCGGAATCAGGTTCCAGTTCATCTGAGTCTGAGTCCGGTATTCTTGGGGGTGACAACCGGATGCCACAGTCCTGTCTAGGTTGTCTTTCTCTTTTTCTTTTGAGTCTGCTGTAACAGAGGAATCATAAGTGATTAATGAGAATGGAATGACTGTGGCTTTCGAGTACTTTTTTGTACCCTTAATTTATTGCATTAATCAAGACTTTCAATTTTTTGATGAAAACAACGAGGTAGAAATTTCTCCAGTTTTGCAATATTTGCTTGATCAAGAGCAGGAGAGGTTTGTAAAACCCTTGGTTGATGAAATCACCCAAATTAATGTTGGTACTGAGAAGGACCCGCGACTGGTCCTGATTTGGTCCACGTTGTCTTCGGTGGAACGCGAGCGCTTAGTCGCTTTGTTAAAAGATTTCAAAGATGCTTTCGCATGGTCCTATGAAGACATGCCTGGAATCGATCCTGAGATTTTACAGCACTGGATCCCTCTTGACCCAGAGGCCTGACCTGTTAAGAAGAAACTTAGAAGGATCCGCTCGGACTGGGCTCTCAAGATCAAGGAAGAGGTCACCAAGCAAATTGACACAGGGTTCCTGTTGGTATCAGAATACCCAACTTGGTTGGCCAATATAGTTCCAGTGCCGAAGAAGGACGGCAGAATTCGGGTATGTGTGGATTTCAGGGATTTGAACAAAGCCAGTTCAAAAGACGACTTTCCTCTGCCGCATATCGACGAATTAGTGGACTTCATTGCTGGGCAGGCGTTGCATTCGTTCATGGATGGGTTTTGAAGCTACAATCAGATATTGATGGCACCCAAAGATCGGGAGAAGATCACTTTTACCACCCCATAGGGAACCTATTCTTATAGGGTGATACCGTTTGGGATGAAGAACGCTAGGGCTACGTGTCAACGGGCTGCGACCACAATTTTGCATGACATGATCCATAAAGAGGTTAAGGTGTACGTGGACAACATGATTGTCAAGTCCAAGGAAAGAGAGGGCCACTACACCGCCTTGTAGAAATTCTTCCAAAGGATCAGAGAGTATCGGTTGCGGCTAAATCCTCAGAAGTGTACTTTTGGTGTTACAGCAGGGAAAATGCTGGGGTTCTTGATTACACAGAGAGGTATCGAGGTCGACCCTTCCAAAATTAAGGCCATCTTAGAAATGCCACCACCGAGGACTGAAAAAGAGGTGCGAGGCTTTCTGGGTAAAGTGCAATTCATAAGACGATTTATTGAAAAGTTAACCTTGACTTGTGAACCGCTCTTTGGTCTCTTGAAGAAATGAAAGAAATTCCAATGAGACGGCCGATCCCAAGCTGCCTTCGAACAGATCAAACAATATTTACAGAACCCACTTGTGTTGTCACTGCCTGAGCCGGGGAAACTGTTGATTCTGTATCTTTCAGTGACTGAAACTACAATGGGCTGCATGCTCGCACAGGAGTCTGAGGACAAAGTGGAAAGAGCTATCTAATACCTGAGCAAGAAAATGCTGGATTACGAGGCCCGCTATACTCCACTCGAGAAGGCTTGTCTGGCCTTGGTATGGGCTACCAGGAAGCTGCGGCACTACCTATTAGCTCACACTGTAATACTGGTTTTGAGATTAGATCCCATCAAATATCTCTTCGAGAAGCCAGCACTTACGGGTAGGCTAGCCCGCTGGTTGCTTCTACTTTTCGTGTTTGATCTGAAGTATATGACGCACAAGTCAATGAAAGAGAGAGTGGTAGCAGAGTTCCTAGCCGATCACTCAGTGGAAGGGGATGAAGCAGTTGAGTACCTATTCCCAGATGAGGCCATTATGCATGTCGAAGAAGAGACTTGGACGATGTACTTTGATGGAGCGTCAAACCAATACGGGTATGGGATAAGGGTGTTACTGATAGCACCCGACAATTCCCGTATACCTCTAACATTCAAACTCTAGTTCAGAATATCGAACAATGAGGCAGAATATGAGACATGTATTGCCGGTTTAGAAGCTGCCCTGGAACTAGGGGCAAAACGGTTGGATGTTATCGGGGACTCGAACCTTGTTGTATCTCAAGCTAAAGGAGATTGGAAAGTTAAAGAAGAAAAGATGAGAATCTATCACCAGACCTTGGACGTGCTGATTCCTTGGTTTGAGAAACTGAATTTTGCTCATTTGTTAAGAGAGAACAATAGGTTCACAGATTCATTAGTAACTCTATCTTCTATGATGGACATCGCTTTCGGAGTCTGGATGCGTCTGATCATCATCGAACAGAAATTCGTGCTGGCTTACGAGCTAATTGCTGCCATAGACGAGGTACAAGATAAGAATCCCTGGTATTACGATGTCTGGAACTTCTTAGAAAAAGAGGCGTATCCACTAGGGGCAAATGCCAAAGATAAGAGGGCAATTCGAAGAATGGCTGCTCAGTTCATCGTTTGCGGGGGTAAATTGTACAAGAGAGGTCATCTCGGGATGCATAAACTGTATGTTGATACTGAAGAATCGAAGCGCTTGATGAAGGCCATCCATGGAGGAGAGTGCGGAGCGCACATGAATGAGGTGATGTTAGCCCGGAAGATCCTTAGATAGTGTTATTACTGGTCCACCATGGAGGAGGATTGTGTTGGCTTTGTTCGGCGATGCCACAAATGTTAGATCCATGCAAACTGCATGAATATTCCGCAATTGAAGCTGTACAACATGACTTCGCCCTGGCCGTTTTCAGTCTGAGGGATTGATGTGATTGGGGTTGTCACTCCGAAGGGGTCCAACGGGCATGAGTACATTCTGGTAGCGATAGACTACTTTACGAAGTGGGTTGAGGCCCAATCTTACGCGGTGTTGAAGCCATCGCATGTCGCTAAGTTCATCAGGAACAACATCATCTGTCACTATGGGGTCCCGAACGAGATTATTTCAGATAATGGTTCCTATTTCAAGAAGGAGGTGATCGACTTGTTGGACAAGTACAACGTGGCTTTTCATAAGTCATCTACATATCGGCCAGAGACCAACGGAGCAGTTGAGGCCGCCAACAAGAACATCAAGCATATACTGCAGAAGATGGTGGAAACCTACCAGGACTGGCCACATAAGTTGCCATTTGCTCTGTGGGGCTACCGAACTTCAATTTGAACTTCTATTGGGGTAACTTCGTATTCCTTGGTTTATGGGATGGAGGTTGTTCTGCCTATCGAAGTTGAGGTTTCGTCATTACGGGTATTGGCCAAGTGTCAGATAGCTAAGGCAGATTGGCAGCAAAGCAGGTTCGAAGAACTCATGCTCTTTGACGAGAGAAGGCAGAAAGCACTGTATCACGTCCAGGGTTATCAACGAAGAATTGTTAGGTTATGTTCAACAAGAAGGTTAAGTCCAAGAATTTGAAGGAAATGGATCTAGTGCTCAAAGACAACCGAGCTCCCATCCACGACCCTAGGGGCAAGTTCAGACCTAATTGGATTGGTTCTTAAATTATCAAGTCAATCTGGTCAGGTGGAGCTGTTGTTCTGATGGACCGAGATGGCCTACAGTTCTCCCAGCCAATCAACATGGACAAGTTGAAGAAATACTATCCCTGAGTGGCTCGCTAGGCCAAAAACCCGAAAGGGCAACCTAGGTAAAAGTTAGAGCACAGAAAATTTGAAACAATAAAAACTGAGCTCGCAAGGTTGAAAACCAAGAAAGGGCGGCCTTGGCAAAAGTTAGAGTGCAAAAGGAGAGTGTGAATACACGAGTGAACCTAAGTCGAACTACGTAAGGCTTGATTCCCATCTTTGGGATACGTAAGAAACTTCATTCTGAAGTCCAGCCATAAACACTTCCCCGATCAACTTTGTTCGTGTGATCTTGTTGATCATCTTTGTCTATTCTGAAGTCCAGCCATAAACAGTTCCCCTAGTGCTATTCAGACTAGGGGGAACTTTCCAGTTACTGGATCCAGAGTTGTACATCTCAGTGATAGATCTTAGGCGTGTCCAGTTGAGATCCATATCGAAAATGGTTTTGAAAAGTTTTAATAAAGGTTGATTTTGCTCAAATTAATCTTTTTACAACTTAGACCATTTTTGGACCAAATGAAAAATTTTCATTACCCACAACCTTCAATTACATTAATTTCAGTACAGAGTTCTCCTACTCTTGAATACAAATTAAAGTTGCTTTTTTATTACATTCATAAAGAAAACTTGAAAGTACTGATTAAAGTAAATAAATTCGGGGCATAGTCAAGTCAAGTGTTCCTACGCCCCCTCCCAGAGCTTGTGGAAGCGTCTGATGCCAAAGTAGGCCCAACATGCGCGTCTTCATCAAGCCAAGCTATGCACTCATCAGAGAGGGTGCAACTGAAACTGGGAGCGGGGGCCAGAAGCTCTCTCGTCCTCTATGCTGTGGCATATCGAGCTTGCTATGCGCCTCGGATTGGAAATGCAGTAGGGTACTCTATCCCTTCCTCCGGGCAAGTCTGTTCACGACCAAACTAACGCCGGATTCGAAATAGGAAGTAAAGGACACAGTGTGTCAGGCTGATCAACTGAATCCCAGGCTGGCGAGTCATGTTGTAGCTCATCACCGGTAGATTAAGCCAGAGGCAGCGCCAAGCAATGTCAAGAGTAGTCAAACTGCACATCCATTCGTACCACCATCCCTCATCAGGGGCATCGACTAGACGTCGCCGGAAGAAATAGCCGCGAGCCGAATATGCTGGGCATGAGTCTACAATCTTGAATTTATCCATCAACCATATCTAGGGAGGGATGAAAAATGAGAGATTAAAGAATAGAGAGGCGTACGTTGAGAGAAAAGCGAGAAAAGGGTTTTGAGAGAAAAACCGTGCCTGAGGGCCGAGTGATGTAAGGAATATATGTAAGATGGGGTGGGAAACATTACCTGCAGCAGTAGTGGACTCCCCACGAATCTAATCGTCTCTCGACAATGGAAAGCGTCCAAACCCATCAATATCTCGACTAGTGTCATGGTGATGCAGCTCTTACCCTGTTTCATACCCTTGGTAACCTCAATGAAACGGGCACTAAACCCATCGGAGCCTGGGGCAAGCAAGAAATGTGACAACATACGCAAGCAAAGTGCATGTCGCCGGAAACCCTGCCAGTCATGGTCAGCACGGTCGTCGGCATCAGAAAACTGACGAATGAAGCTCGGAATGTCCAGCACTCCGTCACAAATCAATGACCGAGCATCATGCAAAGTAAGCCCACACATCCGACCTAAGGCTTGGATGTGGCCGAAGCGGAACTGGTACATATCTCTTGTCCGTCAAAGCTAAAAACAAGAGTTACCGGATTCCAAAACTTTGCCGCAGCGTGAAGGAACTGAAAACGCAGCGGGGTGCGGCCCAGCATGAATAGTGCATTTATGCTGAAGCCCCGAAAATTTACCTTTTCCGAGCCATCCAAGGTAGCAATCCAATTTGTTAGATTTTGGACAAGAAATGCCTCCATTTTGGTACAAAACTGAGTTAGAATGAGGGAACCACGAAGCTGGAACCTTTATGGAGGATAAGGCACTGTTTGGAGAACAAGTGTCAAAAAACTGGAGGTCCCCAGGCAAAGTGGTCCGCCGACCACTTTTTCTGGTCGGCCAGCCACTTTTTGGTCTGCAGGACAAGAAACTGGTCGGCAGGCTCCTATGGTGGTCGGCCATGTGCAAAAATGTGGCCTCTAGCTCTCCATTGTCTCCAGAAGAGAATCTTTAGCTTTCCTGTGTGCAGAGAGTACTGAAGGTCTAAGTTTACCTCTGTTTCGGATGCATTCCGCTGCTTCGTTTGTCCAAAATGCATTTGCTTATCGAGTTGTTAAGTTTTGCTTATCGAGTTGTCGCTTATTTGTTTATCGAGCTGTTGCTCATTTTTTTTATCGATTTATTGCTCTTTGCTTATCAAGGTATAACTTGCTAAGGTTTTGTTGTTTCTTAGTGAGTTAAGTTGTTCAGTCTGTTATGTTGGTTTACTACCTGACTTGGTAATACATCGATTTTCAATTTCCATTCAATCTCATTTCTGTGCCAAATGATGCGATGCGATGCATAGAATACAAATACAACACTTTTTGAACAAAAAGCTATTTCATTCCATCATAGCTTCTTTTTACAACATTTTACAAAGGGTGCAAGTTTTAAAGAAAATAAAACTACCTAGGTTGTACAATGTGCTACAACTACATGTAAAAAGAAAAATAAAGCAGGAACATCTGCACCAGTGCTATCAAGCTCAAGATCGAGAGGCCCTCTTCGCCCTATTCAGTTGAGTAACCTCAGTACCTCCGCCGTCGGCACCTCTGTCTAAATTGGTGTCACCGTCCTTGGAATCCTTCTCGGCGTCGCCTCCGCCCTCAGAACTGGAACCAGAGTCGTCATCCCTGCCTGCAAATGTCTTTGACTGTGGATGTGCTGACTTCTCCTCCTCGCAAAACTCCTCGTCATGACTGACAGGTGCTCTACGTCTCCCTCAGCCGCGAGTCGAGACCCCTCTCCAAGCTGATTGAGATGGCCTGGATGGCCCAGTCTGCGGAGGTGGAACCTAAAAAGGACAGTTTTGAATACATCAGCCAGAATATGTATGTCAGATATCAAATGCTAGTGTGATGCATGGAGTATGTGCATGCAGATATAGTATGTGAATGTGATGTGTCAGATGTGCTCTACACATGCAGTGAATCAATATGGTGAAATGTTCAGTTTCAATATGTCATCAGAAGTATAACAAGGGCAAGGAAATTGAAAAGTATCGGAATGCCGGAGGTGTACAGCAACATCTCCCTCCGCAGGACCATGCTCTTGAGTGAGGCCACCACTCCAAGTAAACCCTCAGTATACTCCCTGGGAGGCTGCAGATACAAGTTCAAGTCATCAGCAAATGAATGAATGTCTAAATATCTTAGTGATAAATGAAAACTGTGGAGCATACCGGTGGTGAGTTAGGTCACTGACGTATCGATGATCGGGCAATGGAGGCTCTAGTGGAATCAGGTAAGATGTCCCATACTGCCAGCTCGTCAGCTCAGTCGAAAGAACTGGCCACCAAGCATACTGGCAAGTCGAGGGCATCCCTCTAGCCCCACCCCTCGATGTGCTGGCCCTGCTAATGGAAGGGATGTCTGCAGCTCGAGCGCGACTCGACGATGGCATATCAGCAGCTCTCCTCGTGCGATTATGAACGCCTGTTAGTGGCGGCATCAAGTATGTATGGCGGTATGTCACGTACTCCCCCTCATCTAAGAAAGGAACTGGGTCGACACCTAGCATAAGGTCGTCAGTCTCCCGAGGAGTGATACGCTCCGTGGACCGCATGTCTAGTGGAGGCAGTGAGGGAATCTCCTGAGTGGCATTACCCATCGTCTGACGCATGAAGCGATCCCCTAGAAACCAGGCCCTGCCGACTAGTTCCTCAAACAAAACACTACATCGGGAAGCGCCCCATGTCCCAGCGAACTGGAACCGAGAATATCCGAGCATCTCCAGCCAAGGCTGCCAATTGATCTGCGATTAGCAAGTGCATAAACTGCTTAGATGTCATAAATATGCAAAATGAATCAAAACTGAAAGCATGAAGAACGGAGAGTTCTGAATTACCTCCGTCGCTTGCACGATGTCGAAATTCTGCCGGAGATATGGCAGATTTTTCTAGGGCCTGAACCGGCACCGACCCCCAAATCTGCGCGAATAAGGGATGTCGAGAGGTGCCTCAACCTCGAGTACAGGGGCGAGTGTCGAGAAGTAGGCACAAACCCACAGCTGTGAATGGCAAGACAGTGGCTGTCAGAATACAAAATATATAGGTAATACAGAATGCTGAGTGCCGAATGCAGAGTACAGAATGTAATGTATGCAATGTGTGCCGTGTGCAATATGCAGATAATGAAAACAGAAATGTTAATCAAGAGGTCAGAATGTACCTCCCAGGCTCGCTAGTAGCCACCTACTATGGTCCCCCGCTCGCGGGAAGTCACGCTCACGTAGCAATAAAGGGTAGCTAGGCCAGCGCCACCCCAATCAAAGTGCCGGACCTGTGATAGGTCTACCAGAGCACTGAGCAGATAAAGCCCAATTGTGTTCCCCCTGTCGGTTATAGTCCCCCAGTACTGCTTGGAGAGCCAGGTGTACTTGACCATGAATGGTGATCTGCAGTGCAGTGGATGAGCTCCGAGCAGATAAGTCCAAGCCGCCTCCCACTCACCCATGTCAGTATCGTGTGGAATCGGCTGGCCTGCCACGTCAAGGCCCGTCAGTATGGAAAAGTCATACGGGGTCATCGTCATGTCCCCGGTGGTAGAAAAATGGAAAGAGTTGGTGGTGTCCCACCATCTCTCTACAAGTGCACCCACAAGGATCCTGCTCGCTGGATGACGCGACAATCCCACACAAAATAGGCCAAACCCTGCCTCATCCACAATATGTCGGACAACATCAGGGAGCTCCATATACCACTCCCTAGCAATGATCGACCCGTAACGCCGTGTGAAACGGGATGATACCTGCATGTAGAATGAACAGATGTATTCAGTTGCAAAATAAGCCGTGTTATGTAATGAGTTGCGTGTAAATTAAACCGAATGCTGTATTATGAACTGTGTGTTCAGATTGAACAGCATGCTATGGTGTGAGCTGTGTGCAAATTAAAAAGAATGCTATGTTATGAACTGTGTGTTCAGATTGAGTAGTCTGCTATGGTATGAGCTGCGTACAAATTAAAAAAGAATACTGTGTTATGAGCCGTGTGTTCAGATTGAGCAGTGTTATCAACAGTGTGTAAATTAAAAAGAATGTTGTGTTATGAACTGTCTGTTCTGATTGAGCAGTGTTATGAGCCGTGTGCAAATTAAAAGAATGTTGTGTTATGAATTGTGTGTTCAGATTGAGCAGCGTTATGAGCCCTGTGCAAATCAAACAGAAAACTGTGTTATGATCTGTGTGTTCAGATTGAGCGGCGTTATGAGCCATGTGCAAATCAAACAGAAAACTGTGTGGTGAACTATGTGTTCAGATTGAGCAGCGTTATGAGCCGTGTGCAAATTGAACAGAAAACTGTGTTATGAACTGTGTTATGAACTGTGTGTTCAGATTGAGCAGTGTTATCAGCCGTGTGCAAATTAAAAAGAATGTTGTGTTATGAACTGTGTGTTCAGATTGAGGAGTGTAATGAGCTGTGTGCAAATTAAAAGAATGTTGTGTTATGAACTGTGTGTTCAGATTGAGCAGCATTATGAGCCATGTGCAAATCAAACAGAAAACTGTGTTATGAACTGTATGTTTAGATTGAGCAGTGTTATGAGCCATGTGCAAATTAAACAAAAAACCGTGTTAAGAACTGCATGTTCAGATTGAGCAAACAACTGCGTTATGAACTATGTGTTCAGATTGAGCAAAAATTGTATTCTGAACTGTGTGTTCAGATTGAGAGAAAACCCTGCGTTATGAACTGTGTGTTCAGATTGAGCAAATACTGCGTTATGAACTGTGTGTTCAGATTGGGCAAACCCTGCGTTATGAACTGTGTGTTCAGATTGAGCAAACCCTGCGTTATGAACTGTGTGTTCAGATTGAGCAAAACCCTGTGTTATGAACTGTGTTCAGATTGAGCAAAACCCTGCATTATGAACTGTGTGTTCAGATTGAGCAAATACTGCGTTATGAACTGCGTGTTTAGATTGAGCAAAAACTGCGTTATGAACTGTGTGTTCAGATTGAGAAAACCCTACGTTATGAGTTGTGTGTTCAGATTGAGCAAAACCTGCGTTATGAACTGTGTGTTCAAATTGAGCAAAAAAACGGCGTTATGAACCGTGTGTTTAGATTGAGCGAAATACTGCGTTGTGAACTGCGCGTTCAGATTGAGCAGTGTGCCCAAATGAGCTGTGCGCCCAAAATGTGCTTTGTGCCCGAAATGAGCTGTGTGCCCAAATGAGTTGTGTGCCCAAATGTGCTTTGTGCCCAAAATGAGCTGTGTGCCCAAATGTGCTGTGTGCCCAAAATGAGCTATGTGCCCAAATGAGCTGTGTGCCAGATTAATAGAGTGTTGTGTTCTGAGCTGTGTGCCAAGTTAGCATTGTGTTATGAATAAGCTGCGTGCCGAGTAGACAAAATACCGTGTTGCGAGCTGCGTGCCAAATCAACAAAGTGTTGTGTTTTGAGCTGTGTGCCCGAAATGAGCTATGTGCCCAAATGTGTTGTGTGCCCAAATGTGCTGCGTGCCCAAATGTGCTGCGTTCCAGATTAACAAAGTGTTATGTATGAGTTGTGTGCCGAGTGAGCCAGATGTTGTGTGCAAATTATGTTCAGAACATGCAGAAGTACTGTGTATGTGAATGTGTTCAAAACGAGCAGATAAAAGACATAGCGAAAGCATGAAATGTGCAAGGAATGCAAAATACTTCGCAGGGAATGTAAAAGTGAATTACGTACCTCTCCCACATGATGCTATAGATGAGACTCAGGCTCTTGTAGCAAAAAGTCTGCGGGTGCCCGTCGCGCGAAGTCAGTAAAATGGTGAAAGGTGCTAGGAGGTAGGATGTGCTCTTGCAGATGATACCTCTTCGGGTCGAACGGTCGAATCCTTGGAGGCAGTGGCATAACGTCCGACTCATCCTCCACTCTCGAGGAGCCTCTGCCATATGGAATATTGTCAGACATCTGCAAAAAGATGCAAAAATGAGAGAAATGAGCCAAATTGCAAAAAGTCAACAAAAGTCAACTCTCGGGAAGAGAAAAAGTCAACAAAAGTCAATGCCCGAGAAAAGGTGCTAAACTTCGAGAGAAACTTACCACAAGTGGTGAAAACGGAGAAAGAAGCTCCAAAAACAAATTCTAATCGGTTCAAAACGAAGAGAATTAAAAGTTTTCGCGAAACAACTTCGCGTGGGGCGTTCAAAAACGCGTATAAAGTGCAGATCTGAGAGAAAAAAGGGTCTAGGGAGGAAGAGAAATGTATTTCGGCCTCGGAGGTGTGATGAAAAGTGTTTTGGAGTTGAGTTTTGAAAGATCTCCATGTGAAAAGACCAAGCTGCCCCGAAATAGTGAAAACTGGTCGGCCAACCAGTTTTTCTGGTCGGCCGACCACTTTAGTGGTCAACAAGTGGTCGGCCACTAGCCTAAGTGGTCGGCCATTCCTCCTGGGTGGTCTCCAAGGTCCCATTGTCCCCCCTGTGTGTTTTGGTGATGATTGGAGTCATCGGCTCTCGAGAAAGTGCAAGGAAAGTACACTTTTCGACTCAAAATCGTCCCTGTGGGAATTTCGATTCAAGTCTTCGATGCGTGGCTCATCAATTACTCATCAAGAGCAAGGTGTATCCTTTTGAATACTTTGGGACCCCTCCAAGAGGAAACTCGGATGTTCAGGTTAAATTGCCCGCGTTAAGACTTGTATCTCTTTTTTGCGGTATTCTGCTTCGAACGTTCTTTTGAAGTTGCACATTTCAAATGCATTGTTATGCATACCTTCCTCGTATTGTTATGCAAATTTTAACCGCATTGTTATGTGCACACTTAGGTCACATTGTCTTGCACTCTTCACCCGCGTTGTCGCGCACTCATGGGTTGCATTGTCATGCAATCCTCCATTGCATTGTTATGCGCACACTTAGGTTGCATTGTCATGCACCCCTCCATCGCATTGTTATGCGCACACTTAGTTTGCATTGTTATGCCCCCCTCCATCGCATTGTTAAGCGCACACTTAGGCTGCATTGTCATGCACCCCTTCACCCGCATTGTCATGCACTCTTCACATGCGTTGTCACGCATGTTCCACGTGCATTTTTATCCACTTTTCATTCGCATTGTTATGCACACTACTTGCATTGTTATGCACTTTTCACTTGCGTTGTCACGCACTTTTCACTTACATTGCTATGCATGTTTCCCTCGGCATCACATGTGCACGCATTTATATTGCATCTTGATGTACATGTTGAATATATGTTGTTACTATATTGTACCTGTTGAATTTCTTTCTTTTGTTGGCACAATATTGTATGTACGGTTTATTTGAAGCTGGCGTGACTAGACGATATTGTATATACGGTTCATTTGAGGCTGGCGCGACCAGACAGTATTGTATTTACTTTGCGTGAGACGTAGCGAGAATTGCATAATTCTCTTACATCCTTTCTGCATGTAATGTCTTCGCGTGAGACGTATTTGCCCGCTTAAACTGTTGCATTTGTTGTGTGTAATTGCTTCATTATAGCTTTCTTTGCATGATCATAAGTTATGTTCGGCTTTGTGCATGTCATTTGCATTTTTCCCCTGCCTGTGGGCGTATCTCTTTGTTATTTTGCCTTTTTGTCTAAGTCTTCGGCCTTGTCAAAAATGGGTCATCTCTACGCTTTGACATTCACTCCCATCACTTATATGACTTTCGAGTTCTGTCAAAGAGGAGCAATTGTAGACACTCCATTTTTGACCGACCTTAAGACTCAGATGTCAACGATTGAGCGCTCGGTGACAGTGCATGTTGTGCTCGTTTTGAGTTTCCGGAGCTTTGGTTGAGAGCTTGACTCTGGGCGTCTGAACTCTTTGTGCTTTGGCTCAGTTTGTGGACCAAGCCTTGTTTATCTTCCCTGGAGGGAGGGAGTGGTCTGTTGACCATCTTTTTGTGGTCGTAGACCACTTTTCGCTCTTGGAGACTAGTTTCTAGTTTTCGAAGCCTTCGGTCGCGCGCCTTGTCTCGGGACCGCTTAACGTTCTCCATTTGGCATGGTTTTTGAACCACATCTTGTTGCCTCTGCCTAGAGGGACACTGTGGTCTGGGAGACCACTTTTACAATCGTAGACCACTTTTGGTGCCGGTGGACTAGTTTTCCAGTCTCTCGGCTGCGCGCTTTGCCTCCCGGACTTTCGTCTTGCATCCTTTTTGGTTTGTTTTTTGTACAAACCTTGTTTTCCTTGTTTGGAAGGTGGTCCAACGGTGGGAGACCAGTTCTTCCCCTTGGAGACCACTTTTCTTCCCGCCAGCCAATTTTCTGATATACCAACTGGTCTCCTTGGTCTTTGGGCCATCTTTTCTGGTCGGCCACCACACCACTACATTGTTTTCATGCTTTAGACCTCTCCTACCCATGGCCAACCAGTTTTTGTCTTGGGAGACCACTTGTGGTGGTCGGCCGACCACTTCAAGTAGCTGGCCGACCACTTCAAGTGGTCGCCTGCTTTTCTTCACCTTTTTGGAGATATTTTTAGGCTAGTTGTGCCAGCTGGAAGGCACAGAAGCCATCCTCCGTACACGTGTATAGAGGGGTGGCTTTAAGCCTAAAGCTTGTCCAACAAGCTTGAGCCTTTGTTCTCTATAAAGGAGAACCTCCCCCCTCCTCCTCCAGGTTCAGTTCTTTGTGCTTGAGCTATACATATACATCTTTGTACATATCTTGCTCTTCATTTTTGTCCCTTAAAGTGTCATTTTATCACACTTTTGCACACAAACACACACTCAAACACCATACTCTTGGAGCTAAGGTCCCTTGAAGTTGTTTTTGAAGTTTTTGGACTGGTTTTGGTTCAAAAAGAGTGCTGGAGTTGCAGCCTTGAAGGTGTTCATAAAGGGTGAGTTTCTAGCCTTTAAACCCCTGTTTTGGCTTAAGCTTTGGGACCTATTTGCATGGTTTTTTAGGCTTAACTTCCTACTGTAAAAAGTTCTATTTTTCAGTCCTTAAAATGTTTGTTTAAGGTCACTTTTGTGTTGGGGGTAGTCTACCCCCTCTTAGGCCTTGTTTGGTCTTGTTCTTATGCCATCTTTTAAGCTATTGGGACCACCTTGTTTTGGCCTTCTTACCACTGAAACACAGAGGAATTTTTGTGGTGGAAATGGTGTTTTGAGCTCCCAAATAGGAGAGGGTCATCCCCTCTCCTTGTGTCTTGTATACTTGCTTCATATGCCTCATGTTTGAGCATGTTTGTTAAGCTTATGTTGGCTCCATCTTAGCTTGTGTTTGGGGTTATTTTGACATGGCATACCACTGTTTTTACTTGGTTTGGTCGTTCCATGCATGCCTTACACACTTGTAGTGTAATCCTCACAATCTAGTCTTGTATGCTTCATGAAGTAGCATGTCATTCCAGCTTGTTTTGAGTCCATCTTAGCATGTTCTTGGTGTTGTTTTTCCATGTCATACCTCTGTTAAGGTTTGGTTTGGTTGGCCTTTGCATGCTCCTTGCACTTGTAGTGCAATTCCATGAATTAGCCTAATGTGTATCATGCTTTAACATGTCATTCTAGCATGATTTTGGCTTAACTTCAAGAAGCTTTTATCCATGTTTTAGCATGCTTAAGCTCTGATTTGTGTTGTTTTGGTCATGCATGACATGGTTTGTATAGCTATTATGCATTCTAGCTTGTTAGCTTTGTATATCAAGTTCACTAGCATGCATTACTTGGACTATTTTCATGATTTGGCATCATTTTTTATGAGATTTTAGTGCATGTTTCATGGTCATGCACTCACATCTTTCACTTATTCACTGCGTTGGAGGGTTTGCCCTTTATGCCTTAACATGATTCACTGCGTTTGCCTTCATGCCTAAGCTTCCGAGCTATCATTTTCAGGGGGTTTTGGGGGTTATTTTGCCATGATAAAACTCTGATTTTGTTGGTTGAATCATCACATGTTTGGTCTTGGTAGGTGTAGTGTAATCCTCTCATATTGCCCTTGCATGATCCATGTTTTGGCCCCTCATGCTAGCCTGTTTTGGCCTCCTTACATGCATGTTTTAGACCCATTTTGACTTATTCTAGGACTATTTTGGGTTGCCTCAACGATATGCTTCATCCTTTGTATAGCTGTAGTGCAATTCGACTTGCTAGCTTTGTGTTTTGATGCCTCACGCATGCTATCTTTGAGCTATTTGGATGATTTGGCATCATTTAATACTTCATTTCAGAGCATGTAACATTGTCATATTCTCATGCATATCACTCTGTAATTGTGGTTCAAGGGTTGTGCATTGTTGCCTAGTTTGTGGCCTAGCATGTATGCCATCTTGCCTAGGCCTTTGAGCCCTCTTTTCAACAAGTTTTGGTCCTTGTTTTGACCTCCTTGAGCTCTGTCCATGGTTGGTTCATGCATTTATGCCATGTATTGCATGCCCCATTTACAGTTCTCTTTACTAGCTTCATGCTTTAAGGACCCTAACATGCTTTGCTTGTGTTGTTTGAGTGATTTTGAATCATGTCATACCTTATTTCAGAGCCTTTAGTGTTGTCACACTCCCATTTGTCACTCCGTGAGCACTCTTGAGAGTTGTGCTCTTTGGCCTAGTTGATGGGCCAATGCATGTCCATGCTTTGTTCTGCATTTCATCCATTCATTTTAGCATTATGGCCACTGATTTGGGCATGACTGAGGTCTGTCCATTTTGGTTTAAGTCCATCGAGCATGTTATGTGAATGTTGTCACAGTGTATCATATTGTTGAATGCTTATGTTGCCTTGTATTGTGCATGCATTAGCATTGTTTGCATGCCATTAGCTTTGTTAAGTCGATCATGTTGCCTTGCATTGAGTATGCATGCCATTAACATTGATAGGTTGCTTATATTGCCTTGCATTGAGTATGCATGTCCTTAGCATTGATTAGTTGCTCATGTTGTATTGCATTATGCATGCATGCATTACATTGTGTTTAGAATCTCATGTTGTTCATTGCGTTGTGTATGCCATGTCGTTTGCATTGTGTATGCCATGTTATCCTTTGCATTGTGTATGCCATGTAGTTGCATTGTGTTTTTCATGTCTTGCATTGCATGTCTGCATGCTTAAGGTACATTCCATGTTTGCATGCTTGAGTTGCTTGCATTTTGTTTGGAATAGGTGTTAGTCCAAACATGAGAAACGATGGACGTTTCATACTTAAAGTGATGAAACGTGCCTCAATTCTTTGTCCCCGACCCTCTTGATCAAACATGATAGAGGCCAAGGCCTTATGTGTTTACTTGTGCATTCATTTTAAATTGAATCGTGCAATTTGGCTTCTCAGCCATCATGCATCGAGATGCGCAATTGGTGGCCCGAGGGTTGAGAACCACACTCCATTGAGCTTATGAAATCATAGGGAGGGTAGTTGTGCACACATATCTTGCAAATACATTGCCATGCCCTTTCTTACTCTTTGTTGCAGCAAACTAGAGGAGTGCAGCAACAATTGGTCGGCAGACCAGAAAAAGTGGCTGGCTGACCACTTTATCTGGTCTGCAACAAAGAAAAGTGGTCGGCAGGTGGTCTCTCACATCAACAACCAGTCGGCCACCCTCCCACAGGTCCCCAAGGTGAGTTCGGAGCTTTCTGGAGCTTGGTGCAAGATTCTGAGAATAATTGCAAACAGAGGCAAGTTGGGGCATCGCAACGGATTTCCGAACGAGGCGACCGAGAATGCATATACTTCCCGCCTTGAGGCTCTTGATTTATCGATTTGATTAGCTAGTTAGCTCTTCGATTTGTACTTAATTAGTTAATGCGTTTAACTATTCAATTTGTGTTGTAATAGCTTAATTAGTTAGCTTGTTAGTTGATTAGTTTTGTGATGTAATAATTAGTTTAATTAGCTTAGATTAGCTAGTTAGCTTCTTATTCAGACCCTCTGTCGAGAGGGTCAATTTTGTAATAAGCATGCGTATGTGTGATGCATGTCTTCCAACCCTCATTTCTTTCTCCCTTTTACTTAACCGCTCACGATGGTTAGTTTTAGGGCATATTTCAATTAGCCTACTTTATGCTTGCATGCGTGCATCATTCATCTGCTTTGCATACACTGGGCTCGGCACATCATACTAACTGCATTGTATTTCAATTCCAAGTTGAATACATGTATCAAGTTGCATGTCATATGCCATTCCAGAATAGCCGAGCCTATTTTAGCTACATTTTTGCATGTGTTGCATTAGCCATCTTAACATGAACTAGGATCATGCATGATTTCTAACTAGTTCTTTGTTTTGGCTCGGAGTACACTGTGAGTGTTTACGCTTTAGCATACTGCATGTGTGTTAATGTTGCTATGAAAGCATGCTTGCCATGAGGCTAACTGTTTATTTGATATAACTGCCTGAATGCCTGTGGGTGAAGGTTGGATTGTTTGAATTGAAACAATTCATCAAATCCCCGATTAAGCCTACTTGCGAGTCGCAAACTTTAAACCATTTTCAAACAAACAAACTTGCAATGTTTTGTTCCAAATTAGGCGATCTAGTCTATACTTGTATGCTATGCGCATCACATAGTAATTCTAGGTTAATAACCGGAATAAGAACACATGTGTTTTCAAAGACAAAATATCATGCTTAGTAAAGGCTGATCTTTGATCGGGCGAACGGGGTGCTCATTGCATGACCTTCCCCTCTCGTATCCAAGATCCCGAGCCGAGGCAACTTTGGTGATGACGGACACGTGGCCTTAGGCACGAGTTAGGGTTTCCTAAATTCCCCCAAAATAAAATATTTAGGTCGCGACTCTGTATCTGGCAAAGCAGTTCATGTTTGGCACTTGTTTATAAAAATCAATTTTCCAAAATGATTTGCCGGATTTGGACTCTTTGGTGTTTTATCGGTCTCACATTGCACTTTGTGACATTAGATTCAGAACCGTGACATGAGTCCGAACTGTAGTAGCTAAAGAACAAAACAGATTCGTGCCCTCGCGCGTGGAGCCGGGAGGGTTCTCGGGGCACGTCTACAATCTTATAAGGGTCTGGGTTGTGTGTTAATGTAGGAAGGATGGGTAATTGCTTATGCCTCCCAACAATTAAGGCCACATGGGAAGAACTACCCAACACATGACTTGGAATTGGCCGCAATTGCATTTTCTTTAAAAATTTGGCGACATTATTTGTATGGTGCAAAATGCGAAGTTTACACATATCACAAGAGTTTGAAGTATATCTTTACTCAAAAAGAGTTGAATATGCGCCAGAGGAGATGGCTTGAACTAATAAAAGACTATGACCTTCAGATTTAATATCATCTCGAGAAAGCCAATATAGTGTCTGGCGCCTTGAGCAGGAAATCGACGAGGAGTTTAGCTTGCTTACTGACTGAATAGAAGGAAATCTTGCAAGATTTCAAGAACTCCAAAGTTTAGGTAGTATTACATAAGCAAAGCGAGTTGATAGCCACCATCTCAGCCGAACCAACAATCATCAATGAAATCAAACGGAGGCAAAATGAGGACGAATTGCTGAACAAGATAGTTGATGAATTTGAGGAAAATCTGAAGCCGGGATATGGTGTTGTAAATAAAGTGTTGAAGCTCCAAGATAGATTGTGTATTTCAAACATGCCTAAGTTGAAGAGGAAAATTCTTGGTGAAGCTCACAAATCAATGTTTGCTATGCATCCGAGTAACAACAAGATATATCAGGATTTAAAGCAGAATTATTGGTGGCCTAATATGAAACATGAGATTACAGAATATGTATCTAAATGTCTTCAGTGCTAGCAAGTTAAGGCTGAACACCAGAAACCGACAAGTCTACTTCAAACTCTCCCTATTCCGGAATGGAAATGGGAGCACATAACCATGGATTTTGTCATTGGCCTACCTCGGACACCTAGACGTATGGATTCTATTTGGGTTACAGCTGATAGACTGACTAAATCTGCACACTTTCTGCCAGTAAAAATTACATATGATGCATACCAATTAGCCACTATTTATGTTGATGAAATTGTTTCTTTACATGGAGTTTCAGTGTCTATTGTGTCGGATAGTGATCCGAAATTTGTATCTAGATTTTGAAAGAGTCTTCAAGCAACAATGGGAACAGAGTTGAGACTTAGTACAGCATTCCATTCACAAACTGATGGACAATTGGAATAGACTATACAAAATCTAGACGATGGGAGACTTACCTACAGTTGGCCGAATTTACATATAATAACATTTTCCACTCCGGCATTGCCATGGCACCATATGAAGCTTTGTATGACAAAAAATGTAGATCTCTAATATACTGGACTGAAGTTTGGGATAGAGTCTTGCTTGGACCTGAGCTTGTGCAAACAACTACAGACAAAATCAGAGTTATTCAACAAAGGCGTAAGACAGCTTAGAGCCATCAAAAGAGTTATGCAGATATTAGAAGAATGCCCCTAGAGTATGCGGTTGGAGATCATGTATTCATCCGTGTGAATCCGATGAAAGGCCAATTAAGATTCGGTAAAAAGAGTAAACTATCACCTCATTACATTAGGCCGTTTCAAATTCTAGAAAGGCTTGGTTCAGTTGCTTATAGAGTTGCTTTACCACCGGGAATGGAAAAAAAAACACACAATGTATTTCACGTATCAATGTTAAGGTACTATCTCCGGGATCCATTCCACAAAATTGACTATCACCGAACAACACTTGACGAAAATATGGAGTATATGGAATGGCCAAGATGGATCATTGACCGACAAGTAAAGCAACTGAGAAACAAAACCATTCCAATGGTGAACGTGGAATGGAAGGAACATTATGGTAAGGATGCCACGTGGGAGAAAGAAGAAGAAATGTGACAACAATACCCACATTTGTTTCCAATAGAACGCAACATAAGTTTGGAGGACCAAACTTTCTAAAGGGAGAAGAATGTGACCACCTTACTCTATGTTATGCTAATTAATCTTAATTATGCTTATAATTATGAGCTTGATATGATTTTGAATGCTAATTATATGATTATATGTCTTTTTGAATTACTATCTGTTCACCGTAGGAAAATCTGTTGGATTCTCTGTAATAAAATTTAAATCGAAGACCATAGAGACGTCAGAATTTGAAATTGATTGTGTTATTGCGATTAGCCTAATTTTTAGAGCCTACGGTGAAATTTAATTAAAAATTGATTCAGATCAAATTAATTAGTTTAAATTGATTAAATTAAGCACAATTAATTAGTTCTAATTAAGGTTGATTAGGGAAATGTATATATAGAAGCTAAATGTGCTTAAGCTCATTACATGAGCTCAAAATCTAAAAATCAACACTCTAGAGAGAGAGTGAGCTAATTCTAGATAGAGGAAGAGAGCATCCTTGAAGATTTTGCTAGAGAATTCAAGAATTGAGAGAATTGGCTCAAGAACTAGCTAGAGTTTCGAAGGTTGAAGCCTCTAGGTGAGCAGTTGAACTCACATTCATGAGTTTAAATTCATAACTAAGTGAATTCAAAGAGGATATGAAGTTAAGAACAAGATTTGAGTTGGAAATGAAGATAGTGAGATCAATATGTACATGCCTGTAACAAATTCCTATGAATCTTCATGTGTGTATATAAGATATGTTAAATTAGTTGAATTAGTAGTCATTTGAGACATGCATCCATGAATAATGAGGTTATGAGGCTTAATTACATGTTTTGAAGATGATGAATTCATGTAAGATTATACATGCACGAGTCTTAAAGTTCTGAACATGAAATTGAATGATTTGAGCTTGTACAAAGAACCTTATGGCGAATTGAACTTCAATTCTTGTAAAATTAACTTTTATTTTCATGTTAGAAGTTATTTTCCTAAGATATGGAACTTAACATGCAAGAAAAACAAGTTGGAATCAAGTTTTGAACTTCAAACACAATTCTAAAAATTTCAGAATTCGTCATGTCTGCTCGAGCATAAAAATCAAGCTCTCAAAAGTTCTGCAGACACTGATGTCTGCTCGAACAAGAAGAATTGCGCTCGGGCTCTCACTCATATGTTTTGACTCTTGGCTCAAGCGACCAAAGTCACACTTGAGCCCAAAAATGAGGCAACCAGTACTTTTGCAGACCAAAGGGGTATGCTCGAGCGAGAAAAGCTATGCTCAAGCGGTGAGCCCTGTTTTAGAAATTTGGAGAAGTTGTTTTATGTTTTGTTTTCTGTTCTCTTTCATTTCAAAGCACTCTTAGGCATGCATTGAATATTGTAAATGAATTAAAGGACACGAAAGAAGCCTAAGACCATTATGCAAACTAAAGAATGGATTGAATTCTATTTTGACCCCAAGTGTTATGAATTATGTAGGGTCAAGTACGAGGACGAATCAAGCACCAGAACATTGTGAGTAATATCTGAGCAAAGATATTGTTGTACATGCATTATTTTCTAAATGATGCCTATGTCGTAAGGTTCTAAACTTTTGAAGTGATATTATGAATGAATATTCTAATCACTTAATGCAGAATGAAATATGCGAAGTGATCGACGTATGAGTATGAAATGGGCCTAAGGCCATTCTGTGTAACTGTTAAATGAGCCGAAGGCCATTCGGGATAAAGAAAGGAAATGGACCTAAGGTCATTTTGGATACAAGAATGAATATGTATATGACTATGGATTTAAATGTGTGTACACAAATGTGTATGTGAATTGGACCTATGGTCATTCTGTGTGAATTGGACCTAAGGTTGTTTTGTGCGAATTGGACCTAAGGTCGTTCTGCGTGTAATGGACCTAAGGTCGTTCTGTGTGTAAGTTGGACCTAAGGTCGTTTTACTTTATTATTGATTTCCAATCGTAATAGTGAATTATGATTGTAAGGATTTTGTTCATGAATTTCGTTGCTTTGGTATTATCTACTGGGTGTTTGCTCACTCTTTATTTATACATATGTAGGTAAGCAACAGAATGTCCAGCCTCAACCCCGTTGAGCAATGAGAAACCAAGTTTTGAGAAGTCAACCAAGGTCACCTCACATAAAAGGCCTTACTTTTGCTTTGGTTTTCCTTTTGTTCTTTTGTGGTCATGTATGACCAACCCTGTGTATAACCTTGATTTTTGTTAATACTGGCTTGAATGATCTAGGACTTGCGTAGTACATACATAATATGGATGTTTGTATAGTGTGAGTTATTTCATATATGAGAATGTTTTGGTAGAACCATGTATGCACAGCTCATTAGACAATATTTGTAATTTTTGCTTCTATAATTTGGCCCCCTATTATTAAATATGATTTGATTTTTGACTGAGGCCGCAGGTAATCTCATGATTACTGGTCGGTTATGGCTCCAATCCGTAGGGCGAGTTTGGGTCATGACACTAATCATGTATTGGGTAGTTCTTTTCACGTAATTTCAATTGCCGAGATGCATAAGCAATTATCTTACCATTCTGCATCAAAACACAATCCAAACCCTTATAAGAAGCATCACTATATAAAACAAACCCCTTCGTACCTAATGGCAATATAAGAATCGGTGTCGTGGTTAGCTTTGTCTTCAACTCTTGAAATGCGAATTCTCTTTGGTCTGTCCATTCAAATGGTTCTCCTTTCCAAGTAAGTTCAATGAGCGGCACAACTATATTTGAAAAAATCTTTCACAAATCGTCTTTAGTATCCTGCCAAACTTATAAAACTTTGAACGTCTATTACATTAGTTGGAGTAGGCCAATTAACAATTGCCTCAATTTCTGTAGGTCAACATATATACCATGTCTATTAATAACATGGCCCAAGAAAGTGTTTTCATCTAACCAAAAGTCACACTTCTTAAGTTTCCCAAACAACTATTTCTCCTTAAGTGTTTGGAAGATTGTTCTTAAATGTTGTTTATGGTCTTGTTTACTCTTAGAGTAAATCAAAATATCATATATGAACACAACCACATATTCATCAAAAACGATTTGAAAATCTGATTCATTATGTCCATAAAAGCCGTAGGTGAATTTTTAACTCCAAATGGCATGACTAAGATTTTATAATATCCATACCTAGCTTGGAAAGCAGTTTTATCAATGTCCTCGGCTTAACTTTTAACTGATGATATCCAGATCTCAAATCAATCTTGGAGAACGCTTGAGCTCCCTATAACTAATCAAACAAATCATCAATACGAGGCAAAGGATATTTGTTCTTGATAGTTACCTTGTTAAGTTCTCAGTAATCTATACGCAGATGGAGTGTTCAATCATTCTTTTTCACAAACAAAATTGGCGTGCCCCATACTACGTCGGATGAGCCCTTTGTCAAGTAATTCCTGGAATTGGAGTTTTCTTTCTTTCATTTTAGCGGTTGACATACGACATGGAGCTTTAAAGATCAGTTTAGTATCCGGTGCCACATCAATCACAAACTCAATTTCTCAGTCAATCAAATTTCCTTGTAATTCTTTCAAAAATACATCTAGAAAGTCCCTCGCTACTGGAATACTGTCTAAGGTAGCATCTGTAGTCTGAAACTCAACGCACTACATAAATACCCTTGACATCTCTTGTTAATCAACTTACAAACTTTCATTGTAGAGATTAGGTATAGTGGAGGAACTACACCCTTACCCTCAAAATAAAACTCATCTTTTCCTAGAGGTCGAAACAAAACTTGTTTAAATACACAATCAAAGGTTGCATGATATTTGGATAACCAATCCATACCTAAAATAACATCAAAATGAGTCATGTCTAAAGGTAACAAATCAACATACATATAGTACTCCCAATTAGAATTTCACATATCGGATATACAGATGAACTCAACATAGAAACCCCCAATGGTGATGAAACACATAACATATAATCTAGAGATTCCAATGGTCTATTCAATTTGTGAGCAAACATCATGGAAACAAAAGAATGTGTGGATCCCGAATCATAACACGTAAGAGTTGTCATCACAAATAAAAAGTATATATGAAACAACGGATTTTGCATTTTGGGTGTCCTTTAGGGTGAGTTCAAAAACTCTCCCTTGCCTGAGATTATCCCTTACTGCATTACGTGTTGCATAAGGCCTCACTATTGAAACCGATCTGGTTGAACTTGTAGTACCCTGATTACCACTTTGCCATGGTTGCGGAGAAACCCTGGCCATATGACCCACCTTTTCACATTGGAAGCAAGCCCCTGTAGTCCGATAACATAGACCTCGATGTTTCTTTGTACAATCTGGACAAGTAGGTGTCGAATTACTTCCATGATTAGAATTGCTAGAGTTTTCTGATTTTGCCTTCTTGTTCATTAAAGATGTTACTCCTTTGTTTCTATTAAAATTCTGTCTTTTCCATCTTCATTCAAAATTCCAATTGTGAGCAGCCATGTTCGATTCTGACATCAACGCTCCATCCAAAACATCAACATATTTTGGTAACTTTAGCACATTGATCTTCTCTTAAATTGAATCACGTAGTCTTCCCGGTAGCTGGTTTTCGTGCTCCTCAGAGGGGTTAGTTTCTTCAGGTACGATAACCCTATAGTTCGAACTCCCATGGTTCTAATCTAGTTTCATAAGTGCAATGTGAAACCGAAAAACGAATGAGAGTCCAAATTTAGTAAATCTTAGAAAATCCATTAATCATTAGTGGTGCCAAAAAATGGACTGCATTGCCAGATTTCAAAGTCGCCACCTAAATATTTTTAGAAAATTTAGGAAACACGTGACTCGTGCCAAAGGCTACTTGTCCGTCATAACCAAAGTTGTCTCGGCTTGGGAACTTAGGTATGAGAGGGGAAGGTCATGAACTGAGCACCACACTCACCCGATCAAAGATTGGCCTCTGCTAATCATGATGTGAATTTTATGGACATTATATACTCATGTTCTGATTTTATTATGCAAACTTACTATGTGAGGTACACAAGTATAGACCACATCACCCACTTTGCAATATTTTGATTTCATGTTTGTTTGAAAAGAGTTTTGAATATGTGGTACTTGAATGAAAAGCAATCTCATATGTGCATTTATCAAAGTCGTTCCAATTTAAGTGAAATAGCATTCTTCCACAGGCATTCAAAGAGGTATTTCAAATAAATACGTAGCGTAATGGTAGTATGCTTGACATGGCAACACAGACAAGCATGTAATATGCTATAGCAAAAATGCTCACCTAGTACTCTGAGGCAAGCCAAACAAAAGAAAACAATTAGAAAAATACATGACCCTAACAATGTACTTGACTAATGCAACACGTACAAAATGCAACTACTAAATTCGGCTACTAATGTGACATGTGAAACAACTCAAAGCATGAGGTAGCGTATATAATAATTTTGGAATTCGTAAGCGCATTATGCATGTTGAGCCACATTTATTGTATGCAAAAATAGACACAAAACATGGTAATGATATGGAACAAAAACATGATATGATATACAACCATGGCAAACACGTAAATAAAGGTAGAAAGAAATGCAGGTTGGAAGACATACATCACATATTACAAATTTGCCCTTGTACAAGAGGGCCCGAATGAATGTCCTAATTAACTAATTATTATAACACCAAATGATAGCAACTAATTGTTACAATACAATCAAAGGAGGTAAAATAAATGGATTGAAAGAGAGGCGATTAAACAGGAGGATAAGGGTGAGAACATACTTCGGAAACTCTCACTGTTCACTGCTGGAAGCTACTCTGTTCGCAGTCTGAAAATCACTTTGTTTCAGGTTTCAAGATCTATCTTATTTCATTAGAAATGTGGCATGGCCATCCAAAAGAAGGAGTCGTCTGGCCTTAAAAAGTGGTTGGCTGTACAGAGGCTTAGTCAGTCGGCCATTGATTCAGGAGGAGAATCAGTTGCAGCAGAATAGAGCAAAGCAAGGGTGATTCCAAAGGATGTTCATCATTTCTTCGGTCTCCTGTCATGAAAATTTCTCAAGTAGAGAGTAGGTTTGCTTCACAACTCATCAAACATCCCAAGGGTATTTAAATGATGACTAGCGAAGCAAAGAGATGACAATTAATGAAAACAAAGCTAACTAAGGCTAAATATGAAAGATACAATTAAAGACATTGCCAAAACCCACAGAATCTCATGGAAAACAAAAGCAAGTGAATACTCAAGCTTAGAGATAATAGGTTTAGAAGAAGCCATTCTTGAAGGCAAAGCATATACATAAGAACTTCCATCATTAAGAAGACCAAAGAGACTCGTCTTCCTACTCATGGAAGATGGATTGAAACCTCCATTTCCATGCTTCAAAGGAAACATAAGAGTCTTTAATGGCCTTGATGAAAAGCCCTCATCTAGCTTTTAAGCAAAGACAAAACTAGACTAAGTAAAAGCAAGAAATGAAAGCTATGGAGAGATTATTACATGCCCATCTTCCTACTCATGGAACATGGATGAAACATCCATTTGCATGCTACAAAGAAGGAACTAGAAGAGAGCTATACAATATTTTCAAAGAAGAGAGATATGAGATAAGAATCAAGCTATCTATATAAGCTTTAAACACATGCAAACAACTCATATTTAATCAAAATCTAACTAAAATAGTGCTAGAAATGAAGGAAATGAGGCCTAAATATGAAGAACAACAAGAGAGCAAAGCTAAAGAACAAGCTTGTGAAAGGGTGGCTAACCCTTCCACCTTTAAACAAGATTTGAAATCACATTTTAAAAACTAAAATTATCCGAAAAACAATATTGAAATGAAGAATAAGAAGTTAAGTAATAAAAAGAGTTGAAAGATCAACCTCTAGAGAAGAGGAAGAACTTCTTGGTTTACAAACCACAATTTAAACACTCTCAAGTATTTGAATTTATGTTCAAAATCTTAGTAAAAAAAAGCTTCAAGTTCAAGCTTCAATGGTAGATCTATAGTTTATCTATATCAAGAGGGTGGTGTAAAGGTTTTTGTATTTTTCTAAGCCTTTAGGAAAATGTTCTCATCCTAAATCATGAGGGAAGATGGTCTTTTTATAGAGTTTCCACCTCCTTTCAACGTAAATATCTTCAAAAGTGAGCAGCTGGCCAAAGAATGTGCATGGGAGCAGCTGGCTGCTGCAAAATATCTACTCTCGGTAAACATGGCCGGCCAACCACTCATTTGTACGGCCGGGCCAAAAGATGGTCTGCCAGTCCAATTTTGGTATTGTTGCTAATGAGGTCTGGTCGAACCCAAATACCCACGGTTGGGCCAAACTTCACACGACCAGGTCTTAATTTTGAAAAGAGGATTTTTAAGGGTTTAAGACATTTTGGTCAAAAAGGGTTGTAAGGTAGGGGATTAAAGCTCAAAACTGAATTCTTTCTTGAAGATTCGAATGATTGTACAGTGTAACGTTTCATCATCGAGTGTTTGGAATGAAGTGCCCAAGTCTTAGGGGCGCCCAAAACGGGGTGTCTACAATTACGGTTCTTTGATAGAGCTTAAAGTCATGAAATGACGTGAGTGAATGTAAAAGCCAGAAGACAAACCATTTGATGAGGCCATAAGACTTGGGCAAACAAAGAAAATGTAAATGCAATTGGTTGAACTCGAAAATTGCCTACGTATCTCTTTGAAAGGAATTAAACCAGCATAGTTCATGGATAGGGTACAAATGACATGCTCAAAAATGTACTTGAAAGCAGGAATTACACGCTTCGCGAAGTTAAAAATTCATGATCATGCAAGACAATGCAATAAGTAATAATAAGTTGACAGCATATAAATTAAACAAGCCTCAAGCTTAAATCAAAATAGGTCTAATCGTGCCTCGCACGGAAAGGAGTAAACACAGGTCAATTCTAAACACGTTTTATGTAAAAGTAGGAAATATGGTATAACCAACAGGCGTATCTACTTGTATCAAAAACGGAGAGAGGGAAGATTTAAGCCGAGCTACATCTCACATACATGAAAGATGCGAGCTAAACTATGTCCCATGTAGAGAGGGATGAAAAGGTGCAACCCAAACTACATCTCACGTATAGAGGGAAACAAACTCCAACCACGCTGGAATCGTGAGAAAATGAAGAACACTCTAACCACGCTGAAATCATGAGAACGGGTCCCGAACTGATCAAGGTCATATTCCTGCAAGCCTTGAGATAAAAGCTACTCGGGAATGCGTCTCACGCATCTTGAGAAAATCGTTAAAGGTCGTGTTCCTGCACACCTTGAGATACTCTAACCATGTGGAAATCGTGAGAAGAGGAAGAGACTCCATCCACACTAGAATCGTGAGAGGAGGAAGAACACTGTAACCACGCTGAAATTGTGAGAAGAGATTCTGAACCACTAAGGGTCATGTTCCTACACACCCTGAGATAAAAATCGCTAGGGAACGCGTCTCACGCATCCTGAGAAAATAGCTCAAGGTCATGTTCCTGCATGCCTTGAGATACTCTAAACGCTGAAATTGTAAGAAGATGACGAACACTCTAACCACGCTAAAATTATGACAAGTGGTCCTGAACTATTTAGGGTCATGTTCCTGCATGCCCTAAGAGAAAAATAGCTTGGGAAAGCGTCTCACGCATCTTAAGAAAACCGCTCAGGGTCGCATTCTTGTATGTCCTGAGATACTCTAACTATGATAAAATCATGAGAAGAGGAAGTGACTCGAACCACGCTGCAATTGTAAGAGCAAGAAGAACACTCTAACCACGCTGGAATCGTGAAAGGAGGAATAACACTTTGACCACCCTGAAATTGTGAGAAGAAGTTCTGAACTGCTCTGAGTCATGTTCCTACATGCCCTGAGATAAAAACATCTTGAAAACGCATCTCACACATCTTAAGAAAACCGCTCAAGGGCGTGTTCCATGCCCTGAGATACTCTAACCATGCTGAAATCGTGAGAAGAAGAAGAGACTGCAACCACGGTAGAATCATGAGAGGAGAAAGAACACTCTAACCACGTTGAAATTGTGAGAATAGGGTTTGAAACGCTCAGGGTCATGTTCCTGTATGCCCTAAGATAAAAAATTGCTTGGGAACGCATCGCGTTCCTACATGCCCTGAGATAAAACCACTTGGAAATGCATCGCACGCGTCTTGAGAAAACCTCTCGAGAACATGCTCCTACATGTTCTGAGAAAAGCTCAGGGGACAACGATCCTAAAACGTGTTTCAGTGAAAAAGGATAAATGATACAAGATAACACTTGATCCAAACAGATGATGTTTAGGAATAAAACGGCGCTTTAGAAAGCACCTCATGGGGCGAGGAGCGATGAATCGCTCTATTCTGACGGGGATCTCCCTTTTGTGTTTTTTAAGCTTCCACTTTCAACTCATAGTTCAAAGGTCCTCAAATGCTGACAAGAGGTAAAATCTACATGCGGAAGCCACTGCTGCCATTTTTCTCCCTGATCATATTCACAACTTTCCCTATTCTCCAATGGGGTGATAGACTAAGTTAATTCAGTATCCAGAATTAAGGCGCATACATGCTAGCTCAACCTATGGGGCTACCATAGAGATTTCAAGCTGAGGGTATAACCTTGGGTATTCAAACTAGACTTTAGTCTCGAAAATTCCAAACATTTGTGTTCTAGGTAATGCCATTCGAACTCTAGTTTCCACTCTCAAATGGTCTCCTAAGAATTCATTGCAAACACAGCCAAGATGCCTCTGGTGGGGAATGGTGTTCAGGGAGAGCACTTATGATCGCCATTTTGACTAAGTAGGCTTGATCTCGAGGTCGAGGTACACTCATGCTCTAGAGAAATGACGAGGCTTGAGAAGGTGCATCCAGAATGTAATCTCAAAAATTTTGGAAGTTAAAACAAACTTAGAGGCTCCAATTTTCCCTTTTCTCATTTACTTTGCAGTCTAAAACCTATGTAGTTTCAAATAGGTCCTTGTTCTGTTACTCCCTCTCTTGATCGAGGTTGAACCCTGCGATTTATGAAAGAAAGAATTCTGTTTTGCACATTATGTTGGGCATGGCACGACACTCTAAGCACAAAAATGATTTATTTTGGAAATTCAAATTGAAAATGAGTTCTTAATCGAGTATTAAGCTTACGATTGACCGAAGTGAAAAATGACTCAATCAAAGAGAAAACAACGTAAAAATGACCTAACCGAAACCGAAACGACTCAAAACAAACAACAACAACAACAACAAACACAACACTTGGATGTTTGCTTTCCATCGGCGGGAGACCTCTCAATTCATGGGGAGCCTACTGTGTCTCCAGGTATTGCTTTCCACCATTTCTCATTTATGTGTAACGCCACAACCCTTCACATGTCATCGATATTGTTTGCTTTGGGCCACGCCTGCACTGATTTGTTCTTCCCAGTGGGACACCCATCCCAGAACTACTCCAGCCTAAGCACGCTTAACTGGGGAGTTTTACTAGGGATTTTACCACTCGAGAAAAGGCCTTAATGCTATATAAGAGTTCAGGTTTTTACTTTTGTAGCTTAGGAAAACCCCCTCCATTCCCGATATGGGACACCAGGACCTTACAATCAACTTCCCTTAAGTCTGCACGTCCCCGTGTAGTAGCCTACCAGCTCACAAGCCCGTCCACATACACCGAAAGATGCCAGGGGCCCACACTAGGTACTTCGGAGAGTGAGCTCAGATACCAAACCGTCACGGCCTAAAAATTCGGACTTTTAAATATTAAATTAGGACTAAACCGCAATCAATATTCCCTCATCCAAATCCTAGGGATGAAACAAAAAAACTAAATGTTCTCGTCTCCATAAGGTTTAAATAAATTCCATTATCAAAAGATTACAAGGGATTAAAAAAAAAAATTAACAAAACGCCAACCAAACTATCCACCATAAATTTCATACCTAACCAATACCTCCAACATTAAAGTAGCAATAAATAGTCAAAATAACTTAAATAATGTAAAGTTACAAACCATGCCAAATTATCAAAATACTAAGCCTATAAAAAAAAAAAAAAATACATAAACTAATATCAACCCTAAGCTCAAGAAAACAAAAGAAGTCCAAATGGCATGTCCAACAACTATAGTTATTTCTCTGATTATAAGGTCTTGGTGTCCTATATCTGAAATGGAGGGGAAGGTCCTAGGCTATAAAAGCAAAAACCTGGACCCTTATATAGCATCGAGGCCTTTTCCCGGGTGGTAAGATCCCTAGCAGAACTCCCCAGTTAAACATGCTTAGGCTGAAGTAGTTCTGGGATAGGTGACCCACTGGGAAGAACAAATCCATGCCGGTGTGGCCCAAAGTGGACAATATCGATGACATGTGAAGGGTTGGGGCGTTAAAAATGGTATCAGTGCTGATTCTCCGGAGTACCGAGTTTGGGTCCCTAGCATCTCTTAGTGCATGTGGGTGGGCTTGTGAGCTGGCAGGCTACTACACGGGGATGCGCAGCCTTAAAGGAGATAGATTATAAGGTCCCAGTGTCCCATATCGGGAATGGAGGGGGATTTCATGGGCTATAAAAATAAAAACCAGGAGCTTTATATAACATTGAGGCCTTTTCCCGAGTGGTAAAATCCCTAGCAGAACTCCCCAGTTAAGCGTGCTTAAGCTGGAGTAGTTCTGGGATGGGTGACCCACTAGAAACAACAAATCCGTGTGGGTGTGGCCCAAAGTGGGCAATATCGATGACATGTGAAGGGTTGGGGCGTTACACCAGATGTCCCTATACAGTTGTGTTCGATAGAGGCACTGGTGTTTCTATATATACATAACCACCCCTTTTGAATTAAGTTAGAAAAAATTAACAAAGGCCAAAAACTTGTTAAACACTCTCCCTCGCTATCTTGCAATCTATACACACTCTCTCTGCACTTCCTAAACCAAAAATTTTTCTCTTCTTGCTGAGCTTCTTGATCTCAAATCTTAGCCCTTGAGAGTGAATACTTTGTGGTTTGTGAACAAATGAGTTACTCCTCTTCAGGAGGTATAACTTGTACAATCCTTACACTACTTCTTCCTACTCTTTTCTTCCTGATTTCATACTGTTTTACACTGTTTTTATGGGCTGAAACTTGCGACTTGAAGCTATTAAAGGTGGAGGGGTTAACCGCCCTTCTTTGAACCTTGTTCTCCAAGCCTTTTACCGTTGTTTTTCATATTTTTTCACAGGCTAAATATGTGGTTTTGAGGTTCAAAAAGTGGAGGGGTGGCTTGTTTACTAGTTTCATTTCTCCATTGTTTTAGTTCACTTTTTCTAGCTTTTTCATACTAATTTCAGCACTGTTTTTGTGAGTTTTAGGATTGTTTTAGGGTGTTTATTTCATTTATGCTTTGTATAGCATGCCTATAGTGTCGTAGTCCTCATAGGTTTTGTGGTTTAGGCTTTAGACACTAACCTATTTGAGTTGATAGCTCTTATTTTCGTGATTTTCATACATGTGTTCACACTTGCAATAACCATCTATGTACTCTCCCTTCTTTCTTGGGTTTATTTGTTTGAGAGTTGTTTCAAGCGAGTGTCGTTTAAAGCATGCGAAAGAGACCCATCCATGCTTAGCGGTTTAATCTCTTCGGAGGTTCATTACCAAGGCATTACATCTCTCTCATGCCAAAAACAATTTCTTGTTTGACGTTTCTCTTCATTAGTGAGCGTAACTCTCATTTTTGGACTAAAATGATTAAGGAATGGAATGGTAATTAAAAGAAGCCAATAAAATCGAACTAAAATGGTAACAAGAGTAATAAAATTGGTCTGGGTTCAATCGGACATTAATTGAACCTACTGCGTCTCAAGCCGTTATATACTCATTAGTGATGTTAATTACTTGAGAAGCGATGTCCACCAATTACCTAGAGAGGTAACTCCTTCATAGGGAGGAGGTTTTGTTGGTCATTTATTTCCATTTATTGATTTTGTTCTACCGATTCACAGATGATCACACAATGAGTTTGCTTCAATTGATGGTTTGCGAATCAAGTATACCCCTTCCTTAATTTGTTTCATGATAGGGAGAGGCAGAGAGGGAAAACAACCCCTAGAAACACTCTATTTTTACTCTGTATCTTTTTTGTTGCAGTAGGGTAGACCCCCAAAACAGTGGCTAGGCAGCCACCTGTCCTGTTGGCCGACCACTTTTCCTGGCCTGGTCAGCCAATTTATTTTATGCAGATAGAACAATTTTCATGGCAGAATAGGGCAGAGGTTGGGGGAAAACAGTTTAATTTTTTGATTGCAAAACAGAACAGTTTTGGTAACAAAACAGAGAAGTTTTTTAGGCGAAATTCATGTTCATGCACGTAGAATTCTTCGCTATCTGTGGCTTGTGCAATTAATACTAAGAGTAGTATGTTGTACTTAAATTAGTAACTCATCGAAAATTTGTAATAGCTAGTTCGTTAATTAGTTACCCAATTATTAATGTGTAAGAATTAGTTAGTATAGTCGATTCCTTCATTTGGTGTTATAAGTAGTTAGTTTAATTAGGGCATTTATTTGGAATCTCTTGCGTGATGACAAATATGTAATAATGTGTGTATGTCTTCCAACCCCCATTTCTTTCTCCTTCTTATTTACTTGCTTATAATGGTAGCATCATGTTTTACATTTTCATGTCATTGCCATGACTTATATCCCTTTTTGCACGCATAAGGTTCGGCTCATCATACTAATCAATGTCAATTTCAAATTCCTTACTCGAAAATGTGCTTCATCACAAGCCATACTAGTAACTGTGCCTCTTAATTGCATATTGTATGTATTTCGTTAGTCATGTTGCATTAGTTACGATCATGCATTTTTTTAACTATTTTCTTTCTTTCTTTTGGTTCGCCTCGGATATTTGGGGTAAGCGTTTTTCGCTTTAGCATATTGTATGCGTGCGATTGTTGCCATGTGAAGCATGATTACCATGAGGCTAAGTACTTAGTTGATATACCTACTTGAATGCCTGTGGATGAAGGCTATTTTTGCTTAAGTTGGGATGATTTGAATTAATGTACGTATGAGTTCGCCTTTTCAAGTGGTGCATATCTAAAACAATTTTGAAACAAACATGAAATTAAAGCATTCCAACTTTTGAGAATTAGTCTATACTTGTGTGTGTATCACATAGTAAAAATTGCATAATAAATGGAACAACAACATATAATGTACATAGAAATCACATCATGCTTAGTAGAGGCCGATCTTTGATCGGGCGAGTGGGGTGCTCAATTCATGACCTTCTTCTCTCATACCTAAATTCCCGAGCTGAGATACTTTGGTGATGATGGACTAATGGCCTTACGGAACTCATCACGGGTTTCCTAAATTTTTCAAAAATAGTTAGGTGGCGACTCTGAAATCTGGAAATGCAATCCATTTTTGGTATTTTTTATTCAAAATCGATTTCTTAAAATGATTTGTCGAATTTGGACTCTTTTGTGTTTATCCGTTTCACATTGCACTTGTGAAATCAGATTCAGAATCACAGGAGTTCGAATTGTAGGGCTATCGTATCCAAGGAGACTAAATCCCTCCGAGGAGCATGAAAAACAAGCTACATTGAAATGATAGGCGACCTCCATAGCCCGAGTCGGTGCTCGTTGGTTCTCCTTATTTCATAGACAGCGAAGAGTAATCTACCTTAGAAGCTCTGCAAATGCGGTAACAGAGTCTTCAAGAGCTTCCAAGGAGTGAAGAAGTGGCGAGGAAATTGATCGTAGAATCAAGCAACGAAGCTATCTGCAAACTAGTTTGTAACCTTCATCGGGCTGCCACCAATGACCCGAGAAAAATTCCTCCATCTTTTTTTTTTCTTTTTTCTTTTTTGCGGTATTTTTGCTTAGGAGTGGGCACTTATAGCTTACACTCTCTTTTGTACCACTTTGATCGAGGTTTGATCCCTGATATTTAACAAAAGGAATTTATTTTGCAAAGCCGACTTGGGTGAATGGCACAATACTTGAGCATGAAAACCACTTTTTTTTTTTTAATTTTGAAATTGAAAATAGTTGAATTTCAATGTGTTTCGAACTGGATGTCGAGATTATAATTTAACAAAATCCAAAATACGACTCCATGAAAGAAAAGCCAAGCAAAAACAACCTAAAAGACCAATCCAAAATACGACTTCATCGCGGATGCGATTTAGAAACACTGTGGGAGTGCCCATTGCGAACACGGTTTAGAATACAACAGGCGCAACAAATGCGGGCATGGTGTAGAATATCACGGGCGCAATGCTATAAAAAAATATTCAAAACAAAAAAAACATGCTCGAATGACCAGCTGACTGAAGGGTTCTGTTTACATAGCCGAAGACAATGATTACACACTTTCCGACGAGTGAAAATGTAGAATTTTGAGGATGCAAGGAAAAGTCAGAAAACCTGACTCGATTGTGCCCCTAGTTCATCGCTTTGACTATTTCTTTGTCCGTTAAAAAGATTTTGATCAATATGGGAGTTAAATTAGCGATCATGTTCCACTCTCTATTTTGAAATCATGTAAATCAAGCCGTGAGCACTGAAAATTTTCCCTCTTTGGTCTAGAAAATGGCCTGGGTTGTACAAAAATGGAGTAAGTTTCAAGAAAATTAGTTGACTTCATTAAAAAATCATCAAAACTTGTTTTCATAAATGGCCACTACTCAACCAACATGAAATCAATCCTTGAGATGCACAACCCCAAATCCAAACTTGATCTAGTTCGCAATTGACTATGCCATAAAGAATAGATAAAACAACTGAACCGAATGGAGATGAGTCAATCAAACTTGGATAGAACAGCCAAGTCAAATAAAGATACTCAATGTCACGACCCAAACATGCCCCTAAAAGTTTAGGTCATGACCGGCCTGTAATTAGGCCTCAGATCCAAAAATCAAAGAACACGATTAATTCCATAAAGGGGCCTAAAGCGAAAGCAATTAAATAATATAACGTCCATCGAGCCATGCGTATATGCCAGGACCATTACATAACTTTCCTTAACCGAAGAAGTTCACATGCGCTATTCAAATATAATTACAGTCCACGACAGGTATATGTACAAACAGTGAATAACCGAAAAGTTACATGACCATAAAATGTTCAACAAAACCACCAAAACATTAAAAAAATGTGACACTAAACTCCATAAGAAACAAAAAGCTCCACTTGGGCTTAACCAAAAATTTCCACAAATAGGCGCCTGAAGCTGACCTAGGGCTAGCCTCCAAGCTGACCACCTACAAAACATACATGAATACGAAATGAGCCAAGCTCAATAAATAATAATAATTTACTAAAGCATACAAACGAGAGTGTGCCTTGCAAAACGTAAAGTGTGTACAGAACTCATGTATGTCCTCTTTATCAATACATTTCGAAACGGCCTCAGGCCCAATCATAATAACAGAACGGCCTTGGACCTAATATTAACAGAATAGCTTTGGGCCCAATATATATTATTTCATAAACAAGTCTCATCTTATATCCACATTCCATATTTCAATTCTTGTAGCTCATTTATTCGAATAACATAACTTCAGAGAATCGCCCATTAATGTATCAAAATAAATACAAGTGAATATATCTTTACACTACTATTACTCATACTGAGCCGATCATGCAATGATTTCTTCTGGCAGGTGACCTATACATCACACAAAAAAATTGATAATTAATGCATTATTTTCTTTGTTTTTATCTTTCCTCATTCTTCCGTTTCGATCATTTTCCATTCATTGTTAAGTATTTAAAACAAATCAAATGTGCATATGAACAGATTTAGAGGGTCAAACAAAGTAAAAGAAACTGACAGAAATTTTCCCCACTAGTAGCACGTGCGGAAGTCCCCCACTGCACGTACGGCTCCTGTAGACGCGCCCGAACGTCCTGGGAAAATCCCGTTTTGTTCATTGGGCCCACTACAGTTCGGACTCAATGTCACGGTTCTTAATCTGATCTTGCAAAGTGCAATGCGAGATTGATAAATCACCAAAGAGTCCAAATCCGGTATATCATTTTGAAAAACTGATTTTTAGAAAGAAGTGTCAAACATGGACTGCTTCACCAGATACAGAGTCGCCACCTAAATATTTTATTTTTGGAAAATTTAGGAAACCCTGACTTGTGCCTAAGGCTATGTGTCCGTCACCACCAAAGTTGCCTCGGCTCGAGAACTTGGGTATGAGAGGGGAAGGTCATGCAATGAGAACCCCCGCTCGCCCGATCAAATATCGGCCTTTGCTAACATGATATCTTGTTTTTGAAACACATCTGCTCTTATTTCGTTTATTAACCTAGAATTACTATGTGATGCGCACAGCATACAAATATAGACTGGATCGCCTAATTTGGAACAAAACATCTCATGTTTGTTTTTGAAAGCGGTTTTCTACTTGCAAGTAGGCTAAAATGTGGATTTTGCCACCCTCAAGTGGGCTTAGAAAACATGGTGATTTGCCACTCTCAAATGGGATTAAAACTCGCAATCAATGAATTGTTCTAATTCAAGTAATCCAACCTTCACCCACAGGCATTCAGGCTGTTATATCACATAAGCAGTTAGCCTCATGGCAAGCATGCTATCATGGCAGTCACTCACACACATGCAAGGATGCTAAAGCATAAACACTCACCGAGTACTCCAAGCCAAAATAAAAGCTATGTTAGAAATCAATTCATGATCCTAGCTATGTCAAGAATGCCTAATGCAACACATACAAAATACAACTAACATAGGCCCGGCTATTCTAAAATGTCATGTGAAATGCAATTTGATACATGTATTCAAACAGGAATTGAAATACAATGCAGTTAGTACGATGCGCAGAGCCCGATGCCTGCAAGATAGATGAATGGATGCAAACATGCGAGCATAAGGATGCTAATTGAAACATGCCCTAAAACTAACCATCGTAAGCTGGTAAATAAAAGGGAGAAAGAAATGGGGGTTAGAAGACATGCATCACACACATGCACACTTATTTACAACAGTTGTGCCCTCTCGACGGAGGGACCGAATGAATAATGCAGAACCAACTAGCTAATCTAAGCTAATCTAATTAAACTAGTTATTACATAACAGAATGAATAACAAGCTACAGCTAATTGTAACAAAACTCTAACTAATTAACAAATTAACTAAGTTAGCAATTGAATAAACATGTAAACTATATGAAATAGGCTGCCTCCAATCTGCCTTGGATGACGAAGGATGCATGCCCGGTGACCTCGTGTGAAAATCCATCGCGATGCCCCGATTTGCCTCTGTTTGTAACTGGTCTCATAATACTGCAAAAAGCTCCAGAAGGCTGAAACTCTATCATGGGAATCTGTAGGTGGGATGCCGACCAGTTGTTGGCATTGGAGACCACCTGCTGACCACTTTTTATGCTGAAAACTAGAAAAAGTGGTCGACCAGCCACTTTATCTGGTCGGCCGACTAGTTTTTGCTGCTGGTTTCTGGTTTGTTGCAACAGAAAGCAAGAAAGAGGCATGGCAAAGTATTTGCAACACATGTATGCACAACCACCGTCCCTATCATTACGTAAGCTAAAGGGAGTATGGTTCTCGGCCCTCGGGCCACAAATCACGCATCTCGATGCATGATGGCTGAGGAGCCCAAGTTGTACAACTCAATATGAAATGAATGCACACACGAACACATAAGCCCTAAAACTCTATCATGTATAGTCAAGAGTGTCGGCGACCGAGAATTGAGGCACGTTTCATCACTTCGAGTATGAAACGTCCCTCGTTTCCCGTGTTTGGACTAATTCGTATTCTAAACACAATGCAACAAATAACATGGCATGGCATAACACAATACGGCTCAAGCATGCAAACATTCAATGCAATGAAACAAGCATATGAACACGATGCAAGGGACAAGCATGAAAACATGCAACTAACATACTAGCATACACAATGCTATGACCTACATGGCATACACAATGCTCAATGGACTTAAACCAAAATGGATAGGCCTCAGCCATGTCCAAATCAGTGGCCATACATGCTAAGATAGAAACTCAAAATGCTATAGAAACATGCATGCATATCGGCCCAAGTTTATGGCTCAAAATACAACTCTCCAAAAGCATTGAAAGGATGAAACATGGGGTACAATGGCATATGTTCCAACACTGAAATGGCATGCAAAATGACTTAGAATCATGCCAACAACCCATGTAATGCATGTTGAAAGGCTCAAGCGTTAAAGCTAGTGAAGTGGATTACACTAGAGGCATGGAAGATAATGCTCAAATGGCCAAACTAACCCCAAACAGACCCTATGCAGGCCAAAATAGTAGCAAAAATGAGTTGGGATGATGGCTTGAAAGGCACAAAAATGAGGCTCATGCAATGGCTCACAAATAGGGCACAAAAAGCACAACCCTCAAGAGCACTTAAAGAGCAGAAAATATGGAAGTGTAACAGCCCTACATGCTCTGAAATATCATTCTCAATGACGCCAAAACATGCAAATACCTCAAGTTAAGCATGCAAGAGACCTCAAAACTGAAAGCTAGTCAACGCTATTACACTACAAGCATGCATGACAAGCCTCAATAGACCAAGAAGCCTCAAAACTGAGCTAAGACAGCCTAAAATAAGAACAAAATCATGCTAGGACATAGCCAAAATATGCTATAATAATGAGCCAAAACATCATGCATACAAAACTAGTAAACAAGATTTACACTACAAGCATATGGAGCATGCAAGAGGCTACCAAACCAGCCAAAAACAGAGTCATGGCATGTCAAATGATGGCCAGAAATCTACTGAAATGAAGCCAATACATGCTAGAAAGACAAGCTACTTTGATGAGCCACAAATGGAAATACACTACACATACAAGAAGCAAACACAAGGTGGCCAAACCAGCCATAGACAGAGCTAAGGCAAGCCCTAAAAGTCATGAAAAAGTGCCTGAACCAAGCCTTGAAAGTATGAAGATGCATGCTCCTTTGATAGGCCAAAAAATGCAAGCAAACAAAACAAGAAGAGAGGGGATCACCCACCTCTGATTTGAGGCCTCAAAATGACATGCCTACCACTGAAAATGCACTGGATTTTAGTGGCTAAAAGGCCAAGCAAAGACTAACCCAAAGGCCCTAAACCATGGCATAAAACACGGCCAAACAAGGCATGTAAGAGGGTAGAAGACCCTCAAGACCCAAGAGGCCTTAAACAAACATCAAAAACACTTAAATACAATACTTTTTCCAGTTGAAAGCAAGGCATAAATAAGCATGCAAATAAGACCAAGAGAGCAACCAAAATAAAGCTTAAAAGGGAGAGAAGAGGTTACCCTTGAAGCACTGCAAAACCAGCAGATTTCTTAGCAAAGAATCAACTTTTTAACCTCCAAAAAAGTCTTCCAAGAGCCTCAGTTCAATGATGGGGGTGTATGGTTAAGGGTTGTGGTGCAAAAGTGAAGAACAACACACTCTTTAGGCACCAAATATAGAGATATATTGAGAGATATATGCTTATGCCTTAGGAAAATTGTAGAACCTCTCCCATGGAGAGGGGAGAGCCTCTCTTATAGAAAAACAAAGGTTCAAGCTTCTTGGAAAAACTAAAACTTGGTTACCATCTCTCCAGACACGTGTATGGAGGGTACAGTTTGTGCCCTCCAGCTGGCACAACTGGCATCCACACAGTCTGCCAAAATAGGGGGGGAGGTACCGACCACTTAAAGTGGTCGGCCTGCTACTTGTTGTGGTCGGCCGACCACTTCAAGTGGTCTCCCAGAAAAAAGTGCCCGGCAGGAGGAAGTGGTGGTCTCCACACTGAAAGCAAGCCAATGGTGGGGTGGGAGACCAGAAAAGATGGCCCAAAGACCAAGAAAACCAGTTTCCTGACCAGAAAATTGGCTGGCAAGAAGAAAAGTGGTCTCCAAGGGAAAAAACTGGTCTCCCACCCTCGTACCTCCTTCCAAACAAGGAATACAAGATTCGTACCAAAAACGCACCAAAATGGATGCAAGACGAGAGTTCGGAAGGCAAACCGCGCAGCCGGGAGCCTCGAAAACTAGCTGTCGAGCACTGAAAAGTGGTACACAACCACAAAAGTGGTCTCCCGGACCACAGTGTCTTTCTAGATAGAGGAAACAAGGTGTGGTTCAAAAACCATGCCAAACGGAGAACGTTAAGCATTCCCGAGACAAGGCGCATGGCCGAGGGCTCCAAAAATCAAAAACTAGTCTCCAAACGGGAAAAGTGGTCTACGACCACGAAAAGTGGTCTACGACCACAAGGAGATGGTCTACAAGACCTCTCCCTCCCTCCGAGAAGAGAGACAGAGTTTGGTCCTTAAACCGAGCCGAAGCACAAAAGAGTTCAGAGGCTCGGAGGCAAGGCTCACAGCCAAAACTCTGAAACCTCTAAACGAGCACAACATCCACCATCACTGAGCGCTCAATCGATGACGTCTGAGTTTTATGGTCGATCAAAAATGGGGTGTCTACATCTGCCCCTCTTTGACAGAACTCGAAAGTCATAAGTGACGGGAGTGAATGCCAAAGTCCAAGGACAACCCATTTTTGACAAGGCCAAAGACTTAGACAAACAAGCAAGATAACAAAGAAATGTGCCCGCAGGCAGGAGCAAAATGCAAATGACATGCATAGAGCCGAACATAACTTATGATCATGCAAAGAAAGCTATAACGAAGCAAATATACACAATAAATGCAACGGTTTAAGCAGGTGAATATAAAACAAACTACATTACATGCAGAAAAGATGTATGAGAATTATGCAATTCTCACTACGTCTCACATGGAGTATATACAATACCGTCTGGTTCGTCTGGTCGCGCCAACTTCAAATGAACCGTACATACAATATCGTGCCTGCATAAGAAAGAAACTCAACAGGTACAATATCGTTAGAAACATGCATAGCAATGCAAGTGAAAAGTGCATAACAACGTAAGTGGAAGGATGCATGACAATGCAACCTAAGTGTGACACATAACAATGCGGAAGGAATGCAAAGCAATGTAATGCACTAACAAGTGCAAATGAGGTGCGCGAGATAGCGCGAATGATGCAATGCACAAAATAGTGCAATGAGGTGCGCAAGATAGCGTGAATGATGCACTGCACAAGACACTGCGATGCGCAAAATAGCGCGAATGATGCAATGCACAAGACAGTGCGATTGGGTGCGCAAGATAGTGCGATGTGCAAAATAGCGCAAATAAAATACATGCACAAGACAATGCGATGTGCAAAATAGCGCGATAAAATGCATGCACAATGCAAATAATGTGCACAAAATAGTGCGATGTAACACACAATATAGTAGAAGCAAAAAAAAAAAGGGGGCACATTCCAACCATGCTGGAATCATGTCTGCTCGTCATGAACATATTCACATATACAGCACATCAATCATTCTAAACCCACAGTTTGTACATAGCATTCCGCTGACTCAGTACACGGCTCGCTACACAATGCTCTGTTAATTCGGCACACAGCTCATTTGGGCACACAACATATTTGGGCGCACAGCACATTTGGGCACACAACACATTTAGGCACACAGCTCATAACACTGCTCAATCTGAACACTCAGTCCATAACATAGCATTCTGCTAGGTTGGCACACAGCTCATAATACTGCTCAATCTGAACACACAGCCTATAACACAACATTTTATTAGGTTGGCACACAGCTCATAACACTGCTCAATCTGAACACACAGCCCATAACATAACATTCTGATTTAGTCGGCACACAGCTCATAAAACTGGTCAATCTGAACACACAGCCCATGACACAGCATTCTGATTTGATTTGGCACACAGCTCAAACTTTTCAATGTGAACGCACAACTCAAATTTTGATTAAGAACACGCAGCTCACGATTTGAAATCTGAACATGCAGCTCAAATTTTGATTGTGAACACGCAACTCACTCTTTTGAAATCTAAACACACAGCTCAAATTTTGATTGTGAACACACAGCTCACGATTTGAAATCTAAACATGCAGCTCAAATTTTGATTGTGAACACGCAACTCACTCTTTTGAAATCTGAACACACAGCTCAAATTTTGATTGTGAACACGCAGCTCACTATTTTCAAATATGAACACGCAGCCCATAATTTTCAAATATGAACATGCAATCTATATTTTTTATAAAATCTGAACACGCAACTCAAACTTTGGTGGTGAACATGCAGCCCACATTTTTGAAATTCTGAACATGCAGCTCAAATATTTTTATTGTGAACACGTAGCTCACGATTTTGAAATCTGAACACGCAGCTTAACTTTTTTGAAATTCTGAACACGCATCTCAACTCTTTTTTTCTTTTTTCTTTTCTTTGAAATTCTAAACACGCAGCTCAACTTTTGAAGTGAACACGTAGCTCACGATTTTGAAATTATGAACACGCAGCTCATATTTTTTGAAATTTCTGAACACGCAGCTCAACTTTTGACGTGAACACGCAGCTCACGATTCTAAAATTATGAACACGGAGCTCATATTTTTTATTCTTAATACACAGCTCATTCATTTCACTTTGAACACACAGCTCAAACATTTTATCTACACGCATCTCTTTCATTTCACTTTTCACACATAGCTCAAACATTTTATCTGCACGCAACTCATTCATTTCACTTTACACACACGGCTCATACATTTTATCTGCACGTAGCTCATACATTTTATCTGCACGCAACTCATTCATTTCAATTCTGAATGCAGGTATCCTCCCATTTTACACGGGGTTATGGATCGATCCTGGCGAGGGAGTGGTACATGGAGCTCCCGGATGCAGTCTGACACATTGTGGACGAGGCAGGGTTTGGCCCATTCTATGTAGGATTGTCACCTCATCCAGCGAGCAGTACCCTCCTGGGCGTACTTGTAGAGAGATAGTGGGACACCAACAACTCCTTTCATGTCTCGACTATCGGGGACATGACGATGACCCCATTTGACTTCTCCATGCTGATAGGCCTTGACGTGGTAGGCCGGCTGATCCCATACAATGCAGATATGGGTGAGTAGAAGGTAGCTTGGATTTACCTGCTTGGAGCCCGTCCGTCGATCGACAAATCATCAGGCAGGGTCAGGTACACCTGGTTCTCCGAGCGGTACAGGGGGACTTCGCCCCAGACTATTGAGACCGTAAAGCAGTATGCCCGTGAATTTTTGATGTTCCTCCTTGGGACCACTCTGTTCTCCGATAGGGGGAACACAGTTGGGCTTTATCTGCTCAGTGCTCTGGTGGACCTATCACGGGTCAGTCAGTATGATTGGGGTGGCGTTGGCCTCACTAACCTTTTACTGCTACATGAGCGTGACTTCCCTACAGTGGGGAACCATATTAGGCGGCTACTGGCGAGGTAGGGAGGTATATTCTGCCCTCTTGATTTACAGTTCTGCTTTCCATTATCTGTGCACTGCACATTGTACACATTACATTCTGTATTCTACCTTTTACACTCAACATTCTGCATTTCCTATATATTTTGTATATTGTACACTGCACACAGCATTCTGCACTCAGCATTCTGTATATTGACAGCCATTGTATTGCCTTTCACAGCTGTGGGTTTATGCGTACTTCCCGACATTGGGCCCTGAGCTGGAGGTTGAGACACCTCTTGAGATCCCCTTTTCGAGCAGATTTGTGGGTCGGTGCCGGCCCAGGCCTCTGGAGACTTTGCCTTACCTCTGGCAATTCTTTGATACTGTACGGGCGACGCAGGCAATCCAGAACTTTCAGTTCTTCATGCTTTTCGCTTTGATTTGTCTTGCATACTTATGACATCTAATCAATTTATGCACTTGCTAACCGCAAGTGATCTGGTAGCCTTGGATAGCCATGCCAGGGAATCCTCGATTTCTGTTTGCTGGGGCATGGGGCACTTCATGATACACGGTTCTGCTTGAGGGACCGGTCGGCAGAGTCTGGTTCCTCAGAGAGCGTTTCATGCATCAGACGATAGGCAACTCCGATCAGGACGTTCCCTCATTGCCTTCACCAGAGATACGGTCCGCAGGGGATCTCCCTTTGTGTTCTGTTGTTCAAACACTTACCTTCAACTCACAGTACAAAGGTGCTGAAATGCTGACAGGGAGCAACATCTGTTAGAGAAGCCACGGATGCCGTTTTTCTTCTTGGTCATATTCACAACTTTCCCTATTCTTCAACGGGGTGACAGACTAGGTTGGTTCAGTATCTAGAATTGAGAAGCACACCCGCTACCTCAACCTATGGGGCTTCTATACAGATTTCAAACCGAAGATACACTCCTGGGTATTTAAACCAGCCGTTAATCTCGGAAATTCCAAACCTTTGTGTTCTAGGCATCAGCCATTCAAACTCTAGTTTCCACCGTCGTAGTTGATCTCCTAGGAACTCATTGCAAACACAGCCAAGATGCCTCTGGCAGGGATTGGTACTCCGGGAGAGCAGTTCTGATTGTCATTCTGGCTTTGAGGAAGTCGACACAATATTCTATTCACTTGGAATACACAGCTCGTACGGCACACTGCTTATTCTGAACACACAGCTTATAACACAGTACTCAGTTTATTCTGCACATGGCTCATACAACGCACTGCTCATTCTGAACACACAGCTCAAAACACAGTACTTGGTTTACTTGGCACACAGCTTATATAGCGCACTACTCATTCTGAACACACAACTCATAACATAGTACTCGATTTATTCTGCACACGGCTCATACAACGCACTGCTCACTCTGAACACAGCTCAAAACACAGTACTCGATCTATTCCGCACACGGCTCATACAATGCACTACTCACTCTAAACATACTGCTCAAAACACAGGGCTAGGTTCATTTTGAACACATGGGACGGAAAGACGGAACTTGTAGGGGTCAAAAGAAACTCAGATGCTCAGAATTTTCCCTCTTTTCTTTTACTTTGCAACCTGGAACCTATAGCTTCAGATAGGTCTTGATTCTACTGCTCTGAGATGACCTAGGTTGAACCCTGCAGTTTTATGACAGAACAAATTCTATTTTGCACAAATGTGGAGAATGGCACAGCACTCTTGGGCACAAAAACGATTCATTTTTGAAATTGTAATGAGAAAACGGTTCTTAATCGAGTATTGAGCCTACAGCTGACCACAATCAAAATGACTCAACAAAGACAAACAAAAGGTAAACAACCTAAACACATCGAGAAACACTTGAAACGACTCAAAACAAGAATTGATACAAAACAAAAGACACGACACTCAGACGTGCACAGGGAGCCTGTTTCCTTGGGTATTGTTTTCCACCTTTTCTTATTTGTGATTCTCAGATCACTCGGCCCTCAGGCTCTGTTTTTTCTAAGAAACCCCTTTTCTCACTTTTTCTCTTAACGCACATCTCTCTATTCTTCAATCTCTCATTTTTTATCCCTCCCCCGGGTGGTTGATGGATAAACAGAAAGTTGTGGGCATGTGCCCTTAGCATTCTGCTAGATTCTCATTCTTCTACGCACAGCTAGTGAATTTCTCCCACAGAGGGGTTTCGCCACAACTGGGTGTGTAGCAAATCTACAGCTGACATTGGTTGATGATGCCCTGCTGGAGGAGTTTGGACGTGATCAGACCTGTCAAGATGAGGGATTGGAATATCTTGATCCATTCCATTTCGCGCTTCACACTTAGCTTGATGCCTCATCGCTCGGAGAATGAGAGAGCTTTCAGCCCTTTGTTGTTAGCTTCAGTTGTGCGCTTTGTGGCACGTAAGGTGCCCTTTCTTGGAAAGCATGTTGACAATGGGGGAAAAGATAGGACACCTGACTCAACTGTGCCCCTAGTTCATCATTTTAACCGTTTTTTGTTTTGCTTTCTACTAAAACGATTTTGACCAATATGAGAGTTAGATTAACATACTTGTTCAATTTTCTAATTTGAAATCATGCAAGTCAGGCTATGAGCACTGAAAATTTTCCTTTTTTGGGTCTAGAAAAAAGGTCCAGTTTTGGGAAAACTGGATAATTTTTGAGAAATTTGGTCAACCTCAGTAAAAATTCTCTAAAACTGTTTTTGCAAACGGCCACTGCACAACGAGCACGGAACCTATTCTTGAGATGCACAACCTCAAATCGGAAGCTATGGAAAATTGCCCCTTGCCTAAATGGTACTACACGGCAACGGAAAGTTGTCCCTTGTCTGAATAGTACCGCCGCACACTGTATGGCAACGGAAAGTTGCCCCTTGTTTGAATTGTACCGCAACAGACTGTATGGCAACGGAAAGTTGCCCCTTGTTTGAATTGTACCGCAACAGACTGTATGGCAACAGAAAGTTGCCCCTTGTTTGAATAGTACCGCAGCACACTGTAACCAGTTCTCAAAGTGGTGACCACAACCGAATTCTCAGATTCAGAGAAGACAAAGATAGTCAGAACCATTACATGGACGTGGTCGATCTGGAAGTGTTTAAAGCTGGAATTCAGAATGAAGTTGCCTACGTATCCCAAACATGGGAATCAAGCCTTACGTAGTTCGGGTTTAAGGTACACTCGGGTATTAACCTCTTCTTTTACGCTCTAACTTTTGCCAAGACTGCCCTTCCGGGTTTTCAACCTTGCGAGCTATGTTTTTCTTTTTCTTTTCATTTCTTTCTTTTCATTTCTCTTTTTTTTTTAATTTTTTTTCTTTTTTGTTCTTTTGCTTTTCTTTTTTCATTTTCTCTAACTTTTGCCTGGGTCGCCCTTCCGGGTTTTTGGCCCAGCGAGCCTCTCAAGGATAAAAGTGTAGCTTTGTCCATGTCAAATGGTTTTAGGATCTCGAAGCCATCTGAATCCAGGAGAATGGTTGTTGTTCGCTGATGATGTTGAAGTCCATCCAATGGGGGCTAGATTGCCCCTAGTGTTGTGGATAGGAACTTGGTTGTCCTTCAGTAATACTTTCTTCTTTCTTCCCTTCTGGGATTTGGCATTCTTGCTGATCTTTGTTAGCTTGAGAAACATCCCAATTTTTGGCATTTCGAGCATATTTGATATTTTTGCCCCTAGCTCAAGGGGTGCTTTTGATCGAGCTTTGCAAGCTTCTCTTGATCATGTCTGACTTTCTTTTCCTTAGTTCATGGGCTGCTTCTGATCTGGCCATACAAGCCTCACATTGTGGTTGACCGTTGAACATTCTGAATCCAAGTTCAAGGTTTGAAAGTAAGGGGTCAATTCTCGAGGTTGAGAGCGATCCTAGATTGCACAATCTCAAGAGCAATTCCACACAGGTCTTCGCAGGACCGCGCAAAACATTTTTTGAAATTTTTTAAGAAAGCGACAAGTCGCTCGTGCTGAAAACAATGTGAAACTAATTTGGATCAAGCCAAGATCCTTCTCAGTACTCACATTAACAAACATGATTTCATTCATTAAGGGCTTAGCATGCCTCTCTTTCTCCCAGTTGATCAAATTTTACAAATCCGGAGGAATTCCTTCCTCTTCGTTTTCATTACAATGTTCAAAAAGTTTTCAAAAATTTAGGTCAATGCAATGACTTAAAGGCACAGAAGAAAAGCACTGCTGTTTCATTCAAACTTCTAGCACAACTGGCTCAAAGCAGAAATAAGCACAAAAACATGAAATCCACAGCTGTTTCATTCAAATCTTCTGGTGTAACTGGCTCCGCGGTAGAAACAGACTCAAAAGAAAGCCAAAAGACAATCACAACACAAAATAGTGATATCTGTGGTAACGACTTTGGAATCACTCGACTCCTATACAACAGGACTGACTCGATACAATAAGACAGACCTGACTGACATAGTACAAAAAGACTGACTATATACAAGACAACAAAAGTGACTGAATACCCAAGTCAGAAAGTACAAAAACTAGCATTCGCAAATGTTCAAAACTTTGCATGCCATACGCCACATATGAAATAAATTGAGTGCCGCCCGTAGGTGGTTCGTCCCCTGATCACATCACATTATCTTCCAGGTTCACTGATCCAATGATGATAGACTTTGCTAAGCTTGGAGGGAGGATGACCTTGTTGTCAACCAAATCTTGTACTTCATGGTGAAGACGGAAGCAATTGTCGGTGCTATGACTAGTTTGTTGATGGTATGCACAGTACTGGGTAGCGTCATGACCAGATGGAAGACGATCAGGGCGAGGCTGAGGCTCGAGAGGTTTGAGATGCCCCTTTTCTGCAAGGATTTGAAGAGCCTTAGACAAAGGCATATAGAGGGCATGGAAGACCCTGCGACCTCGGGGTAGATACTTCGAGGTTTGTGGATTTTTGCTGGGGGTACTAGCAAAGGGGTCAGCAGGTGCTGGCTTGGTCTGCTGACCTTTTCCGGGTGCAGGATTAGGATTGGAAGGAACGGTTCTGGTATGATGGCCCTTCTCCTATTTTTCCCCTTGGCTCGAACTACCCTCATTCTGAGTAGGGAAGGTGTCATCCACAGTTTTTGCAGCAACTGCGAGTACCTACTGCTTATTCAATCCCCGGCTTTCAAAGCCTCAACAGCCTGTAGAAGTTGTTCATAGAGATCAGTGTCTGCCCCCATCTTGTTCTTACCACTCGCATCAACATGGTCAAAGGTTTGGGTTGCCACATCAGAGCGGAACCGGGTTGTTGTTGGCATGCCATTGCCTATACTTAGAATGGGTTTAGGTTGGCTGAGTTCAATCATAATTCGCCCCAAGAGCGGGGGTTCTTCCGGCATGAAGTTTCCAACATGTGACATGGTCGACGGTGGAGCCAACATCTCAAAGGCTAGATTAGCTACAGATCTCTGAAGATCACCAATCATCCCCATAAGCTCGAAAGTGGTGGGCTCACGGGTTTGAAATACTTGGGGTTCCCAGATCGGATGTACGGTAGGTGATCTGGGCTGATGTTCTAATTCAACATCGGTCTTACCCTACATGGTGATCTCTTGGTTCAATGCTACTACCATGACCACAATTTTTTCTGAATTTTGTGTCATCGCGAATCAGCTGAACTGAACAGAGGACATGTGACTGGTGACTGACGGATCTGATGAACTGGTGAGCCTTGATTGGCCTTTTTCTACCTTGGCTCAGCAAAGGAAAACACTGGTTGCTCTAAACCGAATCGATGAACTAAAAGAGAAAACAGGCAACATCACAGCCCAATTTTACCAGAACAGACATAAAGAAAACTGAATAGCTGTATTCGACCACTGATCACTGTTCCCCAAATTATTTCCCAAAACTGAATCTGATACCCCCAGATATAACTGATTCTCAAAATACTAATGCCCTCAGGCCTGATACCCAGACTTGCAAACTGATACGTGGATTCCATGTGGAGACACTCTAAAAGCACATAGCAAGTAAATGTGAGCCAAAACACGCCTATGTTGGGGTAGGGTTTCCCTGTCCTATTTTGTCAGGAGCTAGAGTTTCACTACGCACGCAGTGGTTTTAAACAGCCTATAATTGGGTAAGCAATATGTCCTAGTTTGGAATAGTCACTATGGATTCTGAATATGCACTAGGTCGAATGGTCAAAAAGGGTGCCCCGATAAAATCGAGGTTTGTGTTCCCGTTGTGGCAGAGCCCGCAACCAGTCAGCCTTATGGCACGCTTCTCAAAGCGAGCCTCTGACAAACCATTCAGGAATAGCAGACGGCAAACACTGTGTCCTAGGCGCACCAATGCACATGCAATGCAAAGAAACACATAAGTGTAGTCAAAACAAGATATCATAAGTTCGAGTCAAGTTCTCTAAGTCCCCAGCAGAGTCGCCAGAAACTGTAGACACGCCCGAACGTCCTGGGAAAATCCCATTTTGTTCATTGGGCTCACTATAGTTCGGACTCAATGTCACAGTTCTTAATCTGAGCTTGCAAAGTGCAATGCGAGATTGATAAATTACCAAAGAGGCCAAATATGGCAAATCATTTTGAAAAAATGATTTTTAAAAGGAAGTGCCAAACATGGACTGCTTCGCCAGATACAGAGCCGCCACCTAAATATTTTATTTTTGGGAAATTTAGGAAACCCAGACTCGTGCCTAAGGCCACGTGTCCGTCATCACCAAAGTTACCTCGGCTCGGGAACTTGGGTACGAGAGGGGAAGGTCATGCAATGAGCACCCCCGCTCTCCCGATCAAAGATCGGCCTTTACTGACTTGATATCTTGTTTTTGAAAACTCATGTGCTCTTATTCCAGTTATTAACCTAGAATTACTATGTGATGCGCACAGCATACAAGTATAGACTGGATCGCCTAATTTGGAACAAAACATCTCATGTTTGTTTTTGAAAGCGGTTTGCTACTCGCAAGTAGGTGAAAATGCGAATTTTGCTACCCTCAAGTGGGCTTAGAAAACATGGTAATTTTCCACTCTCAAATGGGCTTAAAACTCCCAATCAATGAATTGTTCCAATTCAAGTAATCCAACCTTCACCCACATGCATTCAGGCAGTTATATCACATAAGCAGTTAGCCTCATGGCAAGCATGCTATCATGGCAGTCACTCACACACATGCAAGGATGCTAAAGCATAAACACTCACCGAGTACTCCGAGCCAAAACAAAAGCTATGTTAGAAATAAATTCATGATCCTAGCTATGTCAAGAATGCCTAATGCAACACATACAAAATACAACTAACATAGGCTCGTCTATTCTAAAATGTCATGTGAAATGCAATTTGATGCATGTATTCAAACAGGAATTGAAATACAATGCAGTTAGTACGATGCGCCGAGCCCGATGCATGCAAGATAGATGAATGGATGCAAACATGCGAGCACAAGGATGCTAATTGAAACATGCCCTAAAACTAACCATCGTAAGCTGGTAAATAAAAGAGAGAAAGAAATGGGGGTTGAAAGACATACATCACACACACGCACACTTATTTACAACAGTTGTGCCCTCTCGACGGAGGGACCGAATGAATAATGCAGAACCAACTAGCTAATCTAATTAAACTAGTTATTACACAACAAAATGAATAACAAGCTAGAGCTAATTATTACGCAACTCTAACTAATTAACAAATTAACTAAGTTAGCAATTGAATAAACATGTAAACTATATGAAATAGGATGCCTCCAATCTGCCTTGGATGGCGAAGGATGCGTGCCCAGTCACCTTGTGCGAAAATCCATCGCGATGGCCCGATTTGCCTCTGTTTGCAACTGGTCTCAGAGTACTGCAAAAAGCTCCAGAAGGCTGAAACTCCATCATGGGAATCTGCAGGAGGGATGCCGACCAGTTGTTGGCATTGGAGACCACTTGCCGACCACTTTTTATGCTGAAAACCAGAAAAAATGGTCGGCCAGCCACTTTATCTGGTCGGCCGACTAGTTTTTGCTACTGGTTTCTGGTTTGCTGCAACAGAGAGCAAGAAAGGGGCATCGCAAAGTATTTGCAACACATGCATGCACAACCACCCTCCCTATCATTACGTAAGCTCAAGGGAGTAAGGTTCTCGGCCCTCGGGCCACCAATCACGCATCTCGATGCATGATGGCCGAGGAGCCCAAGTTGCACAACTCAATGTGAAATGAATGCACACACGAACACATAAAGCCTAAAACTCTATCATGTATAGTCAAGAGTGTCGGTGACCGAGAATTGAGGCACGTTTCATCACTTCGAGTATGAAACGTCCCTCGTTTCCCGTGTTTGGACTAACTCCTATTCCAAACACAATGCAACAAATAACATGGCATGACATACACAATACGGCTCAAGCATGCAAACATTCAATGCAATGAAACAAGCATATGAACACGATGCAAGGGACAAGCATGAAAACATGCAACTAACATACTAGCATACACAATGCTATGACGTACATGGCATACACAATGCTCAATGGACTTAAACCAAAATGGATAGGCCTCAGCCATGTCCAAATCAGTGGCCATACATGCTAAGATAGAAACTCAAAATGCTATACAAACATGCATGCATATTGGCCCAAGCTTATGGATCAAAATACAACTCTCCAAAAGCATTGAAAGGATGAAACACGGGGTACAATGGCATATGTTCCAGCACTGAAATGGCATGCAAAATGACTTAGAATCATGCGAACAACCCATGTAATGCATGTTGAAAGGCTCAAGCATCAAAGCTAGTGAAGTGGATTACACTAGAGGAATGCAAGATAATGCTCAAATGGTCAAATCAGTAGCAAAAATGAGTTGGGATAATGGCTTGAAAGGCACGAAAATGAGGCTCATGCAATGGCTCACAAATAGGGCACAAAAAGCACAACCCTCAAGAGCACTTAAAGAGCGGAAAATATGGAAGTGTAACAGCCTTACATGCTCTGAAATATCATTCTCAATGATGCCAAAACATGTAAATACCTCAAGTTAAGCATGCAAGAGACCTCAAAACTCAAAGCTAGTCAATGCTATTACACTACAAGCATGCATGACAAGCCTCAATCGACCAAGAAGCCTCAAAACAGAGCTAAGACAACCCAAAATAAGAACAAAATCATGCTAGGATAGAGCCAAAATATGTTAGGATAATGAGCCAAAACATCATGCATACAAAGCTAGTAAACAAGATTTACACTACAAGCACATGGAGCATGCAAGAGGCTACCAAACCAGCCAAAAAAAGAGTCATGACATGTCAAATCATGGCCAAAAAACTATTGAAATTGAGCCAATACATGATAGAAAGACATGCTATTTTGATGAGCCACAAATGGGAATACACTACACATATAAGAAGCAAACACAAGGTGGCCAAACCAGCCATAGACAGAGCTAAGGCAGGCCCTAAAAGTCATGAAAAAGTGCCTGAACCAAGCCTTGAAAGTACGAAGATGCATGCTTTTTTGATTGGCCAAAAAATGCAAGCAAACAAAACAAGAAGAGAGGGGATCACCCACCTCTGATTTGAGGCCTCAAAACGACATGCCTACCACTGAAAATGCACTGGATTTTAGTGGCTAAAAGGCCAAGCAAAGACTAACCCAAAGGCCCTAAACCATGGCACAAAAGAAGGCCAAACAAGCCATGCAAGAGGGTAAAAGACCCTTAATAGCCAAGAGGCCATAAACAAACATAAAAAACACTTAAATACCAAACTTTTTCCAATTGAAAGCAAGGCCTAAATAAGCATGCAAATGAGACCAAGAGAGCAACCAAAATAAAACTTAAAAGGGAGAAAAGAGGTTACCCTTGAAGCACTGCAAAACCAGCAGATTACTTAGCCAAGAATCATCTTTTTAATCTCCAAAAAAGTCCTCCAAGGACCTTAGTTCAATGATGGGGGTGTATGGTTAAGGGTTGTGGTGCAAAAGTGAAGAACAACACACTCTTTAGGCACCAAATATAGAAATATAGAGAGATATATGCTTATGCCTTAGGAAAATTTTCGAACCTCTCCCATGGAAAGGGAGAGCCTCTCTTATAGAAAAACCAAGGTTCAAGCTTTTTGAAGAAGCTAAAACTTGGTTGCAATGTCTCCATATAGATGTATGGAGGATACAGTCTGTGCCCTCCAACTGGCATAGCTGGCATTCACATAGTCTGCCAAAACAGGGAGAGAGGTGCTGACCACTTCAAGTGGTCTCCCAGAAAAAAAGTGGCCGGCTGAAGGAATTGGTGGTCTCCACATTGAAAGCAAGCCAATGGTGGGGTGGGAGACCAGAAAAGGTGGCCCAAAGACTAAGAAAACCAGTTTCCCGACCAGAAAACTGTCTGGCGAGAAGAAAAGTGGTCTCCAAGAGGAAAAACTAGTCTCCCACCCTCGTGCCTCCTTCAAACAAGGAATACAAGATTTGTACCAAAAACAAACCAAAACGGAAGCAAGATTAGAGTTTGGGAGGCAAAGCCCGCGGCCAGGAGCCTCGAAAACTAGCTGTCGAGCAGTAAAAAGTGGTACACGACCACAAAAGTGGTCTCCCGGACCACAGTGTCCTTCTAGATAGAGGAAACAAGGTGTGGTTCGAAAGCCACGCCAAACGGAGAACATTAAGCGGTCCCGAGACAAGTTGTACGGCCAAGGGCTCCAAAAATCAAAAATTAGTCTCCAAATGGGAAAAACGGTCTATGACCATGAAAAGTGGTCTACGACCACAAAGAGATAGTCTACAAGACCTCTCCCTCCCTTCGGGAAGAGAGACAGAGTTCAGTCCTTAGACCGAGCCGAAGCACAAAGGAGTTCAGAGGTCCAGAGGCAAGGCTCACTGCCAAAACTCCGAAACCTCTAAACAAGCACAACATGCACCATCACCGAGTGCTCAATCGATGACGTCTGAGTCTTAAGGTCGGTCACAAATGGGGTGTCTACAACTCCGCACGTGCCTTTATTTTAGAATGCTCCAGTTGCCTCCCCTGTTTTCCGCACGTGCCGCTGTGAGCCTCGCATGTGCGACTATGTATTCCACACGTGCGGCCATGAGCCCCGCACGTGCGGTCCTGGGCGCTGTTTAAGCAGTCCAAAAATTCAATAGTTTTCAGCTTTCCAAAGGCATTTCAAGGTTCCAATTAAAGTAATTTTTATCCCAAAAACATAGAATATAATCACGAAAAACATTAATCTCAAGCCCAAGTAAATCATAGCTCATTTTCATTGCACATTTTAGAACTCAAATTACCATATTCACTCATTTCTTCATCTTTTCATGATCTACCAAAATATATACAAACATATACACATATATGAGTGTAAAGCATGTGAAGTTAAAGATTAGAAAGTGATTCCTTTTAGGCTAACTCAAGGCAACCTCAAAATACAATAATCAACTCTCAAATCAACCAAATACAATGGATTTTCATGATTTTCATGAATAATTGCACAAACATGATCATTAGGTCAAAACCCTAACTTATATAAGTGTAAAACTTCATTTTAAGGCTTGATGCTTAACAAAGGTAGGGTGATTTAGGTTATTTTAGTTGATTATACATACCTTGAACTCTATTCTTCAAACCCGCTTCCAAATCCCTTCACTTTTCTTCCCCTCTCTCTCTCTCTTCTTTTTCTTTCTTCTCTAGGCACTCTCCCAGAGATATTTTTGTTATGTGTTGCTTTAGACTAAGGCTTCTAAGGCTTATATGTATAAGTGGTCCTTAAACCTAACAAAATCTATGTTATAAGTTTAAATAGTTTCATTAAGACATATGGCTACAAAACTTCATATTATGTCCTAAAAATCTTGCTGATCATAACTATAAAGTCAATTTCAGGTTATCGAGCTTCTAAGGCTTTCAATTTCTAGTCCAAATGTCTCAATTTGAACAGATTTCTCATAACCGACAGATATAAATTCATAATCATATTATTCACATAATTAAACATAATTTCACATGGAATTTCACATTAATCATATAATTACACATAATTAAAGACGTAAAGCATGTAAGAGGGTCGGGTTATTACACACCAATCAAGCATGAGCGAGATGAGTGAGTTGAAAATGGTTAGGGCTAAACTTCGGGATGAAGTTGCCTATGTACCCTAGAGATATGAATCAGGCTTTATATAGTTCATGAGGTAAGAGTCACTCAGGTATTTTCACTCTACATTTGCACTCTAACTTTTTCCAAAGCCACCCTTTTCAGGTTTTTGACATTGGGAGCTTCTTGTTTTTTTTTTTTTTTCTTTTTTCTTTTTATTTCATTTTCTATTTTTTTTTTCATTTTTCAGTTTCTATTTTTTTTCTGCTGCAACTTTTGCCTAGGTCACCCTTCTAGGTTTTTGGCCCAATGGGCCTCTCAATGGTAGTAACTTTTATTTATTTTTATTTATTTATTTTAAACTTGTCCATGTTGATTGGTGGTAAGAACACTAGGCCATCTAAATCCACGAGAATGGCTGCTACACTTGACCAGATAGACGTGATGATGCAGGACCCAGCTAATTGGGTCTGAATGTGGCCCTAGGGTCGTGGATAGGAGTTCGATCGTCCTTTAACAATAAATCTTCTTCCCTCAAAATCTGGGATTTGATTTTCTTTCCGGTCTCCACTGGCTTAAGAAATGACCTTGTTAGAATCTCCGATCACATCCAACCTTACTGCCCTTCATTCAGGGGTTGTTTCCAATCCGGCTATGTAAGCCTCATATTCTAGTTGATTATTGGGCACCCAGAATCAAAGTTTGAAACCTAGGGGGGTCGGGCCTCAGGTTGAGAGGGAACCTATGTTGTACAATCTCAGGATCAATTTTAGGCATGTCTTCGTAGGGCCATGCAAAAGCATTTTTTGAAATATTTTAATAAAATGACTAATCACTCATATTTTTCTAAAGAAAACATGGAACTAATTTGGAGCAAGAAAGGATCCTTCTCAATAGCCACATTAACTGAAATAATCTTATCCATCAAGGGCTTAGCATGCCTCTCGTCCTCTCAGGCGATTAAATTTTACAAATCCTAAGGAAATTTGTCCTCTTTGTTTTCATCAAAATTTTGGAAAAAGTTTAAAAAAAAATTGATGAAGGCAACGGACTAAAGGCACAGAAAAGTAGGTGGAATCTATAGCACTTTATTCAAAAGAAACTCCAACTTAGTGATGACACCAGACTTAGAATAAAATGACAAAGAAGACATAAACAAGATAGAGATGTCTAGGTTAGCACTCCCAAAATCAACATATTCTGGCTGACTAGACTAACTCTAGTCTGACTCCGACTCCACAGACTCGATGGAATCAGAGTCAAACTTAACATTCGATTCAAAACATGAAATGAAAGCTTTTTTGAATTGGCAATTTAAGTACGGGGGCCATTGTAGACGTCCCCGAACGCCCCGGGAGGACGAGTCCCCCCGTTCTCTTCGTTTTGGGTTCACTACAGTTCAGACTCTCAAAATGTCATGGTTCTAAATCTGAACCAAAGAGTCCAAATCCGGCAAATCGTTTTGAGAAAATAGATTTTGAAAGAAGTGCCAAACATGGACTGCTTTGCCAGATACAGAGTCGCCACCTAAATATTTTTTATAGGCGAATTTAGGAAACCCTAACTCGGTGCCAAAGACCACATGTCCGTCATCACCAAAGTTGCCTCGGCTCGGGAGCTTGGGTACGATTGGGGAAGGTCAGCTATGAGCACCCCCTCTCGCCCGATCCGAAGATCGGCCTCTACTAACCATGATATCCAGCTTTGAAAACGTTATGTGTTCTTATTCCATTTATTAGCCTAGAATTACTATGTTATGTGCGTAGCAAACAAGTATAGACCAAATCGCCTAAATTGGAACAAAACATTGCATATCCGTTTGTTTGGAAAACGCTTTGGAATTTGCTACTCACAAGTAGGCTAAAACACGGATTTCAACGAGTTATCCCAACTCAAACAATCCAACCTTCACCCACGGGCATTCAAGTAGTTTATATCACATAAGCATCTGGCCTTATGGTAGTCACGCTATTATGTTAACGTTCACACTCATGTGAGATGCTAAAGCATAAAGAGCTCACCTAGTACTCCGTGCCAAAACGAGAACACGTTAGCAATCGTGCATGATCCAAGTCCATGTTTAAATGCCTAATGCAACGCATACGGAATGTCACTAGAGTAGGCTCGGCTAGTCTATAAATGACATGTTAAAATGCACAAGTAGCACGTATTCAAGTTAGATTTGAAATACTTATGCAGTTACTATGATGTGTCGAGCCTGGTGCATGCAAGACTAATGAATGATGCACGCATGCATAGCATAAGGTATGCTAAAGTAAACATGTCCTAGTACTAACCATCAAAGCAGGTAAGTAAAAGGGAGAAAGAAGTGGGGGTTCGAAGACAAGCACACACGCACCCACACTTATTACAAATTCACCCTCGCTCGGAGAGACCAAAAGAATAATACAAATTAATTAACCTACAAGCTAATTAATTATTACAGACCACCTAATTAATTAAGCAAATTAACTAAGCTGAGAAAGCAGTAAAGGCCTCGGGAAGAGGATCCAATGCGCTCATGCTCGGGTTTGCTCGGAAATCCAACGCCAAGCACAAGTTTGCCTCTGCTTTGACTGTTTTGCTTCTCTGAAAATTGCACAACTCCCAAGGTTGCTTCTCTGAGTGTTGTAGAACACCACCGGCTGAGTGGGATCATCACCGGCCATTCTGAAGTGGTCATCGACCATCAATTGAACTCTCGGCCAAACATTATTTGCCGGTCGGCACTAAACACTACCGGCCGGCCAAATCTTCCTGTTGAATCTGTTTTGACCGCAGCAAAGGACAGAACTTGGCATGGCAATGTATTTCAAGCAATGTATGCACCAATCACACCCATTATCATGTGTCTAACTCAAAGGGACATGGTCTTCGATTCTCGGACCACCAATCACGCATTTCAATGCCTGATGGCCCAAAGAATCAAGTGTGCATCTTGATATGGAATGCAATGCACATAATCAAACAAATTGAACTCAACCTCTATCATACTCACTTCAAGAGGTCAAGCACGCATACTCATGCAATGCAACTAAGCATGTGAACTAGCATACGACATGGCAATGCAATGCGAATATGCAAGTATGCAAGCAAACATACAGGGTGAGCACACAATCAAGCAAAGGGGATGGACTTAAACTAATTTAGGATGGCTCGCAAGCATGCCAAAATCAGTGGCCGAAGTGCTCAAACATGAGGACCAACACACACACACACACATGCACATGTTAATGGGCCAACATTTTAAACATCAAAAGGCAACTCTCAAGCACACTTGGAAGAGACTAAACATGGACTAAGGGCATGCAATGTAGGCTCTGAAAACCATGCTAATGATGGTGCCAAACCAACTTAACCAAGACAAACATAGCGTACAATTGGTGCAAGTACTTGAGGCTAGTCAAGGAGACTTAAACTATGGTTAAGCCAACCATGCCTCACAAGGCCAAGAGGGCTTAAAACAAGTTCAAGGTAGGCCTAGACCATGCAAAGGGAACACCTGGATGGCATCTAAGTGGCTTAAACATGGAATCATGCAAAAGAGGCTAAACATGGAGCATACAACACAAGCTTTTAAGGCATCAAAGAGGCATCAAAGGCATGCATGCAAGCATGCTATGAGAACTGAAATAGCATGGTAAGTTGTTCCAAACCATTGAAAATGATGCAAGCAACGCACACTACACACTCACACACTTGGGGCTAACAATCCAAGATGCAAAGGGACTATGCAATGCATGTCTTGGTCGACCAAAACGGCCAAGGACAGACCTTAAGCATGGCAAGACAAACATAAAAGCTTCATAAAGCTAGGCCTAAACATGCTTGAATAAGGGCTCAAAGCATAGGACATGTTAAGGCTAAAACAAGGCATTGCAAGGCATGTATGCTAAGCAAGCACGGTGTACCAAAACCAACATACAACAATGCTATATTATGACATAATAAGCATGAAAATTAGTGAAGGTATGGTCAATACGCACTCAAACTATATGCTCCCTCAAGAGGCAAAAATAGCCCTTTTCAAGAACAATAGGGAGAGGGGGTGGCCCTCTCCTTCCTAGGACCTCAAGGCACCATCCTCATCACTGAAATTCCCCAAGACTTCAGTGGTGAGGAGGCCCAAACACAATGGTCCCCGAGCTCAACTGAAATGGCACAAAACAAAGGCCAAATAAGCCTTAAGAGGGGTCAAACAACCCCAAAGCTTAAAACACCCTTAACAAACTATTTAGAGCACTCAAAAAAGACTTTTCTATGTTATATGTTAAGCTCAAAAATAGTTGCAAATATGGAAAAACAAGTTATGAAAACAAGGCTTAAAAGAGGTAAAAGCTCACCCTTGAAGCACAACAGCAAATCAACAGCTTTTGGACCAAGAAAAGGCTTCAAATCACCCCAAAAATCACCTTCAAGAACCGCAGCTCAAGAAACGGAGTAGAGAACTACGTGTTTGTATGCAAAAGTGCAAAGAAAATGCACTTTTGAGCACAAACAAGCCCTAAACCGTAGAGAGAGAGGCAGAAAATGTAGAGAGAGAGAGAGAGATTTTTTTTCTCCAAGTTGTATATCTCTTTCTTCCTCTTCTTTCTCTTTATTTTCTCATGTTTCCTTTTCTTTGAGAGAGCTTGATTGATATAGATATATCAATCTGCAGCCCCCTCAGAACTCCCACGTCCAGGCATGGGCTGGGGTATGGCCTAGAATGACAGCTGCCAGCTGTCTACAGAAATATCTATTGAAAACCACATTTGGCCGGCTGCCCATCAAAGTGGCCGATCGACAGTCGAATTGGCCGGCCGGCCATCACATTTGGCCGATGGCAACAAAATACAGCCGGTGGAATGTGGGGACGTCCCAAAAGCCATTCCCTGCCCTCCAAAGCAAAAACACAAGTGTTTGGTGCAAAATCAGACACAAAACGGTCGAGTCGAGAGATCCTGAGGCAAGGCGCGTAGCCGAGGCCCCCTGTAGACACCCCATTTTTGACCGTCCTCAAGACTTGGACGTCACCATTGGAACACTTGGTGATTATCCATGTTTGTGTTCGTTTGGAGTTCCCGGAGGTCTTGGCTACGCGCCTTGCCTCAGGATCTCCGCACTTGACTGTTTAGTGTCTGGTTTTGCACGAAACACTTGTGTTTTGCCTTGGAGGGGCAACGAATGCTTTGTGAGGCATCCCCACACACCACTGACATTGACTAGAGGCCACCGGCGGATTTTTGCTGCCATCGGCAATGTATTTTACCGGTCGGCACCTTTTGTTGCCGGTCGGCACTATTTTTTGCCAAAATGGCATTTTTGGCCGGCCGACTACTGTGCATCTGCTTTTGCAGATATTTTATCACAGCTGTCTTGCTTTTGGCTCCCCTCCATACACGTATGGAGGGATCTCTCTCTTGGAAGCTTGTCTTGTAAGCTTTACAAGACAAGAAGCTCTATAAGAGAGAGCCTTGTCTCTTGGCTTTAGGGTTAGAGACTTGAGAGACTTAAGATATTTTTAGATAGCCATTTTTAGGGTTTTGAGTTCTAGGGTTAGAAACCATACACTTTCTATCTCTATATCTCCCCCTTGTGTGTGTTAAATTGTGTTTCTGTCTTACTATTGGACACAAACACATAGTGTTTCACCTTCACTTAGCTACTGAGGTTCTAAGAGGTTGATTTTGAAGTTTTGGAGCTGTTTTCAACCTAGAAGGAGCTGTTGGAGCACCATTTGTGAAGGGGTCTTCAAGGGTAACAATTTTACCTCTTTATTCCCCAATCTTACATTGTATTTCTACCTGTCTTAAAGTCGTTTTTGAGCTTGGTGTATAATACAAAAAAGTTCTGTTTTTAGGCCCTCTAAATTGTTTGTTTAGAGTGTTTTGTGGGTTGGAGGTGTTTGACCCCTCTTCGGCCTTGAAAGGCCCCATTTTGAGCCATTTTGAGTGAGTTTCGAGACTTTGGTGTTTGGGCCTCTTCACCACTGAAATCTTAAGGGATTTTAGTGGTGGAGATGGTGCCTTGAAGTCTCCAAAAGGGGAGGGCCACCCCCTCTCCTTGTCGTCCTTGAAACGGACCCTTTTTGGCCTATTGAGAGAGCATCATGTTAGAGTGTGTATTGGTCATGTCTTGGTTGTTTTTCATGCTTATTATGCCATGATATAACCTTGTTGTGTGTTGGTTTTGATACACCATGCATGCTTAGCATACCTACCATGTAATGCCATGTTATTGCCTTAATATGCCTTAGGTTGTTAGCCTTTGTTCGAGCATGTTTTAGGTCTAGTTTTGTGAAGCTTGTGTGCTTATTTTGCCATGCTAGAGGTCTGTCCATAGTTGTTTGGGTCGGATTTGGCATGCTTAGTATAGCTCCTTTGCATTCCGGCTTGTTGGCCTTAAGTGTATGAACGTATAGCATGACATTCTTGCATTGATTTAGTGGTTTGGGACTATCCACCATGTTATTTCAGTCCAATTATCATGCTCATATTCTTGCATTTCATGACTCTTCTGATGTTTCAAGAATTGATGCTTCATGTTTATGCCATTGTGTATGTCTCTAAGATTAGGTCATTTGGATGCCATCTAAGTGGTTCTTGAGGCTTACTTTTGCATGATTTGGGGTTATTTTGATTCAATTTAGTCATTTGCATCATGAGTCATTTGGTCATGTTTTAGGTCCTTAGGCTTGGACTCATGCATAGCTTGCATTGGTAGGTTAATTGGGCATCATTTCCTACATGATTTCAATGCTTATAATGCATGTCATATGTCCATGATTACCTTCTTTCAAATGTGTTTGGGAGTTGTCCCATTTGTGCCTAAGTGTTGACCCTTAACATATGCATGTGTGTATGTATTTAGTCCCTTATTTTGGTCACTTTGGCCATTGTTTTAGGCCTATTTAGAGTTGCCTAAATCATGTGTAAGTCCACCTTTCCATTAATTTGCATTACCTCATGTTTGCTTGTATGCTTGCATAAGTGTCTTGCCATGCCATGTTGCACCCTTAGCTTGCATGCCTAGGTTGCCATTGCATCTTGCATGCATGCCTTATTCCTTGACTTGGTGATAGGAATTGGGCCTTGGTTTGTTCGTTTGGTTTGCAGTTCATTTGGCATGAAAGTTGCACACTTCATTCTTTGGGTCGTCATGCATGGAAATGCGTGATTGGCGGTCCGAGAATCGAGACACATGCCCCTTTGACTCACAGACATGATAGGGAGCATGATTGGTGCATACATTGTTTGAATTGTATTGCCACGCCAGTTCTATCCTCTGCTGCTGTGAGTTGCAGGTTCTGCAGGCATTCTTTGCCGACCGGCGGTGTACATTGCCGACCGGCAATCATTCTTCTGCCGATAGCTTCATTTTGTGCCGGTGACCGCATACCACTGCCGGTGGTAATTTGATTCAGCCGGTGGTGAACCCCACTATACAGAGAGGCATCTTTGAGACTTTGGCAGTCTTCAGAGGGGCAGAGCAGGGAAAACAGAGGCAGACTATGCATGGCGGTGCACTTCCGAGCAAGACCCGAGCACGCACTGCATCTGGCCCTCCCCCCGAGGCGGTTTACTGTTTTTCTTAGCTTAGTTAATTTGTTAATTCATTAGGCAATTTTTAATATTTAATTTGCTTGCGTAGTTAATTAATTTGTATTTATTTGGTCCCTCCGAGTGAGGGCAAATCTGTAATAAGTGTGGGTGAGTAGTGTGTATGTCTTCCAATCACCACTTCTTTCTCCCCTTTTATTTACCTGCTTTGATGGTTAGTATTAGGGCACGTCTAAATTAGCATACCTCATGCAATGCATGTGTGCATTCATACATTTGCTTTGCATGCACCGGGCTCGGCGCATCATTCTAACTACATCTGTATTTCAAATTCCAAATTGAATACATGTTGGTTGTGCATTTTCACATGTCATTCATAGAATAGCTGAGCCTACTCTAGTGACATTTTGTATGCGATGCATTAGGCAGTTAACATGGACTTGGATCATGCATTGATTGCTAACATGTTCCTGTTTTGGCACGGAGTACGATGTAAGTATTTATGCTTTAGCATCTCGCATGCGTGTGAATGTTGCCATTACAGTATGTTTGCCATGTGGCTAAGTGCTTATATGACATAACTATTTGAATGCCTGTGGGTGAAGGTTGGATTGTTTGAGTTGGAAACACTCGTTGAAATCCGTATTTTAGCCTACTTACGAGTAGCAAATTCCGAAGCATTTTTCCAAGACAAATGGATATACAATGCTTGTTTCCGAATTAGGCAATCTAGTCTATACTTATTTGCTGTGCGCATAACATAGTAATTCTAGGCTAATAAATGGAATAAGAACATATAAAGTTTTCAAAAACGGATATCATGGTTAGTAGAGGCCGATCTTCGGATCGGGCGAGACGGGGTGCTCATAGCTGACCTTCCCTGATCGTACCCAAGCTCCCGAGCCAAGACAACTCCGGTGATGACGGACATGTGGTCTTCGGCACCGAGTCAGGGTTTCTTAAATTCTCCCATAAAAAATATTTAGGTGGCGACTCTGTATCTGGCAAAGCAGTCCATGTTTGGCACTTCTTTTTCAAAAATCTATTTCTCAAAACGATTTGCCGGATTTGGACTCTTTGGTTCCGATTAAGAACCGTGACAAATCGAGTCCGAACTGTAGTAAACCCCACAAATGAACAGAACGGGAGCTCACCCTCCCGGGGCGTTCGGGGGACGTCTACAGTTTCTGGCGACTCTGCTGGGGATTTAGAGAGCTTGACTCGAACTCGTGATATCCTGTTTTGATTTCACTTATGTGTTTCTTTGCATTGCATGTGCATTGGTGCGCCTAGGACACCGTTTTTGCCATCTGCCATTCCTGAACGGTTTGCCGGAGGCTTGTCTTGTCAAGGCATGACCATAAGGCTGATCGGTTATGGGCTCTGACAGCATGGGAACACAATCCCCGGTTTTACCAGGGCACCCTTTTGACCATTCGACCTAGTGCATATTCGGAATCCATAGTGACCATTCCAAGCTAGGACAGGTTGCTTACCCGATTATAGGTTGTTTGAAACCGCTGCGTGCGTAGTGAAACCCTAGCTCCTGACAAAATAGGACAGGGAAACCCTACCCCAACATAGGGGTGTTTTGGCTCTCATTTGCTTGCTATGTGCTTTTTGGAGTTGGCCTCTACAGGAATGCATATATCAGTTTGCAAGTCTGGGTATCAGGCCTGCGGGCATCAGTGTTTTGAGAATCAGTTATCTGCAGGTATCAGGGTTCAGTTTTGAGAACAGCGATTTCTGGGGAACAGTGATCAGCAGTAGAGTACAGTTGTTCAGCTACACCCGTGTTTGATCTGTTTGGGCTGAAATGCTGTTTGTTTCTCCTTTCAGTTCAGAGTGTCCAGAGAATTGATACAGAATAGCTAGTGCTCTCCCTCGCTAAGGCAGGGCTTATGATGACGCAGAATTCAGAAGAGATCGTAGTTATGACGGCTGCATTGGAGCAGGGGATAACTCTGCAAAGTGAGGCCAACACTGATGTGTCACATCCACCCAGGTCGCCTGTTGTGCACCCGGTCTGGGCACCCCAGTTATATCAAGCTCGCGAGCCTACTACATTTGAGCTAATGGGGATGATAGGTGATCTCCAGAGGTCTGTGGCGGATCTCGCCTATGGAATGTCAGCTTCACCACCAGCCGCACCGTATGTCGGGAGTTTTGTACCCCAGGAGCCCCCGCTGTTGGGGCGAATTGTGATCGAACTTAGTCAACCAGAGATGGCCTCCAACTATGGTAATGACATATCAACATCAACTCAAACCCCCGATCAGGCTGAGGCTAGAGGAAAAGACAAAATGAAGGCAGATGTCGATCCCATTGAACAACTGTTGTGGGCAGTCGAGGCTTTGAAAGCCGGGGGGATGAACAAACAACAGATATCCGCAGTTGTGGCAAAAACTATGGAGGATGCTTTCCCTACTCCACCTGAGGGTAGTTCAAGCCAGTCAGAAAATCGGGATAGGCCCCGTCATGCCAGAACAGTTCCTCCTGTTCCCGCCCCTGCACCCCGGAAAGATCAGAAAGCTAAGGTGGCGCCTGCCGACCCTTTTGCTTGTGCGGCTAGTAAGAGCGCTCAGACTCCAAAGTACCTGCCCTGAGGGCGCATGACCTTTCATGCTCTCTACATGCCTTTGTCCAAGGCACTTCAGATCCTTGCCGAGAGGGGGCACCTTAAACCCTTGGAGCCTCGGCCCCTCCCGAAGAATCTCCCCGCTACGCATGATGCTGCTCAGTACTGCGCGTACCACCAGCAGACAGGCCATGCAACCGACAATTGCTTCCGCCTCCGCCATGAGGTGCAAGATTTGATTGGCAACGAGGTTATCCTCCCACCTACCTCAGCCAAGTCCGTTACCACCAAGTTATTGGATTTTGACGACCCAGATACTGCAAGTATGTAATCAGAAGGTGAACCACCTGCGGGCGGCATCTGGATGTATTTTGAATGTGGCGTCTGGCATGCATTTTTGAGTGGCTGTGAACGCTAGCTTTGTAAATTCTGGCTTGGGTATCGAGTCAGTCTTTTGTTTTGAGTCTGTCTCTTTGTCTTGAGTCAGTCTTTTTGCTTAAGGGTCTGTCTTGTTGTAGCGAGTCAGTCCCCTTTGTATAGAATACTAGGTGATTCCGTGGTTGTTGCCTCGAACACCGTTTTGTTTTGTAATTATCTGTTTTTGTTTTTGAGTCCGTTTCTGCCAAGGGGCCAGTTACACCAACAAATCTGAATAAAATAGCTGTTGCTATCTCACTTTCATGCTCTCCTGCGCGCCAAACTCATTGCATTGACCTAAGTTTTTCAAAAAACCCTTTTGAACACTGCGGTGATAAAAACGAAGAGGAGGGAATTCCTCGGGTTTTGCAAAATTTTGATCATTTTGAGAGAAAGAGAGGCATGCTAAGCCCTTAACGAATGAAATCATGCTTGTCGGTGTAAGTACTGAGAAGGATCCTAGTCTGATCCAGATTGGTTCCACACTATCTTCGGCGCGAGCGATTCGTCGCTTTCTTAAAAACTTTCAAAAACAAATGTTTTACACGGCCCTGTGAAGACCTGTGTGGAATCGCTCTTGAGATCGCGCAGCCTAGGATCACTCTCAGCCTCAAGATTCAACCCATCCGTTTCGAACCTTGAACCCGTTCAGAAAGTTCAAACGGTCAAACGTCATGTAAGGTCTGTGTGGCCAGATCAGAAGCAGCTCTCGAGCAAGAGACACCGGAAGCCAATCAAGAAGATCAGATCTCACCAAAAGAAGCTCGTGGAGCAGCCGTGATGGATTATTCTACAAATCAGTACAACAGCCGTTCTCCCAGACACAGAGAGGCTTCAACTTCAAAAACCATTTGGCATGGACTTGTTACACTTTTACCCTTTAAGAGGCTCGTTGGGCCGAAAACCCGGAAGGGTGACCCAGGCAAAAGTTAGAGTAAGAGAAAAGTACAAAAAAAAAGCAGAAAGCAAAAAAAAGAAACAAAAATGCAAAAAAGAAAAGAAAAAAAAGAAGAAGAAAGAAAAAGAAGTGAAAAAAAAATGAAAAGAAGCTCGCAAGGTCGAAAACCCGCATCGGGCGCCTTGGCAAAAGTTAGAACCTGAAAAGTGAAGGTTAAAATACATGAGTGTACCTTAACCGGAACTATGTAAGGCTTGATTCCCATGTTTGGGATACGTAGGCAACTTCATCATGAAGTCCAGCCCCCAACGCTTTCATAGCGTCTCATTCCATGCAATGGTTCCGATTTCATCCCAAAGTCCAGTCCCCAACGCCTTCCAAGGCGACTGTGTCCATATATTTGTTGTGACCATCTTCGTCATCTCTGTGTCCAAGAGCTCGACCACCGCCAATGAAGACTGTTTGCGGACTGCTGCGGCATCATCCAAACAAGGGGCAACTTTCCGTTGCCATGAGCCGTCGCGAGACGCCATTCAAACCAGGGGCAACTTTCCGTTGCCATCCATCCACCCCCCTTTTAAGCCAGGGGCAATTTTCCATTGCCTCCGATCCGAGGCTGCGCATCTCAAAGAGTAAGTTCCATGCTCGTTGAGCATCAGCCGTTTGCAAAAATAGTTTTTGAAAATTTTTACTAAAGTTGACTGTTTTCTCGAAAGCTATTCCATTTTCCAAAACTGGACCATTTTCTTGGACCCAAAAGGGAAAATTTTCAGTGCTTACAGCCTGACTTGCATGGCTTTCAAATCAAAAATCGAACAAGTACGTTAATCTGACTCTCATTTTGATCAAAACTGTTTTAGTAGAAAGCAAAAATGAAAAAAATGGTCAAAATGATGAACTAGGGGCACAGTTGAGTCAGGCGTTCTGTCTTTTCCCCCGTCATCGACGTACTTGCCAAGAGGGCACTCTATCCACCAGAAGAAATAGCTGTGAGCTAACGGCATTGGGCATGAACCCGCAACTTCCTATTCACTCATTAACCACCTTGGGGAGGGACGAAAAATGAGAGAACAAAGAATAGAGAGGTGTGAGTTGAGAGGAAAAGCGAGCCAAAGGGTTTTGAGAGAAAAACCGAGCTTGAGTGCCAGAGTGATGTAAGAATCACAAATCAAAAAGGGTGGGAAATAGTACCCAGAGGAACTGGCTCCTCGTGATCTGAGGTCCCCCGTTTTCGTTGACGCGTCTGTGTATCGTGTCTTTTGTTTTCTTTACCTCAACCTTTGTTTTGGGTCTTTTCCGAGCGTGTCTCGTTATGTTTAGGTCGTGTACCCTTTTGTTTGAGTCCTCCCCGCTGTGTTCAGTTGTAGGCTCGATACCCTGGTTTGAAAAAACCCTTATTCAATTTCAAAAATCGTTTATACTCAGAATGCTGTGCCATTCTCTATATTTGAGTATGCTTCAACTCCAACCGGTTCCGCCTTTGAGCTCCGTCTTGTCAGATTGGGCCATTCACTCAGGATTTGCTGTGTGCAGAATGAACCGAATGCTGTGTTATGGGCCGTATGCAGATTAATCCCTAGTAGAGCAAAGGCTATGTGTCCAGAATCAGGCAGTGGGTTGCTTGGGTTATTTTACTGTTGGCTGTTTAGTTATCTGATTATTATAGTGCAAGTGTTCAATTTTCAGACAACCAATCAATTTCATTTACATTGAGGTGTAATATGGTGTGATGCGATGCGATACATGAGATATGTAAATGTAACACTTTTTAAGCAAAAAATTTTTCATTTCACAATCTTTTCAAGTACACAAGTTTTGAGGAAAACAAAAATCTGCCTGCGGCAGTACAATGTAATCTAACTACCAACAAAAAGGGAAAAGTCCAAAGAAAGAAGAAAAACAACAAAATATGTATCCATATCCAGCGACTCCGAGGGCTATCGGTCTATCCTAGTCCTCTTCCTGGACGAAGGTCCAGGAGCATCAGCAGCATCGTCGTCAGAGCCCGAGCTAGTGCCGCCTCCGGTCTCCTCCTCTGATGACTCCGACTCTGCCTCTGCCTCCGCCTCCGACTCGTCATCGTCATCATCGTCATCATCAGGGACTGGAGCTCGCGAGCTACTCCCGACATGAGTGCGCCCCTCCTTGGAGCGGGGGAATAGTCGGCCCTCCTCATCTCTCCCTCGGGCAGGGACGGAAGGTCCAGCTGGAGCACCTCCTACCCCGGGAATCTGGAAGGGAGGCTGAAAAAGTACACAAAAGGCAAATGCATCAGTATACCGTGGACAGTTTATCAGCGCAGAATGCAGTGTATGAGTACAGTGTGTAAATGCCGTGACCAGTTTATCAGTGCAGAATGCAGTGTATGAGTACAGTGTGTGAATGTCGTGAGCAGTTTATCAGTGCAGAATGCAGTGTATGAGTACAGTGTGTGAATGTCGTGAGCAGTTTATCAATGCAGAATGTAGTGTATGAGTACAATATGTAGATGCCGTGAGCAGTTTATCAGTGCAGAGTACAGTGCAGAATGCAGTGTATGCAGTGTATCAGACGCTGTGAGGTCAGTGTATCAGATATGGTGCCGTGCATCAGATTACGTGAATCAGCTTGTGAGTGATTTGAGGCCGTGATCAGAAGAACATACCGGAATGCTGTAGAGGGCCAGGAGATCAAAGGTCCGCTGGAGCATCCCCATCATGGAGGCATTCATCTCCAATGACTGCCGGGTGTACGCAGAAGAAGCCTGCAAAAAAATCAGAAGCATCAATATTCTGTGGAATATCAAATAAACTGAAATGAAATGGCTGTACAAAAATGCAGTAATACATACCGGAGGTAAATCGGGGACATTGACAAACTCGTGATCAGCTGGCGGAGGGGCGAAGGGGACCTGATAGGTCGCCCCACCCTGCCCTCGGAAAGTCAGTGAAGTAGGCAGAACAGGCCAACCGGTCCCCCGTCCCTCCTGAACTCCGTCCCTGCCACGGACTCGGGCCCTCATCGAAGCTCCCGCTCCAGCTCCCGCTTCCGCTCTAGCCGCTGGCACCACCGGCCTAGCCTCCTCAGCTTAACGGCCGCCGCTCAGAGGCCGCATAAGGTACGTTTGCACGTACTATCGGTAGTCGCCGATACCTCTGAAGCGGGTCGCCTCCCAACCGATGGTGTAATCGTCCATCTGCTCAGTGGTGAGCCTCTCGGTCTCCCTCATATCCTCGGGAGGGTGAACCGGGAATATCTGCTCAGATAATCCTAGGGTCTGGCGTAAGAAACGCTCACCCAGGTACCAAGCCCGGCAGACCGGGCCCTCCAACAAGATCCAGAAACGCGAGGTCTCATCGGCACTGGCAAACCGATCCCGCGTCATGGCTGGCAAAGGAGCGCAAGGCTGCCAGGTGATCTGAAAATGCAACACAGTTTGTTATCTACTGTTATTGAAATATGCAGTGGAAGGGCGAAGCTTAAATGAACTGCAAGTAAAACATACCTCCGCGGGGGTGATGGTGTCAAAGAAGCGGCGGAAAAAGCTGAAAGTCTCTCGCGGCCTCCGGGTGCATCTCCCGTCAAAGCGGCGTGAAAAGGGGACGACCACAGGGGTCTCCGTGACCGGTACAGGTGCGAGCCTAGGAAAGTAGGCGTAAACCCACAACTGCAAAGAAAACATCAATATGACTATCAGATAAAGCAGAATACAGAATAAAGCAGAAATGGCGGAGCCATGTGTTGTGCAGTGTATTGTGCAGAGTGTACAGTGTGAGCAGTGTACAGTCATTTTAAAGCAGAGTGTATGTGTGTGCCGTGTGTACAGTATACAGCAGGTAAAAAGCAGACTACAGTGTGTGCAGTGTATAGAGTACAGAAAATATAGAAAGGCAGAAATGAAAAGCGGAGAAGAAATGTACCTCCCAAGCCCGCCAGTAGCCTCCGAGCAACTGTCCGCTGCCACGGGAAGTCGAGCTCGTGTACCCATAGAGATTGGCCAGAGCAGCGCCACCCCAGTCATAATGCAAGATCCGCCTAATGTCCACCAGTGCGCTGAGCAGGCAGAGTGGCACGGTGTTCGCCTGGTCGGTGAAGATGGTCGTCCCGAACAAAAACATGAGGAAGCTGCGAGCGTACCTCTCCACGGCCTCCAGAGTCATCGGGGCTGCGTCAACGAGGGTGGGCTGGACCCGGAACTGCAGCTCGAACCAGGAGTATCGTACGTAACCTGGACGAGCGAGAGGTGGCGCCTCACCGAGTAGATGGACCTGAGCGGCAGTCCACTCATCCATGTCGATATCAAAGGGGATCGGATCACCCCCTACCCCGATGCCTGTGAGCATCGAGAAATCGTAAGGGGTCATCGTCATGTCCCCTGCCGCGGAGAAGTGGAACGAATCGGTGGTGTCCCACCACCTCTCCACCAGAGCGGCGAGTAGAGGTCTGCACGTAGTGAGTCGCGAGAGCCCTCTGCAGAAGGCGCCGAAACCTGCCTGGTCCACTATGCAACGGACCGCATCAGGAAGCTCGGCGTACCACTCTCGAGCGCCGGTGTTCCCATACCCGCGGATGGTATGGGAATCTCCCTGTAAACAGAAAACAACAATTGCGAGGCAATTTTCAAAATGCAGTTCTAAGGAGCATATAGATGTAGCATGCGTGCAAGTTTAACAGATTTAAATAAATACCGGGTGCCGGTGTGCTTGCAGTGAACTACAATGTGTGATGCGTCAGCGTGTTTGGGTGCTTCAGTAGTATAGCATACGTGCAAGTTTAACACATTTAAATAAATACCGGGTGCCGGTGTGCTTACAGTGAACTACAACGTGTGATGCGTCAGCGTGTTTGGGTGGTTCAGAACAGTATAGCATGCGTGCAAGTTTAACAGATTCAAGCAAATACCGGGTGCCGGTGTGTTTACAGTGAACTACAACGTGTGATGCGTCAGCGTGTTCGGATGGTTCAGTACAGTATAGCATGTGTGCATACGTTCGGACTCAAGCAGATATCGGGTGCCGGTGTTTGTAGTGGAATATGGTGTGCCGTGTGTTGAGTGGTTCAAGGCTAGTGCAGTGTGTGTGCACATGTGAGTCTCAAACAGATAATCAATTGCAAGTGCATTTGCAATCAACTACAGTATACAGGGTATCTGGGCTAAAGCAATTAAAGAATACAACTAGCAGTTGACAATTTTGTATCCTACATTGCAGAAAGTAAAGCAGAGAACAGAGAATTACCTCGGAAGTGTTGAAGGACAAGTGGGAGGTAGGCTCACGCAGTAGTAGCTCGGGTCGCGCGTACCTCTCGAAACTCCTGAACTGGCCAGTCCGTCAGGGGACAGAACATGGATCGCCGCCCGGTAGGTCGCCGGGTCGAACGGGCGCTCGCTCAAGGGTAAGAGCTCGACCCCGGGATCCATCTCGTGATCCGGGGGAGTCCCACCGCGTGGAATGTCATCTTCCATATCAAAAATGATGAGAAAATAGCCGGAGGAAGGAAAACCGGGCTAGAATACGGAAAGTCAACCCAAAAGTCAACCCCGGGAACACCGAAAATGACCGAAAAGGCCGGGATGTGAAAGGGCACGGAAATCAAGAGCAAAGTGAGGGGAACAAACCCCAAAAAGGTGGGAACAGCAAACGAGGCATCGAAACAAAGTTTTGTTCGGTTGAAAATGTCCGAAACGCGAAGAAAATCCCGAATCCGACGACGAAACGGACGTAGAACGCGAAGAAACGGAGAAAAGAGGAGAGAAAAACACTCTAGAGAGAGAGGGTGTGAGATTTCGGTGGAAGAGGAAGTGAGGAATAGGGTTTAGAAATCATATTTTAAAACACCCGAGGTGAAATGTCGAATCTGCCCCGACTCAGGAACTTTTTGCCGGTCGGCAACTTTTTGTGCCGGCCGCCAGAAAATTGTGCCGATGGAATTGAATGAGTGCCGATGGACGGCCTGTGATTTACTCTGATGGCCGGTGGACATCCGGTGGTCTCCTACCGTGATTTTGGAGCCTCCTACACCCTTGTTTGAGTTATGTGTGGGGTCCAGGGCCTTTAGTACTGAAAATAGTGCAAAACAGTGTGTTTCCGACGCCCAACCGGCCTCCGTTTTGACCTCGGGTCGTGTCTTCAGTGCGTGGCACTCGAACTCGTCCAAGGTGTATCCTTTCCGTATCCTTTTGGCTTTTACAAAACTCAAAAGTTGCCCCATGCGCATCGCATTTCAATCGCGCTGTTTAGCGCATCGCACTGTTTTGTGCGTTTCAAAATCACTCGCGCTGTTTAGCGCATCGCACTGTTTTATGCATTGCATTTCAATCGCGCTGTTTAGCGCATCGCACTGTTTTGTGCATTGCAAATCACTCGCGCTGTTTAGCGCATCGCACTGTTTTGTGCATTGCATTTCAATCGCGCTGTTTAGCGCATCGCACTGTTTTGTGCATTGCATTTCAATCGCGCTGTTTAGCGCATCGCACTGTTTTGTGCATTTCAAAATTAATCGCGCCGTTTAGCGCATCGCACTGTTTTGTGCACCTTACTTGCATCTTGCATGCATCCATTCACGCTATCTTGCGCACCTCACTTGTACTTGTTAGTACATTGCATTGTTTTGAATACGAACCGGCTTCGCGTAGCGTATAAGTCCAATTGTCAAAGTCTTCATTCCGTGTGGCATGCGTGTCACACTTGCATCATTTTGCATCTTATGAGGCACGCGTGTCTCATTTGTTACATTTTGCATCTTATGAGGCACGCGTGTCTCATTTGTTACATTTTGCATCTTATGAGGCACGCGTGTCTCATTTGTTTCATTTTGCATCTTATGAGGCACGCGTGTCTCGTTCGTATCATTTTACATTCCGTGTGGCATGCATGTCACACTTGCATCATTTTGCATTTTATAAGGCACGCGTATCTCATTTGTATCATTTTACATTCCGTGTGGCATGCGTGTCACACTTGTATCATTTTGCATCTTATGAGGCACGCGTGTCTCATTTGTATCATCTTGCATCATTTTCATTGGCATGCGTCTCACATTTTTGTTGGCATGTGTGTCGGCATCAGCATTAGCATGCGTGCCTCATTTGCACTATCATGCATGTTGCTAATTGGTCTGGCGAGACCTTAAACACGCACGGTCTAGGAGACCTTAAATCCTTGGAAGGTGTGAAACCTTCAGCACATTGATGTGTGCATTTCGGTTGCATTGTCATGCATATCTTAAGTCGCGTGTTGTCGCGCATTTCATGCAACATACATTTTATACATCATTTGCATTTCAAAAAAAAACAAACAAAACAAAAATATAGTTGCAATGTCATGCATCATCGTAAACACTTGCATTGTCATGCATACATTTTGCATCCTAGTCTAGGAGACCTTAAACCCTTGGAAGGTGCGAAACCTTCAGCACACTGACGTGTGCAGTTTGCATACATTTTGCATCCTGGTCTAGTAGACCCTAAATCCTCTGAAGGTGCAATTCCTTTGGTGTTTGTCGTGCCCGAACGACTTTCGGTGGTCTGGTAAAGCCACCTGCCTATGTTTGCGGTGAGTTCCTAGAAGACCAACTGGGACGGTGGAAACTAGAGTTCGAACGGCTTATGCCTAGAACGCAAAGGTTCGGGAGTTCCGAGACTAAAGTCTGGTTTAAATACCCAGGGGTGTATCCTCGGCTTGAAATATGTATGGAAGCCCCATAGATTGAGGCAGCATGTCGGCGCCTCAGTTCTGGATACTGAACCAACCTAGTATATCGCCCTGTTGGTAAGATAGGGAAAGTTGCAATCATAGTCGTTGCATCATAGTGCATTGTCATGCATTTCCATTGTAGCTTGCATGCATCCATTGCATTTTCCCCAGTAGATCGCATCATACTGCATTGTCATGCATATTGTAAATATCCATTTCCATTGCATATTTGTAAATATTGCATTGTAGATCGCATGCATTCATTGCATCACCTTCCATCCATGGCTAGTGCCTTTCCATGTTGAGCTTGGTTTGGTATGTGCCCATACTTCTCGTGTCAAAGCATAGTTCAGTGGACCGTTCTATGTTAGCCGCGGCTTGTTTGTGTGCATGCCTTTCCTAGGCAAGATTTGGTTTGGCCCGCGTGCCATATCCATTGCATTTTAGATTGCATGTATTCATTACATCACCTTCCATCTATGGCTTGCGCCTTTCCATGTTGAGCTTGGTCTGGTATGTGCCCTTACTTTTCACGTTAAAACACAGTTCTGTATGTGTACGTGCCTATTCCACGCTGGCATGTTGGTTTGAGGGTTGCGGCACCTTTTCTGTGTTAGACATGGCTCGTATGCGTACATGCCATTTCTAGGCAAGATTTGGTTTGGCTTGCGTGCCATATCAATTGTAAATATCCATATCCATTGCATTATAGTTTGCATGCATCCACCGCATTACTTCCACCTATGGCTCGCGCCTTTCCATGTTGAGCTTGGTCTGGTATGTGCCCATACTTCTCGTGTCGAAGCATAGTTCAGTGGACCGTTCTATGTTAGACGTGGCTTGTATGCGTACATGCCTTACCTAGGCAAGATTTGGTTTGGCCCGCGTGCCATATCCATTGCCATCTCCCCTGCATTTTCATTTATATATTACATTGTAGTGTAATTTTTTGCATCCGGCATTAGGGTCATTGTCTTTTCTCCAGCGGGTTGTTTCCCCACTTATGTCAATCCCACCCCAATACTTGTTCTTGTGTCTGTCTACGATGCTCATAGTTCAGTTGACCGTTCTATCGCAGACAGACTTGTTACCTCCATCAATCTATTTGACATAGGTGTGGTTTCGAACCACTCGTGATTGGATCGTGATTCAATTGCTTTGCATATAGTTTGCATTGTTTCAATTGCATTGCATCTTCATTTGCATTATTTATACATTGTTTTATATATATTGCATATCATTTTGCATCCATTCTTGCATTGTCATGCATGTTGCTAACAATATTGTATCTGTTAAGTTTGTTTTCTTTTCAGGCACGATATTGTATGTATGGTTCATTTGAGGCTGGTGCAACCAGACGAGCCGCACAGGTATTGTATCCTCCGAGTGAGACGTATTGACAATTGCATAATTCTCTTACATCCCTTCTGCATTGTAGTGTAGTTCGGTGTATGCTAGCTTAAAATTGTCGCATGTGTGCTTCGTTACAGCTTTCTTTGCATGATCATAAGTTATGTCCGGCTCTGTGCATTGTCTTGCATTTTGCCTCTGCCTTCGGGCGCATATCCTGTTTGTCTTGCATGTTTGTCTGAGTCTTCGGTCTTGTCAAAAATGGGTCGTCTCTAGGCTTTGACAATCACTCCCGTCACTGTTATGACTTTCGAGTTCTGTCAAAGAGGGGCAACTGTAGACACCCCATTTTTGACCGTCCTCAAGACTTGGACGTCACCATTGGAACACTTGGTGATTATCCATGTTTGTGTTCGTTTGGAGTTCCCGGAGGTCTCGGCTACGCGCCTTGCCTCAGGATCTCCGAACTCGACTGTTTAGTGTCTTGTTTTGCACCAAACACTTGTGTTTTGCCTTGGAGGGGCAGGGAATGCTTTGTGAGGCATCCCCACACACCACCGGCAGTGGCTAGAGGCCACCGGCTGGTTTTGGCTGCCATCGGCAATGTATTTTGCCGGTCGGCACCTTTTGTTGCCGGTCGGCACTATTTTTTGCCAAAATGACATTTTTGGCCGGCCGACTACTGTGCATCTGCTTTTGCAGATATTTTATCACAGTTGTCTTGCTTTTGGCTCCCCTCCATACACGTGTATGGAGGGATCTCTCTCTTGGAAGCTTGTCTTGTAAGCTTTACAAGACAAGAAGCTCTATAAGAGAGAGCCTTGTCTCTTGGCTTTAGGGTTAGAGACTTGAGAGCCTTAAGATATTTTTAGACAACCATTTTTAGGGTTTTCAGTTCTAGGGTTAGAAACCATACACTTTCTATCTCTATATCTCCCCCTTGTGTGTGTTAAATTGTGTTTGTGTCTTACTATTGCACATAAACACATAGTGTTTCACCTTCACTTAGCTACTGAGGTTCTAAGAGGTTGATTTTGAAGTTTTGGAGCAGTTTTCAACCTAGAAGGAGCTGTTGGAGCACCATTTGTGAAGGGGTCTTCAAGGGTAACAATTTTACCTCTTTATTCCCCAATCTTGCATTGTATTTCTACCTGTCTTAAATTCGTTTTTGAGCTTGGTGTATAATACAAAAAAGTTCTGTTTTTAGGCCCTCTAAATTGTTTGTTTAGAGTGTTTTGTGGTTTGGAGGTGTTTGACCCCTCTTAGGCCTTGAAAGGCCCCATTTTGAGCCATTTTGAGTGAGTTTCGAGACTTTGGTGTTTGGGCCTCTTCACCACTGAAATCCCTTAAGATTTCAGTGGTGGAGATGGTGCCTTGAACTCTCCAAAAGGAGAGGGCCACCCCCTCTCCTTGTCGTCCTTGAAACGGACCCTTTTTGGCCTCTTGAGAGAGCATCAGGTTAGAGTGTGTATTGGTCATGTCTTGGTTGTTTTCCATGCTTATTATGCCATGATATAACCTTGTTGTGTGTTGGTTTTGGTACACCATGCATGCTTAGCATACCTACCATGTAATGCCATGTTACTGCCTTAATATGCCTTGGGTTGTTAGCCTTTGTTCGAGCATGTTTTAGGTCTAGTTTTGTGAAGCTTGTGTGCTTATTTTGCCATGCTAGAGATCTGTCCATAGTTGTTTGGGTCGGATTAGGCATGCTTATTATAGCTCCTTTGCATTCCGGCTTGTTGGCCTTAAGTGTATGAATGTATAGCATGACATTCTTGCATTCATTTAGTGGTTTGGGACTATCCACCATGTTATTTCAGTCCAATTATCATGCTCATATGCTTGCATTTCATGACTCTTTTGATGTTTCAAGAATTGATGTTTCATGCTTCATGTTTATGCCATTGTGTATGTCTCTAAGATTAGGTCATTTGGATGCCATCTAAGTGGTTTTTGAGGCTTACTTTTTCATGATTTGTGGCTGTTTTGATTCAATTTGGTCATTTGCATCATGAGTCATTTGGTCATGTTTTAGGTCCTTAGGCTTGGACTCATGCATAGCTTGCATTGGTAGATTAATTGGGCATCATTTCCTACATGTTTTCAAGGCTTATAATGCATGTCATATGTCCATGATTACCTTCTTTCAAATGTGTTTGAGAGTTGTCCCATTTGTGCCTAAGTGTTGACCCTTAACATGTGCATGTGTGTATGTATTTAGTCCCTTATTTTGGTCACTTTGGCCATTGTTTTAGGCCTATTTAGAGTTGCCTAAATCATGTGTAAGTCCACCTATCCATTAATTTGCATTACCTCATGTTTGCTTGTATGCTTGCATAAGTGTCTTGCCATGCCATGTTGCACCCTTAGCTTGCATGCCTAGGGTGCCATTGCATCTTGCATGCATGCCTTATTCCTTGACTTGGTGATAGGAATTGGGCCTTGGTTTGTTTGTTTGGTTTGCATTTCATTTGACATGAAAGTTGCACACTTGATTCTTTGGGCCGTCATGCATGGAAATGCGTGATTGGCGGTCCGAGAATTGAGACACATGCCCCTTTGAGTCACAGACATGATAGGGAGCATGATTGGTGCATACATTGTTTGAATTGTATTGCCACGCAGGTTCTATACTCTGCTGCTGTGAGTTGCCGGTTCTGCAGGCATTCTTTGCCGACCGGCAGTGTACATTGCCGACCGGCAATCATTCTTCTGCCGATAGCTTCATTTTGTGCCGGTGACCGCATACCACTGCCGGTGGTAATTTGACTCAGCCGGTGGTGAACCCCACTATACAGAGAGGCATCTTTGAGACTTTGGCAGTCTTCAGAGGGGCAGAGCAGGGAAAACAGAGGCAGACTATGCATGGCGGTGCACTTCCGAGCAAGACCCGAGCACGCACTGCATCTGGCCCTCCCCCCGAGGCGGTTTACTGTTTTCTTAGCTTAGTTAATTTGTTAATTAATTAGGCAATTTGTAATATTTAATTCGCTTGCGTAGTTAATTAATTTGTATTTATTTGGTCCCTCCGAGTGAGGGCAAATCTGTAATAAGTGTGGGTGAGTAGTGTGTATGTCTTCCAATCCCCACTTCTTTCTCCCCTTTTATTTACCTACTTTGATGGTTAGTATTAGGGCACGTCTAAATTAGCATACCTCATGCAATGCATGCGTGCATTCATACATTTGCTTTGCATGCACCGGGCTCGGCGCATCATTCTAACTACATCTGTATTTCAAATTCCAAATTCAATACATGTTGGTTGTGTATTTTCACATGTCATTCATAGAATAGCCGAGCCTACTCTAATAACATTTTGTATGCGATGCATTAGGCACTTAACATGGACTTGGATCATGCATTGATTGCTAACATGTTCCTGTTTTGGCACGGAGTACGATGTAAGTATTTATGCTTTAGCATCTCGCATGCGTGTGAATGTTGCCATGACAGTATGTTTGCCATGTGGCTAAGTGCTTATATGACATAACTGTTTGAATGCCTGTGGGTGAAGGTTGGATTGTTTGAGTTGGAAACACTCGTTGAAATCCGTATTTTAGCCTACTCACGAGTAGCAAATTCCGAAACATTTTTCCAAGACAAATGGATATGCAATGCTTGTTTCCGAATTAGGCAATCTAGTCTATACTTGTTTGTTGTGCGCATAACATAGTAATTCTAGGCTAATAAATGGAATAAGAACATATAAAGTTTTCAAAAACGGATATCACGGTTAGTAGAGGCCGATCTTCAGATCGGGTGAGAGGGGGTGCTCATAGCTGACCTTCCCCGATCGTACCCAAGCTCCCGAGCCGAGACAACTCCGGTGATGACGGACATGTGGCCTTCGGCACCGAGTCAGGGTTTCCTAAATTCTCCCATAAAAAATATTTAGGTGGCGACTCTGTATCTGGCAAAGCAGTCCATGCTTGGCACTTCTTTTTCAAAAATCTGTTTCTCAAAACGATTTGCCGGATTTGGACTCTTTGGTTCAGATTAAGAACCGTGACAAATCGAGGCCGAACTGTAGCAAACCCCACAAATGAACATAATGGGAGCTCACCCTCCTGGGGCATTCGGGGGACGTCTACACCCCCGGGAACTCAAGACAAACACAAACATGGATGATCACCGAGTGTTCAAGCGGTGACGTCCAAGTCTTGACGACGGTCAAAAATGGGGTGTCTACAGTTGTCCTTCTTTGACAGAACTTGAAAGTCATAAGTCTGACGTGAGTGAATGTCAAAGCCCAGAGATGACCCATTTTTGACAAGGCTGAAGACTTAGACAAACAAACAAAATACTGATAAATAAATGGTTGTGCCCGCAGGCTGCCTACGTATCCCTTTGCAAGGAATCAAACCTGCGTAGTTCAGGGGTAGGATGCAAATGATATGAAAGAAGACTTCGATAATTGGACTTATACGCTACGCGATGCCGGTTTGTATTCAAAACAATGCAATGTACTAACAAGTACAGGTGAGGTGCGCAAGATAGCGCGATAGAATGCATGCAAAATGCAAGTAAGGTGCACAAAACAGTGTGACGCAATGCATTGACAAATGCTACAAGAATTTTCTATGCAAGATGAGAGAGAACATGTAATGAAATGCACAAGATAGCGTGATGCGCAAGAGAGCGTGAGTGTAAACTGCACAAAATAATGCGATGCACAAAATAGCGCGAATAAAACAATGTGATGCACAAAACAATGCGATGCGCAAGAAAGCGTGAGTGATTTGAAATGCACAAGATAGTGCGATACACTAAACAGCGCGAGTGATTTGAAATGCACAAGAAAGTGCGATACGCTGAATAGCGCGATTGATTTTGAAATGCCCAAGACAGTGCGATACGCTAAACAGCGCGATTAATTTTGAAATGCACAAGACAGTGCGATATGCTAAACAGCGCGATTAAAATGCACTAAACAGTGCGATACGCTAAACAGCGCGATTGATTTCAAATGCACTAAACAGTGCGATACGCTAAACAGCGCGAGTGATTTGAAATGCACTAAACAGTGCGATACGCTAAACAGCGCGATTGATTTGAAATGTACTAAACAGTGCGATACGCTAAACAGCACGAGTGATTTGAAATGCACTAAACAGTGCGATACGCTAAACAGCGCGATTGATTTGAAATGCACTAGAAAGTTTGATACGCAAAACAGCACAATTAAAATGCACTAAACAGTGCGATACGCTAAACAGCGTGATTGATTTGAAATGCACTAAACAATGCGATAAGCTAAACAGCGCGATTGATTTAAAATGCACTAGAAAGTGCGATACGCTAAACAGTGCAATTAAAATGCACTAAACAGTGCGATACGCTAAACAGCGTGATTGAAATGCAATGCACAAAATAGTGCGAGTGAGATACAACCACAAGATGCACAAGACAGTGCTAGCGAGATACAAAGTGTAAGTGCACAAGACAGTGCGAGTGAATGCATGTTCTATGCAAATGAGGTGCATTTTCTATGCAAGTATGGAAGAGTGCATTTTTTATGCAAAAGATACGAGCATTTTCTATGCAAGAAACAGGAGCATATTCTATGCAATATTGAAAGCAAATTCTATGCAGAATCGAAAGCAAGCATATTCTATGCATGAATCATAACAATGCGCGGCATGCATGTAACAGAAGTGTATATGAAAATACACATTCTATGCAATGGAAGGGCATCACACACGTACTCTGGTGCCTCCAATTTACCTTTCGGAGGACTTGACAATATGCTCAGCTCAAAAGGGGACACCCTGTTTATATTGGCGAGAGATAACATTTGCATGTGAAACCCTCGGGTGCTGCTTGGACTGTCATTCTGACTTGAAGCAGGCTTACACTTGGGGTCGAGATACACTCGTACTCCAGGGAAATGGCGAGGCCTGAGAAGGTGCACCTGGAGTGCAACAAACAGGAAGCTGGAAAAGCCCAACACCCTGCCGGGGATACCTCTGATGTGAGAATGATTAGAACAAAACCGAAAAATTATTTGTTGGTTGCTAGAGGTGTATGGTGGGAAGATGATGATCTACATCTGGCCCACACTGACGAGGATTGGGACGAGTCCCTTTCAGACAATACTTGGTACTCCGAAGAGATAGACCATATGACTAGAAGTGGGCGGTATTTCAAGCCCCCACATTTAGACCAAGTTGAAACCTTTGGGAAGGATAAAGAAGTTGAGAAACAGAAAGAAAAATAGTTGCGAGAAGAGGTGGTGTCAAAACAACTAAAGAAAATTCAAGACGATATTTCAATCTGGGGTTTGCTCATGGCTTCTCAGGTGCATCGACAGGTTGTATTATCAGCAATGGACAAAGCCAAACTGTCCATTGACACCACTCCTGAATAGCTTATGAGAGTAGTTTTTCCAGGTGGTGCCAGTCTAACCCTAACCTTTTCCAAGAAAGAACTGTCGCCAAAAGGCTCAACACATAACGAACCTCTGTACATATCTGTTGAGTGCAGAGAAAAATGGGTGCCAGTGGTGTTGGTCAATACTGGTCGACTATCAATGTCTGCTGTCGTGTACAGCTTATGCCATCATCTTGAAACCAGCAGATTTTGTGCCTGCAACCGAGACGATTCGGGCATATGACAATACAAGTAGAGAGATTATGGGCACGGTACAGATCAGAGTTCAAGTGGGCTCAGAACAACAGGATATTGAGTTCCATGTCTTGGATATGCCGGCCACTTTCAGTCTACTGCTAGGGACACCTTGGTTGCACTAGGTGAAAGTTGTCTCCTCTACCCTCTACCGAATGCTGAAATACCCCCACAAGAAGGGAGTAGCAATTGTCTTTGGAAATTTATCCATCCATCCTTCGCCAGAGGTAACTACACCTGTGTTGGAAATTGTTCACGGCGAGGAGGATGTATTCCTTTCAGAATTCACTCTAGCCGAGGCCCAAGCAGTGCAAACCATCTTAGCAGCAAATGAGGGCATGTATGTCATCGCTCAATCAATCTATGTCATGAACAAACTCCAGCATGTGCTAGGAATGAGGTTGGGAATAAGTGGCCGGAAGGATGTCACAACAATGGCCGATGTGCCACATGATCGGCATGCCTTTGGTCCTGGCAATGTGCTTACAAAAGAGGATTAGGTCAGGAAGAGAGAAGAGATGGCAGGCAGAGCCAGAGCTAAGCAGACCAAGAAAGGCTATGAGCTTGTTCACAGACCGATCCGAGGAACACTGAATGGCCATTTTGTTCGGGAGGGTGAAGACTTCCCATTTTGTGACTTTCCCGAGCCTTGGTTGAATTTTAAGAAGCAGCGTGTTCCTGGCTTTGAAATTTTCTTTGACTTGCAGCTGCAAGACAGTGGTACAGAGGAAATGGCTGAATTGGCTGTTGAAGCCAGACAGAGCATGGACAGTAACTCAGGCAGCAGTGGGCTTGGAGTAGGAGCAGCACTGGCATGTCTCCTTTTAGATCCTCCGGTCGACCTAGAGAGCTTGGGGGATAACCTGACTATCTCCATGATCGGGGACCAACCGGGTGTGAACTCTTCTAACAAGATTTTGGACGCATCTGAAGCACCATCTCTTGTTTGGCAACTGGAGAAAGGCTACCTGTCTAGTAGTTCTTAATCGGGTAGTGAGCCAGAATCTGATTCCACAGAGTCTGTGGAGTCACAATTAGATTCCGGTTCTTCTGAGTCCGGGTTCGGTACTCCCAGGGGTGATAACCTGGATGCTGAGCTCTTGTCTAGGTTGTCTTTTTCTTTTGCTTTTAAGTCAGTTGTAACCAAAGAGCTAGATGAGCTGAACCTTATGAATGAGATGCTGCTGTAAATTCTGAGTATTTCTCTATGTCACTTGTTTATTGCATTGACCAGGATTTTTAAAATTTTAATGAAAACGAAGATGAAGGAATTTCTCTGGTTTTGAAAATTTTAATTAATCAAGAGGATGAGAGTTTTGAAAAACCCCTTGCTAATGAAATCATTGCTTTCAATGTTGGTACTGAGAAGGATCTGCGTTCGGTCCAGATCGGGTCCACGTTGTCTTCGGAGGAGCGCGAGCACTTAGTCACTTTATTAAAAGATTTCAAACATGTTTTCGCGTAGTCCTATGAAGACATGCCTGTAATTGATCCTGAGATTGTACAACATCGGATCCCTCTTGACCCCGAAGCCCGACTCGTCAAGTAGAAGTTCCAGAGAATACGCCCGGATTGGGCTTTGAAGATTAAGGAATAAGTTACCAAACAGATTGAGGGAGGGTTCTTGCTTGTGTTTGAATATCCAACGTGGTTGGCTAACATTGTTCCTGTGCTGAAGAAAGATGGCAGAATCAGAGTCTGTGTTGACTTCAGGGATTTGAATAGAGCCAGTCCGAAGGATGACTTCCCTTCGCCGCACATTGATGAATTGGTAGACTTCACCGTAGGTCATGTGTTGCTCTCCTTCATAGATGGATTTTCTGGGTATAACCAGATTTTGATGGCACCTGAGGATAGAACAGAAACTGCCTTCACTACGCCGTGGAGAATCTACTGCTATAGAGTGATGCAGTTTGGGCTGAAGAATGCCGGGGCTACTTATCAATGGGCCGCAACCACAATTCTGCATGATATGATCCATAAAGAGGTCGAGGTGTATGTGGACGACATGATTGTCAAGTCTAAGGAACGAGAGGCCACTACACCCGCCTTAAATAAATTCTTTCAACGAATCATAGAATACAGACTGAGGTTGAATCCACAGAAGTGTACTTTCAGCGTAATAGTAGGGAAAATGCTAGGTTTCTTGATCACACAGAGGCGCATCGAGGTAGATCCTTCCAAAATCAGGGCCATCATAGAAATGCCACCACCGAGGACTAAAAAGGAGGTGCGAGGCTTTCTGGGTAAAGTGCAATTCATAAGACGGTTTATTTCCAAATTAACCTTGACTTGTAAACCACCTTTTGGTCTCCTGAAGAAGGGAAGAAATTCCGATGGGATGATCGGTTTCAATTTGCTTTTGAGCAGATCAGGCAGTACCTTCAGAATCTGTCTATGTTGTCACCGCTAGAGCCAGGGAAGCCTTTGATCCTGTATCTGTTAGTCATCGACACAACAATGGGATGCATGCTTGCTCAGGAATCTGAGGATAGGGTGGAGAAAGCCATCTACTACTTGAGCAAGAAAATGTTAGAATATGAGACTCGCTACACTCGGCTAGAGAAAGGTTGCCTAGCCTTGGTATGGGCTACTAGGAAGTTGAGGCACTGCTTGTTAGCCCACTTTGTAATTCTGGTTTCGAGATTAGATCCGATCAAATATCTCCTTAAGAAACCAGTGCTTATGGGTAGGCCAGCTCGTTGGTGTAGACGCGCTCCCGGGAACTCTCTGACATCCGCGCTCGCGAGGGGGGCGCGAATCTCGTTTCGTTCCAAGCTTACTGCTACAATTCGGACTCAATGTCATGATTCTGAATCTAATCTCGCAAAGTGCAATGCAAGACCGATAAAATACTACAGAGTCCAGATCCGGCAAAACGTTTTGGAAAATTGATTTTTGTAAAGAAGTGCCAAACATGGACTGCTTTGCCAGATACAGAGTCGCAACCTGAATATTTTATTGCGGGAATTTAGGAAACCCTGACTCGTGCCTAAGGCCACGTGTCCATCATCACCAAAGTTTCCTCGGCTCGGGAACTTGGGTACGAGAGGGGAAGGTCATGCAATGAGCACCCCCGCTCGCCCAATCAAAGATCGGCCTGTACTAAGCATGATATCTTGTTTTTGAAAACACGTGTTTTCTTATTCCGGTTATTAAATCTAGAATTACTATGTGATGCGCACAGCAAACAAGTATAGACTAGATCGCCTAAGTTGGAACAAAACATTGCATTTTCATTTGTTTGAAAACGGCTTGAAGTTTGCTACTCGTAAGTAGGCTAAATCGCGGATTTCAATGAATTATTCCAATTCAAGTAGCCCAACCTTCACCCACAGGCATTCAGGCAGTTATAGCAAATAAGCAATTAGCCTCATGGCAAGCATGCTTTTATGGAAACAATAACACACATGCAGTATGCTAAAGCGTAAACACTCGTAGTGTACTCCGAGCCAAAACAAAGAACTAGTTAGTAATCAATGCATGATCCTAGTTCATGTTAAGATGGCTAATGCAACACATGCAAAAATGCAACTAGAAATAAGCTCGGCTATTCTAAGATGGCATATGAGATGCAACTTAGTACATGTATTCAACTTGGAATTGAAATACAATACAGTTAGTATGATGTGCCAAGCCCGGTGCATGCAATGCAAATGAATGGATGCAAACATGCAAGCATAAGGACGCTAATCAAAACATGCCCTAAAACTAATCACTGAAAGCAGGTAAGTAAAAGGGAGAAACAAATGAGGGTTGGAAGACATGCATACACGCACGCACACTTATTACAACAATATGCCCTCTCGACGGAGGGCCCGAATGAATAATACAGACCAACTAATTAACTAACTAACAAGCTAATTAATTATTACATAACCGAATGAATAACTAGTTACAACTAATTATTACAAAACTTAATTAATTAACAAATTAACAAATTAAATTACAAAACCAAATGCAAATTAGGAAGTAAGAAAAATAGTAAACAATGTTGTTCCAGCTCTGGTTGGAGGAGAAGAGGTAGCATGCTCGGTTGCCGCCCTAAAAAGCACTCCGGTTGTTCTTTAGAGGCTCTGTCGGCAGGGTGTCCTCAAGGAATTCTGACTGAACCTTACCAAAATTTGTCTGGGGAATACATCAGTGGCCTGCCGGCCATGGGGAGCCACTGCTGACCCCCCTGCCGACCAAGAGTGGGCACTACCGGCCAAGAATGAAGGACTGCCAGCCATCTACAAGGCACTGCCGGCCACTAGTGTGCTATGACACCAAGCTGCAACAGAGCACAAAATAGAGAAAATGGAGGGTCCCCCAAGGGTATGTATGCACTATGCCACTCCATATCACCTCAAAACATCAAGGGAGAGGCATAATCGGATCCAAGACCATCAATCACGCATCTCGATGCATGATGGTCAAAGATTCAACTTGTGCAAATTCAATGTAAAATGAATGCACAAATAAACATATAAAGCCTAAAACTCTATGATGCGTCATCAAGAGCGTCGACGACCGAGAATTGAGGCACGTTTCATCACTTGAAGAATGAAACGTCTCTCGTTTCTCGTGCTCAGATTAATACTTAATCCAAACAACAATGCCACATAATCATGGCAAACATGCGATATGACTTAAGCATGCAAACATGCAATGCAACATGAATAACCTAACAAGGCTAATGGCATGCGCAACTAGCATACACAATGCAAATGGTGGCATACTCAATGTAATGTGACCTAAGCACGCAAACAACATGGCGTTCACAATGTAATGAATCAACATGCAAACAACATGGCATACTCAATGCTATGAACTACATGGCACGCACAATGTTTAATGGACTTAAACCAAAATGGATGGACCTCAGTCATGTCCAAATTAGTGGCCATTGGTGATAAAATAAAGGCATAAAGCATAAAGCATGCATGCACAATGCATTGTCCAACCCAGGAGGCCTAAGAGCACAAGTCTCAAGAGTGCTCAAAGAGTGACAAACATGTAAGTGTAGCAACACCAAGTGCACTGAAATGAGGTAAGGAATGATGCCAAATCATTCAAATAAAGCAAGTAAGGCATGCAAGAGTCCTTAAGGCATGAAGCTAACAAAGAGGACTACAAAGGAGGCTTGCAATACATGGCAAATATGCATGAACCAATCATGGACAGAGCTCTAGTAGGTCAAAACAAAGGCCTAAACATGCTGAGATGGGGGCTTAAATGCCTAGGCAAGATGGCATACATGCTAGGCACAAACTAGGCAACAATGCACAACACTCAAAGGCATTCAAAACATGAAAGAAGTGGGAATATAGTCATGCTATAAGCTTTGAAATGAAGTATTAAATGATGCCAAATCATCTAAATAGCTTAAAGATAGCATGCATGAGTCAACAAAACACAAAGCTAGCAAGGCCAATTGCACTACAGCTATACAAAGCATGAAGCATATGGCAAAGGCAACCCAAAACAGTCTTAGAACATGTCAAAATGAGTCTAAAACATGCATGAAAGGAAGCCAAAATGTGCTAGCATGAAGGGCATAAGGCATGATGCATATAAGACAAATAAGGTGGATTACACTACACCTATTAAGACTAAGCATGGAATGACTTAACCAACAAAAATCAGAGTTATATCATGGCAAAATAACCCGAAATAAGCACTGAAATGATGGCTCGCAAGCTAAGGCATGAAGGCATACACAATGGTTCATGTTAAGGCATAAAGGGGCCAACCCTCCAACACATTGAAAGCATGTCAAATGCAAGTGTCTGACCACATTACATGGACTGGAATAATATAACAAGTGATGCCAAATCATTGAAATAGGTCGAGTGACACATGCTAGTGGGCTCAATGCATACAGCTAACAAGCTAGCTTGTACTATGGCTATACAAAGCAAGTCATGCATGACCAAATCAACACAAATCAGACCTTAAACATGCTAAAACATGAACAAAGTCTTCTTGAAGTTAAGCCAAAAGCATTCTAAAATGACATTTTAAAGCATGAGACACATTAGGCTAATTCATGGAAATGCTCTATAAGTGCATGGAGCATGCAAGGGCCAACCAAACCAAACCAAACCAAAGCAGAGTCATGACATGGAAAAACATCACCAAAAACATGTTGAAATGGACTCAAACCCAGCTATAATGACATGCTACTTCATGAAGCATACAAAGCTAGTTTAAGAGATTTACACTACAAGTGTATTAACCATGCATGGAGCGACAAAACCAAATAAAAATAGTGGCAAACCATGCTAAAATAAGCCCAAGTACAAGCTAAGATATGGTCAACATAAACTTACCAAAGGTGCTTACATATGAGGCATTCAAAGCAAGTAAACAAGACACAAAGGAGAGGGGATGACCCTCTCCTATTTAGGACACCAAAACCACCTTCCCACCACTGAAAATCCTCTAGATTTCAGTGGTAGAAAGGTCATGCAAAGGCCTCAACAAGAGCCTAAAGGGATGGCTCAAAACAAGGCCTAACAAGGCCTAAGAGGGGGTAAATCACCCCCAACGAAAAAGTGACCTTAAACAAAGGTCTAAAGCATACAAAAATAGAACTTTTTTCAGTTGAAAGCAAGGCCTAAAACAATATGCAAGGATGGCCAAAGTGAGGTACAAATAAATGCTAAAAAGGGGTATATACTCACCCTTGAAGTTTAACTTCGAAAACAGCAAGCTCTGACGCTAAAAACCAAGTTTCAGAGCTCAAGTAACACTCCTAAGAACCTCAGCTCAAAAATGGTTGTGCACCTCTATGTGTTGTAGTGCAAAAGTGCAAGAAAAATGGACATTAGAGCACTATTTTATGCAATATAGAGAGAGAGGATGAGAAATATAGAGAGAGAGAGATACAACTTCTCTAAAAAATGCTTGACCTCTGGTAGGGAGGGAGAGCCTCTCCTTATATAGAAGAAAAACAATGCAAAGCTTGTTAAACAAGCTTGGAAAGGGGCTCATCCCTCCATACACGTGTATGGAGGAGAGATGAGTGAAAACCAGCTGCCTCAAAAGATCTGGCGTGAAACCTATTGAGACAAGGGTTCTGCCGGCCATCAGTGGTGTCCGGTAGTGGCTCATTGATGGCTGACAGGCCTCATCAATGGCCGGCAGTAACAAAGGCATGGCCGGTAGTAGCATAGGATGGCCGGCAGTGCACCAAGAGAATTATGCTGGAAGGACCAACACATGGTCCAAAAATGGGGCAGAAAGGATAGAGGGTTTGGAAAGCTCAAACCTGTGACGTTCCACAGTGAAAGTCGAGCACTCGACGAGCAATCGAACTTGAGGCTGGATGTACCTGCAAACACAACCAAGTCTTGAGGACGGTAAAAAATAGGGTGTCTGCAGTTGGTTACTTCTTCTCTCTGAATTTGATTTTAAGCATGTTACTCGCAAGTCGGTCAAGGGGAGAGCAGTAGCAGAGTTCTTGCCAGATCACCCAGTAGAAGGGGATGAAATGGTAGAATACTTGTTCCCAGATGAAGCCATTCTATAAGTTTAGGAGGGGACTTGGACAATGTACTTTGACGGAGTGTCCAATCAATACGGTTATGGGATAGGTGTGTTGCAGATAGCACCAAACAATTCCCATATACCTTTAGCCATCAAACTTCGGTTCAAGGTATCCAATAACGAAGCAAAATATGAGGCGTATATTGCTGGGTTGGAAGCCACCCTAGAACTAGGGACAAAAAGGTTGGATATTATCGGGGACTCAAACCTAGTTGTTTCTCGAGCAAACGGAGACTAGAAAGTCAAACAAGAAAAGATGAAGATCTATCACCAGGTGTAGAGGCGCCCGTGGGCCTCACTATAGTTCGGACTCAATTTGCACCAACCACACTCCTTATCATGTTTATGGCTCAAAGGATCATGGTACTTCATTCTCGGACCACCAATCGCGCATTTCGATGCGTGATGGCCCAAAGAGTCAAAGTGTGCATTTTAATGTCAAATGTAATGCACACAAACACATAAGGAACCCAACCTCAATCTTGGTGATTCAAGAGGCAAGGCATGCATGCCAAATGCAACCTAAACATGTGAGCGAAATATGCAATGTGAGCATGCTAGCAAGTAATGTACATTAGGCACACAACCTAAGCAAACAAGCATGCAAGGTATGAAGCAATGTAACAACATTTGAGCAACATGCAAAAGGTGGACTTAGGCTAATTTGGGCAGCTCTCGAATAAGCCCTAAACAGTCGTCAAATGCTATGGAAATGAGGGCGAATGTTCATACAAACATGCATGCACACATGGTCCAACAATTAAGCACAAAGTAGCAACTTTTAAACACATTTAAAAGAGACTATTATGGACAAATGGCAAGCACATTAAACTCTGAAAAATACATGAGGGATGATGCGAAGTCAACCTATCAATGCAAGCAAGGCATGCAATTATGTTCAAAACTCAAGGCAAGCCAAGGGGCTTAAACCATGGCTATATGAAACAAGTCCCAAAGGGCCGAGGGGACTCAAAACAGTCCCAATGTCGGTCGAGACAAGGCCCAAAACACACTTAGATGGCATCTAAATGGCTTACACAAGGAAGCAAACACAAAGGTCGAAACATGGGGCATGAAACACCAACCTTTTAAAGCATTAAAGAGGCATCAAATGCAAGCATACAAGCATAGAGAAAGGACTGAAATATCATAGCTAATGGTGCGAAACCACTGAAATGATGCAAATAGAGCATGGTAGAGGAGCCAACACTCAAAGCATACAAGCTAGATTGCATGGTAGCTATACAAAGCAAGTCATGGATGACCCAAACAACTAAAATCAGACCTAAAGCACACTAAAACATGCATAAAAGCTTCACAAAGCTAAGCCAAAATAAGTAAGCATAGTGGTCTAAATGCTAGATACATGTTAAGGCAATTTCATGGCATTACAAGACAAGTATGCAAAGCAAGCATGGTGTGTCTAAACCAAGTAAAAACAGTGCTATATCATGGAAAAATAGGCACAAATAACATTTAAGACACGGCCAACATGAACTTAAAAATGGTGCTCACTCATGAGGCTAAAATGGCACTTTTTGAAGGCAACAAGGAGAGGGGATGACCCTCTCCTTCCTAGGACCTTAAACCACCATCCTCACCACTGAAATCTCTCAAGATTTCAGTGGTGAGGAGGCCCAAACAAGGTGGTCCCGAAACTCACCAAAAATAGCACAAAATGGGGCCAAACAAGGCCTAAGAGGGGGTAAACGACCCCAAACACAAAAGTGACCTTAACGAAGTATCTTAAACACAAAAAAACAGAACTTTTTTATGTTATACACAAAGCTCAAATCAGCAAGAAAGACAGGCTAAAAGGGTGTACAAAAACGGGGAATAAAGAGCGAAAATGGATTACCTTTGTAGCCAAAAGGGGACAGCAGCCTCTAGACCCAAAAATGCAACCATCAACCTCTGAAAACAAGACCCAAGGACCTCCAAGTGATGATAGAAGTGTTGTGCTAGGAGGTGTAGTTCAAATGGCCAAGAACTAGACCCTTTTGCACCCTCTAACCCACACAAATGTAGAGAGAGAGGGAGTTATAGAGAGGGAGTGATATATGTATCATGTATCTGATTTTTCTAACCCCTAAAATGGAAGGAGAGGCTCTCCTTATATAGAGAAACCAAGGGGGCAAAGCTTCTCTTAGAAGCTTTGACCAAAAAGGCCATGCTTCTCTTAGAAGCTTGTATCAAAAAGGCCAAGCTTCTTAAAGAAGCTAGGCAAAGGGGTCAAGAGGTTCAAGCTTCTTCAAGAAGCTTTAAAAAAAAGGGTCAAGCTTCTTGGAGAAGCTAAAAAAAGGGCAAGCTTCTTGGAGAAGCTAAAAAAAGGAGTTCAAAAGGGTCAAGCTCCCTCAAGAAAAGGTCTCGGTCAGGACAAGTGGCCGATTGATCAAAAACAGTGGCCGGCCGACTAAACATAATGCCGACCGACCATCAAGTGTGCCGACCGATCATCACCAATGGCCGGTGGCAAGGAAACAAGGCCGATGGCCTCATGCTGCGGCCGGTGAGGTGTGGGGATGGCCTACAAGCTATTTCCCACCCTAAGAAGCAAAACAACAAGTGTTTGGTGCAAAACCAGACACAAAACCAGTCGAGTCGAGAGATCCTGAGGCAGGGCGCGTAGTCGAGACCTCCGGGAACTCAAGACGAACACGAACAAGGATGATCATTGAGTGTTCAAACGATGACGTCCAAGTCTTGAGGACGGTCAAAAATGGGGTGTCTACACCAGGCCCTAGACGTTCTAATTCCTAGGTTTGATAAGATGACTTTCACGCGTCTACTGAGAGAGAATAACAGATTCGCTGACACTTTATCAACTCTATCATCCATGATAGGCATCCCGCTTGGAGTCCGGATGCATCCGATCATCATTAAGCAGAGATATATGCTGGCCTACAAGACTATCGCCGCAATAGATGAAGCACAAGATCAAAACCCTTGGTATTATGATATCTGGAACTTCTTGGAAAAAAGAGGTTTATCCACCAGGGATAAACGCCAAAGACAAGAGGCAATACGGCTGATGGCCATCTAGAAAGAATATGAGAAAGTGGTCGAAAAATAAAGAAAAATGGAGGAAAGAGGGTAAACTTGGAAAGAGTCAACCCTAGGAAAGAGAAAATGGAAGGAAAAGTAAAAGCTCGGGAAAATGCACAAAACCCAAGGAAAACTCGAGGGGAACAAGCCTCAAGTGGTTAAACACCAAGGAAAAGCAACAAAATCAAATTTCAATCGGTTCAAAACAGAGGAAACAAGAAGGTTTTAACTAATAAACTTCACGTGGGGCGTTGGGAAATGCATAGAGAGCATAAATATAGAGAGAAGAAGTGTCTAAAGAGAGAGAATGAGGAATTTCGGACATGAGGAAGTGACGAAATGAGCCCTTGTGTCCTATACTTAAAGACTCGTGCACAAAACACCCAAAAGTCTTCAATCTGTCACGGGTGGCCGGTAACAGTACTTGAAGGCTGGCAAGTGGCCGGCAACCTCCTCCAGTGGCCGGCAGGTGGTCCACGGCCTCCCTTTAAGTCCTGATACCGTTTTGTGTCCTTGATTACAAAGAAGTGCAAGGGAGATTCACTGTTGAGTTCATATTGTCTCTACGGAAGCTCAAAACTGTGTTTTTGGTGCGCGATGTTCGTCACTTGCCAACATGAATGGGGTGTATCCTTTAAACATATTGTAACTCTTTCGAGAGGTAAATCAGATATTGCTACTAAATTTGTTTTTGTCAAAATTATGCCTTTGCTCCTTGCATAGAATATTCATTTCACTTTGCTGCATAGAATATGTATTTCACGTACGTTGTTGTATGAGATATGCATTTCACGAATATTGAATACGCATCTAGCATCCGTTATGAATCACGCATAGAATTGGCTTTTGTTCTTGTTACACGCAGAACATGCTTTCAATTAATATTGTATGTCAGTTGTTTGTTTTGTATAGAACATTCATTCTTGCTATATCGCACTTGTTAAGTTTCTCTTTTACACATGGAAACGATATTGTATGTATAGTTCATTCAAAGAAATCGACGATATTGTATGTATGGTTCATTCAGAGGAGTTCCGGATAAGTCATTTGTGTCTCAGTAGGAGAACCTGCAAAGCTTTATAGCTTGCATCATGAGTGCATCTATCTCACACATTCACTTGCTTAGTGCATCTAGCACACACATTCACTTGTTCACCTTGTGCATCTATTGTACTTGTTCACTTCGTGCATCTATCGCACACCTATTGCACTCTTCATTTTGTGCATCTATCGCACTTGTTCACTTTGGTGCATCTCTTGCACACCTCTCTATGGTTTTACCTCGAGACATTCGAAGAACGCGCCCGAGTGGTTGTTTCTCAGGCTGCATGAAACACGGCCCTGGGCGGGATTTACCTTGGGACGTACGAAGTACTCGCCCGAGTGGTTGTTTCTCAAGATGCGTGAAACGCGGCCCTGGGCGGGTTTCATCTCGGGACGTGTGAAACACGGCCCCGAGTAGTTGTTTTTTCTCAGGATGTGTGAAATGCTACCCTGGGCGGGTTTCATCTTGGGACGTGCAAAGCCCGAGTCCGAGCAGTTTTTGTGTTGTGTCTGGGGACTCATGAAACGCGGACCCAAATGGTCTTCCTTGTTTCCCAAGATGCATGAAACATGGCCTTGGGTGCTTTTTAGTTTCTTGGGACGTGTGAAACATGACCTCGAGAGGTTTTGTTCTCAGTTTCTTAGGATGTGTGAAACGCAACCCTGAGCGGTGTTTTCGTTCCTCATGTCTTGTTTTGGCAAGGTTAGAGTGTGTTTTATCTCTTGTATCAAAACGTGTGTTGGTATTAAGCTTGAAGCTGCTCATTCATATGTTGTTATCTTGCTTATTTTATTCATTCTTGCTTATCGCATTTGTTATTGCTAAATGCATCACTCGTATGATCACGAGTCTTCAATATGGTCGGTTTCACAAAGCGTATAAGTCCAACCTTCAAACTACTTTGCATGCATATCATTTGTATCTTGCCCCAGAACTACGCTGGTTTGATTCCTTGCAAAGGGATATGCAGGCAGCCTACAGGCACAACCATTTATTTTCTGTCTTGTTTGTTTGTCCAAGTCTTTCAGCCTTGTCAAAAATGGGTCGTCTTCGAGCTTTAACATTCACTCACGTCATTTCATGACTTTTGAGTTCTGTCAAAGAAGGGCAACTATAGACACCCCGTTTTTACTGTTCTCAAGACTTGTATGTTAGTGCTTGTGCACTCGATGACTATGATTGCATGTTCCCGGTTTAGTGCCCGAAGACCTCAGCGGAGTGCCCTACCTTTAAGCCTTTAAACCCTGTCCATTATGTGCCTTGTTTTGGGCCTTGTTTTGGACAAAAACCTTAGTGCTTCAAAACTCAAGACCCTAGGACCTGCAAGCCTCCTTTGGTGGACTGCCAGCCACCAATTGTGCCATGCCCACCAAGGGTGTGGCTTGCCGGCCATCTTTGGTGGCCTGCCAGTGTATTTTTGGCAAATATTTTGTTGACAACTGTTCCAGCTGTTGGCACAATGGGCTTCATCTCCCTGCACATGTATGGAGGGATTTCTCTTAGCCAAATGCATGTTTTTCTATATATAGGGGGTCTCCTCCCCATTTTTAACGGTTAGAAATTTTGGAGCAAAAATATCTCTCTCTCTCTCTCTCTCTCTCTCTCTCTCTCTTGTAAATTTGTGCATATTAGTTTACGTACACCACACTTTTTCCTACACCTCCTTAACCAAAGTCGATCATCTTTGAGCTGATGTTCCTTGAGGCCTTCTTGGACTTCTAGAAAATGGTTTCAGCTTGAATTGTTGCCTAAAGTTGAACTTTGCTTCAAAAGGTATAATACTTGCCTTTTTAACTTGTTTTGCATTCTTGTTTTTCTATCTTTTTCCCACTAATTTTGGGCTGTTTTGGGCTATAAAAAACTCTATTTTGGTGGGCTGAAATTGGTGGTTTTAGGCTATTTAAGGTTAGGGGGTGGCTCACCCTTCTTTATTCTTTGTTTGTAAAGCCTTTCCACCTTTGTTTCCCACTTTCAAACTATCTTTTTTTGGGATTTTGAACAATGTATTTCAGAGTATTTTCAGTGGTGAAAATCATCTTTTGAAATCCAAATTTGGAGCGGTTAGCTTCCTCTCATTGTGTCTTGTTTGCAAGCCTAGTTAGCTTTATGTGTCAGCTTATTTCTCTAGCCTTTGTTGCTTAATTCCAGCATGTTTTAGGCTCTGATTTGGACTATTTTAACTCTGTTTTGGGTGGGTTTAGTCATTTGAGTCTTGTATTGCATGCTTGTAGTGTAAGTGTCCTCACAAGCTTGGTGTTCTAGGCCTTTAGACACTACGTCTTTGAGTTAATTGCATGTTTCAGGGCTTTTCTTACTTATTTTCAGCAATCATTAATCTCTACAACCTCCCTCATTTTTTCATTTTTTTTTATTTGCTTTGAGGGTTGTTTCAACCTTAGGATTGTTTAAGCTTGGGATTGAGGTTCATGCTTAATGTTTTAACCCTCTTTCGGGGGTTCATTATCAACGGCACGACACCTCTCTCTTGCCTTAAAGTACTTCTTATTTAACACTTCCTTCTCTTTTAGAGGACTAACTCACCAATGGATTTAATTGGTTAAAGAATGGAATGGTAAGTTAAAATGCATAAACAAAAAAATAGAAACTAAAAATGTGCAAAGATGTGGTTGTGTTTTGATGTGTTCAATCAGACGTTAATTGAACACAAGGAAAATTGGGGCATTTCATACTCAAAGTGATAAAATGTGCCAATTTTTCTAAGGTCTCCATTGCCCGCGATCATGCATGATAGGGTGATGGTTTTTGGTCTTATTTGTATATTTATTAAACTAGTACACCTTGGTTCTTTAGCCATCATGCAATGAAATTGGTTGATTGATGGTTTGAGGACCAAGTGTATCACTCATTTGAGATGTTTTGATGATAAGGAGAGATATATAGTACAAACAATCTGTGAAAATACCCTTTCTTTGCCCTGTTTGCTCTCTGTTGCAGCAAGGAATAGTACATCATCAGTGCCCAGCCGGCCACTCTTTCTGGTCTGCAGACCATCAGTGTTGGACGGTAGCCCCCCAATGGTGGCACCACTTTTGTCCTCCGGCCAGCAATGAATTTTGACCAGAATGTTTGTGAAGCAGAACAACTTTGACCTGGAAGTGGAAAATCAGTGCGAGGGTTGTGAAACAGAGGCTTCCGAAGGCAGACAGTGGATGTTCTTTGGGTGGAAATCGAGCATGCATGGGCCTCCCTCGCTTCCCGGGAATAGTTAAATAGTTTACTTAGCATTTAGCCTTTCATTTGTTGTACTTAATTAGTTGTAGCTAATTAGTTTGTTTTGTACTTATTTAATTAGTTTAGATTGATTAATTAAATTAGTTTGTGTTGTAAACATTTAATTAGCTTAGCCTAGTTTAATTATTTAATTATTGTAATATTTAATTAGCTTAGGTAGCTAGCTTATTTATTCAAGTTTTGTAATAATTAGTTGAGTAGTTTAGCTTAGCTAGTTTATTCATTCGGACCCTCTTGGGCGAGGGCATCAATGTTGTAATAATGTGTATGTCTTCCAACCCCACGTCTTTCACCTTTTTATTTATCCGCTTTCAATGGTTAGATTAGGAGCATTACGTTTCAATTATCATATCGCATGTTTGCATCCATTAATTTGTATTGCATGCACTGACGCCCGGTTCATCATTCTAACTACATTGCTGTTTCAAATACTTCTTTGCACATGTGCTTAGATCGCATGTTATCAAATTGTTTCATATGCCATGTTTAGTAGCCGAGCCTATGTTAATTGCATATTGCATGTGTTGCATTAGCCATCTTGTATAGTTAGGGATCATGCATGTTTTTCTAACTCTTTTGTTTTATCTTAGCTTGGAGTACTAGGTGAGTTTTTAGTGCTTTAGCATACTTGCATGAGTGTGAGTGACTGCCATGGCTAGCATGCTTGCGATGAGGTTAAATGCTTACTTGTTAAACTATTTGAGTGTTTGTGGATGAAGGCTTGTTGCTTGAATTAGAATGATTCAGTGAATGTACGTTTAAGCCCACTTTCTCAAGTGGCAAATTCACAAGATTTAAGCCCACTTTGTTAAGTGGCAAAATCAAACCCTTTTTGAATAACAAACATGAAATTGAATTGTTCCAATTCGGGCAAACTAGTCTATACCTTATGTGCACACATCACATAGTAAATGTTAGCCTAATAAACCGGAACAAGAGCATATAATGTAAATAAAATTCATATCATGACTAGTCGAGGTCGATCTTTGATCGGGCGAGTGGGAGTGCTTAATTCATGACCTTCCCCTCTCGTACCTAAGTTCTCGAGCCAAGACAATCTTGGTGATGACAGAAATGTGGGCTTTGGCACGAGTCATGGGTTTCCTAAATTTTTCCAAAAATAAAATATTTAGGTGGCTACTCTGTATCTGGCAAAGCAGTCCATTTTTGGCAATTTGATTCGAAATCGATTGTACAAAAGATTTGCCAGATTTGGACTCTGTGGTGTTTATCAATTTCACATTCCACTTTTGAGATTAGATTCAGAATCGCGGGAGTCCAAACTATAGGGCTTATTTTCAAACTTCCGAAAGGGTGCGCGAAAAAGCCGAGCTACAGAATCCTACAAATTCCATCCCTCCTACTTGGGCACTAATAAGATCACATGATGCCTTAAGCGATAAACCAGTAGCATCAGCTAGTTCCACATTTATACCTTGAGCTTCACACACCTTTATTTGAGATAACATCATATGAGTACATTGAGGAAGATGCATAATATGGTTATGGGTATTATCAAACTATGTAACAACCCATTTCGATAATTCCCATTCTAAGGAGATATACATAAATGCTTTACAATTAGTTTTTGTGTCTTGTCGAGGTTGTTTTACAATTTCACTTATCTTTTTCTCCATCTTTACAGCAAACAAACTTTTATTAAACATTATACCATCTTACTGTTCATATTCTAATACTAAATCCCTTAATTCTTCCATATTCATTGTAAAACTAAAAAGCAGCTTCCTCTGGCTCAAACTCTATTCCAAGAACCTCTCATTATCTTCTATACATCCCCCAAGTCCATTAGCCTCCATTAATAATAATAATACCATAATAAAACAAGAAAATAAAAATTAAAAAAATAAACTCACAATGTCTATTTTGTGTCATATATAGATTAATATATACGATATCATTGCTAGTTATTTTAATGCAAAAGTTACATTACTTTTTTTGCATCAAAAGCAACAGAAGAGTTTAAAAAGTGGTACATATGAAACTAATAGTATAATAAATGAATGGCTATATTATTATTTATTTTTATAATTAATTAAAATAAGGTCCTGCCACTTTAGCTATTTACTTATTTTAGCCTAACATTCTTAAAAAAACAATAAAATGAAGCAACTAGCTCCCTTATAATAATATAAAATATATGCATAAGTTGGTAGTAAGATTAATGTTTAATGACTCCAAATAAATTATTAAATATTTTATATAATACCCATTTGATGTGCGATTCATGTGGGTCTCATGTGGTGTGAGTCTCACACTCATGTGAGTATAATTTAAAATATTTAATAATTCATTCAAAATCTATAGTATTTTTTATAGAAAAAAGTATGCCTTGAAATTTGCACACAATAATAATAATAATAATAATAATAATAATAATAATAATTTGATATATAAACAAATAGTTAGATTTCTTATATTTCATTTTTTTTTATTTATTACCAACTTAATTATTTCAATATAAACATGTTATGTATATGTATACATGTATGTATGTATGCATAATAAATATATATATATATATATATATATATAACATACAATACCTGAAACAATGGGGTTTGGGTTTTTGAGTAGAAGATTGTGTTGTGAGTGAGAATTGGAAACATACCAAGGTTGTAAATCACTCTGACAATGGTGAAGAAGCCTTCTCCTTGCAACAATTAACTTGCCCTTTCCCCTAAAATGAAACCTAATTCTAAAATCATATTATTAAGTCGTTTTTTTGAGTTTATTTATTTATTTATTTTTATTTTCCTGACGTGAAACGATGTAATTTTGAAACATACTTATTGAATGGAAAAGGTGGGCTATTTTGAGTGGGCTCAAGCATGTGTTTTCATTATTCTTTTATTTTATTTTTTAGTATACAAGGCAAACACACAAAACGATAGCATTATGTTGTCACAGCATAGTGCTGTGACAACACCTACTCCAAACCCTATACATACACCATTGAAGCTATCATTTTTGCAGGTTTTTCTTGGAGATTCAAGTCAAATTCTAAAAGCTTTAGGGTGTTTAGAGTGACGATTCCCATCCAAAGAGCTCTTCCTACCCTTGAAGTAATCTCTTGAAACTTTTTTATCACTTTCATTTCTAGTTTCCTTTCATTTCTCTCTTGTGAAACAATCTGAAATTCTAAATTTAATTATCTAATATGTGATTGGGCTTTGTGCATAGTGGAGCGGATTAGCCACTGCTCCATAGGATTGATTTGGATTACTTGAATTCTAACTTTTCTTACATTTTCTCACCTCGCAAACACTTTATTTATTTTTTATTTTCTTTGACAATTTAGATTAGTTTTGGACCTGTATAGAGGGTTCTAGTCTACCATATAGCTTGTTTTGACAAATGTTGTGTTTGTTTACATCTTCTTTCATTTTCCATCACTTTCTCACCAATTTTCTTATCATCCAAACAAGTTTAATTTTCATGACTCAATCCATGTTCACATTCTAATGAACATTTGAGTTTCTTTGTGAGATTAATTGGGTGATTCAATGGTTTAAATTGGTGGTTACAGATTTGTAAATTCTATATTCTTTCATTTTCTCTTACTTTCCCTCATTTTCTCTCTACTTCCTTAGAAGCCAAACATGGCTTCCACCAAGAAGTAATTTGTAATCTACTCTTTCCACCAATTTTTAACATGGATTTCGGTATTTATTTACCCTTTTCCATGAGAGATGATATAAATTCATATTCACTTCTTTGCATTGCTTCTTAATTACCTTCAATTTCATGTATTTTTTTTATGTTGGCCGAAAGGTACCACATTGAGGCCGCTTAAGTTACATTTATAGTCTTTGAATTTTGTTTATTTGGTGGAGATGATGTGTTTTGTGCACTTGTATGGATTTGTCCTGCCACCTCACTACATGTGCGGCTAAGATCCACCACATGTGCGGCCTGCCACTGCTCGAGTGACCCACATAGGCGCTTGAGCGGCCCACCTAAGGTTGCATGCACGGAAATTGAAGCATGATCTGCTAGAAATAAAAGGAAAAAAGCTAGGGTTTGGAAGGAAAAGAACTTGAAGTTTGAATAATGTCTCCCATGGTTGCTTCTTCTCCCTGTACTTCTTCTCACTCTTCTATGAGTGGCTGGGTTCTTTTTTCTAGGGTTTTGATGAAACCCTAGCCAAGTAATGTAATTCCCTAGAGGCCCATTCCATAAAATTGTTCTTCCAATCATTACCAACATACAAGATCCAGACAATAGATTCATATAGCAATACAATCATGGCTTTCTTTCCCTTTGAACTATTCCTAATAGAAATTTTACATAGTCGTTCCATTACATTCCTCAAAACATTAAAAACAGTTCAAAACAAAAGAAGTAAGTAGACAACAATTAAATTCACATGGGCTCACAATGTTTTTCATAGAACTAAGACACAAAAAACATCAACTTTTAAATACAATTATCGTCATCTCGCTCTACAAAACTTCAACAAAACATGCTAGCTCAATGACAGCATCACTTGAGAAGTATTTCATTCCCAGTTCTTGAAAAATTTGTTAGTTTTTTTGGGGTGAGTATAAGTTCAGTAGGTGATGCATTTAACCATTCATATAATCATTTGAAACGCTTGTGTCCATGCAATACAATTTAGGCGAAAATAGGAAAAGGAATGTAAAACAATGCATGAGTATGCAAATGGAAGGACACAATGCTAGGAATATATCTCATTCTTCCCATATTCTTATCGGGCAGTAACTCAGCCATGACATTCCAGGTAAGAATCAAAAATCAAACATACCTAGATAATTATAGTTAGGTATACAAAATAATCCTACATTTGCCGACTCCAAAAACGGTGAGGCAATGGGCACCCAAAACATCACAACCTTCCACATTTGCCGACTCCATAAACGGCAGGGACATGGACACCCAAAAAACCATCCATTTTTTCACATTTTCTAGCTTTAGAAACGGCGGGCTCGTGGACACCCCAAAACATTTTTCCACATTCATCCGACAACATGCGCAGATAGGGCAATTGGGCACCTTGACTCCCCACGCGGGTACCAATGACATAACACAACTGATATCCAACCTAACTCATTACCCGGACTCATAGGCTAATTACCACTATTCAACTTCCAACCATGTGTACAAAAGTAGAACCAACAGTGATGACAATGCAAATGATATATGAATTTTGTAAATAGAGTGTGATTTCCCAAAATGAAGCCACTCCTTAAAGAAATCCACCTCTTCACATTGTCTAAACCAAGGCCCTAACACCAACAGTCATGCTCAACTCAAGGTGTGCATCAAAGAGAACATTTAATCACAAAATTCAAAGTCAAAGTCAAGAAATTACTCTCAATTTAATGTTTTTTAAAACGATTGAGCAAAATCCCTTTTTATAAAAAGTTCAGAAAGCTAGGGTTTGAGTAAAATTGGGGGTTTTACTTTCTTAATAAAATTGAGGCAATTACTTCTCATCAGCAGTGATAATCATCCATAATAAGCACAACTTTTGCTTAGTCATGAAACATTTACAACATGAGCCCAATTAGTCATCTACACTACCACATACTTACAATATGTAAGTAGATACCCTATGCGTCACGCCCCAAACCCGTCCCTAAAAGTTTGGGCATGACCAACTCGATAATGGTCTCGAAACTTAATAATTATATAATAAGGGGCCTGGACGAAAACAAGTAGTAAATTAGAATAACATCCATTAAACTAATGCTACATGCCATGATCACAAAACCCTTCATCAAATAACCCAACACGTAATGAACATACACATAAGAGACAGTTATACACATACACAAATATACAGTCCCATCCCCACAATTGGGGTATAACTAAAGCATCAATAATGAAGAGTATATATGCTTTACTATAATGGACAAAAGCCAGCGACCCATGCTATGGGCAAAGAAAGGAAAGTCACAAAAGTGGGTAGTTTCACTGGGCTGCCTTGACACAATGGGATGCTCAAAACAATAACTGTTAGGCTGGGCTAAACTTGACCTCCGGGTTAAACGCCTACAGAGACAGACATAACATAGAGTGAGCAAGGCTCAGTGAATAGTAGTACGCAGAAAATTCAATGAATAACATGAATTACAGTGCATATAACACATAAGTCACATGTTCGGTCTTGTTCTGTAAACAATTCTATAATGGCCTTGGGCCCATTTTATGTACAAAACGACCTTAGGCCCAATATCATGTAGAACGGCCTCAGGCCCAACATGTTATACAGAACGGCCTCAGGCCCACATCTCAATAGTTGTCCACACATTGGAGGGTAGGTAGAACATCGACTTGTACACTACCTCCCTTGGTCTCTGGCCATGAATCATAATCAATTTGTATCATATTGGGGTCGATGAGACATCGGCATGTCATCACTTCTCTCAGTCTTAGAGTTGCTAATAAGTTGTAACTTATATCTGAATGGCCTCGGGCCCAGTAATAACAAAACAGAACGACCTCTGGTCCATAAGAACTCCGTATCTAGTAGCATACATAATTTCCAGTAGTTCCTCATGTGAGAATATAGTTTATTCATGAATAAAAATGTGCTAATGGTAACGATTAGCAGTAATTAAACTTCCTAGTACAGTACTATTACTCACAGTGCTGCGGCGGAGCGATCGTCCCTTCGTGTATGTGACCTACACACATATGCAGTTCAGAAATTAGCCTATTTTCCTTTTTAATCAATATCTGATTCGTTCGACACGCATTTAATTATAAGCATTTTTAAGACTTGAAATGCACATTTTACCAGTGCCAAAGGGTCCAACAGAAGAAAAGAAACATACAAAAATTTTGGCCCTAGGCCGCACGTGCGACAGTGTTCCTCCGCACGTACAGGAAGGTGGGCTGCACGTGCGGTGATCCCTCGCATGTGCTTTTATTTCAGTACCTCAATCTCAGATTCCCCTATTTTCCACACGTGCGGCTGTGATTCCCGCACATGCAGTGGTGCTTCCCGCACGTGCTGTAGTGAACCCTGCACGTGCGGTCAGAACCCCTGTTTTGGGCAGTTTCGAATTTAGGCAATAATCACTAGGGAAACACATCATAAGACATAAAATAGGGGAAATTAATTCAATATTATGGCTCAACATCACAATACATGAATCATAAATTATAATATCACAATGAATATGTATCACAAGTTCAACTCAATCAATCTTCATCAACCACACACAACCAATTCAATGGTTTGTCAATCTTATACACAACCTTCTAGATGTACAAATAAATTCAACAAGCAGAAGTGAAGAGCAAGATATAATTTCCTTCCATATAGCTCAAATTAACTCAACATAAACAAGTGATACAAGCATCCTTACTATTAGTCAATTATTCTACACATGGCTTCAATTTCAAACCCTAATCACATGAATACAAAGGAAATCCTTACTCAAGTCCAAGTGAGGGTTACTTTAGGTGGATTTAACCTACCGTTAGCCCAAATCACCCAAAATCTTTCTCAATTCTCCAATGTTCTCTCTTGTTGAAGCTTTCTTCTCTTGTTCTCCCTCTCTAACTCTCTCTCTCTCTCTCTCTCTCTCTCTCTCTCTCTCAGGAGATATGTTTTATATCATGAGTTTTCTAAGTTAAGAGTTTAAAAGAGGCACATATATATATGAGTCATATAAGAGTTGACAAAAGAAAATTAATCAGTTTAATCATTCCGAATCAAATTTTTACAAAAATTTATCTTATACTCTAAAAATCATGCTTATCAAAATTATAAAGCCAATTTTCGGATTATCAAGCTTCTAAGGCACTCAAATACTGATCCAAACACCGCAATTGTAATAGATATTTCTCACAATTGACAGATATAAATCCAGAGTCATATATTTCACACAATTAAACTTAATTTCACATGGAATTTCACATTAACTGGATAGATGCACATTCTAAGAAACCGAAAGCATACCAAAAGGAATATAGGAGGGTCGGGTTATTACATTGTGAGTAGTTATGAATATTACATAAGTTAGCTCAAATTGATGATCTAAAGAGTTAATGACACCCCTACCTTGAGTTGGTAAGCTAGAGTCGTGATTCACACTTGTACTTCGAAGATCTAGCGAAACAATCGGTGAAAGTGTCGATCTAGCTTTTCTCTCAACTATTCTTGGGAGATATTGGGTCAAGAGTGGAGAAATCTAAGGTTTTGTGTGCTAGGGTTAGAGACAAGGTGGAATTAGAGAGAGAGGGAATGGAAAAGTGAAAACAAAATGACTTGGAATCACTTTTAAAATCTACTACCTGAAAGGTCGGTCGAGCATAACTTTTGACATTCGAGCAGAAGACACAACTAAGTGATCTCGCTCAAGCGCAACTTCCTTCACTAGAATGGAAAAGAACATGTCCCAGAAGTTTTGCAAAGCTACAGTGAAACTACTGGGAGGATGCATTCTATGCTCGAGCGACAACTTCTTCGCTCGAGCGGCCCACCTGTTGTAGACACCCCATTTTTGACCGTCCTCAAGACTTGGACGTCACCATTTGAACGCTCGTTGATCATCAATGTTCGTGTTCATTTTGAGTTCCAGGAGGCCTCGGTCGCGCGCCTTGTCTTAGGATCTCTTAACTTGCCTGTTCTCTGCTTAGTTTTGCACCAAGGATTTGTGTTTTGTGCTTCTGAGGGTGGGAAGAGGCTTGTTAGCCATACCTGAAACCCACCGGCCGTGGCATGATGCCACCGGCCTTGTTTTTTTTTCTACCGACCAAATGTTTGGTCGGTCGGTATTTTTTTAGGTGTATCGACCTTTTTGTGTGGTCGGCCAGTTGTCTATTTTTTTGGCCGGTACCTCAACTTTTCATTTTTCAGGCATTGTGCATGCCAGCTGTGCCAGCTGGAATGCACAGACTTGTCCTCCATACACGTGTATGGTGGAGTTGCACCCTTTGCACCTTTTTTTGCTTAAGCTTCTTGAGGAAGCTTTGCCCTTTGCCTTAGCTTCTCTTAGAAGCTTGACCTCCTTGACCCTTTGGCCTTAGCTTCTTTAAGAAGCTTAGGCCTTTGTCTTCCTCTATAAAAGGAGACCTCTCTTCTCCTTTGAAGAGGTTGAGAAAATTAGAGTTATATAGCATATATACACCTCCCTCTCTATATATCTCCTTCTCTCTCTTCATTTGTGTCTGTTAGAGGGCCTAAAAGGGTGTTTTGTTCTTAGTTTTGCACTAAGACACCAAGTATTACACCATACTTGGGTTATTGGGGGCTTGAGAGTTTGTTCTTGGAGTTTTGAGTTGATTTTGATAAGAAGAAGGGGCCTGAGGTTGTTGTTCTTCAATTGTTCTTCAAGGGTGAGCATAGCTACTTTATATTCCCCATTCTTGCACTAGCTTTTAACCCACTTTGCATGCTATTTTCAGCTTTGTTTATAACTGATAAAAACTCTGATTTTTCATGCTAAAGATGTTTCATTTAGGTCACTTTGGTGTTGGGGGTCGACCTCCCCCTCTTTGGCCTTGTTTGGCCTTTTTTGTGCCTTCTTTGTTGAGCCTTTGAAACTTTTGTGTGTTGGCCTTCTCACCACTGAAATCCAAAGGATTTTTAGTGGTGAAGAAGAGGTTTTGAAGTCTTGCATAGGGGAGGGACACCCCTCTCCCTTTGTGTCTCATTTGTTTGTGTTTTTGGCTCATAAGGGTAGCATGCATGCCTAGCTTTGTTTGGTCTTATTTCTGAGGTTATTTCATGTTTTTTTAACATGTTTTACCTCTATTCCATGTTGGTTCATTGACCCCTTGCATGCATAATATACTTGCATTGTATTCCTCCATTTTGCCTAGAAATGCATCTTGCCTTTAGACCTCCATGCTTGCATGTTCTAGCTTGACTTCATGAAGCTTTTGGTCATATTTCATCATGCTTAAGGTCTGTTGGGAGCTGATTTGATCATGTTTGCCATGTTTGGTATAGCCTCTTTGCATTTTTGGCTTGTGAGCCTCGAGTGTGTGAGTCATTAGCTTGCATTACCTAGGCTATTTTAGTGATTTGGAATCACTTATTATGCCATTTCAGTCCATGTTTTGTGCTTACATGCTTGCATTTGCTACCCTTTCAATGCCTTGAAGAGATATGATCTTATGCTCCATGTTTGGGCCTTGGTGTATGCTTCTTTATTCAAATCATTTAGAGGTCATCTAAGTGGGTTTTGGGGGTTATTTTGGCATATTATAACTCTGTTTTTCATCATATAATCCATGCCATGTTTGGTTGGGGGGGGGGGTGTAGGGCAATGCTCTCTTTCGTGGCTTTGAATGCCTCTTGTTTTGGGCCCATTTCTTGGCACGTTTTGATCATGTTCCATGCATGTTCTAGTCTTATTTTGGAATGCCCTAGGAATGTTTTTAGTCATTTTGGTCCTTTGGGGTTTGGTTGTCATAGCTATAGTTTGAACCCCCTTGTTGGCCTTAAGTTTGGGGCCCTATTGCATGCCTTACTTGCATGTTTTGTTTGAGTTGGCATCACTCCTCATGAGATTAAAGAGTTTATTATAATGCCATATCCTCATATTCATCGCATTTCACTCATGCTTGAAGGTTGTGCATCGTAGTCTAAGTAACGGACCCATTGGTAAGCTTGTTTGCTTTGCATTTTTGTTGCCTTCACCTATCATTTCGGCCACTGTTTTGGGATGGGCTGAGGTCTCCCAATTTCGGTTTAAGTCCACCATTGCATGTTTTGACATGTTGCATTACTTTGGTTTCATGCTTGCATTGTCTCATCTTCGCACGTTTGCACGTTGTTTAGCTAGTTGTATTTCATATCCTAGCTTGCATGATAGGTTGCATTGCATTGTATCTTGCATGTTTGGCACATTGCACTTGGCATGTTTGTTACCTTAGCCTCATGTTGCATGCTTGAGACATGTTGCATACTTGAGTCACATTGCATACTTGCATTACATTTTGCATGGTTTGGGGTGTCAAACCAAGCATGAGAAATGAGGGGCGTTCGTACTCAAAGTGAGGTAACACGCCTCAATCTTCGGTCGTCGATGTCCTTCATCTTAACATGACAGGGCGTGTAGCACTCATGTGTTTTGTTGCACTCATTCACATTGAAATGCATACTTGACTTCTTGGACCATCACGCATTGAAATGCGCGATTGGTGGTCCGAGGGTCGAGTACCAAACTCCCTTGAGCCCACAGCATGATAGAGAGAGTGGCCATGCACACATTGCTTTGAAAATTCCATACCATGCACTGCCTGTCCTCTGCTGCTGTCAAAACAGGGCTCTGCAGGAAGAAATAGTCGGCCGACCACTTTTGGTGCCGACCGACCATCAGTGTCCAGCCAGTGGTTCAATATTGGGTCGATAAGCCTATTTCCATGTCCGGTGGATTTGAATTGTGGCCGGTGATATTCCACAACACTCAGGGAGTGATTCAGAAGGATTCTGGAAACTTTTATAAATTTCAGAGGAGCAAGGCAGTGGAAACAGAGGCGACAGTGGCATGGTACCGGGTTTCCAGGCGAGGCGAACCAAGCGTGCATCATCCCATCATTCTGAGGCGGGGCTGCGGCCACTTTCCTTCTGTATTTAATTTGTTAATTAATTAGAAGCTTTGTAATATTTAATTAGCTAGGATAGTTAATTATTTGGTTAATTTGTATTATTCTTTCGGACCCTCTGAGCGAGGGCAATTGTGTAATAAGTGTGTGTGATGTATGTCTTCCAACCCCACGTCTTTCTCCCTTTTATTTACCAGCTTATGATGGTTAGATTATGGCGCGTTTCAATTAGCATACTTATCCTTGCATGTTTGCATTCACTCATTTGTCTTGCATGCATCAGGCTCGGCGCATCATACTAACTGCATTGTATTAAAATTCCGAGTTGAATACATGTTATCTGTGCATCTCACATGCCATCTTAGAATAGCTGAGCCTATCTTAGTTGCATCTTGCATGTATTGCATTAGCCATCTTAACATGAACTAGGATAATGCATTGATTACTAACTAGTTTCTATTTTGGCTCGCAGTACTCGGTGAGTCTTTATGTTTTAGCGTCCTTGCATGAGTGTAAGTGTTGCTATGATAGCATGCTTAACATGAGGCTATGTGCTTATGTGTTATAACTACCTGAATGCCTATGGGTGAAGGTTGGGTTGCTTGGGTTGGAATAATTCGTCGAAACCCGTGTTTTAGCCTACTTGCGAGTAGCAAATTTGAATCCATTTTCAAAACAAACGGATATGCGATGTTTTGTTCCAATTCAGGGAATTTAGTCTATACTTGTATGTTGTGCGTATCATGTAGTAAATCTAAGGTAATAACCAGTTTAAGAGCACATGTGTTTTCCAAAACAAGATATCATGTATAGTAGAGGCCGATCTTCGATCGGGCGAGTGGGGGTGCTCATAGCTGACCTTCCCCAATCGTACCCAAGTTCCTGAGCCGAAGCAACTTTGGTGATGACGGACACGTAGCCTTAGGCAAACGAGTCAGGGTTTCCTAAATTCCCCCATAAAAAATATTTAGGTGGCAACTCTATATCTGGCAAAGCAGTCCATGTTTGGCACTTCTTTACAAAAAAATTTGTTTTCAAAAACGATTTGTCAGACTTGGACTCTTTGATGATTCATCGGTCTTGCATTACACTTTGCGAGATTAGATACAGGACCGTGACATTTGAGAGTCCGAACTGTAGTGAGCCCAAATGAACAGAACAAAACGGGATTCCCTCCTGGGGCGTTCGGGGGACGTCTACAGTTTCTGGCTACTCTGCTGGGGAGTTTAGGGAGCTTGACTCGAACTCATGATATCTTGTTTTGATTACACTTATGTGTTTCTTTGTATTGCATTTGCATTGGTGCGCCTAGGACACCGTGTTTGCCATCTGCTAATCCTGAGCGGTTAGCCTGAGGCTACGGGCCATAAGGTTGATCAGTTACGGGCTCTGCCACGATGGGAACACAAATCTCGGTTTTACCGGGGCACCCTTTTTGACCATGCGACCTAGTGCATATTCAGAATCCGTAGTGACCATTCCAAACTAGGACAGGTTGCTTACCCGATGTTAGGTTGTTTGAAACCACTGCGTGCGTAGTGAAACCCTAGTTCCTGAGAAAATAGGACAGGGAAACCCTACTCCAACATAGGGGTGCTTTGGCTCTCACTTATGTGCTATGTGCTTTAGAGTTGGCCCTTACCGGAATGCATGTATCAGCTTACAAATTTGGGTATCAGGCCTGCGGGCTCCAGTTCAGTGTTTTGGGAATCAGTTATCTGTGCGAATCAGATTCAGCTTTTGGGGGTAGTGATTCAGAAATAAATAATCAGTGTTGGAGGAACAGTGTATTCAGCTTATCAACCGTGTGTTGTGATGCCCAACTGTGTGTTGTGTTTATTTAAGCCGTTATGCTGTCCGTTTGTCTGGTTGTTTATTTCCTTATTATTGCTTTAATTATCTTTTTGCTAGGGTAGTTTAGCACGATTGCTTCTGACCCAGCAGATATTCCCCAAGCACTCTGGACTAGAGGTCGCTGACTTAATCGATTTGTGGATCTGGTCGACGGACAACCAATGTTTTATTATCTACCCCCGGTTATCAAACGAAGCTCGAGAAGACGCAGTGCATCCGAGCAGAGATTACCAGAGCAGTGGTCAACCCTGCCAGTGGACAGTCAGGCCGAGGCCTCAATTTTTACCACAGAAAGGGAACATATATTGGTAGTTCAAATGGATCAGTAGAACACGTCACGGATGGAGGCAATGATGCGTCAACTCCAAGAAAGTATGAAACTCATGCAGCAAGACGCTGCCCGCCAAACGAAATTTGCCAAATAATAGGCTGTGATCATTGCCCAGCAGGCTGAGCTAATCACCCGGCTACAGCAGCAAGCCCGAGCATCAGCATCACATCAAGCTTCTCCCCCACCCGGGGTCCCAACACTCGAGGAGACGGCTAATGTCCAGGAAGATACGGACATTCCTACAGGGCCACCTCCGCCCCCGATCCTACTCCAGATCCTACCCCAATTATCTAAAACGCCAATCAACTTGCCGGATTCATGTTTTGAGTGCGAGGTGGACCCTACCATGTTTAAGTTGAGCAAGCTTGAAAAGATGTTCAAGAAATCCCAAGGAGTCAAGACCATCCCTGATTTTAAAGATGGGTATACCGACGCAGCTGCGACACTGCCGGACCGATTCAAGATGCCACATATCGACCGCTTCGACGGATCTAGGGATCCCATGGTACATCTACGATTGTTTTTCGGATATCTTGAGGCCAATGGGCCTCACCAGATTACGGAAGCTGTCTATGTTCGGCCGGACCCTGTCAGGTGTGGCGACCATCTGGTACACAAAATTGGAAGATGACATTAAGAGGAACTGGGACAAGATGGTCGTGGCATTCATTGCACAGTACTCATATAACACGCAAATCGAGATTACAACCCGTGATCTCGAGACGACAAGGCAGGAGCCCAAGGAGAGCTTTTCTGAGTTTGTAACCAGATGGAGGGCCAAGGCCTCAATGATGACCGTAAGGCCCACCGATAAGGATCAAATCCGGATGATTGTGCGCAATCTCCAACCTAAGCTGATGCAGAAAATGAATGTGCTCCCCTTCCCTACCTTTTCAGATCTGCATGAGATGGGAGTATAGATTGAGGATGCCTTGAAGCAGGGCTTGATTGATAATGATAGGGAGCAACCCAGGAGGACCTTCAACCGAAACACCAATGTAGGCCTGAGCGGCGCTGCAACTGCAAGAGCCTCAAAAGTGAGCATGGTCACCACCAACCCCCCTCCGAGAACCATGGCAGCTACGTCATTCTCTAGTGCGTCCGGAAATAACACACAAACAACCAAATATCAGAACCTTCGCCCCACTATATATGTCCTTGTCCAAAGCTCTAGGGGTTTTAATCAGAAAAGGGCACTTGAAGCCCCTAGAGCCGCGGCCATTACCGGAAAAACTTCCCTCTATCCACAACCCAGCCAAATATTGTGCATTTCACCAGCAGCACGGTCATGACACCAACCAATGCTTCCGATTACGTCATGAGATTCAAGATCTTATTGATAATGGGGTGATTGTGCCTCCAGAAAAGCCCAACGTCACAACCAACCCTCTCCCACCACACAACCAAGCTCCACCTCCCAAACGAATCAACCTTATCTAAACCGGGGTCACGTCATATGACCCCAGCATCTATATCACCCCGTCTCACCTACCCAAGCCGGAGGTGATCCTTCCTAATTGCACTGACCTGTGCATGTTGGACATCTCCAGAACCTAACCCGAGCCAATGGTGGTGACTGTCGAAGACAAAATAGGGGAGATTTCAGAGGAGAGTGGGATTGTTGAGTCAGAATTTGAGGAATCCGGGAGTTTTGCTAAGGAGGTATATAGTCCGAGTGAGTACATTTTGTCAGTAGGCCAGGTTGAGCCAAGTGTGGAATTCGCCAGAAAGGGTGGAGGTTTGTATGGTAAAGGGGGATGGATTTGATCCGGAGTCAGATGACTTGGCAGCTTTAGAAGGGGACTTCACTGACCTCCAGCTTTTCAGTGAACAAGATCCAGTGGACATGGCAGTCAACTGGTTGAATTTCAAGGAATCGGCAGAGGTTACCTGCTGGCTGGATGATCAACCAGATATCATGGAAGAATTCCAACAAGAACGGGGCCCGGCAGGGGCAAGAATATCAGTTGTGACCGGAAGGGTTAAAGATTAGAATGCATCGCCGGAGAGCGCCGGCGCTAAGAATTTCACTCGGGATTAGGGCATTATTGAACAGGCAACTGTGCTGACGCATTTGGAACATGAAAGGTTTGAGGATTCTGAGAGAATCAGGAAACCTAAAGCCCACGAGGGGATTGAAAGTGTTGTGTACACGAGACCAGGGAGTGCTGTAAGCATGTGGATGGGAGGTACTGCGAGTACGAGAACAGTCATACTGGAGCCGGACAGGTGTCTGTCGGCTGCTGACAAAATGTGGTGGGAGGAAGATGATTTATGTCTTGCCCAAACGGATGAGGATTGGGGGAGCAATCAACCAGACGATACCTGGTACATTGGCGAAGTTGATCATATGACTAGGAGTGGACGGTATTTCAAGCCTCCTCACCTAGATCAGCAGAGGCGTCTGGAAAAGACAAGGAGGCGGAGAAGTAGAAAGAGAAGCAACTCGAAGAAGAGGTTGTCCTGAAGTAGCTGAAAAGATACAGACAGACATCTCCATCTGGGGACTGCTTATGGCATCGCGAGTGCATCGACAGGCTATCTTATTGGCGATGGACAAGGCCAAGCTCATAATAGACACCATGCCCGAACAGCTGGTGGGCTTAGTTTTTCCGGGAGGGGCTACCCCGATGTTGACTTTCTTCAGCAAAAAACTGCCACCTGAGGGTGCGAGCCATAACAAGCCACTCTACGTCTCTGTGGAGTGTAGAAACAAATGGAAACCCGTGGTGCTTGTTGACACAGGATCCGCCATCAATGTGTGCCCTGCAAGAACTACATATGCAATCGGTTTAAAGACCGCAGACTTTGTGCTGAAAGCCCAAGTGATTCGGGCATATGACAACACGAGCAGAGAAGTAATGGGGATGGTAAAAATTCAGACCAAGGTTGGACCGGGACAGCATGAGATAGACTTCCATGTCTTAGAGGTTCCCGCAACTTTCAATATGCTTTTGGGGCGGCCGTGGCTACACCAGGTAAAGCCAGTTTCGTCCACCTTGCATCAGATGGTGAAATACCCCCATGGGAAGGGAGTAGCCATTATCTTTGGAAACGCGTTGATCCATCCACCGCCAGAAGTATCCATGCTAGTTTTAGAAATTGAGCACGGTATGGAGGATGTGTTCATGTCGGGTTTTACCTTAGTTGAGGCTCGAGTCGTGCAAAACATCTTGGTTGTTAATGAAGGCGTGTATGTCAGCGCACAATCAATATACCTCATGAACAAGCTTCAACACATCCCTGGGATGGGATTGGGAAAGAGTGGTCGCAAGGGCGTTGCAGCATTGGCCGAAGTGTCACACAACCAACATACCTTTGGCTTGGGTTATCTGCCCACCAAAGAGGATTGGGTGAGAAAAGGTAAGGAAATGGCTGGGAGAGCCAGAGCGAAGCAGGCAGGGAAGCCTTTTGAGTTGATGCACCGGCCCATTCAGGGCACCCTAAACGGACGTTTCGTCCGGGATGGGGAGGATTTTCCGTTCTGCGGCTTCCCAGAGCCATGGTTGAATGCGGAGAGGAAGCGCGTGCCAGGTTTCGAGATTTTCTTCGACCTGCAGTTATCTAGGGATGATGTTGCCGAAGAGCAGACAGACCCATTGGCTGAGTTTGAGCAGAGCAAGAAAGTGGAGTCTAAGGACACTGAAATTGAAATGGGGGTAGCCCTGGCTTGTTTACTTTCAGATCCTCTGATCAAACAGAAGTGCTTAGGGGATAACTTCTCGGTGTCCATGATCAGGAATGAAACGGCTGCAGGCATACCAACAAACATTTTGGATGCACCCATCGCACCCTCCCTCATTTGGTAGTACGAGGAGGGATTTTTGTCAAGCAGCACCGGGTTAGGTAGTGAGCCGGAATCTGATTCCACTGAGTCCTGTGAGTTGGAATCAGGTTCCAGCTCGACTAAGTCTGAGTCCGGTATTCCTAAGGGTGATGGCCCGGATGTCACAGTCCTGTCTAGGTCGTCTTTTTCTTTTTCTTTTGAGTCTGTTGTAACAGAAGAATCAGACGGTTTGGATGTGCTTAATGAGAATGATGTGGATGTGGTTTTTGAGTACTTTTCTGTGCCCTTGATTTATTGCTTAAATCAGGACTTTCATAATTTTGATAAAAACGACGAGGAAGAAATTCCTCCAGTTTTGCAACGCTTAATTCAACAAGAGCAGGAGAGATTTGTTAAACCCTTAATGGATGAAATCACTACTATGAATATAGGTACTGAGAAGGACCTGCGGTTGCTCCAGATCGGGTCCACGTTGTTTTCAGAGGAACGCGAGCGCTTAGTCACTTTATTGAAAGATTTCAAAGATGTTTTCGTGTGGTCCTACGAAGACATGCCTGGAATCGATCCTGAGATTTTACAGCACTGGATCCCTCTTGACCCCGAGGCCCGACCCATCAAGCAAAAACTCAAAAGAATTCGCCTGGACTAGGCCCTCAAGATTAAGGAGGAGGTCACCAAACAAATCGATGCAGGATTCCTACTGGTATCCGAATACCCGACTTGGTTGGCCAACATAGTTCCAGTGCCGAAGAACGACGGCAGGATCCGGGTGTGCATGGATTTCAGGGATTGGAACAAAGCTAGTCCGAGGGACGACTTTCCCTTGCCGTATATCGATGAGTTAGTAGACTTCACAGCAGGGCATGCCTTGCTTTCATTCATGGATGGCTTTTCGGGCTGCAATCAGATAGTGATGGCACCCGAGGACCAGGAGAAGATTGCTTTCACCACCCCGTAGGGGACATATTGCTACAGAGTGATGCCATTTGGGTTGAAGAACGCTGGAGCTACATATCAACAGGCCGCGACCACGATATTGCACGACATGATCCACAAAGAGGTAGAGGTGTACGTAAATGACATGATTGTCAAGTCCAAAGAAAGAGAGGGCCACTATGCCGCCTTGCAAAAGTTCTTTCAAAGGATCAGAAAATTTTGGTTGCGGCTGAATCCTCAGAAGTGCATGTTTGGTGTTGCAGCAGGGAAAATGCTGGGATTTTTTATTACATAGAGAGGTATCAAAGTCGACCCTTCCAAAATCAAGGCCATCTTAGAAATGGCACCACCTGAGACTGAAAAGGAGGTGCGAGGCTTTCTCGGTAAAGTGCAATTCATAAGACGGTTTATCTCGAAATTAACCTTGACTTGTGAACCACTTTTTGGTCTCCTGAAGAAAGGAACGAAGTTCCAGTGGGACGGCCGATGCCAAGCTTCTTTTGAACAGATCAAGGAATACTTACAGAACCCACCCATGTTGTCACCGCCTGAGCTGGGGAAACCATTGATTTTGTATCTGTCAGTAACTGATACTACAATGGGCTGCAAGCTCGTGCAAGAGTCTGAGGACAAGGTGGAGAGAGCCATCTATTACCTGAGCAAGAAGATGCTAGAGTACGAGACCCGCTACACACCATTAGAGAAGGCTTGCTTAGCCTTGGTACGGGCTACCAGGAAGCTGCGGCACTACCTGTTAGCTCACTCCATAATGTTGGTTTCACGACTGGATCCCATCAAATATCTTTTCGAGAAACCAGCACTTACGGGTGGGCTGGCTCGTTGGTTGCTGTTGCTTTCTGAATTTGATCTGAAATATGTGACGCGCAAGTCAGTCAAGGGAAGAGCGATAGCGGAGTTCTTAGCCAATCATCCAGTGGAAGGGGGTAAAGCAGTTGAGTACTTATTCCCAGATGAGGCCATTTTGCATATCGACGATGAAACTTGGACGATGTACTTTGACGGAGCATCAAACCAGTACGGGAATGGGATAGGAGTGTTGCTGATAGCACCCGAAAATTCCCGTATTCCCCTTGCCTTCAAACTCCGGTTCAAAGTCTCGAACAACGAAGCAGAATATGAGGCATGCATTGCCGGTCTAGAAGCAGCCCTGGAATTTGGGGCAAAACAGTTGGACGTCGTCGGGGACTCGAACTTTGTTGTATCTCAAGCGAAAGGAGATTGGAAAGTCAAAGAAGAAAAGATGATTATATATCACCAGACCTTGGACTTGCTAATTCCTTGGTTTGAGAAGTTAAACTTTGCTCATCTGTTAAGAGAGAACAATAGGTTCGCAGATTCACTAGTAACTCTATCTTCCATGATAGACATCCCGTTTGGAGTCCGGATGCGTCCAGTCATTATCGACCAGAAATTTGTGCCGGCTTACCAGTCGATTGCTGCTATAGATGAGGTTCAAGATGAAAACCCTTGGTATTACGATATTTGGAATTTCTTGGAGAAGGAAGCATATCCACCAGGGGTAAATGCCAAGGATAAAAGGGCAATCAGAAGAATGGCCATTCAGTTCATCATCTGCGGAGGTAAATTGTATAAGAGAGGTCATCTGGGAATGCATAAGCTGTGCGTTAAAGCTGAAAAATCGAAACGCCTGATGGAGGCCATCCATGGAGGGGAATGTGGTGCGCATATGAATGGGGTAATGCTAGCACGGAAGATCCTCAGACAAGGTTACTACTGGTCCACCATGGAGGAGGATTGTTTCGGCTTTGTTCTGTGATGCCACAATTGTCAGATCCATGCAAACCGCATGAACATCCCGCCATCGAAGCTGTACAACATGACTTTGCCATGGCCATTTTCAGTTTGGGGAATTGATGTGATCGGAGCTGTTACTCCGAAGGGGTCAAATGGGCATGAGTTCATCCTGGTCGTGATAGACTACTTTACAAAGTGGGTCGAGGCCCAAACTTATGCGGTGTTGAAGGCATCTCACGTTGCATAGTTTATCAGAAACAACATCATCTGTCGTTATGGTGTCCCAAATGAGATTATTTCAGATAACGGTTCCCACTTCAAGAAGGAAGTGATTGACTTGTTGGAAAAATGCAACGTGGCTTTTCATAAGTCATCCATATACCGGCCGCAAACCTACCGGGACTGGCCAGATAAGCTGTCGTTTGCTCTGTGGGGCTACCGGACTTCAATTAGAACTTCTACTGGGGCGACTCCGCATTCATTGGTTTGTGGGATGGAGGCCATTCTACGTATTGAAATTGAGGTTCCGTCTTTGCGAGTATTGGCTGAGTGTCAGATAGCCGAAGCAGATTGGCAGCAGAGCAGATTTGAAGAACTCATGCTCTTTGATGAGAGAAGACTGAAAGCACTGTACCATGTTCAAGGTTATCAGCGTAGAATTGCCAAGGCTTTCAACAAGAAAGTTAAATCCAGGAATCTGAAAGAAGGAGATTTGGTGCTCAAGGACAACCGAGCTCCCATCCACGACCCTAGGGGCAAGTTCAGACCCAATTTGACTGGCCTTTACATCATTTAGTCTATCTGGTCAGGTGGAGCTGTGGTTCTGATGGACCAAGATGGCCTAGAGTTTTCACAGCCGATCAATATGGAGAAGTTGAAGAAATATTACCCCTGAGAGGCTCGCTAGGCCGAAAACTCGAGAGGGCAACCTAGGCAAAAGTTAGGGCATAGAAAATTTGAAATTATAAAAACTGAGCTCGCAAGGTTGAAAACCCGCAAAAGGCGGCCTTGGCAAAAGTTAGAGCGTAAAAGGAGAGTGAAAATACTCGAGTGAATCCAAGCCTGAACTACGTAAGGCTTGATTTCCCTCTTTGGGATACGTAGGCAACTTCATCCTGAAGTTCAGCCATAAACTTTTCCCTGATCAACTTTGTCCATTTGATCATCTCGGCCGTCTTTGTCTATTCAGCATTCAAGAGTTTGGTTATGATCTTTGGTGCGGTGCTTTTTAGACTAGGGGCAACTTTTCGTTGCGGGGCAACTTTTCGTTGCTGTGCAATGCCGCGGTACTATTCAGACTAGGGGCAACTTTCCAGTTGCTGGGATCTGGGGTCGTGCATCTCAGCGACAGATCTCTGGCGTGTCCAGTTATGATCCATATCAAAAATGGTTTTGAAAAGTTTTAATAAAAGTTGACTTTGTTCAAATTAATCTTTTCACAACTTAGATCGTTTTTGGACCAAAGCGGAAAATTTTCAGTACCCACAACCTTCAAGTTCATTGATTTAAATACAGAGTTTCTCCTGCTCTTGCATACAAATTGAAGTTGCTTTTTTATTACATTCATAAAGAAACTTGAAAGTACTAATAAAACAATAAATCTGGGGCATAGATAAGTCAGGTGTTCCTGCGCCCCCTCCCAGAGCTGGTTGAAGCCTCTGATGCCAAGCTGGGCCCAATTTGTGCCTCTTCATTGAGGCAATCTATGCACTCATCAGACAAAGTGCAACTGAAAGTAGGAGCGGGGGCCAGGAGTTCTCTAGTCCTCCACGTTGTGGCGTACTAAGCAAGCTGCGCACCTCAGACTGGGAATGCTGCTAGGTACTCTATTCCCTCTGGCGGGCAAATCTGATCATGGCCGAACTGGCACTGGAACTGAAAAGGAAAGTAGAACACGTAGTGCACCAAGCCAATTAACTGAATCCCGGTCTGTCGGGACATGCTGTAACTCATTGCCGGTAGGTTGAGCCAAGGGCACCGTCAAGCAATGCGGTCCGCAGACAAGCTGCACATCCAATCGAACCACCATCCCTCATCAAGGGCATCGACTAGGCATTGCCGGAAGAAGTAGCCACGTGTTGAGTATGATGGGCAAGAGTCCATAACCTGTAACTTATCCATCAACCACACTTGGGAAGGGATGAAAAATGAAAGAATAAAGAATAGAGAGATGTATGATGAGAGAAAAGTGAGAAAAAGGTTTTGTGAGAAAAACCGAGCCTGAGGGCCGAGTGATGTGAGCAATACATATGTGAGATTGGGTGGGAAACATTACCTGCAGCAGTAGTGGGCTCCCCGCAAATCTGGTCGTTTCTCGGCGATGGAAAGCGTCCAAGCCCATCAATGTTTCAGCCAATATCATGGCAATACAGCTCTTGCCCAAAGCTTGGGCAACCTCGATCAACCAGACACTAGATCCTCCAGAGCCCGAGACAAACAAGAAATGAGATAGCATGCACAAACATAGGGCATGTCGTCGAAAGCCTTGCCAATGATGGTCACCGCGGCCGCCGGCATCAGAAAATCGGCAAATCAAACTCGGAACATCCAACATTCCGTCACAAATCAAGGGGCGAGCATCGTGCATTGTGAGCCCACACATTCGCCCTAAGGCTTGGGCATGGCCAAAGCGAAGCTAAGGCAAGACTTCTTCATTGCGCTTAGATTCCATCAAAGCTTGGAAATCTTCGAAGGTAGGGCACACCTCTTGCCCGCCAAAGCTAAAGACATGTGTTACCAGATTCCAAAACCTTGCTGTGGCATGGAGAAATGGAAAGTGCAGCGGAGTACAATTCAGAGTGAACAGTGCGTTTATATCAAAGCCCCAGAAATTCAGCTTTTCCGAGCCATCTAAGTTGACAATCCAAGCTGTGAGATTCTGGACAAGAAACTCTTCCATTTGGAGGAAATCAGTGTTGGATTAAGAAAAATTAGGAAGCTGAGGCTTTTTTTAGGGGATAAGATGTGAGTGGAGGGCAAGTGTCAGCATTCTGGTGGTTCTTGCCATTCATGGCAGGCCGGCCAAAAGTAGTGCCGACGGACCACAATTTTTGGTCGATTTGTCAAAGCTGTTGGCCAATGGCTTTCCCCTGTGACCGGTGGTCTTTTTCTTGTTCCCTGAGCTGTTTTTGTGTTGAACATGCTGGGAATTTGGGACTGGCACCACTTCTAATGCCCTCCGATGTTTGATTTTTACGGAGTCGCGCCCATTTGCTTATCAAGTTGTATGTCACATTTTTTTAAGTTTTTTCTTTGCTTATCGAGTTGTACTCGCACTTGGTTAGCTTATCGAGTTTTTGTTTTGCTTATTGAGTTGTACTCGCACTTAGTTAGCTTATCGAGTTTTTGTTTTGATTATTGAGTTGTACTCGCACTTAGTTAGCTTATCGAGTTTCTTTGTTTTGCTTTTCGAGTTGTTAGTTGGTTCACTACCTGATTATTACGAGGCAAACGCTTGATTTTCAAACGAAGTTCAATTTCATTCATATTTGTTATGTGATACCACGCGATGCGATGTGTAGAAAGTACAAATGTAACACCTTTTTGAACGAAATAGCTGTTTCTTTTCCATCATGTCTTTTGCAAAAATATACAGTTTTGAAAACCTGCCGGAGGCATTGCAATGTGCTTAAAACTAACAGCAAAAAAAAAAAAAAAAAAAAGAAGAAAATGAAAGTAAAGCAAAAGGAGAGCAGGGCAGCAACGTATCGGGATTGATACAGGTAACCTCCCCTTGCGGACGATGCACATCCCGCGCCCTGGTTCGGGTCAATTATGGGGTTTGGCACCTTCATTACTCAAGACAGTACAAGGAAGTGCACTTTTTGGAACATTAGTAGACCTTCGAGTTGACCTCAAGCCGTGTTTTCTATGAGCGATGCTCGGTGCGTGCGAGGATCATCCCTTCTCGTATCCTTTTTCTTCTTGCGAATTCCACAAATCGCTTCAATTATGTTGTATTGCATTGCTTTGTTCTGACTGTAATTATTGCGCACATTACACGTCCTTTCATGCACATTGCATGCGTTGTCGCATTATGCATTACTTACACGTGTTCAAGTTCCTTTTATACACATTGCATGCGTTATCGTGTTACGTTTTACTTACATGTGTTCAAGTTCCCTTTTATACACATTGCATGCGTTGTCGCGTTATGCTTTACTTACATATGTTCAAGTTCCTTTCATACACATTGCATGCGTTGTTGCGTTATGATTTACTTACATGTGTTTAAGTTCCTTTTATACACATTGCATGCGTTGTCGCGCTATGATTTACTTACATGTGTTCAAGTTCCATTTTATACACATTGCATGCGTTGTCGTGTATTGCCTTACTTATATGTGTTCAAGTATCTTCTATACACATTGCATGCGTTGTCGCGTATTGCCTTACCTATATGTGTTCAATTTTCTTCTACACGCATTGTATGCGTTGTCGCGTGTGCTTTACTTACATGTGTCTACATCTTCACATATTGTGCACGTTGTCGCGTGTGCTTTACTTACATGTGTCTACATCTTCACGCATTGTGCACATTGTCACGTGTTCTTTACTTACATGTGTTTGTGCCTTCATAGCATTGCTATGCTTCCCACTCGGTTTGCGTTGTCACGCACTTTTAATTGCATTGTTATGCATACTGCTAACAATATTGTACCTGTTAAGTTTTCTTTCTCTTACAGGTACAATATTGTATGTACGGTTCATTTGAAGCTGGAGCGACCAGACGAACCGCACAGGTATTGTATTCTCCGTGTGAAACGTAGCGAGAATTACATAATTCTCTTAAATCCTTTCTCCATTATAATGTAGTTGGATTTATGTCAGATTGCTTAAACTGTTGCATTTATTGTATGTATATGCTTCGTTACACCTTTCTTTGCATGATCATGAGTTATGTTCGGCTTTGTGCATTGTCTTCCATTTTGCCCTTGCCTCCGGGCGCATATCTTTATCTGTAGCTTGTATGCTTTGTCTAAGTCTTTGGCCTTGTAAAAAATGGGTCGTCTCTGGGCTTTGACATTCACTCCCGTCATTGTTATGACTTTCGAGTTCCGTCAAAGAGGGGCAACTATAGACACCCCATTTTTGACCGTCCTCAAGACGTGGATGTCACCGTTTGAACGCTCGGTGATCATCCATGTTCGTGTTCGTTTTGAGTTCCCGGAGGGCTCAGCCGCGCGCCTTGTCTCAGGATCTCTTAACCTACCTATTCTGTGCTTGGTTTTGCACCAAGGATTTGTGTTTTGTGCTTCTGAGGGTGGGAAGAGGCTTGTTAGCCATCCCTGAAACCCACCGGCCATGGCATGATGCCACCGGCCCTGTTTTCTTTTTCTACCGACCAAATGTTTGGTCGGTCGGTATTTTCTTAGGTGTATCGGCCATTTTGTGTGGTCGGCCAACCATTTATTTGGCCGGTTGTCTCTTTTTTTGGCCGGTACCTCTTTTTTGCCTTTTTCAGGCATTGTGGATGCCAGTTGTGCCAGCTGGAATGCACGGACTTGTCCTCTATACACGTGCATAAAGGAGTTGCACCCTTTGCACCTTTTTTGCTCAAGCTTCTTGGAAAAGCTTGCACCCTTTGCTCAACCTTCTTGAGCAAAGCTTGGCCCTTTGCCTTAGCTTCCTCAAGAAGCTTAGACCCTTTGCCTTAACTTCTCTTAGAAGCTTGACCTCCTTGACCCATTTGCCTTAGCTTCTTTAAGAAGCTTAGGCCTTTGTCTTCTCCTATAAAAGGAGACCTCTCTTCTTCTTTGAAGAGGTTCAGCAAATCAGAGTTATATAGCATATATACACCACTCTCTCTATATCTCCCTCTCTCTCTTCATTTGTGTGTGTTGGAGGGCTGTAAAAGGTTGTTTTGTTCTTAGTTTTGCACTAAGACACCTAGTATTACACCATACTTGGGCTATTGGGGTCTTAAGAGTTTGTTCTTGGATTTTTGAGTTGATTTTGATCAGAAGAAGGGGCCTGAGGTTGCTGTTCTTCAAGTGTTCTTCAAGGGTGAGCATAGCTACTTTATATTCTCCATTCTTGCACTAGCTTTTAACCCACTTTGCATGCTATTTTGAGCTTGTGTATAATTGATAAAAACTCTAATTTTTCATGCTTAAGATGTTTCAATAAGGTTACTTTGGTGTTAGGGGTCGACCTCCCCCTCTTTGGCCTTGTTTGGCCTTTTTTGTGCCTTATTTGTTGAGCCTTTGAAACTTTCGTGTGTTGGCCTTCTCACCACTGAAATCCAGAGGATTTTCAGTGGTGAAGAAGAGGTTTTGAAGTCTTGCATAGGGGAGGGACACCCCTCTTCCTTTGTGTCTCATTTGTCAGTGTTTTTGGCTCATAAAGGTAGCATGCATGCCTAGCTTTGTTTGGTCTTATTTCAGAGGTTATTTTGGTGTTTTTTTAACATGTTTTATCTTTGTTCCATGTTGGTTCATTGACCCTTTGCATGCATAATACACTTGACTTGTATTCCTTCATTTTGCCTAGAAATGCATCTTGCTTTTAGACCTCCATGCTTGCATGTTCTAGCTTGACTTCATGAAGCTTTTGGTCATATTTCATCATGCTTAAGGTCTGTTGGGTGCTGATTTGATCATGTTTGCCATGTTTGGTACAGCCTCTTTGCATTCTGGCTTGTGAGCCTTGAGTGTGTGAGTCATTAGCTTGCATTACATAGGCTATTTCAGTGATTTGGAATCACTTATTATGCCATTTCAGTCCATGTTTTGTGTTTACATGCTTGCATTTGCTACCCTTTCAATGCCTTGAAGAGATGTGATCTTATGCTCCATGTTTAGGCCTTGGTGTATGCTTCTTTATTCAAATCATTTGGAGGTCATCTAAGTGGGTTTTGGGGGTTATTTTGGCATATTATAACTCTGTTTTTCATCACATAATCCATGCCATGTTTGGTTGGGGTGGGTGTAGGGCAATGCTCCCTTTCGTAGCTTTGAATGCCTTTTGTTTTGGGCCCATTTCTTGGCATGTTTTGATCATGTTCCATGCATGTTCTAGTCACATTTTGGAATGTCCTAGGACTGTTTTTAGTCATTTTGGTCCTTTGGAGTTTGGTTGTCATAGCTATGGTTTGAAACACCTCGTTGGCCTCAAGTTTAGGGCCCTATTGCATGCCTTACTTGCATGTTTTGTTTGAGTTGGCATCACTCCTTTGAGATTTCAGAGTTTATTATAATTCCATATCCTCATATTCATCGCATTTCACTCATGCTTGAAGGTTGTGCATCGTAGTCTGAGTAATGGACCAATTAGTAAGCTTGTTTACTTTGCATTTTTGTTGCCTTCACCCATCATTTCGGCCACTGTTTTTGGATGGGCTGAGGTCTCCCAATTTCGGTTTAAGTCCACCATTGCATGTTTTGACATGTTGCATTACTTTGGTTTCATGCTTGCATTATCTCATCTTTGCACGTTTGCATGTTGTTTAGCAAGTTGTATTTCATATCCTAGCTTGCATGATAGGTTGCATTGCATTGTATCTTGCATGTTTGGCACATTGCACTTGGCATGTTTGTTACCTTAGCCTCATGTTGCATGCTTGAGACATGTTGCATACTTGAGTCACATTGCATACTTGCATTACATTTTGCTTGGTTTGGGGTGTCAAACCAAGCAAGAGGAATGAGGGGCGTTCGTACTCAAAGTGACGTAACACGCCTCAATCCTCGGTCGCCGATGTCCTTGATCTTAACATGACAGGGCATGTAGCACTCATGTGTTTTGTTGCATTCATTCACATTGAAATGCATACTTGACTTCTTGGACCATCACGCTTTGAAATGCGCGATTGGTGGTCCGAGGGTCGAGTACCAAACTCCCTTGAGCCCACAGCATGATAGAGAGAGTGGCCATGCACACATTGCTTTGAAAATTCCATTCCATGCACTGCCTGTCCTCTACTGCTGTCAAAACAGGGCTCTGCAGGAAGAAATGGCCAGCCGACCACTTTTGGTGCCGACCGACCATCAGTGTCCAGCCGGCGGTTCAATATTTGGTCGATAAGCCTATTCCCATGGCCGGTGGATTTGAATTGTGGCCGGTGATATTCCACAATACTCAGGGAGTGATTCAGAAGGATTCTGGAAACTTTCATAAATTCCAGAGGAGCAAGGCAGTGTAAATAGAGGCGACAGTGGCACGGTACCGGGTTTCCAAGCGAGGCGAACCGAGCATGCATCATCCCATCATTCCGAGGCGGGGCTGCGACCACTTTCCTTCTGTATTTAATTTGTTAATTAATTAGAAGCTTTGTAATATTTAATTAGCTAGGACAGTTAATTATTTGTTTAATTTGTATTATTCTTTCGGACCCTCCGAGTGAAGGCAATTGTGTAATACGTGTGTGTGATGTATGTCTCCAACCCCACGTCTTTCTCCCTTTTATTTACCATTTTATGATGGTTAGATTAGGGCACATTTCAATTAGCATACTTATGCTCGCATGTTTGCATTCACTCATTTGTCTTGCATGCACCGAGCTCGGCGTATCATACTAACTGCATTGTATTTCAATTCTGAGTTGAATACATGTTATCTGTGCATCTCACAAGCCATCTTAGAATAGCCGAGCCTATCTTAGTTGCATCTTGCATGTGTTGCATTAGCCATCTTAGCATGAACTAGGATCATGCATTGATTACTAACTAGTTTCTGTTTTGGCTCGGAGTACTCGGTGAGTGTTTATGTTTTAGCATCCTTGCATGAGTCTAAGTGTTGCCATGATAGCATGCTTACCATGAGGCTATGTGTTTATGTGTTATAACTGCCTGAATGCCTGTGGGTGAAGGTTGGGTTGCTTGAGTTGGAATAATTCGTCGAAACCCGTGTTTTAGCCAACTTGCGAGTAGCAAATTTCAATCCATTTTCAAAACAAACGGATATGTGATGTTTTGTTCCAATTCAGGGAATTCAGTCTATACTTGTATGTTGTGCGCATCATGTAGAAAATCTAGGCTAATAACCAGTTTAAGAGCACATGTGTTTTCCAAAACAAGATATCATGTATAGTCGAGGCCGATCTTCGATCGGGCGAGTGGGGGTGCTCATAGTTGACCTTCCCCAATCATACCCAAGTTCCCGAGCCGAAGCAACTTTGGTGATGGCGGACACATGGCCTTAGGCAAACGAGTCAGGTTTTCCTAAATTCCTCCATAAAAAATATTTAGGTGGCGACTCTGTATCTGGCAAAGTAGTCCATGTTTGGCACTTCTTTACAAAAAAATCTATTTTCAAAAATGATTTTCCAGACTTGGACTCATTGATGATTCATCGGTCTTGCATTGCACTCTGCGAGATTAGATACAGGACCGTGATATTTGAGAGTCCGAACTGTAGTGAGCCCAAATGAACAGAATGAAACGGGATTCCCTCCCAGGGCATTCGGGGGACGTCTACACCTACAAACTTGCCATTTATTGGGAGCTAAAGATCTACGCTCGAGTGAGAAAAGCTTCGCTTGAGCGGAGCGAAATACTTAGGTGCCACAAGTAAATAGGTTGCCTTTTTGGTTTTCTTTTACATAATGGTTTGAACAATTGTATGCTTCTTAAGAAGTTTTCTAATATATTTTCCATTATTTCTTTGAGTACTTTGCTTTTTGTGATTGTTGAATGCTTTCCATACAATGGTTTTCTATTCTTTTATGTTCAAGGTATGAGAAGAGCTATACTATAAGGGATGAGTCATTACCCTAGTTTCGAGCGAACAACTCGTACTACTTAAGATGGTTTGTGCCTATACATCGAATGTGTTAATTCTCTTGATAAATGCTTTGAGTGTGTAGTTGCGAAGTATTATTTCGTTTGAACCATAACATAATTGATTATCAAATTAAAACTGTATTTATGTAACTAGTGGTGAATTCATTACCCTAGGTCTTTTCCAAAATCAGTAAATTCATCTTTATTTATAATTGCTAGTTTATTCACTTTGTTTAATTTAATTATCATTAGATTACAAACAACCATCTTTTTCATCAAAATTAATTTAGGAATTTAGCAATTAAATTAGTTTAACTTCCCATTTGTCCCTGTGGATCAATACATGGACTTACCGTTATACTAAAGAATTTGGTATAGTTTAGTGTTTATTTTTGGTGTGTGAAACGACCCATCAAATTTTGGTGCTGTTGCCTGGGACTTCTGGAAAAACTAAATAATTTAAAGTTACATTCTTATTTTAATTTCTTGTTTAGGATTTTATATTTTAGTGTTGGTAAGTGTGTAGAGTTTTTACAAGTGAAGCTATCACCAAAGTGCAAGCGAAGCGCAACTGAGCTTTACAAACAAATCGTAGCACTAAAGTGCTATTTTTAGATTAAAAAAAAAAAGGGCAAATACTAGCAAGCAAAGCACCAAAGTGCTAAAAAGAAAAAAAGAGCTAAGGTGGAGGTTGGAGACAATGGTCTACACGTCAAGCACCCGCAAGATGAGTAAAACATTTTCATTAAACCGCTATGAGTATTTTCTCCTTTGGTATTTTGCTTTAATAACTTAGTGCACCAGAGTCAGAACTTAGTGTGTGTGTGCAAGTGGTGTATGCACGGGCACGTTCTCATCACCCTGAATTGTGGAGGTTGGACCTTGAACTAGAAAGGACTCTTAGGAAACTTAGAGCCGCTTCCTGTGTTCCTAGGCTTGAATATCCATATCCATACTTCGAACCAATAAAGACAGCAAACCCGAATGGCCTAAATAGGCCCAACCGAACCCTTAAGGATTACTTTACACCCACTGCGTATACATCACCATCATGAATTTAGTTACCTGACACCACTGCTGCTCATTATGAGATTAAGTCCAACACCATCCAAATGCTCCCATCATTCCGTGGACTAGCTCATGATGACCATTACAAACATCTGCATGAATTTCTGCAAATTTGCTATACAATGAGGATCCATAATTTCACCAATGAGGCCTTAATGTTACAACTGTTCCCATTTTCACTGAAAGGACAAAGCCAAACATTGGTTGAACTCCTTACCTGCTAATTCTGTCACAACATGGGACCAATTACAACAGAAGTTTTTGGAGAAGTACTTTCCTATTGGTAAGACCAACCAACTCAGGTGAGCCATCACTAATTTTGATCAAATTGATGGCGAGCAATTTCATGAAACATGGGAAAGACTTCGTGAACTTCTGCAACAGTGTCCCTACCACCAAGTGCCTAATTGGCAACTTGTTCAAACCTTTTACTGTGGCTTAACTAAGCCTCACCGCCAAATGGTGGATTCTTCTTGTGGTGGGACATTCATGTCCAAAAATGATGCCGAGGCATGGCAATTATTTGAGAACCTAAGTGATAATTCCCTTCACCATGCCTCCGCAGCCTGGCAAGTCCGGCAATCGGTAGTTGTAGCCCCAAAAAGAGGGGGCATTTATGAGGTAGGGCAAAACCTAGAGTTAGCCCAACAAGTAAAGGCATTATCCCACAAAATGGACTAATTAATAGCTTCAGGACATGCCCCTACACAGCAAGATCAACCTAAATTTCACGAGGCATATGCTATTTGTGCAAGCCCTGCTCATAATTTGAGCGAGTGCCCTTCGGCATCACAATTTCCGGAATTAGTCCAAGAGCATATGAATGCGGCTCAAGGATTCTCCTACCCAAGTAATGACTCATATTCCAACACATATAATCGGGGATGGAAAAACCACCCTAATTTTTCATGGAGACATCCTTCACAAGGAACTTCTTACAATCCTCCACCACTAAAGCAAAATTTTAATAATTTTGCCAACCAATCTTCCTACCGATCACCACAACCTTACCGGCAACCACAACCCCGACCTATTCTTCAGGGCAACTCGGCCTTTGAGACTTAGGTGTTAGAAGTTCACTCAGAACTTATGGGGTTAGCAACAGTAGTTCACTCCCATATGCACTCCATTGCCAAGCTAGAGGCCCAATTAGGTTAAATGGCTAACAACATGAAAAGGAGAGAGAAGGGAAAATTATCGAGTCAGATTGTGGCAAACCCTAAGGGTCAATATATGGCAGAGGGGTCGAGCGGGAATGGAATACAATATTAACAGGTGCAAGCAGTGATCACATCGAGAAGTGGGAGGGAGTTAGAGCCTCAACTAGTTGCGTCTGATGCAACTAGGGCTAAAAAGGATAACTACAGGGGTATACCCAATGAGAGCAAGGGTGAGGGAGAAACGCATAAGTGGGATGACTTAGTCCCTAGTACTTCACATGAGTCTAAGGCACCATATGTGCCTAAGGCACCGTTTCCCAATGAGTTGAAACACCGTCCCTTTTTAATAAGAAGGCGGCATCCATGGAAGCGATGATGGAGTTTTTTAAACAAGTTAAAATCAACCTCCCCCTATTGGACGCGATTAAGCAAATACCCCCCTATGCTAAATTTTTGAAGGACCCTTGTACGCAAAAGCATAAATCTAGGACACACGTGTCTAGAAGGTCGTACTCACGGAGCTAGTAAACTTTATCTTATTGAATGACACACCCTATAAGCTTAAAGACACGAGTGCCCCAACCATTGCATGCATTATAGGGGACCATTTTATTGATAGGGCCTTGTTAGATTTAGGGGCTAGTGTTAATTTGTTACCATACTTTGTGTACGAGGAATTTAGGCTTGGCGAGTTGAAGCCCACTACTGTCACACTCCAGTTAGCTGACCATTCCCTCAAAGTGCCATATGGCATGATTGAGGGTGTGGTAGTAAAGGTCGATAGATTTTATTGTCCTGTTGATTTTTTGGTTTTAGATATGGAACCGATAGCCAGCTTTAAGAAACAAATCCGGGTGATCTTAGGTCGACCTTTCTTGGCTACGGCTAATGCATGTATTAATTGTTGTACCGGGGTTATGGATGTTTCATTTAGGAATATGCAAGTGAAACTCAATGTTTTCCAAGCATCCCAACAAACCCATGAAAGAGAGGAGTGCTTATTTGTGGATGTTGTGGGAAAGATAGTAGAGGAGGCTTTACCCTCCATTCTTGTAGAGTACCCTTTAGATAATTGTTTAGCTCATTTTGGGTTTAAGGATTTTAATGTTGACAGGTCAGTTGAGGAAGTGAATGTTTTACTTGATTCTTCTTCTACACTGAATTTTTTGCCATGGAAAACCCGGTTTGAGCCCCTTCCTCCTCTGTCCAGGGAACTTGCTATACCATCTCTAGTCACACCACCTATGCTTGAGTTGAAGCCACTTCCGGCCACACTAAAGTATGTTTTTTTAGGGCCTTAGGATACTTTACCAGTCATAATTTCATTTGACTTATCTGCAAAGTAGGAAAGTCAGTTAATGAGTGTTCTTGTAGCACATCAGAGTCTTGTAGGGTGGTCGGTGGCTGATTTACAAGGAGGACACTAAACCTTCGATTTGGTGTGCGTGCATTATACACATCTAGAGGAGGACAAATCTTCTCGTGAAATACAACGGAGGCTTAATCCCAATATGAAAGGGGTCGTAAAAAAAGAGGTGTTGAAATTGTTGGATGTGAGTATTATATACCCTATCTTGGATAACAAGTTGATGAGTCCCACACAAGTGGTGCCCAAGAAACCGGGCATCACTATTGTTGAAAATGAGCAAGGAGAGTTAGTCCCCACAGGAACCACTACTGGGTGATGAGTGTGCAATGATTGTCGTAGGCTCAATTCCATGACTAGGAAGGATAACTATCCCTTACCTTTTATTGATTAGATCCTAGAGCGGTTAGCAGGGCAGAGCTACTATTGTTTCCTTGCTGGCTATTCGGGTTACAATCAAGTTCCTATGTGTCCTGTTTAGCAGGACAAAACCATATTCCCATGTCCTTTTGGCACTCTTGCCTATCACTAAATGCCCTTTAGGCTTTACAACGCACCAGCAACCTTTCGATAGTGCATGATGGCTATCTTCTCTGACATGGTGGAGAAATTCTTAGAGGTATTCATTGATGACTTTTCCGCGTTTGGGCCGTCTTTTGAGGAATATCTCCAGAACTTAACTAAAGTACTTACTCCATGTGTGGAGACAAACCTTGTTTTGAGTTGGGAGAAGAGTCATTTTATGGTTCGCGAGGGTATAGTGTTGGGACACAATGTGTCCCCTCGAGGTATAGAGGTAGACAAAGCTAAGGTAGATCATTGTAGGCCTTCCTCTACCCACTTTTGTGCGTCAAGTTAGGACTTTCCTAGGGCATGTAGTTTTTACTGTTGATTCATCCAAGACTTTAGCAAAATATCCTGTCCTTTGTGTAGTTTACTTGCTAATGACATAGCTTTTAACTTTGATGATACTTGTTTGAAAGCCTTTGAAACACTTCGAGCAACCCTTACTACCGCCTTAATCATGAAATCACTAGATTGGTCACTCCCATTTGAAATCGTGTATGATGCCTTGGACTATGTTGTCGAGGCTGTGTTGGACCAAAGGGAGAATAAAGCACCCTATGTTAAATGCTATGTTAATCGTACTCTTTCTTATGCTCAATTAAACTACACTACCATTGGGAAAGAGTTACTAGCTGTTGTCTTTGCACTTGATAAGTTCTGGTCCTACCTCCTAGGGTCTAAAGTCATTGTGTTAACCGACCACGATGTTTTGCGGTACTTATTGTCCAAAAAAGAGACCACACCTAGGTTGATTAGGTGGATTCTACTCCTTTAGGAGTTTGACCGAGAAATCCAGGACAAGAAGGGATCCGAGAATGTCATTGTAGATCATCCATATCTCAAATCCTTGTTGAGCACACGAGTGATCCCTTAGCCATGTACGACTCATTTCCAGACGAGCAACTTTTTGCGGCATCACTAGTGACCCTCCTGTTGTTTGCTTACGTAGTGAATTACTTAGTGGATGGTCAAATTCCTAAAACTTGGTCTAACTAAGACAAAGACCAATTTTTCCCAAAAGTCAAGCACTATTTCTGCGAAGACCCGGATTTGTTCAAGTATTGTCTGGATCAAATGATTCAGCGTTGTGTGCCTAAGAGTGAAACCCATAGCATTCTCACCTTTTGTCACTCTCATGCATGTGGCGGCCATTTCAGTGGGCAAGAAATGGCTGCCAAGGTTTTACAATGTGGGTTCTACTGGCCCTCTATCTTCAAAGATGTCCATTACTTCTATAGAGCTTGTGTGCATTGTCAACTCATGGGCTCTATCTCACGACGAGGTATGATGCCGACGACCCTTATTTTGATTGTTGAGAGTTTTGATGTTTGGGGCATCGACTTCATGGGTCCCTTTCCACCATCTTTTGGATTTCAACACATTTTGATAGCTGTGGACTATGTCTCCAAGTGGGTTAAGGCTGTGGTCACCAAAATGAATGACCACAAAGTCGTGGTTAAATTCCTTCGTGGAACCATTTTTGGTCGTTTTTGGTTCCCAGGTGCCATAAGTACTGAAGACGACAAACATTTTTGCAACCGATTCTTCGAGGCATTGGTGGGAAAATACACGATCACTCACCAAGTTGGCACTCCCTATCATCCCCATACTAGTGGTCAAGTAGAGGTTTCTAATAGGACAGTCAAACACATCCTTGAGAAAACTATGAGATCCGATAGGAAAGATTGGTCCACTAGGTTGGTTGATGCACTTTGGGCCTATCGCACTGCATATCAGACACCTATCGCGATGTCTCCATAGAAGATTGTGCTTGGGAAATCCTGTCATCTCTTGGTTGAGTTAGAACAATGGGCTTTGTGGGCCATTAAGAAGTTTAATTTTGATATGGCCAAAGCTGGTGACCACTGAAAACTCCAACTGAATGAGTTAGAGGAGCTCCACAATGATGCATATGGAAGCTCCAAAATTTACAAGGCTTGGACCAAAGCATTTCATGATAAACACATTTCTTATAAGTCCTTCGAGCCTCACCAAAAAGTTTGGCTATTCAATGTCAAATTGCGGTTGTTCCCGGGTAAACTCCGGTCTTAGTGGGATGGCCTATATGAGGTTATTGAAGCCTCTTCGCATGGGGCGATGGAAATTAAAAATCCACAAGATGGTACAACCTTCAAGGTCACTGGCCAACGATTGAAACATTATGTGGATGGTATTGAGAAATGGGAGATGATTGAGGTTGTCCACTTGATAGACCCAATATATCTTTCATCGTAATTGTTTTAAGTCTAGAAGACTTTAAATCCTCTAAAGGTGTAATTCATTTGGTGTTAGCCGTGCCCGAATGACATCTGACAGTTTGGTATAGTGAGTTCAAGTGGCAAAGACTAGAACACAAAGGTTTGGAATTTTCGAGACTAAAGTCTGGTTTAAATACTAGGGGTGTGGAGATTGCTTCAAAACCACTCCGACTTGAACTCTGTATGGAAGCCCCATAGGTCGAGTTAACCTTATACATCTCGATTCTGGACAAATCAACTTAGTCTGTCACATTGTTGGAGAATAGGGAAAGTTACAAACATTGTTTGGGAGAAAAATAGTACCCGTGATTTTCGCGTGAAGATTATACCTTTGTTGAGCATTTAGATGTTTTTGAAGTGCTATTTTTATTTCAGATGTGCAATGAAGGTAGAAATGGTTTGAAAATATTTGGGTTGTAATTGGGTTTATATATATATATATATATATATAAGCAATAGACCGCATGCGCGGTCCACATGGGCATACATGTGGTCCGCATGGGCGCACGAGCGGCCAGTTAAAACATAAAGCACACAAGCAATGGGCGAAGCCGTATGAGCGGCCCAAACCCGAATGCATACTGCTTGAACGCCGCTGGAGTCGCCCAAAATTCACCGCACGTGCAGCCTATATGGGCACACCAGTGGTCCATCTGTCAAAAAAAAAGAAGAATAAAAAAAAGTGTGCACGAGCAGAAGCCCAAGTTGCACGAGCAGGCCTGGCCCAAAAGCATTCTGCTTCACAGCAGCTAGAGTGGCCCAATTTCGCCACTGGAGCTGCTCATAATGCACCAGCGGCCTATTCCGAAAAAAAAAGAAAAAAAAGAAAAAGAAAACAATCGTGCAGTGTATTTGTTTATTTATTTATATTTACTTATTTTATTTTATTATTTCTTTTTCTTTTCTTGGAAAAAAAAAAGAAAAGAAAAATTCCTTTTCTTCAATCCAAACGCTAGACCCACTCTTATCACTTCCCAGCACACTCTCTCTCTACCTCTCATTTTCTTTGCTCTCTCTCTGTCTCTCTCTCTCTAAACTCCACAAACTCACAAGCCCATCAAACCCCACCATCACCACCCTTCTTTCTTCAAATTTCACCACCACCTTCCCATCAGCGCATCACCATCTTTTTGGACCTGTGACCATTTTTTTCTGGCGAATCTTACATCTTCTCTTCTTCATAAATTATCAAAGTAACCACCCCCCTTTTTGTTTAGAATTCTTAGTTTTCACTTGTTACATTAGTACATTGGTAGTTTAATGGTGGTTTTTGAGCTCTGTTCATCATTCTTGTTCATTATCATCATCTATATATAAAAGTAAAATCAAATCAAATTTTGCTTGAAGCAAAAACCGACAACCGCACATGCGGCTCACCCTACAATTTCAAAAAATAAAATAAAATAAAATAAAAAGTTGATGGACATCAAAGAACCACCGCATATGCAGCCATCTCCGATGCACGTGCAGCCCAAAAAAATAAAAAACAAACAATAGTAAGAATAATATAGCTTGTGGTTGCCCATATTTTGTTTAATGTAGTTGTTTAGTTAGTGATTATTATTTCTTTAACTTCAATTTAATTGTTAGCTCAATTGGTTAGTGGATTGTTTTTATTTTCTATATTTTTTTTTTAATTTTTTTTTATTTTATGTTCTTCTCTTTTTCTACTAAGTTATTTATTTATTCCTTGTATTTCATATTTTCGTTTGTCAATTTTTTATGGTAACTTAGTCTAAGTTAATTTAGGGTAGTATTAAAAAATAAATAAATAAAAAGTCCGGTGATGTGATGACAATGAGTTTGTTGGTTCTGATAATAGTTCCACGTTTTTTGTTGTGTTGGTTGTATCAAAAGATGTATATCAAGGACGAGGCCCCGAGAGCCCTTCTTTCCGTTGTTGATGGGATGGAGTTAGCGGTCACACCAACTTCCATTGCTGAGGTTCTAAACTACTCCATGGACACTACCAATGTAGAGCAATTCCCGGTGTTCACTCGGGAACTCACAATCTCGGCATTATTGGTCGAATTCTATGAGGGGTGACAAGTTAACGACAACAACACCAGCATCTATTGGGATAACTTACCACGAAGCCTCCTCTTCCTTGATGTGGTTCTGAAAAAGAATGTCATACCTTTAGGCCACAAGAAAGAGCGGCAAGGGAACTTCCTTTGCACCTTGTATCGATTTGAATTTAGATTTTGGGTCGACATCCCTACATTGATCTTTAACCAAATGGCCCGTATCCTAAATGAAGTTAAATTCCTCAACACCCGAGGCAGTTCTAGATTGGCCCTCCCCTCCGCCAACCTCATTACAACACTCATTAAAGGCCAAGGGACTTATCCACTTGACCCTAGTGAGGTTAAGCTTCCGCGCCCAATGCATTATGCTAAAACCTAATGCCGCCAAACCACTGCTCGCCTGCCGCCTCCACTACTCCTCCCCGATGCCCCGACCACTCCTAATGATGTTTCAGCAGAGCCCATCACTACGCCAGTGCCACCGCCTTTCCGTATGATGCTTGCGCAATATCAGGCTATTTTGGATAATTAAACCGCCATTCAGTAATCTATGGTTGATCTCTGGACAGACTATCAGGCATATTAGGCTTAGTTGCAGACGACATTTGACCAAGTTAATGCCCATCATCTCGAGTATCAATAGTCAATTTCATCTCTTCAAACTGAATTCTACACATATCGGGAGTCAAGCGATGAATAGTTTGATCAGCTTGGCGCTAGGGTTCATGATGAGGCATTTGAGACTCGAACGCAGATGCATGCCTTATTTCAGCAACATTTTCCACCACCACTGGATCCAAATCAGTAATATACGATTTATTTTCTTTGTTTTATTTCTTCATTTATTTTTGTTTTGTTTTATTTTAATTTTCTTTCCTTTTATACTGTACAGTAAAAAAAACAAAAAACAAAAAACCAAAAAAAAAATGAAAAAAACTCGCACACAAAAAAAAAAAAAATGTGTATGTATGTGTGTGTGTTTGGTTCGTCCCTACCTCGCTAGATGTGCACCTACGCCGTATGTTAAGTTCCTCTCTCTCTCTCTCTCTCTCTCTCTCTCTCTCTCTCTCTCTCTCATTTTAACATTACAGTTGCCTACATTAAGAACAATGTTGAATTCTAGTTAGGGGGTGAGTGTATTTATTAAAACAATTTATGTTTGTACTTGTTGCACTTGATTGCACCACTTCAATTGATACTCACTCTTTGCCAATATAGTGGTGGTATAAGCATATGTTAATTGGGGAACACAGTGGACTTGTATGAAAAAGAGTTTATTGGGTAAATACTCGCATGTGATGTTTGCACTAGAAGAGTTGTTTGTGTTTGTGGTATTAGTGCACTTGTCATGAGCATGCCTTAATTCACATGAACACACTTTCATAGCTGTGACATCTCTTTTCTAATCCTTGGTGTACATATTGATAATTACTAGTGTTGCAGGAAAGAATAAATGAGTAGCCTTGATTCCCACAAAAAGATAAAAATAAATAAAAATAAAAAACTTGACTATTTGGGTCCGTAGCCTCCTTAACTCGAGTTATTAAGCCCGTAGGGGTATCTCTACACCTAGTGCCCTAAAATTGTCTGGTTTGGGAGTCATTGGCCCAATGCTTGCTACATGGGTGTGGACACCCCATTTTTTACCACCCGTATGGCTCGAGCATTTTACTTGGGACACTCGATGATGAAAGTGGTATTGTGCGTGCTTCGAGGTTTCAATGAAGGAGTCTTGTTCAAGCTTCGAAACAAACCCAAACCTTCCATATTCCCATTGATCATACCCAAGAAATCTCTTTTTATACCTTGTGCCACCTTGTGTTGAGGCTGAAACAGAAAACAGGGAAACTTCATTGAGGCCCAGCCGTGGCTATTAAGGGCCAGCTGGGCCTCAGTAGCGAGAAACATTGTTTTAGGTGGGAGGCCGCCATCTATCCATTTTTTAAGATATTTATCACCTTTTGTGCTCAAATTCAATAAAAACGACCATATGCCACTGTTTTGGGTGTTGAACAACTGAAAGAAAGCCTACAAATATAGAGAGAGCTCCTCCTTCCTCTTTCTTCCATTGCAAGCAAACTTTGAGTTGACCTACCTACCTTGTATCATTTGTATACACCATACACAACCTTGACTTACCACCTTAGAGCCTTTTTTGACCCTTGAAAAGCATAATTCAAGCTTGAGAGTGTGTAAAGAGTGAGTTTGATCATCAACCAAAACTTACTCCTTTTTGAGAGGTATAAGCTTGCAATTTTTGTTCTTGCTTTTGCTTTCTTCATTTCTACTTGTTTCTTGTATTCTTGGGCTGTTTTACACCTATTTTAAGAGTTTGAACTTGGGTTTGGACAAGCTACCAAAGGTGGCAAGGTTTACACCCATACTTGCACCCATTTTTATAGCTCAACCCTTGAATCTTTTACACTCTTTTTCTTTGTTTTTTTGAACTAATTCTCAGAGTTGAAATGAGGCCAAAAACATGATTTGAAGTTTTGAAATTGGAGGGGTTGGCCATCCCTCCTAGTTCTTTTGCTTACATAGCTTTTGCATCTCTGCTTTTGCTTAGCTTTTGAGCTCTTTTTTTTCCTTTTCATCCACTGTTTTGGGCTCATTTTAAGCTATTTTAGGGTTGTCTTACTCTATTTAATTGGTTCAAGCCCTGATTAGTTCATTTGTCGTAGCATTGTCCTTTGTATATAGCTTGCATCAGGTTGTTCTTAGCCTTTCTTTGATTAATTTCCATGGTAATAACCTCATTTTAAGAATTAACATGCCACTACTTTCTCCCATTTGAGATTGTTTCAAACGATTGATGGTATTCAACATATTAACTAGAGACTCAGGCTTAATGGCTTAATCTCTACAGAGATTCATTGTCAATGGTGTAATCTCTCTTTCATGTTAAGATTACTTCCGATTTGATGATTCCCTCATTTTAGAGGACTTAATCATCAGTTCGGACAAATGGACTAGAAAATGGAAATGACTAAAATAATTGGTTTAAAAGCAACTAACACACTTAAAAAAAAATGAGTCATCTTGCTTAGGCTTGGCCGGAAACTATGCCAAGTTAATCGAGTCAACAATGATCATGCGCCAATTCATGGTGATTTGATGATTCCTGAAGCGTTTCTACCTCCGTCGTTGAGTTCATTTCATGATAAGAGAGAGTGGTGGTCATATTTATTGCATTTCATTGATTTTCGTCCAAAATTGTATCTGGAATCATTAAGCAATCAATTTTCCCATTGATGGTTTTGGAAAAAATTCTAGCCTTCTCTCGAGGTTTTTCCATGACAGAGAAGGAAAAAAGGGGACAAACAGCGCGTGAACAACTCTGTCTGCATTGTTTTCACTTCAGAACACAAAACAGAGATTTGTACAAAATTGAGGCACGACCGTCCTTCTCTATGCCTGACTGGGCTTCATTGGCCCTCAAAGTTTGGTCAGCAGTGTATTTTTTGCAAAAAATAGAGAGCAGTGGCTTAGGTGAAACAGAGCAAGCTTGAGGCAAACATGGTTGGTCTTGAGCACCGTATATGTGCATGCATGCAATTCTTGCCCATCCTTGCTTGCGTTATGATCGTTGTAATTAATTAATTTAATGTTGTTTATTGTGATTAGTCCCGTTAATTATTAAGTGTTGTAATTATTCACTATTATTTATTTGTACATGTTGTAATTAATTAGCTTAGATAGCTAGTTTCTTTACCTTGATTATCCTTGTTATAATAGCATAGTTAGCTAGTTAATTAGCCTAGCTTATTCATTCATTTGGTTTTGTAATAATTAGTTTAATTTGGACTTTCAGACTTTGATTCACACCCTCTTGCACGAGGGCAATGTTGTAACAATGTGTATGTCTTCCAACCGCATGTCTTTCTCCCTTTTACTTATTTGCTTATGACGGTTAGTATAGGACAACACGTTTCATTAGCATTCTTCTGCTTTGCATCTATTGTCTTGCATGCATCCAAGGTTGGGCTCATCATGCTAACCCGATATCAATGTCCAAATTCATTTACTTGAATGTGTGCTTTATCGCATGTCTTGAATGAAATCACAGCCATGTTCATAGCCGAGCCTATAAAAACATAATGTGTGTGTTGCATTAGTAATAATTGCATAAGTTAGGAACATGCATATTTTACTGGCTCTTTCACCTTTTTTGGCTTGGAGTACTAGGTGAGTAATTTTATGTTTTAGCATCTTGCATCGAGTGTTTGTGTTATCATGTTCAAAGCATACTTTCATGAGGTAAATTGCTTAAATGATATAAACTGCTTGAATGTCTGTGGATGAAGGCTAGATGCCTAAATTGGGATAGTTTGATGAAATGTCCATTTTAAAGGCTACTTCAAGTAGCAAATTCACAAAACAATTTCAAAACAAAACATGAGACCAAAAGTTCTAATTCTTGCAAACTAGTCTATATGGGTATGCATGTCACATAGTAATGAATAGCTAATAAACTGGAACAACAACATATAATGTAAATAAGAATCACATCATGATTAGTAGAGGCCGATCTTTGATCGGGCGAGTGGGGTTCTCAATTCATGAGCTTCACTTCTCGTACTTAAGTTCTTGAACCAAGAGACTTTGGTGATGACTGACTAATGGCCTTTGGCACGAGTCTTGGGTTTCCTAAATTTTCCAACAATATTTAGGTGGCGACTCTAAAATCTGGCAAAGCAGTCCATTTTTGGCATCTCATTCAAGCATCGATTTTCTAAAAAAGAATTGCTGGATTTGGACTCTTTTTGTGTTTTCACTGTTTCACATTACACTTGTGAAATCAGATTCAGAACCACAAGTGGAGACCAAACTGTAGGGCTATTCGCCTTCTGAAATAAGCGCGGAAAGTCGGGCTACAGTTTCTAGCGACTCTTCTGGGGACTTAGAGAACTTGACTTGAAACTCATGATGTGAATTTTTATCTACACTTATATGTTCTTTGCATTGCATTTGCATTGGTATGCTTAAGTCACTGTGTTTGCCATCTGTTATTCCTAGACGGTTTGCCAGAGGCTTGCCAAAAGGCTGACCGGTCATGGGCTCTGCCATGATGGGAACATAACCCTTGGATCCGGATTACCACCGTATCGCTTGATCCACCTTTCACTTTTCGATGTTAGATATGAGAGGTATATTAGGTATTCTTGCTGAGGTACCCTTTTGACCATTCGACCTAGTTGCATATAGTGAAGCTATAGTGGCTATTCCAACTTAGAACATGATGCCACGCATTCATAGGATGGTGTGAAACTCATTGTTTGAAATAGTGCAGCCTAGATCAAGCCAAAAATCTAGGGCACGGCAACCCTATCCGCTCATAGGGGTGTTTTGGTTCTTTTACTTGATATGTGTTTTTATAGTGAAGCTGTACAGGATGGTTCATATCAGTAAAAGCTTGAGAATAGAGTTCAAATGGGGATTACAGTTCAACTATGTGTCTTGACTGATGTGAATTGGGGCAGAAGTGCTATCCAATTTTTGACTTTTGTTTTTCTTTCTTTTTGCTAGGTAGTTTACCATCATAGCTTTGGGAAGACCCAATATTTCCCAGGTTGTGTGGACTCGTTTCGATAGGCTATGAAAAGCACGAGACCTTGTGGGTGGTCAACCCATGGTAGTCTCACTTCCTTCTATCGCTTGGCGGAGAAGAAACAGACGGTCAGTACCATCAATACAAAGCACCCGACAAACACCTACCCATTCTCAGTTAATCAATCCACCGGTATCAAGTTCATCTAGATTAGCAATGGCACAAAACACTGCACCAAACGCGAAGGCATTCACTACCATGATGATTGTTGTCTAAAGGACTATGAATACTGTAAACCAGAGGATGGCTGCACATGATGAAGTCATTGCCGATTTAAGGCATACATCTGGGGCATCAGCATTAACTGTGCATTCGACTCTTACTACTTAGCCAAACCTGGATTTACCCTCGCCAACAGAAAATCTACCAGTTTTGGATCCTCAGGACATGTTTCCCCCAACTGCAACTTATTGTCCTCCGGTTCAACCTCCTCCGAGGGTTTTTGCTTTTAACATCAATGAAATTGATCTAGCCTTGGTCAAGATTACTAGATTGGAGAAAGCATTAAAGAAATCCCAGGGCTTCAACTCTATTCCAAATATTGAAGATGGGTACACTGAGGCTTCGGTCAGATTACCAAAAAAATTTGAGATGCCCCACATCGACAGATTCGATGGGAGTGGGGATCCAATCGTACATGTCCGATTGTTTTTAGATGTATTGAGGCCCATGGGTTTCTCTTGGGTGCAGAAGCATTCGCTGTTTGGGAGAACCCCATCTGATGTCGCAGCCATTTGGTATGCTAAGTTGGAGGACTCTGCAAAGCGGAATTTAGAGGAGCTATCTGAGGCATTTGTCAATCAGTACTCATATAACACTCAGCTAGAGGTAACCCTTAGTGAGCTGAAGAATACTACGCAGAACCCCAAAGAATCATTTATCGATTTTGTCACCCGGGGGAGAGCCAAGGCAGCCTGAATGACAAATAGGCCTGCTGAGAGAGAACAAGTTCGTCTTGTGGTCCAGAATGTAGATCCAGACATGCTGTAGAGAATGATAGTGGAACCGTTGTCCACGTTTGATTCCTTACATGAACTGGGGGTCCAGATCAAGAGTGCATTCAAAAAGGGAATCATCCAAAGAACAAGTGAACCCGCAACAACGCCGTTCTCTCAGAATACTAATGCTACTGGTAGCACTATTTCGTGGCCTGCAGATGTTAGCAATGTCATCACAACGGCCAAGATGGTTGATCCTTTTACTACTGCCACAACCTCACAACCTTCACAAAATACCGGTCCATCCTGAAACCATAGAATCTTTACCCCCTCCATATGAGCCCAACTGTAGATGTCCCCGAACGCCCCGGGAGGGTGAGCTCCCGTTCTGTTCATTTGTGGGGTCACTACAGCTCGGACTCTCAAATTGTCACGGTTCTTAATCTGAACCAAAGAGTCCAGATCCGACAAATCGTTTTGAGAAACAGATTTTTGAAAAGAGGTGCCAAACATGGACTGCTTTGCCAGATACAGAGTCCCCACCTAAATATTTTTTATGGGGAATTTAGGAAACCCTGACTCGGTGCCGAAGGCGACATGTCCGTCATCACCGGAGTTGTCTCGGCTCGGGAGCTAGGGTACGATTGGGGAAGGTCAGCTATGTGCACCCCCTCTCGCCCGATCTGAATATCGGCCTCTACTAACCGTGATATCCATTTTTGAAAACTTTATGTGCTCTTATTCCAATTGTTAGCTTAGAATTACTATGTTATGCGCACAGCAAACAATTATAGACTAGTTTGTCTAATTTGGAAATAAACATTGCATATCCGTTTGTTTTGAAAAGCGCTTTGGAATTTGCTACTCACAAGTAGGCTAAAACACGGATTTCAACGAGTTTTTCCAACTCAAACAATCCAACCTTCACCCACAGGCATTCAAACAGTTTATCTCATATAAGAACTTAGCCACATGGCAAACATACTGTCATGGAAATATTCACACGCATGCGAGATGCTAAAGCATAAATACTTACATCCTACTCCGTGCCAAAACAATAAACTAGTTAGCAAAACGTGCATGATCCTAGTTCATGTTAAAGTGGCTAATGCAACGCATGCAAAAATGCAATTAGAGTAGGCTCGGCTGACCTAAGCATGGCATGTAAAATGCAGTCAATTGATGCACGTACTCAATTTGGAATTGGAAATACAAATGCAATTAGCGTGATGTACCGAGCCCGGTGCATGTAAAACAAATGAATGAATGCACGCATGCATTACATAAGGTATGCTAATTTAAACGTGCCCTAATCTACCATCATAGGCAGGTAAATAAAAGGGAAGAAAGACGTGAGGTTGGAAGACATACACACACTTACGCACACTTATTACAGATTTTCCCTCACTCGGAGGGACCAAATAAATAATACAAATTGATTAACTAGGCAAGCTAATTAAATATTACGAATTGCCTAATTAATTAACAAATTAACTAAGCTAAGAAAAACAGTAAACCACCTCAGGAGGAGGGCCAGATGCAGCGCGTGCTCGGGTCTTGCTCGGAAGTGCACCGCCATGCATAGTCTGCCTCTGTTTTCCTTCTTTTATCCCTCTGGAGGCCGCCAAAACCTCTGGATTGCTTCTCTGGATACTGGACATCACCACCGGCTGAATAGAATTGCCACCGGCAGTGGTATATAGCTATCGGCCATTGGTGAAGCTATCGGCAAAGATAGGAGTGCTGGTCGGCACTTGGTACTGCCGGTCGGCAGAGTGTTCCTGCAGAATCTGCAATTGACAGCAACAGAGGACAAGGTAGAGCATGGCAGCACAATTCAAGGCATATATGCACTAATCATGTCCCTTATCATGTTTGTAACTCAAAGGGGCATGTGTCTCGATTCTCGGACCACCAATCACGCATTTCCATGCATGATGGCCGAAAGGACCAAGTATGCAACTTTCATGTCAATTGAAATGCAAACCAAACAAACAAACCAAGGCCTAATTCCTATCACCAAGTCAAGGAACAAGGCATGCATGCAAGATGCAATGCAACCTAGGCATGCAAGCTAAGGGTGCCACATGGCATGGCAAGACACTTATGCAAGCATACAAGCAAACATGAGGTAATGCAAATTAATGGAAAGGTGGACTTACACATAATTTAGGCAACTCTAAATAGGCCTAAAACAGTAGCCATAGTGCTATAATAAGGGACCAAATACACATGCATACATACACATGATTAAAGGTCAACACTTAGGCACCAATGGGACAACTCTCAAACACATTTGAAAGAAGGATATCATGGACAATTAGCATGCAACATAAGCTCTGAAAATCATGTTAAAACATGGTGCCAAACCAAGCAACAAGTCAAGTTAAGCATGCAACAAATGGCCCAAGTGCTTGAAGCAAGTCAAAGGGGCTTGGACCATGGCTAAGCCAACCAAGCCTCACAAGGCTAAGAGGACTTAAAATAGGTTCAAGACAGACCTAGACCATGCAAAAGGGACTCTTAGATGGCATCTAAGTGGCTCAAATTTAAAGGCATGCACAATGGCCAAAACATGGAACATGCTACACAAGCTTTCAAAGCATTAAGGAAACATCCAAGGCAAACATACAAGCATGCTATAAGGTCTGAAATTATGCTATAAATGATGCCAAATCATTAGAATGAAGCAAGTAATGCATGCTATATACTCATACACTTGAGGCCAACAAGCCAAAATGCAAAGGGGCTATATTAAACATGCCAAATCCAACCCAAACAACCTAGGACAGACCTTAAACATGGCAAAATGAGCACACAAACTTCACAAAACTAAGCCTAAAACATGCTCTAACGAAGGCTAACAACCTAAGGCATATTAAGGCAATAACATGGCATTACATGGTAGGTATGCTAAGCATGCATGGTGTACCAAAACCAACATACAACAAGGTTATATCATGGCATAATAAGCATGGAAAACAGCCAAGATATGATCAATACACACTCTAACATGATGCTCTCTCAAGAGGCCAAAAGGGGTCCTTTTCAAGGACAACAAGGAGAGGGGGTGGCCCTCCCCTTTTGGAGACTTCAAGGCACCATCTCCACCACTGAAATCCCTCAAGATTTCAGTGGTGAAGAGGCCCAAACACCAAAGTTTCGAAACTTGCTCAAAATGGCTCAAAATGGGGCCTTTCAAGGCCTAAGAGGGGTCAAACACCTCCAAAACAAAAAACACTATTAATAAACAATCAAGAGGACTAAAAAACAGAATTTTTTTGTATTATACACCAAGCTCAAAAACGAATTTAAGACAGGTAAAAATACAATGCAAGATTGGGGAATAAAGGGGCTAGTTTCTTACCCTTGAAGACCCCTTCACAAATGGTGCTCCAACAGCTCCTTCTAGGTTGAAAATAGCTCCAAAACTTCAAAAATAGCCCCTTAGAACTTTATTAGCCAAAGGAAGGTGAAACACTAGGTGTTTGTGTGCAATAGTATGGACTAAAACACCTAGAACACAAAGAGAGTAAAAGAGAGATGGAGTGCGTATCTAACCCTAACCCTAAAACTAGAGCTTCTCTCTGTGTTCTCTCTCTCTAAATGTCTAAAATGTCTAACCCTTGCAACAAGAGAGAAGACCTCTCTTTATAGAGGCTTTTGTCTTGTAAAGCTTACAAGACAAGCTTCTAAAGAGGGAGATCCCTCCATACACGTGTATGGAGGAGAGCCAAATGCAAGACAGCTGTGACAAAATATCTGCAAAAGCAGATGCACAGTAGTCGGCCGGCCAAAGATGTCATTTTGACAAAATTGAGTGCCGACCGGCAACAAAATGTGACGATGGCAACCAAAAACAGCCAGTGGCCTTTAGCCACTGCCGGTGGTGTGTGGGGATGCCTCACAAAGCATTCCATGCCCCTCCAAGGCAAAACACAAGTGTTTGGTTCAAAACCAGACACTAAACAGTCGAGTTCGGAGATCCTGAGGCAAGGCGCGCGAGCCGACACCTTCGGGAACTCCAAACAAACACAAACATGGATAATCACCAAGTGTTCCAATGGTGACGTCCAATTCTTGAGGACGGTAAAAAATGGGGTGTCTACACCAACCCACACCCTCAAGCTGTTATTGTGAAATGGGCATCTCAAGCCTCTTGATCCACGTCCCCTTCAGGACCCATTGCCACCCAAACACGACCCTAGCCAGTATTGTATCTTCCACCAATAACATGGCAATTCCACAAATATGTGCTATCGTCTACGTCATGAGATGCAGGATCTCATTGACAACAAAGTTATCGCCCCACCTTCCAAGCCCAACGTAACAACCAACCCACTCCCTGCGAATAACCAAGTCCCCCTGCTCGAAAATATTAACCACATCCATACACTATCACCCACCTTCAATCCTAGCATATACATTACCTCATCCCACCTACCAAAACTGGAGGTGGACATTCCAGAAGGCCCAAACATGTGCATAATGGATCTAACACCACAACCCTAACCCATACACGTGGCAATAGAAACGGAAGAAGAGAAGAATGCACAAAAGAGCAGATCATCTGATACCCGGGTCATAGAGAAGAGGGTCTCGCTCACAGAGGAGTACAATCCCAGCTTATACATTGTGGCTATCAATTAGCCAAAGCCAGTGGTCATACTGCCAGACTTTCTCAGCATGAATGTTATAGGGGAAGACAAAATGGTGCAGAATCAGAATGAGTGGCCCAAGCAAGGCCTAAACGACTTAGCAAATCTAGAAGAGGATCTGGCAGAATTAGAAGAGGATCTAGAGGATCTTTAGTTCTTCGAGGAAGAAGATATAAGCTGTGTACAGTTGGGATGGTGGGACTCGAGCCAGCCAAAAACTAGCAATGGATGGTTAAGTGAAGAACAGTCCGATGTGGAGGAACAGGAAGGATAGACTGGGACAAAAGACGAAATTCTTGTTAAGGGTAAGGCTGACGCTGTACCTCTTACTAAGAAAGAACAGGTGCTAGAACAGTTTCAAAAGAAAAAGATAGAGGAGGTCCAAGCAAAAATAGCTCTGGAACAAGGCAAAGGAAAAGGGAAAAAGAACTTGAAACACCGATCGTTAATGCCCAGATAAGCAGAAAAGTCGAATGGGATCCCAATGACCGATAGAGGACGTTAAGGAAACTTAGAAAGTACCAGGATGCTGAAACCCAAGTTGTGGTAGAAAAAGGCTGGTACGATGGCGGGGCACGTAATGTCAACGTTCTCCGGATAGAACACGACGCCAGTCCGGTCATGACTTTAGGAGAGTGGTGGGAAGACAATGACCTAACTCACGCTTACACTGATGAAGGTTCGAAAGCTGATACCCCAGATGACACTTGGTATACCGATGAGATCAATCAAATGACCCGGAGCGGTCGATACTTCAAACCCGCAACGGTAGACCAGCCTCAGGCTTCTGGAAAAGAAACTCAGAGAGCAAAAGAGAAAGATGTTGAGGAGAACATGGTCTTAAAATAGCTCAGGAAGATTCAGGCTGACATATCTATCTAGGGACTAATAATGGCATCTTGGGAGCATAGGCAAGCCTTGCTCGAAGCAATGAACCGAACCAAATTGCCCATTGACACCACCGCTGACCAATTGGTGTCGTTGGTCACCTCTAGGATGTTATGCCAGTGATATCTGTCACAGATAAATAATTTCCTCCCGAGGGTGCCAACCACAACATGCCTTTGTATGTAACCTTGGAAAGTCGAAAGAAGTGGATTCCGGTGGTATTAGTAGATACCGGGTCGGTGATCAATGTGTGCCCAATTAGAACTACCTATGCCATCGGTTTGAGGCCGATTGACTTTACACCCATGACCCAAGCTGTCCGGGCTTATGAAAATACTAGCCGGGATGTCATGGGAACGTTCAAGAGCAATATCTTCATCGGCCCGTCTGAACATGAAGTAGAATTCCATGTCATGGATGTTCCAGCCACATTCAACCTGTTACTAGGACGACCCTGGCTACATCAGATGAATGCAGTATCATCAATGGTAAATTAGTTTGTAAAGTACCCCTTTAAAGGCAGGATTGCCACTGTGTACGATAACTCTGCCATCCATCCTTCTCAAGGAACCATTGTACCATTATTGGAAATCTTACATGGGAAAGATGGCGTGTTCCTTTCCAGATTCTCTCTGGCAGAAGCCCGGTTGGTCCAAACCATTATGGCAGAAGGCGACGGAGATTATGTGAGTGCGCAATCCATATACATGATGAACAAACAGCGGCGTATGCCCAGGTCGGGACTAGGCCAAAGTGGCAGACATGGAGGTACTGTTGCTAAGGAGCTGAGTCATAACCCTCATGCTTTCGAGCTGGGATACAAACCTACCACTGCAGATTGGCAAAGGAAATGGCATGAGTTGAGAGAGAGGCCAAAGGCAAAGAGGATTGGGAATAAGTATGAATTAGCCCACAAACCTATACAGGAAACTGTGAATGGATGCTTTGTTTGCCAAGGGAAAGATTTCCGATTCTGTGGATTCCCAGAGCCCTGGTATGGCTGGGAAACAAAGACTAGGTATCCGGGGATTGAGATTTTTTCGGGCACCATTTACTGAAAGAGAAGGATGAGCAAGCAAACCTAAGCACTGATATGGATCAAGAAAGGGCTGCAAACCTTGACATTGAAGAGAAGGAGCTGTTGGGAAAGGCACTGGCTGACTTACCGATGAGTTCCACTATTGAAGCTGAGACCACCAACTTGGGGGATAGTTTTACTATCTCAATGATCAGAGATAACTGAGCTGCGGATTTCTCCAATCTTATCGTGGATGCATCAGAGGCTCCATGCCTAGTTTGGAAGTTCAAGCAAGGCTTCATCAATAGTTCTAAAATGGATAGTAAGTTTGGATCTGATTCCACTGAGACTGTGGAGTTGGAGTCAAATTCGAGTTCATCTGAGTCTGGTACTTCTGGGAGTGGTAACCCGAATACTAAAGTCTTGTCCAGGTCATTTTTTATATTTTCTTTTGAGTCCACTATAACCGAAGATCTAGACTTTTTGAATGGGAATGTTGTGAATGTTGCCTACTTCTCTGTGCCTTCGGTTTGTTGTACTGATCTTAATTTTCAAAATTTGGACATAAACAAAGAGGAAGAAATTCCTCAGGCTTTGAAAATTTTGGTTGATCACGAGGAGGAGAGGCATGTTAAGCCCTGTACAAATGAAATCGTATCAATTAACGTGGGTACTGTGGAAGATCCTCGCTTGGTCCAGATCGGGTCCACACTATCTTCAGAGGAACTCGAGCGTTTAATCGCTTTATTAAAAATTTTCAAAGATGTTTTCGCATTGTCCTATGAAGACATGCCTGGAATCGATCCTGATATTGCATAGCACCAGATCCCTCTTGACCCTGACGCCCGACTAGTTAAGCAAAAGCTGTGCAGAGTTCGCCCAAATTGGGCTTTTGAAGATTAAGGAAGAAGTTACCAAACAAATGGAGGCAGGGTTCTTGCTTGTATCTAGGTATCCAACGTGGTTGGCCAATATTTTTCTAGTCCTAAAAAAGGATAGCAGAATCAGAGTCTGTGTCAACTTCAGGGATCTGAATAAGGCTAGTCCGAAGGATGATTTTCCCCTGTCGCATATTGATGAGTTGGTAGACTTCACTACGGGCCATGCATTGCACTCGTTTACGGATGGATTTTCCGGGTATAACCAGATTCTGATGGTACCCGAAGATAGGGAGAAAACCATTTTCACTACTCTGTGGAGCACCTATTGCTATCGAGTGATGCCGTTTGGGCTGAAGAATGCTGGGGCCACTTATCAGAGGGCTGCAACTACCATTCTGCATGATATGATCCACAAAGAGGTTGAGGTGTACGTGGATGATTTGATTGTCAAATCCAAAGATCGAGAGGTCCATTACACCTCCTTGGAGAAATTCTTTCAGAGGCTCAGAGAGTATAGATTGAGGTTGAATCTGCAAAAATACACTTTTGGTGTAACAACAGGAAAAATGTTGGGAATCTTAATCACACAGAGAGGAATTGAGGTAGATCCTTTCAAAATCAAGGCCATCTTAGAAATGCCACCACAAAGGACTAAAAATGAGGTGCACGACTTTTTGGGTAATGTCCAATTCGTAAGACGATTTATTTCAAAATTAACCTTGACTTGTGAACCATTATTTGGTCTCTCGAAGAAATGAAAAAAGTTTCAATTGGACAATCGCTGTCAGTTCACTTTTGAATGGGTCAAGCAATACCTACAGAATCTGCCTGTGTTATCACCGCCAGAACTGGGAAAACTGTTGATCTTGTACCTGTTAGTGACAAACTCAACTATGGGGTGTATGTTAGCTCAAGATTCGGAGGCCAAAGGGGAGAAAACCATTTACTACTTGAGCAAGAAAATGCTGGATTACGAGACCCGTTACACTCCCCTCGAGAAATCTTGTCTAACCTTGGTATGGGCTACCCAGAAGTTGAGGCCCTACCTGTTAGCTCACTCTGTAATCCTGGTTTCATGATTAGATCCCATCAAACATCTCTTTGAGAAACCAACGCTTACGGGTAGGCTAGCTCATTGGTTGCTTCTTCTCTCTGAATTTGATCTTACATATGTTATGCGCAAGTCTGTTAAAGGGAGAACTGTAGCAGAATTATTGGCAAATCACCCAGTAGAGAGGGATGAAGCGGTGGAGTACCTTTTCCCAGATGAAAATATTCTGTAAATAGTGGAGAAAACGTGGATGATGTACTTTGACGGAGTAGCCAATCAATACGGTTATGGGATATGTGTGTTACTCGTAAAGCCCGATGACTCCCATATACCCTTAGCTTTTAAACTCCAATTCAAAATATCTAAAAATGAAGCAGAATATGAGGCATGTATCGTTGGTTTAGAAGCCGCCCTGAAACTAGGGGCAAAAAGGTTGGACGTCATCGGGGATTCAAACTTGGTTGTGTCTCAAGCAAACGGGGATTGACAGGTTAAAGAGGAGAAAATGAAGGTTTATCATCAGGTCATGGATATGCTGATTCCAATGTTTGAGAAGTTAACGTTTACCCATTTGTTAAGAGAGAACAACTGATTCGCTGATGCACTAGCAACTCTATCTTCCATGGTAGACATTCCATTGGGAGTCAGGATGAGTCCAATCATTATTAAATAGAGGTATACACCGGCCTATGAAACCATTGTTGCGATAGATGAGGCTTCAGGCAATAACCGGGTGGTATTATGATATATGGAATTTCCTGGAAAATGAGGCATATGCTAAGAGCAAATGCCAAGGACAAAAGGGGAATACGGCATTTGGTCATTCAATTCATTATCTGCGGAGGCAAACTGTAAAAAAGAGGTCATCTGGGAATGCATAAACTATGCTTTGAGGAAGAAGAATCAAAGCGCCTCATGGAGGCCATCCACAGAGGAGAGTGTGGAGCCCACATGAATGGTGTGATGCTCGCCCGAAAAAACCTTAGTCAAGGCTACTACTAGACAACCATGGAAGAGGATTGTATTGGTTTTGTTCGACGTTGTCATAAATGCCAGATTCATGCCAATCGCATGAACATACCGTCGTCGAAGCTTTATAACATGAACTCACCATGGCCATTCTCTGTTTGAGGGATAGACGTTATTGGCGCAGTTATGCTGAAAGGGTGAAATGGGCATGAATTCATTCTGGTAGCAATTGATTACTGCACAAAATGGGTAGAGGCCCAGTCTTACTCTATTCTAAAAGCATCGTATGTGGCGAAGTTCATCAAAAACAATATCATCTGTAGGTATGGAGTGCCCAATGAGATTATCTCCGATAATGGGACACACTTCAAGAAGGAGGTGATAAACTTGCTCGAAAGATATATCACGGCATTCCATAAGTTGTCAACCTATAGGCCGCTGACCAATGGGGCTATTGAAGCTGCAAACAAAAATATCAAGAGAATTCTGCAAATGAAGTTGGAAACCTGCAGAGACTGGCCAAATAAATTGTCATTTGCGCTCTAGGGCTACAGAACTCACTACAACAAAAAAAGTCTATAGTGACCAAAACGCATGACAAAAAAATATTTCGTCTCTAAATATACATGTTTTAGTAATGAAAATAAGATTTCGTCTGCAATTGTATTAGTTTTAGAGACGAAAACCAAATTTCGTCACCAAATACTTAAAATCAAATAAAACAATAGGTGACGAAAATTCTATTCGTCTCTAAATTTTGTTTTTCGTCATAAAACAATTTCCCGCCCTTGGAAAATTTGGCGGAAGATTAGGCGCCATTTTGGAGACGAAATTTTTCATCACTATTGTAAAAAAATTTAGAGAGGAAATAATTTTGTCTCTAAACATACTATTTTTAGAGAGAAAAATCAAATTTCATCACCAAATATTTAAAATCAATGTAAATAAAATTGAACAAGAGATATATATATCTTTGTTAGGATGCATCTATTTTACTTTCTCTGTTACTCCCTCAACCATCCATCTTCTTCACACCGTCCGTCCATCTTGGTCGCACTGACTAACCCACACGTTGCCGGTCGGCACTCGCTACAACAGGTATCGGTCTCTCCCTCTCTCTCCCTGTTTTCGCCGCACTCTCTCTCCCCCTGCCCTCTTCTCGTTTTTTCGAGCTCCCTCTCCAATCTTCTTACTTTTCTGACCTCCGTCTCCCCTCTTCTCTATCTTGCTATCCCCTTTCTCATCTCTCACTTTCGTAACTTATTTTTCCCAAATTGAACCCCAATTTGTTGGATGCTTCGCTGCCTGCGACCTCCTTACTTGGTTTTTCTCTAACCCTAATCAGTATCCTTGAAATAAAGATTTTTTATTTTATCTTTTTGTTTATTTTCATGAATTTTCAAAGATCGCAACTTCAATTTTTGTATTGTAGCTCAATCTTCAAATCTCCATGTTGATTTCTTTCTCTTTTTTTTTCAATTACAAGTCAATTGTTTTGCTTTTGGGTCTAAAAATTGCTTTGATTTTTCTTTGAATTTTTGACCTTGCAATCCAATGAAACAGTTCTAAAATCCCAACTGAGAGAGCTACTTAAGCTCATTGTGAATTATTTTTGTTGATTTGAATTAGTGTTTGTGGGTATTTAACTGCTTACTGGATATGTTCATAAGAAGTTCAGTCAGCAATATAAAGCTACAATTGGGGCTGATTTTGTCACCAAAGAACTACAATTTGATGACAGGCTTGTCACTCTACAAGTGGGTTCTCAGTTGCATTTCAGTTTTATTGTTCTGTGCCTGCTTTTATTTAGAGCATGTTTGATCAATAACTCTCTATTTGCTGTGTGATTATGTGCTTTGCTTTGGTAGATATGGGACACAGTTGGGCAGGAGAGGCTTTAGAGTCTCAGCATTGCCTTTTATAGATGGGTAGATTGTTATATTCTTGTATACGATGTTAATGTCACCAAATCATTTGATACTCTTAACAGTTGGCATGAAGAATTTCTCAAACAGGTTAGTTAGCCATCTTTATCTTATTGCTGCCAATGTTGAACAATTTGTCATATATCTTTTATTTTTTGGTCTAATTGTCTCAGTGAGTGTGTGTAAGTGTAAATGCATCAATAAACAACTGTTGAGGCCCATTGTTTAAATTGCACATTATGCGTAACTTCCAAGATAGTCAGTCAATCATTTCAGAATCTTGAAATATATGGAGCTGTTTAGGCTGCCATTTTCTTTTTGTATCGAAGGATTCAATTAGAGGTACTTTGCTCTCAAATACTTGGTTCATTGATTCTTTTTGTCTATAGAATTTTTCACAACTACTAATTTTGAGCAAATACGAGGGAGTGTAGTTGTTTCAAGTTTTATGAGGATCACATAACCATAAAATTGTCGATAATATTTTGGTCGTTCTGCTGTAGTGGTTGTTTTCTTTATATAGGTTGATTCTTCCTATTTCATATATATTTTACAATGTTATGGCTGTGGTTGTTATACATGTTCATTTTTTGTTTCACCAAGACTTTTGGGTCCATAGATAACTTGACTTCTTATCAACTCTTTTTATAGTAAGGGCTAATTAAGCTGTTATTGCTGTGCACCCCCTTAAGGAGACCTTTTCCAAGCCCCCCCCCCCCATGCTTAGCAGTTAAGCAATATGTGTGATCCTATCAAGCAATCCCATTCAAAGGGACCATTTAAGATTGAAAACTAAAAGAAGAAACAAATTTAATCACCAAAAGAAAAAAGCTTAGACCGTGTTTGGACTTGCGAAGCAATGGTAGCACCTTTTAAGGCCTTAAATTCCAAAATGTTCCCTTTGATTGTGAAGCAATGGCACTGCACACAAGGTGTTAAAAAAATTCATAAAGCCCAGAACCGGACAAGATTTTAGGATCGTCAAACCTCACCTCAACAATGTGTGAACTCCATTCTATATATGAATCTTCCTTCAATATGCTCTAGAAATTGAATTACTATCATCAAAATGGTTAATCACAATATAGTAACACACCTGCATTTTGTCATAGTTCTTTGAAGAAAAGATTTGTAACCCGCAATGGTAAGTGATAAAAATAGAATTTGACAAGAACAATTAAATAATTAATGGAAAAGAAATACAAAAGCATAAATAAATAGTAGTTGCAGGGCATTACCAAGAACACCACCACCACACTTGAAATCAATAGTGATGTAAGTTAGATTCAGAATTTGAAGATTTTAGACATTGCCTGGGAATATGTCATAACTTTTTCCATTATAGATGAAGCAAAAATGCTAGAGGCCAAGAAACCAACTATGGAAAAATACAAAGAAAAAATTGTATGGCTTAGCTTTAACACCTGTCTTGTAAGTCCACACTTGAAATAATTTTCCCTTGTATTCTTTTTTTTTTTTTGTTGGTAATTAGTTTCTTGATTTCTAACATTGTTATGAATGGAGTGGATCCAACTATAAAGAATGTGTTGGTGGGAGTTGAACATCCGAATTTATTTATTTATTTACTTATTTTTGATGAGTTCTTAGCTTGGTCACTTCGAATGTTTCAAAGGATTCTGCTTGTAAGGCAAAACAAACTAGTTTACATCATCATTGATTGAACCACCAATGAATTTTCATATGACCTTACTCTGATGTTGATTTGTAAAAGCAATCCTTCACAGCTTTTTTTTTTTTGAATTCAAATTTGTAGTTAAAAAAATAAATTAAAAAATATATATTTTCTTGAAACTTACGGTAAATTTAAAAAAAAAATCGTCACAGATCACTTTAGTGACGAAAATTTGATATTTGGAGACAAAATCAGTCTGTCACCAAAGGCTTTTTTTGTTGTAGTGACATATTTTGCAGGCTATCAAACTCTGGTTGGCTGATAAAACAGTTCTTCCGATTGAAAATTCTTTAGTTGGAAGCATCCATCGCAACTATGATTTACTCCTTCAGCATAAGCTGCACATAGTGGATGAGGTTCAGCTGGCTGTTAACCTTTGCCTTCTAGCACTATCAGGTGTTCGAACAGAGCACTTGAAACGTGTTTTGAGCCATCCACAAGTTTGAACCTAAACATGCCAAAGTGCCCATATTATATACCATGTTGATGTTTCAAAACAAAGTGAACTAATGTGCTCAATTCAATTCAATTAACCACACCTGAATTGATTATGCTTATTGTTTGTGTACAAGTGGAATATTTACATGATTATCTGTGTAAGTATAGAGTGGGAATGTTGAAACTTGTCCTCAGCTCTACAAGAAGTCAATGATGCGTTCCCATAGTTTTCAAATATCACTGATCAGTCATGAGTTGTCCAGTAATCATTTCATGGGTCCAGTGAAGGTCTTTTGAGCTATTGGAAAGACCATTGTTACTTGAACAAGTATCAGTGATGGTGAAAACAAACCTAAAAGACCATTTTTAAAAGTCAGAGAAGAAACGAAGCAAGAACATACAAAGTATCATAGAGTGTTTGAGGCAGAAAGGTATCACGGGAAATTTTGAGAGTGGGGAAAGTTCAGATTCTGATGGACAAGTGTAGACACCCCATTTTTGGCTGTCCTCAATATTTGGACGTCACCGTTTGAGCACTCGGTGATCATCCTTGTTTGTGTTCGTCTTGAGTTCCCGGAGGCCTCGGCTGCGCGCCTTGCCTCAGAATCTCTCGGCTCGACTGCTTTGTGTCTGGTTTTGTACCAAAAGCATGTGGATGTGTTCCTAAGGGAAGGGGGTAGCCTGTCGACCAAGTCTCTTGCCCACCGGCCACCTTGATTTTCAATAGGCCAAATGTGACGGCCGACCGGCCAATTTGACTGCCGATCGACCATTTTGATGGCCGGCCAGCCAAATGTGGTTTTCAATAGATATTTCTATAGACAGCTGGCAGCTGTCATTCTAGGCCATACCCCAGCCCATGCCTGGACGTGGGAGTTCTGAGGAGTTGCAGATTGATATATTTCTATATCAATCAAGCTCTCTCACATAGAAAAAAGGAGGAAGAAGAGGGAAAAAGTGATATACAACTTGGAGCAAAAAAATCTCTCTCTCTCTACATTTTTTGCCTCCCTCTCTAAGGTTTAGGGCTTGTTTGTGCTCAACAGTGCATTTTCTTTGCACTTTTGCATACAAACACCTAGTTCTCAACTCCCTTTCTTTAGCTGAGGTCCTTGAAGGTGATTTTTGGGGTGATTTGAAGCCTTTTCTTGGTCCAAAAGTTACTGATTTGCTGTTGTGCTTCAAGGGTGAGCTTTTACCTCTTTTAAGCCTTGTTTTCATAGCTTGTTTTGCCATATTTGCAACTGTTTTTGAGCGTAACATGTAACATAGAAAAGTCTTGTTTTTGAGTGCTCTAAATAGTTTGTTAAGGGTGTTTTAAGCTTTGGGGTTGTTTGACCTCTCTTAAGGCTTGTTTGGCCCTTGTTTTGTGCCATTTCGGTTGAGCTCCGGGACCATTGTGTTTGGGCCTCCTCACCACTAAAATCTTGAGGGATTTCAGTGATGAGGATGGTGCCTTGAGGTCCTAGGAAGGAGAGGGCCACCCCCTCTCCTTGTTGTCCTTGAGAAGGGTTATTTTTGCCTCTTGAGGGAGCATATAGTTTGAGTGTGTATTGACCATGCCTTGACTGATTTTCAGGCTTATTATGTCATAATATAGCATTGTTGTATGTTGGTTTTGGAACACCATGCTTGCTTAGCATACATGCCTTGTATTGCCTTATTTTAACCTTAACATGTCCTATGCTTTGAGCCCTTATTCAAGCATGTTTAGGCCTAGCTTTATGAAGCTTTTATGTTTGTCTTGCCATGCTTAAGGTCTATCCTTGGCTGTTTTGGTCAACCAAGACATGCATTGCATAGACCCTTTGCATCTTGGATTGTTAGCCCAAAGTGTGTGAGTGTGTAGTGTGCGTTGCTTGCATCATTTTCAGTGGTTTGGAACCACTTGCCATGCTATTTCAGTTCTCATAACATGCTTGCATGCATGCCTTTGATGCCTCTTTGATGCCTTAAAAGCTTGTGTTGTATGCTCCATGTTTAGCCTCTTTTGCATGCTTCCATGTTTAAGCCACCTAGATGCCATCTAGGTGTTCCCTTTGCATGGTCTAGGACTACCTTGAACCTCTTTTAAGCCCTCTTGGCCTTGTGAGGCTTGGTTGGCTTAGCCATGGTTTAAGTCTCCTTGACTAGCCTCAAGTACTTGGACCAATTGTACGCTATGTTTATCTTGGTTAAGTTGGTTTGGCACCATCATTAGCATGGTTTTCGGAGCTTACATTGCATGCCCTTAGTCCATGTTTAGTCTCTTCCAAGCGTGCTTGAGAGTTGCTTTTTGATGTTTAAATGTTGGTCCATTAACATGTGCATGTGTGTGTGTGTGTTGGTCCTCATGTTTGAGCACTTCGGCCACTGATTTTGGCATGCTTGCGAGCCATCCTAAATTAGTTTAAGTCTATCCCCTTTGCTTGATTGTGTGCTCACCCTGTATGTTTGCTTGTATACTGGCATATTCGCATTGCATTGCCATGTTGTATGCTAGTTCACATGCTTAGGATTGCATTGCATGAGTATGCATGCTTGACCTCTTGAAGTGAGTATGATAGAGGTTGAGTTCAATTTGTTTGATTATGTGCATTGCATTCCATATCAAGATGCACACTTGATTCTTTGGGCCATCATGCATGGAAATGCGCGATTGGTGGTCCGAGAATCGAAGACCATGTCCCTTTGAGTCAGACACATGACAAGGGGTGTGATTGGTGCATACATTGCTTGAAATACATTGCCATGCCAAGTTTTGTCCTCTGCTGCTGTCAAACCAGATTCAGCAGGAAGATTTGGCCGGCCGGTAGTGTTTGGTGCCGACCGGCAAATAATGTTTGGCCGAGAGTTCAATTGATGGTTGATGACCACTCCAAAATGGCCGGTGATGATCCCACTCAGCCGGTGGTGTTCTACAACACTCAGAGAAGCAACCTTGGGAGTTGTGCAATTTTCAGAGAAGCAAAACGGCCAAAGCAAAGGCAAACTTGTGCATGGCATTGGATTTCCGAGCAAACCCGAGCACGCGCGCATTGGATCCTTTTCCCGAGGCCTTTATTGCTTTCTTAGCTTAGTTAATTTGCTTAATTAATTAGGTGGTCTCTAATAATTAATTAGCTTGTAGGTTAATTAATTTGTATTATTCTTTTGGTCCCTCCGAGCGAGGGTGAATTTGTAATAAGTGTGGGTGCGTGTGTGCTTCTCATCCAACCCCCACTTCTTTCTCCCTTTTACATACCTGCTTTGATCGTTAGTACTAGGACATGTTTACTTTAGCATACCTTATGCTATGCATGCGTGCATCATTCATTAGTCTTGCATGCACCAGGCTCGGCGCATCATACTAACTGCATAAGTATTTCAAATCTAACTTGAATGCGTGCTACTTGTGCATTTTAACATGTCATTTATAGACTAGCCGAGCCTACTCTAGTGACATTCCATATGCGTTGCAATAGGCATTTAAACATGGACTTGGATCATGCATGATTGCTAACATGTTCTTGTTTTGGCACGGAGTACTAAGTGAGCTCTTTATGGTTTAGCATCTCACATGAGTGTGAACGTTAACATAATAACATGACTACCATGGGGCTAGATGCTTATGTGATATAAATTGCTTGAATGCCCGTGGGGTGAAGGTTGGATTGTTTGAGTTGGGATAACTCGTTGAAATCCGTATTTTAGCCTACTTGTGAGTAGCAAATTCCAAAGCGTTTTTCCAAACAAACGGATATGCAATGTTTTGTTCCAGTTTAGGCGATTTGGTCTATACTTGTTTACTGCGCGCATAACATTGTAATTCTAGGCTAATAAATGGAATAAGAACACATAGCGTTTTCAAAACTAGATATCATGGTTAGTAGAGGCCGATCTTCGGATCAGGCGAGAGGGGGTGCTCATAGCTGACCTTCCCCAATCGTACCCAAGCTCCCGAGCCGAGGCAACTTTGGTGATGATGGACACATGGCCTTTGGCACCGAGTCAGGGTTTCCTAAATTCCCCCACAAAAAATATTTAGGTGGCGACTCTGTATCTTGTAAAGTAGTCCATGTTTGGCACTTCTTTCAAAATCTGTTTTCTCAAAACGATTTGCCAGATTTGGACTCTTTGGTTCAGATTTAGAACCGTGACAATTTGAGAGTCTAAACTGTAGTGAGCCCAAGACGAACAGAACGGGGGGACTCGTCCTCCCGGGGCGTTCGGGGACGTCTACAGTTTTTGGCGACTCTGCTGGGGATTTAGAGAGCTTGACTCGAACTCATGATATCCTGTTTTGATTTCATTTATGTGTCTCTTTGCATTGCATGTGCATTGGTGCACCTAGGTCACCGTGTTTGCCTTCTGCCATTGCTGAACGGTTTGCCGGAGGCTTGACTTTGTCAAAGCATGCTATAAGGGCTGACTGGTTGTGGGCTCTGACAGTATGGGAACACAAACCCCGGTTTTACCGGGGCACCCTTTTCGGCCATTCGACCTAGTGCATATTCGGAATCCACAGTGGCCATTCCAAACTAGGACAGGTTGCTTACCCGATAGGTTGTTTGAAACCGCTGCGTGCGTAGTGAAACCCTAGCTCCTGACAAAATAGGACAGGGAAACCCTACCCCAACATAGGGGTGTTTTGGATCTTACTTGCTTGCTATGTGCTGTCAGAGTCTGTCTCTACAGGTTGTGTGTATCGGTTTGCAAGTCTGAGTATCAGGCCTGCGAGCATCAATATTTTGGGGCAATTAGTTTTACCTGAGGGTATCGATTTACAAGGGGCAGAATTTGAGGCAGAATTCAGTAAAGATTCAAATCTGTTTTGGCGAAATCAGGCTGAGATGCTGTCTGTTTTCTCTTTTGCTAGGTAGTCTGGAAACCATAGCTTCAGAGGGCTCCGATATCCCCCGGGTACATTGGACTAGTGCTGATAGACTTTGTTAGGTTAGAAATTCAATTCAAGGGCAACCAGTGTTCTTTCGCTGAGGCACGGCAAAGAAAGGCCAATCAGGGCTCACCAGTCCATCTGATCCGTTAGTCGCCAGTCACATCACCTTTGTTCAGACTCAGTAGACCATGATGGCACAGGGTTCGGAAGAATTCATGGCCATGATAACAACATTAAATCAGGGAACTGCCATGCAGGCTGAGACCAGTATTGAAACATAGCGCCCATCTGGGGCATCTGCCTCACATCCAGCTTTGGGACCCCAGCCGAACTTTGACCCACTTTTGCCAGCTGAAGATCTGCAGTGTCCGAATCCTCGAGAAAGGCTGACTCAAGCTCAGGTTCTCAGACCCCTGGTGCAGCCTAATGAGAGGCTTTATTCCCTTCATGTTAATGAGCTCAATCCGACTGCAGTGAAGATTGCAAACCTTGAGAAGCAATTCAAAAAGGCACAGGGCCTTAACTCCATTCCCGACATTGAGAATGGGCACACCGAGGCTGCCGTACGGCTCCCAGACAGATTCAAAATGCCATATATTGACCGTTTCGACGGGTCTGGAGATCCAATGGTACATATCCGACTTTTCTTGGATGTCCTGAAGCCGATGGGTCTGACTAAGCCACAGAAACTCTCTCTATATGGAAGAACCCTGTCGGGTGTAGCAGCCACTTGGTACGCTAAGTTGGAAGATAAAGTGAAGCAAAACTGGGAAGAACTGGCTGAGGCCTTTGTCGATCAGTATTCCTACAACACCCAAGTTGAAATGACCATGCAAGAGCTTGAAACAACCCGCCAGAACCCAACAGAGCGTTTTGTGGAATTTGTTGCAAGGTGAAGGGTAAAGGCAGCACAGATGACAGATCACCCTTCTAAGAGGGATCAAGTGCAGATGATGGTGCGAAACCTCAAGCATGATATGTTGCAAAAGTTTATAGTCGCTCCACTATTCACTTTCAAAAGTTTGCATGAACTGGGGGTTCAGGTCGAGAATGCGTTCAACAGCGGGATCATTCCCAGAACAAGTGAACCGAGAAGGAGGGCGATTGCTGGGAGTACCAATGCTGGTAGTAGAACTATTCCCGAACCCACCGAAATCAATACAGTCGCCACAACCGACCCTTTTGCCAATCCAAGTCTACAAACAGCCGGCCCAGCCTTGGCTCAGGGCAGAACTTTCACCCCCCTCTATAGGGGCCTGACTAGCTCACTAAAAGTCCTGATGGAAAGAGGGCATCTCAAACCCCTCGATCCTCAACCTCTTCCTGACCCACTCCCAGCCAGACATAACCCCTCCAAGCACTGTGTGTACCATCAGCAGCGCGGTCATGGCACCGACCGCTGCTACTGCCTTTGTCATGAGGTCCAAAATCTCATCGACAATCGGACGATAACTCCACCTTCAGACCCCAATGACCAAGTACCTCATCCACATCTCAATCTAATCCACACACTGGCCGTCCCTTACGACCCCAGCGTATACATCACCCCAGTCCATCTACCCAAGCCTAATGTGTTTATCCCAGAGAGCCTGGACTTATGCATAATGAGTGCATCTGAACCCCAATCATCTCAAACCCACGAACCCACTACTTCTGAGCTGATGAAAATGATTGAAGACCTTCAGAGAACTGTGGCAGATTTGGCCTTTGGGGTTTTGGCTCCGTCATCAACCGCATTACATACCAGGGAGTTCATGTCAAAAGGCTCCTCAGGACGGGCTGCATTGGGAGAAGGCCAATCTTTTAGCAAAGTGGAGGCCAGCGATAAAAACAAGGCAGGGGCAAGCGTTAGTCCCCATGAACATCTTCAGTGGGATATTGAGGCTTTGAAAGCCGAAGGGCTGAACAAACAGCAAGTACTCGCAGTTGTTGCAAAAATTGTGGATGACACTTTCGCCACTCAGAATGAGAGTAGTCTGAATCAAGGGGCAAGCCGGGAGAAGGGCCATTGCACCAGGAATGTTCCTTTTAGCTCTAAACCCTCGCTCGGAAGAGATCAGCAAACTCAGTCAGTGCCTACCAATCCCTTTGAGGGTTTTGATTAAAGAGGGGGATCTGAAACCCCTGGAGCCGCGACCACTGCCAGATAGACTTCCTCCCTCCAACGATCCGACCAAGTACTGTGCCTTTCATCAGCAAGTCGGCCATGTCACTGATAGTTGTTTCCGTCTTCGCCACGAAATACAAGATTTGATTGACAATAAGGTCATCGTCGCACCAACTCAGCAAGGTCTATCGTCATTGGATTAGTGAACCTGGGGGATAATGTGATGCGATCGGGGAATGAACCCCACGCGGGCGGCACTCAGTTTACTTCAGATGTGGCATATGGCATGCACAATTTTGAGCAATGTGCGAACACTAGTTTCTGTACTTTCTAACTTGGGTATTGGGTCAGTTTTGTTGTTTTGTATATGGTCAGTCTTTTTGTACTGAGTCGGTCAGGTCTGTCTTGTTGTATCGAGTCAGTCCTGTTTGTTAGAGTCAGGTGATTCCGGGGTGTTACCTCGGGCATCACTATTTTGTTTTGTGTTTGTCTTTTCGCTTTCTTTTGAGTCTGTTTCTGCCATGGAGCCAGTTACACCAACAGTTATGAATGAAATAGCAGTGGTTTTTCATGCTTTTGTGCTTACTTCTGCCTTGTGCCAGTTGTGCCAGAAAGTCGAATGGAACGACGGTGCATTTCACCTGCTTCTCTGTGCTTTTAAGTCATTGCGTTGACCTAAGTTTTTTCAAAGTTATTTTTGAACATTGTGATGAAAACGAAGAGGAAGGAATTCCTCTGGTTTTTGCAAAAATTTGATCATTTGAGAGAAAGAGAGGCATGCTAAGCCTTTAATGATCGAGATCATGCTTGTTAATGTGAGTACTGAGAAGGATCCTGGCTTGATCCAGATTAGTCCCACTCTATCTTCAGTGCGAGCGACTAGTCGCTTTCTTAAAAGATTCCAAAAAAAATGTTTTGCGCGATCCTGTGAAGACCTGTGTGGAATCGCTCTTGAGATTGTGCAGCCTAGGATCGCTCTCAGCCTCGAGACTCGACCCCTCATTTTCAGACCTTGGACTTAAATTCAGAATGTTCAATGGTCAACTACAACATGAGGCCTGTGTGCCCAGATTCAAAGCAGCCCTCGAACAAGAGGCAAGAAAGTCAGATCAAGTAGACCAGATGTCATCAAAAGAAGCTTGCGAAGCTAGATTAGAAGCACCCTTGGAACTAGGGGCAAAGAATTTCAAATGTGCTTGAACAGCCGAAGATGGATCATTCCACAAATCAAAGAAGGACGGCAAGAATGCCAAATCCCAGGGGGAGGAAAGAAGAAGGTATTGCCGAAGGACAACCGAGTTCCGATCCATAACGCTAGGGGCAAATTCAGCCCCCATTGGATGAACTTCTACATCATCAGCGAACAACCATTCTCTTGGATTTAGATGGATTCAAGATCTCAGAACCATTTAACATGGACAAAGCTACACTTTTGCCCTTGAGAGACTCGCTAGGCCGGAAACCCGGAAGGGCGACCCAGGCAAAAGTTAGAGCAAGAAAAAAAGAGAAAAAGAACAAAAAGAGAAGAAAAATGCAAAGAACAAAAGAGAAATGAAGAAAAATAAAAAAATTGAAAAAAGAAATGAAAAAAATTGAAAAGAAAAGAAGAACAAAGCTCGCAAGGTTCAAAACCCAGAAGGGCGGCCTTGGCAAAAGTTAGAGCGCAAAAGGAGAGGTTAAATACCCGAGTGTACCTTAACCCCGAACTACGTAAGGCTTGATTCCCATCGTTGGGATACGTAGGCAACTTCATTCCGAAGTCTAGCCGTAAAACACTACAAAATCAACTGTGTCCATGTAATGGTTTTGATCATCTTTGCCTTCTCTGTATCTGAGAGTTCGGTTGTCATCGTCACTCTGAGGACTGATTGCAATGCGCTGTGATGCTATCCAAACAAGGGGCAACTTTTCGCTGCCACACAGTGTGCTGCGGTGCTATTCAGACTAGGGGCAACTTTCAGTTGCCATGCAGTGCCGTTCAAACAAGGGGCAATTTTCCATTGTTTATGGGTCCGAGGTCGTGCATCTCAAAAGTAGGTTCTGTGCTCGTTGAGCAGTGGCCGTTTGCAAAAATAGTTTTTGAAAATTTTTAATGAGGTTGACTAATTCTCTCGAAAATTATTCCATTCTTCTAAAACTAGACCATTTCTTGGACCAAAAAAAAGGGAAAATTTTCAGTGCTTATAGCCTAACTTACATGATTTTCAAATCAAAAATCAAATAAGCATGTTAATCTAACTCTCATGTTAGTCAAAATTGTTTTAGTAGAAAGCCAAAAACAAAAAATGGTCAAAATGATGAACTAGGGGCACAGTTGAGTCAGGCTTCCTGTCTTTTCCCCGTTGACAATGCATTTGCCAGAAAAGGCACTCTACTTGCCAGAAAAGGCATCATATTCGCCTGAAAAGGCACTACTGAAGCTAACTGCAAAAGGGCAGAAAGCTCTCACATCTTCCAAGCAACGAGGTATCAAACCAAGTGCGAAGCACAAATTGGAATGGACTAGGATATTCCACTCCTTTATCTGGATAGATCTAATCACGTCCAAACTCCCCAGTAGAGCATCGTCAACCAATGTCAATTGCAAATCTGCTGCACATCCAGCCGCATCGCAACCCCTTTGTGGGAAAGTTCACTGTTGTGCACAGAAGAAGAAGAATCTAGCGGAATGCTAGGGGCAAGACCCCGCAACTTTCTGTTTATCCACCAACCACCCAGGGAAGGGATAAAAGACTGAGAGATTAAAGAATAGAGAGATGTGCACTAAGAGAAAAAGTGAGAAAATTATTTTTTTTTTCTTCAGAAAAACAGAGATTGAGTGCCAGAGTGATGTGAGAATCACAAATGAGAAAAGGGCGGGAAACACTACCCGGAGAAACTGGCTCCTGGCGAACGGAGAGGTCTCTTGTCTTTGTGACACGTCTGTGTGTCGTGTCTTTTGTTTTGTTTACCTCAACTTTTGTTTTGAGTCTTTTCGAGTGTTACTCGATGTGTTTAGGTCGTGTACCTTTTGTTGAGTCATAGAATGCTGTGTTCAGTTGTAGGCTCAATACCCGGTTGAGAACCCTTTTCTCATTTTCAAAAAAATCGTTTTGTGCTCAGAGTGCTGTACCATTCTGCACATTTATGCAAAACAAGATTCTTTCTTTCATAAACCGCAAGGTTCAACCCAGGTCATGTGAGAACAGTAGCACAAGGACCTATCTGAAGCTATATAGGTTCCGGACTGCAAAGCAAAAGAAAAGAGAGGAAATTTGGAGCATCTTAGTCTGTTTCAACTTCGGCAAATTCCGAGACTGCACTCCAGGTGCACCTTCTCAGGCCTCGCCATTTCTCTGGAGTACGAGTGTATCTCGACCCCAAGTGTAAGCCTGCTTCAAGTCAGAATGGCAGTGCAAGCAGCACCCGAGGGTTTCACATGCAGATGTTATCTCTCACCAATATAAACAGGGTGT